>NC_090927.1:50238297-60238297 GCF_040938575.1 Ambystoma mexicanum | reverse complement strand
AATTGTTCCAGCCATTTGTCCTAGTCCTCCCTCTTGTCACAGTGTTTTTTTCTCATTCCACATCTTCAATATAGTCCCCCTTCCTTGCCCGTAATGGTAGTTATTCTTTCTCTTTCTCTTACTAATTTGAGTCTCTCTTCCTAGTCACTCCTTCCAGTCCCTTGTCCTATTACCTCTTACTTATTTTAGTCCTGTTTCCTCACCCTAGTCCCTCATCTAAATCCCACATACTATTCCTTCATTCTAAACCCTCTTTCTCATACTAATCCCTCTTTTTCATTGTCACCTGAGTCCCTTATTCCTATTACCTCTTCCTTATACTAATCCCTCTTCTCATCCCTTTTCCATTGCAGGTTCTTTGTCATAGTCCCTCTTCCTCATCCCTTTTCCTCGCCCAAGTCTTGCACCCTAGACCTTTCCCTTGTCCCTCTTCATAGTCTCTGTTCTCTTCCTCGTTCCAGTCCATATTCCTAGTCCTTCCCCTCCATACCTGCTCATAGTGTATCTTCCACTTCCTCGTTCGCTCTCATTTTACTCATTCTAGTAACTCTTCCTCATTCTGCTCTTTCACCCTTGTCCTAGTCGGTCTTCCTCTTCCTAATCTCTCATTCTAGTCGCTAATACTAATCCTGCTGCCCCATTCACATCCCACACTCTCTCCCTCTTCCTCATCCTAATCCCTTCTTCTATTCCGTCTTTCCATTCCTTGTCCTTCTCCCCTTTCCTCTTACCTCATCATAGGCGTCCTTCCTTGTTGAAGTTCCACTTCATCATCCTGCTTCCTCATCCTAATCCATCCTATTAGCCCATCTACTTCACACAAAATATTTTGTTTTGTTTATATTATAGGAGAATCCTGTTCATTTGAAACCAAATTTGTTTAGAAAAAAATATTGTTATTATTCAGGAACTCGGATATCTACTTATTAAACAAATGAGATTATTCCACTGAATTTTGTTATGATTATAGTTTGCCAGATTGTGCAAAATACCTCTCGAGCTACAGTCCAGCCAACACTTTTATCTACCTTAACTGGGATCCAGTTGCACTCCTCACACTGATTTTTCTCCTCCACAGACCTGCCTGATTCTCCAGCACTTTCCTGCTCACCTTCAGCAGCTGGCATTTTAGGCTATCCCAAGGACCATGTGAAGATTCTTTCCTTTCAAGGTTTTTTCCCCTCAAATGTTTGCAGCCATTCTTTTATGAGTTAGTTTGAGTCCACAGACCTGCTACCTTTTCTAGTGACTATAGTACTTCAGTTATACGGCTGGCTACAAGAATTAAGAGCACAAAAGAGAGAAATCCGAATTCCTAATAGTAAACCCGATACTAGACCACCATTACCACCTCTCCCAGTCACAGATGAGCCTGAAGAAGAAGCAACATGCCAATGAATACCATGTATTTTGGCGCCACGGGTAACTTGATCAACGAGTTTCTTACCGTACCTCCCCAAAGGCTGGAAAATGATACATGCCGATCCTAGAAGGACCCAGAATTTGGAAGACACATGAGATCATTGACTGTCAGATTGTGATGCTACATTAACTATGAAAAGATGCATCAGTTACAGAAGCTGTTGACAGTGGTACAAAATCTAACTACACAAGTCCAGACACAGTAATGAAAACTCGACAACCAGTTGCTGCTTGAAGGACTTTGGCCCTTGAACCTCCTACGGGAAGACATTCTGTTTAAAAACTTGAAGGTCCACCAGAAAGGACACACGTGTTTGTGGATGCCTGTACTATCCATTTTATGCTCAGACACCTTCCATTCCAGGCTGATCGAGGAAAGGTCGGGTCTATAATTACTCCATGTTAGGGAGAATCTTCCGTTTCTGTGCTAATTTCCTTTCACCTTAGAGACCCCCAGCATTGTTGCTGCACTCTGGGCTTTTTTTATTTTAATCTCCTGTGTGAGTAGAACTTTTTTCCACCCACCCATTCTTTTTCTTTGACTGAGATTTTTATTTTGACTGTTTTAGGTATTCTGGTAAACGCCCTATGTTCAATACAGGCTTCTGCTTTTTGCTTTGTGACACTACAGTTCCCAAGAATAGTAAGATAACTTGTATCTTACACACCTTACACACCTTTTCTTTTGTGGGTCCAGCACACACCACCTTATATGTGTTGCTGGGGGGTTGCATTGTAACTCCTTCTCCCACTCCTCGTGTAACTTTTTGTTGCACTGACTAACTTAAATGGCTGGTGGCAGTGGTTTACTTTGTACTACCTTTTGTGCAGGTTCCTAGCAGGCTGATGTCTCAGCTGCAGTGCATCTTGAACATTTTCTCAAAGTGGCTCCTGCGTTCTGTTTTCTCCATTTTTCATTTGTCAGTTCTTTCTGGGCTTTTACTCTGTCCTTTAGAATAGATTTAAGTCTGTTGTGCGTTCTGCCTTTAGCGGGCTACAGTGTGCCTGGGAAGGCAGAAAGTGAGGAAGGAGTCTGAAATTTCACTCTTCTTTGTTATTTTATGTTACTTTGCATTTATATAGCGCCTTATGTATCGTTGGTATGATCTCAAGGCGCTGGTAAGTTCAATGCCCTTGGGAACCGTAGTTCAAGTCAGTAGACAGAGAGATAGAGTCATAAGGTGCGTGGGTGCACCGGATAAGTGTGCAGCAGGTGTGGCACTTGCATGATAGCTGCTTCTTAGCAGTAGGTATGGTGGTTGGGAGATCAGAAATATGTGTTCATTCTGGTGGGTTGATATCCAGAGTGATTTCTGTCTGCTTTAGGCCTGAGGAGACGCTTAGGCTAGCAGTGAGTTCTCAGCTAGCTGTGTTTAATTAGGATGATGAGTAGTATGAGGCGGGTGTTAGTATGAGAACAGCTATACTGAATGTGTCATAGTATCGCTGCGTTCTAGTCGAGTGGTGGTGTATAGCAGAGAGTAAGCGTGGTGGTGTGATATGGTGGTTTTCAGTAGGGTGTTTTAGACCGAGCGCTCGTTGGTACCATCAATTCTATCCTTTTTATCCACTCTGTCAGTTCATTCCGCTTTGTCTGTTCATACATTTCGTCTGGTTCAACATTTAGTTTACTAGCCTTTCCATTCATTGGATCCTTCATCCACATAGACTACTCCATCAAGTCTGTTGATCTATTTCATCCTTCCCATCTCTTTAGTGTGTTCCATCTGTTCCATCCTTTTTATTAATTCAATCTGTTCCATGTGTTTTACTCACGTCATCAATTTCATCCGCTGCATCCGTTCGATCCGCTGCATCCATTCCTTCTACTGCATCCGTTGCATCCATTCCATCCATTCATCCGCTCCATCACTCAATCCGTTCCATCACTCAATCCATTCCATCACTCCATCTATTCCATCATTTCCTCCGTTCCATCCGTTCCATCGCTCTATCTGTTCCATCCGTTCCTTCTACTCCATCCGTTCCATCCAGTCCAACCATTCCATCCAGTCCCTCTGTTCCCTCTACAGCGTCTGTCCCATTCACTCCTTCTGTTCCATCCACTCCGTCTGTTCCATCCACTTGGTTTGCTCCATCCTCTCTATTCGTTCTATTTGGTCTTTCCGTTCTATCCACTCAATGGGCATCATTACGCGGTTGGAGGGCTACCTCCAAAATCCTTCCGACTCCGCCCTGGTGAATGGAGCAATTACCAGTCCATTCCGAGGTCGGAGGGACCGGTAATTCCCCATTCACCAGGGCCATCCCCCATTCCCATTTGAGCCCCCATAGGGTTCAATGGGAATGGGGAAGGCACTTATAACGGTACAGCAAATTGTGGTACCGTTATTAGCTCTGGAGTCCCTTTGCGGGTCCCGTCCTTAAAGCCTGAAAAAAACGTTAAGGAAGGACCCGCAAAGGGAACTCGTAGTAGTGCGGTAAGGGATTACCGGCGCCGGTGCCCTTACCGGTGCCGGTAATCCCTTACCGCCCACCTCGTAATGAGGCCCAATGTGTTCTATCCACTTCACCTGTTCCAACTATTCCATCTACTCCATCTGATGTATCCACTCTAGTCCGCTCGGTTCGTTCCATCTGATCTAAGCATTCAACTTTTCGTTCAACTCATCCGTTCCATCTATTCCATCTTGTCCATCCAGTCCCTCTGTTCCATGCACTCCCTCCGTCCATGAACTCCCTCCGTTCCATGCACTCCATCTGTTCTATGCACTCCCTCCGTTCTATCTACTCCATCCATTCCATCCACTCCATCCGTTCCATGCACTCCATCCGTTCCATGCACTCGATCCGTTCCATGCAATGCATCCGTTCCATGCACTGCATCCGTTCCATGCACTCCATCCATTCCATGCACTCCCTCTGTTGCATGCACTCCTCCGTTCCATGCACTCCCTCCATTCTACTCAATCCATCTCTTCTATCTGTGCCATGGGTTCAGTCAGTTCCATGCAGTTCATCCATTTCATCCACTCCAACCGTTCCATCCACAGCATTTGTTCCACCGATCAGTCTGTTCCATCCGCTCTATCCGTTCCATCCGCTCTATCCGTTCCATCCACTCTATCCGTTCCATCCACTCTATCTGTTCCATCCACTCAATCCGTTCCATCCACTCTTTCCGTTCCATCCGCGGTGTCCGTTCCATCCACTCTATGTGTTCCATCCATTCTATTCTTTCCATCCACTTTATCCGTTCTGTTCCCTCTAGCAGTTCCATCGACTCTATCTGTTCACACCACTCTATCCCTTCACTCCACTCAGTCCATTCCATTCACTGTGTTGTTCCATCCACTCTGTGCGTTCCGTTCACTTTATCCGTTTCATCCACTCCGTCCTTTCCATCCACTCCGTCCGTTCCATCCAATCTATCCATTCTATCCACTCCATGCGTTCCATCAGCACCATCCACTCTATCCGATCTATCCACTCCATCCGATCCATCTACTCTATCCGATCCATCCACTCCATCCGATCCATCCACTTCGTCCGATCCATCTACTCCATCAGATCCATCGACTCCATCCATTCCATCCGTTCCATCTACTCCATCTGTTCCATCCAGTCCAACCATTCCATCCAGTCCATCGGTTCCCTCCACAGCGTCTGTCCCATTCACTCCATCTGTTCCATCACTTGGTTTGTTCCATCCGCTCTATTTGTTCTATTGGTCTTTCCGTTCTATCCACTCGATGTGTTCTATCCACTTCACCTGTTTCATCTATTCCATCTACTCCATCTGATGTATCCACTCTAGTCCGCTCTGTTCGTTCCATCTGCTCTATCCATTCAATTTGTCGTTCAACTCATCAGTTCCATCTATTCCATCTTGTCCTTCTGTTCCATCCTCACGTTCGCCTTCATCCACTCCATCTGTTCCATACACTCTATCTGTTCATCCATTCCATTTGTTCCATCCACTTTACCTGTTCCACTCACTTCATTTATTCATCTACTCCATTTTACCAATCCATTCCATCTGTTCCCTCTGCTGCATTTGTTTTATTAACTCCATCTGAGCTGTCTACTGTATCCGTTTTCATCCAATGCATCCGTTCAGTCCATTGTATCTATTCGACTCCTACCATCCGTTCAGTCCGTTCCGTCCATTCATTCATTTCACCCGCTCCATCCGTTCCACCCATTGCATCCATTCCACCCACTGCATCCGTTTGATCTCATTTGTCTGTTCCATCCACTTGATCCGTTTTATTTGACAAGTAGACTTATTGTAACGCTCACCTGGCTCCCACGGAGGCGCTGGTCTAGTCTGGGTTGCTGTGGCCTCTTCAAACGTGATGCGCAGAACTCGGACCACCGATTGAACAGGACCCCCAAATCTTGCTTGTCTGGCCCGTAGGAATATCCTTCTGCAGATGAGAAAGGGAATTAACTGTCTGCAGAATAGTGTGCTTGCTCCCCCCTTTCCCCCTTCGTTCTTCTCTGACTTCCTCCAAAACCCCCGGTTTAAGCTCACCTTATGGTTTGGAAAGATGAGCTCTCCATCCTGCTTCTGGTGCAGGGGCACGCGTTCGTCCAGTTACTTCACTGGTTTTCAGAATGGCGCTGGCAAAATCCACTTGACTTTTCGGAGCGATACGCCGTAAGTATGAAGATTCAAATGTTCAAGTGTGAGCCTCTTTTTATGTTGTCTTCCTAACCTGTGATCTGTCCTTTATTTCAGGTGCAGAACGAAGGCGATGCATTGAGGGGTTAAATTGCCGATGGTAAAATCAGGTGAGTTAGTGATGAGGGCGACCCCTCTAAATGTCTTTATAATTCCCCAGTAATGTCTTTTGTCCTTTCCCCATAGGGGCCGGGGTGCGGTACCTGCCAACGAAGCGGCGCCGACCCGAAATGTGGAATGGTTCACCAAGAAAAGCCGGTAAGTATTATGGCTGAAAATTCGGCTTTCCTCCTGTGTTCCCTCTGCTCACCTTTTGTCTCTTCTTCTCTCCCCTAAGTGCAGAGATGTGGCGACCGGTGCTGACAGCCGCGATGGAGCCGGGAGATGTCTCGAGGACAGGTGAGTGAAGCGCAGGTCTGCAGCGAGCAACGCGATGCTTTTAAAAGGAAGTCTTTCTTCAAGAATGCTGGCGTGAAGATTCCGGATGCAGGTAAGAAGTTTGAATAAGTTCTTGGTTTTCATCTTTCTCTTCTCTTCTTTCCTTATAGGTGTTCCAGGTTCGAGGCGGGCGTGGCTGGAGTCCAGGTGCAGGAGCAGACACGGTGAACGTTCAGCTGCTGGGATGCAAAACAACGCGAAGCACGTGTGGCTGTCCGGGCGTGGCTTAAATAGCCTTGGAAGAAGTCCCAGGTAAGTATTCTTCCACAGCTCCACCCAAGTAACAAAATAGTCCCTTTAGTAAAATTGTCCCTCCTAAGCCTCATTTGGCTTGGGTCTTCATGCAGCATGGTCTGCATCAGGTGAGTATGCAGCATGGTCTGCATCAGGTAAGTGCACCAAACACTTTCCTTTATGAGCCTGGCGCCTATGGCGCCAGGACTGATGTCCAACATGAGCCTGGCGCCAAAGGCGCCAGGACAGAGTCCAAAGAGCCCCTGTAAGGGGCTGCTGGGCTTTTACCCGGGGGCATGATGCCTGCTCCCGGGGGTGCTGGGCCTGGCCTGGTGCTCCAGGGGTAGGCATCATGACACTTATCCTGCTAGCTCTTTGTTCCATCTTTTGCATTCACTCTATCCGTTTCATTCATTCTGTGTGTTCGATTGGCTCTATCCGTTCTGGCAACTCAGTCTGTTCCATCATCTATTCCCTCCGCTCGATTTTGTCACCTTTCCATCCATTTAATTCCTTTGTCTACTTTATCTGTCACTCCATCCTTTCCACACGTTCGATTTATTTATTCTGTTTCGTTTACTTGGTCCGTGCTATATTGTCAAACGTTTGTTACAATTCATCTAATCAGGATGCTTCTTTTAATCACTTCTTCTTCTATTCTATCCAATTCTTCTTCAGTTCTGTCCACTTCTCCTGTTCCGACCACTTCTTCTGTTCCAACCACTTGTTCCGTTCCATCTACTCTTTCAGATCCATCCACTCGTTCCGTTCCAACAACTCGTTCCGTTCCATTCACTTGTTCCGTTCCATCGACTTGTTCTGTTCCATCCACTTGTACCGTTTCGTCTACTTCATCCGTTCTGTCCACTTCATCCGTTCCGTCCACTTCATCTGTTACACCGACTGCATCCGATTAATCCCTTTCATCCGCTCCATCCATTTCATCCGTTTAATCTAATGCATTTGTTTCACCTACCCCATCTACTTCATGCTTTTCATCCATTTCATTCCTTTCATCCACTTCATTCCTTTCATCTACTTCATTCCTTTCATTCCTTTCATCCACGTCATTCCTTTCATCCACTTCATTCGTTCTATTCAGCTTATCCGTTTTAGTTTAGTAGTTTTAGGTTTCCATTTTATTTGATCGGGTCTCGATCCTGGATTTTAGTAGTGACCGTGGGGTAATGTTTATTGTTGCTGTTATACTGTTTGTGTTAACAGTCGATTTTTAGGGGAAGAGCCATGTTTTCAGTAGTTTGTGGAAAGACATGAGGTCATCGGTGAGTCGGATGTGGGGTGGAAGAGAACAGCGGCTTTGTTTATACTGTGGAAAAGCCAGACATTTCCTACAGGATTACCCTACAAAACCCCCCAAGAAGGTGGTAGGTGCTAAAGACAATGATATCAAGGCAAGGAACAGGAGTCGGAAAACTCAGATGCCTGGCAAGTGTAGAGATCTACTTGTCAAGCGGAGTCAAGAGAGAGTGTTATTCCAGTAATAATCCGGAAGAACAAATTCAGAGCCAGATTGCAGTGCCACTTGTTGGGAAGAAATAAAGACTGACCCCCAATCACAAATGGATCAAACCGCTCAACAAGAATGGTTGAGTAAGGGAGATCAGTATTCTGTCATGAACAACTTACCCTATTTCAGGGAAGGCTATACATTAAGGACAAGGAGATCCAAAACAAGATTATCGCTAACTACCATGAGTCCCTAGTTGAAGGGCATCCCGGGATTACCAAGACACAGGCCAAGATCAGGAAGAACTACTAGTGGCTCACCTGGAGAAAGGATGTGGCCCACTTCATTGCAACTTGCGGGGTGTACGCACAACAAAAATCTCAGAAGACCAATCCCGCAGGATTATTACAACCCCTAAGTGTACCACCGGTGCCTTGGCATACTTTGCCCATGGACTTCATTAGAGACTTGCCTCCTTGCGATGGCTTCAACACCATTTTAGTAGTGGTGGACTTATTCTCTAAAATGACACACTTTATTCCATTAAAAGGACTCCCTAGGTCTGGAATCCTGGTCACTGTGTTCCTGGAGCAAATAGTCAAGTTGCATGGCTTCCCCTCTGCGTTGATCTCTGATCGCGGAATGCAGTTTGTCTCAGCCTTCTGGAGGAATTGCTTCAAAATAGCGCAGATTGATCTCTGTCTCTGTACCAGTCACCATCCCCAGACCGATGGTCAAACTGAAAGGACCAACCAGACACTGGAGCAGTATCTGAGGTGTATGTTGCAACAGTCAGAGGATCCTGGAAAGATGTTTTGTGGCTAATGGGGTTTGCTTACAATAACTCTATCCACACTAGCACTAAACACACCCCATTCTTTATGAACGGTCGGCACCCTCGGACGTCTTCCTTTGACCCACTTGATGAACTGGAGATGCCTGCAATTACCTCTCTACATAAGACTATTACTCAAACCCTCAAGGAAGCAGCCCAGAACTTAGCTAAAGCCAAAGAACAACAAAAGAAGTTTGCTGACCGGCATAGAAGGGAAGCTCCACGCTACCAAATCAGAGATAGAGTGTGGTGAGCGGCCAGGAACATCCCGCTAAAAGGACGTCAGGTCTTCCGCCCTAGATATCTCGGGCCCTATCCCATGAAGGCCATCATCAACCCCGCCGCTGTAAAGCTAGAACTACCAGACAATTTGAAGAATCCATCCCGTATTTCATGTTCCTCTTCTAAAAACATTGAAGGTTAAAGGAAATTTTGGACTACAAGGTAGTGTGATCAAAGCTGTACTTCTTGATCGACTGGAAGGGTCATGGGCCCCAAGATCGCACCTGGGAAGCTATGGAATGTATCGATGTGCCTCGACTAATCGGGCGATTTCATTGCAATAACCCCACCAAGCCTGGGCAAGGGAGGAGGTCGCCCATGAGAGGGGCCTTGCGGGGGAGTACTGGCATGGTCACTGGTCATGGGGCCAGTCCCTCCTCATCTCCAGGGCCCCATTGGACCCAGTCCTGGTGCCTCTGGCGCCAGGCTCATGTTAAAGTGTGCTCTGCACACTCTGGACCTAGGGCGTGTGCAACTGGGTAGGGCATGGCCCAAAGAACAGAACTGGGAGGCACATGCTTCAGGCCCAAAGAAGGACAAGGTGGAGTTTGTAGGCGGAGTTATGGGAGGGGCCTGAACCAGCCTATATAAGGCCAGCTCTTCCACGTGCCCTCGCTTCGCGTATTCCAAGCAGTGTAATTCTCTCAGCTGTACCTACATGTTCCTCTCTGGATTACAGCCTCATCTTCGGGATTCCTGAGAGCGCATATTACCAGCAGTCTTCTGCCTCTTCTCCGCGAGCGGCTTCCCTCCAGCTTCTCCATCGCTGCGGACGCGCCTTACCTACTGCTAGTCGCTCCATCTGCTACCAGGCACTTCTTCGCTGAGCGCGCATCTTACCAGCTACCAGCTTCCACATCGCTGACGCGCTTCTTACCTGTCATCAGCCGCTACATCACTGAGCACGCATCTTACCTGCTGCTAGCCTCCACACCGCTAGCGCTCCAGCTGCTGCATCGCTGAAAGCCCCTCTTACCTACAACTTGTTGTGGCCTGTGCCGGACTCTCTTCTTTCCACCTTTTCGTTATGGCCTGAGCCGAGTCTTCTTCCGAGCGAACTTTCCACCACGGTCGGAGCTGGAGACGCCCTCTTGCCACCACAAAACTTCATCAAAGGCCCGGACACCATTCTTTATCATTGGCCTGCACCTACGAGGGAAAAGAACAAACAGGTTAGAACTTATAAGCGCTCACACGGCCACATACATACATGAGACATTGCAAGAACTACCACTAGATGGAATACAGTCATTCCGACCAAACTAAACTCATACTAAAGACTTACCTCATACTTGGATTGATCGCAGCCGGTCTGGATCAACCTTCCACAGGCCAGTGAAGTTAACTCGGCCCGTTCTATGCGCCCCTGCCAGGAAAGGCAGGATGGATAGCTCAACATTTCGAAACTCCAGGTGAGCGTCTATGGGAAAGTCTATACAATAAGAGCAGGCACCTATATAAAGCATGCCAGTGTTTGTAACCTCCAGCTGAAGGCACATGTGGCACAGTTCCGGTGGAGTGCAGACTCCCTGAAGCCTTCTCAGGTACTGAGCACTGGCTTAATCACATTAGAGCAAGTAACTATTGTCCCATCTGGGCAAAAAATATGTAATGAACCAGCTGATGAGGAACACAACCCAAACTCAGCTCTATGGCCACTATATGCTGTCGAGAATGGACAGTGGTAACCATCACAACTGCTCATAAGAAAAGTGCAATAATCCCAAAAGAGTTGGATGAAATGGAAAACATATCCTTGGAGAATCCACCTTCATGCAATACAAAAGATATCGGCCAGACATGCTATGCCTGCGGGGGCGAAGACCAATTTTGCGCCATGTGCCGGAACCCAAAGGCTGCAAGGACCAGCTCTTCGGATCAGAAATCACACCAGTCCAAATCACCATCTTGGCACGACTGAGATGAGAGGAATAGAATCTCGGAAATACGGCGTTACAAGAAGAAACGACACACACGAGCAAAAAACTTCCCATCAGCCGACAACTGATAAAAAGGAAGGAGGTAAATTTGCACACAAACACGCCATCCACAAGTGAGTCTAACTCGCAAACCAGCACAGACAGGAAGAGGAGAGGGTATCTATATGCCCTGGGCAATCCCACAGCATCTGAACACAGCCCCCCACTACCGCTCTCCATACAGGGACAAGAATTTAAGTTCCTTGTGGACTCCGGAGCCACGATCAACACAATGCCAGAGTTGGAATATCTCAAGCTGCAACACAAGCCAAAACTGAAGAAGGCGCGGGTAGCAATTTACGCTTACGGAGCCAAGGAACCCGCTCCCATGCCTAGGTGCTTTTACAACACCCTGCTGACACAAGGACAAACATGATCGCTTACTTGTCTACGTTCTGGCAACCAAAGCTGCAAGTGGATGTGCACTGAGTTTCAAGTCGACCGTTCAAATGAGGCTTATACACATACTGTATCAGATCATGGCAGACAAATACATCTCGTCAGCTGCCAAAATAGCAACAAGCTATCCCCAGCTCTTCAAGGGAAAATGAAAAGTCAAAGGACGAAAGAAAGATCTGGTTGCACATTGACCAGACAGTGAAACCCAGATAAAAAAGGAGCTGCTCGCCCTTGGAGAGGCGGACATAATTGAACCTACATCGAGGCTAACCCCATGGGTTTCACCGGTAGTATCAGTGCCAAAGAAGGGCTCAGCAGGCCAAATAAGACTATGTGTGGATATTCGGGCCCCAACCAAGCCTTTCCGAGAGACCATAATCAGTCACTGCACATCACTGACATGATGCATCTACTGAATGGGGCCAAAGTCTTCTTTCAATTGGACTTCAACAAAGGATATAACCATTGAAATATGTGAAGAGTCGAGATATATGATATGATATGATATGGCATTTATAACGCGCATATACACAAGTGTTTCAAGGGGCTATGAGGCAAGGGAGGGGAACAAAGGGAGGACGGACAACAATCCTACTAGGCCAGGTGTCTTTCAGATCGTCCAAGTGCGTCGGAAGGGGGCCGGGACAGTGCAGTACAGTACATGGGAATACATAATAACAATAAGTAAAGTGACAGCCAGCATGTGGCAAATGCATGGGTAAGTGCAGCCATCCGGTGTCAAGAGCTGGTAGGGGGACTGTAGGGATACAGAAACAGTCCCCCAGTGTGGGGGTTGCCAGGTGGGCAGTGCAGGTGTGACGCTGGCGGTGGAGGGACCTGGGCCTGAGATCAGAGGGTGTCCAGGTAGCCAGTGCGGTTCCGGTTACAGCAAGGAGGTCAGCAGAGGAGAGGAGAAAAAGCAGATGCAAAGAGAAAGGTTTTGAGGTGCTTCCGGAACCAGAGATGGTTCTCCTCAAGTTTCAGGGAGGCTGTTCCAGAGGGAGTCCACATCTGAAGAATGAGATCTACCACCATCTCGTTGCTTTGAGAAGCGACTGACCCTAAGGGAGTTGGAGGCGGAAGAGCGAAGAGCTTGAGAAGGAAGATACTTAGGAAGAGAGAGTTGAAGGTATTGAGGCCCCAGGCCCCAGAAGGCATTGTGGACGATGCAGAAGGTTTTGAAGTAGATCCTTGCAGCCACTGGTAGCCAGTCCAGCGATTTCAGCCTTGGAGAGATATGATCCCTGGGCTTGAGGCCAAGGTCAAGTCTTGCAGCCCTGTTCTGGATAAGTTGCAGAGGGCGTCTAGTAGAAGCAGGCAGATTTAGAAAGAGGCTATTGCAATAGTCCAGCCTAGAGAGAACGAGAGCTCTGGAGACAGTGAGCTTCTGGGGGAAGGAGAGGAAAGGAAGAATACCTCTGAGGAGGTGCAGCTGGTATTGTGACTTCTTAGAGATGTCAGAGATGTGAGGAGAGAAGGAGAGTGTGGAGTCGAAGATGACTCTGAGGTTTTTAGCCTTGCAGGTGGAAGCAGGAAGAGGGCCAAGAGAGGCCAGCCAGAGAGCTACAGGAAAGGAGGGAACGGGTGTGCCGACGAGGAGAATCTCAGTCTTACTGGCATTAAGGCAGAGGTCATTGGCGGCACACCACTCCTGGATAGCAGACAGACAGTCAGAGATGAGAGAAGGAGAGGAGGGGGCCGAGGGTAGCCTGAAAATTAGCTGGGTGTCATCTGCATATCACAACTTTCACCACCCATCTAGGATTGTTCGGCAATAAACCCTCAGTTTTGGAATTTCTTCAGCGGCAGAAATATTCCAAGAGGAAATATACAAGATTATCTGCCACATATCGCATTGCATAAATTACAGTGATGATATTTTAATATTTAGTCACTACCAAGAAGCCCATGATGCCACCAGAACAAAAGTCTGTGTGGCGCTCAATGACGCCAACCTAACACTAAAGTTCTTCGGCTACATCTTCTCAGAAAGCGGAATGCTGTCGGACCCGGACCAAATCTGAGCCTTGACAGAAGCCCCACGCCCGGTGAACACTGCGCAAGTAAGATCTTTCTTGGGGTACCAGATAACTGCCAGACTTTGCCACCGTTAGCGCCACTCTTCACTTCCTCACGAAGCAGAACTGCATGTTTGATTGGGGTCCATCGCAACAGGAGGCAATTTCACAGTATCCGGAGGGACATCACTGCTGCTGTTTGCATGTCCTTCTTCGATCCCAACATGCACACCGAAGTAACGGTAGATGCAAACCCGGTGGGTCTCCAGGCAGTCCTGGCCCAGCACTCTGGGAGTGAACACGCACAGAGGAAAGTGATCTCATATGCCAGCAAAAGCCTGACTGAGGCAGAACAGATACTCACAAGCGGAAAAAGAGGCCCCGACAGTCATCTGGGCATGCAAACATTTCCACCTGTTCCTGGACAGTAAACCGTTCACAATCATCACGGATCATCAGGCACTCGTCACGACCTATGAGAAGCAACTGCTAAGGTGCAACCCAGAATAGCGAGGTGGGGACTACATCAGTAAAAGTACAAATACATCATGGTCCACAAACCCGGGAAGGATGCAAATCCTGTGAATTTTCTATCTCGTCACCCGCTCAAGGGGCCCCAGGCATCAAGCAATCGAGCGGACGGGTACATTAATTATGTCATCTGTCATCCATCATGCGGTACCACCAGCAATATCAATGGAGGAACTGATGAGGTACACAGTGGAAGTCCCTTGAAACTTTGTGCATAAGTAACGGGCAGTGGAAATCGGTCGAGACTGGCCTACGAAACAACAAAGCTTTGGATGGATCCCTTTTCAAGATCCTTGCAAAGGCCAGAGACGAGCTGCCAATGTCTCCCTCATCACTGATCCTCAAAGGAGACCAGATCATGTTGCCAGCATCGCTTTGTCAACTGGTGTTTGATATCGCGCATGAACAGCATTAGGGCATCATGTCTACCAAACGCATGCTCCAGAGGAGAGTGTGGTTCCCAGGCATGGACAAGATGATCGAGACAATGCTGAAATCATGTCACATATGTCTCAGCCTGAAGGACCAAGCATTTCCAGAGCCCATTCGCATGACTCCGCTCCCGGGAGTGGTGTGGGTGTAGTAGTGATTGGTTACTATGGCCCACTCAGATCAGGGGAATACATATAGGCGGTACTAGATTTTTATTTATTTTAGCGCTGTTTTCTAAGCGTGAGATTGTGATTCAAACCTATGTTGCACCTCATTGTCTTGCTTTCGAGACATATGCGTTGACCCTGAGCCATCCTTCCTCCCCCAATAAACAAGTACCCAGAAGTGAAAAAAGTGCCCTACACAGCAGATACCACGATAATAAATGTGCTAGACCAGCTATTTTCAACATTCGGAGTCCTCAAGGTGGTCAAGTCGGACAATGGTCCATCACTGCAAAATCGCGCCACTTTGGCCGCAAGCAAATGGAACGGTGGCATGATTCATGGAGAACATCAAGAGGTATCTCTGCATAGCTAACATCACTCACATGCCTGTTGAGCATTCACTCTACCAGATCCTACAGGATTATAGGAACACGTCACATAACTCCACTGCAACCTGCCCGGCTGAATTGATATACAGTCGCTGTGTACGGTCAAGGTTGCCCCAAGAACACAAGCCATCCGAGGAGAACGCAGAAGAACAGGATGTAAGAAAAAGAGATGGTCAAGCAAAGGACAGAATAAAGGTATATGCTGATCGACGAAACTGGGCACAGGAAGCTGACCTGAATGTAGGAGATCATGGGCCTCATTACGAGTTTGACGGTAGCCATTCTGGTAAAACCAGCACGGTTGCCGCCAAACTAGTGAAAATACCAGCCCTCAGCAATGGGCAATTACTGGGGTATTCCGACTCTGCCGTACCCGGTAATTACCCATTGCTGGGTGCCAGTAATTGTCCATCCCCATTCCCATTGAGCCCTATAGGGCTCAATGGGAATGGGAAGCACAGTGCCGGTGCTACAGTCAAGCTCTGCTCGTGGGTGCCAGTACAGCCGCCAGGTCAGTACTGGCGGCCGTAATGGCACCTGCGAGCAGAACTCGTAGTTTGCCGGTCGGGGAACTACGGTACCGTCAAGCTTACCGGTACCGTCGTTCCCGGACCGGCAAACTTGTAATGGAGGCCCCACTTCCTGGTTCGACAGACATAGCCCCATAAGGACGTCCCACCGTTTCACCCCTGACCATCAGGTATATGAAGGGGTCTATGGTGACGGTGGAAAGAGACAGATGGGCAGTGACAAGAAAAGCTCACTGTTCTGAAAAACTGTTGTCGGCAGACCACAGATCAGATCACCCTGGCATGGAGTGAGGAGGAGGAAGATTATGCAAAGGGAACGTCAGGAAACTCTGGAGACGAAGATGAATCGGAAGACGAGGATCAGAGCTTGCACGAAGTAGCACAAAGAGACTCACACCAATTTAATAACAGAACTTGACTTGGGGGATAGATCTGCGGCAACATGCTCGCCTTGGAAGCAAGAAGACACGCAGCAGCACATGTTCGACCCCCGGGTCATATGATATACCATGTCATACCATTCGAAGACCGAGACGATGGATTGAAGAAATGGGGTAGGAGAATGTTATTTTGGGGGTAGATGTAGCGTCGCCCCATGGTCACCTGACCAAGGGACACCACAGCGCACGTTGCATGGTCAGCTGACCATTGCGTATGTGAGCGTGCCAGGCGCATGAATAAAGTTAGTTACTGAATTACCCTATGACGCTTGGTTGTGGCTCTGTGCGGTGGGTGCGCTCGGGCCCGCGCACTCGCAGCTCCAGAATCAATATGCAACATACACCTCTTGTTGCAGTTTTAATTTCCTCTGTAATGCTCACCATCGTCAGGCAGAACTTCCCACATTTCTTTCAAAATCCAATCACAGCATGCTAGGTTTCGTCGTGATCATGCTAAAAGCTTAGTTACCAAACAACCTATATTTGAGGAGGCAGGACACCACAAATACAACTATTTACAATTTATGATAGACCTTTTGCATCTTAAAGGTAACTGAAGGAGCCAGGTTCTGGATCACTCCGCATTCCACCAGCCTTGTCCTGCTTTCTCACTGAGAGTGTTAACCCAGCGCCACCACAGACGACAATGGGAATGCTGTGTAATTGGTTACAATGTGTGAAATGGAACCTTCGCCAATCACCCAACCAACGTGCAATTTATTTCAAGCAGTGGAGTGAGAAGGCAGTTTTGATCACCTGCTTGCCAGAGCTAACCTCCACAGCAGAGGTGGTCAAAATGCCCTCCTGGCGTTGTGGAAGGTTTTACAAGTGAGAAGTACAAGTTACTTAACAACTGTAACGTTCTTTCGATTGGATGTTCCTCCCACGTCTTTCCATCGAGCACCAAAGGTAACTGAAGGAGCCAGGTTCTGGATCACTCCGCATTCCATCAGCCTTGTCCTACTTTCTCACTGAGAGTATTAACCCAGCGCCACCACAGAGGAAAATGGGAATGCTGTGTAATTGGTTACAATGTGTAAAATTGAACCTTCACCAATCACTCAACCAACGTGCAGTTTATTTCAAGCAGTGGAGTGAGAAGGCAGCTTGACAGTGCGGACAGCGCAGTGCGTCAGTATACACTAGATGCAAAGCTGGGGGGTATATGGGTGGTGCTCAGAGTGGAGGGCGAGCGCAGGCACAGTTGACAGGCGGTCGAGGGTAAGGCTGAGATGTGGCGAGGCCAAGTGCAATGTGCTAGCTTTCAGGAGCAAACCCAGACTTTCACTGGTGCATCCAGCAAGCATTCTGTGGCTTCCGATGGGCTTGCACCTTTTTGCCAGGTGCTAAAACTAAAAAGGTTCATTCACATCAAGGTAACCCATTTCCAGATAACAACTTTGCTTCTATAGATGCATGTGTCAGAATTCTCCCCAACACTGTGAAAGCAACTCCTGCTGTGCCCACGCTGCATTCGCCTGCTTCACAAAGAGGTTGCAGTGAGTATCAATAGAAGTGGGGCTCTTCCATAAAAAGTCTAGACCTAAGAGTTGTGTGGTCTGATTAAACTGAGTAGATTGGTGTTTTCAAGAAGACTGCAATGACTCCTATGATTATTGCACTTGACCTTTCATTTGACGCCTACCAAACCCACCAACCAACCAGCAATGGTCTAATACTGCAGACCATGTGAACAGATCTTATAAAAGAACTGAACTCTGTGTTTTCTGTAGATACCATAATTTACATGGTGGAGGCAGAGGCTATTATAATATCATTCTTTTTAGCCATTTTGCTGGCAGACACGTGCGCAAGCTAGTACTTGCACACAGGACAATGCTAATTGACATAATAAAAGGCTTGAGATTGTAATGGTGGACAGTGTTTTTTTCACTGTATCTGCAAACCTATGGGCCTAATTACTAGGCATGTGGGCCATTTAACAGAATTGTGGTGACTTGACTGCACGGTTTGTGAGGGTGCTCTCACTATCTCAAAATCTGCTATCAAGTCACTACAATTCCATGAAATTGGCCCATCATACCTAGTACTAACCATTAAAGGTCCACACAAGTGCACATTTTGTTTGCACACATTAAGAAACAATCAGAGAAAAGAAAAATAATTGTATCCATTGTGGTGAACAAAAGCGTGTTTTCCTCTTTCTTTTAGTAATGCAGTTGTGTACGCACTTTAATAGCTGCCATAGATAATAAGGACAAGAAAGAAATAAAATCATGTGATGCATCATACATGTGAAAAACACATTAACATTCCAGTAGGAGGGAAAACAAAACATGTTCTTAATATTATCGTTCACCAAATCTCCCTGTGACTTATATGGTTCTGCTGGTGCCTACAATGCAGCTGCCAGTATAACCGCAATTTCAACTTTGATGCGGTCATACTGTATCGCGGGGTAGCCGACTGGCACTGGGTTCCCTTTAAAATGTGTGTGTGTAGATCTGGAAGAGGGCTAATGCGGTCTCTGCCCACACCTAAAGATGGTGGCAGAAGGCGAATCTACTGTCTCATAGGACGGAAAGGAAACACAGAATTCCAAAATAGCAGTCTGTTTAAGTGAATGCCCAGAATGGATTTGTTTGGAATCGTAATAGCATGAAACCATTACCTGAAGGCAGCGATTAAGGCTGTGGGAAAAGCTGACATCGGCTAAGGATGAGGATGATGAATACTCAGAGGCACAATTGAGGGAAGATCAGCAGAGATGCAAATATTAGCAATACCCAGAGATATTTATACGCTCTGCCTCAAACCTAACACACTTAGTACATGTTGCTTTTAATAGTAAGCTGTATTAATTTTGATCACCTGCTTGCCAGAGCTAACCTCCACGCCAGAGGTGGTCAAAATGCCCGCCTGGCGTTGTGGCAGGTTTTACAAGTGAGAAGTACAAGTTACTTACCAACTGTAATATTCTTTCGATTGGATGTTCCTCCCACGTATTCCTCATCTTAGATATATCCTTACCTTCAGCTTTGCTGCTTCGGAAATGTTTTCTCTCCCTCCACCAGAGGGCGCTCCACTCGAGGCCGCAGCGTCGATGTCCCTCGGCGGCATCCGTCGAGCACCGACGTCATCCGATGTGTAGATACCTCAAGTGCGCCAGTTGGCCTCAGTTCTGTTTTTTTCAGGTATAAAACCCATATATTATAGTTAAAGGGCGTGCCTTTTTTGACCCAAGCCTCAAAAGAATTTAGAGTGTAAATCACGTAAACTGTACTGTGGGGATGGCTGGGAGGGTCGATGAGGAATACGTGGGAGGAACATCCAATCGAAAGAACATTACAGTTGGTAAGTAACTTGTTCTTCGAATGGATTGTGTCCTCCCACGTATTCCTCATCTTAGATAGACTCCCAAAGCAGTTTTGCATTGGAGGTAGGATTACAGAATTGTTCTAGCCATGTACAGAACGAAGTACAGATTTAGAAAAGAGACCTCCTTGAGAAGAAGTCGAATCTAGAGCATAATGTTTTATAAACGTATGCATGGATGACCATGTGGCTGATGCACAAATATCTTGTACAGGGACACCCCTTTTTAGTGCTGTCGAAGTTGCCATGCCCCTGGTTGAATGAGCCCTCAGCCCAACTGGTGGTTCTTTCCCATCCAATCTATAACATTATGTTATAGCCAATATTATCCATCTAGATAATGTTTGCTTAGTCACCGCTAGTCCCAATTTGCGACCAGTGTATCCCACAAAAAGTTGGTCACACTGATGTAGTTTTGCCAATCTTGAAATGTAGAAGCTAAGAGCTCTTCTACGATCTAATCTGTGTAGCCGTTCCTCTTCCTTACTTGCGTGAGGAGGAGGGTAGAAAGTAGGCAGTGTTATTTTTTGTGACAGGTGAAATTCTGAGACACTTTTTGCCAAGAAAGAGGGTTTTACCCTAATGACCACTTTTTCTTTATAAAAGATGCTGTGAGGAGGCCCGCTAGAAAGTGCCTGCAACTCACTTACCCTGCAGGCTGATGTCATTGCCACAAGAAGTATTGTTTTTAAAGTAAGGAGCCTTAACAGACAGGAATGTAAAGGCTCAAATGAAATGCATGTGAGGAGATAATAATAGATAATATTGTCGGAATATTACACTGAAACAGGTCCACATTCTTATCTCTGCACCAGTTACTGAACTTGTTCCAACAACACTGATACAGAAATTTAGTTGCTGGCCTTCTGGCCGAAAGCAAGATCTCCATGACGTCATCCGGAAGGTCCCAATCCTTGTATCTCAACCTCTCAGAAGCCATGCGTGAAGGTTGAGTGTGTTGACCTCTGGATGGAGAACGTGACCTTCCTCTTGCGAGAGAAGATCCTCTCTTTTTGGAAGACGTATTGGAGGGCAGATGGACATGTCCAGAAGGTCCGGGTACGATGTTCTCCTGTCCCAATCCGGGGCAATTAGGATCATGGTTTTCCTGAACTTTCTCAACCTCCTGATTACTTGAGAAATCACAGGGACTGGAGAAAACGCATACAGAAGTGGAAACTCCCAGTCCACTACGTACACGTCCCCTAGAGCTCCTCTTGGAGGAAATTCCCTTGAGCAGTACAGTTCGCATTTCCTGTTGACACTGGTTGCGAACAGATCCACTTGCAGGGTTCCCCAAAGGTCAAAGATCTCTTGAAGGACTTCCTGAGCTATTTCCGAACTTGTGGGAAACTGTGCACTGTCTGCTCAGAGCATCCGCCGCTGTGTTTTGCTCACCGGCTAGATGGACTGCCGACATAGAGATCCCATCTTGTATTGCCCAGAACCAGAGCTGCATTGCTTCTCTGCACAGTGGTAGTGACCCTACTCCTCCACTCTTGTTGAGGTAGTACATGGCCACAGTGTTGTCTGTCATTATTAGGACATTCTTTCCCCGTACAGAGGGCAGGAAGGCCTTCAGCGCTAGTCTGATTGCCCTCAGCTCCAATAGGTTGACGTGTAGTTTGGACTCCGATGGAGACCAACGACCGTTGATTGTCAACTCATTGGTGTGAACTCCCCACCCTGTGAGTGAGGTGTCCGTCACTACTGTTATCTCCGGCCATGGTTGTCAGAAAGATTCCCCCTTGAGGATATGTTCCCTGCAAGCCCACCATTGCACATTCTGTGCTACTCTGGTTGGAACTTGCAAAAGATCTGACATTTCCCCTGAAAATTGGGACCATTGAGTCCTGAGGGCCCATTGAAGGGATCTCATCCTCAATCTGGCTTCTGGTACCAGAAAAATGCAGGATGTCATAAGACCGAGCAACCTGAGAAAATTGAAGGATGGTAGATACTGGGCATTCTGGAATTTTATTACCATCTGCAGAATGTGGTGAGATCTCTCTTTTCGTGAGGCGAGGCTTTGCCCGAACAAGTATCCAGGACTGCTCCAATAAACTGGAGTTTCTGAGATGGCATCATGTTTGACTTTTTTAAATTCAGAGAAAACCCTAGTTTGTAAAGGAAGTGGCAAGTTCTGGACAGATGTTCCTGGGCTTGTTCTGGAGAACGTGCCCTGATCATCCAATCGTCCAAGTAGAGGTAGACGTGAATCCCCCCTCTCCTGAGACTCGCTGCCACCACCGCCATCAGCTTGGTGAAAACTCTCGGGCGGAGGTCAACCCGAAAGGCAGAACTCGAAACTGATAGTGAGAATTACCAATCGCGAACCTCAGGTACTTTCTGTGCTTGAGATGGATTGGCACATGAAAGTAAGCATCCTTTAGGTTCAATGATACCATCCAGGCTTGGAGTTGAAGAGCCTGAAGGATCTGAGAAAGTGTGACCATCTTGAACTTGTCCTTCCTGAGGAACTTGTTCAAGCTGCTCAAGTCCAAGATGGGTCTCAGTCCTCCGTCCTTTTTTGGTATGAGGAAATATGGGAAATACCAACCCTTGTTCCTTTCTGCTACAGGTACATGTTCTATTGCACCATTCTGTAGCTTGGTTAAGATTTCCTGCAACAGGAGCGGGTCTGGATGTTTGACAGAGTTGTATCCCGGCGGGTGATTCTGAGGTTTCTTTTGAAAAGGAAGGCAGTAACCTTGGGATACTGTTTCCAGTGCCCAAGCATCTGAAGTAATGCCCCGCCATTCTCCCAGATGCTGTGAGATCCTGCCTCCCACTGGGGTCTTGTGGGTCAAAACCTCAGAGTGGTTTTGCGGCAGCAGCGGCTGAAGGGACAGTTGCCGCTTCTGGGGCAGATCTGGCACCTTTTCCTCGCCCCCGAGGAAATTTCCTTTGCCCTCTCTGACTGGCCTGTCCCCTTCCTTTCCCCAATGAGGAATAAAATAGAAAGGCACGACCCCTCCAGGAAGATGAACCTGTGTAGGGGCGTTGTTGAGGTTGTCGTATAGCGGCACTGAGTGATTTTGCCACCGCTTTGGAGGTCTGCAGCTTCTCCAAGCTTTAATCCGCCTTGCTGCCAAACAACCTCGAGCCATCAAATGGCATAATAAGAAGCCTGGATTGCACATCCGGTGACAAACCTGACTTTCTTAGCCACGCAAATCTGCGTAGCACCGTACTAGATGCCATGGACCTACTGATACTGTCAGCTGTTTCCAAACCTGATTGAAGGCATTCCCCCGAAGACTCCTTTCCATCCCTTACTATGGATAGGAACCCTTCACGTTCCTCACCTTCCGGGATGTGTTCAGCTGCCACTGACATGCAGTCCCATAGGGTATATGTAAATCTTGCAAGGGTGCAAGTTACATTTGTGGATTTTAAAGCCATGCTCCCTGATGTAAAAATCTTTCTGGGCCATGCATCAATCTTTTTATCATCCCTATCTGGGGGAATTGTAGGGTATTCAGCATTTCTAGTAGAAGTAGCTGCTTGAGCTACCAGGAGATGTGTGTTTACTTAAGTATTCGGGATCTGAGGAAGAGGGTCTATATTTTGACACACTTCTTATTTACTGCCGGAATAGATTCAGGATTTTCCCATGCAGTGTCAACCTTCCTTTGTAAGGCTATGTAAAAAGGAGGTATGGGGTCTTGCTGAGGTCCTCCTGAAAGGATGTCAGTCATGTCATCCTCTTGATAGACAGGTGAATTTCTACTCCATCCCATGAATTCAGTTACCCTGTTCATCAATTTTCTATAACCCACTGTTAGGGTAATTTCTGGAGGTCGGCAGGGCCGTACCCGGAGTCTGCAGACCTCCAGCTATCGGAAGGCCCTAACTCCTTCCGTGTCCCAAAAAAGTAGGAGGCCCACACAAGAGCAATAGGTTACTGCTGTTTATTACACAGAAACAGGCAGGTACAGGTTCATGGAGCGTAGGTTCCGAAAGCTTCTCATTGCAATCGGGCTCGCAGGCCCCTTTTGTAGCTGAGTGATGTAAAAATGTGCGTCATCTGCGAAAGCTCATCCCCAAACCTACCGCCACTCCGGGTTCATTCCCTGAGTGGTAGGTTCAGTATAGGATGGTATAGTGAAAAGTTTTATTGGTAGAGAAGAGGTCAGGTGGTACGCTTGGGTTGTCCCTAAAAATGGCTACTTAGAAATGGTTACATGAAGAGAGTTAGTGATTGGTTGTGTTGTGGTACCGTCAGTGGTTAACCCCCGTGCCCTGATTGGTCCATCCACGAGCCCCTAAGCCTGGAACCATCGTCGTTCCCAGCTCGTGATGTACCTGGTGTTGGCAACAATGTGTGACTATGTGTCAGCGAAGGACAATGGTCAGGTCCTGTTACTTGCCATTAGAGCGCTCCTTTCCCATTGCTGCCGGGGTCTGGGTTGTTACGCTTTTGTTGCAAGCTGGGTCCTAGACGTGGGACCCCAGTGCTTCTTCAGTCGTTGAAGCTTGGCATCGTATCAGGTCGGCCTGGTGACGTGTTGAGAGACCATGTTTGAGGCAGAATTATGGGGATTTGATTTGTATTTCTGCTTCTGGTAGCTGCAGCAGTGGCAGGTGTAGCCTTGGCTGGGGGAGCTCAGAGTGTGGATTGCAACATTGCGACCTTGGCTGCGGTGGCTCCGGTTTAGGGGCTGTTTTGTGTGCTCAGCATCTTGTGGCTCCGTGCGAGCTGATCCGGACCTGCCGACTCTGGTTTGAGGCCTACTTTGGCTTGGTTATATGTGGCGGTATAAGGTCCATAAGGCAAGGGGTGTGGGGGTGCGGTGCGGTCCTTTGTGCATTGGTCCATTTATGGGGTCTTGTCTTCAGGGTTAGTTGCATGAAGCGTCTGCAAGCATATACACAAACTCTTCTGGCGTCTTGAGTTTCTGCGATGCGGTTGCTGACCTATATGAAAAATAATAACGATGCATGTCTGTGTGTAGGGTCCTCTAAGTCGTAGCCCTGAGTGTGTTCTTCGTGTGGGTTGGTGCGAGTCTGATACAGGTGCACGGCAGCACATGTGTTTCTGTCCGTTGTAGCTATGTCGTCATGTCATCTCTAACAATGGCAGGCGTAGGTTTGTGACGTTTAGTCAAGCTGGTCCATCTGATCGGTTTCAGCTTCATTGTGGTTCCCACCTCATGTTCTGGGTGGGAAGCGGCCAGGATTTGCAGGTGGAGCAGGGTCACAGTGGATATTGACATCCGGGGCAGTGGACAGTGGTGCAAACTCTTCCCGCTGAGGGTGCCTGGGTTGTGATGTCGTCGGCCATAGTTTGTACATTGGTCAGGGGAAGGGACCGTCCCATTTTCCCTCTTCAGTCCCCCCTCTGGTCGACTTGTTGACCACAAAATTATATCCACTCTTTTGTCTCCTCGCACTCACCACACCTTTGCAATACCTGCCAGATGTCCGTAGCGATCTACGTGATCTTCAAATGACCAGTTCATATACACACATCCACCACCGGGCTTACAATAAACCCATTTCCCAACACAGTTCTTCCGATTACGTGGATTTTCAACCTTTATTGATGGTGGGTACAAGTCTGCTTCCACTATCTGTTGGCGTAGCCGTTCTCGTTCCTTGAGGATGACGTCTGTGTATATTTCATCTTCCGCAGGCATTAGTATGTGCATGCCGATCATTTCTTCTGCTGTACGCTTTGACCTTGCCGTCCATAACTTTATTCCCATTAGTGACCCCAATCCCAGTGTTATGCATCCTGCCAAAACCTTGAGACCATCCACCAGCCATGCTGGCATCCACGACCAGATGTATGAAAACCAGCTACCATCCTTTTTTGTCCCCTTCGCTTCTTCTTCCATCTTTGCGTGCATCTTGGCCAATTGCGATACTGCTTCTGATAGAGTGCCATTATCTTCGTCATTCGTGGGAATGAATGTGCAGCAGGAACTTCCAATTTTCACGCAAACTCCTCCTTACATCACTGTTAGGAGGTCCAGCACGTATCTGTTCTGCAAGACCACCATTCTTATTGCCCTTAGTTCTTCTTTTAATGCATTGAATCCATTCACGTGGAGTGGATCGTCATCATCAGCTCCCATCTTGTAATCTGCAGCCATTTTGCATTCGCATATGCTTGTACTCCGGGATGTATTACTGAGGAAAAGAACATGGCTGCTCTACTGAATAATCTGTGAGCTGCAGGGATGTCGCTGAGGGCTGTTTCTGATTTGCCCCATAGGTAGTTTTCCGTCAGTGGTTCTCCTTGCCTGGAGAGATGTTGTTCCAGATGAATGTCTATGTGTGGTTGTCAGCGTTCTTCCGGTGGGGGTGGCACCCCGCGAAGTGCTAGCCGTTTGCTCCATTGATCTTTTCCTCCTCCTGTTTCCTTCATCCATTTTGGGGAAGTCTTCCATTTTAATGTGTTTCTGTGGTACAACCAGGGAGGGAACATTTACGTGTACCAGGGTACATACTCCGCCCCATGATTGTGGTAGGCTATGGTATGCTTTTGCTCCACAGGCCCAGTAGTGGTCCATTAGTACTGCTGTTCCAGATCCCCCCTTAGGTAGCTTCACTATTCGTTTGCATCCTTCATTCGTCCCTAAAGCAGTTTCTCCATCATGCTGGTAACATAGCGTGGGCAACTCCACGGGGATAATCGTTAACGGCTCCTCCTCCTTGTCCAACCATGTGAGTAGTCCTGCGCTCTTCGCCCACTCCTTGTAGCATCTGTCATTCTCCTCCTGAACTTTCATTACTGGAACATTTACCATTGTCAATATCTTGCTTCCCAGTACTCGTCCACCCATCCGTTCTTTGTATATACCTTGCCATATATTAGTAACAGTGGTCTCTCCCAGCATCCAGGCTCACCTCCTACCTCACTTGCGCTCCATTTACATGGCAGATAATCTAGTGTCACTTCTTTCGTTTTTCCTTTGTCAGTTCCGTCTGTGTTATGTACCGTAGTCCTTCTGTGAGTTGGCAATAATTATCGAACATAGGGAATGTTTTAATGAAGTTATCTTCGTAAGGGTATGTTGACCTTGATTTCCACCTCAGTGTCGCCATTTTCCCTTGGAATCGTCCTTGTGTCTGGAACAGTGCTAGATAGAGAAGACACTTTGCTGTGGGCACCGGCACTTCAGTCGCCACAAATGTTCGTGAGGCGCTCATGGCGTACGGGATCAATGAGCAGACGTAACATTTGTTCTTTTGTTGTATCATTACCAATTTTGAACATGTGTTTATACCACATGCTGTTAGAGACGTGTGCGGACCTAAGATATGTGTCAACCCCATGTACATCAAGGAAAATACTGCGTTTACCTCTCTTTATGTTTTGTCCCGTTCTACTCGTACCACCTGACACAGTGCTCCTTGCGGCTGAGGTAGGGGAAATGTTAGTATTGACCTTTGCAGTTACATGCAAAGCGTAGTAGGCCTGCCAGACAGCGGCAGTTATCAGGCCAGTGGTCATAAATAACCCTAACATTTTAATTACAGTTGTCACGACCACTGGCATATTGATCTTACCTTTTGCTGCCGTCCTGCAGCTATTTAGTTCAGATGATATAGGTGCCTGCCTGAAATTGGCTACATTTTGCATTGTTTATAGTTAGTAGTTGTTACTTTAGCCCTGCGTATCAAATAGTCGCTCAATGCCCATGCGAAAAGCTCCTCCTACATCCGCCTGACCGCCCTGTCTCTCAGAGCAGATAAGGCCGCATGGAGGTGTGGATCTGAGAGCAATATTAATTGTATAAACGCGTTATAGTAAATGCGTGGCCGTCTGGGCCTGAAGTAATTTGGCCGTTTAAGTCCGTGTATAAATTGGTGTGATAATGCTTCTGGGTGGTCGTGGGGAGGTAACATTTAAGCCTGGGCAGTGATGGGTGTGTTTTATCAGGTATTTGCATACAATAATTACAATGCGCGATGCCTGCATGCGCGAGACAAAAAGAGAAGAGAACATGCACGTGTTTACTCAGTGTTGTGCGTATAGTCAATATCTTTGGCGGTGTTTCTTGTGTATCAACTTTTTGTTTGATCCTCTTAATTTACTCTCTACTGTCACATACCGATATCACCATTACATTTAAATCTGTATCAAGAGTGCAGTGGGGACATTTTGTGTCTGTGATCTCGTCAGCATGGGGTGTGCTGTGGGCTGTTGCACGTTTATGTCCTTGGGTGTATCTGACGTCTGTGTTGTGTCTTTTCCGTCGTCTGTTGTTGCCGTTGCCGAAGTGTTGGCCCTGTCGTTGTAGTGGTGGGGCGCGATCTGTGCTTTGTAGGGCTTGATGTTGTGGATATATGTCCAAACGTCCCCATCTGTCAATTTGACAGCTCTGGGTGCCACTTTCACGATAGTGTGTAGCCCCGTAAATCTAGGGGCGTTCCACTTCCTTCGGTAGTTCCTGAGGAGAACTGTGTCTCCTTCTTTCACCGCCCACTGTCCAGTTTGTTCCTCGTTGTTGGTTGCTTCCTGTTGATTGTTCTCTGACCCGCCCTGTGTCCGTTGAATCTGTTGAGAGATAAAGGAGGCACTAGTAACCAGAGAAGTGACATAGTCGTACATTTCTTGACCAAAGACATTGTCTGTTCCTTCACAGTCATACATTGCTCTTGTGGGTGGGGTTAGTGGGAGGTGCATTTGGCATCCAGTCACCACCTCGTGGGGTGTGAGGTGGTGGTCCGAACCAGGTTTGTTTGTTAACGCAAACAGAGCCAGAGGAAGGCAATAAAGCCAACTCTTTTTGGTGGTCTGCTGAGTTTTTGCTATTGATTCTTTTAAGAGGCCCTTGAGGCGTTCACAGACGCCATTGGCTTGTGAGTGGTATGCACAGGCAAACTTATGTTTAATCCCAAGCAGGGCAGTGATGTGCTGAAATAATTCATTCGCAAAGTGTGGGCCGTTGTCTGACCTTAATACCTCGCAGACCCCCCATCTTGGGAACACTTCCCTTACCAGAAATGTTGCTGCCCTAAGTGCGTCTGCATGGGAGCACGGGCCAGCCTCAATCCACCTTGAAAAGGGGCATACTACCATGATCATGTATCGGTAGCCTTGGCATACGTTGATCATGTCAACGTAGTCGATGTGTAGGTGCAGGAATGGTCCTTCAGGCCGTAGTATTGTACCTTTGATCACTTGCAACATGTGACCGGCCGTAAATTGCTGGCAGGTAAGGCAATTACTGATAAAGTTTGCAACATGTGAGTTTAGTTCGGGACAGAACCATGACTCTTTTATCCTTGCTGCAATTACTTCCTTTCCTGTATGGGTGGGATGGTGTAGTTGGGCCAGCGCTGTTTTTAGTAGGGCCAACGGCATCACTAATTTGCCTGTGTTATTTTGTCTTCATAGTGCATCTGTTGGGGACATAGTGCATCCTCTTTTTACCCACAGCTCCTTTTCTGCCATTGTGGCTGCCGTTGTAGCTCCATAATCTGTGTTTCTGGAATGTGCTTGTAACCATCTTTCATTATCATCTGTCTTGCTCCCCACCCCTTTCTTTTTGTTTTTCTTGGAGGTCCCACATCTCGCCAAAGTATGCAGCATATTTTGCATGTGCATCTGCTGTTTCATTAGCCCTAGATATTGGGTCTTCGCCATTCGTGTGTGCCTGACATTTCACCAGCGCTAACTCGTGTGGGTATGTTATTACTTCTATCAGTTCACCCAGGAGGAGAGCATGTTGCACTGGAGTACCGTCTGCTCTCCTGAATCCCCTTCTGAGCCATTTTATTAATCCTGAGTGTACCGTAGACGTGACATAGGCACTGTCAGAATATATTGTTACTCTTTTGCCGTTGCTTTCTTCTAAAGCCAATATGAGAGCCACCAATTCTGCTGCTTGGGCTGAATATTGTTGGGGTTATTTTACACATTTTACTGGTACATATGTCCAATCCTCCCTTAATCGCACTACAGCTGCACCTGTCATTCTTATACCATCACTTTCATCAATTGTTGAGGACCCATCAATGTACAGAACCTCACCTCCCTCGAGTAGTACTCAATGGCATAGGTACAATCATGTGCATATTCGCCCTCTGCTATTTCTTCTGCTATGAACTGTGCTGGGTTAACTGTCACGTCCCTTCGAAGACGCTGGTCCCTTTGGCACCGTTGGTCTCGGGTGCACGTCATCCATCTTTACACCCAAGATGGTGGATCGTTCTGGCTGCAACACTGCAGTTTTTCGAGACTCGGAGTACAGGGAAGCTCCGCCCCTTCTGCAGAGCTCGGCATATCAGGCATTCACCACAACGCGCGGACGCATTGCTACTCTCTTACACCAACGCTGCGTAAGTTCGATATTTAGGCTTTCGCCTCCTTACTGTCATTTCAGTATTATTACCTTTAACTTAGTTTCTACTCTCTGCTCTAATTCCCAGATTTTTTCAACCACCATTCAGGAATCCTGTGGCTCCTTCCACCCATCTGCGGAGCGAGTCCTTTTACACTCGCAAGCACAAACACTTTACTTAGCTCTGTCAACTTGCTTCCCTCTCCTTCGGAATCCAAACAACCTGGTGAGTACTATAGGGTTAGAATAGCGGCCCGATTCAAATCTCCTCCGCTTACTGATTCTGCGAGTCTGCAGCCACAGCACGGCTGCCTCTGACTTCTGTCCACAGTGTCCAAACCTACTTCCCAGCTGTGCGAGCATTGTCACTTTCTATTCCAGGTACATTTTCGGTTGTAAGCCTTTACTAGCGTTTCCTTTCCTTCCTTCTCTTTACTTACATCGTCTCTACAGTGGCACCTATCAATACCCGGCTTCTCTGAAGAAAGACACCGCAGTTTAATTGGTTCCTTCTGAGGGTAAAACAAAGTACTTCACCTTCCTTCCATGCTGAGTTAAACCCTACAGCTAATTAACTGTCTCCTCTTCCTTCTCATTCCTCTATTAGACACTACTTTTCGGAACATCCACTAGAGCAAGCTCCTCTCAACATCACATCTGAGAAAGATGTCCATCCAAAGACGACAGGGTTTTATTCCCCCTAAGGGTTTCCCTGGGGCTCCTCTCTACTTCTGGTTATTTCTGCCATGGAAGAGGGAGAGGTGACCTAGGGGAATTACTTATCATCTCCATCCTCCTTGTCATCCAGTTTACCCAGACGTGTCTGAGGAATCCTGCCTATTGGTGTATCCTTTGCTTATGGTAAGAAACTTATTATAACCAGTTTAATGTATAATAGTACAGTTTATCACATGAACATTGGTGCACCTCACTATTTTTAACTCAGATCTTGACAAAATAATCTCATATCCCGTTGCTCTCTAGGTAGTGAGCGTGCTTTTTGGCTTATGCAATATTGCAGCAGCCAGGTGTTGTTTGCATGGGAAGTGTCCCATCATTACTGGGACTAAGTGCCCGCTGTAAAATGCTAGGGGTTTGTGTCCCATACTTGTTTTTTGCTTTAGTACTGCTTTCATTACTGCACCATTGCAATGCGAGAAGATGTAGAACTCTTGTTCGTAGTTGGGAGTGCCCAGAACTGGTGCCGTTGAAATGGCCTCTTTCAGTTCATTGAATGCATCAGTCATCTCTCTTGTCCATCCCAACTTTTTCACCCCTCTTTGTGCTTCCCTAAGAGCTGCCAGTAGGGGCCCTATGTATGTGCTGTAGTCAAAAACCCATGCTCTGCAATAATTGCACAGGCCACGAAATTCTTGCAATTCCCTGATCGTTTGTGGCTGAGGTGTATTCTTTATTGTTTGTGCCCTTTGTGGTGCGATGTTCCTCCCTTTCTGTGATATAACCTGTCCTATGTATAGGGCCTGTTCCTGGCAGTACTGCAGTTTTTCCTTGTCAACCTTGTCCCCCTTTTCGACCAGTACTGTGAGCATTTTCACAGAGTCCTTCCTGCATTCCTCCTCGGTGGTGCTGCAGATGAGAATATCATCTACATACTGCAATACCGTGCTCTCAAGTTCAACATTCCCTAGGTCCATCTGTATAACCCTGTTAAAGATGGATGGTGACTCGCAGTATCCCTGGGGTAGCCTAGTGTGCAGTATGTGAAGCTTGTCAGATCTTCTGAGTCTGGGTGCAGGGGTATCGAAAAGAACGCATTCTTGAGGTCAATCACAGTGAATCGTGATGCCTCTGCTGGTATTCCACACAATATTGTGGCGGGGTTAGCTGCTATCGGGTGTTCTGCTTCTACAATGTGGTTAAGTGGTCTCAAATCTTGTATGAAATGCCAAGACCCTCCATTGGCCTAACGCACAGGGTACACCGCAGTGTTGCATAGTGATTCTGGTGGTACCAATATACCCCTTTCCACTAGGGCGCTTATTGTCTCATAAATCCCTTCATCAGCTTCTTTTTTTTTTACCCCTCCAATGCTTTTTATGCGCCCCACATAATAGGGACTAGTAGTCCATAGTGAGGCGGGTACAGCGGCTAAATCTTCCTCGCAAAAATCAGGTTGTGTGGGGAGGGGCTCTTCTAGTGCCATTGCCATTTTCTGTGCTACCTCCTTGTATGTCACCTTCAACCACACGTAGACACTCATCTGGAACACCATCTCTCCATTGCCCTCTTCATCTGAGAACAGTTGCTTGTCAGACACCTGTGTTAACCTACACCCTTCTGCCAGTGCTATTACCGCTCTCCATGCCTTTCCTTCCCCATCCTGGGCGTGAACTGCAATCCAGTCTTTCTTTTATACAATACCTTCGATATCTCCTGATATTATTGCCCCTTCTCCCTCACCTGTGGGCGTTTCTGGCCTGAAAAAGTAGGCGGCAGGCCTCCTCCACACCTTGCCCTCAATCCCCGGTAGTCATGCTATTACCATGTCTGTCCCGTATTGGAAGATCTTGGCGTCCACTGGTTCTGCCCTTGCCACTCTCTTGTCACAGTAAGCCTGAAGTATGTGTCTTGCCGTGAGCATGTGTATGCTTGGTGTGGAGCATATTATGCCTTTGTCAGTGAAGGAGATGGTCCTGTTCAATCTACTCATGATGTCACGCCCTAGTATATTTACTGGTGATTGTTTTGTATATAACAAGGGCAACAATAAGTCATTCTCTCCAACAGATAAAGAGATGTTATCAGTAAAAGGAACCACCCCTCGAGCCCCAGAAAATCCTTGAGTGTGTATGGCATCGCCTGACAATTTGAACTTCCCTTCCCTAATACAGGATCTAGTGGCCCCTGTGTCAACTAGGAAGGAAAATGTTTTGTCACCTATCACCTTTATGCGTGGTTCCTCCGCAGGGTTAGGTGTTACCGACAGGATGGGACACCACAAGGAAGTCTGTGGGCTGTCCCATTGGGGGTACAATGATTGTCCGCTACCTGTGTAGAGGTTATGTCCCTTTATTGTTACTCCCCCCATTCGTGTCGTTGGTACTGTCGTGTCCATGGGTTGTTGTTGGTTGTCTTGTACTTGTGTTAGTTGCTGCACTGTGTGGACGTGTTGTTGTTGTGCCAATGTCATTTGTTGTGCTTGTTGTTGAGCGGGTTGGTGTGGTATCTGCTGTGTAGTGGGCATCACGTTTGGTTGCTGTTGCAGCTGTGGTTGTGGCATGCCACCTTGCTGTCCTATCTGCATCTGACCCGCTTGTAGCGCTTCTTGTTGGTGGTAGTTGTTTTGTCCCCCTTGGTAGCCCTGTTGTCCTTTCTTGCCCCATCCTGCTTGTGCCAACCTTGCCCTGCATGTGCGTGATACGCGTCCTACTAACCCACATGTCCAGCACGTGGGCAGCTCCCGAGGTTGCCATGGGTAACCCCCTGTGCTGTCCAAATAACCCTGTTGCCCATATTGGGAATACCCTAGGAGCCCACCCCCTGGCTGGTGTGCTGATGGCCCAAACCCCCTCCCTCTGTTGAACCCTCCTCTACCTCTGTAGTTGTTCATGGAGCCATTGCCCATTTGCGTGTACCCTCCCCCCATGGGTTGTGCGTATTGTTGTTGTGCTGTGTATGGGGGCGGGGCTGGCAATTGTTGTGACATTATGGGAACTTGTTGCTGTATAGTAGGTTGTTGTTGTGTGAGAGCTGGTACCGGTGGGGCGGGGCTCGTTATGAGCGCCCCCTCTCGGGCATTTTTCGACAGCTTTTTTTTAACCAGTTTTGCCTCATCTGCCTTTCTATCTTCCTCTTTCTGTTTCATCTTTTCTTGTCATAGTCTACAATGGAGCACTATTGTCAATTGTATCTCTGGCCACGCTTTTGCTTCCATCCCCACCAATTTTTTCAATTGCCTCTGCACGGGTTCTGGGAGTCCCTGTATCAGCATGTGATAAAATATATCTAGTGTTTTGTCCCACGGCTCCCACGTTTCCAAGCACCATTTCTCCTGAATTTCTTGGATGTAATTGACAGGGTCCTCGTCCTCACACATTTTGCGTGAGGTAATCGCCCCTATGTCTGATGTGTCGGGGTACTGTACCCTTAAGGCCTGCCATACCGCATGTCTGCAGTTTGCAAATGGCGACCCGTCGTGTGATGTGTCGCTGATGGTCACCCCCGGGAATCCCGCCCTCTTTCAGATGTCATCTGCAGCGTGACCCTAAATTGATATTAAGAGCCCCTTGACGTCCCCAACCGCTAGCCTGTGTCCCGCAGTACATTTTTCCATTTCGTATAGCCACTTCCCCGCCCCTCCGCTTAGGGAGGGTAATCTACACTTAATGTTTTCTTTGTCTGCATGTTTCCATGGTACATATTGCGGTCTTGACCCGCCCCTCTCCAATAGCGGCATCTGTGTGTATTCTGTCATTTCCCCTGGTGTGCGTCTATGCTGTGTAGTATATATGTCTTGAGTTTCTTCCTCCATGTCAGATAACTCGTCAAAAAGTTCAGTAATTTTACTTGCATGCTGTGCGTTCCCCGTGTTCCTATGGTCCCCGCGTTGGCATGTCTGGTCCTTGTTATGTGCTATTGCTGAGCCTTCCTTCCTGCGCCCACGGAGGTCTCTGAGTCTGTTGACATATGGTGTGTGCTTGGTGGATGATGTTACTGTTTGTAGTATCCCTTCCCTCTATGTGCTTGCACCCTCCCGTCCAGCTGTGTCTTCCCCTAGTGTTCTGCATTCCCATGATTACCCTATGCCTGTACGTGTGATGTAAAGTTTACTAAGCCCTTCTCCGTTTTCATTGCTTTGTCCTCCGCATAATTCTTCCTCCTCCTCGTCACTACAGAATCCCCCCACTCCTGTTCCCCCCCTGAGAATGTCAATTTTGCGCTTGGACGCGGGTATCATACTGTTACTGTTTCTAAATCTATGTCCGTGCACCTACGTGTATCCCCTATATCTCCCCCTACTTGAGGTGTTGTGGCTGCTTGGCAACTTCATGTGTTCAACTTACTCCTTGTTGTTCTGTCATTTTCTCTTAGTTCTTGGTCACCTGACCGTTTGCCCTCACTCTCCACTTCCGCTCTAGCCCTGCATAGTTCTTTCATTATGGCGTCACTCACCTGGCCCAACATCCTTGCATCTCTATCCTTGGTACTCGCTTCTCCACCATCTCTTGCTAGTATGCTCTCTATTATTCTTCCCCCCTCGTACTTATGTGCGCTTTCTGACAGAATCTTTTTCTTCCAGAGCGTCATTTCTCGGTCACTTTCTTCCCATTCTTCTTCTTTTCATCTATTCTCCCGTTGTTCCATACATGCTGCTCTTTCTGCAATACTCTGTATGCGAGCCTCCACCATCTTCCTTTCTTCTTCCTCATGCTGTTCTGATTCCATTCTCACTCCTTTTTCTCTCTCCAGCTCTACCTGTCTCTCCAGCTCCTTTACCTCAAGTTTTTTGGTGAGTATGTTTTGCGTCTTCTTCAATTCGGCTATTTTTCCCTCCAGCTCTGCTTCTTCTTCTTTCGTTGTGTTCCCTTCTTCCCTGTTACTTACCTCATTCTCCCTCCGCGTTTGTCCTAACTCCACTCTGTCTATTGCCTGCATCACCTCCTCCTCCTTTCCTGTCACCGTCCCCTGCAGTTTTAACAGCACCTGCGCTGCTATCCATTCGTCTGGCCCTATACCTGCTAACTCGAGCTGTGCTTTCTTTACGCCATCAACGTTCACCTGTGCCCCTTTCATACCTACCGTGCCCCCTGCATACAACTCTTTCTGGTAGTGATCCCCCAGAGCGTTCTTCCTCTCTCTCCTCAGCGCTCTTCGCTACATCGCTGGGAGGGGCCTGGGGCGTACTGCACCCTTGCCCCTCGCTCAACTCTTCTTTCTTTACCTCCTGCATGCTCATCATCCCTGGGCCATATCCCTGAAACATCCTCCAGAGATCGAAAACCTCTAAATGGCTTGACAATTTCTTCCCCTTGTATGTGTTGTGTAAATATGCTAGCAGTGAATGTTGTGCTTCAATTCTAAAGCTACCATTGGGCGGCCACGGTATCCTTATCTTTTCGTCTGCACCTTTAGTCAATTCAATACTATATTTTACTATTTTGTCTCTGTGCAGTGGCAGTGTTCCACAAATGTGTTGAAGTAGTGTTGTTAATGTGTGGTACCCATTGTCGGTTCCTATCCCATAGTACAATGACATTTTTTAAATATATACCACTGTTACCTGGCCCCTAGTTGGGGACTTCCGACTCTCCGCTGTCAATAGGAGGAAAAGATTTGCGTTAAAATACTCTTGAAGTGTTCAATACCAACTTCTCTGTCGTCCTGCACCGGGCTGCCGCCCTTCGACACACCTCCCTGAGCAACTAGGGCCCCCTTCGACCCATGGCGCGCAAGGTCCCCTGCGACCTCGCACACAGCGTGGCGTGCTCCTGGGCCGCCCTGCCTTCTCGGGGTAGCCACAGCTCGGCACACCCGTGTTAGTGTCCTGATCCCTCCTTCCCTCTACTTTCTCACAGCCTGTGCTGCGTATGTCTGTACCTTCCCACTCACACGGATTGCACCGTTGCTCGGCACACCCCTTTCTATCAATGATGTGCCGGCGTTCTCCGTGCGCGGCTGTCTGTTCACCTTTACCCTGCCCTATCTGCTGGCAGCGGCTCTAATTTTTCGTTAAAAAAGAAACGCGATGTCCTATGTAAGCCCTATGGGTGACGTCACCAACTAACACAACGTATTACGTATACACTCAGTTTGAACATGTAATGCACGCCAATTTCCACAATAGCAATCCCCAAAGCTGTCTTCCCACTACACCTTGAGTGGAGTATCCGTTAATCACCTTTATTATTATAATTAAGCTGCACTCGCTGCGTCGCCTCGCGTGTGATACGTTCCCTCACTAGGGGAACTTAACCAGCCAACTATCTTCCGCAATCTGAGAGAGACTCTAGCTACCTCCTGCGAGAATACGTCATCTATTCACTGAGCTAAAACACTCAATGTATAGGGATCCTCATCTATTCACTGAACTTCAACGCTGACTCACAGGAATACCACACCCCCATACATGTGTTTGCTATCCAAACCAATCAGCGCGGCACTCCGTTCAACAAGTGGGGACCCTTTACCCCACCCAATAAGCTCATCAACACAAGAAGGGACAACCTCCGCTCCGTTCCCTACTACAACTCACGTGTCGATCTCCACTGATAGACCAAATTATGCGACAATGTAAAACCACCCGCCACCCTATTTACAATACCTCCCCCACCCGTACAACATGATATTGCTAGTTGTGTGGACCATACTCACACCGGGCTCACGTCTGCCGGTGCCGCTCGGCTGCGGACACCCCTCCCAATCAGCTGCCGCCTCCCCTGGTCTGGACCACGTGTGGGCACTCGCCAATCGCGGGCAGGAAATTTCTGAAGTCGGCTCCCGACGGCCAATGTCCGGATTGCGCAGTCTGGTCGCCTCCCAGTTCTGCAATGGTCCTGCAGTCCTCAAAAGGGGCAATGGCGGAGGGGGCTGCGGTGCCGGGCCACATTGTCGCAAACGGTCTCGCTGGGATCTATCTCAGAAACTCAGCAGTGCCTCCAACATGTTAGGGTAATTTCTGGAGGTCGGCAGGGCCGTACCCGGAGTCCGCAGACCTCCAGCTATCGGAAGGCCCTAACTCCTTCTGTGTCCCAAAGAAGTAGGAGGCCCACACAAGAGCAATAGGTTACTGCTGTTTATTACACGGAAACAGACAGGGACAGGTTCATGCAGCGTAGGTTCCAAAAGCTTCTCATTGCAATCGGGCTTGCAGGCCCCTTTTGTAGCTGAGTGACCTAACAATGTGCGTCCTCTGCGAAAGCTCATCCCCAAACCTACCGCCACTCCGGGTTGGTTCCCTGAGTGGTAGGTTCAGTATAGGACGGTATAGTGAAAAGTTTTATTGGTAGAGAAGATGTCAGGTGGTACGCTTGGGTTGTCCCTAAAAATCACTACTTGGAAATGGTTACATGAAGAGAGTTAGTGATTGGTTGTGTTGTGGTGCCGTCAGTGGTTAGCCCCCCATGCCCTGATTGCTCCATCAGCAAGCCCCCAAGCGTGGGACCATCGTCGTTCCCAGCTCACAATGTACCTGGTGTTGGCAACAATGTGTGACTATGTGTCAGCGAAGGACAATGGACAGGTCCTGTTATTTGCCATTAGAGCGCTCCTTTCCCATTGCTGCTGGGGTCTGGGTTGTTACGCTTTTGTAGCAAGCTGGGTCCCAGACCTGGGACACCAGTGCTTCTTCAGTCATTGAAGCTTGGCATCGTATCAGGGCGGCCTGGTCACGTGTTGAGAGACCGTGTTTGAAGCAGACTTTACGGGGATTTGATTTGTATTTATGCTTCTGGTAGCTGCAGCAGTGGCAGGTGTAGCCTTGGCTGGGGGAGCTCAGAGTGTGGATTGCAACATTGTGACCTTGGCTGCGGTGGCTCCGGTTTAGGGGCTGTTTTGTATGCTCAGCATCGTGTGGCTCCGTGTGAGCTGATCCGGGTCTCCCGACTTTGGTTTGAGGCCTACTTTGGCTTGGTTATATGTGGCGGTATAAGGTCCATAAGGCAAGGGGTGTGGGAGTGCGGTGCGGTCCTTTGTTCATTGATCCATTTATGGGGTCTTGTCTTCAGGGTTAGTTGCATGAAGCGTCTGCAAGCAGATACACAAACTCTTCTGGCGTCTTGAATTTATGCGATGCGGTTGCTGACCTATATAAAACATAACAACGATGCATGTCTGTGAGTGTGTAGGGTCCTCTAAGTCGTAGCACTGAGCATGTTCTTCATGTGGGTTGGTGTGTGTCTGATCAGGTGCACGGCAGCACATGTGTTTCTGTCCGTTGTAGCTATGTCGTCATGTCATCTCTAACGATGGCAGGCATAGGTATGTGACGTTTAGTCGAGCTGGTCCATGTGATCGGTTTCAGCTCCATTGTGGTTCCCACCTCGTGTTCTGGGTGGGAAGCGGCCAGGATTTGCAGGTGGAGCAGGGTCACTGTCGATATTGACATCTGGGGCAGTGGACAGTGGTGCAAACTCTTCCCGCTGAGGGTGCTAGGGTCGTGAAGTCATCGGCCATAGTTTGTACGTTGGTCAAGGGAAGGGACCGTCCCATTTTCCCTCTTCACCACATCAGCATGTTCAGCTGGGTCAGGCTTTTCAAATTCATATTCTGGAGATGTATCCGGACCACTTGCTGACTGCAAGCACTCATGTAAGTCTTGCATCTTAGATTGAGGGTCAATTAACTCCTCAGGGACTTGTTTTGTACTAAATTTAACACCAGCAGGTGAAACCTCTTCTTCTGCTGATAGCTGATAAATCTCCTTCATATATGGTTCTAAAAAAATCATGTCTATTTTCTGGATTAAACACCTTTTCAGGTGGCATAGACTTTGACATTGGTGTCAATTTTGTCATTGGAGCGAACGAAGACGTCGACAAAAGCGTTGATGTTGTAGTCATTACTCTTGAATTTGCCGAGGTAATTTTCGAAACCTTCAAAGGAATCATCGACCCCGTCGAAGGAGTTGTCGAGACCATCAACACCGTCGAAGGAGCGTTCGACACCGTCGACTGAGCACTCGACGTAACCTTTTTGGGTTGGGTCATTGACACCTTGTGCTCGACCGCCTTCGATAGAGGCCTCGAGGACATTTTAGATGAGGACTTTGATGGCGTATGAGAGTCTGATGCCATTCTACCTCAGATTTATGCACCAGTAGGCTTTTTCTATGAGGTGTCTGGGAAGATTCCCTGAACGACACCCTCAACGATTTTTTGTCGGATTTTCTCATCTTAGATCTTCCCCTGTCACTTTTTTTGTGAGCAGGGGCATGGTTTTCGTTAGACTTTTTTTGAGGGGATCTGGGCTGCATGCTCAAAAATGTTTAACATAGATGCTCTGAAAGCCTCCCACTTTCTTGCGGAGTCATGTCTCGACGGACATGTTATGATTTCCTAAGACAACGTTGAGGAAGAGTGAGACCGGTGTCATCTTTTCTTCGCCTTTTTAGAGGAAGAAGAGGACTTCCTAGATCTACTCCTCGACCTATATTTTTTGTGATGTTTTGCTGAAGATTCAGCCGAGTCTTTTCTCGAGGATTCCTCCCCCACCGCCAGGTTATCTCTTCATTCTTTTACGGCCTAATGGGTCATCGACTGACAGGAACCGCACTCATCCATACGGTGGTCGGAACCGAGGCACCAGAGGCAATTCCGATGGGGATCAGTTAGCGACATCTTTCTCCCACATTTCTCACATTTCTTGAATCTAGTCTTCGGTGTGGAAGGATTAGATGAAGACGACATTATCGTACGAACTGAAGCGCCGTTTTCTCGATCTGAAGCAAAGCTAACAGAAAAACGGAACTGAGGTCAACGGGGTGCTCGAGGCATTTATACAGTGGATGACATCGGCGCTCGACAGATGCCACCAAGGGACATTGACGCCGCAGCCTCGAGTGGAGCGCCCTCTGGTGTAGAGAGAAAAAATTTCCGAAGCAGCAAAGCTGAAGGTAAGGAAATATCTAAGATGAGGAATAAGTGGGAGGACACAATCCATTCGAACCTTTGTTCTCATTGCCTGAATATATTTCAATGTATTTCACTATGTACTTGTCTAATGGCTGCACAGCTTGAGATATCGCTCAACCATCATTCCCCAAGCTTGGCTAAAGCTGAAATGACATAACATAGTAAGTTCTGACTCAGAATATAATATTACAATATGCACTATATTTCCTCCTCCAAGGAATCCCAGCTAGGACCTCAGGAATACTCAGCCATCTTTTACTACTTCTTAACAATGTAATAAGAGTAGATTCTAGCTAATGAATAGCCTGATTCCCTAACATTGTTGATGCAATAGACTGCATCCATGTTAGACCTGTGCCACTGCAAGTACGTGAACGAATGTTCAGAAAAAGAAAGGTGCATTACTCGATGAATATATAATTAGAATTAACATCCAGCTTTAGAATTACATTGTGAAATGGAAATTTGGGATTACGGCTCATTCATTTTAAGGAGAAGTTGCATCCCAAATATGATGTCCATTCCTACACAATAACGGTATTGGCTGATTGTTAAGTTGTTTTGAGCAGATTCTCGGGCTGTTATCAACCTAGTGAAATTAATGCAATTTGACCACAAATAAGATTTGCTAGTGTCTTTTGACATTGAAGCATAACATACCAATATACCTCAGGTCGAAGCAATGAGAGTAGTTAGTGTTTTTTTCATGCAAATAAAAAGGTAGTGCGATGGGAACTGCAGTCACACCCAGTTTGGCCAATCAATTAATGGCCAAGTTTGAAAAACAGTTCATGTTAACTGAGAAAAATCTCTTCTATGAAGCCATGTGTCTCTTCAAGAGCTACATTGCTGTTATTTAATCATTTGGAACAATCAACAAGGTGATATATAGAAAACTTGTGCGACAGATCAAAAGCTCCCAACATACAGCAGCGTAGATAAAACTTCTTTGCTTTTTGCTCTGGTTTTGGGTGCATTACCATCTTGTTGACTAAGAACCATGGTCCTTGTTGCCATTGATAACACATTTTGGGGGAGGGCTTTGGGAAAATGGGTGTGGTAGGAAAGGACCGATGTGGTGGCTGGTGGGGGCTGCAGTGCTATTATAAAAGTGGTGTGTTTACTCAGGATTTCCTTTTCTGGACCTGGGGAATTATTTCCTTTTGTGGTTCCTCAGAGCACAGATCGATCACCCCACCTGCCCTCTAAAAGTAAGCAATGTTAGGTTCTTTATCTGTTAACCTTTTCAGTTACCTGGAGCTTTGCCCAGCACCAAGTAACACCTACTGATGAAGCAGCAGCAATTTAATTTCTGCATCTTCGAGTTGTGCATTTGTTTGCTCTGTGCTTCCGTAGCCTCCATTTCCTTTCCCCAGCCAGTTCTCTCCCTGAACCACCTCCCCCTTACCCTCCCCACCAATAGCCGTGTGATTGGTGTTTTAGTGAGGGACATGTAGAAGTGACTGTGTGCATCAGCGATTGTGTCTTTGTCCATGCTGACGCAGTAATCGACCGATTTGGTCTCCTGCCTTCTCCAGGTAACACCTACTGGTGAAGCAGCAGCCATTGAGTTGTTGTGCATTTGTTTGCTCCATGCCTCAGTAGCCTCAATTTACTTCCTCCCAGCCATTTCTCTCCTTGATCCGCCTCACCCACCCCCTGCCCACCCATAGCTGTGTGATTGGTGTTTTAGTGAGGGACATGTGACCAGAAATGCATGTGTACTTTGGAGACTGCTTTTCTCTGTGCCGATGCGATAATCAGCCCATTTGGCTGCCTGCCAACCTCCAGGTAACAGCTACTGGTGAAGCAGCAGCCATTTCATTTCTGCAACTTTGAGGTGTGCATTTCTTTGCTCCGTGCCTCTGTAGGCTCCATTTCCTTTCCCCAGACAATTCTCTGCCTGACCCGCCTCCCCCTTGCCTGCCCATAGCCATGTGATTGGTGTTTTAGTGATGGATATGTGAGGACATGTGACCAGAAGTGCCCTACTTCTTGGGACACCCCGAGGCAGCCTTGCCCGGGTAGCCGGCAAAGGCCAGAGGAAAAGGGCAGCTCCCTAGGACAGCTCTGTCCATGAGAGCCAACGCCAGGCCATCCAACCTACCTTCACTGATAAGATAAATATCATTCATCTACCTGCATGGCCTAGGCTCAGTTTGTAGCTCCTGTACACTTCCCTGCTAATTCAGATACTGTGTGCACATCACTTTGCTTTTGCTTCTTCACGTCTGCATTTTACAGTTGATTATGTAAATATAGCCTATTTACATCTAGCTGTATATTTGAGTAAAGCCTTGTACTGCATCTAACTGAAACTTGAGTGAAGCCTGTTATTTACATCTAGCTGGACATTTGAGAATAGCCTGGTATTGCATTTAACTGAAACTTGACTGCAGCCTGCTAATTGCATCTAGCTGTTAATTTAACTTTAGTCTTGTATTGCATCTAGCTGTTAATTATAGTATATCCTTGTATTGGATCCAGCTGAAACCTTAGTGTAGTCTGTTATTTGCATCTAGCTGTACATTTGAGTATAGCCTTGTATCACATCTAGCTTTTAAGTTGAGTATAGCCTTGTAATGGATCTAACTGAAACTTGAATTTCGCCTGTTATTCTCAGCTTGATGTAAATTTGAGTATAGCCTTATATTGCACTCCCTCCAAACTGCACACCGACCCCGACCCCACCAATCAATTCACAGACCAGAGGAGCTATCGGGCACACCAGAGCACTGGGCAATCCCCTGCCCCTGCATGCCCACTCTCATCTGCCCTACAGACCCTGCCCCCTAGAGAAACACAACCCTCTGCCGCCACCCAAAAGCAAACCCCTTCATCTCCCCCACACTGCACTCTGGGGAAACAATCCCCATCACACCTATCATCTCCAACCGATCCACCCCGCTCTATCCACCCATCTCTATCCACCCACACTGTCTGTTAGGACTGATTTTCTATACTCTGGCCTGTTGGACAGATGTATAGAAGACAAACCTAGTATTGTGACAGGGACAATTCTGGGAGCTGTAGCCAAACCAGTTCAAAGTAGCAAGGCAAGTGGTCTAAGCTAAGTCTCAAGAGGCGGTGAGCTTGTAAAGGGTCCACAATGAGTACACACAGTGAAGCAAACAAGGCACTCACTTAGACAAACAGGTATACAAATACTTCTTTACTTATGGCCAAAACACACAGTGAAAAATTACTACAAACATGTCATATTATCACTCAATACTAAACATTTGTTACATATACATAATTACTGGTGTAGGGCAAAATACATATCAAACCCCTGAAAAGAAAGGTACGGATTAGTATTTGCACTGCTTGTCCACAGAGATTCAATCCAAACTTCAGAAGTCCATCCATAAAATGGGTGGGGCCTGGTGCCCAAAAGTTCAGCAAAGTTCCATACAGTTTGTGAAGCTGGAAAAAATTAAGGTAGCGTCTCTGGGGCCCAGTGACCAGTTCCAATGGAAAGGGTACAAGTTAATCCGACTAACAAATGTGTTCCCAACCTTCAGAGTGCTTTTGTGAACAAGCAATGACAAAGTCAAAGTAAGACAAAAGTTCCTTAAAGTTACCAAAACTTTCAAAAGGGAGTTAGGGGTATAGGTAAGTATCGCTACAACTCACACCCCGCACAACTCCAAATCATTGCAGGACTTGGCAGGTCGATTGAAGGTCCAAGGTTGCTTTTCCCACCATCAGCCTCAGGCCTTAATTTCCAGGGGTTGCAGGTTTGAGCAGTTCTCCAGTTGGTGACTATTGCTGGTGCAAGGTCTCTCAGTTGAAAAATGCAACAGATCCGATGCAGGGCCCATCCAAGGACAGGACTGGATTCAGGTAAGCAGTTTCAGACAGTGGTCACCAATGCACTGCGATGCAAAGGTATTCACTTGCCACAGTCAGGCTTCCGTCCTATCTGTGGTATCCTTGATGCCAGGACCATATAATTCTGCAGAGTTAAGTCTTGTTGCACAAGCTCGGGATGCCCCAAGTTCCAGGACTCAATTAAAAACGGTGACGTCTGCATCACGGTAGCCCAAACTCAGAGCTGGTAAGTCACTGGGTGGTCGAGGGGCATTGCCGAAGGCTCTTCCTCGGAGGACCCTGAGATGACGTTGAGAATGGATATTCCCTCCACTCCAAGGGACGCAGCTCCCTCGCAGGACTGCTGGAGATCTTCCACAGGACAGGGCTCTACCAGGACAGCAGCAGAAGTTGGTCGCCAGGCCTCTTTCAGACAGGCCCATGGTCTCCTCGCAAGTCGTGCAGCTGGACAGGATTCTTGACTCCTTCTGTTTCTTCCAAGATCTCTCTAGAGTGGGTGCAGGGGTCCTCTTCTTATCCCAAAAACAAGGTAAGAGCAGAAACTCCCACTAGCCAATGATAGATTTGGCCTATACACACACCCCAGCAGTGGTCGAATCAGGACCACTGGTGGCAAAACTCATTCATACCACTCAGACACACTGAAACCAGTTTGTGGAATGGGACCAGACAGTCCCAGCCTACTTCCTGGCAGCAAACCACAAAGCCCTCCAGTAGCCCACAAAAAGCCTCTGCTTTCACGTCCATATAAGGATTTTCCTGGCCTCACATGCCAGGAAGAAAGCTAAAAGACAAGAAGGAAAAAGGACAAGCGAAAAACCATGTGGCCTGGCCATGTTTGGACACTAGCCACAGTTAGTAGTCAAACGCGGAAAACGCTGGAAGGCTAAAACAAAATACACAAAAAAATTGTGAAAAGTCACTGCTGCCACCAGCTTGTGCATTTAGCACACCTAGAGTAACCAACAATCATCCTCCGAATGTTAGTTTAGGGAAAACAAAAAGTGTACCCCATTGTACTGGATTGTAAGATGCATTGTACAATGCTAAAAGTTACAAAGGTGCCAAAAGTAATAACAAAGTAACAAGACTAAGGGAATCTATGTTTCCCAGTACTGACAGCCTTAAGGACATGTCCGTTTCCCCATTACAGATGAGCAAAAACCAGTGACCGCACTGTAAAAGGAACAGGTCAAATACAAAAATAAAACCAACAAGTTTGGGGGTCCATAGAAATGCAATGAAATTGCAGTAAAGAGGAATCTTACCTAACACTGCCCTCTCTCACTCCCATGCCCTCCAGACCCACGTGCGCCTCAGCTTTCCCATCCCTAAGTGTCATCCGATTAGCCTTGCCAACACCCTTGCTAACACCCCCTCTCCAGTTGAGCCGCCAACTCTCTCGCACACACCACCGGCACTCAAGCACTCCACCAACATAGAACTTGCAACACCCATACCATCGCATCCCTGCAGGCCTCTCCCTACCTGCATCCATACTCGCACCCATTACACACACAACTCCAACTCAATAAAGTCCCTATTTGACAGATGCTCTTATACTTAGCCGCTGCAGCAAACCCAACATTCCCAGGGAATTGAGCAACCCAACGTCTCCCCAAATCTCACTCTCTGCTGCCCTCATTACAACCCCAATCTCCAACCACCGCCCTCATTAAAACTCTTCACCAACTTGCACACCCCCCAGAACACCCACCCACCTCTGGAATCTCACCTGAACCCCCCTTTACACACACTCCCACATCCCCCACCACACCAGACTCTTGGCCAAAACTCACACATCATGAACACTCTTTCCACATACACACCACCCACCTGTACTTTCCACACACCCCCACAAGAACTTCATGGGGGAACCCCCTCCACCACCATCTCAACCCAACGCCCCCAGCCCCCTCACACCACTCCCCCTTATCTCTCTCACTTACCTGTATTCTCAGCGCCAGATTTGTGAACCAATCATTTGAAGAAGCATATGTTCCAGTAGACCTTAAGGAAGCTTGGATCACTCCTCTTATTAAAAAGGAGAACCTGGACCCCTTGATACCTGGCAACTTTAGACCTATAACAAACGCCCCTTTTTTGCTCAAAACTATTGATAGGATTGCCTCCAGTATCAAAAGTTTGTACACCTGAATGAATTACTGGCTAATGAGCAATCCGGCTTTAGGGCCAAACACGGAACGGAGACCGCTCTTTTGGATCTCCAGGCTAACATTGCTACTATTATAGAAAAAGGAAATACCGCCCTACTCTTGCTACTCGACCTCTCCCCGGCATTTGATCTTATTGATCTTCTGGCCGAGAGATCGAGAACAACTGGTAGATGCTATCCACTTGCAACAAAATGATTCACATCATTTTTAGGTCCATGGATGGCGGCAGTGGTAAAGGGAAACCTTTCTTCCCTGTGTTTGTCCCCGCTGCTTTTTAACATCTTTTATAAACTATTGTGTGACATGCTTCTTAATCTGGGTGTCCAGTTCACGAACTACGCTGACGACACCCAGTTGGTTTTTGAACTGTCAGGTTCCTAAGAAAAGGATGCGCAAAGAGTGAATATGTATTTAATGCTATCCAAAAAATGGATGGCAAATAACTCTCTTGCGCTCAACGAGGCGATGACCGAACTGCTGATACTTGCCACTCCTCCGAAAATAGGAAAATTAAACAAACAATACAAAAAATGTAAGATTAATAATAGCTTCATTGAAGTATCGGAGCATGTTAAAACCCGGTGTGTTTTCATGGATTCGCACCTCTCTTATAAGAGACATGTCTTATTTAAATTCAACATGTGCTTTTTACACAAACCTGATATGGCAAATCCGACAATACCTTACTGAACAAAATCTAGCTCTGATGGCGGGAGCGATAATTAACTCAAAATTAGACTATTGCAATAGTCTTCTGATGGGTACATCAAAAAGTAATATTACAAAATTGCAGACCATACAAAATGGTGCGGTTAGGGCAGTTCTTGGACTGAGCCAACGGGAAAAAATATCAGCAGCCAGAAGAAAACCCCACTGGCTGCCAGTCCAACAGAGGATTACATTCAAAAGCTCTGTTATAGTTTTTAAATGCCTAGCTGGTACTGCTCCCAATTATCTTGCAGAAAAATGTACTAAGGCACCCGTCCTAAGAAAAATTCGATCTAATGATAAACATGACCTACAACAACCACAGGTTTAACAGCACAGAGGACACTATACTTGGGAAAGTACTTTAATAGTATGAACTCATTGACCATTGATGAATGGTGGAGACTATAGCTTGTAGGTGAAAAAACATCTTGGGTGTGTGCTGGAATAAACTTTCTAGACAAAATACTAGAAAACTAAAAAGGAATGGTATCCCTAATTAATTGATAGAGAAATTGCAGGTTGAACCTGGAAGTGATGTAATTGGATATGATAAGATATGATGGGCGCATTTAGTAAGATCTTGGTTCTGTTGGAAAAAGTATTGGAAGTAAAAGGATGATGCCACAGTTATCCCCATTGAGAGGTCACCTTAATGGCTTCTCAAGCATATCACCAATTGCGACTTAACTGAGAGTAGTTCGATGTTATGCTTCGATACTGAATAAGCAGCAGTCCTGTGTCAAGGGCAAAAAGGAGGCTGGGCCAAAGCTGAGACAGAGACCTCCAAACCCGAATGGGTGATATGAGGACGAAGGAGAAGCCCAGTGGCCACCAGAGTAACGCCCCCAACTCAGGCCTAACAAGCTGGCCCCCTCACAGTCAATGAGGATCACAGAGAGGATCACCTGGGGCAGCGTTGAGGGGTCAAGTCAGGAGCAGACTGCAGCGCCCCACAGCGCAGGTATCGGTATCAGTGCTCCCTATTATTGTGGCTTCCCAACTCACACAAGGAAACAGAAGGATGAGCTCTACGACCTATATGGCAGCACCCCGCCTATCACAGGTGTTGCAAGGGTCCAGCCATAAAGCAGGCCGCAACCAAGGAGTCGCAGGGACTTCAAAAGATGGCCCTAACCAGTCAGGGGCCCTGCAGGGTACCAAGCAGGAAGTCCGTCCAGGCCACTATGTATTGCCCACAGTCACACCCAGGCTCTTCGCTGCAGGGCTATTAAGGATGTCAGGTGGCATTACGTGGCTGCCACAACCTGAATGGTGGCAGGCGCTTACTGCGGGACAAAAGCTTTCGGGCTTCTACAAGGTTCAGGGGTATACAGCACTCACCATCAGCAGCGCCGCCTCAGTGCGACTGTCCGCTGTCACTGGCGCTCAGGAGGTCGGCAGGCGCCGCGCCAAAGACCCACAGTACCGCACAAGCGATGAGCAGGCCCAGGGGGGGAAACCCAGTGGTCGCTGGTGTGCACCTCCGGGCATGCGGAGCTCAGTGGAGGCCTGAAGTCATGTATCCCCAGGCACAATGTGACTGCTCCACCGCAGTTCTAAAGGGGCTCTTCGTCGGGCAAAGTGAGTAAGGAGGCGGTGTCCAGCCAGGAGATTTCCACAGCGTCAAGTCTCACAAGCACCAGTAAAAGTGTACAAATACAATATCGCTGCACTGAGTGTTCCAGTGTCAATGAGGGCGAACGCACCAGGTTGGGAGACAGTGTTCAGCCTGTCGCAGGAGATGCAGGAGCCCTCCACAATCCCAGGCCGCAAACAATGTGCTGCATCAATGATCAGGGCGGCCACCTACAGCCTGAAACACCGTCAGGTGACAGGAGGGATGTTCGTCCAGCGCCGGGCACTCCCTCGCAGGTCGCATCCGGGTGTCTCTCCGAAGGATGCTGCTACATTGTGTCTGTCACTCAGAAGGCCTACTCCTCCCAGACGGCGGCAGCCACATATGATGGAGGGTGTCGAGGGCATATGGTGCACACCAGCGCCGGTGCCACCGTTAGTGCAGGAGCGATGCAAAAGGCGGGTCGGGGCCCTCACAGCTCGCCGTTCACAACGCCGACCACTCCAGGCAGCCCTCACTAAGAGAGCTCGCAGGTCAGGCTTGCAGTGCTCCGAAGTGCGCATCACGGGTCTCACTCCTCCGCTCTACAGCCGGTTCCCGGCAAAGCACTGCACCGCCCTAAAATAGCGGATCAGCACAGGAACAGAACCCCAAAGTCCACAACCAGTTTGCAGCACTTTGTGATCTTTACTATGCCTAAACAATGGATTAATACAGGACTTTTTAAAAGAACAGGATTCCGTGGGGCCGGAGCTCCCAGATCAAGCGGCCATCTTCCTTGCTGCTCAACACAGCCCCCCCAGTTAATTGTTTTGTTTAGCCACCCCTCACATTTCCTCTGGAATGTCGCATTCGCACTGCTGCTGTGTTTATAACTAGGTCTATTTCCCCTTTTTTATGAAAGTTGAATCTGGGTGGTTTTGCATTGTGGTTACTGTTGTACTGTGAACTGTGTCCCATTAGGCTTTCCCCCACTTTCTAGGTCCCCACCCCTGCTGGGGGTACCATTGTACGGTTATGTGTCTCCTGTCTCTGCTCCTGTGTGTTCCCTACTGTGTGACCCCCAACTCTCCTCTGCACTTCCTGCTTTGTGCGGCGCTGGGCTGTGTCTCTCCTCCTCTACTTCGCTCCCTCCTCCTCCAATTTCCTCCTCACACCCTCTATGGTGCTTTCCCTCTCTCCCATCTTCTCTAACTGCTACTCTATCTCCTATCCTATACCCCTCACTAAGTCTGGAAGGAAGAAGTTCAAGAGGAACATCCTGGTCTCCAACCCAGGCCTCCCTATCGCTGATACTTACATCAGTGCTTCCTCCAGACAGACTCCCACAACATCCTCTTTGTTGTTCCTCACCAGATCTATAGACTCCTCATATGGTCTTGGTTCTCTCTCCTATCTCTTCATCTCCCATTAATGGTGGCACTCAGTGGGCGGTCCTCTTGGCCATCTTCCACTCCTCCAAGACCATCATTAATGTCTATGTGAATGGCTCCATCCTGGTCCAAGGCCCTCAGCCCAATCTCCTCCTTTTCGATAGGCGTCTCCCGTGGCTTATCAACTTCCTTCCGTCTCCTGCTACTCCAACTAGCACCTCTCAGGCTAGTAGCCCGCCTCCTGTTACCACCTCTTCCCACTCTCAAGCCCCTCTACCACTTCCACTGGGTGTACCTCTAGTCTGTACCCCACCTGAGAAGACTTTTAGATGTGGCAACCTGCTCCACGTTGCTACTCTCAACACTCCCTCTGCTGCCAAACACTTCTCTAACATCTGCTACCCCCTCGAAGAACTTGACCTGGATGTCCTCACTCTCACCGAAACATGGTTCATGCCCAGCTCTGTCTCGAGTTTTGACACTCTCCACACTGATGGCTACAAGATCCTCTCTGAGCCCAGAATCAACTGACCTGGAGGTGGAGCAGCTCTGGTCTTTCGATAGTGGCTCCCTGCTTCTGTCATTCCTATGCAGGCTTACTCTTCTTTTGAATGCCTGGTCTGCAGGCTCTCTATCTCTCCTGGCCTCTCTCTGACTGTGGCCACCATCTACAGGCCTCCTGGCCAGGTTGCCCTCTTCCTCTCAGAGTGAGATGACCTCTCCTCCTCTATTCTTGCCTCTACCTCTCCACTTCTCTTCCTCTGAGACCTCAACATCCACCTGGAAACTTCTAATGCCTTTTCTGGGCTCTTCTGCAACCTCTGCGACACTCTCTCTCATTCCATTCTACCCACTGGTACGACATACTCTGCCAGACACACCTTGGATGTACTCATCTCCTCAGACATCCCCCTCTCTAACCCTCTCACCAGTCCTCTCTCTTGGACTGACCACTTTCTGCTTTCCTCTCACCTGAAACTCTCTGTCCCTCAGGCAAAGCCAGCCCCAGCACTGCATCCAACCTTCTCGGTCATTCGGCCCATGAAGCGTTTGTCAGTGGATGCCTTTGCCCCTACTTTCTCTGCTGCTCCTACTCCTGCGGCTAACTCACACTCTGACACAGCCCTCTCTAACCTGCATCTTTCTATCTCCAGAGCTCTGGACATCCTTGCATAACTAAAGTTGTGTAGTTCGGGACTGTGATGAAGAAGAGTGAGGTGGGCAGTTAGGAACTGTGACTAGGAAGAGTGAAGTGTGATAATTGCAGACTATGATGAGGAATAGCAAAGCATGGTTAGTGGGGGACCGTGACGAGGAAGAGTGAGTTGGTACAAATATACCTTACTCATTATAAACACAGAACCTCTTTTAAGGACTACCGATAAATAGGAACTTTTTATTCCAAAAATAAGACTCAGATCAAGATCTACGAATGTACTGAGACAAGGAAGAGGGACATGCAGATCTAGATTCATGAACAGTATCTATAAAAATTAATAAGCACCGTATTAATCAAACACTATTCACATTTCACTACTCATAACGTGAAATCCTTGCTTTCTGTTTTTTATGTTCACTTTAATCACTCATCAGGAAACTAGATCTCATACCCATGCAGCCCTCTTACAGGTCCAAGTACTTGTTAAGCGAACATGTACATACTACCAAAAACATTGATCATTACACTCTCTTTTGGAAAAATTCAATACAAATGGTGAAAAAATGCACAAACATTCGACAATTGATTCCCAAACCACGATTCGTCTGAATATTCATATAACATTCGTAGAAATAAGTATTTACCACACCTGATCTATTCAACAACCAAATTAACAACCAAATTGGCACTTAACATTAAAAAAATCCTTAATATGTTCTCCCCTTGTTCTGATTTCTTTCTGTTGTTTTTTTTGTGTTATATTCCTTTTTGTTTTTTTATTCCCTTTTCAAGGATTTTCCAAATAATTTTTTGTCTTAATTGTTTCATATAACTTTTTTCCGGTTTTGAAAGATGTGGTGTATTAACACGTGTTAAATATTCGCAAATTTGTCGAAATAAATTATAGTTAATATTACATTATTTGCAGTATGGTACATTAAAATGAAAAATATATATTTTTGGATTAGAGGTTTTCTACTCTCCAGTGAGTTGATTTTTCTGCCACTGACCATACTATTATTTTTCACAATCTTAGATGGTTGAGTGCATAGAAGGAGTAAGTTGCTCACCTGTAACTCCTGTTCTCCGGTATCCTTTCTGTGACTATTCCCTGGCGTCTGTCTGTGAATTCTCGGTTACCTTTTGTTTACTTTGCCTAAAGCACATCAGATTATGACCTGTCATGGTGACCAGATTCAGAAGGCTGTTACCCTGTAGGAGTGGAAGAAGGGCGCATGCAAATCTATGAAAGATACCGATGCTGGAGAACATGAGTTACAGGTAAGCAACTTACTCTTTCTTCAGCATTGGATCTTTCAAAGATTCACATGCTGTGAATAGACTTCGTAGCAGTATGTAGTATCAGTGGCTGTAAAAGGGAAAATGCCTACCTTCAGGGACATCATTTGGGGAAGCCAGGGGTCGCACCTGCGACCCATGAGGTCTCCCGTGCTACCCCGAAAAAAATGTTAAAATGTTTTTTTTCTTTTTTTTTAATGTAAGCTCCTGGGCTGTAGCCAGCGCCATGTGGCTCTTTGTTTCTGGAGTGGCTGCCTTTCTTGTTCAGGCCTCTTAACAAAAATAGAGGGTTCCACAAGTGTAACACTTTGAGCAGTGACCCTAAATAAGAAGTAATAGGAATAACAAATCATTTGTCTTTCTGGAATTCTATACAATAATTGCTAGACTCATTAAAGGTTTATTTCAAGCACAGGTTGTGAATCACTGATTTAGTCTGTTCTTAAACACCTCAACTCAGCCTTTCATCCTTCTGAGGTTGATAAATGAGTACCAACACAGGTTGGGTGTTTTTGTATGTATATGTGTTCTATATAAAGCGCTTAAGCATAAGCGCTAAATGATAACACATCATTATCATTTGGCCTTGGACGTCTGCTTGCATTCACAGTAATGTGGTAATATGGGCCTATATGCACTGATATTAATGATACATATGGTGATCCATTCTTGTATGAAATGTATATCACATTATAGTGATTTGTAAGCATATTTTTCGTAGTGTACTTAGGAACAATGTTATCTGATGTCACTTCCTGTTTTGTAAAGGGGTGAAAGTTTGTGTTCCATCGCTTGCCGTGATGTCTATTTGGGGTGGGGTCAAATGACATCATCATAAGTCACAGGTCGTGTGATGTCACTTCTGCTACCTCTGGCATTTTGGTGAAATGAAGTCCCTGCCTACCTTATTGAAAAAGATGTTGTATAACTGCTCTCCCTGTTTGAATGTCCGCTTCGTGCTGTTTCTCCAAGTAGTAGTGCCTTATAAACATATGTGACATCGACCATGTAGTTGCTGGGCAAATGTCTGTGATGGAGACACCCACCGAACACGCCGCTGAGAGTGCCGTGGCCCTTGGGGAATGAACATGGTGTGGAGAGGCTAACGGTTTCCCCGCTGACAAATGGCAGACGGATATTATCGAAGAAATCCATCTAGAAATGCACTGGTTGGACAAAGCTTTCCCTTTGTAAGTGGAACCATATGCCAGGAACAGTTGCATTGAGTTCCTGAAGGTCTTGGTCCTGCTGATGTAGTATTTAATGGCTCTTTTTACATCCAGAGAGTGCAGAGCTACCTCCACAGAAGAAGTAGCCTTTGGAATAGAAGATCAGTAAAGCAATGGTATCATTCTTATGAAAGTCAATTGCCACCTTGGGAATGAAATGCAGATTGTTTATTAGCAGAACGTTATCCTTCCAAAAGCGCAGATACGGCTCGTTTACGACTAGAGCTTGACTTTCTGACACTCTTCTAGCTGATGTGAAGGCCACCAAGAATGCCACCTTCCATGAGAGGTACTTGAGTTGGGTAGTGGCAAGTGGCTCGAAAGGATTCATGACACCCGCTAAGACCGTATTGAGGATCCAGTGTGGTAGGGTCCTATGTGTTGGTGGAAAAATGCTGAAAAGACCCTTGAGAAAGTGTTTAGCCACTCTATTGCTGTATAATGGCATGCCTTTCCTCTTTCTGGTGTATCTCAAGATCGCCGCCAGGTAGACCTGTATGGATGCATGAGCCAGACCTTGTTTAGCTAGTTAGAAGAGATACAGCAACATTTGTTCAGGTTGTACCTGGAGTGGCAGGACCCCTTGTTTCATAAACCATGCACAGAACCTCTTCCACTTGAGGTTATACGACTTATTAGTGGAAGGAGCCCTACACGCCAACAATATATCTTTACAGTTCTGCAGAATTGTTTGTCGGCCAAATTCTGCAAAATCTGGAGCCAGGCTTTCAACTTTAGGAACTGCGGGTCATGGTGCAAGATTTTTCCATGGTCTTGTGATGTGATGTTCGGAGGATAGCGCAGTTTTGTTGGTTGGTCCGCCAAGAGTTGAAGCAGGTCCGAGGACCAAACATGGCCAGTTCGGCATGATGAAGGTCACTCAGCAAGGAGGCGCCCTGATCATTTGTATTGATAGACGTATGACCAGGATTTGAGGAAATACATAGGCAAACAGGTTCGCCCAAGGGAAGGAGAATGCATCACCCATCGACCCCCGTTGGGGGGACCTGTTGGCAAATCGTGTACATTTATTGTTGTAGCTGCTGTCAAAAAGGTCTGCAGATGGGTGACCACACTTCTGAAACAGCAGCCGCAGCTGGCTGTTGTTGAGTTCCCACTCATGGGCTTGAGTTGTTTGTCTGCTCAGTCTGTCCGCCACCTGGTTCTGGACTTTGTGGAGATGGAAGGCCTGCAGAGAAATGTCATTGGGGATTGCCCAGTGCCATACCCACTGTGCCTCTAGGGACAGAGTCGTGGATATCGTGCCCCCCTGCTTGCTGAGACAATACATTGTTGTAGTATTGTCTGCCAGGATCCTGACCATGTGTCCCTTCAGTAGCGGTAGGAAGGATTTTAGCGCCCATCTCATCGTCCTCAGTTCTGGCACACTGATGTGGAGAGTCGTCCCCTCAGCTATCCATATCCCCCCGGCATAGAGTTGGTCGACGTGGGCCTCCCAGCCCAACATGGACACATCAGTGATGAGTGTTTTGTTGTGCTTTGGGTCCTGAAAGGGATTTCCTTTTATAATGTTGGATCTTTTGACCCACCCCTGGAGATTTTGGGACAGTTGGGAAGTGATCTGTATCTTCTCTCCCAATGTTCCTGAAATCTAGGACCAATTGGATGCAATACATTCCTGTAGGGGCCTCATGTGGAGTCTGTAATTGGGTAGCAGCAGAATTCATGATACTGTGGTTCCCAGTAGACGCTTGCAGTCGCACACTGTCTGCCATTTCCCCAGCTTGAAGGTGGAGATCAGAGAGATGAGCGTGTTCGCCCTGTCTGCTGACGGTTTCACTCTCAGCTCTCCCGTTGAGAATTCTGCCCTAAGAAAAAACAATTTCTTGGATGGCAGAAGTGAGGATGTATTGTAATTTATCGAGAAGCTGAGGTCTTGGAGCCGCTGCAGCGTGGATTCTTGTGCCCCAGCCATTGATGGAGCCTTCAAAGGCCAGTTGTCTAAATAGGGATAGGCGTGGTGGGCCTCCGTTCGCAGGCTTGCGGCTACTGGTGCGAGACACTTCATAAACGTTCAGGGGCTAATTTCAGATCGAACGGCAACACTAGAAATTGGTAATGTCACCTTGACCATGAAAGGGAGCTACTTCCTGTGTCTTGGGTGAATTGGTATATGGAAGTATCCGTCCTGGAATTTTAGGGACGCCTTTATTACCTGCTGTTAAGTCACCATGGTAAACCTTTGCTTCTTTATGAACTTGTTTAGCTTGCACAGAAAATAGGGTGACATTTGCTGTCTGGTTTTCGCACAACAAAGTATTGGGAATAGCCCCCTCATCCTCTGTATTGCCTTGGTACTTTCTCTATGACACTCTTTGATAACATGTCTTTTACCTCTTTCATTAATACTTTTACGTTTGCAGATGTGCGATGACTTGAGGAATTTCAGGGGGAAGCTTCCAGTAGATGTCTGTGGGTTACTGCTTCCAGTACCCATGTGTCCAATGTTACTTGTTGCCGGTTTTGAACATACTTGAATCAAATCACAAAATTGGGATGTATCGCTGAATGTAGATGCATTGAGAACAAAAAAGTGATACATGCAGTACGCCACCCAAGGGTTTATTGTTGGAATTGCAAGTGATTATCTCCTGAAATATTGTATTTACGACCTGTACTTATATTTTCTATTGGTTGCCTGTGTTGTTCAATTATTGCTGCACTGTTTTCTTATTTTTTGTCTTTACTTTGTAAAGATACTTCCGTATCAGTCGGTATCACAGTTGTTCAGAAGGGTGAGTAGTTGACTACAGAAGGTAAGAGTTTTCATTTATCACCGTTTGTAGAATTACAAGTACATGGAAGATATAGGATAACAAAACCCTTCAAATTCAGTTGAAGCAGGGTTAAGGTGAAACAATCTGATGCAATAAAACCCTTGAAATTTGGAGAAATAACTTTGGTTGAAGTCACATTAAGTTGCTGGTTTAATGCCACCAAACCCCTGAAATTAAACAGGTGCTGGAAGCTACGCCAGATTACATATGATGCCCCTATTGCGCAGCCTGTAAGAACGCTGATGACAGCACACATGACATCACTGATTTCACATATGACATCGAGTCCAGTGGTCGAGCCCAGGTCACCAGAAGCCATCCAGAGGTCAGTGCTGCGGCTATAGCACCAAAGATCCCAAAGGCGATAAACCGTGAAATCCTGAAACCCGACACCTACTTCTGTCACCAATGAAAGGCATCCAAGGTCTGCAGAAGACTTATCTTCTTCAGCAAGGCCTTTTCGGAGTCCACAGAAAGTTCACCTTAGTGGGACATCCACAGCCGGAGTAACGACCAGCCAAAGGAGACCACTGCAAAGACTGATTGTGCTGATTTTCTGACACTTTCTGGTTCTGCCTTTTCTCATGGCCTCAGCATCCCAGCAACTCCTTCCTACCAATGGGGGTCTATTCTTCAGGGGTCCTGTCGAGTGAAGCCAAGAAACTCGACCACTTCGCCTGTCAAGGCACCAAAGGTACTGTGACGAAGAAGAGCGGCTTCCAGCCTCAGCAATCATCCAGGGGCCCTAGATTCGTCATGTATCCTGTCCCCTGTGGCATCTCAGGTTATTTGGGGTGGTGTAACTGTAAAGACTGGAGGGGGATCTGTACATCTGCTCTCTATATGGTAGAGGAGAGGCACAGAGGACCCCAGGAAAGATTCTCTATTACGGTGGCAATGGACGAGCAATCAAGGCCTTACTTCTCAGAAGGTGATGCAGGCTGGTTCTTAAATACAGTGTAGTCCCCAAGCACCCACAAAGGAATGTCCACACACTGTATTAGTGAAAACACAGTCTTTATATAATTGAGGTTCAAGGTTATATACACAATCACAATAACTCACTTTGTTTTCAGTTAATCTACAATGGCAAATATATACAGTTCTAAGTGGTACCACAATTATTATTAGATTTAATTAAAGTGCATCAACTGTACTCTGGTCAAGTGTCACACAAATCACTAAATCAAGGTAACCAACAATAGACATAGGAGGAAAGCAGTTGGTTAAAACAATTGGCAGAATACTGGCCCCTACCACTAGACACAGTTCTGTGTGGAGATCCCCCCACCTGGGCAACCTGTAAAATAAAGATATATCACAAGCCCAGTTCATATATTGTTCTATTTGTCTTATTTCCTTCTACAATGTTTCTACCACCCCAATGTACCTGGAATAGCAGATTTCGATGACGAGTCGTCGACAGATCCTTCTTGAGCGGCTCCCTTTAAAGCAGGAGCCACGGATCGTCGAGATCCCTCGAAGAAAGTGAACTTGGTGTCGAGGCGGCAGCTTTGGTCCCATCGGTACTCGTCGATGACAGAGCGAAGATGTCTTGCAAGGAAGAGGCGTGCGGGGCACCTCGATGTCGATAGTTCAGGACCGCAAAGTTTGTGAAGAACTGTGGCCCAGCAAGGGCGTCGAGTCGTCCGGCGTCTCTACAGTCTTTGGGTGGCGGGAAACCCACCGGAGGATGCTCCTCAGCGCATCGACGGCCTGGCCTTCTCCGGCGGGATAAGGCGGAGGGGGGTGCGGACGAGCGCATCCGTGAATCAAAAGTCTTAGGCAAAGGAGCGTGCGGCTCTGGTCGCCCATGGCACAGCACCAAGCGGTCCCCTCTTCTGGGCAACACAGCTTCGACAGGCCTCCAGTGGTTATGCAAACCTGCTAACCCAGGTCGACGGCGGTGGACAGAATGTCTGGTGCTTATCTTCGTTCTCCTCGGCGGTCCCCGTTTCCGGTTGGCAGCCTGTCGAGGTTCTGACTTCCAGGGAGCTTTGGCGAAGGTTTAGCGGTGCTCGATGGTCCCTCGGAGCATGGGAAGAGGGCGCCTAACCAGGTCCTCTCTTGGATCAGTCTCGACAGCTCGGCGGCTTTCGGATTTCGGCGAAGGGAGACAGCAGTCAACCTTCTTCTTCAGGCTTGGTTGTCGAGATCAAGTGTCAATTTCAACTTCAGCTTCTGAACGAATTCTAGCAGTGAAAGGCCCCCAGATATACTAGTTGATCTCTCAGTCATTCTGCTGGGTCACACTCAGGCAACCAATCACTCAGAAGAGCATTCAGCAGTCAGTCAGCCAATCAGGCATACAGTGCATTCAGGCCATACTCCTCCCTCTCAGACACTCACAACAAGGAATGTGTATTGGGACAAGTACCCAGCCATTCAACACTATACACTGCATTCATACCAGTTTCGGACAGGGCTGTCTCAGTCATTGTGTCAACACCAGATACCAGACAACAAGGAGTGCATATTGGACACACACTCCATTCACACAGGTCCCACCCACAGGGTGTACCCACAACATACAGTCACTGGGAAGGCTCCAGCCAGTCTCGCCTGGACTTCACAACAACATCATATATGTAACTTCCACCCAACAGCCAGTCAGGGGGAAGGGACAGAGTCAGGCTTCCCGGGACTTTGGGAAAACAAGGTAACAGGCAATAGAAAGCAAGAGGCCACAGGGGCCATCTTGTTTCCTATCAGGAATCAACTGATTCCAATGCCAGGGCCTGAGTATCCCAAAATGGAGGATACTCAGAGCACCCGTCAAATTCAGCATGGAGCAGCCACCAGCCCATACCCTGCTCTGTGGGCCACACACAGGTGCCCAAAAACATACACTAGGGGCACAGGGTTGCACCCCCACCCATGGGTGCCATAAGGGTATCCCATGGGTCTGTACACCAAACCAAAAACAGGAAGAGCTGCACTGCCAGGAGTTCCACATGGACTCCTGGGCAGAAAACAATACAGAACACAAATGAAAAAGGACTACCGGACAAGGACAGGGAGGCCCTGTCCCTCCAATGCATTTCCAGCATCACAGTAACCTATAAAAAGAAAAGCAGAGCATTATTGCACTTCTTTGGACTGGGTTGTACATGATAAAGTACACCTTCACTCTTCCTTTACAGGTTGCTCAGGTGGGTGACACAGTATCACTATTTAAGTCTAAAGAAAGTGTACTATCTATATTCTGAAACTAACCTGCCTTTCTTCCTTAATCTATGCAGTCACCCCTTGCTTAGTAATTCACATGATTTTTAAAACCTGTCAGCTGTTCGTGCATTATTAATGATATGATGAGTTATTTATAACTTGCCTGTACACAAGTGTTTCGAGGCACGCAAGGTAGGGAGACATAGGGAGGACGAAACAAATGATCTTACTAGGCCTTGAGTTCTCCAGATCGTGCCAGTGCAGGGAGAGGGGGAGAAGTACCAGGGGGAGGGAAAAGGGAAGTGCGGCCAGGCCAGTAGTTGCTCTGAGTAAGTGCAGCCGGGGGAGACAGCTAAGGGAAGTGCAAAAGGGAGGGGACTGTAGGGTTACAGATACAGCCCCTAATTGCGCAGAGGCCCGGACACAGTGCAGTTGCTTGCAGTTCGTGGAGGAAGCCTGGTGCCTGTTGAGTTCAGAGGGTAACCAGGCGACCATCTAGCGCGGCACACAGGTGGTCAGCAAGGGGGATCAAGAGAGAAAGCAGAAGCGAAAAGGAAGGTCTTGAGCTACTTTCAGAACCTGAGGTGGTCCTGCTTGAGTTTGAGAGGGGCAGGGAGGCCATTCCAGAGGGAGGCCCCTGCTGAGGAGAGAATCTCTGTATTGTGTGGTACCACGCAGAGTATACATATTTTTGCCATCATTAGAATAGAACTGCCTGACATTTTCCTGCATATCAATCTTTGCCCTGCCCGGTGGCAGTCCAGCACCGAAATGCTAGGCAATTCTCCTCTGAACAAGAGTACAAACAGCAACCCCAGACATGTGTTTCGGCCTAATTGGGCCTCATCAGTAAGGTGGAGCTGTGCCTCTCTAAGAACAGTGAGCAAGGAGTCCATGGGCCTCATTACAAGGTGGGCGGTAAGGGATTACCGGCACTGGTAAGGGCACCGGTGCCGGTAATCCCTTACCGCCCTACTACGAGTTCCCTTTGCGGGTCCCCCTAATGCTGCCTGGTTTTACCAGGCGGCCTTAGCGGGAGCCGCAAAGGGAAGTTGGAGCAAATAACGGTACCGTAATTAACGGTACCATTATTAGCGCCTTCCCCATTCCCATTGAGCCCTATGGGGGCTCAAATGGGAATGGGGAAGGGCCCTGGTGAATGGGGAATTACCGGTCCAGCCAACCTTGGAATGGACCGGTAATTGCTCCATTCACCAGGGAGGAGTCGGTAAGCGTTTGGAGGCAGCCATGGAGCTAATAGCTCCATGGTTACCTCCAACCTCGTAATGAGGCCCCATATCTGGATTCCCCATGTAACTTAGGGTGTGACGCAAAGTTACTTAATATGCAAAACAAGGGGGGTTCTGGGAGTTCCTCTACCAGCACGAACATAGCCCATTGACCTGTTCTTGGGTGGATGGCCCCCGGGAGAGTCTCAACCAAGTCTTTAACTCACTGTCCCTTTCACAGCGGAGAAACGTCCCTGCATATCAGTCTTTGTCCTGCCCAGGGCATTCCAGCACCAAAATGCTAGGCAATTCTCCTCTGAATAAGAGTACCAACAGCAACCCCAGACATGTGTTTCGGCCTAGTCGGGCCTCATCGGTGAGGTGGAGATGTGCCTCTCGAAGAACAGTGAGCAAGCCAGTTCCCCTAATTTCTCCCCTAATTTCTCCACAACTGACAGTTCATAGTAATGGGATGTAGAAGAGGCAACTAAGAGCAATGAAGACTATGCTCTTTTTCCACTCTAGAACTGGGACGAGGTAGATGCCTGCTAAGAGCAGTGAATGTCAAGCATGTCCCTTTAATTGTGGTCAGGCACGGTGGAGTAATCATCCACACCTGCAGCCTGTCAAGGGGCTACAGGTGTATAAATGGAGTCCAGCAGAGATGCTAGGAGAGACAACAGGAGAAGGGCCAGGAGGCTGATGTATGCAGCGGAGAGCGCTTTTGTGTGGCGTGGGAGCCGGGACTCCCTGGAGCAGACTGGGACCTGTAAAGGGAGCCATGCTGGAAGGCAGCCCATTCCCTTTCTACTCAATGTGCTCATTCCCCTGTGGTGGAGGGCCACCCCAGGAGTCTCTGAGGGGCAGGAACTGGAGACCCAACACTAACGGAAGGAGAATATGTGATCTGTGTTGCAACACACACTTTGAAAGCGACTGGTGAGTTGTTGGGACTTGAGCAAGCCAGTGCGCGTGTGTGTGAACTTGAGCATTTCCTGTCGTGAATACTTTGTACGGAGTGGTCGCATGTAGTAAGAAGCACGTTTTCGAAGGTCTGCGAACAACATATTATTCAATGACAGTTAAACGTACAACTATATTTGTCAATTATCAAAGAAAGGAATATTTTGCAACTGAGTGGTCGCATGTGGCTAGAAACACGTTTTCAAACCTCTCTAAACATTCAATCAGTCAATTAAAGTGCAACAAACCACTTTATTTGTCACTTATCAAACAAAGGAGAATATCTTGTAGCGGAGTAATCGCGTGTGACAAGAAACACATTCTTGAAGGTCTCTGAGCAGTGAACCTTTTAATTAAACCAAGACAAATAAATCTTGAACCATAAAAGAAGGGAAAGTGAACCCTCAATAAGAGATGTAAATATTGAATGCCGAACTGAAGTAAAACTTTAGAACTATTACAAAATTAACACATTTGGAACCCAAAGAAGAGAAAAGACATTTGGAAATCAAGCAAACCATTACATATTGAACTGTTGAAGCAATATTATGAATCAATCATTATGTTAACCGAACCACAGTATGCTGAAATATAATGAGACTTCAAAGATTATACAAACAAGAGACATAGAAGTCTGATTAGAAGTGGGATTTACAACTTATTTGCAAGCAGAAAATTATCTAACCAAATATTCAAATCAACATTGCAACAAAGATATTTTGTGTTTTGTTCTGAACTGTGCTACTTGAAACTTCGGGAAGGGAACCCTGAGTCCTAACAGAGAGTATTTTCATCTCAAGATTGTTTGACTTGTGTTACCTGGAACTTGGGGAAGGGAACCCTGAGTTCTGACCAGAAACTTTTCATCTCACGATTACTTGAACTGTGTTACTTGGAACTTGGGGAAGGGCACCCCGAACCCTTACTTGGGGAAAGGAAATCCTGAGACCTGAATATAACTATTACATCCGAAAGAAAGGGAAGTTTAAGTCTTTGTTTTTTTGGAACTGTTTTATACTTTGAGAAGGGGACTGAAAGAAAGCTGCAAGCTGGAAGAAGCCCACAACTTTATGTTAAACACTATTTTCTTTTTGGTTGCTGGCATCCCTACACATTGTATAGTTATAGTTGTGAAGGGAAGTATGGGGTTTGGACCCAGACAGATTTGAACTCTTTGACTCAGACTTTCCTTACTTTTATTTCGGTAGGGAAATCCCACCTTAGCATAGGGCAAGTTAGGCCTTTTTCCATCCAGACATTTAAGATAATAAATCTATTTGTATACCGCAAACATTTACAATACACATAAAACATCTTGTGTTCCTGACATTTCTTCATATAAGATTTTTGAACAACAACAGTTTAGAAGACCACTTGAATCTATGGACTTTAACTCTCATAAAGCCTCAAGTACTGAAACAAAGAAGAGAAGGGAGGAGTGGATGCAAACCAAGTGAGGACCAAGGACTAATGTGCAGACTAGCTGTTCTGCGGGAACTAAAGTGCACAGGACCTTTAAAAAAGGGATCCACAATAACAAAGCAGGCAGTGCTGGAGAGATCCGTGAAGGAGAAAGCCAACAGGAGGGAGACGTGCACTTCAGTACGGTGGCTCGTGACTGTGAGCTAGACGCCCTGGCATGTCACAAAGGAAGGAGAAGTGCAGCAGACATACCCGAAGGACTGTGGGCAGACAAAGATACACGCAGAGCTCTTGGAGTTGCAGTTGTGACGGGGTTCAGCATTCTCTGATCCAGGCCACAGAGACAAGCCGACGAGTAGGCGCAGAGCCGCAGGAAGAGATGGGGAGACGTCCGCAGCCTATCAGAGGTCAATCCAGAAGGAAAGCTTCATCGTGGAAGCATGACAAATGCCACAGACGCCGAAAACAACTTGTGGGCATACCCATAGCCATTGGGGGGCCCGGGCGTACCGACATCCTTATAATTCAGTAAATGAAGTACGTGAGAATGATATTACTGACAATGCCCAAATGCAATTTAGCCACATCGATGTTTGAAAGAGAAAAGATTTGAATACCGACAAGAGAAAGTGAAAAAACAAAAGGAGAACATGTGCCTATGCATGAGACGTCAATGTGGGGGAGAGCTGGAACCAGTGTTCCACTATGTAAACACTTTTGACAGAACAAAGCAAGTGCTGATGCAATATACATTGCAAATGACAGTGAAGCCACTGGGAAGTCCTGGTAAGGAGAAGACATCAGGCAACTGACATTTGGGGAGTAAGATGCCTGGAAGGGAAATGTACCAGCGGATCTGTGGAACACCAGAACAGGATTCCAGGCATGCGAGTATACCAGGCAATCCACCAAAGTTGTGCAAAGTCTTGAACATTTGAGGACGATACCTGACAGGGGAGTATACCGAGGAATCAGAAGAGCCCCATGGATACCTGTCAAAAGTAGATCAGGAAACCACCAAAGAAGGAACCTATAAAGGAAATCTACCGGGCCACATTGTGGGAAGATACCTGGCAGGGAAGTATACCAGGTAATATAAACAATCCAGGATAAGGACGCACTTTTGAGGTACAGATACATTCTTGTTTAAAAGAGAAAGTTGCCATCCTAACTAACAATCCAGGATAAAGAGACACTTTTGTGCTACAGAGAAATTCTTGTTTAAAGGATAAACTTTGACATCCTACCTACCAATCCAGGGGAAGGGAGCCAGACTCTGGATCCAAATGTTCCTCCTTGGAAAAACAGTTTTGGATTTATTTATTTTACGTTTTGATTACGAGCACTTTACACTGAACATGAATCAGAGACATTTCTTTACACCCTTAGTTGTTTGTTTCTAGTGTGAGGGTCAGTTTAGAATGTTTTGGACACAAGGACGGTTTTCTAAGTTGAACTACTTGACACAGACAGATTCTTAGTTTTACTCTCCTAGGCAGGGTACCTCTTTATTTAGGGTAGGGTTAGAAGGGCGTTATAGCAACCCATTTTATATTCAATAAAATGTCTGAGAATATTATAAATGTGTGTCTGCCTCTGATTTTATCCATGTTTATACTGCACAAGCAAGACAAAATTCACTGCATCTAGGTGCAGGTGACATTGTACAAAAGTGAGGTGAGTAGAAGGTGACACTAGGCAAAGAAGGACCCAACGACAAACTTTGCATAAATAAAAAGTGCCGGGTACACTTGTAAGCCATTGAACATCATCTTGTTGTTGAGTTGTTGATCGCATCCAGAAAGTTGCATAAGCTATAGAGAACGTCGTCCGGTCTGAGATCCTGAGATCTCCTTGGGGGTCTTCTGCTTACGAATGGTAGTGGACCCCATGTGTGGCAAAGAGGACCATCAGTGGCTAGCTCTACTTGTTGAACACCAGGGGACAAATGGGTGACCATGAATCATTGTGGTGCTTGTGTTGTGTGTGCAGCAGACGCATTTAAAGCATTCGGTTATCTTATCCATGAAATGTACTGCCCTACATGTCACCTAACATGTATCTTGAATTTGGAGTAACTCCAGCTACAGGTGTTTATTTTGAAAATCTCAGGGCTCCCTTGGTGAGAGACATCACATAAATGAGGAGATGTATTTCTTTATTTTGGTGTTTTGTATAACCCCATGTTGCAGTGAAACTACTTGCAAGTGCTTAAAGTATAGGATGTGGATTAGGAACGGAGCACAAGTAACTTGGCCGTAGGTAGGACCTATGCACAGGAAGGAGAACATGCACAACTGCTAGGCAGCGAAATAGGGACAGAGGTTACAACTGTCAATAAATGAGTAGGAGGCACCAACTCCTACTCCGAAACTATACAAAGGCATCAAGCACTAGCAGTTACTTCAATGTTGGTGCTGTGTGTGCATCAAACAGCCACTGCAGGAGACACAATGTCCATACGGTAGGGCCAGATTGCATTGTCCTGGGGGCACCTACCAAGCTGGTGAAATATTCAAGCAGCACACTCCAGATGTATTAATATGTATGCGCTCAGTGTCTGTAATTAGGTCTTATTGCATGCATATAGGTGAATAAAAATATGTAATACTATAAATAATAAACAATTAAACAGTGTATGATCCTCTGTGACTGCAGATATGGTTTCCAGAACTATTTGAGCCTTTTGACGTTGGTTTACGCTGTGGAGGAAATCAACGCCAACCCTGTCCTGCTGCCCAATGTATCCTTGGGGTTTCACATCTATGACTCCTGTGATGATGGAGTATTGGTGACCAATGGAGCTTTCGGGGCACTTTCAGGATGGGACGCATCAGCGGCAAATTATAACTGTGAACCGTGCAGACGTGTGATTGCCATAATTGATGACTTACCATCTGAAATGTCCAAACAGATGGGAAATCTACTCAAGATATACAAACACCCGCAGGTGGGTACAACCCAGTGAGCGCTGTGTACCTTGACGTCAATTAACAATACCCAGTACTTTTCATTCATGTTTGAAATCTCTTAATCACTGCAGTCTTCAGTTTGGTTGATAAGACTTCCCTGGATTTTGGTAACTTACACTGAATATAATTATGCAATGCACATTGGGGCTGTTTGCCTCACATCCACTCACTATTACTCAGTATCTTTTGGGATATGCCAGTGGCACCATAGTTGTCATTGGCATTAATACTCATTTTAGCTTTATTTTGGGGGAAGATGAAGCCCATTTATTATATATTTTGTGCTGCAATAACATCCACAAAATAACTTCTTGTGGTAGGTGAGACAGGTATGCAAGGTTTCTGTAATTGTTTCTCACTATGCATTTCATTCCCATTCAAGCCAGTGGCACTGTTGGGAAGGGGAGATATGCTCCCTGCCCCCAAGCGATTTTGAATGACGCAGAGGCCTGGTAGCGTGCTATTGGGACTGTAAGAGCGCAAAAGGGGGAGGAGGCGGTGGTGGAAAAATTCAACATGGTAAAGTAGTGTATTCTTAGATGTAGAGTGTGCTTAGTGTAGAAACGCCATCTTGAATAATAGCAGCCATATTGAAATCAAGGCCTTGCATGGATCAAGCCTGCAATGCTGCAGAGCAAGCCACAAACATGAGAAACGAGCGTAGACATGCAGCCTTTTCCAGCAATGGTGAGAAAGGCAGGAGTTGCAGAACATTATAACCCTTTAATTGTCTTAAGAGTTGCCAACAGTCGCAGCTCGGGAGGAATGCGCCCTGCAAGGCCATGGAAGGAGGGCTGAAAGCTTTGCAAGATACAATCCCAGGAGAAGGAGGGTACATGTCTCCCATTCCCATCAGCCTAACTGTACGTTATAGTACCCAACTGCCCAGTTCCAAGACCTCTGAATTCCAAGGTACCAGCCAGCCCCAGACCACCGACCATAAAACTGTTAGACCCCTGATTGATCAAAAAAGATCAGAGAACAGAGCTCTAAGGCCTATGTGATTTGTGATGCGTAGTGCAGGGAGGGGTAAAACAACAGATCTAAATTGTGGGTGGAAGACCTTGGAAGATAACAAATGTGTTATTTTTTCTTTTGGTATGTCCAATTAATTTTACCCTTGTGTGGGGTGACAAGCGAGGAGGAGGCCACGTGGAAATAGACGCACAGAAGAGACTGGGACCAATGGCCTGGCATCACCTATGGAGCGGGTAGCCTATGTATAGGGTCACACCCACCAGCCGTGCAGGTTTGTACTGTATGTGGTTGCGTCAATGATGACGCTGTATGCCCTTTTAAGATGTTGCATAACCTGATTTCGGCAGAAGGTTCGTCGGCATTAGAGTCTTTTGCTGGCGCATTCCTATTTTTGTGGAAATAAAACTTGTTATTCTCGCATGAGGTGTGCTGGGCCTTCTTTCACTAGTGGGTAGTATTTTGTATGGTGTGAGCATTGAGGGACTCCCTTACATCACTGAGAGATATTTCTGAGTCCGGCTGGAGCAAGCTTTGTTCACTGCTAGCGAGAGATACAATGAGCGAGAGGCTCTGGTGTCAGTCAGCTGCTCAGTCATGCTTGCCCCGTTATTTGGCATGTAGAACATATATAATTATTTTGACTTCAAAGGGTATTTTGAGATAGTGATATCACCATTTGAAAGCACTCTGTCTAGTGACCATAATTACTTAAAATGCTTTTAAACTGTGCCATGTAGGCCTTTTAACACGATGCAAAGCATTTCATGGGATCGGTGGCTAACCATAACTGCTTCCTTTGATCTCTATTATGTTTTGTGTGGACATCTGTATCTTGTGACTTCTTCCTTTAATCCATATGTGATTTATTGTGAGGACATCTGTATGTCACAAACTGCTTCCTTTGATATATATGCGATTTCTTGTGAGGACATCTGTATGTCACGACTGCTTCCTTTGATATCTATGTGATTTCTTGTGAGGATATCTGTGAGCTGTCACTGCTTCCTTTGATATCTATGTGATTTCTTGTGAAGACATCTGTATGTCGCAACTGCTTCCTTTGATATCTATGCGATTTCTTGTGAGGATATCTGTTAATTGTGACTGCTTCCTTTAATATCTATGTGATTTCTTGTGACGACATCGGTATGTCACGACTGCTTCCTTTTGATATCTATGTGATTTCTTGTGAAGACATCTGTATGTCGCAACTGCTTCCTTTGATATCTATGCGATTTCTTGTGAGGATATCTGTGAGTTGTGACTGCTTCCTTTAATATCTATGTGATTTCTTGTGAGGACCTCTGTATGTCACGACTGCTTCCTTTGATATCTATGTGATTTCTTGTGAGGACATCTGTATGTCGCAACTGCTTCCTTTGATATCAATGTCATTTCTTGTGAGGATATCTGTGAGTTGTGACTGCTTCCTTTAATATCTATGTGATTTCTTGTGAGGACATCTGTATGTCACAACTGCTTCCTTTGATATCTATGTGAAAACTTGTGAGGACATCTGTATGTCACGACTTCTTCCTTTGATATCAATGGGCCTCATTACAAGGTTGCCGGTCCGGTAAAATCGATGCCGGTATTACCGTACTGGCATCGTTCACCGGACGGAAGTATTAGGAGCTGCGATGCCGGTGTCACCGGCATCGGCAGGGACCCACCGTGTCCGTCCACACCATTGCCGGTATCAGCGTACACACGCGGCAGCCGTGCAAGTGACACCGCCATGCCGCTGTTAAGTGCACATTAAGAGGTGCACGGATAAGCAATTACCGGCATGGACATGCCGGTAATAACGAATACAATGATGCCGTTGACACTGGCATCGCAGTGCAGGCGTTAATAGGAATCTGGTGTGTAGAAACCTGCCACAGGTGCACACAATCACCACAGGTGGAGGCAATAGAGTCTGGCACAGCACAAAAGGAGCACTCCCACACACCATACCCCTCCCAAATCCACAATCCTACCAATAGCACTTGCAGTACTGGAGCTGGAGGACATGCATGCACTGCTACTCTGTGAGGAGGCAGTCAGCCAGAGAATGCAGCAGAGGCACAGGAGGAGAGGGAGGGTGAGATTGGGCCAGCACATACTCATTGTGCAGACAGTTGTTCCCCACAGGCAGCCACCAATCCCTCGCCTAAGGGCCAGCCCATTCAACCAACCCCCTGCCCAGATCCACACCCTGTACCGGCTGGACAGGGACACCATCACCACAATAGTGGACCTCATTCATGATGACCTGGTGAGCCTGATCAATATCCGGATAGCCACCCCCCCCCCTTTGCTGAAGGTAGTGTTTGTGCTACATTTCCTTGCCACAGGCACTTATCAGCACACATTGGGGCAGCTGCATGGAATCTCACAACCCTGTTTCTCCCGTGTGCTCAACCAGGTGCTAGTTGCACTCCTGAAACACGCAAGCGATCACATTAAGTTACCACGTACTGCGGAGGAGGTGAATGCAACCAAAATAGCATTCTATGCACTGGCAGGCATGGCAAATGTAATTGGTGCCCTCGACTGTACACATGCAGAGCTGGTTGTCCGGCATGCTGTGGAGGTAGTGCACCGCAACAGGAAGCTGTACCATTCCCTGAATGTACAGATGGTGTGCGTTGCACGCAAAATCATCACGCATTGCTGTGCAAGATTCCCTGGCTCCACACATGACGCCATGGTGCTGCGCAACTCCACGCTTCCCCACTACATGGCACGACATGCTGCACAACGTACCTGGCTGCACGGTGAGTTTAACCACAGGGCCATGAGGGCTGTTGATTGGGGGGGAATCCCAAGCATAGGCAAGGTGTCTGCTGGCTGGGCCATGAGGGGTGTTGATTGGGGGGGATCACAAGCATAGGCAACGTGTCTGCTGGCTGGGCCATGAGGGGTGTCGGAACATATCATAGGATTGCATGCATGAGGAGCACAAGTGCAAACTGCATGCATTAACCCATTATCACTCCTGCATATAGCCGTAAACATTACCAGGTATGCAATGAAGTGCAGAGACACTGGGTCGGCCAATAGAAGGCAAAGTCGGATGAGGAACCAGACCTAGCAACTTCTACATTCCCAACATGCACAATGTTGAACCACACACATATAATGGAACAAGACCACACACAGCGTCCTGGGAGCCCTCAACTGTGACCTTAGTAACTTGCAACACAGCCATGCTTGCAGATGTGCAAGGCCTACACAGCTGTGTGTACAAGCAATCAACAGACACAGTGCCCACACCAGCACATGTATCAGGAACATCAGAAAACATTAACCACATGTACCACAATGCACCACCCTGTTGTGTCAATGCATGAAATACATGATCTCTGTAAAGGAAATCACGAGTCATGCTGCCCTGCCTGAGGGAAACCCATCTGCCACACTTAAAAATATCAGTTACTGCACTCAGTCCACAGGTACACTGAAGATCAGTATGCCTGTCATGTCACCTTAAGGGACACCTCCAAGTGCAATGGGCCAAGTATGAGAACGATTATGTTCAGCAATCATTGACTACCACCAAGATATGATTGACTCATCCTAAGTACCTTAGTTCTACCATGCCAACCCCCACCCAGCCGTATCACAGAAACGTAACCCTTCCCCCGTGGCCCATACCACCAATGTAAATCTGACCTAGTCATATGGGGGAAGGTGTTGATGGACATGTACATGGAGACATGAATTAGTAGTATGCATACTGGGGATACCACTGTGTTAGATTAAGCCAATTAGGCAAATGTGTGATGATCCACTGTACATGCACAGTCTATTTCCATTGGTAACACATCAATGAATACTGAGGTCATCATGGACATTTGGACTTGATTTGTGAGAGTGCAGGTTCACATTGAATGGTCCTTGGGACGGCAACTGTACCCATCCACCCACCCATGGATCAGCCCGGGTCATTAAAAATGGAACATGTCATTTGCAGTTATGAATACTTAGTTGCATTTAATCATGAACACTGTACAGGCAGTGCTAACATGGAATTACTAAATTCATCACAAGTACCCTTTCTCTTGCTCCCATGCAGGTGATGCTGGGTATCACCTGAAGGGCTGGCTCATGACCCCCATCATACAACTAGTGAACATGCACGAAGAGGACTACAACCGTGCACATGTACGCACTTGTGTCACCATTGAGCAGAAATTTGGCCTGTTGAAGGCCCGGTTCCGCTGCCTCAGCAGGTCGGGGGTGGGAGGGCACTCATTTACGGGCCAGCAAAGGAAAAATAGTGTTAGTAATAGTGTTAGTCCCCCTCCCCCCTAACATGGACATGATGCCACCTGAGGATGAGGATGATGATGAGGAAGATGGTGGAATTCCTCAGCGGCACAATGTAAATGAAGGACGTGCGATACGGCAAGATTTAATTGCCCCGTACTTCAGATGGACTGGAAAAGACAAGGCACTGGGCATGGGTCACACTAGGCACTGGGCACTGTACATAATTAAATAGACACACACTCAAGAAGAAATGTTCAGTCATGTGTTGTTCTTTTACACACCAGCTGTATTGAATAATGAATAACTATGTACAGTTTGCATTATTTAACTGCCACTACTGTCCCCTTGAATAGACCCCCCACACCCTCCCCCACTACCCCACACCCAATACCCCAACACCCCCTCCCACACTACCCCCACAACCAATACCCCAACACCCCCACACCTAATACCCCAACACCTCCTCCCACACTACCCCCCAACACCTTCCCAACTACTCCCTCCCCACATGCACTTGTAAGTTGTCCTATTCACACCCCCTTTTGGGAGGAGGGGGGTGAGCCTCTGGGCGGCAAACAAGTCGCTGTGAGCGACGGACAGGGCTAGTTTGAGTTGAACTGGCCAGCGTTGTGCAGGAGGATGGGCCGGGTTGGCGGGTTGTGGTTATGCTCTTTTGTTCCGCTATTGCGGTTGCCAACTGGACTGGGCCATGGCAGACATGACAGCATTTCCTTCGCGCACACTCAGCCACGCGGAACACGGCTCTGCTAACCATTCTTGCAGTGTCTTGCAGGGCATCCTGCATGGTCTGCCGTGTGCATTCAGCCTCTGTCACGTACTGTGTGACCGGGGCCTGCATGCCTGCTGCCGCGCTTCCATGCGAGAGAGTCGCCCCTCAATGTCCCTGATGTGGTGGAGACCAGCTACTGGCAGAGGAGGTGGGCTCTGAGGTCTTGCAGGACTGAACAGAGCGTTGTCGCTATGGGTATCTGGCCCACTGGCCTCCACTGCGCAGTGTGCACTTGAGCCATCTTCAGGTGTACCTTGCGTGCTTGCCTGCTTGGGTGGCGTTGATTCTGCCTCCTCATGCTGGCTGTGGCCTGGGGAGTCTGCCTCCTCCTGCTCACCGTGCAGTGCGGATTGTGCTGCCTCTCCCTGCTCGCTCTGCACAGCAGATAGGGCCTCCTCCTGCTCGCTGGCCACGGGGGATTCTGGCTCTTCCTGCAGAAGTGCCTGCTGTGCCCCAGATGTTGCTGAGTGCCGGGGGGCCTTGCTGGCAGAAGTTGATGTTTGCCGGGGGGCCTTGCCGGAAGTTGAAGGTGGCTGCTCGGGCTGCTGGCCAGTCTATGTTTCCTGATGGCAGGGGTCTGTGCCATGGATGGTGTGGCACGCTTGTGGCTTGCCGTGGAGGTAGACGGCTCCTGGCTGGAGGCAGTGTCTTCGGCACAGCACTCACGTGCAGCGGCTGTCCGGGGTGTTGTGGCATGTTCACCCTCGCTTACAGATACTGTCCCTGTGGGGGACAGTGAGGCAGGGCATTCGTTATGGGTGTGCATCCATCTGACATACATCAATGCTAGTACATTCTGAGTCATGCGCATTCTCATTGACATGTTGGAGAGCCTGGCATGGTGCACCCAAGAAGGTGGGGGGAGTGCAGTATCGGGGCATCCTTCTGGTGCAGCCATGTTGTCCATAGTGTCTGTTGGGTGGGGTACAGGTGTCTAGTGGTTTGCATGTTGTGCATGCCACAGGGGCTGTGTGCCATGTGGTGTTTCATTGTGGAACTTATGTGCTCCCATTCTGTACGTTCATGCATTGAGGTTTACTCTGCGTGTATGGACATGGTGGGTGTGACAAGTGTGCAACTGGTGCTGGTGATGTGTGCATCTTGCCATGAGGTGACACGGTGGTGACGGCTGCATTTGTACAGTGATGTGTGTGTGTGTGTGTGTGTGTGTCTGCGCATGCAGATGGTACTTGTGTTGGCAATATAGGGGTCATGTGGGGTGTGTCAGTGGGGTTTGTTGAATGTGTTCGTGGCAGGTACATTGTGGTTTTGTGGGAGGTGGCTTTCGGTGGGTGCAAATACAGCATGAATCTGGTGCCACCTACTTGGCATTTGGACTTGGCCATTGGCATTGGGGATGAAGGTGTGTGGTGTGACTTTGGGATTACGGTAAGGGACACTCACCGTCATCATCCGATGTTGCAGCTCCCTTCTCCGCATTTCCTATGCCCTCAATACCCTCCATGTTGATGACGGTGCTGCAGGTCTCCTCCCAGAACGTGAGTTTGAGGGGGGATGGCGGTCCGCCTCCTGTGGCCAGCCCCTGGCTGTGCTCTGCAGCAAGGAGGTTACAGACCCGCAGACGTAGATCATCCCAGCACTTGTGGCAATCGCGGACAGTCCGGGGTGTTGTCCCCACTGCCGATACCTTGGGGGCCACCTCCTCCCAGATGGCTTTGTTGCGCAGTTGGGCTGGCTGCCGCAGGTCAGCGTCGAAGACGACGTCGCCATGTTGGGCGAGTGTGTCTGTCAACATGCATGGCTCTCAACTCACCCGCTATTGGCGGGTGTAACCCGCCTTGAAAGCTGCTGAATCACCCGCCAAGCTCCTCATACGCCCATTCACTTCTATGGGCCTCTCACCCGCCAAAAAGAAAATCGGGTGTTTTCACCCGCCTTGGTGACAAAAATGGTTGGGAGCTATGCAACATGTTTAGCTCCTGCTTCCTAAAACTTGGTTTCCGATGACGGACAGTGCGTTGCCCCGATGACCTGATGGTCTTGTTTGTTCATGCCTACTCAGTTATCCTGTTGGACTGCTGTAGACTGAGGATTGCAATGGATTGCGTTTTTAAAGATGGCCGCTGGTGCATTTCCCGTTCCGGCCCAATGACGTTGTTTCCGGTGACGGTATTACCGGCATCGGGGTACTGGTAATTACGGCATTGTCAGTGTTGGTGCCTGCATCATCAAGGATGCCGGGGGCTTTGGGGCCGTTACCTGCATGCCGGTGCTACCATTTCCGGCATACCGGAAGGCGCATGCACGCTGACTCGGAATCTAATGTACATTCCGGCAGCAGTGCTACACAGACACGGTAGCACTGGCATGCCGGTAATTTATTTTTTTACCGGCAAACTCCTAATGAGGTATCATGTCATTTCTTGGGAGGATATCTGTATGTCATGACTGCTTCCTTTGATATCTATGTGACTTCTTGTGAGGACATTTGTATGTCATGGCTGCTTCCTTTGATATCTATGTGATTTCTTGTGAGGACATCTGTATGTCACGACTGCTTCCTTTGATATCTATGTGATTTCTTGTGAGGACATCTGTATGTCGCAACTGCTTCCTTTGATATCTATGTGATTTCTTGTGAGGAGAGCTGCATGTTGTGACTGCTTCCTTTGATCTCTATGTGATTGGACCTAGTCATGAACAGAGCACATCTTTAAAAGCTATACACCAACACATTTCACTAAAGCAGCCAGATCTATTGGTTTTGCCAATGCTTGTTTCTTAATGCTGAGGGTCCCCCTAGGCATTTCTTGTGAGGACATCTGTATGTCATGACTGCTTTCTTTGATATCTATGTGATTTCTTGTGTGGACATCTGTGAGTCGTGACTGCTTCCTTTGATCTCTATGTGATTGGACCAAGTCATAAACAGAGCACACATTTCACTAAAACAGGCAGAACTATTTGTTTTGCCAATGCTTGTTTCTTAATGCTGAGGGTCCCCCTAGGCATCCTCCTGTGTGAAGAGATGGGTAGTGTATTGTTGAACTCCAGTGGAGATTTGCAGGTAGATCGAGTGTTATCATGGTGTTACTAGGGAACTGTGGCCAGGCAGCAAATTAGGTGACTGATCAATTGTCCTAACATCCCCCTCTTGCAGTCTTAACATTGTCTGTGTAAGAGGGGTGCTGTGTGTGGACTCCACACCCTTTACCCTGGCACTGGAGTGAAGTGATGAAGAGGCCACGATCATTCTTTGGATGGGCTGAGGAACTCTGGCAATTGGGATGCGTCACAGGAAAAGATATCATGTTCCCTCTATGCTCTATAGATTGTGGGAGAAAGAAAGATGGAATATGATTGTTTTGCGCTAATTTCCTATTTGTTTTGAAAAAGGCTCTTGAGCAGCCGAAACACGTGTTAACCAGGAATAGAGGGCTTTGTGATTTCGAATGGAAAACTCTAAAACTTGCACAACGATTTGCTGTATATGGCCAAATTTGCAAAATATAAAGGAAGTTGTTTTTGGAAACATATGTGTGGCGCAATCATTGTGTGGCAGACCACTTTGATCTGTTTTCAAACCAAGGAGGTAGGGGATTGGTTCCTCCAACAAGTGCCACACGGATGCGACATGGCTGGAAAGCATTAAAAATAATCTAAGGTCGCCAACAGAAGAGGTTGTACCCACACACATCCCCACAAAAAACTCTCACCTCCGATATAAACCTTGGATCATTTGACATCTTGTGTCTTCAAGAAATATGGATGCTCAAAAAACCAACGATCGATGGCTTTGAGATCACCTTCTCCTCAGCCCTGAGAGGACCCACAGGTAGACCGAAGGCGGGCCTACTAACAGCAATCCGCATAGGGTCCAACCTTCAACTGACCAAGGTCGTAAAAGAAGACCCCCACATCTTGGCCACCTTGATCCAACAATGCTCACTTCAATCTGGCACAAACCAACAGAAGAGCATAACGTACCTATTGGTAAACGTTTATTGGAATTCGAGGGAAAGCCCAACAGAATTATTCCTCCCTAAAATGGAAGATCTTCTGGACGAATCCAGAAATAATGAAACTATTGACAGCATAATCATTTGTGGGGACTTAAATGCTAAAATAGCGTTAAAACAAACTGAAAACCCACCGAGGAACTCTTTGCCCAATCCAAGTACAAACACCACTCCTACGCCTGGAAGCTCGTTATGTAGAGGGAAGAAATGGGCCAACCTTATGGCATCTCACGACCTGCTCAATGCACACTCCCTGAGAAAAACCTCTGACCCGGTCATCCCGACCTGGGAACTAGCAGGACGACACGCCATCTTGGACCACGTATATCTTTCCAGAGAACTCCTGACACAGGTCACCGGTTTTGAGGTCACTCAAACACTCTATAATGACCATAACCTTTTGAAAACAACCTGGACAACCCCCTCACTTACTACCAACTGTTCGCGAACATTTATGCCTACCAACATCGAGACCAACGCAAACGCTACACGCCTCCGATTGAAGGAGACATCGATAATTGATCTAACAAACAGTTACCGACAAGCAAAAATACTGAATAAGCAAAACGAGATCACGAGTCTCACGCACTATTGCCCGCTACTGCTACCTTACCAGGTGAAAAAAAACAGAGGCAAAAACCAACCTAAGGCCCAACACCACAACAACCTGGTCCTCGAGAAAGAAGACTCACCATGAGAAGAGCGAAAAGAAAGGCTGTTCGCCTTCCTTCGATCACTAATAGTGTGGAAGCACAGATAGCGACTAACCGATATAAGAACTGGTTAAAAGGCTACAAAATTCAACTTTACCAGGAAGATTCTGAATCAATGCTGAGAACGCTCAGTGGCAAGCAACCGAAGGCTTTTTGGTCACTTATATCATCCAAAAGCCGCTTAACTCAAGACACTTTAACAACTAGCGTCCCAGAAGAGTCCTGGATTACTCACTTCTCAGCTCTCTTTGACTCGCCACTTTATGCAATTGAATCTTCCGGTGGAACCACCGACAAATGGGACATAGAACTCACCCCACTTAGCATCGAAAGCAAAATCAAAAAGCTCAAATCATCACGCGCTCCCGGTCCAGATGGGCTCTCCAACATGGAGCTAAAGTCTAATCCCGCTTGCTGGTCCACCTTAGTGGCTGAAATTTTTGAATCCTGTGCTTCAACAAAATCCATCCCTTTGCCCTGGAAGACAGCTAACGTGGTCCCGATATATAAATCAGGTGAAAGAGGCGGTCCCAAAAACTATCGGCCCATTGCACTGCTGGATAGCATCGGAAAGCTCTTTGGATCATTTCCTTTGGACAGTTTCAAGGCCTGGGTTCCTTCATCTGAAGGGTGGGACCCGTTCCAAACTGGATTCACAAAAAAATCTAGGCACAACGGCCAACATATTTGTGCTTAACATCCTTAAGGCCAGAGTACTGGAAGGCACCACTCCTCTGTTCTTGGCCTTTATTGACCTGTCCAAAGCCTTCGACAAGGTCAACAGAAACAAATAGTTGAAAAAACTCCTTAGCTGGAACTGTCCTCAATCGCTGTTGGAACCCATTCAAGAACTGTATTCCCAGACATCCATGAGAATCCGACTCAATGGTACAGGCCTCCTTTCCACAACTATCCCGACAAGTCGCAGAGTAAAGCAAGGATGCCCCCTGGCGCCGGCTCTCTACAATGTCTATACAGGAGACTACCAACACTCTGAAAAAAGCGTCAAAGCATTTCCACCGACCTTGGGCACAGAAAAGGTCAGCAGGTTGCTCTATACTGACAACATCATTTTAATTGACCAAACCCAGATCGGGCTACAGAGAAAACTAGACAACTTGAACGAATACCTCAAAACCAACGACCTTGAGAGCAACACGATGAAGATCAAGGTGATGCGACTGGTCAAATCAGCCAAACGAAAAGTCCACGGTGCTTGGTTCCTTGCTGGCGCACCACTGGAAGAAGTTGAAACCTTCAGATAGCTGGGCATCACTTTCAGTAATAAAAACAAAGAGCAACCGATGCAAGAAACCTTGGACCTCAAATATAAAACCCTGACCAACCAAATGATCCTGATGGACAAAAAATTCGGTCGCTTTTCACTCAAAGCGGCGATCCCCTTTTACAAGGCGAAAGTAGTGCCAGCTCTCACTCACGGAGTAGAAGCCAAGCCAAACATCCCCGAAACAATCTGGCCAAAACTGGAAGGCTTTCTCTGGAGGAAGCTACTCCGTCTTCCAGCTTCGACCCCAATGGCCCTGATAAGAAGAGAACTCAGTCTTATTTCGCTCAAGGGTACGGTGTCTCTAAACAGCCTGATGCTAAAGAAAAAATCTATACACTCATCCACGAAGAAATGGAGAAAGGTACAAACAAAATGCTCCAAGCATGGATTAGTAAAAACTAGACAATTTTGGAAGAGATAGGAAGCACAGAAGAGGAACTCTTTACTAATCCAACGAAGACAGCAACAAAATTCAAAGAAATGGACTTGTGTTATACACAGTTGAAAGCGCTGAGCTATAAGTCTGCAGCCCATTTACCACCCTTTGCGCAAAAAATAAATGAGCCCCTCTGTTACCTTCTGAAATTCCCAAATAAGAAAACCCGCTCAACCTTTTTGAGAGCAAGACTAAACATCTTGAAAACAAACGAGGTACTGGGAATTCGTGGCAAAACAGAGGCAAACTTCTGCCGCTTCTGTCTGACACCTGATACAATCGAAAGCTTGAAACACCTGATCCTTGACTGCCCGGGTCTAATCTCTAACAGAGAAACCCATCTTGGGCATCTATATTCAGAATTGAAGAATATTGGTGGACGTTCTTGATGAACGGGCTAAGTCGAAGACCAGGACGTTCTTGATGAACGGGCTAAGTCGAAGACCAGTCATAGCAATGGGAAACTTCTTACATAGCCTCGAGTTGGATTCCCGAACCTAGAAGGTGCAATATTAAAGGACTTAGCCCTTCGCAAGCCAATCTAAAGAAACCCAAAGAAACAACACGGGGGAAACAACACAAACTTAAAGAGGAAATCTTTTCCTTTGTAAAAACTGTTGAATCAGTTAAATACAATAAAAAAAACAAAAATAGGTCTAATAATACAGCAAATGCCTCCAGTGCGCGGGAAGGTGTGGATCTTCACAGATGAACTTGGCTTTGAAAAATGGTATTACTTCAACACTGTATCGTTCAATGGCAATTTGGCCTTTGTCCCGCATAAACAGGAGATTCCAGGTTTCCGAGATTTTTCCTCGAAAGCCAACCCTGAAAGATACCCAGAAGACTACTTTCTTAAACATGTTTGGTTTTGGAATTTTAAGTGTAACTTGCCTCATACAGAATCTTACGACCTTTTTGGAAATTGCACTGGGAAGGAAGATCTGGGTATTTTGGGAGATCACGGTGGTCCTAGACTAAGAGCAAAAGACTACCCAATTTACAACACGGCCTATGCAGTGGTGTACGCATTAGACAAAGCTCTTTCATCCCCGAATGATCAAAAAGTAACAAGTGGAGGCGCACATCATCAAGAACTCAAACCCATTAAGGCAAATGTAGGGAAAAGACAAAACTAAAGAAAGCTACACGCAAATTAGTTTACAAGAAACAATGCTATTCAAGTGTTCAAGCCTTGCCCTTTTATATTTCTGAAATACTTTACTGACCGCAACAGGCTCATTTTCTATTTGGCTATGCTCCGGCTCTTTTCAGAATGGACACATATTTCGGAGAATTGTATAGCTGTTTTTCTGTGTAAACCGACTTCCAGGTTAATCAACAGCCATTGTTTTAATGAGAACAGCGAAGTAAGCCTAGTTTCAATATATCCCTCCCTATTATCCTTGGTGAATCTCGCCCCCTTCCTTTTGGTTACTTACTACAGACTTCTTTCTCTCCCCAGCCTACAGTTTGAACCAGTTGGTCTCCCAGTTTTCCTTCTACCCCCCCAGTAATGTCCTTTGTTTCTCCACGACCTCACTTTAATATAAGAGATAACCCTGATCCTATCGCCAGAGCTACAATTCGTGCCATTAGTGCATTTGTAGGGTTTAACTTGCCTCCCCTTTGCACCCCTTTACTCTCCTCGCTCATTTCATCCTTCCATTTCACCCATCTTTGCTCGCGCTCTCTGGACTGACTCACACCAGTTCTGTCCTGATTTAACTTCATATCATAGTTACTTAGTTCTCAAACCCTCCATGTTTGCTTTTGATTTGGCTTTACTTTAATAGGTCCCTCTTATTTCTGGAAACATTCATGTTGGGCTATATCAATCAGTCAGACCTGTGTGTTCCTGCTCACAGGAAAGGCCAGGAATTTCTGCAATGATTGGGGGATATTCTATCCATTGGGAGAAATTCTAACCCTCTTCGCACCAGCTCAGTCAACAGGCCCCTCCCGCCTCATCCAAGGCTCATGCTTTTTATTGACCTGTTCTGCGTTCTTCTCATATATACTTCATATATGTCCATATTGTTTAATCATTCACTGAAATAGTTTCTCAAATCAATGGAGGTGACCGTTCACACGGAGGGGCACTTAATTTCTCCTTGGTTTCCAGACATGAGAGCATGTATTTGTCTTTGCAATGGCATAGAGTTGTTCTCTCCTGGTATTCCTTTCCAATTCCATACTCAGACCTATTACCCCCTATCACACTCTATGGGCAGAAGCTTTTAAAACACACTATAACCATATATTCGCCGGTCCACTGCAATGCTATTCCTCTCGGCCCCGCCCGGTAAGTAATTCTATGTTTTATCTCCATCTCGGTTTCTCTTTGCTCTGAATTAAGCACATTTCCCAGAAAGCAAACAAACCAATGCAAATTTGTACCCTAACATACACAAAACGATTTGTAATAAAATGTGGATCTTATTTGGGATTAATTAGAAGTACAATTAGGATCACAATATTAACATATTCTAGATCTTATATGTATATTTGCACTTCATCATAATGAGATTAAAGCCAGTGCCTTATACATTGTTCAAAGCAGTTTGAAATTGGACTGATCTTTCATAATAAAAGGCATTTTGGATCAGATTATGAGACATTGTCAACTACATTTGCTTGCTGTGAAAACAGGCAATTTCCTTAGGCCACTCTCATCAAGGGTTTGCTTCACATGCTGTGCATGATCCGGCCATCTGAGGGTTGGGTCCGAATGGTAAAACAATATATCTTGTCAATGGGCTGGTCTGCAATAAGAACACCCTGTGAGAATCTCTGTTTCTTTTTGCCAGGCCACACAACCGACAGATTCTCCGGCTACATCCCAAGGTTGCATAGACTGTATGCCTGCAAGCTACCTCAGTTTCTTGGGCAAGGCACGAGATGGCGACTTTATCTTTCTCTTCTGGGCAAGGGGGCTAACAAGATAATCTATAGGTTTTGAGAATGTGTGAAGCATCACGATGAAGGGTCTAAGTGATTCCCAGGCCAACAAAGGAGTGTGTCTATGGTGGCACTATTTCTGATTGGAGTACAGAGATAGAGGATCTGCAGAACTGGCAGGTTAGTGAGTGAACACAAAACACCACTCACCACTGGTAGGCCCAACCTACACTGGGCCCCATTTATGATCCTACTTTGTTGCCTCTTAATGCGATTCAGTGCCCACGCTTAGCACCTTTCTGCTGATATTATTGTTGGTCATTTCCATCCTGACCATGGTGCATGTAGCATCAACTCTTTATAAACATATTGAATAATACTTACTGCATAACCTTACATGTTCTTAGGGCTCCTACTTCTATTTACATACTGCACAGCATCATTGTATAACCTTAAACATGCTTAATACCCCCGATGATATGTTGGTCCTAATGTTTATTTAATGTCTATGATATCATGCTATATAGTGAGTATTTCTGAAATGTACATGTACCTAATAAACCATCTATGAAATAAAAAGAACTGCTTAACATGTACTATTTCCCAAATATGCATGTAAACTAATTGCAGAGTGTGATGAAGCAGGGGTGGTCATCCCAAGAACCCTGGCTTGTGACCCTTCTCATGTGGCCAGGCTATCATGATCCTGACCCTAGGGGTGGTGTTCTGAGGGAGGATCACATGAAAGGGGAATCCTCCAAATAACTTCCTGAGAGACCGCACATATTTGATAGCCTGTTACAAAATGGAGGCCTTTCATATAGAAAGAAATCAGAACATTGGGGACTTCAAGTTCCACAATGCCCTAAGTAATGGGACGAGGAAGAGGTGCTCAGAGGCACCAAACTGCAAGATGCAATCTAGTGGTTCTGATGACCCACACCTAAACGGGAGATTTGAATATTTAAGGCCCTCTCAGGTGCAGGCCATGAGAACAAGAAGGTGGAGCAGTAGTAGGAGTTGCAAGCCGCAGATGCAGCAGCAGAAGCCGAAAACTGAAGATGCCGGAGCTGCCGCTTTCTGTGATGCAGAGTTCGGTCCTGAGAGGGTCTTCCTAGCGGAAAGGCTAAACTGCAGAGGTCGCGCAGAGGGAAGCAGTATTTGTGCAAGCTGTCCTTTGGGAGAAAGATGCTCTCAAGCGTTGCATGCCTGATCGTGGTGGTTGGTGAGCACTGCATTACAAGAAGAGCAAGGTAGGCACCTTTCTAGAGCGGCACGGGCCGCAGCAATATCACCGAAGCTGTCGGACGTGCAGGAGTTCACAGAAGAAATAGAGGCGGTGGTTCAAGCGGACACATGTAGAGAGACCGGTGAGCTGGCCTGTCGTGGGTAACCCCAGAACACTCTGTAGTCGAATGCTGACCACTAATGAGTGTTTTGAATACCAAACTAATGTAGGAAAGTTACCTGGGCAATATACTCATTTTAAAGGGAAGCCAGAAAAGAAAGATTACAATTATTATTGCCAAGACAAAGAAGCTGCAATATTGCAGCAAGAACACGCATTGCCAAAGTAAAAAGGGGGCAATATTGAAGGAACTAATAAGGTTACTCACCGTAGTGACCACCTTACTCCTAGTCCATAGTCCCCTTTCCTCCGTACTTATGGGACATTCCTCCGTCCTGTGGGACTGGACCGGAGCACTTTGTAAAAAGCATCACATTTTTAAAAAATGTGTCCTTCCTCTCTTTTTACATGGGGTGCGGCACTTGCCCGTAACCCCGCCCTCCTTAGCTCCGCCCAGCGCATCGCCCATCAGTCCTTTTCTATCGCCTTTAAACAATAACAGAGGAACCTTATTAGAGGTGACGGCGGGCAGGCGTATGGAGGAAAGGGGACTATGGACTAGGAATAAGGTGGTCACTATGGTGAGTAACCTTATTATACTCCTACGTCCCGTCCCCTTTCCTCCAAATTTAGGGGAGATTCCCAAGCACTCCTCACAGGAATTACGGGTGGATGGAAAACTCCTAACTGAAAAAGGTTTTTAAGCACAGCCTGGCCAAACTGAGCATCAGACCTGGAGCTCAGATCCAAACAGTGGTGTTTACAAAAGGCCGATGGAGAGGACCAGGTAGCCGCTTTCGTGATGGTCTCCCAGGGGACATAATTTTGAAAGGCTACAGCAGCTGCCTTGCCCCGTACCAGATGTGCATGAACCCCTTTTGGAGGTTGAAGACCCTGAACAACGTAAGCCTCCGCAATACAGGCAGCAATCCATCTGGAGATGGTCGCTTTCGAGGCCGGCTTACCTTGCGGAATACCGAAACTCACCAAAAGCTGAGAAGAGTTCCTAAGATCAGATGTTCTGTCCAGATAGAACTTAAGAGCTCTTCTAAAGTCCAGGCAATGCAAAACCCTCTCAGCCTCTGAGGCTGGGTTTGGAAACAAGACAGGCAAGGAGATTGACTGATTCAGATGAAAATCAGAGACCACTTTTGGAAGGAAAGAAGGATTTGTCCTCAGGACAACCTTATCCTTATAAAAAACCAGAAAGGGATGCTCCACTGACAAGGCTTGGGGCTCACTCACACGTCTTGCTGAAGGCACAGCGACAAAGAAGGACACTTTCCACGAAAGGTGCTTACGGTCTACAGTAGCCATTGGCTCAAAGGGCTTATGGCACAAGGCCGTAAGGACCACGTTCAGATCCCACGTCGGATGCGGTTTGCGAACAGGAGGGTAAAGACACATGAGACCCGCAAAGTGCCTTTTAACCAATGGGTTTGCCAGTGAAAAAGAGCACTGATCCGTGGATAGGTATGCGGCAACAGCCGAAAGATAAGTCCTGTATGTCAAGACATGGATGCCTGCCTCTGCTAGATGAGAGACAAAAGATAGCACTGTGTCGATCCTAGCCCCCCCGGGGTCCAGCTCTCTGCCTAAGCACCAGTGGCAGAACCAAAGCCATTTGCTCCTGTATTGAGATCTCGTTGAGGGCTTCCTGGCCGCCTGAATAATATGCATGTTATCAGCAGACAAGTTGAGGTGTTCTAAAGATCTGAACTCAGGCACCATGCAGCCAAGCTGAACGATTGTGGGGAGGGTAGCCACAGCTGCCGATCTCTCTGGTGAAGCAGGTCGGGAGCCAACAGAAGCCTAATCGGTGCACACACCGACAGATGCTGAAGCTCTGAAAACCAAAACCTGGCCGGCCACCACAGTGCTATGAGCAGAAGAGAACAGTTCACCGTGCTCCTCAGCTTGCACGGTGTCCGATGAATCAGAGACAGAGGCGGGACAGCATAGGCTCTCATGTTGAGCCAGGGAATTTCGAGGATGTCCCCCCAGAGAGGAGGCTCCCAGCCCGTTCCTGGATGCATACAGGGGAAGTTTCCTGTTTGACACTGTTGCGAAGAGGTCCACTTCTGGAGTGCCCCAACACGGGAAGATTTGCAAGAGGACCTCCGAGTTCAGTTCCCACTCGTAGCTGACCATTGTTCGTCGGCTGAGGGCATCCGCAGTAACATTCAGCTGACCCGGGATGTGCACTGCCACCAGCCAGATGCCATGCTGAACCACCCATTCCCATATCTGAATGGCAAGATCCACAAGAAGGGGGGACTTGGTACCCCCTTGCTTGTTGATATAAAACATGGACACCACATAGTCTGTGCGGATCCGGACTACTTTGTTGACAATCACAGGCTGGAACGCTTTGAGCGCTCGGAAGATCGCCAGGAGCTCCAAGTGATTTATATGAAGGAGTTTGTCCTGTGGTGACCAGAGATCAGAAACCTGAAGAAGGTCCAACGTCGCACCCCACCCCAGAAGGGAAGAGTCCGTCGTGATTGTCACTAGCAGGCCGGGGTCCTGAAAGGCCGCGCCCACCGACAAATTGTTGAGAGGTGACCACCACACAAGGTCAGCTCTCATGAAAGATGGAACAGGAATCATTTTGGAGTCCTGGTCCACTGCTTGGCGCCAAGAACTCCGAAGAGCCACCTGTGTTCGCCTCATCTTGAGACGAGCAAGAGGAAGAGCCAGCATACATGAGGCCATGAGGCCCAGAAGCCTCTGGAACCACCAGGCCGACATGTTCTCTGACTGTGCAAACACCTGACAAGTGGCCAACAGATCTGCCATTCTGTCCATGATCAGCTAGTCTAATTGCCCTCAGCTCCAAAAGGTTGATGTGTAGTTTGGACTCCGATGGAGACCAACGACCGCTGACTGTCAGATCATTGGTGTGGGCTCCCCACCCCGTGAGTGAGGCGTCTGTCACTACCATTATCTCCGGCCATGGTTGCCAAAAAGGTTCCTCCTTGAGGATATTCTCCTTGCAAGCCCACCATAGGTGATCTTGAGCCACTTTGGCTGGGACTTGTAGAAGATCTGACATCTCCCCCGAAAATTGGGACCATTGAGTCCTGAGGGCCCATCGAAGGGATCTCATCCTCAATCTGACCTCTGGCACCAGAAAAATGCAGGATGCCATGAGGCTTAGCAACCTTAGAAAGTCGAATGCCGGTAGATGTTGGGCATTTTGAAACTTTGTTACCATCTGCAGAATGTGGTGAGCTCTCTCCTCGGGAGGCGAGGCTTTCCCTGAGGAAGTATCCAGGACTGCTCAGATGAATTGGAGTCTCTGGCTTGGAATCATTTGTGACTTCTTGTAATTGAGGGAGAAGCCCAGTCTGTGTAAGAAGTGGCAGGTCAAGGCCAGATGTTCCTGGGCTCGTTCGAATGAACATGCCCTGATTAGCCAATCATCCAGATAAGGGTAGACGTGAATCCCCCTTCTCCTGATACTCGCTGCCACCACCGCCATCAGTTTGTTGAAAACCCTCGGCCGGAGGTCAGCCCAAATGGTAGAACCCGAAACTGATAATGAGAACCACCAATTGCGAACCTCAGGTACTTTCTGTGCTTGAGATGGATTGGCACATGAATGTAAGCATCCTGAAGGTCCAATGAAACCAGCCAGTCCTGAAGCTGAAGAGCCTGAAGGATCTGAGAAAGGGTCACCATCTTGAACCTGTCCTTCCTGAGGAATTTGTTCAAATCTCTTAAGTCCAAGATGGGTCTCAATCCTCCGTCCTTTTTGGGTATGAGAAAATAAGGGGAGTACCAACCCTTGTTGCTTTCCGCTACAGGTACATGGTGTATTGCACCTTTCTCTAGCAGGGTTAAAATCTCCTGCACAAGGAGCGGGTCTGGAATGTTTACAGAGTTGGCTCCCGGTGGGTGATCTTGAGGTCTTTGATGAAAAGGAAGGCAGTAACCATGGGTCACTATCTCTAGTGCCCAGGCATCTGACGTAATGCCCCGCCATTCGTCCAGATACCGAGTGTTTCTGCCTCCCCCTGGGGTCTTGTGGGTGAGGACTTCAAAGTGGCTTTGCAGTGGCTGCATCAGTGGCTGAGGAGGTAGTAGCCGCTGCTGTGGCTGATCTAGCACCTCTCCCTTTTCCACCACGAAAGGGTTTTCTCTGTTGGCCTCTTTGACCTGCCTGCCCCCTCCCTTTTCCAAAAGAGGAGTAGAAACGAAAGGGGCGACTCTTCCAGGAAGATGAGCCTGCGTAAGAGTGTTGTTGAGGCTGCCTTATAGCGGCGCTGAGTGATTTTGCTGCCGCTTTTGAGGTCTGCAGCTTCTCCAAGCTCTCGCCCGCCTTTCTGCCAAACAACCTTAAGCCGTCAAAGGGCATATTAAGTAATCTAGATTGTACATCAGGTGCAAAGCCAGATTTCCTTAGCCATGCAAATCTGCACAGGATCGTGCTAGATGCCATGGACCTGCTTATACTATCCGCAGTGTCCAATCCTGACTGAAGGCATTCCTCCATGGCCTCTTTACCATCCTTCACTATAGCGAGGAAACCATACCGTTCCTCACCTTCCGGGATGCGTTCAGCCGCTGATGACATACAGTTCCACAGGGTGTATGTAAATCTTGCTGAAGTGCAAGTGACATTAGTCGATATAAGGGCCATGCTGCCCGAAAAAAAAACTTTCCGGGCCCAAGCATCAACTTTTTTTATCATCCCTGTCTGGTGGTATTGAGGGGTAAGCTGATTGCCTAGTGGAGGTTGCAGCTTGAACCACTAGACTTTTAGGGGAGGGATGTTTAGATAGATATTCCGGATCTGATAAAGATGGCCTGTATTTTGGTACAAATTTCTTGTTTACTGCTGAAATAGAATCAGGAGTATTCCAATTGACCATTACCCTCTTCTGAAGTGCTTTATGGAATGGAAGAACAGGATCTTTTAGAGGACCTTCACTCAGGATGTCCGTCATGTCATCCGGGTCGAAATTTGGGAAAGCTGCCTTCCAACCCATAAAATCAATGACCCTTCCCATGAGATTTCTATAACTAGGATCAGCATGATCTGTAGAGTCTGGTCTCTCAAATTCCACTTCAGGTGAAGTGTCTAGGCCACTGGCATTTTGGAGACAGTCATAAAGATCTGTTATCTTGGAATTCGGTTCCACTAGCTCTTCAGGGACCTCTCTGCCTCCAAACCTTACTCCAGCTGAAGTGACATCCTCTTCAGTGGAGTGTTCTTCAAAAATGGATGACATGGATCTGAAAAATTCCTCTCTGGGTTGAGGATGGAAAGCTTTTTCAGGTAAAGAGGGTGGTATCGACTTAGGCATGGGCAATGGCGTCGACTTGAGTATCGGGATTAAAGAATGCCTCGATAAAGGCATCGGAGGCGTCGATAAAGAAGACGCTGGCTTCGATGTTTTCGAAGCAGGCTTCGATACTGTTGAAGAAGTCTTTGATACAGTCAAAGGTGTCGATGCCATTTTCGTCGGCGGTTTTGATGCAGTAGTCGTCGACTGTGTCGAGTCGAGTATCGACTTCGACTTCGATGCCGATGTCGATTCCGCTACCACCGATTTATGCACCTGAGGTTTTGTCTTAGTATGAGGCGTCGGGGAACTTTCCCTTGATGACACTCTCGACTTTTTTTGGCTCTTGCGTGTTTAGACTTTGATTTCCCTCTGTCACTTTTAGAGTGGGTAGAGGCATGATCTGCACGCAGCATCTTTGAGGGGGTCTGAGCCGCCTTCTCTAATATTTTAAGCATCAAAGCCCTAAAGGCCTCCCATTTTTCAGGGGAATCGTGCTTGGATGGATAAGTCACTCTCAGAGGAGGAAGAAGACCTGTGACATCGCTTTTTTGACTTCTTAGTCGAAGATGAGGAGGATTTCCTCGAGCGACTCTTCGATCTCGACCTCCTCGACCCATGTTGAGATTTTCAACTAGATTCATCCGAATCTTTTTGTCTTTTAGAAGACTTGTAAGTTTTCTCCCCTACCACCAGCTTAACTCTACGTTTCCTAGGAGCCTTAGTGGACATGGCCTGGCAGGAACCGCACTTGTCAACCCGATTTTCTTGGCTGAGACACCAGAAGCAATTCCGATGGGGGCGGGTTATTGACATTTTCCTACCACACTACTGATTTTTTTTAAACCTGTCTTGGGTGTGGTGGGGATAGATGACAAGGACATCGTCGAGAAAAAACCTGATGCGCCGTCCGTGACACAAAGCAGTTGCTCGGAAAAACGGAACTGAGGTTATGTTATGTTATGTTAATTGGATTTATAGCGTGCCAAACCCTGTAGGCATCCAGGCGCCGAGAGACAGATATAGGAAAAGAAGCTGGGCGATTATCCTAGTAAAATAGCATTGTCTTAAGCTGTTTGCGAAAGGCGAGATGGTCCTCTGTCTTTCGTAGCTGAGATGGGAAAGCATTCCATGCTTGAGCACCCTGAACATGGAAGGCCCGCCCTAGTCCGCAAGATCTATTTATCCACGGCAATGCCAACAAGGAGCCTTCTGTAGATTTTAAGCATCTCTTAGGTCGGTAAATGCTAATATTCTCCTTCAAGTATAGGGGAGCATTTCCAAAAATACATTTGTGACATGTGGTGAGCAATTTAAATTGGATGCGAGCTGCCACCGGGAGCCAGTGGAGTGTTTTCCTCGCAACCCCAATGGGTTCAGAGTTTTTCATCTGGAAGATGATCCGCACGGCAGCATTTTGTATCTTCTGTAACTGTTGGATATCGGCCTCATTGGCACCTCCCAATAAGGCATTACAGTAATCCACACGTGGCAATATCACTGCCCTTACAAGTTTTATACGGTTTTCCACCGAGATTAAAGGGGCTACTTGTCTAAGTACCTTTAAGTGGTAGTTAGTGTTTGTGGAGATGGCGGTGACATGTGCCTCACTGTCCAGACTTTCCTCCATGTATGTACCTAAGGTCTTGACTTTCTGCACTATTTTTATGATTCCCGGTGATGTTCAGTACCAGCTGAAAGTCGTCTGCATAATTACAGAAGAAGATCCCCAGGGATTCCAGTTCAACACACAGAGTAAAAATGTAGATGTTGAACAACAAGGGGTTAAGCCATGCCCCCTGAGGTACTCCGTATGTTATTAACTGTTACTCGGAGGCACAGTCACCCCAATAGACGCATGACTGGCGGCCCTCCAAGAAGGATCTAAGCCAAATAATGGCATTATTGGAGAGTCCGCCGACAGTAGCCATCCGGATGGGCAGGATTTTGTGGTCCAGCAAATCGAAGGCTGCTGATAGATCTAGCAGCATCAGCAGCCCTGACTTGCTGTGTTCCATTTTACCGAGCATGTGTGTTTGTAGATCTACCAATGCGGTCTCGGTTCTGTGGAAACTCCGTAAGCCTGATTGCATCACATGCAATTTGCCAGTATCGAGTACATTAGATTGCAGCTGTGTAGTAGCTGCCTTATCAATGAGTTTGAGGAAAAATAAGGTATTTGTAATGGCCTTAAGTTAACCGCATCCAGTGGGTCCAAGTCAGGTTTTTTTTAACAGGAGAGTGACCGCCACATTTTTAATAGAGTGAGAAATGGAGCCGGTACGAAAAGAAGAATTGACGAATCGACAAAGAAATGGTGCAAACAATTCTCGATACTTCAATATGTATTTGGAAGGGAAAATTTCCCCCGGGCAGTTTGTGGGATGCATATTTTTTAATAACTCCAACATTTCAGTTAAGTTGGGTTCTATAAAAATACAAATGGCTAGTAGGTTAGTACAGGTAACTGTTTTAGGTGAGTTAAGTTTGGGTAAAGGGTCTGACAATGGGAGTGTTAATGTTTCCTGTTCAATTTTACTTTGTGCTGTCAGGAGCTTCTCAGCAAAAGCCTTCTGGACTCTATTGCAATCATCAGTGGTAGGTGTAATGGAGGGGATACAGACAGTAGGTTTCTCCCATGTCCTAAAGAGCCAGAAGAGTTCCTTTGTCTTATCTCCAGCCTGATTTATTTGATCATCATAGAAAGTGTTCTTGGTCTCCATGATCATCTTCTTGTACTACTTCTCAATGAGTTTCCATGCCAACAGATTCTCATTAGATTTGTCTTCATGCCAGGTATGTTCCGCCTGTCTTTTGCTGATTTTAAGTTCAGCTAGTGCAGGAGAGAACCATTTATGGCGGTTAGGCAGATCCTTAACCGTTTTGTCTTTCATGGGGGCATACTTATCCCACATTTCCAACATAACTTCGTTGTACACTTTTATAAGTCTCTCTGGGTCATCAAGGTTGTTTTGTTCATGAGTGATTCTGCGCAAGTCGTTAGAATATGAGGGGTAATGTTTTTAAAATTACGAGATTTAACCGTATGTGCCGTGACATGCACTCTTGCGGTTTTAACAGGAAGCTCCAGGCAACATGTCAGGAAATAATGATCCGACCAGATGCATGGAGTGGTAGAAATAGGTCCAAATTGAATGTTTCCACCTCCAATCCAGTCAAGTATATGTCCGTTGTTGTGTGTGGGCTCTGTATTATGATATACAATATGATGGTTTTTCATCATTTTTTCTAGTTGGAGTGCTTTTTTGGCCACTTTGTCATTTTTCCAAAGGTTAAATCACCCAGAATGACTAGCCATGAGTTTGTGGTCAGCAAAGGTGCAACTAAATTGACTAAATCGTCGTTAAAGTTACATGCCTCCCCTGGTGGGCGGTAAAGTAAGCCCATATTCAGGCTATAATTAGGGTTTGAGGTCAATTTCACATGGATGATATCACATCCGGTGGATTGTATTTTAGCCTCATAACGAAGGTAACGGGTGCTGCTCGAGCCCTTTATACAGCGGATGACGTTAATGCTCGACGGCGGCCCTCAAGGGACTACGACTCCGCGGCCTCGAACACAGAGCCCTCTGGTGGAAAAAATGTCCGAAGCAGCATAGCTGGGAGACAACATAGCTAAAGATGAGGAATACTTGGGAGGACACAATCCATTCGAAATATGAATATTATTATGCCAGTTATTGCGCGTCAACCTAGCTTCGCGAAGTAACAGAGTGCTTTACAATCATAGGGGGAAGAATAGGCAGCACCTATGGTGTCCACAAGCTCATCAGCCCTGGGCAATGGGTGCGCGTCAGTTTGGTGATGGCATTGACTCCTCAGCAGTCCACACAGAACCTCCAATCCTTGGTACCTTGGTACCTGCCTGGGAACTGGCCTTGGGGACCACTGGACAGGACCAGGGACTGGTTGAGGATTCAATAACACCAAGATCCAACATCTTGGTGACATCAGCCTGGATGTGGTTCTTAATTGTATCCGACATACAGTAGCACCTGCTTTTGACAGGCACACTGTCACCAGTGTCAATTTCGTGCCTACACCACGGGGTAAGGCCTGGTGTCAGTGAGAACAGAGAGGCATACTGCCGGAGCACAGCCATGCAGGCCCTATGCTACTCTGTCATCAGATCTGGAGAGAGATGCACTCCCTCCACTGAGCCATCCTGAGGGTTGCTATGCAGAAAATCAGAAAGGGGCTCACTCTCATCCTCTTCTTGGTCTGAAGCCAGCAAGGGGCATGAGACTTCTGCTCGCTTATGGAAAGGCTTGGGGAATACCTAAGGGGCTACCCCAGGGACTCCCATGTCAACCAGATAATTGACTTGGCCCATCTTGGAGATTATCCTGAAGGGTCGAGGCAATTTATCTGCCAAAGCCCTAGGCTTGGTAGGCTCCATCACAAGGATCTCCTGTCCTGGAGTCCAATCCACTTGTGATGCTTTAAGGTCATGTCAGTATTTGTTCAATTCCTGGCTGCCTTAAGATTCGCTGTCGCTTGGCCCATCATCTTTGCCATCCTCCGTCTGAGGCCTAGCACATAGTCCCCCACTTGCTTGGCAGGACCGGGAGGGGTGGCTTCCAAACCTTCTCTGATCTAGACAAGGGGCCCGCTCACGGGATGTCCAAAGAGTAACTCAGAGGGGCTGAGACCAACACCCTCTTGAGGTACCTGGGGAAGAATAGGTTTAGGGAGCATAGAAGCAAGGGAGTGGAGATTTGACAACAGGGTAGGGTGGGTGTAATAGCCAGAATTGAAGCTCTAAGTAACCAGGGGCAGAAACAGTGGGGATCAGATCACCCAGTCTCAGGTAGAGTGGGGAGTGGACAGTGTATGCAGATAGGTGTTAGGTCATGATTGCCAATCAGCTTCCATGCTCTTTTATCTGGACCTGTTCTTTATGGGGTTGACACAGATTCATGCATCTGAACGTAAACTGCAATGAACACTACACAATCCTAAGGTATTGGCTTTGGAAATGCATCTTTTGTTTTTGTGCACGTCATCAAGGATTTCCATTGGCTGGCGGCCTGATGCCTTCTGTATGGCTAAGAAGCACTGGGATGACTGCCAATCTCCTTTTTTCATAAAGGGGTTATTTATTATTAGACATAAGACCCGCCTCTTTCCTGTACTTGGGTATTCCTGAGTGCACTTAGGAATTCCTAATTTCACTTTGTTTCCTTTCATTTTCTATGATGTCCTTTCTCCTCTTATTCTTTTTATTCAGTTTCTGCTCTTTAGTGATAGCACTGTATATTTTTTCTGATTTCTCCTTTGATCAACTATTTTGACCACTCTCTGGTCTCTCCGTTCAATTTTGTCTTTATTTCTCTAGTCATATTTCTTCTTCATTTTATTTTCACCGCCTTTGTCTCTTTCTGTTATTATCATTTATACATTTGATTATTTTTCTCCACTTTCTGTCTGTCATTATACTTCTTGTCTAGTTCCAGATTGTCTGTTTCTTCTAACTTTCCTGTTTTGGGTCTTTCTCCCTTCTTTATTTCATCAAACCCTTCTTTTGTGCAAATGCAATTTATCAGCTCATGATAATCTAATACAATGAATGAGAGGTGTCAGGAGTTGTCTCTGACAGTATGCTGGGGGAAATCGCATCTGTGTAATTGGTGGTTGCAGTTGAGTAGCTTATTACAAGAGAGTAGTGGTGAAAATATTAGAGTTTAATGAGAACATTATGTACAAGTTTCATATGGATATTTTAGGATTCCATGTTTTAGCATTAAGGCAAGCAATATAGGTAAAGATAATTGCATATACTCTGTAAAATCGTACATTTCAATTGTGATTCATAAAATCTATGTTTTGCCACAGATTAGCGCTGGCTCAAGAGATGGATTCCTCAGTGACCGAGTCTTGTTTCCCTCTACTTACCGCACTGTGGCGAGTGGGGCGCATCTCCACATAGCCATCAGCAGGCTGCTAAAACATTTTGGCTGGACCTGGATTGGTGTATTTTCAATGGAGGAGGGAGACAGCGTGGAGATCATCAAGCGTCTCCAAGAAGAGATCACCAAGCAAGGAGGCTGCATTGATTTTGTGGTATTTATGCCCACAGTGGCCCGCCAAGATCAAATCCTGAATAAAGTGCAGGAGTCGCTAAGAAGCAGTTCAGTCAATGTCATTGTCTTTCATGGCAGTGCCAAGGCCCACTTCAACATAGGTCTATTAATACAGCAAATGCCTCCAGTGCGCGGGAGGGTGTGGATCTTCACAGATGAACTTGGCTTTGAAAAATGGTATTACTTCAACACTGTTCCGCTTAATGGCAATTTGGCCTTTGTCCCTCATAAACAGGAGATTCCAGGTTTCCGAGATTTTTCCTCGAAAGCCATCCCTGAAAGATACCCAGAAGACTACTTCCTTAAACATGTTTGGTTTCGGAATTTTAAGTGTAACTTGCCTCATAGAAAATTTTACGACCTTTTCGGAAATTGCACTGGGAAGGAAGATCTGGGTATTTTGGGAGATCACAGTGGTCCTAGACTAAGAGCAAAAGACTACCCAATTTACAACGCAGTCTATGCAGTGGCTTATGCATTACACAAAGCTCTTTCATCCCCGTATGATCAAAAAGTCACAAGCGAAGGCTCACATCATCAAGAACTCAAACCCATTAAGGTAAATGTAGGGAAAAGACAGAACTAAAGAAAACTACACTCATATTAGTTTACAAGACACAATGCTATTCAAGTGTTCAAGCCTATTTCTGAACTACTTTACTGACCGCAACCAGGCTCATTTTCTATTTAGCTATGCTCCGGCTCTTTTCAGAATGGACACATATTTCGGAGAATTGTATAGCTGTTTTTCTGTGTAAACCGACTTCCATGTTAATCAACAGCCATTGTTTTAATGAGAACAGCGAAGTAAGCCTAGTTTCAATATATCCTTCCCCATTATCCTTGGTGCATCTCGCCCCCTTCCTTTTGGTTACTTACTACAGACTTCTTTCTCTCCCCAGCCTATAGTTTGAACCAGTTGGTCTACCAGTTTTCCTTCCAACCCCCCCAGTCGTGTCCTCTGTTTCTCCACGACCTCACTTTAATATAAGAGATAACCCTCATCCTATCGCCAGAGCTACAACTCGTGCCATTAGTGCATTTGTAGGGCTTAACTTGCCTCCCGTTTGAATCCCTTCACTCTCCTCGCTCATTTCATCCTTCCATTTCACCCATCTTTGCTCGCACTCTCTGGACTGACTCACACCAGCTGTGTCCTGATTTAACTTCATATCATAGTTACTTAGTTCTCAAACCCTCCATGTTTGCTTTTGATTTGGCTTTACTTTAATAGGTCCCTCTTATTCCTGGAAACGTTCATGTTTGGCTATATCAATCAGTCAGACCTGTGTGTTCCTGCTCACAGGAAAGGCCAGGCATTTCCGCAATGATTGGGGGATATTCTATCCATTGGGAGAAATTCTAACCCTCTTCGCACCAGCTTTGGGACAAACAGCAATTTTAGACATGCCCTATTCCTTGGCTTCCACACAGAACATCGCTGATGGGTCTCAGTCAACAGGCCCCTCCCGCCTCTTCCATGGCTCATGCTTTTTACTGACCTGCTCTGCGTTTTTCTCATATATACTTCATATATGTCCATATCGTTTAATCACTCACTGAAATAGTTTCTCAAATAAATGGAGGTGACCGTTCACAGGGATGGAGCACTTCATTTCTCTTTGGTTTCCAGACATCGGAGCATGTATCTGTCTTTACTATGACATAGAGTTGTCCTCTCCTGGTATTCCTTTCCAACTCCATACTCAGACCTATTACCCCCTATTATCCTCTGTGGGCAGAAGCCTTTAAAACACATTATAACCATGTATTCGCCTGGCCACTGCAATGCTATTCCTCTAGTAAGTCATTCTATGTTTTATCTCCATCTCGGTTTCTCTTCGCTCTGAATTAAGCATATTTCCCAGAAAGCAAACAAACCAATGCAAATTTGTACCCTAACATACACAAAACGATTTGTAATAAAATGTGGATCTTTTGGGATTAATTAGAAGTACAATTAGGATCACAATATTAACATATTCTAGATCTTATATGTAGATTTGCACTTCATCATAATGAGATTAAAGCCAGTGCCTTATACATTGTTGAAAGCAGTTTGAAATTGGACTGATCTTTCATAATAAAAGGCATTTTGGATCAGATTAGGAGACATTGTCATCTACATTTTCTTGCTGTGAAAACAGGCAATTTCCTTAGGTCACTCTCATCAAGGGTTTGCTTCACATGCTGTGCATGGTCCGGCCATCTGAGGGTTGGGTCCGAATGGTAAAACAATATATCTTGTCAATGGGCTGGTCTGCAATAAGAACACCCTGTGAGAATCTCTGTTTCTTTTTGCCAAGCCACACAACCGACAAATTCTCCGGCCACATCCCACGGTTGCATAGACTGTATGCCTGCAAGCTACCTCAGTTTCTTGGGCAAGGCACGAGATGGCGACTTTATCTTTCTCTTCTGGGCAAGGGGGCTAACAACATAATCTATAGGTTTTGAGAATGTGTGAAGCATCACGATGAAGGGTCTAAGTGATTCCCAGGCCAACAAAGGAGTGTGTCTATGGTGGCACTATTTCTGATTGGAGTACAGAGATAGAGGATCTGCAGAACTGGCAGGTTAGTGAGTGAACACAAAACACCACTCACCACTGGTAGGCCCAACCTACACTGGGCCCCATTTATGATCCTACTTTGTTGCCTCTTAATGCGATTCAGTGCCCACGCTTAGCACCTTTCTGTTGATATTATTGTTGGTCATTTCCATCCTGACCATGGTGCATGTAGCATCAACTCTTAATAAACATCTTGAATAATACTTACTGCATAACCTTACATGTTCTTAGGGCTCCTACTTCTATTTACATACTGCACAGCATCATTGTATAACCTTAAACATGCTTAATACCCCCGATGATATGTTGGTCCTAATGTTTATTTAATGTCTATGATATCATGCTATATAGTGAGTATTTCTGAAATGTACATGTACCTAATAAACCATCTATGAAATAAAATGAACTGCTTAACATGTACTATTTCCCAAATATGCATGTAAACTAATTGCAGAGTGTGATGAAGCAGAGGTGGTCATCCCAAGAACCCTGGCTTGAGACCCTTCTCATGTGACGAGGCTATCATGATCCTGACCCTAGGGGTGGTGTTCTGAGGGAGGATCACATGAAAGGGGAATCCTCCAAATAACTTCCTGAGAGACCACACATATTTGATAGCCTGTTACAAAATGGAGGCCTTTGATATAGAAAGAAATCAGAACATTGGGGACTTCAAGTTCCACAATGCCCTAAGTACTGGGATGAGGAAGAGGTGCTCAGAGGCACCAAACTGCAAGATGCAGTCTAGTGGTTCTGATGACCCACACCTAGATTTGAATATTTAAGGCCCTCTCAGGTGCAGGCCATAAGAACAAGAAGGTGGAGCAGTAGTAGGAGTTGCAAGCCGCAGATGCAGCAGCAGAAGCCGAAAACTCAAGATGCCGGAGCTGCCGCTTTCTGTGATGCAGAGTTCGGTCCTGAGAGGGTCTTCCTAGCTGAAAAGCTAAACTGCAGAGGTCGCGCAGCAGGAATTTGTGCAAGCTGTGCCTTGGGAGAAAGATGCTCTCAAGTGTTGCATGCCTGATCATGGTGGTTGGCTAGAACTGCATTACAGGAAGAGCAAGGCAGGCCCCTTTCTAGAGTGGCACGGGCCACGGCAATACCACCGAAGCTGTCAGACGTGCAGGAGTTCACAGAAGAAATAGAGGCGGTGGTTCATGAGGACACATGTAGAGTCCGTTTAGCTGGCCTGTTGTGGATAACCCCAGAACACTCTGTAGTCGAATGCTGACCACTAATGAGTGTTTTGAATACCAATCTGTCAGAAACTGTTGCTGAAGGATCCTGCAGGCGTGAAGCTAGCCATCCAGAGCCCCTAAGCCTGCCAGCCCAACAATCCTGATTCATAAAACATTTGGACAGGCAAACCCATGGGGAAGGGGGAATGGAGAAAACATCAATTCAGGAACTCCTACTGCTGCACTTCTGCACTTCTGTCTGTCTTCACAGGAATGTCTTTTGTGTATAACAGTAGAGAACCTAAAATGAAAAGGCAATCTTTTTAAATATATATTCTAACTCTCTTCACATGACTAAAACTTTCTTAATCTTACTCTTCTAGTTACCTGTAGCTAAGCTTGATAGCTTTTAGGCTTTTTCTTTATGTGTCTTTGAAATTGACTGCAGACCACTGTAATGCTTTTCTTCACCAAAATTTAGAATGTTGAAATCCAAAAAGAACTTCTTCTTAAATTAGTTTTGTTTCACGTTAAAACTCTTCCTTAGCACACGAAAGTATTGCCCTTAAATAAATACCCAGAAAAGGATTTACTGCTAATTCAATCTTTGTCTTTTGTAACTTTAAAAAATAAACCTAGAATATTGCTTCTCTTTTCATTTAAATACCTGGTGCTGCATCTGAAGATGAATAGTCTGATTAGGCTTTCCGAAATAACAAAAATCAGAAAAAAAGAACCTTCAAATGAAAGTCTATTTACCTCAAAGTCTCTCGTAAAAAGCGTTACGGAGAAAAATGAAAAAAATCAATGCACTCCAAGATGGCCGCGACGCACGCACGACGTTGTATCCCAAAATGGCTGCGACGCTCGCATGATACCGAAGGATCCTTTTCTCTAGTCACGTGCATAAACACAATGCAAGGTACGCGCTGCCTGAATACCTCGCGTCTCGCGCCCGTAGTAATTTACAAAGTTAGTAATGTTTAATAAATGTTATAGAAGTTAGTAACACGGCGAATCAGAACCGTACGCCCCATTTAATATAATAAGTAAAAATACACACGAAATTGAAGTTACTTAAAAACCCAAATAACAAAATGTACAGTTCAAAATTCAGTAAAAAAAACTTAGTTGTAAAATACGAATTATTGACTCCTTTACTAAATAATTACTGAATGTCCAAATTCACTTAGCTTAGTCTTTATCTTCTGAACAGGAAACTCTGCTGCACTGCAATCAGACTCTCTTGGGTTTTTCTTTCTTCTGCTGCTGTCTTTAAACTATGACTGGGTATATACTTAGATGAGGTGAAAACTAAAATATTCAGTAGTCTCAACTAATAAATGAAAATTGTAACTTTATTTACTGGAGCTAACTAAAAACATGTCCTACTCAGAGTGAAACTTTAATGAAAGGCAGTTTAGAATTATAATGAAGATTCCAAATGACAACACAATGCTGACTGCAATAGTCCAAGCCAATCACTGCTGAAAAGGTGTTCCACCATCTTGGCTTGGGAGAATTACATCTTTCTAAATGAAGATTAGTTAAGGGAAGATAAACAATTTTAAATATGAAAATTGTTACACTAAAAACAGAATCTAATACTTAAACAAACCTCCCCTTCTAGTTCTCCAGAAAGAATGCCTGAAACGCCCAAATCTCCTAGGGCCCTTGCTAATGTGGAGTACGTAATGTGGAAACCTGACACAAACTAATGTAAGAAAGTTACCTGGGCAATATACCCATTTTAAAGGGAAGCCAGAAAAGAAAGGTTACAATTATTATTGCCAAGACAAAGAAGCTGCCATATTGCAGCAAGATAAAAAAACGCATTGTCAAAGTAAAAAGGGGGCAATACTGAAGAAACTAATAAGGTTACTCACCGTAGTGACCACCTTACTCCTAGTCCATAGTCCCCTTTCCTCCGTACTTATGGGGCATTCCTCCGTCCTGTCGGACGGGACCGAAGCACTTTGTAAAAACCATCACATTTTTCAAAAATGTGTCCTTCCTCTCTTTTTACGCGGGGTACCGCACGCGGCCATAACCCCGCCTTCCTTAGCTCCGCCCAGCACATCAACCCATCAGTCCTTTTCTATCGCCTTTAAGCAATAACAGAGGAACCTTATTAGAGGGGACGGCGTGCGGGCGTATGGAGGAAAGGGGACTATGGACTAGGAGTAGGGTGGTCACTACGGTGAGTAACCTTATTGTACTCCTACGTCCCGTCCCGTCCCCTTTCCTTCATACTTATGTGAGTTTCCCAAGCACTCCTCACAGGAATTATGGGTGGATGGAAAACTCCTTACTGAAAAAGCTTTTTAAGCACAGCCTGGCCAAACTGAGCATCAGACCTGGAGCTCAGATCCAAACAGTAGTGTTTACAAAAGGCCGATGGAGAGGACCAGGTAGCCGCTTTCGCGATGGTCTCACAGGGGACATACTTTTGAAAGGCAACAGCAGCTACCTTGCCCTGTACCAGATTTGCATGAACCCCTTTTGGAGGTTGAAGACCCTGAACAGCGTAAGCCTCCGCAATACAGGCAGCAATCCATCTGCAGATGGCTACTTTCGAGGCCGGCTTACCTTGCGGATTAGCGAAACTCACCAAAAGCTGAGAAGAGTTCCTAAGCTCAGATGTTCTGTCCAGATAGAACTTAAGAGCATCGTCTTGGATTAGTTCCTTTTTAGCGAATAGAACTATGAGGGTCTTCTCTCCTCTAGCCGCTGCAGAACCTGCCCCTGTCCTATGTGGAGTCCCTCAAGGATCTTGCGTCTCTCCGACATTATACAATGTGTTCACCAAGCCACTCTTTGACATACTTGACTATCTGGGTGTCTCATACACCAACTATGCTGACGACACCCAGATACTCATCCCTATCTCTGGTGACTTTGCTCTGACGCAAAGGCACTTAATGACGTCTACTCAATCATCCAGGCCTGGATGGCTCATCAGGGGCTCTGCCTCAATGATGAGAAAACAGAGCTACTCATCCTTGGATCGCATTCCAAATTGGCCAAACTTGACCTAGCCTACAAATCATTCACTATAGACGGCAAAATCATTAAAGTGTTGAACGCAGCACAAACTCTAGGCATTTATCTAGACGCAACTCTATCTCTAACTAGACAAACAAATGCTGTAGCGTCTGCTTTGGCATATACTTGTAAACTTATCACAGCCTGCAGACCCTTCCTGAACTCTGGGAACTGCATCATCCTAGCTAGAACTCTAACGTGGCAAAAATAGACTATTGCAACGCTCTCTACCTAGGGACCAGTCAAAAAAACAGATGTAGCCTTCATTGGCTCCCCGTCGTGCAGCGAATTTAGCTTAAAACCAAGGCTCAGAACAACCTGGCACCAGCCTATATGACTAGCCGCTTCTCGCAGCATGTCACGAACAGACCGCTGAGATCAGCCTACGTCAACACACTTTCTATACCTAGATTTAAGTTGCAGTCTGCTGGGGGATCAAGCTTCCCAGTCCTCGCAGCTAAACTCTGGAACACCACCCCTTCTACTCTCATTTCAGAACCCACGTTCCACTCCTTCAAGACCAAAACCAAACTCTGGCTTCACAAGCTTGATGAGCCTACCACATCCTCACCATAGGCGCTCACCTTTAACCACATTAGCACTTCCTACTCTTTTCTAATTCTGTACGTTCCCTCTACCTCTCCTTCTCATTTGCATCCCTTACATCAGCTTTTAGTATCCTTATATGTTTCTGGAGCAACTATGTGTAACCTGCACCCTTTTTAAGTTCTGTCTTTAAGTTTTATTGTATCATCCTATGCCTGCCTGTAACCACCTTCTTTTAACTACGCGCCCAGATGCCTCAGGGCAAGGTTGCGCTCTACAAATAAATCAAATACAAAATACAAATACAAAGAGCTATTCTCACATCCAGGCAATGCAAAACCCTCTCAGCCTCTGAGACTGGGTTTGGAAAGAAGACAGGCAAGGAGATTGACTGATTCAGATGAAAATCAGAGACCACTTTTGGAAAGAAAGAAGGATTTGTCCTGAAGACAACCTTATCCTTATGAAAAACCAGAAAGGGATGCTCCACCGACAAGGCCTGGAGCTCACTCACACGTCTTGCCGAAGTCACAGCGACCAAGAAGGACACTTTCCACGAAAGGTGCTAACATCTACAGTAGCCATTGGCTCAATGGGCTTATGGCACAAGGCCGTAAGGACCACGTTCAGATCCCACATCGGATGCGGTTTGCGAACGGGAGGGTAAAGACGCATGAGACCCGCGAAGTGCCTTTTAACCACTGGGTTTGCCAGTGAAAAAGAGCACTGATCCGTGGATAGGTATGCGGCAACAGCCGAAAGGTAAGTCCTGCATGTCAAGACATGGAGGCCTGACTCTGCTAGATGAGAGACAAAGGATAGCACTGTGTCGATCGTAGCCCCTCTAGGGTCCAGCTGTCTGGCTAAGCACCTGTAGCAGAACCAAAGCCATTTGCTCCTGTATTGAGATCTCGTTGAGGGCTTCCTGTCTGCCTGAATAATATGCATGTTATCAGCGGACAAGTTGAGGTGTTCTAAAGATCTGAACTCAGGCACCATGCCACCAAGCTGAACGATTGTGGGGAGGGGAGCCACAACTGCCGATCTCTCTGGTGAAGCAGGTCGGGAGCCAACAGAAGCCTGATCGGTGCACACACCGACAGATGCTGAAGCTCTGAAAACCAAAATCTGACCGGCCACCACGGTGCTATGAGCAGAAGAGAACAGTTCCCTGTGCTCCTCAGCTTGCACAGTATCCGATGAATCAGAGGCAGAGGCGAGAAAGCATAGGCTCTCATGTTGAGCCAGGGAATTTCGAGGGCGTCCCCCAGAGAGGAGGCTCCCAGCCCGTTCCTGGAGGAATACAGGGGAAGTTTCCTGTTTGACGCTGTTGCGAAGAGGTCCACTTCTGGAGTGCCCCAACACCGGAAGATTTGCAAGAGCGGAGCGGGTGTGAGCAGGCGCCAGTAGCCCAGATTGCTGGATAAAGCCCAGCGCGGTCCCCGGGGTCTCCAGTGAGTGATTTGCGTCTTGCCGAAGTCACAGCGACCAAGAAGGACACTTTCCACGAAAGGTGCTTAATATCTACAGTAGCCATTGGCTCAAAGGGCTTATGGCACAAGGCCGTGAGGACCACGTTCAGATCCCACATCGGATGCGGTTTGCAAATGGGAGGGTAAAGACGCATGAGACCCGCAAAGTGCCTTTTAACCACTGGGTTTGCCAGTGAAAAAGAGCACTGATCCGTGGATAGGTATGCGGCAACAGCCGAAAGGTAAGTCCTGCATGTCAAGACATGGATGCCTGACTCTGCTAGATGAGAGACAAAGGATAGCACTGTGTCGATCGTAGCCCCGCTTGGGTCCAGCTGTCTGGCTAAGCACCTGTAGCAGAACCAAAGCCATTTGCTCCTGTATTGAGATCTCGTCGAGGGCTTCTTGGCTGCCTGAATAATACGCATGTTATCAGCGGACAAGTTGAGGTGTTCTAAAGATCTGAACTCAGGCACCATGCCACCAAGCTGAACGATTGTGGGGAGGGGAGCCACAACTGCCGATCTCTCTGGTGAAGTAGGTCGGGTGCCAAAGGAAGCCTGATCGGTGCACACACCGACAGATGCTGAAGCTCTGAAAACCAAAATCTGACCGGCCACCACAGTGCTATGAGCAGAAGAGAACAGTTCACTGTGCTCCTCAGCTTGCACAGTGTCCAATGAATCAGAAGCAGAGGCGAGAAAGCATAGGCTCTCATGTTGAGCCAGGGAATTTCGAGGGCGTCCCCCAGAGAGGAGGCTCCCAGCCCGTTACTGGAGGCATACAGGGGAAGTTTCATGTTTGACGCTGTTGCAAAGAGGTCCACTTCTGGAGTGCCCCAACACCGGAAGATTTGCAAGAGCGAAGCGGGTGTGAGCAGGCACCGGTAGCCCAGATTGCTGGATAAAGCCCAGCACGGTCCACGGGGCCTCAAGCGAGTGATTTGTGTTTTATTTTTATTTTTTTCCTGTTCCACGCTCCAAGCGCATTGTTTCTCCCCCTCCCCCTGCAGCCACTTCCTGGTCCTCCACTCCCTCCCGCCTACCTGACCGCCCACCCACCCCTCTGATTGGTGCCTTCTGGTGTCCCTCCTGGACTACTCAACGGCTGCTCTCCCCGCTCGCTTTTTTGCAGAGCGGAGCGGGTGTGAGCAGGTGCCGGTGGCCCAGATTGCTGGATAAAGCCCAGCACAGTCCTCGGGGCCTCCAGTGAGTGATTTGCGTTTTATTTTATTTTTTCTCCTGTTCCGCGCTCCGAGTGCCTTGTTTCTCCCCCTCCCCTCTCCCCCTGCAGCCACTTCCTGGTCCTCCACTCCCTCCCGCCTACCTGCCCGCCCACACCTCCCTCCCCTTCCTCCCCTCCTATTGGGTGCATTTCTGGTTAAACTGACCCTCCTGGGCAGCCCCGCTGCCCGGCAGCCCCCTCGGCTAAGGGCCCCTTAGGCAAAGGGCGGCTCCCATGGCTGCAGCTCCTGTTGTGTCTGCAGGTGTCCGCAGGGGACGCCAGTCGCCAGTAGGTCTCCACTGTTAGTCCCACCAGTTCTCCCGGCCCACCCCTCCTGCAGACTCCTATACATGGCTGGCCCATCACCCGTGTTACTAAATACGCACTGTACCGATATTTAAAAATGTTGCGCTGTGATGAACTAGGCCTTTTCTTCCCTCTCAGGATTCTCAAACTTAGGTGGCCTCTCCACATGTACTTAATACGCACTGTACCAATATATAATAATTTTTGCGCTGTGATGAACTAGGCCTTTTCTCCCCTCTCAGGATTCTCAAACTTATGTGGCCTCTCCACATGTTACTTAATACGCATTGTACCAATATTTAAAATTGTCTTGTTCGCCTGTCTCCTCCCCTCTCCTCTCCCACCTACTCTATGGTGCTCTCTATCTCTCTTATCTTCTCTAACTGCTTCTCTGTTGACTATCCTGCTCTCCTCACTAAATCTGGTAGGAAAAAGTTTAAAAAGGACATCCTGGTCTCCAACCCAGGCCTCTCTATCACTGACACCTATACCAGTGCCTCCTCCAAGGAAACTCTCACCGACATCCTCTTTGTCGTGCCTTCACCTGACTTATGGACCATTCACATGGTCTCTGTACTTGCTCCTTTCTCCTCTTCTCCCATTAATGGTGGCACCTGTTGGGATGTCCTCTTGGCCTCCTTCCACTCCTCCAAGGTCATCATAAATGTTTACTCTAATGGGACCGTCTTGGTCCAAGGCCCTCAGGCCAACCTTCACCTCTTTAATAGACGCTTCCCGGGCCTCATCAACTTTCTTTCTTCTCCTGCTGTCCCTCCTCTGCTTTCCCCGGCTACCTTGCCTTCCTCCTCCCTCTCTGCCCCCTCTCGGGCTCCTTCTACACCTCCGCAGGGCGTACCTCTGATCTATACCCCCCCCCGGAAGTCCTTCAAGGATGGCAACGTTCTCCACATTGCCACTCTTAACTCTCGCTCTGCTGTCAAACATTCCTCTGATATCTGCCACCTTCTTGAAGAACTTGACCTTGATGTCCTCGGTCTCACTGAGACATGGTTCACAACGAGCTCTATCACCAGCTTTGACATGCTCCTACCTGACGGCTACAAGATACTCTCCTTGCCCAGGCCCAACCGCTCTGGTGGGGGTGTGGCCCTTATCTTTCTTGAGTGGATTCCTGCCTCCGTCACTCCTACGCAGACCTACTCCTCTTTTATATATATATATTTTATTATTTTATAGGTACAAACAAAACAAAACGGAAACACATTAACACTTAATCAATACTTTCAAACACACGGGTATATACTTCTTCTTGGTGCTTGGCTCTCTTCACACATGCTATACAGACTGTTACGCCTAATAAGTCCTTGGGCTCCTCTCGTTCGCATGGATTAGTTAGTTTTCAGCAGTTCAACAGGCTTTCGGCTCCTTTCTGCATGCCTTCAGTTGTCCTCCCATCTTTGCCATATCTTGCTCGCTTTCCCTGAGCACCCTCTTGTGGTATACACTCTCGTTTCCATTGGCACACACATTTCTCCATCTGTTACCCACTTCTCGTATTGTGGGTGTGAGGCCGAGCCCCATAGTTGAGCTAGATTCCTTTTTGCAAGGCCTGTGGATGTTGCGAACATGAGTTTTTCAAATCGGGATATCTCTTTATCTGTATTTATCCCCAGTATTAGATGTTTGGAGTCCATTGGTAGCTCATGCACAATCAGTGTTGATAGTCTGTCGCAGCATTTCTGCCAAAAGTCCTGTATTTGTGGGCATTCCCACAGGATGTGGAAGAAGGTCCCTCTCGTTTGGTGGCATCGTAAGCAGTTGGGATCTGCCGCTCTTCCCCACTGGTCCAAGGCATCTCCAGGATAGTATACCCTATGCAGGATTTTTAGTTGGATTAGTCTGATTCTAGCTGAGATTGCGGTCTCCTTGGGGTACATGAGAGCTGTAGTCCAGTCCTCTGGTTGAATTCGGCCCACGTCCCTTTCCCATTTCTCTTTAAGCTCTGTGAGTTCTGTTGAAGCAAATGAGCCAATTGCATTGTACATTGTAGAGGTTATCTTGTGGTCAATACGCCCCATCACTATGTTCCTCTCGATCGGGGTGCACTCTGGTACATTAGGGAAGTCTACCTCACTTGTGATGAGTGTGTGTCTCATTTGCCTGTAGTGGAAGTGTTCTGTGGCGGGAAGATTGTATTAGTCACTTAGGGCTTGGAATGTCTTTATTTCTCTGTTCCTTATCATGTCTTCTAGTCTTTCTATCCCAGCCTCTTCCCAGGTTGCCCATTTGGGGAGTTCTCTAAGTTCTGGAAGATGCCTGTTACGCCACAGGGGTTGTTTCAGTGTAACCATCCCTTCCCATCCCAGGTATATGTGTGCGTCTATCCAGATCTGTGTTCTTTGAGCAGCTATTGTGTTCCGGACTGGGCGTGTTTTCTTTTGATAGAGACTTTCTATTGGAGTGATCCCCTGTTCTGCCTGAGTATCTGCTCTGTTGTGTGGTAGTGTTGGGTCGTTGTGTAGGATATCATTTACTACTGACATTTGGGCTGCCCAATAGTATGTTTGTAGGTGGGGAAGTCCAATTCTTCCCTCCCATACTGAGTGCAGCAGGGTTTTCAGTGCGATTCGAGGATACCCTCCTCCCCACAACAGTTTCTTAAGTGTCTCATCTAGTTTGCGGAATTCTATTTTTGGTATATATAGTGGTGCATTCTGCAGGATGTATAGAAACCGAGGTAAGGCCAGCATCTTGAACAGGGCAGCTCCCCCCAGCAGGGTGAGCGGAGGGGTCATCCAGTACTTCACATCATTCACAAATCTATCTCTTATTGGATGCAGGTTTTTTTCTGTATATTGTGTGAGATCTGTCGTGATCTGTATCCCAAGATACCGGAACTGCTCTTTCTCGGTTTTATATGGGCAGTTGTCTAGAGCCGCTATGTCAAGGGCCTTGATCGGGAAAAACAAGGATTTGTTATAATTCACCCTTAGCCCACTAAAGATCCCGTAGTTGTTTAATATATTCGTGACAACGGGACATGAGACTGCTGGGTCACTTAGGTAGATCAGTAGATCGTCCGCATACAGGGACACTTTATCCTCCCAGTTCTGTGCTCAGTGAAACCCCCTCCAAGCCTGCATTATCTCAGCATTATCGCTAATGGTTCAATTGCTAGTGCGAATAGCATCGCAGAGAGGGGGCAACCCTGTCTGGTTCCTTTCCGCAGCTTAATGCTGCGTGAGGACCAGCCATTTACTCTGATTTCTGCTGTCGGGGTATTGTATAGAAGTTTGACCCAGTTTGTGAAGTGGACTCCGAATCCCATTTTACCCATTATGAGCCATAGGGCCTCCCAGTGGACAGAATCAAAGGCTTTCTCAAAGTCAATGGTGAGGAGTGCCAGTGGGTCCTGTAGGGATGGTGCTCTTTCAAGGGCAGCTTGAAGTCTATGAATATTCATTTGCGTGGATCTCTGTGGCATGAAGCCGCATTGGTCTGGATGGACAAGAGAGGGTATCACTGTTTGTAGCCTGTTGGCCAGTATTTTTGCCAGTATTTTGGCCTCTGTATTTATGAGAGAGATCGGTCAGTAGGAGCTGCATGCATCTGGTGGTTTGCCTTCCTTGTGTATTACCAGGTGTCCGGTCAAATGGTCGAAAAAAAAGGTTGAATTTTTTAATTGATTTATTTATATATTTTTTAAAAGTTTTGGTTGCTTAAAAAATATTTTTAATAAAGAAAAAGGGGGGTTGGGGGGAACCCCCCATAAAATTAAAAAAAAGAAAAAAAAAATTCTACCTTTTTTTTTCCCGACCATTTTACTTCGATCAAATGGTCATTTGACCATTTGGTTTTCGACCAAATGACTGGTAACCGTATTACCACTATACTGGCCTTTCTTAGGTCTGGCGGGAGGATTCCTTTTTCCTTTGCGTGCAGGAACATTTTTAGCATGTGAGGCGCCACCTCTCTGGTGCCAACTTTCTTCCATACTTCCACCGGGAAACCATTGGGCCCTGGGTTTTTCCCATTTTGGAGCTGAGAAATGGCTGTTGTCAGTTCTTCCTCCGTTATTTCGGCTTCCAGGTTCATTCTCTGTGTTTCGTTTAGTGATGGGATGGTTAGCGTATCCAATATACTAGGATCCGTCGGGGTCGTTGGGGGGCATATAGCGCCTCATAGTATGTTGCGAAGGCCTCCGCAATGCCTGAGTCAGTTGAAGCCCATTCTGTGTTTGTGGTGCTTATACGGCGCACTTGAAGGTGCGCCGTAACCATTCTAACCATGCTTTCTAACCATGCTAGCATCTTGCTGGCCTTGTCTCCTGTCACGTATAGTCTGGCGCGCATGGGTCTGTGCGCCTGTTTTGCACAGGTCAGCGCAACGTTGTGTAGCTTCTTTTGTGCCACTTGCAAGGATGTGTTGTCTTCCTCCGCTCCAGTGCTTGCGTATTTCGCCTCGGCACGTTTCACCTCTGCTTCTGCATCGTCAACGTCTTGCTTATGTATTTTTTTATGTGCAGCTCTCCAGCTCAGTATTTCGCCTCTCAGAGTTGCCTTATATGCTTCCCATACTATCCCCATGTCACCCACTGAGTCTTGATTTAGTTCGAAGTATGTTGTGGGCGCTTCCTGGATCTTCTCTGTTAGTTCCGGAAATCCTAGATAGTATGCGTTCAATCGCCACCTCGGCGGAGGCTGGGGTCTCTCTGTCTCAAGCAGCATCGTGAGTGGGGAGTGATCTGATATCCCTCGGGGATGTAAAGTTTTGTCCATTACCTTGTGTATATTTTCCCCGGGGAGGAAGAAATAGTCTAATCTAGACATTGACGCGTGTGCGCCTGAGTGAAATGTGTATTGTCTCTCCGCTGGGTGAAGATCTCTTCATGCATCCTTCAGGCCCAGTCCTGATGTAAAAGTAGCAAGCTTGGTTGGTAGTGCCGGGTTTCTTCCCCTTATATGTGTGCGATCCTCAAGAATGTTCATCACCTCATTGAAGTCTCCGCCCATTACCAGTGTATCTGCTGAGTTGTTAACTATAATCGGTGTAATGTCTTCAATTAAGGCTGTCATGAGTGCTGGGGGCGAGTAGACCGCCAATATGGCCATGGTTTGGTTCCACAGTGTGCCTTGCATGAAAACAAATCTGCTTCCAGGGTCTTGGGTTACGTTAGCTATGTCGATCGGGGTTCTTTTGTTTATCAATATTAGCACTCCCCTCGAGCCCATGGAGAAGCCTGCGTGAATTGCCGTCCTATACTTGGTTCTCTTGAAAAATAGGCAGTTTGTGCCTGCCAGATGCGTTTAGGTGAACAACACTATATCTGGATCATGCCGGTTTATATATTGTATTACTAGCCTTCGCTTTATGCTGTTTCCCAGGCCATTCACGTTCCATGTCATGAAGGCGAGTTTCTTAGTGTTATTTCCAGTCGTGGCCATTAATCTTTGGGTTTAGTTCTATGTGCGGGTGGCCGTCGCTTGTGACCCTCGTATATTCTGTGATTGACGTAGCCTTGCTGATCCAAGTGGCAACTGAATACCTGTGTAATACCCAACTCCCCCTCCCCATACTCCATCCCCAACTGAAGCATCTTTCGCCCGTTGAACAAAACGTTTAACCAATCAAAGTAATGTTAAGTGCTTTAGTCTCTTTGGTATTAGTGATACCTCAGTATGCACTTGGTACTGTGGGGGGTTGTGCTGCGTTACGCTGTGGGCTGCCAGCATCTCCTCCTCACTCCTGGCCTCAACCACTCAACTCCTCTTTCTTGGAGACTTCAACATCCACCAGGATGCCTCCTGTCCCCCCTCCGGACACTTTCGTGACCGCTGCGACTCTCTCTCACTCTCCATTCTCCCCTCTGGCCCGACTCATTCTGTAGGGCACCCTCTTGATGCTCTGATCTCCTCTGACCTTCTCTCCACTCCTCTCTCCTGGAGTGATCACTTTCTCCTATCCTCCCACCTCACCCTCCCTACCCATCAGGCCAAGCCACCTTCATCACTGCCACCCTCGTTCTCGGTCATCCGACCCATGAAGCACGTGTCAGTTGAGGCTTTCGCTGCCACCTTCTCATCCTCCCCTCTGCCTTTGGTTGACTCTCACCCTGACACAGCCCTCTCCACGCTCCACTCTGCTATATCTGATACTCTTTATATCCTTGCCCCTGTCATGAGAATCCACCTGAAGCCCAAAGCCAAGTGTAACTCCTGGTATGACTCAGATCTCGTCACCCTAAAACGCAAGTGCAGGGTGGCCGAGAGGAAATGGTGTGCTTCATGTTCATCCTCTGACAAACTGGCCAGCCGCCTGCTGCAAAGGCAATACCGGCTCTCTGTTCTCACCAAGAAGAGAGCCCATATCCAAGCCTGCATCTCAGCGGCATCTAACAACTCGACTGAACTCTTCAAATCTGAAAGGAACTGGCCAATCCTGCCCCAGTCTCTACCTCTCCTGTCCCCTCCCAGCCCCTCTGCACGGCACTGGCTTCTCACTTCATTTCATTTAATTTCCTATCACCTCCCTCCATCTCTTCCTGGCTCTTCCTCTGATCCTTCTGCAGCCACCCCCCTCCCTCCTTCTCTGCCTTTCCCCTTTTCTCTGCAGACAAGGTTTTGCGACAAGTCAGATCTATGAAAGTCTCGTCGAAACAGGTAAACCCCTGTTCCTCCAAAACTATCAAGGACCACATCGACTCCCTGGCTCCTGCCCTGGCCGATTTCTGCAATCACTCCTTCGCCACCAGAGTCTTCCTATCCCCCCTGAAGCACTCTCTTGTGCACCCTCTTCTTAAGAAACCCTCTGCTGACCCCTCCTGCCCAGCTAACTATTGCCCAATCTCCATCACTCCCTTCCTGGGTAAACTCCTGGAGAAACTGGCAATCTCCTAGCTTAATCTCCACACCGAATCTATTGGTTGTCTTCATGACCACTAGTCTGGCTTCAGGGCTGCCAGAAGCACGGAAACTGCTCTCCTAAACATCCATGAAGACCTGCTCTCCAACCTTGACTCCAACACCCCGTGTGTCCTCATCTTGCTTGATCTATCTTCTGCCTTTGACACTGTCAATCATGCCATCTTGCTCAACCGTCTTCGTGACAACCTGGCTATTACTGGACAGGCTCTGGTGTGGCTGACTTCTTTCCTCTCCAACCGACCCTCCCAGGTCCAACTCTGGTCCTTCCTCTCCGATATCTTTTTCTCTACCTGTGGTGTCCCCCAGGTGTCTAACCTCTCTCCCTGGCTGTTCAACCAATACTTGGCACTCCTTGCCCATCGCATTGCCGCTCTCTGCCCCAACTTTCAGTGCTATGCGGATGATACCCAGCTCATTTTCAGGCTACCCTCAGCCTCCTCTTCTCCTTCCCTCATCTCTGACTGTCTGTCTGTTATCCAGGGGTGGTGTGCTGCCAATGACCTCTGCCTTAATGCCAGTAAGACTGAGATCCTACTCATCGGCACACCCATTCCCTCCTTCCCTGCAGCTCTCTGGCCGGCCTCTCTTGGCCCTCTTCCTGCTCCCACCTGCAAGGCTAAAAACATTGGGGTCATCTTCGACTCCACACTCTCCTTCTCTCCTCACATCTCAGACGTCTCTAAGAAATCCCACTACCAGCTGCACCTCCTCAGAGGTATTCTTCCTTTCCTCTCCTTCCCCCAGAAGCTCATTGTCTCCAGAGCCCTGGTTCTCTCTAAGCTGCCTGCCTCTACTCTCTGCCCTCTGCAACTTATCCAAAACAGGACTGCGAGACTTGTCCTTGGTCTCAAGCGCAGGGATTGTATCTCTCCAGGACTGAAATCTCTGCACTGGCTCCCAGTGGCTGCAAGGATTAAGTTCAAACCCCTCTGCATTGTCCACAAGGCCTTCTGGGGCGTGGGGCCGCAATACCTGCAACTCTCTCTTCCCAAATACCTTCCTTCTCGTGCTCTTTGCTCATCTGCCTCCAACTCCCTCAGGGTCAGTCGCTTCTCTAAGCAACAAGTGGGTGGTTGAGCTCTCTCTTCAGCAGGGGCCTCCCTCTGGAAGAGCATTCCTGACTCCCTGAAACTTGAGGAGAACCATCTCCGGTTCTGGAAACACCTCAAAGCCTTCCTCTTTGCTTCTGCTTTCTCTGCCTCTCTCCCCTGCTGAAATTCCTGGCTGAAACTGCACTGGTTACCTGGCAACCCTTTCTGATCTTGGGTCCAGGCCAGGCCCCGCTTTGCACAACTGCCCTGCCCCCCTGGCAACCCATCGCACCTGGGGACTGTTTTCTGTATCCCTACAGTCCCCTACGAGCACTTATTCTGCTGTTACCCTGCACTTGCCACCATCTGGCTGCTTTTATTTATCTTATTTATTCTTCTATCCCTTGCACTGCACTATTCCCCTCTCCCTTCCCCCAGGCACTTGCCCTTTCTCCCTACCCATGCACTTGCGCGATCTGAATGACACCTGGCCTAGTAGGATCGTTCTCTGTTTTCCACTGTTTCCCCTCCCTTGTCTTGTCGCGCCCTGAAAACACTTGTGTATGGGCGCGTTATAAATGTCATATCATATCATATCATATCAAGAGGACCTCTGAGTTCAGTTCCCACTCGTAGCTGACCATTGTTCGTCGGCTGAGGGCATCCGCAGTAACATTCAGCTGACCCGGGATGTGCACTGCCACCAGCCAGATGCCATGCTGAACCACCCATTCCCATATCTGAATGGCAAGATCCACAAGAAGAGGGGACTTGGTACCCCCTTGCTTGTTGATATAAAACATGAAGGGAAGAGTCTGTCTTGATTGTCACTAGCGGGCCGGGGTCCTGAAAGGCTGCGCCCACCGACAAATTGCTGAGAGACGACCACCACACAAGGTCCGCTCTCATGAAAGATGGAACAGGAATCATTTTGGAGTCTCGGTCCACTGCTTGGCGCCAGGAACTCCGAAGAGCCATCTGTGTTTGCCTCATCTTGAGAAGAGCAAGAGGAAGAGCCAGCACACACGAGGCCATGAGGCCGAGAAGCCTCTGGAACCACCAGGCCGACATGCTCTCTGACTGCTCAAACACCTGACACGTGGCCAACAGATCTGCCATTCTGTACCCAGTCAGAGACACTCTGCAGTCGATCGTGTTCCACCAAAAACCCACCAAAAACCCAGGAAAATCAGGGCCTGAGAGACTGTCATGGAGGATTTCCGCCAGTTCACCGACAGCCCAAGATGGAACAGGAGCTGGAGGAGAAACTGAAGGGTGCTCAAGGCTGATTGAGAACAAGGACTGCGCAGCAGCCAATCTTCCAAATACGGATACATATGGATACCCTGGAGCCGAAGATGAGCTGTGATAACCGACGTCATCTTCGTAAAGACACGTAGTGCCTAGCTGAGGCTAAACGGGAGCACTCGGAACTGGAAATGCTCCTCCTCCACCGAAAAATGCAGGTATTTCCGATTCGGACTCGAAATCAGAATATGCATATAAGCATCCTGAAGGTCCACCTCGCCCTTCTGTAAAGAGGACTTTATGTGACAGGGCATGATCATCTTGAATTTCTCTTGGGGTAGAGAGAGATTGAACTGGGAAAGGTCTAGGATGGTGCGCAGGCCAGCCTGGTTGGGTTTGGGCACCGTAAACAGCCGGGAGTAGAAGCCCTCCCCTCGCTCCCCTAGGGAAACGGGTCCCACTGCCCTGAAATCCAGCAACTTCTCTATCTCGGCTCTGAGGGAGGGCGACCCCGACTGCTGGAAGAAGGGATTGAAGGGTGGCGTAGGAGGAAGGGGCAAGCAGAAGCCCACCCGAGCGACTGACAAGACCCACCGGTCCTCGGTGATGGCCTACCATGCCTCCCAGTGAGACGCAATGCGCCCTCCCCACGGGGTCTCGTGCGAGCGCAGAGAAACTTCATTTAGTTGGTTTATCGGTGGCGGCGCCACCTGAACCTGAAGAGGAGGCTGAGGAACGGGAGAAAAACCTGCCCCGTTGTTGCCGTTGCCAGGAATTTCATGATGGAGTATTGTCCCTACGGGACTTCCGATCCAGAAATCCCCTAAAATCAGAGGAAAACCACGGCTGCGAAGACGTTCTCTGTGCCCTGAAATGCGGTTTCACCAAGACAGACAAGGACTTGGGGGTCTGGGTGCTGTCCTTAGTCTTAGTCAGGTCAACATCTGTTGTTGAGTGAAAAAGCTCCTTGCCATCAAAAGGCAGGTCCAGAACTTTATCCTGAACCTCTTTAGAGAACTTGATAGCGTGCAGGCAAGCCTGATGAGAGGTGTCCACGCCAAGCACAAGGCACCGGGCCGAGGTGTCGACATGATGCGCCGCGGCCTCCAGCATATCCTGCGCCAGAACCCTGGCATCTGACAATACCGCTATAAAATCCTCTAGTTTATTAGCAGGAATGAATTCCTCAAACTCTGACAGACCTTTCCACATTTTCATATTCGCCCCTGCTAATACCAGTTCCGCGTTAGCTTGACGTAACTGCAGGGCTGAATTAGCGAAAATCTTCCTCCCCAAAGAGTCAAGAAGTTTAGCCTCTTTGGCCAGAACCTGCGTTGCCGCTGTAGAAGACGATGAAGCGGGTCTGGATTGTAATGTAGCAGCAGCCACCACTGTGGAGGAAGGGGGCGGACACGACGCTAAGGCCACTTCTTCCAAAGAAAGAAGCCTGTAACGAGCGTCAATCTTTTTGTTAACAAACAGTCCAGAGTGTGGTTTCTCCCAGACTTTACGGACCTCGGCTGAAACGTCCTTTTGCAAGAACAAGCCGGTGCGCTCCAAAGGAGACAAGGTGAACACCCCCGAAAGCACCCCTTCCTGTAGAACGGGTGCCTCGAGTACTGGACCATCCAAAAGACACATCATGTCCAGCACCCAGTCGTGAAAAGCTCTAACAGAGCGGGGCTGGTCCTCGCTGTCCTGATCCCCCTGTGCTTCGTCCGACACATCCGGATCAAGCTGCGCAACATCTGGCACTGCTGGAGATTTGTCCACTGGAGACAATGGAGGCAAGGGAGGGAGGGCCGGTGGGGGCCCGGCCGGTAGAGGCGGTGCTGGCGTTACCACCGGTGCCACAACGGGGACCGACGGCGCAGGAGGGCATATTTCCCTTAACAAGCCTCGAAAATACTCCTTCATGAGGTCCGAGCGCATAAGCTTTTGAAATTTGCCGAAAAAAGCGTCCTCCGCCAATCCAAACGATTTAGGGGCGACTGGAGGAGGCCTTTCATGAGCGGAGTAACTCCATGGATGTAAGGGAGAGGGTTGCCAAGAGGGCCCTTCTCCGCTGTTATCAACATAGATCAAGGGCGCAGATGCCGCAGGGAGCGAGACGTTGTGCGGTAGGGGCATCCGAGCGTTCCAGTCAAAAACTGGACGAAAGGGATGCGCACAAGGAAAACGATGTTCACCTGAAATGCTACTGCCCACACCCAGCGCTGATGGCGTAAATGTAAGGGAGGTATTTAAAATGGCCATCGTAGTCTTGGCGGGAGCAGGCACCATTTTGTCAGCACCTAAGGAGAACTGCGACACGTGTGAAAGTGAGACAGGGGTCTCCACAGAAGGGTCAGGGGTCTTCATCTTAGCCTTGACACAAGGAACCTCGGCCAAGCCGGTACTGCTTGGCCTAGAATGTTTTTGAGACATGCTATCAGCCAGAATAGCCTTCGACGGAAGGACCTCGGCAACGCCAATAACGGAGGAATTCCAGTCAGAGACCTCACTCTATGCCCCCTTAACAGAACTGGCATCACCGCTTGAGCGGGAACGATGAGGAGTACACCTCACCGACAAAGCCTTAACAGGCCTCTCAGATCTCTCGGTCACCTTAGCCTCCAAACGAAGGACCTCAGACCCGAGTGTTACGGAGAATTTTCATTCTATGGCTAATTTCCCTCACTTAGTGAGTCCCCCCCCAGCAACTTTGCTGGATTTCTGGAGTTTATTTTTTCCACTTAGTAAGAGTGTGAGCCTTTTTCCCCCTCTTAAATGTGTTTTGCCATGTGTATTCTTACTGTTTGTGTAATAGTGGGCTCTGGAGGACACCACTTCATGAACCCCACTTTTCATGTGTGTTACACAACACCTTCCGTGCAGTAACACAGGGTTGTCTTTGAGACTTCCCCATGACTCCATTTTCTGGGGCTGAGTACTGTCCCCCAGAAAACAGGTAAAGTTGGCATTTACTTTACATAGTCATTTTAAAACTACAGACCCAGTACACCCCATCTTACATGGAGTACTGGAAAGGGTTAACACATATACCTTTTTGTCTGTGCCTCTCTGAGCTTTGTTCTGCTCTTTTAACATTTAGAATTGGCTGGTGGCAGTGGTATCTACCCTAACTTTTCTACCCCGATTATGTTATATAAACGTGGTACTGTCCCAGGCTATCATAGTAGCCTCGAACATAAACCCCCTTGACCAAATACTCTTTCTTTTGGCTCCAGTCGGGCTTATTCGCCATTTCTTCGCCAGTCCTTCTTGTGTTTTACTTTGCGTGGGAAACCAGGTTTGCCTTCTTTGTTCACTGTCTTTTGGCGGGCTTCTTCCAAGAAGCCCTCCTCTTGGCGCCTGGGTGTCAAGGTGGGCTGTATGTGAGGGAGGGGTGTAGTCACCCCCTGCAGATGGTATCCTCAGAAACCCAAGTCGCACTTTGTCGTGATTGGCTGCGGTGGTTGGCCGGGCCGGACAACCCCCCTGCTGTGTGATTGTCAGCCAGGCTGTGTAAATGGGGGATTTTCGCATAAAAGGCAGGACTCTTGGGCTGGAAGTCAGAGTCTCCACTGGAACTGCAAGGAACCGAAGAGAAGCGGAGAAGAAGACGGCTGCTGCAGCTACCGAAGTCCCGCTTGAGCCCTGCTGCAGTCCTGAGCGATCTACCCTTCGATGACAAGAGAAGATCCGTCCAGAGTCTTCTTCCCTTGAGCTTAGTGGGATTAACCAGCTCATCTTCCACAGGCAGAGGATCCTCTTCTTGGTCGAAAACGCTGCACATAGCTTTAGTGGTCCGGATAGCCATCTGAAGAGCCTCTCCTGTTTTAAAGGAGCGCACCTTTTATTCACTGTTGCTTTTGCTGCTGCTGGCCTCATCCCTGGGTAGTGCAGATCGCTCCAGACGTCCTCCTTCTTGTCCCCACGACTGAAGGCACAGGAACCGTGAATCTGCAGGAGCTACCAGGAACAACTGCTGTGGCACCAGCTCTTCTTCACTTGAATAAGGTTCTGTTTCCGACCTCGAGGAACTAGGGTGAACCCCTTTTCTCCTCACTAAAGGCTTGTCCTTAACTTCCTTCCCTCTTATAATTTTTGCTTCCTCTTGTGACAATATCCAAGTACTCCTAGCAATCTCGAATCGTGAACTGTACTAACCGTGTGATCCTAGACAACAGGAACCCTGTTCCACTTGACACTGGCGCAGCCCTGACTTTTATTCACTTGTAAGAAAGTGTCCTCTGATTCTATCTGCCTTGACAAAAGTATTGCCTATGATTTCTATCCCCAACTCTCTTGTGTTGATTCATGTGCTAAGTGTGTTTTAACTCCGGTGACATTTCTGTCCGTGGGTACGCGTATCTTTAGTAAGACCGAACTGTCATTACTGTCAAAAAGTGATCGCATCTGTTGCTCCGGTAATGTCTTTGTTTCACAACACCGGTCTGTCAAAACCAAAGGTACTTACCTTGAATTGTGCTGCACAACATGAATTAGTTGTGTGTAGTGTATTTTACGTGTGGTTTTAATTTAATAGAAGTTAAGTGTTTTGCAAACAGATGGTCTAGAAATAAATGTATGATTTTTGGCCCCAACTCTCTCTGGGTATCTCAGGTGCTAAGTGTGTTTTGCCCCGGTAACATTTCTTGCCATGGATACGCGTTTATTTAGTAAGACCGAACTGTCATTACTGTCAAAAAGTGATCGCAAGTGTATTCCCGGTAACGTCTTTTGTTTCACAACACCGGTCCGTTAAAACACAGGGTACTTACCTTGAGCTATACTGTACAAAGTGAATTGGTTGGTTGTAGTGTATTTTACGTGTGATTTTGAATTAATAGAAGTGTCGTGTTTATAACAAACGGTTTAAAAATAAATGTACTTATATTTTCAACCAAAAACCTTGAGTCAGTGTTTGCTTGAGTCACAGTAATTTTTTTTTATTATTTTTTTTATTACTTGTATATAATCAGAAAACAGATTTTTACAAGAACTGGTTCCATTCGAAGTGAATCCGCTTTGCGTTGCGGACGATTTGACAGTAGAGTGAACCACCGTCTCAGATTTCTGTGGGCGAAGAATCAACGGCCATGCTGGTTTTTATCTTTTCAATTGCAAATTCCAAAAGTTTGGCAGCTGCCGTGTGCCATCGGGTCTTTTCGCCGTTGATAATGCGGTTCCACCAGATGTCTTCATTACCCGCAAAGGAGGTGGCTGTCAGAGAGCTGAAGAAGACAGTTCTGGGTTGGTGCAGGGCAGGGCAGCACATCAATAGATGTCTTATCGATTCGGTCTGTTCAGGGATTTGGCAAAGTCTGCAAGTATTTTCTTTTGATCTCGTTCTGATAGCTAGAATTTCTTGCGTCGGTAACACATTCAGACGGGCTTTCAAAAAGATTCTCATAAGAGATTTATTGGGGTATCTTTTACAGTAGGCCATTGGTTCTTTTAGCTTATTCGTGTTCATTGGTAAGTGGACTAGAAGTTTGTTGGAAGTTGCTTTATCAATGGTTGTGATCCAGTCCCAGCAATCCAGTTTAGTTTTGATCCTGGTTGGGTTGTTCTTCAGTTCCTCTTCCGTACAGGCAATTAAGTGGAGTTTTTGTTTTTGTTCCATGGCCCACTTATTCACGGAGTGGTTTGTGCCTTTTCCAATTTCTTCAGCTATCATATGATAAATTTTCAGGCTATCTGGATGGATAGCTTTCCTGTATAGCTGTAGAGTACTGTGGTCCACCACTGCTTTCAGGGATATGAGGCCAAGTTCTCGTCTGATCGGGGATACCGATGTAGAATTAGGAAGTCCTAGAACTGGTCTCCAGATTAAACCTTCAAGTCTTGGCCAAAGGAATTGAAGGTATGCCGTCCATGCCGTACGTCAAAGAAGGGATGATTTTTGACTTATAGAAACTGATTGCTGGCTGAAGTGAAAATTTACCATATTTACGATCGACGGCTCTTAATTGGGCGGCTAGGTTCTTAGCTTTGGCCCAAAGGGTAGCTTGGATGTTTAAGGAATTCTTTGTGGTATCAAGTAGGACTCCTAGGTATTTAAATGAGTCGACCACTTCGATTTTAGTTTCGCTTAAGTGCCATCGAAAGAGATCTTTCTTTTTGCTCCCTGGTTTTTGCAAGATCATTATTTTTGTTTTCGATTTATTGATCTCCAGGTTATTGTCAGTGATGTAAGTTGAAAGGTTATTTAGTTGACGTTGCAGACCGACCTGGGTTTGATCAAGTAGGATCAGGTCATCCGCGTACAGAAGTCTGGGTACTCTTATAGAGCCTATTTTTGGAGGGAAAGACCTTATCTGTTCCTGGCTATCTTTGAAGTCTCCGAGGAAGGATATGAACAGGGCGGGGGCCAAGGGGCATCCTTGCTTCACTCCACGAGAGGTCGGTATGGACTTCGAGATGAGACCTTGATTGTTTAGCCGAACCTTTATGCAGGTATTCGTGTGGAGACTGATTATAGGTTCCAGAATGCTTTCCGGGCAGTGCCATGTCCTCAATTTCGACCACAGTTTTGACCTGTCCACTCTGTCAAAGGCTTGGGACAGGTCGATGAATGCTAGAAAAATCCGAGGAGCACCTGTCAAAACTCTTTCCTTCAGTATGTTCAAACACATTATATTGACGCTAGTGCTCGCATTTTTTTGGAATCCTGATTGCAGGAAATCAAAGCACAAAGAGGCAGAAGTCCATTTCTGGAAATGTAGCAGAAGGAGTGAGGCGAACACCTTCCCGATAACGTCGAGAAGGGCTATTGGCCGATAGTTTAGGGAGTCCTCTCTTGCACCTTTCTTAAATATCGGGCCGTCGGGCCCAGGCGCTCTTGATGACTTCAATTTCAGAATTATGGACTTGATGTCTGGTCCACCCAGGTGGAGACCTCTGTACGCATTATTTCTTCGTCATTTCCTTCTGGTGAGTGAAATAAGTTCAAGAAATGGGAGGCCCATTTTTCTTCCGGCACTGGATTTATCATGTGCGAGTTTGAAAACGTATTAGATTTATTAATAAGTGACCAGAAGTCGCGTGATTTTTTGTTTGAGAGGGCCTTCAGCATCTCTTCGGCGTCGAGTTGGTATAACGCGCTTCTTTCATTTCTCAGCCATTGCTTAAAGTTTCGTGTTTCTACTTTGAGGGCTTCCCAGTGTATTGGTAGGTTCAATGATACTGCCACTCTTTTCAATTTCCTGAGGAGTTTCCATTTGGCAACCAGAGTTGCGTTGTACTTGTGGGTGAATTGTGTACTTCGGTTGTTGGAGATCTTCCTGGGTTTTTTGAAGGCCAGCAGAAGGGGAATATAGCTCGATCTAGCCACTCAGTTTTGTAATGCGGGATCTGATGTCAAGCTGACAAATTGATCTGTTAGCTTGCAAATATCAGGAGCGAACAGTCGAAGACGTGTTTGTTGCGAATTTGTCTCGATTTGAGGTTCGTAGATTTGAAAGGTGGTCTCTTTATTTCTGCATATCAGGTTCAATAAATTATGATCACTGTATTTTGTTTTAATGACGTTAAATGAGACTAGCTTCCAGTACACAGGATCAGAGACAAAGATATAGTCCAGGGTAGCTGATGACGAGCCACGTTCCCAAGTTGGTAACAAGGTTTCAGGATCTGTTATAGTAGCTGAGTTGAGGAGATTTCGGGATTTCATAGCAGCACTCCATGCGAGACCCCTGTCCAGAGCTGAGCCATTACAGAGAACTTGTCTTTCTGGAGCATTAACTGTGAAGCAGTTCGCGTTAAGGTCGCCGCAAATCACGATATTAGAGGATTTGTATTTGATGGTGATTTCGTCGATTATGCTAGACACTTTCTCACACATGTTCACAGTAGAGGTCTTTTGGGGGTTCCAGTAGACGTTGATAATTGCTACCAAGTCCTGTGTTAAGGGCTTATGTGATGGAGTTTCAGTGTTCCATTTGGTCAGAATAGCCAGGATTTCGTAGCAACGGGTGATGACTTTTGTGATGGTTATACCGGATCCAATGCGGGTTGCTGTTAATAGACCCGACGAAGGACGACACAGTGGTCCTTTAAAAGCTGGAGATATTTCTACGCAATAGCCGTCAAGAGCCGGTTTTTCACATAACCACGTTTCTTGAAAGCATATGATATCGTAGAGACTCAGATCCTGGCTATCAGACTGAGTAAGATGGACATGGCCTCTAGTGTTCCATGAAGCTATACTTAAATTTGTTCTCGAGGGTAATTGCTGAGATGGTATGGATGTGGGTGACGTCACCTTAACGTCGCCTGATGGTTGCTATCTCTTCGCCCCTGGAGTCAGGACACTGCGGAACCAATTCCATTTATTTGACTTGGCTGGTTTTTCGGGCTCAATCGTGGTCAGCTTTATGGTTTTGCTTGAAGTTATGTCGTTGGACAGAGCTTCTTTGCTTGCTTGATTTCTTGATCGAAAAGTTGGTGAGTGTCCATGGTGCCGTTCGGGATTGTATTTTTGCCTGTTGTCATCACTGTGCTCTACTCTCTCGGCTCTCCTTGGAGTTACTCTTCGACGTGTTGTTGTAAAGCGACCTTCTGCCGGTGATCTATTGTTCGTCGAGCGTTTTTTGAATAGTGGTATTGGGCTTCTGCCCCTTCTCACTGATCGATAAAGGTCTTCTGTGCGTGACTTAAATCTGTAGTTTTTTTTCGGAGATGCTCTGTGGCTAATTTTTGGGGGTTCTTTAAAGTTCGAGGAGGGCAACTCGTAGAGGTTGAAGCCCAATAGGGCTAGTTCAGCAAAGATGTCATGTTGTATTTCGTCCAGTGCAGATTTTTTAATATGTAGATAGGCCTTCGCTTGATTCTTTCTGTGGTATGGTTCGATCAGAGTAAAATCGGCCGATTGTAAATTCTGTAGAATTTTCACCTTTTTGAGTGTCCTCAAAACCGTGTTTCGGTTTAAGATCATGTAGCGATCGTTGGTGGTTTTTTGTTCGATTTTGAACAGACGGGTCAAAGGAGAGGACTCCCTGCTTACATTGTCACGGTTCTCCAGTCCACGTCTCGATGCACTCGGATTTCGGTTGGTATGGCTTAATACTGGTGAAGATGCTATTTGTTGATTTGAGGTCGTTGTAACCAAAGAAGGTTTGGTGAGTTTATGGTCAGTTGTAATTGGCGTGGTGGATGAAATCATTTCAGTTCTAAGAACTTGTTTCAGTGGTGATCCTTCAATTGGGTCCAGATGTTGAGTTATGTTCATCAGCGAACTCTGAGCCAATAATTCGTCGGTAGATTTTGGGGAGGAAGAAATGCAAATAACCGAGTTATTTGGGCATGGTTTTAGCTGTGATGTGATTGGTTTTTCTTTTGATGACTCTTTTTGTTTTGTTCTCATTGCCATCAGGGGGTCAAGAGCCGACACTGATTGTGCATCGTCGGTGGACGTCACGTTAGCCGTAGAGATTTTCAGCAGTGGTTTATTATTAGTGCTCTGTATTGTCTTTTGCTGGTTATCCTCTGATCTCTGATGTTTAGCTACTACTCGATTTGATTCGGTGGGCTTTTCCATTTGGTTTTTAAAAATTTGGGCTGGATGAGGAGCATATGCCGCAGCTTGTGTTTGAGTCTCTTTGTCCAGTGCTGCTGGTGGTGTTGCTTTAAGACAGTTTACAAGCTCTTCTAGTCTGCTCAGCTTTGAGTCCCACGTCGCACTCTGCTCTCTATTTCTTTGTTCAAGGGCTGTAATAAAACCTTCCACAAATATCATTTTGCTATGCATCATTGCAGTGAGGACGTTGCTGTCCTTCAGCGAGTCATTGATAGCTTCGTATAGCTTTCCGAATGGGGCTAAAGCTATTGTGATTGCGGACATGATTATTTGTAAGTCAGGTTTTTTCGAAGGCGATAACTTGGATTCCGCAGTTGTGATTTCACTCAGTCTTCTATTTTTTGGCGGGGATCTTGGCCATGGGGTGGATTGGAGCGATGGGTCTGATGGTGGTAAATGAACCTCTGTTTGAGATGGAACCTCGTCAGGAATGAGGTGACCAACCGAAGGCCGAATTGGACAGGGCGTCAGCGGTGTACTGTCTCCCAAATTACGAACTTGTATGGGAGTGGAGAAAATGTGATTGTCATATGGTGGTCCAAGATCTTTAAGAGATGTAGACTTGCTTACTTCAGGGGTGCTGGTTTCCGAAGCTGAGATGTGGTGGGAGCCCCTTGAATTCGTGCTCTTTGGGTCAGCTGTCAGTCCCTGTAATTCAAGGGCTTTGTTCGTAGGATCGCCCGAAGGCACTACGTTAATGCAGTTTGCTACTTGCTTTTTGGGGTCGGGAGTCAGTCTGTGGGGTTCAAGATCTACATTCACTTCTTTACACCGGGGCATCTCGATGTTTAGAGTTGTCGAAACTTTTATTGGTGCTGGTTCAGATCCGAGCGGACTAAGAGGCTCTCTTAAACCCATTGGTTGGCTTTGGGGTGATGTTTGGGTCTGGGCTTTAATCGAAGTCCCCGGCATTAATTTTCTTGCTTTGCTCATGGGCGGGAGATCCTGGATAGCCTCCAAAATTTCAACGTTTGAAAGTTCTTTCGTCTGGTCCAATTTTCTTTTATATTGTTTGTTTATGAAGTCTTTCAGGGCAGTGGACAGAAGAGGGGCTGGTAGAGTTTGCTTCCCTGCTTTCTTTGCTTTATTTATTTTTTTACTTGTATTTGTTTTGGACTTTTTGTTTCTTTTATTGGTTTGTTTAAGAGCTTTTTTAGGGTCTAAGGTTTGTAAGTCCGGCGTGAGGTCGGCCTCTAAATGAGTATTGGATTGATCTGACCACTTTTCCGTAGACAGAAGGATAGACGTGTTCCCTGATATCAAAAGGGGGGACTTGGGGGTAACATTCAACGCTGAGTCTTCTGTTTCAGCATAAATCTGAGTGGGTATATAGTCCCAGTCCGATGGTGGGGGGGCCCGAGGGGCCAAGTGAGAGGCGCTATTGCTTTGCCATTGGTGTGAGGCATGGACTTGTGCCGCCACCGCAATTGTCGTTGTGTTCGTAGCTAAGACTACGTCCGTTGGAGAGACCTTCATTGGGCCCTCCAAATCGGGCCGCAGAGTTGGAGCCGCGATTTGGTTGGGATGTGCATGTGGAACCAGCGCCGTACTGATGCTCGGGCATGGCCCCATAAGCACCAGCGTTGAGGAGCAGCCAGGCTCGTTGAATGGCCCCGCCTTTGTTGAAGTCGACACGCTCCTGGGGAAGGAAGCCCCGTAGCCCTCGGCGCCAGCAGGCGGCACAGGAACCAGGGCCCGCCGTCCTCCGACAGCCGGGGCCGAGGTGTCCCTCGTCTCGTTGTCGAGACGGTGAGGCAACGCCTGCCAGGCGGGGGATGGGCTACAGACCGGGCTGGAGCGAGCCGCCGGGACGAAGGAGATCTGCTGAAACGCTGCATCAGATGGCGCCAGATCGTAAGTCCTTGGTGGTAGGGAGAACGCGGGAAGAATGAGGGCTGATGGTTCATCCGCGTTGGTAGTCATTGTTATTTTCGTCAGCCCAGACTTAAACACATCGCTGGCTGAGGTGTATGTGGATACATCGAGAGTATTTGAAAGGTACGGAGAATCGTTGGACTGATTCGAAACACTGGGCGCTATGCGCAAGGCGCCAGAAGGGTCCACAGAGTTTAGGTCCTTTCTGTTCGTACGGTTGTTGGCCGGTTGTAGAGGCACAGAGCTAGCCGTGTTCGTTGTGGGCGTAGAGCACGGGGAGATGGTGATGGTTTCGTTCAAGGGAGGTCGGTGCTCCTTTAGTTTTTTTGAACACGGTATAGGTTTGGTGCTCTTGCCGTTAAATGATTTGAAGGAGCTCCGTAGTACTCGCAAGGAGGCCTCTGAAATGTGATCTGTTTCGGACTGTGCAGGAAGAGTTTCACACGAGTTAAGGAGCTCCATGGCTCCTGCAGCAGACTGCAGACGACTGCTCACCCTCAGCTCACGCTCCGCTCACCGCTCCGCGGTGATGTAGATGGTTTTAAACACTCCCAGTAGAAAACAGGGTGAAAAGACTGCCGACTGCAGACGACTGCTCACCCTCAGCTCACGCTCCGCTCCTTAATTCTTCTGTTTAATACATGACCAACAAATATTTGCATCTGTTAGGCTCTATAGATCTTGACTGGTGACAAGCTTTGGCGGAAAAGTATATGGTGTTGAATAAATCTGGAAACAAGATGCCCCTGATGTCACTGGGTTAGCGCAGATTTTTTTTCTATGTTGAGTTACTCATCACGAAACCGTGTTCTTCGCCTCGCTTTTTTTATAACCGTTTGGAGGAGAGCTGATGGGTTTCTGCACACATGCACACGCAGACGAACCGGAAGGGAACTGAGTCACAGTAATTGTAGTCCTTTGTGTAATCTCTACTACTGCTCATTTGCTCTAGAGATAAGCCTGGCTGCTCCGCTACTGCTACCACTTTAACAGTGTAGCACAGGCTTGTACCAAAGGTGAACTTGTATTACCACTTGTAGTCTTAATTGTGTGTAGTGGTCCCTAAGGGCACTGCACAGGATTCTGCCTAACACCAAGCCTGGTAAAAACCTCTTCACGAAGGGCCTCGAACTTTAGTTCAGTACAGAAAACCTCAACAGAGGCCTCAGGGCGTACCCCTGTGTCTTTAAGGGAAGCTCCAGACAAGGAGACCTCGAAGCAAGCTCGGTACCCGCTGCCTCAGTAGAACTGGCCCAACAAACAGCCTCCACAGGAGGGGCCTCGGATTGTAATCCGGTGTCGATAGGCCCCTTACGTAGGCCCGCAGAGAAAACTTTGGTACACTTTTTAGGCCTGGAAGGCACCTCAGGGCAAGCCCCGGTAACAGAGCTTTTGATGCGCCACCCGGACCGGGAACACCCCGGGAATGAGTCCCCCGGCTGGGGTGCCCTAAAAAGTAAAGAACTCACCGGGCGTTTCTTCTTCTCGTCGATGAAAGTTTGAAAGTGCGTAGGGGGAGTACGCTGAAACACTTCCTCCCACCACTCTAAACGACGTTGAAGCGCCCGGACCGAAAGGGAATCGCAGTAAAAACACGAGTCCCACCGGTGGTCCGGACCCAAACACTCTAAACAAAGAGGATGGGGATCCGCTCACAGGAAGAACAAACAGGAAAGTCTAACTGAAACGGCATAGACAGACTGCCACACGACCGCTAAGCCGGAGCAGGAGAGGAGGACACTGGAAGGAAAAAATCTTGCAAAGATGCAAGTGCGTCCAGTTGCGATACAGCGGAGAAAAGGACTGATGGGTGATACGCTGGGCGGAGCTCAGGAGGGCGGGGTTACGGCTGCGTACCCCATGTAAAAAGAGACGAAAGACACATTTTTGAAAAATGTGATGCTTTTTACAAAGTGCTCCGGTCCCGTCCACAGGACGGAGGAATGTCCCATAAGTATGGAGGAAAGGGGACGGGACATAGGAGTATATATAACAATCATTGGCAAGTAAAGAGGGGACAATAATATAGAACATATATAGTCCACCTTGGTAAAATACTAAAAGAACAAGACTTCATAGAGATTGTGACCCTTATTCCCAGAGTGAGGAAGATGCAATAGCAAAGTCAGTTACCAACAAGCATTGACTCAGCCAGAGAAATTCAAATGTGCTTAAGAGACATTGGGCCTCATTACAAGTTATCCGGAATGAATTTGTAATTACTGGCATGCCGGTGTTACCATGTCCATGTGGCACAGCTGCCGGAATCAACAGTTGATTCTGTGTCAGCGTGCACACGCATTCCGGCATGCCAGAAACGGTAGCACCGGCATGCCGGTAACACCACCAAACGCCCCCCAAAAAACCCACAAAAGCACCCTTGTTGCTGCTGACTCTGCGCTCCCAGACCTACCGGCACCGTTGTTACGGTACCGGTATTACCATGACCGGAAATAACATGATCGCCGGAACAGGAAATGTACCGGCGGCCATTAACAAAACACAATCCATTGCAATCCTCAGTGCACAGGAGTCAGAGGCACATCCAAAGCACTGACAAAGTACCACAGACATGTACTCAAGGCTACGAGCTGCACGGGGGCGCAAGCTGTAGTTCAGCAAGGATGAACTCAACATGCTGGCGGACACACTAGTGCAAAACGCAGACGTCTTCAGCAGAGATCTACGGCAAACACAATTGCGGAAAAAGGCCATCTGGGAGGAGGTGGCCCGGAAGGTGTCAGCGGTTGAGACAACCCCCAGATCAGTCAGGGACTGTCGCAAGAGGTGAGACGATCTATGTCTCAGGGTGCGGAATCTCCTTTCCGCACAGCGTGCCCAGAGCTCGGCCACAGGAGGCGGACCTGCATCACCTATCCAACTCCAGCCCTGGGAACAAACTTGCAGCAGCATGATGCACCTGGAGGACATCGAGGGAGTAGGTGCTGCAGAGGCTGGAAGTGCAACATCTGATGAGGCTGGTGAGTCCCCGCCTGCCCAATGTCAGATCACACACATTGTACCCAGTATACACATGAGTAGGTCAACATGTCAGGTATGTTGTACCCAACACCAGTACAGCCCTGCTGGCGTTCCACCCACCTCTGACCTGGTTGCAAACATCCACATAAAACTTGCTCGCAACCCACATCCATACACCACTCACCCATCACACAGGCCCCCTGTATCGCCCTCATAATAAACACATGCAGGCACTGAGACACACATCCCCCTGACACTGCACACCTGCTGCTGTCACCGCCGTGCTACCACATGCCCAAAGTCAGGTCAGTGTCAAGCACCTCCAACACCGGAAAATGACAAGATGCAAACACCAATGATACATGTGGCCCATGTGTCACATCCACCATGTCCCATCCCGCTAATTCATCACCAACGCAGCAACTGCCATAGGCAGCAGTCACATGTGTAACACATCTGTGTCACAATCAGCCACAACACCATGTTACACAGCTTGTGTGGCTTGTGTGGCACACCCACAACTCCCAAACCTGGAAACTCCAGTACCCCAAATAACAGTCACTACACACACCATGTCCGCACACCACAAATGCACCCACACAGCATCCCTGACACATGCATGTGTGAACAATGCCATGGCAAACCACCATGTCCATGACAACACACTTACATCGGAAAGAACTAGCACTTATGTCTGTCCGATGGATCCACACCCATCACTGATGCCCTGCCCTTCTGATCCACACAGGCACATCATCTGGCAATGAGACTGAACAGCCTACCACATCCAGGAACATCAGGCCACGCCACCACTGGACCACCACCACCTCCACCCAGGACCCTAATGCACCCACCAGCAGGCGGGATCGGGCAACAATTCATGCACCCCAGCCACACACAATCCAGGAGCCACCTGCCACCCAGCCACCACCACTCCAGGTGGAACCTGACGCCCAGCCACCACCACGCCAGATGGAACCTGTCACCCAGCCACCACCACCCCAGGTCGAACCTGCCACCCCGCCACCACCACGCCAGGTGGAACCTGCACCCCTTCCGCCAGTGGGTCCACCCGACAGCACAGGGGACGACGGTGGAGTCAAAACTGTATATAATGACCTGAGCTATGCGGAGGCCGATGGCTTCAGTCCCGTGGGCCCAATGAGCCCCCAACCCACACAACCACCACCCCTGCGCAATGTTAGTGATATTGAGGGGCGCTTGTCCAGGATGGAGGCACAACAAGAATCCATGGCCAGAATGGTGCAACAACACCTGAATAAGGCCCAGCTCATGCAGGAGGCAATGCATGCGACATCCAGGAGGGCCGCACAGGCGCAGGGCAGAGTCACAGGAGCTATTTATCATCTGGCACGGCGTGTGAGGGAGGGGAACGGAGTAATGTCATTCCTGTTGGAGTCAATATCCGTGTTGGTCCAGGCACTCGTGGACAAACGGCACATGGCCATGGCACTGGCACCCTCCACAAGTTCAGCCACTGGAAGTTCCCTTGCAAGCAGCCCAAGGCGTAGATCAGAGCGGCTGTCTCGCCCAGCAGAAGGGCGCATCCCTCTGCCTAAAAGGGGACATAAATAGGACACAGATTGGGTGTGTGTGGGGAGGGATAGTTGGGGAGGGAGTGTGGGGATAGTTGGGGTAGGGGTGTGGGGATAGTTGGGGAGGGGTTACAGGGAGGGATAGTTGGGTGGGATAATAGAGGGAGTTAAGGGCTTTCAGTATTGTAAATATTACATATCATCATATGTTAGGAAGAATTCTCATTCAATGTCTAATTTCCCTTACCTAGTGAGTCCCTCAGCAGCTTTGCTGGATTTCTGGAGTTATTTTTTTCACTTGGTAAGAGTGTGAGCTTTTTCCCTCACTCTTACCCATGTTTTGCCATGTGTATTCCATCTGTTTTTGTGATTGTGGATTCTGGAGTACACCACTTCAGTAGCCCCCTTCTTTTGTGTGTTACGCAGCACCTTCAGTGCCGTGACACAGGGTTGTCTTTTAGACTTCCCACCGACTCCATTTCTGGGGCTGACTACTGTCCCCCAGAAAAGGGTAAAGTTGACATTTAGTCATTTAACCACAGAACCAGTACACCCCATCTTACATGGAGTACTGGAAAGGGTTAATCCTTAGCCCTTTTTATCTGTACCTCCGAGAGCATTGTTTCGCTCTTTTAACATTTAGACTTGGCTGGTGGCAGTGGTATCTACCCTAACTTTTCTACCTCGATTATTCTATATAAACGTGGTATTGTTTTAGGCTATTATATTAGCCTCAAACTTAAACCCGCTTGACCAAATACTTTTTCTTTTGGCTCCGGTCGGGTTTATTCACCATTTCTTGTTCTCTGTTTTGCTTTGAGTGGCAAACCAGGTTTGCCTTCTTTGTTCGCTGTCTTTTGGCGGGCTTCTACCTAGAAGCCCTCCTCAAGGCGCCTGGGTGTCTAGGTGGGCCGAATGTGAGGGAGGGGTGTAGTCACCCCCTGCACAGGGTATCCTAGGAAACCCAAGTCGCACTTTGTCACGATTGGTCAAGGTGGTTGTCTGGGCTGGACAACCCCCTGCTGAGTGATTGACAGCCAGGCTGTGTGAATGGGGGTTTTGCGCATAAAAGGCAGGTCTCTTGGGCTAGAAGTCAGAGAGTCGCCACTGGAACTACAAGGAACCTAAGAGAAGCGGAGAGAATGACGGCTGCTGCAACTACCCCGTCCCGGTGAAGCCCTGCTGCAGTCCTGAGCTATCTTGCCTTCGACGACTCAGAGAAGATCCAGTCCGGAGTCTTCTTCCTTTGAGCTTGGTGGGGATAACCAGTTTATCTTCCACAGCTAGAGGATCCTCTTCCTTGGTCGAAAATCGCTGCACACAGCTGTAGTGGTCCGGATAGCCACCTGAAGAGCCTCTCCTGTTTTTAAGGAGCGCACTTTTTTATTCCTTGTCGCTGCTGCAGGCTTCATCCCTGTGTGGTGCAGTCCCCCTTCAGACATCCCCCTTCACAACGAAGCTCCACGAATCGTGGGTCTGCGGGAAACCACTAGGAACAACTGCCAGGGCACCAGCTGCACCGTTGGAACAAGGTACTGTGTTCTACTTGAGGAAACTGGGTGAATCCATTTTCTTCATTTCCAAGGCTTGCCCTTGTCTTCCCTCCTTCTTATAACTTTTGCTTCCGAACATTGACAATATCGAAGTACTTTTGGCTACGTTGGATCTCGAACTATCTGACTGTGTGATCCTCGGCAACAGGCCCCAGTGTCTTTCGACCCTGGCTCCGGCCCTTTGACTTTTGAACTCCTTTCTCTGAGTGTTTCTTGATTCTGCCTGCCTAACCAAAATATTGCCTGTGATTTTTGCCTCCAACTCCCTCTGGGTATCTCAGGTGCTAAGTGTGTTTTTACCCAGTAGCATTTCATGTCACAGATACGCGTTTAGTTAGTAGACCGAACTGTCAAAAAGTGATCGCAATCGATTTGCGGTAACGTGTTTTGTTCATAACACTGGTGCATTCAACACAGAGTACTTACCTTGAGACTTACTGTACAAAGTGAATTAGTTAGTTGTAGTATATTTAACGTGTGGTTTTTAATTGAGTTTAATAGAAGTGTTGTTTGTGTTGTGTTTATAACGAATGGTTTAAAAATAAATGTACTTATATTTTTTACCTGAAACCTTGAGTCAGTGTTTGCTTGAGTCACAGTAATTGTGGTCCCTTTGTGTAAACTCTGCTAGTGCTCATATACTCTTGAGATAAGCCTGGCTGCTCCGCTACTGCTACCACTATAAATTAGTACTACAGGCTTGTACCAAAGGTAAAACTTGTATTGCCACCTGTAGTCTTGTGTGTAGTGGTCCCTAAGGGCACTGCACAGGATTCTGCCTAACAGCTGTCTTGTACCGAGGCAGCGTGGAGTTCCGCAGCACTATGGAGTCATGTGTTGAGCCAGAAAATCTTGCACAGCAATGGGTGATGACCTGGCGGACATCACACACCATCTGTATGTTCATTGAATGGAAGCAACTGTGCCGGTGCTTCTGTGGTCCCCATTCCCATTGACTCCTATGGGACTCAAATGGGAATGGGGATTAACAATGTTCCAGGAACACCGGGGCGGTAATCCCACAGTGTTTCCGGCAAGTCAGGGGCCGGAACAATTCGCAAGTCCGGCGGCAAACCTGCCAGTTTTACTGGCACGGTTACCACCAGACTTGTAATAAGGCCCACTACCTTCAGCAAGGGGGGGGGGTGGCTGTGCAGATATTAATGAGGCTCACCAGGCCATCAAGTATCAGGTCCACTATTTTGGTGATGGTGTCCCTGTCTAACCGGTACAGGGTGTGGATTTGAGTGGGGGTGAGGTTGAATGGTGTGGTCCTTAAGCGAGGGATCGGTGTCTGCCAGAGGGCTGCAACCTGCAGGACATTGGGGATTTGCAGGGCCATGATAGCCCTCCTTCTCCTCAAGCGCCACCGCTGTATCCTCCGCCTGACTGCCTCTTCAATTAATGGCATGCAGGCATGGCCTCTAGCTCCAGTACTGCTACAGCTACTGCTAGCATTGTTATGTTGGAAGGGGTGTGGAGTGTGGGAGAGGTCCTTGTGTGCTGTGGCATAGCCCATTGGGTCTACCTGTGCTGATTGTCAGCACCTGTGGCATGTTTCTGCACACCAGAATCCACGTAACGCCTGGTCTGCAATGCCGGTGTTTCTGGCATCATTTTCACATTGTTACCAGCATGTACATGCCAGTGATTGCGTGTCTGTGCATCTCAGAATGTGCACTTACTAACGCCATGCCGGTATCTCAGGCACGGCTTCCGCATGTCTCCACAGATACCGGCAACAGTGTTGCTGGATGCGGTGGATCACTTGCGATGCCGGTTTTACCGGCATCGCGACTCAGAGTACGCTTGTCTGGAAAAAGGTGCCAGTACGGATATACAGGCCCTGCTATTTCAGGACCGGCATACTTGTAATGACGCCCATTGGGCCTCATTCTAAGTTGACCGGTCCGATAAAAAAGTTCCGGCATTGATGTATACCGGTACTTCACCGGACCAGCCGACTTCAGGTTTGCCGGTGGGGCACATGAGTTACCTCCAAGGCAGGCGCCCTACCGTCAAAAACGCAGTCATTTCCGGCACCGTTACTGCAGTGTTGTGTTGTGAATCAAGATGAATTGTGGACAAATGAAAGTGTTTGTTTTACAAGAAGTGATATTGAGACATGTTCTATCTGTTTAAAGATAAAGACTTTTCTTGTCATTTTGTGGAAACTTTGTCAAGTGCCAAGTGAAAGACTTTTGGAGTGAGTAGAACTTGGCTATACAAAACAAGGCACTTTCTCATTTGGAACTTTGATTTAAAATCCTGCTTTGAACCTGGGGAATGGGATCCAACCCAGGATACAAGGATATGTTGTTATCAGGTTCATGGTAAATATAATTGTTGTTTCTGTTAAACTTGAATTGCCATATTCTACCTTTATGAGTTTCATGTATGTATAATAGTGAGAGACAGATTCCTTTCATTAGAGTGTTTTCCTTTAGTTTTATTTTGATAGGCAGGGAAATCCTTTTTAGGTTAGGGATAGCGAGGTGTGTGTCACACCCTTTTAAGTTAATAAAATGACTACGTGTGCTAGATCACCAGGGGGTGAGGACGGAATTGACATCTAATCCACTGCCTCACTTGCCCGACAACAACCGTGTAATGAGGCCCCATGACTGCACACTTTTTTTCTACGAGCAATCTTGGGACGCCGTCAAACAATGGCCAGGCCGGACCCTGGGTCTTGCTCCTAGCTGACCATTGATGGCAGGCGCCCCTGTTTGGACATGCTCAGGCAAATGTTCTTGTACTTTATTTGATATTCACATAGATAAGCTTGTTTGTTGTGGTGCGAGGGGCCCTTTTGGCTGACCCTCATATATCGGGGCATCTCCACCATGGGGGAGTCACGCCACTTTGCGTCAATTTGACGGGACATGCCGGGGTAAGCTGTAAGTTGGGAGTTGACTGGAAGCACAAGATGGTGTGATGTGTAAAGGGTGTGGATATGCATAGGGGACCGGGGTGGAGGTGCTGTTGCATCTCAGTGGTCGGGTCTGGATCGAGGGTCTTGTTATGGTAGGCTGGCTTGTTGAAATCTTGGAGAAGGGAGACGCACTCGAACATGTATAATGTTAGGATAAGGGTCGGGTACCTAAACGTTAAAAGGGTTAAACTCGCCACCGAAACGCTCCATTGTGATGCAGGAATTTAAAACCTCGGGCCGGGATAGGTGCTGTGGGCTTCAGGCCCATCAAAAAGAGGCAGGGGTGAGTATTGTGAGAAACCAGAAGATGTCTCACCCACTAGTCCCCAGAGGTCTGTCATCCAGGTTGTCATCCAGGTGGCCAGGACATGGCCATGGCTTTTGGATCCAGTTCCTGGAGGTGGACCAGTGCGGGAGGATCACCTGGGTGAGGGGTCTTCAGGGAGTGGGACACTGGTTGGTGAGACGCGGTATTCCCTTCCTTGTTCCGCCTTTACCCCATCCTAACAGGTCGGATATTTAGAAACTCAAACCCCCTGAGCCCCCTTTTACAACATGAACACTTTCTCATGGACAGCCCTCTATGAGAAAACAGATTAACACACGAGCAGTATATCGGACGTGTCCCAATACAATGGTCAGGTGAGGTCAGGCAATTACCAGCCATCACACACACCTGACTTCCATTACACTTTCCCACAAAGATAAAAGGTGGAGCACGAAAGCACACTCTGAGCAAGGCAAAGCACATGAGGAAACAGCAGTTCCAAGATGGTAGTTTAACAAGAGAAGAAAGATGGCGAAACAGAAGGGGGTCGCAAGGAGGGAAGTTCCCTTCACCTTTTTCAACAAGGAACCGTTACTTTCACGAAACCTCGAAAATAGAAAGTGTAAGACTAGGAAACCAGGCTGAAGAATCCTGCATTGTGTGTCAGAGGTAACCAGGGCCTCTCTGTGCCAATAATTATATTTTGTATTTAGAATTAAGGATTGGCAATAGGTTTATTAGTATAGGCCCTTTTATTTTGACAGACTGAACTAGGACTGCGTTATTTTTACGTTGATGGTCGTAGCTTGCTCCCATCTTTAGACTTAGGTTTAGATAGGCGTTTTTCAAACCAAATTGAAGTTCAATAAACACCCTTGAACTGTGATTACTTGTGTCTGTATTACTCTTTGATACAATGTGTTCCTTACAGGATGCTGATAAAAATGTCAGATGAATGGAGGAGAGGTTGTTGGGAGTAAACGGGAATATAGGCCACATGGAATTCACTCTCTGCTCACTGTACACCCGCAGCCAATGACGTGTAGAGGTGGAGCTAAGTACCCCCACCCAAAGCTCCTCCCCCATGTTGTCTATATGTTGGGAGCCAGAGTGTGAGACACGTGCAGTACCAGTGAGAATACCTATACCAAAAAGAATCTTTGAGACAAGGTTCCCATTGAGGAAGCCATACATGCACTCACGAAAATATGATGGCCATTTGAATGAAATTCCGGAGGGAGTGTGAAAACTGAGCAAAAGAGAAGATTGGTGATGTCATGAAGAAGCAGAACTAACGCACCCATAGGAGATGAAGAGGCAAAAAAACCTAGATATTCTATAGGCACTAAAGAAGAGGTGTCAAAGATGGGAAACATTTCAAGTTCGAAACAAATGAAGAAAATGTCAAGTAATTTTACAATTGTACAGATGCAGTAACGCAAGTAGGGAAACGCAATCATAAAGGCTGGCTATGTAGAAATGTAGATGCGGCAATGCGCCAACGTATATACATAGGAAATGTAAGGACTATGGATGATTCCACAACGTATTTTAGCAGAGCTGGTTACTGCAAGCAGAAAGGATTTCTTAATGTGTTGCAGTTAGAAATTGGAAGCTCAACCATGGAGGTGAATTAAGGAAAGGCTTGGTTGGCCTAACACCAGGATGTCAAGGCCCCCTTTTTAAGTGACTGCGCAAGACGGTACGCACCTTTGCTGGGAGTCTCGAGCAAGGCGTTCGTAGTGTTGCAGTGATGTGTTGGAGCCACGCGGATTCCTCGCACGTCTGTGGTAAGCCCCGCGTATTGTGTTTCATGAATCGGCATTCGGGTGCTTGCGCGCGTGTACGCGCGCAAGACCCCCTTTTTCAGCGCAATTAATTAAATGAATCGGGCCCTTCATTTTGTTCTCTTTTTTTTTTTTGTACTTCAGCCATTGGCTGCCCCTCCAAAAAACAAACAACCAAACAAAAAGAGATTAAAAACTACTAATCCCCATTAAACTTTTCTTCCTTCTAGTCCTGAGATCCTCTGTCCCAGTCCACCAGTCAGCGCACACGCCATAGTACATAACACTCTCTGCCTAGGTCCCTTCCTGTTCTTTTTTGCTGCTCTCTGACAGCTAAGTACTATTTTGTTTCTTCCGGATACAGTCGGTTTTACATTATAGCTTTTGACTGAATATGCCTAACGAGTGTTATTAGAAGAAGCGCGTGAACAGCGACGAGGCAGCGAGCGTATACTGAATAGGTAGAGCGAGGCAGAGTGAGCCCGCTAGCGGTCTAGTCACAGCGCTCTGGTCTGCCCACGTAACATAGAAACTACAGCTACCGGCATGCAAGGCTGCGCATGGCCTCCTGGGAGAATTCGACACGTGTTGCACAAGAACGCAGTGCGCATACATTCTTTCAGTACCTGTCGCGTCGTATGTCGCGAGAGGAAGGCATCCAGTTAGATGCAGAATTAGAGTTGTTAGCACAGAAAAGGGCAATAGAAATATCAGACACTCGAGTGCTAAGCTTTCAGAGCAACATGTTCTTAGTGCACCGCAAAGACAAAGTACGCCCGGTCATAAATCTAAAAGAGTTAAATGGTTGGCTACAATACAGGCATTTCAAGATGGAAGGTACCCATCTACTAGGGGACATACTCAGAAGAGATGACTGACTAGCGCGGCTGGACCTAAAGGACACATACCTGACAGTGCCAGTGACAGCACAACACCGTCCATTTTTGATATTCACTTGGAGAGGGCAGTCCTGACAGTTCAGGAGTCTCCCATTCGGCGTTGCATCAACCCCCTGAGCGTTTACCAAACTGATGAGGCCGGTGGCAGCAATACTCACGGAACAAGGGATTAGAATGATCATTAGACGACATCTTGCTCATGGCAAGCGACAAATAGAGGCTGATCAAGCAGGTCCATTGGGTAATCTTGACCTCTAGTGTAGGATTTCTAATAAACAAGGAGAAGTTTGCCCTTGTTCCCAGCAAAAGAGAAGAATTCTTAGGGTTTGTGATAGACACACGGAAAGCAACGTTAGAGCTCCTGGGACCCAAGATGCTCAAGACAGACGCTTCGCGTTATTCTGCACTTGCAAGCAGCGTAACGCTCACCGTCGCCTGAGGTCAGACTTACCTTTGAAGATCCTGCTTCCTGGACATCCTGTACCACCGCTCACAGCTTTTCTACTGAGGGAGAGGCCTGAAGGGGGTGATTCAAGTTCAGGGAGGGCTGCAACCATGCCCCAACGCCTCTGCAGAGACCAGGTGAGCGTAACAGAACGCAAAGCCTCTACTACTCTCTGCCTGGGCGTTATGAAAACTTCAGAAACAGATCAGTTAGCCCTCTTACTAGGGGAATTACGGGCTGAAGTACATGCTTCAAGACAGGAAACCAATGCATTACGGAGGGATCTTATTGTAACTCAAGAAAGAAGTGACGAATTGGCAAGACAAATGCTACAAGCACAAGCAGCACAGGTTCCACTGCCTGGAGTGACCCATTCTTCTATAAACAAAAAGACAGTCCGATATTTTCTTAGGTGTCACTAAACATTCTTCCCACAAGACATGGTATCAATTATCACAAAAATTTTATTAAGATTCTAAATTTCATAAAACAATCATAAAAATGATCATCGTACATAAAACATATACATTATGCTTAAAAACCACACAAGTAACAATACCATAAGTGAGTAAAGTTTGCAGATGTTTTTTAAGGATCTTCCAATGTGTGTACAACTCACACTCTGATTCCTATGTCACATTACTAATGGCCTATTTCCTATTGGTATAATACAAACAACCCGACTTGTACAAGTTTTTGTCCTTTAGATACAGCGATGTAGGACATTCTTCAGGGGAAATTGACTTGTGCCGAAATTTAAAATTCTTCTTTCCTAGGGGAGAACTCTCTCTTCCCAATAATGAATCTTGGGCTTTTTCAGTTATATGTTGCAGATTCCCGATTTCTTCAGGTATTCTAGCGTTTCCTTATCTCTCCCTTCTATATATCCATTCAGGGTTACACTAAGATATGGCTCAACATCTTGAGTGTTCTATAATGATTCCTCCTATGTGCTGGTTAGTACCAGCCTCCACTCCCATTATAGGGTCAAATGCCTGTGCTTATGTTTTAGTTGTCCCCAAGTAGCCGCAAACAACCGTTAACCGGTTGGCGGAACTTAATGAGCAAAGGGGGTGCGGCCCGTGGCTGCCCCGAAGTGTACTGTCTGCTTCCCAAGTTCCTATCCGAGGAACAGACCCTAGCAAAGCTCAGCCTGGAACTTGGGAAGCAGACAGTACACTTCGGGGCAGCCACGGGCCGCACCCCCTTTGCTCATTAAGTTCCGCCAACCGGTTAACGGTTGTTTGCGGCTACTTGGGGACAACTAAAACATAAGCACAGGCATTTGACCCTATAATGGGAGTGGAGGCTGGTACTAACCAGCACATAGGAGGAATCATTATAGAACACTCAAGATGTTGAGCCATATCTTAGTGTAACCCTGAATGGATATAGAGAAGGGAGAGATAAGGAAACGCTAGAATACCTGAAGAAATCGGGAATCTGCAACATATAACTGAAAAAGCCCAAGATTCATTATTGGGAAGAGAGAGTTCTCCCCTAGGAAAGAAGAATTTTAAATTTCGGCACAAGTCAATTTCCCCTGAAGAATGTCCTACATCGCTGTATCTAAAGGACAGAAACTTGTACAAGTCGGGTTGTTTGTATTATACCAATAGGAAATAGGCCATTAGTAATGTGACATAGGAATCAGAGTGTGAGTTGTACACACATTGGAAGATCCTTAAAAAACATCTGCAAACTTTACTCACTTATGGTATTGTTACTTGTGTGGTTTTTAAGCATAATGTATATGTTTTATGTACTATGATCATTTTTATGATTGTTTTATGAAATTTAGAATCTTAATAAAAATTTTGTGATAATTGATACCATGTCTTGTGGGAAGAATGTTTAGTGACACCTAAGAAAATATCGGACTGTCTTTTTGTTTATAGAAGTGTATACTCACAGAGCAAGAGGTCTGTTTTATCCCTACCTGTGACTCAGTACCGTTTTGAGAATAGAGTGACCCATTCTTCTCCTTCTTCCACACCACAACAATCATCACCGGTACAGGTGGTTCTTCCAGGAGCAGTGCCTCTAGCCCCTCCCGAACGCTTCATCAGCGACCCAAACAAATTCGATGTATTTATGAACCAATGTTGCCTTCATTTCTTGTGCAGACCAGGAGCCTTTCCTAACGACCAAGCCAAAGTGGCGTTTGTACTCGTATTTAGGAGGTAGTGCGGTGGACTGGTCTAAACCTTTGGTAAATCAAGATGACCCTTTACTGCGGAACTTTGGGAATTTCCAACATGAGATGGAGAAATTGTTTGCCCGTCATACTCAAGGACAAGCTCTGGACAACAAGTTGTTGTCACTCAGACAAGGGAGTCAAGATCTATTGCCCTATATTGCAACCTTCAATCGTCTCATAGCCCAGACCAACTGGCCAGAAGAAAAGAGGACTACACTCTTTTACCAAGGGTTACGTGGAGAACTTAAGGATGTGTTGGCGCAAGTGGTGAATCCCCCTGAGAGGTGTGCGGACTACATAGACCTGACGGTGCAACTCGATCATAGGTTGCAGAATCGGAAAATGGATTGAGCTAGATCAGAGGGACGGTCAGTTTACGTACTACCTCGTGAGAATCAGACTAAACCATATGAACAGTCATAGCCAATGCGAATTGTCGCCATGAAATTGAAGTTACTATCTCACATGAAAATGCACCCCGTATTTTATGTCTCTCTCCTCAAACCAATGAAATCCAATACATGGCTTAGTTCTCCACCAGAGCCCGAAGTAATAGATGGAGAACCAGAATATGAAGTCAAATCCATCCTGGACTCCAAGGTGGTTCGATCAAAATTATATTACCTAATTGACTGGAAAGGTTACGGACCTCAAGACCGAACTTGGGAACCCAGTGAACGTGTCCATGCTCCGCGTTTAATCAGACAGTTCCATTGCAATAATCCCACCAAACCAGGACCGGCGGGAGAACCACCCTTGAGAGGGGCCTTGAGGGGGAGTGCTGTCATGGTCATGAAGTCATGGGCACAGGCATGCAGAGGTCACATGCACAGGAGACCTGAGTGGACACTGTCCTTGCGCCTTTGGCACCAGGCTCATGAACAAAAGTAAACAAGAACATCCATTTAACACCAAAAAGCTTTTATTATGGACATAGCACTTCAGATGCATTAACCTTGAACATTCCATCCATTAAGCAGGATGCGTTAACCTTGAACATTCCATCCATTAAGCAGCCCCAAGTGTATTGTTGGGTGTGGCTGCTAATGGATTGCCTTCGCACATGCTCACACTCTAAGAGTGGCAGGGTGTGGCTGGTAAGCCGGCCCTAATGGGCGTGCCCACGATCTCAGCTATATAAACTGCCCCGATCTTCAAGACAGACGCTTTGCGTTATTCTGCACTTGCAAGCAGCGTAACGCTCACCGTCGCCTGAGGTCAGACTTACCTTTGAAGATCCTGTTTCCTGGACATCCTGTTTCCTGCCACATACTTACCAACTGGGGTAAGCTGTTCTTACCTGTACATCTCTTCGGTGAACCAAATATTCATTTTTACACTTTCCAGAATGCTGAAATCTTCATTTTGGCACCGCAGCACGACACGCTCAATTGTCAACAGCAGCGCCTGCAAGGAAAAACAGAAGACAAGGTTAGACATCAAAAAAACAGTCCGTTTAAGGTTGCGCTTCACCATACTTTGCGCCTTTCCTTAAACCATCACTTACCTGCTGTCGAACATTGCGGTAGCATCCATCTTCCATCCGGCCGCGTCTCGCGTCTCACAGCTGCATTGAGGCCGCATTTCCATCTAAGGTAAGAAACAGAAGAAAGACATTATTGCGGGCATAAATAGGAGCAACATATAAAGACATTAAACAGAACGAACAGCATCACAAGAGCTCAAGAAAGACTTACCAATCATAAGGAGAAGCATAGTCGTAGCTGGACTGAACTAATCCTTATCAGCAATCAGTGAAGGAACTAGATCCCATTCGACGCACCCCTGCCAGAAGTAGCAGGACAGAGAGCTTATCTTCCATAATTCACAGGTGAGCTTTATGGGCCGGTGTATGTTCACAGAAACTGTAATTTGGGGTGAAGGGTTCGAGAGGTACAACAATCACAGATTGGCACACTCACACACTCTTATCTCCACGCAGGAGCAGTATCACCACGTACCATCGCTCATAGCTTTTCTACTGAGGGAGAGGCCTGAAGGGGGTGATTCAAGTTCAGGGAGGGCTGCAACCGTGCCCCAACGCCTCCGCAGGGACCAGGTGAGCGTAACAAAGCCCTCTGAGAGGGTATGCGCTATCATCAGCTAGTGCCTCTGGACGAAGAAAGCAGGACAGAGCTGCTATGGTGGCTCCATACCATGGAGGCATGGAATGCCCAAGCCATTTTCAGAGATGTTCCGGAGCTCATCATAGAGTCTGAGGCCAGCAGATCAGGCTGGGGTGCAAGGTATGGTCAGCTAGAGACAGGCAGCAAATGGCCTCAGGCAGAACTCGACTTACATATCAACTGCCTACAGCTGCTAGTAGGCTCATTTGAAGTGAAAGCTTTTGTCAGGGAGAAAACACAATGTTGCGTTCTACTGTGAATGGAAAATATTTCAGCAGTGAGATATATAAACAACCTTGGTGGGACAAAGTACAAGATGCTAGTGGAACTGGCCAAAGACTTCTGGCCCTTCTGCCTAGGGAAAAGGATCTTTGTCAAGGCGTAATACCTGCTGGGGGCACAGAACACAGTAGCGGATTAGAACTCCCGCTATTTGCAAGACCCAAGCGACTGGAAGCTGCATGGAGCCATGTTTGTGTGGTTGTAGCAAGTGTGTGGACCATTTGGTATGGATCTCTTCGCTTCAAGGCTAAACACTCAGCTGCCAAAGTACTTCAGCTGGAGGATGGATCCGGACGCACTAGGGACGGATGCCTTGCCACACAACCGGGCAGGACACGTCCATTAGACCTTTCCCTCCTTCACGATGCTGGTGAGGGCACTAGCAAAGGTATACAGAGACAGAGCTGAATAGTGATAGTGACACCAGAATGCAGGTTGCAGGCATGGTTTCCAGTTCTGATAGAACTTTCTTTGGATTTCCCCCGGAAGATTCTGTATTAGGCTGATCTCCTGACAGATCCGTCCGGGGCGGCACACCCTCTAGTGCAGGAGAAAAATCTAGCACTGATCGCGTGCAGAGTGTCAGGCACAGATGGTGTTTGCCTGGACTTTCAGAGGAGGCTATATAGCTCATTGGAGTATCCTGGGCTCCATCGACCGCCAGGAGCTATGTTGCCACATGTCAAGCCTGGGAGGTATGGTGAATGGGCAGGGGTCTACCTCCCGTTTAGTGCAGGTGATGAACTATCTGGTGAGTTTGTCCAGTAAGGAAGAGTGTTCTGGACAGTGGGAGTGTACAGGTCAGCTATCTCTGCCAATCACAAATTGGTAGATGGTCGACCGGTAGGGGAGCATCAAGCAGATTGATTAGGGGAGTGAAGGTCAGTAAACCCCCACAGTCAAAATCTTTATGGGATGTGAATACAGTACTGTGGGTTTTTGAGCAATGGTCATGTAAGGCTCTTCTGTCAACTAAACAGTTATCGGGGAAGCTCCCAACCCTACTATGTCTAGTTTCTTGTAGACGTATCTCAGACGTAAGAGCATTAGAGATTGACAGGAACATATTTTACCCAAAGGAGTAGTGTTCAGCATTGTGCAGCACACCAAGAGCAGTTCTTCAGTTATTTCCTACCCCTACTTTCCAAATAATAGCAAGCTATTTGTCACCCAGTGCATTAAGATTTACAAGGCGGCTACGGCATGAGTGAGGTCACAGGGCATGACCCAATTGCTAAAAGCTCACAGGAAGCCTTGTCACGCAGTAGCGATAGCAACCACAGCAAGGTGGGTGAGAGAGATAATGGCCCTAGCAGGGGTTGATGTATCAGTGTTCGGAGCTTTGGTTTAGAAGGCTTTTGCAGCGGGAGTTATGCTGCAGGAGATCATGAAAGCAGCAGATTGGTCTTGTGACTCTATGACTCTATGTTCAAGACTTTTTATTTCAAGCCGACTTCAGCAATTGCTGCGGCGGTGGTAGAGAGCTTCGAAGAAGAATAATGCACGCCTCTGGTCTTGACCTAGAATGAAGATTGCCCAAGCTGACAGGGCAGTGAGTCTTGATTCTATTAAAGACATGGAGGCGAGCATTATCCCACCCAGCAAATACGCCATGTCATTTACAGAACAGTGTATAATTTGAAAATTGGTAGTGTATTCCCCTCCCTAATGGTACGTCTCTCTATTGATGCAGGAGATGACCAGAAGAGCACCTGAGAACAACCCTGAACGGGTGGAGCAAAAGATGACCGATCGTCAGAAGATGAAGAAGTTTAGTTGGAAGGATGGGCAAAGTTCTGAGTACGCTGAGAGGAGTTCCCTTGTGTTAAATAGACTGTTTGTTCAAGAGACCTAAGAGAGGCATCCAAAAGAAGAGAAAAGGACCTAGGCACAGTGTGTTATGTACTGGGGAGGTGTGCCCTGATTGGTGGACTGGAACAGAGGATCTCAAAACTACACGGAAGAAAAGGATCATGGGGATTAGTAGTTTTTCCTCTCTTTTTGTTTGGTTGTTGGTTTTTTGTATATGCAGTGTTAGGCAGAAACCTGTGCAGTTCCCTTAGGGACCACTGCAAAAGATTTAAGACTACAGGTGTTTGGCAGTAAACCCACTTGGTAGCAGTCTGTACCACACAGATTCACTTGGTAGCTGTGGTTGAGCAGTCAGACTTCCCTCAAGAAGAGTTAGGCAGTATATAGAGTATACACAATAGGTACAGAGACACAGTAGCACAAGCAAACACTGACCAGAGCTTTGGTGTAAAAGTATATAATTATTTATTTAAAGACACACTTGTAATTAACACTAGCAAAAAGAGGTAAGTAAATTCAGCACACAGTCACTATCATATATATACAACCCTAATTACTTATTAGACAAGTCTTAGTGAGAAACACCACTTATTTTCAGACACAGGTGAGCGCTTAATATAAGATGGCACTCTAATAAGTTATAAAAAAGGGAGGGAAAAAGCAGAGTTATGGAAGCACACAAGTTTCAATACTTTTAAAAGAACCACACTAAGGCAGGATAGGCAAAGTTCTACTGGAGAGCAAGGAAGTCAATTGCAAGGCCCACTCTTGGAGAGAGCAAGCAGAAGGGGTCCAGGTTCACACAGTGGGGTATGCCCAAAGAGTCTTGTAGATAGTTTTCACAAAAAGGATGAAATTAAAGTCAGGAAAAGTTAGCTAGGTTGTCCCAGGCCAGCCCAGGTTAGAAAGTCGAGGCTTTACTGTCACCCCGAACGATCTGTCGCAAGGGAAGCCAGGCGGGACACAGTACCTTGAGTGTGAAGGAAGCTCCAGCAGGGGCAGTTGTTCCTGGCAGCGGGTGCAAGTCGGTGTTTCGTCCAGAGGAAGAGGAGGTCTCGCCGTGGAGGAAAGATGAAGGTCGTTGCACTGCCAGGGAAGAAACCAGCCGGGGAGTTCTTCGGTTAAAAGGTACTACCCTCCTCTTAGCGGTAGTGGTAAACCGTGGTATTCCGGTTGCCACGGTGGCCACGAGATGCACCAGGAAGGTGAAAAGAAGGCAAAACTGGTTATCCCCACCAGTCAAAGGAAGAAGACTCTCCGGACTGGAGATCTCCTCTGTCGTCGGGTAAAGTGGTGAGACGGTTCAGCAGGGCTCCACCGGTGGTGTCGTCGTTGCAAGTCGGCTCAGCTTCTCCCTCCTCGGATTCTTAGGTCCTGTGGCGACTTCTGAAGTTCCAGTCCCCAAAGCCCTGCTTTTATGCAGCAAACCCCCATTCATTCAGCCTAGCTGTCAATCAAATATGCTAAGTGGTGAGCCGGCCGGCTCACCCCTTGGGCCAATCACACAAGAGTGCGACTTGAGTTACCAAGGTAACTCAGTCCAGGGTGCCTAAACCCCCTCCCACACCCCCTGTGGTACCCAGACAGAGTGGCACCACTTTTGGAGGCTTCTGTGGAGAAGCCCGCCAAAAAGTGGAACAAAGGGCTCAACTTGGGTTGGAGTCACAGAAGAGAACACAAACGCCATTTTAGAATCGAGTTCTGGCAACAAATACCAACCGGTGAATTCATATTAAATAAATAAACCGGCGGTATGTTCGAGGCTATAAAAATTAAATAATTAAAGTTGGTAGCCTCGAACAATGGGAAAATCCCATAGAGATATATTTGCGGTCGGATATAAAAAGTAGTATCCACTGCCACCAGCCAAAACTCGATCGGGGGGACGGAGACGTGCCCTCTCGAACAACAGACCCCGGGGCAATCGAATTGCCCCGACCAGTACGTCCACAATATGATGGTTGGTACAGGTTTCTGTTCACAATTTGGGACTAGTAAAGCCACTGGTGACTTTACATGCCCTGGGAGACAGTAGTCAGTCCCAGGTTATGGAGTCTATGTTGGGGGGTCGCGCTACGACACGCCTGGGTTACGGCACAGAGGGTGCTGTGTAACCCACATAAGAAAACACATGAGAACCTATGGAGTAAAAAAACCCATAGCCCATAAAACACATGGAAAGATAAAGGAACACCTCAAATCATGTCTAAGAGTGGGAGTAAAAAGATTCTCACTCTTAGCAGGAGAAAAAATAAACCCCAAAAATCCAGCAAAGCTGCTGGGGGACTCAATAGGTTTGGGAAATTAGCCTTTACAGAGAATTCTGCCTAACACTCGCCCCCCCCAGACTAAGGGACAGGAGGATTTAATCCACTCCTGGATGAACCTCATACCTCTAGTCGATGACATACATCCTAGAGAGTCCATCAGCATTTTGATGGTGGCACCCTGACCTATGTTCTATGGTCAAATCAAAGGATTTCCTTTGTAAGCTATATGACCTACAAACCCTTTGAGGAACATCAGTCTTTTTGAAACTATAGGGGATCTGGTTGACCAGTCCCTCAGAAGTTGGTACAACTTCTGAACCTGTGTTAGGCTTTTTCAAGGGGTCCTTATAAAGGATTCCCTTAGATCTAGAGGGGCCTCCAGGGGTCCTCCCCACCTCTCTGTTGGGAGAAGGTTGGGTTTTAGGCCTCTTGGTTGGAGGGGATGGGGATAAGCAAGGTACATGCTTCTCCTTCCTCTTAGATCTACCTTTACCTACTTTAGGAGTTTCACTCCCAAGATTAGGAATTGGGTTGGAGTCACCTGTGGAAGGTCCAACAGTCTGAAGGTTTTTGGCCTTAGACTTTTCTTTTCTGGTTTTCCACCAGCACTGAGAATTACCAGTTCTCTTAGGCCTCATTACGGTTCCAGTAGGTCTATCCACCTCTTCCTCAGAAGCAGGGGGAGTCACAGACTCTATAACTGGGGGAACAATGATGGAGCTTGGTTGGGGCTCCCATTTCCCTAACATTTTAGCCTGAAATTTGCCTAGGTCAGAGGTCAACTCACCAACACCAGGGCTTGTAGTGGGGTTCTCAGTAGAGGTTCCCACAGGCTTAGATGGGTTCCTTAAGGTGGCCTCTCTAGCCAATTTGGTTTGGTTCTGGGTCTCCATACTGGGAGGCCTGGGGGTACTGAATACTACTCCGAGAGTTCTTAGATCATTCCCCAACACAACTCTCCCAGGCACCTCCGTCTGAACACTGACAGGAATCAACACTGTCATGTCATTACACTGAATGAGGGCTGGTAGAATTGGAACCATTTGGACAGGGCCTCCATACATCTTAGTGGGCCCTTTGGGTGCCTTAGCAACATCCCCAGGACTGAAAAAGCTTTCATCCACTACTGTTCTGCTGGCCCCAGAGTCTCGCCTGGCAGGAGTATCCTGGCCATTGACAAGAACACTGTCCATATAATAAACTTTAGAGTTTTCTGGTATGGAGTTGTACACACTCCTATTCTGATCCCTTACCAGACCCATGGACTCTACTGTTACACTTGCTTGAAGACCCAGAGGTTCTTCAGCAAAGACTTCAAAGTGAGCACTAGCCATTTGGACTTCCTCCTCAGGAGTGAAGGCTAAGGAGACGGTGCTGATCCCTGCAGGTTTACCCTTACATCTGGGATCTCCCTTGATGTGGTCAGTTGCCCCACAGAGATAGCATGTTCCAAATGCTCTCTGGAAGGGTGGCTTGGCCTGACCTCCTTCTGGTTTGTGACCAGAAGGTACACTAGCCTGTTGTGGTTTACCCTGGGGCTTACCCTGGTTATTTTGTTGTTTGGGGCCCTCTTTGCTTTGGGAGGTATTAGAAATCTCTTGGTTCCCTTTTGGTGGCTGCTTTCCCTCATCCTTTTTCTGAGTGACCCCTGAATCCTTGTGAGTAGCCCTGTTGGCACCCCACAAGTCAGCAGCCTTAGCTAGTCTTCTAGGATCTAATTCCTTTGAATCAGCCAAGTGGTGTCTGAGCTCAGGAGAGCAGGCATCATAAATTGACTCCAACATTACAAGATTTCTCATTCCCTCATAAGTGTTCACCTTGTAACCGTTAATCCATCCCTCTAAGTTTTTCAAACACTCACTCACCCAGGTAGCCCAAGGGTTACCATCATTCTTTTTGAGGGTCCTAAACCTCTTAAGGTACTGGGAAGGGGTCTTCCCAAATCTAGCTATCAAAGCTAGCTTCACACATTCATAATCCTTCCTATCCTCCTCCCCCAACTCCATTACCACATCAGTTGCAACAGGGGGGAGCCTAGAGAACGACCAGGAAAGTAACTCATTTCCTGTAATGTTCTGGAGGCCATGATTATATTCAAACAAACTCAACCAGTCCAACACATCCAACTTAGGCTCATACATACCCACCAACTCCTTAGGCATCCGGGGTCTTTTGGGACTGGAACTCCTAGAGGATTTGGAGAGAGAAGCACTTTGCACAGACCATTTTTTCATTTCTAGCTCATGGTTGAGCTCCATTTCTCTGAGACTTAGGTCTTGGTGCCGTTGTTCTGTTTGAGCATCAATTCTTTTGAATTCTAATTCAAGCTTAATTTTTTCTAGTTCCATATATTGAGGATTAAGTGTGGGACCTGGTAAAGGTCCAGTAGGTACAGCTGACAGGGCAGGTAGAGGCCCAGGGGAGACAACTCTAACATCTTCCACCTCCTCTTCTGCTTCTGACTCAAAGTTATCAATACTAACATTCATAGCAATATCATTGCTGTTATCTACAGTTGCTGGAGTGGTAGGTTCCTCTGAACCACCATCCAGACTTTGGTTTGCTAACAACCTTTCTATTAGCTCCATTTTCTTGCCCTTAGTTAGGAGGTTCTTATGCTTACAGAGAACTCTTAAACAACATGCCCTGCGAGACAGTAGTCAGTCCCAGGGTATGGAGTCTATGTTGGGGGGTCGCTACGACACCCCTGGGTTACGGGACGGAGGGTGCTGTGTAACCCACAAAAACAACACATGAGACCCTATGGAGACAAAGACCCCATAGCCCATAAAACACATGCAAAGATAAAGGAACACCTCAAATCATGTCTAAGAGTGGGAGTAAAAAGTGCCTCACTCTTAGCATGAGAAAAAATAAACCCCAAAAATCCAGCAAAGCTGCTGGGGGACTCACTAGGTTTGGGAAATTAGCCTTTACAGAGAATTCTCCCTAACATGCAGCCAATGAATGGCTGAAGTAAACAAAAAAAAAAAACATTAAGAGTTTTGAAGAACTGTTGAAAGCAGTAATTAAAGAAGCTAGGCATAATGCTCGCCTCTGTGTCTTTAATAGCATCAAGACTACCTATGCTGTAGACTTTAGCAATCTTCATTAGCTTAGCAAGCATTTTAATCATATGTCTTACTGTTCCTCGTAATATTTAGAGCTGCTTGTGTTTTAAGTTCAGAATATCTTTTTTTTCTTTTAATATTACCGGAGCCTGAAATTAATAAGCTGTTGACAATCATTTTGCCTTTCCAAAGTAACAGTGTTTACATAGTGTTGCTTTTTGGTTAATTAAGCTTCCTAAAGTTTTCTGTTTAATAATGTATTTTTAATTTTCTTGTATTTAAAATGTTCCAACAAAGGAACGGATGCTTCAGCCCAAGCGACAGCACAACTATCAGAGGGAAAGCACACTTTACATTAATAATTCCTTAGAAGTTGTCACTTCCCGAAGGTAGGGAAAGGGTCAGGCAGGCTGGTGGGGCACAGAGGGGGTCAAATAGACCAACGAGACATGTACCAATATCCCGAGAGGCAAAAAGGGATAGAGAGGGAACTGTTACAGACTTTACAAAATATCCTATGTGGAACAGTAGCTGGCAGGAGAGTACACCAGGTATGTTCAATTTGACATTGAGTGAAGCAGGGGCAGAGAGCCCGCAAAAGCAGAACACCCGGCTCTGGGACCCATATGAAGTCAGAGAAGCCCGCCAGAACAGCAGACCAGGGACTGGGACCCCAGGAAGTTAAAGAAGAAGACAGTCAAGGGACTGTGCCAAGAGCAAGTCAGGGAGATAATGAGATAATATAAAGGGGTCTGGAATCCACACAAAAGAGAAACAAGCTTCAGCACAAGTCAGGGGGAGATCCAGATACAGCCCAGGGGTTTGGAACCAACATAAGAGATAAAGTGAAGAGCAGGAAGCTAGAATAAGGGATCAGACACCCATTGCCAAAGGAAGAGACACATTTTATAATTCTAAGATCTACAGTTAAGTCTGACAGGATAGTGGACCAGGTTTGGCACTACATTTGTGAGCTGGAGAAAAGAACGGGGGAAGAGGCTCCCTCTCCCCAGATACTTGGGAACTGTGTTTCATGGTAAGAAGATCTGCAGTCAAGTCGGCCAGTATAGTGAACCCGACTTCACTTAACACTGCGTTTGTGAAAGAATAGGGCAAGATTCTCCCCCCTTGATACTTGGGAATTGTGTTTTGTGATAAGGTCTACAGTCAAGTCTGGCAGGATAGTGAACTAGACTTGACGCTGCATTTTGAGCTGGAGAAAGAACAGGGGAAGAGATGTCACCCTCCCAATATATTTGGAAACTGTTTTGTCGTAAGAAGCCTACAGTCAAGTCTGACAGGACAGTAAACCAGAGTTGGTGTTACTTTGTTGAAAGAAGAGGGGAAAGTGACTCCCCCTCTCTCCCTCGTTGATACTTGGGAACTGTGTTCTTTTTTTGTAATAGATAGAACCGGCAAAGAAAGAAGAGCGAAGACACTTCCTGTTTAATCCTGTTGTGTTTCTTTTTATCTACATGTGGAGGAGCATCCAACGTCAAGAACGTTTAAGTTAAAGAACCACTAATTCTGTTTTTCATCCAGAGATGAACGTTTGAACCTATATCCAGAAAAGAGGCGCCTCCATCTGGATCAAGAAGACATCCAGTTGTTTTCCATCGTTAGTGTAGAGTGTAAGGGACTGAAAAAGGTTTGGACACAGGATGGGGGACACTGTATTTTATGGGACATCTTGATAGAGTCCTTTGTATTTTTGAAAAGGTAGGGCAACCCTTCATAGGGAAAGGTATGTTTTTTTCCTTTTTTCTTTTACTTTTATATATAAGTTTGTACCAACAAGCATACCACCACTGTGTCAGGCTTGCACTTCTGCACCCTTACCCAAGGTATAGAAGAACATTTAGATCATAATGAAACAGACACAATGTGTAAATATTGTTAAAATAAATGAATAATGTGCTATTATTCCTGCAGCTCTTTGAAACCTGCACATTTTTAGATGATACTCTGCAGACCATTCATCTTTTCCAGGTGCTCGACTAGAAAGAAGATCCTCAAGGTTGCCTGGTGAAGAGCTTTTAAGGAGCAAAGGGAAACATGGGCACTTGAAATGGAAGAAATTGAAAGAACGTTTAAAGAAACGGGGTGTGAAATGCCAACTGCAAGGTTCTTTGTGTGTTGCTGAATGTAGAAGCCACACAAGAGAGGAAATGCATCAGGATCCTCTTGATAGTAGGAAAGTAAAAAGAACATCAGATATGCAAAATGTAGAAAAGATTTCTCAAGAACAGAATGGCAATTTCAATGATTTCCCACAACTGTAAATAATAGTTTGTATAAGCACTATACATTTTACACTGACTTGATGAAAGCACATTTTGTACTATCTGATTTTCAGTGGCTCACACTCTTAAGCCAGCCACGCATTTCCAAAATAATACTCTACGTGCAGTGATATCATTCAAAAGGTCAAAAGAACAGGATCAGACATTAGAATCCAAAATAACTTCCAGAGGTCCGGTTTATGCTGAGAAGCGTGGGCACTCCCAATTGGTTTTGACTTCAAGTTGTGCAGAGTGTGGTTGGGGGTTCTTACAGATTTCATTTATGAAAGTAATCCCAATAAAGAAGGACACCACTGAACTGTTTGCCATGGACTCTCTCTTTCACCCTCGATTCATAGACATGATGCACCTTATTTGCAGTAAAGAACATTCTCCCTTAAGTTCAGAGCAAAGAATATCACGCTTGTGGAATTGCACACGCTGTTGTGACCAAACGGTGCTTCAAAGTTTGTAAAAGACCATGACAGGCCTTGTTTGGAATTAATAATAATACAAAAGCATGGCACATGCACCCACAGAAACGCATAACAAAGGGTTATTGGCAAACTTATTAGTATCCAGGACCCACAAATGTTGCAAATACAGCCATTGAAAATCTAGGAGGAAAGGCACATTTTATGCATGTGTACTGCTGGGCAGGCCAACAGTGTGCTTCTGTCCATCACAATGTCAGTGGCAAATCACCCAAGAATCCAAAAAGAGAATCACACACTCCCTTTATTGAAGATTGCAGTTCTGTTATTGCTATGCTCTGTAATGCTAACTTTCTTTTAAATTTAATATAACATTTTATTGCTTTTTAAACACAAAGAAAACATACAGCCCCGAACAACGGGGTAACCAATATTTCCCTTTCCTGCCCATTCGTAGTTCCACATCTTGTTCCACATACAGAGGAGCTTGGTAGAACCGGACATTTAACCACCTTAATATTGCGCAAACTGGTTCCCTTACGAGTCCTTGGGTTTTAGCACAGTCTGTCCATACAGGTTACTGTTCAGTGTGCATCTTCCCATTTTTGCCATATTTTCGGAGCTTTCTCAGGACATCCCCGGGCTGTATACACTCTTTTTTCCATCGCAATACAAATGTCCACATCTGTTAACCATTGCTCATAAGTCGGTGCTGTTGCAGAGCCCCAGAGTTGCGCTATATTTCTTTTCAGTATTGCAGAGGTGGTAGATAGAAACGCTTTTTCATAACGTGTTAGCTCAATATCCTCTTCTATTCCCAACAGTAGTTGTTTGGGGCTCATGTGAATTCTTTTGCCCATTACCCTTGACAGTTCGCTGCAGCATTGCTGCCAGTATCGTTGGATGACGGCACATTCCCACAGTATGTGATAGTAGGAGCCTTCCTCCCTTTTACTTCTCAGGCAGTGCGGGTCGGTGGTTTTCCCCCAGTTGAATAGTGCTACCCTCGTGTAATAAATTCTGTGCAGTACCTTCAGTTGTATTAACCTGAACCTGGACGAGATAGCCACCTCTCTGAGGAACATTAATGCAGCCACCCAGTCCTCAGGAAGTATGGCGCCCACATCCCTCTCCCATTTGGCCTTCAAACCTGATAGTTCTTTCGTGGCGAAGGAAGTTATGGCACTATATAAGGTAGACGTGACTTTGTGTCTAATCATTTCTGGGAACAGGTTGCGTTCCAGCGGGCAGTAGTCTGGCATGTCTATCATATCGGGGAGATGGACCTGTAGCGCATGTTTAAGTTGCATATAGTGGTATTGTTCATTGGGGGGAAGCGTAAAAGTGGTGGCTAAAGCTTCAAATGGTATTATTTCGTTTTCTCTCACTATGTCCCCAATTTTCGTAATTCCTCGCTGGGACCAGGAGCGCCATTTAGGGAGCTTGTTCACTTCTGGAAGGTGTTTATTATTCCACAGTGGTTGTGCTGGGGTTAGCTTCCCGTCCCAGCCTAAGTATTTATGAGTATCTGACCATATTAGAGTTATATGTGTCTGCATGGATGGGGCTGCAGCCCGGTCTTTTTGGCAGTAGAGGTATTTCATGATGGGTCTTTCTTGTGGGTTGGAATCCGGCATTCTGTTGTGCGGTAGTGTGGTGTCCCCGTGTAGTTTATCATTTATTATTGCCATTTGACTGGCCCAGTAATATGTTTGCAGTCGGGGGAGTCCGATTCCGCCTTCCCATATGGATCTTTGTAGGGTCGTGAGTGCCAGACGTGGGCATCCCCCTTTTCATAGCAATTTCCTGAGTATTTGATCTATTCTAGAAAACTCACTGGTCGCAACAGGCAGTGGAGCATTTTGTAATATATAAAGAAAGCGGGGGAGGGCCATCATTTTGAAAAGTGCAGCGCGTCCTAATAGTGTAAGTGGTAAGGACATCCAATGTTGGACTTCATCTTTGAACTTTAACGTTATAGGGAGTAAGTTCTTGGGCACATAGTCTGTCAATTTATGTGTAATTTGTATGCCTAGGTATCTAAATTGTTCCCTTTCTATGCGGTATGGGCATTCGTCTGGTACTGCGTTGTCTATCTGCCTCACTGGGAACAGTATGGATTTAGACCAGTTGACACGAAGGCCGCTGAACCTGCCGTATCTTTTTAGCAATTGCGTCACGATAGGGCAAGAGTCACGTGGGTCCTGTAGGTATATAAGTAGGTCATCTGCGTATAAGGACACCTTGTCCTCCCAGTCTTCTGCCCATCTGAATCCACGCCATGTTTGTGTGGATCTTAGTAGGATTGCTAAAGGTTCGATCGCTAATGCGAATACCAAATCTGACAGGGGGCAACCCTGTCTTGTGCCCTGACCCAGCCGGAAAGGATTTGAGACATGCCCGTTTACCTTGGTTACCGCTTCAGGAAGGTGATATAGTAGCTTGACCCAACTTATGAAGTACGGTCCTATGCCCATTCGTTGCATAATCGCCCAAATTGCTTCCCAATGAACAGAGTCAAAAGCCTTTTCAAAGTCTATGGCAAGCAAGGCCAGGGGGCTCTGCAGCCCAGGTACTTTTTCCAGTGCCGTATGTAATCTGTATATATTCTGTCTAGTGGATCTCTCCGGCATGAACCTGCACTGGTCTGGGTGTACCAGTGTGTGTATAACTTGCTGTAGTCGGTTGGCCAGTACCTTTGCAAGTATCTTGGCCTCGCAGTTTATTAGGAAGATGGGTCTGTAGGAGCTGCACTTGTCAGGTGGCTTATCCGCTTTTGGTAAAACTATTATCGTGGCTTTTCTAAGGTCTGGGGGGAGGCAACCCAGTGAATGTGAGTGTTGAAAAAGGCGTAGCAGGTGCGGGGAGATTACATTTGCTCCAATTTTCTTCCATATTTCGACTGGGAAGCCATTTGGACCTGGGGTTTTCCCTGATTGGAGTTCTGACATTGCCTGGGTTATTTCTTCCTCAGTGATTTCTTGTTCTAATATGTTGAGCTGTTGCACATTCAAAGTAGGGAGAGTGATTTCATCCAGAATGTCAGTCGATAGCGGTGAGGATGGTGCTCTGTACAGTTCTGTATAGTACTTTGCGAACCCCTCGGCTATGTCCTGGTCTGTTACCAGTGGATCTGGTCCTTCCGCCATCAGTTTCCTGACTTGGGTAAGGCCCAGCTCCCTACGTTCTAGCCATGCTAGTATTTTCCCGGCCTTGTCCCCTGTCTCGTATACCCTTGCTCGCATCGCTGCGTGTGCTTGTTTAGCGTTATCTAAAGTTATGTGTTGCAGGTGTTTTTGCGCCAATTGTAGCGTACGGTGCGTCGCGGGTTGGTCGTGGGTTATATGCTCAACTTCAGCATTCTGTACCTTTATTTCGGCTTCGCGTATTGCTTCGAGATGTTTCTTTTTGTGGGCTGAGGTCCAGGCTATGATCTCATCTCTTAATACCATCTTTAGAGCCTCCCATAGTGTTACCGGGCTATCTACAGAGCCAATATTCAATTCAAAGTACGATTTGGTGACCTTTTGAATATGTTCTACCAGTTCTGGGAATCCTAGGTAGTAACCATTTAATCTCCAACTGGGTGGGGGAGTTGATCTGTTGGTCTTAATCGTTATTGCAAGTGGAGAGTGATCCGATATGCCTCTGGTGAGTAGGTGTGCCTCACATGCTTCATGTATATTGCTTAATGGTAGGAAGAAATAATCTAACCGGGACAGTGAGGCATGTGCTCCAGAGTGATACAAATATTCTCTTTCGTTGGGATGCAATGATCTCCATACGTCTTGCAGCCCCAGAGCATTAGTGAATGTGGCGAGCTTAGTGCGCGTTTCTGGGTTTCTGGACCTTACATGTGTTCTATCAATGTCTATATTCATTACTTCATTGAAGTCTCCCCCAATTAGTGTGAGATCTGCAGAGTTGGTAGCAAGTAGGGGCGTAATGTCATTGGTCTGAGAGGTTAGCAGATTGGGTGGTGCATATACAGCAGTCATGGATATAGTGCGTTCCCGGAGGCTTCCTATTGTGTGTACGAATCTGCCTCCCGTGTCCTGTGTAACAGTGATGGGTATATATGGAAGTCTTTTGTGTACTAGGATTAATACCCCTCGCGATCCCATCATGAAACCGGCGTGTAATGCCAATCTATAATTCGAGCGTTTAAATAGTGTGCACTTTGTACCAGCGAGATGTGTCTCTGTTTCGGTTAAGTGCCTGCAGGACCAGTCGCCTTTTGATGCTATTACCAAACCCGTTTACATTCCATGTCATCAGCCGGATGGTTCTATTTCTGTTCATGTTGGAGGTCCCTGCCATTTGAGCTGTATGACTAGAGTGACGCTCTGTTGGGTGTCTAGAGATGCTGCGTGATACAGCGGCCCGTTCAGGGATTGGTCATGGTTGTGCGTAAGGTGGTTATCTGCCGGGACACATGTACTCCTGTGTTTTGCGTGGCTTATTAGTAAGGAAGCTGTTGCCATGCGTGTGTCGGAACTGGTGCGGTGTTTAACATTACAACTTTGAACCCCCCACCCCATACTCAACCCAACTTGAAGCATCTGTCGCCCAGTATAACAAATTCAACACACTGTCAAAAGGACAGTCAACTCATTAACTAATAACTATTACCTAATGTTCTTTTCTCTACTCGTTCTGCCACACCACCCAAATTGTTCACAGTCCACACAGAGTTCGGGATCGTATGTGGTGGCTCGTAGGGGCCCTCTGCTTACATCATGCCATCATGTCCCTTTGACGGATTTACGGCCAATTGTGAACAGGATTTCACAGTACCCTTGCATACGTGTCTGGCGCATGCCCTGGTGTAGTCTCGCTGGGTGTACATCGGTTGTCCTACCTGGTTTAGTGCGTCAATTTTCTATTCCTTGAGCTGGAGCATTCGGTTCCGGTCGAGGGGTAGCCGCCCTCGTCGCCCTCTGTCTCCCGGGAGTCTGGGCCTGCCCCCAGGGTCCGGGATCCCCGAATCCCAATTTCCAGCGATGTGTGTCTCGGTCCATTTCCAGGCCTCTTTTGGGTCCGTAAAGTGCACCGTGGTGCCGTTATGCTGGATCTTGAGTTGTGCCGGGAAAAGCAGTCCATATTTGACGTTCATAGAGTGCAGTTTCCTCTTTAGATGTTCAAAGGATTGCCTGGCTTTTTGCACTTCCCGGGTGTAGTCCGGGAAGAACGCGATTCTGGAGCCGTTGTATGTAGTCGGGCTTCCGGATCGGGTCATCTGCAGTATCGCGTCTCTGTCTCGGTAGTTCAATAGCTTTGCGATGACGGTCCTCGGGGGTGGCCCAGGTATTGGACGCCCTGATGGTACTCGGTGGGCTCTCTCTATTGAAAAGAAATTGGAGAAGGATTTTGGTGCCGCCAGGTCCGCTAGCAATTGCTCGAGGAAGAGCTCCATACTGGGACCTTCTGCTCCTTCCGGCAGTCCCAAAATGTGAATATTGTTGCGGCGTGATCTGCCCTCTCCCTCCTCCACTCGTGCCTCCAGAGATTTTAGACGTGTGATTGCCTGTGATAGTTGCAGGTGGACCCCGCCAAGATCATCCTCCACATTTGAGACTCTCTGTTCTACTTCCCCTGTGCGAGAGGACAGCTTTTGGAGGTCGTGTCGGTGGAACGAGACCTCTGCTGAGATGCCGTCCATTTTTTTCTCCATTGAGGAGCGAGAAGTAGCGATGGCGTCCATCACATCTTTTAACGTCAGGTCTCCAGCCTCAGGCGGGGAGGCCGTCGGTGGTTCCACCTCCATTGCAGTGGTGGGGGTGCTAGTTGCGTATTGGTCCATGGTGCTTTGTGTGGTACCCCGTTTTGTTTTATCTTTGCCCATGGTGCCCCCTGCTCGTCTCACACGGTGGGGAAGCACCTTACAAGGTCGCGGTGCAGCAGGATGTGTCCGGGGCACCAGCACTTTTCGCACCCCTCGACACAGTCGTGCTTGTGTCTTCGGCACTGCGGAGGTCCATTTGGCAATCTAGGGTCCTGCCGGGTCAGTGCACGCTTGTGTTCCGCAGGCCCGCACGGAGGAGCTGGCTCTGGGTCCCCCCTCCCCTCCTCGTAGTGCTTCGGCGGCCCGTGTCCTCCTCAGTCGTTGGCCGCGGCGGCCATTTTGGCAGGCATTTCCTCACGCCCAGGGGGCCTCCGGGTCTGTCGAAGTAGATGCTGAGCGGATTTCGTCCGGAGTCAGGATTTCTTCCAGGGGTGCTATACCGCTTTAGGCCAGCTCGGGTGTCTTTCCAGGCCGGTTCGATCCGTCCAAAGGATATTTAAACAGGATATTGCGGTGTGGCCAGAGGGAGCTCACGGGACTCACGTCCTTGCTGCTCGCATGCTGGCCACGCCCCCGTGTAATGCTAACTTTGATGTGCAATATGCAAGCGATAACACAATAATGGCTGCTTGTTATGTTACAGCCTACTAAAACAAAGAAGAAAATGCTATGCCAATGAGGTTTCAACTAATATGTCAGTGGATGCAACTTTGAGTCAGAAATCTCTCAGTGTTGGCATCAAAATGCTCACCCAAAGAGATTGTGATGCATACAAGTTTTCTTATCGACTCACTAGCCTACATGTTTATGGCCGGTGTAACAACATTTGTTTGGATAACCCTTGGTCATGAAATTAGTAGCAAACAAGTGCTGAAGCCATTTACTGCTATTGCAGCGTGGGCAAAAAGCATGTCTGTCAGTACAGTTATTTTGAAAAGTAATCGCATTGACACTAATAATTCAAGGTTGGCTGATATATTGGAGGACCCTTCTTGCCTGAATTAGCAGAGCACCATTTATACCACAATATGAAAGGTGATGTGAAAGCAGAGAGATTTACATGATTGTCTGTCCTAGTTGCCTGGTGAGCTGTGAGCCACGCATCTCTCATCAATCACACGAAGCTGTTGAACTGCAGAGTAAAAGGAGGTGTTTTACTTCTGCATTTTGCAGTTGTTCTTATGTTGGCGTAATGAAGAAGATTGTTTTGGCAATTACTTTTGAAGCAGCCTTTAAAAAAGTAGAAATTAAACAGTGTTTACTCATAGATTCAATAATATAAAAGAAAGATAGAGGAGTAAAGAGGAAGCTGAAATTGCAAAGCACACTCCTGACAGGAGTTAAGAGCCTCTGCAAAGTAATCAGAATGTTCTTGATGGCCTACTTGAACAAAGTGGTTGTAGAACCGGCTAAATTATCACCAAAGTATTTTGCACGATTCAAAATACTCAAGGCAATCGGAGAAGTGGCTTACTGCATTCAGCTACCCAAGTCCTGGCACTGAATACACAATGTATTTCATGTTTCTCAATTGGAAACACATGTAATGGACAGATTTAAAAGAAGACAAACCTCCATTCCTCCACCAATCGATACTCCAGCCTGAATATGAGGTTGCAGGCATCAGTGACTCCAGATATTACCAGGGATCATTGCAATACTTTATCGATTGGAAGGGTTATGGGCCTTCCGATCGTACATGGGAACATGCTACAGCAGTACATGCTCGCACCTTAGTACGCAATCTAAGTTGTAACAATACTGCCCAATCACAGGTAAGAATCCCCTCACGGGGAGGCAAAGCTTGACTATTGCAAACGGCCTTACAAAGATGATGTATCAACAATAAATACATATATATGTTACTTCATCGAATCCAAGAACTTTTTTCAACATACTTTGATAACTCACGGATATTTTTAAGATAACGCAGTGGGTTTCCCACATAGGTCCTTCCAGTAGACCGGCAATACTAATCCGGTCAACATCATATCACCTGATCAGCCTTAGCCATACAACGTTAAAGTAAAGCTCCTTTGTTTAGCGTGGAATTCAGGTGAAAACCTAGGTACATGATGGTGGATTTGGGTATCAGAGCTTGACCAGCTGATTTCCACTCAAAACACATCTTTTTACTTGCATTACTATAGCATCGTATTGCACTGGACTTCTTCCCATTGATTATTAACTCATTGTGTTGCGAGTACCGCTGCATAGAATCCAGCTGCCTCTGCAGGCCTACCTGGGGTTTGTCCAGTAGTATTACGGCGTCCGCATACGTAAGAAATGGAACAGTCAAATTCAGAATCTTAGGTGGAACAAAACTAGATAACTGCAAAAAATCCCCCAGGTTCGTAGGGTAAAGATTGAACAGGCACAGAGCGAGGACACATCCCTGCCTCTAAATGTTGTGAATCTACCCGTCAATGGTCCGAGCCTGTTCAATCTCACCTGTAATGAACTGTCCCTGTGTAAATAGACAAGAATGCACAGAAGGGGCGATGGGATCTTACATTCCCTCAACTTAGACCAAAGAAACGCTCGATTAACAGAATCGAATGCCTGGGAATAGTATATTGTGGCAGCATAAATGGGAACAGCTCCTCTTTCCCACATCTTCTCCTGCAAACATCTAACAACATAACCATTAAGGGTAGTGGAAAGGTTTTTCTGGAATCCGGTCTGATATTTCTTTAGACGACCTGCTCACACAGCCCATGCCAACAATCGCAGAGAGGATGAGGATACATAATACCTTAGCCCAAAACGCTGGACCTTTCTTCAACAACGCATTACTCAAGCCATTACGCGAGCTAGAGGATTTACTCAGGATTATAAAAGGCAGTGACCAAACCATATCCGGATGCGTGTATGAGATCGATTGCAATTATTCTCTATTAAGAGCTTTAAAGTGCACCTCCCACCTCACTTCAGATATTGGAATGGCCTGCAAGTATTCTTGGGGTTTAATAGTATTATACCGCCCAGAGGTTGTGGGAGTTTTTCTCCACTAAGATCCTCAACATCTTTTCACCCTTGATTTCCAACTGCATACATTTGTAACTCTTTAACCAGTTTTGATGTTTGTTTTAACCGTCCAACTCCCTCCTGGTATTCAACACCCAGAGTCTCCCTTTTGCAGAGTGCTTTTATGTCCCTCCTTAAGATCTTTTTTTTTGCTTGAATGTCACAATCATAAGTATGCAATACTGCCTTTAGCTGTTGCGAGAGGCACTGATATGTGGTGTCAAATTTCTCAATATAATTCTGAAACTTTACTGTACTAAGCATACTTATGTTGCGCCTTGAAACACTTTATAAATGCCATATCATATCATATCTCAATCTTTTGGTCCAATGTGGTCATATCATAGAATTTATGAATCCCATTATTGAACTTCACAAGATTCCTTATCCTTTCTGCCAATTGATTCCCACCAGAAGTAGCCTCCAAATACAAAAACACATTATGGTTAACCGTGGCACACAGCCCACCCAAATGTGATCACTGAGGGAGGTCTCTAACACTCTCACCTCTTTACACACATTAAATAGACGAGCTGACAAAATCAAATAGTCTGTTTGAGAGTATTTCTCCCCACACTTCCATGTCAGATATGCCAGCAGATCCCCCTTTATTGCACAGTGCCCACTATACAGCAAAATTGTGTTTCAAGACACATCAAGACAAGGGTGGAGGGGAAAGGGATGAAGAAGGTATAAAACAAAAATGTTCTTAAACGGTCTTAACCTTCGGAACATGCAAGTGCTATATCAAGAGGGAAGGGGAATAGGGAGGAGTTGAAGTGCAGGAATGGGGAGGAAGAGAGGAGAGACAAACTAAACACTCTGACTAGGTCGGAAGACGATTTAGAAGGTGAAAGTGCTTGAACATGAAAAAAGGGGTATAGGGTGAGGAAGGGAAGTGATGAGTTAGGGAGAAAATGAGAGGTACAATGCATGACAGGTAAGAGAACCAAAATGCAGTTAAGACAATCGGGTAAGGCTGACTGCAGACAGGACTTGCCTCGCCTCAAGGAATGAGGGGCTACATCAGTCATACAGACAGCAATAAGACAATCAGGGAAGGCTGACTGCAGACAGGACTCGCCTCGCCTCAAGGAATGAGGGGCTACATCAGTCATACAGACAGCAATAAGACAATCAGGGAAGGCTGACTGCAGACAGGACTCGCCTCGCCTCAAGGAATGAGGGGCTACATCAGTCATACAGACAGCAATAAGACAATCAGGGAAGGCTGACTGCAGACAGGACTCGCCTCGCCTCAAGGAATGAGGGGCTTCATCAGTCATACAGGCAGCAATAAGACAATCGGGTAAGGCTGACTGCAGACAGGACTCGCCTCGCTTCAAGGAATGAGGGCCTACATCAGTCATACAGACAGCAATAAGACAATCGGGGAAGGATGACTTCAGACAGGACTCGCCTCGCCTCAAGGAATGAGGGGCTACATCAGTCATACAGACAGCAATAAGACAATCAGGGAAGGCTGACTGCAGACAGGACTCGCCTCGCCTCAAGGAATGAGGGGCTACATCAGTCATACAGACAGCAATAAGACAATCAGGGAAGGCTGACTGCAGACAGGACTCGCCTCGCCTCAAGGAATGAGGGGCTTCATCAGTCATACAGACAGCAATAAGACAATCGGGTAAGGCTGACTGCAGACAGGACTCGCCTCGCTTCAAGGAATGAGGGCCTACATCAGTCATACAGACAGCAATAAGACAATCGGGGAAGGATGACTTCAGACAGGACTCGCCTCGCCTCAAGGAATGAGGGGCTACATCAGTCATACAGACAGCAATAAGACAATCGGGGAAGGCTGACTGCAGACAGGACTCGCCTCGCCTCAAGGAATGAGGGGCTACATCAGTCATACAGACAGCAATAAGACTATCGGGGAAGGCTGACTGCAGACAGGACTCGCCTCGCCTCAAGGAATGAGGGGCTACATCAGTCATACAGACAGCAATAAGACTATCGGGAAAGGCTGACTGCAGACAGGACTCGCCTCGCCTCAAGGAATGAGGGGCTGCATCAGTCATACAGGCAGCAATAAGACAATCAGGGAAGGCTGACTGCAGACAGGACTCGCCTCGCCTCAAGGAATGAGGGGCTGCATCAGTCATACAGGCAGCAATAAGACAATCAGGGAAGGCTGACTGCAGACAGGACTCGCCTCGCCTCAAGGAATGAGGGGCTGCATCAGTCATACAGGCAGCAATAAGACAATCAGGGAAGGCTGACTGCAGACAGGACTCGCCTCGCCTCAAGGAATGAGGGGCTGCATCAGTCATACAGGCAGCAATAAGACAATCAGGGAAGGCTGACTGCAGACAGGACTCGCCTCGCCTCAAGGAATGAGGGGCTACATCAGTCATACAGACAGCAATAAGACAATCAGGGAAGGCTGACTGCAGACAGGACTCGCCTCAAGGAATGAGGGGCTACATCAGTCATACAGGCAGCAATAAGACAATCAGGGAAGGCTGACTGCAGACAGGACTCGCCTCGCCTCAAGGAATGAGGGGCTACATCAGTCATACAGACAGCAATAAGACAATCAGGGAAGGCTGACTGCAGACAGGACTCGCCTCGCCTCAAGGAATGAGGGGCTACATCAGTCATACAGGCAGCAATAAGACAATCAGGGAAGGCTGACTGCAGACAGGACTCGCCTCGCCTCAAAGAATGAGGGGCTACATCAGTCATACAGGCAGCAATAAGTCAATCAGGTAAGGCTGACTGCAGACAGGACTCGCCTCGCCTCAAGGAATGAGGGGCTACATCAGTCATACAGACAGCAATAAGACAATCAGGGAAGGCTGACTGCAGACAGGACTTGCCTCGCCTCAAGGAATGAGGGGCTACATCAGTCATACAGACAGCAATAAGACAATCAGTTAAGGCTGACTGCAGACAGGACTCGCCTCGCCTCAAAGAATGAGGGGCTACATCAGTCATATAGGCAGCAATAAGACAATCAGGGAAGGCTGACTGCAAATGAGGGGCTACATCAGTCATACAGACAGCAATACGACAATCAGGGAAGGCTGACTGCAAATGAGGGGCTACATCAGTCATACAGACAGCAATAAGACAATCAGGGAAGGCTGACTGCAGACAGGACTCGCCTCAAAGAATGAGGGGCTACGTCAGTCATACAGGCAGCAATAAGTCAATCAGGTAAGACTGACTGCAGACAGGACTCGCCTCGCCTCAAGGAATGAGGGGCTACATCAGTCATACAGACAGCAATAAGACAATCAGGGAAGGCTGACTGCAGACAGGACTCGCCTCGCCTCAAGGAATGAGGGGCTACATCAGTCATACAGACAGCAATAAGACAATCAGGGAAGGCTGACTGCAGACAGGACTCGCCTCGCCTCAAGGAATGAGGGGCTACATCAGTCATACAGACAGCAATAAGACAATCAGGGAAGGCTGACTGCAGACAGGACTCGCCTCGCCTCAAGGAATGAGGGCCTACATCAGTCATACAGACAGCAATAAGACAATCAGGGAAGGATGACTTCAGACAGGACTCGTCTCGCCTCAAGGAATGAGGGGCTACATCAGTCATACAGACAGCAATAAGACAATCGGGGAAGGCTGACTGCAGACAGGACTCGCCTCGCCTCAAGGAATGAGGTGCTACATCAGTCATACAAACAGCAATAAGACAATCGGGGAAGGCTGACTGCAGACAGGACTCGCCTCGCCTCAAGGAATGAGGGGCTACATCAGTCATACGACAGCAATAAGACAATCGGGAAAGGCTGACTGCAGACAGGCCTCGCCTCAAGGAATGAGGGGCTACATCAGTCATACAGACAGCAATAAGACAATCAGGGAAGGATGACTTCAGACAGGACTCGTCTCGCCTCAAGGAATGAGGGGCTACATCAGTCATACAGACAGCAATAAGACAATCAGGGAAGGCTGACTGCAGACAGGACTCGCCTCGCCTCAAGGAATGAGGGGCTACATCAGTCATACAGGCAGCAATAAGACAATCAGGGAAGGCTGACTGCAGACAGGACTCGCCTCGCCTCAAAGAATGAGGGGCTACATCAGTCATACAGGCAGCAATAAGTCAATCAGGTAAGGCTGACTGCAGACAGGACTCGCCTCGCCTCAAGGAATGAGGGGCTACATCAGTCATACAGACAGCAATAAGACAATCAGGGAAGGCTGACTGCAGACAGGACTTGCCTCGCCTCAAGGAATGAGGGGCTACATCAGTCATACAGACAGCAATAAGACAATCAGTTAAGGCTGACTGCAGACAGGACTCGCCTCGCCTCAAAGAATGAGGGGCTACATCAGTCATACAGGCAGCAATAAGACAATCAGGGAAGGCTGACTGCAAATGAGGGGCTACATCAGTCATACAGACAGCAATACGACAATCAGGGAAGGCTGACTGCAAATGAGGGGCTACATCAGTCATACAGACAGCAATAAGACAATCAGGGAAGGCTGACTGCAGACAGGACTCGCCTCAAAGAATGAGGGGCTACGTCAGTCATACAGGCAGCAATAAGTCAATCAGGTAAGACTGACTGCAGACAGGACTCGCCTCGCCTCAAGGAATGAGGGGCTACATCAGTCATACAGACAGCAATAAGACAATCAGGGAAGGCTGACTGCAGACAGGACTCGCCTCGCCTCAAGGAATGAGGGGCTACATCAGTCATACAGACAGCAATAAGACAATCAGGGAAGGCTGACTGCAGACAGGACTCGCCTCGCCTCAAGGAATGAGGGGCTACATCAGTCATACGACAGCAATAAGACAATCGGGAAAGGCTGACTGCAGACAGGACTCGCCTCGCCTCAAGGAATGAGGGGCTACATCAGTCATACAGACAGCAATAAGACTATCGGGGAAGGCTGACTGCAGACAGGACTCGCCTCGCCTCAAGGAATGAGGGGCTACATCAGTCATACAGGCAGCAATAAGACAATCAGGGAAGGCTGACTGCAGACAGGACTCGCCTCGCCTCAAGGAATGAGGGGCTACATCAGTAATAAGACAATCAGGGAAGGCTGACTGCAGACAGGACTCACCTCGCCTCAAGGAATGAGGGGCTACATCAGTCATACAGACAGCAATAAGACAATCAGGGAAGGCTGACTGCAGACAGGACTCGCCTCGCCTCAAGGAATGAGGGGCTACATCAGTCATACAGGCAGCAATAAGACAATCAGGGAAGGCTGACTGCAGACAGGACTCGCCTCGCCTCAAGGAATGAGGGGCTACATCAGTCTTACAGACAGCAATAAGACAATCAGGGAAGGCTGACTGCAGACAGGACTCGCCTCGCCTCAAGGAATGAGGGGCTACATCAGTCATACAGGCAGCAATAAGACAATCAGGGAAGGCTGACTGCAGACAGGACTCGCCTCAAAGAATGAGGGGCTACGTCAGTCATACAGGCAGCAATAAGTCAATCAGGTAAGACTGACTGCAGACAGGACTCGCCTCGCCTCAAGGAATGAGGGGCTACGTCAGTCATACAGGCAGCAATAAGATAATCAGGGAAGGCTGACTGCAGACAGGACTCGCCTCGCCTCAAAGAATGAGGGGCTACATCAGTCATACAGGCAGCAATAAGACAATCAGGGAAGGCTGACTGCAGACATTACTCGCCTCGCCTCAAGGAATGAGGGGCTACATCAGTCATACAGACAGCAATAAGACAATCAGGGAAGGCTGACTGCAGACAGGACTCGCCTCGCCTCAAGGAATGAGGGGCTACATCAGTCATACAGGCAGCAATAAGACAATCAGGGAAGGCTGACTGCAGACAGGACTTGCCTCGCCTCAAGGAAAGAGGGGCTACATCAGTCATACAGACAGCAATAAGACAATCAGGGAAGGCTGACTGCAGACAGGACTCGCCTCGCCTCAAGGAATGAGGGGCTACATCAGTCATACAGACAGCAATAAGACAATCAGGGAAGGCTGACTGCAGACAGGACTCGCCTCAAAGAATGAGGGGCTACGTCAGTCATACAGGCAGCAATAAGTCAATCAGGTAAGACTGACTGCAGACAGGACTCGCCTCGCCTCAAGGAATGAGGGGCTACGTCAGTCATACAGGCAGCAATAAGATAATCAGGGAAGGCTGACTGCAGACAGGACTCGCCTCGCCTCAAAGAATGAGGGGCTACATCAGTCATACAGGCAGCAATAAGACAATCAGGGAAGGCTGACTGCAGACAGGACTCGCCTCGCCTCAAGGAATGAGGGGCTACATCAGTCATACAGACAGCAATAAGACAATCAGTTAAGGCTGACTGCAGACAGGACACGCCTCGCCTCAAAGAATGAGGGGCTACATCAGTCATACAGGCAGCAATAAGTCAATCGGGTAAGACTGACTGCAGACAGGACTCGCCTCGCCTCAAGGAATGAGGGGCTACATCAGTCATACAGACAGCAATAAGACAATCGGGGAAGGCCGACTGCAGACAGGACTCGCCTCGCCTCAAAGAATGAGGGGCTACATCAGTCATACAGACAGCAATAAGACAATCAGGGGAGGCTGACTGCAGACAGGACTCGCCTCGCCTCAAAGAATGAGGGGCTACATCAGTCATACAGGCAGCAATAAGTCAATCAGGTAAGACTGACTGCAGACAGGACTCGCCTCGCCTCAAGGAATGAGGGGCTACATCAGTCATACAGACAGCAATAAGACAATCGGATAAGGCTGACTGCAGATGGAAAAGCCTCACCTCAGGGTGAGAGGGTTCTAGCCTCCCACCCTGAGTCTTCAACCATTACTTGGCACCTCTGGCCCACCTCATCTCTACCTTCTGTTCCAACTTTCAGTGTTATGCGTATGACACTCGGCTCTCCTTCAGGCTCCCCTCAGCCTCCTGTGCTCTCTCGCTCATACCTGACTTTCTATCCGTGATTCCGGAATGGTGTGCCTCCAACAATCTCTGCCTTAATGCCAGTAAGACTGAGATCCTTCTCATTGGGACCCCTGCTCCCACTTTCCCTCTTTCACTCTGGCCGCCCACCCGGGGCCCTCTACCCGCACCTTCCTATGAGGCGAAGAACCTTGGTGTTATCTTCGACTCCACACTTTCCTTCTCTACTCACATCTTTGACAAGTCACACTACCAGCTGCACCCTCCACCTCCATGAAGGTGTTGGGATTTTAAAATTGAATGCATTGTATGATCACTGCATACTATTTTCTGTTAGTCAAATAAATGGTATTAAACATGTGCATTTTGCGGGGTCTATATAGGTCCAAGAAGAAGTTGCCAGAGAAAGGAGAGAGACATGCTGAAAGATAGAATGAACACAAGAGGAGGGCATCCCTCCAGCACAGGCTCTTGCCCCATGCATTATATCCCTGGGAATAATAGCAGTGCGAGAAAAGGAAGCAGGCACTGCTAAACGCCTCCAGGGTTCATAGCAGGTTTACTTCATGCAGTCAACACGTCTCATACCCGAGCACGTCCTTGCAGCTGTAGTGTTAACCAGAACCAAATTGAAACCAATATTGGGGGGGCTCGCCTGAAGATAATGTAATGTGTAAAACATCTTCCTGTTACCAAAAGCACTGAAGATGCCATTCTTACACATTCCCTAAAGCGCCTCCACAAAGTAACAATATTTCTGATGTTTGTTATTCTGCTTAGAATCACATGCTGTGCATAGTCCGACATCCAGTGGTCACTGCGGAGTATTGCATTTTGTTTTTCGTAGTCGAAAAGGGGACGTCGACAAGGCGTGTCTGTAACACTATCCCTATAGTGACGTGCAGTGTACCCACAACCCCTCACGCGTCGAGGTCCCTCAGATTGGTTTTTTCCACCCAGTTATTGGTCGCCTTTATGCAGAGCTCCTCGAGAGACATTGCGAAATCATTTCCTCGACCCTTGGTCGTTTATTATTATTAACTATCACATATAACCCTCCCTTGACGCAGCTGCCAAGCTGTTCTCCACCGAGCAAGATCTTCGACGGAGGGACGAGCGGAGGAGATCCTTCGCGGCTGCCGAACACGTGGCCAGGCCTCGCCGGCCGAACACAGTAGGGAGAGTGGGGTTGTTGGTCATTTCTTTGTTTCACTCTGAGAATGCCTTTCTCTTTCCCCTCCCTCTCTTTCGAGGTCGTAATCACATTTCATGCCCTCAGCTATGGAGAGGACGCCCTTTAGGTTTTGCCCGTGTTGCAAGGGCAAGTTTACCTGGAAGGACAAGCATAAACGGTGTAACCGTTGCTTGCCCCTCGATCACAAAGAGGACGGTGTGCGGCCTGTAAGTTACTCAAACCCAAAACGTTAAAGGACCGCAGGGTCAAAAGGTGGGCAGCCTATGCGATGTCTAGGTCTGACTCCTTGCCAGCTGCCGCCGCCGCCGAATGTGATGAGGACAGTTGTTCCCGCTCCTCGTCGTCCGTCCCCGGCCCTGACAAGCCCAGCTCACGCCCCGCTTATGGGGATGAACACCCCGGCGACAAGGACGAACACAGAAAAACACATAAGCACATACCCCATGGCACGCATTCGTCGAAGACGAAGGCAGCCATAGCGTCAACGGAGGCGTCGGGTCCACCGGCGTCTTCCGCCGACCGTAAGGGTCGCAAGCCCTCCCCGCCACCGCTTCCGCGACCGGCGACTGGGCTTTCTGTAAATAAGGGAGCTAACTCCAAATCCTCAGGCGATGCACCTCGCAAGAGTGCGTACGTTGCCAGTAAAAACTCGGCACTGCGTAGCGCGACGGCGAGCGATCCCTCGACGGACAAGCTGATCGCCGAAAGCCTCGCGCGTATAGCTTCTAAAGACGGCCAGAGACGGACGGCAGGTGACACGTCGAAAACCGCTCACAAGGCCAAAGAAACGCCGAGGACGCCGGAGGGTAGGCTGGGACAGCTCCCACCATCGACAGAAGACCCTACCCAGTGAGAAGGTTTCTCAGAAGGCAAAGGGACTCTATCTTCAACGCTATGGGACAGAACTAAGCAACTACAGAGAGAGGAAACACCCTTTTCACTCCCAGACCGCTCTGGCCTACCTTACTGGACTGTAGAGAGGTTCCGGTCATGTATGGACAAGCTAGACAGGTTCATGGCCATCCCAGAAAATAGGACACCCAAGAGGCCAAGGGAGGTACTCCAGGAGGGGCCATGGGCTAAATACCTGAAGCTCTTTAACCCCCTACAGGAAGACATGAACTCTTACGACCTCACTGAAGAGGACTCTCACTTCCAGGAAGAGGATGAGTTTGTGAATAATGAAGACCAACAAGAGAAAGAAGGTTTTCATGATGACACTAACATAGGTGAGGAGGGCTACGAGGAGGACCCAGGTGAAGGTGGCTCACAGCCCTGGCAGTCGCCATCAGGGTCTACAGACCCCGACATTATAGACATTTCTTCTCCTCAGACCACACCGGTCAGGAACCCATCTCCATTAGACGATCAGCCCACCTTCAATGCGCTACTAAGGAAGGCAGCAGCGCATTTTGAAGTTGAAACTGGGGAGGTCACCCCAGATACTGATTTCGTCGAAAGGATTATTAAAGAAAAACCTCCCACTAGTCAAACTATTCCTATCCTCGCCTCGGTTAAGAGACGACTCATCCCATCGCTGTCCACCCCCGCGCTGGTAAGAGGGGTCAATCCAAGAATCGAGAAATTGTTCTCACCCTCTCAGTCAGACCCATTATATATCAGGGGTCACTCAGTCCCGGACTCCTTAGTGGTGACTAACACAAGGAAGAGGGCTGGGGTTCCACTGTCAACCAGCGAGGCACCCCAGATAAAGAAGGGAAAAAGCTTTATGCCTTGGGCAAAAGAATTTCCGCCTCGGCAGCGTTTTCAATTAGGATTGCCAATAATAATACATTGTTGGCAAGCTATGCTGATGTTCAATGGGGAAAGCTTAAGCAGGACATCGAAGAAGCCCCTGAACCTCTAAGAACTCGCTTATTGGCTACAGTTACAGAAGGAGCTCTGGTCAACCAGAGCATCATTAAGAACACTCTTGATGCGGCAGAAACTGCTGGCCGTTCTTTGGTGCAGGGAATTCTGCTGAAGCGTCACGTCTGGCTTCGCAATTCCAGTTTCAAGGCAGAAACGCAGGCGACACTCATTAATAAGCAAATAGAAGAGTCAAATCTCTTTGGAAGGGCAGTGGACGATGCACTGGAAAATGCGAAGAAAGAATTCGACACCATAAAGACCTTAGACCAAATCTCAAAGCCTCCAAACAGGCGGGGATTTAGGAACAAGCACTTTTTTCGTGGCCAACGCCAACAGCAGCAGCAGCAACAGCATTACACTGCGGGCAACTGGCCCTCTAATCAGGGTACCAGTAACCAGTATAACCAACGAGGACAACGCCGTGGCAGGGCAGAGGCCGGGGCTCTAGCCCCAGAGGCACCCCAGCAAGTAACACCAAATGACCCGAAGGTTCGGGTCCCCTCCCATGCGTCTCCGGTTGGGGGCCGGATAACATCGTTCCTATCAGCATGGGAGGGAATAACATCAGACCGGTGGGTATTGTCAACCGTAGCCCACAGGTACTGTATAGAGTTCAATCGGTCCCCCACCTACAGACCTCCAAGGGGATGACGCCTGTCACCAGAACACCTCGTCATCCTCCTGCAAGAAGTAGAACAGCTGCTACAGAAAGGAGCAATAGAGGTCGTGCCCCTATCTCAGGTAATGGAAGGTATTTATTCAGTGTACTTCCTTGTACCCAAAAAGGACCTAACCATGCGCCCTGTGCTAGATCTGCGCCCAGCGAACAAATTTGTAAAACCACAAAAATTTTGTATGGTAACATTATAGGAGGTAATTCCCCTGCTATCTCAGGGGGACTACATGACAACACTAGACATGAAAGATGCATACTTTCATATTTTGATGTTGCCAGCACACAGAAAATACCTCAGGTTCATGATAGAGGGCAAACACTACCAGTTCAGAGTGCTACCCTTCGGCATAGCGTCTGCACCGAGGGTATTCACGAAGGTACTGGCAGTGGCAGCGGCCCACCTGCGCAGGTTGTCCATACCGGTATACCCTTACCTCGACGATTGGCTCATAACAGGGGAGTCCTACGAGACATGCTTCTCAAACACCCAGAAGACAGTAGACCTTTTGTTCCAACTGGGCTTCTCCATCAACGAGTAGAAATGTCCAGCTTAGACCCCAGCCAAATCAAACAATTCCTAGGGGCTCTAATTCGAACAAAGGATGGCCTCGTCTTCCCCTCCAACGAGAGGGTCCAAAATATGCTGTTTCAGATCCCTCAATATGTGGCCGGTCGAGAGGTGACGGTAGGCAAAGCAATGGGCTTGCTAGGAATGATGGCGTCATGTATTTATATGGTACCTCACGCGCGCCTGCGCATGCGCCCAATGCAAGAGTGGCTCAACAGCCAGTGGTGTCTGGCCAACGTACAATGGGACGATCTAGTGTTGGTCTCGCAGGCCTTGGTTCTCTCGCTACGGTGGTGGTCGAAGGAAAACCTGGTAATAGGGAAACCATTCGCCACCCCTGCAGTGGAAGCCACTCTAACCACAGACGTTTCCCTCACAGGATGGGGGGCTCACCTATCCCATCAGACTGCTCACGGAGTTTGGACTCTGAGCGTAGCTTCCAAGCACATAAACTTATTAGAGCTACTTGCGGTGTTCAAGGCACTAAAAGCCTTCCAGACACACCTACAAGGGAAGACAGTGATGGTCCTCACGGACAGCACCCCAGCCATGTACTACCTCAACAAGCAAGGGGGCACTCACTCTCCAGGACTGTCCAAGCTGTCCCAGAACATCTGGAAGTGAGCTCTCAGACACAACATGTTCCTATTGTCACAACATGTACCAGGGGAACTCAATCTGCTAGCAGACGAACTCAGCAGAGACTTCCCTCTGCCCTCAGAGTACGAATGGCAGTTACAGGAAGACATCGTTCGATGTCTTCACACAATGGGGCTTCTCAGAAATAGACCTGTTTGCAACTCTGGAGAACTCACAATGACTAGATTACACCTCCAGATACCCACAGAACCGCTCCAAGGGGAACGGTCTCTGGATACCATGGTCAGGGAAATTTGTTTACGCTTTTCCCCCGACTCCTCTGCTGAACAAGATAGTGCACAAGATGCACTAGGAACCAGTCACCATGATACTGATAGCCCCGATGTGGGCCCGCCAACCATGGTTTGCGCACCTGATGGAGATGTCCTTGTCCCCACCAGTGAAACTGCCCTGCCCGTACAACTTGCTGTCACAGGACAAGGGCAAGACACTACACCCATGCCCACAGAACATGCATTTAGCAGCCTGGCTCCTGAGGTCATAGAATTTGGCCATTTACAACTCCCTCAGAGATGCATGGACATTCTAAGAGAAGCAAGAAAACCCAACACTCGCCACTGCTATTCTAGCAAGTGGAAGAGATTTGTCATCTGGTGTAGAGGTAAGAGCATCAACCCAGTTCACTGCTCTCCCACACAAATTGTCCTTTACCTGACCCATTTACTGGACTCAGGTCTAGAGTTCAATTCTATTAAAGTCCATCTAGAGGCACTTTCTGCATACACCACCTCTCAACTTAAGGTGTCATGGTGGAAAGTCCCAGTTATCAAAGCCTTCATGGAGGGGGTAAAGAGAATACACCCTTCGATAGCAAACCCAGCTCCCAGCTGGGACCTTAATGTAGTACTTACCAGGCTCATGGGCTCACCCTCTGAACCCATGCACAAGGCAACTCTTAAGCACCTCACTCTTAAGACTGCTTTCCTAATAGCTATCACTTCCATTAGGAGAGTAAGTGAACTACAGGCTCTTTCTATTCTAGACCCCTTCGTAACAGTTCACAAAGATAAGGTGGTTCTACGCACACACCCAAGGTTTGCACCGAAATTCATATCGAAATTCCATGTCAACCAGTCAATAGAACTACCAACGTTCTTTCAAAACCCTTCCAATTTGGGAGAAAAGAGCCTGCATACACTCGATGTGCGCAGAGCTGTCATGTTTTATATGGAAAGAACTAGGCCACTGAGAAAGACTAATCAGTTCTTTGTCTCGGTGGCAGCAGGAAGAGAAGGAGATGCAGTCTCAAACTCCACTATATCCTGATAGATTGTTCAATGCATCACTCTCTGTTACACTCTTGCTAAGAGAGAACTACCCTTCAAGCCAAGAGCACACACTACTCGAGGCACTGGGGCATCCATAGCATTCATTGCAAACGTTCCCCTTGAGTCCATTTGCAAAGCGGCAACCTAGAGTTCTGTACACACCTTTACAAAACACTACTGTCTAGATGCTCACTCTAGATCTGATTCCCAGGTGGGACAAGCAGTATTAATACATCTTTTCTCTACTGTTCCTTCTCACAACCCACCTCCAACTCCGGGTACTGCTCGCTAGTCTATGCACAGCATGTGATTCTAAGCAGATTAACAAACATCAGAAGACAATGCATTACTTACCGTAAAAGCATTTCTGATGGTTGTATCTGCTTAGATTCACATGCGCCCACCCTTCCTCCCCGCTCGGATGGAAGGAACATAGACATCTTTCTACATCTCTCTCTCTTTTCTGTACTCACTCACGTATAGAAGGCTCCCTCATGGCAGAAAAAATACAAACAGAGGGATTGTGGGTACACTGCACGTCACTATAGGGATAGTGTTACAGACACGCCTTGTCGACGTCCCCTTTTCGACTACGAAAAACAAAATGCAATACTCCGCAGTGACCACTGGATGTCGGACTATGCATAGCATGTGAATCTAAGCAGATACAACCATCAGAAATGCTTTTACGGTAAGTAATGCATTGTCATACAGGGTAAACCAATCAAAAGGGTGTCAACTATTTCACTGTGACGGCCCCCAACTTCCTTGAGAGATGTGGATCTGGAGCTTCTAAAGCACGAAGTAGTGCTGCCATATCAACCAATGACTGACAACACTTTCATGCAAGGGTGCATGCCCACAGTGCATTGCTGTGTGCCTCTGACCTATACAGGGGTGGCTACTAGGTGGTGCTATAAGGGCCTATTCTACTCCCATATTACATCCTAGAAGGATTTTGTGTTTCCATTTTTTTAAACTAAGCACAATATTTACAGGTGTTGGCCAAAATGTACAACCCACTAATCAAAATAAGGGAGTTATGTCTGGGGCCAAAAAAATATCTCACAATAATCTGCAGTTTAATAAGTCATTGATAGAACAATATAGTTGTTTGTATATTCCACTTTGGAATCCCCCCCACCACACATTTGTGTGTAGCTAGACCCTCTTACATTAAGAAAAGTAACTTGACCAATGTAAACACATATACATTTTCTTTTTCTTACCTTTTGCCACACATGTGTTATACATTTTGCCATAAGGTGTGTTTTACAAGTTTTGATGCGGCTTACCTCGTTCACTGCTCAACAAAGTATGAATGTTCCTTCTTTTTCCGTAGAGTGAGGATTCTTGTAGTGCCAATACTTTGTTTGTTGCTAACACCAGAGCCTTAAGGCAGTGCTGTGAGAGGGACAGCCTTGTGTCTTTCGTGATATTTCACTGTCTAGCTAGGATCCGTAGCGTGACACTGGGGTTACAGCCCTTATAAACAACTGGCTCTTTTCCAGCCTCACACTTGAATTGTGAGGCTGGCGGCAGTCACACGTCTGGCCTCGCTGGTGGTGGGGGGCCCAGCACCATGGAAGGGGCACATCCCCTTAAAAGGCCAATACACATGGGAGGGTCACACATCCCAACTTGCATGTTTGCACCACCACATTCCCGTTATGGGACTGAAGAGGACATTTTCCAACCCAACAACATCCATCACATCACACCTTACCCACTTCATTCACCCCAATCCAGCAATAAAACAATGGCGCCTCTTCAAGCACTTCTCCGTCAAAGCACTTAAGCAACACCTGGCCTCACTGCCCCATCTTCATCAAAAATGTCAACACAACCTGTGCATACAATCAACCACACTCTGAAAACCACAAGCTTAAGCACCCACACCTTGGAACGCACAGAAAGCCACCACCAAGAAACTCCTCATTCACAAATAGGAGAAAGAATGTTGCAAGCAAAGTCCACTGATATGATCACTTCGTAAAACTGAAAACAGAGTATTTACCTCCTCTCAAATGCCCCAGTCACCAACTCAACGAAATGCACAGAAATGTTCAAGACCAGAGACCAAATCAACATCACCAGAACTTCTCACCCACCCCCAACGTGGCCATACCAAGATCGAACACTGCTCCAGATGACCTCTCATCCCTCTGTCCAAGAAAACCAATGCCTTCCTTTCCCAAGGCATTCCTCTGTCCAAGAAAACCAATGCCTTCCTTTCCCAAGGCATCATCACCAATGCACTGAGGAACTGAGCAAGCCATGAGTGTCATGTACATCCCCATCTTGCTTCCTGGCTCAGGGCACTGTTTAAACCCCTAATACAAACACATGATTCATATTTATAATACATGCATTCTGCCAAAGTAATTGTACACCAAAACTCTGGAGGTAATGGTGACACTGGAACAGGCCAAGGTGAGTCATCTGGAAGCTGGCGATTGATTGACTGAGCAGGAGGTAGGGAACCTGGTGCTCTAGAGAGGTCTGGCAATGTTCACCTTCCTTGATGATCTCTGTGTCTATGAGTATCTTGCGATGTATGGCACTTGGATTCTGATATCTGTTTGCCGCAGGATTGCTTCCTGCTCCCTTACAGCTGCGTGCTGCTCGGATCTGGCCAGCGTCCTCACCGTTAATCGCTCCCTCACTGAGCTGAACCTGAGTTGGAATGACCTGGGGGATTGCGGCTTCAGGCAACTGTGCACAGGACTGAAACACCCAGGCTGCAGAATACAGACATTACTGTAAGTCACAACAAGTGGTTGCTCTGCTCAGATATCCTTGTGTACATCTTCACGCCATTACGTCGTCCCTTTGTGCTCTCCCATATCCAGGCATCTAAATGATGTGCACAAAGGTAAAGCAAGTTTCACTTCCTCTCTTCTTCAGATGTCACTTCCTGTTTCAGGTGTTCAAGGCATTTTACAAAATGAGGGGAGCCTGGGTAGGCAAATGCTTGCATAAACCAACAATAAAACCTGGAAATAACATTAAACTGGGTAAATGACAGAAAGAAATCTTTGATAAGATTTTATTTTTGATAAGTCTGTGTCCCTTTCATACCGTTTTTAGAACATGTTTATAACATTGGGATGTACCGGACCTATGACATTCTGCTGCCAGAAAACACAAAACAAAATGTATTCACTACTGTTTGTAAACTTGCATTTCTAATGTAATTTATTCTTTTTTCTTCATCACATCCCTTCAGGGTGGCTAGCTGCTCGCTTACTGGTTCCAGCTGTTCAGAACTTGCCTCTGTTTTAAGTACAAGCCAGTTTCTCACAGAGATCCAGCTGTATCATGATAGCCTGGGAGATTCTGGAATGATACAGCTGTGCGAAGGACTACGCCATCCAAAATGCAAAATGCAGACCCTGAGGTAAGCAGCAGCTGTACAATATTTATTCTAGTTCTATTTGTAATATCATGTCCCCCTCCCAAGCCTGAGCTGTGGCTTTTTAGTGGTCACGGCTCAGGCCTGGGAGCCTGCGGCCTGAGCTGAAGCTATTGTCATAGCAGTACAACCAAATATCACCCTATCACACATCTACAATTCATCAGCAAAGTGAGTAATAAGAAAGTTGCCATCTGCTTGCACGAAAGAAGCTATCGGCACATCCGGCTACTTGACTATCAATCTGATTCCAGACCATGATGCAGCTCATAGACCGCCACTATACACGTTATTGACGACACGCTATACCTCCTGGACAAAGGAGACCCCTGCCTACTTGTCATGCTTGTCCTCTGTGCCACCTTTGATATTTGTGACCATGAAGCTCCTCAAGATCCTTGCTACACTTTTGGGCCTTGATGGAACAGTCTTACAGTGGTTTGCCTCAAACGTTTTCAATAGAGACCAACTCACCCAGATGGGCCCAACAGATCCCAGCACCGGCCAGTGAACAGCCGTCCACTTTTGTCACCTGTCTTCTTCTCTACTCCTTGTCAACACTGACTTCATCATACACCAATACGCAGATGTCTCACAGTTTTATCTAAAGAGCAAAGGCATCCATGAACTGGCACTGCCAGTCCTTTATCCATTCCTGGATGCATTCTCCTAGGAAGCCACACAAAGTATGTGCAAGTGCAGAATCGGCTGACTGCCATGAAGCTTGATGATGTCACCCCTCAACTCTAATGCAGTGCAACATCTCTCAGCTTCACCATAGACTGCAACCTCTCATTCTAAAGATACATTGCTGTGAAGATCCAAGCAGCCTGACCGCAGCCTGTGCTCCTTCGCCAATTTAAGTCTTGCATCCCTGACACAAGTCTCCAAATGTTTTTCCAAGCTTTGGTCATCCCCACCTGGACGGTGGCAATGCCCTACTTGTGGGCGTCCAAGATGCCCCTTTTGCCCTTTGAAAGCACTACATCACAGGACTAAGAAAATGTGACCACATCACCCCAACCTTGAGGAGCTGTGCTGGCTACCCCTTCATGCACGCATCCTGTTCAAGGCAGCCTGCGTCCCCTGCAAACCAGGTCTAGAAACTCAGCACCTATGAAGGCCAGCGCATCACCAGAAGCCGCCTCGACAGGTTGGGAACAGGGAGCTGAAAGAGGGAGAAATATGGAAACATGCCTTTTAATGCCATGCAATCTGTCTTTGGAACAAGCTACCCAGGCTGATACGACAGGGCCACGAGACCCCAATCATCAAGGAACATCTTGCCAATTGCTGATCACTCCACTCAACATCAGTTCTTTCCCTATCACTACCCTGCTCCTCCTAGCCATGGCATCTCCTCTGCGCCCGACATAATTACGTGTAACTCCCTCTGCTCAGTAGAGTGCTCAGTGGCTTCCTATCCCAGCCAGGTTTATACTTTACAAATCCCACAAATACATTCAAATAGGTTCTAGAAGGAATGTGGGAGGGACACGCAGCTTGTGGGTGTTGTTGGAATATTACCCAACCCTTCACCATCCATGGCCATGCTAATCCCAAGTCCCAAGTACAGCCTCTAGTGGCTGTAACTACAGACTTACTTAATAATAGCAGGTGTCGCAAAACGAAGGTTTCTTTAGAACCACAGCACCTTACAATCATAACGTCCTAGATTGATAATGATAATGGGGAGGGGGATAAGTCCTCATCTTCTCACCCGAAAGAACACTTTATCCAGGACAGGCCCACTATTAAGTTGTCCCTACTTAACACTAGCTCTTTGAGCAAACATGCAATTAATGTGCATGACTATATACAGATAGAAACCTGATGTCATGTGTATAACGAAAACCTGGCTCAAGGACTCTAGTGGTCCGAATGTTAGTCTAGCTATTCCATCTGGCTACAGCTTTTATGGTAAGTACCACGAGCAAGGGATAGGCGGAGGGGTGGCTCTCCTGGCCAAATCAGAAATCTTTGAGGAACCCATTGTTTGTGCAGGAAGTGAGATCATTCATCTTAAATTCCTCCCAAACGCTAACTTCTGCGTTAACTTCATCCTGATATATCAACCACCAGTTAGGATGTTAGAGTTTAATGAAGAACTAATACATATCCTGGCTCCTCGGAATAAACCCAACAGTACCACCATCCTGCTAAGAGACTTGAACGGATAGTTGGCCAATCCCGAAGACAAGGATGCTAAAGAACTGGTAAAACATCTAGAAAATCAAAACTTTCACTTGCTAAATACAGAACCCACACATGCAGGGGAAACATCCTGGATTGGATTGCTTGCAGGGATATTACTTTGAACATCACCAAGACTAGACCACGTGTTTGGTCGGATCACCTGTTCGTAGAAGGACCTATTCAATATCCTAACAATGCCAGTAAGACCCACAATCTACCTAAAACAGTCATCAATAGGAATCTGAAAAAGGATTGTCTCTAACGACCTGCTTCAATGATTAGCACGGGTAATGGAGACTACCTCGGACATAGGCCCCCCAGAAGCTCTAGCTCTAGCTAATACATACAATAAACAATTAACCAACCTTCTAGACAGTGATGCCCCAATGAAAAACAAGATGGTCAGTGACAAAAACTGCAAGCAAGTATGGTTCTCAAATGACTTGATATCACTGAAAAGGAACAAAAGGCAAACAGAACGCCTTTGGGAAAAAAATCAAACGGAAGAAAATAAGACATCTTGGAAAATGCTACAAACAAGATACAAAAAGAACATTCTAGAAGCAAAACAATCATTCTGCAATAAAGAAATAGAAAAAGCAGAGAATAAACCCAAAAAACTGTTTGAAATATATTGCAACTTGGAAAAACCTCTACTTCAACCAAAGGCCTATAAAACGTCTAGAGAAGATTGCAACGAGGTACAACAAGCGTTTGCAAAAATAAATCACTTTAGCTAGGGCTAACATTTCGGAAATACCAGAGAATGAAGAGGCAGAAACCCTAATCCTGAAAAAAGAGAGGAACCTGCGGGCTCCTTTCAATTCCAACCAATAGCAATCACTGATATGTGTGCTTTCCTTGAAAATATCTGTCCTACCTCCTGTCATAGAGAAATTCTGCCGCTAAATTCGTCTTAAGCAACGCTAAGATTTTTGCTCCTTTTTTGGTTCGATTTGTTAGCTCCTCTTTTTATCACGGTGTGGCCCCGCACTCAATTAAACAGGTAGCAATTACATCCCTGTTAAAGAAACCGAACCTTAACCTAAAGGATCCCTACAATCTACGTCCCATTACAAATTCACTCTTTCTCTTAAAGGTGGTTGACAAAGTCGCTTCTGCCCAATAACAACAACACTTGGAACAGATGAGCATTCTACACCCCATGCAATCAGGTTTTCGTCCTCATGGTACAGAAAGCGCCCTATTGAACCAGCAGTTGCACATGCTCAACTTCTTGGAACTTTAAGACTTATCTGCTGCATTTGATTTGCTTGATCATGATCGCTTACTAGACGTCTTGATCATGACTGGGAAATGCTCTAAAGAGGCCAGAGATTGGATCCAGTCCTTCTTGAGCAACAGGGAATCTAGAGTTGGGGCGAGTATGCTCCGATTCAGAGAAAATACTATACGGTGTCCCACAGGGAGCTTGTTTATCACTTGCTCTCTTCAACCCATGTATGAAATCATTTTGTGACTTGTTATCCAGCATGGGTGTGTACTTTGCTAACTGTTCTGACGACACCCAGCTAGTGGTCGGGCTATTGAGGGATCAAAAGAGTGATTTGGAGCTGGTCAACTACATCTCTGACTCGATAAAAGAGTGGATGTGCAGGAATTGGATGTGGCTCAATCCTGCGAAGACAGAACCTATGATCTTTGGATCTACGCAAGCAAGGGCTAAACTAAGCCCTAAATACAAATCCAGGACTCTGGAAGGAAACTGTATAGACATCCTTGAGAAAGTCAAACACTTGGCATTTATATTGAAGCTTCCCTCAGTTCTAAGGGCCATGTGCATGGTGTTGTTAGCACCTCGCTTTACCACCTTAGAGTGCTAAGACTCGCCAAACCCTTCATATCACAAAATAAACGTGAAGTACATGTCCCAGTCATCATCATGACAAGGCTGACTACTGTAACGCGCTTCTTCTCGGGGCAGATTAACAATGTAACATTAATCTACAGATGATTCAAAATGAAGCAGTGGAGATCATTTTTGATATTCCTAAGAGGGATCATATCTGTGGAGCAAGAAGATTACACTGGCTACCAGTGTCAGCCAGAGCAAGTTTCAGGATTCTCTCTGTGAGTCACCAATGCATATACGGAAAAGCTCCCAGTTATCTTAAGAAACGCATATCCCCATATAGTCCTTCCAGGCACCTACAATCAGGTACCCAAGGACAACTGGAAGTACCACAAGCAAAAGAAATTCAGAGGATGGGGGCGCTCTTTCGAAGTGCTGACGCCTCAGGCATGGAACACACTCCCTCAGATGTTGCGCGCAGAGAAATGCCACTTAGCGTTTAGGAAGCAACTGAAATCCTCCATCTGCCTATCTTACCGCAGCCTTTTAACTGTTTATGTCCTGCCTGGCCCTAGTGATATTGTCTGCGTGTCTATGTTTATTGCGCCCTGATGCCTGCAGTGTTTGGTGCTATATAAAAAATTTTTTTAAAAAATCCTTATGGTCATTCCCACGCATTATCTGCCCCTCCCTGCTCAATACACACCATCCTGGGATCTGTTTGAGCTCCTTGCATCTTTGACCTAGCTGTGTGTTGTTTCTTAGCAATCTTCTGAGAGTGAATGACTTCTTTGTTTGTTTTTGTTTCAGTGTTTGCACTTTATCTCTATTGTATGATGGTATTGGGAGCAGAGTACAAGACTCTGACTGAACTGTAGCCACTGTCAACAGCTGTGCATCTCTACTTTTAGCCTACAATTTCCAACCAACTAAGCATTGAACTCAGTGAGTAAAGGGAGCCGTTTGTACAATCTTGGGCTTGTATTCAAAAACATCTTCAGAGCCTCAGGTTGCAAACCCATGCCCTAGTTTCTCTTGGTGATAAGAGGTGTTTAGTCCTACAAATCCCACATCCTAAAGGTCACTGTTGATTTTTTTTAAAATAATTTTTTTAACTTTCTTTAATGATTGGTTCACGTTTCAAGGTGTTTCAACAATACAGTATCAGAGTGAGGCACAATAACAATAACATAGCATATCTAATTCGGTAGCAAGCTGTCAGCAAGTCTTCCCCGGGAGGAGGTGGCATAGAAGGGCAATGCATTACCATAGATCATCCTTCGACACAGTGGTGCGAATCCCTGCATGCAATAGGGGCTAGTCTGCTTCTCAGGGGTTTAGGCTCCATAACTTAGGTGACAGAGTCCGGGAACGGGATATTAGGTAGGTTGCGAAGGGACCCCATATACTCCTCGGCCTGTTCTGCTGGCCGCATAAATAGCCATATTCTTTGTCAGTGTCACTAAGCCAAATCAAATCCTTGAGCCACGTCCTTATGCCCGGGGAGGATGAGCCAGTCCATTTCATCAGGATACAGCAACTAGCAACAATCATGCATGTCGTGAGACGCTTCCAGCTTTGTTCGGGGATAACAGGAAACCAACAAAACATACAACAGATGAGTTCACAAGGTACGTTACACCCAACATTTTGGAAACAACCTCGCCCACCCCTTCCCAGAAGTCTCTCAGCTTGGGGCAGGCCCACATCATATGGAGAAAGTCTGGTGGTACAGTATTTCATTTCAGACAGCTATCCCTCCTGGTGCTATCAAACAGGTGTCTGCGATCTGGGGATAGGTACACTCTATGTAAGGTCTTAAATATAATCAACTGTAGGTGAGTATTGATTGACCCACTATGTGTACGCTCACAAAGCAGTGCCCATTGTTTGTGCTTGAAGGGGGCCCCCGCTTCCTCCTCCCATCTCTGCCTACACGTCATGGTCTCCCTGGGGGAGTCACGTTGGATTAGCCTGTACAATACACAGGGATTGCAGGTGGCATGCCAGGGAACGATGGGGACGACTCCTTAAAGGCAGCACAGATTCTGAAATACTGCAGTGTGCGTCGGAACCCCCTCCCATTTTTCCGAGAATAGCTCCTGAGAAATGAACGTTCCCCCCGGATATAGGTCTGACAAGTGTTCAATCCCGACTCCCCTCCACGACAATGGCTTTGTTGCATGTTGGCGGCAGGCACTCTATGTGCCACAACTGAAGCCCTGGGTCAAAGGGAATTTGAAGGACCCGTTTCCACGCGTGTACTGGGCCTGCTACTTGGACAAATTTATATTTGTCCGGCTTTCTCCTAGACACCAAGACTGCCTGCAGAGTGAACCGATGCACCAAGCATCTTTCTATGGGCACGTGTGGATAAAATTGGGCCCCCGGCATCCAGAAGGGTGTGAAGTGTAGTTGTGCCGGAAGGAAATACAATTCAACGTCCGGTGCACCAACATCTCCACTTTCCCAGGGGAGAACCACGGTATCCCACCCAACACGCAGGATTCGCTGGTGCCAGGTGAGCCTGACCAGCTGTGCTTTCACCTCTGCAAAGTAACTGACTCCTGGCTAGGGATGTAACGGTATAACGGTATACCGTTAAAGATACCGCGAACCACTCAATTGAACAATGATAACCGTCGCATTGTTCATACCGGCATACCGTGTATACCGTTAAGTGTGCTTTTCAATCTGATTTGGAAAGCTGCAGTAAGCAAGTGCTGCGCAGTCTTGGTCTTGCACTGTTGGATGTGCCATCTGCCAAGTAGTTTCAGTTGGAGCAGTTTTTAATGCCATTCCATAAACTACACGTGTCTGACACAAAATCAATATGTTAGCAATAGGAAGAATAAATACAGTGCTAAGAAGGAAAAGGGTTTACTTTGGGTTGGCTGCTTTGGGGTTTATATATTTATAATGTATAATGTTTGCTAAACGTATGACAATGGGGGATGTCCCTGGTTCTAATTAACATATGATAAGTCACACTGCGAAATTCACTCATCTCTGTGGGTATTCCCTGCTGCCATACCAAAGGGTGACATGTCCTTGATTACTGAACACCTTTTGGCCCACAAGTAAACTAAAGGCTGTAACGTAAAGAGAGCATGCGTGTGCGTGTGTGAGTATGCGCACAAGCTTATACTACCATCAGCCTCCATTGATCTGGGGCATGCATGTTATAAATATGGCAACATGTTCATCTTCACCAGTAGCCAGTGGGGGAGCTAAAAGCCTAAATGACCACTTAAGAAAAGCTATTCAGTTTGCTTTGCCAGTCGCAGCAGGGCTCTCCCCCTCCTCCTCTCCACACATGTTTGTGTTTGGCGGAAGCAAGGGGTGGCATTTCAGTGAAAAGTATGTTGAAAAGCCCAAATCTGACTCTGGGTGCCGGGTTTTGTTTGTGATGATAAATCTGACAATTTATGACCTTTTTATAAAATATTTGTTAAGATTGGTTAACTCCACCTGCTATACCGCGATAACCATGATATACCGTCATTTTGCAAGAAGGTTATCGTACCGTCATAAAACTAATACCGTGACACCCCTACTCCTGGCCACACCGGGATGTTCTGGAAAATGTAAAGTAGCTTGGGGACCACCAGCATTTTAGCAATTGCTAGCCTGCCCAGCAATGAAAGGGGAAGTTTACACCACCACTCCAACCTGGGCTTCAGAGTGTTCATGTACGCCATTTGGTTCTCTTCTAGAAAAGTTTAGGTGTCGCGACTGACCTGTACTCCCAGATACCTAAACGATTTCTGTTCCCATCTGTGCCCTTCAGTGCTTAGGGGCTCAACTGTTGCCTCATTTAGCGGAAATAAAATAGACTTTGACCAATTAACCTTAAGTCCCGAGGACTGCCCAAACCTTGCAACCTCTTGTGATAGCAGTCGCAAATAGGATGCAGGGTCTTTGAAATGTAGGACAGTATCATCCGCATACAGTGACACCAACTCGCTGGCCCCTCCCAATGCCAGGTCTCATGCCCTGTGGAATTTCCAAAGCCGGGCCGCGAGCGGCTAGCACGCAATTTCAAAGAGTAATGGCGACTGTGGACATCCCTATCTGGTCCCTCGAGCCAAGTCGAAAGCCTGAGAACGCATGCCGCCAAGCCCGATTAGAGCGTTTGCCCCAGCATACAGCAGGCACACTGCCTTCAGATAGTACTCTGGGATGCCCACCTGTCTGAGCACCTCAAAAAACCTTTTCTATGCCGAGTAGCGCCACCACTGCCTGCACTTTGGGGTCGCTCTGAACCAGGATTGCAAATAGCCTACACTGGTTAAGTGAGATCGACCTTCTGGGTATAAAGCCAGATTTGTCTGTATGGATAATGCTCGAGGTTACGGAGCAACCGGTCTGCCAACACTGTAGCAAAGATTTTAGTATCTAGGTTCAGCAGGGAGATGGGGCGATATGAGGAACAATCCAGGGGTTCCTTCTCTGGTTTAGGATCAGCGTGACCACAGCCTCCCGCATAGTTGGGGGGAGCCGACCCACATTCACCCCCTCCTCCCACACCGACAGCCGATGCTGAGCTACCTTGGGGCCAAGCTCTTTATGGAATTTGGTCATTATTCCATACGTGCCGAGCGCTTTGGTGAAGGGTAAGTTTGTATTGTAAGCAGGATGTCATTTACCGTAATGGGTTCAGCTAGTGCTTCAAGCGCACCCCGCTGCGGTACCGGCATGGACGCTTCCCTCGCATATCCCTCCAGGTCTAGAGCCAGTGTTGAGCCTGTAGATGCGTATAACCGCTCATAGTAGTGGGGCAAGGCATCCAGTATATCCTCTGGCTTTACTACCACATTGCCACCTGCTGTCCGCACGGCGGCAATGTCCGTTTTCCCTCTTTCACGTCTGATCATTGTTGCTAGTAATTTACCCCGCTTGCCCTCCTCCCCATACTGCTGGCCCATGGCCAGGCGTGCCAGGTATTTGACTTCGTGCTCGTTGAGATTATTAAAGTGGTCCAGTGCGGTTTAATTACCAGGTCCGACAGGGCCATGGCTTTAAATCTCCAGAAGGGTCAAGAAACCCCTTCCAGACGCGGGTTCAGGGACCAGAGCACTGGCGAATGATTGGACAGCGTTCTGGGGAGAAGTACGCAGCCAGTTGTTCTATGTACGAGGGCCGGGATTGCCAAGATATAATCCAGATGTGCGTAGGTACCATTGACCGACGAGTGGAACGAGTATCCCCTCTCTTCCGGTCTTAGCAACCTCCATACATCCCCCAAATCCAACTTGTGCTGGCTTCTCTGCACCTCTGCCCGGAATTGCGAGCGTGCACCCCCAACTGCCCTGTCTTCTTCCGGGTCTAAAGCGATATTAAGATCTCCCACCCATACAATGTTGGTGTGGAGGTACTTATAGCATCTACAGAGTAAGGACTCAAAGAGGGGTTGTCCACGTTTGGCCTGCATATATATTAACAAACTTCATCAGTGTGGATCCCCAGCATCCCTAGACAATCACATACCTCCCCTCTGGGTCAATCACTGTTTCCTTAGTGCAGAATCTGACTGACTTGTGCACAAGTCTCATAACCCCAGCCGGTTATGTGGCGTAGGAGGTGTAATGTTTACAGTCCCCCCAGGACCTAGCGACTCCCTCATTCCCCCTTCCTACCAAGTGGGTTTGTTGTAAAAGGGCTACCTTAGCAGTGTGCCACTCACAGTACTGGATCACCTTACGGCCCTTCCGCTGGTTATTAAGTCCCTGTACATTCCAGCTGATCACCTTAAAGCTTGCCATGGACCCAGAATCGTTTCGAGTAGCTCAGCCCTGCTGTCGCACTCACTCCTATCTCACACCAGCTGCTGTCTGAACGTAAGAGACATGAATCATTTTGAAATAACACCCAAGTTCCCCAACCCCCTCCGCCAGCCCCAACCCTGCAGAATCCCCAGAACACCCCACCTGCTCCCCCGCCCACACTGCCCAGCCCCAACTAGCAGTGAATTGTCCCACCCTACCGTCGTTCCCCAACCAGTAAGTTACCATGGGGGAACCAGACACTGCTGCCCATGTGCCCACCCACCGATCTCACCCGCAGGGGGAGGCTCTTACAGAAACAACACTGCACAGCCACTGGTCTGACTCGCTACATGGATCAGTATATATATATATCGAAATGCGAACAAGCGGCCAGTTTGCCGCGAAACGCGTCGTTTTCGTGTTACCCTTCTTTTGTCCATGGCATTTATCTAATAAAAGTATATTTTTGGCTGCTTGGAGACTCTTGGCTCTTGGACTCTGTTTGGTGTGGCACAGTCTCACTGGACTGCTTTTCAGAGTGCACTCCGTTTAACTTTATACCGTGGTATAAAGCAATTTTACATATATATATATTCACTACAAAAAAAACTTTGTTGAGGGGACGTTATGGTTAAGTTGCCCTACGAAAAACCTGTGCACTTCACTAAAAAATAAATGTTCGCCCTCCCCATTATGGTTCAAATTAAAACCGAAAAACCCCTGAAATTCGCCAGATATGGTGGACTGAGCCCCCATACTTGCCATCACCACTGTGCACTGCTAACACTAACACCCAGAACATGAAAGATGTCATCTCAAATGTCACTGATGACATCACATGTTTAGCCCCTTTGTTTTCGTTCCCTGCCCTATATATATATATGATCAAAAATGACATCACAAATATGACATAACTGATGACATATTATGTTGGTAGCAAGATGTCAGGGGTGATTGTGTAATGTTAAACATGTAATAACTAGCTAACAATTCAAGGCTTAATACACACTTGTGCTAGTACAAACAATACATATGAAGACCCAATGCATATAAATCAGAGGCGCATACAGGGAAACTCAAGTAAGGAAGAAAAAAACAGCATCATCAGAAAGTTTATCTTCCTGTATACAAATTAATTGTGTGTTTGAGGCTTGCTATTGCCCCATGCATGTGCATCATGAGCTCAGACCAGACCCCAAGGAAAGTACTTTTAGAACACACGACAAGGTTACCGTTTTGATATACAGCACCTTTTCAATTTTTATATTGTGATTGTCAATGAATAAAACCACCTGGCCTAGATTTTTCAATGCACCAAAATAAGTGAGGCAGACATGTGATGTTTTTTCTGGGTGACAGAAATTGGCCTGACGGTGACAGAAATTGGCCTGACGGCACTAAAGCTTATGAGATGGGCTTGACCCTCCCGTAGCCAAAGCAAGTGGTATGCAGTACTTTTCTCCATAACTTTCCTTGGCAGCTTAAACAAAAGTGTCCATATGGACGTACGTGCCGTGATGTAGCACCTACAAAAGAACACATTACGACCTGCAACGTAGCATGCCACATTGTGAAAACAGAGAGTAGATTTGTAAAGAAAACACTAACATTTAAGAATTAGTACAGTAGTTTTATTTCACAATACACTGAGCGAAATCATTGCCCTATGCAATTAGTAAAGTAGTTGTGTTTCACAATGAACTGTGCAAAATGATCGCCCTATTCACATTTCCATAGAAGTAGTAAGATTGTCTCTTTGGTCAACAATGAAAATGTTAATGGCCACGTTGGTTTTTTTCACACACAGAAAGTAAGCGTTGCCGCCACAGTAGTCTTTTTCCTCCCACATTGATGTGCAAGACGACGTGAACTGCTGTGATCTACACCACAGAAAGGATGGAATGTTACTGCTTATAGCGACAGCAGCATAAGGACACAGAGGTCCGACACGGTAATCCCAGTGAATTATAACTCACAGACAACCGGTGATGAACTGTTGCATTTGACGGTTAAAAAAGCTGTGACTCGGCAGCTGTAATCCGTGACAATCACAATAGGGAAGGAAGTATCTGAGGGGGAAAGGGGAAATAAAACATCTATTAATACGCAACCTTTGGATAAACCAAAGTTGTAATATTTAACATTTTCAGTAAAAATGTTATTCAATAGGAGGAAATGTAGTGGGACCCTATGGACGGGGACAATGTGCAATGTCCATAATGGGAGAAAAAAAATCGAACGGCACAGAAAGCTGGAAAGCCTTTATTATTAATAAATTTTTTTTTATTGTTTATAATCAAAACAAAATTTTGACTTTTACAAGAAGTCATTTCGTAAGAAAAAGTAGAGAAGAAAATGAAGCGAGATAAAAGAAATGAAGAAGAAGAGGCAGAAAACAGATGTAAAAGATCGTAACATTTTCCAAAAATAGATCTCTATTAGTTAATACTGGCTGGATTTGCAGTCTCTGTTGCCAATTTCAATGCGGCTTCTAGTATACTAACTGCCGCCGTTGACCATTTTGTTTTTTCACCAGCGACCAGACGGCACCACCAGGTGTCCTCCTCACGAAGTGTGGCATCATACATTAAGGGTACCAAGAAAGCTTGCCTCAAGTGAGCTGTTTTAGCGCAATTCAATAGTAAATGTCTTGCGGTTTCCACCGATTCAGCATCTGCACATAGTCTGCAGGTTTTTGGAAGTAGTTCGGAGCAGATAGCTCTGATTTCTTGAGTTGGCATTTGGTTTAGTCTCATTTTCATAAGTTATTTGCAGTCTCTTATTAGGGAATTTTATACAATAATTCAGTGGTAATCTCAACTTGTTTGTCGTTGGTGGTAGATGGCGTAATAGTTTGTTGGCCGTTGCTATTTCACAGGTATGAATCCATTCTTCTTGAGCTATTTTGGTTTTTATCTTTTCAGGATTTTGCAATAGACCGTCAAGCGTTGCTGGCCAAATCTGTAAGCTTCTTTATGAGCTTCTGTTCCCACCTGTTCAAGGCTTTACAGCGTCCTTGGCTGAGTTCCTCCTGGATCATTTTGTAGATCGACAGTGTATCGGGCGCGATGATTTTCTGCAGGAGTCTCATCTGACTTTGTTCAACCGACGCTGCCAACAATAATAGACCTAGTTCACGTCTAATAGCTGAGATTGATGTTGATTTGGGAAGCCCCAATACAGCTTTCCAAAGACACCTTCCAATTTCGGCCATATAGTTTCCTGAATATTTAGGGCCACGTCCATTCTATAGATTACAGATGGTACAACTTTTTGTTTGTAAAATTGAATTGCAGGTAGTAGGGAACATTTCCTGTATTTGCGGTCCACTAGCCTTGTCTGGACTGTCAATGATTTCATTTTACTCCATAGAGCCAGGTGCGTTGACTTTTCCGATCTTGTTGAGTCAATCATTATTCCTAAATATTTTATGTTGGTGACAGTCTCTATCTTCATGTTGTTCAGTAACCAGCTGCTGTTTACTGTCATTTTTGGTCGATTTTTCCCCATGATCAAGATTTTGGATTTTGCAGTGTTGATCTCAAGATCGTTTTCGTGTATGCATTCGGCCAAGTTGGTTAATTGGCACTGGAGGCCTATTTGTGTTTGGTCCATCAGGATCAAGTCATCCGCGTAGAAGAATCTAGATATTGAGTTGTTGCCAACTTTAGGTGGAAACGATCTGACCGATGGTTGGTGTGTATCTCCTAAAAAGGCAATAAAGAGAGCCGGAGCAAGCGGACATCCTTGTTTCACACCGCGTTCCGACGTAAACTGGTCCGACAGCATGCCTTGCCTGTTTAGACGGACTCTGATTTTTGTATTGGTGTGAAGTGCGATCACGGGCTCTAGGATTTCCAAAGGGCAATTCCAGTTGGTAAGTTTGGACCAAAGCTTTTGACGACTGATTTTGTCAAAAGCTTGCGACGAGTCTATGAATGCTATATATACTTTCGGCGCACCATTCTTTACATTTTCTTTTATGATATTCAAGATCATAATGTTGATACTGGTGCTCGCGTTCTTGACGAAGCCCGTTTGTAGTTGATCTAGGCATGGTGATGTTCTTGCACATCTGTGGAATCTAGTTAAGAGAAGGGTGGCAAAGATTTTGCCCATGATGTCTAGGAGGGCTATGGGATGGTAATTGGCCGGGTTGTCTCTATTTCCCCTTTTGAATAAAGGGACTATCACTGCTTCAGTCCAAGTCTTTGGGATTTGTTTGGCGGCTTGGCATTGCTTGAAAAATTTTGTTATTAGGACCGACCATTCCTGTGGATGTTGCTTTAAATCTATATTGGTTAGGCCGTCAGGACCGGGGGCCCTTGATGTTTTCAGTTTCAAGATCGTAGACAAAATCTCCTTGTTCTACGAGATCTACCCAGGTGGTTCCTATAGGGAGTGTGAAGTTGGTTGCAGATAGAGGAAGCAATGCGAATTGAGTTGCAAAGAAGGTTGTACACGTCAATTCTGGTATGACGTTAGTCAGTTGATTATGCGTCTCACTGTTATTCTTAATGAAGGCCCAGAAATCTCTTGTATTTTTTGAAGTTAAGGTTTTGAGCATTTGCTCTGCATCATTTTGATACATAACAGCTTTGTGGTGTTTCAACCATGTTCTATATGAATTTGTTGCAGCATTTAAAATGTCTTTTTGCTCCACGTTATCAGATGTTCTAGCTATACGCCTTAATTTACGCAGTTCTCTGCTTTTCATGACTAGTTGGATGTCGTACTCGTGAACTCCATTTTCCTTTGTTGAGATTCGTTTACCTTGTTTTATCCTATGAATCAAGAAAAAGGGGAGGTAATTCAGCCTAGTATGCGGGTCCGTGATGTTGCTACTGTCTTCGTGGAATTTCTTTGTGATTTTGTTAATGTTTTCTGCCATTTGATTTGTGTTGACTTGATTGACAACTCTATGTCAGCTGCGTATGCTTCTTTGGACATGGTTGTTGTTTCGAAGCTCATTGTCAGTAAGTTGTGATCACTGGCTTTCGTTCTCTAGACCTCAAAAAAATCTACGAAAGGTAGAAGGGAGTGCGAGATGAAGATGTGGTCCAACGTCGCTGCAGTTTCAGCTCTTTCCCATGTAGGAAAAACAGGTAGCTGGCCTCGGGCTATTGCCACATTATGGAAGTTTCTGGTGTCCATGAGGTCTGATCATAGCACACCCCGTTCCGAGGATGCTGAAATAGGAGTAGTGCGGGAAGATTGATCACACTTAGCGTTTAGGTCCCCACAAATGATGATGGGGTCGGTTGCCATTTCAGTTGTACATTTGTCTAAGATTTCCGCGACAGAGTCACAGAAGTCGATGTTATTTGTTCTTTGCGGGTTCCAGTAGACGTTTAAGATGGCTAAATTGGTTTTAGTTCTACCCCTTGAAGCCTCCTTTGGCTGGTGCCACTCCATTTGAAGTGCCAAGATGCCATAAGATTCAGCTACCTTCTTTTTGATGGAGATACCAAAGCCGAGCCGGACTGCGGTTAGGGGGCCTGACGTTGGTCTGCCAAAAATGCCTTTTAACGCAGGGGAAATGTGGGTTTCGTATCCGTCGAGCACTGGTTTTTCCATCAACCAGGTCTCCTGAAGACATATTATATCAAATAGGGCTAGATCTAGTGCGTCTGGTATGGTCAAATTATCATGTCCCCTCGTGTTCCAAGAGCACATCGTTGTTGCTTTTGTTAGATCCTCCAGCGGGAGTTTGGGTCGCTGGTTGAGAGGTGCTGTAGTTGCTCCTTTTCGTTGTTAATTTTAAGGATTTGGATTTAGCACATTTTTCAACCATCTCCATGGACCTGACGGCTCTCATTTTTTAGTTTGCGCCTGTCCTAAACTTTGTTTTTGGTAGCAGGGTCATATCTATAGTTTTTCTCTGATCTTAAGTGTTTTCTTAGGTTTTCTTCGTGATGTGGTCTTGTATAGTTTGTACTCTCGTTTACTGGGTAGTATCTGGATTGAAATCTCCCACGGCGTACTCCGCCTTCCTCTTTGTAGGCCTCCCTTCTTTTGTTTTTGTTCAGATCTTCGGTTTTAGGTCGGTATTCGGGACCCTTTTCGGCCATTTTACTTGAGGAAAGCGTATTAGATGCAAGGGGTAATGACGATGGAATTTCTGCGAGGGCAAAACCCATTTGTTTCAAGACCGAGTTCACATCTTCTTTTAGATCGTGGATCGCTGCGTTTTTAACGTGAAGGTACCTTTCGCTCTTTTTTCCATATGATAGGGCTCAATCAGTACGAAATGTGACGTGTTCAACGTTTTCAGGTTTGGGACTTTAGTTAGAATCAAGACCGTCTTCCTGTTTAAAACTATGAAGTTTGTCCCAGCTATCAGTTGTTATATCTTAAAAATTCAGATGGATCTTGTTTTTATGTCTTCTGTGGACCTAGGTCGTGCTGAGTCTTTGATCTGTTTTTTTTTTTTCGCGTCTCGGGGATGTTTTTGTGATACTCTGGAGTTTCCTTGTGGTTAGATTGTGTTCTATTAGATTTTATCTCAATCGATGCTCCACTCTCCCCTTCCAGGACAACAGCTTCAACTCGATGTGTTACTGATACGGTTGTGGCCAAGGTTGATTTCTTGTTTTCTTTATGAGAAACAATTTTGTCACCAGCGTTAGGCTTCAGAACTAGGCTTTGTTGAGTGTTATCAGGGGGTTCAATAACCCCTTCTTGGTCCAAATGGACCATTAAGTCCAGAAGTGAAGAGTTCACTAACGACTCTGCTTCACTGGAACGAGAGTTGTCTAGTTCAATTATCGTTTGCTCCGACTGCGATATGTTGCTAGAAACAAATCCATGAGACACTACTGAAGGTGTTGCTACTTTAGTTTGTGCTGTTACAGCTGATTTTGCAATTTTAAAAATTGTGGCGACTTTTGCTGTCTCTTTATTTGTTTTGCTGTTTTGGAGTTTGAGGTCTGGCCGCAGAGTCTGTCCAATAGGAGCTTCATTTTCAGTTTCAATTTTTGACAGGCTTGTATCCAATGGAGGGGCAAATTCTGTTTGGGAGCTTCACTGATAACCTCGAGCAGTATTAGGGGAATTTCTGGTTCCGATTAGGGCTTCTAGTCGAGCAATTTTTAGTTCCCATTGTCTTTCTCGATGTTTTGTTGGCCTAAAGTTGTAATGAAGCCCTCCAAGAAGGTTACTTTTGTATTAGTCATTGCTGTTAGTGTGAGCGAGTCCTTCATTGTATCGTTAATCGTGATAACCTCGAGCAGTATTAGGGGAATTTCTGGTTCCGATTAGGGCTTCTAGTCGAGCAATTTTTAGTTCCCATTGTCTTTCTCGATGTTTTGTTGGCCTAAAGTTGTAATGAAGCCCTCCAAGAAGGTTACTTTTGTATTAGTCATTGCTGTTAGTGTGAGCGAGTCCTTCATTGTATCGTTAATTGACTCATACAACCTTACAGCAAGTCCCACCGTGATAGCTGACATAATTGTTACAAGGTCCGGTGTCTTAACTGGAGTGTCTTTTGGTGGATTCACAAACATGTCACTAGACCTTCTATTTCTAGCCGGTGTCAAGGTATCTTTCGGCAGGTCGTTGTGAGATGGTGATCTCATTATTGGAAGCTCGACAAATTCGTTTTTTGCCCAGTATGCATCGACATGGGTTGGGACAGTAGTGTATGGGTTTTGCTCCTTTGTTCAGTTCCATTAGTTGAAATGCTGTTAACTGACGGTATTAATAAGTCTTTTCCCAGTCCACACTTCTCGGATCGGTGTAGTGGGACATCTTTGTCGAGCAAGTTAAGTGAAACAGGAGACAATCGCGATGGAAGTAAGTTGAAGTCGATTTCCCGGAACGTCTTTGCGTAGAGGATTAACCTGTGTAGTCGAGGCCCCTGCAGGGGCGTTTTGACAGATGTCTTCTGTAGTTTTCCTTTGTTTGGGAACTGAAGGTGCTTCTAGGACTGCGTCTAAAATTTCTGCATCAGAAAGCTCTGCCTCTGCTTCCAATTTCCTCTTCGTTTGTTTAGAAAAAATGTCCTTCAAAGCGTGAGACATCAAGGGATTTGGGAAAGTTGACTTTCCTGATTCTCCTTTCTTTGCTGTTGCTCGGGCTGCTTTTTTTTGCTGGCAGCCTTGGTATATTGACTCACCCTGGTCCTTAAATGCCTTCTTCGTGAGGGCTCTTTTTTTGAATATTGCCATTGCTGTTTCTCTTTTTTGTGCATAGAGTTCACTGGCAGAGTCATTAGGTGTAGTGGGTAATGTTTCACCATCTTGGGCCATATCTCTATGCGCCACCTCCATCTGACCGGTGGGCATTTAGCAGGTGATCTGTAGTTTTATTGGATGATGGGGGTTGCGAGAAGGCAAGAGGTGACACTTCTGTTCCTCCGTCGCAAGTGTCCTGCATTTTAGGGGTTGGTCTGGTGTGGATTTCCACTTGGGTGGTAGATCGTGGGGTTGGGTACTCCAAAGCGTCTTGCCCCACTGTTGGCATCGATCTGTTTTGAACAACATTAATTAACAGAACACCGTCGTCATCACGCCGTGGAGCGGCACAGATGGAGAGCTTGTGAGACTCGCCGCTGATTGGTCGATCTACGGCCGGCAAGCTGGGGTCAGCCCCACGGCATCCTTCGAATCCGCAGGGGACAGCCCCACTTGCCGCGGCGGCTTGCCGGTCGCATGCAGTCGACATTAGCGAGGTCCATTACTGACGGCTACAGAACCGCCCCTCCAGTCGTGCCCAACACCCCCGCAGGTACATGTGGAACAAATGGGGACGGGGTGGCGTTGCATCAGGGAGGGAGGGTGTAGTGGGCGAAGAGACAAAGGCTTCCTCAGCGCTTACCTCCAAGTTTAGAGGCAACGCGCCACGCTGAATGGCGGCGCTTTCATCGCCAACGCCTTCTCCCACAGAGAGGCAGGCGACCGCAGAGTTGGAGATTGACGAGGCTGATGAAGCTGCGGTCGCCGCCTTTCTTTGCACTACGGAACTGGTATTATGGCTGGGTCCAAGTCCTTTCCGGTTCACCAATCGAGAATACTTGCTCCTCAGCACCCTGCCAGAAGGGCTTTTCAGCTGGGGCTGGTGAGCCGCGTTTTCAGTAATATAGTCTGTCGTTATGGGGAGTAACGGCGCTCCGGGATCTTCTTGCGGGTCCATGGCTCCTTTCCTCCGAGCCTCTGTGGACTGCTGTTGACTGCTCACACCTCAGCGAGCCAACTCAGCATGCCACTCCGCGTGAATGCTGGGGGTTTTAACCACTAGCACTGTAGAAAGACTGCAGCAGGAAGAGAAGGTAGAGACTGCTGTTGACTGCTCGCACCTCAGCGAGCCAACTCCGCGTGCCGCTCCGCGTGAATGCTGGGGGTTTTAACCACTAGCACTGTAAAAAGACTGCAGCAGGAAGAGAAGGTAGAGACTGCTGTTGTCAAAAATAACATTTTGCTTGGAAGTAGCTGAGCGGATAAAGGGGAAATAAAACGTGTATCAATACGCAACCTAAGCACAAAACAAAGTTGTAACACATACTTTTTTTTACTAAATATTAATTTAATTTGGGGAAATGTAGTGGCACCCTACAAACGGCGACAATGTGCAATGTCCATAATGGGGAAGAAAAATGCAGCGGCACATAAACCTTGTAATTCATTAGGAAAAATATATATTTTTTTCCCAAAGTAAAAATGTAATGTCCATTCAGTATATAGGCGGGAAAAATACACCTACATGATGTGGACCGCCTCCATTGCGTTCGCTGCAGTCAGACAGTAGTGTATGTGGAAGAGTGCCTATTCGGGAACTAATATTTCATGGTTGGTGCAAACGTTTTTGAAGCATAACCTTATCAAACTATATGTTTTTCTAACTGTTACTCACTGCATTCTTTCTGCTCTTTCCCTGTACCTCAAGGTTAAAAAACAACTGACCCTTATGGGTGTCGACAAATATGCAGCCGTACTGAGCTCATATTGAAAACAGAAAATTAAGTGGCCTTCACTTCGAATGCAAATACATTCTCATTTTGCAGCAACATATCAGCGGCTATTCATGAGAACCGCTACTCCCATACATGTGCGGAAGTGCTGTGTGTACGAAATAGTGCAGGTGGCTGCCTTAGATTTCAAACAGTAGGACGCCAGCCTGACTGCAGTAATGTTTATGTATTGTAAAATGGACGCAGTAAGTTCATTTCGTACAATGAGTAGCAAGTTTCACTGTACCGTATGACGGCGCTAACAAGAATACTTCAATGTTTGACTTTCTACTACCACGTCTCATTAACGCTCACCTTTCGAAATAGTGTTCCATAAGTGTAACCAGTGCATTGGTGTCTTCTTCGTTTAGGTATGTTAGCGGCGATGTCTGCGTTCAACAGAAAACAAAGTAAACATGGCAGACGTATCGAAACATTAAGACGCACTTCACGCTGTGCCACAACCAATCGGTGAAAGCGCAACATGGTCGCGGACAGCACGCCAGGAATAGCCAATTGCAATCTTCTCCACGGAGCGAACAGGGAAGTGTGACCGCGGAGCGGACATAGATATCACTAATTTTTAGAGACATACTTTTTGATCGTTTTTAAGGAAACTACTGGATGGATTGTCACAAAATTTAAAAAGCACGCTTTCGCGACCGAGCCCATGCTACTCCTGCAAATTTGGTGCAAATCCATCCAGCGGTTTGGCCTGTAACCGTGCGCAAAGTTTTCCCCCATTCAGTCTATGGGAAAAAAAGACGTTTTGGGACCCTCCCAATAACTTTGCCCCCCCTGGACCAAACATCTCCAAACTTTGCAAAAAAATTCAGTGGGCCATATATTTTTTTGCAAAGTATGGTGAGGATTCGTCTAAGTGGAGCAGAGTTATAAGCCGCCCAAAAAGTGCTCTTCCTATGGAAACAGCAACTTAACCATAACTGGCTGTGTAAAAAAATAAATATATATATATATATATATATATATATATATATATATATATATATATATATATATATATATATATATATATATATTCAGTGAAAAAACTTTGTTAAAGGGACGTTATGGTTAAGTTGTGCTACTAAAAACCTATGAAATTCAGTGAAAAAACGTTGTTAAAGGGACGTTATGGTTCCAAGTAAAACCGAAAAACCCTTGAAATTCGCCAGTTATGGTAAGCTAAGCAACCATAACTCGCGCCACCGTGCACTGCTAACACTAACACCCAGGACATCAAAGATGACATCACAAATGTCATTGATGACATCACTGATGACATCACATGGCTGGCTCTCCCTTTTTATCATTTACTGACATATCGAAGCCACATAGTTTTCTTCAGTAACAGTCAGGAAGTAAAAATTGAAAAGGTACTATATTTGTAGACTTAGGGTCAAGTCACATCATATGAAACATATACGTAGCGGAAGACACAGGCTTGAAAGAGAGCAATCCTTTCTGTGCATGAAGATAATCATTAGGGTTATCAGCACTTTCTCATAGTTTTATTTTTATTACTCTACCTTCCCTGTATATGCTCATATTTGTATACATTATACTCACTCTCCTTTCCTTTGGGTGCAGTCACATCATGTGATACACATACATATGGTAAGTAGCAGCTTTGAAACAGAGCAATAGTTTCTCTGCATAAAGACAATCAGTTAGAATATGAACTCTTTCTGCTGCTACTTCTGCTTTTTTGTTTACTTCACTGTCCCTGTAAATAGTCATATTTGTATGTGTTGTTGTCTCTTTGTGTTTTGTCTGTAATAATTGTGTATTAAGTGGGTTTTATTATCTACTTATTACATGTTTCACAGTACGCAAAACTCTAATAAGAGAGCAGTTATCATTTCAGTATTCAACATGGCAAGATTATGAATATGGCAACTTCATCATGTATGCTGCACACACTGCCTATGTTTCTGCATGAGTAGCTTAGTGTACTGGACAGAACTTCATAATAGAATGCTATTTATATCAATGCATTGCTTAATGCATTAATAAGCTCATGATATTTATCCGAATGATCCTTGACAGTTTTTGGTCAGCATTATAAGAATCCCTTGTACAGAGTTTTTATGATAAGTAAATGCACATGTGATGTCATCAGTGATGTCATCAATGACATTTGTGATGTCATCTTTGATGTCCTGGGTGTTAGTGTTAGCAGTGCACGGTGGCGCGAGTTATGGTTGCTTAGCTTACCATAACTGTCGAATTTCAAGGGTTTTTTGGTTTTACTTGGAACCATAACGTCCCTTAACAAAGTTTTTTCACTGAATTTCATAGGTTTTTAGTAACACAACTTAACCATAATATCCCTGACATGTAACATAGAACATACTAACCCCCTCGTAGTGATTTTCATGTCCACGGACTACCGCCATGTCCGGGGACACATCGAAAATCTGAGCGTGGTGAATGTACATTTAAATAGTGTGCCCCATTTCCCCTTTGAAGTTGGCTCTGAAAAGAGCCGTTTTTTTATTTTTTACAGATGCTTGACAGACACCTGTTATTTTATATTTTTTTTCTTGGTTTTTTTTCTTACTTTACTCCTAAAATCTTCACATAACCTTCTCCAAAGCAACCCTTACATTCCAAAATAAAAAGGCATTTCCGGTAAAAGATAAAGAAATGCCATCTTCTTTAAAATTAACAGCATTACTGGCATCAATATTCTCATTGTTACAGAAGAACATACCAGCTCTAAGCATGAAGGCACACATGCCTCGGTTGATGACACACCTAGCAATGTTTTGCTGAGGACAAAAAACTGAACTATTCTCCCATATTGCCCTAGGTAGTAATCCAGAAAAAATTACTTTCGCATTTGGAAGGATCTTCACTACGGCTTGAACCAAGCATTCCAAATCAGCCAACAAAGCCCAAATGGAAAGCACCATAGTGCAAAACTACCACATGCGGACTGTTCATCGTGGCCATATCCGCACAAACTTGTACAATTTCCTGTACATTGCAATCAGGCACAGTGCTCCACACCACCTCCACTCCTTTGTCATCAAAGTTCTTTGCAACATGCCTGCATTCAGCGTACTGCTGTAAACCATGCACAGAAACGGACACCAGGCGGAGATAGGAGTGTGACTTGAGAGAGAGGACATCCACATGTGAGCAGCGGCTGTAACCCCGTACAAGGCAGCAAAGGCAAGCTTGTTAAAGAAAACGATATATAGAGAGTCGTCCCATCCCACGTGAGAAATTTTAAAAGATTTATCTAAATGAGGAGCGGCACGGGATAAAGTCAACTATTAAATAGAACAGGAATCCACAAAGTAATCACGCTAGGAATGCCTCCCAGTGATCGCAGATAGTGGTATCCAGTTGAGAGCCAAGCACACCCCAACATCAGACAGACTTTAACTAGGAAGAGGATTGTAAATCGAGGGGGACCCCCCAAGAAGACACATAAGAAGAAGTCAGCCTGTAGAAGTGTATTCGTTTTTGAAGGTTGGACCCTAAAGAAAAGTGCGATGGGATCTCATTGAAAGCTGACCCCGCAAGAAATTAAGTCTACAAGAAGACTGATACGATTGTGCATTTAATTGAATGTTGTGTAAATTTTACCCCTGAAAAATTTCCTTGTCAATAGTGTGTAAGTGTGTAAGGAATGAAACATGTCGGGTATGGTATGGATGTGGTATGAAAGTAAGCATGATTTTTAGGAAGAATAAGTGAAAGGTTTTTACGGACTGGGTTGCTTGTCTCAACGATAGGGGTGAGCAACTTGTAGGTCCAGGTTAAGAGATGAATTTTTGCTAATTGTTAAATGGTCAACTGTTACATGAGATTAAATGTACACAACGATATTGCATGGTAATGGTGCAGATATTGTGATTTGCATACTATCAGAAATACTCCTTTTTAAAAAAGATTAAAAAATTGGAACTGTGAAGAAGAAAAGATAAAAGAAAAAAAGTTTTTTACTGTTGAAATATGAAAAATAAAATACTATTTTTTGATACAATGTGGTGTAGTATGAGAATTTAATGGCTATTAACCTCATACAGTAAGGTTCAACCAAATATGGACTTGGGGAAGCAAGGGACCGAGTCAACATTGTGTATTGTTTAAGAGTTCTGTTTATAGAGGGCTATTCACTATCGGTCATAGGAAATATTATCTCTAGTCTCTCTTAAGTTTATTGTAAACCATACACAAACATATCTCCGAGCACCAACACCCTGACTTTCTCCACTTCTGCCATCTTCACCACACACAGTCTCTTTCAACACAAATCCACAACCTCGACATCTGATTGGCTGATCCGTACAGTCTTCTTTCCATGTTGGATTTCCTGGAAAACCCGGATTTACCACGCCCTGTCCACGAACAGCGGCGGTGTCCAGGACGGCGTCCACTTTACTCTCTGTACCATTCCCTCATTGCATACAGCTAAGCAATCACACAATACGAATAACGTCCTCAGAACACCCCCATTTTGTGAATTTTCTACATATTAACATTACAAATATTATACTTTTATCTTGTACTCTGCACACAATGCTATCTTTCTCCATTAGCAGCTCAGTATACTACATAGAATCCCATAATACAATGCTATTTATTGATATAAATGCATTGTGCAAAGCACTAATAACGGTATGATATTTATTGCAATATCCTTGACACTTTTTTCGGAACATTATAATGAAAATCCCTAGTACACAAATTCCATGAAAAGTACATACACATGTGATGTCATCAGTTATGTCATCAATGACATTTGTGATGTCATCTTCGATGTCCTGGGTGTTAGTCTTAGCAGTGCATGGTGTTGGCGCGAGTTATTTTACATAGCTTACCATAACTTGCTATTTTCAGGGGTCTTTCGGCTGTACTTAGAACCATAACGTCCTTTAAACAAACTTTTTTTAATATCACGCAAACAATATACAAACATGGCTTGCAACAACCAACTTCTACAGATGGCTTTACGCAGAATGTTGCAAAGTAAGAATTTATGCTCGTTCACAGTGAAGGTCAGCTGCTTCATTTTTTTCTCGGGCCCCGGAGAAGCTCACGAAGCAGACTATAAGGTTGTATTGTGTTTTGACCTTGACAGACAGAGATTGTGATGAAAGACTTCTCTTGAAGGAGTGTGGCTAAAACGTAAGAGAAGATAAAGATGAAATTTCTGAAACGAAACCACTTTTACATATTATATCACTATGCGAAAGATCGTTGGCACACGCGGAGTCGTATTTTCGGACTGCACCACTCGTAGACAATGGAAATTGCAATTGTACTGTACATTACTTTATACCAAATATAATTACAATAGCGTAGCATTAAAGACCGCTGAAGTTGAACTTGTTCGTTGAAAGTGGCATAATGTTTTCTACAGCGTATTATCACCGCCGAATTGATCCCCTGTCTTTTAGAGGGCTCTGAAAAAGGCAGACGACACAGAGTGGGTTAATTGAAATAATTTAACCGGTCTATAGGCGGTCAAATGCTCTACTCGCTGTGCCACTTTACTGTAGCCTGTCAAGTGGCACAGCGAGTACATCGCTCGCTTTGACATCCGTGCACAGCTTGCTAACGCAAGTTCGAATCCAGGCAAGCCCAAACTCAGCCTTTCATCCTTCCGTGGTCGATAAATGAGCACCACACACCGTGGTTAATAATAAGCACCGCTTAGATACCTCACATTTCTTAGCGCTATATGAATGGGAAAATATTATTTTTTTATTATTAACATACTCTGTTGCACTATCCTCGATAGCAAATAGTTTCACGCCCTAATAAATAAAATGATGATTTTTAATGAAGATCGGCTGGTGAGACTAATTTATGTTTTTTAAAACAGGTACGTGGCCCCGTTTTGTCTATGTCACGATTTACAGACTCCAGCGGATGGGGTCTTCAACTGCCAGGCGCAAGTCCAAATATGCAACTTCATGACCCTAAACCATTTTATGGGACAATCGCCAAGGACCAATATTCCCTTACGCAGTACTAGCGGCTACAAACAACATACCAACCAATACGGTGGTCTAATGGCTCGTTTTTGGAGCAACCTTCCGATTATCAGGGAGACCATTTACTGCTTTTATCATAAACCAACAGCCTATCTACCGCAAAGGAACAACGCGCGGCTGCAAATAAACGTTTGCTGATCGACAGCACAGACAATAGCAAATCGCTGAATATTCACTAAACATTTCATGTGAAATAAATGTACTTTACCAAGTGTACAATCCTGCTGTTTACTTTTAAACCACAGTTTCATATTCCGAATTGTGACGCACTGAGTTGTAACCTGATCTAACACTCTCTGTACCGCAAAGGAACATCGCGTGTCTCAACATGAACTTTTGCGGATCGACAACAAAGACAAATGCAAATTGCTGAATATTCTCTAAACATTTGATGTCAAATAAATGTACTTTACAACATTTACAATCTTGCTCTTTGCTTTTAAATCACAGTTTCATATTCTGAATTGTGGCGCGCTGTGTTGTGACATAATGTGTGTTGTCTTCCGGGTTCTGTGTAAAGTCGCGTAGTACTGGAGACGACTGGGTGCGTTTCATGACGCACCCTGTAACGTCACGGAGAGAGGCGGGGAATATGAATGCTTTGATAATATCAGGCTTAGTGGCGGGAGATATGGTTTAGTGTCGCAAAAGCAAGTCAGCCAGGTCAATAGCGCCAGTCATAGGATTATCACATAATGTCGACGCACACCAGCCGGATTTATCGTTTCTTTAGTGGACAAAAAGTCGGTTGACGCCCCTAGGAAATTGTACTATTAGCGGACAAAAGGAGTGCTCTTAAAACACTTTCACCCTCACAACGAACAATACAAACAACCTTCTCAGAACACCCCCATTTTGTGTAATTGCAACCATTTCGGGACACTGCGAGTGTTCTTAGAACACATTCAACTAGACAAATTACAATATGGACAGCGTCCTGAGGACACCCCCAGTTTGTCTAATTACGAACAATTAAGTACACCGCGAGTGTTCATAGCTCTTTTTTACCTTCCTTGTGAACAAAAATGACACATACTCCGTCCTCTAAACACCCCACCATTTAGTTTATTTACAAAATGTCAGAAAAGCCGTGTTCTCCATGGACAAATCGAACGCAACAAAAATGTCTAGCACATAAAAAAACAAAGCATTGAACCTATCTCGTACTCCCCCACCCTCTCCAAACACTCTTACACACCAACACACGGCACTAAATACAATTTTTTATCCACGTTTCACTGCGCTGTACGCGGTCGACTGCGAATACAAGATGGCGGGCGCCACGGAAAATCTGACGCGCTCCACGCCCCTCGCCGTCCAATTAGCAAACACGTCGCATGTCTGCGGACATGACGCAAGCCCACGGGCCAATCGGGGTGCTGTCCGCGGAGCGAACAGGGAAGTCTGTCCGCGACGCGAACGCAGATATCACTAATTTTTTTGCCTTACATTTTAGTCATTTTTTAAAAAACTACTGGACAGATTTACACCAAATTTACAAAAGCACGCTTTTGGGACCAGGCCGCCGCTCCTGCCGCAAATTTGGTGTAAATCCGTCCAGCGGTTGGGGCTGTAGCCGTGCGCAAAGTTTTTTCCCATTATGTCTATGGGAAAAAAAAAGAATTTGGGACCCCCCCTATAACTTTGACCCCCCTGGACGAATCCTCACCAAACTTTGCAAAAATGTTCAGAGTGACCCAATTACTTCTTTTGCAAAGTTTGGTGAGTATCCGTCCAGGGAGAGCGAAGTTATAAGCCGCCCAAAAAGTGCTCTTCCTATGGAAACAGCAACTTAACCATAACTACATGGCCACTACCGTGGCCATGTAATATATATATATATATATATATATATATATATATATATATATATATATATATATATATATATATATATATATATATATATACATATATCCCACCAGGAAAAACTTTGTGTGCTGAACATCGGGGCGCCTAGGACCTTTAACAGCTATGACAAGCCAGAGGGCCGCCCCCACCAAGAAGCTCTCATGCGGGTGCTCTGCCCAGTCTCTAGTCAACACCCATCACTTCGGCAGCGTTTCAAGGAAGTTGTGCACCGCCCCAGGATCTGTGAAGAAATGTGCTTGGCCTCCTGCTGTACACGCAGTTTGGACGGGTACTACATGGTGTACTGAAGACCCGGTCGAGGAGGGCCTGCATTGCTGCCAGGATGAAGAGGCAAGCCTTCTGAACAGACTGAGTGAAGTCCGGATAGAAAGAGATCCTGGCGTTCTGATAGGTGAGGTCCCCCAACTCTCGAGCTCAGCAGAGAATGGTATTTCCGGTCTCTATAGTTCAACAGATGAGCTATAATTGGGCGGGTGCTCTGGCCCGGCTTGGGGGGGCCTGCAACACGTGATGGGCCCTCTCAACCAGGAATTGTGTTGACAAAGAGGGCTCTTGCAGAACTTCCTTTATACACTTTTCCATGAAGACCTCCATATTTCGCTGCGGGACAGACTACAGCATACCCACCACCCGGATATTGTTCCTCTGGGATCTTGCCTCCAAATTTTCATTCTTATCCCTGATGGCTGAGACTTCCCTGTGGAGTGGGCGGATTGCTTGTGCCACTTCTCCACTAGTATCCTCCATGGACCCTAATCGGTGCTCCACCTCGGATATTCGTCCACTCTCCTTCTCAATGCGCTCTTGCATTTGGTCGAACTTATATGCCATCCCGCCCTATATCGCGCTAACCCCGACCGCATCTCTGCCAGCACCAGAAGGAGCTCTGAAGTTGGAGTTCCTCACAGGGGCCTCACCTGTCTGTCAGGGGCTTCGCAGGGGGGCCGACATCTTCTCACACCCATTGCTTAGTCCTTCTTGGAGAAAGGCAAACAGGATTGCCTCTTGTTGCCCTTAGCCATATGGCTCCCCCTGCACTGTTCTGCTGGGCTCTTCCCAGTGAAGTTCTGTGCTTTCTTCACCTGAGCGGGAAATGTTCAATTGTCCTCGAGCCCAGTGCGTCCAGCCCCTAGTTCGCCCGGCTCCCCCGCCTTTAGTGAGAAAGTACCAAGGTGGAGCCACTGGAGAGAGGCCCGAAGTGGCTCTGCTAGCCCCTGAGCCCAGGGACCCCGTCATCACCATTCTTGTTGCTGTTTTTCTGCTCTGCTGTTCTGTTATTAATAATTGAGACCAGTAACGCTAAAATCAGTATATGTCCTGAAGAAAGCGGGAAGTAATGAGATACCGCTGAAACTGGTAGACAACAGATCCAGGAGTGATGACCTATATCCTGTGTTCGATACAAACGGAAGTGGTAGACACGACACAGACATAGTAGCATTTTTTTAAGATGAGCAGCTCCAACAAGATTGATAGCTGTTTTTTGGTTTTAGAAATTCCTTGATTAGTAAAATCAAGGCTTTGAGTACTGTAAGCCACACAGATCCCAGTAGATGACAATAAAGTAAAAATATCGACCTTGATGATGTGTGCAATAATTTACCAGACAGGAAAGTAGTGAGCAAGGATAGGGATAGACTTCACCTCCTTTTGTGTACCCTTGACAGGTGTAATATTAGTAAGCACTGAGGGCGTTCCCCTTACCTGTAGAGAGGGCCAATTAGCAAATATAGGGACATTTAGTTAGACATAGGGACTCAGAACATAGGATTAAGAGGTTCATAGCAATGCCTGTAAAATATCTATCCCATGCATGCACAAAAGCTAAAACTTTTGGCTTTGCCAATCTGTGTTGTTTATTTAGGTATTACAATGGTTCTCTTAAACGTTAATTACAGACTAGAACTGTTGCTACAAAGGCCTGAAGACTTAACCACTCACATGAGATTGAGAAAGACAGAGGGCCTCATCACGAGTTGGGCTGTAGCCCTTAAATGCGGTGGTAACAACCCTATGCATGGTCAGCCTACTCCATAGGGGATGCCATTCCATTGGACACAGCCCTGTCCATCTGTCTTCCATCACATGGGGTCAGCTGGGCTCATCGTCTCCAGGGAACCAAGGTGAAAAATACAATTAAATGTGTCATTCTAACAATGCTACTCTATAACTACACAGGGCACCTTGTATGATCATGGACTGGTACAGGAGGAGGCTCGAGGTCACTGTGACCCGCGCACATTTCACTCATCCCAACTGCGTCATCCGGTGTCCAAAGCTTCCACCCTCGCTTTTGAACTATAATTCATCCCGCTCGCACCTCGCATTACAAATCATGCCATTGTAAAGTACAGCTTTACAAGGACCATTCTTTTAGATCTTTTATGGTTGTCTGGTTTATGGTCGGTGGCCTGGGGTCTGCAGGTATCTTGGAATTCAGGGGTCTTGGGACTCGGACAGTTGTAGGGGCTACAACGTGTAGTAGGCTGGGTGGGGGTCGGAGGTTTGCTCTGGCCTGGTTGTGATAACACATGCAATGAGGCACCTAGCACCGTCTCATGGCCTTGCAGGATACATTCTTTCCCGGGATAAACCTATTGGCAACAGTTTTAGAACAAAGGAGGGTTTCTGTGGAACTTTGAACCTACTCAGGTTTCTTCACCAGGTTTGCGGCCTGTCTCTACCGTGCTGCCATGCAGGCCATATGTTTCTGCCATATATACAAAATGGCACTTGTTTATATGCCAGCACTATGTCTAAGCATCTTCTGTTCCTCCGTGCATAATATGTCCGTGCAGTGTTGCTTAGCACACCAAACCCTCGTCCCTGGCACATCACAGGTTTCTACATGGGATTTGCCTCACCCTAAAGCATCTAGGAGGGGTGGGATAGGTTAATTTCCTTCCCAACATTCCCCCCTTTCGTTACTTCTACAGTAACAAACTCCCCATACGCATACTCTCATTCTCCCTTTTCACTGCAGCCTCATACGGTGGACTTCCTTTCATTGGCAACCAGGCCCTGCATACTGGGGGATAGATTAATTTCCTTCCCAACAGTGTGCAAAAAGAGGGAGTGAGAATGAGAGCGATATAGAGAGAAAGGGAGAGAGAGATTGGGAGTAGCCCATCCTGTTGATGAAACCCCACGTTTCCATTTGAGTTTAGCCCCATTTGTTTACGCGTCCCTGATAACAGGGATTGGTATGGACTTCCTCCTTGATTCTGGGTGTCTGCTGCATCATAATACACAAAGATACCCCAATAGAAAAGCAAACGGTGATAGGGACAGATAGACGGACACATACATTGGTAGACAGACCAATAGACAAACACAGATACCAATATAGAAAGAAAGGCAGGCACAAATGATGGCAGACCGATAGATTGAAACACCCAGGAATGCAGAGAGGCCTACAGCTAGACTGAAAATAGACAGATTATATTGATAGGATGAATTGAAAGAGACAGACATTCAGACACACAAATAGAGGAATATATACATAGCTGCAAATATAGACATGCATATAAAGAGACATAGATACATGAATAGAAATATAGACTAGAAACTGACCAAGTGGTGCTGTGTTGATTGCTACTGTAAGAAGCTCACTGCTTCCAGTCAAATCTGATTTCTTATCTGTTGTACATTCTTTTGTGATCAACAGAGCATTGTTCCTCCCTGTATATAAATATAAATGTATATAAATATATAAAATGTGCAGTCACTAACCCAATGTGTAAATATAAGAGTGTTGCTTGGGGGCTCTATTTTGCACTATGTGAAAGACCCGAAATACATAAATGAAAACCTACTGGAAAAGTACATAACTCTGAGTGCCTATAAAACAAGTTGCCCGTGCTGAGGTGGGGCATTTCATTGGATGTATATCATTTGGATTTAGCAACTTATGCGCATCAATTTTCATGCAGGTGGCCTGTGATGGTGCTTTCCCATGTAATGAGGGCCTCATATGTTAAACATTATGTTAGGAGCCATCTCTGAACCAGAGACTTCATGTCTGCTCTGGGTGGCACTCTGCATGTTGCCACCAGGCCCCTTCTCGGAGTGATGATAAGAAAGCGGGTTTGCAGAGATCTGATGTCTTTGTCTCCTTAGATTGTCCAGGTGCTCCTTCACAGCTGCCTGTTGCGGAAGTCTGGCCATGGCTCTGTCTGCAAACTCTTCCCTGACTGTCTTGGACCTTGGTGAGAACGAACTGGGTTGCCAGGGATTGATACTTCTCTCTGAAGCGCTCAAGCACCCTGGCTGCAGAGTGCGCACTCTGGGGTGAGTAACTCCTGGTTTCAAAGGTATGAACTTATAATGTCTGGGCTCCATCACCAAAAAGCAGCTGAAAGAGAAGGTATCCAACATGCTTGCAACAGATTTCAAATGTGATTTTATGTTAAGAGTTCTTATTTTCACCAAAAGGTATCATGGCGCTAGGATACTAAGGTCGGACCAACATATTCTAGAAGGGGAGAGTCTTTATGATGCAGAGATATTGCAGATGATTCTCTGTGCTCCACAGAGCAGTAGGTAGATTGTTCCAAAGAGGCAGCAGATGGGCTGAAATGTAAACGGCAAAACTTCGCTTGCAGGTATTTGTTAGGAAAGAATTCATTTTATATGTACTGTGGGTTGAGGCTTCTAGGAATGGAACCTGCCTGTGCTGTGCAACAGTTATATTTAGTTTGTGAGTTTAGGCAAGATCACAGGTGCCGATTTGGGGTTAAGCCTGAGCCCCTGTTTGGTACGTGGAAAGGGTTTTTTTGCTCCCGGTTATCTTGGTTATAAAGATTAGAAATGATATCCATAACACTTTGGTTAGTACAAAGTGATTCGTTTATTTGTGGTCAGCCGACACGTGTTTCGACCCGTACGGTCTTTCTCAAGGCTAGTCTGTTTGCTGATTGCCCTCAGTGGGGTGTTTGTTCAATATGGAAACTGTCCTTACGGCAGTCCTGGCTCCTATTGGGCCCTTTGTATTCTGTCTGCGGCCCTGGAACGCAGACAGAATACAAAGGGCCCAATAGGAGCCAGGACTGCCGTAAGGACAGTTTCCATATTGAACAAACACCCCACTGAGGGCAATCAGCAAACAGACTAGCCTTGAGAAAGACCGTAAGGGTCGAAACACGTGTCGGCTGACCACAAATAAACGAATCACTTTGTACTAACCAAAGTGTTATGGATATCATTTCTAATCTTTATAACCAAGATAACCGGGAGCAAAAAAACCCTTTCCTCATTTTATATGTAATTTTCCCTCCAGTTGTACACCCCCAAACTTTTTGCTGCTGTTTAAACACTTAGGGCCTCATTACATGGATGGCAGTAAGGGTTTACCGGTACCGGTATTTTACCGGTACCGGTAAATTCTTACCGCCTTACTACGAGGTCCCTTTGCGGGTTGAGGAATTTAACGCCTTCTTTTTGCAGGTGTTAAAAACCAACCCGCAAAGGGACCAGGGAGCTAATTACGGTACCGCAATTTGCGGTACCGTAATTAGCGCCTTCCCCATTCCCATAGAGCCCTATGGGGCAAAAATGGGAACGGGGAAGGGCAATGGTGGAAGGGGGAATTACCGCCCAGCCAATCTTGGAATAGGGTGGTAATTCCCCTTTCCACCAAGGCGGTGCCGGTATTTTACCGGCATGAACCATGGCGCTAATAGCACCATGGTTCACCGCCATCCGTGTAATGAGGCCCTTAGTCTGACTTTGCCAGGGGCGCACAGACTTCTGTTGCAATCCTCTGGGCTTTCGCTCACTTTTTATGGGGAAACTGACTTGCCCTTAAGACAGTCAGTACAGGGAGACTTTGTTTCCCTTAGTCCTTTCCTCATGTTGCAACTTTTGTGCAACATGTAACAAGAGTGCAAGGTAACTTACAGTACAGTGCACTTGGGTCTCATAGTCATTTCCAAAGACCCTAGATACTCCTGTAGGACTTTTTGGGAGATGTGCAGATGTGTCATGGACAGGGTTGGTGGCAGTTTATCTTTTCATATAATTTTAACCCTTTCCTGCCATTTAAACCGTGTTAACCGCGTTTGGCACAAAGAGGTGGCCTTGCTCCAAAATACGTTCTTTGTCCTGTCCTTTGGCCATCTTGCCTCTTTCGTTTCCCCAGGTTGAACCGACCCGGTTCAGTCCTTATTTGCTCATGCAGTTTCCCGTGATTGCCAAGCTTTCGCAGACTTCTGCATGCCTTGTGTGTGTGCCTCCAGGATGTGGACGGGGTTGTCTGTCCCCAATACACATCCTGAGTGCCAGAGAGTATGGAGTGCTGTGAATGCCTAGGACCACCATGGACCGTGATTGGTCCACATATGGAGTGTGTGTTTGTGAGCAGATCTCCCACTGCGTCCTCTCCGTTTTGGCGCGAAGGGAACTTTGGATAAGAGGAGGCCAAAAACACCCATACCATGTCGATCTCTGGAGTTCTCACTGAACGAAGGATAGGATCCAAGTACCCTGAAACTAAGAAGCCGAGTCGAGGAACCGCTGGTGAACCGCTGGAAGGTTTGGCACCCTGAGCTGGCTGTCGTCCCGTGGGACCATTCTGCATCTGGTCATTCTAGAAGGTCTGCGAAGACGCTTCGACCCATTAGAATAGTGGGACCAACTATTCTCGGCACCTTCGACAAAACCTGCAAGTATGCCTTCATTTGTGCATTTGTGACCCTCTTGCCCCTGAAGCCTGCTGCAGTGAAACTGGCCTGGTCCATCTATCAGGAGCGGAGAAATCGCCACTGTCCCATTTGGTAATCATCGCTGTATCGCCAGAACTGAAAGCCGCAGAGACGTCCTTTTTGTCGCATATGAACCTGCAGCCAGAGTGGACTCAACTGGCGAAGTTTGGTCTGGACTGCGCCTGGGGCCGGTGAGTAACCCTAACCTTAACTGGTGGCCCCCAGCGCCTCCATCTGTTTTTACGCACGAATGGCCCCTGGGGGTCCCTCTCCTTTCCACTGCTAGTGCGAACTAGCGGTCTATTCCCAAACCTTGGAATCACCTCTGCCTTCAAGTGGAGGCCCACCTGGAATAGTGGGAATCTATTCTTCATCACCTCACCCACCTTTCCTGAGCTGCTAGAGACCCCTGAAGAAACCCCGTTTTGCCCTTTGGAACAACCTCGTGCGCCTGCACTGCATGTACTATTGAGCATAATGCTCCTCTCTTCTTAGGGTTTGGACTGCCTCTTAGTTAGGTGTGTGTTGGATGTTGAAGGGGACTAAAGACTGTCTGCACTGCCTATGTTGTGAACATATTTCATGCCTTTAACCCTTTAGACCCCAATGGTCTTGTATATATCTTGTATTGATTGTGTTGCATTGGTTTAGTATGATTGCTGTGATTCATTTACTGTGTGTTGAGTTACAAAGGCCTTGTAATAAATGTGTTTATATGTTTGATATATACACCTGTCTGGGAGTAATTTTTTAGGTGTCCTTGCTCTATGTGCTCATTGAGGTCTTTCAGTCACCCTCACCCCTCCTGAGACTTAGGGCCTCATTACGAGGTGGGCGGAATGGGTTTAACGGCGCCGGTAATGGTGCCGGTAAACCCATTCCGCCCTTTTACAAGGTTCACTTGCGGGATCCGCTCTGAACGTCTGGTCAGACCATGCGTCCTTTGCGGGTCCCGCAAGGGGACCAGGGAGCTAATAATGGTCCCGTTACTAAGGGGCCCGTTATTAGCTCCCTCCCCATTCCCATTGAGCCATATTGGGGCTCGAATGGGAATGGGGATGGGTTTTTTGAATGAGGAATTACTGAGTCCTCCAAGGTTGGAATGGCCCAGTAATTCCTCATTCAAGGAACCCGGACCCGAGTTTGGAGGCAGCCATGCCCTTAATAAGGGCATGGCTGCCTCCAAACTCGCAATGAGGCCCTTAGTCTTGACCCCCTGGCATAGCTACCTTGATTGGTCTGGCTTGTCCAGAGGTTACCCTGTTTCAAGAAACTAGGCTGGCCTTCTGAACCTCTGCCCACCAGGTCAGAGTTCAGAAATCCGTCTTAACAGTATTCTGCCCCTTGACAATAGAAGGCCCGGTTTACCAGGCAGAGGGATTTGTCATGAAGCCTTTTGGCCACTGGCAGCAAATGAAGGGAGCGAAGGACTGGGCTGATGGGAGCTCCATAGGGAGAGCCTGTGTCCGCCCATGCGGCCATGTTTTGCAGCCGCTGCAGTCTCTGGATCAGACCCTTCGGCTGGCCTAGATAGAGAGCATTGCAGTAGTCAATGCAGCTAGTAATCAGGGACGCCACTACCTGGGGGCGAAGATTAACCGGGTGAAAAGGAAGTATTCTCTGGAGCACCCTCAGGGAGTAGAAGCCCATCTCACAGACCGCACTTACCTGGGTGACCATTGACAGGGAGGAGGAAAGATAGACACCCAAGTTCTTAAGCTGGACGCCGGAGTAGGAAAGTCCCCAAGAACAGGTGGCCAGGAGGAAGAGCCACAGGGAGTGACCTTACGGCCGCCAGACACTCCCCCAGCCGTGCTGACCCCTCAGTCTGATCTTAGTCAAACCTAACTAGAATGTGGCTGTCGTTGGCATAGGCATAGAATCTGAAGCCACGGGAGTGGATGAGAGCAAATAGCGGCTGAACATAGAGATTAAACAACAAGGGGGACAGGGCAGAGCCTTGGGGAACACCGCAGGATATGGAGTGCGAGCCAGAGAGAAAAGGAGGTAAAGAGAGTGTCTGGCGACGGTCAGATAGAAAGGAGGAAAACCAGTCCAGGACGGTTCCCTTGATGCCTGCTGCGGCAAACCGGGCAAGAAGGATGGTGTGGTCGACGGTATCGAAAGCTGCCGATAGATCAAGCAGTATCAGGGCACCCACACCACCTTGATTAACCAGCATATTAAGATCGTTGAGTACCGACAACAGGACACTCTCTGTACCTCACCCCGGACGGAAGCCTGATTGAAAAGGATCAAGGCCAGGTGATTGGTGTCACCAGAGTCTCCAGAAGTTTCATGAAAAAGGGAAGCAGAGCAATAGGTCTCTAGTTGTTAGCAAGAATAAGGGGGTCAAGAGAGGGCTTTTTCAAGAGGGGGTGAACAGTAGCATGCTGAAGCTCTTGCGGGATGGTACCTAGTTTACAGGAGGTGTTTACTGCAGTTGTAACCCCAAGGTGATTACTGCAGGAAGAATCTCCTGTAAGACTACCACTGGGATTGGGTCTGAAGGGGCAGCAGATTTCAGCAAGCTGATCTCCATATCGACTTCAGCAGTGGAGAATTCTAGGAAACAGGACCAGGAATGCTGGGTCTGCTTACTAGCATTGTCGCGTTCAGCCAGTCAGACATTTAACTGTATGTGGTCTCAAATGTCCATGACTTTGGTCATGAAGAAGTTAGCCAACGAGTCACACAAGGTTTGAGATGTCACTCTGGGTGCTTTTTGGGCTGTGGATGAGAAGGGCTTTACCACCACGAACAACTCTTCAGACGTCCTACAAGTCCCTACCTGTAAAAGACATCTGTTTCCAACAAGCCATAGGAATTTCGCCACTTACGTTCTGCTTGCCTGACCTTTAGACAAGCAGCTTTTAGTTCCACTGAGAACCATGGCGCAGAGGGGCGCTTGCAGGACCGAAGGAGCTTGAGCAGAGCAACTGAGTCAGCAGCTTGCTCCAAAAACCGAGCTAGTGACGAGAGATTAGGATTAGGTAATGCCAAACAGTCCTTAGTAATACTAGAAATTAGTGCATTATGGTCAGCAGCCCACCAGTTACGACGGTATGTGGCGGCAGGATATAGTTTAGAAGCATAACTGCAAGTCAGCAAAGTAAAAGAAACAAGGTGATGATCAAACCAGAAAACTGGGTTGATAGCTTGGATGTGAACAATAGCCTCAGTAGAAAAAATGAGGTCCAAAATGCCTCCATGGAGATGAGTGGGCTCAGTTACCAGCTGAGCCAGTCCTAGATCAGCCCAGGACTAAAAAAACTGAGTGTAACGAGTGGCCTGGGGAAAGTTAAATCTGATATTAAAGTCACCTAGGACTAATATGTTTGAAAAATCTCATTGGAGGCCTGCAATGAGATTGGCAAAGGTGTCCATAAAACCATAAAAACGGGCTGGGAGGGTAATAGATACACAGCTAAAAAGAGCAAAGTGTAGGAGGGAGAGATTTTAAAGCGCACCAGGAGAGCTTCCACTTTTTAAGTATTGTTAAGCTGCGATTTAAAAATGATTGCAACCCTCCCCCAGGGTGGGAAGCCTACATATCAAGATGAATAACATTATACCACATAGGGAGAGCTGCAATGAGAGTGGGAGCCCAGGCTCTGTTATACAGAGTAGGTCAGGAGAATGAACTTCCAGCAAATCCTAAATATAAGCACAATGTGTAGTGAGGGAGCTCAAATTCAGCAGCATAAGATGCAGCGCTTCATTACCCAATGCCTTACCAGTCTCCTTTACAGGCTCAGAGGTACCAAATCAATAGTCTCACTTGTCAGCCCGCACGACCCGTCCTTAGCCTGGACAGGCACAGACGGGCTTGACTTAAGCGCGACTTCAGCGCGGGAGGCACGTTCCCGCTGTGCCCTACCGATGCACTGTCGGCAGCCATGTCTGTATTAAATGCACATGGTATTACCATAGCCAATCCACGGAGAGTCACGTAGACAGCAAGGACAGACTCGCTCTTGCCTCTGTGGGTGGAGTGAGAAAGAAAAGCTTGGCACCCTACCAAGCCGAGCCTCAGAATGCCTTGAGGCCAGGCACCCTCAGCCTGACCTGGACCTGGATTGAGATGTTTCTATTACTGGTAGAAATTGGCACACACCTGTAATGGAAACAGAGATGGATCGGTGTAGCCCCGAAGGCTACACCACTTCCAAAACACCTCAAATAGAAGTAGCATTGCAAGGTGATACCTTTTGGGTTAGGAGCGCTATATAAATAAATAAATATATAAATAAGGTCCGGACCATATGGCCCTCAACCCCAACCTTACACCTGTCAAGCTTAGCATATTGGCTGGATTTGTCCTCATGCCAGCAATTCAATGGGAATCCAAACTGAGCTCAGTAGTCTTTCATGGAGGGCACATTTCCTCACTCCCAAAGAGCTACAAGAAAGAGCGGTGGTTTCTACGATGACCTCCAGGGTTGATTATGTTAATTCCATGTATACAGGGGTGCCAGCTGTCATGCCTTGAGCGTGTGCAGAATGCAGTTTGCAAACCTCATTTTTGGGCTTAACGAATGAGGCAACATCTCTCCCTTTGCTGCTGTTAGTACTGACTGCCAGTCACTAGCTGGTTTAATTCAAGGTTGTTTGTCTTACTTTTAAGTGTGCTCATGGCCTTTTCCTGACCTCACGTGGCTTCAGAGCTTCAACTTGCTCATCCAATGAGAACACTTCACTCAGCCCATTTATATCCACTGTAGAATCTAGGTTAATTACAGAGAAAGTCAGATGTTCTCTGTCCTCGTTCCTCTATTATGGAGTGCCATCCCAATCGAAATACACCATTTTGTGTGACAGGGTGTCTGCCACAAATAACCCCTCTAAGGGTGTTTATTGAAGATGTTTCAAATAGTCTGATCAAGGGATTCTCAGGAAGATTAAGGCCAAACAGGATCCTCCGGGGGTTTGGCGTTAGGGCCTTTCCTCTCCATCTCTCTCGACTTCCGTGGGCTTTCCCCCCTCCCTAGCCCAGGCATCCCTAACAGGGTTAGCTCTAGTGCTCAGTGCCACCTGACTGTCTTTCTCTAACTTAGGCTGCAGGTGCATTCTCTAAGCTGCTGGCAGGCTCCTCCATAGGGGCATTGTAACGTTTAGTATTCTAGGGGAGTTATAGGGATGGTGCCTTCCTCCACACAGCACCACCCGCTCTACACGCACAGTCTCCCCTGACCCTCTCCCACACTGGGTCCCACGATGTTCTCCTCCCCACAACTCTATCCCTTCGATGTTACACTCTGCCTTCCTATTGCCACCCTTTGATGTTACGTCTCTTCTTCCTCCTTATCTCACTGCTACTTACAGCTTCCACTCTAGTACGCCCTCCCTGTTATCTGTTACTCCCACACTACTCAGTCTCCTGGTCACTACTACCCCCCGCTACTCCTACTCCACTACCACCTCCTATTACTGCTACTCCCCTCTACTGCTACTACTTCCCTACTAAAGCTAGTTTCACTGCCACCCTCTGTTACCACTACTACTACCACTGCCTACTGCTACCAGCTTTTGCTCTTACCACTACTCCACTACTACCATTTCTTCCTGCTACAACTACTACGACCTCGTACTCTGAACAAACTCCCTCCTCACCCCACATTCACAACCACTCCACAGACCCTCTCTCTAATAACCTTCACACTCCTACCACACTCTCCTCCTCTGGTCTCTTGGATGTCCTCACCAATCTACAACTCACTCTAGACTGTTTCTAGCTTGCTTTCTAAATAGCCCTTGCGGATTGACCAGCTCTACCTGCCATTGACTTCACCTGTGACAGGGGAGGGCTGAAGGGATGGATAAAAAAGGGCTTGCAAGACTTGCCACACTTTCCACACGGTACGGCCGTGGTTATGGCACAATTACTACCCTGGGCTGCAGGGGACTGTTACTGTGTACTTCTTGTAGGCCTATTTTTAATAATACAATCTCTGGTGGGCTAGTGGACTTCATTCTTGAAATTGCACGCTCTGGCCGTCTGCTAGCCGAAACCACGCTCGTGTCTGTTCGCCACTTGCTGTAACAGGGCTCTCTTGCTGGGCCTGCGATGGTGGCTTCAGGGTCCCGCTGCTGCTACGCCACACTCTGAATCAGTAAGGACGGCTGGGATGGTCCCTAACCACAAGCAATCCTGCACCCATTGGGGTGTCTCGAGTTGGGCTCTCTCCTTCCCCTGACAGGGCCTATATATAGGGTTGACAAATTTGCAGAGCAAAGTGATAAACCCCATCTGATTCAAATCTCCTCAGTGCTGCAAGGGAATTGATGGCAAAGTGTCCCCAGCAAACCTTTGGAACAGGGAGTGGTTGGGAAACCCTTAATACACCATGAATGACATTAACCTAAAGTAATACCGATACATGCCATGAGCAAAGTTACTGCAGACAGCTAGGCTCACATCTTTATTAAACAAAAAATAAAAGCTAAGGAATTCTCACATTATGAGAAATTAAGAACATAAACAAATTAAGCTTTCTCTATGGAACTGTGGTCCTTAACTCCTTACCTCTCTTCATTGAGAGACTGTACTACCAGTTGGGGAAAAATTCACATAGTGTTTTGGGATTATTGAAATTGGATGCTTGGCTTTTGTAGAAGTTCTCAGGCTATTGCTGTTCTCTGCACTTCCCGGCCTAATGCCCTAGGTCATCTAAGGCTAGGCCAGGTATCAGAATCTTCAAGTTCCTAGCAACGTTCAATGTAGGCCCTGGGGTCGTCAGTCTTATCCCCTTCTGATCTCAGACCATGCCAGTCTCTCCATGCACCCGTCTACTTTACTGTCCCATGCCTTGAACACCACCTCCTCTTCCTTCTTTTGAATCTTCGCCTCCTCTCTCCCCTTGGTTATCTTCCTCCATGTTTCCCCCTGAATGATTTGTCATGCCCTCCTCCCGATCTACTTTACCCCTGGCTTTCCCATATTTACCTTCTTCCTAGCACTCCATATCGCCACCACCTTCCCATATCCTCTATTTAACACCTTTACCTACATTTGTCTTGTTTCCTTGTCTTAGCTCAGTCTTCTTCGCATTCCTTTTGCTTAATGGACTTGCCACATCCTGCTCACTATTACTCTCCTCGTCACTCCTCTATTCCTTCTTTGTTAGTTATTCCTCATCTGCTCCTTAAAGCTCCTTTCAACCTCCTTTGCTTCCTTACTGATTCTTTTGCTTCACCACGTACTTTTTGTTTCTCTTGCTCTCCATCACCCCCTTCCTGTCTCTTTCCCTCTCACATAATCGCCAAATGCTATACTACTCCTCAACCATCTAGTTCGTGACTCCCACTCCACTCCTGATCATCTGCACTCTTGAATACTCTAGTGGGTCCACCCACTGGTTTTATATATCTAGTTGACATCTGTTGGTGGTTTGTTGCGAGTGAGCGCTGTGGTTTGAATGCTAACTGGTGGCCTACTATTCCCCTGCTTCCTGGTAGCCATGTGTGGTGTAATGTAGGTTTGCAGCACAAGCATTTAACTAGTTGAAGATCTGCATAAAGCCTGCCCCCAAGTGTAATTCCTGGTATGACTCTGACCTCGCCTCTCTGAAATGCAAGTGCTGAGTTGCTGAGTGGAAGTGGCAAGCATCTGGCACATACTCTGACAGACTGGGCTGCCACCTGCTCCAAAGGCAATACAGACACCCCACCCGCTCGCAGAAGAGGTTCCATATCCAAGGCCGCATCACTGGGGCCACTAACAACACGGGCAAACTGCTTAAAATCTGCAAGGAACTCGCCGATCCTACTGCAGTCTCCACTTCTCCCCTCCCATCTCTATCCCTCTGTACTTCTCTGGTCTCCTACTTCTTAACCAAAACCCAGGATATCCTGTCCTCGCTCTCCTCTACTCTAATCCCCTCCCTACTCCCCAGCTCTCAGGACTCCCTTGGCCCCATCTCCCCTTTCCTCCTACTCTACTCTTTTTCATCCATATCACCGGATGAAGTCTCTAGACAAGTCCTCTCTATGAAAATCTCCACCAAACAGGTGCTCCCCAGGTCCTCTAAAACTATCAAGGACAACACTGCCTCCCTTACGCCAGCCATGGCAGATTTCTGTAATCACTCCTTGGCCATTAGCTCCTTCCTGCTACCCCTCAAGCACCTCCTTGTGCATCCTCAGCTCACAAAGCCCTCTGCTGACCCCTCCTGCCCTGCTAACGACCACCCTATCTCCATTACTGCTTTCCCTGGTCAAACACCTTGAGAAGCTGGACATCTCCCAACTGTGCCTACACACTGAATCTGTCGGTTGTCTCAACTACTTCCAGTCTGGCCTCAGAGCAGCCAGAGGCATGGAAACTATTCTACTAAACACCCCTGAAAACTTGATTCCAACTCTGCTTCCATTCTTACCCTTCTGGATCTTTCCTCTGCCTTCGACACTGTCAACCATGCCACCCCGACAAATCAGCTCTGTGACAGCCTTGGCATCACGGCCTGGCATTGGACTGGTTGACTTCATTCCTCTCCGACTGACCCTCACGGGTTCAACTGGGCCCTTTTCGCTCTCCTATCACACTCTCCACCTGCTGTGTCCCTCAAGTCTCTATCCACTCGCCTTGGCTCTTCAACATCTACATTGCCCCTCTGGCCCACCTGATCTCCTCTTTCTCTCTTCACTTCCAGTGTTATGCAGATGACACGCGCTCTCCTTCAAACTTCCCTCTACTGCCTCCTCTTCCTCCTCTCTCATCCCTGACTGTCTGACTGCTATTCAGGCTTGGTGTGCCGCCAATGATCTCCTCCTTAATTCCTGTAAGAGTGAGATCCTTCTCATTGGGACCCCAGCTCTCACTGTCCCTCCTACCCTCTAGCCACCCTCTATGGGTCCCCTCCCCTCACCCTCTTGTGAGGCAAAAAACCTTGCTGTCACCTTTGTCTCCTCTCCTTCTCTTCTCACATCGCAGACAGGTTCCATGTGTTAAAATCGCGGCAAAAATGTCTGTTTACACAAAACAAATTGCAGCAAAAAGGCAGTGGTTTTGCCGCCGCAATCCATGTAAAGGATGCAGGGGACACCCCCGCAACCCTCAGACCCATTATACCATGTGAGGGGAGCTGGGGACACCCCGCAACCCTTGCTCCCTTTAAATGGTATAATGGGGTACACCTTTACCGGGTCAAACCACAGCATTTTTGCCGCGATTTTTTCTAAAGGCAATATTTTTGCCGCAATTTTATTACTGCATACCCGCAGACGTTGCCAAGAAGGCCCACTATCAGCTTCACCTCCTCAGAGGCATTCTACCTATCCTCACATTTCCCCCGAAACTCAATTTCTCCAGTGCTATGGTCTTCTCTAGGCTGGACTGCTGCAACAGCCTTTTCCTCAATCTTCCTGTATTCTCCTTTAGCCCCCTTCAACTAATACAGAATATGAATGCAAGACTTATTCTTGGCTTTAAGCCCAGGGACCACATCTCTCCAGCCCTAAAATCTCTCCACTGACTCCTGGTTGCTGCTAGGATGAAGTACAAGACCCTCTGCATCATCCACAAGGTTTTTTGGGGCCCCACTACATCCAACTCTCTCTCCTTTAATACCTCCCTGCTAGACCTCGTTGATCTTCTAGATCCAGCTCTCTGCAGATTAGATACTTCTCGAAGCAGAAAGTGTGGGTGGATCGTTCTCTTCCGCTGGAGCCTCCCTCTCGAATGGTCTCCCTGCCCCTCTCAGGCTTCAGCCGGATCTCCTTAAGTTCCGGAAGCTCCTAAAGACCCTCTTTTTCTTTTCTCCCTTCCCTCTCCCGCTCCCGCTCCGTCCGCCTCCATGACTGGCTGCCTGGTTCCCTCTGAGTTCTACAGTGCACCCCCCCCCCCAGTCCCAGTCCACCCCGGTCTCCTCGCACTTAGCATTTGGACCCCCACCCATGCAATCCCTGACACTTGCCCTCCTGGCCTCCCCTTAGCACTTGCCCGTTACCTTCTCCACCCTTCACTTGCACTCTCTCCTCCACTTCCCTTCCTACAATGGCACTTTGCATTTCACGCAGACCTGCCCCCCCCTTGCACTTCTTGTTCTGCACTTGCATGATCCAAATGTCACAAGGCCTAGTAGGACTGTATCTTCTCCCTTATCGCCCTCCCCCCTTTTGTCTTGTGGCGCCTTGAAACACCATTTGTTGACTAGGCGCCTTACAAATAGCTAATACATATCCAATAAATACATTTCATCTTGGATTCCATCTCTCTAAATATGTGGTGTCGCCTGCATGCAATTTAAAAACATTTCCAAAAAGGAGTTTAAAAAGTGAAGCAAAAAGCCAGGTGAAACCACCTCGAGTCTACACATCTACTCTCCGTTTTGTAAAGAAGGGAAATATCTTGCGAATCAAGCTGTTGCAGACACCATTTCACGCCTGCTTTTATCAAGTGCTAACAAAGAGACGGATTCCATGGGAAACCATTAGCTTAACGCCTGCAGAGCTGACATTAGATGCCACCGTAAACAACTACTTGCTCAGCCAAAGTACTGTTTCTATGGGATATAATGTTCATGCAGCACTCCTTACAGAGGTAAACTAATGAGAGGATTACACTGAATAACTGATGAACAGCAACCCAGAACTCATATTAAAAAATCTACAGTCACCAATGGGGCTCCACTGGTCCGCGTCTTTACATTAAAGCAGAATGCGAAATTAGGATTCAATACGCAGAAGCTACAAGTAGTAACTGGTCACCAGGAGCTATCACTGGGGAACGAGGAGCTCGTACATAACATTATTCAAATCTAACTTCCACATAAAATGCAAACATGTAATTGTGTCCATTATTTATAACCGCATGTTTTAAATGTCATATAGCTGTGTCCTAAACTCTATTTATAGATTGTCCCAAATGCAGAGAGTTAAATTCACAGAGCTGTTTGTTTGGCATCAGTTGGACTGGGGAGCCATATGTAGCTCCTAGTAATTGTTGGTTTTAAGATAACCTCTATGCTCTTCTAGGATATAAGCTAAATAGCTCCCAGCTCCCCTCAATTTCAAACCCTGTTAAAGTGACTGCGTCTATCTGTCATTACATATTGTTCAAGGCCGACCACTATACCACTAGATTCTCTTCAATCTATCTGATGAGGTAATATCTACGACCACCTTCTGTGTTCAATTGTCTGAATCTTTGTGAAATATGTTTCTGCTTTTGTGGCAATGCACTCATTTTCCCTAGTTGTGGGCAAACTCATTTGGGCCATAACTGAATCGCCCGACTTTGACCCGGATGAGCTAAGAATAGCAGCCCTAACAAAATAATGATACAGGTGGCTAGTTATCACATGTACACCAAACATGGCCACATGTAGGGACAAGTAGTGTGGTTACAATGCTTAGAGTAATAACTCAGGATTTGTATACAGCATCATAAGGAAAGCATAGTTGGATCTTCACAAGCCCCTCTACTGGCCAAGAGAAAAAGGAAATGCAGGGACTATACATTGATAATATATATAGGATACATAGCTCACGTAATGTATCCCTTCTGAGGCTTGTGGTTCTGCTTAGAATCACATGCTTTGCATAGATTAGCGGGCAGTGCTAGTAGAAGGTAGAAGGGGGTGGGTTAATAGAAGGTAGCGCTACAGAGAGATGTTTCAGCACTGCTTGTCCCACCAGTGTATCACCCCTAGGTTGTGTGTCCAGACAGTAATGTTGGGTGAAGGTGTGTACTGAGCTCCATGTGGCAGCCTTGCAAATGGCATCTAAAGGCATATATATTTTCATTGACATGGAATTTTGATATTAATTTGGGTGAGAAACGAGGATGTGTGTGTAGCACCGCCTTGTCCTTGTGTACAACTACGAAGGGGTCTTGTACTGACAGAGCTTGCGGTTCACTAACCCTTCTGATAGAAGTAACGGCTGTTAGGAAGGCCGTTTTGTATGTAAGGTGATTAAGGCTGACTTTGTGCATAGGCTAGAAGGGGGCCCCCATGAGCGTTGTGAGTACGACATTGAGGTCACAGCCGAGAGTAGGATTAGAGATGGGAGGGTAGAGCTTTTTGACACCCTCCACAAAACCTTTAACTACGGGCACCTGCCACCACAATATTTTATTCTGAGACGTGGTGTAAGCAGAGAGAGCTGCTAGTTGTACTTTGAGTGAGTTAAAGACTAATCCTGAGTCAAGTAGGTAGAGCCGGTAGTTGACTATATTGGTCAGTGAACAGTTGGTTGGATTGAAAGACTGTGTCCTGCAACATAACACACAGCATTTCCATTTGTTAAAATAGCAGTGCTGTGTGTTAGGCTTGCATGCCTCCGTGAGTATTTCCATGCACCATTGGTCTAGGTTAAGGTGACCATATTCTATGACCTCAGGAGCCAGGCTGCTAAGTTCAGCCTCTGAGGGCATGGGTGTAGCGCTGTTCCCTGATCCTGGGTCAACAGGTTGTCCATGCAGGGTAGTTCCATGGGAGGACACAGGAACATCATTTGTAGGTATGAGAACCAGGTCTGGTGGGCCCACATTGGGCTATTAGGATCAGTGTTACTTGTATCCGGTGTAGCTTGTGGACTATTTTGGTGAACAGAGGTGTTGGGGCGGGTGGTGCATGCAAATTACCTTGACAGTTAATCAGAAGTGCATTCCCCTTGGATTCTGTCTGGGGAAACCTGGACGCGTAATCTTGGTATTGCACGTTTTCAAGGGTTGCAAAAAGGTCCATCTCTGAGAACCCCTAGTTTGAGAGGACATCGTTTAGCACATCTGTGTTTAGTTGCCATTTGTGCTCTAAGGGTAGCATTATACTCCTGCTTGGTACGTCTGCCAGAGAATTGAGTGCCACTAGGAACATGTGATGTATTGCCCATCGCCCGGTGTTCTGAGCTACTTTCAACAGCACTGGAGAATGTGTACCCCCCTGTTTGTTTATATAAATCATGGCTGTGGTACAGTCCGGCAGGACTAGGACTGTTGTGTGTGCAGGCTGAGTCTTGAAGGCTTGAAGTGCTTTGAGAATCGCTAGTAGTTTGAGAAGGTTGATGTGCTTCCTAGTTAGTTCCTGGGTCCACAGACAGTAAGCAGTCTGATGCAGGAAATGAACGCCCCACCCAGTCGCTGTAGTGAGAGTGGCCTTGATCGCTGGTGTGTGGAAAGGCTGTCCCTTTAGCAGATTGTCTCTGTTCCATCACAGTAGCGACTGAACCAGAGGTTGCGAAACCAGCACTAGATTGTCCCACAAACCGCTTGCTTGTGACCATTGTTTCACTAGCCACTCTGGAATGGACTGCCTTCGCAAGTGAGCGGCCACCACTGCCAGGACCTTTGTGAATACCCTGGGGGCAGACGCAATGCCGAATGGTAGAACCTTGAATTGGTAGTGCTTGTTTCCCATTTTGAATCTGAGGTATTTTCTGTGCGCTGGTAACATTGAAATATGAAAGTATGCATCTTTCATGCCCAATGTTGCCATGTAATCCCCTATTTTCAATAGTGGGATGACTTCCTGCAGCGTTGTCATCCTGAATTTTTGAGGTTTGACATACGTGTTTGCAGGGCGGTGATCTTCCTTTGGAACAAGGAAGTACATTGAATACATACCTTGCTTTTGTTCCATGAAGGGGACCAGCTCGATGGCTCCTTTCTGTAATAGGATTTGGATCCCCTCTGAGGATGTGGAGGTGTTCGGAGGACATTCAACCTACACGCGGTGGATGGTGGCAAGGTGTTTCGAGGAACTCAACTTAGTATCCTTTGGCCATAGTATCGAGGACCTAGTGGTCTGACGTTATTCCCTCCCATTGCTGGCCGAAGAGTGTTATGTGACCCCCGACTGGGGATGCATGGGAGGAAACATGGAATGGGACATCATTTGGTGGCACATAGATACTGCAGCTCTACCTCTTGCTTTCCCGCGGCAAAACCCACGCTGCTGGTATTGGTAGGATCACTGAACATGGGGGCTGTAAAAGGAGGCACCAGACGTGCTTGCTCCGGCTTGGCCTTGTTTTCCCGAGCCTTGCACCCGAAAGTTAGTCTGTGTTAAACGCTCCTCTAGGAATGAAAGGCATGTTGGAGATCTGACCAAGGGTCTAGATTGTCTCATGCACATTTTTTGCTGTCTCCAGCTGGTCGACAGCTTTCCAAAGAGGAAACCCTCCTTGATGGGCATGTTGATTAAAGCCGACTGGTCTCTGGCTTAAATCCTGAGTCTCTGAGCTAGGAATGTCTTTTTAAGAGTGTACCCTCTGCAATAACCCTTCCAGAAGTGTCTGCGGCATCCAAGGCAATTTGTGAGGATGTTTTGGAAAACCTGTTTGCCTTCGGTGGTGATCTTGAGAAGGTGGGAGCGGCCTCATCCCACTGGGTGCTGCTGTAGCTGGCAAGCAAGGTGGTATTGTTTGCTATCCTGGTGAAGTCCGTAGCAGAGGTCGTAATACTCTTTCACAGAACTTAAAGGGGGTGCGCTCCATAGTGGAAGGCGGACACAGAGGCAGCAGGACAAAGGTAGGGGCAGGAAATGGGGGGATACATTCTTTAACAAAGAAGGATCAGACCCCCCCCCAACTCTCCCTACTGGTTAGGCCGAAGCCCAGTGTAGGCTAAAGCCTGTCTATATTATATATAATATAAATAAATAATAAAAAAATTAAAATAAAGCCTGTCGTCGGAACAGAACGTCTGTTTGTGAAGCCGGAATAAGCTGTTGAGATGTTCAAGGGAAACAGCCGTTGAATTAGTGCATCGAAATGCAAACGACAGACGAGTTTTGGATAAGTTTTAACTCACGAAGTAGGTCAAGCTATGTACTCCACGAAAGAACAACTTGCCACTAGATGTTGACCTATGCAAAGCCAAAGCATGTGATTCTAAGCAGATCCACAAGCCTATATATATATATATATCAATATATATATATATATATACATATATATATATATATATATATATAGCCTGGAGGGGGGTATCTGTACTTCTGCCCTCTATATGGTTGGGACAGAGACACAGAGCACCCCAGCCTAGGTTCTCTAGTTCTCTATGTGGTAGCAATGGACGAGCAACCACGGCTTAAGCTCTCAGGAGGTGATGCGGGCTGGTTCTTAAGCACAGTGTTTCCCCAATCCCCCACAAAGGAATGTCCACACAATATATTAAGTGAGAACACAGCTTCTTTATAGAAAATAGGGTTCAGCAAAATACATACATATAAATAATAACCCTTTGTACTTTGGCAACACAATTCAAAAATTGCAATAATATATACACTTTATGTTGTACCACACTAGACTTAAATTCGGTAATAATACACCAACCAAGGACAGTTTAACAGGCATGTGAATTCTCAAGTAAGGTGTACACTTATAGATTAAGGGAAGAAAGGCAGGTTAGTGTCAGAACATAGGCAGTATACGTTAGCGAGACTCAAACACTTGTGTACAGGCGCGTTATACATGCCATATCATATCATATCATAAATAGTAATACTGTGTGAGGATGCCCACCCACCTGGGCTACCTGTAATGGAAAAGTTAGGGAGTACCTTATCTTGTCTTTTACAGCCCAATCCAAAAAGGTTCAATAATGCTCTGCTTTCTTTTTAAAAGTTCTACTGCCCCAATATACCTGAGATGCCACAGGGGAACAGGAGCCAAAATGACTCTGGGAACCATGGACAAGCCCTGAGGCTGTACAAGGCTCTTCCTCATCACAGTACCACTGGTAACCTGGCAGGAGGTGTGGTAGAGTTTCTTGGCTGTACTCGACGGTACTCCTCGAGGATGGACCCCCTCTACAGGAAGGAGTCACAGGGTTGTCGAGGTCCGAAGAAAAGAAGGACCCAAGCACCTTCAGAAAGGCAGCAGTTTTGGTCTTCGCAGTGGACTCCGTTGGATGGTGGTTACTCCGACTGTGGACGTCCTAGGAAGGTGAAACTTGCTGTGGACTCTGAAATGGCCTGGCAGGTGAAGATACAACCCTTGGGGGCCTTGGATGACTTTTGGCGGCGACTGGTGTCGGGTTTCAGGATTTAGCATTTCACTGTCTTTTGGATCTTCGGTGCTGCAGCACGGACTTCTGGATGACTTCTGGAAACCTGGGTTTCATCACTAGGCTGGACCACGGACCCTCACCAAGCTGGCCCTTCGGGACATCTTTGTTGGATTCTGGTGGCGGGAAACTCACCGGTGGACATTCCTCTGCACCCAACGAGCACCTGTGTCTTCTCTGCGTGGAAATGTGTTCAATGGTGATTGCAAGGATGTCTTTTAAAGTATTCTTCAGCAGTTTGGAACTTTTGCAGCTCCGGGTTTCAAGCAGCACTATGCCAGGGTATTCCCTCTTCTGGGCGCTACACTGCCATCAAGCTTCATGCAGTCACGAACACTCCTCCGGTCTCTTGGGGACACCATTGGACATCTTCGGCGCAAGATGTCCAGGCACTCCTCTTCTGGACTCAGCGAGACCCCTTCTCCAGACAGCAGGCACACAGGACTGGCTTCCAGGGTACTTCTGACGGAGAGCAATAGGTTGCACGATGAACCCTCGTAGCTTGGGAAGAGATCTCCTATCCACATCCTCTCTTGATTCTGTCCTCGGGTCAGCACAGCAGTCTTTGGATTTCGTGAAGCGATGCATCTGCAGACTTCTTCCTCCAACTGGACCCAGGATACAGACTTCGGTTTCAGCTTCAGCTTCCAGAGAAGAACAATTTGGTGAGTGAGGGGTACCTTCATATACACATTTGGTCCCCAATTACTCAGCCAATCACACACAAGGGCATTCATGCAGACTGTCAGCCAATCAGGCTCACAGGTATTCAGGCCATTCACCTAACGCCCATAACACAGAATGTGGATTGAAGTAAGCACTCAGCCTTTCAGAGCACCACAATGCATTCATAACAGTTTCAGTCAGGGATGGCCCTGTGGCATTGTGTCAAACACACCGAAAGCAGACACCCATAACACAGAATGTGAGTGGACTCCAAACTCTATACATACAAACTCCATTCCCACCACCAACTCAGTCTTTGTCATTGTAAAGAAACGCCGGAGTGGGGTAGTCTGTACTTCTGCTCTCTCTATATGGTACAGGAGAGACACAAAGGACCCCTGCCAAGATTCTCTATTATTGGTGCGTGGTCGAGCAATACTAGGCCTAGCTTCTCAGGAGGTGTTGCAGTCTGGTTCTTAAATACAGTGTAGTCCCCAAGCACCCACAATGGAATGCCCGCACACTGTATTGGTTAAAACACAGTCTTTATATAATTAATATTCAACGTCATATACACTATCACAATAACTCACTTTGTGCTCCGAAATCAACAATGGTAAATATGGTTCCCGCAAATATTATCAGATCTCATTAAAGTGCATACGGTCAGAATGACACACAGATCAAATAAAGAGGAAACCAGCAGTAGAGAGAGGAAGGAACAGCCTTCCCAATAGTTCTGCAACCCCAATGTACCTGGCGTTGTAGCGTTCCTCGTTGGGGAATCGATGGCCCTTCTTGAGTGCCCTCCCTTTAAGGCAGGAGTCACGAGTCGTCGAAGGTCTGACGGAGAACAGGTCGAGCTATGGCGGTGAAGTGGCCGCTTGGTTCCTAGCGGTGCTTGTTAACGGTGAAGCGTAAACGTCCTGCCAGGACGAGGCGTGCGGGGCACCTCGGTGTCGATATTTCTGGACCGCAAAGAGTTTGAAGAACTGTGGCCCAGCAAGGGCGTCGAGTCGTTGTTGTCTCTGTGGTCTTTGGGTGGCGGGAAACCCACCGGTGGATGCTCCTCGGCGCGTCGACGGTCAGGCCTTCTCCAGCAAGATACAGCAGCGATGATGCGGATGAGAGCGTCCTTGGATTTGAAAGTTCATAGGCAAAACGGGCGCACGTCGGCTCCAGTCGGCGACGGCGGTCGTTGACAGTGGCGGACAACAGTCCGGGCGCTTCTCCTTGGATTTCCGCAGCAGTCCCCGTCTCGGGTCGGCAGCCTGTCGAAGGTCTGTCTACCAGGGAGCTTTGGCAAAGATCAGCTGGTGCACAATGGTCCCTCGTAGCTCGGGAAGAGGGCGCCTTTCCAGGTCCTCGCTGGGTCAGTTCTTGGAGGCACAACAGCTTTCAGATTGCGAAGGAGAGTAACAGCAATTCTTCTCGTCCAGCAGGGCTTCAAGGTCAAGCTTCAGTTACTCCAGTTACTCGTCGTAGTGGACTTCAGCTTCTGAACACGATTCCTAGCAGTGAGAGGTCCCCAGATATAATGATGATCTCCCATTCATTCCGCTGGGTCACACTCAAGCATCCAATCATGACTAAGGGCATTCATGCAGGCAGGCAGCCAATCAGGCACACAGTGCATTCAGGCCATTCACTTCTCTCCAGACACTCACAACAAGTTATGTGTATTGGGACAAGTACCCAGCCATTCAACACTCCACACTGCATTCATACTGGTTTCGGGCAGGGCTGTCTCAGTCATTGTGTCAAACACCAGATACTAGACACCCACAACATAGAATGCGTATTCGTCACACACTCCATTCACCCAGGTCCCACCCACAGGCGTACCCACAACATACGGTTGTTGAGAAGGCTCCAGCCAGTCTGGTTGGCACTTCCCCACACTACCATATATGGAACTTCCACCCAACAGCCAGTCATGGGGAAGGGACATAGTCAGGGCTTCCCGGGACTTCAGGAAGATCAAGGTAACAGGTGATGGAAGGCAAGAGGCCATGGGGCCATTTTGTTTCCATCAGGAATCTACCGATTCCAATGACGGGGCCTGGGCATCCCAAAATGGAGGACGCTCAGGGCACCAGTCATTTCAGCACAGAGCTGCCACCAGCCCGTACCCTGCTCTGTGGGTCACACACAGGTTCCCAAAAACATACACTAGGGGCACAGGGTTGCACCCCTACCCATGGGTGCCATAGGGGTATCCCATGGGTCTGTTCACCAAACCAAATGAGAGAGCTGCACCGCCAGGAGTCTCACACGAAGTCCTGCGTGGAAAACACGACAGAACACACGATAAAAAGCAGTAAAGGACAAGGCTACGGAGGCCCTGTCCCTCCGATGTATTTCCAGCATCACAGTCATGAGCTGCGCAGTCTAGGCAGCTGCACCCAAAAGCTGGAATGCAATGTCCTTTGACCTTAGAAGTTGTGAGTATCTTGAAATGTTTAAGAAAAAGCTCACAACTCACTTATTTGAATAGGAGGTCTCATATCTCGTTCTGACAATGTAGGGAGAGTAGAGTAGTGTTTGTTTGTCTTTGCCATCTGTGTCTTGAGACCTTTGGTTGTGGTGCCTGTATTCCTCCGGGCCGTTTGGCTGCACCACATACAAATAAATTAAAGTAAAGTAAAGGTCCAACCCCAAGGGTCTACCCACAACACACAGCCCCTGGGAAGGCTCCAGTCAGTCTGACAGGAGGCAGCCTCACAGCCATAAATGGTCCTTCCACCCAACAGCCATTCATGGGGCAGGGGACAGAGTTAGGGCTTCTCAGAACTTTGGGAAACAAGGGGTAAATGCAATAGAAACCAAGAGGCTACAGTGGCCATCTTGCCCTGTCCAAGAATCCATTGATTCCTATGGCAGAGCGTGGGTGTCCCTAAAATGGAGGACACATGGAGCCACTGTCAAGTCAACATTTAGCTGCCACCAGCCCATATCCTGCTCTGTGGGCAACACACAGATACCCCAAAACAGACACTAGGAATACAAGGTTGTAGCCCCACCCATGGGTGCCATAAGGGTTTCCTACAGGTGTTGTCCACCAAAGGGAAAAATATAGAGCTGCACTGCCAGAGATCCAGACTCGACCTCAGGGACATAAAACATACAGAAAACACACTGAGAAGTGGTAGGACAAGGACTGGGAGGCCCTGTCCCTCCGAAAGGCATTTCCAGCATCACAATTTATATATATAATATTTATTTATTTGTTCATTTATAAAGCGCACCTAACCCTCAGGTATCTGGGCGCATTGCGTAAGATTACAGATTGAATTACTTAGCAGACAGGTAATAAACAGTACAAGGAAGTTATTGGAAGTGCATCGCGGAAGACAGGTAGGAAACAGTAAGGTCAAATAATGACAGTACATTGGAGACATGTAGCAGTTAACAGGATAGACAAGATGTTTCTGGTACCTCCTGTGTGAGGAGCCATGTTTTTAAATTTTTCCTAAAGCAATAGTAAGAAGTTTCTGCTCTAAAGGCTATAAGCAGGGTGTTCCATAATTCCGCCACTAGTACTGGGAAGCTGCTGCCCCCTGCTTTCTGGAGCTTGAATCTAGGGATCTTGAGGCAGTGTAGATGTTGGGACCTGGTAGGTTGTTCAGATAAGTATCTTGTGAATATGCAAGCTAGATATCGGGAGCTGAATTAGAAAAGGCATTTATGAGCAAGTGCTAAGGTTTTGAATGTGATTCTGTCATTGACTGATAGCCAGCGGATATTTAGTCTTGCCGTCGATGTATGGTGGGTTCTAGGGATGTTAAGCGCAGTTCTTAGCGCGTTATTTAGTATTTGCAATTTTTCTAGATTTTGCTTGTTAGTTCCTATGTACAGGGCATTACAATAATCTAGTTTAGAAAGTCTAAGCGCTCTTTGTTTGTTTGTTTCTTTATTTCTAATGCGCACCAAACCCAGGGGTAACAGGGCGCAGCAATGAGAAGGTGCACGGCTTACAAAGTTTCAAAGTGGTTGACAGTATAACATCATGAATGTACAAGTGAAATTAAATACAAGACAGAGTGTAGATATACAGGTTCAGATAAAATACAATTCCAATATATACAGTTCAGTTCCAAATATAATGTACAATAATTTACAATAATGGGCAGCATGGTGTAGGCAATTGTCAGTTCAAACTAGCCTTCAGTCAGGTTGGGATAAGTGATATATCTCTTTCCAAAGTGTAGATAGGGTTGGTCAATTCTCAGCTCGTAGGGCAAGGAGTTCCAGAGTTTGGCAGCCTTCACAGGAAAACTGTCACCACCAATCTTGGTAAGTCCAAATCTCCGTACCACAAGACAATTTGTGTTACTAACTCTTGTAGGCCTTGTAGGGGCAGCATTGTTTAATGCTTTATGTGTCAAGGAGGCTATTTTTTTGCTGTATTTTATTATGGGTAGAAAGCCTTTTGTATTGACGTCTAGTCGAGGTCATGTGTGCTCTTTTGTTAATGCCTAGTGCGTCTCTAAGAGCGTTATTTTGTAGGATTTGTAATCTCTGGATACTGGCTTGTTGGCCTCACTGTAGAGAGCATTACAATAGTCTAACTTAGAGAGAATGAATGCTCTGGCCAGGATAATGCAGCTGTCACTTGAGAGGAAAGGCTTACCAGCTCGGATAAGCTTGCACGTGTAGGCTGTGGTAGAGGCCAGGGATTTCACTTGTTTGTTGAAGGACATCATTGAATCCAGGTAGAAACCCAGGATTATTACCTCCTTAGATACTATAGTGTTATTTCCATCAATAATGGATGATGCGTATTCATGACCCAGTTTAGTAATGTTAGAGGGGGTACCTAGAATTATTAGCTCTGTCTTGTCATCATTCAGGCAGAGACCGTGGGTGGCCATCCATGCCTGAATAATGAGATAGACCCTATTCACCAGCGCCAGGTCCTTGCCATGATCCTCAGAAAGCAAGCGGGAGGAGAATCTGTGTGTCATCTGCATAGTTAGTGTAGGTGATACCCAGAATGTCCAAATCATCAAACAAAGATTTGGTGGATATATTGTATAGAGTCAGAGACACGTATGAGCCCTGAGGTACCCTGCACAGGATCGGGGTGGGGTCCGCCACTGCCGATGGGGATAACACTCTCATAGTTCTATCACTCAGGAATGATTCTATCCATTTGATAGCATCTATGGAAAAATGGGCTGCTGAGTCCAGGTGCCTGCAGAGGACCTTGTGATCCACCAGGTCGAATGCAGCTGAGAGATCAAGTAATACAAGCTTGACAGGGATGTACAGCTTACTATTGACAGGAAGTGTCTGCAAGCGTTAATTAGTTTGTATGTGTAGGCTGTGACAGAGGCTGTCGCATTGACTTGTCTAGTCAGGGTCAGTGAAGAGTCAAAATAGATTCCAAGTGTTTTCACTTCCTTAGAGACATTTATGTTAATGCCATCTATATTAAAGGATTCAAACTGGCTGTCTAGTTTGTTTAGTTTGGTCTGAGAACCGATGAGCAGTAACTCAGTTTTATCATCATTAAGGCAGAGGCCATGTGTGGCCATCCATGCTTGAATACTTAGGTACATTTTGTTAACAGTTTCGAGTCAGTCAGTGTTGTAGTCCCCAGTGATAGAGATAAGGATTTGGGTGTCATCTGTGTAGTTAGTGTAGGTGACACCCAAATCGTCAATGTCATCGAAGAGGGGCTTCGTAAAAATGTGGTAGAGTGGAAGCAATACGCATGAGCCCTGAGGTACTCCTCAGGAGACCAGAGCTGGCTCAGCTGACGCAGACGGTGCCACCATCCTCATGGTTCTGTTGTCCAGGAATGATTGTATCCAAGTGGTAGCTTTGGCTAAGAAATTGGCCGCTGATGAGGTGTTTGCATAGGACTTTGTGATTGACTAAAATGAATGCGGCTGATAAGTCAAGTAAAAGGAGGAGGGCTAAATTACCTTTATCTTTTATGTCATTCATCTGTGCTTTCAGGTCTATCAAGGCTGTTTCAGTGCCATGTCTCTGTTTAAAGCCTGATTGTCACAGGCCTAGAAGATCGTTAGTTTCTAGATGTTCTATATCTGTAGGTATGCTGCCCTGTCTAATTTTTTCAAAAGAATAGATACTGTAGTTAGCGGTCTATAATTAGTAGGAATGTTGGGATCAAGGTTAGGTTTTTTTTAGTAGTGGGAGGACCCAAGCATCTTTCAGATTGGTTGGGGCCGTGCTGGTTTCAACGGATGCGTTTATTAGTGTGGTGATGAAAGGCGCAAGATCCCTAGCTGCCTCTTTGAAAATAGTTGCAGGGCAGATGTCCCGCTGGCATCTTGATGGTTTGAGGCTGGGTATTATGTCTTCTACCTCGTTAGTAGTGAGAGGGGAAACCTTAAACAGGTTGCATGGTTTGGAGGAGTAATCCTTAGTCTCCAGTTGGAGTGAGTCAGGGGTGATACTCAGTTTTTTTGCTTCGAGTTTTGCTTGTAGGAGTGCTTGTAGGAGTGCTATTTTGTCAAGCAGCGCTTTTTGTATGTTGGTGCACCAGGTCTTCTGGTGGTGGCAGGGGGGATTCTAGTTCTCTGGGTATGATAAATAGTTCTCTCGTGCTTGAGTTAGCTTTATTGATGCTATCATTGTAAATGTTACTTTTAGTCTGGTGGATAGCCGTTTTATATCTGTTAGAGGCTTTTAGGAGTTTTTCTTTGTTCTGTGCTGTGGGGTGATTTTTCTATAAAATTTCAGAATTTCTTTTATTATTACGTGAGGTGTTGAGGTCAGGAGTGAATCAGGAGTTTGAGTGCGTGGCTTAGCTTTTCGCATTTTCAATGGTGCTAATGTGTCGATAGCTTGATGTAGTGTTCGGTTGTATAGCTCCACAAATGCCGAAGGGTCTGTGTTAGAGTACGGATAGTTGATGAAGGGTTGTAGTAACAGCAATAGTTTCTCTACTGTGATATTGTGATTGTTTCTAGTGAGTGTTGGTGGGGCAAGTGAGTTGCAGTGGTTGGGGCGGGGACTGTTCTGTACGGTAAATGAGATGATGTCATGGTCGGACCAGGCACAGGGTGCATTGGAGAGAATCATAGTGTCACAGTTAAGGTCGTCAATCAAGTCCAGTGTTCTCCCTGTACTGTGTGTGGGGTTGGTTACGCGGTGTGAGAAACCTGATTCTGTAATCGTATTGCTAAGCCTAGGGCATTATTTTTTTAAAATTTTTATTTATTTATTTCCATTTATAAAGCGCAAAACTGCCCTCGGGCATCAAGGCGCTGTTACGGAATATTCACTTGGATACAGGTTGAGCATAGGTACAATGTTTTGTTGCAGGTACAATGGTTGAGTCACATACAGTACAATGTTCCATGGTTACAGGGGAACAGCTGAGTGGGTACGGTTTACTTGAATAGTTTGGTTTTCAATGCCTCTCGAAGGCCATGAGGGAGGTTTCTGTTCTAAGTTGGAGTGGTAGTGAGTTCCAGGATTTTGGTGCTAATACTTCAAAGCTGGAACCACCGGCTTTGGCTCTGTTGAAGGCAGGAATTGTGAGTTGGTGTGAGTATATGTCACTTTTAGGTCTGAGTGTTTGAGCTTGGTGTATTTGTTCCACTAGGTAGGGGGGTTGTGCTTGAGATAGGCATCTGTAGGTGATTGTGAGTGTCTTAAACAGTATGCGCTCTTTGATCGGGAGCCAGTGGGCTTCTTGTCTTGCCTGAGAGATGTGTTCTCTCCTGGAGATACTGAGAGCTGCTCTAAGCGCATTGTTCTGTGTGATTTGTAATCTGTTGATGTTTTTTGCAGATGTGCCTAGTAGGAGGACATTGCAATAGTCCAGTTTTGCGCCTATGGTGGCCCTAGCAATGTTGAGACATTTCTTGGTAGATAGGTCGGGTTTTACCGCATTAATAAGTATAGTAGTTATCATTATTTATATCATGGAGTCTGAGATTAAGGTCTCCCATTAGCATAATTTGAGTAGGTGTGTGATAGCTTCCTCGAAGGTAGATATGGGGCCTGGAGGTCTATATAAGAGGTGGATGGTTACTGTTCAAGATGCCGTTAGAGGTCATTTGATGGACATGGGTTCTCCTCAAGGGAAAGGTTGGTTAGGTATAGCTCTTAAGCCAAGCTGGGTCTTGGCAATAAAGGTGACTCCGCCACCTCTAGAGGATTCTCTGTCAAGTCTAATAGTATAATTGTCCGGTATGGCTATTGTGAGTGCTGGACCTTATGCCTCATGAAGCCACGTCTTGGTTATAGCTAGGAAGTCAAGCTTGTTCAAGATGATAAGGTCCGCAATGTCAAGGGCGTGAGCTGACAAGGATCTAGCATTTTTAAGTGCTCCCTTGATGTGAGGCGTATTACTGTTAGGGATGCTTGTAGTTAGGGAGGTGTTTGCTGATGTGGTTGAGTAATTGTTCTTATTGTCGTAGTCTGGTTTGATTATTTCTATTTTCTGCAGGGTTTTAGTGATGATTTTACTTCTGTAGTTAGGTGGTGGTCGGCGGGCATATTTAAGTATTGAGCCTACTCTGGTGTTCCTAATTTTTGTCGAACTAGGTTGATTAGGTAAGGGTTGAGTTGCATATAGCTGGATCCATTGAAGAGGTGTGAGCAGGAGGGAACTATTTACTGATGCACCTGGAGTAGTATTGTGTTTAGTTGACTGTAACAGGAGAGATGGCAGGAATTTGGTAGTTGATACAGTATTTGAAGGTGGTAATGTTGTGGACATTCTTAGAGAGATACTAGGTATGCTAGGCCTGGAGCGGAGGGTGTTGGTGACCTGCTGAGTATGATGCATCACTGTATTGGCAGTAACAACTAAGGCAGGTGGTAACATTATGAGCAATGAGAAGGCACTAAATGCAAACAGTATGCATGTGGTTATGCAGGTGTGTGGGTGCATGAGTTAACAGGCATAAGCTGAGATAGATAGTGAGTGGCGTACAGTGGTCTATTTGGTGTTCCGGGAATATATGCTAGCAAGGAATAAATTACACATTTGTCAGAAGTGGCGAGCAATGCTTAATGTGATATCACAGGATCTAGGCTAGCAGCAAATAAATTGCACATTTGCCAAAATGGCGATCAATAGTCAGCGTAGTATCAAGGGGGATCACAGGCTCTAGGCTAGCAGCGAATAAATTGCACATTTGCCAAAATGGCGATCAATAGTCAGCGTAGTATAAGGGGGCATCACAGGATCTAGGCTGGGAGCGAATACATTGCACATTTGCCAAAAGGAGGACGCAACTAAGAAAGGAACAAATTCCAGGTGCCAAAAAGGCGGTGGTCACTAGGCACTATTTGCAGAAACACAGATGGTGATAAACTGCGTAACATTAGACACAAGGGGCCTCATTACGAGTCCGGCAGTAACCACAGTGATAAAACCGCCTGGTTACCGCCGGACTCGTATTACCAGCCCGCCTCCGTGATTCCCGGAATTACCGGGGCATTACAACCCCGGTTTGCCGGGAATCACGGAGGTGGAATGGTGTTTATCCCCATTCCCATTGAGTCCTATAGGACTCAATGGGAATGGGGATCATGGAAACACCAGCAGCATCTCGTAATGCTGCCGGTGTTTCCTCGTCCGCCTGCAGGCGGGCGGTGTTAAACCCGCCAGGTCAGACCTGGCGGGAACATCACCTCCCGCCTGCAGGAGTTGTGATCAGCCGGCATGGAAACAACGGTGGCGGCGGGTTTACCGCCACCGTTGTTTCCATACCAGGCGATTTGTAATGAGGCCCAAGATCTTGCTTACCGCGGCAGCCTAGGCAGTAGAAAGGCGGCATTGGTTCGGAGTCTCAGTGCTGGACCCCATAGAATAGTTCATGATTTCGGCACGTGTTAGTCAAGTTAAAGAGGGAGGGAGGTGCTAGGAAATGGAACCACACAAATGGTACGTGTATGGCCCCTTGGCTCCGACGGGCCAGACAGGATCAGACAGGGCCTTTTTCAGTTGGCCTTCGTCATGTGGGCTGGCTTCTGCCTGCCGGCAGAGTGGATTGGATATTAAAGGGCTTGTTGCTAGGCAGCGCAGATAAACACAATACAGCCCGCTATGGCACTGGCCATCTTGGAATGCTGGTGAGAGCGAGTGCGATTAGCAAGTACATGACTCTGCTGCTCCAGGCAAGGTAGTTTAACTCATACCCTGTGGGCTGAAGATGGAAGGAGTGTGGGCATTAGATTTCAGTTGCACTCAAGAATACATGCTGTCAGAGCCGATGCTCCTTCGTGGGCTCCGTGTGAGCTGGGGGCTTGTTTCGGGCTGGCAGAAGCTGCTCCTACAGCACGTGTTGAGAGGAGAGAGGGCTCCTGGCCTCTCCATTTGAATCGGCTCGAATGGGACCCAAATGCTATATATACACAAGGAAACATCTCAAATCTTATTTGCGGTGTAGGTAAAAAAGGCACGAACTAGTTGAACCTTGCACCTATCACAAAGCACCTGGTTTGTGATTCCGAAACAGTCTGGGGAAGGCGTTTGAAAAAGCAGGAGGGTAAAGTGAGTGTTCAGGCTACTGTAGGGAGGGGAATTATTTTCTAATAGGTTTGTATAGAATTACAATTAGAGAGCGGCTCTAGATGGAGAATCAGGAGCATGTCTTTCATTCCTAAAAAATGAAAATGGCTGCAGCCTCGTACAGCCACTAAAACACACAAAAAGCTGCAACCAGCCAGTTAGCTACACAGCATTGGGGTCCCTGCTGGGAGAGAAGTCTATAGGGTACCTTTGGGTCACCTTGTCATCGATGTTTGGGGACTCCCAAAGAACACATTACATATAGTCAATGAAACATTGGATGAAGACTCACTGAGGCTAAAAAGATCAGTAAGCCAGGGGACTAACCCAGTGACCCAGATTAGGCCTTTCAGGTACCAAAACATTTTTTAAAGTGTTTCTACGACACCATTGCTGAACGCAGAGCTTGAGGTCTGTAGTCTTAAGTGTAAATGAGAGCTGTATCAGCTTGAAGCTGTAGTGATGCTTGCGTCAGAGATGACGTGGGATGTGTTTGTATGAACTGCAGTAGTTTCTGTACTAATTGCTGTTTCTTGTGTCTCTTGCAGGTTGACAGACTCCTTTAGAACAGATTCAGGTTCAGAAGAAGTACCCTCTGCTCTTACTACAAGTCAATCTTCTTCCTAACCAAGAGATTAATTCCAGTTAAATGTGAATGTAAAAAATCGTTTCCAAATCCAAACCCATTTTTCCCAATGTGACCTGTCATTCATTTGTTGATGAAAGAATTCCCTGTATATTTTTACTGAGAGCAAACTGACTAACTGAATTGCATTTTGACAAAGAATTTAAGAAAATGTTTGGGAAAAAGTCACTCTTGATCAGCTACAGCAACTGAAAGAGCATTGGTTTTACAGTGAAATTGGACATGTAAAGCTACTTCTAATGTGACAATTTGAGCCTGCATCAGAATCCTCCATGGCAATCTCTGAAGCTCCCTTCTGTGCTAGTTTGGTAGAACCCATTGGGAGGAAGTACTCTTGTAGAACCACTGCTGATGTCCGAGGTGGGTAAAGAGGTGCTCCAGTTCAGACGGGACTGGGAGGAGGAAGCTCGAGAATCTATGAGTGACGGGTTGTGGGTGAGAGCTCAGAGGTGCCACAAAAAGGGGTCTAGAAATGCGAGATTGCAGCAAATACAGCTGTGTATTACCCACAGGGTGTATATGACTCCTCAGAGGATAGCACGATTTAAGAATGCCGGAGTACAAACATGCCCTAAGTGTGGAGAAGTAAATGCGGGAATGGTACAAATGTTTTAGGCTTGCCCTGAAATAGGGAGATTCTGGGGGGAGGTGGCCCACCGGTTGAATGAGAAGGGATTAAACTAGAGGTGGAATCCTTGTGGGCTTGCATGGTGGGAGGGTTTTCCCAGGCCACGCAAGATAAAGCATGTGGGCAAACTTAAGGACTTGGCCTATCTGGCCAAGCGTAGAATCGCAATAGGTTGGAAAGCAAATAATAGACCGAGGGTGGAGGTGTGGTGGCGCGACCTTCAGAAATGGGTGGAAGCGGAGACACTGGTATGGGGGAAGCAGTGTGTATGGGGGGGTGACCTAGATGGGTCATTAATGGCTTAGAGGCTCCTAATGGCGACTCTGTTTGAAATCGTCTCCGGAGAGGAGAACTCCTCGACAGATGCAGACCGTTGTGCACCCCCAGTGGAGACGAGAGAGAATGATGAAGTGGGGTAGGTCCAGGAGGAAAGAAGGAGGATCGAGACAGCAGTGGACTTATCATTTTAATATTGCACCTATGACGTGTTTATTGTTTGGTTTGTTTTGATTGTTTAATTTGTTAAAATTAAAAACTATTTTTAAAAAAAGTACTCTGCTGGAGCCCATTTGGAGGAAGTACCTGGGAAGTACTGCTTACCGCGTTAATCTCTGTGGACTATTGCTTTGGACTTTACTCCTGCTACCTGAATTGCTGTTTTAACAAAGTTTACATGCTCAATTACTTGGCTCCACCCACTCCGTGACACAGCCTTCATCTCTGTCACCCACGCGCACCAGGAGGAAGTACCTGGGAAGTACTGCTTTGCCGCTTCGCCGCACAGCGAGCAGCAGGCGCCAGGTTCTTCCCCAGCACTTCTATGATCTATTCTCCTTCGTAGGGATGTGCAGGCCAGATTCCTACAGCAAAGCTGTGAACACTTACTCCCTTGTTTCTGTATGTCTGTATGCACCTACACGTTGAAAACAAACATGCCGTCAGATATCATTGCACTGAAAAACACTGCACGCACAAGTCCTCTTACACCCACACGTGTTTAACAGGAAAGCAATTTGTTTGTCTCCTGTATCTATACAAAACCATAAATACATGACAGCAGACATCCGTGGGTTTTGTCATTTATGAAACCGTGGTGTAACAGCTACTTCCGCCAACAACTTAGAAATAAACCCGAATGCAACTTCGACTACTCTCGTTGCTCGACTGTGTCTACCATAAACACATGTTCATTTTGAGTCACCATCCTTCATACATGACTCTCATCCTATTGAGCGAGACAATCGTACCATAGACAATTTTGAGACTAATCACTCTACATCTCAAGCTGAACTTGAGCGCCTGACATCAATCTCTCCTATATTGCCAAATGTTCTTGGATAAATCATATCCAACCACACTCTTTTATCCACGAGCACAAATATAACCTCATAGTGCATTCCGCATCCATCGATTGGCTTTGACTACGATAAAGCTTGCAGTGCGGTTTCTCACTCGAACATCTCCCTGCATGCCAGCTTACATTGTCAGCTAACATTGTCTCGAACCTATCACAATCTCCTGATTCATTTATTCATGGCTCATCCGATATTTCTGCTTTATCTGATTCATACACTAACCCCACTCTACTCAAACCAATTCTGCTACAAAAAAATCATCCAGAGTCCAACTCAATGCTAGCAATTACTCTTTCAGCAATGGATATGGCCATTCCTAGCCTTACAAAACGATTACTCGCCCCTCCTCTTTGAACCATCTACAACTTAACCCAAACCTAGATTTTGAACGTCCCTCACAAGTTACTCGAAGTGTTCCAAAAGATACAGCTTTACCTATATTTTCGCGTGCTATCCACTCTGATGGAGATGACTCGCCCAACTTACCCACACTCAAAATAAATTACTCTAAAACCAACTTTTTGGGTATTCCAAACCCAACTCAAGGTGTCTGGCATCACTAAGAAATATAAAAACCTAGTCAGAGGCACAAAAGAACCACATCCCCAGAAGAAAGCTGATCCTTTAAATCACCTGCCACGGGATGAGCTCATTTCAGTCCTGGCAGAACAATCTGCCGGTAAGACTAACAATTCCAAAGCAAATAGGGAGACGCATAAAGAAAGCAAGATTCAATCTAAACAGCTCCCTCCATCAGTAGTTGATCTATCTCTTGAACAGCAGTGCTTTCTAATCAGGAAAGCTGTCGACCAATATTTATCTACTCAGCCAAAAACAAATGTCGCCACAACAGAGACTGGCACGCTAGCCCTCGTGCAAACACCACCCACAAATCTATGTGAGCATGGCCAAAAGCAGATAATGCTCCCTACAACACAGGCCCTTCATAATTCCCTGCAACACGACACATTTGAAAAAATTGATGCCCACGCGACCTACTTTCATCAACAAACAGCTTCTTACCTACACAGATACCTTAACGCAAAGACTTAACCTCCATACAACGAAATGCAAGAAGTAGCATTCACATCATTCTTTAATAAGGAAATGTCAATCCGCGCCCGTATGCCTCTTTTGACCTTTGCAGGACCAGCATTATGAATATCTTCCAAGTGTTACTGCCAGCTAAACCTTCTCAGAAAGGACGACCCAGTTTGGGCCTATTAGTGGCAGTCAAAACCAGTGCTGGACTAACCATCCAGCCATGGAAAGCTCCGATTTCTTTTTTAAAACTAGTAAAATTTCAAAGTTGTGGTCGCGCAATTGCTTTGTTAAATATCTACAGAAATTCAGCTGGCATCTCTGACGATCGCTTTTTTAAAGACCTAGAACAATTATATATCGTCATGAATGACCCTAGTATTACTAACACCACTGTCAAGGGGATCCTTGATTTACATTACCTCCCTTTACACAGCTTGTCCGGCAATAATGCTGTTGCAAGATGGACAACTTAATGAAAGAAAGACAACTCTACATGACTAATGGGTCCCTACCGGGAGATGTGCCTCCACATCACACTTGGTCCAGAGGCTGAACGCAGAGCATCATTGACTACATCTATTTGGATAAGCATCTTTATCCTGAAGCTGAAACATTTCAGATCATCAAGCAATCACTTAGTGATCATTCCATGCTCATTCTTTACTGGACAAGGAATTCTAGAAGAATGAAAGTTATTAATCAACAATTCAAAACTTCATTAATAGTCAATAATGCCAGAAACCGTTTTTGCTGGACCGAGGCCAATTTGTGGCAACTGAATCACCTGATCTTACAGAATCAGAAAATTGACAATAACTCTCAATACACGGCTGCACTGATTCCTTTCAAAGTCTCACTCACAGGCTCATCGCTACCTTTGCACAAAAACAGGCACACTTTTGACCCGGACCTAACGCGAAAGAAAACTGCCTTTCAACGTTTGAAAAGGCCCCTATATCAATTGCCAGAAGCAGAAAGGTTGTTAGCTCTAAAAAAAGCAAAATGCACTTATAGAAACTGGACTCGTGATAGACAAGCTTTAATGTACCAACGAGATGGAGAGACCATGTTACTCTCTATGACAAAACAAAAACTCTGCTCAAATCTGGAGTCTTTTAAATCAAGCCAAGCATGCATCCCAATTACTTGTGCAAATTAATGGGGTTACTGAGCTGCAGTGGCGCAAGCACTTTGCGAGCCTATACTTTGATCTTACTTTCTCTACTGTCTCGATTAGCCCTTTTGCCCATCAGCCATGGCAATTAGAAACATCTGAAACAGACATAGAGCAGTTCATAAAAACATCTAGTGGGTCAAGAGTCCCTGGCTGAGCAACGTAATGTTAAAAGCTCAACCTAAAATCTGATCCACTATCCTGAATAATATATTTGCTGAGATTATTAAAAGTCGCAGTATACCACACTCTTGGACACAATCAGTCATAGCTTCAATATTTAAAAAAAGCAATCGTTCCCAGGCCATAATTTACAGGCCGATAGCATTGCTAGATGCTTTGGGAAAGATCTTTGCACGTTTTGTACTTCGTAGTTTCAACGACTGGACTCTGTCACAACAAAAGAGGGACCTGAACCAAACAGGGTTCGTAGCCGGCCTGGGGACTGCTGTTAACTTGACATTCCTTAATGCAATTAAGTCTCAAGCCTCATACACCAAACAACCGATTTTCCTTGCATTCGTAGATTTCCACACAGCCTTCGACTCTATATCGAGAAGGCTTCTACTGAACAAGTTACACCACGCTGGTTGCCCTTCCACATTGATTGAGATTGTTGGTGCCCTTAATTCAGATACCTCAATTCAAATGTGTCTGACAACTGAGGGTCTACTATCTGTTCCTGTCCAGACAACCAGAGGTATGAAGCAAGGTTGCATACTTGCTTCTGCCATCTTTGATTATGAAGTATGCATTTCATAATATCGTTGCTGATGCACCAAAGTTAGGCCCCAAAACATTGTCTGCCCTATTATATACAGACGATTTGGTCTTAATCTCTAAGACCACAATGGGCCTTCAAAGACTGCTTGATGCCTTGTCACAATACATAGATTCCAATCAACTGATTATAAATCTGCAACAAACTAAAATGTCTTGTCGCAGTAAGCGCTATGTTTGGAGCAAACCCTCATGGACTCTGCATAACGCCAGGATAGAGGTAGTTACTCACTACACCTACCTAGCTATGGTCATTGACAAACAACCCCACAATAAATGTAATCTGCAAATGGTAAAAACAAAACTTGCAACTGTCATTTCTCAAACCAAGATCATCCTGGCCAAATATGGCACATTTTCCTTAAAACCAGCCATTACTTATTACAACCAGAAAATCTCTCCTGTTCTACTATATGGTATGGAAATTCGAGAAATAGTAACAAATACGCTCTTCCAAAAGACGGAAGTAAAATATTGTAAACAGACTCTAAGATTACCACAGTGAATACCAACAGCATGGCTGAGGTATGAACTAGGACTGATTTCACTCCATGTATTGTACAATTGGCGCCTTTGTGCATTGTTTAGGAAGTGCCTTTTGGCAGGAAATTCAAACACACTGCTCAAGATACTCTCAGAATATATGCTCCTGTCTAATCACAAATGTGCACTCCAATGGAGAATGTCCGTTTATGAAATCCTAGCCAGAGCTGACGTCACTATAGACACTCTCATCTTAGAGCCAAAGAGGGCCAAAATAAAGCTATATCTAACGGACTGGATAGCTACGCGTAGACTGTGTATTCAGTGCAAAGACTTCAGAGAGAATCCATTCGGAAAGAAAAAAACACTGCTCAATTGAACCATACTTGCTTAGACATCATCAGTAAAGAAAGCAATTTTTGTCGTTATTGCATCAAAAAAGAACAGAGAGCGACCCTACGACATCTTATAACAGACTGTCTAGCTCTTTCCACTTTAAGGATCAAACATTTTTTCAAACACTGTGATCATCTTGGAAAAACCAATGCTGAAAGCTCATGACTCTTAATTGTTTGCACCTTGAATACCAGTCTTAGAATAGCTACCATGAACTACTGAAATGCGTTGTTCACAGATTCTCTAATACTCGATAGCATATGAACGGCTTTTTGACTTGCTTCTAACATCTAGACATGTTGTGTGTTGATTAGATGGTTACGTCATGGCCTTGGTGTTAAACCATGCTTCCCCCCCTTTCCTTTGGATCACTTAATGCATATTCTCTGAAGTATATAACAATTAACTAGATAATTTCATCTGATGACATCAATTATTAACAAGTTCAATTATTATGATGAATTCTATGTCGATGAAATGTGGATATTAATAAGACAATCCGTTGATGTCAATGATGATTTGAGACAATTGAAACAAATAAGTTAATAATATTTGCTTCTTTTTCTTATATATTTAAAATGTTTCATCATAACGTGAATGTCACTGAAAAGATGACGATTAACACACATGAGCTTGTAATGAGATTATTTTCTTATGGTTAGTAAGTTGATTTTAATTGTTTTATTTAAATTTTGTGATTGCAATTCTAATGTATTACTTAGATTTTCATAGTTCCATGTATTTTTAGTCTTAACTTGTCTGTTCTGTAAATGTATTTATGTAAAACTAAAAATGGAAAAGTTGATTTATTCAATAAAATTATTTTTAAATAAAAGATTTCTATTATATACAGTTCTTGAGACACTATTTATCTGCAGGGATTTTGTGCTGAACCTCTATTCCTTTCCAAAACCCTCTCCATCCTGAATGTTCATGCCAATTCTGACCAATCACTGGCAATTTTTTCTCAGCAAAGTTATGAAAATTTGGTTCAAAGCCAATTGAAATTGCAACCCATGTAACCGGTTTACGCTCCAAAAGGTAGTCATAAACAGCGTCGTAGTAGCCCTAGCAAAGAGACTACACTGACGCATTGACTCTTGTGACTGTGTGCTAGTCTTCCTCAAGCCACCATCAGCTTTTACACCGTAGAACATCAATTTCTCTTTCACTATCCTTAGTGATTGTCTCTGGTCTCTCTCTGGAGTTTTCAGAATTCTCCATAGTAGTCAGCAACTTTCTAATTTCCCTTATTTTGATTATCGAACTGAAAGAGAATCATATTTAAGTTATAACAATGTTAGCTAAAGAACAAGAGGAAAGGTTGCATTTACTATCAACCAAGCTAAGAATATTGTCAAAACAAAGAAAGGGCAATATTAAACCAAAACAGAAACACATATTGGCAAAGCCAAGAGAGGGCAATACTGAAGACAGCTAATTGTAACCATTATTGCCAGAGTAAAGAAGAGGCAATAGTTAAGAAAGATATCAAGAAGTATTGTCTAAGCCAAGCTAATACAAAATCATTGTCAACAGTTGTTTAATGTAAAAGTGTAAAAAACAGGAGTTGCAGGAGAGAAGCTCTCCTGATAGAAGGTATCAAGGCGTAGAGGAGAAAAACCTACATGGCTTGTGGCCAATACAACAGTGGAACAAACAGCACCAATGGGCCTCATGTTTTCTCAGAAGAAGTTGTGAATGTTGATGTTGTTGAAAGTTTAAGACTTTTAAAAAAGGTTTATAGTAAACCTCACCACAGAGTACTTGTAGTAGTGTTATTTTATTTATTGTTTTTTTATATTGCGCCAATGCACAATGTGTTTCAAGGTGCAAGTTAGGAGCTTTTGTCCTGGCAGGCGAGTTTACTAGAAAAGGGACCTTTTAGTGGTAGTCCTGGCAGGTTAGTGGACTGGGAAGAAATTACTGCATTGTGGTTGAACGTTTTGTAAAGAAGAATGTAGGAGAGTATGAGAATATGGGAACATTTATTCAACATCCCAAACCTGCACGAAAATATAAACTGCGTAAGTCACTGTGAGAAAAGTGTGCTGCAAAAAAGTAAACCGCCCCATTTAGCAAAAAGGCTTTATGCTTAGGCCAACAGAGCACTAACAGCTATACTTAAACCGAGCCATAATATACACTTTGTAGACTAACATAGCTATGTACAAACCCAACTGCATTCAACAGTAGAGAAATGTAGAAAAGTATTTATATTGGTGGCTACATGATCGCTATTATTTTACATTAGCTGAATGCACTACACGTAGGACTACAAATTTAGTTAGTCGTTCTGAAGCATGAACATCACACATCACATCATACCCAAAAGCTGCAGTCAGACACTCGCTGAAAGGCACACAGTCCCAGTTGCAACATTAACACAGCCACAAGCCGAATGCTGCACAATGATTGGCTAAAAGCAAGAGGATTTATTCACTTTCCCAGGGTTTAGTCGCTGTTGTTAGATCATGGAAGAGCAATAGAAAATACCAGGCCCCAGAGCTTGTTGACAAGACACTGTGCCCTGATTGGCCAGACACAGTCAGGTTGCCAGTTTCCCTTAGATAGGTCCCTTAGAAATATAACAACTTGTGTCCCTAGGCAGAATAATTAAACAAAGTTTAATGAAGCTCACACATTGGCAGAAGTAAAACAGTAAAACATGAAAAAACATGTTTATAGAGAGACTGTTTGTAGCACAACAGTGCCCTCTGTAGGATAAATCACATCTACAGAACTCTCTTCTTTTGAGAAACGGTTAGACAGAGCTCCATTTCCTGCTGGGTAGCCCCAATTAGGAATTAGTGAACGACACAGAAGATTACACAAAGCTCACATCGTGTGAATGCAACAATGATATTGACAATGTAGGAAGCTACACCACACATGGGCAATATTATTCTTACTACAGTATTTACCAGGAACCTGAGGTCAGTATAGCAGTTCACATATAAGCCACACTGCTTGAGTATACTAGCAAAATAAAGACAATTTTTGTCAGCAACTAGGCCCGAGCACATCAAAACTGATGAACTTGTGAGAATCGGGAAGGACATGCAAGTAGCCTTTCCACCAAGAGTATCGCAAAATAAACTGATAGTTCATAAAGATGGGAACGGTATTCTGGTGCCAACCAATTAAATAATTTAGGAAGGAACTTAAATGTTATAATTCTGCGTCACACTGTTACAACTCGTATTATGATTGGTTGAGAATTCTCTGTTTACTCACTCCTCCTGGAACAGCCAATAGAGAACTGATTCAGACGTTACATTTTTTACACTCGTTATCCAATTAGGGAGCGTGAGGAGGATGACTTCACTGGACATGAGCTAACTAGCATGTACGTCACTGTTACCACATGTTTAGACTAGGCCAATGAAGTTGTGTAATGTATGGAAGCACATATACTATAACTCACACCAATCCATGATTGAAGAAAGCTGTAACCAATTGTTTCCTTTGAGACTATGAGACAGATGAAATGTAAAGTGTGAGTGAACCAGAGGGAGGTGAAGAGAATTGGAAACAGAGGAGGTCCAGGAAGAGAGAACTCCATGGGGTAAGCTACTAAGACTGCATCATAGAACAGTGGCAGTGGTTAGGGGGAAGAAGAAGGGTCGGAAACTGCGTAGTAAAATGCAGGGAAGGCAGTTCCCATTGATAAAGAAAGGAGTGGGTAGAACACAATATGTTCCATGGCCACTGTGAGAAACCAAAGGGTGTCTCACCCGCTAGTCCTCAGGGACTTGTCATACAGGTGGCCAAGACATGGCCATCACTTTTGGATCCAGTTCCTGAGGGTGGACCAGTGCAGGAGGATCACCTGGGTGAGGGGTATTCAGGGAGTGGGGGTGAGACCGCTGATGGTGGGATTCGATATTCCCCCTTTTTTGTTCATCTACACTTTTTACACAAACACTGGGCCAAGGAAGAGGGTGACTGAGAGTAACCAGAATAACTCTCCCCATCGTACTGGACATGTCCCGTTAATTGGGCCAGGCAAAGTCAGGCACCTTACCCTAAATGTGTACACCTGTTAACAGTTAGATCTCCTCACACATATAAAAGGCAACACCTCAAGACACACTCTGAGCAAGGCGGAACATGAGTACAAACAGAACCTCAGAGATAAAGGAACACCTACTGGAGCAGAGCAATAGACCATGGGACGAGAGCAGCGGCCCGAAAAACCCCAAGGGTTTCCTATTGGAGGTCGTTGCCTCCAGACCGCGAAAGACAAGTGGAGAAAGCTAGATTCCACAAGTGAAGATTGCATTGTTTTTCAAGGATGCAATATCATATCACAAGTGAAGGCTACACGTGTGTGGATGAGATGCAAAGAAAGGCAGACCTGTGAATGAACTTTGAAGTAAAAGGCAGCTGTTCTATCAGCAATACCAAGTAGAGGAGTTGTCCGGCGAAGGGAAGTAGCCCATTCGAAAGTCTCTGTAAAAGGTACATTGTTTGAAGCTGTAAAGTGAAAGTGAATTAAGCAAGAGTAAATGTGAACTTTGAATCAAAGTGGTCCTGCAGTGGTCTGTAAGAACCACATACATTTTGAAGTCTTCTACATCCGAAAGGGGTCAGAGTCCGATGGAGGGAAACCCAAAGTACGATAGGCTTGGAGAAGGGAGTCCCGGCAAGTTTGTGTTGAACTGTGACATGAGAGGTCTGAGCCCGGCAGAGGGGGACCTACGTGAACTGTGTACTATAAGGTCTGAGCCCGGCAGAGGGGGACCTTTGTGAACTTTATGCTGCAATACAATTTTGAGTCAAAAACAAGAATTTAACGTGGAAGGCCAGGCAGGCCTTGATCCACGGTTTGGAACTGCTTATAGTGTTAGAAACTGAGCCAGAGTGTGTCATCCTGCCTACAAAGACAGCCTTACTGAATGAGGTTTAACATGAGGAGGAGAGCTGGGTTAACTACCTTTATTCTTTTAAACACTGATTTTTCCTTTTTACACTTTTTGTACAAGAGATAGGGCAGGCATTAGGATTTTGTTAGCATAGGCCATTTTGATATGATGGACTCCACTAGGACTGTTATGTTTATTGTTTGATGGTCAAGACATTTTCGATAAAGGGTTTACAAATTGTATCCATTGTGTCAGTGTCATACTTGGGATACCATGCCTTCCCTACACCACATATGGACAAGAATAATTTGATCAAGATGTTACCACCTCTTACAGCAGGTGTGGGTAAATGGATTAGTGAAGTAGAACAGCATACAACAGGGGCTATCCATGAAATCGGGGACATGAAGAGCTTGTTAGCCAGTATAATAGGAGATCAGACAAACACAATTTGGGATTGAGCTGGTTACCCAGGTGTCTGATTAGAGAGTAATGCACATTTAATAACTGCTGAGCCCATGTATGGGATGCATTGAGAATGGGGTACCCTGATAGACCTTATGTAGGTGATTTAATGGCACGAACAATGAAGCATGACGAAGACCCTACATTATATATTCAGTCCATTCAGGAAATGTGGTGTGAGGAGTCATAGGAAATGTGGGAACCATGTACTAAGGAAAGGCTTACACACTGAAGTACAAAACAGAGCTAGACAGAATTGTGGGCATGGAAACGAAGGCCTGTGGAGAAATACAGGTGAATATAGTGCACTTTTGCAAGCGCAAGGGTGAGAGCAGCAGAAGAGGAAGTGCAGCAAGCAGAAACCAAACTAATACAAAATAAACTAGTGAAAGTCAGTATGGAGGGAGCAGTAGTGACAAGCCCCACAGATGCGCAACAGCAGTTAGGACCCTCACAAGACTGGGGAAAGATCTTTTCGTGAAGCCCATTTTTTGATGAATGGAATTAACAACTTCCTGGGCTCATCTGGGCCTTAGATTGCTCCCCCTGATAGTTCGGATTTGCAGGGGTGGGGGGACGTGGCTGCCGGGGGAGCGTGCTGTAACTTGTGACAGTATTGACTTTTCTGCCTTCGGCTTCAGCCATTCCAGAAATATTGCCTTGCCCGAACGTATAGGCCCGTACCATTCCCACCATCTACAGATGGCCATGGGGATTGAAGCATCCAATCCTGCTTTCGTTACCGGTTTGCCTGCACCCACCACTTGCATTGCGACCACCATTTCCTCAGCCTCAGATGTCCCAGATGCCTCAGTTCTGTGCTGTTCTAACGACCTCCCTGCCCTCCCTGCACCCTGTATTTTATCATAGGTGGTTGGGGTTAATGTAATACCTGTGATGCTCACACCCAATGTCTTTCCCTGTTTTGATAGTCCTTGCAATGACACATCATGGCAGCAGGGGCTTCCCAAGGGGCGATTGCAGGGTACTATCCTACCTGTGATTGTAAGCAGAGGCACTGAAGAACGGGGGACTCAGTGATCCTCTGGTGATTTGCCGCAAGTTAATAATCCATGTGGCCCCCCAATTTTATGTGAGAGATTGGATAACAAAAATATTAAATCATCCAGACGCGAAAGGACCTTCGTCCATTGTCGGTCAATGTAGCAACGCCTTGACCGAGATTTCCCAACTCAAGAACCTAGTCCCACATCTGATTGAACTGGTAAATAAAGGCACGATTAAGGAGGGCCTCCTGAGTGATCGGGTGGCTAAAGGAGAGGCTCAAGCAAACCAAGTGGAGGGTGGTCTACCTGTACCTGCGCCTGAAATTAGCTCTGTTGCTGTTATTTCAATTGACACTAACCAGAGTGATAGAGACTTTATGAATACGGCCGAACCCAATGCCCCCGGTCCACCTGGCTTAGTGGAAGTGAAGGTAATGCCCAATACAGCTCCAAATAACTATATATCCAGTGGGGACAGTCACTGTCTTCCCCAGCACTCACCGACTTATCCCCTGGGTTGTGAAGTAGCTAGGGCAATGGGAGTAACCAATATGCAAGGACAGGCATCGATTAGGATAGGCCATACCCCAACCAGATCATCTGATTGACAACAGGCCATTGGCCTTACAGACAGGGGGTCCACAATGTCCACAAGCTTGCTCTAACCTATCATGAACCCAATAATACATGTCTCTATTAGCTTTGGGTTGTGAGGGGATGCTCATTTGTCAACCTGGAACAAATCATGTGTTGTACCAGGATTCAACATCAATGGGTTAACTTTCTTGATTCCATCAGAACTGACCTTAGAAATTATCAGTTAGCAGAGGGCGTATTAAATTTCATTAGGTTGTGTGGTCGCCAATTAAACTCTACTATAGTACTGAGCCATTTGCCCTGCGACAACATTCCCCATTGGTTTGCGCTTACAGGAGCCAATGCTGCCATATCTGGGAAAAGGCCCCCAAGCAAGTCCCCTCTATTTAGAACAACAAGGTTTACTGTCCATTGAGAACAATAAAAACGTATAGTTATTTGTATTGTCCCTGCATAGATTGCTGGTATGCATTACCAGCAATGTTCAAGTGTTATTTATTTTATTAAGTGATGTTTTTTGTATAATGTTGGTTGTTGTATTTGTGAAACCTTTATGGCTTGTAGGTGAAATAAAGTTATGATGATTAGAGCAGCAGTACCACATGGGGAAGTGCCAGGAACAATTTTCACCTTACACATTGATGCAGTGATTAGGAGGAAAGACACAATCATTGTAAGAGGCACAGATAAAGACAGGATGCAGTGGAGACGTGTACTGTGCATAGACCCCACACTACCATTGAAAGAAATTACTGATGACCAGCTATTCTGGCCACGGATGGGGAAATAGTCTTTGAAATCGACATACCTTGCCATTTGGTAATACAACATAGGGAAGTTCCACAGACAGCAACCACACCACCAACACACGCACATGAAGACTTAGCAGAAGTGCCCAGTCGACTGTGGACAAGCAACCCACATGATGTAGGGCGACTGACCAGCATAGAGACAGTTAAAATCAAACTCAAACCATACTCCCTAAAGTGAATCAATAAGCTCTGCCCAAGGAAGCAGATGAGGGCATTTACGACACAATCAAAGCATTACTTGACCAAGGCATCATAGTGCCTTTAAACACACCATGCAACACAGCTATGTACCCATTGTAGAAAGCAAAGGGGGATGATGGCGATTCACTCAGAATCTCTGCCCTCTGAACGACATAGTGGAAGCAAAATATCCGCTAGTAGCAAACCCTGCATCCATATTATGCAATATAACTGTGAATGCAGTCTACTTCTCTGTAGTAGACCTCAAAAATGCATTCTTCACCATACCATTACACCCAAACTCACAGTACTTGACAGCCTTTTCATACCACAGAGATTCCAACACACTAGGTTCCCCCAGGGATACTGTGAATCCCCCACTGTCTTTAACAGGATCATCCAGGTGGACTTAGGGAACATCAACCTGGACAATACCATTTTGCAGTATGTAGACGACTTGTTAGTGTGTAGCATCACAGAAGAACAGTGCAGAAAAACACAATACACATCCTGAGAACACTAGCAGACAAAGGGTACAAGATGGGCAGAGATAAGTTGCAATACTGCCAGAAAGAAGTGATATAATTGTGTCAGATCATATCTGCAACAGGAAGGAAAATAAGCCCAGACAGAGCCACAGCAGTGAGAAACACACCACAGCCAAACACAATTAGAGAGATGCAGCAATTTCTAGGATTGTGCAATTATTGCCACACTTGGGTGTTTGATTTTTCAACACATGTTAGATCCCTATTGCAGGCCCATAAGATTAAGAGAACAGTTGTATTGAAAGAGGAAATGCCAGAATGATTCAAGGACCTCAAAATGGCAATCAGCAGTGCACCTTGGTAACAGGCAGGATAATGTTTGCCCCAGCAGTACCTCCACAAACAGTGTCAGATGAGCATTGCAGTTCAAATTTGTTAGTAGAATGCCATGTGTATCTCAAGAACATGCCAACCTGAGCAAAGTTAATTTCTTCACAGATAAACGGCATAACAGAAAAACGGTCTTCAATGGGTCAACTAGGCATCTCAACAGAGGTGCCTCTTCAGCTACAATTTGGTGATAAATTGTATGCAAGACAGCACCTACGTAAATGGTGGAAGCCCAAGTTCACCGGACCACATGAGGTGGTGTACTCAACCTCAACGGCTGCAAAGCTAAAAAATGTTTCTGCCTGAGTGCATCTAACTGACCTGCGAAAAGACACAAGCACTTCACCTCAACTCTGATGAACAACGATCTCCACCAGCGGAAATAAACCATGAAAGTTGAATGTATTTACTGATTATAAAAACAAATATAAGATGAAACTGAGGCCTTTTGGGCATAGCAAAACAAGTGCAACTATAAATATGCAAGAAGCTAAAGAAAATAGTCGTAGAAATAGGTAAAATATGTTGATAGGGGTATGTTGTCTGTATTTCGCTCTCCTTTCTATCCTTTTAACAGAACTACTAAGATTAGGGTATAGAGGTACTAGGCAAAATGGCACACAAATAGAAAATGTATTCGCATTCTGGAATAACGTTATGATTAGGCATAGAAGACAAGTAAGCGCAGAAGTAAATGTAGTGTTAGACGAACAATACTCAGATGGCACAAATACGTGATACAATCGTATGAAAATGTTCAGTAGGGCCCAGGTAAATGACTTGTGTTATATTTGTGGGCTTATCTCACATGCGGTTTGAATGCCATGCGCAAGGAACTTTGTGCATTCAAGCTTGTAGCACTCCAAAACCACATGGTGCTCGACCCGATAACAGCAATGGAGTGAGGGGTCTGCAAGACGATCGGCAGCTCCTGCTGCACCTACTTCACCTACGCACCCTCCCAATGATGCAGAAAATTGAACATTAACCGTAGCAATCAAGCAAATGGCCCAGATGACATTGGACATGGAAAAGGAAGGAGGGCTTGCAAAAGTAGGCGACTGGATGACACTGTTTACTTTGTGGATGCCATGTTGGTTAACCAACTTCTGCCGAATTTACAGGGTAATTCATAGAAAATCGCACAAAAGTGGCGCACGCGACTGGCGCACAGCATGCCCGTGCGAATGTCTGCGCCAGCCGCGTGCGCTAAAATCGATTTCCGCGCACAGCTTATTCATGGATTTTCGCATCCAAAACCAGCCGTGGCGCAGCGTGGCGCAGCGACCCTGCAGCAGCGCCAGTTACGCCCCCAAGAACGCCCTCGCGCAAGGAAAAGCCTTCAAAATCCTCAAATAATCGCAAAGGGCTGCACTAACCCAGGACCAGTTCACAGGGCTGGCAAACAGCAAACGCCAAGCGGGGAACGTGTATTACAGGGGTTTGTGGGAAGTATCACACACGATTCCAGCAGGGTACGTGTATTTCAGGGGTGCGCGGGAAGTTCCACACGCGATTTCAGCAGGGTATGTGTATTTCAGGGGTGCGCGGGAAGTTCCACACGCGATTGGCCCAGTGCGAGCAGGGTACGTGTATTCCAGGGGTGCGCGGGAAGTTCCACACGCGATTTCAGCAGGGTATGTGTATTTCAGGGGTGCGAGGGAAGTTCCACACGCGATTGGCCCCGTGCGAGCAGGGTATGTGTATTTCAGGGGTGCGCGGGAAGTTCCACACGTGATTGGCCCCGTGCGAGCAGGGTACGTGTATTTCAGGGGTGCGCGGGAAGTTCCACACGCGATTCCAGCAGGGTACGTGTATTCCAGGGGTGCGCGGGAAGTTCCACATGCGATTTCCGCAGGGTACGTGTATTTCAGGGGTGCGAGGGAAGTTCCACACGCGATTGGCCCCGTGCGAGCAGGGTACGTGTATTTCAGGGGTGCGCGGGAAGTTCCACACGCGATTGGCCCCGTGCGAGCAGGGCACGTGTATTTCAGGGGTGCGCGGGAAGTCCCACACGCGATTCCAGCAGGGTACGTGTATTCCAGGGGTGCGCGGGAAGTTCCACACGCGATTTCAGCAGGGTACGTGTATTTCAGAGGTGCGAGGGAAGTTCCACACGCGATTGGCCCCGTGCGAGCAGGGTACGTGTATTTTAGGGGTGCGCGGGAAGTTCCACATGCGATTTCAGCAGGGTACGTGTATTTCAGTGGTTCTGGGGAGTACTACACGTGAATTGGCCGTGTGGGTCCTCCCAGGTGTTCGCTCTACAACCTCCACGGCCCCTGCAGGCAGCCCACACCACGGGGGACTACCCTGCACCCCTGCTCATGTCCCGCACGCAGCCCATCCACCATGGGCATGCCCCCCAGCCAACCCACATGTCACCTTGCACTACTGATCAACAATGCATGTCTCCCACCACCCCCACCCCCCAGCAGTGCAGGGGCAGCTTCCACCAGGCCCCCACCCATGTCTACCACCACCCCCACCCCCCAGCCACCAGGGGCAGCCTCCACCAGGCCCCCACTCATGTCTCCCACCACCCCCACCCCCCAGCAGTGCAGGGGCAGCCTCCAACAGGCCCCCACTCATGTCCCCTATTACCCCCACCCCCCAGCAGTGCAGGGGCAGCCTCCAACAGGCCCCCACCCATGTCCCCTATTACCCCCACCCCCCAGCAGTGCAGGGGCAGCCTCCAACAGGCCCCCACTCATGTCTCCCACCACCCCCACCCCCCAGCAGTGCAGGGGCAGCCTCCAACAGGACCCCACTCATGTCCCCTATTACCCCCACCCCCCAGCAGTGCAGGGGCAGCCTCCAACAGGCCCCCACTCATGTCCCCTATTACCCCCACCCCCCAGCAGTGCAGGGGCAGCCTCCAACAGGCCCCCACTCATGTCCCCCATTACCCCCACCCCCCAGCAGTGCAGGGGCAGCCTCCAACAGGCCCCCACTCATGTCTCCCACCACCCCCACCCCCAGCAGTGCAGGGGCAGCCACCACCAGGCCCCCACTCATGTCCCCTATTACCCCCACCCCCCAGCAGTGCAGGGGCAGCCTCCAACAGGCCCCCACTCATGTCCCCCATTACTCCCACCCCCCAGCAGTGCAGGGGCAGCCTCCAACAGGCCCCCACCCATGTCTCCCACCACCCCCACCCCCCAGCCACCAGGGGCAGCCTCCACCAGGCCCCCACTCATGTCTCCCACCACCCCCACCCCCCAGCAGTGCAGGGGCAGCCTCCAACAGGCCCCCACTCATGTCCCCTATTACCCCCACCCTCCAGCAGTGCAGGGGCAGCCTCCAACAGGCCCCCACTCGTGTCCCCTATTACCCCCACCCCCCAGCAGTGCAGGGGCAGCCTCCAACAGGCCCCCACTCATGTCTCCCACCACCCCCACCCCCCAGCAGTGCAGGGGCAGCCTCCAACAGGCCCCCACTCATGTCCCTTATTACCCCCACCCCCCAGCAGTGCAGGGGCAGCCTCCAACAGGCCCCCACTCATGTCCCCTATTACCCCCACCCCCCAGCAGTGCAGGGGCAGCCTCCAACAGGCCCCCACTCATGTCCCCCATTACCCCCACCCCCCAGCAGTGCAGGGGCAGCCTCCAACAGCCCCCCACTCATGTCTACCACCACCCCCACCCCCCAGCCACCAGGGGCAGCCTCCACCAGGCCCCCACCCATGTCTACCACCACCCCCACCCCCCAGCCACCAGGGGCAGATTCCACCAGGCCCCCACTCATGTCCCCCTGCAACCCCACCCCCAGCATTGCAGGGGCAGCCTCCACCAGGCCCCCACTCATGTCTCCCACCACCCCCACCCCCCAGCCACCAGGGGCAGATACCACCAGGCCCCCACTCATGTCTCCCACCACCCCCAGCCCCCAGCATTGCAGGGGCAGCCTCCAACAGGCCCCCACTCATGTCCCCTATTACCCCCACCCCCCAGCAGTGCAGGGGCAGCCTCCAACAGGCCCCCACTCATGTCCCCCATTACACCCACCCCCCCAGCAGTGCAGGGGCAGCCTCCAACAGGCCCCCACTCATGTCTCCCACCACCCCCACCCCCCAGCAGTGCAGGGGCAGCCTCCAACAGGCCCCCACTCATGTCCCCTATTACGCCCACCCCCCCAGCAGTGCAGGGGCAGCCTCCAACAGGCCCCCACTCATGTCCCCTATTACCCCCACCCCCCAGCAGTGCAGGGGCAGCCTCCAACAGGCCCCCACTCATGTCCCCTATTACCCCCACCCCCCAGGAGTGCAGGGGCAGCCTCCAACAGGCCCCCACTCATGTCTCCCACTGCCCCCACCCCCCAGCAGTGCAGGGGCAGCCTCCAACAGGCCCCCACTCATGTCCCCTATTACCCCCACCCCCCCAGCAGTGCAGGGGCAGCCTCCAACAGGCCCCCACTCATGTCCCCTATTACCCCCACCCCCAGCAGTGCAGGCGCAGCCTCCAACAGGCCCCCACTCATGTCCCCCATTACCTCCACCCCCCAGAAGTGCAGGGGCAGCCTCCAACAGGCCCCCACTCATGTCTCCTACCACCCCCACCCCCCAGCAGTGCAAGGGCAGCCACCACCAGGCCCCCACCCATGTCTACCACCACCCCCACCCCCCAGCCACCAGGGGCAGCCTCCACCAGGCCCCCACCCATGTCTACCACCACCCCCACCCCCCAGCCACCAGGGGCAGATTCCACCAGGCCCCCACTCATGTCCCCCTGCAACCCCACCCCCCAGCAGTGCAGGGGCAGCCTCCACCAGGCCCCCACTCATGTCTCCCACCACCCCCACCCCCCAGCCACCCGGGGCAGATACCACCAGGCCCCCACTCATGTCTCCCACCACCCCCACGCCCCAGCAGGGCAGGGGCAGCCTCCAACAGGCCCCCACTCATGTCCCCTATTACCCCCACCCCCCAGCAGTGCAAGGGCAGCCTCCAACAGGCCCCCACTCATGTCCCCCATTACCCCCACCCCCCAGCAGTGCAAGGGCAGCCTCCAACAGTCCCCCACTCATGTCTCCCACCACCCCCACCCCCCAGCAGTGCACGGGCAGCCACCACCAGGCCCCCACCCATGTCTACCACCACCCCCACCCCCCAGCCACCAGGGGCAGCCTCCACCAGGCCCCCACCCATGTCTACCACCACCCCCACTCCCCAGCCACCAGGGGCAGATTCCACCAGGCCCCCACTCATGTCCCCCTGCAACCCCACCCCCAGCAGTGCAGGGGCAGCCTCCACCAGGCCCCCACTCATGTCTCCCACCACCCCCACCCCCCAGCCACCAGGGGCAGATACCACCAGGCCCCCACTCATGTCTCCCACCACCCCCACCCCCCAGCAGTGCAGGGGCATCCTCCAACAGGCCCCCACTCATGTCCCCTATTACCCCCACCCCCCAGCATTGCAGGGGCAGCCTCCAACAGGCCCCCACTCATGTCCCCCATTACCCCCACCCCCCAGCAGTGCAGGGGCAGCCTCCAACAGGCCCCCACTCATGTCTCCCACCACCCCCACCCCCCAGCAGTGCAGGGGCAGCCTCCAACAGGCCCCCACTCATGTCCCCTATTACCCCCACCCCCCAGCAGTGCAGGGGCAGCCTCCAACAGGCCCCCACTCATGTCCCCTATTACCCCCACCCCCCAGCAGTGCAGGGGCAGCCTCCAACAGGCCCCCACTCATGTCCCCCATTACCCCCACCCCCTAGCAGTGCAGGGGCAGCCTCCAACAGGCCCCCACTCATGTCTCCCACCACCCCCACCCCCCAGCCACCATGGGCAGATTCCACCAGGCCCCCACTCATGTCCCCCTGCAACCCCACCCCCCAGCAGTGCAGGGGCAGCCTCCACCAGGCCCCCACTCATGTCTCCCACCACCCCCACCCCCCTGCCAGCAGGCCCCCACTCATGTCCAACTCATGTTCCTCTGCACCGCCACCCCGCAGCACCGTGGGGCTCCTGCCAGCAGGCCCCCACTCATGTCCAACTCATGTTCCCCTGCACCCCCACCCCCCAGCACCGTGGGGCACCTGCCAGCAGGCCCCCACTCATGTCCAACTCATGTTCCCCTGCACCCCCACCCCCCAGTACCGTGGGGCACCTGCCAGCAGGCCCCCACTCATGTCCAACTCATGTTCCCCTGCACCCCCACCCCCCAGCACCGTGGGGCACCTGCCAGCAGGCCCCCACTCATGTCCAACTCATGTTCCCCTGCGCCCCCACCCCCCAGCACCGTGGGGCACCTGCCAGCAGGCCCCCACTCATGTCCAACTCATGTTCCCCTGCACCCCCACCCCCCCCAGCGCCGTGAGGCACCTGCCAGCAGGCCCCCACTCATGTCCAACTCATGTTCCCCAGCCAACATGTCATCACAATCTAGATCCCCGGTCCCCATGGTCAGCCTCCAAATGCAAAACACCCACCCGAGTATTGCATCCACCCACTCAGAAATGGAAATAACATGATAGAACTGCAATTACAAGTTTGGAAACAAACACATGTCCCTCACATACACCCAATGGGTGTCAGTGAATCTCCAAACCCGTATCATGATATGCATGAAACCAATGAGATGATACTTCACATTGAAGTTTGATCTAAAAATATGTATTAAAGAAAACAAGATTTGAATCAAAAATAATCTAACAGAAATGGGAATGTAAAAAAGTAAAAAGAAGCATGTCGATGAAAAAATGCAAAACCAAAAATCAGAATCCAAAGGAATGGTGTCCAAAGTCACAGTCCAGAAAAGAAAATCCAATGTGAAATTATAATAGAAAGCCATTGCTCCATGGGTAAATAGTAAAAAGAAAAGAAAATCCAACAGTGAACTATGTACAGGTGAACAAGCCAGGGTCCATGATCCCAACAAAAGAAATTAAACCTATCTAACGACACTACCTAATAAAAAATAACTATATACAAAAATGTGGCCCATTGTCCAAAAGGTCCAAAGAAAAAGCAAAAACAAAGGAAACCTAACACTAACTACATAACTATGTACATGGGCAGCGGGCTAGTCCAACGGCTCACTGGATGTTGTCATGGGCCAGGGCATCATCGAACTCCTGTTCAATGGCTTGGAGGCGGGCATGTTCCCTGGCCCCGAGGTCTTGCAGGGATAAAGCAGTGTCCAGCTCCAACTCCCTGCGAAGACCCTCGAGGCACTCAGCCCGCCTCAGCGCCCTCCGCATGGAGTTCTCCGCCCTGACCATTGTGAGCCGTTCCTCCTCTGCCCGCTGCCGCTCCGCACCTATCCGCTGGCCCAACCGCTCCCACACGGAAGCCACTCCCATTCCAGGGTTCTCCTGCCCTCCGGCCGATGCCTGCACCCCTGATGTTGATGGCCCCGAGCCATGATGCCTCCCACGTCGAGCCTGCCGCTGCCTCCGACGCAACTGCCTGTGCCAGCACGACGGCATCCAGGCTGATGGTATCCACCGACGCCGTCGTGCACGTGCCCTGCCCGATGATGCCGTCACATCCTCCATCTGCTGGGGTCCAGTTGCTGGTGTGTCCACCCCTGCTGGACCTCCGACTCCCGACTGTGGCAGGGATGGGATCCCCACTGAGCCGGCTGCATTGGTCGGGGCAGGTCCACAGGGGGCCCTGGTGGCATCTGGGCCGGAAGACGGCATGGAGAACTACTGATGCATAGTCTCCACAGAGGAGGAGAGGGTCGCCAGATTGGCCGACACATGTAGGAAACCCCCGACCATGGCCGTTCCCAACTGGGCCAAGTCGGCACGGTGCTCTCCGTGATGACGTGCATGCTCCTCCAGGGAAGCACGCACCTCATCACGAATTGCACCTGTGCGCAACGCGACACCAATCAGGACCTTCTCCATACGACCAGGGGTCCCCTCGTACGCAGGTGGAGGGGAGTCAGATGACATGGACATCCCCCCTACCTGCAGACGGGCCTGGGATGGGGCATCCCTGCTGGTGCATGGTGGTACAGTCACAGTGTCAGGGACAGTGACATTCACAGGCCCCTCCACGGCGACCTGTGCTGCCTCCTGCCCCTGGACTGCAACACTTGCACCAGCAGGGATGCCCCCACCAGGCCCCATGTGCGCCTCAGTAGCAGCCTCCTCCTCCTCTGTGGAAACTACCAACCTGGATGGCTCCACCCCGTCTTCTGCCGTTGCAAGCCCCTGTGGGGGCTCACCCACCCCTTCCGCTGCAGCCGTGGGGGCATCCCTGCCGCTTTGCTCCACAGAGCCGTCTCCGCCCTCTTCTTCACGTGGCGCTGTGTAGAGGGAGACATAGAACACAAGCATCAGGGTACTGTACAATGGTCCCCTAGACAGGAAGCAATAGCAGATGAGTGGCACTGTCAAAGATCACTTCCATCATGTCCCTCCACAACACATGGCTCAGTGCAGGTAAAACACATGCGGTAACAGGCATGGCGCATGCTATGGACATTAGCATACATGTCCAAGTGATTCTTGAAACATACACTGTTGTTTTGGAACTCACATGCATCATGTGCCATGCCTATCACATGCACACACTTCACCCTAGTTTCATCCATCTGGCCTCGTACACCACAGACACAGTGGATACAAGGAAGACTAGGCTGCATCAGTGAACCGGAACATTGCGACAGACATGTGTCATGCATCCCAGGCATTCACAAGTCACAGACACGCTGGTCAGACACACAGACATGGACAGCATATATGTACATGGCATCAGCACCCATCCCTCACCCATGTCCAGGAACAGAGACTGGCATGCTTTCATGTGGCCATTCCGCATAGGGCAACCCATGTTGCATTTGAACACATGCACCAACCGTGTGGTTCACACATTACTGGTCTCACATGCATGACGTCCCTGCACACACACATGCGTACATGGGCTATGTCACACATACAGGCAAGTATCAGACAACCAGCACACTGCGACACACCCTGTCTCACACAGCAATGCTTGGCCACTTACCGCTCAACTCCAGACGGGTCTGCCTCTCAAGGATCTGGCCGTGGAGCGCTGGGCCTACGCGCTCCAGGACCCTCATCTGGATGGTACTCATGCGGCCCCGGCCCCCCTCCACGAGGCGCCGGGCCTTCAAGAGGGTCCTGGACCTGCAGTCATCCCAGCGCTTCTTGACATGTTGGTAGTCGCGGACTGCCACCCCCTCCGCGTTGATGGCAGTCACGATGTCCGTCCAGATCCGAGCCCGTCCTTCCTTGTTGGCGCGCTTACTTCCGAAGAGGGCATCACACTGCCCCAGGACTTGCTCCACCAGGACACCAACTTCGGTGGCACTGAAGCTGGTGCCCCTCTGCCTCTCTGGCCGGGGGTTGCCAGTGGTGCCAGATGTAGCAGTGCCTGACATCTCAACCCCAGAGGCAGGAGTGGGTGGGCAACTGGGTCCTGGGGCTGGGCTGTGGAGTGATGGTATCCCAGTCGGGAGTCTTCTGTTCCAGCAGGGGTGGACACAGCAAATGGACCCCTGCAGATGGCTGATGTGCAGGCACCGAATGGCAGGGCATAGTGGCAGCAGGCAGGCAGGCAGCAGCAGATGGCTCGTGGGAGGCTGCTCAGGGCTCTGGGGGGCAGTAATTCGGCCTTTTGGGCCGGAGCGTGGTCTTCCGTGTGCTTACGCGTGGCCAGCTTGATACGGAGTGATTTGGCACGTGAAAATCCTGCACGTCTGCGTGTAAATCGAGGAAAGGCCCTTAGCGCGTATGCAAGTCAGCACGCATATGCGATTTCATTGGACCAAAGGCCCTTAGTGCGTGAGCGCGTCTGTGACGTGAGGCGCGCGGGTGTTTCCCTCATTACACGTGATGACAGAGCACACGTGGATTTCCACCAATCGCGTGTGGAACTTCCTGCGCACCCCAGAAATACACGTACCCAGGCCAATCGCGTGTACGCTCACTTCCCTCCGATTACACGCGATGACACTCGGACGTGCAGTTTCATTTCATTGGCCCAAAGGCCACCATGCGCAGCTGTGATGTCACGCGCATGGCCGTAGAGAATGGTGCGTGTAAAAATGAAGAGATACACGTCCGAGTGTCAAAGCGCGTAATTGGTGGAAATGGCCTCATTGCGTATGCGCGTCTGTGACATGTGTATAAAAGGTACGTGTAGGACGCCATTTCCTTGTACGTGCTTTTTGTGGAGAGCGAGTGGATGAAATCTGTACTTCTTGTCGGTTCACACACGATTTACTTCACAGCGTTTCCAGTTCGTACTCCCTGTTACCTCTGACAGTTTTTTCTCTTTTCCTCTTTTTCCTGGGCCTGTTTCCTCAAACAGCTTCCCTACTACTGTTGTCCTGTCTCCTCAGACAGCGTACAATTCTTCTTTTGGCGGGGGTGTTGCTTTTGTTCCTGGCAGACGGTGAGTCGCGCACGCATCTAACATCTGTGCTTGCCCCGTGTGTCGCGTACCCCTTCAGAGGTCATTCTAGGCTGTGTGTGACACGCATACGTTCATTCTTGTGTTCCTGGGTGCCACAGCGTAGTGCAGGTTTTTTTTTCCACGCACGTGGTCTAGGAGGGGTTGCGTGCACCTTACTTCCCTTTTTTGGGCTGCCTGTGCGTTGCGTGACCCGTCATCTTTCCCCAGGGGTGACATACAGCCTTGCTAGAGCACTAGGGTATGATTACCATCTGGTACCCAAGCCCTTTGACCCCCAATTGCCCAGGACAATAGTTCACATCAACCCCCATACGCACAATAACATCAGTGCCATGGCTGGGAGGCGAACAAGCCGTAAGGGTGGCAAAGGTGGCCGAGCCCCAAGTGGTGGCCGTGGTGGATCCGGTAGGGGACGTGGCCGTGACTTGCAAGGTGCCCCTAGCCCCCCATGTGTGGAGGAGCAGTCGGGGACACCCATGCCCCCCCGGTTGAGGTTACCGTGGCTGACACCATCCATGCTCAGCCCTTGTTGGACCAGCCCACTGTGGAACCAGACCTGGCACAGGGTGACTCCATGGCTGACTTCCAGGTCAGCAGGTCTAGGCCAAGTGCGCCGGTGAACGTTGGTGTCATCAGGCCACGTGGATCAGGGGCAGCTAGGTCATCTGCTGCCCCGCGTAGGCAGGCTGGGGAGGCTGCAGGGGCAGCTGCGGCTCCATCCACCCCACCTCTCACACACCCAGCCAGGACAGTGTCGGTCCAAGTCCATCATGCTGACATCCCCCTGACACCATCACACTTGAGATAATGCCTGCACCAACTCCCATGCTGACTGTGCAATCCCACGCTCCTGCCCCTAGTGTCCAGAGCGGCGCATGACACTCCGGATCCCCACCACCTTCCAAGCGGAAGAGGAAGAGTGCTTGTCCAGTAGAGGCTGATGCCCCAGACACGGCTACACAGTCCGGCCCGTCAAGGAAGCCCAGCTTCAATGAGGCCGAACTGAATGCACTTGTAGAGTATGTGTCCGCACATGACCGCGAAATGGTGATTGTTGCAGGATCCAAGACCACACCTGCACAACGTCAGGCACACTGGCAGACCATTGCGGACATCATAAGTGCCCTTGGAATCGTGAGGCGCACAGCTAATGATTGCTACAAGCGCTGGAATGACCTGAAGCGCAGGGCAAAGAATAAGCTGGCCTCAAGTCATGCCGCAACTCTAGTGACTGGAGGTGGGTCTCCAGCAGACGACATAGAACTCACTCCACATGAGCAGGTTGCTGGGACCTACGTCACGGAGGAACAGATCCAAGGCGTGGGAGTAGTGGCAGATTACGAGGCATTGTCCGGTGAGTGCACATGCATGTGTGTGTCATCCATGTGCATGTTGTGTGTGGGAGGGCTTCTGTTTGTGTGCCAGGGGAGGGTGTGTGTGCCTGAGTGGTTCGGCTCACCCATGTGCCTCTTCCTGAACATTCTTGGCACCAGCATTTGGGTATAGCAGCATCCCTTCGGCCAACATTAGACATCCAGCCCAACACCACGCCAGTTGCCCTTGGAGTGTCATCTTGCCACTACACTGTTACTTATTTACCTCTGCTTATTCAGGCAGATTGTTTGCATACCACGACTTTTACTCGGGATTTCTATGGTACAGTGGACTGGCTCAGTTTCATGGACATGATTAGTTTGGACATGTGCCTGTGCTATAGGACCATTTTTGACTGGCAGCTGCATGTCAAACATTAGAACCATTACAATGAAAATAATCAATCACATGAACAAACTGGACTGAATGAACAATTGGTGACCTCCTCTCCCTCTTCAATTCATGGCTAGGGTACATGCCATCTGTGTGATGGCATGTGTATTTGACCTGCCAATCACTGGCCAATGTGTGATGGCACTGCTAGGCAGCAGATTAACAAGGGGGGTCCTGGGAGTCCCTCTGCCAGACATTAGTCCTGGTTACGAGAGACTTGCAGCATGTGTGTTCATCTTCCATCTTGGTGTCATCAATGTGTGGCATCTGCCTCCCCATCACACGCAGTGACGGTGCATGCATGGGAGTGTTTTAGTCATGTGGGGCATGTGTCAATCAAGTACTGTTCCTGTAGCCTCTCAGCCCTCATTGTGTGCCATGGTGCTAATGCCTGTTTCCATTTGTTTTCTTTTATGTCTTTGCAGGGGAAGTCGCACCTGATACTGCTGGGGTTGTGGAGATGGTGCAGACCCAGGAGGGGTCTGAGGGCCGACCGACCACCAGTGAGGGACGTGGTGTGGTGGTGGGTGAGAACCCACAACTGCTGCAGGTCGTGCTCTCAAGGGGTGTCTCTGGCTGCACCTCCCCCGAGCTGTACTCAGGTGTTGATTCGGATGATGAGACCTACGTGCCGTCGCAGGTGAGTGTTCCTGGGAGGGATTCTGTTCTGTCCGACCCACCTGCACCAGGGTTAGAACCCTCAATGGGGATGTCAGTGTTGGCAGCTACGCCTTTGGTGGTTACGGATGCAGGGTCACACTCCGCGACATCTGATCCTGTTCCTGGGCCAGCAGACCAGAGGGGGAATGCAGTCCTGCAGCCTCAGGCAGTGCCGGCACAGCAAGGCGCAGTTCGCCTTGCCCCAGACAGGTGTGGTGCCCGCCGACGTGGTGGCCGTACGCCACCTGGCAATACCGCGTGGGAGCAATCCATTTACGGTATGGCAACCCAACAGGCAGCATCATCAGAGATGATGGCTCAGGCCATGGATAGGGTGGCCACTTCCATTGTCCCCCCCGAAAGGCTGATGGAGCGACTACAGCAGGCAACCGACTCCATCTGCCAGTCACACAGGGAGGACATGTTGGCGTCCAACAGGGACAGGCGGGCGGCACTGGCGACTCTGCAGGAAGCCATCTCCATAGAGTCCCAGGGCCACAGGGAAGCCCTGAGGCTGGAACTCCTTCACCTCAGGACGACTCTTGTTGAGCTTGAGGCTTCAACAAACCGAAGGACAGAACAGCAGCTGGAGCGTCTCACCCGTACGCTCTCAGCTGAGATGCAGGCAACTAGGGCGGAGGTCCGGGCATCCCGTGAGTTGTTGCATGGGGACCTCCGCAAACCCATCCTCCAGAACGAGACCTACCACACCCGCATGCTTGCAGCCATGGAGGAACAGACTAGGGCCTTGTGTGGGCTGCCTCCCATAGTGCCACCACCTCTGGATGCAGCTGCACAGGGTGAGAATAGCGAAAGCAGTGATACTCCCACAATAGGGTAGCCGTGTGGGCCATGAGCCCATGGAGGTGTTTTTTTTCGCAAGATCCACACAGGTGAGTTTTGGTGTGCACCCTGTCCTCGGACCTCCTGAGTGGCCTCCGCAACCCCCCCGGGCCCATTAATGGCCATTTTTAATTTTTTTTAATTATTTTTTATTTTTTATTTTTTTATTTTTTTTGGGACAGTGTGTTGCCTTGTGTGGCTCCCGTGGGCATACGCTGCATTGTGGCTGGGCACATGCAGGCTTGTCATGGATTTGGTTCAGATGCTTGGGTTTTTGTCACACACACCCCTCCTGCTTCCCGTTTCCATGGGCTTGCAAAGGGTGTGCCCAAGTGACATTGACGTACATGGTGACATTGGACTCCCATGAGCTGTGTGGGCAGTCTGTAGTCAATACTATGTATACATTCATAGTGCATATTGTTGTTGTATTGTACACTGCATGGTGTATTTATATGTGCCTCTGCATCCATCTCATCCTCCATATTTGCAGGTCCATTCCTCATGTCTTCACAATGCGGTCCACCTTGGAACTGGAGTCCATGTTGTAAGCAGTGCACCTACACTCTTGCGTAGCGCTAACACTGTATACTTGCAAGTGTTCGGAGCGCTGTCATCATCAGGTGGTGAGGCTAGCTCATTTTTAAGTCTGTAATGTCATGTTAAGGTGGGTTGGAGGTTGTGTAGGTGATTGGTATTATTGGTAAGTATTTGGTAATGTGGGCTGTAGGTCCTGCATTACTGTGAGCATTTCATGTGTGGACAGGTTTCCATTAGGGACACTGTAGCTGCTGACACTTGGGGCATGTTGTGGGGATTCATTTATTTCCTCTCACATTGCATGACATGCCATGGTGTGTTGTGTGGCCGTGCCGTGGAGGGGGTGGGTGACATGGCACTGTTTTCATGTAGTATTTTGCAAGTGGGTATTCATTTCTGCAGCATGGAAGTGTCTTTTCATGACACTGCATTGGTGGTGTTTGTGTAGGTAGGGATGCACACATTGTGACACTTCCACATGAACAATCTCAGGCTGCTAGGGTTCTGACAGTTGACAGTCCCTTTGTTCGTCTTAATTGTCAGGTCGAGTCATCATTGCTTATCAGGTGGTATGTGCCAGGCCTGTGTGCACTCCACTGGGGTGTGATTTCTATGTGAAGTAATTAGCCACCAGCTGCGTACGGGCTGCCTCACCCTGTGTCCTCTCCCCTCCCATGCGCAGCGGGCGTGCATGTGGTTGGGGATGTGGGGGCACCACCATGTCCACGGCCAGGCCCCGGCGTGTTGCAACATTGTGCAGGACACATGCTGTCACTATGATCCTGCACACTACTGGGGGCGCATATAACAGCTGCCCGCCAGACCGGTCAAGGGAGCGAAAGCGTGACTTGAGCACTCCAAATGTGCACTCCACTATGCCCCGGGTTGCAATATGGGCTGTTTTGTATCTTACCTCTGGAGGCGTGATGGGGTTCCGAATTGGCGTCATCATGTGGGTGCTCAGAGGGTAGGCACTGTCCCCTGGTGAGGAGGTGATGGGTATCATTAGTGGGGTAGTGACATAACTCTGCATCTGACATGCATGCATGTGCAGTGGCATTCATACTCACCAAGCAGCCATGTATCACCATGCCGCCCAGCTTCGAGATCCCGGCTTAGGGTAGACATTCGGTAAATGAAGCTGTCGTGGGTGGACCCTGGATAGTTGGCATATATTGAGGTGATGATTCCCTTAGCATTACATACTACCTGCACGTTGATGGAATGCCAGTGCTTGCGGTTCCTATAGATGTGCTCAGATGCCCTGGGGGGACGTGGTGCCACATGGGTGCAGTCAATGGCACCTAGCACTTTTGGAAATTGTGCCACACTGTAGAAATCGAGGGTGGCAGCCTGCCTTTCTGCAGGTGTCCTGGGCAGGTATATGTGCCTACGGACTGATGGGCGTGCAGTGATGATGTTCAAGACCTGGTGTAGGCAGCGTGACTGCGTGGCCTGTGACACCCCACCCACTATGGCACTTGTCCGCTGAAATGATCCTGTGGCCAAGAAGTGCAGTACATTGAGGACCTTCTCCAGGGGGCTGAGTGCTTGGGAGCACAGGGTGGGTGATGTGAGGTCATCCTCCCACTCACTGACCAGGTCCAGTATTATGTGTGGGGGAAACCTGTACCTCCCATACACCTGGTCATCAGGCATCCCAAAAAGGCTTGTTCTGGGAGTGAAAATTCGGGCCCTCACTATCCTCCTCCTCCTCCTTTGGTAACCCACGGCCACTGCTGCTAGGAATGGTATATTCATCCTGGCGTATGAGCTTGTTTGTGGTTTTCACGCACTTCTATGCTGGCGTACGTGTGTCAGGATTGGACCCTTTTTCGCACGTCGTAGGCGAACGTGTGAATCTTCCCGCCCACACCAGGAATACACGTAGCACGCTCTCACAAGCACAGTCGCGGGTAAATATCCCCGCCCACCCCTGGAATACATGTGACCCACTCTCACAGGCCCAATCGCGTGTGGAAGTTCACGCGCACCCCCAGTAATACACGTACCCAGGCAAATCGCGTGTGGAAGTTCACGCGCACCCCGAAGTACACGTACAATCGCGTGTGGAACTTCACGCGCACCACGAAGTACACGTACCCAGGCAAATTACACGGCTGGGGGGTGGGGGTGGTGGGAGACATGAGTGGGGGCCTGGTGGAGGCTGCCCCTGGTGGCTGGGGGGTGGGGGTGGTGGGAGACATGAGTGGGGGCCTGGCGGAGGCTGCCCCTGACTGCTGGGGGGTAGGGGGTGGTGGGAGACATGGGTGGGGGCCTGGTGGAGGCTGCCCCTGGTGGCTGGGGGGTGGGGGTGGTGGGAGACATGAGTGGGGGCCTGGTGGAGGCTGCTCCTGGTGGCTGGGGGGTAGGGGGTGGTGGGAGACATGAGTGGGGGCCTGGTGGAGGCTGCCCCTGGTGGCTGGGGGGTGGGGGTGGTGGGAGACATGTGTTGGTGATCAGTGGTGCAAGGTGACATGTGGGTTGGCTGGTGGGCATGGCCATGGTGGATGGGTTGCCTGTGGGACATGAGCAGGGGTGCAGGGTAGTACCCTGTGGTGTGGGCTGCCTGCAGGGGCCGTGGAGGGTGTAGAGGGAACACCTGGGGGGACCCACATGGCCATATCACGTGTAGCATTCCCCCGCAACACCGAAATACACGTACCCAGCCAAATCGCGTGTGAAACTTCCCGCGCACCCCTGGATTCCACGTAACCAGCCAATTTGCGTGTGAAACTTCCCGCGCTCCCCTGAAATCCACGTACCCAGCCAAATCGCGTGTTGAACTTCCCGAGCACCCCTGAAATCCACGTACCCGGCCAAATCGCGTGTGGAACTTCCCGCGCACCCCTCAAATCCACGCACCCAGCCAAATCGCGTGTGGAACTTCCCGTGCACCCCTGGAATCCACGTACCCAGCCAATTCGCGTGTGAAACTTCCCGTGCACCCCGAAATACACGCACACGTTATTTTTCAGTCAGCGGGTGTCCGTGTTTGTGGATACCCCTTTGCACGTCATTTGTCCTGGAGGGCCACATTATAGGACATTCATCATAGCTGTATATAGGTGCTATTTGTTGGCGCACCTTTTGGCGCACATTTTTTACAGGCGCAGGGACGCTACCGCCTGCTTTCTTGTGGCAGTCGTGTTTGTGCCTGTGCGCTGGTTTGACTGTGCACTGTTTTGCCCTATTCGATTCCATGAATACGTGTTGTAGGCGAGCGTGTGGGCGTTCCGCGCACTTGCACCCTGTACTTCCCCCGTGACGCCCACATTTCGTCAAGTTGTTCCCCATTCCGAGTGTTACGCCCCGTGTTCCACCTACTTTTGTTGCGTGCGCCGCGCTATGTGCGATTTTCGCTGTGGCCTGTGCGATTTTCGCTGTGACCTGGCGCACGCCGTTAGATGGCCTGTGCGCCAACGTGCGCTTTGCACTTTTTTAGCGCACATCAGATGTTTTTTTCGCGCACGCCCTTCCATGAATCAATGTGCGCTGCTTTTCGTACGATTTACGCACTTGCACTGCGATTTTCGCAATTCCACTGCGATTCGCACGTTTTTGCCCACTTGCGCCGCGCTAATTATTCCATGAATTGGCCTGTATGTTTCTTGTCTCCATCCTTGTGATATTATTTTGGGGCATATATCAGTTAATGATACCTAACTCAGTTAATTTAAATATTTTCGATTTTTGGTAGTTTTAAATCCAGTTTCAGTTAGGCTGCTGCAGACCTGCAGAGCTCAGCCAGTCTTGTTATGAACATTCAAGTCACTTCAGAATATAACTTTACATTGTATCCACCTCTCAGTAAGTCTTTCTTTGGCCTGCTTTGGGTTCATTTATTCAGTTTTACACAAAAGTCTGGTGGTTTTAAAACGCCGGCTTTCTGATAGTGGTGAGTACTGGTAATGCAACCATTTTTGGGATTTAAGAAAATGAATTCCCCACAGTTCTAGGTTGCTTTTGGCAATCAGCATTGCCATTCCCAATGGTTTCAGGCTACTGTGTGGGTAGTCCAATGGTGGTTTTAGGCAGTGCCCTTTTGTGCCCATAACATCGGCAAAAATGGGTGGCATCCTATTCTTCATGCATTTCCCTGGGCATTTTCTGGGAAGCTCTGGCCATCATAATGTTTTCAATGCCAGTACTGCACAGTTTTTGTGGTAGGGCTCGGATGCATGGGTAAAAACATCCCACAATTCAATTTCTCAAACCTGCTGAAAATATAAACTGTGAAAGTACTGTGAGACAAGTGCGCTGCGACAAAACAGGCAGCCCCATTTAGCAAAAGGCTTCATGCTTAGGCCAACAGAGCACAAGTAGCTACACTTTAACAAAGCCAAAATATACCTTTGTAGACTAACATAGCCATATACTTTTACTCAAACCCAACTGCATTTAACAGTAATTAGAAAAATGTAGAGCGTATTTATATTGATGACCACATGATCGCTATTATTTTACATTAGCAAAGCATGAACATCTCCCCATCACCCCATAGCCGAAAGCTGCAGTCGGACTCTAATTGAAAGGCACGCAGTCCCAGTTGCAACATTCACACAGCCACAAGCCGATTGCCACGCATTGCCACGCAATGATTGGCTAAAAGCAAGCGCTTTCCTGGGGTTTAGTCGCAGTAGTGATATTGTGGTAAAAAGGCACAAACTTACCAGCTGCGGAAGTAGCCTTTTGAACAGGGATGGGGCTTCCTTGATAGCCGGACAGCAGTCGGCTAGAGAATTTCACGAATAATCGTGTTCCAAGTTAATAAAACTGTTAAGATTTGTGAATCGTGTAGATTAGGTATACCTCCATCCCTAAGCACCCAACAGAGGGATACAAGTAACTTGCTGTTAGGTTATTAGGGCCACAGGTGGCAGGAACAGGAACACTGGGTCCTCCAAGTGACTGTAAAATGAAACAGGCAAGTTAAGCAGTGTATACAGCAGGACCCAAGTGATAGCGTGACAACAGAGCAAAGTAACAAGACTGATACCTACCAGGGTGATAGATGGAGGCTGGATGGAAGGGAAGACAGAGAAACAGAAATCTGACTTCAGAATCCCCCCAGGCCGGTGTATCTGTACCCTCAGTGACCAGAGTTGCAGCAGCAAGGGGCGTCCGTGACAGCAACTCAAGGCAAGGTATATACTCACTGGATGCACCTGAGTGACAGGGAAGGACAAGCAGCCCCTGTCCGAGTGGATGTCAACAAGGTGAATGAACAACAGACTCCAAGTACGTAAAACAAGACCGTAGATACCAGGTTAGCAGTCCGAAGCACAGTACAAAAAGGGCAATCCAAAGCAGTTCGTTGATCCGGGTCCGAAGTCAAGGCAGTTCCAGGCGTGAAGCAGAAAACAAACAACAAGGCAAAGGGGCGAGGCAAAGGTAATCCGGGAATGCGTAGTCTGAGGTCAAATATCCGAAAGTACAACAAGGTCTGAAGACGGAACGCCAAACACTGAGTGAAACAATAGCTGAGAGCGCGGTAAGGCGCGAACAGCAGTTGTTTATAGTGTTGCCAAGGATACCGGGTCACATGATCGTTGCTTCTGAATCACGTGACAGACACGGTGCTGTGGTGTCATGGAAACGCGGCCTCTTGATGAGCGTGTTGTCAAACGCCAAGGCAATTGCCACTGCAGGAGGGCCGAAGTTACCCTGAACATTGCGTCCCATGTTGAGCCCTTTGTGAGTACGGGCCTGTTTGCCAAGGCCCCACAGAGCGTAAACCTGCTACTACAATGTGGTAGGGCGGAACCTGTGAGTGGGCGTGTTCTGTGGTGTTGGGAGCAGGTGGGATGCATTCTGGGACAGTGAGTGCATGACAGAGACCCCCCAAGGGCCCACTACACCGTGGGCTGGATGGATTATCCCGATGAAACCGGCAAACGAGGAGTGGGGCGTGACTGCACTAGCGGGCTCCCAGGACCTCTCCTCAGGGCCAAACCCTAACCAGTCAACCAGATAATACAAGCGCCCCTTATTAACACGGCAACCAAGAATGGCACTGACCTCATACTCGTCGGAGGTACCCTGCACAACATGAGCGGGAGGCAGAAACACTCTCGTGGAAGCGGGGCATGGTTAGAGCAGGGAAGTGGGGAAAACAGGGTGGATGCACCAGGCAGGCGGGAGGGAAAGACGGAAAGCCACGGGGTTCACTACCTTGGTGATTCTATACGGACCAATGAACCGAGGAAGCAGCTTGCGGCAGCCAGGCAAGCAGAGGTGTCTGGTAGAAAGTCACACTCTGTCCCCGAGGGCATAGGAAGGTGCAGGGGAACGCTTCTTGTCAGCAGCGCACCGCATACCCACCTGAGCCTTGTGGAGTTGAGTGAGAGTTTGAGCTTGGACGAGTGAAAGATCCCTAAAATAGGTAGAGGCAGCAGGTGTCCTGGATTTAGGAAGATCAGGGAATGGAAGGGTACGTGGGTGTTGCCCATACAGGGAATGAAAAGGGGAAGAACCAGTGGAGGAATGTGGGGCGTTATTGTACGCAAATTCTGCGAGATGCATTAACTGGTACCAGGACTGCTGGTTTTGAAGGGACAAACAGCGTAGAGACTGCTCCTTTGCTTGGTTGACGCGCTCGGTTTGCCCATCCGTCTCAGGATGGTAGGAAGACGAGAACCGGGCATCGATGCCGAGCAACTTGTTGAGAGCCCGCCAGAATTTGGAGGTGAATTGAAAGCCTCAATCTGAGATGAGAACTTTGGGTAACCCAAAGAGACAGAAGACAGCCCGGAAGAACAAACCCGCTAAAGTGGGAGCTGAGGGTATCCCTGAGCATGGGATGAACCAGGCATTTTTGGTGAATGAATCCACGACCACCCAAACCATATCAAAATCTTGTACCTTGGGTAAATCAGTAACAAAACCCATAGTGACCATGTGCCAGGGCCTGGGTGGAACGGGTAAGGGCTGAAGCAGACCTAAAGGGTGGCCTTTCCTGGTTTTACATTGCGCACAAATCAAACAGGTTTTAACGTAGGTGTTGACATCTCTTCGCATAGAAGGCCCCCAACACCAATGTTGAAGTAACGATAAGGTGCGTTTTTGGCCCGGATGGCCGTTGACAGGGGCATCAAGGGACTATTCCAAGGCCTGACTACGTGTGTCTGGTGTGGGTAGGAACAGTTTGTCCTGTACAAATGGCAGGCCGTCATGGAAAACCGGATCCCATTCTGACAAGTGTTCTGGATGACGGGCTGCCCATTGCTGGACGGAAGTCAGTAGACTCGTCGGGGGAGTGCATGGACATAACCACGTGCTTCTTATTGAGCAGTGATTCGGGATATATAGGAAGGGAGAACCCCGCTGGTGAACGGGACAGGGCATCGGCCTTCCCATGCGTGACCCCCGGCCTGTGTTTAACCACAAAATCGTATGCAGAGAAGAACAGGTGCCAGAGTACTTGGCGACTATTGGCACATTTCAGGGAGGCCAGGTCTTGCAGGTTGCAGTGGTCAGTATATACTGTGGTTTGGTGTTTGGCCCCCAGGAGATGATGCCTCCACACCTGGAAGGCTTCTTTTATGGCTAGGAGTTTCTTCTCTGTGACTGTGTAGTCTATCTCAGTTGCCGTAAATTTGCGTGAGTGGAAGGCTATGGGGTGCAAATGGTCTGTAGTCGAACAAGTTTGTGGGAGTACAGTCCCCAACGCATAGGAAGAGGCATCAGCCTCCACTAGGAATGGAAGGTCAGGGTTGGGATGTTGTAGCAGTGGTGCAGAAGTGAACGCTGTTTTCAGCATGTCGAAGGCCTTTTGTTGCACGGACGTCCAGATGAATGGGTTCTGAGGGCTAGTAAGGGAGGTGAGAGAAGCGGTAATAGTTGAGAACCCAGAGATAAACAGCCTGTAAAAGTTGGCGAAGCCCAGGAATGACTGAAGGGCTTTTACGGATGTCAGGACTGGCCAGTCTAGGACTGCACAGACTTTGGAAGCATTCATGGACAAGCCCCAGGAGATTTATGGAATCCCAAGAAGTCGACTTCATTAACGTGAAACAGGCATTTGTCGGGCTTTGCGAAGAGGGCATGGGTTTGGAGTCGAAAAAGCACCTACCGAACATGTGCAACATGTTCCTGTATGGACGGGAAGAAAATCGTCCAAATAGACAATCATGAAGGCGTCCAAGATGTCGCTAAAGATATCGTTCATAAACCGCTGGAACGTGGCGGGCGCGTTGCACAGACCGAACGGCATGACCATATATTCATAGAGTCCTCGTCGTGTGCAAAACACGGTCTTCCATTCGTCGCCCTTGCGGACTCGGACCAGGTTATAAGACAATGGGCCTCATTACGAGTCCGGCAGTAACCGTGCCGGAAATTCCGGCAGGTTACCGCCTGACTCATATTACCATTACGACTCCGTGATTGCCGGAATGACCAAGGCATTACAACCCTGATGACCCGGTAATTCCGTAGGCGGAATTCTGTTAATCCCCATTCCCATGGGAATGGGGAAGTGGAAACACCCGCACCATGCTGTAATGGTACCAGTGTTTCCATGTCCGCCTACAGGCGGGTGGTGTTAAACCCGCCAGGCCAGACCTGGCAGGAGTGGCACCTCCTGCCTGCAGGACTCTTAATCAGCCGGTCCGGAAAGAACGGTGGTGGCAGATTTACCACCACTGTTCTTTCCAGACCGGCTGACTCATAATGAGGCCCAATGAATTGAAATCAGTGGGATCGATGAGTACGCCTATGCGCTATTTACCACCTTTGAGGTTCAAAGTGCATGTATAATTCTATATCGGCAGCATGTGTTCACTCCCCACAGACCACCCACAGTGATCTGAAGCAATTGAAAACAAAATGATTTGAAAGTTGGGGCGGGCACACGCGAACTGATTGGTAATTGAAAAGTATAAGCAATATGTAGTCTGAAACAGTTCTGAAATGTCAGCAATATGGTTTATTCCACACATTGGTGCAGGGGTACAGCCGACACATGATTTTGCTAATGAATGTCATATTTCAAAATTGAGGTTTTTGAACAGAGGTTATCAACCAGCAACAATTCACAAAGCCTGGAACAAATATGCCAACATGAACCAACAGGATTTGCTCGGAGTAAGTTGCAAAGAGTCTAACCATCCAGAACACATAGCCATTGTCACCTAATATTCCAGGGATTCACCACTTTTATATTGTTTCGCTTTGAAGCATTGTCATCTTCTTAAACTTGACAAAGATCTATTACCATACATCTCGGACAAACCTAAATTCACTTTTACAAAAGCTCGAACTATTAAACAGCAAATTAGTCCATCATTTTTTAATTGTTCCAAACCTGGCATAACTAGTTGGCCTGATACTGCGAAAGGTTTCATTAAATGTGGTAATTGCAATTTCTGTAAATATGCATATCGGAACTGTCAATCATGTACTGCCAGCTCAGGTGTTACTGTAAAAATTCATGATTTCATCAACTGCAAGACTTGTTTTGTTGTCTATGCTATCATTTGTATATGTGGCAAGCTGTATGTGGGCAGCACAATAAGGCAATTGTGAGTGCGGATCAGGGAACATCTGGCAAGCCTTAAACGTTCTGACCCGAAATTGCCACTGGCCACACTTTCGCAAGAGGAACACCAGCTTGCCAACAAGGAGGATTTGAGATTCGTTGGAGTTATGAAAATCGGGGGGGGGGGAGAGCAAAAGAGGGGGGACATTTAATTGAAATTGAGACAGGCTGAATCGAAACTTAGTTGCTTCCTTAGATGTACAACCCAGGGTCTTAACAGTGACCATGAGATGAATGTGTTCCTATAAAGAGTGTTAACCTGTAGCATACATTCTGTTTCATCTCATTACTGTAACACGACTCTGTCAACCGGGACATTCCATGGCGATGTGCAACCCTAAAGGACTTTACTTGTCTAAAGAGACTATATTGTCGGATATGACCTAATTAGCTAAGAAATTAATCTGGTTATTCTTTTGCTACATGTGGCACTTCCATTGGTAATTAACAATTTCAATGGACGTTGTCTGCCCCTTTCTCACCTATTTCTTATTGGAATCCACTGTTCTAGGATGTTAACTTGGCCAATCATTTGACACATTTTCAATGGCTATTTTACCTATGGTCTTGCAGAGACACATGTCATTCTATCAGCAATTGTAGATTGATCCCGGCCTTATATATCAGGTCATTAGTCTTCTCGCCTTATCTGATTTAGGGCAATGCCCAACCCATAATTTGAATGGAATGTACATACCTCTTTTTTTTTTTTTTTTTTTTATTTGATTTGATTTAGCTGAATTCAATCAACTTTTCAAATTTACATATTTATACAAAATTAATAAAATGGAATGTTACAAATAAATACAGGGTTCATTGTTTGGTACAAAATTCACATTGGTACAAAATATAAAAAAGGACATGCGAGCAATTTAAAATTACATATATACGTTGAATTTCAAATAATCACATGTTTATATAAAATCTTCTCGATGCGAACCCATAATGATTTCATTCTCCCATATTATGGCAAAATAGAATTAGATACATTGTGTAAAATTTAGTCATACCAGTTTAGAGATGTATTTCTGTTTGTAAAATAGTTTCCAGGAAATGTACCATTGATTTCATGATTGAGAATCTAGGACTGTTTACTAGGATACTCCATATCTCCTCTTCATCTCGGTCCACATACAGATTTATAAGTTCAGTAAATTGTTTTGATCGTAAAGCTTTTAAGTGAGGACATGTCACTATCAGATGTTGCAGTGTTTCTATAATGGTGCCAGATTCACAATAACGACAATAAATCTGTTCCACATCTATCATTTTTCGTCTCACCAGAACTTCCCTTGTTGGCCATAAGTTCAGTCTTACACGTAAGAACTGATTTCTAATTTTAGCCGAAGGACACCTCCGAAGATAGCTAGTCATTTGTCCTAGACAGTTAGAGCGAAAGATGTTTATATTAAAATCTTTGTACCTTGCACAATTTTCGTAGTTATGAATCCACGCCCATTGGTAGTATCTTGTTTTGGCTCTAGTTGGGTTCTCTATTAGATTCTGTAGAGAGATGTTAGCTCCCAATAGAGTGTTCAAAACTAAATTACGCCATTTATCGGGAAAGTACTGATTTGATGAGATTAGATAGTTAGCAACTGTACTTAATATGTTATTATTAGACACTCCAAGTAGGCATTTGCGAAAAAAAGCACACATGCTCCATTTGACCCTGCTGTTTATTGATTTAATACCCAGTTCGAGTCGAAGGAGCGGCATAGGGACGCAATTTGGCAAATGGAGCACCTTTCTCCAAAAGGTCGCCTCTATTTTATTCCACATCTGATCATTGGTATATAACTTGGATTCAGCACCGTATGTAAGTATAGGACATACTTTTTGCTCATAAAATAACAATAAATGATTTAAAGAAAATTTACCATACTTATAAACTAAAATTTCTGCCTGAGATACAAGAGATATGAGTTTGGTTTGTAGTTTTTTTGAGTAAAATTGATCATTCACGCTGTTTTGAATGAAGATACCCAGGTACTTATATTCTAAAACTGTGTCCATCAGTTTTTGCTGCAAGTACCATGCAGAGTTTTGTAGTTTGCGTTTTCCCAGGGGCCTACAGATCATAATTTGCGATTTCTCAGTATTTATTGATAGATGATTCTCCAGAGCATATTTGGACAGCGCAGATAGCAAATTCTGTAAACCCAAAGGAGTTTGAGAAATTAGCACTAAATCATCAGCGTAAAGTAACCACGGGATGCGCTGTCCACCTATCTCGGGTGCATCTGAGAGTGTTTGACGAAAGGAGTTACCCATATCAAGAATAAACAAATTAAATAGAAACGATGCCAAGATGCAACCTTGTTTTAGTCCAAGCGAAGTGGCAAAAGCTGCAGAAAGAAGACCCTCAATAGAGAGTCTTACACGCATGGAGGTGTCAGTATGTAGCTGAATGATTATTGCTAACAAGGAGGCAGGACATCCAAGAGTCTTTAACTTATGAAACAGTAATTTACGACTTATAGAATCAAACGCTGATTTAAAATCAATAAAAGCAAAGTATAAGGTTTGTTTCCTAATTGCATATTTAGATTTGAGCATGTTTAGCATTATAATGTTTGGAAGTGTACCTAAACCGCTAACAAAACCCGATTGCAGGGGATCAATTTTGGAATCTCGAAATGCCCACTCCTTCAACTGCTTCAAAATAATTCGAGAAAATATCTTCCCAGGCACATCAAGGAGCGAGATAGGGCGGTAGCTTGCTGGTTTAGTCCGCTCGCCCTTTTTATAAATCGGAACAACAATTGACTGTTTCCAGGACAAGGGAATATTCTGTGTTGCATTGATGGTTTCAAATACCATATACAGAATGTCGGCCCAGATTTCCGGGAAACATTTGAGTTGTTTATTCGAAAGGCCATCTGGGCCAGGAGCTCCCGAGTTACTCGCTTGCGATATGCATAGAAGGATATCATCTCTATCGAACGTGATATGAAAAGGTGAAAGCGGACCCGGGCTAGCTATGCCCGATTGATCCGATGGAGCAGCAAAAGCAGTGGAGTAATATTACTCCACTGTACATACCTCTTAATTTGCACCTATTGGTCAATCATCTGTTAAGAGTCTATATTTGGGAGGCTAAGTAATAACTAATTTGGTTCCTGTTTTGTCCTGAGAATGCATTATAGGTTTCAAGAACGTTTAGTGTGAGCATCCAGCTCATTTCCTAGGAGCTGTTTCATGAGGTGCACTCACTAAATAGATCCGTTACTATTGGAGAGGTTAAATATTGTAATTTGGCTAAGTAGCCATTGACTCCAATGCAACTATAAGTTGCAATGATTACTTTCACTTATCAGTCATTGATGTCTAATTCTTGACATTAATCTTACACTATTGGTCAGTTTTTACTTAATTCAAACACAGGATACATCACTGATATGCTTTGGAGAGACGTATGCCGTGTTTTGTTTACACATCAAGCCGCACATCAGGGCCCGCGGCCCGCAAGCTTCATTTTGCGCTTCTTGAGAGCCGCGGGTTCCTTGGACTAACGTATGGGATTCAACCCGAGACTGCTTTTTTTGTGAAGATCCTAATTCAAGTAAGATAATTCAGTATTCTATTCAGGCACTTTTCCTGATAACATTTCTAGAGAGTCACCGTACTTTACTCCGAGGGCTGTCAACATGCACATTTCCCGTTGGATGCGTCATTTATTGGTCACTTGTCATTTTGGGCAACATAGGTGAATGCGCACTTTGAGTGTCTTTCAAGCACTTTACGAGTGAGTTCCAGATGTGGCCCGATTGGATTTTAATTTGATAGTCCAACTGTGACATATTACTCTTAATCATGTATGGTGATATAGGGGAGCATGTGTGCATTTTTCGATTGTATGTGCTCTTGGACTCGTTTTTGCATTGTGATTATCAACCACAGCCTATCATTATTTTGGAATGGCTGTTACTTCGTTACTACATCAACTTATCTACAAGGTATGAACTGTTGGCCTTATGTGGCATTGTTCATCATTACATCCTTATTTTTCTTGATCTTTAAGTCAACATCTGTCCATGCTACATGTGACTGGCATCCTAGCTTGAACCACAAGCTCAACCAACACATCACTTAATGTTCATTTAGAATCTAATCTTCTTATCAAGGTATGTTTCCCAATGGTTATTCGCATGCACCGTTTTTCTTTGCTATCTGATTTCTGTACCCATGGTTTCCTGATACAGAACACTGACTATACTTTCACAGATTGAACCTATGGATCTTCTTGAATAGAGTAAACCCACTAAATAACAGTGTCCACAATCCGTATTGTACATTCTCTCACAGTGTCATTCTCCCTAGAGTCTCCATTCACCATGTTACGTAAGAGAGCATGTGTCAACACTACTCGCTCATATGCATTCAGTTGCACTTTATGGTGTTCCACTAAAGGTAAGTGAGTTCTATGGGTTCCACATCCCATTATTCCTTTTCCAATATATGTAACTACTATTTTTCTTTTAATATCGCAGATGGATGTCTATACTATTGATACGCAATGTTGATGTTGGCAATTTCAGTTTTCTTTTGTTTTGTTCACATATTTGATCCAACCACCCGTCTCCGTCCTGAAACGCAGTATGTTGGGGTGTTTTGTACTTATTTACTTTTCCTTAGTGCACCATTTTTGCCATACATGTTGAATATGCTGTCATTTGTGGATTTGGTTTCATTGTTATCATTTGTTTTTGATGCTTCAATGTAATTTCAATTTAAACAGCCTTGAAAACGACCAAGTGGTCGAAACACATGTCGGCTGTACCGCTGCACCAATTTGTGGAATAAACCACATTGCTGACATTTCAGAACTGTTTCAGACTACAGGTTATAAGACCCCCCCAGATCTAGTTTTGTGAATATGGACGCATGAGTCAAGCGGTCAAGCAAAGGGCTGATGAGAGGTATGCGGTAGCAGTTCTTTATCGTTATGGAATTCAAGCACCTGTAGTCAATACAGGGTCGAAGATCATCCTCCCTCTTTGGTACAAAAAAGATTCAACTGGCCGCAGGTGACTTAGAAGGCCGGATGTGGCCTAAACAGAGAGAAGTCTGTATATATTCCTTCAAAGCCTGGTCTTCTGAAGGAGACAACGAGTAAATCTGCCCGCTAGTTATGGTCGAGCCAGGTACAAGGTCAATAGGGCAGTCATATTGTCTGTGAGGTGGGAGGTGTTCTGCGCAGCCTTTATCGAACACTTCCAAGAAGTCATGGTACTCCGTAGGAATGCCTGATGCGACCGTACCTACAACATGCTGGGGAGGATCTAGGTCCATGGCCACCTGGTCATTTAGCGTGAGCTGGGCGATAGCACCCAATACCCGAGATGGTGTCTCAGTGCTATCAGTGAGGGTGAGGCATTCACATTGACAGAATGCGGACTCAAAATAGATGTGACCCAAAGCCCAGCCTATGATGGGATTGTGTATCCGCAACCAGGGTATTCCCAAGATGAGGTCGAACTACGGTGTTGTGATTAGGTCAAAGGAGATGGTTTCCCTGTGGGTATCTTGGATTACTAATGTCAAGGTTGCTGTTTGCTGTCGAATGGGCCCTGAGACTTAAGGAAGTGCCGTCTACCGCTTGTACTGATTCCGGGTGTCTTTGGTTTTGTAACGGCAGATTGAGTGAGGCAGCCAAGGAAATGTCGATGTAGTTGCCCGTGGCACCTGAGTCGACGACTAGCTTAACCGAATGCTTGACATCCAGTGTGGGTAACAACATGGCTTGCACAGACATGGGTTTCATGCTTCCAAAAGGGGGGCTTGTGACCAAGGGGGTCAGGTATTGGCTCATCCGTGCCTCAGTGTCTATGGACAAGCCTTCTGAAAACCCGGGGTTTTAGGTTTGGGACGGCGTGGACATTCCTTGATATAGTGCCCGTTTAGGCCACAGTAGAAACAGGCGTTTGCGGTCCTCTGGCGTTCCCTTTCCGTGGCTGTAATAAGGCTACGAACCCCTCCGATCTGCATGGGTTCCCTGGGAGGTTCTGAAGCTGAAAAAGACCGGGAAGGGAGAAGCCCGGACACCGACTTCCGTTCCGCCCATCGAGCATCCACCTTCAGTGCCAAATCCACAAGCTTGTGGTATCGTATGGGTAATGAGGGGACCACAGCCAGAGTGTCTTTTATTCCATCGTTCAATCACCTGTAAAATACCACTGCCTTCTTATTTTCGGGCCAGGCTGTTTCTACAGACAATTGGTGGAAGCGAGTGATGTATTCCGTAAGCAGATTTTTTCCCTGGGATAAGTCAAGCAGTTCAAGGTCCCGTGACTCTGCCTTGTGGCGTGTATCAAATACCCTGGTCATTTTGGTCACTACGAGGTCAAAGTCGTACAAGACCAGACTGTTGCCCTCTAGCAATGGATTGGCCCATGGAGCGCAATGCCGCCCAAGTGTGATAGTGTAAATGCTGCTTTGGTGGTGGAGTCAGGGAATGCCTGCGTTCTACATAGGAAGTGCAATTTGCACTGGTTCAAAAAGGGGCAACATTTCCAGGGGTCGCCCTAGAACTTCTCGGGGGCAGCCCGGGGAAACAGTGTTGGTACAAAAACAGGGGTAGGGGATGCATTAGTGTCAGATGGGTTTGGTTGTGGTGGTGGATCCCCAAATTCTGGATCTGCGGGCAATGCATGGCGCTCGCTCTGTATAGTGTCGAGCCGCTGGTGGATTGCAGTGGTAGCGGCGCCATATCGGCCCGTAATATCGTGATGACCTGAACCAGAGCGCCCACTGGGTTCCCGGCAGAGGTATCCATAATCTAGGCGATGGAAGGCTTCTCGCTGTTCGGTTATTAGGGCCACAGGTGGCAGGAACAGGAACTGCAAAGAAAATAGGAAAGTGTATACAGCAGGACCCAAGTGATAGCGTGACAACAGAGCAAAGTAACAAGACTGACACCTACCAGGGTGATAGATGGAGGCTGGACCGAAGGGAAGACAGAGAAACAGAAATCTTCAGGATCCCCCCAGACCGGTGTATCTGTACCCTCAGTGAGTAGAGTTGCAGCAGCAAGGGGCATCCATGGCAGCAACTCAAGGCAAGGTGTATACTCACTGGATGCAGCTGAGTGACAGGGATGGAAAAGCAAGACCCTGTCCGAGTGGATATCAACGAGGTGAATGAACAACAGACTCCAAGAAGTTTCAAGTACGTAAAATAAGACCGTAGATACCAGGTTAGCAATCCGAAGTACGGTACAAAAAGGGCAATCCAAAGCAGTCCGTTGATCCGGGTCCGAAGTCAAGGCAGTTCTAGGTGTGAAGCAGAAGACAAACAAAGGGGCAAGGCAAAGGTAATCCGGGAATGCGTAGTCCGAGGTCAAATATCCGAAAGTACAACGAGGTCTGAAGACGGAACGCCAAACGCTGAGTGAAACAACAGCTGAGAAGCGCGGTAAGGCCCGAACAGCAGCTGTTTATAGTGTTGCCAAGGATACCGGGTCACATGATCGTTGCTTCTGAATCACGTGACAGACACGGCGCTGTGGTGTCATTGAAACGCGGCCTCTTAATGAGCGTGTTGTCAAAAGCCAAGACAACTGCCACTGCAGGAGCGACCGAAGTCGCCCTGAATACCGTGTCCCGTGTTGAGCCCTTTGTGAGTACGGGCCAGTTTGCTGAGGCGCTGACAGAGCATAACCCTGCTGCTGCAATGTGGTAGGGCGGAACCCGTGAGTGGGCGTGTTCTGTGGTGTCTGGAGCAGTTGGGATGTATTCTGGGAAAGTGAGTGCATGAAAAAAACATAGATAATAAAGATAGGCCACAGTTAAGTATATAGGTTTAGCATTAGGCTGAGGCACTGTGAATAGGCCTCAGAGCATGCTTTTCAGAAACGAGTGCTCATTTCATTAATTTACTTAGTAGCCGCAGCAGCTGGTAGAACATCACAAATCTCACGTTCCCAGGATCGTACGGTAGGAAGCAAATAATCTTTATTACTTTTGAGGTCATACAACAGAGCTCATGGGTGCTGCGGGAAAACAATGAATGCACAATCATATTATCATTTGGCATATTATTTTACAAAGTCAAATCTACTGACAGTTTCAGAAAACCCATGGCAGTTTCAAATTGCCTGAGTACATCTTTGCCTGGGAAGAATGTCAAAGAGTTCCTAATATGCAACACTAAAGTTGTAACTTGTTCTTGATTCAAGGCTCTGACAGTGTCATGCTGGAATATTTTCTCATTAGAGTGTAGATGGAGATGACCAGGGCAATTGAATAATCTGCTGGTCATCTCAAATGTTTCAATACATTGGCACTATGATGTGGGAATTGGGGGTTAGATTATACATCACAATGGGAAACTAGGGTGGTGTGGAAAGGTTTGCTAGACCCAATCATAGAAGATAATGTATGCCCTTCCATAGGGGTATGATATGATCCCACCAATCAGCTTCTTGTGAAGAGACATTTTTATGTTGTAAAGTAATTAATGCAAATTAGGTCTTATCTTATAAAAGCTTATCTTTGACAGCGCATTTAATGCAGTTCTGTCCCGCATTCTGTTTGAATTTCGCTTTCCCAGCTGCGACTGGGCCCAGATAAAAGTTGCGTTACTTCTTGCCTGGTGTTCACTCCTTTTTGCTTGGTGAGTTCCGAGGCAACCCCCTGAACAAGATAATTGAAGAGCAATAGAAAATGGTACCAGGCCCCGGGGTTCGAAGACAAGACACTGTGCCCTGTTTGGCCAGACAATGTCAGGTTGCCGCTTTCCCATAGCCATGTCGCAAAGAAATATAACAACTTGTACCCGTAGGCAGAATAACCAAACAAGGTTTAATGAAGGTCACACATTGGCAGAAGGCCAACAGTAAGATTAAACATAGCTCATATCATGTGAATGTAACAACGATAGTGACAACGTGTGAAGCTACACCACACACAAGCAATATTATTCTTATTATAGTATTAACCAGGAACCTGAAGTCAGTATATAGTGTGCACGTCTAAGCCACACTGCTTGAATATACTAGTAAAATAAAGATGTTATGGCAACACACGCTGTGCGAACACATACACATTTATACTTGTACCATGATACAAGAACAAACGTTGTCAGTAACTAGGCCACAGCACATCAGGCAGGAATCCGGACAGATGGACTTGTGAGAATTAGGAAGGACATGCAAGTAGCCCCTCCACAAAGAAAGTTGCAAAATAAACTGATAGTACATAGTTCATAATGATGGGACAGTATATATTTTTTTAACCGGATATTCATTATTTATTTGCCATTTCTTTTCTTTTTTTTGTAATATCTTATTATTAGATTTTCAACAAAATATAACTCCATCACATAGGTTTCCTTGAATTACAATGGCACTAGTTAGTTCAATAACAGTATATTAACTTTAACATTATAAACCTATATCTAGATCCTAAAACACCCTTACACTAATAATTCTAATATACTATCATCCTATGCAACAGCAATAACAAAGCAACTATAAAATCCACACCAACATACATAAAACATCACAATAAGCAACATAGATTGAGGTAGAAGAAGAAAAGAGAAAAGAAATAAAATAAATAATAATACAAAAAGGGGGGCTCTCTCACACCTCTCTCTCACTTCCCCACCATCATTCCGTTTCTTCATTCGTATAAGGTATTAAATGGCCCCCATAATGAAATATAATTATCCTCTTTAACTTTATCTTTCATTGAAATCTTTTCATTCTTGGATACAATTTGTAACCCCACCAACCAGTCCTCAACAGTAGGTTTCTTTCTAGTCTCCCAGACCCTAAGGATTAGCTGAATTGCCACCATCACAGCTTTATCTATCCAAGTATTATGTTTCCTAGTATTTACACAGCTCTATTTTGAAGCCAGCCGCTTAGATCAATTCGGAATGAATTTAAATGTTATAATTCTGCGTCACACTGTCACAACTCGCATTATGATTGGTTGAGAATTCTCTGCTTACTCACTCCATATCTACTCCTCCTACAACAGCCAAAAGAAAACCAAATTAGATTGTTACATCTTTTAACACTCACCATCCAATTAGGGAATGTTAGAAGGAGGATGACCTCACTGGACATGAGCTAACCAATATGTACGTCACTGTTAGCACATGTTTAGAATAGGCCAATGAAGTTGTGTAAGGAATGGAAGCACATATACTGTAACTCACACCAACCAATGATTAAAGAAAGCTGGAAACAATTTTTTCCTTTTTGCCTTTCTTTAACTATGATAAAACCATGCATTTGCTCTACTAGAATTTGAATGTCTGCTAGATATTTCCCTGCCCTGGCAGTTATAATGCATGTTTGTTTTTCTCATATCTCATGCAGCACATTATTTGGCTCTTTGGATTACTTTCATTAATACAACAAGGGATTTGCCATACAAGAAGAAATGGCTAGACCACTTAAGTTTTTTCCTTGTGATAAGATATGATTGGTTATGTTATTTATAAAGCGCTTAATACCCATCGGTTTCTAAGCGCAGACCGGGGATCGAACCTGTGTGCCTCCGTGTCGTCTTGCTTCCAAGGCGAGTATGTTGCCCCTGAGCTATCCTCCCAAGACAGCTCCCATGGTAGAATCATCCTGACAAAAACACTGTTGTTGATACAGAAACATTGTGGAAGTGCTTTGCTTCTTAAGAAGAAATTACGTTGAACCTTTGTCTGTGCTTGGAGAGATAAAAACTTATCTGTCTGACCTATTGGTTAAAGTCCAAGTGAAAGACTTTTGGAGCAAGACAAACTTTATGATCAAAACTTGGTTACAAAAAGGAACTTTCTTATTTGAAGTTTGATTAAAATTCCTGCTTTAAATCTGGGGAAGGGATTCCAACCCATGTTAAAAGGATACACAGTTATTAGACTTAAGTTGACTATAACTGTTATTTCTGTCACATTTGAATTGCCGTTGATAACTTTTATGATTTTGATGTATTTACAAGTGTGAGGGACACATTCCTTTTGTTAGAGTGTTTTCCTCTAGTTATTTTGATAGGTAGGGAAATCCTTGTTAGGTTAGGGCTAGTGAGGCGTTTATCGAACCACTTTAAGTTAATAAAATGACTTCTTTTGAAAATCATTAACCAAGTTGTCCGCCTCAGATTTCTAACTACTCACGGGGCATACCAGTGAATACAGAGTGCCAAGTGAATAATTGCACACGCCTCTGGAGCATGACATTACAGGGCCCATGACAGGACCAACTCCCTGAGTGTCTCCCATTGTATCTATACCTAAAAAAGGGTCAGATACCATCAAACTCTGTGTGGACACGACAAGACCCAATCAGGCTATTATGAGGGAGCAGCATCAGGCCCCCGTATAATGGACATGATACATTTACTGATTGGGGTATAAGTCTTAAAATCGGACCTAAATAAGAGCTATCATCAGCTGGAATTGAGCCTGAAGTCACGGTACATCACCGCTTTTGTGAATATATCGATATAAGAGGCTCAGTTTCAGGGTGTCGCCCAGAGCTGAGATCTTTCAGGCCGGGATCCACAATGCCATCAATCACATCTCCAACTGTCTAAATTATTGCAATTACATTCAGATTTTTGGCAGGGACACAGAACAACATGACAACACCCTAGCTATATTATGCATAGCACTGGAATCGGCTCACCTCACGCTCATCAAGGACAGATGTGAATTTTGGAATGGCACACTCAGATTTTCTGGGCACATCTTCTTGGTGCAGGGAATGGCACAAGACCCATAGAAGGTGCCGGTTCTAGACAAAACACCTCCACCCATGAACAGATCTGAGCAGTGTAAGGATGGCATGGTATCAACAGTGAAGACAGACACAAGTGATCACTGTTCAAGGGTGTTTATTGAATTTCGATGGGTTGGTTAAACGCCTATCTAATCCTAAATCTAAAGATGGGAGCAAGCTACGACCATCAAATAAAAATAACACAGTCCTAGTAAAGTCTGTCCAAATAAAAATGCTTCTGCTAATAAACCTATTACCAATCCTTACTTCTAAATACAAAAGGGTATGGGGCAATTGTGTATGCAAAAGGAAAAAGGTGTTCAAGAAATAATATGTCAGGATAGTTGAGCAGTTGGCTTCCCTTCCCTGCGTTTTCAACATGAGGCAATGCGGCACGTTCGAGCTTTAGACACACTCTGGCTTCTCTGCCATGAGGATACGGTTCAAAGCAAAGGTATCGAGGTCTTTTGCCAAAGCTTTATTTCCAATAACAGTCTCTTACTGCAGAGGGCCTGTCCCAACAAATAAGCACCAAAAGTTCCTTTCTTATCAGGGCTTTCACATATACAAGTTCTCGTTCTCAATAGTCATCATGGGTCTTTCTCCTTCAGGTTTGGACCCCTTAGTACCACATTTTTCACAACTGATCTCCCTCGTTCAGGCTCGGACCATGGATGTCCCTCCTTCGGGCTCAGATCTTTTCAGGACAATATTCCCACTTGGTCTCTCTCATTCGCGCTCGGACCATGCAATCTCACTTTCTACGTTTTCCTCTTGATATCAAAATTCAAAGACTTTCGAATGTGCAATGGGTTTTGCTTAACCGTTGCAGGATCACTTCGATTGACTTTACACAATGTTCTTACTTTCATTTCTGACCATGCCTGATTTGCATATGGTTTTTCCCCTTCTGTAATGGCTTGGCAGACTGAAAAACGATGGTCTGGAGGGTTGCCCAGAGCATTGCCCGTGGTTATGATTTATTCAAAACCTTCCAGCCATCACCTTTCGTTTTGCTTACTTTCATTTCTGCCACCTCTTGGCTGGATACCTTTACAGGGACCTTCGATTGAGCACCCACGTGGCGCCATACCACTCTGTCACTGGTATCGTATCTTTCCTTCTCAAAGTTCAAACATTCATCAGCAGATCAGCTTTACTCGCGTCTTTCATCACATGCGTTTAACAATGTTCATTCCTGCGCTCGTTATACAATGTTGCTGCATGCAACCTTGACTTCAACACAGACCAGTCTTGCATCGGCCTCCCCAACTCACCTGCTGTGTTGATCTCTCTGGCGCTACTTTGTTCTTGGAGCCAAGGACGATACCATGAAGGCTGCAGCTTCTCCCCGACTTGGTCAGCTACGCAGGACTGCCTTTGGTATCTCTGACACACAATGCAGGATTCTTTAGCATGGTTTCCTGGCCTTACGTTTTCTGATCTCCAAGGATTTTGAAAGTAATGGTTTCCTGTCGGAAAGATCAAGGGTATTTCCTTCCTTGCAAACACTTCTTGGTTTGCTATCTTTCTCCCCTCGTTCAGCTGCCTTCTCAAAACTGCTGCTCCTTCGGTTGCTTTGCTTCGCTCAGAGTGTGCTCTCGTGTTATGCCTTTCATCCGTGTGGGGAAGTTTAATGGAAGTCAGGTGCGAGTGATTGTCAGTAATTGCCTGCCTTCGCCTGACCTTATTAGCGGGACATGTCAGGTACACTGCTTGGGTCTGAGTCTGTTTTCTCCCAGAGCGGGTTGTCTATGTGCAAGTGTTTGTGAAGGGAAAGGGGGAGGGTAAAGTTCCCATGTATCCTACGTGGTATTTATTTTTTTTATTTGCATTTATAAAGCGCACAGAACTGCCCTGGGGCATCGTGGCGCTGTTACAGCAGACTTAGTCATGAACACAAGCATAGGAATGTGTTTACAGATGTAACCGAGTTACATAGTACATTTCACATTGGTAATAAACATTGAGCTTAAAGGTTATGCTATGCTGTGGATACAATGCAAGCATGAGAGTGAATGTGGCAGACTTTAGCGGAATAGGAGGGTTTTGAGGTTTTTACGGAAGGTATGGTATGATTTTTCGTTCCTTAGTGAGGTAGGTAGGGAGTTCCAGTTTTTTGGTGCGAGGTGTTGGAAGCTGGTTCCTCCCGCCCTGGATCTTTGAAACGTGGGGACATCAATCATGTTGGTGCGGTGAGCTCTGGTGGGTCTGATGGAGGCTTTCGGTGTGATTCTTTCTGCGAGATAGGGTGGGGCATCCAGGGATAGGCATCTGTGTGTGATGGTCATGGCTTTGAACAGTATGCGTTCCTTCACAGGTAGCCAGTGGGCATCTCTCCTTGCTTGCGAGATGTGTTCTCTTTTTGGAATGGACAGTGCTGCCCGGAGCGCATTGTTTTGCGTGATTTGGAGTTTTTTTAGGTTGTGGGCGGAGGTGCCTAGGAACAGTGCATTGCAGTAGTCTAGTTTTGTACCTATAGTGGCTCTGGCGATGGACAGGCAGTTTTTGGCGGAGAGAAACGGCTTGACAGCATTTATCATCTTGGTGGTAAGTGCTGAGGAAGAGGCAATGGCGTTGACTTGGCGAGACATAGATAGTGAGGCATCTAGGTGAACGCCTAAGGTTTTAACAGACTTGGAGACTGAGATGGTGGAGTTGTCAATGTTGAAGGATTTGTATTGGGGGGGGAGTTTGTTGAGAATTTCATTGGTCCCTACTATGAGGATTTCGGTTTTGTCCCCGTTTAGGCAGAGGCCGTTGGCCGCCATCCAGGTTTGGATGGCTGTGTAGATTTTGGTTAATGCAGTAGCATCTTCTTCGTAGGTCCCAGTTAGAGGGAGTAGTACCTGCGTATCGTCTGCGTAGTTGGTGTACGCTATGTTACGACAGTCGAGGTCCTTGAAGAGAGGAAGGGTGAATATATTGTAGAGAGTGGGGGCGGTGCAGGAGCCTTGTGGGACGCCGCAGTGGATGGTGGTAGGGGTTGCCGAGGCAGTGTCTGAGAAGACTTTCATGAGTCTGCCATTTAGGAATGAGGCAACCCATGCAATGGCTTCCGGGGAGAAGTGTGCTTCATTTTTTAGGTGCATGCCTAGGATATCGTGGTTGACAAGGTCAAAGGCGGCAGATAGATCCAGTAGGAGAAGGAGTGCCGGTTTGCCTTTATCCATAGTGTCTGCAAGCTGTATTTTCAGATCAAGTAGGGCTGACTCTGTTCCGTGACCTGGTCGGAAGCCTGACTGTCTTTTTCCTAGGATATGGTTGGTTTCGAGATAATCCTGGATTTGTGTGTAGGCCATTTTATCCAGAATCTTGAGCAGGAAAGGCACAGTGGTGATGGGCCTGTAGTTGGTAGCTACTTCAGGGTCGAGGGTGGTTTTTTTTAGAAGCGGGCGCACCCAGGCTTCTTTTAGACTGTCAGGGATGTGGTAAAGGTGTTACAAGGGGAGGGGTACAGCGTCTCACTAACCGGTGTACCACTCTTACTCTCCGAAGACCCCTCACCCAGGTGATCCTCCCACACCGGTCCACCCCAGGAACTGGATCCAAAAGCGATGGCTGTGTCCTGGCCGCCTGGATGACAGATCCCCAGGGACTAGCGGGCGAGACACCTTCTGGTTTCTCACAGCTGGGATCGTTCTTAGGACTCGCCAGCTATCGCACAAGATACACTTTGTGGCAGTCAGCGAACCACTGAGAGCTCTCACAAAACAACACGTATCATTCTAGTGGTCCAAGGTATGGCAGGAGGCATTTGAATGTATCCGATAGAGAATATATTCAGCAGACAACATGGCATATTATGACTGGACAAGGCTCACAGAGCTGATGGTAGATGCCAGCCCGGTGGGGCTAGGAGACATCCTGGTGCAAGTCGATGAAGACTTGCTACTCTTAAGCAATGTGTCTTGCTTGTGCTGCGTACCTGATTTACCAGATGGTTGCGTTGGAGAAGCCAGACTGTCTTGTGTTGAAAGGTCAGGAGTAAGTGTAATGCAAGGAAACAACCCAAGACCCACCACGATTTAACTGGAATGTTTTTTTTGTAATTAAAATGTTTTGGTTTTCAAATCAAACCTTTCATCTTATTATAATATCATACATATCTCTTTGTTCATAGCATCATATTCACAAATGTCAAATCAAGTCCTTCATCTTGAGGCTGTTTCTTTCTTTTCTTTCTCCTAATTCTTTTGTCCTTATTGTTTTTCATCCAAGTTGAATGTTATCCATGATTTTATTCCAAAAACAGACCACTGCAAAAATCGTTTTTTTACTGTTTCCCGATGGTATTTGGGCCCATCGATCTTCAGGAGAGAGTTGTGTTTGGTTGTTCATAAACCATCTTCTACATAGGTTTCTTTTTTCGATTAAAGCGGGGCATATCATAAGAATATGGTGCAGGCTTTCAATTGTCACTTTGTCGTTGCAAACCCTACAGTGTTTTTGGTTTCCTGGAATTTTTTTCCTAGATGCCATGATTTCACGTGTTGGTAAGATATTTAACCGCAATCTCATAAAAGTATTCCTTATCGAGAAACCTGAAAAAAAGAAATAAATAAATAAAAAATAAAACAAAAAAAAGTATTCCTTATCTTACACGATGGAAATATCTTTAAGTATGATCGCAGTTTGTTAATAGATCTGACCTCCAATTTGAATGGGAGATCATGTTGGTACGTGGCTTTCGTGGCGTTCGTCTGTATCCAATCATTGTCTGCAATTCTCTTTTTTGCCTTTTGCGGTCTGTTGTGCAGCATGTCTAGTGAAATGCCTGCTGCTTCTCTTTTAGCCTCAGCAGATTTTTTTCCAGATGTCCAATGGTTGTTCATTACTTACATTTTTCCTGCTTCGTAGGATTTCAAGTGGTGGAACATATGTGTCGCACATTATTTTTCTGTATAGATCGAGTTGTTTCCATACTACAGTTGAGACCAAAGATTGTAGCGCAAGCTCTGCGTGGATACGCTGCATTGGAAATGACCATGGTAGAGCTAGTACTTTCCTCCAAAAGATTCCTTCTGTTTGTTGCCAGATGGTGTTTTCGACATTTATCATTGTTTCTGAGCCATATTTTAAAATTGACATTACTTTTTGTCTGTAGAACGTTATTAGTGGGGCCAGTGAAAACTTCCAGAATTTCTGGTGGAGTATTTTGGCTTGTCACGCTAGCAATAGCGCTTTAGCTTTAAGATGTTGAGACCATTCTTTCTCTGTGGGAGATTGCGTTAGCCATACTCCAAGGTATTTTACCTTCTTTACTTGTTGCAATTTTTCCTTCCTGATGTAGAAAGAGATGTTATCTCCTTTCTGTTTGTTTTGCATCAGGGGCATTGTTTTTGATTTTTGAACATTTATTTCAAGCTGGTTTTTCAACATGTATTCCTCTAGTTTCTGAAGTGCAATCTGCAGCCCTCTTGGCGTTTTGGCTAGTAGTACAATATCATCTGCATACATGATGCACGGTATTCTTTTGTTGTTGAGTATCGGTGGATTCATCAGTGGCGTGTAAATATTTGCTTCAAAATCAGCTGTAAATAAATGAAACAGTGTTGCTGCCAAGGAGCAGCCTTGTTTCAGGCCATTCCATGTCTTGATATAATCCGTAAGTATACCTTCCCTGGACATTCTGATTCTAATGGTGGTGTTTTCATATAGTAATTTGATGGGTTCTAAGATGTTACTCGGACAGCCCCATGAACTCAGTTTATTCGATAGGCAAGTTCTGTTCACCAAGTCGAAAGCTACTTTTAGATCCAGGAAGGCTGCCTAGAGCTGTGTTATCGATTTTAAGGCTTCATGTTTTGGGAAAAGGTTGATGTTCGTTCCTATAGATTTCACAAATCCTGTTTGTCTAGTGGCGTATTCCATTTCCTTTGTCGCCTAGCAATTCAGTCTCTCAAGTAGCAGTTTCGCAAAAATCTTCCCAAGTGGGACCAATAGAGCAAGCGTACGGTAGTTTCTTGGCTCTTTAGTTGACCCCTGTTTGAATATAGGGATTAGAGTAGCTTGCTGCCATGTTGCTGTAATGTTCTTGGTCTTCTGGATTAACTTGAATATGCAGTCCCATATTGATCCCCAAATAGCTGGGTTCTGCTTAATGATCATGTTGGAGAGGCTATCGGGGCCTGGCGCTCTGGATGTATTTAGACTCTGGATTGCCTTCTGTATATCGCAGAGCTCCCAGTCAAGTTGCCATGTTGGATTCTTCACTTGCTGTGTATGCTCATTTTTCTTTGGGCGGAGTCTGTTTAGCTCCGTACAATATTCCGTCCAGCTAGCCTCAGGTACATTGGCAATCATTGAGTCTTGTGTGAGCGTCTGACCATTTAGTAAGGACCACAATTGCCTCGTGTTACTGTTTTTCAGGATTTGTAGCATCTTTTCTGCGTTTTCTTGTAATACGTTCATTCTGTTGTTTCTCAGCCAATTTTTGTGTCGTTGTTTTGCCAATCTGATTTGTTTATATTTATCACACAGATTTTGTCTTGTTAACCATTTTATATTCTGCCTCAATTCCTTCTTTTCTGCCACCTTGGGGTTATATGCATGGATATGTTTACGTGTTGCAATTTGATTTGTTTTCATTGGTTTCCTGAATGGATAAAGCAACCATTCATAGTTCATTTTTTGTGTGCCTTCCATCTCGGAATTCAGCAGGATATTCGGTAGCTTCTCTAGCATACTTTGTCTCATCCTTAATCTATTCCTACCTTTGTTGATCTCCATTGGTGGTAGGCATCTTTTCTCATTATTTAGGTGTTTGAAATGCCAGGCTCTTATCATGAGGTAATGATCGCTGCTATTAGTTTTGAGGTTTCGGCTGCTGCTGATTTCTTCGTAAATTCCTTTTGACAGAAAAATATAATCAATTGTTGCAGTTATCCTCCCTCGCGCCCAGGTGTCTATGGGGCGACCTGTGGTTTTAATAGTGAGGCCATCAGATCTGAACATATTCCTATTTGTTACTTCTTTGCTCCAGTTTTTGGCTCGAGACTGTAGCTTATCTTCTTCAAATTCATCACCATTGATATCGCAGAGGTGGATATTTAAGTCTCCACAAATGATAAACTCTATATCAATGTATTTTGTCTTTGCTTGATCAATTGCTGAGAAGACTGTTTCGATAAAGATTTCCTCAGCCATGGCCATTGGATTCCAATACAAATTCATTATGCCCCATGTTTCAGCTTTGGTTGGGCTGGGCTTTCGACAATGTCTTCACAAGGCTACATCTCGTTTGTTTGACAATCGTTAACTGTGCCTATGGGTGCACATTTTCAGATTAAATTATTTCAATATTTGTCTCATTTTTAACCATTGTTACAAGTCCAGCCGATGGACAGACCTTTTCCTTTGAATAGCTGGATTCATTAGGACCGTATATCCATCGCATATCGGTTGCTCAGATAGCCAGGATTCTTGTATACAGACTAGGTTGTGATTATTGAGATTGTGGTCAGTTATTCTGAATAAATGTCTATGTCCCTGTGTGTTCCATGAGCAGAGTGAGATTGTCGATGTCTTAGCTTTATTTGATTGTTACAGTTGCTGTTTGTACATATCACGGTCATTCGATGTTGTATCATCCAGTTGTCTCCATGGCCGTCATTAGTATGTGTCTCATATTGTTTTTAGTGCGTTTATCATCATCTCCCTCACTCTCGATTTTTCTCCTCTTTTTGTTGGACTCACAGGACCTACTCTGGTGCTCGTCTGAGTTGTAGTTCTCGCAGACCTTTGGACTTGAATAACCGTGGGCATATGACTTTGCTTGTTTTTTCCCCTCAGAGTTGCTATTTTCTTCGTTCAGCATCAGTTCGAATCCTAGTTGATGGAATTGGGGCTTATTTTACATCATTAAGCAAAGCGTTTTTCCAGCGGTAAAGTCTATCCAGACTTGATCCATTATTGCATCGTCAAAGAATTGTATGGTTTCTATGTCTTTTGATGTTATGTCTTTCATATTAGGTATGTGTTATGTAGTCAGCTGGAGACAAACAAGGTTTTTCTTTCACAGTTGTTTATTTTCACAACTAACACTTTTCACAGGTCATTAAATTCAGCCAACTGATGACAGTTCCTTTCACCTTGCATGCACTGGCGCTGTGACTTGCTTTACTCGCACTTTAAACTGTTATGCTTTTATAATTCCCAAAATAGTCTCTTACAACACCCCGGCATGTACAGGCTTTCACCCTTGAAACCTGTCCGCTGGCCGTGGAAACGAAAATGAAAAAATTGCAATTGTCCACACTTCACACCTCGGAATACTTTTCCTCCGGTCGCCGGTTTTCTCCACTGGAATGCTGTCTTGAGCCTCGGACAAGGTACAGCGTCAATCTGTGGGTTTTCCGCTTCTTCCTAGTAAGCCCACTAGTACTCTCCGCTGGTCTCACTCCATTCGGGTGCGGCACCCACTGCCACTTGCTGTTCCAGCAAGAGAAGACCCCTCCTGAGTCTCTTGGAGTTGCATTTAACCCTGGCCCCACTCCTACCCCGTAATCAGCCCCTGGTGTTCCAAGCAACGGTTTTTCCACACCTGACCCTGATTCCCCACCTCCTCCCTGCTCTGCCCGCTGTGGGTTAACCCTGTACTTTGTTTCTGTTTGGGTTGATCTAATACGATAAGGAAACCCGGTTTTCCCTTTCCTTATTTTTCTTTCTTTTCCCATCGGTGTACCCCCTCCCTGATGCGGTATTCCGTGGGGCATTCTGGGATCTGTAGTCTTTATCCGGTTTTCCTTTTCATTAAAGGCCAGCATTGGCACCCGGCTGGCCCCTTCCGCAACCCCCTCCTGTTAGGCAGAATCCTGTGCAGTCCCCTTAGGGAGCACTACGGAAGATTAAGACTACAGGTATGTGCAATAAATCCCTTTTGGTATCAGTCTGTACCACAAAGATTTAGTTGGTAGCTGTGGCTAAGCAGTCGGACTTATCTTAAGAGGGAGATGAGCAGTATTCAGGTTTACACAATAGGGCTACAGCACTAGGGTACAAGGAAACACTGACCAAAGCTTTGTATTAAAAAGAATATATATATTTATTTTACACACTTCTAGTTCAACACCTTAATCACAGTTAGTAAAGCAAGTTAAAATCAGTCAAGAAAAGTATACACAACTCCCTAGTTAAATTGTAGACAAGTTTGAGCAAGAGTAAAAACTGAGCAAAAGGGCACAGTGAAAACCAAACACAAATGGCACTCTAGCAATTTCTCACAAGGGGGGGAAGGACAAGTTATACAGGAATATATTCCTAGGCACCCTAGCTGTTAGGGAGAATTCTCTGTAAAGGCTAATTTCCCAAACCTAGTGAGTCCCCCAGCAGCTTTGCTGGATTTTTTGGGGTTTATTTCTTTCTCCTGCTAAGAGTGAGACTCTTTTTACTCCCACTCTTAGACATGATTTGAGGTGTTCCTTTGTCTTTCCATGTGTTTTATGGGCTATGGGGTCTTTTACTCCATAGGGTTTCATGTGTTTTTGATGTGGGTTACACAGCACCCTCCGTGCCGTAACCCAGGGGTGTCGTAGCGACCCCCAAACATAGACTCCATACCCTGGGACTGACTACTGTCTCCTAGGGCATGTAAAGTCACCATTGGCTTTACTAGTCCCAAATTATGAACAGAAACCAGTACAAACCATCATATCGTGGACGTACTGGTCGGGGCAATTCGATTGCCCCGGGGTCTGTTGTTCGAGGGGGCACGTCTCCGTCCCCCCTATCAAGTTTTGGCTGGTGGCAGTGGATACTACTTTTTATATTCGACCGCGAATATATCCCTATGGGATTTTCCCATTGTTCGAGGCTACCAACTTTAATTATTTAATTCCTATAGCCTCGAACATACCGCTGGTTTATTTATTTAATATTAATTCACCGGTTGGTATTTTTTGCCAGAACTCGATTCTAAAATGGCGTTTGTGTTCTCTTCTGTGACTCCAACCCAAGTCGAGCCCTTTGTTCCACTTTTTGGCGGGCCTCTCCACAGAAGCCTCCAAAAGTGGTGCCACTCTGTCTGGGTACCACGGGCGGTCTGGGAGGGGGTTTAGGCACCCTGGACTGAGTTGCCTTGGCAACTCAAGTCGCACTCTTGTGTGATTGGCCCAAGTGGTGAGCCGGCCGGCTCACCACTTAGCCTGTTTTATTGACAGCTAGACTGAATGAATGGGGGTTTTCTGCATAAAAGCAGCTCTTTGGGGACAGGAACTTCAGAAGTCGCCACAGGACCTAAGAATTCAAAGAGGGAGAAGCTGAGCCGACCTGCAACAACGACACCACCGGTGGAGCCCTGCGGAACCGTCTCACCACTTTTTCCGACGACAGAGGCGATCTCCAGTCCGGAGAGTCTTCTTCCTTTGACTGGTGGGGATAACCAGTTTTGCCTTCTTTTCACCTTCCTGGAGCATCTCGTGGCCGCCTTGCCTGTGCTAAGCACCTCGGCAACAGGAATACCACGGCTTACCACTACCGCGAAGAGAAGGGTAGTACCTTTTAACCAAAGAACTCCGCGGCTGGTTTCTTCCCTGGCAGTGCAACGACCTTCATCTTTCCTCCACGACGAGACCTCCTCTTCCTCTGGACGAAACACCAACTTGCACCCGCTGCCAGGAACAACTGCCCCTGCTGGAGCTTCCTTCACACTTAAGGTACTGTGTCCCGCCTGGCCTCCCTTGCGACAGATCGTTCGGGGTGACAGTAAAGCCTCGACTTTCTAACCTGGGCTGGCCTGGGACAACCTAGCTAACTTTTCCTGACTTTAATTTCATTCTTTGTGTGTGAACTATCTACAAGACTCTTTGGGCATAACCCCACTGTGTGAACCTGGACCCCTTCTGCTTGCTCTCTCCAAGAGTGGGCCTTGCAATTGACTTCCTTGCTCTCCAGTATAACTCTGCTTATCCTGTCTTACAGTGGTTCTTCTAAAAGTATTGCATTTTGAGTGCTTCCATATCTCTGCCTTTTTCCCTCCCTTTTTAATAACTTATTAGAGTGCCATCTTATGTTAAGCGCTCACCTCTTTCTGAAAATAAGTGGTGTTTCTCATTAAGACTTGTCTAATAAGTAATTAGGGTTGTATATATATAATAGTGACTGTGTGCTGAATTTACTTAACTCTTTTTTGCTAGTGTAATTTACAAGTGTGTCTTTAAATAAATAATTATATACTTTTACACCAAAGCTCTGGTTAGTGTTTGCTTGTGCTACTGTATCTCTGTACCTTTTGTGTATACTCTACATACTGCCTAACTATTCTTGAGGGAAGTCTGACTGCTCAGCCACAGCTACCAAGTGAATCTGTGTGGTACAGACTGCTACCAAGTGGGTTTACTGCCAAACACCTGTAGTCTTAAATCTTTTGCAGTGGTCCCTAAGGGAACTGCACAGGTTTCTGCCTAACACTAGCAACACTTCCCAATAAGTTTGTGAATAAGTTTAGGCAAGGCAGTACTTTAGCATAGAGAATACTTAAATGAAAACCAAGCAAAATGGCACTTCACAAGTTTTAAAAGTGGGAAGGAAAAGGTGGTTAGAAGAATTAGGTGCATCAACACAGTTATAGTTGAGAAGCAATCTAGAGAAGGCACTTCTAACAAATTCAGCCAGAGTCAATAGGTCTGTGTCAGAGTCAGTGGTACAGGGCAAAGAGCCCAGGAGCAAAATGTTCTTGTAGCTGCAGTCAAGTCTTTGGTTAACAATTCAAAAAGGTGGATGCAGGAGGCGAAAGACAATGTTAGACGATAGGGGTGGCCAACCCAAAAGGTAGGTAAAGGATTTAAAACACCTTTAGCGCTACCACCCGAAAAGGGAGGCCTGGTGGAACAAAGTACCTTAAAATGAAGAAGAGGCTCCTGTGGTGGCGGTTGTTCCTGGTAGTTCCTGCAGTTCAGGGATCCAGCAGAGGAAGCGAGGCTCTCGTGGTAGAGGAAGGTTCGAGTTACTGCACTACCCAGGGATGAAACCAGCTGCGGTGCTGCCCAACGGATAAAGGTACGCTCCTTTAAATCGCGGTCCCGGTGGATGGCTGCCTGGCTATCTGGCCTCCAAGTGCTGGGCACTGGCGATTCGACCAAGGCAGGTCCAAGAAGGCGATTGGCAAACTGGTTGGCCCCACCAGCTCAAGGGAAGAAGGCTCTTTCAGATGAAGATCTCCTCTCGTCGTGTGGAGAAAAGTGGTGAGACGCTACAACAGGGCTTCACCGGTGGTTCAGTCGTTGCAGATGTCTTTGGCTTCTCTCCTCTTCGGTTCCTCAGTTCCAGTGGCGACCTCTTGCTCTTCCAGTCCTCAGGACCCTGCTTTTATGCAAAAAGATCCCCATTCATACAGCCTAGCTGTCACTCACACAGTGGAGTGGTCATCTTGGCGGGAGACCCTCCAGCCTATCAGGGCAGAGTGTGACATGAGTTGCTGCGGCAACCCTGTCCAGGGATCCTACTTCCCCTCCCACACAATGGACCCACCCCAGATTCAGTGGCGCCGAAAGGAGGGCTTCTGTCGTGATGCCTACCCCCGGGGAACCAGACCAGGTCCAGCAACCCCGGAAGCAGGCATCAAGTTATTTTGAGCCAGCCCAAAAACCCCTGCTATGGGCTGTTTGGGTGCGGTCCTGGCGCCTAAGGCGCCAGGCTCATATGAAGAGTCAGTCCTGGCGCCTACGGCGCCAGGCTCATAGAGTAGAATTTACCTGATGCAGACCATGCTGAAAGCTTACCTGATGCAGACCATGCTGCAGAGCTCCAAGCCAAATGAGGCTTGGAAGGGACCATTTTACCTAGGGACTATTTTTTACTCGGGTGGAGCTGGGGAGAAATACTTACCTGGGACTACTTTGGAGGCTATTTAAACCACGCCCGAAGAGCAGCACATGCTTTGCGTTATTCTGCATTCAGCAGCGTAACGCTCACCATGTCTGCAAGCCTGCATCCAGTCTTCTGCCACGCTCGCCTCGAGTCTACAGCTCCTAGAAAAAGGGAGGAACAGAAGGAGAAGAGGTTAGAATAAGAGCACAACCTTCGATCCTTACCTGAATTCCGGATCCACCGTGCCTTCGAGCTGGCAGAAAGAAGCATTTACGCGCAACGCCTCGCCTGCTGCAGCGCCGCGCTGAACTCGCCAGCCTTTGCAGCATCCTCACGATCCACAGCATCCTTCTGCACGTTCCTGCCACACTCTGGCACCTAAGGGGAACACAAGAACAGCAAAGGTGAGCCAAGGGAATAAACAGAGGCGATAGTAACTACCCCCATAGACTTTCCTGATTACCGCCGCGGGTACTATTCCTCTTCACGGGTCGGAGCAGTCTCCATTTCATCCTCGCCGTACCGCGGCCCCTAAGGGGAACAAAAGGACAACAAGGTGAGACAAAGGGACAAACAAGGGGAACTCTTCTCACCACAATAGACTTACCTAATTTTACCGCCGGAGGCATTATTCCCCGAACTTCATATTTTCTCTCACACCTGAATAAGGGAGCAAGCCACAGGTTACATTCTGGCCTTATTTTATTGAACTGTGTAGGATATGCCAAATCCTTACCTGAACTTTGTCAGCTACCACGAGGAACTCTTCGCTGGGGTCAAGCTGCAAACTGCAAGGAATCGGAAAAGAGTGAAAGTTAGACATGTGAACTCTTACGAACTACATATTTTTCGGAGTCAATATTGTTCTGGAACTCACCAATTCCTTCGAGCCAGTGAAGCAACTGGTTATCAATGCGCCCCTGCGCTCAATGCAGGACGGAGAGCTCATATTTTCAAACCATCAGGTGAGACTATAAGAGGGGACATCAAAGGTGATCTGTGGGGAGAACAGCAGGGGTGGGGGGATTTACGCTCAACCCCTCGGGTGGTTAATTCCCTTTCTCCATTTACAGAAGAATATTCCTACGGGCCAAGCAAACGAAGCTAGGTGGGCCAGTCCAGTCCGTCATCTCGGCCCTACGTGCCACATTGGTGGAGACCGCAGCTGTCCAGTTCAGATCAACGCCTCTGTGGGAGCCAGGTGAGCGTAACAGAATGCGAAGACTACCCACAAATTCCCACCCGGGCGTTATGGAGACCTCAGAGACTGACCAATTGGCCCAATTACTAGGGGAACTAAGGGCTGAAGTGCATTCCGCCCATCAAGAAACCAATGCTCTTAGGAGAGAACTGATTTTGTCAAAGGAGCGAACTTATGACCTTGCTAGGCAACTATTGCAAAGCCAGGCTGGACAAGCACCCCTACCTGGTTCCGGGGGAAATCCAGCTCCTGTGTTATCGAGTAACCCTGTACAAATAAACCTACCAGGATATATTCCATTAGCCCCACCCAAACGCTTTGCCGGAGATCCCAAAAGGTTCGCCGTGTTTATGAACCAATGCCGCTTGCACTTTTTATGCAGACCTGGAGCATTCTCAAACGATCAAGCCAAGGTAGCCTTTGTATTGTCATATCTCAGCGGCAGTGCAGCTGATTGGTCAATTCCACTAGTTACTCAGGATGACCCTATTCTTCGGGATTTTCAGGGCTTCAAACTAGCATGGAAAGCCTATTTGCCCGGCACTCCCAAGGACAGGCCCTGGATAACGAACTTTTGTCCCTACGACAGGGTAACCAGGACCTCCTATCCTACATCGCAACCTTTAATAGGTTAATAGTGGAAACTGGATGGCCTGAGGTAAAACGAATCACGTTATTTCATCGAGGACTTCGAGGAGAACTCAAGGATGTCTTGGCTCAAGTCGTGAACCCACCTCAAGACTGCGCTGAATATATAGACTTAGTGGTCCAGTTAGATCACAGACTTCAGAACAGAAAGGCTGATTGAGCCAAGTTTGAGAATCGGGTGTTGGTCAAAACCCAAACTAACCCCAAAGGAGCAGATGCTTCAGAACCCATGGAAATCGGAGGGGTTAAAGGACCCTTAACCCAGAAGGAAAGAGAAAGGAGCAGGCAAATGCAATTGTGTCTATATTGTCGAACTTCTGGACATTTTCTACGGGATTGCCCTGTAAAACCACCCAAGAAGATGGTAGGAGCTGCTGATAAAGGCCATATGGAGTCACACTCGGGAAACGACCACGCCCGACAAGCGTAGAGGTCCGCTTGCCGAGCTTGAAGAAGGATACACAGACCTCGCATTTCATCATACCAGTGGTCCTCGTAGATCCAGGGCAGCCATCGCGTATGCACGTAGTAAGGGCATACATTGATAGCGGGGCCATAGGAAACTATGTGGACTATGAATTGGCTTCCAGGAAGAATCTACCTCTCTGCTGAAAAACCACCTCAGATGTCATCATCACCACAGTCGATGGAACTGAAATTGCCTCTGGGCCTGTAACTCATTCCACCACAGAGATGACACTATTGGGTCAGGATGGGCATCGAGAGACTATTGTGTTTGATCTAATCAAAGCCCCACAGTTCCAAATAATACTGGGGATACCTTGGTTGGAAACACATAATCCTTGTATTGAGTGGCGAGAGAAGAGAATAACCTTCCCGGATTGTGCACAAACCTGTTACCCAAAGAAAAATCAGAACGCAGGCCTGGCCACAGTTACCACAGCAGTCATGCAACTACCTCCAGAATACCAAGAATTCCAGGATGTCTTCCAAAAGGAACAGGCAAACACCTTGCCTCCTCACAGATCGTACGATTGTCAAATCGATCTCATACCCGGTGCACACCCCCGACAAGGAGTTATTAGCCATCAAATCCACCTTCAAGGCTTGGCGGCACTATCTTCTCGGTGCCAGGCATACCATTACTGTGATCACCGATCACCGGAACTTACAGTATTTAAAAACAGCCAAGGCCCAATCGTCACGTCAACTCCGATGGGCATTGTTCTTTGCCAAGTTTGATTTCGTGATAACCTATTGACCAGGTTGTAAGAATGCTAAAGCAGACGCCTTATCCCGAATAGGGATGGGAGAGGCAGAAGTGAACCCAGAACCAGCACCTATAATTTCCGAACAAAGGATTCTTGGCATGACTACTCTACAGACACTAGAGGACATTCAGGTAAAGATCCAGCAACTCTTTGATCCTACAGCCCTGCAAGACTGGGTAAAGAAAGGCCCGCACTACTCTGTCACCAATGATCTGCCTTATTACCAAGGACGGCTATTTCTGCCACACAAGGAACTACAAGAGCTAGTCATTTCCCGTTATCATGATACCCTAATGGAGGGGCACCCAGGTAGGGAAGGCTGCCTAGAGCTGTGTTATCGATTTTAAGGCTTCATGTTTTAGTAAATTCAATAGGAAAAGGTTATTGTTCGTTCCTATAGATTTCACAAATCCTGTTTGTCTAGTGGCGTATTCCATTTCCTTTGTCGCCTAGCAATTCAGTCTCTCAAGTAGCAGTTTCGCAAAAATCTTCCCAAGTGGGACCAATAGAGCAAGCGACCGGTAGTTTCTTGGCTCTTTAGTTGACCCCTGTTTGAATATAGGGATTAGGGTAGCTTGCTGCCATGTTGCTGTAATGTTCTTGGTCTTCTGGATTAACTTGAATATGCAGTCCCATATTGATCCCCAAATAGCTGGGTTCTGCTTAATGATCATGTTGGAGAGGCTATCGGGGCCTGGCGCTCTGGATGTATTTAGACTCTGGATTGCCTTCTGTATATCGCAGAGCTCCCAGTCAAGTTCCCATGTTGGATTCTTCACTTGCTGTGTATGCTCATTTTTCTTTGGGCGGAGTCTGTTTAGCTCCGTACAATATTCCGTCCAGCTAGCCTCAGGTACATTGGCAATCATTGAGTCTTGTGTGAGCGTCTGACCATTTAGTAAGGACCACAATTGCCTCGTGTTACTGTTTTTCAGGATTTGTAGCATCTTTTCTGCGTTTTCTTGTAATACGTTCATTCTGTTGTTTCTCAGCCAATTTGTGTGTCGTTGTTTTGCCAATCTGATTTGTTTATATTTATCACACAGATTTTGTCTTGTTAACCATTTTATATTCTGCCTCAATTCCTTTTTTTCTGCCACCTTGGGGTTATATGCATGGATATGTTTACATGTTGCAATTTGATTTGTTTTCATTGGTTTCCTGAATGGATAAAGCAACCATTCATAGTTCATTTTTTGTGTGCCTTCCATCTCGGAATTCAGCAGGATATTCGGTAGCTTTTCTAGCATACTTTGTCTGTCTCATCCTTAATCTATTCCTACCTTTGTTGATCTCCTTTGGTGGTAGGCATCTTTTCTCATTATTTAGGTGTTTGAAATGCCAGGCTCTGATCATGAGGTAATGATCGCTGCTATTAGTTTTGAGGTTTCGGCTGCTGCTGATTTCTTCGTAAATTCCTTTTGACAGAAAAATATAATCAATTGTTGCAGTTATCCTCCCTCGCGCCCAGGTGTCTATGGGGCGACCTGTGGTTTTAATATTGAGGCCGTCAGATCTGAACATATTCCTATTTGTTACTTCTTTGCTCCAGTTTTTGGCTCGAGACTGTAGCTTATCTTCTTCAAATTCATCACCATTGATATCGCAGAGGTGGATATTTAAGTCTCCACAAATGATAAACTCTATATCAATGTATTTCGTCTTTGCTTGATCAATTGCTGAGAAGACTGTTTCGATAAAGATTTCCTCAGCCATGGCCATTGGATTCCAATACAAATTCATTATGCCCCATGTTTCAGCTTTGGTTGGGCTGGGCTTTCGACAATGTCTTCACAAGGCTACATCTCGTTTGTTTGACGATCGTTAACTGTGCCTATGGGTGCACATTTTCAGATTAAATTATTTCAATATTTGTCCCATTTTTAATCATTGTTACAAGTCCAGCGGATGGACGGACCTTTTCCTTTGAATAGCTGGATTCATTAGGTCCGTATATCCATCGCATATCGGTTGCTCAGATAGCCAGGATTCTTGTATACAGACTAGGTTGTGATTATTGAGATTGTGGTCAGTTATTCTGAATAAATGTCTATGTCCCTGTGTGTTCCATGAGCAGAGTGAGATTGTCGATGCCTTAGCTTTATTTGATTGTTACAGTTGCTGTTTGTACATATCACGGTCATTCGATGTTGTATCATCCAGTTGTCTCCATGGCCGTCATTAGTATCTGTCTCATATTGTTTTTTAGTGCGTTTATCATCATCTCCCTCACTCTCGATTTTTCTCCTCTTTTTGTTGGACTCACAGGACCTACTCTGGTGCTCGTCTAAGTTGTAGTTCTCGCAGACCTTTGGACTTGAATAACCGTGGGCATATGACTTCGCTTGTTTTTTCCCCTCAGAGTTGCTATTTTCTTCGTTCAGCATCAGTTCGAATCCTAGTTGATGGAATTGGGGCTTATTTTCCATAATTAAGCAAAGCGTTTTTCCAGCGGTAAAGTCTATCCAGACTTGATCCATTATTGCATCGTCAAAGAATTGTATGGTTTCTATGTCTTTTGATGTTATGTCTTTCATATTAGGTATGTGTTATGTAGTCAGCTGGAGACAAATAAGGTTTTTCTTTCACAGTTGTTTATTTTCACAACTAACACTTTTCACGGGTCATTAAATTCAGCCAACTGATGACAGTTCCTTTCACCTTGCATGCACTGGCGCTGTGACTTGCTTTACTCGCACTTTAAACTGTTATGCTTTTATAATTCCCAAAATAGTCTCTTACAACAGCCCGGCATGTACAGGCTTTCACCCTTCAAACCTGTCCGCTGGCCGTGGAAACGAAAATGAAAAAATTGCAATTGTCCACACTTCACACCTCGGAATACTTTTCCTCCCGTCGCCGGTTTTCTCCACTGGAATGCTGTCTTGAGCCTCGGACAAGGTACAGCGTCAATCTGTGGGTTTTCCGCTTCTTCCTAGTAAGCCCACTCGTACTCTCCGCTGGTCTCACTCCATTCGGGTGCGGCACCCACTGCCACGTGCTGTTCCAGCAAGAGAAGACCCCTCCTGAGTCTCTTTGAGTTGCATTTAACCCTGGCCCCACTCCTACCCCGTAATCAGCCCCTGGTGTTCCAAGCAACGGTTTTTCCACACCTGACCCTGATTCCCCACCTCCTCCCTGCTCTGCCCGCTGTGGGTTAACCCTGTACTTTGTTTCTGTTTGGGTTGATCTAATACGATAAGGAAACCCGGTTTTCCCTTTCCTTATTTTTCTTTCTTTTCCCATCGGTGTACCCCCTCCCTGATGCGGTATTCCGTGGGGCATTCTGGGATCTGTAGTCTTTATCCGGTTTTTCTTTTCATTAAAGGCCAGCATTGGCACCCGGCTGGCCCCTTCCGCAACCCCCTCCTGTTAGGCAGAATCCTGTGCAGTCCCCTTAGGGAGCACTACGGAAGATTAAGACTACAGGTATGTGCAATAAATCCCTTTTGGTATCAGTCTGTACCACAAAGATTTAGTTGGTAGCTGTGGCTAAGCAGTCGGACTTATCTTAAGAGGGAGATGAGCAGTATTCAGGTTTACACAATAGGGCTACAGCACTAGGGTACAAGGAAACACTGACCAAAGCTTTGTATTAAAAAGAATATATATATTTATTTTACACACTTCTAGTTCAACACCTTAATCACAGTTAGTAAAGCAAGTTAAAACCAGTCAAGAAAAGTATACACAACTCCCTAGTTAAATTGTAGACAAGTTTGAGCAAGAGTACAAACTGAGCAAAAGGGCACAGTGAAAACCAAACACAAATGGCACTCTAGCAATTTCTCACAAGGGGGGGAAGGACAAGTTATACAGGAATATATTCCTAGGCACCCTAGCTGTTAGGGAGAATTCTCTGTAAAGGCTAATTTCCCAAACCTAGTGAGTCCCCCAGCAGCTTTGCTGGATTTTTTGGGGTTTATTTCTTTCTCCTGCTAAGAGTGAGACTCTTTTTACTCCCACTCTTAGACATGATTTGAGGTGTTCCTTTGTCTTTCCATGTGTTTCATGGGCTATGGGGTCTTTTACTCCATAGGGTTTCATGTGTTTTTGATGTGGGTTACACAGCACCCTCTGTGCCGTAACCCAGGGGTGTCGTAGCGACCCCCAAACATAGACTCCATACCCTGGGACTGACTACTGTCTCCTAGGGCATGTAAAGTCACCATTGGCTTTACTAGTCCCAAATTATGAACAGAAACCAGTACAAACCATCATATCGTGGACGTACTGGTCGGGGCAATTCGATTGCCCCGGGGTCTGTTGTTCGAGGGGGCACGTCTCCATCCCCCCTATCAAGTTTTGGCTGGTGGCAGTGGATACTACTTTTTATATTCGACCGCGAATATATCCCTATGGGATTTTCCCATTGTTCGAGGCTACCAACTTTAATTATTTAATTCCTATAGCCTCGAACATACCGCTGGTTTATTTATTTAATATTAATTCACCGGTTGGTATTTTTTGCCAGAACTCGATTCTAAAATGGCGTTTGTGTTCTCTTCTGTGACTCCAACCCAAGTCGAGCCCTTTGTTCCACTTTTTGGCGGGCCTCTCTAGAGAAGCCTCCAAAAGTGGTTCCACTCTGTTTGGGTACCACGGGGGGTCTGGGAGGGGGTTTAGGCACCCTGGACTGAGTTGCCTTGGCAACTCAAGTCGCACTCTTGTGTGATTGGCCCAACTGGTGAGCCGGCCGGCTCACCACTTAGCCTGTTTGATTGACAGCTAGACTGAATGAATGGGGGTTTTCTGCATAAAAGCAGCTCTTTGGGGACAGGAACTTCAGAAGTCGCCACAGGACTAAGAATTCAAAGAGGGAGAAGCTGAGCCGACCTGCAACAACGACACCACCGGTGGAGCCCTGCGGAACCGTCTCACCACTTTTTCCGACGACAGAGGCGATCTCCAGTCCGGAGAGTCTTCTTCCTTTGACTGGTGGGGATAACCAGTTTTGCCTTCTTTTCACCTTCCTGGAGCATCTCGTGGCCGCCTTGCCTGTGCTAAGCACCTCGGCAACAGGAATACCACGGCTTACCACTACCGCGAAGAGAAGGGTAGTACCTTTTAACCAAAGAGCTCCGCGGCTCGTTTCTTCCCTGGCAGTGCAACGACCTTCATCTTTCCTCCACGACGAGACCTCCTCTTCCTCTGGACGAAACACCAACTTGCACCCGCTGCCAGGAACAACTGCCCCTGCTGGAGCTTCCTTCACACTTAAGGTACTGTGTCCCGCCTGGCCTCCCTTGCGACAGATCGTTCGGGGTGACAGTAAAGCCTCGACTTTCTAACCTGGGCTGGCCTGGGACAACCTAGCTAACTTTTCCTGACTTTAATTTCATTCTTTGTGTGCGAACTATCTACAAGACTCTTTGGGCATAACCCCACTGTGTGAACCTGGACCCGTTCTGCTTGCTCTCTCCAAGAGTGGGCCTTGCAATTGACTTCCTTGCTCTCCAGTATAACTCTGCTTATCCTGTCTTACAGTGGTTCTTCTAAAAGTATTGCATTTTGAGTGCTTCCATATCTCTGCCTTTTTCCCTCCCTTTTTAATAACTTATTAGAGTGCCATCTTATGTTAAGCGCTCACCTCTTTCTGAAAATAAGTGGTGTTTCTCATTAAGACTTGTCTAATAAGTAATTAGGGTTGTATATATATAATAGTGACTGTGTGCTGAATTTACTTAACTCTTTTTTGCTAGTGTAATTTACAAGTGTGTCTTTAAATAAATAAATATATACTTTTACACCAAAGCTCTGGTTAGTGTTTGCTTGTGCTACTGTATCTCTGTACCTTTTGTGTATACTCTACATACTGCCTAACTATTCTTGAGGGAAGTCTGACTGCTCAGCCACAGCTACCAAGTGAATCTGTGTGGTACAGACTGCTACCAAGTGGGTTTACTGCCAAACACCTGTAGTCTTAAATCTTTTGCAGTGGTCCCTAAGGGAACTGCACAGGTTTCTGCCTAACACTAGCAACACTTCCCAATAAGTTTGTGAATAAGTTTAGGCAAGGCAGTACTTTAGCATAGAGAATACTTAAATGAAAACCGAGCAAAATGGCACTTCACAAGTTTCAAAAGTGGGAAGGAAAAGGTGGTTAGAAGAATTAGGTGCATCAACACAGTTATAGTTGAGAAGCAATCTAGAGAAGGCAGTTCTAACAAATTCAGCCAGAGTCAATAGGTCTGTGTCAGAGTCAGTGGTACAGGGCAAAGAGCCCAGGAGCAAAATGTTCTTGTAGCTGCAGTCAAGTCTTTGGTTAACAATTCGAAAAGGTGGATGCAGGAGGCGAAAGACAATGTTAGACGATAGGGGTGGCCAACCCAAAAGGTAGGTAAAGGATTTAAAACACCTTTAGCGCTACCACCCGAAAAGGGAGGCCTGGTGGAACAAAGTACCTTAAAATGAAGAAGAGGCTCCTGTGGTGGCGGTTGTTCCTGGTAGTTCCTGCAGTTCTGGGATCCAGCAGAGGAAGAGAGGCTCTCGTGGTAGAGGAAGGTTCGAGTTACTGCACTACCCAGGGATGAAACCAGCTGCGGTGCTGCCCAACGGATAAAGGTACGCTCCTTTAAATCGCGGTCCGGGTGGATGGCTGCCTGGCTATCTGGCCTCCAAGTGCTGGGCACTGGCGATTCGACCAAGGCAGGTCCAAGAAGGCGATTGGCAAACTGGTTGGCCCCACCAGCTCAAGGGAAGAAGGCTCTTTCAGATGAAGATCTCCTCTCGTCGTGTGGAGAAAAGTGGTGAGACGCTACAACAGGGCTTCACCGGTGGTTCAGTCGTTGCAGATGTCTTTGGCTTCTCTCCTCTTCGGTTCCTCAGTTCCAGTGGCGACCTCTTGCTCTTCCAGTCCTCAGGACCCTGCTTTTATGCAAAAAGATCCCCATTCATACAGCCTAGCTGTCACTCACACAGTGGAGTGGTCATCTTGGTGGGAGACCCTCCAGCCTATCAGGGCAGAGTGTGACATGAGTTGCTGCGGCAACCCTGTCCAGGGGTCCTACTTCCCCTCCCACACAATGGACCCACCCCAGATTCAGTGGCGCCGAAAGGAGGGCTTCTGTCGTGATGCCTACCCCCGGGGAACCAGACCAGGTCCAGCAACCCCGGAAGCAGGCATCAAGTTATTTTGAGCCAGCCCAAAAACCCCTGCTATGGGCTGTTTGGGTGCGGTCCTGGCGCCTAAGGCGCCAGGCTCATATGAAGAGTCAGTCCTGGCGCCTACGGCGCCAGGCTCATAGAGTAGAACTTACCTGATGCAGACCATGCTGAAAGCTTACCTGATGCAGACCATGCTGCAGAGCTCCAAGCCAAATGAGGCTTGGAAGGGACCATTTTACCTAGGGACTATTTTTTACTCGGGTGGAGCTGGGGAGAAATACTTACCTGGGACTACTTTGGAGGCTATTTAAACCACGCCCGAAGAGCAGCACATGCTTTGCGTTATTCTGCATTCAGCAGCGTAACACTCACCATGTCTGCAAGCTTGCATCCAGTCTTCTGCCACGCTCGCCTCGAGTCTACAGCTCCTAGAAAAAGGGAGGAACAGAAGGAGAAGAGGTTAGAATAAGAGCACAACCTTCGATCCTTACCTGAATTCCGGATCCACCGTGCCTTCGAGCTGGCAGAAAGAAGCATTTACGCGCAACGCCTCGCCTGCTGCAGCGCCGCGCTGAACTCGCCAGCCTTCGCAGCATCCTCACGATCCACAGCATCCTTCTGCACGTTCCCGCCACACTCTGGCACCTAAGGGGAACACAAGAACAGCAAAGGTGAGCCAAGGGAATAAACAGAGGCGATAGTAACTACCCCCATAGACTTACCTGATTACCGCCGCGGGTACTATTCCTCTTCACGGGTCGGAGCAGTCTCCATTTCATCCTCGCCGTACCGCGGCCCCTAAGGGGAACAAAAGGACAACAAGGTGAGACGAAGGGACAAACAAGGGGAACTCTTCTCACCACAATAGACTTACCTAATTTTACCGCCGGAGGCATTATTCCCCGAACTTCATATTTTCTCTCACCCCTGAATAAGGGAGCCAGCCACAGGTTACATTCTGGCCTTATTTTATTGAACTGTGTAGGATATGCCAAATCCTTACCTGAACTTTGTCAGCAACCACGATGAACTCTTCGCTGGGGTCAAGCTGCAAACTGCAAGGAATCGGAAAAGAGTGAAAGTCAGACATGTGAACTCTTACGAACTACATATTTTTCAGAGTCAATATTGTTCTGGAACTCACCAATTCCTTCGAGCCAGTGAAGCAACTGGTTATCAACGCGCCCCTGCGCTCAATGCAGGACGGAGAGCTCATCTTTTCAAACCATCAGGTGAGACTATAAGAGGGGACATCAAAGGTGATCTGTGGGGAGAACAGCAGGGGTGGGGGGATTTACGCTCAACCCCTCGGGTGGTTAATTCCCTTTCTCCATTTACAGAAGAATATTCCTACGGGCCAAGCAAACGAAGCTAGGTGGGCCAGTCCAGTCCGTCATCTCGGCCCTACGTGCCACATTGGTGGAGACCGCAGCTGTCCAGTTCAGATCAACGCCTCTGTGGGAGCCAGGTGAGCGTAACAGAATGCGAAGACTACCCACAAATTCCCACCCGGGCGTTATGGAGACCTCAGAGACTGACCAATTGGCCCAATTACTAGGGGAACTAAGGGCTGAAGTGCATTCCGCCCATCAAGAAACCAATGCTCTTAGGAGAGAACTGATTTTGTCAAAGGAGCGAACTTATGACCTTGCTAGGCAACTATTGCAAAGCCAGGCTGGACAAGCACCCCTACCTGGTTCCGGGGGAAATCCAGCTCCTGTGTTATCGAGTAACCCTGTGCAAATAAACCTACCAGGATATATTCCATTAGCCCCACCCAAACGCTTTGCCGGAGATCCCAAAAGGTTCGCCGTGTTTATGAACCAATGCCGCTTGCACTTTTTATGCAGACCTGGAGCCTTCCCAAACGATCAAGCCAAGGTAGCCTTTGTATTGTCATATCTCAGCGGCAGTGCAGCTGATTGGTCAATTCCACTAGTTACTCAGGATGACCCTATTCTTCGGGATTTTCAGGGCTTCAAACTAGCATGGAAAGACTATTTGCCCGGCACTCCCAAGGACAGGCCCTGGATAACGAACTTTTGTCCCTACGACAGGGTAACCAGGACCTCCTATCCTACATCGCAACCTTTAATAGGTTAATAGTGGAAACTGGATGGCCTGAGGTAAAACGAATCACGTTATTTCATCGAGGACTTCGAGGAGAACTCAAGGATGTCTTGGCTCAAGTCGTGAACCCACCTCAAGACTGCGCTGAATATATAGACTTAGTGGTCCAGTTAGATCACAGACTTCAGAACAGAAAGGCTGATTGAGCCAAGTTTGAGAATCGGGTGTTGGTCAAAACCCAAACTCACCCCAAAGGAGCAGATGCTTCAGAACCCATGGAAATCGGAGGGGTTAAAGGACCCTTAACCCAGAAGGAAAGAGAAAGGAGCAGGCAAATGCAATTGTGTCTATATTGTCGAACTTCTGGACATTTTCTACGGGATTGCCCTGTAAAACCACCCAAGAAGATGGTAGGAGCTGCTGATAAAAGCCATATGGAGTCAGACTCGGGAAACGACCACGCCCGGCAAGCGTAGAGGTCCGCTTGCCGAGCTTGAAGAAGGATACACAGACCTCGCATTTCATCATACCAATGGTCCTCGTAGATCCAGGGCAGCCATCGCGTATGCACGTAGTAAGGGCATACATTGATAGCGGGGCCATAGGAAACTATGTGGACTATGAATTGGCTTCCAGGAAGAATCTACCTCTCTGCCGAAAAACCACCTCAGATGTCATCATCACCACAGTCGATGGAACTGAAATTGCCTCTGGGCCTGTAACTCATTCCACCACAGAGATGACACTATTGGGTCAGGATGGGCATCGAGAGACTATTGTGTTTGATCTAATCAAAGCCCCACAGTTCCAAATAATACTGGGGATACCTTGGTTGGAAACACATAATCCTTGTATTGAGTGTGCGAGAGAAGAGAATAACCTTCCCGGATTGTGCACAAACCTGTTACCCAAAGAAAAATCAGAACGCAGGCCTGGCCACAGTTACCACAGCAGTCATGCAACTACCTCCAGAATACCAAGAATTCCAGGATGTCTTCCAAAAGGAACAGGCAAACACCTTGCCTCCTCACAGATCGTACGATTGTCAAATCGATCTCATACCCGGTGCACACCCCCGACAAGGAGTTATTAGCCATCAAATCCACCTTCAAGGCTTGGCGGCACTATCTTCTCGGTGCCAGGCATACCATTACTGTGATCACCGATCACCGGAACTTACAGTATTTAAAAACAGCCAAGGCCCAATCGTCACGTCAACTCCGATGGGCATTGTTCTTTGCCAAGTTTGATTTCGTGATAACCTATTGACCAGGTTGTAAGAATGCTAAAGCAGACGCCTTATCCCGAATAGGGATGGGAGAGGCAGAAGTGAACCCAGAACCAGCACCTATAATTTCCGAACAAAGGATTCTTGGCATGACTACTCTACAGACACTAGAGGACATTCAGGTAAAGATCCAGCAACTCTTTGATCCTACAGCCCTGCAAGACTGGGTAAAGAAAGGCCCGCACTACTCTGTCACCAATGATCTGCCTTATTACCAAGGACGGCTATTTCTGCCACACAAGGAACTACAAGAGCTAGTCATTTCCCGTTATCATGATACCCTAATGGAGGGGCACCCAGGTAGGGAAGGCTGCCTAGAGCTGTGTTATCGATTTTAAGGCTTCATGTTTTAGTAAATTCAATAGGAAAAGGTTATTGTTCGTTCCTATAGATTTCACAAATCCTGTTTGTCTAGTGGCATATTCCATTTCCTTTGTCGCCTAGCAATTCAGTCTCTCAAGTAGCAGTTTCGCAAAAATCTTCCCAAGTGGGACCAATAGAGCAAGCGACCGGTAGTTTCTTGGCTCTTTAGTTGACCCCTGTTTGAATATAGGGATTAGGGTAGCTTGCTGCCATGTTGCTGTAATGTTTTTGGTCTTCTGGATTAACTTGAATATGCAGTCCCATATTGATCCCCAAATAGCTGGGTTCTGCTTAATGATCATGTTGGAGAGGCTATCGGGGCCTGGCGCTCTGGATGTATTTAGACTCTGGATTGCCTTCTGTATATCGCAGAGCTCCCAGTCAAGTTGCCATGTTGGATTCTTCACTTGCTGTGTATGCTCATTTTTCTTTGGGCGGAGTCTTTTTAGCTCCGTACAATATTCCGTCCAGCTAGCCTCAGGTACATTGGCAATCATTGAGTCTTGTGTGAGCATCTGACCATTTAGTAAGGACCACAATTGCCTCATGTTACTGTTTTTCAGGATTTGTAGCATCTTTTCTGCGTTTTCTTGTAATACGTTCATTCTGTTGTTTCTCAGCCAATTTGTGTGTCGTTGTTTTGCCAATCTGATTTGTTTATATTTATCATACAGATTTTGTCTTGTTAACCATTTTATATTCTGCCTCAATTCCTTTTTTTCTGCCACCTTGGGGTTATATGCATGGATATGTTTACATGTTGCAATTTGATTTGTTTTCATTGGTTTCCTGAATGGATAAAGCAACCATTCATAGTTCATTTTTTGTGTGCCTTCCATCTCGGAATTCAGCAGGATATTCGGTAGCTTTTCTAGCATACTTTGTCTCATCCTTAATCTATTCCTACCTTTGTTGATCTCCATTGGTGGTAGGCATCTTTTCTCATTATTTAGGTGTTTGAAATGCCAGGCTCTTATCATGAGGTAATGATAGCTGCTATTAGTTTTGAGGTTTCGGCTGCTGCTGATTTCTTCGTAAATTCCTTTTGACAGAAAAATATAATCAATTGTTGCAGTTATCCTCCCTCGCGCCCAGGTGTCTATGGGGCGACCTGTGGTTTTAATATTGAGGCCGTCAGATCTGAACATATTCCTATTTGTTACTTCTTTGCTCCAGTTTTTGGCTCGAGACTGTAGCTTATCTTCTTCAAATTCATCACCATTGATATCGCAGAGGTGGATATTTAAGTCTCCACAAATGATAAACTCTATATCAATGTATTTTGTCTTTGCTTGATCAATTGCTGAGAAGACTGGTTCGATAAAGATTTCCTCAGCTATGGCCATTGGATTCCAATACAAATTCATTATGCCCCATGTTTCAGCTTTGGTTGGGCTGGGCTTTCGACAATGTTTTCACAAGGCTACATCTCGTTTGTTTGACGATCGTTAACTGTGCCTATGGGTGCACATTTTCAGATTAAATTATTTCAATATTTGTCCCATTTTTAATCATTGTTACAAGTCCAGCGGATGGACGGACCTTTTCCTTTGAATAGCTGGATTCATTAGGACCGTATATCCATCGCATATCGATTGCTCAGATAGCCAGGATTCTTGTATACAGACTAGGTTGTGATTATTGAGATTGTGGTCAGTTATTCTGAATAAATGTCTATGTCCCTGTGTGTTCCATGAGCAGAGTGAGATTGTCGATGTCTTAGCTTTATTTGATTGTTACAGTTGCTGTTTGTACATATCACGGTCATTCGATGTTGTATCATCCAGTTGTCTCCATGGCCGTCATTAGTATCTGTCTCATATTGTTTTTTAGTGCGTTTATCATCATCTCCCTCACTCTCGATTTTTCTCCTCTTTTTGTTGGACTGACAGGACCTACTCTGGTGCTCGTCTAAGTTGTAGTTCTCGCAGACCTTTGGACTTGAATAACCGTGGGCATATGACTTCGCTTGTTTTTTCCCCTCAGAGTTGCTATTTTCTTCGTTCAGCATCAGTTCGAATCCTAGTTGATGGAATTGGGGCTTATTTTCCATAATTAAGCAAAGCGTTTTTCCAGCGGTAAAGTCTATCCAGACTTGATCCATTATTGCATCGTCAAAGAATTGTATGGTTTCTATGTCTTTTGATGTTATGTCTTTCATATTAGGTATGTGTTATGTAGTCAGCTGGAGACAAACAAGGTTTTTCTTTCACAGTTGTTTATTTTCACAACTAACACTTTTCACGGGTCATTAAATTCAGCCAACTGATGACAGTTCCTTTCACCTTGCATGCACTGGCGCTGTGACTTGCTTTACTCGCACTTTAAACTGTTATGCTTTTATAATTCCCAAAATAGTCTCTTACAACACCCCGGCATGTACAGGCTTTCACCCTTCAAACCTGTCCGCTGGCCGTGGAAACGAAAATGAAAAAATTGCAATTGTCCACACTTCACAACTCGGAATACTTTTCCTCCGGTCGCCGGTTTTCTCCACTGGAATGCTGTCTTGAGCCTTGGACAAGGTACAGCGTCAATCTGTGGGTTTTCCGCTTCTTCCTAGTAAGCCCACTCGTACTCTCCGCTGGTCTCACTCCATTCGGGTGCGGCGCCCACTGCCACGTGCTGTTCCTGCAAGAGAAGACCCCTCCTGAGTCTCTTGGAGTTGCATTTAATCCTGGCCCCACTCCTACCCCGTAATCAGCCCCTGGTGTTCCAAGCAACGGTTTTTCCACACCTGACCCTGATTCCCCACCTCCTCCCTGCTCTGCCCGCTGTGGGTTAACCCTGTACTTTGTTTCTGTTTGGGTTGATCTAATACGATAAGGAAAGCCGGTTTTCCCTTTCCTTATTTTTCTTTCTTTTCCCATCAGTGTGCCCCCTCCCTGATGCGGTATTCCGTGGGGCATTCTGGGATCTGTAGTCTTTATCCGGTTTTCCTTTTCATTAAAGGCCAGCATTGGCACCCGGCTGGCCCCTTCCGCAACTCCCTCCTGTTAGGCAGAATCCTGTGCAGTTCCCTTAGGGAGCACTACGGAAGATTAAGACTACAGGTATGTGCAATAAATCCCTTTTGGTATCAGTCCGTACCACAAAGATTTAGTTGGTAGCTGTGGCTAAGCAGTCGGACTTATCTTAAGAGGGAGATGAGCAGTATTCCGGTTTACACAATAGGGCTACAGCACTAGGGTACAAGGAAACACTGACCAAAGCTTTGTATTAAAAAGAATATATATATTTATTTTACACACTTCTAGTTCAACACCTTAATCACAGTTAGTAAAGCAAGTTAAAATCAGTCAAGAAAAGTATACACAACTCCCTAGTTAAATTGTAGACAAGTTTGAGCAAGAGTAAAAACTGAGCAAAACGGCACAGTGAAAACCAAACACAAATGGCACTCTAGCAATTTCTCACAAGGGGGGGAAGGACAAGTTATACAGGAATATATTCCTAGGCACCCTAGCTGTTAGGGAGGATTCTCTGTAAAGGCTAATTTCCCAAACCTAGTGAGTCCCCCAGCAGCTTTGCTGGATTTTTTGGGGTTTATTTCTTTCTCCTGCTAAGAGTGAGACTCTTTTTACTCCCACTCTTAGACATGATTTGAGGTGTTCCTTTGTCTTTCCATGTGTTTCATGGGCTATGGGGTCTTTTACTCCATAGGGTTTCATGTGTTTTTGATGTGGGTTACACAGCACCCTCCGTGCCGTAACCCAGGGGTGTCGTAGCGACCCCCAAACATAGACTCCATACCCTGCGACTGACTACTGTCTCCTAGGGCATGTAAAGTCACCATTGGCTTTACTAGTCCCAAATTATGAACAGAAACCAGTACAAACCATCATATCGTGGACGTACTGGTCGGGGCAATTCGATTGCCCCGGGGTCTGTTGTTCGAGGGGGCACGTCTCCGTCCCCCTTATCAAGTTTTGGCTGGTGGCAGTGGATACTACTTTTTATATTCGACCGCGAATATATCCCTATGGGATTTTCCCATTGTTCGAGGCTACCAACTTTAATTATTTAATTCCTATAGCCTCGAACATACCGCTGGTTTATTTATTTAATATTAATTCACCGGTTGGTATTTTTTGCCAGAACTCGATTCTAAAATAGCGTTTGTGTTCTCTTCTGTGACTCCAACCCAAGTCGAGCCCTTTGTTCCACTTTTTGCCGGACCTCTCCACAGAAGCCTCCAAAAGTGGTGCCACTCTGTCTGGGTACCACGGGGGTGTGGGAGGGGGTTTAGGCACCCTGGACTGAGTTGCCTTGGCAACTCAAGTCGCACTCTTGTGTGATTGGCCCAAGTGGTGAGCCGGCCGGCTCACCACTTAGCCTGTTTGATTGACAACTAGACTGAATGAATGGGGGTTTTCTGCATAAAAGCAGGTCTTTGGGGACTGGAACTTCAGAAGTCGCCACAGGACTAAGAATTCAAAGAGGGAGAAGCTGAGCCGACCTGCAACAACGACACCACCGGTGGAGCCCTGCGGAACCGTCTCACCACTTTTTCCGACGACAGAGGCGATCTCCAGTCCGGAGAGTCTTCTTCCTTTGACTGGTGGGGATAACCAGTTTTGCCTTCTTTTCACCTTCCTGGAGCATCTCGTGGCCGCCTTGCCTGTGCTAAGCACCCCGGCAACAGGAATACCACGGCTTACCACTACCGCGAAGAGAAGGGTAGTACCTTTTAACCGAAGAACTCCGCGGCTGGTTTCTTCCCTGGCAGTGCAACAACCTTCATCTTTCCTCCACGACGAGACCTCCTCTTCCTCTGGACGAAACACCAACTTGCACCCGCTGCCAGGAACAACTGCCCCTGCTGGAGCTTCCTTCACACTTAAGGTACTGTGTCCCGCCTGGCCTCCCTTGCGACAGATAGTTCGGGGTGACAGTAAAGCCTCGACTTTCTAATCTGGGCTGGCCTGGGACAACCTAGCTAACTTTTCCTGACTTTAATTTCATTCTTTGTGTGCGAACTATCTACAAGACTCTTTGGGCATAACCCCACTGTGTGAACCTGGACCCCTTCTGCTTGCTCTCTCCAAGAGTGGGCCTTGCAATTGACTTCCTTGCTCTCCAGTATAACGCTGCTTATCCTGCCTTACAGTGGTTCTTCTAAAAGTATTGCATTTTGAGTGCTTCCATATCTCTGCCTTTTTCCCTCCCTTTTTAATAACTTATTAGAGTGCCATCTTATGTTAAGCGCTCACCTCTTTCTGAAAATAAGTGGTGTTTCTCATTAAGACTTGTCTAATAAGTAATTAGGGTTGTATATATATATAATAGTGACTGTGTGCTGAATTTACTTAACTCTTTTTTGCTAGTGTAATTTACAAGTGTGTCTTTAAATAAATAATTATATACTTTTACACCAAAGCTCTGGTCAGTGTTTGCTTGTGCTACTGTATCTCTGTACCTTTTGTGTATACTCTACATACTGCCTAACTATTCTTGAGGGAAGTCTGACTGCTCAGCCACAGCTACCAAGTGAATCTGTGTGGTACAGACTGCTACCAAGTGGGTTTACTGCCAAACACCTGTAGTCATAAATCTTTTGCAGTGGTCCCTAAGGGAACTGCACAGGTTTCTGCCTAACACTAGCAACACTTCCCAATAAGTTTGTGAACAAGTTTAGGCAAGGCAGTACTTTAGCAGAGAGAATACTTAAATGAAAACCGAGCAAAATGGCATTTCACAAGTTTTAAAAGTGGGAAGGAAAAGGTGGTTAGAAGAATTAGGTGCATCAACACAGTTATAGTTGAGAAGCAATCTAGAGAAGGCAGTTCTAACAAATTCAGCCAGAGTCAATAGGTCTGTGTCAGAGTCAGTGGTACAGGGCAAAGAGCCCAGGAGCAAAATGTTCTTGTAGCTGCAGTCAAGTCTTTGGTTAACAATTCGAAAAGGTGGATGCAGGAGGCGAAAGACAATGTTAGACGACAGGGGTGGCCAACCCAAAAGGTAGGTAAAGGATTTAAAACACCTTTAGCGCTACCACCCGAAAAGGGAGGCCTGGTGGAACAAAGTACCTTAAAATGAAGAAGAGGCTCCTGCGGTGGCGGTTGTTCCTGGTAGTTCCTGCAGTTCAGGGATCCAGCAGAGGAAGAGAGGATCTCGTGGTAGAGGAAGGTTCGAGTTACTGCACTACCCAGGGATGAAACCAGCCGCGGTGCTGCCCAATGGATAAAGGTACGCTCCTTTAAATCGCGGTCCGGGTGGATGGCTGCCTGGCTATCTCACCTCCAAGTGCTGGGCACTGGCGATTCGACCAAGGCAGGTCCAAGAAGGCGATTGGCAAACTGGTTGGCCCCACCAGCTCAAGGGAAGAAGGCTCTTTCAGATGAAGATCTCCTCTCGTCGTGTGGAGAAAAGTGGTGAGACGCTACAACAGGGCTTCACCGGTGGTTCAGTCGTTGCAGATGTCTTTGGCTTCTCTCCTCTTCGGTTCCTCAGTTCCAGTGGCAACCTCTTGCTCTTCCAGTCCTCAGGACCCTGCTTTTATGCAAAAAGATCCCCATTCATACAGCCTAGCTGTCACTCACACAGTGGAGTGGTCATCTTGGCGGGAGACCCTCCAGCCTATCAGGGCAGAGTGTGACATGAGTTGCTGCGGCAACCCTGTCCAGGGGTCCTACTCCCCCTCCCACACAATGGACCCACCCCAGATTCAGTGGCGCCGAAAGGAGGGCTTCTGTCGTGATGCCTACCCCCGGGGGAACCAGACCAGGTCCAGCAACCCCGGAAGCAGGCATCAAGTTATTTTGAGCCAGCCCAAAAACCCCTGCTATGGGCTGTTTGGGTGCGGTCCTGGCGCCTAAGGCGCCAGGCTCATATGGAGAGTCAGTCCTGGCGCCTATGGCGCCAGGCTCATAGAGTAGAACTTACCTGATGCAGACCATGCTGAAAGTTTACCTGATGCAGACCATGCTGCAGAGCTCCAAGCCAAATGAGGCTTGGAAGGGACTATTTTACCTAGGGACTATTTTTTACTCCGGTGGAGCTGGGGAGAAATACTTACCTGGGACTACTTTGGAGGCTATTTAAACCACGCCCGAAGAGCAGCACATGCTTTGCGTTATTCTGCATTCAGCAGCGTAACGCTCACCATGTCTGCAAGCCTGCATCCAGTCTTCTGCCACGCTCGCCTCGAGTCTACAGCTCCTAGAAAAAGGGAGGAACAGAAGGAGAAGAGGTTAGAATAAGAGCACAACCTTCGATCCTTACCTGAATTCCGGATCCACCGTGCCTTCGAGCTGGCAGAAAGAAGCATTTACGCGCGACGCCTCGCCTGCTGCAGCGCCGCGCTGAACTCGCCAGCCTTCGCAGCATCCTCACGATCCACAGCATCCTTCTGCACGTTCCCGCCACACTCTGGCACCTAAGGGGAACACAAGAACAGCAAAGGTGAGCCAAGGGAATAAACAGAGGCGATAGTAACTACCCCCATAGACTTACCTGATTACCGCCACGGGTACTATTCCTCTTCACGGGTCGGAGCAGTCTCCATTGCATCCTCGCCGTACCGCGGCCCCTAAGGGGAACAAAAGGACAACAAGGTGAGACGAAGGGACAAACAAGGGGAACTCTTCTCACCACAATAGACTTACCTAATTTTACCGCCGGAGGCATTATTCCCCGAACTTCATATTTTCTCTCCACACCTGAATAAGGGAGCAAGCCACAGGTTACATTCTGGCCTTATTTTATTGAACTGTGTAGGATATGCCAAATCCTTACCTGAACTTTGTCAGCTACCACGAGGAACTCTTCGCTGGGGTCAAGCTGCAAACTGCAAGGAATCGGAAAAGAGTGAAAGTCAGACATGTGAACTCTTACGAACTACATATTTTTCGGAGTCAATATTGTTCTGGAACTCACCAATTCCTTCGAGCCAGTGAAGCAACTGGTTATCAACGCGCCCCTGCGCTCAATGCAGGACGGAGAGCTCATCTTTTCAAACCATCAGGTGAGACTATAAGAGGGGACATCAAAGGTGATCTGTGGGGAGAACAGCGGGGGTGGGGGGATTTAAGCTCAACCCCTCGGGTGGTTAATTCCCTTTCTCCATTTACAGAAGAATATTCCTACGGGCCAAGCAAACGAAGCTAGGTGGGCCAGTCCAGTCCGTCATCTCGGCCCTACGTGCCACATTGGTGGAGACCGCAGCTGTCCAGTTCAGATCAACGCCTCTGTGGGAGCCAGGTGAGCGTAACAGAACGCGAAGACTACCCACAAATTCCCACCCGGGCGTTATGGAGACCTCAGAGACTGACCAATTGGCCCAATTACTAGGGGAACTAAGGGCTGAAGTGCATTCCGCCCATCAAGAAACCAATGGTCTTAGGAGAGAACTGATTTTGTCAAAGGAGCGAACTGATGACCTTGCTAGGCAACTATTGCAAAGCCAGGCTGGACAAGCACCCCTACCTGGTTCCGGGGGAAATCCAGCTCCTGTGTTATCGAGTAACCCTGTGCAAATAAACCTACCAGGATATATTCCATTAGCCCCACCCAAACGCTTTGCCGGAGATCCCAAAAGGTTCGCCGTGTTTATGAACCAATGCCGCTTGCACTTTTTATGCAGACCTGGAGCCTTCCCAAACGATCAAGCCAAGGTAGCCTTTGTATTGTCATATCTCAGCGGCAGTGCAGCTGATTGGTCAATTCCACTAGTTACTCAGGATGACCCTATTCTTCGGGATTTTCAGGGCTTTCAAACTAGCATGGAAAGACTATTTGCCCGGCACTCCCAAGGACAGGCCCTGGATAACGAACTTTTGTCCCTACGACAGGGTAACCAGGACCTCCTATCCTACATCGCAACCTTTAATAGGTTAATAGTGGAAACTGGATGGCCTGAGGTAAAACGAATCACGTTATTTCATCGAGGACTTCGAGGAGAACTCAAGGATGTCTTAGCTCAAGTCGTGAACCCACCTCAAGACTGCGCTGAATATATAGACTTAGTGGTCCAGTTAGATCACAGACTTCAGAACAGAAAGGCTGATTGAGCCAAGTTTGAGAATCGGGTGTTGGTCAAAACCCAAACTAACCCCAAAGGAGCAGATGCTTCAGAACCCATGGAAATCGGAGGGGTTAAAGGACCCTTAACCCAGAAGGAAAGAGAAAGGAGCCGGCAAATGCAATTGTGTCTATATTGTCGAACTTCTGGACATTTTCTACGGGATTGCCCTGTAAAACCACCCAAGAAGATGGTAGGAGCTGCTGATAAAAGCCATATGGAGTCAGACTCGGGAAACGACCACGCCCGACAAGCGTAGAGGTCCGCTTGCCGAGCTTGAAGAAGGATACACAGACCTCGCATTTCATCATACCAATGGTCCTCGTAGATCCAGGGCAGCCATCGCGTATGCACGTAGTAAGGGCATACATTGATAGCGGGGCCATAGGAAACTATGTGGACTATGAATTGGCTTCCAGGATGAATCTACCTCTCTGCCGAAAAACCACCTCAGATGTCATCATCACCACAGTCGATGGAACTGAAATTGCCTCTGGGCCTGTAACTCATTCCACCACAGAGATGACACTATTGGGTCAGGATGGGCATCGAGAGACTATTGTGTTTGATCTAATCAAAGCCCCACAGTTCCAAATAATACTGGGGATACCTTGGTTGTAAACACATAATCCTTGTATTGAGTGGCGAGAGAAGAGAATAACCTTCCCGGATTGTGCACAAACCTGTTACCCAAAGAAAAATCAGAACGCAGGCCTGGCCACAGTAACCACAGCAGTCATGCAACTACCTCCAGAATACCAAGAATTCCAGGATGTCTTCCAAAAGGAACAGGCAAACACCTTGCCTCCTCACAGATCATACGATTGTCAAATCGATCTCATACCCGGTGCACACCCCCGACAAGGAGTTATTAGCCATCAAATCAACCTTCAAGGCTTGGCGGCACTATCTTCTCGGTGCCAGGCATACCATTACTGTGATCACCGATCACCGGAACTTACAGTATTTAAAAACAGCCAAGGCACAATCGTCACGTCAACTCCGATGGGCATTGTTCTTTGCCAAGTTCGATTTCGTGATAACCTATTGACCAGGTTGTAAGAATGCTAAAGCAGGTGCCTTATCCCGAATAGGGATGGGAGAGGCAGAAGTGAACCCAGAACCAGTACCTATAATTTCCGAACAAAGGATTCTTGGCATGACTACTCTACAGACACTAGAGGACATTCAGGTAAAGATCCAGCAACTCTTTGATCCTAGAGCCCTGCAGGACTGGGTAAAGAAAGGCCCGGACTACTCTGTCACCAATGATCTGCCTTATTACCAAGGGCGGCTATTTCTGCCACACAAGGAACTACAAGAGCTAGTCATTTCCCGTTATCATGATACCCTAATGGAGGGGCACCTAGGTAGGGAAGGCTGCCTAGAGCTGTGTTATCGATTTTAAGGCTTCATGTTTTAGTAAATTCAATAGGAAAAAGTTATTGTTCGTTCCTATAGATTTCACAAATCCTGTTTGTCTAGTGGCGTATTCCATTTCCTTTGTCGCCTAGCAAATCAGTCTCTCAAGTAGCAGTTTCGCAAAAATCTTCCCAAGTGGGACCAATAGAGCAAGCGAACGGTAGTTTCTTGGCTCTTTAGTTGACCCCTGTTTGAATATAGGGATTAGGGTAGCTTGCTGCCATGTTGCTTTAATGTTCTTGGTCTTCTGGATTAACTTGAATATGCAGTCCCATATTGATCCCCAAATAGCTGGGTTCTGCTTAATGACCATGTTGGAGAGGCTATCGGGGCCTGGCGCTCTGGATGTATTTAGACTCTGGATTGCCTTCTGTATATCGCAGAGCTCCCAGTCAAGTTGCCATGTTGGATTCTTCACTTGCTGTGTATGCTCATTTTTCTTTGGGCGGAGTCTGTTTAGCTCCGTACAATATTCCGTCCAGCTAGCCTCAGGTACATTGGCAATCATTGAGTCTTGTGTGAGCGTCTGACCATTTAGTAAGGACCACAATTGCCTCATGTTACGGTTTTTCAGGATTTGTAGCATCTTTTCTGCGTTCTCTTGTAATATGTTCATTCTGTTGTTTCTCAGCCAATTTTTGTGTCGTTGTTTTGCCAATCTGATTTGTTTATATTTATCACACAGATTTTGTCTTGTTAACCATTTTATATTCTGCCTCAATTCCTTCTTTTCTGCCACCTTGGGGTTATATGCATGGATATGTTTACATGTTGCAATTTGATTTGTTTTCATTGGTTTCCTGAATGGATAAAGCAACCATTCATAGTTCATTTTTTGTGTGCCTTCCATCTCGGAATTCAGCAGGATATTCGGTAGCTTTTCTAGCATACTTTGTCTCATCCTTAATCTATTCCTACCTTTGTTGAACTCCATTGGTGGTAGGCATCTTTTCTCATTATTTAGGTGTTTGAAATGCCAGGCTCTTATCATGAGGTAATGATCGCTGCTATTAGTTTTGAGGTTACGGCTGCTGCTGATTTCTTCGTAAATTCCTTTTGACAGAAAAATATAATCAATTGTTGCAGTTATCCTCCCTCGTGCCCAGGTGTCTATGGGGCGACCTGTGGTTTTAATATTGAGGCCGTCAGATCTGAACATATTCCTATTTGTTACTTCTTTGCTCCAGTTTTTGGCTCGAGACTGTAGCTTATCTTCTTCAAATTCATCACCATTGATATCGCAGAGGTGGATATTTAAGTCTCCACAAATGATAAACTCTATATCAATGTATTTTGTCTTTGCTTGATCAATTGCTGAGAAGACTGTTTCGATAAAGATTTCCTCAGCCATGGCCATTGGATTCCAATACAAATTCATTATGCCCCATGTTTCAGCTTTGGTTGGGCTGGGCTTTCGACAATGTCTTCACAAGGCTACATCTCGTTTGTTTGACGATCGTTAACTGTGCCTATGGGTGCACATTTTCAGATTAAATTATTTCAATATTTCTCCCATTTTTAACCATTGTTACAAGTCCAGCCGATGGACAGACCTTTTCCTTTGAATAGCTGGATTCATTAGGACCGTATATCCATCGCATATCGGTTGCTCAGATAGCCAGGATTCTTGTATACAGACTAGGTTGTGATTATTGAGATTGTGGTCAGTTATTCTGAATAAATGTCTATGTCCCTGTGTGTTCCATGAGCAGAGTGAGATTGTCGATGTCTTAGCTTTATTTGATTGTTACAGTTGCTGTTTGTACATATCACGGTCATTCGATGTTGTATCATCCAGTTGTCGTCATTAGTATGTGTTTCATATTGTTTTTTAGTGCGTTTATCATCATCTCCCTCACTCTCGATTTTTCTCCTCTTTTTGTTGGACTCACAGGACCTACTCTGGTGCTCGTCTGAGTTGTAGTTCTCGCAGACCTTTGGACTTGAATAACCGTGGGCATATGACTTCGCTTGTTTTTTCCCCTCAGAGTTGCTATTTTCTTCGTTCAGCATCAGTTCGAATCCTAGTTGATGGAATTGGGGCTTATTTTCCATAATTAAGCAAAGCGTTTTTCCAGCGGTAAAGTCTATCCAGACTTGATCCATTATTGCATCGTCAAAGAATTGTATGGTTTCTATGTCTTTTGATGTTATGTCTTTCATATTAGGTATGTGTTATGTAGTCAGCTGGAGACAAATAAGGTTTTTCTTTCACAGTTGTTTATTTTCACAACTAACACTTTTCACGGGTCATTAAATTCAGCCAACTGATGACAGTTCCTTTCACCTTGCATGCACTGGCGCTGTGACTTGCTTTACTCGCACTTTAAACTGTTATGCTTTTATAATTCCCAAAATAGTCTCTTACAACACCCCGGCATGTACAGGCTTTCACCCTTCAAACCTGTCCGCTGGCCGTGGAAACGAAAATGAAAAAATTGCAATTGTCCACACTTCACACCTCGGAATACTTTTCCTCCGGTCGCCGGTTTTCTCCACTGGAATGCTGTCTTGAGCCTCGGACAAGGTACAGCGTCAATCTGTGGGTTATCCGCTTCTTCCTAGTAAGCCCACTCGTACTCTCCGCTGGTCTCACTCCATTCGGGTGCGGCGCCCACTGCCACGTGCTGTTCCTGCAAGAGAAGACCCCTCCTGAGTCTCTTGGAGTTGCATTTAACCCTGGCCACACTCATACCCCGTAATCAGCCCCTGGTGTTCCAAGCAACGGTTTTTCCACACCTGACTCTGATTCCCCACCTCCTCCCTGCTCCGCCCGCTGTGGGTTAACCCTGTACTTTGTTTCTGTTTGGGTTGATCTAATACGATAAGGAAACCCGGTTTTCCCTTTCCTTATTTTTCTTTCTTTTCCCATCGGTGTGCCCCCTCCCTGATGCGGTATTTCGTGGGGCATTCTGGGATCTGTAGTCTTTATCCGGTTTTCCTTTTCATTAAAGGCCAGCATTGGCACCCGGCTGGCCCCTTCCGCAACCCCCTCCTGTTAGGCAGAATCCTGTGCAGTTCCCTTAGGGAGCACTACAGAAGATTAAGACTACAGGTATGTGCAATAAATCCCTTTTGGTATCAGTCTGTACCACAAAGATTTAGTTGGTAGCTGTGGCTAAGCAGTCAGACTTATCTTAAGAGGGAGATGAGCAGTATTCAGGTTTACACAATAGGGCTACAGCACTAGGGTACAAGGAAACACTGACCAAAGCTTTGTATTAAAAAGAATATATATATTTATTTTACACACTTCTAGTTCAACACCTTAATCACAGTTAGTAAAGCAAGTTAAAATCAGTCAAGAAAAGTATACACAACTCCCTAGTTAAATTGTAGACAAGTTTGAGCAAGAGTAAAAACTGAGCAAAAGGGCACAGTGAAAACCAAACACAAATGGCACTCTAGCAATTTCTCACAAGGGGGGGAAGGACAAGTTATACAGGAATATATTCCTAGGCACCCTAGCTGTTAGGGAGAATTCTCTGTAAAGGCTAATTTCCCAAACCTAGTGAGTCCCCCAGCAGCTTTGCTGGATTTTTTGGGGTTTATTTCTTTCTCCTGCTAAGAGTGAGACTCTTTTTACTCCCACTCTTAGACATGATTTGAGGTGTTCCTTTGTCTTTCCATGTGTTTTATGGGCTATGGGGTCTTTACTCCAAAGGGTTTCATGTGTTTTTGATGTGGGTTACACAGCACCCTCCATGCCGTAACCCAGGGGTGTCGTAGCGACCCCCAAACATAGACTCCATACCCTGGAACTGACTACTGTCTCCCAGGGCATGTAAAGTCACCATTGGCTTTACTAGTCCCAAATTATGAACAGAAACCAGTACAAACCATCATATCGTGGACGTACTGGTCGGGGCAATTCGATTGCCCCGGGGTCTGTTGTTCGAGGGGGCACGTCTCCGTCCCCCCTGATCAAGTTTTGGCTGGTGGCAGTGGATACTACTTTTTATATTCGACCGCGAATATATCCCTATGGGATTTTCCCATTGTTCGAGTCTACCAACTTTAATTATTTAATTCCTATAGCCTCGAACATACCGCTGGTTTATTTATTTAATATTAATTCACCGGTTGGTATTTTTTGCCAGAACTCGATTCTAAAATGGCGTTTGTGTTCTCTTCTGTGACTCCAACCCAAGTCGAGCCCTTTGTTCCACTTTTTGGCGGGCCTCTCCACAGAAGCCTCCAAAAGTGGTGCCACTCTGTCTGGGTACCACGGGGAGTGTGGGAGGGGGTTTAGGCACCCTGGACTGAGTTGCCTTGGCAACTCAAGTCGCACTCTTGTGTGATTGGCCCCGGCTCACCACTTAGCCTGTTTGATTGACAGCTAGACTGAATGAATGGGGGTTTTCTGTATAAAAGCAGGGCTTTGGGGACTGGAACTTCAGAAGTCGCCACAGGACCTAAGAATTCAAAGAGGGAGAAGCTGAGCCGACCTGCAACAACAACACCACCGGTGGAGCCCTGCGGAACCGTCTCACCACTTTTTCCGACGACAGAGGAGATCTCCAGTCCGGAGAGTCTTCTTCCTTTGACTGGTGGGGATAACCAGTTTTGCCTTCTTTTCACCTTCCTGGAGCATCTCGTGGCCGCCTTGCCTGTGCTAAGCACCCCGGCAACAGGAATACCACGGCTTACCACTACCGCGAAGAGAAGGGTAGTACCTTTTAACTGAAGAACTCCGCGGCTGGTTTCTTCCCCGGCAGTGCAACGACCTTCATCTTTCCTCCACGACGAGACCTCCTCTTCCTCTGGACGAAACACCAACTTGCACCCGCTGCCAGGAACAACTGCCCCTGCTGGAGCTTCCTTCACACTTAAGGTACTGTGTCCCGCCTGGCCTCCCTTGCGACAGATCGTTCGGGTGACAGTAAAGCCTCGACTTTCTAACCTGGGCTGGCCTGGGACAACCTAGCTAACTTTTCCTGACTTTAATTTCATTCTTTGTGTGCGAACTATCTACAAGACTCTTTGGGCATAACCCCACTGTGTGAACCTGGACCCCTTCTGCTTGCTCTCTCTAAGAGTGGGCCTTGCAATTGACTTCCTTGCTCTCCAGTATAACTCTGCCTATCCTGCCTTACTGTGGTTCTTCTAAAAGCATTGCATTTTGAGTGCTTCCATAACTCTGCCTTTTTCCCTCCCTTTTTAATAACTTATTAGAGTGCCATCTTATGTTAAGCGCTCACCTCTGTCTGAAAATAAGTGGTGTTTCTCATTAAGACTTGTCTAATAAGTAATTAGGGTTGTATATATATAATAGTGACTGTGTGCTGAATTTACTTAACTCTTTTTTGCTAGTGTAATTTACAAGTGTGTCTTTAAATAAATAATTATATACTTTTACACCAAAGCTCTGGTCAGTGTTTGCTTGTGCTACTGTATCTCTGTACCTATTGTGTATACTCCACATACTGCCTAACTATTCTTGAGGGAAGTCTGACTGCTCAGCCACAGCTACCAAGTGAATCTGTGTGGTACAGACTGCTACCAAGTGGGTTTACTGCCAAACACCTGTAGTCTTAAATCTTTTGCAGTGGTCCCTAAGGGAACTGCACAGGTTTCTGCCTAACACTAGCAACACTTCCCAATACGTTTGTGAACAAGTTTAGGCAAGGCAGTACTTTAGCATAGAGAATACTTAAATGAAAACCAAGCAAAATGGCACTTCACAAGTTTTAAAAGTGGGAAGGAAAAGGTGGTTAGAAGAATTAGGTGCATCAACACAGTTATAGTTGAGAAGCAATCTAGAGAAGGCAGTTCTAACAAATTCAGCCAGAGTCAATAGGTCTGTGTCAGAGTCAGTGGTACAGGGCAAAGAGCCCAGGAGCAAAATGTTCTTGTAGCTGCAGTCAAGTCTTTGGTTAACAATTCGAAAAGGTGGATGCAGGAGGCGAAAGACAATGTTAGACGATAGGGGTGGCCAACCCAAAAGGTAGGTAAAGGATTTAAAACACCTTTAGCGCTACCACCCGAAAAGGGGGGCCTGGTGGAACAAAGTACCTTAAAATGAAGAAGAGGCTCCTGTGGTGGCGGTTGTTCCTGGTAGTTCCTGCAGTTCAGGGATCCAGCAGAGGAAGAGAGGCTCTCGTGGTAGAGGAAGGTTCGAGTTACTGCACTACCCAGGGATGAAACCAGCCGCGGTGCTGCCCAACGGATAAAGGTACGCTCCTTTAAATCGCGGTCCGGGTGGATGGCTGCCTGGCTATCCGGCCTCCAAGTGCTGGGCACTGGCGATTCGACCAAGGCAGGTCCAAGAAGGCAATTGGCAAACTGGTTGGCCCCACCAGCTCAAGGGAAGAAGGCTCTTTCAGATGAAGATCTCCTCTCGTCGTGTGGAGAAAAGTGGTGAGACGCTGCAACAGGGCTTCACCGGTGGTTCAGTCGTTGCAGATGTCTTTGGCTTCTCTCATCTTCGGTTCCTCAGTTCCAGTGGCACCTCTTGCTCTTCCAGTCCTCAGGACCCTGCTTTTATGCAAAATTATCCCCATTCGTACAGCCTAGCTGTCACTCACATAGTGGAGTGGTCATCTTGGCGGGAGACCCTCCAGCCTATCAGGGCAGTGTGTGACATGAGTTGCTGCGGAAACCCTGTCCAGGGGTCCTACTCCCCCTCCCACACAATGGACCCACCCCAGATTCAGTGGCGCCGAAAGGAGGGCTTCTGTCATGATGCCTACCCCCGGGGAACCAGACCAGGTCCAGCAACCCCGGAAGCAGGCATCAAGTTATTTTGAGCCAGCCCAAAAACCCCTGCTATGGGCTGTTTGGGTGCGGTCCTGGCGCCTATGGCGCCAGGCTCATATGAAGAGTCAGTCCTGGCGCCTATGGCGCCAGGCTCATAGAGTAGAACTTACCTGATGCAGACCATGCTGCAAGCTTACCTGATGCAGACCATGCTGCAGAGCTCCAAGCCAAATGAGGCTTGGAAGGGACTATTTTACCTAGGGACTATTTTTTACTCGGGTGGAGCTGGGGAGAAATACTTACCTGGGACTACTTTGGAGGCTATTTAAACCACGCCCGAAGAGCAGCACATGCTTTGCGTTATTCTGAATTCAGCAGCGTAACCCTCACCATGTCTGCAAGCCTGTATCCAGTCTTCTGCCACGCCCGCCTCGAGTCTGCAGCTCCTAGAAAAAGGGAGGAACAGAAGGAGAAGAGGTTAGAATAAGAGCACAACCTTCGATCCTTACCTGAATTCCGGATCCACCGTGCCTTCGAGCTGGCAGAAAGAAGCATTTACGCGTGACGCCTCGCCTGCTGCAGCACCGCGCTGAACTCACCAGCCTTCGCAGCATCCTCACGATCCACAGCATCCTTCTGCACGTTCCCGCCTCACTCTGGCACCTAAGGGGAACACAAGAACAGCAAAGGTGAGCCAAGGGAATAAACGGAGGCGATAGTAACTACCCCCATAGACTTACCTGATTACCGCTGCGGGTACTATTCCTCTTCACGGGTCGGAGCAGTCTCCATTGCATCCTCGCCGTACCCCGGCCCCTAAGGGGAACAAAAGGACAACAAGGTGAGACGAAGGGACAAACAAGGGGAACTCTTCTCACCACAATAGACTTACCTAATTTTACCGCCGGAGGCATTATTCCCCGAACTTCATATTTTCTCTCCACACCTGAATAAGGGAGCAAGCCACAGGTTACATTCTGGCCTTATTTTATTTAACTGTGTAGGATATGCCAAATCCTTACCTGAACTTTGTCAGCTACCACGAGGAACTCTTCGCTGGGGTCAAGCTGCAAACTGCAAGGAATCGGAAAAGAGTAAAAGTCAGACATGTGAACTCTTACGAACTACATATTTTTCGGAGTCAATATTGTTCTGGAACTCACCAATTCCTTCGAGCCAGTGAAGCAACTGGTTATCAAGGCGCCCCTGCGCTCAATGCAGGACGGAGAGCTCATCTTTTCAAACCATCAGGTGAGACTATAAGAGGGGACATCAAAGGTGATCTGTGGGGAGAACAGCGGGGATGGGGGGATTTACGCTCAACCCCTTGGGTGGTTAATTCCCTTTCTCCATTTACAGAAGAATATTCCTACGGGCCAAGCAAACGAAGCTAGGTGGGCCAGTCCAGTCCGTCATCTCGGCCCTACGTGCCACATTGGTGGAGACCGCAGCTGTCCAGTTCCGATCGACGCCTCTGCTGGAGCAAGGTGAGCGTAGCAGAACGCGAAGCCTACCCACAAATTCCCACCCGGGCGTTATGGAGACCTCAGAGACTGACCAATTGGCCCAATTACTAGGGGAACTAAGGGCTGAAGTGCATTCCATCCATCAAGAAACCAATGCTCTTAGGAGAGAATTGATTTTGTCAAAGGAGCGAACTCATGACCTTGCTAGGCAACTATTGCAAAGCCAGGCTGGACAAGCACCCCTACCTGGTTCCGGGGGAAATCCAGCTCCTGTGTTATCGAGTAACCCTGTGCAAATAAACCTACCAGGATATATTCCATTAGCCCCACCCAAACGCTTTGCCAGAGATCCCAAAAGGTTCGCCGTGTTTATGAACCAATGCCGCTTGCACTTTTTATGCAGACCTGGAGCCTTCCCAAACGATCAAGCCAACGTAGCCTTTGTATTGTCATATCTCAGCGGCAGTGCAGCTGATTGGTCAATTCCACTAGTTACTCAGGATAACCCTATTCTTTGGGATTTTCAGGGCTTCAAACTAGCATGGAAAGACTATTTGCCCGGCACTCCCAAGGACAGGCCCTGGATAACGAACCTTTGTCCCTACGACAGGGTAACCAGGACCTCCTATCCTACATCGCAACCTTTAATAGGTTAATAGTGGAAACTGGATGGCCTGAGGTAAAACGAATCACGTTATTTCATCGAGGACTTCGAGGAGAACTCAAGGATGTCTTGGCTCAAGTCGTGAACCCACCTCAAGACTGCGCTGAATATATAGACTTAGTGGTCCAGTTAGATCACAGACTTCAGAACAGAAAGGCTGATCGAGCCAAGTTTGAGAATCAGGTGTTGGTCAAAACTAAAACTAACCCCAAAGGAGCAGATGCTTCAGAACCCATGGAAATCGGAGGGGTTAAAGGACCCTTAACCCAGAAGGAAAGAGAAAGGAGACGGCAAATGCAATTGTGTCTATATTGTCGAACTTCTGGACATCTTCTACGGGATTGCCCTGTAAAACCACCCAAGAAGATGGTAGGAGCTGCTGATAAAAGCCATATGGAGTCAGACTCGGGAAACGACCACGCCCGACAAGCGTAGAGGTCCGCTTGCCGAGCTTGAAGAAGGATACACCGACCTCGCATTTCATCATACCAATGGTCCTCGTAGATCCAGGGCAGCCATCGCGTATGCACGTAGTAAGGGCATACATTGATAGCGGGGCCATAGGAAACTATGTGGACTATGAATTGGCTTCCAGGATGAATCTACCTCTCTGCCGAAAAACCACCTCAGATGTCATCATCACCACAGTCGATGGAACTGAAATTGCCTCTGGGCCTGTAACTCATTCCACCACAGAGATGACACTATTGGGTCAGGATGGGCATCGAGAGACTATTGTGTTTGATCTAATCAAAGCCCCACAGTTCCAAATAATACGTGGGATACCTTGGTTGGAAACACATAATCCTTGTATTGATTGGCGAGAGAAGAGAATAACCTTCCCGGATTGTGCACAAACCTGTTACCCAAAGAAAAATCAGAACGCAGGCCTGGCCACAGTAACCACAGCAGTCATGCAACTACCTCCAGAATACCAAGAATTCCAGGATGTCTTCCAAAAGGAACAGGCAAACACCTTACCTCCTCACAGATCGCACGATTGTCAAATCGATCTCATACCCGGTGCACAACCCCCTTGTAGCAGGATCTATGCCCTTACAGAACCTGAGAACCTTCACCTACGACAATACTTAGACCAGTACCTTGCCAATGGCTTTATTCGCCCATCTAAGTCCCCTGCATCTTCAGCTTTGCTCTTCATGGGCAAAAAGGAAGGTGACCTCAGAACGTGCATAGACTACCGCGCATTGAACCAGATAACTGTTAAGAACCGATACCCGCTGCCTCTGATCCCTGAACTACTAGACCAAGTGAAGGACGCTTGTATATACACTAAATTAGATCTCCGGGGGGCATACCATCTGGTACGTGTAAAAGAGGGCAACAAATGGAAGACTGCTTTCCGCACTAAGTATGGGTTATTCGAATACCAGGTGATGTCTTTCAGGTTGTGCAATGCGCCAGCAGCCTTCCAATACTTCATGAACGATGTCCTTCGTGAACTCAGTGACGTTTGTGTTGTCGTGTATATCGATGATATTCTAGTATACTCCTCTTCAGAATCTGACCATGTGAAGCACGTCCGAGCAGTCCTTGAGAAATTGCGCCAGCACGAACTATATGCAAAACTAGAAAAATGCGTTTTTCATGCCACAGAAGTTGAATTCCTTGGATTTATCCTGACCCCAAAGGGAGTCCGAATGGACTCACGAAAGGTGGACGCAATCCTTAAGTGGCCATCACCAAGTTCAGTTAAAGGAGTACAAAGCATGCTCGGCTTTGCCAATTTCTACCGCAGATTCATCCCAGATTTTTCACATGTCATACATCCCATCACAGCACTCTTGCGAAAAAATAAACGCTTTATGTGGACTGAAGAAGCTGAAAATGCCTTCCAGGAGCTGAAAGCGAAATTCACGTCTGCACCTGTGTTAAAGCACCCGCGCCCTGAACTTCCATACATAGTGGAAACTGATGCATCCAGTCTAGCCACGGGAGCTGTCCTGTCTCAAAAGGACCCTGAAACTGGCTAGCTTCACCCAGTAGCATTTTGGTCCAGAAAGTTCTCGGCACCTGAGTTAAACTATGCGGTTACCGACAAGGAGTTATTAGCCATCAAATCCACCTTCAAGGCTTGGCGGCACTATCTTCTCGGTGCCAGGCATACCATTACTGTGATCACCGATCACCGGAACTTACAGTATTTAAAAACAGCCAAGGCACAATCGTCACGTCAACTCCGATGGGCATTGTTCTTTGCCAAGTTCGATTTCTTGATAACCTATTGACCAGGTTGTAAGAATGCTAAAGCAGATGCCTTATCCCGAATAGGGATGGGAGAGGCAGAAGTGAACCCAGAACCAGTACCTATAATTTCCGAACAAAGGATTCTTGGCATGACTACTCTACAGACACTAGAGGACATTCAGGTAAAGATCCAGCAACTCTTTGATCCTACAGCCCTGTAGGACTGGGTAAAGAAAGGCCCGGACTACTCTGTCACCAATGATCTGCCTTATTACCAAGGGCGGCTATTTCTGCCACACAAGGAACTACAAGAGCTAGTCATTTCCCGTTATCATGATACCCTAATGGAGGGGCACCCAGGTATTGCAAAAACTGAAGCTAAAATTAAAAGACAATTCTGGTGGCCCACCTGGCGAAAGGATATTAAATCATTTGTGATGTCTTGTAGCATTTGCGCCCAAAACAAAAGTCAAAAGAAAAAACCAGCTGGGCTCTTACAACCTTTAGACATTCCGCCTACAACATGGCACACCTTATCGTTAGACTTTATTACCGATCTACCTCCTTGTAATGGGTTTAACACCATTCTAGTTATTGTGGATCTTTTTTCCAAGATGGCCCACTTTATTCCTTTAAAAGGACTACCTTCAGCCTCAATCCTGGCCAAAGAATTCCTCGAAAACATTGTTCGCATACAAGGATTTCCGTCCGTGTTGGTCTCTGACCGGGGCAGTCAATTCATTTCACATTTCTGGAAGAAATGTTGTTAATTGGCGCAAATCGACGTGAGATTATTGACCAGTCACCACCCCCAGACCGATGGTCAAACGGAGAGGACCAACCAGACTCTTGAACAATACCTGCGTTGTATGTTACATCAGACTGAGAGTAATTGGAAGGACATTCTTTGGATCACCGAATATGCATACAATAATTCAGTACATTCTGGAACTGGACAAAGCCCCTTTAATACCCTATATGGGCACCACCCTCGAACCGCAGACCTTGACTCACCCCAACACTTAGAAATGCCCGCAGTGGACCATCTACACGCTACGATTACACAAGCCTTTAAGGAGGCAACTGCACATTTAAAACAGGCGAAGGAGAAATATAAGAAAGATGCTGATCGGCATAGAAGTGATACTCCACAGTCCCAGATAGGGGACCAAGTATGGTTGGCCACACAACCCATACCTCTCAAGGGAACGCAGACCTTTAACCCTAGATATTTGGGACCTTACTCTATTAAGGCCATTATCAACCCGGTGGCCGTCAAGTTGGACTTACCTGCTAATATGCGAATTCGCCCCGTTTTTCATGTGTCCCTTTTGAAGCCAGTGCAACCAGGGACAAGACTAACCAAGCCACCAGACCCCATCCTTATAGACGGGGAACCCGAATTTGAAGTTAAGAACATCCTGGACTCCAAGATGGTGAAGTCAAAACTTTTTTATTTAATCGACTGGAAGGGTTACGGACCACAGGAAAGGTCTTGGGAACCTAGTGACCACGTGCATGCACCTTGATTGGTGAAAAGATTCCACCGAAATTCCCCAGACAAACCAAAACCATGAGAAAGAACGACTTTAGGAGGGAGCTTGGGGGAGAGTGCTATCATGATGCCTACCCCCGGGGAACCAGACCAGGTCCAGCAACCCCGGAAACAGGCATCAAGTTATTTTGAGCCAGCCCAAAAACCCCTGCTAGGGGATGTTTGGGTGCGGTCCTGGCGCCTATGGCGCCAGGCTCATATGGAGAGTCAGTCCTGGCGCCTATGGCGCCAGGCTCATAGAGTAAAACTTACCTGATGCAGACCATGCTGCAAGCTTACCTGATGCAGACCATGCTGCAGAGCTCCAAGCCAAATGAGGCTTGGAAGGGCCTATTTTACCTAGGGACTATTTTTTACTCGGGTGGGGCTGGGGAGGAATACTTACCTGGGACTACTTTGGAGGCTATTTAAACCACGCCCAAAGCGTTATTCTGCATTCAGCAGCGTAACGCTCACCGTGTCTGCAAGCCTGCATCCAGTCTTCTGCCACGCCCGCCTCGAGTCTGCAGCTCCTAGAAAAAGGGAGGAACAGAAGGAGAAGAGGTTAGAATAAGAGCACAACCTTCGATCCTTACCTGAATTCCGGATCCACCGCGCCTTCGAGCTGGAAGAAAGAAGCCTTTACGCGCTCCGCCTTGCCTGCTGCACCGCCGCGCTGAACTCACCGGCCTTCGCAGCATCCTCACGATCCACTGCATTCTTCTGCACGTTCCCGCAAAACTCTGGCACCTAAGGGGAACACAAGAACAGCAAAGGTGAGCCAAGGGAATAAACAGAGGCGATAGTAACTACCCCCATAGACTTACCTGATTACCGCCGGGGGTACTGTTCCTCTTCGTGGGTCGGCGCAGTCCCCATTGCATCCTCGCCGTACCCCGGCCCCTAAGGGGAACAAAAGGACAACAAGGTGAGACGAAGGGACAAACAAGGGGAACTCTTCTCACCACAATAGACTTACCTAATTTTACTGCCAGAGGCATTATTCCCCGAACTTCATATTTTCTCTCCACACATGAATAAGGGAGCAAGCCACAGGTTACATTCTGGCCTTATTTTATTGAACTGTGTAGGATAAGCCAAATCCTTACCTGAACCTCGTCAGCTACCACGAGGAACATTTCGCTGGGGTCAAGCTGCAAACTGCAAGGAATCGGACAAGCGTGAAAGTCAGACATGTGAACTCTTACGAACTACATATTTTTCAGAGTCAATATTGTTCTGGAACTCACCAATTCCTTCGAGCCAGTGAAGCAACTGGTTATCAACGTACCCCTTCGCTCAATGCAGGATGGAGAGCTCATCTTTTCAAACCATCAGGTGAGACTATAAGAGGGGACATCAAAGGTGATCTGTGGGGAGAACAGCGGGGGTGAGGGGATTTACGCTCAACCCCTCGGGTGGTTAATTCCCTTTCTCCATTTACAGAAGAATATTCCTACGGGCCAAGCAAACGAAGCTAGGTGGGCCAGTCCAGTCCATCATCTCGGCCCTAGGCGTCACATTGGTGGAGACCGCAGCTGTCCAGTTCAGATCCACGCCTCTGTGGGAGCCAGGTGAGCGTAACAGCTTCTTGGCAGAAGCCCGCCAAAAGGACGAACAAAGGATCCCTGACCTGGGTTAGGAGTTTAGAGAAAGGCATGAGAAAGAATTTATATAAAAGTTTTGGCAAATAAAACCTACCGGAGTAAAGTTAATATAAGAATATCTGGTGGTATGTTAGAGGCTGTCAGAAAATATGGTAGCCTCGAACAATGGGAAAATCCCATAGGGAAATATTTGCGGTCGAATATTTTTGGTAGTAACCACTGCCACCAGCCAGAAACTTTTGAGCTAGGGACTGTACAGTACCCTCTCGAAAATGAACACCAGGGAAAAACTATTAACCCTTCCCAGTACCTCCATAGTAAGATGGGTTGTACTGGTTTAGTTCATAAAAATTGACTAGTAAAGTCAATGGGGACTTTACATGCCCTGGGAGACAGTAGTCAGTCCCAGGGTATGGAGTCTATGTTTGGGGGTCGCTACGATGCCCCTTTGCCACTGCACTGAAAGTGCTGTGTAACACATGTGAATAAAGATGGTTCCTATGAGGGTGGATAAACCCCATAGACATTAAACACTAAAAATAGCCTAGAACACACATAGCAAATATGCCTAAGAGTGGGGAAAAAAGAGTCAGGAGAAAAAAACAAACCCTTCAAATCCAGCAAAGCTGTTGGGGGACTCTATAGGTAAGGGAAATGATCCATAGAATGAGAATTCTCCCTAACACCTCCTTTCTCCCGGGATCCAGGGCGGCCACCACTGCTTCCACATCACAGTATGACATGGAATAGCCGTAGGACGTTTGTTCTATTCAATATTAGGTTGTCACATTGCGTCGCTATTCTTCGTAGTTTTATCCTGTGTTCCTTTCCTTTGGATTTTTCTTGTGGGTCAACAAAAGTTGGAAGTTTTAGTATCCTTTCACAATCTTCCTTTGAGTTATTTCTTGGTCCCTTTCTCATTTCCTGACGATCTAATGGCAGATGCATCTAATAAGAGCTTTCATCTTGCATTGTCTTTTCATTTTCCTCTGACATTTCTGTTGATTCATCTTCAAATTCACAGTTCGATATGTCATCGAGTGTTAGATCAATTCTTGGGGTATCTTGGGAGCGACTTTTGCCATATTGATCCAGAATGATCATTGAATCTTGACTCATTTGAATTTGCGCTTCCTCGGATTGCTCATTCACTTCTTCCATATATATTGACATCTCCATCAGTTCTTCTATTCTTATCTCTTCAGAGTTGCATTCAATTGTGTTTTCATTCACTTTTGGGATTTCGTCAGCAGTCATTTCCTGCTGTGATGTCTTGGACTTATGCTGGCTTATCTTTACCTTGTTTTCTTGACTCTCTTTTGCTGGGATTGTTAAATTTCGCAGAAACGCACGTGATCCTGTTTGTCTTTTCTTTTGCGTTAGTCCCTCTTTTTGTTATTTCTTTTGCCGTTGCTGGTTTATTTCCCTTAGTGAAGATCCCATAGGCTTCCGGCCCTTTATGTTTCGTCTTTATTCTCTCATTATTCTCCATAGTTATATGGTCATCTTCGCTTGGTTGTCAGCCTTTGGTGATAGAATTGCTTCCTCGCTCAAATCAATTAAATTCTCGTCCGCAGTGTGCTGGAGGTTTGATTGAGTCCTGGGTGCTATTTCCACCCTTGGATTTGTCATCACCAGATGTCCAACTTGGCGCTGAGTCGTTTCCTCGTTTGCACTTTGGCATTTATTTCATGGTGGCTTTCTGCAGTCTGTTGTCTGATGTCTTCATAGTAATCAGAGCATGCGTCAGATTGTTTTGTTCCGCTCTGTCGCTCCATGCGATATCAAACCGACGTGTTTGCCACATATGGCTAGCTTGAGCTTCTGTTTCTAGGCGTTCTTGTATTTAATTCATGCATGTTTCTGAATACATTTGTTTGAAATGAATTAACGCGAGTACGTTTGCTTGATCCTTTATCATCTCCACTAGCGCCTCTTGCATTTTCATGTATGGGATCAATGATTGTGATGTAGTTGTGATTAACATATTTTGAAGGTCTAGCATTGACGTTAGAATTGATGCCATTTCATTGTTGTAAGCAGTCTCACATCTGCATTTGTTTTGTGCGGGTTCATCCTCTTGATGATACATTCCTGTATCGTTATAGTGTATTTCATGCATGTATTGCTCTTTTTTATAGGCACTTGCTTGATTATATTTAAGTTTCTGTTCACTGTAGACTTGTTCTCTGGCAGTTGTTCGATCAGGGGCCGACATATCCGTGGCAGGTAGCGTCCCAGAGCACTGTCTGTTTCCAAAAACGTCCCTTCTTTTTTCGTGATTTTTCATTAGATTTTCAATTTCTGCAATATCTAGTGAGAGTCGCGCTGCTTTTGGATTCAGCTGGTCGGCCGTCCTTTTTGGTGGCAATTGGGAGGGCCTTCGGCTCTCGTATAAAGATTGCCATTTCCTTCTGGCTATTTTTGCTTTATCTTGCTGGGTTAATTCTTCTGTCTCTTTCAATTGTAGATCCCATTGTTTTCCATTAACATGTCCATTAGAAGTGCCCATCAGTTGTGCATCTATTTCCTGTTCAGCAGGAGGGAGGGGCATCTTGTCACTTGTATCCATCATTGGAAAGGGTTTGCTTCCCAACTCGCAGTCATCAGCACATTTAGCATCCGTTATCTTTGTTCATTTGTCCCTGCAGAGCACTGGAGTGACTAGCTCAGCTAGCCTCTTCTTGTTGTCTTGTGCACATGTTGCAGCTATCGTGGCTGTACTTTCGTGTTCATGAGTCGACATCATTGTTTGTTTCTGATCCCACTTCTCTTTTATCGGTGTATTCTGGTATTGTGTCTCCGTGTTAAGCAGGGATTTATACCCGATGTGTTCTTTATCAGGGCAACTTAGTGGAGGCTTTTGGCACAGAGGTTGGGGCGCGCTGTGCTGTTGTGGTTTGGGGCCGCTTTCATTTGTAAGGTCCTCATGTGGTAGGATTGGTGAGTCCTGTGGTGCGGCCTCATGTTTTTCTTGCTCCTTTGGGCATGTTATAGCTAGGTCAGGGGTTGACATGGTCTTTGTTCGCAGCCTCATCTGAAGCGGTGTCATTTGCATTTCCCGTTTTCTGTTGCTTTTTCTTTATATGGGCTTTCCTTCTTTCAGGGAACCATATGACTTTCCTTCCAGTTTTAATGGTAAGAGTCAATCTTTGGTAACAGGGGGTCTTTGTGCTGCTCTATCCTTTGTTCTTTCATTGCCCGGCGCTGTCAGTCATACGCCCCACATCGGCTCAGGCCAGCCTGCCGTCACCCCATTCACCAGCCACGTCCCTCCCTGCTACCGCACTCGGCTGCCGGGTGAAAGCGTCGGGATCCAGGGCAAGGAGAGGAAGGTAATAATGGTTAGTTCTCTTGCATGAATTTCAAGTACGTTATTTGGACAAAGTCATTAGAGGTTCATAGTGCTTTACAGCAGCGCTTTCCTTATGAGTGTCTGTGCGTAGGGAAAAAATATTTGTTAGGGAGTGCAAAGGTGGATCAAAGGCTATTTTCGCCCACAGTCTCCACCAGCGTTCTGATGCAAGAGTGTGCAGTGTAACCGTGTAGTGTTACTCTCTCTCACTATTTCTAGCAGGGAAAGTCGGGAACAATGTTTTATACTTCAATGTTGATACTAGTTCCTTATTTGTGGCTTACCTCCCTGCGAGGTTTCTCGCAATTCACGTTGATTGTTTCTCTCACTCAGCGAGTCGGTGGTGGCACCAGGCTCATTTGGCAGATGGAGTTTCCAATGGGAATGGAATAACATGGCCGCCCCCACATAGTTCAGTTCAGAACTGAACCATGCGGTCTAGCATCTAGGGTGTGGTCAGCCCTGAAGGCACCTGGGATACCTGTAGACTATTCAAGCCATGCCCGAGCTGCAGCACACACTTCGCGTTGCTCTGCACTCGCAGCGTGACGTTCACCATAATCTGTCCTCAGCATTCCAGGCCTGCACCTGCAAAGGAGAAGAGAAGAAGAACACCATTAACCATCCTTACTTGCTTGGCAATCCAGCTCCTCGATCGCTCCAGTGTCACCTCGGAAGCTCGTCCTCGCTTGAAAGCAGCATCCTGGAGGAGGAAAGAAAAGGACAACATTAGTAAGCGTTCGCCTTCCTCATACAAGCATCATTCGGAAGCTCGCTTACCTAGCGAAACGCTCTGTTGGTACTCGACGGCTGCCCGGACATCTTCCATTCAACGTTCCGCATTCTCCCGGTCGTTCTTCATCCAGGAACATCACGGCGGCCTGCAAGAGAAGAATAATACAAGTTAGCCAAACAGCAACAGTGCACATAGCGCCGCGCTTCACACATTCTCTTACCGTCTCGAGCACAGCCCTCTCCATCAACTCAACGTCTTCATCATCCCTTCTGCACCTATGAGAGAAGGAGGACATTAACCAGGGCAATTACAATTACGGACACATTATTTAAGAACCATAGACTTACCTCAAGAGCGGAGTCGCAGCAGGTCTTGACTCTCTGGCCCACGCCCGTGAAGTAACTTGGCAGCAAGGCGCCCATTCTCAACGCACCCCTGCCCAGAACTGCGGGACAGAGAGCATATCTTATCGAAACACAAGGTGAGGAAAACTCTAAGGGGGTCGCTGGGTTTCACACGGGAGGCGGGACCTGAGAGAAAGAGATTGTGGGCTAAACACAAACTCCTGTCTTCCAGACTAGATCCTTGGCAGAACGAGAAGCAGGGGAGGCGAATCCAGGTCGGAAGCAGTCCAACCAAGTCGGGTGGCGTCCTTGTCGAAACCAGGTGAGCGTTACAGAACGCGAAGCCTCAACATTATAATCCACCCGGGCGCCCAGCATGGAAACCTCGGAAACTGACCAGTTAGCTCAGGTGCTGGGGAAGTTACGCGCGGAGGTACATTCAGCCAGACAGGAAACCAATGCATTGCAGAGAGAGCTAATAGTGACCAAAGAACGTACTGATGTCCTAGGTAGACAACTCCTTCAATCACAGGCCGGACAAACCCCTTTGCCTGGGATCAACCCATCAATGCCAACCCCAGTGAGTAACCCGGTGCAGATCACCCTTCCTGGAGCAGTTCCTTTAGCGCCACTAGAGCGTTTCTCGGGGGACCCTAGGAAGTATGCGACTTTTATGAATCAGTGTTGCCTCCATTTTCTTTGCAGACCTGGGGCGTTTCCTAATGACCAGTCGCGAGTGGCCTTTGTGTTGTCTTATCTGAGTGGTAGCGCTGGATGTCCAGTAAAAGTACCTAAATCAAAAGGATCGAATGCCAAAGGTGAGAGTGCATTCGACTAAATACAAAAGGATTACACATTTTTTTAAAAATGTATATTTCTTTCTTTGCTATAGTTTACCTAAAAAACGTTTTTTTACACCAAAAACAGGGCGTTGGAGGGGGAACCCCCCCAAAAGAAAAAAAAAGCAATACGAAAATTCAATCCTTTTTTTCGGTCGAATTGACTCAACCCTTTTGTCATTCGACCCTTTTGAGTCGATAATTTGACCTATAACCATAGTGCTGCAGACTGGTCTGTGCCCTTCATTAGCCGGGATGATCCACTGCTACATGATTTTGGGGGCTTTCAGCAGGAGCTGGAAAAGCTCTTCGACTGTCGTTCCCATGGACATGCCTTAGACAATGAACTCTTGTCCCTCCGTCAAGGAAACCAAGATCTGTTGACGCACATAACTGCCTTCGAAAGGCTTGTGGTCGAAGCAGAATGGCCGGAGGACAAAAGGACCACATTATTCCACCGGGGCTTACGAGGGGAGTTAAAGGATGTACTTGCCCCAAGCAGTAGATCCGCCCAAGGACTGTGCAGAGTTTATTAACCTGGTGGTTCAACTTGATCATAGGTTACAAGATCGAAGAACGGATCGGAGTAGACCAGATGCACGCCCCATGTTCGTGCGTTCCAAGGACCATGTGCGTTCCAAAGACCATGTTCAGCGGGGCACAGAAAGTTCTGTGGAACCAATGCAACTAGGAGGGCTCAGACCCTCTTTAACCAAAGCAGAAAGGGACAAGAGGAGGGAACAGCAGTTATGCTTGTACTGCGGAAAGGCAGGTCATTTTCTCAAAGAATGCCCAGTAAAACCACCAAGAAGGACCGTAGGAGCCACAGATAAAGAGAAATCAAGTGAGGAGTTGGAAAACTACCAAGCCCGGCAATTGTAGGGGTCCGTTTTTCGAGCGAAGAAACCCAATATCAGACCTCCCATTTTGCATTGCCTGTGATCTTGATCAACCACCAACAACCATCAAAGATGCATTCGTTAGAAGCTTACATTGACAGCGGAGCCGTGGGAAATTACATGGACCAGGATCTTGCAGCAAAGATGGGGCTCCCACTCTGCCCTAAATCCACCACTGAGACTGTAACCACCGTAGATGGCACTGAAATCGCCTCCGGCCCCATGTCAGAACGTACCACTGTTCTCACCCTCCTATGTCAGGATGGCCATCAGGAATCAATCGTTTTTGACCTTATAAAAGCACCTCAAGTTCCGCCTGATCCTAGGGATGCCGTGGCTGGTCGCACATAATCCACAAATCAACTGGCGTGCTCGAGAATTTTTTTTTCCCCAGGATTGCACACACACCTGCTATCATAAAGGGAGGAAGACAACGAACACTGGCTCATCAGTTCAGGAAGGGGCGACAAGTGACTTAGGCGTGGTTGGTACCCTGCCAATCCAATATCAGGACTTTCAAGATGTGTTTCAAAAGGAACAAGATAATACCTTGCCACCCCACAGACCCTATGATTGCCAGATAGACCTGATACCTGGTGCACTAATCCCTTGTGGCCGAATCTATGCACTCACAGAGCCCGAGAACCAACATTTGAAATTATACTTGGAACAATATTTGGCCAACGGTTTCATCCGCCCCTCAAAGTCACCTGCAGCGTCTCCCTTATTCTTCTTGCCGAAGAAGGAAGGAGATTTGAGGACTTGCATCGACTACCGCTCATTGAACCAAGTCACCGTCAAGAATCGTTACGCCTTGTCCCTGATCCCGGAATTGTTAGACCAAGTCAAAGACGCCCAAATCTACACGAAATTGGACCTTAGAGGGGCCTACCATATTGTTCACATTAAAAAAGGGGACGAATGGAAAACAGCGTTCCGTACCAGATATGGCTTATATGAATACCAGGTAATGCCATTTGGCCTATGCAATGCCCCAGCCGCATTTCAATGTTTCATGAACGATGTCTTGAGAGAGCTGATTGACGTTTGTGCTCTAGTCTACATAGACGATATCCAAGTATATTCGGCCTCAAAACAGGACCATGTCAAGCATGTGCGTTCCGTCCTTACCACGCTTCGTCAACATCATCTCTACGCCAAACTTGAGAAATGCTCATTCCATGTTACTGAGGTAGAGTTCCTAGGGTACATCCTCACTCCAAAAGGAATCCGAATGGATGTGCACATTGTCGATGCCGTTCTCAATTGGCCAGCTCCAAGTTCATTCAAAGGGGCCCATAGCATGTTAGGATTTGCAAACTTTTACCGCCGCTTCATCCCAGGATTCTCTCAAATAGTACACCCAATCACGTCCTTATTAAGAAAGTGCAATAAGAAATTCCAGTGGACAGAAGAGGCTGAAAAGGCTTTTCAGGAACTCAAGGTGAAATTCACTACCGCTCCAATCTTACAGCATCCTCGCCCAGATCTTCCGTATGTGGTAGAAACGGACGCCTCCAGTATGGCTATGGGTGCTGTTCTATCGCAAAGGGACCCACACTCCGGCCAGTTACATCCAGTAGACTTCTGGTCACGTAAGTTCTCGCCGCGCGAGCTCAATTATGCCATCACTGACAAAGAGCTCTTGGCCATAAAATCAGCCTTCAAGGACTGGCGACATTATCTGCTTGGGGCCAGACACACTATCATCGTGATAACCGACCATCGAAATTTACAATACTTGAAGAGTACGAAGGCTCAGTCCACTCGGCAACTACGCTGGGCTCTTTTCTTCGCTGAGTACGACTACGTAATCACGTTCCGGCCTGGAGTCAGAAATGGCAATGCTGATGCTCTTTCGCGCATGGGCACAGATGAATTGGTGTACACACCCCCTCATCCCGTGGCCATCATCCCGAGCAACAAATTCCTAGGCATTACAACCACCATGACTCAAGACGAATTGCTGCAAGAAATCCGACAAGTAATGACTCAGTAACTACTACTTGAATGGAGTTCTTGGGGAGAACACTATGCAGTTAAGGACCAACTACCATACTACAGGAATCGTTTATTCTTATCCAAGAAAGAGCTTCAGGAACAGGTCATCTCGGAGTAGCATGACTCCCTCATGGAAGGTCACCCGGGAATAGCCAAAACCCTGGCCAAGTTGAAGCGGAACTACTGGTGGCCAACGTGGGGCAAGGACTTTATTCAGTTCATCATCTCTTGTGGTATTTGTGCACAGAATAAGTCATCAAAACAAAGACCAGCCGGGCTCCTTAGACCATTGGACATTCCGCCGGCTCCATGGCATACTTTATCTCTCAACTTTATCACCGACCTACCCTCTTGTCAAGGATATAACACCATCCTAGTGGTCAGGGACCTGTTCTCTAAAATGGCCCACTTCTTGCTGTTTAAAGGACTCCCAAACACATCCAGCCTGGCTAAGACATTCCTGGAACACATTGTACGGCTGCATGGGTTCCCGTCAGTACTGATCTCGGATCGGGCTACCCAATTTGTATCTAACTTCTGGAGGAAATGTTGTTCAATGGCCCAAATTGACATTAGGCTATCCACTAGCCACCACCCCCAAAGTAATAGCCAAACGGAGAGGACGAACCAGACGCTCGAACAATACTTGCGCTGTATGCTCCATCAAGTGGAAGGGGACTGGAAAGACTTGTTGTGGATTGCCGAGTATGCCTATAACAATTCTCTACACTGCAGCACTGGGCAGACTCCATTTTATACTGTTCATGGCAGACACCCACGCACGTCCGAACTGGACATTCCCACGACTCTGGAAATGCCAGCCATCAAAACCCTACACGCCACCATTTCTCAGGCCTTCACACGGGCCATTGAGCCCTTGCGTCAGGCCCAAGTTTGCCAAAAGAAATACGCAGACCTGCATCGCGAAAAGGCCCCCGACTACCAAGTAGAAGACAGAGTGTGGCTAGCATCCGAGCATGTACCTCTAAAAGGGACCCGGACATTCCGCCCACAATATGTAGGGCCTTTTTCCATTGAATCCATTATAAACCCAGCTGCAGTTAAACTGACTTTGCCAACCAACATGCATATCCACCCGGTGTTCCATGTGTCCTTTCTAAAACCAGTTGGCCTGGGACTCAAGTAACCACACCACCAGGACCTGTAATGGTCCACGGAGAACCAGAATTCGAGATCAAGGACATCTTAGACTGAAAGTACGTTAGAACAAAACTATACAACCTAGTCGACTGGAAGGGATATGGTCCACAGGACAGAACATGGGAACCCAGTAATTACATCCATGCACCATGTTTAATACGACGTTTTCATCATGAGTACCCCACCAAGCCAGGACCAGACAGAGGAACCACCTTGAGAGGGGCCTTGCGGGGGAGTGCTGTCATGGCCATAGCCTCTGGCCCTGGTACTCTGGGCCCCATCACAGTGTTCCTGCAGGGCCCCAAGGGCCCAATCATGCCACTCAAGACTCTCCTGGAGACAGTCCTGGCGCCTCTGGCGCCAGGCTCATATGGCAGATGGAGCTTCCAATGGGAATGGAACAACAAGGCCACCTCCACATGGTTCAGTTCAGAAATGAACCATGCGGTCTAGCATCTAGGGTGTGGTCAGCCCTGAAGGCACCTGGGATACCTGTAGACTATGTAAGCCACGCCCGAGCTGCAGCACACGCTTCGCGTTGCTCTGCACTCGCAGCGTGACGTTCACTGTGATCTGTCCTCAGCATTCCAGCCCTGCACCTGCAAAGGAGAAGAGAAGAAGAACACCATTAACCATCCTTACCTGCTTGGCAATCCAGCTCCTCGATCGCTCCAGTGTCTCCTCGGAAGCTCGTCCTCGCTTGAAAGCAGCATCCTGGAGGAGGAAAGAAAAGGACAACATTAGTAAGTGTTCGCCCTGCTCATTCAAGCATCATTCGGAAGCGCGCTTACCTAGCGAAACGCTCTGTTGGTACTCGACGGCTGTCCGGACATCTTTCACTCAACGTTCTGCATCCTCCCGGTCGTTCTTCATCCAGGAACATCACGGCGGCCTGCAAGTGAAGAATAATACAAGTTAGCCAAACAGCAAAAGCGCACATAGCGCTGTGCTTCACGCATTCACTTACCATCTCGAGCACAGCCCACTCCATCAGCTCGACGTCTTCCATCATCCCTTCTGCACCTACGAGAGAAGGAGGACATTAACTAGGGCAATTACAATTACGGACACATTATTTAAGAACAATAGACTTACCTCAAGAGCCGAGTCGCAGCAGGTCTGGACTCTCGGGCCCACGCCAGTGAAGTAACTTGGCAGCAAGGCGCCCATTCACGACGCACCCCTGCACATAACTGCAGGAAGGAGAGCGCATCATATCGAAACACAAGGTGAGGAAAACTCTAAAGGGGTTGCTCGGGTTCACATGGGAGGCGGGCCCCCGAGAGAAAGAGATTGTGGGCTAAACCCGAACTCCTGTCTTCCAGATCCTTGGCAGAACGAGAACCCGGGGGAGGCGAATCCAGGTCGAAAGCAGTCCAACCAAGTCGGGTGGCGTCCTTGTGGATACCAGGTGAGCGTTAAAGATGTCCTGAATTAGCGTGCCACGGGACGGCTCTTCCCAGATTTCCATGTCGCAGGAACAGTGCAAGCACTGAATGGGAAGGCCAAGCTGAATGTTGATGTCCAAGCAGTGTCTCTGGAGTGTAAATGAACAGCAAAGGATGTTTCTGTAGACGGGGGATCCGCAGGCACAAAATGATGGACTGGCAAAAGACAAGCCGAAACAGGAGGCTGGCAGACCAATGGCTGGAATTAGGGCTGGCAAACCTCAGGTCATCTGGTAAAGAGTAGCAGGCAAAGGATAGGGAAGGAAGAAATGAAAAGCAAAGTATAAAAGACAGAAAGGGTAGCATAACAAGGAGAACCAAAATGGTAGGAACTGAGATCAAGGGGGCAGAAGCTAAGATGGAAAACCAAGGAATGGTTAGATAAACACCAGCAAGAAGGAGAAGGCAAGGCAAGGAAAAAGGGATCACAGGGGATACCTGCAGCGTAATACAGTTCAAGGACAAACCGCGTTAATACACAATGAACCAGTGATTACGAGGCTCCTAAATAGTGCTGAAGTGACAACCAGACTTAGACAGCAAGCCAGCGTTGCCATAGAGCACTGAACACTGCGAGTGTGTGGAACACAGCAATCTGCGCATGCGCGGAAACAAAGGAATGGCTGCGTCCACGGAATGCCACGTCCGAACTGAAGACACATAAGCACACTTCTGCTGTTAATTCAGACTCTATGGTGATCATTCAGAAGAAAAGATCCATGATAATAGTAGAGAAGTGGCGAGAAAGTGGTGGTTTGCAGTGGATGTTATTCTGTTTTGAATGCCAGTCCATGTGGAGGAAGAGCCTACACCAGGAAATAGAGTACACTGCTTTAAATCGGCCTGCAGTGCGGTGAAGAAGTGGTGAGAAAGTGGTAGTTGGCGGAGGCTCACAAGTGGGCGCGAGAAGCTACAGCAGACTGTTGAGGCACAAGTAAGTGTTGTCTGTTGCTCATTCTGTAGTATTGTTATGCCAGCAATAAGTTATAACACTTGCGAAGTGTGGAACGCACAACTAATACAAGCCAGGCGGCCATTAGCAAACCAGACTGAAAAATGGAAAAAATAAACTCAGAGGGAAATTCGGAGCGGCTGGGCTGATTGAGCCGGTGGGTGGAATGCAAGACAATAGTACCAATAGACAGAATGAAATCACCAACCATTTTAAACCCCTGACTAGCCATGTTATGACACCTCAGGCTATTCCGCCCCCTACCCCACCCTCTTGGAGGATTCACACTCTGAGGAAACTGCAAATTCCTCGGGGTTACCCCCATTGACAACAACTCGCTACTCAAATTAGTTCTTAGCCTGCAGGGGGAGAGTATGAATCAAGCAGAGTTCACTTCGGGCTGTGAAGTCAACCAAGATCCTGTGCTTGTACCTGATACTGGGCTGTGTCCACCCACCTACTAATATGTTGTCTACACCTAATTTGCAGGGAATTGCGGCATAGGTATATGCCTCCTGGTGAGCAAGCCTAAATGATTCCTCATCCGCCTCGGTATCTTCGGAGGAGGAGGGGAGCAGAGACCCGGACGGTTGGTTCCAAAGTCTTGGATTTCGGGCATATGTATTGAAATAATTGCAGTCAACATCTGGCTTTTTTGCAGTTGCTGTCACCTTAACAGCAACCATGCTGGAGACCAGCCAGGGGTGGCTCCCCTTTCAAAAAACTGGAAGGATGACGAGCAGGGCAGAGGTGTGTGAACCACCACACAGGTGTTGGTGTCTGAAGAAAAAATGTAATTATGCTGTTATTTGCAATGGCCATAATATATGCGTACCATTTGGTTGCCAATAGTGGCTGATGAGCAATGATTTGAACAATATTTAAACGTTAATATGAACAGTGATGGGCTGCTGTGCTGAATATGGGGTTACCACCCCTAGGGTGCTAGCGTTATTATATAAAAGTTTGGACTTTCTGACAGACACCCCAGGCACTGTGCTTAAATAGTATTACAATTTAGGAATTCATAAACGCATGAAGTTCATGATCCGTGTTTAACCCATTACTGATAGTCTGTGATTCAAAGATTAACAGGGCTTCCTTTTGCTGCATCGATAGCAGTCTATTTAAACTGTTGTATTGCAAAAAACCTGATTCCCCCCGGATCCTTAGTGGAGTGTTCTTGATACTAATGATTGGCTATTGGATTCAATTTGTTTTGGGTCTGACGCTGGGGATCGAGTGCCCCCTTGTTTCCTGATGTAAAACATGGTGGTGGTGTTGTCTGTGAAAATCCTTGCCTTTCAAGGACGGGAGGAACGACTTGAGCGCCCAGAACACTGCCCGTAACTCCAGGATGTTCATATGAAGATCCTTCTCTTCTGGTAACCACAGGCCTCTGGCGTGCAGACGTCCGGTGTGCGCTCCCCATCCCTCTAGGGAGATGTCCATGGTAACCATCTACTGGTATCGTGTGGTCTGGAATCCTGTGTCTTAGGCGTGTTAGAGCAAATTCCTGGAGGGGCTGCATCTGCAACCTGCATAACCGGACGAGGTAGATGCAGGACGATATCATGCCCAGCAATGACTTGATGGCTCGCACTGTGGCTGTCCCCGACAGCCGCTGCACCTTCCCCAGAATGACTGCTATCCTCTCCTCCGAGGGAGACGCTAGGCAAGACACTGTATTGAGACTAAGATTGCTTAGAGTTTTTCAGCCTAAATGCAACTTCTGGCGAACCTGCTGCTTAAGTATAAGTGTACTCTCTGTTATTTACTTTTGCTCATATGTGTCAGGCTGCATGTGGATTCCTATTCTGAGGCTGATCAGAAAGATTAGTGGAAAAAAAAGAAAGGTGGAAATCCGTTGTTTTGTGCCCAACTCTAGTTGAATGTCACATTGATTACATCCATTCAATGCATAAATGTATTCCTTTGATTTGTGAAATGTATTCTCATAAAGATTTGGCAAATTTGATATGTCTTCTTTGTCAAAATATCTTATCGACATAAAGTATAGCCCTCGACACGTGTTTCTCCGTCTATGGTTAGTGAGGGTTCTTCAGGAGGGATAAGCCTTAAGTTCGGCTATTTTTCTCGAAACAGCTACAAGGTGTAAAACAAAAGATGCAAATTGTTCAGTGTATTTCTATTGTCTAATGTGTAATAATATTACAGTTGTATTGATAATGGCACCTAGGAACAGCGCGTTCTGCGATGGCGTCAAGCAGGACTTGGATAGTTGACGGAGAATTCCAGATTTGTTAGTAGCCGGTTGTCTCTGTGTGCCCTTGGGCCAGCTACTGTGAGCGGGTGCAAATCAGCCAGTCATACAGGTATGGGTATACGTTTATGCCCTGTAGGCGTAGACGGGCCGGCACTGGTTCCAGGCACGTTGTGAACAATCTAGGGGCCGACTTCAAGCTGAAAGGTAGGTCTTGAACTGGTAGTGCTGTCCCTGCACTACGAAGCGTAGAATCTTTCGATGTTCCCTGAAGTCACTGGGGAACTAGCTCTATCGCCCAAATTTCGCAGCATGGCCCGTACATCCTCCAGGAGCTGAGGGATGTGCTGCTCCTGACAGCCCATCGGAAGGATCCACAGACACCTGTGCTGAGACTCCAGAATACATCCTTGGGCGAGTAGTGTGTCCAGCACCCATCTGTCGGTGGTGATCTTTCTCCACTCGCTGACTAACTTCGTCAGCTGGCCTTGCACCGGGGTGCACGGGTGGGGGCCTGACGATCTGGTCGGTTCAGGCTTGATTTGGCACCAGCGCCCTGCCCTGCAGGCGACAGTGAACCTGTCCTCCACTACCGTAGGCCTGGGAACGGCCTCTGTAGGCTTCCTGAGTCATGGATCTGGAAGGCTGACAGTACAATGAGGAGAAAACTTTGGAAGACCTGCTCGACTTTCCTCTGGAGGAGTGAAAAGAAGAGCAGTGCTGCTGCTGGAGGGGTACCAGGGAACAGGCCGTCTCTGTATCCGCCTTGATGGCCCGTAGGGACTCTTCGACGACCTTCCCAAATAGGTTATCTCCGTCAAAGGTCATGTCCAGTACCTTCACTTGGATCTCCTAGCAGAAATTTGTGGCCTTCATCCAGCCTTGTTGACGAAGGCAGACACCATTACCCATCTGCCGGAACACTTTGTCAGCGGCATCCAGCGCCACTGTGATGGCGTTATAAGACGCTACCTCCCCTTCCTGGAAGAGAGTGATTGCCTCCATCTTCTCATCGTCAGGGAGGAACTCCAAAATCGGACCCAGCTTGTACCACAGTTATCAGTCGTACCTGGCTAGGATCACCAGTGCGGTGGCCGCCTTGACAGTAGAAAGCGCAGTGTAATTCACCTTCCTTCCCCTGGCGTACATGTTTCCCTCACTGTCTGGAGGGACCGAAGAAGACGAGGACGGGTTAGCTGACTGCTTCTTCGCGGCCACAAACACATTCCGTAGCCTGCACTTGGGGCAGGGCTTGAAGAGGGACCTTCCCTCCTCCTTCTCCCCCGTCACGGTCGGAGGGCGCAAAGTAGGCCCAACGGCCTTCTGGAATCTTTGACGATCTTTGCCCTTGAGGGGCGCTGAAATTTATTGACAGCGGATCCCCACTGTCGGCAGATGGAGAAGAGCGCACACAGGCTCTTTTGAAACAAAAATAGAACCTTTTTCCGTTGAAAACTTGAATAAAGTATAGAAGTAGAGCGCCGAGCAAACTCAAGGACTCCCAACACTGAAACGTGCATTAAAAATCTGAAGATGGCTGCCAGAGGAGGGCTTAGGAAGAGGACCGTCATTGGATGGGGGCAGTATGACCCAGAGGGCAGTAATTGGTTTAAAGGAGAAAGACAGTTTGTAAATGAAAGTGAAACTGTTTTTTCTTTTACAGAGGATTCCCAACCTGATGACGGCCAATATTCATGAGCATGTGAATCTATGCCGGACACCATGCTGGAGAAAACGCTGGCACCCGAGGCGTGGTAACCCCACATTCAGCACTGCAGGCCTTCACTGTACATATTAATGTTCAAATATTGTTCACATCACTGCTCATCAGCCACTATTGGCAACTGAATGGTAAGCATACATTATGCCCATTGCACATAACAGCACAATTACATTTTCTCCTAGCATCATAGGCCTTGAGGCATCAACACCCCTGGCTGGTCTCTAGCATGGTTGCAGTTTAGTTGACAGCAGCTGCAAAAAAGCTGGTTGTTGTCCACAATTATTTCAATACACATGCCCGAAATCCAAGACTTTGGATACAACCGTCATATCACCTAGCAACCAGAATGATGTTTGATGCTGTCTCGAACGAGCCAGCAGCCTGTACATCGGCAACGCGGGAGACGTAGGCCCCTATAACTTACAGTAACCAATCATTATTAACAAGTGCTCCAATCTCAAAAATAAAACATTAAATACACTAGGAACCATGCCCACCAATTTTACATATTGAAAGGTGGAGTTCAAACCAATTAAGTTAAATGTGTATTCGGGGCATTGCCCCCTCAGGGCATTCATATGTCACACTTATCAATGCTTGTCCTTGCACAGGGTTCCACACTGCACATTGAGGGGATTGCACCGCAAGTAGTCATTATTAAACAATGTAACACTAGTACCGGGTGTCGGCCAAGATGGTGCTCTGGCTCATCAACATTCAGCACCATACCGGGACACTAGTCCTTTCTTAGTTCCCCAGCAAGCGAGTTTATGTTACTTAGCAACCCCCACCGCACTCGATGTGACTATCACACCACCTCACGAGTGCTCTGTCTGCATGCTACTTTGTGTCACAGAACTTCATATCAGGTAAGAGCATGCACATTAGTCCTCAGATCGCATTTTCATTCCTTTATGTACAGCGATCAATGCCTGTGTCTGTGTTACAATGTTTTCAGATTAATATTGAAGTCAGACTGGCACCCTACGTTTTGAAATCTGAGGCCACCACCTGGAGTGCTTGTATTAGGCTCACCTGGCTCCCACAGGGGCGTTGGTCGGACCCGGACAGCTGCGGTCTCCACCCACGTGATGCGTAGTGCAGCGATGACTGACTGGATCTGCCCTCCTAATCTTGTCTGCTTAACCCGTAGAAATATTCTCCTGCAAGTGGAGAGATGGATTTAGCCACTTGTGGATTCAAGTGATGGCACCCCCACAGTCCTCCCCAATTAATCACCTCCGAAATGCCCTCACAGCAATCTCACCTTATATTCTTGAAAGATGAGCTCTCCATCCTGCGTGGATTTGCTGGGGCGCGTCGATTCCAGTTACTTCACTAGTTTGAAGGCTCGGGAGAGTTCCGGAGAGTATTGACTCTGAGGTTCCAGGTGAGGACCAGTACGTATTAAGTTCATAGAGTTCAATATGTCCGATGTTCACTCTTGTTCCCCCCTTCCTTTCTTGTCTTGCAGCTGGCTCGTGAAAAGATGCTCTTGTGGCAGCTGGTGACACTCAGGTAAGAGTCTGTATTACCCGGCGCTGTCCGGTAAATGCTGCACGAGGAAAACGTGTTGTTTTGTCTGTCTTTACAGATGCGGCACGTGAAAATATGGAGAGTCACAAAAGGATGCCTTCGGTGGTAAATCAGGTAAGTCTATGGTGGTAAGAATTATATTTGTTGGTTCCCTTGGCACACCTTGTGGTTTTCTTTTGTCTCCTAGGTGCCGATCTTCGGCTCCTAGGAGACAATACACATCTTCGAAGAAAAGATGGAGGCAGCGCCGACCCGAAGGATGCTGTGAAGACTGGTGAGTATGGCGCGGCGCTACAGCTGGAGGTGTGGCGCGTGCAGAAATGATGTTCTTTACAGGTCCGGAGACAAGATGGATCCAGAATCAGGTGTGGAATAGAAATAAGTTTGTTTTCTAACCTTGTCCCTTTCTTTCCTCTTTGTTTTAGGAGCTCCGGATTCTAGGCGGGCGTGGCAGAAGACTGGATGCAGTCTGCAGGCACGGTGAGCGTTACGCTGCTGGATGCAGAACAACGCGAAGCGTGTGTTGCTGGTCGGGTGTGGTTTAAATAGCCTCAAAAGTAGTCCCAGGTAAGAAGTCCCTAGAACCACACCAGAGTAAAAAATAGTCCCTGTAGAAAAATAGTCCCTTTCAGGCTTCATGTTGGATTGGAGTCATTTGCAGCATGGTCTGCCTGAGGTAAGTAATGACTATGAGCCAGGCGCCTTAGGCGCCAGGACTGATTCCTACTATGAGCCTGGCGCCTAAGGTGCCAGGATTGAACCCAGATAGCCCCTAGTCGGGGCTGCTGAGGTTTTACTAACTGTCTAGATGCCTGCTCCCGGGGCTGATGGACTTGGTCCGGATGCCTGGGGGTAGGCATCATGACAGCTTGCTGGAAACAGCAGTTTTGGAGGCCTATGGATTCCCATGATTCAATTCTCATATGTTGTAGCAAAGTGAGAATGTATTTGCCTTCTGAGTGAAGGTCAGTTGATTTGCTTTTTTGGTTGCGAGCTCAGTAGGCCCACGCATCTAAGCCAATCCATAAGGGACAATTGTTTTTTGACCTTGAGGGAAAGGGAAACTTCAAAAGCTATGCAAGGAATGAGAGCTTGGGAAAAATACGATTTGATAAGGTTACGTTTTAAAAACGTTTGTACGGAACATGAAATATCAGTTCACGAAGATTCTTTGGTGCAAACACATTGCTGTCTGACTTGGCCAAAAATAATGGAGGCAATAAACATCATGTAAGTTTAATTTTGACGACTCTACACCGACCCGCGTTTTAATTTTATATTACCAAAACACTCATTGTGATAATATAGCTGAAGTATTATCTTTTTGCGCAGTTGTAATTTTCCTCCAATAACAGAGTGCAGATTGTCCACGTTTGCAGGCTATGACTAGAGTCACCCTTGTTGACCGTTATTACTTTTTCTTTGAAATGCTATGCTTGGCCACATAGCTTTGTGTATCAGTTTGCACGTTCTTTTGGTCTTGTGTAAAAACAAGAGATGTCATTTTTTCTTGCTTGTCCATTCATTTTTGCTTCATAGCTGAATTACCATCTCACTGTGTAGTTGACCTTTTTTTAAACCTTACGGCGAGTGATGATTCTCTGCGTTTGTAGCCTGTCACTATATGTACCCATGGTCAACGCTAATATTTCCTTAAAATGTCATGTTTGCCCACTTCGATTTGTGCACTACTTTCCACAATCTTTGTGTCTTTTTTGGAATTTTTTGCTAAAGGTTGGGTATTGACACAGATTCTCTCTTACGTTTTCCAACGTAGCTACATCTTGCCGTACTGTGCGTGCCATGGTTTCCAGATGCCGAATGACGGCTTCTTTCAACGCCAGATGCAACTGCTCATGACCGCCTGCCTGTCCATAACAATGTTCTGGGATGACCGGGCAGGGCCCATTTGTCCCTACGCTGAACTAGCCATTAGGAGTAACATAACATCATTTATGGTGGTGTAGGGCAAAGGACATGGCGCCGTCTTGGAAATAACTGTGCAACAAAGCGATGCTTAAACAGAAACGCATAGTTTATGCATGGGAAAATAATTACGTGTGCCTCACCATGAACATTTTCAGTGACGCCCTTAGAACCATTGTTACAATTTAATTGAAAATGGGATTAGTCCGATGGTCTCTGACAGTTCTTTGTTCAATAAAACTACTTTACAAATTCTAAAATGTTAACAGTTTTTTTAAAATCCAGTGTATCATTTCAAAATGTAAGGTACAACGTTGTACGTCGCTGTATGTTTATTTACAGGTTCTGCGTCATGGCACGTGCTTTTGCTTTTTGGAGGCTGTCATGGAAAGCGAAGAGGGGCAATGTATGGAATAACCGCCTTCCCTTTCTATGGTGGCCATCTTGAAAAAGGATTTTGTTTTGTAATCGCTGTATGTTTATGTACAGGTTCTGCGTCACGGCACGTACTTTTGCTTTTTGCAGGCTGCCATGGAAAGCAAAAAGGGGCCACGTTTGGAACAACCGCCTTCACTTTCGATGGTGGCCATCTTGAAAAAGGATTTTGATTTTTTAATCCGGCCCACGGATTATAACCAGAAATCCTATTTTTCAATAGCACACGTTATTGCTTTGCAAATCTATACCATTACTGGCAAATCTTATTGCGTCTATGTCCTTTACTGAGAAATATAAAGTACATGGAGTGTATGCACATTTTTTTTTAAAATACATACACTGTGAAAGGTGGTTCTTAACGCAACATTTACTTTGTTAACGGATGGCTTTCTATTTTGCTAGGACAGCTAATAAGGCCATTTGCGAACGGAAATGAGGAAAGAGGCATCAAACAGTAATATGGGGGGGTAGGTGGACGGCGCAAAAATATTGTGCGTTTGTTATTTGTAAGGTTGGGGCACTGTTTGTCATGCTCCTTCAATACAACAGTGCTGCTATTTCTTGGGGATGGGGGATGGCCTTAGCTGCTGTCATTTCCAGATAACTAGAACTTTTGCTAAAAGTATGTAATGTGTACTACATTGTTAATGGCTGACTACCAATACGTGTTGGCGCTGTGGAAGGGAAATGTTGCAGGTGGACGTTCCTACTTCAATATAAAATCTGTTTCCACACTGTCCACGAGGCAAACATCTTACTGTTAAGAGTTTACGGATTCTGGGACACGTTAACGTGCTGTACACCGGCATATTGTCATGTGGTATTCTCTGCAAGGTGTGTAAATAAGTCAGAAGTTACTTTACATCATGGTTACGTGCCACTATTATAAACCGATGATCTTTAGCAAAAAAACTTTGCAAAAAGGGACGGTATGGTTAAGTTGCTCTACTGAAAGCATGTGAAAGTCAGTAAAAAAAACTTTGTTAAAGGGACGTTATGGTTAAGTTGCAATACTAAAAACCCATAAAATTCACTAATACAATCTTTAATGGGACTTTATGGTTAAGTCGCGTTACTAAAAACCTGTGAAATTCACTAAAAAATCTTTATAAACGTGACATTATGGTTCAAAGTAAAACTGAAAAACCCCTGAAATTCGCCAGTTATGGTAGGCTAAGCAACCATAACTGCCTGCACCACTGTGCACTGCTAACACTAAAACCCAGGACATCAAAAATGACAACGCAAATGTCATTGATGACATCACTGATGACATCACATGTGGTGCCCCTTCGTTTTTGTTCACTGCCATCTAGGCCAGGTGGGTTTATTTACTGACAGTCAGAAACTTACCTTTGAAAAGGTATTACATTTATAGATATTGCTATTCTCACATGTTTTTACACTACTTTCATTAGAATTTAATTGCCTCGTTTGATGTACATATATAGCGGAAGAAGCAGGCCTGAAATAAAGCAATCATTTTTGTGCGTGAATACAATCATGTACATTATACACAGTTGCTAATGATACTGTCCCTTGTATGCTTACTTTATTCTCCATATATAAGCCCCATCTTTGTATGCATTGTAGTCTATTTATGTTTTGTGTGTATTACTAGAAATATGTAGTAAATGATGCATTATTAGCAGCTTAGTACATGTTTCACAGACCAGAAAAGTGTGATACAGAAACATTCACCTTTTTATTATACAACTTTGGAAAGTACAAACATAGCACCTCTGTGGTGTATGCTGCAGCCAATACCTACATTTCTGTATGAGTAGGTTCCTGTACTAGAAACAACACTGCAATGGAAGTTTCTTTAGAACACTAAATGTAAACACTAAACACTATGTACTTTATTACACATGTCCCGATAATCCCTGATACTTTTTTTGCTAAAATTACATTCACAACCCCTCACCTGAAAAGTAAATTCACATGTGATATCATCAGTGATGTCATCAATGACATTTGTGATGTCATCTTTGATGTCCTGGGTGTTAGTGTTAGCAGTGCACAGTGGTGCGGGCAGTTACGGTTGCTTACCCTACCATAACTGGCGAATTTCAGGGGGGTTTTGGTTTTACTTTGAACCATAATGTCGCGTTTACAACGTTTTTTTTAGTGAATATATATATACACATATATATATATATATATGTTGTGTAATAATACTTATAGCATGCAAAATGAGGCTACTAGGAACACATGTTATAGGACGGTGGGAACAATTAATCAATAATCAACAAAGGAACAAGAGGCTGCTCCTACCTTAAGCAAATAAATGCTGGAGCACTGTTTGTCCCACGGCAGATTCAAATTTGCTGTCTTCTTCCAAGCAGTAGTACCGGGCAAAAGTGTGGTTAATGCTCCATGTTGATGCCCGGCAGATGTCTTTTAAGGACACTCCTAATTGAAAATCTGTTGAAGTCGCTCTCGCTCTGGTTGAGTGTTCTGTGGGTGTGGCTTGCAATGGGTTGTTTCTGAGCGCATGACAGTGAGCGCTACAACTGGATACCCAACGTGCCAGGCTCTGTTTGGATATGCATTTGCCCTTGGTTCGTCCTGCAAATGAGATGAAGAGTCTTTTAGAGGTTCTGAATTCCTTGGTCCATTCTAAGTAGAACTTGAGTGTTCATGCCACATCTAGGGAATGTAGCGTACGTTCGGCAGTAGTCGTGTGGTTGCCGAAGGATGTAGGTAGAACGATCCTTTCTGCCAGACTGGCTTCAGACACAATCTTAGGAATACATTTAGGGTGAGGTTGTAAAAGGACCTTATCTCTGTGAACATTCGTAAAAGGAGGTTCAGCAGATAAAGCCTGTAGCTCCCTGATGCGTTTGGCTGGTGTGATGGCCACAAGAAAGACTGTCTTCCAGTATTAGAATTTTAAATCACACCTGTGTATAGGTTCATATGGTGCTCTCATTAATGCGGCAAGAACCATGTTAAGACTCCATGGAGGAGCAATGGACCTTAATGGGAGATATTGCTAGGCACACTTTAGCTAAGTGTAAGAGGTAAGGTAGTATATGCTCTGTAGATGCCAAGAGGGGGTCTGTGTTAGTGTGTAGACACCAGGTTCTGAACCGTTTCCACGTTTTGGAATATGTTTGTCTAGTAGACAGAGCCTTTTCAGCCTGTAGTATATCCCAGCATTTGGGATCTAGCGTGAGGTTGTGAAACCTTTGCTGCTGAGGAGCCATCCCCCGAGGAAAAGACTGGCTGTGCTGTGGTGAAGTAGCTTGCCCTTCTGCTGAGATAAGAGGTGCGAGTGAGGTTGGAGATGGGCCGGTGTCTCGATCGCTAGTTTTAGGATCATCAGGTACCAGATCTGGCAAGCCCACAACAGGGCTATTCGTATCACAGTGCAGGGCTGTTCGATCATTCTGCGCAGGACCTGCAAGATAAAAAGTGTTGGTGGAAACCCATAAAGGAATTTTCCCTTCAGTAGTATGGAAAATGTATCTCCCAGGGAGTGTTTTACGGGATACCTGGAAGCAAACTGATCACATTTGGTGTTCTCGTGAGTTGGGAACAGATCTACGCTGGGATTCCCCCACATGCAGAAAATTCTGTCGAGTTCTTCATTATTGATCTCCAACTCGTGCGACTGTAGAAACTGCCCGCTGAGCTTGTCTGCTAAGATGTTGTCCTTGCCGGGAAGGTGATCCGCTCTCACATGAATTTTGTGATGTAGTACCCAATTCCAGAGTAGTTGTGATTCCTTCGAGAGAATGTTGGACTTGGTGTCCCCTTGTTTGTTTGTGTAGTGCACCGATGTGGTGTTGTCCGTCTGCACTGTCACCATCTGGCCCGTATGAACTGGAAGGAAGGACTTTTGAGCCCACCGAATGTCCCTGAGTTTCAGCATATTTATGTGTAGGGGAGATTCTGTTGGCAACCATATCCCACTGGCCTGATGGTTGCCTAGATGAGCTCCCCATCCCGAGAGTGATGCGTCCGTCCTCAGTAGCATGGTGGACGTAGGGGTTTGAAAAGGGCCCACAGAATCTCCCTGAGTTCCAGCATATTTATGTGTAGGGGAGATTCTGTTGGCAACCATACCCCGCTGGCCTGGAGGTTGCCTAGATAAGCTCCCCATCCCGAGAGTGATGCATCCGTCCTCAGTAGCAGGGTGGACGTGGGGGATTGAAAAAGGAGACCTTGGAGAAGACTGGGGCAGCTGGCCCACCATCTGAGTGCCTTGTGAAAACTTGGAGTGAGACGAATAATGTCTTCCCATGACACACAGTGTTGAGCCCATCGGTTGTTCAGCTCCTCCTGAAGCGGTCGTATTTTTAGCCTGCAGTTTGGTATGAGGAGGATACTGGAAGACATCATACCCTAAAGGGATTTGTATTGCACGACAGTAGAGTTTGTCCTGTTCTCGAACCAAGCAATGAGATTTTGCATTGTTGTCATTCTGTCTGACGAGGGTCTGTTCCTAGAAAAATCGATGTCTGCGCAGGCAGAATCAAGGACTTGTAGTTGTTGGTTGAGAAACCTATGTCCTGCAAAAGTGTTGTTATTTCCACTGCTGCGGCCGCTGTATTTAGGGGGGTTCCCTTCACTAACCAATCCTCCAAGTAAGGGAAGACCTGGATTCCTGAGCGACTGCGATGGGCTGCTACCGGGGCTAGGTATTTCGTGAAAACCCTTGGTGCAGGTTTTTACCTGAAGGGAGCACCTTGAACTGGAAGTGTTGGTTGCTGACTGTGAACCAGAGGTATTTCCTTTGTGTTGGATGGATGAGAATGTGAAAATATGCGTCATCCAAGTCTGGAGTGGCGGAGAAATAGTATTTTTTGATCCAAGGGAGAACCAACTATAGGGAAGTCATTTTGAACTTTAGTCGGCAAACACTTCTTTTGAGGGTCCGCAGATCTAGGATCAGGCGCCACTGGCCATTTTTGTTTTGCACTAGTAAGAAGTGGGAGTAGAAATCATTTCCTTGCTGAGGATGGCATACCCTCTCTATGGCGGCCTTTCGTAGAAGTTTGGGTTGGTACTTTCTGTATAAATTCTATGGTGTGTCCCCCTTTATCACTTGAAGCACCCATTTGTCTGACGTTATGGTTTTCCACTGGTCTAGGTGCCTTGAGATGCATCCTCCTGGCAGGGATAGATGCGGGAGTGGGGTTGGGTAAGGGTCAATTCTTTTTGGCCTGGCTTCTGCCTTGTCCTGAACCTCTCCTGCCGCGCTGATTTTGTACATACCTGTTGCAACCTTGTTGGTACCTGCCCCCCGACTGGTAGGAATTTGAGGAAGACGTTTGACCCTGGAAAATTTTCCATAAGATTTGTATTTGGAACTGTTGCTTCCAAAGGAACCGCGGTCCTTGTATTTGTCCTTTAAAGAGCTAATCGCTCTAGCTGTGTCTGTGTGGACCTTGATTCTCTTTAAGTGATCGTCACTCTTTTTGCCGAATAGGTCTTGACCATCGATGGGCATGTCCAAGATCTGGGCTTGTACTTCTGGTCTGAAACTGGTGGCCTTCATCCAGGCCTGGCGTCCAAGTACTGTTCTGTGTGCCATCTGCCTGAAACCGCAGTGAGCGTTGTCCACTGAGGTGTCTATCATGTGGTCCGAGACTGCTTCGCCGTCTGCAATTATGTTGGAATTCTTCCGGGAGATACTTTGTCAGTTTAGACATGCAGAGCCATAGCTCTCCATCAAACCTAGCCATTATGGCCATGCCGTTGCTGGCCCTAACCGTAAGTGATGCCGCTGTTGCAACCTTGAAGCCAATTGCTTCTAGTTTATGTCCCTCCTTATCTGGTGGAGCAGTGAGGGGGGAAGCCAGGTTTTGCAGTCTTTTCCTTGCTGCTACGGTAATGTCCGGTTTTGGATGGCCTCTGAGACATAAAGGGGCCGTGTCTCGGGCCTTGTACTTTTTCTACGGTCTAGCTATTAGTGTTGGGGTGGAGAGTGGAGGATTTTTACACCTGCATCCCAGATGGTTTCCAAAATAGGAATTGTAGTGATGGTGCACCGCCTCTTGTCCCTGTGTTCATAGAGAACCGACGCTTTTTCTTCAGTAGTGACCTGAATCTTGGAAGGTTCCGCTGAATTTGCCATGACTTTGTGAAAAGACACGATACCGTCTGGGTGTGTTGAGCCCCCCCCCCCGTGAGCCCCATTTCTTTTGTCTCTCAATGGTCACCGACTACCAGGTGTCTGGGTCTGTGTCTGGCGAGTCCTGTGACATCTCACCCGCCTCAGGGTCATCTTCCTGCCAGTCGGAGTCGGAAAACTCTCTAAAGGGGCCATCAGGATCCCTCTCTTCCTGTTCAAAGTGAACAGTGATTCCGGGCCCAATATCGAGGGAGATGATCTTGCTCTTTGTGGCAAAGATCTCAGGGGCGACAGAGTGTTTCCTCCTCTGAGCAGCTCACAATGGCGTTTGTGCCCTTGGTGGCTTTCCCTTGAAGTGGACTGACAAGGTGGTGGTGAGGCGTGCGGTCCCTAGGGTGCACAGGTGATGTGCTTTGCGGTTGTCTGTCTGCTGAGACCGACTGAGTGGATTGTCTCGCTCTTTGTTTTCTGGTGAATTCTTCCATAATCCTGCCCATTGATTGTAAGAGCGCCGGGCCAAGGCTGTGATAGCCCTGTATTTCCCCATTGCCAGGCGCCGGTAAAATTCGCAAGTTTGACGGCAGCCTGCCTGTATTACAGGCAAGGCTACTGCCAAACTTTTAATGAGGCCCAGTGGCTTTTAGTCCTTCCAATTGCGAATGGACGCTTAAGACCTCCTCTGGTTGAGGAAAAAGCTCCTCGACGACCTTCGCAGGAGTCCCTTGCATGGGTGTTAACCCATGTCCATGGCCTGTCGACAGCTCTTCTGTTGACGACGGTGGTTGCTTGGTGGACAACTGCTTGGGCATCGATGAGCATACTGTCAATGAGCTTTCTGTTGATGACCTACCTGTAGATGAATGCTTTGTTGACGTGCTCTCCATGGACGACTTAGCCGTTGACGAATGCTTTGTCAACGAGGAGATCTTCTTTGTCGACGATTACTTGCATAAGGATTAGTTTGTGGACGAATGCTTTGTCGACGAGTCCTTCGACGACAGTGATTACTTCGTCGATGAGGAAGCTGGTTTGGTTGTAGACGACAGATTAATCGATGACGAAGTTGCCATTCTAGTAGATAGTAAGGTTAACTTAGTCGCGGACGGTGTCTCTGTGGATGACCGCTTCGTTGATGAGGGAGAAGAAAAATATACGTTTTTATCTTTTTATGGATCTTCCATCACCATACCCTCCTGGGTTCTGGAAGGTTCATTAGAGGACTTTCTACTCCTCTTCTTGTCCTTAGCAGGTGGGGCGTGTGCTCTGTCCACTGAAGAAGCTATCCTTTTAGGAGCTTGCTTCTCAGTGTGCCTGGAGGAGGTTGATGGAACAGTCTTGCAGGATTCCTCACATTTGTCTGCTCTCCAGGTGTAAAAGTAGTCTTCTGTGCCTGTCTTCCAGGGTTTTCTTGGTGAACCTTCGGCATATACTGCATGACAATGTTATGAGGGTAGAGGCAGTAAGTGTAGCGTTTGTGTTGGTACCTGGTAAAGATGATCCTCTTGCCATACTTGGAACAGTCCTTGAAGAGAGAAGTCTTCCCTTTCACAGTTTGGCCTTGTTCAGCCATGAGGAGAAGTGAGTGACCCAAACACATAACGTTTTTGGGTGTGGAGAGAATAAAATACAGGCTTCTGAGAGTAAAGCTAAGACACCCTACTAAGAAGGAAGCTGAAAAGATTAATTTGGTTGGGAAGAGATAAACTATGAGAAAATTCGAAAATACTCAGAGCTGAAGAGTATCCACCTGTACTGTAAGACACAGTGAAAAATCTGAAGATGGCTTACTGGGGTAGAGCCGAAGCCCTGCCACCTCATTGGTTGGGGCCTAAAAGTAGCAAAAGGAGGTGGAGGGACTCCAAAAGTGAAAAGGTACACAAGCCCTATATGGTCCTATGGGTGTAGCTCCCCCCCCCCCAAAGGGAACGTTTTTGATATATTATTTGTTTTTAATTTACTGATGATTCCCAGTCTGACGACTGGGAATATTCAAGCATGTGAATCTTAGAAAGATCCAATTCTGGAGAAGAACAAGTTACTTACCAAACTGGTAACGTTCTTTTGACTGGATGTTCCTCCAATGTTTCCTCATCTATGACATGTAATGACCCCAGGGGTGCTGCTTCAAAAAGAAAATTCGGCGGAGGGCGCCTTTGCGTCGATGGCGTCGAGTCGATGTCCCTCGAAGGCCTCCGTCATCGGATGTTATAAGTAGTACGCACAAAGCCCGTAGCCTCAGTTCATGTCCCTCTCACAACGTGTGGCACATGTGCCCATAACACAGCATCGACTGCACTTAGCCTTGCAGGAACGAAAGCTGCAATGGTCATGGGAAATTCTTGAAAGGGGTAGGCTAGGAGGGCGATGAAAAATACGTTGGTCGAAAGAACATTACCAGTTTGGTAAGTAACTTGTTCTTCGAATGGGTTGTGTCCTCCAACGTATTCCTCATCTATGACAGACTCCCAAAGCAGTAACCATAAATGGAGGAGGGAAACGAATTTAGAGATACCAAATTAAATGGCAGAGTAAAGCACTGCCTTACCAAAGGCAACATCCTGAGCATCGGAAGTATTCAGGGAGTAATGCTTAACAAATGTGTGTATCGAAGACCACATTGCAGCGCCACAGATGTTTATTACTGGCACACCCCTTTGCAGGGCTGTTGAAGTAGCTATGCCCCTGGTAGAATGAGCCTGCAAGCCCTCAGGAGGGTCCTTGCCAGCCAACCTGTAGCCTTCTGAACTAGTGAGGATGATCCACCTGGACAAGGTCTGCTTAGAAACAGCCTGTCCTAATCGTTGACCAGTAAACCCCCACAAAGAGCTGGTCATCCACTCTGACTGAGTTTGGCCATTCTAGAGAGATAAAAGGTTAAGGCTCTCCTAGGAACCAATCTATGGAGCCGTTCCTCTTCCTTACTAGGATGTGGAGGCTGCTAGAAGGCGGGAAGTATCACCTTCTGACTCAAATTTAATTCTGACACTACCTTAGGTAGAAAGGACGGACGTACTCTTAATACAAACCTGTCCTCGTGGAACAAAGTAAAGGGTGGCTTAGAAGAAAGTGCCTGCAACTTGCTCACTCTTCGAGCAGACGTAACTGCAACTAAGAAAACAGTCTTAAATGTTAACAATATTAACGGACAAGAGTGCAAAAGTTCAAAAGGAGCACCCATCAGAAATTTCAAAACCAAATTAAGGTCCCAAACCGGCACCTGAAAAGGCGATGGCGGGAACACATTTATGAGCCCTTTCAGAAACAAAGTGATTAGTGGAATCTTGAAATGAGAGCATTCTTCAGACGAGCGCTTAAAGATAGAAAGCACTGCCAGGTAACCTTTAATGGTGCCCACCTGAAGACCCCTGAGGGCCAAAGAAAACAAGAAGAAGAGAGCCTCTGGAATTGAGCACTGAAAAGGATCAACATTCTTTCCTCTGCACCAGTCGCAAAACTTATGCCAACGGCAACAGTACAGAGACTTTGTTGCCAGCTGCCTAGCCAAAAGTAACACCTTCATGACGTCAAACGGGAGGTCCCAATCCTTATATGTAAACCGCTCAGAAACCAAGCGTGAAGGTTAAGAGTCTTGACCTCTGGATGGAAAACCCGACCTTCCTCTCGCGAGAGAAGATCCTCTCTATGGGGAAGATGTATTGGAGGGCAGATGGACATGTCTAGAAGGTGTGGGTACCACGCTCTCCTAGCCCAATATAGAGCAATGAGGATCATGCGGGACCCGAACCGTTGTAACCTCCGGAGGACATGAGGAAACGCGTACAGCAGCGGGAATTCCCAATCCACCACGAACGCGTCTCCGAGAGCACCTCTCAGAGGAAATTCCTTCGAGCAGTACCTTTCGCACCGGTTGCAAACAGGGCCACCTGCAGGGTTCCCCAAAGGGCGAAGATCTCTTGAAGGACTTCCTGAGCTAGTTCCACTACATGAGAGACTGTGCACTGCCTGCTCAGAGCGTTTGCCACCACGTTCTCCTTTCCGGATGGATGAACCGCCGATAGGGAGATTCCTTCTTGAATTGCCCAGAACCAGAGCTGCATTGCCTCTCTGCACAGAGGTAGTGACCCTATACCTCTTCTCTTGTTGAGGTAATGCATTGCCACTGTGTTGTCCGTCAATATCAGGACATTCCTCCCCCATACAGACGACAGGAAAGCCTTCAGCGCTAGCCTGATTGCTCTCAGCTTCAAAAGATTGATGTGAAGTCTGGACTCCGATGGAGACCAACGACCGCTGATCGACATATCGTTGGCATGAGCTCCCCAACCCATAAGGGAAGCGTCCGTCACTACCATGACATCCGGCCATGGTTGCCAAAACAAAAGGGCTCTCCTTTCATGAGATTTTTCTTGCTGGTCCACCACAGAAGCTCCTGTGAGACCGAGACCGGAAGGCGATCCGACATCTTACCCTAGAACAGGGATCCTTGAGTCCTTAGAGCCGACTGAATGGATCTCATCCTTAATCGGGCCTCTGGCACCAGAAAAATGCAGGAAGTCATGAGGCCAAGCAACCTTAAGAATTTGAACGCCGGAAGACTCGGGGGTCTTTGGTGACCATCTGAAGAATGTGTTGAGCCCTCACCTTCGGTGGCGAGCACATCCCCAAGGACATGTCAAACACCGCCCCGATGTACTGGAGCTGCGAAGGTGTGATATGAAGACTTCTTGAAGTTGAGGGAGAAGCACAGCTTGTGAAGGGAGTGGCAGGTGACGCTGAGATGATCCAAAGCTTGTTTGGGAGAACGCGCCCTGATCAACCAATCGTCCAGGGGGTACAAGTGAATCCCCCTCTCCTAAAATGCGCTGCCACCACCACCACCACCATGAGCTTGGTGAAGACCCTCGGGCAGAGGTGAGCCTGAAGGGCAGGACCCGGAACTGATAGTGCAAGCTGCGAACCTTAGGTCTTTTCTGTGCTTGAGATGGATCGGCACATGAAAATAAGCATCCTGCAGGTCCAATGACACCAACCAATCCTGAAGTTGACCATCTTGAACTTGTCCTTCCTGAGGAACTTGTTCCAATAACGTAAGTCCAAGATGGGTCTCAGTCCTCTGTCCTTTTTGGGAATCGAAAAATATGGGGAATACCAACCCTTGTTCCTCTCCGCAACAGGCACTGGTTCTATAGCCCCTTTCTCCAGCAGGGCCAAAATCGCCTGCACAAAGAGCGGATCCGGAACCTTCATAGAGTGTTTCCCCGGTGGATTGTTGTGAGGCCGACGGAGAAAAGGAAGGTAATAGCCGTGGGGTATTGTTTCCAGAGCCCACCCATCTGAAGTAATGGCCCGCCACTCTTCGTGATGCTAAGACAACCTGCCCCTACTGGTGAACCATGGCTCAAGGCCTCAGATCGGTTTTGAAACGGCTGCGGCAGTGCCTGATGGAAAAGAGGCAGCTGCCTGAGCGGCTTTGTCCTCCCTACCTCGTCCACCACGAGTGAACATACGTTGGCCCCTTTGACTGGCCATCCATTGTGCCTTTCCAAATGAGGAGTAATAGCTAAAATAACCTGAGGCTGAGGTTGCCGAACAGCTGCACCCAAAGATTTGGCAGGTGCTTTGGAGGTCTGCAACTTCTCAAGGCTCTCGTCAGCCTTGTTGCCTAAAAGATGCAGCCCATCAAAGGGCATGTTGAGAAGACGGCCTGCACATCGGGTGCAAAACCGGATTTCCGCAACCATGCAAATCTCCGCCTCACGGTACTCGTAGCAATGGACCTTGCAACACTATCCGCAGTGTCCAACCCAGACTGAACTGATTCATACATGGCATCCTTGCCATGCTACTCAATAGCTAGAAAGCCATCCTTTTCTTCCCTTTCGGGAATATGCTCAGCCGCTAGCAAAATGCAATTCCAGAGAGTCTGTGAATATTTTGCTAAGACACAGGTGGAGTTGGCTGATTTTAGTGCCATACTCCCTGCAGAAAATATCTTGCGTGCCCATCCATCCATGCATTTGTCGTCCCTATCAGGAGGGATGGTAGGGTACGCTGCCTGCTTCGAGGTGGCCATAGCTCCCTGGTCCACCAAACTCTCGGGAGTGGGGTGTGTGGACAGGTAGACGTGGTTGCTACTGGATGGGCGGTATTTCTATGACGACTTGTTAACCGCTGGAATAGTCTCCGGAGCATTCCAAGTAGCAGCCCCCCTCTTTTGCAATGCCACATGAAATGGCAACACCGGGTCAGTGAAGAGACCCTGATCCAAGATGTCGGTAAGGTCATCCTGATCAAATTGTATCAGAGGCCTGGGCCAACCCAGGTACTTTACAAACCCTCAATATCAATCTCCGATAAGAAGATTTGGCAGGATCTCCAGGCTCTGGCTTACCAAACTCCATCTCAGGAGAAGTGTCCAGGCCACTGGCATCATGAAAAGACTGACGTAGATCCTCAATCCGACGCTCCTCGGAAATGAGACTGTCCAGAACATTGGGAGTCAGTATGGAAGACCAAATGGCCCAGCATCCTCATCAGACCTTTCTTCATCCTCATAAATATTCTGGAGCGACTGAAAAAACTGCTTCCTAGAGAGAGGAGTACACCTCTTATCAGGGACAGGCTTCCCAGATTTAGAAATAGCCTTCCTTGGAGGATCCACAGCCACAGGGGCTTCGATCAGTAAATTCTGCCCAGCCGGCACCGATGGCGTTGACGGCTCCAGTGGCGTCTGCGTCGACAATGGCGCTGATGGCTTCAAGGGCCTTACCGGGGGTAAAACCCGACAGACGCACTTGACGGGCATGGCGCTGATGGCGTCGACACCTTCAAGGCTTTCGACGACTTCATTGGCTTCGACGGTTTCGCTGGAGATGAAGACTGTGACCTAGACCTGGCACGTCTCTGGCGATCCCCCAATGCCTTGTCCGAACGGGACCTCGAAAGGCCCATCCGGGCCCGAAGGTGCACAAGTTTCTGGTCGAGACTGTTCCTTGCCGGCTTCTATCGAAGGCGTGGACGGAACTGTGCCGTGAGACTGGAACAGCTGCAACATGTGCTCCCGAAAAGAATCCTACACCTCCGGGGTCGAGGATTTAGTGGGACAGGTCACCTTTTTTGGGTAGGAGTCAACCGACGAAGACGAGGAAGGCGAACAATGACACAAATTCCTGGACCGTCTCGACGAAGAGTGGCGTGAACCACTACAGGACCTGCACCACTTGGACTTCTTTCGACGAGGAGAGTCACCCTCGACTCGTCGGTCGACAGCCCAGCAGACCTAGACTTACGGGGTTTGGAAATGCGGCCTACCTTCAATTTCCCCTTACATTCCTGCACGGCCTTGGCAGTCAACGACTGGCACTTCGAGCAGTCATCTGTAGCGTGGTCCTCGCCCAGGCAGCACAAGCATACACGATGCGGGTCCGTGATGGACATCTTATACCCGCAGTCCTGACACTTCTTGAAGCCAGACCACGGGGTCATTGGGGTAGAAGAAGACATAATAACGTTAATGCAACAGGAAACAGGAGGCGCGCCGAGTTCTCAAAGCAAACACGTGTAAAGGCTCACTCCCCGTCTTACACATGCATATTCAAAAAATATAAGACACCCCACTGGGGAATGAGACTAAGAACAGGTTGCAAGATTAAGTAAGTTTATATAAAGTTGGCATCCAGAGAACTCTGCTGCCTCGATAGCACTCTGGCAAACATTACAATTACATGAACCTATGAAGGGAAAAATCATCATTAGTGACTTCATTACATAAGGGATTACAACAGTTCTGCATTGGTGGAGAGTAGAGCAACATATGTATCCATAGGTGCTGCTGTCTCCAGGTTTGGCTGTTCAGTTGGCAGGAAGGTGAGCATCACAAGGTCCATCTGCCTGTGTCCGGGCGGGGTGAGGGTTAGGTCACAGTGAGATATGGTAAACACTAACTAAGCTAGCACGAAAAACTACCATTAGACATACAATAAACAATGATCATTAGTATACCTTTGAATAAATCTAGAAAACCTATAAATTGCATACATGAGATTATATAATCCTTCATTGGGACTTTTACGGGGTACAAGGCTTAGAGGGCTTGTTCTCTGTGATAACCTGGGTGACTGGGTGGTTTCTTAGCACATCAAGGCAAGTGGGGAGTTATAATGGCATGTGTTAGTTTTAGGGCACAATATACTGAGACAGAGGTCTGGGTTTATTGGGGGCACTGTGGGGTGGGCTGCACAGCGGTGTCACACTTCTGGTACATCAAGAGAATACCGTAGGAGGGCACAGGGTTACATTCCAGCAGCGGGGCAATGGGGGTAGGGGCAGGTTTGTGGGGATGGATGGGCTACAAGACATGGTTTGAGACGGTTCACACACAGGACAGTGATCACAGAGGAACAGTGAGATGATACAGTGTGTTATTTGTTTCAATTATCCCCGGCGCATCTGTGAGAAAGGGAGTTGTGGTGCTTTGAGACGGAGTGAGAAAAGGTGGGAGCCATGAGCGTGCTGTGCACGGCGCTGCAGAGGGGAGAGAAGCCTTTTTGTACTATCGAAGTGAAGCCTAGTCCAAAGATGGAGTCGAGGGCACACAAAATGGAAGCGAAGTGTCTCCCGCAATAGCCCCACGTATGGTAATGTTATCATAAGGGCAATGGAGGTGTTCCCCACTATTGCACAAGCAAGAGATCCATAACGTGCAGAATGTGTGAGGGGGCCCAAACGACCCCTCACTCCCACACATTCCCCCCTTTTGTTACATCTAAAGTAACAAACTAATCCTTAAGTTTATTTTCATTTCGATAGTACTCTGATTCTTGCACAGCTTTGTCCCATGCGGGTACCCCTTTGATTGGCATCCAGGCCCTGCAAACACTTCGTGAGCTTTGACGTCTCCTGGCTTACTCATCAGGTGTGCAGGTCATATATATTCCTCCATCCCCATCCAGGTCCACTCAGATCTCTGTGTACCATTGTAATTCCCGTGGCTCCTTAATAGTGGTGTGGTATAAGTTATCTACCCTGTCCCCATGCTGGTGATATACAGCTATCAGGCGATACTTTGGTGGATTTGACTCCCCAGTCTGTATTTGAGCATCTATCACGGTTGCTACCATGCTCAATTTGCCCATTGTTACTATCATCATTGTTGAACTAGGCATAGATTTTGCACAACATCGTATGCCCATCTGGCACACACAGAAAAATTGCAAAGAAAAACAATGACTGGAACAAAAATGCTCATCATGATGCTGAACCATGATGATATCCAATTAAAAATGTCGAACCAGTTGCTCGGCTCTATTCCTCCTTCCTTCCGCATTCTCTCCCGCAAACTGTGCACAGCCGAGATGACGTGGGAGAGAGTCCCATTGTCTGCATCTTCAGAGGGTACGAATGTGCAACATGCACTCCCGATTTTTCAGCAAACGCCGCTGTCCATTGCTGTGAGGAGGTCCAGGATGTACCAATTCTGCATTGTCATTAAGCGCAGGGCGCAAAGTTCCACTTTTATGAGATTAAACCCTTCTTCAGTGTCGTTGCCAAATGGATCAGCACCCAGTGCACGATTTGCAGCCATTTGGCGTTTGTTCGCGCTTGAAGTCCTGGCACCAGGAGGGAAGCAAAGAAGGTTTCATCAGAATTGAACAGTTTATATTTGTGTGGAATCTCAGCCAGGAGTACTGATGACTTGCTGGAGATATAGTTGGACCTCTTTTTGTGGGATACCCTGTCTTGTAGTTTGTTTTCAGACAGGATGTCGTATGTGGAAGGCTCTGTTGTTGCTGGCTGGGGTGCGGCCGATATGTCAGCCAAATTTTTCCCCCCTTGGATATGGCTTTCTGGAATCACTGTTAGTGCTGAGTGCAGTGTGGCCAAGGCACATGTACCCCTCCAGGATGGTGGGAGATGCAGGTATGCTTGTTTGCCACATACCCAGTACATGTCCATGAGCACTGCTGTGCCCTTTTTCATGTCCGGAATGATGATTGTTTTGTTGCACTTTCTGTTAGAGCCCATTTGCACCTTGCCCTCGCCATGGAGACAGTTTGTGTTCATTTTCTTTCTGAGTTTTGATGGGTTTCTCGAGAGCTGTGACCCATGTGAGCTTTGCAATGTGTTGGGACCAGACCGGAGTGCATGTTTCCTTGACCCATTAAAAGTTCTCCTCAGTAAGTCCTCGCAATGCCTCTGCTTTGCACGTGATCGTCTCATCCTGCCATTTGTTTTCTGTGAACCGTGTCCCTCTAATAACAAAAAATGGTTCTTTGATGCCGATCACTCCTTGCGGCTTACTCGTGCAGGTCTTTTCATTCTGCAGCATTTCTATTCTAACTGTGTGTGGCTGGAAGGTGCTCCGAATCCTACATAATACGAGATGAACTAAACATTGGGCATCCGACAAGGGCACTTCCTGAGGTATATGTATTTTAGGGGTGCCTGAGGCATGCAGTATGAGAGAGCAAACATAAGAGCTCTCATTCGTTGCTTGTTTGGCTGTTGCACTCATGTCTGAGTACCGTTTGTTTCATTGATCTGGGTGGCGGGGGTCTTCATTTTCATCTAATCCCAAACCATGGTATACATCATACCTTTTCCCTCCCGCCCCCTTTTCTACCTCCTCCTCCCCCTTCATTGTTATTTATTATTTTCACTCTCCTGTAATTTATGGGAAATACATCTGCCCACGATACATCACTTAATTCACTAGCAGCTTGCCACGATTGTGATATTGGGGATCTTGGGTAATTTGAGTATCAGGGTTAAAGTGCATTACAGTGCCTTGTGAGGTAGGTTCTGTGGTTGCATGTACATTTGTAGGTGTCGGGTCAGGCTCACCGAACCAGGAATAATCACCATTGTATTCATTAGTCTCATTATTTTTGTCAAAGCCCATAGCAGCAAGTGAAACAATTGGGGTTTTGACAGTTCGGTTTTTATGCAACGTAGTGAGATTATTATTTACAGAGCCATTGTTTTTCCAAATTGTTGTGACTCAAGCCCATATTAGGCATGAGCCTTCCCGTATCAGGTTTACCCCACCCCCTCTTTCATATCCCCAATTATGCAATTATGAAAGCAAAAGTCCAGTAAAAAGCAGCAAAAAATAACATCACAGAAAATACTATTGTGGCAAATGCTAGTCCGCATTTATAATTATATCATTTGTTTATTCTATCATCTACTCTATCACTATCTACATTTGAATCGTCGTTAGTGAGGGCCCTCCTTTCCGTCATATTTCCACCTGAAGAGGCGATATAAAAGGGTTGAGTACATTGCAAAAACATTTTACACTTCTGTGCATATTTTCATTTCAAACATTACCACATTAATATCTAATTTCTCTACTAATCACTTTTAATGGAGAGAGAGAAAGAGAGAGAGAAGTTCTGTAAACTTTTAACACAACTCTTTATACATGTTTCTGAGTCACACAATTTTTCTCTTATTCATATTTCTCAAGATTCTTTACTTCTTTTGTTCCACTTTTCACATCTGCATTTTAACCACTGGCAACTTCTTCACTCTGTTGTTGCTCACTTTGAGGAGTTGTACTGTCATGTGCTCTTCTCACATCTGACAGATGCACCCAATATTTCAACCCCTTCACCTTCACTGCAGTGGGTGTGCAATAGATGACCTCATAGGGACCATGAAATCACGGGAAGTTCCATCCACGCACAAAACGTTGTACATAAATGTTTTCTCCTGGCATTAATTGGCCTGTTGGGCTGTCTTGTGCTGGTGTTGTTGTGTCTGTTTCACTATTTTGTGTGAATGCAGGTGCTATTTGTCTTGCTATACTTCGTACCGCACGTGTCAGCTGGGTGAGATATTCCTTAAATTCATCCCCAAGCACTGTGGCAGCTCTGTGAGTGTCTGATGCTCTTCTTACTGGTGAGAGTGGCGTGTGAATGCACCGTCCCATCACTATTTCATGCAGGCTCGAATGGTGGTCCTTGCTTGGTTGCTTTCTGAGTTGGAACAGTGCTAGGGGCAAGCAATACACCCAGTTCTTTTTAAGTTTGTTACATAACTTGGGCAATTTACTATTAAGCAGGCCGTTGATCTTTTCTACCATTCCGTTAGCCTGCGGGTGATAAATCAAACATAATTTGTACTTTACACCTAACAAGGTGGTCACCTCTTTGAAGAGGTCATTCACAAAATGGGTGCCATTGTCTGATCTGATCACATCACATATGCCCCACCTGGAGAAAACCTCCCGCACCAAAAACCTTTCTGCGCACTTTTCATCTGGATATGGACATGGCCCAGCTTCCACCCACCGTGAGAAGGGACAAACTATCACAATGAGTTATCTTGCCCCATTGCATCTTTCTCCCATGTCTGCATAGTCCATATGGAGCTCTCTAAAAGGCCCCACAGGACGTGGTAGTGTTCCTCGTAGTGTTCGAAGAGTCATTCCCGAGCTATATGTTTGGCATGTAGTGCATTCAATTGTTAAGTTCAATAGGTGTTCCTGCAAATTTGGCACAACCAATTTTCTTGGATCTCTGCTGCAATGTGTTGTTTTGTTACATGCGTTGGGAAGTGGAGCTGTTGGAATGCTATCAATAATAATTCTATTGGCATCACCACCTTCCCTGTTTTTTTCTTATTTTTATTATTTATTGTGTATGGTTTACATAAGAAACCTTTACAATTACATTCAATAAGAAAAGAACAATAAGTGTATATATAAATACATTACAATAAATTGAAAATACAATACAACCCTAAGATCCTTTTTTAAAAGTAGGAAACATAAAACAAGCCAATAAAATCAGTGCATAGTTAAGACCAAATACAAATTCCAAGTCATACTTGCCTCCGCATGGCAAAAGACCAAGAAGAAAATGTCAAATTTATATAAATATACAGTACATTCATTAAGCAAATAGTTGATATGGAGAGATAAAAAAAAATCATCATACAAGTAATTCATCAGGAAGGTGCCTATAGATCTAATGATTTAATGAATCCTGCAACCGCAAGTCCGTCTGTAGTTTTGGAAGTAGAGAGACAATTAGACCAAATACATTTTTCTGCCCCCAGAAGTCCCAGAGTATTGAATCTGCCTAAATAGAGTACCCTAAGACTTTTCAGTGTTACACAGTCTAAAAAAAAGTGACGGGCAGATTCAATAACCCCAGGATTGTGACAGAAACGACATGAAAGATCCAAGTCACTAATCTCCTTCCTTCTATATAAAACCTCCTTGGTAGGCAGAATATTCCATCTGAGTTTCAGGAGTAACGAACGGTAATAGCAGTTAGGGAATTGTGTCAGAATTAAAGACAAGCAGCCTCTCTTCTTGTGATCAAATTGTAAGTCACAAAGAGATGGGTAGGAGTGAAATTTCTCCAAGGTATCATTCTAGTCACAACAGAAGAGGAGCTCTTTCACTTTGTTCAGATTGGTCAGCAAAGTATCCCTATCGGTAGACGATCTAATAGGGTCTTGTCACAGAGGTCCCTACATTTTAGAAGAAATAAGTTTCGATCTAGGGATCCCTGTGAGAAGAGAGTCTTACCCACATCATCATAGAGCGTGTCCTATTTAGGACAGAGCAGGGCAGAGAAGAGTGCAAGACCCCTCCAGAGGATTTTGGCTCGTAGAGAAACTAAACCCAGTTCAAACCTTATAGCCACTATCGGGACACAATTGGGAAATTTCATGACCTTTCTCCAAAAGATGCCCTCAAGGATATCCCAAAAGGTCAAGAGAACCAAATAGTGTAGTTCCATTCCATATATTAATTTTGGAATCGCCTTTCCCTTGAAGAAATCTACCACTGGCTTAAAAGAGAACCTGCCATATTTGTTATCTAATTTGATAGACTGTGAGATAAGCAGGAGTGCTTTGTGTCTGAGTGAGCGTCTTAATTCAGCGGCCGATGGTTGGGTCAAAATAAGGAATCCCAGATAGACTATTTTATGTGCTCTCATAATGTTTCACCGCCAATTTTTCACACTTGTATATTCCCTTTTTTCCCCTTAGAAAAGACCATTGTGTGGATTTTAGTCGGGTTGATTTTTAGCCCATTAAGTGTAGAATATTCTTCAAACTTGCATATAAGTCTTTGCAAGCCCACTTTGGTCTGATCAAAGAGAAGGAAATCATCAGCATATGCCAACCAAGAGAGCCTGAGATCCCCCAATTTTGCGTTCACCAAACCTGCATCTCCGAGAAACTTCCCTACATGTGCCAAATAGAGAATAAAAAGGCATGGAGCTAAAGAGCAGCCCTGTCTAACCCCAATGTGTGTCATTCTTCTAAAGAGGGTTCCCTCTAAATCAATCCTAATATGGACCCCGAGTTCTCATACATTGCCATAATTAGTTTGAGAAGACCTGCCGGGATCCCCCACCTTGATAATTTTTCCCAAAGCTGAGACCTGATAACCAAATCAAATGCATTTGACAAATCGATTGAGGCGACATAGAGAGTACCACCAAATTTTCCCCATGTTGAGCTATGTAAGGCAGTTAGAATAAAGACATTAAGGTTAGTTGAATGGCCAACCCTAAAGCCTGTTTGTTGTTTCGGCAGGTTATGGTTCTCCTTAATCCAAACATTGAGATGAGAAAGAAGCATGGAAGCAAAAAGCTTACAGTCAATAAGAGAGATTGGTCTGTAGTTCTTGACCAGAGTCCGTTGATCTCTCCTAAAGATGGGAACAATGTGGGCAGTCTGCCAGCTAGTTGGAACATTGCCAGTATTTACTATATCTTGGAATAGCATGCACAGAAGTTTTGCCCAGATTTCTGATTCCGCTTTCAATGTATTCTTCGTAAAGCCGTTGGGCCCAGGAGCCCTGGATTTCTTAGCTTTGGTGATTAACCCTACTATTGTCTCATAATCAATGGCGGGCTCTCACCTAACATTAGGTGCATCCTCCCCAATTGCACAGAGTTCTAGCCCCTCTTCCCCTCTACCAAAGAGTTTGGTGTAGTGATCTACCCATTGGACCTCCGGGATGGCATTCAGTTGGTCAATAACCGCATCATGGTCTTGAGCTGAGAAAATAGCCCAGAACGCCCTAAGATCCCTTTTAACCGGAACTCTTAACATAAACTCTGCATCGTTTTGCAGCAAACTAGATTTTCTTGATTCGCAATAGTTTTTTATATTCTTGAGGAATGGATTTCATTTTAGCTTTTTTATTATCCCAGTCAGTATCAAGCAATTGGACTTCTCTAATAAGTTTGCGACTGTGGACCTTTTCATTGACCATCTCCCGATCAAACCTATGAACATGAGCTCTTTTGGAATTACCATTCTTGAGTGAGTCATAGACGCTGCTATGAAGAACATTCAAGAAAGTGTCAAAGTGTAAGATGTTAAAAACCACTTGTTTCCACAAGAGCAAAGTATGATTAAATGAAGAGATAAGTTGACAGTTGAGGAGATTAATATTAGCCGGTGTACCCCGGTCCCTTGGCCCACTGTTTTTAGTTGTCGTGGTCCCCCAGAGGACAGCATCTTCGTTGGGAAAAAAAATGAAACCAACAAAGACCCATGATCACTCCAGGGGTTGAAAGAAACCTGGACCTCAGATGAGAGAGAAGACAGGGAATGGTCTACGAAGACATAGGGCCTCATTACGAGGCTGGTGGTAGCCGTGCCTGCACGGCTGCCGCTGGTATCCATTTTTTTCTGGCACCGGTGAATGGGCAATTTCCGGGTCATGAAGAGTTTGGCGGACCCGGTAATTGCCCATTCGCGGGTGCCGGTAATAAGGGACTCCCCATCCCCATTCGGCCCCATAGGGCTCAATGGGAATGGGGAGGGTGGTAGCAGCGGTACCGTTAATAACAGTACCGGTATTACCATCAAGTTCTGCTTGCGGGTGCCGGTACGGCCACCTGGTCAGACCAGGTGGCTGCAAGGGCACCCTCGAGCACTCGAGCAGAACTCCTAGTATGGTGGTATGGTAACAACGGTGCCGGTAGCGATACCGGCGTAGTTGTTGCCTTACCGCCATACTCGTAATGAGGCCCATAGTCTATAGTAGACGATGACAGACCTCTATGCCATGTAGAGCGGAGCGGGAGAGTAGAATCGTAGGAGCCATTGCGACATATTAAACCCACCGATTCCATAGAGAGATTCCAAAGTCTACCCCAAGCAAATTTCTGACCTCTCTGATTATCATCCTCCAGATCCTGTCCCAGATCACCATAATTGGCCTCAGATGATATAGAGCAGTCAGAATTGAGATCTCCAGCCAGGATCACTTTCCTCCTGGTATGGAGAGATCTCCAAGCGAGAACCATATCCGTTAGACTTTCCAAAAAAGGCTCAAGGGCAGCAAGGCCTTTATGCCAATAGATGTTAATCATAAGAAGGTTAACCAGGCCATCTCCAGAAATGGACTCCAAAGCTAAAATACCAAATGGCGTGTCCGAAAGAACCACATTCCTAGGGGCAAGAGAAGCTCTTATCCCAATAAGAAGACCCCCTGAAACCTTCCCTCCCAGGATAGGTTTAGCATTTTGGGAGTAAATTTCAAAGCCATCAATGAAGCAGGGGGGAGAGCAGCCAGGTTTCCTGTAGATAGAAGCAGTCAAAACCGTTGATCATAGGTGCTGTATCAGTATTAGTTAAAAGATGCAAATTTCCCCTGGGATTCCAGGATAGAAGAGTACATTTGTTAGGGGCCATATTATTAGTTACTTGGGCCAGACTCATGAGGGAATGCTCATTTCCACAAGCCAGAAGTAACTTGGGCCCAGTTTCTGGCATCTCCATTGTTTCTGGCCATAAATTGCCTCCGTTGAGGCTGCAAGACCTTTTCCGGGTGATAGACCATAGTAAGATTTCCCCTATACTCTTCAGATCCTCCATACTTACCGGAGAACTGATTAGACTTTAGCAATCTTATTTCAAAACCAAGCTGTATTAGGCCCTCTTTTTGGCCCATTATTAAGTCCAACACCTCTCTTGATCTCAAAACGATATTGCTCAAATCTACACGATCTTTAGAGGGAAAGAAAATCCTTTCCATGTTATAACTAGAGATAAGAGAAAGAGGTGTTAATTGATGAAAAACGTTCAGGATATTCCCACGGTTAAAACAAATGGGCATACATATTCTGACCCCATAGGCTAGTAAGTTGCAAAGTCTCTAGTGAATCTTTATCCCCCAACGGTTGACTTAAAGAGTCAGCTTCCAAATCAGTACCCCTTGCACCCCTTAAAATAGTCCTATTTTGGGATACATGAAGACCAATAGGAAATCTTTCCTGACTGTTGAAAGAGCCCCCATTTGATAGCTTTAATTGAGCGGGGTTTAAGATATTAGGAACATAGAGATCCCCCACTGGTTTTAATCCCATAGCACGCTCCCCTGATACCGAATCTATAAAAACCATATGACCCTCAGGAAGGCGGGATACTTGGCCATCTGTGGTAGAAGAACCAGTAGTGACGGCCGTGGCCTGAGATAAACCTAAAGTTGGATTAGAATCCACCAAGGAGGGGGGCTTGGTTCTATAGAGATCCTGTAATAATTGTTTCGCCATATCAAGATTAACCAGGGTCGCAGATAGGGGACTTGTTATAGACACAGGATGAGTAGAATTTGAACTGGGTAACATATTACCAGGAATAATGAGAGATCCTGTAGCCGAGGAAGAAGCCACAGAGTTACATTCTGTTTGAGCATTCAGAGTATCTGGAGCGCTATTATTTATTGGCTCAGAGAGAGTTGGAGTTACTTTAGGGTTACAAATGGCATGGGTGTCCTCAGCCAAAACAGCTTTCCCCACAACCACAGGGGGAATATTGTCATTTGGCATAGAACTAACTACCAATGAGTTGATCTGACTGCCTACAGCTCTAGTAGTAGGCAATAAAGTAGTCACAGCGGGTACAGGGGCAGCACTAGGTATGGCAGTCGGAGGTACTGCTGCTTCCACTGGAATATAAACCCCCTTATAAGGGGTAATAGTGGTTACAAGCGGGGGAGCACTTGGCAAAAAAAAAACAGATTTGTGAAAAATTGATTAGTAAATGAGTTTATTTTTTTCATATTTTTCTGATTTTTAGTTTTCTTTATTTGTTGAATACATTTTTTTTACCTAAAGGTGCAAAGCCCCTTAAGTGTACTGTTTCTTTAGTGAGATCGATGAAGGCAGAACATTTCTCTAGATTAGGGTGGGGTTTAGAATCTAAAATAGGGACAACAGTATCTCCCTTATGTTGTTTATGCGTTTCTAATGTAATAGAATCTCAAACAAGCATAGGAATAAAAGGACCAGGAAAATGGACAGCCAAACCATCTAGAGCTTCTCCCGAGGGGGTATTGATAGAAACCTTTTCAGTGTTAATTGGTAATTTTGCGCCTAAGACGTGATCCGAGAGGACACCCTCATCCTTCAGAGAGGGAATACGCAAGGGTTGAGCACATATTCCCTTCTCTGGACAGAGTGAGGCGACTGAAGAAGAAATCTCGTTAGAATCTTCCCCCGAGGCACTAGCCCTTTCCACATTAAGGCCCCTCTTAACTAACGGCCCTTCGGTAGTTAGTTGGCTTGGCACAGCAGATTCAGGGCACAGTTTAGTTATAGAGGGGTTATCTTCCTTAATAATCTTCACCAACTCTTCAAACCTGTCAAGACCCTCCAACTTGGTGTAAATTTCAGAGAGTAGAAGAGAGTGTTATCTAACCTCTGCCCAGATATTGTCATAAAGACTAACAAAGGAGCTTAGTACCATATTCAGGGCGGAGACTGTAGGTTGAGTCAGTCTTATTCTATCGTCGGCCTCATTGAGAGTATGGTGCAGTATGGACTCACTGGCATGTTCCTTTTTCATGTCTGGCAGTAGATCCCTTTCTCTGAGCCAGTTTTGCTTCTCTGTATATTCATCGATGAAATTGGTGAGTTTAGCGGGAAAACCCACGAAAGCAGCATCACACGTTTGTTGAGTTACACTGTTGGTATTAGTAGGATTAGGTTCCAACTCACTCTCAGCTATTGCCTTATCTGCACATTCGATAATACTGATATCATCAATATCATTGTATGCAGGATTATCAGTCTCTAGTTTCTTTACTACATCTGCCAAATACAGATGATCCAGAGTAGCCACTGTCAAAGCTGAGTGAGGAGGTTTAATAAGGGTACTAGTTGCTGTTCTTTTCCCAAAATAATTGGAGATTTTTTCCCCCTGAATTGGTTCGCCTAATGTGTCCATTTTAGATTTATTTTCGGAGTGCAAATCAGCGGTTTCATAAGGGGTGTTTTAAAAACTGTATTGTAGGAGTGGCAGCATTGCCAGCAGAAGTAACAGAAAGGTTCACCTGAATAGAAGAGGTATGATTAACCACCCCACCAGAAGACAACACCTCCACAGATAAGTTAGTGGGGGAAATAGTGTGGTTATTGTTACCCTCTAGTAAGGAAGATTGCGGGGCAGTAACGCCATTAGGGGCGGCAGGAGGTTCTTTAAAGTTAGAACCAGAACCATCCATCATGGAGCCAGATAGAAGCAGTTTTGATTGTGATGATATGGGAGTCAGATGGATAGTATTCGCCATATTATTGTTCGAATAGTCGGAGCCGTGCCTCGCCCTTAATGAGCTGCCGCCATCATCCAAGTTCAAGGCTATAGTAGCTGCTAGACGTTCTTCCTGAGGATCAATGGAAATATCCTGTTTTCCATTGAAGATGCAGCTATTGTCGGCTGGGGTACGTGGAATAATGCCCATGCTGTTGAGTACCTCAATCCTATCTTGAGAGTGGATTTGAGCATGAACCTTGCTTTTCAAAAGAATAGAGTCTAAATAACCAAACACTTGTGTATGAGGGTGCTTACCCAGAGAGAGAGTACAGGAACTCAAAAGAGGGATAATTTCTTTGGGGTCAGGTGAAAGACCACCACGGCAGATTGCATGGAGTTCAGAGAAGCCTTCATAACTGACTGACTCCTGAGGCCCTTACGTGTCATCCAGAAAAGGGGGCTATGTCTAGAAACCCAGAAGCCGGAGAGCAAGAAGTAGCAGCAACATTGCAACTCTCTAGGTAACAGAGGGAAAAACCTCAGAACTAGATGGTTAGAATCAATATTATAGACAAATAAAATGCAATTTGAAAAAATGGAACCAAAATGTTTGTGAGAGTACAGGAAAAAAAACTGAGAAAAAGTGGTAGCTAGGGTGAATCAGTAGATAAAAGTCAATAAAAACTACCACTATTATACATTAAGACACACAGATATGAATCCTAAAATAAAATAAGGAAATACATAGGGAGAGATGTGTAAATCAATATCAATTAAATAATGTAATAAAGAATTTATGAGGGAGATAAAGTCCCATAAATCTGCAGATATCCAAGTAGGTCCCAAGTCACAGGGTAAGGAACGCCCGACAGCTTAAGGAGCTGCCAGAGTCCGACTCTCCCCCCTCACCCTGGTGACAAATATAAGTTAAAGCGGGCAGTAGGGCAATCTGAGACCCTGGCTTAGGATACTCACTGAGTCACTATTGGTGAGTAGAATGTCCGTTGGACAAGGACAGAGGTCACAGCCAAACAGCTAAACAGAGACTCTAGCCCTTACTGCCTCCAGGGCTTAATGCCGCAAGGGTGTTTGGGCCGGCAATTTGTATTGGAAATAGGTCACGTGATCCGTCACGTGTCCGCAAAGGGCTCTGCCCCCTCCAGGAAGCAGGTAGAGCAGTAAGAGCTCTGCTCACAGTGCTGCTGTCGACAAAGTAATTGCAGGCAGGAGCGAACGTTCACAGGACAAAAGCGCTCCTTCAAAGACTCAAAATATATATATTTTGCTATATATGACGCTGCCACATTCCCGAGCGAGATCGCGTCCGTGTTATTGGTGTGTGCCTGGCACTTTACCAATGCTACCACTGATGGTTCTGCTAGCGCTTCAATTAGGTCATTTAATAGTGCTGCATGCATTACTGGTGATCCATCTGCCCTTCTGAACCCTCTTCGTCGCCATCGTGACAATCCCGAATGCACTGTTGTTGTCACATATGCCCAGTCCGAATATATTGTTACTGCACATCCTTTGGCTGTATGTAGTGCTTCAATTAGCGCTATTAGTTCTGCTGCCTGCACTGAATAATGTGAGGGGAGGCGTTTCTGTATGATAACTTCATACCCTTCTTCTTCCATTCTTACCACTGCCGCCCCAACATGTTTTTCACCTGTCTCACTGTCTATTGAGGCTGACCCATCCACAAAATATATTTCCCCACTTGCTTTTGGAATGTCATCTTCTTCTCCTTCATATGTGGCGCAATCATGCGCCTGCATGTCTTCTACCGTGCATGGCTCAGTAATGCATATGGCTGGGTTCACTGTCTTACATCTTACCACCATGAACGTTTGGACTCGATATTATGATCTCGTATGCTGTTGCCCTTTGTGTGGTGAGGGTGGATTTAGACCTTTCTAGAATGGCAAACAGTGAGTGCTCTGCGTACAGTGTTACTGAACAACCCATCACGATGGTGGCGCTTTTTTCTACAGCGAAGGCCGCTGCTGTGAGAGCTTGTTCGCATGCGAAGTGGCCCTGCATTACCGTGTCTAGTGTGCTGCTGTAGTAGGCCAATGGCTTGTGGCATAAGGATGTCTTTTGTGTTAGAACTGCGGTCATTAATATGCCATTGCAATGTGAAAACAAGTAGAACTCCCGAAATACATCATTTCTTGTGTCCATTTTAGGGGGACGCTGTTCTTTTGTGCTTCTTTTAAGGCCTGTAATAATGGGCGCTTGTATGCTGCATAGTCAAATATCCATGCATAGCAGTAATTGCAAATGCAGAGACATTTCTGCACTTATTTAACTGTTTTTGTTATCATTAAATGCCGTTACATTTAGCAATGATATCGAATCAGCCCTGCACTGTTCTTCACTTTTACTGCAGATGAGCAGGTCATCCACGTACTGGATTATTGTGCTCTCCACATCCACATTTCCAAGATCTTCATGCAATATTCTATATTGAAAATGCTGGGGCTCTCACAGTACTCTTGCGGTAATCTACAATGCTCATAGCTGTTGCCCCCCAACGTGAATGCTGTGAGATATCGACAGCTCGGGTTAAGTGGTACTGAGAAGAAGGCGTTCTTCAAATCCACTACTGTGAAACAAGTAGCATCTTTTGATATGCTACATAAAATGGATGCAGGATTTGGCACTAGAGGGAATTCTTTTTGTATGACATCATTAAGTGGGTGTAGGTCCTGTATCCTCCTCCAAGCCCCTCCCCTCACTTTTTTGATCGGATAAATCACTGTATTACAAGGAGAAATTGATGTCACTACTATACCCTGTTCTAATAATGCGTTTATTGTTTCTTTTATTCCCTCCTCTGCTTCTCGTGATAATGGGTACTTTTTTACTGTAGGCGGTATGCACCTGGTTTCAATTTTATTTTTATGGGCGTGATCTCTTGTAATAGTCCTACGTCATGGGGGCCGGTAGTCCATAATTCCGGCAGTACCTTTTCCATATCTTCCTCAAATATAGTGGGTGGCACACTAACACTAGCCATGAGAGGGTTGTGTATTTCTCAGTGCTGGATCATTATGTCACAGGGTACACTTATTTCCATTATAATTTCCCATCAGTATCATTGTCAGTAAACAATTCCTCATCATCAACTCACGCAACGCTATGTTTGGTTCTATGCACAACACTGTTCTCCATTCACATCCATGCCTGTCCAGTCCTATCATCGCAATACTTTTACTTGAAACTTGCACTGCTTCCAAATCTAAATCTGGTAGGAAAAAGTTTAAAAAGGACATCCTGGTCTCCCACCCAGGCCTCCCTATCGCTGACACCTACACTAGTGCCTGCTCTAAGGAAACTCTCACTGACATCCTCTTTTTCGTGCCTTCACCTGACCTATGGACCCTTCATATGGTCTCTGTGCTCTCTCCTTTTTCCTCTTCTCCCATTAATGGTGGCACCCGTTGGGATGTCCTCTTGGCCCCCTTCCGCTCCTCTAAGGCCATCATTAATGTCTACGCTAATGGGACCGTCTTGGTCCAAGGCCCTCAGGCCAACCTTCACCTCTTTGATAGACGCTTCCCTCGCCTCATCAACTTCCTTTCCTCCCCTGCTGTCCCCCCCTGTCTTCGGCTACCTTGCCTCTACCCTCCCTCCCTGCCCCCTCTCGCACTCCCTCTTCACCTCCTTCTTCTACACCTCCGCAGGGCGTACCTCTGATCTGTACCCCTCCCCGGAAGTCCTTCAAGGATGGCAACCTTCTCCACTTTGCCACTCTTAACTCTCGCTCTGCCATCAAGCATTCCTCCGATATCTGTCGCCTTCTTGAGGAACTGGACCTTGACGTCCTCGGTCTCACTGAGACATGGTTCACAGCCAGCTCTGTCACGAGCTTTGACACTCTCCTACCTGAAGGTTACAAGATCCTCTCTGTGCCCAGGCCCAACCGTGCAGGGGGGGTGTTGCCCTTATCTTCCCTGAGTGGATTCCTGCCACTGTCACTCCTACGCAGACCTACTCCTCTTTTGAATGTCTTGTCTGCCGACTCTCTCTCTCTCCTAGCCATTCCCTTACCGTGGCTACTATCTATCGGCCACCTGGTCAATTTCCTCCTTCCTCTCTGAGTGGGCTGACCTCTCCTCCTCACTCCTGTCCTCTACCACTCAACTCCTCTTTCTTGGGGACTTCAACATCCACCTAGATGCCTCCTGTCCCCCCCACTGGACTCTTTCGTGACCTCTGCGACTCTCTCTCACTCTCTATTCTCCCGTCTGGGCCTACTCATTCTGCAGGGCACACTCTTGATGCTCTGATCTCTTCTGACCTTCCCCTCTCTGTCCCTCTCTCCACTCCTCTCTCCTGGAGTGATCACTTTCTCCTATCCTCCCACCTCACCCTCCCTACCCCACAGGCAAAGCCACCCTCATCATTGCCACCCACCTTCTCGGTCATCCGACCCATGAAGCGCGTGTCAGTTGCGGCTTTCGCTGCCACCTTCTCGCCCCTCCCCTCCCCCTGCGGCTGACTCCCACCCTGACACAGCCCTCTCCTTGCTCCACTCTGCTATATCTGATACTTTTGATATACTTGCCCCTGTCATGAAAATCCGCCTGAAGCCCGAAGCCAAATGTAACTCCTGGTATGATTCGGATCTCGTCACCCTAAAACGCAAGTGCAGGGTGGCAGAGAGGAAATGGCGTGCTTCATGTTTATCCTCTGACAAACTGGCCTGCCGCCTGCTCCAAAGGCAATACCGTCTCTCTGTTCTCACCAAGAAGAGAGCCCTTATCCAAGCCCGCATCTCTGCGGCATCTAACAACTCGGCTGAACTCTTTAAAATCTGCAAGGAGCTTGCCAACCCTGCTGCAGTCTCTACCTCTCCTGTCCCCTCCCAGGCCCTCTGCACTGCACTGGCCTCCCACTTCATCTCTAAAACGCAGGACATTGAGTCCTCACTCTCCTCCTATCACCTCCCCCCCTCTCTTCCCTGCTCTTCCTCTGGCCCTTCTGCAGCCACCCCTCCTCCCTCCTTCTCTGCCTTTCCCCTTTTTTCTGCTGACGAGGTTTCCAGACAAGTCCGATCTATGAAAGTCTCGTCTAAACAGATTCACCCCTGTTCCTCCAAAACTATCAAGGACCACATTGACTCCCTGGCTCCTTCCCTGGCTGACTTTTGCAACCACTCCTTCGCCTCTGGAGTCTTCCCATCCCCCCTCAAGCACTCCCTTGTGCACCCTCTCCTTAGGAAACCCTCTGCCGACCCCTCCTGTCCGGCTAACTATGGCCCAATCTCCATCACTCCCTTCCTGGGCAAGCTCCTGGAGAAACTGGCCATCTCCCAGCTTAACCTCCATGCTGAAGCTGTTGATAGTCTCCATGACCATCAATCTGGCTTCAGAACGGCCAGAAGCATGGAAACTGCTCTCCTGAACATCCGTGAGGACCTGCTCTTGAACCTCGACTCCAACACTCAGTGTGTTCTCATTCTGCTTGATCTCTCTTCTGCCTTTGACACTGTCAACCATGCCATCCTGCTCAACCGTCTCCGTGATAACCTGGGTATCACTGGTCAGGCTCTGGCGTGGCTGACCTCTTTCCTTTCCAATCGACCCTCCCAGGTCCAACTTGGGTCCTTCCTCTCTGACATCTTTTTCTCCACCTGTGGCGTTCCCCAGGGATCTAATCTCTCTCCCTGGCTGTTCAACCAGTATCTGGCACTCCTTGCCCACCGCATCGCCGCCCTCTGCCCCAACTTTCAGTGCTATGCGGACGATACCCAGCTCATTTTCAGGCTACCCTCGGCCTCCTCCTCTCCCTCCCTCATCTCTGACTGTCTGTCTGCTATCCAGGAATGGTGTGCTGCCACTGACCTCTGCCTTAATGCTAGTAAGACTGAGATCCTACACATCGGCACACCCACTCCCTCCTTCCCTGCAGCTCTCTGGCCGGCCTCTCTTGGCCCTCTTCCTGCTCCTACCTGCAAGGCAAAAAACCTCGGGGTCATCTTCGACTCCACACTCTCCTTCTCTCCTCATATATCTGACGTCTCTAAGATGTCACATTACCAGCTGCACCTCCTCAGAGGTATTCTTCCCTTCCTCTCCTTCCCCCAGAAGCTCACTGTCTCCCGGGCCCTGGTTCTCTCGAAGCTGGACTACTGTAACAGCCTCTTTCTTAATCTGCCTGCTTCCACTCTCCGCCCTCTGCAACTCATCCAGAACAGAACTGCGAGACTTGTCCTTGGCCTCAAGCCCAGGGACCGTATCTCTCCAGGACTGAAATCTCTACACTGGCTTCCAGTGGCTGCGAGGATTAAGTTCAAAACCCTCTGCATTGTCCACAAGGCCTTCTGGGGCCTGGGGCCTAAATACCTTCAACTCTCTCTTCCTAAATATCTTCCTTCCCGAGCCATACGCTCATCCGTCCCCAACTCCCTCAGGGTCAGCTGCTTCTCGAAGCAACGAGCTTGGGGTAGATCTCTCTCCGCGGCAGGGGCCTCCCTCTGGAACAGCCTTCCTGCCTCCCTGAAACCTGAGGAGAACCATCTCCGGTTCCGGAAGCACCTCAAAACCTTCCTCTTCACTTCTGCTTTCTCTCTCCCTCTCCCCTGCTAAATTCTTCACCTAAACTGCACTGATTCTGCAACTGGGCCACTCTCACCGACCTCGGTCCTGGGCCCAGTCACTCTTCACTTGCACTGCCTCCCTGGCAACCCCTGCACTGCGGGACTGTCCCTGTATCCCTACAGCCCCCCCCCCCCAGCACTTGTCTGCATTTACCTTGCACTTGCCACCAACTGGCCCTATTTATTTATTATTTTATTTCTATTCTACTTATTTGTACTGCACTCCCCCCTCCCCCTTCCCCTTGCACTTTTCCCTTCCCCCTACCCCTGCACTTGCGCGGTCTGAATAACACCTGTCCTAGTAGGATCGTTGTCTGTCTTCCCCTTGTTCCCCCCTCCCTGCCTCGTCGCGCCTTGAAACACTTGTGTATAGGCGCGTTACAAATGCCATATCATATCATATCATAAATCAGTGGACATAATTGTCCCTGGCACGACACCTGAGTGTACAATTGGGCGGAACACAAAATCAGATGGCACTCTCCATTCCTTCCATGTTATCTTGGGCACAACTTTGGCAAGTACCCGTATCCCATAAATGAACATAGCAGTGTCAATGGGTACCCTTCGTACAGTCATAGGTCATAGTGCTGATCATTAACATGGCCCTCACCGGACATACCCCTGGGGTGGAGCATACTATTCCCCGTTATGTAAAGGAGATAGTCATATTCACTTTGCTCATGAGATCCCATCCCAATAAATGTATTGCCAAGTCTTTGTGGTACAGTAGGGGTGCTCACACCGTCTAACCTTCCATCGTTATGTCTAAGTCTTTTGTGTAGGAACTTTTAAAATAGCCCCAGAGACCCCCTCCTTTTCCAAATCTTGGCCCAAGAGTGGGAACCGGCCATCCATGAGGCACGATTTTTCAGCTCCTGAGTCCACCATGAAGATGAACTATTTGTTGCCTATTTCCGCCCCCACCAGTGGGTCCTCTTCTGCATGTAGCGTAGTTGATAGGACTGGACACGCAAGTGCTTTCTGTGGGCTGTCCTAATCTGCATATGTTTCTGTTCCAGGAACAGAAAAGACATTGTCCCCCACTACAGCTACACCGCCGAAAGGCACCGGCGCGCCATCTGCGCTTGTTGCAAAAATGTTAGTGTTTGCGTTTCTCATTGTATTCTGACGTGCTATCTGTTGTTGCATCCCTTGCTGTTGTGGTTGTTGTCTTGTGTGGCATTTGTTGTACCCTTGTCTGTTGTTCATTATAGCATTGTTCGTTCTGCCCACCCCTACCCATTGGTAATCCATAGGGACTGCCTGGATGTGGGTGGCCATACTGCTGTTCGTTTCCCATAGCAGGCTTCCCTTGGTAATATCCCATTGGTCGCTTCCTGCATTCTCTAGAAAAATGTCCCCATCTCCCGCAATTCCAACTTGACCCTCGTGGTCCTAGTCCAAAACTTTTCCTTGCCCTCCAAATCCTCTATTTCCCATTCCCCCAAATCCTCCTCTCTGCCCTTGGTACCCACCTTGTCCTCTTGCGGGTCTGCCCTGCCATTGGGGCCCCTTGTATTGCTCCTCTCCTGCCCATTGCTCCTGTCCATCTGCAGACCACGCTGCTGCCATCCTTGCTGGTGTATTTCCTGACCCCTCCTCTCCTTCCCCCTGCCTGTCAGTGGGTTGTGCTGAATGAATTGCCTTGACCTTCACTAATTCATTTTGAACCAATTTTGCTTCATCTGCCAACCTTCTCTGTACTTACTCTTTTTCTCTTTCTATGATCCGCCTACAATGGTGTACAATAATGCTCTGAATCTCCGGCCAACCTTTGGCTTCTATCCCAGATATTTTATCCAAGGCCTTCTGTACCTCCTTCGGGAGCCCTTTTTTTAATTATAAAGTAGAACAGGGCGGTGGATTGGTCCCACGCTGTGCCCGTTTCTGATCTCCACAGGTCTTGCACCCGAAGAATGAATTGTGTAGCCTCTTCCTCCGCGCCCATAGTGCATTGCATCACTAAATGTAAATCTGGAGTGTCTGGAAAAGTTCTCTGTAATGCATCTCAAACATGTGCCCTTATGTTATTGAATGATGACCCGTCATGGCGGTCACAGTTCATTGTTACCCCCGGGAAGCCAGTCTTCACCCACACTCCGTCTGCTTGGTCACCGACGGCGGACACCAATAAACATTTTACATCCCCTATGGCTAATGGTACTCCTGCTGCGTTCTTCTCGAATGCGTGTATCCACTTCCCCGCCCCACCCGAAAGTGGAGGGAGGAGTTTCAACAGATTATTTTTGTCCATCTGTGCCCATGGTATATAGTGTGGTCTCCCTTATCAGAGGCATCTGTAGTTTGGCCTTACCTCCTTTTTTACTTACCGTTCCCTTCTTTGTTTTGTTAACCAACATGTTTCCTACTCTTTGCCTCAACCTCCCTTGCCACCTTGAGAGGCTTCCCTCCTCTTGATCAAATCGAAATAGTAGCAGAGACCCCTCCACTGCTGCCCATCTTCGTATTCATCTAGATCGCGCCATACTTCATCTATTTCTTCTTCTGACTCTCTCTTTCCCTATGCTTCTCCTCTTTGGCTGTCTGGTGTCCCTGGTTGTATTATTGTCACAGGTTTACTGTTTAAATAGAAGAGGAATTCCCCTTACTGCCACTCTTTTTCTTGGCCTCCCTCTCCCCCTCTGGGGCTGTCGGCTTTTCTACTGATGTTTCTTTACTTACCTCACCGCTAGGGGCTGCCTCCTTGAACATTCTCCATAAGTCTAATACTTCCCGCCTATTTTGCAATTGCTCCCCCCTGTATTTGGCCAACAAATGGGTTGCTACAAGATCTAACACTCTTTTCTCAAAGGACCCTCCCTCTGGCCATAGTGTGGATGACCCTTCTCCTTTTATTTCAGTTAGCCATTGTTCGTGATATTTCTGTATTCTTTTCACTGTACAAAGGGAGGTGTTGCCAAATATGCGCTAACAGCGTATTCCCCCCATGTTACCTCTTTTTACGAGTGTAACTACACAATGCAATTTATCAAATACACACCCTCTCTGACATATTTTCTCAACCTTATTTCACCGGTATCATCATACATACCAATAACCTTTTTTACTTACACCTTTTTGCAGAAATCACAAATTATTTACTAGCAATTTCATCAAAACTTATTTCAGAGAACACATAGACACACATGCACTTATCGACAAACCAACACAATGTACTTCAACAACATTGAACATGTAACATGCACTATTTTTTGTTTTAGATCACCCCTTTAATGTTTTCTAGTTCTTTACCCTTCCTTCTTATCTCCTCATTCACTCCCCACCTCTGAGCCCCCTTAGGCTACCTCTTCAAAGAATTCTGCTCACACGGAAAAAGAATGTTCTAAATTACTACTCCAAGCCTACTAAATATATGAGACTCCTACTTTTTTCTCTTTATTTCCACTTGTTCCCTGCACTGGTCGAGACAATGTTACGCAACGCCGCCTTCTACCCCCCTTCGCAGCTAGGATCCCGTATTCCTCTTTATCTCTTTTTTCCACAACAACCTAATGGCCAAATAAAGGATAGATAAGAAAAAAGCCTCACAGTTTCATTTACACAGGCCCTGAACCCAATTCCAGTTTTCACCTTCCCACTATTTTCATCACCCTTGTCTTTTACACCCTTATTTCTCCAATGTTCCCTTTCCCCTGAGAATCTCGCAACCAGTACTCATGTGTTCATCGGGTGGTCCGAGTGCCTCCATTCACAGTCTATCCACAATCGGGTCCGCACCCCAACCAAGCTGTGACCCGCCTCGGCGAGCAGTTAGTTGGGTATTTACAAAGATGACGGGGACCCTTGGAACCTTCTGTTTTGTGCGCACACTGGTGAAGCGCAGAGGCGATGGTTTTGCTGGGGGCGTCCCGGATCTCGCTGCACGGCACAGGGCCTCGGCGCACCTGTCGCAATCACGTCGGGGTCACCAAATGTAAAGACTCCCTTCCCGTCTTACACATGCATATCCAAAAAATATAAGACACCCCATTGGGGAATGAGACTAAGAGAACAGGTTGCAAGATTTAGTAAGTTTATATAAAGTTGGCATCCAGAGGACTCTGCTGCCTCGAGAGCGCTCTGACAAACATTACAATTACATGAATTTATGAAGGGAAAAATCATCATTAGTGACATCATTACATAAGGGATTACAACAGTTCTACATTGGTGGAGAGTAGAGCAACATATGTATCCATAGGCGCTGCTGTCTCCGGATTAGCTGCTCAGTTGGCGGGAGGATGAGCATCACGAGGTCCATCTGCCTGTGTCCGGGCAGGGTGAGGGTTAGGTCACGGTGAGATATGGCGAACACTAACTATGCTAGCATAAAAAACTACCACTAGACATACAATAAACAATGATCATTAGTATACCTTTTGAATAAATCTAGAAAACCTATAAATTGCATACATGAGATTATACGGGGTACAAGGCGTAGAGGGCTTGTTCTCTATGATAACCTGGGCGACTGGGCAGTTCTTAGCACATCAAGGCAAGTGGGGAGTTATAATGACATGTGTTGGTTTTAGGGCACAATATACTGAGACAGAGGTCTGGGTTTATTGGAGGCACTGTGAGGTGGGCTGCACAGTCGGGTCACACTTTTGGTACATCAAGAAAATACCTTAGGAGGGCACAGGGTTACATTGACAGTAATTTTCCAAAGGTGGGGTCATGGGGGTAGGGGCAGGTTTGTGCAGATGGATGGGCTACAAGGCATGGTTCGAGCCGGTTCACACACAAGACAGTGATCACAGAGGAAGAGTGAGATGATACAGTGTGTTATCTGTTTCAATTATCCCCTGTGCAACCGTGAGAAAGGGAGTTGTGGAGCTTTCAGACAGAGTGAGAAAAGGTGGGGCCATGAGCGTGCTGTGCACGGCGCTGCAGAGGGGAGACAAGCCTTTTCGTACTATCAAAGTGAGGCCTAGTCCAAAGATGGAGTCGAGGGCACACAAAATGGAAGCCAAGTATCCCCCGCAATAGCCCCACTTATGGTAATGTTATCATAAGGGCAATGGAGGCGTCCCCCACTATTGCACAAGCAAGAGGTCCATAACGTGCAGAATGTGTGAGGGGGGCCCAAATGACCCCTCACTCCCACACACACGTTTGTGGAAAAAACAGAACTGAGGCTACGGCGCCGTGCATAATACTTATAACATCCAATGAAAACACTTTCGACAGAGGCCTTCGAGGGACATTGACACAACGCCATCGACGCAAGGGTGCTCTCTGCCGAAAAAACTTCCGAAGCAGCACAGCTGTGGATATTAAATGTCATAGAGGAGGAATACGTTGGAGTACACAATCCATTCGAAGTATGTTTTCTCATTAAGCCGGACCGGCTCAACATCATGAGCATTTACCATTGGCAATTGTGCTTTATAAAAATAAAACAAATTCCATCATAATGTGCTTTTCCACACACAGGTTGGGAAAACATTCACGTATACAGGTATGGGGCTGCTCGCACCGAAAGTCATTTTCATTTATCGACCATCCCACTAACCTACCATGCACTTCACATGCATGAATCCTATACTCTAGATGGTTTCTCTGTCCCCAAAACGGGAGTACCACACTGTGCACCAATAAAGTCCAGTGTATGGCCTTCTCCTAACTGCATGTGGGATTCATCATGCCCAAGGGTGCACCAGCAATTCTGATCAATAGACAAATGGCAATTAATGTATGTTGATTTGAATACTTGGTTCCATGGACAAGATGATATCATTGCTTGAGCACAATCACTGGTTTAATCACACCTGGAAAATATTCGAGAAATTGTTTGTAATTATCAATAGATAATGTTGTTTTCTCTCTGTCACTCTCTCTCCTTGTTTGTTTTTTTGTTGTTGTTATATGACAAATAACATTGCAATTTGTAAAATGTGTTTACAATGTCCTTTATTAATGTGGATCTATGGTATGATCAATTTAATTTACACAGCCCTGAGGAAACAAATTCACTAGACACCATCAGGAAAATTCACATTGTCCAAAACATTGTTTCTGGCGCACTGATCTAGTGTTGCGATTTCAGTTGTTAAGGCTTACCCTGTCAAGCCACCCTTTGGCATCATCACATGCATTCATGTACTGTTACCATATTTACAAATGATGAGACTATGCGCCTTTTGGATGTTTTATTATTTTTTCAATATAAAACATCAAATGTAATCACTTATCTGTGAATGTAATGTCCAGTGTAGGCTGGACCAGCTGAAGAGGGCCGCTGCCGTGCGTGGATTACCACAGTGCCCCCAACCTGCCCGCACCTGATTGGCTACTGTGCTGCTATATAGAGGCAGGGCCTAGCTGGGAGGCGAAGCTGGCCTGCAATCAAGGCCCGCAAGGAAGGCCATTGTCAGAAGTCTCTGCCGGTCTCAGCCGTCGAAGCAGCACAACTATATGCTGGCCATCCTGCTCCACACCGATGCATCCCCTGCACACGTAACCCACAAGGTAAGCACACCACACATTGTCTGATGTGCGCTCGGGCTCTCCCGCCCATATATCCTGATTTACCTAACTGCTCTGCTGGTACCCACTTGCCCTCACCCATGAGTTTCCTCCCACTGTTCTCCCTTCCGCTCTCTATTCGCTTGGCTCCCCGTGTTCTGCAGTCCAACATGAATTACAGTATCTACCTCCCCTGGGGCCTGCGGTAGTACCTGCCGAAGTCAGCAGCATACGCAGGCTCTCTAACCTAGTCAGTATTAACCTGCCTGCTTCCACCAAGCAGTTCCCCCTCACCTCCTGACCTCTGGCCCTTAAACTGCGACTTACCCGCATCCCTTCAGGGAGTATTGGCAACGGCAGCCACGCATTCCTCTCTCACATCCAGGTCGCTTACTCTCGTATTCCCGACGCGGTTCCCCCATGCTCCTGAAGTCTACCCACCTGCTGCCTGCTCCTCCGCCATTATCCTCATTCACCCTAGTCCGACCCTGCCTCCCAGAATCACTAGGCCCTACTATGCAACTATACACGTGCCAACCCCCTGACGATCTCCTTCCAGTTCTCCCTCCACCCACCCCTTTCTTACCTGCACTGACAGAGCTGCAGAGTAACCCTATGTTGTTGTAATTGGAAATAGAGGAACCACTAGCTGCACTAGCGATACCCCTTTCCAATACTCAGGGTACTACCACCTTACCCTCCAATGCACCTACAGCCTCTTGCAAAATTACCCTCCCATGCACCTGCCACTATTATCACCAATATCTTGCGCCATGCTTACTTGCCAACCTTCCCTTACACCACACTACTCCTACTACCCACATATTGCTCCACACCGCCATGTAAGGTGCCATGACACAGGCAAGAGTCACTCACTACGTCCTACTACCCCCGACCTAACAGGCAAACCCAGAACGTGCACCTACTACACTACATATACTACACACCCCCTCCAGATCAAAGAACGGAGCACCCATCTGACATCTCGCTCCACATCCTCTACTACGTCTGCATACCCTCCCACCACGTAAATCTGTAATGCATTCCTACATTACCGTACCACACCTTGCCACCCTCCACTCACATCTACAACCAGCCTACAAGCACCTACTCAGGCCACTGCCCTGCATGCCTTATCAGACCTATCACCCACAAAGCATCATCCACCCCTTCATTGCGCGCTCCTCAACACCAGATCGCTGACAGCCCATGCTCATGAAATCCTGGACCTCATCATCTCCAATAACCTTGATATCCTGGCCCTCATTGAAACATGGTTAACACCGACAGCCGGGCCATCCTTATCCCTAGCCATCCCAACGGGCTACGCCATATTGTGTTGTGACAGAAAACATAAAAAAGGAGGCGGCGTTGCCCTGATCTATAAGGACTGCATCGCACAGTACACGTCCAGTACCTCCCTGCCGCCCCAATTGTGAGTTACTATTAGTTACTCTCAGCTAAGCTCAAACTAACTGACAATGCCACAGTCTATATCTACCTTGTCTATCGACCTCCAGGCCATATCAACACCTTTGAAATTGACCTAATCCACCTTTTGTCCACTAACATCAGGCCTACTACCCAATTCCTCCTCATAGGTGACCTTAATGTAGAATTCAACGACCCCACAGACTCTGAGGCCACCCCCTTCTCCAACTTCCTTACAGCCTTAGGATGTACCCAACACAAAAGGCCTACTACCCAATTCCTCCTCATAGGTGACCTTAACCTGGGATTCAACGACCCCACAGACTCTGAGGCCACCCCCTTCTCCAACTCCCTTACAGCCTTAGGATGTACCCAACATATCACCTCACCTACACACGCGCTTGGCCGCACTCTAGATTGGATAGTCAAGCACAACAGTAACATCTCCATCAGCTCAAACACACCATTGGTCGGACTACCACACCATCGCCTTCCTCATCCCTATCTCTAGTGCACTAGCTCTAAACCTGCCTGATGTCCAACTACCACCTTGGCCAGCAGTACTCGAAACCTTCCCCTCTTCTCAAGACACTTCTCTTCAGGCTGAGCACTACAACATCTGGTTTGTTTGTTTGTTTATTCATTTGTTATGCGCACCAAACCCGTAGGTAAAAGGGCGCAGCAGTATGAAGATGCAAAGCTTGCAAAGTTACAAATATACATTGAATATACACAGATATACACAGAAATTACATAAGTACAGAGTATACAAGAATGTGCAAATATATACAGAGGTAAGGTGGCCTTTGTAGTTACAAGAATAAACATGAGCAATGTGCAGAAATACGCAATGCTTAGTCAGATGCTAGGTGTATCACTGGAACAACGGGGATAACCTAACAGGTCAGAGGCTAAGGGTCTGTAGCGATAATGTGTTTTATAACATTTTTTCTGAAGTGTAAGTAGGGTTGGTCAACTCTCAAGTCTTGAGGCAGAGAGTTCCAGCATTTAGCAGCCGTTACAGGGAAGCTGTTGCCACCAATAGTGGTGAGCTTGTATGGTCAGGCAATTAGCATTGCCGGCTCTGGTTAGTCTGTGAACGATTTTTCTCTGAAGCTTAGCTGTAAGGTAGCAAGGGGCCACGTTGTTAAGAACTTTGTGGGTCAATGACATCGTCTTCAATTGTATTTTATTGGCCATGGATAACCATTTATGATGGCGTTTAAGGGGGGAAATGTGGGTTCTTTTGTTTATGCCTAAGGCTGCTCTTAAGGCGTTATTTTGTAGGGTTTGGAGTTTATGGATAGTCGTTTTATTAGCACCACTGTAAAAAGCATTACAGTAATCAATTCTGGAGAGTATTAGAGCTCTGGCCAGGATCAAGCAGCTGTCGTCAGAACGGAAGGGCTTGCCAGCTCTGAGTAGCTTACACGTGTCAGGGATTTGATCTGTTTATCAAACGACAGTGTGGAGTCCATGTAGAATCCAAGGGTTTTTACCTCCTTGGATACTTTGATAGAGTTCCTGTCAATATTGAATGAAGAATATTCCTGACCTAGGGCCTCATTACACGGATGGCGGTTAGGATTTACCGGTACCGGTAAAACGCTGGTACCGGTAAATCCTTACCGCCTTACTACGAGGTCCCTTTGTGGGTTGGGGGATTTAATGCCTGCTTTTTGCAAAGGGACCTCGGAGCTAATTACGGCACCGCAAAATTGCGGTGCCGTAATTAGCGCCTTCCCCATTCCCATAGAGACCTTTACTCCCCCTCACTGCTGCCATCATTAACACATCATTTGCCATTAGCAGCGTCACCCCCGACTCTCCTGAAGAAACTGACACTTGACCCTGCTGTCCCAACCAACTAGCGACCCATAATACCGACAGTCCCTTTCCTTCTGAAGATCTTGGACAGAGTAGCTTACCTGCAAATACAGAACATTTTGGAACTCCACCACATTCTAGGCTCACAGCAATCTGGTTTCCGTCCCAAGCATGCCACTGAAACAGCCCTCCAAGACCTTACGAATCAGCTTGATGAAGCTAACGACTGAGGCAAGCTCACACTTGTACTACTGCTTGACCTCTCTGCAGTGTTTCACCTCATTGACCACAAGACCCTATGCCAGACCCTTACCTCCTCAACCCACTTCTCAGAGGAAGCGGCAAACTGGATTTCTTCCTTCTTGGCTAACAGAAGTGCATGGGTCTTCGCTGGTGACGCCATCACTGCCTACACACCTATTGACTGTCGTGTGCCCAAGACTTGTGTGTTGTACACTAACTATGCCGATGATACACAAATCCTTATTCCCCTAACAGGAAATTATCATTCTGACTCGCTCAGAATCTCCTCCGTGTACGCAACCATCCAAGCTTGAATGGCTGAGCACAGCCTTTGTCTCAACAACGAAAAAACTGCACTCCTCCTCATCGGTCCGCCTGCCCGCCTCTCAAAACTGGACCAAGCTTACAAACCTGTTGTCAAGACCCTGGGTGTTTACCTGTACTCTGCGCTAACAATGACCTCCTATTACAACCACATTGCAGCATCATCAGGCTATGCCACCAAGCTCATTAATGTAAGCGAACCGTTCCTCTCATCCAAGAACCGTCTCGAAGTAGCACGTGCCCTCATATGCTCCAAACTCAACTACTGCAACTCGCTCCTTGGCGGAACTACAGAAAAAAGTCTACACAAATTACAAGTCATACAAAAAAACTGCCCTCTGGGCGGCCTTTGTCATCAGCAGACAGGAACATATCTCGCAAGCAAGGAAAGACGCCCATTGGCTCCTGGTAAAGGACAGAATTCATGTCAAGATTCTGTCACCCACCGATGTCTCGCCAATGACGCTCCCCCCTACCTGACCCAGAAGCTGAAGAAGCATTGCACTTTTAGGCCAGTAAGAACTGCCTACGCCCACCGTCTAACCACCTCAAGATTCCACCGTAAAAAAGAAGGGGGTACCAGTTTCCCAGTGCCAGCATCCATACTCTGGAACGTGCTGCCCCCCCACCTGCGACAAGAACCGTTTTACAACTGCTTCAGGAAACACCTCAAAACCTTCCTGTTCAACAGACCTTTCTACAACAGCTTCAGAAAATACCTCAAAACGTCCCTGTTCAACTGACTTCTCCTCACCTGTGTAACTTACCCTGTGGTATCCTTGCTTCCTCCCCTCTCCTCTGTTTCATCTGTATCTTCTCTATTCTGGTTGCAACCAGCACCTAGATGCCCCTGGGCTTTATGCATTGCTTTATAAATGCACAAATAAATAAATAAGGTCCGATACAAGAATACAACAAGAGGCTTACCAAGTAAAATCTGGGAAGATTGCTCAGGGGATCTTAGAGAAAGCCTTGTTCACTAAACTGCCAGAATGCCCAGATGTTGACACCAACGATAATGGGATCAAGGGTTTTGGTGAAGATGATGTAACCCCTGAACCTGACATAAATCTCCCAAAATACCATCATGAGGAGGAAGACCTAGAGATAATTCCAGACTTAGAGTTTGCCCAACGCAATGACACTGTGTTAGCGGAGGCCTTCCTAAAAGTCATCTCTGAGGAAGAAGGTAGAAAGAAAGAAGGGCTGTTTTTCCTAAAACACAGGTTATTGTATAGAAGAGATACTAGCTCTGAGGGGACTCCTCTCTCTTAGATTATAGTCCCCCATAGTCACGGGAGGGTAGTAGTAGAAATCGCATACGCTCACCTCACTGCTGGTCACTTAGGTACAACAAAAACCCAAGGGCAGGTAGTAAATAGGTTCTATTGGTTGGAGTGTATGAGGATGTCAAAGATTTTGTAGCCACAAGCTCTCTAGGTCAGAAGACATCATTATATCACCCTCCACCTGCACCTCTCTAACCCTGGCCTATAATAGAGGTCCCCTTTTCCCGAAAAGGAATGGATATAGGAGGACCATTGGAACCCTCTAGGCTTGGGAATAGATACATTCAAGTAGTGCTAAATTATCCTACCCTCTATCTGAGGCCTTCCCCCATGCAAAGCAACACCTCACAACAGATTCTAAAGCATTTGTTCCCGTTTCTAGCAAGACTAGGCTTCTCCAAAGAAATCTTGACAGACCAGGGAACAGCTTTCATAAGTAGGATAGTGGCAAAGGTAAAGCAAATATTGTAGATGTAGATTGTATTGCAAACCTCTGTCTATCATCCCCAGATGGATGGTCTCGTTGAACATTTTAACAAGACCCTAAAACATATACTCAAGAAACCGGTGGAACCCAGTGGTAAACACTGGGATATGATGATACATTGGGCCTTGTTTGCCATTAGGAAATCCCCCTAAGCATCACTGGGATTTTCACCTTTTGAATTGTTGTATGGGGAAGATTCCAGGAACGTGCTAGAAAACCTGGGAGGAAAGGGAAGAAGCCATCCTACCCTTGTCCCAAACCACATGGCGGATTAAAGAACATATGCATGTTGTGCAGGACATAGTCCACTCCCATCTGACTAAAACCCAAGAACATCAAAAGACACAGTATGACCGCAAAGCTGTGACCCAATCTTTTTCCATCAGACAAAAAGTCCTATTGATACTCCCAACTTCTGAACACAAGATGTTATCAAAATGGCATGGGCCCTATAAGGTCATAGGACTGGTCCCTGTAATTACTGCATTGCTCAACCTGATAGGATAATTCAAACACAGAGTTTGCATTGCAAATTTGCAAGTTACAATGTTAATCTTTTAAAAGAATGGAAAGAATTTCAGGTGGAGTTCTCCTCAATGGTAATGGCTATTCTCCTAGCAGAAGGGACATAAATGCAAGCTAGTACCAGCTGACCTACCACCCAACCAATGAAAGGATGTCCAGGGTCTTTTAGATCAGTTTCCTGATGTCTTCAATTGTGAGCCTGGTAGCGTGAAGGGGGAATTTCACTATATATACGCACTCCCCCGGGAACAACCATTAACCTTAAACCTGTAGAATACCCGAGGTTAGGAAAGAAATAGTGATCCAAGAGGTAGAGAAGATGTTGGATGAAGATAGTATTGAGCCACCCCAGAGTCTCTGGTCCTCGCAAATAGTCCTAATGGCAAAACCTGATAAATCGTGGAGGTTTTGTATAGATTTCAGAAAATGTAATGCAGTTTCATAATTCGATTACTGTGATGAATCTGATGATGTCATTACTCCTTTCTCAGCGGTAGCCATTTCCCCATGGGGCAGTGGGATGGAAGTCGCTACCAGATCCTGACCCTGGGGGTGGCTATATGAGGGAGGACTACATAGGGGGAGGTGAGCCACGGAAGGGTGATATGATATCATCGGATGAGACACAGTCTCCCCCTTTTCCTTTTAGGGATGGAAGCTACTAAAAATACCATCCAATGTTCTATTCATAAATTACCAAGAACTGACATCCATTCCCATGCATGTGAAAGTACTGCAACAAGAAAGCTGAACAGAGTAATGAGGATCAATAAAGGCAAGAAGCACAAGATGCACTCTAGTTGTTGTGAGCGCACAATAGGTGCCGGGACATTTAATAACCAGAACCAGCTGACAGGTGAGGGACGCTACTTGGTGAAGCCTTGTCCTGTCAGTGCTGACCAAGGGACTACTGTGCTGCAAGGAAGGCCGTGGAGCAAACCAGCTCAAGATGAAGGCCAGAGAAAGGAGATTTCAGGAGCCGGTCCGCCGTCTAGCAGGCACGAGAGGAAGACTTCCTGGCATTCGCTGGAACCAGAGAGGAGGACCCACGCCACCCAAACACGGAGAAGCATACAGCAGGTAGGCTAGAGCCATGAAGGATGCAATAGCCGCTAAGCCAAGTCGGTGAGCCCGGAAGTGAGGTCAGGATGCCAAAGAGCCACTTCTCGTTCACTGTGGGAGAACCGAAGGATGCCAGAGAAAGCCGGTGAGTCCTCATGAGGAAAGCTGGGACACCGGGGCACTTTAGCAACCTTACCAAGGATAAATAAAGATAGAGCAGTTGTATGAAAAAGGAATATGAGACCCAATATTTTAGAAGGGGAAATTACAGAATGCATGCAAGATATATACAAGTTTGCAAGTGTGTCAAGTGAAACACATGAGAAAGCCCTGGCAGGAGAGTATTCCAGGCAAAGTCAAGTTGGCAAGTGTGTAAAGAGAATCATATGAGGAAGTCCTGGTAGGAGAAAAACACCAGGCAAAGCAAAGATTGTGAGAAAAGGTTACATTAAAGTGGAGAAGAAATCTGGCAGGGGAGTACACCAAGTAGCCTATGAAATTGAGACTAACAGCCAAGTTGTTTTATATGCAAGTTGTTTTTTTGTGGATCAGAGAATTCCAAAGAAGACTCATACCCTTAGGAGTTTAATGTATCTTGAAGAAAAAAACTGGAGAAGGAAGCAATCTCCTGGAACTGTGAACTTTATCCGGAGGATAGCTAAGGGGCAGTGCACCCGTCTTGGAATCAAGACGATGCAGAGCAACACAGGTTCGATACCCGGGTCCATGCTTAGAAACTTCTGGGTATTAAGCACGTTATAAATAACCAATTATAATAATAATAATCCATTGGAAACTTTTGTGTTAGAGTTACGCTGTCATGAGCACTGCTCCTGAGAAGCCAAGTCAAGCCCAGCATCCCCGGAAGCAGGCTCACGACCCTCGTCCCCGGCTCCAGCAAACCCCTATTGGGGCCCTTTGGACCATGTCCTGGCGCCTCTGGCGCCAGGCTCATAAGGAACCTCAGTGCCGGCGCCAGGGGCGCCGGGCTCATAATTCTTGCAAAGGTGCTTGGGTGGACCTACCTGTAGCAGACCATGCTGCATACTCACCTTTGCAAATGCTGGCAGGATGATGTCCCCAGCCTTCTGCTGGGAGGAACTATTCCCTGAACTGGGACTACTTTCTTACCTGGGTGGGGCTGGTGCCACTCCTTAGCTCTGGAACACAGGAACTCTTTTACCTGGGCGAGGCTGAGGAAGAAGACACCCAATCACTCCAACACTATTTAAACCACACCCGATTGGGAAAACGTGCTTCGCGTTATTCTGCATCTGCAGCAGGACGCTCACTGAGTCAGCTCCTGCATTCCAGTGACATCTCCAGCTTCAGCTCAGCAACCTGTGGAAGAAAGTCACGAGAACTATACTTACCATCCAGGAATCCAGACACCGGCAGAACCTGCAAGCAAAAGAAACATAAGGTTAGCAAGTTGCAACACGTTCGCAGCCGCGCTCGCTTACCTGATCCATCTGTGCTTTCACGGATTCTTCGCGGCCTTCTCTTCAGCAGCCTAACAGCACCTGTAAAGACAAAGAACATTGTTAAGTAGGAATCGGGTGAAGGTGGCCGCATTTACTTTTCTTACCTGCTTTTGTGCACGTATTACAATCTCTTCAACCGCAGCAGCCCGGCACCTGAAAACAAGAAAAGACATTATTGAAGTGCCATTAAAGACTGCAAGAAAGCCTAACACTTACGTGTTTCCCCACGTGCATCCACGACTGGGAAAACGCCCGCTAGGTCCCGACACCTGCAAATAAGAAAAGAACATTGTTAGAGGTGCTATAATAAGGTCACAGATCATTATACTCACGTACTTCGCACGTGCAACGGCAACGGACGAGCAATGCCCTCAGCATCCAGGCACCTGAAAAAGACAATGCAAAGACTTCATTAAAGGTGCCCATCTCTTCAAGACTATAAACTCTTTATACCTATTGGCATCCGCTCGTGCAGTAACGGCGGCATCACCTTTTGGCATCTCAGCACCTGTGCCACTTCTAAGGCCACAAAAGACTTTGAGGATCTCCAGTGACGTAACTGGAACCCACGCACCCCTGCATAAGTCGCAGGATGGAGAGCCCAGCATTTATACGCCTAAGGTGAGAGCTCACCAGGACTTTGGACTTTCGGAGAGTTGACGATTAGTGAGGAGGAAGTCCAGCCAAACGGTCACTAACCCATTTTTCTTCCGCCTGCAGAAACCTTACCCTGCAAGCCAGACGGTCAATAAGGGGAAGCCCAGTCCAGAGAGTCATCCGAGCTCTACGCTTCTCAATTGAAGAGACTATAACAGTTCAGCCGGGACCAGCGCCTCCGTGGGAATCAGGTGAGCGTTACAGAACGCAAAGCCCTCCAATAACCTCCTTCCCAGGCGCTATGGAAACTTCCGACACTGATCAACTGGCCCAGTTACTAGGGGAATTAAGAGCTGAAGTACATGCTGCCCGCCAGGAAACGAATGCCCTGAGGAGGGAATTGATTATGTCCAAAGAACGAACTGATGACCTCGCCAGACAGTTATTACAATCACAAGCGGGGCAAACCCCTCTACCTAATTCAGGAGGGACCTATACCCCGGCGGCTTCAGCCAATCCTGTTCAAATCAATCTGCCCGGAAATGTGCCTTTGGCTCCGCCCGAACGCTTCTCTGGTGACCCTAAGAGGTTTGCGGTGTTCATAAATCAGTGCCGATTGCACTTTCTTTGTAGACCAGCTGCTTTTCTGACTGATCAGACTAAAGTAGCCTTTGTGCTTTCGTATTTTAGCGGCAGCGCCGCTGATTGGTCGATCCCTCTGGTTACACAGGATGACCCGATTCTTCGCAATTTCCAGGCCTTCTAGGCCAATATGGAAAGACTTTTCGCAAGACATTCCCAGGGGCAGGCCCTGGACAACAAACTCCTTTCTCTACGGCAGGGCAATCAGGATCTTCTGGCTTATATTGCGTCATTTAACAGACTAATCGTAGAAACCAGATGGCCCGAGGACAAGAGGATCACGCTTTTCCACAGGGGTTTGCGTGGCGAACTCAAAGACGTCCTAGCCCAGGTCGTGAATCCCCCTCAAGATTGTTCAGAGTACATTGATTTAGTGGTCCAATTGGATCACAGACTACAAAACAGAAAGGCAGATCGCTCCGGGTTCGAAACTCGAGTATTCTCTAAGCCACTAACTCACACCAAAGGAGGTGAAGCCGTAGAACCGATGCAAATAGGGGTCGTAAAGGGTCCCCTAACCCAGAAAGAACGCGACAGGAGACGACAATTGCAGCTATGTCTCTATTGTGGAAATTCAGGACATTTCCTCCGAGATTGCCCGGTGAAACCTCCGAAGAAGACAGTGGGAGCTTCTGATAAGAATTCCGAAAAGCCCGAGCCAGGAAACGACCTTGCCCGACAAGTGTAGAGGTCCGCTTGCGGAGCGTAAAAACCAGTTCTTTGACCTCGCACTTCATAATGTCAATGGTCCTCATAAATCCAGAACGACCAGATCGTTTGCATGCCATTAAAGCATACATTGATAGCGGAGCGATTGGAAATTATGTAGACCGCGAGATGGCTTCCAGAATGAACCTACCCCTTTGTCCTAAGGTAATTAAAGACGTCATTACCACAGTGGATGGTACGGAAATAGCCTCCGGACCGGTAACCCATACCACCACAGAAGTGACGTTATTAGGCCAAGATGGACATCGGGAGGTAATCGTGTTCGATGTGATCAAGGCCCCTCAGTTCCAAATAATTCTGGGGATCCCTTGGTTGGAGAAGCACAATCCTCAAATTGATTGGCGAACAAAGACGATACAGTTCCCAGAGTGTGCACCTACTTGTTATCCTCGACCCAGTATTGGCCTAGCGGGAGCAACATCCGAAGGACCGCAATTGCCTCCATAGTATCAAGAATTACAAGATGTCTTTCAGAAGATGTCGAAGTGGGTGACTTATGCTGCCTCTTTTTTTACTTCCTCGACGATGGAGAGGAGTGGTGGGAGCCACTCGTTGACCTGGACCTTTTCGCCTTCTTTCTTTGAGGAGAGTCATCTCTCTCATTGTAGACAAAGGTTTCTTCGACGGCGGTAGTCAATGGGGATTTCTTTGGGTTTCAAGTTACTGCCAATTTCCCCTTACGCTACTTCAGAGCTTTCCCGGTCATTGATTGACATTTAGAGCAGGCCGAGGTCTTGTGCTCCACACCGAGACACTACAAGCATATTCGATGTGGGTCGGTTATCGACATCTTGGAACCGCAGTCTTGACACTTTTTAAACCCGGTCTTCGGGGTAGACGGTGTCAAAGACTAAGACAGTTTTGTATCTTTCGCTGAGGAAATACTGAGCGCGCCATAGTTCTTGAAGCGTAAGCTAACTCATAAAAACGGAACTGAATCCAACGGGTGCTGCGCGTGCTATTTATGCCTTCGATGACATCATCCTCGAGACGGAAGCCCTCGAGGGACATCCAGTCGACTGCATCGATGCACTGTGCCATCTGCTGAAAAACAATTCTGAAGCAGCTGAAGCTGGATATTGAATATTAAAGATGAGGAATACGTGGGAGGACACAATCCATTCAAAAGACTAGATGCTGGAGAACCAACACTTCCCACAGAGGGTACTGAAGTTCTGTAGCTATTGACGACCACTGGGTATCATACAACTATCCAATGTAATATCTATTGTGTACTAAGGTTTGCAAATGTTTTTACCAGGACAATAACATTTAATAGGGATGTGCTACAGAGCAGAGGCCTAGCACTTTCACTAGCTTGAAATGTAATCTGCAATTTTGCATGCTACAAAGTCAAGGCAGGACATTATTTCATGATTAACAAGACACAATCAATATTGGCACAATTTTAATTCACAAATTTTACGATGTAATTCAGGTTTGTTACAAGCACACTTAGACCCTCAATGCCTTCAAAGACTTAATTACTACTTCTCAGGTATTCCTACTCATCTCAATTTTCAACGAAGGGAGACTAATGGTGGGACTGCTGACAAGACCAATTGGCATTCAATTCATTCAGCATTGACACTATCTGGAGAAACCATGTTAAAAAGGGGAATGTCAGAACATTCACTGACCACTCAAACCTCGAATGGGGCCAATGAATAACAGAAATGTAGGAACTCCTGCTTTCTACCTGCCTGAGGGGAGATGAGTACTTTAGTATGGGTGCTTGTTGCTTGGGAGTTGGATTTGAGTGACACGTTTATGGAAAAAACTGGCATTGTATGGCATTTCTTAATTCAAACATGAACTCTCACAAGTGTAAATACATTTGAAAGTGTTCAGAATATTTTAAACATTCTGACTAATTAATTATGTGGTGTCAAACTAAACCCCATTATATTAATCTTTGCTTTCAGAGTTCCTCCTTCAAAGTCCTTTCTAAATGGGTGCTCATGTGTTTGGTTAAAGCGATCCTCCGTCCAAAGCCTTTCTCACATTTAGCACACTTCTATGGCTGCTCCCCAGTGTGTATTCGCTGGTGCACATTAAGGGTAGAGCTATCCCTGAAGCTTTTCTCACATTCATTACACTTAAACGGCCGCTCTCCTGTGTGGATTCTCTGGTGTTTGGTGAGTGCAGAGTTATCCCTAAATCGATTATCACACTGCGTACACTTATAAGGCCTTGCTCCAGTATGCATTCTCAGGTGAACCTTCAGGTAGTAAAACTTTGTAAAGTTTTTTATGCAGTTTGGACACTTGTATAGACGTTCTCCTGTGTGGATCCTCTGGTGGAATCTGAGTTTAGAGCCATGACTGAAGCTTTTCCCACATTCAGGACACATATACTGTATCTCCCTGGCATGAGTTTTCAGATGTAGAAGAAGAACTTTACTGTCACAAAAACACCTCTTACATGATGTGCATTTATACAGCCTCTCCTCTGCGTGAGTTCTCACATGCAGGAGTAGTGTTGCTTTGTCGCTGAAGTATCGCTCACATTCTGGGCATTTATACATATTTGTTTGGTTGATAAGGTATGTGCCAGGACTGTACAGAGTGTTTGATATGTTTTTATCAGGGGTTCTGTGCTGTATTGCATTGCATGTTTGAGCCCTAGACAGGTTTTCAAAATCCACAATGTTGTCAAAATTCTTCAACAATTGTTCCTGGCATCCATCAGAAATGTGGCTACACAGCAAGACGTCCTCTGAATAGACAGCGATCCGTTTCTCATTTCTATTGGTGGGAACATGCTCTGTTGAGATGAAATACAGTCCAATCACATTACAGTAGTGTCATTCTACCAGAACATAGTTCATCATATTTTATGTACATCATACTCACTTTGCACAGGATGTTGTGCATACAGTGTCTGCTTAGAATGTTTCTCTTTCACACCATAGTGTTCTTCCGTTTGTATATATGAATATTTGTTAGGAGTATGGTCCACTGAAAAACCTAGAAACAAGAGGTGATGAATTACGGACACTAAACAATCCAATATTCCTGTATAGCCTATATATGATAAAGATATGACATCACAATAAACAATATGAGGCTTGCCTCAGAGGGCTAAGGCACTGCCACCTACCTACTCCCTACACCCTGGTACATGCACAATTAGGCTTTCATAAACATTCCTGAGGTAAAACACTAGCTTGCTCTTTCACAAGGTCTAAGCTGGGTCAGTATTGTATGACATTGGGCATTAGGAAATATGGAGAGTACCATCCTTTGTTCCTCACGGCTACAGGTACCGGCTCTATAGCACCTTTCTCTAGCAGGGTCAACATTTCCTGCACAAGGAGCGGATCTGGAACCTTCAAAGAATGGCTCCCCGGTGGATGGTTCTGAGGTCTCTGAATGAAGGGAAGGCAGTAACTTTGGGCTATGGTTTCTAATGCCCAAGCATCTGAAGTAATGTCTCGCCATTCAAGAGTTAAAAAGACCCAACTACACACATCTTCAATCCCATGAATCATTAGCGCCCAACCCAGCAGAGATGTGTGGAGAATGCGGCAAAATGATGCAGCCCCAACTCAGAACAATAAAGCAAGGAGAAGCTCTCATCTGTAGGTCTGCAACCCAAACCTCGGAAGGAGGGGACATTAATGAGAAAACATAGGAAAGAAAAATAGATGGGAACTAGTTTCAGAATTACAAAATTCACAGTAGCATGCTCTTGAACTCTTGACTAGAGACTTAGATCCAGAAAGATCAATGGTTGTGAACTGACGAAGAAACTGACAAAAGAGCATAAAGCAAACAGTGCTTGCAAATGGAGGGAACAGTGGTCCCTAATGTGACCAAAAAGATCATTACTAGAAGCAAAATCTTTCAATGGAGCGATAATAAAAATAAAGAAGAGCTAAAAACCCGAGGTATGCCTCGCTACACACAATGCTATGCACTGCCTACGGGCTGGGAACGCTATACAAATAAACAAAATACAAATACAAATATTAAATGGCCTTGATACAGCAAAAGTAATTTCAGAAAATGTGAATGCTGGTAAGAATCCCATCAGCAAAGGAAAATTTCATCCATTTGAGTTAGAAAAGCGATTTGAAAGAATTGTCAAGATGGAAATAGGAGGATGTCAGATCGTTGGGGATGTGTGTAATCCTATTCTTTCAATTCAATTCATTTATTGGGGTACAAAATGTTTAACAATACAAACATAACATCAATAAGTTGTTAATACATTATAAAAATGTATTTAAACCCTAGCCAAACATTGTGACAGCTCTAATATACTCCTCTTTTAGGCCTAGACTGTTCTTCTAGTATTGATTAATCAACCATGTTAAAAGATAAAATTAAAAAACACAGGGGACAGAGATATATAGTTCCCGAAGAGCTCAAATAAACAATATCTTTCATCAGCCTCTTCTTCACCGCTCAAGCTTTCCCCAAAATTTGACTAACGTCATAAGATACTCTATACATGTTCCGTACATTTACTAAATCAATATCCCAACTGAACAACTTGGTAGCCCTGATTGCTAATAACTGGTAACAATCATGTTGCCCTCATAGCACCATAATGAGGGCATACAAGTGAAAAGCCGACTACACATACCACAAATGGCAGGTGCAAAACATAGCAGTAACCTCACTTTTTCTACACCTACCCCGTATATCAGGGGTAGGAATTTCAAGTTGCAAGCCACGAGCCAGGCATCAAAAGCCACTTGCCCCCTCAATTATCTACATTTATCTATTATTTATTTATTTGTACATTTATAGCAGCGCGCAAAGCCCACAGGCATCTAGGTGGTAGTTACAGAGCAAACAGACATGGGTCAGTGGGGTGAGGACAAGGGAGGGAAGAGTCAGTCGAACCAGAGAGTTTTAAGGTGCGTTCTGAAGACATTGTAGGACAGTTCTCCACGTAGATGTGTGGTAGCATGCTCCAGAGAGAGACAGTGCCCGGACTGAGAAACTGGAGCCCCTGCTTTGGCTCGTTTGGACCGTGGCGTGACAAGGCAGTGACTGTAGGCAGCTCTAGTGGGTCTTATTGAGGCATATGTTTTCGAGTTGTCCGCTAGGTAACCTGGAGCGTCATTCAAGAGACAGCGGTGGGTGAGGGATAGAATTTTGAAGATAACTATCCTTGACAGGATTGTACCTTTTTGCCGACAATAAAGGTCTGCAAGGACCAAAAGTTCTAAAAATGCTACCACCAAAGGTTCGAACACCAAAAGTTCGAACCTTTGGTGGTAGCATTGCAGGTAAATTAAACAAAACAAAAAAAAACTGCCGGTGCTGCGGGGGTGTCCCCCAGAACAACCAGCTCACTATACTGTGTGATATAATGAGTGGGGTGTTGCGGGGGAAACCCCTGTAGCCCCCGTATGTACATGTGTTCACATGAGAAAGGTGCAAACTTTTGGTAGTTCGCACTTTTCTCATGCGACCATTCCAACCGCGGCAAAATCAGCCGCGGTCGGATCACGAAGATCCTCCTTGACAGGGAGCCAGTAGGCTGTTGTTCTGGCATCTGAAATATGGTCATGTTTGCCAATGCCAAGGATGGCTTTGAGTGTGTTCTTCTGGGTTGTCTATAGTTTGTGAAAGTTTTTTTCAGAAGTAAGGTGCGTTGTATAGGCACAGGAGGCCTTGAGCCGGCTGACATGTTTATTCATATTTAGATTAGCATCTAAATAGACGCCAGGGGTCTTAACCCAAGGACTTGTCTGGATTGTAGCCCCAGAGATGTTAAAGGCAGAGTATCTAGAATCCAGTTTGGCAAGAAGTTGAGGAGTACCAACAAGCATGATCTCAGTTGTATTGCCATTGAGGGAAAGTGAATTTCTAATCATCCAATCCTCAATGGTAGCATAGATAGAGGTAATTTTAATGAGATCCAACTCATAAATGCTAGTCAGTTTGATCACCACCTGAGTATCATCAGTGTAGTTGGTATAACTCACGCTGATGCTGTCAAGAAGGTCAAAAAGAGGTTGACTATACAAATTAAAAAGGGTGGGAGGGAGGCATGCTCCCTGCAGAACACCACATTGTAGCAATTGAGAGGGAGAGGTATAGCTCCCAGGAGCAACACATGCAGATCTGGGACTTAGAAATGAGGAGAGTCAAGATAAGGCGTTATTGGAACAAATCGTGATGGTTCCTAGTCTCTCCAGCAGCAGTGAATGATCAACACGGTCGAAGGCCGCAGAGAGATCCAGGAGCAATCTGTCCTGAGTGAACAATGTGACACAAGTTGGCTTTCAAGTCAATCAGAGCTGTTTTAGTACGGTGTAAAGTGCGAAAGCCGGACTGTAACAAGCACAGTAAATGATTATTTTCAATGTGTTGATGTAGTTGACTGTATGCGACTTTGTCCAATATTTGCAGCAAGAAGGTGACATTAGTAAGACATTGGAGATCCAAACATCTTTGAGAGAAGCAGGAACAATGGAGTAGTGATCGAGGAATTAACCAGTCTGGTAACAAGAGGGGCTAAACAGCTGAAACGCCCTTAATGTTAGCAAGGGGACAAATGTCATCAGGGCAGGGGGATGGCTTGAGGTGTTGAACAATATTGGACAACTCAGCTTGCGATGTCTCTTTAAAGTTGAAAATAGGGATAGAGGCGTTAGATAAACAAGGAGCCAATACATCATTAGTAATGGAAGCATGTGTACAGCAATTTTATTTCAATGAAGATTAAGTTTGGCATTAAAGCCAGATTGGGTGTCAAGACACCACTGGTTACTTTTAGTGATGGGAGGGTAGGAGTTAGATTTGCCCTCAAAGGCTTTTAGGATGGCAAAGAGTAATTTTTGAGATGACTTGGAATTACTAATGTGATTCTCATAGAAGTCATGTTTGGCAGCCAACATGGCCGTTTTATAGTCAGTGGTAGCTTTGCAATAAGAGGCAAGATTGACCCCAGAGGAGTTCTTCCGCCAGGCCTGTTCCATTAACTTTTTTGAGTTCTTAAATCAAGGATTTTAGCACAGCACAGAACCATGTTTGGCCCAGCATTTCAGTCTTGACAGTTTTAATACGGGGGAGGGACTAGAGTATCTGTAGTAAAGGAGACAATGGGGCTCATTACGGGTTGCCGCCAAACCCGTAAAGAATTACCGGCGCCTGACTTCCCAGTGCCACTGGGCTATTCCAAGTCTGGTTGCCAGGAAGTCAGGTGCTGGCAATTTCGTTAATCCCCATTCCCATAGAGTCCCAGGGAGTGGGGACATGGAAGCACCGGCACTGCTGCTAATGGTGCCGGGTCTTCCGTGATGGCTTTTCCTGCCGTGACCGCTGTGCCCGGCCTGATCAGACCTGTCGGGCACAGAGGCTTCGGTAGGCAAACCCGTAATTTGCCTGTCTGGAAACTAGAAGGCCGATGAGCTTACCGGCACCCTTATTTCCGGACCAGCAAACTTGTAATGTAGCCCAATAGGGAAATCTTGCGAATATTCCTAATGGTGTGTTCAACACAAGGGTTGCAATTCAGCCTGGTGAGCTTAGACGGAAGATTCAATAGAAAGACGTTGAACAAAGACATACATTTGTCCAAACTAACAACGTTTGTCCACGTTAGACCAGCTGAACACTTCTGCCAATTGCTGTCTAAGCAGATCACCTGGTGACATAGGTAATTATGTATCAACAATAGGATTGGCTTCAAAACAGTCTGGAATTTGATAGGTTGATGTCTTAATGTAGCCCTTATCGACTGTGCTGATGTCTTAATGCAGCACTTATCGACTGTGCTGGCCTTGGTTTAGGGCAGCCATTAAGTATTTAAAAAATGTATTTTCATTAATAGTCACAGCAGGTATTCCATACATAACCCACAACTCTGCACAATACAAGCCAACTGGTATTGTCTTCCCCACATTGTCTTCCTCAGATAGGTTAAAGAGTGACAGACATTTGTTTCCCAAGAGCACTAAGAAGCCTATAAAGTGCTGTAACATGAGAAATAGAAAGTACCTGTTCTTTCTGTCAGCACTGCCCACTATTAGCAGCAAATCTCACTTCTAAAAAATCCGAGTATGTTACCTCATCCAATTGACAGTCTTTATCATGTCTTTTCAGCTGCCTCCTAGTCCAAAACCTCATAATGTTTGTCTTGTGCATTAATAGTCAGTGCATACCTTTTCCAAAAAGCTTTCCAAGCCCTTTAATAGCCTTATATGTGATAATTCAGTGTGCACAATCAAGGCAGTATCATCTGCATATTGGAGAATCAGCCAATACGGGTTATTCAGTTTCAAATCATCAACATTCTAAGTTATCGATTAATTTATCACTCCATCGATGAATAAGCTCAACAAAGCTGGAGCCAAAATGCACCTTACCTAACCCTGATACTAATCTGGAAATCTTCTGTCTCCTGCCCTGACAGCCAAATCACACTTTGGCAGCGTTATGCGAGTAGACCGCCTTTATCATTGTAATCAATTCTGGAGAAATTTCCTTTTCCCTTAGTATGGGCCAGTGCTTTGATTGTAACTGAATCAAAAGATCTTCTGAGATCAATGAATGCTAGACTCCCTGTTTAAGGGCTGTGTACCTTTGGAAGATAAGAAATAAAACGGGGCAAAAGGGGGACCCTCTTTTTTAGTGAAGGGGGCCTGACTCAAGAGGGTTGGTAGACTAGCAGGACAGGAAAAAGAGTCAACGGCTACCCCTATTCATAGACACACAGTAGGTGCATTAGAACTGCAGTGGGGCTAGGTTGAACATATACTAGCCCAAAGACTACAGGAGTAAGAGTGTCATAAAACAAAGTTTAATTAATGACTAGACGCACATCTAAAAGAGGCCAAGGAAAAGGGCCTACAAGGTACAATTAATAAGCAACACAGTTGAGAACACATTTGTCTGCGTTAGTAGCAATATTCAGTGCATTTTCATGTACTACTCCAAAGGGTAGTGGTACGGAATTATTGTCTCCTTTGGAGGATAAGAAAACATCTGAAGTCCTACTCTACAGTGCCTTGGCTCAGTTTAAAACCTGCAAATACATTGCTGAAGGGCCAAGCTTACGCAAACACTAAGAGATGACAAAGAAAAGCTTGCTCTGCCTTTAATTGATCTCCTGTGAACTGTGGCAGGGAAAGCCACGTCAGTTGTTTGGATTCAATACTAGCAGTGTAAAGAAATTAATTAAAAAAGGGATCACAACCCTTTCCTCCAATAGGGCTCTGAAAATCAGAGGGCAACAGGTGGAAGAATGCAGAGGCCTGACTGCAGTGAAGAAGCATTGGACCAGATCGCCCAATGATGTTGAGGGACAGTGTCCAGTATTTAACTTTTTAATACCTGCCTGGCTTGAGAAGTGCAGAAGAGAGCTCCATCCCGCTCTTGCAAGACTCTGTACAGGACCCCCAAGCATCCTTTAAGATCCAAGGGCATTACCCCTGCACAGTGGTTGCTCCACATTTTATCAAGGAGATTTTGAACCTGTTTTGAGACAGCAATCTCCATTGGGACTTCATAGATCTAATCACCTTCTGTATCTGTGGATTTGCTGCACTAAGTCTGGTCAGAGTGTCAGTCAAGACATCCTATCTTGAACTGTCCCTTGTTGCTCACTAAATCCAAATGCCCGAACTAAATCTTCTGTTGCAAATCGAGGTGCTAAAAGCCTGCTTGATGCTTTGGAGTCTGTTTACAAGACTAAGGTAGTGAAGTAACCATTTTCATGTTGTTTCCCTTTTCAAGTATTTAAGCATTTTTGATAGACCTTCTGCAGTACATTTCCCTTTTTACCATTCTGCCTGTTTTATAAATTCAGCCTTATTACTGGGGGCCTTTTCTTTATAGGGGGGGTCATTAGTGAGTTTAGTGATTCTGTGCTTTTTAATATAGAGCTTGGACATATTTTCTTTCTTTTGAACTTTATTTCAATGACTAAAAATCATCACAAAACAAAACTTGCTATAGTTTATCAATTATAAAATAAAATATATAAACACAAACAATAAACATACAACACAATTCTTTTTTTAAAACAATGCTTTTTCAATCAAAAAACATGCAGCATGTCAGTATACTATCAGGAAGAGGAAGCAAATACATCTTGGCTGTCAGGTGTATTGACCCACGTTTGAGTCATTAAGCTTTGTCAGCACATTTGGTGCTGTGGGCTTAGAAAATCCAAGATGGCCAAAAAGCCCACATGTGCGCCAGAATCCAGGAGAAACGCGCAGTTTGTGCGCACACCAAAATGGTCGCCTAACCTTCCACCCACCAGTGCGAGCCTGATGGGCCAGGGGTGCCATGAGTGGAATGTGTGCCAAAGGAAAAACAGCAGTGCCTGTTAGCTTAAAAAGCCCTTTGAAATCACCTTGGTTTCTCTGAATGCAAGCTCAAAATGCAAGCTTTCAAACATTGCAGGATATTCACAAATCTCACTGAACACCAGCAGACATTTGGCAGAATGAAGTTTTGTGTGCATACAAAACCTGGAAGGAAAAAGAGCCCAAAACAATGTTCATAACAAAAGTGGCTGAGCTGTGGAGGTCATCAGCTTAAGTTAAACTGAACTGAAAACCACTAAAATTGAAATGTTTAAATTAAATGAGGGACCTACTTTTGAGTGTCACATAGTTTGTAACTGTTGAAATGTCATAGTTTTGAACTTAGAATCAGCATTCTAGCTGCATGTGTAAAAATTGTCAGTTTGATTTGAATGTAGAAAACTGGGAACAAAAAGTGACATTTAGTTGAAACCTGGCTTAATGAAACTGGATTCTGCCTGACAACTACCCCCGACAGGAGTTGAAACTGGATCAACAGCTGTGTTCCTAGGTCTGGCTGCATTCTGCTGCCCCCACAAAAAGGAGGTGACACCTCTCTGATTGAATTACTTGGGGACTGCAGGAAACTGAACAATGGACTCAGGCAAATGTTATATTGGGGAGGCCGTAAAGTGGCTTCCTCTTGGGAGAAGTGGGAGGAGAAGTGCCTGCGACAGCCAGCTGAGCTTGGGGGAAGTGGATAAACCAGTTCTTCCACCATGTGATGTGGGAAGCCACACCCCTTTTTGACCAGGGCATAAGTTAAAAAGATAGATAACTCATAGTGCGGACTGGTCAAAATTATATAAGTAATATTTTTCTGTGCACGTTTTAAGAGGTGTTAAGATCCTGTGGTGTATGCTGGGAGGTTGCTAGTGGAAAATAGGGTCTTACTCCAAATGTCTGCATGTTAAAAATCTGACACTTCATCAATTAATGTCCATACTCCTTGCGCACATGTGTGTAATTTTTGGTAACTGTCCGATATTGGTAAACCAGTCAAAAAGCGCAAAATGTTGTCATTTTTTAATGCAAGCCCCCAGGAAGATCAGAGGCGGACAAGCATGGACCATAAGAAATATATAATGTGTACATGTAATTTCAACAAATTGTGTATCTGGGAAATATGTATTTGAATCAAATATAGATTTGTGGGCAAATGGACCAGGGGAGGATCCTCTGACCCATAAACAGACCTCATCATGATGACAATCCATTTCCTTCCCCCAATCATGGGAGAGGGGAGAATTGACCAATGACAAGTAGCGAGAGGCAGGCTCAGTTATGCCACGCACACACCCACTTCCAAAACACATAAAAAGAGACTGCTGGGACAGGTAGAGACATTCAATTCCATTTTCTGCGGGACGCTCTGCCGGGAGACTCCAGACTTCACATCCATCAATCTCCAAAGACCAGAACTTTACTTCAGAACTTAAAGCAAGGGCCTAAACCCACAAACTGAGAACTCTTCTCAGCAGGCCTCAGCATCCTTAAAATCATCTGCAAACTATTCCACAGCCGGGCGAGCTGTTTGAATTCTGTGCTAAGATCTTTTGCCGGAACCGCAGACCAGACCCAGACCGCTGTGAGCAGAACCAGAGATCCGGATCGCTGTGAGCAGAACCGGTGCCTGATTGACCCGCCGAGCAGAGAGAACCGCCGCTGGACGTGTTGACCAGATCCGTGACAAGGCCTATTTCAAATTTATATTGTGAGTACCTAGCAGAACTGTGCAGAACCAATCTCTTAGTTAAAATAATCTAATCCAAACTATTTTAACCTAAGTAGAACTGCCTCCTAGTAATCCTGTCATCTGTCATTCTAAAGCTGCGAGCTGTCATCTGTCATTCTAAAGCTGCAAACTGTCACCTGTCATTTTGAGTTTTACTTTAAATCCGAAAATCTACCTTTATTAAATCGTCTGTATCTCCGAAGCCGTTTGTCCTAGGAACGTGGTTTAACTTTCATTTTAAAGCCTACTCCCTATACTTTTTCCGCAATCGCGATTTACGCACTCGCGAAATTTACCGCGATTTGCGATTTTTTGGCTCAATTTCTCCACTTGTCAAAATAGCAGCTCCATTCTTTCCTCTGTTAAAAATCCGTTTGCAACCTGGTAATAACTCATAGAGCATTGCTAAAGTGAGCCTGAACTAATATAAACTAGATATCACCCACCCTGAACCTCTAGAGGGAATTAAAAGCATTTTTAGCACATTTTCCCATCCGTTGCCATCACATTTAAAAGCATTTTGGACCTGTGTTTCAAACTTCTACCTGTTTCCTCTAAGCTTGCTGGGGGGGAACTGAATTTCGTATTGTATTTGATTGCATTCCTGAGAACTGTGTGCTCCTCTTTCCATCTCCTTCCATTTCTTACATTGCATGGGGAGGTGAATTGCCAGAGAAAAAGTGTTTACATTGTTGTTGGTTGAAATCATATCAAGTTTATTTGCTGTACTGCATTTTATTCCACCTTGCATTTCCTTGAAACCATCAAGCATTTTCAGCTACCTCATCCTCTATACTACTCCTAAGTAATCAAGTGTGCCACTGTAACATTACCCATTGTGGATCCACATCATATGTCTCAGTGTACTATCAGATATTAATTTATTATAAAAGTGTGATATATATATATATATATTGTTTAATTTTTCAAATGAACCTTTTAAATTTGCAAAACAGACCTACTTCTTGGCTCAGTGGGGTCAGGGGGATTCTAAGAGAGGGGTGTTATATAAGGGTTGTCATCCAGAGTACATGAACTGGACCTATAAATATATCAATAAGGGTTTCCCTCAGCATCCCAGACTAGGCATTGACTTAGCTGTAGTGTTGAAGTGAAGCCGCTTAACATGGCGTTGTTAGTTACAGACCCTTAGTATTTATTTATACATTTATAAAGTGCCTTAACCCTTCAGGTGAACGGGCGATAGCAACAAGAATACAAACACATGGCAACGTGCAAGGTGGAGCAAACAATAAAAACAGTTTTAGAAAAAAAGATAATAATTGGGGAGAGGCAGATGCGATGAAACAAACCAAGATAAGACTAATAAAACCAAGGGAATAATAAAAGGCAGCAAAAGACAGCAGAACACATACAACAATGGACTGTGAGCTGGGATCCGGAGAGAGCGACCAGCCTGAGAACGACTGGTGGAAGGTGTAACCCTGCTTGATGCCTGCAGCCCAGGACAGAGCAGAAAGGAGACTGGTGTAAAACGAGACAGGAAGGGCGATACAGCGGCTGGTTTAGTTCATCATAGAGGCAAGGGACGTATGGAGCAAGCTGTCTGAGAAGCACAGCTCGATATAGGTGACAGCCATGGCTACTAGCCTTGCCCGCCACTGTTGAAGGAGCGCCTGCAGTCCGGGTTGGGACAGCTGCCGCGATTGTGGCTGGAGTGGAGTTCCTGAGGTGCCCTATCTGCGGCGGCAGACTGTAGTGTCGTCTAAGGATTCCTGGTCACTCAGCAGAACATTGGGAAGACAATATTGGGCTAAATCTGGAAGGGAGTTTTTTTTTCTGCTGACACGGTCACATATTCCACGTCCGTGGTAATAATTTGGACGTAACCCCTTCTGGATCAGAAAAGCACACGCACAGCTATACAAACGAAAAAGGAGGCATTTGCCCACATACATGCATCAATGGCTGTCCCTCCCTCAAATCAGGAGGGGGTGCAGGGAATGCTGCCTCCTGCTGTGTTACTGGAAGAGAACCAGATACTAGAGGCCATAGCATCCTTGCGGTTTTCAGCGGAATCAAAGATTGATGCAGTTAAAGGCATGGTCTAGTAAAAAATGTTATTGTCCCTACAGGTCGGCCATGTTTTTTTAAGCCTAAGTGGCTCGATTTTAGAAAACTTTCCTATGGACCTTACCCGAGTTTTCGTCCATTAAACACACGCGAAAACAGGCACTGGGGTACCGCCATTTTGTGATAATCCTATCATTTGCCGCATCGCCCTGGCTGACCTGCTTCTGCGGCACTAAATCAATTCCCACGCTTCTGAGCCTGACATTATCCAAACATTCATATTCCCCGCCTCTCTCTGTGACGTTACTGTGCTGCGTAGGCAAACGTGCCCAGTCGTCTTCTACGCGACTCCACACAGAGCCCGGAAACCAACACAGACCATCTCACAATACAGCGCGCCACAATTCGGAATATGAAACTGTACTTTAAAATCAAACAGCAACACGGTACATTTGGCAAAGTACATTTATTTGACATTAAATGTTTAGAGAATATTCAGCAATTGCCATATGAACTCCGAAAGCCATTTATTTTCTTTTATCTGTATTCGCCATGGTACACAGGGTGTTGCTTTTCGTTAAAAGAAGCACTTTGGAAGCACGGTGAACCGCAAGGCTGTTCCAGCAACTAGGCACTAGTCCATCGTAAAGGTTGATATGTTGCTTCTAGCCACTAGTACAGCATAAGGGCATGTGGGACCTTGGCGATCATTCCATAAAATTGTCAGTGTGCTCCAGTTGTTCACACGAAGCTGCAGGTGTCTACTGTAAAAGCCATCTGCTGGTGTCTCAAACCGATGGCAGTAGCAGAAGGGGAGCAAATACCTGTTATGAAAACAATAAAATTATAATTAGTCTCGCCAGCCGATCTTCATTAATATTACTCATTTTATTTATTACAGCCGATCAGAAACTATTTGCTTGCAAGGATAGTTCAATGGAGTATGTTCGGCTCTAAAATCAATGCGAAAAGTAACGAAATAAATCGAGGCCAACACACAATGATAAACGACAGTTAGTCTACATGCGTGAGGAATGATATGATATATGATATGGCATTTGTAACGCGCCTATACTCAAGTGTTTCAAGGCGTGACGAGGCAGATGGGGAACAAGGGCAGACAGACAGCGATCCTACTAGGCCAGGTGTCTTTCTGATCGCGCATGGGGAAGGGGGGGGTAAAAGTGCTGCACATGGTTAGTTGAATACAAATTAAATAATAGGGCCAGCTGGTGGCAAGTGCAAGGTAAATGCCGGGAGAAGGGGCTGAAGGATACAGAGACAGTCCCATAGTGCAGGTAGGCAGTGCAGGGAAAAGTGGCTGGGCCAAGGACCGAGATCGGTGAGACCAGTGGACCTGCATGCCCATGTGCCCACTACGAACACGTTTTCCTTGCTTTTCCTAGCTCTTCATTCATTCATTTATACATGCATCCATTCATTAAATCTTCATTCCGGTATAAAAGCGTGTAAAGATGTACTTACATTATATTTGAAATTTCCATTGTGTCTCTTCGTAATGCAGTCTGTAAAACGGACCGTGCTCTTGACAATGATTTTTCGAATACTGAACTAAAATGAAACTCGGTCTAGTTTCTGAATTTTCTGCCTTATCGTCTCTTACGTTATTGCGCACCCCCTTCAAATGTAGTTCTTTCAGCATGGTCCCTGTCTCAAGGTCAAAAAACAATAGACCCTTATACTTCCAGTGCGACTTGTGGGCCTCATCTGGGTGCGAGCTGAAAATCAAAGCCGCTGTCCTTTGCATTCTTTATTTGCAACATCACGTAGTATAGGCATCTGTGAGCACTTGAAGTTTAGAATCCCTCTATGTAGTGCGCCTCAATGTGCAAATGCGAACTGGCTTCTCTCCCAAATGCCACGGCCCGCTTGGCGCGTTCTAAGTGCCCCAATTTTTTCCACGTTGTCTGCGAGCTTTACAGCCCAAATTGAGACATTTAATTTTTGGCAGAAGGTCAGGGAAAGTATAAAGTACCACAGGAGTTGAGTTAAAAGTGAGATTTATTGTTTGTTTGTTTGTTTTATAATTTGCAATACGCAAGCCTCCCCTCGGTTAACAGTGCGCAACAGTGCGCAGCATTTACATTTACATGAGATGAGATATGAGAAAAATATATACATACACATAAATGAGGTGAATATAGAGAATTCAAAGATGACACCAGGCTTGTTCGCCACCCATGATGGTGAAGGTAGGGGTTAGGGTTACAGGTACACTGTAAAATAACATTTATTTACAAAAAGAAAATCGTATTGCAATTATTTAAACCGGGATTTGTACTTCACAACCAGCTGTGCTTCGGGTGGGCATGGCACAGTCGCAATGTTCGGTGGCAATGGATCACTGCTCTGCACAGAAACGTCCAAAATTCCATATCTGTGCTTCTCTAACACAGCAACAATGAACAAGTTACTTTCTTACCTGGTAACGTTCTTTCGATGGGATGGTCCGACGACGTATTCCATATCTATGACAGTAATCACCACAGCTGTGCTGCTTCGGAAACTTTTTCGGCGTCTGCGTCCTGTGTCGATGACGTCGATGCGCCGCCGTCGAGGACCTCCTCCGACGTCCGACGTCATCCGATGTGATAAGTAGGACGCACGACGCCAGTAGCCTCAGTTGTAGTTTTTTCCCCCAGAACGTGTGACATTAGTCAACTGCCAGTCCGACACAAAGCCTTGCGGAACGTAAGCTGCAATCGCAACAGAAATTCTGCAGCGGGGAAGGCAGGGCGGGAGCGATATGGAATACGTCGTCGGACCATCCCATCGAAAGAACGTTACCAGGTAAGAAAGTAACTTGTTCTTCGAGGGGATTGGGTCCTCCGACGTATTCCATATCTATGACAGACTCCCAAAGCAGTACCAAATCAAGGAGGAGGGAAAGAATTTTGAAACAAATATAGAATAGCCAATCAAATAGCAGAGCAAAGGACCGCCTTGCCAAAGGCCAGATCCTGCCCTCTGATGGAATCGAGGGAATAATGCCGCACAAATGTATGTACTGAAGCCCAGGTGGCAGCATCACAGATGTTGCGAATAGGAACACCCCTCTGCAGGGCAGTAGATGCAGCCAAGCCCCTGGTAGAATGGGCCCGCAAGCCAGCCGGTGGGTCCTTGCCCGCCAAGCGGTAACACTCCGAGATGGCCAAAATAATCCAGCGGGACAAAGTCTGTTTCGTCACAGCTTGCCCCAAGCGCTTACCAGCGTAACCAATAAAGAGTTGATCGTCCACTCTGACCCGGGACATGCGAGAAACATAAAAGCTCAAAGCTCTCCTAGGATCAAGCCTATGGAGCCTCTCCTCTTCCTTACCAGGATGCGGAGGAGGATAGAATGCCGGAAGAACAATCTTCTGGGCCAAATGAAATTCCGTCACTACCTTTGGAAGAAAAGAAGGACGAACTCGAAGGACAACCCTGTCCTTGTGAAATACAGTGAAGGGTGGCTTAACAGAAAGTGCCTGTAACTCACTCACTCTGCGAGCGGAAGTAACTGCAACTAAAAACACAGTTTTCAAAGTCAACAGCCTCAAAGGGCAAGAATGTAAAGGCTCAAACGGAGCACCCATAAGAAACCTAAGAACAAGGTTCAAATCCCAACCGGGCACCAGGAAAGGCGACGGAGGGAACACATTAATGAGCCCTTTCAGAAACTGCGAAATTAAAGGGATTTTAAAGAAAGAACATTCTTCAGATGAGCGCTTAAAGATAGACAGCGCCGCCAGGTAACCTTTAATGGTACCCACTTGCAAGCCCCTGTGGGCCAAAGAAAGCAAAAAGGACAGAACCATGGGGATGACACATGCAAAAGGATCCACATTCTGAACACTGCACCAGTCGCAGAACTTACGCCAACGGCAACGGTACAGAGACTTACTTGCGGGCCTTCGGGCCGAAAGCAACACCTCCATCACGTCTTCAGGGAGGTCCCAATCCTTATACCTCAACCTTTCAGAAGCCAAGCGTGAAGGTTGAGGGATCCGACCTCTGGATGGAGAACCTGACCCCCCTCCCGTGAGAGCAGATCGTCTCGGTAGGGAAGACGACGTGGAGGGCAGATGGACAAGTCGAGAAGGTCCGGGTACCACGTCCTCCGAGCCCACGCCGGAGCAATGAGGATCATCCGGGAACCGAACTTCCGTAACCTCCGCAGCACTTGCGGGATGACGGGGACTGGAGGAAACGCGTACAGCAGCGGGAACGACCACTCCACCACGAACGCGTCCCCTAAGGCTCCTCTTGGAGGAAATTCCCGCGAGCAAAACCTTTCGCACTTCCGGTTGACACTGGAGGCAAAGAGATCCACTTGAGGGGTCCCCCAAAGGGCGAAGATCTCCAGGAGAATCTCCTGAGCCAACTCCCACTCGTGAGAGATCGTGCTCTGCCTGCTCAGAGCGTCCGCCGTCACGTTCTCGACTCCGGCCAGATGAACTGCCGAGATCGAAACGTCCTGCTGGATGGCCCAGAACTCGAGCTGCATCGCCTCCCTGCACAGAGGAAGTGACCCTGCCCCCCCCTTTTTGTTGAGGTAGTGCATGGCCACTGTGTTGTCCGTCAGGATCAGGACATTCATTCCTCGCACAGTCGGCAGAAAAGCCCTCAGGGCTAGCCTGACGGCCCTCAGCTCCAACAGATTGATATGGAGTCTGGACTCCGACGGAGACCAACGACCGCTGACTGTCAGCCCGTTGGCATGAGCTCCCCATCCCGTGAGGGATGCATCCGACACGATCGTCACCTCCGGCCAGGGAAGCCAAAACGGAGCCCCCTTCATCAAGTTGCCATCGACGGCCCACCACAGAAGGTCCCGGGCGACCGAGGGCGGCACCTGAATCGGGTCCGACATCCTGCCGGAGGACTGCGACCATTGCATCTTGAGTGCCCACTGCAAAGATCTCATTCGCAGGCGAGCCTCTGGCACCAGAAGAATGCAGGATGCCATGAGGCCGAGCAACCTCAAGAACTCGAACGCTGGGAGCGTCTGGGCATGCTGAAACTTGCGCACCATCTGCTGAATGTGAAGAGCCCTCACCTGGGGAGGAAAACACTGCCCCAGGGAAGTGTCGAGCACTGCTCCGATGTACTGGAGCCTCTGCGTTGGCGTCAAATGGGACTTCTTTAAATTGAGGGAGAAGCCCAGCCTGTGAAGGGAGTGGCAGGCGACGGACAGATGATCCAGGACCTGCTCGGGAGAGCTCCCCCTGATCAACCAATCGTCCAGGTAGGGGTAGACGTGAATCCCCCCTTGCCTGAGATGCGCTGCCACCACCACCATGAGCTTGGTGAAAACCCTCGGGGCGGAGGTCAAACCGAACGGCAGGACCCGAAACTGAAAGTGCGAGTCGCCAACCGCGAACCTCAGGTACTTCTTGTGCTTGGGATGGATCGGCACATGGAAGTAAGCATCCTTGAGGTCGAGTGACACCAACCAGTCCTGAAGCTGAAGGGCCTGGAGGACTTGAGAGAGAGTAACCATCTTGAACTTGTCCTTCCTGAGGAGTTTGTTCAAACCGCGCAAGTCCATGATGGGTCTCAATCCCCCGTCTTTCTTGGAAATCAAAAAATAAGGGGAATACCATCCCTTGTTCCTCTCCGCTACAGGCACCAGTTCTATGGCGCCTTTCTCCAGCAGGGCTTGAATTTCCTGCGCAAGGAGCGGATCCGGACACTTCAAAGAGAGGTTCCCCGGTGGATTGTCGCGAGGCCTGTGCCGAAAGGGGAGACAGTAGCCGTGGGTTATGATCTCCAGAACCCACACATCTGAAGTAATGGCACGCCACTTTACAAGATGCTGCGCCAGCCTTCCCCCAACCGGCGAACCATGGGACATGGCCTCATGACTGAGTAGGAGCGGCTGCGGCGTTACCTGAGGGCAAAGAGGCAACTGCCCGAGCGGCCTTGGCACCACGGGTACCTTGTCGTCCACCTCTGGTACCCCTGCGTTGGCCCCTTTGACTGCCAGCTCCTCTCGCTCTACCAAAGGACGAGTAATAGCGAAAGGAGCCACCCCTCCACTGCTGTCCCCTAGGACGAAAAGGCGGAGGTTGGCGAACTGCAGCGCCCAACGACTTCGCTGCAGCTTTTGAGGTCTGCAACCTCTCAAGGCTCTCGTCAGCCTTGCTGCCAAAAAGATGTTCACCATCAAAGGGCATGTTGAGGAGCCGGGACTGCACATCAGGAGCAAACCCCGACTTCCGCAACCACGCAAACCTGCGTATCACGGTGCTCGCCGCCATGGACCTACTGACGCATTCAGCTAAGTCCAAACCCGACTGAACGGACTCACACATGGCATCCTTACCATCCTGGACCAAAGCAAGGAAACCATCCCGTTCGTCCCCTTCGGGAATATGTTCAGCCGCTAACGCAACACAGTTCCACAGAGTGTGCGTGAAACGTGACAAGGCACAAATGGAGTTGGCCTCCTGAAGCGCCATACCACCAGAAGAAAACACCTTCTTCGCCCAGCCATCAAAACGTTTGTCGTCCCTATCAGGAGGGATGGTAGGGTACGACGCCTGCTTTGCCGGGGCCGTGGCCGCCTGCACCACCAAACTTTCCGGAGTGGGGTGCCTGGTCAAGTAGCAGGGGTCGCCACTGGCTGGACGGTATTTCCGCGACAAGCATCTGCCCACTGCCGGGAGACTCTCCGGAGCAGTCCAAGCCGCCGCCACCCTACGCTGTAAAGCCATATGGAATGGCAGTACCGGGTCAGTTGGGGGACCAACATCAAGGATGTCCGTCAGATCATCCTGCACAAACTCCCCTGGGGGAGCAGACCATCCCAGATACTCAGACACCCTAGCCATAAGGCGCCGGTATGAGGAATCGGCATGGGAGCCAGGCTCAGGCCGACCAAATTCCACCTCCGGAGAGGTGTCCAGACCACTAGCATCATGCAGCGACTGCCTCAAATCGTCAAATTGACCATGGCCCGAGACAATGTCATCCGGCACCTGATCAGGAACCAGGCCAACCGAATCCTCATCCGCCTCCGAAATATAATCCAAGTGGTGGAAAGGCACCTGAGAGTGCCTGCTCTTAGCCAGAGCCTTCCTAGGGGGTACACCCGAGACACGGGGCACCTCCGACACGAAAGGCGTCGATGGCGTCGAGCGAATCGGCGCCGCCGTCGAGAAAACCGGCAACGGCGCCGAGAGGATCGGCGTCGACGTCGAGGAAATCGGCGTCGACGTCAGATGCAGCGCCTCCAATATCGGCGGCGTCGACACAGCCCTCGAAGCCGGAGCCCCGAGCGTGTCCCTCGACGACCTGAACGTCGACGGCTTCGACGACTTCCTCGGAGCCGGAGCTTCGAGAAAGCCTGTCGACGCCCTCGACGCCTCAGACGTCGATGTCTTCCTCGAAGACATCACAGGTGCACACGGTCTCGATCGCGTCGAGGACCGGGACCTGGAACGGGTACGGCGAGAACGAGCCTCCTTGTCCGAACGGGACCTCTCCCGTGACTCGTGCCGACCACTCTTGCGAGCGGCGTCTCTCGACCTCACACGGCCGACCCCACTCGGGGGCGCGGACGGTTGAGTACCCTGCGACTCAAGAATCGCCAACATTTTCTTCCCGAAGGAAGCCCATTCCTCCGGCGTCGCACGGCTGGTGGGATAACCGACGTGCCGGGCAGAGTCCTCGGAAGAGGACCTGGAAGGCGACCGGTGACGGCGCTTCCGAGAACGCCTCGAAGAGGCAGAGGAGTGGCGAGACCGACTCCTAGAAGAAGACCGACGAGACTTCCGACGATGACGCGGAGAGTCACCCCTCGAATCATCCGTCGAAAGCCCCGCCGACTTCGACTTCCGGGGCTTGGACACCCGACCTACCGACAATTTCTTCTTACGTTCGCGTAAGGCCTTGGAAGTGAGCGACAGGCAGTCGACACAGTCATCCGTGTCGTGGGCCTCCCCGAGGCACCAGAGGCAGGCGTCGTGCGAGTCAGTCACCGACATCTTGGACCCACACACCCCGCACTTCTTGAAGCCCGGACGCGGGGTTGAAGACGAAGTGGAAGACATCGCTGCGAAGGAATATTCACAAACGAACAGGTTCGAAGAACCAGAAAGAACAGAACTCCAAAGAGTCGAGGCTAGAACCGAGAAACACGAAGCAACACGTTCGCGGAAAAAACGGAACTGAGGCTACTGGCGTCGTGCGTCCTACTTATCACATCGGATGACGTCGGACGTCGGAGGAGGTCCTCGACGGCGGCGCATCGACGTCATCGACGCAGGACGCAGACGCCGAAAAAGTTTCCGAAGCAGCACAGCTGTGGTGATTACTGTCATAGATATGGAATACGTCGGAGGACCCAATCCCCTCGAAAAGGCCTTTCACAAAGTCGAACTGCATTTCATCATAGACTGGTTTGATCACCCATTGCTTACTTCGTTTTGAAAACACCTTAGTGTAGCGAGGCATCCTTACTTTACCCCTAATCCTAGATTGTTCACGTCCGACATTGCTGTTATGGGCCAAGACCGCTAGTAGAGTGCGATGTTTCATGCCCCGAAAGCTAAAATGCAAGCGCTTTGGCCTGTACTTTAGGCACATATTGTGGAACACCTCCAAATCTCCTGTGTGACAGAATTCTGTCAGTCCTCTCAAATCTCTTGATAGAGTTTTATCGAAAACAATCTTCTCAATGGCTTTGTGTGTCGGTGAAGATGGAATCAACCACTTCTTCTTCCGTGCCTCCTCTGGGGACAAAGGGCCATGTTCACATTGGTGGAAATGTTGATTTGCTGTCCAGCGGTGAACGTTGGTACAGTGGTGCATCAGTAGTAGTATTTCCACTGACCCTTCACAAGTTTTTGAGCTCCACCAAAGATGGTTGGTGATAGAATGGGACCACTGCAAAATACTTTCAAAACCTTTTTTTTTCTTGCAGCCGAGATTTTCTTACTGATTGATTTAGCAAGATGCCATACGTCAAATTGATGATTAATATGTGGGAACTGCTCTCTCATTGTCTTGGCAATTGAAACGTGTCTGTCCGTGGCTATGAGGTCGATGTGCATTCCCCTTGATTGTAGATATTCCACTGATTTTATAAATCCTAGTTTCTCCATGGCCACTGACGATGTACATTGTGTTACCTGCACGACCACCGAACTCACAATTTTCTTACTATCCATGCCCTGAAAGTGGTAGGTGCAGTACTTGGCAGAAAATCCAGGGCTGTCGCACTGTCCATCGCCGGCTAGCCTGAATCGTTTGCCTTCGAATGTACTTGCTAGAGACAATTGTTCAATTTTCCAAGCATCACTAATGGCCGGAAACAGATAATCACGTTGGTATATGTAGTACAGCGCTTTAGAAATGAAATGGAGTCCCACAAACTGAAAGAAAGCCTCTAACTTTCTAAAACTGGAGCCACTAAAAAGTGATGCAGCTGCACACAGTAGATTGCCTGCTGGCAGTTTCCCCAGCATCGGTTGTGCAGACCATGAGAACCTATGATTTAATCTACAGGCGGCATTTATTTTGACGTTACTGCCTTTTATTTGACGAGTCACATTAATCAATGGCTTCCCACATACTTTCCCTCTAATGGAATGCACACATTTCAGCATACTTATAATGTCCATCAAACAACTGTCGAATACAATGTATTTGCTCTCTTTCATTAGACTGTCTTCCTGCGTCAACGTTGTTTCGGCCTGTGACGTTGTGGAGATTTCAACACATTGGAAAGTAATATCGCTGATATCAAGTTCTGATGCGTCTATGGATGCTGCGGCTGGTTAATTCTCTGTCATTTCGACATCTATTACTTCAACATTGATGGGAGAACACAACAATGTGGACAGGTTTTTGGGTGGAAAAATTTTGGCGGGTGTAGATTGTGTAAATTGATCTGCAACTACTTCAGAGCTATCTTCAATACATTCAATAACATCTTCTTGTGGTGGTGCGGTCGCACTGTAGCTATGGTCCAATGCAACTTTGCTGTAGTCTGCAAACACAGTTAATTCATGTTCTGGCCATTGGACATGAGCATCTCGAGCCTGAACACGCCTCGCCTCAATTAATAGTTCCTCCATAGTGTACATGGTCTGGCAAGCAACATCTCTCATTCGCTTCACTGTCTGTGTATGTATAGTTCTGACACCCACGGGTAACTGGAGGAGAGATTGGAAAAGGGATGTTCAGTTTAAACACAAGATAAAGTGTAGTCCAATTGACTGGAAAAAAAAATAGTCCCAAGCACAAACATTTTTTAAAAGTTATGAACTGTTTGTAACTAACCTTTTTTTGGGGTTTTTTCTTTGCAACTTTTTTGACTCGACCTTCAACATCTGCACGCTGTAGCTACAATTCGTTTCTGCATGTCCTCCCTTCCTCTTGCACTGCAACGACTATATTTTCTGTATCCGCATAGACAGCACGGAATGAGGTTCCATCGTCTCCCTGAAACATAGTACTTTCATTACTATGTATCAAAATATTGTTAGCATAAAACACACGTGAGGACGAACACACGGGTACATCTCAATAGCCAAACACGATTTAAACATTGTGTGCAACAATCAAACGACAAGTATTCAACCAGTGATGATCTATTTCGAAGGAGCTGTCAGTATCCATACCTCTGGCTCTGCATGGACTGCCATGAATGGTTGTATTGGAGAGGAGGCATCCGCATCTCCCTGAAACACAGTACTTGCATTAGTATGCTTTTCAATATTGGAAACATAACACACACTTGGGGTCGACGGCACAGGTACATATAAAGAGATAACCACAAATGATGCATTGTCTAAAACAACCAAGGAAAATACAAGTGTGCAGATTTCATCGACTTATTTCTCTGATTCCTTTACATCTGCATCATCTAAATGGGATGTTGTGATTGTAGTGGAAGCTCCGTCGTCTCCCTGAAACACAGTATTTGCATTAGTATGGTTTTCAATATTGGAAACATAACACACACTTGGGGTCGAACGCACAGGTACATATAAAGAGATAACCACAAATGATGCATTGTCTAAAAGAATCAAGGAAAATCTAAATATGGTCACATTTCATCGACTTATTTCTCCGATTTATTTACATCTGCATCATCTAAATTGGATGTTGTGATTGTAGTGGAAGCTTCGTCGTCTCCCTGAAACACAGCACTTGCGTTAATAGGGAAGAGAGTATAGCAAATGGAATCACGTTATATGATCACGCATGATGGAGCTGTCAGTATCCATACCTCATGCTGCTGAAGAATATTTATGGATGTTGCAAATGTAGTGCGCACTTCCAAAAGCTGTTGCGCCGATTCGTATACGCATGGTCCGGCTTCCACTTCCCCTGGAATTACTTGAATGTCAGGCTCTGCATCAAGTGCAGGGGTTGACGCTCCATCAACTGCCTGAAACATAGTACTTGCATTAGTGAGGATTACAATAGTGAAAACATAACACACACCTGTGGTCGCCAGTACAGGTACATATGAACGGCTAACCACGAATGAAACATTGTGTAGAACAATCAAACGACAAGAATTCCAGCTCTGATGATGACGCTCGATGGACCTGTCAGTATCCATACCTCCTGCTGGTGAAGAACATCTAGAAATGTAGATGTGGCGGACGCTTCAGCATCTCCCTGAAAGACAGTACTTGCATTAGTATGGATAACACTAATTATAACTGAAAACAAACACCAGTGGACGATAACTAAGGTGTATATCAATTGGAAAGCACTAACCAAACATTCGGTAAAATAATTACACGATAGAATAAAAATATTACTTGACATGCATAAAACAAGTCTGTAGCGGATTAGCCTAGTAAGATTACCTGATATGCGCTAGAAGTGGTTGATAACTGCGACCACGTCAAGGATGTAGAATGTTCTTGCTTCAGATTCAAGGGATAGTCAAGAAGTTGTAAAGGTAAATTAATGATTGATAATGAAATGCCAATATTAAAAATAGCCCTGTAAGGCGACAGAATACTTGAAAAATGCTCAATACAGCACAGTTCCCTGTTCCCATATATATATACATTGCGTTTGTGGGTTATGAAATCGAAAAAGAATATATTGATAAATGTCGTTATTCAAAAAACTATACACTCATATCAATATCGAAATTATTACAAGGGATAGAACACCTACAATATCAATTAATCCATTCGGCTACCTACACACTACCGCAAGGCCTAAAGCTAAATCCGGACACTTGACTCACCAGTGGCGGAATGTGGACGAATAGAGTGGGAATAGCGTTTTCAAGCAATTTCCGTGTCGTTCGCCGTTAATTCTTCTTTGTTACCCAAGATGTTGTGTACATGTCCAAGGAAAAGTGCCGGCTGCAGATGCGGTATCGATCACCCCTCTTGTCCTGTAAGACTTGTTGGACTCTACTTTCCAGCTCATCCAGTGGATATCCGCAATGTCTGACCCATTCTCTTATTCGTTCAACAGTTCGGGAATACATGCATTGAGTGCCTTCAGATTTCACATGGGTCTTCGAATGGCAACCGCTAATCGAACAGGCAGGCATTGTTGATAAATCTGAAAAGTAAATATCAACATTATTATACAATCTTCAAGAATAAAGATTTGATACAAAAGTAAATGAATCATACAATGATCAATGCAAGGTTTGTTTTGGTCGCAGTAACTATACCAGTTCATTATGTGTGGCTTAGTATTTGCATAAGTTGCAGAAATGTATAAATGATGTGACTAAAATCTGAACATGTGACTCGTCCCTTGGATGTTCTGTTTTGCACGAGAAGGAAACATGCTTACATTATAGACTGGACCCCCGAAGGATGCAATTCGATGACAATAGACACAGATGAAAATAAATAGATCTATTGATAGCATAGCAATGGAAACTCAAGTCAATAGCAATGAGACCAATGAACATAGCACTATTGTGTACTCTACTCGCAAATAGATAGACATTTAAAAATCTGCGAAATATGACTAGGATACATGGCCTTACCTTGACCAACAAACAGTTGGATTCAGCAAGGAGAGCAGTATGTTGCAGGAGAATAGGTGGGTGGCCATAGGTAGCACACTGATGGGTTTGCTCTAAGCGGTCACAGAAGTTCGCGGATAGCACGACGACGAGCAGATTAGCGTAGATCTCAGTGGTTGCCAGGTAGCACGTTCAGGAGTTGACTTGCAAAGCACAAAGATGTTCTCATGAGACATATCAAGTGGTTTATAAAGTATTAGAAACAGGGGTGTGTTTGTGAATGAATGACATATGTATGTCGTGGTCTTAGGGGGGCGGCCTGCTTGAAGGGGAGGCCTGGCTGGAGACACAGGGTCTGAGGAGGCCATGTGAGCGATGGCCCCTGGGCGTGGGATACCTTTTGAAGTGTACATGCTGTTTGGCACCTTGGCCGTTTACGCCCGTCACAGCCCCCCATGCCAGCGCTCATCCCCGGGTGCGAACCGCCTTTGATAGAGGGGGTGGGATGGATGGGCCTGGGGCGTGCAGATAAGGCACAGGAAGACTGCTGAATGGAGACACACTTATGTGGTTTGCAGGGGGGCGGCCTGCTTCAAGGGGAGGCCTGGCTGGAGACACAGGGTCTGAGGAGGCCATGTGAGCGATGGCCTCTGGGCGTGGGATACCTTTTGAAGTGTACATGCTGTTTGGCACCTTGGCCGTTTGCGCCCGCCACAGCCCCCCATGCCAGCGCTCATCCCCGGGTGCGAACCGCCTTTGATAGAGGGGGGTGGGATGGATGGGCCTGGGGCGTGCAGATAAGGCACAGGAAGACTGCTGAATGGAGACACACTTACGTGGATTGCAGGGGGGCGGCCTGCTTCAAGGGGAGGCCTGGCTGGAGACACGGGGTCTGAGGAGGCCATGTGAGCAATGGCCCCTTGGCATGGGATACCTTTTGAAGTGTACATGCAGTTTGGCACCTTGGCCTTTCGCACCCCTGACAGCACGCATCCCCGGGTGCGAACCCCCTTTGATAGAGGGGGTGGGATGGATGGGCCTGGGGCGTGCAGATAAGGCACAGGAAGACTGCTGAATGGAGACACACTTATGTGGATTGCAGGGGGGCGGCCTGCTTTAAGGGGAGGCCTGGCTGGAGACACGGGGTCTGAGGAGGCCATGTGAGCGATGGCCCCTGGGTGTGGGATACCTTTTGAAGTGTACATGCTGTCTGGCACCTTGGCCGTTTGCGCCCGTCACAGCCCCCCATGCCAGCGTTCATCCCCGGGTGCGAACCGCCTTTGATAGAGGGGGGTGGGATTGATGGGCCTGGGGCGTGCAGATAAGGCACAGGAAGACTGCTGAATGGAGACACACTTATGTGGATTGCAGGGGGGCGGCCTGCTTCAAGGGGAGGCTGGGCTGGAGACACCGGGTCTGAGGAGGCCATGTGAGCAATGGCCCCTTGGCATGGGATACCTTTTGAAGTGTACATGCAGTTTGGCACCTTGGCCTTTCGCGCCCCTGACAGCCCCCCATGCCAGCGCTCATCCACTGGCGCGAACCGCCTTTGATAGTATATCGTTGCTTATCAATAACAAATGCCATATACCGGAGATTCTTGGGAGCACAGACGCACACTTCAACCGGTGTATTATAGTGGTCAAGACCCTAAGGCCTGTATAATCCAATGGTAATTTTTAGTATAGATATATGTGTGACTTTTATAGAGACATAACCTACTGAAAGACTTTGAACAAGTGTTATTTAGTGCATGCATTATCGAGAATATGCTATGTTAGCTTAGATAGATAGTGACCACCGTGCTTCACAGCGACCAGACCTTCACCCATTCGGAGCACAGATGTCTGACGTCCATCCTTGAATGGAGACACACTTGATTCATTTAAAAAATCGAAACAACCGTTGTTAAAATATATGTGGTGTTTTATTTTGTATCTTATTTTCATGACACAAAAAATACAAGACTTTAAAGATTATACAGGTCAGGTTGCAGCACAGCGAGAGAAAATCCCATGTACTGACCGCTGTCACTCGGGAACGTTTCTCTAATGGCACGAACGGCACAGGCGGGTATCACTCTTCGAACGCGGTGTCCAAGCCTCCCGTGGAGCCACCATGTAAAGGAACGATAGGCCACCAGCCTGTACCACCTGTGAAAAGGAATGAAACAAACTGTTTTTAAATGACCAAGATAAGTTTAATAAACGTTTGTTGTCAATGACAATTCTTGTAACTAATGGCATTCTGCACGGACAAATGCTATCTAGACAATGCACACTATTGAACGACTTACATGCGTTACAATGATATGTAGATGTAATTTTGGATATAGTAGAAGAACATGAAATAGGAGTGGCATGACAAGCAGAGTATACTTACTCATTACTCGGATTACGAGGACGAACAGTTGCGCGAAGTTCGTGCATAAGCACCATCATTATTCTCAACACGGCCCGTGTGAGGCAGGCTGCCCTGAAGTCTGGCAGCTAGGTGATGAATTGCGGTCGTGGCTCGCCTTCCGCAATGTAGGCCAGGCATCCCGAGTTTTCTCGGCAGCAGCAGTTCTCCTCCTCGGTTGGCATTAGCTTGCACCGATTGCATGTGCACCAGGTGGAGACGCCGTCCATGCGACTAGGCCCAGGCTCTTCATCTGTTGATTCGTCCTGCCAACTGCCGTCCGGATCCCCATCGTTTTCGTGTGCTTCCCTTTCCAGTAGTTCCTCCTCGGTATACTCGGGCTCGTACATGTAGGGCATTATTGTAGCCATTGTGTGGTAAACAAAGTAAAATAATTTACCGAGATGGTACAGGTGTTCACACGGGCTACAAGCGGCGAAGGTAGCTGACCAGAGCACAGAAACGAGTCACAAAATACTCTAAGTAACACAGAGAGAGGAATGGAATCGAAAATCTGCTGCTGTGTGTTGTGAAACGGTCTGTTTATACTTATTGAGGAAAGAGGCGTCCTGCCATTTCCATGGCGACACATCATTAGCTGAAGCGCAGCGAATGTTGACACAAGACGTGCTTTGGCGTTGGGAAATGGGCGGTACGAGTCTGCTGATGACAGGCTCAGGGGCGGGGGATATGATTTAGTGCCGCAAAAGCAGGTCAGCCAGGGCGATGGGGGAAATGAAAGGATTATCACAAAATGGCAGCTCCCTGGTGCCTGTTTTCGCGTGCGTTTAATGGACGAAACTCGGGTAAGGTCCATAGGAAAGTTCTCTAAAATCGAGACACTTAGGCTTAAAAAAACATGGCCAACCAGTAGGGACAATAAACATTTTTACTAGACCATGCCTTTAAGAAGGAGATCCACTTATTTCAACAGGATGTCTGTTGCCTTGCGGAGAGAAGGGGAGCAGCTGAGTCTAATGTAACCGAGATGTCGAGAGGCAAATAAAGGCGTCATTCATGGCGTCGGCCCCTTCCCAGCCTCTGTATCATAGAAATTAGAAAAGTATGTAATTTGTGGCATCAGCACCTTCCCCGCCGCTATGCCGCAAGTACGAGAGACGATACTCACTAAGACAACCATACCAGCCTTATCCTGGAACAATCGAAGAAGAGATGAATCTGCAAACTATGGAAGAAATGAATATGCTGTAAACAAAGATGACGAAAGCAGTGGCATCCCAGCCAAACTGACACACATAGATGCACTATACATGAAGCTGATATGCACTCACCATGAAGAAACAGACTCTAGGTCAAAACATGCATTTAGACATGAAGAATGTTACATGCACCATAAGACACTAGTTACACAACATAATCAATGTATATACTGAAACACAAGATTCATGGGAATACATATAAAGCTTGCTAAATGCAGAAACGCAACAGTAATGTAGCTGCACAGCCCCCTTCAAGGTTACTGTAAAAAGGGAGGTTTGGATAGCTCTGAAGAGAACAGAAGATAATTCCCAAGCGTCAAGCATATTCTTCTTAGATTAGGTAAAAGAATAAAAGGCCTTTTGATGCCAAGTGCCCATTGATTTGAGGCTTTATACTGTAAGAAGAATAGCTCGAATAAATCTCCAGTGGCCAAAGAGGAAGAAGACACGTGTATTAAAATGAGTTAAAACCTTAATAAAAAGCCAAGCCGAATAATTCAAAATGTGGTCTCCTCACCTGTGACCAATGATTGGAGAACAGTGCCCATTTATTAAGCCCCGTTTAAGTCCCAACCTGGCGGTGGGTTAGAGATTGGAGGGTGGAGTCTCTTTACCCCCCCCCATGAATGAATGCTTTGATGACAGGTACCTTCCACCATGAGACCTTATTATGGGAAGTGGTGTAGGTTGACAAGGCCGCCAGGTGGACTTTTAGGGAGTTGAACACTAACCCTGCATCTAGTAGGTGGAGCATGTAGGTAAGAATGTTAGATGGAGTACAATCAATGGGATTTATTTGCTTATTCTGGCACCAGATTACGAAACGTTTCCATTTATCATAGTAACAGTGCCTAGTGTGGTTTTCTTGATTCTTTCAAGATATCCATGCATCTCTGTGGCAGATTGAGATGCCTGAACTCTATGACTTCAGGAGCCATGCTGCCAAGTTCATAGAGTGTGGCTGTGGGTGCACTGTTAGTCCCTCGTGCTGGGTGAGTAGGTTGTACTGGCACGGGAGTTTGATGGGATCGCACATCTCCAGTCTGCACAGATGTGGATACCACGGTTGTCTCGCCCACATAGGAGCAACTAGGATGAGCGTCATCGGTTCCTTGTGTAACTTGTTCACCACCTTCCTCATGAGAGGAGTCTGGGGAAAAGCGTAGGCAAACTTCCCTGACCAGTTCATCCATAGGGCGTTACTCTTGGAGCCTGGCTGGGGGAACCTGGACGCGAAGTCTGGGCATTGACGATTTACGTTTGTGGTGAATAGGTCTATAGTTGGAAAACCCTACAGAGAGAAAAGGTGTTCTACGACTTCTTAGTGTAGACACCACTCGTGTTCCACTGGCAGGGGATCTCTGCTCAATGAGTCTGCTAGAGCGTTGAGTTCCCCTGGAACATGTTGTGATGACAGGAACATTTTCCGTCTGAGTGCCCATTTCCAGATTTTCTGTGCAAGTTTGGATAGATCTGGAGAACGCACCTCCCACCCCCTGTTTGTTGATATAAAACATTGCTGTGGTGCTGTCTGTTAGGATCTGCATCGACAAGTTTGCTAAATGGGGATTGAATACTTGAAGGGCTTACAATACTGCCAGAAGTTCCAGCACGTTGATGTGGTTCTGAGCTGCAGTGTGAGACCACAGACCCTGAGCTGTGTGGTGAAGGTAGTCAGCCCCCCACCTGATTCCCCTGTTATGAGCCAGTCGTCCAAGTAAGGGTATACTGGGATTGCCTCCCTGCGCAGGTGCGCTGCCACCACTGCCAGTACCTTGGTGAATACCTTGGGGCCAAGGCTAGTCCGAAGGGCAGCACCTTGCATTGGTAGTGCTGGTTTGCTATCTTGTGCGCTGGGAACATTGAAATATGAAAATAGGAATCTTTCATATCCAGTGTTGCCATGTAATCCCCCTTTTTTAGAAGCGGGATTACCTCTTGTACCTCTTGTACCGTGGTTATGCAGAACTTTTGTGGCTTGACATACTTGTTTGCAGGCTGCAAATCTAACACAGGGCGCATTGTTAGATCTTTATTGGGCACAAGGAAGTAAGATGAGTAAATACCCCTGTTTACCTGGTTGGCTGGGACCACGTCTATGGCGTTCTTTATAGAAGCGCTGTTATTTCCTCTAGAAGGATCCGCTGATGTTTTTCTGAGTGGACCTTCTGTCTCGGGGGGTGATCGCGAGGACGTTGAAGAAGTTCTATGCAATAGCCCCCTACCACCACCCATCTGTCTGAGGTGATACCCTCCCATGCGTGGGTGAAGTTGGGAATGCATCTTCCTACTGGAGATGCATGGGAGGGTAGCTGGAGCGGAATGTCACTTGCTCTGAGGTGGGGTGCCACCTCGAGCTTGGCCCAAGCCCTGATTGCCACAACCTCCACGTTGTCCTCGTGGATAGCCCTGAAAGGTTTGCCCTTGGTTGTTGCCATAGGAACCTTGGCCTTGGTTGTATCCCGATCCCCTCTGAGAATTTTGGCCCTTAAAGCGGTGAAAATTGCAGTTACCTCTCTGCCCCATGGGCTTGTTCGTGAGCTGGCCTAACACTTAAGAGTGCATCTTCTACAGCCTTGCCAAAGAGCACATCAGTTTCCACCGGCATATTAATTAAGGTAGCTTGTGTTTCTGGCCTGAAGCCTGATTGGCGAAGCCATGCGTGTCTCTTTATGATAGTGCCCTCTGCGATAACTCTACCTACATTGTCCGCCGTCTAAAAATATGACTTTAGGAGACAGGTAGACACCGCTCTTCCCTCTGCTGTCACCTGGGTTAATTGAGACTTAAGTGGCTCAGGTCCAGATGAGAGTAATGTGGAAACCTCTTCCCACTTGTGGCAGTTGTACCTTGCCAAATGTGTAGCATTATTTGCAATTCTTGTCTGGTAGGCTGCAGAAGAGGCTACTTTTCTGCCCATTGCATACATTTTCATGCTCTCCTCATCTGGAGGAGCCTTGGAGGAAGCAAGGGGTGTGCCTGCTCTTTTCCGTGTGGTGGTAACCACCAAAGAGTCTGCTCTTAACTGGCCTCTTATGTATAGGGGGTCTGAAAGTGCAGGTCTGAACAGTTTCTCCACACGCTGGTTAACGGCCCGTGTGAGGTTTGGTGCCTCCAAAGAAGGTTCGATTCTGCGTTGCACAGACTTTAGCAGTGGGATAAATAGACCTACTGTCTATTTATCTCCCAACAATTGCTCAGCGAAGTCTCTGTCCTCTAGAACCTCCTGTGTGTCTATGAGGAAATGTTCTGCCGCTTTGGTTAGGACTTCGTTGAGGAGGGGTTGATTATCTACGAGGGAATCTACCACTGGAGGGTGTTGATTAATAGGGGAACCTATGGAATACATGTTCCCCTCCTGGTCCGGGTCCTCATTGATCGTCCCCATAATAAGGTTTGCCTATGTCCTCATGAATAAGATGAGGGTCAGATGTATCGACGAACGAAAGATCAGCCTGGTCTTCTGGATCAATTTTAGGGTCATATAGATCTATAATTCTGCCCTGTACTGGGACATCAGAACAAGCCCTCTTGGCATAGGGTTGAGAGACAGGGGGTTGAGAGCCTGACGGGGCTGAGTTGTGTAACGCTCACCTGATATCCATGGGGACGCCACTCAGCCCTGGTTGGACCATGCACTCTCAAACCCCTCCCTTGGTATTTGTTCGGTCAAGGATTGGGCCTGTAATACAGGAATATTGGATTTAAAATCCTATTGTCTCTTGTTGCTTGGCTCCCACCTCCCTTGAGGACCAAACCTTCCCCTTAAGCCTTCTCCTCACCTTGCTTTCTTGTATGATGCGCTCTCCGTCCTGCTTCTCAGTGCAGGGGCGCGTAGCTGGTATGGGCGCGTAGCTGGTATGGGTGCGTCGCAACCTAGTTGCTTCACTGGTGCGGGACCTGTTCGAATCCAGAACTGCTGTGACTCCAGTTCATTAAGATAAGTGTGCTATTTTTCTTTACAGTCTTGATAATCCGTCCTTCTCTCTTTCTCTTGTCCCTTGATAATTTCTCTATTTCTTCCCTTATTGTCATGCTGATTGGGGTTGAGCATGAGGCGGTGAGTGAATGCGCAATGCACAACGCTATTTGTCTTTTCTTGTGTTGACCTGTGTCTCCCCTCTTTCTTGTAGGCCAAGCTTGTCCCAAAATGGATTCTGACCGAGAGAGCACTAAGCAGTGAGTGAATGTGCGATGCGCAGCGCCTTCTTGACTTTTCATGTGCTAACCTGTGTTTTCTCTCTTTTGTAGGTTGTTTTGAGGTTCCGGAACGGGTGCTGACCAAGAGCGTCTCGGATTCAGGTAATCGTCTGATGGATCTTGCTGCTTTCTGAATTGAAATATGGAAACGCTTACTAATGTTGTTTTCGCTCCTTTCTTTCCAGGTTGCGGCGTTCCGGAGATGGATGCGTCGCCGAGATGCTGTGTTCACTGGACCGGGTGAGTGATGGATTGTGAACAGGATACACAGGTAAGTATCGCACTAAAGATGTTCTTGTTGTTCTTTCAGGTACGCGGCTCCAGGAAGGCAGGTAAGGAACTCAGGAGACTGAGCTGAACACGGTGAGTGTCACGCTGCTAACACAAAGCGTGTTCCTCTGCCTGGATGTGGCTTATATAGGCCCCAGGTATTCCAAGGCCTGACCACACCCAAAACACTAGACCGCATAGCACAGTTCTTAGAACTGAGCTATGTGGGTGCCTCCATGGTGCACAAAAGCTCATTTAACAAGTCCAGATCCCATGTCATCCTCAGGTTCAGTATGAGCCTGGCGCCAAAGGCGCCAGGACTGACTCCAGGAGAGTTTTTTGGCAAGGCCTTTAAGGCCATAATGGAGAATCGTAGCCTGGCTCCAGTGACTTGCCTATGAGGGTTGGGGGCAGGGATCATGACAGATGGGAGGCGTGGTCTGAAAGCTTTGAAGATAATCCGGATTCTTTCCAAAGAAATTTGCCATAAAGGTCATTCTTCGCATAACTCTGTCAATGTCCTGCGAAGACCATTCCTTTGAGCTTGGGATTACAGTGTCGAGAATACCCATGTCTTCACTAGTAGGAGGAATAGGCCTAGAGTCTTTAGATGTCCCTATTGGTTTGGATAAGATACCGTTTTTTGAGGACCTGTCCCTAGTAGGACTCTTGTCCCTATGGGAGGTTTTATAGGATGTCTTATGGTGTTACTCCCCACCCTGGGGCCCAGAGGAGTGTGTAACTGACTTTTTGGGGGCTGACATTTTACTAGATGAAGAATGTCGAACTTCGGGTGTGGGGGCCAAGGTTTCGTCTGCGGATGAACGATCTTCAGACAGTGTTTTTCGTGCGACACCCTTACCGTCTTTCGACGTCTTAGCCCTGTCATGTGGCGATCTGGAACGAGATTGCCCCGAGGACCGGGACTTGGTGGACCGTTCACCGGGTGTCGAAAGTTGTCGAGAATTCGACTCATCTGTCGAATGTCGACTAGGGCTTGTGTGTTTTGTGGTGTGTGCCTTTGGAGCACTTCAGCCGCCGGGTCTAGTCCCCACAACATGGCCGCCGCCCTGTCCTACAGGGTCGGGGGCCTGCGCTTGGGTAGCTGAAGCCACTCCGGTGCCCTCGCCGGCCGAAAGTGCGGTGTCGCTGCCATCGCTGAAGGCTCCTTCTGTCTCCATGGCCTCGAGTTACCTGCGTAGTGGGCCCAGCGCTTAGTGGAACGATCCTTCAACGCCTTAGGCTTGAAGAGCCTGCACGCTTGACAAGACATCTCGACGTGGTCTCTCGGGAGACACAGGTTGCTAACAAAACGTTTGTCTACCCAGGGGAACTTATGGTTGCACTTAGGGAAAAACTTAAATGGAGTGTTTTCCATAATACTGGGTAAAGGGGATGGCAGCTGGGCGAACAAAGTGTAGGAAGGGGAGAATATGCATTCTAAAATGGCCTCCTAACAATGGCCTACCCTCTCTCTCCCTACTGTTTGGGCCGAGGCCTGGGGCGGCCTTCCAAGGTTGTACGGTCTGTCGCAATGGTCTCCGACGGCAGTACTCGTTCTGTTTCCTCAGCGTGGTGTTACGGCAGTCGAAGAAAGGATAGAAAGAAAAATAATCACAATTATACAAATGTAATGGCTTATCGCCGAAAGGAACTCCGCTATATGTCTGTCTAGCATGGCGGAAAAAAACAATCTGAGGGACCTTGACGCGTGAGGGATCATGGGTACAGTGGATGTCACACTAGGGATAGTATTACTGGCACGCCCTGTCGACGTCCCTTTTCGAGTTTCGAAAACAACAACTGTAATACTCTAGATGTCGGCCTATGCACAGCATGTGATCTAAGCAGATTCCCCAAGCCTCAGAAATATATTTATAATATTTACACCAGAATCACTTGAAATACTTCAGATGTTTACGATAGAACACTTAGGAATACTAGATAATACACTTCAAAGGGCACTTTCACTTTTGTGTTAAGTTTGTTTGCGGTTACATTTGTAGCAACATAAGAAAAGGAAAAGACAAGGTTATCGTATTATCGTTATTGTGCACTCATGCGGTTTTCAACAGGTCACACAGTAATGCATTTACTCTGCAAACACGTATAGGAGAATCACTTAAAGGGAGGAAAATAAGTGGTTGGTGCAACATGTGCTTAGTTCAAGGTTCTAGAGACAGTTTCTTCACCTGACAAGTCTTTGAAGTCCAAAAACACAACCCTAGCTAGAGGCAGTTCGGAGAAGGCTTGAAGTCTTGACAAACAGCGAATTATGAAGAGTTCCTGTGGATTTCTTCCAGCAAATTAGCAACTAACAAAGGAGACCTGAAAATGGACTCGAGAAGGGGACACAAGCAGCGGCTTGTTGCAGAGGTAACAGGGGGTTGTCCTGGATACCGCTACATGCACTCCAACGATCTGAAGCCACTTCTTGGAATCAGGTAAGCAATACTTTTTCCCCACAGTATCTTTGGTTTGAAGAAAGTGCTTGTGTTGGCTTCTCTGCAATGTGGCAGCTCTGGACCCAATTCTTAGGTCTCATGATGAAAGGCAGGACAATGGATGGTGTCTCTGAGCAGCAGTCTCGAGGGAGGACCTGTAGCACAACTTTCAAAAACTTCTTGGTTCACTATGCGGTTTTGGCACCTTTTCAGCAGCACCAACAAAGGAAACGGATCGCCCGGTCAATCTTCTTCACTTCCTGCAGTCCTACACTCTTGTGAGGGGGTGTTAGACATCCACACGAACACCAGAACTTAGCTAGCGTTCCTACAACACCTCCCTCCCATTTGCACACTACTCCCCGGTTACGAGACTCACATGATTTGGTTGTCCCACAGGACCGGTTACGCCGCACCAGGTGGGATGTTCATACCCGGTTGCAGCCTTTCCTGCATTGGCAGTTGCCATGGAGAACACACGCCAGAAGGATCGGCAGAACGCTCCCACATCGTGTAGCTGTCCGATCACGTGATCCAGCGCAAAGTCCGTCACGTGGTGGCAGAGCGCGTCACGTGACTGTCAGGCGCCCGTTACAAAACGCTTGACGAGCATAGCAGTCACTGCTTCTCAGCTGTCTCTTGGACCCTGTTTGGCGCTACGTTTGGATCTTGCTCTTGTTGGTATACCTTGATCTCGGAACTCTCACCTGGACTCCCTTGGATTGCCCTTCTGTCCCTCTGCTTGGAACTGTTTACTCGTCGCTGAACCTCGGACCGTCCCTCACTTGCCATCGGATTTGCCCTTTGGAACTTGTGCGCTCCCTCTACGTACCTGTCTCCTGATTCCCACATTACGCACTCAGTCCTTGGCTCAGGTGGGCCGTCCTGCTTCCACGTACTACTCTGGTCCCTGTTCTTCTGGGGACTACTTTTCATCTGAGTCTCGAACCTCCTGCACTTCGGTTTCCCGTGCCTACCTACCACTAGATAGGTAAGACCTCTCAGATTTTATGATTCGTGTTATACTGTCATTGCCTGGTACTTAATCCCGTTCTTTTTGCAGCAGCATCAGTGTTCTTGAGGCTTTGTGGAACCCGGGAAGAGACATCTCCCACCTGTGGCCTCAAAGGTCACACAGGGGGTTCTTCAGGTACCCCTGTGCGTCACTTGGGGACGGAGGTATCAACGGTCTACACGACCCTCAAGTCAGAACAGGGGGTCTAGGTGAGTTTGATCGGATCTCTGGAGTGTCCTTACAGGATCAGCAAAGATGTGGACGGATTCGGCCTTTCTACGACGATGCACTTGAAATGGGCAGCAGGTCTCCTGGTATTGGGGTTCCGCAGCTCTGAAAGGTCCTAGGACCTCGGGAGATGGCTTGTTTCAAAGTTTGTGTTGCGTCTGGTAGTTCCCACCAGCCAAAGGAAGGCGTCGGTTCTGGGATTCTTCACTTCGAGGGAGATGATCAGGATCAATGAAGGATGAGCAACTTGCCATTCCCTGCAAACTCTTTGCACCCGCACATGCCATGATAAAGGATTTGCTAATAGCTCATATTAAGGGCTTCACAGTGCAGATGGTAAAGCATTGCAGATTGGAGGATCCAATCCATAGCACAAGCAGCAGAAGCATCATTGGAAATGTGCAAGAGCAGCAAATGAAATTCACAGGCTCCTGATGTTTCATGAGCTCATACATTCTGTTAATCAAAAAATATTCTCTAATGACTCACAACTTTATTGGACACACATTAACACTTAATTTAGGAAGAAACCAAATGTTTAAAGTATTGTGAAGAAGTGACCTCATGATCCCTGTCTCATGGACCTGGCAATACTATCCCTCGACCTTGAAAGCCACAGTATTCCTAGGGCAAATTGCCAAGCCCAGCTCAGAAGGCCCAACATCTGTAAACCGGTATCCAGTGATTTTACAGAGAATTCTTTATTCAAGGTATTTTTAAAAAACACATGTTTACCGAGAAAATACCAATTTCTGTTTTAAATATATAACTCCCCCTTTGCACCCCCCACCATCCTAAATGGGTCACAATGAGCAAAAGTGCTTTAGTAGCAGCAGATATGGGGAGAGAACATCAGATACCACCCACTGAGTGGAGAACACATTGTGGACTAATGAAAGATGGCAGCTGGACTTTTTAAAGACTTTCTCCAGAGAGGTCTGACCTACCCAGCATCCATGCCACTGAGCATGCTGAGACCCGTCATGTGACCGCCTCAACCACTTAGGGACAGCCCATTCCAGCAAAGCCAGTGCCCAGCATAGCCGTGGAAAGGGTTTTGGAGCTTCTGAGTGTGAGTTTGGAGACAGTGAACAATGTGTTGGAGGAGAATGACAGCGATAACAGAAGCAGCTGAAGGAGGAGAAAGGAGGCTGTAGAGAGTTTGCCAGAAAGCAGGAGAGGAAGACTGAGGTGATGGAAAGGTACGAGTTGTGGAGAGTAAGGAGGCAGTGTGGAAGAAAAACACGAGGAATTGATGGAGGGAAAGGAGGGGGCAGAGGAGATCAATAGATGCAGAGATGAGAACATGTTTTTAAGGAGGAGGGCGGAGGGGATGTAAAAGGGAAGGAATGAGAGTGTATTAAGTGACACAAAGAAAATAAGAGGATTGTGTTGGGTGACAAGGAAAGGAAGAAGAGTGTTCGGGTGGAGTTTGTAGGGGACTAGAGGTAAGAGGAAAATGATATTAATGAGTGTATTATGGAGGAGGTGGAGAAAGACTTGGGGAAGAGGATGGTATTCCAGAGGTGACAGGAGGAGAGACAGAGGAGCATACCCAGTTAGAAGAAAAGTGAAGGAAGAGGAGATTAAAATGAATAATCTCAGAAGAGAATATAGAAGAGGAATTAAAAGGGGGTCAAATCTCACCATGAGCGAGGGGGTGTGACAGGAGGCTGGGTAGAGGTACGAGTATTAGACAGAGTGTCAAATAGGGGCAAAGGAGAAAGAGGGAAGATGTGGCGAGTTGAAGATTAGGGCAACATAGGCACAGGACGGTTACAAATCATCCAGAAGAAGTAGACTCCCGCTCACGAAGCAGCTCTGGTGACCAGCCTCCTGTTGTAAGATGCTGTTATACCATTGCTCCTGCCAACTGCTAAGGTCTGATGTGCAGGTGTAGGTAGGACCCGAGACTCAGGCAAGGGGTTCTCTCGACAGACTAGAAGCAGACAAGATGAATACGGAGATCTAGGAGCCAAGAATAATGAGTGAAGAATGAACACCTGGTAAGGGAGAATTTCCAGGGAAGGAACCCTCTGGAATGCGTGTGCCCTAGAGACATTCTTATACTCAAGAGACTTATGTTTGAGTCCCAGAATCCTTTGATTTGATTGGAGACCCCCCTTCCCGGACCTGCAGATACTTAAAATACTTCACATCACCCTCAAATCTTACATTAACCATTTGAAAATTACATGTTTCCTGCCATATGTAGCATTCATTAGAGCATTCACATGTTCAATCCGCACTTCCATGAACTTGTTAAAATGATATAAAGGGTGCACATATTTCAGAAAGGTCAGTTGATGAACTGATAGTTTGTTCGACATACACGTACGTTTGCAATCTATTCTTCTGCCACTTTGTATATAGCAGTTTTACTACTCACAGGTCCTTGTTTGCCTCATCGGACAGAGGGATAATTGCTTCATCCGACATTGTGATAATCTAACGGTATGATTTATTAGGACGCATTGAAACCCCTGGTATTATATATAATTGTGTCACCTGACTAGCAACCTTATAGCTCATCGAACACAGTTCCACAGTGTATCTCTCTGTAGGGCATTCAAGTATACATTAACCGTTTAAGTGTATGTGTCTGGTATGGCAGGTCACCTGCAACAGTTTGATGTTTCAGAGGCGCAGATTAAAACAGACACATACATCCAAACATTAAACTAACCTCATGGACGGGCAAACATCCCAGGATATCCTTTTTAAAGTAGCCATATTTGTTCAATTATATTTAGGACTTCTATCTAATGTGCCTTCAGAGAGAAGTGTCCTATTCTTAGAGTTTCAGGCAGGTTGCTAGACGGGTTGCATTCCCAGCACTCACTGCTTTTCCCAATGGAGCACTTCTCTTGCAATGCACATTCTGTGAATATCACAGTATTGATTTCTCAAGAATCTGATAACCTGCAAGCTAACTGTCGGTATATCACAGTAGATATGTTAATAGTTAAGTTCGTATTATCATGCATGCCACATAATGAATAGCTGATAACCACTGGACAAGATGACAATGCAAAAATGCGAGGGAACAAAAAATGGAGTAGAAAGAAATTAAGAGAAGGATGAAGGGGGGAGAGAGTAAGGAAAGTGGGTGAAAATGGAATTGTTGAGAAAAAGTTAAAGAAGACAGGTGAGGAGACAAGTAAGATAGAGGGAAATCAATAAAAGAGAGACAGGGAAGAAGGATGGATGTGGAGGGATAAGAGTGCATGCAGGTTTTGAGAGACGACAGGCAACCTCCAATCTCTTCTAATGACTTGTCTAGCAGGTTAGATGATTGCAGGTCTATGGGGGAGAGTTCTTGGGTACCTAGCCTGAAGGTACGTGTAGGACCTACCTTGAGGCACTTGAAGACTAAAGCAGGCAAACCAGCTTAAATCAAATCCTGTTCTTGAGAATGTACTTTTTAGCGTGACACTCTTTCAGTGTCAAGAAACCTTTATCACGCTTGTTTCCTTCGATCCTTCTGCCAGTATTCTGCTTGTCGCTTATTCGGGGCACTGCTGGAGCTCTCCCTGTCCACCTGCACTTAGAGGTACTGTAGAATAGGCCCCCGCAGCCAGACCGAGATCTTGTTCTTGACTGAATGCTAATCTCTGAAGTGACAAGGATTTGTGCATGCAGAGTTTAAGGAAGAAGTGGAAAACAGCGATTTTAACCTCTTTATACGTGGCCATTTGGAGAGCCAGGTGATAGTCACAGAAGGCAAGGGCTTATGGCCTCGCTATTACCGAGGTATTGCAAAATTCCTCTAAAAAAGGAAATACGTTGGCAAGAAAAGCAGCACCGCACAGACTCAGCAACAATCATAGAACCAAGACATTTGTCTAAACTTACCAGTTTCATTTATTTTTCTTTAATGACTTGTGCAGATCTAGGTTTTAACACAGAAAATATTGAAACACCATTAGAAGGCTACAATGTATTCTCTTGCCTTACCCAGAAACACATTGTTTTAGAGTTCAGAATATCACATGAGTAATGGCAGTTCAAGATGATAATCCCATCCAAACGGAATAACCAGTGTTCAGGAACTGACTGCTTTTGGGAAAAGGGGAAAATCCAATGTTTTACACAGATGCCCTCACCAAGAGATGCGGCTGTCCAGGGTTGGGAACACAGCAACTTGGTTTGTTTGTTTATTTTATTTCTAATGCGCTCCAGACCCGTGGGTAGAAGGGTGCAGCAGGTAGGATAATGCGAAGCTTACAAAGTTGCAAATTATACAAGATACAGTAATATTATACAAGTTATACAAGGTACAATTATACAAGTTATACAAGGTACAATAATAATATACAAATTATACAAGACCGGAGTCGTAAAAGTCAGTGAATTGCATAAAGGATGGTACAGGTAACATATCATAATTCAACAGGAGAAAAGGGACCAATGTCGGGTGTCGTGCCTGGGAATAGAGTGGGCCGGTGACTAGTGGTTGTTAGAGATAAAATGTTGGATGGCGTTCCTTCTAAATAGTGGGTAAGGTTGATCTGCTCTTAAATTGTTAGGTAGTAGATTCCAGGTTTTAGCAGCCTTCACAGGGAAGCTATTGCCACCAATCGTGGTTAGTTTATATCTAGGTACTACTAGGCAGTTGGTGTTGGTAACTCTAGTTGGTCTGATAGAGGTTTTTTTCTGTATTTTGTTCATAAGGTAGCTTGGGGCGGCATTGTTGAGAGCTTTGCGTGTCAAAGAGATCATTTTTAATTGTATTTTGTGGTTTGTGGATAGCCATTTGTATTGACGTCTGGTGGCGGAGAAGTGTGCTCTTTTATTTATGCCAAGCGCTGCTTGCAAGGTGTTGTTTTGGAGCGTTTATAGGTTCAGAATTGTTGATTTATTAGCACCACTATAGAGGGCATTGCAGTAGTCAATCCTGGAGAGAATGAGTGCTCTGGCCAGGATCATGCAGCTATTGTTAGAAAGGAAAGGCTTACCTGCTCTTATCAGTTTGCAGGTATAGGCGGTGGAGGAAGCCAAGGATTTAAGCTGTTTATCAAATGAAAGTGTGGAGTCCAAGTAGAAACCAAGGGTTTTTACTTCCTTGGAGACCCTAATAGAATTTCCGTCAATATTGAAGGAGGAAAATTCCTGGCCTAGTTTTTTGGTGTTTATGTGTGTTCCCAGGATTATCAACTCTGTCTTGTCGTCGTTCAAGCACAAGCCATGGGTGGCCATCTATGCTTGAATGACGAGATATACCCTGTTCACCAACTCCGAGTCCTTCCTATGATCCCCAGAAAGTGGGAGGAGAATCTGTGTATCATCTGCTTAGTTAGTGTAGGTGATACCCAGAAGGTCCAAATCGTCGAACAAGGGTTTGGTGAAGATAGTGTATAGGGTTGGCGAGACACAGGAACCCTGGGGAACGCCACACAGTATAGGGGTAGGGTCAGATGCAGCCAATGGGGGGAACACTCTCATTGTTCTTTCGCTAAGGAAAGATTCTACCCACTTGATGGCCTCAGGAGAGAAGTGGGCAGCAGAGTCCAGGTGTCTGCAAAGGACCTTGTGATCGACCAAGTCGAATGCGGCTGAGAGATCGAGTAAAAGCAGGAGTGCTGTTCCCCCTCCATCTCTTAGCTCATCAACTTGCGTCTTTAAGTCGATTAGGGCGGTTTCCGTTCCATGTAGTGGGCGGAAGCCAGATTGTCTAGCTCCTAGGAGCTTGTGCAGGTCAAGGTGTTTTTGTATCTGGATATAGGCGGCTTTATCCAATATTTTAAGGAGGAATGGTACTGTAGTAATGGGGCGATAGTTGGTTGGGATGAGTGGGTCTAAGGTCTGTTTTTTGAGAAGTGGGAGCACCCAGGAGCGTTTTAAATTGGCTGGGATTGTACCTGATGTGAAGGAGGCTTTAATTAATTCTGAAATGAATGGTGAGAGGTGTCTGGCAGCATCTTTTATTAACTGTGCTGGGCAGATGTCGCCCTTGCAATCGGACGGTTTGAGTGAGAGAATGATTTTTTCTACTTCTAGTGGAGAAGTTTTGGCAAAGTGAAATTTGTTGTTTGCCTCAAGTGAGTCACTGTGTGGTGAGGTATTAGGGGAATACTGTAGATTGAGCATATCTTTTTTTTGTTGTATTTTGGTTTGGAGTGTATTAATTGTGTTTGCTAACGCATTTTGGATGTCTGCGCACCAGGTCTTATCCTTGGTAACTAGATCTTGTATGGCTATTGGTGACTATAATTCTTTCAGTATGGAGAAGAGTTCTCTCATGCTGGAGTTTGAGTTAGTGATCCGTTCATCATAGCAATTCTTTTTGGCAAGGTGCACTTCTTTTTTGAAGTGTGAGGAAACAGAGGTTAGTTTCGCTTTATTTTCGATTGAAGGGCATAGTCTCCGTGAGTTTTCACTTTTTCTTTTTAGAAGTTGTAAGTCTCTTAATTGGGGCGTGAACAAATTGTTAAGGTGCGCTTTAGGTTTACTTTTTCTAAGTTTGAGCGGGGCAATTTTGTCCAGTGTGTTGAGCATAATCTTATTGTATTCTTGGACTAGAGTGCTAGGGTCTAGATTGTCAGGTAGAGCGTTTAGCGTGGGTAGGATAGCAGGGATGACTTTTTCCACTGTAATACTTTTTTTATTTCTAGTTAGACATGGTGGTGCTAGCAGTGAGACCGTAGGAGAGGCTCTGGCTGTGGATAAGTTAAAGGCCACGAGTGAGTGATCTGTCCATGATTGAGGAGAGATGGAGGTGATGGAGACTGTGCAGTTGTAGTCCGCTATCCAGTCCAGTGTTCTCCCTTTAGAATGAGTGGGTTTGTTGATTTTCTGAGTCAGGCCTGGGGCGTTGATGATGTTGGCTATATCTAATGCTTGTTTGTCCATGGGATCATTAAAGCCAAGGTTAAAATCTCCTAATAATAGGAGCTGGGAGGTAGGTTTAAGGTTGTTGGTGATTAGACTATACAAGTCCTCCTCAAAGGTGCCGAGAGGACCGGGGGGTCTGTATATTAGGTGGATTATGAGAGTTTGTATATTGTTTATCTGGAATTTGACCGAGATATTTTCACAGGATTGTAGGATTTGAGGAGGGGATGTTCTGAGAGAGAGGCTCAATTTAGAGATAATGGCAATTCCACCACCTCGTGAGTCATCCCTGTCTTGTCTTATTATAGTATAACCTTCTGGAATGGCTAACATTAGCATTGGGCCAGCTGCATTGTGTAGCCAGGTCTCGGTTACTGCCAGGAAATCCAGATTATTTTCTGTAATAAGGTCGGCTATGTCGAGGGCATGTGCGACAAGGGATCTCACATTGAGGAGTACTCCTCTGAGTACTAATGTCTCTTTAGACATGTTGATTTGGCTGCGGGTGGTTAAGTTGGTGTCTATGGACTTATACTTTTGTCTTTTAGTTTTAGTGGCATTTGTTGTTACAGTCTGGTGAGGCTTTTGTAGATGGTTTGTTTTTAGGTTAGTTGGTGGTATGGTTCTTCTCGGTGGTTCATATAGTTGTGTGAGTCCAGCGCGAAGTTTAAGATTTCTGTCTAGTAAAGTGTGTGGGAGGGAGGTGATGGTTTCACCTCGGGCGCTAATGTTATTCAGTAGAGAGGTGGTAGGGTTAGTCACTATGTTAGACAGCGTGTGTGGGATAGGGTCTGACGCCGAGGAGGAAGACGCAATGTGGTATTCCTGGGTCATGGTGATAAAGAGTAGAGTAGCAGCTATAATGCTGTAGTGCAATGATGGATACAGCATGTTCCGCAACTAGGTTTAATGGCAATAGGCAATCAATGGCAAGGCACATATGGGCTAAATGGGGCATTCAAAGGCAAGCACATATGGGATAAATGGGGCATTCAAAGGCAAGGCACATATGGGCTAAATGGGGCATTCAATGGCAAGGCACATATGGGCTAAATGGGGAATTCGATGGCAAGGCGCATATAGGCTAAGTTATATAGCATATAGCAAGGTTTGACTAAAAAGCAGGAAGGTAGCATCTAGGTTCAAAGACACAATGTGGCTAAGATGCAATGAGGGTAGCACCTAAGTTTAAAGACACAATTTGGCTAAAATGCAATGGGGGTAGCATCTAAATTCAAAAGACACAATTTGGCTAAAATGCAATGGGGTAGCATCTAAATTCAAAAGACACAATTTGGCTAGAATACAGGGAGGGTAGCACCTAAATTTGGGACACAGTATGGCTACAGTGCAATCAAGTCATGCCTAAGTTCAAAGCATAATTTGGCTAGAATGATTAGGAGAATGATGCAATGAATACAGTAAAGGAGCACATTAATGTGTGATGGCGCATTTAGGCTGGGAGGATGGTAGTGCAGCGCCTATGGGTGCAATAGGGCACATAAGTGGTCAGATCACCAAAGCAAAGCAATTGAGCAGCTGAAGTGCATGAACCTCTATGACATTTAAGAGCGAGCACTGCAGAGGTATGCAGAGGCGCTGCGGACGTAAACAGTACCTAGGTTCAGGGATTCTTTGGCGCCTGGGAAGCCAGGTGGAAGCGTTAGTTGAGAGAAGTATTTACGTCAAGCAGAGGTTCTGGCCGACGGCCTGACGGCAAGTGACAGGCTTGGGACAGGCAAAGTGAAAGCCTTTGTTGGTGCGGGCCTTCGTTGTGGTGGGCCGGCTCAAACTCGCCTGCCGGCTCGTGATTAGTGCATAAGAGCACCAGGAGGGCCAATCAGGGCTCAATCAGGCTGTGATGGAGGCGGATGCACCTCGCACCGATCTGGCGGCCATCTTTGAGTTGCCACAACTCGTGGTGAATAATGGTGGCAAGAATCGAAATTGTAGCAAAACGATACAAAATGGGTGAAGCTGCCTCAAATACAGGCCAGATGCGACTTCTGACGGTGGCAGCAGAAATATGCTGTGATGAGACAGCGTTCTGCCGCAGCTTCAGGGGGATGTGTGCAATGAAGCACAATTGTGCTGTGTGGCCAGAAGGCTTACCTTCCAGCCGGGGGTCCTGGGTACTGCTCCTGCAGTTTGGTGGAGCTCCTGCTCCTCGGGTGAGGGGGCGAGTACTGCAACTCCAGGGTTGCAGTAGGTTGCTAGGTTTACTAGGTTGCAGTCATATTTTCAATGAAGGTTTCATTGTCAGGGTTTCGCCTAGACCCAAATGACTACCACTGAGTTTTCTTTTCTGTTTAACGGTTTACTTCATTTAAGACAATAAATACTTATGAAGGGAATGCCACAATTTCATATACAAATGTACTGTGTGGGATGTCTTAACCCACTCATCCAAGCCCTGCAACATCACTAGGCATTGCTGGCAGCAGAAACATCAGAATGGCCACTGGAAAGCATGCTGCTCGCTAGAAATCACCAGAAAATGCGTAGTAAAAATCTGAAAGATAGGCTGCCATCCACTTTTGCCTATCTTAGTGAGATAACTGCCTAAAACCACCATTGGGCCATCCACAAAGCAGCCTGAAACCACTTGGAAAAAGCTATGCTGATTGCCAAAACCAACACAGAGCAGTTTGTGAATTAATTTTCTTGATTGTCAAAATGTACTAAAATCATGGCTCACAAATCACCAAATAGATCCAACCTTCTTGTTGGGTGTTCCACATTACTCTATTGCAAGAATCCACATCAATACAATATCAGCAAAGAATCATATGCTATCAATCAAAATCCTATTTTAAAGATACTGATGTAAAGACAGCTGTCAAAAATGGGTGTAGTACCGTTGCTAGCCTCTGACAGGTGCTGGCGATCTCTAAATTCTGACAGGAGAGCTGTGTTTCAGAAGCTAAATATGCAAAAAAAAAGAATTCCATCAAAATTTCATATAGTGTTACACAGTGATTTAATGTTGAAAAAGACCTGATTTAAAGATATATTGCTTATTTTAAGTTTATAAAATGCATTTCTTTCACAAGGAACTCTGATGCAATTGACTAGAAAGAATCTGATTTAATTAAAACTTCAAGAGGCCTTCTGTCCATGGGAACCCTTCACACCTTGTTCTTCCTACCAACAGGAGAGGATATCGCATGGACATGTCAATTAGAACTGTTGAGAAGGAGGAGATTTCCCCTGCTGGCAGGAAAAAGAGATAATGGATTCCTTGACTGAATACAATATGCTAATTTTGGGTGTGCCTGGTCAACAACTCCAGCAGGAAACAAGACATGTGACCCCTGAGTCAGAGCCAAGCTTCTGTGGGCGGAGACAAACCGTTGTGTGTATTGAATTGAAAACAAATGTATGTTTTATAAAATTGCTTATAAGAAATGTTACCAAGCTGACAGAAATGCCAAACTTTGAGACGGTTACAATAAAAAAATCACTCACAATTTAAGACTAAGCTGGACGTTGTGTGATGTTCTGAGACCAAACTCTGGGATTTATTAATATTGCAGCTGTAGTGTTTTTGCTATGAACATAAGAACTTACAGTAATGTGCACAGGGAAGATCTGCATGCATGTATCAAATTTGGTGCAGAACCAATATTGGAAAACCCACCAAAATTGCGAATAAGTTGTCATTTGTGAACCAAAACTCCTAGGAAGATCAGAGTTGGACAAGAAAGTACCTTAAGTAATCTGTGATGTGTGTATGTATTATGAACAAGTTGTGCACCTTGGAAATATGTGTGTTATGAAAAATTGATTTTCTAAGTAAAAGCAAATGGGAGGGATTTCAGCTAAGCCATATACACAGCAACATGATGACACTTCATGACACGCTGATTATTTTCTCAAGTCAGGGGACAGGAGATTCTCTGACCTATCAAATCCTTAGGGAATTGGGCATAGAAAGTCAGCCTTCACACCCACTTTGGAAACAGATAAATAGAGACTGCTTAGGACAGATAGGGAACACACCTTTCGACTACTCAACTGATTCCTGCGCAGCACCCTGCCGAAAGACTCCAGAGACCAGAACTTAGAATCCAGACTCTAGATCTAGAACCAACTCTAGAACCAAACTCTAGAACCTTGAAGCAGAGAGGCCTAATCCACAAGCTGAATCCTCTTCAACAGGCCGCAGAATCTTTAGCAACATGATCCTCAACAGCCGGGCTGTGCTGTTTGCTTCTAGCCAAGAACCCTGTGCTAGAACCAAGATCCAGAGAAAGCAGAGCTGTATCCAGGAACCACTTGATCCAGTCTAAGAGGCAGCGCAGACCGCCGTGCAGTGCTGATCACAGACCAGGGTGCCCAACCTGTCCGGTGGCGAGAGAACCGCAGCCCAATCCCTTGACCAGATCTTGACGGGGCCCATTTCCATTCCATTCCAAAACTAGGAGTGACTATCTAGTCTAGAACTGTACAGAACCAATCTCTTAGTTTAAAGTAATCCTATTCCAACCATTTTAACCTGTCCAGAACTACATCATAGAATCCTCTGTTCATCCTATTAATTCCCAATCTGTAAGCGCCGTCTGTTATTCTGAAATCTTGACTTTATTTCTGAAAATCTACCTTCACAAAAACATCTGTATCTACAGAAAATCTACCTTCACAAAAACATCTACGTCCTAGAAGGATTTAACTGTCATTTTAAAGCTAGGATCCTAAGTTTTCCAACAAACCCAAAACGACATCCCAATTCATTATAGTTTTTCCGTAATCGTGATTTACGCACACGGATAAATTGCAGCGAATTGCGATTTAGCTCAATTTCATTTCCTGTCAAAATAGCTGTTTCTTGTTTGCAACTGCTGAATTTGTTTCCAATTTGATAATCATTCATGAATCATTGCTAGCGTTGACCTGAACCAATCGAAAGTAACTATCACTTATTCTGAATATCCTTTAGTGAATTAAAATCATTTTAGCATATTTTTCCATCCATTGCAATCACATTCAAAAGCGTTTTGACCTGTGTTTTAAAATCATACCCGTTTTCTCTAATCTTTCTGGGGGGAACTGGAATTGAACTGCATTCTTGATTGTATTCCTGAAACCTGTGTGCCCTCATTTCCATCTATTCATATTGCATAGGGGGGGAGTGAGTAGTCACAGGGGAAAAAGTGACCATATTATCTTTTGATTGAAATCATATCAAGGTTTATTTCTGTGTTTCATTCTTTCCCATTATTGAATTTCCTTGAATTACATAGAGTATTCTCTGCTACAGTATCCTTCATATCCATACTCCATAAGTGATTAAAGAGATTGTTACTTTTGTAATATTATCCATTGTTGATTACCGTCCATATTCATAAGTGTGCTATTCAAATATTATTTTGTTCATAAAAGTGTGATATATATATATATATTGTTTAATTATTCAAATAAACCTTTTAATTTGCAAATCAAACCTACTTCTTGGCTCTGTGAGGTCGGGGAGATCCAAAGAGAGGGGCGTTATACAAGGGTTCATCATCCAGATTCAAAGAACTTTGACATAAAAATATCTAGATAAGGGCTTCCATTGGGCACCCCATCCTAAGCATTGACTTAGTTGGATTGCTGGATTGGAGTCACTTAAAGATTGCGGGGCTTAGTAGCCGGGGATTCTGGATTAGATCTATTACTCGTGCAGCTTATACAGTGTGGTAACTAATAGAATACATAAATCCTGTTGGGCTACCACGCTGTGTTACACTGTAAAACCACCCCTCAAAAAGGAAACGGTCTGTTTTGCAAAATAAAATAACAAACTTCTGTAAATCAGGAAGGAAATCAGTTTCCAGAATGGCGACATTGGTAGATATCAAGATAGCTAGAGAGCACCTTTTTTTTAATTTGTTTTTTTTTTTATTGCAACATCAGTCTAATATGTCTCAGCATAACACTGTGACATCAGACTTTTATTACAAACATTTTTTTGTCACGTATTCCTCCAGAAACGCTAACACAAGACCAAACCAAGAGAAAATGTAAGAAAGATAAGTGCATAAAAACACAGGAACGACCAAAGCCACCGTTCAAGTACCATCTAGCTTCATGATTAGGGCGGCACAATCTGTGTTAATTGACCCACAGCCTTCAATTTGAGAGAGGCGATGAAATCAACTATCGCACAGCATAGTTTCACGGAATTGCCTGCCATTGCATGAGACCACCAATCTCGAGAGTCGGGGCTCGCAGGAGTGAAGTTCCCAAGATGTAGGATACGTTTTGCCGTAATTGTCGTGCATTTAGTTATTAAATGTTCTAGGGATTCGGGCTCCTTCAAGCAAAATCGGCATATATCATCAGTTACTTCTTTGGAGTGATGAAGCCACAACAAGGCTCTTGTGTCAATGGCATTCAGCCGTATTCGCAGGAACTGCTCACGATGGTGTCTCGACGGGCAGTTCGTCAGATAGTTACATGGAACTCCCAGCTTAAGTTCACCTATTCCAGCATCTAATGTTGAGGCCATCTTTCTCCTTTGTTCGTTATTCTGAATCCACTTCACAGTCTCAAACTTTTTTTTCACAGATTGTGGTCTCGTTATTAGTTCGTCGGTATTTAAATCGGCACCAGTTAATATCTGTGCCAAGCGTTGTTTCCATTCTTCAAGTAAATTGGAGTGACCAGGTCCAGCACTTTTTGAGAAGATCTGATAAGCAGGAGACTTGGGCGTTACAATCATTTTCCAGAATGCCATTAAAGATTTCCACAAGACAGTAGTATGTAACGAGTTTAAGGAAAGCTCATATCTTAACTGGGTCATTGAAATGTATGTTGGTAGCTTCAGGACCCGCCGCCAAAAAATACCCTCGAGTTTCTGCCAAAAAGCCACATCTATGCTCCAGTGCTTCTGAGTCAGAGGATGAATGGACCAAGGTTACTCGAACCAAGAAGGCCAATAAGGCAAAAAGGGCCTTGCTTAAAGCCCCCTTAAAACAGATTAAGGCAATAAGGAGTGTCATCACTCCTTATCATAAGAACTCCAAGTATTCTGTTTGGGAACACTTGGAGCTCTTTGAGCAAATGATGGAGACTTTCCATTTGAAAGACAGCAGTAGCTGCATTCAGTACGTAAAATGGACATTCTGTAACGCTCACCTGGTTCCCACGGAGGCGCGGCGTCGAAGGCGCAGAACTCTGAAGATGGACAGGAAGGGCCCCTCTATTCTGGCTTCCCTGGCTCGTTGGATACCCTCCTGTGCGTGAAAAGGGAGTATTACCAACTGTGGAACAATGCTCAAGCCTCCCACTCCCTTCCAACCCTCCACGATACCTCCTCCACGATTCCCCGTGAAGCCTCACCTTAGGGTTTGGAAGGATGAGCTCTCCATCCTGCTTCTGATGCAGGGGCGCGTTGAAACCCAGTTACTTCACTGGATTGAGGATTGATGGGAGTTCAGGTAAGCTTGACTGTTCAGGTAAGGCGCTGTAAAAGTTCTGTTCAAAAGTTCAAGCTTAATAATAATGTTCGTTGTCTAATTGCAGCAAGCGCTAATGCTTATGTCTTTTTCCCCTTAGGGCCCGGGGTTCGGAGTGCCGGAGATATGGCGCCGACCCGAAGTAAAACAGTTCTGGATGAGCGCTCAGGTAATGTCTTTGCATTCGCTCATTCAATGTCTTTGTCTTTTTTCCCCATAGGGGCCGGGGTCCGGAGATGCCAGGAAGCGGCAGGACCCGAAATGCAGTGGGAATAATCCAACAGGTAAGACTTAAAAGGAAACTGAGCTTTCCTTATTCCTTTTCTCCCTCTCACCTTTGTTCTTGTCTTTTTTCCTCTAGGCGCCGGGGCGTAGCTGAATCCGGAAGATCGCTGCTGAAGATGGAAGCGCCTTGCAAAGGTGAGTAAAATGCAGAGCTGCAGCGATCGAAACAAAATGCCTTTAAAATTATGTCTTCCTTTTCAGGGCCGTTGGAGAAATGACTCCGGGATGCAGATTTAGCAGGTAAGGGCTTTTCTTCTCCTATTCTCTTCCTTTCTCCCCTTGCAGGTGTTCCAGGGTGCTGGCAGGCGTGGCTGAAGTCAGGATGCAGGAGCTGACACGGTGAGCGTCCAGCTGCTAGGTGCAGAACAACGCGAAGCACGTGTGGCTGTTCGGGTGGGGTTTAAATAGCCTTGGAAGAAGTTCCTGGTATGTATCCTTCCACCAATCAGGTATGTATCCTTCCCCGACCACACCCGGGTGGTGAAGTAGTCCTACAGGTAAAGTAGTCCCATTCAGGCCTCAAGAGGGCCTGGATGAAGCAGCAAGGTCTGCATCAGGTAAGTGTGCACCCAAGCACTTAAACACATATCCTCTTCTATGAGCCTGGCGCCTAAGGCGCCAGGACTGGGGTCCGCTATGAGCCTGGCGCCTAAGGCACCAGGACTGAGTCCAAAGGGCCACGACTTGGGCCCGCTGAGACTTCCCTGGGGAATATGATGTCTGCCTCTGGGGTTGCTGGGCCCGGCCTGGCTCCTTGGAGGTAGGCATCATGACAGTACCCCCCCTCAAGGCCCCTCCCAAGGTATTTTCCTCCGGGGGTTTTGGTTTGTGCGGGAATCTTCGATGGAATCGTTGAATTAATCGTGGTGCGTGAACATAGTTACTGGGTTCCCAAGATCTTTCCTGAGGTCCATATCCTTTCCAATCAACAAGATAGAAGAGTTTCGACTTAACTATCTTGGAATCTAAAATGTCTTTCACTTCAAATTCTAATTCTCCATCAATTTGGACAGGGCCTGGGGGCTCAGACAGTCTGGTTCCAGGTTGTACTGGTTTTAGAAGAGATGCGTGAAAAACGGGATGAATCCGCATGTTGGATGGTAAATCGAGTTTAAAGGCCACTGTGTTGATAATAGCTTTGATGGGGTAAGGCCCAATGAATCTGGGATTAAAAGTTCGCTGACCCTTGAGGGGTAGATGTTTAGTTGCTAGCCATACCTGATCTCCTACTTGGTAAGGAGGAGTTTTACTTCGGTGCAAATCAGCGTTTTCTTTATACTTTTTCTTGGCTTGCTGTAAGTGGGTTGTAGCTTCTTTGAAGGCTTGGGTTATTGTGGAATGTAGGTGATTTACTGCAGGCATCTCCAGGGTCAGAGGTGGATCTAGGTCAGAGGTCCGAGGATGGTGACCATACAGGGTATAAAAAGGAGTCTGTCCGGTTCCAGAATGCATTGAATTGTTGTATGCATATTCTGCAATCCAAAGGATGTCTTTCCAATTTAACTCGGATTGGTGTAACATGCACCGCAGATATTGCTCGAGAGTCTGATTGGTTCTCTCGGTTTGTCCGTCGGTCTGGGGGTGGTGGCTGGTGGATAACCGCACGTCTATTTGTGCTAGTTGGCAACATTTCTTCCAAAAGTGTGAGATAAATTGACTTCCACGGTCTGAGATTAATATGGAAGGGAAACCATGTAACCGCACTATATTTTCCATAAATTCCTTGGCCAAGGTGTAAGCTGACGGCAATCCTTTTAAAGGGATAAAATGGGCCATTTTGGAGAATAGATCCACTATTACGAGAATCGTGTTGTAACCACCACAAGGAGGCAGGTCAGTTATAAAGTCCATTGACAAGGTGTGCCAAGGTGCTGGTGGAATGTCCAAAGGTTGAAGTAGGCCGGCTGGCCTTTTCTTTTGACTCTTATTTTGGGCACAGATTCCGCAAGACAACACAAATGACTTTATGTCTTTTCTCCAAGAAGGCCACCAGAAGTGGCGTTTGATCTTTTCTTCTGTTTTCGCGATACCGGGGTGTCCTTCCATTAATGATTCATGATGACGGGTAATGACAAGTTCCTGCAATTCTTTACTTGGCAGAAATAACCGCTCTTGGAAGTAGGGTAAATCATCCTTAACGGTGTAGTGAGGACCCTTTTGACTCCATTCCAGTAAGGCAGAAGAGTCAAAAAGCTGTTTTACTTGAGCTTGGATGTCCTCAATGGTTTGCAATGAAGTCAAGCCCAGAATTCTTTGTTCCGGTATGATTGGCACAGGTTCTAAACTCGAATTGGGTTCTTCCATGCCTATCCGGGATAAGGCATCTGCCTTACCATTCTTGCAGCCAGGGCGATAGGTAATTACAAAATCAAATTCCGCAAAGAATAAAGCCCATCGGAGTTGTCGCAAAGATTGAGCTTTGGCCGTCTTTTAATACTGCAAATTTCTGTGGTCCGTAATTACGGTGATGGTGTGTCTTGCACCGAGAAGATAGTGACGCCAAGCCTTGAAAGCTGATTTAATAGCCAGTAGTTCTTTGTCGGTAATTGCGTAATTGAGTTCAGGTGGAGAGAATTTTCTGGACCAAAAGGCTACAGGGTGTAGTTGGTTAGTTTCTGGGTCTCTTTGCGACAGGACAGCTCCCATGGCCGAACTGGATGCATCGGTTTCCACGATGTAAGGGAGATCTGGGCGCGGGTGCTTCAATACAGGTGCAGAGGTGAATTTGGTTTTCAGGTCCTGAAAGGCTTGTTCAGCCTCAAGAGTCCATTCAAAGCGTTTATTTTTCTTTAGGAGAGCTGTGATGGGTTGAACAGTTCGAGAAAATTCCGGGATGAACCTTCGATAGAAATTGGCAAAGCCAAGCATGCTTTGCACTCCCTTCACAGAGCTAGGAGATGGCCATTTGAGAATGGCGTCCACTTTCCGCGAGTCCATTCGGATTCCTTGAGGTGTCAGGATGAATCCGAGAAACTCCACTTCTGTGGTATGAAAAACGCATTTTTCGAGCTTGGCAAATAATTTGTGCTGGCGCAATTTCTCAAGAACTGCCCTAACATGGTTTCTGTGATCAGATTCTGAGGAGGAATACACCAGGATGTCGTCAATATAAACGATGACACAAACATCGATAAGTTCCCGAAGAACATCATTCATGAAGTACTGAAAGGCGGCAGGTGCGTTGCACAAACCGAAGGGCATTACTTGATATTCGAAGAGCCCAAATTTGGTGCGGAATGCAGTCTTCCACTCGTCGCCCTCTTTTATACGTACCAGGTGGTAAGCTCCTCGGAGATCTAGCTTGGTGTACACACGAGCATCTTTTACTTGGTCGATAAGCTCAGGTATCAGGGGCAAAGGGTAACGATTCTTAATCGTTATCTGATTTAGGGCGCGGTAGTCAATACAGGCCCTAAGGTCTCCTTCCTTTTTAGGTACGAAGAACAAAGCGGAAGAGACTGGTGACTTTGATGGGCGAATGAAGCCATTGGCCAGGTATTGATCCAAATACTGGCGCAAATGCAGGTTCTCAGGTTCAGTAAGAGCATAAATCCTACTACAAGGTAGTTGTGCATTGGGTACCAAGTCGATTTGGCAATCGTAAGATCGATGGGGAGGTAAGGTGTTAGCCTGCTCTTTCTGAAAAACGTCTTGGAATTCTTGGTATTCAGATGGTAGCTGTACAGGGGTGGAAGTTACAGAGGCTAGACCCATAGCTGGATTCCTTGGGTAACAGGTTGGTTCACAATCAGGAAAAGTTATCTTCTTTGCTCGCCAGTCTATTCTCGGATTATGTGTTTCTAACCAAGGGATACCAAGAAGTACTTGAAATTGTGGGGCCTTGATCACATCAAACACGATTGCTTCCCGATGTCCGTCCTGACCCACCAGAGTGATTTCAACTGTGGAATGCGTTACAGGCCCTGAGGCTATTTCGGTTCCATCAACTGTAGTAATTACATCTTGGGTTACTTTCGGGCGGAGAGGAAGCTTAATCCTGGAAGCCAATTCACGGTCTATGTAATTTCCAATAGCTCCACTGTCTATGTATGCTTTTATAGCATGCAACTGCTGAGGCTGTTTTGGGTTCACAAGCACCATTGGCATGACAAAATGCGAGGTCAAAGAGTTTGTTTTCAAGCTCGGCAAGCGGACCCCTACGCTTGTCGGGCTAGGTCGTTTCCCGAACCAGGTGTCAATAACTCGTTATCAGTGGCTCCAACCACCTTCTTGGGTGGTTTAACTGGACAACTTTGAAGAAAGTGACCGGAAGTTCCGCAATACAGACAAAGTTGCATTTGTCGCCTTCTCTCTCGTTCCTTCTGCGTTAATGGTCCTTTAACACTGCCAATTTGCATAGGTTCGGAAACGTCAGTACTCTTGGAGTTAACGTGGGTCTTGATAGGTACTCTGGTTTCATACTTGAGCCGATCTGCTTTTCTATTTTGAAGTCTGTGATCAAGTTGAACCACTAAGTCTATGTAGTCTGCGCAGGCCTGGGGTGGATCTACTATCTGAGCTATAACATCTTTAAGCTCTCCGCGCAGGCCTCGATGAAACAATGTGATCCTTTTATTTTCAGGCCATCCGGTTTCCACAACTAGTCTATTAAAGGTGGCGATATAGGACAAAAGATCCTGATTACCTTGTCGTAAGGATAGCAGTTCATTGTCAAGGGCCTGTCCCTGCGAGTGTCGAGCGAACAATCTTTCCATGCTGGCCTGGAAGCCCTGGAAATCCCGGAGAATGGGATCATCCTGATTTACCAATGGAATAGACCAATCGGCAGCACAGCCACTGAGGTAAGATAGTACAAAGGCTACTTTGGTCTGGTCGTTGGGGAAGGCCCCGGGCCTGCATAAAAAGTGTAAACGGCATTGGTTCATAAAAACGGCATATTTCTTGGGATCCCCCGCAAAACGTTCCGGCGGGGCCAAAGGCATGTGTCCAGGTAGATTGATTTGTACCGGGTTATTCAAACCCATTGTTGTAGAAATATCTCCGGAAACAGGTAAAGGAGTGTGCTCTGCCTGGCCCTGCAATAACCTTTTGGCCAGATCATCAGTTCTTTCCTTGGATAGGATTAGTTCCCTTCTGAGAGCATTAGTCTACTGGCGGGCTGAGTGCACTTCTGCCCGTAATTCCCCTAAAAGATGGGCCAGCTGATCTGTCTCGGAAGTCTCCATAGCGCCCAGGTGGGAAATCGTGGTAAGGCTTCGCGTTCTGTAACGCTCACCTGGTTCCCACGGAGGCGCGGCGTCGAAGGCGCAGAACTCTGAAGATGGACAGGAAGGGCCCCTCTATTCTGGCTTCCCTGGCTCGTTGGATACCCTCCTGTGCGTGAAAAGGGAGTATTACCAACTGTGGAACAATGCTCAAGCCTCCCACTCCCTTCCAACCCTCCACGATACCTCCTCCACGATTCCCCGTGAAGCCTCACCTTAGGGTTTGGAAGGATGAGCTCTCCATCCTGCTTCTGATGCAGGGGCGCGTTGAAACCCAGTTACTTCACTGGATTGAGGATTGATGGGAGTTCAGGTAAGCTTGACTGTTCAGGTAAGGCGCTGTAAAAGTTCTGTTCAAAAGTTCAAGCTTAATAATAATGTTCGTTGTCTAATTGCAGCAAGCGCTAATGCTTATGTCTTTTTCCCCTTAGGGGCCGGGGTTCGGAGTGCCGGAGATATGGCGCCGACCCGAAGTAAAACAGTTCTGGATGAGCGCTCAGGTAATGTCTTTGCATTCGCTCATTCAATGTCTTTGTCTTTTTTCCCCATAGGGGCCGGGGTCCGGAGATGCCAGGAAGCGGCAGGACCCGAAATGCAGTGGGAATAATCCAACAGGTAAGACTTAAAAGGAAACTGAGCTTTCCTTATTCCTTTTCTCCCTCTCACCTTTGTTCTTGTCTTTTTTCCTCTAGGCGCCGGGGCGTAGCTGAATCCGGAAGATCGCTGCTGAAGATGGAAGCGCCTTGCAAAGGTGAGTAAAATGCAGCGCTGCAGCGATCGAAACAAAATGCCTTTAAAATTATGTCTTCCTTTTCAGGGCCGTTGGAGAAATGACTCCGGGATGCAGATTTAGCAGGTAAGGGCTTTTCTTCTCCTATTCTCTTCCTTTCTCCCCTTGCAGGTGTTCCAGGGTGCTGGCAGGCGTGGCTGAAGTCAGGATGCAGGAGCTGACACGGTGAGCGTCCAGCTGCTAGGTGCAGAACAACGCGAAGCACGTGTGGCTGTTCGGGTGGGGTTTAAATAGCCTTGGAAGAAGTTCCTGGTATGTATCCTTCCACCAATCAGGTATGTATCCTTCCCCGACCACACCCGGGTGGTGAAGTAGTCCTACAGGTAAAGTAGTCCCATTCAGGCCTCAAGAGGGCCTGGATGAAGCAGCAAGGTCTGCATCAGGTAAGTGTGCACCCAAGCACTTAAACACATATCCTCTTCTATGAGCCTGGCGCCTAAGGCGCCAGGACTGGGGTCCGCTATGAGCCTGGCGCCTAAGGCACCAGGACTGAGTCCAAAGGGCCCCGACTTGGGCCCGCTGAGACTTCCCTGGGGAAAATGATGTCTGCCTCTGGGGTTGCTGGGCCCGGCCTGGCTCCTTGGAGGTAGGCATCATGACACATTCTCCCCAGAATACTCCAGTTTCTTTGCGGGGCTGGAGGATCAAAATCATTCAAGATGGTCCACCTACAGGGCGGCCATCTTAAAGCACTTCTCTGTTCATAGAAAGAGGCTCGCAAGGCAGCCTACAATTTACAATGTGGGGAGGATCAAGCCCCACAAGAATTTGTGCAGGAGTTGAAGCGTGCTTTTGCACAGACTACCAAAAGGGTGTGCACGGATAGCAAAGAATTTAACACGTTTTTCCATGCGCTACCCAAATACATCATGACCCAGCTAGTGAGAGATTTTCATGAGAAAAGGTCACTAGACTGGGTCATTGAACAGGCCACCCGAATCTATGAGGTGCAGAAGCCCATAGAAAATAAAAATAATGCTCAGAAGAACCCCAAACCGACCAGCACCCCTGCTGCTGCCAAGGTGGCAGAGGTAAAGGTTGCACCCATTTTAAATTTGGAGATGGGGGGGGGCTAAAAACCTGCCACCACAGAATAATTCCAAGCCCAGAAGGCCCTCGGGCCAGTCACAGACAGGGAGCCAAGGAGGTAGTCCCACAAATGGGGCCCCTCACTCCCCTGACTATGCAAGTCCCCGCTACAAGGAAAACCGACCCATCCTGGGTTTTGTGTGGACTCCTCCAGCCCAAGGGGGGGAGATCCAACCAAGCACCTAACCCAGGGAACTTCCCTCCTAACTTCCCCCAAGAGGGCAGAAATTCACCAAACTCTGGGCAGAACTTTTTCCCCAGTCATCCACCTAACTTCCAACCCCAAAATCATCCATCCTTCTTTCCCCAATTCCCTGAGTCCAGACCACCTAATCCGGGAGAGGGGAGGCCAAGGGTGGAGGGGTACCCAAATCTTCCCAACCCGGGGTACTACCAGAGAAGGGATAGCTACCCTTCCCAGGATCAGCTCAGGGGAGAAAACAGATCCCCGTATCAGCCTGAGCGGGTTTCACCGTTAGAGCGCTAGGTCCAAAATATGCACAGGATCTGGGTTGCATGCTGAGGGCTCAGTAGAGCCCTTAGATGAGCATGCTGGCACAGAATGCCCCAAATTCTGGACCCAGTGCTCCAGAACAATGACGGGGCAGCACCCCGACAACCCACTGGTTCCCAGGGAGGAGGCACAAGGGGAAGGGGGGTGTAAAGCCTTGGAAGAAGCTTCCTTCCCCACTTGTAAACAGCCCCTGGAAACCCAGGAACCAGAAACAAAATCTCCTACCCCTGAAAGTCTGCCACCCAAGGAGCAGAGGGAGGGTAGGAGAAACAAAGGATCCAAACAGACCCATTTTGTGGAGGAGGTACAGATCCTCCAATTTGAGGGAGAGGGATCCTCAGAGGATCATGGGAAAAAAAACTTCTCCTTCAGAGATGGGGTAACTCCTCCCAAAGAAAAATGGGTCCCAAGGGATTCAAATCCAGACTGGGTAGATGTGGGGACTGAGCTAGCGCCGCCGATCATCTCATCCCAGAACCAACAGCATCAAAATCCCCTGGTTCAAACCCATCCTGGTGACTGCCTTCAAAAAGGGGGGGGGCGGCCCAGAACCGGAACCAGGGGAACTCAAAATTTCTCCTATCTCCAGTTGCCAACTTTTTCTTTCAGATTCCCAAGACTCTCCACAGAAATCTGCCCAAATTTCTTCTCTCTCAATGTCCAAAACCAGAAAATTAGCCCACCAGTTGTCCAAAAATGTGCATTATCTGTGCCTACTGCGGAGAAGGAGGGAAGATACTATGCCCTGGTACAAGTACAGGGGCAGGGTACAATTTTGGCATTGGTGGACACTGGATCCCAAGCTACCCTTCTGTCCAAAAAGGCCTTCGATGAACTAAATTCAGGAAGGGGGGAGAATTACCAAATTCCTCTCACCTCTCTTCCTGGACAACTTCAGAACTTTGACGGAAAGGAAATTTTCGTCGAGGGGACTGCGGATTTGGACATTAAAATTGGGCGACACAAGGTGAAACACCCGGTCATAGTAGTGACTCCAGAGGGCACCCCTTGTTTACTAGGGAATGACCTCCTGAGAAGGTTGTCACCCCTAATAGATTGCGTAAACAAGGTCCTCTGGACCCAGACTAGCTGACCATGTTAGTATAAACGGCACATGCCACATGGTTGAACAAAAAGTTGACCAAGTAGAATTTCACTTCCAGAACAACCAAATTCCAGACGTGACAGTAATAGCAGTAGGACAACAAACTGGTTATGGGGGGGGTCCTCTCTATTTCTGAAAATCAACCTTCCTTCCAGTTTAAGGTGGTAATCCACACTGGAAGGAAACACGCTGAAATTCTTTACCAATCCACAGACATTCCCACTCATATAGTCCAGAAAGATAAGAACTCAGCTCAGAGCCTAGCTGATATTCAGCGAATTGGAGAGCAGTTGTTCATCCCCGTTCAGTTAAATGATGGGAAGGACTCTGTTCTTGCCCGAGTGTGTGTGAACAACGGTAAGAGCTTCATCAGCAAAGCCATGTTCTGCCAACTCCCAAAAGATCTAGCCATTCCCATATTCAAACTGATAGACACATGGGAAAAGGACCTGGAAGCACCCAATTCCAAACATCTTCTGCCAAGCAGGTGTATGCTCAAAATCTCCATTGGCAATAAGAGCATAGTCCATAATTGTTGGGTCGTGCGAGATGTCACTGCCGCCTTTTACTTAGGCAGTGACATTCTCAATCGCTTTGCCATTAGTTTGGACCTAATAAACTTCAAAGCTTGGTCCCGATTAGCGGATAATCCCATGGGCTTTGATGACCAAGAGAAAGCATTTAGGTCAGCTCAATTGCTACCTTATGCAGTTCAAATTCAGATTGGAGAGGAAGTTACTATCCCAGAAAGGACCCGACTATTCTCCCTGGAAGTGAAAGTTAAAAGAGGACAGAAATTGAAAAACCCTGATGCTTATATTCATCTAAATGCTTCTCTCCAACAGCAAGGGTTGGGAGTAAACCCAACACCATTAGTCAATATAGAACATGACACCATTCCAATAGAGGTGGATAACAGCGACTTAAAGAGTATTACTCTAGCCGCAGGCACCATTATTGGAATGGCGGTTGATGACCAACATTTTTCCATTGATTTAGGCAATGAACTGTTAGGACCAATCCCCAAGGACTGTTTTGACAGTGACGGTGATGACAACACAACACAAGACATGATCTTTACCCGGCATGGGGTTAACTTCCTGGTGTACACTTCCTGGCCTTATGGTAAGGAAGATGTGGCTTGTGACTTCAGGAGGGATGAGGTGATTTTCCAGGTCCATGTGGGCTGCCTTTCCCACCTGAAGCCACCAGTCCAAATCAGCACTCTGACCAGGGACTTCTCCACCCAGCTGGAGGAGGCCGCTGAGATAGCAAAACCAGAAGTCTTTCCAGGCTTAAGGCAGATGGTTGAAGAGAGAGTCAACCTAGCTGATACCTGTGTGACTCTGGAGCAGAAGCAAAAGTTGAAACAAGTCTTCTTGGATTTTCAAGATCTCTTTGCGGTGGACTCATGACTGTGGTCGCACTGACATCCACACAACAACAATTCCCATGGACCCTGGCATGACTCCAGTGTTTGTGAAGCAATATTGCTTGCCTCCCGCATCAATGGAGTCCCTTACTGAAATAATGAAGAACCTTGAGTCCCGCAGGATAATCCGTCCTGTCCACAGCACCTTCAATAATCCGGTGCTGGGGATATTGAAGCCAAACGGCCAGTGGAGACTCTGCGCCGACCTTAGGGAGCTCAACAAACGGGTCCATACTTCCCGATGGCCTCTTCCCTATATTGACCAAGGACTGGCCCAGATCCAGGGGTCACAGGTATTCACTGCAATAGACCTGACCAATGGATACTGGACTGTGCCGGTCAGTAGGGAGGACCAATACAAGCTGGCTTTTACCTTTGGGGGCCAGCAGTACACATGCACCCAGACTCCCTTCGGATACCCCAACTCCGGTAATGAGTTCAACATTTTCCTACATAAGGCCATGCCCGACCTGGGTGTAAGGGGTAACCTGGCCAATGTAGATGATGTCCTCATCAAAAGCTGAACTGTGGAGGAACACATAGCAGAGATCCGTTATGTTCTGACCCAGTTGAGCGCCGCTGGAGCTAGGGGATACAATTGTGTATTCATGAAGATACTAGGTTTACTATTTGAAGCCCGTATTTAAAAATAACTTGAATAAGAAATATTAAGACACCAAAGGCAGTGTCTATAAAGATATCTGTGGTCGGAGTACCCCTTTTGTTCTCCAACTGTGGAGGAACACATAGCGGAGATCCGTTATGTTCTGACCCAGTTGAGTGCCGCCGGAGCAAAACTTTCCTTTCAGAAAGCACAGTGGTGTAGAACCTGTGTTAATTTCTTGGGGCATGAGATTACTCCTCAGGGTCTCTGTCCCCAGGAAAAGAAAGTGGAAGCACTCCAGAAACTGAAAGACCCCACAACTCTGCGGGAACTAAGGAGCCTCCTTGGACTGACTAATTACAGCAGAAAGTTCATTGAGGGCTACGCAGAGATCACCAGACCCCTGATTCATCTCTTGAAGGGGGAGCAAGTGGGAATGGGGTCCAGAACAATCTGAGGCAGTAAGACAGCTCAAAAGAAGCCTCTCACAAGCACCTTGTCTAGCCTACCCTGTCAGAAACAAGGAGTTTTTCTTGGAGACAGGGTTCTCTAATACATGCTTGACTGCAGTATTATATCAAAAGCATGACAAGGTCAATAAAGTAATCTCCTATGCGAGTAAAACTTTATCCTTAGTGGAGGAAAAATTCAACGATTGTGAGAAGGCACTCCTGGCAACGGTGTGGGCATTGAAGAATTACCGCCCGTTTATCCAGGGGGAACACATCATAGTGGAGACACCAGCCTCTGCAATATCTCCAAAGTGACAGAATCCGGGCCGGAAATGTGAGTAATTCCCAAATTACTTCCTGGATTCTGTCAATGCAAGGCTTTCCTGTGGAGGTCAGATATGGCCAAAACAAGAAGAGCCCATCGCGCAAGGTCTGGCTGACTTGCATGATTGTGCCAGAGAAAACTGTCTCGAGGACGAGAGTCTAAAAATCAACGACAACATGGAGGCATACCTCAATTCCCCACACAAGGTTTTTGAAGAAGACACGTGTGAGGGAATGCCCACTGTCTATGTGGATGGATGCTTTTACCATGTTGACAACAACGGGGAAAAAGAACTTGTGGCCGGAGTAGGGAAAGCACGGGTGAATGAGTCCCTAGAATCCTCCGCTGGGTACAAGATTGGTCCCCAAAGTAGTCAAGTGGCAGAATTGATGGCTGTGCGTCAAGCCATCCTCACTGCTGTCCAACATCAACTCCACGAACTGGTCATAATCACAGATTCAGATTATGTACGGAATGGGTTCGTGGAGCACCTGGTTAACTAGAAACCAGAGGCATGCTATGTGCTAACAACAAACCCTTGAAACATGCGAAGTTAATTCAAAATATTGATGATCTGGTCACCTTGAATGGTTTGACTATCTACTGGAAAAAGATCAAGGGTCATTCCAAAGTAGAGGGACCGGACAAAACTGGAAATTACTTAGCTGATCAGCTGGCCAAAACCGGGGCCATCCAAGGGGATCTAATAGAGATCGAGTCCCTGTTGGGGGAAATCCAGGTCACTGCTATCACTAGGTCCCAGACAAATGCTCACAATGATCTTTAAACTGCACAATGGAGCAAGGAGACCCCAGATGCTGATTTGATTACGGCTCAGAAAGGGGATCCAATAATTGGTAAGTTTTACCAACACATTGAGGACCCCGAGAACTTTCCCCTGATGGATACCCATTACATTGGGAAAGAGGACCTCAGAGTGTTGATGAAATGTCCAAAAATGTTCCGAATCCAAGACGGTTTGTTGTTAAGGAAATCCCTAGCTGGCCATGATCAGTGGGTGGTTCCTACCTTATTCCGAAGCCTGATGTTAAGTCACGCCCATGATGCGGCCACAGCAGGTCATAGGGGGTTTCATAAAACACTGGAGATCTTAAGAGAGGTTGAATAGTGGCCACACATGGGGCAGGACCTCGACCAATACTTGAAGGGGGGTCTTGTGTGTGCACAATTTCAGCCAACATCCCTCACACACCGTGCACCTCTCCAAAAGAGGGGGATGACACTGCCATGGTCAGATTTGCAAGTCGACTATATCGGGCCCGTGATTCGCTCCTGTAGGGGGAACAAGTACATGTTGACGGTGACATGCTTGTTTACTAAATGGGTGGAATGTCTCCCGGCCCCAAACTGCAAGGCAGAAACAGCAGCTGCCCTGATGATCAATCACATTTTTTTGTGTTTTGGATTACCCCATAGGATTGAGTCAGAGGTAGCCATTTCACCAGCGAAGTAATGACAAAGATGTGGGAGATACTTGGGGTTAAAAGGAAGCTACACATTGCTTACCGGCTAGCCTCTAGTGGTGCAGTAGAAAGTTACAACAAAACCATTGTGAGCATCTTAAAAAAGTTTGTGGCAGATTCTGGGCCAAGTTGGGATATACCCGATTACCTCCTAACGCCCATCAGATCTACCCCTTCACCTGCAACTAAAATATCACTGTTTGAGCTGATGACTGGACGCAGGATGGTGCTTCCCCAGCATCTGCTTTACAGGACCCAAGAGCAGACATTGATCAATGCCTCCACAACTCATGAGTATGTTGAAAATTTAAAACACCTTTAACATGCCTTTGCCTATGCTCAGCAAAATCTAGAAAGATCAGCCGATAGCACGAAGACCCACTATGACTTGAAGACTACCAGGAAAGAATACAATGTAGGAGACCAGGTCTATCTATACAATTTCCAAAGGAACCAGGCCAAACAGCGAAAATGTCTGCCTACCTGGAAGGGACCTTTTGAAATTGTAGACAAGATCTCACCAGTCGCCTACAAGATCCGCATCCCCAAAGGCAGTTTGGCAGAGGGGGAAGATAAGTGGGTCCATATTAATCAGCTAAAGTGTTGCCATCCCAGGCACACTCTGCAGCAACTGGAGGAATCCTCTGGAACCCCAGAGGAGGCCGCTCCAGATCAATAAAATTCCAACCCTAAAATATTCCACATATAGTCTATAAAATACAATAATAAAAATGCACATGTCTCCTGATTTATAAAAAGTATATGCCCCCCCACTACATTAATGGTGGTGGGGAAATGTCTATGAATATGTTGTTGCCTTTTTGCTTTGTCATCCTAGGAGAGAGAAACCATGGAGACTGACCAAGGAGGATGACCCGGGGACCGAGAGCAAAGATCCGAGGGGCCCAGGGTATCGCTCAATACTCCCATCATTACTGGCAAGGAGAACCGATTGATCCACCCCTGATGGAGGAAAAGTTGCTGAACTGTGCCATTCGTGGAATCCGGAGAGATGATGCGGACATCCCAGTCTTGCGAAGTTCCATCGATGAAAGTTCAACGGCATCGCAAGAGGGGGGCTTGTGGGATGTCTTAACCCACTCATCCAAGCCCTGCAACATCACTAGGCATTGCTGGCAGCAGAAACATCAGAATGGCCACTGGAAAGCATGCTGCTCGCTAGAAATCACCAGAAAATGTGCAGTAAAAATCTGAAAGATAGGCTGCCATCCACTTTTGCCTATCTTAGTGAGCACAGGAGATCACTGCCTAAAACCACCATTGGGCCATCCACAAAGCAGCCTGAAACCACTTGGAAAAAGCCATGCTGATTGCCAAAAGCAACACAGAGATGTTTGGGAATTCATTTTCTTGATTGTCAAAATGTGCTAAAATAAAATCATGCCTCACAAATCATCAAAAAGATCCAACCTTCTTGTTGGGTGTTCCACATTACTCTATTGCAAGAATCCACATCAATACAATATCAGCAAAGAATCATATGCTATCAATCAAAATCCTATTTTAAAGATACTGATGTAAAGACAGCTGTCAAAAATGGGTGTAGTACCGTTGCTTGCCTCCGACAGGAGCTGGCGATCTCTAAATTCTGACAGGAGAGCTGTGTTTCAGAAGCTAAATATGCCAAAGAAGAGAATTCCATCAAAATGCCATATAGAGTGCTACACAGTGATTTCATGTTGAAAAAGACTTGATTTAAAGATATATTGCTTATTTTAAGTTTATAAAATGCATTGTTTTCACAAGGTTGCAATTGACTAGAAGGAATCTGATTTAATTAAAACTTCAAGAGGCCTTCTGTCCATGGGAACCCTTCACACCTTGTTCTTCCTACCAACAGGAGAGGATATCGCATGGACATGTTAATTAGAACTGTTGTGAGAGGAGGAGATTTCCCCTGCTGGCAGGAAAAAGAGACAATAGATTCCTTGACTGAATAGAATATGCTAAATTTGGCTGTGCCTGATCAACAACACCCTGGCAGGAAACAAGACATGTGACCCCTGAGTCAGAGTCAAGCTTCTGGGGCGGAGACAAACCGTTGTGTGTATTGAATTGAAAGCAAATGTACGTTTTATGAAATTGCTTATAACAAATTTGACCAAGCTGACAGAAATGTCAAACTTTGAAACGGTTACAATGAAAAATTCACTCACAATTTGAGACTAAGCTGGACGTCGTGTGATGTTCTGAGACAAAACTTCGGGATTTATTAATATTGCAGATGTAGTGATTTTGCTATGAACATAAGAATTTACAGTAATATGCCCAGGGGGGATCTGCATGCATGTATCAAATTTGGTGCAGAACCAATGTTGGAAAACCCACCAAAATCGCAAATAAGTTGTAATTTCTGAACCAAAGCTCCTAGGAAGATCAGAGATGGACAAGAATGTACCTTAAGTAATCTGTGATGTGTGTATGTATTATTAACACGTTGTGCACCTTGGAAATATGTTTGTTATGAAAAATTGACACGCTGATCATTTTCTCCAGTCAGGGGACAGGAGATTCTCTGACCTATCAAATCCTTAGGGGGTTAGGCATAGAAAGTCAGCCTTCACACCCACTTTGGAAACAGATAGAGACTGCTTAGGACAGATAGGGAACACACCTTTCCACTAAACTGATTCCTGCGCAGCACCCTGCCGAAAGACTCCAGAGACCAGAACTTAGAATCCAGACTCTAGAACTAACTCTAGAACCAAACTCTAGAACCTTGAAGCAGAGAGGCCTAATCCACAAGCTGAATCCTCTTCAACAGGCCGCAGACTCTTTTGCACCCTGATTCTCAACAGCCGGGCTGTGCTGTTTGCTTCTAGCCAAGAACCCTGTGCTAGAACCAAGATCCAGAGAAAGCAGAGCTGTATCCAGGACCCGCTTGATCTAGTCTAAGAGGCCGCGCAGACCGCCGTGCAGTGCTGATCACAGACCAGGGTGCCTGACCTGTCCGGTGGCGAGAGAACCGCAGCCCAATCCCTTGACCAGATCTTGACGGGGCCCATTTCCATTCCATTCCAAAAATAGGAGTGAGTATCTAGTCTAGAACTGTACAGAACCAGTCTCAGTTTAAAGTAATCCTATTCCAACCATTTTAACCTGTCCAGAACTGCATTATAGAATCCCGTTTTCATCCTGTTGATTCCAAATCTGTAAAGCGCCGTCTGTCATTCTGAAATCTTGACTTTATTTCTGAAAATCTACCTTCACAAAAAAAAAAATCTGTATATTTTGAACCTAGAAGCAACATTTAACTGTCATTTTAAAGCTAAGATCCTAAGCTGTCCAACAAACCCAAAATGACATTCCAATTCATTATAGTTTTTCCGTAATCGCGATTTACGCACACGGAAAAATTGCAGCGAATTGCGATTTAGCTCAAATTCTTTTTCTGTCAAAATAGCTGTTTCTTGTTTGCAACTGCTGAATTAGTTTCCAATTTGATAATCATTCATGAATCATTGCTAGTGTTGCCCTGAACCAATCCAAAGTAACTATCACTTATTCTGAATATCCTTTAGTGAATTAAAACCATTTTAGCATATTTTTCCATCCATTGCAATCACATTCAAAAGCGTTTTGACCTGTGTTTTAAAATCATACCCGTTTCCTCTAAGCTTGCTGGGGGGAACTGGAATTGAACTGCATTCTTGATTGTATTCCTGAAACCTGTGTGCCCTCATTTCCATCTCTGCATATTGCCTAGGGGGGGAGTGAGTAGTCACAGGGAAAACGTGACCATATTATGTTTTGATTGAAATCATATCAAGGTTTATTTCTGTGTTGCATTCTTTCCCATTATTGAATTTCCTTGAATCACATAGAGTATTCTCTGCTACAGTATCCTTCATATCCATACTCCATAAGTGATTAAAGAGATTGTTACTTTTGTAATATTATCCATTGTTCATTACCGTCCATATTCATAAGTGTGCTATTCAAATATTATTTTGTTCATAAAAGTGTGATATATATATATATATATATATATATATATATATATATATATATATATATATATATATATATATATTGTTTAATTATTGAAATAAACCTTTTAATTTGCAAAACAAACCTACTTTTTAGCTCAGTGAGGTCGGGGAGATCCAAAGAGAGGGGCGTTATACAAGGGTTCATCATCAAGATTCAAAGAACTTTGACATAAAAATATCCAAATAAGGGCTTCCATTGGGCATCCCATCCTAAGCATTGACTTAGTTGGATTGCTGGATTGAAGTCCCTTACAACTGCCATATTTAGAAGGCTTCACATATCACCTTATCTTGCCCCCCAAAGCACTTTGTGGTCCAATTATGCAATGTAATGCAAGTGGCCTTGAAAAGTGCTTGGCTTGGTCAGAAAAAAGGGTGGTGTTGTTGATTAGTGGGAAAGACGGATGCAAAACTGGTGTTGATGGGTGCAGATTCCTGAGTGCCAATCTATTTTCCCTGGGTTTGGGGGAGAAAAAATAGGGTTATGTTATAAATGCGGAAGAGCCCAAGATCTGATAGACTACAGTACTTTGGGTCTGGTAAGCTGTAGATGTAGGAGAGTGTGACAGGGCTAAAGAGGAGTTCTTAGTCGAGACTTCATTAGTGTTGATGTACTAACAGCTATGTCTGTGGTGGCCATCTGTGGAGGGTTTGTCAATGTAGTGTAAGCAGTAGGAGATCTTATTTGGGGGAAAGGCGGAAGTAGGGCTTACAAGGCAAAACAATCTGCAATCCTGCACTCCAACCTCTTGCCATTTACAGACAGGTCCCAATCCTCTAGCTCCCAATACCACCTCTCTCTCAGTCTCAAATAGCTACATTATACCCCATGATGAACAGATGAGGCAAATATGAGGTGTAGAGACTCAGACATTACCATAAGCCGCCAAGACTCATCAATACGGTAGGATCGTGGATGGAATTCAGCAGCTTGAGAGCTGTGATCCCTTCCTGCCACATATAAGCTTTTTTACCTATGATACATATTTCTACTATGACATATCGCTTTGCAGAAACAAGTAATCTATTTGCTGAAACATTCTTTTCTAATTCAGCATGTTAACTCTTTGGTGTTGTGGCATGCTTCCATTCAGTTGTAACTGGTTCTCTTTCTGTTGCAATATATCATTTTTTTAAAGCATGCTTTCTCTCCTATAAATCGTTTTCCATTCTGCCAAAGACATTCAATTTCTGCTGCAACACATAGTCGACTGCCATGCTGCCGTTCTGCTTTGATGCGTTTCCTTTTGGCTAGAATAAGTTTCCTGCTTTGTAATGTTCTCTTTGAGCTTCAGCATAATTTAAAAACTTACTAATGTGCATCCAGTTTGTTGTACTGATCAACGCAAGCAGTGTTGCAAAAAATTAATTCATATTTAGGAATGTAACAAAAGAAAAGACCAGTGTGATGACATCCTGTATCAGCAATCACATTAGGTGTCTGGCTTTAAGGTAGAGTTGCTATGGTTATCGCTTAACAATGCAGGTGCTGCCAACGTGTAGCATTTACCAATAGCATCTTGAGAAATGATAACTAAGAGCCCTGGCATGATGCCATGATATATACTGCAGGCTTCCAATTCAAAAGCAGTGAATATGCACGAGTAACACTTCCTGGTGACTTTTTGTGATTGAAGGACACCCTTGACAAGAGTGGGGTTTTAATGAAACAAACCCGAAATGTTCCTGTGCTCAGCCAAACATTGTGTGTCAGCTAAAAGTGATCCTGCCTAGGACAGTGAAATGTTATCGTTTTATCCTTGAGAAGGCTGTCAATCAAATATCCGATTTCCATGAGCCTGAAACTCGAGTTGATCTTACTTACTAAACACAACTTAATTGTTTCCACTACAAAAAAGTCTGGCACAATAACTATGTCCGTTCACAAAGCAATATGGAAGGACATCTGGTGTATGCTTTTTCATCCATACAACACATTTATAGGATGAGCTATTGTATTTTCAAAATTGGCTAAAGCAACAAGCTTAAATTTCAGAATTATTTTTGGGGGGGTAGGATCGTTATCGAACTTTCTGCACATTGGCTCGAAGGTAGCGCGCCAGTCCCCAAAGCTTTCTTTTCAGTACGCCCCAGTCCTAGCTGGAAATCACTACTTTTTTCCCTTTATTCTTCCCAAAGAGAGAAGTCTTAATCGGAACCAGATGGATCACCTAGTTACATCAACACATCCTGCTGGATGAGCCAGGCAAGACAGCGGCATGGGTGGAGAGCACAGGGGCTCCCATGCCTGGATGCAGATGGAAGGATACGGCATACAGGATCCAGGCTGCAGTGGACATGGCCATGCTTGGTAGCAGGTGCATGCCAGTGATCTAGCAAGGGGCTTTGCCATACCAATTGCTCCCCAGCCAATAATCTTTGGGGAAGGGTGAGCAGCATGTGTTGGATAGGCTAGATTAGAATGTAGCCAATGAGTGGGAATGTATCCCTCTCTGAATGTTCATGTGCTTTTCAGTTCAATCTACAAATAAACGGGACGGTGCCGATTTTGTCCCAAGTGATTTTTATAACAAGAATCCTAAGATGTGGGCTCCAGTTGTATTACATTTCATTAAAGCCATGTTAATCAGGGATTATTTTCAATATCTAAAAAGGGTACACAACTGATTCCATCAAATTTTGGAGCGATCTCCTTACTGGATGTGTAACATTTCAAATTTTGGGTAGAATTCAAACGTTGGAAGAAGAAAACAATTCCTTCTCTGTGGCCTATGCTGTTTCTGTGACTAAAGCTGGTCTTTGATTCCATTAGAGAACTGATGGAAATCTTTATTAAAAACAGGAGTGGCCTTGCTGAGATTCCTCCATGTTGATAATAAGGCTAATGTTCGCTATAGTGCCGAAGGTGAATTATCAAATGCTATTCATACAGGGGCTAGTGTGGGACAAGTGTGTGTCCTGGCACCCACTTTATTTAACCTTTGTGCATTGGGAAGAGAATATTTTGGGGCAGGTCTGTATTTGTATATATTTATCTAGACAGGCAGGTTGCCTTTTCAAATAGAAATAACTTACACAGAATCAAGTATCAAATGAGCGATGGTTAGTGGGAACGATTGTACCATTATCTATGTTTAAGGACAATACATATTGGCATATTTATATATATTCTATATTTCTGAGTGACAATTCCAGGAATGGCGCTGGTGTCATTTGGGAAGCAGTGCAGAGTGGGGAGGAGACATTCTTGCTAGCAGCTACAGGAGGCATTTTAGTTGAGTTTGAAGGGTTCCACTGTTGGGCTGGTTTTGGTATCCAGGGAGAGCATGCAGAGTTGGGAACACGTCGGCAGAAAACGCGAGGGAGCACAGGGTTGGCTGGGGAGCAGAAAGACTGAGAGCAGAAGACCTTAGTAAAAGGAGAGTAACAAGACAGTCTGTGAGGAATTTGGGGGCTGTAACCATCGAGGTACATGAAGACAAGGAGTAGAAATGTAAACATGGAGCGATTGTGCGTGGAGAGCCATCCACCATGGTGCCTACAGATGAAGGTGTCGCAGGTGTTTCATAGGTTATATTGCGGGTGTGTGATGACGTTAAGGACTGTTCAGAGGGGGAGGAGAGTAGAGGAAGAGGAGTAGGCTAGAACAGTAATCAGGTTTGCAGAGTACTTTCTTAGAGATCAGAGTCCTGACTGTGTGATGGATGAGGTTGTGGTGAATCTCTCGTATCTTCAGGAGGTTGATCCAGGTCACAGTGGCCCTGGTAGTGATACATTGATGCCCCCACGATTGAAAACCTTGGATTATGCTGAGAGGGCAGCTTTGTGATCTATAATGGAGAGCGCCCTGAATGGGCTTTTGAAGGGCTTTTTAGAGTTTTCTCATATGAAGGGGTTAATCATTAACACAGAGCATGGGTGTAGGACATGGGAGGGACAAGGGGAACAAGTCCCCCCCAGAATATGTAAGTGTTTGTTGTGTCGTGCACTGTGTTTCTGCACAGCACTGTCTGCAGCTGCATCATGCAGCGAATAGAAATACGTCTGCAGACTGCAGCCGTCAGCGTGCAAAAGTAAATGTTCTTCTGCAGACTGTCTACTAAAAGTACATCTGCTGCCCATTTGAAACGTGCCAGGGCCACCGGGGAACAAACTGCACGTGCCCCTGCGCAGCCTCAGCCAGCGTTTTCCAGAACGAAGTGACTGTGGAGCAGCCAGGCAGCGACGCATGCTCTTATGCTGACTGCTGACGGCGTTTCAGATTCAAGGAGGGTTTTTAACACGCCCGCTTGAATACATTCCATAACTACTTGCGCATTTAAAGCGTGACGGTTGTCATTCATTACCAAGTCATCTGGAGTAATACATGTACAATTTAAACATGCAGCGTCGTACCATGTAGAAATGTGCACACGATTGAGGTGGATTAGGGGGGGGGAAATCTACTGCTTTGTTTTTTAAATGATTGTGATTCACAACACATGTTATGATCTACTTGAGTACCTCAGCACATGATTCAACAATGCCAAGGTGCGTGACAGGGAAGACAAGTGTTTGTAGCATCTGCAAGTATCCCAGGCCACACACGGCACACACCACACCGTGTGGGTACTTCTTTAAGGGATGCCTACCTACATTTTATAACCCTGACCCACACCGTCTTCATTCTGCCTTTCTGCTAATGGTTAATCTCTTGCCCTGCATGCCCAAAGATACAGTCCACGCATCCACTAGCAGCCGTGTGATAAAGTTGCACAGCACAGCTGTTAGTGAGCTAAAGCAGGAGGCAATCTCTGCCCACCCTTCAAGGGTGCAACCAAAAGTAATAGGCCCCTCCCCCCATCATGGCTGTAAGGGCCCGGCTCCAAAACAGGGCAAGAATGCCCTCCAATCATCCATGCCCACGAGTAGGGTATCCCTCGTGCTCCAGGAACCCTGTTGAGCAACCTCTGTGCTTTACAGGGGATACTAGCGTTATTTAAAGCCAGAAGTATAAAAAGTAATCACTTAATTTCAGCTGGAAATAAGCTCCTGGCGTGATCAAAATGTCGTAACCAAGTGTGACATCATCCCCTTCATTTATAAACAATGTGTGTTCTCGCGTTTCTTCATCCACTGAATTACTGTTAGAAACAAAGGCAAGAGGTGTGTCTCTTGTGTAGACATTAGAAGGCAGTTGCCAGCCTCTGGCATAATATGCCCATGTTCTTCCAATATTGGCTAGCTGTTGCACTCTTATCTGTATCCCCACAGTCCCACTACCAGCACTTGACAGCTGATGTCACTTATTGCTTATTAATTCTATTATCCCATGTACTGCACTGTCCCCAGCCCTTCTCCCTCCCTCCCTGCACTTTTCCCCCTTCCCATGCACTTGCGCGATCTGAATGAATGGCCTAGTAGGATCGTTGTCTGTCTTCCCTCTTCGCGACTTGAAATACTTGTCTATAGGGGCGTTATAAATTCCATATAATATCATTATGGCAGTGACTGGCAAATGCCTTTCCCCTGCAGACAGGAAAGTGGAAATAAGAGGCCAATTCATGAAACAGAACAAATAGAAGTTAAGACAGACTGCAGATGCCATTGCTGTGTTATGGAGAATATGTTCAGTGTTCAAGCAAGAAGGTATGTATTAAGCAAGCAAGCAGTGAGACAAGGGAGGCAAAGAAAGGCCAACGGGGCTCTTTGAATAGTGTAACAGTGCAGAGGAGCCATGCTTCGCCGTCCTAGTAATATATGAGAGAAGCAAATATATCTGGCTTTGCTAGGCTCTAAAGCCAGCATGAGATGGAATAAGAGGGACCAGACTCATCGTGAGAGGCTGACCCGGCCCTCGTAGGGGCGCTAAAGGGATAGCACACATAGCGGGCTGCCCCTCTGGCCTCCCCCCTGGGTCCACATACACACCACCTACTAGGCGTCCCCCGGGTCCGACACATCCGGCTGTGGGCCTGGGGAGCACTTATAAGGGGGTGGGCTTGCGATCGCTCAGCATCCTTGTTTGCTGCACCCACCCCTCTGGAGGACAGTCAAAGCAGCAACATCACACACCTGGTCCCTCTACTCTCATAACAGGATTTACTCAGAGGTACAAGCAAGATTTTCTCTTTCTTTGACCCCCATCCTTCCATTCCAAGAGACACACAGTCTGTTTCTTTGCCAAATTCAAAAAAAGTTGCAACTTGCAGTTGGTAGAAAAGGCTGAAACTCCTTTATTTGGCAGGAGTCCATTTACAGGTGATCTGCCTCTTAACAAGCTGGCGTCCTAGCTGTGAACCACTGGAAGTAATTGTTATTTCCTCTATCCAGAAATGCAACATATAAAGGCATGTTCTTTGCTGCTGCATCCTTGTTAATCAGATGCCATAACACAAATATGTGATCCAATGTGGAGATCCCCGGTCTGAATCCTCCCTGCATTCAGTTCAGGGATTGCCCAATCCACTTAATTCCGACAGTATGAGATGACAACAGATTTTTTTCGTCAATATATATTAGGCTGATTGGTGAATAAGAGGTAACCACATCAATGGTGCCTTTCATACAAAATGATATAATGATTGAGTTTGATCGCGATACAGGGGACACCCCTCTTCCCACAAACAATGGACAAACCGACCGAGACAACTGGACCTAACAATCTTGAGCGCTTAAATACTACAGCTGTTATCATATTTGGGACAGGCGCTGTTGGATCCTGATGCATTTCCTGTGATAGACAAGTGGCGCAACTAATTGAGTACATAATGTGTGCTTTCAGGACTTGGAGGGATGTCTCTGGTACCAACAAAAGCCTATCCAAACGAAGTGTGCGCTGGTCATCCTCATCTGAGCCCAGAACATTAATTACCCAGACCTTAGGTGAGATGAATTAATTCATCTTTTATTACATGCTGGGGGACCCTGTAGCATGTACCGCTCTGAGTCTGCCACCCCGCTTTGTCACTGGACTTGCACGTTCCGAATATCCCGAAGCCTAGTAGGACCGCTGTTTGGTTTATTATTTATACATTGCCTTTCCATTGTTTATTTGTTCCCTTGCTCCCTTCCCTTTTGCTTTGTGGCACTTTGAAACACTGTTTTTGTTGTATAAGCGCCTTATAAATACCAGTACATAAATAAATAAATGCTCAACACCGGATACCAGTCTCTAAGCGTGGGACCGGGATTTAAACCTGTGTTGCTCTGCGCTATCTTGCCTCCAAAACAAATGTGTTGCCCCTTAGCCATCCTCCCAGCCCATATGGCTGCTAATCGCAATTTCGAGTCCATCCATCTAAGGGGGCTGGGGGGTAAATCTGAGTGTTCAGGCAGAGTCGACAACGTATCCCTAGCATGCTGCCCCGTGCCAGTATTGGTTATTTAGGTCTGCATAATAAGAAATGATTAGAGGGTTGTATTGCAGCCTCTGTGAATTCTAGAGCAGACTCCCCCTTGAGTTAGATCCCTGTGGAAGCATTTGATTTTCAATGATCATGCATTGTACATTCTTGGTGCGCGCTACACATTGCCAATTTGGTGGCAGGGCGACAGTGCAAGCTCGGAGGGGCTTGTCTTGAAGCTGCACTGCACTTTGGATTTAGTACTGTCTACTTGCTGAGTTTATCACAGGTGTACAGTGGATTCTCTGCATTTGGTGAGGATTGGTGAGGATTGATATAGGCCAGAAACAGACCAGTTCTGTGAGAGTCACTTTGTTATAAAGTGCAGGTAGCTATATTTACATTATATACATATTCAGATTCTTACGTATAGTTACATAGAGACCTCTCACGTCATTGGGTAACTGTCTTGAGCCATCTCTCCAATATTCACATTACACATTAGATTAAAGCGCTCCTTTAGGGGATAAGTACTAACATAATGCAAATTAAACCATGCAAACTAACAAATTGCCTTCTTCAAGACTTCCGTAATGTTGATGAAACTACTGAAGGGTATCGTTTCAAGTATGTGTATGTGTTAGCTACCATTCTATATTGTTCAGCAGAACTCTTTTTGGGCATGATTTACAAACGTTTTTTAATGGGACTGCTCCATTGTAAAACACTTAAAGCCCTTCGTTTCTAGAGAAATCTCTTGTGCCCGTTGCAGTGTTAGGCAAGTTTCAGGTGTTGGAAAGCTAGCAATGTGCATGTTCCAAAACTTCATAAATAAATATGTTGTGCTGTGCACATCTAACATTGTGCTTCACATGTCCTTAGTTCAAAAAGGAACTTTGAAGACCTGAAGCAGTGAAGCTTGTGTGTCTGAGGAAAGCAAAACCAGAGCTGATTTTCAATTACTTGCAGAAGCCGAAACCTCACACAGGAAAGTGGACAAGTTACACAGCATGATAAGTGAGTAAAGTCGATTAACAGAATGGCATATATGTTGCAATCCTCTTCTGTCCCGATCCTGTGTGTACTGATGTTTTTGGTTGGAAGTATTACTGTTTTTATTTGCCTCGGTGCCCACACCACTTTCTCATGGGAATGCTTTGTGCTTGCTTTATTCAAACCTTACCATCAAACTTTGCACCTAAGTGCCTGTCAAGTGTTTTTTCAAAAGCAGATGCAAACCCTATAAGTGTAATAAAATGATGTACCCAGGTCTGCCTTCAGGCTTTAGCCACTCGATTTATAAGCACAGTGCATGTCCTTTACTGAGGTCCTGTTAAAAACAAGCATTGGCAAAGCCAACAATTTCAGCTTGTTTATCAATATTAGGCATTCACCAAGCAGTGCTATTATATGTCCATAATGCCCAGGTACTCCCACCACTTTGCAGTTGCTACAATCCAGTTAATACAACTACTACAGTGCTGGCAAATGCCTTTCCCATGCCTACACAAAAGCCAAAACTGTTGGCACTGCCAATGGCCATTTAAGAATGCCTAATCTGTGTGCCCTGCTGCCCTTCCCAGCATGGGAATAGGATGAAATGGGTTGGGGATGCATGTTGCCTTATTTTTCTAGTGATGTAATTCCCCATGATGTCATTTCCTGTGGTCACCCTACACACATTAGATTGGTCCCACCCCCACACTTGAATTGCTGAACTTAGCTCCACAAGTCCTTGGAATGGCCCTGCGTGCAGTGAGACACAGAAAATACTTCTGGCAACCCCTCAGTGTTTATTGGCGAGTGGATGTTTTTATTGCATTTCTATTTCAACTTTCACTGTGGCATTCAGTGTGCATTTTAAACTCCCCCATCCACCCCGGACATCAACATATCTGTGAGAAAGTCACAGGAGTGGGCATCTTGGATAGGCACAATGTACTGACACAACTAATACTTTTTTTTATAAATGGTAACATTGCATTGTCAATTCCATGTCTGGCTGAATTGCAATAGCTGTATAGTCTCCTTTTTTCTTTTTCAGAATGGACATTCGTAAATTGTTACAAAACAGTCCAGTGAACCAGAGAACATGCCTGTATTGCAGTCTGCTGACCAACAGGTAAGAGGATCAGAAGTTGAATGTACAGATGAGGTTCCAATTGTATGCATTGCAATGACTTCAAAGGACGGTATCCCAGCCATGCCCACAAATGAATATAACAAAATGATCTATGGAGCAGAACATATCCTTGGGGAAACAACTGGCATTGCGGAAGATGACCAGAACAACTGTGAAATCTTTGTTTAACAAAAATCAACCAGCCTTTTAGATAGCGATGACAAGGGAGCTCTTCTAAGTGCAATGGTTCCAAATCACCCATCTGTGAAATGTATACCAGTTGCATTTTTAGGAAAGCTGGTTCAAAGATTGTCCATGATTGCACTACAGTACCAAACTGGATGGGGTTATTTGCTTCCCCTGTGCAAAGCCTGCTGCATTGAAACTGGTTGATCTCTTGAAGAACGCTGAGCAAGCGTTTGTTACTATTGGTTTCAACAATTGGAAAAAGGCTGTAGAAAAGTTCAACAAGCATCAAAATAGTTCTGCTCATGCAGACTCGGTAAAGCAATTGGCACACCATAAAGGAAGTAAACTAATTGATTCACAACTTTGGCAACAAGTAAAACAACAACAAGATTCTTGGTTGTGCTTTAACAAGATAATTCACACGATTGCTCTTCTGGCAAAACAAGGTCTTGCGTACGAGGGCATGATGACAAAGAAGGGAATTTCAGGCAAGTTCTCGATGCACAAGCAGATGAGGTTACTTGTCTGAAACAATGGATCACCCCAAGCAGAGCTGAATACTTGAGTCCAGACATCCAAAATGAAGTTCCGCAGTTATTGTCTCATACAATTTTGCGTATAATCCGTAACAGTATTGGAGACAATCCCTTTGCTGCTATAGTTGATGGCACACAAGATATATCTGGTCAAGAAAAAGACTGCTTTTGTATCAGATATGTTGACCAAGATCTTTGGCCACATGAAGAATTTATTGGACTGTACCAAGCAGATGATACCAGCGGAGCATCAATTGCTAACATTGTAAAGGATGTTTTATGTCGTCCGGGTCTGTCTTTATCAATGCTTAGAGCACAAACTTATGATGGTGCAGTAAATATGCCAGGGATGTACCATGGTGCATAGGCAACAATACGGAAACAACAACAACTTGCATTGAATGTCCATTGTGGAGCTCACGCTACAAATTTAGCCATTAAGGCTGCAGCACAACAGTGTCCCATAATGGAAGATGCAATACTCTATGTTCAAGAGCTTGGTAATCTGTTTGGGCAATCTATGACATGCCGCACAACATTTGCAGATGCCGCACAACATTTGCAGATATTGTCCAGCATTCAACTGAAGGTCCAGCCAAGGTTGCCAAAATCAGCCCATTGTGTCCCACGCGCTGGACGGTTCGGGTAAAAGATGTACAAAACATATTGCCATGCAAGGAAACAAACAAACAGTATCCGGATTACTTGCAGCTGTGAATCACACATACAGTGCCATCCTAAAGCTTCGCAAAAAAACAATCTTTTGACAGTCTACTTATGTACAATAACATATGGTAGTGTGGTATGCACTTGCTTTGGTGTATCAATGCAAGTATAGGAATGTTTCCCTGGGCTGGAATCTTGTGGTGTGATAAGGTTCCAGCAGTGGCAGTTGGGGACAGACAGGATGGGAGAGCAACAGAGATGGATGTATATTGCACCCTACTCCCATTTCTATAACCTAACCCTGTAACAATAAAGAGTCTTCATATTTATATATACCAGTGTATGCGTGTCTCCTAATTACCTGGCTACTATATGACACCAGACACTACAGGTGGCAAGATATCAACTGAAGGAGATAGAACTGCCAAGACAACACCAAATTGCCAAACGTATTGATGAAGGATTAGCGGAAAATGTTCATCCATAAAGGACTAATACAGACCACAGGATTTAGAACTTTTAGATACCGTTTCTGTTCAACTTAAGCAGCGTTTTGACCAGGAAGGTATCCAAATGTATGTACCGATTGAACAGCTGCTTCTAACCGGCAGAAGCGCAGAAAATATTGTTAAGTACCCAGAAATTCAATATCTCCTCCTCCCGGCACAATTTGTAACATTATCAAGCGTCCATAAATATTCTTCCATTTCAGAATTGGTAGAGAACTTTCGACGGATGCCTCCCACAGAAAGAGCTTTCTTTGCACAGGTGGAGAAGCTACTGCGGATCCTCCTATCTGTTCCAGTATCTTCCTGTGAGGCTGAGAGGAGCTTTAGTGCTTTACGACTGAAAACGTGGCTGCGCACAACTATGACTCAGAAAAGACTCAATCAGGTTTGTGTGTGCAATATACACAAAGATATAATGGATCTGGTTAACATACAAACAATAACAGAATTTATCATGCGTACGGAACACCAGAAAAACATTCATTTTTTTGAACAAATGCTCATGACCATCACTCACTACAAAATAATTGGCAGATCATTTTACTTTGTGGTTTTTGTCTGCAGCAAAGTAGAGTTTGTGAGATTTGTGAACAAAGGAATCTTTTTGGGACCAGCTATGCTCAGGCCATGAAAGCCTTTTGACATTTTTATGTGAACTGAGTCTTCTGAAGTGAGACGCCAAATTGAAGGATTGTTTTCTTCTGTTTTCTTTTCTCTTTTTTTATACAGTGATGAAATATGTAATTTAATACGTACTGTTGTTTTAATTTTGTGAAAAGTGGAGTTCTTTGACTAAACCATAATAAATAAAAAAAGCAAAGTCCCCAAGGTGCCCTCCAGATTTTATGTGTCTCCTACGCCCCTGACACAGAGAAAAACAAAGTTATGGTTATAAAGAAGGGCTTGTTTGGTAGAATATTAATAAAGGAAATAATTGTGCGCTTTAATATACCAAAAAATGTTTTGTTACTCTCAGAATTGTTATATGTTTACTTACAATGGATACAACTACTAGTATCTTGTTTGTTTACAATAAGTGCATCTGCTGACATTACTTTTGCATTGCTACTAAAGATACATTCTTTATATGTTAATTAAAAACTTCCAATAATTGGTACAACTTCTTATCACTGCTTCTTCTTCTTTTGAATGTGTTGAATCCTAATTGGCGTATACCTAACGCCAATGAATACATCCTCAATTATACATCTCCTTGATAACTCCTCATAACCTCAGTTTTTAATTGGCACATCTACTTGAAATATCCTCTACATGGTTTTACCAATACATGGCATATCAGGCGGAATTCAATGAAATGTAAATCTCATTCATGGATAGCTGCAGGATATGTCTATCTAATGGTATGATAAATGACTTGTAGATATTTTTCCACAGTAAACTGATTAATCTTGATATATTCACTGGCATCGGACTTATACATGGAACAGTTTGCCTCTTATAACAGCGTGTCCAATTGCTCGCTAATTTACAAATTACTTATGTAGCAGACATATTAAAATGTTGTGTTTCAAACACACTGATCAATAGGAGTATCTCAGTATTAGTTTCACTAGTAGTTTGTCCTGGAACCTCCAACTTTTGAAGAGCAGGAACTCTTCCACAAACACTAGTCCCATCCTTCAGTTCAACAGAAAATGTGGCACATTGCTAGGTACCCTGCGCTTGAGGTCTATTGGGCTAAAGCAGTGGCTGGTTGGTTTTAAAGAGCCAAGGAGTGCTGTAGCTCTCATTTAAATAATTTTAAACCAATAGAGATAAACGTCTTCTGCTCTTTTATACAGACCCCCCAATACTCATCATCAGCATGTATTAGGCTTAAATTGGGAGCTAGTACCATTATTAATCTAGTCAGGATTGATGCATTGCTTAAATTCTGGAGCCTGAATATGGAACATGTTTTCTGAAGTGCTCTTAAGGAAGTGTAACATTTAAACGATACCGTTTGGCCAACTCGCTTCCAGTATATGAAAGTAATGCTCTAAAGCACTAGCCCTCAGACATTTGGTTGCATCCTCACTGTCTGACCAAGCCTGATGTTTTCTTGGGCAGAAGCTGTGCAGTTATCCTAAACTGCCAACCTTGCAAAAGGTAGCCCATGTATGTGGCTGATTCAGGTTAAAGTGGCTTATTTGGATATCATGGAACCAATAATATTATTGTTTTATGTGCCAAGTTTTGCGTAGGAGTATTACCATGGCCCACCTTTGAAGTAAAACGGCACAGGTCAGTAAATACAACTGGTTTCTGTTTCTGTGGGCAACTGGAGACCATTGCTCATGATTTGATCTTCAGCAACTGTTAGGAAAGATTTCGTAATCATAGGGAATTTTCCTTCCATGTGGCAACCCCTAAACTTTTTGCTATTGTTTTTGACCGTGTTTTTGACTTTGCCAGAGAAGTACAGCCTTCTGCCGCACTTCTCTGGGCTTTCGCTCCTTTCTTACGGGGAAACTGACATGCCCTTAAGACAGTCAGTACCGGGGAACGTGGTTTCCCGTAGTTTCTTTAATCGTGTCGCCGTTTTAGTGCAACACGACACAAGAGGGCACTGTAAGCTAAGTTACAGCTCTCTTGGGTCTCTAGCCTTCTACAGGCCCTAGATACTCTTTTAGGATGGTATTTGATCGGTGCAAGTCATTCAGGGACTGGAATGGTGGCAGCGATCGTTTTGTTTATTTTGAGCTCCTTTTGGCGTTCTGAGCACGTTTTTGCCCTGAACCCAAAATGGTGGCCTGGCTCCCCAAAATGGCCAGGCCGCGAGGCTCCTTTGTCCTGTCCACTGACCGTCTTGCTCCCTTCACCTTCCCCAGGTCGAGCGACCCGGGGCCTTCCTTATTTGGGCATGTACTTTCCCGCGAAACGCAGATGCTTTCGCGGGCTTCTACATGTCGTTTGTGTGCCTCCAGGGTGTGGGCTGGGATGTCTGGTCCCAATACACATCCTGGGTGCCAGAGAGTCTAGGGTGGTGTGAATGCCTGGGACCACCGTGGTCCGTGATTGGTCCATGTATGGTATGTGTGTTGATGAGCGTATCTCCCATTGGCTCCCCTCCGTTTTGGCGCAAAGGGAACCGTGGATAAGAGGGGGCTGGAAAAACCACTACCATGTCGATCTCCTGAGTTCTCACGAACAAAGGAATACAGGAGCCAAGTATCCTGCAACTACGAGGCTGGACCGAGGAATCGCTGGTGACCCGCTGAAGGAATCCTCCTTTGCACTGCTGTCGTCCGGAGAGCCCCTGTCCTCCTTTGATCGAACCAGAAGGCCTGTACTGGTGCTTCGACCTTTGGAATAGCAGGACCAGCTATTCCCGGCATCTTCAACCATCTCCTGCCAAGTAAGCCTTCGGAAGCGTCTCTGGGCCATCCAGTTGACTGACCAGCTTACAAAGGAGTTTGGCTCTGCAACCGCCGCCAGGTTGTGTTGTATTGCGAGTCCTTGTCCCTCTCCCACGCTTCGTGCACTTGGCGTTCCCAGGTCTGAAGGGAGGAGGGTTCATTTGGCTCGAATACACACGGCCGCTCCGTTGTCCTGTGCGGCAACAAAACTGTGCTGGTTTCGTCGATTGGGACGTCTTTTTCCTCTACACGACTTCGAGGCGTTCCCTGCTCTTCTGAACCTGCCAGCTGCTGAAACTAACGTGGAGAAGCCTGGGTCTGCTTGCTTCGGGGACCGGTGAGTAGTATATCTAGGATCTGGTCGCCCTCCTGCAGTATCCCAATGCTTTTCCCTGCTGTGTAAAAACAGCACCCTTTTCGTCCGTACTCGCGCTCTGCTTCTGCCCGCTGTGGAGGCTGCGCTTGAGTTGCGGGACCTGTTCTTCTGCTGTGCACTAACGTGAACTGCCTGACTTCCTCCGAAGAGCTTCCCCTTTTGCCCGTTGGCACCGGCGTGGCAGGTACTTTGAGCACAAGGCTCCACTCTTCGCAGGGCTCGGACTTCCATCTAGTTAGGTGCCTATGAAGGCGAACTGAGTCGAAAGCATTATCGCACTGCCTGTTTTCCTTCCCTGGCAGGTGGACTACATATTTCGTGCTTTAAACGCTTGCGACTGTGTATTTGTATATATATTGTGTTGATATGGTATGTGTTGGTTTGATATTGTGATATTGTGATTTTCTCGCTACGGTCATTATTTTAAAGGCCTTAAAATAAACGTGTATCTATTTTTGATATAACAACTGTTTGGAGTAGTTTGTTAGCGCTCTTGCTTTGTGTGCTCATTGCGGGCCTTCAGTCACCCTCACCCCTCTTGAGACCTAGTCTTGACCGCCGCGATCGCTACCTTGATTGGTCTGGCTTGTCCAGAGGTTACCCTGTTCCAAGTAATTAGGTTGGCCTTCTGAACTTCTGCGCCGCCAGGACAGAGTTCAGAAATCCGTCTTAACAAATTGGTGTACAGCGGTGGGATACGACTGAAGGTATCCAGTGTTGCGCTCGAACTAAGGCATTTCAGGTTATTCCAAACAGTACACGTAGTGAATTGTTATAGTATAACTTTAAAAAGGCTATAGTCCTATCAAACAGTATGGAAACAAGTACGTTGTTAACTTTAAATGCTTCCAAATCAGAAACGCTGAAAAAGATGTGTGCGGAGAGAGGTGTTTCCTCTCAAGGCACGAAATTGGAAATGATCCAAAGAATCGTGGCGTGGCAAGAAGCGCAGCTTGACGCTATTACTTCAGAGGACAGTGCGGAAGGTGGTGGGGCTGCTCTCACTGGTAGAACCGACGGTTCTGCCGCCGCACTGATCCACCGCGACCACGAGGACAGGGAGGACGAGATGTCTAATGTTTCCTCTGCCAGTGCTGATGGGGAGGCTATGCTTGAATTCAAGAAGCAAGAGCTGCGGTTTAGGCAGCAGGAGCTTGAATTCAGCATAGCCAAACTAAAAATCGAACAGGCAGAAAAACAAAAAGACAGGGATCACCAGTTGGAACTGGCCAAGCTTCAGGTTGCAAATGGATCCAAGGGTCCTGGACATGGGTCTGGGGCCTCCTCTCATCCACGGTTTCCAAAAGATCTGCTCAGTGTGTATGAAGAACGGAATGACATTATGGACTGGCTGAATGCGTTTGAGTATGCATGCGAGGTCCAGGAAGTTGACAATGCTGATAAGATTGCGTGGTTGCTCAGTAGACTGCCCCATTCTGGCTGTAGTGCCATTATGGAAATGTCGAAGGCTGAGCGGGCTGATTTCGCAATGTTAAAGCAGACTCTCATTTTAAAATTTGGGAAGACTCCGGCCCAATATTTAAAGCGTTTTCGAGAGTATAAGAAAAAGGAAGGTGGTACTTGGGTATCTTATGTCGCTGAATCTTTGAAAAACTTAACTGGCTGGGTCGAAGGTTATAAGGTTTCTACCTTCGACGGCATGATAAATCTTGTCATGCTGGAACACATTTTTGCTTCTTCTTCCCCGGAGCTTAAGCAGCATTTGGCCGATTCGAAGGAGATAGATCCTAAGAAGCTGGCCATTGCAGCAGACTTATGGGTGTCACATCGAGTGTCCCATAAGGACAAAACTCATCCTGGTAAGCAGGAGGAGGGGAAAAAGTCCAAAGATATGGAGGGTGGGGAATCTGCTAAATCTTCTTCCCAACAGGGCCACAAAAAGAAAAACAAGGGTAAGACACAAGAGAACTCGAAGGGTAGTGGAGGTTCGCCTCCGAAACAGAACTCTGGTTACAATAAGCCTCCCTACGTAAACAGACCCACTGGGGCTTGTTTTTCTTGTGGAGCAACTGACCATGTGAAGGGGGACCCCCGTTGTAAGGTTAGACCTTTGGGGGTCCACTCCGCTAATCTGGCCTTCTCCTCCTACGAGGAAGAAGAGATTACAGGAGCATCCTTCTCCTCAGACTCATTTCCCAGCGGAATAGAGGCTGAGGTAGTTTTAGTGTCCCTGGGTTCCTGGGAGCCTAAAGTCGCAGAGGCGTATGCTAGGATTCCGGATAATACCAAGCACTACTTTAAAGACAGTGTGCTGATCAATGGAGTGGATACTCCAGCTCTTAGGGATAGTGGGTGCAGTCGAACTGTAGTGGATTCTACCTTGGTAGACTCAGAGGAAGTTGCCAGAGCTACTCTGATGCCCACTAAGTTGGCTGACGGCCCCCTCCGTATGTTTCCCGTGATCCCTGTTAATCTAACTTTAAATGGTACAGCAGTCAGGATTCCAGTGAGCATTCAGAGAAACGTCCCGGGAAAGGTCTTACTAGGTAATGATCTCAGAGCTTTAGGGCTCGTACGAGACACTGCCGAACGACCCTACATACGGTCTCAAGCACGGGCAGCATTGGCCAAGTCCAATACGCCGCCCCAGCCGAAGGGGAAACCCAAGGCGAAAGGAGTCTACAAGTCAAGACGGGGGAAAGAGAATATTCCCCCGAGCTCGCCTACCACTGCGGTGGAGGAAGTTGGTCAATCGCCCGAGCCTGACGAGGAGGTGGCGATGCCTGAAGTATTCGACCCCAACGATCATCCTGAACTAAAAGACTTGTTAGTTGAAGGAGGTCCTGATAGGGACGAATTCAGTAAAGGCCAACGTGAGTGCCCATCTCTGGAAGGCCTAAGGAGACAGGCCTGCTCCCAGCTTGAGGGTGAACCTCCTGGGAAGCATCGGATTTATTGGGAAGGTGGACTCCTCTATAGTGAGCCCACAGAGTCTACAGAAGGAGACCATAGGAGGTTGGTGGTTCCCCTTGCTGTTAGACCCTTCCTCCTGCAGTTGGCGCATGAAGTTCCCCTTGCTGGTCACCTTGGTATGAAGAGGACCAAGCAAAGGTTATCCATGCACTTCTACTGGCCCAAGATGGGGGTGCAAGTAGAAAGTCACTGCAGGAGTTGCGCCTCCTGCCAGTTGTCTGGTAAGGTTGGCGCGACAATCCAAGCTCCGTTGGTACCGCTCCCAGTTGTGGGGGTACCATTTGAAAGGGTAGGGATCGACATTGTCGGTCCCCTTGACCCGCAAACATCCTCGGGCAATAGGTTTATCCTGGTGCTGGTCGACCATGCAACCAGGTATCCTGAGGCCATCCCATTGAAAACTGTAACTGCCAAGTCAGTTGCAAAAGCTTTACTCGGCATATTTACTAGGGTTGGCTTCCCTAAAGAAGTTGTGTCAGATCGTGGCAGCAACTTTATGTCGAAGTATATGCAGGCTATGTGGAAAGAATGTGGGGTCACCTACAAGTTCTCTTCTGCATACCACCCCCAGACCAATGGTCTGGTGGAACGCTTCAACAGAACGTTAAAGAGCATGATTGGGGCTCTGGAGGAGCCCCAGAGAAGAAAATGGGATCTTCTTTTACCATGCTTGCTGTTTGCCTACCGAGAGGTACCACAGGAGGGTGTTGGCTTCAGCCCCTTCGAAGTTCTGTTCGGTCATCCCGTACGGGGACCCTTAGCCATCGTCAAAGAGGGATGGGAGATGCCCACTCCCCCTGTTACTACCAATGTAGTTGACTATGTGCTAGGGCTCAGAAAACGGATGGTACTTCTGATGGGCTTGGCTAGTGATAAATTGAAGGCAGGGCAAGCGCTGGTGAAACATTGGTACGACCAGAAAGCTTCCCTCATCAACTTTACACCTGGTCAGCAAGTCCTGATCATGAATCCAATAAGGCCTCGCGCTTTGCAGGATAAATGGTCAGGCCCTTACACAGTGGTGGAGCCCCTGGGTGAGGTGAACTATTTAGTGGACCTTGGAAGGCCTGGACAGGCTCCAAAATTGTTCCACGTGAATAGGCTGAAGGCTTTCGTCCCAAGAGTCGAAATCGCAGCACTGCTACTGGCGTCAGACGTTGAGGAAGAGGAGTCAGAACCTCTCCCCGACCTGTTCCACAGCGGTCCTTCAGATAGCTCCATTGAGGGTGTCCGAGTGGCCCCTCACCTGACTTCTGATCAGCAGGCTGAGGTGAAAAGTTTGCTTAGGCAGTTTTCCCCCCTGTTTTCACAGTCGCCTGGTTTGACACCTTGGTGCAAACATAACATTGACACAGGAGACAGTGTACCTACCAAAAGTAGGGGATACAGGATGTCGGATAAAGTACGGTCTTATATTAAGACAGAGGTCAACAAAATGTTAGACCTTGGGGTGATTGAACCCTCTAGTAGTCCTTGGTCCAGTCCTGTGGTCTTGGTTCCAAAGGCAGGCACTTCTGAATTGAGGTTCTGCGTGGATTACAGGGCTCTGAATGCTGTCACCAAGACAGATGCACACCCCTTGCCTCGAACAGATGAGCTGGTGGATACTTTGGGTGCCTCCAAGTACCTCAGCACGTTTGACCTCACTGCTGGCTATTGGCAAATAGCATTAGCACATGCCAGGGAGAAGACAGCATTTTCTACTCCAGACGGCCTTTACCAATTCCGGGTAATGCCGTTCGGGTTGAAGAATGCACCTGCCACTTTCCAGAGGCTTGTGAATCATGTGTTGAATGGGTTGGACGAATTCTGTCTTGCATATCTGGACGATATAGCAGTTTTCAGTGCCACCTGGGAAGACCATGTGAAACACCTCGGGATTGTGCTCCAGGCTCTTCAGAAAGCCCACTTGACCATAAAGGCGAGTAAATGCCAGATTGGACAAGGCTCAGTGGTTTACCTTGGACATGAAGTAGGTGGAGGGAGGATACAGCCTCTACCCAGTAAAGTACAAGCAGTACAAGACTGGCCTACCCCCACTACGCAAACCCAAGTGAGAGCCTTTTTAGGACTCACGGGGTATTACCGCAATTTTGTGGCAGACTATGGTACCATAGCTGCTCCTCTGACTGCCCTCACAACTCCGAAGAAACCCAAGAAGGTAACTTGGACCGACGAGTGTGAGAAGGCCTTCAATGGCTTAAAAGACTCCTTGTGCCAGGCTCCTGTGCTCAGGGCCCCTGATTATCAAAGACCTTTTATCGTGCAGACGGACGCCTCTGACACTGGGATAGGAGCTGTACTATCACAAGTAGATGAGAAGGGTAAGGAACACCCTATCGGTTTTATTAGTCGCCAGCTTAAGGACAGAGAGCTCAGATGGTCCACGGTAGAGAAAGAATGTTTCTCTGTTGTGTGGGCCCTAAGGAAGCTGAGGCCCTACCTCTATGGGACCCACTTCACTGTGCAGACTGACCATAAGCCGTTAAAGTGGCTAATGAACATGAAGGGGGAAAATCCAAAGTTGCTTAGGTGGTCCATAAGTCTTCAAGGCTTCGACTTCACTATTGAGCATAGACCAGGTGTCCAACATAGCAATGCTGATGGGTTGTCCAGAATGTTTAACCGACCTGAACAAGAAACTCATCCAGGGGTGGATTAGTTCCCCCTGTCCATAGTCTGGGAGGGGCGAGTGTTAGGAAAGATTTCGTAATCGTAGGGAATTTTCCTTCCATGTGGCAACCCCTAAACTTTTTGCTATTGTTTTTGACCGTGTTTTTGACTTTGCCAGAGAAGTACAGCCTTCTGCCGCACTTCTCTGGGCTTTCGCTCCTTTCTTACGGGGAAACTGACATGCCCTTAAGACAGTCAGTACCGGGGAACGTGGTTTCCCGTAGTTTCTTTAATCGTGTCGCCGTTTTAGTGCAACACAACACAAGAGGGCACTGTAAGCTAAGTTACAGCTCTCTTGGGTCTCTAGCCTTCTACAGGCCCTAGATACTGTTTTAGGATGGTATTTGATCGGTGCAAGTCATTCAGGGACTGGAATGGTGGCAGCGATCGTTTTGTTTATTTTGAGCTCCTTTTGGCGTTCTGAGCAAGTTTTTGCCCTGAACCCAAAATGGTGGCCTGGCTCCCCAAAATGGCCAGGCCGCGAGGCTCCTTTGTCCTGTCCACTGACCGTCTTGCTCCCTTCACCTTCCCCAGGTCGAGCGACCCGGGGCCTTCCTTATTTGGGCATGTACTTTCCCACGAAACGCAGATGCTTTCGCGGGCTTCTACATGTCGTTTGTGTGCCTCCAGGGTGTGGGCTGGGATGTCTGGTCCCAATACACATCCTGGGTGCCAGAGAGTCTAGGGTGGTGTGAATGCCTGGGACCACCGTGGTCCGTGATTGGTCCACGTATGGTATGTGTGTTGATGAGCGTATCTCCCATTGGCTCCCCTCCGTTTTGGCGCAAAGGGAACCATGGATAAGAGGGGGCTGGAAACACCACTACCATGTCGATCTCCTGAGTTCTCACGAACGAAGGAATACAGGAGCCAAGTATCCTGCAACTACGAGGCTGGACCGAGGAATCGCTGGTGACCCGCTGAAGGAATCCTCCTTTGCACTGCTGTCGTCCGGAGAGCCCCTGTCCTCCTTTGATCGAACCAGAAGGCCTGTACTGGTGCTTCGACCTTTGGAATAGCAGGACCAGCTATTCCCGGCATCTTCAACCATCTCCTGCCAAGTAAGCCTTCGGAAGCGTCTCTGGGCCATCCAGTTGACTGACCAGCTTACAAAGGAGTTTGGCTCTGCAACCGCCGCCAGGTTGTGTTGTATTGCGAGTCTTTGTCCCTCTCCCACGCTTCGTGCACTTGGCGTTCCCAGGTCTGAAGGGAGGAGGGTTCATTTGGCTCGAATACACACGGCCGCTCCGTTGTCCTGTGCGGCAACAAAACTGTGCTGGTTTCGTCGATTGGGACGTCTTTTTGCTCTACACGACTTCGAGGCGTTCCCTGCTCTTCTGAACCTGCCAGCTGCTGAAACTAACGTGGAGAAGCCTGGGTCTGCTTGCTTCGGGGACCGGTGAGTAGTATATCTAGGATCTGGTCGCCCTCCTGCAGTATCCCAATGCTTTTCCCTGCTGTGTAAAAACAGCACCCTTTTCGTCCGTACTCGCGCTCTGCTTCTGCCCGCTGTGGAGGCTGCGCTTGAGTTGCGGAACCTGTTCTTCTTCTGCTGTGCACTAACGCGAACTGCCTGACTTCCTCCGAAGAGCTTCCCCTTTTGCCCGTTGGCACCGGCGTGGCAGGTACTTTGAGCACAAGGCTCCACTCTTCGCAGGGCTCGGACTTCCATCTAGTTAGGTGCCTATGAAGGCGAACTGAGTCGAAAGCATTATCGCACTGCCTGTTTTCCTTCCCTGGCAGGTGGACTACATATTTCGTGCTTTAAACGCTTGCGACTGTGTATTTGTATATATATTGTGTTGATATGGTATGTGTTGGTTTGATATTGTGATATTGTGATTTTCTCGCTACGGTCATTATTTTAAAGGCCTTAAAATAAATGTGTATCTATTTTTGATATAACAACTGTTTGGAGTAGTTTGTTAGCGCTCTTGCTTTGTGTGCTCATTGCGGGCCTTCAGTCACCCTCACCCCTCTTGAGACCTAGTCTTGACCGCCGCGATCGCTACCTTGATTGGTCTGGCTTGTCCAGAGGTTACCCTGTTCCAAGTAATTAGGTTGGCCTTCTGAACTTCTGCGCCGCCAGGACAGAGTTCAGAAATCCGTCTTAACAGCAACAACAAAAAAAGAAGTGGTGCATGGATTCAGTTTGGTGTTTCCCATTTCGTTTGGTGTGTCACATCTTCTTAGTGCATAGATTTTTGTCACAGGCTGCTCACAAAGGTGATGGGAAGGGCTGGGGCAAGTGATCCTCTGCAGAGGGTCCTGGGTGTCTAAGGTTGGACGTATCCTAATCCAGGGCCGTTGGCAGAGGCGTAGTACAAAAGGCCTCATTTCCTGATTTCATAGTGTACAACAAAACACTTTTTCACAAAATACATCACCATTGATCATGAGCTGCTCCCACTGGTGGCAGTACCCAACTGATTTGTGTACGCTTCATCCGTTTTGCAATGGCATAGATGGGCTAAAAAACAGTAATATGGAAGGTTTCCCAGAGCAGTGCCAGTGGTTCATATGCATTCAACACCGTCCACTCATCACTTTTATTTTTCAGTTTGTCTCCCTGTGTGAGGGAGGGTATGCCCAGACTTGGGTCCCTTGCTCGCTGTTGCCTAGGGAAGCAAGCTGCACCTCACTGATGAGGCTCAACAAAGCCAAAGCATGTCTGGGGTTGCTTGTGTTTTCCATGCAGTGGATACCTGGCCTAGCGGTTCAGGCTGGGCTGCTCCCACTGGGGGGAAGTACCTGACTGATTTGTATATGGCTGGCCTCATTTTCCAATGGTGCAAACGGGTTAAATAACGGTGGTGTGGAAGGTTTCCCAGAGCAGTGCCATTGGAACAGATTCATTGGCGTGGCCGGAGCACATGGAGTGAGGCGGCAGCAGAGCTTAGCTCACGTCCTGATTTGTACATTGATCCTTATACTTGCTACCAAAGGCAATAATTCTGGCAAATAACCACAACGCCAGTTAGAACAAGCGCAGCAGTGCCTTCCGGGCGAAGACCCGAAGAAAATCGGAGCCTGCACACCCCGGAACGAGGTCTGCGAACAAGCCCCGGGGGTCCCACTGTAATGGCGGCCTAAGCGGAGTCGAAGACTGCAGCAGGGGGAGGAGCTAACCCGGACGCTGGAGGCCTGAGGTTCACCGGATGGTGGAAGCTGGCGGAGACTGGCACGGTCCAGATCCGAGGACCGCTGACACCGAGAGACCGAGGAGGGCACATCGGTCTTCTGAAATAGAAGCACGAAGGCGCCATTCCGCATTGAGCCCGCCACGGCCCAGCTCAGCTGACTGCATAGGAGATAGAAGTACTGCAGTGCTGCCGTGCGACGGAGCTGCTACGGCCCTCCCCCAGCTGCCGCACCGAGGGAGAAGACCGTCGGCAACAGGGAGACACCACGGAGGTAAGTGACGACACACCGTCCTCTCCCCGCAGCATCCGCGCAATCTGATAAGTTCCCCGCGCGGACGAAGAACGGGACCATATCAAGGTCTGCGAAACACGCACGATATACGCGTAATAGCAGGAGTCCCCCGCCAGAGCATGCACACGCCTAAACTTAAGCGCTGGAGCCCGGATACACTCGCAGACAAAACCCGAGAAGGCCTGAGGGAGCGCCGTAGGAGCACTGGAAGAGCTCTGGACTGAGGCACTGTACGCGCCCCCAGGAACAGCTCCCCACTTGATGGGCCCCATCGACTAGGCCACAGGGGTCCCAGGAAAACAATAGCTGGCCCAGATGCCGGTGGAGCAAGAAGGGAACCTGATACCCTACTACGCAGTGAGGCGACAGGAAGTCCCAGCTAAGTGCGGTGCCTGAGGTGAGCTAGGAAGCACTGGAGGCCACAAGTCATAGGCATCCAGGTAATACAAGGCCTGACACCAGGGCAGCGGACCAACACTAAAACGTGGGAGAAGGGGCTCATCACAACGCGCCAAGGGTCCCCTTCCAAAACAACGGGCTGAGCCAGAACCCGCTGGAATAACCCACGCAACACAGCGCAAGATGTCCTCCTCAAGAAGAATAAAACGGCGACGATAATGGACTCCTTTTCGGTGACAAGACCCAAACAGCAACTCCAACATGAAACTACCACGCAAACGGAACCACCCCCACCCGAGGACGACCCTAAAAACACTCAGGTACTGCAGGCTATTGCGGCACTCCAGACATTTATCGAGACCAAAAGAGGCGAATTCAAAGCCGACATGCAGCTAATGCGCCAAGATGCCCGCAATCTTACAGAAAGGGTGAGCAAAGTGGAGGTGAATTTACAGGACACCACAGATACCGCCACAGACTTGATAACCAAGGTAAACGAGCTAGAAAGGCAAGTTGCACGACTAGAGGCGAGGTCGGAGGTGGCAGAGGGGAGGGCTTGCCGCAATAATATACATTTACTAGGAATTCCGGAAGAAATGGAGGGAACCAACCCAACAGAATATGTAGAGTCCTTGATACTGCAGGAGATTGGGCCCAGCAAGCTCACACAGGGATTCCCAGTCGAGAGAGCCCATCGATCTCTACAAAAAAGACCCCCACCAGGATCACATCCACGCCCAATGATCGCGAAGATTCTAAATTTTCATGACAGAGAGAAGATACATAAATTCTCGAGAGAGGGAGGTGAGATCAAACCCCAGACTCCAAGATCGTCATGTATCCTGATTACACCCCCAATGTGCAACAAGCCAGGAATTCATTCATACCAATAAAAGCTAGATTACAAAAACTCAATCTCAAATACATGCTCCTATACCCCTCACGCCTCAAGATACTCTACAAAGGGAAAGCGGTTTTCATGGAAACTCCGGCTGCAGCCAACATGGGGCTGGAGCACAACAACCTAGCCGAAGGTGATGAACGCACCTCAGGGGCCGAAGGACTAAGCAGGAATCACGAATCCTACGAATGAAACCTCATCAAGTTATAAGACCAGAACATTGCACCTAAAAGGTGACCCTCCGCTAAGAAGACAGAATGCGATCCTACAGACAGGAGTTCAGATGATCACACATGGGCACTGCTACAACCCACCCCATTGTAACCTGTGCCGGCCTGTTACCAGCACTACATCCGCATCTCATGACCTGGATAGGCCAAGGGGACGCGGAAGCCCCCGAGCGTTGCCCTCCCAATGCAACTGCTGGGGGCAGTTCACAGTTGTTATATGTTGTTAATTCACTTATTCGAGTGAATTATTTGAAACAGTTAATAAGTCTCCAGGATCTAAAGTAATTCCATTAACGTGGACAAGGGAGGGAGTGGGGGATGCATCAACACTGGTCAAACACGAGGGGAGGCGTCCAAGATATATGGCCAACACGTGGGTGAACTGGGTCAGCAGGAAGCAAACACTTGAACTTTTTCTTGTACTAACATGGCCACACGCATCAAGGTTGTAACCTGGAACGTGAGAGGTCTGGGTACCTACCTTCGTCCCAATAGGATTAAATCCTACCTCCATAGAAAGAAGATAGGACTGTCCCTTCTACAGGAAACCCACCTAACGAAGGAGTCCATCGCAACGCTTCAAACACATTGGGGCGATCAGGGGTTCGGAGCCACATACTCCAGAGGAATGTTCACATGGATTAGCCCTCAAATCCCCTTCCAACTGAACAGGGCTGAATCAGATCCAGAAGGAAGGTATGTGATATTGTGGGGCCATATTGAGCAAACTGAAATATGCATTGCGAACTCATACCTTCCCAACAACAACATACCAGCGCATTTAGATCTGATGTATGCCAAGGTCACACAGTACAGGAATGGATTCTTTATCTGGGGGGGGGGACTTCTACTGTGTCAGCAACCCGGAACTTGACAGGTCCACCCCTCTCCCCGGAGGCCCGCCAGCATCCACCATGACGCTAAATACCATGCTGAACCGCCTAGACTTAGTGGACATCTGGCGGGAGCTACACCCAAGCGACCGGGGCTACTCCTCCTATTCGTCTCCACATAACCTGCACACTAGGATCGACTACATTTTCACTGGTAGAGAAAACCTCCCCCAGATTGACATGGCACGATACTTGGGCCGGACCATCTCTGATCACTCACCCTTAACAATAGAATGGAGCACCGCAGGACCCAGATCTCCAATACCCACAAGGAGGATGCCTACAGAAGCACTAAAAGACCCAGCATTCAGAGACGACCTCAGGGAATCCCTAGAAAACTATATAAATGGAAAACACAAATAGCGTTGACCACCTAAGTACATTATGGGATGCCCTGAAAGTAGCTATACGAGGAGAAATCATAGCAAAGGCAGGAGGAATTAGGAAGCACCTAAGAACTGAACTAGAGGAATGGGAAAATGAAATAGAACAGCTGGAATCCGGCACCCGAGATTCCCAGCAAGAAGCAGACAAGCTCAAGCAAATCAGATCTGAATGCAAAAAGGCTTGGGACAGGCTAGCCAAGTTTGACTACACCACCAGGACCAACAGGGCACACACTCAGGCAGACAAACCCAGTAGACTACTAGCCTGGCTTTGCAGAAAAGAACATCCCAGGTACCCAACCACAGCCTCGAAAGGCGCAGATGGCACGCTATACCGAACCCAACAGGGCATCAATGACACCTTTAAACAATTCTACACCCAGCTGTACTCCCACGACACCCAGATGCCCCCAGGCGAGATTTCAGACACCCTGGAAGAAATAGGACTGCCTAAACTATCGCCCACACACAGAGAAGCCCTAGATGCAGACATCACCAAGGACGATATAACTGAAACGATCAAGTCCCTGGCCACGTGCAAAGCCCCGGGTAGCGATGGGCTACCCACCAAATTTTACAAGACTTACGAACCTGAGTTAATCCCGCTGCTGCATGAGGTTTTTCAGTAGGCTTACGAACTGGGGATTCTGCTCAAGAGTATGCGGGAAACGCTGGTGATCCCAATGCTCAAACCCAATAAACCTGCTGGAGATTGTGACTCCTACCGCCCACTTGAAATGCTCAATTAATCCTAGCCAAGCGGCTTTCCAGGGTAATAGGAGGAGTAGTGCACCCAGACCAAAATGGCTTTGTGCCAAGCCGTAACACCACCGCCAATCTCCGCAGGCTCCAACATGTCATGTCCCAGGCCAACCTAGACGGAGGGTCCTACGCTCTGCTTTCCTTGGATGCCATTAAGGCGTTTGATTCCATCTTCTGGGAGTGGCTGCTGGCGGTACTCTGGGAATTTCGGCTTTGGAGAGAAATTCATTAGATGGGTCAAAGTCCTCCATACCAAACCAAATGCACGAGTAAAATCCGGACGGCTTATCTCTGCAGCGTGGGACATACAAAGGGGCACTAGGCAGGGTTGCCCACTCTCCCCCATGCTCTACATACTTGGGCTTGAACCTATTGCCATCTATTTCAGAAAAATGTTTTTGATGCTGGTATACGACTGGACGGGATTGATCACATAATATCCCTGTACGCGGATGATTTCATCCTCTATGTAAGAGACCCGCAACTGAACGTCCCGACTATGCTGGAGGTCCTCTGCAACTTTGCCAAAGTATCGGGTATACAATTCAGCAGAAGTAAATCCTGCCTCTTTCCACTGGGAGGCCTCAAAAACAAACACATAGGTGACCTACCTTCATTGGAGGTGAGATGGCACCTCACCACATTCCGCTACCTTGGAGTCAACATACACCACACACTCGAACTCATGCATGAAAACACAGCGGCAGCGTTGCCCCCTCTACGCAAATTGATAGGGTTCTGGTCCCGACTTCCCCTGTCCATGATGGGAAGGGCGTCCATCATCAAAATGATTGTTCTCCCTAGATTCCTCTACGGATTCCAAAATGTGTTCCATTATATCAAAGCTCCTTTTTTCTGCCTACTAGAGACAATACTTAAGGACTTCTTATGGGGAAAAGGAAGACACAAGTTGGCACTATCCACATTAACCCTTCCGCACAGACAAGGCAGCATTCAACTCCCTGATCTGGAGAACTATTATCTGGCAGCCCAGCTCAGCTTCGTAGCCAAATGGTTGGCTGATGACGTCACCCCGGAAACGGCACTACTGCAGCATCCAATTGCTCCAATCCGACTGAAGGAACCCATTTGGACACCCCAACACCTCCCAAGCGAAATGCCCTTTTTAGCCACCCTGGGAAAGCAAATATGGCACAAAACAAAATTGCTTCTCCACCTGAAGCACGCATATACTCCGGACATTCCGCTCCTTTCCGACCTGTACCAGAACAGTGTCGACCTGGCAACAATAAAATACTGGGAAAGGAAGGGAGTGTACAGATGGGGGGACTTATACAACACGGGCTCCTTCCGAGACTTCTCCTCCTTGCAATCCGAGGATGACATACCCAGCGGCCAATTCCTCTGGTATCTAAAGATCCGGAAACTAGCGCAAACCAAATGGGATACATGGCCCGAGGAGCCCGAGTCCAACCCCTTCGTAACACTACTGTATAGTTTGGGAGAAGGATGGAGACCAGTGTCTCAGTTATACAGTCACTTAATAGACAGGTCTAATCCCGTAGCCCTGCTCTAAAACTTAAATGGGACAGGGACCTGGGGCGGGAAATGACTGATGGAGAATGGGAGAGAGCACTGGCGTTCCCCAAGGAGGTTTCCAGGAACTCCAGATTCAGACTGATCCAACTTAACGTGCTTTACCGCTCGTACCTAACACCGCACAGAATAGAGAAGATCTACGAGCAACCCCAGCATACCTGTCCATGGTGCAACAGAGACAAAGCGGACCTAATGCACATGTTCTGGGAATGCGCCATGGCCCCACAACTCTGTGCTGAAGTGGAGCAAACCTGCAGGAGGGCTGACATGACCAGGTACAAGTGGACCCCCGAAGAGTGCCTCCTGGGGACTTACCCCAGACAAGCCAAAATTAAGCACACCGTAAAGCTCATGGACATGGCATGCATCCTGACTAAAAGGATCATTGCAATGGCATGGAAGCGACCGGGTGGCCCACGATTCCAAGCATGGCACAGCGAACTGGAACGCTGGGTCGGGGCAGAAACCTCAGCCTGGGAGGAAGGCATTGCCAGGTTCCCTGAAGACGCCAGTCAGGCACTGGACGCTTGGAAGGCCCTTACATGGGCTCTGTTCCACCCAACCTTATACCTGGGCATTTTGGGATGTTCATACAGGCGACTTGGGGATCTACAGGAGAGAGGCTTTGGAATCTCATACTGGGGACTTGGGAATCGATAGAAGGTGGACTTTGGGGGTCTTCACACTGACGATGATTTTGAGATCTTCATACTGGAGACTCAGGTATCCTTAAGAGGAAGAATTTGGGATCTTTATACTGTGAAACTTGTACAATTTATGTAGCAACAATAGACTTCAAATCAGCTTTTGACCTTGTTTCTCTGACGTTTTTATGGCAGACACTCCAGAAGTGGGGTATTCTAGAGGATTTGCTTAGGTTTATTATTGGTATCCATGAGAACTCCAATGTACAGCGGGGTTCGAAATTGAGGAGAGCTGGGAGCTATTTAGCTCCGGATTATAGCCAAGACGAGCCTTGACACCAATTGCTACTTTTGGCTCCCGAAACCAACTTATGCTGAACAAACGTACCAATGTGATTTTATCTCTGTGCATTTGGGACAATTGATAAATAAACATTAGGGCACTTCTATACAACATTTAAAGCATAACAGATCATAAAATGTGGACATAATGATAAGTCTGCAGCATATGTGGAAGTTAGTTTTGCGTAACACTATGTACTCACTCCCCGTTCCCCAATGGTAGCTCTTGGTCACAGGTTAATGCTGGATACCCAGGAGCTTCTTTTAGCTCCTTCTTACCCAATCTTAATTTCGATCCCAGTACAGATACGGCTACATTCAGAGGGCAAATTAACTATGAACATTTTTGTTAATAATGGTTTGAGACAGGGGTGCATTTTGGTCCCCTGTCTTTTTAATATTTATGTTTCTGACATAGGTGACATATGTGATTTTATTGAGTAAGCCTCTTTTGTCCCTCCGAGACTGGGTTCCTTGCGTTTAATATGGTTGGCGTGTGCGGACAATTTTATTTTATTAGATTGCACTCCAGTAGGCTTACAGCAGCTTAAGTTTTTTTTTCTGAATATAAATAAATGTGGTCAAAACTAAAATTCTGTCCTTGTCCAAATCTAAAAAGAAAAAATGTGGCTTTCTTTGCAATCTCAAAGGCACTAGATTCGAGACAGTAGATCATTTTATTTACATGGGCTTCCAAACTATAGGTGCCCAGGAAAAGCACATATCACTGCCTACTTACGTCAAAAAGCTGATGCCCTGGTACATCAGATGAATATCAAAAATAAATATTGCAAATGCGAGTTAGGACTGAGCTCTCTGCATGCGAAAGCTATTTGGAAATATTGGCTTTTTATAATAAGATTTTAAGTCCTTTTCCTGTTACCTTATTTGTAAAATGTAAAGAAATTGTTTTATATCATCAGTGAAGGCAGTGAATTAATTTAATGATTATTGTAGTTGCGTGCTAAATGAAATCTTGATCAGTGTTACAGATTTAGGAGACACTCCACATAAGGTAAAGGCTGCCCTGTTTGATTGGGATTGGTGTGTCACAGTGGATAGTCTCCATACATCTGTCTCTAAGAGTCAACTTTCGCATAAGTGCCTGGGAGTTTTGGTGTCCCACCTTTAACACTTTCCTTGTCCAAAAGCTATATCTAACTACACTAGGTTATGATAGAACGTATTTCTCACCAAGGATACACAGCTAAGTTATAAGAAAATTCTACTTCAGGAGGCATTTTACTGGTTTTATAAAGACATGAAGGAATTGGAAACACTTCAGCACATTGTCACCCCTTATGTCCAATTGTATCTGAAATTTGCACTCTATTTAGGGAACTGCATTAGTAAATTAGTGGTACTTGACTGTGATCTTTTTTGGATGGACTGCTTGGGTGGGGACTCCATTTTGCTTGTTTTGGCGTTTCAGTGTTTTATAAATTGCTTGAATTTAGAGGAATTGCAATTGAAACATCGTTTTTATTGGTGAATTATAGAATTTTAAGATGTCTTAAGATCTCATGAATTTTGGCTATTTTGAAAAATGTGTATAATGGTTTGTGAAATTGTTAAGGTTGAAACTTAGCCAATATCATTTTTAAATGTAATCTGTAGGAGGTGGACATTGGGATCTTCACACTGATAAGGACATTGAGATTTTCATACTGGGGACCCTTAGAAGAAAGGCTTTGGGATCTTCATATTGGGGGCTCAGCAATCTTTGAGGAACATGGGATTGTAATATGAGATCATTTTTGACCATCGTGGGAGGATTAAGGTCTTCGGACTTGCTTTGCTGAGGACCTGGGGAGTTTATCGCATAGAACATTGGGGATGTAATGCTAACATTTTGAAATCTTTCTGCCGAGTGCTTTGACATGCATTTGGGATCCATTTAATGCAGAAGTGCTACTTAGTTTATGACTTTAGGACTTTGGAATGTTTTTGATGAGGACAATGGAATCTTTGAGCAATCTTCATATGGACAACTTGTATGCTTCCGGCTTCTCATTCTGGTTTTCCATTTTTCATTACATTTCAAGATGCAGCAACGATACCTCCACCAGGCCACCTTCTTGGTTTTCCTACTTCAAGTCAGTTTCTCCAAAGAAAATCATGATCTCAGCAAAGAAAATGACGGTGTCGGAGTAGTATTCATTACAGACAACATCAACAGCTTGACCCCAGACTTTGCTGCCCTGTGCAGTAGCTCTTTTGACTCTGGAGTCTTCCCCCAAAAGCTTAAGACACTACTAATCCAGACGCATCCCAAAAAGGTTCAACTGAACTGGCAGGTCCAGCCAACTACACTGCCACTACTATCATGTCTTTTATTGGCAAAGTACTGGAAAAGATGTCCATCTCCCGACTCTTGCCCTTACTCAAGATGATGTCTTATTGTACAACCACCAATCTGGTACTATAAGAGGAATTGGCATGGCCTGCTTTATTAGAGATGAACTAGTCGCTTGATAAGAACTGTCCTGCCATTCTCATGATGCTTAAACTTGTTTCTACCTCTGACACCATCAACCATCCCCCTCTTCCCAACTACCTGGAAAACATCTTTGGCATTAAAGACTGTGCCCTCAGCAGAATCTTGTTCTTTTAGTTCTTTCTTTAGGACAGGGAGGTCCAGATTGAGCCAGGACCTTTTCACTGCCAGTGTATCCAACTATGGTGTTACCAAGCCTTCTTCCTCACCCCTGAAACTTTAAAACCAACCTTATACCTTTAACTTATCTTCTCTCCCACTTCTCCTCTCTTTTCTGTCTTATGCTGTTGACACCAAAATTACATTCTGGCTTGAGGCAGAATTTTCCTCAGCCCCCAGTCAAATTGTAAGCCACCTCTCTAGTGTCCAGGATTGATGTTTGAAATAATGTGTGTCTCAATTCTGCTATGACTGAGAACGTAATCACGTAGATCTGATGTAAGGAATGTCAAGGTTGATGGAAACTAAAATAAATAAAGCTTCAACTGGAGAACAGCTGCAGAACCAACACAGTCACATTCCCTCCCTAACTTGTATTCTCAGCATGTAACCCCTTGTAGACCCACACTTCCTATCATTCTAGCCTTCTAATTGTATCCATATTATTGTATTTGATCACTATATGCCCTTGATGAACAGACAACTATTGCTTTAAAATAGGTTCACAGTATAAATCAAAACCCAATACATGCATACATATAAAACTGCCTTTAGAGTACTGCTCATGTAATGCATTAGCTTGAACATACACAAACACATGCAAAAGAATATCATAGGTAAAAATGTGTCAGAGACATAAGTGAATACTGGTGCTCCTGTAAAACGGGACAAATGGGGGAAGGAAAACCTCTAACACAACATGAAAAACCAAAATCTGTTTCGGTCACAGAAGCACACCATAAGATAATCCTTGCAATCTCTGCTTTTCAATACCCCGCAAACACTTTGTGTATAAACATTATTCTTTGACTAGTAGGAATATTAGTTTAACTTTCCTCCTCAGTTTCAGGCCTTTGATCACATGTTCGCCCCAAGTGGGTACTCAAGTGTTTTGTCAATGCTGGCTTACGGGAAAAGCTTTTATCACAGTCCATGCACTTGTAAGGCCGCTCCCCAGTGTGGACCCTCTGGTGCACATTGAGAGAAGAGCTGTCTCTGAATCTTTTTGCGCATCCAGAACACTGATATGGCCGCTCCCCAGTGTGTATTCGCTGGTGTACGTTGAGGGAGGAGCTATCCCTGAAGCTTTTCTCACATCCAGTACATTTGTAGGGTTGCTCCCCAGTGTGGATACGCTCGTGTTTACTAAGGGCTGAGTTATCCCGAAAGCATTTCTCACATTTGCTACATTTGTAGGGTTTCTCTCCTGTGTGAGTCCTTATGTGAACTTTCAGATGATATAACTTTGTGAAGTTTTTTCCGCAAGTCGCACATTTATATGGCCTTAGTCCTGAGTGAAGCCGCTGGTGAAATCTAAGCAAGGAGTTTTGACTAAAGTTTTTTCCACATCGAGTACAACTATGAGGGCTCTGGGATGTGTGACTTTCTTGATGCATAAAAAGTGAAGCACTGTCACTGAAATACTTCTCGCAGGGTGTGCATTGGTAGGATGTCCCAACTGCGTGTGCTTTCATATGCTTCGTTAGGGTTGTGCTATCGGTGTAACACCTCATGCAGACTGTACATTTATACTCTCCTTCATTTGGGTGGGTTCTCATGTGTAGAAGGAGAGATGAACTGTCACTGATGTATCCCAAACAAGTTGTACATTTGTGTGATTTCTCGTCGGCGTGGAGTTGGCTATGTGAAAGAAGAGCGTCATTATCACTGAAGCCTAGCCTGCAGACTATACGCTGATGCAGCATACTGCGGAATAGGTTTTCTTGTTGTTTGATCGGTTCAAACTCTAGGCCGGATGTTTCAGATCCCTGGTTTTCTTGTTGAATCTTGGGAATTTGACGCCATCTGTGCAGTCTTTCATGGTTTACTGTGTCATAAGAACAACTAAGCAATGTTTCATGTGCACCATCTGAAAGCGTTCTGTGAAGCTTCGGCTCTTCTCGGGACACAGCTCTATGCCTCTTATTTTGTTTTGATGGAATATCCCCTGTTGGGATGAAACACAATATGGTCACATGACAGGAAGGGCACCCAGATGCCTGGTCATTGTCTAACACAATCTTGTAAATACAGCATACTCACTTCTTCTTGCAAGGCTTGAGTACTGGTGCTGATCCATGGATTGTGCTCGGGCATCATGCTTAATCATAGCTCTGTCGGGAGTGGCATCGGGGCAGCCTATAAATAAAAGGACACATGTACAACGCATTATAGTGTGGCCTAGTCCAATGGGGCATTAGGCTTCCAGGGACGGTACTGGAGTATGACATGTGACTACATATCTTATTGGTGGTACAATGGCAGGAAAATTACTGAGGCACTTCAACAGCCCTTGGAAGAGCTTTAAACGTACCATTACACTGCTTATTTGGCAACTAATAGTGTATGCTTCACAGGCCAGACATTCTCAATGATGATAGGAGAGGTGTGCATGACTTCAAGTAATCCAGTGTCAAGCTTGGAAGGTTCAAGGGGACAAAGGAATGCATCCCAAAAACCTGTTGTATCTTTAATGTGTCTTTGTGGAGAGGACTCACAAATGCAAATCTGTATCAGTCATAGACGAACAACTTTCTGCGTGATATGACAATGTATAGAATGAAGAAGCCATTAATTTGAACATAGGTCTGGATGTTCTGGGGTTCCTCAGGAGAAGTCAAATGTGGTGTTGTGATCCTCCATCGATCCCAATCACCTCACTTATACACATGCTCTGCCAGATTACAGGCACATTTTCTTTTTCAGCACATTGTTTGGTTTACAAATAATGCACATTATGTTTCATCGGAAAGGGCCATGCTTATTTCTGCCCTATTCAGGTGCAACCATTAATCATGCATGTGTGATGCAGGAGATGGAAAGCCTGTAGTCCGACATACAAGCTATATCGGGTTGTCATAAATCAGCAAAAGAAGAGCATCTCTACAACCAAATGGCAATTAACTGGACATGGTTGGAAAGCCTACACACATTGGGCCTCAATATGGGTTTGGCGATTCCAACATTCATATTTTCTCTAAATCCACTAAATCACAAGTGGCGGAATGCAATGCTAATAACAATGAACTCCATAGAATTCCATTGAGGATTCAAAGAATTAATTACAGGAGGTAGCTCCCCCTGAAGTAAGTCCTCAATTTCTTGGCAGTAATGTGGATAACTACCACCACAGCAAAGACATAGAAAGTGTTTCCTCCACATTAACACCAAAGATGGAATTTGGAGGTGTGGTAAACGAGGCAGTATTTAAATTAACTAAAAAGACCAGTTATAAGTAATTTCTCAAGTCTAAACATTTTGTAATTAAAGAACAAGTTACTTTCTTACCTGGTAACGTTCTTTCGATGGGATGGTCCGACGACGTATTCCATATCTATGACAGGTAATCACCACAGCTGTGCTGCTTCGGAAACTTTTCCGGCGTCTGCGTCCTGTGTCGATGACGTCGATGCGCCGACGTCGAGGACCTCCTCCGACGTCCGACGTCATCCGATGTGATAAGTAGGACGCACGACGCCTGTAGCCTCAGTTGTAGTTTTTTCCCCCAGAACGTGTGACATAAGTCAACTGCCAGTCAGACACAAAGCCTTGCGGAACGTAAGCTGCAATCGCAAAAGAAATTCTGCAGCGGGGAAGGCAGGGTGGGAGCGATATGGAATACGTCGTCGGACCATCCCATCGAAAGAACGTTACCAGGTAAGAAAGTAACTTGTTCTTCGAGGGGATTGGGCCCTCCGACGTATTCCATATCTACGACAGACTCCCAAAGCAGTACCAGAGCAAGGAGGAGGGAAAGAATTTATAAACACAATTTAGAATAGCCAATCAAATAGCAGAGCAAAGGACCGCCTTGCCAAAGGCCAGATCCTGCCCTCTGATGGAATCGAGGGAATAATGCCGTACAAATGTATGTACTGAAGCCCAGGTGGCTGCATCACAGATGTTGCGAATAGGAACACCCCTCTGCAGCGCAGTAGATGCAGCCACACCCCTGGTAGAATGGGCCCGCAAGCCAGCCGGTGGGTCCTTACCCGCCAAGCGGTAACACTCTGAGATGGCCAAAATAATCCAGCGGGACAAAGTCTGTTTCGTCACAGCTTGCCCCAAACGCTTACCAGCGTAACCAATAAAGAGTTGATCGTCCACTCTGACCCGGGACATGCGCGAAACATAAAAGCTTAAAGCTCTCCTAGGATCAAGCCTATGGAGCCTCTCCTCTTCCTTACCAGGATGCGGAGGAGGATAGAATGCCGGAAGAACAACCTTCTGGGCCAAATGAAATTCCGTCACTACCTTCGGAAGAAAAGAAGGACAAACACGAAGGACAACCCTGTCCTTTAGGAAAACAGTGAAGGGTGGCTTAACTGAAAGTGCCTGTAACTCACTCACTCTGCGAGCGGAAGTAACCGCAACTAAAAACACAGTTTTCAGAGTTAACAGCCTCAAAGGGCAAGAATGTAAAGGCTCAAACGGAGCACCCATAAGAAACCTAAGAACAAGGTTTAAATCCCAACCGGGCACCAGGAAAGGTGACGGAGGGAACATATTAGTGAGCCCTTTCAGAAACTGTGAAATTAAAGGGATCTTAAAGTAAGAACACTCATCAGACGAGCGCTTAAAGATGGACAGCGCCGCCAGGTAACCTTTAATGGTACCCACTTGCAAGCCCCTGTGGGCCAAAGAAAGCAACAAGGACAGAACCATGGGGATGTCACATGCAAAAGGATCCACATTCCGAACTCTGCACCAGTCGCAGAACTTACGCCAACGGCAACGGTACAGAGACTTAGTTGCTGGCCTTCGGGCCGAAAGCAACACCTCCATCACGTCTTCAGGGAGGTCCCAATCCCTATACCTCAACCTTTCAGAAGCCAAGCGTGAAGGTTGAGGGAACTGACCTCTGGATGGAGAACCAGACCCCCCTCCCGTGAGAGCAGATCGTCTCGGTAGGGAAGACGACGTGGAGGGCAGATGGACAAGTCGAGAAGGTCCGGGTACCACGTCCTCCGAGCCCACGCCGGAGCAATGAGGATCATCCGGGAACCGAACTTCCGTAACCTCCGCAGCACTTGCGGGATGACGGGGACTGGAGGAAACGCGTACAGCAGCGGGAACGACCAATCCACCACGAACGCGTCTCCTAAGGCTCCTTTTGGAGTAAATTCCCGCGAGCAGAACCTCTCGCACTTCCGGTTGACACTGGAGGCGAAGAGATCCACTTGAGGGGTCCCCCAAAGGGCGAAGATCTCCAGGAGAATCTCCTGAGCCAAATCCCACTCGTGAGAGATCGCGCTCTGCCTGCTCAGAGCGTCCGCCGTCACGTTTTCGACTCCGGCCAGATGAACTGCCGAGACCGAAACTTCCTGCTGGATGGCCCAGAACTCGAGCTGCATCGCCTCCCTGCTCAGAGGAAGTGACCCTGCCCCCCCCTTTTTGTTGAGGTAGTGCATGGCCACCGTGTTGTCCGTCAGGATCAGGACATTCCTTCCTCGCACAGTCGGCAGAAAAGCCTTCAGGGCTAGCCTGACGGCCCTCAGCTCCAACAGATTGATATGGAGTCTGGACTCTGACGGAGACCAACAACCGCTGACTGTCAGCCCGTTGGCATGAGCTCCCCATCCCGTGAGGGATGCATCCGTCACGATCGTCACCTCCGGCCAGGGAAGCCAAAATGGAGCCCCCTTCATCAAGTTGCCTTCGACGGCCCACCACAGAAGGTCCTGGGCGACCGAGGGCGGCACCTGAATCGGGTCCGACATCCTGCCGGAGGACTGCGACCATTGCATCTTGAGTGCCCACTGCAAAGATCTCATGCGCAGGCGAGCCTCTGGCACCAGAAGAATGCAGGATGCCATGAGGCCGAGCAACCTCAAGAACTCGAACGCTGGGAGCGTCTGGGCATGCTGAAACTTGTGCACCATCTGCTGAATGTGAAGAGCCCTCACCTGGGGAGGAAAACACTGCCCCAGGGAAGTGTCGAGCACTGCTCCGATGTACTGGAGCCTCTGCGTTGGCGTCAAATGGGACTTCTTTAAATTGAGGGAGAAGCCCAGCCTGTGAAGGGAGTGGCAGGTGACGGACAGATGATCCAGGACTTGCTCGGGAGAGCTCCCCCTGATCAACCAATCGTCCAGGTAGGGGTAGACGTGAATCCCCCCTTGCCTGAGATGCGCTGCCACCACCACCATGAGCTTGGTGAAAACCCTCGGGGCGGAGGTCAATCCGAACGGCAGGACCCGAAACTGAAAGTGCGAGTCGCCAACCGCGAACCTCAGGTACTTCTTGTGCTTGGGATGGATCGGCACATGGAAGTAAGCATCCTTGAGGTCGAGTGACACCAACCAGTCCTGAAGCTGAAGGGCCTGGAGGACTTGAGAGAGAGTGACCATCTTGAACTTGTCCTTCCTGAGGAGTTTGTTCAAACCGCGCAAGTCCATGATGGGTCTCAATCCCCCGTCTTTCTTGGAAATCAAAAAATAAGGGGAATACCATCCCTTGTTCCTCTCCGCTACAGGCACCAGTTCTATAGCGCCTTTCTCCAGCAGGGCTTGAATTTCCTGCGCAAGGAGCGGATCCGGACACTTCAAAGAGAGGTTCCCCGGTGGATTGTCGCGAGGCCTGTGCCGAAAGGGAAGACAGTAGCCGTGGGCTATGATCTCCAGAACCCACACATCTGAAGTAATGGCTTGCCACTCTACAAGATGCTGCGCCAGCCTTCCCCCAACCGGCGAACCATGGGACATGGCCTCATGACTGAGTAGGAGCGGCTGCGGCGTTACCTGAGGGCAAAGAGGCAACTGCCCGAGCGGCCTTGGCACCACGGGTACCCTGTCGTCCACCTCTGGTACCCCTGCGCTGGCCTCTTTGACTGCCAGCCCCTCTCGCTTTACTGAAGGATGAGTAATAGCGAAAGGAACCACCCCTCCACTGCTGTCCCCTAGGACGAAAAGGCGGAGGTTGGCGAACTGCAGCGCCCAACGACTTCACTGCAGCTTTTGAGGTCTGCAACCTCTCAAGGCTCTCGTCAGCCTTGCTGCCAAAAAGGTGTTCACCGTCAAAGGGCATGTTGAGGAGCCGGGATTGCACATCAGGAGCAAACCCCGACTTCCGCAACCACGCAAACCTGCGTATCACGGTGCTCGCCGCCATGGACCTACTGACGCATTCAGCCAAGTCCAGACCCGACTGAACGGACTCACACATGGCATCCTTACCATCCTGGACCATAGCAAGGAAACCATCCCGTTCATCCCCTTCGGGAATATGTTCAGCCGCCAACGCAACACAGTTCCACAGAGTGTGCGTGAAACGTGACAAGGCACAAACGGAGTTGGCCGCCTGAAGCGCCATACCACCAGAAGAAAACACTTTCTTCGCCCAGCCATCAAAACGCTTGTCGTCCCTATCAGGAGGGATGGTAGGGTACGACGCCTGCTTTGCCGGGGCCGTGGCCGCCTGCACCACCAAACTTTCCGGAGTGGGGTGCCTGGTCAAGTAGCAGGGGTCGCTACTGGCTGGACGGTATTTACGCGACAAGGACTTGCCCACCGCCGGGAGACTCTCCGGAGCAGTCCAAGCCGCCGCCACCCTTCTCTGTAAAGCCATATGGAACGGCAGTACCGGGTCAGTTGGGGGACCAACATCAAGGATGTCCGTCAGGTCATCCTGCACAAACTCCCCTGGGGGAGCAGACCATCCCAGATACTCAGAAACCCTAGCCATAAGGCGCCGGTAAGAGGAATCGGCATGGGAGCCAGGCTCAGGCCGACAAAATTCCACCTCCGGAGAGGTGTCCAGTCCACTGGCATCATGCAGAGACTGCCTCAAATCGTCAAACTGACTATGGCCCGAGACAATGTCATCTGGCACCTGACGAGGAACCAGGCCATCAGAATCCTCATCCGCCTCTGAAATATATTCCAGGTGGCGAAAAGAAGGCACCCGAGAGTGCTTGCTCTTAGCCTGAGCCTTCCTAGGGGGGTACACCCGAGACACGGGGCACCTCCGACACAAAAGGCGTCGATGGCGTCGAGCGAATCGGCGCCGCCGTCGAGAAAACCGGCAACGGCGCCGAGAGGATCGGCGTCGACGTCGAGGAAATCGGCGTCGACGTCAGATGCAGCGCCTCCAGTATCGGTGGCGTCGACACAGCCCTCGAAGCCGGAGCCCCGAGCGTGTCCCTCGACGACCTGATCGTCGACGGCTTCGACGACTTCCTCGGAGCCGGAGCCTCGAGAAAGCCCGTCGACGCCCTCGACGCCTCAGACGTCGATGTCTTCCTCGAAGACATCACAGGTGCACACGGTCTCGATCGCGTCGAGGACCGGGACCTGGAACGGGTACGGCGAGAACGAGCCTCCTTGTCCAAACGGGACCTCTCCCGTGACTCGCGCCGACCACTCTTGCGAGCGGTGGCACTCGACCTCTCACGGCCGACCCCACTCGGGGGCGCGGACGGTTGAGTACCCTGCGACTCAAGAATCGCCAACATCTTCTTCCCGAAGGAAGCCCATTCCTCCGGCGTCGCACGGCTAGTGGGGTAACCGACGGGCCGGGCAGAGTCCTCCGAAGAGGACCTGGAAGGCGACCGGTGTCGGCGCTTCCGAGAATGCCTCGAAGAGGCTGAGGAGTGGCGAGACCGACTCCTAGAAGAAGACCGACGAGACTTCCGACGATGACGCGGAGAGTCACCCCTCGAATCATCCGTCGAAAGCCCCGCCGACTTCGACTTCCGGGGCTTGGACACCCGACCTACCGACAATTTCTTCTTACGCTCGCGTAAGGCCTTGGACGTGAGCGACTGGCAGTCGATACAGTCATCCGTGTCGTGGGCCTCCCCGAGGCACCAGAGGAAGGCGTCGTGCGAGTCAGTCACCGACATCTTGGACCCACACTCCCCGCACTTCTTACTGCCCGGACGCGGGGTTGAAGACGAAGTGGAAGACATCGTCGAAGAAATTCACAAACGAACAGGTTCGAAGAACCAGAAAGAACAGAACTCCAAAGAGTCGAGGCTTAGAACCGAGAAACACGAAGCAACAAGTTCGCGGAAAAAACGGAACTGAGGCTACAGGCGTCGTGCGTCCTACTTATCACATCGGATGACGTCGGACGTCGGAGGAGGTCCTCGACGTCGGCGCATCGACGCAGGACGCAGACGCCGGAAAAGTTTCCGAAGCAGCACAGCTGTGGTGATTACCTGTCATAGATATGGAATACGTCGGAGGACCCAATCCCCTCGAAAAAAAAGATTTAAATATAGATAGAATGAACATACATTTACAATATTTCTATGCATTGAGAAAAAGGTAGTTGTCTTATTTAACACATTATATCTCATTAACAGGAACGAATCAGCGTTAATTCACATTCCTCCCTATGATCTTTGTGTCACATTTCAAAAAATCAGGTTTACATTACACGTCTGTCCTAAAAAAAAAAAAAATGCTTTAATGAAGTATTAGCAAAAACACAACTTATTTTGTAATCATATTATTACTACCAATAGCCTCCGCCACTGCACTGAATTTGTTATCGATCCCTGAAGATGTGAAAACTGTTCAATTGGTCCTAAACATCGAAAAAGAAAGAACTACCTCCTTAAATTAGTTGTGAACTTAATTTAATTGGATTTTTTACATTAAATTACCTGATATAGATTGACGCAGAAAACACGAGGAATGGTCTTCTATTCAATGCACTAATTTCAGAAATTGATGGAAATCAGCATCACAATCTCTTCAAATGACCATCATTAAAAAATATGAAGTTTGCCCGGCTGTGGTATTTATTTATTTAGTTTATTGTTCGCTTGTTAGGTGTTTATGCAGCAAGTACATACTGTTTCAAAGCACCCACAGGGCAAAGGGAGGGATCAAGGGAGTGATACACATTGAATACACAACAGAGGAGGGGAAAGGAAAAAAAGAAGGACAAACCTACTATGCCTTGTGAGTATTCAAAACGTGCAAGTGCAGCAAGGAAGAGGGCAGAGGGGGTAGGTGCTGGAGTGTCCATGCTTGTGAGTGATCAACAGATGAAGTGCTTGGTGTGGTAAGTGCAACACGGCCTGGAGCCGTGTTGGGTGTACGTGACAGCCTCCAAGGCAGAGTTAGTGCCAAGGCCAGTGATGAGAGTAGACAGAAGTTGGGCGATTGGGTGTGGGAGGTCAGGCGCCCCCCACGGCTGCATAAGGGCCCAGGACACCAATCACAGCAACTGTGAGATTAGCAGAGGTGAGAAGATGGGAAGGAGGAGTAAAAGAGGAAAGTCTTGAGGAGCTTCAGGAATTTAAATAAGTCCTGCTGAAGGCACAGAAGGAGGGGATGCTGTTCCATAGTAGGGAGCCAACTGAGGAACCCGTTCAACCTCCTGCTTTCTGTTTAGCAAAGAGCTTTACACACAAAGAGTTGGTTTCAGAGGAACATAGAGGTCTGGAGGGAGAGTATTTAGTGAGATAAATATTGACAATAGTGATGAGGTCCCCGGGCCCAGACAGCCTTGTGGATGATGCAGAGGGATTTGAATTTAATCTGTGCAGCAACAAGAAGCCACAGACGTCTTTTTAAGGCAGGAAAGATGTGATTGCTGTGCTTAAAACCAAGGATATGGCAATGTCCTGAGTGTGAGGGAGGAAAGAAGGAGAGAGGGGATTAGAAGATGACTCCAAGGATTCTGGAGAAGGGAGACAGCCCATGGAGGAAGGCCAGAGTGAAGGGAAGAAAGAGGGTGCAGGGGTCCGGATTGCGAAGGATCTCAGTTTTACAGACGTTGAGGCAGAGATCGCTACAGGTGCACCAGGACTGAATGGCAAATAGGCAGTCAAGGATGATGGATGGTGCAAGGGGGTCAGCAGGAGATTTCAGAAAGAGTTGAGTGTTGTCTGCATAACACTGGAAGTTAGGGGAAAGGGAGGAGATGAGGCATGCCAGCAGAGCAAGGTAGATGTTTAAGAACCAAGGGGAGCGGATAGAACCTTGGGGGATGCCACAGGTGGAGAAGGTGCCCAGGATGACTTGGGCCGAGCGGTCAGTCCAGTGCCCGATCCGAGATACCAAGGGTATCATGGATTCTTTGTATGAGGATGGAATGGTTGACCGTGTCAAATGCAGAGGAGAGATTAAGTAGAATGAGGACAGCTGGGGAGTTGGAGTACAGAGACTCTAGCAGTTCTTCAGGGGTGTTCAGAAGCGCAGTATGGTATGGTATGGCACCCAAGTCTGTTGTGCATTTCTGTGAATGTTATAATGCATTGAGGAGAATGTACTTGATCCCACTATTTGGGAAAAAACATGTCAAACATACTTTGGATGCACTTGCGTTATGCCGATCGACTGAAATTTTAAATTATATTTATTTTGTGGCCAAATGTATTCATCGTGCTTGGCTTTGTAGGAAACCTTTGTCTGTTGTGTAATATGCAATTAACTGAATTTTATGGTGTGCTTATGCAGACTTTAATGCTAGCTTTGTCCTGGATTCAAGGTGTGAGATTTGTGCAGGAATGTTTTAAAAACGTTTGTATGCTAATGGCAAAACTGCTGAATAAAGCATTTTGACTGATAATAAAAATAAAATCGACACAGACTAATAAAACATTTCTTCTTCCGATCTATACCTCTGTGCATGGTGTGACAGGGTCAGGATCATGACCTTGTCAACGGGGAGGACGGGGCCCCTCCCCAATCTGGGGCAGCAGGGTCACTACAGAATCAGCCCTGACCCATATCCGGAAAGTGGGAGTTAGGGAGTCCCCAGTCCGTAAAAACCTCCCATGTGCCTTAGATGTCATATGACTGTCTCCCAAAGCTTACCAATAAATGTTCTGGTCATGGATAGCGTTTCTATTACAGAACCACATCTCCCACAATGCACCAGCGAGCAACCAAGAAAACTCAGCTGGGATCCAAACAAGGGGAGAAACAAAAAAATACAGCAATCAAAACGGTACATGAGACTTCACGACAACCCTCCACCTGGCTTCCAGCAATGCAGACAAACCCAGAACTCACCACGAAAGCAGAATAACGGAAGTCCAGACCTAATTCACGACAGAGAAACAGCAGGGAAAACATCAGACACTGTTGCTGAACGGTGGTGGAAAAGGAGGAGGGTGTTACAGGTTTTTAAGTCTCTCAGGTGGGTCTGGGGAGGAGGCAGGCACTGAGTGGTGTAGAAGGTCAGGTGAACATTGCAGTCAATGGAAAGAGGGATAGAGAACCACCAGCTCCACAATACAAAAGAAAACAGAAGTAAAGGCAGGGTGTGGTTTCATGTGAGGTCACAGGAGGAGGTGGAGCTAGACCTAGAGAACAGGCTAAGGACTGACAGGAGTGTAGTGTTGAAGAGTTGGTGTCAAAGTTTCGTACAGGGGAGGTATTTGTGAGAGTGGTATCAGTTGTGTGTAGTTTAGTGTAAGAAGTGGGGAGGGTGGGGTATAAAAGATGAGAGGAAGAGAAAAGAAAGTTAGGGAAATAGTGGCATTTAGGCTAAGGGGAGTGAGGGTAGTAGCTAGTGTACAAGACATTATCAGAAGAGAGTGAGGCTAGTAGAGTGGGGTGTAGGAGTGGGATGGGAGAAGTGGTGAGGCTAATGAGAGTGAGACTTGCTACTCTCAGACGGTACAGGAATTTTCCTTCAGGTTTTCAAAGGGATAAGAAGCTGCCATGCAACAATCAAAAATAAGTAGGGGGTTGGGGAGGCGCGTGGCTTGGGAGCCATGTAACAGGACGTGAATCCGCAGCAGCTCCACAGCAGCTTGTGCAGATCCTTCACAGATCCGGATAAAATGCAAAGAATAGGTGGTCCTAGCGTATAAGTAAGCACACAAAAGTGCGTGTGAAAGGATCAGGCACAACTGGAGGCACTTTGCGCTGTCCCTGCACTGCCACCAAAGCTGCCGCAGGCAGAGAAGAAGATCCAGACGGACCGAAATGCCACAGTGCCAAAATGGCGGCCAATAAAGGGACTGAGTAAAGAAGTAGCCACCGAGCCCTGGACCGCAAACCCAGTGATTGCAGGGACGAAGCCGACAACGAGTGCAGGTTCGTTGTAACACTCCTTGATGTGCATGCTATAGTGGATCTGCAGCGCAAGACAGGGAAAACATATTTGGAGAACTCTGACGTGCAACGTTGGAAAGCACATCGCACGCTTAGAACACGCTGCAGAACGCGGATGGAAGAGACCTGCATCCCTGAGCGGAGAAAGAGCTCTTAGATCTCTTCCAAAGCCGTGCCGCATAATAACAACGCAGTTACATTGTTGCTGCGGAGCACAAGCCGGCGTATGTGGCCAAGGGAGGTAATAAAATGTCACCAAAACAAGCCGGGCTGCAGAGCGGATAAGACGCAGCGGCACTGTGGCAGCCGAAAGACGATCCGAGGGCCCCCGACCCCCAAAAGACCAGCACACTGTGCAATGCCCGAAACACGTAGAGAAACACACAGACCAAGCCGCATTAGCTTGCAGGCACGGCAAACCTGCAGCAAGTTGCGAGTTACAAACTGGCCCAAATCGAAACAAACGGGACCGCCGCACCTGAACGACCCATCTGCTGGATGATAAAGAATATGCGGCCGTTCGCCCACAGTGATATGACATTGCGGTAGACACTGGCAATCCTAGCAGTATACCGGCAACGAACCAGCTCGCTGAGAGAAATATGTGATCCTGAATGCACTCAGCCTTTCAAGATGTGCCCGCACCCATACCTGTAAACAATGTGCTACAGCAGGCTGGCCCACACGTAAGCAGCACATATTAACATGGCCAAACAGAGGTAGAGAGGAATACAAATGAGCCACACCAGACGGCCTGAATCAGATGGGCTCACAATTCATAGACAAAGCCCATGTTTAGCCAGAGCAGCGCAAAAGCCCCCTGGGAAGCACACACAATAGGATCCATAAGGGCAAACAGCAGATACTTTGAGCAGGTGCGTGCTGAATGAAACAGTGGGGCGGCAAAAATAAATAAAAAAATAAAGGAATAAGAAAAGGAAGGGGAAAGGTGGGCAGATGTGAAAGAAGAACTGGCCCGGCTTGATAGGCCACAGAGCACTGCAAGCACCACCAGTAGTGTGCAGCTACCCACAGTCCAGAGCCCCATGTGAGCGGCTACTGAACACACAGTCGTGCACCCGGAGGCAAAAAGCGGACAACACTACAGAGAAGCTCTGTCCCCACACCACAAAAGGAGTGAGAGGCAGCCCGAAGGTGGTCGAAGAGAGTATTCAGTGGGGCGCCATCCGGGTTACACACGAGCACTGGCCGTGTACCGCCAGCCAAACCCACGCGACAAGAGGAGAATAAGCTGCCGGGCAAAAAGAATACCCTTGAAAACAAAAAGCCCCCGCAGACACGTCCGCGGACTGCGGCTGGCCAACACACTGGACCTGCTCTTTCGAGACAGACTGCAGGCTCTGTTTGGCCCGCTGCAGTACTCAACACGGACATAGTGCAACAACCGAAAAAGAAACCCCTAGATACAGAACAAATTGCCCCACACTTGGGGATTAAGACCAAGTATAAAGAGGCACCTGACTCGATCGCTTTACTTGCGCGCAGATGGTATCTAAGGCGCCCTAAGCCAAGGGGAAACAACCTATTCTGAAGGAGTTCGCTAAAACATCACCGACAGCGGAAGGGGCCAGACCCAAAGGACAGCATACACAACAGGAGGAAATCACAGGTCGCAGCGACAAACAAATACTAGATGCCATAGCAGAATTAAAAGCATCTTGGGAGAGCAAGATGGGGATTGCTATTCAAGAAATGAAGTCCTCGCTTGAGTTTAAAATTGACACGGTAAGCGCGGACGTAAACCTGTTGCGACAAGATGTTCGAGCGCTAGCCAAGCGCACATGGAACCTGGAGAAGGTGGTGAAAGTCAATACAGACTCGTGTGCGACCAATGCTAAAGAGATCCACACGGTACGCCAACAAGTGCATAACCTCGAAAGCAGAACAGAGGAAGCAGAAGGATGATATGATATGATTGTTTATTTATATAGCGCCTATACACAAAAGTGTTTCAAAGCGCTTCAAGGAGGGAGGGAACATAGGAAAATACAGTACATTCAGTTAAAGTCCTTGAAGCAATACAGAATGTGAGAAAAAAAAACTATCGTAATAGGCCTGTCGAAATTTCTGATAGTGCAAGTGCAAAAAAACAGGTAAGGCAGGAGGTAATGGAAAAGGAGAACAAAGCAAGCAGTAACATTACTATGTCTGACGACAATTTACGCAGTGCAGGAGGAATACAAGAGGAGGGTTGGGAGGGGGGGCAGGAGGGATAGAGGGGAGAGGAGGACAGGACACGCTGCTGAGCAAATTTTATCAGAGATAAATTTAAAAGCAGGGGAGGGGGAATGGAGAACAAAAGGGTAGGAGGGGAGACAGACAAGCTACTATCAATGGTCAAGGAACAGATGATAGGAGTAAGTGCTAGGAGGGGAAAGACCTCGAGTGAGTGTCTAGGTCCCCAGAGGAGTGGGGAGATGCAAGCAAGAGAGAGTAGGAAGTAGAGTGGGAAGTAGAAGAGGGTGGGTTTGAGGTACCCAGTACATAGAACAGGGGAAGCACCTCAGGGTAAGCACCTCAAGAAGCGTGAGTAGGGTCAGCGCGGAGCAGAGGGCGAAGGGTCACGTAAGGTGTGGTGGCAGGGGCAGACGTGGAAATGTAATTGGTATTGCCAGGCAGTAGCGGGACCAAGTCTCGGCAGAGGCGGGCACGCTTACAAACTTAAGGATTGAGATGAGATGAAGGGTGGCAGACGAACAGAGGGGAGAGGGAATGAGGCAAAAGGGCAAAAAAAGGGGGTGGGAGATGTAGATGGATCAGAACAGGTGTACAGGCACGAGTTATATAGAGGTAGCAATTCAAGGTAAGTTAAAGACAGTGAATGCAAACAGTGGAAACATGCATAGATAATGGACCAAACATTTGTAGTGCGTTCGATTAGAGGAAGGGTGAAACATGCATGAGGTACAGGTAAATCCCCCAATGTCATGGAGGGCAGGAGTGCGGTATAGAATGATAAAGTGCATAGACAATTTCAAACAGTATTTAACAATGATGAATTACAAGATTCCACTGAGATGGAATTAGAGACTGTAGATGATCGGTTCACAGAAAGATGAAAGGCGTGCAAGAACAAGTGCCAAAGTCGAGAATGTTTGTTGTGGCACTGAGGGTAGGATCCAATGGCAGGTGGAGAGGCTGAAGCAAGAGTCAACTGGAGGTGGAGGGTGGTGAAAAAGAGTCAACGATGGTGCAGCAAGTGATGTTGCATAGTCAAGTTCACTTGGGTGCTGGGTTTTACTGTAGAATCAAGTGGTAGATGGAGGTGGGGGAGAAGACCAGGGGGGGATAAGTAAAGAATGAAGACACGGAACAAGGAGGAAGCAGAGGTACGTGCACTCCTTACCTTTGCGCCGTGACCCTGCATTAAGGTGTTGTAAAGAACGCTGGGTGACCAGGAGGGTAGGCTGCAGGCAAGTCCATGGAAAGGACAGGGAAAAGACAGGAGGGAGCCCTTAAGCGCTGCCCTTAAATGCGCGGATGCGGCTTCGCCTCACGGCTAGGCCGGGTCTCTGCATTTGATGAGGGCAGGGGCCAATCAGGAGGCAGGAAACGAGGACGTGCCTCCAAGCACTGAGGACGGTGCAAACAAAGAAGAAAGCTCGGCGGCCATCTTGGCATGGCCTCGTCCAATGCTGCAGAAGTAGAAGAAGCAGCATTCCGGGTCCCACGGTGGACGACGGGGCCATCCTTCTGGGTGGAGGTCACAGGGAAACGTGCGCGCCCAACAATGTACGCATTGTGGGACTTCCGAAAGGAGATGAGGGATCAGACTCGACAAATTATGTGGAAAACATGCTACTACAAGAAATAACCGATGGGCACGCAGCCAGGGATTTGCAGTAGAACGGGCGCATAAAGCCCTGATGAGGAGGCCGCCACCAGGAGCCCCCCCGCGGCCGATCAAAGCAAAAATACTGAACTATAAAGATAGGGAAAAGATCCTGGAACATTTTCGCAAAGGGGGAATGATAAGCAGAGTGTCAGCAACCATCACGGTATATCCGGACTATACCCTTTTGGTGCAGAGACAGCGCATGAACTAAGTGGTGGTCAAAAGGAGACTGCGGGAGGCGGGCTACCAATACATGCTGCTGTACCCGGCAAAGATGAAAGTGCTCCATAAAAACAAGGCCCTTTTTTGACACATCAGAGGATGTGACAGCATGGCTGGATGCAAGGAACTGCCTGTTGACCATGAGGAAAAGGAGATGGAGAAGTGAACAGACACCCCCGCGAAGCCTCGGAGGCGGACACGTAGACTATTGAGAGAGAAGTACAACACGCATATTGACTTTGGGACTAGATTATAATCACGTGCCAGATCTGAACCCCAGATCTAAAATATATGCGAGAGTTGGGGAAACCAAGTGGTGGTAGGAAGGCAGCGCCAAGCATGTAACTGCTGGTTACACCCCCCCCCCAGCCAGGCGTTCTCCTCAGGTCTAACGCAGCCACGATCGGTCTGGATAATTCCTGCCAGAACTAACACATACTATTGACCTCTCAACCACCAGCTGCACACATATCCGGTGCTCACACGCACCTTTGACTCTCTCTACTCTCTTTACTGACTTGAACTTCGGTTCCCAAGGGCGTTCAACCTACCAGCGCCTTCAGACCATACCACCGGTATATAAGGCACTATATAAATGCAAAGTAACATAACATAACATGTAGACAAGCATAATACTACAGCTTCAATGCAGGAGCAGTGGAAACGCACCTATACCCCCAGTAGACGAAATTAGGTAGGATATTAGTTGTAAAGTATCCCCTTGCTGAGTTCTGAGTATCGGCTAGGCCGAAGAAAGGGACTAGATGCGGGGCAGCCTGAGATCCAGGGATGGAGCTGGGCAATTGTTTGGGAAGTTGGGGGGGGGAGAGGATGAGGGTAGAGGGATGTGTAGTGTTAGATGTTGGGATGTTTGAACGGGGGTTAATAGTTGGGGAATGAGCTTGCACCAATATATCAGAGGGCCCAGGAACAGGGGGAGCGGAGAAGGGATGGGATGGGATATGGACAAAGATGGGAGACCTTAGAATAGCAACCTGGAACGTTAGGGGTCTCAACAGCTACCTGAAGAGGGAAGAGGAACAAGGTCATGATGTACCTAAGAAGGCAAAAGATAGACATAGCCTTGCTACAAAAAACCCACCTCACTAAAGAGAAACAGGAGGTGATTAAAAAAAATGGAGGGGGACTACTGTTGGAACTACTTATTCGGCATATGCCAGGGGAGTACTCACTTGGGTGGCGCCACATGTACCCTTTCAGATACTGCAGTACACGACAGAGCCGGACGGCAGAATGGTGGTGGTGTGGGGTATACTAGAAAATAGAGAGCTGTGCATAATTAATAGATACGCCCCAAACCAGGGCACACTGGCATAACTTACGACATTATACAGCAAAATCATCCACCACCTGGGGGGGTGGTCATATGGGGAGGGGACTTCAACTGCACGCTAAATCCTAAAATGGACAGGTCAGACACAAAATTAGACAGACCTACTCCCGCAGCTAAGACCCTGCAGGGAGAATTTCAGCTAGAAGATATATGGAGGCAGCAACACCCTAGCGATAGGCATTACTCACATTATTCAGCCCCACAAAAGTTACACACGAGATTGGACTACATGTTCGCCACTCCGGAACTCATCGGGTAGATAGTATTCTTGCTTTATATTCCGACTCCTCTATCGGACCACTCCCCTTTGGTACCGCCGCGGAGACATCAGCCTCCCAGAGCTGGGATCCCCACGTGGAGGCTCAGAGCCGAAGCACTGAGAGATAATGCATTCCAGGAGGACCTAAGTGAGGATAACCAAATTCTTTGAAAATAACACTGGCAGTGTAGATTCAGAGGGTACCTTGTGGGAGGCGTTTAAGGTGGTGGTGAGGGGAGCAGCCATATCCAAGTACAAAGGGCTCCAAGGGGGCATAGCACGAGAATTACAAGAGACCGAAAGGAAAATAGAAGCAATCATGAGAAGAGGGGACACCTCACAGGAGGATGCCGAGACTATGAGCCAATTACAACAAGAAGGTGTAAAAGACTAGAACTTAAACCACAAGAAATATATCGAAAGACAACATGCAGGGGGAGACAAGCCGGGGAGGCTGCTAGCATGGTTATACAAGAATGAAACACCCAGAGCAGCAATCAGAGAGATAAGGGGAGAAGCAGGCCAAGTATGGGACACCCAAGACAGTGTAAATGATAGATTCCTTGAATTCTACCAACATTTGTACGAGGAAGCAGGGGGATGGCAGATCAGGAGATCCAGGAAACGCTAGAAGACATAGGGTTACCTAAACTGGACACAGAAGAGAGGGAGCACTTAGATGCCCCAATTACGATGGAGGAACTGGAGACTATTGTCCAACACCTGCCCACTAGTAAAACTCCAGGGGCAGACGGGCTCCCTAGCAAATTATACAAAACGTATAGGCAGGAGGTGCTCCCCCTGCTACTGGCAATGCTAAACAAAGCCTTTGAGAAAGGGAGACTGCCGGAACCCCTGAGGGAGACAATATTAATCCCACTCTTGAAACCTAATAAGCCCAGCACAGACTGCGGGTCATATAGACCGCTATCCATGATTAATCAGGACAGTAAAATCCTTACAGCGGTGCTGGCTAACAGACTTAAGAGGGTAATAAATAAACTCATACACCCAGAACAGACTGGCTATGTCCCAGGTAGGAGAATATCTGATAACCATAGAAGGCTCCATCACATTATAGAGCAGTCGGAAGGCGACGCCAACGAAATAGCAATAGTCTCACTAGACGCAGTGAAAGCCTTCAACTCTGTAAAATGGCCCTGGCTAATGGCAGCCTTGAAGGAATATGGGATGGGACCCGGATACCGGAGGTGGGTGAAAATAGTATATAGTTCTCCAGTGGCCAGAGTAAAAACAGGAGCTATCATCTCAGATAAATGGCAACTCATCACCTTTCTGTTTTGCTAAACTCAGCAGAGGCACCAGACAAGGTTGTCTGTGGTCTCCGATGTTATACATCCTAGCATTAGAACCGCTAGCGATAAACCTAAGACAGCAGTATGAAGAGATCGGGGTCCAAACTAAAGGGTGACCACACCTGATATCACTATATGCAGATGATGTGCTGCTATATCTGCGATAGGAAAACTTACAATATATCCTGGAGGTGATGGAGCGTTATACGAAACTCTCCGGTATAGCGGTTAACCCCAAGAAATCATGCATGTTCCCCGTGGGTAGATATATAGGAGTCCCGCTGGAAAACCTACCGGTGTTGCAGATAGCCTGGGAGACTAAGACGTTTAGATACCTGGGGATCGACATATATCACACGATAGAAGGTGAACACAAATATAACACAGAGATAGCAGTAAAAAACATTGAAAGTAGCATGGGATTCTGGACGAAGCTCCCCCTAGCCATGGTGGGGAGGGCGGCCTTGCTGAAGATGGTGGTATTGACCAGGCTATTACACGTTTTTGTAAATATCCCATACATGTTGCCTAGACGTTTCTTTACTGAACTTCAGAGCCTATGCAGGGGCTTTCTCAGGCACAACACTAGGAATAGAATCGCCTTATGGAAATTACAAAACACGCATGACAGAGGGGGCATAAACCTGCCGAACTTTGAAATATACCATCTGGCTGGGCAACTACAATATGTTGCCAAATGGCTGCCGGAAGACAGGATGGCAGAATCTAAACTGCTAAAGGAAGAATGCAATCCATATTTTTTGAAACAACTGATTTGGTTACCTAAGTCAGAGCTGAAAGGGCGATCGAGATTGCTGGAATTAGGCTGGAAGATATGGCACAAGGCTTGACGAGCCATGGACAACCCATCCCCATGCTCAACGCAGGCACCTCTTGTGACGCTACGCGGGGTGGATGAGCAACTAAGGAAGGTGATTCGCAAACACTGGGAGCCTGTGGGCATAGCAACACTGTGAGATATATGGCGGGAAGGGAAGGCAGTGGATTTCCAAACCATAGTCGATGAAACTGGGTTACACCGGGGGCAATACATCACCCAAACCAGAGTGATCAATCTGGTGAAGGGTACTTGGTTGGAAATAGCGCTAGCAGAACAACCTGACATGGCTATAGAAACGATATACGACATCTCGGAAGGAGGGCACGAAGTGTCCCGGATTTATGAACTAGTGATGTCTAGAGTGGGTAAAGAGGTGTCCACGCTGAGAAGGGATTGGGGGGAGGAGGCGGGAATACCCATGCAAGACGGACTATGGGAGAGGGCACAGATACCAGAAAAAGGTGTCCAGAAATGCAAGGCTGCAACAGATTCAGCTGTACATAACCCATAGAACATACTTGACCCCACGGAAGATCGCTGTCATGACGCCTACCCCCGGGCATCCGGACCAAGCCCATCAGCCCCGGGAGCAGGCATCCAGGTGCTTACTAAAAACCCAGCAGCCCCGGCTAGGGGCTGTCTGGGTACAGTCCTGGCGCCATTGGCACCAGGCTCATAGAGGAAATCGGTCCTGGCGCCATAATCGTCAGGCTCATGTACTTTACTTACCTCATGCAGACCATGCTGTAATGAAGTCAAGCCAACGTGAGGCCTGAATGGGACTACTTTACTTCAAGGACTATTTTTTACTTGGGTGTGGTTCTGGGGGAACTTCTTACCTGGGACTACTTTGAAGGCTATTTAAACCACGCCCGAACAGCAGCACATGCTTTGCGTTATTCTGCATCCAGCAGCGTAATGCTCACCGTGCCTGCAGTCAGCATCCAGTCTTTGCCACGCCCGCCTCGAATCCAGAGCTCCTAAAAAAAGGGGAAAGAAGAAGGAAAGGATAGAACACGGACTTTATTTTAATTCCTTACCTGATTCCGGATCCATCACGTCTTCGAACTTGGAAAGGACATTATTTCTGCCCTACTCACCAGTCCTCACAGCATTTTTCGATTCGGCGCTGCCTCCATTATTTTCCTTGCCGAACTCCAGCATCTAGGAGACAAAAGAAATATAAGGTGAGCCGTGAGAGCCAACAAAAACAATCTCTTTTTACCACCATAGACTTACCAGATTTACCACCGGAGGCATTATTCTTTAACATCCAGCAACTTCTTACGCCGCACCTGTAAGGAGAGAGAAAACAACAAGTTAAATACATGCATCTTTTACCGGACAGTGTTGGGTAATACAGACTCTTACCTGAACGCCATCAGCTGCCACAAGACAATCTTCTGTTGGACCCGGCTGCAACACAAGAAGGGAATGGGACAAGAGTGAACATCGGACATATTGAACTCTTTGGACTTTATACTTCACGGTGGAGGAGACCGCAGCTGTCCGGGTCCGATCGACGCCCCTATGGGAGCCAGGTGAGCGTAACAATCGCCGGGTTTGGTGGCCCAGAAATACAAAAATGGCCCAAATGTGGGGAGGTGGAAGCAGGGCTGATCCACATGTTCTGGGCGTGCCCTGAGATTGAGAAATTCTGCGGGGAAGTCAACCTACGGCTGGCCGGAAAGGGAATCAAGCTAGATGTACGATCTGTATGGGCATGCTTGGTGGGGGGATTCACCAGACTGCGTAACTTGAAACACTTGAGCAAACTCAAGGACTTGGCCTACACTCTGGCCAAGCAGAGAATTGCCATGAGCTGGAAATCTAGCCATAGACTTAGAATAGAAGTATGGTGGCATGATCTCCTAAAATGGGCCAACGCAGTAACAGTGGCATGGTATGAGACAGCAAGCAGGGGGGAGGAAAACAAAGTGGGACCTTTGATAGAGTGGAGACAATTGGTGGCCACATTGACAAGTCCTACCCAAACCAGCCCTAGCGAACAGGAAACGCCCGAAAGCAGTGATGTGGAAGATCCCCCTGTAACGGGACATCTGTAGGAACAATGGAAGAAGCTCGAGTTAAGGGGGGAGGGGAGAGGATGACAGCAATAAAGATATGCAAACTGTATAATATGAAGTTGAAGTTCGAAACTGTCGGGAGAGTTGATTTTTATTTATTTTAACACCACACAAATAACAAAGTGTTTAAAAAAATAAATAAATAAACACATGACTCCAAGAGCTGTGAAGTCAGCTTTTGGAGAGTAGAGGGCATGCCTGTCTAGCTAGGTACATTAGTATACATGATCAGGTAATATGTTCTAAGTAAAGGGTATAGTAAGATAATCAGCAGACTTGGGTAGAAGGGGCAAATATTTAAGGTGTATGGCAGTATTTGATTCTTGGTTGGCTAGCTGCTGTACATCAGCCTCAATGCTGGGAAAGGCAGGCAAGCATTTGGAGTATAGCTGCTGACATGAGGTACAGTTTATACTTGGTTATCAACATTATTCAAAGCCAGTGAGATGAACAGAAAACATTAGTGCAAATACATGTGTCATGCTTGACACAGACCAAGAATATATATATATAAAAATATATATATATATATATTTCTTTTTTTCACATAGTTGATACTGTAATATGTTATTCACAGATGAATAAAGTCTTGCTGAAAATAAACTGCTTTATAGACCATTATGATAGTATCACCTCCAAATAGCTCTAATAGAATAGAAAATATGTATTAAGCGCAAACATCTTACCAGCGAAACCAGTTTCAAGGCGCTACATAAATACAAATACAATCACGTACATTAGATTTAACACATTACCAACATAAAAGTACATTTAAACATATAAAACAGTTCAGGTCTCCACCCGATCCAGCAGTGTTCAATCGATTGTTGGGATTCAAGGAATAAAACAAGAAGATAACAGATTTTTTTAAAATCTTATCTTGAAGCTTTGCATGGCGGGACAGTTGCAAATTAGGATTTATAACCCATTCCAAAGGTGAGACCCCAGGGTGCTGATCCTTTTACCTTTTACTGAAGTAGATCTTTCCTGCTTGATCCAAGCACACAAGCAGGAACGTGAGGCTTTAAAAAGGTGGTCGAGTATGTAGGCCCCAGTCCCTGAGTGATTTTCCAGATCAGAGTTAAAACTCTGATTTGAATGCGCACTTCAATTTTCAGCCAATGCAGTAAAGAGCAGGATTCCGAGATGGGCTTAAATTCTTTGAGCTCATAAATGACTCTTAATTCACGATTTTGCAAAGCCTCCAATTATGCCATATATTTCTTTGCTACACAGAGACAGATAGCTGCGCAGTATTGAATACTAGAAAGAACCACTACCTAAAGCAGGGTCTTTTTGTGCTTCAGAGCTAGAAGTAGCCACATCTACTTATATTGTACAGGTGAAAGTGGGTACTCTTAGCTACAGCATCCACTTGGGGAGCAAAAGACAATTCACTGTCCATCAGCACTCTAATATGTCTAACTACCTCAACTGGGACAGGAGGAGGGCCTAAGCTAGAGGGTCACGTAAATGGCAGGGTACATCCCTCTGGCCACATACTAACAGGATATCGGTGTTTTCCCGATTACGCCTGAGAAAATTACTCTACATCCATTTCTGTATTGCCCCGAGCACTCGCCCACTTCCCTGCCTGTCTCATGACTTATGTAGCTCTACTAAAAACTGTATTGTCAGCATAGAGCTGACAGCCATAGCCCCAACTTGCAATGATGTTCACTAAAGAGGATATATATGAATTGAAAAGGAGGAGTGAAAGAGATTCCTGTCCAATAGATCATTTCGAAGTTGGTCTCTCTTCTGCCAGTCAAATATGATTTTGGCTCAACCAGTGCCGTAATAGATGTTCAGAGTTAGGGTCGGCATCTTTGTTAATAGCTTGTTAGAATAAGTAAGAGTGCAAGAGATGCAACGAAATACAGGGTTAGTCGAGATGAAAGAAATAAAAAAAACAGTTTACAACACGACTGAAAGCTCTTCATCTGTATTCAGTCCTTTTGGTTAGCCCTGGTCAGATCTACCAGTCTTGCTTCATATTTTCTTTAACGCTGAAGCAAGTCACAAGTGCTATAAGGTTCTGGCTTATTGACGTGTTCAAAGTTCAACAAACCTGCGGTCACTGATCTTCTCTTGTTAAGGATTCTTGAGCCAGTGTTGTTCAAAAGGCTATTTTCCATCCATATTTTGTATGCAACTTAAATGGTCTCAAAAAGGATCAGCATAACTGTATATTTGGTCCGCAAACATTTTTACTTTGTAATTCGTTTTTCACAATCCAACTTCTCAGAATTTCACTGCAAATTCACACATGGAGCATGTTCCGCATTTGTATTTATAAAACCAGGTATTTGTTTCTTTGTCTTTGCTAGTTTGAGGACTTAGGATAGAACATACTTTCAAATGTTTGCCTCTATATATTACACTTTGAAAATCAGAGAAATATAATTGTGCTCTGCAGCAGATGCAAATTTGTGTTTAAAATGTATGGCGGCTTTTGATTACAGCCAGAGATTTCCGAATTAAACAGGATTTCTTTATGGCCATCGTTCAGTTTTTTCATTTTTGTTACTCAAAAGTGAGAAACAGTCATAATTTCTAAAGCTTCCAGATCAGTGTCTTCTTCAGTTGATATTAATGTTCAAGTGGCTCAAATCACTTACCATAAAGCTTGATGGAGTTTCTAGAAATATTGCATTTGATCCCTTAGAGTTCTTATGATGATAAAATGTACAGTTTGTGTGTGTGGATATTAATAAATCCACTTATGTGGAAGTCGTAGCAAGAGCTGTAGCTTGTTTAGCAGATTTTATTAGTTTTGAAGTTAATTGAGAATACTATTTGTACTACTCGTTAGTTTGTGTATTACATGCTTTTGCCTTTGAGTTTTGTCACTATTGTCCTATTTTCTTCTATGCTTAACCAGCTTGTTTTTGCCTCTCTACAGCCTCTTGGATTTTACCACATTTCTTTCTGAGAATGTTGGCTGCATTATTTGATGTCTATTGCTCTTTCAGTGCCAACTGATTGCCTCTAAATTCATTTTCAATGATACTCTAGGTATTTATGTCTCCGTAATCATTCTTTAATTAGGCTTCTATCTATTGCACTTTGGTTGCAAAGTAATCACCCTACACTATGGTAGTGTATCCCATCTTAAAACAACTTAAAAGAATTCCTGATTTTAATCGCATGGTGATATTCACTCATTAACTTCTCTAGAATCTTATAGTTTCTATTTTATCATCATTGAACAACTTAAAAAAGGAAATCACGAAGTGAACCGTCCACAATCTATCTGGACGGTTCACTTCTGTGATTTCCTTTTTTAAGTTGTTCAATGTTATGTTCATGTTGATCATGTACTTTTTAGAGTGTTCTTAATTGTCCTCCTCCTCAAAAGGTGCAAATGGGAGGCCGACGTGAGATGCTTCAATGATTTAAATAGTGATATAATACAGAGTACTCGGAACATGCATTTGTCTCTATTTTACATATTCTCTCAAGTTATATAAACCCTTTGCTTAATACCTTTTTATATTTGGCTCAAGCAGAGAAAGTGTGACATTTGGGACAACAGTACTTACATTTTTTTAGCACGAGTGTTGTAATAAAAACCAGATTGGCAATATTTGTTAGTGGCGGCATAGTAGCATTCTGTGACACGTGTGAATTTTGTAATGTCAAAGTCTAGATAATTAAGAAGCTTTGCCTGTCCCAAAAGGTAACATGAGAATTTGCTATACTCGGGTGAATATTCAGAAAACATGAAAAGGTATGAACTTGAAGTCGGTCAAACACACCGTTACAGATTAGTTCAATCCTGGCAGCCGTATTACGGGGGTTTTCAAGTCAGACTAAGAAGTTTCAAATCAACTCTATTTTTTCAGTATTCAAAATGTACAGTTGAATCTAGTGATTCTAAATGTGATTTATTTACATAGTCAGGTGTTATCCTGAAAACCTGCTATGGTTTGTGCTCTCCAAGTCTGGACATGAGAGACCCTGACACAATGTTTCGTTCATTAAATAAATCACATGCTCCATTACCGAGATTTAAGGTTACATCCTATTCTCCTTTTCAATACTGTAGTGAAGTTTTTCTTTCCACAAGACTTGACAAAACAAATATTTGCAAAACGTTTTCAAGTGCCAGAACGACACAGAATAAAGGATATTTGGAATCATAGAAAAAAAGAAACTAAATAACATGGAGGAAATAAATACAGAACAAACTTGTAACAGTCACAAATACATCTGTACCACAGTCCAATATTATTCTATGGAATCCATTACCAGTAATACGCTATAGGGGATCGGAATTAAGATGGCATAAGCAGAAACCAAAAGCAGTTCCTGTGTATCCTAAATTAACCAGTGGCCAGGAGCTACCACTCAGGAACAAGGAGCTAGTAAATAGCGTTGCACAAGACCAACTTCCACATAAGATGCAAACCTATCCTTTTCTCCATTATTTAGGACCCCTTATGCTTTAAATGTCATTTATATGTGGCCCTAATGTTTATTTATAGATTGTCCCAAATGCATAGAGTTAAATTCACATTGGGGTGTTTCTTGCTTCTTTCAGCATCAGTTGGCTTGGGGAAAGTAGCTCCTAGCTAACCAGGCTTTTCTAGGCTACACGCAGGAGCCAAATAGCTCCCAGTTCCCCTTAATTTCAAACCCTGCGTTGCTGTAAATTCTATATGCAGGAGGTGTTGCATAAAGATGCACCTTCCCCCTTGGTATAATATTTTTAGTTAGTCCAATAAAAGGTTCCCAAACTTAGATTTTGTATGGCATAAAGATACATAGTTTATGCCCCAAACTCTGAGTCATTCCAACAAAAACAAACCTCTACAATGTGTATTGTGGATAGTAGTTAGTATGTTGCCCAAAATATGTCAAATAAATTCCTTTTTATGACAGACCTGGGTTAAAAGGGAAGTTGGTAGGGTGTTTTTGCATTATATGAATTCCATTTGCTTGGCTGTTGTATTTCAGCTTCGTTGATGTGAAAGACGGAAAAGCAGGAGCATAGCACTGGCATCAGCCCACCATCTCAGCCCCCGGAGATGTGAAGTGCCACCATTCTGCCTACCAGGCACCAGCCACTAGATTCTCAAACCCACCACATTTCCTCTCAAAACCTCCCTAGAGGTTTTGAGAGGAAAACCTGAGCATGCTGTACTCCTGAGCATGCTCTCCCCATTTACTTAACTCCTTCTCGCGCCCACTCCGCTCTGCTCACCCGGTGGGCACAACCTTTCTGATCCTCCTGCAATGGGCCCAATGAAAAGGCATGTTTTTGGGTTGTTCTTTAACTTGTGAAACGGCCACGTCACTGTTTCACAACAGTGGGCAGTATGCTGGGTGTAAATAGCTAAAATACCCGAGATGCATGGCAATACTTCCCAACAAGGGCGCTGGGGCACTCGTTAAGGCTTCAGTCGGGACTGTAAACTGAATAAGCTGCCCAAGCTGAATACCAGGATGCATTGCCACCCCAAATCGGGGGTTAATTATTAAATAAGGAAATCACTGAAATAAGCATTGAAAGAGCGAATTGTGTACATCAAAAACATTTTATGCAACCAGGAAGGCTTAGGCAGGTGGAGGATATGTTGAGGAGAAATCAGACCGAGTGGAGGGACGGTACAGGATGGGTGGATGAATGAACAAAAGAACAAGTTACTTACAAACTGTAACATTCTTTCGAATGGATGTTCCTCCCACGTATTCCTCATTTTATGATATTCGTATCCCAGCTTCATCTGCTTCGGAATTTTTTCACCAGGGGGCGCTGTGTTCAAGACCGCAGAGTCGAAGTCCCTTGAGGGCCGCCGTCGACGTCATCCACTGTATAAAGGACTCGAGCAGCGCCCGTTACCTCAGTTCTGTTTTTACAGTGTTCATGGTCACATCAGCTGATCAGGTCTTAAGTCCTCAGGCTCTTAAGGAAGTTAGAGTGCAACTGGCGTAAACTGTACGCAGGGGTAGGATCGATGAGGAATACATGGGAGGAACATCCAATCGAAAGAAAGTTACAGTTGGTAAGTAACTTGTTCTTTGAATGGATTGTGTCCTCCGACGTATTCCTCATCTTATAATAGACTCCCATAGCAGTGGTAATTTTGGAGGCGGGAGTACTAGAAATTGAATTATGGACTGAATGAAGGACCGCTTTTGCAAATAGCCCTCCTTGATATGAAGTAGAGTCCAAGCAGTAATGCTTTACAAAGGTGTGCATTTACGACCAGCTGGCCGCAGCAAAAATATCCTGCACCGGGACACCCCTCTGAAGAGCCGTGGAAGTTGCCATGCCTCTGGTTGAATGAGCCCTTAATCCATCTGGAGGCTCTTTCCCAGCTAGTATATAGCATTCAGAGATTGCTAGAATTATCCATCTGTATAGAGTTTGTTTAGATACTGCAAGGCCCAATTTGTGCCCAGTATATCCAACGAATAGTTGGCCACATTGTCAGAGATTTGCCAATCTAGAAACGTAACAAAGCCCTTTTTGGGTCCAGTCTATGCAACCTTTCCTCTTCCTTACTAGCGTGAGGTGGAGGATAAAAGGAAGGTAAGACCATTTTTTGTGACAGATGAAAATCAAACACTATTTTAGGCAAGAAAGATGGTTTGACTTTTAGAATAACCTTGTCCCTATGGAAAATGGTGTGAGGAGGATTACAAGACAGTGCCTGCAACTCACATACCCTGCGATGGAAAATGGTGTGAGGAGGCTTACAAGACAGTGCCTGCAACTCACATACCCTGCGGGCTGATGTTATAGCCACTAACAGAATTGTTTTAAGAGTGAGCAGTCTTAATGGACAAGAATGTAAAGGTTCAAAAGGAGAACACATGAGAAATTTTAAGACTAGAGTTAAATCCCCGATGGGCACCTGAAAAGGTGTCGGAGGGTATACATTTGTCAGCCCTTTCAAGAATTGAATGACTAAAGGCATTTCAAAATAGGACACCTCTTCCGAGGCGCGCTTAAAGATAGAGACCCTCCCTCCCCTGCAATATCTTTCACCTTCTGCAGTGCATCATTAGCCTCAGCGTGACCCGGGCAGCGGGGCTGGCTTGGAAAATAACTGTAAACCGTCCTCGATGAAACAAAAGCCTTAATCCCACACCAGGAAACTGCTCATACATATATACATATATTGCATTACAATGATATTCCTCGTGCACGACTTCCGTGTCAGAAATCTACAAACCCTGTACGAACCAAGAATGTGTCATTGTGCGACCAAATGGTCACAATACCCAAACCCCCTCAGTATGCACAATACACTCAGGGTCCCTGGCCTCCTACTATGTGCCTCTCTTAGGGTAATGTAAAGTGAATGATACCAAGTCCTTATGTCCTGACTACCCTGATGCTGCTAGAATGCAAAGGAACACAAGTGCGACAGTATTGTGAGCTCATGTAAATAAGATACATAGAAGGTCATCAAGTGCAAATGTACAGGTTTAATGTGTATTACTGCTGTCAACCATATTGGTCTGTTGCTCCTGCATGCTCCACCAACCCTAATGCTACCTCACGTGTTGTGTTTACAGTGTGATGCTAAAACTGCTAATATTGCAGATACTTACCCTATAGTGACTAATGGAGTTGTAGATATAGTTAACGAATTCTGAAATTAATATGTACTGCTGAAAATGCTATAGATGTGTGACCCCTTAGCCATTTCATATTATGCGAATCCCTTCGTTTTACAGTTTGCAGCTTTCTAGAAGAATATCATTGTGGGCATATCCAAGGCCACCTCTCCTCCCTTCCCACTGAAGCCTGCCAGAGAAAGCAAAGGCCCGAGCGACACCGCCTCACCTCCTCCAATTCGGCTGGAGCCGTTTCAGGCATTCACAATTCCCCCGCAGCTCACATGGCCACGAACAGCCACCTGAATTATTCACAGCCCAGCAGCAAAATCCGGCCATAACCAGAGGCGCCCCCTCATAGGTCCCATGACCCATCAGTTCACCCCAGATTAATGACGCTTGTAAAAGAAGACACCTAATATTGCACCAACATTGTGTAAAAGCATCCGTCATGACTTCTAACGAGACCCAAAGCCTGGACAGCTTACCCCATGCCCTGAGACCCGACCCCGTGGCCTATGACACCTAGTCAACAGGATAACATCAACCCTGTATTGATGTATCACCAAAGTACCCCACCTAATGCGCATTCCTCCTGTGTTATATTAACCTGTAGAATAACCTATTGTAGGATTTACGGGACAACTGACATTGCAGCATTGAATTAATGGGGTGTGCCTGGCCCTTTGGGCAGAAAGCCAAGAAAGACGTCCATCAATGACACTGACCACGCCTGACCGGACAACGCCTCCCGGATGAGCCCAGCTGACCTGCCCACCCCACATTGGCACCCGGCGGTGTCCACCAACCACGTTGAGACGCATCACAGCTGCACATATAGTTAGTCGACGCCACCCAATCCCCATGTACATGTGCCCCCTATAGTGTGTAGGTGCCTATGACACTTTTTGTAAATAAAAACGCCTGTCTTTGCTATTGTCAGACAGAGCGCTCTCGGAGTTTGCAGAGTTCTTTGCATGCCCTATTTTGACTTAGATAAAGCTTCCCTTAAGCTCACCCGCACTTGGTCCTAGCCTTATTCCCCTTCGTGGGAGAGTCTATTCTTGCCTCTCATTGGGAGGTCATTTAAAAGGGGGTCACGGTGGGGATCACTAGAATCAATACTATACTTTCTTTCCTTTTTCTTTGCATATGGCCATTAGGATCAAAAGGTGAAAAGAGAGAAAGAGACGGGAACCTAGCTCTGCAAGGGGGTAGAAGGCGGCGCCGCATAGTGCTATCTTGACTAGTACTGGGAATATATGAACAAGTGGAGAATAAGATAAAGGTGTCTGGTAGAAAAAGGAGACATAGTGAATATAGTAGTAAATGCTCTTCTTTCATTCTTTCTGGGTCTATAAATGAAAATAGGTGAAATACTTAGTAAAGACAAAAAGAGATTTGCGTGAAAAAGGGGGACCTCATAACAAATAAAGAAAGGTTAGGTGAAACAATGGAGGGGAGAAAGGGATTGAAGGATAACTTCCCATAAAGTACCGACTATCATTGTATATGCATTATATGTGTTGACACAAAGCCATGTTATGATGATTTTAGTGGATTGTAAAATGTGCATGATCATGGTGTGGTCATGGTAAGTGTGACCAGGAAACATTATAAGGTGGTAAGCCCAATGAATTAAGTTGTTTCTTTTGAATATTTGTGCTGGAAATATTGGTAGTGTGCAGAAGGTGGTTTGCTCTTGTATGTGCCCCCTAAGGAATTTCTAGTATAAGGTACACAACCGCACACCCCCTTATTGCCAAGGTGTCAGAAAAGCATAGCATTTTAGAAGATACATATCTATACACATATTGTTACAGAAACCAACCACATACAATGGGGACAGAGACACCCCTGGCCTCCTGGCTCATATCTGTAAGAGTTTACCTGGATATGCTGAACGCATTAGGAAGTACCACGATCAGTGGGTCACAGAGTTAAAGGGAAAAGGTCTGCCCCAAATATGGCCCGAAGGAGGATCTTTTGATAAAAAAAGGGGAAACAGTTCCACAATAGGAGGGAGATATTAGATCTCTGGCGATTGTTTGAAGAGGTGCCTCCAATCAAAAAGATAGAGCCGACTACCAATTTGCCATCTACCACAGACAACCTGTTACTGATACCCAAAAGCGATAAAGAACTGACTGAGGAAGAAAAACCAGGTGAAGTGACACGGTTGTGGACGCTAGCCTTCATATGTGAGGATTAATAATTGAAAGAGTGGGGGAGAATGTGTGAATAATTTTACATCTTAGAGGTTTAAGGCTATATGCCATTACAAGGATGAATGGACGGCTACATGCATAAGTGTAATATGATGAATGAATTATTAAATAAGCATGTAGCGATCTATACATGAGAGCGAGGATCGATGAATCAATTAGAATGCAAGTATGAGTTTATAGGTGAGTGCCTGTGTGAAAGGGGGTGGGATGTTTGCAGGGGGTTCCCCTGTCCCCTGCCTTGTGGTTAAAAATAGCAGTAAAATCGGTGGACAAGAAATTCTGCTAAATTTTCATTCGGTAAAGAAAATGAGAGAAGTGCTCATAGATACTTCTTCAAATGCACATGACCCAACTATTTACTGTGCAGCTGCCAGGAAGTTGTACTGTGCAAGACATATCGTGCAAAGGTACAAGAGTAATGGCAGATGCTTTAACGTATTGAAGGCCTAGACAAGAGAGGATGCGTGAAGGTCCTTCAGTCGCAGGCAGCTGTCCCTGTTTCCAAAATTAGAATTTGTGAGCAGAGGGACAAAGGTGCTTCAACTGCTCATAGTACCAGCAACCCCATCCTAGCATTATGGGGCTGTGTCCTAGTCACGCGGTGGCTGAAGTGCCATACACAAGCGAAAAATTGGTTACCTGTGATCCTGTCAGTTAACCATCAAATTCATGCTGTGCCAATAATCTTGTTTTGAGTCGGTGCACCAGAAGTTACATAATTATTGCTGCCGAATCACTACAGTAAATATTTAAGCTGGAACAAATTTGTCAGTATTGGTCTCTCATTTATTATTACTTTAGCTGTAGCAGAACGTTTACCAATTTCAGGGCGCTGCATACTGATTAAGTATAATTCCTATTTGTGTAAACTCTATTATCATAAATATCGAGTTGAAGAGCCATTCCTTTACTGCCCCGTTATTTGTCCTTGGGCAATGCGTCACTTTTAGTCATTCGTATAAGGCATACTGTGTGTGTGACAGATAGAAATGAGAAATTGGAACGTCTGGAACAAAAATGATGATGCAACAAACACTTTTCTGGCCTGCCAATAAGTAGAAAACTAGCACCAAGGTGTGGCAATTTGTAACTGTGCTGAAGGAGGTGGGGCATGTGACTGAGGGAAAGTGTTGCACAGATACCCCTTTTAAAGAGTTCTTTTTAGGTATGTTACAGGAACAGGCAAACACAAACCAATGACATCATTTACAGCTTCGCAATACAGTAAAATAAATGGTTTTAAAGGAATTACCACCACTTGAAAGTTTCAAATTCAAACCTTGACAAAACCACCTTTTTATTTGTGTAGCGGTAACTTGCTCCACACAAAACCAAAATGAGGAATAACTGAAGGGTCTGCATGAGTAACGTAGTCGATAACGTAACTGAGTTCAGCAGCATTTCAATTTTGTGAAGCTCTTCTCACAGTTAGTAAATGTAAAATGTGTGTCTCCTGTGTGGATCTTTTGTTAAGAAGAGAATTCTGCATGAAGGGTCATCCGACGGCTTTTGCAAATATGGGAAGCCTTGCCTGGGTAGATGTTCAGCTGTGGAAGTAGAGTTGTGCTTTTACCAAAACTTTGCACATAGAACCTATAGTCATTTATATAGTCTCTCACCTGCATGGTTTCTTGATTGATTTGTTAGTTCAGAAGAGGTGTTCTGCATCTCCCCTGCTTGGGGTCTTGGATGAGTTGTAGAAAATGGTAATCTTTTGTAGGGAGGTTCACACTCAACTGCTCTGCATGGCTTGGTCCCTTCGCAGTATAGAGTGGGATGCTGTTCATGTTGGATTGTGGTAGCATTACCTGTTCGAAAGATATGCAGTTGGTTTACATCACAGTAGGAAAAGTAAACTGCATGATTGTTACTTTCATACAGGTTTTTATACATTCCATACTCACTTCCTGTTCGATGGCTTGGTGCCTCATCTGGCTCTTGTGGACCAAGAGAATGTGATGGTTCTTCCTTAATCGCAATTATGTTCGGACTTTGGGCTGTGAAGGCTAGGAATGAAACATGAAAGCATAATTGTATAATATGTTGCCACAGTGATTGTGCACTACTAAAATCTCATTTCTAACAGATTCATTTTTTTGGTGGGGGGGCATTTCTGTTAGGAGTGCTAAAGCACCATTTATTCGTCAGGCAACCAACAAATCGAACACTTAGTATTTCCAGAAGACTGCATTTATTTTCATTTAACTTACTGAATTTCTACAATCTCAAGTATAATCTTAGAAATGGAGGACACATGTCAAAAAGCACAGCCGAGAGATTAGAAGATGACCCAAAGTCTAGTTATATGGGTAACAGGTTTTTATTATTAAAAAAATAAAAATACTAAGGGATTGGGTTTAGCGGAGGTCACTGGTGAGGATTAAACAAAACAATCAAACCAGGCTTTTGTATAGGACCATGGCCCACTAGTCTTTCCTCTCTCTCAGACTCAATTAGACCCTGCTTTCCTGGCAGATAAATTCACTCAGTGTTTCAGTGCCACCCACTTGTTCCTTGCCAGTTGCGGTTTCTTGCTTGGTTTTAGTAGATGTTGCCAGGATGTTACACTTCTACAGAGGGAAAACCGGCACCACCACCCTGAGTGCCTTGGGGGGTCTGGGGCCATCTAATGTCAGAACCTTCAAGATCTTTAACAAGATTGTATTGCGGGCTTTGGGGATGTCGGTTTTAGGCCCTTTATAGGCTTTCAGGGAGGACTATGGAGACTACTATGCATCACTCCAGGAGCTCCAGTCTCTACATTTTCTTGTTGCTACTCTTGGCCATCTCATTATCACACCCTCTTTCCTCCTCTGTGACCTTCACTTCCTTGATGCTTTACCATGGCTCTAATCTGGTACTCTCCACCCCTCTATTTTCTATTAACCCACCACTGTTCCTCCCAACCTCTGCTTGCTGTTCCACTCCCTTTACTTCCCCCAATTACCCTCTCCACTTCTGCTCCTCTCTGATGTTCGCCTCATGCCCACTTTTCACCTCTTCACACCCACTCCACTCCTTCTGATGTTGCTCCTCATTTGTGTCCTTTTCACCTCTCGTCCTCCCTCTCATTCTTATGTTTTTCACTGCGACGCCCCTTTTAAATCTCCCCGCTGACGCTCCATTCTTTTCCCTTCCTGCTCCGTTCCACTTGCCCACATCTTAGTCGCAGCAACTTTCGTCTTTGCCACTCTGCCATACACTGTTCTGCACCACCTGCTTTAGACGTCTGGCTCACACACCTCTCTACATTCCCCTCTCAATCACCTTTTGCGCTTCTAACGGTTTAAACAACTTTACCTGTGTTTAAGTGGAGAACGAGCGCTGTGGTTGACTTGCTCTGAATTATAAACTCCCCAGCTGTTGCGGTTTGATGAGGTAGGCTGCCATGTTGGATCTGCATTCTTTTTTTGCCTGCTGACGATGCTGTACAGATGCTCAAGCTCCTCATTTGTGGTGGGTATGGGAGAGGTTTCTTTCCTTACACAGGCTCTTATGAGTCTAGCAGTCCAGTTTTGTGCGCATGGTTCTAATGTCTTCCATGAAGCCAATATTCAAAAACTGCTTCTCGGACTCCAAAAGAGCGGACCAGTGGCCTGCCAGTGCCAAGACATCATATAGCTGCTCCTTATTACATGTATCATGCTTAGCAATATTAATACAACATTCTTTATACATGGCTTTATGCATGGCGTCAGTGGCATATCTGAGGTTTTTTTTTCCCCAAATATTTTTATTTGCATTTTTCAAACATATACGTCGGGACACAACATTGTCCCCTACAAACCCCCCCCCCCCCGCCCAACCCCCTCCCTCCACCCGGTATTAACGTCTTTGCATTGTCCCGGCACCCACTGGTGCGTTTTTCTTAGCCTGTGAACATGTCTAGAATACGGATATTGTGGGGGCACCATTGCAGCATGTAATCACTTTGCAGGTAGTCTATTGCCTCCCCCCAATCAGTTGCAAAACGCTGTCTGTCTCCTTGAATATTGTACGTGATCCTTTCCATTGCTACAAATGTCCAGATCCTGTGTAGCCACTCTTGCGTGGTTGGAGGGGACTTTTGTTTCCATTTTTGTGCTATGGCTAGCCACGCTGCAATGAGGAAGCCCATAAAGTTTTGTTTTTGTGTCCTTGTGAGGGATTTGTCTCTGGGGGCCCACATGCCACACATCCATACTTCTTCTAGGTTTGCCGTGTCTTTGAAGATTTCCTGCATTTGTGCTTTCACTTCCCCCCAGAATAGTTGCAGTTCCTTGCAGTCCCACCATATGTGTCTCCAATCTCCCAAGGAATCGCACCCCCTCCAGCATTTCCCTCGAGTTGTCGGGAACATTTTGTGGATTCCCTCCGGCGTGTAGTGCCATTGTATCATCACTTTGATCCAGGCTTCCCTCGTTTGTATCGCCCTTGTCCATTTCGGGATTATTTGGCAGGTGTATGTCCATTGGTCCCTCGTAATTTGTTTCCCCAGGGTTTTTTCCCATTTTTTCATGTACTGCCATGTGATGTTTTCTTCTTGGGCATTTAGGAATTTGTAGAGAGAAGAGACAAATTTCTTTTCATCCGTTTGGGTCAATATATATGTCTCGAATGGAGTGAGGTCCCTTGTCAGTGCCTTTGTTATTCTTGGCGTTGTGAGCCAGTGGTGGAGCTTCTCGTACTGGTAGCTGTCCCTGTCCGTGAGGCCCAGCAATTCCTGGCATTCTTTGAAGGTCCTGATCTGATGTCCCTCCATCATATCTCCCACTTTAGTACAGTCCGCTTCGCGCCATTTTTGAAAGGATCCTTTTACCATTCCTGGGGGTGGGGGGAGTCTGGGTTGTCGAAGATTGGTATAAACGGAGCGGGATCTATTGTGAGGATTTCCTTCTTGGTTGCTCTGTTCCATACTTCCATCGTGGTACTCATGACTTCGCTTAGTTTGATGTTATGGTGTTGATGTTCCGGTCTCCTCCATAGTAGGTGGCGCAGATTTGATCTTGCAACTGCTCTATCTTGGGCCTCCCACCATTTCTCTGAATTGTCCATGATCCATTCCTGTATGACCAATAGTTGTGCCGTCTCATAGTAGTTTTTAATGTGGGGGAGTGCCATACCTCCATCTGGTTTGTGTGCTGTGAGCACCTGTAGTGACAATCTCAGTATTTTATTTTGCCAAATGTACTTGGTGATTGTTTTGGTGAGTGTCTTAAAAAATGCCGTCCAAATCCGGATGGGTAGGGCTTGAAAATGGTATAGCAGTCTGGCTAGGATCGTCATTTTGATGACTGTTATTCTGCCCCACCAAGAGATTGAGAGCGGATTCCATCTGTTTAAGTCGCTTTTTACCTCTTCTAAAAGTGTGGGGTAATTTCCTTTGTAGTGGTCTTCGATCTGTGGGGTTAACGTTACTCCCAGGTATTTCACTCCTTCTTCGGCCGTTAGTAGTTGTAGGTCCTTGGTCGTTTTGTAAATTTCCTCTTTGTCTCCTGCCAGGGCCTTTTTCCGACGATTTCTTCTTATTTATTTTCAGGCCCGATATTTTCCCAAATTCGTCTATCTACTGGATGAGGAGGGGGAGTGTATTGCCTGGGTCCGCCATGGTCATCAACATATCGTCCGCATATGCCGCTGTCTTGTGCATATGACCTCCCATTTCTATGCCCCTTATTTCCTGGGTCGCTCTGATCTTTGCTAGAAGTGGTTCTAGGAAGATTGCGTACAGTAGGGGTGACAGAGGGCATCCTTGCTTAGTACCCCTTCCAATTCTGATGGGCTCTGATAGTTCCCCGTTGACCGCAATCCTGGCCTTCGGGGAGTTGTAATTGGCCTGAATCATGTTTATAAAGTTCTTCCCCAGGGCCATTTTCCGTAGTGTAGCAAATAGCATTGTCGATTCCACCCGGTCAAATGCCTTTTCGGCGTCTAACGATATTATTGCCGAGGGGATTTCCTTTATACCGGTTTTCTCAATGAGATGTACTATTCTTCTGATATTGTCATGAGTTTTCCTATCAGGGATAAATCCTGATTGTTCTTGGTATTAATTTAGGGAGCAGGGGGGCCAGTCTGTTTGTGAGGACCTTTGTGTAGAGTTTGGCATCGACATTGATTAGGGCAATTGGGCGGTATGAGTCTGGTTTTTCTGGATCTTTTCCTTTTTTGTGGAAGACTAGTATCTTTGCTTCGTTCATGGACATGGCTATGTTGTTCGTAGCCTTGAAAGTGTTGAATAGGGTGGTTAAATATGGGGTTAAGATTTCTGCATACTTTTTGTAGAACACGGCCATGAAGCCGTCTGGGCCCGGTGCTTTATTCTTCGGGAAGTCCCTTATTGCCCTTGCCACCTCCTCCGTTGTGACCGGTTCATCAAGTACCTCTTTTTCTGTTTGTGATACTGTTGGGAGAGGAGTTATCTCTGATAGGAATGCCTTCTGGGCTTCTTCGCTCGGGCATTGGGAGGTATACAGTTTCTGGTAGTAATCTCAGAATATTTCTTTAATGTCTTTCGTCTGTGTTTTCTTGGTTGCTTGGTCGTCGATTAGGGTTTTCACTGTTTGCTCTTGCCGTCTACCTTTTAATTGTCGTGCTAGTAATTTATCTGCTTTATTTGATTTCATCACGTACCAATGTTTTAAATGTAGAAGTTGCATTTCGGCTCTTTTGGTCCTTATCAGTTCTATCTGTCTCTGGATGTGTCGGTATGCTTTCTTTATTTTCTTGGAGGTGCTTTTAGTAATTTCTTCTCTTATTTCTTCCAATTTTTTCCCCAGTTCATCTTCCCATTTGTATGAGAGTTTATCCTTTTGTGCTTTTAACGAAATGATTCGGCCTCTTATCACTGCTTTGAAGGCTTCCCAGGTGGAGCTTGGGGAGACGTCCGGGGTGTCGTGTTCAAAGTATTCCTTTATATTTTCTCTGATTGATTCTCTGGCCACTGTGTCTTGTATTATTTCTCTTGGTAGCGTCCAGTGCCATAATCCCGATGGTTTTCGCAGATTTTGTAGGGTTATCCATAGAGGGGCGTGATCTGAGAGGGATATTATACCTTTTTCGATGTCCTGTACTTCTCCGCCCATATATAGTCTATCCTGGAGCTTGTGTCATGTACGTGTGAATGATACGTATAGCCTTCAGTTGAGCCTCTGAGTCTTTTCCATATGTCCTCTAGTGCTAGATTCTGCATTGCTTGTTGGAGCGTAGGTGATGGGGTACCCTGTTGGGTCCTTTTGGGGTCTTCTTTCTGATTCCAAGCAAGGTTAAAGTCTCCTGAGAGGATCACTTCCCCTTCCGCAAAGTTTTCCAGTTTGTTGACTGTGTCTATGATGAATCCCTCCTGGCCTGTATTTGGAGCGTATAGTGTTGCGATGGTTAGTTTTCGGTTATCTATCTGGGTCTTCACAAAGACGAAGCGGCCGTTTTTGTCCGATATAGTTGCTATGATTCGGACCTGAAGATGGTTCGCAAAGGCAATGAGTACTCCTCTATTTTTCTCCTCAACGTTGGATTGTATGATTTGTTTGTAGCCTCTTATTTGGAGTTGGTTCTTTCTCTTCTTTTGAATGTGCGTTTCTTTGAGTGTAATTATGTCAAACTTCTCTCTGTTTAGGAAGTGCTCGGTTTTTTTCCTCTTTACAGGCATGTTCAGCCCTCTGATGTTGTATGTTAGAATTTTCAGCCCCATTCTTTCGTGTGTGATCGTTGTGGTTTACTTGGGCTATCCTGTGGGTCGCTGTTGTATGCATTGGTACCAGTGTTTGAGTCTTTTCCCCTCCCAACTTGACCCTGAACTCCCTCCCATCCCCCTGCCCTTTCAATCCCCCCAACTTTGTCCCTGAGGAGGGCCCTGGGCCCTATGGTTGCTCTGGCGTGTCGCCTTCGCTCCATGCCCTCTAACTTCTCAGGGTAACTGTTCGCAGGGGCTCCTAAACCCTGCTGGTGGAGTTGATTCCTAGGCGGTCCCGGGGCTCTCTCATCCATGCCTACGTTACCTCTATCTCTGATCTTGTGATAAAGTTCTTTTCTCTGGGATGGTTAGTTTTACTCCGGATGAAGTCCGGATGAAGTCTAGTTTTCCTTTTCTCTGTTTGCCAGCCCTTCGGCTGTCTTCTTTGTTTTTGGGGATCTCTCGTTTTTGCGGACTCTGACTCCTGTTCGTGGCGTCCCATTATCTTGAGTCCCTCTTCGCATGTAGTGATTCGACGTTGCCTCTCTTCCCACGTGAATAGGAGGCCAAATGGGAATGTCCATTTATACCGGATTTGTTTTTCAGTTAGGATTTTGGTGAGTTGGTTCATTTCCCTTCTTTTTCTGAGTGTGGATTGCGCTAGGTCCTGGAACAGCAGGATTTCTTTGCCGTTCATTCTTATTTGTTCTATCGCCCTTGCCTTCCTCAGGATTCGTTCCTTTTGCGTATAGAGTGTCATCGCCACTAGGACGTCTCTTGGGCGGGACCTGGGGTCCCCAGCTCTCCGTGGGCCTACTCTGTGTATTCTATCGATGAGAATATCTTCCCCTGGGTCCTCCTTCAGAATGTCTTGAAAAACTTGCTGTACTGCCGTGCGAAGGTCTTTTTCCTTTACTGTTTCCGGCATATTTTTAATGCGTATATTAGATCTTCTGGATCTATTTTCTAAATCTTCGCATTGTGATTCTAGTTCTAATGCCCGGCGTGCTAGGCGGTCTTGTGCGTCTGCTTGTTGGAGGGACTCTTCGTCCAGGTTCTGGACCGTCCTTTCCAGGTTGTCCGTCCTCTCTGCTAAGGATTCTATGTCTTTTTTTTAGTTCCTGGACTGCCAATTTCAGTTCTCCCTTCATGTTGTCGAATTGCGATTGAGTAGTGGCCATGAACTGGTCTTGAAATTATTTAAATCAGGATGTCCTGTCGTCCCTTGAGGCCAAATCTGTGTCTTTGTTTTGCTCTCTGGAGTCTCCCCCTTTGTTTTTTTGTTTATACAATTGTTTTGGCGTTGCTGTCCCTATTTCCCAGATATGGGTCAGATCCTGGGCCTGTTTGGCTCCGTTTTTGTTCGTCGCCTGTGACCCCACCCTCGTCCTGGCCTTGGACATGTGTCTAGCTTCTTTGTGGCGTGAATCTTTCCCCTCGGTTTCTGCTTGAGCTTCTCCTCGTCTTGCGTGTTATATAATTCCGTTTCTTCTACGGAGTCTTTCCCCGGGTTCGGGTCTCCCTGTTTTTGGTGTTGTTGTATTGCTTGTGGATCTGTCCCTCGAGGGGCTTTTGGGGACCCCCCCGGTTAATTTAGCGGTAGTATGAAGGGGTTTCCTTCCTGTCTCCGTGCTTTCGAGGGGGCAGAGCGAGTCTCTGTTACTGTAGGGGGGAGAAGCTCCTATTTCCGGGCCTTTCTAAATTCGGGGGTGGGAGATGGGGGGGGATCGTTCGCTTCTTGGCCCCCAGCGCGCCGAGGCGGCTCGCCGGGTTTATCTGGGGGCTTATCCCTCACCGAATATCCCCTGTTCTCCTCCCCTTCTCGTACCTTCTTTCTGTCTCCGGCCGGACCGCTCGTTTCCGCTGTATCCCACTGATCGCTTCTGGAGTCTTCACTCGCGCCCGGGCTGGCGTGCGGGTCCTCCCGCCTTTCCGTCTCCTCTCTTGTTCGGTCCTCTTCTCGCCAGAGGTTGTAGGGTCCCCGGATTCTGCTTGCTTCAGTCCTCAGGCGTCTCGCCGGGGCGGGGTCCTCTGCCTGGATCCTCGTCTCTCCGATGGAGGACCTACGTTGGTCCGATAGGGCCCTCGCGTGGGCGGGCTCCGGGTCTCTGCTCTGTCCAGGCCTCGGCGCTGGCAGGAAGACTTTACCGAGCCGCCCGGGACCTATGTTCCGCTCCGTCGGTTCCAGGGTGAATGCTTTGGCGGGGATTCTCTCCTTCCTTCATCCGTCGGAGGTCGGCGCGACTAAGAGGGCTAGGCGCCTGCATTATTTTATTTCTTTATAGTCGCGGCCCGAGCTGGGGGACGGAGATACGCTCACGCACGCCTGCCCGACTCGGCCGCCATCTTGGAATCCATATCTGAGTTTTTAATGGTCAGAATCGTCAATCTCTGTATCAAGGCGAGAAGTGACATAGCTAAGTGCCTTTTTAAATGTTTTCCCTTGGGATACTGAGGTGGGTTCAAATGGATCAGGGTTTATTTCTGCTGGCTAGGAGCCTGCAATCTATTCTCACATCTCCTGTGGTACCAATGGGAGTCAGGCCAGGCTCCTGAGGCTGTCTGCTGGTACATACCTGTGACTTTCTCCCTTCCTTGTAGTTTGCCCACTTTAGAGCCAATCCCGGCACCTTTTTCAAGCTGTCCAGATACAGCAAGCCAACCGTCTTGGTATGGTATTATATTTGTAGAGTGCAGTACTCGCCTTGGAGGAGGCATCAAGGCGCTAACACATCAAAGACAACCCCTGCTTTCCAGTCTGATAATAAACCATATCTCGGGAACAACATGGTCTTCCGCCTGCATCGAAACTCCAAGTGACTCGAAATTGTTCGAAGATGGGGAGGGAGGGTATTTCATAGTTTAGGAGCAAGAAAATCAAAAGATGTGCCACCCCAACACTGGTATTTGATCTTCGGCACTGCCAACAAATTGGCAGACAGATCGGAATCGTCTGCCAGGGATATATCACGCTAAGCATTCATGGATGAAATTAGGTCCGTTATGATAGAAAGCTTTGTGAACCAAACAGAGTGTCTTGAATTCAATCCTTCTAGCCACAGGCAGCCAGTGCAAATCTATAAGAACTGAGGTGATATTAGCCTGTCTATTCAGATGTAGGAGGGGCGAGCAGCAGCAATCTGAATAAGATGAAGTTTGAAAAGCCAAGGTAGATGGTCTTACAATAGTTCAGGCGACTCAAGATGAAAGCATTCATGACTTGAATGCTGGCTGGAAAACTAAAATATTTGATTACCCGTTTGGGAGAATTTAACTGGAAGAAACAGCTGCTTGTAAGTTGATTTATCTGGGTTGAAAAGGAAAGGTCAGCGTACAACCAGACACTTAAGTTCCAAACAAATGTAACTGGGGCGGGACAAGTGCCCATAGAAGGCAAAAGCGCTCTTATTTCTCCCAAGGTCACAGGGACAGGTGACACAAGTGTCCGGATGGGACTCTGTTGGCAAAACAAGGCCTCTGTTTTGTGTGCGTTAAGTAGCAGACAATTTAAAGACATCCAAGGCCCAACTTGTTCTATACAAGTGATTTAATGTCTTCAAGGGGTCTTGCTCAATATCGTCTAGTCACGGGAAAAGTCAGGAGACATCTGCATACATATAAAGACGCAACCCAGCGGCAACAGCGTGGTAGCTCCTGGTTCACATTTCATTTTTCCTTCCTCCTATTAATTATGGTTTATTCCTTTTCTTTTCATTGTTTATTTACTTGTTTAATTGATTTACAATTTTTACAAGAAATCTTCACTCACATCTTTTAAACTTTAGAATCCATAAACATCCTGTGAAAGAGAATTTATCTACTTTAAAGTCTTTAACATCTTTTAACTCCATATGTCTCCTTTAAGTTCTTTGACTTCTTCTAGCTACACAGGAGTGGGGAAAGTAGGCCTGCGTAGAAATGGCTGAACAATGAAGCCCAACTTCTTAAATTCTTCAAGTTCCCACTGTGTTGTTTCCCAAATCCAATTTTCGAAAGAACGCCACCACTGCTATTACCCATTGAACTCTTTCCCCACTTAGCAGTCTAGACCACCAATCTTCCTCAGTGTACGATTGGTATTTTGAAAGTAAATGTCCCAGGTCTTGTTCTCGTTGTGGCGACAGGGCTCCACAGACAGGAGTAAAAGTCTTAGAGTCTCAGGCTGCTCCGCTTTAAGACAATACCTACAATCTTTAATGGTCGATAATCCCCTTTTTCCAAGATTTCATTTGTAGGCAGAATGTTGAGCCTGATCCTTAAGAAAAAATGTCTATAGGTTTTGTTTTGAAATTTTTTTAAGTAATCTGATAGCTGATTCACTCTTTTTGGGTTAGTTGGTACGTCTGCCATTGATTTGTATTTACTAGCTGATTCGAGTGTCTACCCAGTCCGATTCCAGAAGTTTTTTTTGGGATTTCTTGTAAAAATTGTTCATCTTTTGAGCTGTTTATTCTTTCTAGGACAGACTTATTTTTCTCTCCCCAAATTTTGATGGTGTTGTTTTTGCCTTTTTCTAATTCTGAACGAATTATGGTGAACACCACAGGACAAGTTGGGGCTATAATTTTCCTATATAGCATCAACATATTGTGCTCCACTATACTTTGCAGAGACATCAAACCCAATTCGCGCCGGATGATTGGCATAGGAGTGGAGATTGGTAGATTTAGAATCCGGCGCCAAAAATAGCCTTCCAATTTTAACCAGATATTCCGTGGTAATTGAGGCAGAGCTTCCGTTCCATATGTCAGGGCAGGTACTACCTTGGCCTTGTAAAATTTGATGGTAGGAATGATTGAAAAGCGGCCGTACTTTTTGTCCACCATTTTGGCCTGTGATACCAGGTTCCTAATCTTCTCAAATAGGAACGTCTGCATTTGTTGCTCCACCGAGCTGTTATTGAAAACAATACTGAGGTACTCAAACTCCTTTACCCTCTCGATTTTTACTCCTTCTAGGTACCATTGACGGTTTTCAGATTTCTTGGCGGTCTTCTCAAGGATCATTATATTGGTCTTGTCCTTGTTGATCTCCAGTTTGTTGTCGCTGATGTATTTTAACAAATTGTCTAACTGCCGCTGGAGCCCAATTGGAGTCTGATCGAGTAGTATCATATCATCGGCGTAGAAGAGACGCGATATCTTGACGTCTCCTAATGTTGGTGGAAATGAGCCAATGTTCTCATCTGAATATTGGTAGTCGCCCTGGTACGCGTTGAAGAGGGTTGGGGGTAGGGGACATCCCTGCTTAACTCCTCTGTGCGTACTAATACTCTCAGCGAGAAGCCCTTCCCCGTTTATCCTGATGTTCATACTTGTATCAGTATAGAGGGCTTGGATCCGTTCCAGTATTGATTTAGGACAATTTCACCGGGTAATTTTCTGCCAAAGACGGTCGCGATCGACTTATTCGAATGCTTGGACCAAGTCAATAAAAGCATTGAAAATCCTTGGGCTGCCGTCTTATTTTTCCCTTTAGGGACCTAAGTAGAAGGATGTTAGCAGATGTACCAGTCTCTTTAACACATCCTGTTTGGAAAGAGTCAAGAGCAAGCAGCTGTGTTTACCCAGTCTTGGAAGTCGTCTGAACAGAAGGATCCAAATAGCTTGCCTATTACGTCCAAAAGCGCTATTGGACGATAGTTCTTAGGACAATCGCGGGCGCCTTTCTTGAAAATCGGGATGACTGTAGCGCATTTCCATGATGGAGGAACTGATTTAGTCTGCACGCTCCTTTTGAAGATCTCCGATAGAAGAGGCACCCATTTTTCTTGATGTTCTTTGAGATCGATGTTTCTGATCCCGTCGGTTCCTGGGGCTCTAGACCTGTTCAGTTTGGATATCTTTTTCTTTATAAGATCTTCTTCGTGTGGGATTTTCCAAGGATTTTCTAGCTCAGATGGGTATTTGTTGTCAATTATGCTCGAAGTGGAGAAAAGACTCAAAGTGGCAAAACCAGGTTTCCTCACCAATGTTGTTTTGTAGGGCTTCCTGGTTTACTGAGGATGTTTGCCTTATCAGGGACTAAAATTCCTTCGTTTTCTGACCACAAATGGCTTTAAGCATCTCGGTATCTGATAAAGTTTACTTCTATGGAACAATAGCCAGTTCTTACAGGTGTTTACAATTTTAGCTGCCTTCTCCCTGAAGCCTTTTGCACCGCTCTTCAGTGCTTGGCGTTTCTCCCGTCTCATTGTTTTCTATTTGTCGGCCACCAGCTCATCAAAAACATAAAAGGTGCTTGAATACTTTGTTCTTCGAGTGGTCGATTCTATGATGGTAATGCATCAATAATGGCTGATAGTCCACGCCCTGACTCGTGTTGACACAATGATCCGTGTTTGTTAATTCTTTATATTGCTTAGTGAATGATGTAATCATTGCTTCTGTTATTTTTAGGCAGGTCCCATTTGAACTCCTTTCAACGTCTGTTGTCATGCAATCTTTTCTTTGTGTTGCTGCTTTCCATGTAACTAAGTAAATTATGGTCGCACTTATTTGTTTTTACAACTTGAAAAGACGTGATGGGTGAAAGGAATTCTCTTGATGTAAAGATGTAATCGATAGTAGCACTTTGGCCATCCCTTTCCCAAGATGGTATTTGAGGACCAGTGGAGTCTCACAGATGCAAATTATGGAGATCTCTACAGGCCATTAATTTGGACCAGGCAGTTCCTCTGGTGTTTGATGTTGTTTCACTATTCTTTCGACTGCATCTTGATCAATGTTTGTACAAGTGGCGTTCAGACCTCCACAGACAATTATATAGGTTCCTTGATGACTTGTACGTGCCTCGTCAATGGTCTTTTCAACGAGTTTCAGAAAGTTTTTCTTATTTACGACTTTCGGGTTCCAATAGACGTTGATCACTATAATGGAACTTTTCCCCAAAGTCGTCTTGGTCGTTAGCTTAGGGGTGACCCAGTCAAGTTTGCTTCATTCTTGCCAGGTTATCCAGGTTGCCAACATGAGGGGGTGGCTCACAACAGTTTCTTTTAGTTCCAGGCCAAGACCGTTTCGAATGGCAGTTACCAATCCCAAAGTGGGCCTCCCTTTCGCTGCTGGTGATATGGCTTTTTCGTAACCGTCTAAATACGGTTTTCTCATTAGCCATGATTCTTGAAAACAAATGATGTCAAACCTCCCCAAGTTTACATTGCTGGGTTTTGTTAGATGTGAAAACCCTCTTGTATTCCAAGAGGCAATGACCTTGGTCCTGAATTGTTGCTCTTCTTTTTGTCGGTCTTGCCTCTGGGTTCCCGGGTCGAATTGCTATTTATGTTGGTCGGCAGTCAAGGCCTTTGCCAGCCAGAACCACCTCTCGTTGTACTTACCTCGTGGTGAAGTAGGTTTGTTAGCATGCTCTTTTCCATCATTGGTTTCTCCAGTTGGTTCTTGTTCAAAGGTAATTTTGAATGTAGTTTGGGGGCCTTTCGGCTTTCTGCCCACGCCCAGAGGGTCTTTATATTGTTTATCTATAGTGGCTTCCCCAGCGCACCTTTGGACGTCCTTGTTCTCGACTGGGTTCTTTTTCTTTTCCGTATTATCCTTTAACAAGGGCCTATCAATGTTCTGTTTGTCTATTGATCTTTCTAATTTCGCTCTTTGGAGATATTCTGCGTATGATATGTATGGTTCGTTAGGCTCTGCTGGTTTCTCTTTTTCTGTGATTAACTTCCTGTTATTCTGGTTGGAATCCTTATTTAATTCCATTAGGTCGTAACCCAGAGCTAGGAAACTTTCAGTTGAGTCTGCCAGCATTCTTCTTACCATTGAAGATGGAATGTGAAGATACACTTGATCGAAACGTCCTTCCTCACAAAACTCAATTGACTCTTAAATCATATGTACGCTATTGTCTTAGGTTCGGCATCGATTGGAATAAGGCCAATATTGTTTTTATGTTCATTATGATTTTTTTGTTATTTTTGTCAAATATTTTTTCCAATTTGAAGGCCCGATTGCCTTTGTTTAGTTCTCTCGCTGGGCGACGGTCCTCTACCTTATGCGTTTTTGTGTCTTTGCCAGAGCAATGTTTGTCAGATTGTCTATATCTAGAGCTTCTCTTCTCTCCAGTTGTCTCTTTCATGTGTCTTTCGCGTTTTTCTCTTGAGACTGATCTGTATCAATTGCATTTGGGGACTGTTTTATCGCGCCAGAATCTTGAAAGCCTTTCCCCGGTCCTTTCCGGGCTTGCATGGTGCTCCCTTTCATCATTGTAGCCTGGGGCCCTACATTCCGTAAGCCTTTCTCTTTTTTTCGCCATAGTCAGAAAGCAAACTAAAAGAATTTAGAACAGAAAAGTCTTCAGGGCGTGACGGAAGGATAAATGATTATCCATTCCACGGAGGGCGAAAGAGAGAGTTCCAGGCCTTCGCAGCAGCCACCAAGAAAGACCGTCCACCAACACAGAAATAACATATGCAGAGGACTTCAATGGTTAATGAGAATTGGGAGCGGAGTGCTGTCGAAGGAAAGTAAGGGAAAAATTTAGTCTGAAGAAATTCGGCACCAAGCTTATGTTATAAAAAGCTTTGTGCACAATGCACAAGGATTTAAACAGCACAGCCTTCGACAGGGAGCCAGTGTTGCAGATGTCAGATGGGACTCATATGAGCACCATAAGGAGGATGAAGGACCGCTCGTGCAGCCATATTCTGCAAGAGTTAGTGCCGATAAGTCAGATAGGACTGGTTGAGCCAGATAAAGCGCATTGCAGTAATTAATAACGCTCATCACCAAAGAAGACACAACAGGGGCATGAAAATTAGAAGGAATAAAGCGCAGGACCTTACGAAGGGTCCTTAACTTGAAATGACCAGTTTTACTGACAGAAGCCACTTGATTAGACACTGACAGCGAGGCTGAGATTTTGATGCCCAGATCTTTTACCAGAATGGCAGGTGATGGGAACGGGCCAGAAGGATGAATAGAACCTACTACCAGTACGTCTGTCTTTTCTCCATTCAACTTAAGCCAGTTCTTGGTCATTGTTAGGGAGAATACTCTGTTTAGGCTGAATTCCGTAACCTAGTGTGTCCCCCAGCAGCTTTGCTGGATTTTTGGGGTTTATTGTTTTCTCCTGCCAAGAGTGAGACTCTTTTACCCTCACTCTTGGGCATGATTTGAGTGTGTTTCTTTGACTTTAATGGGCTATGGGGTCTTTTACTCCATAGGGCTTCATATGTTTTTGTGATATGTGTTACACAGCACCCTTAGTGCAGTAACACAGGGGTGTCATAGTGACCCCCCAGTATAGACTCCATTCCCTGGGACTGACTACAGTCTCCCAGGGCATGTAAAGTCACCATTGACTTTACTAGTCTTGAATTCTGAACAGAACCAGTACAAACCATCATATTGTGGACATACTGGCTGGGGCAATTCGATTGCCCCGGGGTCTGTTAGTCGAGGGGGCACGTACCCGTCCCCCCTGATCGAGTTTTGGCTGGTGGCAGTGGATACTACTTTTTATATTCGAAAAAATGTGGTTGCGCTTATTCCTTCATGCGCCAAGTTATAATATAGAAAAGAAACTCCACTCAATTGGAATACAATGATTGAGGTTTAATAATTAATTAGAATGAGGGCACTCACGATTGGTCCTGATTGGCCCCAAGTGGTGAGCCGGCCGGCTCACCACTTAGCATGTTTGAGTGACAGCTAGGCTGAGTGAATGGGGGTTTTCTGCATAAAAGTAGGGCTTTGGGGTCTGGAACTTCAGAAGTCGCCACAGGACCTAAGAATCCGAAGAGGGAGAAGCTGAGCCGACCTGCCACGACGACACCACTGGTGGAGCCCTGCTGGACCGTCTCACCACTTTTCTCAACGACAGAGGAGATCTCCCGCCGGAGAGTCTTCTTCCTTTGACTGGTGGGGATAACCAGTTTCACCGTCTTCTCACCTTCCGGACGTATCTCGTGGCCGCCTTGCCTGTGCCAAGCACCCCGGCAACCGGGATACCACGTTTTACCACGGCCGCGAATTAAAGGGTAATACCTTTAACCAGAAAACTCTGCGGCTGGTTTCTTCCCTGGCAGCGCAACGACCTTCATCTTTCCTCCAAGTCGGGATCTTCTCTTCCCCTGGACGACGACGAGACTTGCACCCGCTGCCAGGAACAACTGCCCCCGCTGGAGGATCCTTCCCACTTAAGGTACCGTGTCCCGCCCGGCTTCCCTTGCCACCGACTGTACAGGGTAGATTTAGCCCCCGGCTTTCGAACCTGGGTTACCCTGGGACACCCTGGCTAAACTTTTCTGAGCCTCTCTAAACTCTTTTCGAACTCTCTGCAAGACTTTCTAAGCCTAGTGTAACTGTGTGATCTTGGGCGCATTTGTGCTCTGCTCTCTCTAAGAGTGGGCCCAGCCTATGGACTTTGGCTTACAAGTGACTTTTTCTCTTCTGCCTTGCTAATAGTGTTCCTAAATCTTAGAGTGGTGTATCTTTCCATATTCTGTCTTTTTCCCTCCCTTCTTCATGAACTTATCGGAGTGCCATCTATAGTTAAGCGCTCACCTCTGTATGAAAATAAGTGGTGTTAACTAAGACTTATCTGATAAGGAACAAGGGTCGTATATATTATAATAGTAACTGTGTTTAGAGTGTTTTACCATAAGAGTGCTGGAGTGTTTCAAACAGTGTGTTTTTAAATAAATAATTATATACTTTGATACCAAAGTTCTGGTCAGTGTTTGCTTGTATTATTGTACCTGAGTGCCTATTGTGTATACTTTGCATACTGCCTAACTCTTCTTGAGGGAAGTCTGGCTGCTCAGCCACAGCTACCAGGTAAATCTGGGTGGTACAGACTGCTACCAAGTGGGTTTACTGCTAACACCTGTAGTCCTAAATCTTTTGCAGTGTTCCCAAAGGGAGCTGCACAGGTTTCTGCCTAACAGTCATCCATACACCCACGGCCTTCAGGCAGTCCCTAAACCGACCAGCCATCTCATACCGAGACAGATCGAGCAGAAGAATGATCTGTGCATCATCAGCATAGGAATAGCAAAGTAAGCCATGGGAATGGATGAGACCAAGGAGAAGCTGCATATAAATGTTGAACAAGGTGGGCGACTGAGCAGAGCCTTGAGGGACCCGGCAGGTCAGAGACTGGCCATGAAGAAAAAGGAGAGAGAAAAATAGATTGTGTACGACCTGACAGAAACAAGGAGAACTAAGTACCTGGCCGGACAGACCTGCAAGAGAGTCGAGCAACCAGGTTTGGGTGGTCCACGGTGTCAAATGAAGCAGATAGATCTAATAAAATGAGCGCCCCTACCCCACCCTGGTCCACCAGACATGCACGGTCGTCAATCACCGATACAAGAACTGATTCAGTACCCCTGCCAGGGCGGAAAACAGACTGAAAGGGATCAAAGAAAAGTGAAGATTCAAGAAAGCAGCCAAGGAGAGGAGAAACCTGAGAGTCACAGAGCTTCATAGAAACCAAGAGAAGTGAGATAGGATGGAAATTAGACAGAACTGCAGAATCATGAGCTGGTTTTTAAGAAGGGGGATAACAAGTGCGTGTCTCTAGTTATTAGGGATGGAACCAGAAGAAAAGGAATCATTAACAGATATTGTGATCCAGGAGGTAATATCAGGTGAAATACCTTTAACAATAGACAGAGGAATAGGATCAAGATGAGATACAGATTTGTGCCTATTATTGCCAGATAGACAATCTTGAGGAGAGAAGGTAGGGAAGGTAGACCAGAACACAGTAGGCCTAATGTTAATATAAGTGGACTTGAGTGTAGTATGGTGAAAACAGGAGCGGATGATTTTGCTCCGTATGATGGTAATCCTTTCATCAAAAAAAGTGGACAGAGTCACACAGATCTTGTGAGGGATTGATACTGGAATGTATTTTGGCAGGCGAGGATAATGACTGACCCAATCGAAATAAAGCTTTAGGTTGGTTAATCACTCTCTCGACTTGCTCACTAAAAAAAGCTTGCTTAGCAGACAAGATGGCCTTCTGATATGTAACTGTGGCAAGACGAAAGATAACTATCAGCCAACCTATAGCCAGTTCTCCATTTCCTTTCTGCTTGCCCACGTGAGAGCCTAAGAGATTTCAAATCGCCATTAAACCAGGGTTCTGAAGGACGACTTTAAGATATGTAGCGTTTAAGAGGAGCAATGGAGTCAGCTGCAATAGTGAACAAGGTACAAGAATCTGACCTAGCACAGTGAGTGGAAATATGGGTTACTAAAGCCTGACAGGGAACAGAGTGCCAGCCTCGTTTACAAGTAGTTTGTCTGGGTGCAGATAGAGGAGGGACCTTGAGAGAGCTGGAGAATGGTACTGCATAGTGGTCAGACCAGATGGCAGGAAGTGGCGGGAAAACAGAGGTGGAAATCACTGTGGCAAGGATAATGTCAAGGGTGTTGCCCAGGTTATGAGTCGGGAATGCAACCAATTGAGATAGGCCTAAATCCTACATACATGCCAGAAAGTGAGAAACCAAATGCTCACTAGATTTGTTGGCCGGAAGATAAAAATCACTGACAACAAACAGATTTGAAAATGTTTGTTGAAGTTCAGGTACAAATACTGGAAAATCATAACCAAGCAACTGATCGCACCCAGGAGGACGGTAAATTAAAAGGACATACAAGGTAGTGGTTGCAGATGCTCAAATGCGGTCCAGTAAGCTTTCCATTTTTAGGTTGTGTTTAGTGGGTATGGAGGTGACTTAAAAGAAGATTTTTTTTTTTAACTTTCTTTATTGGTGCACTTGTAACATACGGCACAACTCACATCATAGTAGGGCATCAATACAAATATGACAGAGGGATCCGAACGGTGAAATTTGGGTGTAAGCATTGTAACATACAGAATGGTAATATATGAATATATAGAGGGGTGAGACCATGCAGCTCTTGTAGCAGGAGTTCAGTGTCAGGGGAGAAATGCACATCGGTTGGGGGGACAAGGGCGAATCCGGCCTTGTTGTTTTGCGCCAAAGGTACAATTTAAGTTGGTTCCAGATGTCTTTTGGTTGGGTTTCAGGTGGTTGCATGTGTGCTCACTGCTCTTCCATATCATTGGCCGTTAACCAGTGGTCTTTGTAGGGAGCATGCACACTCATCCAGCGCAGAAGGATACAGCGCGTGGCTAACAGAAGTCACAGTCATACAAATGTACTCATATTGCCCAGTAGTGGGTCAGAAATATGAAACAAGCAGAGTAATAGTAGGGGGGTAACAACCTTGCCAATCATTTCCAACAGCGTCACGCACACATCGCTCCAGAAGGTCACAGGTTGTGGGCAGTCCCATAGCATATGAAAGTATTTAGCGTGGGTGGAGTTGCAACGTGGGCATGCTCCAGTACCTTCATTGGCAAACATACGCAATCTGTCTGGAGTTGTATCAGTTAGAATCAGGAATTATAGGACACTTTGCGTGTCTCAGTGCACATATCGGACCAGAGGTCATCAGTGACATCTAGTTGGAGATCCTCCACCTATTTAGCTAGTACATTGTGGTGCTATATACTGGAGTGAGTTTGAATTAAACGGTACAGGGACGACACTAGACTATGACGGTCACCCGCTGTCAAAACAAAAACCCAACAAGGCATTGTTAGCAGGCTTAACCGGGAAGCAAATCCAAAGTTTCTTGCATGCTTTGCGCAGACCTGCATACTGCAACGACTGCAAGGACGTTCTGCACATGAGCCCTTGGGCATTAGTAGTTTGGATGAGGTTATTCTTCATATTATAGTGGCCCCAAAGTGTGAATCCTGTGTCGGAGCCAGGCCCCACACGAGCCGGCATCGACTCGTGGTTGGGATGGAACAAAGTTCCAAAGAGGAAAGTCTTCATGGTATGTGGCGGGTACCCCTATCTCCTTCCATATTTTTTACCGGGCTAGCGCTTTGACGCTTACGGGGTCAAATCTGCAGTTGTCTGCAAATTTGGCGGGAAGAACCAGCGACCTCAAGTCCCTGTCTCCTGCAGAGTATTTTTTTAAGTTGTGTGTGAGGGGTGAGTGAGCCATCACCAAACTAGAGGGCCGCAAATTGTGCTTGTGCAGCTATCCAATACAATTGGAAATTGGAGGCTGCAAACCCACCCCTAGCATGTTCGATTACATGAGTACCGCCCCGTAGTGCCCACAAATGTTGCCTTGTAACTCCTGAAAGAAAGATCGCCCAGGCCACAGCAGCACGTTAAGGAAGAACAGTAATTTTGAGGAGTGCTAGCTTGCCAGCTATAAAGGAGGAGTAATTGCCATGATACGGAGTCGAATGCCTTTTTAATGTCTAGTGTAGCAGCTACCACCTGAACCCCAGGATCTATCTGTGCCAGTATGTTGAGAGGAAGGATAGGTTCAGTGCTGTGGACCGGCGCGGGATGAACCCCGAATGATCCGGATGAATATACGGCATGACTGGCACATCCCCCTTCCCCTGCGTGATCTCAATGTCACTCGGCCTAGTAAAATCGTTGTTTCGGTCTTGCCTCTGTTCCCCCTCCCTTGCCTCGTCGTGCCTTGAAACACTATTGTATAGGTGCGTTTAAAATGCCAGATCATATATCAGCCGAGTGCCCAGAATCTTCACAATTATCTTTACATCCGTGTTAATTAAGGATAGAGTTTGATAGGAGCCACATTGATCTGCAGGTTTCTCCGGTTTTAGCAAAACCTGTGATAACTTCCTCGCGCCTGGTGTCTGGGAGCGACAGAGACTCGAGGGATTCTCGCCAGACCTGAAGGAGGCGTGGGGTAATAGTCTCCTTGTAGAGTTTGTAAAATTCGGCTGTAAAGCCGTCAGTACCAGGGGCCTTCCCAGATGGAAGGTGGTCTGTTGCATGAATAATGTCGGATAACGAGATTGGGAGATCCAATAGGGCCTTGGTGTCCTGTGATATCTGACTGAGTGGGAGAGTATCGAGAAACACATCAATCTCTTCCGACGTGCATGTCTCATAGTTGGTATATAGATCCTTATAGAAACCTGTGAATACTTCATTGATGGCTATAGGTGTGTGAACTAGGTTACCCAAGGTGTTTGTTATGAGTGGAATGCACAGATTGCTGCTCTTTTGTCACGCCGTGCAAGTGAGCAGTTTTCACGGCTGTCTTCCTTCCCATATTTTCTAGCGACGTTGGGGTATCAAAGAATTTTACTTTGCACTCAGCATGGGCCAAAAAAGTGTCAATGGCCTCTCTGATCTGTGCCAGCGTGGCCATAGGGGGAGCATAAGCTAGTTCTCATTCTAGTCTCTGCAGTTCGTCCTCGCATTGTACTATGCTATGCCAGATGGCTTTGAGGACACTGAACTCCGTCGACATTGCAATCCCTCGAAAGCAAACCTTGAAGTTTTCCCAGATCACACCGGCCGAGGGTACAGAACCTACATTTTGTTAAAAAACAATTGCATATGTTCATCAATGGTGGATGCTAACTGGGGAATGATCAGAGTAGGTGCGAGGTAGCATGTTGGCATCACTGACCCCTCCAAGCAATGTATTTGAGAGGAGTCACATGTCTATACAAGACAAAAGCCCAGCCCAGGACTAACATTGTACAAGAGTCTGCCTGGTGTCAGACCATCCACAATGCCTTCACAGCTAAAATTGCACAACACCTTGAGGCCAGTGCCTCACCTCACTCGGTCCTACAAGAGTCTACCAGTTTGACTTCCACTTCTGGAGCTATCCCTACCACACAGCGTTCTACTCCTAAAACCACATTTTCTTTCACTCCATGTACAGTAGCCAAGGTTAAAAAAAATCATCATTGACATGAAACCCACCACATGCAGAGGGGACGTTTGTCCTTCCAGACTTCTAGTTGGGTCCATTGATGCGAGTTGTCCCTGGATTACTAAACATATAAATCATTCCTTTGCCGAAGGGCAGGTACCCACCGACCTCAAGGAAACTCGGATCACCCCATTGCTAATAAAGAACATCTCGACCCCCTCAAACCCGAGCATTATCGACCCAACACCAACGTTCCTTTCTTCTTGAAAGGGATGGATCGGGTGGCCCATCTTCAGTTTCAAAAATACATCGAGGATAATTCTTGCCAATCAGGTTATCGGGCCTGTCATGGGACAGAGACTGCAATGCTTGAGCTCAAGGCGAACTTGGCGGCCATTGTTGATCGCGGTCATCCTGTACTTCTTATGTTGCTCGACCTTTCGGCCGCTTTCAACTTGGTCGACCATGGGCTTCTGGCCTCTAGACTACAATCTCTGGTTGGCTGCTGCGACCTTGCAACACAATGGTTGGTTTCCTTTCTAGGTCCACGTATCGCCCGAGTTGCGTCTTATGATGCCTCCTCCTGTCCTACTCTTCTCACACGCGATGTCCCCGAGGGGTCTTCTCTTTCAACTACCCTTTTTAATATCTATATTCTTCCTCTTCTACTTGATGACCTGGGTGTCCTATATACCAACTACTACTCTCTGGCACTTATCTGTCTGATGTTCTAGCCATAAATGCCATCTATTGCACCATTAATTCCTGGATGGTTGAAAACTCCATGGCTCTTAACACAGACAAGACCGAGTTACTCATTGCTGCCTCTAGTCACATGCAGAAAAACCTCTCTCCCGAGTATGCTTCCTTTGTAATTTCTAATGTCTCTGTTCCGATGGCAAAGACTGTTAAGACCCTAGGCGTCACTCTGGATTCTGAGCTGACCATGAGGTTGTATGTTGCCAAAGCTCATGCAGCTGAATTAACAAACAGCTGGCCTACCTTCGTCCTTATCTCTCTGTCAAAAATATGTCCACTCTCGGCTCTGCATTAGTCAACTCAATGTTGGACTATTGTAACAGATTGCTCAATCCAACCTCTCTGGCCTTCAGGTGACGCAAAATGGGGTGGTCAGAGCAGTGCTGGGCATCTCTATCAGGCAGTCTATTACTGCTGCAAGGGATAGTCTGCATTGGCTGCCAGTGAAGCACTGCATCTCCTTTAAGATCCTCACACTCACATTCAAGTGTTTAACTCAGACCGCACCCAGCTACTTTTGTGAGTGCATACTCCCACACGATCTTGGTCCTCAGATCTGGCCAAACTGTGCCTACCCAGGTTCCGTTCTGTCAAATTTGGAAAAGCCATCTTTGACGTCCTGGCTCCTTCCACCTGGAAGTCTACTCCTCTAGATCTCAAAATCACCACATCTCTGGCAGTTTTTAAAAAGAAACTCAAAACCCATCTTTTTAAGGCTATCTAAGCCTGTTATCCTACTTCCTGCCAATGGAAATTGCAAATATAATGTAAGTAACTCTTTAGACGCTTTTATACTGGATTGAAGAATTAATGAATGGATGCATGAATAAATGAATGAATGAAGAGCTTGGAAAACGTTTGTGGGATCGTCCTTGTAGCGGGCATATGGGCATGCAGGTCCACATTCCACACGCATGTAGACAAAAAGTCGTTTCTCATTGTGTACTAACCTCAATTTATTTTGTTACTTTTCGCATTGATTTTAGAGCCGAACATACTCCATTGCACTATCCTTGAAAGCGCATAGTTTCAGCTCGGCCGTAATAAATAAAATGAATAATATTAATAAAGATCGGCTGGCGAGACCAATTATACATTTTATGTTTTCAAAACAGGTATATCCTTCCCTTTTGCTACTGCCACCAGTTTCAGACACTGGCAGATGGTTTTTTTAACCGCCAGCTGCAGCTTAATGCAAACAACTGCACAATCCTGATGATTTTATGGGACGATCGCCAAGGGCCCATATGCTCTTACGCGGTACTAGCGGCTAGAAGCAACATATCACCCTTTACGCTGGCCTAGTGCCTACTTGATGGAACAGCCTTGCGGTTCAACGTGCGACAAGAGTGCTTCTTTTAACGAAAACCAACACCCTGTGTACCATAAAGGAACAGCGCGTGACTCACGATAAACGTTTACGGATTTGCGGATAGAGATAAAAGAAAATAAATGGCTTTTGGAGTTCATATGGCAATTGCTGAATATTCTATAAACATTTAATGTCAAATAAATGTACTTTACCAAATGTACCGTGTTGCTGTTTGATTTTAAAGTACAGTTTCATATTCCGAATTGTGGCGCGCTGTGTTGTGAGTTGATCTGTGTTGGTTTCCGGGTCCTGTGTGAAGTCGCGTAGAAGACGACTGGGCGCGTTTGCCTACGTAGCACAGAAACGTCATGGAGAGAGGCGGGGAATATGAATGTTTTGATAATGTCAGGCTCAGGGGCGGGGGATATGATTTAGTGCCGCTAAAGCAGGTCAGCCAGGGCGATGGGGGAAATTATAGGATTATCACAAAATGGCAGCTCCCTGATGCCCGTTTTCGCGTGCGTTTAAAGGATAGTTCCGGGACTTTTTTTTTATTGTCCCTACGGGTCGGCCATGTGTTTGTAAGCATAAATCGGTAGATCGTAGGAAACTTTCCTATGGACCTTACCCGACTTTTCGCCCATTATCGCACTCGAAATCAGCCTCCATTTTGTGATAATCCTATCATTTCGCCCCATCGACCTGGCTCACCTGCCTTTGCGGCACTAAATCAAATCCCCCGCCCCTGAAACAGACTTTATCAAAACATTCATATTCCCCGCCTCTATCCGTGACGTGACTGAGCTGCGTAGGCAAACGCGCCCAGGCGTCTTCTACGCGACTCCACACAGACCCCGGAAATCAACACAGATCAGCTCACAATACAGCGCACCACAATTCGGAATATGAAACTGTACTTTGAAATCAAACCGCAAGATTGTAAATGTGGTAAAGTACATTTATTTGACATCAAATGTTTAGAGAATATTCAGCGATTTGCATTTTTATTTGCTCATGTTCCAAAAAGTTTGTATTGAGGGAAGCGATGTTCGTGTGCAGTACACAGGGTGTTGGTTTACGATAAAAATAAGCTCTTCGGTCGCACTGATAATCGCATGGCTGTTCCAACAACGAGGCACTAGGCCACCACAACGGTAGGTATGTTGCATCTAACCGTTAGTACCGCGTAAGGGCATACTTGTACTTGGCGATCGTCCCATAAAATGGTCAGGGTGGTAACGTTGTTCACGCGGAGAAGCAACTGGCGGCTGTAGAAGCCGTCCGCCGGTGTCTGGTACTCGTGACACAGACAGTAGTGAATGATGTACCTAAAAACATAAAAAATGAAATTAGTCTCACCATCAGATCCTTATTAAAATTATTAATTTCATAGCGAGGACAGCGCTACTGGGTGTACACAAGTGTTTAAAGGCGTGGCGAGGCATGGAGGGGGGGGGAGTGGAGTACAAGGTAAGTAGCATAAAATAATAAATAAATAGGGCCAGCTGGTGGCAAGTGCAAGGTAAGTGCAGAACAAGTGCTGGGAAGGGGGGGGCTGTAGGATACTGAGACAGTCCCCCAGTGCAGGGGTTGACAGGGAGGCAGTGCAGGTGGAGAGTGGAAGGGCCCAGGACCGAGGTCGCAGACAGTGGACCAGTTGTAGCAGGGGAGAGGGAGAGAGAAAGCAGAAGCAAAGAGGAAGGTTTTGAGGTACTTCAGTAAAAGCAGATGTTTCTCCTCAAGATAGTGCGCGGTAGAAAACAATATGCCACATAGAACGAACAAGTACAACTGAACCCGTCTTTAAAGCCACTGTATAGTAATGAAATTGCGGTATAAACTCATCAAAAGTTACTTACATTATATTTGCATTTTCCATTGTGTCTCTGTGTAGGGCAGACCCGAAACACCACTCCTTCTTTGCCGACGTTACTTCTTCTAATGAACGTGGCTCATCGTTTCGTTTCTGAAATTTTATTCATTATCTTTTCTTAGTCTTTCGGGATGGTCCCGGCATGTCAAGGTCAAATCACAATAGAACCTTATACTGGGTCGTGGGCCGTTCCGCCACCCGAGCAAAACATCAAAGCAGCTGACCTTCACTTTGAGCGAGCACACATTTCTAGTTTGGGCCTGCAACATGAGGAGACTCGAGAGAACAGACAATCAAATTACAATCATTTAAACCGTGATGTGTATTTCTCAATGAGCTCTGCTTTAGGTGGACATGGAACAGAGGCAATGTTGGGTGGCAATGCAGTTGTCCCCTGCATAGGTTCGTTCACCACTCCATGTATGTGCCTATCGAGGACATCTACGATAAGTCTCCCAATAAACTCATATTGCATATCCTCAAACACTGGTTTGATCACCCATTGTTTACTTCTTTTAGTGAAGGCCTTATTGTAGCGAAGCGTCCCTAAAGTTCCGGTCATCCTACTTTGTTGACGGCCAACAATATGGTTATGTGCCAAGACTGCTAGAAGAGTCCGATTTATCATGCCTTCCATGCCAAAATGCAATCTTTTGGGCCTGTACTTTAGGCACATATTGTGGAACACCTCCAAATCTCCTGTGTGGCAGAATTCCGTGAGTCCCCTCAAATCTCTTGTTATAGTTTTATCAAATACAATCTTTTCAATGGCCTTGTGAGTGGGTGATGAAGGAATCAACCACTTCTTCTTCCGTGCCTCCTCTGTGGACAAATGGCCATGTTCACATTTGTGGAAAGGTTCATTTGTCGACCATCGATGTACGTTGCTACAGTGCAACATTACTGACCGCCATTTTTCCAGTAGAATTTCCAACGACCCTTCACATGTTTTTGAGCTCCACCAAAGATGGTTGCTGATTGACTTGGACCACTGTGAAATACCTTGCATATCTTTTTTTTTTCCTGCAGCCGACAATTTTTTATTGATTGTTTTTGCAAGATGCCATACGTCAAATTGGTGATTTATATTTTTGTACTCTTCTCTCATTGTCTTGGCAATTGAAACGTGTCTGTCCGTGGCTATCAGGTCTATCACCATTCCCCGCGATTGTAGTTCTTGCAATGATGCTACAAAGCCAACTTTCTCCATGGCCACTGAGGATGTACTTTGTGACACCTGCACGACCACCGAACTCACAATTTTCTTACTTTCCATGTCCTGAAAGTGGTAGGTGCAGTACTTGGCTGAAAATCCTGGGCTGTCGCACTGTCCATCACCGGCTAGCCTGAAGCGTTTGCCCGCGAATGTACTTTCCATTGACATTTTTTCCATTCTCCAAGCTTCGCTGATGGCTGGAAATAGATAATCGGTTTGGTATTTGTAGAACTGAGTTTTCGCAATGAAATGGATTCCCACAAACTGAAAGAAATACTGTAACTTTTTAAAACTTGAACCACTAAAAAGTGCGGCCGCTGCACAAAGTAGATTGCCTGCTGGCAGTTGCCCCAGCATGGGTTGTGCAGACCATGCGAACGGATGATATTGTGTACAGGTGGCATGTATTTTAAGGTTAGTGCCTCGAATTGCACGAGTCACATTAATCAATGGCTCCCCACATACTTCCCCACCAACCCAATGCCCACATTTCATCATCATAATAATATCCATCAAACAGCTATCGAATACAATGAATTTGGCCTCTTTCCTTATACTGTCACTCTGCATCCCAGCTGGTTCGGCCTGTAACGTTGAGGACATGTCACTCGCATGAAAGGTACAATCTCTGATATCGTCTTCCGCTATGCTGAGTGATATTGATGGTGTTTCATTGTCGTCCATGTCATTCTCTTCCACTGCAACAACTGTTCCTTGTCCGGAGATGGGAGAAAAAAACAATGTCTTCAACTTTCGCGCGCTCTTATTTTTTGCGGGTGTGGATTCTGTGAATTGATCTCCGACTGCATCCAAACTACCAGGAGGACATTCACTATCAATGGCTGGTGGTGGTATAGCTCCGTTGTCAATCACTTCATATTCTTCCCATTGGCACGATGCATCTCCAGTCTCAAGTCCCTGCCAGAAGGTTTGACAAGCAACATCTCTCGTTCGCTTCACTGTCTGTGTAGATCTAGTTCTTACACCCACTCGCAACTAGAGGACAGATTAGAAAAGGGATGTTCAGTTAAACACAACTTACAGTATTGAACTATTGACAGTGAAAGACAACATAATATAGTGAACAGGACACTAACCTTCTTTTGCTTTCTTTTCTTTGAAACTTTCTTGCCTCGAACTTCAACATCTGGACGCTGTTGCTCCGACTCGTGTGTGCATGTCTCCACTTCCTCTCGCGCTGCAACGACTATATTTTCATGATAAGCACATCCATCACTCACTGAGGCTCCATCGACTCCCTGAAACATAGAACTTTCATTAGTATGTATAATAATATTGAAAACACAAAATGTACTTGGGGACCAATACCCATACGTACATCTCAATAGCAAAACACGAATGAACGCATTGTGTAGAACATTCAAACGACAATAGTTCACGCATTGTTGATCTAGTTAGATTGAACTGTCAAGATCCATACCTCGGGCTCCGCATAGACTTCCATTGATGATATTATTGAAGATGACGCTTCAGCAACTCCCTGAAACACAGTAATTGCATTAGTATGGTTTTCTATTTTGTTTAAAAGAACATAAACTTTCTGCAGGCGTCAACGGCTCATCTAAATAGACCTGCACAAATGATCAGTTGTCTAAAATAAATAATGGATATCTAAATATTATTCGATTTGCTCCATCGTTGGAAGTGTCACCACCCAGAGATCTGCATCAACTACTAGGGGTGATGTTCTTGTTGAAGAAGCTCCGTCAGCTCCCTGAAACATAGTACTTGCGTTAATAAAGAAGGAAGTATAGCGGATGTAATCACGTCATTTGATCTCGCATGATTGATCTGTCAGTATCCATACCTCGAAATGCATAAGAACATCAAGGGACGCTGTAACTGCGGTGCACACTTCTGCAAGCTGTTGCGCCGACCCGTAACTGCATGCTCCCCCTTCTTCTTGGACTAATGCTCCATCGACTCCCTGAAACATAGGACTTTCATTAGTAATGAACACAATATTGAAAAAAGAAGACACATAGGAGGGCGACGACAGAAGGACATACCAATGGCTAAAAACGAAAGAAACATTGTGTGTAACAATCACGCTACAAGAATGCAAGATCTGATGATCTCCATCGATGGAACTGTCCGGAAACGTACCTCGAGCATCTGAGTGACATCTACGGTTGTCGTCAATGCGTTGGACTCCTCAGCATCTCCCTGAAAGACAGTACTTGCATTATTTTGGATAACAATAATTATAACTGAAAACAAAGACTAGAGGACGAGTACTGTGGTGTACCATTAGGTAAAATAATTACACGATCAATTAAAACTATTGATTTACATGCCTAAAATAAGTCAGTGTCAGAATAGCTAAGTAAGATTACCCGATAGGCGCTTGAAGTGGCTGATGACTGCAATAACGACACGGATGGAGAATCTTCCGCCTTCATATTGAGTGGATACATAAATGGGGAAATTATTGTTAGCTAATGCTACACACTACCGCAATGCCGAGAGATAAATACGTAAACTTGACTCACCAGTGGAGGGATGTGGACGAATAGAGTGGGAATAGCGGTTGAGAGCAATTTTCGCCTCGCTCGCGGTGTTTTCTTCTTTATTATCAATGATGTGGAGTACATGTCTGGGCTAAAGTGCCTGCTGCAGATGCGGTATCGATCACCCCTCTTGTCCGCAAAGACTTCTAGGGCTCTACTTTCTAGCTCAGAGGCTGGATATCCGCAATATCGGACCCATTCTCTTATCTGATCTATTGTCTTAGGGAAAACATGCATTATAGTACCTTCAGATTTGTTATGGGTCTTCGAAGGGCAACCGCCAATGGTACAGGCAGGCATTATGGAAAGTTCTGAAAAGTAAAGATCAACAATTCTCTATGAATACCAATGTGTTAAAACATTAAATGACACATAAAAGGTTCAATGCAAGGTCCGTTTTGGTTCTTGGAACTATACACGTTATTCACATGCGGATAAGTATTTCAATAACTTTCAAAAAATAGAAAAAGTAATTTGACTAAACTCAGAACATGTGACTAGTTCCTTGCATGTACTGTCGTGAACGAAAAGAAAACATGGATGCAATTTGATGACTACTAGCAAATAGATATAAATTAAAAAATTGGACGCAAAATGATTATGGTACATGGACTTACCTTGACGAACAAACAGTTAGATGCAGGGATCAGAGTAGTTTCTTGTCGTAGAACAGGGAGCAGTTCACAGGTTGCAAACTGACGAGTTTGCTCAAAGTGGTCACGGAAGTTCACAGAGACGAAGAGCAGATAACCAGCACCTTCACGGGTTGACTAGCAAAGCGCAAAGAAGTTCTCATTAGAAATATGAAGTGGGTTATAAAGAATTCGAAACAGGGGTGTGTTTGTGAATGAATGACGTGTATATGTCGTGGCATTATGCGGATTGCAGGGGGGCGTCCAGCGTGAGGGGGGATGCTTGGCAGGAGACACGGGGTCTGGAGGTAGACATGGGAACAACAACCCATGCTCTATAGACCACTTTGAAGTGTACATGGTCTTTGGCACCTCTTGGCCTTTATCGCTCCCTGACAGCTCCACTTGCCAGCAGCGCAAGTACCCTGGTGCGAACTGCCTTTGATAGGGCGGGGGGGTGGATCGGGGCGGTGGTCGTGCAGACAAGACACAGGAAGACTCGTGAATGGAGACACACTTATGTGGATTGCAGGGGGGCGTCCAGCGTGAGGGGGGATGCTTGGCAGGAGACACGGGGTCTGGAGGTAGACATGGGAACAACAACCCATGCTCTATAGACCACTTTGAAGTGTACATGGTCTTTGGCACCTCTTGGCCTTTATCGCTCCCTGACAGCTCCACTTGCCAGCAGCGCAAGTACCCTGGTGCGAACTGCCTTTGATAGGGCGGGGGGTGGATCGGGGCGGTGGTCGTGCAGACAAGACCCGTTTGCCGCAGGGCCTCACCAAGGAGAGGCCATCTAACTGAATGTAAGAGGATGGCTGCAGGATCTACTACATGGAAGGCAGGGGGGTGAGTTTATAAATACCTCACCCTCCCAGGAGAATATATGGGGGTCATCTCTGTACCCGGTGCCCAAAAAGAGGATTTATTATGATCAACCATATTTATTATTTACCTATAACCATGTTTTGTATCAATAAAATCCAACAGCTTTTTATTGCCAACGCTTGATGCCAACCCACAAAATAATATATGTATGACTGCTGCATATATGGGTTCAACGGTTATGTGGATTGAAGGTGTGCGGCCAGCGTGAGGGAGGATGCTGGCCGGAGACATGTGGTGTGACAAGACAAGGCACTGGAAGGCTATTCAACGGAGACACACTAGATTCATTTAAAAAATCAAAACAACCATTGTTAAAATATATGTTGGGCTTTATTTTAGATTTTAATTAAACATAAATAATAAACATTACACATTGTAAAGTTGAGGTTGCAGCACATCGAGGGAAAATCCGCGGTATTGTCCACTGTCACTGGGGAAATGTTGTCTAATGGCAAGTACCGCACAGGCAGGTATTACTCTCCGAACGCGGTGTCCGAGCCTCCCGTGAAGCCACCAAGTGAAGCAACGATAGGCCACCAGCCTGTACCACCTGTGAAAAAAAAAGATGCAAACTGTATTAAACTGACCAAACTTTCTTATCAATGTCGATTCAGGTAACACATGTCATTTTTCTTAGAAAAAAATTATATCTAGAAAATGCACTATATGGAACCAATTTACATGCGTTCGAATGATATGTAAATGTAATTTTATATGTGGGAGACGACCATGAAATAATAGTGGCATCACTGACATCACAAACAGAGTATACTTACTCGTTACTCGGATTACGCGGACGAACAGTGCCACGAAGTTCGTGCATAAGCACCATCATCATCCTCAACACGGTCCGTGAGAGGCAGGCTTCCCTGAACTCTGGCAGCTCGGTGATGCATTGCGGACTTTGCTCGCCTTCCTGCAGACTTTGCTCGCTTTCCGAAATGTAGGCCAAGCACCCGGAATTTTCACGGCAGCAGCAGTTCTCCTCCTCAGTTGGCATTAGCTCGCACCGATTGCACGTGCACCAGGTGGAGACGCCGTCCATGCGACATGGTCCAGGCTCTTCATCCGTTGACTGGTCCTCCCAACTGCCGTCCGAATCCCCATCGTTTTCGCGTGCTTGCCTTTCCAGTAGTTCCTCCTCGGTGTACTCGGGCTCGTACATATACGGCATTATTGTGGCCATTGTGCGGTAAAGATAGTAAAATAATTTACAGAGATGGTACAGGTGTTCACACGGGCTACAAGCGGCGAAGGTAGCTGACCAGAGCACTGAAACGAGTCACAGAATACTCAAAGTAACACAGAGAGAGGAATGGAATCGAAAATCTGCTGCTGTATGTTGTGAAACGGTCTGTTTATACTTATTGGGGAAAGAGGCGTCCTGCCATTTCCATGGCAACACGTCAATAGCTGAGGCGCAGCGATTGTTGACACGAGACGTGCTTGAAATGGGCAGTACGCGTCTGCTGATGTCAGGCTCAGGGGCGGGGGATTTGATTTAGTGCCGCAAAGGCAGGTGAGCCAGGTCGATGGGGCGAAATGATAGGATTATCACAAAATGGAGGCTGATTTCGAGTGCGATAATGGGCGAAAAGTCGGGTAAGGTCCATAGGAAAGTTTCCTACGATCTACCGATTTATGCTTACAAACACATGGCCGACCCGTAGGGACAATAAAAAAAAAGTCCCGGAACTATCCTTTAAGGTCTATAGGAAATTTTTCTAAAATCGAGCGATTTAGGCTTAAAAACACATGGCCGACCCGTAGGGGCAATAACAAATTTTGACCGAACCATTCCATTAAGGCATTTGAATGTTAGTGAAGTGGTTTTAAGTTGAATTCTTTCTTTTATAGAGAGCCATTTGTGGCCCCTTCTTATGGAGGAGATATGCGGTCTGTGGGGAAAACTCAGTGTTGAACAGAGGGCATTATTTTGCAGAATCTACAATTTCTTGGTGATATATTTGTTGGCTCCCAGATAAAGTCAGTTGCAATAGTCAATTTAGGACTAGGGCTCTAGCTAGGGTGATGTAGCTTTTAGTAGAGAGGAAGGGTTTAAATGCTCGAATGAGCTTACAGGTGTAGGCATAAGCCGGGGCTGTGGCGCTAACCTGTTTTCTCAAGTTTAGGGAGGAGTCTAGGTAAAAACCCAGAGTTTTTACTTCGCTGGCTACTTTAATAATGTTGCCATCGATTTCAAATGATCGATATTGGTCACCTACTTTAGTGATGTTGATGGGAGTGGCTAGGAGGAGGAGTTCTGTTTTGTCATCATTCAGGCAGAGGCCATGTGTGGCCATCCATGCCTGGATGATGAGGTAGATTCTGTTAATCAGGGCTAGGTTCTTGGCATAGTCACCTATCAGTGGGATAAGGATCTGGGTGTCATCAGCATAGTTCGTGTAGGTGACACCCATGTAGTCCTGGTCATCAAACAATGGTTTAGTAAATGCATTGTACATGGTCGGTGATGCACACAATCCTTGTGGGACTCCGCATGTGATAGGGATCGGTGTTGCAGCCGCTGATGCCGAGAATACTCTCATCGACTGGTTACTTGGGAATGACTTAATCTATGCTGTGGCTTTGATTTGATTTTTGATTGTTTTCATTTGTAATGCGCACGTGACAAACTTAATCGTATTTTGGCGCAGATGACAACAGTGGTAGAATATATAGATTGAAACAGATCCCCCCCCAAAAAAGCAGGGCTATCTACCTAAAAAGAAAGGTTTTTAGTGCTCGGCGGAATTGCAGAAGAGAGCTCATGGTCCTAAGTTGCAAAGGTAGAGAGTTCCACAGCCTAGGGCCGAAGACAGAAAATCTTCTGTCACCTCTAGAGGTACAAACTGAATGGGGAATGACCAGAGGATGACTGTCACTGGAGCGTAATTGTCTTACTAGGTGATAAAGCTGAATTAGCTCTCAGGTACAGAGGGGCAATGCCATTAATACATTTAAAAATAATGCAGGCCGTTCTAAATTTGATACGGTCGGCAATTGAGAGCCAATGTAGCTCCCTCCGATAAGATGATACATGGGTAAATTTGCCTAATTTAAATATCAGTCTAATGGGCGCATTCTGGGCTCTCTGAAGTCACTGAAGTTGTTTGGAACGGATGCCCATCAATTGACTGTTACGATAGTCAAGGTGGGCACTAGTTAATGCCCCTACCACAGCGGCATGAGCCTCATTAGGAATATAAGGAAGTGCTTGGCGTAGCATTCTCAGGACAAAGTAGACTGCTTTGGTTTTAGCTCCCACCTGTATTTCACTCCCCAGATCTTCTTGCCACATACATCCCAAATTTTTTAAGCAAATTGAAGATTTTTGCCCAGCAGTGTTGGTACAGGCAATTTTTTAGCAGCTGTCAGCAGATGTTTAGGACCGAATAATATGAGTTCGGTCTTAGCAGCGTTGAACTGTAAATAGTTCTTTGACATCCAGCTGCTTACCTCTATCAAACATTGTCTCCAGTTTGCTAAACGCTTCCTGAAAATTAGTAATTCGCAGGAATATCTGGATGTCATCGGCATATGAATGGAAATCCAACCCATACCGTCTAAGGATTTCCAGGAGGGGTTGAATATATAAGTTAAATAGTGGTGACAAAGAGGATCCCTGTAGAACTCCACAGCTTAAACAGGTAAGGTTCGACAAGAACTCTCCCAGTCTCACACGCTGACGGTTAGTCAAAAAAGACTTAAAGGATAGTTCCGGGACTTTTTTTTTATTGTCCCTACGGGTTGGCCATGTGTTTGTAAGCATAAATCGGTAGATCGTAGGAAACTTTCCTATGGACCTTACCCGACTTTTCGCCCATTATCGCACTCGAAATCAGCCTCCATTTTGTGATAATCCTATCATTCCGCCGCATCGACCTGGCTCACCTGCCTTTGCGGCACTAAATCAAATCCCCCGCCCCTGAGCCTGACATCAGCAGACGCGTACTGCCCATTTCAAGCACGTCTCGTGTCAACAATCGCTGCGCCTCAGCTATTGACGTGTTGCCATGGAAATGGCAGGACGCCTCTTTCCCCAATAAGTATAAACAGACCGTTTCACAACATACAGCAGCAGATTTTCGATTCCATTCCTCTCTCTGTGTTACTTTGAGTATTCTGTGACTCGTTTCAGTGCTCTGGTCAGCTACCTTCGCCGCTTGTAGCCCGTGTGAACACCTGTACCATCTCTGTAAATTATTTTACTATCTTTACCGCACAATGGCCACAATAATGCCGTATATGTACGAGCCCGAGTACACCGAGGAGGAACTACTGGAAAGGCAAGCACGCGAAAACGATGGGGATTCGGACGGCAGTTGGGAGGACCAGTCAACGGATGAAGAGCCTGGACCATGTCGCATGGACGGCGTCTCCACCTGGTGCACGTGCAATCGGTGCGAGCTAATGCCAACTGAGGAGGAGAACTGCTGCTGCCGTGAAAATTCCGGGTGCTTGGCCTACATTTCGGAAAGCGAGCAAAGTCTGCAGGAAGGCGAGCAAAGTCCGCAATGCATCACCGAGCTGCCAGAGTTCAGGGAAGCCTGCCTCTCACGGACAGTGTTGAGGATGATGATGGTGCTTATGCACGAACTTCGTGGCACTGTTCGTCCGCGTAATCCGAGTAACGAGTAAGTATACTCTGTTTGTGATGTCAGTGATGCCACCACTATTTCATGGTCGTCTCCCAAATATAAAATTACATTTACATATCATTCGAACGCATGTAAATTTGTTCCATATAGTGCATTTTCTAGATATAATTTTTTTCTAAGAAAAATGACATGTGTTACCTGAATCGACATTGATAAGAAAGTTTGGTCAGTTTAATACAGTTTGCATCTTTTTTTTTCACAGGTGGTACAGGCTGGTGGCCTATCGTTGCTTCACTTGGTGGCTTCACGGGAGGCTCGGACACCGCGTTCGGAGAGTAATACCTGCCTGTGCGGTACTTGCCATTAGACAACATTTCCCCAGTGACAGTGGACAATACCGCGGATTTTCCCTCGATGTGCTGCAACCTCAACTTTACAATGTGTAATGTTTATTATTTATGTTTAATTAAAATCTAAAATAAAGCCCAACATATATTTTAACAATGGTTGTTTTGATTTTTTAAATGAATCTAGTGTATATTCTCCTGGGAGGGTGAGGTATTTATAAACTCACCCCCCTGCCTTCCATGTAGTAGATCCTGCAGCCATCCTCTTACATTCAGTTAGATGGCCTCTCCTTGGTGAGGCCCTGCGGCAAACGGGTCTTGTCTGCACGACCACCGCCCCGATCCACCCCCCCGCCCTATCAAAGGCAGTTCGCACCGGGGTACTTGTGCTGGCAAGTGGAGCTGTCAGGGAGCGATAAAGGCCAAGAGGTGCCAAAGACCATGTACACTTCAAAGTGGTCTATAGAGCATGGGTTGTTGTTCCCATGTCTACCTCCAGACCCCGTGTCTCCTGCCAAGCATCCCCCCTCACGCTGGACGGCCCCCTGCAATCCACATAAGTGTGTCTCCATTCACGAGTCTTCCTGTGTCTTGTCTGCACGACCACCGCCCCGATCCACCCCCCGCCCTATCAAAGGCAGTTCGCACCGGGGTACTTGCGAAGCTGGCAAGTGGAGCTGTCAGGGAGCGATAAAGGCCAAGAGGTGCCAAAGACCATGTACACTTCAAAGTGGTCTATAGAGCATGGGTTGTTGTTCCCATGTCTACCTCCAGACCCCGTGTCTCCTGCCAAGCATCCCCCCTCACGCTGGACGGCCCCCTGCAATCCACATAAGTGTGTTTCCATTCACGAGTCTTCCTGTGTCTTGTCTGCACGACCACCGCCCCGATCCACCCCCCGCCCTATCAAAGGCAGTTCGCACCGGGGTACTTGCGCTGCTGGCAAGTGGAGCTGTCAGGGAGCGATAAAGGCCAAGAGGTGCCAAAGACCATGTACACTTCAAAGTGGTCTATAGAGCATGGGTTGTTGTTCCCATGTCTACCTCCAGACCCCGTGTCTCCTGCCAAGCATCCCCCCTCACGCTGGACGGCCCCCTGCAATCCACATAAGTGTGTCTCCATTCACGAGTCTTCCTGTGTCTTGTCTGCACGACCACCGCCCCGATCCACCCCCCCGCCCTATCAAAGGCAGTTCGCACCGGGGTACTTGTGCTGGCAAGTGGAGCTGTCAGGGAGCGATAAAGGCCAAGAGGTGCCAAAGACCATGTACACTTCAAAGTGGTCTATAGAGCATGGGTTTGTTGTTCCCATGTCTACCTCCAGACCCTGTGTCTCCTGCCAAGCATCCCCCCTCACGCTGGACGGCCCCCTGCAGACCGCATAATGCCACGACATATACACGTCATTCATTCACAAACACACCCCTGTTTCGAATTCTTTATAACCCACTTCATATTTCTAATGAGAACTTCTTTGCGCTTTGCTAGTCAACCCGTGAAGGTGCTGGTTATCTGCTCTTCGTCTCTGTGAACTTCCGTGACCACTTTGAGCAAACTCGTCAGTTTGCAACCTGTGAACTGCTCCCTGTTCTACGACAAGAAACTACTCTGATCCCTGCATCTAACTGTTTGTTCGTCAAGGTAAGTCCATGTACCATAATCATTTTGCGTCCAATTTTTTAATTTATATCTATTTGCTAGTAGTCATCAAATTGCATCCATGTTTTCTTTTCGTTCACGACAGTACATGCAAGGAACTAGTCACATGTTCTGAGTTTAGTCAAATTACTTTTTCTATTTTTTGAAAGTTATTGAAATACTTATCCGCATGTGAATAACGTGTATAGTTCCAAGAACCAAAACGGACCTTGCATTGAACCTTTTATGTGTCATTTAATGTTTTAACACATTGGTATTCATAGAGAATTGTTGATCTTTACTTTTCAGAACTTTCCATAATGCCTGCCTGTTCCATTGGCGGTTGCCCTTCGAAGACCCATAACAAATCTGAAGGTACTATAATGCATGTTTTCCCTAAGACAATAGATCAGATAAGAGAATGGGTCCGATATTGCGGATATCCAGCCTCTGAGATAGAAAGTAGAGTCCTAGAAGTCTTTGCGGACAAGAGGGGTGATCGATACCGCATCTGCAGCAGGCACTTTAGCCCAGACATGTACTCCACATCATTGCTAATAAAGAAGAAAACACCGCGAGCGAGGCGAAAATTGCTCTCAACCGCTATTCCCACTCTATTCGTCCACATCCCTCCACTGGTGAGTCAAGTTTACGTATTTATCTCTCGGCATTGCGGTAGTGTGTAGCATTAGCTAACAATAATTTCCCCATTTATGTATCCACTCAATATGAAGGCGGAAGATTCTCCATCCGTGTCGTTATTGCAGTCATCAGCCACTTCAAGCGCCTATCGGGTAATCTTACTTAGCTATTCTGACACTGACTTGTTTTAGGCATGTAAATCAATAGTTTTAATTGATCGTGTAATTATTTTACCTAATGGTACACCACAGTACTCGTCCTCTAGTCTTTGTTTTCAGTTATAATTATTGTTATCCAAAATAATGCAAGTACTGTCTTTCAGGGAGATGCTGAGGAGTCCAACGCAATGACGACAACCGTAGATGTCACTCAGATGCTCGAGGTACGTTTTCGGACAGTTCCATCGATGGAGATCATCAGATCTTGCATTCTTGTAGCGTGATTGTTACACACAATGTTTCTTTCGTTTTTAGCCATTGGTATGTCCTTCTGTCGTCGCCCTCCTATGTGTCTTCTTTTTTCAATATTGTGTTCATTACTAATGAAAGTCCTATGTTTCAGGGAGTCGATGGAGCATTAGTCCAAGAAGAAGGGGGAGCATGCAGTTACGGGTCGGCGCAACAGCTTGCAGAAGTGTGCACCGCAGTTACAGCGTCCCTTGATGTTCTTATGCATTTCGAGGTATGGATACTGACAGATCAATCATGCGAGATCAAATGACGTGATTACATCCGCTATACTTCCTTCTTTATTAACGCAAGTACTATGTTTCAGGGAGCTGACGGAGCTTCTTCAACAAGAACATCACCCCTAGTAGTTGATGCAGATCTCTGGGTGGTGACACTTCCAACGATGGAGCAAATCGAATCATATTTAGATATCCATTATTTATTTTAGACAACTGATCATTTGTGCAGGTCTATTTAGATGAGCCGTTGACGCCTGCAGAAAGTTTATGTTCTTTTAAACAAAATAGAAAACCATACTAATGCAATTACTGTGTTTCAGGGAGTTGCTGAAGCGTCATCTTCAATAATATCATCAATGGAAGTCTATGCGGAGCCCGAGGTATGGATCTTGACAGTTCAATCTAACTAGATCAACAATGCGTGAACTATTGTCGTTTGAATGTTCTACACAATGCGTTCATTCGTGTTTTGCTATTGAGATGTACGTATGGGTATTGGTCCCCAAGTACATTTTGTGTTTTCAATATTATTATACATACTAATGAAAGTTCTATGTTTCAGGGAGTCGATGGAGCCTCAGTGAGTGATGGATGTGCTTATCATGAAAATATAGTCGTTGCAGCGCGAGAGGAAGTGGAGACATGCACACACGAGTCGGAGCAACAGCGTCCAGATGTTGAAGTTCGAGGAAAGAAAGTTTCAAAGAAAAGAAAGCAAAAGAAGGTTAGTGTCCTGTTCACTATATTATGTTGTCTTTCACTGTCAATAGTTCAATACTGTAAGTTGTGTTTAAACTGAACATCCCTTTTCTAATCTGTCCTCTAGTTGCGAGTGGGTGTAAGAACTAGATCTACACAGACAGTGAAGCGAACGAGAGATGTTGCTTGTCAAACCTTTTGGCAGGGACTTGAGACTGGAGATGCATCGTGCCAATGGGAAGAATATGAAGTGATTGACAACGGAGCTATACCACCACCAGCCATTGATAGTGAATGTCCTCCTGGTAGTTTGGATGCAGTCGTAGATCAATTCACAGAATCCACACCCGCAAAAAATAAGAGCGCGCGAAAGTTGAAGACATTGTTTTTTTCTCCCATCTCCGGACAAGGAACAGATGTTGCAATGGAAGAGAATGAAGTGGACGACAATGAAACACCATCAATATCACTCAGCATAGCGGAAGACGATATCAGAGATTGTACCTTTCATGCGAGTGACATGTCCTCAACGTTACAGGCCGAACCAGCTGGGATGCAGAGTGACAGTATAAGGAAAGAGGCCAAATTCATTGTATTCGATAGCTGTTTGATGGATATTATTATGATGATGAAATGTGGGCATTGGGTTGGTGGGGAAGTATGTGGGGAGCCATTGATTAATGTGACTCGTGCAATTCGAGGCACTAACCTTAAAATACATGCCACCTGTACACAATATCATCCGTTCGCATGGTCTGCACAACCCATGCTGGGGCAACTGCCAGCAGGCAATCTACTTTGTGCAGCGGCCGCACTTTTTAGTGGTTCAAGTTTTAAAAAGTTACAGTATTTCTTTCAGTTTGTGGGAATCCATTTCATTGCGAAAAGTCAGTTCTACAAATACCAAACCGATTATCTATTTCCAGCCATCAGCGAAGCTTGGAGAATGGAAAAAATGTCAATGGAAAGTACATTCGCGGGCAAACGCTTCAGGCTAGCCGGTGATGGACAGTGCGACAGCCCAGGATTTTCAGCCAAGTACTGCACCTACCACTTTCAGGACATGGAAAGTAAGAAAATTGTGAGTTCGGTGGTCGTGCAGGTGTCACAAAGTACATCCTCAGTGGCCATGGAGAAAGTTGGCTTTGTAGCATCATTGCAAGAACTACAATCGCGGGGAATGGTGATCGACCTGATAGCCACGGACAGACACGTTTCAATTGCCAAGACAATGAGAGAAGAGTACAAAAATATAAATCACCAATTTGACGTATGGCATCTTGCAAAAACAATCAATAAAAAATTGTCGGCTGCAGGAAAAAAAAAAGATATGCAAGGTATTTCACAGTGGTCCAAGTCAATCAGCAACCATCTTTGGTGGAGCTCAAAAACATGTGAAGGGTCGTTGGAAATTCTACTGGAAAAATGGCGGTCAGTAATGTTGCACTGTAGCAACGTACATCGATGGTCGACAAATGAACCTTTCCACAAATGTGAACATGGCCATTTGTCCACAGAGGAGGCACGGAAGAAGAAGTGGTTGATTCCTTCATCACCCACTCACAAGGCCATTGAAAAGATTGTATTTGATAAAACTATAACAAGAGATTTGAGGGGACTCACGGAATTCTGCCACACAGGAGATTTGGAGGTGTTCCACAATATGTGCCTAAAGTACAGGCCCAAAAGATTGCATTTTGGCATGGAAGGCATGATAAATCGGACTCTTCTAGCAGTCTTGGCACATAACCATAATGTTGGCCGTCAACAAAGTAGGACGACCGGAACTTTAGGGACGCTTCGCTACAATAAGGCCTTCACTAAAAGAAGTAAACAATGGGTGATCAAACCAGTGTTTGAGGATATGCAATATGAGTTTATTGAGAGACTTATCGTAGATGTCCTCGATAGGCACATACATGGAGTGGTGAACGAACCTATGCAGGGGACAACTGCATTGCCACCCAACATTGCCTCTGTTCCATGTCCACCTAAAGCAGAGCTCATTGAGAAATACACATCACGGTTTAAATGATTGTAATTTGATTGTCTGTTCTCTCGAGTCTCCTCATGTTGCAGGCCCAAACTAGAAATGTGTGCTCGCTCAAAGTGAAGGTCAGCTGCTTTGATGTTTTGCTCGGGTGGCGGAACGGCCCACGACCCAGTATAAGGTTCTATTGTGATTTGACCTTGACATGCCGGGACCATCCCGAAAGACTAAGAAAAGATAATGAATAAAATTTCAGAAACGAAACGATGAGCCACGTTCATTAGAAGAAGTAACGTCGGCAAAGAAGGAGTGGTGTTTCGGGTCTGCCCTACACAGAGACACAATGGAAAATGCAAATATAATGTAAGTAACTTTTGATGAGTTTATACCGCAATTTCATTACTATACAGTGGCTTTAAAGACGGGTTCAGTTGTACTTGTTCGTTCTATGTGGCATATTGTTTTCTACCGCGCACTATCTTGAGGAGAAACATCTGCTTTTACTGAAGCACCTCAAAACCTTCCTCTTTGCTTCTGCTTTCTCTCTCCCTCTCCCCTGCTACAACTGGTCCACTGTCTGCGACCTCGGTCCTGGGCCCTTCCACTCTCCACCTGCACTGCCTCCCTGTCAACCCCTGCACTGGGGGACTGTCTCAGTATCCTACAGCCCCCCCTTCCCAGCACTTGTTCTGCACTTACCTTGCACTTGCCACCAGCTGGCCCTATTTATTTATTATTTTATGCTACTTACCTTGTACTCCACTCCCCCCCCCCTCCATGCCTCGCCACGCCTTTAAACACTTGTGTACACCCAGTAGCGCTGTCCTCGCTATGAAATGAATAATTTTAATAAGGATCTGATGGTGAGACTAATTTCATTTTTTATGTTTTTAGGTACATCATTCACTACTGTCTGTGTCACGAGTACCAGACACCGGCGGACGGCTTCTACAGCCGCCAGTTGCTTCTCCGCGTGAACAACGTTACCACCCTGACCATTTTATGGGACGATCGCCAAGTACAAGTATGCCCTTACGCGGTACTAACGGTTAGATGCAACATACCTACCTTTGTGGTGGCCTAGTGCCTCGTTGTTGGAACAGCCATGCGATTATCAGTGCGACCGAAGAGCTTATTTTTATCGTAAACCAACACCCTGTGTACTGCACACGAACATCGCTTCCCTCAAGACGAACTAATTTGGATCGAGAGCAAAGAAAAATGCAAATCGCTGAATATTCTCTAAACATTTGATGTCCAATAAACGTACTTTGCCAAATGTACAATCTTGCCGTTTGCTTTTAAACCACGGTTTCACATTCCGAATTGTGGTGCTGTATTGTGAGATGCTCTAAGACCCTGTGTACAGCAAAGGACCATCGCGTTCCTCAATACGAACTTTTTGGAACATGAGCAAATAAAAATGCAAATCGCTGAATATTCTCTAAACATTTGATGTCAAATAAATGTACTTTACCACATTTACAATCTTGCGGTTTGATTTCAAAGTACAGTTTCATATTCCGAATTGTGGTGCGCTGTATTGTGAGCTGATCTGTGTTGATTTCCGGGGTCTGTGTGGAGTCGCGTAGAAGACGCCTGGGCGCGTTTGCCTACGCAGCTCAGTCACGTCACGGATAGAGGCGGGGAATATGAATGTTTTGATAAAGTCTGTTTCAGGGGCGGGGGATTTGATTTAGTGCCGCAAAGGCAGGTGAGCCAGGTCGATGCGGCGGAATGATAGGATTATCACAAAATGGAGGCTGATTTCGAGTGCGATAATGGGCGAAAAGTCGGGTAAGGTCCATAGGAAAGTTTCCTACGATCTACCGATTTATGCTTACAAACACATGGCCGACCCGTAGGGACAATAAAAAAAAAGTCCCGGAACTATCCTTTAAACCATTTCAATGCTGAATCCGAGACTCTTCCTACCTCCTGTAGTCGTTCTAAGAGGATTTCGTGATTCAATGTATCAAAATCTGCGGACAGATCCAGCATCACCAAAAGTGTGAGCTCCTCCTGATCCGCGGCCTTCAGTAATTCACCCTGTACTACTAGGAGGGCTGTCTCGGTTCCGAATTTTGGTCGAAATCCTGACTGGAGTTTATCTAGCAGTAATTCATGTTCAAACAACTCCTGGAGCGGAGAAGTGTGATGTGGAGGAGAACTGGTTGCATAGGATCTTGTGCTCAACCAAATCAAAGGCAGCGAATCGATCCAGGAGAAGCAGGAGGGCTGAGTTGCCTTTGTCTTTTAGGTCGTCAATTTGCATTTTCAGGTCAATCAATGATGATTCAGTGCCATGTTGCGGCTTGAAGACTGACTGACGGAGACCTAGTAGTTTGTTAGTCTCCACAAAAAGTTGTATTTGATTGTAGGCTGCTTTATCTAGGATCTTTAACAAGAATGGGACCGTGGTAATGGGTCTAACGTTAGTAGGTTTGTTCGGGTCAAGGGACGTTTTTTTTGGCAGTGGTAGCACCCATGAATTCTTCAGGTTGGTTGGAAAAGTGCAGGTATGGAAGGAGGCGTTAATCAGAGATGTAATGAAGGGGGCGAGGATGCTTGCTGCGTCCTTAATGACAGCAGCTGGGCTAGAGTCTCCTTGGCAATTGGAAGGTTTGAGGGAATGTATGATTTTTAGTACTTCTTGGGGTGAATTTAAATATTTGCGTGGAGATGGGAGTATTAGGGAGTTGTTTTAGGGAATTTTCTTGCGATGGAAGGATACATTTTTTGTCAGCGATTTTATTTTGGAGCATTGTAATTTTATTGGCAAGTGCCATCTGGATTTTCGTGCACTAAGCTTGGTCCATGACTCAAAGGTCTGTGGGGGGGGGGTAGGGGGGGTAAGTGAATCAAGGTCTCTGAGGATGACAAAGAGTTTGCGGGTGCTGGAACTGGCCTTATCAATCCTATCATTGTAGGAATTATGTTTGGCTGCTAGGATTTCATCTTTGTAATTGGCAGTCATTTTTAAAAGGGTTTCTTTATTGGTGGTAGATGGGTTGCTTTTCCATGTGGCTTTGTGTTCCCTTTTTTCTTTTCTAAGGTCTTTAAGTTTACAGGTGAACCAGGTGTTCACATGCGCAATCGGTTTACTTTTGCACATTTTCAAAGGTGCAATGGCGTCTATGGCGATATCGATAGTTTTATTTTACTGCTCTACTCGTTCCTCAGGGTTAGACGGAAACGAAGGTGACTACCGGGGTTCGAGAAAAGGTCTGAGATTATTAATTGTGATATTTTTCTTATTTCTCGTTGGAATAGGGGGAGCTAAGATCTTTGTTGTCACTGGAGATGAGCAGTTTAGAAGAGTAAAGGTTAGTAAACTGCTGCGGATGTAAGAACAGACAGAGGGGTCAAACAGTCAGAAAGCGGGACACAGACCCACGACACACCTGTTGGAGAAGCGAACAAATTTGTATGCTTTCTCAAGTTAAACCGAAACCCCAAGAACCAAAACAGTAGCTAACCCACCTCAGAAAGGAAGTAATGGCCCATGAAGGATACTGGGTAAGGTAGATCAGATGGTAAGGTGCCCCGGTATTAAGTCTGATGTGGGAAGTACAGCCCTGGAACAACAAAACCCTGCTGTAATTACTGAATTGCAAATAACGTAAAACCAATGTTTCTATAATATTCAGGATTCTCTTACCAGTGAAAGAACAGGAGATGAGCAGTCCTGGAAGTCCAATATGTTTACACAGCCTACCCCAACGGCTCGAGGACGCCTAAGGTTGACCAGTGTCCAAGATCCAGCAATTCCCTATTCCCGACGGCACGCGGACGTTTAACAGCACTAGTCAGCAAAGCGTCTCTAGTCCAAGTGCTGGGAAGATGAATGCCGTGGAAGTTCACATGAAGTCTGGGGAATCCGTGAAGCAGAAAGCGGAAAGGCAAGCAGTCCGTGAGGCAAGGTGTAGCCGGGTGGTTGAATGGAACAGACAAGGTACAATGCATAATTCAAAGCAGTCCGGAAAACAGGCAAAGTCCTGGGAACAGTGCGGGCGGCGTAGTACAGAGGGTAAAACAAACAGTCTGTGAGGCAAGCTGGGTCAAAACAAGAGGCAGAAGGATGAGACGAAAGAAGTCCGTGAACAACATAGCTGAGGTCAATGAGCATAGGAGACAAGATTTGAAACAGGAAAACGTAGCAAGGAAGCAAAAGAACGTCAATTAGAAGCGCCAACCGAAGTTGGAGGCAGTCTTTATTTACTTAGAAACACGTGACCGTAGGTCACATGAGCAGAGAGGCATGTTCCTTTTGCTACTATGACAACGAGCCAGGAACGATGCAAGACGTCTCCAGGTCAGCCTCCAACATGACGTAAATGGTATGTACAACATGGCCCGTCCTTGCTGTTTCGCAGCTCCTCGAGTTTGGGAACTGACTGGCGGCTTATTTCTGTACGGTGTCTCGGCGGACACAGAGTGTCTTGCATGCCTCTTAGTGGTCTTATTCCTGACAGTCTCACCCAAGGACGTCCTCCCACCATTCCCAAAGTCTCCCCAACACAGGTGATCCTCCCACGCATCTACACTACCAGGGTTGAATTGCACTTGTAAAACTGCAGAATCGCTGTTAGCAAATAGGCCTATGTCTCAATTTGTTAATTGTATTTACGCACTTACTTGGCCTCTATAGGCTATTATCGTCTCAGAATTTCAAGGACTCTGAGCGACTCGTTTTTCCACCTGTACACCACCCTCCTTGAGCGCTTTGAAACACTCCCATGTGTATAGGCACTATATAAATACACAATACAATACAAGAGTCATGAGCCTTCCCTGCCCCCCTGAGCAGAGCATGATGGTGAGAAAGAAGTGAGGAAGCCCTCGGGTCCCTCACAATTCACTATCTTAGAAATGAAGAGTCGAGTGAGTTTGGTTTATAGTTGCTGCCCCATCATCAATTAGGCACTCTGCCTGAATGAAAAACGATTGGCAGCGTTACTCCGTAGGGATACTGGGGGAAGTATTTAGTAATCTTCCCATCACCAGATGTACTTCTGGTATTCTTACTCCGCCCCCCTAACCCTCACCCATATTCGCCAATTCCCTTTGGTGCAGATTTCGTTTTATTTCTCCAGCCATTGGGGTTCATGCATCGAGGACAGTACCTTTGCTGCATAGATTGCAAGCTACTTCACGCAACTTCATTCTTACACGATAAAAAGTAAAGCTGTATTTGGTACTATGCTCCCAATGCCCAATGCCCAATAGTGTGCCTGGGTAGGAATAAAGCTCATCATTTATGCCACCAAATGACTACACAGCAATGCTGCTTCTTCACTAGATTTGCGACGCTTCAAGTTTGCAGTTATCCATTCCCCTGTCTAACCGCAGCCAACTGCACTTTTCGCAAACACTTTTCGTGCATCGCTTTGTGTGCTCATTTCAGGATCAGTGCTCCTCGCTAAGTGCAGCTTCCAATGCGGTCCTCCAGGCAACAATGCAACAGCTCGCAGGGTTCCAGCACTCAGCAACTGCGGCCAACTACACTTGTCACTGCACTTTCTGCAGTGCATATTCTGCAGTGATTTCGGGATATTTGCTCCTCGCTCAGTGCAGCTTCCAATGCAGTCCTCCAGGCAACAGCTCCCAGCATGAAAAATGTAGGTTTGTAGCCAGTCTAAGCTCAACCTTGGCGACATCAATAAGGTAGTAGGGATAAACGTTAGAGTTGTGAGACTGTCAGTATGAGTATTCCCATAGATTTGTGTGGCTACTTCACAAGCTAGATGCAAAAAAATGAATGGTATATGGGGAAAAAAGTTACTCAAATGCACCAGTTCTTTAAAAAATAGAAGGTTTCTGTTAAGCGAGTCAAATAAAGTTTAGTGACACGATCTTCAATTCATAGTTGTTATGCAGAAATCAATTCTCAATGTTATCCAGTGTAAAGTAGCTACTTTTCTGGCTAACTAGCATTTTTTGAAAAATGAAAATCACTAATGAAACCTAACTTACTATATGGGACCAATATATGAACTCCTGACCTATGATACCAAGCACAATTATTAAACAAGCAATCGGGTACATCAAATGGAGACCAGTATTATCTCATTTTTCTCCTGATGAACCATTGTAACTATCAATGGGGAAACACGTGTTGAGAATTGATTAATGGGATTTGATTTTGGATAATATGACATGTGGAACCAGTGTGAAGATAACATTGAGAATTGATTTCTGCATAACAACTATGAATTGAAGATCGTGTCAATAAACTTTGACTCACTTAACAGAAACCTTTTATTTCTTAAAGAACTGGCACATTTGAGTAACTTTTTTCCCATATACCATTCATTTTTTAACAGCTCCCAGCACTCAGCAATTGTTGCTGAATTTTTTGTGGTCGCAATACTGTCATTGGGAAGCTGTCAGCAAACTAGCACAAATGCAGCTGGGCGGGAAAGACTATGGCGCTCAAACAAAAGGACTACCAACCAGCCACAGCACAGGAGAGGCCAATTACTCCCACAGAAGAGGTCATCCTTTCGGCTCAGAGTTAGAGAAAAACCAGGTACAGGGAGCCACCCCATGACAAGTCGTTCTGAATGTGCCTGTAACAGTATATGGGCACAGATTGCTGATAGAATAATCAGTTATAAAACAATGAAAACAAAGAATATCCCCAGTGAGACATGGAGGCCCACCTGCCCCCTTAAGCCAGCCCTCACTTGCCATATTTAAGCATCATTTCACACTCACTTGTGTCAGAGCAGAAAGCATCATTTTCCCTTTGTGATTCCTGCAGAGCTGACGAATATTGGTCTTCTTCTTCTGTAGGGCACAAGGCTGCTTCTTGCTTGACATTTACAGTAAGGGTAGATGTAGCATCCAGATGAGCTCCGAGGGAACATAACAGAGCTGAAAAAGGATAGGACATTAACCCAAAACACTCTTCACTTCTAGGCAAAAGCCTCACATTTCAGTTCAGCGATAAGATGAGATGGTTAAGAGAAACAGTTTTTCGCTGCATTTAGACATTTCAAAGGGTCAAAAAGTCATAGGATGGGGTTGTAATTGTTACTGACATTATATTATCTATGGTGTTTATTTAAATTAAAACACAATCAGTGCAGTATGAATGTTGAAAGAAAAAGGGCAACACGTGCAATCCAGATGATTATTCTAAATGATGCACAGGCACAAGATGATTGCTTTTGTATAGAAAACATAACTCTCTGACCAGCACCGCCAACTAAAACCAAGCAAATGCTTCTTTTATCCTGCACACAACTGGAATTTACTGTCGGTCATTACTAGATGTTACATGGAAGATCCTCATGTGCTACTACTATTGATTTGCCAGGAAAATCTGCAGTCTGTAGCCATGTGGCGTGATGAGCGCCAGTGCTCATAGAGGCCTTCTAGTGGCAGCGGCGGGTGGTGAACCTGTGAAACATTGAACAATGAATTAGGCTTGGTGATTTTTTCACACACTGAGCAAATCTAAAGAGTTGGCGGAGGGTGCTACATGTCTGACCCGTGTTGGCAAAGAAGGATTCAACATTTGTCTTCAATAAAGATCAATAATTTATGACCTTACATAATTTATTATCTAACTTTATTTGTGCGTCTCATAGGTGCTAACTCAATTCCAGATGCAGGTAACAATGGACAAGCCTCATAAGGCACAATGTTTTTGAAAAAAATAAATGTATTTGGCTAATATAATAGCCTTTTATAAATATAGTGTAATGTTTCAACTGGTTATCTCTTCTGGAGAGACCCCACATGCAAACTCGCCGGCATAAACAAGACAACAATGCTTGCCTTGTCTTCGTTATGAGATGTAGAATAGAAAGGTCTACCAGGAACCCGCTTCTGACACCTTCCAAGTCAGGCACCGAAAGGAGGCTCCCGGGAAACCCTCTTGGGGAAGAAAACCTGGTTGCAGGTAGGGAGCGCAGGATGTGGAGCTGGATCAATCTCTCACTGGTCTTGCGGGATGATGCTTTTTGCAGGTAGGTAAGTGGTCTCCGACGAAGTGTCGGACTCAGGGTGAACTGGGAATAAAAGAATAGAAAATTAACTAAGGTGATGATAGTGGACTTCCTATGAGTTTTTTGGTGGTGGCAGCAGTACCTGGTTGAGAGCCACCGGGAGCGATTGGTAGGAATTGTTTTTTTGGTAGAAGGTTTCCAATCTTTAAGGGGTAGACAGAAGGATATGTATTAATGAGGGAAATTAGGAATAAGATTAGAAAAAAGAGGTATGTGGAGAGTATCCCTTCCGCTGCTGGTATGCGTGTGTGCCCCTGAGATGGACTCCCAGGGGGGGTCTCTAAAATGGAGTGAGATCGAACGCTGGAAAGCTGGTATTCTTCGGAGGGATAAAGAAAGGAGATCAAAGTTTAGAAGAGGAGAGGCCCAACCTATAAGTCCGGTAACCCAATATGGAACAAAGTAGCTTACAAGAGCGGATGAAGAACGCCGCGCTCGATGGCCGAAGGGAGTCGGCAATGCGAGCGTAGATGGTAGGAGGGGTGGAGCTTCCCTGCTCCAATGTGTAAAGAAAGAAATTATGGGTTAGTAGTTAGAAAAGTAATTCAGTAATAGTAACGTAAGGTCACCAACGGCAACTCCCGGAGCAAAGCCTCTGACAACAGTAGCAACGCGTTGTTGTCCAGGAGTCATGGATTCTTGTACTGTTTCCGGGATGGGAGGCAGAGTTTCTCTCCCGTCTCTCGTCCTAACAACTAGACCGTTAACTCCGAGCACAGGCGCCATGTTGGATGCACAAAGCCTCAACCTCGGTTGAAGCCGCCAGCGGTTCCATAACAAACCGCGTTGGAGGCCAGTCGTAACATATAGTCCTCAACCACGATGCACAATTAAATTGTACTGCAAATAGCAGACCAACTTCGTAAATATGCAAATAAGGGGGTGAAACAGTCACTAGCCAATACACTATTCCACATTCGTCAACAGCCCAATTCATTTTTTTATTTTTTATTATTTATGGTTTTTAAAAAGAAAAAAGCCTTTTACAATTCAACCAATCATCACGAAAAAGAGGAAACAAGATAAAAATGAGGAAGTACACAGCATTTTAAAAGTGAACAATTGCATAAGAGTGATCCTATACTCTCACAAAAAAAATTAACACCATCCTTAAAATCCACCAGTGAATTAATGCACTTCCATAGCGATAAAAGACAGCACCAAGAATAAATCACCACAAACATTCAATATGATTTTTTAAAAAAAGATTAAAAACGATTTAGAATCCATCTATTAGACTGCATTCTCCTTAATACCTGGTGGGGCACCCAACGTCAGAGAATCCAAGAATCCTGCCACTGCAATCCCTACTGACGGAAGGTTGGCGTTCAAACACTTTTTCCATAAACTCTCTGTATCTACCCAATGTATTTTGTGCAGCAACTTTTTACGCCATTCGCCATCATTTGCACGTCCAGGGCTGAACACACCAAAAGTAAATGCCTTGCGGTTTCTATTGCCCCTTTATCATTACAAAATCGGCACATGGATTCCCCACTACAAATGTGTTTCCTTTTCAACAATACCTCTTGTCAACAGTAAATTCCCTCAGAAACACAAGAGAATTGATCTATGGAACAAAATCAGAAAGGGAGCCACAGTGCCTCTTTTTGTGTTCATGCACCAGATGGGAAAGAGGTTCATAATTATGCAACTGTTTGATTGTCCTACACTAGTCCCCGTTTTACAGGTCAATTTTCATTTTTTGGGGGTTCACTATCAAGTCACTAAGATCTCTGTTGGAATCCATCAGTATGGCTGGTCCCCTTTTCTTGTGAATAATATAGTAAAAAGAGGCCGTAGAGCACAGAGGACAGTTCAGGACCCACACACATGGGCCTGCAGTGCAAAAGGGGATGTCAAGATTGGTGCTGTCATTCAGGGAAGGTTCAGCCCTGGTTGCTCGCTGAACACCAAAACCTGAAGCGTTTGAGGGCAATTTTACATGATTTGACTGCTGCTTTTGTGCCAGTTGTGATGACTTTCGAAGGTGAGAAGCCTTAGTACTCTGTTGATTGACCCTTCTTGTGTGATATCTTGCAAAGAACAGCGTTATTCAAATGTTCCTTTCAATGGTTATATTACTCTACTCAGATGAAATTGTGAAAGTATGTACATAAGGCTCTATATCCAGAGCATTTTTTTAAAAACTTCATTTATTGTCATTTTGTCCAGCAGTATTCAGTTACAGCATGGGACACATAGCGAAACAACCACAACAACAACAGAAAAAATCTCCCCCAGCTCCCAAAAACACAAAAGATGTTTTCTTAAATAAACAACCCAGAATCAGATATGCATGAACTTAAATGATACCACTGTGCATATACATGACCAGGTGTGAACCAGCTCTACACGTGAATCATTGTTGTAATCCTATAGGAAGTTCTAAGCCTCAGGCAGTGGAGCTTCCTCCCGCTCATCTCTCAGGGTTCCTGGACCCCTGCCCCACACCAGCTGGATATCCCCCTCCACCCAAACTCTCATCATGCTTCTCATTTACCAATCAAAGAATCCCACTCTTCATGAATTGTTCCCATTTGATCATGTACGATGGCCGTCAGCCTCTCCATTGTGTAAATGTCCCCAAGTTTCTGTTCCCAGACCACTTTAACTGGGGCTCCCAGGGACTTCCACTTTTGCCCTAGTGCTACCGTGCCCACCCGAAAGCATTGATTCCCACAATCTTGGGAACCTCCCTTCTGCACCCTCTGCAGGGGGGACTCCCAGCAGGTTCTGGAGGGGGTCTTGTTCCAGGGAGACCCCTGTAATTTCTTTCATCCAACTGAGGACCTCCGACCAATAAGTCAGAATCACTGGCAAATCCCACCACGTGTGGAACCAGGTGGCCTGCTGTCCGCAGACCCGAGGGCAGAGCGGGGACGAGCCCTGAAACATTTTAGCCAGTTTAACTGGGTCTCATTGCCATCCATGGAGAACCTTAAAGTTGTGCTGGATGGTGGACGTAAACAGGTTACCCTGAAAGGCAACAATGGGTCTCTGTGATATATGGAGTTAACTACTCCCACACTAGCAGGGTTACTCGTGCCACTCTGGGGCCCATGCCTCGCTATACAGACTGGATTATTTCCTTCTTCCAGCACTAGAGTCGCACAGGGTATCTAACGAAACAATATTACCCCGAGGCATCTCGGACTGCTCCGCCCTGCTGATAGAATTGAACACGAACAGGCCCAACCTCCCTCTAACCCCCCCAACACGTGAAGGCTGAACTACTACCTTGGGTTCCCGGACTTTGTGGATCACATCCATGGGAAAACCACTGAGTACTTTGAAACCAATTCCCCCACGGTGGATAATCCCACTGTGCTGTGGGGAGCCTATAAAACAGTGCTCCGGGGAGAAAGCATCTCCTGGACATCGGCAAAGAAGAAGGAACAACTCAGGAAAGTGCAGGAAGCAACTGGGAAACATGCTATGTATTGCATACCACTCCAGACATGCACCAATCCCTTCTGAATGGCAAAGAATCTCTCTGAAACGTAGCGCTGGACAATGCTAAATACACACATGAAACGGCACGGGCACGCATGTATGAACAGGGTGACAAGGCGGTTAAGATGATGGCCTGGCTAGAAAAGAGATGAGGGCCACAGACACGTTAGGGAGATTAGGAATGCACAACACAAACTGGTGCAGGGGGATTCCGATATAGCAGAGGCATTCGCAGACTACTATGCAGCACTCTGAGGGCCCAGCTGAACCGATGATCCCTCCATACTGAATGGTATTGCGATCCCTCACCTATCAGACGTACAACGTGCCCAATTAGACAAAGATCTGACTGATTCTGAGATAGCAGATGCCATAGCCCAGTTACACTCCGGGAGAACACCAGGCCCAAATGGCTTCCCGGTGGAGACCAACTTCGTAAATATGCAAATAAGGGGGTGAAACAGTCACTAGCCAATACACTATTCCACATTCGTCAACAGCCCAATTCATTTTTTTATTTTTTATTATTTATGGTTTTTACAAAGAAAAAAGCCTTTTACAATTCAACCAATCATCACGAAAAAGAGGAAACAAGATAAAAATGAGGAAGTACACAGCATTTTAAAAGTGAACAATTGCATAAGAGTGATCCTATACTCTCACAAAAAAAATTAACACCATCCTTAAAATCCACCAGTGAATTAATGCACTTCCATAGCGATAAAAGACAGCACCAAGAATAAATCACCACAAACATTCAATATGATTTTTTTTAAAAAGATTAAAAACGATTTAGAATCCATCTATTAGACTGCATTCTCCTTAATACCTGGTGGGGCACCCAACGTCAGAGAATCCAAGAATCCTGCCACTGCAATCCCTACTGACGGAAGGTTGGCGTTCAAACACTTTTTCCATAAACTCTCTGTATCTACCCAATTTATTTTGTGCAGCAACTTTTTACGCCATTCGCCATCATTTGCACGTCCAGGGCTGAACACACCAAAAGTAAATGCCTTGCGGTTTCTATTGCCCCTTTATCATTACAAAATCGGCACATGGATTCCCCACTACAAATGTGTTTCCTTTTCAACAATACCTCTTGTCAACAGTAAATTCCCTCAGAAACACAAGAGAATTGATCTATGGAACAAAATCAGAAAGGGAGCCACAGTGCCTCTTTTTGTGTTCATGCACCAGATGGGAAAGAGGTTCATAATTATGCAACTGTTTGATTGTCCTACACTAGTCCCCGTTTTACAGGTCAATTTTCATTTTTTGGGGGTTCACTATCAAGTCACTAAGATCTCTGTTGGAATCCATCAGTATGGCTGGTCCCCTTTACTTGTGAATAATATAGTAAAAAGAGGCCGTAGGCCGCAGAGCACGGAGGACAGTTCAGGACCCACACACATGGGCCTGCAGTGCAAAAGGGGATGTCAAGATTGGTGCTGTCATTCAGGGAAGGTTCAGCCCTGGTTGCTCGCTGAACACCAAAACCTGAAGCTTTTGAGGGCAATTTTACATGATTTGACTGCTGCTTTTGTGCCAGTTGTGATGACTTTCGAAGGTGAGAAGCCTTAGTACTCTGTTGATTGACCCTTCTTGTGTGATATCTTGCAAAGAACAGCGTTATTCAAATGTTCCTTTCAATGGTTATATTACTCTACTCAGATGAAATTGTGAAAGTATGTACATAAGGCTCTATATCCAGAGCATTTTTTTAAAAACTTCATTTATTGTCATTTTGTCCAGCAGTATTCAGTTACAGCATGGGACTCATAGCGAAACAACCACAATAACAACAGAAAAAATCTCCCCCAGCTCCCAAAAACACAAAAGATGTTTTCTTAAATAAACAACCCAGAATCAGATATGCATGAACTTAAATGATACCACTGTGCATATACATGACCAGGTGTGAACCAGCTCTACACGTGAATCATTGTTGTAATCCTATAGGAAGTTCTAAGCCTCAGGCAGTGGAGCTTCCTCCCGCTCTTCTCTCAGGGTTCCTGGACCCCTGCCCCACACCAGCTGGATATCCCCCTCCACCCAAACTCTCATCATGCTTCTCATTTACCAATCAAAGAATCCCACTCTTCATGAATTGTTCCCATTTGATCATGTACGATGGCCGTCAGCCTCTCCATTGTGTAAATGTCCCCAAGTTTCTGTTCCCAGACCACTTTAACTGGGGCTCCCAGGGACTTCCACTTTTGCCCTAGTGCTACCGTGCCCACCCGAAAGCATTGATTCCCACAATCTTGGGAACCTCCCTTCTGCACCCTCTGCAGGTGGGACTCCCAGCAGGTTCTGGAGGGGGTCTTGTTCCAGGGAGACCCCTGTGATTTCTTTCATCCAACTGAGGACCTCCGACCAATAAGTCAGAATCACTGGCAAATCCCACCACGTGTGGAACCAGGTGGCCTGCTGTCCGCAGACCCGAGGGCAGAGCGGGGACGAGCCCTGAAACATTTTAGCCAGTTTAACTGGGTCTCATTGCCATCCATGGAGAACCTTAAAGTTGTGCTGGATGGTGGACGTAAACAGGTTACCCTGAAAGGCAACAATGGGTCTCTGTGATATATGGAGTTAACTACTCCCACACTAGCAGGGTTACTCGTGCCACTCTGGGGTCCATGCCTCGCTATCCAGACTGGATTATTTCCTTCTTCCAGCACTAGAGTCGCACAGGGTATCTAACGAAACAATATTACCCCGAGGCATCTCGGACTGCTCCGCCCTGCTGATAGAATTGAACACGAACAGGCCCAACCTCCCTCTAACCCCCCCCAACACGTGGAGGCTGAATAACTACTACCTTGGGTTCCCGGACTTTGTGGATCACATCCATGGGAAAACCACTGAGTACTTTGAAACCAATTCCCCCACGGTGGATAATCCCACTGTGCTGTGGGGAGCCTATAAAACAGTGCTCCGGGGAGAAAGCATCTCCTGGACATCGGCAAAGAAGAAGGAACAACTCAGGAAAGTGCAGGAAGCAACTGGGAAACATGCTATGTATTGCATACCACTCCAGACATGCACCAATCCCTTCTGAATGCCAAAGAATCTCTCTGAAACGTAGCGCTGGACAATGCTAAATACACACATGAAACGGCACGGGCACGCATGTATGAACAGGGTGACAAGGCGGGCAAGATGATGGCCTGGCTAGAAAAGAGATGAGGGCCACAGACACGTTAGGGAGATTAGGAATGCACAACACAAACTGGTGCAGGGGGATTCCGATATAGCAGAGGCATTCGCAGACTACTATGCAGCACTCTGAGGGCCCAGCTGAACCGATGATCCCTCCATACTGAATGGTATTGCGATCCCTCACCTATCAGACGTACAACGTGCCCAATTAGACAAAGATCTGACTGATTCTGAGATAGCAGATGCCATAGCCCAGTTACACTCCGGGAGAACACCAGGCCCAAATGGCTTCCCGGTGGAGACCTGGAAAACACTGGGTGGTGAAACCATGGCACCCATCCTCCAGGAAATGTTTCTTCATAGTAGAGACCAGGGAATCCCCCCCCGCCCCCTGGACCTACATAGAGCCAACATAGTGGTGATCCCGAAACTGGGGAAACCCCCAGAACGATGAGCCTCATACAGGCCTATCTCTTTGATTAACGGTGAGGCCAAGATCCCTGCAAAAATCCTGGCTACCAGGTTGTAGACAGTTATGCCTTCGCTGGTCCACCCCGATCAATGCGGTTTCATGCCAGGTAAATCTACACGCATGAACATACAGAGACTTTACCTACTTCTGGAACGAGCCCCGATCTTAGATGCTCCCCTCGCCCTTCTGGCGATCGACTTCGAGAAGGCGTTCGACTATGTGATTTTAGGGAGCCTTTGGGAGATCATGCGTAGGATGGGGTTCGGGGAGTCCTTTTTGAAATGGGTGCAATTACTTTACAATTCCCCACTCGCGGAAGTTAGGGTCAATGGGTGGCCCTCTAGATTCTTCCCGTTAGGCAGGGGAACGCACTAGGGATGCCCCCTATCACTGCTCCTGTTCGCCCTGGCTATGGAGCCTCTGGTGCTGTGGCCGCGTCAGACAGACACATGGCTGGGGTTCCCCTGGTCGGACGGAAAATAGGATAAACTCTCTTTATATGCCAATGATCTCCTAATATACCTGGCCGACCCAGCCCGGTCTTGCCCGTTGGTCACGGAGATGCTGGCACGCTTCGGAAAGTTTAGTGGATTGAGGGTCAATGGGGAAAATCTGTCTTCTTCCCGGTGAAGGGTGGAGATTATGCGATGCCACTGAGCTGTCCACATCGGATTGAGCAGGAGGGCTTTCACTACATGGTTATCCTGCTTTCGCGAAACATTGGGAAATATGTTCCCGATAATCTGCACCCACTTGTTAGTAGGCTCCTGAACCATGTCAAACATTGGATGGCCCTTCCCATGACACTTCTGGGTAGGGTGGCGCTCTTCAAGATGCTGGCACTCCCACATTTCCTCTACATCTTGCAGAATCCACCTCCCTTAGTTGCAGATGCAGAATTTCAACAAATAGATGGTACCCTACGGAAGCTATTATGGGGAAGAGGACACCCCCATATTGCCCTCGCTACACTACAGAGGTCGGCATGGGAAGGGGGAATAGGGCTACCACGAATCCAGACCTACTACTGGGCGAGCTAAATGTCAGTAATCAACGACAAATTTCATGGAGATGGGACATTGCCCTACATCATAGCCGAAAGACTGGGACAACAAAACATGACACCGCGAGAAGGGCTTCACCAACCCTTGTCAAGCCCCCCCCCACCCACAGACAATGGCAACACACATGGTTATGATATGGAAAAAGGCACATCGATATATTAGATGGGAGGGAAGGGTGACAAAGATGCAACCCTTGTGGAACAACGCAAACCTTGTAGAACTGGGAAGATTACTGAGGTGGCCAAAATGGGTTGCTGCAAAAATTGTAGTGGGGGGGGGGGGATATCCTGTCCGAGGGTAAAATTGCCACCTTTGAAATGCTACAGAATAAGTTCAGACTCCCATAAACAGAGTATTTTCATTTCTTTCATTACTTGCAATTAACCCATGCACTGAATAGACACTTGCCTGCGCTCAAAGATTTGCCCCAGAACACCCACCTAGAGCGCAACCTCTGCGTGGAATGTATACACGCCTAAGTCATGGCAACTCTATATGCTGCAATTACGGCCTTCACCACTCCGGAGTTAACCAACCTGAAATTGAAGTGGGAAACATTGACCCGGAGGATTGGATATTGGCCCTAATGCACCCCGATAGAAATTGCGATTAGCTCCAGGCTCTGTTTAATACAGCTAAAGATCCTGCATAGAGTGTACTACCCTACGGTCGCCCTGCATAGATGGAACCGTGCCCCAGACCCGAATTGCCTGCGATGCGGAGGAGAGGAGGGCTCCTTCATATACATATTGTGGGAAAGTCCCCGGATCCAGTCCTTCTGGTGACTCTGCTGCATGCATCTATCTGAGGCCCTGGGGAAGACGGTACCGCTCGACCCCAAACTCCTGTTACTGGGCATCGCGGGCGAGGACACTACCACCCGCTGGGAAAAACGATTCCTTTTCACTGCAATTGGCCTAATAAAACGCAACATAGCGCAGCGGTGGGGCTCGCCTGAGGGCCCGGCTGTGTCCCATTGGGTTGCAGATGTGGACATGTGTGCAGCAATTGAGCACTGGGTTTACGCTGCACGGGGTTGACCAGCCAAAGCCACACAATTTGGGAACTGATCCAGAATGGACAACATGGGTCGACGGATGTGGGGCTGGGGGGCTGCGATACACTTTGTTACAACTTTCAACATATAAAATGCCTTTTTGCGGTCACAGAATGGGACAAACAACTGTAAAGAAGTGAATGCTGAGGTACTCGTATTTGTGTTGTTTTGTGTTTGAAAAACAATAAACCAGATATATTTTTAAAAAAAAAAGAAAGAAAGGGGTCTGGGACACAAGGAGATTAAAAAGAGGAGATTTGCATAGACTGTCAGTTATAATTCCCTGGGGTATGTTTGGCAGGAGAGTGAACCAGACATAAGCCTTCTGTGAACAAATGAAAGGTCTTCACAGGAAACCTGGGAACATTGGTTGTGCATCACTGGAAGAGTTCGGAAAGTCCAGGGAACTGGAGACAATTCCCCTGGCTGAGTGAACATTGTGTTGTAACCTTTGAAGGTCTAGAAGTAGCCAGGGTCTGGAAAATACTTCCATTGGTCTAAAGATGTTTTCTGTTGTGTTATTCTGCAAAGTCAAGAAAACCAGCTAAGGAGGAGACGAGCTCCCAACTTGTGAACTAGAACAAGGAGGAATCCAGGGGGAAGGAGCTAATCCATGGCCATTGGAATATTGCATTGTGGAAAAGGAACATTTGCTTTGTTTATTGACAACCTGAGTCATTGGGAACTTTTCATTGGCAAAGAACTTTCATCAATACTCTAGTTGAGAATATAGCATCCTTGCACATTATATTTAGATTTAGTTAAAAGTGGTGTGGCCCTAATTAGGGTTTTGTGACACCACAGTCATGGACTATTTGACATCCTGACATTTTCCATAGATTTCTTTGAGGCAGGGAATCCCATCTTAGCTTTAGGGACAGAGAAGTCGTTTTTCCAACCCTTTTATGTTTGTTTGTTTGTTTGTTTTATTATTTATAATGCGCTAGTGAACCCGGGGGTATCAGGGCTCAGCATTTAAGAAATTTCAAAGCTTGGTTAAAATACACAGAGAATATACATGATACAAAAGGTAGGTATATAAAGTTATATACAAATCAAATCAAGTCAGCAGTCATATTAAAAGACCGTAATGTACAAGTGAGCAAGGGCACAGGTGGTTACAGTGTGTGCATGTAGCGCTGTGCATTGCATATCCTAGTGGGACCCTAATTTCAGCCAGGAGACAACCTTGGATCGGAAGTTCTGATAGGGTAGGTCAGCTTGGGGGCAGCGAGTTCCAAATCTTGGCAGCTCTTACTGGGAAGCTGTTACCCCCTGTTGTGGCCGGTTTGTAGTGGGGAACAGATACACAATCTTTATAGATAGTTCTGACAGGTCTTAAGGTGGATTGTCTGTGGAATCTATTGATCAGGTAGATAGGGGCAGTAGATAGGGACTTGTGGGTGAGAGATGCCGTTTTTAAGAGAATTTTATCTCTAGTGGAGAGCCAGTTGTTCTGTTGGCTGAATCCTGTGATGTGCTCTCTTCTGGAGATGCCCAGTGCTGCTCTGAGAGAGTTGTTCTGGAGGGTTTGCAGTTTACTGGTGGTGGCCTTTGATGACCCCAAATACATGGCATTGCAATAGTCGAGGCAAGACTGTATGAGGGCTCTGGCAAGTGTCAGGCAGCTGGAGTTAGATAGGAAAGGTTTGGCTGCGCGGATTAATTTACACCTATAAGCTGTGGCGAATGCAAGAGAACTCACTTGTCTTTTGAGGGAAAGAGAAGAGTCTAGGTAGAACCCTAGAGTTTTGACCTCCTGTCCGACTTTGATGTTGTTCCCATCAATCATGAAGGAATTATAGGCAGGTCCAAGTTTCTTAATGCTGAATGTGGTGCCTAAAATGATGAGCTCAGTTTTATCATCATTCAGGCATAGTCCATGAGTGGCCATCCATGCCTGGATGATGATGTACACCCTATTTAGCAAGGCCAAATCCTTTCCATTATCTCCTGAAAGCGGAAGGAGAATCTGGGTACCATCTGCATAGTTAGTGTAGGTGATACCAAAATGATCCAAATCATCGAAATGGGGCTTGGTAAATATGTTGTATAGTGTAGGGGAGACACAAGAGCCCTGAGGAACACCGCAGGTGATGGGTATAGGGTCAGTTGCCGCTGTGGGAGAAAAGACCCTCATGGTCCTACCATTGAGGAAGGATGTAATCCAGGTGATGGCTTCAGTGGAAAAGTGAGCTGAGGTGTGAGCACAGGATAGAGTGATCGACCAAATCAAAAGCTGCAGATAGATCGAGGAGGAGGAGGATTAGAGCCGCTTGTCCATTGTCGATCGATCTGTGCTTTCAGGTCAATGAGGACGGTTTCGGTCCCATGTTGGGGACGGAATCCAGATTGTCTGGATGCTAGGAGGTTGTGTTCTTCCAAGTGCTTCTGTATTTGTACGCAGGCAATCTTGTCCATAATCTTTAGTAAGAAGGGAACAGTTGTTATAGGACGGTAGTTTGTGGGTATGGCTGGGTGAAGTGTAGGTTTTTTCAGTAGTGGGAGTACCCAGGATTGTTTTATGTTGGAGGGGATGGATCCAGTGGCGAAGGAGGCGTTTATTAATTTAGTGATGAAAGGGGAGAGATCACGGGCAGCATCGCCCTGTTTTCTTCCAAGTGCTTCTGTATTTGTGCGTAGGCAATCTTGTCCAAAATCTTTAGTAAGAAGGGAACAGTTGTTATAGGACGGTAGTTTGTGGGTATGGCTGGGTCAAGTGTAGGTTTTTTCAGTAGTGGGAGTACCCAGGATTGTTTTATGTTGGAGGGGATGGATCCAGTGGCGAAGGAGGCGTTTATTAATTTAGTGATCAAAGGGGAGAGATCATGGGCAGCATCGCCCTGGCAGTTAGACGGTTTCAAGGACAAGATCATTTTTTCGACTTCCAGTATGTTGACTTTAGAGAATTGGAAGCGGGTGGAGTCTGTGGGCATGGGCTTATCCGGAATTTTTGAGTTGAGGGTGTCATTTAGGGTAGCTCTTTTGCTGGCGATTTTACTTTGAAGAGTCCCGATCTTATTCGCTAGGGTACTTTGTATTTCTGAGCACCAGTTTTTGTCTTTGATGCACGTGTCAAGGGGTGCTATAGGGGTTTCTATTTCTTTAAGGATGGAAAATAGTTATTTCGTGTTGGATTTAGCTTGAGATGGCCAGGTAAATTTCTTTTTTGTAGAGTGCAGCTAGTTGCTCCACTCGAGGACAGTTCCCAAAATCGGTTTTTAACCATCTGTTTAAAGTATTGTGCTTTGATTTTATTATTGTTTTCCTGGCATAACAACTGTGCAGCAGTATGTTTTGACATGTTTGGATGTATGAAGGTATTGAATGTCTGAAGGTTCTGAGCGACTGCTTATTCCTCCGGCAGTGCTGAGGGGATCCTCTGGGCTCAGACGACCCACCAGTCCTCTTTCTGTGTCCTGGGCTCAGCCTCCGCCTCCCGCCTCGCTTTCATACCGCTCCAGGCACTTATGTGCTGGATCGGCCGAAGGCGCGCTCAAGGCAAGCCCGTCTGTGCCCGTCCGTGCAGGGGCGTGCTGGAAGGGCTACCTAGATAGAAATTTATTAATTTCCTTAGCCCACCCCAGCACCAGATGGCCAATTGGCTGGAACCATAACACAACCCCACCCACCCCCTCTCCCACCAGAAGCACTCCTAGCAGCGAGCCCACGCTGGATAACCCTACTCTGTGCCTGCTTAACACAAGGTCCCTTCCTGCTCACTCGGGTGAAATCTGGGACCTGTTAATTAATAGGCAACCAGCTCTTTTATGCCTAACTGAAACTTGGCTGACACCGAGCTCGGCACCTATAGTAGTGCAAGCTCTCCCCCCCAACTACCGCATCACTCACTATGATCGCCCCCCCCCAAGCGCGGTGGAGGCATTGCAGTTATTTTCAGAGACAAGTACACGGTGAGCCAGATACCTTGCTCGCATACACTTAATATGGAAGCCCTCCTCTGCCGATGCGAGCTATCGACATCATGTGCCACCCACCTCCTGCTTATTTACCGCCCCCCAGGCCCTATGGGAACTTTTGGGAAGGACTTAGCTGACCTTATTGCCGCCCTAAACCTGCAGTATACCAATCTTGTGGTATTAGGTGATTTTAATTTGCATTTTAACCCTCCAAGATCAGATGAACTAAACTTGCTTTTAGATAGCCTCTCCGATCTTCATTTCTGCCCATTGATCCAAGCACCCACCCATCTGCATGGAAATACTCTAGACATGGTATTTGCAAATGATGCTTTACTTGGCCCTGGCCTTATTGAGCCAGTGACTTGGTCTGATCACCATCTGATTTCATGCCCGTTTATTCTAGCCACCCCTGTCTGTAAAGCTCGCCCCCCCAAGACGTTACTCCGTTCTTGGCGATCAGTTGACCCCAAGGCACTCGGTGCCTGTATCGTTTCCAAGTGCACCTCCTTGGGACCGGTATCTCTATCCACGCTCTCAACATCGCTGCTTTCCGCCGCTAATGTTTTCGCTCCACCTAAACTTACCCAGAGTCGGAGATTACTCTCTCAGCCCTGGTTTACTGATCAGCTAAAAAGCGCCCGCCTGCTACTCAGACAAGCCGAACGCAAATGGCGGGCTAGCTACAACCCTTTGCTTAAAGACCTGTACAAGCTCAGTCTTTCCACCTACCTAGCCAATGTTAAGCTGGCTAAAGCTACTTTTTTCGCTCAACAAATTGAAAGTGCTCTGTGTAAACCCAAAACACTATTTTCTATTGTTCAATCACTTTCCTCCTCTGAACCCCTCACCTCGATGGTCAAACCATCGCAAAAGCTATGCAATGACCTGGCATAGTTTTTTATTACGAAAATCGTTGTGATACGATCTAACATCGCCACATCTCTCGCCACGCAACCTTCCGGCACTACTAGCTTTGTGCCACTCACCTCCACTGACCCCCCGGCCAGCTGGTCCACCTTTCCTCTATTTACTGAGGCAGAGGTTTTAGCAGCGATTCTTAAAATTAAGTCCTCCTCTCCAGAGGACGCCATTCCGGCAAGTATGATGAAGACTATTGCCCCAGACATCCTGTCTGACGTCACAATGGCTATAAATAACTCATGCCAGTCTGGTCTGGTCCCGCCGGAACTCAAATCGGCTAGGGTTATTCCCCTGCTTAAGAAGCCGTCCCTTGATCCTACTATCCCCTCTAATTTTCGCCCCATATCCCTGCTCCCGTTCTTGTCTAAGCTCTTGGAATCTCTGGTCACGCTCCTTCTCTCCTCCTTTCTGGAATCCTCTAAGATCTTTAATCCTGCCCAGGCAGGTTTCAGACCTGGTAGGGGAACGGAGAGTGTGCTTGTCTCAGTGCAAGATGACATGTCTAGACTTGCGGACGCAGGTGGAGTCGGAGCTTTGATTCTGCTGGATTTGTCTGCCGCATTTGATACAGTGGACCATCCTATTCTCCTCTCACGTCTAGCACAAATCGGGATCTCTGGATCAGTCCTGGCTTGGTTTACCTCCTTTCTTGCAGACCGCACTCAGACCCTTGCTATGCCCCCTTTCCTTTCTGTCCCTTGTGCCCTCACCTGCGGTGTTCCCCAGGGATCCTCTCTTTCCCCTATTCTATTCAATATTTACATATGGGCGCTGGTCTGCCTTATTCGTTCGTATGGACTTAACTGTTATTCCTACGCGGATGACACTCAAATCCTGATCCGTTTAGATCAGGATCATACCAAGGCCTCAGCTTCTCTTCATGACTGTTTGACATCAGTCGGCGCTTGGATGGACCAAAACTGGCTCAAGCTTAATGGCGACAAAACTGAGGTGATGTTGGTGGGTTGTCCCCCCTGCCCGTCACTATGGACCCCTGCTTTTTGGCCTACCTCACTGGGCCCCCTGCCCTGTCCAGTGGACAAAGTAAAGAACCTAGGAGTCATTCTTTCCACTTCCTTGTCCATGACAAACCAGGTCTCTACGGTCTGCCAATCTGCCCATCACCAGATTAGGGTACTTAAGAGGGTCCTCCCTATGATCCCAGAGGCTATGCGCCCCCCTGTGGTAGCTGCATTAGTCCTCTCACGGTTGGACTATTGCAATTCCTTATACCTCGCCCAGCCAATGGGCCTTCTCCAACGTCTCCAACGCACACAGAACCTGGCAGCCAGACTGGCCACAGGTTCCCCCTATGGAGCTCATATCTCGCCAGTGCTTCGCCAACTCCACTGGCTCCCGGTGGCCCAGCGAGTTAAGTTCAAGTCACTGTGCATTGTCCACCGGGCAATCCAGGGCCTAGGCGCTGAGTTTCTTCAAACCAAATTTGTCCGTTATATCCCGGAACGCAATCTTCGCTCCCTGAACACCAACCTTTTGGTGGTTCCTAAGTATAACCGGGAAAGACTCGGTGGCAGAGCCTTTTCCATTGCTGCGGCAAGGCTGTGGAACACCCTTCCACTGCCACTCAAGTCTATCTCCAACCATCTGGCTTTCAGGAAAGCCCTGAAAACTACTTTATTCTAGCCCCCCGACTATTACTGTTCTCTCTGTTTGATAGCTTCCTCATCAGCGCCATGATGCCCCTGGGCGACCGTGCGCTCTACAAATTCAGGTAACATAACATAACATAGTTTGGAGAATTTGGTTTCGTTAGAGATTGACGGGGATTTTTTCCAAATGGCCTCGCAGTTTCTTTTTTGCTGCCTAAGATTTTTAAGGAACGGTGTGAACCATTTGTTGAGGTGCGTTTTTGGTTTGCTTGATCTAAGTTTAAGGGGGGGGGGGCATGCGGTCCAGTGAGGTGGCCATGATCTTGTTATATTCTTCAACCAGGGACTCGAGATCCAGGTTGTCAGGAAGTGTGTTAAATGAGGGAAGTAAGTTAGGGATAAGTCTTTCTACTGTCATGTTCTTCTTGTTTCTGGTGAGAGTGGGTGGGGCCTTGGTGATGGGTGTGGGTGGAGGTCTGTCAGTGGATAGCATGAATGATACCAGGTGGTGGTCTGTCCAGGCTAAGGGTGAAGTATTTATGAGATTCACTAGACAGTTGTAGTCAGCCACCCAGTCGAGGGTTCTGCCTTTTACGTGCGTAGGTGTCAGGCATCTTTGCACGAAGCCTAGTTCAGTAAGCGTGTTAGCTGTGGCGCTGGCGAGATGGTCATTCGGGTTGTTGTAGCCCAGGTTGAAGTCCCCTAATGTGAGAACTTGGGTGGAGCTTTTGAGGTTATTCGATAGTATAGCGTTAAGATCTTCCTCAAAGGTGCCAATAGGGCCTGGTGGGCGGTAGATAAGGTAGATGTTGAGGGTTTGGGTGTTAGTGAGTGGTAGTTTAACTGCTAGTGTTTCACACGAGGGGACATCAGTAAAGGTAGCTAGTCTCATGGCGAGACTGCACTTATGGATGATGGTGACACCACCTCCTCTGGAATTGGGGCGGTCCTGTCTTAGGATAGAGTAATTGTCTGGGACTGCCAGCATGAGCATAGGACCTGCTGCTGGGTGTAACCAGGTCTCAGTGATGGCCAGGAAGTCAAGGTCTTCAGTAAGGATTAAGTCTGCAATTTCTATTGCATGAGCTACTAGCGATCTTGCATTGATTAAGGCTCCCTTAATTTTAGGGCAGGCTGGGTTTTTCGGAGTAGTGACTGAATATTTTGAAATGGTAGAATGGCGCTTGTCCTGTGTAGGTTCAGGAGTGCTCTAGGTGGAGGAGTTATGGATAGGTGAAGAGTGAAGGTTTTGTAGTGGGTCACTAAATTTGTGTGGGGGGATTGAGTCGGAGAGATGACGTTCTAGAATTTTGTGTGAAGGGCAATGAGCGGGCGAGCGGCTCATGGATTTTTGCTAGTCTGGCTCTGAGTCCTAGGTTCCTTTCTAGAGTGGTGCGTGGGTGATTGGGTAGAAACAGTGGCTGAGGGTCGTTTTGGTATAGGTATGGTACTTGGGTAATAGGCCTGGAAGAGGCTGGCAAGTTGGGTAAGTATGGAGCCATCTTGGTTGGTAAAGCAAGATTGAGGCTAATCAGGAGGTAGACAACCACATTAGTGATGAATAGACACATGCTAGATGGTGAGGTCAGTATACATCGAGTTAATGCGTAAATGAGGCCAGGCGGATTGGGCGCAGTACCTGGGAAAACAACTAACTTTGAAGTGTGGCAGTTAACCCAGAAGCAAAGGTAAAGTAGCTATGTTCAAAATTCCGCGATTTGGCTGAAATACATGAGCAAGCCGCTAAGTTCAATATAAGGCAGTAATGCTAGAATACAAGGGTGAGCAGCTAGGTTTGAAATTCCACAATTGGCTAAAATACATGAGTAAGTCGCTAAATTCAATATAAGGCAGTAATGCTAGGATACAAAGGGTGAGCAGCTAGGTTTGAAATTCCACAATTGGCTAAAATACATTAGCAAGCCGCTAAGTTCAATATAAGGCAGTAATGCTAGGATACAAAGGGTGAGCAGCTAGGTTTGAAATTCCACAATTGGCTAAAATACATGAGCAAGCCACTAAGTTCAATATAAGGCAGTAATGCTAGGATACAAGGGGTGAGCAGCTAGGTGTGAAATTCCACAATTGGCTAAAATACATGAGCAAGCCGCTAAGTTCAATATAAGGCAGTAATGCTAGGATACAAAGGGTGAGCAGCTAGGTTCGAAATTCCACAATTTGGCTAGAATACATGAGCAAGCCGCTAAATTCAATATGGGGCAATAAGGCAGAAGGTGAACAGCTAAGTTTGCGGAATATGGCGTTTTGGCTAATATGCATGGATAAGCAGTTAAGAGTTGGCCAGATTTCAGGCACTCTAAGTGTCGTTTATCCAGTACAGTTGAGATCAACGTATTCACACAGGATGACAGAGCATTAAGTCACTACATTAAATCAGTGCAGGTCTATGCAGTGCAGAGTTGCCGGCAGTCAAGAGTGTGATTTTATCATGTGCAGTTACTGTTTAATAAATGTTAATAACCAAAACTATGTCACGCTTGTGTCCAAGCCTTACTTCTGCACCCTTACAGTGCATAAAGGCATATTACGTCACATGTACACCACATTTAAGGCACAATAGGGAATATATAATGTACACGAAGGATGTGACTCATATGCAAAAGTCAAACTAATGACAAACTATGTACTGGTTCCTCTCTCTCCAGGGATAGCCCTTGCATAGTGGGAGACGCCTCATGCCCAGCAGCTGCCTTTTGCTCTTACTCATCAAATCTTTATTCTGATCCCTGCATCTACTTCAAGAAGAACTTTAAGTCTTTCAGCTATTTTGTCAGTAGGCAATTGGCAGGCAATCATGGCATTTGTTGGGCATGTCAGAGGCTGTCATCTTTCTTAAACAGATGCCGATAAAAAGTCTCTCTCCATTATGCAGAGATTTCAAAATTGACCATCTCCTGGAAGGACAACTAAATGCTCCCATAGACTGGAAGGTGGGAAAAGAAAACAGCTGAAGACTGGGCATTCTCAATCCTGTTCGGGTTAAAGGGAAAACACATTTACATTTCCGCTGCATTGAAAAACGCACAGCGGTGTGCTCTGTGGTTGAACAGAACATAGATATGGGTGACATCAAACAACAAGTTCTGCAGATATTCTAGATCATCATGATCTGGTTCCGCGCATTACAACTACTGGTAACAAAAGTGTATTTTTCCTACAGAACATGCCATCTCAGCGTTCATACTAGGATTTAATATTACAAAACTCAAGGAGAAACAATGTATCAACCCAATAAGAATGACAGGTCAAACAATATCGGCAGCAAGCTTTTAACTCACTGAGCATTCTGACTGGCTTCATTTCGTATGACCACTGTAGGCTGTTCTTACATCACATAAATGATTCCACATTCATCTCCAAGAAGACGACAAATAGTTGGAAAGCACCAGAAATCTTATGAAAGATCTATTCAGTAAATATAGTATTTTCCAGCACTACTACACAAGAAAACATGATTTCAAACTCACTTGTGTTTAGATCACTAAATAGGTGTCTTGCTTCTGGGGACTCTTTGTAACAGGCATCTTCCTCAACCTCCTGTTTAATCCTTAGAAAAATGTCAGGATTGAGGACTGGGTAGCCTAGAAGAAAACAAACAAATTCATAGTTTAGAATTGTTTTAGGAATGGGGGGGTGAGGGAGAGAGGTGGTGGAGGGTCGAGAGGGTGAATAATGGTGTAAATTGTGGGAGAGTAAAAGTATTAGTAGTGGTGATGAAGAAGAGTAGAGGGAGGAAACAGGAGGAGAGAGTGTGGCAACATCAGGACAAAGAAGGAGAGAGGCGAGGAAAGGGTCTGGGGAGGCGACAGAGAAAAGTGTAGAGAGGATGAGGATAGAGCGAGGGAGAGAGGGGAGGGAGAAATGTTTATGAAAGAGAGCAAGAGAAAGAAAACCAAAGGAAGTTAGTAAAACAAGGCCAGGGTCTTTCGGTTATCCTCATCAGCTAAGCAAGGTAAAGAAAGTAGGGGTTACCATTCAATACTGCAGCATCAGGGACATTGTGGGTTAGGGACTTTTAGGAAAGGTTTTTCTTTTTGCTGCTTTCCCTCCATAGACATCAGGGACACCCTACTTTGTGCTATTGTATTGAGCCTTTCCTCGCTTTTGGATGCAAGTCAAGCCATGTTGCTCCACTTACCCTGGTAAGCTCCTCTGTTCTGAAGGCACTGATCAGTCCCTCTGCCTATCAGTGCAGGAGAGCTCCATTCTCCATAGTTAAGGTCTCTTTGCTAAAGGTCTCTGTTTATTTTTACATGAAGAGATCACCTTATGTTAAGTGTGGTATACACACTTTGTGCCCCCATAATATTGCTTTTAGTAACTTTCTGGTTGCTTGTATGATGTGTCCGGAATGGGCTGGTGGCAGTGGATACTTATATATTGTTTAATTTTATAGTCATGTACACTTATGCATTTGTGCATTTTTCCTGGGCATATGCAGTGGCAAACTGTCCAGGTTTGGATGGCCCCTGCCAGTTTGAGTGGTGCAGATCCTTGCCATTGGTGGGCTAAGGACAACTCCCGCCTGGATCCTGGACAAAAGGGGGTCTCCTGCAACCATTAAACAGATAAACATTGAAGCCACAACCCCTACGAAGGAGAGCAGTCTACTGCAGACCTTGTGATTGGAAAATCACCAGCAGGCGTTTCTACAATTGCTCGGCTAAGCCCTGCCTCTCTGTAGATCTCCAGAATACCTTCATCGCTCTTGGACGAGTAGGAACAACCAGTCCCGACCTCTGCTTGGAGGTCCAGCCACTGGAAGCCTTCGGGACAGTCTCTGAACCATCATGTGGACTAGCCAGACATCTTCCTGAGATCCTTTGCTGCACCGGTAGCCATCCTGAGTTGAGCCTTGGGACTCTGAAGATCATACTCTTATGGAACAAGAAGAGTTTACCACCAGTTTCATGCTGCGTTTTGGCTGCAAGCATCACCTTCCGCTATTTTCTTGAAGTGGCCATTGCTGTTCGCTGCCTGCATAGCATCCTGGGCAGTCTCGGACATCATTGCAGGGGTTGTGATCCAGTAGTCAGTGTGTCCCAAGTGTCCAGAATCCAGAACAGAGTCTGAAACTGTGAACTGGTCTTGGCCCATGGGATTCCTCCACCGGAACCACGGCACAAATCCATAAGGCCCAGCGGTTTCAGATACTCCTGTGGTGGTCCCTGAGTGAATCTCATGAATACCTCGCGCCAAAAGGTGTGGACCATTCTACAAGTCTGCCACATATGCAAATATAAATCACTCTCCTGGTCATACCCCCTCCAGCACTGGGAAGAGGGTGTTGCATTCAATTTATGGAGACGAATAGGGTACAAGTACCACCGACAGAATTGTTTGTGATGCACTGAGACGAAGTCGCCGCCCTCTGCCAAATATGCCCACAAGTCTCCTCAAAAATAGAGCAGCCCAGGTCTTGCTTCCATTGAGTCTTATAGGCATAACTAGGAGGAATCTGACTTGTCCAGCAACCTATATATCTTAGTAATTCTCTTAGATATCCAGCCGTCTTGTAAGGTTAGCTCGAGAGCCAAAGGGGGCCTTGTGCCTGCCTCGCGAGCCATCGAGTTAGTGATCCAGTGATGGAGTTGGCAATACCTTAAACGCTCCCCCTCAGGAAGGCAAATTGTGGCTTTACACTCTTCAAACTTTAAAGGAGACACCTTGTGATACAGCTAGTCCAAAGGTTCCAGACCTACCCTCTTCCAACATGTTGTCAAAGGACTTGTCGGCACCGAGTGCCAGCAAAGTCGGAGGAATCCTGCACGTTCACCCCAGCTCAATGACATTGATGGCTCAACGGATGTTATCATGTGTGCTGCGGCCCTCTATAAATTCCGTCTGATCAGGGTGGATGAGGACATGGAGGGAGCCCATCAGAATTGGGACTAATACCTTTGCATAGATCTTTGCCTCTAAATTGAGATGAGATATCGGGCGATACGACCTGCGAAGAGCGGCATCCTTAAGGAGAGGCAAGAGAGGTAATATTCACCCATTGTTTGTGTGACTACTGCAAGGAAGGCATCGTATCAACAGTAAGACAGACAAGTGACACCGTTCATGGTGTCCATTGAACTTCAACAAGGGTGTGATAAAAGTCGATCTAATCCTAAATTCACAGATGTGAGCAAGCTACGACCATCAAATAGTGGAGTCTTGTCAAAATAAAAGGGCCTATACTAAAAGAAAATATTGGCAATCCTTACCACTAAATACAAATAGTGTGGGATAGTGTTCATGAAAAAGAAAGAAGTGTTCACAAAATAGTATGTCAGGATGTTCAGGCCATTGGCCTCCCTTACCAATGTTTTCAGCAAGGCTGTTCACTCGAGCAAAGCACACACCCTAGCTTCTTCAGCACGAGGATACAGTTTGATTACCAGCATCAGGGCCTTCTGGGCCCAACTCTCTTTATTTATCAAAGTCTCTTGATTCAGCCAGCCTGATGTACCAAAACAAAACACAAAGTTCCTTTCCTCTTATAAGTACTTAATTCATGTGATTCACCCTGGATCCCTTTTATATCAGGATTGCTACTGTGGATCCCCATCTTCCGGGCTCAGAGAATATTCTCTCTCGGGTGACCTACGGTTTGTTAGGGAGAATTCTCAGAAATGTGCTAATTCCCCCCACCTTAGAGACCCCCTAAACTTTGCTGGATTTTGAGGACTTTATTTTTTTAACCTGGAGAGAGCGAGACTCTCTGTCCCACTCTCTCATGTATTTTAATTTGATTTTTTACCTCTGTGTTTCTTTTGGTTGTGGAGTCTGACAAACTCCATAGGTATCATCTTTTGCATTGTGCCACACAGCACCTTCAGTGCAGTGGCACAGGGAAGTCTTTCAGATTTCCCAAAGGTTTAAATACCTTCTCTGGGATAAACTACTGTTTCCAAGAGCAGTAAAGTGAAATTGACTTTACTTACATTTGAAACTTTCTAGACCCAGCACACACTATCTTACAATAGGATGCTGGAGGGATTACTTCTCATGTCTAGCTTCTCATGTAACATTGTTTATGTTACCCTTTTCTCACTGAATGGCTGGTGGAAGTGGTTTAGTTTTAACTACTGTGGTGTGCCTTTACCGGGGGCTGCATTTGCAGCTGCAGTAAAGCACCCAAGGGTGCCATTATTGTCAAAAAGCCCCTGGTCGTCTTTTTTGGCCATTTCTTTGTGGAAAGGTTCTTCTTGAAATTTACTCTGCGCGCCAAACCAGGTTTGGTCCCATTGTTTGCTTTGCCTTTGGCAGGATTCACGAGTGAAGCCCGCCTCTGGCTCCAGGGTGTCTGGGGTAGGCAGGAAGTAAGGGAGGTGCCCGAAACTCCCTGAGCTTAGTCTCCTAGGAGACCCAAATGCACTCTGTGGTGATTGGCCAGCTGACTAGGCTGGAATGAATGAGAGAGAGCTGTATAAAAGGGGAAGCTTTTGGCTTGGAAGGCAGAGTCGACCACTGGACGAAGGAACCGAAGAAGAACTTGAAGAGGACACCTGCTACAACTCCTAGACCTTTGTTTTGCCCAGTGAAGCCCTGCTGCTGTGCTGAAACTCCAAATTCGTATCGACAGAGAAGCCCCTGCAAGGACGACTTTTCCCCTTGAGTCGGTGGGATCAATCAACTCCAAAGTAAGCCACCTGGACATAGATCTCGGAGCTAGTTGAATTTCCAGAGTTGCTGCTGGAAACCGTATAGCCAGGGAGAGGAACACCAGATTGTGTGCTTTGCTTTTAAGCTGCCCTAGAGCTCCAGGAAGATCCTCCGGACTCCCAGGAAGCAGGACTGACCGAGACCGAGCCCCCTCAACAGAGTGCGCGACCCTAGAAGCAAGAAAAGTCCATCTCAACAGCCAGGAACCGCAGTGTAAAGTCTGAGAGAACTTACCTCTCACTGTAGAGTGGCTTGCATCTAGTACTTCTCACAAGTCTAATCAGCTTGTGGACCTATATTTGATTGTTCTTTTTTTCAAAGACTTCTAAAACATTGTGCAAAGACTTTTTCTGCTTACCTCCCAGAAGTGCTTCATCCTATTTAAGACTTTTGCCTATTGACTTTGGCTTAGCCTGTTGTACTGAATGCCTCTTCTTGGGGGATCCAAAAGTATTTGCCTGCTTAAGAATATTTGTGGTCTCGGATTCCAAGATGGCCGCCGACACAAGGGGGGGTTGTCCTCCGAGCTACAAATATGGCGGCTAAAAACAAGGGCAAGGCCAATAAGGGCGGCCACTTGCAGCCGGATGCCTCAGGCCCCTTCATGGCCCTCTGGGCAAGCAAGGATGCAACCGAGGACCACAGGGCCACACGGGAGGGGGGCGGGGGGGAGTACGGAGCTGGAGCACAGCGAGACCCTGGAGGCGTCTACCCAGATCTCGCGCCAAGACCTACACGGTGAGCTGCTCTCACTCCAAGCATCTCTGGGGAAAACCTTTCAAGAACAATTCCAACTAATAAGAACTGACCGAAATCAAGCAGGAAGTGGGTCAACTGGGGGAGAGAACAGACATAGTCGAAAAAGGTCTGCAGGAGATCGGCAGTGAGACCACGGAGAACAGTGAAACTATCGAGAGGCTCGACATGGCGACGCGGAACCTGGAAATATGAATGGAAGACATGGAAAACAGTTCTCGACGGATCAATATCAGGTTGAAACTCCTCCCGGAGACGGTGCAAGATAGGGACCTGAAGGAAACGGTTCAAGCAATTTTCGCTGAACTATTGGGCGAGTCCTCCCCTGATCGGATCGAACTGGACAGGGTCCACAGAGTGGGATCCCTCAATAGGAACCCGAAGTCTAGGCCGCGATACGTGTTAGCGGCGTTTACACGATACGCTCAAAAAGAGGCAGTACTCAAGGCCGCTAGACAAAAAGAGCCGTTATTTTTTAACGATCATCGTATTGAGCTGTACCAGGATCACGCCAGCTACACCTTGCTCAAGAGGCAACAATGGAGCCCCCTCACCCTGAAGCTTAAAGAAAAGGGGATTAGATACAAGTGGATCTTCCTGTTTGGACTTGTATTCAATTGGGCTGGTTCTCAGAAGCGGATAATCACGATGCAGGAAGGCGCGGACCTACTTCAACTTGAACTGGACCAAGAACTGGCTGAGGAATCGAGGGTGACGGGCCCAAGCGGCTCCATGGAAGCGAGGAGTGGTGCCCGAGCCAGGCCATGGGAATGGTCGCTGGTCGGGGAGGTGAAACGGAGGAGGCCCGTGCGGCGGAGGCCCCCCAGGAAGGGAACTGATGCGGAGACAGCGGCCGGGGAGTGAGCTGGACCAGAGGAGAACTAATCGGGTACTTGAATAATTTCAGGGGGTGGTGGACACAAAGGCAGTATTGTGTACAAGGAGGGGAGAGGGTGCCAAGAGCAAACATCATGGGATCTTCAGGGGCGAGGAAGCCTGGGGGGGGAGGGACGCGGGAGGACCAAGTTTTAAGGTCTTTAGGGTTTGGGGGAGTGGGGGAAAGGGGGAGAAGGGGGGGAGGGATCCTCAGGTGCTGCACGAGGGACGAGCCAGAAGTGGCCCACAAACCCAGGTAACAAGCATGGGGCAAATGAGTGGGAGTGGGGAACTGTCGGAGGGTCTTGAATGGCGGGACACATGTCTAACCACAATTCAAGTGGGTAACACATAACGTTAGGGGCCTAAATACCCCGCTGAAAAGGAAAAAGCTGGAACAATTTACGAAGCGGGGAAAACCAGATTTTCTGGGATTACAAGAGACACATCTGCTTCGCAAGGACCAGAGTCGCTTAAGGTTGAGAGGGTTTGATCAGGTGTTTCAGGCATCTGGTCCCACGAAATCGGGGGGTGGCGCTGGCCATCAGGGGCACGGTGAACTTCCGCTTGGAAGACACCCTAAGGGACAAGGAGGGTAGGTTTGTTGTGGTAAAAGGCACAATTGCGGAAGAAGCGTACACAATAGGGGTGATTTACGCACCCAACACAGGGCAAGACCCCTTCCTCTGCGATCTCATGGGGAAAATAGGTGACTGGGCAAGAGGCCAGATAATCATAATGGGGGACCTGAATATAGCCTGGAACAAGATTAAAGACAGGTCAGGAGGGACCAAAAGCCGTGGGGGAGGGGCGGTAGCCTCAGCGGACCTCCGGGACAAAGTGGAGAGCATAGCCCTGAGGGACGTCTGGAGGGAATTGAGGGGGGGACGAGGAGGGCTACACATTCCTTTCTGAAGTCCATGGGACCCAATCCAGAATTGATTACATCTGGATCTCAGCCAACCTGGTGGGTAAGGTCAAAGAGATAGAGGTGGGGCCCATGGGAATAGCAGACCATAAAATATTGTTGATGCAGCTGGAACTGGGAAAGAGAAGGAGGGAGCTGTGGGGCTGGAAATACCCGGAACACCTGCTGAGGGACCCTGTGGTAAGAGAGGAGATAGAGGGCAAGATGAGAGAGTTATTCGATAATAACGAGAGAGGGGACACGAGGGAAGATATAAGATGGGACGCATTTAAGGCTACGCTGAGGGGGGAAATTATAGCAGCTAAGGCACAGAGGCAAAAACAGCTACAGGCCCTGGAGACCCGGCTGGAAGCGGAAGTTGAGGAAGCGAGAGGCAGGGTAGCGGCGAACCCCAGTAGGATTAACCAGAAGGACTACAGGAGGGCAATAGGACAATTGGGGATCCTTAGGACCAAAAAAGCGGAGGGGGCCATGCTTTTTGTGAGGCAAAAATTCTATGCAAGAGGGAATAAGGCAGACGCCCTGCTAGCTCGCCTCCTTCGGGGAGCTGCCTCCAGAAACACAATCACGGCGCTAAATTCAGATAGGGGGGAAAGGGTTACCCGAATAGAGGATATCCAAGAGGCCATGGCCGATTTCTATGAGACCTTATATGCCTCACAGCACCCCTGCGGCCAAGGTCAAGAGAAATTCCTGGAAAGGGTTAACCTATGTAAAATTGAGGGGGATGCCCAGATTGGCCTACAACAAAAGATAACGGAGGAGGAGGTGAGGGGGGGTTATTCGGAAACTGCCCGCGGGTAAGGCCCCCGTCCCCGATGGGTACACTGCGTCCTTCTATAAGACCTATGCGGGAGTGCTGGTTGCACACCTGACCTACCTTTTCAATTCCTTCCTAGATAGTGGACAAATCACCCCGTCAATGAAAGAAGCCAAGATCTCTCTGATTCTGAAGGAGGGCAAGGACCCCCTCGAAAGATCCTCCTATAGGCCAATAGCGCTCATTAACGTAGATGCAAAGATCTACACTAAGATCCTGGCGAATAGGCTCGAGGGGCTTCTCCCGGACTTGATCCATCAGGATCAGGCGGGATTCGTAAAAGAAAGGCAGACAGCGGACAATATCAGAAGGGTGACCCACCTAGTGGAAAAGGTAGAAAAGACTTGCACACCGGCAGCACTCCTGTCCCTAGACGCTGAAAAGCGTTTTACTGGGTGGAGTGGTCCTTCCTCTTCAAAACCATGGAAAAGATGGGGTTAGGAGGTGCTTACTTACAGGTGGTCAATGCGAACTATGAGAGACCGCGAGCGAGGGTGGTGGTAAATGGGTCTTTAACTAGACCATTCCAACTCCAAAGAGGTACAAAACAGGGATGTCCCCTATCACCCCTGCTGTACGCAATTTACTTGGAGCCCCGCCTGCAGGCAATACGGGAATCGGAAGGAATACAGGGAATACCGTTTGGAGGCAGGCACCACAAGGTAGCGGCCTTCGCAGACATGCTGCTCGCCCTGACCAATCCCATAGAGTCGAGTACGCAAGCCAGGTTACTATTAGAAGACTTTGGGGAAGCATCCGGACTATGCATCAACATGCACAAGTCTGAATTGATGGACCTGACGTTGGCAAGGGAAGAGAGGGAGGAGCTGAAGGGCACAACGCCCTTTGCCTGGCGACCGGGGGGAATTACATACCTGGGGGTGAAAATTACTCCGGCTCTACGCGGATGGTACGTAGCAAACTATCCCCCACTCCTGCAAAGAATCAAGAAAGATCTCCGTAAGTGGCAGAACTTGCGGATCTCCTGGTTGGGGAGGATAGAGGCACTTAAAATGGTTACCCTGCAGAGGCTGCTCTACCTCTTCCAGGCTATCCCTCAAGCAGTCCCAGCTAGCTTCTTCAAGGAGCTCCAGGTAATAACTAATGCGTTCATATGGGAGGGAAAAAGGGCAAGGGTGAGTAGGATGCAATTTATGGCCCCAAGAAAAGGGGGGGGGGACTAGCTCTTCCCAACTTCCGTCAATACTATGAAGCAGCCCAACTAAGGGTGATCAGGTAATGGCTGCGAGAGGGGGAAGGAAAACACTGGGTTCAGATGGACAGAGCAGTCACGTGATACGAACTGGGGAGGTTCTGTAGCTACCCAGACAGCACCGTCCGGGCCATATGTACCTTAGCTCGATCACTAAACTAGTAGCAGATAACTGGGACAGACTGGTCCAACGGAAGGAAATTACAACCTTCCCGTCTCCTTTCACCCCCATCTTCAATAACAAAAACTTCACCCCGGGGCTGGAAAGAGGGGCATTCCGGAACTGGCGGGAGGGAGGCTGCCGTTGGATGCGGGACATGTTTATAGGAGGGGAGATCATTCCTTTGTAGAGTGTAAAAAGGATTTTACACTGGGGGAAGGTGAACGACTGAGATACTCACAACTTAGACACTGGCTTCTACACCCCATAAATAAGGAGGCGGCCACTAGGACACCAACCCCTTTTGAAAAATTCCTGATGACCAATGATGGCTCGAAAGGCCTTATTTCGCAGCTTTACAAGATCCTGGATGAGGCCACCCCAAGACCGCAATGGGCATAGATGGGACGGTGGGAAAACATTCTGGGCAGGGTAATAGAGAAGACAGAGTGGGAGAATCTATGGAGAAGATCCCCAAACTAGCGAGAGCCTCACAAACCCGGGAGGCCTGGTACAAGATATTATATGGGTGGCACTATACCCCAGCTCGGCTACGCAGGATCTAGCCTGAATCATCGGGAACTTGCTGGAGAGGATGCAGCCAGGAGGGCACTGCGGAACATATTTGGTGGCGATGCCCAAAAATAGTCCTGTTCTGGGGAGACTTCAAGCAGGCGATGGAACAAGTATTTGGGACAGAGGGAGGTATACCCCCAGAATGGTCACTATTAGGCCAGCAGAAGGGTCGGCGGGATCAAGGGGCAGGGAAAGAGTGAGGTTGATGCTCACTCTGGCAGCAATGACAATCATAGCCCAGAGATGGAAAAGCTCGATCATACCTATGTTTCAAGACTGGCTGCGTAAAGTCTGGGAGATAGTAGCGATGGAATGGGCCTCCTACGCAATGAACAACAGAATACAAAAATTAGCGGGAGAGTGGGGTGAAGTCCTTTCCTTTCTCAGAGACGATTTCAGGATCGGGTGGCGCCCGCAAAGTCTAAGACTTCTGGACCTGGAATAACCCCGACCAGACACTTTGTGGTGACAGGGAGCAACAGAGACTTTGGAGCAGCACCTGGGGGAGAGGGGAGGGAGGGGCGAGTTATGGGGATGCTTAATGTTGTTGAAAAATTCAATAAAGAGAGAATATTTGTGGTCTCTTGTTGTTCTGTAATCTTTTCCTTTTACCAACTTATAACAGTATTCTAAATGCCTACAGTAAGATATTAATATCCCCAGCACCCTAGCTATTGAAGTCACCTGAAGGTGTAGGTTGTGTCTGTGGGCCATCCAAAAAGGGTCTTTACTGATTTAGAAACTACATTTTTGCCGCTTGCAACCTTGGTTCTAACACAGGCTGATCTTGTATCAGTCTATCTATCTTATTCACTAGCTGTGCTATCTTTACTGGCTCTGCTTTGTTGTAGGGGCCAAGGACAGTACCATGGCAGAAAATGCTCTTCCCCGCCTTCGTTATTGAGCCCCAGGTACCTCGGACACACAATGCAGGTTTCTTCAGCTTTAGTCCCCGGTCTTAGGTTCACTTTCCAAGATTCACAAACGTAACGGTCTGAAAAGGTCAAGGGCACTTCCCTCCTTGCAACCCTTTCTGGTCTCGGCCGTCTTTCTCCTTGTATTAAACCGCCATCTTGGACGTGCTGCTTCCTCGTGTGCTTTGCCTTGCTCAGTGTGCTTTCGTGCCCCGCCTTTTATCCGTGTGGGGAAGTGTGATGGAAGTCGGGTGTGTGTAATGATCAGTAATTGCCTGATCATTGTATTGGGACACCTCATCCAGGTGATCCTCCCGCACTGGTCCACCCCAAGGAACTGAATCCAAAAGCGATGGCCGTGTCCTAGCCACGTGGTTGACAGATCCCCGGGGACTAGTGGGTGAGGCACCTTCTGGTTTCTCACATTACCTTGGAGTCCAAAAACAAATTAAACAGAGAGGCAAGAAGGCCCCTGAGCTGTGCCCGGATATTTTTGTAAAAGTCTGTGGAGAAGCTGCCTAGGCCAGAGGCCTTCCACCTGCGAAGAGCACCAATTGCCTGATCCACCTCACCCTGTTCAATCAGAGCCTCCATCAAAGCGCTCTGATCCTCCGAAGCCTAGCAGCGGGGAGCCCTCCAAAAAGGCCATTTGACAGTCTAACTCCAAACGCTCAGCCCGTAATAGGGATTCATAAAATTCGGCAAAGGTCTCAAGTTTCTCAGCCTCTGAGAATCAGAGCACCCCATTGCCATCCCTGTTCGCTTGGACACTCTTTCTAGTTTTCTGTTTCTTCAGCATATACGCCAGGTATCTATTTGCCTTATTTGAGAGAATAGTATGACTGCCCCGTGCACATTAGTGAGTTGGCTGTTTTCAAAGCCATAAGGACTTCTAAACTGGGCCTAACCAGCCTGATCTCACACAGAGTTTTCCACGTCTCAACTCGTGCATGAGCAAGTTCGCACTCTCACACCTTGGCCTCCAAAAGTGCCTTACTGTGGGACCTGGCAGAGAAATTGGTCGCTGCTTGGCTAATGAACTAGGCCCTGACCACCGCCTTCATAGCATCCCATACTACCTCCAGTCTCGTCCCTAACCCCCTATTCTCTTCAAAATAGTTAGAGATCTCGGATCTCAAGAGAGCATCTTGAAGGATTGGGTCATAAAGGCGCCATTCGCATCTGGGGTCAGGCCGAGTGTCCGGGAGGCTTAAATCTAGAGAAACGTGCAGATGATCCGAAAATAACATAGGACCTATATTAGTATTGACTACATGACGAACCAAAAGGGAGAAGCCAACAGGAGGTTGAAGCGAGAGAACCCCTTATGAACATAAGAACAGGAAGTGTACTCTCTTTCGCCTTCCCCACAACGTCCAACTTTCTGAGGAACTTCATCATAGCCAGGGATCGTTTATAGTCACCCGCAGCCAAAGCCAGAGACTTATCCAAAGCTGGATCAGGGGCTAGATTAAAGTCACCGCCCAGGAGTAAGTACCCCTCTGCAAAACCCACCAGAATTGGGAGCAAGTAGTTCATGTAAATATGCTGGTTATCAGGTGCGTGGCTTGGAGCCATGGCAGTCAGACTGGCTCTTTGAGAGTTCCCAACCGGTGCCACGCGTCCAGCGGTAATGCCCCAGTGAAAGCGCATCTTCTGCAAACATACACGGCGAGTTGAACTGCTGAAGTGCCGGAGCACCTGGTGATCGACCTTCAACATCCCAGGAGGTCCGGAACCCGGGGTTTGAACTGAGCTCACTTCGGAGCGGGCCGCAGTAAACGTGGCGTTCACAAAATGGCGGACAGTGCTACGGCTGGAACCGGCCAGCAGAGGCGGCCACTTAGATAGCTACTGACCCCAAGGAGGAATGAGACTGAGACTCTGGAAGCAATCCTCACTTAAACCCTTCAGCTGAAGTGATCACGCCAGCAGCAGCAGGATCGGGCGCCCGCACTTAGATCCCCACAGCCAGCTCCTGGAGTTCAAGCAACCCTACCAGTGAAGCAGACCATCTTCTGCATCAGGCCGCATCACCACACGACACCTACGTGAAAGCCACTCTGGGCGCACAGCTAGCAGTGCAGACAGCACAGCAGCGGCCCACAGCAGCGTGTCATTGGGAGCGGCCCCTAGAGGTTACTGGGTCTCGAATCCACATCGGCAAAAGCGGTCTTGAAGCTGCGGCATTCCAGAGGTCTGAACGCGGGAGCCTGGGGAGATCAGACAACAAAAAACTTTACCGCCCGCTAAGACCTTATCCCAAAAGCAGCAGCAAATCCCCAATCCAGCGGAAAGTGAGCGCAAGGCTCCGACGCAACCCTCATAGAGGCCCCCGGGGACGACTACATTTCTGTGGCCCCCCCATATAACAATCTGCACCCGTCTGGAAAAGTGAGAATCCCAGAAAAGTGGCAGCTGGGACGACAGCGACTTGAACTAGACCCCAAGGGAGGAGTACCACGAGTCACCTTGAGGACCAGCAGTCCAAGACCCTGCCAAACTCCCACCACCCCAGCAGCCTACGAAAACTAGGGGGAGGCTCCGCTAACGCACCAGTGAGACCCGACAACAATCCCCATCCTTGAACGACGAGCAGCATGTCCAGAACATCCACACCATCCGTACCATTCTGGACAACGCTCAGACCTATCCTACGCCAAAAACCTACACCAGCAAAGAGACGCGGTGCACCGAACCGGCCATTGAAAAACCCATCCCGGTACGCCACGCAGCTCTTCGCCCAAGTCCGGAGCCCTAGACCAGCGCAGTTAATCGGCGCAAGCGGCCTGGCCGTCACACCAGCCAGATCAAACTGCGAAGGGAGGGTGTCAGCCTGGGCCCAGCAAGCGCATAATCCGGAGCCACAGCACAAGGTAGGGCAGCACCTGCCACACCACCGAATGGACGCAGCCAACCATTATAATACGGGGCATCCCCCCCGGTCCTCTCTGCTCCGCTAACCCACTGTGACGCTCACAAATGCCTGCAACAACAAGGGATTGAACAACAGCCCCCACCACAGCTGGACAGCTAAAGGTCCAGATGGGCTCAGGCCCTAGAGAACGGAAACCCTCCAACCCAGCCCATAGACTCCCAAATGTAGCAGGCAACACAGGTGCTGCAGATCACGGGGAATGGTGACATACAACCCTCAGGGAAAAATTCTGCAGTGGTGCCATAACTCCAGCAACACCAGCCGGGGCACAAAGGAGGGAACCCAGGATCCCCACACCCTCCTCCTGAACTGGCAGAACTCAAGGGCCTCCCACGCAAAAACTCTACATTCCAAAATTACCAGACCGATCAACAGAGGGCAAGGCGGCTCCGGCCGCAACATCCGGGGGGGGAACACAGTCACAGTGCTGCGTGAACTGGCACTTCCCTTAAGATAGGATCCCCATCACTTTGCCTGGCTCACTAATGACCCATCAAAGCTGGATGGGACAACTCGATCTCGCCTCATTGTATCCACCACTGTCTACAACTCGTACCTCAGTACCCTAAAAGTGAACACTAAAGCTGGTGGAGCCATCCGCTCACTCCGAACATTGGAGTACCAGAACTCCCCACAGCGCCTAGGGAACACCTGAAACCTCGCAGTCTCATCACTACCAGCTGAAGGTGCAGTAGGGGTGCGGCCTGCTACCCTGTAAACTGTGCACAGAGGCAAACGGACAACAAACACAATAGACACTGAGTCCTGAACCCTACAAACAAGGGACAAGATACCAGCAGCACAGAGCCCATCCCCCCTGAGTCAGGACACACACAACATAATGTCCAGAAACCACAAGCCGACCAAACAGACAGACATCGCAGCACTACTAACACCACACATGGCTGAGAAATCAAAGAGGGCAGCGCAGCGAAAGCATGGGGCCAGGTACACACCCAGAAGTCGGCCCCAAACAGACAACACAGGCAGTTACAAAATCCGATCTACATGAACTCCCATCAGCCATCACCAAGGAATATCAAAAGGGGACTGAAGAACTGAAAAGCAAGATCTCAACCCTGGATAAGCGAGTGGGGGAAATTAAATCCAGAACAGAAGAAATAGAAACCACATTATGAACAAAACTTTGAAATTGGAGAGGGGGCGGATAGGCTCACAGCGCTAGAGGCCAGATTCAATACTCTCGAGGCCAAACAAGAGGATGCAGAAAATAGATCCAGGCGCAACAACATCCGTCTGAGGGGAATCCCTACATCTATCCCCGATGAGGAACTAGGGGCCTATGTCAACGACCCGTTCCGCTTCATCATAACCCTCCAGGACGAAGCCCCGCTTCAACTCGACAGAGTGTACAGAACAAAGTCAAAGCAAAACACTGCCTCCCCGCCTAAGGGTGCACTTCTACAGAGTCAAAGAAGAAATAATGCGTGAGGCCAGGAGCACTGCACGCATACACTTCAGAGATGCCGCAATATCCCTGTATCAAGACTTGGCAGAAGTCACACTGACAAAGAGGAAGTCCCTGAAACCAGTGACTCAATGGCTTTGCGAGAGGAAGATTATATATCGCTGGAGCTTCCCCACAGCCCTCACCTTCATATGGAAGGAAAGCCCTGGCACATTTTCTCGCCAAGAGAAGCAGAAAGCTTTATGAACCCCGAGGCCAAGGACGACGAATCTGATAAAGCCACGCCTAATATGGAAGGGGACCGCGGGAACCCCTGAAATCCTGGACCCGGGCAGAGGGCCGCCGCAGAGTACGAGGACCCCCTGCCAACAACAAGAAGACCAACAAATGCTGAGAGGGGCGCCCCCGACAGGCCAAGGTATAAGGGTGCCTCCAGTCTCCATCTAAAAACCTACCAGGAAATTATCGCACCCCAGGTGAACTGCACCAGACAAAACAAGTGGCCTCAGGGGTCCCCCATACTATTAGCTATGAAGACGTCACACCATAACTCAGGACCTGAGAGGCCAAGGGGACTGAGCTTTCATTGCAACGCATGCAGCTACAAAAACTCATGCAGTATAAGCCGAAAAACGTACCAGCTTCACTGGATGAATGAGAGGCGCTGTTGCCTCCAGTCGAGTTGGCGTGTTGGCCTGGCCGGATGCCCTGTTGGTTGAAGGCTGGAGCGGAAAACCAGTTGTTTGTTGGGGGGGCAGAAAAGGGCGGGCTGGGAGACGGTACGAGGAATTGGGGAAACAATCAATAGAGGATATGGGGGTGGGGGGATCACAGAATGATAAGCCACAACACGAGGCTAAGCTAACTTCAAGTGAGACACCAGCTCAAGCAACTACACGTTCTCCAGATGGCCTCCCAGGATAAGGAACTTACTGTTAGGGAGAATTCTCTGTAAAGGCTAATTTCCCAAACCTAGTGAGTCCCCCAGGAGCTTTGCTGGATTTTTGGGGTTTATTTTTTTCTCCTGCTAAGAGTGAGACTCTTTTCCTCCCATTCTTAGACATGATTTGAGGTGTTCCTTTGACTTTTTATGTGTTTTATGGGCTATGGGGTTCTTTACCCCATAGGGCTTCATGTGTTTTTGGTATATGGGTTACACAGCACCCTCCGTGCCGTAACCCATCCAACATAAAATCGACCTAAAAACACTTTGCCTGACGTATAAAGCTCTCAACAATCTAGCACCCCCATACCTGACCAACAAACTCACCATGAAACCGTCCGTTAGAACCACGAGATCCTCCAACACCTTATGCCTTACAGTGCCTAGATTTAACTCCAAAAGAGCCGGAGGCTCGAGCTTTACTGTCCTCGCCCCCCAACTCTGGAACTCCTTGCCACTGAGCATAAAAACATCCAACTCCTTCCAGTCATTCAGGAAACTGGTCATTGGGTGGCTTCTGACAAATAGCCAACTTTGAAGTCAGACCTAGCTATATAATGTATTGACTGTTTATTCCTCATTTATGTTACTATTGCGTGCTTTCACCCTCACTGCCTGTATATAACTGCTATTTAAATTGTTCGAGCTTCACTGTTTATTACCCTGTACAGTGCCTTGTAACCTTGTACTAAGCGCCCCTATACTCCTGGGTCCGGAGCGCTATAGAAATAAATAAACAAACAAACAAACCCAGGGGTGTCGTAGCGACCCCCAAACATAGACTCCCTACCCTGGGACTGACTACTGTCTCCCAGGGCATGTAAAGTCACCATTGGCTTTACTAGTCTTAAATTGTGAACAGAACTAGTACAAACCATCCTATTGTGGACATACTGGTCGGGGAAATTCGATTGCCCCGGGGTCTGTTGTTCGAGGGGGCACTGTCCAGTCCCCCCCGACCGAGTTTTGGCTGGTGGCAGTGGATACTTCTTTTTATATTCGACCGCGAATATATTCCTATGGGATTTTCCCATTGTTCGAGGCTACCACTTTTTAAAATAGCCTCGAACATACCGCTGGTTTATTAAATTAATATAAATTCACCGGTTGGTATTTTTGCCGAAACTGGCGTTTGTGTTCGCTTCTGTGACTCCAACCCAAGTCGAGCCCTTTGTTCCACTTTTTGGCGGACTTCTCCACAGAAGCCTCCAAAAGTGGCGCCACTCTGTCTGGGTACCACAGGGGGTGTGGGAGGGGGTTTAGGCACCCTGGACTGAGTTGCCTCGGCAACTCAAGTCGCACTCTTGTGTGATTGGCCCAAGTGGTGAGCCGCCCGGCTCACCACTTAGCATGTTTGAGTGACAGCTAGGCTGAATGAATGGGGGTTTTCTGCATAGAAGCAGGGCTTTGGGGACTGGAACTTCAGAAGTCGCCACAGGACCTAAAGAATCCGAGGAGGGAGAAGCCGAGCCAACCTGCAACGACGACACCACCGGTGGAGCCCTGCTCAACCGTCTCACCACTTTTCCCGACGACAGAGGAGATCTCCAGTCCGGAGAGTCTTCTTCCTTTGACTGGTGGGGATAACCAGTTTGCCCGTCTTTTCGCCTTCCTGGACCATCTTGTGGCTGCCTTGCCCGTGCCAAGCACCCCGGCAACCGGAATACCACGGTTTACCACTATCGTGAAGAAAAGGGTGGTACCTTGTAACCGGGAAACTCCACGGCTGGTTTCTTCCCTGGCCGTGCAACGACCTTCAGCTTTCCTCCACGTTGAGACCTCCTCTTCCTCTGGACAAAACATCGACTTGCACCCGCTGCCAGGAACAACTGCCCCCGCTGGAGCGTTCTTCCCACTTTCAGGTACTGTGTCCTGCCTGGCTTCCCTTGCGACAGATCGTTCGGGGTGACAGTAAATCCTCGACTTTCTAAACTGGGTTAGCCTGGGACCTGTTAACTAACTTTTCCTGACTTGATCTCAATCTTTTTGTGAACTATTTACAAAGATTCTTTGGGCATAACCCCACTGTGTGATCCTGGACACATTTCTCTTGCTCTCTCCAAGAGTGGGCCTGGCATTTGAACTTCCTTGCCCTGCAGTAGACTTTGCCTAACCTGCCTCACAGTGGTTCTTTTAAAAGTATTGAAATTGTGTGCTTTCATAACTCTGCCTTTTCCCTTCCTTTTTTTATAACTTATTAGAGTGCCATTTAGGTTAAGCGCTCACCTCTGTCTGAAAATAAGTGGTGTTTCTCACTAAGACTTGCCTAATAAGTAATCAGGGTTGTATATCTATAATAGTGACTGTGTGTTGAATTTACTTATCTCTTTTTGTGCTTGTGTGATTTACAAGAGTGTCGTTAAATAATTATATACCTTTACACCAAAGCTCTGGTCAGTGTTTGCTTGTGCTACTGTATCTCTGTACCTATTGTGTATACTCTATATACTGCCTTACTCATCTTGAGAGAAGTCTGACTGCTCAGCCACGGCTACCAGGTAAATCTGGGTGGTACAGACTGCTACCAATTGGGTTTACTGCCAACACCTGTAGTCCTAAATCTTTTGCAGTGGTCCCTAAGGGAACTGCACAGGTTTCTGCCTAACACTTACCATAGTGACCTGGAATGTGCAAGGCCTAAATGCCCCATGCAAGAGGAAATCAGTGGAGCACAGACTTTCCCAACTCGCAGCAGATTTCATCTGCCGACAGGAAACACACCTCCTGGCAATCAACGAAAAGCGGATCAACTTCCAACGTTACCCAAAATGCTACTTTTGACTCAGCGGGCCAGAAAAAAAAAAAGAAAAAAAGAAAAGGTGGTGTTGCCATACTACTCAGCCGCGACCTACCACTAACTCAGATCACAGTCAAAAGAGACCCAGAGGGGCGATATCTACTACTGAAAGGTCTCCTGGTTGAACTGCCCATCACCTTAGTGGCAATCTACAGCCCAAATAAGGAACAAGACCACTTCCTCCGCAGTCTCCTACCAGTCATTGCAGCCTTTTCCAGGGGACATGTACTAACCTGGGCGACTTTAACCGTCCTCCGGACACGAACCTAGACAAACCGCTCCCTACAACGAGGGAAGACTTCATCAAAGCCCTAGCAATGGCGGAATTCCTAAGGGAAACTGAAACCATCGACATATGGAGACTATCCAACAGCGGACCCAAGGATTACACGTTCTTCTTGCATGTCCATAAAAGATACTCAAGGATCGACCTGTTACTAGCATCGAGCGCGCTCGCCTCCTGCGTAGAGGACATACAAATAGGGAACATAGCTATATCAGATCATGCCCCAGTCACCATGCACCTCCCGGTCCAGGGCTTGCCGGAGCCCCCACAAAAACTATGGAAAATACAAGTCCAGATCCTAGCGGACATAGCCATCAGCTCAGAACTAGCTGAAACTCTCACAAACTACTTCAAGGAGAATACAGCCAACGATACCTCAAAAGCAATCATCTGGGATGCAATGAAACCTGTAATCCACGGGGTAGCGATCAACTGCACGGCAAGGGACAGACGGCATAATCAACTGCAGCAAGTCAAACTAGAAGAGAAGGTGGTGGAAATGAAGAGCAGCTTCAAAAAGCGCCCAACCAAAACAACAGGACGGGAACTAAAAAGAGAGAAAGCGGCACTGGAAATGCATTTGGCGCACCGGTCAGCTAGATCTCTGGCCTACACCAAGCAATTTTACTATTTCAACAGCAACAAAGCAAATCGCCTCTTGGTGCATAAATCGAAGAAGCTACATTTGCGGAACAACGTCCAGTGCCTGGCAGACAGGAATGGTAACCTTCGCCATACTGACGCAGAGAAACTCAAAATTAATGACTCAACACCACAAGGAAATCATGACCGGACTTCCAACGGCTAAGTTGGCACAACTGCAATTCCTGGCAACTGCCCAAAAAGTGCCACCGCACCCCCTCGACCAGACGGGTTCACATCTCAATTTTATAAGAAATTCGCCCACATCCTGGCGCCCCAGTTGGCAAGACTATTCAACTCATTCCTGTCAAAGGGGTCCACCATCCCTTCCATGGAGGAGTCGCTGACGGTCTTCATTCCGAAGCCGGGGAAAGACTGCAATCAATGCGCATCATATAGACCTATCACACTGTTAAATAACAACGCCAAGGTATTCGCAAAAATCCTGGTGAATAGATTAGCACAAATCCTCCCTGATATAATACACCCGGACCAAACGGGTTTCAACCCGGGCCACAGCACCCAAGATAACATTCGAAGAACCATAAACATAACCGAAGCGGCAAACAGGATGCGACTGGAACTGGTCCTCCTCTCGCTTGATGCACACAAAGCTTTTGACATGTTAGACTGGCGCTACATAAGAAACACAACACCACTATGGATTCGGCCCAAACTTCGTAAAATGGACGCTGGCTAACTACCAGCACCCCTCCACGAGACTTAGAATGAACGTGGCCAGATCTGACAAAATCAACATGGAGACACCAGACAAGGATGTCCACTATACCCCCTCAGATTCGCGCTTTCTATGGAGCCATTCGCCAGCAGGATTCGCCACAACCCAGCAATACACGGTTTCGAAGTCAAGGGAGAATCCTATAATGCGGCAGAAGTGGTGCGCAAGTGGTGTTAGCGGTTGAGAACACTGCACTGCCATTTGGAATCTTGGGGCTTGCTGGAAGTATTGCCCCATTTTGCTAAAAATCCTGCAAGCTGTGGACTTGGCCAGTAGGCTCTTGGCCCTTTAAGGACTGATGGAGGAGGAGCTGCCTGCTGCCTCCAGCCCGTGTCAGCACTCTTAAGCACCTACTTCCACGTCAGCGGAGTGGAAGTGGTGCGCAAGTGGTGTTGACAGAGTTGCCAGGTGGTGCCTGTTGAGTAGCACGTCCCCCGGAACTGGCAGCGTCTCTTCCATCTTTTTGTTCTGACTTGGGGAGCTGCACGACGACGAGAATGAGACACCGTTAGGGAGAATTCTCATAAATGGCCGATTTCCCTTACCTAATAAGTCCCTCGGCAGCTTTGTTGGATTTCTAGGGTTTATTTTTTTCATCTGGTAAGAGTTTGAGCTTTTTTCCCACTCTTACATGTGTTTTGCTGTGTGCGTTTTCACTTTTTGTGTGATCTTGAGAATTGGAGGCTCACCTACTCCATGGCCTCATGTTTTTCATGTGTGTTAAACAGCACATTCAGTGCAGTGACACAAGGTTGTCTTTGAGACTTCCCCCTCACTCCTTTTTCTGGGGCTGACTACTGGCCCCCAGAAAAGATAAAGTTGCCATTATCTTTATTTTAGTCGCTTTAAACCACAGACCCAATACACCCCCATCTTACATGGAGTATTGGAAAGGGTTAATTCTTATCCCTTTTTGTCTGTGTCTCTTGGAGCATTGTTTCGCTCCCTTTACACTAAGACTTGGCTGGTGGCAGTGGTAACTACCCTATTTCTTATACCATGCTTATCTTAAATAACCATGGTATTGTTTTAGGTTATTATATTAGCCTCAAACATAAACCCGCCTGACCATATATATTTTTTTACCGTTCCGGCTGGGTTTATTCGCCATTTCTTTTTGTAAATGTCTTTCTCGTGTTTTACTCTGCGCGCCAAACCAGGTTTGGTCACTTTGTTCTCCGTCTTTTCGCAGGCTTCTGCACAGAAGCCCTCCTTAAGGCGCCTGAAAGTCTGGGTAGGCAGGATGTGAGGGAGTGGTCTTAGGACCCCTGACATGGGTTCCCTTGGTAACCCAAGTCGCACTCCTGTTTGATTGGCTGGGTGACTGTTCATGCAAGGACAGCCATCCTGTTGTGTGATTGACAGCCAGGCTGTATGAATGGGGAAAAACTGCATAAAAAGCAGGTCTCTGGAACTGGAAAGGCAGAGTCGCCACTGAACGAAAGAACCAACGAGGAGCTGATGGAAGAGGACCCCTACAACGACTGAACCGCCCGGTGAAGCCCTGCTGCAGGTCCGAATCTTCGGAATCCGACGACAGAGAAGATCCTCCAGGAAACTTCTTCCCTTGAGCAGGTGGGACCAACCAGTTTGCCCAAACTACAAGCCAGGACCCCTCCTCTGTTCGAATTCGCTGTACAGAGTTACAGTGGGCCGGATAGCCAGAAGGTCGGACCCTGCTTGGGTTTTAAGGAGCGCACCTTTTATTCGTTGCTTTGCTCTGCTGCTGGTTTCTTCCCTGGGTAGTGCAGGACCCTCCAGTCTTCCTATTTCTTGTCAGTCCGGCAGTCGCTTCAGGAACCGTGAGCCTGCAGGAACTAACGGGAACGTCCGCCTCAGCTACAGCTTCCTCTACGTTTTAAGGTACTGTGCAAATCCGGTTGTTTGTTTTGTTCAGCCGCGGTGAAAGTGTTTGAAATCTTTCTCCAAACCAAGGGCTTATCCTTCTCTTCTCTTTGAACTAACTTTTCTGCCAACCAACCTCGTCCGGAATCCGTGGCACGAACTTTACCGTGAACTACCCTGAACTGTGCGATCTTGAGCAAAAGACTTTTGACCCATTGATTTTGGCCCTAAGCCTTTTCTACCTGATTCTATCACTGTAGTTCATATTGCTCAATTGCCCCGAGTACCTATTTACCTGTTGGTGTGGTTCCATTTCTATTAACTTTGTTTTTCCCTCCCTTTTAAATGGCTAGAGTGCCATTTTGCTCCCACTTCATGTTGGGAGCTTAACTTGTCTGGAACTTATTGGGAGTGGTGTGGTGTATTAAGAGTGTGATTTTTAAACTGCTTATAATAGTGTAATGTTATACAACTGAAGAGTGAAATAAATGTATATTCTTTTACTTGAAAACCTTGAGTCAGTGTTTGCCTGAATCATAGTAATTGCTGTCCTTTGTGCAACTATTTGATACTGCTCAGTTACTCTTGAGATAAGTCTGGCTGCTCAGCCATCGCTACCACTTTAACTGTGTAGTACAGGCTTGTACCAAAGGTGAGTTTGTACTGTCACTTGTAGTCTTAATTGTGTGTGGTACCCCCAAAGGGTACTGCATATAATTCTGCCTAACATACTCCCAGCGGGTGACCAGACGGATGTTGGGAATTAAAACAAAAAAACAGTTGAGACAGTGGCGTACCTCACTCTCGGCTCTGCCCCCTCCTCTTCCCTGACGACCTTGAAGCAATTGCGCCTACCCTATGGGAATAAGAAACTGACCACCACTGACATGGGGAGAAAAGCTGTGTCGGCTTCAGAGCCAATAACTTTGAACGCCACTGACCACCTGGATACCTGTCTCGGGGGGGGGGGTGCGACCACTAGACTTACCTTCCATACCCACCCTCAGCTGCACCTGTCAAGGGGGAATATGGCATCCAAAGCATAATCAAACATCAGCCTTACAGACCAGGATCGAGGGGTGGAGGAGGCCCCAAATCAAGCCCCGTACTATAATGGGGGAGGAGGGGTGTAAGTAACAGTTTGTGCCCCGGAGTCAGAAGTCTTCAGGGAGGCGCTGCCCACACCCAACTCCCCCCAGTTAAAGGAGGTGGAGCAAGTGTCTCTGGGGAGACGATCCTCTACGATTAACCATGGGACCAAAGATCTTATAGTGGAAGCCAGTGACATTAACTGCGTACCGCAGACTTTGGTGACCCATGACTCAATGGAAGCGGAGACGGTGCATAGAAACCGGAAGGCGGATTCCATTGTGGGTAGCCTAGAAGGGCTATCGGAAACATGGCATAATGACTCGCCCCTCACATCTAATATTGAGACCCTGCCAGCTACACCTAAACTACACCTAAGCAGTTCGACAAGGCAGAGCTCTTTGAGGGGAATGTGACAAAGTCTAATCTAAAATCACCGATCTATAGGATCAAATTTAATTCAACCCTTGCTCCCAAGGTAGTGGAAAAAACTCTTAGCGCACTCAAAAAAAAAAGTCTCCTCAGTGATCTAATCAATTCCTGGCAGGAAGTGAAATATATAAAAATTGGATTGGAGAAATGAGTGAGGCGGATGCTGAAATATGGTTAGAGGATGACCCCTGGGATGAGCTAATTGAAACTCCCCGGCCTAATTTCTTCAAAGAAAGTTCAGGGGACGTTTTGTTTTGGAAGTCCCGTGCCCCGCCTGAATTGAATTTTTGGATTGATGAGATGATCTCTTTAGCGTCTGTTGAAAAGTTGATTTATAGACGACAGGAGAAACCACGACTACATGCTAAGATCTGGGAGGTGTTCTTGAATATTTATTAGTGTGATCTGGTTTTTTTTTTGTTTTTTTGTTTTTTTTTTTGCTAGCTGGTTTCAATTTTGAGACTGATAGATAGCTGCTTGATGTATTTTTTTTTTTGATTGCTTTGTGGATATACTTTTTGTTGGTGAAAATGTAAATAAAGAATACAAAAATAAAAAATAGATAGATCAGGGGAAGTTGAAGGTAAGACGGTGGCCTTTCCTAAGGTGATGCTTGTGGAAAGATTAAATAATGGAAAAGGCACACCCGTAAATATGGTCATAGACGGAAGCTAGAGCAACGCCATCTGCAGAAGGCAGAATTAAAATACACGCCTTGGAAAATGAAAACCTGTGTTGGTTGGGCTGTTCAAGCCAGCCCTCCCACAGTGGCTAGCGGACACAGAGAAAAGAAAACCAAGTAATACAAGTCTGGCGGATAAACTAATTCAAGACATTTCCAACATAACAGGGCAAATCGTAACAGAAAAAAGAAAAAGTCTCTTATCAAGGAGAGGCTAGCTGCCCTGGATGGTGGTGGCCCGCTTGAGGATTCCAGTGAAGGATTAAAGGGGCTAAACGAGAGGGTCTCAAACACTCCTGTTAGCACTCTGGCTGGTATATCAAACTTGAATTCTATCTCAGAGGCAAAGGGATGAGAGGAAATGAGTATAGATGAAGTCTCACTCGGGAAAATCAGTGACCTGTGTAGAAAGGATAGAATGGACGATTTTGTGCATACACAGAATGTGGTGATGGCGGCGTTAAACATTGTGAGAGAACATCAATGAATCATTACAAGAGGTCCATACGTCAAATCAGAAAACGAAGGAGCACTTGAGCGAAATAGATGGCTTCCTGAGAAGGCTAGATTGGAGAACGGACAATGAATCTGATCTAACAAGCCTTTGGCAGAATCGACTAAGCGATTTAGCGAGACAAGAATCTAATGACAAATCACTCCTTATGGATGCTGTTTTGGAAAACTGTAAATGGCTAAGAAAGGCGCATCAGTTAAAAGACATGGTCTCCATCCCGGTATTAGAGGACCCACTGGGAAGATTTACAGACCTAGGGGGCATGGAATAGGTGAACGAGGAAGGTCAGGCCTTGCAGATAAAACAACTGAGGAAGCCAAAGGGGGGTCCCCTTGTGCTGGGAAAGGGACTTGGCGACCCCCTACCAGTTAAAGAACCTAGAGGACTGCATGTGGGTGTTGATCTTATGGATCCTGCATTACCTCCAGCGCAGATGGATGCCTTAAGGCAAGCTTTGCGATTTTTAAAGACCCTATTACACAAATCAAGGGACCATCAGAGAGCCTGAAAACTAGCTCACAAGCGGAGATGGAAAAAAGTCACAAAAGAAGCCAAAAAACCAAGTAAATAAACGGAAGGCAAATGGATCTAGATCCTTCCTAAGGAATATAAGAACTCCGCCCCGAGAAGAGATGGTCCAGACTGCAAAAAAAACGAGAAGAGAAATGACAATAGGAAATATGGTCAATGCAATGGTTGCTAGTGGAAACTCCCGTATAATCAGGGTTGAAAGTGAAACTGAAAATGACTATGAAGTCGAGTCAAATGCATGCCTGAGTGATCTCAATGAAATGATAGAAGAAAATAAAGATGACAATTGGGATCACATTAGTGGGTCGGACTGGCAAGACATAGAGAAACAAATGGAGCTCATCTCATCTAACAAAAAAAGAAGGGCTTCAAGTGGAAGAACTCACAGCAAACATGTTAAGGATGGCAAAAAGGCAAAAGAGACTAGTAAACTTGTTGAAAGTAAACACATATCGAAAGATGTCAGTGATCTTGGAGAAACTGGAAGACAGAAGGAGTGGTCGAGCGCAGGCCAAAGCTGGCTGCCAGCGCAGAGCATCCCTGAGCCGAAATGATACAGAAAGACAAGAGAGAAATGGTACTGCGCATGGAACCACGAGGGATCAGGTTGCAAAGAAAGTAACCCACCAACAAAACCATAATTTAAAATTGGAAAGAATATCAAAAGATGACAAAAGGATCCTTCTAAACAGGAAAAATGTGATGACCCTATTCAATCAGTTTTCAACAATGCAGACCATTACATTGGATGACATTGCAATCGTTGAATTTCCAGATGACAGAAGGCCTGACGTGGTAATCCTGTACTTGAGATCGCAGAGGATTAAAGATACAATAAAGAAAGTTAAAGAGAAGCTGGATACTATAGGCTTTAGACTAAGTGACCCAGGGTCTCTTGGAAGGGACGAGTGGAGAAGATAAAAGCCTGCGGCAGAATCAAGATACTAAAGAGAAAAAAAACAGAAACTAAAGAACCTGTTCATAGGTCAAAAAATAATAAATATCTAGAAAGGTATGAACCCAAGACCCGGCCACGTGAAAATCATCGGCCAAAGGAAAAAAAGAGAAAGCTCTAAGAAAAAAATGCCTCAGTCGCAAAGCTAAGATTTACTGTAGACAATTCAAGGACACCGACGAAACAACTTGGAGAGGGGCGACGAGGAGGTAAGAGGATTGGGCATGGATGGCAAACGCCTTGACCACAAAAAAGAAGCAATAGATTAATGTTGAAGCTGATGGGAACAAAGTTCTACTTGCCTGATGGAATACCAGGGGATTTAATCATCTGTTCTCTGGCTTGTGGGATGTTTTTACCCATGCATCCGAGCCCTACCTCAAAAACTGTACAGTACTGACATGGAAAACATCATGATGGCCAGAGCTTCCCAGAAAATGCACAGGGAAATGCATGAAGAATAGGCTGCCACCCATTTTTGCCGATGTTATGGGCACAGAAGGGCACTGCCTAAAACCACCATTGGACTACCCACACAGTAGTCTGAAACCATTGGGAATGGCAATGCTGATTGCCAAAAGCAACCTAGAATTGTGGGGAATTCATTTTCTTAAATTTCAAAAATGGGTGCAGTACCAGTACTCACCACTATCAGAAAGCCGGCGTTTTAAAACCACCAGATTTTTTTGTTTTGTTTAAAACTGAATAAATGAACCCAAACCATGCCAAAGAAAGACTTACTGAGAGGTGGATCCAATGTAAAGTTATATTCTGAAGTGACTTGAATGTTCATAACAAGACTGGCTGAGCTCTGCAGGTCTGCAGCAGCCTAACTGAAACTGGATTTAAAACTACCAAAAATCGAAAATGTTTAAAAGAAATGAGTGACCTACTTTTGAGTGTCACATAGGTTGCAATTGTTTAAATGTCATAGTTTAAATTTAGAATCAGCATCCTAGCTGCATATGTAAAAAATTGTCTTGACTTAAACTGGGGAACAAAAGTGACATTTTATCTGAAACCTGGTTTAAGGAACTGAATTCTGCCCACCAGCTACCCCCGACAGGAGATGAGACTTGCACAACAGCTGTGTTCCCAGGCCTAGCTGCCCTTTTGCTGCTCCCACCAAAAGGGATATGACACTTCTCTGATTGAATTACCTGGGCTCTGCAGGAAATTGAAAAAAGCCCTGTCCTGACTCAGGCAAATGTTTTATTATGGGGGCCGTAAAAAATGGCTTCCTCCTGGAAGTAAAGGGGAGGAGCGCTGCCTGTGAGAGCAAGCTGGCTTGGCAGAAACTGGGAGGGGGAGAAACTGGAGACAGAGGCTGAGCTTGAAGAAAGTGGAAAGACTGGTTTCTGTACCATGTGACCTGAAAAGACACACCCCTGTAGCCAGAATATGGTTTTAGAAAAAGATGAATAACTCATAGTACGGACTTGTGAAAATTATTTAAATGATACCATAATTCTTGTGATTTTTCTGCCCACATTTTGAGAGGTTTTTAGAACCGGTGGCATGATCTGGGGGCAAGCTAGCAGTTAAGAGGGTATTACTTAAAATGTATGCATGTTAAAAATCTGACACTTCATCAATTAATGTCCATACTCCTTGCGCACATGTGTGTAAATTTGGGTTAATGTCCGATATTGCAAAACCAGTTAAAACGTGCAAATGTCGCCATTTCTGAATGCAAGCTCCCAGGAAGAGCAGATTTGGACAGGGTATACCTCCTGTAATGCATGATGGGTGCATGTAATTTTAAACAAAGGTGTACCTGTGCAAATATGTCTTTTGGGTCAAAATATAGATTGTGGGTAATTTGACTGGGGTGGGTTCTCTGTATCATAAACATACCTCATCATGATGACACTTCATTTCATTCCCCCAATCAAGGGGAAGAGGATGAAGTGGCCAATGATAAGTGGAGAGGGGTAGAGCCTAGTGATGCTGCACACACACCCATTTTCAAAACACATAAAAGCAGACTGTCAGGACAGATAGGGACATTCAAATCCATTTGCTGCGGGACGCTCTGCCGGGAAAATCCATACTTTACCTCCATCAATCTCTAGAGAAAGCTGTGCAGAAAGATCCAGACTTCAAATCTATCCAGCAGAGCAGAGCTGACCCAGACCGCTGTTAGCAGAACCAGAGAGCTGACCCAGATCACTGTTAAGTGCCGAGACCAGACCAGAGTCCAGTCTAAAACCTGACCAGATCCGTGGCGAGGCCCATCTATTTCAAAAATATATTGTAAGTACCTAGCAGAACTGTGTAGAACCAATCTCTTAGTTAAATTAATATAATTCAATCTATTTTAATCTAAGTAGAACTGCCTCTTAACTGTCGCCTGTCATTTTGCAAAACTGTCACTTGTCTTTTTGAACGTTAAAATTTCAAATCTGAAAAACGACCTTTACCATATCGCTCATATCTCTGTGACCGTTTGTCCTAGAGGCTTGCAGTAACTTTCATCTGGAAGCTGAGATCCTAGGCTGTCATAGGACCCCAAAACGATAGTGCTAGTCCTTGTAGTTCCTCTGTAATCGCGAGAAACGCATTCGCGAATTTTGCCGCGATTTGCAAATTTCTCCACGTGTGAAAACAGAAGTTTTCTTGCTTTCCTTGCTAAAAATTCGTTTGCCTCGTAAGAACCATCCCTGACATTGCTAGAGTGAGCCTGGACTAATATTAACTAGATACCACTCACCCTGAACCTCTAGAGGGAATTAAAAGCATTTTAGCATATTTTTCACTTCATTGCCAGCACATGTAAAAGCATTTTGGGCCTGTGTTTAAAACTCCGATCTGTACTCTAAGCTTGCTGGGGTGAACTGAATTATATTTGATTGCATTTCTGAGAACTGTGTGCTTTCCTTCCATTTCCTTGCATTGCATAAAGGGGGGAGGGGATTGCCAGAGAAAAGTGATTACATTGTTTTGTTGAAATCATATTGAGTATTTTCTGTATTGCATTTTTCATTCAACATTAAATCCATCTGAACTTATATAAAGCATTCTCTACCACCTTATTCTTCTGTTCCTATTCACAAGTGTGCTAGTGCCAGACTATCCATTATTGATTACTGCTCAGATTCAGTGTGATATTCAATTATTAAATTATTATAAAGTGTGATATATATATATATTGTTTAAATTATCAAATAAACCTTTTAACTTGCAAAACAGAACTACTTCTTGGCTCAGTGGGGTCAGGGGGATTCCAAGGGAGGGGTGTTATATAGGGGTAGTCATCCAGAACGCATGAACTGGACATAAAGATATATCAATAAGGGTTTTCATTCAGTATTCTAGACTAGGCGTTGACTTAGCTGTAGTGTTGAATTGAATCCTCTTACAGGAGAAAGTAACTTCCTGGGAAAGTTCAAACTAATCTGTCTACAAGAGACCTGGATAAGATCTACACCAAAGTGCATATAAACCCGTCTAGAAAAGGTCTGAAGGGGAGACCCTACGCCGGCCTTTTGACCCTGATAAAAGACGACTGTGATCTAACTGCGGTGGAACATTGCATCCCAAATCCCTTTGTTCAGTTACTCAAAGTAAAGAATCTCATGGGAGCAAATGAGATTGGAATACTGTTGATTAATACGTACTGGAGCGCTAATAACAGATTGAAAAGTACATAGGGGATACTATGGAGGCAATCGACAAATCTATGCTGGAAGATAAAAACCAAAGTATTCAACTATGCAGCGATCTTAATCTCAAACTATTGAATAAAGGGGGTCAGAGGAAACCGGATTCACAATTGGAAGTAAGGGAGCGGAGATGGCTAGAAGAGGTGGACATTAGAGAGATGGCAATGCTGAATGGAGTGACTAAAGGCGATCTCCATGGGGCTGACACCTGGGCATGCAACACGAGTAAAGCATGTCTGGATTACTGTTTTGTGGCCGGGAACACCTTAGAATTGATTAACTCCTTTACAGTTAAAAATTAATCCGCCAGTGACCATGCACTGCTTGAGAGGATGCTAGGACACAGGCACGCTATTCCACCTCTTCCGGACGTGCCCCGAAGCGTCCCAATTCTGGAAAAACTTCCTGGAACAAATCAAATGGATTACAGGCTTCACGATTCCCTGGGACACAGGAATTGTCCTACTGGGAGCGATTCCATGGGACACGGGAATTGTCTTACTGGGAGAGACAGGAGAGGGTCCATTCCCACTAACAGGCCGAGTGGCAGACCTGTGTTCGCACCTACCAACGGCCGCAAAGATATCAATAGCGAGACTCTGACGCCTGAACTTATGCACGTCAACAACACGGCAGCGGCGCTGCCTCCCTTGCGCAAGTCGATTAGGTTTTGGGCTCGCCTCCCCCTATCCATGATGGGCAGGGCTTCCATCATCAAGATGATTGTTCTCCCCAGATTTCTTTATGGTTTCCAAAACATTTTTTATTATATTAGGACACCCTTCTTTCGCCTTTTGGGGAAGATACTTAAAGACTTCCTGTGGGGAATTAGTAGGCACAAATTTGCATTATCCACGCTGACCCTACCCTATGAGCAGGGAGGCATTCGGCTCCCTGATCTGGAACGATACTACCTGGCTGCCCAACTAAGCTTCGTGGCTAAATGGCTAGCCGATGATGACACCCCCGAAACACCGCTTTTACAACGCTCAATTGCTCCGATCCGGCTAAACGAACTCATCTGGGCCCCTCAATGTCTTGTGGATGGGATCCCATATTTAGCTACCCTGGGTCGTCAGATATGGCAAAGGGTTAAAATTCTTCTCCACTTGAAACATAGATATACTCCGGACACACCGCTCCTGGCCGACCTGTGTCAGAACTCTGTAGACCTTGCTTCCATTAGATACTGGGAAAGGCTGGGAGTGTACACTTGGGGGGATCTATATAACGAGGGCTCCTTCCGGGATTTCTCCTCCTTGCAGTCAGTAGATGGCGTCCCGGCTGGCCAATTCCTTTGGTACTTAAAGATCCGTAAATTTGCTCGGACCAAATGGGACGCATGGCCAGAAGAACCTGAAACTGACCCCTTCATAACACTCCTATATAGTTTGGGAGATGGATGGAGGCCTATGTCCCGTATATACAGCCACCTAATCGATAGGCCCAATCCCCGCAGTCAGGATCTCAAACTCAAATGGGAAGGAGACTTGGGGCACGAATTGTCTGAAGCAGAATGGGGCAGAGCACTAGCGTTTCCCAACGTGGTATCTAGAAACTCTAGATTTAAATTGATTCAGCTTAATATGTTATATCGCTCGTACCTGACACCACTTAGAATAGCCAAAATATATGGGCTAACCCAACATAACTGCCCTTGGTGCAGCAGAGACGAAGCAAATCTTTTACACATGTTCTGGTGATGTGTCCAGGTCCGGCAACTCTGGGCGAAGGTGGAACTCCTCTGTAGCGAGGCAGGCATGACCAGATATGAGTGGACCCCAAAGGAGTGCCTTCTCGGAACGTATCCCAGACTGGCCAAGTTCAAATACTCAGTTAAGCTCATGGACCTAGTATGCATTCTGGTCAAAAGGACCATTGCTATGGCCTGGAAGCGACCCGGAGGCCCACGATACCAGGTATGGCGTAATGAACTGGAGCGCTGGATAGGGGCAGAAACCTCTGCCTGGGAGGATGGGGTTACCACATCCCCCGAAGACACGAGCTTGGCACTTTCTGCCTGGAAAACTCTCACCTGGGCCTTACTTAACCCCCCCAATGACGATAAACCCCCTTGAGTAACTTGCCACTATCGAAACATGCTATCTGACACAGAATATTTGCGCAGTCCATAACTTGAACTTATTTGTTGCCTGATCTTCCTATGTTGCTTACGCCACTGACCATACGGAGACTTGTTAATGTTGTTTACGTTTTGTTGTTTCTGTTTAATTGTTAATTTCTATTTGGCCTATCTTGATTAATCCTGACTTATACCAATGTGATCGCACAATGTTACGATGCAACTGTCTCTTACATAAATGCCAATAAAGAAATTTGAAAATAAATAAATCAATAGCGAGACTCTGGAAAAATCCCAAAAGCCCGGCCATTCCAATGTGGTGGTCCAAGTGTTGGGAAATAATTGCGGCAGAAAAAATTACAGCTGTCAGATTCGGCAACAGGAACACATTCGACCAGACCCAGGCCCCCCTTCCTGGACTATACGCAGCAATATCCAGGAGTGGCAAGACAGCCCCCGACCCTTCGCTGGATGGGGAACCAAAACTAAAAGGACAGACCAGAGAGCATGAAGCAGAATACTGATGGCCGCCTGAGCCGAAGGCAAATCCGTAGAACACTATATACTCCCGGCCCCAAGCTCCTCCAGGAACCTGTGCCGTGAGAATACTGCGACCAAGCACACTAACGTGATTCATCTCCCCGAACTAAGCAAACCGTGAAATCTGCTGTCTCCCTATTTTCCCCCTCAGTTCCCTTCCTTCCTCCCTACTAAGGAATATTATTGTTATCTGTTTTTGTCATTTATTTTCTTTTTGTTGCCTTCTATTAATGTCATAACGAAAGCTCCGAGAAATGCTCTTGCTGTCTGAGGTCAGTTTGGAAGCTTGTATGCACAAAACCAATAAAAATAAGTTTGGAAAAAAATATGCTGGTTATAGGGGAAATAAAGGGAAGTCAAGGTGACCGGGGTAGACCGCAACATGCCTTTGACCAGCACAAAACTCCTCTCTGGGTTACAGAGAACCCCCCTCGTCAAGAAAGGAGTCCTTCTAGCTACCAAGATTGCTAACCCACTCTTTATTCCCCGACGAGGCATAATATTGGTTTTTAAACGAGTTGTACCTCATAAGGGGTTCATCCGCTGAGAGTAGGTGGGTATCCTGCAGCATAACTATAGAAATCTCAGAAGTCTGAAGCATCCGGAGCAATGATCTCTGCTTGTCCGAAGAATTCAATCCCTGGACTTTGAGTGTCACCACCCTTGATACTTCAGCCTCCATCGATAAGCAGGCCAATGAACATCAACCCTCCTCCCACCTGCTGGAACATGTACCAAAAGAAGTTCCTCCAAACACTGGAATCGTAAAACCAAAACCATGCCCATAAAACAACTCCCACTGAAACCCCTGAACTGAACCCCAACCCGCTCATAGATTGCAATTCGTCCACCCTTCCCAAGAGTTGAGAAAGTCATAGAAGAGCTTGCAGGCACCAGTTTCTCGCTCCTCGAAGCACGATTCAGTTGCTATCACACGGTTATCTATCTCTGTCACCTTCTGTGAGAGCTCTCCTATCGATGCATGGATCTCCAGTTTGATATCTGTAACCATCTGTCGAAAGTCTGCTCCGATAGCTAAAACCGCCGGGGTCTCCATTAGCTGGCTCGTTGCATGCACCTGCGCCTCAGTCAGTGTCTCACAGGGTTTGACTTTCCCTGGTTGTGCATGTGCGAAAATTGAATTACTAGTCTTCTCACCTTTTGGCGGTTTCCCTGCCATGACCATGATAGAGGTAGAAGGCAAGGAAGTCTTCTACCAAGCTCCAGGCACCAGACAGAGAAGTGCCCTCAGCCATGGGCCACAAAACCTCCCAGGAGGGACCACTGCCAACTCAGGCTGCTGCATTCTTCGGAACCCAGTGTGCTCACCAGCAAGGGGGCCTCACGCTATTCCCCAGCTACACAGAGTACATGCTGAGCTATATTCGGGCCACTGTGCTTTTACAGATTGAGCAGGCCCCACCCCCACCACTCATCTGCAGTCTCCCCGACCTCGATGGTGAAAGAGCCCAGCCCCAGTCCATCAGGATCCAAGCCCTCTCCTCCAGCAGAGCACCTAGGGCTGTAGGTGCCTCCCTGCGCAAGTCACCAGACGAAGAGGCCCCAAGAGTTGCCAGTGCGGCCGTAGGAGCTCCAAACAGAGCCTGTCCCCTGAGAGCCGCATGGATCCCCAAAAGTATTGGCGGAATTAGCTCCACGAAGAAGTCACAAAGCCCCGGAGCTGCCGAGCCGCAAACCAGCACGGGCAAAGGAGGCTGCACTGCAGCCGCAGTGTAGACACATCAGGATGAGCCAGAAGCGCCCAGCAGCCCATTCAGGCCTCCTCCCACTCGCTGCATCCATCTGCCATCTTGGAGCGGGCCTCCGAGGCCGGCCCGATCAGCAAGCAGAATGGACCTCTCAGCCACAGCTGGCCCACGGCAGCATGCTACAATGCGCCAGCGACTCTTCTGCCATCCGGCACTACTGAATCTAGGTTCCTAAAGCCGGTGTGAAGCCCATGCCGCCGTCCGATGATGGAGCCATCGCAAGGTGATACCGTTCAAGCTGGCGGCCAAGCCACACCAAAGCCCCCACCACTCTGCTTTCTGGTTGATTTGTAGTGGGTTGGGAGGGGGCGCTTGAAGGGTAGCTTCCATGGCATAGGAAAAAAAATAACAAGATAACACAAGGAACTAAGACAACAAGTTAAAATGGTAAAACTGGCTAATATAATAAAAGCTAAAATAACAGCCCCAGGACTCCATGGCTTCCCCTGGCCTTAGGGCTTCAGTTCCTGGGAGTTGAAGCTTGCTTGGGTCCAAAGGGGTTGACAGATAATTTCTTTCCATTTTCTGTCTACTACCTCTAGGTCCCTGCACAATGAGGGGATTCTTTCATGCCCTACTAGCTGGGTACACAGCTTTGAGTCCAATTCTCTGGATCATGACCTGTTCCCTGGGTGGCACACTACTTCATTACTTTCGAGAGCATCCTAGTAGTGCTTCTTTATGAAGGACCCCTTCATGCCGTCCTCACAGCAGCCTAACAGTGTTTCGTTCTACTGCCCCCACCCAGTTCAGTGTGCCATTAAAATCTTGAAGATTGCCATGTGTGGTGTCAACCTCTAAAAGGCCTCGCCTCTCTGAAGAAACTACAAATCAGGAACAAGACCGGCACAGAAAAGGAATAACAGAAAAGACTGGTTAAAGTGCATTGTTTTGTGAAAGCTTCATTTCCATCTCTGCATTGAGAAGTGGTTGGAAGAAGCAGACAGACCCCCCACCAACCTCCTTTTTGTCGTTCCTTCGCCAGATCTATGGACTCTTCATATGATTCCTGTGCTCTGTCCTATCTCCTCCTCTCCCATTAATGGTGGCACTCGCTGGGAAGTTCTCATGGCTTCCTTCGACTCCTCTAAAGTCATCATTAAGGTTTACCTTAATGGCACTGTCAGGGTCCAAGACCCTTAGGCCAATCTCCTCCTCTTTGATAGGCGCTTACCTCGCCTCATCAATTTCCTCTCATCTCCTGCTGTCCCCTCCTCTACCCCTTGGCTACCTTGCCCTCTCTCTCATCCTCCTCTGACCCTCCTAGGGCTCCTTCTCCTCCGCAGGGCGTACCTCTGATCTGTACCCCTCCCAGGAAGGTCTTTACGGATGGCAACCTTCTTCATATTGCCACTCTCAATTCTCGCTCTGCTGTCAAACACTCCTTTGACATTTGCCACCTCCTTGAAGAACTAGACCTTGATGGCCTTGGCCTTACAGAGACATGGTTCACAGCCAGCTCTGTCACAAGCTTTGACACTCTCCTCCCTGATGGCTACAAGATCCTCTCTGCACCCAGATCCTCCCGGTTCGGTGGCGCGGTAGCCCTGATCTTTCCTGAGTGGATTCCTGCCTCCATCATTCCCACTCAGACCTACTCCTGTTTTGAATGCCTTGTCTGTAGGCTCTCTCTCTCCCCTACCCATTCTATCACTGTGGCTACCATCTACCGTCCTCCTGGTCAAAACACCTCATTTCTCTGAGTGGTCGGACCGCTCCTCCTCCCTGCTGGCCTCTACCACTCAACTCTTCCACCTTGGTGACCTCAATATCCATTTAGACTCTCCTTGTTCCTCCTCTGTACTCTTCTGCGACTCCCTCTGCCTGTCCATCCTCCCCTCTAGCCCGACTCACTCCATCCCTCTGACCACTCCTCTCTCCTGGAGCGATCATTCCCTCCTCTCCGCTCATCTCTCCCTCTCTTCCCCCCAAGCCAAGCCTACCCAAACACTGCCATCTACCTTCTCGGACATCCGGCCCATGAAGCGTGAGTCAGTTGAGGCTTTCGCCGCCAACTTTTCTCCCCCCCACCTTTGGCTGTCTCACATCCTGACACAGCCCTGTCTCTGCTCTACTCTTAAATATCTGATAATCTTGACGCTTTTGCCCCTGTCATGAGGATCCGTTTGAAGAACAAAGCCAAGTGCAATTCCTGGTATGGTTCCGACCTAAGGTAAGTGTAGGGCGGCTGAGAGGAAATTGAGGTCTTCTTGTTCATCCTCTGACAAACTGGCCTGTCGCCTGCTCCAAAGGCAATACCGACTCTCTGGCCTCACCAAGAAGAGACTACACATTCAAGCTTGTGTCTCTGTGGCATCTTACAACTCGGCCGAACTCTTTAAAATCTGCAAGGTGCTGGCCTACCCTGCTGAAGCCTCTACCCCTCCTGTTGCCTCCCAGGCTCATATCTCAAAACTCAAAAACCCAGGACATCCTGTCCACCCTCTCCACCCCTGCCCCTCCTCTCTGTCTGTGCTTGCTGACCCTCCTTCAGCCACCACCCCACCCTCCTTCTCGTCCTTTCCTCTTTTCTCCCCTGATGAGGTTGCTAGACAAGTACGATCTATGAAAGCCTCGTCATAACAGGTTCATCGCGGTTTCTCTAAAACCATCAAGGACCACATTGACACGCTAGCTCCGGCCCTTGCTGATTTTTGCAACTACTCCTTTGCCTCAGGATCCTTCCCCTCCCCTCTAAAGCACTCCCTTGTGCATTCTCGTCCAAGGAAACCCGCAGCTGATCCTTCTTGTCCGGCTAACTATCACCCAATTTTCATTACTCCCTTTCTGGGCAAACGCCTGGAAAAGCTGGCCATCTCTCAGCTTAACCTTCATTCCAATTCTGTTGGCTGTCTCCATGACCACCAGTCTGGCTTCAGAGCTGCCAGAAGCACAGAAACTGCTCTCCTGCACATCCGTGAAGATCTGCTCTCCAACCTTGACTCTAACATTCCCTCTGTCCTCATCCTACTCTATCTGTTTTCTGCCTTCGCCACGGTCAACCATACCATCCTGCTCAACCGTCTCCGTGATAACCTGGTTATCACTGATCAGGCTCTGGCCTGGCTGACATCTTTCCTCTCTGATCGACCCTCCCAGGTCCAACTTGTGTCCTTCCCATCATCTATCTTCCTCTCTACCTGTGGTGTTCCCCAGGGGTCTAACCTCTGGCCCTGGCTTTTCAACCAATACCTGGCAACTCTCATCCACTGCATTGCCAATTTCTGCTCAAATTTCCAGTGCTACGCTGACACTCAACTCATTTTCCGGCTGCCCTCTCTCATCTGTGATTGCCTAACTTCCATTCACGATTGGTGTGCCTCCAACGATCTTTGTCTGAATGCCAACAAGACGGAGATCCTCCTCATCGGCACACCTTCACCATCCTTTCTCCTCACTCTCTGGCCGGCTTCCCTTGGCCCTCCTCCTACCCCCACCTGCAAGACTAAGAACCTCGGGTCATCTTTGACTCCACACTTTCCTTCTCCGCCCACATCTCTGATGTCTCTATAAAGTCAAACTTCCTACTGCACCTCCTCAGAGGTACGCTGCCTTTCCTCTCCTTCCCCCAGAAGCTCACTGTCTCCCAAGCTCTGGTTCTCTCTAGGTTGGACTATTGTAACAGCCTCTTTCTAAATCTACCTGCCTGTACTCTCCGCCCTCTGCAACTCATCCAGAACAGGACTGCAAGACTTGTCCTTGGCCTCAAGCCCTGGGATCGTATCTCTCCAGCTCTGAAATCTTTACATTGGCTCCCAGTGGATGCACAGATTAAAATCAAAAGCCTCTGCATTGTCCACAAGGCTTTCTGGTTGCCTGGGTCCAAAATACCTTCAGCTATCCCTCCGCAAATACCTCCCCTCTCGAGCTCTTTACTCCTCTACATCTAACTCCCTCCGAGTCAGTTGTTTTTCAAAGAAACAAGCTGGGGGTAGATCTCGGTCTTCGGCTGGGGCCCTCCCTCTGGAACAGCCTCCCTGCCACTCTTGAGAACCATCTCCGGATCCGGAAGAACCTCAAGACCTTCCCCTTTGCTTCCGCCTTCGCTCCCCCTCTCCCCTGCTGATCTATTCTCTTGGCACCGTGCACCTGGCTTCCCTCTGTCCTCTGAGCCCAGGTACCTGCTCACCCTGCCACCCTCCTGCACTGCCTCCAGGCCACCCCTTGCACTGGGGTCTGTATCTGTACCCATACAGCCCCCCGCCCTTTCTTCCTGCATTTATCAGACCTACCCTGTCTGCCGCCTTAAACCCAGCACTTGCAACTTGCTGGCTGCACTACCACTGTTTGTTGCCTTTATTATTTATTGTTATTTATCTGTTTCTCCTTTGCTCCGCACTTTCCACTTCTCCCCCTTCCATCCACTTTTCCCCCTCCCCCTCTCCCTCTCCCATGCACTTGTGCGTTCTCAATGTCACTGGGCTTAGTAAGATTGTTGTTTTGTTCTCCCCTGTTCCCCTCCCTTGCCTTGTCATGCTCTGAAACACTTGTGTACGAGCGCAATAGAAATAAAATATCAATATCAATAAAGCTCGTAGACTTTGTTAGTCTTGATTGTGCATCCACATTATTTCTTCAGCTATGTGATGGTGGACTGGAGAGCTGAACAAAGTTAATCAGCCTTTCTCATGGGACATTTGCATGGGACAGGCTCTAGATATTAGATGCCCTTATACAGTATTTCCATCCTTGGCAATTTACAATGTAAATGACAGAGTATGTTTTGAATTTCTATCTTGCCTTAGGTGTGACAGTATGATGCTGTTACAAAGTATAACGTTGTGAAACACTGAAAAAGCACATCATACCGGTAAAGGGTGCTAACAGTCTTCTTACTTGTAACGGACACAGGTGTCTTTCCTCTTGCTTTGCTCTCTGTGTCCTGGCTGTCCTTGAACAGTAGCTCCTTTTCTGATTTAATCCGAAAAAGAATCTCTGGGTTCACAATTGCATAGCCTGTTAGGAAACATTACTAAATTAAGCAACTGTACAATGACAAAATATTAGTGAAAGAGAAAAATAGTATGTCTGGCAAATGTGATGGTGCATTCCTATTGGCATGGGATATGTTCTTTCACTGACAATGGGATACCTTCAAGGTCTGTATATGATCAGAAGAAAGGCCTTGGAATAACTCTGCATTAACAAGGTACATCTATTAAGCTTGTTGATATATATATATATATATATCTGTATTTTAAAATATATATATTTTATTATTTTCAATTAAATACAATACAGCAAAACAATCAGATTTCCCTCGCCCTCACCCAGTCCCTGCACCCGCCAGTGATACAACAGTCACCATTCACAATGGTGAGTCTCTTCATGGTTCATATAATGTCCAAAATCCTTATCTTATGGGGGCACCATTGCAGCACGTAATCGTTCTGCAAATAACATAAAACCATACGCCAATCCCGTCTGAAGGCTTCCTGGGCACCCTGTATAGTACAGGTAACCCATTCCAATGAAACAAAGGACCATACTTTCCAGAGCCATTCCTGGTTTGGCGGGGGTTGTCGATGTTTCCATTGTTGATCAATCACGAGCTATGCAGCTATTAGAAGGGCCATGAAGCCCTTTTTGAGTTTTTGAGTAAGTTTTAAAACAGGAGTCCCACAGACCAAATAACCAAACCTCTTTACCCAGCTGCTCTGTCCCCTGAAACATACCTCCCATCTGTATTTTCAATTCTCCCCAGAAGGGCTGCAAGACAGGACAATCCCACCAAATGTAGCCCAATCTCCAACTGCATCACAATCTCTCCAGCAGTGGGCAGACGTTGAGGGATACATTAAATGAACAAGTTACTTTCTTACCTGGTAACGTTCTTTCGATGGGATGGTCCGACGACGTATTCCATATCTATGACAGTAATCACCACAGCTGTGCTGCTTCGGAAACTTTTTCGGCGTCTGCGTCCTGCGTCGATGACGTCGATGCGCCGCCGTCGAGGACCTCCTCCGACGTCCGACGTCATCCGATGTGATAAGTAGGACGCACGACGCCAGTAGCCTCAGTTGTAGTTTTTTCCCCCAGAACGTGTGACAATAGTCAACTGCCAGTCCGACACAAAGCCTTGCGGAACGTAAGCTGCAAACGCAACAGAAATTCTGCAGCGGGGAAGGCAGGGCGGGAGCGATATGGAATACGTCGTCGGACCATCCCATCAAAAGAACGTTACCAGGTAAGAAAGTAACTTGTTCTTCGAGGGGATTGGGTCCTCCGACGTATTCCATATCTATGACAGACTCCCAAAGCAGTACCAAATCAAGGAGGAGGGAAAGAATTTAGAAACAAAATTTAGAATAGCCAATCAAAGAGCAGAGCAAAGGACCGCCTTGCCAAAGGCCAGATCCTGCCCTCTGATGGAATCGAGGGAATAATGCCGCACAAATGTATGCACTGAAGCCCAGGTGGCAGCATCACAGATGTTGCGAATAGGAACACCCCTCTGCAGGGCAGTAGATGCAGCCAAGCCCCTGGTAGAATGGGCCCGCAAGCCAGCCGGAGGGTCCTTGCCCGCCAAGCGGTAACACTCCGAGATGGCCAAAATAATCCAGCGGGACAAAGTCTGTTTCGTCACAGCTTGCCCCAAGCGCTTACCAGCGTAACCAACAAAGAGTTGATCGTCCACTCTGACCCGGGACATGCGAGAAACATAAAAGCTCAAAGCTCTCCTAGGATCAAGCCTATGGAGCCTCTCCTCTTCCTTACCAGGATGCGGAGGAGGATAGAATGCCGGAAGAACAATCTTCTGGGCCAAATGAAATTCCGTCACTACCTTCGGAAGAAAAGAAGGACGAACTCGAAGGACAACCCTGTCCTTGTGAAATACAGTGAAGGGTGGCTTAACAGAAAGTGCCTGTAACTCACTCACTCTGCGAGCGGAAGTAACCGCAACTAAAAACACAGTTTTCAAAGTCAACAGCCTCAAAGGGCAAGAATGTAACGGCTCAAACGGAGCACCCATAAGAAACCTAAGAACAAGGTTCAAATCCCAACCGGGCACCAGGAAAGGCGACGGAGGGAACACATTAGTGAGCCCTTTCAGAAACTGTGAAATTAAAGGGATTTTAAAGTAAGAACATTCTTCAGATGAGCGCTTAAAGATGGACAGCGCCGCCAGGTAACCCTTAACGGTACCCACTTGCAAGCCCCTGTGGGCCAAAGAAAGCAAAAAGGACAGAACCATGGGGATGTCACATGCAAAAGGATCCACATTCTGAACTCTGCACCAGTCGCAGAACTTACGCCAACGGCAACGGTACAGAGACTTAGTTGCGGGCCTTCGGGCCGAAAGCAACACCTCCATCACGTCTTCAGGGAGGTCCCAATCCTTATACCTCAACCTTTCAGAAGCCAAGCGTGAAGGTTGAGGGATCCGACCTCTGGATGGAGAACCTGACCCCCCTCCCGTGAGAGCAGATCGTCTCGGTAGGGAAGACGACGTGGAGGGCAGATGGACAAGTCGAGAAGGTCCGGGTACCACGTCCTCCGAGCCCACGCCGGAGCAATGAGGATCATCCGGGAACCGAACTTCCGTAACCTCCGCAGCACTTGCGGGATGACGGGGACCGGAGGAAACGCGTACAGCAGCGGGAACGACCACTCCACCACGAACGCGTCTCCTAAGGCTCCTCTTGGAGGAAATTCCCGCGAGCAAAACCTTTCGCACTTCCGGTTGACACTGGAGGCAAAGAGATCCACTTGAGGGGTCCCCCAAAGGGCGAAGATCTCCAGGAGAATCTCCTGAGCCAACTCCCACTCGTGAGAGATCGTGCTCTGCCTGCTCAGAGCGTCCGCCGTCACGTTCTCGACTCCGGCCAGATGAACTGCCGAGATCGAAACTTCCTGCTGGATGGCCCAGAACTCGAGCTGCATCGCCTCCCTGCACAGAGGAAGTGACCCTGCCCCCCCCTTTTTGTTGAGGTAGTGCATGGCCACTGTGTTGTCCGTCAGGATCAGGACATTCTTCCCTCGCACAGTCGGCAGAAAAGCCCTCAGGGCTAGCCTGACGGCCCTCAGCTCCAACAGATTGATATGGAGTCTGGACTCCGACGGAGACCAACGACCGCTGACTGTCAGCCCGTTGGCATGAGCTCCCCATCCCGTGAGGGATGCATCCGACACGATCGTCACCTCCGGCCAGGGAAGCCAAAACGGAGCCCCCTTCATCAAGTTGCCTTCGACGGCCCACCACAGAAGGTCCCGGGCGACCGAGGGCGGCACCTGAATCGGGTCCGACATCCTGCCGGAGGACTGCGACCATTGCATCTTGAGTGCCCACTGCAAAGATCTCATTCGCAGGCGAGCCTCTGGCACCAGAAGAATGCAGGATGCCATGAGGCCGAGCAACCTCAAGAACTCGAACGCTGGGAGCGTCTGGGCATGCTGAAACTTGCGCACCATCTGCTGAATGTGAAGAGCCCTCACCTGGGGAGGAAAACACTGCCCCAGGGAAGTGTCGAGCACTGCTCCGATGTACTGGAGCCTCTGCGTTGGCGTCAAATGGGACTTCTTTAAATTGAGGGAGAAGCCCAGCCTGTGAAGGGAGTGGCAGGCGACGGACAGATGATCCAGGACCTGCTCGGGAGAGCTCCCCCTGATCAACCAATCGTCCAGGTAGGGGTAGACGTGAATCCCCCCTTGCCTGAGATGCGCTGCCACCACCACCATGAGCTTGGTGAAAACCCTCGGGGCGGAGGTCAAACCGAACGGCAGGACCCGAAACTGAAAGTGCGAGTCGCCAACCGCGAACCTCAGGTACTTCTTGTGCTTGGGATGGATCGGCACATGGAAGTAAGCATCCTTGAGGTCGAGTGACACCAACCAGTCCAGAAGCTGAAGGGCCTGGAGGACTTGAGAGAGAGTAACCATCTTGAACTTGTCCTTCCTGAGGAGTTTGTTCAAACCGCGCAAATCCATGATGGGTCTCAATCCCCCGTCTTTCTTGGAAATCAAAAAATAAGGGAAATACCATCCCTTGTTCCTCTCCGCTACAGGCACCAGTTCTATGGCGCCTTTCTCCAGCAGGGCTTGAATTTCCTGCGCAAGGAGCGGATCCGGACACTTCAAAGAGAGGTTCCCCGGTGGATTGTCGCGAGGCCTGTGCCGAAAGGGAAGACAGTAGCCGTGGGTTATGATCTCCAGAACCCACACATCCGAAGTAATGGCACGCCACTCTACAAGATGCTGCGCCAGCCTTCCCCCAACCGGCGAACCATGGGACAAGGCCTCATGACTGAGTAGGAGCGGCTGCGGCGTTACCTGAGGGCAAAGAGGCAACTGCCCGAGCGGCCTTGGCACCACGGGTACCCTGTCGTCCACCTCTGGTACCCCTGCGTTGGCCCCTTTGACTGCCAGCTCCTCTCGCCCTACCAAAGGACGAGTAATAGCGAAAGGAGCCACCCCTCCACTGCTGTCCCCTAGGACGAAAAGGCGGAGGTTGGCGAACTGCAGCGCCCAACGACTTCGCTGCAGCTTTTGAGGTCTGCAACCTCTCAAGGCTCTCGTCAGCCTTGCTGCCAAAAAGATGTTCACCATCAAAGGGCATGTTGAGGAGCCGGGACTGCACATCAGGAGCAAACCCCGACTTCCGCAACCACGCAAACCTGCGTATCACGGTGCTCGCCGCCATGGACCTACTGACGCATTCAGCTAAGTCCAAACCCGACTGAACGGACTCACACATGGCATCCTTACCATCCTGGACCAAAGCAAGGAAACCAACCCGTTCGTCCCCTTCGGGAATATGTTCAGCCGCTAACGCAACACAGTTCCACAGAGTGTGCGTGAAACGTGACAAGGCACAAATGGAGTTGGCCGCCTGAAGCGCCATACCACCAGAAGAAAACACCTTCTTCGCCCAGCCATCAAAACGTTTGTCGTCCCTATCAGGAGGGATGGTAGGGTACGACGCGTGCTTTGCCGGGGCCGTGGCCGCCTGCACCACCAAACTTTCCGGAGTGGGGTGCCTGGTCAAGTAGCAGGGGTCGCCACTGGCTGGACGGTATTTCCGCGACAAGGATCTGCCCACTGCCGGGAGACTCTCCGGAGCAGTCCAAGCCGCCGCCACCCTACGCTGTAAAGCCATATGGAATGGCAGAACCGGGTCAGATGGGGGACCAACATCAAGGATGTCCGTCAGATCATCCTGCACAAACTCCCCTGGGGGAGCAGACCATCCCAGATACTCAGACACCCTAGCCATAAGGCGCCGGTATGAGGAATCGGCATGGGAGCCAGGCTCAGGCCGACCAAATTCCACCTCCGGAGAGGTGTCCAGACCACTAGCATCATGCAGCGACTGCCTCAAATCGTCAAATTGACTATGGCCCGAGACAATGTCATCCGGCACCTGATCAGGAACCAGGCCAACCGAATCCTCATCCGCCTCCGAAATATAATCCAAGTGGTGGAAAGGCACCTGAGAGTGCCTGCTCTTAGCCAGAGCCTTCCTAGGGGGTACACCCGAGACACGGGGCACCTCCGACACGAAAGGCGTCGATGGCGTCGAGCGAATCGGCGCCGCCGTCGAGAAAACCGGCAACGGCGTCAGATGCAGCGCCTCCAATATCGGCGGCGTCGACACAGCCCTCGAAGCCGGAGCCCCGAGCGTGTCTCTCGACGACCTGAACGTCGACGGCTTCGACGACTTCCTCGGAGCCGGAGCTTCGAGAAAGCCTGTCGACGCCCTCGACGCCTCAGACGTCGATGTCTTCCTCGAAGACATCACAGGTGCACACGGTCTCGATCGCGTCGAGGACCGGGACCTGGAACGGGTACGGCGAGAACGAGCCTCCTTGTCCGAACGGGACCTCTCCCGTGACTCGTGCCGACCACTCTTGCGAGCGGCGTCTCTCGACCTCACACGGCCGACCCCACTCGGGGGCGCGGACGGTTGAGTACCCTGCGACTCAAGAATCGCCAACATTTTCTTCCCAAAGGAAGCCCATTCCTCCGGCGTCGCACGGCTGGTGGGATAACCGACGTGCCGGGCAGAGTCCTCGGAAGAGGACCTGGAAGTCGACCGGTGACGGCGCTTCCGAGAACGCCTCGAAGAGGCAGAGGAGTGGCGAGACCGACTCCTAGAAGAAGACCGACGAGACCTCCGACGATGACGCGGAGAGTCACCCCTCGAATCATCCGTCGAAAGCCCCGCCGACTTCGACTTCCGGGGCTTGGACACCCGACCTACCGACAATTTCTTCTTACGTTCGCGTAAGGCCTTGGAAGTGAGCGACAGGCAGTCGACACAGTCATCCGTGTCGTGGGCCTCCCCGAGGCACCAGAGGCAGGCGTCGTGCGAGTCAGTCACCGACATCTTGGACCCACACACCCCGCACTTCTTGAAGCCCGGACGCGGGGTTGAAGACGAAGTGGAAGACATCGCTGCGAAGGAATATTCACAAACGAACAGGCTCGAAGAACCAGAAAGAACAGAACTCCAAAGAGTCGAGGCTAGAACCGAGAAACACGAAGCAACACGTTCGCGGAAAAAACGGAACTGAGGCTACTGGCGTCGTGCGTCCTACTTATCACATCGGATGACGTCGGACGTCGGAGGAGGTCCTCGACGGCGGCGCATCGACGTCATCGACGCAGGACGCAGACGCCGAAAAAGTTTCCGAAGCAGCACAGCTGTGGTGATTACTGTCATAGATATGGAATACGTCGGAGGACCCAATCCCCTCGAAGCAATATTTCTGTAGTGTAATGCCATTAAAGTAGAATGTTATGCCACATCTCGCTCCACTGGACTGAGCGTGTTAGTTTTGGGACCCCGCTCCACAGATAAGATCAATGTTCAACTGAAACCAATAGTACCCTATGGTCCACGGTATCGAACGTGGATGATAAATCTAATAGAATCAGGGTGCCTGTTCCAGCCTCATCGGCCAGTCAACATAGGTCATCGTACACAGAGACCAGGACGCTTTCTGTCCCGCGACCCGGGCGTAAACCAGACTGAAATGGATTGAGAAAAGAAGAGGACTCAAGAAAAGACGTAAGGAGGGAGAAAACAAGAGATTCCATTAATTTCATACCGAACAGAAGTAAAGAAATAGGTTGAAAATTTGCCAGGATATAGGATCTAATGAAGGCTTTTTCAGAAGCGGAATAACAACCACCTGCTTAAGCTCTGGTGAGATGGACCCAGATCGGCAAGAATGATTGAACGCTCTTGTCAGCCATATGGAAATATGGGGAATATATTTCAAAATCCTCAAGGGGATGGCATACGAGGGAGAGGCAGATTTTAGTTTGCTAACTGCAAGCTCCACCTCCTCATTGAGAAGGTGGGAAATATCGACCTATGATCCAAGGCCCCAGGCAGAGATTGCTGTTCAGGGGCGGGAAAGCAGATAACAGATCTTTTCCCGTATCAAATTAACTTTATCAATAAAAAAAGCTGCCGGATCATCACAGAAAGCCTGGGAAGGGTCAGCCTGCAAAGCAGTATCCGGAGGAGAGGAGAGTGAGCATACAACAGAGAATAGTTAACGAGGTTGATTAGGGGCACTTTCAAATGTACCCGTATATTAGGTGCTTTTAGCCATCCAAATAGCCAGATAGTAAATGCTACATATTGAGGAAAAAGCTGACTTGGCACCAGCAGAATAGGCTTTCCTCCACTTTTGTTCGGCCTGCCGTTTATTTGCTCGTAAGGCCTTCAGCTCGTCTGAAAACCACGGCTGAGAGGGGCGACTCCTCAGCTTCCGAAGAGTAAGCGGAGCTAGCATATTGGCTAAACTACTAAAAACTTTTATTAATGTAGAAAAGTTTATTGAGCCAGCTGCTTGGCACTGTGCCTGGATATTAGAAACAATGTCAGCATTCAAAGTTTTCAACCAATTATGCCAACGTTGGTATTTAGCTTCTACCGGGGTCTGAACGACCTGGGCCTGAATCAAGAAGTGTACAACAAAGTGGTCTGACCGTAGGATAGGGAAAGGAGGGAAAACAGTAGCTAGAGAATCTCGGTCAAAAACTAAATCCAGTGTATTACCGGCTAAATGCGTCGGGGCAGACACTAATTGTGCTAAACCCATGTCCTTCATAGCTTCAAAGAATTGCTTCTCAGCCATGGTAGCAGGGCAGTTAAAGTACAAATTAAAATCACCTTTAATGACTAGGTCAGGATATCTGAGTTCCAAGTTAGTGACGAATTCAAAATATAGGTCTCAAAAGGAGCTGACTGCTCCAGGAGGATCTAAGTAGTATAACTGTCTGTCTTAATCTGGTTTCATCTAGTCCCGGTAAAGTATCTCTTATTGTGCTTGATTTGATTTGTAGGAAGACTGATTTATGCTTATTATTTTTTTTTGTTTTGTTTGTAAGGCGCCGAAAGCCCACAGGCATCGGGGCGACACAAAGACATTGGGCCTCATTACAACCTGCCAGTCCGGGACCGTGCAAAATCCGTGACGGCGGTAAAAACGTTTCCGTGTCCGCAAGGTTGCGGAAAAACCGTCCGATTACACGCTGTCGGTCGCGCGCACCACACGGACTCGGAAACGTTGTTACCGCCGTCACGGAAAACCCCACGGAAATGGAAATAACGAAGCCACAAGTGGCGCTAAACCCGTTTCCGCCTCCGCCACCACGGACACGGAACCGGAAATACCATGATCGCCAAAACAGGAAACAGAGAGGCGGCCATCATATAAAAGCACAATCCATTGCCATCCAGAGCCAGCACAAGCACAATCCTAACTCTGAGAAGCCAAAAGGGACCACCAGCATGTCTGCCAGGATTCCTGCTCAGCTAACCGTCTTGGTGGAGCACATTGTGGACAATGCTGAGATGCTGTTCAGCGCCGACCAACGGCGTGCCACACAGCAGCGGAGGAAGGAGGTGTGGGCCGAAGCTGCACGCAAGTGCACCGCCGTGGGCGTGGCAGTGAGGAGCGTGAAGGACTGCCACAAGCGTTGGGACGACCTGAGGCTGAGGGTACGCAACCTCATTTCCACGCACCGCCAACGCAGCAGTGGGACAGGCGGAGGACCCCCTTCCCCACTGAGGCTGCAAGCATGGGAGGAGCGTTGCAGCAGCGTCCTCCACCTAGAGGGAATCCATGGGATCGGGCAGGCTGAGGCAGGAGTGAGCCCACCTGCAGATGCCGGTAAGTGCCCAAACATGAATGCCACATGTAAATATGCAGTTGTGAGTACTGTGCCAAAGGACCCATTAACAACCCCCCCCCCACAGGCAGTGCATGTGTGGGCCAAAGGACCCATTAACAACCCCCCCCCCCCCAGGCAGTGCATGTGTGGGCCAAAGGACCCATTAACAACCCCCCCCCAGGCAGTGCTGCATGTGTGGGCCAAAGGACCCATTAACAACCCCCCCCCCCCAGGCAGTGCATGTGTGGGCCAAAGGACCCATTAACAACCCCCCCCCAGGCAGTGCATGTGTGGGCCAAAGGACCCATTAACAACCCCCCCCACCCAGGCAGTGCATGTGTGGGCCAAAGGACCCATTAACAACCCCCCCCCCCAGGCAGTGCATGTGTGGGCCAAAGGACCCATCATGATCCGTATGGCAACCAATATCACTGAATGCAGACACCAGCAATCAGATGCATGTGACTAACACTATTCAATGTACAATCTTAATGACGCATGTGATGCACCCACCTGCCACCACAACAACACTAATTGCATGCCCTTTGTGTCCCCACAGCCGTTTCAAGTGACAGTGATACTGCACAACAGGCCAGCCAATCTGCATCGGCAGGTACACTAGCCACCGCCACCACACAGGAGGATGCTGCCGGCAGTTCTGCACCTCTGGCCACATTACCAGCCACTACAGATGTGCGGCACACCACCACCACCGACATCCCCACCGTCTCCACACTGGCTGAGTCTAGACAGGTGCCACGGGAACCTATCATGGACACCCAACACAACACCGAAGGCAGCAGCACTGCAGAGGGGGCGGCCTGCAGTGATAACAGTGCCCCGCAAGAGCACTCGGAAACGGGGCCACAGGGGGAGATGCCCACATTGGAAGACCTGGGCTCCTTCCATGAGCTGGGGTTCAGCCCCACTTCACTGGGGAGTCCCATGAGGTCGCCCACCCCATCCATGGCCGAACTGAATGCCCGCATGCAGCGGATGGAGGACCAGCAGGCTACCCTCACCCAGCTGGTGGAGAGGCAGCTAGAGGAATCCAGGCTGCAGAGGGAGAGCTACAGCGCCTCAGTGCGTCGCCTGTCGAGGTCCATTGGACGCTTTGCGAGCACCATAGTGACCCTTGCACGCCATGTGCGGGAGGGCAACGACCACACCTCCAGGCTTGTAGAGGCCATGTTGGTTGGCCAACAGGCAAATCTGGCACGGATGCCCTCAATCCCAGATTCTGGCCCATCAAACACTACCACCCCATCCAGCTCCACTACTGCCAGTCCAAGGAGGCGCTCGAGTAGGCTAACGGGTCCTTCGGGCAAGGTTGCACAGGCACAGAAGCGCACGCGGAAGTGATGGCATGTGTGTGGGGCAGTGCAGGACACATGTGGACTACAAGGGTGTGAGAGGGGTGGCACGTTTGGGTGGTGGGGTAGGTAGTTTTGGGGGTTTGGACAATGGGCTCTGGGTGGGGGTGGGCACGTTTGGGTGGTGGGTGGCCCCGGGTGTACAGCTTCCCTAACCAATGCACCTTCTTCCCTGTTGTTATCACATCAATACATCACCATTTCAAATCAAGACATACATGTGTGGACATTGATCATTTATTTTGCAGTGCAACTATTAATTCATTGTCGTCACCATGTTTGTGCATTTCTGTGAATGTGCTGTGACTCAAAAGTAAATGCGAATCAGGGCATCCCGTGCTCTCTGGCCATCATGTGGACCCCCAGGGGGAGGCGGTGCCATCCCATCCCCATCTCCATCCCCATCCCCATCCCCATCTCCATCCCCATCCCCATCTTCCTCATCTGCGTCTGGTGGCATTGGGATGTTCCTGCGCAGGCATATATTGTGCAGCATGGCACATACGAGCGTGATTTTGCCCGTCTTCACTGGGCTGTACAGCAGTGATCCGCCAGATCTGCTCAGACAGCGGAAACGGGCCTTCAGCAGCCCAAATGTCCTCTCAATCATTCCACGTGTGCGGATATGTGCCCTATTGTATGCCTCTTCATGCCTGTTCCTTGATCTCCGTACAGGTGTCATCATCCATGGCGTGAGTGCATATCCCGCATCACCTACATGGGATGTAGATGGGGGAACATGTCAGTGTTTGTGGCATCATGTCCTCATCTGCTACTGTGCATTCTTGTATCATCATTCATTCATGCATATGTACCATGCAGTGTCTGGAGGTATGTTTCGGCCATCACGAGGTATGTCGCTGACTGCATATGGGCCTACACATTAACTTGCATGTTTACTGTGCCCTGCGGGTGAAATTTGCTTGTGTGCATGTCATGGTGCAGTGCTGTCCACACATGGCAGAGTGACTCCACTGTACGGAAGTAGTAAATACACGTCGTCTCATTTACACGCCTCCCGTGCTTTTTGGGGCAGTGTTTCAATTGAGGGTGGGTGTCTGCAGTGGCACAGGGTTAATGGGACAGTGACGGGATTGGCTGTGGCAGCGTGTGCACGGGCACATTGTGGTGCCCTGTCATGTCTTCCTTCATGATGTTTGGCATCCGCTGTGTATTTGGTAGATGGAATGTGCGGTCACAGCGGCACACTCACAATGCTCATTGGCCTGGACACACACACACCACTCCGACAGGGTTGTAGCATCGTCAGCTGTACTCACCCAATAGCCATGTGCTTTGTCCGGCATAGCGTTCCATGTACCGTGGCAACGTGGAATTCCGCAGTACCATTGAGTCATGTGATGAGCCTGGGAAACGTGCACAGCAGTGTGGCATCACAAACCATCTGGACATTCAAAGAGTGATACTGTTTCCTATTGCGGAACACCGCCTCAATTGCATGTGGTACTGTCAGCTCGACGTGGGTGCAGTCAACTGCGCCTATGCAATTTGGCATGCCTGCTATGGCATGGAAGGCCAACTTGGTGGCAATGACCTCGGGGAGGGTGCGGGGTAGGGCTATGTGTTCCGACACATGGCGCAACAGGGCATCCAGTACCTGTACCAGGATTTTTGAGAAACACGGTTGTGATATGCCGTGCAGCTCACCAACCGTGTGTTGATAGGTGCCAGTGCCAAGGAAATGCAGAACTGAGACAACCTTCAAGAGGGGGGGGATGGCAGTGGGGGTGTCAATTAGGCTGCTGATGTTGTCCTCAATCATGGCAGTGATGTGCAGGATAGTTGCACGGTCCAGCCGGTATAGGGTGTGGATCTGTCCTGGGGTGAGGTTCCAGGGTGAGGCCCTGATGCGTGGTATTGGTGGCTGGCGGCGGGGTCGGGCTGGCTGGGCAATGGGGTTTGCCATAGCTGCAGGGTTGGCTGGTTGCCGCCTGCGCCTCCTCCGCCTACGCCTCCTCCTCTGCGCCATTACTGCCACCATGTGCAGTACTGCCTGTTGGTTGAGTAGGCCCAGTCCCAGTGCTACTAGACCTGCTGCCTGCATGGTTCTGTGTTGTGTTGGGCTGGGTGTGGCCCTTTTGTAGGCTCCCAGTGGCCTGCTAGGTCCAGCTGGGCTGATTTGGTGCACCTGTGCCCTGATTCAGTTCAGCAGGCAGTGTATAACGCCATGTTCGCGGTGGCGGCGGTTCCGCCACCGTGATCACGGTATTTCCGCCATTTTTTTCCCGGTATTTCCGTGTCCGCGCTAGTTGTGATGCTCACGGTGTTTAGTGTTGCCGGTAACGGAGGGGTTTCCGTGCAGACGGACTTAAGGGGAACCCTATTTCCGCAGTGGCGGTTTAGGGTGGTGCTATTACCGGGGCCGCGGGTCATGATTGCGCGGACATGGAAACGGTGCCGGTATGGTTTTACCGGCAGTGTTAATTCCGGACCGGAGTACTTGTAATGAGGCCCATTGACTTACACGTAACATGTTGACTAAGTAGGAACAGAACACGAGACGCATGGAATGCCAAGAAACAGAAGAGGACAAGTACAGCTCAGGGATGTCTGGTTCATTTGAATAGGAAGGTTTTTAATTGCTTTCGGAATCTAAGGAGGTTGGATTCCGCTCTCAAATTCAGTGGCAGTTTATTCCATTGCTGAGCTGACCGGTTGGGGAAGGCTTTGCCTAACCCATTTGTTTTCCTATGAAGATTTTTTTGTAATAAGCCCTTGCGTCTCAGATCTAAGAGTGCGGGTTGGGGTGTAGCCCACGATCTTAGACTTCAGGTATGCCGGAGCTTTACCGTATAGGCACTTATGTGTAAGTGCCATAGATTAAAAAAATATATGGTCTTCGACCCTAAGCTAGTGTAGTTCCTTTCGTGCTTCACTGATATGGTCAGTTTTTGCTTTCCACTTAATTATCCGAACAGCGTGGTTCTGAATATGCTGGAAAAGTTTGTCAGGCATTCCCAATGGTAGGGCATTGCCATAGTCCAGTCTAGACAGGATAGTCGCTCTGGCGATGGTAGCACAGTTTGATTCACTCAGAACAGGTCTGATGGCTTTTAGCAGTCGTAGTATGAGCAATTTTTACTGACGCAGGAGGCTTGAGCATCTGAGCTCAGGGAGGCGTCTAGAGTCATGCCCAGGGTTTTTACGCTAGTCACTACTTGGATGTGGGACTCTTATCATGAAGGAATCATAGCTGGCTGATAGTTTAGCCCTGGCTTGTTTGAACCCGAAAACCATTTCCCGTTCAAACACATCCAGTTATGATCCATCCATTGTTCGAAGATGTTGTAGAGTTCATTTACTATTTTCTTGTCTTTTATGTGGTCTCCGCTCAGTTCCACTACCAGCTGAGTGTCCTAAGCATAGTTTGTGAAAAAGGCATTGATGTTGTCTAAAACCTCACACAGGAGGCGTAGGTATACGTTGAAGAGAAGTGGCGAGCGACTTGCTCCCTGGGGGACGCCACAGAAGATGTTAGACTTGCTTGAGAATTTGTCACCCCAGTGAACTCTAGCAATTCGGTCTGCTAAGAATGTCGATAGCCAGCCTATAGCTTCACCAGAGCAGTTGGCGATTTTCTCCAGTGCTTCCTGTAGTAGTTTGTGGTCTAGTAAATCAAACGCAGCACTAAGGTCTAGCAGAATCAGCAGACCCGTGTTGCCCATGTCGATGATACTTAGCATTTTTGTCTGTAGGTCTAGCATCTCAGTTTCAGTGTTGGCGATGTCATATTTAATTGGTCTCTACATAAGCTTGGAATTGGGCAGTTGCAACTTTGTCCATAACTTTTAGAATGAAATTACAGTTAGTTATGGGTCTTACGTTTCCTGCTTCTCGTTGGTCTAGATGGGGCTTTTTGACCAGTGGGGTGATGGTCCCCTTTTTTATATTCTTGGGAACCATTGGTCCCAGAAAGAAGTATTTACCATTCTCGTAAGTACAGGTGTAACCAAGATGGTCCGTTTCCTTTTTCATGAGTGGTTGTTGGTCCTTAGCTTTGTTAAGTCGGGCGCTCGCTATTACTTCTCTTGCTTTAGTGATCTTATTACAGAATGCGACTTGAGTGTTTTCACATTCTGCTTGGGACGGAACAAAAGCCGGAGTCAACGATTCAGGCTTGTCGATCGATTTTAGTATCTCAAACAGTTTAGCTGGAGCATTGGAGGCTTTCTGAATTTGTGTATTACTTCTACAAGGTTCCTTTTGTAGGACCTCTGGAGTTCCTTGCATCTATCCTTGTTGCTAGTGGTTGGTTTTTTTAACCATCTGACTTCAAGCTGTCTTTTTTCTTTTTTTGAGCCGCTAAATCTGAGGTGTACCATTTCTGATGATTGGTATTAGGTTTAAGTAGTTTAGCGGGGAGAGGAGCTATTTGGTCAATGAGAGATGTGGTATGTTGTTCATATTTAGATATGATTTTCTCACAAGTATCGTCCTCACTAAGGTCTGCTAGGATGTTGTTGACACAAGACACAAGGTGTGCTCTTTCAATTTTCTTGAAATTTCGACATGTCGTTTTCTTGGGTTCATTGGGAGTAGGCGAGGTCAGTGTAAAGGATATTTTGTTGTGGTCAGACCAGATGCACAGAGTGGTCATGTAGTTATTGGTTGCAAGATTATTCGTGATGATCCAGTCTAGCTGGTGACCATTGTCCATTGTGGCTTTTTAACTTTGAAATCAAGATCGATTAGTGCCTTCTCTAGGTCTATCGCTTTTTTATGCTTGGGGGCACCCTGCCAGCGATTGAGATCGCCTAGGACCAGCGTGGATGAGTTGGGACTTTTAAGTAGATTGATTTCAATGATGAGCTCACCGGACAGCTCAGACGTAAGAGATGGTGGTCTGTAGCTTTTTCTTTTACTTAATATTTTGTTTTAAACTGCTTCTTTTTGTATGTATGTGAAAAGTCAATTTTGTTAGCTGTAACACAATAAAAACAAAACAAAACGTTTGTGAATGCTCTCAGTGCTATGCTGAGACTGAACAGAAGCCCCCTAAATTTGGTTTGTTGCAAATCATAGGTACTCGCAATGAGGGGCCCAAATAAGAATATGCATGTATGGGTTCTGAAGATAAATGGCACAAAGTCAGCCCCCCTCCTACAAAGGATTCAGAATCTAATGGAAGCCAGGGCTCAACATAACAAATATCCACAGCTCCCTGAAATCTGGATAAGACCTACCTTATCCTTAAATGGTAGAACAGGAACAGGCATTGGACTTTGGTTACAATACTGCCAGAAGGGTTTTCACAGTGAGGGTATTTTTGCTCTCCTTGGACAAAGCCTCAACCATAGAGGCAAAGAAATAGCTGTGTGCCATACAACGGAAGACTTCGGAACTTTGGGTAAATATTTTGTGCTTTTAAGCCACTAACCCAAACTAATGTCAAGGACAGGACATATTCTGATGGCCACCCAAGGTTTCCAACATGTCAGGATGCACTTGTTTGGCCTCATAAACATGCAAAGAACTGCTCTCTTGTCAGTTGGCGGGTCCTCCAAGAAGTCTGTAATTACCCTCCAGCCATTGAAATTGTAAGAGGCAAAGACAGCATCAGTGTCTGCATGCCTTAAGTGAAGGGCACTGTTGAGGTGTACTTCTCTATTACATGGAAACACCCAAAAAGATTGAAGAGAAAATAAATGTATGTCATATTTGACCAAATTTATGCTGTACGAAAATCTCATGTAGCCTAATAATTTGAATACATATGCTAACCTCCTTAATCACATCCTCCTTAACAGGTACTCCACCACAGGAGAATACAGACAGACCACTCACACTAAGTTGCCAGGCTGATGTCTCCTATGGTGCTGACAAGATCCTGCAGAGGGCAATTAACTTTAACATGGTCCTAAAGGCTAGTGGGTAGTGAAAATAATTGAGCCTTTGGTGGCATGTAACGAAGAACTCATTTTTGAGTGGGTGGTTGGTTCTCTAAATGTAACGAAGAACTCATTTTTGAGTGGGTGGTTGGTTCTCTAAAGTGGCCATGTGCTTCTAAAACCAGGCAATGCTGGACTTGGACTCCTCCGTTAGCCTCACCATTCTCCAGGCATGGAGTAGGGATCTGTCACATTGTGCCACCACCCAGATATGCATGATCACAAGCCATGGTTTCGGAACTTGCAAAGATCTTGGTGTCCTATTAGGCACCACCAGTGACCTGCATTTGATCAGGAGGTATCCGAATGAGAGGGTAAGCTCTGCCAGTGCTAGCCTATCCCTTGCATCGTCTGCCCAGTGCTACCCTATCCCTTGCATCGTCTGCTCAGCCCTGACAGGTGAAAGGAAGCGCCCCCAATTCAGCACGATCCTCCCCGCAATGAGAGACAATAAGGGACTCTCCCGTAGTGGGAATAAGACCAAGACAGAGTGCGGGTGAGCGTAAGTGGGAGTTTATCCAAGGATAAGGCATGCAAAGAACTCTGCAACCTACGAGAGCGCTCTGTCTGACAATAGCAAAGACAGGCGTATTTCTAATACAGAAAACGTCATCAACACCTAAACACTATAGGGGGCACAAGTTAATTGGGATTGGGTATCGTCGACTAACTATAGGTGTTGCTGCAGCATGGTTGGTCTTGGCAAGACGACGTCACTGGTCAGCCTCGTGGGTTGGGTTGGGCCTGGCAGGCCGGCTTGAGGTCATCCGTGCGGTGTTGGTGCGCTGGGGCAGCCTGTGACAATGATGAATACCTTTCCTGTTTTAGTTGCCCTAGGCCATGCACACTGCAGTTATTCAGAAAATGACATTTACGTTCACTAATAAATTGTTCCGTAGCTTATCTTATAAAATAAACGCAACACATGAGGAATGCACCTCGTGAGAGGTCTGGTGGTTGTTGGTTGGGGTGAGATTTACCTGAGTCTTATTGACCGGTATTTTAGGTCGCGGGACGGGGCTCTGGGACCTGGGCCGAGTGATACATGTCTGTCTGCTGCGTTAGAAGTTATTATATAGATGGGTCTCTGTGTCTTGTCCCAATGATGGGGGTCGTCCTTACACGGGGTCAGGATTCTTGGGGGGGTTCGTGGGGATTTATGAGAGGGTGCTGGTAGATCAGTGGGTTCATCCGTGGGTTTATTACCGTGCTGTAAATAACACAGGTGGCGGGCTGTGGCCTTGGTTGCGGCGCCGGGGCCTCTGACTCTCTGAAGTAACGCCAGCTTGGTTGGGGGAGGTGAGGGAGCGCAGCACAAGTCTTAGCTTTTTTATCTGGCAGGCTTGGTGGGGTGGGAGAGGGAATGACCTTGCATATACTCACAAAGGTATTTTTCCTCGTGCGTTGCTGATCAGTGAATGCAGAAGTTTTATACTGTTCTGCCTCATTTTAACGTTATTCAGACACACATATACATATATATATATTTCATTTTCGTTACACATTTCTTTAATACAGTCGGTTCCAGTACCTTTTCATTACCTAACATTATGTTCACTACATTGTGTGCGTATTGTATGTACATTAGACGTTATACGAGGGATATCTAGGTTATGGCCTACAGAGATTGATGCTCGCCGCTTTGGGTGATTCAGAAAACATATATGAGTTCAAGTTTCTACATACTATTGAAAAACACTTTTACAGATAGAGGTTACACGTTTGGTCAACATCTTTCTCCGTGGTTATAGCAGCATTAGTCCAGACCTGGAGGGATATCATATAACGTTACATTTTTATGGTTCGTTCACATTTTAAACAGAGGTAGTTCATTAACACCAATACTTGAACTATTTTCTACCTTCTTCAGATAGTGATGCTTCAGCTTTTTTCCCCGTTGCCCCGGCCTTGCGGTCTGGGTCATACGGGGTGCAATATCACATTGTTACTAATATAATGTTGCCGTGTTGGCATCTCGGGTTTAGCTCATCTCCGACTTTCTCATGGGAACGCGCTCGCAGCGGATCTGCCAGGGCTGCTGAGGCGGCAGAGATGCATGAAAGGCCCTCCAAAGGTGGGGGCCTCGTTACAGTGTGCTGAACTCACACCATGTTTGCTGTGCACGATGGCGTCTAGGCCTAACTTAAGTTTCGGTAAATGCAAAGACAGGGTGCGTGTGGGCAATGTCGTCGGCGGGTGAACCCCCCTCCACCTGGGCCCGGGTGGCATGAGGGTGCTCCCACCGAGCCATGGTCCTCACCTGGGGAGGGAGCTGTAGGTGAGGAGGGCCTCGTGGCCATTCCTCCCCTACATTTCCCCCCTTTCGTTACTTAAAGTAACGAATTTCTTTAGCTCTTCTAATCTTCTACATTCTTGTTCTTCTAACACTGCACCATCCCATGCAGGGGTTCCTTTTATAGGCATCCATGCTCTGCACACCCCCCTTAAGCTCTCACCTCTCCTAGCATACTCGTCTGGTGTACATGTCAAATATATACAGTCGCCGGTCTCTTCCAGATCTACCCAGACCTCCTCATACCATTCCAGTTCTACGTCTCGTGGTTCTTTAATCGTGGTGTGCCATAGCTTATCTACTATGTACTTGTCACGGCACATAGGCACTAACTGGTACCTGGGGGTGTTGTCTGTTCCTGTCTGCACGTGTACTTCTTGTGTTGCTTTAATTGTACCACCGGAGTTGCCCATTGTAACCATCATCATTGCACCGTTAGGGACTGCATTAGCACAACATCGGAGGCCCACCTGGCACAGGCAGAACATCACAAGGATGATCACCACTATTGGTATCAGGAACTTCATTGTCACTCCAAGCCATGAGGGAACCCAGGAGAAGATATTGTCGAACCACGAGCTATCCTCAGCTCCACCTTCCATTTTCATCTTCTCGCCCAGGTTATGTACTGCTTCAATAACGTGGGACAGGGACCCATTTTCTGCGTCTTCAGAAGGTACGAACGTGCAGCACGCACTTCCTATTTTTCGGCAAACACCTCCATCGATAGCTGTCAACAGGTCTAGAACATACCTGTTCTGCATGGTCATTAGTCGCAGAGCTCGTAGTTCCACCTTTATTATGTTGAACCCTTCTTCAGTGTCATTGGCCAACTGGATCAGTTCCCACCGTGTGATCTGGAGCCATTTTGCATTTGCTCTTGCTTGGACACTGGACACTAGTGAAGCAAAGAATGTTTCCACGGAGCTGAACAGGCGATACTTGTCTGGGATCTGTGCCAATAAATCAGATGATGCTTGTGATATGTAGTTCGAGGCTCGCTTGTTTCTTGAGAGCTTTTCTTCCTTCCCCCCGGAGGACAGGACATAAAGGTGCGCTTGTGTAGTTGGAGAAGCTGCATTCTGGTTCAAGCCTCCTTTCATCATGTTACTTCTGTCAATATGGCTTTCTGGAATCACCATTAGTGTCGAGTGCAAGGTGGCCATTGAGCAGCTACCACTCCATGATTGGGGAAGGTGCAGGTACGCCTGGTTTCCGCATACCCAGTAGGTGTCCATTAATGCTGCTGTCCCTTTTTTCATATCCGGGATGGTGAGAGTTTTGTTACAGTTCGTGTTCGTTCCCATTGCCATTTTTCCTTCTCCCTTGAAACATAGTTCGTTTTGTATTTCACTTTGTAGCTTGAAGGGTTTCTCCATCGCTGTTACCCATGTTAGTTTAGGGATGTGTTCTTTCCATATTGGCAAGCACGTTCTTTCCATCCACCGCAACTTGTCCGGTTGGACACCTTTCAGCGCTTCTGCCTTGCACAGCACTTCTTCGTCTTTCCATTTGTTTTCGGAAAACAGTGTCCCTTGTATTGCAAAGAAAGGTTCTTTAAGGCAGATCACTCCAGACGCTTGCGAATAGCACGTTTTGTTGTTCTGTACCATTCTGAAAGAGACATCGTGTGCTTGGAAAGTGTTCTTTATTCTACACAGCGTGAGATGAAGGAGACATTGGGCATCCACAATGGGCAATTCTCGTGGCAACAATACTTTAGGTGTGCCTGATGCATGGGGGATAAGTGAGCAGACATAACAGCTCTCATTGGTTGTTTGTTTAGCTGTTGTGCTCATATCTGCATACCATTTATTTGCTTGGTGAGGGTGTCGTGGGTCTTCCATTTTGTCTAACCCTAGCCCATAATACTCATCATACCCTTTTCCACCAGTCTCTCTTCTCCGCCTACTTTTCTCCCTTCTTCTGTACCTTCTCGTTATAGGAGGTGAAGAACCAGGCCCCCCTTCCTCCCTCCCACCCCCCTTTTCTAATTCTTCATATAGGGGCGTGTGTTCTGCCATCATAATCACTTTTCCATCCTCATTAATAAACAAGAGATCGTTGTTTGAAATTGGGGCGGGAGGGATCGTGTGGTTGTTGTATGTTCCAGGTTGGGACATTGTGTCATTATCTACATTTTTGGTTCTCCATTGTGAGAGGACAGCAGTGGGTGGTGTAGTATAGTATCCCCACACAAAGTGTGCTCCATCCCAGATCAAGAAATCACCTTCTTTGATACCTACAGTCGGAATTGTTTTCGTTCCAGGAGCAAGGGTGGTGTTGTTCCCCCCTCCCCCCTCGTTCATCTCGGTAGAGATGAACGCTATAATCCAGTGTAACACCAGACAAAACATTGAGATGAAGAACACGATAGCACACATTGATAAACCACATTCAAATGAATATGTTAATCTAGCCACTAACATTTCTCTAAATCTAACATATCTATTAGTTGCAGGCTGCCCATTCGATGCCATGATAAATCCTGTTTGAGACACAAAAGTTCATTAAATACAAACATGTAAGCATTTCCACATTGTAACGTTTCGGTGATAAAATATAGGGTTGGGTGAGGAAGGGGGTTTGTTGACAGACAAGGTAGCTTTCAGTCAATATTATTTGTAACTTACTATATATATATATAAATAATAAAAAAAAACATGACATTTCTAAAAACAACAATAATAAAAAACATCTTAAATAGTACAGGAAGGGGAAAAAAAAAGAACCCCACGCAAAACTTTCAAAAATTGTAAAAAGAAAATTTACATATACATGTGTACATGTTTTAGTCCAGGACATTTGTTGCGCGCTAATTGTGTTCACTGTTCATCTCATGAAGCACACGAAATTCAAATCATTCATTCCGCACAACTTCATCGTCCGCTGTTGCCTGTGCCTCATCCTGCACCTCACTCTCCGCAGCGCTGTAAGCTTTACGTACATCTGTCAAATGCACCCAATATCGCAGGCCCTTAACCTTTACTGCTGTAGGCGTGCAAAACACTACCTCATAGGGGCCATGGAAGCGTGGTGCGTTCCACCTCCGCACAAAACTTCTAACATATATAAGGTCCCCAGGCATTAGCTGTAGTGGTTTTTCAGGCAAACCGTTTGGTTCAGTCGCGTTCCCCTCCTCTCTTGTCGAGGGGGGGGCTAGTTGCTTTGAAATTACGCGCGCTGCCCTTGTCAATTTTCGCAGGTATTCTGTGAACTCCTCCCCCAATATGGCTGCGCTTCTGTGTGCATCAGAACGCTCACGGAGAGGCGAATGCGCTGTGTGCATTCTTCTTCCCGTGACGATCTCGTGCGGGGACAAATGGTGATCCTTACTTGGCTGGTTTCGTAGCTCAAACAAGGCCAAAGGCAGGCAGTACATCCAAGTCTTTTTAAGGGAAAAACAAAGTTTTGATAATCTGCTTTTTAACAGGCCGTTTATCTTTTCTACGACGCCATTACTTTGAGGATGATAAATCGAACATAATTTGTGCTTTATTCCCAATAATGTAGTCACTTCTTTAAAGAGTTCATTAACAAAATGCGTCCCGTTATCTGAGCGAATAACGTCGCAAATTCCCCAGCGCGGAAACACTTCCCGCACTAGGAACTTCGCGGCGCCCTTCGCGTCAGGGCGGGCACAAGGGCCTGCCTCCACCCACCTCGAAAATGGACATACAACCACAATCATGTATCGAGCCCCGTTACACCTTTCTCCCATGTCTACATAATCAATGTGGAGCTCTCTGAATGGGCCACTTGGTTTTGGTATCGTACCCCTTAGTGTACGCAATGTCATACCTGAGTTGTAAATTTGACATGTCGTGCATTCTAGAGCTAACCTTGTGACATGTTCCTGGAGGCAAGGTGTAAACCAATCTTCTTGTATCTCTGCCATTATGTGTTTCTTTGTGTTGTGTGCAGGAAAGTGTAGTTGTTGAAATGCTATTTCTAACAGCGTGATTGGCATTACCACTTTTCCTGAACTCTCTTGTCGCCACAATAAATCAGTCGGTGATTTGCTGCATCCTCTCTTAGTCCACAGCAATTTTTCCTCTGCACTAGCTCCCTCTTGCAGCTCTATTATCTCCTGTGTGGACATCATGTTGTATCCTGTGGGGACTTCTTGGCTTGCTGTGTGGTGCAACATGTACTCTCCTATTTCACCTTTTTGTAGATATGAAGCTGCTTTGGCAGCGGCGTCTGCTGCCGCGTTCCCCAAAGATACAAAATCTGTATTGGTGGTATGAGCTTGACATTTTACGATGGCCACTGCCGTGGGGTCTTGCAGGGCCTCAATCAGTTCTTTCAATAATTCTGCATGCTGGACTGGCGTTCCGTCTGCTCGTCGGAACCCTCTCCGCCCCCACCGGGCCAACCCACCGTGAACTGTTGTTGTCATGTATGCTGAGTCTGTATATATGGTCACTGCGCACCCCTTGGCGGCATGCAATGCTTCTATTAGCGCTATTAGTTCTGCTGCTTGCGCTGAATAGTGTGATGGGAGGCGGTGTTGTACTAGTATCTCATATTCATCTTCCTCTAATCGTACCACTGCCATACCCACATGCTTTTCTCCTGTCTCCATGTCTATTGATGCTGACCCGTCCACAAAATACACCTCACCCTCGGTCAGGGCATTTTCAAAAATCACTTGATCCTTACTTTCGTCACCTATGTACGTGGCGCAGTTGTGGTTTTGCATGTCCTCTATGGTGCATGCCTCTGTGATGAATGTGGCTGGGTTCACTGTTTTACATCTTACTATATGGATGTTAGCGCTGGACAGTATTATCTCATATGCTGTGGCGCGTTGTGTTGTCAATGTGCTCTTTGTTCGCTCTAATATTGCAAAAAGTGAGTGTTCCACGAACAGTGTCACCGGGCAGCCCATTACTATCGTGGCACTTTTTTCAATTGCGAACACGGCTGCAGCTAGGGATTGCTCGCACGCGAAATGACCTTGCATTACTGCGTCTAGGGTGCCGCTATAGTAAGCGAGTGGTTTGTGCCCTAAAGATGTTTTCTGTGTCAGTACTGCTGTCATCAATGTTCCTTTGCAGTGTGAAAATAAGAAGAATTCGCGCCCATAATCTGGGTTTGCTAGTACTGGAGCGCTTGATATCAGCTCTTTTAGTGAGTTAAATGCTGTGTTCATCACCTCTGTCCATTCTATGTGTTTGTGTTCCTGTTGTGCTTCTTTCAGTGCCTGTAGCAAGGGCCTTGTGTACGCTGCATAGTCCAATATCCATGCTCGGCAATAGTTACACATACCCAGAAATTTCTGCATCTCTTTTACTGTTTTGGGCTCCCCAATTGTTCTAATCGCCTGTGCCCTGTCTGGTATAATTCGCTTGCCATCCTTTGATATCAACTGACCCAAGTATAGGACCTCCGTCAGACAGTATTGTAACTTCCCCTTGTCCACCTTGTACCCCTTATTTGCCAATAATGTCAATAGTGTTATCGAGTCCTGTCTGCATTCTTCCTCAGCCTGTGCACAAACCAATAAATCATCAACGTACTGAATCACTGTGCTTTCTACAGACAAATTCCCCAGATCTTCATGTAGTACCCTGTTAAATATGCTTGGGCTTTCGCAATATCCTTGTGGTAGTCTGCAGTGTTCGAACCTCCTTCCTCCCAATGTAAATGCTGTCAAGTACCTGCTCTCTTCTGCCAAGGGAATCGAAAAGAATGCATTTTTTAAGTCAATTACTGTGAAGTGTGATGCTATTTTTGGAATGTTGCACAGTATTGTCGCCGGGTTCGGGACTAAAGGGAACTCCTTCATTACCACATCGTTCAATGGGCGTAAATCTTGTATCATCCTCCATGAACCCCCCTTCGCTTTTTTGATTGGGTAAATGCATGTGTTGCATGGGGAGTTTGAGGGCACTATTATACCCTGTGCTAGCAGTGCTTCTATTGTCTCTCTGATCCCTTCTTCTGCTTCTCGCGACAGTGGATATTGTTTCACCCGGGGCAGTATTGCTCCTTGTTTTACTTTTATCACCACAGGCTGAACTTCATGTAGCAACCCTACATCGTGGGGGCCATTAGTCCATAAGTTAGCGGGTACTGAACTCATGTCTTCATCAAAAAATGTATGCGGTGCTCCTACTACCGCCATTAGTTCAACTTTAGTTTGTCTGGCTGTAACTACGATGTCGCAGGGCATTGCCAGTTCCATCACTACTTCACCATCTCCCTCAGTGTCAGAAAATAGCTCCTCGTCCGAGAGCTCTCTCAGGGGGATATTTGCATTTGTACACAATACTGTCCGCCACTCACACCCTTCCATGTCAATACCAATCACGCATATTCTGTTTGCTGATACATGTATTGCATGCAAATCCAATGATAGTACTTCCCCAAGAGCAGTGTCAGGGCTTGCTATGGGACGAAAAAGGAATTCTGCTGGTATTCTCCACTCCACCCTTTTTAGTTCTGGTACTATGAGAGCCAATGTTCTCATGCCTTCAACAAACATCTCCTCATTTCTTGGTACCCCTCTGATCTCTTTTATTGTTGTGTGGCCGTGTATTACTGCTAATATACGGAGGGGGCATATGCCTGGCGTTGAACATACGATGCCGCTCCCTGTGAATGATATGGTCATGTTTAGTTTGCTCAAGAGATCTCTCCCCAGTAAGTTGATGGGAGAGTTTTCATAGTACAGTAAGGGTGCTTTCACTGTTTTACCCCCCACTGTCACATCCAATACCTCTGTGTAAGGAACTTCAATTACAGCCCCAGAGAACCCCTGCGTCTCTAACGTTCTATTAGATAACGGGAACCGGCCCTCTCTAATGCATGATTTCTCCGCTCCCGAATCCACCATGAATATGAATTGCTTGTCTCCTATCTGCGCTCCTATCAATGGTTCCTCTGATGCATTGTGGGTCGTAGACAGTACTGGACACGCAAGTGCTCTCTGTGGGCTGTCCTATGCGGGGTGTCTCATTGCCCCCCCTTGATCGAAAATATTCCCCGAAACTACTGACACTCCACTGTAAGGTGCGGGGGCTGGTGCCCCATTAGCTCCTGTGGCGAAAGTATTACCAGGCGTGTAGTGCACATTGTCATTATTCTGTGGGCTGGTTTGTGTTCGGTATTGATGTCCGTGTAGTTGTGCGTTACTCCTTTGTACTACATTGTCTGGTTGCTGGTATTGTCCCATGGGGAGGCCGTAGGGGCTTCCTGGATGGGGGTGTCCGTACTGTTCTATCTCTTGGAAACCGTTGTTTTGTCTGCTCCTACATTCCCTTGAGTAATGCCCCCATCTCCCACAATTCCAACAGCTCCCCTGTGGACCTCTGGGACCCTGCCACCCATTTCCTCCCATTCCTCCATACCCTTGTCCTCCTCTTCGCCCCCTGTACCCACCTCTTCCTCCTCTTGGGGCCCACTCTTGCCACGTTGTACCTCCGTTCTGCTCCTGCTCTGTCCACTGTCGTTGCCCTTGTCCTGCCCAATTCGCTGCTATTCTTCCTTGTATTGCTATTTGCCCCTCCTCTCCTTCCTCTCCCTCCCGTATGAGTGGGAGTCCCGCTACCGCTGCTGCGACCTTCACCAATTTTGATTGCACCAACTTCGCCTCGTCCGCCAACCTTTTCTGTGCTATTTCCCTCTCTCTTTCTTTGATCCTTTTACAATGGTGTACTATTATGCTTTGGATCTCCGGCCAGCCTTTTGCCTCAACACCTGCTATTTTATCTAGTGCCTTTTGCACTTCCTTTGGGAGCCCTCTTTTAATGATGAAGTAAAATAGAGACGTGGATTGGTGCCAGGGCGTACCCGTTTCCGCTCTCCACATCTCCTGCACCCGGAGAATGTAATCCATAGCGTCCTCCCCATCATTCATGGTACATTGCATTACTGACTGCAGATCAGGGGTATCTGGGAAAGTTTCCCGCAGTGCGTCCCACACCCTTGCTCGCACGGTGTTAAAAGAAGCCCCATCATGGCGATCACACTCCAAAGTTACAGCTGGAAAACCCGCTTTAGCCCACACTCTGTCTGCCTGATCCCCTACTGAGGACACTAGTAGGCTTTTCACATCGCCTACTGCCAGCGGTATACCCGCGGTATGTTTTTCAAATGCATATATCCACTTGCTTGCCCCTCCTGACAGCTGTGGTAGTAATTTCATTAAGTTAGCCTTGTCCATCTGAGCCCACGGTATATAGTTCGGCCTCCCACCTCCCCTGTGGAGTAATGGTAGTTGTAATTTCCCTTTTGCCGTTGCAGCTTCCTTTTCCTTGGTCACTGCTGACTCTAATGACGCCATCTTCCCCACCCTATTTCTTAGTCGTCCTATCCATTCATCCTCTATAGTCCCCAGTGAACATGCCCCATCTAGCTCCTCGCCTTCTCCTCCTACTGCCATGCTCAATCTATCACTCTCATCCCCCCCTCCTCTGACATCACATAACAAATCCTCTCTGATCCCTCTCTCTCTCGAGACATCACCAATGCTTCCTTCTGCTGTCCCTACTTCTATTATCCTGGTCGGTTCTTCCTCAATTCTGAACAGTATTTCCCCCTTTTTCCATCCTTCCTCAATTTGTCTACTTTCGCTCGACGCTCTAGACGTGCGTCCAGATTGTGTGGGGGCGCACGCTGTGCGTTCACATATGTCTTTTATTCTTGAGAGCTCATCTCGTGCCACTGTAAGCCTCGACTCTAAGTCACTCGTTAACTTCTCTATGTCCACTCTCTGTGTGCCTCCCTGGGTGTGCTCTCTAGTGTTTTCGTATGGTGGGGGTGCAGTTGGTCTTTGTGGCGTGCTGGTTGAAGGGGGAGGCACATAAATCGGGTCGCTATATCCTGTTGCAGGGGCTGGTTTAGGTAATATTGGGTACAACATAACCACTTCCGCAGGCTGTTCTGTACTTAACTGTTCCTTTTCCTCTCGCGGGATCATTAGTGGATTGTCTGTGGTGGAGGGTAAATCAATATTTGGTGCTGGGGCTTTGGGTGGGGGTACTTCCTCAAACAATCTCCAGAGATCTAATATCTCCTTCCTAGTCTGCCATTTTTTCCCCTTATACTTGAGGCGAATACAGGTACATACCATATCGAGAACACTTTTGTCAAAAGACCCTCCTTCTGGCCAAATCTGGGGCAACCCCTCCCCTTTCAATTCTGTTAACCATTGATCATGATATTTATTTATGCGTTCAGCATATCCCGGCAAGCTCTTACAAATGTGTGACAAGGGAGTTTCAGCCCCCATCCTCTAAATCGTCAGCGCTACCGCGTTCGCCTTCGTAACTTTTAAATAGGTGTAAATATGCGTACGTATACCTTTATGGCACAGACAAGAGCGGACCTCTCAAAATTGTCACCCACTGTAATTCAGTGCACAAATCTCTTCTCACTCACCATATCTCATCTCTTTCTCATTCTCAGGCACACTTATGTGATTTCACTGGCAATCGATCTAGTACTGGTTATGTCCACACTCTTTGGCACCACCTCACGGCCACCTGTTCGTCTCTAACACTCGTACGGTGCGCGCACCCTTCACAATGCTTTCCACTCACACTCTTTGTCTTTCTCCTCCCTTTCCTCCCTAGCCAGCTGTCCCTGTTTCCCTACTAAGGTTACTGTGTTCACGTCTGTACGTGCCACTACTGAGTCCCCACTTTTTAAGATGTTCTAACTACTTCATACCCTTCTCATTTTCACCCCCTACCCCGTGGAAATGGAAAAAAAAAGAAATAGAGAGAGAGAGAGCACAATCACTAAAAAATATTCCCGGTGTCTCCTTTTGCTAGACACCAATAACTTATTTCTCACTTCTTCATATATTCCCAGTACTAATTTAGATAGTACTATGCGGCGCCGCCTTCCACCCCCTCTCGGAGCTAGGTTTCCGTCACTTCTACCACGTCACTTATTTCTTACTCCTAATGGCCATATGCAAAAGAAAGAATAAAGAAAATTTCAAGACCCGTCTGTAGTAGACCCCCGATATTCTTCTCCTCTACCTGTCCCCGTTCTGTTATTCCCAATTCCCTTTCTTTTCCCCTTGACGATCACTCGCACTCGGTACTCACGTGCCCGTCTTGAACCGATACTCTCCGAAACTGGGTCCGTCCAGGCGGCGTCACCGGTAACTCAACGGTCAGCCCCTGGCTCCGGCGAGCGGCACTCAAAGGGGATTTTTTTCCAATCGGGATCCCGTACCCTTTCTCATTGAGTGCGCACTTCTTATTGTGCCGGTCGCCGTTGGCGGGCGGCCTCCCGGAGACGGCTCACCGTGCGTATCCCTTCTCGACCGGAGATTCTCGTGCCACAAGGGGGTCGTTTAAGAAGGAGTTAGGAAAAATAGTTTGGAGATATCACGCTATCGGGGTCACCACTGAAAGGAAGCGCCCCCAATTCAGCACGATCCTCCCCGCAATGAGAGACAATAAGGGACTCTCCCGTAGTGGGAATAAGACCAAGACAGAGTGCGGGTGAGCGTAAGTGGGAGTTTATCCAAGGATAAGGCATGCAAAGAACTCTGCAACCTACGAGAGCGCTCTGTCTGACAATAGCAAAGACAGGCGTATTTCTAATACAGAAAACGTCATCAACACCTAAACACTATAGGGGGCACAAGTTAATTGGGATTGGGTATCGTCGACTAACTATAGGTGTTGCTGCAGCATGGTTGGTCTTGGCAAGACGACGTCACTGGTCAGCCTCGTGGGTTGGGTTGGGCCTGGCAGGCCGGCTTGAGGTCATCCGTGCGGTGTTGGTGCGCTGGGGCAGCCTGTGACAATGATGAATACCTTTCCTGTTTTAGTTGCCCTAGGCCATGCACACTGCAGTTATTCAGAAAATGACATTTACGTTCACTAATAAATTGTTCCGTAGCTTATCTTATAAAATAAACGCAACACATGAGGAATGCACCTCGTGAGAGGTCTGGTGGTTGTTGGTTGGGGTGAGATTTACCTGAGTCTTATTGACCGGTATTTTAGGTCGCGGGACGGGGCTCTGGGACCTGGGCCGAGTGATACATGTCTGTCTGCTGCGTTAGAAGTTATTATATAGATGGGTCTCTGTGTCTTGTCCCAATGATGGGGGTCGTCCTTACACGGGGTCAGGATTCTTGGGGGGGTTCGTGGGGATTTATGAGAGGGTGCTGGTAGATCAGTGGGTTCATCCGTGGGTTTATTACCGTGCTGTAAATAACACAGGTGGCGGGCTGTGGCCTTGGTTGCGGCGCCGGGGCCTCTGACTCTCTGAAGTAACGCCAGCTTGGTTGGGGGAGGTGAGGGAGCGCAGCACAAGTCTTAGCTTTTTTATCTGGCAGGCTTGGTGGGGTGGGAGAGGGAATGACCTTGCATATACTCACAAAGGTATTTTTCCTCGTGCGTTGCTGATCAGTGAATGCAGAAGTTTTATACTGTTCTGCCTCATTTTAACGTTATTCAGACACACATATACATATATATATATTTCATTTTCGTTACACATTTCTTTAATACAGTCGGTTCCAGTACCTTTTCATTACCTAACATTATGTTCACTACATTGTGTGCGTATTGTATGTACATTAGACGTTATACGAGGGATATCTAGGTTATGGCCTACAGAGATTGATGCTCGCCGCTTTGGGTGATTCAGAAAACATATATGAGTTCAAGTTTCTACATACTATTGAAAAACACTTTTACAGATAGAGGTTACACGTTTGGTCAACATCTTTCTCCGTGGTTATAGCAGCATTAGTCCAGACCTGGAGGGATATCATATAACGTTACATTTTTATGGTTCGTTCACATTTTAAACAGAGGTAGTTCATTAACACCAATACTTGAACTATTTTCTACCTTCTTCAGATAGTGATGCTTCAGCTTTTTTCCCCGTTGCCCCGGCCTTGCGGTCTGGGTCATACGGGGTGCAATATCACATTGTTACTAATATAATGTTGCCGTGTTGGCATCTCGGGTTTAGCTCATCTCCGACTTTCTCATGGGAACGCGCTCGCAGCGGATCTGCCAGGGCTGCTGAGGCGGCAGAGATGCATGAAAGGCCCTCCAAAGGTGGGGGCCTCGTTACAGTGTGCTGAACTCACACCATGTTTGCTGTGCACGATGGCGTCTAGGCCTAACTTAAGTTTCGGTAAATGCAAAGACAGGGTGCGTGTGGGCAATGTCGTCGGCGGGTGAACCCCCCTCCACCTGGGCCCGGGTGGCATGAGGGTGCTCCCACCGAGCCATGGTCCTCACCTGGGGAGGGAGCTGTAGGTGAGGAGGGCCTCGTGGCCATTCCTCCCCTACACAGGTAGACATGCATATGCACAGAGGTGCCTGACAGTAGGGATGTAACGGTATAACGGTATACCGTTAAAGATACCGTGAACCACTTAATTGAATAATAATAACCGTCACATTGTTTATACTGGTATACCGTTTATACCGTTAAGTGTGCTTTTCAATCTGATTTGGAAAGGCTGCAGTAAGCAAGTGCTGCACAGTCTTGGTCTTGCACTGTTGGATGTGCCATCTGCCAAGTAGTTACAGTTGGAGCAGTTTTTAATGTCATTCCATAAATCACGCGTGCCTGACATAAAATCAATATGTTAGCAATAGGAAGAATAAATACAGTGCTAAGAAGGAAAAGGGTTTACTTTGGGATGGGGGATTTCCCTGGTTCTATCATTGAATTTACATATAATAAGTTACACTGTAAAATGTACTCATCTCTGTGGGTATTCCCTGCTGCCATACCAAAGGGTAACATGTCCGTGATTACTGAACACCTTTTGGCCTGCAAGTAAACAAAAGGCTGTAACGTAAAGAGAGAGTGTGTGTGTGTGTGTGTGCGCGTGTGGGTGTGTATGCGCACAAGCGTATACTACCATCAGCCTCCATTGATCTGTGGCATGCAGGTTATCAAGATGGCAACATGTTCATCTTCACCAGTAGCCAGTGGGGGAGCTAAAAGCCTAAATGACCACTTAAGAAAAGCTATTCAGTTTGCTTTGCCAGTCGCAGCAGGGCCCCCACCCCCTCCTCCTCTCCACACGTGTGTTTGGTGGAAGCAAGGGGTGGCATTTCAGTGGAAAGTATGTTGAAAAGCCCAATTCTGGCCCTGGTTGCCTGATTTTGTTTGTTATGATAAATCTGACAATTTATGACCTTTTAGAAAATATTTGTTAAGATTAGTTAACATCACCTGCTATACCGCGATAACCATGATATACCGTCATTTGGCAAGAAGGTTATCATACCGTCATAAAACTAATACCGTGACACCCCTACCTGACAGTACGTGAAAAGACAAACCCGAACACATTGGAAGTTTACACATAAAAGTAAATAATTCTGAGAAGGCAGGCATATTTAATAGTATTGTGTGTGTGTGTGTGTGTGGAAACCGGGAACAGAAATACAAGCTAAGAGGGGAATGCACGTACGAGTCTGAGATGCCTATGACTATAATTAGGGAAATCCATAAACCAAGAGATGGGGGGTATGTGTTACCAAGTATGTGAACCTGGGAGATAAGCTCTGGCTTACGTATATCTGTTGCAGAATTTGACCCCAGAGGAGCATCTCAAAACAACTCACAAAGCTGTGCTCAACAGGCAATGTACTCCTTGAACTTCAAAGGTATTGTCATGATCTCTGCTTCCAAAAGGTCAGGGTTTTCCCCAACTCCCTTGGAAGCAGATCCATAACCCAGGTTCCGAGTGCCAACCAGTCCCAATTGGGACCTTTTGGACCCAGTCCTGGCGCCAGTGGCACCAGGCTCATAAATATGCCCAGTCCCAGCGCTGGAAGCGCCGGGCTCATAATGCTTGGGTGGATTTACCTTCAGCAGACCATGCTGTTTACTTGCCTGCCAGTTGAGCCTCTGATCCTCTTCTGTTTGGAACTACTTTTCCTGTTGGGTGGGGCTGGAGCCACTCCCTAGATTCAGAACACTGGAACTCTTCTGGAAGGCAGGAACTCTTTTCTTACCAGGAACTCTTTTCTTACTTAGGCGTGGCTGTGGAAGGAGACACCTAAGCACTATAGGAGGCTATTTAAACCACACCCGGTGGATGAATCTTGCTTTGCGTTATTCTGCAACCTCTGCAGCAGAACGCTCATCGTGTCTTCTGCATCCGGTCCTGGGCCTAGGAAAAAGGCTTACCATCCTGAATCCAGTCTTCAGCAACACCTATAAAGACAAGAAAGAACAGGTTAGCATTCCGGCATCTGAAAGGCAAAGGCTTACCATCCTGAATCCAGTCTTCAGCAACACCTATAAAGACAAGAAAGAACAGGTTAGCATTCCGGCATCTGAAAGGCAAAAGCTTACCAACTCTTCGCACGCTCCGGAGGCCTTCGGCGCTGCATCCCGCATCTGAAAGACAAAACAAGGTGCGTTTAAATACATTGGGGAACTTTAATACTCACGTGCCATTACTCCTTTCCACATCTAATCCAGTGGGTATTCCGGCACCCTGCAGCCGCTCCGAACTCGTACCTGCAAAATAAAAAGACAGTTAGAGCGCATCGTGAAGCAGGCAACAAGCGCTTACTTACGTGCTTCCAGGCGCTTCTATTCATCACACGGGCTCCATCTTCAACTCACTTCAGCCCGTCATCCGCCATCGCCGGAACCCTGCAAAACAAGAGACATCATTACTAAAGACTTTAAAGACATTTGAATGACTCGAAACTTACCGTTCGTGCAGTAAACGACGGACAGCAGTCCTCTGAAGTCAAGAGGCCTGCGCTACCTATCCAGTGAAGAAACTGGTTACAGCACCCTGCCCCGAGGCAGATGGAGAGCTCGGCATTCACTTACCTAAGACATCTTACTCTACACGTCAGGCATACAGTGCACAGAGGTCCAGCCCAAAGAGCCAACCGGGTGCTACACATCACCTTTGAAGATACGGTAGTCGCCCAGTCAAGACCGGCGCCTCTGCGAGAATCAGGTGAGCGTTACAGGTATGAGGAAGGCATGCATTTTACAGATTCACTGTTTAGAGGTCTTCAGTATGTTTGCTAATACTTTCTTCATTCATTTAGACACACCACCCCTGGGCAGGGCTCTGATGATTGTCCTTCTGATCTAAAAACTAACGTCAAGAGGTAGTCTTTGTGCTGAAATGTGTATTATGGATTCAAACAGCGAATAAAAGTGCAGTTTTCCTGAACCCTACTTGGTTCATTATATTCCAAGCATTCATATCAGCTGCTAAAGCAGCAGCTGTGCATGCAGAGGAGACACCAGAGTGGGGTCAATAAATGGAATTCCTGTGATCAGTCTGCACAACCTGGGGTAGCACCATGCAGAAGGGAAGTAAGTCTAGATTTCACCACTCAAAGATAGTAAAGCAATCCAACTAAGACCTCAGACACATACAATCCCCTTACCCAAAGATATCAGTGCACTGTGGATCTCCTTCATCGCGTTCCTGTAAAGTTCCTTCTGCCACTCCTGTAAACTACCCCACTCCTTCTCCGAGAAATAGACTGCAACATCATGGAATGTGATGGATACCTGAAAGGAAAATAAATGTCTTCAGCAAACTGCCATTCAGACTCACAGAGGGCCACTGCATAGGGAGAATCTGTTCCATAGCATATACATCTCATTTGGAATGGGCCAACCAATCTATAGGACACATACAGAATTATACATGACCCACAATGCATAATTAATTTGATATGCTACAAGGGATTTCGTGTGGCCCTAGCACAAAACAAAAGCCGAGTGGTTTGGGATGCATTTATTACTGTAAGTAACGCATGGTATCGAAGTAAGACAGACACAAGTGACCACAGTTCAAGGGTGTTTATTGAACTTTCTAAATGCAGTCCTAGTGGAGTCTTGTCAAAATAAAAGGGCCTATGCTAAAGAACCTATTGCCCGCTAATTTACAAATAGAGTGGGGGAATGTTCATGCAATAGAAAGAAGTGTTCACAAAATGAAAAGTCAGGATGTTCGGGCTGTTAGCCTCCCTTACCCACGTTTTCAGAACGGAGTAAGGCGGTTCACTCGAGCCAAGCACACAACACTGGCTTCCTCTACAGGAGGAAGCAGTTCCAATTTCAGCATCAGGGCCTTCTGTGCTGAAGTCTCTTTTCTCATCAAGTCTCTTGATTCAGAGGGCCTGATGTGCACAACAAAAACAAAGTTATTTTCTTCTTCCAATTATGTGATTCGGGTGCCTCGCCCTGGATACCCCTCAGTCAGGCTCAAATTCCTTTTCTATTACAGTGGACCCCCCTCTTCCCGGCTCAGATACCTTTATTTTAAAATTCCAAAAATATTCTCGGGTGACTTCCGGTTCACAGCAGAAACCTCTCAGCCGGGCGCAGATCCACTTTCAATTAGTCTCCCTCAGCCGGGCTCGTACCAATTGCAGTTAATTTTATACTTATTGAAGACTGTTGAATGTTACCAGGGTTTAGCTTGACCCGTTGCAGGACCACTTCGATTCAAAGGTCCCTTTTTACAATGCAGGTGCCATTCAGTTGGATACCTTCGAATTAGCACCCATGTGGCGCCAGGCCACTCTGTACACGGTATCTTAGTTGAATTTTTCAAAGAACATTCACTCCTTTAGTTTCCACTTGTTCGCGCCTCTCATTACATGCGCTTCAAACACTGTCCTTTGTGGATTTCTTCACACACTGTTGCTGCTTGCAACCTTTGTTCAAACACAAGCTGATTTTGTATCAGTTTCTCCAACTGGCTGTGCTGCTTTTATTGGTGCCGCTTTCTTGCATGAGCCCCAAGGACAGTACCACAGCGGCAATCGCTCCTCCCGGACTGAGTTATCGACACAGGAGTGCCCCGGATACTTTTGATGCACAGTGTAGGATTGTTCAGCTTCAGTTCCCGGTCTTCGGCTTCTCACTTTCTCAGACTTGAGAAAAATAATGGTTTCTAGAGGTCAAGGGTACTTCCCTCCTTGCAACCCTCTCCGGTATCGCTGCCTTTCATCTTGTGATAAACTGCTATCTTGGAACTGCTGCTTCCTCGTGTGTTTTTCCTCGCTCAGAGTGTGCTTTCGTGCTTGCGCCTTTTATCCATGTGGAGAAGCCTGATGGGAGTCAGGTGTGTGTAATGATCAGTAATTGCAGGACCATGGTGTTGGGACATGTTAGGTATACGGCTATGGTGTTAGTCCATTGTCGCTCATGGTGACCTGTCTGTGAGAAAGTGTTTGTGTTGGAAAAGGGGGGCGGGTTAGGGTTGAGCTTCTAGGTATCCTACCTGGCAGGACGGGGAAAAGGTGTTACAGGGAAGGGGATACCGCGTCTCACCCATCCGTGTCCCACTTCCACTCTTGAAGACCCCTCAAGCAGGTGATCCTCCCGCACTGGACCGCCCCAAAGAAACTGGATCCAATAGCGATGGCCGTGTCGGGGCCACCTGGATGACAGATCCCCGGGGACTGGCGGGTGAGACACCTTCAAGTTTCTAATATTACTCACCATAGTCCATTGCCCCATTACATATTAGTTCCCAAGGTATTGGTCCAGAGCGTTGTATGCTACCCTCAGCCTCCCCCTCTCCTTCCCTCATAGCTCATCACTCCTTCCCTCATCACTGACTGTCTGTCTGCTATCCAAGAATGGTGTGCCGCCAATGACCTCTGCCTTAATGCCAGTAAGACTGAGATTCTACTCATCGGTACTCCCACTCCCTCCTTCCCTGCAGCTCTCTGGCCTGCCTCCCTTGGCCCCCTACCTGCTCCTACCTGCAAGGCAAAAAACCTTGGGGTCATCTTCGACTCCACACTCTCCTTCTCTCCTCATATTTCTGACGTCGCCAAGAGGTCACACTACCAGCTGCACCTCCTCAGAGGTATTCTTCCCTTCCTCTCCTTCCCCCAGAAGCTCACTGTCTCCCGAGCCCTGGTTCTCTCGAAGCTGGATTACTGTAACAGCCTCTATCTTAATCTGCCTGCCTCCACTCTCCGCCCTCTGCAACTCATCCAGAACAGAACTGCGAGACTTGTCCTTGGCCTCAAGCCCAGGGATCGTATCTCTCCAGGACTGAAATCTCTACACTGGCTCCCAGTGGCTGCGAGGATAAAGTTCAAAACCCTCTGCATTGTCCACAAGGCCTTCTGGGGCTTGGGTCCTAAATACCTTCAACTCTCTCTTCCCAAATATCTTCCTTCCCGAGCCCTTCGCTCATCCGCCTCCAACTCCCTCAGGGTCAGCCGCTTCTCGAAGCAACGAGCTGGGGGTAGATCTCTCTCCGCGGCAGGGGCCTCCCTCTGGAACAGCCTTCCTGCCTCCCTGAAACTCGAGGAGAACCATCTCCGGTTCCGGAAGCACCTCAAAACCTTCCTCTTTGTTTCTGCTTTTCTCTCTCCCTCTCCCCTGCTGAACAGCTAATATTCTTCACTGAAACTGCACTGATCCTGCAACTGGACCTCTCTAAACGGCCTCGGCCCTGGGCCCAGCCACTCTCCACTTGCACTGATGCCCTGGAACCCCTCTGCACTGCGGGACTGTCTCTGTATCCCTACAGCCCCCCCTTTCCCCAGCACTTGTTCTGCACTTACCTTGCACTTGCCACCAGCTGGCCCTATTTAATTATTACTTTACGCCACTTACCTTGTACTGCACTTCCCGCCCTCCCCTTCCCCTTGCACTTTTCCCCCTCCCCCACCCCTGCACTTGCGCGATCTGAATGACACCTGGCCTAGTAGGATCGTTGTCTGTCTCCCCTTGTTCCTCCCCTCCCTCGTCGCGCCTTGAAACACCTGTGTATAGGCGCGTTACAAATACCATATCATATCATATGCTGCATAATGAGCAGTTTGCACCTTTTTCATGCCTTTCCTCATCACGCTTGCAATGCAATGACACAGTGAGAGTATGTAGACAAGTTACCACTCCTTCTCTGTCCCTTAGCCCCTGAGCAGCTATTAGGAAGCCCCCTCAAGAGAATAGGAAGGATAAGGGTTGGAATTGCCAAAAGAAAACATGACTCTCAAAAGTGTAACTAGAGCAATTTAGACTGCAATTGGTTGCACCTGCTGGGACTGTACCAAGCATTTACGTGGGCACTGGAGGATGCGCTTGGCTTATGACAGCAGCATACTTTACATGTGGGGACTCTGCCAGGCACATGAAGGCACTATATGGACCTATATGGACCTTTGACTGATCATGGTATATGATGGCAGGATCTGTCATAAGATTGCAATTGCTGACAAACAGTGGGAGAACATTGGCATATGATGGCAGTGTTTCACGAATGCTTATCCAACAGCCAAAACCTCTGGCTTTGGTGATGCCTATTTATATAGTCTACTCTCCAACCTCAGGAATGGGGGTCTATGTGTAGCTCAGTGCAGTTTCAAAGGTGAAAACTGGCGACGGCTGATGTGACTGGATGCCACCTGTATTCTCCATACATGACACTTTAGCATTATACTGACTGAAGTGGGCTTTGTAACCCTTGCATGACCATGAGAAGAGTCATTTTATATCCCTCCTACCCCCTTGTGTGGGGTAACTAAACGCTCATAAAATGCAGTGAGACCCTGCAAAACCCCTAGTTATCTATTTGACTCGGGTAGACAGGACATCTCTGGATCCCCTCACAAACCTTTTGAGTAGCTACTATTCCCCTTTTACGGCCTTTGCCTTAATCTGCTCGGGCCTTGCACCATGATAAGCAAGTAGGTTCCTTTGGCAACAGAAACAGAGAATATAGAAATATAACCAGCTATAGAAGAGCAGGCAGTGCAGAAGTGTTTTGACTTCATGGTTTGCTCTGTGCTTGCTCCATAGACTCTGTGCCTGTCCCTGAACGTTCCACTGTCCCACACTTGGTTCTCTCATCCAATAGAAGACTACCCAGTAGGGAAGGGGTTTTGGGAAGAGTAGCTGCTCATCCAAGGTAGACAGTTAATTGTTTATTTAATTCTTTTCACTCTGCATCAAAGGTTTATGAAGGGGCACGGAGTCAGATTTGTGCCAAATGTCAAGCCTCTTTGTTTTAGCATTAAATTACAAAAATGTATTCTTGGCTTCTACACACAATCTAAAGGATTCACAGCTTACACAACATAGTTTGGCTCGAAGTAGGTGACTTGTTTTGGTTGCCAGGGACAAATGAAAACACCAAAGCGTCCCTGGGAATTTGCCCGGACTAAGAGCATTAAAAGCTACATTCCTCCATACAAAGTATAGACCATTTTATTTAGTTGGAACGTCTCTAATGATACTGCAACCAACGATATTGCATGGTCTTAAATGTAATGGTGGGTTTGTATATAATTATTGCCAGTCCACTGGAATATCACATGCCAGCAATGATAGCACTATGGTGAGAGTCTCTGAGGAAAAAGCAGGGCAGACACAAGCACATTGGATAGGTTCTCTTAGCAGACTCGTTCTACCATGAAATTCTATATATTTCTACAACCAAATTTCCAAAGATGAGAGAACTCCTTCACAGAAAATTCCAACAGTGAAACAAGGCCAGAGTTCCTAAATATATGTTGCAGATCCAAGCAGATGTAAAATGGTAGCAATTCCAAATATCCATTGAACAGAACAATATGATGAAGAGCTGGATCAGCAAAGGGGTCCTCAGATCGATAATTGGTCACAAACAGGCAGATTTTACAGAATCGGATGCGTTTAAGTCCTGTAGATAAGTTCCTACCTGAGTCCAGAATGGCTCCGACATGCTCCCCTTCTCGGTTGGTCACACACGAGGTCCGGAGCTAATGGCAACTGCTAATCCCTGGAATAAGTTCCACCATCTTCCTCAGCCGCAATCTGTAAAAGGAGACAATAAAGTTACTATTTGTACTTAGCTGTGTTTCTTCAGAAGGTTGCAGGAATTGGGGAAAATGCTAAGTCTGTGTGCCCCCCTTCGTTGTCTAGGGTGGCCGTTCAGTATGTGTTAGCCGGCTGCAATGACCAAACTATGATTGGCATTCCCCTAGTCAATCAAGATAAATTTGTGTTTGGTTTGTCAGTTAGGTGCAGCACTGCACCATGGCCAAAAAATATTCAGTCAGCAGAAAGTATGACTACAAACAAAGGCTCAAACAGTAACACACAATACTTAGAAATTGTATTAGAATGTGGATACTGATATTACTAGAATGCTGATATGGACTCCAAATACATCCTTGAATAAATACTGTACATATACTTTCTGCTGACTGAATATTTCTTGGCCATGGCACAGTCCCACACCTAACTAACAAACCAAGTGTTTCTTCAAAGCACCACTGGTTATCTGCGGAGTAACTGTTCATGAACAGAAGGGGAGGGGTAGAAATGGAAGGGGTGTGAAAGATGCTGCAGGATTCCTCCATAATTATTTCTTCTGTAGACACATAACCAGTCAGATAGAAAAATACAGAAATAGACAAAACCCCATCTGAACTGCTAGGCTACACCTTCTATGGATGAGATTACAAGCAGCCCCATACATGCGTAAACCTTACTGAGCTAGATCAGTGAGGTGAGGTTTAATTCCCTAGCCGAGGTAAGCTATGGGCAAATTATTCAAAGATTTACAAGAATCATTTTGGCGTTTATAGTGAGTCTCTATCGGTGGGAGCAGGTGCTCACTGTGACTTGGGAACCAGGCTAAACCTCACTGATGGGGCCTGAGAAGTGTCAGACTACAACCCTCCTCAGGGCACCATCTGTCCATGGAGGAAAATGGCAGAGAAATTTGGGCACCAGTGCGTGGATATCTGCACCTCTCACCTTCTCTTCCACTTGCAAAGTGCATCAGTCGAAGATAATCTTTTGGTAGGCTGTAGAGTTTTTTTCAGGAACTCCCTCTGCATGCATCCTTCTCTACCTAAGAGGTCTCCCAATTACCTTCGAATTTGTCAGTTCTGCTCTGGGCATTCCTCCATGCTCAGGAGGCCAAAAGAATACAGGTATGGGTAGAAGTAACAACAAATCTCAGTGAGCTTCCAAACACCAGGTAGGAGATACCGACACAGTTTACCACTGCAGTAAACATAACAGATTGAAAATTGTACATACCACAAAGAGGTAAATGCAAGATTTGATAGAAGAACAACTCCAGTTATCTCTAAAAGTGAATACTCTCCAAGCCCCAGTGGATGTGGGTGCTGCAGTTATTGCCCTGTAATCGACATACCACCAGAACTATTGGAGTCTGAGAGGGTTAGCAGTAATCAGAAGTACTAGTAGATATTTGTAAATCAACGCAGAGGGCACTTTGCGTACAAAGTCCCGCAAGCGTGGGCTTCGTTTTAAAATTACAGTAACGGGAGACCCTGCCCGAATGGCCACTCCTCCATTGGCACAGAATAGCCTCCTGCTCTCCAATTTCGATGGGGAATTCCCCCAGCATCAGGTACATAGGTTAAACAGAAGAGAGCTTCTGGAATTAACACAAGGCTGTATGGATTAAAGTCATTAATATATAGCTAAATTAAAGCAACTAACCAAAGAAACAAACTGGAGTAAATCAGCTCTTTCCGCCAATCACTAAAAATGAGATGAAATAAAACAAGAGTACATGTTAATGTTAAAGGATATTTGTACCACGCACTATCACCACCGGAGTGGTCCCCTTGCGCTCTTGCGGTTCTGAAAAAAGAGGGAGGGGTGGAGGGAGTTAGTGGGGATGAGCTGGAGAAGTGCAAGAGAGCAGTGATGTGCTGTTGGCGGCCTCAGCCCGGAATTCCGTTGGCTGGGCTTGGAGTGTTATACTGTCGGAAGACGTTGTGTGCTGTTGTGCGGGTCTATGTGTGCTTTGTTTTGTTGTTGCAGTGTAGTGAAGTTTGTGCGGATTGTTGTGTTGTAAGTTTGTGGTTGTGTTGAGTTTGAGAGGTCTATGGAGAGGGTGAAGTTGTTAGTGGATTGGTTAATTGGCTGCCTTATGGGCCTCCGTTTCCAGAGCCGGGCAGGCATTTGTGCGTCCCTTGCAGTCTAGCCCAGAAAGCAATCCCTTTCTTGTAGGTGGTCGGCATTGGTAAGCCTGGGTTCACTTCCTCCATGAACTGAGGCCTGATTGGCATTCATCATCTTATTCGGTTGCTCGTTCACGTTACCGCTCTTACCCCCTTTGGTATGTCGCAATGCTAATGCTTGCACTTATGTCCAGGGGCGGCGTCTGCCTACAATCACAACTCTCTTTGGTCCATGCCCCTGCCAATATCCACAGCTTAATTAGTGTGGCAAGTGCTAATGTTCACTCAACTTTATACAGGTATGATCTATAGTTGCATTTATCAAGTGGGTGAAGGTTGTTCGTTGGGAGTTGGCTAGGGACGCTGGATTCTGACCTTATGGGTGTCGTTGGTGTAAATATAAAAGATAAAATGGCTTACACAGACCGCCAGTTACTCAAACACATGCAAGTGATCTGACGTTACACATTGACCAGAGAGTGCACAAACAAACAATACAAAGAAAAAAGACTGGGCTGCCCTGAACAGATAAGAGATGATATTTTTTGCAAATTCTGGTCAGCAAATCTCCCAAATCCATGCAACTGTAAATTTGGATCAGAAGGCCCCTGATTTCAACTGAAGAATGCCAGAATCAATTTAAAGCCAAACTGTATTGGAGGAAACAAGCCTTTGCAAAGGAGTTGCCAATAAAGTTAAAGTAAGGCATTAAGAGTGCTCATCCTAGAAGAGACGAAGAGCTTTACAGGAAATATTGCAATTGCCCTTTGGACTACCACGTTCAGTTTTCCTTCCCACTTCTTGCCAGTTCAAGAAACTATACCCAGTGGATGAACTTTTCAGACAATTGTTATAAATCGAGTCAGGAACTGATGGCAATTTTCTTTATCTACATTATGCCCAAAACATAAACGTTATTTTGGTGGTAAAGACAGAGTCTAATAGGTGAAGGCTGTGAATGGTGCAATATTTCCATCAGGAAACTACAACTGGTGGAAATACAATGTGATTGATATAATGAAAAAAAACACTTTTTATTTGCATTGGCACAGATTGGGGGAAGCCAAGACCTTTTTTCCAAATAAGGCTCTCTAAAGAGGCCCACGTTTTTTCCATAATATATGGCATTGCATCAGTTTCGTTAGATAACGTGGGAACTACTTTAGAGCGGTAGAATGTTAGGATGGGTAGGATGGAAAACCGCCCGTAAGTCTGATTTACCGCAACAGCCTGACTTGACAAGGCCTTGGTGATGGCTTTCCATGGGAACTTCTGAAACAGTGTCGCTCAAAACCCCTAAGTATGTAAATGTTGTTACTTGCTCAATGTTTTCACCATGAAGTCTCCAGGAGAGTGCGTGTTTCCCTCTGTTTGAGTTCCCAAACGTCAGAATTTTGGTCTTTGATTTATTGATTTCAAGATTATTATCACTGATTATTGTTTGCAGGCTGTTTAACTGCCGTTGTCTGCAAAGAAGAAAATTAAATAAGGTGAGGCCATGGGGCAGCCTTGTTTGACTCCCCTAGCTATAACTATTTCTTTGGACAGCAACCCTTTCTTGTTTAATCGAACACACAGTGAAGTGAAGTGCCTTGATGCATAGCTACTATTAGTTCAAGAATAGAAATTGGGCATTTCTTTGCTTTCTAATTTATTCTGCAGTATATGATGATCGATCTGGTCAAAAGCCACGACTTTTTAACATGTTGATGAGAATGTTGGCTGATGTTCCTACGCCTCTGACGAATCCCGTTTGTAGTGGGTCATTAACTCCTGATGTCTCAGCCCATGTGCGAAAATGATCGCACCATATACCTTGCCTATGACATCTAAAAGCGCGATGGGGCGATAATTTCTTGGAACATCACTGACCCCTGAAAATGGGGACAATAATCACCTTTTTCCACAAAGGTGGAATTAGTTTGTCTGATAGAAATCTGCATTAATAGGATGTATATGAAGGCCGCCCACTCTGTCGGATGTTCTTTTAACATGAGGTTGGTGAGACCATCTGGCACTGGTTCTCGGGAGTTGTTTAGCCGAGCGATTTGATGGCAAATGTCGTCTTTACTAGCTGGCATGAACTATTGCTCCAAACCTTCGGTAAACACGTCTGATTTTGTGAAGGGCTGAGGTGCCATATATGTTTTCTCAAAGTGCTGCATCCATCTAGCTTTGCCTATCGGGTTTGATTGGGCTTCCGTTGGTTGCACTCTGATTTGATTAAGGCCCAAAAGTTCTTAGTATTCTTGCTTACCAAAATCTTCAGCATGGCGGCAGATTGATATATCGCACGTTTCAAGGAAGGCAACCAAGTTCTGAAGTTTCTCTTTTTGACTCAGATATTTTGAAGGTCCTCTCTTAATCTCATTTTTTTCCCCACTCTTTCTAGTTTCCGGATCTTTTTCCTCCGGTTTACTGGCTTCTGGTTATAAATATGGAGATGAGAATTGGGTGACCAACGTCCGTTTGATATATCGCAACGATGTGGTTCTAAGAGAGGGTTGTAGTCTACCATCAATCTTTCGTCTTCAAGATCTGTTACCAATTTTTCGATGTTCTTATGTGTTAGCTTCAATCTTTGATCATCACTGCTCACTTGTATGTCAGCCGGCATACTTTTACAAGCTTTATTCGTGGATCCCAACCATTCCATACAGAGTAAGTGACGGTCACTTTTTCTTGTTTTTATTACCTTGAATGAAGTTATTAGTGGTAGGAAGAGTTGCGAAACAAAAACAATCTATGATGGAGGAGGAGCCCATCCCTTCCCATGTTATTTGTGTTGGTTTGTCTTGTTTCGAGTTCCTATTAACATGTGCATTTCTTTATTGGCCATCAGATTGTTCCACATTGTTCCTCTAGATGCTCTGGCGGGACTTTGGGCTGTATTTTGAGTTGCCACACTATTAGCTATACATGAGGTATTCAGATCTCCACAGACAATCACATAGCCAGTCTTCTGGCTTATATATGCATCATCGATTAGTTCTGCTATGTGATCAATAAACCTTTTGTTTGATACCATAGCTGGATTCCAATATGCATTTATCAGTACAACTTTTACTGCAGTCTCAGTCACTTGGGAGTTCATATTCGTTTCCAATTTAATTACAATTTCCTGTGACAAGATGCTTTTTTTATACACATTGCATCAGGGTTAGAGGACTGCCTGATTTTATTGCAGTCAACTACCCTGCTGGTGGCCGCCCTTTTTTGCCCACAACTGCTGCACTTACTGAAATCTAAAAACCGTCTAAAGATGGTTTAGTACAAAGCCAAGTCTCCTGTAAAGAGAGCACATCAAAATTGCCTAAATTGATGTCATTGTTTTTGGTGAGATGAATGTGGCCACGAATGTTCCATGAGGCTAATTTTAGACGGTGAGGTTATTAATTTGCTGCACAAGGTATTCTAGTTTTGGGCACCAATGAGTTGTTGGATTGCTACAATTCTCTCTGAACGGTTAATGTTCTTGGCAGCCACAACCAATCTTGTTGTTTCTTGATGACAGCTGGTGCTTTTGAGTGGGTATTGGTCAGATTAATGTCACAGGTAGAGGAGGACGTTTGGAATGTTACATTTAATTTCTGTCTCGGCCCAATTGGAACTCGCCCAACCTGCAACGGATCTGAGTACTTAGCAGTCTCAGTTTCAATTTGGTGTCCTCCATTCTGACCAATTCTCGTACCGTAAAACAACTGTCAGTTTGTGTTGAACTTTCATCAGGAATTACTTGGACACCCTCCAAAGGCATAGCCATAGTCAAATCAAAGCCCAACATTTGAAAGTTTTCAGTTGCAGCGATGAGCACGGTTTTAATTATTGGGGATCTAACGTGCAAATATATTTGATCTGTTCTTCGATTGTCAACAAACTCAATGGTTTTAAGATCTCCCGAAGTTAGTTGGCAGAGATTGGGGATATGGTCGAAGAGTTCCAATATTGCTCTTCTGTTCAATATTAGAGGGTTCTCGGTATCTAGTACCCGTTCCAGTTTGAATGTTCGCTGCTCAGAGTTTCGTAACAAGGATCTTTTATCTTTACTTGTTCGATCAATTGCAGAATTGGAAACATACCTTTTGCCGCTCGGCCAATTGCTGGTTTCATGCACTCGTAACTAATTTTGATTGTAGGCAGTGTGCTGTAATGACATTCCATTTGGTTTCTCCACCCCAAACAGAACCCTTTGTGGATCAACTGTGTTCAAACAAATTTTATCTAATTTGTGATACAAGTTGCCATTCTGATTCTCCACGCCCAACAACCCCATTCGCGGTTCAGTTGTGGACAGCAGAGTTTGATCTGATTTGGGATTTGATGTCACAGCCTGTGTTTTAAGATCCATTCTTGAATCTCTGGATTCACTGATCTCTATTCGTTCGAATTGAGGGCGGGTTGTAGAACATCTTTTCCTTTTTTCTAACATGGTAATGAAAGATGGTGTAGATGGCTGAGACAGGGAAAACCTTGGATGTGATGCTCTGTCTTCTTGCACAATCATTTGTTCCTGCAGGTTTCGCACCTCATGTAAGTCACTAGTTGCGTGATCTAGTGAATATGTTGAAAAGTTCAATACTGTTTGTGATGTAGGACTCATTTCATTTTCAGTGGTCATTGGTATGCACAATTGTTCGTTGGTGTTGGACTTCGATAACGCAAAATTGGAGGTCTTGTTTTTTGGCTTTTTTACAGGTAGCTTTCTAGGAGCTGGTTTGGGCGTTTCTCTTTTTGCTTTTGTTTGAGTTAACACTAGGACTGCAGTCTTGCTGGATTGTGTTACCTTAAAGTTTCGTTTCACTTGATGTGGCTTTTCAAGCCTTTGCGATTTTTTAGCTCCAAATATGGCAAAGGGCACATTCCGCATTTCATTTGAGCCAACAGAGTTAGCTTCGATAACATTCGAAAAGTGTTCAGGTATGACACACGGATCTACCCTGTTTGATGACTTCTAACGGTTTGCTGATTACCGTTAATCATAGGGGGTAAGCTATTTGGAGTCTAATTGTGATCGCGACTCCTGCTAATTTGACGCATCATCCTCAGCGGCAATACAAAGAGCACTTTGGTTCACAGGCTCCATTGTTAAGTCTACTTGTTGTGCTACCATGATTGTCTGCGACCTTCTGGAACACGCGAGTTGCTGGTTAGAGGAATGTTTGGATAATGTGTTTCTTTGTTTTATTTGAGGCTGAGCAGTGGAGACACCTTGAACATGGGCTGTTACATAGCCCTCTAAAAAAGTTTAGAGTGCATCATAGCTTGTAATGTTGTATGATCTTTCAAGGTTTCGTTCAAATTCTCATATAATTTCATAAATGGAGCCAAGGCTATCGTGATGGTCGACATCAAAGCGAGCATATCTGGTTTATGATTTTTGGTATCCTGACTCCTCTCCCTCTGAGTGTTTTCCTGCTCCAACGAGAATTTGTTTTGAAGGGTACCAATAACGCTCTCCAATGCTGGATTATGGCCAGTAACTTGTCCCTTTCTTGAGTTCAATTGACATGGGGCCTCATTACAATGAGTGCGATAAGAGTGATAACGGCGCCGGTAGAGCTGCTGGCGCCATTATCACTCTGCCGCCTCATTACGAGGTCTGCTCGTGGGTGCCGCCGCTAAGAGCATCTGGTCTGACCAGACGTCCTTAGCGGCACCCGCGAGCAGACCAAGATGCTAACAAAGGGCCCGTCATTAACGGGCCCGTTGTTAGCATCCTCCCCATTCCCATTGAGCCCTATCGGGGCTCAATGGGAATGGGGATGTACCGGGTCCGGGTCCTGCAAAAAGGAATTACTGGGCCCTCCAAGGTCGCAATGGCCCGGTAATTCCCTATTTCTGGGACCCGGTACCCGGTTTGGGGGTAGCCATGCCGCTAAGAACGGCATGGCTACCTCCACACTCCTAATGAGGCCCATGGTGATAAAAGTTGTTGTTCATTTACCAATCCTCTCGTTTCTTCATGATTCAATCGATTTACATTATGAATGAAATTATTGAACATTGCCTCACTTATAGGTGAATGATTCTCTTCCATTATCAACTTCTGTGAAGAATCCTCCTCAACTCTCGGAACTGTATGGTGAGCTTCTTCGCCAACACTTCGGACTTCTTCCAGCGAGGAGGCTTCTGCTAAACCTGCTGTTTGGTTTTTAGAATTGTCAAATGCCTCCATCACATGATCTACCCTAAACTGGTTTCTGTGCCTCAAGTCGTCATCCATCATGATCTTTATTATGGCGACGTCAGGAAAATTCGAATCCACCTGCAATGTTGGTGATCTACGAATGTCTCTGATTGTGCCTATGTTTTTTGCAGTTTGATCCCTAAACACAAGGCTTTCCTCATCAGTGGAGGCAGTTGCTTCATGATGAGTTTGAATATCTTTTCCCACTAATACAGACATTCTGGTAAGTTTTGAAAATTCTGCATCAGATAGATCTGTTGTAGCTTGTACGTGTGCTACATGGCCTCCTTTAAAGGGGTTAGAGCTTTAGCAGCTGATTCCAGGGCCACGACTCCTCACCTGAGCCTGTAAATTCTGGAGTGCCCACCTTGTTTAGAAGAATCTTTTAAAGTTTTTGTTCAGGTTAAAGCAGGAAAAATGCTTCTGGGGAGCGAAGTATTTCAAATGATCATTCGAAGTTGGATCAGGCGGTTGTACAAGAACACACTGTCGGCCTGTATTCAATTCATGTCAAAATCATGATTGTTCACATCCGTGTTCTCTGGCTTTCCATCCAGTATAGCATTGTTCATGTTTTTTCAGGGGAGCCTCACACAGAATGTGTCAATTTTGCTTGCCAGGCTCAGTGTGCATCATGGCTCTTACCACGACTTCCTTGTGGCACACCGAGGTATCAATTGCCAATGTCTTCGGCAAGATAGAAGATTGATAAGAGGGGCAACTGAGTGCCCCTGCACCGTCTCGTCTTTCTCACTCGTCGCTTCAGGAGAGCTCTGAGACACATGTGGCATAGATGTAATGTCCGACCTCGAATCGATTGAAACAACATTCTGTAGGCACAACAGTACTCCACTTGTTGTATCGTCTGTATTCACTCCCATAACTTGTGAGACTTGATTCTGGTTCATCCCCAACTTTGGAACCAGTAGGCACGAGTATCCGTGGACTTACACTTGTTGACATATGTCGTTGTATAGTGGGGAAAGCCGCAAGTGCAACATTTAAAAATGTGGATTTACGAGCAGGCTTACCCGGTATAGGTGAATCAGACACAAAGTCTTCCATAGTCGGTTGCATTGGTGACACAGCTGCTGATGTATCGCACACGGATAAGCCGGCGACAGCCCCATCTTTTTTATTTTTTGAGCTTCGTAGAGTTCTTCCTTCATCTATAAGTCCACTGCCCACCGGAACACCAGACACTCTCCACACTCTGCTACGCTTAGCAGAATGTTTTTGATGCAGGCGTAAGCAGGAAGCGGGGCCTGGCTCAGCTGTGAGACTGGCAGAAAGACTGGATATAATGGCTGGATACAATGACTCCAAGTAAAGGAAAGACTGAATATCCTTTACCGCAAAACTGGATGCAGTGTTTTCAAGTGCCAAAAGTCCACTTGGCAAATGTTCGTAGAAACGCACAAGCTGTAGTCTTCCCTCAAGACACCAGACACTCTCCACACTCCCAGATCACTTTTGATTGTAAACTGCCCTTCAACTCAATTTACTATTGTGGCGGTGTGCGAGTAGTGCGTTTGTGTTACTCGTGGAGGACATTTGCTTTACCGTTGGAAATCTTTATTTGCTTGCTGTTGCTTGGGTGGAGGAGATAAGGACAATCAGAGCCAGCATAACACTACAAAGAGTAATTACCGGCGCAGAGCCTGCGCGGTGTGCGAGTAGAGTGTTCTTGTTCGGCTAGGCTGCTGGACTGTGGGTTTGCAGGCTACAGGACCCCATCATAGAGCGGGTAATGTGATTCATTGCTATGTACTTAGCTATTGTTTCAACGTATCAAGCACACGCCTGAAATTTGAAAAATCACTTGGTCTGGAGTCCATTTGTGGATACGGAGTCGGAAACTGGTATGGGGTCCATTTGTGGATACGGAGTCGGAAACTGGTATGGGGTCCATTTGTGGATACTGACTCGGAAATTGACATACATGCATTTCACTTTTGTTTACCATGGCCTTTGCGAACCTCTTGAACTGTAATACTCCTGCTTGCCAGATACACTGCTGACTAGAGGAGCGTCTGCGACGCTGGCCTTTTAGCTCCTCTGATACTGGTTGAAGCATGGGCTAGATTGCCTTCTTGAGCCTACTTATCCTCTGATAAATACTGGCTGAAGCAGGGGCCAGATTATCCACTTGAGACTAATTACAACTCACTATACCACTTATATCAGATGCTGCCACGTTGCCATGAGCATACCATCATCAAGAGGAATGACTTACGATCTCCATAGTGGCAGTGCTACCTTGACTCCACCTTGTAGACCTATTACGTACAAAGAGATGCTGGCTGCTATCACGCTGCCCCTCCCACCTTCACCCACAAAAATGGGGCTGTGCTGGCTCTAAATCCATCTATGGCAGTTAACGGGAAAAAATCTCAGAACCTGAAAACACAATGTCAGAACCCGATTACGTCCTTTTTGCCACCGGTGAGTCATCAGTGAATGACCTAATAGTAAGTACAGCATTGGCAAAAATCTACTGCAAGTGATTTCTGCAACTTCCAACAGACTCCACCAAAGCAGAATCAAGAAGTATTATCAGAATCCAGTATTCAATCTGAAGCAAATGCCGCTTTCCTCAAGTAAGTGCCATTGGACCTTTCTATAGTGGATACTCCCCCCTGACATGATGTACTGGTCAGGGACTACTTCTACTTCTTCTTTTCCTCCTCTCTAGCACTACCCCTTACCCCACTCCCTCTGTGACAGTAATCAGTGAAGATGCATCGAGCTGAGGATGGCAAAGGAGAGAGACGGTCTGTTCAGAGAGATAAATCAGGTCCTATGTATTTTGGTCTCCTTATATGAAGGTATATGTTAGGGAGAATTCTCCAAAATGGCTAATTTCCCTTACCTACTGAGTCCCTCAGTAGCTTTGCTGGATTTCTAGGATTTTTTTTTCACCTGGTAAGAGTGCGAGCCCTTTTTCCCCACTCTTACATGTGTTTTGCTGTGTGTGTTTAACATTTTCTTGTGTTCATAGACTGTGGAGCCTCACCTACTAGTTTTTTATATGGTTCCGGCTGGGTTTATTAACCATTTCTTTTTGAAAATGTCTTTCTAGTGTTTTACTCCGCACAAAGCCCTCCTTAGGCACCTGTATGTCTGGGGGGACAGGATGTAAGGGCGGTGTTTAGGACTCCCTGCACAGGGTCTCCTTGGAGACCCATGTCACACTCTGATCTGATTGGCAGTGGTTACTGTCCCAGGCTGTGTGAATGGGGGAAAACCGCATAAAAAAGCATGTCTCTGGGTCTGGAAAGGCAGAGTCGCCACTGAGAACGAAAGAACCGACGAGGAGCTGACGGAAGAGGACCCCTACAATGACTGAACCGCCCGGTGAAGCCTTTCTGCAGGTCCGAACCTTCAAGCTCCAACGACAGAGAAGATCTACCAGGAATCTTCTTCCCTTGAGCTGGTGGGACCAACCAGTTCGCCCAAACTGCAGGCCAGGACTCCCTCCTGTGGTCGAATTTGCTGTACAAAGCTACAGTGAACCGGATAGCCTGGAAAGTCAGACCGTGCTTGGGTTTTAAGGAGCGCACCTTTTATTCGTTGTTTTGCTCTGCTGCTGGTTTCTTCCCTGGGCAGTGCAGGACCCTCCAGTCTTCCTACTTCATGTCAGTCCGACAGTCGCTTCAGGAACTGCCAGGAACGTCCGCCTCAGTTACAGCTTCTTCTCCATTTAAAAGGTACTGTGCAAATCCGGTTGTTCGTTCTGTCCAGCCGTGGTGAAGGTGTGTGAAACCTTTCGCCAATCCGAGGGCTTGTCCTTCTCTACTCTTTAAACTAACTTTTCTCCCGACCAACTTCGTCCGGAACTCTTGGCAAAGACTTAACCGCGAACTACCATGAACAGTGTGATCATGAGCAAAAGACTTTTGTCCTATTGACTTTGGCCCTAAGCCTTTTTGATTTGATTCCATTACTGTAGTTCCTCTTTCTAGATTGCCCTGCTTACTTACCTGTTGGTGTTATTCAATTTTAGTCTAACTTTGTCTTTTCCTCCCTTTTAAATTGCTGGAGTGCCATTTTGCTCACACTTCATTTTGAGCATAACTTGTCCAGAATCTATTGGGTGTGGTATAGTATATTAAGAGTGTGATTTTTCAACTGCTTTACTTTAGTGAAATGTTATACAACTGATGTGTAAATAAATGTACATTCTTTTACTCAGAAACCTTGAGTCAGTGTTTGTTTGAACCATAGTAATTTCTGTGCTTTGTGTAACTATTGATACTGCTCACTTTACTCTTGAGATACGTCTGGCTGCTCAGCCACTTCTACCACTTTACTATGTAGTACAGGCTTGGACCAAAGGTGAATTTGTACTGTCACTTGTAGTCTTAATTGTGTGTGGTGTTCCCAAAGGGTTCTGCATATAATTCTGCCTAACAGTATACAACGAGAGACCAAAACGAACACGGCATTACTTGAATCATTGCTGTTCAAGTTTGATCACATTGATCTGCAAGTCCTTGCAAGGGAGTTTCTTTTCTCCAGGAAATTTGGCTCCGCTGAAACACCTCTATTGACAGTAGAGGAAACTATGGGTACGGTCACTAATGAACCTATAAGACAAGTTGCACGGATGTCTAAAGTCGCCCCACCGGGAACACCTGAGAAGGAAGCCCATGAACAATGGGCTGCTCAGGTTCCAGTGGGTGAGATTAATGCCCCTTTGACATCTTCCGCTTGCCCAGTTATCCAGCAGGCTCCCATTGGGAGACAGTCTGGGGTAACATGCCCGGCACAGATGCCACACAGGCAGCAGGCTGACATCGCCACAAACAAGTACCGGCTGTGCCCGAGATTTTGGACATCAATATGCAGAATGCCATAGCAGAAGAATCGGTGGAGGAAATTCTCTGCAAGGGTCGTGTTAAGATGTCGGGAGGTCGTAGACAAGCCCGCTCGTACAATAAGACTTCATGCTCGACAGAAAAAGAAATCTAAAAATATGCCCTCCAAAAATGCAAAAAACCAAGGGGCATGTAATTTTATCCAATCCTTGTTTGCAGGTACAGTGAAGGCAGCCTTATCTCAGCTGGATTGGGCGGGGGCCTCAACGGACGACATATGCCAGGTTGCATGTCAATCCACCTCACAGAGCTCACAGGTCAAAGGGGGTGGAGGTGTCTCATTAGTGCCCAAAGCTCCTCTACAAGTTGCCATTGAAGTCTTCCCCGCGGTGCCCTGCAGTCAGCCCATGCCCCCGACTACAAATACAAATTTACAGGTTCAGGGGCCTGTTTTTGTCATCCCACCCAGGTCACAATTGCCACAGGGTGGCTCGAACGACTGCGGGCAAGTAGACAAGATCGTTTCCCCCAGGGTCCATTGGGCCTGCAGAAGTCACTTCATACATCTCAGAAAGCACAAGATGAATTACTGTGATGAAAGTGTAATTCCTGAAACCCGCTCCTCTATTTTGAACCACCCAAATCTACTGTCTCTGCTACAAAAAATACCATTGTTGGGAGGCATCAAATCTTGTGACTTGGATAGAGTACTCTTTCCTGATTGCTGCCAACTAGATCAAGCAGTGATCTCTATTAAATTCAAACTCGTGATGGACACGTCACTGAAGGAGCAAGATAATCTGAGATGTTTGGGTTACGATTTGCTACCATTCAAGGTCAACCTTCTACAGGGCGAGGGCTTCTCTTGCGGGCTCCAATAAGGCCATAGACTGGGACAGAGAGTTACAGTGGAAGAGCAGGTTCTGGCCTTAAAAAGAAAAATCATGAATTGACTGGTCCTGGCTCCTGGCAACTTCCTCAAGTTAGACTTTGAGTTCTCAACTTGGGAAGCATGGGTTTTCGGATGAGGCCCTAAATTAGAAGAGTGGCCGCTTCTCAGTGGTTTCCTTTAATTCCATAGGACATGTTCACCTGTTAAATAATCTATCTTTGGCTTGTTTATTTAGGTCACACACAGTGATTGTTTTGCAGGATAGTTAGATTAAGGGGGAGCCTACTTTTGACGGTTACTGTGTCGCCCACCATTTCGCAAAACAAGGTGTGAATGGCCGCCCATGTGGTGGTCTGCTGACCCTAGTAAAAACATCTCTGCCATTAAAGGTGGTTGCTAGCATTGAGGTCCGCTTCGGGGTGTTGGCCACTCATATTAGACTTGCAACTGGCATGGACGTGAATGTGCGGCTTTATCAACATCTATTGGCACCAGGTTATGGGGGCAATAACAAAGGTGGTCAAATCCATCTCTTTATATGTGGCAGACTGGTATAATACAACACCTTCAGGGCACATTCTAGTGGCAGGGGACTTAAACTCAGACTGTCTTTCCGTTTTTGGAGTTGAATGTAGGATGTTTGAAAAACAAGGTTTCCAAATCTGGGAATGAAGAGGGTGGATCGATTGTCTTACTGGGATGGGGCTCTCACCTCTTAATGGTTCGGTCTTTAGAGATATTCCCCCCCTCTGCTACGTGGTCTAATGGGTGGAGTCTTTCCACCATCAACTGCGTTTGTGGGACCAACAGCTCTTGTTTTAAGCGATCACTTTATTTTGAAAGCCCATTTCAATTTTCTAGCCAACGTACTTAGATTGCAATAAATCTGGGGCGGCCTGCTGTGGCACCCAACATGCAGGGCAACCATCTACATTGGACACCCGACATGCTAGTAAGGGTCACCCAAGCTGTTGCAAAGGTTACAGCCGATAAATATAAGCTAGAAATGTGCACCATGTTCTCTGTTGAGAACTTAGAGTGCTTTCTAGATAGTGTAATTGCTCCTTACACTTCAAGGGCAGGCTCCAGGAAATCTCGTTTACATCTCCACACTCACACTTACAATGCTGATGTGGTTGTCAGGTGAAGAGAATACAAATGTTTGCTTAGGCATATCAAAAACAACTCTCAGCTCTCTGAGCTGTCCAAAGGGGCTTATATCAGGAAAGCACGGCAGAGGTATAAAAACTGTCTCCGCACATCCAGAGCTCATCGTTTTCAACTGGATGCGGAAACAATGTTATCTGCACTCTTAGATAGGGATTCCAGATCCTTCTGGTCGTTGATTAATGCAACTGGAAACACGCAAATGGGCAGGTTGGTGAATGGTGTGGTAGAGGAAGACTGGGTACATCATTTTGAGTCCCTGTATGCTATGCCCACCGCGCAAGTCAGAGGTATAACAGCTAATGAATTTGCTAAGGGTGACCCTTTGGATATTCTCAGCCATATTTAATTGAGTTAATTGGTAACATCAGTAACTCGAGGGCACTGGGTCTGAATGAGCTTACTTGTTTAAACTGAATCCGGCACTCTGGGAAAAGATTCCACACACTTTATATCTCGACATCATCGAACTTGAGAAATTTCCTCCAACGTGGGGACGTGCCCACATTATTCCCATTTACAAGAGAGGGGATAGAGCGTCGCCATCCAACTACCGCCCAATAGCCATACTTGATGCGGACTCTAACTGCTTTACTGCATCCTGTTACAACACCTGGAAACCTGGGCCAATATACAAAATGACCCAAGTGGCAAACTGGACCCAGGAAAGGGATGGGTACCATTTTGAATGGTATGCTACTTAAGTGTATACAGGGTCATGCTTGGTCAAGAGGGAGTAACCCGATTTCCAAGGCCACTATCAACCTTGCAGCAGCATTCGACGGGTCACTGCTGTGGTGTAACCTTCAGAATCAGGGTATTCCACCAGGTCTTCTAAGACTAATAGTTGCGCTCCATAGCCACTCGACCATACAAATAAGTCTGAACCACCAAGGCTTGTTGTGCCCGCCCAATAAAAACATACAGAGGGATAAGGCAGGGTTGCGTCTTAGCCCCTTGCCTATACAATCTGTACATGGCTGATTTGGACCAGCAATTACTGCCGATGCCCTTGGCAAACTCGAAAATATCCATTTTACGACCTTTATGGACGGGCTATCGAGACTGTATAGTCTTTGATAACACCCCAATTGACCTCCAGAGACTCTTGAACAGGTTTTCCGCCTTCGCGAAGGCCAATTCTTTAACACTGAACCCGGTAAAGACTAAGATGATGCAACTCTCTAATACCCTGAAACAGGCAACTCTCTAATGCCAGGAAACAGGTCACAATCAAGTGGAGGGTGCATTCTGAGGTAGTTGAGAGGATAGACTATTTTCAGTATTTAGGCTGTAAGATCTATTCCAAACAATTGCTCACTTTCATTTTATCATGGCTTTTATCTAAGGCCACCAAATCGGCTTATCAACTACAAAGGGTGGATTCCAAATTCTGCAAGTTCTCCTTACTGCCCTGTAGGAGTTTCTTCGAGGGCAAGAGTGTCCCGAAATTACTCTACGGGATTGAAGTAAATGATCCAGTACTAATTGATTATTTGTCTTTTTTGGAAGCCTCAATATAAAAAAGGGTCTTGCATCTTCCATCCTCGACGACACTTGTAATCATCCGGTACGAAATGGGGACCATTTCGCTGAAGGCTAGAGCATATTGGCGTTACCTATCCTTTTATGGGAACATGTTAACTGCATCAGAGAACCCATGGTTGGCAGACCGTAAAAAGGCATGTGAACGTGGTGAACTTCGTCCCTTGTCCTAGTTAAAGGGGTTGGCACAAATTCTTTTGGCTAAGTCAGGGTGCTCTATGTTAGATCTTACTGGCAAACTAGCTAGAGTAAAGAAAGCAATATTTGCAGCAGATTGGGCCAACACTATCTTGGAACTTCATGCATATCCATCTTTAAGCCATCTCAAATATGATAGTTTCAAAAACTGGGAATATTTGCCCCATATTTGTTGATGTATTATCTAGCAAACAGGTACAATCCACCTTCCTTAGATTTCCCTAAAATTTGGTTCGGACCGAGGAAGTATTACTGAGATATGGACTGAAAATAACAGACACTGCTTTCTGCAGATTTTGTAACGATGAAACACAGATAGAGAGAGCAAGGCATTTACTGCTTGTATGTAATACTTAAAACACATTAGGGTAAGAGCATTCCATAAATATCAAAATGAGTATTCAATATGAGCAGATTACATGTGGAATTACTGTTTGTCAGGTTCAACCACATCAATTGGGAATACTGTCTCATCCTTCGTTATGTCATTCTTAATGTGAAGGATGTGTAGTCTATCTGGAAAATGGAAATACGAAGTGTCTGACGATGATCAGGAGTTGTGTTGATTTTAAATGCATTCTCACTTTTAGGTGTTTTTTTTTTATCGGTGGAAAAGATATTTTATTTAATCTGCAAATGGAAAGATGAATTGATTGTAGGGTTGGATTTTATTAGTTTCTATTTCATTTTTACTCTCTTTCTATTCTTATTTTTTTCTCTTTGTTCTTTTTTGGTATTTGAAATAATTTCTCTTTTTTATTGCTGTATTTGCTTCTTATTAAGTTGTATGTTAAAGGTGGAATTTAGTTTTAACCAATAAAAGATATTGTGGCTTCATTGTCTCATTCAATATAATCCATTATTGACTGGGTAGCTCAAACCATCACACTACGTTCGGTTTACTTTACACATCATTACTTCAAGGAGAGGTTTCCAGAAGCCACCACTTTGCTGACCCCAGTTCCAGCTACAACATTGCTCGTTGCAAGAGTCTCGCTTTGAGTTGTATAGCGTGAATAAGAAGCAGTCTATAAAGAGCAGGAAGTAGAGGCATTTCCCCCCACAGTAGACATACAATATTCTTTTATCTGCAACTATGTGCTTACCTTGACGTAGATATATGCCATAAATGGAAAATAAATATGCTCTTACTGGAAAGGAGAAAGACACATACACAGGACAGCCTCATTAAAGGCGTGAGCATAGCCTCAAAATCACTTTCAAGTGTAGGGTTACTTTGGATCAGTAAAAAGGGCTGATGTGAAAGTCTATGCATATACTATCTCAAGCTCATTTCCCCAGACAGTCAAGAATCTTAATGCTTTTCTTCCAAATATCGTTTTACTAGATCGGTTGAAGGATTATTGACTGAAAGGAAGCATACAATGAGAGAAAGCGTTCAAGTGCCAACTCTGCCATTTATAACATCATCTCCCGTTGTCCATCAACTTTTCAAAAGATATGTGAATGAGATCTTCCAGGACTAACTTGTGTTTTTTTATTAGTTTAAAGCGCAAATTGGTTAATTAAAACCTTATACACTGAAACATGTTAAAAGCAGTTATAGAAACATTTAGGGAATAACACATTGCTTTACAATATTGTTCAAGACTCACATATTGATCCACAAGAAGAGAAGGTTGTCCTATCGAATTCCTTACCAACAAGTACATAGTCCATACTTCCATATATACTACCCAACAGATTATACAGAAATAACTATACATTATTCCTTGAATTATTTAAAAGAAAACAGTACATAACCTACATTCACAATAACACATTAAAAAGGAAAATTGCTCTTTTCCATATATAAAAAGCTGCCCCAATGTATACCATGATTTCGGCCTCATATGGAGATCTTCCAGGACTATCTTCATGGAGATTGACTCGGACATCAGTTATTTTCTAGGACCAAGACCGAACATCCAAAATATGTGTGAAAAGTACTGTTGAATACCCAGTTATGCGACATGTCTAAATGCCAGTGTCACAAAGATACAATTTCATTTTTTAGGATATGTGTCAACATCTATTGTTCAAATGGATAAATAAAAGATTTAGGCAGTCCTTCATTACATATCTCCCACTGACAATGTAAAGATGTATGGGATTTCCATCCTTCTGTCACTGATTCAATCATTACTTTGTATTTTGAATTTGTATTTGCAGGACTTAGAACACCAATGAGGAACAGTGAGTAACTGTTTATTCTCCGAATGCAACAATCTAGTAGGGTTATATGACTTATTCTTAGAACTTACACAAGGCGTTGTGAACTGATTTTTTGTAGTCAAGTTATAAGATCCTGCCAGAAACTATGCCCACGAAAACAAAAATGTTATTATCCAACTGCAGAGAATGCACACACAAGGGGTAAAAGTGTAAAGTTGCAGGCTTCTCGTCACTCGTCCCTATCAACATTCAGCCAGCACACCATTTCTTACTCGCCAAGAGTCAACTATCACTTGCCAATGGCGAGCGATGAGTGCACATTTTGAGACCGGCTCCTCTCAGAGCTCCAGGACATCGTACCGCAGCAGTTTTACTCCAAACTCACAGTGTTAAATCTTGTGTCTTTTTTTACATGAGTTTTGCTTCAATGTCACATCTTGAAAAAGAATAAATTGCCTGGTATCACCTCAAACTCCTGAAAAAATAAAATAAACCATAACCCCAGTCCGCCCCACTTCCCAAAAAGTGATTTGACTGTTCAGGCACATGTCTTCCACACATAGTTTGGAAACACCCTCTCAACATGTCTATAATTCCTCTTGAATCCCCTTCAAGGCAGTCTTACATGCTGCAGCAGCTAACCATCAATTTCTTACATGTGTTTGAATATTTTGGAGGCTAGAGGATCCTTTGTAGAGAAACCGCTAGGCCTTGAATAAAGTCTGGTGACACTTACATCACCTGTCATGTGTTCTTTTGGTCTGCACAATGCGGAAATGTCAGCTAGGGTAAGCTGCACCAATACCCTACAACACCTACGGAGAATTGCCACAATTATCAGAAAGAGCAGGGAAAGCATGTCACTAAATCATACAGTGTGCAAAGCCTCATAGATTGTATAGTAGAAAAACTGAATCGTCTCGTTAATGTGTACATTCACGATATACACAAAGATCCATACATAAAAAGCAAATCTGAACTGTTCTAGACAATGCTATTCGAATACAAACCAACACAAAAACATTCTTAGTATTATCATTACAAAAACACAATTTTCAGAGAAATGTCAATGTGAATTTTCCAAATAACCCTACATAAAAAAAGGATTCTGCATTAAAGTGGACTTCCTAAACCAAGTAAAGTTAATTTTCTGATATATTTTCTACTTCCATGTTTTACTCTTATGCATGTGTGCCCTTTAATACATCAATATATTTTACTCTCTAAAATAGAACTTAATCCTTAACCCAAACCTTCAGAATAGCCATGTTAGCCCTAGGAACCACTTTTGTATCTATGTCCAAGATGAAATGAACAATGGCCAATATTTTAAAGTTAATGCATTCTATGCTAAAGACATTTTATTCCGATGCCAAAACGTGTTGTATAGTTTCAGACAAAAACAAGTGAATTGTATTTTTGTAAAGTTTATTCTAGGAATTGTTTTGTGCTAGTTTTAATTTGATAATCCACGACTAGAATGTTGATACTGAAGGACTGTATTCTTTTGTCTAGAATAGTTATTCAGATTTGCTTTTATGTGCTTAGATGTTTGTGTGGATTGTGAATGTAAACGTAAGTGAGATAGTAGCAGGTGCAATGGATTGCTTTTCTGTAGAAAATTTGGTTGCGTTTATCTGGAATTTTGTAACTGACTCACCCAATAGTGAAAGTTAGGACACCATGTTTAATTTCTTGACAAAGTTTTAAATAAAACAGAATAATCAAACTAAAAACCAACTTGTTTCTTGTTCCCGATTCAGCAGTGGGTAGTTAAGTCTGGGACATTTCTTTGTAAAAGTACCATATGTTATAATAAAGATATATTTATGAAATATAATCATCAGAGAACAGTGGTGGAGTGATGTGTGACTGGTGGCAAAAGGGATTAAGAACAGACTGAATTTCAGCTTGCTGAGGCTGTGCTCCACTTCCCGGTAGGAACCCCTACCTGAAACACTTGTGTATGGGCACAATATAAATAAACTATCATATCATATATCGAAACATGTACCTTTCACACCATTTGTTGAAATTCAGGTGAGTGTAGAGATGGACCACGGACCCATCGTTGAAGCCAGGAAGCCGAGACAAAGCTTGATCATTACAGAACAAGCGTTGAATTGGAAATTATGCCTAACACCAAGATGGCCAATGGGCTATTTTGAAGCTGGCAACTGTGGATCCACCTAGTGCAAATAAACTTAAGTGAATTGAGAACTCCATAGAACACAAGATTGGGCACAAGGAATTAGAGGGGAAACTTGAACGTGAACGAGTATGTAAGGCACAGCATATAAACGGCCAGAGGAAGAGGGAGAAACATTTCACCAGAGCCAGACCATGACTCCAGGGAGGAGAGGTCTTGAGTGATCTGCTGAGTCAGGCAAAAGGTGTCCTATGACCTGTATTCTCTGGATGGGTTGGAAAGAAATGAGATTAAGACTGTTGGCCATTGAGAAACGCACTATGGCACTTACTTGATGAAAAGAGCACAACATCTCATATGTGTGGGAAGTGCAAGATTCCCACACCAGCTACCCTAACCAGAAAAGGAAACCTTAGAACCTTTGGGGAAATCGCTTCTGATGGAGAGGGTGTGTTTAACAGTCAGTGGGGGTCCTGCACACAGACTGTGCATGAAACAGAGGGCGTGTTGGGCACTGCAGGTGTGGCAGCGAGGGCTCACCCCACAGCATGGCCTATAGAGTCTGCGAGTGTCACAGTGGGGGTCCTCTATACACTCTATAGCTGTCACAGACGCTGGGTGCCAGCCTGTGGGCGTCCTATAGTGGGGGTCCTCTATACACTCTATAGCTGTCACAGACGCTGGGTGCCAGCCTGTGGGCGTCCTATGTACAAATACTTAACAACAGCCTGTGCATGTCAGGGCAGAGGTCTAGCAGTCTGCCAGTAGGCGTGTGGATTATCAGAGTGTTGCATATCCTCCTGCCTGTGGGCGTCTCAGGGGAGGTCTTGCACTGTCTCCAGGCGTGATCTATTTATTTATTTATTTAGTCACTCATATAGCACATATAACCCAGTGGCCTCTAGGCCTCTGATCAGGGCATTCAGTCTCTGGGTGCCAGTGCGTGTGCCCTACAGGGGGTGTCCGGGAGGGGTCATGGTCGGTGTCCTATACAGTCTGTGGGGTCTTGCGACGGAATTGATATCTATTAGTGATGCCCTTTGCTTTGAGTCTCTCTCCATAGGCCATGGTCACTCGGTCCTGCGCCACACACAGCGCTGCGGGGCTTCCCCGTGGCTTCTGGTCGCCTCACCTGGCCCCTCCGGTCTCGTCGCACCCCGCGGCGCCATCAGAGGAGACGAGCGGCCGCCTGCCGTTCAGGTCTCGGAGCCGGAGGGAGGGATGGAGTGCGCGCATGCGCAGTGTGCCGGCTGCCAGCCGGGTCTTTGCTGCGTGCTTGCGGGTGCTCGGCCGCTCCCTCATTGGACGGCGCGTGTCCTTTCCTCGCAATGCTATTGGCTCCCTGAGCGTGGCGGGCGGGTGCTGAAAAGGAGAATAAAGCGAGCGTCAGGGGCGCGGCGGTTTCTGACAGGATCCTGACAGGATTTGGCGTCGTGTAATGAGACCTCCCAGCGCTGGCTGCGCACTTTAGTCAGACGGCCACACGGGCCAGGAGGACCCTCGAAAGCACGCTAGAGTCCAGCCGCCGCGGGCTGTGCAGGTGGGCTCTAGTGATGCGGTTGTGAGTGCCAGTCCGTTCCTTTCAAGGAGTGTAAGCGGCAGGGTATGAATAGGAGCGCGTCTCCTGTGGATACTAGGTTATGCTGAGGGTGACTGTGGCTTTGCTGTTTCTTCAAGGTATGCAGTGTTGGAGCATGAGGAGGTGGTGCCTCTTCATCCTTTAGAGGGAGAATGGTGCAGTAGGGAGTGTTGCGGAAACTGTGGAGGGTAGTGGGTCTTGTGTGCTGCATGCGGGTGCTCCTAAGGAGAGGGATTTTGTGGTTATTATGGCGAGTGCTGTGGAAGAGCAGGATTTCAGGAAGGTGTGCCCAATTTAAATTGCGAAATCTGTACAGGAGTGGGCTCGTTCACCTCGCTTTATACATAAGGTGGGTGAGGGTAAGCTTATGGTTTGCTCAAGGACTTTTGAACAACGGGTGAAGGTGCTGTGCTTGCGCAAAGTGGTGGTTATTCCTATTGGTATGTACTTTTGTGTCGCCTACACGTGGTAAGAGGTGTGATGTGATCACGTGCTAAGGTAGTAAAGGGGGCGGTCCCACACCATGGTAGTGCATGCCGGGAGCCCGATATAGTAGGCCCTGTGTCCAAGTGTTCCTTTCAGGGATGGGTGGGGCAAGGCCTACATGCAAGAGTCCTGGGGTACCAAAGCATAAAACATTTGGCGATGAGGAGGCATCTCCAGCAGCCTGATCCGTCGTCACCTGTCAGATGCATTGATCATCACGGTAAGGCAAACGCTGGCATTTTTGTGACCCAACAGCATCGGCTCCACTCGTGGAGTGCTTGTGCGCCTTGTGGGTCATTTTTGGCACCAACAAGAGTCAAGGATCAAAGGCTACAACAGGGCCACAAGGGCACTTTCAAAACATTTCTTTTCTATTTTGTCACCCATTGGGATTTCTCTCGGTCCTACTGAGTTGGTGTCCGGAGGGGCTGTTGTGCCTCACACCAGATCATGGTCAACAAACAGGAGCCGTGCTTGACTACCACAGCACCGGACGTCCCGGAAGTGCACCACCAGGTGACAAATCCCGGCCTATTTGTACAAAGAGGGTGCCTTTACGATCTGCAGCCATGAGCGATGAAGACGACCTCCAGGGTGCTGGACAAGGCGCACAAGGCCCCTATGGCAAGAAGAGCACCACGCCAGCAAGGGACATTGGCCCCAATGCCGGAATTTGACACTTAAGGAAATCTCTCGAAGCTGGGACCGAAATGGTTGCTCTGGATAGAGAAGTTGGACAACCGATTAGACAGATGAGGCAAAAATTGCAACACGCTGGGTTGGAGGTTCACAAGATTTTCAAGTCCCTCACTCCCATTGATAACTCCTATCAAGCAGGGATAGGCAGCCTCAAAGAACACTTCTTGCCACTAGCGAATCAGGACTATGAAAGGTTTGTTATGTGCAGTGAGAAGGAGGAGGAATCCTTGGACCAGTGTTATGGCAGGCTTTGTCATCTGGCAAGTTGGTGTTTATGGGAGAATGAGGACGGCATGGTGCGAAACTAACTAATACAAGGGTGCGCCTCGGGGAAGCTGCGCCACCAAGCCTGGTCTGACGTTAACCCCCATTCTGGAAATGGGCAGATCTTATGAACTGGCAGAGAGCCGCGCAACCTATGGACGCTACGATTCGTTCGCTGAAAGTGAAGGACGCGTGTGCTATAGGGCACCCACCGAATGTTGGTCAGGCAAGGCCCAGATGGAACACAAAGATACACCGCTGCCCTGGCAAAAGTGTGGCTATGACCTTCCGCACATGGGGGAATGCCCAGCGAAGAGGAGAGTATGCGGATGCTGTGGAACAGCAGGTCATTTAACTGGAATGTGTAAAGCCCCCACACACGTGACTATTTCCATAGAACCTAGCAGGACGCCCAGTGATACTGCGCGGCGGCAGAGGCAACTAGCGGTCGTCGAACAGAAAGCACCGAGTCAAGACCTGGCAGAAGAGGAAGAGGACATCTTTTTCATCTCAAGCATAGACTCCATAAAGAGAAAGAGGAGACCCTGTAGAAGGGGCAAAGATGGCAGTACTCGTAGACACTGGAGCATCAGTGTGCGTGATGGCGACCCATCACTGCAAAGCACTCCCAGGGTCTCTCTTCCATTCTTCTTCTTACTTCTTCCAACACCCAATTGGTTTCTCTAGTCCTTCCCAACCATGGTGGTGATACCAAAGTATTGGGTTTTCTACCCCTCATCAATTCAAATGCACTAATTCCAGTTTCTGCATGGGGGTCTAAGCGCAATGCATATAGCCATTCCCCGATTGCAATTTTCTTATCTTTTCCCGTTACTCCACTCATCTGCACAGCATCCATGATGCAACGATTCACCCTTTCTGCTATGCCATTAGTCTGAGGTTGATAAAAGGCAGTTTGCTAATGCTTTATTACACACATCCTTAAATAATCCTGAAATAATCCACCAACAAATTGACTGCCATTGTCAGTCAAGATGGACCTAGGCAATCCTTCCCTTTCAAAAATACTCTGTAGAAATTCAATAATACACTGAGATGACACCTCCCTCACAATTTTAAACTCCGTCCACCTGGAAAACAAATCAATTACCACTACAATGAACCATCCACGTCCACTTCCTAAATCCATTGGGCCGGTGATATCCATAGCTAAATCACTCCACACACCCACTGGTGCATCTACTTTAATCATTGATTGGCGTTTTGCCACAACACTCAACACATGATCCTTCCGCCCTCTCTATATCGCGGTTGAAACCCGGCCACCAATAATCGCCCTTGAGAAGTTTTTTCATTTTAAACGTTCCAAAATGACCTTGATGGCTAATCTCAATCAGTCTTCTGCGTAATTTTCCTGGAACCACAAGACAATCCCACTTGTACAACATACCATTCCTCACGCTTAACTCTGATCTCACCACCCACATTGCTCTCTCTTCTCCACTCAAGAGTCTCTTTTCTGGCCATCCTTGTCGAACAAATTCCAAAATGTATCTCCACATTTCATCCGAATTGAATACACTCTTCCACTCCACACGCGTAATCACCCCATCATGAGTAACATATACCATATCTGTAATACTATCTTCTAATGCATCTTGACTCCCTTCAAAATCCTCATCCCTCAGTCTAGATACATGATCAGCTGGTACATTCTCCTTCCCTGAAATTACCTCAGTCTCGAATTTATGGCACTGCAGCCTTGGCACTCAACTCTCCTGGACACTTTGTCTAAACCTTTCTTCTCAAATATAGCTTTGAGCGGTTTGTGGTCTGTCCTTAACATACATTCTGACCCCCAGACACAGTTTTTTTAACTTTTCAATCCCCCAATTGCACATGCAGCCCTCCTTTTCCGAAATGGAGTCATTTCTCTCAGCACCTTTCAGCATTCTCGATGCATGGCTCACCACTTCTTCTTTGCCATCTATCCCAATATGTGATAATATGGCACCAATTCCTGCCTCACTAGCATCAGCCAAAATGGTAGATCATCTTTGTGTATCAAACATGGATAATGCTTTGCCCATATCGGTTTTTCTCTTTATGTCGCGAAAATCTATCTCACACTCATTGGGCCTCATTACAAGTTTGCCGGTCCAGGAACTACGGTACCGGTAAGCTTCCCGGTACCATAGTTCCCGGCCCGGGAAAACTACGAGTTGTGCTCGCAGGTGCCTTTCTGCCCGGAAGTTGGACCTGGCAGGCAGAGCGGCACCCGCGAGCACAGCATGTTGGATGCACCGGCACTGTTATTAACAGTGCCGGTGCATCCGACCTCCCCATTCCCATTCAGCCCTGTCGGGTCGAATGGTAATGGGGAGCATCTTTATTCCGGCGCCCGCAAATGAGCAATTACCGGGTCCGGCCAGGTCGTAATGACCCGGTAATTGGCCATTCACGGGTCCCGGAAAATATTGCAAGGTTTTACCGGCAAGGCGTCTGCCAAACCTGTGATAAAATTCAATCATGCCCAAAAAGGACCTCAGTTAGGCGTTATCTCTAGGTAACCTTATGTTCTTACATCCTTCTACCAATTCTTTCTTTGGACGAAGATCTTCTTCAGAGATCTCATGTCCAAGATACTCCACAACTTTACTTCCAAAGATACATTTCTCTGCCTTTAGTGTTATTCCCTTCTTACTTAAGACATCAACAAAACTCCTCACATTCCTCTCAAGCCTGTCCTCCCTTTCGCCACACACCAGTATATCATCCTGAAAGCACCATACGTCATTCATTTATCCCAACAGTTTGTCCATCACCTTCTGAAATACTGATGATGCTGAGATTATCTCAAAAGGCATCCTGCGGAATTGATAAACACCATCATGCGTTATAAACGCTGTGAGTTTCCTAGATTCCTGATCGAGCTGAATTTGGTGGTATGCACTGGCCATATCTAGTTTGGTAAAATGCCTTGCCTTTCCAATTCTACTTAGCATTTCTGACATATTAGATAGAGGATGCCTTTCTGCTAACACACATTTGTTCACCTCTCTCAAATCTACACATAATCTCAACTCACCACTAGCTTTCTTAACCACAACCAATGGTGATATCCACTCTACTCCCTTTGCAGGTTCTATTATTCCTGCACTCTTCAATCTCTCAAGTTCCTCATGCACGCACTCCCTTCCGAAGTGCAAGAGGAATTGGCCGAAGCTTTGCACTCTTGGGCTTACTGCCTTCTCTCATCACAGTTTTGTGCACCATCCCTCTAACACACCCCACTTTCTTAGAAAACCCTTCAGGAAAATTTCTAATTATGTTCCGTTTCTCTCCTACGTTGAGAACTTCTTCCTCAGTGTTGGGATCTAACCTTATCAGCAATCCTTTTTGTTCTTGCCAACTAAGGAGTGTTTCCCCACTGATAGTCACGTATTGTATTGTTTATTGTTTGTATTGTTTATTAACGGCGCACCGGGCCGTTAAGCAACTGGGCGCTAGCAAGAAGTAGAAACTTAGGTTACATGTACATAGATATTATACATTGTGTTACATTTTATACATACATAGATATTATACATTATTGTGTTACAGGGCCACATATACAGCATTTCTTATGTTAGTGTCATGCATTTTACACATGGGATATGTTATAGTTTCAATTAATGTACATTAAATATACAGAATATACTGTTGAGGCTTCAGCAATCATTGGTGTGAAGCCAGAGTTTGACATTGGCCTTGAACACGTGGGAAGAAGGAAGGAGTAGCTCTGAGTGCGTCTGGGATGGAGGTCCAAAGATGAGCTGGTAATACTGGGAAGCTAGACCTTCCCGATCTTTTCAATTTGAAGTTGGGGATCTTGATACTGTTAGATTGAGCCTTTCCGATGGGTCGTTCAGAGGTGAACTTTGTGAATTTCTCTGTGAGGTATGCAGGTGCTTTATTATTCAGACAGTTGTTTGTAATATTCAGAGTTTTAAGTTTGATGCGGTCATTGATGGCTAGCCAATTGACGGCTCTTCTTTGGTCAGATATGTGTTGCCCTTTAGGAATGCCTAATGCTGCCCTGAGAGCATTGTTTTGCAGGGTTTGGAGTTTGTTAGTGTTGTGTTTACTGGTGCCTAGGTACAGTGCATTGCAGTAGTATAATATGGAGAGGATGAGAGCTCGCGCTATAGTGGGACAGCTGCCTGTGGATAGGTAAGATTTGCAAGCATGAATAAGTTTGCAGGTGTAGCTGGTTGCTGAAGCTTTAGCATTAACTTGCTTGTCGAGGGTGAGAGCTGAGTCTAGGTAGATTCCTAAGGTTTTAACTTCCTTGGCTACCTTGATTCTGATGCCCTCAATGGTGATGGAATTGTATAGATGGGATAATTTCTTAAGTTTATTGGTGGACCCGATGATTAAGAGCTCGGTCTTGTTGTCGTTAAGACAAAGGCCATGTGTGGCCATCCAATTTTGGATGATTTGGTAGACTTTATTGATTTGGTAGACTTTATTTATGAGGCTGGTGTCATTGTCGTAGTCTCCTTGGATTGGGATAAGAATCTGGGTGTCGTCCCCGTAGTTTGTATATGAGACCCCTAGTTTTTCCAAGATATCGAACAAAGGCTTTGTAAAAATATTGTACAAAGTCGGGAAACACATGATCCTTGGGGCACTCCGCAGGTGATAGGGACTGGATCTGCTGCTGATGTGGGTGAGAAGACTCTTATGGTTCTCTCATCTAAGAATGAGTTTATCCATGCTGTGGCTTTTATGGAGAAGTTGGCAGACAATTTGAGGTGGTTGCAGAGAACCTTGTGGTCTACCCGGTTGAATGCGGCTGATAGGTCTAAGAGTAGGAGCATAGAAATGTCTCCTCTATCTTTACGCTCATCTAGTTGGTTTTTGAGATCAAGGAGAGCTGTTTCAGTTCCATGTCTCAGTCTAAAACCTGATTGTCTTGTCCCTACTAGGTTGTTGATCTCCAGATACGATTGGATCTGGAGATAAGCCGCTTTTTCTTCCCCTGCGTTTCTCTCCCTTTAAATTCAAATGTAGCAACGCAATAACCAATTACATCAATCCTACCACAATTGTACCCAACAGGCTTTTTATCTGACGGGATCAGCTCGTCAACCTTTCCAGCCATCCTGGAATCCTTTTTGCCATTCACATTAATGTCAGCAAAAGGATGTTCACACTCTTCCTCATCATCACACTTCACCATATTTACAGTGACCACCACACTCTTTCATCCTCGTTCTCACCCGATGACTGTTGTGTTTCATCTCCTATGTACAACACTTTCTTGCTATCACCTATGGTGTAGTATTTTTTGCAGCAAATATCAAAATGCCCCCACCTTTTACATCTGCAGCATAATGCTTTCCTTCCTGGACATATTGTCTAGGGCTCACACAACGGAAGCACAATTTATACTCTCTTGTTCTTCCTTTCGCACCCATACCTTTCTCATTTCCCATTTCGGGACCCTTAGATCCTTAATCTTTTGCTTTCTTTTTAACACTTTTGTGAAACTCTTTCTTTTGTTCCCCTACCCTTAATTCTTCATTGGTGGGTTTTTACCTCCTTGTGTGACAGCTTTGCTACACATTGTAATGCATGTTCCCCCCCTTTTTGCCATCATAACTACCTCCTCCAACCCTGGCTCATCTTTTAACCAAATTTCCTCACATATTTTATCATTAGAACAGTGCAACATGAATTGGTCCTGGATGTGCCCATCCAACTTGTCCCCAAATTTGCAATTCAAAGAAAGATGACGTAAAACCGTAATGTATTCCTCCAGACTTTCCCCAGCATATTGCTCTCTCATACCGAAGTGATACCTATCCAGTACAGTACTAACTCGTGTTTCAAAATGGCGATCCAGCTTCAATAAAGTAACATCAAATTCATTCATGTTACTTTCAAGATCTAATTCCACAATGTCAGGCAATTTGTCAAAAATCCTTTGTCCTTCATACCCAATAAAATGCATTAACATGGACACCTTGCGTTCAGCTGATATACTGTTCCCGCAGGCCGCTTTAACATAATGCAGGAAATCTTTTTTCCATGCCGCCCATTTTATCTTAGTTGGGCCTGGGGTGGCCATGGACATGGGTGGACCAGGCATGCCGGCCATAGCCATGCTTCCACCCACTCAAATAAGTAAATTAAGAGACGTTAGTTGAGATACACTGCGATCACCACGATATCCAAAATATCCGGAGATCAGATGGAAATGAAGAACGGATAAAGAATACCCGATGCGCTTCACGTACTTCCAGACCATCGCCATAAAACCCTCATCCGGGACGTGCGTGCCTTCCCAATTGGGCCCTGGGCGCACACGCCACAGTGAATGATCTTGTTTGCTCGAAGCTTTGAAGTCAGACAGTTCCTCCTGTACTGTAGTCTTAGTTCTTATTGGGCAATGGTATATCACGTCACTACGCAAAGGACGTAGTACTAGTGTTGCTTGTGTTATACGTTGCTAGGACACAACACAGCTGTAGGGCACGCCTGCGCACTACACTTTTCTTTGTGCATTCTACTTTCCTTTCTTTTGTCCAAAGGAGAGAACACTAATAACAATGGATCCGCTCGCCTTTCACGCAGCCTCGCGGCTGCAAATGGAGTTCAAATAATACACCTTTGAAAGACGCAGAGCAGCTATTGCCAAAGTTGCTGTCCACGTAGGGGAAAGCATTAAATAATTCCTTGTACCTTTCCCGATAATCCAGAGTGCAATCACCGAACTTGCTTGTGCGACCGTGACCACACTCAAATCCACAAAGCCTGCGACCAGTTACCAGTACTGCCACAAATGATGTTCCGCACTGCCTAGAAGCTCGTCGTTGATTCTTGTTGATGCTCCGCATAACAGACTCGTACCTTTGTCCCTTTTCCTGGACAAACAATTAACTCTTACTTTGGTCCTTTTCCTGAGAAAACTCGCTACCAGAGAAATCTTGCGGTCAAAGGTCTAGATGGATCCTTTTTAGATCCTCGTCGCCATTGTAATGACAAGCCTCCACACCGTGATGAGTAATAACTGCACTTTATTACCAAGTTACATATATGAATAAAGACCCCCAACCGTCCTCTGTCAACTCTCTCTCCAACTGTCCTTCTCCAGCTCTCAGAACATTCCCTTACAGAACATTAGCATCATGTTCCATCATAACATTCTGCTGGCCCTCACGAAGTACATTACACAACATAGACCAATTGCGTACGCCAGCAAGGCGCTAACCAACACAGAGCAACACTACTCCCAGATCAAAAGGGGAGCCCTGGTCGTCCTATGGGGATGCCGACATTTTGGGGTTTACATACTGGGCAAACCTGTTATGGTATTGACTGAGTACAAACCGTTGCTACCCCTCATTGTGGGATCCTCGTCCAAGCCGCCCCCAAGGATTGACCGATGGATGTTGGCCCTGGTGGAGTACGTGGTTGTGTTGTCATACAGACCCGGAGCCCACAATCCAGTGGACTACCTCTCGCACAAGAAACAGAGTTGGGCAGGCAGATACGTCACAGGTAACTGCAGAAGAACATGTTCGCTTGGCGGTGGAAGCCACAAAACTGGTTGCACTCACTATTCAGGAGGTAGGAGACGCCTCGAACAGTGAGTATTTTCAGGTGGTCGGAGCAGCCTTGACTAGTGGTGACTGGAAGACAGTCCTGTCCAACCCAAACCGCACGAGTCGAGAGGCTCAACAGGACCTGTAGCAGTTTTGGCGAATAAGACACAAACTGTCAGCAACTGAAGATGGACTGATTTTAAGAGGGCACCAGTTAGTGATCCTGCAGGCAATAGTGGGTAGGGCAATGGATCTGGCACATTGTGGCCATGAGGGAACCACCAAAACAAAGTCGAAGCTAAGGCTGAAAGTCTGGGTCCCGGGCTTGAAGGCGAAAGTGTACGAATATTTTGCATATTTTTAAAAAAAGGGAGACAGTAACAGTGCACACGGAGAGGGAGAGCGAAAGTGACAGCACACAGAGAGTGAGGGTCGGCGCATGGAGAGACTAAGTGCAGGGGGAGAGTTGAAGGACAACGTATGGCGTGAGTGTGATTGACAGCTCATGGAGAAAGAGTGAGTACAGTACAATCAGAGGGAGTGACAACAAATTGAGAGAGTGTGACAGTGTTCAGAGAGAGATTAACATGTCAACCAGACATCTTAATTCTGAAAATCCATGCTTATTTCTTGTTTTAGGAATGCTTTGCTGCATAGATGGTGCTTATACCACCATATGTGCGAAAATGAAAAAGGGAAGAGTTATTTTATCTTATGATGCTCGAAGGAGTAACTGAACATCTGAAAACGCACCCTCGTGTCAAAGTCCAAAAATAAATTTGTTGGAGGTTTGCATTTTTTATGTATTTTCCTATGTATGTTGAATTTTGTTGATGGAATTGTGATACTCAGTTGGTTGCTCAGAACTAGTAATCCAGATGCAACTATTTTCCACATTGTCCCCATATATACAGTGAACACCTGACTAGATTTAACTGTTTGTCGTGCATGCAACCCCAATCCAATGACTGAATGAAACACTTTGCACGGGCCGTAAAAGGAAAGTCATGTATTGGTGAAATAACTTGTTGCAATCTACAGTGGTTTTCTGACACGGTCGCTCGTTACCCGTCTACTGCAATTAGAACTGCATTAGCTTTCTCACTCGTGAGGGCAATTACTTTTTATATGAAAGATAACAAATTATAATAATGATAAGATATGATTGGGTATAAGAAATAAAGGGAGCTATTTCAATCCTCGTGAGACTGTGCTGGTGGATTCCTTACAGACATGCAGGAGTCGAGCTATCATATCTAAAAAAATAAATAAAAAGAAAAAGGGCAGGAAACGCATGGAGGGTGCGGCCGGGGATACCAGCATGATTGAAAGCTTGATCATTGCAGCACTGGAAGGAGTCAGAGTAATGGGTGAGGGGTAGTTGCTTCAGTGTACGCACTTGGGATATGGATGAGGGACCTATACACACTCAAAAATCCAATATTGCTAATATGTCTGACTAATACATAGCTCTGTGGAGAGCAAAGAAATATTAACTTCAGGGCCTGGATATGACAGTCAGCATTATCTCAGGGCTCTCATTCAGGGTTTGGGGAATGGCGGGGAGAGGTAATGCAGGAGAGGAGACTGCTTTCAGTGCCAGATTGGGGGAAGTTGAAATACAGACAGGCGGGTGGGAGCAGGCAAAGGAATAATCCCTACACCAGCACAAGATGAAAGCATGTGCTTTCTAATGAGACTCCAGATTGGTAGAATCAGTGTAACCCATGCCCTGGTTTAAATCGCCTAAGGACACAAACAAGCACTTTCTGATGAGTGAATTCAGGACAGGGCTTTTCCAGTTACCATACAAACACATTTTTTTATTTTAATAATTTTGATTGAGTTCAGCAAAAATAACAGTATATACACATATTAAATTGAACAAAGTAAAACTAAAAAAGTAATACATACAAATGATTAATCTAACAAGGTAATCATTAAACTATCATGTTGAGAAGCTAAGACGAACAAGGAATACTAAAAAGACAAATACTGAGATAGAAAATGATATTGATAATTATTAAAAAAAGATAAAAGGATTCAAAACTAGAAATGTTGTAATGGAATAAGCATGACATTTTTCCAATTAGAGGATAAAAGGTAAAGCCAATAGAAATAAAAAGATTAAATAAAGATGCGGAAGAAGGAATAATTAACAAGGGTGCCATTGCATAAGGTTAATGGTTCATGAAAATAAAAAAAATGTTTTGTAAGCACTTCCACACATGCTCCCAAAAAGCCAAAACAAATGTGCAATTTGCAAAGGTCTGGGATGTTAGGTGAAATCTTACAGGTTCTACTGGGAGCAAGATAAGCACTGTGCAAAACTGAAGAAATTGGTTTGGGTAAGGTTAGCTGAAACAGCAGAACAAGTTACTTACCAACTGTCTTTCCATTGGATGTACCTCCCATGTATTCCTCATCTTATGATAATCGTATCCCTGCTTCGGCAAATTTTTTTTCACCAGTGGGCGCTGTGTTCAAGACCGCAAAGTCAAAGTCCCTCGAGGGGTGCCATCGGGCGTCAACATCATCCACTGTATAAAGGGCTCGAGCAGCGCCCGTTACCTCAGTTCTGTTCTTACGGTGTTCATGGTCGCATCAGTTGATCAGGCTTTAGGTCTTCCGGCTCTTAAGGAAGTCAGAGTGCAACTGGCGTAAACTGTACAGAGGGGTAGGATGGGAGGGTCGATGAGGAATATGTGGGAGGAACATCCAACCGAAAGAACGTTACAGTTGGTAAGTAACTTGTTCTTCGAATGGATTGTGTCCTCGCACGTATTCTCATCTTATGATAGACTCCCATAGCAGTGATAATTTTGGAGGTGGGAGTACTAGAAATCTTAATTATGGACTGAATGAAGGACATCTTTTGCAAATAGTCCTCCTTGGTATGAAGTAGAGTCCACGCAGTAATGGTTTACAAAGGTGTGCATTGACGACCAGGTGGCCGCAGCACAAATATCCTGCACCGGGACACCCCTCTGAAGAGCCGTGGAAGTTGCCATGGTTGAATGAACCCTTAATCAATCTGGAGGCTCTTTCCCAGCTAGTTTATAGCATTCAGAGATTGCTATAATTATCCATCTGGATAGAGTTTGTTTAGATACTACAAGGCCCAATTTGTGCCCAGTATATCCAACGAATAGTTGGTCAGATTGTCGGAGATTTGCCAATCTGGAAATATAGACACTGAGAGCCCTTTTTGGGTCCAGTCCATGTAATCTTTCCTCTTCCTTACTAGCGTGAGGTGGAGGATAAAAGGAAGGTAAGACAATCTTTTGTGACAGATGAAAATCAGGCACTATTTTAGGCAAGAATGATGGCTTGACTTTTAAAATAACCTTGTCCCTATGGAAAATAGTATGAGGAGGCTTACAAGACCGTGCCTGCAACTCACTTACCCTGCGGGCTGATGTTATAGCCACTAACAGAATTGTTTTAAGAGTGAGCAGTCTTAATGGACAAGGTCATAATGCAAAGGCTCGAAATGGACACACATGAGAAATTTTAAGACTAGATTTAAATCCCAGATGGGCACCTGAAAAGGTGTCGAAGGATATACATTTGTCAGCCCTTTCAAGAATTGAATGACTAAAGGCATTTTAAAATAGGACAACTCTTCCGAGGCGCGCTTACAGATAGATAGCTCTGCCAAGTAACCTTTTATCGTTCCAACTTGGAGCCCCAAATTGGCTAAGTGCAAGCGAAAAGCAAGTACTGATGAAGTATTACAAAGAAATGGATCCACATTCTTATCCCTGCACCAGTTACTGAACTTGTTACAACGACGCTGATGCAAGGATTTTGTTGCTGGCCTTCTAGTCGAAAGCAAAATCTTGGGGGTCCCAATCCTTATATCTTAGCCTCTCAGAAACCATGCCTGAAGGCTGAGTGTCTTGACCTCTGGATGGAGAACCCGACCTTCCTCTTGCGAGAGAAGATCCTCTCTTTGTGGAAAACGTATTGGAGGGCAGATGGACATGTCCAGAAGGTCTGGGTACAACGTCCTCCTGGACCAATCTGGGGCAATTAGGATCATGGTTTTCCTGAACTTTCTCAACCTCCTGATTACGTGAAGAATCAAGGGGAATGGAGGAAACGTGTAAAGCAGTGAAAATACCCAGTCCACTACGACTGCGTCCCCTAGAGCTCCTCTTGGGGGAAATTCCCTTGAGCAATACAGTTCGCACTTCCGGTTGGTCCCGGTCATGAACAGATCCACTTAAGGGGTTCCTCAAAGGGCAAAGATCTCTTGAACGACTTCCTGAGCTAGTTCCCATTCGTGGGAGACTGTGCTCTGCCTGCTCAGAGCGTTTGCCTCCGTGTTTAGCTCTCTGGCTAGGTGAACTGCCGATAGAGAGATTCCTTCTTCTATTGCCCAGAGCCAGAGCTGCATTGCCTCTCTGCACAGTGGGAGTGATCCTACGCCTCCTCTTTTGTTGAAGTAGTACATGGCCACTGTGTTGTCCGTCATTATCAGGACATCCTTTCCCTGCATAGAGGGCAGAAAAGCCTTCAGCGCTAGTCTGATTGCTCTCAGCTCCAAAATGTTGATGTGTAGTTTGGACTCTGATGGAGACCAACGATCGCTGATTGTCAGATCGTTGGTGTGGGCTCCCTACCCCGTGAGTGAGGCGTCCGTTACTACCGTTATCTCCGGCCATGGTTGCCAAAAAGGTTCTCCTTTGAGGATATTCTCCTTGCAAGCCCACCATAGGAGATCTTGAGCCACTTTGGTCGGGACTTGTAGAAGATCTGACATCTCTCCTGAAAACTGGGACCATTGAGTCCTGAGGGCCCACTGAAGGGATCTCATCCTCAATCTGGCCTCTGGCACCAGAAAAATGCAGGATGCCATGAGGCCTAGCAACCTTAGGAAGTCGAATGCATTTTGAAATTTCATTACCATCTGCAGAATGTGGCGAGCTCTCTCCTCGGGAGGCGAGGCTTTCCCCGAGGAAGTGTCCGGGATCGCTCCTATGAATTGGGAGTTTTTTGCTTGGAATCATTTGTGACTTCTTGTAATGGAGGGGAGAAGCCCAGACTGTGTAAGAAGTGGCAGGTCAAGGCCAAATGTTCCTAGGCTCCTTCGGATGAACTCGCCCTGATTAGCCAATCGTCCAGATAAGGGTAGACGTGAATCTCCCGTCTTCTGATACTCGCTGCCACCACCACCACCATCAGTTTGATGAAAACCTTTGCGGCGGAGGTTAGCCTAAATGGTAGAACCCGAAACTGATAATGAGAACCACCGATTTCGAACCTCAGGTACTTTCTGTGCTTGAGATAGATTGGTACATGAAAGTAAGCATCCTGAAGGTCCAATGAAACCAGCCAGTCCTGAAGCTGAAGAGCCTGAAGGATCTGAGAAAGGGTCACCATCTTGAACTTGTCCTTCCTGAGAAACTTGTTCAAGCTTCTCAAGTCCAAGATGGGTCACAATCCTCTATCCTTTTTGGGGATGAGAAAATAGGGGGAGTACCAGCCCTTGTTCCTCTCCGCTACAGGTACATGTTCTACTACACCTTTCTCTAGCAGGGTTAAAATCTCCTGCACAAGGAGCGGGTCTGGAATTTGTACAGAGTTGGTTATCTGGCAGATGATCTTGAGGTCTTTGATGAAAAGGAAGACAGTAACCATGGGTCACTATCTCTAGTGCCCAGGCATCTGACGTAATACCCTGCCATTCGTCCAGATACTGAGTGATTCTGCCTCTCACCGGGGTTTTGTGGGTTAAGACCACAAAGTGGCTTTGCAGCAGTGGGTGAGGAGGTAGTAGCCGCTACTGTGGCTGATCTAGCACCTCTCCCTTTGCCACAGCGAAAATGTTTTCTCTGTTGGCCTCTGTGACTGGCCTGCCCCTCCCTTTTCCAAAAGAGGAATAAAAGCGAAAGGGGCGAATCTTCCAGGAAGATGAGCCTGCGTAAGAGTGTTGTTGAGGTTGCCTTATAGCGACACTGAGTGATTTTGCTGCCACTTTTGAGGTCTGCGGCTTTTCCAAGCTCTCATTCGCCTTTCTGCCAAACAATCTCAAGCCGTCAAAGGGCATATTAAGTAGTCTAGACTGCACATCAGGTGCAAAACCAGATTTTCTTAGCCAGGCAAATCTGCGCAAGACTGTGCTAGATGCCATGGACCTGCTTATACTATCCGCAGTGTCCAATCCTGACCAAAGGCATTCCTCCATAGCCTCTTTACCATCCTTCAATATATGGATTAAACCATCCCATTCTTCACCTTCCGGGGTGCGTTGAGCCGCTGAAGACATGCAGTCGCACAGGTTATAAGTGAATCTTGCTAATGTGCAAGTTACATTAGTTGATTTGAAGGCCATGCTGCCTGAAGTAAAAGCTTTCTAGGCCCAAGCATCAACTTTCTTATCGTCCCTGTCTGGTGGTATTGATGGGTAAGATGATTGCCTAGTGCAGGTTGCAGCTTGAACAACAAGACTCTAGGGAGAGGGATGCTTGGATAAATACTCTGGGTCTGATAAGGCAGGCCTATATTTTGGTACCAGTTTTTTATTTACTGCTGGAATCGAATCAGGATTATTCCATTTTACCATTATCGTTTTTTGTAAAGCCTTATGGAATGGTAAAACGGGATCTTTTAAGGGACCCTCACTCAGGATGTCAGTCATGTCATCCTTGTCAAAATCCGGGGAAGCTTCTTTCCAACCCATAAAATCAATGACCCTTCCCATAAGATTTCTATAACTGGGATCAGCATGATCTGTAGGGTCTGGTTTTTCAGAATTCACTTCAGGTGAAGTGTCTAAGCCACTGGCATTTTGTAGGCAAGCATAAAGGTCTGTTATTTTGATTGTGGGTCCACTAATTCTTCAGGGACCTCTCTGCCCCCAAATCTAACTCCAGCTGGAATGACATCCTCTTCAGAGGAATGTTCCTCATATATAGATGACATGCAGTCCTCCAGATAAGGCGCATAGAGGCCTTTTTACACATTTAATTCTTACCAATACGCCACATTTCACTTTTTAAATGCGTACCGTTTACGCAGGATTGACACTGTAATTCTTTATTAAACAAGTCCTCTTTCCTCCAGTAGATGGCACTGCAGTGTGAACCATTAGTTCTGCACACTTGAGCTTCATGAGCTGACTCTGCAGTGCTACTGGATTTCTGGATATCAAGCTCTACAGGACAGTGACTAGCCTGCAAAAATGAACACAGCCATGGAGGTCGGCTTGATCGGCAAAGAGGAGTGATTTTATTTATTTATTTTTCGGGGCAATGGCTGCGTAGCAGCCGTTCTATCCAGCCATCGCGTGGGGGAGGGTTACTCGGGTCAAGTCCAGTGAGTGCCTGGGTCTGCTTGCTCATACGCGTGTTTTGGGATGAAGATGTATGGCTTTGACCATATGGAAAAGTAGAATTACAAATCGATGTGCAGTAACAGGGCACAGACTTGCCCAATAACAAGTTTGTGGGTTTTGCACGACTTCTTCGCTTAGCTACAGTAATTACCTACTCTAGAACGATCGTTACCACTGGCAGTGTATTGGCTTAATGTGTAATACTGTCTGTAAATGCAATTTGTTTGTGTTCAAAAGTGAAGACCACTTCTGCACGGTCCTTCAAAGAATCTGATATACTTTGATGGCTACCTTTGTCGGTGTCTGGTCTAAAAGTGTAGGTCAGTGGTTATTGCGTTTCATTTGTATTGGCCAATGAAACTTACTTATTGCAAGGCCCTTCAAAGGCTTCCTTGCCCAAAAATAGGATTCATGTGTGTCCGTGTCCCATTATGGGTGAAACCCATACCTGCCTAACCTCTGGGTTTTACCCGGAGACTCTGGGTCTCTGTACCGATCCCCCTGTTATATTGCACGTTTGTGGCTGCACGTTGATCTTACGGCCTCAACTCATTGAAATGTAGCTTCTCTGCAACAAGTGCCTGTCAAGGAATACATGGTGATCTGAGCTTGAAGCATTAGCAACCGTCATTTATTTATAATCTACTCACTGGAATCTTTTTTTTGTTAACCAACAGTTGTAAGATAATTTACTGGGCCCTTGCCCTTTCACTACCAATTGAAATAGCACATTTCTTGGATTTTTTTTGTTTTGCCAGCAGACTGCATGGATCTCTGAGCCCCAGCATTCAGATCTGTGGCTTTCCTCCTGTACATGCCACTCTCATGGCCCGGCAGTCATCTGTGTGCTGATACCCTGTCGTTTATTGACTTTTTCTAAGCCTGTTTGAGCGATTTCAAAACCTCAATTTGTACTTACCGTCAGAGGTCTGAAAAAGGGTGTGTGGATGCAAGGGTGTGTAAGAAAACATAAGTGATAAAAAGCTGGCGTGTGAGCGTGCACATGTGAGGCTACGTGAGACCTAGAATAAGTGTGATAATGAGCAATGGTGTAAGTGCAAGGATGGTTAAGTGCGAGCAAAGGATGCAAGACAGGGAACAGGAAGGAGTGATGGTGTGGAAGAGAGCAGGTGCAAGAGAGGGTGTTGAGCTGCAAGGGTGGACCTGAAGATTGAACCGAATTGTTGTGCAGAACGGGCAGTACCCTGGACCTAGGGCAGCAGATTGTGGGAGGTGGCGTTACCATGGCAGCAACCTTCTGACTTGGGCTTGAAGAGAGAATGCAGAAGGGAGCAGCATGCATGTTATTACTGATACAAATAAAGGCATTACTGGGCTCACACAGCACATATGCTTTTACAGTAAGTAGAATGTTCAGGCCATATATGGCACATCCAGCACAAGTAGGATGGGCGCGGTTGATGGCAAGCACTGTCTTTTCACTAGAGTGTCCTTTTATAATGTCAGTAATGTGTAAATGGTCTCAGGCAGCACTTGTATTCTGCGTTGGGAAATGCTGGCCTTGCTTGGCAATGGCACCCTTGCTGTTCTTACGATGCATAATTTATACCAAGTGCGAACACTGGCCAAAATGTGCTCCAGACGAAGTCTGAGTTTAGTTGACAGCCTGGGGCCATGGAGGTAACGGGAGATGCCTGGTCACCCTGTATCCCCTTAGGAAGGCTCCCCCAATGGAAGCGTGCATTCCCCAGACATTGTACAAGCGGTCATTTAGTATTTTCTACAACTGGTACTCTTTATCATTTGTTTGTCCCTGTATTTCCATTGTGTTTTATTGCTTTTATATTTCACTGTGTATCCGCTGATCATTCACATAACCTGATGAGAAAACTGTAAGCAGGGGAGGTGTGTCTGAATTTTGCTTCACGATTTGGGTCTCCCGATACTGTGAGTGAGCTTATTTTCTGTAGTGCTTTTGGCAGTTGTTGCTGGACACGAGGCACTGCATCTTTTTAGAATGCAAGCTGAAGATGTGCCCTATTGTAAAGCAATGCTCTTGAAAGATAAGGTGTTTTGAGAATCCTGCACATGTTTGTAATGCAATAAGACAGCTAATTGGGTTTAGCGCCAACTGCAGAGAGCTGCATGTATCCTGCAGGCCACCGGGTCTAGGCCCTCCATGCTGGCTCATCCTTTCATCTTTCTAATCTCAGATTATTCCTATATTGCATGTTGTTAAAACATCAGGTGAGACACTATATACCAGAGTGCAATGTGATACCTATATTAAGTGAAGCCAGTGAATAGCAGGGCTTTATTATAAAGTCTGCTTTCAGGCAGTTGGTACGACTTGGGGACCAGACAACTATGTACACTGGCAAGTGCATGTATATGTGTGTCTAGAATGGCATTGCAGGCACCCTGAATACTGAAGCAGGTATGTGTTTACCCAATTGTGATAATGCACCTGCTGCAGAGATAGTACTATTATTGGAGGTTCACGAGTTTGTAACTTGGAAAGGATGAATCTGCTTTTTATTTCCTGTCATTAAAACTGCTAGCTTGTTCTCTGTATTGGGAACCTTCGCCCTGGTAACAAAGTGGGAGCAAAATTGCACTTCAGTTACTTTAAAAAGGGGTAAAAAGACAAGGTTAAGAATAATCCAAGCACAAATACTTTCAGAGGTAGGGCAAATAGTTTCAGTTCACTACCACCAGCAATTCAATTCAATAGGCCTGGGCCAAAGTCAATGGTTAAGAGTCTTGTATAGGCTAGCACAGTTCTGGTAGTAAACGGTTAAGTCTTTGCCACAGTTTTTAGAAGTACATGGTCAGGCGAAAAGTTAGATGTTGGTTTAGGGAAGGACAAGCCTTCAAAGTTGGGGAAAGTTTCACAAACTTTCACAGCGGCCGAACTGAGTTCTGCACCGCACTTGCACAGTACCTTTTAAATGAAGAAGAGCTGTAGCTGAGGCAGTTGTTCCTGGCAGTTCCTGCAGATCTCGCGGTTCCTGAGCTTCAGTCGTGGGGACAAGAAGGAGGACGTTGGGAGTTCCTGCACTGCCCAGGGAAGAGGGCACAAGCTTGGCAAAACGTCGGTTTAAGGTGCAAGTGCCTTAAAGTCCACAAACTGGTATCCTTCTCACTGGCTATCCGGTTTTCAACAGCACTCTGAAGAAAATTCGACCAGTATAGGGACAGTGTCCAGGTGACTTGCGAGTTGATTGTTCCCACCAAACTCAAGGGAAGAAGTTAACCTTGAAGGGCTTCTCTGTTTATGGAGTTTCAGGCAATTCGGACCTGCAGCAGGGCTTCACCGGTGGACCAGGAGTGCAGCAGTCATCTTCCTTCAGCTCCCTTTCGGGTCTTTCGTTCCAGTGTTCGTCTCTGCTTACCAAGTCCCAGAGTCCTGCTTTTAAACAATTTTCCCCCATTCATTCCAGCCTGGCTGTCACTCACACAGCAGGGTGGCTGTCCTTGCCAGACAGCCAGCCGGCCAATCACATCAGAGTGCATTCAGGTCTCCTTGGAGACTAAGCACAGGGAGTTTCGGGCACCTCCCTCACATCCTGTCCACCCCAGACACTCTGGCACTAGAGGATAGAACGAACAAAAGGACCAAACCTGGTTTGGCATGCAGACTTAAACATAAGAAGGACCTTTTCAAAAATAAACGGTGAAAAAAATCGACCAGAGTCTGTTTTTGCAGATAGGTCTTGGGCTCCATATTGGAAAACATGGCTGACCCGATTTTTAGCTACCGTGTTCGCGGTCGGGAAAAATCAGGTCGTTTTTAAAAACCACTGCCACCAGCCATATCAAGTACAAAAGGGTAACAAAGGGTAATTTGACTGTTACATCAGTGTTTAGACTCGGGGGATGCTAGGCAACCCCTCCAGCACTCTATAGGAAGATAGTGTGTGCCGGGTCTGTAAATTTAAAGAGACTAGTAAAGTCAATTTCACTTTACATGCTCTGGGAGACAGTAGTCAGTCCCAGAGAAGGTATTTAAACCTTGGGTGGGAAGTCTGAAAGTCACCCCTGTGCCACTGCACTGACGGTGCTGTGTGACACACAAGAAAAAGATGATGCCTATGGAGTTGTTTTATAACTTCAGATCGAAAGAACACAAAAGTAAAACACAAATCAAAACACATGAAAGAGTGGGGAAAAAAGGCTCACACTCTTTCGAGGTAAAAATTAAAATCCTAGAAATCCAGCAAAGTTACTGGGGTCTCAAAAGGTAAGGGAAATGAGCAAATTCTTGAGAATTCTCCCTAAGACCCTTGAACTGTGATCACTTGTGTCTGTTTTTACTGTTGCCACCATGAGTCCCTTACAGCCCTGAGCATGTTATCAGCGGTGCATAAGTCAGTAATGGACCTTAATACCCGCACAACAGGCCTGCCTCCAAAGGCCCCCTTAACAATGGTGACAAGGATGGTATCCGGTCCTCTGCCGATCTGGGACATCACACTGGCAGTGCTCAGCGACTGCTGAGGAGTGCACCCCGCCTCCTCCTATGTTGTCCACCCAAACAAGCACCCCCTTCCAGTGTCCCTCACCTGAGGTCATGCATCGTCAGCCTCCCCGACACGCGCTACCCTGGCCGGCCTCCCTGGCATTGATTGTCACGGTATCCCCAAACAAGGGCGTCCACCAGCAGCCTTCCCGACGTGCTGCCAGGCAGACTCCTGATGTCGCAGGGCCCTGCCCTTGCGTGATGTGGAGGATGTGGCTGGCCGCACCGCCCGTGCTCCAGCTGGTCTTCGGTGGTCTGCTGGGCCCCATCTAGGAGCACCCTCCGCCTCTGCATCACCATACCACCGGCCTCCCCGGCAGGCATTCAAAGATATCCCCCGACAGTAGATGCACAACACGGTATTCTGACCAAAGGGCACCCGCCATTGGCCTCCCCAAGGTGGATCGATGGGCCCTCCGCCAACCCTGGTCCCACAGGGACAGATTCCCACTCCTGAGAGCCCTCTGCCTCCTTCCACGACTGCTTGCAGACCGGGCTCCTGGGGACCAGGGGAATTCTGCTCCTGTATTGTGGAGCCCAGTGAACACCAACCTTCCCCTCCACGTGGCTGATCTCCCTGGCTTCCGATCACCAAGGGGTTAAGATGTTGAAGGAGCCCCACCTGCTGTCGGGTGAGGGAAATCTACATGTCCGGAGATGCCGGCCACAACCTGCAGTGTCAAGAATATCCGGTGAGAGAAGATACCGGGGCGCCGAGACCACACTGCCATTTTCCAGTGCCAGGCAAGTGATCACCAAGCCACAGCGCACGCAGTGCCCTCAGCCTACGAACACTGGCGCACCATGTAGTGGCACCCTGGCACAATTGCCTGACTGGGCATCTTGCACGTCCCATCTCAAGAAGAGGCAAGCGAGGGTCCCACGAGAGAAGGACAACAGTGAGGAAGAACCCAGCCACTGACAGCCAGTAGTGAAGGGGAGAATGGACCCATGGATAATTTATGTCATTATTGTTTGGTGTTGGGGTTGACATGGGATGTTGGGATGTTATCTTGATAGTGAAATATTACAGGTCGTCACTAGTTATACCTATTTGGGAGTTAACGTGAATAATCATCCATCAGACCAACCCTATCATGCAAATTTAAAAACAAAATTAGCCACGGCCATATCGCAAGCATGCATTATTACAGCAAGTTCTCAATCAGCCCGCTCCTCACATATTATAAACAGAAAGTAATTCCTATCTTACTATATGGTGTGGACTCAAAACAATGGAAACCCTACATCTATTGGGCAAAAACGGAAGGGAGGTACTGGAAAACTGTGCTGAATTTACCCTCATCTCTACCTATTGCTATATTCAGGTATGAATTAGGGTTATTGTCGCTAAATGTCAGTTACAAGTGGAATCTGTGTTCATTTTATCGTAAATGTGTACTTGTTGAGAACAGTAAAGGCCTCCTATCAATATTGTCTGACTATGTGGGAACATCTGATGATGCCTTTATCAAGATCAGGCGATCAAAAGTGCATGAGACTTTACACGATGCGGACATCATACATGAGCTTCTCTTAACCAATGCCGATAGAGCAAAAACAAAGTTATGGCAACAGGACTGGATTAAGACAAGGGAACAATGCATGAAATATAAAGACTTTAGTCAAAATCCATTTTTAAAGCAATATGGGGTCCCAGCGTCCTATTTGATGAGATTTTCTAATCCACAATATCGTGTGAAACTCATGCGCTTTAGATTTAATCTGTGGCAGACTAAGGAAATTACAGCAAGATGGCATTTATCAGATCACACACATCTAATGTGCCAATGTTGCAAGCGAGTGGGTGAAACCTTAAAAACATCTCATGGTTGAATGTATTGAACTAATATCTTTGACAAATCTATGTTTTAAAAATTACTTTGGAGATTATACTAATCTGGATGCACAAGATTTGTGGAAAGCTCTTTTCCACATGGAATCCAAAGTAGTGAGATATGCAATTGTACATTTCTTGCAGGCCTTAAATCTAGACCACTATGATGTTATAGAATAAAAATGGGCCAAATTCCAGTGAGATGTGATCAATTTAACCCTGAACATTGAGAAATGTAATTACTTTATTTTCTCTTTAATTGTTCATTTTATATTCCTTTTTATCTGAATGGAATCTTAAAACTTTGTAATGAATATGAATGCATTACCATCTTTCTTTTTATCTCCTTTTCTCTGTTTTAATATGTCAATGTAATTAATAATGTGATCGAATGAAACAATGTTGAAAGGTTGAGACTTCTCAGCCAAATCAATAAAAAAAAGAAATGTCTCCTCACGCTCTTGGAGCTAAGTGGACCCAGCTATTTTATTGGCTTGTGTCAAAGGTCATTATGACGCTGCTATTGACAACCTACACTCTGTCAGCTTTGTATTCTGCTTTTAGTTAGGCAGCTGACAAATTAGCTCCAGTGAAACAGCGTAAGAAACCGCAAAAGCTGTCAGCTTTGTGGTTTACTGAACATATGCACTCTCTCAAGCTCTTATACAAGCTTGCTACAAATTGAATCATTATACCTCCTTAATTTATACTCCTACTCCCACCAAGTTGAAGTCGTAGCCCAACTGGCACAAGATTATCACAATAACTATTCATTAAGTTGGAATACTGAACAGGCGACTCACTTGTGGAGTGTGAGTGCAAAACCCCAAAATGTAGCGAAGAGAAAACCAAAACTTCTGGTTGAGGCCCAAAGTCTTAAAACTAAAGGCCTGTTTGCCCATAATCTAACAAAAGCAAGAACAATTCTGAGAAGAGTCAACAGAATGAACCTCCTCATGAGAAAGTGATTCCCAAAATACTGTCAGTTCCACATAGTTTCATTATAGCACAATTGAGCAAAGGAATCAATTTGTAGGTTTTTTTCGATGGACCAATACATTTAGGATGAAAGGCGGAGGTCGGAGAGCCTTCCATTATCTCTAGAAAGAGCAATCAGGTTTCGAGAACCAAATGTCCCATGTAAAGGAGATAACCCAAGAAATTACAATTCTGAGTCCAGCTTCAACCCACAGACAGATGCTGGAGCAGTCGCTCAGAATCAATTTGACCCGAGAATGTTGCCAAGATCCCCTCCTGAGGTAAACAGTGAGTTTGGGGGGATTGCAAATTATTTAAAATTCCTGAGCAGAATCGTAGGAACTATAATAGAGACCCCTAACAGTTACTTCAAGCAGTACAGGCCTAGATTTCAAAGATATATGTAGCCATACTTTACAAGAACCACTTGGTAAGCCATTTTAGGGCATGCATAGTACTTTGTGAGTGTTTTACTTTGATTCCAATACATTTTTTGGCTTGATTTGGGTGCCTTTGGAGGGACTTGTGTGTATTTTGCAATCTGTTTTCAGTCAGGTTGGTCGTTTTCTGAGAGGTTTGTTTGGTGTTTTCCTTTGATTTCCAACCCGATTTATGAGCTTGTCTGCATCTAGTGTGCCCTGCCTTTGTGATGTAGTCCTTTGTTTGTTTCTGGCTTGTTTTCCTTTCCCCGCCCAACCCTTTAGCAATTGGCTTAGGCAGTCAGGTGTCTCTTTGCCTTTGTCTTTGCAGCCATCTCTTCCTGCTTCCCCCTGCCTTCGCCCATCCACTTTCATCCAATCGCTGACCCTCCTCCCAACTCCCCTGCTGCCTGTCAATTTGGTTCGCATTGGTCCGTGTCCCCCCATTTGACCGGAACAGCTGCATTTCAGAGGCCCTTCCAGGGCAGTTGGCCAAGGGCCAGAGGCAAAACGCAGCTTCCATCCCTGTTTGCCCCTGATTAACCCGGGACGCCCGACGCAGACATCCTACAGCGACCACAGTAATTGTGGTGTGGGCGGGGAGTACTGCCATTTCTGTACTCCAGTAAAGCTCCACCACGCTTACTACTTGACATTATACCTCTACTCACAGTTAGCCTGATTGGGCAAGTCAGTTTATTTTTGCATTCATCCTGATTTTATAATTCAACCGTATACCTCACTTATCAGAATAGAATAAGCTTGCCACGCATTGCATTTCCTGACCTTCGCGAAATCAGACATATTTGGTCTGGGTGGGAGTAGAGCCATTACAGAACTCCAGGGTAGCCCCACTTCTTCGTTACTCTATTGCACACTTTCTGCTCATATTTATCCTGCTGCGCTTGAAGACGGGCACTGTGTAATCTCCTGTAGTGTATCTGCCCTCTGCATTCTAAGACTGGCATTGTGTCGTATCTTGCACTGTAGTGTATTTTGCTACCTGCTGCACCAAAAGACAGGCATTGTGTAGTATCTTGCACTGTAGTGTATTTTGCTCCCTGCTGCACCCAAAGGCAGGCATTGTGTAGCATCTTGCACAGTTGATATATTTTGCTCCCTGCTGCACTCAAAGATGGTCATTGTATAGCATTTACATGGTGGGGTATTTAATCCCTGCTGTGGCATAGAAAAGAGCTGTGTAACAACTTGCACTGAGCTGCACAATTCTACCTGCAGCATTCGCCCTATAGCTATAGTCGTTTAACAAATTGCCTACAATTGTGTCATACATTGTGTAACTCCTCCCATTTCTGTGAACCATGCCTCACTCTGCCCAGCTAGCTAATATCATGCCCAGCCTCCCTCTCCCCAACAATCCTCCCCAACCCCATTACCCCCACTTTCCTCTCTGACTAACAACACTCCATCAAACCCCACTACCACTCCCCCTCCCACACTCCCTGCATGCCCAATAACATCTGCCCCCCTTGGGGTCCCTCACACCTCCAGGAATATGGCAGCCCGTTGGTGCGCCACCTACCAAAATCTAAACTCGACACACCACACCCCAGCTCACACTATAACTCTCCCTCTCTCCCAAACTCTACCCACCTTTATCACCTGCGCCTTCACACTGTTTCCTTCCCTGCAACCCATGCCCCCACCACCCACTTAATCTCTGAATTCCCGAAACCCGCGATTAGTCGCCCTTTGCCAACACAACCCCCTCATCAAACCTTCTCACACTCACTCATACACCTACCCCCCTCAAACGCACATGCCCCACTCTTTGTAGATCATCACCCCCGCTTTCCTCACCTCCTCTCCCCCTTAGGTCCATCCGCATACCGCCTCTCTAATCCTCCATCCCTCACCCCCATCCCCGGTACTAGCCCGGTTCACCACCCCTCCCAAACCCACAATTCATAGCAGCATCCCTCAGCCCCCCCCCCCGAGTTACCCTCCGAACATGCCACTGCTCCATTCCACAGCTGACCTCGCCCACCGCCCCGCCCCTTGCCGATACCACACCACACTACACTATACATCCTTCCAGCTATCTTGCATTCTCATTAACGCCAGATCTGTCTCTTAAAAACAGACACGTCTTTCAGCTCATATCCAATGAAAACACTGACACCCTATTTATCACAGAAACCTGCTGAACTCCAAAATAGCTCCAAACTAGCTCGGATAGCCCCCCTTCCTCCTGCCCCTCATCGAGTCCATTCCCTCTCCCGTCCACGAGACGAGATCCTTGCCCGCCCACTCAACCAACCTTCTCCTGGTTCTTACCTGTTTCCCCTGCCGAATTCACCAACTTACTAACTCTAAGCAGGAGACCCTTGCCTGCCTGACTTGTAAAGAAGATGCTCACCTCTACCTGTGCCGACATCATCTCTTGCTCCATCCTCAACAATTCTCTGTCATTCTCTGTCATCTTCCCGGAGGCCTTGAAAAAACGTCAAAACCCATTCTAAAAAATAAAACCTCTCAACCCCTCGCTCCTTCTAGCTATCACCCTATCTGTAAAACCCGTTTCATTGCCAAAGGTATAGACTGTACAGCCTACAAGCAACTGGTCCGATTCACAGAAACCAACAGACTCCTCAATGCACCTCAATCGAATAGCGGATTCATGAGGATGTGCTGCACTCATTCTCTTCAATCTCTCAGATGCTTTTGACACCAAATTTGAAGTGATCAGGAAAGGTCCCAATGATGAAGAGCGGCTCACGTTGTCATTGTCCCTCTGTCATGGGTTCACCCACCTCCCCCACCCAGTCAAGTCTCAGTTGGAGCAACTCCTTCCCTGCCTTTGCACTCAAGAGCTCGTATATCCGAGATATTTCGTGCCCGCCCTCCGAGACATCGTACATCATTTCTAGGGTGGCATTGGGGTCTTCTTCTAGTACTGTTTCAGGCCACCTTTCCCTCACCCGTTTCATGATCCTGGTGTAAGTGATATATTGGCCCTTATGCACCCCTGTCTCCTTCAGCAACCTCTCAAATTCCACTGCCTTCCCCGCCCACCATACGTCTCCAAGGGTGGCCAGGCCCACCGGTTCCCAGTATCTGGGGACCCCTTTAATCAATTGGGAGTCTTCCCCACATAATACCACCAGCGGGACCTGCTGCTGTGACCTGTTTCCCTCAGTCTTCTTTTCACCGCTCCGAAGTTCATTCTGCTGCGTTGTACGTGCAAGGTGTAGTCTGGGTATGCAGTGATTTCCGCGGGCCCTCTTTCGATCGTTCCGACCTTCTGGAAGAATTCGAGTATTTTCTCCCGATCCCAGTAGTTCAGGATCTTTGCGATCAATGGCCTGGGGGGACACCCGGGGGCGGCCTCCTCGTCAAAGCCCTGGGCGCCCTCTCAACAGCAAACCCCTGGGTCAGTGCACCTCCGGTTATTTCCTGCAGCAGCATGGTTTCCACGTATTCTGTTGGGTTTTGCCCCTCCATTCCTTCTGGCAAACCAACGATGCGGATGTTATTGCGTCTGGCACGCCCATCTGCTTCCTATGCTCTGTTCTCCAGGTTGCCCACTCGCTGCACGAGGGCATGGATCTCGGATCTGTGGGCGGCGCATTCCGCTGTGTTTGGTGCCATCTCTTTTTTCCAGGTTTTCAGTGCGCTCCGCAAGCGTTCTCACATCTTGTCTTAGTAAGTTCACATCTTCCTGGACCGCTCCGACCTTAAGGTCCAGTGCCATTTTCAGTTCGTTCATAGCCAGGCCCAGTTTTGTCTCCCAGGCACCTTTCAGGTCTGCAATTGCTGCCAGCACCTCCTGGATTGTGCCCGGGGTTTCGTCCGTCACAGTGGTAGTTTTGTCCTTCTTCCTGGCCCCCTCTGCCCCTGGAGGTGTCTTGGCATAGGCCTCTAGCGTGGGCTGCTTGCTCTTCGGTCGCACAGTTTTATTAGACATCATGCTACACCACCTTGGTATGGGCCAGCACAGTGACCACTTGTATGCAGATCCACGCAATGTCGGGCTTTTCTTGATGTTTGGGACCCGCCTCGACCGTGCGGAGGATATGCGCCTAAAGCCTGCTGCGCTCCTGGAATGGGCCGTGTCCCCTCACGTGCCTGCTCCAGTTCAATATTGTTCTGCAGGCCCTTTCCGTGTTCTCCCCAGTAGCCAGTGTCAGGTGTTCCACCTGCTGTTAGTGTGGCTCCACTATATTTTGTGCTGCCACTACTTGTGTCTGTAAGGTGCCTCCACAGGTGCTCACTTCTCCCTGGGGTCCAGGCATGGTGGTCTATTGGTCTGCCACTTTATTTTATTTATTTACCCTTTTCTTCCTCTTTTCCTTCCCTTCCCTTAATTATTTTGCTGGGGCTCCGATACCAGGTGGTCGTGTCTGATGGGTTCCTTCGGGCCAAGCATCCAGGTGTCTCCCCACGTTATGCCCACGGTTCCTCTTGCTCTCGTGCACCTTACGTCCGTCACTGGGCCTTGGCACCTGGGTGATCCCTCCCCTGCCTGCGCTTTATGTTGTTGTTGCAGGCATTCTGTCCCGGTAGGGGCTGTTGCCTGCAATCCTGTCCTGGGCCGGGTGCGCATGCCTGCGCTCTGATCGGGTGCTCCACTGTGGGCCAGCTGGGCACCTCTCTCAGGGTGCCCCCGATGTATGTGAGAGAGAACGTTTTTTTTTTCAGGGGAGCTGTCCCCACCAGGCCCCCCTGTACCTTCACTGCCTGGCTCCCAGGGATAATGAGATAGCTCACCGCCAGTCCTGGCTTCTGTGTAATTCAACTACCAGAATCACTTCGCGGCTGTACGGGGAGGGCTCCGGCACCCTCCCGATGAAGATCCGGATCTCTGGATCGTTTGGCGTCTTCTGTTGCGTCCAGCTCCCTCGGGCTCAAACACTTCGGGGGATCTTCGCTCCAGCAGGAGCCCCCAGGCCCAACAGCGGGTCCCCGGGCACACAGCCTCCACAGTTTCGTCCCCCGCGCTCGACGGCTGCAGCGCATCTGGGGGCGCTCCAATCCTGCACTGCGGACCGGGTTGGCAGGGATCGCTCGTCTCTCCTGTGCCCGCTGTGGGCATCGGCGTCCGCTCCTAGGTCCCGCAGGCCCCCGCTCCGGGCGGGTCTGTCAGTCTGCTCTCAGGCTGGGCATCACTCGATCCACACGGCCGCAGCGGGCCCAACCTCAGTTGCCGGCCCTTTGTTCACTGGCCGCCATCTTGCCTGTCGCACGATCGCGGGCACCCGTCTCACCTCCGTGGCTGTAGCTTCTTGTCTCAGCCAGCGCCCAGGCTCTCCTAGTGCTCGGATTGTGCCCCCAATGTTCATGCACCTTTAGAAATGCTTTTGGCTTGCATGGACCACTGGAAACCGCTTGTTTCCCTGCGGATCAATGTCGGATCTTCGGGAGCTCCTCACAAGAGCGTCCTCTTACGCGGCCATTTAGCCACGCCCCCAAGCCACATTATTATTGAAGCTATATTTATTAGACGGATGTCAGCCAACACTTGTGTGGCCCTTCGTGGGTCTTTCTCAAGACATGCAGTATGATTAAGCAGTCATTGCTTCGAAGCAATGAAATGTGGTCCACAGTAATCTCTGCTATTGTAGGCCCTGTTGGGGCTGACTACCACTTTTGCGTGTCCTTGTTGGGCTTTTTGTATATCAGTCCACTGGCTAGCTCACAGTTGTGCACCAGTCGTTGATAGGCTAGCTGTCAATTGCTGTCATCCATTTATCACAGGATCCTGGGGTAATATTGCCTTCAACAACTTCAAGACAACAAGCTTCAGTTCTTATTTGGGCTGGTGTTCTTTTCGGAAGGTTCTGTCTACTGGCTTGGCAAAGCTTGTTCTATTTAAAAGTTCAACAACTTCTGTGACAATTTCATGTAGAATGTTACAAGAGCTAAGGTTCACTTCAAAACTAGATTTACGCATAAGCGATTGCTTCTTGATGGTATACTCCAACTTGTTACTTGCGTTCCCTTTATTATAGACAGCTTTCGACCTCAACACTGATCGGGCAGCACACTACTTCATATGCGGCCTCTCTAAAGTGAGATATTCTTGCAACTGTTTGGGAAAGTCTGTAACAACTTGTTAAGTCATAACTGTTACCGTTCTCCCTGTTAATGGGAGGCACACGGCTTCTCCTGTTAATGATTTTAGTGTAAAAATTGGAAAATAAAGACTTTCTTTACGCACTTCAGCTATTGCAGGATAAGCTTGTGATATGTTTCCCTTTGTTTAACAAGACTTACCACAATTATGAATGAGTTCATTCGCTTCACCTTCTACGCGAGGGAACGTCAGCTGGCTACAGTTAAAATCAAGGCGTTTCTACTTCTTTCTTTTGAAAGATCGACGTGACCACAGCAGATGCTCCTCGAGCCCGACTGAGCTAACAGAAATTGCCCTCTAGTCAATCAACCAACTGTCGCACAACCGTTAGCTAGCCACCGGACTAATATCCAACCAGCCCAACCAGTACACGCACAACAGGTAAACAGCCCTAACAGGTCCTAAAATAGCAGAGATTACTCTGGACCATTATGTCATTGCTTCCAAGCGATGACTCCTTAATCATACCGCACGCCTTGAGAAAGCCACACCATGGTCAAAACATGTGTTGGCTGACATCTGTCTAATAAATATAGCATCAATAAGTTGAATAATTTGTCTTGAATACATGATTTCTGCAATATCGATAAATTAAATGAATAAATGATCCAGAGCCTAGGTGAACAGGGCTCAATTTCTGCTTCTGAACATGTTCTTTGGAGATGGAAGGTCACCTTCTCATTGGAGCCCCACCACCGGCAGCAGGGTATCGAGGTTAGCTCAAAGATCAGCTCAGTGATCTACCTATGCTAGTGCCCTACACCTAATTTGCATGATCCAAATATGGTGTGCCATGAAGTGCCTAAAAGCTGGGTGACGAGTTTCTTAATTCGCATGCAAGGAGGAGGGCTTGTCATGAAGAACCAATGTGAAGAAGAGATGATAGTTATTAAACATGTATGCACACTAATATACATACATAGGACATTTATACATCCACATGTAGTGGGCTCGTTTTATGAATTGATTAAACTTGCAGTCAGGGGTTCTGAGCTTCTGCAAACAACTGATTTTGCAAGTAATGATTAACCGAGCAGATGGTGAGACAACAAACCGGCCAAGGGTTTTATGGCCTGGTATCTTCACAGAAGGCAGATGGAATCCTTTTTAAGTGCATAGGAGCTTGTCATTTATTGTTTAGAGGGATCTGGCCTTTTGCTTTTGACCAACAATAAATGTGGGGTGAAGTGATGCTCGAGGCCAGCGTGACCGATACTTCATTGGCTTTGATTGTTTTCTCAGGATGTAACCAAGAGGCCATGCGTCCAGGAATGGTAGTCGTTTAGATTAGAATGTTCGGGAGACACCAGTAAGTCAGGGTGGGTGAGATGGTTATCGTCAGTTCAAAGGGAACCTGATTCTTCTTCTTCTTCTCCTCATGTTGTTAGGGTTAGAAGGTCTCAGGCCAGCTGTAACTTGTAATAAATTATGTTTGTATTTAAATGTGTAACATGTGATGATGTCACGACCTATCACAGGCAAATCTTAAAACAGGGTGTGTTGTACACATGAGCTGAAGCTTGTAGTTAAGATTATTGTGACCAAGGAGAACGGGAGAATGATTGGATTTCTTGTGGGGGAGGGTTGTAATAAAATATATGGGAGTGTTTTAGCTGTTACAAAAATGTATGTAATGTGTCAATTTATGTGGTATGGGGAAACTCGGGTTAGTTTGACTCTACAGCGTCCTCTAGCTCCTCCCTGGGATGATTGTACAATAATCCTGCTTTACATACAAACTTGCACTTGCTTCTTAAGTAGTGGGCCTACTTTGGGTTGAGGTGATTAGAGGCCCATCCCCACACCATTGACCACACAATACTCAGGAACAGGCTCTTCGTTCTAGGCATCAAACATTCCACCCTCAATTGGATCTCCTCATTGCTTTTGAATCGCTCACAAATCATGCTGCTTCCACGTTTCCCCTCTGCCCCTGCCATGTCCCAAAAGGGGTCCCACAGGTAGTCTTCCAGTCACCCTTCCTCTTCAACCTCTACCTCAGTCCACTCCCGGCATTCATCCGCTCTCATAATCTCACCTGCTACAATTAGCAAGATGACACCCAAATCATCTTCAAAATTCCCAAGACACAAGCTGTCCTGCCTTGTCTCTCTGCTATCGACCTGTAAATGTCAAATAACCACCTTCTTCTCAACCCAGGCAAAATAGAAATCGTAATTTGTGGCAAAGTCACCCTCATACCACAGCCGATACCCTGGCCAGACCCCTTTAGAGCTCCAAGGGCAGCCTCCACATCGGTAAAAAATCTCAGATGCACAATGGACTCAGACCTATCCCTAGCCCAACATATAAACTCTGTGTCCAGAACCTGCCACATCCACATCCTTAAGTGAATCTTTCCCTATCTCTCCTACCCACACAGCGTTTGTGCAATACATCTCTCACCTAGACTATGCCAACTCCCTCTATCTTGGCATCCTAGCACGCCAGCTCAGAAAACGTATTCAAAACTTTGCTGCCAGACTCCTCCTCGCCCTCTCACCCAGAGAACATATCACCCCCACCCTGAGAGTGCAACACTGGCTCCCTGTCAATCGACGAGTGATTTTCAAAGCCATGTGCATCACACACTGTGCCCTCTGTAATACTGGACCAGAGTTCCTCCAGGATAAGGTCATTCGCTACCAACTGACCAGAACCCTCTGATCGGGCTCTGCTTTCCTTCTCGCAATTCCCCCTTACAAGTCCTCCAGAGTTGGAGGCTCAGCCTTTTCTATCCTAGCGCGCTCCATCTGGAACTCTTGTCTACTTCGCGTCGGCCACACTGAGGACTACTGTTCCTTCAAAAAAGATCTCAAAACTTGGCTATTTGCAAAAGGCATCCTGAAGCCTATCGATGAACCCAGCTTCCTTCTAAGCAAACCTAACTCTTCCTGAGACATGAACAGTCCCCACCAGGTAGTGATGTCTGTTATGGCAGCAGCCCAGACCTCGCACAATGACCAGCACCAATCTTGATCATGGTTGAGTGCCACTAGTCAGATGCTGGCTGTTATTACGGTGGCCCCGCCTAGAAACACTTGTCGACTACTAAATACACAAATCACAATAACCATCTACAGATTATAAATTACAAACTGTGAGCAAAACAGAAATTTTAACCAACCTCCCACCTGATAATCCTCCTGTGATATCTTAACCCTCCCACTCACTCTTTCCCAGTGAATAATCTGTCACACACCCTGTCTCCCAGGGCCAATGGGGGTGAAGACCTCTGGCTGAGAAGACTTTGATAGTTTGCCATGTATGGTGCTTGATGGAATGATAGCTTGCCATAGATTTAACCTAAAGGCATTTGAGTGTCCGTCCATTCTGCGCTTGTGGGATTTGGGGGTTTGCCATGTTCTGCACTTGGAAGATTGTAGGCGCTGGGCAGGTTCTGCGCTTAAGAATTTGTGGGCTCGGTCTTGTTATGCACTGGAGGAATTGTGAAGGTTTGTCCGGGTAGGGCAATCTGAGGGTTTAATCATATGCTGCGCTCAGAAGTATAGCGAAGGCCTACCAAGGGACTGTGCTTGGAAGGAAATACGAAGGATATCCATGCATTAGTCTTGAATGAGAGGTGTTGATTAGTACAGACATCACTAGTGGAAGGATCGGGGAGGCCAGCCTTGTGTCGCTCTTGAGGGATTGTGGTGGCTGACCATACGTTGCACTTGGAAATACGAAGGAAGGCCTGACTTTCCTTCTGGATGCCTAGTTCATGCTCTGCCAGTGGAGGAGTTGTGAGGGCTAGCCATGTGTTCAAACAGGTGCACCTTTAACAAAGCTCCTTCCGAGCCTCAAGGTACCTATAAACGCACCACCTTGGTGGACATTTGGCACAGGCACGGCTGCCCGCATGCATCAGCATGCAGTGAAGACTGCACCACATTTGGTCTAGCTGCCCACATACTGGTCTGCCTCCTTTCACAAGACTCTACTGCAACACCTCTGCCATCAGAATACAGTGAAGACATACAACAAAATTCGGTCCACCTGGACACATAACCAGTTTCTTGCACTTGCTTACTGCAGCCCGACCAGCCCCTAAGCCCTATCCTGGCCAAAACGCACACACATATTCTAAAACCTACTCTGTGATTTCCCACACTTTGGGTTTCATTCCCCGAGGGCATTCCTACCACACAGTGCGTTGAGACTATAATAATGATTACAGGCGCTATACAAATGATGTTATACAATACAATACAATATGAAACTAGAGGAGATCAGAGACACCAACATTTGGAAAGCCAGGTGGGAATGCTTAACAAACAAATTGTTAAATTATTATACAAATTATTGCACTGCCGGCATCGCATACAAAATATGCTATGAACACCACAAAGAGCTCAGACAAGCGACTAGATAAAAGAACACTTGATCAAGGCCAACCACGTACTTGGGCGAACCAATCTGGATTGTACCTATTAAGAATTATGACCAAAGGGGGGGTTCCCCAGAACAAGACACAAATAAGGAAAATTTGTTACGCTTCAACTTTAAGCGCATGTTGATAAATCACTAATCCTGGACACTTTTGATTGCGGATTTCCCTCTTCACGGTTCAGAGACTGCACTGATCACGGTGTAGGATAACATATTAAAAAACTGAGATGAAGGTCAATTGACGCCGATGATCATGCTAGACTTATCAGTGGCGTCTGTCACCGTAGATGCAGATTCTATGCTTGGTAGATTGTCAGAGCCGCCAGTGTCTACAAAAATGCCCTAAAATGGTTTCCGTCGTTCATGGATAGCCGCTTCCAATGTGTTTAAAAATCGGAGCTATATCTCTAATTCTATTCCAGTATCCTGTGGAGTTCCTTAAGGCACTTCCTAATCCCCATTGTTGTTTAATATCTATATGCATCCTCTTATACTATCTCTGCTACCATTCAGGCGTAGATGAATATATGATATATGTGAAGGTCCGCAAGTAGATAGTCATTGCATATCATAGCACAATGCACTGCTGAAGTCTGTCAGTGGATGACTACCAATAAGCATCAACTAAATATCTTGTTTAGACCTATACATTTTAGGGGGGAGTCTGCATAGACTAATCCCCCATTTGTATTTGCTTTATGACTTTTGCGGCTAAGGTCAAGACCTTTAGGATCATCTGGCAGTCTAACTTGGGTTGTGAGCATCAGGTCGGAGTAATTGTACTGTCTTTCTTTTATTATCTTTGTTTGCCCTTCCATAAATTACATCACCAGATCAAGCAGTTGTGATGGGCTCACCGATTAAGTCCTCACTGGACCACACAAACAGCTTGCTAGCCGGTATGCCTTCAAAGCAATTTAACAGATTACAATTTGCCCACAACGCAGCCATCAGATGTATCCATGAGCTTCCTAAAATGTCCCCGTTCTCAGTAGCCCAAAGATCCCTCCACTGGCTACCGATCAGGCAGAGAATATACTTTTAAATCCCGTGCCTGGTGTTAAAGTCCATAAATGGTTCTGCTCCCTGTTATTTGGCTAATTAAATGTCTCAATCGGACGACTTGTGTACTCTGCTCGGCCGATAAGTACCTCTTAAATATTCTTTCCACCCTTTGTGTGTACAGAGGGTTTATCTGTCTATGGGCTGCGGTTGTGGGACTCCCTCCCACTATCACTGCGCAAGTTGATCTCTTCTGGCCTTTTAGGAAAGCCGTGAAAACCTTACTTTCCCAGTAATAGGTTGCGTTTTGTTCATGTGATGTATCAACTTTTATCAGAAGGTGGTACATTGTATAACCTGCACCTAGATGAGGTTTAGGCCGTTAAGTGTGCAATACAAATATATCAAATCAATGAAATTAAATCAGGTGGGTAGGGTAGTCGGGAGCCTCTTCATCTAATTGAATTGTACCCTGCGGATGATCACAGAGGGGAATAGCTCTGAGAAGTAGAGAAAGAGGGGGAGTGGCAAGATCCTGCATGGCACTATTGTTGCCAGCACGGCTATGTCCACAACCAGAGTCAGGTATGTCGTCAGTGTCATACTATTCAGTGATAAAGGTACCAAAGCAGTGAAGAAACCGTAGGTCAGTCAGAAGGAAATGTGTGTCTTGGTGGGGAAGAACACGGCTGCATAGCTAAACCTAATGGCACCAGGAAGAAGACTCTGAGAGTGTTGTCACCAGAATCCATGTGTTGCATGCCCTCTATTAGCAAGTGAGTTTTTACGTTGTTCAGCACTCGGTCACAGCTCCAGGAGGAGAGCAACAGTGAGAGATCCATCACGCCGGGTGCACAAGCTCTGGCCTGGCCCCTCACCTAGAGCCAAACAGAAACCATATTGCAGACACCAAAATCAAATACACCAAATGCTCACACTGAAACACCAACAGGAGGGAGAGAAACTCACAAGAATCTGGAGACACTAAAATGTGAGGTTCATGAGGCCCTACTTTGAAACCCCTATTCCCAACATGGCAGATAGGGTGTTTCTAACCTCAGGCCATCCATGAGAGATGCTCGACACCTGCATATAATGAGGACTGTCCACAGTGATGGAAAGGAGGTGATATGATATGATAGTTTATTTATATAGCGCCTATACACAATGCGTTTCAAAGCGCTTCAATGCAAGGGAGGGAACAAGGGGAAATACAATAACATTCTTACAGGCCATGAACAGTAAGGATGTGAAATTAACTATCGTACTCGGCCTGACGACATTTCAGATAGTGCAAGAACTAAGACATAGGTAAGGAAGCGAGGGGGAGAGTGGGAAGCAAATAGAAACAGACAGGCGACTACCGTACCAGACCTGATGACATTTCTGGTAGAGCTGGAGAAAAATAAAAGGTGAGGGAGAGGGGTGCAGAAAGGGAGGGGAGGAACAAAACAAGCGACTATCGTACTAGGCCTGACAACACTTCAGATAGTGCTGGGGGGGGGGGAACAAGTAAGGGGAGGGGTGAGGAGACAGACGATGTTGCTATCATACTAGGTACAGGGACAATTCTGATAAGTGCATAGAGGAAAGTAAGGGGAGGAGGGGAGGAGATAGAGAAAGGGAGAGGAGGAGAGAACAGAGAGTAAGCAGTCAAAAAGAGTGGAGAAGCAAGAGGAGAGAGCGAATACAATTGCAGAAGTCAGTAGTAACACATAATGATGCAAGCCAGGATACAAGATGAAGATGGGAACAGCATGATTCAGGGCCACCATGAGTACAAGATGCAAAGGAAGTCCAGCATGAGAGTTGAGAAAGGGTGACGCACCGTGAAACAATGAAGTCCATAAAAGTCAGGTCCAGCATTGGCCACAAGACGGTGATGGTCAAACCAGAATGTATCAGGACAGACTCCTGCAGAAGTAGGCTGGAGTGGGACGGAGGGGGAGCAAGGTAGAAGAATCAAGCAAAACAGTCAACACCTGTGTGCGAGAAGGGTGGGGGGCACAAGGGAACAACACGGGGGGGAAAGAGAGGGTGGGGATGGCCTGTGGGGACAGAGGGAGTAAACACATGTTGGTGCATGCTTACCTGCTGTCTGAGGAGGGGTTCGGGCCCTAGGTCCTCCTAGTCCAAACAGGAATTGCCCTTTTCTTCATCTGCCCTTCACTTCGAACGCCCGGGTTGAAAGATGCCCTTAATCTAAGAGTTAAAGGAGGAAGGAAGAGGCAAGGCTAAGAAGGTGGGTGGTGCTTAGGCCAGGTGACCTAGATCCACTTGCACCTGCTCCCCATCTGCCAGATCAAGCCAGGGCAAACTGCACTACATGAATCTACCCGCAAATCTGAGCTCTCATTCCAATCACCCTATGAACCCCTGTGTAAAACAATTCACTTGACTCGTTTGGTGGGTGACAGACTGGATTCCTGCAAGGGAGTGTTGCAATAATAAGGAGAGTTAGCAAGAGGTACAGGACAGCACAACCTGCAATGGCCAAAAGGGCCACGCAGGGAGAGTAAGAAAAGGAGAATGAGGGGAGCAGAACCTGGGCTTGCAAGATGAAAAAGGCCAGCTAGAGGCAGAGAACACGAAAGGGAGTTGGCTAAGCCAGTGTAGTATAGGAGAATCCAGGTTGAGAAGGCAGTATAGGTGGGCTGACCTACTGAGAACCTGGGCATAGAGATGGGCATTTACCCCACCCCACATCCCTAAAGCTGTTAGTGATCCGGTGCAATAGAGTCGAGACTCTGGTACAATTTGCAAGCAAGCTTAAAGCTCAAATAAAGTAGCCTTGCTAAATCTGAGACCCTGCTCGAAGTTGTGAGGCCACCAGTCTAAATAAATAAGCCTGGCAGGACTTGAAAATCCAGGTAGGAAGGAGTAGGTCATTCCTGAAAGTACCTGTTAGGGGAAAAATACTTACCAACTTTATCCACAGAGAAAGCTGTAGGAGAAGGTTTCCATAAGCATTTTCCCAGGTTGCAACACAAGGAACCACAAGTAAGATCTCAAGCCACAACGAGGATGACATCATTGTGAAAGAAGAATGCTGGGAAACGCTAAAAACCATGTCAGTGACCTGCTGAACTCAATGATAGGCCATTGCTATTGGATCCTGACCATGGGGGCGGAGAAGCGAGGGAGGAAACCCTGGGTGGAGGGTCCTTGGGGACTGGGAGTGGGGTGCCCTTGGGTGAGATATGGTATCCCCTTTCCCTATTGACAACCAACCCAACCCTTCCCCAACCTTCATGGGCTGTTATAAGCCACTTCCCCTCGTTTCTCCACATTTGACACTTGACTGTACTGGCACGAAGAAGTGGCAACTAAGAACAATGAAGACTATGCTCTTTTACCACTCTGTTACTGCGATGAGGAAGATGCCTGGTAAGAGCTGTGAGGGTCAGGCAGTACCTTTGATTGTGGCCAGGCAGGGCTAATTGGACCTTCACACATGCTGCCTGTCAAGGGACCGCAGGTGTATACAAGGAAACCAGCCAAATGGGAAAGAGTGCGACAGGAGAAGCAGCAAGGAGGTTGGTGCAAGCAGCAGCGACTCTTGTTGGAGAAAGACGCTGAGACGCTGAGGACTAAAGAGAGAGACTGTCCATGGAAGTGTGGCATGGGAGCTGGGGCTTCCTGGAGCAGGTTGAGGTAAAGGAAGCTGTGTGGGAAGTCTGTCCCTTTCGCTTTTGCTCAAATTGCTTGTTCCCCTGTGTCGAAGGGTCAAGGGCAGGTGCTGGAGCCCTGACACTAAAAGCAGAATGCTGTGTGATCCGTTCTGCAGCAAAAACTGTTAAAGTGACCATTGAATTTCTGATGAATGAGAAGTCATTATACTTTATCATTCAGGAATACTTTGTCTCAGAAAGGTCCCGTGCCTCAAATGAACACGTTTTCGAAAGTCTCCAATCCTTTCATTGTCAATTACCGAACTGCCAGGAATACTTTGTAACGGAGTGGTTATGTGTGTCAAGAAACACATTTCCGAAGGTTTGCGAACACTGGGCAATTCAATTAAAGCAAAATTAATGAATAATGAACAACAGATTAAGGGGAAATGAGCTATAGGCAAAACCCATAATTATAGAATACCGAACTGAATCAAAACTTTGTTAACAAACAGAATTAAGATATTTGGGATCCAGAAAGGGAACAGAACCTCAAATACAAGCAAACCATTGTATGTTGAAGCTCTGAAATGAAAATAACTTTAAAGAATAAGCAAACCACAGTATGCCGAGTTCCAAAATGAAGGTGATGTTTAAGAATCTGCAGACAAAAGATGCTGAAGCTTGATTTACAGTGACACTTTAAAAGTTAAAGCAGTATTGATGTCAATTTGTGTGAAAGCTTACAAACTATTGGAACACATTTTTGCAAACCAAAATAACTGAACTTTGGAAATTAAAATTAAGAAGATAAGGATACTTTTCTTTTGACCTGTGTTTCTCAGCAACATCTTCGGGTGAGGAACCCTTGAGGTTTGAGGCATTTGCTGAAGTGAGAACAGAGATGTTTGAGCTGTGTTGCTTAGAACTTGGGGAAGGGAACCCCAAGTCTTGATTAAGAATATTTCATCTTAATTCCCAGGAAGGTCATTCTGAGACTTTTTCGTGGTACTGTTTTACACTTGGGGAAGGGAGCTAGAAGAAGCTCAGAATTTAGGCAACTCAGTTGTGAGGGCAAGTATAGGTTTTGGACATAGATTCCCAAGATTCCCATTGATTCCCAAGATTCCCAAGTTGAACTCTTTGACTTAGACTTTCCTTAGTTTTATTTAGGTAGGGAAAACCCACCTTCGTATAGGGCAAGTTAGGCCTTTTCAATCCTGATATTTAAGTTAATAAAATATTTGGTTTTGAATTCTGAATTTCTTGTCCGTGTCTTGGTGGTTCATGCCTTCACAACACCCAGGAGTTTGTGTTGGATTACACTCTGGTCGGTTGGTACTACTGAACGCTGATAGTCAAAATAAAGCAGATATAGTCTTCGGTGATGAGGCTTGCCTGGGATGAGTAAGTCTGAGTGGGAAGTTGTTCTAGTCTGTCTGAAGACTAGGCACCCTGGTCATAGCGCTTATCTCAAAAGAGCCACCTGCCCTTAAAAATCTGGGGACCCCTGCAAGTCTACTGGGTGGAAGAAGTTATGGGCTGCCTGCTTGATTGGATACATTCTTGGATCTTCAGCTGATCTTTACTTTACTTTACTTTACTTTAATACTCCTTTGTCACACTGTTATGCTTAGGCTTGTCTCTGTTGAGCAGCATGACCTCCCTTTAGGATATCCTCTAACCCATCCCTACGCAAGAGTTCCAAATGGTTCTAGCTGGAAGAATCTCAGATCCAGAAAGCAGCCTCCAGATACTCTTGGGTGGTACTGATCTTCCTATGTGGGGTGCTTGGGAAATACAAAAGACAGGGTTCATTGCGTTTTTTTCTTTCCCTCTGAGCTAGACAATAAAGCAACCTGTTAATATCACACCTATGTGTGCCTGAGTATTCCATCCCAATGGACCGACCTGACTTTAATGCTAGAAGATTGTAAGAGATACTTTTAAAGGGTAGCAATTAGTAATGGTTTCTAAGCACTGGTGACTCTTTTGACTGGATGAATACCTCTTTGCAGGTTGTAAGCCCAAATTCCCTCTGCAAATGAGTCCCTGCAGATCCATAAGGTTGCAGGGTGGCACATTTTGAGGTTACTCAGGTTGGTAGTCCAGTGGCTATACTTTTGAATGCCTGACTGTCAATCCTTCATTAGGTGCGCCCCAGCAGGTACCTCATATAAATGCGTTAGTAGTAGAAGTAGTACAATAAATGTATTAAGCACAACGTAATACCAGACCAGCTAGTTTCAAAGTCTCTGACACATAAAAAAATATAAAACAAACGTTCTTTAAACGAGGCATATGCAAACAAAAACATATCAATCCAATTTCAATGTACATTATTGTAACACACTTTCATTGGCCCTCATTACGACCCTGGCGGAAATCGAAAAACGATGGCGGAAATGCAAGACCGCCATCGAATAGCGCTCGGTGCGATTATGACCCGTCACCGCAAAGTACGAAGCCATTAGCGACACCGTAGTGAACGCCAACGCTAACTGCACCAAGTACGCGCGCGCGCGCCATGCCAAACCGCAAAAACCACCATGGTGCAAGGGTACGCCAATTCCGACCCTAGCGGACATGTACCTAACGCCATCAAGCATGGCGGAATGTACCATACCGCCATGGTGAGAAGTACGGCATCGCGAACCAACCGTAAACGGCCCCACTGAGTGCCTGTACACCGCTCCCTGCCCACAAAGTACAACTCCCCGTAGGTGCAATGAAGTCACAATGCAACCATTGAAATGTACAAGTCACCCATGCATGGCAACGAACAAAAGAAACACAAGAGGGGCCAATGGGAGCTGCAGGGCACAGATGGCACGAATACAGAAGCCATCCCAATGGACATGACCACAGTCCCCCACCAAGAAACGCACGCAAACACAGGCACCTGTGACCAGCAATATTCCGAGAATCACATCATTCCACCAGTCCACCTGGCTGACCGGCATCTGTTACACAAAACCCAATCCCCCGCCCCTGAGCATGACAACATTCAAACTGTCATATTGGCAGCCCCCATCCCTGACCTCACGGGCTTCGTAGGCAAACGCGCCCAGTACAGTACCACGCAACTAAACTCCGAAGCTGGAACCCAATGCAGATCTCCTCACAATACATCGCCCCCCAAATAGGCATATGCCACATCACTTGCAAAGAAGAACGCTACACGGGCCAAATCAGAATAGAAATTTAATGCACATCAAAATCACCAAGCCCATACAGCCATCAGGCCATGAACTCCAAAACACTTTTCACCATTGTGGGCTGCATCCGCAAGAAATGACCAGCCACTACTTGTGTGACGCCCTGTTCCCTCATGGTACACAGAGCCACATTCACGTACGAAAAGGCAACATGGAAGCGCACAGAACCGCAGGGCCGTCCCAATGGGGAGGCACTAGTCCAGCTGAAAGGCCGAAATGTTGCTCCGAGCCACCAGTACTGCGTAAGGGCATGTGGCCCATTGGCGATCGTCCCATAAGATCGTAATGCTGCTCCACTGATTAACACGAAGCAGCAGGTGTCGGGAGTAAAACCCATCTGCAGGAGTGGCATACAGATGGCAGTGGCAAAAGGGGAGGAGATACCTGTCAACCAAAAGAAAAGAAAAAGAACAGAATGGCCATCAGAACTACATTCCAACAACTCACTTCAATGATCACACTAAATCCACAGCCATATGCATGCTAGCCCACTCCAAAGGATCATCACCACCCCAAAACCACTAGCGACTCATAACCATCTATATCGAGGTGCAAACACCATCACAAACGAGTGTACCTGTGCATGCGTCTGTCAAAACAGAATCCATCAGATGGGAATGTTGACGTGCATGGACACAAGTGTCTGAGGGCGCGTCGAGACAGGGAGGGCTCAACAAGGCCAGATAGACGATGGTCCCACTATGGCAGCCCTGCATCACATAGCGTAGGGGAGGCGGATAGATCCCAAGAAGCCCTGTACATGGCAAACTCTGTATCAAATCACCTGCCCATGCATCCATTCATCATCCCCTCATCCCGGGATCAAAACGCCTGAATAATTACTCACATAACATTAGAAACATCCATTGAGTCTGTGCGTTATGCAGCCTGCAAAATCCACAGTGCCCCAGCCCGTAATTCCAGTGTTGTGAAGTAACATGTATTTGGGAACGGCCGGCCTCATCGCCCACGTCGCTATTGCGCATCCCAAACTATTCATATCAATCATTGCATCCTCGCCATGGCCCCTGTCTCAAGGACATTGAACAATAGAACGTTATATTTGCAGTCAGACCTGTGGGCATCTCCTTGCCGCTAGCTGATAACCGAAAGCGCCGCCCTTCGAATTCCTCATTTGCAACATCACGGCGAAAAGGCATCTGTGGCCGCTTGAAATCACTAATTAATCCATCGAGTGCGGCTGTGTGTGAAAATGGCAACTGCCTTCACCCACAAATGGGACGCCCCGCCCGTCGTTGCAACTCGGTACAGTGATGCATGAGGGCCCACCGTTACTCGAGTACTATGTTCCACTGACCCTTCACAAGTCTGTTCGCGACTGCACAGATAGTATGTGAAACAATGGGACCACAGCAGAATGAACATGTCAACCAATGTTACACGGCCATCGGGTACAAATACATGATTGCAATAGCAAGATGCCATTCCCCGAATTGCAGCGTTGTGCGTGGGACGTGCTCGGCCAAAGGGGAGAGCAGTTTGCACAGGTGGAATGAATCACCACAGGTGGAGGCCATACAGCCTGAGAACACATAAATTGCACACCCAGTCTCCTCCCACAACCACACCGAAATGCTACCGGCAGGACTCGCGATGTTGGCCCTGGGGGACCTGATAGCACTGCAAGTACTCCAACTCCAAGAAGAAGACGAACACCAACTACAACCGGCCGCACGGTGGAGACGCAGGAGGAGGAGGAGGCCAAGGCAGGGCCAGCAAGGGCCGCCAGCACAGCCACTACCACCACGCAGGCAGCCCGCAATCCCACGCCTCCGAGCACATCCGTTCAACCTCACTGATGAGCAGATCCACACCCTCTACCGTCTGGACCGGGACACCATAGCCGCCATTGTGGACATGACACAGGCTGACCTTGTCAGCATGATAGATAGCCCAACCGCCATCCCACCCCTACTGAAGGTGGTGTCTGTACTACACTTCCTGGCCACAGGCACCTACCAGCACACAGTCGGACAGTTGCATGGCATTTCTCAGCCACTGTTCTCACGGACACTATTGCAAGTGCTCGATGCCCTCCTGCAGCACGCAGACGACTACATCTCCCTACCACGCTCGGAGCAGGAAATTACGAACACAAAAGTGGGATTCCATGCACTTGCCGGCATACCGGGTTGCATTGGTGCCATCGACTGCACCCATGTGGAATTGGTCGTCCCACATGCCATGGAGGCCCAGTACCGCAACCGAAAACAATTTCATTCCCTGAATGTACAAATGGTGTGTGACTCCAACAGGATCATTACACATTGTTGTGCCCGATTCCCTGGATCAACCCATGATTCTATGGTCTTGAGGAACTCTACAATACCACGCTACATGGAGCGACACGCAGGGAACAGATCCTGGCTACTCGGTGAGTCTCATTACATGCATGATAATGTGGGCTATGTGAATCGGCAATGACCTGGCAGGAAGGGGGGGGGTGTGCGTACGTAGCAATGGCATTCCACATCATACGTTTCTCATCCACATACAGGTGATGCTGGATATCCACTGAAGAGATGGCTCCTCACACCAGTCCGGAACCCACGGGACCAGCATGAGGAGGACTACAACCATGCCCACTCACGTACCCGTGTAGTCATTGAACAGGCATTCGGCCTACTGAAGGGTCGTTTCCGCTGCCTCAGCAGGTCTGGCGGGGCACTCCTGTACCGCCATGAGAAGGTTGCAAAGATGGTCATGGCATGTGTCATGCTCCACAACATGTGCGTACGTAGAAATGTGCCCATGCCCCCTGACGCAGAACTGCATGCACCTGAAGATGGTCAGGATGAGGGTGGGGATGTGGCAGCACCTCAAGGAGTCGGCGAGGCACAGGAGGCCCGTGAAATTCGTCAGCATCTCATTGATGTATGCTTCTAGCACTCACGCCTGGTGGCTGATACATGGACACGGGACTCGTGGCACTGTGTGTGTCTGGGACATGCACAATATGGACTGTACGCCTATGATGGCCTAGTACACAAAGATCAATGTCCACACATCTCATTGGTTGATCGTGCACTGTTTATGGCATATGTGATATCATGTTGAACACCCTATCGACCCGCCACCCAAGTGAGCCCAACACACCCCCTCCACCCTCCTACCTCCCCCCCGAACACCAGTGTCCAAAGATGCTCATTGTCAGTGGGCAGTCGCTATTGCAAGCCCCCTCTGCGGGTATCAGGGGCACCCCTGCCTGTGGAGCGCAGGTTCCTCTCAGATCTACGTTGGGGGCTGCCCTGGACGGAACTTGCAACGGATGATGTCTCTGCCTGCTCACGTCCATGCATGTCCCTAAGGGTTTGTGAGAGCTCAGTGAGCCCACGGCGCACTGCGGCTAGTTCGGCACATACGTCTTTGGACGTCGCATGCAGTTCCCCCCTCAGGCTCTCGGTGCTTCTCTCCATTTGGACTCTCAGGCTCTCGGTGCTACTCTCCATTTGTGCCCTTAGTGTCTCTGTACCTCTCTCCATTTCTGCCCTAAGTGTCTCAGTTGATGTTTCTATGTCTGCCTTAGTGCCCCCACATTCATCGGCATGGTCCTTGAGGAGCGTGGCCAGTTGCTGCTGTTGCACGATTAACTGGTCGAGGGACTGTTGCCTCTGCTGGGCCATGGCCATTTGCGGGGGTGTCACAGAGGGGCTGTTGTCCTCATGTTGCCTTGCCACAGGGCTTGTGGGGGATGGCCGGTCGTCGTCTTGTGGGTGCCCCTGCGTGGTATCCTCAGGTTGTACGGGATCGGACAGACAGGGGGATTGGGAGAGGTCATGGATGGATCTGACTTCGACATCCCCGTCTTCTGTGTCGGAGCATGCTGCCATCAATGGGGTGTCACCTATGGTGCTGCTGCCACCGGAGCCAGTGCCTTCTGTGGCATCCGTTGGGGGGACCTGTGGTGGTGGTGGTGTGGGCATGCTGGCTGCTGGGGTGCCTGTTGATGTTCCCTCCTGTGTGCTGCCACCTGATTTGTGCTGCTGCCGTGTCTTGATGCGTGCAGCTGAGGTGGAGGGTCTTTGGCCGTTGGTCTTGGCCCTCTTTGCAGGTGTGCTGGTAGGGGTGTCCTGGAGCTCGTCGTTTGGATCGGACCCTGTGGTGGAGTAAAGGAGGCCGAGGGTTATTGATGGGTCTGTGGGAATTGGAATGGCATTGTATCACATGCATTGGGGTGGTACCTGAGGGTGATTTGGGTCGGGGCCTTGGAGGTGGTTTCATTTGTGTGTGGAGTGAGGGTGCAGTTGTGTGGCAGCCTGCAGTTAGGGTGTGCCTGCTGCACGTGTAGTGCGTGTATTAGGGGTTTTTAATTATTTATGTATTTATTGTGGGTTTTAACGTGCGCTATCAGGCCGATGTGTGTGGACGTTCTCCTGGACATGTGTTTCTGTTGCACTATGTGGACGCATGGTACTTCACATGATTGGACATTGTGGATTTGGCATTGTTTTGTTAGGGCCACCTACCTGAATCTTCGGATGTCTGCACTCCTTTCTCCATCCCTCCGACTCCCTCTATGCTCTCCATTCCGATGGTGGAGGCACAGATTTCTTCCCAGGGGGTCAACTTGATGGGTGATTCAGGACCTCCCCCGGTGGCTGTGGCAATGTTGCGGTTGGCAGAGAGTATGCTGCGGACGCGTATCCGCAGGTCGTCCCATCGCTTACGGCATTGCTGTGGGGTGCGGGGTGCGGTCCCCACCGCACTTACCCGCTGTGCCACCAGAGCCCATATGGCCTTCTTGTTCGCAAGTGCCGTCCTGGTCATTTGCGTGGAGAAGACGGCGGCGGCATTCTCCTGGAGGGTCTCTGTTAGCACGGTGAGTTCCTCACGGGAGAAGTGGACCTGCCGCTTGCGGTCGCACGCTTTCTTCGCTACTTTTCCCATTTTTCTTGGTTTCGCTAGGGTGGATGACGGGTTGGGGTGTGTCTCAGGGTAGTGTTTATAGTGGTTGTGTGGATTTCGTGGTTTTATGGGTGTACGGCGGGATGTTTCCCGTTCCGGGCCCATGTTTTAACTTCCGTTTCCGTATATTTCCGGTCACCGTACTTTCCGGTAGGCGCACACTGCGGTGTCCGCTGAGATGGGTGGCGGTATTGCACCTAGGGCGCCGTACGGCGGCGGTGTGGGCCGTTTTGGGGTCATTTCCGCCATCGCGGACTTTGCACTTCCGCCATGCCGTGGTGCTCGTGCCCGATGGGTCGGAATGGGCCGCACTTTGCTCCTTCGTGCAATGGCGGAAACGCTAGTTACGCTGTGGCGGTCCGGTCAGTCACTTTCCGCCAGGGTCGTAATGAGGGCCATTGTCTTTTATGTAGTGCTTAGAGCTGAAACACAATAACAGTGCCATTGAGTGTGACTTATTGAAAATCCATTTTTGAGGGATATTTCACGTATTTGGCAATGGAAAAACATTTATAAGAACATTAACACCTTTTTGCAAAAATGCCTTTAATCATTTAATTAGTTTGTTTGATTTCTACAACCACAATACTATAGCATTGTGAAATTTAAAGGTCTGAATTTAAATTTTTAAAAACACTCCAGTGACATGAACCACAATACAATGATCACAAAATATACATATACAAACATCACCAACAAACACACAATTACATCTGCAACATGACATAAAGGTAATTTACAAGTATCACAATGTTTACAAATGTATGTAAACCAGACCCCTACTTTTTACATGTGTCTGGATACATTTGAATCACAGGGTTCTACACAAATCATCCTGTTCAAAAACGAATATTTAAACATTTTCTACATCACTGAAAAAGCCAAATTAAGTTTCGGCTGCCACAGCCTGTTTGTTCCATGGCCCAGCCTTTCTCAGGGCATAATGTTTCTTCACCAGGATGGGAATTAATCAAAAAATATAAACATATTATTGTATTTTACACACCTAAAGGTCAGACCCAGATCAAACTAATTTATATAAAATACACAAAAATACACACTGTTCTTGTGAATACACTTGCTTTGAATGGGCATTGATCCTACTCTGTTGTCCCGATCTCACGGCAAACATGGTTGCTGCACCAGTGTGTTTCTTACGAGGCGTGGCATATTGGAATCAGAAACCGCACTCAAAAGCAATTTGTGTCTTAGAAAGAATGCTACCTGATTGAACTCACAGTATGGTTCCCAGATTGTCCTGTAAGCAGCAAGAAAAATAAAAAAGATCCTGCTAAACTGCTGAAAAGCTAATCCTGAGCTTTAAGGAAATAACCAGCAACTGTTTGTTGTTGAAATAAAAATCAATATTCTTCACTTACTAGTACAACGCAAGATGCTTAAGGTGCTCCACGAGAACACTGATTTAGGTAACGGAAACCCAATGTGCCCAAACCTCATATTTGTTATTAGAATTTGTAGGGCGCAACATCCGCCAAATGGCATCTTGGCACTAGCAGCAAATGGATGAGACAAGCAAACAGCAAGAAGCACCAGAAGAATTAAAACAGATAGGACTTTAGGGACTGCCTAAATAGCAGGTGGTTCGCAGTAGTACAAAGTGACAAAGGAAGAGAGTTCCAAAGTACAGCAGCTGCTATAGAGAAAGCTCGACCTCCAATACGAGAAAACGTAACACGAGAGATCGAAACCAAGCAAGCATCAGCAGGGGCCCAGGCAGGAATGTAGGGACAACATTTTGCTTGCATGTGCTCTGCGCCAATACCATAAGAGACGCGATGGACCAGGCACAAACACTTACATTGAATGCACTAAGCCACAGGAAGCCAGTGCAGATGACTAAGTACAGGAGTGATATGAGCACGCCTAGGCGTCCCGCAAGCTACTCTCACTGCAGAGTTCCGCTGAATCAAATGGACAGACTGTGCCAAATAGAGAGCGTTACAATAATCCAGTAAATGTAGAACAAGGGAAGCAACTACTATAACCCTATACTGGGCTGAAATAAATGGGAGGACCTTAGCAAAATCTTTAGCTGGAAGTAACCTTTCTGGCACACAGTACTAAGCTCATTTTCGGCAGAGAAGGAGGCTGACATTTTAACCCCAAGGTCCTTTACAACCAAAACCGGAGTGGAAAACGGACCAAAAGAAGAGGGCCAGAAAAGAGTCCAGAAATCCTTGCCCAAAGGAGGGCCCACCACCAGCACCTCAGTCTTGTCACCACTGTCCCTGCCAACATGTAAACTAGATCACACATCAGTGTTCCGAAAAGATACAGCTGGCGGCCATGTTGGAAACCCAGTGGAACGGCTGAAAAACATCTCTTAAACTTTGAGCCATTAACCGACAACTGTTATTAAAAAAAGCATGAACATTCCATATTGGACACTTAGTAATGCAGCGTGAAAACACCAATTAGATCACATGACTGTCGAAACCTCATATTTTCACAGCCCACATATAAAGTGCACTGCACATAGCTGTTCGGGGTAGGAACATCTAGCAGCGATTTTGGAAACCACTATTGTCCAAGCATTAAACTTGTGGATAAACGGTACTGCACCATTGACGCTTGCAGTAATAAGAGCTCTGTGGGAACACTAATTCAGCTGACAGGTCGTTAATAGATCCAGGCCTCATGCGGTCCCATCCTACAAATAAACTGGCCTATAAGTAGCTGTTCTTCATTAAGACAATTGAACAGCCCTGCAGGAGACCTATGTAGTTCATGCAATTTCCCCAGGAAATTGAAATGGCTGCAGTTATGTTGAAAGAACTGATGAAGAATTTTGACTCAATGTTAACTTAATAATGCAGACCAGTGGAGTTCTTAATGTAATCCTATCTGCGGTGTATTTAAGCGATAGATCCACTGTTGTTCCAACTTCTGAAGTCTGTCGAATAATTGTTTGTCTTGTGCCAACATGTCTATTACTATCCATTCTAGGTCACCATCTGAATTATTCCTTTCAATGTAATGCTGAACCAGTGGAGCAGAAAGAGCTTTATATGTATTTTGGGTCTGTGTTCTGTTATCCTTGTAGATACTTTGCATGCGGGCAACAAATCATATATCTAACATTGTAAGTGTGGCAATACGTGATTGCTTGTGGTCAGAATCATCCTTACCTCATAGATGAAAAGTAGTTTACACTTAGTACATTCCCAATACCCTGCAAGGCTGCAGCTAGCTTTTACCCCTACAGGTAGCTCCCCTTTTTCTGCAACGAAACTGCTGTGTTATCAACCACTGATGCATCATTCACTGCAGCTTGTTCCAGAATCTCCTCTTCATTCATCTACAATTGAAATGGCAATCACACATTGCCATCTCTCCATTTCAACAGTAGTAAGAGAAGAATGCACCAATTCAAACGTCCCCTCATGATCCATATGCTTGAGCACCATACTGCACTTCCTGGAGAACCGTTCCATCGTGAACTGCCACAGAGAGATCCGTGCAAAGACTACCGATATTGAAATTATTTCCCAGAAACCAATTCTCCAGGTCAGTTGAGGTCAGCCATCACCAGGTCATGCAAGCCTGGAAGGAAACAAACCCTATAGACTGCCATGATGATATCAGGCAAATCAGCCTCTTCCCCTAATGCCAGGTCAGGCAAGCCTGGAGGAAGACAACCCCTTTGAACTGCCAAGATCATATCAGGCAAATCCACCAGTAAAAACTGATGCTAACCAGAAAGACCATCAGGGGTTTGCACAGACATCCCCCTGCCCCCATCTCTAGCAACAAAAAAGAAACCATACCCAATGTGTCATGCACCTGAAGTGCCTTCATCAGGTAAATGGGGGCCAAAGGGGTACAATAAGAGCCCATCCTGCAATAGTACTTTGTACCCCAACCAAAAAGGAATCCGGACAAGGAGGTAACGGATCAGTACCTGCACAGCTTGTCACACGCAATGAAAAACCATATGGCAAACATGTTTTTTTTTTTAGTTCTACCCTTGAAGTCGTTCTTTTGTGGTGGATCCCCAAAACCTTTTTTTTTTTTTTAACTTTAGGTTAAACAATAACAATAACAACCGGGACAGCTCTTTTACGTTTCATACATTTCCAACTCACAGTCCAGCCTGTCCACCCTCCCCCTACAACTGGGGTTTCCTAGAACTTGAACCCTTTCGAACTTGACAGTAGGCATTATACGATGAAGGTAAGAGTTTGCAAGAGAACTTCTTTGCCGGTGCTCGAGAACTTGCCTGGTAATGACTCTCATGGTGTTTTATGGTTTGCCGACTTTGTGCTGGATAGTGGTTCTCCCCTCCTTACACCTCCCCACCTGAATCTTCTTCCACTTCCCACTCTCAGTGCCCCCCTTCCCCATTTCAGGACCATCCAATTATCAGTTGCTCAGTATACCTCCCATCCCCATAATTGTCGCACCCCGTCCCAGTTTGATCGAAAGGTGGCTGAGTCATCATTTACCATTGCAGTCAATTTGTCCATGAGGAACATGTTCTTCAGTTTACCTTGCCAGTTCTCTTGAGATGGAGCAAGCGGGCTCTTCCACTTCTGCGCCAGTGCTACCCTCCCCGCCCGCAGCATCGTTTCCCACATTCTGGGGTATCTGTATATGTCAGAGTCCCTCAGGGGCAGGCCTAGTAATGGCGTCAATGGGTCTTGTGGGAGTAAGTCCCCGGTGACCACTCATGTCCACCCAGAATTTTTAAATCTGCGGACAGTTCCATCACGTGTTCCCTCGTTCCCAGCTGGGCCCATCCCCTTGGACATTTCGGCGAAATCCCCGGGAACATCCTTGATAGCTTTAGCAGGTCCCTGTGCTATCCCCGTAGGACCTTTAAATTGTGCTCCATATTTGCCGTGAACAGGTTACCATGGAAGGCTATTTTGAAAACCTTGTTCCATACCTCGTCTGAGAGAGTCTGCCCTGCCAGGCCTTTCCAGTCACTTCAGAACCCTCTTCTTTCTGTGAGATTGTTGGTATTCAATATCTTGTACATTTTAGACACCATCCCCTTCCTTGAATTTGCTGAGTCTAGGGGGTCAGAGGTCTCCTTAGTTTTTGATCCCAAATGTGCTCACATAGGATGCCCTTCAGCCTGAGATATTCGAAATTAGAGATTGTCCCCCGGCCCAGCGCCTCTCCTATTTCTTCATATGGTAGACAGTCTCCTTCACTGAACAATTGGCCCACCCTTTCCATACCATTGTCCGACCAGGCCTGTGCCCTCTTGAATCCCCTGCTAGCCAACCTGAATATGGGGCCCCACAGTTAGGTCAGCGGGGAGGGCCATGTTGTCAGGTGGCTGGTGTGAGACCCCTCCCTCCAGAGTGCCCAGAGTACCCCTAACGTTGGGTGATTCTTCAGCCTATTCAGAATGACCCTTCATGGAGCCCAAAATAGGTCTCTCCCCTTAAGCGGGAGAGCATCCATGTCCTCCAGATAGGTCCAATAAGTGCCCTTGCCCTCTTTCATGTGTTCTAGGAGCACCCTAGGCTGAGCTGCGGTAAAGTAAAGGCGGAAATCAGGCAGACCAAAGACCCCTTCTTCCCTAGGTAAGGTGAGAGTAGTCTTCTTAGTCCTCGGGGTCTTGCCCTGCCAGATGAATGCTTGCACTGATTTCTGGCCCAAACCCTTTGAATTCATTTTTGGATGTCTTAAATCATAAGACACAAACCTCAAAGAGTGATAGCCAGCTTCTTGTTAACCTTTGAGGTTAGGGTTTTATGCTTTTCTTGTTATTAAATGAATAAAATAAATCTTCAAAAAGCAATCACAACAAGGTTAATGCATTGAGCAGTTGTTGTTAAGTGCACCTGATCGTGACTCATAAAGAAGCTGCATGAGCTTAATAGCAGACGCTATGCAGGTGGGCATCCCAGGTGCTTGTCTCCTCTCTGTCATGAGAATTGATGTCAACATTGCAGCCATGAGATACAGAGGCTCCAAGAAATATGTTCAAGGCCATTTCTATTGCTCTCCCACCACAATGAGGATGTGCTGGTTGACTTTCAGCATGGTACAGATGAAAGTGGGCTCTTGTAGCTCTAGACGATTGAGCCAGCTTGGGAGGAATGTGGGAGGCTTTGTATGGACTGCGTGTTGCTTCCAAGGGGATCTCGCTGCATTGGTGCAGATTGGCATCTGAATGTATTGGTTAGGAGTAGGTGTTGTGAATCCTGAGAAGAGGCTGGGCCTAAAGAGCATGTGGGAGACATTGTCCTTCGCTCTGCTTTCCTCCTTCCTGTGTTCCCCCTTTTGTCCCTCGACCTATGAATGGTTGAGGGGCAGGCCGTCTACATCTACATTTGCTCCCATCTGCTCGGCCTCCTCCTGGCGTTGCCCAGGCACTTTTGGTTCTACATCTGTGGGCAACTAACTGTATCCCTTACCTCCACCCCACCCCTCGGCTCTTAGGTCAGTACCAGGTTTATTGGTTTCTTCTTCTGTATCATGATTCAAGCACTTGTCTTTCATTCCCAAGAGCGGTCTTCAGCTGCAACTGTGGGTTGTTCAAAGCAATACATACAAATGGAATACTCACATGCAGTCCATGTCCCAAAACACATTGAATCTATGCAGGCGTCTAGACTGTGGCAAAACCAAATTATGCTCTTATTGTGAAATAAAAAGGCACACACGAGGATCTAGGGAGAGATGTTAGACCAGGAAATACTGATAGATAATTTTCTAAAGTTGAGAACACCAGAAATATATAATCATCCCTACAAGGACTGTAGGCGAAACACAGTCTGGCGAAAAGGGCCTTTAACTTTAGTGTCTTGAAACAACATCGAAGCAAAGATGTTAAGAAATAAAAATATGGGAGAAACAATAAGTTTGGCTACCGGCAAACCTTTATGGACAATGGTTTGAATCCCTCCACACCAAAAGAACTTCCTGAATTAAGGGTTCCCTTTCTTGGTTGAATGTGGAGTGACCCAGGGGTCTTATTTGTTCCCAGTATTGTATTATATTATTCAAGGTACTTCAAGCCTCTTCACGATTTGCCATTCCAGAATTATGTAGACGACACACATGTTGCGTTCAGATTGTCTGGGGACCCAGACTGCTGCCTTGGTCCCATTGTACTTGGACTTTCTTGAAGGTAGGATTATGGCAGGCTAGTTGAGTCTCAAAGAAATTATTGATCTCCTGAGCTATTACAAGAGAAGTTTTATCATACTTATAAGCATGCCCCGAACGCTGATCTAGCAACATGCATACAGAAGCATGCAAAGCCCGTGAGAGCTCCCTTGTCCATTTGATAGACTTGCCCTTTTTGCCAGAAGCTATCAGCGCTACCACGGCCTGGGCCGTGATTGGAGCTTAACTTATTTATTGCAACATCCTACTCCTTGCGGCCAATCAAACCTCCAGGTCCTTTTGAACACACCAGCAAGAGTGGTAACAAACACTCCCAGGTGGGCTCGTTTCACCCTGGCTCAAGGACGCCACACTGGCTTCCGGTGAGATAACAGATTTTGTTTAAAGTGTAGTACGTCACAGACCCTAAAAACCTTTGGCATAAAATCCCTTGTCATTGGCCAGGCATAAATCTTCCTAACAACCATGTTCGGGAACCATCCTACACTTCAAATTCTCTAAAGCCATGGGGTGCTTTTCCAAGTCCCAACTGATAAGATATGGAAGTTCGTTCTGAGGATGTTCGTGGAATTGAGCAACCATGCTCTTTTAAGAGGCTCCTCTTCATCTGTTGTTGCCCAGCTCTGAGAAGCCCATTGGTCTGTGAGCACCACAGAAATGACAGTAAGAAAAAACAAAGATACCGGAAGGAGCGTAGTAGATGAGTTTATTCTTAGGAAGTAAGCAGCATCTGCTGTGTAGATGGACAACACAGGTGCAAGTGGTGAAAGGGGGACAGGGGGATACTCGGGGTAAGGTTGAAACTTGTATATTGAGTTTAAATAAGATGGAGAATATAGCCAGTCAGTTTCAGCGAGTAGAGTGCTCGCTTTGACATCCTTGCAGAGCCTGCCGACGCAGGTTTGAATCCCAGCAGGGCCAAACTCTGCCTTTCACCCTTCCGAGGTCGTTAAAGGAGCACCACACACCATGGGTAATGAGCAGCACTCAGATGCCGGAGGGTTCGTAGCGCTATATAAATGCAAATTATTATTATTATTAATATCTATGTAAGCAATGGTAGCTTGGTAAACAAACACCAGCTGAACACAAGGGAAGCACACTGTGACAACTACACTTTGATTCTTAACAGCGTGAACATGCCGTTATGACTCCAGGTGGTTAGAGAAGCAAAGCTAACACACAACTGATAGACAACATAGATATTCATCAAGTGACTCTTGACATCAATTGGAATCCAGTGGAAAATATGAGAGGAGTTGGGCAGAGGTCGAGCATTGCATTTAAAATCACATGTGCACCGGGAATGCAATTCTGAATAGATCCGATCCTTTGCATGGAATGTTCTAGGGGGGCGGGGGTGTCCAAGAGTAGGTTCATTCTTCAATCCCATCAAGGGGGAGGGGGCGTTCAGTAATGCTAACAAAATCGCCTACACTGTAGATGCTTACATTAACCCACCTTCTGCAGTGCTCTCAATACCATGTTCAACGTGGAAAGAAATACTCCCAAATTACCAAGTCTCATGAGGGCAATTAATTCATGAGATCACCAGACACAGGACTTGTTAGCATGTTACCGAACTGTCCTCCCTGGGCTACGTCGGGAGTTCTCAGAAGACGTGATGTCATGTGATGCTTTCTGGATTGGCAATTATTAAAACAACACCTTTGCCAAAGGGACTTTATTAAAAGTGTGAATTGTTGCTTTTAGAAATGCTAACGAGGAGCCAGTGGAGAGTGGAAAGCCCTGTGGATCAAGGGATCTGCTGCTTACAGACAATGCAAATGGAGTTCTCTGCCTCCTGCCATTCAAGTCATTACATCAGTATTTGCTCAATAAGTGCTCCCACTGGCACTGCTTGGCACCATTTTGCCCGCTAGGGAACATCCAGTAACCGAGGCAAAGGCAATCAGGTTCCACCATTTTGTGTAGCGTTATGTAGACCCTGATGATGACACTTACAGCTATTGCAAATCTAATGTCCTTTAAAATAGACTTATCTTAAAATGGCACTGAAGCACTAACATTTATGTGCCGTTCTACAACTTTAGTCTTCATCAAACGCTTTTGCCTGGCCCTTCTCGCGCCTATATGTGTGTGATGAGGACTAGTCTGGTAGTGAACCCTAATCCAAATTGAGTGCTGAGTTTGCTGCCTTGGGGTCATACAAGAGAACAGCCACACACAAGATGGATTCAAAATGGCTTAGTAGGAATTGAAACATGTTACATTAATGGCCTTCTTACAGCTGGGGTGGTAATGCAAAAAGAGGCACAATTATACTGCCTCATTTAGCACCCACAACATTACAGCCCTTGTATTTACACCGGGTTGTATTCCAAAGGAAAATCGCAGACGGTAAAGGAAAATTCCGCCGTCATACCTAAAATGCAAGAGGTGGCAAAGGAATCTATAACCAGTCTATAATGCTTTTTGAAAAGTGTAATTTCTGTAGTATATGGAAACGCTTCTCTTGAATAATGGGGAAAACAATCTCTACATGGGGGCATCCAAAGGGGGTAAAATGGGGACATCTCTGATGTCCACCTTGTCACCTACTCTGCAATGTAAAGCAGAGAATGGTAATTTAAGTCCTGTAATTGCATTATAAAAAAGTACAAAAGTGGTATATTCTGTCACTGTACATAATCCATTTCCATTCTCAAGATGAGGATGGAAAGGCCTGAAAAAGGTTCCAGGATGAATGAAGATATTCTGAAATACCCCCAGTGGTATTTCAGTAAATCAGCTGCCAGTTCTACCACTTTGACAGTAAATATGTGACACAAATATAGGTGGGGCTTGTGATGATGCCCTTAATATATAGGGTTATCAATTGCCTGTAGGGGGTTCCCCAAGGAATGGCTGCATCGTTCTGAACTCAAGATGCCGATGTTTTTATTTTTTTACATTCATTTTTTGTGAGTGTTTATATAATTTGCACCTTCCCCTAAGTGGAAGCAGAGTGTTTTACTCTGTAAATATAGGTGACTTACACCCAGAGACATGTTTACTACATATTATCACTGAGTTGTCACAATAGTTCCTGTGGTAATTGTTGATTGGGTGTAGCTGTCACAGTAGGCTAGTTGTCTTGAGCGGGTAACAGTATGGTTGTCTGCTCTTTCCTGAAGGTCTGTAAGGAAGGTGTGAGTCACAGATCGCAGGGTGTAGAATTTCGAGAGTGGAAGGATGGGCTGTGAAGGTGCTTTTTATGGCTGCCTTGTTTGTGGGTCTCCTGAATCAGTATGTTGGCGCTGTCGGTAGTGTGGCTTGTCTGCAAGGTGTAGCTTCTCATGTGGTCTGGGTTGCTGGTGTATGGAGGTCTTTCCAAATGATGGATAGCAATCTGAATTGGGCATGATCCTGGTGAAAAGCCAATGGAAGTACACCAATGTGGGGGTGATGTGGTCCGAGCTGCAGATCCGTGAGATCAGTTGCACTGCTTTGTCGAAAGCAGCCTCATGGTTGCCAAGAGTGGAGTTGGTGTAACGCTTACCTGATTCTCGCAGAGGCGCCGGTCTTGACTGGGCGACTACCGTATCTTCAAAAGTGATGTGTAGCACCCGGTTGGCTCTTTGGACTGGACCTCTGTGCACTGTATGCCTGACTCGAAGAGTAAGATGTCTGCAGATAGAAAATATGGGATTAATGAACTGGGGTTGGGGTGTCCCTATCTCTTTCCTTTTCTCCTCTCCTGTAGAACCCCAAAGGTTAACGCTCTCACCTTAGGTAAGTGAACGCCGAGCTCTCCATCTGCCTCGGGGCAGGGTGCTGTAACCAGTTTCTTCACTGGATAGGTAGCGCAGGCCTCTTGACTTCAGAGGACTGCTGTCCGTCGTTTACTTCACGAACGGTGAGTTCTGAGTATTTCAAATGTCTTTAAAAGTCTTTTGTAATGCTGTCTCTTATTTTGCAGGGTTCCGGCGATGGCGGTTGACTGGCTGAAGTGAGTTGAGGATGGACCCGTATGCGGAATAGAAGCGCCTGGAAGCGCGTAAGTAAGCGCTTGTTGCTTGCTTCACGATGCGCACTAACTGTCCTTTTATTTTGCAGGTACCAGTTCGGAGCTGCTGAAGGATGCCGGAATGCCCACTGAGTTCGGCGTGGATGGAGTAATGGCACGTGAGTATTTAACGTCACCCAATGTCTTTAAACGCACCTTCTTTTGTCTTACAGATGCGGGATGCAGCGCCGAAGGCCTCCGGAGCGTGCAAAGAGTTGGTAATCTTTTGTCTTTCAGATGCCGGAATGCAGTGCGATGACCTCCGGAGCGCGTGAAGAGTAGGTAAGCCTTTGTCTTTCAGATGCAGGAATGCTGCGCGAGGCGTTGATGACAGCCGATGGACCAGGTAAGAGATGCGCTGTCACTGAAGACCGTAGTGCTAACCTGTTCTTTCTTGTCTTTATAGATGTTGCTGAAGACTGGATTCAGGATGGTAAGCCTTTTTCCTTTAGGCCCAGGATCAGATGCAGAAGACACGATGAGCGTTCTGCTGCAGAGGATGCAGAATAACGCAAAGCAAGATTCATCCATCGGGTGTGGTTTAAATAGCCTCCTGTAGTGCTTAGGTGTCTCCTTCCACAGCCACGCCTAGGTAAGAAAAGAGTTCCTGCTTTCCAGAAGAGTTCCAGTGTTCTGAACCTAGGGAGTGGCTCCTGCCCCACCCAACAGGAAAAGTATTCCCAAACAGAAGAGGATCAGGGGTTCAACTGGCAGGTAAGTAAGCAGCATGGTCTGCTGCAGGTAAGTCCACCCAAGCATTATGAGCCCGGCGCTTGCAGCGCTGGGACTGGGCATATTTATGAGCCTGGCGCCACTGCAGGTTCCCAGGATCTTTCTTGAGGGCAGTAGCCTTTCCAGTCAATTAGGTAAAATAGCTTAGATTTGGAGATCTTGGAGTCCAGGATGCTTTTGACTTCAAACTCGAGTTCTCCATCAACTAGGATAGGTTTTGGGGATTTAGTTAGTCGGGTTTGAGGTTGCACGGGTTTTAAAAGAGAGACGTGGAAGACCGGATGTATCTTCATGTGAGGGGGCAAGTCCAACTTGACTGCTACTGGGTTTACTATGGTAGTGATGGAATAGGGACCAAGGTATCTTGGGTTGAATGTGCGTGGTCCTTTTAGAGGTAGATATTTGGTGGATAACCAGACTTGATCTCCTACTTGATATTGGGGGGCTTCCTTCCGATGTTGATCTGCTCCTTTCTTGTATTGTTCCTTAGCCCTTTGAAGGTGAGAAACGGCTTCCTTAAAAGCTTGGGTGATTGTAGAGTGCAGGTAGTCTACTGCTGGTGTTCCAAGATCTTGGGGTGGATCCAACTCTGAGGTTCGAGGGTGACAGCCGTATAAAAGAAAAAACGGGGTTTTCCCAGTTCCTGAGTGGACAGAGTTGTTGTAGGCATATTCGGCTATCCAAAGGATATCTTTCCAAGTTTTTTCAGTTTGTTGCAGCATGCAGCGTAAATACTGTTCCAGAGTTTGATTGGTCCTCTCGGTTTGTCCGTCGGTTTGAGGGTGGTGACTGGTCGATAATCTCACATCAATTTGAGCCGACCGACAACAACTTCGCTAAAAATGAGAAATAAATTGACTACCTCGATCCGAAATTAGCACTGAAGGAAAACCGTGCAGTCGGACGATGTTTTCGAGAAACTCTCGGGCCAGAGTTGTTGCTGTTGGCAAGCCTTTGAGTGGAATGAAATGCGCCATCTTGGAGAATAAGTCCACGATTACCAGGATCGTATTGTATCCGGAGCATGGAGGTAGATCGGCGATGAAGTCCATAGAAAGCGTATGCCAAGGGCGAGGTGGGATGTCAATAGGGCGTAAGAGGCCGGCTGGTCTTTCCTTTTGACTCTTGTTTTGGGCGCATACTCCACAGGACATTATAAAGTCTCTGATATCTTTTTTCCAAGACGGCCACCAGAAGTAGCGCTTGATCTTTTCTGAGGTTTTGGCCATACCGAGATGGCCTTCCATTAGAGACTCGTGATAACAAGAGATCACCTTTTTCTGTAAATCTGTGCTGGGCAGGTATAATCGTTCTTGGAAATACAATAAGTTGTCCTTTACTGCAAAGTCCTTTCCCTGCAGATGCCAATTCTGTATTTCTGCTGGAGTTATAAGTTGCCTGGTTTTATCCTTAATTTCCTCTATGGATTGTGTGGTTATTACACCCAGAATTCTTTGTTCGGGAATGATAGGTACAGGTTTAGGGTTGGTCAAGTGTTCCTCCACTCCCATCCGAGAAAGGGCATCAGCTTTACCGTTTTTTGTACCAGGTCGATAGGTAATTATGAAGTCAAACTCGGCAAAGAATAGTGCCCAACGGAGTTGTCTAGAGGATTGGGCTTTTGCGGTTTTCAAATATTGCAGGTTTCGGTGATCCGTAATCACAGTAACGGTGTGTCGGGCCCCCAGAAGATAATGCCGCCAAGCCTTAAAGGCAGACTTGATAGCCAGAAGTTCCTTATCAGTAATAGTGTAATTGATCTCAGGAGGCGAGAATTTGCGAGACCAGAATGCCACGGGATGTAACTGATTGGTTACTGGGTCCTTCTGTGATAGAACTGCCCCCATGGCAAGGCTCGAAGCATCAGTTTCAACGATGTAGGGGAGTTCGGGGCGAGGATGTTTTAGAATTGGTGCAGAGATAAATTTTGTCTTCAAATTCTGGAAAGCTTGTTCCGCCTCGGTAGACCATTCAAAACGTTTGTTTTTCTTTAACAAGGCGGTGATGGGCTGGACTATTCGAGAGAATTCGGGGATAAACCTGCGGTAAAAGTTGGCGAAGCCTAACATGCTTTGAACCCCTTTTACGGAGGATGGTGATGACCATTTGAGAATTGCATCGACCTTCCTTGAATCCATACGCACTCCGCTAGGTGATAATATGAATCCCAAGAATTCAACTTCAGTCACGTTGAAAACACATTTTTCCAACTTAGCGAAAAGTCTGTGTTGACGCAACCTCTCGAGGACCATTTTCACGTGTTTCCGATGTTCAGATTCCGATGAAGAATAAACGAGGATGTCGTCAATGTAAACGACAACACATACATCTATGAGTTCTCTGAGGACATCGTTCATAAAATATTGAAAGGCGGCCGGGGCATTGCAAAGTCCGAAGGGCATGACCTGATATTCAAATAGCCCATACTTGGTGCGGAAGGCCGTCTTCCATTCATCGACCTCTTGTATTCGTACCAAACGGTAGGCTCCTCTAAGATCCAGCTTTGTATTTATGCATGCTCTTCTGACTTGGTCCAGGAGTTCAGGGATTAAAGGTAACGGATATCTATTCTTAACGGTGATCTGGTTCAGGGCGCGGTAATCTATACAAGTTCTAAGGTCCCCTTCTTTTTTTGGAACGAAGAACAAAGCTGAAGAAGCAGGGGACTTAGAAGGACGAATAAACCCATTCGCTAGGTATTGATCTAGGTATTGTCGGAGGTGAAGGTTCTCAGGCTCGGTGAGGGCATAAATTCTGCTAGACGGAGGAGTAGATCCAGGTATCAGGTCTATCTGGCAGTCATAGGACCTATGAGGAGGTAGAGAGTTAGCCTGATCCTTCCGGAAAACATCTTGGAATTCTAGGTATTCGGGAGGTAACTGGGGAGTCTCCGAAGAAATTGCTGCTAGAGCAACACCAGGTGGAGGGTGACAAGTAGAGACACATTCTGGGAACTGAACCGTTCTTGCTCGCCAATCGATCCGAGGATTGTGTTTCTCTAACCAAGGTATCCCTAGAATAATCTGGAACTGAGGGGCCTTGATCACATCGAACACGATCTTCTCATGGTGTCCATCTTGACTTACTAGCGTCACTTCTTGAGTGGTATGCGTTACTGGTCCGGAGGCTATCTCCGTACCATCCACCGTAGTAATGACGTCCTTTACAGCCTTGGGACAAAGAGTTAGATTCATCCTCAAAACCATTTCATGATCCACATAATTGCCGATGGCACCGCTGTCGACGTAAGCTTCAATCGCATGTAATCGATCCGGATGATCTGGGCTAATGAGGACCATAGGTATCACAAAATGCGAGGTCACGGAACTGGTTTTAACGCTCGGCAAGAGGACCTCTATTCTTGTCGGGCGAGGTCGTTTCCCTGCTCAGAGTTTGTGACCTTGGTAACTGCAGCTCCTACCGCGTTCTTGGCTGGTTTCACCGGACAGTCTCGAAGAAAGTGCCCTGAGTTTCCGCAATAGAGGCATAATTGCAACTGTTTTCTCCTTTCCAGCTCCTTTTGTGTTAGTGGTCCTTTCAGGCCCCCTATTTGCATGGGTTCCCCGGAGTCTACTCCTTTGGAAGGAGTTGGTGGTTTGGAAAATACTCGAGCATCAAACTTGGAACGATCGGCCTTCCTGTTCTGCAGTCTGTGATCTATTTGAACGACTAAGTCTATATAGTCCGAACAGTCTTGTGGGGGATTCACTACTTGGGCTAAAACGTCTTTGAGCTCTCCACATAGACCTCTATAAAACAGCGTAATCCTTTTGTCCTCAGGCCATTGAGTTTAGTCTGTTGAAAGATGCAATATAAGCCAAAAGGTCTTGATTACCCTGTCGCAACGAAAGAAGCTCATTGTCCAAGGCCTGCCCCTGTGAATGTCTTGCAAACAGTTTTTCCATACTAAGCTGAAAGGCTTGAAAATCATGGAGAACCGGATCATCTTGATTAACTAGAGGGATCGACCAGTCTGCCGCATTGCCACTAAGGTACGAAAGCACAAAAGCTACTTTAGCTTGATCAGTTGGAAAGGCTGCTGGCCGGCATAAAAAATGCAACCGGCACTGATTGATAAATACTGCAAACCTCTTTGGGTCACCAGAAAATCGTTCGGGCAGAGCCAGAGGTACATTCCCAGGTAGGTTGATCTGCACTGGATTCATAGGGGATATTGAAGGAAGATTTGCCCCTGATGCGGGTAACGGGGTCTGTCCGGCTTGTGACTGTAGCAATTGTCTAGCAAGATCGTCTGTTCGCTCCTTGGAAATAATTAGTTCCCTTCTTAGAGCATTCGTTTCCTGACGAGCTGCATGCACTTCTGCCCTTAGTTCCCCAAGTAACCGGGCTAGGTGGTCGGTATCCGAGGTTTCCATAGCGCCTGGGCGAGAGTTTTGTGGTGGGCTTTGCGTTCTGTAACGCTCACCTGATTCTCGCAGAGGCGCCGGTCTTGACTGGGCGACTACCGTATCTTCAAAAGTGATGTGTAGCACCCGGTTGGCTCTTTGGGCTGGACCTCTGTGCACTGTATGCCTGACTCGAAGAGTAAGATGTCTGCAAATAGAAAATATGGGATTAATGAACTGGGGTTATTGGGGTGTCCCTATCTCTTTCCTTTTCTCCTCTCCTGTAGAACCCCAAAGGTTAACGCTCTCACCTTAGTTAAGTGAACGCCGAGCTCTCCATCTGCCTCGGGGCAGGGTGCTGTAACCAGTTTCTTCACTGGATAGGTAACGCAGGCCTCTTGACTTCAGAGGACTGCTGTCCGTCATTTACTTCACGAACGGTGAGTTCCGAGTATTTCAAATGTCTTTAAAAGTCTTTTGTAATGCTGTCTCTTATTTTGCAGGGTTCCGGCAATGGCGGTTGACTGGCTGAAGTGAGTTGAGGATGGACCCGTATGCGGAATAGAAGCGCCTGGAAGCGCGTAAGTAAGCGCTTGTTGCTTGCTTCACGATGCGCACTAACTGTCCTTTTATTTTGCAGGTACCAGTTCGGAGCTGCTGAAGGATGCCGGAATGCCCACTGAGTTCGGCGTGGATGGAGTAATGGCACGTGAGTATTTAACGTTACCCAATGTCTTTAAACGCACCTTCTTTTGTCTTACAGATGCGGGATGCAGCGCCGAAGGCCTCCGGAGCGTGCGAAGAGTTGGTAAGCTTTTGTCTTTCAGATGCCGGAATGCAGTGCGATGACCTCCGGAGCGCGTGAAGAGTAGGTAAGCCTTTGTCTTTCAGATGCAGGAATGCTGCGCGAGGCGTTGATGACAGCCGATGGACCAGGTAAGAGATGCGCTGTCACTGAAAACCGTAGTGCTAACCTGTTCTTTCTTGTCTTTATAGATGTTGCTGAAGACTGGATTCAGGATGGTAAGCCTTTTTCATTTAGGCCCAGGATCAGATGCAGAAGACACGATGAGCGTTCTGCTGCAGAGGATGCAGAATAACGCAAAGCAAGATTCATCCATCGGGTGTGGTTTAAATAGCCTCCTGTAGTGCTTAGGTGTCTCCTTCCACAGCCACGCCTAGGTAAGAAAAGAGTTCCTGCTTTCCAGAAGAGTTCCAGTGTTCTGAACCTAGGGAGTGGCTCCTGCCCCACCCAACAGGAAAAGTATTCCCAAACAGAAGAGGATCAGGGGTTCAACTGGCAGGTAAGTAAGCAGCATGGTCTGCTGCAGGTAAGTCCACCCAAGCATTATGAGCCCGGCGCTTGCAGCGCTGGGACTGGGCATATTTATGAGCCTGGCGCCACTGCAGGTTCCCAGGATCTTTCTTGAGGGCAGTAGCCTTTCCAGTCAATTAGGTAAAATAGCTTAGATTTGGAGATCTTGGAGTCCAGGATGCTTTTGACTTCAAACTCGAGTTCTCCATCAACTAGGATAGGTTTTGGGGATTTAGTTAGTCGGGTTTGAGGTTGCACGGGTTTTAAAAGAGAGACGTGGAAGACCGGATGTATCTTCATGTGAGGGGGCAAGTCCAACTTGACTGCTACTGGGTTTACTATGGTAGTGATGGAATAGGGACCAAGGTATCTTGGGTTGAATGTGCGTGGTCCTTTTAGAGGTAGATATTTGGTGGATAACCAGACTTGATCTCCTACTTGATATTGGGGGGCTTCCTTCCGATGTTGATCTGCTCCTTTCTTGTATTGTTCCTTAGCCCTTTGAAGGTGAGAAACGGCTTCCTTAAAAGCTTGGGTGATTGTAGAGTGCAGGTAGTCTACTGCTGGTGTTCCAAGATCTTGGGGTGGATCCAACTCTGAGGTTCGAGGGTGACAGCCGTATAAAAGAAAAAACGGGGTTTTCCCAGTTCCTGAGTGGACAGAGTTGTTGTAGGCATATTCGGCTATCCAAAGGATATCTTTCCAAGTTTTTTCAGTTTGTTGCAGCATGCAGCGTAAATACTGTTCCAGAGTTTGATTGGTCCTCTCGGTTTGTCCGTCGGTTTGAGGGTGGTGACTGGTCGATAATCTCACATCAATTTGAGCAGACCGACAACAACTTCGCTAAAAATGAGAAATAAATTGACTACCTCGATCCGAAATTAGCACTGAAGGAAAACCGTGCAGTCGGACGATGTTTTCGAGAAACTCTCGGGCCAGAGTTGTTGCTGTTGGCAAGCCTTTGAGTGGAATGAAATGCGCCATCTTGGAGAATAAGTCCACGATTACCAGGATCGTATTGTATCCGGAGCATGGAGGTAGATCGGCGATGAAGTCCATAGAAAGCGTATGCCAAGGGCGAGGTGGGATGTCAATAGGGCGTAAGAGGCCGGCTGGTCTTTCCTTTTGACTCTTGTTTTGGGCGCATACTCCACAGGACATTATAAAGTCTCTGATATCTTTTTTCCAAGACGGCCACCAGAAGTAGCGCTTGATCTTTTCTGAGGTTTTGGCCATACCGAGATGTCCTTCCATTAGAGACTCGTGATAACAAGAGATCACCTTTTTCTGTAAATCTGTGCTGGGCAGGTATAATCGTTCTTGGAAATACAATAAGTTGTCCTTTACTGCAAAGTCCTTTCCCTGCAGATGCCAATTCTGTATTTCTGCTGGAGTTATAAGTTGCCTGGTTTTATCCTTAATTTCCTCTATGGATTGTGTGGTTATTACACCCAGAATTCTTTGTTCGGGAATGATAGGTACAGGTTTAGGGTTGGTCAAGTGTTCCTCCACTCCCATCCGAGAAAGGGCATCAGCTTTACCGTTTTTTGTACCAGGTCGATAGGTAATTATGAAGTCAAACTCGGCAAAGAATAGTGCCCAACGGAGTTGTCTAGAGGATTGGGCTTTTGCGGTTTTCAAATATTGCAGGTTTCGGTGATCCGTAATCACAGTAACAGTGTGTCGGGCCCCCAGAAGATAATGCCGCCCAGCCTTAAAGGCAGACTTGATAGCCAGAAGTTCCTTATCAGTAATAGTGTAATTGATCTCAGGAGGCGAGAATTTGCGAGACCAGAATGCCACGGGATGTAACTGATTGGTTACTGGGTCCTTCTGTGATAGAACTGCCCCCATGGCAAGGCTCGAAGCATCAGTTTCAACGATGTAGGGGAGTTCGGGGCGAGGATGTTTTAGAATTGGTGCAGAGATAAATTTTGTCTTCAAATTCTGGAAAGCTTGTTCCGCCTCGGTAGACCATTCAAAACGTTTGTTTTTCTTTAACAAGGCGGTGATGGGCTGGACTATTCGAGAGAATTCGGGGATAAACCTGCGGTAAAAGTTGGCGAAGCCTAACATGCTTTGAACCCCTTTTACGGAGGATGGGGATGACCATTTGAGAATTGCATCGACCTTCCTTGAATCCATACGCACTCCGCTAGGTGATAATATGAATCCCAAGAATTCAACTTCAGTCACGTTGAAAACACATTTTTCCAACTTAGCGAAAAGTCTGTGTTGACGCAACCTCTCGAGGACCATTTTCACGTGTTTCCGATGTTCAGATTCCGATGAAGAATAAACGAGGATGTCGTCAATGTAAACGACAACACATACATCTATGAGTTCTCTGAGGACATCGTTCATAAAATATTGAAAGGCGGCCGGGGCATTGCAAAGTCCGAAGGGCATGACCTGATATTCAAATAGCCCATACTTGGTGCGGAAGGCCGTCTTCCATTCATCGCCCTCTTTTACTCGTACCAAGTGGTAGGCTCCTCTAAGATCCAGCTTTGTATTTATGCATGCTCTTCTGACTTGGTCCAGGAGTTCAGGGATTAAAGGTAACGGATATCTATTCTTAACGGTGATCTGATTCAGGGCGCGGTAATCTATACAAGTTCTAAGGTCCCCTTCTTTTTTTGGAACGAAGAACAAAGCTGAAGAAGCAGGGGACTTAGAAGGACGAATAAACCCATTCGCTAGGTATTGATCTAGGTATTGTCGGAGGTGAAGGTTCTCAGGCTCGGTGAGGGCATAAATTCTGCTACACGGAGGAGTAGATCCAGGTATCAGGTCTATCTGGCAGTCATAGGACCTATGAGGAGGTAGAGAGTTAGCCTGATCCTTCCGGAAAACATCTTGGAATTCTAGGTATTCGGGAGGTAACTGGGGAGTCTCCGAAGAAATTGCTGCTAGAGCAACACCAGGTGGAGGGTGACAAGTAGAGACACATTCTGGGAACTGAACCGTTCTTGCTCGCCAATCGATCCGAGGATTGTGTTTCTCTAACCAAGGTATCCCTAGAATAATCTGGAACTGAGGGGCCTTGATCACATCGAACACGATCTTCTCATGGTGTCCATCTTGACTTACTAGCGTCACTTCTTGAGTGGTATGCGTTACTGGTCCGGAGGCTATCTCCGTACCATCCACCGTAGTAATGACGTCCTTTACAGCCTTGGGACAAAGAGTTAGATTCATCCTCAAAACCATTTCATGATCCACATAATTGCCGATGGCACCGCTGTCGACGTAAGCTTCAATCGCATGTAATCGATCCGGATGATCTGGGCTAATGAGGACCATAGGTATCACAAAATGCGAGGTCACGGAACTGGTTTTAACGCTCGGCAAGAGGACCTCTATTCTTGTCGGGCGAGGTCGTCTCCCTGCTCAGAGTTTGTGACCTTGGTAACTGCAGCTCCTACCGCCTTCTTGGCTGGTTTCACCGGACAGTCTCGAAGAAAGTGCCCTGAGTTTCCGCAATAGAGGCATAATTGCAACTGTTTTCTCCTTTCCCGCTCCTTTTGTGTTAGTGGTCCTTTCAGGCCCCCTATTTGCATGGGTTCCCCGGAGTCTACTCCTTTGGAAGGAGTTGGTGGTTTGGAAAATACTCGAGCATCAAACTTGGAACGATCGGCCTTCCTGTTCTGCAGTCTGTGATCTATTTGAACGACTAAGTCTATATAGTCCGAACAGTCTTGTGGGGGATTCACTACTTGGGCTAAAACGTCTTTGAGCTCTCCACATAGACCTCTATAAAACAGCGTAATCCTTTTGTCCTCAGGCCTTTGAGTTTAGTCTGTTGAAAGATGCAATATAAGCCAAAAGGTCTTGATTACCCTGTCGCAACGAAAGAAGCTCATTGTCCAAGGCCTGCCCCTGTGAATGTCTTGCAAACAGTTTTTCCATACTAAGCTGAAAGGCTTGAAAATCATGGAGAACCGGATCATCTTGATTAACTAGAGGGATCGACCAGTCTGCCGCATTGCCACTAAGGTACGAAAGCACAAAAGCTACTTTAGCTTGATCAGTTGGAAAGGCTGCTGGCCGGCATAAAAAATGCAACCGGCACTGATTGATAAATACTGCAAACCTCTTTGGGTCACCAGAAAATCGTTCGGGCAGAGCCAGAGGTACATTCCCAGGTAGGTTGATCTGCACTGGATTCATAGGGGATATTGAAGGAAGATTTGCCCCTGATGCGGGTAACGGGGTCTGTCCGGCTTGTGACTGTAGCAATTGTCTAGCAAGATCGTCTGTTCGCTCCTTGGAAATAATTAGTTCCCTTCTTAGAGCATTCGTTTCCTGACGAGCTGCATGCACTTCTGCCCTTAGTTCCCCAAGTAACCGGGCTAGGTGGTCGGTATCCGAGGTTTCCATAGCGCCTGGGCGAGAGTTTTGCGGTGGGCTTTGCGTTCTGTAACGCTCACCTGATTCTCGCAGAGGCGCCGGTCTTGACTGGGCGACTACCGTATCTTCAAAAGTGATGTGTAGCACCCGGTTGGCTCTTTGGGCTGGACCTCTGTGCACTGTATGCCTGACTCGAAGAGTAAGATGTCTGCAAATAGAAAATATGGGATTAATGAACTGGGGTTATTGGGGTGTCCCTATCTCTTTCCTTTTCTCCTCTCCTGTAGAACCCCAAAGGTTAACGCTCTCACCTTAGGTAAGTGAACGCCGAGCTCTCCATCTGCCTCGGGGCAGGGTGCTGTAACCAGTTTCTTCACTGGATAGGTAACGCAGGCCTCTTGACTTCAGAGGACTGCTGTCCGTCGTTTACTTCACGAACGGTGAGTTCCGAGTATTTCAAATGTCTTTAAAAGTCTTTTGTAATGCTGTCTCTTATTTTGCAGGGTTCCGGCAATGGCGGTTGACTGGCTGAAGTGAGTTGAGGATGGACCCGTATGCGGAATAGAAGCGCCTGGAAGCGCGTAAGTAAGCGCTTGTTGCTTGCTTCACGATGCGCACTAACTGTCCTTTTATTTTGCAGGTACCAGTTCGGAGCTGCTGAAGGATGCCGGAATGCCCACTGAGTTCGGCGTGGATGGAGTAATGGCACTTGAGTATTTAACGTTACCCAATGTCTTTAAACGCACCTTCTTTTGTCTTACAGATGCGGGATGCAGCGCCGAAGGCCTCCGGAGCGTGCGAAGAGTTGGTAAGCTTTTGTCTTTCAGATGCCGGAATGCAGTGCGATGACCTCCGGAGCGCGTGAAGAGTAGGTAAGCCTTTGTCTTTCAGATGCAGGAATGCTGCGCGAGGCGTTGATGACAGCCGATGGACCAGGTAAGAGATGCGCTGTCACTGAAGACCGTAGTGCTAACCTGTTCTTTCTTGTCTTTATAGCTGTTGCTGAAGACTGGATTCAGGATGGTAAGCCTTTTTCCTTTAGGCCCAGGATCAGATGCAGAAGACACGATGAGTGTTCTGCTGCAGAGGATGCAGAATAACGCAAAGCAAGATTCATCCATCGGGTGTGGTTTAAATAGCCTCCTGTAGTGCTTAGGTGTCTCCTTCCACAGCCACGCCTAGGTAAGAAAAGAGTTCCTGCTTTCCAGAAGAGTTCCAGTGTTCTGAACCTAGGGAGTGGCTCCTGCCCCACCCAACAGGAAAAGTAGTCCCAAACAGAAGAGGATCAGGGGTTCAACTGGCAGGTAAGTAAGCAGCATGGTCTGCTGCAGGTAAGTCCACCCAAGCATTATGAGCCCGGCGCTTGCAGCGCTGGGACTGGGCATATTTATGAGCCTGGCGCCACTGGCGCCAGGACAGGGTCCAAAAGGTCCCAATTTGGACTGGCTGGCACTCGGAACCTGGGTTATGGGTCTGCTTCCAAGGGAGTTGGGTAAGTCCTGGCCTTTTGGAAGCAGAGATCATGACAGTTGGGGAGGTCTGTGAAGAGGGCGCTTCCGCTGTCAATGTAAACAGAGCTAAGTGAAACATGTTAACGAAGACCTGGTTCTTCTCCAACATTGGATCTTTCATAGATTCCCAATGCTATAATATTCCCCATCGACAGACTGGGAATCCTCAGTAATTTAAAAAACAATTGCATAGGAAACATGTACATTGCCATTGATACCTGAAAAGAACTCACTTGTATAGTCCCTCCACCTCATTTTGGTCCCTTTTGACCCTAACTAATGAGATGGCAGGGTTAAAGCTCCACCCCAGGCAGCCATCTTCAGATTTCTCACTGCAGTAAAGTGCCTAAGGAATCCTCCACAGCTCTCTGAGCTTGTTCTTAATAAACCAGTGTTTTTCTGACATCTTTTTCCATTTTTCTAATATGTTTTAGAGATCTGTATCTGCTTTACACAGCCTGTGTTTTGCAGCTCAGGAAATTTCAGTTTTCTCCTCCAAATCATTGTGGAAAGTTCCTGCATAAGGCCCTTCATGGCCATGGCAGACCCAGGCACTGATAGTGCATCAAAGGGGAGAACGTCTCTCTTCAAGGACTGCCTCAGGTGCTCCAAAAAGGTTCTTTGTCAGAGACCCTCACCAGGAGTGCATATACTGTCTTTACCCACATGACATCCAGGGGTATCACATTTGTCAGACTTTCACACAAAATATCCTACATGACAGGCACAGGAGACTTCCTCGGCATCAGGCTCTGGAGAGAAAGTGCCATTCCTCTGATGAGGAATCTGTCAAGATAGCTCCTGTCACCTCACACAGGACCCCTGAGAAGCATGCTTCCCAGAGGGGAGCTTCATCAGTGGAGAGAGGGAGAGCCATTCCTGCAAAGGCAAGGACGAAGGGAAAGGGGGAGTCAAAGACTATCTTTGAGGAGCTCAGGGCTCCTAAAGACCCTATTTTTGGAGAGGCAACATCTAAAAGGGCAGGTAAGAAGCCCCGACTATTACTAAGGAGACATCCACGAAGCAGTCTACAGTCGTGTCTCCATCAGTGGCCAATTCGTCTACGGTTATATCATCATCGAAGCCTGCCTCGTCCACAAAGGAACATTTTTCATCATCAAAGGCATCTTCGTCAACGGGAAAGTCCTTGTCCACGGCTAATCCGCCATCCATGAAAAAGCCCTCGTCTACGTCATCGACTGACCCTTCGTCCACCACTTCCATAAATATCTCCTCATCCACGAGTACTATAAAGGACCCCTCATCCATGATGAATGTAAAGGATCCCTTGTCCACGACTAGTTCCAAACATCATTCGTCCACAAATACGTTAACGGCTGATACACAATTGAGCAAAGTCTCATCCAAGGGAAAAACTCCATCCATCCATGACTACCACCCCGTCCACAGAAAAGAGGAGAAATGCACTGCTACCTCCTCTGTCCATGGGACAGAGTGAAAAACATACTCTGTCACTACCACATACATCAGGTTCCAATATTAACCTATCCCCCGTCAAGGAACTGGTCAAGGTACCTGATATTGTCCTGCAAGAGGAGTCTTCAGGCCTGGAAGACACCCAGACAGGCCACAATCAGTACCCAAGGAGTACAGCTCCCGTGGCAGTCAACTTCAGAAGACACTTAGGACCCTTTTCAACCATCTTTAATGCGGTACCTGTAGAATATCATGGACTCATTTCAAAGGAGGCAAAGAGCACGCTTAGCTGCCAGCACTACACAAGAGGTACACAGATTGTCTGTCGCTACCCAGGAGTCATCTTCCAAAAGGCAAACAAGCATCTCACCGGCGCAGAGGCAGTGTCTCTCCCAGGAGGCAAAGAAGCATCTCTCCCCCGCTGAGACAGGCAAGAATCTCCCCAACAAGGCCACCAGGGCCCCATCCCTTCTGTATTTAACCGATTGTCAGGATCAAGTGGATGACCCTTACAGGGATTTCTCACACTGTCTGATGATCCTGAAGAGGGGGAGATTCCTCAGGACTCAACCCAGCAAGAAGCCGATGAATGGGACGACTAAGTTATCAAAAAACAGAGGCAGGACTCCTCCAAGAATCTCTTCACTACCAGATGACGTTGCCTCGTGCCACTCCATCTTAGCAAAGGCAGCACAAATGTTTGATCTTCAAGTATCGTGTGAGGAGAAAAAGTTAGCTCCGTACCAGCACATAGACAAGAGAAGCAGAACGGTTACTGCCATTCTCGTTCTTGACACCATATGAGAAGCAGTGGAGAAGATCCTAGCGAACGCGCTATCCACCCGTGCTACAGCAGCTAGGCCGGAGAAAAAATATAAGGCCCCAGATAACGCACCGTTATGCTTATGAGGACACGCAAAGCCTGACTCCGTTATCACAGTGGAGGTTAGAAAGCAGCTGACGAACCCCGCTTCTCCACTAATGACCGCTCCAGACAAGGAGGGCATAAAACTTGAAGAAGTAGGCAGGATGGTATCGGATGCAGCGTCTTTGTCCATCAGAACAGCAAATGCCCTTGCAATGACAGCGAGATATGACAGAGAATTGTGGCATAAGATGTCTACATTTATGGATCACCTGCCCCCCAAATTCCAGGAGGAAGCAAAGTCAATTGTTAGAGATGGCAAATCTACATCGGGGCCACATGATAGATTCTGCAGTGGATGCGTCTGGGATTGGCTTCAGGGAAGTTGCACATGGTACGGTTCTTAGACACCAGGCTTGGATGAAAACTGCCAATTTCAGTTCAGAAGTCAAGAGTTGTTCGGCAGAAAGGTCGACGATCATCTCAAGGATATAAAAACAGGCATAGACACCACCATAGCCATCAGCTCGCTGAGGGATATGGACAAAAACCGGCGCAGTTGTTGTTCCTTTCATGGAGGATCAGGAACAATTTGAGCATACAACATACCATACACCATGCAGTGATCCTCCTCTACAGACCAGTCAGCCAATAGATACCAACAGTTCTCCGCTAGATACGCACATAGGCAGATGCGGCTTAGGCCAAGCAAGGGCCCAGCCATCGAAACAGAATTGACTGGGATTCTCCTCCACCTCCGCATTGCACCCCATTGGGAGGGAGAATCGGCCAACATCTACGCTAATATCAAAAGAACACATTGGACAAATAGCTGCTACAAATAGTGCGCAAAGGACACACCATCGACTTCCACACACGTCCACCAGCATTACCACCGTGGCCATGCAACGTCCACCAAATGACCCAGCTCAAACTGGAGGAGGACAAACTGATGAAAAAAGCTGCCACAGAGGCGGTACCTGTCAATCAAAGAGGGAGGCGATTCTACTTCTGTTTCTTCCTTGACAAGAAAAAGAAAAGACAGTGGCGCCCGATCCTGGACCTGCAGGCTTTAAACAAATACATAAAGAGCATAAAGTTCAAAATGACCTCTCTGCAACTGATCCTACCGTGGCTCCACAGGGCGAATTTTCTAGCGACGCTCGGCCTAGAGGATGTGTATTTTCATGTACCTATACATCCGGCACAAAGACGGTACCTCAGGTTCACAGTGGGAGACAAGCATTTCCAATTCTGTGTGCTCCTGTTCAGTCTAAGGTCAGCCCGAGGGTCTTCATCATGTGTCTTGCCCCAGTAGCAGCGCATCTAAGATGAGCCGGAGTGGAAGTCTTCCCTCACCTTGACGGATGGCTCATAAAAGCAAAGTCAGAACAGTAAACAGCCGTAGCCATCAGTAAAATGGAAGAAACCATCAGGAAGTTTAGTTTCTCCATCAACACCAAGTCAGTGCTCACGCCAGCGCAAACCGCTCTTTTCCGGAACTAGATACCCCCATCCCGCGGCAGTGGCACAGCTGGTCAATTAGTTTCTCAAGGCACGCTCATCCACGGTACATCACTTCAAATCCCTGCTGGGCATGATGTCTTTATTTATATTTCTAGTCCCAGTTTAGAATGAGAGCGATGCAAGAAGCAGTGGACCTACACAGGGCACAGGAATCGGGAGGACATTTTACACCTGTCACACCATTTCTACTGAGCTGGTGGTGCACAGAACACAACCTGAATCAGGGCATGCCCTTCCAAGCCCCAACCTCCACGCTGCTTCTCAGGACAGATGCGTTCCTGTCAGGATGGGGCGCTCATCTCGGAGACTTGCAAGGCAAGGGGAACGTGGTCAAAACAAGTATCAAACCTGCACATCAATGGGCTAGAACTAAGAGCCATCCGATTGGGCACTAAAGCCCTTCCAACCAGTCTTAGCAGGTCAAGTTGTCACCATACAAATGGACAACACAACCTCCATGCATTACTCAACCAGCAGTGTGGCACCAAGCCAGCGCTACTATCTGCAGAAGCGCCGAAACTCGGAGTGGGCTTTCTAACACAAAGTACATGTCAGAGCAGAACACCTTCCGGGGAAGGACAACGTTCTAGTGGACCAACTAAGCAGGGATTTCTCCTTGTCCCACGAATGGGAGCTTGATTGCACGAGATCAAATTTCAGGTCACCCTCACGTAGATCTCTTTGTGACCTGCCGCAAAGCGAAATGCCCAAGCTTTGCATCCAGGTATCCAGAGAAGAACTTGCTAGGGTATACTTTCTCTCTGACATGGACGAGGGAGTTCCTTTACGCCTTCCCACCAATACCATTGCTAGCCAGGGTGATATGATATGATATGATATTTTATTTATATCGCGCCTATGCACAAGTGTTTCAAGGCGCAATGTGGCAAGGGAGGGGGGAAAAAGAGGGAACAAGATCAATATCTTACTAGGCCTAGTGAGATTGAGATTGCGCAAGTTCAGGGGAGAGGGAAGGGGAGAAGTGCCAAGGAAGGTGGAGGATGAGCAAGTGCAAGACATAGGATCAAACATGAAAAACAGGTAGTGCGGCCTGCAGATGGCAGTGCAAGGGTTACATTCATAACAAATAGGTGATAGATAAGTGCAAGTATAGGGGGTTGTAGGGTTGCAGATACAGCTCCAAGTGCAGGCTTGCAAGGGTGGGCAGTGCAGGTGTGCAACTGGGAGGGCACGAACCTGGACCCGTGGTTCAGAGGGTAGCCATGTAACCAGTGCAGTATCAGACAGGAGATCAGCAAGGTAGCCGAAGAGAGAAGGCAGAAGCAAAGAGCAAAGTCTTGAGCTGTTGCCGAACCAGAGATGGTTCTGCTCAAGTTTCAGAGAGGCAGGGAGGCTGTTCCAGAGGGAGGCGCCGACCGAAGAGCGAGATCTGCCCCCAACTCGTTGCTTAGAAAAGCGCCTGACCATCAAGGAGTTGGAGATGGAGAAGCAAAGTGCTTGAGTAGGAAGATACTTGAGAAGGCTGGAGATATTTTGGTCCAAGGCCCCAGTAGGCCTTGTGGACAATGCAAAGGGTCTTGAACTTGATCCTTGCAGCCACTGGGAGCCAATGGAGAGATTTCAGTGCTGGAGAGATACGATCCCTGGGCTTGAGGCCAAGGACAAGTCTTGCAGTCATGTGCTGGATGAGTTGCAGAGGGCGTAGAGTATAGGCAGGCAGATTTAAAAGAAGGCTGTTACATTAGTCAAGCCTAGAGAGAACCAGAACTCTAGATACAGCGAGCTTCTGGGGGAAAGAGAGGAAAGGAAGAATACCTCTGAGGAGGTGCAGTTGGTAGTTCGACTTTTTAGAAACGTCGGAAATGTGAGGAGAGAAAGAGAGAGAGGAGTCAAAGATAACCCTGTGGTTCTTAGCCACGGAGGTGGGAGCAAGAGGAGGGCCAAGGGAGTCTGGCCAGAGAGTGGCGGGAAAGAGGGGTGGGGGTGAGTCAATGAGGAGGATCTCCGTTTTGATTGCATTCAGGCATAGATCTTTGGCGGTGCACCACTCCTGGATTGCGTTCAGACAATCCTGGATGAGAGAGGGAGAAGAGGCGGTAGAGGAGAGCCTGAAGGAGAGCTGGGTATCTGCATAGCACTGGACATTTGTGCAGAGAGCGGCAGGTAAAGAGTGAGATAGAGGAGAGGTAGGACCAAAGTTGGACTTGGGAGGGTTGGTCAGAGAGGAAAGAAGTCAGCCAGGCCAGAGCATGTTCAGTGATACCCAGGTTCCCAGGTTATCACAGAGTCAGTTAAGCAGGATGACATGGTTGACCATGTCAAAGTCAGAGGAGAGATCAAGTATGATGAGGACAGAGGGGAGATTAGAATCAAGGCTAGAGAGAAGGTCTTAACGGATGTTCAGGAGAGCAGTTTCCGTGCTTCTTGCTGCTCTAAAGTCAGATTGGTGGTCATGGAGGCAGCCAACAGATTCAGTGTGAAGATTAAGCTGGGAAATGGCCAGCTTCTCCACGAGTTTGCCCAGGAAAGGGGTGATAGAGATCGAGCGATAGTCAGCCGGAAGGGAGTGCTCGGCTGAGGGGTTCTTGAGAAGAGGGCGCACAAGAGAGTTCTTCAGGGGAGGGGAAGGTCCCTGAGGAGAAAAAGTGGTTGCAGAAGTCAGCCAGGGCTGGGGCAAGGGTTTCAATGTGGTCCTTGATGGTTTTGGAAGAACGGGGAAGAACCTGTTTAGAAGAAGTTTTCATAGATCAGACTTGTCTTGGAACCTCATCCGGGGAGAAGAGAGGACAGGCAGAGAATGGAGGGGGTGGCCATATGGCGACCTGGAGGAAGAGGAGAGAGTTGGGGGAGGGGCGGAAGAAGCCGAGAGGGTGGGCAGGATATCCTGGGTTTTTGAAATGAAGTGAGAGGCCATGGCTATACAGAAGGCCTGGGAGGGCACAGGAGAGCTAGAGACTGGGGAAGAATTGGCCATCTACTTGCAGATAAGAGTTCAGCCCAGTTGTTAGATGCCACCAAAACGTGGACTTGGATGTGAGCTCTATTCTTGGTGAGGACAGAGCGTCGGTATTGTCTTTGGAGTAGGCGGCAGGTCAGTTTGTCAGAGGATGTACAGGAAGCTAACCATTTCTTCTCATCCACCCTACACTTGCGTTTTAAGGGTGACGAGGTCGGAGTCGCACTTGATTTTAGGCTTCATGCAAATCCTCATTAGAGGAGCAAGTATCTTGAGAGTATCAGAGATAGCAGAGTGGAGCAAGGAAAGGGTTGTGTCAGGGTGTGAGTCAGCCAGAGGTGCAGGAGGAGGAGAGAAATTTGCGGCGAAAGCTTCAACTGACACATGCTTCATGGGTCGAATGACTCAGAAGTTGGGTGGCAGTGTGAGGCTAGGCTTGGACTGAGGTGTTGAAGAGAGGAGAAAGTGGTCACTCCAGGAGAGAGGAGTGGTGAGAGGGTTAGAGAGGGGGAGGTCAGAGGAGATAAGAACATCGAGACTCAGCCCTGCGGGGTGAGTCTGGCCAGAGGGAAGAGTAGAAGAGCGAGTCACAGAGGTCACAAAAGAGTCCTGTGGCGGGACAGGAAGAATCCAGGTGGATGTTGAAATCTCCAAGGAGGAGAAGTTGACTGGTCGAGGCCAGGAGGGAGGCGGAGAGGTCCGCCCAATCAGAGAGGAAGGTGGAGATCGGACTAGGTTGTCGGTAGATAGTAGCCACTGTGAGAGAGTGGCCAGGAGAGAGAGAAAGCCTACAGACCAGGCATTCAAAGGAAGAGTAGGCCTGCATAGGAATGATAGAGGCAGGAATCCACTCCGGGAAGATTAAGGCAACACCCCCACCGGAGCGGTTGGATCTGGGCATGGAGAGGATCTTGTAGCCATCAGGAAGGAGAGTGTCAAAGCTCATGACAGAGATGGCCATGAACCATGTTTTGGTGAGGCCAAGGACATCAAGGTTGTGATCTTCCAGGAGACGGCAGATGTCAGAGGAGTGTTTGACAGCAGAGCGAGAGTTAAGAGTGGCGAGGTGAAGAAGGTTGCCATCCTTGAATAACTTCCGGGGAGGGGTAAAAATCAGAGGTACTCCCTGCGGAGGTGTAGAAGGGCCAGAGGAGGTAGGAGGAGTGGGCAAGGTAGCCAAGGAGGAGGAGGGTGCCAAAGAGGTGGTAGAGGGTGGGGGCAAGTATACCGAAGAAGGGAGAGAAGGGACAGCGGGAGAGGAAAGGAAATTGATAAGGCACAGGAAGCGTCTGTTAAAGAGGAGGAGGTGGACCTGGGCGCTTTGGACCAAGACGGTGCCATTGAGGTACACATTTATGATGGCCTTAGAGGAATGGAAGGAAGCACGGAGGGCCTCCCATCAGGTGCCACCATTGATGGGAGAGGAGGACTAAGGAGAGAGCACAGAGACCATATGAAGAGTCCATTGGTTCGGTGAAGGAACGACAAAGATGTTGGTGAGGGTCTGTCTGGAGGAAGCGCTGGTGTAGGTATCAGCGATGGGGAGGCCTGGGTTGGAAACCAGGATATCCTTTTTGAACTTCTTCCTATCAGACTTAGTGAGAAGGGCAGGATAGTCAATAGAGAAACTGTTGGAAAAGATAGGAGAAACAGAGAGCACCATAGGTGAAGTGGAGGGGGGTGAGAAACAGCAGAGGGGGGCTAGAGACGTTGTGGGGGAGAACACACGGGGGGTGCAAGCAGAAGCAATGGAACTTGAAAGTGAAAAACACAGCAGGTAGAAGCAAAGGGTTACTGTGTGCAGCTAAAAGTACAGTAAGCAAGGCAGAAGGAAGCAGTGGTCACTGGGTGCAGCTAACAGTACAGTAAGCAAGGCAGATGGAAGCAGTGGTCACTGAGTGCAGCTAACAGTACAGTAAGCAAGGCCGAAGGAAGCAGTGCTCACTGAGCGCAGCTAACAGTACAGTAAGCAAGGCCGAAGGAAGCAGTGGTCACTGGGCGCAGTGAACAGTACAGTAAGCAGGGCAGATGGAAGCAGTGGTCACTGGGCGCAGTGAACAGTACAGTAAGCAGGGCAGATGGAAGCAGTGGTCACTGGGCGCAGTGAACAGTACAGTAAGCAGGGCAGATGGAAGCAGTGGTCACTGGGCACAGCTAACGGTACAGTACGCAAGGCAAATGGAAGCAGTGGTCACTGGGCTCAGCTAACAGTACAGTAAGCAAAGCAGATGGAAGCAGTAGTCACTGGGTGCAGCTAACAGTACAGTATGCAAGGCAGATGTAAACAAGATGCAGAGGGATGGGTGGTGGTGTTGCGTATGACCCCCAAGGACAGAAAAGTGTCACGAAATGTTCAGCAAGCACCAGGAGAGTTCAGGATCAGGTTGTCTCCCAACCAGAAGGATAGGGGGCCCCCCCGAGGCCGACCAGAAAGTGGACAGGGAGCAGACGGGCCTATGGTGGGGGCCACCGTTTTCCTGCCGGCTAACCCCATTGGCAGAGTTAAAAGATGGGACAGCCAATCACAAGGGCTCTCAAGAGATGGTACGAGGCACTCCAGTGCTCGATCACAGGTCGGCCATCTTTGCTTGTCGGGGGATTCAGATTAAAGAGTATGCCTCAGATGAGGATGCAGGCACTCCGGTATAAGGCAGCAAAAATTGCACTTATAATAAACACAGTTTAGTAGGACTTCATGAGCGATGATGACGCTCTAGTGCAAAGCGAGGCCCAAGCGGGCTTACCGGAGGGTGAAGAAGGTGCTCCTGTAGACACGTGTATCACCACATTGGCATAGCTCTCAACCATTTGTGTTGAAAACATCCGATTTTGTTTTTGGCGGGTGAGAGCCCATTGAAATGAATGTGCGTGCAGGAGGCTTAGCGGGTGACTCAACTCTTTACAAGGCGGGTGAACCCACCAAAAGCGTGTGATTTGAGAGCTATGCGTTGGAGCTCCGAACAGCTGTGCAGCTTCGTGTTGAAGGGGAAAGTGAGGGACATGACACAGCTGCAGGGCCTGGAGTGGGCCTTTGGTGAGGGCCGGCGTTCGCCTGCCGGATACCCCGATTGGCAAAGTTAAAAGGGGAACAGCCAATCACAAGGGCCCTCAAGAGATGGTATGAGGCATTCCAGTGCTCAATCGCGAGTTGGCCATCTTTGATGGCCGGGGGATCCAGATTAAACAGTGTGCCTCAGGTAAGGATGCAGGCATACGTATCAGGCAGTAAAAATTTAACTAATAACAAACACAGTTCTGTAGCACTTCATGAGCGATAACGCTCTAGTGCACAGCAAGGCCTGTGATGCTGGAAATGCATCGGAGGGACAGGGCCTCCGTATCCTTGTCCTTTACTGCTTTTTATCGTGTGTTTTGTCGTGTTTCCTGCGCAGGAGTTCATGTGAGAGTTCTGGCGGTGCAGCTCTTTCCTTTGGTTTTAGTGAACGGACCATGGGATACCCTTATGGCACCCATGGGTGGAGGTACAACCCTGTGCCCCTAGTGTATGTTTTTGGGCACCTGTGTGTGGCCCACAGAGCAGGGTACGGGCTGGTGGCAGCTCCGTGCTGAATTGACTTGTGCCCTGAGCATTCTCCATTTTGGGATGCCCCGGCCCTGTCATTGGGATCAGTAGATTCCTGATGGAGACAAGATGGCCCCCGTGGCCTCTTGCTTTCCATCGCCTGTTACTTTGATCTTCCCGAAGTCCCGGGAAGCCCTGGCTCTGTCCCTTCCCCCTGACTGGCTGTTGGGTGGAAGTTCCATATATGGTAGTGTGAGGAAGTGCCGACCAGACTGGCTCGAACCTTCCCAACGGCCGTATGTTGTGGGTACACCTGTGGGTGGGACCTGGGTGAATGGAGTGTGTGACGAATATGCACTTCTTGTTGTGGATGTCTGGTTTCTGGTGTTTGACACAATGACTGAGACAGCCCTGCCTGAAACTGGTATGAATGCAGTGTGTAGTGTTGAATGGCGTGGTACTTGTCTGAATCCACATTTTGTGCTGTGAGTGTCTGGATGGAGAAGAATGGCCTGAATGCACTGTGCGCCTGATTGGCTGACAGACTGCTGAATGCCCTACGTAGTGATTGGATGCTCGAGTGTGACCCAGCGGAATGAATGGGAGATCAACAGTATATCTGGGGACCTCTCACTGCTAGGAATCATGTTCAGAAGTGTTCAGAGCTGAAGTCCAAACTACAAAGAGTAACTGGAGTGAAACTGACGCTTGACCTTGAAGCCCTGCTGGAAGAGAAGTATTGCTGTTGCTCTCCTTCATCAATCTGAAAGCTGCTCTCTGTTCCAAACCCCAGAAATTCCTTGGAACTTGAGTTATTGGCCTTTGAATATCGCAAGTTGGAAATAGATGCTGAGCTTAAGAAAGAGGAGTTGACACAGCAAGTGGAGCTCAAGAATCGGGTTCTTGAGCTCAAAGATAAGGACCTGAATGTCAGCGAATCCAGTCAGAGATAGCTCGAGTGGAGACTTCAGCTAAACCAGTTGAGAGTGTCAGGTCCCCAGCAACCAAGTTTATGAAAGATTTGGTTGGTGTGTATGCAGAGGGTTCTGATATCATCCAATGGATTCAAGCATTTGAGATGACTTGTGCAATTCATGATGTTGATAAGAGAGATTGGGCTAAGTGTTTGTTAAGCAAAGTGCCTCAGACTGGATATGACTGTATTCTGAAACTGAGTGGGGAAGAAAGGGGTCAGTATGAGTGCATGTAGTCTGCTTTGATTGCCAAGTTTGGCAAGACACCTACCCTATACCTTAAAAGGTTCAGGGATTTTAAGAAACGAGAGAATGTGTCTTGGTTTGACTGGGTGAGTGCTGCGCACATGAACATGATGGGGTGGATTGATGGTTACAGAGTGAAAACGTCTGTTGAATTGTCCCACCTTTTGTTTTTTGAGCATTTATCGAAAGCCTGTTCACCAGAGCTGCATCAGTATGTTGCTAACTAGAACATTTGGACCCCTTTAAGCTGGCTAGGTTGGCTGACAAGTGGGTCTCCCATCGGGTGTCCCCTAAGGACTCCAGTGGGAAGGACCAGGACAAAGAAAAGTGGATCTATCAGAAAGCTGAGGAGTCCCAGAAGCAATCACAGTCGGGTAAACCAAAACCTTCCTCTCCTAAGACCCAAACACCTAGTGGGGATAAGTCTGTTGTGGGTGGGAGTAAGAGTAGTTGTCCGCCTGCTGCCAAGCAGGGTCTCAGTGGTTCCAGTACAGTACACCGCACTCCTGGCACTTGTTGGGATTGTGGGGCTCTGGATCACCGAAGGGGTGACCCCAAGTGTAAGGGTAAGGCACTTGGAGTCCAGGCTGTCAGCCTGACCTAACCCTAACCCGTACCTGAGGTGGAGGCCACTGTCCTCCCCTCCTCTACCGGGATCACCTTAGGTGCTCCCGTAGATATTTCCTTAGTGTCCCTTGGGGCCTGCGACCAGTACGCAGAAGTACTGGCAACTATCCCACAAAACACTCATAGGTTTTTGAGAAGTGTCCTCTTGAATGGCTAGCCTTCTACTGGTTTGAGAGACACTGGGGCAAGCATGACAGTGGTGGACAGGCCCCTGCTCAAGCCAGAGGACTATGTAGGTGCTCCTCTGAGAACCACCATGTTAGCTGGTGGGCCTCCCAAATTATCACCTGTAGCCTTAGTCAACATTACAATTGGAGACAAGACAACAAAGCTTCCGGTCCTGGTTCAGGACAACGTACCTGTAAACATATTGTTAGGTAACGATTTGGTTGAGTTGGGGATGATCACGGATGGTCTACGCATGGCTGTTGTGGCAGTCACCCGATCGCAGGTCACACAGGGTCCGGCTGCGAGCCCGGTACCCTCCTCGACAGGGAAACCCAAGGTGCGAAGGAAACGGAAGAGTAGGAAGACCACCTCTGTGGCGGGGACTCCTGTTCTTCCTGCTGTTCCGACAGTACCCATCGGGACCCATGCTCCAGACGGGCTGGGTCCAGTGGTAAACCCTGTCTCCACTCCTGTGGGAGAAGAGCCAGAAGACTTTCCTGTGGGAGAGGTACCCGGAGGACCACCCAGACCTTCAATGCTTGTTAGCTGAAGGGGGACCCTTCGGGCGGACTTCTGTAAGGGACAGAGAGAGTGCCACTCTCTCGAGGGTCTGAGGAAGCAGTCCCTGTCCCAGGCACAAGGCGACGTGCCTAGGACATTCCAGATCTATTGGGAGGGTGAGCTCCTTGTTAGTAAGCCCACTAAGCCTGAACCTGGTACCCTCAAGAGGTTAGTGGTACCCCAGGTTTACAGGCCCTTCCTGCTGCAGTTGGCGCATGAGTGTCAATCTGGAAAAGTGAATACCCTTGCGAATTCTGCTTACTCTGCTCAACTGTTAACATTGTTGTCTGAATATGAAAAGGGCAAGGTCGCGGGACTGAGGAGTTCGTTGAAACTCCTCATGAGTAGCCCAGAAAGGAATGCCCACGCTCCCTCACTGTAGCCTTGAGGGAGAGCTGCCGGGCATTTAATCATTTCACAGCTGCCAGCCAGTCTCGTACTATGGTAGAATATGTTAAAACAAAGCAGCTAAAGGCTTGAATTATGCTCCTCTTACGGCCCCCCTTCACAAAACCCTTTAGAGCGTGTCGGCTCCCAGGACACGAATAGCACCTCATAGATAGCAAAGCATGGAATGTGGCTCTTCCCCCGTGTGCAGCTTGCTTCCGAGAACAGAAGCACCGTGTTCTGATCAACAACTAGAAGATGCCTCTGCACTTTCTTAATTGCACATTGTTACTAGAATAGACATCAAAAGTGTCATAATTGTCATACTCGTCGGATATGTCCATCATCATCCTGAGTTCAAAGAACTCAATAAAAGGGGGGTGTTAAACATGACCTTGCTGATTGTATGATATGCATTTTGTATATATGTAACTGATGTATGTAATTCGCTCTCTTGCTCTTGCGTCCCTCGAGGTCTAGAAAATACACGTCGTGGGGCGTGAGATCACAGTTGGCCAATTTTGCTTGCAATAAACCCTAGCATTGGGAATTTGAACCTCGTGTCTGGCGCATCTTTTCGTGTATGGTAATTGCCTTGTTTCCATATCGCGAGGGACCCCTAGGGGCCCCTTTCAAGATGGCGCCCAAATAGGGACCCTCCCCCACTTGCCCCAACGTATACGTTGTAACGGTGTAAAGGCGGAAGAACGGCGAGGACGGGACGATCGAGCCGGGATCAAGAGATGTAAAGGGCGCCCTGTAGAAGTGAGGAGAGATTCCTTCCGCAGATCTGCACACATCTGATCCCTGATCGACGTACCGGGCCAGAGGGCAAAGGAGGCGAGGGTCCCAATTCAAACATCCAGGGTAAGTTTGAATAACCAAGGGGAAGGTTAAAAACATGCCTGGAGAACTGTCCACTTTAGCGGGGCTTTTCAGCTGCGGTAGACAGTCCTTGGAATATGGCCAAAGTGCACCGCCTGGGGGAACGCCGGCTTATGACATGTATGCAAAATATGGTGTGGGTGCGGGTGCGATAATATTTTGTGAAATTTGGCATAGGCAAACTAGAAACTAGAAAGCAACAGGACCATGGTAGTTTTGAGATTGCGAGGATAGATAACCTAGAAAGGGTGTTGATAAGGAAAAAATCGCGACCCGCAGCTTTTGAGACTGTCAAAGATTGGAGGAGGGAAGCAATGCTCCGACTTAGGAGTAAAGGGAAGCATGCGCGTAGGCACAAATCGAAGCTTGAGGTAGCAGAAGAAGAGGAGGAGGAGGAGTGGACGGCAAGTCTAAAACGGGAAGGGAGACGTGACCAAATGAACATAGAAGGAATATACCCGCAGCAGGAACTACACATAGCAGACCAATTAATGGAACAGGTATTAACCCATACGGGTCGAGGCCCAAAAGCAGAATCGAAACCAAACACGCCAGTAGTGACTGCGCAGGCCCAACCAGTAGCTCTCATACCCCCTCCCGTAGCTCAAGCACTTCCCCTCACGCAAGCATTAACCTACGCCCCACCTACAGCTCGAGCCCTCCCACAAGCGCAGACCGCAGATGCACAATTTCCCAGCACCCAGGAAGGCCCTTCACAGATGCCACCTGTGTCACTTGTTCCATCTGCACCTCCCGCTCCAGAGACAAATTCAGCACTATCCGCCCCTCCCGTAGTCGAAATTGAGACCGGGAGGGGAGAGGCGGGGCTGAAGGAACAGGATTTGGACGGGTAACTCGAAGCGCGATCAGCAAAGAAAGAAAGATTGAATTACAGCAAGAGGCAGAAATGTACATAAAAGGGAATGATGGGACGGCAGCATTGGCCTCATTGTATGGGTACCGAACAAGCAACTGAGACAGGTAGTGTTGGAATGCATGGGGGAATTTTTGGTGGGAGAATGGAAAAAGATACTTGGGAATTTACCGCCACAACGATTGTTAGATTTGAATAAGTTAGCACGCAGTGAGCAGAGATGAAGATGTAAGAAAACATGTGTACAAACTCATTGAACTGAAAAATGAAACGGAAGATAGATATGCTGAAATGTTAGCTACACCTGAATATAGTCATGAATATTAAGAAAGGTACGAAGGAGGCGTCGAGATTATATATGCAAAAATCGCGGCCGACAGTTTTTCCAGGTGGTACAAAGCATTTGCCGGCACCGGGACAAATAAGTGATAAACAAAGATTGCAGGCATGGGTGGGGGAAACAATGCGATGGATGCTGAACAAAAGAACGTCAGTGAAGGAAGTAAGTGAGATGTGTAATGGGTACCCATTGGAGATGAGAAAAGAAGCGATGCGAACGATGGTAGGGGTGTTACTACAGCAGGTAATTGCATACAATAGAGGTAGAGGGAACGCGCAAGGCAGAGGAAATTTGAATAATATGCACGGGGTGTCATTGGGATTAAATCAATGTGCGTACTGTAAAGAGGAAGGACACTGGCGAGCGCAATGCCCGCACCTACAGAATAGAGGTGGGTTTGGCCAGAGAAGGCCTAATAGAGGACATCAGGGGTCAAATGGCCCAAGCAGAAATAGCATGCAGCAGCAGGGATATACCAATGGAGGTAATCAAAACCAAATCAAAATTAGAGCGAGCAAAAATAACTTTGAAGGAAGGTGTTACATTACCACGAATTCCCCAGTATAAAATTTCTGTTGAATGTGAGAAGGGATTAAAGAGTATTGTTACTGACTTGGTGAGATTGGGGGTGGTTGAAGAAATTGCAGGTAGCCTGTGCAACAGCCCGATTCTTCCAGTTTACAATAAAGGAGGCAATGAATTACCATATCGTTTCATATTTGATGTGCGTGCATTAAACAAAGTGGTAGACCCACAATTCCCTTTGGTCCCAGATGTCACAACAATACTGACAATTATACCGACCACTGCAGAATACTTTAGTGTAGTTGATTTGAAGAACGTGTTCTTTAGCATTCCAGTGGATAAAAGCAGTAGATATCTGTTCACGTTCACTCTAGGTCGATCATTCACATTCACACGCATTCAACAAGGATACACAGAAAGCCCGAGTATTTACAGCAGAGCGCTAAAAGAGCAGCTAGACATGTTAGAATTACCCGAAGGTTGCGTGCTCTTGCAGTAAATAGATGACTTGTTACTAGTTGCTGACACAAAAGAGATCTGCAAAGAAAGTACTATATTACTATTAACACACCTAGCGACCCATGGTCACAAGGAAAGTTTGAATAAATTCCAGTATAATCAAAAGGAGGTGTCTTATTTGCGCTACCTACTTTCGAAAAAAGGGAGAAGATTAACACCAGAACGCATAGAAAGTATTTCTAGTATGCCTATTCCAAAAACTCAAAAAGGAGTGAGAGCTGTAATAGGCATGGCCTCTTATTGTCGGCAGTGGATCAGTAATTTTGCGTTGATTGTGAAGCCGATGATAAAATTAACTAAAAAGGATGCAGTGATGCCTTTACAGTGGGATGAGGAATGTCAGAAAGCGTTTGAGCAATTGAAAGCTGCATTGTGTGCTGCACCAGTTTTAGGCACTCCTAACTATAAAAAGATCTTTAGACTATTTGTGAGTGCGAGTGAAGGATGTGCATTGGCGGTTTTGACACAGGAACAAGGTGGAAGAAATAGGCCGTGCGGCTATTATTCTTCCGCGCTGGACCCTGTAGTGCGCGCACTACCATGATGTTTGCGATCCGTCGCAGCGGCTGCTGCGTCAGTGAAACAAACGGAAAGAATGGTATTGGGGCACACTTTAATTTGGATGGTGCCACATGCCATAGACGTTCTATTAAATAGAACACAGACGCAACACCTCACTTCTGTCAGACTAACAAGATATGAGCTCATCTTGTTTGCACCCCACATCCAAATTATGAGGTGTAGCGCATTGAATCCTGCAGAATTAATGCCACTGCCCATAGCAGAAATTGGTGACAACGAATCACCACCCCATGATTGTTTAATGGTCACTGAAGAAGAAACAAAGGGAAGAGTTGACTTGAGCGACATCCCACAGAAAGAGCCAGATGGGGAGTTGTTTTGTGACGGCTCTTGTTTTAAATTACCTGATGGCACATCAACGGCCGCATATGCAATTACTACCCTAGAGAGTGTTGTAGAAAGCAGAAGAATCCCCTACAATTCGGCACAAGCCGCAGAAATAATAGCACTGACCCGAGCCTGTGAACTCTCTGAGAATTTGAACGTGAATATTTATACTGACAGCCAGTACGCCTTTGGCGTGGTTCATAACTTTGGCCGACACTGGGCTGAGAGGGGCTTCTTGACATCACATGGGGCCACGATTCAGCATGGCCCTTTGATTGTACGATTGTTGTCTGCACTCACGTTTCCAAAGCGCCTAGTTATAGTAAAATGCGAGGCGCATAAAAAAGGAACATGTATATGGGAGAGGGAAACACATTTGCAGACAAGATTGCGAAACAAACAGCCACTGATTTGGGAAACAAAATGATGACAGTACAGACTGAGGAAGTACCTTGTATGTTGGAGAATGGAGTTGCCACAGTCAAAGAAATGCAGGCTGAGGCCACGACCGAAGAGATTCAGGGGTGGGCTGAGGGCTCTGCTGAGTTAGATTTGGAAGGATGTTGGGTGGACAAGGAAACAAAGAACTGGATGTTGCCAAACTGTTACGTGACTGCAATGGTTCCACAGTATGGAAAAATGAGCACATAAAAAAGAATGCAGAAAGGCTAGTGCAGAATTGTATTACATGCCTGCAACACAATGTAGGGAAGGGAACCGTGACTCCAGTAGGTAGTTTTGGCCCACCCTCTATGCCAGTTGAGGTGATCCATTTTGATTTCATAGAAATGGAAAGGTGCCAGAACTACAAATATGTGTTAGTGGTGATTTGTGCATTTAGCAAGTGGGTGGAGGCATATCCTTTAAAAGACTGTACTGCCATGTCAACGGCAAAAGTGATGTTGAAAGAGTATTTCTCCCGGTTCGGGCTGCACCGTGTCCTGTGGTCAGATAACGGCCCACACTTTGTGGGCGCAGTAGTACTACAGATCTGTGCAGGTCTACAGATAGAGAAACGATTCCACCGTTCCAGGCATCCCAGTTCTGTTAGGGCTTGTTCAGAGACATAACAGTATGTTAAAGTCAAAAATAGCAAAGATCTGTGCTGGGAGCAAGTTGAGTTGGGTGGATGCATTACCCCTAGCGCTATTGTGCATGCGCACGTCTGTGCAGGCTAAAACTGGGCTCTCCCCCTATGAAATTATAATGGGGAGACCGGCAAATGTATGGTGCGCACCGCAGCCCAAAAGATTATGTGAGGTCGAGCATCCTGTGTTAAGCACGTATTGTGGCCTTTTAATGCAGAAATTGCGTTTGATTCATCAGCAGGTGCAGGAGGTGTTACCAGTGCGATACACCGGACCGGGGCACACGCTGGAAGCTGGGTCCTGATTAAGAACTTTTACCGGAAGACAGCATTAGCACCCACGTGGCGCGGCCCCTATCAAGTGTTGTTGGCGACGCAGACTGCTATTCAAGTGGACAGACGCAAGGCATGGGTCCATGCGACACATGCCAAACGATTCCCAGGACTGTTGGCAACTTCCGACGACTAGAGAAAGGAGACGGTTTCGGAAATGAAAGAAACTGTTGCCAATCCACTGCCACAGCATCAGCCTGAGCGAGAAGTGAAACTTGAAACAAAGCCTGAGCGAGAAGTGAAACTCGAAACAGAGCCTGAGGAGGCTGCCAGAAAGGGGAAAGGACGAAAAGTTCCCCAACGTTGCTCTGCAGAAACAACATCACTGCCGAGCAACACAAACTCTGCATTGCAAACACGAGCAGAAACAACGCGTGAACCCCTTTGGCGCCCGCCAGTCTCTGCAAACGCACCAGAGCCAAAGAAAGAAACTACATCATTGCCACGGCGCTCATTGCTACCCATCATTGTGCCGCAGGCTGACACTGAGCCTGATACTGGAAGTGCAACGGCACTATTCACGGATCATACAATACCAGGAGTGAAACGGTATAATTTGCGGCCTCGACAGGCAAAGTGATCCTCAGATCTTTGGTGCTTTTCTTTTGCCTTTGGTTCCAATCACGGACGGAGTAGGAACCAGGGGCGTAGAGGAGAGAAGTGTGAGAGTTGTGCAAGTCAGACAATTCAAGACTCAAGGCTCCTCGGTGCGCTTATAATAGAGTACATGTGTCAGGAGCCAGAGCAGGACAAGCTGGACGCACATAAGTACTGAGGCAGACGGAGTACATGTGTCCTAAGCCAGAGCGGGATAAGCTGGATGCACATAGTACTCTGTCAATAAAGAACTGTTCAGAAATTGTCTGAGCAGTGGGAGAAAGAACAACTAATCTTGCTCAGAGTGGATAAGTGATCTAGGCTGTGAAAGGGCTGGCAGAATTGAACTGTGACATTTTCATTGAACTTTTCTGGCATCGAGAACGAGAGACATTTGCGACGAACTTTGCCAGCAAGAAGGACGATGAAGAACAAATCAAGACCGGTTTCAGCCTCCTCCTGCATGGTAAAAGGAATAGGGTACTGATTTGGACATTGGTCCTGTGTTCTCCAAGTATGGTAGTACCAACAATAATAGCTATTACACTATGGTTCCTGGAGTCCGCGCACCCATTAGAAACAATTTTGCCAAAAGCAGCTACTGAAAGCCCGGTTCATGTAATCACTGGTACTTTGTCCCCAATGGAAGAAAGACATAGAGAAGGATATGGCAACAATGCATTGTTGCTCATCATGAACATGACCCATGCGGTTTTAAAGAAAAAAGATTGCTGGGTTCTTGCCCATTTACCACAGCACGGTGGGAAAGGTATAGGCTGGTGTTTACAAACGTTATCATTGGTTTATTCAAGGTGTCAGGACTGACTAGTTTCATAACAGGAAGAGTAACAAGATTAACATTGTGCCTTTAGAGCTGGCTGGGTTAGTTGTGCTTTCAGAACTGGCTGGTTTAGTAACAGGAAGAGTTTGTTCATAGAATTAACATTGTGCTTGCCCAAGTCAAGATGGAGTGAAAGAAACTTAATCTGATTGATTAAAGAAACAATGATATGTTTGGTTGCCTGATTGGTGGAGAGGACAATGGGTTTGATTCTTGGGAGATGAGCAAGATTCTAAACTGCCTTTCATCCAGAGAAATTCAGTGGCTGGTTGTGTATTAGTTAAGCTCCTTTAGTAAGGCCTTTCCAGAGCTCAGAAAATCTACCAAAGAAGTAAGAATATCGTTTGCTAATCCAATTTGAACAAGAAGTCATCAGGTGGGATCGTTCTTTTAAAGATTTTGAGATTGTCACAGTGAACTTTCATTTTCTTTTATAAGAAAACTTAAAGAGTAAACAAGTTTCAAGTTCATTTGAGAAAAGAGACATTACAGTTAAAGTTATTATAAGGAAAACAAGCTTGCAGATTGTGCGTAGGATTTTAAAGTTGATTAACTGCGTGTAATGTTCTTCAAGACTGTTTAATGTGTGCGCGAGCTCGCAAGTTGTCGTTTGCGTGTGAATTTTAGCGCGTGTACATTTTTCACGTGAAAGTCGTTTCCTGAGAAAGCGCGTGTGGTTTGCGATAGAGCGCGTGCCAAAAAAGAATTGCGCGTGTGAATTTTAGCGCGTGTACATTTTTCACGTGAAAGTCGTTTCCTGAGAAAGCGCGTGTGGTTTGCGATAGAGCGCGTGCCAAAAAGAATTGCGCGTGTGAATTTTAGCGCGTGTACATTTTTTCACGTGAAAGTCGTTTCCTAAGAAAGCGCGTGTGGTTTTGCGATAGAGCGCGTGCCTAAAAGAATTGCGCAAGTTAACTTTAGCGCGTGTATATTTTTTACGCGAAATACGTCTCAAGAGAAAGCGCGTGTTGGGTTGCGATAGAGCGCGAGTCCATTTTTATCAGCGCGTGTTATTTTTTATCGCGTTTACGTATTTTTTCACGCGCGCGGGTTTGTAAAATAATCGCGTGTGTATTTTACACGCAAGGACAATTCTTCACGTCTTCTGATTTCACGTGTTTATCGCACACGCTAATAAAGGAAGAAACTATACGTTCTTTGAGTAAATGTGTAAATAAGGAAAACAATTCACACGCAGAAAGAAAGCAGAATTCCAGAAAGTTAAAGAATATAATTTAAAGTAATCTATGCAAATAGAACTCAATGTTTTCAGAGAAAGACTACAATTTATGTAAGCATTGAAAACTACATAAGATCAGAAGAACTTTGAAGTAAGAAGAATATCTAATTCTGAAAAGATGTTGCAAAGACCATCACTTTAGGATTCTAAAGAGACTAGGTTGGCTTGAACTATTTGCACAATACAAGATATATTTACAAGATATTCCACAAAGATTACTAACCTCTAAGTCTTTTACTGAGGTTTAAGAGGTAAAGAGTTTAGAATTTATTTAGCATAAGTTAGAAAAGAAGTTTTCTTATTATATTAGTAACCTGGTGTATTTGTTTATCACAGATACCAGAGCCTACCAGACGGTTGAAGGGCAGCTGTGTCTCCGTTGTTATTTTCTCCAAATTCCCCTTTCCCTTTCTTGGGGTTTTCAGCTCAGCTTATATTTAAGGGTTGAGAGGTGAACTCCTGGTGAGGGTCTGTGGGGCCAGCATCAGCTCCTGTGGAATTCAGTCAAGCCGGACCCTGACACATGTGAAGTATCATAGAGTGCAATGTTCTTTGGGAAATGGAACAAGAGTAATATGGGTCAGCTAGATGAGACCAATATGAATGAATTTGAGGAAGTGATCATGAAACCTGTGGGTTGTTCCATATTCCACAAAGCTCGCGTGTTTTTCACCAGATCACATGAGGAAGAATACACGAAAGACAGCAAGACTAGATAGATTACATAGGCAGAATAGACCGACCCCGCCAGCAGAAGAAACATCAGTAATTACATTTCGAATGAGGGATGAATGGAATAAAGATGCTGGGCCCCCTGCCTATACAGTGGATCACAGCCCAAAAACTGCTTTCCTAGGTTTAAAGAAAAATGGTTCCTATAAAGTAGGAATGTTTAGCAGCTGCCTGAACACAGTGGTTTTAAAGCACGAAATAGAACCCGTGTACGTAGGGGACCCTGTTTACTTTATATGTGGGGAAAAAGCATATCCATGGTTACCAAGGAACTGGGGAGGTACATGCTACCTAGGTCTACTGTTTCCAGGAGTGTTCCTCTTGGAAACAGCAGAAGTAGCCAGACGAACAAAAGGTAGAACTCAAAGGAGTAGTGAAGATGGAATGATAGCAATGGATGTAGCCAAATCATTTATACCATTCTTGGCCCAAATAGAAAATTCCTATAATATAAGAAAACTGTCCAGAATATTAAAAAATACAATAGATTCAACAACGGATATTTTATTCAATATGACGTTAGAAGAGAAAGGAATAAGACTAATGGCACTACAAAACAGGATGGCTCTTGATATAATATTAGTTGATCGTGGGGGAGTTTGCAAACTCGTAAAAACTGCATGCTGTGTGATTAACACCAGAACGCATAGAAAGTATTTCTAGTATGCCTATTCCAAAAACTCAAAAAGGAGTGAGAGCTGTAATAGGCATGGCCTCTTATTGTCGGCAGTGGATCAGTAATTTTGCGTTGATTGTGAAGCCGATGATAAAATTAACTAAAAAGGATGCAGTGATGCCTTTACAGTGGGATGAGGAATGTCAGAAAGCGTTTGAGCAATTGAAAGCTGCATTGTGTGCTGCACCAGTTTTAGGCACTCCTAACTATAAAAAGATCTTTAGACTATTTGTGAGTGCGAGTGAAGGATGTGCATTGGCGGTTTTGACACAGGAACAAGGTGGAAGAAATAGGCCGTGCGGCTATTATTCTTCCGCGCTGGACCCTGTAGCGCGCGCACTACCATGATGTTTGCGATCCGTCGCAGCGGCTGCTGCGTCAGTGAAACAAACGGAAAGAATGGTATTGGGGCACACTTTAATTTGGATGCTGCCACATGCCATAGACGTTCTATTAAATAGAACACAGACGCAACACCTCACTTCTGCCAGACTAACAAGATATGAGCTCATCTTGTTTGCACCCCACATCCAAATTATGAGGTGTAGCGCATTGAATCCTGCAGAATTAATGCCACTGCCCATAGCAGAAATTGGTGACAACGAATCACCACCCCATGATTGTTTAATGGTCACTGAAGAAGAAACAAAGGGAAGAGTTGACTTGAGCGACATCCCACAGAAAGAGCCAGATGGGGAGTTGTTTTGTGACGGCTCTTGTTTTAAATTACCTGATGGCACATCAACGGCCGCATATGCAATTACTACCCTCGAGAGTGTTGTAGAAAGCAGAAGAATCCCCTACAATTCGGCACAAGCCGCAGAAATAATAGCACTGACCCGAGCCTGTGAACTCTCTGAGAATTTGAACGTGAATATTTATACTGACAGCCAGTACGCCTTTGGCGTGGTTCATAACTTTGGCCGACACTGGGCTGAGAGGGGCTTCTTGACATCACATGGGGCCACGATTCAGCATGGCCCTTTGATTGTACGATTGTTGTCTGCACTCACGTTTCCAAAGCGCCTAGTTATAGTAAAATGCGAGGCGCATAAAAAAGTAACATGTATATGGGAGAGGGAAACACATTTGCAGACAAGATTGCGAAACAAACAGCCACTGATTTGGGAAACAAAATGATGACAGTACAGACTGAGGAAGTACCTTGTATGTTAGAGAATGGAGTTGCCACAGTCAAAGAAATGCAGGCTGAGGCCACGACCGAAGAGATTCAGGGGTGGGCTGAGGGCTCTGCTGAGTTAGATTTGGAAGGATGTTGGGTGGACAAGGAAACAAAGAACTGGATGTTGCCAAACTGTTACGTGACTGCAATGGTTCCACAGTATGGAAAAATGAGCACATAAAAAAGAATGCAGAAAGGCTAGTGCAGAATTGTATTACATGCCTGCAACACAATGTAGGGAAGGGAACCGTGACTCCAGTAGGTAGTTTTGGCCCACCCTCTATGCCAGTTGAGGTGATCCATTTTGATTTCATAGAAATGGAAAGGTGCCAGAACTACAAATATGTGTTAGTGGTGATTTGTGCATTTAGCAAGTGGGTGGAGGCATATCCTTTAAAAGACTGTACTGCCATGTCAACGGCAAAAGTGATGTTGAAAGAGTATTTCTCCCGGTTCGGGCTGCACCGTGTCCTGTGGTCAGATAACGGCCCACACTTTGTGGGCGCAGTAGTACTACAGATCTGTGCAGGTCTACAGATAGAGAAACGATTCCACAGTTCCAGGCATCCCAGTTCTGTTAGGGCTTGTTCAGAGACATAACAGTATGTTAAAGTCAAAAATAGCAAAGATCTGTGCTGGGAGCAAGTTGAGTTGGGTGGATGCATTACCCCTAGCGCTATTGTGCATGCGCACGTCTGTGCAGGCTAAAACTGGGCTCTCCCCCTATGAAATTATAATGGGGAGACCGGCAAATGTATGGTGCGCACCGCAGCCCAAAAGATTATGTGAGGTTGAGCATCCTGTGTTAAGCACGTATTGTGGCCTTTTAATGCAGAAATTGCGTTTGATTCATCAGCAGGTGCAGGAGGCGTTACCAGTGCGATACACCGGACCGGGGCACGCGCTGGAAGATGGGTCCTGATTAAGAACTTTTACCGGAAGACAGCATTAGCACCCACGTGGCGCGGCCCCTATCAAGTGTTGTTGGCGACGCAGACTGCTATTCGAGTGGACAGACGCAAGGCATGGGTCCATGCGACACATGCCAAACGATTCCCAGGACTGTTGGCAACTTCCGACGACTAGAGAAAGGAGACGGTTTCGGAAATGAAAGAAACTGTTGCCAATCCACTGCCACAGCATCAGCCTGAGCGAGAAGTGAAACTTGAAACAAAGCCTGAGCGAGAAGTGAAACTCGAAACAGAGCCTGAGGAGGCTGCCAGAAAGGGGAAAGGACGAAAAGTTCCCCAACGTTGCTCTGCAGAAACAACATCACTGCCGAGCAACACAAACTCTGCATTGCAAACACGAGCAGAAACAACGCGTGAACCCCTTTGGCGCCCGCCAGTCTCTGCAAACGCACCAGAGCCAAAGAAAGAAACTACATCATTGCCACGGCGCTCATTGCTACCCATCATTGTGCCGCAGGCTGACACTGAGCCTGATACTGGAAGTGCAACGGCACTATTCACGGATCATACAATACCAGGAGTGAAACGGTATAATTTGCGGCCTCGACAGGCAAAGTGATCCTCAGATCTTTGGTGCTTTTCTTTTGCCTTTGGTTCCACTCACGGACGGAGTAGGAACCAGGGGCGTAGAGGAGAGAAGTGTGAGAGTTGTGCAAGTCAGACAATTCAAGACTCAAGGCTCCTCGGTGCGCTTATAATAGAGTACATGTGTCAGAAGCCAGAGCAGGACAAGCTGGACGCACATAAGTACTGAGGCAGACGGAGTACATGTGTCCTAAGCCAGAGCGAGACAAGCTGGATGCACATAGTACTCTGTCAATAAAGAACTGTTCAGAAATTGTCTGAGCAGTGGGAGAAAGAACAACTAATCTTGCTCAGAGTGGATAAGTGATCTAGGCTGTGAAAGGGCTGGCAGAATTGAACTGTGACATTTTCATTGAACTTTTCTGGCATCGAGAACGAGAGACATTTGCGACGGACTTTGCCAGCAAGAAGGACGATGAAGAACAAATCAAGACCGGTTTCAGCCTCCTCCTGCATGGTAAAAGGAATAGGGTACTGATTTGGACATTGGTCCTGTGTTCTCCAAGTATGGTAGTACCAACAATAATAGCTATTACACTATGGTTCCTGGAGTCCGCGCACCCATTAGAAACAATTTTGCCAAAAGCAGCTACTGAAAGCCCGGTTCATGTAATCACTGGTACTTTGTCCCCAATGGAAGAAAGACATAGAGAAGGATATGGCAACAATACATTGTTGCTCATCATGAACATGACCCATGCGGTTTTAAAGAAAAAAGATTGCTGGGTTCTTGCCCATTTACCACAGCACGGTGGGAAAGGTATAGGCTGGTGTTTACAAACGTTATCATTGGTTTATTCAAGTTGTCAGGACTGACTTGTTTCATAACAGGAAGAGTAACAAGATTAACATTGTGCCTTTAGAGCTGGCTGGGTTAGTTGTGCTTTCAGAACTGGCTGGTTTAGTAACAGGAAGAGTTTGTTCATAGAATTAACATTGTGCTTGCCCAAGTCAAGATGGAGTGAAAGAAACTTAATCTGATTGGTTAAAGAAACAATGATATGTTTGGTTGCCTGATTGGTGGAGAGGACAATGGGTTTGATTCTTGGGAGATGAGCAAGATTCTAAACTGCCTTTCATCCAGAGAAATTCAGTGGCTGGTTGTGTATTAGTTAAGCTCCTTTAGTAAGGCCTTTCCAGAGCTCAGAAAATCTACCAAAGAAGTAAGAATATCGTTTGCTAATCCAATTTGAACAAGAAGTCATCAGGTGGGATCGTTCTTTTAAAGATTTTGAGATTGTCACAGTGAACCTTCATTTTCTTTTATAAGAAAACTTAAAGAGTAAACAAGTTTCAAGTTCATTTGAGAAAAGAGACATTACAGTTAAAGTTATTATAAGGAAAACAAGCTTGCAGATTGTGCGTAGGATTTTAAAGTTGATTAACTGCGTGTAATGTTCTTCAAGACTGTTTAATGTGTGCGCGAGCTCGCAAGTTGTCGTTTGCGTGTGAATTTTAGCGCGTGTACATTTTTCACGTGAAAGTCGTTTCCTGAGAAAGCGCGTGTGGTTTGCGATAGAGCGCGTGCCAAAAAAGAATTGCGCGTGTGAATTTTAGCGCGTGTACATTTTTCACGTGAAAGTCGTTTCCTGAGAAAGCGCGTGTGGTTTGCGATAGAGCGCGTGCCAAAAAGAATTGCGCGTGTGAATTTTAGCGCGTGTACATTTTTTCACGTGAAAGTCGTTTCCTAAGAAAGCGCGTGTGGTTTTGCGATAGAGCGCGTGCCTAAAAGAATTGCGCAAGTTAACTTTAGCGCGTGTATATTTTTTACGCGAAATACGTCTCAAGAGAAAGCGCGTGTTGGGTTGCGATAGAGCGCGAGTCCATTTTTATCAGCGCGTGTTATTTTTTATCGCGTTTACGTATTTTTTCACGGGCGCGGGTTTGTAAATTAATCGCGTGTGTATTTTACACGCGAGGACAATTCTTCACGTCTTCTGATTTCACGTGTTTATCGCACACGCTAATAAAGGAAGAAACTATACGTTCTTTGAGTAAATGTGTAAATAAGGAAAACAATTCACACGCAGAAAGAAAGCAGAATTCCAGAAAGTTAAAGAATATAATTTAAAGTAATCTATGCAAATAGAACTCAATGTTTTCAGAGAAAGACTACAATTTATGTAAGCATTGAAAACTACATAAGATCAGAAGAACTTTGAAGTAAGAAGAATATCTAATTCTGAAAAGATGTTGCAAAGACCATCACTTTAGGATTCTAAAGAGACTAGGTTGGCTTGAACTATTTGCACAATACAAGATATATTTACAAGATATTCCACAAAGATTACTAACCTCTAAGTCTTTTACTGAGGTTTAAGAGGTAAAGAGTTTAGAATTTATTTAGCATAAGTTAGAAAAGAAGTTTTCTTATTATATTAGTAACCTGGTGTATTTGTTTATCACAGATACCAGAGCCTACCAGACGGTTGAAGGGCAGCTGTGTCTCCGTTGTTATTTTCTCCAAATTCCCCTTTCCCTTTCTTGGGGTTTTCAGCTCAGCTTATATTTAAGGGTTGAGAGGTGAACTCCTGGTGAGGGTCTGTGGGGCCAGCATCAGCTCCTGTGGAATTCAGTCAAGCCGGACCCTGACACATGTGAAGTATCATAGAGTGCAATGTTCTTTGGGAAATGGAACAAGAGTAATATGGGTCAGCTAGATGAGACCAATATGAATGAATTTGAGGAAGTGATCATGAAACTGTGGGTTGTTCCATATTCCACAAAGCTCGCGTGTTTTTCACCAGATCACATGAGGAAGAATACACGAAAGACAGCAAGACTAGATAGATTACATAGGCAGAATAGACCGACCCCGCCAGCAGAAGAAACATCAGTAATGACATTTCGAATGAGGGATGAATGGAATAAAGATGCTGGGCCCCCTGCCTATACAGTGGATCACAGCCCAAAAACTGCTTTCCTAGGTTTAAAGAAAAATGGTTCCTATAAAGTAGGAACGTTTAGCAGCTGCCTGAACACAGTGGTTTTAAAGCACGAAATAGAACCCGTGTACGTAGGGGACCCTGTTTACTTTATATGTGGGGAAAAAGCATATCCATGGTTACCAAGGAACTGGGGAGGTACATGCTACCTAGGTCTACTGTTTCCAGGAGTGTTCCTCTTGGAAACAGCAGAAGTAGCCAGACGAACAAAAGGTAGAACTCAAAGGAGTAGTGAAGATGGAATGATAGCAATGGATGTAGCCAAATCGTTTATACCATTCTTGGCCCAAATAGAAAATTCCTATAATATAAGAAAACTGTCCAGAATATTAAAAAATACAATAGATTCAACAACGGATATTTTATTCAATATGACGTTAGAAGAGAAAGTAATAAGACTAATGGCACTACAAAACAGGATGGCTCTTGATATAATATTAGTTGATCGTGGGGGAGTTTGCAAACTCGTAAAAACTGCATGCTGTGTGTTTATAGATGATTACTCCCCTACGATATTTAAAGCAATCCGGAAATTACATGTCCTAAGTTCCACACTCTCCACTGTAGAAGGGGGGTGGGGGATAGGATCATGGTTTTGGGGACTGTTGCGGTCGTGGGGATGGAAGCTAATTTCGATACTAATGGTGGTACTTGGTATATTCATAACATGTTGCTGTTGCATACATTGCTTACCAATAGTTTGCACTGAAATAACTGATGGATGTACTAAGGGATGTATGCACAGGGTGTCGAGAGGAAAACAAACGCATGGCCGAATTAACAGAGACACTGATGAAACAAAAACAGTAAAACAATTCATGGCTATAGACATTAATGATGAAGATGATGCTTATGATAACATGAAAGGTTCAGACATAGATAACCCAGACTTATCCTCATCAGAGGAGGATACAATAAATTAATAAGACGTTTGGCATACGGCCAAAAGGAGGGTTTGTCAATCTGGAAAAGTGAATACCCTTCATTTGGTTGACGGACGTATCTTGATGGCTTACTCTGCTCAACTGTTAACATTGTTGTCTGAATATGAAAAGGGCAAGGTCGCGGAACTGAGGTCGTTGAAACTCCTCATGAGTAGCCCAGAAAGGAATGCAGCCTTGAGGGAGAGCTGCAGGGCATTTAATCATTTCACAGCTGCCAGCCACTCTCGTACTATGGTAGAATATGTTAGAACAAAGCAGCTAAAGGCTTGAATTATGCTCCTCTTACGGCCCCCCTTCACAAAACCCTTTAGAGCGTGTCGGCTTCCAGGACACGAATAGCACCTCATAGATAGCAAAGCATGGAATGTGGCTCTTCCCCCGTGTGCAGCTTGCTTCCGAGAACAGAAGCACTGTGTTCTGATCAACAACTAGAAGATGCCTCCGCACTTTCTTAATTGCACATTGTTACTAGAATAGACATCGAAAGTGTCATAATTGTCATACTCGTCGGATATGTCCATCATCATCCCGAGTTCAAAGAAACTCAATAAAAGGGGGGTGTTAAACATGACATTGCTGATTATATGATATGCATTTTGTATATATGTAACTGATGTATGTAATTCGCTCTCTTGCTTTTGCATCCCTCGAGGTCTAGAAAATACACATCGCGGGGCGTGAGATCACAGTTGGCCAATTGGGACTATTTTGCTTGCAATAAACCCTAGCATTGGGAATTTGAACCTCGTGTCTGGCGCATCTTTTCGTGTATGGTTATTGCCTTGTTTCCATATCGCGAGGGACCCCTAGGGGCCCCTTTCAAGAGGTGCCCTTGGCTGGTCATCTTGGTACCAAGAAGACTAAGCAGAGGCTCTCTGCCCATTTCTACCGCCCCTGGATGGGAGTAGAAGTGGAGTCCCACTGCAGGACCTGCCCAACTTGTCAGTTGTCTGGCAAGACTGGAGGCAGTGTCATTGCCCCACTGCAACCATTGCCAGTGGTTGGCACACCGTTTGAGAGGGTGGCCATCGACATTGTCGGTCCCCTTGACCCTCCCACTTCAGGTGGACATCGGATCATCCTGGTCTTGGTAGATCATGGTACCCTGAGGCTATACCCCTTCGGACTGTTACTGCCAAGGTGGTTGCCAGGGCTCTCCTGGGCATTTTCACCCGTGTTGGATTCCCTAAAGAGGTTGTCTCTGACAGAGGATCCAACTTCATGTCTAGTTACATGAAAACCATGTGGAAAGAGTGCAGGGTAACCTACAAGTTCTTCACCTCTTACCCTCTCCAGACCAATGGTCTGGATGAGAGGTTTAATAAAACACTCAAAGGCATGCTAGGCGCTTTGGAAGAGCCTCTAAGGAGGAAATGGGATCTCCTCCTGCCATTCCTGCTGTTTGCTTACAGAGAGGTGCGTCAAGAGGGTGTTGGTTTCAGCCCCTTTGAGTTACTCTTTGGACATCCCGTGAGGGGGGCCCCTTGCCTTGATCAGAGAAGGTTTGGAAACCACACCTCCAGGTGCCGCCAAGCAAGTGGGGGACTATGTGTTAGGCCTCAGACGGAGGATGACACAGATGATGGGTCAGGCAACAGCAAATCTCAAAGCCAGCCAGGAATTGAATAAGTACTGCCATGACCTTAAAGCATTGCAAGTGGATTAGGGCGGTCAGTCATAATCCTGAATTCAGAATCCCGAAAAAAAAAAATCTCGAATAAAAAAGGCCGAAAAAAAAAAAAATATCGAAGGGGGGGGGCGGTTGGGGGCAGAATCCCCCCATTTCGAACAAAAAACGTCATAAAAAAAATTCGATATTTTTTTTTTCGGCCTTTTTTATTCGAGATTTTTTTTTTCGGGATTTCTAAATTCGGGATTATGACTATAAATCGTGGATTAGACTCTGGGACAGGAGTTCCCTGTGATGGAGCCTGCCAAACCTCGAGCTTTGCAGATAAATGGACTGGACCCTTCAGGATAATCTCCAAGATGGGCGAGGTCAATTATCTGGTTGACATGGGAGTCTCTGGGGTAGCCCCTCAAGTATTCCATGTTAACAGGCTCAAGCCTTTCTACCGGCGAGCAGAAGTCTTATGTCTCTTCTAGCTTCAAAGCAAGAAGAGGATGAGAGTGAGCCCCTTCCTGATTTGCTGCATAGCAACCCTCAGGATGGCTCAGTGGAGGGAGTACATCTCTCTCCCGATCTGATGACAGAGCAGCAGAAGGCCTGCAGGGCTTTGCTGCGGCAGTATGCCTCTCTGTTTTCACTGACACCAGGCCTTACACCATGGTGTAGGAATGAAATTGACACTGGTGACAGTGTGCCTGTCAAAAGCAAATGCTACCATATGTCAGATACAGTGAAGAACCACATCCAGGCGTAGATTGCCGGGATGTTGGATCTGAGTGTTATTGAACCCTCAACCAGTCCCTGGCCCAGTCCAGTGGTCCTTGTCCCCAAGGCAAGTTCCCAGGCAGGTACCAAGGATTGGAGGTTCTGCGTGGACTACCGAGGAGTCAATGCCGTCACCAAAACTGACACCCACCCATTGCCCAGGGCTGATGAGTTCGTGGACACCATAGGTGCTGCCAAATTTGTAAGCACCTTTGACTTTACCTCAGGCTATTGGCAAATATCTCTGACAGACCATGCCAAGGAAAAGACGGCGTTCTCAACACCTGAGGGACTCTACCAGTTTAGGGTCATGCCTTTCGGGTTGGTTGAAGAATGCCTCTGCCACCTTCCAGAGGTTGGTCAATCATGCGCTCAGTGGGCTAGAGGCCTTTTGTGTGGCCTACTTGGACAACGTTGCTGTCTACAGTACCACTTGGGAAGAGCATTTGACATAAGGTGTTGGAGGCCTTGAAAGGGCTAGACTTCATCATAAAGCATACACCAGGGAAGAGTCACGATAATGCAGATGGCCTTTCCAGAAGGTATGTTGACTGTCTGGATGAGGGTGTCTATCCCGTGGGAGATTAGGCACCCTAACCTCAGTCTGGGGCGGAGACTGTGATGCTGGAAATGCATCGGAGGGACAGGGCCTCCGTATCCTTGTCCTTTACTGCTTTTTATCGTGTGTTCTGTCGTGTTTTCTGCGCAGGAGTTCATGTGGGACTCCTGGCGGTGCTGCTCTCTCCTTTGATTTTGGTGAACGGACCCATGGGATACCCTTATGGCACCCATGGGTGGGGGTACAACCCTGTGCCCCTAGTGTATGTTTTTGGGCCCCTGAATGTGGCCCGCAGAGCAGGGTACGGACTGGTGGAAGCTCTGTGCTGAATTGACTGGTGCCCTGAGCGTCCTCCATTTTGGGATGCCCAGGCTGTCACTGGAATCGGTAGATTCCTGATGGAGACAAGATGGCCCCTGTAGCCTCTTGCTTTCCATCACCTGTTACCTTGATCTTCCCGAAGTCCCGGGAAGCCCTGGCTCTGTCCCTTCCTCCTGACTAGCTGTTGGGTGGAAGTTCCATATATGGTAGTGTGGGGAAGTGCCGACCGGACTGGCTGGAGCCTTCCCAATGACCGTATGTTGTGGGTACACCTGTGGGTGGGTCCTGGGTGAATGGAGTGTGTGCCGAATATGCACTTCATGTTGTGGATGTCTGGTTTCTGGTGTTTGACACAATGACTGAGACAGCCCTGCCTGAAACTGGTATGAATGCAGTGTGTAGTGTTGAATGGCGTGCTACTTGTCCGAATCCACATTCTGTGTTGTGAGAGTCTGGATGGAGAAGAATGGCCTGAATGCACTGTGCGCCTGATTGGCTGACAGACTGCTGAATGACCTTAGTCGTGATTAGATGCTCGAGTGTGACCAAGTGGAATGAATGGGAGATCAACAGTATATCTGGGGACCTCTCCCTGCTAGGAATCGTGTTCAGAAATGTTCAGAAGTGTTCAGAGCTGAAGTCCAAACTACGAAGAGTAACTGGAGTGAAACTGACGCTTGACCTTGAAGCACTGCTGGAAGAGAAGAATTGCTGTTGCTCTCCTTCATCAATCTGAAAGCTGCTGTGTCCCCAAGGACTGACCCAGAGAGGACCTGGTAAGGCGCCCTCTTCCCGAGCTACCAGGGACCATCTTGCACCAGCTGATCTTTGCCAAAGCTCCCTGGTATACAGACCTATGACAGGCTGCTGACGGGAGACGGGGACTGTCGCGGAATCCCAAGGAGAAGCGCCCCGGACTGTTGTCGCCACTGTCGACGACTGCCGTCGCTGACCGGAGCCGCAGTGCTCCCGTTGCCTAAGAACTCTTGACCCAAGGACGCTCTCGTCTGCATCATCACCTATCTTATCCCGCTGGAGAAGGCCAGGCCGTCGACGTGTTTCCCGCCACCCAAAGACCACAGAGACGCTGACGACTCGACGCCCTTGCTGGGCCACAGTTCTTCAAACTCTTTGCGGTCCTGAACTATCGACACTGTGGTGCCCCGCACGCCTCTTTCTTGCAGGACGTTTACGCTTCCCTGTCGACGAGCACCGCTAGGAAAGAAGCTGCCACTTCACCATCGTAGTTCACCCTGTTCTCCGTCGGACGATTCCCACCGATGAGGAACGCTACAACGCCAGGTGCTTTGAGGTTGCAGAAGTATTGGAAAGTCTCTTGTGAACAATATATGGACTGGGCTTGTGATATATCTTTATTCTACAGGTTGCCCAGGTGGGGGGGATCTCCACACAGAACTGTGTCTAACGGTAGGGGCCAGTATTCTGCCAATTGTTCTAACCAACTGCTTTCCTCTCATATCTATTGTTGGTTTCCTTTACAAACTGATTTGTGTGGCATTTAACCGTACAGTTGATGCACTTTAAAGAGAACTAATAGTAATTGTGGTACCACGTAGAACTGTATATTTTGCCATTATAGATAACCGAGTACAAAGTGAGTTATCGTGATATTCTACATAACCTTGAATATTAATTATATAAAGACTGTGTTTTAACCGATACAGTGTGCGGACATTCCTTTGTGGGTGCTTGGGGACTACACTGTACTTAAGAACCAGCCTGCATCTCCTCCTGAGAAGCTAGGCCTTGATTGCTCGACCACGTACCAATAATAGAGAATCTTGGCTGCGGTCCTCTGTGCCTCTCCTCTGCCATATAGAGAGCAAGAGTACAGACACCCTACTCCGGTCCTTCACAAGGCCCAAGGGGGCTTTCCGGAGGGAGAAGAAGGTACTCCTGTAGACAAGTGGATCACCACGTTGGAGCTGTGGTCAGCTGTGCAGCTTTGTGTCCAAGGGGAATGTTTGGTGCTCAGCAGGGTGAGAGAACGGCCTTGCAGAATGATTCTAATGGCGCCAGCATGGGCCGGTCAGGTTTGTTACCCAACTCTCCTACAAATGACACACACCACACCCATTTGTCTCAGGGCACATTATTCATTGCTAATGCAGCAGGTAGGGAAAATGCTTCACCACAACCCGGTGGCTATCTCTCTCTGTCAGGGCCTGGTTGCTGAACAGCGAAAGCACACATATTTAACCCTGCCAGACGAATGCTGGGATATCGTCCGAGCATCCAGCGCACCTTGCACACACATAACGTATTCCAGAAAATGGAAACACTTTACCACCTGGTGTGCAGCGCTACAGCTAGAGCCCTTATCAATTTCTGTAGACTAACTGCTGCCCTCTCTGCTATGCTTATCAAAGGTTTGGTTATCGCAGGCCTCCATCAAGGTCCACCTCTCGGCCGTAGCATCCTACTCCAATGGCCCTGGACCTACATCTATTGTATCTGACCCTGCAGTGAAAACCTTCATAAAAGCCTTGTTACAGACATTTCCTCCACCACCTGTCCCATTTCCCAGCTTGAGTCTCAACAGGGTTTTAACAGCTCTACTGGCTCCACCATACAAGCCTATTAACAAACGTGATCTAAACTTCCTCTCATGTAAAGTCAACTTTCTGGTGGCGATCACATCGGCAAGATGGATCAGCGAGCTTCAAGGCCTATCTGCAGAACTCCTGTTCACAGTCTTCCTAAAGGATCCGGTGGTCCTCAGACCACACCCCAAGTTCCTTCCTAAGGTTGTATCACATATGACCCTCTGGGAGCGCATAATCCTTCCAATCCTTGTCTTGGGAGGATAGCTCATCAGCAACGTGCTTGCCTCGGAAACAAGACGACACGGAGCAACGCTGGTTCGATCCCCGGGTATGTTCTTAGAAACCTCTGGGTAGTAAGTGCGTTATAAATAACATGTAAACTATATTTTGGCAATCACATCTCGAGTGCTGAACACGCTCTCCACTCACTAGACCTATCACAGGTCTTTAAATTCTATCTGCAACGTATCAGTGTTTTTCACAAGTCCTCCAGGTTATTATTTTTTTTTTGCAGGCCCTAGTAAGTGTCATAGCATATACAAACAAAGCATTGACCTTTGTGTGGTAAACTGCATCACCCACTGCCACAAGAATACGGGCGACCCTCTCACTCGTCCAGCTACTGCCCATTACACCAGATGGAAGGCAGCTACTGCGCCACTCCATGCGGGTGTGGGAATGAAGGACATTTGCAGGGCGGTTACCTGGAGCATGTGCCACACGTTCTCCAAACACTATTGTCTGGAAGAGGACGCCAGAACAGAGTCAGCTGTTGGACAAGCAGTCTTGTGCCACCTATTTACATGAGATTGGAGCAGGCTTTGTTTTTTCCTCCTTCCCTTCATGTTTCGAACATGCATACTGGGTTAAGGGTACTTCTGTGGGTAATGTTTATAACCTAATGTGTGCCTCAGTGAAGTTGGTGGCATGCACCCACGGCTTGGTATTTTTTTTTAAAAAATGTATTAAATTATTTAGTTTTCTTACAAACTTTTCATTTACTTTACCAATGAATAACACATTTATTTAATAGCTTCCGCTGTTCATCATCTAAGTTCATAGTCTATTTGTTGGGTGACGATAAAATTGAGATAAGAGCTTCTCTGTATGGTTCCATAATATTGCTCCAAAAAATAATAATTAAGACAAGATTTTTATTGATTCCTGAATGAATCTGGGCCCATCTTTCCTCAGGAGCCAGAGTTTTATTTGCACATACCTCTGAATAGCTTTAGTTTTTCTGTCAGGTCAGAGCAGTCCATTATAATATGACATAATGATTCCACAGTTTCCTGTTGAGAGCAAAAGCAGCAATATTGAAGTGTTGTAGGAATTTGCCTTGTCGTAGCACTTCACGAGTTGGTAGCAAATTGAGGCGGAATCTGAGAAACTGATCTCTAATCTGTCAATCTGGAAATAGCGTAAGATATGGCGGCAGATGATTAATAGGTCTTATGTCGGTCTCGCAGTTGAGATTCAACTGGTATTTGGTTTTGAGTTTGATTGTGTTGATCCAATCGTTTTGTCTAATTCACATTTTTGCTTGTTGCGGGCGATGTATAAGCATTTCCATGGTGATCTCCGCCGGCTGTAACTTTGTCTTTGCTGACCGCTTCCATTCTTTTTGAACAGTGTCGGCTAACGAGTTGTGTCTATAACGTGGGATTTCGATAACTGGTGTTGAGTCGACATTAATGGTCTTCCTATAGAGATCTAGATGTTTCCAGGTGACTATGGACTCAAGGGATTGCGTTGCAATCTCATGCCGGATATGAGGCATCGGGTATGTCACAGGTAGTGCCAGTACTTTCCGCCAAAATATTCCTTCAAGTAGTTGCTATATTGATTGATCTAGATTTATCATTGATTTGCTCTCATAGGTCAAGATGTGTAACGCTCACCTGACTCCCATGGAGGCGCTGGCCTGGTTTGCGCTGCTGTGACCTCTTCTAAGGTGATGCGCAGGGTTCGGAAGACGGACTGGACCGGGCCCCCCAAATCTGGCTTGGCTGGCTCGCAGAAGTATCCTTCTGTAGGCGAAAATAGGGGATTAACTGTCTGCGGGGTAATGCAATCAGCCTCCCACTTTCCCCTTTCACCCTCCTCGAAACCCTTCTGTGATTCCTCGTAGCGTCTCACCTTAGGGTCTGGAAGGACAAGCTCTCCATCCTGCTTCTGATGCAGGGGCGCGTTGGTATCCAGTTACTTCACTGGATTTTCGGATTGGTGAGAACCAAACTTGCTTGGCTTCCAGGTAAGTTTTTTGATAAGAGGTTCCCCTTGTGTCCACGCATTAATGCACTAATGCTTGTGTCTTTTTCCCCATAGGGGCCGGGGTACGGAATGCCGGGGAACAGGCACCGACCCGAGATGAGAAGTGAAATCCTTGTAGAAATCAGGTAAGTCTTTAATGAGTGTTTTTTTGGTAATGTCTGTTCATTCGCTCATTAACGCAGATGTCTCTTTTTCCCCTTAGGGGCCGGGGTCTGGAAATGCCAGGATGCGGCGCGGACCCGAAATGAAGAGGGATTGAATCAACAGGTAAGTCTTAACATGGAGATTTAGCTTTCCTTATTCCCTTCTCTCTCTCACCTTTTGTTCTGGTCTTTTTCTCCCTAGGCGCTGGGGCATGACTGCGAATCCGGATGATCGCTGCTGAACATGGAGGCGCCCTGTAAAGGTGAGTGGAATGCGGCGCTGCAGCGATCGACGCGATGAGCTTTTAAATAAAAGTCTTCCTTTTCAGGATTGTCGGTGAGATGTCTCCGGGATGCGGATTTAGCAGGTAAGGACTTTTCCTTCTTCTGTTCTCTTCTTCTCTTCCTTTGCAGGTGATCCAGGATGCTGGCAGGCGTGGCAGAAGTCAGGATGCAGGAGCAGACACGGTGAGCGTCCAGCTGCTAGATGCAGAACAACGCGAAGCACGTGTGGCTGTTCGGGTGGGGTTTAAATAGCCTTGGAAGAAGTTCCAGGTATGTATCCTTCCTCCAATCAGGTATGTATCCTTCCCCGACCACGCCCGGATGGTAAATTAGTCCCACAGGTAAAGTAGTTCCTTTCAGGCCTCAAGGAGGCTGGGATCCTGCAGCATGGTCTGCATCAGGTAAGTGCACCCAAGCACTTCCATAATGAGCCTGGCGCCTATGGCGCCAGGACTGATGTCTTTTATGAGCCTGGCACCATAGGCGCCAGGACACTGTCCAAAGGGCCCCTATATGGGTTTGCTGGGTCCTTCCTTGGGGACTGGATGTCCGCTTTCGTGGACGCAGGGCTTGAACCGGCTCCCCGGGAGCGGGCATCATGACAGCACTCCACCCCCCCTCCCCCCCCCAAGGTCCCTCCCAAGGTTGTTCCCTCTGGGGGTTTTGGTTTGTCTGGGAAGAGTCGGTGGAATTTCCTGACTAATCGAGGTGCATGCACATGGTCGCTGGGTTCCCACGACCTCTCCTGAGGTCTGTACCCCTTCCAATCAATTAGGTAGAACAGTTTTGACCTAAACATTTTTGAGTCTAAAATGTTCTTCACTTCGAATTCGGGCTCCCCATCTATTAAAATAGGTTCTGGAGGTTTGAGTAGTCGGGTTCCGGGTACCACTGGTTTCAGAAGTGACACATGAAAAACAGGGTGAATTCGCATACTAGCTGGTAAATCAAGTTTAACAGCCACTGGGTTAATTATTGCCGTAATAGAATAAGGTCCCAGATATTTTGGGTTAAAAGTTCGAGGCCCTTTGAGTGGTAAATGTCTGGTAGCTAACCACACTTGATCCCCAATCTGATACGGAGGTGCTTCACTCCGATGTAGATCAGCATCATCCTTGTATTTTCTCTTGGCTTGTTGTAAATGTGTAGTTGCCTCTTTGAAGGCTTGGGTAATTGTAGAATGCAGATGTTCTACTGCAGGCATTCCGAGGTTCTGAGGTGAGTCAAGGTTTGAGGTTCGAGGGTGATGCCCAAACAAAGTATAAAAAGGACTGTGGCCAGTTCCAGAGTGTACCGAATTATTATATGCGTATTCGGCTATCCAATGAATGTCTTTCCAGTTGCTTTCAGATTGCTGTAACATACACCGTAAGTATTGCTCAAGGGTCTGATTTGTCCTCTCGGTCTGACCATCGGTCTGAGGGTGATGACTGGTCGATAATCTTACGTCGATTTGCGCCATTTGACAACATTTGCGCCAGAAGTGGGAAATGAATTGGCTTCCCCGGTCAGAGATTAGTATAGATGGGAATCCATGTAGCCGAACAATATTTTCGAGGAATTCTTTGGCTAGGACAGAAGCTGAAGGTAAACCTTTCAAAGGAATAAAGTGGACCATTTTGGAAAACAAATCCACAATTACCAGAATAGTATTGTACCCCGAACAAGGAGGCAGGTCCATAATAAAATACATTGATAGGGTGTGCCAGGGTGCTGGCGGTATGTCTAGAGGTTGAAGGAGACCGGCTGGTCTTTTCTTTTGACTTTTATTTTGGGCGCAAACACCACAGGACATCACAAAAGATTTAACATCTTTTCGCCAAGAGGGCCACCAAAATTGTCGTTTCACCTTTTCTCTGTCTTGGCAATACCGGGGTGCCCCTCTATTAATGCATCATGATAACCGGAAATAACTAGTTCGTGTAATTCCTTATGTAGCAGGAATAAGCGTCCTTGGAAATAATTTTACAAAGGTAGCGGGCGCCCCTCTCTCGCAAGAACAGACATGATAACCTGTTCAGTGGTTATTAACCACTTGAGAGTTCGCAGCCACTGCTTTTACTCACTGTGCCTTTCACAGATGGGAAATATCCATTTGCATATCAGTCTTTGTCCTGCCCAGGGGCAGTCCAGCACCGAAATACAATGGCAATTGCAATCTGAACGAGAGTACCACCAGCAACCCCATACACGTGTTTCACCCTTGTTGGGGATCATCAGTGAGGTAAAGCTGATGCCTCTCTAAGCACAGTGAGAGGGAGACCACGTCTGGTTGCCCCCAGGAGACCTAGGGTTACCAATCCCAGGTTCCTTAACAAATAGTTTTACAAAGGTAGCGGGCGCCCCTCTCTCGCAAGAACAGACATGATAACCTGTTCAGTGGTTATTAACCACTTGAGAGTTCGCAGCCACTGCTTTTACTCACTGTGCCTTTCACAGATGGGAAATATCCATTTGCATATCAGTCTTTGTCCTGCCCAGGGGCAGTCCAGCACCGAAATACAATGGCAATTCCAATCTGAACGAGAGTACCACCAGCAACCCCATACACGTGTTTCACCCTTGTTGGGGATCATCAGTGAGGTGAAGCTGATGCCTCTCTAAGCACAGTGAGAGGGAGACCACGTCTGGTTGCCCCCAGGAGACCTAGGGTTACCAATCCCAGGTTCCTTAACAAATAGTTTTACAAAGGTAGCGGGCGCCCCTCTCTCGCAAGAACAGACATGATAACCTGTTCAATGGTTATTAACCACTTGAGAGTTCGCAGCCACTGCTTTTACTCACTGTGCCTTTCACAGATGGGAAATATCCATTTGCATATCAGTCTTTGTCCTGCCCAGGGGCAGTCCAGCACCGAAATACAATGGCAATTCCAATCTGAACGAGAGTACCACCAGCAACCCCATACACGTGTTTCACCCTTGTTGGGGATCATCAGTGAGGTGACGCTGATGCCTCTCTAAGCACAGTGAGAGGGAGACCACGTCTGGTTGCCCCCAGGAGACCTAGGGTTACCAATCCCAGGTTCCTTAACAAATAGTTTTACAAAGGTAGCGGGCGCCCCTCTCTCGCAAGAACAGACATGATAACCTGTTCAGTGGTTATTAACCACTTGAGAGTTCGCAGCCACTGCTTTTACTCACTGTGCCTTTCACAGATGGGAAATATCCATTTGCATATCAGTCTTTATCCTGCCCAGGGGCAGTCCAGCACCGAAATACAATGGCAATTCCAATCTGAACGAGAGTACCACCAGCAACCCCATACACGTGTTTCACCCTTGTTGGGGATCATCAGTGAGGTGAAGCTGATGCCTCTCTAAGCACAGTGAGAGGGAGACCACGTCTGGTTGCCCCCAGGAGACCTAGGGTTACCAATCCCAGGTTCCTTAACAAATAGTTTTACAAAGGTAGCGGGCGCCCCTCTCTCACAAGAACAGACATGATAACCTGTTCAGTGGTTATTAACCACTTGAGAGTTCGCAGCCACTGCTTTTACTCACTGTGCCTTTCACAGATGGGAAATATCCATTTGCATATCAGTCTTTGTCCTGCCCAGGGGCAGTCCAGCACCGAAATACAATGGCAATTCCAATCTGAACGAGAGTACCACCAGCAACCCCATACACGTGTTTCACCCTTGTTGGGGATCATCAGTGAGGTGAAGCTGATGCCTCTCTAAGCACAGTGAGAGGGAGACCACGTCTGGTTGCCCCCAGGAGACCTAGGGTTACCAATCCCAGGTTCCTTAACAAATAGTTTTACAAAGGTAGCGGGCGCCCCTCTCTCGCAAGAACAGACATGATAACCTGTTCAGTGGTTATTAACCACTTGAGAGTTCGCAGCCACTGCTTTTACTCACTGTGCCTTTCACAGATGGGAAATATCCATTTGCATATCAGTCTTTGTCCTGCCCAGGGGCAGTCCAGCACCGAAATACAATGGCAATTCCAATCTGAACGAGAGTACCACCAGCAACCCCATACACGTGTTTCACCCTTGTTGGGGATCATCAGTGAGGTGAAGCTGATGCCTCTCTAAGCACAGTGAGTTTAGTTGCCATTGCATTTCGGTGCTGGACTGCCCCTGGGCAGGACAAAGACTGATATGCAAATGGATATTTCCCATCTGTGAAAGGCACAGTGAGTAAAAGCAGTGGCTGCGAACTCTCAAGTAGTTAATAACCACTGAACAGGTTATCAAGTCTGTTCTTTCGAGAGAGGGGCGCCCGCTACCGTTGTAAAACTATTTTTCAAGGAACCTGGGATTGGTAACCCTAGGTCTCCTGGGGGCAACCAGACGTGGTCTCCCTCTCACTGTGCTTAGAGAGGCATCAGCTTCACCTCACTGATGATCCCCAACAAGGGTGAAACACGTGTATGGGGTTGCTGGTGGTACTCTCGTTCAGGTTGGAGTTGCCATTGCATTTCGGTGCTGGACTGCCCCTGGGCAGGACAAAGACTGATATGCAAATGGATGTTTCCCATCTGTGAAAGGCACAGTGAGTAAAAGCAGTGGCTGCGAACTCTCAAGTGGTTAATAACCACTGAACAGGTTATCAAGTCTGTTCTTTCGAGGGAGAGGCGCCCGCTACCGTTGTAAAACTATTTTTCAAGGAACCTGGGATTGGTAACCCTAGGTCTCCTGGGGGCAACCAGACGTGGTCTCCCTCTCACTGTGCTTAGAGAGGCATCAGCTTCACCTCACTGATGATCCCCAACAAGGGTGAAACACGTGTATGGGGTTGCTGGTGGTACTCTCGTTCAGGTTGGAGTTGCCATTGCATTTCGGTGCTGGACTGCCCCTGGGCAGGACAAAGACTGATATGCAAATGGATATTTCCCATCTGTGAAAGGCACAGTGAGTAAAAGCAGTGGCTGCGAACTCTCAAGTGGTTAATAACCACTGAACAGGTTATCAAGTCTGTTCTTTCGAGAGAGGGGCGCCCGCTACCGTTGTAAAACTATTTTTCAAGGAACCTGGGATTGGTAACCCTAGGTCTCCTGGGGGCAACCAGACGTGGTCTCCCTCTCACTGTGCTTAGAGAGGCATCAGTTTCACCTCACTGATGATCCCCAACAAGGGTGAAACACGTGTATGGGGTTGCTGGTGGTACTCTCGTTCAGGTTGGAGTTGCCATTGCATTTCGGTGCTGGACTGCCCCTGGGCAGGACAAAGACTGATATGCAAATGGATATTTCCCATCTGTGAAAGGCACAGTGAGTAAAAGCAGTGGCTGCGAACTCTCAAGTGGTTAATAACCACTGAACAGGTTATCAAGTCTGTTCTTTCGAGAGAGGGGCGCCCGCTACCGTTGTAAAACTATTTTTCAAGGAACCTTGGATTGGTAACCCTAGGTCTCCTGGGGGCTACCAGACGTGGTCTCCCTCTCACTGTGCTTAGAGAGGCATCAGCTTCACCTCACTGATGATCCCCAACAAGGGTGAAACACGTGTATGGGGTTGCTGGTGGTACTCTCGTTCAGGTTGGAGTTGCCATTGCATTTCGGTGCTGGACTGCCCCTGGGCAGGACAAAGACTGATATGCAAATGGATATTTCCCATCTGTGAAAGGCACAGTGAGTAAAAGCAGTGGCTGCGAACTCTCAAGTGGTTAATAACCACTGAACAGGTTATCAAGTCTGTTCTTTCGAGAGAGGGGCGCCCGCTACCGTTGTAAAACTATTTTTCAAGGAACCTGGGATTGGTAACCCTAGGTCTCCTGGGGGCAACCAGACGTGGTCTCCCTCTCACTGTGCTTAGAGAGGCATCAGCTTCACCTCACTGATGATCCCCAACAAGGGTGAAACACGTGTATGGGGTTGCTGGTGGTACTCTCGTTCAGGTTGGAGTTGCCATTGCATTTCGGTGCTGGACTGCCCCTGGGCAGGACAAAGACTGATATGCAAATGGATATTTCCCATCTGTGAAAGGCACAGTGAGTAAAAGCAGTGGCTGCGAACTCTCAAGTGGTTAATAACCACTGAACAGGTTATCAAGTCTGTTCTTTCGAGAGAGGGGTGCCCGCTACCGTTGTAAAACTATTTTTCAAGGAACCTGGGATTGGTAACCCTAGGTCTCCTGGGGGCAACCAGACGTGGTCTCCCTCTCACTGTGCTTAGAGAGGCATCAGCTTCACCTCACTGATGATCCCCAACAAGGGTGAAACACGTGTATGGGGTTGCTGGTGGTACTCTCGTTCAGGTTGGAGTTGCCATTGCATTTCGGAGCTGGACTGCCCCTGGGCAGGACAAAGACTGATATGCAAATGGATATTTCCCATCTGTGAAAGGCACAGTGAGTAAAAGCAGTGGCTGCGAACTCTCAAGTGGTTAATAACCACTGAACAGGTTATCAAGTCTGTTCTTTCGAGAGAGGGGCGCCCGCTACCGTTGTAAAACTATTTTTCAAGGAACCTGGGATTGGTAACCCTAGGTCTCCTGGGGGCAACCAGACGTGGTCTCCCTCTCACTGTGCTTAGAGAGGCATCAGCTTCACCTCACTGATGATCCCCAACAAGGGTGAAACACGTGTATGGGGTTGCTGGTGGTACTCTCGTTCAGGTTGGAGTTGCCATTGCATTTCGGTGCTGGACTGCCCCTGGGCAGGACAAAGACTGATATGCAAATGGATATTTCCCATCTGTGAAAGGCACAGTGAGTAAAAGCAGTGGCTGCGAACTCTCAAGTGGTTAATAACCACTGAACAGGTTATCAAGTCTGTTCTTTCGAGAGAGGGGCGCCCGCTACCGTTGTAAAACTATTTTTCAAGGAACCTGGGATTGGTAACCCTAGGTCTCCTGGGGGCAACCAGACGTGGTCTCCCTCTCACTGTGCTTAGAGAGGCATCAGCTTCACCTCACTGATGATCCCCAACAAGGGTGAAACATGTGTATGGGGTTGCTGGTGGTACTCTCGTTCAGGTTGGAGTTGCCATTGCATTTCGGTGCTGGACTGCCCCTGGGCAGGACAAAGACTGATATGCAAATGGATATTTCCCATCTGTGAAAGGCACAGTGAGTAAAAGCAGTGGCTGCGAACTCTCAAGTGGTTAATAACCACTGAACAGGTTATCAAGTCTGTTCTTTCGAGAGAGGGGCGCCCGCTACCGTTGTAAAACTGTCCTTGGAAATAAGGTAAACCATTATCTATGGTAAAGTCTAATCCCTTTTGTATCCAATCCTGTAAGGTTGTAGGGTCCAGGAGTTGTTTCACTCTGGCTTGAATGTCTTCAAGCGTCTGTAACGAAGTCATGCCTAGAATCCTCTGTTCGGGAATTATTGGTACTGGTTCTGAGTTTGTATCAGATTCTCCCATTCCAATTCGGGATAAGGCGTCTGCTTTGTCATTCTTGCAGCCAGGTCGATAGGTAATCACGAAATCAAATTCAGCGAAAAACAAAGCCCATCGGAGCTGCCGTGATGACTGAGCCTTGGCGGTTTTCAAATACTGTAAATTCCGGTGATCAGTGATCACTGTGATGGTATGTCGAGCGCCAAGCAGATAATGCTGCCAGGCTTTAAAAGCGGACTTAATGGCTAACAGTTCTTTGTCCGTGATTGCATAATTAACCTCGGGTGCCGAGAATTTTCTGGACCAAAATGCTACGGGATGCAGTTGGTTGGTTTCGGGATCTCTTTGGGACAGGACAGCTCCCATGGCTAGGCTGGATGCGTCAGTCTCGACGACATAAGGGAGATCTGGACGCGGGTGTTTCAATATAGGTGCGGAGGTAAACTTAGCTTTTAAATCCTGAAAGGCCTGCTCGGCTTCTTCAGACCATTCAAAACGTTTATTTTTCCTCAAGAGTGCAGTAATGGGTTGTACCACGCGTGAAAATTCCGGGATAAACCTGCGATAGAAATTGGCAAAGCCAAGCATGCTTTGAACCCCTTTTACAGAGCTAGGTGATGGCCATTTGAGGATGGCATCCACTTTTCTTGAGTCCATTCGGACTCCTTTGGGTGTCAGGATGAATCCTAGAAACTCGACTTCTGTGGTATGGAAAACACATTTCTCCAATTTAGCAAATAGTTTGTGTTGGCGCAGTTTTTCAAGTACTGCCCTGACGTGTTTTCTGTGATCAGATTCCGAAGAGGAGTACACCAGAATGCCATCAATATATACGACAACACAAACATCGATGAGTTCCCGAAGGACATCATTCATGAAGTATTGGAAGGCAGCCGGCGCGTTACACAATCCGAAAGGCATCACCTGGTACTCGAATAATCCGTATTTAGTACGGAAGGCAGTTTTCCATTCGTCGCCTTCTTTAACTCGTCCCAGATGATAAGCCCCCCAGAGATCTAACTTGGTGTATATGCAAGCGTCCTTCACCTGGTCAAGGAGTTCAGGGATCAGAGGCAGAGGATAACGGTTTTTAACCGTTATCTGGTTCAATGCGCGGTAACCGATACAAGTTCTAAGGTCACCTTCTTTTTTGGGCACGAAGAACAAAGCCGAGGATGCCGGGGACTTGGACAGGCGAATAAAACCATTAGCTAGGTATTGATCCAAATATTGTCTCAAATGCAGATTCTCAGGTTCGGTAAGGGCATAAATCCTGCTACAAGGGGGTTGTGCACCGGGCACCAGATCTATTTGGCAATTGTACGATCTGTGAGGAGGTAACGTGTTGGCCTGTTCCTTTTGGAAGACGTCCTGAAAGTCTTGGTATTCCGGAGGTAGTTGCATGGAGGCAGAGGTTACAGATGCTAGATTAATCTTCAGGTTTTCTGGGTAGCAGGTTTGTGTACAATCCGGGAAGGTTATTCTCTTAGCTCGCCAATCAATTCGAGGATTATGTGTCTCTAACCAAGGGATTCCAAGAATAACCTGAAAGTGTGGAGCCTTGATTACATCAAACACAACACCCTCCCGATGGCTGTCGGGACCAACAGGAGTCACCTCAGTAGTGGAATGTGTTACCGGTCCAGAGGCAATTTCAGTTCCATCGACTGTGGTGATGACATCTTTGCTGGTTTTAGGACGGAGAGGGAGGTTAATCCTAGAGACCAATTCACAATCCACATAGTTTCCAATAGCCCCACTATCGATGTATGCCTTTATTGCATGCAACCGCTTAGGCTGTTCTGGATCTACGAGAACCATTGGCACAATGAAATGCGAGGTCAGAGTTAGTTTTCAAGCTCGGCAAGCGGACCCCTACACTTGTCGGGCGGAGTCGTTTCCCGAAACAGAGTCTTCATGGTTTTTATCAGTGGCTCCTACCGCCTTTCGGGGCGGTTTTGCCTGGCAATCTCATAGAAAGTGTCCGGAATTCCCACAATAAAGACATAATTTTAACTGCCGCCTCCTTTCATGTTCCTTTTGAGTTAAGGGTCCTTTAACCCCTCCAATTTGCATAGGCTCAGAGACATCAACTCCCTTGGGATTAGCATGGGTCTTGACCAACACCTGGGTCTCAAACCTGGACCGATCTGCTTTTCTGTTTTGAAGTCTGTGATCCAATTGGACCACTAAGTCTATATACTCTGTGCATTCTTGGGGCGGATTTACAACTTGGGCCAAGACATCTTTAAGTTCTCCGCGTAGGCCTCGATAAAACAACGTGACTTTTTTATCCTCTGGCCATCCCGTTTCCACAATTAGTCTATTAAAGGTTGCAATATAGGATAGGAGGTCCTGATTGCCCTGTCGCAGGGATAGAAGTTCGTCATCCAGAGCCTGCCCCTGAGAGTGTCGAGCAAATAACCTTTCCATGCTTGCTTGAAACCTTTGAAAATCACGGAGAATCGGGTCATCTTGAGTAACCAGTGGAACTGACCAATCGGCAGCGCAGCCGCTGAGATATGACAATACAAAGGCTACCTTGGTCTGATCATTAGGGAAGGCCCCAGGTCTGCATAGGAAGTGCAAACGACGCTGATTCATGAATACGGCAAAGCGTTCGGGTGGGGCCAGCGGCATGTTTCCAGGTAGATTAATCTGCACAGGGTTACTGGAAACCACAGGAGCGGGGTTCCCTCCGGAACCGGGTAGAAGAGTTTGCCCAGCTTGACCTTGCAAAAGCTATCTGGCCAGGTCATCAGTTCTTTCCTTTGATATTATTAATTCCCTCCTGAGGGCATTAGTCTCTTGACGAGCGGCATGTACTTCAGCCCGTAATTCCCCCAGTAATTGGGCCAACTGATCAGTTTCAGAACTTTCCATAGCGCCTGGGTGGGAATTTGTAGGAAGGCTTCGCGTTCTGTAACGCTCACCTGACTCCCACGGAGGCGCTGGCCTGGTTCGCGCTGCTGTGACCTCTTCTAAGGTGATGCGCAGGGTTCGGAAGACGGACTGGACCGGGCCCCCCAAATCTGGCTTGTCTGGCTCGCAGAAGTATGCTTCTGTAGGCCAAAATAGTGGATTAACTGTCTGCGGGGTAATGCAATCAGCCTCCCACTTTCCCCTCTCACCCTCCTCGAAACACTTCTGTGATTCCTCGTAGCGTCTCACCTTAGGGTCTGGAAGGACGAGCTCTCCATCCTGCTTCTGATGCAGGGGCGCGTTGGTATCCAGTTACTTCACTGGATTTTCGGATTGGTGAGAACCAAACTTGCTTGCCTTCCAGGTACGTTTTTTGATAAGAGGTTCCCCTTGTGTCCATGCATTAATGTACTAATGCTAGTGTCTTTTTCCCCATAGGGGCCGGGGTACGGAATGCCGGGGAACAGGCACCGACCCGAGATGAGAGGTGAAATCCTTGTAGAAATCAGGTAAGTCTTTAATGAGCGTTTTTTTGGTAATGTCTTTTCATTCGCTCATTAACGCTGATGTCTCTTTTTCCCCTTAGGGGCCGGGGTCCGGAAATGCCAGGATGCGGCGCGGACCCGAAATGAAGAGGGATTGAATCAACAGGTAAGTCTTAACATGGAGATTTAGCTTTCCTTATTCCCTTCTCTCTCTCACCTTTTGTTCTGGTCTTTTTCTCCCTAGGCGCTGGGGCATGACTGCGAATCCGGATGATCGCTGCTGAACATGAAGGCGCCCTGTAAAGGTTTAAATAGCCTTGGAAGAAGTTCTAGGTATGTATCCTTCCCCGACCATGCCCGGATGGTAAATCAGTCCCACAGGTAAAGTAGTTCCTTTCAGGCCTCAAGGTGCCCGGGATCCTGCAGCATGGTCTGCATCAGGTAAGTGCACCCAAGCACTTCCATAATGAGCCTGGCGTTTATGGCGCCAGGGCTGATGTCTTTTATGAGCCTGGCGCCATAGGCGCCAGGACACTGTCCAAAGGGCCCCTATATGGGGTTGCTGGGTCCTTCCTTGGGGACTGGATGTCCGCTTTCGGGGACGCAGGGCTTTAACCGGCTCCCCGGGAGCGGTCATCATGACAGATGGCCACCATCTTCTGTCTATAAAAGTTAATGACTGGTTTATTAACCATATTTGTTATGCAGGAAGAGTCCTTGTCTTGCCAAAGAACATGCCTTCGATTTCAGGTGATCTGCCCTCTCTAAAGATGGTGAAGATTTCTTTGGAACCTGATTTAGCATCATTTATCCTTGAGTTGAATGACGTGGCTTAAGCCTGTGTGACATTGTTTTTGTACGATTTGGAAATAGCCTTAAAGGCATTCCTAGTGATTTTGGAGGGGTTAGCTTCCCAGGCAGAGAAGGCAGACCTTTTCTCTGAGCGTTGGTCAAGCAGCTCCTTGGAGAAGCAGACGTTAGAGTGTTTGACTTTTTTGGCTTTCTTTAGGGCAAGGGGGATGATGGCGTCAACAGCTTGTGTGACAATGTGTTTAAAGGTGTTGGCTAGAATTTCTGGGTCTTTGGAAAATGGGGCCTGCATAGCGGTCAGTTTGCGTGAGCTTCTCGCGAAGGCTGCTGGGCATGGGATAGTGGGCATGGGGTACCCTTTTTTCGTGGCGAGGTTGAATTGAATATAGTGGTGGTCAGACCATGGGATTGGAGTGTTGGCGGTGATTAGAATAGAGCAGTTATGACTAATCCAGTCCAATGTGCGTCCTTTGATGTGGGTGGGTTCAGAGCTAGTTTGCAAGAATCCTAAGGTGGATAGAGCTTTCTTGAGGGATTTGGCATGGCAATCTTTCGGGTTGTTCAAAACTACCTAAGTACCACTCTGGTTTCAAAGTTCAAAGATTCAGAAATAATATACTGTATATGCCCACACACTCTCCTACCTGTTCTTCAGCGATACGGTAAAGAGGTTAGCAAGAATCCCCCTGAAAGAACCTGCGCGACCCAGCACTGTAATGGCTCAATCACGAAGGAAGTCCCAGGGAAACCCTCATGGGGGAAAAAACCCTTGGCTAAGCTGCTAGGGAGCGTGGGTCCTGTGTTCCCCCAAAGCCGCGTGTAGAGATGAAATGGCCTTGATTTGAAGTCCCCGGGATGGATGATGTGAATTCCAACGTCCCGCTCAACTGGATACAAAAATAGAAATAATTACCTTTGAGGTGAAGATTAGAAAAGATAGAATATAGACCCTGTTAAACCTAAAAAGCCTTACCCTAGATTGAAGAGGTCGAAGATGTAATTAGACTGCTGCAGTGAAAGGCGGTTCGGAGGGAACTCGCCTCTCTTGTAGTTCTAATATCAAAGAATGAAAGGCGTCCTAAATTGGAAGAAAATTTGTCAAGACAAGATATAAACAGATGACGGAGAGAAGAACCGCTAACCTGGAAGTCTAAACTGATACTGTGGAGATAGGTGTGAAGGATTGTGGGATTTGTAGTTCCTCCGTTATCAAACCTACACAAACAATAATTTGTGATTACAAAAGAATTAACACTAATATGAGTCAACTCCACCTAGTAGCTGTCAGTAAGAACAACCTAAACCTACCCGTGTCGCCAGTGAAAAGACCTGGATCGCGCGGGGAATAAGACCGCCAGTAGGATGTGAGATCTATTGTCGGAAAGTCCCTGAATCTGGGTTCCGTTCGGAAGATAACTTCTGCGGATCCAAAAAGAGTTAGAGAGTAAGAGCAGGTAGACAGATTTAGAACAAAGTATTTGTAAATACCCTGAAGCAAACTCACGGAGCGTTTTGCAATTTCTAGAAGATAGCTATGCACCGCATTGTTTGTCTGCCATCTGTAAATACTGTTTACTTCCCCAACAGTGGGCGTGGCTTCATCCGGAAGTCTCGTTATCTCCACTGCTGTAGACACTAGCATGCTTCTGTAACCTGGTTGGGAAGCCATGTTGGAAGAGGATAGTCTAGTGAAAGTGCCCCCATTGTGTTCCAAACCTGATTAAACCATCACACAGCGGCACTGAATATAGAAGACGAATGATGTTGGTTCTGTTTAGAATGAGTGCATCATTTTTGGCTTCCAGTCTTTCTATTTTCAGTTTATCTACTCGTACAAGTGCCCGCGGATCGATGAAGGTTGGTAATTTTAATTCCATGGCACATATATCTTGATTAAGATCATGTGTCCCGGCACTTTGTCGTCTTATGGTATCTCCTGTTCCTTGTGTTGTTGGTTCATCATAGTCAGTTGTAAGATCGATCATTGTTAGGTCTTCCCTCACAGTGATATCAAGATCATTATCAGAAATCTCTTTGTAAGTGTCATAAATCACCCAAGTATCTTATGAAAAAGGATACAAGTAACCATAAAGGATACAATTGGTAGGGTTCTTCTGGATCCTTGATGAATCACACGGCTTGACAGTAGTGAAGTCAAAAATAGACCTTCCAAATGATACAACTCTAACTAAATAAACAGGCAGAAAGAGGGATCACTGGAAAGGGCGTGGGAACATCATGCGCAGTCAGCCTAGGATACAATAAATTATAATGAGGAAGTGTCCCAACTTAAACTCTCACTAATAGCACAGCAATAGCACCTAGTACCACACTAACCTGTAGATTTAGAACTGGAAGCTTCGCCAACAAGTCTCTGAAGAAATCCATGAATTGAAACGACAAAAAAAGGAGGGAAGGTTAGTAAGGGAAACTTATCCCGAACGGCACGAGGCTCAAGCTAGATACCGGGTTGGTGCACCACAGGATAGCGGCCAAAGTACTGTGCACATCCACCTTCAAATAAACAGCTGTCTGCAATACTTTCTCACGTAGAACAGAAATAAGGAATTAAAGTCCACCTGTTATCTCTTCACAGGTGCCAGGGATTAAATGCAAATCGAAGCATAACTTGCATGTGGAATTGCATGTTTAAAGAGTTCAGAAAACCACGTGCAGTTTTACACGCGACCAATTTCCACGCAACCAGGAAAGCCGCAAGTTAAGAGTTAATGAACCAGTGTGTGTTTTTACATGCAACAAAGTGCACCAGCCAGGAAGGCAGCACGTGAAGATATCAGGAACCTGTGTGTGTTTTTACACGCGACAAAGTACACGCATCCCGGACAGCCGCGCTTGAAGAGTTCAGGAAACCGCGTTGGGTTTTACATGCAACAAAAGTACACGCAGCCAGGACAGCCGCGCTTGAAGAGTTCAGGAAACCGCGTGTGGTTTTTACATGCGACAAACTTACACGCAGCCAGGAAGGCGGCACGTGAAGATATCAGGAACCCGCGTGTTTATTCACCCGACTGAAGTACACGCACACAGGGCTGCCAGAACTCGCGTGTGAAGGAAAAGCCGTCCGTTGGTCTTCTTGTGAACGGCTGCCGAAGGTAGCGTGTAGAAAGATGCACGTGAACAAGAGAAGCTGCCGTAACTTCTTGAATGCAGCTGCAGGAGTTCGCGTGTGGAAGTAACACGCAGGAATAAAGCCAAAGATGTAACTGAAGAGATGCGAGGACGCAGATCAAGGTTTCAGTTACCAACACCATGTTTGTTCAATCAGAAGCAGCGAGCGACGTTCCCACGCTGCTTATGAACGTAATGCAGTAACATGTGACTACCCCTAATCACATGAATTCAACGACGTGAATAATGAAAATGTCATTTTCCAGGCAAGATATCAAACAACCTCCATTTAGAATAGAAAGGCTTAGCAGTTCTATTGGCATAACCCGTTGTGTGTGAAGACGGTGTTCCAAATCCAGAGGTAATATGTCTGCCTTGCATGACAGTAAGTGAGCTCATTAGACTGAAGTTGAGCGGTGTGTCCATCTTCATATTGATCTAGTATAATCATTGAGAGGTCGTTGTCTGTTAGTGTTCGATCAGCTCTTGTGGGCTGTTTGTAATCCATGTGTACTGATAAATTCCTCAGTAGGTCTTGTTGCTGTTGTTCATCTATAAATTGTGCTTGGGAAGCATCGCTCAGTTGTTGTTTTTGAATTTTGACAGGAGGTTGGGTGATTGTTTTTTCACTTGTTACTATATGTGTGGCAAACTTATGTTGTTCCTTGTCTTTAACACACACTGGTGTTGAGAGATTTCTTAGAAAGGCTCTGTAATCAATTTTTTTTCCTTTGTCTCTTCTGGCGTTGGTTTTTGAGTATTTTTGATAGGCTTCTAAGTAAATATCGCAAATAGTTCCGATCCGTTTGCTGGCATAAGCGAGTTGAATAACTTTGTGGTGGTTGAGGTCCAAATCAGTTTGTTCGCTGGATTGTCTTTCAATGCAATATGTGTATCCGGTGTAGGGCTGCAAGGGGTCAAGTCACCGATGTTGGGCCTGTGACCGCTGTTTGCCCCAATCTGATTGTTAGTTTCTCCTTCGCTTGGTCCATTCTTGTCAATGGTTTATTGAAGGGTGTTTTGGAAAGGTCGTTGTGTATATTTTTGCTTTTGAGCAGAGGTTCCGTTATGATCTTTGTTATATCGCTTGTCGGATGGGTCGCAGCCAGCATTTACAAGATTGCAGTTGTCATGTGCATTTTCTCATCCCAGTCAGTTCTGGCAATCTCAAAAAGACAGGTCTGCCATTGGTATGTTACCTCTGCCTCTAGATTAAGGGATTGTCTATGGGGTTCACAAAAGCTTCTAAGTGTATCTGATTTGAGTGTGTAAGGGCAAGCAGTGTAGCCTGATCTTTCATCGCCTCCACACTTGATTCTTGTAGTTTAATGAAAGGAATCCTGGCTTGTGTTGAAGCAGCCAGTAACAGATTCTGCAAGTCTAACATTGTAGTTGGGATAGTTTCTTGTTGATGTCCTCTCAGGGGACTGCATTGGCACTTAGTAGCTAAAATCTCCTCTTGTACTTTTCTCGCTTCTCTCTGCGGGGCCCATTTCTCATCTTTATCGTTTGCCGGTTTGTGTAGCCAGGCTCCAAAACCGGAATTTTGTTGGAGAATTGGGTTTGAGGCAGGCATTAGCGGTGTTGAGGTGGTCAAAGTTTTGCCCGTTTTTGTTTTGATAGAGTTACCAAACACTGCATTCCTTTTTTCATGATTACTCATGAGAGTTTCAATTTCCGTAATGTCTAGCGAAAGACGTGCGGTCCGGGTGTTACTAGAGTGCTGCATTACTGGCGAAGTAGACTCGGTCTTTTTTTGCCATATTTCTTTTGCCATCAATGCTTTGTTCTTTTGTGTTAGTGATGTCACAGAGTGGTCAGCAGGGAGAGCCAGACTATTATCTTGGTCACATTGATTAGAAGGTTGCACTTGGTTGTTTTTGTAATGATCTGTTATTATTTATTTCTGTGTATTGCTATGCACTTCGTCCCACGAGGATTGCTCCTTTGTCTCATTTAGCTGGTTTGTTCAAGATTTTTCTCAGACGGGTGCAATAGTCATCAAGTTGAATGCTACTGTGGTGTGTGAGCAAGAAATGTCTGGAAAAAGCATATCTACATGTCTCCCCACAGCCTCGTCAAGAGGGCATACGTCCATATCAGAGAGGATATCACTCACCTCCTGCGGGGAGATGAGTTCTCGCATCTTTGCCATAGGCGGCGGAGAGTGTATTTGTTTGCGTGGATCATCCAGCAGATCTGCCATCTGCAGCGTCTCAGCAGAGAGAGGGAGGGGCATGTCTGTTATCGACCCAATCTTGCTGCGCTGCCGCGTTACCGGACCTGTTGAAGCGGCCATTATCCAAAGAAGGGTTCGAGACTGCAGATGAAAAAATTGCAAAGTTGTTGATCCTTGGATGAGAGCGTAGCAGGTGCAGTCGGGCCTCGAGTCAGCCTCGGGAAGACTAATGAAGATTCAGCACTGACTCCGCTCCCCGGTAGTCGGGCCTCTTATGTAGTAAGGCCCTCCTCTTTCATTGGAGCAGGAGGGCAGACTCAACCAGCAGGCACAAGCAAAGAAAAAAAAACACCAAAGAGTCTCCGTATTCTTGAGAAGACTCCGCACCGACTCTGCTAGGTAAGTAACTAAGACTTATTCTCAGTAAGTACAGAGGATCTCTAATGAGGAGCTCTTGCTGGGACCTGGTGATGTAGCAGCATAGAAGCCACCCCTACTCTTCTCAGGACCCATCCACATGCCTGACCGGAGGGATTTCTTCTCTACTGGAATCTGGCCAGCCCTGCTAAGCCTTTGTCAAATGTACATATGCATCATAATATGCTCCAGGACCTCCAACACTCTGGACTTCGGTCCTCCAAAGGCGTTCCCACTAACAGCACAATGAGAATAAAATAATGGTAACATCGGCACTATACGAATGTCAAGTACAATGAAATTAAAACACTGTATTTCGCCATCTCAGTCAAGGCAGAAAGACGTGTGTAAAATACCTGGAATTTCAATGTCGGTTTATTTACTGTGGTAAGGACACTTGTGTATTATGTACATGCATGTTTGCTGTTGTACTTGGCGGGAATCTAGAATCTGGGTTTTGCACATCAAACAATATTCCTAAAATGGAACACCGTTTCGATGGTGTTTATGAGAGTTCTTCTCTCGGTTTGGGTTTTATTTTCTGTTTTCAAGAGTGGTATTTTACAAAATGGCGGATTTTGGTATAATCGCTTGCAAGAGGGAGAATGGTGTCACTGAGGGAAGAACTTATTTTTTGCTGTTTTCCCCCTCCGGGGATAGCAGTACTTGGTGTGGTACGCTCCAAGGAAAATGTGTGCACCTTTTTTTTTTTCTTTTTTTTTTTTTTTGGGTGGGTACGAGGCGCAGAAGGTGGAGGGTCTCACTGTATCCTGTGTGAATCCTGTCAGGCCCATCCAGCCAGTGTGTTTTTTTTTTCTCTCTCCTCCCCCCATCCTGGGGATGGGCGATTGCAAAATGTAGTGAGGCAGTGAGGAGAGGAGCAGCTATGAGCCGGCATAGGGTCGGTTGAGGCCCCAACGTCTGTTTGGGATGCATTCATATGCAGATGGTAGACTGTCAGCTTCATCATGAGTTGGGCGGTATCCCGAATGGGATACCGCCCAACTGTGTTTGCGTTACCGCCCACCCAATGGGGAATTTTTGGCGCAATTACAGCTGGCGGTATTACCGCGCAGTAATTGTGCCAAGAATCGGCGGTACATTTTGCCAACTCATGTTTGGGCAGACCCTTAAATGCGGCGGTAATAGCGTTACTACCTCATTTAAGGGCTACCTCCCAACTCTTGATGAGGCCCTGTGTGTTGCTGGGTATTTTCTCAACATGAAGGTACGAGTGGGAATCCTTAGAGGTGACCTCTGCGTTAAGCAGTCCGTTTTCCATACACAGCTGTGGTTCACTTCCAACGTACCCTATCGTTCCGCCAGGTTGCCACGTGTCCTCTCATAAATCAGACACTTTCCATACCTGGAGACGGAAAGTTAAATCGATAAATTACCTGTTAGTTCACTTTTTGCTTGTGCCGTTGGAGTTGCCATTTACAGATTATGCAGCTCAGCGGCTGTTCCAGAAGACACCCTCAGCCTCTGTTCACAGGGAATGACTTATGACTGGGTAGGGCGGTGCTAATTGTTTCCCTGTAAGGCAGTATTGAATATTATTTTGACATTTGATTTCCCATATCCTACAGTTCTGAGTCATTGAAGTTACTAAGGGGTGTATGCTATATCGTGAGACTTTGTCATGTGTGCCATGGTAGCATGGGAGGACATACTAGATGAGGAATAGCTGTCCTGGCAGAGTTGTTTTCACACTTTACATGAGGATCTGCTAATAAAGTCTGGAATGAGCACCATTATCGTTTTTGTGTTTTCCTCTTACGGGGTTATTCACCAGTAAAAGAAGACTGTGAATGCAGTCTGGAAGGGGGTTGACTTCTCCATTAATCTTTGAGGCATGAGAGTTTTAGTTTATCCCATATGCGGTCTCACAGGTTCCATACTGAAATGTGCTAATAATGCGGTTTTAAACAAAGGGGAAATAAATGTAGGTGTCCGTCTGTTTCTCTTTCCTGTGCTTGCCATTGTGATTCTGCTTTTGAAGGGGCAGGGCCTCCTCCTCCTTGTCCTACCACTTCCCTGTAGGCTTCTTCTGTATTTATTGGGACCAGAGTCCAGTTTGGACCCTTGGCAATGCAGCTCTTCACCTTCTCCTTTTGGTGAACAATACCCATGGGATACCCCTATGGCACCCATGGGTAAGGATATGCCTTGGTACCCATAGTGTATGTTTTGGGCTACCTGTGTGTTACCCACAGGTGGCTCTGGGTGTCCTCCATTTTTGGGACACCCAGGCCCTCCCATAGGACTCAGTGGATTCCTTAACAAAGACAAGATGGCAACTGTAGCCTCATGGTTTCCTTTGTCTTTCCCCTTGTTTCTCAAAGTTCTGAGAAGCCTTAGCACTGTTCCCTTCCCCTGATTGGATGTTGGGTGAAACTACCATATATGCCTCTGGGGCTGCCCTTGCTAGACTGATAGGAGCCTTCCCAGGGAAAGCTTGTTCTGGGTACACCCTTGGTGTGGGACATGAATGAATGGAGACAGGAGTCAAATACATCATATGTTGTGGGTGTCTGGTTTTGGTTTTGTGTCACAATGCCTGTGGTCTGCCTGAACCAGCCCTGACAAACTGGAGTGAATGCAATGTGTGCTCTGAAAGGTGGGGAAGTGCCCTCAATACACATTTACTGTATTGGGTGCCTGGTTTTGGGTGAATGGCCTGAATGCCTGTGAGCCTGATTGGGTGCTGCATGATGATAGCCCTAGTTTGTGATTGGCTGACTGAGCCTAGCTCAGCCTGAGTGAATGGAAGGATGTGTGTATATCAGAAGACCTCTCGCTCACCTCTGTGCGCAAAGTCAGAAACTGGAACATGAAGTTAGAAGCTTGGAGTGTTCCTGAAAGCCTGCATCCTGAATCCAGCTGGAGGAAGAAGTATGCTGCTGCAACCGTTCAAGAAATCCAAAGGCCGTTTTGTGATTCAAGGACTGAACCAGAGAGGATCTGCAGAGGCGACCTCTTCCTGTAGCTACCGATGGACATCTTGCAACTGCTGTTCTTCACCGAAGTGTCCTGGAAGCCAGTCCTGAGTGCCTGCTGTCCTACAGAGGTATCCTCATGGGTGCTATGGAACAGTGTCTGGACATCTTGAGCCCAAGACGTCCACCAATGTTGTCCTGTTGTCCACTTTCACCGAGGCTGAACAAAACGAACAACCGGATTTGCACAGTACCATAAAACGGAGAGGGAGCTGTAGCTGAGGCAGACGTTCCTGGTAGTTCCTGCAGGCTCACGGTTCTTGAAGCGACTGTCGGACTGGTCAGAAGTAGGAAGACTGGAGGGTCCGGCACTACCCAGGGAAGAAGCCACCAGCAGAGCAAAGCAACGAATAAAAGGGGCGCTCCTTAAAACCCAAGCAGGGTCGGACCTTCCTGGATATCCGGCCCACTGTAGCTCTGTACAGCAAATTCGACCAAAGGAGGGGTCCTGGCTTGTAGTTTGGGCAAACTGGTTGGTCCCACCAGCTCAAGGGAAGAAGATTCCTGGATGATCTTCTTTGTTGTCGGATTCTGAAGATTCGGACCTGCAGCAGGGCTTCACCGGGCAGTTCAGTCGTTGTAGGGTCCTCTTCCATCAGTTCCTCGTTGGTTCTTTCGTTCCAGTGGCGACTCTGCTCTTCCAGTCCCAGCGACCTGCTTTTTATGCAGTTTTCCCCCATTCATACAGCCTGGCTGTCAATCACACGGCAGGGTGGCTGTCCTGGCATGGACAGTCACCCAGCCAATCGCACAGGAGTGCGACTTAGGTTACCAAGGGAACCCATGGCCGGGGTCCTAAAACCCCTCCCTCACATCCTGCCTACCCAGACTCTCAGGCGCCTAAAGGAGGGCTTCTGTGTGGAAGCCCGCGAAAAGGCGATGTACAAAGGGACCAAACCTGGTTTGGGAACAGAGTGAAACACGAGAAAGACATTTACAAAAAGAAATGGCGAATAAACCCAGCCGGAACCGTAATAAAATATATATGGTCAAGTGCGTTTATGTTTGAGGCTAATATGATAGCCTCAAAAAATACCATGGTTATTTAAGATAACCGCGGTATAAAAAATATGGTAGATACCACTGCCACCAGTAGGGGTGTCACAGTATTAGTTTTATGACGGTACAATAACCTTCTTGCCAAATGACGGTATATCATGGTTATCGCGGTATAGCAGGTGGAGTTAACTAATCTTGACCAATATTTTCTTAAAGGTCATACATTGTCAGATTTATCATCACAAACAAAACCAGGCACCCAGGGCCTGAATTGGGCTTTTCAATATACTTTCCACTGAAATGCCACCCCTTGCTTCCACCAAACTCAAACACATGTGTGGAGAGGAGGAGGGGCGGGGGAGCCCTGCTGCGACTGGCAAAGCAAACTGAATGGCTTTTCTTAAGTGGTCATTTAGCCTTTTAGCCCCCCCCCACTGGCTACTGGTGAACATGTTGCCATTTTGATAACCTGCATGCCACAGATCAATGGAGTCTGATGGTAGTATACGCTTGTGCGCATACACACGAACACGCACACTCTCTTTACGTTACAGCCTTTACTTTACTTGCGGGCCAATTGGTGTTCAGTAATCACGGACATGTTACACCTTGGTATAGCAGCAGGGAATACCCACAGAGATGAGTGAATTTCGCAGTGTGACTTATTATATGTAAATTCAATGATGGAACCAGGGAAATCCCCCATTGTCATATGTTTAGAAAACTTTATCCATTATAAATATATAAACCTCAAAGCCGCCAACCCAAAATAAACCCTTTTCCTTCTTGGCACTGTATTTATTCTTCCTATTGCTAACCTATTGATTTTGTGTCAGGCACGTGTGGTTTATGGAATGGCATTTAAAAATTGCTCCAACTGAAACTACTTGGCAGACAGCACATCCAGCACTGCAAGACCAAGACTGCAAGACCAAGACTGCACAGCACTTGCTTACTACAGCCTTTCCAAATCAGATTGAAAAGCACACTTAACGGTATGAACGGTATACCGGTATAAACAATATGACGGTTATTATTGTTCAATTAAGTGGTTCACGGTATCTTTAACGGTATACCGTAATACCGTTACATCCCTAGCCACCAGCCAAGTCTTGATGTAAAGGGAGTGAAACAATGCTCCAAGAGGCACAGACAAAAAGGGAGAAGATTTAACCTTTTCCAATACTCCATGTAAGAAGGGGTGTACTGGGTCTGTGGTAAAATTGACTAAATAAAGTTAATGGCAGCTTTATATCTTTTCTGGGGGACAGTAGTCAGCCCCAGAAAATGGAGTCGGTGGGAAGTCTAAGACAACCCTGTGTCACTGCACTAAAGGTAACACACATGGAAGAATGTGGTGCCATGGAGTAGGTGAGGCTCCACAAAAAGTAGAAATACACATAGCAAAACACATGTCAGAGTGGGTAAAAGGGTTCACGCTCTTACCAGGTGAAATAAATAAATCCTAGAAAGCCAGCAAAGCTGCTGAGGGACTCGGTAGGTAAGGGAAATTAACCATTTATGAGAATTCTCCCTAACAACAGCCATTTTGCTGTTTCTGCTGAAATGCAGCTTGGTGATGTGGGGAAGTAATGCTGAGTGGGTAAATATATCCCACAAACCTCAAGCCTGGCAGCGAGATATGAACCGGCAGCCCACATGCCTGAAACGGAGGACCCTCATTTCTCTCATTCTCCAGCATTGGATCTTTCATGGATTCACATGCTTTGAATATTCCCCGTCGTCAGGCTGGGAATCCCCGGTACATTATATAGACCCTTTCCCGTAGGAAAACTTTTTCGACGCTTATGCGTCCTATCCACCTCGTTTTGTATCATGCGTGCCCGTGCCGTCAGGACGTCATGATATAAATACAGGCCCCGCCCCCGCGCTCCCTCAGATTTCAACCGTCTTTCAAAGCAGTGGGATCTTCGTGTTACTACTAGTGATAACTAGATTGTTTTTTTTTTTTGTCTGTTTCGCGTAAGCGAAGTTCAAATCTGGAGAATTATGTCTGGAAAGGCGTTATTTCGCCCATGTGCAACCTGTGGCCTCAAAAAGGTTTATGAAGGAGACGGCCACATGGACTGTATCTACTGTCTCCACCCGCACCACACGGCGGATACATGTGAGATATGCCAGGGTTTCTCCCAAAAAACCCTTAAGGACCGTAAAAGAAGGCTGGTCGACTGGCTTAATGACGGAGCGGGTGCCTACCCGGCTTCGGAAGTTGGCTCCACGGCCTCCAGGAGCAAGTCGGAGCCTCCATCGAAGAAGGTGCGGCCAGCAGAAATTCGCCCTGAGGACAAGCATAAGGGGAAACATGCTGGATCCTCCTCATCTCATAAAAAGCCCTCCTCCTCCTCATCATCTAAGACGGAGAGGCTGGCGCTGTCTAAATCCTCCTCAGGGGACCGTCCCAGGTCTTCCGTGAGTCGAGAAGCTTCAGCCGGGAAGTCGGCATCAAAATCGACAACGAAGTCTAAAGGCTCGACGACGACGACTTCCTCGTCGACCTCGGTGTCATTGACGATGCCTATTACAGTTCAAGCAGCAGCGGTTGGGATTCCTTCGTCGACGGAAACTCAGTCTATGGCTTGGCTGCCTGAGGTCTATGACCCGATCCCCCCTGAGGTCTTACTGCAGCCAGACACGGCCTGCTCGGCGGAAGGGGAAGGTGACATGGTTCTGCAGCCATTGGATTTAGGCTTACGGCCTTCCACGTCGACGACGACGGCGACGAGTGCGAGCGGGGGTATGGTACCTATATCATCCACGTTGCTGAACCCCCAGACAGTTTTGTCTCTGGATGTGCTTAATACTCTTCAGAAGCTACTACAGCGGCTGGATACCCAGTTCCCTCAACCTGGGACGTCATCGTCACTTCTGTCTGTACCTTCCGTCGACGAGCAAACTTGTACGGCTCGCTCGTCGACGAATCACCCATCGGCTCCCCAGGCGGTAAAAGATCGTCCTCGAGCTCAGGAGGAGGGTGAGTTGTCGGAGTCCGACTCTATACATGATGACTCTGGGTCAGACATCTCCCTGTCACCGTCGAGGGACCCGACATGGAATTCGGATGTAGAATTGGAGTCTACGAGGAGCCAGACACAGCCATCTCCCCCTGATGATGTGGGAGCCTTCCATGCAATGATGGGGAAAGCGTGTTCCGAATTCGGCTTGATTCCTGAGGAGCAGAGGAAAGACTGTTTCCTTTTTGACCATATGGGTCAAAGGAGAAAATCGGTATTTGCCATCCCAATCCTTGACCACGTGTGGCAAGAAGGTCTCAAAACGATGCGCCATCCGTTCTCGGAACCAGCCATAAAGGGACGGATCGAGAAAAAGTTTAAAGCTCCGGAGTCCACTCCAAAATGTCTAACATCACAGCCTTTGTCTGACTCGGTGGTGTCGGCGGCAGCAGCTAGGAAGGCCAGGGTCCAGCAAAAATGTTCAACGCCACCGGAAAGCGAGGCTAGGAGGCAGGACGCATTTGGAAAGAAGGTGCTCTCGGTCGGAGCGACGACAGTAAGAGCAGCCAATTCCTTAGCGATCGTGTCACGATATGATAGGGAAATGTGGCACAAATTAGCCCCTATCCTAGAACACCTGCCAGACGAACACCGAAAAGCAGCTATGTTACTGGTGCGGGACGGCGAGGAGGCCTCGAACCACGCTATTAATATCGCAGTGGACCTAGCAGAGTCTGGTTTCAAACAAATCAACCATGGAGTAGTGCTTCGTCGACAAGCGTGGCTCAAATGTACTACTTTCCGTCCTGAAGTACAGTACAAAGTCCTGGACATGCCATGCGAAGGGGAGCACCTGTTTGGCGAAAAGGTTGATGAAGCGCTGAAAGGGATGAAAGAAGACACGGATACTGCTAGGTCCCTCGGCGCCCTTCAAACGGGTAGAAATTTTCGCTCTTTTCGCCCTTTCAGAGGTGCTTCTGGAAACTCCCGCTTTGGAGCCTCGAGGGACCGTGGATTTAACAGGCCCTCGTACTCTTCACAAGGGTTCAGACGAGCGTCCCAGTCGGCACGTGGAAGCAGGGACTATCAAGCCTCCAGGCGGCGAGGCTCAGGTCCGTCGTCAACGAAGAACAAGCAAACCAGCAACCAATGACGGCCTTCGGAACGTCCTGGGGGGTCGAGTCTCTCATCACTTCGACCGATGGAAATGCATCACCAAAGATCGATGGGTCCTAGACACGATTCGCATGGGTCATGCGCTGCAATTCAAAGACAAGCCTCCGCGTCTTCCTCCTTTATTCTCGACACAGCCCCACCTCCAAATCCTACGACAAGAGGCGGAGCTTATGTTGCGAAAAGGGGCGGTAGAGAGAGTTCCTGTGGCACAGGAAGGCCAAGGAGTTTATTCCAGGTTCTTTGTTGTCAAAAAGCCAAACGGCAAATGGAGGCCCATTCTCGACCTGAGGGTACTCAACAAGTGGCTAAAGAGCCAAAAATTCAAAATGCTAAAACTCCAAGAGGTTATCAGATCGGTGCAACCCATGGACTATCTCTCTTCACTAGACCTTCAGGATGCTTATTTTCACATCCCAATACGCCCACGACACAGGAGATATTTAAGATTCGTCGTCGGGAGAAAGCATTTTCAGTTCAAGGTCCTCCCGTTCGGGCTCAAGTCCTCCCCCAGGACGTTCACCAAGTGCTTGGCCCCTATAGCGGCCCATTTAAGGAAGGATGGTCATCATGTCTATCCATATCTAGACGACTGGCTAATCAGAGGGTCATCCAAGGAACAAACACGAGACAGTCTACGAGCCACAATGTCCATCTTACAGGAACTGGGCTTCGCAATAAACTTCAACAAGTCCTCAGTAGAGCCTTCGAGGACCTTGGTCTTTCTAGGAGCGGAGTTTCATACGCACACAAGCTTGGTGAAACCATCCAGCGAAAGAATTCAGAAACTTCAAAACAAGGCGTCGGAATGGAGCGGCGGTACCAGAGTCTCTGTGCGCAAGTACATGTCCCTGCTAGGGACCATGTCGTCCTGCATTCCGTTAGTAAACAACTGCCGTCTGTTTATGAGGCCTTGCCAGGAATTTCTAGCGGACCGTTGGGCACAGAGCAGAGGTCGCTGGTCCGACAGACTGGTCGTCGACGAACAACTAGTTCAAGCACTCGGCTGGTGGAAAGTGTCTACTCACCTAACGAGAGGGATGCCTCTACTGGAACCAGAGTTCCAAAAGACGGTGGTGACGGATGCATCGCTGAGTGGATGGGGAGCTCATCTGGATATGTTACAGGTACAAGGCCAGTGGTCTTTGCAGGAGTCCTCCCTGCATATCAACCTGCTAGAACTGAGAGCAGTGCGATGGGCTCTGAAGTCTTTTCTTCCGCAACTGAGGGACTCGGTGGTGCGTGTCATGACGGACAACACCACTACGATGTTCTACTTGAGGAAACAAGGAGGGACACGTTCCAGGTCCCTATCGACAGAGGCACAGAAAATCTGGCATTGGGCCCTTCAACACAACATACAAATCTTAGCATTTCACCTACCAGGAGTGAAAAACGTGGAAGCCGATGCCCTCAGCAGAGAAATGAACGAAGTTCACGAATGGGTGCTGAACGACCAACAACTTCAACAAGTATTCAAGGAATGGGGACACCCTTCCATAGACCTGTTTGCAACGAAGAACAACAAGAAATGCCATCAGTACGCAAGCAGATGGCCTCAGCAGGGCTCACTGGGGGATGCGTTCTCATTCCCATGGACGAACAAATTCCTGTACGCATTTCCTCCTTTTCCCCTTGTCAGGAGGACGTTGCAATGGATCCTCAGGTACCCATGTCGGGTAATTCTGGTGGCCCCATACTGGGCCAGACAAGTGTGGTTTTCAGACCTACTACACTTAGCGGCGGCGGAACCGATGAGATTCCAGAAGACCCCCGACCTTCTGTCTCGACAGGAGGGTGTCGTTTGGCATCACGACCCGGACAGCCTCAAGTTGACGGCCTGGCTCCTGACTTCGCCGAATTTGGTCGGCTAACGATTCCGGAGGACTGTCGACGTATCCTGCAAGCGGCAAGAGCACCTTCCACAAACGCCTCATACGCGTACAAATGGAAAAGGTTCTGTCAATGGTGTGAGGATCAACCAGGTTTGGCCCCGCAATCGATTAGGCCGGAACAGCTCCTTCCATACTTGCTGTTATTAGCTCAAATGGGCCTGTCGGTGTCGTCAATAAAAGTACACCTAGCAGCCATTTCCAGGTTTACTCGTCGACGGCACTCGGCACCATTGTTCAGCGACCGCCTGATTAAGCACTTCCTTAAAGGCCTCTTTCGGAGTTTCCCTCCAGAGAAGAAATTTCCACCGGAGTGGAGCCTCAATCTGATCTTAACGTCTCTTATGAAACCTCCGTTTGAGCCAATGTCATCATCGTCTCTGAAGTTTCTGTCGTGGAAATTGGCCTTCCTGGTGGCCATCACTTCAGCCCGACGTATCTCAGAAGTTCAGGCTCTAATGGTGGACCCACCATACTTACGATTTTTCAAGACCAAGGTAGTCCTAGCCACTAACCCACAGTTCATACCAAAAGCTCCTTCGGTGTTTCATAAACACTCTTCTATCGTGTTGCCTACGTTTTTTCCGGAGCCATGCTCGGGAGCGGAGCGCATGCTACACACATTGGATGTAAAAAGGGCTCTCAAGTTTTATCTTCATCGTACGCAACCGTTCAGAGAAACGAGACAGCTGTTTGTGGCCTATGGGTTGGGTGCTAGAGGAAAAGCCATTTCAAAGCAAGGACTTTCAAGATGGGTGTCATCTACCATCTCGTACTGCCATTCCAAGGCAGGGAAGCCTCTTCTACGACGGCCAAGAGCTCATTCAACTAGAGCAGCGGCATCGTCGACGGCACTGTGGGCCGGAGTCCCTCTAGGGGACATCTGCATGGCGGCTACCTGGGCGACTACACACACCTTTACCCGCCATTACTGCCTGTCGCAGCAACATGCCGAAGACACCCGGATGGGACAGGCGGTGCTTCGACACCTATTCCAGTAAGGTAAGCCCCGGCTGCGGGGTGGCATCCTGTGGAATTTATGACTGTATGTGGTCCGTTTTTTCCCTATGTAAACTATTACTGATGTATACATAATCTTAGGGAACGGCCTTTTGCGAAGAATGTATAGGGGTTTGCATGCACACCTCCTCTTGGGGGTAGTACTGCTATGTAATCTATTCAAAGCATGTGAATCCATGAAAGATCCAATGCTGGAGAAGGGAATAGTTTCTTACCTGTAACTCCATTTCTCCAGCATTGGTATCTTTCATGGATTCACATGCGCCCACCTGCCTCCCCTGATCATGCAAACCGGTTCCCCCACTACTTTGGGGGCCGAAATCTGAGGGAGCGCGGGGGCGGGGCCTGTATTTATATCATGACGTCCTGACGGCACGGGCACGCATGATACAAAACGAGGTGGATAGGACGCATAAGCGTCGAAAAAGTTTTCCTACGGGAAAGGGTCTATATAATGTACCGGGGATTCCCAGCCTGACGACGGGGAATATTCAAAGCATGTGAATCCATGAAAGATACCAATGCTGGAGAAATGGAGTTACAGGTAAGAAACTATTCCCTTCTTCTGATACCGCAACAGGGTCCGCTGATGGCTGCACTGAACTATCTGTCACATCCACCACTCAGGCAACAGGGGGCATGGTCTCTTCCCCTGAAAGCTAATTTTGGAGATAAAAGGAGGGATGGTTCTGCCTGAAGGGCGGGTAAGCCCTTTATGAGTGAGATTGTCGGAAGCGGCTGCTTCAATTTTCCACAGTGTGGCTTGACGATCGGACGTTGAGAGGTTCTTTTCTCTAGCAGAGTTGGCATCAGAATCGACAGAGAAGTGGAACTCCATACAGTGGAGAGCCGTGAGCCGAGAGCTGGCAGAGACGATGCACAGGGGTGCTAAGGCTGAGACAGTGCTGGGACAGTGCTTGCAGTGAGCGGGTAGATGAGACCCTAAGACAGTCAGTCCGAGAGAAAAAGCCGGTGTATTTAGGACGGACACCCTCTGTAAGCTCTATAGTAGCTCTATGGTAGGCTGCCCCTGATGCATCCTGTCTAAAACACCTCAGTGCTGTTCTACCCAACAGTATTGACTCTGTTTTATTTTTTATTTTGTATTTTTGTAAGGCACAATGGCACAACAATATAATGGGAGCACGCTTAGTGCACACTGAGTGTGCAGAATGTGTAGAGTGCGTAGAGGAGTGTAGTAACCCCCGGGGGGAGTGTTTTGGTCTGGGCATACAGTCGCAGTAAGGTGCAGACTACTCCCAAACCAATCCGATTGTCACTATAACCTGAACTCCGCTGCTGCATAGAAAGTCTGCGCTTCACTTGCTTCACTGCTGTGCCTTTAAGGATTCTGACTGCAGCTGAGTGCCTGGGTTTGGCTTGGGGGGGCTTCAGCCGGATTGAAGCAATGTCACAGAAACCAGCAAAGTGAAACTTAGTTTACCCGTGAGAAATGGCTGAGCGGTCTCACAACCTTCGGAGTGCCCGCATACAACAGCACACCCGGGAAGCCATTAAGGAACCAGATATAAAGTCAGGGCGCCCGAGGATCAGATGAATAAGCCTTGTGATGTTTGACACGCTCCCCTCTGTGCCTTCTGCTGTCATCTGTTAGTGTTACCCCTCACCGTTTGCAGTCACTGGGGAGGGGAGAATTGGACTTGGGTAGCGCGGAACCTCTACCTCTATCTGAAACAGGCCCGGACTCTGTCCTGATCTCTCAGGAAGTAAACCCAGCTCGGCTGGAGCACCGCCTCACTGTAAAAACTGTGGCTGTTTGCGGGGACCTTGGTGCCGGTGGAGCAACTGCACTAGAAGTGGAGGTGGTCGAGGAAGGCCCTGATGGCCCCACACCAGCTCCACAACAAGTCTGCTGGTAAGATTTGTACCGGCTTCCCGCATGCCCCTACAGAGGACCCTCATGTATCTCATACTTCTGATACGGCGGCGGGGTCCGATGATGGCCAAACTGAATTACCTGTCAAATCCACCATTCAAGCAACAATTTTGAAACGCCAATTTTGGAGATAACAGGATAGATGGTTCTGCCTGAAGGGCGGGTAAGCCCTCTTCTGTTGCCGAATGCACGGCAGGGGTGAGAGGCGGTTCCATTTTAAGAACGGGAAAGGTGCTAACCCCTCTCCCTATCAGCATCAAGCACCGCCCAGCTGCCATGTTAACCAAAAGAAATAGCTTCCTTTAATGACCTCACCATAAAGACGCCAAATCTAACCCTGAAGACAAAATTATCTACCTTCACAGATATCTCTTGCTACGGTGAAATGGAGGTGAAGAGGTGGTAAAGGACCTAAACTCGATGTGCTTGGTCCCTCAGCACCTTCTGCTACGCTGCATGAACTGGAAAAGCCTACCCTAAAGACGGTTTTGCCCAATAACACGCAGAGGGGGAAAAGTCGCCCTGCCTCAAGGGCTAGGGAACTCACTGATGTGGAACATTTGGAAGGCCTGATGGGAGTGGGGCTTCAAGAAGGGGGCTGTTAGGGAGAATTCTCCTATATGGCTAATTTCCCATACCTAGTGAGTCCCTCAGCAGCTTTGCTGGATTTCTGGGGTTTATTTTTTTCCACCTGGTAAGAGTGTGAACCTTTTTCCCACTGTTACATGTGTTTTGCCATGTGTATTTCTACTTTTGTGTGATCTTGGGCTCTGGAGCCACACAACTCCATGAACCCAACTTTTTGTGTGTGTTACACAGCACCTTCAGTGCAGTGACACAGGGTTGTCTCTAAGACTTCCCACTGACTCCATTTTTCTGGGGCTGACTACTGTCCCCCAGAAGCAGGTAAAGTTGCCATTTACTTTATGTAGTCGTTTAAAACTACAGACCCAGTACACCCCATCTTACATGGAGTATTGGAAAAGGTTAACTCTGATCCCTTTTTTGTCTGTACCTCCTGGAGCCTTGTTTTGCTCCCTTAACACTAAGACTTGGCTCGTGGCAGTGGTACCTACCCTAACCTTTCTACCACGATTATATGTATAAATGTGGTACTTGTTAAGGCGCCGCTTCCTCCTGAAGCGTCCCCGTGGAGAAGGCCCTGCGTGCGCAGGAATAATACGCGGGAGCCGGGGTGTGATGCAACCTCCTTTATTAAACGCATCGGCGGAACTGCCGAACCTGCCCTCGTCCCTCCCCTTCCCCTGACGTCACGTCTGGGACGTCATGTCCTGTGGGACCCAACGGGGGTCCGCCCACACAACGATGTGGGCAACCTGACATCTCCCCCCTTTTTAACATGCGAGTTGAGGGGCTCCCCTCTTACCCTCGATGAGTCGCGTCGGCTTCATGCGGCTCCTCTGCGGTCGTGTTGTCTTGATCGGGGTCGGTCCGTCCCTGGCGAGTGTGGGGAGGGGTGCCTCGCCTTCTGACTCTTCCCCGTCTCCTTGGTACGCTTCTTCTCGTGGTCTGTCCTCATCGCTATCTCTGTCCCAGGTCCATTGGCCTGCTGGAGTCAGTCTGACTCGTTTGAAGTGCGAGCTGTTCCTGGTTACCGTTGAGCGGTCGTCCCTTTGTGCTGTGACCATAGAGCCCTTCTTGTGTGTCACGACCAAAGGCGTGGGTGCAAAGGTGGCTTCTTCTTTCCGGTTCTTGGGTTGCCTGAGCCATACTTCGTCTCCTGGTTGCATTATGTTCTCCCGAGCTCTTCTTTTCCTGTCTGTGATCTCTTTTGTCTTTGCTTTCCTCGTGGTGTCATTTGCTTGCGCTTCTTGTTCTAGCGGTGTCAGATCTTGTGGTCTCGGGTCTTCAGGTAGTCGTGTGGTGATCGGTCTTCGGAACATCAGGTCTGCGGGGCACACTCCCGTCGTGCTGTGGGGCGTGTGCCTGTATTCTCGTAGTAATTGATTGAGGGCCTGTTCGAATGGCTTGTTTTGCACGTGGGCTATTTGGAGGGTCCTCTTTATGTTGGCCATGAACCTCTCGACCATACCGTTGGCCTGTGGCCATCGGGGGGTTATACGTCGATGTTGAAACCCCATGTACTTTGCGAATTGCTGAAAATCTTGACTTATGAATGTGGGACCGTTGTCGGACTTTATGATCTTGGGGATGCCATAGGCAGAGAGCATCCTGTCAAGAGCTGGAATGACACATGCTGTGGCACTGCTCTCTACTATTTGGGCGTCCGGGTATCTTGAATGTTCGTCAATAAGTACGTCCACGTGTGTCCCGTTGTTCAGTGGTCCGAATAGGTCTACTGCTAGCTCCTCCCACACTTTGTTTGGCAACGGTGAAGACTGTAATGGGTTTGGGTGTGGCGGGGGCGCCACTTGCGCACATACGTGGCAATTTCCCGCAATGGTTTCTACCAAGCGATCGAGTTGAGGGAACCAGACTTTCTGGCGAAGGAGGCGCTTTGTGGCGACTACGCCTCTGTGTCCTTCATGCGCTAGGTGTACTATCCTCTCCCGGAGCGTTCTCGGGATGATGATCTTGCAACCCTTTAGTACGATGTTGTCCTCTACCACGGTCAGCTCTTCCCGGACTTGGTCCAGCCACTTGATGTCTTCCCTCGTAGTGTCCAATTCACCTCTGGCCTGATGTTTCATGAGGGTCGTCTTGTCCATCTGTAGGCAGTGTCGGGCGATTCGCAGCGCTGGGTCTGCCTCTGATTGTATCGATAGCTCCAGCCACCCTACTAGGAGTGGTTGCAGGTGATGTATGATGTAATTTATGTATGCGTCCGCTATGGACGGTTGAGACGCCGTCGTGGACATGGGATGCCGGGAGAGGTAATCCGCTGGGTTTTCCTCCTTTCCTGGCCGGTGCTGTATTTGGAACCTGTAGTCCTGTAAGCGTAGGCCCCATCTAGCAATTCTCGGTGGCATCCTGGCCTTCGGGCTGCCGTATACGGTAAGTAGTGCCTGGTGGTCCGTGATGATGGTGAACTCCTTGCCAAACAGGAAGAGATGAAAATATTCACAAGCCCAGACGACCGCGAGGCTCTCTTTTTCGGCCTGTGAGTATGCCTGTTCCATGGTCGTCAGGCTCCGGCTGGCGTATGCTACCATGTGCGTGATGTGTGGCTCCCTGGGATCTTTCTGGGTCAGTATGGCGCCGAGTCCCACCGGGCTGGCATCCACTATTAGTTCGGTGTCGCGGCTGGCGTCAAAGTATGCCATGTCTTCTGCCTGTGCGATGGCCTTCCTTATTGCTTCGAACGCTGCTTGACACTCCTTCGACCATGTGAATGGCGTGTCCTTCCGGGTGAGTAGGCGCAGGGGATTACTGACTGTGGCGTAGTCTTTCAGGTATCTGGAGCAATAGCTGGCCAGTCCTAGAAACGACCTGAGGTCGGTGGTGTTCACGGGGGGCGTGGCTGAGTTGAGGGCTTCTACTTTTTCCGGGTCGGGTCTCATGCCTTTATCCGAGAAGATGTGCCCGAAAAACCTCAGAGATCCTTTCGAGAACTCGCACTTGGATTTGTTCAAGGTTAGCCCTGCGTCGTCCAGTGCTTAGCATACCCTGTGTAGTGCTAGGTCATGTTCTTCCTGTGATTTGCCGTAGACTAGGACGTCGTCCGAATAGTTCAGACAGTTGGGGACGTGTCTGATGACCTTGTGAATCTCCTCCTGAAAGATCTCAGCGGCCGAGGATATGCCGAAACTGAGCCTTTTGTATTGAAACAGGCCGAGATGAGTGACGAATATGGTGATGTAACGGGATTCCGGTGCAATTTCAATTTGGTGGTATCCTTTTGTGAGGTCTAACTTGGAGAAGACTCTCGCCCCATGAAGAAGGTGAATCATGTCCGTGATCCTGGGCGCTTGATGCCTTTCCCTTTCGATGGCTGTGTTGGCTCTGCGCATATCTACGCATAAACGTATGGATCCTTCTGGTGACTTCTTGGGGACGGGGACGATGGGCGATACCCATGGCGTCGGGCCCGATACAGGTTCTATGACGTTCATTTGGATGAGTTTGTCCAACTCCTCCTCCACCTGTCTCTGAATATTAAACGGAATGCCTCGATAGTGTTGGGCCACTGGTTTGACCTGAGGGTTAATGTGGAGGTGTACTTTCCGGTTTCGCAGCTTGCCTAGGCCGGTGAAGAGTTTTGGGAATGATTGTTCGATTGAATCCGGTTTTGTAAAGTACTTGTGGGCCATCAGCTGGTATAAGATGTGTACTAGTCCCATGTCTACTGCTGTCCGTAAGCTCAGTATACATCCGCTGTTAGCTTCTGTGTCTAGAATGTACAGCGGGATCTTTGCTGAGTGCCCTTTATGTGTGCATCTGGCTGTGATCATGCCTTTGCATGGCAGGGGTGTCGTGGAGCCATAGGGGTATATGTCTACCGTGGCCTTTCTGATCTTTGGCTGTGTGGTCAAGGACTGATATGCACTTTCACTAATAATGTTGACCGTTGCTCCGGTATCCACGAGAAACTTTAGTGGGGTGTCATTCACATGAAGTGTCAAAAGGGCTGTGTTGGGTGGCCGCCGTGTTGTCCTGTAGGGCCCACACGTAACCTTTCCTCCTCTGATCCTCTTCTGACGAAGGGGTGTCAGTACTGGTGGGGGATCTGGTCTCAACGTATCTTACAAAACGCCGCCTGTGTGATCGTCTCGTGTCCTCTGACGAGCGTTTATCTTCGCGTGTGTATCGGCTTCTGCGGTCGCTGTCTTCTTTCCTGGCGCTCCGTCTTTCGCTGTCCACTGCTGGTCTGGGCGGGCTCTGGGGGGTGTGCCGGCGCCTTTCTTGGTAGCGATGTTTGGGAGTTGTGTGGGTTGGGGCGTTCTTACACATGGCCCTGTAATGGTCCATTCCCCCACATGCGGCGCACTTTTGCCCTACAGCTGGGCATGTCCCTGTGTGTGGGTATTCATAACCACATTTAAAACATGTGGCATCGGGGTGTTTGTTGGCTTGATTTGGGTGGGTATACAGTTTATTGATCGACTCGGTGTTGTCACTGTGTTGGTGTATGGACACTTTTCCTAGGCTGTCCAATTGCGAGTCCACCGCTGCTTCCATGCGGGCCAGCGCCAGGATTTCTTCTAGCGATCGTTGTTTCTGTAGGAGCTGCTTACGAAAAGGCTGTGAGAGGCATCCGGCTATTACTTGGGACCTGAGCGCCTCTTCATTGGAATACCTATGGAATTCGCAATGTTTCAGTTTGATGCGGAGGCGCATCACAAAATTGTCTATTGATTCCCCTTTTTCATGTCTTGTTGTGTGGAACATGTGGCGCTCATAATCCACGTTTGTATGTGGTGCAAAGTATTCGGATAGCTTGGCGTGTAGCTCCCCGTATGTGACTGTTTCTACATTCAGCAGCTCCCCCGCAATGTCTCTTACCGCCATGAACAGTGTATTTTTCAGCCTCGTGTCGTCCGTCAATCCTATGGCACCTGTGTAGAACTTGAAGTCCTGTAGCCATATGTTCCATCTGGGCCCCAGATTGGAGGTATCTCTGATTTCGAATGGGTTGGGCATGTGCATGACTTGGGCTGCTCCCTCCTGGTGTGCATGCTGGCTGTTGTCCTGTGCTGTGTCAACATTTCCAGGCGCCGATCCTACCCTGTGTCCGACATGACTGCGTTGCAGTGAAGAGTTCGTGTGTCAATATGCTATGGCACCTGGGACTGTGCTTGGGCAGCTGCAGCAGCCCTTCTGCTGTGTGTGGTGAATTACCTTCCCCACCTCACCGCTTCCTTGCGGTGTGGCCTTATTTCCTGGCCTGCGCAGCCTCACGCCGCACGTGGGGGGAGGTCGTTTCCTCTTGCGCCACTCTCCCGTACCTTGCTGTCACTGGGCGCGCCTGCACGCCTTCGCGTGGGCGCCGTGTGAAGAGTTTGGGCCTTTGTCACGCGGGAGGTGGGGCCGCACGTAGTCAGTGCTCCCGTGATTCTGGGGCGCCCGTGTGCCGAATCCAGGCCTTTGTCATGCGGGAGGCGGGGCCGTGTAGATCGGCCGTCGTGCCCGAGGCGCGCCGACGCGCTGAACTGCTCGACAGCAGACCTCGGCACGGTGCCAGCGGGAGTCCGTGCCCGCTCGTCGCCAGTGTTAAGGCGCCGCTTCCTCCTGAAGCGTCCCCGTGGAGAAGGCCCTGCGTGCGCAGGAATAATACGCGGGAGCCGGGGTGTGATGCAACCTCCTTTATTAAACGCATCGACCGAACCTGTCCTCGTCCCTCCCCTTCCCCTGACGTCACGTCCGGGACGTCATGTCCTGTGGGACCCAACGGGGGTCCGCCCACACAACGATGTGGGCAACCTGACAGTACTGTTTTTAGGCTATTGTGTTAGCCTCGAACATAAACCCGCTTGACCAAATGTCTTTTATTTTGGCTCCGGTCGGGTTTAGTCACCATTTCTTTGTGTTAACATCCTTCTTGTGTTTTACTTTGCGTGGCAAACCAGTTTTGCCTTCTTTGTTTGCCATCCTTTTGCGGGCTTCTGCAAAGAAGCCCTCCTTTGGCGTCTGGGTGTCTAGGTGGGCTGAATGTGAGGGAGGTGTTTAGTCACCCCCTGCACAGGGTCTCCTTGGAGACCCAAGTCTCACTTTGTTCATTGGCTGAGGTGGTTGTCCGGGCTGGACAACCCCCGTGCTGTGTGATTGACAGCCAGGCTGTGAGAATGGAGGATTTTGGCATAAAAGGCAGGACTCTAGAGCTGGAAGTCAGAGTCGCCACTGGAACTACAAGAACCGAAGAGAAGCAGAGAAGAAGACGGCTGCTGCAACTCCCGAGTCCCGGTGAAGCCCTGCTGCAGTCCTGAGCTATCTACCCTTCAACGACAGAGAAGATCCAGTGCGGAGTCTTCTTCCCTTGAGCCTGGTGGGGTCAACCAGCTCACCTTTCTACAGCCAGAGAATCCTCTTCTGGGTCAAAATCACTGCACAGTGCTGTAGTGGTCCAGATAGCCATCAGAAAAGCCCTCTCCTATTTTAAAGGAGCACACCTTTTATTCACTGTTGCTTTACTGCTGCTGGCTTCATCCCTGGGTAGTGCAGATCGCTCCAGACTTCCTCCTTCTTGTGCCCACGACTGAAGCTTCAGGAGCCGTGAGTCTGCATGAGCTACCAGGAACAACTGCTGTGGCACCAGCTTTCATCATACAAATAAGGTACTGTGTCCATTTGGTCGTTCTCTCCTTCCGACCTTGAGGAATTGGGGTGAACCCTCTTTCCTTACCAAGGCTTGTCCTTTCTTTCTTCCCTCTTATAACTTTTGCCTCCTTTTGACAATTTCTAAGTACTCCTGGCAACGTATATCTTGAACTGTTCTCACTGTGTGTTCCTCGACAACAGAGCCCCTGCTCCATTTGACACTGGCGCGGGCCTATTGACTTTTATCTGCCTCTTAGAACACATCCTCTGATTCTATTGCCTTGACAAAAGTATTGCCTATGATTTTTTCCACTATTCCCTTGTTTTAATTCTATGTGCTAAGTGTGTTTGACTCCAGTGACATTTCATCCCGCGGGTACGTTTTTCTTTCAAAAGACCAAACTGTCAAAAAGTGATCGCGTATGTACCCACGGTAACGTCTTTGTTTGACAACACCGGTCTGTCAAATCCTAATGTACTTAACTTGAATTTACCTGAACAAGAGGAATTGGTTGTGTGTAGTATATTTACAGTGTGGTTTAATTTAATGTAAGTGAAGTGTTTTGTGAACAGATGGTTTAAAAATAAATGTACTTATATTTTTTTAACCAGAAACCTTGAGTCAGTGTTTGCTTGAGTCACAATATTTGTAGTCCTTTGTGTAATCCCTGTTACTGCTCATTTGCTCTTGAGATAAGTCTGGCTGCTCAGCGATCGCTACCACTTTAACTGTGTAGTACAGGCTTGTACCAAAGGTGAAATTGTAGTACCACTTGTAGTCTTAATCTTGTGTAGTGGTCCCTAAGTGTACAGCACAGGCTTCGGTCTAACAGGGGCGGCAATCTCATCAGCCAAAGATCCAACTGACTGGGGGAGAACCCCAGCACCGAAAAGACCAAGGCTGAACTCATCTAACGGTTGCTGCGAAGGAGCCAACTCCTGGGAGAAAGCGAGGAACTTAAACGGCAGGGCTGGACTACTGCCTGGTCCAGCTTAGGGTCGGGCCTCCTACAACAAGAACTTGATGCCCCACCCAGACGAAGAACAGGCCGCCCTATCTCAGCAGAGGGAGCCAGACAAAAGGCATGAGACCCCCCACCCAGAGCACACCAGGTCAACATCCTGATGGTTCCTGGGTGGAGATATCCTCGGCTGACCCCTTCATCTGAAACCAACGGCCCCAACCACACCTTAGAATGAAACCTATGGCTTCACCTTAAGTGCGGTGGAAGTGCCAAAAAACATACTGTATTGCGACTTATCACTTGAGTGAAATGCTGAACGGCAAGATGAACCATCTGACAACCCCTCACTAAATAGGCACCAAGGGTCTTGTGGGAACAACGGTTCAAGTGTAAGGATTTTAGTAGTGGGCTCAGCCCAAAAACCAGCAAATTACCCTTTCCACTCTGTACTACTGAGGTCTACCCAGAACAAAAACTTCTGGTAGCAGAACACCAAAGCCCCAGATCTCAAAGGAGATAGAGAGAGAGCGGTCATTCAAGTTAATCGGGGCAGGTTCCTCTCAGTTGGATGTCGGTAGTGACACTGCCACTGCCAGTACCACCCAGGCATGTCTGAGGTGGCCGTTCTAGGCGGTGCAGCTTGACGTGGCTTAGCTTTGGTGTAGGTCCCTTCCTCTAATCTCGCCGTGTCGTTGAAGTGAGTTCGGCCACGAGGTTGCCGGCCGCGTTCCTTGAAGCAACCTTTACCTTTTGAGCCTTCTTCGCTCTTAGCTCCTCACCGTCAAATCCTTCTAGGCGGTGGCGGTCTGTGAGGGGAACGGAAGGGCGTTAACGCCAGTGGCGCCAGTGTCACTTACACAGACCGGGTTGTCTCCTGGAGTCTTTCCTGGTGCTTATCGTTGAGGGAGCATCGGTAGCATCGGCAGCGTCTATCGAAGCTCCCGCTCTATCTGGAGTAGAGAGCTTGGTCATACTCCGTGCAGCATGCGCCGGTAAGCGCCTGTTTTTTTCCTTCTTATAGCTGCGCCTCTGCTCTGCTTTAACTTGGCCTTGTAAATTACTTCCTGATATGCCTGTTACAAGGTTACATACCATACACTGCAGAAATAAGGGTATAGACATGCCTTTGGAATTGAAAATTCGTCCAGTCCCCGGTTGACGCCTTTTGTTAATTGTTTGGATGCCTTGGGCTTCGTGGATCTTTCCGCTCTCTCCCCACCCCGGCCCCTCATAGGAAGGTTAGTCGCTCATTGGAAGTTCTAGCACTAAGTGAAAAAAGAAGAAAGAGGCTCCAAAACAATCATCTCCTGCTCATCAGTAAAGATTTCAGAGTGATGCCAGTGAAGTTGTTCCCCCTTCTTCCCCCCCCCCCCTTATGCCATCACTGTTAACGGTGCCTGTTTCTCTTGATGCCCATAGTGGGGTATTTGAGGCGTCATTAAAGAACAAGGCACCAGATATTTCGGAAGACCATGTGCCTTTGGGTGCCCAGTCATTTTATTCTGGGCCTGAAAAAAGAGGTGATTGGTCAGATGTAGGGGTTGCAGTAAACAATGACAGCGGGTGGGGGAATCTCAAAACACCTGAAAATTGCCTGTTGTTCAAGAAACATTTGCGGCAGGACCTAGCTGCATGTTCAAATATCGAGGATTTCCAGGCATGGATGGTGGGTATGTGAATGTTTGAAAAACCTAGATGGTTGGATTAAGGCTTGCAGAGTAAACACTTATGACGGAATGATAAATCTTGTTATGTTGGAGTCTATTTTTGATGTCTGCTCTTCTGAGCTCAGACAGCACTTGGCTGATTGTAAGGCGTTAGATCCAAAGAAGCTAGCTAAGGCTGCTGACTTGTGGGTTGCCAACAGGGCTACTCACAAGGATTCTGGGGCTACTCGGAAAAAGGATGAGGGGGAACAGCTAAAGAAAGATGACAAAGAGAATTCTAATACCTCCAATCCAAAAGAGGGCCACAAACAACAACATAAGGGTAAACCACAAGGGACACCAAATCAGGCTAGTGCACCATCTGGACCCAAACCAGATGGAGGTCAGAACCAACCCCCATTCATCAAGACATTTGGGAAATGTTATGTTTGTGGGTCAATTGACCATGTGTAAGGGGATCCCAGATGGAAGGGTAAACCTTCAGGGGTCCACACTGTCTCCTTAGCCTTCTCCCCAGAGGAAGAAGTACCTATGGTAAGTGGAAACTTTCTCCTACTGGCTGATGAACCCATGAGTGTCTCAGCTAGTGTTTTAGTGTCCCTGTTCTTGTGGGAACAACAGAATTTAGATGTCTATAATTCCATCCCAGATAATGCTAAAGAGTATTTCGAAAGATAGTGTTCTTGTGAATGGTCAGGAGACCCCTGCCATCAGAGACACTGGAGCCAGCATAACTGTGGTGGATGAATCATTTTTCAAGGTGGAGGATGTTGCTAAGGCACCCAAACGCCTCACCAAGTTAGCTGGAGGCCCTGTGCAAATGCTTCCCCAGTTACCAGCTCTCATCCAGTGTAATGATATGACTGTCAAAATACTTGTTAGTGTGCAGAGTGAAGTGCCTGGGAGAGTCCTGTTGGGTAATGACCTGAAAACTCTTGGAGTTGTGTCAAGCACCCCCAGGCCTCCCAGTAAAAGGAAACAGGAGCTCACTAGGTCTGCAAGGGAGAGAACCTTGAGAGGCTCTCGAGAGGAGTTGATAGAGGAAACTATCACTCCCACTCCACAGGAGTTGCTCACTGCTATTTCTAGGAACACAGAGGCAAAGGGGAAACCCAAGACCTCCAGGACAAAGACAGACAGCACCCCTGTGCTACCAACAAGGACATAACCGAGATTGTCCAAGATCACCCCTGTGATCCCTCCACCTGCTGAGGCAGAGTGTGAGGTGCAACTTTGTGTGGTTGAGCTAGTATCTGAAGAATCAGATCTGGGAGAAGACACTGTCTTAGTTGGAGATCTTGTCCCTGTTGACCATCCTGAGCTGCGGTCCTTACTGGCAGAAGGTGGACCCAACAGGGCAGACTTCAGCAGAGGACAGAGAGAGTGTCCTACTTTTGAGGGTCTTCGACAACAGGCTGCTAACTGTAACGATCCTTTACGACCCCTATTTGCATAGGTTCTACGGCTTCAACTCCTTTGGTGTGAGTTAGTGGCGTAGAGAAAACTCGAGTTTCGAACCTGGAGCGGTCTGCCTTTCTGTTTTGTAGTCTGTGATCCAATTGGACCACTAAATCAATGTACTCTGAACAATCTTGAGGGGGATTCACGACCTGGGCTAGGACGTCTTTGAGTTCGCCACGCAAACCCCTGTGGAAAAGCGTGATCTTGGAGTCCAGGATGTTTTTAACCTCAAATTCAGGTTCTCCATTTACTTGAATAGGCTCTGGAGGTTTATTCAGCCTGGTTCCAGGTTGCATAGGTTTTAGTAGAGATACGTGAAACACCGAATGTATTTTCATGTGGGATGGCAAACCCAATTTGACAGCCACTGGGTTTATTATGGCTGTAATTGGATATGGTCCCAGATATTTTGGGTTGAAGGTGTGAGGTCCTTTAAGTGATAAATGTTTGGTGGATAACCAAAATTGATCTCCAACCTGGTATTGAGGGGCGACTCTTCGGTGTTGGTCTGCTCCCCTTTTGTACCGTTCTTTAGCCTGTTGTAGGTGGATTGTCACTTCTTTGAAAGCTTGAGTGATAGCATTGTGAAGTTGCTCCACGGCAGGCGTTCCAAGATCTTGGGGCGGGTCGAGATTGGAGGTTCGAGGATGAATCCCATATAAAATGTAAAAGGGACTTTTTCCGGTTCCTGAATGGATCGAGTTGTTGTAAGCATATTCGGCTATCCAAAGGATATCTTTCCAATTACTTTCCGACTGCTGTAGCATACAACGTAAATATTGTTCCAGAGTTTGGTTTGTCCTCTCAGTTTGTCCGTCGGTCTGGGGATGATGGCTGGTTGAAAGTCTCACATCGATTTGAGCTTAACGACAGCAACTTCGCCAAAAGTGAGAGATAAACTGGCTTCCCCTATCTGAGATCAAAACCGAAGGGAAACCGTGCAATCTTACAATATTTTCAAGGAATTCCCGTGCTAGAACTGAGGCTGAAGGTAAGCCCTTTAGTGGAACGAAGTGGGCCATTTTAGAAAACAAATCTACAATTACTAGAATAGTGTTGTATCCGGAACAGGAGGGTAAATCGGTGATGAAGTCCATGGAGAGGGTATGCCAGGGATGTGGCGGGATGTCTAGCGGATGCAGGAGACCCGCTGGTCTTTCCTTCTGACCTTTGTTTTGGGCACACACACCACAGGATATCACAAACTCCTTTATGTCTTTTCTCCATGACGGCCACCAGAAGTGTCTCTTGACTTTTTCCGAGGTTTTGGCAATGCCTGGGTGGCCCTCCATCAAGGAATCATGGTAGCAAGAGATTACCTGTTTTTGTAAATCGGCATGTGGTAGGAATAGTCGTCCCTGAAAATAAGGCAGGTCTTTTTTTATGATGAAGTCCTTTCCCTTCAGTTGCCAGTTTTGTAAGTCCAAAGGGGTCACAAGTTGTTTAACTTTTGCTTCGATATCTTCGATGGATTGGGAAGAAATCAGGCCCAGGATTCTCTGTTCTAGAATTATTGGCACAGGTTCAGGATTGACAATATTATCTCCCATTCCAATCCGGGAAAGGGCATCCGCTTTGCCATTTTTGTTGCCGGGGCGATAAGTAATTACAAAGTCAAATTCGGCAAAGAAAAGTGCCCAGCGAAGCTGTCTGGAGGACTGAGCTTTGGCGGTTTTCAGGTATTGTAGGTTTCGATGATCGGTGATTACCGTGACAGTGTGTTTGGCTCCAAGGAGATAGTGCCGCCAGGCCTTGAAAGCGGACTTAATTGCTAAAAGCTCTTTATCTGTGATGGTGTAGTTAATTTCAGGCGCCGAGAACTTGCAAGACCAGAATGCCACGGGGTGCAATTGGTTAGTTTCCGGATCTCTCTGTGATAGAACCGCCCCCATTGCTAAGCTGGAGGCGTCGGTCTCAACGATGTAAGGGAGGTCTGGGCGTGGGTGTTTCAGTATGGGTGCTGAGGTGAACTTGGCTTTTAGCTCTTCAAAGGCCTGTTCTGCTTCTGTTGACCACTCGAAACGTTTGTTTTTTCTTAAGAGGGCGGTGATGGGCTGCACCACTCGTGAAAACTCTGGAATAAACCTGCGGTAAAAGTTTGCGAAACCTAACATGCTTTGGACACCTTTCACGGAAGTAGGTGATGGCCACTTGATGATAGCGTCGACCTTTCTCGATGTGGACTCCTTTGGGTGTCAGAATAAAGCCTAGAAATTCGACCTCCGTGACGTGAAAAACACATTTTTCGAGCTTAGCAAAAAGCTTATGCTGGCGGAGTTTTTCAAGGACGGCTCTAACATGTTTCCGATGATCTGCTTCTGAAGATGAGTACACAAGGATGTCATCTATGTAGACGACTACCCAAACATCTATGAGTTCTCTGAGGACATCATTCATAAAATACTGAAAAGCGGCTGGTGCATTGCATAGTCCGAAGGGCATCACTTGGTATTCAAATAGTCCATACTTGGTGCGAAATGCCGTCTTCCATTCGTCGCCTTCTTTAATCCGTACCAAGTGGTAGGCTCCCCGGAGATCTAGCTTTGTATAAATGCAGGCGTTCTTAACTTGGTCAAGGAGTTCCAGAATCAGAGGTAGGGGGTATCTGTTCTTTACCGTTATCTGGTTCAGGGCACGATAATCAATACAGGTTCTAAGGTCACCTTCTTTTTTAGGTACGAAGAATAGAGCCGAGGATGCAGGAGACTTTGATGGGCGGATAAATCCATTGGCCAGGTACTGGTCCAGATACTGTCGCAAATGAAGATTTTCAGGCTCGGTAAGGGCGTAAATTCTACTACAAGGGGGAGTGGCTCCGGGTATCAGGTCTATTTGACAGTCGTAAGATCTGTGGGGAGGCAGGGTATTAGCCTGTTCCTTCTGAAAGACATCTTGGAATTCTTGATACTCTGGAGGCAATTGCGGTCCTTCGGATGTTGCTACCGTGAGGCCAATACTGGGTCGAGGATAACAAGTAGGTGCACACTCTGGGAACTGTATCGTCTTTGCTCGCCAATCAATTTGTGTAACGCTCACCTGATTCCCGCAGAGGCGCCGGTCTTGACTGGGTGAATGCCGTATCTTCAAAGGTGATGTGTAACACACGGTTGGCTCTTTGGGCTGCACCTCTGTGCACTGTATGTCTGACTCGAAGAGTAAGATGTCTGCAGATAGAAAATATGGGATTAATGAACTGGGGTTATTGGGTGCCTCTCTCCTCTTCCCTTTCTCTTCTCCTGTAGAACCCCAAAGGTTAACGCCCACACCTTAGGTAAGTGAACGCCGAGCTCCCCATCTGCCTCGGGGCAGGGTGCCGTAACCAGTTTCTTCACTGGAGAAGGGTGCAGGCCTCTTGACCTCAGAGGACTGCTGTCCGTTGTTAACTGCACGAACGGTAAGTTCTGGGCACTTCAAATGTCTTAAAAGTCTTTTGTAATGATATCTCTTGTTTTGCAGGGTTCCGGCGATGGCGGATGGCGGGCTGATGAGAGTTGAGGATCGAACCCGCGTGAGGAATAGAAGCGCCTGGAAGCACGTAAGTAAGCGCTTGTAGCCTGCTTCACGATGCGCACTAACTGTCCCTTTTATCTTGCAGGTACAAGTTCGGAGCTTTAGAGAAGATGAAGGGTGCTGGAATACCCACTGGATTCGGCGTGGGAAGGAGTAATGGCACGTGAGTAATAAAGTTGCCCAATGTCTTTAAACGCACCTTCTTTTGTCTTTCAGATGCGGGATGCAGCGCCGAAGGCCTCCGGAGCGTGCGAAGAGCTGGTAAGCTTTTGTCTTTCAGATGCCGGAATGCAGTGCGAAGACCTCCGGAGCATGCGAAGAGTAGGTAAGCCTTTGTCTTTCAGATGCCGGAATGCAGCGCGAGGCGTTGGTGACAGCCGATGGACCAGGTAAGAGATGCGCTGCCACTGAAGACCGTAGTGCTAACCTGTTCTTGCTTTGTCTTTACAGGTGCTGCTGAAGACTGGATTCCAGGATGGTAAGCCTTTGTTCCCTTAGGCCCAGGATCAGAAGCAGAAGACACGATGAGCGTTCTGCTGCAGAGAATGCAGAATAACGCAAAGCAAGATTCATCCATCGGATGTGGTTTAAATAGCCTCCTGTAGTGCTTAGGTGTCTCCTTCCACAGCCTCGCCTAGGTGAGAAAAGAGTTCCTGCTTTCCAGAAGAGTTCCAGTGTTCTGAACCTAGGGAGTGGCTCCTGCCCCACCCAACAGGAAAAGTAGTCCCAAACAGAAGAGGATCAGGGGCTCAACTGGCAGGTAAGTAAGCAGCATGGTCTGCTGCAGGTAAGTCCACCCAAGCATTATGAGCCCGGCGCTTCCAGCGCTGGGACTGGGCATCTTTATGAGCCTGGTGCCACTGGCGCCAGGACAGGGTCCAAAAGATCCCAATTGAGACTGGCTGGCACTCTGAACCAGGGTTATGGGTCTGCTTCCAAGGGAGTCGGGCAAGTCCTGATCTTTTGGAAGCAGAGATCATGACAGCACCCCCCCTCAAGGCCCCTCCCAAAGCGGGCTTCTCCGGGGGTTTGGGCTTGTTAGGAAATGTTCGATGAAATCTTTTGATTAGACGAGGGGCGTGGACATATTCTGCAGGTTCCCAGGATCTTTCTTGGGGACCGTAGCCTTTCCAGTCAATCAGGTAAAATAGTTTAGATTTGGAGATCTTGGAATCCAGGATGCTTTTGACTTCAAACTCGAGTTCTCCATCAGTTAGAATAGGTTTTGGAGATTTAGTTAGTCGGGTTAGAGGTTGCACGGGTTTTAATAGAGAGACGTGGAAGACCGGATGTATCTTCATGTGAGGGGGCAAGTCCAACTTGACCGCTACTGGATTTACTATGGTAGTGATGGAATAGGGACCAAGGTATCTTGGGTTGAATGTGCGTGGTCCTTTTAGAGGTAGATATTTGGTGGATAACCAGACTTGATCTCCTACTTGATATTGGGGGGCTTCCTTCCGATGTTGGTCTGCTCCTTTCTTGTATTGTTCTTTAGCCCTTTGAAGGTGAGAAACGGATTCCTTAAAGGCTTGGGTGATTGTAGAATGCAGGTGGTCTACTGCTGGTGTTCCAAGATCTTGGAGTGGATCCAACTCCGAGGTTCGAGGGTGACTACCGTATAAAAGAAAAAACGGGGTCTTCCCAGTTCCCGAGTGGACAGAGTTATTGTAGGCATATTCGGCTATCCAAAGGATATCTTTCCAAGTTTTTTCAGTTTGTTGTAGCATGCAGCGCAAATACTGTTCCAGAGTTTGATTGGTCCTCTCGGTTTGTCTGTCGGTTTGAGGGTGGTGGCTGGTCGAAAGTCTCACATCAATTTGAGCCGACCGACAGCAACTTCGCCAAAAATGAGAAATAAATTGACTACCTCGATCCGAAATGAGAACTGAAGGAAAACCGTGCAGTCGGACAATGTTTTCGAGAAATTCTCGGGCCAGAGTTGTTGCTGTTGGTAAGCCTGTGAGTGGAATGAAATGCGCCATCTTGGAGAATAGGTCCACGATTACTAGGATCGTATATTATCCGGAGCATGGAGGTAGATCGGTGATGAAGTCCATAGAAAGCGTATGCCAAGGGTGAGGTGGGATGTCAATAGGGCGTAAGAGGCCGGCTGGTTTTTCCTTTTGACTCTTGTTTTGGGCGCATACTCCACAGGACATTATAAAGTCTCTGATATCTTTTTTCCAAGACGGCCACCAGAAGTAGCGCTTGATCTTTTCCGAGGTCTTGGTCATACCGGGATGTCCTTCCATTAAAGAATCGTGATAACAAGAGATTACCTTTTTCTGTAAATCTGTGCTGGGCAGGTATAACCGTTCTTGGAAATATAATAGGTTGTCCTTCACCGTAAAGTCCTTTCCCTGCAGATGCCAATTCTGTATGTCTGCTGGAGTTACCAGTAGCCTGGCTTTATCCTTAACTTCCTCTATGGATTGTGTGGCGTTTACACCTACAATTCTTTGTTCGGGAATGATAGGGACAGGTTTAGGATTGATCAAATGTTCTTCCACTCCCATCCGAGAAAGGGCATCAGCTTTACCGTTTTTTGTACCAGGTCGATAGGTAATTATGAGTCAAACTCGGCAAAGAATAGTGCCCAACGGAGTTGCCTAGAGGATTGAGCTTTTGCGGTTTTCAAATATTGCAGGTTTCGGTGATCTGTAATCACAGTAACGGTGTGTCGGGCCCCCAGAAGATAATGCCGCCAAGCCTTAAAGGCGGACTTGATAGCTAGAAGTTCCTTATCAGTAATAGTGTAATTGATTTCAGGAGGCGAGAATTTGCGGGACCAAAATGCCACGGGATGCAACTGATTGGTTACTGGGTCCTTTTGTGATAGAACTGCCCCCATGGCAAGGCTCGAAGCATCAGTTTCAACGATGTAGGGGAGTTCTGGGCGAGGATGTTTTAAGATCGGTGCAGAGATAAATCTAGTCTTCAAATTCTGGAAAGCTTGTTCCGCCTCGGTAGACCATTCAAAACGTTTGTTTTTCTTTAACAAGGCGGTGATGGGCTGGACTATTCGAGAGAATTCGGGGATAAACCTGCGGTAAAAGTTAGCGAAGCCTAACATGCTTTGAACACCTTTTACGGAGGATGGCGATGGCCATTTGAGAATTGCATCGACCTTCTTTGAATCCATACGCACTCCGCTCGGTGATAATATGAATCCCAAGAATTCAACTTCAGTCACGTTGAAAACACATTTTTCCAACTTAGCGAAAAGTTTGTGTTGACGCAATCTCTCGAGGACCATTTTCACGTGTTTCCGATGTTCAGTTTCCGATGAAGAATAAACGAGGATGTCGTCAATGTAAACAACAACACACACATCTATGAGCTCTCTGAGGACATCGTTCATAAAATATTGAAAGGCGGCCGGGGCATTGCAAAGTCCGAAGGGCATGACCTGATATTCAAATAGCCCATACTTGGTGCGGAAGGCCGTCTTCCATTCATCGCCCTCTTTTACTCGTACCAAGTGGTAGGCTCCTCTAAGATCCAGCTTTGTATATATGTATGCTTTTCTGACTTGGTCCAGGAGTTCAGGGATCAAAGGTAACGGATATCTATTCTTAACGGTGATCTGGTTCAGGGCGCGATAATCTATACAAGTTCTAAGGTCCCCTTCTTTTTTTGGAACGAAGATCAAAGCTGAGGAAGCAGGGGACTTGGAAGGACGAATAAACCCATTTGCTAGGTATTGATCCAGGTATTGTCGGAGGTGAAGATTCTCAGGCTCGGTGAGGGCATAAATTCTACTACAAGGAGGAGTAGATCCAGGTATCAGGTCTATCTGGCAGTCATAAGACCTATGAGGAGGTAGAGAGTTAGCCTGATCCTTCCGGAAAACATCTTGGAATTCTAGGTATTCAGGAGGTAACTGGGGAGCCTCCGAGGAACTTGCTGCCAGTGCAACACCAGGTCGAGGGTGACAAGTAGAGACACATTCTGGAAACTGAACCGTTCTTGCTCGCCAATCGATCTGAGGATTGTGCTTCTCTAACCAAGGAATTCCTAGAATAATCTGGAACTGAGGGGCCTTGATCACATCGAACACGATCTTCTCATGGTGTCCATCTTGACTTACTAGCGTCACTTCTTGGGTGGTATGCGTTACTGGTCCGGAGGCTATCTCCGTACCATCCACCGTAGTAATGACGTCCTTTACAGCCTTTGGACAAAGAGTCAGATTCATCCTCAAAACCATTTCATGATCCACATAATTGCCGATGGCACCGCTGTCGACGTAAGCTTCAATCGCATGTAATCGATCCGGATGTTCAGGGCTAATGAGGACCATAGGTATCACAAAATGCGAGGTCACGGAACTGGTTTTAACGCTCGGCAAGAGGACCTCTATTCTTGTCGGGCGAGGTCGTTTCCCTGCTCAGAGTTTGTGACCCTGGTAACTGCAGCTCCTACTGCCTTCTTGGCTGGTTTCACCGGACAGTCTCGAAGAAAGTGCCCCGAGTTTCCGCAATAGAGGCATAATTGCAGCTGTTTTCTCCTTTCCCGCTCCTTTTGTGTTAGTGGTCCTTTCAGGCCCCCTATTTGCATGGGTTCCCCGGAGTCTACTCCTTTGGTAGGAGTTGGTGGTTTGGAAAATACTTGAGCATCAAACTTGGAACGATCGGCCTTCCTGTTCTGCAGTCTGTGGTCAATTTGAACGACTAAGTCAATATAGTCCGAACAGTCTTGCAGGGGACTCACTACTTGGGCTAACACATCTTTGAGCTCTCCACGCAGACCTCTATAAAACAGCGTAATCCTTTTGTCCTCAGGCCATCGAGTTTCCACTATCAGTCTGTTGAAAGACGCAATATAAGCCAAAAGGTCTTGATTACCCTGTCGCAATGAAAGGAGCTCATTGTCCAAGGCCTGCCCCTGTGAATGTCTTGCAAACAGTTTTTCCATACTGAGCTGAAAAGCTTGAAATTCATGGAGAACCGGATCATCTTGATTAACTAGAGGGATCGACCAGTCTGCCGCATTGCCACTAAGGTACGAAAGCACGAAAGCTACCTTAGCTTGATCAGTTGGAAAGGCTGCTGGCCGGCATAAGAAGTGCTACCGGCACTGATTAATAAATACTGCAAACCTCTTTGGGTCACCAGAAAATCATTCGGGCGGAGCCAGAGGTACATTCCCAGGTAGGTTGATCTGCACTGGGTTCGTAGAGGATGTTGAAGGAAGATTTGCCCCTGATGCGGGTAACGGAGTTTGTCCGGCTTGTGACTGTAGCAATTGTCTAGCGAGATCGTCTGTTCGCTCCTTGGAAATAATCAGTTCCCTTCTTAGAGCATTCGTTTCCTGGCGGGCTGCATGCACTTCTGCTCTTAGTTCCCCAAGTAACTGGGCTAGCTGGTCGGTATCCGAGGTTTCCATAGCGCCTGGGTGGGAGTTTTGCGGTAGGCTTTGCGTTCTGTAACGCTCACCTGATTCCCGCAGAGGCGCCGGTCTTGACTGGGTGAATGCCGTATCTTCAAAGGTGATGTGTAACACACGGTTGGCTCTTTGGGCTGGACCTCTGTGCACTGTATGTCTGACTCGAAGAGTAAGATGTCTGCAGATAGAAAATATGGGATTAATGAACTGGGGTTATTGGGTGCCTCTCTCCTCTTCCCTTTCTCTTCTCCTGTAGAACCCCAAAGGTTAACGCCCTCACCTTAGGTAAGTGAACGCCGAGCTCCCCATCTGCCTCGGGGCAGGGTGCCGTAACCAGTTTCTTCACTGGAGAAGGGTGCAGGCCTCTTGACCTCAGAGGACTGCTGTCCGTCGTTAACTGCACGAACGGTAAGTTCTGGGCACTTCAAATATCTTAAAAGTCTTTTGTAATGATATCTCTTGTTTTGCAGGGTTCCGGCGATGGCGGATGGCGGGCTGATGAGAGTTGAGGATCGAACCCGCGTGAGGAATAGAAGCGCCTGGAAGCACGTAAGTAAGCGCTTGTAGCCTGCTTCACGATGCGCACTAACTGTCCCTTTTATCTTGCAGGTACAAGTTCGGAGCTTTAGAGAAGCTGAAGGGTGCTGGAATACCCACTGGATTCGGCGTGGGAAGGAGTAATGGCACGTGAGTAATAAAGTTGCCCAATGTCTTTAAACGCTCCTTCTTTTGTCTTTCAGATGTGGGATGCAGCGCCGAAGGCCTCCGGAGCGTGCGAAGAGCTGGTAAGCTTTTGTCTTTCAGATGCCGGAATGCAGTGCGAAGCCCTCCGGAGCATGCGAAGAGTAGGTAAGCCTTTGTCTTTCAGATGCCGGAATGCAGCGCGAGGCGTTGGTGACAGCCGATGGACCAGGTAAGAGATGCGCTGCCACTGAAGACCGTAGTGCTAACCTGTTCTTGCTTTGTCTTTACAGGTGCTGCTGAAGACTGGATTCCAGGATGGTAAGCCTTTGTTCCCTTAGGCCCAGGATCAGAAGCAGAAGACACGATGAGCGTTCTGCTGCAGAGAATGCAGAATAACGCAAAGCAAGATTCATCCATCGGGTGTGGTTTAAATAGCCTCCTGTAGTGCTTAGGTGTCTCCTTCCACAGCCTCGCCTAGGTGAGAAAAGAGTTCCTGCTTTCCAGAAGAGTTCCAGTGTTCTGAACCTAGGGAGTGGCTCCTGCCCCACCCAACAGGAAAAGTAGTCCCAAACAGAAGAGGATCAGGGGCTCAACTGGCAGGTAAGTAAGCAGCATGGTCTGCTGCAGGTAAGTCCACCCAAGCATTATGAGCCCGGCGCTTCCAGCGCTGGGACTGGGCATCTTTATGAGCCTGGTGCCACTGGCGCCAGGACAGGGTCCAAAAGATCCCAATTGGGACTGGCTGGCACTCGGAACCGGGGTTATGGGTCTGCTTCCAAGGGAGTCGGGCAAGTCCTGATCTTTTGGAAGCAGAGATCATGACAATTTGAGGATTGTGTTTCTCCAACCAAGGGATCCCCAGAATTATTTGGAACTGATGGGCCTTGATCACATTGAACACGATTACCTCCCGATGTCCATCTTGGCCTAATAACGTCACTTCTGTGGTGGTATGGGTTACCGGTCCGGAGGCTATTTCCGTACCATCCACTGGGGTAATGACGTCTTTAATTACCTTAGGACAAAGGGGTAGGTTCATCCTGGAAGCCATCTCGCGGTCTACATAATTTCCAATCGCTCCGCTATCAATGTATGCTTTAATGGCATGCAAACGATCCGGTCGTTCTGGATTTATGAGGACCATTGACATTATGAAGTGCGAGGTCAAAGAACTGGTTTTTACGCTCGGCAAGCGGACCTCTACACTTGTCGGGCGAGGTCGTTTCCCGGCTCGGGCTTTTCGGAATTCTTATCAGAAGCTCCCACTGTCTTCTTCGGAGGTTTCACCGGGCAATCTCAGAGGAAATGTCCTGAATTTCCACAATAGAGACATAGCTGCAATTGTCGTCTCCTGTCGCGTTCTTTCTGGGTTAGGGGACCCTTTACGACCCCTATTTGCATAGGTTCTACGGCTTCAACTCCTTTGGTGTGAGTTAGTGGCTTAGAGAAAACTAGACTTTCGAACCTGGAGCGGTCTGCCTTTCTGTTTTGTAGTCTGTGATCCAATTGGACCACTAAATCAATGTACTCTGAACAATCTTGAGGGGGATTCACGACCTGGGCTAGGACGTCTTTGAGTTCGCCACGCAAACCCCTGTGGAAAAGCGTGATCCTCTTGTCCTCGGGCCATCTGGTTTCTACGATTAGTCTGTTAAATGACGCAATATAAGCCAGAAGATCTTGATTGCCCTGCCGTAGGGAAAGGAGTTTGTTGTCCAGGGCCTGCCCCTGGGAATGTCTTGCGAAAAGTCTTTCCATATTGACCTGGAAGGCCTGGAAATTGTGAAGAATCGGGTCATCCTGTGTAACCAGAGGGATCGACCAATCAGTGGCGCTGCCGCTATGATACGAAAGCACAAAGGCTACTTTAGTCTGATCAGTCGGAAAAGCAGCTGGTCTACAAAGAAAGTGCAATCGGCACTGATTTATGAACACCGCAAACCTCTTAGGGTCACCAGAGAAGCGTTCGGGCGGAGCCAAAGGCACATTTCCGGGCAGATTGATTTGAACAGGATTGGCTGAAGCCGCCGGGGTATAGGTCCCTCCTGAATTAGGTAGAGGGGTTTGCCCCGCTTGTGTTTGTAATAACTGTCTGGCGAGGTCATTAGTTCGTTCTTTGGACATAATCAATTCCCTCCTCAGGGCATTCGTTTCCTGGCGGGCAGCATGTACTTCAGCTCTTAATTCCCCTAGTAACTGGGCCAGTTGATCAGTGTCGGAAGTTTCCATAGCGCCTGGGTAGGAGGTTATTGGAGGGCTTCGCGTTCTGTAACGCTCACCTGATTCCCACAGAGGCGCTGGTCCCGGCTGAACTGTTATAGTCTCTTCAATTGAGAAGCGTAGAGCTCGGATGACTCTCTGGACTGGGCTTCCTCTTATTGACCGTCTGGCTTGCAGGGTAAGGTTTCTGCAGGCGGAAGAAAAAAAGGGTTAATGACCGTTTGGCTGGACTTCCTCCTCACTAATCGCCAACTCTCCGAAAGTCCAATGTCCAGTTGAGCTCTCACCTTAGGCGTATAAATGCTGGGCTCTCCATCCTGCGACTTATGCAGGGGTGCGTGGGTTCCAGTTACGTCACTGGAGGTCCTCAAAGTCTTTTGTGGCCTTAGAAGTGGCACAGGTGCTGAGATGCCAAAAGGTGATGCCGCCGTTACTGCACGAGCGGATGCCAGTAGGTATAAAGAGTTTTTATAGTCTTGAAGAGATGGGCACCTTTAATGAAGTCTTTGCATTGTCTTTTTCAGGTGCCTGGATGCTGAGGGCGTGGTCACTGTACGTAGGTATGGGAATTTCAATGACACCTCAATAATGTCCCTTGTTTTCTGTTTTCAGGTCTTGAGATGTTGCGGGCGTTGTTCGTCGCGGATGCATGTGGGGAAACACGTAAGTGTTAGGCTTCCTTGCAGTCTTTAATGGCACTTAAATAATGTCTTTTCTTGTTTTCAGGTGCCGGGCTGCTGCGGTTGAAGAGATCGTAATACGCGCACAAAAGCAGGTAAGAAAAGTAAATGCGGTCGCCTTCACCCAATTCCTACTTAACAATGTTCTTTGTCTTTACAGGTGCCGTTAGGCTGCTGAAGAGAAGGCCGCGAAGAATCCGTGAAAGCACAGATGGATCAGGTAAGCGAGCGCGGCTGCGAACGTGTTGCAACTTGCTAACCTTATGTTTCTTTTGCTTGCAGGTTCTGCCGGTGTCTGGATTCCTGGATGGTAAGTATAGTTCTTGTGTCTTTCTTCCACAGGTTGCTGAGCTGAAGCTGGAGATGTCACTGGAATGCTGGAGCCGACTCGGTGAGCGTCCTGCTGCAGATGCAGAATAACGCAAAGCACGTTTTCCCAATCGGGTGTGGTTTAAATAGTGTTGGAGTGATTGGGTGTCTTCTTCCTCAGCCTCGCCCAGGTAAAAGAGTTCCTGTGTTCCAGAGCTAAGGAGTGGCACCAGCCCCACCCAGGTAAGAAAGTAGTCCCAGTTCAGGGAATAGTTCCTCCCAGCAGAAGGCTGGGGACTTCATCCTGCCAGCATTTGCAAAGGTGAGTATGCAGCATGGTCTGCTACAGGTAGGTCCACCCAAACACCTTTGCAAGAATTATGAGCCCGGCGCCCCTGGCGCCGGGACTGAGGTTCCTTATGAGCCTGGCGCCAGAGGCGCCAGGACATGGTCCAAAGGGCCCCAATAGGGGTTTGCTGGAGCCGGGGACGAGGGTCGTGAGCCTGCTTCCGGGGATGCTGGGCTTGACTTGGCTTCTCGGGAGCAGTGCTCATGACACTAACCAACTTGATGGGCAAGAAGTTGGGAAGCACAGGTTAAGCTGGGAAGATGGCATCTTCTACAGTGAACCAACTGAGTCTATCCCTGGGGACTGCAAAAGAATTGTAGTGCCCCTTGCCAACATACTCCAGTTCCTACAGTTAGCCCATGAGATACCTTTGGCTGGACACTTGAGTTTCAAGAATACCAAGGATAGGCTCTCTCTTTACTTCTACTGGCCTAAAATGGGTTCAGAAGTTGACAAATTCTGTAGGAGCTGTCACACTTGCCAAACCTCTGGCAAGAGTGGAGCCAAGAATGTGGCACCCCTGGTGCCTCTCCCAGTGGTGGGAGTTCCTTTTGAGAGGGTGGGCATTGACATTGTCGGTCCCCTTTGCCCTCCCACATCTTCAGGGAACAGGTTTATCCTGGTTGTAGTAGACCATGCTACAAGATACCCAGAAGCCATACCTATGAGAACTGTTACGGCCCAGGCTGTGGCTAAGGCTCTACTTGGTATTTGTACCAGAGTAGGGTTTCCTAAGGAAGTGATATCCGACAGGGGATCCAATTTTATGTCCCACTACATGCAAGCCATGTGGATAAACTGTGGTGTCACTTACAAGTTCTCTACAGCCTACCGTCCACAGACAAAGGGACTGGTAGAGAGGTTTAATCATACTATGAAGAGCATGATAGGTGCTTTAGAAGAACCCCTTAAGAAAAAGTGGGACCTTCTACTGCCATGCCTTCTCTTTGCATATATAGAAGTCCCTCAGGAGGGAGTTGGTTACAGTCCCTTTAAACTTCTCTATGGCCATCCAGTCAGAGGTCCATTGGCCCTGATCAAGGAGTGGTTGGAGAATGCTCCATCCCCCAAGCCAGTCAGAGTGGCTGACTATGTGATAGGTTTTCGGAGGAGAATGTCACACATGATGGCAGAAGCAAGTGATAACTTGAAAGCAGGTCAGGCTCTGGTCAAACATTGGCATGACCAGAAGGCCGGCATGGTTGAGTTTACTCAAGACCAGCTTGTATTATTTATGGTGCCAACAAGGCAGAGGGCCTTGCAGCACAAATGGATAGGACCCTTCAAGGTTGTGGGCAAACCTGGAGAGGTAAACTATTTGGTGGATTTAGGCAGTCCTAAGGAGGCTCCCAGAGTCTTTCACACCAACTGTTTAAAGACTTATGTCTTGAGACCTGAAGTAGGAGCTTTGCTTCTAGCTTCAGCTCAAGAGGAAGAGGAGAGTGAAGCTCTACCTGACCTCCTCAGAGGCCAACCTTTAGATGTAAAAATAGGAGTTAATCTCTCTTCTCAGCTGACTTCTGAACAACAGGGGGAGTGCAAAGTTCTGTTGAATCAGTTTGCCTCCCTGTTTTCACAATCACCAGGCTTGACCCCTTGGGGCCAGCATGATATTCTCACTGGTGACTGTTTACCTGTAAAAAGCTGAGGTTACAGAATGTCAGAACATGTGAGATCCCACATCAAAGGAGAGGTCAACAAGATGCTTGATCTAGGGGGTTATAGAGCCATCTACAAGTCCATGGTCTAGTCCAGTTGTTCTAGTACCAAAGGCAGGATCCAAGGAGTTGAGATTCTGTGTGGACAATAGAGCTCTAAATGCAGTCACTAATACTGATGCCCATCATTTGCCAAGGACAGATGAACTGGTGGATAGACTTGGTTCAGCCAAGTACCTCAGTACATTTGACCTAACCTCAGGCTATTGGCAAATAGCACTGACAGACCATGCCAACTGGAGAAAACTGCATTCTCCACCCCACAGGCCTCTACCAGTTTAAGGTTGTGCCTTTTGGACTAAATAATGCACCTGCTACATTTCAAAGGATGGTTAATCAAGTTCTAAATGGGATGGAGGACTTCTGCATGGCGTACTTGGATGACATTGCAGTGTTCAGCCCTACTTGGAAAGAACATATTGATCACCTAGGATATGTTTTGCAGGCTCTTGGGCAGGCCCATCTGACCATAAAGGCAAGCAACTGTCAAATTTGTCAGAGTAAAGTGGTCTACCTTGGTCATGAGGTAGGAGGATGTGAAATAAGGCCATTGCCCAGCAAAGTACAAGCTGTGCAAAACTGGGCCACCCCTACTACTCAAACCCAAGTGAGAGCTTTCCTAGGTCTCACTGGGTAGTACAGGAATTTCATAGAGAACTATGGGTCCATAGCTTCTCGCTTGAATATGATCTCCTCTCCAAAATTCCCTAGAAAGGTTAGATGGAATGAGGAGTGCACTCAAGCCTTTGAAAACCTGAAGAAAGCCCTTTGTCAAGCTCCAATCCTAAGAGCTCCTGATTATCACCAACCCATCATTGTGCAGAGAGATGCCTCCAATATAGGTATAGGTGCAGTCCTTAGTCAACTGGATGAGAAAGGTAGGGAGCACCCCATTTGCTTTATCAGTAGGAAACTGAAGGAACCAGAAACAAGATGGGCAACCATAGAGAGTGAATGTTTTGCCATTGTGTGGGCTCTGAAGAGGTTTTGCCTCTTGTTTTACAGATCCACCTGAGCGCCTGGGGACCAATTCCATTGGTGACGGTGCGCTGTGTAAATACCTTTAACATTAACTCACTCCTTTTCCTCTGATCCTGGGAACCCTTTTTTATATGCCACAGCAATGAAGCATAATCCCAAACCAGTAGGCAATAATTGGGCGGACCTAGATGGTCGGACCTAGAACTGCAGCAAGATCACGAGGGCTAAGTCCGCTATATCAATCCAATGCCAAATAATTGTAGGACTTCAGTTCCCAGAATGCCCCACGGCGTGAAACAGATGTTAGGAGGGAAAACACCAGCCCCAAATTCCAACCCTCATAAAAACCAGCTGGTACCTTATTCCAGGAAGGATTGGGCACTGGGGTTAGTGAGAGCACGGTGGGGAACGCGGGGAGATGAACAGGGGGAGGAGAGGACTTGGAAGTAGACAGACGGGAGGTGGGTGGACAGCCTGCAAGCAATTAAGAAACCAGCAACACCTGAAATGGTAGGGGAGGGAAAAGAGGACATTTTTTTTTATTGTATTTAGCTAAAATTAATTAGCTTTTCAATATACAAAATTCACCAAAAAACTATAAAAATAATAAACGAAAAATTAAAATACATTTGATGAAACCAATTAATAAAACAGGAAAGGCGGTTAATAAAATTAACAAGAAATTAAATTGATTTTTACATGCATTTATCATTCAATTCTGTGAAACACACGTTTATATGTTTGACATTCCAGTCCATGTGGTCATTGTCCTATGATAAAACGGTTCATTGTTGCCAACCTATGCAACTTGCAGGTAAAAGGTACATGCATAATAATTTGTACAATATTATAATTACACTTCACTGCACATGCAGTAGTCCATGGTTACTTTTGCAGGTAACGTTTATGCTACGCTTATCGTTAGTTATATCTTCTCGCCAAGGATAGTGGAATTTTCTTGATTCAAAGATTCCAAAAAGTTTACCAGCGCTATCTGTACTGTCATTTTGTCAGAGCATAATAGAAAAGGCCAACGCAAATCCTGTTCCACAAAATTTAGAATTGGAGTTGCGTTTACAAAGAGGAGAAATAAAACCCGCACTAATGAGGGATCGGGTGTGTTCTTTTCCATCTCCTCCTTGTAGAGCAGCGAAGGGATTGAAGACGCCGGCGATTACGAGTGGGCTTATTAGATTGGGAATCAGCCAACTGAGAAGGTGCCCATATTCGAAACCTGCTATTTATTTTCCCCGGAAAGCGAGAGCTGCGAAAGGGTCTCTCAGGACTCGATTTCCTTTCATCTAACGCAAACGGTGGCAGGCGACGGAAGGGTTCTGTCGAGCGGACATTTGGACACAGAGAGCCCTGTCCGTTAAGAACCCAGAGGGGATTATTTTGTTTTGCTTCCGTAGTTTGAGTGAAGAAAAGGTGGGGAAAGCAGCAATACAAACCCATCTGCTACCTCGCACTGAACTACCACACACGTCAGGAAAACCCTGTAAGTGATTGTATGTTGCCCTCCTGTCACCAAAAAAGGAAGCCAATAAAACAATTTGAATTGAAAGTGCCACTGTGTCCGGACTGCTATTTAACAGTGGTGGCAACGGTGGGATTCAAGAGGAACGCCTAAGTGACGACCCATCATGGAAGCGGTAATAAAAGCCCTTGCAGAAAGACAACAACAATTAAAGAAATACCAAGCCAGAGATGACCCTAGTTTCTTTTTTGTGAACTTTGAACGGATTGCAAGAGCAGCCCAGTGGCCACAGGACAGATGGGCCTTTTTCCTAGCACCGCTGCTAACAGGCGGACATATCAGGCAGCAAATCCAACGGGAGACATTCCCTATAGGGAATTCAAGAAAACAATTCTAGAGAGGCTTGGGATGGATGAGGAATCCTATAGAATTAAGTTCCCGGAGACCCGCTTTAAACAAGGGGAAAGTCCCAAGTAATTATTTTACTTTACCGGATTCAGGACTTAACTGAGAAGTTGCTACAACCCAACACCTCCACGGTCAATCAAATAAAGGATAAAATAATGCTGGAACAATTTGTGGAGGCCTTGCCCAGTCCCATACAGAGGGGGGTCAGACAACACCATCATCTGACCGTACCAGAGGCGTTGGACGTGGCCACATCTTACCAAAAAGCAGGCACTCCCAGGTCATTTCTAATACCACCCATGAAGCCGGGCCCCGAGCCAGGTGCATCATGGGCCGTACCGAGGGCCAGCCCAAGAGTTCTGAATAAAGCAAGATGCCAGGCCAGTGATGGGAAGTTGTTAGGGAGAATTCTCCTATAAGGCTAATTTCCCAAACCTAGTGAGTCCCCCAGCAGCTTTGCTGGATTTTTGGGGTTTGGTTTTTTTCTCCTGCTAAGAGTGAGACTCTTTTTCTCCCACTCTTAGGCATGATTTGAGGTATGTCTTTGACTTAGGGTGTGGCTATGGGCTATGGGGTCTTTTACTTCATAGGGTATCATCTGTTTTAGTATATGTGTTACACAGCACCCTCAGTGCAGTAACACAGGGGTGTCATAGTGACCCCCAAACATAGACTCCATACCCTGGGACTGACTACTGTCTCCCAGGGCATGTAAAGTCACCATTGGCTTTATTAGTCCAGAATTGTGAACAGAACAAGTACAAACCATCATAATGTCGAAGTACTGGAAGGGGTTAATTAGATTGCCCTATGGGATTTTCTCATTCATTTTAAACACACTACTTTTTTGGTGCATTGTAAAGATACCGGCGGTTTATTTAATTAATATAAAATCACCGGTTGCGTCTTTTTGCCAAAACTCTTTCGCAAAATGGCGTACATGTCCGTCTCTGTAACTCCAACCAAGGTTGGGCTCTTTGTTCCACTTTTTGGCAGGCTTCTCCACAGAAGCCCTCCAACTTGTGCCACTCTGTCTGGGATGTGTGGGTGGGGGAATTGGCACCCTGGACTGCATTGCCTTAGCAACCCAAGTCGCACTCTGTCTTGATTGGCCCAGTGGTGAGCCGCCCCGGCTCACCACTTAGCATGTATGAGTGACTGCTAGGCTGTCGAATGAGGGTTGTTCTGAATAAAAGCAGGGCTTTTGGGACTAGAACTTCAGAAGTCGCCACTGGACCTGAGAAATCCGAAGAAGGGAGAAGCTGAGCCATCTGCAACGACGACACCACCGGTGGAGCCCTGCTGCAACGACCTCACCACTTCCCCGATGACAAGAGAAGATCTTCTGCTGTAAGAGTCTTCTCCCCCTGAGCTGGTAAGATCAACCAGATCGACATTCGCCTTCCAGGACGCCCCTTGGTCGAATTGCCAGTGCCAAGCACCCAGCGGCCGGATAGCCAAGCTTCAGTCCACGGGAACCGCAAATAAAAGGAACGCACCTTTTAACTGAAAGAACTCTGCGGCTGGTTTCATGGTTTCATCCCTGGGCAGTGCAACGACTCCAAGTCCCCTCCTCGACGAGATCTTCTCCTTCCCTGGTCGAAACCACGAACTTCACCCGCTGCCAGGAACAACTGCCACCGCTGGAGCTTCCTCACTTTTAAAGGCACTGTGTTCCACCTGGCCTCCCTTTCCACGGATTGCTAAATGTGACCCTTAAATCCTTGGCTTTCCAACTGGGTTGGCCCCCAGACCTTCTAACTTTATCTTTCGCATCAAAGCAACATCTTTTGAACATTTTTTGCAAAGACTTGAGTGCATTTTTAAACTGTGTGATCTTGGGCACATTTCGCCTTGCTCCATTTAAAGTGGCCCTGGCCTATGAACTTTGGCTCTACAGTAAACTCTGCCTTCACTAGCTTGCTCTGATCTTAGAAAAGTGTTGGGAACTGTTATATTTTCATGACCTGTCTTTTCTCCAGCATTGGATCTTTCATGGATTCACATGCTTAGAATATTCCCCGTCGTCAGACTGGGAACCCTCGGTACACATATATAGTCGTTTCCTATAGGAAAAAACTTCCGACACTTGTGTGTCTATCCACATCTACGTCCTCTCCGGGGCCGTCCACGCAAGCCCCGTTGGACGTAATGGTATAAAAGGCCCCGCCCCTGCGGGTCCCGTCAGATTTCAACCGTCTCCAAAGATAGTGGGATCTCCTCGCGTAGTCTCTACTGCTAGATTTTGTCGAATTGTCGAACTCCTGTGAGTTTGTTAATTTTATCGGAATGTCGGGAAAACCTCTATTTCGCCCATGTGCCACGTGCGGATTGAAGAAGGTTTACGATGGGGACGGCCATTTAGACTGTATTTATTGCCTCCACCCTCACCACTCGGCAGACCAGTGTGAAATATGTAAAGGTTTTTCCCAGAAAACCCTGAAGGATCGAAATCGATGGCTGGTATCCTGGTTAAATGACGGTGCAGGAGCGTACCCTCAGTCAGAGGTGGGCTCTGTGCGCAGCGTGGCCTCTGCGAAAACATCAGGAGCCCCTCGACGCTCAACTTCGTCGGAACCTCCGGCTAAGAAGTCACAACCTGCGGAAAAGGACGTTCCACGAAGTCACTCTTCTAAGGACTCTGCTAAAGACTCTGCAAGAAAGACATCTTCGTCAACTTCGTCGAAGAAAGGAAAGGAGAGGCCTAAATCCTCCTCGGGCGATCAACACAGATCAGCCACGAGTAGAGATTTGGATAAACGCAGGGAGAGCGCTGTGAAGGCGGGACCGCCTAAACCACCTGCAGGCCCAACGTCGACGACGACGAACCAGTCGGTGCCCTCACTGCCGCTGACGCAGTCGATTTCACCCGTCATCAACCCAGCGACGACCTCGGCGACGATGTCCTCGTCAACGGAAGTTCTTGCCTGGAGACCAGAAATATTCGATATGGGGTTGCCTGACACATTGCTACAGGAACAGGCAGTGTCAATTGCCTCGAAAGAAGACGACGGCTTCAGAATTGTGAGCCCGGAGGACCTCGGTCTACGGGCCAGGTTTCCATCAGGAGCAACCTGCTCTCAGGTGTTTACCCAACCTCCAAGCTCTCAGGCGACCCTGTCCATGGAGGTACTGTCCTCCTTACACTCGCTGCTGAAATCGCTGGACGAAAGGCTTCCACCTGTACCGTCGACACCCCCCGTCGACGGGCCCGGCCCTTCACACCGCCCGACCAGATCGATCGGGGTTCCAACTACTCCTGCAGTCCAGGAGGAAGGTGAACTTTCGGACTCCCTATCTGACCACGGGTCAGCGTCAGATATATCCCTCTCACCATCTAGGGATCCATCCTGGGTGTCGGATGTGGAAATGGAAACACCAAAGAGTCCCACTCACCCGTCACCACCGGACGATATAGGTGCCTTTCATTCTATGATGGAAAAAGCGTGCAAGGAGTTTGGCCTGGTCCAGCAGGAGGAGAAAAAGGACTGTTTTCTTTTTGACCATATGGGCGAGAGTAGACGCCAATATTCTCTATACCCATTTTAGACCATGTCTGGAAAGAAGGTGTTCAAACCATGCGTCACCCATTTTCTGAGCCGGCTGTCAAAGGCCGCATTGAAAAGAAATTTAAAGTACCAGACTCTACACCGAAGTGTCTTTCGGCTCAACCTACACCGGACTCGGTGGTGTCGTCGGCGGCAACGAGAAAAGCAAAGGCCCAACATAAATGCTCTACCCCTCTAGATAATGAGGCGAGGCGCCAAGACGTGTTTGGTAAGAAGGTTCTTTCTGTGGGGGCCTCAACGGTGAAAGCAGCTAACTCCCTGGCGATTGTGGCCAGATATGACAGGGAGATGTGGCACAGACTGGCACCTATCCTGGACCACCTCCCGGAAGAACATAGAAGAACGGCGATGTCCCTGGTTCGAGAAGGCGAAGAAGCATCGAATCATGCTATTAACATAGCGGTGGACCTGGCAGATTCGGGTTTTAAACAAATAAATAACGGAGTTGTTCTAAGACGCCAGGCTTGGCTTAAGTGCACCAACTTCAGACCCGAAGTACAGTATAAAGTTTTGGACATGCCCTTCGAAGGTGATCTTCTTTTCGGAGAAAAGGTGGACGAGGCCTTGAACGGCATGAAGGAGGACTCAGATACAGCACGCTCGTTGGGTTCTCTCCAGAGTGGTAAGCCTTTTCGTTCTTTTCGTCCCTTTAGAGGAGCATCTGGAAACTCAAGATTCTCGGCAACCAGGGATAGATCTTTTGGTAGACCAGCGTACCCTTCCCAAGGATATAGACGCGCCTCTCAGACCTCAAGCCAGCGCAGAAACTTCCAGTCTTCCAAGAGACGACCAACTTATTCGTCGTCGACGAGCAAACAGAAAGACCAGCAATGACGGGAAGCGTACCGTTCTGGGAGGAAGAGTGTCAAGCTGCATCAAGGAATGGGAGACCATCACAACAGATCAGTGGGTTTTGGACACTGTGTGGTACGGACATTCCCTACTATTCAAATGCAAACCTCCAAAATGTCCTCCAATACACCTATCCCAGCCACATCTAAACATCTTGCGGCAGGAAGTAACACTCATGTTACAGAAAGGCGCCATCGAATTAGTCCCTGCATCGCAGAAAGGCCTAGGGGTATACTCACGGTGTTTTGTGGTAAAGAAGCCAAACGGAAAATGGCGCCCTATTCTCGACCTGCGAGACCTCAACAAGACCCTACAGAGTCAAAAATTCAAAATGCTTACACTGCAGGAGGTGATCAAATCCGTCCAAAGGGATGATTTTTTGGCGTCACTAGATCTACAGGACGCGTACTTCCACATTCCGGTGTGTCAAAAACACAGGAGGTTTCTGAGGTTCATGGTAGGTCAGACACACTACCAATTTGCAGTGCTCCCATTTGGTCTAAAGTCCTCCCCAAGAACGTTTACAAAATGTTTGGCACCTGTGGCAGCCTGGCTGCGAAAGGGAGGGCATCATGTATACCCGTACCTCGACGACTGGCTTGTGAGGGGATCCTCCCCAGCGTCGACCAATGACAGCGTACAAGCCACCTTACAACTTCTGCAATGACTGGGGTTCGCAGTGAACTTCGAAAAGTCTTCTCTAAAGCCCTCAAGGAGCTTGAAGTTCTTGGGAGCTCAATTCGAAACCCACTCGGGAATAGTGAAACCGTCCCTAGACAGAACATTGAAGATCGAACAACTGACGAGTCAACTTCGCCTACAGAGCACATTTTCCGTGAGAAAATATGTGGCAATCCTGGGTTCCATGGCTTCGTGCATCCACCTAGTAGCAAACTGCCGATTGTTCATGAGGCCTCTACAGGAGTTCCTGTCGGACAGATGGAAGCAGGCCACGGGCCGGTGGTCAGACAGGATAACCGTCGACGGCGAGGGTGTCATCAGATCCCTCCAATGGTGGAAAATCTTTCACAACCTGGACAGAGGGGTTCCTCTACAAGAGCTGGAATTTCAGAACACCATCATCACGGACGCCTCCCTGACGGGCTGGCACACATGAACGATCATCAAACCCAGGGCAGATGGTCTTCGACCGAATCGCACCTACACATCAACGTGCTGGAACTGAGGGCAGTGAGATGGGCCTTGAAATCATTCCTTCCACATATCAAAGGATCAAGAGTAAGAGTGCTGACAGACAACACGACAGCCATGTTCTACTTGATAAAGCAAGGCGGCACCAGATCCAGGACCCTTTCGGCGGAAGCTCAAAAGATCTGGCACTGGGCGTTGAAACACAACATATCCTTAGTGGCTTACCATCTCCCGGGTGTGAAGAATGTGCAAGCGGATTCCCTGAGCAGGACAATGGCTCAAATACACGAGTGGGAGCTGGACACCGGTCAGCTACAAATAATCTTCGAAAGGTGGGGGACCCCCTCAATCGACCTCTTCGCAACGAAAGAAAACAGGAAATGCGAACAGTTCGCGAGCAGATGGCCTCAAAAAGGATCCCTGGGGGAAGCGTTCTCGTTTCCTTGGACGGACAAATTCCTGTACGCTTTCCCTCCGTTCCCCCTTATACGGAGGACAATCCAGGGGATTCGCAGGTACAAATGCCGGGTCATTCTAGTGGCACCGTATTGGCCGAGACAACCATGGTTTTCCGACCTCCTACATCTGTCGTTGGAACAGCCTATAACTCTCCAGAAAGTGCCGAACCTACTGTCCAGGGACAAGGGAACGGTGTGGCATCACAATCCGGACAGCCTCAACTTAACAGCATGGCTCCTGACTTTTCAGAGTTTGGCAGCTTGAAAGTCTCGTCGGATTGCCGGAGAATTCTGCAGGCGGCTAGGGCCCCTTCGACTAACAAATCATACATATGCAAATGGCGAAGGTTCTGTACGTGGTGTCAAACACAGCACGAAATTCAGCCTTTAGAAGTAACCCCTGAACAAATTCTCCCGTATCTTCTTCACCTAGCTGAGAGTGGGCTGTCATCATCGTCCATCAAAGTGCACTTGGCGGCCATTTCAAGGTTTACGAGGAGGAGACAGTCTTCACCATTATTCAGTGACAGACTGGTGAAACATTTCATGAGGGGTCTCTTTAGAACTTTCCCCCCTACGAAACGGTTCCCACCGTCGTGGAGTTTAAATGTGGTGTTGGCTGCCTTAATGAAGCCTCCATTTGAGCCAATGTCCTCTTCATCCATGCAGTTCCTATCTTGGAAACTGGCTTTCTTAATTGCCATTACATCGGCTAGAAGAATGTCGGAATTACAGGCATTGGTCATAGATCCTCCATATATGAGATTCTTTAAGGACAAAGTAATTTTATCAACTAACCCTACTTTCATCCCGAAAGTACCGACAGTCTATCACAAGCACTCGACCCTGGTCCTTCCTACTTTCTTTGCGTCCCCGTCGTCGACGGCGGAAAAAGCCCTTCATACTCTGGATGTCAAAAGGGTGTTAAAATTTTACCTGCAAAGGACGCAAGATATCAGAACTACCAGACAGCTGTTCATTGCCTATGGCCCGTCGACGAGAGGAAGGGCAATTTCCAAGCAAGGGCTGGCTCGATGGGTCTCTTCGGCGATTGCTTTTAGTCACTCCAAGGCCGGGAGACCCCTACAAGGGTACCCTAGAGCCCATTCCACGAGATCGACAGCCTCCTCCGCGGCTCTATGGGCAGGAATTCCTCTGACAGACATCTGCCAGGCGGCGGCATGGTCAGTTCCACACACGTTTACACGCCATTACTGCCTGGAAAGGCAGCACGCGGATGAGGTACAGATGGGAAGGGCAGTTCTGCGCCATCTGTTTCAATGAGGTAAGCCAAATACGGTGAAGCTGTTGTCTCTTACCTTGCCTATGTTTGTTCCCTTGATCTTGTTTATGTATTATGTTTATATCTGAAAATATGTTGCTGCTTACACACATATATATATATATACATATTTGGACTGAGAGTGTTTCTTGTAAAAGTAAGTTACATTGCATTCTCACCTCCGTCTTCGATGATACTGCTATACAATCTATTCTAAGCATGTGAATCCATGAAAGATCCAATGCTGGAGAAGGGAGTAGTTTCTTACCTGTAACTCCATTTCTCCAGCATTGGTATCTTTCATGGATTCACATGCGCCCTCCAGCCTCCCCGGATTGCAATGTGCAAGATATGTGCATAAGCAGGTTCCCCTTTTCTACTTTGGAGGGGCCGAAATCTGACGGGACCCGCGGGGGCGGGGCCTTTTATACCATTACGTCCAACGGGGCTTGCGTGGACGGCCCCGGAGAGGACGTAGATGTGGATAGGACACACAAGTGTCGGAAGTTTTTTCCTATAGGAAACGACTATATGTGTGTACCGAGGGTTCCCAGTCTGACGACGGGGAATATTCTAAGCATGTGAATCCATGAAAGATACCAATGCTGGATAAATGGAGTTACAGGTAAGAAACTACTCCCTTCTCTCCCTTTAACTTAATTATTGGAGTGCCATCTAGGGTAAGTGCTCGCATCTGTTTTTACAAATAGGGGTGTTTGACCTAGACTTGTCTAAATAATTATTAAGAGAGGTGTGTATACTTTTGCTGATTGTGTTTGAACTTGCTTTGCTCTATAGTGCTAGTGTATTTCCTAAAGTGTGTTTTAAATAAATAATTATATACTTTTGATACCAAGCTCTGGTCAGTGTTTGTTTGCTCCACTGTGTTTTTGGCTCTATTGTGTATCCTCTGTATACTGCCCTACTCATCTTGAGAGAAGTCTGACTGCTCAGCCACAGCTACCAGGTAAATCTGGGTAGTACAGACTGCTACCAGTTGGGTTTACTGCTTACTCCTGTAGTATTAATCTTTTTGCAGTGTTCCCCAAGGGAAATGCACAGGATTCTGCCTAACACTGGTGTACAGCGGTGGGATTTGTATTTAGTATACATTGTAGAGTGCTTCTGATACTTTGGTGCAACTAACCACAAAGCTTAGCACTAAGCAGCTAATTTTCTAACGAGTCATCTATGGAAAGTTACCGCCAGGAGTCCCTTTCTGCAAATACAGCTGATTGTTTAAGAGCCCTTTGTAGACCCAAGAGTCTTTCTGTAAAAGGCAAGAAATAGAATTGATTGAAAGATTGTTAGAACACCAAAGTCTGGGTAGTGGTTCAGAGGAGCCTACCTCCCCAGCAAATGTAGCCAACAGTGATAAGGTTAATATGAATCAAAGTGTTGATAGTATTGTTGTAGATTCAGAAGAGGAAGGTGAGACTAATGTCACTGTCCCCACTAGCCCTCTGCCTGCTCTACCACCTCAAGCTGTGCCTACTGGACCCTTATCAGGTCCGACACTAAGTCCTGAATTCATAGAACTAGAAAAAATGAGGCTTGAATTAGAGTTCAAAATAATTAGTGCCCAATCTGAACAAAAGCATCAAGAACTAAGGCTCAGAGAAATGGAGCTCAAGCATGACCTAGAGATGAAGAAATTGTCTGTTGAAAATGCTTCTCTCCCCGGATCCTCTAGGAGTTCCAGTCCCAAAAGACCCCGGATGCCTAAAGTGATTGTGGGTATGTATGAACCTAGGTTGGATGTGTTAGGTTGGCTTGCTATGCTTGAGTATAATCATGGGCTCCAGGACATCACAGGGAATCAGTTGCTTCCTTGGTTGTTCTCTAGGCTCCCCCCTGTTGCATCTGATGTGGTAATGGAGTTGGAGGAGGTGGATAGAATGGATTATGAATGTGTGAAGCTAGATTTAATAGCTAGATTTGGGAAGACCCCTTCCCAGTTTCTTAAGAGGTTTAGGGCACTCAAAAAGCATGATGGTACCCCTTGGGCTACCTGGGTGAGTGAAAGTTTGAAGAACTTAGAGGGATGGATTAAGGGTTACAGAGTGAACACTTATGAGGAAATGAGAAATCTTGTTATGTTGGAGTCAATTTATGATGCCTGCTCTCCTGAGCTCAGACAGCACTTGGCTGATTCAAAGGAAATAGATCCCAAGAAGCTAGCTAAGGCTGCTGACGTGTGGGTTGCCAACAGGGCTACTCACAAGGATTCTGGGGCAACTCAGAAAAAGGATGAGGGGAAACAGCCTAAAGAGGACTCCAAAGAGAATTCCAATAATTCCAGTTCCAAAAAGGTCCCCAAACAGAACCATAAGGGTAAGCCACAAGGGAAACCGAATCAGGCTAGTATACCTTCTGGTCCCAAACCAGAAGGAGGCCAGAACAAGCCACCATTCATAAAGGCATTTGGGAAATGCTGTGTTTGTGGCTCTACTGACCATGCGAAAGGGGATCCCTGATGTAAGGGTAAACCTTCAGGGGTCCTGTCTCCTTACCCTTCGCTCCAGAGGAGGAAGTACCAATGACAAGTGGAAACTTTCACCTACTGGCTGAAGACCCCATAAGAGTCTCAGCTAGTGTTTTAGTGTCCCTGGGGTTGTGGGAACAACAGAATTTAGATGTCTATAATTCTATCCCAGATAATACTAAAGAGTATTATAAGGACAGTGTCCAAGTGAATGGTCAGGAGACTCCTGCCATTAGGGACACTGGGGCCAGCATAACTGTGATGGATGAATGTTTTTTCAAGGCAGAGGATGTTGCTAAGGCACCAAAATGCCTCACCAAGTTAGCTGGAGGGCCGGTGCAGCTGCTTCCCCAGTTACCAGTTCTCATCCAGTGCAATGATATGACTATGAAGATACCCGTCAGTGTACAGTGTGAGGTGCCAGGAAGACTTCTGTTGGGAAATGACCTGAAAACTCTTGGAGTAGTGTCACATACCCCCAGACCTCCTAGTAAAAGGTTACAAGAGCTAACCAGACCTGCAAGGGAGAAAACCTTGAGAGGTTCCCCTCAGGAGATGATGTAAACAGAAATCACTCCTACTATCTGCCATATCTGAGCAACCAGAAGCAAAGGGGAAACCCAAGGTTTCTAGAAGGAAACCAGCAGCAAGCACTCCAGTGCTTCCAACTAGGACTTCCCCTGGGTTGTCCAAAGTTACACCTGTAAATCCACCTCCAGCTGAGGCTGAGAGGGAGGTACAACCCGGTGTGGTTGAACTAGACTCTGAAGAGACAGAGCTAGTAGGAGGCCAAGAACTTTTGGAGATCAGGATCCTGTTGACCATCCTGAGCTGCAGTCTTTACTGGCAGAAGGTAGACCCAACAGGACAGACTTCAGTAAAGAGCAAAGAGAATGTCCAACTCTGGAAGGTCTTCACCACCAGGCAGCTTCTCAGGCTGATGGGCAAGAGCCTGGGAAGTATAGGTTGCACTGGGAAGATGGCCTCTTCTACAGTGAACCAACTGAGTCTGCACCTGGAGACTACAATCGACTTGTAGTGCCCCGAGAAAACAGACTCCAATTCTTGCAACTAGCCCATGAGATTCCTTTGGCTGGTCACTTGAGCTTCAAGAAGACCAAGGAAAGGCTCTCTCTCTACTTTTATTGGCCTAAAATGGGAGCTGAGGTAGATAAGTATTGCAAGAGTTGCCACACTTGCCAAACTTCTGGTAAAAGTGGATACAAGAACGTGGCACCCCTAGTGCCTCTCCCTGTGGTGGGAGTACCATTTGCGAGGGTAGGAATCGACATTGTTGGTCCCCTTGATCCTCCAACTTCTTCAGGCAACAGGTTTATACTTGTTGTAGTAGGCCATGCTACTAGATTCCCTGAAGCAATTCCTATGAGAACTGTTACAGCTCCCGCTGTGGCTAAGGCCACCTTGGTATTTTTACCAGGGTTAGGTTTCTTAAGGAGGTAATCTCTGACAGGTGGTTGAATTTTATGTCCCACTACATGAAGGCTATGTGGAAAAACTGTAGAGTTACCTACAAGTTCTCTACTGCATACCACCCCCAGACAAATAGACTGGTAGAAAGGTTTAATAGAACCATGAAGAGCATGATAGGTGCTTTGGAGGAACCCCTTAGAAGAAAGTGGGATCTTCTACTGCCATGTCTTCTCTTTGCTTATAGAGAAGTCCGTCAGGAGGGAGTAGGTTATAGTCCCTTTGAGCTTCTTTATGGCCATCCAGTCAGAGGTCCATTGTCCCTGATTAAGGACGGGTTGGAGAGTGCTCCTTCCCCCAAGCCAGTCAGAGTGACTGACTACGTGATAGGACTCCGGAGGAGAATGTCACAGATGATGGCTCAAGCTAGTGATAACCTGAAGGCTGGTCAAGTTTTGGTCAAGCATTGGCATGATTAAAGGGCTTACATGGTTGAGTTCGCTCAGGACCAGCTAGTTCTTGTTATGGTGCCAACAAGGCAGAGGGCCTTGCAGGACAAATGAATGGGACCCTTCAAGGTTGTGGGAAAACTTGGAGAGGTGAACTATCTGGTGGACTTGGGCAATCCCAAGGAGGCTCCCAGAGTCTTCCACACCAACAGACTGAAGGCTTATGTCTCTAGGCCTGAAGTCGGAGCTTTGCTTCTAGCTTCAGCACAAGAGGAAGAAGAGAGTGAACCTCTCCCTGATCTCCTCAGAGGCTTACCTTTGGATGAAAAGATTGAGGGAGTTAATCTCTCTTCAAATCTGACACCTGTGCAACAAGAGGAGTGAAAATCTATGTTAAACCAGTTCGCCTCCCTGTTCTCACTGTCACTAGGCTTGGCCCCTTGGGGCCAGCATGATATACTCACTGGTGACAGTCTGCCTGTAAAAAGCACAGGGTACAGAATGTCAGAGAATGTAAGACCCACATCAAAGGAGAGGTCAGCAAGATGCTTGATCTCGGGCTAATAGAGCCCTCTACTAGTCCATGGTCTAGCCCAGTTGTGTTAGTACCAAAGGCAGGATCCAAGGGGTTGAGATATGCGTGGACTATAGAGCTCTTAATGCAGTCACCAAGACTGATGCCCATCCTTTATTTATTTATTTATTTATTTATTTATTTATTAAATTTATATAGCGCGCAGGCAGCCCAGGGGCATTGTGGCACTGTTACTTGCAAGGAAGACTTAGTTACAATGTGTGCAGGTTGTGCCTTGGGTTACAGTGAGGCAGTGACCTGTGATCAGATATACCACATAATACATCATACAATACAATTATGAGGGCTAGGCCATGTAATTGTTAGATGAACAGGGTCGTTTTCAGGGTTTTCCGAAAGGCGGTCAGTGAGGGTTCAGAGCGCAGGGAGCTAGGGAGGGTATTCCAGTGTACGGCAGCGAGGTACGGGAAACTGGAGCCCCCTGCTCTGGTCCTTTTTACACTGGGTACTGAGAGCATGCTGGCATAAGGTGATCTAGTGGGTCTTGTGGAGGAGACCAGGTGGATCCTATGGGAAAGGTACATTGGGGCGACAAGATGGACACATTTGTGGGTGATGCTTAGAGCCTTGAATAAGATCCTCTCCTTTATGGGGAGCCAGTGGGAAGCTTTTCTGGCAGCGGTGATGTGCTCTCTCTTGGCAATGCCTTGTGCAGCGCGTAGGGCATTGTTCTGTATTACTTGGAGCTTCTCAAGATTTTTGTTGGAGGTCCCAAGGAAAAGAATATTGCAGTAATCAAGTTGCGAGCCGGTTATGGCCCTGGCTATGTTAGTGCAAGTGTCTTTTGACAGATAAGGTCTGATTGCGTTAAGGAGTTTTGCATGGTAAGCGGCCGAGGAGGCAATGGCGTTTACTTGTCTGGTCATGGATAGATTGGAGTCTAAGTAGACGCCTAGTGTTTTTACCGTGTCAAGTACTGGGATCGTGATTGAGTCAATGGTGAAATGGCTGAACTGAGCGTCAAGTTTCTTAATGGTGTCAGGGGAGCCTACGAGTAGGAGCTCAGTTTTGTCGGAGTTAAGGCAGAGGCCGTTGATAGCCATCCACATTTGAATTGTGTTGTAGATGTTGTTGAGGGTAGCAGAGTCCGTGTCATAGTCGCCTGTCAGAGTGAGAAGGATCTGTGTGTCGTCGGCGTAGTTGGTGTAAGAGATGCCCATGGCGTCAAGGATGAGGAAGAGGGGGCGGGTGAAGATGTTGTAGAGGGTGGGGGAGAGGCAGGAGCCTTGGGGCACCCCACATAGCATGATAGAGGGTGATGCAGTGGCTAGGTCAGAGAAGACCTGCATGGTCCTGCCTTGGAGGAAGGAGGTGATCCATGTAATGGCTTCTTGAGAGAAGTTGGCTGTGGAGGAGAGGAGGTGGCAGAGGATGTCGTGGTCAAAAGCCGCCGACAGATCCAGGAGAAGGAGCAAGACAGGTTTGCCTTGGTCCCTTGCGTCGTCCATTTGGTTTTTTAGGTCGAGTAGGGCGGTCTCTGTCCCATGCCTAGGGCGAAAGCCGGATTGTCTCAGTCCAAGGAGGTTCTGTTCTTCGAGGAAGTGCTGGACCTGCAGGTAGGCTGCTTTGTCTAGAATCTTGAGGAGGAAAGGGACAGTGGTGATGGGGCGGTAGTTATTAGGGGAGGTGGGGTCAAGTGTGGGTTTCTTTATGAGGGGTCGGACCCATGCTTCCTTTAGGCAGGCGGGGACTCTCCCTGTGGTGAAGGAGGCGTTGACGAAGGCTGTTAGAAAAGGGGCCAAGGTGTCTGCGCAGTCTTTGATGATGGAGGCAGGACAGGGGTCGCCTTTGCAATTGGAGGGTTTTATGTTTTTCATAATGTTGATCATGTCGTTTTCTTGGATGGTTTTAAACGAGAAGGTGGGTGGGGCCTCAGTGGGTGATGGGGGCAGTGGTGGTGGGGAGGGTGTAGTGTGGGTGGAGAGTGTTAGTTTGGTGTTCAAGATTTTGGCTTGGAGAGAGCTGATCTTATTGTGCATGGCTGTTTGGATGTTGTCACACCATTCTTTGTCCTTAGTGAAGTTTTGGGGGGTGGGTGTGGGGTTCTCAAGTTCCCTGAAAATGGCGAACATTTCCTTGGTGTTCGACTTGGCCTTAGTAATTCTCTCTTCGAAGGATTTAGCTTTGGCTTTAATGATGGCTTTCTTGTAATTAATTGCAAGGGATTTGAAGTTGAGTTTGTCTTTGCCAAGAACAGATGAGCTGGTGGATAAACTTGGTTCAGCCAAGCACCTCAGCACATTTGATCTAATGTCAGGCTATTGGCAAATAGCCCTGACAGACCATGCCAAGGAGAAAACTGCATTTTCTACTCCAGTTGGCTTATACCAATTTAAGGTTATGCCTTTTGGACTGAAGAATGCACCTGCTACATTCCAAAGGATGGTAAATCAGGTTCTGAATGGGATGGAGGACTTCTGCATGGCATACTTGGATGACATTGCAGTGTTCAGCCACTCCTGGGAAGAGCATGTTGACCACCTAGGATATGTTTTGCGGGCTCTTGAGCAGGCCAATCTGACCATAAAGGCAAGTAAATGCCAGATTGGGCAGAGTAAAGTGGTCTACCTTGGACATAAGGTAGGAGGTGGAGAAATAAGGCATTTGCCCAGTAAGATTGAAGCTGTGCAAAATTGGACAACACCTACTACTCAGACCCAGGTGAGAGCCTTCTTAGGTCTCACTGGATACTACAGGAATTTCATAGAGAACTATGGGACCATAGCTTCTCCACTGAATGTGATCTCCTCTCCTAAGTTCCCTAAAAAGGCCAAATGGAATGAGGAGTGCAATCAGGCTTTTGAAAACCTGAAGAAAGCCCTTTGTCAAGCTCCAGTACTAAGAGCTCCTGACTACCACCAAACTTTCATTGTACAGACAGATGCTTAAAATGCAGGTATAGGTGCAGTCCTTAGTCAACTGGATGAGAAAGGTAGGGAGCACCCCATTTGCTTCGTCAGGGGGAAACTGAAGGAACCTGGGATGAGGTGGGTGTAACGCTCACCTGATTCCCGTAGAGGCGCCGGTCTTGACTGGGCGTATACCGTATCTTCAAAGGTGATGTGTAACACACGGCTGGCTCTTTGGGCTGGACCTCTGTGCACTGTATGTCTGGCTCGAAGGGTAAGATGTCTGCAGATAGAAAATGTGGGATTAATGAACTGGGTTATTGAATGTCTCTCTCTTCTTCCCTTTCTCTTCTCCTGTAGAACCCCAAAGGTTAACGCTCTCACCTTAGGTAAGTGAACGCCGTGCTCTCCATCTGCCTCGAGGCAGGGTGCTGTAACCAGTTTCTTCACTGGATAAGGGGAGCAGGCCTCTTGACTTCAGAGGACTGCTGTCCGTCGTTTACTGCACGAACGGTAAGTTTCGAGTAATTCTAATGTCTTTAAAGTCTTTAGTAATGATGTCTCTTGTTTTGCAGGGTTCCGGCGATGGCGGATGGCGGGCTGAAGTGAGTTGAAGTTGGAGCCCGTGTGATGAATAGAAGCGCCTGGAAGCACGTAAGTAAGCGCTTGTTGCCTGCTTCACGATGCGCTCTAACTGTCTTTTTATTTTGCAGGTACAAGTTCGGGGCGGCTGCAGGGTGCCGGAATACCCACTGGGTTAGATGTGGAAAGGAGTAATGGCACGTGAGTATTAAAGTTCCCCAATATCTTTAAACGCACCTTGTTTTGTCTTTCAGATGCGGGATGCAGCGCCGAAGGCCTCCGGAGCGTGCGAAGAGTTGGTAAGCTTTTGTCTTTCAGATGCCGGAATGCAGTGTGAAGACCTCCGGAGTTCACGAAGAGTAGGTAAGCCTTTGTCTTTCAGATGCCGGAATGCAGCGCGAGGCGTTGGTGACAGCCGATGGACCAGGTAAGTGAAGAGCTGTCACTGAAGACCGTAATGCTAACCTGTTCTTTCTTGTCTTTATAGGCGTTGCTGAAGACTGGATTCAGAATGGTAAGCCTTTTTCCTTAGGCCCAGGATCAGATGCAGAAGACACGATGAGCGTTCTGCTGCTGAGGATGCAGAATAATGCAAAGCAAGATTCATCCATCGGGTGTGGTTTAAATAGCCTCCTGTAGTGCTTAGGTGTCTCCTTCCACAGCCACGCCTAAGAAAAGAGTTCCTGCTTTCCAGAAGAGTTCCAGTGTTCTGAATCTAGGGAGTGGCTCCTGCCCCACCCAACAGGAAAAGTAGTTCCAAACAGAAGAGGATCAGAGACTCAACTGGCAGGCAAGTAAGCAGCATGGTCTGCTGCAGGTAAGTCCACCCAAGCATTATGAGCCCGGCGCTTCCAGCGCTGGGACTGGGCATATTTATGAGCCTGGTGCCACTGGCGCCAGGACTGGGTCCAAAAGGTCCCAATTGGGACTGGTTGGCACTCGGAACCTGGGTTATGGATCTGCTTCCAAGGGAGTTGGGAAAACCCTGACCTTTTGGAAGCAGAGATCATGACAGTGGGCAACCATTGAAAGAGAGTGCTTTGCTATTGTGTGGTCTCTGAAAAAATGTATGCCATACTTGTATGGTTCTACTTTTGTTATTCACACTGACCACCAACCCTTGAGATGGTTGATGCAAATGAGAACCCAAAACTATTGAGATGATCAATCTGCCTCCAGGGGTTTGATTTCACCATTGAGCACAGGTCAGGGTGTCACCACCAAAATGCTAATGGTCTCTCTAGGAAGTTTGTAACCGACTAGAGGTATGAGATTCATCCAGGAGTGGATTCAATCCTCCTGTCCCTTAGTCTGGGGGCTGGGGCGAGTGTTGGGAGAATTCTCTAATAAGGCTAATTTCCCAGACCTAGTAAGTCCCCCAGCAGCTTTGCTGGATGTTTGGGGTTTGTTTTTTTTTCTCCTGCTAAGAGTGAGACTCTTTTTCTCCCACTCTTAGGCATGATTTGAGGTATGTCTTTGATTTAGTATGTGCTTATGGGCTATGGGGTCTTTTACTTCACAGGGTATCATCTGTTTTAGTATATGTGTTACACAGCACCCTCAGTGCAGTAACACAAGGGTGTAATAGTGAACCCCAAACATAGACTCCATACCCTGCGACTGACTACTTTCTCCCAGGGCATGTAAAGTCACCATTGGCTTTATTAGTCCAAAATTGTGAACAGAACCACTACAAACCATCATATTGTGGAAGTACTGAAAGGGGTAATTAGATTGCCACTGGGTCTGTTTCCAAGGGGGCACTGTCCAGTCCCCTCTTGTTGAGTTTCTGGCTGGTGGCAGGTGTTACCACACGAAATATTCCACCAGAATATTTCCTATGGGATTTTCTCATTCAATTTAAATGCACCACTTTTTTGGTGCATTGTAAAGATACCGCCAGTTTATTTTATTAATATAAAATCACTGGTTGGGTCTTTTTGCCAGAACTCTTTCGCAAAATGGCATAAGTGTCCGTCTCTGTAACTCCAACCAAGGTTGGGCCCTTTGTTCAACTTTTTGGCGGGCTTCTCCACAGAAGCCCTGCAACTAGTGCCACTCTGTCTGGGATTCACAGGTTGTGTGGGTGGGGGAATTGGCACCCTGGACTGCGTTGCCTTAGCAACCCAAGTCACACTCTGTCTTGATTGGCCCACCCGGCTCACCACTTAGCATGTATAAATGACAGCTAGGTTGTTGAATGGGGTTTTCTTCATAAAAGCAGGGCTTTTGGGACTGGAACTTCAGAAGTCACCACTGGATCTGAGGAATCCGAAGAGGGGAGAAGCTGAGCCATCTGCAACGACGACACCACCGGTGGAGCCCTGCTGCAACGACCTCACCACTTCCCCGACGACAAGAGAAGATCTTCTGCTGTAAGAGTCTTCTCCCCCTGAGCTTGTGGTATCAACCAGTTTGACGTTCTCCTTCCAGGACGCCCCTTGGTTGAATAGCCAGTGCCAAGCACCCGGCGGCTGGATAGCCAAGCTTCAGTCCACGGGAACCGCGAATAAAAGGAACGCACCTTTTAACCGAACAAACTCTGCGGCTGGTTTCATCCTTGGGCAGTGCAACGACTCCAAGTTTCCTCCTCGATGAGATCTTCTCCTCCCTGGTCGAAACCACGAACTGCACCCGCTGCCAGAAACAACTGCCACCGCTGGAGCTTCCTCACTTTTAAAGGTACTGTGTTCCACCTGGCCTCCCTTTCCACGGATTGCTAAAGTTGACACTTAAATCCTTGGCTTTTTAACTGGGTTGGCCCCCTGACCTTCTAACTTTATCTTTCGCATCGAACCAACCTCTTCTGAACATTTTTTGCAGAGACTTGAGTGCATTTTTAAACTGTGTGTTCTTGGGCACCTTTTGTCTTGCTCCATTTAAAGTGACCCTGGCCTATGAACTTTGGTTCTACAGTAAACTCTGCCTTCACTAGCTTGCTCTGGTCTTAGAAAAGTGTTGGGAACTGTTTTTTATTTTCATGACCTGTTTTTTTCTCTCCCTTTAACTTAATTATTGTAGTGCCATCTAGGGTAAACTCTCGCATCTGTTTTTACAAGTAGTGGTGTTTTGACCTAGACTTGTCTAAATAATTATTAAGGGAGGAGTGTATACTTTTGCTGATTGTGTTTGAACTTGCTTTGATCTATAGTGCTGGTGTATTTCCTAAAGTGTGTTTTAAATAAATAATTATATACTTTTGATACCAAGCTCTGTCAGTGTTTGTTTGCTCTTCTGTGTTTTTGGCCCTATTGTGTTTCCTCTGTATACTGCCCTACTCATCTTGAGCGAAGTCTGACTGCTCAGCCACAGCTACCAGGTAAATCTGGTTGGTACAGACTGCTACCAATTGGGTTTACTGCTTACTCCTGTAGTCTTAATCTTTTTGCAGTGTTCCCCAAGGGAACTGCACAGGATTCTGCCTAACAGAAGTGGTACCCCAAGACCACAGACCCTGCAATGTTTCAAGTTCATGGAATGGGGCCATATAGCCCGGTTTTGGTACAAGAAACAGAACCTATGAGATAGGGACCCTACAGTCCCAAGATATCCCGAAGGAAAACATTGCCGTACGTAATAGAAGTGACAGTGGATGGGCATCCGGCACAGGTGATGATGGACAGCGGCAGCAGCCAAACGGCAATACAGCCCCATGTGAGCAGCACCGAAGACAACCAGGTGAGGAAACTGGCAGTAAAATGTGTGCATGGAGATATTAAACAATATGTCACTCGGTAAACTAGGGATAAGGGGTGACGGGGTTCCAATAAGGGCAGCAGTCACCCCACTCTCCCAGCCCCAGTGCTAATAGGAATGGACTTACCTTTGTTTGAGCAATGGTTAAAAGAAGCCCCGTATTCTGGAACAGACCTGGAAAGTTCCCGCCCAAGGGAAGTTATGTCCCGGGCCCAGAAGAGGTTAGCTAAAACAGGGAGGCGACCCCAGTGTCCGGGCATAGCCATAGTGAATTGGAAGGTGGAAGGACATATCCCTTCCGGACAGGGACCGGCCTAGATGAAATGCTTAAAAGGGCCAGAGAGCAAGCTCAAAGCGTGACAAACACCCCTGTCACAACTCATTACTTTAAAGAAAAACAAGGTCTCCTCTACCGAGTGACCAGAGGCCCAGACAACCAAGAGAAAAAACAACTACTGGTACCCCAGTTGTATAGAGAGAGACTGGTACAGTTGGCCCACAACCACAATACAGGGGGGTATATGGCAGAACACATGACGTTAAAAAGACTGCTGCAGAACTACTATTAGCCAGAATATATGCAGAGGTAACCAGATATTGTCAGTCCTGTGCCATGTGTCAAAAGACCAGTCACCACATACCGCCTAAGGCTCCTTTACAGAGAATGCCCATAATTAGAGAGCCGTTTCAAAGAATTGGAATGGATATTGTGGGACCATTAGCGCCTAGCAGCTGTGGATACAAGTACCTATTGGTAGTAGTGGACTATGCAACAAGGTATCCGGAGGCATTTCAATTAAGAGGGACTTCAGCCAGGCAAGTTTGTGATGTTCTGCTACCGTATTTCACCAGAGTGGGAATTCCCCGAGACGTGGTGACAGATTAGGGGAGCAACTTCATGTCAGTAGTAATTAGAGAAGTGTGTAAAACCTTGGGGATCACTCATTTGAAGACTTCTGTATATCACCCACAGACAGCTGGGCTTGTGGAATGATGCAATCAAACCATAAAACAAATGATACGCTGAGCCACCAGCCCCAGAGGGTTGGGATGGGAAAGAGCTCTACCATGGGTTTTGATGGTATTGCGGGACACACCCCAATCTTCAACAGGGTTTTCACCATTTGAACTGTTATTTGGGAGACAGCCAACGTCAATATTGGGATTGTTAAAAGAAACCTGGGAAAATCAAGAAGAAACCATCCTAACAGATTACGTGAACAACCTACAGGATCATCTAGGCAAACTGCAGGAATATGCACAAGAGAATCTTGGGCGAGCACAAATACAGCAAGAGAAATACTATGACAAAGGGGCCAGGCTGAGATCCCTCCAAGTAGGGGATAAGGTATTGGTCTTATCACCCACATCAGCCAACAAGAGGCTGGCCGAATGGAAGGGGCCGTACAAGATCACAAAAACATTGGGTCCCGTAAATTATGAAGTGGAACAGCCGGATAGACAAGAGAAACATCAGAATTATCATATAAATATGATAAAGCTGTGGAAAGAAGCCACTCCGGTTCTGTGTACCACAACCTCAGATTTGTCAGTAATTGAGCAAATACCTCCCAAAAACCCTAGCGAGCTAAAGGATGTATTGCTAGGAGAGAATTTACCTCCTGAACAAAAAGCAGAATTATTTTCCACATTAGAGCTGGTATCTGGGGTGTTTTTGGGACTGCCTGGCAGAACCAACCTAGCAACACATGCTATAAAAACAGAACCAGGAACGATAGTGAGACTCAGACCTTACGGAATTCCCGAAGCTAAAATAGAAGACATAGCACAGGAAATTAATGAAATGTTAAAGATGGGCACAATAGATCCTTCTAAGAGCACTTGGTGTTCTCCGGTGGTACTAGTCCCAAAACCTGACGGTACCACCAGGTTTTGGATGGATTTCGGGCAACTAAATACATTCTCGCACTATGAAGCCTATCCTATGCCAAGGATAGATGAGCTAATTGAGAAATTAGGAGCCGCATCATACTTAAGCACATTGGACCTAACCAAGGGTTACTGGCAAATCCCTCTCAACCCCCGAAGATCAGGAGAAAACAGCGTTTGCCACCCCACAGGGATTGTTTCAGTTCACCGTGTTGCCATTTTGTTTGCATGGGGCTCCAGCGACCTTTCAGTCATCAATGGACAAGATACTAAAACCCCATACTAACTATGCAGCTGCCTGTTTAGATGACATAGTTATTTTCAGCAGGACCTAGGAAGAACATCTGACACACCTATTGGATGTGATCAGGTCCTTACAAAAAGCTGGCCTACATATAAACCCCAAGAAAACCAAATTGCCAGCCGAAACCACCACATATCTGGGATATTCAGTGGGGAAAGGAGTAATAACTCCTTTACTTGACAAAGTGCAAGCCTTAAAAAATGTACAAATGCCCAACAATAGGAAAGGGATACAGCTTGGTTGGGGTTTGTTGGATATTACTGAAGGTTTATCCCACACTTTTCCACAATCGCTGCACTCCTAACGGATGCCCGAAAAACCAACCGGCCCTTGGTGATCACACCGGAAGCCTCAGAAGCATTTAATTCATTAATCAGAACAATTGCCACCCAGCCAGTACTGCACTGTCCTGATTTCTCAAAACAATTATTTCTGCAAGCCGACACCTCAGGATGCGGATTGGGTGCAGTCCTATCTCAAGGCACAGATACCGACTTACGTCCGATAGCCTTTATCAGCAGAAATCTGTTGCTTCACGAATCTCCGTATTCCACCTTGGAGAAGGAGTGTTTAGCAATTAAATGGGCTGTCGAGACACTACGTTATTATCTATTAGGACAGCGCTCTACAATATTCACAGACCATGCCCCATTACGGTGGCTAGCAGCACAAGAAGAGTCCAACCATCGGGTGCTGAGCTGGTTCCTTACTCTACAACCATAAACATTTGTGACGGTCCACAAACCAGGCAAATACCAATTGATGGCCGACTATCTCTCCCGTGCTGTGGACCAGCCCGAGCGGTTTGGTCACTGGAGGCGAGTTTGTGAGGATGGACCCATGAGTCAGTGTGAGTGGAGATGGGGTTAAAACGGAGGGAACCACCAGGAATCAGTTAAACTGCAAGGAAACAGCAGAGCTGGCTGGGGAAGAGAAAACCATGACCCAGGCAAACAGAATAAAACCGGCACTATATGCCACAGCAATGACACATAATCCCAAACCAGTAGATGACAGTCGGGTGGACCTAGAACTGCAGCAAGACCATGAGGGCTTACTCTGCTATATCAATCCAATGCCAAATAATTGTTGGACTTCAGTTCCCAGAATGCCCCACGACGTGAAACAGACAGCAGGAGGGAAAAACCCAGCCCGAAATTCCAACCCCCTCAAAAACCCACTGGTACCTTATTCCAGGATGGATTGGGCACTGGGACTAGTGAGAGTGCGGTGGGGAAAATGGGGAGATGAACATGGGGAGGAGAGAACTTGGAAGCAGACAGACGCAAGGTGACAGGACGGCCTGCAAGCAATTAAGAAACAAGCAACACCTGAAATGGGGAGGGGAGGGAAAAGAGGAGAAATAAAACCCGGACTAATGAGGGAGTGTTCTTTTTCATCTCCTCCTTGTAGAGCAGTGAAGCGATTGAAGACGCCAGCGTTTACGTATGGGCTTATTAGATTGGGAAGCAGCCGACTAAAAAGATGCCCATATTCGAAACCTGCTATTTCTTTTCCCGGAAAAGCGAGAGCCGCGAAACGGTCTTTCAGGACTCGATTTCCTTTCATCTAACGCAAACGGTGGCAGGCGACAGAATGGTTCTGTCAAGCGGACATTTGGACACAGAGCGCCCGTGCGTTAAGAACCCAGAAGGGTTTATTTTGTTTTGTTTCCGTAGTTCGCGTGAAGAAAAGATGGGGAAAGCAGCAATACGAACCCATCTGCTACCTCGCACTGAACTACCGTGGACGTAAGGAAAACCCTGTAAGTGATTGTATGTTGCCATCCCTTAACCAAAAAAGGAAGCCAATAAAACAATTTGAATTGAACGTGCAGCTGTGTCCCAACCGCTATTTAACAATGACAAATCCCTCTTTTCAGGTTGATGGCAGTATACCTTTGCATGACATTTTGTGAACCTTTGTCACAGCTGTCATTGCAGCTCTGGTGGGGGACACAAGTGTCACCCTTTGGCCAAAATAGTGGCTGTACTTTATTAAGTCCTGAACAAGATGGCTAGTCCTTTCTGATGTCTTCTTCTACCTATCTGGGTGGAGGTGGATCTTCTGGTCCCTTTGTCTTTGCCGGCATTCCCTTGCAAATGTGGCAAAGGTTCCTTGAGTGACTGGCGGGACAGGAAGCGGGGGAGGTGATCGTAACTCCCCAGCTCTTTGTTTTGAATGGTGCCTGATTTAAACCAGTTCCAACTGCGATGATGGCTGTCCCCATTGGACAGCCACCCTCCAAGTTTGAATGGTGCATGGGTCTCGATTGGTGGGCTCAGCCAGTGTTCCTGCACAAATTCCAAGGTCTTGGTGCAGAAACACAGATTTGACAACTGGAACAGAAGAATACAAAGAATAAGCCACAAAAAAGACACCGCCAGCAACTTCCAGCAACTGCCAGAGCCTGCTGAGTAATCGCTGCCGTCCGACCTCAACTTCTAAGCGACGGGGAACATACGAAGACAATGACTTCCTCCCTTGGACTGGTGGGCCTAAATAGTCCTAAGATGACTGCGTTTTGCACTATGCCTCGAAGAGTTGCGACCTCCATAGACTGCAATTCACCAATACCTGGGGCTCTGTGCCATTGTGCTGTGCATCATCGCCCGAGGCTCGGTTTCACCTGGAACTTGGTGGACATCCGTCTAAGCCTACAGTGTCTCAAGCCAGCTCCGCTAAGTCCCGTCATACAAGATGAGGACCGAGAAAAGGAGAAGAGTCGACCGATGCGACCACTGGCCTTCCACCAAACCTGAAAATGTTGCCAACAAACCAGAACTGAGAAGATCCTTTGCGGGGCGTCCGTCTGCACAAGAGCTGTTGCCAGATCCACTGAATTCCATTTCTTCTGCTACCAAGACAGAGAAACCTGAGACCGGGTCTGCTGTCGCCTCACCGCTGGAACCGTCCTGCAACATCTGTTTCTTCATTCCAGGGAACTGTCCTACTCCTGTTAAAACTTACCTGGAGGCATACTTGTTGACCCTGTGCTCCTGGCGGCTGCAGATAGTGTTATCTTGGACCCCTGCAGGGCTCCATAGAGATACATTGGGGTGAACAGCCCATTGCACTCTCTCCTACCTTAGGACAATGGTCCTTGAGGCTCCATTCAAGGAAACTTCTTAATGTCCTTGACTTAAAGAATCAAAACTGTTACTTTCAAACTAAGAAAGCTCCAGTTGGACTCCTTCACTCTGAACTTTGCCCTTTCCTGCCTTTTCTTGCTCAACCGCTTGTCACTGGTGGCCCAGTGACCCTGCTGAACTTTGAGAGACTCTCCTAAATTAGAAGTGGACTCTCAAAAATGGGCTGAAAGTTATGAGTTTTCAATAGTTTGCATATATGTTTTAGGTGGTTCTATTAAGTGATTTGTTGCCACTATAGCTATCCTACAGTTATCACAAGTGTGATTTCCTATCTAAGGAATATTGGAAATGTTCTCCTGTTATTCTAATGTATTATAGTAATTACTTGGCTATAATTTTAACAGTGTCCCTTAGTGTATAAGAATAAAGCTCTATTTGTTGTATAATTTGTAAGTGTGTCAGTGTTTTCCTGGACTAAGTTTATACTCTGAGTTCTTCGTACCTCACTAATGCCCTCCTTCCTCCTTAGACTAAGCCTGGCTGCACAGCCATTGCTACCAAACATTTGGGTATTTCAGGCCAAACCTAAGTAGGGAACCCTGTTCACCCAAGGTGGATTTTTCCTAAGTGCAACTACCAGTACTACTTTTGTAGAAATCCCTTACAACCTTCTTGGCTGCAAACACGTAAACTTTCACTTTAGATTTTCACAGTAATTGAATGTTGCACTGCAAGCTAATTAGCCCTGCAGATTCAGGTCCTATCGCTTTGGCATGCATGTACACAGTGGAATCTTATTTACCATTGCTCCATTTTAATCAGCACCATGATAATCCTTCATTTTGCTGCTAAGTACCCTGCATACAATTACACCACTATCTTTGATCACTGAATCCCATGCTCATCTCATCCCTCACCAATGACTAGGCAGGTCTTGCTGGTGGGGTCCGAGATGTTCCCTTCCTCTCCTCTCTTTCCTCCTTTATGCACTTATGTCAGTTGGCTTGGCAGCCCCAGATTTTTGTGTATTTTTAGAAAATCCCTTATTCATTCTCCACATCTGTTTTTTTTTCAGCTTCGGTAGGCAGTACTTTTAGCATACTCTGGGCACAGAGATAATGAAACCATTGCATGCTGTTTAACAGCATGTTACAGGACAATGCTTTCATATCATTGTTTCTAGTATGGAAGGATCTTCTTACAGTGGAAATATTGAGATTATTGGGCACAGCCAACATGAGTGTGTTCTTACAGTGGCAATGCAGGCATATATCATGGGTACAAGCATCATGAACATGTGCCTTTTAGTGCTAGTATGTATTGTGGACCAAGCATTTTGAAGTGTATTTTACAGTGCAATGTTGGCATATTTTATGAGCATCGGCATCACGAAAATTATGCTTTTGGTGGCTGGCCATCTACTGGATTTTTTCATGTTACCCTGCAGAACCGATTGTAAATTGCATTGCTTTTTAACCAAATTTGTCACAATAAGCGTGTGGTAAAATGTACCATTTTGACTCATTATATTCAAGATTTTCTCTGGTGGAAACCCTGCACCCCACCTGAGCCTCACTATGTTGTTCCCTCGCCAGATCTATGGAATCTTCATATGGTCTCTGTGCTCTCTCCTTTCTCTTCTTCTCCCATGAATGGTGGCACCCGGTGGAAGGCCCTCCTGGCCCCCTTCCACTGCTCTAAGGTCATCATTAATGTTTACCTGAATGGCACTGTCTTGGTCCAAGGCTCTCAGGCCACCTTTCTCCTCTTTGATAGATGCTTCCTGCACCTCATCAATTTCCTTTCTTCTTCTGCTGTCCCTTCTCTCCCTTCTTCGGCTTCCTTGCTCCCCCCCGCCTCCTCTTTGGCTGCCTTGCCCTCTCCTCCTTCCTCTTCTGCGCCCACTTAGGCTCCTTCTACACCTCTGCAGGGCGTACCTCTGATTTGTACCCCTCCCCGGAAGTCTTTCAAGGTTGGTAACCTTCTCCTTATTGCCACTCTCAACTCTCGCTCAGCTGTCAAACACTCCTCTGACATCTGCTTCCTCCTGGAAGAACTTGATCTTGATGTCCTCGGTCTCACCGAGACATGGTTCACGGACAGCTCTGTCACCAGCTTTGACACTCTCCTCCCTGATGGCTACAAGATCCTCTCTGTGCCCAGAACCAACCGTTCCGGAAGGGTTGTAGCCTTGATCTTCCCAGAGTGGATTCCTGCCTCTGTCATTCCTATTCAGGCCTACTCCTCTTTCGAATGCCTTGTCTGCAGACTTTCTCTCTCTCCTGGCCACTCTCTTACCGTGGCTACTATATATCGGCCACCTGGTCAGATCACCTCCTTCCTCTCCGAGTGGGTGGTCCTCTACTCCTCCCTCCTGGCCTTGACCACTCAACTCCCCCTTCTTGGAGACTTTAACATCCACCTGGATGCTTCCTGTCCTTCCTCTGGACTCTTTCGTGACCTCTGCAACTCTCTCGCTTTCTATTCTCCCCTCTGGCAAGACTCACTCTGCAGGGCACACTCTGTATTTTCTGATCTCCTCAGACCTCCCCCTCCCTATCCCCCTCACACTCCTCTCTCCTGGAGTGATCACTTTCTCCTTTCCTCCCACCTCTCCCTCTCCACCCCTCAGGCCAAGCCAACTCCAGAACTGCACATACCTTCTCGATCATCCGACCCATGAAGCGTGTGTCAGTTGAGGCTTTTGCCGCCACTTTCTCTTCCCCTGCTCCTCCTCTGGCTGGCTCACATCCTGACAAGAGCCCTTTCCATGCTCCACTCTTCTATAGCTGATACTCTTGATGTTCTTGCCCCTGTCATGAGGATCTGCTGGAAGCCCAAAGCCAAGTGCAACTCCTGGTATGACTATGACCTTGTCACCCTTAAACGCAAGTGTAGGGTGGCTGAGAGGAAATGGCTAGTTTCTTGCGCATCCTCTGACAAACTGGCCTGCCGCCTGCTCCAAACGCAATACCAGCTCTCTGTCCGCACTAAGAAGAGAGCCCACATCCAAGCCTGCATCTCCACGGCATCTAACAACTCGGCTGAACTCTTTAAAATCTGCAAGGAGCTGGCCAATCCTGCTACAGTCTCTACCTCTCCTGTCCCCTACCAGACTCTCTGCACGGCCCTGGCTTCTCATTTCATCTCTAAAATCCAGGACAACCTCCCGTCCTCTCCTCCTCATCCCTCTACTCTCTCCTATACCTCCGTCCCCCCTGTGGCCACCTCTCCTTCTTTCTCTTCCTTTCCTCTGTTCTCCCCTGACAACGTTTCTAGACAAGTCCGATCTATGAAAGTCTTGTCAAAACAGGTTCTGCAACCACTCCTTCACCACTGGAGCCTTTCCTTCTCCCCTGAAGCACTCTCTTGTGCACCCTCTTCTCAGGAAATCCTCAGCCGACCCCTCCTGCCCAGCTAACTATCCCCCGATCTCTAACACTCCTTTCCTGGGCAAACCCCTGGAAAAGTTGGCCATCTCCCAGCTTAATCTTCACACTAAATCTGTTTGTTGTCTCCATGACCATCAGTCTGGCTTCAGAGCAGCCGGAAGCACGGAAACTGCTCTCCTGAACATCCTTGAAGACCTGCCCTCTAACCTTGATTATAATCTCCCCTCTGTCCTCATCTTACTCTATCTCTCCTCTGCCTTTGACACGGTGAACCATGCCATCCTGCTCAATCGACTCCGTGATAACCTGGGTATCACCGATCTGGCCCTGGCCATCATGACATTGTTCCTCTATGATCGACCCTCCCAGGTCCACTTTGGGTCCTTCCTTTCCTCCATCTCACTCTATACCTGTGGTGTTCCCCAATGGTATAATTTCTCTCCCTGGCTTTTCACCAACACCTGGCACCTCGAGCCCACCACATTGCTGCACTCTGCTCCAACTTTCAGTGCTATGCGGCTCCCCTCTACCGCCTCTTCCCCTTCTCTGTTCTCTGACTGTCTGTCTGCTATTCAGGAGTGGTGAGCCGCCAATGATCTCTGCCTTAATACCAGTAAGACAGAGATTCTCCTCATTGGCTCATCTGCACCCTCCTTTCGTGTCACTCTCTGGCAGGCCTCCCTTGGCCCTCTTCCTGCTCTCACATGTGAGTCTTAAGAACCTCTGGGTCATCTTCGTCTCCACACTCTCCTTTTCTCCTCACATCTCTGACGTCTCTAAGAAGTCAAACGACCAACTGCACCCCCTTAGAGGTATTGTTCCTTTCCTCACCTTCCCCAGAAGCTCACTGTCTCTAGAGCTCTGATTCTCTCTAGGCTGGACTACTGCAACAGCCAGTTTCTAAATCTGCCTGTTTCTACTCTCCGCCCTCTGCAACTCATGCAGAACAGGACTGAAAAACTTGTCCTTAGCCTCAAGCCCAAGGATCGTATCTCTCCAGCACTGACATCTCTGCATTGGCTCCCATTGGCTGCATGGATTAAGTTCAAAACCCTCTGCATAGTCCACAAGGCCTACTGGGGCCTGGGTCCTCAATACCTCCAACTCTATCTTCGTAAATACCCTCCAACTCGAGCTCTTCGCTCCTCCACCTCCACCTCCAACTGCCTCAGGCTCAGTTGCTTCTCCAAGCAACGAGTCAGTGGTAGATCTCTTTCTTCGCTATGGCCTCCCTCTGGAACAGCCTCCATGCCTCTCTGAAACTTGAGGAGAACCATCTCTGGTTCCGGAAGCACCTCAAGACCTTCCTCTTTGCTTCTGCCCTCTCTCTTCCTTTCCCCTGCTGATTTCCTGTCTGATACTGCACTGGTCACCTGGCTCCCCTCTGAATTCGGGCCAGGTCCCTGCCCGTCCATTTGCACACCTGCACTGCCTCCCGGCAACCCTTGCACTTGGGTTTGTATCTGTAACCCTACAGACCCCTACCTGCACTTTTGGATGCCTGCTGTCTGCACTCACTTTTGTACCTGCTGGCCGAACTTCTTGTTATTGTTTTGATCCCATGTACAGCACTGCCCCCTCCCCTTGCACCTTTCCCCTCCCCTCTCCCAGGCTCTTGCGCAATCTCAATATCACTTGGCCTAGTAAGATCGTTATCTCTGTCCTCCCTCTGTTCCTCCTTCCGTGCCTCTTCGCACCTTAACTCTCTTGTCTATAGACGTACTACAAATGCCATATCATATTATATCATCATATGTTGCTTAAATTTCCTTTGCTATGCTTTGTCGCTCACACTCATAACTGGGAAATATTTACACCCATCCAGTTAACATCAAGCATTAACACTGGCGTTATTGGCTGCCCAAAGAAAGAAAAGCCTCTTTCACAGTTGTAAAATACTGATGAGCTTTTCATTTAACAGTGTGTTGGGAAATGTATATATATGACACGGCCCACCGTAGCAGCCGTGTAGTTTTGCTTCAGTTGCTAAATTCATGGGAAGAGCACTTTTTCGGCGGCTTATAGCTTCGCTCCCCACTGACGTATCTGCACCAAAATTTGCAACAAAAGTATATGGGCGGCTTTAAATCTTTTCTCGAAGTTTGCTGAGGTTTAGTGGGGAGGGGCAAAGTTATAGGGGGGATCCCCAAAAATATTTCTTTCCCATAGACTGAATGGGGAAAAACTTTGCACACGGCTACAGGCCGAACGGCTGGACTGATTTTCGGCAAATTTGCGGCAGGAGCGGGGGCTTGGGTCAGAAAGCGTGCTTTTGTGTGTTTGGTGGAAATCCGACCAGTACTTTATTTTTATTATTGAAATGTACATCCCAAAAAATGTGTGCTATATGCCCCATTTCCCTGTTTGCTCCATTGGCCAATGGTATGCCATGATGTCGGCAAATGTTGGACGTGGCCGGTGGTTGGTTGGAGCGATAAACACCACCACGGTGTATCGTAGGACAGTGCCGCGGCGGAAGGGTGTGGAAAATGTACCGTACGGAATGTGTGGGGGAGTGAGAAGTGGGTAATGTGAAATATGTATGTAGGTCGAAGAAGACGGAAGAGTGCCTGTAATATTTGTGCGTACTTCGTTAACTCGCAGGTACCTACACAGGCGAGTACTTTGTGTGGTGATTGGAGGCAGGTGCCGCAACGGCCCCACAGATTGTGCTGCCACTTTTTTGCGGCCACCTATTTCCGTGGTGAGTGGTGGCAAGTACATTTTAGAAGGGGAACATTTTGCACATGAGATAGGTTGGGTGGTTGCGCAGGTGCCTGTATTATGCGGATGGAATGCGGCACTTGAGTACATGGTGGGATGCATGGGTTAAAGAAGCTGCGTTGGGTTTGAGTAAGGATTATATTATTGGCTGCATGGACGAAGGCCGAAGGCCGTAGGCCATGCACTCAAGAGGCTAGGACTGTAGGACACACATGGCACTAATGCATGTCGGAATGTGCATTAGTTACAGGCTGGTGAATGGATGGTGCCACTATGTAGAAGTGAGACTGTTGGGTGCATGGCCAAAGGCCGTAGGCCATGCACTCAAGAGGCTAGGACGTTAGGACACATAGGGGGTCATTCCGAGCTTGGAGGTAAGGGAAAAAGGATGCCGGTAAGTGATTAACGGCATCCTTTATCGCTACGGTCTATTCCGACCAACCAGACCGCTATTTACGGCACCGTAAAGTACGATGCAGTAAATGGCGATCTTGGGTTGTGCGCGCGACACACCATGCCGATATTAGCGGCATGGTGTAAACCGGAGCTGATCACAAGGAACGCGCACACGTAAATAACGGCCTCCTCAAGCCCGTTAAGTACCTAACCGGCATGGAGTACATACTGGCATCTCAGAGAAGGTGTAAAGAACCCTGAACAGTAGTTCCCAGAGCCACAGGTCCACACAATCAGCGCAGGTGTAGCCAATGGAGTCTCCCACAGCAGAAAAGGACGACACCCACACACCCTCCCACATCAAGATGATAACAATAGTGGTAGCAGTACATGAAGCAGGAGGCTCTGCTTGCAAGGGCACAATTACAATAACAACACCAACAACACCAGGCCCCACCACAAAGGAGACACAGGAGGAGAAGGAGGGTGAGACAGGCCCAGCATGCAGCAGCAGTGCAGCCACTGTCACCACCCCAGCAGCTTCCATTCCCATGCATCAGGTCCATTCCCTCAAGCTAAATCCTGAGCAGGTCCACACCCTGTACCAGCTTGACTGTGACACCATCACCACCATAGTTGACCTGAGAAATGATGAGATAGTGAGCATCATAGAAATGCACACCGCTATCCCCCCTCAACTGAAGGTGATGCCTGTGCCCCACCTCCATGCCACAGGCACCTACCAGCACACAGTGGGGACCAAGCATGGCATATCACAACCGTTCATTTCACGGACACAAAACCAAGTGCTGGATCACCACCTCAAGCACACAAGGGACTACAAATTTCTACCATGGACTACCCAGGAGATATACAACACAAAAGTTGCCTCCCATGCATTGGCAGGCATGCCAAATTACATAGGTGCCCTTGACTGCACCCACGTGGAGTACGCGGACCTACATGGCATGGAGGTGGCGTATCGCAACCGCAAGCAATACCACTCCACCAACGTGCAGACGGTATGCAACGCAAGCAAGATCATCACACATGGGTGGGCCCGACATCCAGTACCAACTCATGACTCAATGGCCCAGCTGAACCCCACGCTACCCTGCCACATGGGGCGACATGCAGGACGACGTGCCTGGTTGCTTGGTGAGTTGTCTGACTGTGTCATGCCAGTGCATCGGTGTCATGAGGTGGGTGCCTGCATAAGCAAACCGGGATGAGACGCCAGTGCACGATGTGCACCCCACCAAACACCGTGCCACAGAGCCAGTGTAACGGCACATGAGTACAGATACCCACATTGATGTAGTAAGGCACACACCTAACACTACATGACCAACATGTGACAAGGCCACAACCCACAACACGTGCACCAGTTATTGGCAGCCATCACACACCCTAAGGGCATATAGGAAGACACACTGCATATGCACTATGTGGCTGCCTCCAGCATATCACCACACCGGAGAGTCATCCCTGGGAGTGGATTGAATTGAGGCCAGCAGGGATACCACACCGCATCACCGGTTCGGTACACCCATAGGAGTGGCGGAAGTCACCATAGTAAGGATCAGTGCAGTATGATGAATGTGCCACTGACTACAGCCAACACACCCAACTACGGAATCACACAGTACACAGCACTTCATAGATCTAACCTCCAGACTGCTGCATGCATAAACAATGCTTGTACCACGAGATGTGCGTGCCATAGTTCATAGACCATGTCGAAGACGCTACCCCCTACATCATTCCATTGCACAGGATACATATCGGGGCCATGATTGGGGTAAATGCATCCACGGACATGAGCGTATGGCCATTAACAACCTGCTGCCATGCAAGACAAGTTCAGTTCTCCACCATGACAGTCCAAACAATTACCTTCATTGCCTACACATGCAGGTGATGGTGGCTGTCCCTTGACACCATGGTACAGGACCCCTGTCAGGAATCCACAGAACAGGCCCGAGGAGGCCTACAATACTCCCCATACCCGTACATGTGTGAAGATGAAGCAGGCACTTGGCTTGTAGAAGGCACATATGAGTTCCCTAAGCAGGTCGGGTGGGGCACCCATCTACTGCAATGCGTGGGTGTCCAAGACCCCCATTTCAATGCATAATGCTGAACAAAATGTGCATCCCTTGGAACGTGGCCCTGTCCCCTGACATGGGACTGCTAACACCAGATGAAGATGGAGTGTAGGAGGAGGAGGAAGGGGCAGGACAGGATCATGGTGCCAGTGCACAGGAGGGACATGTCGTGTGGCAAACATTGATTGGACATCAAAACCGAAACACAAGTCAGCAGAGGGTGGCATGACATGGGCACATAGGGCACTGGGTGTGGGGATACTTGTACACCATGCACCGTCAGATATCATAATACACATGCTCAATGATTTATGTCCACACAGGTGTAACTTTGTGACACAAACGGTGTAATGAAAATGTAAATGCATAAGTGTAAACATACCCCCCAACTCCCCAACACACCCTCACCCCCTACCCCCCTCCCCCCAACTCCCCAACACACCCACATCCCCCCAACTCCCCAACACACCCTCACCCACCACCCCCTCCCCCCAACTCCCCAACAGTAGTCCAATGGTGTCCGTCAAGGCCACATGTGGCAGCTATGCTATCTACTCCATGCTCCCGGGGCCCGGGGGAGGCATGTCATGGCGGCGCTGTGAACGTAGCGAACGTCGCAGTGGGTTTGCCTGGGTTGAGCGACTGGATGAGGGGGTGTCCTCTTGCTGAGCCGGCTGAGTGGGACGCGCAGCCTCAAGGGCATCTGCAATGCGTCCGAGGACTTCGCAAAGGCGGTTTGTACTGTCCGTCACCACCTTGCCATTAGTTCGTCAATCCACTCCACCCTGCTCTGGCGGTTGTCTTCCATCAGCTCAGTGATGAGGGCAGTGAGCTGTGCCGCACGCAGTGCATCATTTGATGGGGTGTCATCCCTGCAGGGGATTGGGCTTACATGCCCTGACAGGGCTTCAACTGGGGGACTGGGCACGGGATCGGCATCTTCCTGTGCTTCACCACGTGCACATCGGCCAGGTGTGCACGTGGTGAAGCACCTGGCCCCCCTGAGTCGCTGCACGACACCTGGTGGTAATTGCTGGGCTCTGGAGTGTGGACGGTGGGGAATGATTCCTCCTCTGATGCTCCACAGATGGATAAGGGGCTGTCCACGGTTTCAAGGGGGGCTGTGGCTGCCACCTCCCCAGCGATGCTGGACTCCTCTAACCTTGGAGTGGTCAATTTACCTTGCGCCGATGCAGGGAGGGATGGGGGTGGTGCACCCTCCATGGGCCTTTGAGGAGCCGGGTTGGGTGTGTCCTTCTGGGCTGGTATGCAGCAGACCCTGCCTTTGCCCCTGGAAGTGCTGGGATGGCTGGTCTCGGGCTCCCCACTCTCATGGTCACTGCCTGTGGGGGTAGAAGAGAGCGACGGCACGAGTGATTGTTTGAGACGCTAATGACATTAATGGCTACATTCACATTTCAGTCATTTGGGGTTTGTGGCCTTTTGGGTATGCAACAGCACTACTTTACAATCATGTGTATGATATGTATGTAGGTGTCGTAGTCACTCATCCTGCACTGGTACTGTGTAGTCTGACTCGCACACTGGCCACCCAGCTGCACAGTGTGCATCATGGGATGTGCCAGTTTGTGCACTGTGTGAGAAATGCGTTATGACCTTTCACTTGGGCCTAGCTTGGGTGGCAGTTGGTTCAGCATGATTTGGATGGGGGGTGGGCACCATGACAAGGTGCCTTGGACGGCCCTTGGGAGTGTATATATCATGTAATTGGCATTGGCAGTGTTGACTTTGGACACTCACCTCCATCAGCGGACGATGGTGCCCCACACTCCATTTCGCCGACGCCCTCTATGGATTGCGTTCCAATCAGTGCAGCACATGTTTCCTCCCATGCCATCAGTTTCATTTGGGAACTTGGGCCCCCTCCGGTCTGCAGTACCTGACTGCGGTTGGCGGAGAGGATGCTCCGCACCCTCAACTGCAGGTCATCCCACTGCTTGCAGCAGTCCTTGGGGGTGCGGGGGGTGGTGCCAACTGCGCTCACCCTCTGGGCGACTAGTGCCCAGATGTTCTTTTTCCGGCACTCGACGCATGTCCCCGCTGAACACAATGTCAGCGTGCTCCTGAAGTGTGTCTACCAAGGCCTGCAACTCATCTGGGCAACTGGGCTAAATCGCTGCTTGCGTAGCCGGTCTGCCGTCTTCTTTGGGGCTTTTGGCATTCCTGCAGGGTGTGATGGCCTTTTCCAGTGTTCAGAATGCTCCCAAGGGTGCTTCCTAATTAGAATGGCAATGGATAGTGTTTATAAAGATGGCCGCCGCTCTCCTTCCCGTTCCTGTGCGATGACGATATTTCTGGTTCCGTTATTTAACGGTGGCCGTAATTTACGGTAGTCCTAATTTACGGCCTGCGTTATTTACGGACATTGCTGATTCCATGGTGGTATTGTTAAGTATGGCAATCATCATGCCGGTAGGGGGTTTTACAGGTCCTTTTGCGGCATGGCCCTAGGTGCTTTACCGGCATGTCGCAAAGCTCATGCCCGCAATGTCGTAATGCGCCGCAATTAGCAGTCTGTGACCAGATCGGACTCGTTCTTTGCTCCAGGCCGATAAAGCCCGGTACACCTCCAAGCTCGGAATGACCTCCATACTGTAGTAAGGCATTTTGGATTCTGCAGCAGGATGAGGGTGGTGACCTGTAAAGAATGGGTGTGGAGCACATTTCAGACGCAATAGAGCAGGACAAGTGAGTTGCCATAACTGCTAGTGTGGTTTTGCTGGTGAGGACACTGTGACAACATGGTAACGTTTTTGATGTGTACTTGGAGATGGTGCTGTGAAAAGTGCTGCAGTCTGGGCACTGGGTGCTGGGTTTCCCTACTGTCACTATGGAGTTGCGGTGCCTGTGTTGAAGGTGTAGCCTATTGGGTGTATGGCCGCAGGTGGTACGTTTTAGGCCATGGATTGAAGAGCCTAGGGCTTCAGGGAACCCACGCCACTAATGCAATGTTGACTGAGTATCTGGTAGACGGTGATCACCTGCAAAGAACGGTTGTGCAGTACTTTGCAGACGACATAGAGCAGTACAAATGAGCTGGCAGGTCTGTATTTTTGGCTGTGCAGGTGAGGTGGCTGGTAGAATATGATAAAGTTTTGGATGTGTGATTAGAGTTGGTGCAATGAAAAGTCATGCAGTGTGCCCAGTTGGTGCAGTGTGTGCATACCGACTTTATGGCACAGGGTATGTTAGTAGTGCAGCTTCTATGGTTTCTTTACTATGATGTGTGCAGAATTGTTGAGGTAGGGCCAATGTTGTGACAATGTTGTGGTTAGGTTGGTAGTGAAAGAATAGTTTGTGAATGGTAGTGGATAGGGGTGATGGAGGCTATGGTATCTTTGTGGATGGTGGTAATTACAACCTGTTTTCATCAATAGGTGCTTTATGGTGTGAGGGAGTTGGGTTGAAACGCTGCTATGTATGTTACGTTTGTGTAATATGTTAGATGCCTATATGGTCGTATGCATGCATTCACAGTGTTGTTGTGGGTGTGCGCAAGGGTGGAGTGTTGTGTGCATGGCGAAAGGTTTGCAGGGCGCGCCGCAAGATTATTGTGGATGCTAAAGTAGGGCATTGTGTAGGAAAAGTTTCTGGTGGAGGGGCTTTGGCAACAAAGGGAACGTGTTCTCAGAGTGTTAAAGGGGAAATATGGAGTTGGGCACAGAATAGGCGGCAGTAAGGGACTGTTGGAGAAATTGAGTGAAGAAGTATTGTGTGTGCTTTACTAGGGCATGGCCCTAGCTGTAGCTGGGAAAGTGCACATGCCACATCATGGCTTTATGAGCATGGAGCCTTTGGAAATGGAATTGTGGGGATTCTCCAATGAGGATTAGAGGGTGTGGTTTACCTGAAGGGGTAGTGACATATTTTTAATGAAAGGTAGATGTACAGAGGTTGGCCGACATGAAGAGACGGCGAGTGCTTCTAGTCAGTGATAGCTTTGTGCACGATCTGCACAGGTATGCCGTGGAAAGAGGCTTTGATACTGACTTTCAGTTGGAAGGAGTGCAGGCTTTTTGGGCCACAGTTTGAGTGGGGTTTCAACTGCATGGATCTTCTTTGCAAATATGTGGCCTCTGTTGGTACTGTAGATGTGGTGGTCGTGCATTTTGGAGGACTACATTTGGGGCCCATGTCGTATTTATGTTTGCTCGCTTATTTAAAGAAGTTGATGAGAGCTGTGATGCAGATATTTCCTACGGTAAAGGTTATTTTCTCATCGATGACGCCAAGAGGACAATGGAAGCAAGCCGGTGTCAGTTGTCCACATAACATCCGTATAGCAGCGTTTTCCCATTCAATTTTATAAGTTTTAGTAGGGCACTTTAACGATAATGTTGCTTTAGGGCCATTTTTTCAGTAAAGGCAAAAGGTGTTTAGTACCCGTGGAAGCCCCGGAAAGTCCTGCTTAGCCCGGAGTCTCTCTTCAACCCACTGTGGACTTGTGGATTTGTCGTTGCTGTTTTCTGCTTTGCACTTCAACACCCACAAGGTGAAGGCTTATTGCTGAAGGACTTTAATAACTATTATACTGAGTGTATAGACTCTAAATCTCTTTTCCTCACTTGTTTAGGCTTTGCTCACGCAATTTTGGAGGCGTGGCTATAAAATTGTGGTTCCGTGCGCTCCGCGCACGCACCCGTGGGGGCCCCGGAAAGTCCTGCTTTGCCATGCTTGTCGCAGTTGGCGGTTAGGCTGCGGCTCTCTCTGGGTCTATCCTTCCTCCCTGGGGTGTTGTGTGTTTGTGAGTAGAGCCATTTTGCGCCAGCAATGAAACAAGGCATTATTACTCTGAAATCAGGCATGCCCGTAGTGACAGCAATTCACTGTACTAACGGTGATGGTTCCCTATTCAACTCGCCACAATTCCCAACCAAAAGATCACAATTAAGTTCCACACCTCGTATGGGTGTAACAAAACCCGAATTAAGATCAAAAGCCTAAATCCTATTGGGAATGGATATTCGACCCTTTTGTCGTGATGCACGTCAGCTGGACCCTAAAGATGTGGACTGTGCAAATCTCTCGGTTGCGGCAACACGACTCTTGGAAATCCCAGCCACCTCATGCAGTTGCCCTCATAATGGTTCTCCACATGGACTCTGTGGCATACATGACATTTTGGATGTAAAAACATCCGATGGGCAATCCAATTCTGTGACAGCGGTAGTCCCTACGGTAACCTTTGCTAAAGAAAACGTATCTTTAACGGACAGTATTTTGCTGAAAGATGTGATAACTGGTTCTGTTGCTATGTCAGTCAAAGTCCCTGTTTTGTCTGATAATGACATCTCTAATCTTAACTCATCTAAAACAATTATTTCTGGTGACATGGCGGTAATTGACCTAGACACGAATGCATCATGTTTCTCTGCTCAGACGTTATCTGAAAATCTATCTAAATCACCGATTTTATTTACAAACATTTGCGACACAAATTCAGTGGAGAAATTATCATTCATTGCCCCTACCCCACGGAAAATGGCGGGCAATCACGTCTCCACAGTTGAATCGGTAGAAAAGCAAAATGGCCTAACCGAAATTGCATTAACCTCAATGAACACAGCTATTCTTTCTCTAGCTAAATTGTTTGAAGCTTTAGCCACTAAGGCTGATGTCCACTCTCATCAATTGAATCAGATTCTATCTGGGCATCTTCCTATTACAAATAAACTTGAGACTTTAGGACATGAAAACGTCAGTAAGCTCCCAAACCTATATGCAGACAGCTGTGTCTTCGCAGACTTTTCACAATATTCCACATATGTCGAATCCCATCATCGATTTGGCTGATATTGCAATTGAACCTGTGGCTGATCTTAAAAAAAAAATAAAAAATAAAAAAATTATGCACTCTTTGATGGTACGAGCACAACTGTATTTGACCTGCCCGTAAAATCAGGGAATACAAAGGGAGATTCATCTAAGAAATCAGAAAATGTAAGGTCTGTGGCAAAGCAAACATCCCAAATCAAATAGTTGGTTACAAAATCTCTCACTACCTCCAACAAATACTAAAACTGCCTCTAAGGCTATAGCAAAAAAATACCTACTGCAATGTCACGCGAAGAAAGCCGGGGTTTCAACAGAAAAGAGCATCTCTGTCCATTCTTGTAGCCCTCTGAATGCCTTGGTAAGTGCAGCAGCAGCTAATGTAGTCAGTGTGAAACAATTAGATGAAATACAATGTTTCCATCCCAAGTCATCTCTTGAAGATCAGAGTTTGTCTGATCGACGTAGAGAAATAAGACAGGCAGTGGACGAATACATGACCTCCAAACCAGCACCTAAGAAGCTGAGCTTGGCGACATGTGAGCCCACAGTACCCACTCCAAAAACTCTCTGTGTCAACGCAACTGCAAGTACAGGAGAGTCTGGCCTCTTGTTGGCACAGAAGTACAATTAGCTTGTCCTCAATTACCTGATGGTTTTCAATCATCTCTACATACGATACAGATGCAATATCGAAACAAGAGTAATGAGCCACAACCCAAGATCTCTCCCTCCCCTAATATAGAAGAACTGATCAAATCCACAGTATTGAAAATTCTTGATGCTCATACCGCTACAATTGGCAGTGAGCCAAGGTCTGAGTCCATGGAGAATACAAACCTGCTTGACTCTAGTAATTTGCCAAAGCAAAAAAACCCAATCCCTTACACCAAACGGCCTGCAGTTCACTTGTTATCTATCAGATGTCGACCTTCCCTGGCACCACAGTATCATTTGAACCGAGCCTCTGTTCTATCTATATTCAGTGAAATTCCTGAACTAGACGACATTGGTAGTTTCGATATCGAGCACGTGGAATTTACTGATCGGTTAAAATGGTCATCAGTGAACTTATAGATAAACTCAAGGGTTGTAGTTAACACCATCTGGGCAGTTAAGTCCCAGCTCTATGACCTTGGATTTATAATTTCGGCCGTTCCGGGTTCTCCGGAGTGCACTCCAACTGATGCATCAAAGCAAATCATACACCAACAATTGAATAAAAAGCAAAACAACTGCTCCCACAATTGCAACTGCAATCAAAAAGATACACAGCATTAGCATTCGGTTACAAATGCAACTGCTCTGTTCCCGATCAGCTGGAACTCTAGAGGATATAGGCATTTAATGAACAACCAAGCCATCAAATTATTAGATCACGATTTAATATTAATACAAGAATCTTGGCTCACTTGTGCCACATCGTGGAATAACTATGATATCCTCCTCACTCCAGCGGTTAAGGGAATTTCTGGGCGACCTACCTCTGGTTTGCTAACGGCTGTTAAGCAGAGTTCATCCCTAAAAGCAGAATCATGGTTTTCCCCAAATTCCTTCATACAAATGTCCAGACTTATTGGACATAATATGCATTGTGCACTCATCAATGTCTATTGGAATCCGATGGGCATCACAGATGACAGGTTTTTGGACTCAATGAACAAGGCTTTGGACCTCATAACTTTAGATGGCAATCTGGACACTATCATTATAGCTGGAGATCTGAACCTCCACTGTTTGGGCCCAAAAAGGAAAGCTGAAATTACTTGCCTTGCTAAATGGACAAGCTTTGTTGAATCCAGAAACCTGTTTATGTTAAATGGCTCATCTGACATGGATATTCCTGCTAGAGTAACTTGCCACCGAGCCTTTAGCAGGAGAATCATTTACTATATTTATGTTAACACAAATATGTTGAATAAAGTAAAATCTTTTCAAGTTATAGACACTGAAGCGAGCAACCATAACATGCTTAACGTGATCTGGAATTCCAAATTTACAAGGATTCAAGAGAAACCTCAATATCTCAAGGGTTCCATTACAGTAAGCACGGCAAGGAATAGGTTCATTTGGACGGAGTCTTCCTTGGAAGCGTTTAGATCCTGCTATGATGCTCAGCTTAAGTCTCAAACTACTCAAAAACAAGGTACAGTAGTCATCTACCATGAACTAATGCAGTTGTTCCAGCCTGCTTCTATAGCTTATAAACAAAAACAATCACCTCACTTTCATATATTTGACCATGAAATCAAAATCAAGAAATCACTGGTTCGAGCTGAAAGGAGGGAGGTCTATACGCTCCCTTGTGACAAACGAGTGACGGCCCTGACTCATATTAAAACCGGATACAGGAATTGGTTAAGAGGTATGCAGGCTAAATTATATCAAAATGATGGCAATCATATGCTAAAACTACTGGCTAGTAAAAACTCTGCAGAATTATGGAAAATCATCAATCAAGCGACTGCAGGACATCGGGTTGCAATCCAGACAAATGATGTGAATGAAGAGAAGTGGGTACAGTATTATTCTAATCTTTATGCTGCACCCCCTGAGAATTTGAGAATTCTTAAGCCCCTGCCCCATCCTATTTTCCATCTAAGGTTTGATAAGGATGATATTTTATTCTTTATCAATAAAGTTAGTCGTTCTAGGGCACCCGGGCCATATAGTTTGTCAAATATGCAACTGAAACAATTCCCGGCTATATGGGCTGATATACTTTTATCTTATATTTAGGAACATACTTTCATCACCAAAAATACAGCTGTCTTGGAAACAGTCCATTACTATCCCAATTTATAAGAAAGGAAACCGGTCCAACCCGGCCAGTTATAGACCTATATCCTTGTTAGATGTGCCTGGGAAGATCTTTTGCCGTTTAATTCTAAGAGATTTGAATAACTGGTCCAAGAATCTCCTCAAGAGAGATCCTTTCCAATCTGGTTTTGTCAGCGGGCTAGGAACCCTACCTAATATCATAACTATTAATATGCTTAAAGCTCAGTATGTTTTCCGGAAACAATCTTTATATTTTGGATTCATTAATTTCCGGACGGCATTTGATTCAATTAACCGTGAACCTTGTTTCAAAAATTAGAACTTCTAGGTTGTCCGGTATCACTACTAACTTTGATAATCCAGTTGCACACGGAGACTACCATGCGTGTGAGATTATCTTTGGAGGGTCTTTTTTCCTTCATCCTTCAGCACCCATTTGGGCCTTAAACAAGGTTGTATTTTTGCCTCCATTTTGTTTAATTTATTTATTCTGGACATGGGCAAATCATTTCTCCAAGTTGTCTCTGATGCTCTGGAGCTGGGGGTCAGCGTATAGCTTGGTTACTGTACGCTGATGATCTGGTTCTAATATCCCAGACCCCTAGGGGACTTCAAAAACTGTTATCTGCTCTATCTACCTATGTTGAAGATAACTATCTTACTGTGAACCTGGATAAATCACAGATTTTGGTCTGCAAAAATCAAGGTAAAAACAAACCCAATAATTTCATTTGGTCCATCCGAAAAACAACCTCTGAAATCTGTCTCAGAATATAGATATGTGTGGCTCATGATACAGAATACAGTCATTGACAATCTCTATTTGACCAACCTTCAGTCTAAACTCTCAAATCTGACTTCACAAGCCAGAATTGTATTCTATAAATATGGGAAATTCACCTTGAAACATCTTCTTTTCTATGAACAAAAGGTAATCCCCATATTGACCTATGGTGTCGAATCAAAACTTTATCTCAATGATAAAATATGGAACAAACTAAAGGCCTGTTTTTGGAAAAAAAAGTATTACACCTGCCGAACTGCTCACCCATGCCAATCCTGCGATTCGAGTTAGGCTTGAACTCATTGGCTTGTAGAGTTAAGTGGCGGATGTGTTCCTTTTTTCGCAAGTGTTTACTAGGTCTGGAAATCAATAACATCCTGAGTACGGTTGCCTATTACCTGTCTTCATCAAACCACGTCTTTCCACTCACATGGCGTAATCAGGTAATGAATACCTTGGCTGAAGCTGATATAACAGTATCACTCCTATTTGAAAATCCTGTGCGTGCCAAGATAAAATTTTATTGCTGGGACTGGATAAAAAAACGAGAAGCTTGTCTAAATTATAAAGATTTCAACAGTACCAACTTTGGCAATAAAAAGCTGGGTCAAGTCACAGGTTATCGGTTGAAATGTCCTTCTGCAACTATACAGAATACATTTTTATGCTTCAGATTGAATTTATGGCTAACCAGGGAAGTGCTTACCAGGCGTAACATCATTTCAGCCAATATGAATTACTGCTGTTACTGTGAGATTCCCACAGAAAAGGAGACTCTACAGCATTTGATAGTATCTTATGTTAATTTAGATGACCAACGAGCTATATTTTTCACTAATATGCTTAATGTGCACAATGAACAAGATGAACATCAGATCTGGAGATTATTGTTCTCCAACATGAAATTCCCTGTGATAAAAGCATTAGTGCAATTTCTTGATGCAATTTTTCCCGCTGAAATTAAGTTGTAATTATATTCCTGAGCATAATTTATCAAATGTCTAAATCCAAATGTGTATCTAGGAATCGAGATGTGTTCAGCTCCTTTTATAAATGTGTTTTTATGAATGTTTTAATTAATGATATTTTCTCTGCTGTGAATTTTTGAAAAGTTGATTTATTCAGCTATATCAAAATAAAAAAATTAAAAAATATTTAAAAAAAGGTGTTTAGTAGAGCAACTTAACCATAACGTCCTTTTAACAACGTTTTTTTGTTAGTGAATATATATTACACAGCCACGATAGTGGCTGTGTAGTTATGGTTAAGTTGCTGTTTCCATAGGAAGAGCACTTTTTGGGCGGCTTATAAGTTTGCTCCCCCTGATCGCTCCGCGGACAAGATTTCAATTGGCTAATCCGTGGTGTAATGGCCGCGGACATGTTGCACCTTCACCGATTGGTTGTGGCACAGCGTGAAGTGCATCATATTCTTTCGATGCGCCCGCCATCTTCATTTCGTTTTTTCTTGTACGCCGACATCGCTGCTAACATACATAACCCAAGACACCAAGGCACTTGTTAGACTTATGGATTACTGTTTCGGAAGATGAGCATTAATGAGGGTGTGGTGGGATGTGGTAGTAGTAATTCAAACAGTGATGTATTCTTGTCACTACAGTCATACGGTACAGTGGGAGTTAATACTCAATGTATGGCAAGGACTTACTGCGTCCACGTTACAATGCATTAACAACAGCACTGCAGTCAGACTGGCGTTGTACAGTGTGAAATCTGAGCCAGCCACCTGCACTGTTTCATGGACACAGCGCTTCTGTAAGTGTATGGGAGTAGCGGTTCCCATGAATGGCTGTTGATATGTTGTTGCAAAAAAAGAATGTATCTGCATTCTGAGTGAAGGTCACTTGCTTTGCTCTTTTGGGTATGCGCTCAGTACGGCCGTACATTTAACGGAACCCATTGTTTTTTTACCTTGAGCTACAGGGAAAATTTAGTAAGAATGCAGAGAGTAACACTTTGGAAAACATACTGTTCGATAAGGGTATGTTTCAAAAACGTTTGTAAGGCACATGCAATATCACTTCAGCAAGAACATTTCCTGCTAACACACTGCTGCCTGACTGCACCAAACTCAATGGAGTTTTATTTGTGAAATAAAAGTACTTTAGTAATTCTTAAATGTTAGTGTTTTGTTTTAAAGATAAGTCTTCTACTTCAAAATGTGGTGTGCTTTGTTGCACATCGCAGTGTGTTCTTTTTTAGGTGCTGCGTGACGGCACGTAAGTCCTTATGCACGCATTTGCCTATGCTGCCCAGGAACGTTATCGCGAAAGATATTGCATACCACTACGTTTGGCTATGTGAGGGTCAGGGCCGACTCATATGATTTAGTGACGTCAGGCCAATTTATGTTACCCAGATGCAGCACAGACCAAAATTAGTTCAGGATGAACATGGTATGTTGTCAGATTTCGTATCTTTCTGAAAGAGGAAAAATGAAGTAAGATGCATTGAACATGTTTGCAATACATCAATGTTTGTAAAAAAGTACATAGTCCCACCCTCGCTATAGACATATCTTCAGACCTTTCAACTTGTGGAACTTATGAAATTATGTGTGCAAAGGTGAGTGGTAATGGTGCTGCTTGGAATATTTTTGACGTGATTGCGCTTGACATCACAGAGTTTGTTGGGATTTTGTGCAGACGTAAGAAGACGATTCTTTTGCGTACTGTATGCATAGTTTTGGGAAAAAAACTTGATGCATGTACAACAAATGTATGTACGGATGATTGACAACGACAGAAAAGCCTGGTGTTGTCGATGTGCCAGTGTTTTGATATTTGACAAGTGTCGTAATGTACATAAAAAACCACCACTACATTTTTAGTCTCTGAGGAGTAGGCTGTAGCTTTTGGTTGTGGCCACAATGTCGGGGATGTGGTACTGGCCATTACTGGAAGGGACAAAACATAGTATTGAAGTCGCCATGTCCACCAAGGACTGGCTTTCTGGTAAAGTTCTTGCACAAAATGACACATTTCACAAGGCAGAAAAATGCGGTCATGCCATTATGGTCATACGGTTTAATTTCTGCTTTCTGCAGGCTGTAATGGAAAGCGAAGAAGGATTTGTATGGAACACCCGCCTTCGCTTTCTATTATGGAGGCCATCTTGGAAAAGGATTTTTTTTCTTTAACCGGGAACGCCGAAGGCATTCCCGGTGAAGACAAAAAATCCTCTTTTTCGGTACCACGGCTTACTGCTGAAAAATCTAGCTTGCTAATGCCATTCATCCCCCTTTTTTGGGGTGGAATGGGGGTTAATGATCCAGAGACCTCGGTATGCACTCTCGCTTTCATTGTGCTGCAAACTTGCCCTGTGGAGTTGTGCACGGAAATTGTTGCAGTCACAAGTTTCAATACAATATAAAATGCACTTCCTCACTATCACCGAGACCCACATGTTATTGTGAAGTGTGTATCAGTTTTCGAACACGTCACCATGCTGTGCGCCAGCATATGATAATGTGGAATTCGTCGGAAGGTGGGCCGTAAAGTGAAATGTTTGTTTACAGTATGCTTACGTGTTACTATTAGAACCTTAATACATGCAGCAACAAAAAAAGTTACTGTTCAATTGCACCAATAAAACCATATGAAATTCAGTAAAAAAAACTTGAACGGGACGTTATGGTTAAGTTGCACTACTAAAAACCTATGCAATTCATTACCAAAACTTTCTGACCGGGACGTTATGGGTGTTAGTCTTAGCAGTGCACGGTTGTGGCGCGAGTTATGGTTGCTTAGGTTACCATATCTGGCGAATTTCAGGGGTTTTTCGGTTTTACTTGGAACCATAACATCCCAGTCAGAAAGTTTTTGGTAATGAATTGCATAGGTTTTTAGCAACTTAACAATAAAGTCCCGTTAACAAAGTTTTTTTACTGTGTGTATATATATATATATATATATATATATATATATATATATATATATATATATATTCAAGGAAAAAACGTTAGTTGCAGGAACGTTAAGGTGAGAACTTAACGCAACAAAACCCTTCAACTTCAGCTAAAGCCACCTGTACTTCGCGCCCCCTGTTGCGCAGCCTCTGACCACAATGATGGCGTCACAGATCACATTACTGGTCACATCACTAATTACATTACAACAGTAACTGGCATTAAGCACAGTGTGCATGGCCAAATATATTTTAACACATGAATGGGTACTAGTCATGGCCTTCAGTTATGGTCACTGCTCACAACCTTCACCCATGCGCACTGCATATTTTAAAACACTAACAGGCTACCGACCATAGAGTTTGGCCATTACCAGTGGATACAGCTTACAACCATGTCTACTGTATATTATATACACTAATCAGGCACTAGCAATGTACTTTAGCACAATCATTGGCTGTGCCTACTATATATTCTAACATATAGATGAGCCACTAACCATGGTCTTTTACCTAGAGCAGTTTGCACACCTTTTGGCTATGTCCACTGTATATTTTAAAATAATAACATGTCATAAGCGATGGCCTTCGGTCGTGCCTGCTGTGTATTATACAACACCAAGCAGCCACTAGCTATGGCCTTCGGCCGTGCCCACTGTATATTGTATACACTAACCAGCCACTAGCCATGGTCTTCAACACAATACTAGCCAGTGGCCACAGCCTTTAGTTGTGCCGACTGTACATTTTTACATATTAATGGGCAATAGCTATGGCCTTTAGGCATGGCCACTGACTACAGCTTTCAACGTTGCCCACTGTATATTTTAAAACATTGATGGGCTACTAGGCATGGCTTTTAACCATGCACATGGATATCTTTGAACACTAAGAGACCACTAGCTGTGGCCTTTGGTGCTGGCCAGTGACCGCAACCAGCCTTTGTCACGACCATGTCCATGGCCTAAATTGTTATTAAGGTGATCATAGTTTTCATGAGCTAACTTATACATTATGTTATGTCTAATTCCATGATTGATGTAATCAGTTATATGCAATGTAATTAGTGTTGTTATCACCATTGATGGCATCAGTGATGTGATTTGTAATGTCATCAGTGTTCTAATACAACATGTAATTAGTGATGTCATCAGTGAGGTGATCTGTGATCTCATCATTGTGGTCATAGGCTGCGCAACAGGGGACGCCAAGTAAAGGTGGCTTTAGCTGAATTTCAGGGGTTTTGTTGCGTTAAGTTCTCACCTTAACGTCCCTGCAACTGAAGTTTTTCCTTGAATTTCAAGGATTTTGTTATGCCATAGATTTTTAGAACGCTTACAGACCACTAGCATGGTCTGCGGCCAAGGTCAGTGGGCACGTCCGAAAACTATCAAACCAGTAGCCAAGGCCTTCGGCCATAGCTGGTGGACACGGTCACGCTATATTTTAAAACACTTGCAACCCATCGCTCAAAGACGTCCATCAATCACAAACAGATTTTGTCCTGTTTTGACAGTTTTATTGTTATGTATAAAAGATTGCAGGCTTTGAGAAGTCATAATGTTTTTAGGCAACACGCAGTGAGATTAAATTATTTGCTATGGACCACACACTTTGGTTAAGCAGTGTGCTCCAAGCCCCTTTTATTTTATCGCCTGTCTCTTGGTGACTGTTGTGATACATCGCACAACCCCAACTAACCACATTTAAGCAGCCTGGAAATGGGCAGAAAATGACCAGCAAGAATAACATATGCCCAGGTACTTTTGCCCCACAGCAAAATCAAAAGCTGGCACCCATGAATATATGCACAGTAAGTGGCCATATATTTGCAAGTTAAATATACCACATGCAGTTCAATTGAACCTCTCCTTAGAAGAGAGTGTGCAAGACAAAATAGCATTGAACTTTTACAAAAAGTAATGAACACCAGAAAAATAACCTGAAGAAATGTTCCAGTAAATATGCTAGAAAAGTATAAAAGGTGCTCACCTTTTAAACCCAGCAATCTGTAGTGAAATATTCCATGTACGACAAAATCTCAATACGAAACAATTGCTTGTGATCTTGTGGGTAAGCGTCTGCAGTGGGAACATGACAACCGGAATAAAATCCTGGTATCTAAATACTTGATCAAGCTTACCAACCTGAAAAAAACAAGGGGTTGTGCTGCCCTCTGAAAAAATGTTTTCTGATGCTTGTTAATCTGCTTAGAATCACATGCTGTGCATATGGTCCGACATCCAGTGGTAACCGCGGAGTATTGATCTTGTCTTTCGGGAACCAAAAGGGGACGTCGGCATAGGCGTGTCTGTAACACTATCCCTACCGTGACATGTGTAGTACCCAAAATCCGTCACGTGCCGAGGTCCCTCAGATGGTTTTTTTCCGCTCAGATAACTGGTCGCCCTATAGCGGAGTTCTTACTAGAGACACTGTTTATCTTACCGAATTGTCGGTTTATTCCCCGTTAAGTCACTTCGCCCAACAAGAACATCTTCGACGAAGACTAGGGGGGGATATGTCTCGGCTGTGGATTTCACCGCCTAAGATTCGGCGGGCGGTTTTTCCACGTGGTCGGGCCCTCTGGCCGGCCTATACAGTAGGGAGAGTGGGGTCAGAGTGGCCATATTGTTTTAGTATGTCTTTCTTCCTTTCCCCTCTTTTCCCTTTCGGTTTGGTCATCCTTCTCTTTTTCTATGGAGAGGACTCCTTTTAGGTTCTGCCCTAAGTGTAGGGTTAGCTATCCTTGGAAGGACGAGCACAGGACGTGTAACGCCTGTCTCCTCCCAGAGCACGACGAGAAGTGGCGTGTGGCGTGCAAACTCCTTCGGCCCAAGACCCTCAAGGAGCACTGTGTAAAGCGGTGGGCCGTGTACGGTATGTCACGCGTGGAGACCCCCTCCCCTGCCACCACACCAGCCGAAAGTGACGGGGGGTACTTCGGATGACCAAACGTCCAACGCGGATGTTATAGACCTTGAGGCGGATGCTTCTAGATCCGCCACGCCCATCCCCAACCCTTCCAGGCTCGACTCTGGTCTTGCTACAGGGACCACACCCAGCGACAAGGGCGTACAATCGCACTGTAAAACTAAGCACACAACCCCTACGCCAATTTCAACGGTTGCGTCGAAAAAGGCGAAAGTGCCAACGGGGCCACCAAAGTCTTCGCCGGTTCCCTCTGATCGCTCTGATCCAAGGCCTTCCGCTCATGCGCAGCAGCGCATAGCGACTGGGCAAACAAGTAAAATCAAGGGCGCTACTCCTAATCCTACACACGTCGAAGGGCAGGATCCCAACATTTCGACGAGTTCCAAGGCATCGATAGGCCCAAAAACTACGGATAGGCCTCTACACAGAAACCCATCCGCTAGGCCTCCTGGTGGCACGGACGGTCTTTCTGCTGCCGATAAATCATCGGAGCCCTGGTCTCTTGACGATTCTGCGACTATGCAAAGTAGCATTGAAAGGATCACAGCAGCGGTGGGCCCCACCCCAGTTCCCCGAAGGGTTATAAGTCAATCCACGGAAAATGTTTCAACGGATTGGCTCCCCGAACCCGATAGGGCTTACGTAGACAGTCAAGAGGCTCTCTCTGACTCCCTTAGAAGTTCCCGTCTGCGCCAAGGTGCGGGGAATGTAATTTCACCTCGTGCCGGCCCGTTTGGGTCTTCTAAATGGACTACAGAAAAGTTTGAAGGTTGTATGGATCGGCTGGAGCGGATTATCGCCTCTTCAGATCATCCACCCCCGAAAAAAGCACAGGTGGACCCTAACTCTCGGGTTCAAGTGGATCAGTCTCAAGTTTTTCAACAAGAAGATGTTTGGTTTACGTTCAAACCTCTCATCTTTTTATCTTCTCTTCTGTTTATTGCTCAAGTTACTTAAAATAAGCTATCAAGGCTTTGGAAGTAGTGTTCCTCATGTTTGTTGATTTTTACTTCAAATTCTTATTTTCTTTCGTCTTAGAGATGCATTATCCTGTTTGTCTATTGTTCCTAATGTTGTTCCAGAATGATATTAGTGCAAACACCAATTTTCTTTTAATTTCCAGCAATCATCATCGCCAACGATCATCAGGTGTTAGTTATTTGGGTTTTCATGAACCATTCTCTGGATAGATGTCTTTTTTCATTCAGTGCCGGACATATCATGATTATGTGATGTAGACTCTGTGTCATCGTTAAGTCCTTGCAAAATCGGGAATATTTTTTACTTTCGGGGATTTGTTTCCTAGCTGCCATTATTTCTCGAGTTGGGAGGATGTTTAGCCGTAGTCTCATGAATGTGTCTCTTATTTTAGAAGACGTGAAAATTTGCAAGTACGATGGTAGTTGGTTAATTCTTCTATTGTCGAGTGCACAGTGTATGTTATGCCAGTATTTAGCTTTGGCTCGGTTGGTGTTCAACCAGTCATTCTCTCTTAGTTTGATCTTTTCTTTTTGTGGTCTTTCTAGTAGCATTTCCATTGATATGTCTTGTTTTTCTCTTTTTACCTCTGTCAATCTTTTCCAGATTTCTAAGGCATTTTATGTGTTGAATATTTTCTCGTTTATGAGTATTTCAAGCTGGGGGGCATTGGATTTGCTCATGATTTTCCAATATAAATCGAGCTGTTTCCACAGGGCGATGGATTTGAGCGATTGGAGCGTAAGTTCAGCTCGAATGCGTGTAGTGGGTAGTGACATAGGCAGGTTTAACACTTTCTTTCAGAAACTCCCTTCCAATTTATCCCAGATGGTGCTGCTGATGTTTATCATGGATTCTGCTCCGTATGCTAGAATAGCCGTTACTTTTTGCTTATAGAAAGTAACTACTGGGATCAGGGAGAATTTTCCGTACTTTCGGTGTATTACCTTTGCCTGGCGTGCTAAGGACAGTGTTTTTTCTTTGAGATGTAGGGCCCATTCCTCTTCTGTTGGAGATTGAGAGATCCATATTCCCAAATATTTTATTGTATTTACTTGTTCCATTCTGTCTTTTCATATATGAAAGGAGGGGAGCAATCGGTTTTTCTTAGTTTCTTTCTGTAGTGACATGATTTTAGTTTTCTGCGTGTTTATTTCCAGCTGATTCTTTGTCGTGTATTCTTCTAGTTTTTGTAGTGCAATCTGTAGTCCTCTGGGTGTTTTTGCCAGTATGATATGATATGGCATTTCTAGCACTATATCGTCAGCATACAAGATACAGGGTATCGCTGTGTTGTTTATTTTGGGAGGGTTTATTTGAGGTGTGTATATGTTAGTTTCAAGGTCTGCCATATAAAGATGGAATAAAGTAGCTGCCAGTGGTCATCCTTGTTTCAGGCCATTCCATGTTCTAATTTGTTCCGTGAGTGTGCCGTCTCTTGATAGTCTGACTCTTATACTGGTGTCGTCGTGCAAGAGTTTGATCGGTTCAATGGTGTCTGTTGGGCACTTCCATGCATTCAGTTTTTCCCATAGGTCGACTCTGCTCACGGAATCGAAGGCCAGCTGTAAATCTACGAAGGCAGCATAGATCTGCGTTTTTGTTCTTATGGCTTCTTGTTTCAGTATGTTTAGTAGTATTGGTGCCTATTGTTTTGACAAATCCTGTTTGTCTTGTTGCGTATCTCTTTTCTTTAGTTGCCCATCTGTCCAGTTTCCCTAGTAGGAGTTTTGCAAAAATCTTCCCAAAGGGGTTGAGTAAAGCTAGGGGTCGGTAGTTTTGCGGTTCTTTTGTGGATCCATGCTTGAACATGGGTATTATTGTAGCCTGCTTCCATGTGTTTGGGATTGTTTTTGTATTCTGGATCATCTTGAATATGCTCTACCATATTGCTCCCCAGACGTCTGGATTCTGTTTGATTGTAAAATATTCTGTCCATCTTGCCTCTGGTACATCAGTGATCATTGTGCTTTGTATTTGTGTTTGATCATTTGTGTTTGATCATGTAGTAGCGTCCATAATTGTCTCGTGTTTCATTTTTTTAGGTCCTGGAGCATCTTCTCTGCATCATCTTGCATTATTAAGGCTGTGTTGTTTTTTGTCCAATTTCGGTATTCTTGCTTTGCCGCTTTGATTTTCTTATATTTCTCGGCTAGGTTTTGTTTCATTATCAATTTTATTTTTAATCTCATTTCCTTTTTTTTGTTAATATTTTCTCATTGTATGCATGAGTATGTTTATTTGCTAATTGCTTTTCATTTGTTGTATTCTGGCACCTATATGGTAGAAGTAACCATCCATAGTTGATTTTTTTGATTTCGTCTAGTGTTGAGTTATTCATTATGTTTGGCAGTTCTTGTCCGATTCTTATTCTGTTTCTTCCATTATTTATTTCGATTTTTGCTGGTTCCGTTTTTTTTTTATTAATCTTTTCATTATGTAGTGGTTGCTTGTTTCTGTTTTGATGTTTAGGGATTCACTCAGTTTGTCATGTATATCTTTAGTTATGTATATATAATCGATTATGGCAGTGGAGTTGCCTCTTGCCCAAGTTTCCATTTGTCTTACGGTTGATGTGTCGAGGCTGTCCGATCTTCTCAGGTTCCTGCTTCTTAATTCTTTGGTCCAGCATTTGGCTCAGGCGTGAGATGGCTTTCCTCTAGTTCTTCTCCTTTTTTGTCGAATATGTGAATATTTAAATCGCTGCATATTATAAATTCAATCGCATTGTATTTTCCTTGCCAATAGTACCATGTCTATAACTTTCTCATCCGTTATGCTTACTGGATTCCAGTACAGGTTCATTAGTGCCCATATTTGGTCCTTCCTGTAATTCCTGGTTGGAGATTCTGTCTCTTTGTAGAGACATATATAGTGAGGAAGAGGAGGCTTACTTTCTCAAACTATGAAGAAGATCAGCAGGACACAACAGACAACTGGGAGGAATCTTAGCAAGAAGATGAAAACCCTTGGACACAAGATCAAGACACTGATATTGTGATCCTCGATTCTCCTCCTTCCACCCCGGCTCGCCAGGCCTCCCATGTGGATGACCAAATGGCTTTCAACTCCATGTTGAAAAAAGCGGCAGAATTCTTCAAGATTGCCACCCAAGGGGCGTTACCAGAGCAGGATTTCGTGGAGGATATTATCAAAGAAAAACCTCCAGCGAGTCAATCCATCCCTCTCCTTAACTCTGTTCGGCGGCGGGTAGCCCCATCTTTCGTTGCACCTGCTCAGACACGGGCAGTGAACTCAGGAGTCGAAAAATTATTTCGGACTTCTCCTACCGACCGGCTGTGTATCAAAGGGCACGCCATGCCGGGCTCACTGGTCGTGACTACCACTCGAAAGAGGGCGGGGGTACCACTTGCCACAGGAGAATCACCACCGCCAAGGAATCTAAGAGGTTGTATGCCCTGGGCAAACGTGTCACTTCAGCAGCTACATACTCCATTCGGATTGCTAATAATACTATGTTATTAGCAAGCTACGCTGATGCCCAATGGAACTTGCTCCAAGAAAACCTCCAGGAGGCCCGGAACCAGCCAGAACAAAGCTTCTCGCCATTGTTTCGGAGTGAAAACTGGTCAATCAAAATGTGGTAAAGAACACCCTGGACACTGCAGAAACAGCAGGCAGGTCTCTTGCGCAAGGCACTCTTCTAAAAAGACATGCATGGCTGCGGACATCGGGGTTCAGACCTGAGACTCAGGCCTCTCTTATTAATAAACCTGTTGAGGAGACTAACCTCTTCGGGAAAGCACTGGATGATGCGTTGGAGACTGCCAAGAAGGAGCACGAGACTATAAGGTCCTTGCACCAGATTACACAGAAACTCTCTTCCCAGAGGGGTAATAATTATCGGCGGTCCTTTCGAGGATAGACCCGTGCCGGCCAGAATTACTTCGGCACACGCACCTTCAACACGAATGAAGCAGCCGGCAGCCCTACCTACTACCCCAAAGGGGTCAGCAACACGGCAAAGGTAGAGGCAGAGGTCCCAATCCCAGAGGAGCCTCAGCCTGTGGTCAGAAATGACCACCAAGTCCATGTCCCCTCCCATATCTCCCTGGTCGGGGGGCGATTAACATCTTTCCTCAAGGCATGGGAGGGGATAACATCTGACCAGTGGGTCTTAAAGACGGTCGTCCACTGTTATTGAGTGGAATTTGCCCGACCTCCACAGTTCAGACCGCCGCGCTCACGGCGCCTTTCACCGGAACATCTGCAGACCCTGATCCAAGAGGTGGAAGCTCTGCTGGGAAAGGCGCCATAGAAGCCGTCCCTATTCTTCAGGTAAACGAGGGTATTTATTCAGTGTACTTCATTGTACCCAAAAAGGATCTCACCATGCGTCCTGTCCTGCATCTGCGTCCAGCGAACAAGTTTATAAAACCCCAGAAGTTTTGCATGATAACACTGGTAGGAAGTGATCCCATTGCTGAAACAGGGGGACTTCATGACAACATTGGATATGAACGATGCATACTTTCATATTTCAATGTTGCCAGCGCACAGAAAATACCTAAGGTTCATGATCCAGGACAAACACTACCATTTCAAAGTACTCCCCTTCGGCATCGCCTCGGCGCCAAGGGTGTTTACCAAAGTCCTGGCAGTGGCAGCAGCACACCTGCGCAGACTATCAGTCCCAGTTTACCCTTATCTCGATGACTGGCTCATTACGGGGGACTCGTTCGACGGTTGTTTATCGAACACCCAAAAAACAGTAGATCTCCTCATAAGTCTGGGTTTTTCAATCAACTAAAAGAAATCCAGCTTAGTCCCCAGCCAAGTAAAACAATTTCTGGGAGCGCTAATTCGGACGGAAGACGGTCTTGTCTTCCCCTCCAGCGAGAGGGTTCAGAACATGCTCTCTCAGATTCCTCAATATGTAGCCAGTCGGGAGGTGAAGGTACACAAAGCGATGCGTTTGCTAAGGATGATGGCGTCATGTATATACTTGGTTCCCCACGCGCGGCTGCGCATGCGTCACATGCAAGAGTGGCTCAACAGCCAGTGGTGTCAGACAGGCGGACAATGGGAAGATCTGTTAGTTGTCTCGCCAGCCCTCTTTCTCTATCTGCAGTGGTGGTCAAGAGAAAACCTCTTGAAGGGGAAGACCTTCACCACCCCTGCAGTGGAAGCCACTCTCATGACAGACACATCTCTCACGGGGTGGGGGTCTCACCTGCTTCAGCAGACAGCACACGGAGTGTGGTCCCCCCAAGTAGCGTCCAACCTTACTGGAGCTAGTAGCAGTGTTCAAAGCATTGAAAGCCTTTCAGTGTAACTGCAAGGGAAGACAGTGCTGATCCTAACCGACAGCACTACAGCAATGTATTATCTGAACAAACAGGGGGGCACTCCCTCTCCAGGGCTATCCAAGCTGTCCCAAAACATTTGGATATGGGCTCTCAAACACAATAGGTTTTTGTTGTCCCAACATGTTCCAGGGGAGCTCAATCTTCTGGCAGACGTACTCGGCAGAGATTTTCCTCTGCCAGAAGAATACGAATGGCGGCTGCACGAAGACATTGTGTCCAACGTCTTCGCAGAATGGGGTTTCCCGGAGATCAACCTGTTCGCTACTCAGGAGAACACCCAATGCCAAGACTACGCCTCCAGGTACCCTCAGAACCGATCCAAGGGGAACGGTCTCTGGATAACTTGGTAGGGGAAATGTGTCTACGCTTTCCCCCCCGACTCCCCTTCTCAACAAGATAGTGCACAAGATGCACCAGGAACCAGTTACCATGATACTGGTGGCCCCCATGTGGGCCCGCCAACCCTGGTTCGCTCACCTGATGGAAATGTCCCTCTCCCCACCAGTCAAGCTGCCCTGCCCGTACAACATGTTGTCTCAGGACAGGGGGGACACCCTACAGCCATGCCCACAAACTCTGAATTTAGCAGCCTGGCTCCTGAGATCTTAGAGTTTGGCCACCTGCAGCTCCCTCAGAGATGCATGGATGTACTTAGGGAAGCGAGAAAGTCTAATACACGTTATTGCTATGCCAGCAAATGGAAACCAAATGCCATCTGGTGCAATTCCAAGGGCGTCAATCCCATCGATTGCTCACCCTCACACACTGTGTTGTATCTAGCCCACCTATTGGACTCTGGGTTAGTCTTCAATTCCCTGAAGGTTCATCTGGCTGCACTGTCAGCCTACACCACGTCACAGCAAAAAGTTTTGTGGTGGAAGCTACCAGTAATTAAAGCCTTTATGGAAGGGGTTAAGAAGATTTATCCTCCCATCTCTCATCCAGCCCCTGGATGGGATCTGAATGTGGTTTTGACGAGGCTCATGGGAGCTCCCTTTGAGCCTATGCATAAAGCAAGTCTGAAAGATCTGACTTATAAGGACAGCATTCCTAGTGGCTATCACTTCTATCAGAAGGGTTAGCGAACTACAGGATCTTTCTGTTTTAGACCCCTTTGTTACAGTCAACAATGATAAGGTAGTTCTGCGCACACACCCCAGGTTTGCACTGAAATTTATTTCGAAGTTCCATGTGAACCAGTCATTCCAACTACCCACGTTCTTCCAGAAACCTACTTACATGGCCGAAAGAAGCCTTCACACACTAGATGGGCGAGGGCAGTCATTTTCTACATGGAAAGAACTAAACCACTGAGGAAAACTAAGCAATCACATCTTTACAAAACACTATTGGCTAGACTCTCATCCTAGGTCTGATTCTCAGGTGGGACAAGCAGTACCAAGACATTTTTTCTCTACTGTTCCTTCTCACAACCCACCTCCAACTCCTGGTACTGCTCGCTAGTCTATGCACAGCATGTGATTCTAAGCAGATTAACAAGCATCAGAAGACATGCATTACTTATCGTAAAAGCATTTCTGATTATTGTATCTGCTTAGATTCACATGCGCCCTCCCTGCCTCCCCGCTCGGGTGGGAGGAACATAGACTTCTTACTACTTTCTCTCTTATGTACTCACTCACTATAGTCTTGGGCTCCCTCATGGCAGAAAAATACAATCGGAGGGACCTCAGCGCGTGAGGGATTTTGGGTACTACGCACGTCACGATGGGGATAGTGTTACAGACACGCCTATGCCGACGTCCCCTTTTGGTTCCCGAAAGACAAGATGCAATACTCTGCAGTTACCACTGGATGTCCGACCATATGCACAGCATGTGAATCTAAGCAGATACAAACATCAGAAATGCTTTTACGGTAAGTGATGCATGTCATGCTATCCACTAACATGTGTCCTTTACTGATGCCCTGGAAAGCAGCCACAATCAGGGGATAAATAACTGCACCAGTGTCCAGGATTGCAAACTCTCTTGGACAAATACTCATGACTTACTTGCCCTCTCATCATTTCCCCTCCTCACCACCATGTCTGGCTTTCAACAATACACTGCTTTATAAAGCTAACTTAAAAATAACACATACCAAAGTGTCATTCAAATATATAAATCCTTATAGAACTATGTTAGGCAAAAAGTGTACAATTGTGGCATTATTCTCTCCATCTTGACTGTGAGGCTACAAATACCAGAATGCAATTCAGCAAAAGGCAAATAAATTATCTCTGAGTGCAAAACTTTCAAGGACTGACAGTAGCACGGTTTAAATAAAATAATGTGGATGCTGTGTGTTATGATATATTTTAAACTAAGAAAACACAAGACATTCGGGATCGTGGACTGTCTGCCATCAATGCAGTAACCGGGACTGACCCTGCTAAGTTTCAAAGCTAGGAAGGATCCAGCCCCGATAGGCCATGTTTCTCTAAGTGGTCTTGTAAGGTGGGCTCTAAATATAAGGCAACATGCCTTATATTTAGAGGGCTGATCCCTTCCTCACTTAGAAGCTAAGCAGGGTTTGTTCCAGTTGCTGCAAGGATGGGAAACCCACCGTTGCTGTAAAAATATCAAGTTTTTTTTATCATTGACTGGGAGACTACAAATATCAGAATGCAATTCAACGAAAGGCAAAAATGGTCTCTGAGTGCAAAACTTTCAAAGACTGACAGTATCACGGTTTTAAAAAAAAATAATTCAGAACCTTATTCAGTCACCCATGCAGTAACTGTGACTGACACTGCTTAGCTTCAAAGCAAATAAATGGCCCGCCCATTTCTCTAAGTGGTCTTTTAAACGTGGCTTATTTATCAGGCAACATGGCCTGAGGAGGCTGGCCCCTTCCTCGCTTTGAAGCTAATTAGGGTCTGTCCTGGTTAATGTATTGATGGGAGACTTGGAAGGCAATTGTGTCACTGGCCATCACTATGGCTGTAAAAATATCTTTTTTTTTTAAAACTGTGACCGCGGGTACCGAACTACACATAGTCTCGGCTATCTGTAGTCCTATCGTAGCTGCGAATATCAGCAAAACGGCTGAATAACAAAAATGCTTTCCTGCCCCACCAGGCCCTCACCAAGTGCCCCCCTCATCTGGGCCTGCTTCCCCCACTCCCCAGATAGCCTCATCACCTCCCCTTGCCCCCCACAACACACAATGTTCATGTGACGCAGTTTGCTTTCAGATGTCGGCTATTCGCGGCTATAGCCAAGGCTACAGAAAGCTTTGTGTTGCAAACTCAGTCCGTAGACCCCCTCCAACTCCTAAATTTCACTTGGTAGCCTCTAGCCACCTCCTGTATATTTGTTCTATATGAAGCGCTTAAGTGCTATACAATAACACATCATTATCGCTTGGCCTTGGGCGTCTGATTGCATTCACAGGGATTTGGTAATATGGGCTTATACGCACTGCTATTCATGATACATATGCTGATCCATTCTTGCATGAAATGTCTATCACTTTACAGTGATATCGTAGCCATATTGTTCGTAGTGTACTTAGAAACAATGTTATGTGATGCCACTTCCGGTTATGTTGAGGGGTGAAAGGTTGTGTTCCATCACTTCCCGTGATTTTACTTCAGGGTGGGGTCAAATGGCATCACTTCCTGTGATGTCATCAGAGGTCAAGGGCCGTGTGATGCCACTTCTGCTACCCCTGATATTTTGGTGAAATGACGTCCCTGGTGGCGCCCGCCGCCCCATAATATATATATTACACAGCCACGTTAGTGGCTGTGTAGTTATGGTTAAGTTGCTAATCCCATAGGAAGAGCACTTTTTTGGCGGCTTATAACTACGCTCCCCCTGGATGAATCCTCACCAGACTTTGCAAGATAAGTATATGGCCCACTCTGAATTTCTTTGCAAAGTTTGGTGAGGTTTGGTCCAGGGAGGGCAAAGTTATAGGGGGGGGTCCCAAAATGTCTTTTTTTCCCATAGACTGAATGGGGAAAAAACTTTGCTGACGCCTACTGCCCAAACCGCTGGACGGATTTTCACCAGATTTGCGGCAGGAGCAGCGGCTTGGTCCCAAAAGCGTGCATTTGTAAATTTGGTAAAAAATCTGACCAGTGTAAATTTGGTAAAAAATCTGACCAGTAGTTTTTTTTTTTAAATGACCAAAAAATAGGTCACAAAAAATGTGTGATATCTATGTCCTCTCCGCGGACACACTTTCCTGTTCGCTCCGCGGACAGGACACCGATTGGCTAATCGGCTTGCGTCATGTCCGTGGACATGCAACGTGTTTGCTGATTGGATGGTGAAGAGCGTGAAGTGCGTCAGATTTTTGGAAATGCCCGCCATCTTGGATTTGCGGACTTCGTCGCTGTCCGCGGACATTGCGGTAAAAACATATTAAAAAACACAACATTGCACTTGTCAAACTTATCAAATAATCTCTGGGGAGGTGATGTCATCTTTGATGTCTTGGGTGTTAGTCTTAGCAGTGCACGGTAGAGGCGCGAGTTATGGTTGCTTAGCTTACCATAACTGGCGAATTTCTGGGGTTTTTCGATTTTACTTGAAACCATAACGTCCCTTTAACAAAGTTTTTTTCTTTGAATTTCATGGGTTTTAATTAGTCCAACATAACCAAAACGTCCCGTTAACAAAGTTTTTTCATTGAATTTCATAGGTTTTTATTAGTGCAACCTAACCATAACGTCCCCTTAACAAAGTTTTGTCCTTGAATTTCAAAGGTTTTTATTAGGGCAACTTAACCATAACGTCCCTTTAACAAAGTTTTTTCAGTGAATATATATATATATATATATATACACAAAAGAAGGAAAGCAAACCGCACTCCAGGCGAACAAAATAGTCTCCACAATTAAGGGTCAGAAAGATGAAAAATCCGACTTAGCTCGTAGTAAATAACGTGCTGTTTATTATTTAAAAAAGGCATGATGTCAAGCAGTAGGTCTGTGATAAAACATCAACAGAGGCAGGACGCCATAGAGTACATCCTGCTAGACAAGAGGACGCGTTTTGCGCACCACTCGGCGCTTGTTCACATGGGATTTTACTTCGGGGTGGGGTCAAATGTCATCATATATATATGATTACGTAGGAAAACAATTGTAAGTGAAATTAAATGTAGATGAAGAGAGTACACTGCTTTAAAGAAGGAATAGGCCATTATATTCAGCACCAGACTTTCAGTAGCTTAGAGAACTCATGCTTGAATTCAGGATAGAGAAACGAAACGTGTCGCACCAATGAGTTATTTACAGCTTTTTGCTGAGGTTTCACAATTATTCATATCCTTGCACTGCCAGAAGTGCATTCGTATATCACTAACCAAAACAGCTTCAAACACACGAAGCTAAGAAAGCACGAGTTTTAATTGAATGATGGATGAACATCTGTCTTGTTATCTCTGGAAGATGGCAGAAGTGCACTTGGGAGGCTGGGCTTGCCTGTGTCCTCATAGAGGACCACTGTGTAAAGTAGATGTATTTATCCCCCAGAGTAAGGTCATAGAATCTTCTGTCTACTTTATTAGACTCAATGGGCCTCATTACGACCCTGGCGGTAAGGGGTTTACGCCAGCGTTAGCTGCGCCGACCCCTTACCGCCAATTACGAGGTCCCCTAGCGCCATGGTGCTTTTAACACCTGCTTTTAGTAGGTGTTAAAATCCATGGCGCTAAGGGACCATGGAGTTAATTACGCCACCGTAATTTACGGTGGCGTAATTAACACCTTCCCCACTCCCATTATGCCCTATGGGGCAAAAATGGGAATGGGGAAGGGTAAATGGGGATTGGGGACTTACCGCCCCGCCAAGGTCGGAATGGGGCGGTAAGTCCGCCAACCACCATGGCGTAAACGTAGTTTACGCCATGGTGGTAAAGTCACGGCCCAGGCGGTAACTTACCGCCTGGGTCGTAATGAGGCCCAATGTGTTAAGAAACCATAAAGGTTGCTGTATAAGGTTTGGAGTAACACAGTGTGGACATTGGTTGGGATTGTGTCTAGTCTGTTCCTGTGTTCTCCCTGCAGTTCTGCTATTAAAGATTTACCAAACTAAGCTCAACAGAGTTTTGATCCCGCATTTGATTTCAGAGACATCAATACATTCCTCAGATGCATACTTGCTTAATTGTTTATGATTTCATGTGTTTGTGGCTTGTGCACTTCATCCAAAATGTCTATGTAAAATGTGACCAGAATTTGTCTGTAAATGTGATGTTTTCCACTGAATTTATTTAGTGACGGTCCTGAATGTGCCTCAGTGCTGGCTACTCCTGATGGGACATGGCTACCACGCAAGTTTTCAGAGATCATTTGAGTCCCTTAATGATTTGCTTCAGACAACGTCTACCCCGCTAATATCCGTAGCTGGATTTATTTATTTATTTTATTTCTACCGCGCCGTAGCACGCAGGCATCAGGAATAGACTCACTTTGGTACTAAGAAATGTACAGTGGCGCGAGTACGAGTTGCTGTTTTCCAAGACTTCGTCTATAAAACAAAGAGACTTCTGCCATGGTCAAGCAGGCCAAATGCTCACCTGTAACAGAGGACAGCTAATTAAAAACACCTGCTACAGCTCCCAGGAGCTGCTTATAAAATCATGTCCTTATGGAGAAAGCCTAAGAGTGCATCTGAAAGTAAGGTTGTTTACAATCTCGCTGCTCATAGTTGCACCATATTATTATCTCTGTGTTAAGGGCAATGCAGTGTGCTTTGGGTGTTTTGCTGGCTTGGTGACCATCTATGGACCCCTCCTTTCCGCCCCTTTGGCTTCACGCACTTTCCCAGGACAGTGTAGAGCTCAGGTGATGGCTCTGTGTCTTGCCCTCCCAGATTTGCAGTGCATCGTGATTAAGGTCTCCAGTGCACCTGAGGTACTCTGAATGTAGCTATTCTCAGAGATGTACGTGTGTGTCTGCTCTGGGGCATTGGCGGAAAATATGTATTCCTGCACTGACCATCTGAAGATTGATGGCATAGAGAGAATTATAAAAATAGATGTAATTATACTGCTTGACACCAAGAGAGAAGAGAATACCCTGGCCACTCTGGCTCCAGGAAAGCTCCTTATAAATAGACGCTGTGAGTTGGGGGGTTCAAGCTGTACCTTTTTCTCTTGAACTGATGATATTGCATTTTGCATATTTTATTTACGTTGACGCCTGCGCTATATAAACACATTACAAATCAAAAAGGTTGCTGGAAGCTTCTCTCTGGAGCACACAGGCGTATGCATTGACAAGCCGCAAAACTCGACATGTTTGGTTATATATGCATGTTTTTAAAATATCCTAGTTCTCTGGCCTTTCAGTTGTTAATCCTCTGCTGCCCTGGAGCTTTCCACATGTGTGCATTCAGAAATCATTGGATAACGGAATACTTTGACGACGATGTCCTCATGAGGGGATATTACAAGGAAGGAGAGTTCATCGTCGGTGGCCTCATCGGCGTGAACACAGAAAGGAACAGAATGAGGCCGTGTCACGAGTGAGTATATTCACACATCGTGTCTGATTGTTCGGTGCCTCAAACACACTGCCCTGCCCCACTGGAAGCGAAGCCTAAGGGACTGGAAGCCTAACGGTGGCAACAGTGGCTGCTTGCACAGCTCTTCTGTTTATCAATTACCCTGCACACATCTGCCATCTGACAGTCATAGTTACCTCTGCTTGATCTGCTTTTGTAATATTACGACAGGTATCAATGATAAAGGCCATCTTATATTGAATTTTGCCTTTCATTTTTTTTAAATTAAAAGTGATTCACCAATAGAGTATACAAAGGGCATAGTGATAGCTTGAGAATTCCCTTTGGTGGGTGATGTACAGGAAGTAATAGGCTAGTGAAAACATTAAACTTGATGGGGGGGTGAGGGTGGGGGGGCTGAGAACCTGCAAACAGTGAATGGTGGCAGCAGATCTACACCTGCGGGGTGATTTTATTTCCCCTGTTTTATTCGTTTCCAAATAGGCTCTTCCCTTTTACTTTTATGGGGGTTGACCCCCCATTCCACCCTCGCCTTGATACCCATAGGTGTTTTAATTTTTGGCTCTCATTAAAATGATTGTTCTCGCTTTTGGGTGAGTTCTGCACGTTTATGGGTAGTTTTTGTTTACATTCATTGAATGCACACATAGTAACAAAAAGATATGTGGGCCAGATGTGCAGTCTGGTGGAGATGGTGGCTGGGAATGTGACAGTGTTGACAGATGCATCCAGGTGTGCGGTCCAGTGGAGACGGTGGCTGGCAGTATGACAGTGTTCACAGATGCATGCAGGTGTGTGGTCCAGTGGAGATGGTGGCTGGGAGTATGACAGTGTTCACAGATGCATACAGGTGTGTGATCCAGTGGAGATGGTGACTGGTAATATGACAGTGTTCACAGATGCATGCAGGTGTGTGGTCCAGGGGTGGGGGTGGCTGGGAGTCTGACAGTGTTCACAGATGCATGCAGTTGTGCGGTCTAGTGGAGATGGTGGCTGGGAGTATGATAGTGTTCACAGATGCATGCAGGTGTGCGGTCCAGTGGTGATGGTGGCTGGGAATATGACAGGGTTCAAAGATATGTGCAATGCAGGTGTGCGGACCAGTGGTGATGGTGACTGGTAATTTGACAGTGTCCACAGATGCATGCAGGTGTGCAGTCCAGTGATGATGGTTGCTGGGAGTATGACAGTGTTCCCAGATGCATGCAGATGTGCGGTCCATTGGTGATGGTTGCTGGGAGTATGACACTGTTTACAGATGCATGCAGATGTGCAGTCCATTGGTGATGGTTGCTGGGAGTATGACAGTGTTTTCAGATGCATGCAGTTGTGCAGCCAAGTAGTGATCGTGGCTGGGACTATGACAGTGTTCACAGATGCATGCAGGTGTGCGGTCCAGTGGTGATGGTTGCTGGAAGTATGACAGTGTTCGCAGATGCATGCAGATGTGCAGTCCAGTTGTGATCATGGCTGGGAGTATGACAGTGTTCACAGATGCATGCAGATGTGCGATCCAGTGGTGATGGTTACTGGGATTATGCCAGTATTCAGAGATGCCTGCAGGTGTGCGTTCCCGTTGTATTGGTGGCTGGGAATATGACAGGGTTCACAGATATATGCAATGCAGGTGTGCGGACCAGTGGTGATGGTGACTGGTAATTTGACAGTGTTCACAGATGCATGCAGGTGTGCAGTCCAATGGTGATGGTTGCTGGGAGTATGACAGTGTTCACAGATGCATGCAGATGTGCGGTCCATTGGTGATGGTTGCTGGGAGTATGACAGTGTTTTCAGATGCATGATATGATATGATATGATATGGTATTTGTAACGCGCCTATACACAGGTGTTTCAAGGCGCGACGAGGCAGGGAGGGGAGGAACAAGGGGAGACAGACAACGATCCTACTAGGCCAGGTGTCATTCAGATCGCGCAAGTGCAGGGGTGGGGGAGGGGGAAAAGTGCAAGGGGAAGGGGAGGGGGGGGAAGTGCAGTACAAGGTAAGTGGCGTAAAGTAATAATTAAATAGGGCCAGCTGGTGGCAAGTGCAAGGTAAGTGCAGAACAAGTGCTGGGGAAGGGGGGGGCTGTAGGGATACAGAGACAGTCCCGCAGTGCAGAGGGGTTCCAGGGCATCAGTGCATGTGGAGAGTGGCTGGGCCCAGGGCCGAGGCCGTTTAGAGAGGTCCAGTTGCAGGATCAGTGCAGTTTCAGTGAAGAATATTAGCTGTTCAGCAGGGGAGAGGGAGAGAGAAAGCAGAAGCAAAGAGGAAGGTTTTGAGGTGCTTCCGGAACCGGAGATGGTTCTCCTCGAGTTTCAGGGAGGCAGGAAGGCTGTTCCAGAGGGAGGCCCCTGCCGCGGAGAGAGATCTACCCCCAGCTCGTTGCTTCGAGAAGCGGCTGACCCTGAGGGAGTTGGAGGCGGATGAGCGAAGGGCTCGGGAAGGAAGATATTTGGGAAGAGAGAGTTGAAGGTATTTAGGACCCAGGCCCCAGAAGGCCTTGTGGACAATGCAGATGTGCAGTCCAGTGGTGATCATGGCTGGGAGTATGACAGTGTTCACAGATGCATGCAGGTGTGCGATCCAGTGGTGATGGTTACTGGGATTATGCCAGTATTCACAGATGCCTGCAGGTGTGCGTTCCCGTTGTATTGGTGGCTGGGAATATGACCGGGTTCATAGAGGCATGCAGGTGTGCGGACCAGTGGTGATGGTGACTGGTTATTTGACAGTGTTCACAGATGCATGCAGGTGTGCAGCCAAGTAGTGATTGTGGCTGGGACTATGACAGTGTTCATAGAGGCATGCAGGTGTGCGGTACAGTGGTGATGGGGGCTTGTAATATGACAGTGTTCACAGATGCATGCAGGTGTGCGGTCCAGTGGTGATGGTTGCTGGAAGTATGACAGTGTTCACAGATGCATGCAGATGTGCGGTCCATTGGTGATGGTTGCTGGGAGTATGACAGTGTTCCCAGATGCATGCAGATGTGCGGTCCATTGGTGATGGTTGCTGGGAGTATGACACTGTTTACAGATGCATGCAGATGTGCAGTCCATTGGTGATGGTTGCTGGGAGTATGACAGTGTTTTCAGATGCATGCAGTTGTGCAGCCAAGTAGTGATCGTGGCTGGGACTATGACAGTGTTCACAGAGGCATGCAGGTGTGCAGTACAGTGGTGATGGGGTCTGGTAATATGACAGTGTTCACAGATGCATGCAGGTGTGCGGTCCAGTGGTGATGGTTGCTGGAAGTATGACAGTGTTCGCAGATGCATGCAGATGTGCAGTCCAGTTGTGATCATGGCTGGGAGTATGACAGTGTTCACAGATGCATGCAGATGTGCGATCCAGTGGTGATGGTTACTGGGATTATGCCAGTATTCAGAGATGCCTGCAGGTGTGCGTTCCCGTTGTATTGGTGGCTGGGAATATGACAGGGTTCACAGATATATGCAATGCAGGTGTGCGGACCAGTGGTGATGGTGACTGGTAATTTGACAGTGTTCACAGATGCATGCAGGTGTGCAGTCCAATGGTGATGGTTGCTGGGAGTATGACAGTGTTCACAGATGCATGCAGAAGTGCGGTCCATTGGTGATGGTTGCTGGGAGTATGACAGTGTTTTCAGATGCATGATATGATATGATATGATATGGTATTTGTAACGCGCCTATACACAGGTGTTTCAAGGCGCGACGAGGCAGGGAGGGGAGGAACAAGGGGAGACAGACAACGATCCTACTAGGCCAGGTGTCATTCAGATCGCGCAAGTGCAGGGGTGGGTGAGGGGGAAAAGTGCAAGGGGAAGGGGAGGGGGGGGAAGTGCAGTACAAGGTAAGTGGCGTAAAGTATTAATTAAATAGGGCCAGCTGGTGGCAAGTGCAAGGTAAGTGCAGAACAAGTGCTGGGGAAGGGGGGGCTGTAGGGATACAGAGACAGTCCCGCAGTGCAGAGGGGTTCCAGGGCATCAGTGCAAGTGGAGAGTGGCTGGGCCCAGGGCCGAGGCCGTTTAGAGAGGTCCAGTTGCAGGATCAGTGCAGTTTCAGTGAAGAATATTAGCTGTTCAGCAGGGGAGAGGGAGAGAGAAAGCAGAAGCAAAGAGGAAGGTTTTGAGGTGCTTCCGGAACCGGAGATGGTTCTCCTCGAGTTTCAGGGAGGCAGGAAGGCTGTTCCAGAGGGAGGCCCCTGCCGCGGAGAGAGATCTACCCCCAGCTCGTTGCTTCGAGAAGCGGCTGACCCTGAGGGAGTTGGAGGCGGATGAGCGAAGGGCTCGGGAAGGAAGATATTTGGGAAGAGAGAGTTGAAGGTATTTAGGACCCAGGCCCCAGAAGGCCTTGTGGACAATGCAGATGTGCAGTCCAGTGGTGATCATGGCTGGGAGTATGACAGTGTTCACAGATGCATGCAGGTGTGCGATCCAGTGGTGATGGTTACTGGGATTATGCCAGTATTCACAGATGCCTGCAGGTGTGCGTTCCCGTTGTATTGGTGGCTGGGAATATGACAGGGTTCATAGAGGCATGCAGGTGTGCGGACCAGTGGTGATGGTGACTGGTTATTTGACAGTGTTCACAGATGCATGCAGGTGTGCAGCCAAGTAGTGATTGTGGCTGGGACTATGACAGTGTTCATAGAGGCATGCAGGTGTGCGGTACAGTGGTGATGGGGGCTTGTAATATGACAGTGTTCACAGATGCATGCAGGTGTGCGGTCCAGTGGTGATGGTTGCTGGAAGTATGACAGTGTTCACAGATGCATGCAGATGTGCAGTCCAGCGGTGATCATGGGTGGGAGTATGACAGTGTTCACAGATGCATGCAGGTGTGCGTTCCAGTGGTGATGGTTACTGGGATTATGCCAGTATTCACAGATGCCTGCAGGTGTGCGTTCCCGTTGTATTGGTGGCTGGGAATATGACAGGGTTCACAGATATATGCAATGCAGGTGTGCGGACCAGTGGTGATGGTGACTGGTTATTTGACAGTGTTCACAGAATCATGCAGGTGTGCAGTGCAGTGGTGATGGTGGCTGGGAGTATGACCATGTTCACAGATGCATGAAGATGTGCGGCCCAGTAGAGATGGTTGCTGGTAATATGACAGTGTTAACAGATGCATGCAGGTTTGCGGTCCAGTGGTGATGTGGGCGTGGAGTATGATAGTGTTCAGAGATGCATGCAGATGTGCAGTCCGGTGGAGATGGTGGCTGGTAATATGACAGTGTTCACAGATGCAAGCAGGTGTGCGGTCCAGTGGTGATGGGGGCTGGGAGTATGACAATGTTCACAGATACAAGCAGATGTTCAGTTCAGTGGTGATCGTGGCTGGGAGTATAAGTGTTCACAGATGCATGCAGATGTGCGGTCCAGTGGTGATCACGGCTGGGAATATGAGCGTGTTCACAGATGCATGTAGGTTTGCGTTCCAGTGGTGATGGTTGCTGGGATTATGACAGTGTTCACAGATGCCTGCAAATGTGCGGTCCAGTGGTGATGGTGCTTGGGAGTATGACAGTGTTCACAGATGCCTGCAGGTGTGTGGGTCCAGTGGTGATTGTGGCTGGAAGTATGCCAGTGTTCACAGATGCCCGCAGGTGAGCGGTCCAGTGGTGATGGTGGCTGGGTGTATGACCGTATTCACAGATGCATGCAGGTGTGCGGTCCAGTGGAGATGGTGACTGGAAGTATGACTGTGTTCACAGATGCATGCAGGTGTGCGGTCCAGTGGTGATGGTGGCTGGGACTATGACAATGTTCCCTGATGCATGCAGATGTGCGGTTTAATGGTGAACGTGGCTGGGAGTATAACAGTGTTCACAGATGCATGCAGATGTGCAGTCCAGTGGAGATGGTGGCTGGTAATATGACAGTGTTCCCTGATGCATACAATCATACTGTCCCGTTTGGACTATGAAAACGCATTACTGCTTGGAGCCAACAAATAATGCATGACGAAATACCAGTTAGTACAAAACAATGCTGTCAGAATAATCAAACAGAAGTGGAGAGCGGAACATATCAGTGAAGCCAGGAGAGAGCTACATTGGTTGAAGATTGAGGACCGAGTACTGTTTAAATCCATGACACTAGTTCACAAGTGCCTGCATGGGAAAGCTCCAGCATACCTGCACGTTCGCTTAGGTCAGAAGCACTGGGACTTATTGTAGTAAAACCACACAAGAAAGCAAATGGTCTAGGCAGAGCATTTCCGGTCCACGCAGCCAGACGCTGGAATGGCCTGCCCCGAAACCTAAGATTAGAGAAAATCACCTTGTGTTCAGAAAAAAGCTGAAAACACATCTGTTCAAATGAATAAGGCCATAAAACAGCTAGAAAAATACACTGAATGCATCACTGTTGGTTTTCATTAGCCAAGTGTCCTGTACCTCACGTCTTGTCCGCAACGTCCTGTCTCTATAGTGGCGCCCCGATGCCTGCGGGCTTCCAGCGCCCTACCAACAAATAAATACATGCAAATGTGCGGTCCAGTGGTGATCATGACTGGGAGTATGACCGTGTTCACAGATGCATGCAGGTTTGCGGTCCAGTGGTGATGGTTGCTGGGATTATGCCAGTATTCACAGATGCCTGCAGGTGTGCGGTCCAGTGGTGATGGTGGCTGGGAGTATGACCATGTTCACAGATGCATGAAGATGTGCGGTCCAGTAGAGATGGTGGCTGGTCATATGACAGTGTTAACAGATGCATGCAGGTGGGCTGGCCATTTGTGGTGGTCACTGAGAGTATGACAATGTTTACAGATGCATACAGGTGTGCGGTGCAGTGGTGATGTGGGTGTGGGGTATGACAGTGTTCAGAGATGCATGCAGATGTGCAGTCCAGTCGTGATGGTGGCTGGTAATATGACAGTTTTCACAGATGCATGCAGGTGTGCGGTCCAGTGGTGATGGTTGCTGGAAGTATGAGTGTTTGCAGGTGTGCGGTCCAGTGGTGATCACGGCTGGGAGTATGACCATGTTCACAGATGCATGTAGGTTTGCGTTCCAGTGGTGATGGTTGCTGGGATTATGCCAGTATTCACAGATGCCTGCAGGTGTGCGTTTCCGTTGTATTGGTGGCTGGGAGTATGACAGTGTTCACAGATGCCTGCAAATGTGCGGTCCAGTGGTGATGGTGCTTGGGAGTATGACAGTGTTCACAGATGCCTGCAGGTGTGTGCGGTCCAGTGGTGATGGTGGCTGGAACTATGACAATGTTCACAGATGCATGCAGATGTGCGGTTCAATGGTGAACGTGGCTGAGAGTATAACAGTGTTCACAGATGCATGCAGATGTGCAGTCCAGTGGAAATGGTGGCTGGTGATATGACTGTGTTCACAGATGCATGCAGGTGTGTGGTCCAATGGTTATGTGGGCGTGGAGTATGACAGTGTGCACAGATGCATGCAGGTGTGCTGTCCAGTGGTGATGGCTGCTGGGAGTATGACAGTGTTTACAGATACATGCAATGTAGGTGTATGGGGCAGTGGTGATGGTGGCTGGGAGTATAACAGTGTTCACAGATGCATGAAGATGTGCGGTCCAGTAGAGATGGTGGCTGGTGATATGACTGTTTTCACAGATACATAAAGGTGTACGGTCCGGTTGTGATGGTGGCTGGGACTATGACAATGTTCACAGATGCATGCAGATGTGCAGTTCAGTGGTGATCGTGGCTGGGAGTATAACAGTGTTCACAGATGCATGCAGATGTGCAGTCCAGTGGAATTCGTGGCTGGTAATATGACAGTGATCACAGATGCATGCAGGTGTGCGGTCCAGTGGTGATGAGGGCTGAGAGTATGACAGTGTTCACAGATGCATGCAAATGTGTGGTCCAGTGGTGATGGTGGCTGGAACTATGACATTGTTCACAGATGCATGCAGGTGTGCGGTCCAATGGTGTTGTGGGCGTGGAGTATGACAGTGTTCAGAGATGCATGCAGATGTGCAGTCCAGTGGTGATGGTGGCTGGTAATATGACAGTGTTCACAGATGCATGCAGGTGTGCGGTCCAGTGGTGATGGTTGCTGGAAGTATGAGTGTTCGCAGATGCATGCAGGTGTGCGGTCCAGTGGTGATCACGGCTGGGAGTATGACCGTGTTCACAGATGCATGTAGGTTTGCGTTCCAGTGGTGATGGTTGCTGGGATTATGCCAGTATTCACAGATGCCTGCAGGTGTGCGTTCCCGTTGTATTGGTGGCTGGGAGTATGACAGTGTTCACAGATGCCTGCAAATGTGTGGTCCAGTGGTGATGGTGCTTGGGAGTAAGACAGTGTTCACAGATGCCTGCAGGTGTGTGGGTCCAGTGTTGATTGTGGCTGGAAGTATGCCAGTGTTCACAGATGCTCGCAGGTGAGCGGTCCAGTGGTGATGGTGGCTGGGAGTATGACCGTATTCACAGATGCATGCAGGTGTGCGGTCCAGTGGAGATGGTGACTGGAAGTATGACAGTGTTCACAGATGCATGCAGGTGTGCGGTCCAGTTGTGATGGTGGCTTGGACTATGACAATGTTCACAGATGCATGCAGATGTGCAGTTCAATGGTGATCATGGCTGGGAGTATAACAGTGTTCACAGATGCATGCAGATGTGCAGTCCCGTGGAGATGGTGACTGGTAATATGACAGTGTTCACAGATGGAAGCAGGTGTGCGATCCAGTGGTGATGGGGGCTGGGAGTATGACAATGTTCACAGATGCATGCAGATATGCGGTCCAGTGGAGATGGTGGCTGGTAATATGACTGTGTTCACAGATACATAAAGGTGTGCGGTCCGGTTGTGATGGTGGCTGGGACTATGACAATGTTCACAGATGCATGCAGATGTGCAGTTCAGTGGTGATCGTGGCTGGGAGTATAACTGTGTTCCCAGATGCATGCAGATGTGCAGTCCAGTGGAGATGGTGGCTGGTAATATGACAGTGATCACAGATGCATGCAGGTGTGCGGTCCAGTGGTGATGGGGGCTGAGAGTATGACAGCGTTCACAGATGCATGCAAATGTGTGGTCCAGTGGTGATGGTGGCTGGAACTATGACAATGTTCACAGATGCATGCAGATGTGCGGTTCAATGGTGAACGTGGCTGGGAGTATAACAGTGTTCACAGATGCATGCAGATGTGCTGTCCAGTGGAGATGGTGGCTGGTGATATGACTGTGTTCACAGATGCATGCAGGTGTGCGGTCCAATGGTTATGTGGGCGGGGAGTATGACAGTGTGCACAGATGCATGCAGGTGTGCTGTCCAGTGGTGATGGCTGCTGGGAGTATAACAAAGTTCACAGATGGATGGAGATGTGCAGTCCAGTGGTGATGGTGGCTGGGAGTATGACTGTGTTTACAGATACATGCAATGTAGGTGTGCGGGGCAGTGGTGATGGTGGCTGGGAGTATAACAGTGTTCACAGATGCATGAAGATGTGCGGACCAGTAGAGATGGTGACTGGTAATTTGACAGTGTTAACAGATGCATGCAGGTGTGCTGGCCATTTGTGGTGGTCACTGAGAGTATGACAATGTTCACAGATGCATGCAGATGTGCGGTCCAGTGGTGATCACGGCTGTGAGTATGACCGTGTTCACAGATGCATGTAGGTTTGTTTTCCAGTGATGATGGTTGCTGGGATTATGCCAGTATTCACAGATGCCTGCAGGTGTGCGTTCCCGTTGTATTGGTGGCTGGGAGTATGACAGTGTTCACAGATGCCTGCAAATGTGCGGTCCAATGGTGATGGTGCTTGGGAGTATGACAGTGTTCACAGATGCCTGCAGTCGAGCGGTCCAGTGGTGATGGTGGCTGGGAGTATGACCGTATTCACAGATGCATGCAGGTGTGCGGTCCAGTGGTGATGGTGACTGGAAGTATGACTGTGTTCAAAGATGCATGTAGGTGTGCGGTCCAGTGGTGATGGTGGCTGGGACTATGACAATGTTCACAGATGCATGCAGATGTGTGGTTCAATGGTGAACATGGCTGGGAGTTTAACAGTGTTCACAGATGCATGCAGATGTGCAGTCCAGTGGAGATGGTGGCTGGGAGTATGACAGTGTTCACAGATGCATGCAGGAGTGCAGTCCAGTGTTGATGGATGCTGGGAGTATGACAGTGTTCACAGATGCATGCAAATGTGCGGTGCAGTGGTGATGGTGGCTGGAACTATGACAATGTTCCCAGATGCATGCAGATGTGCGGTTCAATGGTGAATGTGGCTGGGAGTTTAACAGTGTTCACAGATGCATGCAGATGTGCAGTCCAGTGGAGATGGTGGCTGGTAATATGACAGTGTTCACAGATGCAAGCAGGTGTGCGGTCCAGTGTTGATGGGGACTGGGAGTATGACAATGTTCACAGATACATGCAGATGTTCAGTTCAGTGGTGATCATGGCTGGGAGTATAACAGTGTTCACAGATGCATGCAGATGTGCGGTCCAGTGGAGATGGTGGCTGTTGTTATGACCGTGTTCACAGATACATAAAGGTCTGCGGTCCAGTTGTGATGGTGGCTGGGACTATGACAATGTTCACAGATGCATGCAGATGTGCAGTTCAATGGGGATCGTAGCTGGGAGTATAACAGTGTTCACAGATGCATGCAGATGTGCAGTCCAGTGGAGATGGTGGCTGGTAATATGACAGTGTTCACAGGTGCATGCAGGTGTGCGGTCCAGTGGTGATGGGGGCTGGGAGTGTGACAGTGTTCACAGATGCATGCAGGAGTGCAGTCCAGTGTTGGTGGATGCTGGGAGTATGACAGTGTTCACAGATGCATGCAAATGTGCGGTCCAGTGGAGATGGTGGCTCGGTCTATGACACAATGTTCACAGATACATGCAGATGTTCAGTTCAGTGGTGATCGTGGCTGGGAGTATAACAGTGTTCACAGATGCATGCAGATGTGCAGTCCAGTGGAGATGGTGGCTGGTGATATGACTGTGTTCACAGATGCATGCAGGTGTGCGGTCCAATTGTGATGGTGGCTGGGAGTATCACAATGTTCACAGATGCATGCAGGTGTGCGGTCCAGTGGTTATGTGGGCATGGAGTGTGACAGTGTGCACAGATGCATGCAGGTGTGCTTTCCAGTGGTGATGGCTGCTGGGAGTATAACAAAGTTCACAGATGCATGCCGATGTGCAGTCCAGTGGTGATTGTGGCTGGGAGTATGACAGTGTCCAGAGATATATGCAATGTAGGTGTGCGGGGCAGTGGTGATGGTTGCTGGAAGTATGACATGGTGCACAGATGCATGCAGGTGTGCGGTCCAGTTGTGATGGTGGCTGGGAGTATGACAATGTTCACAGATGCATGCTGGTGTCCGGTCCAGTGGTGATGTGGGCCTGGAGTAACTCAGTGTGCACAGATGCATGCAGGTGTTCTTTCCAGTAGTGATGGTGGCTGGGAGTATGACAGTGTTCACAAATAAATACATGCAGATGTGCGGTCCAGTGGTGATCATGACTGGGAGTATGACCGTGTTCACAGATGCATGCAGGTTTGTGTTGCAATGGTGATGGTGGCTGGTAATATAACAGTGTTTACAGACGTGCAGGTGTGCGGTCCAGTGGTGATGGTTGCTGGGAGTATGACCATGTTCAGAGATGCATGAAGATGTGCGGTCCAGTAGAGATGGTGGCTGGTAATATGACAGTGTTACAGATGCATGCAGGTGTGCTGGCCATTTGTGGTGGTCACTGAGAGTATGACAATGTTTACAGATGCATGGAGGTGTGCGGTCCAGTGGTGATGTGGGCGTGGAGTATGACAGTGTTCAGAGATGCATGCAGATGTGCAGTCCAGTGGTGATGGTGGCTGGTAATATGACAGTGTTCACAGATGCATGCAGGTGTGCGGTCCAGTGGTGATGGTTGCTGGAAGTATGAGTGTTCGCAGATGCATGCAGATGTGCGGTCCATTGGTGATCACGGCTGGGAGTATGACCGTGTTCACAGATGCATGTAGGTTTGCGTTCCAGTGGAGATGGTTGCTGGGATTATGCCAGTATTCACAGATGCCTGCAGGTGTGCGTTCCCATTGTATTGGTGGCTGGGAGTATGACAGTGTTCACAGATGCCTGCAAATGTGCGGTCCAGTGGTGATGGTGCTTGGGAGTATGACAGTGTTCACCGATGCCTGCAGGTGTGTGGATCCAGTGGTGATTGTGGCTGGAAGTATGCCAGTGTTCACAGATGCCCGCAGGTGAGCGGTCCAGTGGTGATGGTGGCTGGGAGTATGACCGTATTCACAGATGCATGCAGGTGTGCGGTCCAGTGGAGATGGTGACTGGAAGTATGACTGTGTTCACAGATGCATGCAGGTGTGCAGTCCAGTGGAGATGGTGGCTGGTAATATGACAGTGTTCACAGATGCATGCAGGTGTGCGGTCCAGTGGAGATGGTGACTGGAAGTATGACTGTGTTCACAGATACATGCAGATGTTCAGTTCAGTGGTGATCGTGGCTGGGAGTATAACAGTGTTCACAGATGCATGCAGATGTGCAGTCCAGTGGAGATGGTGGCTGGGAGTATGACAGTGTTTACAGATACATGCAATGTAGGTGTGCGGGGCAGTGGTGATGGTGGCTGGGACTATGACAATGTTCACAGATGCATGCAGATGTGCGGTGCAATGGTGAACGTGGCTGGGAGTTTAACAGTGTTCACAGATGCATGCAGGTGTGCAGTCCAATGGTGTTGTGGGCGTGGAGTATGACAGTGTTCAGAGATGCATGCAGATGTGCAGTCCAGTGGTGATGGTGGCTGGTAATATGACAGTGTTCACAGATGCATGCAGGTGTGCGGTCCAGTGGTGATGGTTGCTGGAAGTATGAGTGTTCGCAGATGCATGCAGGTGTGCGGTCCAGTGGAGATCGTGGCTGGTAATATGACAGTGATCACAGATGCATGCAGGTGTGCGGTCCAGTGGTGATGAGGGCTGAGAGTATGACAGTGTTCACAGATGCATGCAAATGTGTGGTCCAGTGGTGATGGTGGCTGGAACTATGACAATGTTCACAGATGCATGCAGATGTGCAGTCCAGTGGAGATGGTGGCTGGTGATATGACCGTGTTCACTGATGCATGCAGGTGTGCGGTCCAGTTGTGATGGGGGCTGGGAGTGTGACAGTGTTCACAGATGCATGCAGGAGTGCAGTCCAGTGTTGATGGATGCTGGGAGTATGACAGTGTTCACAGATACATACAGATGTTCAGTTCAGTGGTGATCGTGGCTGGGAGTATAACAGTGTTCACAGATGCATGCAGATGTGCAGTCCAGTGGAGATGGTGGCTGGTGATATGACTGTGTTCACAGATGCATGCAGGTGTGCGGTCCAGTCGGATGGTGGCTGGGAGCATCACAATGTTCACAGATACATACAGGTGTGCGGTCCAATGGTTATGTGGGCGTGGAGTATGACAGTGTGGACAGATGCATGCAGGTGTGCTGTCCAGTGGTGATGGCTGCTGGGAGTATAACAAAGTTCACAGATGCATGCCGATGTGCAGTCCAGTAGTGATTGTGGCTGGGAGTATGACAGTGTCCACAGATACATGCAGTGTAGGTGTGCGGGGCAGTGGTGATGGTTGCTGGAAGTATGACAGGGTGCACAGATGCATGCAGGTGTGCGGTCCAGTTGTGATGGTGGCTGGAAGTATGACAGTGTTCACAGATGCATGCAGGTGTGCTGTCCAGTGGTGATGGCTGCTGGGAGTATAACAATGTTTACAGATGTCTGCAGTTGGGCAGTCCAGTGGTGATGGTGGCTGGGGCTATGACAGTGTTCACAGATAAATGCAATGTAGGTGTGCGGGGCAGTGGTTATGTTGGCTGGTTATATGACAGTGTTCCCATATGAATGCAGGTTTTTGTTGCAATGGTGATGGTGGCTGGTAATATAACAGTGTTCACAGATGTGCAGGTGTGCGGTCCAGTGGTGATGGTTGCTGGAAGTATGACAGGGTGCACAGATGCATGCAGGTGTGCGGTCCAGTTGTGATGGTGGCTGGGAGTATGACAATGTTCACAGATGCATGCTAGTGTCCGGTCCAGTGGTGATGTGGGCCTGGAGTAAGACAGTGTGCACAGATGCATGCAGGTATGCTGTCCAGTGGTGATGGCTGCTGGAAGTATAACAATGTTTACAGATGTCTGCAGTTGGGCAGTCAGTGGTGTTGGTGGCTGGGGGTATGACAGTGTTCACAGATACATGCAATGTAGGTGTGCGGGGCAGTGGTGATGGTGGCTGGTTAGATGACAGTGTTTACAGATGCATGCAGTTGTGCGGTCCAGTGGTGATGGTTGCTGGAAGTATGACAGGGTGCACAGATGCATGCAGGTGTGCGGTCCAGTTGTGATGGTGGCTGGGAGTATGACAATGTTCACAGATGCATGCTAGTGTCCGGTCCAGTGGTGATGTGGGCCTGGAGTAAGACAGTGTGCACAGATGCATGCAGGTGTGCTGTCCAGTGGTGATGGCTGCTGGAAGTATAACAATGTTTACAGATGTCTGCAGTTGGGCAGTCAGTGGTGTTGGTGGCTGGGGGTATGACAGTGTTCACAGATAAATGCAATGTAGGTGGGCGGGGCAGTGGTTATGGTGGCTGGTTATATGACAGTGTTCCCATATGCATGCAGGTTTGTGTTGCAATGGTGATGGTGGCTAGTAATATAACAGTGTTTACAGATGTGCAGGTGTGCGGTCCAGTGGTGATGGTTGCTGGAAGTCTGACAGAGTTCACAGATGCATACAACCATACTGTCCTGTTTGGACTATGAAAACGCATTACTGCTTGGAGCCAACAAATAATGCATGACCAAATACCAGTTAGTTCAAAACAATGCTGTCAGAATAATCAAACAGAAGTGGAGAGCGGAACATATCAGTGAAGCCAGGAGAGAGCTACATTGGTTGAAGATTGAGGACCGAGTACTGTTTAAATCCATGACACTAGTTCATAAGTGCCTGCATGGGAAAGCTCCAGCATACCTGAAATCGAGGATTACACAATACATGCCAGCACGCTCACTTAGGTCAGAAGCACTGGGACTTATTGTAGTAAAACCACACAAGAAAGCAAATGGTCTAGGCAGAGCCTTTCCGGTCCACGCAGCCAGACGCTGGAATGGCCTGCCCCTAAACCTAAGATTAGAGAAAATCACCTTGTGTTCAGAAAAAAGCTGAAAACACATCTGTTCAAATGAATAAGGCCATAAGACAGCTAGAAAGATGCACTGAATGCATCACTGTTGGTTTTCATTAGCCAAGTGTCCTGTACCTCACGTCTTGTCCGCAACGTCCTGTCTCTATATTGGCGCCCCGATGCCTGCGGGCTTCCAGCGCCCTATCAACATACAAATAAATACATGCAGATGTGCGGTCCAGTGGTGATGGTGGCTGGGAGTATGACCATGTTCACAGATGCATGAAGATGTGCGGTCCAGTAGAGATGGTGGCTGTTAATATGACAGTGTTAACAGATGCATGCAGGTGTGCTGGCCATTTGTGGTGGTCACTGAGAGTATGACAATGTTTACAGATGCATGCAGGTGTGCGGTCCAGTGGTGATGTGGGCGTGGAGTATGACAGTGTTCAGAGATGCATGCAGATGTGCAGTCCAGTGGTGATGGTGGCTGGTAATATGACAGTGTTCACAGATGCATGCAGGTGTGCGGTCCAGTGGTGATGGTTGCTGGAAGTATGAGTGTTCGCAGATGCATGCAGATGTGCGGTCCATTGGTGATCACGGCTGGGAGTATGACCGTGTTCACAGATGCATGTAGGTTTGCATTCCAGTGGTGATGGTTGCTGGGATTATGCCAGTATTCACAGATGCCTGCAGGTGTGCGTTCCCGTTGTATTGGTGGCTGGGAGTATGACAGTGTTCACAGATGCCTGCAAATGTGCGGTCCAGTGGTGATGGTGCTTGGGAGTATGACAGTGTTCACCGATGCCTGCAGGTGTGTGGATCCAGTGGTGATTGTGGCTGGAAGTATGCCAGTGTTCACAGATGCCCGCAGGTGAGCGGTCCAGTGGTGATGGTGGCTGGGAGTATGACCGTATTCACAGATGCATGCAGGTGTGCGGTCCAGTGGAGATGGTGACTGGAAGTATGACTGTGTACACAGATGCATGCAGGTATGACAATGTTCACAGATACATGCAGATGTTCAGTTCAGTGGTGATCGTGGCTGGGAGTATAACAGTGTTCACAGATGCATGCAGATGTGCGGTCCAGTGGAGATGGTGGCTGGTGATATGACCCTGTTCACAGATGCATGCAGTTGTGCGGTCCAGTGGTGATGGTGGCTGGGACTATGACAATGTTCACAGATGCAAGCAGGTGTGCGGTCCAGTGGTGATGGGGGCTGGGAGGATGAAAATGTTCACAGATACATGCAGATGTTCAGTTCAGTGGTGATCGTGGCTGGGAGTATAACAGTGTTCACAGATGCATGCAGATGTGCGGTCCAGTGGAGATGGTGGCTGGTGATATGACCGTGTTCACTGATGCATGCAGATGTGCGGTTCAATGGTGAACGTGGCTGGGAGTTTAACAGTGTTCACAGATGCATGCAGATGTGCAGTCCAGTGGAGATGGTGTCTGGTAATATGACAGTGTTCACAGATGCAAGCAGGTGTGCGGTCCAGTGGTGATGGGGGCTGGGAGGATGACAATGTTCACAGATACATGCAGATGTTCAGTTCAGTGGTGATCGTGGCTGGGAGTATAACAGTGTTCACAGATGCATGCAGATGTGCGGTCCAGTGGAGATGGTGGCTGGTGATATGACCGTGTTCACTGATGCATGCAGGTGTGCGGTCCAGTTGTGATGGGGGCTGGGAGTGTGACAGTGTTCACAGATGCATGCAGGAGTGCAGTCCAGTGTTGATGGATGCTGGGAGTATGACAGTGTTCACAGATACCTGCAGATGTTCAGTTCAGTGGTGATCGTGGCTGGGAGTATAACAGTGTTCACAGTTGCATGCAGATGTGCAGTCCAGTGGAGATGGTGGCTGGTGATATGACTGTGTTCACAGATGCATGCAGGTGTGCGGTCCAGTCGGATGGTGGCTGGGAGCATCACAATGTTCACAGATACATGCAGGTGTGCGGTCCAATGGTTATGTGGGCGTGGAGTATGACAGTGTGGACAGATGCATGCAGGTGTGCTGTCCAGTGGTGATGGCTGCTGGGAGTATAACAAAGTTCACAGATGGATGCAGATGTGCACTCCAGTGGTGATGGTGGCTGGGAGTATGACAGTGTTTACAGATACAAGCAATGTAGGTGTACGGGGCAGTGGTGATGGTGGCTGGGAGTATGACCGTATTCACAGATGCTTGCAGGTGTCCGGTCCAGTGGAGATGGTGACTGGAAGTATGACTGTGTTCACAGATGCATGCAGGTGTGCGGTCCAGTGGTGATGGTGGCTGGGACTATGACAATGTTCACAGATGCATGCAGATGTGCGGTTCAATGGTGAATGTGGCTGGGAGTTTAACAGTGTTCACAGATGCATGCAGATGTGCAGTCCAGTGGAGATGGTGGCTGGTAATATGACAGTGTTCACAGATGCAAGCAGGTGTGCGGTCCAGTGGTGATGGGGGCTGGGAGTATGACAATGTTCACAGATACATGCAGATGTTCAGTTCAGTGTTGATCGTGGCTGGGAGTATAACAGTGTTCACAGATGCATGCAGATGTGCGGTCCAGTGGAGATGGTGGCTGGTGATATGACCGTGTTCACAGATACATAATGGTGTGCGGTCCAGTTGTGATGGTGGCTAGGACTATGACAATGTTCACAGATGCATACAGATGTGCAGTTCAGTGGTGATCGTGGCTGGGAGTATAACAGTGTTCACAAATGCATGTAGATGTGCAGTCCAGTGGAGATGGTGGCTGGTAATATGACAGTGTTCACAGATGCATGCAGATGTGCAGTCCAGTGGTGATGGGGGCTGGGAGTATGACAGTGTTCGCAGATGCATGCAGGAGTGCAGTCCAGTGTTGATGGATGCTGGGAGTTTGACAGTGTTCACAGATGCATGCAAATGTGCGGTCCAGTGGAGATGGTGGCTCGGTCTATGACACAATGTTCACAGATACATGCAGGTGTTCTTTTCAGTGGTGATCGTGGCTGGGAGTATAACAGTGTTCACAGATGCATGCAGATGTGCAGTCCAGTGGAGATGGTGGCTGGTGATATGACTGTGTTCACAGATGCATGCAGGTGTGCGATCCAGTTGTGATGGTGGCTGGGAGTATCACAATGTTCACAGATGCATGCAGGTGTGCAGTCCAGTGGAGATGGTGGCTGGGAGTATGACAGTGTTTACAGATACATGCAATGTAGGTGTGCAGTGGTGATGGTGGCTGGGACTATGACAATGTTCACAGATGCATGCAGATGTGCGGTTCAATGGTGAACGTGGCTGGGAGTTTAACAGTGTTCACAGATGCATGCAGATGTGCAGTCCAGTGGAGATGGTGGCTGATAATATGACAGTGTTCACAGATGCAAGCAGGTGTGCGGAACAGTGGTGATGGGGGCTGGGAGTATGACAATGTTCACAGATACATGCAGATGTTCAGTTCAGTGGTGATCGTGGCTGGGAGTATAACAGTGTTCACAGATGCATGCAGATGTGCGGTCCAGTGGAGATGGTGGCTGGTGATATGACCGTGTTCACTGATGCCTGCAGGTGTGCGGTCCAGTTGTGATGGGGGCTGGGAGTGTGACAGTGTTCACAGATGCATGCAGGAGTGCAGTCCAGTGTTGATGGATGCTGGGAGTATGACAGTGTTCACAGATACATGCAGATGTTCAGTTCAGTGGTGATCGTGGCTGGGAGTATAACAGTGTTCACAGATGCATGCAGATGTGCAGTCCAGTGGAGATGGTGGCTGGTGATATGACTGTGTTCACAGATGCATGCAGGTGTGCGGTCCAGTCGGATGGTGGCTGGGAGCATCACAATGTTCACAGATACATGCAGGTGTGCGGTCCAATGGTTATGTGGGCGTGGAGTATGACAGTGTGGACAGATGCATGCAGGTGTGCTGTCCAGTGGTGAATGCTGCTGGGAGTATAACAAAGTTCACAGATGGTTGCAGATGTGCACTCCAGTGGTGATGGTGGCTGGGAGTATGACAGTGTTTACATATACAAGCAATGTAGGTGTACGGGGCAGTGGTGATGGTGACTGGGAGTATGACCGTATTCACAGATGCTTGCAGGTGTCAGGTCCAGTGGAGATGGTGACTGGAAGTATGACTGTGTTCACAGATGCATGCAGGTGTGCGGTCCAGTGGTGATGGTGGCTGGGACTATGACAATGTTCACAGATGCATGCAGATGTGCGGTTCAATGGTGAACGTGGCTGGGAGTTTAACAGTGGTCACAGATGCATGCAGATGTGCAGTCCAGTGGAGATGGTGGCTGGTAATATGACAGTGTTCACAGATGCATGCAGATGTGCGGTTCAATGGTGAACGTGGCTGGGAGTTTAACAGTGTTCACAGATGCATGCAGATGTGCAGTCCAGTGGAGATGGTGGCTGGTGATATGACTGTGTTCACAGATGCATGCAGGTGTGCGGTCCAGTCGGATGGTGGCTGGGAGCATCACAATGTTCACAGATACATGCAGGTGTGCGGTCAAATGGTTATGTGGGCGTGGAGTATGACAGTGTGGACAGATGCATGCAGGTGTGCTGTCCAGTGGTGATGGCTGCTGGGAGTATAACAAAGTTCACAGATGGATGCAGATGTGCACTCCAGTGGTGATGGTGGCTGGGAGTATGACAGTGTTTACAGATACAAGCAATGTAGGTGTACGGGGCAGTGGTGATGGTGGCTGAGAGTATGACCGTATTCACAGATGCTTGCAGGTGTCAGGTCCAGTGGAGATGGTGACTGGAAGTATGACTGTGTTCACAGATGCATGCAGATGTGCGGTCCAGTGGAGATGGTGGCTGGTGATATGACCGTGTTCACAGATACATAATGGTGTGCGGTCCAGTTGTGATGGTGGCTAGGACTATAACAATGTTCACAGATGCATGCAGATGTGCAGTTCAGTGGTGATCGTGGCTGGGAGTATAACAGTGTTAACAGATGCATGTAGATGTGCAGTCCAGTGGAGATGGTGGCTGGTAATATGGCAGTGTTCACAGATGCATGCAGATGTGCGGTCCAGTGGTGATGGGGGCTGGGAGTATGACAGTGTTCACAGATGCATGCAGGAGTGCAGTCCAGTGTTGATGGATGCTGGGAGTATGACAGTGTTCACAGATGCATGCAAATGTGCAGTCCAGTGGAGATGGTGGCTCGGTCTATGACACAATGTTCACAGATACATGCAGGTGTTCAGTTCAGTGGTGATCGTGGCTGGCAGTATAACAGTGTTCACAGATGCATGCAGATGTGCAGTCCAGTGGAGATGGTGGCTGGTGATATGACTGTGTTCACAGATGCATGCAGGTGTGCGATCCAGTTGTGATGGTGCCTGGGAGTATCACAATGTTCACAGATGCATGCAGGTGTGCAGTCCAGTGGTTATGTGGGCATGGAGTGTGACAGTGTGCACAGATGCATGCAGGTGTGCTGTCCAGTGGTGATGGCTGCTGGGAGTATAACAAAGTTCACAGATGCATGCCGATGTGCAGTCCAGTAGTGATTGTGGCTGGGAGTATGACAGTGTCCACAGATACATGCAGTGTAGGTGTGCGGGGCAGTGGTGATGGTTGCTGGAAGTATGACAGGGTGCACAGATGCATGCAGGTGTGCGGTCCAGTTGTGATGGATGCTGGGAGTATGACAATGTTCACAGATGCATGCTGGTGTCCGGTCCAGTGGTGATGTGGGCCTGGAGTAACACAGTGTGCACAGATGCATGCAGGTGTGCTGTCCAGTGGTGATGGCTGCTGGGAGTATAACAATGTTTACAGATGTCTGCAGTTGGGCAGTCCAGTGGTGATGGTGGCTGGGGCTATGACAGTGTTCACAGATAAATGCAATGTAGGTGTGCGGGGCAGTGGTTATGTTGTCTGGTTATATGACAGTGTTCCCATATGAATGCAGGTTTTTGTTGCAATGGTGATGGTGGCTGGTAATATAACAGTGTTCACAGATGTGCAGGTGTGCGGTCCAGTGGTGATGGTTGCTGGAAGTATGACAGGGTGCACAGATGCATGCAGGTGTGCGGTCCAGTTGTGATGGTGGCTGGGAGTATGACAATGTTCACAGATGCATGCTAGTGTCCGGTCCAGTGGTGATGTGGGCCTGGAATAAGACAGTGTGCACAGATGCATGCAGGTATGCTGTCCAGTGGTGATGGCTGCTGGAAGTATAACAATGTTTACAGATGTCTGCAGTTGGGCAGTCAGTGGTGTTGGTGGCTGGTGGTATGACAGTGTTCACAGATACATGCAATGTAGGTGTGCGGGGCAGTGGTGATGGTGGCTGGTTAGATGACAGTGTTTACAGATGCATGCAGTTGTGCGGTCCAGTGGTGATGGTTGCTGGAAGTATGACAATGTTCACAGATGCATGCTAATGTCCGGTCCAGTGGTGATGTGGGCCTGGAGTAAGACAGTGTGCACAGATGCATGCAGGTGTGCTGTCCAGTGGTGATGGCTGCTGGAAGTATAACAATGTTTACAGATGTCTGCAGTTGGGCAGTCAGTGGTGTTGGTGGCTGGGGGTATGACAGTGTTCACAGATAAATGCAATGTAGGTGGGCGGGGCAGTGGTTATGGTGGCTGGTTATATGACAGTGTTCCCATATGCATGCAGGTTTGTGTTGCAATGGTGATGGTGGCTAGTAATATAACAGTGTTTACAGATGTGCAGGTGTGCGGTCCAGTGGTGATGGTTGCTGGAAGTCTGACAGAGTTCACAGATGCATACAACCATACTGTCCCGTTTGGACTATGAAAACGCATTACTGCTTGGAGCCAACAAATAATGCATGACCAAATACCAGTTAGTTCAAAACAATGCTGTCACAATAATCAAACAGAAGTGGAGAGCGGAACATATCAGTGAAGCCAGGAGAGAGCTACATTGGTTGAAGATTGAGGACCGAGTACTGTTTAAATCCATGACACTAGTTCATAAGTGCCTGCGTGGGAAAGCTCCAGCATACCTGAAATCGAGGATTACACAATACATGCCAGCACGCTCACTTAGGTCAGAAGCACTGGGACTTATTGTAGTAAAACCACACAAGAAAGCAAATGGTCTAGGCAGAGCCTTTCCGGTCCACGCAGCCAGACGCTGGAATGGCCTGCCCCTAAACCTAAGATTAGAGAAAATCACCTTGTGTTCAGAAAAAAGCTGAAAACACATCTGTTCAAATGAATAAGGCCATAAGACAGCTAGAAAGATGCACTGAATGCATCACTGTTGGTTTTCATTAGCCAAGTGTCCTGTACCTCCCGTCTTGTCCGCAACGTCCTGTCTCTATATTGGCACCCCGATGCCTGCGGGCTTCCAGCGCCCTACCAACATACAAATAAATACATGCAGATGTGCGGTCCAGTGGTGATCATGACTGGGAGTGTGACCGTGTTCACAGATGCATGCAGGTTTGCGGTCCAATGGTGATGGTTGCTGGGATTATGCCAGTATTCACAGATCCCTGCAGGTGTGCGGTCCAGTGGTGATGGTGGCTGGGAGTATGACCATGTTCACAGATGCATGAAGATGTGCGGTCCAGTAGAGATGGTGGCTGGTAATATGACAGTGTTAACAGATGCATGCAGGTGTGCTGGCCATTTGTGGTGGTCACTGAGAGTATGACAATGTTTACAGATGCATGCAGGTGTGCGGTCCAGTGGTGATGTGGGCGTGGAGTATGACAGTGTTCAGAGATGCATGCAGATGTGCAGTCCAGTGGTGATGGTGGCTGGTAATATGACAGTGTTCACAGATGCATGCAGGTGTGCGGTCCAGTGGTGATGGTTGCTGGAAGTATGAGTGTTCGCAGATGCATGCAGATGTGCGGTCCATTGGTGATCACGGCTGGGAGTATGACCGTGTTCACAGATGCATGTAGGTTTGCATTCCAGTGGTGATGGTTGCTGGGATTATGCCAGTATTCACAGATGCCTGCAGTTGTGCGTTCCCGTTGTATTGGTGGCTGGGAGTATGACAGTGTTCACAGATGCCTGCAAATGTGCGGTCCAGTGGTGATGGTGCTTGGGAGTATGACAGTGTTCACCGATGCCTGCAGGTGTGTGGATCCAGTGGTGATTGTGGCTGGAAGTATGCCAGTGTTCACAGATGCCCGCAGGTGAGCGGTCCAGTGGTGATGGTGGCTGGGAGTATGACCGTATTCACAGATGCATGCAGGTGTGCGGTCCAGTGGAGATGGTGACTGGAAGTATGACTGTGTTCACAGATGCATGCAGGTATGACAATGTTCACAGATACATGCAGATGTTCAGTTCAGTGGTGATCGTGGCTGGGAGTATAACAGTGTTCACAGATGCATGCAGATGTGCGGTCCAGTGGAGATGGTGGCTGGTGATATGACCCTGTTCACAGATGCATGCAGGTGTGCGGTCCAGTTGTGATGGTGGCTGGGACTATGACAATGTTCACAGATGCATGCAGATGTGCAGTTCAATGGTGATCATGGCTGGGAGTATAAGTGTTCACAGATGCATGCAGATGTGCAGTCCAGTGGAGATGGTGGCTGGTAATATGACAGTGTTCACAGCTGCATGCAGGTGTGCGGTCCAGTGGTGATGGGGGCTTGGAGTATGACAGTGTTCTCAGATGCATGCAGGAGTGCAGTCCAGTGTTGATAGATGCTGGGAGTATGACAGTGTTCACAAATGCATGCAAATGTGTGGTCCAGTGGTGATGGTGGCTGGAACTATGAGAATGTTCACAGATGCATGCAGATGTGCGGTTCAATGGTGAACGTGGCTGGGAGTTTAACAGTGTTCACAGATGCATGCAGATGTGCAGTCCAGTGGAGATGGTGGCTGGTAATATGACAGTGTTCACAGATGCATGCAGGAGTGCAGTCCAGTGTTGATGGATGCTGGGAGTATGACAGTGTTCACAGATGCATGCAAATGTGTGGTCCAGTGGTGATGGTGGCTGGAACTATGACAATGTTCACAGATGCATGCAGATGTGCGGTTCAATGGTGAACGTGGCTGGGAGTTTAACAGTGTTCACAGATGCATGCAGATGTGCAGTCCAGTGGAGATGGTGGCTGGTAATATGACAGTGTTCACAGATGCAAGCAGGTGTGCGGTCCAGTGGTGATGGGGGCTGGGAGTATGACAATGTTCACAGATACATGCAGATGTTCAGTTCAGTGGTGATCGTGGCTGGGAGTATAACAGTGTTCACAGATGCATGCAGATGTCCGGTTGTGATGGGGGCTGGGAGTGTGACAGTGTTCACAGATGCATGCAGATGTGCGGTCCAGTGGAGATGGTGGCTGGTGATATGACCCTGTTCACAGATGCATGCAGGTGTGCGGTCCAGTTGTGATGGTGGCTGGGACTATGACAATGTTCACAGATGCATGCAGATGTGCAGTTCAATGGTGATCATGGCTGGGAGTATAAGTGTTCACAGATGCATGCAGATGTGCAGTCCAGTGGAGATGGTGGCTGGTAATATGACAGTGTTCACAGCTGCATGCAGGTGTGCGTTCCAGTGGTGATGGGGGCTTGGAGTATGACAGTGTTCTCAGATGCATGCAGGAGTGCAGTCCAGTGTTGATGGATGCTGGGAGTATGACAGTGTTCACAAATGCATGCAAATGTGTGGTCCAGTGGTGATGGTGGCTGGAACTATGAGAATGTTCACAGATTCATGCAGATGTGCGGTTCAATGGTGAACGTGGCTGGGAGTTTAACAGTGTTCACAGATGCATGCAGATGTGCAGTCCAGTGGAGATGGTGGCTGGTAATATGACAGTGTTCGCAGATGCATGCAGGAGTGCAGTCCAGTGTTGATGGATGCTGGGAGTATGACAGTGTTCACAGATGCATGCAAATGTGTGGTCCAGTGGTGATGGTGGCTGGAACTATGACAATGTTCACAGATGCATGCAGATGTGCGGTTCAATGGTGAACGTGGCTGGGAGTTTAACAGTGTTCACAGATGCATGCAGATGTGCAGTCCAGTGGAGATGGTGGCTGGTAATATGACAGTGTTCACAGATGCAAGCAGGTGTGCGGTCCAGTGGTGATGGGGGCTGGGAGTATGACAATGTTCACAGATACATGCAGATGTTCAGTTCAGTGGTGATCGTGGCTGGGAGTATAACAGTGTTCACAGCTGCATGCAGATGTGCGTTCCAGTGGAGATGGTGGCTGGTGATATGACCGTGTTCACAGATACATAAAGGTGTGCGGTCCAGAGATGCATGCAGATGTGCAGTTCAGTGGTGATCGTGGCTGGGAGTATAACAGTGTTCACAGATGCATGCAAATGTGCAGTCCAGTGGAGATGGTGGCTGGTAATATGACAGTTTTCACAGATGCATGCAGGTGTGCGGTCCAGTGGTGATGGGGGCTGAGAGTATGACAGTGTTCACAGATGCATGCAGGAGTGCAGTCCAGTGTTGATGGATGCTGGGAATATGACAGTGTTCACAGATGCATGCAGGAGTGCAGTCCAGTGGTGATGGGGGCTGGGAGTATGACAATGTTCACAGATACATGCAGATGTTCAGTTCAGTGGTGATCGTGGCTGGCAGTATAACAGTGTGAGCGGTCCAGTGGTGATGGTGGCTGGGAGTATGACCGTATTCACAGATGCATGCAGGTGTGCGGTCCAGTGGAGATGGTGACTGGAAGTATGACTGTGTTCACAGATGCATGCAGGTATGACAATGTTCACAGATACATGCAGATGTTCAGTTCAGTGGTGATCGTGGCTGGGAGTATAACAGTGTTCACAGATGCATGCAGATGTGCGGTCAAGTGGAGATGGTGGCTGGTGATATGACCCTATTCACAGATGCATGCAGGTGTGCGGTCCAGTTGTGATGGTGGCTGGGACTATGACAATGTTCACAGATGCATGCAGATGTGCAGTTCAATGGTGATCATGGCTGGGAGTATAAGTGTTCACAGATGCATGCAGATGTGCAGTCCAGTGGAGATGGTGGCTGGTAATATGACAGTGTTCACAGCTGCATGCAGGTGTGCGGTCCAGTGGTGATGGGGGCTTGGAGTATGACAGTGTTCTCAGATGCATGCAGGAGTGCAGTCCAGTGTTGATGGATGCTGGGAGTATGACAGTGTTCACAAATGCATGCAAATGTGTGGTCCAGTGGTGATGGTGGCTGGAACTATGAGAATGTTCACAGATGCATGCAGATGTGCGGTTCAATGGTGAACGTGGCTGGGAGTTTAACAGTGTTCACAGATGCATGCAGATGTGCAGTCCAGAGGAGATGGTGGCTGGTAATATGACAGTGTTCACAGATGCATGCAGGAGTGCAGTCCAGTGTTGATGGATGCTGGGAGTATGACAGTGTTCACAGATGCATGCAAATGTGTGGTCCAGTGGTGATGGTGGCTGGAACTATGACAATGTTCACAGATGCATGCAGATGTGCGGTTCAATGGTGAACGTGGCTGGGAGTTTAACAGTGTTCACAGATGCATGCAGATGTGCAGTCCAGTGGAGATGGTGGCTGGTAATATGACAGTGTTCACAGATGCAAGCAGGTGTGCGGTCCAGTGGTGATGGGGGCTGGGAGTATGACAATGTTCACAGATACATGCAGATGTTCAGTTCAGTGGTGATCGTGGCTGGGAGTTTAACAGTGTTCACAGCTGCATGCAGATGTGCGTTCCAGTGGAGATGGTGGCTGGTGATATGACCGTGTTCACAGATACATAAAGGTGTGCGGTCCAGAGATGCATGCAGATGTGCAGTTCAGTGGTGATCGTGGCTGGGAGTATAACAGTTTTCACAGATGCATGCAGGTGTGCGGTCCAGTGGTCATGGGGGCTGAGAGTATGACAGTGTTCACAGATGCATGGAGGAGTGCAGTCCAGTGTTGATGGATGCTGGGAATATGACAGTGTTCACAGATGCATGCAGGAGTGCAGTCCAGTGGTGATGGGGGATGGGAGTATGACAATGTTCACAGATACATGCAGATGTTCAGTTCAGTGGTGATCGTGGCTGGGAGTATAACAGTGTTCACAGATGCATGTAGATGTGCGGTCCAGTGGAGATGTTGGCTGGTGATATGACCCTGTTCACAGATGCATGCAGTTGTGCGGTCCAGTGGTGATGGTGGCTGGGACTATGACAATGTTCACAGATGCATGCAGATGTGCGGTTCAATGGTGAACGTGGCTGGGAGTTTAACAGTGTTCACAGATGCATGCAGATGTGCAGTCCAGTGGAGATGGTGGCTGGTAATATGACAGTGTTCACAGATGCAAGCAGGTGTGCGGTCCAGTGGTGATGGGGGCTGGGAGTATGACAATGTTCACAGATACATGCAGATGTTCAGTTCAGTGGTGATCGTGGCTGGGAGTATAACAGTGTTCACAGATGCATGCAGATGTGCGGTCCGGTTGTGATGGGGGCTGGGAGTGTGACAGTGTTCACAGATGCATGCAGGAGTGCAGTCCAGTGTTGATGGATGCTGGGAGTATGACAGTGTTCACAGATGCATGCAGATGTGCGGTCCAGTGGAGATGGTGGCTGGTGATATGACCCTGTTCACAGATGCATGCAGGTGTGCGGTCCAGTTGTGATGGTGGCTGGGACTATGACAATGTTCACAGATGCATGCAGATGTGCAGTTCAATGGTGATCATGGCTGGGAGTATAAGTGTTCACAGATGCATGCAGATGTGCAGTCCAGTGGAGATGGTGGCTGGTAATATGACAGTGTTCACAGCTGCATGCAGGTGTGCGGTCCAGTGGTGATGGGGGCTTGGAGTATGACAGTGTTCTCAGATGCATGCAGGAGTGCAGTCCAGTGTTGATGGATGCTGGGAGTATGACAGTGTTCACAAATGCATGCAAATGTGTGGTCCAGTGGTGATGGTGGCTGGAACTATGACAATGTTCACAGATGCATGCAGATGTGCAGTTCAATGGTGATCATGGCTGGGAGTATAAGTGTTCACAGATGCATGCAGATGTGCAGTCCAGTGGAGATGGTGGCTGGTAATATGACAGTGTTCACAGATGCAAGCAGGTGTGCGGTCCAGTGGTGATGGGGGCTGGGAGTATGACAATGTTCACAGATACATGCAGATGTTCAGTTCAGTGGTGATCGTGGCTGGGAGTATAACAGTGTTCACAGCTGCATGCAGATGTGCGTTCCAGTGGAGATGGTGGCTGGTGATATGACCGTGTTCACAGATACATAAAGGTGTGCGGTCCAGAGATGCATGCAGATGTGCAGTTCAGTGGTGATCGTGGCTGGGAGTATAACAGTGTTCACAGATGCATGCAAATGTGCAGTCCAGTGGAGATGGTGGCTGGTAATATGACAGTTTTCACAGATGCATGCAGGTGTGCGGTCCAGTGGTGATGGGGGCTGAGAGTATGACAGTGTTCACAGATGCATGCAGGAGTGCAGTCCAGTGTTGATGGATGCTGGGAATATGACAGTGTTCACAGATGCATGCAGGAGTGCAGTCCAGTGGTGATGGGGGCTGGGAGTATGACAATGTTCACAGATACATGCAGATGTTCAGTTCAGTGGTGATCGTGGCTGGCAGTATAACAGTGTTCACAGATGCATGTAGATGTGCGGTCCAGTGGAGATGGTGGCTGGTGATATGACCCTGTTCACAGATGCATGCAGTTGTGCGGTCCAGTGGTGATGGTGGCTGGGACTATGACAATGTTCACAGATGCATGCAGATGTGCGGTTCAATGGTGAACGTGGCTGGGAGTTTAACAGTGTTCACAGATGCATGCAGATGTGCAGTCCAGTGGAGATGGTGGCTGGTAATATGACAGTGTTCACAGATGCAAGCAGGTGTGCGGTCCAGTGGTGATGGGGGCTGGGAGTATGACAATGTTCACAGATACATGCAGATGTTCAGTTCAGTGGTGATCGTGGCTGGGAGTATAACAGTGTTCACAGATGCATGCAGATGTGCGGTCCAGTGGAGATGGTGGCTGGTGATATGACCGTGTTCACTGATGCATGCAGGTGTGCGGTCCAATGGTTATGTGGGCGTGGAGTATGACAGTGTGGACAGATGCATGCAGGTGTGCTGTCCAGTGGTGATGGCTGCTGGGAGTATAACAAAGTTCACAGATGGATGCAGATGTGCACTCCAGTGGTGATGGTGGCTGGGAGTATGACAGTGTTTACAGATACAAGCAATGTAGGTGTACGGGGCAGTGGTGATGGTGGCTGGGAGTATGACCGTATTCACAGATGCTTGCAGGTGTCAGGTCCAGTGGAGATGGTGACTGGAAGTATGACTGTGTTCACAGATGCATGTAGATGTGCGGTCCAGTGGAGATGGTGGCTGGTGATATGACCGTGTTCACAGATACATAATGGTGTGCGGTCCAGTTGTGATGGTGGCTAGGACTATGACAATGTTCACAGATGCATGCAGATGTGCAGTTCAGTGGTGATCGTGGCTGGGAGTATAACAGTGTTCACAGATGCATGTAGATGTGCAGTCCAGTGGAGATGGTGGCTGGTAATATGACAGTGTTGACAGATGCATGCAGATGTGCGGTCCAGCGGTGATGGGGGCTGGGAGTATGACAGTGTTCACAGATGCATGCAGGAGTGCAGTCCAGTGTTGATGGATGCTGGGAGTATGACAGTGTTCACAGATGCATGCAAATGTGCGGTCCAGTGGAGATGGTGGCTCGGTCTATGACACAATGTTCACAGATACATGCAGGTGTTCAGTTCAGTGGTGATCGTGGCTGGCAGTATAACAGTGTTCACAGATGCATGCAGATGTGCAGTCCAGTGGAGATGGTGGCTGGTGATATGACTGTGTTCACAGATGCATGCAGGTGTGCGATCCAGTTGTGATGGTGCCTGGGAGTATCACAATGTTCACAGATGCATGCAGGTGTGCAGTCCAGTGGTTATGTGGGCATGGAGTGTGACAGTGTGCACAGATGCATGCAGGTGTGCTGTCCAGTGGTGATGGCTGCTGGGAGTATAACAAAGTTCACAGATGCATGCCGATGTGCAGTCCAGTAGTGATTGTGGCTGGGAGTATGACAGTGTCCACAGATACATGCAGTGTAGGTGTGCGGGGCAGTGGTGATGGTTGCTGGAAGTATGACAGGGTGCACAGATGCATGCAGGTGTGCGGTCCAGTTGTGATGGTGGCTGGGAGTATGACAATGTTCACAGATGCATGCTGGTGTCCGGTCCAGTGGTGATGTGGGCCTGGAGTAACACAGTGTGCACAGATGCATGCAGGTGTGCTGTCCAGTGGTGATGGCTGCTGGGAGTATAACAATGTTTACAGATGTCTGCAGTTGGGCAGTCCAGTGGTGATGGTGGCTGGGGCTATGACAGTGTTCACAGATAAATGCAATGTAGGTGTGCGGGGCAGTGGTTATGTTGGCTGGTTATATGACAGTGTTCCCATATGAATGCAGGTTTTTGTTGCAATGGTGATGGTGGCTGGTAATATAACAGTGTTCACAGATGTGCAGGTGTGCGGTCCAGTGGTGATGGTTGCTGGAAGTATGACAGGGTGCACAGATGCATGCAGGTGTGCGGTCCAGTTGTGATGGTGGCTGGGAGTATGACAATGTTCACAGATGCATGCTAGTGTCCGGTCCAGTGGTGATGTGGGCCTGGAGTAAGACAGTGTGCACAGATGCATGCAGGTATGCTGTCCAGTGGTGATGGCTGCTGGAAGTATAACAATGTTTACAGATGTCTGCAGTTGGGCAGTCAGTGGTGTTGGTGGCTGGGGGTATGACAGTGTTAACAGATACATGCAATGTAGGTGTGCGGGGCAGTGGTGATGGTGGCTGGTTAGATGACAGTGTTTACAGATGCATGCAGTTGTGCGGTCCAGTGGTGATGGTTGCTGGAAGTATGACAGGGTGCACAGATGCATGCAGGTGTGCGGTCCAGTTGTGATGGTGGCTGGGAGTATGACAATGTTCACAGATGCATGCTAGTGTCCGGTCCAGTGGTGATGTGGGCCTGGAGTAAGACAGTGTGCACAGATGCATGCAGGTATGCTGTCCAGTGGTGATGGCTGCTGGAAGTATAACAATGTTTACAGATGTCTGCAGTTGGGCAGTCAGTGGTGTTGGTGGCTGGGGGTATGACAGTGTTCACAGATAAATGCAATGTAGGTGGGCGGGGCAGTGGTTATGGTGGCTGGTTATATGACAGTGTTCCCATATGCATGCAGGTTTGTGTTGCAATGGTGATGGTGGCTAGTAATATAACAGTGTTTACAGATGTGCAGGTGTGCGGTCCAGTGGTGATGGTTGCTGGAAGTCTGACAGAGTTCACAGATGCATACAACCATACTGTCCTGTTTGGACTATGAAAACGCATTACAGCTTGGAGCCAACAAATAATGCATGACCAAATACCAGTTAGTTCAAAACAATGCTGTCAGAATAATCAAACAGAAGTGGAGAGCGGAACATATCAGTGAAGCCAGGAGAGAGCTACATTGGTTGAAGATTGAGGACCGAGTACTGTTTAAATCCATGACACTAGTTCATAAGTGCCTGCATGGGAAAGCTCCAGCATACCTGAAATCGAGGATTACACAATACATGCCAGCACGCTCACTTAGGTCAGAAGCACTGGGACTTATTGTAGTAAAACCACACAAGAAAGCAAATGGTCTAGGCAGAGCCTTTCCGGTCCACGCAGCCAGACGCTGGAATGGCCTGCCCCTAAACCTAAGATTAGAGAAAATCACCTTGTGTTCAGAAAAAAGCTGAAAACACATCTGTTCAAATGAATAAGGCCATAAGACAGCTAGAAAGATGCACTGAATGCATCACTGTTGGTTTTCATTAGCCAAGTGTCCTGTACCTCACGTCTTGTCCGCAACGTCCTGTCTCTATATTGGCGCCCCGATGCCTGCGGGCTTCCAGCGCCCTACCAACATACAAATAAATACATGCAGATGTGCGGTCCAGTGGTGATGGTGGCTGGGAGTATGACCATGTTCACAGATGCATGAAGATGTGCGGTCCAGTAGAGATGGTGGCTGTTAATATGACAATGTTTACAGATGCATGCAGGTGTGCGGTCCAGTGGTGATGTGGGCGTGGAGTATGACAGTGTTCAGAGATGCATGCAGATGTGCAGTCCAGTGGTGATGGTGGCTGGTAATATGACAGTGTTCACAGATGCATGCAGGTGTGCGGTCCAGTGGTGATGGTTGCTGGAAGTATGAGTGTTCGCAGATGCATGCAGATGTGCGGTCCATTGGTGATCACGGCTGGGAGTATGACCGTGTTCACAGATGCATGTAGGTTTGCGTTCCAGTGGAGATGGTTGCTGGGATTATGCCAGTATTCACAGATGCCTGCAGGTGTGCGTTCCCGTTGTATTGGTGGCTGGGAGTATGACAGTGTTCACAGATGCCTGCAAATGTGCGGTCCAGTGGTGATGGTGCTTGGGAGTATGACAGTGTTAACCGATGCCTGCAGATGTGTGGATCCAGTGGTGATTGTGGCTGGAAGTATGCCAGTGTTCACAGATGCCCGCAGGTGAGCGGTCCAGTGGTGATGGTGGCTGGGAGTATGACCTTATTCACAGATGCATGCATGTGTGCGGTCCAGTGGAGATGGTGACTGGAAGTATGACTGTGTTCACAGATGCATGCAGGTATGACAATGTTCACAGATACATGCAGATGTTCAGTTCAGTGGTGATCGTGGCTGGGAGTATAACAGTGTTCACAGATGCATGCAGATGTGCGGTCCAGTGGAGATGTTGGCTGGTGATATGACCATGTTCACAGATGCATGCAGTTGTGCGGTCCAGTGGTGATGGTGGCTGGGACTATGACAATGTTCACAGATGCATGCAGATGTGCGGTTCAATGGTGAACGTGGCTGGGAGTTTAACAGTGTTCACAGATGCATGCAGATGTGCAGTCCAGTGGAGATGGTGGCTGGTAATATGACAGTGTTCACAGATGCAAGCAGGTGTGCGGTCCAGTGGTGATGGGGGCTGGGAGTATGACAATGTTCACAGATACATGCAGATGTTCAGTTCAGTGGTGATCGTGGCTGGGAGTATAACAGTGTTCACAGATGCATGCAGATGTGCGGTCCAGTGGAGATGGTGGCTGGTGATATGACCGTGTTCACTGATGCATGCAGGTGTCCGGTCCAGTTGTGATGGGGGCTGGGAGTGTGACAGTGTTCACAGATGCATGTAGGAGTGCAGTCCAGTGGAGATGGTGGCTGGTAATATGACAGTGTTCACAGCTGCATGCAGGTGTGCGGTCCAGTGGTGATGGGGGCTTGGAGTATGACCGTGTTCTCAGATGCATGCAGGAGTGCAGTCCAGTGTTGATGGATGCTGGGAGTATGACAGTGTTCACAAATGCATGCAAATGTGTGGTCCAGTGGTGATGGTGGCTGGAACTATGAGAATGTTCACAGATGCATGCAGATGTGCGGTTCAATGGTGAACGTGGCTGGGAGTTTAACAGTGTTCACAGATGCATGCAGATGTGCAGTCCAGTGGAGATGGTGGCTGGTAATATGACAGTGTTCACAGATGCATGCAGGAGTGCAGTCCAGTGTTGATGGATGCTGGGAGTATGACAGTGTTCACAGATGCATGCAAATGTGTGGTCCAGTGGTGATGGTGGCTGGAACTATGACAATGTTCACAGATGCATGCAGATGTGCGGTTCAATGGTGAACGTGGCTGGGAGTTTAACAGTGTTCACAGATGCATGCAGATGTGCAGTCCAGTGGAGATGGTGGCTGGTAATATGACAGTGTTCACAGATGCAAGCAGGTGTGCGGTCCAGTGGTGATGGGGGCTGGGAGTATGACAATGTTCACAGATACATGCAGATGTTCAGTTCAGTGGTGATCGTGGCTGGGAGTATAACAGTGTTCACAGCTGCATGCAGATGTGCGTTCCAGTGGAGATGGTGGCTGGTGATATGACCGTGTTCACAGATACATAAAGGTGTGCGGTCCAGAGATGCATGCAGATGTGCAGTTCAGTGGTGATCGTGGCTGGGAGTATAACAGTTTTCACAGATGCATGCAGGTGTGCGGTCCAGTGGTCATGGGGGCTGAGAGTATGACAGTGTTCACAGATGCATGGAGGAGTGCAGTCCAGTGTTGATGGATGCTGGGAATATGACAGTGTTCACAGATGCATGCAGGAGTGCAGTCCAGTGGTGATGGGGGCTGGGAGTATGACAATGTTCACAGATACATGCAGATGTTCAGTTCAGTGGTGATCGTGGCTGGGAGTATAACAGTGTTCACAGATGCATGTAGATGTGCGGTCCAGTGGAGATGTTGGCTGGTGATATGACCCTGTTCACAGATGCATGCAGTTGTGCGGTCCAGTGGTGATGGTGGCTGGGACTATGACAATGTTCACAGATGCATGCAGATGTGCGGTTCAATGGTGAACGTGGCTGGGAGTTTAACAGTGTTCACAGATGCATGCAGATGTGCAGTCCAGTGGAGATGGTGGCTGGTAATATGACAGTGTTCACAGATGCAAGCAGGTGTGCGGTCCAGTGTTGATGGATGCTGGGAGTATGACAGTGTTCACAGATGCATGCAGATGTGCGGTCCAGTGGAGATGGTGGCTGGTGATATGACCCTGTTCACAGATGCATGCAGGTGTGCGGTCCAGTTGTGATGGTGGCTGGGACTATGACAATGTTCACAGATGCATGCAGATGTGCAGTTCAATGGTGATCATGGCTGGGAGTATAAGTGTTCACAGATGCATGCAGATGTGCAGTCCAGTGGAGATGGTGGCTGGTAATATGACAGTGTTCACAGCTGCATGCAGGTGTGCGTTCCAGTGGTGATGGGGGCTTGGAGTATGACAGTGTTCTCAGATGCATGCAGGAGTGCAGTCCAGTGTTGATGGATGCTGGGAGTATGACAGTGTTCACAAATGCATGCAAATGTGTGGTCCAGTGGTGATGGTGGCTGGAACTATGACAATGTTCACAGATGCATGCAGATGTGCAGTTCAATGGTGATCATGGCTGGGAGTATAAGTGTTCACAGATGCATGCAGATGTGCAGTCCAGTGGAGATGGTGGCTGGTAATATGACAGTGTTCACAGATGCAAGCAGGTGTGCGGTCCAGTGGTGATGGGGGCTGGGAGTATGACAATGTTCACAGATACATGCAGATGTTCAGTTCAGTGGTGATCGTGGCTGGGAGTATAACAGTGTTCACAGCTGCATGCAGATGTGCGTTCCAGTGGAGATGGTGGCTGGTGATATGACCGTGTTCACAGATACATAAAGGTGTGCGGTCCAGAGATGCATGCAGATGTGCAGTTCAGTGGTGATCGTGGCTGGGAGTATAACAGTGTTCACAGATGCATGCAAATGTGCAGTCCAGTGGAGATGGTGGCTGGTAATATGACAGTTTTCACAGATGCATGCAGGTGTGCGGTCCAGTGGTGATGGGGGCTGAGAGTATGACAGTGTTCACAGATGCATGCAGGAGTGCAGTCCAGTGTTGATGGATGCTGGGAATATGACAGTGTTCACAGATGCATGCAGGAGTGCAGTCCAGTGGTGATGGGGGCTGGGAGTATGACAATGTTCACAGATACATGCAGATGTTCAGTTCAGTGGTGATCGTGGCTGGCAGTATAACAGTGTTCACAGATGCATGTAGATGTGCGGTCCAGTGGAGATGGTGGCTGGTGATATGACCCTGTTCACAGATGCATGCAGTTGTGCGGTCCAGTGGTGATGGTGGCTGGGACTATGACAATGTTCACAGATGCATGCAGATGTGCGGTTCAATGGTGAACGTGGCTGGGAGTTTAACAGTGTTCACAGATGCATGCAGATGTGCAGTCCAGTGGAGATGGTGACTGGAAGTATGACTGTGTTCACAGATGCATGTAGATGTGCGGTCCAGTTGAGATGGTGGCTGGTGATATGACCGTGTTCACAGATACATAATGGTGTGCGGTCCAGTTGTGATGGTGGCTAGGGCTATGACAATGTTCACAGATGCATGCAGATGTGCAGTTCAGTGGTGATCGTGGCTGGGAGTATAACAGTGTTCACAGATGCATGTAGATGTGCAGTCCAGTGGAGATGGTGGCTGGTAATATGACAGTGTTGACAGATGCATGCAGATGTGCGGTCCAGCGGTGATGGGGGCTGGGAGCATGACAGTGTTCACAGATGCATGCAGGAGTGCAGTCCAGTGTTGATGGATGCTGGGAGTATGACAGTGTTCACAGATGCATGCAAATGTGCGGTCCAGTGGAGATGGTGGCTCGGTCTATGACACAATGTTCACAGATACATGCAGGTGTTCAGTTCAGTGGTGATCGTGGCTGGCAGTATAACAGTGTTCACAGATGCATGCAGATGTGCAGTCCAGTGGAGATGGTGGCTGGTGATATGACCGTGTTCACTGATGCATGCAGGTGTGCGGTCCAATGGTTATGTGGGCGTGGAGTATGACAGTGTGGACAGATGCATGCAGGTGTGCTGTCCAGTGGTGATGGCTGCTGGGAGTATAACAAAGTTCACAGATGGATGCAGATGTGCACTCCAGTGGTGATGGTGGCTGGGAGTATGACAGTGTTTACAGATACAAGCAATGTAGGTGTACGGGGCAGTGGTGATGGTGGCTGGGAGTATGACCGTATTCACAGATGCTTGCAGGTGTCAGGTCCAGTGGAGATGGTGACTGGAAGTATGACTGTGTTCACAGATGCATGTAGATGTGCGGTCCAGTTGAGATGGTGGCTGGTGATATGACCGTGTTCACAGATACATAATGGTGTGCGGTCCAGTTGTGATGGTGGCTAGGACTATGACAATGTTCACAGATGCATGCAGATGTGCAGTTCAGTGGTGATCGTGGCTGGGAGTATAACAGTGTTCACAGATGCATGTAGATGTGCAGTCCAGTGGAGATGGTGGCTGGTAATATGACAGTGTTGACAGATGCATGCAGATGTGCGGTCCAGCGGTGATGGGGGCTGGGAGTATGACAGTGTTCACAGATGCATGCAGGAGTGCAGTCCAGTGTTGATGGATGCTGGGAGTATGACAGTGTTCACAGATGCATGCAAATGTGCGGTCCAGTGGAGATGGTGGCTCGGTCTATGACACAATGTTCACAGATACATGCAGGTGTTCAGTTCAGTGGTGATCGTGGCTGGCAGTATAACAGTGTTCACAGATGCATGCAGATGTGCAGTCCAGTGGAGATGGTGGCTGGTGATATGACTGTGTTCACAGATGCATGCAGGTGTGCGATCCAGTTGTGATGGTGCCTCGGAGTATCACAATGTTCACAGATGCATGCAGGTGTGCAGTCCAGTGGTTATGTGGGCTTGGAGTGTGACAGTGTGCACAGATGCATGCAGGTGTGCTGTCCAGTGGTGATGGCTGCTGGGAGTATAACAAAGTTCACAGATGCATGCCGATGTGCAGTCCAGTAGTGATTGTGGCTGGGAGTATGACAGTGTCCACAGATACATGCAGTGTAGGTGTGCGGGGCAGTGGTGATGGTTGCTGGAAGTATGACAGGGTGCACAGATGCATGCAGGTGTGCGGTCCAGTTGTGATGGTGGCTGGGAGTATGACAATGTTCACAGATGCATGCTGGTGTCCGGTCCAGTGGTGATGTGGGCCTGGAGTAACACAGTGTGCACAGATGCATGCAGGTGTGCTGTCCAGTGGTGATGGCTGCTGGGAGTATAACAATGTTTACAGATGTCTGCAGTTGGGCAGTCCAGTGGTGATGGTGGCTGGGGCTATGACAGTGTTCACAGATAAATGCAATGTAGGTGTGCGGGGCAGTGGTTATGTTGGCTGGTTATATGACAGTGTTCCCATATGAATGCAGGTTTTTGTTGCAATGGTGATGGTGGCTGGTAATATAACAGTGTTCACAGATGTGCAGGTGTGCGGTCCAGTGGTGATGGTTGCTGGAAGTATGACAGGGTGCACAGATGCATGCAGGTGTGCGGTCCAGTTGTGATGGTGGCTGGGAGTATGACAATGTTCACAGATGCATGCTAGTGTCCGGTCCAGTGGTGATGTGGGCCTGGAGTAAGACAGTGTGCACAGATGCATGCAGGTATGCTGTCCAGTGGTGATGGCTGCTGGAAGTATAACAATGTTTACAGATGTCTGCAGTTGGGCAGTCAGTGGTGTTGGTGGCTGGGGGTATGACAGTGTTAACAGATACATGCAATGTAGGTGTGCGGGGCAGTGGTGATGGTGGCTGGTTAGATGACAGTGTTTACAGATGCATGCAGTTGTGCGGTCCAGTGGTGATGGTTGCTGGAAGTATGACAGGGTGCACAGATGCATGCAGGTGTGCGGTCCAGTTGTGATGGTGGCTGGGAGTATGACAATGTTCACAGATGCATGCTAGTGTCCGGTCCAGTGGTGATGTGTGCCTGGAGTAAGACAGTGTGCACAGATGCATGCAGGTATGCTGTCCAGTGGTGATGGCTGCTGGAAGTATAACAATGTTTACAGATGTCTGCAGTTGGGCAGTCAGTGGTGTTGGTGGCTGGGGGTATGACAGTGTTCACAGATAAATGCAATGTAGGTGGGCGGGGCAGTGGTTATGGTGGCTGGTTATATGACAGTGTTCCCATATGCATGCAGGTTTGTGTTGCAATGGTGATGGTGGCTAGTAATATAACAGTGTTTACAGATGTGCAGGTGTGCGGTCCAGTGGTGATGGTTGCTGGAAGTCTGACAGAGTTCACAGATGCATACAACCATACTGTCCTGTTTGGACTATGAAAACGCATTACAGCTTGGAGCCAACAAATAATGCATGACCAAATACCAGTTAGTTCAAAACAATGCTGTCAGAATAATCAAACAGAAGTGGAGAGCGGAACATATCAGTGAAGCCAGGAGAGAGCTACATTGGTTGAAGATTGATAACCGAGTACTGTTTAAATCCATGACACTAGTTCATAAGTGCCTGCATGGGAAAGCTCCAGCATACCTGAAATCGAGGATTACACAATACATGCCAGCACGCTCACTTAGGTCAGAAGCACTGGGACTTATTGTAGTAAAACCACACAAGAAAGCAAATGGTCTAGGCAGAGCCTTTCCGGTCCACGCAGCCAGACGCTGGAATGGCCTGCCCCTAAACCTAAGATTAGAGAAAATCACCTTGTGTTCAGAAAAAAGCTGAAAACACATCTGTTCAAATGAATAAGGCCATAAGACAGCTAGAAAGATGCACTGAATGCATCACTGTTGGTTTTCATTAGCCAAGTGTCCTGTACCTCACGTCTTGTCCGCAACGTCCTGTCTCTATATTGGCGCCCCGATGCCTGCGGGCTTCCAGCGCCCTACCAACATACAAATAAATACATGCAGATGTGCGGTCCAGTGGTGATGGTGGCTGGGAGTATGACCATGTTCACAGATGCATGAAGATGTGCGGTCCAGTAGAGATGGTGGCTGTTAATATGACAATGTTTACAGATGCATGCAGGTGTGCAGTCCAATGGTGATGTGGGCGTGGAGTATGACAGTGTTCAGAGATGCATGCAGATGTGCAGTCCAGTGGTGATGGTGGCTGGTAATATGACAGTGTTCACAGATGCATGCAGGTGTGCGGTCCAGTGGTGATGGTTGCTGGAAGTATGAGTGTTCGCAGATGCATGCAGATGTGCGGTCCATTGGTGATCACGGCTGGGAGTATGACCGTGTTCACAGATGCATGTAGGTTTGCGTTCCAGTGGAGATGGTTGCTGGGATTATGCCAGTATTCACAGATGCCTGCAGGTGTGCGTTCCCGTTGTATTGGTGGCTGGGAGTATGACAGTGTTCACAGATGCCTGCAAATGTGCGGTCCAGTGGTGATGGTGCTTGGGAGTATGACAGTGTTAACCGATGCCTGCAGATGTGTGGATCCAGTGGTGATTGTGGCTGGAAGTATGCCAGTGTTCACAGATGCCCGCAGGTGAGCGGTCCAGTGGTGATGGTGGCTGGGAGTATGACCGTATTCACAGATGCATGCATGTGTGCGGTCCAGTGGAGATGGTGACTGGAAGTATGACTGTGTTCACAGATGCATGCAGGTATGACAATGTTCACAGATACATGCAGATGTTCAGTTCAGTGGTGATCGTGGCTGGGAGTATAACAGTGTTCACAGATGCATGCAGATGTGCGGTCCAGTGGAGATGGTGGCTGGTGATATGACCATGTTCACAGATGCATGCAGTTGTGCGGTCCAGTGGTGATGGTGGCTGGGACTATGACAATGTTCACAGATGCATGCAGATGTGCGGTTCAATGGTGAACGTGGCTGGGAGTTTAACAGTGTTCACAGATGCATGCAGATGTGCAGTCCAGTGGAGATGGTGGCTGGTGATATGACTGTGTTCACAGATGCATGCAGGTGTCCGGTCCAGTTGTGATGGGGGCTGGGAGTGTGACAGTGTTCACAGATGCATGTAGGAGTGCAGTCCAGTGTTGATGGATGCTGGGAGTATGACAGTGTTCACAGATACATGCAGATGTGCAGTTCAGTGGTGATCGTGTCTGGGAGTATAACAGTGTTCACAGATGCATGCAGATGTGCAGTCCAGTGGAGATGGTGGCTGGTGATATGACTGTGTTCACAGATGCATGCAGGTGTGCGGTCCAGTCGGATGGTGGCTGGGAGCATCACAATGTTCACAGATACATGCAGGTGTGCGGTCCAATGGTTATGTGGGCGTGGAGTATGACAGTGTGGACAGATGCATGCAGGTGTGCTGTCCAGTGGTGATGGCTGCTGGGAGTATAACAAAGTTCACAGATGGATGCAGATGTGCACTCCAGTGGTGATGGTGGCTGGGAGTATGACAGTGTTTACAGATACAAGCAATGTAGGTGTACGGGGCAGTGGTGATGGTGGCTGGGAGTATGACCGTATTCACAGATGCTTGCAGGTGTCCGGTCCAGTGGAGATGGTGACTGGAAGTATGACTGTGTTCACAGATGCATGCAGGTGTGCGGTCCAGTTGTGATGGTGGCTAGGACTATGACAATGTTCACAGATGCATACAGATGTGCAGTTCAGTGGTGATCGTGGCTGGGAGTATAACAGTGTTCACAAATGCATGTAGATGTGCAGTCCAGTGGAGATGGTGGCTGGTAATATGACAGTGTTCACAGATGCATGCAGATGTGCGGTCCAGTGGTGATGGGGGCTGGGAGTATGACAGTGTTCGCAGATGCATGCAGGAGTGCAGTCCAGTGTTGATGGATGCTGGGAGTTTGACAGTGTTCACAGATGCATGCAAATGTGCGGTCCAGTGGAGATGGTGGCTCGGTATATGACACAATGTTCACAGATACATGCAGGTGTTCAGTTCAGTGGTGATCGTGGCTGGGAGTATAACAGTGTTCACAGATGCATGCAGATGTGCAGTCCAGTGGAGATGGTGGCTGGTGATATGACTGTGTTCACAGATGCATGCAGGTGTGCGATGCAGTTGTGATGGTGGCTGGGAGTATCACAATGTTCACAGATGCATGCAGGTGTGCAGTCCAGTGGAGATGGTGGCTGGGAGTATGACAGTGTTTACAGATACATGCAATGTAGGTGTGCGGGGCAGTGGTGATGGTGGCTGGGACTATGACAATGTTCACAGATGCATGCAGATGTGCAGTCCAGTGGAGATGGTGGCTGGTAATATGACAGTGTTCACAGATGCAAGCAGGTGTGCGGTCCAGTGGTGATGGGGGCTGGGAGTATGACAATGTTCACAGATACATGCAGATGTTCAGTTCAGTGGTGATCGTGGCTGGGAGTATAACAGTGTTCACAGATGCATGCAGATGTGCGGTCCAGTGGAGATGGTGGCTGGTGATATGACCGTGTTCACTGATGCATGCAGGTGTGCGGTCCAGTTGTGATGGGGGCTGGGAGTGTGACAGTGTTCACAGATGCATGCAGGAGTGCAGTCCAGTGTTGATCGATGCTGGGAGTATGACAGTGTTCACAGATACATGCAGATGTTCAGTTCAGTGGTGATCGTGGCTGGGAGTATAACTTTGTTCACAGATGCATGCAGATGTGCAGGCCAGTGGAGATGGTGGCTGGTGATATGGCTGTGTTCACAGATGCATGCAGGTGTGCGATCCAGTCGGATGGTGGCTGGGAGCATCATAATGTTCACAGATACATGCAGGTGTGCGGTCCAATGGTTATGTGGGCGTGGAGTATGACAGTGTGGACAGATGCATGCAGGTGTGCTGTCCAGTGGTGATGGCTGCTGGGAGTATAACAAAGTTCACAGATGGATGCAGATGTGCACTCCAGTGGTGATGGTGGCTGGGAGTATGACAGTGTTTACAGATACAAGCAATGTAGGTGTACGGGGCAGTGGTAATGGTGGCTGGGAGTATGACCGTATTCACAGATGCTTGCAGGTGTCAGGTCCAGTGGAGATGGTGACTGGAAGTATGACTGTGTTCACAGATGCATGCAGGTGTGCGGTCCAGTGGTGATGGTGGCTGGGACTATGACAATGTTCACAGATGCATGCAGATGTGCGGTTCAATGGTGAACGTGGCTGGGAGTTTAACAGTGTTCACAGATGCATGCAGATGTGCAGTCCAGTGGAGATGGTGGCTGGTAATATGACAGTGTTCACAGATGCATGCAGATGTGCGGTTCAATGGTGAACGTGGCTGGGAGTTTAACAGTGTTCACAGATGCATGCAGATGTGCAGTCCAGTGGAGATGGTGGCTGGTAATATGACAGTGTTCACAGATGCATGCAGATGTGCGGTCCAGTGGAGATGGTGGCTGGTGATATGACCGTGTTCACAGATACATAATGGTGTGCGGTCCAGTTGTGATGGTGGCTAGGACTATGACAATGTTCACAGATGCATGCAGATGTGCAGTTCAGTGGTGATCGTGGCTGGGAGTATAACAGTGTTCACAGATGCATGTAGATGTGCAGTCCAGTGGAGATGGTGGCTGGTAATATGACAGTGTTCACAGATGCATGCAGATGTGCGGTCCAGTGGTGATGGGGGCTGGGAGTATGACAGTGTTCACAGATGCATGCAGGAGTGCAGTCCAGTGTTGATGGATGCTGGGAGTATGACAGTGTTCACAGATGCATGCAAATGTGTGGTCCAGTGGAGATGGTGGCTCGGTCTATGACACAATGTTCACAGATACATGCAGGTGTTCAGTTCAGTGGTGATCGTGACTGGCAGTATAACAGTGTTCACAGATGCATGCAGGTGTGCAGTCCAGTGGAGATGGTGGCTGGTGATATGACTGTGTTCACAGATGCATGCAGGTGTGCGATCCAGTTGTGATGGTGCCTGGGAGTATCACAATGTTCACAGATGCATGCAGGTGTGCAGTCCAGTGGTTATGTGGGCATGGAGTGTGACAGTGTGCACAGATGCATGCAGGTGTGCTGTCCAGTGGTGATGGCTGCTGGGAGTATAACAAAGTTCACAGATGCATGCCGATGTGCAGTCCAGTAGTGATTGTGGCTGGGAGTATGACAGTGTCCACAGATACATGCAGTGTAGGTGTGCGGGGCAGTGGTGATGGTTGCTGGAAGTATGACAGGGTGCACAGATGCATGCAGGTGTGCGGTCCAGTTGTGATGGTGGCTGGGAGTATGACAATGTTCACAGATGCATGCTGGTGTCCGGTCCAGTGGTGATGTGGGCCTGGAGTAACACAGTGTGCACAGATGCATGCAGGTGTGCTGTCCAGTGGTGATGGCTGCTGGGAGTATAACAATGTTTACAGATGTCTGCAGTTGGGCAGTCCAGTGATGATGGTGGCTGGGGCTATGACAGTGTTCACAGATAAATGCAATGTAGGTGTGCGGGGCAGTGGTTATGTTGGCTGGTTATATGACAGTGTTCCCATATGAATGCAGGTTTTTGTTGCAATGGTGATGGTGGCTGGTAATATAACAGTGTTCACAGATGTGCAGGTGTGCGGTCCAGTGGTGATGGTTGCTGGAAGTATGACAGGGTGCACAGATGCATGCAGGTGTGCGGTCCAGTTGTGATGGTGGCTGGGAGTATGACAATGTTCACAGATGCATGCTAGTGTCCGGTCCAGTGGTGATGTGGGCCTGGAGTAAGACAGTGTGCACAGATGCATGCAGGTATGCTGTCCAGTGGTGATGGCTGCTGGAAGTATAACAATGTTTACAGATGTCTGCAGTTGGGCAGTCAGTGGTGTTGGTGGTTGGGGGTATGACAGTGTTCACAGATACATGCAATGTAGGTGTGCGGGGCAGTGGTGATGGTGGCTGGTTAGATGACAGTGTTTACAGATGCATGGAGTTGTGCGGTCCAGTGGTGATGGTTGCTGGAAGTATGACAGGGTGCACAGATGCATGCAGGTGTGCGGTCCAGTTGTGATGGTGGCTGGGAGTATGACAATGTTCACAGATGCATGCTAGTGTCCGGTCCAGTGGTGATGTGGGCCTGGAGTAAGACAGTGTGCACAGATGCATGCAGGTGTGCTGTCCAGTGGTGATGGCTGCTGGAAGTATAACAATGTTTACAGATGTCTGCAGTTGGGCAGTCAGTGGTGTTGGTGGCTGGGGGTATGACAGTGTTCACAGATAAATGCAATGTAGGTGGGCGGGGCAGTGGTTATGGTGGCTGGTTATATGACAGTGTTCCCATATGCATGCAGGTTTGTGTTGCAATGGTGATGGTGGCTAGTAATATAACAGTGTTTACAGATGTGCAGGTGTGCGGTCCAGTGGTGATGGTTGCTGGAAGTCTGACAGAGTTCACAGATGCATACAACCATACTGTCCCGTTTGGACTATGAAAACGCATTACTGCTTGGAGCCAACAAATAATGCATGACCAAATACCAGTTAGTTCAAAACAATGCTGTCAGAATAATCAAACAGAAGTGGAGAGCGGAACATATCAGTGAAGCCAGGAGAGGGCTACATTGGTTGAAGATTGAGGACCGAGTACTGTTTAAATCCATGACACTAGTTCATAAGTGCCTGCATGGGAAAGCTCCAGCATACCTGAAATCGAGGATTACACAATTCATGCCAGCACGCTCACTTAGGTCAGAAGCACTGGGAATTATTGTAGTAAAACCACACAAGAAAGCAAATGGTCTAGGCAGAGCCTTTCCGGTCCACGCAGCCAGACGCTGGAATGGCCTGCCCCTAAACCTAAGATTAGAGAAAATCACCTTGTGTTCAGAAAAAAGCTGAAAACACATCTGTTCAAATGAATAAGGCCATGAGACAGCTAGAAAGATGCACTGAATGCACCACTGTTGGTTTTCATTAGCCAAGTGTCCTGTACCTCACGTCTTGTCCGCAAAGCCCTGTCTCTATATTGGCGCCCCGATGCCTGCGGGCTTCCAGCGCCCTACCAACAAATAAATAAATACATGCAGATGTGCGGTCCAGTGGTGATCATGACTGGGAGTATGACCGTGTTCACAGATGCATGCAGGTTTGCAGTCCAGTGGTGATGGTTGCTGGGATTATGCCAGTATTCACAGATGCCTGCAGGTGTGCGGTCCAGTGGTGATGGTGGCTGGGAGTATGACCATGTTCACAGATGCATGAAGATGTGCGGTCCAGTAGAGATGGTGGCTGGTAATATGACAGTGTTAACAGATGCATGCAGGTGTGCTGGCCATTTGTGGTGGTCACTGAGAGTATGACAATGTTTACAGATGCATGCAGGTGTGCGGTCCAGTGGTGATGTGGGCGTGGAGTATGACAGTGTTCAGAGATGCATGCAGATGTGCAGTCCAGTGGTGATGGTGGCTGGTAATATGACAGTGTTCACAGATGCATGCAGGTGTGCAGTCCAGTGGTGATGGTTGCTGGAAGTATGAGTGTTTGCAGATGCATGCAGATGTGTGGTCCAGTGGTGATCACGGCTGGGAGTATGACCGTGTTCACAGATGCATGTAGGTTTGCGTTCCAGTGGTGATGGTTGCTGGGATTATGCCAGTATTCACAGATGCCTGCAGGTGTGCGTTCCCGTTGTATTGGTGGCTGGGAGTATGACAGTGTTCACAGATGCCTGAAAATGTGCGGTCCAGTGGTGATGGTGCTTGGGAGTATGACAGTGTTCACAGATGCCCGCAGGTGAGCGGTCCATTGGTGATGGTGGCTGGGAGTATGACCGTATTCACAGATGCATGCAGGTGTGCGGTCCAGTGGAGATGGTGACTGGAAGTATGACTGTGTTCACAGATGCATGCAGGTGTGCAGTCCAGTGGAGATGGTGGCTGGTAATATGACAGTGTTCACAGATGCAAGCAGCTGTGCGGTCCAGTGGTGATGGGGGCTGGGAGTATGACAATGTTCACAGATACATGCAGATGTTCAGTTCAGTGGTGATCGTGGCTGGGAGTATAACAGTGTTCACAGATGCATGCAGATGTGCGGTCCAGTGGCGATGGTGGCTGGTGATATGACCGTGTTCACAGATGCATGCAGGTGTGCGGTCCAGTTGTGATGGTGGCTGGGACTATGACAATGTTCACAGATGCATGCAGATGTGCAGTTCAATGGTGATCATGGCTGGGAGTATAAGTGTTCACAGATGCATGCAGATGTGCAGTCCAGTGGAGATGGTGGCTGGTAATATGACAGTGTTCACAGCTGCATGCAGGTGTGCGGTCCAGTGGTGATGGGGGCTGGGAGTATGACAGTGTTCACAGATGCATGCAGGAGTGCAGTCCAGTGTTGATGGATGCTGGGAGTATGACAGTGTTCACAGATGCATGCAAATGTGTGGTCCAGTGGTGATGGTGGCTGGAACTATGACAATGTTCACAGATGCATGCAGATGTGCGGTTCAATGGTGAACGTGGCTGGGAGTTTAACAGTGTTCACAGATGCATGCAGATGTGCAGTCCAGTGGAGATGGTGGCTGGTAATATAACAGTGTTCAGAGATGCAAGCAGGTGTGTGGTCCAGTGGTGATGGGGGCTGGGAGTATGACAATGTTCACAGATACATGCAGATGTTCAGTTCAGTGGTGATCGTGGCTGGGAGTATAACAGTGTTCACAGATGCACACAGATGTGCGGTCCAGTGGAGATGGTGGCTGGTGATATGACCGTGTTCACAGATACATAAAGGTGTGCGGTCCAGAGATGCATGCAGATGTGCAGTTCAGTGGTGATCGTGGCTGGGAGTATAACAGTGTTCACAGATGCATGCAGATGTGCAGTCCAGTGGAGATGGTGGCTGGTAATATGACAGTTTTCACAGATGCATGCAGGTGTGCAGTCCAGTGGTGATGGGGGCTGGGAGTATGACAATGTTCACAGATACATGCAGATGTTCAGTTCAGTGGTGATCGTGGCTGGAAGTATAACAGTGTTCACAGATGTATGCAGATGTGCGGTCCAGTGGAGATGGTGGCTGGTTATATGACCGTGTTCACTGATGCATGCAGGTGTGCGGTCCAGTTGTGATGGTGGCTGGGACTATGACAATGTTCACAGATGCATGCAGATGTGCAGTTCAATGGTGATCATGGCTGGGAGTATAACAGTGTTCACAGATGCATGCAGATGTGCAGTCCAGTGGAGATGGTGGCTGGTAATATGACAGTATTCACAGCTGCATGCAGGTGTGCGGTCCAGTGGTGATGGGGGCTGGCAGTATGACAGTGTTCACAGATGCATGCAAGAGTGCAATCCAGTGTTGATGGATGCTGGGAGTATGACAGTGTTCACAGATGCATGCAAATGTGCGGTCCAGTGGTGATGGTGGCTGGAACTATGACAATGTTCACAGATGCATGCAGATGTGCGGTTCAATGGTAAACGTGGCTGGGAGTATAACAGTGTTCACAGATGCATGCAGGTGTGCGGTCCAGTTGTGATGGTGGCTGGGAGTATCACAATGTTCACAGATACATGCAGGTGTGCGGTCCAATGGTTATGTGGGCGTGGAGTATGACAGTGTGCACAGATGCATGCAGGTGTGCTGTCCAGTGGTGATGGCTGTTGGGAGTATAACAAAGTTCACAGATGGATGCAGATGTGCAGTCCAGTGGTGATGGTGGCTAGGAGTATGACAGTGTTTAGAGATACGTGCAATGTAGGTGTGCGGAGCAGTGGTGATGGTGGCTGGGAGTATAACAGTGTTCACAGATGCTTGAAGATGTGCGGACCAGTAGAGATGGTGGCTGGTAATATGACAGTGTTAACAGATGCATGCAGGTGTGCTGGTCATTTGTGGTGGTCACTGAGAGTATGACAATGTTCACAGATGCATGCAGGTGTGCGGTCCAGTGGTGATTTGAGCGTGGAGTATGACAGTGTTCAGAGATGCATGCAGGTGTGCAGTCCAGTGGTGATGGTGGCTGGGAGAATAACAGTGTTCAGAGATGCATGCAGATGTGCGGTCCAGTGGTGAGCACGGCTGGGAGTATGACCGTGTTCACAGATGCATGTAGGTTTGCGTTCCAGTGGTGATGGTTGCTGGGATTATGCCAGTATTCACAGATGCCTGCAGTTGTGTGTTCCCGTTGTATTGGTGGCTGGGAGTATGACAGTGTTCACAGATGCCTGCAAATGTGCGGTCCAATGGTGATGGAACTTGGGAGTATGACAGTGTTCACAGATGCCTGCAGGTGTGTGGGTCCAGTGGTGATTGTGGCTGGAAGTATGCCAGTGTTCACAGATGCTCGCAGGTGAGCGGTCCAGTGGTGATGGTGGCTGGGAGTATGACCATATTCACAGATGCATGCAGGTGTGCAGTCCAGTGGAGATGGTGGCTGGGAGTATGACAGTGTTTACAGATACATGCAATGTAGGTGTGCGGGGCAGTGGTGATGGTGGCTGGGACTATGACAATGTTCACAGATTCATGCAGATGTGCGGTTCAATGGTGAACGTGGCTGGGAGTTTAACAGTGTTCACAGATGCATGCAGATGTGCAGTCCAGTGGAGATGGTGGCTGGTAATATGACAGTGTTCACAGATGCAAGCAGGTGTGCGGTCCAGTGGTGATGGGGGCTGGGAGTATGACAATGTTCACAGATACATGCAGATGTTCAGTTCAGTGGTGATCGTGGCTGGGAGTATAACAGTGTTCACAGATGCATGCAGATGTGCGGTCCAGTGGAGATGGTGGCTGGTGATATGACCGTGTTCACTGATGCATGCAGGTGTGCGGTCCAGTTGTGATGGGGGCTGGGAGTGTGACAGTGTTCACAGATGCATGCAGATGTTCAGTTCAGTGGTGATCGTGGCTGGGAGTATAACAGTGTTCACAGATGCATGCAGATGTGCAGTCCAGTGGAGATGGTGGCTGGTGATATGACTGTGTTCACAGATGCATGCAGGTGTGCGATCCAGTCGGATGGTGGCTGGGAGCATCATAATGTTCACAGATACATGCAGGTGTGCGGTCCAATGGTTATGTGGGCGTGGAGTATGACAGTGTGGACAGATGCATGCAGGTGTGCTGTCCAGTGGTGATGGCTGCTGGGAGTATAACAAAGTTCACAGATGGATGCAGATATGCACACCAGTGGTGATGGTGGCTGGGAGTATGACAGTGTTTACAGATACAAGCAATGTAGGTGTACGGGGCAGTGGTGATTGTGGCTGGGAGTATGACCGTATTCACAGATGCTTGCAGGTGTCAGGTCCAGTGGAGATGGTGACTGGAAGTATGACTGTGTTCACAGATGCATGCAGGTGTGCGGTCCAGTGGTGATGGTGGCTGGGACTATGACAATGTTCACAGATGCATGCAGATGTGCGGTTCAATGGTGAACATGGCTGGGAGTTTAACAGTGTTCACAGATGCATGCAGATGTGCAGTCCAGTGGAGATGGTGGCTGGTAATATGACAGTGTTCACAGATGCATGCAGATGTGCGGTTCAATGGTGAACGTGGCTGGGAGTTTAACAGTGTTCACAGATGCATGCAGATGTGCAGTCCAGTGGAGATGGTGGCTGGTGCTATGACTGTGTTCACAGATGCATGCAGGTGTGCGGTCCAGTCGGATGGTGGCTGGGAGCATCACAATGTTCACAGATACATGCAGGTGTGCGGTCCAATGGTTATGTGGGCGTGGAGTATGACAGTGTGGACAGATGCATGCAGGTGTGCTGTCCAGTGGTGATGGCTGCTGGGAGTATAACAAAGTTCACAGATGGATGCAGATGTGCACTCCAGTGGTGATGGTGGCTGGGAGTATGACAGTGTTTACAGATACAAGCAATGTAGGTGTACGGGGCAGTGGTGATGGTGGCTGAGAGTATGACCGTATTCACAGATGCTTGCAGGTGTCAGGTCCAGTGGAGATGGTGACTGGAAGTATGACTGTGTTCACAGATGCATGCAGATGTGCGGTCCAGTGGAGATGGTGGCTGCTGATATGACCGTGTTCACAGATACATAATGGTGTGCGGTCCAGTTGTGATGGTGGCTAGGACTATGACAATGTTCACAGATGCATGCAGATGTGCAGTTCAGTGGTGATCGTGGCTGGGAGTATAACAGTGTTCACAGATGCATGTAGATGTGCAGTCCAGTGGAGATGGTGGCTGGTAATATGACAGTGTTCACAGATGCATGCAGATGTGCGGTCCAGTGGTGATGGGGGCTGGGAGTATGACAGTGTTCACAGATGCATGCAGGAGTGCAGTCCAGTGTTGATGGATGCTGGGAGTATGACAGTGTTCACAGATGCATGCAAATGTGCGGTCCAGTGGAGATGGTGGCTCGGTCTATGACACAATGTTCACAGATACATGCAGGTGTTCAGTTCAGTGGTGATCGTGGCTGGGAGTATAACAGTGTTCACAGATGCATGTAGATGTGCAGTCCAGTGGAGATGGTGGCTGGTAATATGACAGTGTTCACAGATGCATGCAGATGTGCAGTCCAGTGGAGATGGTGGCTGGTGATATGACTGTGTTCACAGATGCATGCAGGTGTGCAATCCAGTTGTGATGGTGCCTGGGAGTATCACAATGTTCACAGATGCATGCAGGTGTGCAGTCCAGTGGTTATGTGGGCATGGAGTGTGACAGTGTGCACAGATGCATGCAGGTGTGCTGTCCAGTGGTGATGGCTGCTGGGAGTATAACAAAGTTCACAGATGCATGCCGATGTGCAGTCCAGTAGTGATTGTGGCTGGGAGTATGACAGTGTCCACAGATACATGCAGTGTAGGTGTGCGGTCCAGTGGTGATGGTTGCTGGAAGTATGACAGGGTGCACAGATGCATGCAGGTGTGCGGTCCAGTTGTGATGGTGGCTGGGAGTATGACAATGTTCACAGATGCATGCTAGTGTCCGGTCCAGTGGTGATGTGGGCCTGGAGTAAGACAGTGTGCACAGATGCATGCAGGTATGCTGTCCAGTGGTGATGGCTGCTGGAAGTATAACAATGTTTACAGATGTCTGCAGTTGGGCAGTCAGTGGTGTTGGTGGTTGGGGGTATGACAGTGTTCACAGATACATGCAATGTAGGTGTGCGGGGCAGTGGTGATGGTGGCTGGTTAGATGACAGTGTTTACAGATGCATGGAGTTGTGCGGTCCAGTGGTGATGGTTGCTGGAAGTATGACATGGTGCACAGATGCATGTAGGTGTGCGGTCCAGTTGTGATGGTGGCTGGGAGTATGACAATGTTCACAGATGCATGCTAGTGTCCGGTCCAGTGGTGATGTGGGCCTGGAGTAAGACAGTGTGCACAGATGCATGCAGGTGTGCTGTCCAGTGGTGATGGCTGCTGGAAGTATAACAATGTTTACAGATGTCTGCAGTTGGGCAGTCAGTGGTGTTGGTGGCTGGGGGTATGACAGTGTTCACAGATAAATGCAATGTAGGTTGGCGGGACAATGGTTATGGTGGCTGGTTATATGACAGTGTTTACAGATGTGCAGGTGTGCGGTCCAGTGGTGATGGTTGCTGGAAGTCTGACAGAGTTCACAGATGCATACAACCATACTGTCCCGTTTGGACTATGAAAACGCATTACTGCTTGGAGCCAACAAATAATGCATGACCAAATACCAGTTAGTTCAAAACAATGCTGTCAGAATAATGAGAGCGGAACATATCAGTGAAGCCAGGAGAGAGCTACATTGGTTGAAGATTGAGGACCGAGTACTGTTTAAATCCATGACACTAGTTCATAAGTGCCTGCATGGGAAAGCTCCAGCATACCTGAAATCGAGGATTACACAATACATGCCAGCACGCTCACTTAGGTCAGAAGCACTGGGAATTATTGTAGTAAAACCACACAAGAAAGCAAATGGTCTAGGCAGAGCCTTTCCGGTCCACGCAGCCAGACGCTGGAATGGCCTGCCCCTAAACCTACCTTGTGTTCAGAAAAAAGCTGAAAACACATCTGTTCAAATGAATAAGGCCATGAGACAGCTAGAAAGATGCACTGAATGCACCACTGTTGGTTTTCATTAGCCAAGTGTCCTGTACCTCACGTCTTGTCCGCAACGTCCTGTCTCTATATTGGCGCCCCGATGCCTGCGGGCTTCCAGCGCCCTACCAACAAACAAATAAATACATGCAGATGTGCGGTCCAGTGGTGATCATGACTGGGAGTATGACCGTGTTCACAGATGCATGCAGGTGTGCGGTCCAGTGGTGATGGTTGCTGGGATTATGCCAGTATTCACAGATGCCTGCAGGTGTGCGGTCCAGTGGTGATGGTGGCTGGGAGTATGACAGTGTTCAGAGATGCATGCAGATGTGCGGTCCAGTAGAGATGGTGGCTGGTAATATGACAGTGTTCACAGATGCATGCAGGTGTGCAGTCCAGTGGTGATGGTTGCTGGAAGTATGAGTGTTTGCAGATGCATGCAGATGTGCGGTCCAGTGGTGATCACGGCTGGGAGTCTGACCGTTTTCACAGATGCATGTAGGTTTGCGTTCCAGTGGCGATGGTTGCTGGGATTATGCCAGTATTCACAGATGCCTGCAGGTGTGCGTTCCCGTTGTATTGGTGGCTGGGAGTATGACAGTGTTCACAGATGCCCGCAGGTGAGCGGTCCATTGGTGATGGTGGCTGGGAGTATGACCGTATTCACAGATGCATGCAGGTGTGCGGTCCAGTGGAGATGGTGACTGGAAGTATGACTGTGTTCACAGATGCATGCAGGTGTGCAGTCCAGTGGAGATGGTGGCTGGTAATATGACAGTGTTCACAGATGCAAGCAGGTGTGCGGTCCAGTGGTGATGGGGGCTGGGAGTATGACAATGTTCACAGATACATGCAGATGTTCAGTTCAGTGGTGATCGTGGCTGGGAGTATAACAGTGTTCACAGATGCATGCAGATGTGCGGTCCAGTGGAGATGGTGGCTGGTGATATGACCGTGTTCACAGATGCATGCAGGTGTGCGGTCCAGTTGTGATGGTGGCTGGGACTATGACAATGTTCACAGATGCATGCAGATGTGCAGTTCAATGGTGATCATGGCTGGGAGTATAAGTGTTCACAGATGCATGCAGATGTGCAGTCCAGTGGAGATGGTGGCTGGTAATATGACAGTGTTCACAGCTGCATGCAGGTGTGCGGTCCAGTGGTGATGGGGGCTGGAAGTATGACAATGTTCACAGATACATGCAGATGTTCAGTTCAGTGGTGATCGTGGCTGGGAGTATAACAGTGTTCACAGATGCATGCAGATGTGCGGTCCAGTGGAGATGGAGGCTGGTGATATGACCGTGTTCACAGATGCATGCAGGTGTGCGGTCCAGTTGTGATGGTGGCTGGGACTATGACAATGTTCACAGATGCATGCAGATGTGCAGTTCAATGGTGATCATGGCTGGGAGTATAAGTGTTCACAGATGCATGCAGATGTGCAGTCCAGTGGAGATGGTGGCTGGTAATATGACAGTGTTCACAGCTGCATGCAGGTGTGTGGTCCAGTGGTGATGGGGGCTGGGAGTATGACAGTGTTCACAGATGCATGCAGGAGTGCAGTCCAGTGTTGATGGATGCTGGGAGTATGACAGTGTTCACAGATGCATGCAAATGTGTGGTCCAGTGGTGATGGTGGCTGGAACTATGACAATGTTCACAGATGCATGCAGATTTGCGGTTCAATGGTGAACGTGGCTGGGAGTTTAACAGTGTTCACAGATGCATGCAGATGTGCAGTCCAGTGGAGATGGTGGCTGGTAATATAACAGTGTTCAGAGATGCAAGCAGGTGTGTGGTCCAGTGGTGATGGGGGCTGGGAGTATGACAATGTTCACAGATACATGCAGATGTTCAGTTCAGTGGTGATCGTGGCTGGGAGTATAACAGTATTCACAGATGTGCGGTCCAGTGGAGATGGTGGCTGGTGATATGACCGTGTTCACAGATACATAAAGGTGTGCGGTCCAGAGATGCATGCAGATGTGCAGTTCAGTGGTGATCGTGGCTGGGAGTATAACAGTGTTCACAGATGCATGCAGATGTGCAGTCCAGTGGAGATGGTGGCTGGTAATATGACAGTTTTCACAGATGCATGCAGGTGTGCGGTCCATTGGTGATGGGGGCTGAGAGTATGACAGCGTTCACAGATGCATGCAGGAGTGCAGTCCAGTGTTGATGGATGCTGGGAGTATGACAGTGTTCACAGATGCATGCAGGAGTGCAGTCCAGTGGTGATGGGGGCTGGGAGTATGACAATGTTCACAGATACATGCAGATGTTCAGTTCAGTGGTGATCGTGGCTGGGAGTATAACAGTGTTCACAGATGCATGCAGATGTGCGGTCCAGTGGAGATGGTGGCTGGTGATATGACCGTGTTCACTGATGCATGCAGGTGTGCGGTCCAGTTGTGATGGTGGCTGGGACTATGACAATGTTCACAGATGCATGCAGATGTGCAGTTCAATGGTGATCATGGCTGGGAGTATAACAGTGTTCACAGATGCATGCAGATGTGCAGTCCAGTGGAGATGGTGGCTGGTAATATGACAGTGTTCACAGCTGCATGCAGGTGTGCGGTCCAGTGGTGATGGGGGCTAGGAGTATGACAATGTTCACAAATGCATGCAGGAGTGCAGTCCAGTGTTGATGGATGCTGGGAGTATGACAGTGTTCACAGATGCATGCAAATGTGTGGTCCAGTGGTGATGGTGGCTGGAACTATGACAATGCTCACAGATGCATGCAGATGTGCAGTCCAGTGGAGATGGTGGCTGGTAATATGACAGTGTTCACAGATGCAAGCAGGTGTGCGGTCCAGTGGTGATGGGGGCTGGGAGTATGACAATGTTCACAGATTCATGCAGATGTTCAGTTCAGTGGTGATCGTGGCTGGGAGTATAACAGTGTTCACAGATGCATGCAGATGTGCGGTCCAGTGGAGATGGTGGCTGGTAATATAACAGTTTTCACAGATGCATGCAGGTGTGCGGTCCAGTGGTGATGGGGGCTGGCAGTATGACAGTGTTCACAGATGCATGCAAGAGTGCAATCCAGTGTTGATGGATGCTGGGAGTATGACAGTGTTCACAGATGCATGCAAATGTGCGGTCCAGTGGTGATGGTGGCTGGAACTATGACAATGTTCACAGATGCATGCAGATGTGCGGTTCAATGGTAAACGTGGCTGGGAGTATAACAGTGTTCACAGATGCATGCAGGTGTGCGGTCCAGTTGTGATGGTGGCTGGGAGTATCACAATGTTCACAGATACATGCAGGTGTGCGGTCCAATGGTTATGTGGGCGTGGAGTATGACAGTGTGCACAGATGCATGCAGGTGTGCTGTCCAGTGGTGATGGCTGTTGGGAGTATAACAAAGTTCACAGATGGATGCAGATGTGCAGTCCAGTGGTGATGGTGGCTAGGAGTATGACAGTGTTTAGAGATACGTGCAATGTAGGTGTGCGGAGCAGTGGTGATGGTGGCTGGGAGTATAACAGTGTTCACATAACAGTGTTCACAGATGCATGAAGATGTGCGGACCAGTAGAGATGGTGGCTGGTAATATGACAGTGTTAACAGATGCATGCAGGTGTGCTGGCCATTTGTGGTGGTCACTGAGAGTATGACAATGTTCACAGATGCATGCAGGTGTGCGGTCCAGTGGTGATTTGAGCGTGGAGTATGACAGTGTTCAGAGATGCATGCAGGTGTGCAGTCCAGTGGTGATGGTGGCTGGGAGAATAACAGTGTTCACAGATGCATGCAGATGTGCTGTCCAGTGGTGAGCACGGCTGGGAGTATGACCGTGTTCACAGATGCATGTAGGTTTGCGTTCCAGTGGTGATGGTTGCTGGGATTATGCCAGTATTCACAGATGCCTGCAGTTGTGTGTTCCCGTTGTATTGGTGGCTGGGAGTATGACAGTGTTCACAGATGCCTGCAAATGTGCGGTCCAATGGTGATGGTGCTTGGGAGTATGACAGTGTTCACAGATGCCTGAAGGTGTGTGGGTCCAGTGGTGATTGTGGCTGGAAGTATGCCAGTGTTCACAGATGCTCGCAGGTGAGCGGTCCAGTGGTGATGGTGGCTGGGAGTATGACCATATTCACAGATGCATGCAGATGTGCGGTTCAATGGTGAACGTGGCTGGGAGTTTAACAGTGTTCACAGAGGCATGCAGATGTGCAGTCCAGTGGAGATGGTGGCTGGTAATATGACAGTGTTCACAGATGCAAGCAGGTGTGCGGTCCAGTGGTGATGAGGGGCTGGGAGTATGACAATGTTCACAGATACATGCAGATGTTCAGTTCAGTGGTGTTCGTGGCTGGGAGTATAACATTGATCACAGATGCATGCAGATGTGCGGTCCAGTGGAGATGGTGGCTGGTGATATGACCGTGTTCACAGATACATAAAGGTGTGCGGTCCAGTTGTGATGGTGGCTGGGACTATGACAATGTTCACAGATGCATGCAGATGTGCAGTTCAGTGGTGATCGTGGCTGGGAGTATAACAGTGTTCACAGATGCATGCAGATGTGCAATCCAGTGGAGATGGTGGCTGGTAATGACAGTGTTCACAGATGCATGCAGGTGTGCGGTCCAGTGGTGATGGGGGCTGGGAGTATGACAGTGTTCACAGATGCATGCAGGAGTGCAGTCCAGTGTTGATGGATGCTGGGAGTATGACAGTGTTCACAGATGCATGCAAATGTACGGTCCAGTAGAGATGGTGGCTCGGTCTATGACACAATGTTCACAGATACATGCAGATGTTCAGTTCAGTGGTGATCGTGGCTGGGAGTATAACAGTGTTCACAGATGCATGCAGATGTGCAGTCCAGTGGAGATGGTGGCTGGTGATATGACTGTTCACAGATGCATGCAGGTGTGCGGTCCAGTTGTGATGGTTGCTGGGAGTATAACAAAGTTCACAGATGGATGCAGATGTGCACTCCAGTGGTGATGGTGGCTGGGAGTATGATAGTGTTTACAGATACATGCAATGTAGGTGTGCGGGGCAGTGGTGATGGTGGCTGGGAGTATGACCGTATTCACAGATGCATGCAGGTGTGCGGTCCAGTGGAGATGGTGACTGGAAGTATGACTGTGTTCACAGATGCATGCAGATGTGCAGTCCAGTGGAGATGGTGGCTGGTAATATGACAGTGTTCACAGATGCAAGCAGGTGTGCGGTCCAGTGGTGATGGGGGCTGGGAGTATGACAATATTCACAGATACATGCAGATGTTCAGTTCAGTGGTGATCGTGGCTGGGAGTATAACAGTGTTCACAGATGCATGCAGATGTGCGGTCCAGGGGAGATGGTGGCTGGTGATATGACCGTGTTCACTGATGCATGCAGGTGTGCGGTCCAGTTGTAATGGTGGCTGGGACTATGACAATGTTCACAGATGCATGCAGATGTGCAGTTCAATGGTGATCATGGCTGGAAGTATAACAGTGTTCACAGATGCATGCAGATGTGCAGTCCAGTGGAGATGGTGGCTGGTAATATGACAGTGTTCACAGCTGCATGCAGGAGTGCAGTCCAGTGTTGATGGATGCTGGGAGTATGACAGTGTTCACAGATGCATGCAGATGTGCGGTTCAATGTTGAACGTGGCTGGGAGTTTAACAGTGTTCACAGATGCATGCAGATGTGCAGTCCAGTGGAGATGGTGGCTGGTAATATGACAGTGTTCACAGATGCAAGCAGGTGTGCGGTCCAGTCGGATGGTGGCTGGGAGTTTCACAATGTTCACAGATGCATGCAGGTGTGCTGTCCAGTGGTGATGGCTGCTGGGAGTATAACAAAGTTCACAGATGGATGCAGATGTGCAGTCCAGTGTTGATGGATGCTGGGAGTATGACAGTGTTCACAGATGCATGCAGATGTGCGGTTCAATGTTGAACGTGGCTGGGAGTTTAACAGTGTTCACAGATGCATGCAGATGTGCAGTCCAGTGGAGATGGTGGCTGGTAATATGACAGTGTTCACAGATGCAAGCAGGTGTGCGGTCCAGTCGGATGGTGGCTGGGAGTATCACAATGTTCACAGATGCATGCAGGTGTGCTGTCCAGTGGTGATGGCTGCTGGGAGTATAACAAAGTTCACAGATGGATGCAGATGTGCAGTCCAGTGGTGATGGTGGCTGGGAGTATGACAGTGTTTACAGATACATGCAATGTAGGTGTGCGGGGCAGTGGTGATGGTGGCTGGGAGTATAACAGTGTTCACAGATGCATGCAGGTGTGCGGTCCAGTGGAGATGGTGGCTGGTGATATGACCGTGTTCACAGATACATAAAGGTGTGCGGTCCAGTTGTGATGGTGGCTGGGACTATGACAATGTTCACAGATGCATGCAGATGTGCAGTTCAGTGGTGATTGGGGCTGGGAGTATAACAGCGTTCACAGATGCATGCAGATGTGCAGTCCAGTGGAGATGGTGACTGGTAATATGACAGTGTTCACAGATGCATGCAGGTGTGCGGTCCAGTGGTGATGGGGGCTGGGCGTATGACAGTGTTCACAGATGCATGCAGGAGTGCAGTCCAGTGTTGATGGATGCTGGGAGTATGACAGTGTTCACAGATGCATGCAAATGTGCGGTCCAGTGGTGATGGTGGCTCGGTCTATGACAAATGTTCACAGATACATGCAGATGTTCAGTTCAGTGGTGATCGTGGCTGGGAGTATGACCTTGTTCACAGATGCCTGTAGGTTTGCGGTCCAGTGGTGATGGTTTCTGGGATTATGCCAGTATTCACAGATGCCTGCAGGTGTGCGTTCCCGTTGTATTGGTGGCTGGGAGTATGACAGTGTTCACAGATGCATGCAGGTGTGGGGTCCAGTGGTAATGGTTGCTGGTAATATGACCATGTCCACAGATGTATGCAGATGTGCAGTGAATGGTGACACAGGGATGGATTTTAAAGTTTAGGAGGGGAAGTGGATGTGATGAAGTCTTTGCTGAATGGCCGGGAGGAAAGGATATAGAAGAGGAGATAAGGGGTACGCCATTTCAGACCAGGAGGAGTTGAGCATCAGGCAATGCTGCAGCTCAGCTGAGGGGCAGAGGTGGTGAAACAGGGGAACATGTGCATATCTTCTGGGTTGTGAAGCAGGAAATGCACAAGGCAGGAGGTCACTCAAGCAAAGTAGTGCCTGAAAGCCAAGATGTAAGAGGGAGGAGGGGGATGAACCAGCCTGTCCTCTGTATCCATGCTTGAGCATGTGTACACTCTGAGCCGGGTGTATGCAGAATATCTGGCTACAGGTCTGAGTTCTGCATCTTTACTATGGATTGTATACTATCTACAACACTCTCTTCCTAAATACTCTCCTTCTGGAGCCCTCCGCTCAGCCGCCTCCAACTCTTTGCCTGTGAGACGTTTTTCCAAGCAGAGACTTGGGGGTAGATCTTTATCATCTGCTTGTGTCTCCCTCTGGAACAGCCTCCCTGCCTCTCTCCACCTTGAGCTGGAGCTACTTAAATTCCAGAAACTCCTCAAGACCTTCCTCTTCTTTTCCTCTTTCTCGCTCCCTCTTCCCTGCTAACTTCCTCTCTCTTTCTCTCCAGCTTCACTACTCCATCTCTCCCCTAACTTTGCTCAGTATTTGCTGACTGGTGCATGGCTCACCTCCAGAGCCTCACAGGTCCCAGGCTCTCCGAACCGGAAGTACTGATCGCACAGGACATAGCCAAGTTCACTGTCCTGTGGGTGAGCTTCCTCTATTGCTCTAATGTAGCGCCGCTGCCCTTGGTAGTAGGATATGTTTAGTCGAATATGATGGGCCGGAGGCTGGGGCGCGCGGCCATATGTCCTGCGTTGTGGGGGGTGGGGAATGGTCTGCCTTTTCTGCAGACTGACTGAAAATGACTTTATCTGCCACAGTTGGAGCATTTTTGTGATAGTGCTGGGCACGTCCCGGAATGCGGGAAATTCATACCACACGGTTGCATTGTCTCTGCGTCCTGAACCCCATGTGGTTGGCCATCCTATTGGGTGTGGTTCCCCGATCTGTGGGACGTTGAGGTGTAGGTTGGATGGCAGCGATTTGTCTACCCCTTTGATGGTTTTTGTTTGGGTTTCCCTCGATGGAAGCCGCTTGTGCATCCACTCTCTCGAAGATTCTAGCCATCTCACTCACCTCATCAATGGTGAGGTTTCTTTTAGTAGCTGTTTCCTGAGAGCGGGTGACAGGCATCCTTCTATGACGTGAAGTCTGATCGCCTCGTCGGTGGAGAAAAGGTGGAACTGACAATGGGCACTTTTCAGCCGGAGGAGGGTGATAAATTAGTATTTGTATTTGTTTATTACATATATCGTGCACCGAACCCTGAGGTAACTGGGCGCTGGAGGGACTTGGATACATACATGGAGAGGAACAGACACAAGATAACAGTCTGGAGACCAGGTTACAGTAGGTTTAGCATATATACAATAGAATAGCGACGTAACAATAAAGAAGACCTGGAGGTTACAGATAGGTCTAGAAGTTGACATTTGTACAATAACATGAGCGCAAGTGCATTAGATATATTTGAGATTGAGTGAGGAATACGTGGAAGGACACAATCCATTCGAAGAACAAATTGCTTACCAACTGTAACGTTCTTTCGACTTGATGTTCCTCCCACGTATTCCTCATCACCATTCCCAACCTACTCCTCCGTATAGTTTTTACGCTTTTTGCACTTGTACTTCCTTAAGAGCCTGACATCCTTCGATGCCTGATACAACTGATGCGACCATTAACACCAAAAACACTGAACTCAGACCAACGGGCACAGCTCGAGCCCTTGATACGATGGATGACGTCGACATTCGACAGCGGCCCTTGAGGGACTACGACTCCGCGGCCTCGAGCACAGCGCCCTCTGGCGAAAATTTTCCAAAGAAGCAGCAAGGCTGGCAGACAATATCTAAGATGAGGAATACGTGGGAGGACACAATCCATTCGAAAGGGCAGATCTGGTGGTGCGAGAGGGAAGGTGCTTGTTGAATTTGTCAGAAAGGTATTTGGGGGCTGTGTTGGAAAGGGACTTGTGAGTGATTACCAATGTATGGAGCATGATTCTGTCACGAACTGGCAGCCAGTTAGTGTCACGTCTGAGTGATGCCATGTGGCTGGTTCTGGGTAAGTTGAGTGCTGCGATCAGGGAGTTGTTTTGGAGGACCTGAAGCCTATTTAGATTGAGTTCAGAAGAACCTAGAAAGAGAGTGTTAAAATAATCAATTTTCGACAGAGCAAGTGCTCTGGCTAATGTTAGGCAGCTGCTAGAGGACAGGTAAGATTTGCAGCTGTAGATAAGCTTATTGGTGTAGGCTGTGGTGGAAGCAACAGAGCTGACTTGTTGCTTGAGGGATTGAGTTGAATCAAGGTAGACTCCTAGAGTTTTTATTTCTTTGGAGACCTTGATTGTGTTACCGTCGATACTGAAGTATGTATATCTATGATCGAACTTGTTCAAACGTGCCTGAGTGCCGACGATTAGGAGCTTGGTCTTATCGTCATTGAGGCATAGGATGTTGGTAGCCATCCAAGCCTGGATTTCTAGGTAGACTTCATTCAGAAATTTAGGGCCTCATTACGAGGTGGGCGGTAAGGAGTTAACGGCGCAGGTAAAGGCACCAGAGCCGTTAACCCCATACCGCCCTATTACGAGGTCCCCTTGCGGGTAAAACCAGACATCATTAGCGGGTCCCGCGAGGGGGGCAGCAGGCTTACAATGGGCCTGTCATTAACGGGCTCGTTGTTAGCATGCTCCCCATTCCCATTGAGCCCTTTGAGGGCTCAAATGGGAATGGGGATGGTCTGGGTTCCCTGAATGGGGAAATACTGAGCCCTCCAAAGTCGGAATGGCCCAGTATTTCCCCATTCAGGGAACCCGGACCTGGACCCGAGTTTGGAGGCAACCATGCCCTTATTATGGGCATGGCTGCCTCCAAACTCGTAATGAGGCCTAGAGTCTTTGTCCTAGCAACCAGAGAGCCGAATAAGGACTTGGGTGTCATCTGCGTAATTGGTGTAGATGACACCCAAGTTGTCCAATCGGTCGAAGAGGAGCTTTGTAAAGATGTTGTAGAGTGCGGGTGATACACACAAACCTTGAGGGACCCCGCAGAGAATGGGGCTCTGGTCTGCTGAGGCTGACGGGGAAAAGGCCCTTGTGGGCCGATTGGAGAGAAAAGAGCTCATCCAGTCAGAAGCATTGGAGGAGAAGTCTGGAGCAGTGGTAAGGTGTCTGGTTAAGACTTGGTGGTCAATGAGGTCGAAGGCCGCTGACAGGTCTAGGCGCAGGTGCAGGAGGATCGCTAGCTTGCCTTTGTCCTTCGTCTCATCCATCGGAATCTTTAGGTCTAAAAGGGTGGTCTCTGTTCCATGTCTAGATCTGAATCTGGACTGTCTGAGGCCTGAGAGGTTGTTTTCTTCTAAGTGCTTCTGCATTTGCATATAGACGACTCACTCAAAGATTTTTAGAGGGAAAGGGACAGTCGTAATGGGTCTATAGTTAGTAGGAGTATTGGGGTCAAGGTTGTTTTTTTTAGGAGAGGCATAACCCAGACTTCCTTGAGATTGTTAGGGACTTGGTTGGATTTGAATGAAGAGTGGCGTGAAGGGGGCTAGGTCTTTAGCTCCTTCCTTGACGATGAAAGCTGGACAGACGTCACCCTGACAGTGGGAGGGTTTCAACGTTATCTTCCACTTCCTTTCGGGTTACTTTTACTTTGGAGAATGCGAAAGGTGGGCATTGCGGAAGAGTATTCGCAGACTCCGGTTTAGGGCGGTGGCAGTTTACGAGCGTGGTTTTTTGGATTCAATCTTACTTTGTAATAGGGTGATTTTGTCGGCTAATGCTTGTTGAATTTTTGTGCACCAGGCAGTGTCCTTGGTACAATCCTGGGATGGATGTGCTGGGGATTCGAGCTCCTTTAGGATACTAAAGAGCTCTTTGGTACTTGATTTGGCATTGTGGATTCTGGTATTATAAGCTTCTTTTTTGGTGGCTAGGATAGCCGCTTTGTGAGTTGCGGCCACTGTTGTGAATGTAATTTTGTTCTGGCTAGTGGGTGATTTGCGCCAAATGGATTTCGCTGTCCTTTTGGCATTTCTTAAGATTTTTAATTCAGGAGTAAACCATTTGTTGAGATGGGCAATAGGTTTAGCTTTTCTTAGTTTGAGGGGTGCAGTGGTGTCAAATGCTGATTTGAGTGTGGCATTGTATAGGTCGACCAGCTTGTTCGAGTCAAGGTCCTTAAACTTGGAGGCGTCAAGGATATTGTTGATGAGTGGGCAAATACTATTGATTGAGATATTGCAGCAGTTTCTGGAAATTTCGGGTGGGGCTGAAGAGGTGTTAGGGAGGATGTTTCCTTGGATGGAAAAAGAGATGAAGTGGTGGTCCGACCAGGTCACTGGCTCATTTTGGAGAATCATGATGGAGCAGTTAAGGTCGGACACCCAGTCCAAAATGCGACCTTTGGAATGAGTGGGTTCAGTGACTCTGTGCTTAAAACTCAGTTGGGTGATGGAGTTTTCCACGGCTAGTGCTTGTGGATCGTTAGGGTCGTGAAAGCCTAGGTTTAGGTCTCCCAGGTTTGGGAGACCTGTTTGGTGTTGGAAGATAGGAGGTTAGTGATGTCGTCGTCGAAAGGAGGAGGTCGGACCCGGGGGACGATAAATGAGGTGCATGAGTAAGGATTAGGTGGGTGAGATTTCTAGTTTGGCTGATAGGAGTTCTGCAGAAGGAAGGCTGGTTAGGGTGGTGGCTCTGAGACCTAGATGGGTTTTTGAAATGAAAGTCACTCCACCTCCTTTGCCTATGTTTCTGTCAGTTCTGATGATGGTGTAGCCTTCTGGCAAGGCTAGAGAGAGAGATGGGCCTGCTGCGGCGTGGAGCCATGTTTCAGTGATGGCCAGGAAGTCTAGGTGGTTGGCGACAATAAGGTCAGAGATTTCGGTGGCGTGGCGGCCGAGCATTGATGAGTGCCCCCTGTGATGGTAGGAGGCAGAGGACTGGGTGAGGGTATTCCTAAACTTGGGTTAGTGATGGGGAGGTAGATGGTGGAGGGGTTGGCAGCTGGATTTTAGACGAGATAGGAGGAGGAGGTGGTAGTTGCGGTTTGGGGACTGCTGCTGCACAGGTAGTTAGGTTGTGTTTACAGGGGGTAGGCTGAGTGGCTTGACTGCTCAGTCTTAGTGTTATTTTATGGTTGAAAAAACGAGAGCCTAGTCTCCTGTTTCTCATGTGTTCAGGCAGTGGGATAAGTGGTGTGGGTTCAGTTGCAAAACGCTGTGTCCATTCAATGGGGCTGAGAGGTGAGCTGGTTTCAGGTCTCATGGGGGGATCGACTGATGGCCAGCTAGTGTTGGACAGGAATGGTGGTAGGAAGTTGGTTGGGAAGATGGTATGGACTAACGGTAGAAGGGAGGCCATTGCTAGTGTGACACTGTGGAATGAGGCCATGCTTCTAGGCAGGATTGGCCCTTGGTTAATTCTGAGGGACAATGGGTGGATTATAGCGAGCAAATGATGTAATAGGTTGTAGTCTGTATATACTTGGAATGGGGCACTGCAGGGCAGTGTAGCAGACTAGTCTGACACTGCACGAATGGTCAGAGCTACGAGATCAATGTGAGCATGAGTTGGGCAGACTAGCAGTGAGGGTGGCCTGGAAGCTAGAACATAGGTGCCAGTAGGATTTGATACATATGGGCAGTGGGCAAGCCTGCAACACGGCCCACTGGCACATGGCACACTAATGGCGGGCATTGATAAAGCATTTACCAGCGTAAGTGGCGCCAAAAACTGAAGCATGATTGGCGGGTTAGATCGATGGTTAGTTGATGGTTTCCACAGTCTTCAGCGTGCATTGGTTGAATATGTATTTTTCATAGTCTCTATTGGTTTCGATGATGAGTTTCCTGTTGAGGGCGGTGATCAACACAGTGAAATCTGTTTTGTCTTCTGGTGCAATAGTCTTGACAGTGGTATTTATTTCGCTGGCCACCAGGTTAATGAACATGTCAACTAAGTTCGGAGAGTTCGGTTCTTCTGCCGCCTTCACAAAGTGATTGAACTCTTCCACCCACTCGATCCACCTCAGTCCTTTGTCCGACTGGGGTGTCAGGGTGAATGGGAGTGGCTTCTGTAGCAGCGCCGCCTTGGATGTGGGGGCAGGAGTGGGTGTTGGTGCCTCTGGGCTGCTCATGATGTCAGATTTGCCAGTGGTTGTCTGAGCTGCAAAATAGGGCTTGGTCGCGTGTGCACTGGATGTGTTGTGGGCTTGGTGATGCGATGTGTATCTTGTGCTGTGGTGATGCCCTTCTTGTGGTGACTGACAGTGTTTCCTTCCGGGACTGTGGGTAAGGGGCCCGTGCGCAGCGCCTGCTGGGGTGTGCCATCGTTAGGAGCTTTGCTGCAATTTGAGCTGGTGGGCTGTGGGTTCTCGGTATGGGAGGGCCGCTATAGTGATTCGATGGTACTCTGAGGCAGGGGTGGGATCGGCGTGCACTTACTTTCTGTCTTCTTTTCCGGCGGGCAGCATCCTCTGCTGCCATGTGTGCTGTCTGCTGTGGATCAGCAGCTCCTGTTCCTGGAGGCTCGTCATGAGCAGTCAGCAGGCGGAAATGTGCAAAGAGGAGTGGCAGATTGCCACTGGAGCTGGCCTTTGGCGGGATCGCCAGGTACCACAGGATGTCGGCGGAGGGGCAGCGGGGCTGAGGCCGGCGGAAGGTCACAGAGGCAGGCATGAGGCCTTGGAGAGCCGACGCCGTGGGATCGCTGCTCCTACCGGATGACGTGGAGTCTGGTGTGCGGGGAGAAATCCTTGTCGCCAGTTGTACTTTTTTCATGCACATGAAAGACGCAACACGAGAGGAGTATGCATAGACACGTCTGCTTTATTTCACGGCTACATAGTCACTGCCGTTTCCTTCCCTATCCTTGGCTCCTCCCTATCCTCCCGCTCGCTCCTGCTTCCCACCAAATGTCCCTGTCTCTTCCCTTAAAGGTGCAGAGACTCATGACAGGGGTGTCACCCACTCAATGGATGTGCTGTGCAACCCTGTGCCCTTAATTACATGCCTAGAGCGCCCTTCCCTATTCAAAAATGTCCAGATGATTTTGAGCTTAGCAAACTCACATGCAATTTTACAAAAATCCTGATTTAGATGCCTTAAGATTTCAAGGAGAACATGTTTTGCAAGTTCTTAAATTCAGGACGCAAACCTGCTGCCCCTCCCCTTAGACCTGGACTCCCCCACACCACTACACACATGCCAGCTAGCCCTGACCTGTCTGTCCCCTCGCAGTCCCATAGAGCTCTGCAGTGACACATGCTTCAGCCCCAGCCTAGTTCATGCAGACCACACTGACACACGCCACCCCCTTGTAATTACTAATGATGTGAAATAGCTTCTAGTCAGTGGGGACGGGGTGAGAGGGGTAACTGTCTTCCTGGGTTGGGCACTGATTAGAGGGTCTTACTCTCTCCCCAGTAACCCCTGTGCTGTCGTGATTGAATGTCCTCTTTCTTCCTCCCCCACGTTAAGGGAAGACATAGATCTCTGTCCATGACGAGCACTCAGGCTCGGAATGGGAAGGCAAGGCTACCGCCAAGTGTTCGGCAGTTTCCACTTGAGATTAAAAGAAGTAACATGCATATGGAATGGCTCTGTGCCATTATTTGATGTCTCTGATGTATTGCCTTATGTCTAATACCTAATTCAACACTGGCGACAAGGTTTTGTTTATACAGACGAACACGTGCAGCATGTGAAGACACGTGTCTCCAGTACCCGGCCTTCGGCGGTGTACACCATTAGCAACATAGCTTCTGCCGAATCATCCCGCCGCCTCAGTTGACGTCCCGGCGGCCCTGGATACAGTCCACCTACATGACGAGGAACCTGCAGTAAGTAAACAACTCCTCCGCCTGCATTTACACCACACAATCTCACAGCACGGTGCTTTCCCAGTGAATGTTGGGTAGCTCGTGTGAGTGATCACATCCCGAAAGACGTGACAAAATACTGCCTGCCCTTACTTCCTGCAGCCACACTGGCACAGGCCCCACGTGCCGCCAGGACTGTACTACCAATGTGCCTGCACCCACCTGCTACAGCTGCACTGGCACTCACTCCATGTGCTTCCAGGAGACTAAAAATTCTCCCCGTTACCGTGGTCCACGTGCACAGTGCCTCCTAACTCAGTGCACACAGTGAAATCCACATTGCAAGATGTCAGGGGACGAGGCAGTTGGCAGCTCCTCCTCCCAACCCATGCACTGCCGCCTCACGAAAGAACTGAAAGGGGAAACGAATCATTGCAGCTACAGGCAGTCCCCCATTTTGACATCACAGATACCAGCAGTTTGGCGCCACTGTGGAACTGTTGGCTATAGGAATTTGAAATATACATTGATGCTACAGGGGTAAGAGAAGAACGCTGCCTCAGGGGAATACTTCTACACTCATTAGGACCAGTAGTCTGTGATATTGTTCTTGAAATGCCACAAAGCTCCACCAATACATTCCAAGGTATATTTGACGCCCTGAAAAACTACTTCGCTCCACTATGAAACGTAGATTATGAACGCCATCTTTTTCATACGACCATGCAAGAAAAAGGAGACACCGTTGACAATTTCACCATGAGACTCAGGAAAAGGGTGAAATATTGTGATTTTGAACGTTACTCCACTGCTGGGTCCGAGTCATCACAGTTTTGGAAAAAACTGCTAGAGTACCTAATCACTAGAGGAGATATTACAATTAGCGAGAGCAGACATGACTCTCTCCATGCAAACCGAAACATTAGGATATGATATGGTATTTTACTTATATAACGCCCATACAATTGAGCACGTACAAGTGCAAGGGAGAGGGAAGTGGGAAAGTGTAAGGGGCAGGGGAGGAGTGGCAAGTGCTGAACACAGGATCAAAACAGCAACAAGTAGTGCGGCCAGCAGGTGGCAAGTGCAAGAGTTAAGCGCAGACAACAGGTGTCTAATAAGTGCAGGTAAGGGTACTGTAGGGTTGCAGATACAGACACAATTGCGAGGGTTGCCAGGAGGCAGTGCGGGTGTGCAGCTGGGTGGGCAGGGACCTAGGCCCAAATTCTGGTGCCAGTTGCCCAGTGCAATAACAGACCGATATCAGCAGGGGAGAGGAAGAGAGAAGGAAGAAGCAAAGAGGAAGGTCTTGAGGTGCTTCCGGAACCGAAGATGGTTCTCCTCAAGTTTCACAGAGGCAGGGAGGCTGTTCCAGAGGGAGGCCCCAGCCGAAGAAAGAGATCTACCATCAACTCGTTGCTTGGAGATGCGATTGACCCTGAGGGAGTTTGAGGCCGATAAGCGAAGAGCTTGAGAAGGGAGAAATTTAGGAACAGAGAGTTGAAGATATTGGGGCCCCAGAAGGCCTTGAGGACAATGAAAAGGGGTTTGAACTTAATCCTCGCAGCCACTGGGAGCCAGCTCAGAGATTTCAGTCCTGGAGAGATACGATCCTTGGGCTTGAGGCCAAGGACAAGTCTCGCAGTTCTGTTCTGGATGAGTTGCAGAGGGCGGAGAGTAGAGGCAGGCAGATTTAGAAAGAGGCTGTTGCAGTAGTCTAGCCTAGATAGAACCAGCGCTCTGGAGACAGAGAGCTTCTGGGGGAAGGAGAGGAAAGGAAGAATGCCTCTGAGGAGGTGGAGTTGGTAGTGTGACTTCTTGGAGGCATCAGATATTTGAGGAGAGAAGGAGAGTGTGGAGTCGAAGATACCCCAAGGTTTTTAGCCTCACAGGAGGGAGCAGGAGGAGGGCCAAGGGAGGCAGGCCAGAGTGTGACAGGAAAGGAGGGAGTGGGTGTGCCGATGAGGAGAATCTCAGTCTTACTGGCATTAAGGCAGAGGTCATTGGCGGCACACCACTCCTGGATAGCAGACAGACAGTCGGAGATGAGGGAAGGAGAAGAGGAGGCTGAAGGTAGCCTGAAAATGAGCTGAGTGTCTTCCACATAGCACTGAAGGTTGGGGCAGAAAGGGGCAATGCGGTAGGCAAGAAATGCCAAGCAGAGGTAGAAGAGCCAGGGAGAGAGGTTAGACCCCTGGAGGACACCACAGGTAGAGAAAAAGCTACCTGAGAGGAAGGACCCAAGTTGGACCTGAGAGGGTGGGTCAGAGAGGAAGGAAGTCATCACGCCAGGGCCTGACCGGTGATACCAAGGTTATCACAAAGACAATTAAGCAGGATGGCATGGTTGACGGTGTCAAAGGCAGAAGAGAGATCCAGCAGGATGAGGACACAGGGGGTGTTAGAGTCAAGGTTGGAGAGCAGGTCTTCACGGATGTTCAGGAGAGCAGTTTCCGTGCTTCTGGCAGCTCTGAAGCCAGACTGATGGTCATGAAGACTACCAACAGATTTAGCATGGAGGTTAAGCTGGGAGATGGCCAGTTTCTCCATGAGCTTGCCCAGGAAGAGAGTGACAGAGATTGGGCGATAGTTAGCAGGGCAGGAGGGATCAGCAGAGGGTTTCTTGAGAAGAGGGTGCACAAGGGAGTGCTTCAGGGGGGATGGGAAGACTCCAGTGGTTGCATAAGTCAGCCAGGGCAGGAGCCAGGGTGTCTATGTGGTCCTTGAGGGTTTTGGAGGAACAGGGGTGAACCTTTCTTTGTTGAGACTTTCATAGATCGGACTTGTCTAGAAATCTCGTCGGCGGAGAACAAGGGAAAGGCAGAGAAGGAGACTGCAGAAGGGCCAAAGGAAGAGCAGGGAGTAGCAGGAGGGAGTGGAGGGGAGGAGACTGAGGACAGGATGCCCTGAGTTTTACAGATGAAGTGAAAAGCCAGTGCAATGCAGAGGGCCTGGGAAGGGACAGGAGAGGTAGACTGCATCAGGATTGGCCAGCTCCTTTCAGATTTTAAAGAGTTCAGCCGAGTTCTTAGATGCTGCAGAGATGTGGGCTTGGATATGAGCTCTCTTCTTGGTGAGGACAGAGAGCCGGTATTGCCTTTGGAGCAGGCGGCAGGCCAGTTTGTCAGAGGAAGTACAAGAAGCATGCCATTTCCTCTTGGCCACACTGCACTTGCGTTTTAGGGTTCCGAGGTCTGAGTCGTACCAGTTGCACTTGGCTCTGGGCTTCAGGCGGATCCTCATGGCAGGGGCAAGGATATCAAGAGTATCAGATATAGCAGAGTGGAGCATGGAGAGGGCTGTGTCAGGGTGAGGGTCAGCCAACGGTGAAGGGGGGTTAGAAAGTGGTGGCGAAAGCCTCAACTGATACGCGCTTCATGGTTCGGATGACCGAGAAGGTGGGTGGCAGTGATGGAAGAGGCTTGGTCTGATCACTCACTCCAGGAGAGAGGAGTGGTGAGAGGGATAGAAAGGGGAAGGTCTGAGGAGATCAGAACATCCAGAGTTTGCCCTGCAGAGTGAGTCAGGCCAGAGGGGAGAATAGTAAGTGAGAGAGAGTCGCAGAGTTCGCGAAAGAGTCCAGAGGGAGGACAGGAGACATCCAGGTGGATGTTGGAGTCACCAAGAAGGAGAAGTTGAGTGGTCGAGGCCAGGAGTGAGGAGGAGAGGTCTGCCCACTCAGAGAGGAAGGGGAAAATCTGACCAGGTGGCCGATAGATAGTAGCCACAGTAAGGGACTGGCTGGGAGAGAGAGAGAGAGCCTGCAGACGAGGCATTCAAAGGAGGAGTAGGATTGCGTAGGAATGACAGAGGCAGGAATCCACTCGGGGAAGATAAGGGCTACACCCCCTACGGAGCGGTTGGACCTGGGCGCAGAGAGGATCTTGTAGCTATCGGGGAGGAGCGTGTCAAAGCTTGTGACAGAGCTGGCCGTGAACCATGTCTTGGTGAGGTCTAAGATATCAAGGTCAAGTTCTTCCAGAAGGCGACAGATGTCGAAGAAATGTTTGACAGCTGAGCGAAAGTTAAGAGTGGCAATGTGGAGAAGGTTGCCGTCCTTGAAGGACTTCCGGGGAGGGGTACAGATCAGAGGTACGCCCTGCGGAGGTGTGGAAGGAGCCCGATGGGGTCAGAGAGGGAATTAGAGGGCAAGGAAGCCGAGGAGGAGGCAGTAGGGGGAGAGGGGACAGCAGGAGAAGAAAGGAAAAATTGATGAGGCGCGGGAAGTGTCTATCAAAGACTTGAAAGGTTGGCCTGAGGGCCTTGGACCAGGACAGTCCCATTTGAATAAATATTAATGATGACCGTAGAGGAATGGAAGGAAGCCAGGAGAGCATTCCACCGGGTGCCACCATTAATGGGAGAAGAAAAGAAAAGAGAGAGCACAGAGACCATATGTAAAGTCCATAGGTCTGGCGAGGGAACGACAAAGAGGATGTCGGTGAGAGCACTTGGGTCTGTATCTGTAACCCTACAGTTCCCCTACCTGCACTTTTGGACAACTGCTATCTGCACTTACCATCGCACCTGCCACCTGCTGGATGTACTTCTTGTTATTGTTTTGATCCCATGTACAGCACTGCCCCCTCCCCTTTCCCCTGGCACCTTTCCCCTGCCCAATTCCCCCTGTACTTCCGAGATCTCAATGTCAATTGGCCTAGTAAGATTGTTGTCTCAGTCCTCCCTCTGTTCCCCTTTCCGTGCCTCATCGCGCCTTTTAACACTTGTGTATAGGCATGTTACAAATTCCATGTCATATCATATCATAGTAACAACATATGCAAGAGAGGGAAATAATTGTTCACTGCATACATACATAGCTTTGAAAAGAAGCAAACGTGCTGTTGTGCAGGTTTCTTTTTGTTTCTTTAAGTTTGTCAAAACTGATATGGACAAACTGGATATTGTTTTCATTTGGGTTTGTTTGGAAGCCAACAACTGTTCCAATTGCTCCATTGACTAAACCTTGATCAACAAGTCTGAGGATTAGTAGGTGGGGTTCATGGTGCCTCCTACGTTGTTGTGACAAATTGTGTTTATGAGGTGAGAGGTCACAATGCCAGTTTGTGTTGCATTGTGGTAGCAGGATGTCGGTTCCTGCTGTATGAGTGAAACAACTCCCAATATTGCAATATGATATACCTCAATCGTACAGGATTTACTGACCTGATTTTCAAAAGCAGAGACAGCGTTGCTCAACTAAGCAGGTCTGCTGTGCAATGTAACAATGACCCACTTAAATTATATATATATTTGATCAACTACATAAGGTTGAAATACTCAGCCATTCCTATCTAAAGTCAAACCTGTGGCCTGCAGGTTGCACACAGTGCTTTGTACCAGGAGGATGAATGTATTGTAATATCTTATGCTTGAGATATACTATCCTAACAGTGACCTAAACTGAAGCTTGAATTCAGAGTAACCCCCGCTACAGGTGTTTGTACTGCAAATCACAGGGATCACCAGGTGGGGGATGGGCTACCAGAGTCACCTGTGTACTGAAGATGACACAGAAATGGGGTGATATATGTATTTATTTTGATGTTTTGTATAACCTCAGGTTGCACTGAAACCACTTATAGGAAATAATTAAAGAAATGCAAATAAACAGGTGACATGGGTGCATGGCTGTGTACCGGCAGGAGAGCTTGTACAACTGCTAGAGAGAGTGAAATGGGAACAGGGGCTGCAGCTTTCACAGAATGAATAGGAGGCATCTACTCAGTTACTTAATGTTGGTGCTGTGTGCACATCATACAGCCATTGACGGGAGACAAAATATCCATACCATAGATACAGATTTAATTGTCCTAGGGACACCTACCAAGCCGGTGAAATATTCAAGCTGCTCACGCCAGCTTTTTTGATGTGCATGCACTCATTGTGTGTAAATAGATCTTATTACATGCATACAGGTAAATAAACACATGGAATAGAATAAATAATAATTAGACAGTGCATGATCCTGTGTCTCTGCAGATATGGTTTTCAGAACTATTTGAGCCTTTTGGTGTTGGTTTTTGCTGTGGAGGAAATCAACGCTAACCCTGTCTTGCTGCCCAATGCGTCATTGGGGTTTCACATCTATGACTCTTGTGATGATGGAGTATTGGTGAACAATGGAGTTACCGGGGCACTTTCAGGACGAGACGGCTCAGCTGCAAATTATAACTGTGAGCTGCAGAGACGTGTGATTGCTATCATTGACGACTTACCATCTGAAACATCCGTACACTTGGCAAATTTACTGAAGATATACAAACACCCACAGGTGGGTACAATCCATTGAGCACTTAACTATATTTAGTACTTTTCATTCATTTTTGTAATCTCTTAGTCACCACAGTCTTGAGTTTGGTTGGTCTTTCCCAGACTTTGACAACTTACACTGACAGTAATTATAAAATATAAATGTGTGATGTCAGTCATTTTGGGCTGTGACAGTGACACCATAGTTTCCAATGTCATTAATACACATTGCAGTTTTATTTCAGGGGAAAATAACACCCCTTTCGTATATACTTTGGGGTTTGAAATCAGCTGTGGTGAGCGAGACAGGCATGCAAGGTGTGTGTTGTTCTTTATTCACTGTTCATTGCCTTCCCATTCAAGCCAGTGCCACTGGGAGGTGTGTTTAAGTCTGGCTCGGGTAAGCTTTGCTTGCTCATAGGGAGTGCTATTGAACATATATACAAGAGAGGGGCCCTGTTGTTGGTCAGCTGCTCAGATACTTTCTTTCATCCATCCAACAAACCGCTCATCTATTCACCCATCCACCAAACCACCAACACAACCAAATACAGACATTTCAGGACTACATTACTTCTAATGTACAGTATTAGTACATTTTTGTAGGACTGCAGTGCATGTTAATTTGGTAACTAGTGATAAAATTGCCATAAAAAATAAAGATGTATTAATCAGTGGTGAATATTCAACTAAATACTTTAATATCTAGCAAGTGATTTAATCGACAATGTAATCTTATATAATACTAATAATATGTATAACATGTCCATTATTCTATAGTTCATATATATATATATATATTTCTGAGGCTTGTGGAAACTGCTTAGATCACATGCTGTGCATAGGCCGACATCTAGTGGAAGCTGCATAGTATTACAGTTGTTGTTTTCGAAACTCAAAAAGGGACGTCGACAGGGCGTGCCAGTAATACTATCCCTAGTGTGACGTCCACTGTACCCATGATCCCTCACGCGTCTAAGTCCCCCAATTCTAGACGGATGCGTATAGCAGAGTTCCTTTCGGCGTAAAGCCATTGACTATTTACAATTAGCAATAGTATTTCTTTCTATCCTTTCACTGGCCTCCGAAACATCATGCCGGTGAAGACAGAGAAATTGCCCATCGAAGACTACCACAATGGACCGTTCGGCCTTCCAAGGGCCTCGGCTCAGACAGTAGGGATAGAGAGGGGAGGCCATTTTAGGATGTATACACCCCACTTCCTACACTTTGTTCACCCAGCTGCTATAGCCTGTAATTATTGAAAATACGCCTTTTAAATTCTGCCCCAAGTGTAATCGCAAATTCCTTTGGGTAGTCAAACACTTAGTTTGTAACTTCTGTCTCCCAAAAGACCACGTTGAAACGTCTTGTCAAGCGTACAGGCTCTTCAATCATAAGACGTTAAAGGACCACTCCACGAAAAGCTGGGCCCACTGCGCCAGGCAGTTCAAGGTCATGGAGGTAGAAGGTGCCTTTTGGATGGAGAGGGCGACGGAGTAGCTTCAGCTACTCAAGCGCAGGCCCCCGACCCCGTAGTACAGGCCGGCGGCCATGTTTTGGGGCCTACACCCGGCGGTGGTAGCGCTACAAAGACACACACCACTAAGCACATAAGCCCAGGTCGAGACTCGACACATGGGTCGAGTGATCGACAACATTCGACACCCAGGGAAAGGTCCGCTGAGTCCTGGTCCTCTGGGCAATCTCGCTCGAGATCGCCACACAACAGGGCCTAACCGTTGAAAGACGGCAAGAGTACTGCTTGAAAAACTCCCTTTGAAGGTCGATCGTCCGTGGACGAGGCCTCAGCCCTACCCGCATGCGAAATTCGACGCTCGCCGTCAGATAAGATGGCAGGCCCCAAGAAGAAAGATAAACACTCCTCTGGGCACCAGGGGGAGGGAACACATCACAAGAAGACCTCAAAAACTCGTCATAGGGACAAAATCCCTCTTAGGGAAAACAAAATCAGAAGGAGAAGCCTAGAGAATCCAAGCCCATAGAGAAACCTAGAGAATCTTGGCCTAAGGTGGTACCTCCCACAGATGAGCACCTAGGACTTTCCCCTCAATCTGTGGTAATCCCAAATTCCAAGGAATGGTCTTCACAAGACATTGACAGAGTAATGAGAAGAATGACCTTATGGCCAATTATTTTGAAAAGAACACTGATTACCTTCAGTGCTTCAACTCCACTCCCCCCACTACAGCTCCATCTGGTTCTCAAGCCTCTGCCTTACCTGCTCAACCCCCTTCTAAGAGGTCCCGTTCAAATGTTCCTTTACTGAGTACAGTCTTAGATCTATATGACCCTGAATCAGACCAAAAAGATCTCTCCTTTGTAGAGGCAGCTGACACTCAGTTTATTGATGAGGATACAGCAGACCCTTATTATGGGGATGACGAGGACCAAGAGGCTGCCCAAGAAGCCAATATGTACTGTATAGACTCCCCTCTTAACAAAGACACTCCAGTTGTCGATTCTCCTATTGATTATCAACTCCTCCTTAATGAGGTGCTAGCCAAGGCGGCCGAGCACTTTCAGATTGACAGCCAGGAGGTACAGGAGGATAAAGACTTTGCAGAACAAATCCTGGGGAACAAGAAGACAGTAGCACAGTTCATCCCGCTGCTGAAGTCGGTGCAGCACAGAATACAACCATCTTTAGAAGCACCTAACCTCTCACCGGCGGTAAACCCTTGTGTAGAAAAATTATTCAGACCCGCATCTTCAGACCCATTATATATTAGAGGGCAGCTGAAACCAGACTTGTTAATTGTGACTACAACTAGAAAAAGAGCGGGCACACCCCTTGCTTCCTCTCAGGCTCCTCCCGACAAGGAGAGCAAGAGGATCTACGCCATGGGTAGGAAAGTCGCCTCTTCTGCAGCTTATCAAACAAGAATAGCGAACATTGCAACACTTTTGGCCAGGTACAACTGCCACAAGTGGGAAGAAATGTCGGCTTTACTTTCATCTGCCCCAGAGCCACTAAAGTCCCATCTAGCACAAGTGGCTGCAGAGGGGAGGGTGGGCCAGACCTGTCTTCTTAAGACCAACTTTGCCACAGCGGACAATGCCGGAAGAGTCATTGCACAGGGGACTGTTATTACGAGGCATGCCAGTCAGGGTTCAGACCAGAGACGCAGGCCACCTAAATAAACATGCCTGTTGAACCAAATGTGCTCTTCGGTTAGGCTGTAGAAGATGCCCTTAAGACTGCAAAGGACGAGTATGACACTCTTAAATCTTTGGGTCAACTTACCAACAAACCTTCCGGGCAGAGGGATAAATGGCAATTTTTGCCGTTTTTGAGGCCAAAACTCCCAACGAGGATCCAACTACAGTCAGGGCCAAGGTTCCTCCTGGGGAAATAATCAAGGCCAAGAGGTAATCCCTTTACTAAAAAAGGGGGATTACATGGCAACATTAGATATGAAAGATGCCTATTTTCATATTTCAATGTTCCTAGCGCACAGATGATTCTTGCATTTCAAGATAGCGAACCAGCACTACCAAGTCAAAGTGCTGCTCTTCGGAATAGCCTCGGCTGCAAGGGTATTCACAAAGGTACTGGCGGTGGTGGCAGCGCACCTGCTCAGGTAGGCAATCCCAGTGTACCCTTACCTGGACGACTGGCTCATTACAGGGGAATCACCCCTAATTTGCAGACAAAACATTCAGAGAACAATCAACCTTCTCTTTCAATTGGGCTTCTCCATCAACGAGAAAAAGTGAAGCCTAGTGCCAAGCACTTCCAAAACAGTTCCTAGGAGCTGTCTTAAACACAGAAGAGGGGTTGGTCTTTCTATCAGAGGAAAGAGTCAAAATGTGTTACTGTAAATACCACATTATCAGGCCGGACGCCAGATAAGGGTGCACAAAGCCATGCGTTTAATATGCATGATGGCATCCTGCATTTACCTGGTTCCCAACGCGGGCCTGCGTCCCATGCAAGGGTGGTTGGCGAAACAGTGGTCTCAGGCAAGCAGTCAGTCGGACGATCTAGTGGTCGTTTCGCCAACAATTGTACAAAATCTTTGCTGGTGGACAAGGGAAAATCTAATGAAAGGAAAATCCTTTTACGATCCAGTGGTGCAGGTGGTTGTCACGACGGATGCCTCACTGGCTGGGTCGGGGGCTCACTACCTTCATCAAACAGCTCAGGGTCTGTGGTCTCGCACTGTAGCTCTGAACCACATCAATCTGCTAGAACTTCTGGCAGTATTCAAAGCCCTTCACGCATTTGAACCCCATTTAACAAACCTATCTGTGAAGATCCTAACAGACAGCACTACAGCAATGTTTTATATCAACAAACAGGGGGTTACACGTTCTCCAAATCTATCCAAACTTGCACAGCCAATTTGGAAATGGGCACTGAAATGGAAGATGTTCCTGTCATCACAACATGCTCCAGGGGAACTCAACGCTCTAGCAGACTCATTGAGCAGAGACCCCCTACCAGAGGAACAAGAGTGGCGTCTACACAAAGGAATCGTAGAACACCTCTTCTCTCAATGGGGTTTCCCCACTATAGACTTATTCGCCACAAGTGAAAACAGTCAATGCCCAGACTTTGCCTCCAGGTTCCCCCAGCCAGGCTCCAAGTGGAACGCCCTATGGATGAACTGGTCAGGGAAATGTGCCTACGCTTTCCCCCCAACACCTCTCAGGAGGAAAGTGGTGAACAAGATACATAAGGAACCGATGACGCTTATCCTAGTTGCTCCTATGTGGGCAAGACAACCATGGTATCCACATCTACGCAAACTGGCGATGTGCGATCCCATCAAACTCCTGTGCCAGTACAACCTACTCACCCAGCACGAGGGACTAACAGTGCACCCACAGCCGCACTCAATGAATTTGGCAGCATGGCTCCTGAAGTCATAGAGTTCAGCCATCTCAACCTGCCACAGAAATGCATGGATATCTTGAAAGAATCAAGAAAACCAAACACTAGGCACTGTTACTTTGACAAATGGAGAATATTCGTAATTTGGTGCCAGTCTAAACAGATCAACCCTGTAGAATGTACTCAATCCCACATTCTAATTTATATGCTCCATTTGCTAGATGCTGGGTTAGTTTTCAACTCCTTAAAGGTCCACCTGGAAGCTTTGTCAGCCTACACGACCTCTCATAATAAGGTCTCAAAGAGACTCCACCCTCCAATTTGTAACCCCCCGCCAGGTTGAGACCTCAATGTGGTACCCCCTTTCGAGCCTATGCATAAGTCTAGTCTCAAACACCTGACTTATAAAACTGCCTTCTTAGTGGCTATCGCCTCCATAAGAGGAGTTAGTGTAATTCAAGCATTGTCAGTGCAGGATCCTTTCTTTGTTGTACACAAAGACAAGCTGGTTTTACGTACTCACCCAAGGTTCTCCCCTAAATTCATCTCCAAATTTCATGTAAACCAGTCGATTGAGCTACCGGCTTTCTTCCAGGAAACAACTCGGGTGAGGTAAAACTCCACAATCTAGATGTGAGGAGAGTGCTCCTCTACTACGTAGACAAGATCAGACCGCTAAGAAAGACAGATCAATTGTTTGTCTCCATAGCGCCAGGCAGAGAAGGTGACTGCATTTCTAAAAATGCCATCTCTGGATCTGAAAGACTACGTTTTTGCTTGTGTTACGTGTTTGCAATCAAAAATCCCTGATCAACTCCCTCTGGGATTGCTTACACGGATGCCCATTCCAGACATACCGTAGCAAGTGATATCTACGGATTTTATTGTGGCTCTTCCCGTGTCCCGCAATCAAACTACCATAATGGTGACTATTGATTACTTTTCTAAGATGGCTCACTTCACTCCTCTATCAAAGCTCCCAAATGCATACACCTCCTTTTTTTGGCAGAAATTGTGTGCACAATTAAACATCTGACAGGCATTGAGTTCTGGTTTTCACCCTCAGACCAACGGTCAAACTGGGAGATTAAACCAGACCCTAGAAGAATACTTGCGCTGTTTTGTGTCTGCCGCACAAAATGATTGGGTTGAACTGTTACCGTGGGCTGAATTTGCCTATACTAATGCCACTCATTCAGCTTTGAAGACCAGCCCCTTTTACTGTACTTATGGCTTCCATTCGTCCTTTTTGCCCACTACTATACGTGCTGCTACACGCTTTCCTGGCATAGATGTATTGCTCTCTGACATTCACCTTGGTCACCAGCTGGCTCTTTCTGTGGGAGATTCAGTCTGGTTGGCTTCCCGATTCCTTCCTTGCCACTTGGTTCCTTCCAAACTCTCACCAAGATTTATTGGACCTTTCCCGGTACTTGCTTTGGTTGGGGAAGCTGCTGTTCGTCTATGACTCTCTCCTTCCTGGTCCAGGATCCTTCCTGTTTTTCATGTCTCCCAGATTAAGATGGATGTGCCGGTCCACTTCAAGTGCTCTCACTTGGTCCACCATCCTCCTGTTTCCACTCCTTTGGGTACAGAGTATGAGGTGGCTGGTATTTGTGATTTTCGCTATTTTAGGGGATGTCTTCAATTCTTGGTCGACTGGAAGGGATACTCACCTGCCGATAGGTCGTGGGAGCCTTCCTCGGGTGTTCATGACCCTAGATTGATTAGACGGTTCTATCGGCTTCATCCCAGCAAGCCAGGCTGTCTGCCTCTTCGAGGGGGGCATACTGTGGCATCTCACTACAGGCGCTAGTCGTTGTGGAACCGCGGTAGGATCTGTCATGTTGGGTTCCATGTGATTTCATCGCCTGCTTTTACATCGCCAGGCTTTTAAACGTGCACATTCCATCGAATGTGCTCATGTTTTTTTTTTTTTTTTTTTGGGGGGGGGTCTCCCCAAACCACCCACCCACACTTATTTTTTACTATTGCCCACCCACCCAAACCCTTATTTGCCCTTTCCCACGCCCCCTAAAAAATTTGATGAGCACATACGATGTAATGTGCACATATAAAAGCCTGGCGATGTAACAGCAGGCAATGAAACAACATTGTACCGTCATGTTGTACCTTTCGTACCCCCCAAGATGGCTGCCGAAATATCCTGCTTCTATTCTAATGAGCAGACAGGTCCTGCACGCACAGAACCGATGCTCGCGAATGGTCACGTGACAGCATATAGTAGAATGGAAGCGGCCGCTCAGTGCGTCGTTACTCTACAGACTGACACTCCGTAAGTTCCGATTCCTAGGGGTTGTTACTTTCGCCTATATTTCTGCTACTAATCTTTCCATTGTTCGTATAGGATCTTGATCTCCCGAAGCCCTATCATTTCTATGTTTCTTTCTGAGCTCCCGAATCGCGGGAATAAAGACGCTTTCTCAGCCCGAGACTGATCTAATCAGCAATCTCTTTCCCGAAAGTCCATTCATTTAGATCCCAAAGGTAGGACACATTCTCTTCCACTATTCTGGTGTAGGAAAGGTTACCATCCCACTCAAACCTTCTGTCCTTACTTAAAGATCCAACCTTCTCCGTGTGTTCCTAGTTTCAGGTCTCGCGTCTCGGCAGCCTCATAGTCTCTGGGTCCTGTCTCCTTCTTTCTGCAAGGGCTGTACCAAATCTATAGTCTCTGATATTCTTTGCCTCTGTTGAGGAATCCTTTGATATTTCAATTTCATTTTGCCCTTGTTTAGATAAGTTTACCATCGGCTCCCTCCAGAGAACTAACTACTTTCGTTTCCCGTCAGGTGGGTGAAAGTTTCGAGGGGCTCCTCTTCTCTTTTTCTGTTGATTGACTACACATACTTACCCAGCTCTCTTCCTCTCATTAGAACCAGTTTGAGGGTCCAATCAATTGGCAGCCAGCTTTAACATTCCTGGTTGAAGAACCTTGAAGCCAGCATAGCGTCCTGTTCAGAAATCTACAAAGTTACAAGAAGCAGATTCTACACCCAAGACTTCCTGCTCAGGGTTTATTACCCCAGAGGATTTCCCTGGAGGTGTTGCCTCCTCTCCTCCTGGTTTTCATCCGGACAGAGAATGGTAAAGTTCTCAGGGGAATTATTCACACTCATCAAGCCACTGCCATCTGACCAGGTTAGTGGAATTCTACTTTCTTTGGTATCGAGACATAACAGTTCCTGGAATACAAGAAGTTTTACTCATCTGTTTGAGGAAGGAAATTCAGCATTACAATCCTACTATTTAATCTGCTTCCAAGAAACATGCATTCGAAAGACCCAGCTATGTAATGGGTACATATCCTACTTAAATCCTGCCCTTTTGGATAATGCTGGGTGCCTGTGGTCAGGCCTGTTGACTCTGGTTAAGTCTGCTCGTAACCTTAGAGTGAATGAGGTAAGAAGCCCCAACCCGTTCATCCAGATCACGATTATCTCAAGATTGTCTGGGAAGAAATCACTGCTGAATCCCTTGGCAATATGTAATCTATACTGGAATCCAGCAGATATTAATAACGATGTGTTCATTGAAACACTACTTTCAGATATATATGACTTACAAGTGTTCTACAAAAAACTGGATGTGCTATGTGGAGATTTCAATATCCATCTGTTTGATAACATGGGAGTTGAGATATCTGCCCACAATCTCTCTAAGAAAGCACAAATGTGGACGAAAGTACTACGAGAAAGGTCTATCTTCCTCCTTAATGGACACATTTCTGAAGATATTCCACCTGCTCCCACCTAGAGGAAAGGAACAACGATAGCGTATCTGGATTATATCTTTGCCTCGCTGGCAATGATCCCTGAGTTGAAGGCGCTGAAGGTTCTGTAAATGCCAAATAATGAACATAGTTTGCTGTAACTAACGTGGAACGGTATGCAAGAAGGTCGTTTTTTGGATAAATTTTCCAAAATTTAAACTATCAAGTGGGAATAATAGGTTGTGAATCCACCCATCAATTGTCCAGGTGATGACAGCAAATTATTTAACGAACTCCCTAACGGGCCCCCAAAGGCAGGAATATGACTGGTATTGGAACCATACACAGTTGCAGCCGGAACAAGACCCATAGTTGTCTCCGGAAATTTCCATGCCTATAACAGAGAGGTGGTCGAAATGAGGAAGATCTATTGAGCTGACCTAGGTAAATTAAAGGCCAATCTGTCAGGGTACAGGGTGTTATAAGGGGGACTCAGGGCTCAGTGAGGAGCCCCAGACGCAGGAGAAAGGAACCCAAAATAAGAATAACCCAAAGGAACAGCCTCCAGCCTTATAGGAGGCTTCTCTGTCCTTTTTGCAGGCAGAAAAGCCTACGGACCACGATTCCCAGTTGCTACTTCTTTTAACTTAATATTACCAGTCTTCAGGGTAAGGGAGGAGTCGGACTCTGGCAGCTCCTTAAGCTGTCGGACGTTCTCTACCCTGAGACTGAGTCTCTCCTCTGGTTTACGCTGCTCTTTTGGAACTATTATTAATTTTATGATTTCATTTTTGAGACCAAAGACATTTTTTTGTACAATACATGTACTTATATTACTCTGATTGTTGGACAGAGATCCATATCTTTTTAAGGGTGCTTTTGGGCAGTGTCTGATGTGTTTTAAGCTGCTCTCGGTGTTCAGTGCATTTTAAATATTTGTGTTGGTTGTATTATAGATTGCATCATATGATATTTTTTCTGTAATTTTTACATATTAAAACTCAGTCTATGAGTTTGTATGCACTCTCTTATCTTAAATTTAAGGTTGCTGTTATTCTTTTGGTTCTCCTATTCTCTTTTTTATGGGCTCTTTTCACATTTGAATGACACGAAAGGGACTTCGGAGCCAGGCAGCTATGGATGTTTCCCTTGATTCTACTCCTTCTACTGAAGGGGCTTTTTCATCTGCCTCAACAGTTTGTATCCAACCAGCCAATTCCATACCTGCCTCCCTGGGTATCCCACAATTTACATCAGTTGATGGTTCCCAGGATTCTTCCTTTCTAAAATCCTTGGCCCACACCCAAATTCAGTATAGAGGTAGGTCCGAGGTACTTAACATCATGGGTATTAATCTACGTACACCAGTTAATAATAGCTGCATCTTTCATGGAAAACAAGATATTTCCATAGATGCACAGGAAGAGCGTTTAGCAGCCTCTATAGCCTTTAATTTGGAAGAAGGCGGTGTTCTACCAAGGGCAGGGGTATATCTTGGATCACACTAATATCAGTATGGTGAATTCTATTCACCCAACCCCTGCCCAATCACATTCTAAACCGCCCCTACCTGCTTTAATCATGGATGATTCTATAGCTATCGCTACTGAATGTCCGCTTACCCTAAAAGAGGCTACTGCTCACCATCTTTCCTCCTTAGAGGGTAATGGGAAATATGGTACTCCCCCTTATTAAATCTCTGCTAGAGGGTTTTTCCTCTAATAGGGGGGCAAACCATACTTCCTCTATCCATGTCAATCTCTCCGTTAACCCTCCTGGTATTACCAATACTTCCATAGGGAAATCTATAGTGTTTAAAACTCCTCTTAATAAACCTTTAAATCCTACTCCGAAAACAAAATCCAATATGGATAATCAAGGTAAACCAATTCAAGGGAAAAAAATTCAAATTTTTTTGGAAAGAGGACTGCCAATAGTACCCTTGTTAAATCTTCACAATCACTTCCTACTGTGGCCACTTTGGATCATACCCATCTGGTCGACGTAGTAAAGAAATTAGAGATTGAAGACCGCCCAGATAATGATATTGATGATATTAATATCATAGAATGCGCATATAAGGCAATAGCTGACAGCAACTTAGATCTCAAGTCTATCAATGCAAACAATGTTACTCAACAAATTTGTGATGATCCCTATATGGGTTCTCCTTCTGAACTCACAAATTTCATCGATGAGTATACAGAAAAACAAAATTGGTTGAGAGAAAGGGGTTTACTCCCAGATCTAAAAAATGATCATGCTAATGAGTCTATTCTGCATCATACTCTTAAAGAGGCGGATGACAGAATAAAACTTACTCAACCGACACTCTCTGCATTGAATATGGTTTTGAGATCTTTGGTGATCCTGTATGATAATATATGGTCAGAAGTTAGTTCACACACTCTTCTTCTCTCTGAAATCTACTCTAGGTTAGAGGCACTAGATAGATTTGAAGAGCTAGTTAAGATTATTAAGGAAGAAAATCACTTAACGGCAACACAGTGCTCTGATCCTATTTTCTCTAAACCACTGTATGTGGAAACCCATTTGGCTAAAAAGGTCCCTAATTTAGAAATACCTATTTTACAAGGAGAAGCATTAGATATGGGTTTAGGCCTCATTGTGCCCTGTGGTTCGGATAAGGTTATTGGTGATCATTCATCCATGACTCCTTCTATGACCTCTGAGGGTCCCCAAGAGGTCTTTGTTATGGAGGTAAAACAGCCTATCTCTAATACAAATGTTATTACTGAATCATCAGAGGAGAAAGTCCAAGAGGGGCCTGCTGGTTATCCTCTCAATCCTATTCCTCACGGGCTATCCTCTGCAGCAATTACTTTGAAAATAGCTGAGTCACTCAAGGGAGATTGTGTGGCCTTGTCTGTGGATTTTAAATCCGATTCTTGTTCGGAGAAATTACCTTATTCTATTGACCTTACTAAAGAAATGGCACACCAAAAAGGTTTTGCTTGCATAGGGAAAAAACAACTGAACCAGCAAATAAAGAAAACTAAAAATCAGAAGAATATGAAAAAAATGTCTTCCTTCACTAATCAATTCTTTAAAAATGTATTTTCAGTAAATTCTTTGGCCTCTGTAACTCCTTGTCTCGTTTCTAAGGGGACTGCGAACCCTATGGAATTACCGGCCTCTGTGATCCCTGTTTCTAATACGGTGGCTATTCCGGGCGTACTTATTGTACAACCTGCTATCTCTGCTGTACCCGATCCACCTGATGTTCCTGTAGACGGTACTATGATTAATAATACGGTTCCTCCTTCAGCAGTGGGCAATATTGTGGGGGCTGAGGACCCTCTTGCCTCATGCCCTTTGGAAATAGTTTCAATTCCATCAGAGCCGATTATTATCAACGTCTTAATTGAACCGAATATCGATACTGTTATTAAGCCGCGGGAATCTTCTTTGGCCGTGGAATCCTTAATTATACCTAGTAATTCTATATCTGGGGTAGATCTTCCCCATCTAGATATTACTACCACTCCGATTTCGGCCAATTTGGTCAATATCGATATGGTAAAACATCTCTTTCAGGAGTTTCTCGGTCCTAAATCTGCTAATGAAGTGGTGCCGAATCCGAACAAAAGTCCATTGCAGGACAGGGCTCCCATTATTACTTCTTCTTCTATGGTTTCCCATTCTTCTTCCCTTCATGGTGGTCATTATACCAATATTGCTCTTACAATGGGGGAGTGTGGAACGGGATTTAGACCAGTGGGGGGTCTCTATGCCCCTAATTCCCTTAATCTAGTTCATCCAACTATGTCTAGTACTGGCCCTTTCATTACCTATGAAGATGCTCCTCCTGGAGCTGAATCTGCCCAAAATAGAAATTCTTCCACATTGTGTGAAAGATATCCTGTGGGACCAAAAGCAATCCAAAATAGGGCTATACTTAGGGGCGAAAGGGGTAGTGACTTGTAGGCTGACTCCTTAAGTCAGTTTACCAAAAAAATCACTGATTCACTACCTCACTTAGTGGAGGCTAAAGATTTTCCTGACACTCTGCAGATTACTAGCCTCTGGGGTCAAGATATGTCAATCTGTCTCAATCGTGGTAATATTTTAAAAATGTTCCACCAACTTCCCTCGCTTTCTCTTATTTCTAGTTATGATATGGAAAGTGTTCGTTTTCCCATCCAGGGTCGGGTAGATGTGAGTAATTTCTCTCCCAAATCAAGAGTGGTATCAGAATTGATAATGGGGCAAAGGGAAGGTATTAAGCAACTTGGTTTTGAAGTAAACCTATTAAAATCTAATCAGTTCTCTGATAATAATGGAAGGTGTGAAGAATATAGGGGAAACCTTACTATGGTCTACCATCCGGAAAGAGCTCCACAGTACCAACAGAGGCAATTCACACCCAGATTCAATGGAAATACAAGAAGCTGGGCCCAGGTTACCTCAGGTCTGTGGAAATGAGTTCTCTTCAAAGTGCTCTGAAGTGTCCACTAAGGTTCTCCCAGCGAATAGTTTCACCTTCCTCTCCTGGAACTCCATGGGAAATTCTCATCTTTTTACGAACTTGGATACTGTAAGCATGATTAGGGCTTCACATTGTTTTTTTCTACTGGAAACCTGGATGCTCTCAACCCCCGTCCTAGATGGTTTTGACATTTATTCTCAAAATGCTAAATCTAGTCTAGGAGGGAGGGCCTCTGGGGGTCTTCTTATAGGAATTAGAACCTCTTTTGGTTTTAGGAATAAGGTTCTCCCTGATACGCCCTTTGGTATTTTGGCTTTGGAGGTTATCTCTCTTGATCATTTGGTGTTACGCTCACCTGATTCCCACGGAGGCGCTGGCCTGGTTCGTGCTGCTGTGACCTCTTCTAAGGTGAAGCGCAGGGTTCGGAAGACGGACTGGACCGGGCCCCCAAATCTGGCTTGTCTGGCTCGCAGAAGTATCCTTCTTAGGGTCTGGAAGGACGAACTCTCCATCCTGCTTCTGATGCAGGGGCGCGTTGGTATCCAGTTACTTCACTGGATTTTCGGATTGGTGAGAACCCAACTTGCTTGGCTTCCAGGTAAGTTTTTTGATAAGAGGTTCCCCTTGTGTCCATGCATTAATGTACTAATGCTAGTGTCTTTTTCCCCATAGGGGCCGGGATACGGAATGCCGGGAACAGGCACCGACCCGAGATGAGAGGTGAAATCCTTGTAGAAATCAGGTAAGTCTTTAATGAGCGTTTTTTGGTAATGTCTTTTCATTCGCTCATTAACACTGATGTCTCTTTTTCCCCTTGGGGGCCGGGGTCCGGAAATGCCAGGATGCGGCGCGGACCCGAAATGAAGAGGGAATGAATCAACAGGTAAGTCTTAACATGGAGATTTAGCTTTCCTTATTCCCTTCTCTCTCTCACCTTTTGTTCTGGTCTTTTTCTCCCTAGGCGCTGGGGCGTGACTGCGAATCCGGATGATCGCTGCTGAACATGGAGGCGCCCTATAAAGGTGAGTGGAATGCGGCGCTGCAGCGATCGACGCAATGAGCTTTTAAATTAAAGTCTTCCTTTTCAGGATTGTCGGCGAGATGTCTCCAGGATGCGGATTTAGCAGGTAAGGACTTTTCCTTCTTCTGTTCTCTTCTTCTCTTCCTTTGCAGGTGATCCAGGGTGCTGGCAGGCATGGCAGAAGTCAGGATGCAGGAGCAGACACGGTGAGCGTCCAGCTGCTAGATGCAGAACAACGCAAAGCACGTGTGGCTGTTCGGGTGGGGTTTAAATAGCCTTGGAAGAAGTTCCAGGTATGTATCCTTCCTCCAATCAGGTATGTATCTTTCCCCGACCACGCCCAGATGGTAAATTAGTCCCACAGGTAAAGTAGTTCCTTTCAGGCCTCAAGGAGGCCGGGATCCTGCAGCATGGTCTGCATCAGGTAAGTGCACCCAAGCACTCCCATAATGAGCCTGGCGCCTGTGGCGCCAGGACTGATGTCTTTTATGAGCCTGGCGCCACAGGCGCCAGGACACTGTCCAAAGGGCCCCTATATGGGGTTGCTGGGTCCTTCCTTGGGGACTGGATGTCCGCTTTCGGGGACGCAGAGCTTGAACCGGCTCCTCAGGAGCGGGCATCATGACATTTGGTGAATCTCCTTTTGATTAATGTATACTGGCACAAAGGTATTGCTGCACTTGAGCCGTTTCTGGAAAGGCTAACGGGTATGCTACTCTCCTGGAGATCTCTACATCCTAAGGGGAAAGTTATTCTGGCTGGTGATCTTAACTCTGATTGCTCAATTTCTTCTGAAACCAATTATGACGATTTGGGTATGGCTATGGAGAATGATATCCGTCAAGGTCAGAAATTTGCTTGGGGTAGACTTTGGAATCTTGCTCTGGATTCAGTTGGTCTAATATGTGTCAATGGTTATTATGAGGCTACTTCCTCACCTTCTCCTACATGGCGTGGAAATGTGTCAACATCCACTATTGACTATGTCTACGTAGATCATTCTCTGTTTTCTCTCTCATCTGAAGTTGAGGTTTTCTTTAATCCATGGAGTGACCATGGAATACTGTCAGTTTCATTTCTGTGCCCTTTTCCCATGAAGTTTCTGCCCGCTGGGGGGCCTTGCCACCTTAATACCGTGGGACAAGAGACAGGAGTACGTTGGTCACCTACAAACATCAACCTACTCAACTGTAAATTGATCTCCTCTTTTAATCATACCTCCTTTTCCTGGAAATTAGCAGTTTTTAATACTGTCCATTTTGACAGTTTTCTTAATGCTCTCCATGGCAGTATCTCTGGTTTACTTAGGAAGGGTATCCCAAACAAATCTCATCCACATAGGTTTGATTTAGAACTGGCTAAAGAAAAGGCCCACATCCAGAAACTTATTAGAGAGGCACAAGCTCTAGACACTGAGTGGATAATAAAAAAGTAATAATTAAAGCTATCTGCCAAAATACAAAAATTACTGTAAATCAAGAAAATCTATTATGCTACAAAATGATGCGGAGCACATGCTCGAAGTTTTAATGAAAAGAGATTTGAGGGCATTTTGGGTTATTCTCTCTAGTCAAGATGCTGTGCCGGATGCTGATCAGTTGAATGCTATCCCGGAGGTTCAATGGGTAGAGCACTACACTGATCTGTTCGATACAGGGGGAGAGGGACTAGAATTATGTAACTCTGGGAAGAATGTAGTAAATGACTCCTGGAAGCCTGTAATTGATTATGAGACAATATTTGGTCTTATTTCTAAAATTAAAAAATCGAGGGCCCCGGGGCCTAATGGCTTAACTAACAACACATTAAAAGCTGAACCAGAACTTTGGGCCAAGCTCCTTTCCCTGTTATTTCAAGATGTTGTTAACTCTGGCAACGTACCAACCAGCTGGCAGACCGCACATATTGTTCCCTTTTATAAGAGAGGGTTACGAACTTTGGTAAAAAAAAAACTATAGACCGATCTCTCTTATTGATGCGGACTGCAAGCTTTTTGCATCTATGCTTCTTTCCCATCTCAACATCTGGATCAAGGAAAATCATATTCTCCCGAAGCAACAAACTGGTTTCAGGGCTGGCCACTCAACTAATCTTAATGGCATCATTCTAACTGCCCTACAAAGCACTGCTTGGGGTAAATATGATGGCTCTCTTTATGTTGCCTCTATCGATTTGTCAAATGCCTTCGATTTGGTAATCAGGTCAAGACTTTGGGAAAAGCTAACTAAATGGTGGATCCCAGCTGGTCTTCTCTCTCTCGTCATGGCAATGTACGTGAATTTGGGGGTCCATATTAGGATTGATTTGGCAGGAACACTGTCCAGAAGGATAAGGACTTGTATTGGAATTAGACAGGGTTGCTCTTTAGCTCCCTGCCTCTTTATCCTCTATATGGCAGATGTAGGTGAATCTCTGGGGAAATACTGGCATGGTGAGGGCAACATTGGGGGATCTTAGACTTTCATGGTTGGCATATGGCGATGACTTTCTTCTTTTTGATCATACCAAAGTCGGCTTACAGAGGCTCATCTGTAAATTTGAAGAATACGCCATTCTCAATGGGTTGAAGATCAACCCGAGTAAAACCCGTACAATGGTCTTTTCTAGGGGACGAAAAGGGAATAGCAAGGTGTGAAAAATAGGTGGTTAAAATATCATCAGAGCACACAAAACTCTCTATTTGGGTTTTCTTATTCTTGCCCAACCATCGGCGACTGAACTAAGACGATTTCTCAAACACAAATTGCTCCCGCTCATCTCCCAATCCATAAGGTTAGACAATAAATATTGCATGTTTTCCCTCAAACCTGTAGTAGATTTCTTCAAGGGAAAGGTTAGCCCAAAGTTACTCTATGGTATGGAACTCCATTATTTGGAACTTTTGACATTCTGGGACTCTCTTGAGAGTATCTACTGGAGGAAAATTTTGAAACTGCCGAATTGTGTTCCAATAGTGGCCATAACATACGAACTCGGGTTGGTTTCAATGTGAGCTAGCATTCTCTGGAGAGTTCTTACACTTTTCTCAGCCCTGCTCTCTCCCAAATCTGATACCCTCTGTGTTGATGTGGGACAGGTGATCTTCTCACAGGGACCTATGTATCGAAATCTATACCTTACTAGATTCAGTGATCTCTGTGATAATACCTTGTCGGATCTTTCTACTGGTAGGGATACTCTGCTAACCAATCCCAATAGGGTTAAGGAATGTCTATTTAGTCATGATTGGAGCAATATCCTCGAAAAACTCCATACCTATCCTTCTCTCAGTGACTTACAATTCGATCATAGGAAGAGAGGATCACTGTCTTTTATCCTGACTCAATTCCCAAATCGTTATTACCGTGTACTACTCCTCAAACTTAGATAGAATCTCCTTCCCACTAGAGAAGTTTTACATAGAAGCAAGGAGTTTAATGATTTGGACCCGACATGTCGTTTTTGCAATACTCCTGGGGTGATTGAGTCTACTCGACATCTCTTCTTAGAATGTGCTGCCCTAAAAGGTCTAAGGGACAAATACTTAGCTAGATTCAACACATTGGGCCATTTGGGGGCAGATAATTTTATCTGGTCACAATGTACTTCTATAACTAATATTAAGGATGGGCTTGCTGTGGCGGGTTTTATTAAAGCTCTAGATTTGTATGCCCCTCCTCTCTGATTAATTTGCATGATGAATTTTATCTAATGCTATTTTTCCCTTGTATTAATATAAAATCTGAATTTTCTGTGATATTCCTGCTAATATTACCCTGTAAGTAACTTGAAGATGCTTTCCTAATTTTAAATCACTCTGCTGAATTTTAAATTGCACAGAAGCTTTTAAAATGTGTTCTTTTTGTGCTATGATTCTTTATCTCGGAATTGAGATCTCTTTTTCTCTTTTTTCAATTATACTGTTTTAAATCTGTCTGTATAAATGAAATTTAGCTATAATGTATGTCTTCCTTTTTTTTTGTAAAGGTTTCCTTTGTAAACCATATACAATAAAATAAAAAAAATAAAAAAAGGGATGCAGAAACAATCATAAACACCTTGGCCACCCATAACACACGAGAACTATGATCATTATTGAATGGTCAATACAGAACACTTAACCTCTTTACATCTGCAGTTCCAGAATCAGCATGAATTTTCCATTTTGCAACTCTATATGCTAAAATTGAATACCTCAAGAGTTCCTGGCCCATATGGCTTATTCAACACTGTACTGAAAGACAATCCTGATAAACAGGATTGTTGTTCACTGCTTATTGCTGCAAAAATGGATAACAAACAGATTCCAGAATCCTGGAAAAATATGGTACTAATTCCAATCTTTAAGCAGGGAGACAGATCAACTCCAGCAAACTATCACCCAATTGCGCTACTACATCCACTGGGAAAGCTTTTTGCCTCTGTTCTTTTCCTCACCTGACTACTTGCTCCAAACAAACTAGTAGGAACGATCCCAGACAGACTGGATTTGTGAAAGGGGTGGGGACTAATGTTAATCTCTTTGTGCTTAACTTATTAAAATTGGAGGCGATCAGATCCAAAAGAAAATATACATGGCCTTTATTGACCTTAAACAGGCCTTTGACAGCGTGGTTCGAAATAAACTGTGGGCCAAATTACAGACATGGACTTGTCCGCCAGACCTAGCAGTGGCAATATGAGCACTCTATTCAACTACCTCAGTGCAGGTGAGACTTTCGGCAACTTGTGCTATCTTGTAGAAAATATCACTTGGAATGGCTTAAAACAGGGATACCCCTTGGCCGCCATTTTGATTAATCTCTACATCTCAGATCTGGCTGTTAGCCAAGAAGAAGTCAGAGCGCACCCCCTGATCTTGAATGGGATTCCAGTGCCTTGGATGATATACGCTGATGCCCTGGTCTTACTAGATAAAACTCTGATCGGGTTGCAAAGAAGACTGAAGGCACTGGAGGCCTATTTTACTGAAAATGGGCTAGCAATAAATGTGACCAAAACTCAGATAATGTATTTTTGCAACAAACTACCAAAGAGAAATTCTCCATATTCCTAGACTTAACTTAAGCAGTCCAGGTTCATACCATCAAGTATCTAGGAGTTTGGATACATTTGAGTATTAATGAACATGAGTGGGAAGAGTGCTTAAGAACAAAGGCCCGGTCCCTGGCACAACAAACCTTAGTGCTCCTCAAAAAATAAGGAAAATTCTCTATGATCCCTGTTCTTACTTTCTACCATCAAAAGGTAACTCCTATTTTGACATACAGAGCAGAGACTGCGATTAATCTAACATGGCGGATTTGGGTTCTCCTGGAAGGATATTTTTGGAGGAAAGTTCTTTCGCTACCACAATACTTTCTGATAGCTAGAATAAGATCTGAGCTAGCTACTCAGTCAATGCACTCAATGGTTATTTGAAAATCTATTAACCTATATCGAAATACCCTCTTGGATGAATACCACCTACAAGTGGACATTCTGAAGTTATCCATTACAACTCAGCAAAATGCCCTTCTTAATCGGTGGAAAGTCAAATGCAAGGATTGACTGGATGGAAACCCAGAAGAAGATAGCTACCTATAAACTCTCGATCAATTGACCAGTAGAAAGTCGGGCCCTGTACCAATTGCCAATGTATTTAAAGAAATTCCCTTGTGCATAGATCTTTTTCTCCATCTGAGTTTAAACCAGAGAGGTTTTGTCACATCGAAAACAACTGACGGGTCACCCAGTCTCCTGTCGTTTTTGTGATGATACCACTCATGAAGAAACATTGAGACATCTGCTGATGGACTGTTCAGCCTTGAAAGTGATTAGAAATAAATATCGGGCCCGGCTTCCATTGAACTCGCTCTCACTTAATTCGGATGATCGTTTGGGAGAACAAAAATTGTTAATATTTAAAGTTTTACAATTCTGGAAGGAGATATCCAGTCTGGAAAATGTCTGATTCTGCTCTGCTCTGTTGGCTTTTTCTGTTGTTTTCTTTTTCTGTTTTCTTCGTCTTTTTTTCTCTGATTGTTGCATTATTTTGCCTTGATAAAGAACATTATGAAAGTGAAAGGTTTGTAATAAAACAATATACTAATACATTTTTTTTTTAAACCTGTCGCTTTCTTTCCTTTTATTTTCTATGATGTCCTTTCTCTTATTCTTTTTTCCTTTTCTGCTCTTTATTATAGCACTGTATTCTTTTTGCCACTTTTCCTTTGCCTCTCCTATTTCCACTACCTTTATATTGTTCTTTATTTTATTTATTTTATTGCTTGGTGCCTATACACAGAACCGTGTTTCAAAGCGCTTCAAGACAGGGAAGGGAACATGGGTAAAAATACAATAATCATTCTTATAAGGCCTTGAGTCATTCAGAATGATCAACAACAAACTATCGTGCTAGACGGCATTTCAGATGATGCAAGTGTAGTGACATAAAAAGAAGGAGAGAGGGGGTGGGGGGGGCAGTAGAGGGGAAGGGACAGACAGAACAGAAGCTATCGTACCAGACCTGACAGCATTTCAGATAATGTGAGTGCAGTGACATAAAAAGAAGGAGGGGAAGGGTAAGGGACAGATTGGAGGCGAGATAGAACAGGGCAGTGGAAGCAATCATAAGGCAGGACAGATTCGATTTTTCACAGTGCAGTTAAAAACAACAGGATGGGAGGACGGCTAGAAACCATTATAACAAAATGCAGTTTAAAAAGGCAGATAAACATGTGGTGAAAAACAACAGGATTTGATTTTCCAGCAGCCCAAAACATGAGTTAAAATGCAGTTAAAAGATTCACAGAGTGTCTTCATGTCTCAAGTCATGGGTGCTCGGGGGAGCAGGACAGACATACTCCGTGCAGTAGGAAGTGGAGAGGGGGGCAACCAGGGCCCATGAGAAACAGGGTCCGGACCGCTAGTGGACGTCACACGTAGAGAGGTGACCTGCTGGGCAGCTCACACTTAGGTTGATGGAAAAATCACGCTGCACAATGGCTTTGCATGGAAAGGGAAGACACTCCCAAGAAAACTCCTCCTCGATGAATGGAAGGAGGGTGTTATATCCACCTCACGTCCCGCATGCGCAGCATTTCTTTGGCAAGAATGAGGATATCAGCGAAGACATCCTCATTCACGCCAGAGACAGAGAACAACACATGCGCCGCCTAAAAATGGTGCTTTTTCCTGGGCATGGCCACATACTGTGGAAATTCATTCCCAAACTCGCAACCATGTCAGAACCACTCAGAGAACTCACCAGATCGAACATTAATGGGACTGGAGCCCCAAGTGCAAGGAGGCATTTGAAAGGATCAAAACATCATTGTCATCAGACACAACCATGGCATACTATGATCCGACCCTGACAACAGAAATGTACGTGGATGTGAGTCCCGTTGAACGCGGGGCAATCCTAGTCCAACAATCGCAAACAGGTGAGACCAGACCCATCGCCTATACCTTGAGAGCTCTCATGCCAACTGAACAACGGTACTCACATATAGAGAAGGAGGCCATAGCAGTCCTTTGGGGCTGTGAAATGTTCTCATCTATCTCTATGGTCGGAAATTCGAAGCCTACACTGACCACAAGCCTCTAATTCCAATCTTCATTGGATCATCAGCACAACCTCCAACCAGAATTGAGAAATGGCTGCTATACCTCCAACAATACAACTTTGAACTGGCATACCAAGCAGGGACGGTCAACCCGGCGGATTTCCTATCCAGGAATCCAAGGGCCGCTACACTCTGCAAAGTGGATGAGTCAGAAGAGACGGATGAACACATTTGCCAGATCCTCAATGCCATGAAGCCCATGCCGATCAGCATGGCGGACATCGTAGAGGCCACGCAGAGCGACCCATGTTGTGACATCGATCGTGAAAGACACAATAATGGTGGGAGAATGGAAATCATTCCTCCGCCACGTGCACAACCGCATGCCGGTTGCCAAGGATTTCCTCACTGGAATGTTCCCGGTAAGACAGGAACTGTCAGTCACCAGCGAGGGATTGATGCTGAGGAGTGCACGCATAGTAATCCCCATCAGTCTACAAGACATGATTGTCACACTCACGCATGAAGGACATCAAGGAATGGTCAGATCAAAGGCCAGGATACAACACTGAGTGCGGTTCCCCCATATAGACGCCAAAGTGGAGGAGATCATCACATCCTGCCACCCAAGCTAAATAACAGGGGCACCGTCAAACACTGAAACAATCCAGTCAGCGGAGCGCGTATCATCAAGGTGGGAAGCCTTCAGCATTGACTTCTGCACTGTGGTGGCTATTGATGACTACTCGTTATGCCCGGGGCTGGAGATAATATCCTCAACAAAGGCGGAAGGTGTGATCCCAGGACTCGAAAAAAACATCGCCACACACGGACTGCCAAAGTACATCAGGAGCAACAATAGACCACCCTTCCAGGGGATGGAGCTAAAGAAATACATGGACGACCTACACATCCATTACCACCACATCACGCCCAGGTGGCCCGAAGTAAATGGGGATGTGGAGAGATTCATGAGGACAATCAACAAAGTCTTACGCATATCCAGAGCCCAGAACAGCCCATGGTGAGTCAACCTATAACGATTTCTACAGAACTCCAGAGTAACTTCTCACAGCTCCACAAACATACCCCCAGGAGACCAGATGCAGGGAACAATGTTAAATTCATCCATACCACATCACCCCAACAGGAGTGTGGATGACCTCGACAGTCAACGTATATAAGCTAAGAGGCAATCAACAAAAACAAAAGCATCAGGAGAAATGTGAGAGAATCCAAGCACAAGGTTCGCGACCAAGTACTCGTGTTACAAAACCCACAAAGTCAAAGTTAGAAACACAATATGATCACACACCATGGAGGGTAATTAGAACTGAAGGAACGATGGTGACAGCGAACTAAGGGCATTAGACTATTGCCAGAAAAGCTGCCTGGTTCAAAAGGGTATGGCATGATATGATATGACATTTATAATGCGCCTATACACAAGTGTTTCAAGACGTGACGAGGCAAGGTGGGTGGAACAGAGGGAAGACAAACAGCAATCCTACTAGGCCAGGTGTCATTCAGATCACGCAAGTGCATGGGAAGGGGAGGGGGAAAGTGCAAGGGAGAGGGGAGAGTCTGTGCACAGGATAATAGGCTAATAACATAGTAAGTATGGCCAGCTGGTTACCAGACGAAATGTGGACAGACTGGGAGAGACAGCAGCGCGAGGACAGTGAACACTCACGGCACATTCCAAGACAGAGGACTGAGGGGGACATTGTACAGGGCTGTGACACATATGCCCCATCGGAAGGCGAGGTGTATCCCCAAGTTGAAGGTAGCCGGAAGGGGGAGGAGAATCAGAGACAATGCCTCGGCAGCGGCCAAGTAGGTACAACCTGAGGGCAGCCCTGAGGGCTCCAGCGAAGCTGAGAGACTATGAGTGGTGAGAGCCCATGGGACTATTTCAGTTTCATGTTGGGGGAGTGGCATGTACCTGTGCCAGACTAGATAACACAGGAACAGCGCATGGTTTCCTTAATGTTAATGTTAAGGTTTTGTTAATTGGGATAAAGGAGGAATGTTATATCGGCCTCACGTCCCACATGCATGCTGACATGAGATGTAATAAAGGACCCGCCCATTTGGAATGCCGGTAGTTTGGGAAGCATCGAGCAACTCATGTGTCATGCTTTTTCTTGTCTCCCGCGCTGCGCACCAGGAGGCCCACATGCACGGCTTAGCCCGATCCCTGCCGGGGACTTTACAAAGGGCGGCAGCGTGGACGCGACAGCTGAAGGGGGTAGACCAGGCTCAGGCGAGCCACAGAAATAAAGTAAGTGTGTGGGCCGGGCAAGGCAATGAGAGATAGCGCCAACAGAGATGCTCTTACCACAAGATGAGTAGAGAGTAATGGAACAAGCATGGCATCTCGGCAGTACGAGGCCATGGCCGGACAGGCCCAGACAGGAGCAATGGCCTTTTAAGTGGGCCGCACCGGCTTCACCTCCGGCTCAGACCCCAGAAGCCCATATACAGTGCTCACCAGCCAATCACAATGCTCAACAGGAGCAGGCTGGGGCAGTGAGTGTGGCTTCTAGGGAGGTGGATGGATGGTGGCCATGATGGTATGGAGCTCTGGCTCCCACAAACTGTGCAGATGTAATGCGGGCAGTGCAGCAGGGATGGAAAACATATTTCCCTTTTTTCTCCCTTCGATTTTGCCTTTATTGACCTAGTCACTTCTTCTCCCCTTTGTCTTTTTGCCTCCCTTATTTCATTAAGTGATTTACTCCGTTGTTAACTGTTAAGTGCAGGAGTGGGTGGAGCCTTCAAGGATTCCTTGGGCGGATTCCAGACGAATATACTTGCCTTTATTAAACTGAGGACCTCAATCTACCAACCCCAGTAAATGAGATGGCAGGAGTTGCCTGTCAAAGTAGCATTGGAGGAATCACAACTACTGTAGAATGGGCCACTGCAGTTGAGTAGTGATGTGATTAGCTTATTGCAAGGGATTGCTGATGTTACACCTAGACTATAATGGGGAAATGATGTACACATTTTGACATGGATATTGCAGCCTTCCATAAATGTAATGATAATTGCATATACTGTATGTTACATGATACATTTCAATTGTGATTCATAAAATCTATGTTTTGCCACAGATTAGCGCTGGCTCAAGAGATGGATTCCTCAGTGACCGAGTCTTGTTTCCCTCTACTTACCGCACTGTGGCGAGTGGGGCGCATCTCCATATAGCCATCAGCAGGCTGCTAAAACATTTTGGCTGGACCTGGATTGGTGTATTTTCAATGGAGGAGGGAGACAGCGTGGGGATCATCAAGCGTCTCCAAGAAGAGATCACCAAGCAAGGAGGCTGCATTGATTTTGTGGTATTTATGCCCACAGTGGCACGCCCAGATCAAATCCTGGATAAAGTGCAGGAGTCGCTAAGAAGCAGTTCAGTCAATGTCATTGTCTTTCTTGGCAGTGCCAGTGCCCACTTCAACATAGGTCTATTAATACAGCAAATGCCTCCAGTGCGCGGGAAGGTGTGGATCTTCACAGATGAACTTGGCTTTGAAAAATGGTATTACTTCAACACTGTTCCGCTCAATGGCAGTTTGGCCTTTGTCCCTCATAAACAGGAGATTCCAGGTTTCCGAGATTTTTCCTCGAAAGCCAACCCTGAAAGATACCCAGAAGACTACTTCCTTAAACATGTTTGGTTTCGGAATTTTAAGTGTAACTTGCCTCATAGAAAATTTTACGACCTTTTCGGAAATTGCACTGGGAAGGAAGATCTGGGTATTTTGGGAGATCGCAGTGGTCCTAGACTAAGAGCACAAGGCTACCCAATTTACAACGCGGTCTATGCAGTGGCGTACGCATTACACAAAGCTCTTTCATCCCCGTATGACCGAAACGTCACAAGTGGAGGTGCACATCATCAAGGACTCAAACCCTTCAAGGTAAACAGGGGGCGAAGACAAACCTACAGAATACTATTCTGAAAGCAAGACTATTCAATTGTTCAAGCCTTTGAACGTTTATCTTTCTGAACAGGTTTCTAACAGCGACCGGCTCATTTTCTTTGGCCATATCTCTTCTGTTTCTCGAATGCACACATATTTTTAGGAATGCTATGGCTCTTTTTCAGTGCAGGCTAATCAGCAGACATGGTTGCAATCAGAACAGCAAAGGAAACCTCGTTTCAATATCTCCCTCCCTGTTATCTTTGGTGCATCTCACCACCTTCCATTTGGTTAATTACAAAAGAACCCTCCACACTACTTGGTCTTCTCTTCTAACAGGGCTTCCCAGGCCACTTAATTTCCCTCCTGTTCTCTCCATCTCGGCACATTCCATTTGCTAACTTACTTTAGACTTGTTCTACAGCACTTGGTCTTCACTTCTTTCTCACACTGGCCCCCACACCCCACTCTTTCTGCACCTTGCCCTCTCCATTGTGCAACATTCCATTTGGTTACTTACTGGAGACGTCACCCTCCTCCCGCAGCCTAAAATGTGCACCTCTTGGTCACTTCACCTTTTCTGCCAGTACACACAATGAATTGCAGTAAAACGTGGACTTTATTTGCCATTAAGTAGTAGACTTACAATTTCGACATTCTAGGGCTAATATCTATCTTTACACGCCATTGGAATGAGAAACGAAAACAGTATCACACATTGTCTGAAGCAGCTTACAATGTGCCCAATCTGTTGTAATAAAGGCATTTTGGGGCACATTGGGAGGCTTTCTCAGCTACATTTGAATGCAGTGAAAATGTACAATTTCCTTAGGTCAGACACCTCAAGGGTTTGCATGACTGCTGGGTATGCGTCACCCTCTGAGAATGTTCAATCTCCACCCTTAACCTTTCTCCCCTTTCTTCCTCCTCACCTGAAGATTGGTTTTGAATGGATGATATCTATGGTCTTCTAGCACAATAATCCTTCTCCTTCTTTCTCCTATCTTTTTTTTCTGAGAAAGTGTCTTTCTCACGAAAGGAAGCCACAGTGTACTGCTGTGAATAGCACTACCCGCGGCCCCTCTTCCGAGACGGACAAACTGGGGAAAAAGCCTGCCGGCACAAAAAACCCCAGAGGTAGAACAGCAGCAGCGGAGGTCCGTCATAAGGATTCCAGGTGGAAGGTGGGCTCCGAAGGAACCGTAAAGGTAGCCGTTAATGACGGCCAGCGGGAGTCAACAGCACAGAGAAAGAACAGAAAGGGAGCCGGAGATAGGAAGGCAACAACGGAGAGATCCAAGGGAGCAGGAGGAAGAGGGAAAGGGGGAAACAAGAGGACCGGGAAACGGGAAGGCAGGAAGCGGCCCGAGGGGCGGCAGAGGAGAGAGGGGAAAAAAGAAAAGAAAACTAGCTTAACAGCAACCGAAAGAAATCAGTCAGGGAGCTGACCAAGCGGGTTGCAACGCACTGTAAGCCGGGGTGGTGTGGCTGATAAGCTTCCCAGCTCGCAGTGAAGAAAACGCTAGACTGCTACAGCGACGTCCGAAAACGTGGTGGAACGCTGCAATGGCAGCCCCCAAGCCGCACCCTGGACCATAACGTCCACGGGAGGCGGCATATGACAGTATAATCCAGCCATCTGTCCAAAACAGTGGATGTGTGTCCATGGGCTGGTCAGCAATAATGATCACCTGTGATAAACTCAGTTTCCTTGTGTCAGGCTGCAGATTCTCAGATTCCCAAGGTTGCTAGGGATATCTTTCTGCAAGCTTCCCCTTTGATATGATATGATATGGCATTTATAACGCGCACAAGTGTTTCAAGAAGCGACGAGGTAAGGGAGGGGGAACAATAAGGGATGACAGACACCGATTCTACTAGGCCAGGTGTATTCAGATTGCTCAAGTGCATGAGAAGGGGGAAAGGAGAAAAGTGCAAGGGGGGAAGGGAGAGGGGAAAGTGCAGTACAAGGGGTAGTAGAATAAATAAGATAATAAAACAGCCGGATGGTGGCAAGTGCAAGGTAAGTGCAGACATAAGTGCTGGTTGGGGGACTGTAGGGAGACAGAAAAACAGTAACTAGGTGCAAGGGTTGCCAGGGAGGCAGTACAGGTGTGCAACTGGCGGTACCTGCACCCGAGATCAGAAAGGGTGGCCAGGTAGTTTTGACCAGTGCAGTTTCAGCCAAGAATTTAGCAGGAGAGAGAGGGAGAGAAAGCAGAAGCAAAGAGGAAGGTTTTGAGGTGCTTACAGAACCGGAGATGGTTCTCCTCAAGTTTCAGGGAGGCAGGAAGGCAGTTCCATAGGGAGGCCCCTGCAGAAGAGAGAAATCTGCCACCAACTTGTTGCTTAGAAAAGCGACTGGCACTGAGGAAGTTGGAGGCGGAAGAGCGAAGAGCGAGAGAAGGAAGATATTTGGGAAGAGAGAGTTGAAGGTATTTCGGCCCCAGAAGGCCTTGTGGACAATGCAGAGGGTTTTGAACTTAATCCTCACAGCCACTGGGGCCAGTGCAGAGATTTCAGTCCTGGAGAGATACGATCCCTGGGCTTGATGCCAAGGACAAGTCTAGCATTCCTGTTGTGGATAGGTTGCAGAGGGCGGTGAGTAGAGGCAGGCAGATTCTTATCTGAGCAAGTGCACTCACATGGTCCCTTATAGGTTGTGTGAGCCAGGGGAGTAGCATGACGAAGGGCCCAAGTGATTGGCAGCTCAACAAAAGAGAAGGAATCTAGGTCCATGTTGGTTCTATTGCCAACTGGAAAATTAAGGGAATGCTCAGACCGAGGTCCTGGGTGACTGGCAGGTTAGTGAGTGACCCCAAGACTCTACTCGCCACAGGTCGGCCTATCTTGGGTCTCATTTTATTATCCTACTTTATTCTCTTCTTAATGTGATGCAGGGCTCACAGTTATCACCCCGGTCTTCATCATAATGATCGCTCGGTCCAATCCAATCCTCAACTCTTCATTAAACCTATTGCATAACCTTACATGTGCTTAAGGCGCCTATGCCTATGTACCTACTGCACAACGTTACTTTATGTTCTTATACATCCTTAATACCTAGTACTATCAGTTAGTCACAATGTTTATTTCATGTCTATGGATCTGATTCTATTCAGTGTGTAACCTAATTGCATACCTTTGCATGCAACTAATTAACCCTCTTTGCAATTGAATGAACTTATATCGCTTATACAGATATAGTAGAATAAAACTTGAGTTAATAATTTCTAATAGAAAAGAAATCAATATAATTAAGAGGTCATGTATCAATATGTAAATTGGATAAACAGGGGTGACAAACTGGACAGACACAATAAGATTCACATTTTCCACACCGGTCATTAAACCATGACCCGGTTTCCCACACTGGTGTTCCCGTGCAAACCAATGACCAGTCTACTCCATGCGCAATAGTTTGCACGAGACAACTCTGACCCACTCTGACATTCACATTTTCCACACCAATCATTAAACGATGACACGGTTTCCCACGCTGGTGTTCCTGTGCTGACCGATGACCATTCCACACTCTGCGCAATAGTTTGCACAAGGCAACCCTGACCCCCTCTGACATGCACATTTTCCACACCGGACATTAAACCATGACCCGGTTTCCCACACTGCTGCTCCCGTGCAGACCGATGACCATTCCACTCCATGCGCAACAGTTTGCTTTCCACGGATTATGCCTCATTTTCTGTAATTTTAGTTTTTTGGTAAAAAAGATGCCTTATGTTTTCATAGGTTTGATGAGGGATATTGTAAACAAATTATCTATTTACTGATTACGTTGAGTGTTGAAAAGATAGCTTGTGTTTACTCAATGGAACTCATTACACGGTAGGCGCTAAGGAATTACCGGCACCGGTAAGGTCACCGGTGCCGGTAATCCCTTAGCGCCCTATTACGAGGTCCCTCAGCGGGTCCCGTCCTTAACGCCTGGTCTGTCCAGGTGTTAAGGACGGGACCCGCTAAGGGACTTCAGAGCTAATAACGGTACCGCAAATTGCGGTACCGTTATTAGCTCCTTACCCATTCCCATTGAGCCCTATGGGGGCTCGAATGGGAATGGGGAATGGTATTTGGCATGGGGATTTACCGGGTCCTCCAGTGTCGGAATGACCCGGTAAGTCCCCATACCGCCTACCCGGATCCGGTATGCGGTAAGGGAGTAGCCATGCCGTTAATAGCTGCATGGTTACCTCCTACCGTGTAATGAGGCAGTGGGCCTCATTACACGGTAGGTGCTAAGGGATTATCTTAGGTGCGGTACCGTTATTAGCTCCTTCCCCATTCCCATTGAGCCCTATAGGGGCTCAAATGGGAATGGGGAATGGTTCCCGGAATTTGGACTTATCGGGTCCTCCAAGGTCGGAATGACCCGGTAAGTCCCTATTCCGAGAACACAGACCCGGAATGCGGTAAGGGGGTAGCCATGGCGCTAATAGCGCCATGGCTACCGCCTACCATGTAATGAGGCCCAATGTGTTAATTTTGTGATTTACTTGAAACTTTTATAGAGCACAAAACCTCGACCAGAAGGTGTTGTGGTGCTGAACCATAGCATGAAATAGACCCAGTTACAGCCTAGCACAGTCACGAAAATATGAAAATAGTTTTAACATATTGGCCCTCATTAGGAGGTTGGAGGTAACCATGCCGCATTTAGCGGCATGGTTGCCTCCTTACCGCATACCGGGCCGGGTTCCTCAAATGTGGACTTACCGGGCCATCCCAACCTTGGCAGACCCGGTAATTCCTCGTCCGAGGAACCCGGACCCGGTCCATCCCCATTACCATCCGAGGAAATGGGGAAGGAGCTAACAACGGACCCGTTTATAACAAGACCGTTGTTAGCTCCCTGGTCTCCTCGCGGGACCCGGTAAGGACGCCTGGTTTTACTAGGCGCCGATTGCGGGTCCCGCGAGGAGACCTCGTAATAGGGTGGAATGGGTTTACCGGCACCGGCTCCATTACCGGTGCCGATAAACCCATTCCGCCAACCTCGTAATGAGGGCCATGGTCTTAAAATGATACGATAACAGAGCCATACAAAGGCCATAAGAAGAGGGACAAGAAAGGAATTTCAAGCTGGGGAGTCACTGCATAAAAGGCTTTTGCAGAGAAGCGAGAGTGACACCGCTGTGGTTGCTGCACCCTGAGAATAGTCATACTTTGCGTATGTCTAAGACCAGTTGAGCTGCTATACCTTCAGCTCTCAGATTAGGCAGCTGCTTATCTCGACGAGCATGCACCTGTGTACAGGTAGTGAAGTCAGAGAAGGTAGGGTGGTTGAAATGCTTATGAAATGCTCAGGTTTTTGTAATCCGATAATTCGCCATGCAGTCAAATGCTATTTATCTCTTAAAAGAATGAAGAGGGAAGTTGGAGGCCTGTCAAAATTGGGTGCCTCCAACCAGCCTACTAAGGCCTTCACAGCTGCAGTACATTGGAGAAATGAAATCCTTACTCTTTTTTTCTGAAAGAAAGTTGCTTTTTGATTGAGATAACAAATAAAGTTATGTTTGGGATCAAGAAGAAAAACCATGGATTTAGCAGAGGACACCATGATGACATCTAAATAAGGAATAGGAAAGAACTTTTCTTGAATGAAGAAACAAGGCGAAGCAAAAGAAATCAGAGGCAATTCAGTCCTAGTGGGATAAAATGCCAGCAAAAGTGCATATATCCATTCCTCGATGGCACCAATGGTGACGCTATGAGATATGTTGTGTTGTCGTCTGCATGCTGGTATATAAGGAGACCAGCACTGAGCACCAGTGTCTTTGTTTTCAGGGATATAATGTACTTCAGTGTAATACATAAACATGTATACTGTTGTATGTTTGTCAATATATTCTTTTTTTATTTTTGATATTACTTGTTTGTATCAAGTTATCTTGATTTTACAAGGATTTGTTTGTCTTTTTCTGTATGCAAAGATCTGTCCTTTCATTTAGCTGTTTTTGAGTTCAGGTTATTCTGTCGAAGTTGCGGTCTCCGAATTTGCCTTACTGCATTGTATTAGAGCGGCTTGCAGGATCTTCACTGTAGAGATTGACCAGGATGTTTTTTGGCCGCTCATCAATCGTTGCCACCATACCTCTTCTTCGCTCACGATGTAGGTCTCTGAGATCGGGCGTAGGTATGTTTGTTGACTCTGTAGGGTGGCCGGGCAGACCAGTAGCAGGTGTTGCACAGTCTCCGTCTGGTCAGTTCTACATAGCCGACATGTTTTGCTACTTGATTGGCCTCTTACGTGTAGGATTTTGTTTGTGAGCAGGAGGTTCAGGCGAGCTCTTAGGAAGGTGTGTCTCATCGGCTTCTTTGGAAATCTACGCAGCAGTTGCATAGTTTAATTTAGTTTCATTGAGAAGGGTGGGAGATGGAGCAAAAGCTTGTTTGCATTGGCTTTTTCTTGGGTAGCAATCCAGTCCAATTCTGCCAGTTTCCTTTTTATTTTGGTGGGATTCCGTGCATGCAATAAGCTCGAGCTGGTTTTTTTTCTGTGATGCCCAGTTAGTTATCATTTTGCACCTTCCTTGTTTGATTTCCGTGTCTATCAGTTTGTAAAGAGGGAGTGCGTCTGGAAGAATTGTTTTCCTGTATAATGATATACTGCCGAATTCCACCGTCGCTTTTAAGGAGGTGAGGCCTAGTTCTCTTCTGATAGCAGCTGTCTGAGTTGATTTTGGCAGGTTCAGTGCTGATTTCCAGAAAAAACCCTCCATTTTTTGCCAGATGTTGACCGGAATTGTTGGCATGGCGTTGCCACCGTAAGTTAGTGTGGGGACCACCTTGGCTTTGTAGAACTTAAGTATCGGTATCAGCGAGAAGCGGCCGTATCTTTTGTCCAGGACTCTGGCCTGTTTTGTCAGGGAGCAAACTTTTCTCCAGAGTTCCCTTTGCATGGTCTTCTCTGAGATTGTGCTGTCAATCATAGCTCCCAGGTATCTGATGTTTGTGTCAGTTTCAACCTTGACTTTTTCTAAGTTCGAGTGGAAGGTTTTGGATCTTCTCGAGTTCCGTTCCAGGATGAGGACCTTTGTTTTGGCTTTGTTTATTAGCAGGTTTGCCTGCTCAATGTACTCAGAGAGATCATTCAGCTGCCTTTGCAGTCCTATCTCAGTTCGGTCCAGCAGGGTTATGTCATCAGCATATAGCAGTCATTGCACTGGCTCACCACCAATTTTTCGGGGGAAAGCTCTGACGGCTTGGCCTGAGTCTTTCAAGTCGCCAATAAACGCTGTGAATAGAGCAGGAGGCAGAGGGCAGCCCTGTTTCACTCCTTGGCTCGTTGGAATTTCTGCCGACAGTAGACCGTTGTTGTTCAGTTTTAACCTCATTGTGGTCTCCTTGTGTAGAGCTTTTATCGGCGCGAGGATGTTTTCCGGGCATCTCCAAGCTTTGAGCTTCGCCCACAGTTTCTCTCTGTCAATTAAGTCAAAGGCTTGCGTTAGATCTATGAATGCAAGAAATATTCTGGATGTGCCTTCGAGTGCTTTGCTCTTGATTATACTGACCAACATGATGTTGACTGTAGTTGTGGAGTTTTTTTTTTCATCCGGCTTGGAAGGGATCCGCACATGGTGCTGTCCTTGCCCAATCTTGAAATCTTTTTAACAGTAACGTCCCGTAGATCTTTCCGATCGTATCCAAAAGGGCAATTGGTCTGTAGTTGCATGGGTCCGATCTGTTGCCTTTTTTGTAGATTGGGACGATCGTTGCTGTCGTCCAAGAACTCGAGATTGTTCTCAAATTTGCGCAGTTACTGGAGACCCTGCTGATAAACGGTGACCAACTGTTTGGAAAGTTTTTGAGGTCGATGTTTGTGATGCCATCGGGCCCTTGGGCTATTGAGGATTTCAGTTTTTGTATGATTTCTAGATGTCCTCTTTGTCTGAGACGTCTATCCATGATGCTTCTTGGTCGTCTCTCAGAGGGTCTCCCGATTTGACTGGTTCTCGGAATAGGGATTCAAAATGTTCCTGCCATTTCTATTCACTGACTTTGTTTATTGGAGAACTGTTGGTTGTGCCTCCCGTCAGTTTCATCAGCTTCCAGAATTCTCTTGCATTTTTTCCAGCTCCGGTTTTCAACATTTCTTTTTGGTACAGTATTGCACAGTGGCTTTTTATTCACGATTTATATTTCTTTGTTTCTGCTACAAGTTCTTTCTGCAGAACTTCTGAGTTGGAATTTTTCTGAGCCTTTTGAGGCATCTTATTGCTGCTCGTTTTGACACCACCTGTTTGTCGTACTGATGGGTTTTTTCCAGCCCCGTCGGACAGTTACTTCTAGTTGTTACTTTGTAGGGACTCAAAAGCGGTTGATAATCCACACTTAGGTTGATGCATTCGTATTTTGACGATAGTTGGTCTATTCTTTCGGCCGTAAACCTGAGTCGATTGCCTTGGATGTTGCTTTCAACGTCTAGGGGAATTGAGATTTTGTACACGCCCGTGGATTTCCATGTGGCTAGCAAGAGGTTGTGGTCACTTGCGGCCGTCTGTATTACTTCGAAAGATGTCATCACCTTCTGCATTTCTTTGGCGCAAAAATGTAGTCGATTGTTCCCTTTTGTTTTGTTCTTTCCCACGTTTGTGTTCTCTTTGGGTTTGGGAAGGTTTGAGCCATGTTGTAGAAACCTTGTGTGAATATATAATTCATTCCATTGGTCGCCCTCTCTCCTCTGTTGGTCCTTTTCGGGAGATCTTTGGAGCAGTTGATGTTTTCTCCTGGCATTTTGCATTGAGGACTCCACATATAATAATGTGTTTGGTTTGTTTTTTGACGTAGAGGTTGTCGATCTCTTTTTCAATGGTCTTAAGGAACTTTGCGTCCGAGATTGCTTGTGGATTCCAGTAAACCACTATGATGGCGATTTGGATCTTCTGGTTTTTCTGATTTTACGCCTCGTGTTTTGTCCAATTCAAGATGGTCACTAGGTGATGTTTAGATGTTGCGATTGTTTCGGAAATGCTTATTCCGCTCCCAGATCAAACTGCCAGTAGAATGCCCGACGAGGGGCGACCTAGCCGGCTCTTCACCGCCGGTGCTATTACAATCTCAAAGTGTTAGGCAGAATCCTGTGCAGTTCCCTTGGGGAACACTGCAGAAAGATTAAGACTACAGGAGTAAGCAGTAAACCCAATTGGTAGGAGTCTGCACCACCCAGATTTACCTGGTAGCTGTGGCTGAGCAGTCAGACTTCTCTCAAGAAGAGTAGGGCAGTATATAGAGCATACACAATAGGGCCAAAAACACAGTAGAGCAGACAAACACTGACCAGAGCTTTGTATCAAAAGTATATAATTAATTATTTAAAACACACTTTAGGCAATACACTAGCACTCTAAATCAAAAGCAAGTTAAAACTCAGTCAGGTAAAGTCAGAGTTAAAACACCACTATTTGTTAAAACAGATGTAAGCGCGTAACCTAGATGGCACTCCAATAGTTAAGTTAAAGGGAGAAAGGGACAGAAGAAGGCAGGGCATAAAAATAAAACAGTTCCCAACACTTTTAGAAGTTCAAAGCAAGGGAGTAAAGGCAGTATACACTGTAGAGCCAAAGTTCATAGGCCAGGCCCACTTTAAATGGAGCAAAGCGAAATGTGCCCAAGATCACACTAAAAGTCTTTGCAGAATGTTCAAAAGAGGTTGGGGTGATTCAAGAAGTAAAGTTAGAAGGTCTGGGGCCAACCCAGTTGGAAAGCCAAGGATTTAAGGGTCACCTTTAGCAATCTGTGGAAAGGGGGGCCAGGCAAAACACAGTACCTTAAAGAGAGAGGAAGCTCCAGCGGTGGCAGTTGTTCCTGGCAGTGGTTGCAGTTCATTGTTTCGACCAGGGGAAGAGAGGATCTCGTCGAGGAGGAAACTTGGAGTCGAGGCACTGCACAGGGATGAAACCAGCCGCGGCGTTTGTCAGTTAAAAGGTGCGTTCCTTTTATTCGCGGTCAAAGTGGTGAAGCCTGGCTATCTGGCCGCCGGGGTGCTTGGCACGGGCGATTCAACCAAGTGACGTCTTTGGAAGGTGAAAGGGGCGAACTGGTTGATCCCACCAGCTCAAAGGAAGAAGACTCGTCCAGTAGAAGATCTTCTCTTGTCGTTGGGAAAGAAGTGAGTTTGTTGCAGCAGGGCTCCACCGGTGGTGTCGTCGTTGCAGATGGCTCAGCTTCTTCCCTCTTCGGATTCTTAGGTCCTGTGGCGACTTCTGAAGTTCCAGTCCCAAAAGCCCTGCTTTTATGCAGAAAACCCCCCATTCAACAGCATAGCTGTCACTCATACATGCTAATTGGTGAGCTGGGCGGCTCACCACTGGGCCAATCAGAACAGAGTGCGACTTGGGTTGCTAAGGCAACGCAGTCCAGGGTGTCAATTCCCCCACCCCACACATCCTGTGGAACCCAGACAGAGTGGCAACACTTGGAGGGCTTCTGTGGAGAAGCCCGCCAAAAAGTGGAACAAAGGGCCCGACCTTGGTTGGAGTTACAGAGACGGACACAAATGCCATTTTAGAAAAGAGTTCTGGCGAAAAGACCCAACCAGTGATTTTATATTAAATAAATAAACCAGCGGTATCTTTAACATTGCACCAAAAAGTGGTGTGTTTAAAATCAATGGGAAAATCCCATTGGAAATATTCCGGTGGAATATTTTGCATGGTAACCACTGCCACCAGCCAGAAACTCGACAAGGGGGGACTGGACAGGGCCCCCTTGGAAACAGACCTAGGGGCAATCGAATGAACCCCTTCCAGTACGTCCACAATATGATGGTTTGTACTGGTTCTGTTCACAATTTTGGACTAGTAAAGTCAATGGTGACTTTACATGCCCTGGGAGACAGTAGTCAGTCCCAGGGTATGGAGTCTATGTTTGGGGGTCACTATGACACCCCTGTGTAACTGCACTGAGGGTGCTGTGTAACACATACACAAAATCCAGAAGATACCCTATGGAGTAAAAGACCCCATAGCCCATAAGCACACAAAAAGTCAAAGACATAACCCAAATCATGCCTAAGACTGGGAGGAAAAGAGTCTCACTCTTAGCAGGAGAAAAAAACAAAACCCAAAAAGCCTTATGAGAGAATTCTCCTTAACACAAAGCCGTCCAGAGATGGCTTTTCGGTGAGCCAAGTTTCCTGTAGGGCTAGTGCGTTGAACTGGCCTAGATCGACTCCGCCTGTTCTCGTGAGATGTTGGAACCTGCATGTGTTCCATGAGCCTATTTTTAAGTCAATCTCTGTGGTTTCTGTCGGTATCTCTGTGGTCTTTTTACTGGGCCCACCTTCGTGGACCGCAAATTGCGATTTCTTTGTTGTTTTTGAGAGTCCTTTAGGCAGCCAAGCCCAGAGTTGTTTCATTTGTCCAGGGTTGTCTGTATTTGCCAGCGGCAATTTTTTGCTGGCTGAGTTTGTTTCCGGTTCTCTGGAACCTACTGGGGTTTTGTTGTCTTGTGGGACTGAGGGGTTTTGCGGGCGTCTGGCAGAAGTCATCTGCTTTGGTTCTACTTCCTTTGGCATGTAAGTGGGTTCCTGTGTTGATCGCATCTGTTTTCGGTCTCTATGTCTCGATGTAATGTTATGAATTTCTTCCTGCTCTGAGTTCAGCCGCCGGTTGTTTGTATGTTGTTTCTCCATTCTCTCCCTTCTCGGTATATGTTGTTGTCTGTCCGGAGATTTTCTTGTTTTTTCTCACTTCCTTTCTTCATGGTCACTACTGTTAGACCAATTTGTCAGCATGAAGCCTCGGGGACGCACTCGTCCTGGGCTTCTTTAATGTTGAAGCTTGGAGCCGAAGATCTTATATGCACAAAGGATTTTGCTTTGTCGTTATTGTGGTATGGCTCAACCAAGGTGAGATCGTCCGATCTCAAGGCTTTTAACGCTCTGATCTTTCTGAAAATGTGCAGTATCGTTCCTCTATTCAGCGTGATGTACTCCTTATTCCCCAATGTTTGTTCCATTTTGAATTTCGTCGCAGAAATGTTTTTTCTGTTGTTTTGTTCATGTGGAGGTGTTTGTTTTACTCTCGCTCTAGAACCCGTTGTTTTATCTTGATCCGCGGTCCGTTTGCTTTTCTCCTGAACTCTTTTACTCTCGAGTGGTTCATTTTTTGATGGTTTTCTTGGGGATCGTGAGACCCTTTCCTTCATTGTTTCTCTTCTTCCTCTGGTACTTTGCAATTGGTTGGTTGAGTGTATGGAGTGTGTTGTGTTGTGAGGAAGATTTTCTTTCGGACGTCTTGGTCCTGTTATTTTAGATTTGTGGTTGCTCCTGCTTCTTGCTGTGCGCTCGCTTGTGGGGGGCATGCTTCCATTCTCGAGAGCTCCATCCGTCTGCTTTTCCGAGTCCGGATCTGGATGCTGAGTAATGTTCCTTGCGGCATCATCCATTAAGAAGTCTTCAACTGTGATTGGGGATCTTGGTGTCTGCTGTTTCTTGGGGATATAGGTGAAATTCTCTTTTGTCTTTATTGGGTCGGTTGAGCATATGAATGTAAGGTCCTGGAAGTCGTTTTTTGCTCGAAATGTGGAGCTACTTTGGTCTGCGGTCGGACTTTTGAGTCAACTTGAGGGTGCGCTGAGTTTTAGAACTTTTTGGTTCTTGGCTGGACCTTTTTTGGTTGTCTGGGGTTCTTTTTTGGATGGTGATTTTGCAGAGCCCTTTGCCAGGGTGCCCAGCGTTGCCTTCGGCCGTGTCGACATCGAGTTAAAGATGAAGGGTTCCTGGGTGGCTGTCGGCCGGCCCGTGGCTCTTCCCGGAATGCTGTTAAATAAAGTGAAGTTGCTGCCCTGGCTCGGTGTTGGTTTAGAAGAGGAGATTTTGGTCGCTGATGCTGTTCTGCTGGACTCCAGCGTTTGTGTTTCTGTGTTTATTGTCTGCTTGACTGTAGCGATTTGGATCCCAGGATTTGGTTGGTCGATGGGATTCCTCATGTAGTTGCTCTCGTCTGGTTCTGTGTTCCTGGTCAGGGTCGATTTTTCTGTGGCTGTTACATATCCCTCCAGGAATATCAATTTTGTATGTGTCATGGCAAGTAGAGTTGTATGGTCTTTTAAGGATTCGCTCAGGGATTCGTACAGTTTGCAGAAGGGAGCTAAGGCAATGGTTATGGCCGACATGATCGTTAGCATGTCCGTTTTTTTGCTGGCCATTTCTTTTTGGGTGAGAGCGATGGCCTTGCTGCATCTTCTGGGTTTGACAGGCGTGAAGAGGAGGGAGTCTTGTATCGTCTGTTGAGAGAGTGGGTAGATATGCAGAGAGCGGCTTTTGCTTGGTTTTGGAGGTGGGGCACGAGCAGAGTCTTTTTTCTCAGAGATTATGGGGGTCCGTTATTTTCACTTATAGACCTTATATCTGGCTGGCTCGTTAGTTGGTTAATGATCATTGCTGGCGTTAAAGACTCCGTTTCTTGGTCTTTGCATGGGGACATTTCCCCCTGATTAGGGGTTGATGATGAAGGTAGGGTCATTGGGCTAGTAAATGGTTGAATCAGCCCCGGGCATCTGATTTCAGAGGATGGCGGTAGTCGGTCAGCGGTCACGCAAATTTGATCATGCTGAATCTGGGCTTCTGGATTGCTGGTGGCCGGATTATCCCCATTACTTGCTCCCGAGTTAGCTTCGGCAGCTTCGCTTGGCTCTGTTGGTTTTCCTTCCACACCACTTTTCCCTGTCATCAGGGCTGTTTGCTACCTAGATTCATTGTTGATTCCAATTTTCCTGACTGTGGAGACTGGGGCTAAGTCCTGGATTGCCTCCAGCATTTCAGCGTCGGAGATCTATTCTGCGGGGTAATGTTTTCTTTTGCCTAAGCGTTTGAAAATGTCTTTTAGGGATTATTCCTGGGTGCATTTGGCAGTTTTTTTTCAGGTTTTCTATTTGTGGTGTTTTTTTGTTTTTTGTGGTTTTTGTTCGTATCTGATAAATCCGTGTTCTTTTCCAATTCTGTCAGTTATTTGCTGTTTGGTGCCGCATTGGACTGGACTGCGGTTTTTGTCTTTGATTATTGTTTCCCTTTCGCAGGCGCTTTTTTTTGGCTAGTTTGGTATTTGCTCCAGAAGTTTTAGTTTTTGCGTTTTTGTTTTGCATTTTGAAGGGGCAGTGTGAGTTGGTCTTTGGGAGTTCTATATCTTCCCATCATTTTTCGCAGGTCTGGGCCACCTTTGGGCTTCTACTTTCCCTCAGTGGACCGTCTAGCTGAGGTTGAGCTGTTTGCTTGGCTGTAGTTTCCTCGGTGACCACCAGGGGGCTTTCCGCCTCCGTCGTGTGGATTAACGCACTCGTTGTTACCTGGAGTCGAGTGCCTGCTGGAGGCAGCGCCGTCGTCATCCGAGCCCTAAGATGAGGGGATCGATGGTCCAAGTAGTCCAAGTGAGCCAAGTGAGTCACCTCGCTCTCCGCGTCGCCCAATACCTCTGCAACCTCGACCTGTTGCGAGGTGAGTTTGGAGGGCGGGAGGGGATTTGTTGTGGCGTCCATTTTCCAGCGGGCTCCCGGTGTGCATCTTGAGTCTCACGCTGCCAGACCCCGCTCGGCTGTCCCGCAGGGCCTGCCTCGGAGAGCTCCCTCACCGTCAGCCCTCCGGCCGGCGGACGGGGAGTCTGGGCGATAGCAGGCACATTAGCCGAGTTAGTTCTTTGGGGGGGCAAGTGATCTTGAGCTGGGGGCCCTGATTTTGACCAAGAAGGCAGTTCTGAGGCCACGGAGGGCTTTAGGCTCACCAGACATGCTGATGGTTTAGGTCTGGTAATGAGTTTGGTGCCTTGTGAACTGGCACTCGGTTTGGAGTGAGGCGGCAGGCGTGTCTCTGGATCAACCAGGTCCTGCAACACTCGCTGCTCTTCTGCTGTAGTTGGGGCCGATAGAAGGCGTAGTCTGCCGAGGGGGGGAGCGCATGTCAAGTCACTCAGAAGATTGGTAAGTTTGGAGAATCTCAGGCATCTTTTTTCTACCCGTGCTCCAATGGCTGGTTTTGATGAAAATGACTGGCCTCTGGAGCGGGAGCAGGTGTTTCCATCTCCTGGCTCTCCGGGCCTTGCAGGGACTGCAAGGATTGCGACTCCCTCAGCGACTGGCTCCGCGGCCGCTCCGTGGCGTAGATGGGGTATATGTAGGTCCACCTACATGTTGAAAACAGTAGAAAGACTGTGAGGCTGAGCCTCTGAGCAGGCTAGAGGGATAACTGCAAGGACTGCGACTCCCTCAGCGACTGGCTATCTATTTCAGAAAATATTCCAATTTGGTATTGAATACTACTTTAGTACGAATGAAAAGGAGCCATTTTATTTTGTACATGGGTTGTATTTCATTAAAAGGAATTTGTTTGTTTATAACATTGATTTTTCATTAGACAAAATGTTTTTAGAACATTCCTTGTGATGCTTTTGCAGGATGATATCTATTAAGATATCAGAGAGAGCTAAGATGGACATCTGTAATACTTTCAGAACAGTTTATTTTTTGAGGAGTTTGAAGAATATTAGTGGTGTGTGACTACAGACAGGTCGTGGAGTTACCTTTTAGACCAGTCCCTGTAAAGAGGCAACCAGGGCAGAGTAATGTGATTGTACACCTATACCAGGGAACTCCCATGTTGCCACATGCCATAATACTTACGGTTCTGTTTTTCCCATTATATATTGCTGTACAACTACAAGATATCATGCTTGCGCTGCTCACAAGCTCATACACCACCCGACTCGCACAGCAGGTGTATGTGCCTACTTCAGAAACCTGTAAGCTGCTAGTCAAAGCTAGAAGGAGGAAAGGGCTGCCATAATTAAACTTTAAAGACCTAGTTTGAGGACCGTACTTGAAGTTATGGGCCTTGAAGACCGAGTTAAATGCCTGGTTGTGGGAAGGGTGTTTAACAAGGTCTTCAGGTCCCATAACTTCTGATACGTTCTGAGGGCATTGTCTATAAAACTATTATGTGCCTATAGTGAAGGGGGTAAAAAAGAAAAGAAAGCAATTTTCCTGGAGGGTTTGCTGGGAACTGGGTAGTTCCCAGCAACTATGTACAATGTAATGATGGAGGGAGGGTCTTAAATCCCAGCCAGACTATCACTCATGGTGCAGCCCTGCAAGGCAAGTGAGTGGCGGTTAGGGGTGGTAAAGATTGAGGTGCCAGACACTGTTGGTCATCTGGAGCTGTCATGATTCCTGCTCCTTATGTCTCCAGCCCTCCAAGATGTCAGGCTGGAGCCAGGCCACAATCACCTACATGGCCCTAAAGGGCCTCTCCATCCCTCCAAAGACTCACTTAGAGTCAGACTTGGCTCTTGTGGCACCAGACTCACTCACTCCCATAGGATAACATTGGGCATTGGACTTGTAGTGCATTGATGGGGACAAGATGGATGCCCCCACATATTTCGGTTCCCAGAACTGCATGTGCGGTCTAGTCTTTTGGGTGTGGTTCAGCCCAGAGGCACCTGGGATACCCAGAGACTATTTAAGCCACACCCAGGCTGAGAAACATGCTTTGCATTTTCTGCACCTGCAGCGTGACACTCACCGTGTTGGATCGGTCTCCAGTAGGCCTGCATCTTTCTTCTGCGCTCAGCACCTGCAAGAACAAGAACACCGTTAGGAACAGCCTTACCTTGCAGCACTTCTGCCCATCAGTCATCGCTCCTTCTGTTCTGCGGGCATCTTCGGCGGTGTCATTCCCATCCCGGCACGCCGCTTCCTAAGGAAAAGGGAAAAGAACAGAAAAAGGCATTACTAAGCATTCTGCAAATCTTTGCTTATTTTTAAATACTGTATGAGCTTCAAACCCTTACCTGAATCCCAGCCGCTCTGGGGGATCTCTGTCTCCGGAACTTCTCATCCATCTGCAAGAGGGAAAAGACACTCCAGGTTAGCGTGGAAACATCTAGAGACGCCGCAAACCACGCTTACCCACCGCATTTGTTCTTCATATCCGGCATCCACGCTGAAAACTTCATGGCACCTAAAAGACACAGAAAAATAACTCAATGCAAATACGAAAGGGGTGCATCGCGCATTGCGCATCGCGCTCTCACTCACCTTCAGCGCTACTCATCTCAGCAGCACGCCGCCATCCCCGGACGCCGGCCATCATCTAAGGAAGGAAAGGAACGAAGTTAGAGAACTGTTCAAAAGACTCATTATACTTACCTTCAGACTCTTGCCAGTGAAGTAACTAGGCAGCAACGAGCCCGCATCAATCAACGCGCCCCTGCGCTGAAGGCAGGACAGAGAGCACACTAGCCAAGAAATCAAGATGAGATGTAGATCAAAGGGAAGTGTTGGACTACAGGGAAGAAGGGGTTCAAGCACACAGAGACAATAGAGAGTTAAACTCTACCAATCCTGTGCTTCAGGTCCAGTCTCCAGTTGAATAGCCTCCAGGGAAGGGTTTGAGGTCGTAAGAGGTCATAACAGGCTGAGTGACGTCCCCGTGGATACCAGGTGAGCGTTACAGGAGCTCAATGCAGAACGAACCCATTTGTCAAAGTGGGATGATGAAGCTTTCTCCTCCCACAGCTATCCCAAATCACTCCCCCCATCCCCTTGTACTATCAGCATACAGGTGGGAGGTGGGTAGTGATAATAAACCAATCCCTTTCGCAAGAATCATGACACATTTTTGATGTCATTTGCCCTATAAATAAGCCCGTTTGGATCAGAGCTGGACTTCTTCCAATAACTCCTAAAGGCGACCTGCTGCTAAAATCTGGTCGAACAGCATCCCAGCAGATAGGCCTAATTTTGCATTGGAGACAGGAGCCAGGAGACATAGAAGCTGATTGGGATCCCTTGGAGGACTCAGAGGAGATCTTTGACTGAACCTCTAGCGGGCCCAGAGGTGCCCTGATGTTCACGATGCCCAGTTCAAGGCCTCTCCTGTAAGTAGAACCACTCCAAACCCATAGATTGTGTATGCCCTATATTACTCCAGCACTGTTTTAGTTATTCCCCCATAGAAAGATATCCTGTTTGTCTGTGTAGTTCCTAGCATATTTAATCAAAGTAAATGAATTCATTCCCCTATAGAAATCACGGGTGGTGTTTGTTGGCATTCAAAACTCTTCCCAGTGTCATGTGAGTCAGTATAGACATAAAGATTTGCCAAATAATTAATCCCAAAACCCTATTTCCACGTGACTGAGCAGGGTGTAAAAAAAGAACCGATTTTCCCATTATGCTCTGAGCAACACCCCAAAGTCCAACCTGTTCTTTTTAGGTGTGGCAAAACACATTTCCCATTTGTATTTCGTTCATTCCCATTGCATCTGTGCTAGTAATCCAAAAAACGATTTCCCCATTGTGTTCACACTCCGTGCCACTGGCCTTCCAGTAAGGGGAGTCAAGTTTAATTGATGCTTGGAGGGTGAGGGTTGCTGGAAGAAAGCATGACTACATCTACAATCACTGTGTGTTGAATTGTTGTTTTCCTGCATTGTGGGGTGATTTCAAAAGAAATCCTTGTGACTGCATATCTTAGTATTATTTCTCTGTTGGTGTTTTGACGGAAGTCATTTTGTTCTTGTGTTGCCACAGTATTGGTGGCAGGGGTAATCTGTTTGTCAAAATTTGATTTAAATAAATCAATGAATAAATATATTCTCAATACACACCGGCCTGGTTCCTAGTCCATTGTGGCACCGGGTTTTTGTTGGGGTTGTGTGCGAGGCTGGTTGAGGCCTTATCACAGTGAACAAATAAAAATAAAAACAGTGCTTTATTTTGTGCCACATTCATTGTGGAGAAAGGAGTTCCTAACTTGGGTGTGACAGCATAATAAACCGTGACAAAACTGTGTGCTCGTGCCGTGATTGTAGAGAGTTTTCACGCGTGACATTGCAGTAGCAGCATTGCATTATTCAGCAGCTAAAGGAGGAGCTATTGACACAGCAGCAAGCAAATTTAGAGCGTGAAGCTCAATTTTCTGCACTGAGAGAGGAGTATCAAGAAGGTGTAGAAAATCTGAGAGGAGTCAACACAAATGAAGTTAGCAAGTTGTGCACAATGGAGCCTGTTTAGAGGACATTTTTGCATTTCAAATGTAGGTTAAGCAACTGAAAGATGGGAATAGTCAGTTGATCATTAGGGAGGTCAATTCCCAGGCAGTATTCGATCAGGAGTGCCAAAATCTGAATGCTCTGAAACGACAGAGAGAACATCTCCGTGAAGAGAACAGCAAATTGTGTTAGGAGAAAAGTGCCCTGTGTCAGGAAGTGTGCCAGTTAAGGAATGACATGAAGAAAAGCGAGTTATGCTCTCACGAACTGACTGACATGAGGATAGAAAATGAAAAATTAATGGAACATGTGAGGCAAGTAGAGTTTGACCTAGAGCAGGCAGAAAAGGCCAAAAGTGCACGAAGTGAAGAGATTAGTCTCCTGCAAAACAAGAGGGCTGAATATTCCCAGTCAATACAAGTCTCACAGAAGAAAAATGAGTCCCTTTGTGAGGAGAACAAGGGGTTCAGTGACCAAATAGTGGCACAAAACAGTAATAGAAGCCCTGATAGCAGAACTGAAAACTCAGGCCTCTATATACCACCAAGAGATAGGGGCTGAGAAAAACAAATCTGAGAGATTGGAAAAGGAGATGGCCAAATACAAGCATGTTTTGAGGAACCCCGACCAGTTACAGTATGGAAAGGCACCCTCTGACCACGGTGTGATGGCCTGTTCACCATAGACTGCAAGCCAACTCACCACATTATATACACAGGGTGCTGTTAACTTCATGTTAACTTCATGCCTGTCAGTTTGCAAGAACAGGGAAACAGGAGGCAGCTGGATTCAACCAGGCCTAGTCCAACTGAGCCAGAAGGCCAGTCCTTATCAGATATTGACGGATATTCATCTTTATCCAGATTTCATCCTCGTACTTCTGACGAGGATGGCTCCTATGTTGAAAAGATCAGGGAGTTAGACTGGCAGAAACATAAGTTACAAAGGGACCACCTGGTCCACTTTGCAGACACAGAAGAACCAGAGTCCAGGCCTCAAAAGAGTATTTTGAAAAACTTCACACACTCAGGGAGGTGGGGGAATTCTCCACCATACCGGAAGAAGGGATGAGGAAGATGAGTACTCTCCTGTGCGAAAGGCAGAGCCCAAGGGAAGGGATGCAGAGAGCCCACAGTACCACAGCAGAGAACAGACCAGACCCTGTAATTCTGGGAGGGATTCACAGTCTCATCGAGGTAGGGAGCGCCCACTAGAGGACAGGGAGTGGACCACCAATCGTAGCAGCTCTGATTCAGAGGGCGAGTGGGCTCAGGTGCAGCGGAAAAAGAAGGCTGCCAATCAGAAGAGAGGTCTTGTAAAAGACCCAATTCGGAAAATAAAGCCATCAAGAATTTTATGACACTATATCATAAGAATGCCAAATACTCAGTCTGCGAGCATCTAGAACTGTATGACCAGATGATGACATCATTTGGCATAAAAAATTATCAAAATTCCATTGAGTGTGTCAAATGGACATTCTCCACAGAATACTCCAGCTTCTTTGCAGGGCTGGAGGATCAAGATCACCAAAGATGGTCCACCTATAAGGCGGCTATCTTAATGCATTTGTCCATGCACAGGAACCCTCAGGAGGCCTGCATGGCAGCCTACAACCTGCAGTGTGGAGAAAACCAGGCACCTAGAGATTTTGTGCAAGAACTGAAGCAGGCATTTGCCCAGATGGCTAGACAGGTGCACACAAATAGCCGGGAGTTCATTAATACTTATTTCCATGCACTCCCAAAATACATAATGACCCAACTGGTAAGGGACTTGCATGAGCATAGGACCCCGGATTGGGTAATAGATCAGGCCACCCGGATCTATGAAGTCTAAAAGCCATCTGAGAACAAAAATAACCCCAAAAATTCCAAACCGTCAAAAATCCCCTCTGCGGCAAAGGTGGTAAAGGTGAAAAATACCCCCATTTTGGACTTGGAAATGGGGGGCCCTAAAAATACCCCTCTGACTAATAAGCCAAATGAGAGGCAGAGGAGACCCTCTGATCCATCACAATCGGGTCATAGCCAGGCAGGGTATCCAACCAACTCTTCACCGGACCCTGCAACCTATATCAGCCGTAGATACAAGGGTAATAGACCCATCTTGGGGGGGGTCCAATCAGGTAGTACTGCCCCAGGAGACCTCCCAAAACTTCCCTGAGAACCTCCCTCAGGAGGGAAGAAATACTCCACCCTCCAACGTAAGTTTCTATCACTGATACCCTCCAAACCCCAATATCCTGAAAAATCCTCCTCTCTCTCCCTGTTTTCAAGATAATAGATTACCAAATCAGGGAGAAGGGAGACCAAGGATCGAAAGTTATCAGGGAAACTCAATACCTGAGCTACTCTGGGAGAAGGGACAGCTACCCTTTCTAAGAGCAGCAAAGGTTTGAATCTAGACCCCCATATCAACCACCCAAGAGACAAACCATAGCCATGTCCACACCACAAGATGACCTCAACATAAAACTTCCAATTAATCCTAATTTCCCTCAGCCTTGGGCCCCAACAACTCTGCCTGAGCCTACCCCTACTCTCAAAGGCACACTCCTCAATGTGTGCTCGCTGGGATCCCATGCTATTGAGACACAATATCTAATAATAGACCATCAACTAGACGTTCTAATGCTTACTGAAACCTGGCTGCACCAAGCCACTGACACACTATTAACACTAGCCATGCCCCCTGACTTTAGTATACACAGGGCGGACCGTCCAAATTCACTGGGGGGAGGTGTTGCCATCATTGCAAAATCCAACCTCGAACTCGCTTACGAGGGAAGAACTACTCCACCATCCAACTTAAGTTTCTTTCCCACATATGCCCCCCATCTGACAAAGTTAAGAAAAGGGGAGGTCAGGGGATTCAGAGTCCTCATGCCTGCACTGTAGGTTCCGTCCCGGGCTAGGTGGGGAGCGGTGCTGGTGCTATGGCACTGAGCGCAGCACTCCCTTGATGAGAGGTGCTATTAAATGTATTGCAAAGTCATGTGATGCCTCTCGCATAGGTCAACAACCGAGTGAAATTTTGAGCAATAAAAAAAAGAGATGTTATATGCCAAAGAGACGGCAAAGAATGTTACCCTGGGGAAAAAGTAGACATTGCTCACTCTTTATTTTTATCGGGCAGTTCAAAGAAAGGAATTCAGCTAGGACCTACTCAGCTTTGCATAAAAAAAAATGTTGTCTTGCAGGCTTCAATAAAGAAATACGCAACCACAACTAATATTCAAAATCAACACTGCATTTCCCGGCCTTTGCCAATGTGCCCCCCTCACTACATACTACCCCAATTTCCCAAACAATTCTACTCTCTTTCCCCGCTTTCAGGTTAATAGATTCCCAAATCAGGTAGAAGGGAGACGAAGGATTGAGAGTTATCAGGGAAACTCTCAATACCCGAGCTACTCTGGGAGAAGGGACAGTTACCCTTTCCGAGAGCAGCAAAGATTTGAATCTAGACCCACAGCCCCACAAACCCGAGACAAACCGTAGCCATGTCCACACCAAAAGATGACCTCAACAGAAAATTTCAATTCAGCCTAATTTCCCTTAGCCTTGGGCCCCAACGCCTCTGCCTGAGCCTACCCCTACTCTCAAAGGCGCCCTCCTAAATATGCGCTCGCTAGGAGTCCATGCTATTGAGACACACAACCTAATCATAGACCATCAGCTAGACTTTCTAGTGCTTACTGACACCTGGCTGCACCAAGCCTCCGGCCCACAAGCCATCCCCTCTGATTTTAGTATACACAGGGCGGACCGTCCAAATTCACTGGGGGGGGAGTTGTTACCATCATTGCAAATTCCAACCTCGAACTCAGATCATACCCGTTAGAGGGTTCATAGACATAATTTCGAATACAAAATATTCGAAAGTCAAAAAGTCGAAAAAAAAACGTCGAAAAAAAAATGTCGAATTTTTTTTTAATGACGTTTTTTTTTCGAAATGGGGGGGTTCCCCCCCCAACCCCCCTTTTTTTTATTTTTACCTATTTTTTTCACAGAAACTAGAGCCCAAAAAAAATATCGAAAAAAAAAACAATTCGACATTTATTTTTTCGACATTTTTGATTCGACTTTTTTGACTTTCGAAATTATGTTTTCGAAATTATGACTGGACACCCCGTTAGAGACTATGGAAGGATATGAAATACTCCTCCTTAAATTTAAATCAGACTGCAAATCTACTACCAATATTTTGATCGTTTATAGAACACCCATCCACGCTAACCACCCAGAATCTGACATCCCACTGCTCATTACACCCTACCTCATGCCTAATACCAAGTTCATTATTCTAGGCGACATCAACTTAGGTTTCAATAACGTCCTTGACCACAAAGCCGGAGCTCTCCATGCAGCCCTCTCCGACATAAACTTCACCCAACTGGTGACCTCTCCCACATATGAAAAGGGCAGAACGCTAGACTGGATACTGACACTAAACGTTTGTCTATCTATAGACTCCATCACAGCAATAAACTGGTTGGATCACCACTTAATCTGCTTCAAGTTAACAACTCCAGACTAACTCACCATTCCTCCGCCCACACTATGTCCCATTAAAATAAAAAATAGCGTAATCTTACAGCAGAAGACCTCTCCCCGATTCTGTTAGAGGCTCTCTCCACCCAGACCCCCTCCAATTCTAACCCAAATTGCCTTGCCGACACCTACCACAACTATCTCAAAATCACTATAGATGTCTTGGCCCCTCTCACTCCTAAAACACTGAGATTGGCAATACGCTCTAACCTCTGGTTCAATGAGGAACTCATAGCGCTTCGTCGCAATAAAAGAGCCTTGGTGCATATGCATAAAAAATCCCTCTCCGCTGAATCAGCCAACTCTTTCCTGGGAGCAAATTAACTTTATAAATCTGCCATCATAACACACAAATCAAACACCCTGAACACCCGCATAAATAATGCGTCATTGAACTCCAAAGAACTCTTCACTATTTTCATAGAGTTGGAAAACCCTGTCCCGTCCAACACTCCCATCAATTCAAGTACCACCATACAGAATGCACTTTCTTCTAAAATAAATATGCTCCAAGACAAAATTTCAATCAAAAGAAAATTGCTAGCTAATGAAAGTTAATCTCTCCCACTCTTGAATACAAACCATGAAAATATAACGCAATTGAAATTCTCTAAGGTCAGCCAAGTCTTGGACACAATAGCTAAGCTAAAACCATCCAATTGCAAAGGAGATTGCTTCCCTGCCAAGTTAGGCAAACTATGTGCACCCATACTTACTCCCATCATCACTAAATTTATCAACGCCTCGTTCTGTACTAATGTTGTCCCTGCCAGCATTAAAGAAGTATGGGTCACCCTACTCCTAAAAAAAACATTGCTAGACCCCACAGTACCCACGAACTACCGCCCCATAACCACAGTTCCTTTTCTCTTGAAAATAATCGATTAAATTGCTTACTCACAAATACAGAATCATCTTGAACAGAACCACCCCCTAGGAGCTACACAATCAGGCTTCCGGCCTAGTCATAGCACCAAAATGGCTCTATTGGATCTTAAAATCCAAATGGACTCCTTAAGAGATGCCAGTGAACTATGCACCTTGCTGCTATTACATCTCTCAGCCACTTTTGATTTGGTGGATCATGACAAACTCTGTAATACACTGTCGATAACTTCCACTTCTCGGATGAAGCCATCCTCTGGGTCAAATCCTTTATCTCAGAACGGACATCAAGAGTCTCAATAGGCAAGGAACCTGCTGAACCCATACCAGTCCCTATAGGGGTACTGGAAGGATCTTGCCTTTTGCCCACCCTCTATAATACCTACACGAAGCTGCTATTTGCAGCCCTTGACGCTACTGATCTACACGATCTTCGCGGATGACACTCAGATCCTAATCCCCATCACAGGCAATCATGAACAAGATACAATCACTATAAACAAGGAAAATGCTATAATCCAAAACTGGATGGCTATGTACAGTATGTGCCTGAATGAGGAAAGAACAGACATTCTCATTGTGGCCTCCCCGCCAACATAAAATCTCGCCACCCTGACTACGAATCCATCATTATCAATGGTACACCTATAAATGTCCTCAAGCAGGTCAAAACGCTGGGCATACATTTAGATACTAACCTAACAAAGAACAAATAGGTCAATGCCCTCTCGTCAGCCACCTCCAACACGGCAAAAGTTATTGCATTAAGTCGTCAATTCCTGACTCCACAAAACTGTATCACACTTGCCCGTGCTCACATTTTGTCTAAATTAGACTATTGTAACATACTACTGCTAGGTGCTTCTAATTCCAATCTAGCCAAACTCCAGTTATTGCAAAATAAAGAACTGTTATCTGCCCTTGGCATAAATAACTTTGACCACATTTCCAAAACCAGGAGGAAGTACACTGGTTTCCTGTTGAAGCTAGAATCATCTATAAAACACTCTGTATTACCCACAAATGCCTCACCAAGATGGCTCACACCTACCTGAACAATACCACCACCCATACTAAGGGCACAAGAACATTGAGATCCAACAGCAGCCCCCAACTCTTCGTCCCATGATTCAAATTCACTAGGGCAGGAGGGAGCAGCTTCCCAGATGGCGCCCAAAATCTGGAACTCCCTTACCTTGCACACCATAAACGAGCCTTCCCACCAGAGATTCAAGAAATTGCTATAAACCTGGCTCTTCAACAAATACTGATTAGCTGTAGTCACTCTTGTCAGATGAACCATACAATAGGACCATGCATGATCTATCCCCTTGCTCCTCCTACTTACCTGGTAGGTAAGTAGGAGGAGGTAGTTTCATACTGCACTATTATCATTTCTGCTTCTATTTTGTAATCACAGCACTGTAACATGGGATTCAAGTGTATTACCCATTATGGTACTGTGTTGTGTATGTAATGTAACTCTTTCTCTCACTATAACCAGAGATGTAAGACTCCTGTAACCTATGCCGTGATACCCCCGGGTTTGGCCATATAACAAAAGCAATAAATAAAAATTAATAAATAAAAATAAACCAGAAAGTATGTCTCAACTGGAGCGCCAGGTCCAACATTTGACACAAGACCTGGGTCGCATGTTGAGGGCTCAGTTGAGCACTCAAATTGACATGGCTGCCAGAACAGCTCAACTCCCGGGTCTGGTGCCCCGGAGCAATGACGGGGAGAAAACCCTGACAACCAACAGGTTTTAGAGGAGGGGGCCCGGAGGGAAGGGAGATGTCAAGCCCTAGAAGAAGCTTCTTTTCTGACCAGAGCAAAACCCCTGGAAAACTCTGAACCTGAACACAAATCTCCTTCCCCCGAAAAGCTGGAATCTAGGAAACAGAGGGTAAGTAGGAGAAATCAAGAGCAAAAGAGAACCCATTACGTGGAGGAGGTCCACGTCATCCCGTTTGAAGGGGAAGAATCCCTGGAGGATTCAGGGAAGAATATCTTCCCTTTCAGGGATGGCGAGATCCGTCCCAAAGAAAAATGTGTCCCAAAAGTAAGTAAGGAGACTGACCCAGAGCAACCAATTCTTAAATCCCAATATCACCCAGATAACTCTGAAAGCAATGAGGGATCCTCCCCCCAAATAGGTTTGGGCAGCCATCTCCAGGAAAAGGGGGACAGTAAAGAATCAGCTGGTTTGTTGCCTGGTGCAACATTTTCTTTACAGATTCCCGGACTCCAACACAGAAAACTGCCAAAGATCACATAGTGTCAGAGTTCAAAATAAGAAAATTAACTGCCAAGCTGGCACAAAATTAAAATTTTCTTTGCCCCCGTGAAGAGAGAGATGGGAGATTGTATGCCTCAGTCAAAGCACAGGGTCAATGTGCATTCTTAGCGTTGGTGGATACTGGATCCCAAGCCACCCTTTTGTCCAAAACGGCCTTTGACCAAATGAATTTAGGAATGGGGAGAGTTACCAAATTCACCTCACACCTCTTCCTGGACAACCCAAAACTTCGATGGAAATTATATTTCCTTTAATTTCCTTTAAAGGGACTGCATACCTGGAGATCAGAATTGGGCGACACAGGGTGAAACACCCAGTGATAGTTGTCACTCCAGAGGGCACACCTTGTCTACTGGGGAAGGACCTCCTCCGGAGGTTATCACCCCTGATTGACTGGTGAACAAGGTCCTCTAGACTCAGACTAACCGGCCAATCAAATTAAAACAAAGTACTAATTACATGAGTTTAAATGGCACATATCACATGATTCAACAACGGTCTGACCCAATAAAATTTGGTTTGACGTCCTTTCGTCGTGGGATGTTTTTTCACTGTGTTTTTTACTGCAAATTTTTTTTGCAAAAAACCCATCAACTTTTTTTGAAAACGGTGGGGATTGGGGGTAAACCCTCCAACAAAAAAGAAAGAATTCGATGGGTTTTTCCCAAAATAAATCACGGTAAAAAACCCAACGAGAAAACATCCCGCAATTAAATGACATGGAACCTAAAATTTCACTTTAGGAACAATCAAGTCCCAGACATCTCTGTCATCTCTGTAGGAGAAAAAACTGGTGATGGGAAACCTCCATTTTTGAAAATTAACCTTCCTCCTAGTTTTAAGTGGCATTGCACACTGGAACGGAATACTTTTACACCAATCCACAATCTGATGAAAATCCAAATCTCATGACAAAAGATGATGAAAAACCAGCTCAAAGTTTGACTGACATCCAGAGAAAGGGTGAACAGCTGCTTTTGCCCATTTAGGTAAATGAGGGGGGCCTCCCAAAAGATCCCACCATTCCCACGTTTAAGTTGATTGATAACTGAAATGGTCCTGTAAACTCCAAGTTCCAAACATCTCCGGTGCATGCTTAAAATGTCCTTTGGCTTCAAAAGCGTAGAACATAATTGTTGGGTTGTGAGAGATGTACCCTCCGCCTTTTATTTAGGCAGTGACATTGTCAATCGATTCACAATTAATCTGGACCTAATTAATTACAAATCCTAGTCCCGCCTGGGGGGGTAGAATTAGGGCTTCGACAACACAGAGAAAGCATTTTGGTCAGCTCAATTGCTGCTGTATTTGGTTGAAGTTCAAATAGGAGAAGAGGTCACCATCCCAGGACAGGTACGACAATTCACAATTCACTTAAAAATTAAGCGAGGACAGAACCTCAAAAACCAGGACGCTTATATAAATTTGAATTATCACCTTCAACAACAAGGTTTGTATTTACATCTGACACCCTTAGATGACATAGAACAGGACACCATTTGAATATTGGTGGATAACAGCGACCATAGAAGTATCGCTTTGGACGCAGACACATTTATTGTAATAGCGGATGATGGCCAACATTATTCTATTGATTTAGGTAATGAGATCATTGGACCAATTCCAAATGACTCCTACAATTTTGACGACGTCATCCCTCTGAAAAAGATTTTCACCCGGCAAGGGGGGGAATTTCATGGTGTACTCCTCCAGCCCTTATAGTGGGGAAGAGGTAACCTGTGACATCAGGAAGGATAAGGTGGTATTTCAAGTCAACAGTGACTACCTCCCATCCTTCAAACCTCATGTCCAGGCCAACACCATAACAAGAGATCACTCCACCCAACTGGAGGATGCCGCCGAAATTGCCAAACCCGAGGTATTCCAAGGCTTAAAGCAGATGGTTGAAGAACAAATCAATCTTGCTGATGCCTTTGAGACCAACGAGCAAAAGTAGAAATGTGTGTTTTGGGATTTTCAGGATATTTCTGCTGTGGATTCGCATGACTGTGGGCACACAGAGATACATTTAACCTCCATACCAACGGACCCTGAGATGGCTCCCATATTTGTGAAGAAATACTGGTTGCCTCTCGCGTCTATGGAGTCGCTCACGGAGATCATCAAAATCATAGAATCATGTGGGATAATTCGTCCAGTCCACAGTACCTTTAATGACCCGGTACCTGGAATAGTCAAACCAAATAATAAATAGAGATTTTGCGCAGACATTATGGAGTTAAATAAACGGGTCCCCATGTCAAGTTGGCCCTTTCCCTACAACGACCAGGGGCTGGCCCAGATCCAAGGGTCAAAGGTGTACACCACCATTGACCTGACCAACCGTTATTGGACAGTACCCTTGAGTAGGGAAGACCAGCTCAAGCTTGTCTTTACCTTCGGGGGCAGCAATACACATGGACCTGAACTCCCTTTGGATACATAAACTCTGGCAAAGATTTTAACATCTTTCTTCATAAGGCCATGCCCGACATGCGCGAAAGGGGAAACCTAGCCTATGTAGATGATGTCTTAATCAAGAGCTCAACTGTGGAGGAGACAAAGCTGAAATACGCTATTTTCTGACCGAGTTGCAGAAAGCCGGAACAGTGGTGTAAGACAAGTGTGAACTTCTTAGGGTATGAAATCACCCCTGAGGGTCTTAGTCCCTGTCATGATCTCTGCTTCCAAAAGGTCAGGGTTTTCCCAACTCCCTTGGAAGCAGACCCATAACCCAGGTTCCGAGTGCCAACCAGTCCCAATTGGGACCTTTTGGACCCAGTCCTGGCGCCAGTGGCACCAGGCTCATAAATATGCCCAGTCCCAGCGCTGGAAGCGCCGGGCTCATAATGCTTGGGTGGACTTACCTGCAGCAGACCATGCTGCTTACTTGCCTGCCAGTTGAGCCTCTGATCCTCTTCTGTTTGGAACTACTTTTCCTGTTGGGTGGGGCAGGAGCCACTCCCTAGATTCAGAACACTGGAACTCTTCTGGAAAGCAGGAACTCCTTTCTTACCTAGGCGTGGCTGTGGAAGGAGACACCTAAGCACTACAGGAGGCTATTTAAACCACACCCGATGGATGAATCTTGCTTTGCGTTATTCTGCATCCTCTGCAGCAGAACGCTCATCGTGTCTTCTGCATCTGATCCTGGGCCTAAGGAAAAAGGCTTACCATCCTGAATCCAGTCTTCAGCAACACCTATAAAGACAAGAAAGAACAGGTTAGCATTACGGTCTTCAGTGACAGCTCTTCACTTACCTGGTCCATCGGCTGTCACCAACGCCTCGCGCTGCATTCCGGCATCTGAAAGACAAAGGCTTACCTACTCTTCGTGCGCTCCGGAGGTCTTCACACTGCATTCCGGCATCTGAAAGACAAAAGTTTACCAACTCTTCGCACGCTCCGGAGGCCTTCGGCGCTGCATCCCGCATCTGAAAGACAAAACAAGGTGCGTTTAAAGACATTGGGGAACTTTAATACTCACGTGCCATTACTCCTTTCCACATCTAACCCAGTGGGTATTCCGGCACCCTGCAGCCGCTCCGAACTTGTACCTGCAAAATAAAAAGACAGTTAGAGCGCATCGTGAAGCAGGCAACAAGCGCTTACTTACGTGCTTCCAGGCGCTTCTATTCATCACACGGGCTCCATCTTCAACTCACTTCAGCCCGTCATCCGCCATCGCCGGAACCCTGCAAAACAAGAAACATCATTACTAAAGACTTTAAAGACATTAGAATTACTCGAAACTTACCGTTCGTGCAGTAAACGACGGACAGCAGTCCTCTGAAGTCAAGAGGCCTGCTCCCCTTATCCAGTGAAGAAACTGGTTACAGCACCCTGCCCCGAGGCAGATGGAGAGCACGGCGTTCACTTACCTAAGGTGAGAGCGTTAACCTTTGGGGTTCTACAGGAGAAGAGAAAGGGAAGAAGAGAGAGACATTCAATAACCCAGTTCCTTAATCCCATATTTTCTATCTGCAGACATCTTACCCTTCGAGTCCGACATACAGTGCACAGAGGTCCAGCCCAAAGAGCCAGCCGTGTGTTACACATCACCTTTGAAGATACGGTATATGCCCAGTCAAGACCGGCGCCTCTACGGGAATCAGGTGAGCGTTACAGAACGCAAAGCCTACCACAAAACTCCCGTCCAGGCGCTATGGAAACCTCGGATACCGACCAGCTAGCCCAGTTACTTGGGGAACTAAGGGCAGAAGTGCATGCAGCCCGTCAGGAAACAAACGCTCTAAGAAGGGAACTGATTATTTCCAAGGAGCGAACAGATGATCTCGCTAGACAATTGCTACAGTCACAAGCCGGACAGACCCCGTTACCCGCATCTGGGGGGAATCTTCCTTCTACATCCTCTATGAATCCAGTGCAGATCAACCTACCTGGGAATGTACCTCTGGCTCCGCCTGAACGATTTTCTGGTGACCCAAAGAGGTTTGCAGTATTTATCAATCAGTGCCGGTTGCATTTCTTATGCCGGCCAGCAGCCTTTCCAACTGATCAAGCTAAAGTAGCTTTCGTGCTTTCGTACCTTAGTGGCAATGCGGCAGACTGGTCGATCCCTCTAGTAAATCAAGATGATCCGGTCCTCCATGATTTTCAAGCTTTTCAGCTCAGTATGGAAAAACTGTTCGCAAGACATTCACAGGGGCAGGCCTTGGACAATGAGCTTCTTTCGTTGCGACAAGGTAATCAAGACCTTTTGGCTTATATTGCGTCTTTCAACAGACTGATAGTGGAAACTCAATGGCCTGAGGACAAAAGGATTACGCTGTTTTATAGAGGTCTACGTGGAGAGCTCAAAGATGTGTTAGCCCAAGTAGTGAATCCCCCACAAGATTGTTCGGACTATATAGACTTAGTCGTTCAAATAGATCACAGACTGCAGAACAGGAAGGCCGATCGTTCCAAGTTTGATGCTCGAGTATTTTCCAAACCGCCAACTCCTTCCAAAGGAGTAGACTCTGGGGAACCCATGCAAATAGGGGGTTTGAAAGGTCCTCTAACACAAAAGGAGCGGGAAAGGAGAAAACAGTTGCAATTATGCCTCTATTGCGGAAACTCAGGGCACTTTCTTCGAGACTGTCCGGTGAAACCTGCCAAGAAGGCAGTAGGAGCTGCAGTTACCAAAGTTACAAACTCTGAGCAGGGAAACGACCGCGCCCGACAAGAATAGAGGTCCTCTTGCCGAGCGTGAAAACCAGTTCCGTGACCTCGCATTTCGTGATACCTATGGTCCTCATTAGCCCTGATAACCCGGATCGATTACATGCAATTGAAGCTTACGTCGACAGCGGAGCCATCGGCAATTATGTGGATCATGAAATGGTTTTGAGGATGAATCTAACTCTTTGTCCCAAGGCTGTAAAGGACGTCATTACTACGGTGGATGGTACGGAGATAGCCTCCGGGCCAGTAACGCATACCACTCAAGAGGTGACGCTAGTAAGTCAAGATGGACACCATGAGAAGATCGTGTTCGATGTGATCAAGGCCCCTCAGTTTCAGATTATTCTAGGAATACCTTGGTTAGAGAAACACAATCCTCTGATCGATTGGCGAGCAAGAACGGTCCAGTTTCCAGAATGTGTCTCTACTTGTCACCCTCCACCTGGTGTTGCACTGGCAGCAATTTCTTCAGAGACTCCCCGGTTACCTCCCGAATACCTAGAATACCAAGATGTTTTCCGGAAGGATCAGGCTAACTCTCTACCTCCTCATAGGTCTTATGACTGCCAGATAGACCTGATACCTGGATCTACTCCTCCTTGTAGTAGAATTTATGCCCTCACCGAGCCTGAGAACCTTCACCTTCGACAATACCTGGATCAATACCTGGCAAATGGGTTTATTCGTCCTTCCAAGTCCCCTGCTTCTTCAGCTTTGTTCTTCGTTCCAAAAAAGGAAGGAGACCTTAGAACTTGTATAGATTATCGCTCCCTGAACCAGATCACCGTTAAGAATAGATATCCGTTACCTTTGATCCCTGAACTCCTGGACCAAGTCAGAAAAGCATGCATTTATACAAAGCTGGATCTTAGAGGAGCTTACCACTTGGTACGAGTAAAAGAGGGCGATGAATGGAAGACGGCCTTCCGCACCAAGTATGGGCTATTTGAATATCAGGTCATGCCCTTCGGACTTTGCAATGCCCCGGCCGCCTTTCAATATTTTATGAACAATGTCCTCAGAGAGCTCATAGATGTGTGTGTTGTTGTTTACATTGACGACATCCTCGTTTATTCTTCATCGGAATCTGAACATCGGAAACACGTGAAAATGGTCCTCGAAAGATTGCGTCAACACAAACTTTTCGCTAAGTTGGAAAAATGTGTTTTCAACGTGACTGAAGTTGAATTCTCGGGATTCATATTATCACCTGGCGGAGTGCGTATGGATTCAAAGAAGGTCGATGCAGTTCTCAAATGGCCATCACCATCCTCCGTAAAAGGTGTGCAAAGCATGTTAGGCTTCGCTAACTTTTACCGCAGGTTTATCCCCGAATTCTCTCGAATAGTCCAGCCCATCACTGCCTTGTTAAAGAAAAACAAAAGTTTTGAATGGTCTACCGAGGCGGAACAAGCTTTCCAGGATTTGAAGACTAAATTTATCTCTGCACCAATCTCAAAACACCCTCGCCCCGAACTCCCCTACATCGTGGAAACTGATGCTTCAAGCCTTGCCATGGGGGCAGTTCTATCACAAAAGGACCCGGTAACCAATCAGTTGCATCCCGTGGCATTTTGGTCCCGCAAATTCTCGCCTCCTGAAATCAATTACACGATTACTGACAAGGAACTTCTGGCTATCAAGTCTGCCTTTAAGGCTTGGCGGCATTATCTGCTGGGGGCCCGACACACCGTTACTGTGATTACGGATCACCGAAACCTGCAATATTTGAAAACCGCAAAAGCCCAATCCTCTAGACAACTCCGTTGGGCATTATTCTTTTCCGAGTTTGACTTCATAATTACCTATCGACCTGGTACAAAGAACGGTAAAGCTGATGCCCTTTCTCGGATGGGAGTGGAAGAACACTTGATCAACCCTAAACCTGTACCAATCATTCCCGAACAAAGAATTCTGGGTGTAATCGCCACAGAATCCATAGAGGAAGTTAAGGATAAAGCCAGGCAACTTGTAACTCCAGCAGACATACAGAATTGGCATCTGCAGGGAAAGGACTTTGCAGTAAAGGACAACTTATTGTATTTCCAAGAACGATTATACCTACCCAGCACAGATTTACAGAAAAAAGTAATCTCTTGTTATCACGATTCTTTAATGGAAGGACATCCCGGTATGGCCAAGACCTCAGAAAAGATCAAGCGCTACTTCTGGTGGCCGTCTTGGAAAAAAGATATCAGAGACTTTATAATGTCCTGTGGAGTATGCGCCCAAAACAAGAGTCAAAAGGAAAGACCAGCAGGCCTCTTACGCCCTATTGACATCCCACCGCGCCCTTGGCATACGCTTTCTATGGACTTCATCACCGATCTACCTCCATGCTCCGGATACAATACGATTCTAGTAATCGTGGACTTATTCTCCAAGATGGCGCATTTCATTCCGCTCAAAGGCTTGCCAACAGCAGCAACTCTGGCCCGAGAATTTCTCGAAAACATCGTCCGACTGCACGGTTTTCCTTCGGTTCTAATTTCGGATCGAGGTAGTCAATTTATTTCTCATTTTTGGCGAAGTTGCTGTCGGTCGGCTCAAATTGATGTGAGACTATCGACCAGTCACCACCCTCAGACCGACGGACAAACCGAGAGGACCAATCAAACTCTGGAACAGTATTTACGCTGCATGCTGCAACAAACTGAAAAAACTTGGAAAGACATCCTTTGGATAGCCGAATATGCCTACAATAACTCCGTCCATTCGGGAACTGGGAAAACCCTGTTTTTTCTTTTGTACGGCAGTCACCCTCGAACCTCGGAGTTGGATCCCCTCCAAGATCTTGAAACACCAGCAGTAGACTACCTGCATTCTACAATCACCCAAGCCTTTAAGGAAGCTGTTTCTCACCTTCAAAGGGCTAAAGAACAATACAAGAAAGGAGCAGATCAACATCAGAAGGAAGCCCCTCAATATCAAGTAGGGGATCAAGTCTGGTTATCCACCAAATATCTACCTCTAAAAGGGCCACGCACATTCAACCCAAGATACCCTGGTCCCTATTCCATCACTACCATAGTAAACCCAGTAGCGGTCAAGTTGGACTTGCCCCCGCACATGAAGATACATCCGGTCTTCCACGTCTCTCTATTAAAACCCGTGCAACCTCAAACCCGACTAACTAAATCTCCAAAACCTATCCTAGTTGATGGAGAACTCGAGTTTGAAGTCAAAAGCATTCTGGACTCCAAGATCTCCAAATCTAAACTATTTTACCTAATTGACTGGAAAGGCTACGGCCCCCAAGAGAGATCCTGGGAACCTGCTGAATATGTCCACGCTCCTCGCCTAATCAAAAGATTTCACCGAACATTTCCTGACAAGCCAAAACCCCCGGAGAAGCCCGGTTTGGGAGGGGCCTTGAGGGGGGGTACTGTCATGATCTCTGCTTCCAAAAGGTCAGGGTTTTCCCAACTCCCTTGGAAGCAGATCCATAACCCAGGTTCCGAGTGCCAACCAGTCCCAATTGGGACCTTTTGGACCCAGTCCTGGCGCCAGTGGCACCAGGCTCATAAATATGCCCAGTCCCAGCGCTGGAAGTGCCGGGCTCATAATGCTTGGGTGGACTTACCTGCAGCAGACCATGCTGCTTACTTGCCTGCCAGTTGAGCCTCTGATCCTCTTCTGTTTGGAACTACTTTTCCTGTTGGGTGGGGCAGGAGCCACTCCCTAGATTCAGAACACTGGAACTCTTCTGGAAAGCAGGAACTCTTTTCTTACCTAGGCGTGGCTGTGGAAGGAGACACCTAAGCACTACAGGAGGCTATTTAAACCACACCCGATGGATGAATCTTGCTTTGCGTTATTCTGCATCCTCTGCAGCAGAACGCTCATCGTGTCTTCTGCATCTGATCCTGGGCCTAAGGAAAAAGGCTTACCATCCTGAATCCAGTCTTCAGCAACACCTATAAAGACAAGAAAGAACAGGTTAGCATTACGGTCTTCAGTGACAGCTCTTCACTTACCTGGTCCATCGGCTGTCACCAACGCCTCGCGCTGCATTCCGGCATCTGAAAGACAAAGGCTTACCTACTCTTCGTGCGCTCCGGAGGTCTTCACACTGCATTCCGGCACCTGAAAGACAAAATCTTACCAACTCTTCGCACGCTCCGGAGGCCTTCGGCGCTGCATCCCGCATCTGAAAGACAAAACAAGGTGCGTTTAAAGACATTGGGGAACTTTAATACTCACGTGCCATTACTCCTTTCCACATCTAACCCAGTGGGTATTCCGGCACCCTGCAGCCGCTCCGAACTTGTACCTGCAAAATAAAAAGACAGTTAGAGCGCATCGTGAAGCAGGCAACAAGCGCTTACTTACGTGCTTCCAGGCGCTTCTATTCATCACACGGGCTCCATCTTCAACTCACTTTAGCCCGTCATCCGCCATCGCCGGAACCCTGCAAAACAAGAAACATCATTACTAAAGACTTTAAAGACATTAGAATTACTCGAAACTTACCGTTCGTGCAGTAAACGACGGACAGCAGTCCTCTGAAGTCAAGAGGCCTGCTCCCCTTATCCAGTGAAGAAACTGGTTACAGCACCCTGCCCCGAGGCAGATGGAGAGCACGGCGTTCACTTACCTAAGGTGAGAGCGTTAACCTTTGGGGTTCTACAGGAGAAGAGAAAGGGAAGAAGAGAGAGACATTCAATAACCCAGTTCCTTAATCCCATATTTTCTATCTGCAGACATCTTACCCTTCGAGTCCGACATACAGTGCACAGAGGTCCAGCCCAAAGAGCCAGCCGTGTGTTACACATCACCTTTGAAGATACGGTATTCGCCCAGTCAAGACCGGCGCCTCTACGGGAATCAGGTGAGCGTTACAGTCCCCAGGCAAAAAAGGTGGAAGACTTATTGAAATTAAAAGACCCTACTACTCTGCTAGAACTATGAAGCCTTCTTGGACTCATGAATTATATAGTAGACATTTCGTAGAAGACTATGCAGAGGTCATGTGATCCTTGATCCATTTACTAAAGGCTGGGGTCAAGTGGGAGTGGGATCCAGAGCAATCAAAGGCAGTAAAACAACTAAAGAGAAGCCTTATCCCAAGCGCCCTGTTTGGCTTACCCCATAAAGAACAAGGAATTCTTCATGGAGGTGAGGTTCTCAAATAGTTGCTTAACAGCACGACATTGTCAACAAAGTAATCTTGTATGCGAGCAAGACTTTTTCCTCTGTGGAGGAAAGATTCAACGATTGTGAAAAGGCACTCCTGGCAACGGTGTGGGTGTTGAAGAATTACTGCCCGTTCATCCAGGGGGGAGCACATCATTGTCGAGACTCCTCACCAGCCCTTGCAATATCTCCAAAGTTTACCGAATCTGAACAGGGAACATGAGTAATTCCAGAATTACTTCCTGGATTCTGTCCATGCAATGCTTTCCTGTGGAGGTCAGGTATGGCCAAAACAAGAAGAGTACTCTAGCTCAAGGTTTGGTTCACTTGCATGACTCTGCTCAAGAAAACAGTCTTGAGGACGAAAGTCTAAAGACCCAAGACAACATGGAGCCGTACCTAACTTCCCCGCACAAAGTCTATGAGGAAGACACAGGCCAGGGGATACCCATAGTTTATGTGGATGGGTGCTCCTACCATGCTGATAATCACATGGAAAAAGAACTAGTTGCTGGCATTGGGAATGCCTGGGTGAATGATGCCCTGGATCTGGGTACAAAATAGGTCCCCGAAGTAGTCAGGTGGCAGAGTTGATGGCAGTTCATGAAGCCATCCTCATGGCAGTGCAACACCAACACAAAGAACTGGTCATAATCACTGATTCAGATTATGTCAGGAATGGGTTCGTGGAGCACCTGATTAATTGAAAAAATCGAGGCATGCAGTGCGCATATAACAAAACTCTCAAGCATAGGAATTAATCCAAGCAATTGATGATCTGCTCACCTCTAGTGAGATGAACATCTATTGGAAAAAGATCAAAGGTCACTCCAGAATAGAGACAAAACTGGAAATGACTTGGCTGACCAGTTGGCCAAAACCGGAACCATCCACCGGCATCTCATAGAAACGGAATTCCTATTGGGGGAAATCCAGGTTGCTGCTGTCACCAGGTCCCAAACACATACCCAAAATGAACTCTCAACAGCCCAGTGGAGTAAAGAAACCCCAGATGCTGATTTGATTATTGCACAAAAAGGGGACCCGATTGTTGTGAAATGTTATCAACATAGTGAAGACCCCATGAATTTTTCTCTGACCGGATCTGATTATATAGGGAAAGAGGATCTCCGGGTGTTGATGAAATGTTCAAAAATGTTCCTAATCCAAGAAGATTTGTTAGCATGGCGATACATCTCTGGATGTGACCAGTGGGTGGTATCTACCTTATTCTGAAGCCTAATGTTAAGTCACACCCATGACATGGCCACTGCCGGTCATAGGGGGTTTCATACGACTTTAGGAATCTTGCGAGAGGTTGCATACATGTGTCAGGACCTCGACCTATACTTAAAGAGGTGTCTTGTGTGTGCTCAGTTTCAGCCAAGTTCCCTCACACACCGAGCTCCACTACAGAAAAGGGGAATGACACTGCCTTGGTCAGATTTCCAACTCGATTTCATCAGGCCCATGATTCGCTCCTCTAGAGGAAACAAAAGTACATATTGAAAGTGACATGCTTGTTTACCAACTCGGTGGATTGTCTTCCGGCCCCAAATTGCAAGGCAGAAACAGCTACCGCCCTAATGATCAATCACATCTTCTCACGTTTTCGGCCTTTCCCAAAGGATTGAGTTGGACCGAGGAAGTCATTTTACCAGTAAGGTGATGACGAAGATGTCGGAGATACTCGGGGTAAAGAGAAAACTCCACATTGCCTTCTGCCGAGCCTCGAGTGGGGGAGTTGAGAGTTACAATAAAATGATTGTGGACATCTTGAAGAAGTTTGTGGCAGACTCTGGACAAGGTTGGGACATCTGATTACCACTTGTCCTGATGGCCTTCGGGTGTACACCATCTTCTGCGACAGAAATGTCACAATTCGAGCTCATGACTGGACGAAAAATGGTGCTACCTCACCATCTGCTCATAGAACTCAGGAGCAGACCCTGATCAATGCGCCCACGACCGATAACGACATTGAGAATTTACAAAAACACCTTCAGCATGCTTTCAGAAACTTAGAAAAGTCGGCAGATGGGATGAAAACCCACTATGACTTAAAGACCACCAAGAAAGAGTACCAAGTAGGAGACAGGGTCTACCTGTATAATTTCCAAAGGAACCAGAACAAAGAAAGCACTCCCCTCCTGGCGCAGTGCTTTTGAAATTGTCGATAAAATCTCACCTGTCGCTTATAAAATCCACATTCCCAAAGGAGAACAGACGGAAGAGAAGAACAAGTTACTTACCAACTGGTAACATTCTTTCGATTGGATCTTAGGTGTATTCCATCATTTTAGATGTATTCCATCCAGTTTTAGCTGCTTCGGAAATGTTTTCTCGGAAGGGGGCGCTGTGCGTCGATGTCGTCGAGTCGATGGTCCCACGAAGGCCTCCGTTGAGGATGACGTCATCAGGTAAACAAGTAGCACGCACGTCGCCCGTTGGCCTCAGTTCTGTTCCCCCCCCCCTTGCCTACTTGCCTACTGTGTAGATTGTGCCGGTAGTCAGGTATCAGCATTGCGAGAGTTGAATCAGCAATAACCTGGAAAATCTACAGAGGGGTAGGATGGGAGGACGATAGGAATACGTTGCAGGAACATCCAATCAAAAGAACATTACCAGTTGGTAAGTAACTTGTTCTTCGACTGATTGTTTCCTCCAACATATTCCTCATCTTACATAGACTCCCAAAGCAGTATGGAAAACTCTCTGGGGGAGTAGATTTTTTACACCATTATGTGGTGGACTATAGCACTGCTTTACCAAAAGCAAGCTCCTTAGACAGGGAAGCATCCAGACTATACAGTTGTTAGGGAGAATTCTCATTTCATGGCCACTTTCCCTTACCTAGTGAGTCCCCCAGCGGCTTTGCTGGATTTTTTGAGTTATTTTTCCCACTTGGTAAGAGTGTGAGCTTTTTCCCCACTCTTACCCATGTTTTGCCATGTGTATTTCATCTGTTTTTGTGATTGTGGACTCTGGAGTACGCCACTTCAGTAGCCCGTTCTTGTGTGTGTTACACAGCACCTTCAGTGCAGTGACACAGGGTTGTCTTCTAGACTTCCCACCGACTCCATTTCTGGGGCTGACTACTGTCCCCCAGAAAATGGTGAAGTTGCCATTAACTTTACCTAGTCATTTAACCACAGATCCAGTACACCCCATCTTACATGTATTACTGGAAAGGGTTCCTCCTTAGCCCTTTTCATCTGTACCTCCTAGAGCCTTGTTTTGCTCTTTTAACATTTAGACTTGGCTGGTGGCAGTGGTATCTACCCTAACTTTTCTACTGCGATTATACTATATAAACATGGTATTGTTTTAGGCTATTATATTAGCCTCAAACATAAACCCGCTCAACCAAATACTCTTTCTTTTTGCTCCAGTTGTGTTTAATCACCAGTTCTTTTTGCTAAAGTCGTTCTTGTGTTTTAATTTGCGTGGCAAACTATGTTTGCCTTCTTTGTTCACTGTCTTTTGGTGGGCTTCTGCCAAGAAGCCCGCCTCTGTGCGCCTGGGTGTCTAGGTGGGCTGAATGTGAGGGAGGGGTGTATTCACCCCCTGCACAGGGTATCCTAGGAAACCCAAGTCGCACTTTGCCATGATTGGCTGAGGTGGTTGTCCGGACTGGACAACCCCCTGCTGCGTGATTGACAGACAGGCTGTGTGAATGGGGGATTTTCGCATAAAAGGAAGGACTTTTGGGCTTGGAAGTCAGAGTCGCCACTGGAACTACAGGGAACCAAAGAGAAGCAGAGAAGAAGTCGGCTGCTGCAACTACCCCAACCCCGTGAAGCCCTGCTGCAGTCCTGAGCTATCTACCCTTCGATGACCAGAGAAGATCCAGTCTGGAGTCTTCTTCCCTTGAGACTGGTGGGGTCAACCAGCTCATCTTCCACAGCCAGAGGATCCTCTTCGTGGTCGGAATCGCTGCACACTGCTGTAGTGGTCCCGATAGCTATCTGAAGAGCCTCTCCTGTTTTAAAGGAGCGCACCTTTTATTCACCGTCGCTGCTGCTGGTTTCATCCCTGTGTGGTGCAGACCCCTCCAGACGTCCTCCTTCTTGCCGAAGCTCCAGGAACCGTGGGTCTGCTTGAAACTACCAGGAACAACTGCCGTGGCACCAGCTTCTTCATTGAATAAGGTACTGTGTTCTGCTTTGAGGAACTAGGGGGAATCCCTTCTCTCCTCTTCCAAGGCTTGTACTTATCTTCCCTCCTTCTTGTAACTTTTGCTTCCTCTGTTGACAATATCCAAGTACTCCTGGCAACGTTGAATCTTGAACTGTCTGACTTTGTAATCCTCGACAACAGGAACCCTGTTCTACTTGACACTGGCTCCGGCCTATTGACTTTTGTATTTCTGTCAGTGAGTGTTGTTTGATTCTTCTGCCTTGACAAAAGTATTGGATATGATTTTTGCCCCCAGTTCTCTCTGGTTAGCCCAGGTGCTAAGTGTGTTTTTCCCCGGTAACGTTTCTTGCCGCAGATACGCGTTTCTTTAATACGACCGAGCTGTCAAAAAGTGATCGCATATGTGTACCTGGTAACATCTTTTGTTTCACAACACCGGTCCGCCAAAACATAAGGTACTTACATTGAGCTATTCTGTGCCAAGAGAATTGGTTGTTTGTAGTGTATTTTACGTGTGGCTTTTGAATTAATAGAAGTGTTGTGTTTTACAGATGGTTTAAAAATAAATGTACTTATATTTTTTAACCAGAAAACTTGAGCCAGTGTTTGCTTGAGTCACAGTAATTGTAGTCCCTTTGCTAATTGTGGTCATCTCTGGTACTGATCATATACTCTTGAGATAAGCCTGGCTGCTCCGCTACTGCTACCACTTTAACATAGTAGTACAGGGTTGTACCAAAGGTGAACTTGTATTGCCACTTGTAGTCTTAATTGTGTATAGTGGTCCCTAAGGGCACGGCACAGGATTCTGCCTAACAACAGATGATGACCAGGTTGCTGCTTCACAAATGGATTTTAAGAGAACACCTCTTTGAAGGGCTGTCAAAGAAGTAATACCTCTGGTGGAATGCCTGTTAGGCAGAAACCTGTGCAGTTCCCTCTGGCACCACTGCAAAAGATTTAAGACTACAGGTGGTTGGTAGTAAACCCAATTGGTAGCAGCCTGTACCACCCAGATTTACCTGGTAGCTGTGGCTGAGCAGTCAGACTTCTCTCAAGAAGAGTTAGGCAGTATACAGAGTATTCACAATAGGGCCAAAAACACAGTGAAACAAGCAAACACTGACCAGAGCTTGGTGTAAAAAAGATATAATTATTTATTTAAAAACACATCTAGTTAAACACACTGGCACCAATATTAAGCAGTTCAAAAACACGGCCACTAAAAGATATACACTCCCTTCAACGATTATTAGACAAGTCTTAAGTAAAGCAACACTTATTTTCAGACAGCGGTGAGCGCTTAACGAAGATGGCACTCTAATCAATCAGTTAAAAAGGGAGAGAAAAGGCAGAGCAAAGATAGAAACAGATCCCAACACTTTCGGAAGAACACAGTAGGAGAAGAAGGTAGATTAAAACCGTAAAGTCAAAGTTAACAAGGCCGGACCCACTTTAAGAGGCTCCGGGCGAAATGTGTCCAAGGTCACACGGTTGAAAGTGCCCAAAAGTCTCGCAAGGGTTTCAGAAAGAGTTGGACCAATAGAAAGGGACCAGTTGGATGGTCAAGGCGGCCAGCCCAGTCCAGAAGGTTAAGGGATTATTGTTACCTTGTAGCAATCTTTAGAAAGGGAGGCCTGGCGGTCACGGTACCTTAAAAATGGTGAGAACGCTCCAGCGGGGGCAGTTGTTCCTGGCAGCGGGTGCAAGTCGGTGCTTAGTCCGGGGAAAGAGAGGATCTCGTCATGGAGGTAAACAGGAGTCCGTTGCACTGACAGGGAAGAAACCAGCCGTGGAGTTCTCAATTAAAAGGAGCAGTCCTTTTATTCGCGGTCCATTGGTAAGTGGCTATCCAGTTGCCGGGGTGCTTCTGTGTAGAAGCCCGCCAAAAGTGGAACAAAGGGCTCGACCTTTGGTTTGGAGTTACAGAGGCGAACACAAACGCCATTTTAAAACCGAGTTCTGGCAGAAAATACCAACCAGTGAATTTATATTAAATAAATAAACCAGCGGTATGTTAGAGGCTATGTTAAAAAAGTATTAGCCTCGAACAATGGGAAAATCCCACAGAGATATATTTGCGGTTGAATATAAAAAGTAGTATCCACTGCCACTAGCCAAAACTCGACGGGGGGGGCGGGACAGTACCCCCTCGAACAACAGACCCAGGTGCAATCGAATTGCCCCTACCAGTACGTCCAAAATATGATGGTTTGTACTGGTTCTGTTAGTAATTTGGGACTAGTAAAGTCAATGGTGACTTTACATGCCCTGGGAGACAGTAGTCAGTCCCAGGATATGGAGTCTATGGTGGGGGGTCACTATGACACCCAAGTGTTACTGCAAAACATTTGAGACCCTATGGAGTAAAAGACCCCATAGCCCATGAAACACATTAACATTCAAAGGAACACCACACATCATGTCCAAGAGTGGGAGAAAAAGAGTCTCACTCTTGGCAGGAGAAAAAGAAACTCCAGAAATCCAGCAAAGCTGCTGGGGGGACTCACTAGGTTAGGAAATTCAGCCTAAACAGAGAATTCTCCCTAACACTCACCCCCCCCCCCAAGACTAAGGGACAGGAGGATTTAATCCACTCCTGGATGAATCTCATACCTCTAGTCGATGACATACATCATAGAGAGACCATCAGCATTTTGGTGGTGACACCCTAACTTATGTTCAGTGGTAGAGTCAAAGGTTTTCCTTTGTAAGCTATATGACCTACAAACCATTTGAGGAACATCAGTCTTTTTAAAGTTATAGGGGATCTGGTTGACCAGTCCCTCAGAAGTTGTTACAACTTCTGAACCTGTGTTAGGCATTTTTCAAGGGGTGCTTATAAAGGATTCCCTTAGATCTAGAGGGGCCTCCAGAGGTCCTCACCACCTCTCTGTTGGGAGAAGGTTGGGTTTTAGGCATCTTGGTTGGCGGGGATGGGGATAAGCAAGGTACATGCTTCTCCTTCCTCTTAGATCTACCTTTACTTACTTTAGGAGTTTCCCCCTTAAGACTAGGAATTGGGTTGGAGTCTTCTGTGGAAGGTCCAACAGTCTGAAGGTTTTTGGCCTTAGACTTTTCTTTTCTGGTTTTCCACCAGCACTGAGAATTACCAGTTCTCTTAGGCCTAGTTAGGGTTCCAGTAGGTCTATCCACCTCTTCCTCAGAAGCAGGGGGAGTCACAGACTCTGTAACTGGGGGAACAATGATGGAGCTTGTTTGGGCTCCCATTTCCCTAACATTTTAGCCTGAAATTTGCCTGGGTCAGAGGACAACTTACCAACACCAGGGCTTGTAGTGGGGGTCTCAGTAGAGGTTCCCATAGGCTTAGAGTGGTTGCTTAAGGTGGCCTCTCTAGCCAATTTGGTTTGGTTCTGGGTCTCCATACTGGGAGGCCTGGGGGTACTCGATACTACTCCTAGAGTTCATAGATCATTCCCCATCAGGACTCTCCCAGGCACCTCAGTCTGGACACTGACAGGAATCAACACTGTCATGCCATTACACTGAATGAGGGCTGGTAGAATTGGAACCATTTGGACAGGGCCTCCAGACATCTTAGTGGGACCTTTGGGTGCCTTAGCAACATCCTCAGGACTGAAAAAGCTTTCATCCACTACTGTTCTGCTGGCCCCAGAGTCTCGCCTGGCAGGGGTATCCTGGCCATTGACAAAACACTGTCCATATAATAAACTTTAGAGTTTTCTGATATGGAGTTGTACACACTCCTATTCTGATCACTAACCAGACCCATGGACTTTACTGTTACACTTGCTTGAAGACCCAAAGGTTCTTCAACAAAGACTTCAAAGTGAGCACTAGCCATTTGGACTTCCTCCTCAGGAGTGAAGGCTAAGGAGACTGTGCTGATCCCTGTAGGTTTACCCTTGCATCTGGGATCTCCTTTGATGTGGTCAGTTGCCCCACAGAGATAGCATGTTCCAAATGCTCTCTGGAAGGGTGGCTTGGCCTGACCTCCTTCTGGTTTGTGACCAGAAGGTGCACTAGCCTGTTGTGGTTTATCCTGGGGCTTACCCTGGTTATTTTGTTGTTTGGGGACCTCTTTGGGTTGGGAGGTATTAGAAATCTCTTGATTCCCTTTTGGTGGCTGCTTTACCTCATCCTTTTTTCTGAGTGACCCCTGAATCCTTGTGAGTAGCCCTGTTGGCAACCCACAAGTCAGCAGCCTTAGCTAGTTTTCTAGGATCTAATTCCTTTGAATCAGCCAAGTGCTGTCTGAGCTCAGGAGAGCAGGCATCATAAATTGACTCCAGCATTACAAAATTTCTCATTCCCTCATAAGTGTTCACCTTGTAACCCTTAACCCATCCCTCTAAGTTTTTCAAACACTCACTCACCCAGGTAGCCCAAGGGGTACCATCATTCTTTTTGAGGGTCCTAAACCTCTTAAGGTACTGGGAAGGGGTCTTCCCAAATCTAGCTATTAAAGCTAGCTTCACACACTCATAATCCTTCTTATCCACCTCCCCCAACTCCATTACCACATCAGTTGCAACAGGGGGAAGCCTAGAGAACAACCAAGGACGTAGCTCATTCCCTGTGATGTCCTGGAGCCCATGATGATATTCAAACATTTTCAACCAATCCAACACATCCAACTTAGGTTCATACATACCCACTAATTCCTCAGGCATCCGGGGTCTTTTGGGACTGGAACTCCTAGAGGAACCAGAAGAGAGAGAAGCAATTTCTACAGACAACTTTTTCATTTCAAGTTCATGATTAAACTCTATTTCTCTGAGCTTCAACTCAGCTTGCTTCTGCTCAGCTTGGGCATTGATTCTCCTGAACTCTAACTCTTGGTTTCATTCAGATTGAGCAATAAAACGTTTGTATTCTAATTCAAGCTTCATTTTTACAAGTTCAAAATATTCAGGATTACATGTGGGACCTGGTATAGGTCCAGTAGGTACAGTTGGTAAAGCAGACAGAGGTTCAGGGTGGCTAACTAACTGCATTAGGCTCACTTTCCTCTTCTGACTCATTATCAAGATTATCAATACTTTGATTCAGATCAATACCATCACTGTTATCTACATTTGCTGGGGGGGTGGATTCCTCTGTACCACCCAGACTTTGATTTTCTAACAATCTTTCTATCAGTTCGATTTTCTTGCCCTTCCCAGAGAGGTTCTTATGTCTACACAATACTTTCAAGCAATCAGCAGTTTTGGCAGACAATGATTCTAGGGTATAGCTTTCCATAGTAGACAGGTTTTAGAAAATCAGCTTTTTAGTGCTAAGCTTTGTGGTTAGTTGTTATAAAGTATTCAAAAAGCACACTAAAGTGTATACTCAATACAAATCCCACCACTGTACACCAGTGTTAGGCAGAAACCCGTGCAGTTCCCTCTGGGACCACTGCAAAAGATTTAAGACTACAGGTGGTTGGCAGTAAACCCAATTGGTAGCAGTCTGTACCACCCAGATTTACCTGGTAGCTGTGGCTGAGCAGTCAGACTTCTCTCAAGAAGAGTTAGGCAGTATACAGAGTATTCACAATAGGTCAAAAGAACACAGTAGAACAAGCAAACACTGACCAGAGCTTGGTGTAAAAGAGATATGTTATTTAAAAACACATCTAGTTAAACACACTGGCACCAATATTAAGCAGTTCAAAAGCACAGTCACTAAAAGATATACACTCCCTTCAACGATTATTAAACAAGTCTTATGTAAAGCAACACTTATTTTCAGACAGCGGTGAGCGCTTAACGAAGATGGCACTCTAATCAATCGATTAAAAAGGGAGAGAAAAGGCAGAGCAAAGATAGAAACAGATCCCAACACTTTTGGAAGAACACAGTAGGAGAAGAAGGCAGATTAAAACCGTAAAGTCAAAGTTAACAAGGCTGGACCCACTTTAAGAGGCTCCGGACGAAATGTGTCCAAGGTCACACGGTTGAAAGTGCCCAAAAGTCTCGCAAGGGTTTCAGAAAGAGTTGGACCAATAGAAAGGGACCAGTTGGATGGTCAAGGCAGCCAGCCCAGTCCAGAAGGTTAAGGGATTATTGTTACCTTGTAGCAATCTTTAGAAAGGGAGGCCTGGCGGTCACGGTACCTTAAAAATTGTGAGAACGCTCCAGCGGGGGCAGTTGTTCCTGGCAGCGGGTGCAAGTCGGTGCTTAGTCCGGGGAAAGAGAGGATCTCGTCATGGAGGTAAACAGGAGTCCGTTGCACTGACAGGGAAGAAACCAGCCATGGAGTTCTCAATTAAAAGGAGCAGTCCTTTTATTCGCGGTCCATTGGTAAGTGGCTATCCAGTTGCCGGGGTGCTTCTGTGTAGAAGCCCGCCAAAAGTGGAACAAAGGGCTCGACCTTTGGTTTGGAGTTACAGAGGCGAACACAAACGCCATTTTAAAATCGAGTTCTGGCAGAAAATACCAACCAGTGAATTTATATTAAATAAATAAACCAGCGGTATGTTAGAGGCTATGTTAAAAAAGTATTAGCCTCGAACAATGGGAAAATCCCACAGAGATATATTTGCGGTTGAATATAAAAAGTAGTATCCACTGCCACTAGCCAAAACTCGATCAGGGGGGATGGAGACGTGCCCCCTCGACTAACAGACCCAGGGGCAATCGAATTGCCCCTACCAGTAGGTCCACAATATGATGGTTTGTACTGGTTCTGTTAGTGATTTGGGACTAGTAAAGCCAATGGTGACTTTACATGCCCTGGGAGACAGTAGTCAGTCCCAGGGTATGGATTCTATGGTGGGGGGTCACTATGACACCCCGGTGTTACTGCACGGAGGGTGCGGTGTAACACACATAGAAAAAAACATATGAGACCCTATGGAGTAAAAGACCCCATAGCTCATGAAACACATTAACATTCAAAGGAACACCACACATCATGTCCAAGAGTGGGAGAAAAAGAGTCTCACTCTTGGCAGGAGAAAAAAACAAACTCCAGAAATCCAGCAAAGCTGTTGGGGGACTCACTAGGTTAGGAAATTCAGCCTAAACAGAGAATTCTCCCTAACAATGGCCCCTTAAGGCTTCTGGTGGGTGTTTTGCCACCAATCTGTAGCATTCTGAAATGAAAAGTACAATCCGTGGTATGGTTTGTTTTGACACCGATTGACCCAATTTCCTTCCAGTGTAGCCAATGAAAAGTTGATTATCCACTCTAACCTTGGAAAGCCAAGAAATGCAAAAGCTTAGAGCTCTTCTCGGGATCCAACCTGTGCAATCTTTCCTCCTCCTTACTAGGGTGAGGTGGAGGGTAGAATGCAGGTAGAACAATGTTCTGATTTAAATGAAAATCGGACACAACTTTAGGTAAAAATGAGGGTTTAACCCTTAGCACCACTCTGTCCCTATGGAACACAATATAGGGTGTGCCAGAAGACAGTGCCTGCAATTAGCTTTCCCTTCTTGCAGATGTTAAAGCAACTAGAAAATCTGTTTTCAATGTTAGTAATCTTAAAGGGCAAGTGTCCAGGGGTTCAAAGGGGGGCACACATTAAGAATTTTAAAACCAGATTAAGATCCCAAATTGGTACTTGAAAGGGGTAAGGAGGAAACACATTGGTGAGTCCCTTTAGGAATTGTAATATTAAGGGAATTTTGAAATAGGAACATTCTTCCGAAGAATGCTTGAAAACGGAAAGCGCTGCAAGATAACCTTTAATGGTCCTAACATTTAGACCTCCATGTGCTAGGGACAAGAGGAAGGACAACACTTCCGGAATGGAACATAGAAAAGGATCATCATTCTTTTCTCTGCACCAGTTGCAAAACTTTTTCCAACGGCAACGGTTTAGAGATTTTGTTGCTGGCCTTCTTGCCGAAAGCCACACCTCCATGACGTCATCTGGAAGTTCTCAATCCTTGTATCTCAGCCTTTCAGATACCAAGCATGAAGGTTGAGAGTCTTGACCTCTGGATGGAGAACCTGGCCCTCCATTTGTGAGAGAAGGTCCTCTCTCTGAGGAAGACGTAACGGAGGGCAGATGGACATGTCTAGAAGGTCCGGGTACCACGTTCTCCTGGCCCAAACCGGGGCAATTAGGATCATGCAGTTTCTGAACCGTCTCAATCTCCTGATGACCTGAGGAATGACGGGAATCGGAGGGAACCCGTATAATAGTGGGAAGTTCCACTCCACCACAAACGTGTCCCCTAGGGCTCCTCTCGGGGGAAATTCCCTTGAGTAATACCTTTCGCACTTCCGGTTGATTACGGTCGCAAACAGGTCTACTTGACCGGTTCCCCAAAGAGCGAAGATCTCTTGAAGGACTTCCAGAGCCAGTTCCCACTCGTGGCAAACGGTGCTCTGCCTGCTCAGAGCGTCCACCATCATATTCTCCTCCATGGCTAGATGAACTGCCATTAAGGAGATTCTTTCTTGATTTGCCCAATACCAGAGCCGCATTGCCTCTCTGCACAGAGGTAGTGACCCTAAACCTCCCCTTTTGTTTAGATAATGCATGGCCACTGTGTTGTCTGTAATTATCAGGACATTATTTCCTCTGACAGATGGCAGAAAAGCCTTCAGCGCTAGTCTGATTGCTCTCAGCTCCAAAAGGTTGATGTGTAGTTTGGACTCCGATGGAGACCAACGACCGCTTATTGTTAGTTCGTTGGCATGATCTCCTCACCCCATGAGTGAGGCGTCCGTCACTACTGTAATCTCCGACCATGGTTGCCAAAACTGTTCTGCTTTTAGGATAATCTCTGTGCAAGACCACCACAGAAGATCCTACCGAACCTTGTTCAGAATCTGAAGAAGATCTGTCATTTGACCTGAGAATTGGGACCATTGAGTCTTTAGAGCCCACTTAATGGATCTCATCCTCAGGCGTGCCTCTGGCACTAGGAAGATGCAGGATGCCATGAGGCCGAGCAACCTTAAGAAGTCATAGGCCTCGAGATTCTGTGCATTTTGGAGTTTGGAGACCATCTGAAGAAAGTCTTGAGCCCTCAACTTGGGAGGCGAGCTCTTTCCCAAGGATATGTCTAATACAGCCCCTATGTACTGCCTACCATCCCCAAACCAATGGATTGGTGGAGAGGCTTAACAGAACTATGAAGAGCATGATAGGTGCTTTAGAAGAACCTCTTAAAAGAAAGTGGGACCTTCTACTGCCATGACTTCTCTTTGCATATAGAGAAGTCCCTCAGGAGGGAGTAGGTTATAGTCCCTTCAAACTTCTTTATGGCCATCCAGTCAGAGGTCCAATGGCCCTGATTAAGGAGGGGTTGGAGAGTGCTCCCTCCCCCAAGCAAGTCAGAGTGACTGACTATGTGATAGGTCTCTGGAGGAGAATGTCACACATGATGGCAGAGGCAAGTGATAACTTGAGGGCTGGTCAAGCATTGGCATGACCAGAAGGCTAACATGGTTGAGTTTACTCAATACCAGCTTGTTCTTGTTATGGTCCCCACAAGGCAGAGGGCCTTGCAGGACAAACAGATAGGACCCTTCAAAGTTGTTGGTAAACTTGGAGAGGTGAACTATCTGGTGGACCTAGGCAATCCTAAGGAGGCTCCCAGAATCTTTCACACCAACCGTTTGAAGGCTTATGTCTCTAGACCTGACATATGAGCTTTGCTTCTAGCTTCAGCTCAGGAGGAGGAGGAGAGTGAACCTCTGCCTGACCTCCCCAGAGGCTTACCTTTAGATGAGCAAGTGGAAGGAGTTAATCTCTCTTCCAATCTCACATCTGGCAGCAGGATGAGTGCAAGCTGCTGTTAAGTCAGTTCGCCTCCCTGTTCTCACTTTCACCAGGCTTGACCCCTTGGGGCCAGCATGATATACTCACGGGCGACTGTCTGCCTGTCAAGAGCAGGGGATACAAAATGTCAGACAATGTAAGAACCCATATAAGGAATGAGGTCAACACGATGCTTGATCTCGGGGTTATAGAGCCCTCTACTAGCCCATGGTCTAGCCCAGTTGTGCTTGTACCAAAGGAAGGATCCAAGGAGTTGAGATTCTGCATGGACTATAGAGCTCTAAATGCAGTCACAAAGACTGATGCCCATCCTTTACCTAGGACAGATGAGCTGGTGGACAAACTTGGTGCAGCCAAGTACCTCAGCACATTTGACCTAATGTCAGGCTATTGGCAAATAGCCCTGGCAGACCATGCCAAAGCGAAAACTGCATTCTCCACCCCAGCTGGCCTCTACCAATTCAAGATAATGCCTTTTGGATTAAAGAATGCACCTGCTACATTTCAGAGGATGGTCAATCAAGTTCTGAATAGGATGGAGGACTTCTGCATGGCATACTTGGATGACATTGCAGTGTTCAGCCCTACATGGAAAAAACATATTGAACAAATAGGATATGTATTGCAGGCTCTGGAACAGGCCCATCTGACCATAAAGGCAAGCAAATGTCAAATTGGTCAGAGTACAGTGGTCTACCTTGGACATGAGGTAGGAGGAGGTGAAATAAAGCCATTGCCTAGCAAAGTACAAGCTGTACAAAACTAGGCCACTCCTACTACTCAAACCCAAGTGAGAGCCTTCTTAGGTCTCACTGGGTATTACAGGAACTTCATAGAGAACTATGGGACCATAGCTTCTCCCTTGAATGTCATCTCCTCTCTCAAATTCCTTAAAAAGGTCAAGTGGAATGAGGAGTGCAATCAAGCTTTTGAAGGTCTGAAGAAAGCCCTTTGTCAAGCTCCAGTCCTAAGAGCTCCTGACTACCACCAACCCTTGATTGTACAAACTGATGCTTCTAATGTAGGTATAGGGGCAGTCCTTAGTCAACTGGATGAGAAAGGTAGGGAACACCCCATTTGTTTCATCAGCAGGAAGTTAAAGGATCCTGAGTCAAGGTGGGCAACAATAGAACATGAATGTTTTTCTATTGTGTGGTCACTGAAAAGGTTTAGACCATACTTGTATGGATCTACCTTCACTATTCAGACTGACCACCAACCCTTGAGATGGCTAATGCAAATGAAAGGGGAAAACCCAAAGTTACTCAGATGGTCAATCTGCCTACAAGGATTTGATTTTTCCATTGAGCACAGAGCAGGAAGTCACCAACAAAATGCCGATGGACTCTCTAGGATGTTTATAACCGACTAGAGGTATGAGATCCATCCAGGAGTGGATTACATTCTCCTGTCCCTTAGTCTGGGGGTGGGGGCGAGTGTTAGGGATAATTCTCATTTTAGGGCTAATTTCCCTTACCTAGTGAGTCCCCCAGTAGCTTTGCTGGATTTCTGGAGTTATTTTTCCCACTTGGTAAGAGTGTGAGCTTTTTCCCCACTCTTACCCATGTTTTGCCATGTGTATTTCATCTGTTTTTGTGATTGTGGACTCTGGAGTAAACCACTTCAGTAGCCCCTTCTTTTGTGTATTACACAGCACCTTCAGTGCAGTGACACAGGGTTGTCTTTTAGACTTCCCACCAACTCCATTTCTAGGGCTGACTACTGTCCCCCAGAAAAGGGTGAAGTTGCCATTAACTGTACCTAGTCATTTAACCACAGATCCAGTACACCCCATCTTACATGGACTACTGGAAAGGGTTACTCCTTAGCCCTTTTTATCTGTACCTCCTAGAGCCTTGTTTTGCTCTTTTAACATTTAGACTTGGCTGGTGGCAGTGGTATCTACCCTAACTTTTCTACCCCGATTATACTATATAAATGTGGTATTGTTTTAGTCTATTATGTTAGCCTCGAACATAATCCCTCTCGACCAAATACTCTTTCTTTTTACTGCGGTTGGGTTTAGTCGCCATTTCTTTTTGTTAAAGTCCTTCTTGTGTTTTACTTTGTGCAGCAAACTAGGTTTGCCTTCTTTGTTCACTGTTTTTTGGCGGGCTTCTGCCAAGAAGCCCTCCTCTGGGCGCCTGGGTGTCTAGGTGGGCTGAATGTGAGGGAGGGGTGTAGTCACCCCCTGTACAGGTTATCCTAGGAAACCCAAGTCGCACTTTGCCATGATTGGCTGAGGTGGTTGTCCAGGCTGGACAACCCCCCTGCTGCATGATTGACAGCCAGGCTGTGTGAATGGGGGATTTTCGCATAAAAGGCAGGACTCTTGGGCTGGAAGTCAGAGTCGCCACTGGAACTACAATGAACCGAAGAGAAGCGGTGAAGAAGTAGGCTGCTGCATCTACCCCATCCTGGTGAAGCCCTGCTGCAGTCCTGAGCTATCTACCCTTCGATGACCAGAGAAGATCCAGTCCGGAGTCTTCTTCCCTTGAGCCTGGTGGGGTCAACCAGCTCATCTTCCACAGCCAGAGGATCCTGTTCATGGTCGAAATCGCTGCACACTGCTGTAGTGGTCCGGATAGCCATCTGAAGAGCCTCTCCTGTTTTAAAGGAGCGCACCTTTTATTCATCGTCGCTGCTGCTGGCTTCATTCCTGTGTGGTGCAGACCCCTCCAGACGTTCTCCTTCTTGCCGAAGCTCTAGGAACCGTGGGTCTGCAGGAAACTACCGGGAACAACTGCCGTGGCACCAGCTTCTTCATTAAATAAGGCACTGTGTTCTGCTTTGAGGAACTAGGGTGAATCCCTTCTGTCCTCTTCCAAGGCTTGTACTTATCTTCCCTCCTTCTTATAACTTTTGCTTCCTCTGTTGACAATATCCAAGTACTCCTGGCAACGTTGAATCCTGTACTGTCTGACTTTGTGATCCTCGACAACAGGAACCCGATTCCACTTGATACTGGCTCCGGCCTATTGACTTTTGTATTTCTGTCAGCGAGTGTTCTCTGATTCTGTCTGCCTTGACAAAAGTATTGCATATGATTTTTGCCCCCCAACTCTCTCTGGTTAGCCCAGGTGCTAAGTGTGTTTTTCCCCGGTAACGTTTCTTGCGTTTCTACGCGTTTCTACGCGTTTCTTTAATACGACTGAGCTGTCAAAAAGTGTTCGCATATGTGTTCCCGGTAACATCTTTTGTTTTACAACACCGGTCCGCCAAAACATAAGGTGCTTACCTTGAGCTATTCTGTGCCAAGAGAATTGGTTGTTTGTAGTGTATTTTACGTGTGGCTTTTGAATTAATAGAAGTGTTGTGTTTTACAGATGGTTTAAAACTAAATGTACTTATGTTTTTTACCAAAAACCTTGAGCCAGTGTTTCCTTGAGTCACAGTAATTCTGGTCTCTTTGCTAATTGTGGTCATCTCTGGTACTGCTCATATACTCTTGAGATAAGCCTGGCTGCTCCGCTACTGCTTCCACTTTAACATAGTAGTACAGGCTTGTACCAAAGGTGAACTTGTATTGCCACTTGTAGTCTTAATTGTGTGTAGTGGTCCCTAAGGGCACTGCACAGGATTCTGCCTAACAACAGACGAATACTAAGTTGCTGCCTCACAAATGGATTTTAAGGGAACACCTCTTTGAAGGGCTGTCGAAGAGGCAATACCTCTAGTGGAATGGCCCCTTAAGCCTTCTGGTGGGTCTTTTCCCACCAATCTGTAGCATTCTGAAATGAAAAGTACAATCCGTGGTATGGTTTGTTTTGACACCGATTGACCCAATTTCCTTCCGGTGTAGCCAATGAAAAGTTGATTATCCCCTCTAAGTTTGGAAAGCCAAGAAATGTCAAAGCTTAGAGCTCTTCTCGGGATCCAACCTGTGCAATCTTTCTTCCTCCTTACTAGGGTGAGGTGGAGGGTAGAATGCGGGTAGAACAATTTTCTGATTTAAATGAAAATCGGACACAACTTTAGGTAAAAATGAGGGTTTAACCCTTAACACCACTCTGTCCCTATGGAACACAATGTAGGGTGGGCCAGAAGACAGTGCCTGCAATTCGCTCACTCTTCTTGCAGATGTTAAAGCAACTAGAAAATCTGTTTTCAATGTTAGTAATCTTAAGGGGCAAGTGTGCATGGGTTCAAAGGGGGCACACATTAAGAATTTTAGAACCAGATTAAGATCCCAAATTGGTACTTGAAAGGGGTAAGGAGGAAACACATTGGTGAGTCCCTTTAGGGATTGTAATATTAAGGGAATTTTGAAATAGGAACATTCTTCCGAAGAATGCTTGAAAATGGAAAGCGCTGCAAGATAACCTTTAATGGTCGTAATATTTAGACCTCTGTGCTAGGGACAAGAGGAAGGACAACACTTCCGCAATGGAACATAGAAAAGGATCATCATTCTTTTCTCTGCACCAGTTGCAAAACTTTTTCCAACAGCAACGGTATAGAGATTTTGTTGCTGGCTTTCTTGCTGAAAGCAACCCCTCCATGACGTCATCTGGAAGGTCCTAATCCTTGTATCTCAGCCTTTCAGATACCAAGCATGAATGTTGAGAGTATTGACCTCTGGATGGAGAACCTGGCCCTCCATTTGTGAGAGAAGGTCCTCTCTCTGAGGAAGACGTAACGGAGGGCAGATGGACATGTCTAGAAGGTCCGGGTACCACGTTCTCCTGGCCCAAACCGGGGCAATTAGGATCATGCGGTTTCCAAACCGTCTCAATCTCCTGATGACCTGAGGAATGACGGGAATCGGAGGGAACATGTATAATAGTGGGAAGTTCCACTCCACCACGAACGCGTCCCCTAGGGCTCATCTCGGGGGAAATTCCCTTGAGTAATACCTTTCGCACTTCCGGTTGATTCCGGTCGTAAACAGGTCTACTTGACAGGTTCCCCAAAGGGCGAAGATCTCTTGAGGGACGTCCAGAGCCAGTTCCCACTAGTGGGAAACAGTGCTCTGCCTGCTCAGAGCATCCACCATCATATTCTTCTCCACGGCTAGATGAACTGCCATTAAGGAGATTCTTTCTTGAATTGCCCAATACCAGAGCCGCATTGCCTCTCTGCACAGAGGTAGTGACCCTAAACCTCCCCTTTTGTTTAGATAATGCATGGCCACTGTGTTGTCTGTAATTATCGGGACATTATTTCCTCTGACAGATGGCAGAAAAGCCTTCAGCGCTAGTCTGATTGCTCTCAGCTCCAAAAGGTTGATGTGTAGTTTGGACTCCGATGGAGACCAACGACCGCTTATTGTTAGTTCGTTGGCATGATCTCCTCACCCCATGAGTGAGGCGTCCGTCACTACTGTAATCTCCGACCATGGTTGCCAAAACTGTTCTGCTTTTAGGATAATCTCTGTGCAAGACCACCACAGAAGATCCTACCGAACCTTGTTCAGAATCTGAAGAAGATCTGTCATTTGACCTGAGAACTGGGACCATTGAGTCTTTAGAGCCCACTTAACGGATCTCATCCTCAGGCGTGCCTCTGGCACTAGGAAGATGCAGGATGCCATGAGGCCGAGCAACCTTAAGAAGTCATAGGCCTCGAGATTCTGTGCATTTTGGAGTTTGGAGACCATCTGAAGAAAGTCTTGAGCCCTCAACTTGGGAGGCGAGCTCTTTCCCAAGGATATGTCTAATACAGCCCCTATGTACTGCCTACCATCCCCAAACCAATGGATTGGTGGAGAGGCTTAACAGAACTATGAAGAGCATGATAGGTGCTTTAGAAGAACCTCTTAAAAGAAAGTGGGACCTTCTACTGCCATGACTTCTCTTTGCATATAGAGAAGTCCCTCAGGAGGGAGTAGGTTATAGTCCCTTCGAACTTCTTTATGGCCATCCAGTCAGAGGTCCAATGGCCCTGATTAAGGAGGGGTTGGAGAGTGCTCCCTCCCCCAAGCAAGTCAGAGTGACTGACTATGTGATAGGTCTCTGGAGGAGAATGTCACACATGATGGCAGAGGCAAGTGATAACTTGAGGGCTGGTCAAGCATTGGCATGACCAGAAGGCTAACATGGTTGAGTTTACTCAATACCAGCTTGTTCTTGTTATGGTCCCCACAAGGCAGAGGGCCTTGCAGGACAAACAGATAGGACCCTTCAAAGTTGTGGGTAAACTTGGAGAGGTGAACTATCTGGTGGACCTAGGCAATCCTAAGGAGGCTCCCAGAATCTTTCACACCAACCGTTTGAAGGCTTATGTCTCTAGACCTGACATATGAGCTTTGCTTCTAGCTTCAGCTCAGGAGGAGGAGGAGAGTGAACCTCTGCCTGACCTCCCCAGAGGCTTACCTTTAGATGAGCAAGTGGAAGGAGTTAATCTCTCTTCCAGTCTCACATCTGGCAGCAGGATAAGTGCAAGCTGCTGTTAAGTCAGTTCGCCTCCCTGTTCTCACTTTCACCAGGCTTGACCCCTTGGGGCCAGCATGATATACTCACGGGCGACTGTCTGCCTGTCAAGAGCAGGGGATACAAAATGTCAGACAATGTAAGAACCCATATAAGGAATGAGGTCAACAAGATGCTTGATCTCGGGGTTATAGAGCCCTCTACTAGCCCATGGTCTAGCCCAGTTGTGCTTGTACCAAAGGAAGGATCCAAGGAGTTGAGATTCTGCATGGACTATAGAGCTCTAAATGCAGTCACAAAGACTGATGCCCATCCTTTACCTAGGACAGATGAGCTGGTGGACAAACTTGGTGCAGCCAAGTACCTCAGCACATTTGACCTAATGTCAGGCTATTGGCAAATAGCCCTGGCAGACCATGCCAAAGCGAAAACTGCATTCTCCACCCCAGCTGGCCTCTACCAATTCAAGATAATGCCTTTTGGATTAAAGAATGCACCTGCTACATTTCAGAGGATGGTCAATCAAGTTCTGAATAGGATGGAGGACTTCTGCATGGCATACTTGGATGACATTGCAGTGTTCAGCCCTACATGGAAAAAACATATTGAACAAATAGGATATGTATTGCAGGCTCTGGAACAGGCCCATCTGACCATAAAGGCAAGCAAATGTCAAATTGGTCAGAGTACAGTGGTCTACCTTGGACATGAGGTAGGAGGAGGTGAAATAAAGCCATTGCCTAGCAAAGTACAAGCTGTACAAAACTAGGCCACTCCTACTACTCAAACCCAAGTGAGAGCCTTCTTAGGTCTCACTGGGTATTACAGGAACTTCATAGAGAACTATGGGACCATAGCTTCTCCCTTGAATGTCATCTCCTCTCTCAAATTCCCTAAAAAGGTCAAGTGGAATGAGGAGTGCAATCAAGCTTTTGAAGGTCTGAAGAAAGCCCTTTGTCAAGCTCCAGTCCTAAGAGCTCCTGACTACCACCAACCCTTGATTGTACAAACTGATGCTTCTAATGTAGGTATAGGGGCAGTCCTTAGTCAACTGGATGAGAAAGGTAGGGAACACCCCATTTGTTTCATCAGCAGGAAGTTAAAGGATCCTGAGTCAAGGTGGGCAACAATAGAACGTGAATGTTTTTCTATTGTGTGGTCACTGAAAAGGTTTAGACCATACTTGTATGGATCTACCTTCACTATTCAGACTGACCACCAACCCTTGAGATGGCTAATGCAAATGAAAGGGGAAAACCCAAAGTTACTCAGATGGTCAATCTGCCTACAAGGATTTGATTTTTCCATTGAGCACAGAGCAGGAAGTCACCAACAAAATGCTGATGGACTCTCTAGGATGTTTATAACCGACTAGAGGTCTGAGATCCATCCAGGAGTGGATTACATTCTCCTGTCCCTTAGTCTGGGGGTGGGGGCGAGTGTTAGGGACAATTCTCATTTTAGGGCTAATTTCCCTTACCTAGTGAGTCCCCCAGTAGCTTTGCTGGATTTCTGGAGTTATTTTTCCCACTTGGTAAGAGTGTGAGCTTTTTCCCCACTCTTACCCATGTTTTGCCATGTGTATTTCATCTGTTTTTGTGATTGTGGACTCTGGAGTAAACCACTTCAGTAGCCCCTTCTTTTGTGTATTACACAGCACCTTCAGTGCAGTGACACAGGGTTGTCTTTTAGACTTCCCACCAACTCCATTTCTAGGGCTGACTATTGTCCCCCAGAAAAGGGTGAAGTTGCCATTAACTGTACCTAGTCATTTAACCACAGATCCAGTACACCCCATCTTACATGGACTACTGGAAAGGGTTACTCCTTAGCCCTTTTTATCTGTACCTCCTAGAGCCTTGTTTTGCTCTTTTAACATTTAGACTTGGCTGGTGGCAGTGGTATCTACCCTAACTTTTCTACCGCGATTATACTATATAAATGTGGTATTGTTTTAGTCTATTATGTTAGCCTCGAAAATAACCCCTCTCGACCAAATACTCTTTCTTTTTACTGCGGTTGGGTTTAGTCGCCATTTCTTTTTGTTAAAGTCCTTCTTGTGTTTTACTTTGTGCAGCAAACTAGGTTTGCCTTCTTTGTTCACTGTTTTTTGGCGGGCTTCTGCCAAGAAGCCCTCCTCTGGGCGCCTGGGTGTCTAGGTGGGCTGAATGTGAGGGAGGGGTGTAGTCACCCCCTGTACAGGTTATCCTAGGAAACCCAAGTCGCACTTTGCCATGATTGGCTGAGGTGGTTGTCCAGGCTGGACAACCCCCCTGCTGCATGATTGACAGCCAGGCTGTGTGAATGGGGGATTTTCGCATAAAAGGCAGGACTCTTGGGCTGGAAGTCAGAGTCGCCACTGGAACTACAATGAACCGAAGAGAAGCGGTGAAGAAGTCGGCTGCTGCATCTACCCTATCCTGGTGAAGCCCTGCTGCAGTCCTGAGCTATCTACCCTTCGATGACCAGAGAAGATCCAGTCCGGAGTCTTCTTCCCTTGAGCCTGGTGGGGTCAACCAGCTCATCTTCCACAGCCAGAGGATCCTGTTCATGGTCGAAATCGCTGCACACTGCTGTAGTGGTCCGGATAGCCATCTGAAGAGCCTCTCCTGTTTTAAAGGAGCGCACCTTTTATTCATCGTCGCTGCTGCTGGCTTCATTCCTGTGTGGTGCAGACCCCTCCAGACGTTCTCCTTCTTGCCGAAGCTCTAGGAACCGTGGGTCTGCAGGAAACTACCGGGAACAACTGCCGTGGCACCAGCTTCTTCATTAAATAAGGCACTGTGTTCTGCTTTGAGGAACTAGGGTGAATCCCTTCTGTCCTCTTCCAAGGCTTGTACTTATCTTCCCTCCTTCTTATAACTTTTGCTTCCTCTGTTGACAATATCCAAGTACTCCTGGCAACGTTGAATCCTGTACTGTCTGACTTTGTGATCCTCGATAACAGGAACCCGATTCCACTTGATACTGGCTCCGGCCTATTGACTTTTGTATTTCTGTCAGCGAGTGTTCTCTGATTCTGTCTGCCTTGACAAAAGTATTGCATATGATTTTTGCCCCCAACTCTCTCTGGTTAGCCCAGGTGCTAAGTGTGTTTTTCCCCGGTAACGTTTCTTGCGTTTCTACGCGTTTCTACGCGTTTCTTTAATACGACTGAGCTGTCAAAAAGTGTTCGCATATGTGTTCCCGGTAACATCTTTTGTTTTACAACACCGGTCCGCCAAAACATAAGGTGCTTACCTTGAGCTATTCTGTGCCAAGAGAATTGGTTGTTTGTAGTGTATTTTACGTGTGGCTTTTGAATTAATAGAAGTGTTGTGTTTTACAGATGGTTTAAAAATAAATGTACTTATGTTTTTTACCAAAAACCTTGAGCCAGTGTTTCCTTGAGTCACAGTAATTCTGGTCTCTTTGCTAATTGTGGTCATCTCTGGTACTGCTCATATACTCTTGAGATAAGCCTGGCTGCTCCGCTACTGCTTCCACTTTAACATAGTAGTACAGGCTTGTACCAAAGGTGAACTTGTATTGCCACTTGTAGTCTTAATTGTGTGTAGTGGTCCCTAAGGGCACTGCACAGGATTCTGCCTAACAACAGACGAATACTAAGTTGCTGCCTCACAAATGGATTTTAAGGGAACGCCTCTTTGAAGGGCTGTCGAAGAGGCAATACCTCTGGTGGAATGGCCCCTTAAGCCTTCTGGTGGGTCTTTTCCCACCAATCTGTAGCATTCTGAAATGAAAAGTACAATCCGTGGTATGGTTTGTTTTGACACCGATTGACCCAATTTCCTTCCGGTGTAGCCAATGAAAAGTTGATTATCCCCTCTAAGTTTGGAAAGCCAAGAAATGTCAAAGCTTAGAGCTCTTCTCGGGATCCAACCTGTGCAATCTTTCTTCCTCCTTACTAGGGTGAGGTGGAGGGTAGAATGCGGGTAGAACAATTTTCTGATTTAAATGAAAATCGGACACAACTTTAGGTAAAAATGAGGGTTTAACCCTTAACACCACTCTGTCCCTATGGAACACAATGTAGGGTGGGCCAGAAGACAGTGCCTGCAATTCGCTCACTCTTCTTGCAGATGTTAAAGCAACTAGAAAATCTGTTTTCAATGTTAGTAATCTTAAGGGGCAAGTGTGCATGGGTTCAAAGGGGGCACACATTAAGAATTTTAGAACCAGATTAAGATCCCAAATTGGTACTTGAAAGGGGTAAGGAGGAAACACATTGGTGAGTCCCTTTAGGGATTGTAATATTAAGGGAATTTTGAAATAGGAACATTCTTCCGAAGAATGCTTGAAAATGGAAAGCGCTGCAAGATAACCTTTAATGGTCATAACATTTAGACCTCTGTGCTAGGGACAAGAGGAAGGACAACACTTCCGCAATGGAACATAGAAAAGGATCATCATTCTTTTCTCTGCACCAGTTGCAAAACTTTTTCCAACAGCAACGGTATAGAGATTTTGTTGCTGGCTTTCTTGCTGAAAGCAACACCTCCATGACGTCATCTGGAAGGTCCTAATCCTTGTATCTCAGCCTTTCAGATACCAAGCATGAATGTTGAGAGTATTGACCTCTGGATGGAGAACCTGGCCCTCCATTTGTGAGAGAAGGTCCTCTCTCTGAGGAAGACGTAACGGAGGGCAGATGGACATGTCTAGAAGGTCCGGGTACCACGTTCTCCTGGCCCAAACCGGGGCAATTAGGATCATGCGGTTTCCAAACCGTCTCAATCTCCTGATGACCTGAGGAATGACGGGAATCGGAGGGAACATGTATAATAGTGGGAAGTTCCACTCCACCACGAACGCGTCCCCTAGGGCTCATCTCGGGGGAAATTCCCTTGAGTAATACCTTTCGCACTTCCGGTTGATTCCGGTCGCAAACAGGTCTACTTGACAGGTTCCCCAAAGGGCGAAGATCTCTTGAGGGACGTCCAGAGCCAGTTCCCACTAGTGGGAAACAGTGCTCTGCCTGCTCAGAGCATCCACCATCATATTCTCCTCCACGGCTAGATGAACTGCCATTAAGGAGATTCTTTCTTGAATTGCCCAATACCAGAGCCGCATTGCCTCTCTGCACAGAGGTAGTGACCCTAAACCTCCCCTTTTGTTTAGATAATGCATGGCCACTGTGTTGTCTGTAATTATCAGGACATTTTTTCCTCTGACAGATGGCAGAAAAGCCTTCAGCGCTAGTCTGATTGCTCTCAGCTCCAAAAGGTTGATGTGTATTTTGGACTCCGAAGGAGACCAACAACCGCTTATTGTTAGTTCATTGGCATGAGCTCCCCACCCCATGAGTGAGGCGTCCGTCACTACTGTAATCTCCGGCCATGGTTGCCAAAACTGTTCTCCTTTTTGGATATTCTCTGTGCAAGACCACCACAGAAGATCCTACGAAACCTTGTTCGGAATCTGAAGATCTGTCATTTGACCTGAAAACTGGGACCATTGAATCTTTAGAGCCCACTGAACGGATCTCATCCTCAGGCGTGCCTCTGGCACTAGGAAGATGCAGGATGCCATGAGGCCGACCAACCTTAAGAAATCGTAGGCCTGGAGATTCTGTGCATTTTGGAATTTGGAGACCATCTGAAGAATGTCTTGAGCCCTCGACTTGGGAGGCGAACTCTTTCCCAAGGATATGTCTAATACAGCCCCTATGTACTGGAGCTCCAGGGGGAAGGTGTCATTTGTGACTTCTTGAAATTGAGGGAGAATCCCAGTCTGTGCAGGAAGTGGCCGGTGACTTTCAGATGATCCAGTGCTTGTTCGGCAGTGGATCATCTGAAAGTGTGCATGGGTTCAAAGGGGGCACACATTAAGCCCTGATTAACCAATCATCCAGGTAGGGGTAGACATAAATCCCCCCTCTCCTGAGGTGCGCTGCCACCAGTACCATTAACTTGGTGAAGACCCTCGGGGCTGAGGTCAATCCCAATGGCAGGACTCGAAACTGATAGTGTGAGTCGCCAACTACGAACCTCAGGTATTTTCTGTGCTTCAGATGAATCGGCACATGAAAATTAGCATCCTGGAGGTCCAATGACACCAACCAATCCTGAAGTTGCAGGGCCTGAAGGATCTGAGAAAGAGTAACCATCGTGAACTTGTCCTTCCTGAGGAGCTTGTTCAAGCCTCTTAAGTCCAAGATGGGTCTCATTCCTCTATCCTTTTTTGTGATAAAAAAATAAGGGGAGTACCATCCCTTGTTCCTCTCCGCTACAGGTACTGGCTCTATAGCACCTTTCTCCAGCAGGGTTAGAACTTCCTGCTGTCGCAGCGGGTCTGAAAACTTCACAGGGTGTCTCCCTGGTGGATTGCTTTGAGGTTGCATTAGAAAAGGAAGGCAGTAACCTTGGCCTATTATTTCTAGAGCCCAAACATCTGAAGTAATGGCTTGCCATTCTTGCAGATGCTGTGACAGCCTGCCTCCCACAGGTGTCTTGTGATGCAAGTCCTCAAAGTGGTTTTGTGGTAGTTGCTGCAGCTGCTGAAGGCAGAGAGGCTTAAGCTGGAGCTGGCTTTGCACGTTTTCCTCGTCCACCGCGAGTGGCCCTTCTCTGGCCGCTTTGACTGGCCATTCCTCTCGCCTTTCGATATGAGGAGTAGTAACGATAGGATCGTCCCCTCCAAGATTGTCCTGGCGCACGAAAAGGCTGAGGTTGTCTTATAGCAGCTACTAAAGACTTGGCAGCTGCTTTTGAGGTCTGCAACCTCTCAAGGCTCTCCTAGCCTAGTTGCAAAAAGCTGAGACCCGTCAAAGGGCATGTTCAGAAGACGGTTTTGCACGTCTGGTGTGAAACCCGACTTCCGTAACTACGCAAATCTGAGCATTACTGTGCTAGTGCCCATGGACCTGCTCACACTATCTGCAGTGTCCAATCCAGACTGAAGGGATTCCTGCATGGCTTCCTTTCCATCTTTTACAATGGCTAGGAATCCTTCCCTTTCATCCCCTTCTATTATGTGCTCCGCCGCCATTGCAATGCACTCCCACAGAGTGTACGAAAAATGTTGCCAAGGCACATGTGGAGTTGGCTTATTTTATCGCCATACTCCCAGCTGAAAATACCTTGCGTGCCCAACCATCCACACGCTTATCGTCCCTATCCGGAGGGATAGAAGCGTATGCCATCTTATTTGAAGCTGTGGCTGCCTGGATCACCAGACTCTCAGGAGTGGGGTGTTTAGACAGATAGCCGGGGTCGCTACTGGAAGGGTGGTATTTTGAAATAAGGGATTTTTTCACCGGAGGAATAGAATCCGGAGTATCCCAATTTTTGGCCACCTATTTTGCAAGGCTACATGGAAGGGTAGAATTGGATCTTCGGTGGGACCATGATCCAATATATCGGTCAGATCATCCTGGATGAATTGAGTTGGTGGTCTAGTCCATCCTAAATATTCGACCACCTTTCTTACACTCACCTGGTATCCAAAGAGACGCCACCCAGCCGGGTTACTCGCTGGTATGCTTCTCAGCTTTGCCCTGATCTGGTCTGCGGGGAAGGTTCTTGTGGTAGAATTAGGCGTGCTCTCCGTCCGGCCTTCTTTGCAGGGGCGCGTTGTCTTTCATGGGTGAGTGCGGTCCAGTCACTTCACTGACGCCGGCCCGTTTGATATTGTTCAGGTAGGTCTTATTGCTGTTCTTTAGTTTTGTTGCTATCCTGCATGCCTTTCTTTGTTTAAAATGTCTCTTTTTTCTCCCTTAGGTATGCAGAGCTTCAGCGCGGTGAATTGGCTTGGTTGAGCCCCGCTGGTAAATGATGGCGCATTCAGAGCGCTATGATGCGGTAAGTAAGCGCTATGCGCAGAGCTGCAAAGTCTTGCCTTTGCTAACCTGTGTTTTCCTTCCTTGTAGGTCACAGTGTTCTTCAGCTCAAGTGGAATGTCCGGAGTGGTGCCAGCCGAGAGGCGACCAGCCAGGTAAGCCTTTTGAGCAGTTCGTAATTTGTAAATGTCTCTACTTCTTTCTTTAATGTTGCCTCTATCTTCCTCTTTCAGGTCGTTCTGTCCGGGAGGCGTGCAGATTCGAGGAAGCTGTTCTCAGTAGCTGCGAGTGTTTAAAGATGAAGACTGCAGGTAAGATGCTGCTGCTAATGATATTCCTTTTGTCTCCTTGCAGGTTCTGCTTCTCCGAGGTTCGAGGGAATAGCTGGACACGGTGAGCATCACGTTGCAAGCTGCATAGTAACGCAAAGCGTGTTGTCTTGCTTGGGTGTGGTTTAAATAGCCCCAATAAAATAGTCCAGGTAAAGTAGTCCCTAGGCTACCACACCCAAAACACTAGACCGCATAGCTTGGTTCTTAGGGACCAAGCTATGTGGATGCCTCCATGTTGACTGACAATACAATAAAGTAGTTCCCAACCACATTGTTTTTCATGGTGTATGAGCCTGGCGCCATAGGTGCCAGGACTGGCCCCATGAGGGCTTTTGAAGAGGATGCCAGGCTCTAGAGGCCCGAGTCCTGGCTCCACCTGGCCAATGGGTTTGCCAGAGGGGGTTTTGGGCAAGGGACGTGACATTAGCTGCCTGTATGAGGGACTGGCATGATCCCCTGGTTCTGGCCTGCCTAAATCTGTTTCAGGTGATGTATCAATTCTACTTGCATTATGCAAGGTTTCCACCAGGTCCCTCATTCTGCTTTCATTCGAAATCAGGCATTCTGGGACATTTGGGGTACCATATTCCAGTCCAAAAGGAACATTCTGCTCATCAGATCTCTCCTGTTCTTCAAATATTGAAGTCAAGGATTTGAAAAATTCTTTCCTTGGAAGAGGCTTTAAAACCTTTTCTGGGAGAGGTGTATCAGTGGAACCCGAAGGCATTACATCCTTTGTAGTCTTTTCTTTTGCTATTATTTTTACAGCTTCTGGCTGAGTTGGGTGAGCTGGAGCCTTTGGAACTGTTGGCGCCGAGGGCTTGGGGGTCGACGTCGACAAAGGCGTCGATGGCGCTGACGAAATAGTGGTTGTCGACAGAGCTGGCTTTGAGGGTGTCGAGGCGCTCTTCGAATTTCTTCTTCAGTATTTACTGCGTCACAGAACTACTCGAGGCGCGTCGAGTCTCCGAAGCAACATGTACTGTGGAAAAATGTAACTGAGGCCAACGGGCGCTGCACGTGCTACTTGTATACCCGATGACGTCACCCTTGACGGAAGCCTTCGAGGGACCATCGACTCGACGACATCGACGCACGGCGCCCCCTGCCGAGAAAAAATTTCCAAAGCAGTTAAAGCTGGATGGAATACATCAAAGATGAGGAATACGTTGGAGGACACAATCCATTCGAAATGGGTTCATATCAATCAGTTGAAAAGCTGCCATCTCAGACAGAACTTGCGACTGATTGAAGAACCCAGTGAGGGTAGATCCCAGGAACCATCTGGAGAGTAAAGGTAAAGAATGGCAACCCGGATGAGAAAATCACACCTTTATAGGGAGTTGAACAACTTATGCTTATTATGACGTTATTAAGAACTATTGTCATGTCTGAATTTGTAGATGTCCAGTAAAATGTCCTGTGTACCTTGTTGTTTTGTTGTCAATTCGCATGTCAATATCGGGGAAAATGGTACTGTATGAAATACTTAACCTCTCTTTCAATCTTGGCAGACTAAATCATTCCTTGCCTCTACAGGCCGGAGGTGGAGCTACCGGAAAGTGAGGGGTCCAGGACCAAAACCCAAAATCCGAAAAGAGTGGAGTGCTGACGAGAGCGCCACTCCCTCAGGACAAGGAAAGAGCAGACTTGCTCCCAAGAAGATCCCTGGAATAAACCCAGGCCACAGGGAAACGGACACCCCACTCCCTCCTTGCTCTTCTCTATGTCTCAGTGGAATCAAAGAGCCAGGAAAGGGAATTTGTTGGTGAAATATAGCCCCTGGATGCCAGAAATAAAGAGGCCAGAGTCATTTGTGCATGTTCACCAACAGGAGTCCTTCCCATCATTCTCTGAAAGCGGGCTGGATGTTTGGAAGAAACTGCAGGGGGAGCGGGAGCCGTGATTGTTCTAATTCCACCCATCTAGGGCGGTCTGTGGTTATTTGCCACACATGAAGGTGCGCTAGTTGTGCTGCCACCCTGTAGGATTGCAGGTCAGGGACCCCTAATCCTCCCAATCTTGCGTCCCCTAGCATTGACTTTTAGGGGATCCTAGCTTTCTTACCTCTCCAGTTGAACCGAAGCATTTTCCTCTGCAGGTCCCCGAGGGCAGGAGCTGGGATTGCAACCGGGAGGGAAGAGCAGGCGTAAAGGAATCTTGGGAGTAATTTCCTTTTGCAGGCCGCTATGCGTCCCATCAGGGAGATTTCTTGGGTCGCCCAGCGTTTCAAGTTGCCTTCTAATTCCTTGAGGAAAGCTGACCTGATATGTGTCCTTCAGGTTTGCGGGTACATGGACCCCTAAATAGGGAATGGCCCTCCCCTTCCATGCAATTGGACACATCGGGACCAGTGCTTCCCGTTCCTCCAAAGAGAGACCCACTCCCATGGCAACCGATTTGTTGAAGTTGATGGAGAAGCCAGTGACCTCCCCATAGCTGGTTATTTCAGACAGGGCGTGTGCTAGTGAGGAGGGGGCCTGCGAGATCGTGAGCAGCACGTCATCTGCATATAGGGCGATTTTGTGCTGTGATGGACCGACCTGGGGGCCCTTAATGTGGCTATTCAGTCTGATCTTCTGGGCGAAGGGTTCCATAATAAGAATAGCTATGGAGATAGCAGGCAGCCCTGTCTGGTTCCACAGGTCAGAAGGATTGGGGCAGAGAGTGAGCCATTGATCCTGATGAATGTTTTTGGTGATTTATAGCTAGACAAGACCATTGCTTGGAACGCCGGGCCAAACCCAAAGACCTCCAGGGTAAGGCTCATGAAGGACCAGTCCAGATTATCAAACGCTTTGGTGGTGTCTAGGGCCATCAACACTAGCCCATGGGAGCTTCGGGAGGCTAGGTCCACCAGGTTCAGGGCTCTGCAAACGTTATCACCTGCTGATCTGTTCAAAATACAGCCTGCCTGGTCGGGGTGAATTATGTAAGGTAGTATGCGTGGTAGGCGGTTGGCGAGAATTTTGGAGTATAGGTTAGCGTCAATGTTCAGCATGGCTATAGGCCTGTAGGAGCCTGGGTCTCTCGGGTCTTTCCCTGGCTTGGGTAGAAGGATGGTGATGGATTCTTGCACTGAAGGGGTCACTGTTCCCGTCTCCCTGAAAGAGTTGAAGAGGGCCACCAGGGGGGGAACCAGCTGAGGTTTTAAAATGTTGTAGAACCTAGAGGAGAATCCGGGATTTAATTGACTTTATGGCTTCCTCGACCTCCTCCCCTGTGATCGGAGCCTCCAGGCTCTCCTTAGTAGAGTCGTGTAGTCGGGGGAGGGCCGCTTCCCGCAGGTATTCTTTTTGTTTAGTCTGGACCTGCGGTGGTGCCGTCATTACCTGGGTCAAATGGTCCACCGCTAGCTGCTGCTTTTTCAGATCCGCATATTGTATCACCCCCTGCGGGTCTTGCAGTCCGATGATAGTGCTACTTTGATTTGCTTTAGACAGTTTAGCCACGAGTAGCTTGTTCGCCTTGTTGTTCTTCACATAATAGAATTGTCTAGCTTTAACCATAAACTGTGCGGTGTGTTCGGCGTAGTAGGCCTCCAGCTTCTTTCTGGCAATCCAGATAGCTCGCTGAGTCTTGGGAGACCAGCCTTTTCCTTGTGGGTTTCCTTCGCTGTTTTGAGTTCTTCCTCCAGAACCAAGCGAGCCTGCCGCCTGTTCCGATGTAATGCCACTCCCTGTGCGATTAATTCTCCCTTGATCACCACTTTCAGGGAATCCAAAGTGTTTGCAGGGGACGTATCTTCGACTGGATTTTCTCTGAGGACGTTTTTTATCGCTTTTGCAATCTTGTCCTTTAGCGGCATTTCATTAAGGATTGGATTGTATAGTGTCCATCTACACAGAGAATTGGGCTTGGGTACATGTGCTCGGATCTCCATGATTATGGGGGCATGGTCAGACAGGACTCGCTGGCCAATAGATACCTCACTGGTGTAGGTAAGCAGCTGAGAGGATGTCAGGAGGAGATCAATCTGTGAGAAGGTTTGGTGAACATAGGAGTAGAAGGAGTAGTCATTTTCAAAGGGTGGAGCACCTACCATGAGTCCACTACATCCAGAGATCTGAGCAGGCGTACGAGACTGAGCGCTTGAATGAAGTCTCCTGGGGCAGGGGGGTTGAGATTTGTCTTTCGTAGGGTCTGGTACTCCATTGATCTCCCCCAATTATGACTTGGCCTTCTATAAAGAGGGAGAGGGAGGAGCCCAGTGAGTCATAGAAGGCTGCCTGCCCAGATTTAGGGTCATGTACTGACGCAAAAGTGTACAGGTCTCCCAGCAGTAGGCATTTGACTGCCACAAATCGTCCTTCCAGGCATGTTTTTTTTTCCAGGACCTGGGGGTTTAGGCCCTTCCGGAAGAGGATTGCCGTACCTCCTTTCTTAGAGCCCCCTGAGGAAAAGAACTGGAGAGGATAAGATCTGGAGGGGAGACAGCCAACGTCTACCAGTAATAGGTGAGTTTCCTGAAGCAGGGCCACTGCTGCGTTTTCATCCTGGAGCTTTTGTAGAATCGATTTACGTTTGGTGGGGGAGTTCAGTCCATTGACATTGAGGGAGAGAAATTTTAGGGTTTGATGCTCCTGAGCTAGGTCCCTCTCTGCTGCCGCGTCTGGGGGGGAGAGGTGCTAGGTCCCTCTCTGCTGCCGCGTCTGGGGGGGAGAGGTCGGAAGGGTGTGAGTTAACCGCCATCTTGAGGAAATGCTAGGAATACATCACCCTGCTCTTGGGGTTTTAACACGAGCCCCCAACGAGAGGCTGTAACTTTAACTGGTAGGTGGGCCGACATTGGTGGTTCGGCCTTTCCCTTGGCAAACTGGGCCAAACGTCTAGGTAAAGGTAATGTAGAATTCCAGGGACTCACAGGTGGAATGTCCCTTAGAAATGGGCATGGGCCGTGGGTGGGGCCTGCTGCATTGGCTATAGTTGTTCGTAGGCTGGGTCAAGGTTGGTGAAGTTCCTTAGGGACGGAGCTGGTAAGTCGGCGAGAGCGTGTGACAAAGATCTGCAGGTTACGTTCTTGCACCTGACTACCTTCTCCTGCTGCTTCCGCTGCACCTTCGACCAGGAGGACAACCTAGGTTTCGGGAGGGAGGTAGCTCCCGGGTCTGTAGCATCCTCCAATCTTGGCGATGTGGCTTCTTCGCACGAGGAAGGGTGCATGATTTTGTTGGCGTCCTCAAGATGGCTGATTCTGCATAGAGTGCCGTTGTATGAGAACTGTAGGGCAGTCGGGAATATCATCTAATCTGATGCTCCTGAAGAAAGAGGGTCAGAGGCCGGAGAGAGAGATTTCCTCTTCTGGAGGGTAAGTAGAGAGAGGTCTTGGTAAATCTGGAGAGGAGAACCCTGAAAGGAGAGCTCATCCTGTGAGTGGCTGATTGCTGAAATGGCCTCCTTTGTGGTGAAGAAAATACAAGAAAGAATTACAGGGCTAGATCAAAAACATGGTGAAGACCAGATAAAGCCAGGTGTCATGCTTTCAGACTCACCCAATCACGACCGGGTGATATGCAGGCGGCGGAGAGAAACATGGACCCCTCCCGCGATCACCTCTGCTCGATCGTTAGTGGGACGCTGCGCTCTGAGGCATCCCTGGCGTATATTTCCACGCCTGCAGTGCCTTGGAGACTACAGGCGCGGAGGAGATCGCCACTCCATACTGCGGTCCTCCGCTCGACGCGGATTGTCACGAAGAAGGGGTCATGTGACATGGCTTCCAGGAAACAGGCACCAGATGAACCAGTGGATCACGTGACCAAGTGAATGATCACGTGACCAGGAAATCGTCCCCGATTGGCCAACGAATCAGGAAGACTGCAATAAAATGGGCTTGGCCTTTGCACACATTGCTTCTCAGCTGATCTCTCGGCGTTTAAAGATTTCCTGCGTTTCTGAACTTCATGCTTATGGAATTCTTGGATTTTGGACTTCGTTTTTCTTCTGGATTGCCCTCAAATTTTGACGCTTGGATTTTTCTGACCTGTATAACTGGATTATCTGAACTTTGAACTGTTTTCTTGGATTGTTTATGGATTGACCTTTGGATTTGGCGCTTGGTAAACCTTTTTTGTCTGAACTCTTGGAACTCTGTCAAGAACTGTGCACCTTCAATCAAACCCTCTCCTCTCCCTTCAGATCCCGTGGTCCCGTCCTCTCCTCTGCACTACTCATCTGACCCTTGGGGGAAAATACACTTAGGTTCAAGGCACTCACCATTCACCTCCAGGGTAGGTCTTTCTTATTATTTGTTTTTGCTTGTTGTGAATACCGTGTAGCCATTAGCTAACGTGGTATTTTCTTTGCAGCCAACCGGGACCTGGTGTTTCCTGTTTACCCCCCACCTGTGGCTCCAATAACCAGTCAGCAAGTATTTTGCCCCTCTCTGACTGGTGCTTGGGGACGGAGGTATACTAATCCACGTGGCCCTCAGGATTTGACACCAGGTCAGTTCTGCCTCCAAAGACGCTTTCGTCTATGCGCATGCACAGCTTCACTGTGACTAACGCAGCACGAAGACGCGAGCCAGGTGACTTTCCAGAGCCACGATAGATTCCAGCCAGTACAATACGAAGCATTACCTGACCTCCGGTCTGACTATACCAACACTGGCATGACAGAGGACCACAGCCAGTCTCATACCCCAATAGGACTGGAACGCCACCCGAATCCACTTCTTGTGTGGGAAAGGAATACTTCTGCCGCCTTCTGTACAGAAATCCCAGAACACACAGATATCCGAATCTGAAAAATAGATGTAAACCCTGAATTAAATTATATATTGAACAACCTCTGGAACTACCTGCAAGGCACTAGATCCCCTGGGAGAAAACAATAGGCAACCATGCAAGCCAGTCCAACCACTCCATAGGACTCTGTGTATCCGGAAACAAGGTTGCACGCTCTTAGTACCCCTGTCTGAGATACAGGGACCTGGAGGTTCACCAGCCCTGAGGAAGGATGAACATTTCCACCAATTTTGGCAAGCCAAAACGTGTTCCTGAATTCTTTTCTTTCTTTGTATTCTTTTTGAAACAATTTCTGAAGCACTGTTCTAAAGTATCTAGACTTGTAGGTATTCACGTTGGCAGATTGGCAGATTACTAGACATGATCATGTATTGATCATGGAACTAGAAGAGACTACTATACTCCAAAATAATTAAATCAGGATTTTATAAACTAGGATTCTGACATCTCTTCACAGTAGGAATAGGTCTACTATCTAGGAACATACATGATGATTTGACTCAATTCAATGTGTTTTTGTCCGTTATCAATTTTCTAAATGTTTATGCTCAATTATTTGTAATTTGTTGTTTTGTTTTACAACTTAAAAAAAAACAGAGATAATACTAAGATATGCAGTCACAAGGATTTCTTTTTACATTCCCACCAATGCAGTAAAAGAACAATTCGACACACACAGTGTTTGTAGATGTAGTTATGCTTTCTCCCAGCAACCCTCACCCTTCAAACATCAATTCAACTTGTCTCCCCTGAATGGAAGTCCAGTGACAGGGAGTGGGAATACAATGGGAAAATCATTTTTTGGATTACTAGCACAGATGCAATGGGAATGAGAGAAATGCAAATGGGAAATTCGTGTTGCCACAGCTAAAAAGAACAGGTGGGGCTTTGGGGTTTCGGTCATAGCACAATGGGAAAATTGTTTTTTGGATTATATGGCAGTGCTGGATATTATAGGGCCTACACAATCTATGGCTTTGGAGTGGTTCTACTTACAGGAGATGCCTTGAACTGGGCATCAGGAACATCACAGCGCTGGGACACTAGGGGGTCTGTCAAAGATTTCCTCTGAGTCCTCCAAGGGGTTGCTAGGCCCTGAAGACCCTTGTATATGGAGACTAAGGCACAATCACCATATACCAGTGATACGACAGACACGAGGTTCGAATTTCTAAGTACTATGGTTTATTGCAAAAATAAAATGCTCAGTCGGCCGACTGGGTCTAACGAATCGCAACATGTATCACCCAGACCTCGTGAGACACAAGAGAGCGAACATCAAACCAACAGTTACAGATATAAAAAACAACAGCCTTCAAGGCACATCAGATCCGCCCATAATGTAACTTTTTTGAGCTAGGGTTCAGTGATTGAGAATTATGACAAATATGACACATTATGACAAGTTTCTTATACTTCGCAACAGTTGCAGACATAGATCTTTGTTATTAAGAACACAAAGCACTTGTTCAGAAGGATATCGTGTTCGAGAGAGAGGCACATTCCGACACATGTTATCTACCAGTTTCTATTTGTGAACTGAGGGTCAGCCTGTTCTTAGGAAGCTCCGCAAGGGAGGACCACTAGAAAAGTATAATTCATGCTTTTACTGCCTGTACCTACAGCTGTGGTGAGACAGGCTGGCCCTGGTCCATTGATTAAATGCAGTTTCTGCTTGCTCTCAAGGACTTAGTGAGGGAGGAAAACAATGTATTTCTGCACTGCTTGGCATTCCTGTCTGGGTTGATCTATCAACATCCAAGCTGTGGCCTTGTACCGTGTATGAGCTTTCAGAGCATTATACGTTTTGCAAAAGCGTTTGACAGAAAAGAAAAAAGCAAAATGGCGAATGTTACTCAAGATGGACGCCCTATAGTTATACTGACAAATCTTTGTTCGTGATGTCAGTTATGTGATGCGATTGGTTTACGGCCAACATAATATACCGTCTATACTTGGTTAGGGTTGTTTTCTAGTTTTACAAACCCTCCTTTTGGCCGTAAGCCAAGAGTATCATCCAAACATCTCATCTTCATCTGACCATGTATCTAATTCTGAACTACACATGCTACTGTAATCGTCATCTTCGATGTTAATTGACATGAATTTTTTCATTGTTTCCATCTCGTTATTTACATCCTTATTCAACCTGGGAGCTCGCTTTTCCTTCATCACATGTACACATTCATTTGTCACCTCAGAGCAACAGATTGGCAGGCAGTGTGTGCAACAACAGCAGAAAATGAGTATCCCAAGTAATGTTACCAACATTGCAATCAATTTCCATCCCCATGAACGCCCCAGTTCCCAAAACCATGTGCTTATATTCAGATTCCAACCGCCTGTTGGTGTATGAATGCCAGAACTCAGAATGTGCAATTTCTTGATTGCTTCAAAAATCGTAGGGAGGAGTCACTTACAAATACACAGCACGCTGACCCCACGATTTTGCAAACGCCTCCACGGTCAGCCAAAATTATATCAAGAGCCATTCTATTCTGAAGTGTCCTTAATCTAACTGCCTTCTCTTCTAATGTCATATTATATAATATATCAGTTGTTCCATTTATCGTTTTTTTCTAACACCCTGGACAGTCTCCATATATTCCATGAATTTATAGCTTTCCCCCAGAATGGTATGAATGATTTCGCTATGTGTTCTGCAATTAATCCTGTGTTATCCAGCCATGGCCTGGATTAGGATAATTTCGATATATCTGACGTTTTGGAGAGGAATACAACAGGAAAGAGGATCCCTAAGTAACAGGTCCCGCCCCAATTTCTAGGCAACCAGGGATAAGCTTGTTCTCCACATATAAAATAAACAGGATCACCTACATATATTGGTTCTTCTTCTTTCTCAAGTACTGCGATATTCATGCCTCTAGTGAATGTTCCTACTGAATAAGAACCCCTTTTTCATAAGCAAAATGGGACAGTACGTGGACTGTAATTGATAGTATAGGAGGGGGAACAACGTCCTTGTTCCCTACTGGATTCATGTGGAAAGTGATTAGAGATGATTTATATGTCACAAAGAGTCTATCTACAGGTCTTACTGCTGTTTTTATTATTTTGCCCTGTTAAATATGGAGCAACCCACGAGTTCCATTATCGCCCTTTCAAACTCATCCATTATGGTTCCATCCAATTGACCCGTATCACTCTTATTCCACTTCTCATAGAATAGCGCACTCAATGATGCATAACATGCCGCATGAAGAGATATTGGCTGTACGTACCAACTCATCCCTTTTCCACCATGCTGGGATAAATGGGAGCAGGCCCAACAATTTGTTCTATTCAGGATAGTGTGAGTCATATTCATAATCAAAAGCAATGTGTTATTATCATACCCTCTTCTGTGTCTTTCTTCTAATGGAGGGAGAGTATAAGACAGCACATGGGCCAGGCTATCTATGGCAGGATCATTAGTAGTCGGCAAGAAAGAGCTCAAGGGATGCACAGTTTCTACATACCAAAATATTGGGACCAGCGTAATCAAAATGCAGAGTACCGTTATAATTATCAACATATATTTCCTACAGCAAATTCTTCTAGGTAGTCTTTTAGTCTCTATCTCTATAATATCATCAGCATTGGTGCAGGAGGGAGAAGGAGTTAGTACAGGCATTGTCTGCAATGTCCGTCGCAGCAATGTTCGTCACAAAGAATTTCTTCACAGCAACACTTGTAAGACAGCAAAGCACTCAAATAGCAGCACAGCGTTCCGGCCAGTTTTGGCTAGCCTGCTTGAGCAGAAAGCTTATGTGAGTCCTCAGAGTGCTCCAAAACGTTAGAGAAAGCGTCAGTTGTGTTGGTACCATATGCCCCCCTTGTCTGTGCTAGGTTGCAATGGTCCTTCACTTTTTCAAAGGTAGCACCGGGAAGCCGCGTTGCCGAGCTTTCAATTTGACGCAGATTGATACAGCCCCCACGCTCCACTTCCCTAGGCCTCCGATTCCCACTTCATTAGTGTTGGGAACAGAGGCAAAACAAACATGCAGGTCACATCACTTCTGAGTTTGAGAACGTAGATTGTACCTTATCGCTCCAGGTACTGTATGATCAATGAACAAAGCGTTCTTGTCTTCAGGGTCAGGCTCAGTGTCGGCCTGCGATGCAATCAGTGATGATGCGGCAACTGTCGGATAAGGCTGATGCACCTCCTGTCCTTTGATCCTTGCTGCAATCTCCCCAGGCCTTCTCATGAGCTTGGGAGACACTCCTGGCAGAGAACTGGCGATGGTGTCTTTGTGATCGAGTGCAGCTGTTCCTTTCTCGGTGTCCGAATCAGGTGGCTCTTCCAGAGGAAATGGAATTTTCTTCGTATGAGTAGCATGAACCCATGCCTTCTGACCATCCACTCGAACTGCAGTCTGTGTTGCCAGGAGGACCTGATAGGGTCCCTTCCACCTCGGTGAAATTCTTCATTAGCACCTAGTCTCCTGGCTGAAGACAATGCCCGGGCCTGTATATCTGGCCTGCACCTGCTGATGAATCAAACGCAATTTCTGAGTTAACAGTTTACAATAAGTGCTGAGCAATGGATATTCAATTTTACTCAGACGTTTAAGCTGCGTTGCGCTCCAAACATTTGCTGGTCTCCCCATTATTATTTCATAGGAGGAGAGTCCAGTCCTTGCCTGCACAGATGTTCGCATGCTAGTAAAGCTAGTGGTAATGCATCAGGCCACTTTAACTGACTCCCTGAGCATATTTTGCTGATTTTATTCTTCAAAATACCGTTCTGGCGTTCCATAGTACCGGCACTCATCAGCTGTCTGGCCGAGCGGAATCTTTTATCAATCTTAAGGCCTGCACAAATCTGTAGTATCACAGCTGCAACAAAATGCGGGTTGTTATCTGACTATATAACACAAGGCAGGCCAAATCCAGAAAAGTACTCTTTTAGCATCACTTTGGCTGTGCTTATTGCTGTGCAATCTTTGAGCGGATATGCAGATATGCCTCCACCCATTTACTGAATGCGCAGACCACCACAAGGACGTACTTAAGATTCTGACACCTTTCCATTTCTATGAAATCAAATGGCATAGAGGGGGGGCAAAACTTCCTACGGGAGTCGTGGTTCCTTTTCCAATGTTATGTTGTAAACACATCATGCAGCTTTGGACCAGTCTCTCAGCATTCCTTCTAATGTCTAATGCCATACCGTATCTAGATGCTGAATCATTTTCTTAGCACATATGTGTGTAGGTCTGTGGGCCATAGTGACCATCGCTGTTACATAGGCATTGGGCAGCATCCATTTTATACTCGTTTTTTCACCCAACAACCCTCTACGTCTAGTTCTGCTGTACCCTGTGACCAAGCCTTTATTTTGTCTGCAGTTGCTTCTGTTTGCATCTCTTTAACTGTGGCAATTCCATTTTCTACCATGCAGGGTACCTCTTTTGACCTCTCAATACACATTTTTGTATGTAAATCAGTGGCTGTTTGTTTAGCAACTTGTCTCCAAATGCGTTTCCCTTCCCAACGTTACATGTTACCTTTCTATGCGCTTCGCATTTTATTATTGCTAATCGTTTGGGAAGGGCAAGAGCAGACAACAATCGTACTATCAAAGTGCCATATTGGATCTTGGTTCCATGTTAGGAACCCCCTTTCAGCCCATAACCGAGCAAAATTGTGTACCACCCCGAATGCATACTGACTGTCAGTGTATATGTCTACATTCAAGTTTTCAGAGATTTCACATGCTCTGGTTAACACAATTATCTCTGCACCTTGTGCTGAATTGTATGGAATCCTTTTGCTCGCAACAATACTTTTTAGTGTTGTGAGGGCATATGCAGCAGTTGATGTACCATCGGGTAATTTGAAACAAGAACCGCCACAAAACAGTTCTCCATCTGCCCCTTTCTGTGGTGTATCTGTCAGATCAATTCTTCCTTTTGTTTCTTGTTCAGTAACCATTATACAATCATGGGGGTATTCTTTCTCACCCATCTTTTAATTGGGAGGGGGCATTAACTCAGCCGGTTTTAAAGCGTAACATCGCCTAATTTGGATGTGCGGTGCAAATAGGACAATTTCATATCTCGTCAGTCTAGCTGATGGAAGGTGTTGTGTTTGCGTCTTATTTAAAAAGACGTCTACTGCTTGGGGCACCATTATGGTTAAAGCGTAACCCAAAACCATCCCCACGGTTTGTTTTACAGACACGGCAGCCGCAGCAACAGCTCGCAAACAGCGCGGCAAAGCACATGCAGCAGGATCCAGCGCGGAAGAAAAATAACTGCATGGCCTATTTCTTTCTCCTTGTTCCTGGGTCAAAACCGCCAAAGCAAATCCATTGTTTCATGCACAAATAGCTTAAAATCCTTTTCATAATTTGGTGTGCTGAGCATAATGCAGCTTTAAGCAGATCAAATGCTTCTTGGCATTCCATGCTCCATGGAAAAGGCAGAGCAACATCCTTCTTTGTCAATGCCACCATTGGTTTCACAATCATGGAAAAATGTGCGATCCTCTGCCTGCAATATGAAGCCATGCCTATTATGGTTCTGAATTCCTTTTGTGTTTTTGGAATAGGCATACCAGAGATGCTTTCTATCCTTTCTGGTGTCAATCTCCTTCCCTCTTACGAAAGTAGGTAGCCCAAATAGGCCACCTCCTTTCGACAATACTGGAATTTTTTTTATGACGCTTTGTGCCCATGTGCTGCCAAATGTGTTAGCAATGCAACTGTACTCTCTTTGCAAATGTCTTCTGTGTCTGCAGCAATTAGTAAGTCATCAATGTACTGTAATAATACACATCCTGTTGGTAGCTCTAGCATGTCTAGTTGTTCTTTTAATGCCCTGCTATAAATACTCGGGCTTTCAGTGTAACCTTGTGGAATTTGTGTGAATGTAAATGAACGTCCTCCCAGAGTATAAGCAAATAAATATCTGCTGTCTGGATGTACTGGAATACTAAAAAACGCATTCTTCAAATCTTTGACTGTAAAATACAATGTAGATGGTGGAATCGTAGTTAAAATGCTAGGCACATCTGGTACTAGCGGAAATTGGGGATCAACTACTTTATTCAATCCGCGCAGATAAATTATGAAATGATAAGGTATCTCATTACCTCCTTTCTTATAGACTGGAAGAATCGGGCTATTGCACGTTGTTAGGCAGAATCTTGTGCAGTGCCTTTAGGGACCACTACACACAATTAAGACTACAAGTGGTAATACAAGTTCACCTTTGGTACAAGCCTGTACTACTATGTTAAAGTGGTAGCAGTAGTGGAGCAGCCAGGCTTATCTCAAGAGTATATGAGAAGTAGCAGAGATTACACAAAGGGACCACAGTTACTGTGACTTAAGCAAACACTTACTCAAGGTTTCAGGTTAAAAAAATATAAGTACATTTATTTTTAAACCGTCTGTTATAAAACACAACACTTCTATACATTCAAACCACACGTAAAATACACTACTACAACCAATTCTCTTGGCACAGAACAACTCAAGGCAAGTACCTTATGTTTTGGCGTACCGGTGTTGTGAAACAAAAGACGTTACCGGGAATACGTATGCAATCACTTTTTGACAGTTCGGTCTTACTAAAGATACGCGTATCCGCAGCAAGAAATGTTACCGGGCCAAAACACACTTAGCACCTGGGTTAACCAGAGAGAGTTGGGGGCAAAAATCATAGGCAATACTTTTGTCAAGGCAAACAGAATCAGAGAACAATCGCTGACAGAAATGCAAAAGTCAATAGGCCGGGGCCAGTGTCAAGTGGAACCGGGTTCCTGTTGTCGAGGATCACACAGTCAGACAGTTTGAGATTCAACATTGCCAGGAGTACTTGGATATTGTCAACAGAGGAAGCAAAAGTTATAAGAGGGAAAGAAGACAAGGGCAAGCCTTGGATGAGGAGAAAAGGGATTCACCCTAGTTCCTCGAAGCAGAAACAGTACAAAATTCAATGAAGAAGCTGGTGCCATGGAGTTGTTCCTGGTAGTTTCTTGCAGACCCACTGTTCCTGGAGCTTCGGTCGTGAGGACGAGAAGGAGGATGTCTGGAGGGGTCTGCACCACTCAGGGATGAGGCCAGCAGCAGCGACGGTGAATAAAAGGTGCGCTCCTTTAAAACAGGAGAGGCTCTTCAGATGGCTATCCGGACCACTACAGCAAGGTGCAGTGATTTCGACCACGAAGAGGATCCTCTGGCTGTGGAAGATGAGCTGGTTGACCCCACCAGGCTCAAGGGAAGAAGACTCCGGACTGGATTTTCTCTTGTCATCGAAGGGTAGATAGCTCAGGACTGCAGCAGGGATTCACTGAGACGGGGTAGTTGCATCAGCCATCTTCTTCTCCGCTTCTCTTCGGTTCCTTGTAGTTCCAGTGGCGACTCTGACTTCCAGCCCAAGAGTCCTGCTTTTATGTGAAAATCCCCCATTCACACAGCCTGGCTGTCAATCACACAGCAGGGCGATTGTCCAGCCCGGACAACCACCTAGCCAATCATGGCAAAGTGCGACTTGGGTTTCCTAGGATACCCTGTGCAGGGGGTGACTACACCTCTACCTCACATTCATCCCACCTAGACACCCAGGCGCCTAGAGGAGGGCTTCTTGGCAAACCTGAACAAAGAAGGCAAACCTGGTTTGCCATGCAAAGTAAAACACAAGAAGGACCTTAACAAAAAGAAATGGTGACTAAACCCAACCAGAGCAAAAAGAAAGAGTATTTGGTCAAGCGGGTTTATGTTCAAGGCTAATATAATAGCCTAAAACAATACCACGTTTATACAGTATAATCGCGGTAGAAAGGTTAGGGTAGATACCACTGCCACCAGCTAAGTCTAAATGTTAAAAGAGCAAAACAAAGCTCAGAGAGGCACAGACAACAAGGGGTAGGATTTAACCCTGTCCAGTACTTCTTGTAAAGTGGGTTGTACTGGGTCTGTAGTTTTAAAGTGACTATGTAAAGTTAATGGCAACTTTACCTGTTTCTGGGGGACAGTATTCAGCCCCAGAAAAAGGAGTCATTGGGAAGTCTTAGAGACAACCCTGTGTTACCGCACTGAAGGTGCTGTGTAACACACACAACAAGTTTTGGCTCATGGAGTGGTGTGCTCCAGAGTCCAGGACCACACAACAGTAGAAATGCACATGACAAAACACAGGTAAGAGTGGGGAAAAGAGGCACACTCTTAACAATTGGAAGAAAAAACTCCAGAAATCCAGCAAAGCTGCTGAGGGACTCACTAGGTGAGGGAAATTAGCCATAGAATGAGAATTCTCCCTAACACACGTACTACCTGAAATCTCCTCAATTATGTTTCATTTAATCAAATTAGAAACAATGCATTTCAATGTTTTCTCCCCTTCCATTGATATCTTATATTGTGGAATGTGTGGTAATGTAATTCCTTGTTTTATGTCGTGACTTGCCACGTAGTGAAGAGAGTATGGACCTCTGTTCCCAAGTTCCCCACAGAGAGATAAAATGAACTCCCTGTGCGAGCCTTGGAACCACAGGTGGATGATGTTTCACAGGATCCGCAGCGTCGAGAACCCCAAAGCTGTTGGAAGGAAGGCAAGGTTAACACAAGCAATAACAATATCTTGAGTCAGTGGTAGGTACTAGAGTAATGCTTACCTAAACTCAAAGTCAAGGGCGGTGGTGTTCAAAGGTGTGGTGCGAGGGAACGCCAGCGATCCTGAAGGCCAGATGAAGAAACACCGACTCTGGAAGAACCACCTGAGAGACTAGAGTCTTTTGAAGTACTGTGACAAAACGTAGTTCAAGGAATCCAAAAGCAGTAAGCAAAAATGTTCCGAAAATCAAGATCCAGGTGTAACAAATCAGAAAGGGAAGATCAAGAACCAGTCCGTTTCCGTTTAGCCAAAGTCCAGTCCGTTTCCGTTTAGCCAAAGTCCAAGTATAAAGTTCGAGCAAATCCAAGGAAAAGTTCGAGGAGCAAGAAAGCCAGTCCGAGTGTCGTGAGCCGAGGTCTGGAACAAGAATATCCGTAATGCAAACGCCTAACAGTGTAGAAAACAGCTGTGAAGCGAAGAGCATTTGAATCGCCCGGCTTTTATGTCCGTCGACGTCTGATCACGTGATTTGGTTTCGTGACACGTGATCGGGATGCCGACGCGAAACCAGGAAGCGGGCGCAATTGGCTGCCCCAGCTCATCCGTATCCTCCATGGCAGCTGCCAGCGAAAATGAGGAAACGAACTAAGCCGCTTCCTGTGGCTGACACTAGACCACGGAGGCTGACGTTTCCTACACACCACAGGTAAGGGGGCATAATGAGGAAGCGATTGTGTAGAGAGCGTTTGGGCTATGCTAGGTGTCTGGGCGTCCCTATGTGTCTGGGCGTCCCTATCTCCAGAAGGGGCATGCAAAGCTATGAGTGAGGAAGGATTCTTCCCGGAGTGTATGACATTTTAACTCAATTTTCACTGGCTCTATCTTTAAACAGCTGACATCGTTATCATTCATTGCCCATATACATGTTGGTACTTTACTCAATTCGGTCGGTAATGGTTTGGACAAAAATTGTGATACTGGAGCTTGTGGTGATATGGTTAAATATACTCCATCAGGAGAACAATGAATAACCACACTCAATTTTTTCAACAAATTTAAACCCAACAAATGTTTGCCGCAATTTTGTGTCAAAAGAAATGGGCAAGATTCAGTAAATGGACCTAGTGTTATAGGTACTGAATGTGACACTGGACTTATAACTGGTGTACCGGCAAACCCTACTGAGGCATTGTTTTGCCCTGACAGTGGTATATCTGGAACCAGGTGATGGTCAATTGAACATTTCTGTGCACCTGTGTCCACTAGAAAAATGTGCCCTCTATTCCCGACCTTCATTTCTACATAGGGCCCCTTCTGGTCTATGGGAATAGATATTGGTTCCAAACCCTGTCTTGGGATGTCCTAGTAAAATAATACATCCTCAGATGTAAAATCATTTCCATCTCCCGAACTACTCTGCTGTTGTTGGTTCAGATTCTGGTTGTGATTCGCCTGGTTATTCTGGTTTTGTGGCACTCTCATGTTTCTATTCTGTCCCTGTGTTCCTGGCCGACCTCTAATCTGTCTTCTCGAGAAATTCCCATTCCGATTCTGTATCTGCAGGCACTGTGCTCGCCAATGCCCTTCTTGTCTACAATAGGCGCATTGATTAAGTCCAATTGGACCCCCGTGCAGGTTGGAGAAATTAGATCTTGTCTGTGCGTTCCCACTACCACTGTGATTGTTTGCTACTTGTTGCATCAATACTCTTGTTTTCAAATTCCCTTTGTCCCTTATTTCCTTGTCTGCTTTCACTCTGTTCTCATAATATTGTGCCATGTGTAACACTTCACTCTTTGATTTTGCTTGCCATGCCCTCTCAGATGTCATTATTAAATTCTAAATTTTTGGTAACAACCCAGGTACAAACTTATCAACAAACAATCTCTTCCCTGGTTCAGTACTCAAATCTTGGCCACTGAAATCTGCAAATACTTCTTCAAATCGATTAAAATAATCTGTTGCAACTTCATCTTTACCTTGTACACAAGCTGTTAATTTGTCCCACACAATCCATCTCTCAGGTACTAAAATCTTCAATTTCTGTATTATTCTCACTGGTAGGGCTAACATGACTGGTGGTGGTTTCTCGCCAGCTTTTCTGTCCACATCACTTATAATCAAATTTTGCCATGTATCACCCAAAATACCAATGTCATCTGTATTCCTAATCTGTTTCCATATGTCGACGGGAAGAATCACGGGAAATAATAGGTCAATATCACTCATTGTAAAAACAGACGAATTCAAAACAGATTAAATTTCCTTACAAAACCCTGCATTAAGATCAGGGATCTGATTAAGATCAGGGATCGTTTGCTTTATGTTGTTTACCTCCTGTCTTGAAAAAGGGACATGCACAAATTGTGCAGTATAATGTGCTTCTATCACCTGCGCTGGATTTCCATTGGCAGCAGCTATCTCTACTTTCGGGACAACGTAGGGGGCACTTCTCTCATGGGCAATTGCAAACTAGGTGCTTCCTCAGTTGTTCGCTTACCAAGTAATAAAGCTAAATCAAGAGAAAGAGCAGCCTTTCCAGTTTCAGGCAAAAATGTTCTTTTGTATATTGTCATTAAATCAGAGGGGCAACATGCATTTTTTCTGAAACACTCATCTTGCAAATACTCAACCATTGCCTGCAATACCTTTCTTTGCATCTCTAGTGTATACTCGCTATACGTATCATGCACTTCTATTGGGGTAATGGTGCCGTCCGTAATCCATCTAAGCGCCTCTCGCGTACACATTTTCATCTCTTCACTAACAGGTTTTAATGGCGGCAAAAATCGCTGCTGGACATATGGTACTACCTGTTGTTTCCCTTTCTTCATCTCTTCAGTGAATAAATCAAGCTCATTTTTAAACACAAATAGCTGGCCTACATGTTCTTGTATTTCCGACGCACCATTCCTCATGCGAGAAAAAACATTTAGATCCCGCAATTCCTGCGGTGCCTGTGTGCCAGTCAATTTTTTCCATTCCTCTACAAGATACTTCCCCATGCAGTCTAACAATACCTGTTGTTCACCGAGCAACTTAAAATCATACATAGAACTCTGCACGGGTCCCTCATCGCTGCCTTCAATATACATCTCTGCCCACTCTTTCAGCTGTTCTTTCCTCTCTCTGCTAATCGTACTACGTGTGACTCTGGTGCTTCTTTTCGGTGCAGGCCCCACCTCTGTAGAACTGCCTCCTGCGGCGGCTGCTAAAGTCGGCAGTGGAGGAAATTGTGTCACGTGTACAGGGGGATCTGGGGGAGCTGGTGCAGATGGAATAACAGGAATAGGGGGTGGCAACGGAGGGGGGGAGCAATGGGTAGAGGTGCAATAGGGTCTGTACTACCCTGAGGATGTTCATTTCTTCGTTCATTCAGAATTTTATTTATTAGCTCATCTGATGCATGCAAATCTTGTTGTGGGTATATTTTTTGTAAACCTATTTGAAACGCCCTATCCATTCTTCTTAGATCCTCTGTTACTTTAAGCTCATCAAGTTGTAGCGCATTCTCTGTGTTTGATTTGTGTCTGCGTACATGTTTCTCCCTACTTCTCAGACGGAGATTAGCTTCCTTCCTCCAGTCTCTCACGACATCAAATGCCGCTGGACATGCTTTCTTGCATAGCAATACTGATTCTAAGTGTTCTATTCGTGCCAATTCAAAAGTTCCCTCATTCGGCCACTGCAAATCTTCTACATGTCTGGTCTGCTTATAATAGCGTTAAACATTATTGCCCCTATTCCATACTTCACATACATTTCAAACGCTGGCAACCCTATGGGTGGCGCAACCTGGAAAGCTGACAAAGATTGTCTACTGCAGTGGAAAAATCCCACTAGACAGGAAGACAATTTCCCAGGCATAATTGATCTTAACTCGTACCTTACCCTGGGCCTTTGATCTTGCAGGAACAACACTCAATCAATATCAGGGCAATTAAGAATCGCTCACGACTCACCTGATCGTTCAATTTATCACTCAAGACGCAATTCGTCCGTATATAGACGCAACTAAGAATCGTCGTGACTGCATATCTGGCTCAATCTGCCTCGTTTCGGGACACTCACCTCGATGCTCTCTGGACGCTGCTTGTCGATCAGGGACCAGCTGTGTACAGATCTGCAAATGAGTCTCTCATCACTTTTACTGGGCCGCCCCGAACACCTTTCGATCCCGGCTCGACGGCCTTGTCCTCGATTCGTTTTCACCTTCGTCGAATTTAACGTATACGATGGAGCAAAAGGGGGAGGGTCCCTAGTCGGGTGCCATTTTTTTGCTGGGCCCTGAAGACCCTCGCCTATGGAGACTAAGGCACAATCACCATATACCAGTGATACGACAGACATAAGGTTCGAATTTCCGAGTACTATGGTTTATTGCAAAAATGAAATGCTCAGTCGGCCGACTGGGTCTAGCGTCTCGCAATGTGTGTCACCCCGACCTCGTGAGACGCAAGAGAGTGAACATCAAACCAACAGTTACATATATACACAATAACAGCCTTCAAGGCACATCAGATCCGCCCATAATATATCTTTTTTGAGCTAGGGTTCAGTGATTGACATTTATGACAAATATGACACATTATGACAAGTTTCTTATACTTAGCAACAGTTGCAGACATAGATCTTTGTTATTAAGAACACAAAGCACTTGTTCAGAAGGATATCGTGTTTGAGAGAGAGGCACATTCCAAAACACGTAATCTACCAGTTTCTATTTGTGAACTGAGGGTCAGCCTGTACGTTAGAAAAGTATAATTAATGCTTTTACTGCCTATTCCTACAGCTGTGGTAAGACAGGCCGGCACCTGGTCTGTTCATTAAATGCCGTTTCTGCTTGCTCCCAAGGACTTAGTGAGGGAGGAAAACAATGTATTTCTGCACTGCTTGGCATTCCTGTCTGGGTTGATCTATCAACATGCAAGCTGTAGCCTCGTACCGTGTATGAGCTTTCAGAGCATTATACATTTTGCAAAAGCGTTTGACAGAAAGGAAAAAAGCAAAATGGCGAATGTTACTCAAGATGGACGCCCTATGGTTATACTGACGAATCTGTATGGCAATGTCAGTTATGTGATGTGATTGGTTTATGGCCAACATAATATATTGTCTATTCTTGGTTAGGGTTGTTTCCTAGTTTTACAGGATCCCAATCAGCTTCTATGTCTCCTGGCTCCTGTCTCCAATGCAAAATTAGGCCTCTCTGCTGAGATGTTGTTTGACAGATTTTAGCAGCAGGTCGCCTCTTCAAATAATTTAAATAAGTCCAGGTCTGATGCAAACTGGCTTATTTATAGGGCAAATGACATCACAAATTTGTCATTATTCTTGCAAAAGGGATTGGTTGGTTATCACTACCCACCTCCACCTGTGTGCCGATAGGACAAGGGGATGAGGCAGTGATTTGGGATAGTTGTGGGAGGAGAAAGCTTCATCATCCCACTTTCACAGATGGGGTCGGTCTGATTTTCTGCTCACAAAATCTCTCAACATGGCAGTTACCCTAAATGTTCAAATCTTTACATGCAGAAATACATTTTTGAGAACTAGATTTTAAGGGGAATCAGCTAAAACTAGTCTGAACTCCACAGGCCTACCGGCTCCCAGTATTTGAAGATCCCCTTCTTTAGTTGCTCACCCGTCCACATAACGCCACAAGTGGCGCCTGCGGGGAGCATGGGGTCGGGTTTCCCATGACGCGACATGCTTTGTGCCATGTCTTCCCGCCCAGTTCCAACAATCTCGATCACCCATGCATCTCTGGTTTGGGTAGCCATATCAGTTCTTTAAGGAAGTAAGGGTCGCATTCTCCCCTCAGCAGTCCAGATTCTGCTGTCTCATCCTCGTTTCTATGACAGTATCAGGCTGTGTTGCCAATGCTAGTTCGGACCATGTTTCCTTCACCCGTTTAACTATTCTAGCATATGTGATGTGTTGCCCCGTATGTATCCCAGTTTCATCCGCTATCATTTGGAAGTCCAGTGCTCTCCCCCCTTGCCATATGTCTCCCAGGGTCGCTAGGCCTACCGGCTCCCAGTATTTGAAGATCCCCTTCTTTAGTTGCTCACCCCCCCACATAACGCCACAAGTGGCGCCTGCGGGGAGCATGGGGTCGGGTTTCCCATGACGCGACATGCTTTGTGCCATGTCTTCCCGCCCAGTTCCAACAATCTCGATCACCCATGCATCTCTGGTTTGGGTAGCCATATTAATTCTTTAAGGAAGTAAGGGTCGCATTCTCCCCTCAGAAGTCCAGATTCTGCTGTCTCATCTTCCGACAACCACCTGGAGACGTATTGTAGCTGCCCTGCTAAGTGGTATATCTCGAAGTTCGGCAGATTAATGCCCCCTCTGTCATATGTGTTCGGTAGTTTCCATAGGGCCACTCTGTTTCTGGAATTGTCCACAGGAAGCCTCTGCATAAGCTGTGGAGTTTAGTAAAGAAACGTTTGGGCAACATGTGTGGGATATTCACGAACACATGTAGTAGCCTAGGCAGGACCACCATCTTTAGCAAGGCCGCCCTTCCTGCCATGGCCAGGTGGAGCTTTGCCCATACTCCCATACTGTTCTTGATGCCTTCCACTGCCCTTTCTGTGTTATATTTGTGCTCATCTACAATCGTTTGATATATGTTGATCCCCAGGTATCTGAATGTTCTGGTATTCCAGGCTATCTGCAGGATAGGTAAGTTCTCCTGTGGGACTCCTCTGTACTTCTCCAAGGGAAACATGCATGACTTTTTGCGGTTCACCGCTATGCCCGAGAGAGTTGCGTAGCGCTCCATCACCACTAAGATGTATTGCAAGTTTTCCTCTGGGTGCCGCAGATATAACAGCATGTCATCCGAGTACAGTGATATCAAGTGTGGTCCTCCCCTAGTGTACACCCCTATTTCTTCGTACTGCTGTCTCAGACAGATCGCTAGTGGTTCTAGAGCAAGGATGTACAGCATCGGGGACCAAGGAAAGCCCTGTCTCGTGCCTCTGCTGAGTTGCCATTTTTCTGAGAATATCGCTCCCGTATTGACTCTGGCTGTTGGGGAGCTATACACCATTTTCACCCACCACAGGTACCCTGGTCCCATCCCATATTCTTTCAGGGTCGCCAACATCCAAGGCCACCTTACAGAGTTGAAGGCTTTGACTGCATCTAATGAGACTACTGCTATTTCGCCGGGGTCGCACTCTGCCTGTTCTATAATATGGTGGAGCCTCCTGTGGTTATCGAATATGCTTCTGCCTGGAACGTATCCTGTTTGATCAGGGTGTATGAGTTTGTTTATTACCCGCTTAAGCCTATATGCCAGCACAGTCGTGAGAATTTTACTGTCCTGGTTTAGCATGGATAGTGGTCTATACGACCCGCAGTCTGTGCTTGGCTTGTCAGGTTTGAGGAGTGGGCTGATTACCGCCTCCCTCAGTGATTCCGGCAGTCTCCCTTTCTCAAGGCCTCGTTTTACATTGCCAATAGTGGGGGGAGCACTTCTTGTTTGTACGTTTTATAGAATTCGCTGGGGAGCCCATCTGTCCAAGGGGCTTTTCTCGTCGGCAGGTGTATTACCACTGTCTCTAATTCCTATATTGTGATTGAGGCATCCATGTGGTTCTCCCTGCCTTCCTCACTTAATTTAGGTAATCCTATGTCTTCCAATGTCTCCTGCGTCTCCTGCTCTGCCGTCTCTTCTCCATCTTCATAGAGGTGTTTGTGGAATCTAAGGAATCCCTCGTTCACACTCTCCTGGGTATTCCAGACCTGGCCCGCTTCTTCCGTTATCTCTCTAATGATGATCTTGGTGTCTCGATCTTGTATAGCCATCCAAACAGTCTCCCTGGTTTGTCTCCCCCTGCGTGTTGTCTTTCGATTTACTTTTTATAATTCAGTTTGCACAACCTCTCCCAGAGCACGGCGCATGCCTGTTGTAATCGGCTCATTTGTTCGCCGTCCTCCAGTGAGGTGCCCCCTCTTTTCATAATTGCTTCTAGTTTCTTGTCTGTCTCCTGCAGTTCTCGTGCTATACCCCCTTGGAGCCCTCTAGATTTAGATATGGCCACCCCCCTAGCTACCACCTTGAAGGCCTCCCATAGGGTGCACTCTGACTCCACGCTTCCCATGTTATTTTCAAAGTACTCAATTATCTCCTCCCTTAGGTCCTCTCCGAATGCAGTGTCCTTCAATGCCTCGGCTCTAAGCCTCCATGTTGGAATCCTGGCTCTGGGAGGCTGATGTCACCACGCCAGGACCAGTGGGGAGTGGTCTGACAGTATTCTCGCCTTGTATTCTGAGCCCGTCATTTCCCCCACGAGTTCCGGAGTAGCGAACATGTAATCCAGTCTCGTGTGCAGGTTGTGTGGGGCGGCATAATGTGAGTAGTGCTTGTTCTTCGGGTGTTGCTGCCTCCATATGTCCTCCAGCCCAAAGTCTTTAAGCAGGACTTGTAGCGGTTTTGCTGCAGGGGTGGGCTTGTCTAGTTTCGTGTCTGATCTATCCATTTTAGGGTTCAGTTTGCAGTTGAAGTCTCCGCCCCATATGAGTGCCACTTATGTGAGGGGCTAATCTTGCGGTATAATGTCTTGAAATAAGCTGCTGTATCTTGGTTGGGGGCATATGTATTTATGATACACAGTTCTCTGTTCTCCAACAGTCCCCGAATCACTACCATCCTCCCATCCGGCTCCACTGTAGCCTGTAGCATCTGGAAAGGCACATGTGGCGCCACCCAAATGATTACTCCCCTGGCGTATGCCGAATACGTAGCCCCTATGGTGGTCCCTCTCTACTTTTTTTTAACCACCTCTTGTTTCTCTTTAGTGAGGTGGGTTTGCTGCAATAGGGCCATGTCCACTTTTTGCCTCCTCAGGTACATCATTACTTTATTCCTCTTCAGGTAGCTGTTGAGTCCTCTGACATTCCAAGTTATTATTCTAAGGTCTCCCATTATCGTCCTTGTCTCTTCCCTCCTCCCTCCTTGTTCCCCCTCTCAGTATGCTTGGGAAGGAGCAAGCGCAGAAGCGCATGGTTGCAAGCTTGTTCCCTAACAACTACCGCTCCAAACTCCCCAACTCCCCTCCCCCCAACTGTCCTCCCTCCCCCCTCCCTTCCCTTTTCCCACTGTTGTCCAGCTCCATCCCTGTATCTCAGGCCCTCCCGCATTTAGTCCCTGCACAGCTACGCCGGTGCTAGGGTCACAGCAGGGGGTGCCTCACTACTGGCAACCCAACTAGTCTAGCTCTGGGGGTGTGAGGGTGAGCCCTTTGCACTTTCTGCTATTGCGCACCGGTGTGCTATGCTCATGCAAATATTCCTATTTAACTTATGGCTATGTTTTACGAGTCATCATCTTTCTATCTTATAATCAAGTCCCAATGTCATATTACATACAACACCTCGGTTCCGGAGCTGCCGCCTCAGTTGTCTGTTCCACCCTCATTGAGGCCATCTGGTTCCTATGGGCAGTTCTGAGCATCCAACCATTCTGTCGCATCCTCCGGGGTTTCAAAGAACAGGGCTCTGTTTTTATGGAGCACTTTCAGTTTGGCCAGGTACATTAACATGTACCTGTAGCCCGCCTCTCGTAGTCTCCTCTTCACCGTCCCATAGTTCAGGCGTCACCTTTGGACCAGCAGGGTATAATCCGGGTAAGCGGTAATGGATGAAGAGGCCCTTTGTATTGTGCCCCCTTCCCGAAATGTTCCAGGATCTTCTCCCTCTCCCTGTAATTCAGAATTTTGGCGATTATAGGCCTAGGGGGGGCCTGAGGAGGGGGTTTCCTGGTCATGGCCCTGTGCGCTCTCTCCACCGCAAACCCCTGGGTGAGCGTTCCACCTCCTATTTCTTGCAGCAGCATGTTCTCGACGTAGTCTGTAGAGTAGGGTCCTTCTTCCCCTTCTGGGAGCCCTACTATGCGCACATTATTCCTCCGGGCGCGCCCTTCGGCCTCTTCTCCTCTGGTTTCCAGATTGTTTACTTGTTGCTTTAATATGTGTATTTTGGAGGTGTGCAATGTGCTTGCTGCTGTATTTGTGGCCGCTTCCTTCTCCAGTTCGTCTGTGTTACTCTATTTTCTGTACATCCTGTCTGAGTCGATGAATGTCTTCCTACACTGCACCCACTTTGAGTTTGAGCGTTGCCTGTGGTTCAGCCATGGCTGCCAGTAGATTGGGTTCCCATGATGTTTTCAGGTCAGCGATTACATCCAGGATCTGTTGGTCGCTGCGTGTCGGGGTTGCGTCCATTTGCGGGTTTCTTTCCCGGTTCCTTGCCCCTTTCGCTTGCAGCGGTGTCTTGGTGTATTCTTCCATTGTGGGTTGCTTCCCTTTTGTCTTAGGTAGCTTGGATGTCATTTTGGTGTGTGGCTGGGTGTCTTGTTTTGGGGTAACCAAAGTTCAGCTCCTCGACCCATCTATGCGGTGGGAGGGTGGTGCTTAGGTCTATTTGTGAGACCCTAGTATCACTTGATTTGTGCCTTGTTATTGCCACTTGGCGTCTTGGCGACAAATCCTCAGCGGGGGCAGCCCCTGTGGTGGCATCCCTGCTGTTGGTTTGAGTTCGGTGTGTAACTTCCTTTCTCCTCTCTTGTGGCTCTCTGTCAGCTGGGTCCCCCCTTAGCCGTACGCTACTCCATTGTCTACGGCGGACCCCAGTTCCTGGCCGACAATCGCCGTTTTCCAGTGGGTCCCTTCACAGATGTTTATGTATATGTGCTTGAATGGATGACCGGTGGGCTGTAACAATCGATTATGGCTTGTGTGGCTTGGCTCTTCCTTGCGCTATCACTTGTTTTGTGCCTTGTTATTGCCACTTGGTGTCTTGGCGACAAATCCTCAGTGGGGGCAGCCCCTGTGGCGGCGTCCCTGCTGTTGGTTTGGGTTTGGTGTGTAACTTCCTTTCTCCTCTCTTGTGGCTCTTTGTCAACTGGGTCCCCCCTTAGCCGTACGCTACTCCATTGTCTACGGCGGACCCCAGTTCCTTCCCTTCGACAATCGCCATTTTCCAGTGGGTCCCTGCACAGATGTTTATGTAAATGTGCTTGAATGGATGTCCCGGTGGGCTGTAACAATCGATTATGGCTTGTGTGGCTTGGCTCTTCCTTGCGCTATCAGTGGTTTGTGTAGCCTACCCCTTCAGTATGCTAGGTGCAGAGGGCTCAGCGCGCATCTGAGCCCTTCGCTTCATCTCCTAATGGGGTGCGTTGCGCTCAACCTGCCACCCATTGTTTTCGCGCATCGTACTGTGCCTTGTGGTTTCCATTTGCCTTGCGTTAATGGAGTAACGCTTTGTTGTGCCCCTGCTCGTGGGTTATGAGGTGCCAGGGCCAGTGTCCATTCGCACCTCCTGTATGTTTCTTCCGGTCCTCAGTACAAGTCTGTGTTAGGCTCTTGGGCCCACCGTTCAGTATCTTGCATGCTGATCCGGGGGTGCCGTGTTTGCTGATCAGGGGGTTCTGATCTCCACTCTGAGGTTTGCAGAGTATGTCCACCTGTTTCAGGGTCCGCTGCTCCATTTTCTGTTGTTTGCCTGCCCCCCCTGTAGGGTCTTTTCTGGGCAGCGTTGTACGTTTCGAGCTCGGGTCCTCAAGGTCACTGGTTGTGTCAATTACAACAGGGCTACGGGTGATCGTGTGTTCATGCATAGGGGTTAGCGCGTTGGATTACGCAGGCTTCTTTCCAGCTTATGCAATCCTCTGGTGTGTCATTCCACAGCCCCATAGGTCCAAGCCTGGTCTGTTGTGCAGCATTAGCCATCCGTGTGTTGCCTTTATGAGCTTTTTTGTCCTGTTCAGCTTGCTCTTGCCCTATGCCAATGATGTGGTCCTGTGTTTTGGCTTTATCATGGTCTGCTCGGCACCATGGTTAGAGTTCACCTGTGTGCCATCGCATATCTCAAGAGCTTGTGCCTGCAGTTGTGGCTTTGTCCGTTTGTCCGTTGGCCTGGGGTTGTCTCGCCGGAGTCCGGGGAATCCCAAGCTCCATCCTACCATGTAGGGTCTGTTGGGTGTGCTCTCTCTTGTCGGGATCTTTCGCTCGATGTGCTGCGTCCTTACATGTGTTTGCCCCCTCTCTTGGGTGTTCTCACTATGCCTTGGTGCAGGTCTCCCACAAGGATTCTCGCGCCCCTCAGATATGGAAGCTCCGGTGGGGGGCGGTAGGTGCGCATGCAATAGTGCGGGTGGGCTTTGGTACAAATGCGCCCGTGTTCGACCAGCAGTGCTTGTTTTGCGCTGGCCTCCGTCCGCTGTTTTTCATTCCTCACTGCACCGTCTAGCCTCCAGCGGTGGCTCCGATGCATGTCTTGCGGTCTGCCCTGTTTCTCAGCCCTTTGTCCCTTTGTCACCGGGCATGAACGTCTCGGCTCCCGTCCCCCTGATCTGCCTCACGTCAGCTCTTTCTGGGTGCAACTTGCGGTGCAGCGGCAGGGGAGCTGCGCCCTCTTTATCCCTTTGCTTCCGTTTAATCCTAGGGGCTTCAGTTGGACAGTATATGTTCATAGGCCGTGCTTGCAGTTACAACCAATTAAAGTAACAGTTAGCATAGTAATATCTCGGATCTTGTACGGATCGGCAGGAGCGCCTCAGGAATTCCGTCCTCCTACATGGCCTGTAACCACGCCCCCCCTCAAGTACTTTGTTAATGCTGACCTTGTTCCTTCTCCTTTGCAGGTTGCGGTGAAACCCGGAGATGGGCGAGGTAAGAGAAGCGCAGGGTGCTGCCCGAACTCGCTGCTTGTTCAGGTAAGAATTGTTATTAATACTGTCCTTGTTTCTTTACCATTGCAGGTTGCGGCGAACTCCGGAGATGGGTGAGGTAAGCGAAGCGCAGGATGGATTCAAGACTGGTTACTTCACAGCTAAGTGTTCTTGCTCGCTAATGCTGTTCTTGTTCTTCCAGGTATTAATGGAATCCGGATCTAGGGCTTCAGGATCAGGCCGCCGAAGAAGCAGATGAGCAGGAGGTGAACACGGTGAGCGTTACGCTGCAGGAGTGCAGAATAACGCAAAGGGGGTTCTGCTGTTTGGGTGTGGTTTAAATAGTCCAGGTAAAGTAGTTCCAGGTCAAATAGTTCCAGGCCCAGCCACACCCAATACACTAGACCGCATTGCTTGGTTCTAAAGAACTGAGCGGTGTAATAGGCCTCCATGTTGGATTAAGGTCCAAAACTGGTATTGCTTTATTCCTGATAATGAGCCTGGCGCCAAAGGTGCCAGGACTGACTCCATGTATGTTCCTGATGGAGTTTTAAGGCCTTTGGGGCCAGTGTGGAGGGCTTTAGCCCCACTGCTGCCAGGGGGCTGTTATACCTGAGTGGGTCAGGGGCATGGATCGTGACACCAAATTTCACATCTCTCGGAATCAAGGGAAGGCCCGAATCACATTTTCATTAATAAAGTTTTCTGTTTATGCCACCAAAATCGTTTTAGCAAGGGGCGACTGTCACCTTTAATAAAAGTCTGGAATTAACATTGTGACATGCACACTACACTTTTCATGCGATAAAATGTATTTCTCCCATTTTAATGAAACTACAGTTTCAGTCCTCCTTCACTGGGCCCCCACCTTTTTTAAAGTTTAATTTCTCTTTTTTTTTTTTTTTTTTTTTGTTTTTAATCTTTAAGATTTTTACAAAGGAAGGAATAATTCTTCGTTGCTAACTTCATGTCCTGAGTCTCTCTGAAACTATCAGCGGAGACACTTTTGTTTTAATGTGGAGAAAACGTTTGTGGAGAGCAAGACACCACTACGTTTGGAGGAGCCTGCAGGATTTCCTGTAAGTTGCGTAAAATGTTGTAGGATGCTATCAGCCATGAGGTCTTGTCGCCCGCTATTAATCTTGACCAACAGAGTGCTTCATCCTGCAGCGCGTAGTCCGAGAAGATGTATCTCAGGTGCAGGGCTCTTAACTTCGCGGTTTCGGGACAAGAAAGCAACAAATGACGGATGGTTTCTGTTTCTTTTGTTTGGCCACAAAATCTACAGGAGTTTGTGGTCGCGAGGCCCCGTATGAATAAGATCTCGTTTGTATATAGCAAGTTCAGTCTAGCTCTTAGTAACAGAGACCTTGCTTGCTTAGACGGGAACTGTTTTACAAGTGGTTGTAGCTCGTTTAATTTACGAATGTTCACCGGCAGGTGACTCGTTAGCTTGTTTGAAGCCGCTTTTTCAATTGTTTTGATCCAGTCAAGTTCCTTCACTCTGGTCAATACTTTTACTGGATTGGTGTTGAGAGTCTCCATGTCGAGTGCAACTTCTTGAAGGATTTTCTTGATTCGATCTGACCATTCGTTTAGCATCCGACATTTTTGTTCATTTATTTCTTGAAGAATCAGGTAGTAGACAGAAGGGCTAACAGCTGTTTGACATTTCCAGAAAAGCATTATGGATGTGCAATTTACTGATCCCTCGAGGGAAAGAAGACTGAGTTCTTGTCTTATGCACGCTATAGGCACGCATTTTGGAAGCCCCAAGATTGACCGCCAGAACGTTGCCTCCAGGATAGACCAGATGGATGTGGGAATATTAGGCAACGCATCTGCTCCGTAAGCTAAGGTTGGGACCACCTTCATTTTATAGAAGTTGATCACCGGGATCAAGGAAAATCGACCAAATTTCCTGTCAATGGCTTTCGCTTGTGCTATGAGTTTTCTGGTTTTTTCTTTTAGGAGATTTTGCATACCAGTCTCTTTTTTGGAGTTGTCCAAGATGACTCCCAGATACTTAAATTCTGTCACGTTTTCGATCTGGTTTTTATTCAAAACTAGGTTCGTCTTTCCAGTAGTTTTAGTATTTTTGGACAGAGACATTAGTTTGGTTTTTTTGTCGTTTATCTCCAAGTTGTTTCTTTCCATGTATTGCTGGAGGTTATTCAACTGACGTTGCAGTCCAATTTGTGTGTGGTCGAGGAGTATAACGTCATCTGCGTACAGGAGCCTTCCCACATGCTCTTTCCCGATTTTTGGGGCGAAGCTGCGCACCGTTTCTTCCGATATCTTGATGTCTCCCAGAAATGCCAAGAACAGTGCCGGAGCCAAAGGGCAGCCTTGTTTTACGCCCCTTTTTGTTGGAATCGAGGCGGATAGGAGACCCTGTTGATCCAGGCGCACCCTCATGTTTGTCTCCGAATACAGCGCTTTGATGGGTTCTAAGATGGATGGCGGGCAATTCCATGCCTCTAGCTTGTCCCATAACAGGCCTCGGTCTATACGATCAAAGGCCTGAGTGAGGTCCACGAAGACAGTGAAAATCCGAGGGCCTCCCTCAAGGACTTTATGTTTCATGATGTTCATTATCAAGATATTTGCAGATGTGCCGAAGTTTTTCTTGAATCCTGATTGTAAATGGTCTTCACAAGGTGCCGTTTTAGCCCACGCCTTAAATTCCTTTAGCAAGAGGGACCCGAACACCTTGCCTATGCAATCTAGCAAGGCGATTGGGCGGTAGTTTGCCGGATCGCTTTTGTTGCCTTTTTTGAAGATGGGCACCACCGTCGCTGATTTCCATGATGGAGGGATTGATTTTGTTATGGCGCATCTCCGGAAGATTTCACACAAGAAGGCCGTCCATTCTTCAGGATGTGCCTTTAGATCCACGTTGGTGATCCCATCGGGGCCGGGCGCTCTGGAGTTCTTAAGTGTCTTGATCTGACAACTTATATCTTCGGCGTTATCCAAGGTTATCCATTGTGCAGATTTGGAGTTCTGCTTGGGAGTCCTAGTTGTTTCTGGTAGTGCAAAGAGGGTTTTGAAGAAATTCGCCCATTCGGGTTCACCTACGTTGTTAATTATAGTTGATTTTTCTTGTGGTGTGGCTGAATTTATTAGCGACCAGAATTCTCGGCTTTTATTCCCTCGTATAGCTGTTTGAATTTCCTCGGCGTCTTGCTGAAACAATTTCGCCCGATGCTGTTTGAGCCATGATCTGTACACCCTGGTGGCCTCTATGACTGTCTTGTCTGTTTTTGTGAGGCCTCTAGCAAGGGCTTCTCTCTTCACTTTTCTAAGGACTCTCTTCTTTTCAACCAAGAGTTTGTCGTATACGTGCTTCCTGGGTTCTTCGTTGTTTTTCGGGCCCCTCTTCTTTTTATAGATCTCTAGGAATGGTAGATAATCTGTCTCGTTTGCTTGAGTGGTAATGTTTTGAGCACAGTACTTCCGTTTAAGGCTGGTTATTGCGTTTGCTGACAATTTTATTTTTGTTCCTCTGACATTTGTTTCCAGTTGAGGTAAAGTCTTTGGGTTTTGGATCTGGTTTGTCTGCCAGGTAACGTGTAGCATGTTATGATCACTTTTGCTGGTCCTAGTAACCCCAAATTCCGTAGTTAACCTCGCCAGGCTGTCGGAGACGTAGATGTAATCGATTGTTCCGTTACATAGGCCATTTTCCCAAGTTGGGAGGAAGGTTTCTTTGGCTAGGACCTCACTCATATTATGTAGATCCCTGTATGTCATCAGTTTTGACCATGCCCTTCCTCTTGAGACTGTGGATGAAGTTTTTTGGGCCGGGTGTTCTTTACTGTTGTTTTTATCACAGGAGGCGTTGATGTCCCCGCACAGCAGTAGATGTAATGCCGCGTGCGTGGATGTGGCCGAGTCAATGGCTTGTTCAATCATTTTCAGGAAGTTGCTGGCATCAACAGTCGCTGGGTTCCAGTAAATGTTCATTATGACTAGTGTCGATTTTGCGTTTTTACCTTTGTTTGTTTTGTGCTCATTCAGTTGTGTGCTGATCATAAGTAAAGATTGATTACTTCTCAAAACTTTTGCTTCAGACAGGCCGCAGTTATGTCGAATCGCAGTCAAGATTCCTGATGTCGGACGCCCTTTCGAGCCCTTTTTTGCGGGGGCCAAAAAGATGTTGTACCCATCAAGGGTAGGCGGCTCCATTAGCCAGGTCTCCTGGAAACAGAGGACGTCGAATTCTGATAATTTTACGTCACTAGGTGCCGTAAGGTGCCCGTGGCCTCTTGTGTTCCAGGAGCAGAGTTTTAGGCCATCTGGAGCTGGTTTTCCGCCGCGTTGCTGTTGATCGACGTGCTCCGGGATAAGCAATTGCTAGCTTTTGTGTTGTTTTTGCAGCATTTTCGGGAACCAGTCCCACAATTTTCTTGCCGGAAGTTTGCTGGGAGAAGCCATCTTCTTTGCTGGTTTAGCGTCTAGTCCACGGGGGTTGGGCCTCAATTTGTCCGGGTGGGCTTTAGTAGCGAGTCTGTTTGAGGACGAGTGGTCACTTTCACAATACTTTCTGTTCCTTACTGGTGACCTGTCGTAGTAGTCTTCCAATGGATGGGTTAAAGGTTTCCGAGGGCAAGTATTTTTAGTACTACTCCGTTTTTTTGCTTCCTTACAGAGGTCCTCGTCTTTCCCCCTTTGGTTTTGTAGGTGGTTTATGGCCTCTTTGTCTCGGTTCTGGCTCCGAGCTGGCTTTTGCCGGGGCAAGACTGCACCGGCCTTTGAGGTGATTTCTCTCGTTGATTCCGTTAGATCGTATCCCATTTTGAGCAGATTGGTAGAGTCGCTTTCCAGTTGACGTTTAGTGGTCCTTGAGGCAATGTACAGGTGAGCCACTGCCTTTTTCCGTCTATGACTCGGGTCCACAATTAGTAAGTCTTCGGATCTTATTTGGGCTAATGACGGAATGTAGCTAAACAAAGCGAGTACACCCCCTCGATTTAAGGTGATTTCGTCGTCGTTTCCCTCAATCTGTTCTAATTTCATTATCCATCTTGTCATCTCTCTTTGGACTTGAGCTTTATTATACTTTTCTGTTTTTGAGACATAATGGAATTTAAGAGGCCCGTCGTATGCTGGCCTTGCCTTTGCCGGTGTTTTGTGTCTTTTTGGTGTTATCTGACCGCGGGACGATCTGTCCCGCCTCTTGTATTGCTTCCTCAAAGAGCTTGCTAAGTTTCCAACTTTGTTGTCCTTTATGGCTTCTTTTCGGTTTCCATTTCTGGAGTTTTCGTCTTCGTGCTCCGTCCTATGGACTTTTTTTTTCTTCTTTGTTGTGTTTACGTAGATTTTCTGAGTGTCGAGGAGTTGAATTTGATGACTCTGTTCTTACACTCTCAGGTCTTCTATTTTTGTAGGGTTTATGGACGTTTTCTTCTTTATTGAGTTTGCTTTGGTTTTCAACGTTTCGAGGCTCAACTGTCGCTGAGTCTGTGCTTGTTGTTTCGCTCCTTTTTTCCTGCAGGACTTCGTCATCGCAGTAGATACTCAAGTTTATCAAGTCCTCTTGCATAAATTCTTCTATTGTCTTTGGTGACTTGTTTGCTCTCAAGATTTCGATTTTGTTTGCTAGTGACGCTGGGGCCGTTGACGGTGTTTTTTCCCCTAGTCTATTTTTTGGCTTTCCGTTTTCTTTAGACGACCCTTTGTTCGTTTTTTTTTGTAAAACGAATACTGGCTCTAATGCTGGACAGATTTCACTCCTCACAGACATTTGTCCCCCTTTGGCGTTGACTTTTGCTATTGGTGAGGGCGCAGTTGTGCTCTCCGTTAGATCTATCGTGAGAGCAGTTTGAGAGCTAACTTCTTTGCAAAGCGAACTGTTTAGGGCCTGGACTAGCCCAGTCCCCGCTGTGCCCAGAGTCCTCGTTTGTGCTTTGCTTGCTTTGTTGTTTTCCTGCGCTATGATGTAGGCTTCCAAGAAATTCAATTTTGTCAGTAATGATGCTTGGATAGACGTGTGATCTTTCAATGTGTCGCTTATACCCTCGTATAGCTTCATGAATGGGCAGAGAGCTATTGACACTGTTGACATTATTGCCGGTACGTCCAGATTATATGATATAGGAGTGCTTAGAGGTTGTTCCACGGGCAGCGGTGGCCGCTCTTTCGTTGAAGGAGTATGCCAGTCTGACAGAGAACCCGTTTGAGACGGGCGTTGTAGCTGGATGACTTCTGTCGGTTTCCTGCAAGGTTCGTGCACCATTGAGAGATCACAAAGTACTTGATCGTTGTTAAGAATTGAGCCGTTGGTTTTTTGTTTGCATGATGGAGTGCCATTTAACTGAAGACTGTCCTTTTGCGTCATCTTGGTTTGCGTGTTTTCCAAGGGCTCTTTGGCAGTGTCTATAGTTGTGGTTTCGTGGGTGTCTTCTTTCGTCAACAATGTCTCTTGGCCCTTTGTTTGGCCGTCACTCTTTTCTTGGGTTTCCAACAATGCAGGTAGAGGCTGATCGTTTTCCTTCGAGATCGAGGATCCATTTGCGATCTCTTGGATTATACGAGGGCTCTCTGGGTCCTCAGCCAGCTCTTGCTCCCCATGAAGTGGCACTGTCCTCTGGGGCGTCAGTTTTTGGGGGCTTAGGATGTTTTCGATACGGGGCGTCAGTTGGGACCTGCGGTATAGGATGCTCAATCCGTCTTTGTTTAGAGGCCGGCAAGCAGTCGTTCAGGGCTTCTAGGATTTCCAGGTCAGTAAGTTCGGCCCTTCCAGCGTTGATGAGGGATGGTCGAAGGTTGAAAAAGTTTCTCAAGTTAATGGCGTTATCATTTGTGTTTGTAGTTTTTTTCTGGGCTAGGCCTTTTCCTTTGGTTTGTTGCCCCTTTTTCGTTTTTTTTATGCTATTTCTGTTGGAAACGTTCCCGGCTTTGTGGGGCTGTGCAGGTCTTTGGCGTTTTCTGTTATTTGATGACCAGATTTCATCTGTTTCTTGGCTTACATCCCCCGGAGATGGCAATGGTCCTGTACTCGGCTCAGCATGGATCAGAGCCTGAACTTCGCTAGTAGTTGCCAAGGGCAGAGCTTCGTCCGCCTTCTGGGCAAAGTCTAGTTGTTGGATGTCGATGAGAGAGGCCGACACTTGCTGGGCGGGCTCGACCCCCCTCACAGTCTCCACATGGGACTCGCCGCCCCCCCTCTTTCTCGAGGCTCGGGGATCCGGGCTGTCTCTGGAGGGAGCGTACGGATCTGCTCGACCACCACCTCCTCCACTCCCCGTTCCTCCTCCCCGAGGGTTAGTTCGATAGCTGCCGGAGGCGGGAGGCTGCGGTCGAAGCCAGGAACGCCTGGCGGGGGAGAACCTCCCACTGGAGCTTTTCCGACTACATCGTCTCCGCGTCTCGACAGCGAATGCGTCCGCCCCCTCGCCTCCTCACCAACCTTCGCCGGTGCCGAATCCCCTCCGGGAGACGACTCCGGCAGGCGAGTGGGAAGCCAGCCTGGGGCAGGCGCATCGACACCGGGCTCCTCTCTGCCCGGCCCCACCGCAGCAACCAACTGCTCCATATTTGTGTGGTCGATGCAGGTGGTTTTTGGTGATAGTGTATTCGGCAATTTGGTAACCTTGGGTCTCCCTTTTGGTCTTGTGCGTGATGGCTGGTCCATCATTGTGTTGGTTATCTCTTGCAAAGTTATTATTTTTTTTGTCGGTGTAGAGACTGTTGCAAGCGTTTTTAGACCGGCGCTGCGAAGACATCGTCCATCGTCGTCTTCCAGGAGGGGAGGGGAGTCCATGGCGGCCCTGGCTCTGGCTGCCCGGCCTGCCAGGACTGCAGGACTGTCACTCTACGTCCACTCCGCGGCCGCTCCACGGCTCAAATGCTCTTTTGTACTGTGGGTCCACCCACCAGCACAACAATGGTAAAAAGACTCAGGAACAGGTGAAAGCAGGTAGGAAAGGCGTGCAGTCCTCTCTAGCAGGGCAGGACTGTCACTCTACGTCCACTCCGCGGCCGCTCCGCGGCTCAAATGCTCTTTTGTACTGTGGGTCCACCCACCAGCACAACAATGGTAAAAAGACTCAGGAACAGGTGAAAGCAGGTAGGAAAGGCGTGCAGTCCTCTCTAGCAGGGCAGGACTGTCACTCTACGTCCACTCCGCGGCCGCTCCGCGGCTCAAATGCTCTTTTGTACTGTGGGTCCACCCACCAGCACAACAATGGTAAAAAGACTCAGGAACAGGTGAAAGCAGGTAGGAAAGGCGTGCAGTCCTCTCTAGCAGGGCAGGACTGTCACTCTACGTCCACTCCGCGGCCGCTCCGCGGCTCAAATGCTCTTTTGTACTGTGGGTCCACCCACCAGCACAACAATGGTAAAAAGACTCAGGAACAGGTGAAAGCAGGTAGGAAAGGCGTGCAGTCCTCTCTAGCAGGGCAGGACTGTCACTCTACGTCCACTCCGCGCCTCTTTTTAGGCATGTGACTAGCAGAGCCTGGTCTGTGTTTATGTTATCTTACCCCTTCAAAGCATGTGATGTTCTGATAACAGCTGATAATGGACACAGTATGGGCTTTGTGACCTCAAGGGCAATCCTGCAGCAAGAATAGAGATGGGCCTATCTGGTCTTCACTACGTTTCTGATCTAAGGAGTATATTCTTTCTTGTATTTTTAAGGAAGGGCTCTGATTGATGGTGACAACCAGGCCTCTCTTCAGGGCAGCAGAGGGAAGGTTGTGCTGGTTAGTTTCATATTGGGAAAAATGACTGGCAGCACATGGCCTTTTAACTCATGCACAATTTCACTTCTAAATTACATTTTATAAGGCACACAGTTTCAGCACATATATCACTTCAAAATTGTGCTTCGTCTGAGGCGGTTATATGCAGAAACCATGTTAAAATTTTGAAAGTGTAGTGAGCATTTCGCTTAACATATTGTCAATTTGGAGGGAAAAATAAAAGTGACATTCTTATAATTAATTTACATGCAATGCTCCGTTTCACGTCAGCTGCTTGGAGCACGTGCTGGTACCCCATTGAAGATACTGTGTACTGTGGTTTCTTTATATGTGTGAGTGCACTTTCTATGGATTTGTCAGCAACATGTCTATATTTTCCTTCCTGAAATGCATTGTGCACATCTTTGCACTTTTTAGCGTCAGGCCCACTTTCGTTCCTTAAATTTTTGGGCCCAATGGGCCTTTATGTCTGACATCATTTCTGTGCTAGCCTTATATTTCAGTGATCATTCTCCAATGACTCTGGCCTCTTTATATTTGACACCCATTGGCTAGATTTCACCCCAAAGGTGAGAGAAACCCGAAGGATCTAATTGAACTGTAAGCTGTTGAAAGAACTGACACTCTTTCCTAAGACGTACCTGCAAGCCAAAGTGTGGCACTCTGAAAGAACTGGAACGCTCATCTATCCACAAATCCTGAGACACTGAGCTTTGAATGTTGGGAAGGGAGAAGCCATTCTGACATTTATTTTTGAGACACTATTTTCCTCTGCAAACACCCCTTTTCACATTTCTAAATTGAGGAGGCGGCAAGGTTAGGTTTCTTTAGTATACGCCTCTTTTAATTTGACAAGACTGACTAAAGACCGTTTTCCTTTAGTTGATGGTCGTGATTACTCCCATCTTAGCTATAGGGCCAGGAAGGAAGTCTCAAACCCTTTCTGAAGATATTAATAAAGGTTTTTGAAACTTACTTCACTTGTGTCTGTCTAACTGTTGATACCATGGCTTCCTCACAGCGGGCTTTGATGGGTAACCAGTGCGCTTCACTTCTGAGAACTGAGATGTGGTCAGAACGTTTGACTGCTGAGATGACATACATTCACGGCATGCAAGCATAAAACTGGCACGTAGAAAGGAAGGGCCAGTAGCATACCTGTGTCTTTCATGTCTCATCTCAGAGATATTCAAAGCTGCAGCTCAATCGACCGAAAACATCTCAGAGGATTCCCAATATCCTCACATAGGAGCAACAGGCAGAGGGCAGACTTTAGCAAAACAGCAAAACATCACATAGGAATGTCAATATCCTCACATAGGAGCAACAGGCATAGGGCAGACTTTAGAAAAACATCACAGAGGAATGTCAATATCCTCACATAGGAGCAACAGGCATAGGGCAGACTTTAGCAAAACATCACAGAGGAATGCCAATATCCTCACATAGGAGCAACAGGCAGAGAGCAGACTTTAGCAAAACATCACAGAGGAATGTCAATATCCTCACATAGGAGCAACAGGCAGAGGGCAGACTTTAGCAAAACAGAAAGGGAAAAGCCGTTGTCTTGATTCACATGTGCACTTTAGAAAAAAAACCATGGTTGACAAATAGCCAAGGTTTCTCAAATAAAAAAATTGTGTTTTCAACCCTGATGCACAATTTGCACTTGCCACTAGCCATGGGCTAGTGAGAAATTATTTTCGGTGAGTAAAGAATGGTGCACTGTCAGTATGTCTAGACATGAGGTGGCATTTCCTTTCATGCCTTTATCCTTATTGTTTCTTATTGAGGTTTGGTAATTGATGCATTGTTATAATAATTCAATAAAGGAAATTAAATATGTTGATTAATGGCTGGATGGTCGCTTGCAACTTGATATTTTTCCCCTGTTTTTCCCCTGTTTTCAACTGACCATTGAACGTGCACATGGTACTAAGATACTATAGGAGATTTCAAAGCAGAATAATGTATGTCTTGAACAAGTGATTAAAGATGGGAAAATATTTGTTAAGTGTCTAGTTCAAAAAGCATGCGATGATAACATTAGATAGTAGACTGTCAGTGTATATATGACAGAGGAGACGCTGAGATTAGAAAAGGAAGAGGGGGCTGACATTCCAGACACACATTTCCATTTGAGAGTTGGTGGTAGTGTGGTGGCAGGTAGAGATTAAATCAGTAGACAGACCCAGAGGGACAGTCCTGGCTCAGCTACGTTTTAGGTATGTCACATTAAGCTAAATTAGGACCCTTTTATAATTTCAAATGTTTTAATTACAAGGACTAGCAAGGCAAAGCATCAACATCCGAGAGATCATTTTGATGATGAAAAGTACAGTCAGCTTTGAAAGGCTGTTGTGCTACACAGAGGGCTTAGCCACTTGTAGATACACAGATAGATATGGCTGTTTGTCATAAACCAGAGAGTGAAGAGAAAAAGAAAGGCATTTAAAATAAAACATAGGCAAGCCTGCGTGGCGCAGAAGCCCATTAGAGAAACAGCTCCACCTTGAATGGTGAATTCCACAGATAAATAAGGCGTGCAGGTTATGTCACATCAGAAACTAAACAGCTTTTGTGTTTTTATTTCACATGCAAATTACCCCCAAATCTAGCAAACACTTCCATGCGCCACACAATGAATACGAGTAAAGCAAGATCATTTTAAAACGTGCAGGACTTGTGTATCTGACTGCAGAATATCTAATCATTCCACAATGCTGAGAAATGCGCAACACAGGTGTGTTCAGAATGACAGACATGCACATGAAGGCTGCTTCATTGACCTACAATTGTGAAAAGCATAAATGGACCTTTGTGCACCTGCAGTCTGATACACGTGCTCCTGTCCCATATATGATATGCATATGGAGTCTGGAATCCACCCATTGTGCTCAGTCCCTAAAAATCAGAAGAATTCATTCACATAATTAGGTCAAAATCTAAAAAGCAGAGCATTTTTCACATGTCTCGGGAGGATAGCTCAGCGGCAACGTGCTCATCTTGAAAGGAAGATGACATGGAGCAACACAGGTTCAATTCCCAGGTCCGCGCTTAGAAACTTCTGGGTATTAAGTGCATTATAAATAACCTATCATATCATTCCCAGGGTTAGTATCCGAGCAAAGCCACCAGCAAGCATACTAACGCCATAGAAAGCACAGCCACTCCCCTGTGGTTGGGCTGAGCAGACAACACACAGTAAAATACATAATGTGATAACAGCATGTTAGGGAGAATTCTCCAGAATGGCTAATTTCCCTTACCTTTTGAGTCCCTCAGCAGCTTTGCTGGATTTCTAGGGTTTCATTTTTTTTTACCTGGTAAGAGTGTGAGCCTTTTTTTCCCACTTTTACATGTGTTTTGCTGTGTGTTATACATTTTGTGTTCATGGATATTTTTCAGACTTCCCACTTTAAAACTCAATTTTCTGGGACTGACTACTAGCTCCCAGAACATGTAAAGTTGCCATTGACTTTACTAGTCTTTTTAAATGTACAGACCCAGTACACCCTATCTTCCAACAGAGTACTGGATGGATTAATAGTTATCCCCTTTTGTCTGATTCTCCTGGAACATTATTTTGTTCCCATTTCTCTAAGATTTGGCTGGTGGCAGTGGTATCTACCCTTTTCGTTCTACCGCGGGCTATGAAAATAGCCTCTGGTACCGTTAGAGACTATGGTGGTAGCCTCAAGCTCAACCCGGTAATCCATTTTTATTTTAACTTGGGTCCGGTTGACTTCTTTTGCCATATCTTTTAGTAAAGGTCTTTTTAATGTTTTACTCTGTGCGCCAAACCAGGTTTGGTTCCTTTGATCACCTTCCTTTGGCAGGCTTCTGCACAGAAGCCCTCCTTAGGCGCCTGAATGACTGGGGTGGACAGGATGTGAGGGAGGGGTTTGAGGCCCCCTGCACAGGGTCTCCTCGGAGACCCAAGTCGCACTCTAGTTTGATTGGCTATCTGACTGTCCTGCCAGGACAGCCACCCTGCTCTGTGATTGACAGCCAAGCTGTGTGAATGGGGGTTTTGGTGCATAAAAAGCTTGTCTCTGGGACTGGAAGGCAGAGTCGCCACTGGATCGAGAGACCCAACGACAAGCTGAAGGAAGAAGACTGCTGCAACTAGTGGACACCCAGTGAAGTCCTGCTGCAAGTCCGAATCGCCTAGATTCAATGACAGAGGAGATCTGTAAGGAATCCTCTTCCCTTGAGCCTGGTGGGACCAACCAGCACACAAAGCCCCTGGTCCTCCTCTTCAGACTGGTCGTATTTGCTGTGCTGCAGGAAACCAGATAGCCAGTGAGAGAGAGTCCATTCCTGCTTTTAAGAAGTGCACCTTTTATTCGTCGCTTTGCACTGCTGCTGGCTTCTTCCCTGGGCAGTGCAGGACCCTCCAGCCGTCATCCTTCTTGTCACCACAACTGAAGCTTCAGGAACCGTGAGCCTGCCGGAACTGCCAGGAACAACTGCCTCAGCTACAGCATTCTTCTTCTTTAAGGTACTGTTCAAAATTCAGTCGTTCATTCCGTCTGGCCGCGGTGAAAGTGTTTGAAATCTTTCGCCTCTGTGAAGGCTTATCCTTCTCTTCTCCTTTAAATAACTTTTCCTCCAACAAAATTCATTTTGAACTCTTGGCAAAGACTTAACCACGAACTACTTTGAACTGTGTGATCCTCTGCAAAGACTCTGAACCATTAACATTGGCCCAGGCCTATCAACTTGAATCCTAGTTGGAGTAGCCTTTTCTAGATTGCCCTGTCTATAACTTGTTGGTGTTTTTGATTTGTGATAACCTTGTCTTTCCTCCCCCTTTTAAATTGCTGGAGTGCCATTTTGCTCACACTTCATTTTGAGCTTAACTTGTCCAGAATTGATTGGGTGTTGTGTAGTATATTAAGATTGTGATTTTCTAATGCTTTATAATAGTGTACTGTTTTATAATTGATGGTGTAAATAAATGTATATTATTTTACTCAGAAACCTTGAATCAGTGTTTGCTTGAATCATAGTAATTGTTGTCCTTTGTGTAGTCTCTTGTACTGCTCATTTTACTCTTGAGATAGGTCTGGCTGCTCAGTCATCACTACCACTTTACTGTGTAGTACAGGCTTGTACCAAAGGTGAATTTGTTCTTGCACTTGTAGTCTTAATTGTGTGTGGTGTTCCCAAAGGGAACTGCATATGATTCTGCCTAACACAGCACATTATATAAGGAACTAGACAGTAAGCTCATAACATTAACATGTGCAACTTCTAGAAAAATAAGAGGAGTCAAAGATAACTACCCGTGATTCTCCTGTTCTCTAGCACACTTAAGAAGCACGTGCAAAGTTTTATTTTAGCTACAGGAGTTTAAAACGGACAGCATGTTTCTCTCTTCTCTCTTTCATAATGTAATGGTCCTTAGACATTGGAAAAGCATAAAAATCATGAGGTTCTTAATTATTTGATGCAATAATTTAAAAATACATAATTATTGTAACACCTGTTATTTTTTCCCTTAACTAAACGCAATGAAATGTGCAATAATGCATTAACTAAATAGAGCAGAGCGCGTTTCAATAATTCTGAAATATTGTTCTATTTTTGATTAAAATAAATAATGGCAGAGATAATGGCAGAGATGCACACAAATGATCAGAGTCTCCATGATGTTTCAAGGGTCTTTACTGAAATTGTGTGGGCTTTAGGGCTATCGCTATCTCTCTCTTCACAGCCTCGGGGGCAACGTGCTCACCTTGGAAGCAAGATGACTCGGAGCAACACAGGTTCGATCCCGGGTCTGCTTCGAAACCTCTGGGTATTAATCACAATATAAATAAGCAATCATATCAATGTTGGTATCCCCTCCTTACCCCAGGTGTCCTTAATCCCATGTTTGTGCTACTGATCGGTAACCCCTACTGTCTAATCTCTGGTCTTATGCAGGAGGTGGTTTCCAGGAATACAGTCCCTCAGGAACTTCCTAGCTAACCCTACTCTAGCCCCGCTTAGTGGGACTAGTGCCTGTACTTACTCTGCTAGATCTGCCACAGACCAATGACGATCATGTCTCCTCTGCCTTTTTCCTCTCTGTAGACTCCTCCTGCCATTTCTCTTTCCCTCCAGTGTTTCGCTCCACCTGTTCTCTGCCTCCACCCTTTGATGTTACCTCTTCCCTCCCTCATACTCCTACTCTACCACCATCACTCCTCACACTCTACTGCTACTAACACACTACTACCACTAATACACTACTACTGTCACTACTTCCACTTTTCCACCTACTAATACCCTCCTCCCTAAACTACTACTCCCGCCGTTACACTACTTCTCCCCTCCTCCCACTACATCACACAAGTACCCTCCTTTCCCTCAGTACCATTCACTTCACATTCACTCATTACCTAATTGGTTCTACTCACTCGCCACACAAACATGCATACTCACACTGCTGAACCAGTTTCACTCAGAAACCAATGCCTCGGCTGTTGCACAAACCTCCTCCACAAAATGCCACTCCCTCCTTCCTCCTGCTGGTCTCTTGTTCATCCTCAAGTACTGGCCAAACCCAGTTCCTCCCTGCTCCTGTCTGAAATACCCCTACCTCTGGCTTAATTGGACAGTTCCCCCTGGCTAAATTAAACCTGCATGTCCCTTCAATGGTGTGTATGTGCAGTAGAAAAGGGTTTTAAATGGACAAAACCCCACTTCTTTATTTGCACGGCTTGGCTGTGTCTCAATGGTGACGTTGTTAGACTTCAATGTGCCTATTTTAGTTATGAGGCTTGGTTTCCGGAAGCCTAATGGTAAGTTGTTTGGGAAAGTGTTGCCTAATGCTACTTAGTGGCGTAGGTATTGCTTCGGACCTGTTCTTGGTGTCGCTCGATATAGCCCTAGTCTGCATGCTATTTCCGTGGCTTTCCATCTCTCGCCAGAGTAGCATTGGCTATTTTCCCTGAAGCTGCACTGAGTATTAACGGGTCTCTCTCCCGGGTTCGTGGGGTTGCAGTCTCGTATCTCCACCCTGCTTTCTGTAGTGGTTGCAGCGCCCTCTTGTTCCATGGCTGGTGTGCCGACCCTGTCTTTCTGTGGCTTCTTTTTGCTGTTACTCTATTTGGTTGTGTCGCAGTGCTGCTGATTCTCTTGCTGGATCAGGGTGGGCAACTTTTCCCTCCCCTCATCTTCAAACGGCACATAACAAGGAAGACACAAACGGCTTGGTACCAACTTTCTCTCCTGAGAAAAATGAAGCCCTTCGTCCCAGAATACTCTGCTGTCCAAGCCTTGGTCCTTCCCACCTGGATTGTGGCAATGCCATTCTGGAAGGCCTTCCGCTGACTACCCTGGTGCCCCCCGAAGATGTTTCTGGCATTCTGCAGCACGAATCATCAAAGGACTCTAAGTTTGACTACATCACCACAACCCTAATCCAACTTCATTGGCTCCTGAAGCAAGTGTGCATTATCTTCAATTCCCTCTGCATCATCTACAAGGTTGCCACCCTGAAGTCCCCAAGCTACCTGAGAAACTCATCTCCGGAGCCCTACGATCCACCAGAAGTAACTGACATGTGCACTACTGAACCCTGCCGATGCAGGGGAAAAGAACCAGAAGACAGGTCTTCTCTGTCTGTGCCTTAAGACTTAATATCTTCTCCCCATCAACATCAGACTTGTGCATGGCTTCTGCAGTTCAGAAAGGAGCTCAAGGCCCTCCTCTTAAAGGAATGGCTCCTCCCTAACAGCTAGTTCCTAGCAGCTAGGTCCATGCACCCTCCACTCCACCACCCTATCTGAGACTGGATGATCTGAGACCCACTCTTTCCTTCTCTGGTTGCTTGTAGACCCCATGCTGCCAAATGTCCTGCCCTCCTGCTCTCGTTGTTGTTAGCTCCCCGCTCCCTTGTTTCTCTGCTTCACTCACTGTGTTCTTGCCCCAATAATTGTAAAGCGCTCCGTTGCTTCCCGAAGCTAAGTCCGCTCTCATTAAGCAGATATTGGCCCACAGGTTGGGAATAGAAATGGGATTGCTCTCTGGGGCTTCCTACTCTCTCAGGCTTAAGACTGGCGCTGGATCCCATCCTGGCCAGGCCAAGGCTCTGGCCTTGTAACATTAAATAAATAACACATATACACTCTAATTCGTTGAACATAAAGGAGATCGGAATTAAACAATTATTTCAAATGAGATGATTCCGTAATTAATAATGACAGAATTCTGTCAGAAAGGTGAGGGGAATTCAAAACTTATATAATACTACATACTACATATATAATACACATAATATACTTGTATGAAGACATAGCAAGTACATTTGAATAGTTTGGATAAAATGAACTCATTAGATGATTAAATACATGAATAAAACTTTAATCACAAAAATATTCACAAATTTAGAGCGGCAAAAGACAAAATGCAGAAAGTGGTAATTCTATTTTTTATTAAATAAAATATTCCATCCTTCATGAACAAATTAATTGTTGTAATGTTTCTCTGCTTCAGAAAAGACCATCAAACAGAGCATTATCCCAAAAATATGTATTTAAATACATGTTCACTGGTGTGATAGTCACATGACACCAGGGGATGTGGCCGTAAGAGACCATGTGATAAAGGTAATATAAAGGAATAGGTAAGCCCTCAAGGGCATTGCCGCTCCGAGACTGTGAGCCTGTGTGTATGTCTCGCTTCTTGTGCAGCATGCCTTGGTCTGCCATGCCCAACCCGTGGCGTGCAACATCACATTGGCGATGAGGCAGTGAAACGGCTCCACCGCAACCCGCACCTTGGCCCAGGTCGCGCAACGCCACAATGACCTGCAAGTGCACCCCAGGCATCCAAAGGCCTGCTGACTCGACCGCGGAGTGGCTCCTGTTTCACACCCCTTCTGGGTGCCGGGGACCACAGCAGCACACGCTTGCGCTGGCCGTGAGTACGATTAGAGTGCCAGAGCTGCCCCGCCCCATTACACTGTTGGCTCCTGTATCTGTTCCCACAGGAAGTGCCTCCCAGCTAGCCGTGCCTCGCTAGGACCACCATATATTTTTTTTATTGATTGATTTAGTTGAATTTAATCAACCTTTCAATGTCAATACAACACCATAAAAATCATTTTCATATACATTGAAAATATTATCTACATAAAATCACATAGTATACAACACATAATAACATACAAAAACAATTTCATGTTATAACCTATGAAACAAATGAAATGAAATAAGATCAAATAAGTACCTATAAGACAATATCAAAAGCCACCTGTCTAACTTGGATCTTATTTGACAGTTTTAATTCTAGTTGGGGATTTCCCCCCAATTTTTATTTTTCAGTAACTAACTGAAAGATGGCTAAAAGCAACACAAAAAACAATGACAAGTGCCACCTGCCCAACTTAAATCTTTTAGACAGATTTTGGTTCCAGTTGTAGTCTTTCCAAAAAATGTACAGTAGCTAACTGAATTGGCAGATGAAAACAACCTAGAATTATAGACCAACACACATTCCACTCCAGGCTGCCCAGATATTTACAATGCTTACCAAAATGTATTTGTCTAAGATCCCTTAAATTGGGGCACTGGGTTATCAGGTGTTCTAAAGTTTCTATTGCACCTCATTTGTGACAAAATCGACAGATAGTATCTTGGGGTTGCAACAAGTGACGCTTTGTGAGGACCTCTTTTGTATACCATAAATTAAAATGTAAACGTAAAATTGCAAGCCTGTATTTCACTGTTGGAGCTCTCTCTAAATAAGGAGATAGCATACGCAATTTCCTGGGGGGAAACCTATGAACGTCACCACCTCCATATTGCCTGCACAGCTCACAAGTTCTGATCCAATCAGCATGGTATAATTTCTCTTTAGCCTTATCAGGATTAGTGGTCAGCAATTCGATGTTTATGTCGCAGGCAGCAAGAATTTGACAGACCTTGTTTACCCATGTGACCATAAAACAATGTTTAGTTGAGAACATGTAGGCAGATAGCGATCATAGAATGATGTCAGCATTAGTGGAGATCAGACACTTTCTAAATAAGGAGCAGAGTCTCCAATTATATAGCGCATGGAGAGAAACCAGAACCAGTTCATACCTGAGCCATGCATGAGGCACACATATCGGTAAGTGGAGGATTTGTCTCCAGAATTTAGCTTCCCATTGACCAAATTGAAAGCGGGTGTTAATTAGAAGTGTCTCCAGACCGTACAATAGGGCTGGGATCGCCTTCTGGTTCCAGTACAACCATGCTGGCTTGATATAAAATGTGCCATATCTATACATAATTATTTTTGTTTGTGCTATTGCTGTGTCTAGTTTCCTCTCCACCCATTCAAGCTGGCTCTTTGAATTAACTATGCCCTCAAAGCACATGCCCAGGTAGGTGTAATGGGTTACTATTTGTAGTTCTGCCTGTCTAATTGACCACTTACAGCGTCTGGGCCCAGCCCTCGTGGGTGCATATACAACAATCTGAGTCTTCCCTGTATTAACTCTGAGTTCACTGTGTTGGATGTAAATTTGGAAGGCTGTCAAAAGATTTTGAAGACTTAGCTGGGTTTTAGAAATTAAGACAAGCTCGTCTGCGAACATCAATGCCTTAATGGAAAGGCTACCCAATTTCGGTGAATCTGAAATTATATTTGGCAAATGCATCTCTGAGATCATATATAACGTAATTGAAGACGGATGATGCCAGCAGGCACCACTGTTTGAGCCCCTGTGCTGTCTGTATGGGTGCAGACAGCACTCCATCTAGCGAGAGACGGACACGGATCGATGTTTCAGAATGTAATGCGTGGATAATTTCATATAATGAGGTTGGACACTGATCTCTTGATAGTTTCTCCAGCAATATTCCACGAGAAATGGAATCAAACGCAGAGTGTAGGTCTACGAAGGCAAAGTATACCGCTTGTTTCATAGCCTGACACTGAGCCTTGATAGTTTCTCCAGCAATATTCCACGAGAAATAGAATCAAACGCAGAGTGTAGGTCTACGAAGGCAAGTATACCGCTTGTTTCATAGCCTGACACTGAGCCTTGATTGCGTTCAGATATATTAAATTGATATGAGTGCCCACACCAGGCACAAAGCCTGTTTGAGATGGATCGCGCAGGTTGTGTGCCTGTATGTATTAAAGTCACGAAGCACCAATTTTGTAAAAGTCTTGCCTGGGGCGTCCAACAAAGCGAACGGCCGATAATTTTGGGGTAGAGTGCGATCTCCCTTTTTAAAAATGGGAATGATCACAGATGTTTTCCAAGAGAACAGGACTATTCGTGTCTTCACTACCTGTTGGAAGATCTGATCCAAGATTAAGGCCCATTCAACAATGTTGGATTTTAATGTAACATTAGTAATGCCATCGGGCCAGCAGCCCTTGATGTGCTGGCACGTCGTATGAGGTCTTCAATGATTATTGGGGAAAAATTCAAGGACCATCCCACTGTTGATGGCAGTGCCACCTGTACTTCATCAGAACGTGCATCAGCATACAAATTGGAGAAGTACTCAATCCATTTGTCTTCATTTACAGCCATGAGTTGTGCATCTGCTTGCAAGTTGCAGGGTTGGTTATTAAGTAGGTCCACATCTGAGCTGAGTTTTTATTCGCCATCACACGTCCCATATGCTCACTGTCATGTTGAAACATGAGATGTTTCCTGGATTTGACCCAATTTTTATATTGGCATTTAGCAGTATTTAGCTCTTTTCGACAGGACATAGCTCCTGCTGCTAAAATAGCCCTTCTTTTTCTCTGATATGCTGCACGTTGTAGTTGTATGTCGTGGTCGAATACATGTTTGTACTTCAAACGATCTTTTGACAGAATAGAGACCGTGTTGATGAAAGGCACCAATAACTCTGTATAGTGTACTGGCATACAAGCCCTCACATTTCTTTCAAGGTTATGTCTATAGGCTGACACCTTCGCATCAGACCATTTTAGACGATTCTTTGAGGAGTTAATGGCTAGTATTTGGTTTGCAGACGACTTTCTATTGTGATCGTAATCTCCTGCAATTAACAATGCTAGGAGCTTATGATCACTATGTGGCAATTTAAGGATCTCCAAGCTCTGAACCTGTTGGAAAAGATGTTTGTCCACATATATGTAATCAATTGTGCTTGTGCTGGAATTTCGAAACCACGTTGTATGTGCAGGAATATCACCATGGACTGCCCCATTCACCATGTGGAACTGTCTTTCCGCCATGAAAGCCGTCCATGTGCGTCCATCTTTTGCATCACGATTTGTATTCCAACAGTCTATGTTCAGGTCACCCATGATGATGGTGTAGGTTATGTTGCTTGCAATATTAATTAGGTGTAGAATGCGGCCCACACCAGCATAAAATGCCTCGTCTAACATCACCGCCGATTGCGGTAAAGATTTGCTAGGGCTATTATTTGTGAGCAATAGGTCATTTTTACCAAAAGGATATAGGCACTTTCAGCTGCCCAATCAGTGATAGTAAGGCCCATTTTGAAGTTTACCGCAACCAGCAGTCCTGATGACGGTCTCCCTCCTGTTGGTAAAGCCGGGAGCCGAATAATATCATATCCATCCCATGCTGGTGTGGTGGTCAACCAGGTTTCTTGTAGGGCAATAATGTGGAATACTTGTGGAAGGTTTTGTATTGAGGCTTGGAGATGGGAATGACCTCTTGAGTTCCAGCTTGCAATTTTCAGAGCTGTTATTGGCGCCAACAGTTGTGGTTACTTGTGCGCCAGAGAGGAAACCAAGCCATCTCTTGTCTCGCTTATATGTACGCTTTGGTAGATGTTTGATTTGGGGGCTGTGCTTTGCAATTGAGGGTTTGCACGCTCGGGGTCCTCCGCTAGCAGAAATCCCACATCAAACAACCTCATTTTTTCCTGCCATACAAGGTTTGCCACCACTCCAGACGGAATCCACAATCTTATTATCGAATTTGTGATGTCTGAGATAAATTCGATTTAGTCACTGTCTTGCGATGACACGTTTTGGAGGGCACTTACATCGCTAAAGATGTTAAGGACACTTCTTCGATTCAGAACGTAGGAAGGAAAGTTACTGTCCCTGCATTTCAGGATGAAGGAGTGTGCGTGCACTCCCAAATCTTTCCTGTACTGGTTTAATTGAGGCAGGCAAAGTGGGAGCTGTAGAGGCATTACGCGAGTGTGGAGTCTGCATAGGTGGGATAAAGTTATTGTGCAAAGAACCTGGACCAGTGATGCCCGCGTAGGTCAGCGGTGGTAAGGATTGAAGTAATCCACTCGCCCCTTGATTTATTGGGCCACAAAAATAACGATTGGGGGGCTGGTAACACTGGCGCCGATGTATGTTCTGTCAAGTAGTCGTCTATCATTTGTCACAACCATAACCTGAGACTGTCCACCACAGGCAACTACGGGCAAATCACCAGGCGGGTGAAAGCTGACAAATTTTTTATTTTTTTTTATTTATTTTTTATTTTAAATTCAAAGTTTATTGATTTTATACAGATTCAACAATCACTTACATACATAATTTGTCAATAAGATATTAGAAAAGGCATGTAAGGTGAATACCGTCTTCATATGGCATGTGCAATAATTCTTGAGAAACGAACAGTATAGCAAACAAGATCTGTAAAACCCAGTCTCACTCCCCCCCTCCCCCCTCCCCCCCTCTAATATCTCCAAGTACGGGATTGAAAAACAACATGAAACAGTGAGACAACACCAGAAAGCATCGAATACAAATCTGTTATCCGACCAGGATACATAACATGGCCCAAGGAACCGTCACAACGAGAGTCATCGTTCATTAACAGTATTGACACAGATCACAACAATATTCTGCACACATTGTCTTTACAAGGCATGTTTGGCTCTGAACTCAGACCAGGCACTTTCGACATCAGTAAGATCTCCGTGTAAGGCGGCAGTCAGGCATTCCATTCTATAGATAGTTTGGGCGACCCCAAGCCACTCGGTTTTACTAGGGAGCTTGGGCCTCTTCCATACCATAGTGAGACAGGCTCGTGCAGCCATCAATAGACCGTGTACCATCCTAGGTGCTTTTACGACTTTGTCTCCCGTTTCGATCAAACCAAACAGGATAAACATTGGCTGCTGCACCCTTCCTTCGTTGTCCAGGTCCCTGATCCAGCTAAGAACCTCCGACCAGTAAGTCTGGACCATTGCACACCCCCACCACATGTGCCAGTAATCAGCCCGCATCCCACAACCCCTCCAACAGTATGGGCTAACCCCCTGATACATCTTGGCGAGCCTGATCGGATCATACTGCCATCTGTACAATAACTTTATAGCATGCAATTTATACTGGCAGGATATAGAGGATTTCGCAGTTCGTCTGCAGATTTGTAGCCACAGTTTTTGCGAGATTTGCCTGCCCATATCTGCTTCCCATCTGCTCTTAAGCGCCAAGGAGGGGGAAATATCGGCCTCGATCAAAGCCGAGTACATAGCACTTATCAGGCCACTGTAGCCCGTACATCGATCAAGGATCGTTTCAAATGGGATAAGATCTCTCTGCAATTGGTCCTTCCAGATTGACCTTGTCATTACCCCTTTGAGTCTCAGATACAGGAAGACTGAAAGCGAGCCTATACCGAGCGCCTCCTGGAGCTCCTGTATGGTTATAAAGGTTCCATTGCGTCATAGTTGGCCCGCCCTTTCCAGCCCTGCTTGATACCATGCTTCATAGCTTCCCGGTTCTGGGATTGCGTCTCGGATACCTGGTGACCAAAGGTGTCCTAAGGGAGATGGCCATGTCGTGACGCCCACCATTTTCCTGCCGGGTTTCCATACTGCCCACAGTGTACCCAAGATAGGGTGGGATCTGATTCTCTCACGCAATTGAGATCTGGGGACCCATAACCATTCGGACACAATAAAAGGACGAAGGTGATAGTTATCCAGCGCTATCCACTGGGGCTCCGAACGTTGCCTAAAGTGCGGGACAAGAACCCTAAGTTGCGTCGCCCTGTAATATGTCTCCATATCCGGGAGGCCTACTCCTGCGTTATCCTTGCGGAGCTGGAGTAAGGATCTCGGAATCCGTGGCCTCTGGCCCTGCCATAAGAAGGTCAAAAACTGTTTCCTCACTTCCATGAAGTATTCCGGGGGCATCTTAACGGGGAGCATCTGAAACAAATATAATATTTTAGGGAGAAAGACCATCTTTATGGCATTTAAACGGCCCATCCAGGAGATAGTGAGCTTAGACCACCGTTGGCTATCTTTCTGTAGGGCGAGTGACAGTGGTGGGAAGTTAGCTCCATATAAGGAGTCAAGATCGCGGGTGACGTTGATGCCCAAGTATCGGAGGGTAGTAAGGCTGACTTGAACTCCTAGCGGGGCAAAGCGAACAATCTCAGAGTCTCTATTTTTATCAATCGGGAGGAGGACTGACTTCCCTGTGTTGATTTTTAGGCCGGCCAGTGCACCGTATTCCTCAATTATGTTAAGCACAGCCAGGATCGAGTCTAAGGGGTCCGTCAGATGAAGCAAGATGTCATCCGCATATAGTCCCAGTTTGTACTCCCTGTCTCCCACCGTGATGCCCTTAACTCTACCGTCACTCCTCAGTTTCTGCGCCAATGGTTCGAGGGACATCACAAACAATATTGCTGACAGTGGGCAACCCTGTCTCGTTCCTCTTTCAAGGGGGAACCAGCGTGAGTATCCTCCATTCACTGCCACCGACGTCGTGGGAGAGGTGTACAATGTTTTAATGGCGCGGCAGAGTTTCGGTCCCAGCCCATTTGACACCAACACTCTTTCTAAAAAGTCCCATGACACCCTGTCAAAAGCCTTCTCGGCATCTAACGACAGAAGAGATGGGTCTCCCTTCATTCCCTGTGCTTCATGCAGTAGGTGAAGCGTTTTCCGCATGGTATCTGCGCCCTGCCTGCCAAGAACAAAGCCAACCTGATCGGAATGTATCAGTCTGGGAAGATATGTTTCGAGCCGAGCTGCAATGATTCTAGCATACACCTTGGCATCGACATTAAGAAGCGAGATGGGTCGATAAGAGCTACAGTATTTGGGGTCTCGACCTTCCTTAGGAATTACAGCCAGGAGGGCCTGAGAGAAGGACGGGGGGGCTTGACCCGTATCAAAGATATGGTTAAACAAGGACGCCAGGAAAGGGGCAAGAAGGGTGGAGAATGCTTTATAGAAACCTGACGTAAATCCGTCATCCCCCGGGGCTTTCCCTATTTTCAGCCTCTTAATGGCACTCTCAACTTCATCCTCAGTGACCGGTGCGTCTAGGGATTCGGCCTCCGTACCTGTGAGTGTGGGAAGACGCGCTCCCTCAAGATATGCGTCTATGCTTCCTATCGGGGGAGGGGGGTCACACATATACAAGTCTTCGTAGAAGTAGGCGAATGCCTCTTGTATGTCCTCCGGCGACGTGACAGTCGTATCTATAAGAGTGCCGTCAGTCCTCTCAATTCGATCGACCCATCTTTCCGCTTTCTGTGCACGAAGGCGGGCTGCTAGCAGAGCATCTGCTTTGTCCCCCTTCTCATAATATTTTTGCTTAAGGTACTGTAAGGTCTGGGCTGTTTTGCCAGCAATAAGTATCCTCAATTCTTCTCTGAGTTGTTTGGCTTCAGTTAGGTACCTAGGTCTATCAGCCGGGGAGGACTGCGCCAGGTTCTGAGCCACGTTAAGCCTTTCCCTGATGCCCCTCTCTATTAAGGCGCGTTCCCTTTTCTTTCGGGCCCCTTCCCTTATAAGGACTCCCCTCCAAGTAGCCTTGGCTGCTTCCCACACAGTTACCTTCCGTACTTCTCCTGTATCATTAGTGGAAAAGAATTGCTCGATTTCGGTTTCAAAGGTTCCCCTAAAGACCGGGTCAGCCCAGAGGGATTCATTACACCTCCATTTGGTGTTCCGGGGTGCCAGCTCATTCCAAGATATATCAATTGCAACCATGTCGTGGTCTGACCATGCGGAGGGATATACAGTGGCAGCCTGTAGCACGCGCAGAAAATCGTTGGAGAGAAAAATATAGTCGATGCGTGTGAGTGTGTCGTGGGGGAGGGAGTGAAAGGTAAAACCTCTGTCCAACGGATGCAAGTATCGCCAGCTATCAACAAGGCCATATAGGTCAAGGGTAGACTTAATGTCAGCCTCAGTTCGAGTATTGGGCGGATCTAATGCGTCGGCCCTGGTCTGTCTGTCAATAGAACTGTCCATCCATGTGTTGAAGTCCCCACCCAGGACCGTGTGCCCCTTAGCCATATTAAAGACCTTTTCAGAGATTTTGTGGAGGAACCGATTCTGCCCCTGATTGGGTGCGTAAAGCGTAGCCAGAGTAATTGTTGTGCCCCCTATATTGCCCACAATCGTGATCGCCCTACCCTCAGTGTCCGTCCATATGTCAAGAACTGTCATCCGAAGGCATTTGCGAACCAGAATCCCCACCCCAGCCTTTTTCAGTATGCCTGAGCTCCAGTAAGCGAGTCCAATCTCCCGTGACGGGATGGCCCTCTCCTCACCCCTCCGATATCTCGTTTCTTGAAGGAACAAGATGTCTATATTCGATCTCCTGAATTCCCTGGCCACCATTGATCGTTTCGTGGGAGAGTTCAAGCCTTTAACGTTAAGTGTGCAGATGCGTAATGTGTCCCTACGGGGTGTAAGTGCCATCATAAGTATGTTCAGAGGTCGTGGGCGACCATTCCATTTGTGTCATGGCACATATCCCGTCAGCCATTGCAATGTATGGGTCAGTGTTATAAGAGTGGATCCCAGAAAATTTTGTGGAGGCCGACGACCAGGTCGTTCGGCGCGTACAATAGACCTCAGTGTGTCCAAGGTGCATCTGCGCATCTGTTGGATCAAGATTAGTGCAAACTGTGTGTTCTTCAATCACCCCCTTCCCCACCCCCCTCCCCATCCCCAACGCATTCGGCGCCCGATTCGCCCAGGTTGACATCACCCAGCCGAACTCGGACCACCAGTGAAGACCGCAAAACAGGCGGTCCTACCATAATAAAGTCACATATATCAGTGAGCCCCCAACTTTCATGTGCACCTAACGCTAACAATAATTCAACAACAATGTCATCAACCCTCCCCCAGAAGCTGACGCAATGTGAGTATTACTCCATATCACATTCCGAGCGTCTGAGGCACACAGAGCTACGGATACCTTGCACGTGGAGAAAGTGACCTCTCACAATTTGGCCCGCAGGCCATCTTTGGAAGTCACGAAGCAGGAGGTTTATTCCTGTGCATGAGTCCATAACCTCCTCGGCAGAATAAGTCGATCAATTCTCACATTGTCAGTGCTCCATGTCCTGGGAAGTGTTCATCTTTCTATATTTCCTAGAGCCTGGGATCTTTCTCCACCGGTGAGTCTTGGTTTTCCATTCGCCACCAGATTTCCCTTGATCCTCATGAGAAGAGGCACCTTCCGGCGGGCCTATCAAATCCGATATGCAGTCACCAATATCTTTCTCCGAGACAAGCCTTAATGTCGAGCCTTCCCATTCGAAGGTGAGGGAGAATGGGTACCCCCATCGGTACCTGACACCCCTGTCCTTCAACATTTTCGTGATCGGAGAGCACTTTTTCCTCATTGCTAGTGTGAGGGATGACAGGTCTTGGTAGAGAGAAATGACAGAGTCCTCCAAGGACAATTGTGGGGCGTTTCTGGCCTTGTCCAAGACTCGTGCTCTGTCGGCATAGTTATGGAATCGGGCCAGAACTGATCTCGGGCCCCCCGGTCTACCTCCAGCCCTATGGATTCGGTCAATTTAAGGTGCATCAATCGAGTCGTCGTTATAGAGGAGCTTCAGGATAGTGTGTAATGAGTGTTTCAGGTCCAGCTCGGTTTCACCCTCGTTCTCAGGAACACCAAAAACTCGGATGTTGTTGCGACGCTCCCTGTTTTCAAGGTCGTCGACCTTAAGACGCAATTCGTCTTCTCTGTTCGATATGTCTGCAATGCGGTGATCCATCTGCGCTTCTAGTACATTCAAAGATGTTTGGTTGTGCTCTATCTGCTCGAGCCTGTCATCCATTTTGTCTATCCTTTGTGTGATCTTATCTATCCTATTGCCAATGTCTGCTCGCATGCCCTTCATTTCAGCAAGCAAATCAGCTACGTCTGCCTTGGTCGCAGCAGCCTCGGACCTTGCTGTTGACATCATAGAAATCGAAAAGGGCCTTGGGGATCTAGCAATTGGTGAGAACGTATACTTCGCCAACTTGGTCCTAGGGTCCATGGGGGGTGGCACCCCGAAGCACCCAGCAGGGTAAAAAGCGTTCTAGCGATCTTCTATCGATGTAACTTAGAGATATTCATATAAGATTGCGCAGCAGAGGAAGTCGAGTATGGACTCTCCAGATGGGGGGACAGCAGTCCAGTGACAGTACACGGGTGCCACTGACCATTCGCTTTCAAGTAGATCGATCCAGGGAGAGAAACAAGTATCTGTCGGCGTATCCAGCAAATACGGTGAGGTATGTGTAGAGGACTTGCGGAGGGCACACGTCCCAACAGACAGGGGCCCAGCTCCCAATCCCACGTCAGCCAGAGGAGATCCGCGGGTGTGCTGCCAGCGCGTGGCGTAGATTTTCGTGAAGAGTCCTCGTAATGTTAGCTGCTTGGTATGCGGGGGTACTCGAGGAGGCACACGCCCCAACCCTTTGGGGGCCCAACCCTCAGTTCCGGTGATCTTCTGGAGTAGAGGTGGATGTGTCACGAAACCGCGTACTGCAGAAGAAATGGCGGCAGAAGATATAGTCCAGGCCGAGGGACCACCATCCACGGTGTTGCCCAAAGTGCAGGGTGTCTGAATATAGCCACGTTCGCTGGGGAGGAAATAACATAGGGCACTCCGGAGCCCCACGTCCCCGCAAGCTGTCCCTTCTTCTCCAGTCAAAATGTGCGGGTCTTCCTCCAACCCTCCTCCCTAGTCATGCAGCCTGAGCGTGTCGCCTCTCAGACAGCAAGTGCCGTTCCCGCGACACCGGAGAGGGCTCCTTTGGAGGATAGGTAAGGGGGAGGATTAGGGCCCGGCGCGCCACCAGGCCGAGGACAGGCCAGCAGAGACCGGCAATGGAGGGGACAGCCGCCCCGTGGTGCAGGGGGGGAGGAGGGATCCACTCACCGTGCCGCGGTGGGGGCGTCGGCGAGCCCCAAGAGGGGGGCTCCTAGTCACACAGGGCAGCAGTGCACAGCAGGTTCCGCGCGGGGCTCCAGAACCGCGCCGGGTCAATCACAGAAGGCGGCTCTCCCCGCGTATGCTCAGGCCTGCACTGGAGGATCTACAGCTCGCACGCCGCGTCGGAGGCTTCAGCGCGCCAAAGTTGATTTTACCACGATGCCTCCTCCGATTTTCTCCGGGTTTTCTCCCAGGAGGGGGGGACACCGTCCCACGCCTCTCGACCGAAAATCAGCTCTGGGGGGGGTCTCAAAGTGGGGGCTCACTGCCACTTTTCGGACCCTGTGTACGGAGCTCACACGGAGAGGCGACTCATCCGTGCGCCCCCTGGTGGCCAACCGCTGACAAATTTTTTAATAGCGCGCTCATTAGGAATCCTCGGGTTTGGGGCTTCTGCCTGTTCAAGTGAGTCTACAAGATGATTCAGCGGCGAGTAAGCAGGAGGGAGGAGGAGCAAGCCTGCTGAACCAACAGCATCGTTGGCATTAAGGCTACCACCAGATAAATCTTTTGATTGAATCATTTTAGGAATCGCACCACTTAGTTGACCACAAGCTGCGCGCTCAGTAGGAATCCTCGGGTTTGGGGCTTCTGCCTGTTCAAGTGAGTCTACAAGATGATTCAGCTGCGAGTAAGCAGGAGGGAGGAGGAGCAAGCCTGCTGAACCACCAGCATCGTTGGCATTAAGGCTACCACCAGATAAATGTTTTGATTGAATCATTTTAGGAATCGCACCACTTAGTTGACCACAAGCTGTTGAAATATGGGTGGTTGGAGGCCGGACTGTACCACCGATTGCTTGGAAGAATGCATTAAGGGTATTTTTAGGGCCTCTGACTCCTGGCATATTCTTCGATTTCTTTGTAATGGCTCGAGGTCCCTTCAACTGTTTGCGTGTAAATTTTGTATTTTTTACTACATGACCAGCGTTGTGATTAGACGAAGGAGGTGGCTCCAAAGCCACGCCTTCTTCAGCAGGCTGGTCCGAATCAAAAGAGCGGTCAATATATGAGGCATCTTTATCTACGTGTATAATCTCATCTGACGAAGATGCACCTACAGAGCGAACAATGTCCACAATGACTGGCAAACGGGGCACCTGCCCCACAGAAACGGACTCAACATGCACGCCAGAGCCAGACACCATTTGACCATCATCGTGCTCTGGAGACACTGACGTGCAGCGTTCCTGATTCACTCTTGGGCACCTCAGATTATGGTCAACAAGAAGCTTATAATTGGCATTGTGCCCACGTGTTAAGTCTTCAAGAAGGACAGCTTGTTTTGCTATTCTCGCATCTAGAGTTTCAAACAATCTGAATAGACTCAGGACAGAAGTATTGATGGCTGTTAAAGCCAATTGCGTCATAGCAGACTTAGTTAGTGCAAGTTCTTGGGGTTCATGTACCAGAGATATTTTCCTGTGTGCCCGAGGTGTAGGCTGCGCAAAAGAAAGCGAGGTGGATCGGGAGAGTGAGAGTGTGGAAGTCAACGCTTCCACTGATTCTTTAAGCGTTTCCATCTCCTCCATGATGGAAATTGGCGACTTGCACTGGCTAGCATATATCGAGATGCCCGTGCTGTCTCCACAATGTATTGGAAAGTGAATTGGTGATAAGACAGGTGATGTGTGATTAACATTTTTGATTCACTGAGTCTAAGATGGTTTGATCAGACATGGTACGTCCATTGCACACATTAGAGATGGAAGAACATTGTTGTACTGCAGTTGTGTAAATGGGCCTAGTTGGTAGCGGAGGTAACAAGCCGACTATATTTAGAGACAACGGAGTGCAGCACGTCAAATGTTTGTCAGAGATGGAAGGTGAACTCACAGCGTTCCACCTTTGGGCTGACTAACGTGCACTAAATGGCGTTAGGTTGACTGCAGTGTATGAAGAGTGAGACACTTTAGGATGTGACGCCAATGGAAATGCATTTGTAATACCAGCTGGCATGTTGGATTTCAAGGTATACATGTTAAAAGTCATGCTCAAACAAACAATGCCGACAGCAAATCACCAATTTCTAACCTTGATTAGACAACCAGAACCAGCAGAATAGATAGCTTTTGCAGTCCAGGAGCGGCCCGCCGCAGCACCGCGGCGAATCGGCAAAGCGGTACGTAACGAGTACTTGCCCGTGTGCACACGTACTGTGCACGTGCGTGCACGTTATATAGGAAGTTGAATGGGAGCCAATCCCCAATAATCCAAGGCGGGACAAATGCAGCTTGTTAATCACTCTAGGTCACTTGCACAATCCGCAGCCAACAGCCCGAGAGAGGGAACCAGGACAAGCAGCAAGGTGAGCAGCAAGGCGGTACTTAACGAGTACTTGCCCGTGTGCGCGCGCGCTATGCTCGTGCGTGTACGTTATATAGGAAGTTGAATGGGAGCCAATCCCCAACAATCCAAGGCGGGACAAATGCAGCTTGTCAATCACTCTAGTTCACTTGCACAATCCGCAGCCAACAGACAGAGAGAGGGAACCAGGACCCAAGGTCAGCAGCAAAGCAGTTCTTAACGAGTACTTGCCCGTGGACCAAGGACCACCATATACAACCTGACTATGCAGGGGCCAGCAGACACATCAAGGGGCCGCCAAGGAGCGCTAGTGCCCGCACAATGTAGAGGACAAGAAAATAGAGTCCAACACCTTCCCGTGCACGCAATCACGTCCAGCAAAGCACGCCATTGCACGCCCACACAAGGAAAACCCTCCAGCTGCATGAGGCACACCACCAGTGCCCCTACAAGAGCCCCTCTGTCCACCTAGTACAACCAGCACCAACATAAACCTCTATCATGGCAGCTGAACCCGCCGCATCACCAGCAAGAACACAAGGCCAGAACAAGGACCCCAGCACATGGTTGGACACGACACAGGGCACATTTATGAAGCCTTTTGAGCTGTTCGGCCCCATAGCTGTGCTTCGCTAGGAACTGTGGGTCCAACAGTTTGAACTGAGCTTGAAGTCAAGGAAAGTCACAGATGATAAAGAGAAAAGGCACAATGTCGTTGAGACTCTTCAACACACTCCCGAACAGGGGCACCGAGGATGACTATGATACGGCGAAAGCAGTATTAACAAGGAAGTTCAAACCCCAACTGAGCCTGGATTTTTAAAGTTTCAAAATGATCCAAGCAAGATAGCGCCCACAAGAAAATATTGATGATTTTTATGGCCGCCTCCGGGAGATGGCCATTGGTTGTGACTTCCCCGATGAAGATTTTGCAGTCAGGCAACAAGTCATACATGACCTCTTCTCTGAAAAACTTTGCAGAACTGTCAGAAACCAATCTCCCTTTGGAAACCATCCTCATCATGGGGCGACACCGCGAGAGGACAGACTAGCTCATGGTGAAATGGTGAGTGTTAGGAAAGATTTCACATTGTAGGTAATTTTCCTTCCATGTGGCAACCCCCACACTTTTTGCTGTTGGTTTACACCCTGATCTAGACTTTGCCAGAGAAGCGCAGCCTTCCGCCGCACTCCTCTGGGCTTTCGCTCCATTCTTACGGGGAAACTGACATGGCCTTAAGACAGTCAGTACCGGGAAACGTTGTTTTCCGTAGTTCTTTTCTCATGTTGCAGCTTTCGCGCAACATGGCACAAGAGGGCACTGTAAGCTAAGTTACTGCACTCTTGGGTCTCTAGTCATTCTTCAGGCCCTAGTAACTCTCGATGGATTTATAACGAACTGTGCAAGTATGTCACGGACGGGACTGGTGGCAGCAATCGTTTCTTTGTGTTTTGAACTCCCTTTTACCCTGTTAACCACGCTTCTCGCGTTTGGCCAAAATGGGTGGCCTGGCTTCCAAAATGGCCATACCACGAGGTTCTTTGTTCTGTCCGCTGACTGTCTTGCCCCTTCATCTTCGCCAGGTCGAGCAAACCCGGGGCTATCCTTATTTGGGCATGTACTATCCCGTGAAACACAGGTGCTTTTGCGGGCTTCTACAGGCCTGTTGTGAGCCTCCAGAATGTGGGCTGGGATGTCTGGTCCCAATACACATCCTGGGTGCCAGAAAGTCTAGTCTGTCTTGAATGCCTGGGACCACTGTGGTCCGTGATAAGTCCACGTATGGTGTGAGTGTTTTGTGAGCAGATTTCCCATTGGGCCCTCTTCGTTTTGGCGCGAAGGGAACCCTGGATAAGAGGAGGCTGGAAACACCACTACCATGTCGATCTCCTGAGTTCTCACGAACAAAGGATAAAGGAGCCAAGTATCCTGCAACTAAGAAGCTGAGTCGAGGAATCGCTGGTGACTCACTGAAGGTTTGGCACCCTGCACTGCTGTCATCCTGTGAAACCCCTCTGCCTCTGATCGAACGAGAAGGCCTGTACTGGCGCTTCAACCCTTTAGAATAGTGGGAACAACTATTCTCGGCCTCTTCACCAACTTCTGTACGTAAGCCTTCGAAAGCATCCCTCGGCCATCCAGCGGACTGACCAGCCTACATCGGAACCTTGCTCTGTTACCGCCGTCTGGCTGATGCTGAAATCCAAGCCCTCGACACTCTCACACGCTTCGTACACTTGGCGTTCCCAGGTCTGAAGTGAGAAGTGTACATTGGGCCTGGAATACAAGCGGCTGCCGAGTTGCCCTGCTGAGGTAACCATCTGTGTGTGTTCACTGCGTTTGGGACACCCTCGACCCTGACTTCTGCTGCCGCGGAATCTACACGGCGCCGAGACGTCACTCTGTTTGCATCTGAACCTGCCAGCAATGAAACTAACTCGGAGAAGCCTGGGTCTGCCTGCATCGGGGACCGGTGAGTAGTCAATACCCTGAACCGGTGTCCCTCCTGCAGAAGCCTGTGGCTTTTCCCCACTGTTGAAAAGCAGCACCCCTTTCTCCGTACTCGCACCCTACTTCTGCCCACCAGTGGAGGCCCCGCTTGAATAGTGGAGGTCTGTTCGCCACCATTTGTTCATCACTCTGACACTCTGAACTGCCTGATTTCCCCGAAGAGACACTCCTTGGCCGTTGGCACCCGCGTGCGCAGGTACATTTGAGCACAAGGCTCGGACTTCCTTCTAGTTAGGTGGTCTCTGATGTCGAACTGAGCCTAACGATTACTTACACTGCCTGTTTTCCTCCCATCTAGGTGGTCTGCATATTTCGTGCTCCTAACTCGTTAGACCTCTCGGTCTTGTATATATATTGTATTGATTGTGATGTGTTGGTTTACTTGAGTTTTCTCGTGATTCTTTACTATGGTCGATGTTACAAAGGCCTTGTAATAAATGTGTCTATATTTTTAATATAACACCTGCCTGGAGTAATTTGTAAGCGTCCTTGTTTTGTGTGCTCATTGCGGGCTTTCAGTCACCCTCACCCCTCTTGAGACCTAGTCTTGACCGCTGCCATTGCTACCCTGATTGGTCTGGCTTGTCCAGAGGTTACCCTGTTCCAAGAAACTAGTCTGGCCTTCTGAACCTCTGCCCCTCCAGGACAGAGTTCAGAAATCCATTTTAACAGTGATTGACACCAGTGCCACCATAAATGTAATGCCAACCACCAAATTTGACATGCTCCACTCCAGACCAACAAATTCGCCTACGGGTGTAAGAAACCCCTACCAGTCACAGGGCACTTCAAGACCAACCTCACCTATGGTGAAAGAAGCTGCAAAACACGTATCTATGTAGTGGACAGTGGGATCAAGACGCTACTCAGCTGCCCAACTGCGGAAACCTGCAGCTAATCCTGTTCACCTTTGCAATCCACTCCAGAGAAATCGATCACATGCTGACCAAATACAAGAAGCTGTTCCAATGTATTGGATGCCTAAAAGGAAGAATGGTGAAACTCCACATCAACCCCACAGTGGGACCAAGAGCCGTCCGACACTGACGGGTTCCATTTCACATTAGAGCGGCGGTGGAGACCGAACTCAACAAGCTGGAAGACCTCCAGATAACTGAAAAGACCACAGGCCCCACACCATGGGTGTCCCCTGTGGTCATAACTGAGCCACCATCGCCACCCCACTGCGAGAACTCACCAAGACGAAGTCGAAGTGGGAGTGGAACGACATACAAGAAGCAGCATTCCAGAAAATAAAAGACTCCCTGTCCAGCACACCACCATCGCCTTCTTTGACACGTTGCGGAAGACAGAGATGCTTATCGACGCCAGTGCGGTTGGCCTAGGAACAGTACTACCACAAACTGATCGGAAGGGACCAGTGGTCCCCATCGCATTTGCTAGCCGTGCGCTCGCCCCAACTGAGAGAAATTATGCTCACATAGAGAGGAAGGCTTTTGCCATCATATGGGGTTGCTGACACTTTCATGCATACATTGTGGGTCATCCGTTGAAAGTACTAATAGACTACAAGCCCCATGTCTCAAAATTCAATGGGTTGGCACCACACTTAGAACATTAGACTGGGTGGCAGACTATAACTGCAATACTAAAATATCCTCTATATCTCCCCAGATCTTGACGAACCACTACATGATCTCCTTCTCCTTCGACATGGAAAGACCTATTCCCATGCCTGCACCTCATGCTCCTTCTGTCCTAACTAGGAACAAAAAGAACATTAACCACGACAACTTACACCCTCTGATTCTCTCCACACTCAATGCTCTCTCAGCTCATATGTCCCCGGATGATTTAGTTAAGGAATTTAACCAAATTATGTCCGCCTCCCTCGACTCAATAGCACCTTTAAAAATGAAACAAAGTAAACCTAAGGCACACCTTAATTCTTGGTACACACCCCAACTGAAAACTCTGCGGAAAGAAAAAAGTCAATGCAAAGTATCCTGGAGACTACTTCCATCGGAGGAAAACAAAACCAACCTCCTCACCATAATGGCTCGCTATAAAAAGAAAATACTCCAAGCAAAGAGTGAAACCTATAACACGAGAATAGCCCAGGCTAAATCAAGTACGAAGGAACTCTTTGCTATACTCAAAGAGCTTGAAACCCCAATCCCCATACCTGATAATTGTACAAAAGATAAACGTTGGTGCTCTGACATTCAGCATGCACTAGTTAACAAAGTTATGACTTTACAAACTAAAATTGCCAAGAAAAAAGCATCACTAACCAGGACCCCCCCCCCCCATCTCCCACCCCGGCTGATACAAAACAGCCAGGATGTCCCCCCACGCTTCAAGTTCACTAAAGTTACTATACTTGACACAGAGAAAATGATCTTATCGCTCAAACCTTCCAACTGTAAGGGAGATCACTGCCACCACAACTCATAAAGGATGCCGCTAGAGACCTGGCCCTGTTCATCACTAAACTGATTATCACCTCCTTCTCTGCTGCAAAATCCCAGCTAACCTTAAGGAATCATGGTTGCTCCCACTCCTAAAAAAACAAACACTTGACCCAACGATCCCCACCAATTATCGACCCATCACCACTGTGCCATTTTTGTTGACAATACTAGATAAAAAGGCCTACTCACAAATCCCAAAACACTTGGAATCTAATTCTTTATTGGGCTCACGCCAGTCCGGCTTTCGCCCGCAACATGGAACTGAAACAGCCCTTCTGGACCTGAAGTCACAGTTTGACGAACTCAGAGACAAGGGGATCTCTGCCCTCCTTCTCCTATTGTATCTATCCATGGCATTTGATCTAGTTGACCATGGAGTCCTATGTAGCCACCTTGACACAGCCGCTTACTTCTCAGCGGAGGCTATAGTCTGGATACAATCCTTTCTCAGTAATCGGACCATGAGGGCTTTCTCCCAGACTGCATCTGCTGACCCCATCCCTATCACATGTGGAGTGCCTCAGGGGTCTTGTGTCTCACCCACCCTTTACAATATCTTCACTAAGCCCCTTTTCGATGATCTGGATCATCTGGGTGTCACCTACACTAACTATGCAGATGACACCCAGATCCTCCTACCTCTTTCTGGTGATTATGACAAGGATCTGGCCTTGGTGAATAGGATTTACCTCGTCATCCAGGCATGGATGGCTACTCACGGTCTATGCCTGAATGACGACAAGACTGAGATCATCATCCTGGGCACTACTGCATCCCTCAACAAACTAAGCCCCAACTACTCTGCCTGTCTATGCCTGAAGGACGACAAGACTGAGATCATCATCCTGGGCACTACTGCATCCCTCAACAAACTAAGCCCCAACTACTCTGCCTTCAATATTGATAATAACACTATCTCTGTGGCCAAAGAGGTGAAGACCTTAGGTTTTTACCTAGACTCTACCTTATCCTTCAATAAACAAGTCAACACGGTGGCCTCTTCCACAGCTTATACCTGTAAATTGATTAGAGCTAGCAAACCTTGTCTATCAAATAATAGTTGCATCACCCTAGCCCAAGCTCTTATTTTGTCAAAACTGGATTATTGCAACGCATTATTCATAGGTGCTAACAAACACACCATCAAGAAAATCCAAACCCTGCAAAATAATGCTCTTAGAGCCGCTTTAGGAATCGCCAAGAGAGAACACATCTCCACGACTAGAAGAGCTAATAATTGGCTCTCCACAGTTGACAAAATTAAGCTGACGGTTGCAACTTTTGACTTACAAATTTTTGAACAATGCGGCACCCATCTACCTGTCGGAAAGGTTCAAGAAGAAGTCTACAACTAGGATCACCAGACTTTCTAACACTAATTACCTGACCGTTCCTAGATACAAGCTATCAAGAATAGGGGGGTCGCAGCTACCCAGTCAAGGCAGCAGAACTGTGGAACTCACTCCCACCCAAACTAAGGGTAAATCAGTCCATCCATAACTTCGGCAAGAGCACCATTAAATGGCTCAAAGTCTCAGATCTCTAGTATATACTAGATACTATACTGTACTGTTCTGCGACTGTAAATATTGACTGTGTAAATAATGGCTTTAAACTGTACAGCTTTAGTCCTCACGGTACGAGGTGCTACTATGTGATACACACATGTTTCTGTACACCCCTTTGCTCTGGTCACTCATTTACTATACCCCCAACATTTCACTTGTTTCCAATTGACTATCTTGTAATTTTGTGTGATTATCTTGCAATTTTGTGTAACTAAGCTTTGAATTATTTTATGCTCTGCGCCCTGATGCCTCTGGGTCTGGTGCGCAATATAAAAATAATAAACAAACAAACAAACACCCCCTGCCAGGATAGAGCGCTTGATTCTCCAACTGCAACAGTTCGATCTGGAAGTACAGTACAGAGCAGGAGCTGACAACCCTGCATACTTCCTGTCACGGCACCTAAGACCTGCCACTGTGACAGAATGGAAGGCGGGCAAAGAGAGAAATGAGCATGTATGCCACATCATCGCGGGCACCAGGCCAAAAGCGTTAAGACTAGATGAGCTAGTATCAGAAACAAACAAAGACACCTGCCTTCAAATCGCCAAAGAGGCCATACTAACAGACGAATGGAAAACTTTCCTCTCAGCCGTCGCCCATCGAATGCCACAAGAACAAATGCAAGCACTGTTTGTGATCAGACATGAACTATCCGTCTCCCCGGAAGGACTGATCCTCAAAGGACACTGCATTGTAGTGCCCTCCAGACTGCAAAACCAGGCACTTCACCTTGCGCATGAAGGGCACCAAGGGATCGTGAAGACACAGGCGTTCCTCAAGTCACGAGTATGGATGGCACAAATACAGCAATACCTGCTGGCCAGGACCACCAGAGCCCATGGTCTTCCCACCCAGAAGTGAATGTAGGTGGGATGCCGTGTGAGTGTGGACTTTTGCACAATCGCTAATGAGGCGTACCTCTTGGTAGCAGTGGATGAATACACACGATACCCAGAGGTTGAACCAGTCAAATCCACCGATGCAGCCTCCGTGGCAACCGCAATGGAGAAAACGTTTACCGTCCATGGCATACCCTCATCGCTCAAGAGCGTCAACGCCACGCCGTTCAGTAGTAAAGAATTCCAGCGATTCATCGACAAAGTAGGGGATCGACACCACCATACCACACCGTACTGGCACCAGGCCAATGGAGATGCCGAGAGATTCATGGCATCCATCAACAAATGCGTGTGAATTGCCAAGGACAGAGGGCGACCAGGGCTACCAGAATTGTACCGGTTTCTGTGGCTGTACCGACAGATTCTTCACTCAGCCACGCAAGTGAGCCCTGTGGCCCATCGGGGTGCCCATCCAGGCAGGGCTTCCCCTCTACCACTCCTAGTTCCCCCCTCAGGCAGACCTAGAACGGATTGAACAGAGGAGGCAAGAACACAACGCAAAGAAAGATTGCACAAGGAGAGCAACACCAAGCCACCTACAAGTGAGGGATACAGCGCTGATCAAGAACCGAGCCCCTCCTAGGAAGATGGCACTCCCCTACGAATCACTAGCATGGACCATCACCCATCGAGACCAAGGACTAGTAACTGCATCCCGGGGCTCAGAGACTGTCACACGGAACGTGTCCCATTTCAGGCGGATACCAAGCACCACCTTGCAAGAGACTCAAGAAGGAGAAGCCCCCACGAGAACAGGCCCCATGACAACGGAGCAAGCTCCCCAGGCAGAAGACCTAAGAGAGCCACCAGGAACACCACCTGGAGAAAGTCCAGAAGTAGAGGCAATTCAGGCAAACCCCACTGGGTCTGCCACCCCGAAGAGAGAAGACGGTGGACGATACTCTATCCGCAGAGGATCTGTACCTTCCATGCTGCTGCCTGAATGGCATCTACCAGAAGACAGGAGCCAGTGAGAATCAAAATCAGAAGTGGTAAGACTCTGAATTTAAAGTTAAAAGTAATGCCTCTGGAGATGTAACGTGAGGCAACAGTTGTGATTTTGAAAATGTTTGTCATCCAAGTTGGGGAGGGATGTGATAGTCACATGAAACCAGGGGAAGTGGCCGTAAGAGACCACATGATGAAGGTAATACAAGGGAGTCAGAGAGGCCGCAAGGGCATTGCCGCTCCGAGACTGCGAGCCCTTGTGTGTGTTTCACTTTTTGTGCTGCGTGCCAGGCCTGCCGTGTGTTAGGGAGATTTCTCACACAAGTGCTTAAATCCCTCTACCTGTGAGCCCTCCAGCTCTTTTGCTATATTTTGGGGCTTTGAACTTTTCATTTTCAGTGTGTTTTAATCTTTTTGTCCATTGCAAAAGTTCGTGGAACTTTCCTCAACTTCGAAGGCTAGTCCTTCCCTAAACATTCATCAAACTTTTCGCCTAGCCAAATTCTTCTAAACTCTGTGGCAAAGACTTAACCGTTTACAACCAGAACTGTGCTATCCTATACAAAGACTCTGAACCATTGACTTTGGCCCAGGCCTATTGAGAAGAATTGCTGGTTGTAGTTAACTGACACCCTTTGCCCTGCCTATGAATGTAGTTGGGCTGCATTTCTCATAACCTTGTATTTTTACCCCGTTTCTAAGTAACTGAAGGGCCATTTTGCTCAGGGGAGTTGAACTTGTTCAGTACTTATTGGTTGTGTATCTGTGGTATATTAAGTGTGTGATATTCAGCTGCTCTTGCTAGTGTAATGTTTTCAAACTAACTGTGTAAATAAATGTATATTCTTTTACCAAAGAAACCTTGAGTTAAGTGTATATTTGAATCACTGTATCTGTTGGTCCTTTGTGTAACTTGTTATACTGCTCACTAAACTCTTGAGATAAGTCTGGCTGCTCAGCCACTGCTACCACATAACTGTGTAGTACAGACTCGTACCAAAGGTGAAATTGTACTGACACTTGTAGTCTAAATTGCATGTAGTAATCCCAAAGGGTACTGCAGGTGATTCTGCCTAACTCCGTGCCCGGCCTACCGCGCCCGGCCCGCCACACGCAACATCACAGCTGGCAACCATCAAATTGTCTTTAATTCAGTGTTGATCCTAAATTACATTAGTTTTTTGTATTCGATTGACAGCAACTTTATGAATACACACGAGGAACAAGACACCACTTGAGAAAAAGCATAGGTTTTTAACACAGAATTTGGGAAATGAATGGAAATGTATTTCCTTTATTTTTTGGGAGCTAATTTAAACACAGAACAGATAAACTGTGCATTCTAATTTGAGGGCCATGCGCCTTGTGAACTGAGACAGGTTACATGCCTCATTTTATCTAAACAGGGAGGGGGGAGAATGACATGAGCCATGTTCATTAGAAGAACTTAGACCTCAGCCATGGCGGACAGGAGTAAACATTCTAGAAAAGTATTACATTTGAGGAACTGTTTGACTTAGCACTGGTACTGTAACTAAACCTTAATGGTGCTGAGGGTTTTTAACTGTTCAATGCTATGAGCACAAGTACCTCATTAGCTTGCCCCGGGCGACACATGTAAGGAAATTCTAAATCATTTATGACACCTGGATATCTTCTGTTCTGTACAAATCTCCATTGTGAATAATACAGTTTCTTCTCCAGCTCCATAGATATTTGAAGAGTGTGCATTTCACCAACTCTGCTGGTGACGACGTCTTCTTTGATGAGAACGGGGACGTCATGGTGGTCTATGACCTTCTAAACTTGGTGCACTCTGGGAATATGAGTTACACAGTTCAAGTTGGGAGGTTTAACCCACTGGCTCCTTCTGGGGAAGAGCTGACCTTCAATGACAGTCTAATCACATGGAACAGCATCTTCACAAAGGTCAGTGTGAATGAGATACAATGTTATAATAAATGAAATGCATGTGATGAATGCGGTGCATTGCAGCGTCAGAAGGGATGTATGTTATGAATATAAAGAAATGTATATAACAAGTGTGCTATAAAAGATGATGGATGATTTATGGGAAACGCTGTTCTTCACAAACGCGAGGCAGAATATCTGCTGGAATGGATAAATCGTGGATTAACCCATGACTGTGCAAGAAGAAATGTGAATAGGAGTATGGTGAATTATACTTAGAAGTCAATTGGATTTTGATTATTAAATGTCTGGTTTTGGGAAAGGCTTAGTGCCAAAACACGTGTCAACCAGTGGACATACTTGATAGATTATAGCTGCCCCTCCATATCGTTATGTGGGACGGCTGCTGTTGTGGCCATCTCCCATGGTAAGTGACGTTGGGGTTAGGGAGGAGGGCATGGGGAGAAGGGACAGCTCCTGTTGTGCATTGAATAAAGATAGACGTGTGCTCTATCCGCTGGTGTCCTGTGCCTTTTTTGCCTGCATAGATCATGCCCAGGCCTGCGCGTGTGAAGCTCCCGCAGGTACGCAAAGGCATCACAATGGCGACAAGCTGATCCATGGACCCGTGCCAAAACAGCGGAGGACCAGCAGGACGTCAGTGCAGAGGTGAGGCCCGGAGGATGCCATTGGGCATATAACCGTGGGTCGGTGCGCCTCCAACGTTTAGGCCCACCCTCCCCCGCTGCCCTGCGAAGGCTGTAGTGCCTCACCAGCCGTACAGGCCGGAGATCCCCATCAGCGTCACAGAGCCCGGGAAACCTGCTCCTTGTGACGCTCGGAAACGAAGCACACCACGGGGCGTACAAAAGGTGCAGAATAAGCCCGCAAGGCCCTGATGACTCACCAGAGGCTCAAGAACATGCCCTGGTGTTGAATAAGAGACTGGTATTCAAAGGGCAAGAGCCCTCAGCAGCATCACAGGGCAAATGCGTTCAATGTTGCATACACTTGTGGCCCAGGTGACCCAAGCCAGAAGGCCAGAGAGGGGCCAGGGAAGGGGTGGCACACCGCTCACCCAACAACAATAGTGGGTAGAGCAAGAGCCCACGGTGGTCAGTCATAATTTCGAATAAAATAAAGTCAAAAGTCAAAATGTCAAAGAATATTTGATAGAAAAAGAGCCGCTCTTGGTGAAAGGTTCTACTTCTGATCATTCAAAATTGAATAAAACAATTGCAGAGCCATTCTTTGGGTTGCAGTGTTCGATGCTTGCCACACATGTGCTAGGGAAGCGGAGCACAGGCGTTATTCATGGCACTGTTTAAGTGTGTTTCTTTTTAGGTGAAGGGGATTTCTGTTAGGGTCTGTAAATACAACACACACTGGTTGACTCTAAGACTTTCTCTTGCATACTCATAGAAGCCATCTATCGATCTCTGAAGCCCTATAGGTGTGTGGTCTATAAGGAGCATGTTGTCTACACATGACACCCATCCTACAGACCTGCCTGCTAACTTTGGGTGAAAATTACGACATGCATCCAGATGGGTGCTCAACTCGGATACATACAGGTTATAGAGTGTGTGGGCCAGGACGCAACCCTGTTTCAAGCCCATGTCGGTGTTGACGAACATCGTGAGGGTACCCTCCTGCAATACTCTCACAGCCATGCTGGTTTTAGTATACAGGAGCTTGAGACAGTACAAAAGGCTGGGTTCAATTCTCCATTTTTCCAGCTTGCTCTAGAGGTGAGATCTTATGGCGCAGTCGAATGCAGAGGAATAGTCAACAAAACACACATACAGGCAATCGTTAGAACCCTGAGTTGCCTCTTCCATTAGCGACTGGAGTGCCCATAAACTGTCTGTTGTACTACTTCCTCGCCTGAATCCCATTTGCTGAGGACTCAGTATCTGCTCCATCTCCACCCAGCTGTTAAGCTGTTTTAGCAAGATGGTGCCAAAGATGTTCTACTGGAATCCAGCATCGCCCATGCCAGAGCCCAAAGTTACTGGGCTCTGCAATAGGGCCCCTCTTATGTATGGGTATGAGGACTGAACGGTAAAGATGCACTGATCGAGATCTGCTTATAACCGGAGGTGAGTAGTTCAGCCCAGATTCCTAGATTGGCCTTGAGCACTTTTTTTACAAGACCATGTGGGGCCCTGGATTCTTTAAGTTTAATAATTACTTGGTATATAACCTCAGCATCAATCTGAATACCAGGCTCCTTAGGCATCTGCATCTCGGCGTCATCCATATGTAGTTTATCAATGTACCTACAACAACTTTCCTCCGAGATGGCCTGTGAGGTATGTACAACATGTATACTAGAACATTTAGTGTTGTGTGCCTTCATTAACCACTATATCATTTTTCAATGTTCCGATTCTCTGTTATCTTTGTGTAGTAACATCCAGGGTCTGTGTTCTGTCAGTTTATTGATTTCAGCCCTTTTGACCTTGAAATCTAGATTGGAACCAGGGGTGTTGCTAGGTCTGGAAAAGATCATGGGCAAAGCTAAAGTCGGGACTGGTGGGACTCGGTGCTAGCTAGCCTTTTGGTTGTAGCCCCTGAGCTTCTATCCGGGGCTCCAACCAAAAGATCCAGGGCCATAGCCTCCTCACCCCCAGCAATGCCTCTGGTTGGAACTGTTCTTCGTATCGCTTATCGCCCCTTTCTGTCGATGGTTTTCCTTCTGTGTATTAATATATCAAATATGGCAATATAATACGGCTGTGGCCAAGCACATCCGGTCTAGTTCACACATAGCAGTCCAGACTGAAACACCCAACATACCTCAACACCTCTGCCACTAGCATACAGCAAACACCGACCAAAAGGAAACTGGTATGGCAGGCCTCACATAGACTCTCTCAACAATAGAAATCTATCTCTAACTCTCAGCAGCACCCACGCACGTGTCTGACCTCTCTTGGGCTGCTTAGTAGAGCCTTGCCAGCCACCCACGTCTTAGAACGGCAACATGCACTGTTAGGTAAGATTTCGACAGAGCTGGTAAATCTTCCTTTCCTGGTTCAACCCGAGAACTTTTTGCTTTTCTAGTGGGATATTTTTCTTTAATACCTCAGTGAGTGGGAACCTTTTTCCACACTCACCTACTCTTTAACTCTTTTTATGGGTGTCATTTTTAAGAATCTCCATTGTGTCTTTTTAAAGTTATCATGTTTAACAACTTATTGGCAATAAGTGCCTGTTGTTGCTGGGTTACCCATTTAACTTTCTTGTGCTAACCTTGAGTGAACTACAGTTCCCAAGGGTAGAAAGAATCTTGGGATCCCTTATACATTTTATTCTGTGAGGCCAGTACACCCCACCTTATGTGGAGTGCTGGGGAGATACAATGCAATTCTGCTACAGTGACAAGCTTACCTTTAATGGCTGGTGGCAGTGATACCTTTTACTAATTTGGTGCACCTTTACCGCGGGCTGTGGGCACAGCTGCAGTAAAGGCACCTAAGGGTGCTCATTTTACCAAAATGGCCCCTGTCCTCTTTTTCTGCCATTTTAGTGTTTCTTGTCGTGTCTTGTTCCTTCCCCTGACATCCAGGGTGGGAAATTCCTTTGTGGGATTTTTGTCTTCGGCGGGAGTCTCCTGGACACCCCGCCCAGGCTCCAGTCAGTCCGTAAGCACAGTAAGTGGGGGAGGAGTCCAAAACTTCCCCCTCCTTTGTTTTACGCCTTGCTTCAACTGGGACTAATCCCAGTGGGGGGCTGGCTGTCCTTATTAGACAACCAGACGCCCCTTTCTTGTAAAATGCAGGGAGAGAATGCAGAGGTTGTGCTGTAGTTCCTGATAAATACTGGAAACCTGGAAGCTGAAGTCATGTTGACCACTGGAACAGAAAACCGAAGAGGATGATGAAGGAAAAGCGGCGAAGACGATTTCCAGTGACCAGAGAGCCTGCTGTGTAACGCAAGCCTGCTGCAGCCCTTCCTTCCAATCGACCTGGGGTCTCCGAAAACAATTACCCAAACCCAAAGCCTGGTGAGACCCACTAGACTTGAGAAGACCTGCATTTTGAGCCATCCCAAGGGTTGCTGCAACCTTGCGTTCTTTCAATACCCCAATACTCTGGGACCTCCAGCCACTATGCAGTGCATGGTCTTCCGAATTCCGAATCTCGCTGAAACTTCGTGGGCATCTTGGTGTATCTCCAGAAAAACGAAGCAAGTCCAAAAAGTGTGCACAAGAGTGCTGGACCTTTAAAATGACGAGAATTCAACCATGATTTTTCTGTCTTCTTCTGTGCTCCTTGAAAAGTGGCCAAATCCGCAGAACCGCATTTAGCCATGATGGAAATCTTGCATAGAGCCTTCTTCATCGATCCCTGCTGCAAAGTCCCTTCTGAGCTCTTGTGTTCAGTCTCCAGGACAAGGAATCCACTGACCGGGTATTTGGCTGCAGTCCCTGAAGTTCTCCTTCTGTAATCTCTTCTTCATTGCTGAGTTACTGTGTTGGCTTGGGTATATACTTACCTTAAGCCTGTTGGGATTTCTGTGTAGTCCTGGGGTGTTTTCTGTGATTGGGAGGTCCCACGTCCAGTGCACCCGGTCCCACTGCTAGAATACTGCTGGGGTGTCTTCTGTGAAGCCCCTGGTCTCACTTGTAACTCTAAAAGTAAATGACTCACCTGTTTGCCCAGTTTTCCTAAGGAACTCTGACTTTTGCTACTAAAGAACTTATTCTAACACTGCCTGTTGGTCATTAGTCCTAGTGACCCCCCTTCTGCCACTGAGAACACTCATGCTCCAAGAATAAGGAAAAGACTTTGAAGGGATTGGGACTTCAGCCTAGAAAAGAAATCAAGTGTTTTACTTACTTGTAAAGAGTTGGTTGGTAACTGTAATTCTAAGAGTGAACAGTTCCAAAAGTTCTTACTGATCTTGAATGTGTGATGCACTATTTTTAAAAGTATGGTTAACATCTTTTCTTCCTTAGCCACTGTTTTGCCAGTCTAATTGAAAATAGATGTGAAGGTATTTTACTCTCCTGTGATTAGGTTGGGCCTCTTTACAAAAGTAATGTGTTGGTTTCACCAGATTATTCCTGTAGGGGTAATTGTATGAGTGTCCTCCAACTGTTGGTATCACCAGGTTAGTCCTGTTAGAATAACTGTATGAGTGTCCCCCAACTGGGTCTTGCTTCCCTTGACTTGCTGCTAGCCTGTCCTTAATAAGTCTACATTAGGTTGTTGCCTACCTAGAATAACTATTCAGTAAAGTGTGACATTGGGTTTACTTTCCCCTTCATTGTCAAGTTAAAGTATGTGGGTTTTACTTACCTTGTGTTAACTATGTGCCATCCAAAATAAGTTACCAGAGTTATTGCTTACCTCAATCTGGGGTTCCCTGATTTCAAAAGCATATGTAATTGTATATTAGATCCTTAGGTTTTACTCACCTGGTATAACTGTGTGTTATGACAAAAGTAGTATAGGTTTTTACTGCACCTAGGATAAGTGTTTCACTATTCACCAAAAGTACATTGTCCAGTTGACTGTTTATGTGATTTGTTCCAAGACTCACTGTACAACTGGAAGGGCCTACTGCCCTTGTATTACTGAATGAAATCTAAAAGTAACCATTGGTCTTTTACTTCCAAAGAATAGGCTTGGCCTGTACTAAATGTGTATAACAAGGTATTGACTTCCCTAGAACTACTTTAAGGTGTTCCAAATAAGGTTTATACTTGAGTCTGTGGATTTCAAGTATAGTGTTGTGTTTTTATATTGTGATTTCACATAATGTGTTAGAACTTACTTACCCCTAGATTTATCTGGGCCTACCTGTATTTAAATAAATCCTTTATTTGTTCAATGCATAGTGTTTCAGTGTTTCTTTGGATAATTTGTATTACAATTTCACTTGTACTGTGTCTACTGCCCTCTCTACCTCCTAAAATAAGCCTGGCTGCTCTGTCTACGCTACCCTACACTCAGGTGGTACAGCTTTATACTAAGAGTAGAGTCTTGTACTGCCTCAGTTGAATGGTTTTACTAAGCCCTTAGTTGGACTTCCGAAAAACTGTCCTAACATGCACACATGCATCTCCTAAGCTAAACTCCATAGAATTTTCAAACTACCTCGACTACGGTCACCAAGGGCGTTCCAATCAAGGAAAAAGTGCATTGAGGCCACACAAGTGGGGAAAGAGTGCTATATAAATAACCAAATACATTACAATATAATACAATATGTTTACCCCTTGTTTGCCTCTCTGGCCTCTGCTGGCTAGTAGGTGAAAGAGGGTGTTATGCAGACCACCTAGGTCCCACCCATTGTCTTGAATGTCCTTTCCATGCTGCAAAACGTGCTTTATTAGTAACGCATTCAACTTTTCCACAGGTGGTCGGCGCCGTTGGACCCCCCAGTGGATATATTTATGTATGGGGATACAGTCATTTTTAATACTGCATGATCTCTTATCCCCGTAAATTCCACGCTGTCTTCCATCACACGAGTTCGTAATCTCGCTGAGGCAAATATTAAGTCCAAACAAGAGGAGGCTTTTTCACTTCACTGGTCAGTAAGATCGGTAGAAAGTCATATTTGACAATATGTCAGACCAAATTCTGCCCTCCTCAATAGGCTCTTTGGTTAATGGTGTACTTAGAATTATTTTAGTTCGTAAGTTCCAATTGATATCCCTCAAGGGTAAGGTCATCCATTGTAACGCAATGTGCGTTAAAATCTCCTGCTGTCATTATTGCCACACCAGCTCCTAGTCGTTGCCATTCCTCCAGGGTCCTGGACGCTGCTTCCACAAGAGCCTCTGTAAAAGAACCATCTTGGGGACCATAGAGTGCAATAGCCAATGTTCTGTTGTCCTCTATTGGAAAGTCATATATCTATGTGCATATATAATTATTGTCATTCCCTCCATGCGTATAGTTCTTTGTAGTCAGGTGACGTTTCGCACCTATGCACCTAGGTCTTCCCTCAGGACTTTTTCGAGCTTGGCGCGAGTTACTATGATATCACCCAGGGCTAATTCTTGCATAAGCCATGTTTCCTGGAGGAGGAACAGCTCAGCAGAAGCAATGATGTCTTTTCCCTCAGGATGTGTGATAAAAGACTGGTCATCTCTCGCGTTCGAAGATAAAACGGTCAACGGTCTGTTACTTGTTGCTGGTCAATGTTTCCCATCCAGGGCTTTGTATGCCATCCATTGTTTTCCTTCTTGTTGATGTATATTTTGGGCATTTGTCTGCATCATTTTGCTATTTTTCTATATAGCTGCGCCATGACGAGTGGCTGAGAGCCAAATTGGCTGTTGGGTCTCCCCATGCATCGTATATAAAGGCTCTTGCCTGGTGCACGGAATCTGCTGTGTTACACGATAGTGTATTCTGAAACCCAGATTAGCTATGGTTGAAGAAAAAACAAACATGGTCTGTCAACAATAACCGGAGAAATTACTGTGACAATCGCCCAATTAGTAGAGCTACCCAAGTTCGGAAGTTATATACTTTCTATATTGTTTGTAGTGATGATGCTGAGTTCAGGAATTTGTTGCAGCAGATAAAGAACCTGTCTTCTATTTGCGAAAGGTCTCTCGGGAGAAGTGTGGGCGTCCATTATTCCGATCGATTGTGTAGGTAGCCATGCTGTGGGTGGCAATGCTAGTGGACTCTTCGGGGCACTGTTCGAGGTGTGTCCAATTCTCGGCCACAGTTGCTGATCTCAATTCACTTTCTCTGGTGACTGGGAGCCATTTGCATGGTGCCCCTATGTGCATGGTGTTCTGTTGGGTTTCAGGCAAGAACTGCACAGTCTGCGATGAATAATTAGTTATGTGGCCAGTCACGTGAGCTGAATTTATATTCAATTGTGAGAAATGGGCTGGTGGTGCTTGAGATGTTGAGGGCCTGGTCTGGTAGCTATGTCTGGTACTTTTAGCCAATTATCTAAAATGCCTGTGTGTGTGGCTTTCTCTGGTGGGGGTAAAGTTAGAGTATGCTCGCTCCAATGGATCTATAGTTTTCAATTCATAGCAGTCTTAACACTCCACACAGATTAAATCTGTGTGATGTGCATTCTCCACACAGATGATATCTGTGCGATGTGCATTCTCCGCACAGATGATATCTATGCAATGTGCATTCTGTGTGATATACATTCTCCACACAGACTGTGCAATGTGCATACTTCACACTGATAATATCTGTGCGATGTGCATTCTCCACACAGATGATATCTGTGCGATGTGCATTCTCCGCACAGGTGATATCTATGTAATGTGCATTCTGTGTGATATACATTATCCACACAGACTGTGCAATGTGCATACTTCACGCTGATAATATCTGTGCGATGTGCATTCTCCACACAGATGATATCTGTGCGATGTGCATTCTCCGCACAGGTGATATCTATGTAATGTGCATTCTGTGTGATATACATTATCCACACAGACTGTGCAATGTGCATACTTCACACTGATGATATCTGTGCGATGTGCATTCTCCACACAGATGATATCTGGGCAATGTGCATTCTCCACAAAGATGATATCTGTGCGATGTGCATTTGCAAGTGCCTGTGCCTAAGATTTCTGAACAGGCGCTGTTACTTGAGAGTAAAGATGCGTGTTTTTCCTCTCAGTTTTTCTTCTTTTTCTTTGACAGGCAGTCAGTTTTGGTTTCCGTTTCTTCCCCTCATTTGTTTTTTGCACGATGAAAGTAAATTCATCCTCGTTGCCATCCTTTTCCTCATTTTGTCTCCTCTCCATAGATTCTAATCTGTGGTGGGGGGGTTGAGAAGGAAAAAATATGTATCAAGTTCCCCTTCCGCTTGACTGTCTAAGATGACTTCTTTGCAACTAGTAGGTCTCTATTTAAAGGCACCCACACTCTGTGCCGAGATTATGTCCACTACTATGGCCGGGATATTTTTTGTGTGGTTTGTTGTACTTGCGGCATGGACGAGCATAAGGCACACATTTAATTGACGGTCGCTGCAATAGCATTCAGGCTTGGCAAGAAGGAGGCAGGCTGCTGCTTGCTGAGGTCACATCCTGACCTAGCTTCGATGGAGGTGTTCCAGGAGTCCATCTACTCTGATGACGATGAGAAATGCCAATTTAAATCCGGGCTCGCAGAGAGGTTGGTGTTTTGTGTTGTCACATATTCTGCACTGGAAATATGTGGTGGGCAATCTCCAATCGATTATTTTTGTAGATTTAAACATGTTTCAAAGCAAGTTATTGTTGTCAATTGCTATAGAGGTTGCTGGTGAGCTTATTTGCGGCGTGTTATATGTGGTGGGAGTATTATTCACGGTTTCACATTTGTGGCAGTGAAAAAGTCTATAATTTGGGTGCGTTCCACCACCGTCATTACTTTGTCATCCACCCGATGTGGCTCGTCCAATTGTACGCATGGAGATGAACTGAGGGCCCCCTTAGCCACGTTTTTGCTAATTTTCACTGGGCTCCTCACTGCCATTTTGGAGGTGATGATGAAAGCATGGAGGAGGCGCCCAAATAACGGGGCAGCGTCCTCACCTCCCTCACCCCTGGGTAAGGGGGAGGACTTTAGGGAAGCCCAGGAAGCTTACCAGCACGTGCGGCTGGAGGCAGATGGTAAAGAGGATCTCAAAATGTGGGATGGTTTTCCTGATTTCAATGGGATACTAATGTGGTGGGAGCAGTGGGCCACTATCCAGAAACTCAAGCTTTTCACTGACTCTTCAGGCACACACAATGTTGGGGCCATTCTGGGTAGCGACTGGTGAGATCAGGCCTGGCCAGAAGCCTGGCACCACAAGGGAATTACCAAGGACATCGCCCTGCGGGAGCTATATTCTATTGTGGTTGCTTTCAAGCTTTGGGGAAAGTCATTAGCAAATAGGAGGGTGGTGCTGTGGTCAGATAACCTCTCAGTGGTACAATCATTAATCAGGGGACGTCCAGCAATGTGAGGGTACTGAGGTTACTGAGGGAGTTCACAACAAGATTGCTCAAACTAAATGCAGAGGTAAGAGCACAACACATTCCAGGAGTAAAGAACATGGCAGCTGACTCTCTCTCTCGTTTGCAGTGGGAGACATTTCGGGGGAACTGTCCAGAGGCAAACAAGAGGATGACCCTGTTCAAGGTGCAGTGGTGGGACATGATTGGGGTAATCTGAGCTCTGTAATCCACAATGCTCTGGCCCAGGCACAGCGAGGAGGTACATGGGGTGCTGGGAGGAATTCCTGGCCTTTCAAGAAAAATATTTGACGGAAGGACAAAGAGGGACGACAGTACGCGCCTTTGTCGGATGGGGATAGTCTGGGAAAACCAGATCCTGGATGTCTTACCATTTGTCTGCAATAGCTCATTACTACAAACCCAAACCCAATCCTACCAAGGAGCATTACACTGCAATGGCAATGAGTGGTTGGGCAAAGCAAACTGAGAAAAAACCTGACCCAAGGGGGCCCATTGACATTGTGAAATTGCACAGCTTAATAGAAACCCTACGTACGGTTTGCCATAGCAAGGGGGAGAGGGTTTTGTTCACGGCAGCCTTTTCATTGGCCTTCTTTGGAGCCTTCAGAGTAAGCGAGCTGGTTCCTGAGAATAGAGAGGGACTGGGCTCTGGTTTTTTAAGGTTGGAGGATGTGCAATTATCAAAGGAGCAGGTGTGCATTTATATGAGGAAATCTAAGACCGATCAGAAAGGAAAGAGGAGAACAGTCACCCTTCATAGCATCCAGGGGAGCATAGTGTGTCCGATAGCAGGGCTGACAAATTACTTTCAGGAGAGGAGACAGGCAGGGGCGGGGACCCCCGTTTTCTTGCACAGGGATGGGACGGCCCTGAGCAGGTTCCAATTCAGGAGCGTGATGGATATGGCTTTGAAAGGGATGGGAGGAACAGGAGGGGTGTTTGGTACACACTTCTTTAAAATAGGGGCGGCTACATCAGCAGCCAAACTGAGCATGGGGCCTGAGGCAATCTTGAGAATTGGGGGTTGGAAGTCAGGTTGCTTCAAGAGGTACATAAGGCCGGACAAAATGTATTATTAATTACCACCTTCTCATCTCCCTCCAATTACCAGCAGCTCGAAAGAGGAGGTGGTCCGTTTGGGTAGTGGGGTATTCTTTTGTGACTAGGGCCAGGGCCCACTGCACGGCGGGAAGACAGAGGATGACCGCTGATGAGTACCGGATCTGCTTGCACCCGGTGCCCAGGATGAGATGGGCACAGTTGCAGGGGCACATTGACAAATTATTGGGCAAGTAGCACAGGCCCAACGTATTGATCATCTATCTAGGTGGGAATGACCTGACAACCTTGGGTAGGGGGTCATTGATGAGGGAAATGATGTTCACTTTACAGGAATTGTCCTTCCAGTTGGGCGAGACAGACATCATCTGGTCAGAGATCATTCCGAGGCAGGAAAGGAGGGGCGCAGAAAGCCATGCAGCAGTAGAGATATCAAGAAGGAAATTGAACGGGGCAATGGGTAAGTTCGGCAGGGGCAGAGGTTTCCCGCAGATCAGGCACGGTCTGATCAATTTAAAATCCCCGGAATACTATGTGTAGGATGAAGTGCATTTGTCATCAGTAGGCATGGAACAGTTCTTTTGGAAGTTATGCACAAAACTGCTGGAGTTATGAAGAAGGAAAGGGGGAGCCACGGTGGGCATGGACCCATCTTTGGCGTGACAGTGGTTTTTGCGACCAGTGGAAAGATACAGACTACTAACGAGCTGTGGAAAAGCAGGAACGGTTTTCGCTCTTCTCGTGAGGTATTCATGAGCCTACTCCCAACAAAACGGCACTCCCCCAGCTCATGAACACATGCAAGTGCAGGCGGGGCTCAGACAAGAATGGTTGGGGGAGCTTTGGCCTACAGTGGACTCAGTTGGGGAAAGGGGGAAGCAAGGATTGGTCACAGATCAGTCGGCTGGTCGCCGCACCTTCAGAGCTATTTTCTCAAAGTTTGGTTTGCAGTGTTTTGAATTTGGTAGTTATAAACAATGTTGTGAAAATAAATCTGAAGCCTTTTATGCCAACAAAGAAAGAATGTCTCATTCTGCACCTTTTTCCTGGGTGGGGTAGCAAGTGTGGCGATTGGAATGAGCAAACATGTTGGTACAAATATGGACAAATGCCCAGGTTATGCTGGTTCGCATAGTTACCACTGGTCTTTTCAACATACTATGTATTGATATTAATATTGATATTTTATTTTTATTGCGCTCGTACACAAGTGTTTCAGAGCGCGACCAGGTAAAAGGGAGGGGAACAGCGGAGAACAAAGACAACGATCTTACTTGGCCCAGTGACATTAAGAACGTGCAAGTGCATGGGAAAGGGAAAAGGGGTAAGTGCATGGAAGGGAAAGTGGAAAGTGTGGAACTGAGGACAGAACAGAAGAAAATAAATAAAAATAAATAATTAAAGGGGGTAATGCAGCCAGCAAGTGCTACGTTAAGCAGATAGGGTATATCTGATAGTGCAGAAGAGAAGTGGGTGGGGGACTGTATGGGTACAGATACAAAACGCAGTGCAGGGGGTGGCCAGGCGGCAGTGCAGGGGGGTGGCAGGGTGAGCAGGTACCTGTGCCCATGTAGCACATATGATTGTGGGTGGGAGGTTTGGACAGTTACTTCCTGCTTTTGTTGGTTCCCATTGTAGTTGTAACGCTAATTAACGCTTGCTGTCACAAACTAGGGAACTTAGTTTAGTTACAATAATAACAAAGTTATTTCACCCCTGAATCCGCTCAGACTGCTACAACTTGCCTCCAGCTCTCCCCTCGAGAGGTGATATTGACGAAAGCCAGGTCAGGGGATAACAAACAAAACTTGATACAATTGAAGTTCTCAGCTCCGTGGACTGCTCAGTCTGCTGCAACTGGGCTCTGACTCCTTCTCGTGGCATTCTTCGTATCTGATATTGGTACTGATACATGGTATGCCTTCCAGGAGGGATCTAGGTAGCAGGCAGAATCCTATGCTTTGCATATGTACTCCGTAGTTGACAGTAAGCTAGCAGCTCCTAGAGATATTGCCCAGTCCAGAGGGCTGCATCACCAAACAGTAAAATGAAGGTGATCTAACAAGAAGAGTTATAATGCAACCTCCATCATGAAAAGATTATTTTCATACCTTCTACTACTGCTTCAGGACAGGTCGGACTTTCAAAAGCCCCATGATGGCTTTGGAACCGCGTGGTGAAGAACGATGGTCTGGAGGGTTGCCCAGAGGAATGCCAGAGGTTAAGGTTAATTGAAAACCTTCATCCATCAGCTCTTTTGTTTTGCTGTAGTCACCCAGAGTGGGACCCGTGCCTGCTGAGCCCAGAGACCCAAGCTACTCCTCAATGCAATGGCGTGGCAGGCGAAGAACTATGGTCTGGATGGTTGCCCAGAGCAATGCCAGAGGTTACGATTAATTCAAAACCTTCTATCCATCACCTCTTTTGTTTTGCTGTAGTCACCCTGAGTGGGACTCGTGCCTGCTGGGCCCGGAGACCTAAGATACTCCTCACTGTAATGGCTTGGCAGGCGAAGAACGATGGTCTGGATGGCCGCCCAGAGCAATGCCAGAGGTTGCGAGTTATTGAAAATCTTCCAGCCATCACCCCTTGTGTCTTGATGGAACCCTAAGTACCAACTGAATTTAAGCGAATCAGTTCAAAAATAGTGATTTTTTAAAAATTGTTTACCTGCCTGTTGTTCAAAACCAAGATGCTTTTTCAACTCCATTCTATGCTAGCCATGCAATAAGCAACACCAGGGACCCACAAAGCAGGACTGCATCTGGAACCCACGTCAGCCTCAGAGTGTTCAGATCATTCACAATATTGACATATTTCCTTCACAAGCAGCAGCCAAGCCCAAGCCCAAGCCTTTCTAAGGTTCACTCAGCTGAGGGCAGTAATCTTCAGTACAGGTTCACCTGGCTTGCACATGGGGTTCATTGAGAGCCCAACCATCTGTTTTAGATTTTGAAACAAGATCTTTATTCACTGGTGTTCAAAGGGGGCACAAGGGTTCTGTTTTGATTCAATACGTTGATGATCTCTTATTGGCATCCCCATCATCAGAAGCTTGGAAGCAAGAATTCTTTGTTTTGTTGAGGGCTCTTGCTTTGAAAGCACATAAAGCATTGAAAGAAAATCGTCAGTTGTGCCAGACCTGAGTCCATTACCTTAGTCATGTAACTTCCGCTGTGGAGAGATTCTTTTTTATAAAACACAAATTAATGCACCTCATAAGGTATCCTAATCCCAGACCTGAAAACAAATGAGAGGATGCCTTGTAATGGCTGGCTGCTGCTGCAAGTGGATAATGGGCAATGCTTTGATTATGACACCTTACAAGACCTTACCCTTGAGGCTCTTCCATAGTTTACTAAGGCAGAAGAGGTGTTCATTAAAATCAAGCAAGAGCTGACAAGCCTCTGGCCTTAGTTTTACCAAATGATCAAAAATCATGGCCCCATTATTGCAATGTTTTTTCTCTGTCTTCTCCAGCAACATGAGGAGAGAGGCAGTGCTAAGGAAAAAAGGGATCTGGTCACTTGTTTCCCAGAAGGTTAGTGCTGTGGGCAACACACCACGCAGAGTAAAAGACTGCCGTAAGCGATGGGACGACTTGCGACTAAGGGTGCGCAACATCCTCTCCGTCAATCGCAGCCAGGCCATGGGAACAGGAGGAGGTCCCAGTTCCCCTATAAAGCTCACCCCGTGGGAGGACATATGCCCCCACTTTGGAGAGCCATATTCATGGTTTTCCCTCCTCCCCCAATTGTGGGTAAGATTTGTGTTTGGAGGGGAGTTGGTTCCTGGTCTCCTGAATGAAACACTTGTGCCATCACTACAATAACCAGAATCCTTTGAGACTGAAATTGAATGAAATTGAAAAAAAGTAATTAGCAACACCTGAAAAGGAACACAGCTATCACGGCCGCCCTGATGAGAGTTTGAGACTTGAAAGTACTTGGAGGAGTAGAACTAACTATTGTGCTTTGGAACTGTAGCAGTTGGGATTTAACCCTGGTAATTTTTGAACATTGTTGGGACTATTTGCATCTGGGATTCAGCCCTGTTATTATTTTTTGAACTGTGTTGGGATTCAACCCTGTTATTACTTGCATCAGGATTAAATGACTTGGAACCAGAGTGCGCGCCTGACCTTCTTTTTCTACTATATGCGCAATCATGATTGGGACGGAATTCATCGAAGGTGTAGGCGAGATAGACTGTGGCGCCACAACATCGGGCGATGGAGGTGAGTGTCCAAAGTAAACACTGCTATGCCAAATCTGATGAAAGTCAACCCCAATGTCAGTCCGAAGAGTCACGCCACGGTCGCCCACACACACACACACTCCGTGCAAATTAGGCCGATGCATCACAGACACATGCTGATGCCTGGTGCAAGGCAATATCGTAAATGAAACATACCACACAAAGTAGGAAATTCCACGAGGCACACAGCGTGCATGTGCAAAATAGTATGCATGTCAGACAGCACTGTTCCTCGCCAACATGAGTGACACCGACATATGCCTGCATTTACCACCCATGTATCAAATGACGTACCCTTCCAAACACAAATGCCTATTACCCCCAATAGTGTGGGTGAGCAATTGTCCCAATGTATGTATGATGCCTATCAAAACATCACTCATGCCGTCCCTCTCTTCTACCCCCACAGGCACTGACCATGACAGCGATGGGCAGGACGCTACCCCTGCACAGGCCACACCCCGGAAGAGGTCCCAGGAGGACAGCAACCGGCCGTCAACCTCCAGGGGACAGGCCAGGGGGTGCTGTGTACCAGCATCCAAGCCACCGCAGGTACGCATTGCACCTGTGCCACCAAGGCCTGTGGAGGGCACAGCACCACCACCACCTCCACCCACTGGTCAGCCTGATGACACATGTGAGACACCACAATCAGAGGAGTCGAGTTTGGCTGTGGTGGTGGCAGCCACAGCACCAATGACTGTGGATGACACCCAGGAGGACATCTGGGGCACCATGGAGGAAAATCTAATGGATGTGGTCCATATCCCAACTCAACTTGCATCCCCCCCAAGTATCATTGTTCTATACCGGGAACGCCACCACCCCAGAGCAGTCCGGCCATGACCACACAGAGGGACACTTCAGTCCAGTTTTCAGTGTTGGGGAGGATGAGCATGCATGGCATGACAGCCAGGGGCCCAATACATGCACAGGTGCACCCGCAGGGCCGCAGCGGGCTGACCTGCTCACTGCACTCTTTTGTGAGTTCCTACAGGACAACCGGCAGGCCAGAGAGGAGTGGCGTATGGAGTTATCTGCACTAGGCCGGTCCATTACGGACAACACTGCCTCCATAGTGAGATCTTTCTCGGACAACACCAGCCGCCTCTGTGAGGAGGTCTCGGCCCTCCGGCAGGTGTTAGGGCACATTGCGGATGCCATGGAGGCAGGGCATCCTGCCACACAACCTTAGCAGGTGGCCACACCATCGTCCTGCAGTTTCACACAAATGAGCCCGCTCCGCAGGTTGGCCCGTACACAGCGCCGACAAGACATGCCGCCCCTTGGGTCAGGGAGTGCCGAGTAATTGTTATGGCAGCCTCATGCAGGCTTCAGGGACTCAATGGGACTTGTGTGGGGGAGGTGTGGGGGGAGGGGGAAAGGGGTTTTAGGGTGTGTGGAGGAGTTGTGGGGGGACAGCGGGGGGGTGAGGGTGTGTGGGGGAGTTGTGGGGGGAAGAGGAGGGGGAGGGGTTGAGGGTGTGTGGGGGAGTTGTGGGGGGAGAGGGGGAGGGTGTGTGGGGGAGTTGTGGGGGAGGGGGGAAGGGTGTCTGGGGGAGTTGTAGGGTGAGAGGGTGAGGGTGGTTGAGGGTTTTGTCACTTAAGTTTACTTTGTTACACTTAATACACTGGTTGTGTGAAAAAAAGACCTGAGTGGACATTCATCAATGCGCATGTGTCATTTATTCAGTTACAGTGCATGGTCTAGTTGTACCCCCACACCCAGTGCCCTCGGTCCAACCATCATGTCACCCTCTGCTGCCATCTGTGTCACAAATATTGTGCAATCACGGACTTGCACACAGTACGGGCCTCCTGTGCATCTCCAACGCGATGATGTCCAGCCACGTCTTCTTCCTCCCCTTCATCATCACCAGGTGGTAGCAGTTCAATGTCAGGCGGCAGGGGCACGTTCCGGCGGATGCACATATCATGCAGCTCGACACATGCCATGATGATCTTGGCCACCTTCTCATGCCCGTAGCGGAGTGCCCCACCCGACAGGCTGAGGCAGTGAAATCATGCCTTCAACAGGCCAAAGGTCTGCTCGATGTCCACACGGGTACGGGAATGGGAACAATTGTAGTCCTCGTTGTGCCTGTTCTGTGGGCTACGGACAGGGGTGAGGATCCACAGCTTCAAGGGATAGCCACTATCACCTGCATGCGAGGCAATTAAAGGTAAATGTCATGATGATAATGATGGACAGCTGTCCTGGTCAGACATGCCGGCAGATTATCATTGGTCACATGCACATGTCCATGGTTGTATGCAAGCTATTTGTTGGCCCTCAATGTGTCCTGTGCCATGGAATAATGGTGTGGGTTGCATCTTCAAGTTGATACACAGTGTGATCTGCCGTATTATAGCTCATGCATTGTGTGCGCATATTGCAGTGTTTGTGTGATTTTGGTGATTTGTTGTGTTGTGTTGGATTTTCTGATGGTGAGCGTTGGCGTAGCCTCTGCAATTTTTGGCATTCTGCGCTGCTTTTTCCCATGGTGACATGCAGCATTTCTGTGGTTGATCCGGGATAATGTGCACCACAATGTGTGATGATCTTGCTTGCGACACCTTCCATCTCCACCTCTTTGTGTTGGTATAGTTTGTGATTGCGTTAAACCACCTCCATGGCATCTCCTGGGGAGTCCGTGGTAGAGATATGTATTCCGTGTGTGCTTGAGGTGGAGCTCCGACAGTACCTTCAGTAGAGGGGGGGTGGCGGTGCATATTTCAATGAGACTGATAGTTGTCTATCATGTCCACAATGGTGTTGATGGTGTCACGGTCCAGACGGTACGGGGTGTGGTTGTGCTGCGGGGTTGGTTTGGATGGACTGTCTATGATGTTTGGGATTGGGGGCTGCATGCATGGTTAAACTGGCTGCACTGGTGGGGCATGCAGGGCCTGTCTCACCCTCCTTCTCCTGCTGCGTCTTCTCTGTGGTGCCTGCTGTTGTCGTTGGTGTTGTTGCTGGTGTTGCAATGCATGCATGTCCTCCAGCCGAAGTGTTGATGCTGCTTTTGTATTGGTCTTGGTGTGGTAAGGGGTGTGGTGTGTGGGTGTGCTCATTTTGTGGTGGGGCACCACCTGTGCTGATTGTGTGCACCTGTGGCATTTTGGATCACTGCACATGGCATTTTACGGTAGGTCTGCAATGCCGGTATTTACGGCATGCCGGTAGGCACTTTTAACGCCTTCATGAAGCCGTAATTTGCATGTCTGCTTACCTTGTGATCTACTCCACTTTACGGCATGCCGCTATTGCCGGCATGGTGGGGCGCGTGCCCGATCCCAAACCGCTATTAACGGCACTGTACTTTACGATGCTGTTAATAGCGGTTGGGGAGGTCAGAATAGCCCGTAGCGGTATTCGATGCTGGTATTCCTTTAACGGCATCGTTGTTCCCTTAGCACCAACCTCGGAATGACAGTCAGTGTGACTACCTGACACCAGCTGGCAGACCAATATGTAATGGTTCTTATATTGATGCTTTATTAGAAGCAATGTTATTACCTTCTGCACTGGCCATAGTTAAGTGCAAGGCACATGAATTGTCTGAATCATTTGTTGCAATTGGAAATTGTTTTTCTACCAAATCAGCTTTAACTGTAGCCCTGGAAGGCCCCCTGCCCTCTAACAATGTTCCTATTGCAGTGGGTCAAGTCTCTGATTACTACCCCTTCTAGCTTGTCAGTGTTGCAGGACTTAGCACCCGAACAAGAAAGAGAACAGTGGGCCTGAAAAAACTGTAAGTTGCACGGTGTGATGTTGTGGTATTGTCCAGATGGCCACCTGATTGCTCCTAGATTGCTTTTACCTTATCACGCCCGATTGCCCCATTCGGTGGCCCATTCCAGAAAAAATGCAATGATTTTGGTTATTAACAGAGAGTGATTTGCACTAGTTTTCCTTACTGTTTCCCAGGCCTGTTGAAGCACTTGTTCAATGTGTCTAGCCCACGATGTACGATAAGCTGTAAGAACCACAGATTCTGTGCATTCAATTCAAGAATGTCTGTTTTTGAATAGTCAGATACATTTCATCAAACTACCCTTATTTTTGTCCTTCGAATTCTGGTTGGCAATTGTAAACATTTTATCTGGGAGGGTGGAAGCATATCCCTGCCCAACGACTGACTCAGTCTTTGTGGCAAAGACAATTCTTATGGACTGTATTCATGGATTTGGTCTTCCTGCAATTATACACAGTGACAGAGGAACACATTTTACTCAACAAGTTACCAGAGATATTTACAGGGCTTTGACTGCTGTGAGAAACTCATGGTGTTCAAAAGTAAGACAGACACAAGTGATCAGGTTGGAAAAACACTTAATTTAAACCTAAAACTAAGATGGGGACAGGCGTCGACCATCAAATGAAAATAAGAGAGGTCCTAGTAGTGTCAAGTCAAAGTAAAAAGGTCATATACTAAGATACCTATTTCCAAACCTTACAACTACTATAAAAAGGGTGAAGGATAATTGTCAAGAAAAGAAAGAAGTGTTCTTAAATCATAAGTCAGGATGCAGTGGTTTTGGGTCTTCCTTTCCCACATTTTAGGCACGGGGTAAGGTTAGAGCTCAGAGCTTGGGTGACAGTTCCAATAGTAGATAGGCTTGGGAATCGCAAGCACAAGATGGCGGTTGCAAGTCAAACAATCTCGGGTTTTCTTAGCCAGAGACAACAGTTCCAAGGGCAGGCAATCTCAGGTTTCTCCAGCGCCAGACGATGGCTATAAAAAAGGCCCTTCTCAGGACCATCGATGGCCAACTCTTGATTCCTTGGAAAGTGTCTGGATTTTGGGTCTCAAATGTTTAAACAACAAAACTAAAACACAAGTTCCTTTAACAAATTAAAGTTCCTCTGGGTACCCACCTCTCAATTGTATTCCTTTCCAACAAAGTTCATTTGGATGATAGCCAAACTCTTCGGATCTCCCCCCTCAGACTCAGACCCCTCTCAACTGGCAGCCCTTCACCTCTGGGTCTCCCTCATGCCGGGCTCGGACCTTCGCGACTGTCAATGTTTTAGTTTTTAGCTTCACCCCGGATCTCCCTCGCATCGCACTCAGACACGTTTTAACTTAACAAATGTCTTTATCAAGAACGGCTCAGTGAAACTCCCTTCTCTGGGTTCACTTTACCACTCGCTCTTTCAGCATCCCTCCAGTGGGATTATCTTCCCTTACCAACTTGCGGATCAAAGTCTTTTGATTGTACAGGGCTTTTGCTCGACCCTCACATATAACCACTTTGCTTCCTCTTTGGCAGGCCTTCTCTATGGCCTTCTGGTTATGTTAGTTTCTCAATATGGGGCTCAGCCGGAGTCTCTCGAGTTAACACCCATGTGGTGTTGCTTTCTTTCTGTCGCTGGTTCCCCCTTCAGTTCCCTCAAAGTTCACTAGTCTTTAAAGTTCAAACATGTAATCACTTTCCGATTCTCACTCAGCACAGCCCGGTGCTTATTGGTTCTCCGCTTGGACTCACCGGCTGTGCTGAACCGCTTGGCTTTGGGCTTCCTTTTAGTTAAGGACGGTGCCATGGGCACGGGAGCTACCCTTGCTCCTGCCAATCAGCATCAGCTGGCCCCCTTTACCTCTGACACCTGCTGCAAGACAATTGATCCTTTGTTCGCAGTCTTACACTTTCCTCTATGAAGGCTCTGCAGGTCTGGGACGAGAAGGGCAAGGTCAACCCTCTCCTCGCCTCCCTCTCGACTTTCGCTGTCTTTCTACCGTCTTTCTCCTTCATCTGGATTGTCGCCTTGGATAAGCCGTCTCCTCGTGCAGTCTTTCATACGTGCCTTCTCTGCCTCGCTCATCTTGTTTTCTCAAGCTCCACCTTTTATCCCTGTGGGGAAAGGTGAGGGCTGTAAGGTGTGTGTGATTTGAGACAATCGGCTGACTTTCCCTGACCCACAGGTTAGGACATGTCAGGTGTACAGGTTTAACATCACATGTCCGAAAAACAGTATTTGGATAACAAAAAGTAGAGTATGGAGTATTTGAATATTCTACGGGCGAGATAGGGAACGTTGATGTAATGAGGGAAAGTGACGGGATATAAAATGGCACAAAAGGGATCGTAAAATAAACCAGGAGAATTATGGGATGTAAAACGGCACAAATAGGTTTGTAAAATAAACCAGGGGAATTATGGAAACTGTAGTGGGTTGCGTGAACAGTTTTGGATTGCGGAAAAGAATAATCAGAGGGACGGGATTGGTAGAGTAAGCGAGAATAACTGGGGTCATGACATGAACAGAAGGCATTGTGGGAGTCGTAGTGTTTTCTGATTCGTGATTGGAAAGGTAGGGAATGATAATCAGAGAAACGGAAAGAAGAAGGATTCGAAGAAGTAAGGTTTCTGAATACAGCAGGATGCAAACTCAGAGGGGATCGGTTATGTCGGGAGGCTTAGGGAGTTTGGATGGGAAGGATTTAATGGGAGGAGGCGAAGCAGATGTGGTGTATCATATAAAGGCATCTCCTTCTTCGGCATAATACCGCGTCTCACCTGGGGCATTCCCCTGAGCATAGCCCTGGTTTCCCCCATCCAGTTGATCCTCCCCCACTGGTCCACCACCAGGCTATGACTGTGTCCTGGCCACCTGACACAGCCATAGCCTGGTGGTGGACCAGTGGGGGAGGATAATGAATAATGGAATTCCGGGATTATGCAGGGAGAATACCCGCAGGTTTCGCACACTGCTTCCCAACATTTGTATTGTGCTTACCTTGCTGAATCCAGCAGGGCAGTAGAACGCCAAAATGGTTAAAGAAAGGATAGGCTATCCAAGGTTTGACAAAAGACTAACCTCAAGTGGCCTAAACCCTCCCACTAACTCTGCTTCATATCCAAAATTACCCCATGAAATATTGACTGGACGCCCTGTGCACTTGGCCATTACTCCTCCCCCACCGGCAGGCAGTCTAAGACTCACTTTGAAAGTAGAAGCTATTTTGAACTATTGCAGGTCCCATGTAAAAACTATCCAATTTCTCTGGCCGCAGGTCAAGCAAAGACTGTTAGAACCTGCTGTCGAACCATACCACTCCTTTACAAAAAGAAAAATCAGTGGTGAAGCCACACTGGTGGGTCCCTTTTGGATCATGCTTATGAATCTAGACCACCGTTAAGTGCAAGGGCCATCCTACTTGGGTCCATGTCTCCAACTGCTCAGAAAAATCAGCCTACATCTGAAAAATCAGTCGCCTACAGCGTCTTCTGAGACTCCTGCATCACTCACCTCTGTAGAGATTGCATCATGCAGATCATTCCCATACACATCTTCTTTGCGATCCTGCTGCCACGAAACCATTACTTTAGTAGCTGTTCAGAGTGGTGATGTCAACTCAGTTTAGGCTTCTTTGTCAGATTCAAATGACAGGATAAACTCTTAGATGTTGCTAGTATCCTCGTCAACTTTCTTGACACGGCACAAAGGACGATGGACACACATTCTCTAATGGTCTCATTTACACTGACAAGCTGCACCCAGGAGGTAGTCATTCTTTTGTTAAGGACAAACTGCGCCAAAGCAATCCAATGTCATAAAGGAGTATTAATGGCAATTGACATCCTCTGGGTGAAATAGTGGCTTCTGAGTTAGGGGCTTCAGCGCAAAGATTACTTTTCACAAAAATGCTGACTACATTTTAGGCACCTATACAGCCTTGGAGATGTCCTCCTCTTCTATCAAGATGGTATATGCCTCAAACATGTTTCGCAAGACCAGAAGAGAATGGGACCCTTGTCTGTCTTCTTTCAACTGGCTAAGTGGCCCACAGGAGGCAGAGGCCCTTCCCAATTCTGGAAAGACTATTGCACCAATATATTATCTTACTCAAAAACCTACAGAGCAAGAGCTTGTGGCTGGAGGTGATCAGGTGGGTATCGACAGCCCACAAGATCCACCAGTGGGGGTGGGACCACACTTTTATATCAAAGCTGGGATTTGCCTCTAGGGAATGTGTGTGCGCACCAGGTTATCAGGGCTTTCCACATAGAGGTGATAGCCTTCCCTTTACATGAGAGGCTTCCTGTTCCCATCACGTGTTTGGAAGATGACCATGCATTGACGGACATTCATCGACAGGCACTTACAAGCCATCTTTTCACAGTGAAAAGGAAACAAATCTCCTTCTTCTTCTTAATTATCGGATGCGTGGGGGGACCCACGCAGGCGCTTTCCCATCCTAAAGGATGATGTGCACCAAACCCACCAATCAATACTTAGCTCACATAAACTCACAACTCCTCCCACCACGCTGTCTGCCTCACAAAATCCAACAGCACACTGCTCCTCCTCCTGCCTCTCACCCCGTCACCTCCCAGCAAATCCTCTCAATGTGAGGCACACGGCTACACCACAATGCATACACATGCTTCAGGATATTCTCCCTACGGCATACTGGCAAGCATGTCTGGTTTTATGGGATGCCTACCAAGCCATATCCATCTGCAAACCTCTCAGATGATATCTGCAGTTTCTCTCCCCAGTATGCTGTTGGTAGTTTGCATGCATTCCCTTTGGACTGGACTATTCTCATCAACTTGTTGCTTCCTGAAGGTAAAGCGGTCAGGGGTGGCCTCCCTTCAGGAGTGCCACGTCTCTCTCATTTTATGCCTCATTAACATGAGTCTTATGTCCAAGGACAAAGTTATTTTGTAGGAGTAAATTCTCTTGGTGACACAGCTTCTATCAAGCCAGATAAATTGGAAAAAATCTGTGCTGATGCCCAGTCAGGAGATGGAGTGCCAAGTGCTCTCCATAAACTCTCTGAAAGTCTCTCTCAGATTACTGGCAGTAAACGTGTGAACAACTAACAGGAAATATAGGCAACCTCTAGACAATGGTCAACCATTGCTGCATGTGCTGGGGACAGGTCTATATGGCTATTATCAGGGTCAAATCAGGCCATATTCCTCTGCCTGCTGAGAGACTGAAGATCTCGTACCTTCACTGCAGGACCTCCTACTGTCAGAGGTATTACCCGAAATGACCTTTTAACCTAATTGACCGAATTACAGTGGTCCTAATTGACCTTCTGTACAATTGACTGCTAAGTTATTATATATATATAAACATATTGGGTTGGTTTTGGTTTATAATAATATAAGGGGATTTGGTGGCAGATTGCGGAGGGGTTGGATTGGATTGCGGGTTGAAGGGGGTTTCCACCCGCATATATGTCCTAATTGACCTTTAAATTCAGCCAATTGTCAATTCGGTCAATTGTGAAAAGGGCAATTGTCAAAAGGTCAATTCGTATACAGCCCTCTGAGAGGGTACCGATTCCAAAGAGGCCACTGCAGAGCAGCATTGGTGACTCAAACGCATGAGAACTGGGAGTAGCAAGTCCTTTTTCTGATCCAATCCAGAGCTGACTGTCAAATCTAGCAGGTCTGGTTGAAGTGCTCACTGGCCAGCCCTGTTGATAGGAGGGAAATGGTTACAGGAAGAACTATAATCAATTAGGACCACGATGGCCATGAAGGTGATACTCACACTGCTTTCGGAATTACAAACTTTATTTTCAGGTCTTCAGGAACTTTACCCAGAATTGTCACTCCGACGGACCCTAAACCCTCTTCTCCTGAAAGGTCCTATGCGTTGGCCTCATACGTTAGTCATAGCATGCTTTAGCTGTTGGTGGCCATGAGGATGTATGGGTCCATTAAAAGCTCCCAGGCCCTGCGGGCAAGGTAAAGTAGTGCTTTAGTTTCCTGGACCACGCTAATTCGAGATGCTATCGGGTTGCTTGGTTGCTTTGGCACAGCTGTTGATTGAAGATGAGTGTGGATCCCATTTTTGGCATCTCAGTGCTAGTTATGAATATTTTCACAAGTTTAGTCAGGGAAGGCGTACCAGATCATTTCTTCATATCGATCAATTATTTTGGCATGCTATGCTCCCTTGAAAGGAGCACCTGCTAGTCTGTTACCTGCTCAAAAGCTTGCATTATGTTCCATATGTAGTAACTCACATTCATTGGTATTGAGGATGTTTCAACCATCGGACATGAACAAGGACATGTCCAGGATGGAACTTTCGTGCAAGTTCACTATGCACCTGGGATTCATCTCGTTTAGAAGAGTGCTTGAGGTGAGAGCCGTGATCTAGCCGACACCGGTTTCTCCCCAAAGGATGTAATGTTTCATGTTTCCTTGAGAACCAATAGCAACTCCAGGCTGATTTCCTTCCCAAATTCTGAGTGGTGTGCAGGTTTTAAGCTTACAAAGTAGCCTCGGATCAGCTGATGATTGCTGGATTAAAACCACGCACACCAGTTTCCTTACGACCAGGCATGGTGCGATTGGTGGGTGCTAGCTTGGCCAGAGGGGCAATGGTCTTGAGGATGTTATGAAAGTAGGGGTCTGGCCATGGGATTCAGTCTTTAAGAACGTTTACCTTAAACTGATGTCTCAGCCAACCTCGTTGGTAGTAGGTATGTTTTGAGCAAGCATAATGCTCCTATTGTCGTAGGAAAGAGAATTATCAAACCCCTTGCGTAGGACGATCTTAATTTTACTCAAGCCACGGAGGGAGAATTATTTATCGCAGCACCGTGATAGGAGAAGCGGGCCACATGCCGCTTATTCTTTTCATGTAGAGCTAGGTATGGGAAGGGTTCTTTATGCAGTGGAATGTAGATGCCTATTATTGGTTAATTTTGTGGCATTCTGGCGGGTTAGAGTATAATAAGGATCATTTTATTTTAATGCCTTGGTTTAATCACGCTGCCCATCCCTAATGGACTAAAGTCATTCCCTTTTGCTGGTGGGAGCAGAGATCAAATCTGCCTGAATTGGAATATGTCATGGAGGGTCCGTTTCCTTGCAGTCAGGGGCAGCTTGGTGTGGCCATAGACGGCCTAAGTGGCAATGGTCAGTTGCATGTTCTCTGTCGCCTTTGCAGGACTGTTTAGCAATTCCAAGGAAAGAGAACTTGGAGACACTGCTCAGGGATAATGTATTGATGCTCAGCATGACAGTGGTGCCTGGGATCATGGGTTGATCTTTTGAAGGAACCAGGGTTGACGAAAACACCCAGAGACATAATGCTCCCCTCTGTGTCTTTAGTAGAATCAAGACTTTCCTACAAAAGGCATTTAAAAATAACCATTGTACCATGGTTCAAGATGGGTGTAAATTGAATTGATTTGTGAGGGCGTCTCTCACCAAACAACGTTAGGGGTGAACAGTTATTCATTTCAGCTATACAGACCTGCTGCCTATACTGACACTTGTTAATTTGCAGACCTTAATTACCCCTTCAAAGAAGTGACGAGACAACATTCATCACGCATAGTAGTATTGACCGGTATAGGGACTTTGTCACATAGCACAGTGCACTTTAGCATCATGCCCCAGAACATCAGTGCCATTATTCTGCACTGAATCCAGCAACATAATAAGAAGGCTGCATGTTACCCTCTGGCCCATCCTCAGGCACATCCTCCTGCCCATCCTGAGCATTCTAAAACTAAACAAGTGACAGATTGAAGGCTCTGATTTCATCATAAACAAGTAGTCTTGTTCTGGGCAGACTATCATACTATGTTATTGCAGCTCATCTGTGTCAATATACATTGGGTCCAGTCATATTCAAACCAGTCTTGACCCTGCAATCAGTAGGAACAGTCCAACCCAAACTGCTAGCTTAAGTTTCCGATGGATGGGAATGCAAGAAATTCCAGGACATTCATTCATTGGGATGGCTTGATGCCATGTTGCAAACTAGGCTGCCCCAACTTGCCAATCTGTCTGCTGAGGTCTGAAGCAAGGCCCTCACTACATTTTCACTCTCCCATCACCCCGAATAATACTTAAATCTCATCCCCTGTTTCCACCCAAGATGCTAGCATCCTTTGCTTGGTAGCTCTCACCTAGTTCAACCCAGCCCACCTCCCCGATCCCTGGTGCTTGCATCCTAGACAGACACCCTGCTCTCCTTTTAGCTTCCTTCGTTCCTGCAGCTACTCACTTAAAAGGTCATATACAATAAGCACATCTTACACCCATCCCCTTCCCGCATCTTGGTGTATTACTCCTGTTACTGGGAAGGAGATTAACCGAGAACTTGACAGCCAAAACCTATCAAAGAAACCAAATGCATCGTGATGCACACAAGGGTAAGAACATGAAGTAAAATCAAGGTAGGATCAGTCACCCTAACAACAGGGGATCAAGTAAACTGAAAACTACAAAGAATTTTGACAAATCCCACGGTCTTTGGTAGGGTTGTTAGTCTGAGTTTAGGGTGCAACACATGCAAATAGGTAAAGGCCCACAAAACAGTATAGCCCACAATTCCTGTGGGTCTTTCTCTGCACACACAGAATAATGCAGATGATTGTCAGGTGAACATCGATTTCTTGCCGGCTGGTTTTAGCATCCTTTCATGCCGTCGTCATTACAGATCTCACCAAGGCAAGTCTCAGCACTCTTCTTTTTGTTCTCCGTCTAGTGCAAGCTCATCAAAGGCCCATCTACTGAGCACAGGTACCCAAGGCAGCCTCCGGGTCTGTAGTCAAGAGCCCTGGGTTGCTGGGTAAGTTTGTTAATTGTTTTTGGGGGACTTGAAAATTCTACCAGCTCTGGTCTGGGGCTACCGGCTAACCAGATGTCACCTCCCTGCTTCCTCATCTCTCTCTTTATCTCTCTATTTCATGGCTAATGTCTGTTAGTGCTATTGGAGCCCATGCCGATTCCACCAATGTGTGTCTATGACTGCCGACCAGCCTTCCTCCAGTTGGTTTATTGGAACACCTATTGCGGTGGCCCCACCAGCTCTCAGTGCCAGTTCAGTATGGGTCTTAACTTTTTCATTCCTAATCCTCTGATTATCTTCCATGTCATTTCATCGCGGGATGTTTTTTCATGGGGTTTTTTACCGTGATTTTTTTTCTTGAAAAAACCCATCTAATGTTTTTTTTTTTGTGGGGGGGATCCCTCCCCCAAACCTCCCATTTTCTAATAAATTCGATGGGTTTTTTTCCCCCAAAAATTCACCGTAAAAAACCCAGCGAAAAAACATCCCACGATGAAAGGACGTCGTACCCTTCCATCTTAAGCCCCATTAGGTCTTTCTTCTACATCTATACTCAACCTCTATACCTTGGCCGATTTGGCTTGGCCAATGCATGGTTCTCCTAGACCCCCCATATGTTCTTTCCCACCTCCTACTAATTGTACCAAGCTTACTTCACGACTCCTCCTCTCCTCTGTTCTTCTCCAACTCATGCCTTCCCTTGCTTAAATCTTCCTCCTTTGTCTTGATGATCTTTCTCTGCTTGTCTTCCTCCGCCTGACCTCTCCCTTCTTCAACTCATCACTTTGCTTGCTTAAACATTTCTCCTTTATCCTGATGATCTTTCTCTGCTTGTCTTCCTCCTCCTGACTTTTCCCTTCCTCGACTCATCCCTTTGCCTGCTTAAACATTTCTCCTTTATCTTGATGATCTTTCTCTGCTTGTCTTCCTCCTCCTGACTTTTCCCTTCTACGACTGTTAGGGAGAATTCTCATTTATGGCTAATTTCCCTTACCCAGTGAGTCCCTCAGCAGCTTTGCTGGATTTCTGGAGATTATATTTTCCACCTGGTAAGAGTGGGAACCTCTTTCCCACTCTAACATGTGTTTTGCCATGTGTATTTCTACTTTTTGTGTGATCTTGGGGTCTGGATCACACCACTCCATGAGCCCTACTTTGTGTGTGTGTTACACAGCACAGTGTTCAGTGCAGTGACACAGTGTTGTCTTTGAGACTTCCCCCTGACTCCATTTTCTGGGGCTGACTACTGTCCCCCAGAAACAGGTGAAGTTACCATTAACTTTACATAGTCACTTTAAATTACGGACCCACTACACCCCATTTTACATGAAGTACTGGAAAGGGTTAAACCCTATCCCTTTTTGTCTGGGTCTCCTGGAGCCTTGTTTTGCTCCCTTAACACTAAGACTTGGCTGGTGGCAGTGGTATCTACCCTGATTTTTCTACCGCGATTATACTATATAAACGTGGTACTGTTTAGGCTTAATATTAGCCTCGAACATAAACCCGCTTGACCAAATACTTTTTATTTTGGCTCTGGTCGGGTTTAGTCGCCATTTCTTTTTGTTAAGATCCTTCTTGTGTTTTACTTTGCGCGGCAAACCAGGTTTGCCTTCTTTGTTCACCGACCTTTGGCAGGCTTCTACGGAGAAGCCCTCCTTTGGCGTCTGGGTGTCTAGTTGGGCTGAATGTGAGGGAGGGGTTTAGTAACCCCCTGCACAGGGTCTCCTTGGAGACCCAAGTGACACTTTGTGTCCATTGGCTGACAACCCCCCTGCTGTGTGATTGACAGCCGGGCTGTGTGAATGGGGGATTTTCGCATAAAAGGCAGGACTCTTGGGCTGGAAGTCACAGTTGCCACTGGAACTACAAGAACCGAAGAGAAGCAGAGAAGAAGAGGGCTGCTGCAACCCCCGAGTCCGGGTGAAGCCCTGCTGCAGTCCTGAGCTATTTACCCTTCAACGACAGAGGAGATCTAGTCCAGAGTCTTTTACCCTTGAGCCTGGTGGGATCAGCCAGCTCACCTTCAACAGCCAGAGAATCCTCTTCCGGGTCGAAATCTCTGCACAGTGCTGTAGTGGTCCGGATAGCCATCAGATGAACCCTCTCCTGTTTTTAAGGAGTGCACCTTTTATTCACTGTTACTTTTGCTGCTGCTGGCTTCATCCCTGGTTAGTGCAGATCGCTCCAGACAACCTCCTTCTTGTCTCCACGACTGAAGCTTCAGGAACCGTGAGTCTGCAGGAACTACCAGAAACAACAGCTGTGGCACTAGCTTTTCTTCATACGAATAAGGTACTGGTCGTTCTCTCTGTCCGACCTTGAGGAATCGGGGTGAACCCTTTTCCTCCACGAAGGCTTGTCCTTTCTTTCTTCCCTCTTTTAACTATTGCTTCCCTTTTGACAATATCCAAGTACTCCTGGCATCTTGAATCGTGAACTATCCTAACAGTGTGATCCTCGAGAACAGATCCCCTGCTCCATTTGACACTGGTGCAGGCCTATTGACTTTTATCTGCTTCTTAGAAAGTGTTCTCTGATTCCCTTGCCTTGACAAAAGTATTGCCTGTGATTGTATCCACTATTCCCTGGTTTTTATTCTTTGTGCTACGTGTGTTTGACTACGGTTACATTTCTTCCCGCGGGTACGATTTTCTTTATTAAGACCGAACTGTCATTACTGTCAAAAAGTGATCGCATATTAACCCACTGTAACGTCTTTTTGTTTCACAACACCGGTCTGTCAAATCCTAATGTACTTACCTTGAATGAACCTGAACCAGAGGAATTGGTTGTGTGTAGTGTATTTTAGAGTGTAGTTTTGTTTAATAGAAGTGAAGTGTTTTGAGAACTGATGGTTTAAAAATAAATGTACTTATATTTTTTAACCAGAAACCTTGAGTCAGTGTTTGCTTGGGTTACAGTAATTGTGGTCCTTTGTGTATTCTCTACTACTGCTCATTTGCTCTTGAGATAAGTCTGGCTGCTCTGCTACTGCTACCACTCTAAATGTGTAGTACAGGCTTGTACCAAAGGTGAAATTGTACTGCCACTTGTGGACTTAATTAGTGTTCCCTAAGGGTACTGCAGGGGATTCTGCCTAACAACGACTCATCCCTTTGCTTGCTTAAACCTTTCTCATTTATCTTGATGATCTTTCTCTCCTTATCTTCCTCCTCCTGATCTCTCTCTTCTCCAACTCCTCTCTTCCCTTGCTTAAACCTTTCTCCTTTATCTTGATGACCTTTCTCTGCTTGTCTTCTTCCTCCTGACTTCTCCCTTCTTCGACTCATCCCTTTGCTTGCTTAAACCTTTCTCCTTTACCTTGATGATCTTTTTCTATGTCATGATGCCTACCCCCAGGCATCCGGACCAAGCCCATCAGCCCCGGGAGCAGGCATCTAGACATTTAGTAAAACCTCAGCAGCCCCGGCTAGGGGCTATCTGGGTTCAGCCCTGCCGCCTTAGGTGCTAGGCTCATAGTAGAAATCAGTCTTGGCGCCTAAGGCGCCAGGTTCATAGTCATTACTTACCTCAGGCAGACCATGCTGCAAATGACTCCAATCCAACATGAAGCGTGAAAGGGACTATTTTTCTACAGGGACTATTTTTTACTCGGGTGTGGTTCTAGGGACTTCTTACCTGGGACTACTTTTGAGGCTATTTAAACCACGCCTGACCAGCAACACACGCTTTGCGTTATTCTGCATCCAGCAGCGTAACGCTCACCGTGCCTGCAGCCTGCATCCAGTCTTCTGCCATGCCCGCCTCGAATCCGGAGCTCCTAAAACAAAGAGGAAAGAAAGGGACAAGGTTAGAAAACAAACTTATTTCTATTCCACACCTGATTCTGGATCCATCTCGTCTCCGGACCTGTAAAGAACATCATTTCTGCATGCGCCGCACCTCCAGCTGCAGCGCCGCGCCATACTCACCAGTCTTCACAGCATCCTTCGGTTCGGCGCTGCCTCCATCATTTCTTCGCCGAACTTCGGCACCTAGGAGACAAAAGAAAACCACAAGGTGAGCCGAGGGAACCAACAAATATAATTCTTACCACCATAGACTTACCTGATTTACCACCAGAGGCATCCTTTTGTGCCGCATCTGTAAAGAGAGACAAAACAACACGTTTTCCACGTGCAACATTTACCGGACAGCGCCGGGTAATACAGACTCTTACCTGAGTGCCACCAGCTGCCACAAGAGCATCTTTTTACGAGCATGGTGCAAGACAGGAAAAGAAGGGGGGAACAAGAGTGAACATCGGACATATTGAACTCTATGAACTTAATACTTACTGGTCCTCACCAGGAACCTCAGAGTCAATACTCTCTGGAACTCTTCTGAGCCTTCAAACCAGTGAAGTAACTGGAATCGACGCGCCCCTGCAAATCCACGCAGGATGGAGAGCTCATCTTTCAAGAATATAAGGTGAGATTGCTGTGAGGGCATTTCGGAGGTGATTAGTTGGGGAGGACTGTGGGGGTGCCATCACTTCAATCCACAAGTGGCTAAATCCATATCTCCACTTTCAGGAGAATATTTCTACTGGTTAAGCAGACAAGATTAAGAGGACAGATCCAGTCAGTCATCGCTGCACTACGCATCACGTGGGTGGAGACCGCAGCTGTCCGGGTCGACCGACGCCCCTGTGGGAGCCAGGTGAGCGTAACACTCTCCTTGTCTTCCTACTCCTGATCTCTCTCTTCTCCAACTCCCCCCTTTCCTTGGTTTCACCTTCCTTTTTCCACTTGATGGTTTTCCCCCATCATCTTCCTCTTCCACCTCTCTCCCTTCTCCAACTCCTTCCTTGACCTGCTTTCACCTTCACCCTTCCTCTTGATGATCTTTCTCTCTTTCTCTTCTGGTCTTTCTCCTCCTGGCTGCTTCTGATGTCCCCCTTTTTCCTAATTGCAACACTCAGCATTGGGCACCTTATTATAGTCTGCTTCATTGAGAATTAAGCTGGTTAATGTCTTCATCAGGGACACCTGTAGGGACTTTTGGATTGGTCTGTCTCACTTGGCTATTTATTTCTGCAACCCCTGTGTGTCCAATAAATCTCTAATTTCTTCATATTAGACTGCGGCTAAGTTGGCCAAGTGCATGAATGACAGGTCTATCACCTTGGAAATAGGCAGCCCTGATTCCATGATTTTGCCTTTTCATCTCAAGGTTGCTGGATGTTCATGGGTGAAGCACCAGCTTCGGTTTTGGCACATTTGATATAAGCAGCAGCTTGAGGTCCTCACCATGAGCATTTGCCTGGTAGTTTCTGATTGTGAGGGAACACTGGCCATGATCGCTGTGTGAGCGCACGCATGCCTGCAAACCTGCGTAAAAGATAAAATGGAAGATGCTGACTGGAAAGAATGTATCTATGGATTCAACCTAATTTACCTGCACGAAACATGGGCGGTTGAGGCGTTAGAGACCAAAAAGTGGCCTACTGATATGGGTAGGATCAAACATAAAGTGGGCTATCGATCATCTCACCACTGGGACCCCTGACATGCAACATCTTGTAGCAACCACTGCTGAGGGCTTTAAAATTCTGCTGTTTAACATCTATAACCTGCCTACCGGGGAGGCACCTCTCAAAAGCTTAGTCACAGTGTAAAAATAATATAGCACGGTATGCATCAATAACATAGGTTTGCACATACATGACAACACAACAAAAGAACGTGGAAATAACAGCTTTGTGGAGTGTCCCTGGTTGTTTCCAGCTTGCTTTCAGTGGTCCTCAGTACAATGGAGGGACGCAAAAGAGAGCCGAGTGAGAGAGCGAACAACCAGCTCTAAACACAGTTGTCCACTACTGAATGTGCGTTCACTGAATCCAGCGTACACTTTCTTGGCTGTGGTTAGTCAGGGATCCTGCATGTGTAATGACCCTGAGGTGCTTATCTTTGCGCAACGTATGTGTGCTGCGAGTTTTGACCAACTAGTTTTTTTCGGAGTTGAACGCTAACCTAAGTGCGGATTAGTCGGTGGGTATACAACATGCAGGGACTGACGTGCACCCAACTTATTTGCACTCAGAGCAGGGGCCATCGTTATCTGGCACAGGGGTTTTGGTTCCTGCTGGTGTTTCCCCGCTCTAATGTGCTCTGCTGTAGTTACCTTGTGTGCGTGACACTTATCTGCAAATTGGGAAGGAGCCGGAGTTCTCCAATGGGGCTGAGCCCCTGCTTGTGAACCATGCTCTGGTGTCTGCTGCTGTTTTGGCAATGCTATGTTTGCCTTCTCCCTTCCCCACACTTATCTGGTAAGCAGCGAGGGGACGGTGCTTGAGTCCGGTGGGGCAGGGCCACTCACATGTGCTCTGTTCCACAGAGCTCAGCAGCGTAGGTCTGGTCGCGTGGCGATCTCGAGTGCAATCCCCGTGCTGGGGCTCTGCATGCCCAGTTAACGCAGCACGGTCAAGATGGCTGCTGTTTTGTAGTTCTGTAGCTGAGACTGCTGGGTAATGTAGTGCTTCCAATAGGCAGCTCTGCAAGAGAGGCAAAGTAACAGTTTGTAGAGTTATCTGAAGGGATGTCTGAGCTTGTACTACTCTGTGGTACCTACTTGCCGTGTGATAACACCAATTTGGTATTTCTTGTGCTCCCTACCCACCTGGCCCCTGACATAATCATAGCAGCAACAGTGTGTCCAGTGAATGAAGGTTGGCGTGTGCTGATAAGACACGCGAGAGAAAGACTGCATTTGTTAAAGTGAACAGCGAAAGAGACAGAGTAGCAGAGTGGTCCAGCGAAGGGAGATTGCCCAATTGAAAGTCTCCACAAAATGTCCTGATCTCGTAGAAGTGGAAAAATGGGTGAAAGAAACTTGAGATACATGGAATGAAGTTTGTAACGAGAAATTAACAAGGTTTATCCTGACAGAGGCAAACCTGCAAGAAAAGCATTGATTGGAACGTTTGGGTGCTCAAAACTACATATGCCAGGAGGCTTTGGGATATGAGTGAAAAAGTGACAATTGAATGAAAGTTGAAGTGGTCATTATGAGGTGTTTGAAAAATCCTCGCTCATTCGAAAGTCTTCGACAGTAAAGGAATAATAAAGAGAGGCTTCAGCACGATGTAGGGGAGCCTAAAGGTTGTGATAAAAGCTTGGGGAAGGGAACCCCTAAGTATTGTGATTGCGAGGTCCAAGCCCGATGGAGGGAGACCTACATTGAACTGTAATGTTGATTTGAACTGTGATATTGAAAAGTAAAGGAACTTTGTTGAACTGTGAAGCCAGAAGGAAACAAGCCTTATTGACCTGGGAAACAAAGAACGTTATAGTGGAAGGCCAAGTAAGCCCTGATCCACGATTTGAGCTGCATCCTTGAATCCAGAGCCAGAGTGTGCCACCCAGTTCAAGTGTGCCACCTTTCCCCTACTATACAAACATGGGGAGACAATTTTGCTCAGATATCTTGACCATTCATTTGACCACTGATTTTTCCTTTTTGCATATACATTTCCCTCTTCACAGTTATTCTACAAGAGTAAGGGCAGCCATTAGGTTTTTTTTTAGTATAGGCCATTTTGATTTGACTGAGAGACTGACTAGGACTGCGTTTTCTTTTATTTTGATGGCAGAGAATACTCCCATCTTAGTTGTCGGGCAAGATAGGAGTTTTCCAACCCACTTGAAAGCTACAAATAAAGGTTTTGAAATGTGCAGCTCTTGTGTCAGTGTCTCCTTGTTGACACATTGCCTTCCTCACAATAGTAATAATAACAATTATAACGAGGAAAGTTCAGTGCAAGTGACCTTGGCAGGGCGTTTATTCACTTAACATTGGATACTCAGAGGCTGGCTCCCATATCACAGCTTTCTTAATAGCAATGTGTTTACATTTCAAGGTGCAGTTGTGTGGGCAGGGTCTGTAATAAGAGAGTTCTGCCCCCTGGTGTTTTTTTTCCAAAGGGAAAAGGAGATGTTTATTCGATGTTCAAATGATGCTGCAGATTAAGCCAAAATTGAACTGTACTTTCTTGGCCTTGCAGGCATATTTCTGTGCATTAAACTCCACTTTCCTTCAGAAATGAAAATGCAACCAAAAACGAAGAGGTTTCCACGCAGAACTTCCTGAATAAGATTTCTCCCTTATAGGGTCGCAGCCGGGGTTACAGCTAAATGAAACCCCTCAGTAACACTACAGCATACACGACTACACTCAACAGCTGCTTTAAATGCACACAGCACATGCGGAGATGAACACGACCGTCATGAAATACAAGAGAATTAATGACAGCTTAACACTAGGGCAGGCATTAATGTATAAACATGCACATTTCTCACGGATTCACAAGAGAGGTTGCAAGCATTTCCACTGGCTGATGCATTCCAAAGGGCATCTCAGGCAAACAAATTCAGTCACTTTAGTGAATGCATCACAGCCCCCATGCCCCCCAACACACAGACGTACTCATCAATGCTGTGTGGCCCGGTCTTTTGTGACAGCTTGCTCTCCAACACGGAGTCGTAACATCTCCGGAGTAGCAGCTTGTGAAAAGGAGCTGTGACTAGGACTGCGCCCTGTGTGCGACTGCAGAGACCTCATGACCCTCACACAGTGCACATAATCCCTACAGCTTCCTGCCCGAATTCTTCCCTCCTATACTTTTATTATTATTTATTTATTTGTTTAGTTTCATAAAAACTTTACAAAATTAAAACATATCTTATTCATGAACTTAAACCTACACAGTTAATATTTGCAATTAAATGACATATATTTAATTACACATGTTACACTGCATCAATACAATTGCAACACGTATCTCACATCTAGCTCACATATAACTCAATGAAACAAGCTAAAACTATTTAATACTTAGCATACTTTGAGTAATCAATTAGTCAGTTGAAACACTTTGTCTCACTATTTAAAATAATGTAACAGTTTACCACTTTCAATTAGACATCCAAACATTAAAATCCTTTAAAACCACAGCTGTTCCATCTTGCTTCAAGTATCACCAGTTTGTATAAGACTTTATACTAGGAATCCTATAATTATCATCTAGGTATCTCTGGGTAAACGTTTTATACTTTTATTTAAAAAAGAAAACATTCAGGAGCGGGATCTTTTTTAAATTAAGGTAGAGGAACGGTAAAACGTAAAAAATGAAAGTACTGGTGAACCACCCCCAAAGACTTCGACCACTGCTTCCGGCTTGACATGATACTGAATAAATATACGATTATCAACAGAGATAAGGTCTATGCAGTATTTGTTGATTTTTGGACCAAAATGGGATTGTGTTCCGAGGAGGCACTGTGGCAGGTTCTGGTCAAACATAATGTTTCGTGCAACGTGTTGACTTTTCTTTAGAAACTATACTCCTGAAACAAGGTTGCAGTTCTCTGGGGACTTGGTGGAGAATTAATCCAGCGCGTTGACGTTCATAGTGGCATGAGGCAGGGGTGCGTCTTGACCCCACTCCTCTTTTGCCTATATATGAACGATGTAATAGAGGCGTTGGCCGTGTGTTGTCTGGACCCACCCCATGATGCAGTGTTATTAGCAACCACCCAATGGGCATCAAGAAAACCCTGGCCTGCTTCACCAGTAAAGAGCGTCGTCTGGAGCTGAACAAAGCAAAAACCAAAATAATGTTTTATAGGCGCAGACTCACCAAGCATTCCAATTTGAACATTGAAATTGATGGCGCAAAACTCGAGCAAGTATCTGCATATGATTACCCAGGCACCAGATTCTACAAAAACGGATTTTGGAGGCAACAATTGACCAAAGCCACCATGACTCTGGATAAGCATAGTGGTGGTATTACGAGATTCTTGTCAAGTCATGGTGGGGGTGTAGTCACCGCAGCATTCCAGATTTACAAGCTTCAAGCCATACCATCAGCTCTTTATGGTGCCGAGAGCTGGCGGTACATGCGAGCTCAAGCATTAGGTATCGTGGAAAATAAGTTTGTGAAATCCCTTCTCATGTTACTGATGTGTGCCCCACACTCTATCCTTCTCCTGGAGTGTGACCTATGCCCCATTGAAGATCTTATTAGCCTGAAACCCCTCTATTGTGGGGTTAGGATCTGGACTACATCGGGTCTGTTCAGGTACAGAGATGTGCTAAGACATATCCTGATGCTGGAGGGATGCTGATCACCCCCATGGTCTATGCATGTGAAACACTGGCTAACCAAACTGAATCCATATGATTTTGCAGATTCTCCACATGATATGACTAAAGAGTCCAAAGAGCTGGTGAAAAGAGAGGCTTCATGGTGATCCATGGAAGGAACATGTTTCAAGCTTAGCACCAGAATGACTTACCTGAGAACCAAACAGGACTTTGAGTACGAGGAATATCTGGATGTTATTAGGCCTTGCTTTGCACGAGCACTTTACGTTGAGTTCAGATCTAATACCCCTAAATCTTATGATAATCTGGCATGGCTACATTGGTGCAGCCTGGCTGGTTTATGGAGTCCAAGTTGAGTCTCTTGTACACTTCATGTTGTTGTGTGTAGGTTACATGGACTTAAGAGCCAGATACCTATTGCCAGCTTTTAGACTGGAGAGTATTCGACGGATAGACGAGGCAACGGACTACTGCAAACATTCTGTCGACCTTAACGTTGTTCATTTTGTTGCCAAATGTCTTCACCGGGCATGGTTGATGAGGTCCAGGCTGATCAAAAGCAACCCTACTGTAGTGACTCAAGCTGCATAGTGATTCTTATAATCAATCAAATGTGCAAGTGTAATTGAACACGGGTGTTTTTATAAATTATGATATATTTAATGACTTGTTAATACGTCGCTTGCCCTTATTTTCAGGGTTGTATTTTTGGGGGCTTTACTTCTTTGTATTATTATGTTGCTTTGATGGTTTGCACCGAATAAAGCTGATATGATGATGATGATGATAAAATGGGTATATATGCTCTTACAGGATTGACAGAATAAGGTGCTGCCCCAACGGATTAAGAGACTGAACCCTTTTATAGCGAACTAAAAGCATTCTTTTGACAGTTGTTAAAAAAAAGAACAACGAACTGACGATGGCCATCAGAGAGGTCAGCATGGAACAGACGCAATCAATGAAATGGGTTAGGAGATGAGGAGACAATTGAGGCAGAGGTACAGAAATTGGATAAACAGTTATAGAATCCAACTAAACAACAGCAAGGGTCAATGGTCCATTCAATGCATGGTAAATAAAGGCATGACAGGTCTTTGGTGATAGCTGAAACAAATAGTATTGATGCCAGTACCTAGACGGTACACTTTAAAAACAGATATGCTAGTAATTGCAGCAACAAATTAGTGAGACCTAGGGTTTGTTTAACTCATTGACAGATGAAGTTTCATATGGGGGATCTTCGACGTATGCTCCTAGGCCTAAATAAATCAAGGGCCTATGGTCTGATTGGACTATCAAACGCAGTTTTAAAGGATGACACACTCCTTTGGGTTGAAATTCTTATGAGTCTATTCCAACAGGTAATCCGTTCGAGTAACCTTCCACCGGCATTGCACAAGGCAATAGTGGTTCCTATACATAAAAAGCGTTGTAGGATTTCCACACTAAATTATAGACCAATCTCCCTCATAGATGTCTACAGCAAGGTTTTGACTACATTTGTTCTGAAGGAATTACATTTCTGGGTTGGCTCAACTAATTGCCTAATCAGGCTTCGGTAAGCAAATGGGAACAACGGTACATGGATTGTTATACCATCTTTGCCAGAGGCAGGCTTTGGAATGTCGCTGGAGATCAGTCTTTTCCCTATCTCTATATATGACTGCCACATTCAATTGCATTGATCAAAATCGGCTATTTAAAATAATTATCCCCATGGAAGATTCCACTGGCATTGCTAAAGATGCTAATATTATTTCACGAAAACACCTCTTTGCAAATAATATTAAACTCCCTGGTACCAATAATTGATTAAATAAAAACTGATTTAGGATTATGGCCAACTTGTGTCTTGGCCCCCTGACTTTTTAACCTATATATTTCGGATGTTCAGGAATATTTGGCAAACTGTAAGGTCTTTGCTCCTAAACTAGATCATTTACATATTGGGCGGCTCGCTTATGGGAATGACTTTATCCTGATGGATACCACCCAGATAGGCTTACAAAGCAGCCTAGACTGCGTCGCTAAATTTGCCATTCTGAATCATTCAAAAGCCAATCCAACAAAAATGTAAGTTATTAACTTTAAAAGACATAAGACATATCAGGGATATGAATGGAACATCAATGGTAATGTGTTGCACAAAGCAGTGGTGTTCAAAGATCAAAGAAGTGCCAAAGAACAGCATCAGTGGCCTACTTTGGTTTGATTGCGGGCACACATGCAGCCCGAAATGCCATGGGACCAGAGTGGGGCGGGGACCCCCAAGAGTGCACATGAGGGGTTCATGTGTGTGGGGTAAGGGTGTGAGATAAATATGGTGGCATAACACGTGGGGTGTCCCTGCGTCGACAGTCTCAGGTAAAAACCACAGGTAAGTAGATCACATGGGGTTAACACAGACAGGCCCTGCTCGGTCGGCCACAGGGGAAAAGAAGTGCACGGATGCTCTAAGGCAGTGGCATGCTGGGATAATGATTCAAGCGGGCCATTTAGAGGAGACAGCAATCATTGGGAGCAGAACCAGCTACTACATACGAGGTCAGCGAGCCAGGTTCACGGGCGATCGCTGCGACCATGTGGAATTAAATTCACAAGAATATGTTCAGGAAGGCACACTCATAGTACCATCGGCGATTTAAAATTACCCTTTGGCACGTGGGCCTGGAAAGAAGAATGTGGGATGAAGGGACGCTCTTTAAAGAGCCAATCAGAAGGTGAGTTTTGGTGTTCCTAAACGACAACAGCTATGTTATGTCCTCGATGATGCTCCTAAAGCCCCTAATTGGTTGGATGCCGTGTGAATGTCTCCCTTCCCACCAGTGTAGGATGTCTCATGATTTTCCTGTGTGTGCTGACCAATGGCATATTAATTAAGTTCCAGAGGTCAGCGCGATAACTGTTAGGGAGAATTCTCAACAAGTGTTAATTTCCCTCACCTTTTGAGACCCCCAGCAACTTTGCTGGATTTCTAGGATTTGATTTTTTTACCTGGGAGTGTGAGTTTTTTTTCCCACTCGTCCAGGTATTTTGATGCGTGTTTTACTTTTGTGTTCTTTGGTTATGGAGTTTTAAAATAACCCATGTTTTCCAAATATGGCGCCCAAGACCTATCTGTAAAAACAGACTCCGGTCGCCATTTCTTTTAGGAAAGGTCCTTCTTGTGTTGTCTCTGCGCGACAAACCAGGTTTGGTCCCTTTGTTTGTTGGCCTTTGGCAGGCTCCAATGCTGAAGCCCTCCTCTGGTGCCAGGGTGTCTGGGGTGGTAAGCATGTGAGGGAGGTGCCCGAAACTCCCTGTGCTTAGTCTCTTAGGAGACCTGAATGCACTCTGGCGTGATTGGCTGGCTGTCTGTCCAGCAAGGACAGCCACCCTGCTGTGTGAGTGACAGCCAGGCTGGAATGAATGGGGGAAAGCTGTTTAAAAGCAGGTCTCTGGGACTTGGAAAGCAGAGTCGACCACTGGAACGAAAGAACCGAAGACGAGCTGAAGGAAGAGGACTTCTGCAAATCCTTGACGACCGGTGAAGCCCTGCTGCAGGTCCGAATTGCCTGAAACTCCATCGACAGAGAAGACCTTCAATGTTAACTTCTTCCCTTGAGTTTGGTGGGAACAACCAACTCGTAAGCCGCCTGGACACCGTCCCCTCCTGGTCGAATTTTCTGCAGAGTGCTGTGGAAAACTGGATAGCCAGTGGGAAGGGTACCAGTTTATGGTCTTTAAGGCACTCACAACTTAAACCGACGTTTTGCTAAGCTTGTGGCATCATCCCTGGGCAGTGCAGGAACCTCCCGACGTCCTCCCTTTTGGCCCCACGACTGAAGCTCAGGAACAGCGAGATCTGCTCGAACTGCCAGGAACAACTGCCTCAGCTGCAGCGCTTCTTCACTAACAAGGTACTGTGCAAAATCGGTCCGGAAATCTTGTCGGCCATCGCGAAAGTTCGTGGAACTTTCCTCAACTTCAAAGGCTTGTCCTTCCCTAAACATTCGTCAAAGTTTTTGCCTAGCCAAATTCTTCTTTCCTCTGGGGCAAAGTCTTAACCGTTTACTACCAGAACTGTGCTATCCTATACAAAGACTCTGAACCATTGAGTTTTGCCCAGGCCTATGAACTGAATTGCTGGTTGTAGTTACTGAAACCCTTTGCCCTGCCTATTCAAGTATTTGTACTATTGATTCTTATAACCTTGTCTTTTTACCCCTTTTAAAAGTATCTGAAGTGCCATTTTGCTCCCACTTCAGGGGAGCTGAACTTGTTCAGTAACTTAATGGTTGTGTATTTGTAGTATATTAGTGTGTGATATTGAGCTGCTCTTGCTAGTGTAATGTTTTCAAACTGACTGTAAATAAATATATATTCTTTTACCAAGAAACCTTGAGTAAGTGTATATTTGAATCACTTTATTTGTTGGTCCTTTGTGTAACTTGTTCTACTGCTCACTCAACTCTTGAGATAAGTCTGGCTGCTCAGCCACTGCTACCACATAACTGTGTAGTACAGGCTTGTACAAAAGGTGAAATTGTACTTGTAGTCTTAATTGCATGTAGTGTTCCCAAAGGGTACTGCATGTGATTCTGCCTAACACTGGTGTACAGTGGTGAGGATAAAAGTATACTTGTTACATTTAGAGCACTGCTCTTACCTTTGTTCAAATAACCCTCACAAGGCTAAGCAACACTAGAGAAGCAATTGTTTTATCCTGACTAATATGGAAAGCTACAGACAGGAGACCCTAGTCACTTAACAGTTGATCAATTGAAAGATATGTGTAAAGCTAGGAATCTCACTGTAAAAGGCAAGAAGGTTGAATTGATAGAAAAGTTGTTAGAATACCAACGGCTGAGGAATGGGTCTGAAACCCCCACCCCTGCAGCACATGTGGAAAATGTTGATGAGGATGATATGTCAGAGCCCAGCTCTAATGTTATGGATGAGTTAGATGAGGCAGAAGAGTCTCACAATGTAGGCCCTGTTTTACCTCTACCTGCTCATAGGCCTCAGCCTTTGACCACAGGGACCCCATCAGGTCCAACACTAAGTCCTGAATTTGTCTCTTTAGAAAGAATGAGACTTGAGTTAGAATTTAAAAGAATCCAAGCTCAAACTGAATGCAAACATCCAGAACTTAAGCTCAGAGAAATGGAGTTGAATCATGCACTTGAAATTAAAAAGTTGTCTCTTGAAACTGGTTCTCTCCCAGAGTCCTCTAGGTCTCCCAGTCCTAAGAGGCCTCACATGCCCAAAGATGCAGTAAGTATGTATGAGGTTCAGCTTGATATTTTGGATTGGTTGGCTGCGTTTGAATATAACAATGGGATTCAAGATATTACGGGGAACCAGCTGATTCCTTGGCTTTTTTCTAGGCTACCCCCTGTTGCAACCGATGTGGTAATGGAGTTGGGGGATATAGACAAACTGTGAAGCTAGATTTGATAGCTAGATTTGGGAAGACCCCTTCTCAGTATCTTAAGAGGTTTAGAACCCTCAGAAAGCATGATGGTACCCCTTGGGCTATCTGGGTGACTGAATGTTTGAAAAACATAGATGGATGGGTTAAGGGTTACAGAGTTAACACTTATGAAGGTATGAGAAATCTATTTATTTTGACATCTATTTATGAAGCCTGCTCTCCTGAGCTGAGACCGCACTTGGCTGACTCTAAGGAAATTGATCCAAAGAAGTTAGCAAGGGCTGCTGAATTGTGGGTTGCAAAGATGGCTACTCACAAGGATTCTGGGGCAACTCAGAAGGATCAGGGAAAGCAGCACAAGAAAGATACCAAAGAGAATTCTAATACTTCCACTCCAAAAGAGGGACCCAAACATAACAAGGCTAAGCCACAAGGGAAACCGAATCAGGCTAGTGTACGTCCTGGTGCCAAACCAGGAGGAGGTCAGAACAAGCCCCCATTCATAAATACATTTGGAAAATGTTATGCTTGTGGTCAACTGACCATGTGAAAGGGGATCCCAGATGTAAGGGTAAACCTTCAGGGGTCCGCACTTTCTCCTTAGCCTTCTGTCATGACCACAGGCCCCAGAACACAAAATCCACACCATCTAGTGATGGGGCAATGGGTCACTTGACACACTTATGTCCATTTGGGACCCATAAACACAGGGGCCCTGGCTGGACACAGTCCTCATGCCTTTGGCGCCAGGCTCATATAGAGATGTGAGCAGGAACACTTTATTTCAGTGCAGGAGTGCTTTTACTTTATTTCAGTGCAGGAGTGCTTTTATTTTACAAGAACTTTCCAGGGGCTGAAATCCTTTATTCCAGAGAACATCCTTGTGCTAACTCATCGAGTGTGGCTCCCTAGGCCTGGTCTTCATGTGCTGACTCATCAGGTGTGGCAGGGTGTGGCAGGCAGGCTGAACCTGGTGGGCGTGGCTTCAGAAGCTCAGCTATATAAGCTGCTCCATCCTTAAGCCAGTGCTTCGCGTTACGGTGCCATCGCGTGCAACGTGACGCTCATCGCCGCTTGGACCAGTTTGCTTACCTTTGAAACCAGGCATTCTCCTGCATACTCACATCCAGGGAACCGGTGCTTCATTGCTTCATCTGCAGACTCATCTCCTGACACCCAGTGATCTTGATCCCGACGCCGCAGCACCGCACTCCGTCTCCACGAACTCAGACCCTGTGAAGAAGAAGAAAGACAAGGTTAGAACATCCGTCCTAGGGCCGCGCCGCATTTGAACCCCGCGCGCCCCCATAGTTAACAATTTGCCAGGTACTGTACGCTGCAGCTTCGTTCCTCATTCCCTCCGGATGCCGCCTCGAGCTCCGCAGCTTCTGCCGGGTCAGCAACATCACCTGCAAGGGAAGAAAGCAAAAGAGCAAACATCAAAAGTGGAACAGACAGCAATACAAGACAACAAACTTTACAAAACAACAAAAACAGATGAGGAAAGACAAAGGCAAACAGGAACACTTACCTGAAGTATAGTGACTTAGTTGCAGCAGGACTGGACTACCACATACAAGGGACCAGTTAAGGAACTCGGTCCAGATCATACAAGCGCCCCTGTCATTAGCAGCAGGACGGAGTGCTCGACAAAACTAATCAACAGGTGAGCTTTCCAGGGACAGCACATTCCGCGGTACCACGGTTTGGAGAAGGGGTCTGGAAGGAGATCAGGCGCACGAGCTGGCAAACTCACGCCCCCTATTCTCCACGCAGGAGCAGTCCCGAGCAGCATCACCTATTATCATCAGTCACCACATAAGCGCAGGAGGCGAAGTCGGACCTGAGCGACCTCACTCCCGGGAGGGCTGCAACCGTGCCCCAACGCCTCCGCAGAGACCAGGTGAGCATAACAGAACGTGAAGCCTCTTTGAATCTCTGCCTGGGCGTTATGGAAACTTCTGAAACGGACCAGTTGGCCCGATTACTGGGAGAGTTACGGGCTGAAGTTCATGCCTCAAGACAGGAATCCAATGCCCTAAGGAGGGATCTAATTGTGAACCGGGAGCGGACAGATGAACTAGCAAGGCAAATGCTCCAGGCACAGGCAGGCCAGGTCCCACTGCCGGGGTATGCCCTTCCTGCCGCGCCTCCACATCCCACGCCAGTACAGGTGCTTCTTCCGGGGGGTTCCCCTAGCCCCACCAGAATGCTTCACAGGCGATCTGAATAAGTACGCCATGTTTATGAATCAATGTCGCCTACATTTCTTGTGCAGACGTGGGGCATTCCCCAACGATCAAGCGAGAGTGGCATTTGTACTCTCATATTTGGGAGGTAGTGCAGCAGACTGGTCAATACCCTTGGTAAACCAGGATGATACTTTGCTTTGAGACTTCCCAGGTTTCCAGCGTGAAATGGAGAAACTATTTGCATGGCATACTCAAGGGCGGGCTCTGGACAGTGAACTGTTATCACATTGGCAGGGTAATCAAGACTTACTAACATATATCACTTCCTTCAATCGTCTGATAGCACAAAGTAACTGGCCAGAGGAGAAAAGAACTACGCTCTTTTACCGAGGCTTGCGAGGGGATCTTAAGGACATGTTAGCCCAAGTAGAAAATCCCCCGAAAAGATGTGCTGAATACATCGACCTGACAGTGCAGCTCGATCAGAGATTGCAGGATCGGAAGATGGATCGGGCCGAGGCCGAGGGACGGTCGGTCTACACGCGACCCCGTGAGAATCAAACCAAATCACACGATCAGTCCGAGCCAATGCAAATCGGAGGCTTGCAGAGCCCATTCACCAAGGCAGAAAGGGAGAAAAGGAGACAGCAGCAGCTTTGTTTATACTGTGGTAAGGCAGATCACTATCTCCGAGAATGCTCAGTGAAACCACCCAGGAAAGCAGTTGGGGCAACTGACAAGGGTGAAGAAGAAGAACAGGACTCGGGAAACTCCAACGCCTGGGAAGCGTAGGGGTCCACTTGTCGAGCGGTGAAAAGGAACCTATACAGACCTCACATCTAGTCATCCCTGTGCTCTTGGTAAACCACAAGCAACCGTCGGAAATACATGCCTTGGAGGCATACATTTACAGTGGGGCTGTAGGAAATTACATGGACCAAGATCTGTCTACCCGGATAGGCCTTTCTCTCCGACAGAAGCAGGTTTCGGAAAACTTCACAGCAGTTGATGGATCTCAGCTATCATCCGGCCCAGTGACGCATTACACTGAGAAGGTCACACTTCTGTGTCAGGACGGTTACCAAGAGGACATCACCTTCGATCTCATCAGCGCTCCTCAGTTCCAGATGATATTGGGAATGCCCTGGCTGGAGACCCACAATCCCAGGATTGATTTGCGTAAATGAGTTCTGCCCTTTCCCCAAGACTGTGCCGACACCTGTTATAGCAAGGGATTCTCATTAAAAGGTCTTACCAACCCAGGTTAATCGAAGAAAGAAACCATACTGGGCCTCACCAGTTCACTACCACCTGAATACCTGGATTACCAAGATGTCTTTCAAAAAGAGCAAGCAAACACCCTACCTCCGCACAGACCATATGACTGCCAAATTGATCTGGTACCTGGAGCTCAAGTTCCCTGCAGCCGGATTTACGCCCTAACAGAACAGGAAAACCAGCATTTAAAAACCTACCTCGATCAGTATCTGGCAAATGGCTTCATTCGTTCGTCTAGGTCCCCTGCATCCTCACCCCTCTTTTTTGTGCCTAAAAAAGGAGGGAGACATGAGAACTTTTATTGACTACAGAGCACTTAAACAGATCACGATAAAAAAAACAGTACCCATTACCGCTTATCCCCGAACACTTGGATCAAGTCAAAAACGCTCAGATATATACAAAACTAGACTTACGAGGGGCATACCATCTAGTAAGAATCAAAAAAAGAGACGAGTGGAAGACGACCTTTCGCACGGAATATGGCCTTTATGAATACCATGTTATGCCCTTTAGACTATGTAATGTCCCGTTGGCGTTCCAATTTTTCATGAATGACGTGCTCCGTGAACTGTTGGACGTCTGCGCTCTTGTCTATATTGATGACATTCTTATATATTCGACCACCAAGGAGGACCATGTCAACCATGTCCGCGCAGTTTTGGAGAAACTGCGGCAACACCAGCTATATGCCAAATTGGAGAAATGCTTCTTTCATGTGACAGAGGTAGAAATCCTCTGCTTTATTCTCACACCACGGGGCGTACGCATGGACACGCGCAAGGTAGACGCTATCCTTAACTAGCCCTCACCGACATCCATAAAGGGAGTACAGAGTGTACTGAGGTTCGCCAACTTTTATCGCCGGTTCATTCCCGGGTTCTCCCAGATCGTCCACCCAATCACCTCTTTACTACAGAAAAATAAACATTTGAATTGGTCCGCAGAGGCAGAGAAAGCCTTCCAGGAGCTAGAACAAGCATTTACCACAGCACCAATTCTGCGACATCCTCGACCAGAACTACCATACGTGGTCGAAACAGACACTTCCAACATAGCAATGGGAGCAGTCCTGTTACAACGAGACCCCGAAACAGGTCAATTGCTGTTAGGGAGAATTCTCTTCTAGGGCTAATTTCCGTTACCTATAGAGTCCCCCAGCAGCTTTGCTGGATTTGAAGGGTTTATTGTTTTCTCCTGCTAAGAGTGAGACCCTTTTTTTCCCACTCTTAGACAGATTGCTAGTGTGTGTTTTAGGCTATCTTGTGTGCTTATGGTCTATGGGGTTTTTCTCACCCTCATAGGAATCATCTTTTTTTACATGTGTAGTACACAGACACCTCTGTGCCGTACCACAGGGGTGTCATAGTGACCCCCAAGTATAGACTCCATATCCTGGGACTGACTACTGGCTCCCAGGGCATGTAAAGTCCTCATTGACTTTACTAGTCAATAATTATGAAATAAACCAGTACAACCCATCTTACTATGGAAGTACTGGAAAGGGTCAATAGTTTTCCCTAGTGTTCATTTTCGAGGGGGTACCGTACAGTCCCTCTCTCCAAAGTTTCTGGCTGGTGGCAGTGGTTACTACCGTAAATATTCAACCGCAAATATTTTCCTATGGGATTTTCCCATTGTTCGAGGCTACCACTTTTACTGACAGCCTCTAACATACCGCCGGTTTATTTTATTATTAACTTTAATCCGGTGTTTTTTTTTTTGTGCCAGAACTTTAATAATATTTCTTTCTCGTGTCTTTCTCTGTAATCCTAACCCGGGTCGGGGATCCTTTGTTCGTCCTTTTGGCGGGCTTCTGCACAGAAGCCCTCCTCTCTGCGCTACTGAGTCTGGGGTAGACAGGATGTGTGGGAGGGGGAATAGGCACCCTGGACAGGGTTGCCTACGCAACCCAAGTCGCATTCTGCCCTGATAGGCTGGGGGGTTCTCCCGCCAGGAGAGCCACCCCACTGTGTGAGTGACAGGTAGGCTGTATGAATGGGGGTCTTGCTGCATAAAAGCAGGGTCCTGAGGACTGGAAGACAAGACATCGCCACTGGAACTAAGAAAGCGAAGAGGAGAGAAGCTGACAACATCTGCAACGACTGAACCACCGGTGAAACCCTGCTGCAGATCCTCACCACTTTTCTCCAACGACTTGAGAAGATCTTCCTCTGCAAGTGTCTTCTTCCCTTGAGCTGGTGGGGCCAACCAGTTCGCCAATCGCCTTCCAGGACCTGCCTTGGTCGAATCGCCAGTGCCCTGCACTCGGAGATGGGATAGCCAGGCACCCGTCCACCACGACCGCGATTTAAAGGAGCGTACCTTTTTTTCGTTTGGCAGCACCGCGGCTGGTTTCATGCCTCGGCAGTGCAGTAACTCAAACCTTCCTCCATGACGAGAGTCTCTCTTCCTCTGCTGGATCTCCCGAACTGTCAGGAACTACCGCCACCGCAGGAGCCTCATCCACTTTTAAGGTACATTGTTACACCAGGCTTCCCGTTTCGTTGGGTATTGCTAAAGGTGTTTTAAATCCTTTACTTACCTACTGGGTTAGCCGCCCCTATCATCTAACATTGTCTTTTACCTTCTGCAACCGCCTTTTCAAATCGTTAAAGAAAGACTTGACTGCAGCTACTAGAACAGTTTGATCCTGGGCACATTGCCTTGTACCATTGACGCTGGCACAGGCCTATTGACTGTGGCTACATCTGTTACAACTGCCTTCGCTAGTGTTGGTGCACCTAACTCTTAAAACCACCTTTTTCCTTCCCCTTTTTAAACTCGTGAAGTGCCATTTTGCTTGGTTTTCACCTCAGCATTGCATATGCTAAAGTACTGCCTTGCCTAACTTGTTCACAAACTACTTGGGAAGTGTTGCTGGTGTGTCAAAGAGTCTAAACCCTGTATAACCTGACCTTTCCCTCCCTCTGAAAAAATTGTTAGAGTGCCATTTCTGCTTGGTTTACACTGTGCGATTTTGCTCAGTTTTCACTCTTGCTCAAACTTGTCTACAATTTAATTAGGGAGTTGTGTATACTTTTCTTGACTGTTTTAACTTGCTTTAATAATAGTGATTTGTGTGTAGAACTGAGAGTGTGTAAAATAAATATATATTCTTTTTGATACAAAGCTTTGGTCAGTGTTTCCTTGTCCCATAGTATTGTAGTCCTATTGTGTAAACCCTGAATACTGCTCATCTCCCTCTTGAGATAAGGCTGCTGCTCAACCACAGCTACCAACTAAATGTGTGTGGTACAGACTGATACCAAAGGGGATTTATTGCATATACCTGTAGTCCTAATCTTCTGTAGTGCTCCCTAAGGGAACTGCATAGGATTCTGCTTAACAGTTGTATCCCGTGGCATTCTGGTCTCGCAAGTTTTCAGCCCCTGAATTGAATTATGCAATCACTGATGAAGAACTGTTAGCAATTAAGGCAGCGTTCAAAGCCTGAAGACATTATCTTCTTGGAGCTAGACATACAGTCACCGTCGTCACGGATCATCACAATCTACAATATCTGAAGACCGCTAAAACACAATCATCATGCCAACTCCGCTGGGCTCTCCTCATTGTGGAACACGACTTCGTCATCACCTATAGACCCGCATGAGTGAGGGAGAAGAGGCATTCACTACACCAGACCCCGTGGCCATCATCCCTGAAGGACGAATTAAAGGCATGATTGCCTCAACCACCACTCTAGACAACTTAAAATCTGACCTGTAACACTTGATGAGTCCACCCGCGCAACAGGAATGGCTAGGGAAGGGAGACCGGTATACGATCGTGGACAACCTACCATACTACCAAGGACGATTGTACATCCCAGATAAGAAATTACAGAATCAAATCATCGCAAACTATCACGATTCATTAGTAGAAGGGCATCTGGGAATAGCCAAAACCCAAGCTAAAATAAAGAAAAATTACTGGTGGCCAACTTGGCAAAAGGACATTGTCCAGTTCATCGCAGCCTGTGGCACCTGTGCACAACACAAATCCCAAAAACAAAGTCCTGCAGGTCTTCTACGTCCTTTAAAAGCACCCCCAGCACCTTGGCATACGCTATCAATGGATTTTATTACAGACCTTCCCTCCTGTAACGGATACAATACCATCTTAGTCGTCGTAGATCTGTTTTCCAAAATGGCCCACTTTATTCCCCTGAAAGGTCTCCCAACTGCTTTTACTCTGGCTACTGTGTTTTTGGAACAGATCGTCTGGCTACACGGGTTCCCATCAATATTGATATCAGACCGAGGAACTCAGTTTGTCTTTGCATTCTGGAAAAGGTGTTGTACAATTGCCAAAATCGATCTCCGGTTGTCTACAAGCCATCACCCCCAAACCGACGGCCAGACTGAACAGACTAACCAGACCCGCGAGCAATACATAAGGTGTATGCTGCAACACACCAAGGATACCTGGATGGACATACTTTGGTTAGCAGAATACGCATATAACAACTACATTCACACCAGTACGGGACAAAGCCCATTCTACATAGTGCACGGTCGACATCCACTGACATCCATTTTCGACCCATTTGAATCATTAGAAATGCCCGCTGTATTGACCTTACACAAAACCATCACCCAGGTTTTTAAGGAAGCAGCAGAACATCTTGCCAGAGGCAAATAGAAACAGAACCAGTTTGCGGATCGACACCGAAGGGAAGCTCCCAACTACCAAATCGGAGACAAGGTTTGGTTAGCATCCAAAAACATCCCCCTGAAAGGACTACAGGCGTTCCGTCCCAGATATCTGGGACCCTACACCATCAAGCCTGTGATCAACCCTGCGGGCATGAAATTAGAATTACCGGCCCATATGCGGATCCACCCGGTGTTTCATGTCTCCCTCCTAAAACCATTGAGACCAGGTACACGGATCGATATTCCACCGGATCCCGACATTGTTGAAGGAGAACCAGAATACAAAGTTAATAGGATCCTAGACTCGAAGATGGTCCGGTCCACGTTATACTACCTTATAGACTGGAAAGGTTATGGACCCCAAGATGGGACCTGGGAACCAAGTGAGCATGTCCACGCTCCACGATTAATCAGGCAGCTCCACCACAATTACCCCACTAAACCAGTGCCAGGGGGGAACCACCCATGTGTGGGGCCTTGAGGGGGAGTGCTGTCATGGCCACAGGCCCCAGAACACAAAAAACACACCATCTAGTGATTGGGGCAATGGGTCACTTGACTCACTTATGTCCCTTTGGGACCCATAAACACATGGGCCCTGGCTGGACTCAGACCTTTGGCGCCAGGCTCATATCGAGATGTGAGCAGGAACACTATTTCAGTGCAGGAGTGCTTTTGTTTTACAAGAACTTTCCAGGAGCTGAAAGCCTTTATTCCAGAGAACATCCTCATGTGCTGACTCATGGGGTGTGGCTCCTTAGGCCTGATCTTCATGTGCTGACTCATCGGGTGTGGCTTCAGAAGCTCAGCTATATAAGCTGCTCCATCCTTCGCGTTACTTTGCACTTGCGTGCAACGTGACGCTCACCGCCGCTTGGACCAGTTTACTTACCTTTGAGACCAGGCATTCTCCTGCATACTCACCTCCAGGAAACCGGTGCTTCATCGCTTCATCTGCAGACTCATCTCCTGACATCCAGTGATCTTGATCCCAATGCCGCAGCACTGCACTCCGCATCCACGAACTCGGACCCTGTGAAGAAGAAGAAAGACAAGGTTAGAACATCCATCCTAGGGCCGTGCCGGATTTGAACCCCGCGCTCCCCCTAGTTAACAACTTACCAGCTACTGTACCACTGCAGCTTCGTTCCTCATTCACTCTGGCTGCCGCCTCAAGCTCTGCAGCTTCTGCCGGGCCGGCAACATCACCTGCAAGGGAAGAAAGCAAAAGAGCAAACATCAAAAGTGGAACGGACAGCAATAAAAGACAACAAAGTTTACAATACAACAAAAACAGATCAGGAAAGACAAAGGCAAACAGGAACACTTACCTGAAGAATAGTGGCTTAGTCGCAGCAGGACTGGACTACCACGTGCAAGGGACCAGTGAAGGAGCTCAGTCCAAATCATACAAACGCCCCTGCCAGAAGCAGCAGGACGGAGAGCTCGCCAAAACTAATCAACAGGTGAGCTTTCCAGGAACAGCGCATCCAATGGGTGCCACGGTTTTGGAGAAGGGGTCTGGAAGGGGATCAGGCGCACAAGCTGGCATACTCACTCTCCCTATTCTCCACGCAGGGGCAGTCCCGAGCAGCATCACCTATTACCACCAGTCACCACATAAGTGCAGAGGGAGAAGTCGGACCCGAGCGATCTCAGCTCCGGGAGGGCTGCACACGTGCCACAACGCCTCCGGAGAGACCAGGTGCAGTCTTTACTGGCAGAAGGTGGACCCTGTAGGGCAGACTTCAGCAGAGGTCAAAGAGAGTGTCCTACTCTTGAAGGTCTTCCCCAACAGACAGCTTCCCAGCTGGATGGGCAAGAGCCAGGGAAGCATAGGTTGTACTGGGAAGATGGCCTCCTCTACAGTGAACCGACTGAGTCTATCCCAGGGGACTACAGAAGACTTGTAGTGCCTCTCAAAAGCAGACTCCAGTTCCTACAGTTAGCCTATGAGATACCTTTGGCTGGTCACTTAAGTTTTAAGAAGACCAAGGAAAGGCTCTCTTTATATGTCTACTGGCCTAAATTGGGGTCTGATGTAGATAAGTACTGTAAGAGCTGTCACACGTGCCAAACCTCTGGCAAGAGTGGAGCCAAGAATATGGCACTCTTGGTGCCTCTCCCAGTGGTGGGAGTCCCTTTTGAGAGGGTAGGAATCGACATTGTTGGTCCCTTAGACCCTCCAACATCTTCAGGAAACAGGTGTATCCATGGTTGTAGTAGACCATGCTACTAGGTATCCTGAAGCAATACCTATGAGAACTGTTGCAGCTCAGACTGTTGCTAAGGCCCTACTTGGTATTTTTACCAGAGTAGGTTTTCCTAAGGAATTTATCTCTGACATGGGATCCAATTTTATGTCCCACTACATGCAGGCCATGTGGAAAAACTGTGGAGTAACTAACACGTTCTCAACTGCCTACCATCCTCAGACAAATGGATTGTTAGAGAGGTTCAACCATACAATGAAGAGAATAATAGGTGCTTTAGAAGAACCCCTTAGAAGAAAGTGGGACCTTCTACTGCCATGTCTTCTATTTGCTTATAGAGAAGTCCCTCAGGAGGGAGTTGGATTTAGTCCCTTTGAGCTTCTTTATGTCCATCCAGTTAGAGGCCCCTTGGCCCTAATTAAGGAGGGGTTGGAGAGTGCTCCTTCCCCCAAGCCAGTGAGAGTCACTGACTATGAGATCGGTCTCCAGAGGAGAATGTCACACATGATGGCAGAAGCATCAGATAACTTAACAGCAGGTCAGGCTCTGGTGAAGCATTGGCATGACCACAAGGCCAACATGGTTGAGTTTTTTTACAAGACCAGCTAGTTCTAGTTATGGTACCTACAGGGCAGAGGGCCATGCAGGACAAATGGATAGGACCCTTCAAGGTTGTGGGTAAACTTGGAGAGGTCAACTATCTGGTGGACCTAGGCAATCCTAAGGAGGCTCCCAGAGTCTTTCCCACCAACCTTCTAAAAGCTTATGTCTCAAGACCAGAAGTGGGAGCTTTGCGTCTAGCTTCAGCTCAAGAGGAGGAGGAGAGTGAACCTCTACCTGGCCTACTCAGGGGCCAGCCTTTAGATGAGAAAATAGAAGGAGTTAATCTCTCTTCTAATTTGACACCTGAACAACAGGAGGAGTGCAAGTTTCTGTTAAATCAGTTTGTCTCCCTGTTTTCAATATCACCAGGCTTGACCCCTCTGGGCCAGCATGATATTCAAACTGGTGACTGTTTACCTGTTAAAAGCAGAGGTTACAGGATGTCAGATCATGTAAGATCCCACATAAAGGAGGAGGTCAACAAGATGCTTGATCTCGGGGTAATAGAGCCCTCTACCAGTCCATGGTCTAGTCCAGTTGTTCTAGTACCAAAGGCAGGATCCAAGGAGTTGAGATTCTGTGTGGACTATAGAGCTCTTAATACAGTCACCAAGACTGAAGCCCACCCTTTACCAAGAACAGATGAACTGGTGGACAAACTTGGTTCAGCCAAGTACCTCAGTACATTTGATCTCACTTCAGGCTATTGGCAAATAGCACTGACCGACAATGCCGAGGAGAAAACTGCATTCTCAACCCCAGCAGGCCTCTACCAGTTTAAGGTAATGCCTTTTGGACTAAAGAATGCACCTGGGTGGCAGGATGGTTAACCAGGTTCTGAATGGGATGGAGGACTTCTGCATGGCATACTTGGATGACATTGCAGTGTTCAGCCCTACTTGGAAAGAGCATGTTGACCACTTAGGATATGTTTTGCAGGCTCTTGAGCAGGCCCATCTGACCATAAACGCTAGTAGATTGGTCAGAGTAAAGTGGTCTACCTTGGACATGAGGTAGGAGGAGGTGAAATCAGGCCATTGCCTAGCAAAGTACAAGCTGTACAAAGCTGGGCCACACCTACTACTCAAACCCAAGTGAAAGCCTTCCTAGGCCTCACTGGGTACTATAGGAACTTCATTGAGAACTATGGGACCATAGCTTCTCCCTTGAATGTGATCTCCTCTCCCAAATTCCCTAAAAGGGTCATGTGGAATGAGGAGTGCACTCAAGCATTTGAAGGCTTAAATAAAGCCCTTTGTCAAGCTCCAGTCCTAAGAGCTCCTGACTATAACAAAACCTTCATTGTGCAGACAGATGCTTCAAATACAGGTATATGTGCAGAACTGAATCAGCTGGATGAGAAAGGTAGGGAGCACCCCATTTGCTTCATCAGCAGGAAGCTAAAGGAACCTGAGAAAAGGTGGGCAACCATTGAAAGAGAATGTATTGCTATTGTGTGGTCACTGATTCACTACTCTTGTAGTGAATCAGTGACCACTTTTGTGATTCAGACTGACCACCAACCCTTGAGATGCAAATGAAAGGGGAAAACCCTAAACTACTGAGATGGTCAATCAGCCTGCACGGGTTTGATTTTACCATTGAACACAGGTCTGGGTGTCACCACCAAAATGCTGATGGTCTCTGCAGGATGTTTTTCCGTCTGGAGTAAGGAGATTCATCCAGGAGTGGATTAAATCCTCCTGTCCCTTAGTTTGGGGGAGGGTGAGAGTTAGGGAGAATTCTCAACATGTGTTAATTTCCCTTACCTTTTGAGACCCCCAGCAACGTTGCTGGATTTCTAGGATTTGATTTTTTTTACCTGGGAAGAGTGTGAGTTTTTTTCCCCACTCTTCCAAGTATTTGTTCTTTGGTTATGGAGTTTTAAAACAACTCCATAGGCATCATCTTTTTCTGTGTGTCACACAGCACCTTCAGTGCAGTGACACAGCACAGGGATGTCTTTCAGACTTCCCCAGGTTTAAATACCTTCTCTGGGACTGACTACTGTCTCCCATAGCATGTAAAGTTAAATTGACTTTACTAGTCTCTTTAAATTTACGGACCCAGCACACACTATCTTCCTATAGAGTGCTGGAGGGGTTGCCTAGCTTCCCCTGAGTCAAAACACTCATTTATCAGTCAAATGTTACCCTTTCCTACTTTAAATGGCTGGTGGCTGTGGAAAACCGGATAGCCAGTGGGATGGATACCAGTTTGTGGCACTCACAACTTAAACCAACGTTTTGCTAAGCTTGTGGCCTCATCCATGGGCAGTGCAGGAACCTCCCGACGTCCTCCTTCTTGTCCCCACGACTGAAGCTCAGGAACAGCGAGATCTGCTCGAACTGCCAGGAACAACTGCCTCAGCTACAGCTCTTCTTCACTAACAAGGTACTGTGCAAACGCGGTCCGGAAATCTTTTCGGCCATCGCGAAGGTTCGTGGAACTTTCCTTAACTTCGAAAGCTTGTCCTTCCCTAAACATTCGTCAAACTTTTCACCTAACCAAATTCTTCTAAACTCACTGGCCGAGACTTAACCGTTTACTACCAGAATGGTGCTATCCTATACAAAGACTCTGAACCATTGACTTTGGCCCAGGCCTATGAACTGAATTGCTGGTTGTAGTTTACTGAAAGCCTTTGCCCTGCCCATTCAAGTATTTGTGCTATTGATTCTTAAAACCTTGTCTTTTTACCCCTTTTAAAAGTATCTGTAGTGCCATTTTGCTCCCACTTCAGGGGAGCTAAACTTGTTCCGTAACTTATTGGCTGTGTATTTGTAGTATATTAGTGTGTGATATTGAGCTGCTTTTACTAGTGTAATGTTTTCTAACTAAATGAGTAAATAAATGTATTATCTTTTACCAAGAAACCTTGAGTAAGTGTCCATTTGAATCACTGTATTGGTTGGTCCTTTGTGTAACTTGTTCTACTGCTCACTTAAACTCTTGAGATAAGTCTGGCTGCTCAGCCTCTGCTAACCATAACTGTGTAGTACAGGCTTGTACCAAAGGTGAAATTGTACTGACACTTGTAGTCTTAATTGCATGTAGTGTTCCAAAAGGGTACTGCATGTGATTCTGCCTAACAGCACGATAATGTATTACAAATTAAAACTCATGGGGTGGAACGGGAAGGAATGTGGCGCCACAGGGGATGTTATGAACAAGGAGGGGTACAGGACTGTTTGCTCCAATCATCTAAATTAACATATGTCTAGCTATAGGGAACTGATGTGGCCTTGCCAATCAGCTTAGTAGGATGTTCAATAACTTGAATCATTAAAGGCAACTGATTCTCTCCATACAAATCCTGTTCTAATCGTATAAAGGTTCTGACGGTAGTGTGCGGTTTTCTCAGCTCTCATCACTCAGTTCTGTTCCACTGTGCTGTTTGATGTGTGCTTGCTCAGCTGTAGAAAACAGTGTTACTTCTTGCCTGGTGTACACTCAGTATTGACTGCGTGCTTGTGGGGGACCCCTCCCTTTCGGTTTTCTCTGATTTGATGATCGCAGACCTTGGTCAGATGTAGCTATGAGTGATCTTAATACTCCTTTTTTTTTATTGTGGAGCCCGGACTAAGCATTTTTGCCATAATACCCTGATCAGGTACAGTCATCAAGTACAAACTTGCCTTCAATGGCATTCCTTACAATGTCCCCAATAATGCATGGCGCATGACTCCATCGCCAATATCCACACGTGCTTCATCCCGCCTTCAGCATATCGACCCATGCCACTGCAACATGACTGCTAAGCCCCAGCAAGGTTCAACTGCCAGCAAGGGCCACTGGCCAATTGTGGAAGGGCTTTGGGGACCTTTCTGGGTCCCTTCTGTCTGGAACCATCACAATCCTATTAATTGATTCCCCTGTTCAAGCTGCGCTACAGGTAGACCTTCCTCCCATCCACCCACCTTGACCAGCATCAGGGACATAAAAGGGTGAGTCCAGCAGGCACTTCCCACCACAAAGCCATCTGCCTCTGTGAGACTGGAAAGTTACAGGGTGCACTCTGGGTAGGAGAGTCCACTTATGCCACTCCATTAGAGAGGGCAGGGCCTGGTTTGGAGGTTTGCTTGCAAGAGCATGTGTCTGTTAGGGAGTGTCCCCTCCAAGGAGCACCACGAGGAAGACCAGAGGGCTGTGGGAGCGATGCCTGTGCTCTACAAGTCTAACCAATAGAAATGTTGCATCACGTTCCCCACACCTTGCTGAAGGCATGCATGTCACTGAGGGGTAGGTACAACTAGACAACACAGGCTCAGGACGGAGCTCAACACAAATGTCTATGTAGGTTCCCCAGAAAATCAGACCACCTGAAAACTCTGCTAGCACCAATAATTATATCTATCCACTCTGGTGTGTGGCACAGAGGCTTCCCCTAACCCTTTCCTGAACCCACGCTCATTATATTTAATTATTTTTGCATTTATTAAGTGCTCTAAACCTGGCTTTATCAAGACACTTGATGATGAAATGAATAACTGATGTTTGCTGAGGTTCTCTGTGAGAAAAATGCCTGTTTTCAACAGTAAAGCCCATCACCATACGATGACCGAAACAAAGAGCTAAGGCCATCTCAAGACACAAACAAGCTAAATGCGCTTACACCGGTGCAAGCACAATTAGCACTAGGGCTGAAAAACATGATTTCCATTCATGTATACATCTGGGCAATGTTTGCCATAGCGCCGTTCCTTTCTCCTTGTGAAGAAATGCAATTTTTGCTGTATCGCTAATTGCACTTGCACTGTTGCTAAATGTCTGCAATAAAAATATGCTCTCCTTTTCTTTTTTTTTTTTAAACATTTTTATTTTTGTTCAGAGAAAGGTACAACAAGACCAAACTGGCCAGCGGCTAGTGAATCACAGCATGATATAACAACATAGATGAACATTTACAGCATACACTACACATTTGCACTTTGTTTGACAGTACTTGAGCGGTGTCGATGGATTGTCCTCTTCATCAGATAACATATTACATAGATAGAGCCTGAACAGCGTCCATATGTCTTTGGGGCGGCATCTCGATGGCAATGTGATAATAAATTGTTCTTCAAGTTCATTAACCATCGACAGGTCTTTCAAGAAGTCCTGTCGCCTGGGAGGATCTGTGGACTTCCAACATTTCAGTATATTTTGTTTCGCAACCACACACGCTAAATTGAACAATCGTCTAGTGGTAGTTGCAGCTTTACCAATATCCCCAAAAAGGTATTTCCGTGGGGAGGGTGTAGCAGGTATTGCCGTAATGTCTTCCAGAATCTCTGCCACCTCCCCCCAGAATTTAGTTATCGGTGGGCAGGCCCAATACATATGATAGGAGTCTGTGTCAGGGGCGTCACATTTAGGGCATTTCCCCGTGTGGCCCTGCACAAACTTAGCTAACTTGGCTCGGGTATAGTGCAACTGGTTCAGAACTTTAAACTGAATAAGACGTAGCCCTGAGTTCATGGATACACATTTAGTCAACTGGCAGTATCTCGACCATGTGCCTTCACACAGCTCCACACCCAGATCTCATTCCCAGGTCTCTTTAATGTTATTGCATGGCTTGGAGTGGATCTGAACAAGGCTGTATAGTGCCGACAGACTTTTCCTGTGTCCCCCTGGTTCCGTCATTGTTGCAATACATTTGTGTGTGGGTGGCTCTTCTGGGAAGGAGGGCCATTTGGCGGCGAAGGCAGATTTCATCCTGTGAAACTGAAATCACTTAAGGTGATCTCCACTCACTGCACCAACAAAATCGTCTGATGCACAATATCTCCCTTCCGGGAACATGTCCCGCATTCTAAATTGCTTCTGTGGGTCCCAGGTACCCTGGACTGCCTTATCAAATGTGGGGCTTATGCCCGGGAAGTTCCACAATGGTACCTCCGGATCATACGGGGTTATTGTTAGATCTCTCTGCCCTTCCAGTCTGTTAGCTTGGAAAGAAAGCACGGCGTCGCCAGTTGCACATCGGCGCTTCCGCGATCAAAGCCTTCAGCGCAAAACAAAGGTGTATCCAAGCAGTCGAATACTTTACCTGCCTGGAAGGTAGCCTGGCAACGCTGGCGTCCTCTATACTACAGGAGCAGTCATCCTGCTGTGACAATATCACGCAAGCCAAGTCACGTGATACCATCTTCATAAGCTCCTCCCTGTACACTCACCGGCGCTTCTGAACTTTCTTCGGTGACGTTTCGGATTCGGACTTCCTGTTTCCTGATCTCAGTTTTCTGGTCCTCCCTGTTTTGATTTCGGACTGCTTCGGTTGCTCTTTGGAATTTGCCTTTGATCTGGTTGCCTTCCCCCTCTTGACCACGGACCGTCCCTGTTTTGCCTTGGATCCTGAATTGGTCTGCACTGCCCGCTCCCTGCTCGACATTGGCCTGACATTGGATATTGCCTTGGATCCTGATTTGGTCTGCAATGCCCGCTCCCTGCACAACATTGGAATGTTATTGGACTTTGCCTTGGATTGCTTCCACGCTGCTACCTTGCTTTGAAAAGATTTTGTTTCGTCTTGGTTTTTTCGAACTTTTAACTTCCTTGCTTTCGTCCCTCAAAAGTACACGGACTAGAGACTTCCACAGGTGTACGTTGTGGGTTGTTTGCTTGTCTTCTGCCTCGTAACTAAGGATTTGCCACGAACTTCCTCTGCCCATCCGAACCTTGTTACCACTGGACAGGAGTCCAACACGGTAAGGCTATGAATGTAATTAGGGACTCCTAGTTATTCTGTTGATGCTTGTTGATAAGTGATTCATTGCCGTATTCTTTGCTTAGACTGCAGGTGCCTGCATTACCAGCCGTTAAAGCTTTCTTACCTGAGTTAGCAGGTTAGTGGTATTCCGTGTATGCTGTTATGTATTGGCTTACTTGTCTATGCAAAGTCTGATACATGCCTTGTTTTCAGCTGGTGGTGTCTCCTCCTGTATACCGTGTCTACACTTCTACGGCGCCTGGGTCATCGGCCTCCTGTCTTTCCAGTAATAGACCATTCTGGTTGTTATTTCTAATAGCCAGACAGGTACATTATTTGGAAGACTTCGTCATCTACACGACGAGGCAAGTCGCTCCATTTCAAGTGCTTCCTTGGTCTGACACTTGTAATGGCAAGTCTCTTATATATCCTGGCCCATGCACGCGAAGTGGCGCTTACAGGATCATATCTGCACGTGTCCTTCTGATTAAGTTCAAACATAACAGCTCGCAGGTCTGAGGGGGATGCCGCAAATCTTTCCAGGGTAATGTGTGGTGCTGTGTCCTCTGGATCGAACCAGTGTCTCGCGAATTGTGCCTGTTATGTTAGATAATAAAGTTCAAAGTCTGGTGCAGCAATCCCACCTTTTGCAAAGGGTTCTGTCATTTTAGACCAATTCAACCTGGGCGTTTTCCCTCCCCATACAAATGTAGTGGCGAGCATATTGAGTTTCGTGAAGATTGTTCTGCCCGGCCAAATCGGTATATTGCAAAAAAGGTATAGGAGTTTGGGTAGCACTACCATCTTAAGTAACGCTATTCGCCCATATAGGGATAGAGGGAGCTAGGTCCAGACTTGTAGATTAACAGTCAGGGATTGTAGGAGTTCGCCATGACTTTCTGCGAGCAATGTACTCCCGTCTCTGGATCTACTGACCCCAAGTAGCGGATGTGTGTTGGTGACCATTTGAATCCCTGTGTGTCTGACATATCTCTAGTTTTAGGTGTAAGCGGAAACAGTTCTGACTTAGAAATATTAACCCTGTACCCCGAGTATTCAGAGGACCTCTTAACCTCAGCCGTAATTGGCACTAGATTCACCTCCAGGTTCCTAATATATAGAAGGGTGTCATCCGCATATAAGGAAATGATTTGTGGTCTCCCTGTCATACGAAGACCTCTACATGCATGGTTTTGACGGACGTATTCAGCCATGGGTTCTATTGTAAGTGCGAAAAGGATTGGGAAGAAGAGGCAGCCCTGTCTGGTGCCTCTACCCAGGCGAAACAGGGATGACATGGTTTGATGTGTTAGTACCTTCGCTCCCGGGCAAGTATACAGTAACCTGACACAGCTAACGAAGTAGCCTCCCAACTCAAATCTCTCCAGGACCTGAAACAGATAGACATAGGAGACGGAGTCAAAAGCTTTCTCAGCATCAAGGGACGCCGCCACCGCATCCGCCGATGGGTCTATCTGTGTCATCACTCCAAAGAGTCTGCGCAGATTAAGAGCAGTGGACCTTGTTGGTATAAAGCCAGCCTGGTCGGGATGCACCAATATAGGGATATAGGGCAGGAGCCTGGTAGCTAGAACCTTTGCGAAAATCTTCGCATCAGTATTAATGAGTGAGAGGGGTCTATATGACCCCATGTTCTGAGGGGGTCTACGGGGCTTAAGAAGGACCGTTATCACTGCCTCTCGCATAGTGTCTGGCAGTATGCCACACTCCATTGCCTCTTCCCATACTTTCAGTAAGACAGGGGCTAGTGTATCATGGAATTCTTTATATAATTCGGCACCTAGGTCATCAGGGCCCGGGGCTTTACCTGATGTTAATGCTTTCATTGCCTCTGCAATTTCCTCAAGTGATTTGGGGGTGTCTAGTATCATGCGTGTCTCCGGGGTCAGGGTTGGGAGATCAATCACGTCCAGATATTCCACTATTTCTTCTTTAGTTTTGGTGTCCCTATTGGAATATAGTGATTTACAGAATGCGGCAAACATATCATTAATTTCTTGGTCCCCATTGACTATGTCACCACTAGGTGTCTGGATTGTCGCTATAAGGGGATGGCCGTGTTCGGCCTTAAGCATCCGGGCTAGGAATCTCCCTGCTTTATTACTTTCCCCGTATCTACGAGCTCGGACCGGGGCGGCCATGTATTGTACCTCCCTCGCAGCAAGTTTATTAAATTCTGCCACTGTAGTGTGAATATCCAGTAGGGCCTCTTTACTATGTGTACAGGTGTATTCGAACTCCAGGAGCTCAAGTTTGGCCTTCATTGTGTCCAACTCCTGCCTAACTGCTGTAAGGGGATTCAATTCAACACTACAGCTAAGTCAATGCCTAGTCTGGGATACTGAATGGAAACCCTTATTGATATATCTTTATGTCCAGTTCATGCGTTCTGGATGACTACCCCTATATAACACCCCTCTCTCGGAATCCCCCTGACCCCACTGAGCCAAGAAGTAGTTCTGTTTTGCAAGTTAAAAGGTTTATTTGATAATTTAAACAATAAATATATATATCACACTTTATAATAATTAATAATTGAATATCACACTGAATCTGAGCAGTAATCAATAATGGATAGTCTGGCACTAGCACACTTCTTTATAATCAATGATGAGTGGTTATAGGATGGATAAGATAGCAACAATACTTTATGGTTTCAAATGGATGCAAGGTGGAATGAAAATGCAGTACAGAAAATACTCAATATGCTTTCAGCAAAACAATGTAATCACTTTTCTCTGGCAATCCCCTCCCCCCTTTATGCAATGCAAGGAAATGGAAGGAAAGCACACAGTTCTCAGAAATGCAATCAAATGTAATTCAGTTCACCCCAGCAAGCTTAGACTACAGAAGTTAGAAACACAGGCCCAAAATGCTTTTATATGTGCTGGCAATGAAGTGAAAAATATGCTAAAATGCTTTTAATTCCCTTTAGGAGGTTCAGGGTGAGTGAAATATACTTGGGATGAGTTCAGGCTCACTTTAGCAAGGATCTAGGAGTAACTAGCAGGTTAAACGAATTTTTGGCAAATGAAAGCAAGAAGCTTCTGTTTTCACACGTGGAGAAATTTGCAAATCGCGGCAAATTCGCGAGTGCGTTTTTCGCGATTACAGAGGAACTACAAGGACTAGCACTATCATTTTGGGTCCTAGGACAGCCTAGGATCTCAGCTTCCAGATGAAAGTCACTGCAAGTCTCTAGGACAAACGGTCACGGAGATATGCGCGATTAAATAAAGGTAGTTTTTCGGATTTGGAATGTTAAAAATCAAAGTGACAAGTGCAGCTTGCAACTAGAAAATGACAGGTGACAGCTTTACAAATGACAGGTGACAGTTAGCAACTAGAAAATGACAGGTGACAGTTAGGAGGCAGTTCTACTTAGATTAAAATAGATTGAATTATATTATTTTAACTAAGAGATTGGTTCTGCACAGTTCTGCTAGGTACTCACACTGTATTCTTGAATTAGAATGGGCCTTGCCACGGATCTGGTCAGGTTTTAGACTGGACTCTGGTCTGGTCTCTGCACTTCACAGTGATCTGGGTCAGCTCTCTGGTTCTGCTAACAGCGGTCTGGTCTGGGTCTCTCTGCTCTGCCTCTGGTTCTGGATATTGATAGATTTGAAGTCTCTATGTTGGCTCTCTGAAGGTTGATGGAGGTAAAGTATGGATTTTCCCGGCAGAGCGTCCCGCAGCAAATGGATTTGAAGGTCCCTATCTGTCCTGTCTGTCTGCTTTTATGTGTTTTGAAAATGGGTGTGTGTGCAGCATCACTAGCCAGCCCCTCTCTCAACTGCCCATAGGCCACTTCCTCCTCTTCCCCTTGATTGGGGGAATGAAATGAAGTGTCATCATGATGAGGTCTGTTTATGGTACAGAGAACCCACCCCTGTCAAATTACACACAATCTATATTTTGACCCAAAAGACATATTTCATAGCTACACAGTGGTTTGAAATTACATGCACCCATCATGCATTACAGGAGGTATACCCTGTCCAAATCTGCTCTTCCTGGGAGCTTGCATTCAGAAATGGCGACATTTGCACTTTTTAACTGGTTTCGCAATATCGGACATTACCCCAAATTTATACACATGTGCGCAAGGGGTATGGACATTACTTGATGAAATGTCAGATTTTTAACATGCATACATTTTAAGTAATACCCTCTTAACTGCTAGCTTGCCCCCAGATCATGCCACCGGTTCTAAAAATCTCTTAAAATGTGGGCAGAAAAATCACAAGAATTATGGTATCATTTAAATAATTATGACAAGTCCGTACTATGAGTTATTCATCTTTTTCTAAAACCATATTCTGACTACAGGAGTGTGGTTTCCCCCCAGCACAAGGTTGAATTTCTGGTTTTTCCAGTTCTGCCAAGCCAGCTTGCTCTCACAGGCAGTGCTACTCCCCTTTACTTCCAGGAGGAAGCCACTTTTTACGGCCCCCGTAATAAAACATTTGCCTGAGTCAGGACAGGGCTTTGTTCAATTTCCTGCAGAGCCCAGGTAATTCAATCAGAGAAGTGCCATATCCCTTTTGGTGGGAGCAGCAAAAGGGCAGCTAGGCCTGGGAACACAGCTGTTGTGCAAGTCTCAACTCCTGTCGGGGGTAGCTGGTGGGCAGAATTCAGTTCCTTAAGCCAGGCCCCAACTAATGTCACTTTTTGTTACCCAGTTTAAGTCAAAACAATGTTTACATATGCAGCTAGAATGCTGATTCTAAGTTCAAAACTATGACATTTAAACAATTGCAACCTATGTGACACTCAAAAGTAGGTCACTCATTTCTTTTAAACATTTAGATTTTTAGTGTCTTTCAGTCCAAATTTACTTAAACTGCTGAAATCCACAGCTCAGCCAGTCTTGTTATAAACCTTCAAGTCACTTCAGAATATAACTTTAGATTGTATCCACCTCTCAGTAAGTCTTTCTTTGGCCTGCCTTGGGTTCATTTATTCAGTTTTAAACGAAATCTGGTGGTTTTAAAACGCCGGCTTTCTGATAGTGCTGAGTACTGGTACTGCACCCCTTTTTGGGATTTAAGAAAAATGAATTCCCCACAATTCTAGGTTGCTTTTGGCAATCAGCATTGCCATTCCAAATGGTTTCAGACTACTGTGTGGGTAGTCCAATGGTGGTTTTAGGCAGTGTCCTTCTGTGCCCATAACATCGGCAAAAATGAGTGGCAGCCTATTCTTCATGCATTTCCCTGTGCATTTTCTGGGAAGCTCTGGCCATCATGATGTTTTCCATGTCCGTACTGCACAGTTTTGAGGTAGGGCTTGGATGCATGGATAAAAACATCCCACAAGCCCCCCTCTTGCGATGGCCATTCTGTTTCACTGATGGGACTCGCAAGACCCGGGATGTTTCCTCATCTTCTTCCAATAGATGGCAGCGTTCAGCATCTTTTTCTCCATCCGGTACTGATCGATCGGTTCTCCTCGCCGGTCCTGATGGGAATATTGGGCGGTACCCCGGGCCCCTCGCGTCTCTGCTCCCGGTCTCCGGATCGTCCTCCTTAGCCAGTCTCGAGGTTTTCTTTCTCCTAGGACGACAAAGGAAGAGCGGCAATACCTATTCATAGACATTTTTCCCCCACCATTGATATAGTGGGGTGGCATATATATTTATAGTCAAAACATATGAACAGGCACATTTCTTTTTGCATTCAAAAACGAAAACACCCACATTGAGAAACTCAGAATTTGATAGGCGATATGTAGGATATTTTAAGTTAGAACTGAATTAATCTGAGACAGTACCCTCTAGGATTCCAGAGGATTCCTCCAGTTGTTGCAGAGTGTGCCTGGGATGGCAACACTTCAACTGGTTAATGTGGACCCACTTGTCTTCCCCCTCTGCCAAACCGCCTTTGGGGATGCGGATCTTGTAGGCCACAGGGGAGATTTTGTCTATAATCTCAAAGGGTCCCTTCCATGTAGGCAAAAATTTTCGCTGTTTGGCCTGGTTCCTTTGGAAATTGTATAGATAGACCCGGTCCCCCACCTGATATTCCTTCCTGGAATTTTTCAGGTCATAGTGGGTCTTCATACTCTCAGCTGATCTTTCTAGATTCCGCTGAGCATAGGCAAAAGCATGTTGAAGGTGTTTCCTTAAATTCTCCACATACTCATGAGTTGTGGAGGCATTTATCAGTGTCTGCTCTTGGGTCCTGTAGAGCAAATGCTGAGGAAGCACCATCTTGCGTCCAGTCATCAACTCAAATGGTGACATTTTGGTTGCAGATGAAGGGGTAGATCTGATGGCCATTAGGACCAGAGGTAATCGGATATCCCAACTTGGCCCAGAATCTGCCACAAACTTCTTTAATATGCTCACAATGGTTTGGTTATATCTCTCTACTGCCCCAGAAGAAGCTGGCCTGTAAGCAATATGCAACTTCCTTTTGACCCCCAGTATTTCCCACATCTTTGTCATTACTTCACTGGTGAAGTGGCTACCCCTGTCTGACTCGATCCTTTGAGGTAGACCAAAACGGGAAAAGATGTGGTTAATCATCAGGGCAGCTGCAGTTTCTGCCTTGCAATTTGGGGCTGGGAGACATTCCACCCACTTGGTAAACAAGCATGTCACAGTCAACATGTACTTATTCCCCCTAGCAGAGCGAATCACGGGGCCTACAAAGTCGATTTGTAAATCTGACCATGGCAGTGTCATCCCCCTCTTTTGGAGAGGCGCACGGTGCGTGAGGGATGATGGCTGAAATTGTGCACACACAAGACACCCCTTCAAGTATTGGTCGAGGTCCTGCCCCATGTGTGGCCAGTATGCAACCTCTCTTAAGATTTCCAATGTTGTGTGAAACCCCCTATGACCGGCGGTGGCCGCATCATGGGCGTGACTTAACATCAGGCTTCGGAATGAGGTAGGAACCACCCACTGATCGTGGCCAGCTTTGGATTTCCTTACCAGCAAACCGTCTTGGATCCGGAACATTTTTGGACATTTCATCAACACCCTTAGGTCCTCTTTCCCAATGTAATCGGTATCCGTCAGGGGAAAGTTCTCAGGGTCCTCAAGGTGCTGGTAAAATTTACCAATTATTGGATTCCCCCTTCTGAGCAGTAATCAAATCAGCATCAGGGGTCTCCTTACTCCATTGTGCAATTGAAAGGTCGTTGTGAGCATTTGTCTGGGACCTAGTGATAGCAGTGACCTGGATTTCCCCCAACAGGGACTCAATCTCAATTAGATCCCCTTGGATGGCCCCGGTTTTGGCCAGCTGATCAGCTAAGTCATTTCCAGTTTTGTCTGGTCCCTCTACTTTGGAATGACCCTTGATCTTTTTCCAATGGATGGTCATCTCATTCGAGGTGACCAGATCGTCAATGTTTTGGATCAACTTCCCATGTTTCAAGGGTTTGTTATTAGCACATAACATGCCTCTGGTTTTCCAATTAACCAGGTGCTCCCCGAACCCGTTCCGTACATAATCTGAATCTGTGATTATGACCAGTTCGTGGAGTTGATGCTGGACAGCAGTGAGGATGGCCTGATGCACAGCCATCAATTCTGCCACCTGACTACTTCGGGGACCAATTTTGTATCCAGCGGAGGGTTCTGGGAACTCCTTCACCCATGCATTCCCTACGCCAGCCACCAGTTCTTTCTCCCCGTCATTGTCAACATGGTACGAGCATCCATCCACATAGACAGTGGGCATTCCCTCACACTTGTCCTCTTCAAAGACTTTGTGGGGGGAATTAAGGTATGCCTCCATGTTGTCCTTTATTTTTAGACTTTCGTCCTCGAGACAGTTTTCTCTGGCACAATCATGCAAGTCAGCCAGACCTTGCGCGAGGGGACTCTTCTTGTTTTGGCCATATCTGACCTCCACAGGAAAGCCTTGCATTGACAGAATCCAGGAAGTAATTCGGGAATTACTCACATTTCCGGCCCGGATTCTGTCACTTTGGAGATATTGCAGAGGCTGGTGTGGAGTCTCCACTATGATGTGTTCCCCCTGGATAAACGGGCGGTAATTCTTCAATGCCCACACCGTCGCCAGGAGTGCCTTCTCACAATCGTTGAATTTTTCCTCCACAGAGGATAAAGTTTTGCTCGCATAGGAGATTACTTTATTGACCTTGTCATGCTTTTGGTATAATACTGCCATCAAGCACGTATTAGAGAACCCCGTCTCCAGGAAGAACTCCTTGTTTCTGACAGGGTAAGCTAGGCAAGGCGCTTGTGAGAGGCTTCTTTTGAGTTGTTTTACCGCCTCGGCTTGTTCTGGACCCCATTCCCACTTGACCCCCCCCTTCAGGAGATGAATCAAGGGTCTGGTGATTTCTGCGTAGCCCTCAATGAACTTTCTGCTGTAATTAGTCAGTCCAAGGAGGCTCCTTAGTTCCTGCAGAGTTGTGGGGTCTTTCAGTTTCTGAAGTGCTTCCACTTTCTTTTCCTGGGGACAGAGACCCTGAGGAGTAATCTCATGCCCCAAGAAATTAACACGGGTTCTACACCACTGTGCTTTCTGAAAGGAAAGTTTTGCTCCGGCGGCCCTCAACTGCATCAGAACATAACGGATCTCCGCTATGTGTTCCTCCACAGATGAACTTTTGATGAGGACATCATCTACATAAGCCAGGTTACCCCTCGCACCCAGGTCGGGCATGGCCTTATGTAGGAAAATATTGAACTCATTACCGGAGTTAAGGTATCCGAAGGGAGTCCGGGTCCATGTGTAGTGCTGGCCCCCAAAGGTAGAAGCCAGCTTGTATTGGTCCTCCCTACTGACCGGCACGGTCCAGTATCCATTGGTCAGGTCTATTGCAGTGAATACCTGTGACCCCTGGATCTGGGCCAGCCCTTGGTCAATGTAGGGCAGAGGCCATCGGGAAGTATGGACCCGTTTGTTGAGCTCCCTGAGGTCGGCGCAGAGTCTCCACTGGCCGTTTGGCTTCAATATTCCCAGCACCGGATTATTGAAAGTGCTGTGGACTGGACGGATTATTCCCCGGGACTCAGGGTTCTTAATTATTTCAGTAAGGGACTCCATTGATGCAAGAGGCAAGCAATATTGCTTCACAAACACAGGAGTCATGCCAGGGTCCGTGGGGATTGTTGTTGTGTGGATGTCAGTGCGACCACAGTCATATGAGTCTACCGCAAAGAGATCTTGGAAATCCAAGAAAACTTGTTTCAACTTTTGCTTTTGTTCCAGAGTCACACAGGCATCAGCTAGGTTGACTCTCTCTTCCACCATCTGCCTGAAGCCTGGAAAGACTTCTGGTTTGGCTATCTCCGCGGCCTCCTCCAGCTGGGTGGAGAAGTCCCTGGTCAGAGTGCTGATTTGGACCGGAAGCTTCAGGTGGGACAGGCAGCCCTCATGGACCTGGAAAATCACCTCATCCCTCCTGAAGTCACAAGTCACATCTTCCTTACCATAGGGGCAGGAAGCGTACACCAGGAAGTTCCCCCCATGCCGGGTAAAAATCCTGTCTGGTGTTGTATTGTCATCACTGTCACTGTCAAAGCAGTCCTTGGGGATTGGCCCTAACAGTTCATTACCTAAATCTATGGAAAAATGTCGGTCATCAACCGCCATTCCAATAATGGTGCCTGCGGCTAGAGTAATACTCTTTAAGTCGCTGTTATCCACCTCTATTGGAATGGTGTCATGTTCTATGTTGACTAATGGAGTTGGGTTTACCCCCAACCCTTGCTGTTGGAGAGAAGCATTTAGATGTATGTAAGCATCAGGGTTTTTCAAATGTTGTCCTCTTTTAACTTTCACTTCCAGGGAGAGTTGTCGGGTCCTTTCTGGGATGGTGACTTCCTCTTTGATCTGAATTTCAACTGCATAAGGTAGCAATTGAGCTGACCTAAATGCTTTTTCTGGATCATCAAAGCCCATGGGATTATCCGCTAATCGGGACCAAGCTTTGAAGTTTATTAGGTCCAAACTAATGGCAAAGCGATTGAGAATGTCACTGCCTAAGTAAAAAGCGGCAGTGACGTCTCGCACGACCCAACAATTGTGGACTATGCTCTTATTGCCAATGGAGATTTTGAGCATACACCTGCTTGGCAGGAGATGTTTGGAATTAGGTGCTTCCAGGTCCATTTCCCATTTGTCTATCAGTTTGAATGTGGGAATGGCTGGATCTTTTGGGAGTTGGCGAAACATGGCTTCGCTGATGAAGCTCTTACCATTGTTCACGCACACTCGAGCGAGAACAGAGTCCTTCCCATCATTTAACTGAACAGGGATGAACAACTGCTCTCCAATTTGCTGAATATCAGCCAGGCTCTGAGCTGATTTCACATCTTTCTGGACTATAGGAGTGGGAGTTTCTGATTGTGGATTGGTAAAGAATTTCAGGGTGTTTCCTTCCAGTGTGGAATACCACCTTAAACTGGAAGGAAGGTTGATTTTCAGAAATAGAGAGGACCCTCCATCACCAGTCTGTTGTCCTACTGCTATTACTGTCACGTCTGGAATTTGGCTATTCTGGAAGTGAAATTCTACTTGGTCAGATTTTTGTTCAACCATGTGGCAGGTGGCGTTTAAACTAACATGGTTGACACTCTGTTTTAATTTTATTGGTCGGCTAGTCTGGGTCCAGAGGACCTTGTTTACGCAATCTATTAAGGGTGACAACCTCCTCAGGAGGTCATTCCCCAGTAAACAAGGGGTGCCCTCTGGAGTCACTACTATGACCGGGTGTTTCACCTTGTGTCGCCCGATCTTAATGTCCAAGTCTGCAGTCCCCTCAATGGGAATTTCCTTCCTGTCAAAGTTCTGCAGTTGTCCAGGAAGAGAGGTGAGAGGAATTTGGTAATTCTCTCCCCTTCCTGCATTCAGTTCGTCAAAGGCCCTTCTGGACAGAAGGGTAGCTTGAGATCCAGTGTCCACCAGTGCCAAAATTGTCCCCTGCCCCTGTACTTGTACCGGGGCATAATATCTTCCCTCCTTCTCCTCAAGGGGGCACAGATAATGCACATTTTTGGACAACTGGTGGGCTAACTTTCTGGTTTTGGACATCGCCAGCGAAGAGATTTGGGCAGAATTCTGTGGAGAGCCTTGGGAATCTGAAAGAAAAAGTTGGCAACTGGAGATCAGAGCCATTGTGGGTTCCCCTGGCTCCGGTTCTGGGCCGCCCCCCCCCTTTTTGGAGGCAGTCACCAGGATGGGTTTGAACCAGGGGATTTTCTTGCTGTTGGTTCTGGGATGAGATGGTGGGCGGCGGTAGCTCAGTCTCCACATCTCCCCAGTCTGGATTTGCATCCCTAGGGACCCATTTTTCTTTGGGAGGAGTTCCCCCCTCTCTGAAGGAGAAGATCCTTTTCCCAGGATCCTCTGAGGATCCCTCTCCCTCAAATTGGAAGATCTGTACCTCCTCCTCAAACTGAGTCTGTTTGGGTCTTTTGTTTCTCCTACCCCCCTCTGCTCCTTAGGAGGCAGACTTTCAGGAGCAAGAGATTTTGTTTCCGGTTCCTGGGTTTCCAGGGGCTGTTTACAAGTGAGGAAGGAAGCTTCCTCCAAGGCTTTACACCCCCCTTCCCTTTGTGCCTCCTCCCTGGGAACCGGTGAGTTATCGGGGTGCTGCCCCCGTCATTGTTCTGGGGCACCAGGTCCAGAGTTGGGTGCGTTCTGCGCCGGCATGCCCATCTGAGGGTTCTGCTGAGCCCTCAGTATGTGACCCAGATCCCGCGCCATGTTTTGAACCTGCCGCTCTAACTGGGAAACCCGCTCAGGCTGATACGGGGCCCTGTTTTCTCCCCTGGGCTGATCCCGGGAAGGGTAGCTATCCCTTCTTTGGTAGTACCCCTGGTTGGGAAGATTTGGATACCCCTCCACCCTTGGCCTCCCCTCTCCCGGATTCGGTTGTCGGGGCTCAGGGAATTGGGGAAAGAAGGATGGATGATTTTGGGGCCGGAAGTTGGGTGGATACCTGGGGAAGAAGTTCTGCCCAGGGTTTGGTGAGTTTCTGGCCTCCTGTGAGAAGTTGGGAGGGAAGATCTCTGGGTTAGGTGCTTGGCTGGATACCCCTTGGGCTGGAGGAGTCCACACATAACCCAGGATGGGTCTGTTTCCCTTGTACCGGGGGCTTACATAATCAGGAGAGCGAGGGACCCCATTTGTGGGGCTGCCTCCCTGGCCCCCTGTCTGTGACTGGCCCGAGGACCTTCTGGGCCTAGCATTATTAGGTGCAGGTAGGTTTTTAGGCCCCCCCATCTCCAACTCTAAAACGGGGGTGACCTTTACCTCTGCCACCTTGGCAGCAGCAGGGGTGTTGTTGGCTTTGGGGTTTTTGGGCGCATTATTTTTATTTTCTATTGGCTTCTGCACCTCATAGATCCGGGTCGCCTGTTCAATGACCCAGTCTAAAGATCTTTTCTCGTGAAAATCCCTCACGAGCTGGGTCATTATGTATTTGGGCAAGGCATGGAAAAACGTATTAATAAATTCTCTGCTATCCGTGCGCACCCTTCTTGTGGTCTGTGCAAAAGCACGCTTTAACTCCTGCACAAATTCTTGTGGGGCCTGATCCTCCCCACATTGTAAATTGTAGGCTGGCGTTCGAGCCTCTTGAGGATTTCTATGAGTAGAAAAATGTTTCAAGATGGCCGCCTTATAGGTGGACCATCTTAAATGATTTTGGTCCTCCAGCCCTGCAAAGAAACTGGAGTATTCCGGGGAGAAGGTCCACTTTACATATTGAATACAGCTTTGGCTGTCCTTCAAATGGAAAGTCTCCATCATTTGCTCAAACAACTCTAAGTGCTCCCAAACAGAATACTTGGCGTTCTTATGATAAGGCGTGATGACGCTCCTGATTGCCTTAATCTGCTTTAAGGGGTCCTTAAGCAAGGCCCTTTTTGTCTTATTGGCCCTTTTGGTCCGGTTAACCCTGGTCCATTCATCTTCTGACTCAGAGGCACTGCTCCCAGAGGTTCCCGTTTGTTCTTCCAGGTTTTCCCGGATTCTGCGAGCCTGGGAATGGCTGGCAGAATGTGGGGACCTGGTCTCCTGTGTCCTGTACCGCTCAGAGGAGTCTTCAGATCCCTCCTTGCTGCCAGGATTTGATGGGTACCCCCCCCCACTGACCTAACTGGGCAGAGGTTTTCAGGATGCCCTTAATGGGCCTACTCTCCTGGGGTTCCCCATCAAATTGCACTGTGCTTGGGTGCCCATACCCGGATGCCCGCTCCTCCATTCCTGGGTGGTACTGGCCTATGAGCCCCATGCTTCTGGCTGGATAGTAATCTGCCATCCCTGTGGCCCTGTGCTCATGTGCGCCAGGGGACATGGGGGTGGCAGAGTCCAGGGACTGAGAGAAATAAAGGCCTCTGGTACTAGGGCTCCTGGGGTTATGCTCAGGAGTTTCTCTTTCCCAGCGAACCTCATCTCTATCCGCCCCTGCTCCCTGTTGCAATGCAAGAGCCTGCGCCTTCAGTTCCTCAGTTAAGGCCTTACTAGACTCTATCAGTCTCTCCTGCATCGCTACCTGTTGTTGGAGTCTATCATTGTGCTGGCAGAGAGCCTCATTCTCTCTCTGCGTTTCCTGATTGGTCCTGGAGCACTGGGCCAGTCTTTGCTGCAGGAGGGTTACCTCCTGAGCTGTGTCCCTATTGGCCTGCTCCTTTCTTGCCAGAGCATCCTCCACCCTCCTGGTGTGCTCTAGCAAGTCCTGGTGTTCTTTTTGGAGGTCACCCAGTCCCTGGTGGGCCAGGTGATTTTCTTCCATTTTTCTCCTTAAGTGGTAGACTTCCTGGCCTAAGGTGTCCCTTTCCTGACCAAGAGCTTGAATTTGTGACGCCAGGTCGTCCCTTTGCCTTTGGAAGGCACCAGCTTTCTGGCGCTCCTGATCAAACTCTGCCTGGGTATCCAGGTCTTTCAGGATCAGTTTATTGCTCTCCTCTTTCTCTCTGTCTAGTTGGATTTGCAGGGTGGCTACCTGCTCTGTGCATGCCCTGTTGAAATTGATCTGTTGCTCCAGCTTTTTCTGGCTCTGCAGTAGGGAGTCCAAACTGTCTTGGCGTTCCTTCTGCAAAGCCAGAATTCTGGCATCCTGGTCTGTCTTTTCCTGTTGCAGTATATCCATGTCCTCTTTTATTTTAATGATATACTGCCTACTATCATTTTCTGACTCCTGGCTCCTCTGCAGCCTCTGCTCAGAGGAGTCCAGATCAGATTGGGCCTTCTGTAATGCCCGCAGTTGCCTACTCGCCAGATCTTGGCCTTCAGCACATTTGTCCTGCATGGCTCCCATATGTAAATATAAATATGCCGCTACCCTGGCAATCTTGTTGTGCTCATCCTTGGCCTTAGAGGACATATATAGTTCACTCAGGGCCACATGTAAGGGACCCTGGTCTCTCCATATATCTGACCCTGTTTCCGTTATCTGGGGTGCGATTGCTTGCAACCAGACCGTCTGGTCCTGATGAGTCCACTCACCTCTCACAAATAACTTATGTAAGAAGTGCTCTCTGGCTATTTTCATGTCTACTAAGGTCGTCATTCTAGAGATTTGAGTTCCTTCCTGACTTACAGAAGTTTGTATTTTATTTTTGCAAAACAGACCTTTTCCTTAGAGCGTTCCTTTGAGGAGTGCTTTACAGCGTAACACAGCGTGGTGATCCGACCGGATATGTGTATCTGGTCGGCTGGCACGCTGTATTAATCTGCACAAATGGTAGATCTAACCCAAACATCCGGCACGAGCCCCCAATTTGTAAGGGGATTCAATTCAACACTACAGCTAAGTCAATGCCTAGTCTGGGATACTGAATGGAAACCCTTATTGATATATCTTTATGTCCAGTTCATGCGTTCTGGATGACTACCCCTATATAACACCCCTCTCTCGGAATCCCCCTGACCCCACTGAGCCAAGAAGTAGTTCTGTTTTGCAAGTTAGGCCTGGGAACACAGCTGTTGTGCAAGTCTCAACTCCTGTCGGGGGTAGCTGGTGGGCAGAATTCAGTTCCTTAAGCCAGGCCCCAACTAATGTCACTTTTTGTTACCCAGTTTAAGTCAAGACAATGTTTACATATGCAGCTAGAATGCTGATTCTAAGTTCAAAACTATGACATTTAAACAATTGCAACCTATGTGACACTCAAAAGTAGGTCACTCATTTCTTTTAAACATTTAGATTTTTAGTGTCTTTCAGTCCAAATTTACTTAAACTGCTGAAATCCACAGCTCAGCCAGTCTTGTTATAAACCTTCAAGTCACTTCAGAATATAACTTTAGATTGTATCCACCTCTCAGTAAGTCTTTCTTTGGCCTGCCTTGGGTTCATTTATTCAGTTTTAAACAAAATCTGGTGGTTTTAAAACGCCGGCTTTCTGATAGTGCTGAGTACTGGTACTGCACCCCTTTTTGGGATTTAAGAAAAATGAATTCCCCACAATTCTAGGTTGCTTTTGGCAATCAGCATTGCCATTCCCAATGGTTTCAGACTACTGTGTGGGTAGTCCAATGGTGGTTTTAGGCAGTGTCCTTCTGTGCCCATAACATCGGCAAAAATGAGTGGCAGCCTATTCTTCATGCATTTCCCTGTGCATTTTCTGGGAAGCTCTGGCCATCATGATGTTTTCCATGTCCGTACTGCACAGTTTTGAGGTAGGGCTTGGATGCATGGATAAAAACGTCCCACACTGCCTTCAATAGACCCGTAGTTTTGGCTATAATTGCGCCACGCACCCATACTTTAAATGTTTCCCACAGTGTCACGCACCGGTCTACCGACCCTTCGTTTAGTTGAAAAACTTCCTCTAGTTCAGTGCGCAGTGATTCACAAACGTTAGGGTATCTTAGTAGAACAGGGGGCATTTTCTAGCGTCTGGCCCTCGGGGCAGCCTCGCCGACGCACAAAGTAATTGCCACAGGGGAGTGATCTGAGATTGTACAGGGGTACATATCACAGTGCTGGACCATACTCGTGAGTGTGGAGCTGATAAGCCAGTAGTCAATTCCAGATTCAGAATCATGCACTGATGAATAAAAAGTGAAGCGCTGTTCTTGGGGATGTAGTTCTCGCCAGATGTCTACCCTGGCCATCTGTTGCATTATTTGTTGTATAGCTAATGCGGTTTTGGTCAAGGTTCTATGGGAAGTTGTAGACCTGTCGAGGGTCGTGTCTAGTATCGTATTAAAATCACCTCCCCAGATCACTGCTGCATCCTCAGCTTCAACCAACAAATTATAAATAGCATTGTAGAATTCAGGCTCTACTATGTTGGAGCCATACGTATTAACTATAACCATCTTCCGTCCCACCAACTCGCCCCACATTACAACATAGTATGCTCTTCTTTTCTTAACACCACCCCCCCTTTTCCGCTTCTTTGTTCAGTCTTATGCATTTGTTTGCAAAAACAGGATGCTGCTGCTTTGAAGTGTGTTTTTCCATATTTTATTCTTTCTCCACTCACAACCTTGGATTTACAGAATTGTTGAGCTCGCGCATTAGGACACAAATTGGCCAAATGCGAATAAACACATCTTTCAAAGCAGTTTTGCACCAGGCCAAAGTTTGCCCTAATCCTTGCACAAATGTGAGAAATGCATCGAAAGAATGTTCTTTTTGAACTTTGATGATTTGTCTCTTAGTGTTAACAGCACATGCAACAGTGCAACGTTACCGTAACATGGCCCATTGTGTCCCTTCGCTAAAATCAACCCCTTATAACCACTTTGGTAACTGACACAATGAAGCATGTCATTACCCTCACACTTTCAGTGAACCAACGTTTGACTAATTGTGGTATTTCATTCCTTTAGACACCGCCACAATCCAGGTGCAGTGAACCCTGTGATCCTGGATACCGGAAACTGACTTCAGAAGGAAGACAGATCTGCTGCTACAGCTGCATCCGGTGCCCTGAGGGAGAGATCTCCAACCAAACAGGTATGAGGGGCGGCCATGTCCTGATTATATGACGGGTGCAGAAGTGAATAGAGTGTGAGATGGAGAGGGACAAGTCAAGCATGGTGAGGGGCAGAGAGAGTGTGAGAAGGTGGGGCTAGGAAAGGGAGATGGTGATGGGGGAGGGACAGAGGGTGAGAGACACAGAGAGCGAGGGAGGCGGAGAGAGATTATTTGAGAGGGTAGAACAGGGAACTCACAGGGCCAGTGCAAGGGACGTAGGGACTTTTGCCACCCTAGCTCAACTGTCTGACTGGGCCCCCACTCTGGTTCCTAACCCCTCTCACCCAAACCATCCTCATTTTGGTCTCAATTGCTGCAGCCTAACACATAGCTCAGGTCATGCACATCCCTCCTCCTCGCACCCATTCCCTGCACCTAACTCAAGGCTCATGTCTTTTGCTCTGGATGGATCACGTTGCATATTCCTCAAACCCATTCCCTGCACCTAACACATGGCTCATGTTTTCTGCTCTGGATGGATTACGCTGACATTCCTCATCCTCAAACCCATCCCTTCATCTAACACATGGCTCATGTCTTCTGCTGTGGATGGATCTCCGTTGCACATTCCTCATCCTCAAACCCATTCCCTGCACCTAACACATGGCTCATGTCTTCTGCTGTGCATAGATCCTGTTGCACATTCCTCACACTCATACCCATTCCCTGCACCTAACACACGGCTCATGTCTTCTGCTGTGGATAGATCCTGTTGCACATTCTTCATCCTCAAACCCATTCCCTGCACCTAACACAAGGCTCATGTCTTCTGCTCTGGATGGATCACATTGCACATTCCTTATCCTCAAACCCATTCCCTGCTCCAAACACATGGCTCATGTCTTCTGCTGTGGATGGATCACGTTGCACATTCCTCATCCTCAAACCCATTCCCTGCTCCAAACCCATGGCTCATGTCTTCTGCTCTGAATGGATCACATTGCAAATTCCTTATCTTCGCACCCATTCCCTGCACCTAACACATGGCTCATGTCTTCTGCTCTGGATGGATCACGTCGCACATTCCTCATCCTCGCACCCATTACGTGCACCTGTCTTCTGCTGTGGATAGATCCTGTTGCACATTCTTCATCCTCAAACCCATTCCCTGCACCTAACACAAGGCTCATGTCTTCTGCTCTGGATGGATCACATTGCACATTCCTTATCCTCAAACCCATTCCCTGCTCCAAACACATGGCTCATGTCTTCTGCTGTGGATGGATCACGTTGCACATTCCTCATCCTCAAACCCATTCCCTGCTCCAAACCCATGGCTCATGTCTTCTGCTCTGAATGGATCACATTGCAAATTCCTTATCTTCGCACCCATTCCCTGCACCTAACACATGGCTCATGTCTTCTGCTCTGGATGGATCACGTCGCACATTCCTCATCCTCGCACCCATTACGTGCACCTGTCTTCTGATGTGGATGGATCACGTTGCACATTCCTCATCCTCAAACCCATTCCCTCACCTAACACATGGCTCATGTCTTCTGCTCTGGATGGATCCCGTTCAACATTCCTCATACTCGCACCCATTCCCTGAATCTAACACATGGCTCATGTCTTCTGCTCTGGATGGATCCCGTTGCACATTCCTCATCCTCAAACCCATTCCCTGCACTTAACACATGGCTCATGTCTTCTGCTCTGGATGGATCCCGTTGTACATTCCTCATCCTTGCACCCATTCCCTGCACCTAACACATGGCTCATGTCTTCTGCTGCGGATAGATCCTGTTGCACATTCCTCATCTTCACACCTAACACATGGCTCATGTCTTCTGCCATTAGATGGATCCTGTTGCACATTCCTCACACTCATACTCATTCCCTGGACCTAACACATGGCTCATGTCTTCTGCTCTGGATGGATCCCGTTCAACATTCCTCATCCTCGCACCCATTCCCTGGACCTAACACATGGCTCATGTCTTCTGCTCTGGATGGATCCCGTTGCACATTCCTCATCCTCAAACCCATTCCCTGCACCAAACACATGGCTCATGTCTTCTGCTGCAGATAGATCCTGTTGCACATTCCTCACCCTCATACTCATTCCCTGCATCTAACACATGGCTCATGTCTTCTGCTGCGGATAGATCCTGTTGCACATTCCTCACCCTCATACTCATTCCCTGCACCTAGCACATGGCTCATGTCTTCTGCTCTGGATGGAACATGTTGCACATTCCTCATCCTCGTACCGATTCCCTGCACATAACACATGGCTCATGTCTTCTGCTCTGGATGGATCACGTCGCACATTCCTCATCCTCGCACCCATTACGTGCACCTGTCTTCTGATGTGGATGGATCACGTTGCACATTCCTCATCCTCAAACCCATTCCCTCACCTAACACATGGCTCATGTCTTCTGCTCTGGATGGAACATGTTGCACATTCCTCATCCTCGCACCGATTCCCTGCACCTAACACATGGCTCATGTCTTCTGCTCTGGATGGATCCCGTTGCACATTCCTCATCCTCAAACCCATTCCCTGCACCTAACACATGTCTCATGTCTTCTGCTGCGGATAGATCCCGTTGTACATTCCTCATCCTCGCACCCATTACGTGCACCTGTCTTCTGATGTGGATGGATCACGTTGCACATTCCTCATCCTCAAACCCATTCCCTCACCTAACACATGGCTCATGTCTTCTGCTCTGGATGGAACATGTTGCACATTCCTCATCCTCGCACCGATTCCCTGCACCTAACACATGGCTCATGTCTTCTGCTCTGGATGGATCCCGTTGCACATTCCTCATCCTCAAACCCATTCCCTGCACCTAACACATGGCTCATGTCTTCTGCTGCGGATAGATCCTGTTGCACATTCCTCATCTTCACACCTAACACATGGCTCATGTCTTTTGCCATTAGATGGATCCTGTTGCACATTCCTCACCCTCATACTCATTCCCTGCACCTAACACATGGCTCATGTCTTCTGCTCTGGATGGATCCCGTTCAACATTCCTCATCCTCGCACCCATTCCCTGAATCTAACACATGGCTCATGTCTTCTGCTCTGGATGGATCCCGTTGCACATTCCTCATCCTCAAACCCATTCCCTGCACTTAACACATGGCTCATGTCTTCTGCTCTGGATGGATCCCGTTGTACATTCCTCATCCTTGCACCCATTCCCTGCACCTAACACATGGCTCATGTCTTCTGCTGCGGATAGATCCTGTTGCACATTCCTCATCTTCACACCTAACACATGGCTCATGTCTTCTGCCATTAGATGGATCCTGTTGCACATTCCTCAGACTCATACTCATTCCCTGGACCTAACACATGGCTCATGTCTTCTGCTCTGGATGGATCCCGTTCAACATTCCTCATCCTCGCACCCATTCCCTGGACCTAACACATGGCTCATGTCTTCTGCTCTGGATGGATCCCGTTGCACATTCCTCATCCTCAAACCCATTCCCTGCACCAAACACATGGCTCATGTCTTCTGCTGCAGATAGATCCTGTTGCACATTCCTCACCCTCATACTCATTCCCTGCATCTAACACATGGCTCATGTCTTCTGCTGCGGATAGATCCTGTTGCACATTCCTCACCCTCATACTCATTCCCTGCACCTAGCACATGGCTCATGTCTTCTGCTCTGGATGGAACATGTTGCACATTCCTCATCCTCGTACCGATTCCCTGCACATAACACATGGCTCATGTCTTCTGCCATTAGATGGATCCTGTTGCACATTCCTCACCCTCATACTCATTCCCTGCACCTAGCACATGGCTCATGTCTTCTGCTCTGGATGGAACATGTTGCACATTCCTCATCCTCGCACCGATTCCCTGCACATAACACATGGCTCATGTCTTCTGCTTTGGATGGATCCCGTTCAACATTCCTCATCCTCGCACCCATTCCCTGAATCTAACACATGGCTCATGTCTTCTGCTCTGGATGGATCCCGTTGCACATTCCTCATCCTCAAACCCATTCCCTGCACCTAACACATGGCTCATGTCTTCTGCTCTGGATGGATCCCGTTGTACATTCCTCATCCTTGCACCCATTCCCTGCACCTAACACATGGCTCATGTCTTCTGCTGCGGATAGATCCTGTTGCACATTCCTCATCTTCACACCTAACACATGGCTCATGTCTTCTGCCATTAGATGGATCCTGTTGCACATTCCTCACACTCATACTCATACCCTGGACCTAACACATGGCTCATGTCTTCTGCCCTGGATGGATCCCGTTCAACATTCCTCATCCTCGCACCCATTCCCTGAATCTAACACATGGCTCATGTCTTCTGCTCTGGATGGATCCCGTTGCACATTCCTCAACCTCAAACCCATTCTCTGCACCAAACACATGGCTCATGTCTTCTGCTGCAGATAGATCCTGTTGCACATTCCTCACCCTCATACTCATTCCCTGCATCTAACACATGGCTCATGTCTTCTGCTGCGGATAGATCCTGTTGCACATTCCTCACCCTCATACTCATTCCCTGCACCTAGCACATGGCTCATGTCTTCTGCTCTGGATGGAACATGTTGCACATTCCTCATCCTCGTACTGATTCCCTGCACATAACACATGGCTCATGTCTTCTGCCATTAGATGGATCCTGTTGCACATTCCTCACCCTCATACTCATTCCCTGCACCTAGCACATGGCTCATGTCTTCTACTCTGGATGGAACATGTTGCACATTCCTCATCCTCGCACCGATTCCCTGCACATAACACATGGCTCATGTCTTCTGCCATTAGATGGATCCTGTTGCACATTCCTCACCCTCATACTCATTCCCTGCACCTAGCACATGGCTCATGTCTTCTGCTCTGGATGGAACATGTTGCACATTCCTCATCCTCGCACCGATTCCCTGCACATAACACATGGCTCATGTCTTCTGCCATTAGATGGATCCTGTTGCACATTCCTCACCCTCATACTCATTTCCTGCACCTAACACATGGCTCATGTCTTCTGCTGTGGATAGATCATGTTACCCATTCCTCACCCTTGTATCCATTCATGTCAGGTTCCAGAAGCCCTTTTGAAACCCCTGTGTTTCATAATTACGGATTTATTAAAGTGAACAATGAAACTACAGCAACAGCTAATGTAGCACTGAGGCAGGTGGATCTAATTTTTCTGTAAGCAATATACAGACATACAATAGTCAGTTGGAAAACCTTTTTGGTAATAATTAGATATCTTTAAGGACATAAGCAACAATACCTGGTCCAAAATACAAAACTAGTTAAAATACTAGCTAAGGATGATATGGAGTTAGCAGTAATTTGCAATACATCGCTTAGAAGTAGTCTTAGAAACACCTCGATGAAATTAGCTTTGCTGTGACAGGAAAAGCTGATTGTAACTCTCCAAAACCACAAAAAAACTCAAATTACTCCGGGGCACACGTTGTGGGGCACCTGTTGACCTAAACCATGGAACATAAATGATGGCTTTGGTGACTCAGAACATATAAAACAAAAATATACTTAAGAATGCAGGATATTTTATCTGTATGTGTGCTAAAACTAGTGGAAATACACATTAGAAGTTAACTTTCCATGGTTTTAGTTTCACGTCTCTAGACACAAAGTTCTTGATATCAATATTTGAGTCTTTCTTGAATCATAGAGGAACAAATATAATTGAAAACACTTAAGTTTTTAAAAGCTTCTTTTGCCACATGCTGCTGACACAGGAAGGGTCAAGAGAATCTGGCAAGCCATACTTGTGTTGGGGCACTCTCTGCCAATGTTTTACTGCATACTCATTTCAACACATCTTGTGGTGATGACCAATTTGAAACTCTACTTGCAATGGCTTGCCATCATTCTGCACATCTGATCCATCAATGTCCTAACAGTCCCCATTTTGTAGAGGTTTCTCTAGCTTCAAGCAGCCGAATTTGTTGCAACCGCTTATTAATCAAACTGTATATGTTAAGACAAAGATATCAATTGAGTAATCTCTTAAAAGAATGGGAGCCAATTGAGAAGTCCTGATAATTTCCCAAGAAACATTTGCTGGGTCAAAAGTGCCTTCCTTGTTTTGCTTTCATAAACCAACTTCATTCATGTACCTAATGTGCTACCTACCCCACCTAGGCTGGAGAGCTCTGCCCGATCTATGAGGGCACTGAGGTGTAGCTCATCCAGGAGCTCAATCGCTCCAACACCCATGTACTCTGCTCTGGGAGTGAAGCATCACTGTGATCCATTCCACCCTGCTGCTGCTGCTGCTGCTGCTGCTGCAATACACAAAGGCAGTCTGCTGTAACAAAGCAGACATTTTCCCCTCTGTGCCCATTTCATCCCATAGGGTGCAATATACGAGCAAACATCTTCCCCTCTTTGCCTGTTTCCATCCATGGGGTGCTATATACGAGCAGACATCTTCCCCTCTGTGGCCATTTCACTCCATGGGGTGCAATATACAAGCAGACATCTTCCCCTCTGTGCCCATATCACTCCATGGAGTGCTATATACGAGCAGACATCTTCCCTTCTGTGCCCATTTCACTCTATGGGGTGCAATATACAAGCAGACATCTTCCCCTCTTTGCCCGTTTCCATCCATGGGGTGCTATATACGAGCAGACATCTTCCCCCTGTGTCCATTTCACTTCATGGGGTGCAATATATGATTAAACATCTTCCCCTATGTGCCTATTTCACTCCATGGGCTGCTATAAATGAGCAGACATCTTCTCCCCGTGCCCATTTCACTCCATGGGCTGCTATATACGAGCAGACATCTTCTCCTCTGTGCCCATTTCACTCCATGGGGTGCAGTATATGAGCAGACATCTTCCCCTTTTGTCCATTTTACTTCATGGGGTGCAGTATACGAGCAGATATCTGTCCCTCTATGGACATTTTGTCCCATGGGGTACAATATGGAAGAAGACATCATCCCCTATGTGCTCATCTTACCCCATAAGGTGCAATATATGAGCAGACATCTTCCCCTCTGTGACCATTTCACTCCATGTGGTGCAATATTCTAGCAAATATATTCCCATCTGTGCTGGTTTCATCCCAGGTGGTCCAATATATGAGCAGACATCTTCCCCTCTGTGCCGATTTCATTCCATGAAGTGCAATATTTGAGCAGACATCTTCCCCTCTTGACCCATTTGCCCTCTGTGCCGGTTTCATCTCAGGCAGTGCAATATATGAGCAGATATCTTCACATCTTTGCCCATTTCACTCATTGGGGTGCAATATAGAGAAGGAATCTACCCCTGTTTGCCCATTTCACCCCACAGGGTTCTATATATGAGCAAACATCTTCCCTTCTCTCCACATTTCACTTGATGGGGTGCAATATACAAGCACATATCTTCCCCTCTGTGTCCATTGTACTCCATTGGGTGAAATATGCAAGAAGACCTCTTCCCCTCTGTGCGGTTTTCACTCTATGGTGTGCAATGTACCAGTAGATATCTTTCTCTCTGTGCTAGTTTCCGTTCATGGGGTGCAATACACAAGCAGACATCTTCCCCTCTTTGCCCTCTTCAGTCCATGGGGGGCAATATACAAGCAGACATCTTCCTCTATGTGAAATAAACAATTTCAATCAGTGCACACCTAATCAATCTATAGAATATCAACAATGAAGTCAATTGTTTAATAAATGTATGGGTGCAGGTGAGGAATACCAGCCCTGACGTGAAGCCGTAACAAAATATGAGACGCGTGGTGTCCAATCTATGGACACTCCCATCCACTGCACACCTTAGTGCTGATATATTAGCCACGTTTTTAGCTCCAATTTACAAAGTTAGAGTCAATACAAAAAATGTTCAATTATAAGAATTTCATTCCAATCTTCCAATGTTCTTTATTCATTATTCTTAAGTGTTCAAATAACAGCCAAAGGTGCTCAATGCGTTCAGTGATGTACTCCCCTTCTTCACGAGCAGAAAACTGCAGATAGGAACATAGACAGACCTAATATCCTATACATTACTTTTCCTTATGGACATACTATTACGTATCACCATGGTGATAGTTATACACCCCATCTTATATCAACATAGTCAACATGGCAGGAGGTTTACAGACTAGACCCTGTGGTATGCTGTGAGCATGCCTCAAGGAATTATAAGTAGATGAGGGAAACCAAACAGCAGTGAAATTATTAATGGAGTTTCCAGTCGCCTATACTGTGCCACCAATATATGTTAGACCTTCTAGTGTTCACCACCCAAATCCGTGAAGGGAAAAGCAGAACTGTAGAACCTACCGTTGCCAGCCGGTCAACATATTAAATGAAGTCAAACTGCAAGATTGGAAAGTAGAACGGATAATCAACCTGAGCAGTGACACTTAAATGGTATTCAAAAGTGTAAATGTTAGTGTAAAGACAATGCTCACCTGAGCCTTCAAAGAGGTTCCAGTGAATTCAAATTGGATAATGCTGTGGAGGCTCTGTCTTAGAGTCCTCAATGGTCTGAACACACAAAAGGAGTAACCGAGATGTATATTCTAAAACAACAAAGGTATAGTACTATTTAAATGTTAGATCCCAAGGCCACCCTTAGAGCTGAAACTTCCATCTCTGTCTTCCGCAACAACCTCAAGGCCACGTTCCTCAACTAGAAGTGCCACTTCCCCCCCGCCATCCTTATTGTAATATAATACAAATGTATAACTATATTGTAACCTGTACATATGCTACCAATGACTATATAACTATTTTGCACCCTGTATATATATATGCTAATTACTATGTTCTCATTTTCTTTTATTTTACTTGAGGAGAATCATCTCCGGTTCAGGAAGCACCTCAAAACCTTCCTCTTTGCTTCTGCTTTCTCTCTCCCTCTACCCTGCTAAATTCTTGACTGAATCTGCACCTAATCTGCAACTGGGCCACTCTCACCGACCTCGGTCCTGGGCCCAGCCACTCTCCTCTTGCACGGCCTCCCTGGCAACCCCTGCACCGAGGGACTGTTTCTGTATCCCTACAGCCCCCCCTTTCCCAGCACTTGTCTGCACTTACCTTGCACTTGCCACCAGCTGGCCCTATTTATTTACTTTATTCTACTTACTTGTACTGCACTTCCCCCTCCCCTTCCCCTTGCACTTTTCCCTTCCCCCTCCCCCTGCACTTGCGCAGTCTGAATGACACCTGGCCTAGTAGGATCGTTGTCTGTCTTCCCCTTGTTCCCCCCTCGTCGCGCCTTGAAACACTTGTGTATAGGCGCGTTACAAATGCCATATCATATCATATGTAACTAAGATTTGTACTGTAACAAGTGCCACGATGTCCTCGGACTGTTGTGCGCTATATAAATACTAATAAAACAAACAAAACAAATACTAACCTTGCGTCATCCGACTGTCATGGTTCATTAGAAAATAACTGTGGTAATTCTACATAAATATCTACACTCTCTCCAGCTCACCTTCGATCGTTAGGTCAACAATAAACGTTGCCGCTGGTACTCTTGTATCTTTGTGGCGCCAGAGTTCTTCTGCCGCCTATGGGGAAAGTACTTCCTAGAGTGATCACGTGAGTAGATACGCGTCACATGAATCCATAGTACTGGCCATGACCTGCACCATGTACCAATGTGGAGGCCATTTTTAAAAGGATGATTCAATGCCAGACAAACTTAATTAAAGTGCACGCTACATATTATGCAACCAGTCTTATACCGAATGCAATGAAGGCAAAGGTGAAATAAGTATGAAAGTAAATCCACGTGGGAGCCAGAAATAAAACCGGATCCCCTGGTGTCAAGTGTAGTGTGTCTGAAATTTAGTGCACACATACATTGAAATGTGGAACACTATATCTCATACATTAAGTGATGGAATTTCGGCCTATATGATATGGGAGCCATGACAGCAATGTTCACAGTATACAGCACATTCCATCTATGTCATGACGAATTACACTTCACCTAAACACATTTTATCAGTACACAGTAACAAGCATCCAAAGATCCTCTGAGATGTCAATATTTTGCTAAGCTCCGTACAATTTTACAATATACCAGTTAAATACATAGACAGTCATCACTATAGGAAGAATGTGTAAAAATGAATGTATCATCCTGATCCTTAGAATCGTGTCTGAATCATATAATAGTGCAGATAAACTCATAGTTCCTACTAAGAAACCCTCACCTAGTGGCATGTTAACGCTGGGGCATATTATTTCCACCTTTCAGTTTCATAAAATATTGTCATGTATAGACCTTCCCATGGGTAACCTAGTATAACCTGTATCAGAAAATGTCAACCATAAATGTATCAATTTGTAAGCTGATCAATGCATAATCGACTACAACCTAAATTAAACAATTCAGACAAAATTCAAAATCATTCATCCCCTTGGGATACACATTATCTTTTGTATTAGACATGTGTTAAAGTCACCCCAAATTTAACCACCTCGAGTATTATGAATTGCATAAGTGCAATTGAGTGTCTTTGCTTGTTAAAATGTCTTGCTACATGTGATTTAGCACTTTTGCACCGTACATTAGAATTATGTTCAGTCCACCTCTTCTCGGCTGTCTTTGCTGTTTGTTCTACATACAAAAGCTCACATGGACACTTGATGCTATAGATAACACCAGATGTCTCACAGGTAGCGTAATAGTATAAGGGAATCGTCTTCCCTGTGTGTGGATGAGAAATACTCCTCTCTTTTGTCACATTATTACAGTGGTTACATGAAAGACCTGGGAATGTACCTTTCTTCTGCGTACTTAAAACGGATTGTCTGTATATCTCGGAAAGGCTTTGAGCACCTTTGGCTGTTATTTGAACACAAAATAATAATGAATAAAGAACATTGGAAGATTTGAATGGAATTCTTATAATTGGACATTTTTTGTATTGACTCTAACTTTAATTGGAACTATGCATTTGGCTGATATATCAGCACTAAGGTGTGCAGGGGACGGGAGTGCCCATAGATTGGACACTACAATAGGGGTTTAACTAGGGTGGACCACTGTTACTCATGAACTTCAAATTTGATATATGAATACATTCAGTTAATCATTTAATTTCAGGTGCACTGGGTTCAAACCTCGCCAGAGAGGGAAAAAGTAAACAACCAACACAATTCACCAGACTGACTGCTGAATAACCCAGCCACTCTCAAGAATGGTCATAAACTATGACCAATAACTGTATCATGGTGAAAAGTATTTGTTGATAGAATAAAGAAATATATACATCTTCTCATATACATAATTAATCGAATAACAACGTCATAAATTCTTTCCTAAAATAGGACATGTTTTTCAAAAATATATTTAGTTAAACCAAGTTCGATTTATCATTCCTCTCCATTATTTTTATGCAATAGTTTTCATTAAGCAATCACATGTAACAATGAGTTCACAATGCATGTAGACTGAATTCAGTACATATAACAGTGTATATCAATCACAGTTCTGTGTCATGCCTAAGCAGAGCCAGACCAGCAAATCAATGTCTTCCTAATGTGGAGCTCCTTGTAGACACCACACCACGTGTTTCGGGACGTACTGCCCCTTCTTCAGGTGTAGCTATGGTCTAATATAGTGAACTATACAGCATGTAAAAAGAAAAGAAAGAGTGTCAATAAACTATATTAGTGCTTGAGTGTCGATGATTAATGACACCTATAGTTAGTGTACTGACCTGTCTGAGTATTCTGTCCGGTCCCTTCATCGACCCTCAGGGTGTATTCACCAGTTAGAGCTGAAAAAACATATATCTGGTGTCTCTCTTGGTGTGAGCATCATCATGTATTCTATCACATAATACGTCTTCGTAAGCTTAATATGTTGCCAATGCTTGGATTTGACTTTAAGGACACATTGGGCCTCATTATAACAGTGGTGGTACAGTGATAACGGCACCGGTAGTGCTGCCGGCACCATTATCACTGTACCGCCACATTACGAGTTCTGCTCACGGGTGCCGCTCTGCACGCCTGATCAGACCAGGATGGTAGCAACAGTACCGTTATGAACGGTACCGCTGCTACCATCCTCCCCATTCCAATTGAGCCCTACGGGGGCTCAAATGGGAATGGGGACATACCAGCTCTATGTCCCGCAAAAGGGGAATTACCAGGCCTGCAGAGGTCAGAATGTCCCGCTAATTCCCCTTTCGTGGGACCCAGAGCTGGACCCGAGTTTGGGGGTAGCCGGTAAAAACGGCATGGCTACTTCCAACCTCGTAATGAGGCCCATTGACTCTAGGTGCTTCACCTCCTCAGTTCTCTTGCTGGACCTCCCCTGCATACTTATGGTTGCCCTGAATCATGCTGTGCCTATCATCATCCTGAATCCTTGCTTATATTTTCTGTTCTCTTCAACATTGTGTTATTACTGACCTCTGCAACTTTATTTGCTCTCCCCTCTGCTTCTCCACTCTTCTTTTTTCATTTTTCACTGTTATATTATCTGTTCTCTCCTTCACTCCCTTCTCCCTCTCTCCTCGCACCCTCCCTTTTCTTTTTTCTATGCACTTACTCTATCAGAATTGTCCCTGGACCTAGTGTATAGAAACCGGTTTGTCTTCTCCCTCCTCCCCCTACTTGTTCCCCTTCCCCCCTCCAGCACTATCTGAAATGTCGTCAGGCCTAGTACGATAGTCGATTGCTTTGTCCCTCTCCATCCTTTCTCCTCCCCTTCCCCCTCACCTCTTGTTAATCTCTGGCTCTACCACAAATGTTTTCAGGCCTAGTACGGTAGCCGCCTGTCTGTTCTCATTTCCTTCCCACCCACTCTCTTCCTTTTCTGTGTCTTAGCTCTTGCACTATCTGAAATGTCATCAGGCTGGGTACGATAGTTATTTCACATTCTTATTGTTCCTGTGGCCTCTATAGTCTAGTCAGTTCTTCTCTCTTCTGTTGTCGCTACAATGCAAGCAAAACAGCTTAATTCTTAGTCATCACCCCATTCATTTAGAATTTAAGGATTCATAACACATTCCATTCATATAGAGTCTTCCCTACAGTACCTTATATCCATTCTGGCGAGGCGCACGACACAGGAACAGGAATGCGGCTGGCAAAACAGCCTCCCGTCACGTCTGTTTCAAAACTCGCCTTATTGCGGTCACTTGATCCGGACATCATAGTTATGGTCCCACATGATCGTGGTTCAATCGCGTGATAACATTTCATTCTGTGTGTTACTTTGTGATGAATTGCTATTGAATGTGCAATACGGGAACAGGAAGGCGGCTGTGAGTACAGCCTCCCCTCCCATATCAGCATGTAACTCCGCGGAACAAAGTGTATAACCTAATTTGTTAGTCAATAATACTTTATTTCATCATCTAAAGACTGTCGATTCTCATAGTGCTGTCTCTTATCTCCAAGCGGAGATAGCATTTTGATACACTCATCTGATCTCATGGATGCCTCTAGTTGTCATGAGTGTAATCAGTCAATAAAAGCGCTTATCTGATCTCAAGAATATCTATCCTTATCATCAGTATAATCAGTAGAGTGTATTTCGAAGGGATTGTGTCCTCCGACGTATTCCTTATCTTAGATAGAAATCCTTCAGCTTTGCTGGCCTCGGAAAATTTTTTCGCCAGAGGGCGCTGCGCGTCGATGATCGCCGAGTCGATGACCCTCGACGGCCTCCGTGCCGACGTCGACGTCATCCTGCCTATAAAGGCCGCGCGCAGCGTCCGTTGCTCAGTTCCGTTTTTCCGCGCTTCGTTGTGCCTCGGAACACCGTTGCTCAGTTCTCGTCAAGATAACGTATATAATAACTACTATTTACCTCGATATCGATGGCATCCTCCTCCGACCCGACGACCCCTCGGTCCGGTTTCAAAAAGTGCCGAGACTGCGGGAAGAAAATGTCGTTGACGGACCCTCACAGGGTCTGTTTGTGGTGTCTGGGAATCACGCACCAGAGTTCGGAGTGTGAGGAATGCCTTTCCATGACGGCGAAAGCCTTGAAGGAGCGTAGGGGGAAGCTCGAGAGAGGTAGGTCAACTTTAACTTCCTCGAAAGCTTCTTCGGTAGAGTCGAGACGTTCGTCTCCTCACCATAAAAAACACTCTCGATCTAGATCACGAAGTGGCTCCCACCACTCGTCGACATCGAGACACTCGAAGAAGAGACGTAGGAGATCCCCTTCGTCATCTTCGTCGAGTTCTCCTGAGAGAGTTCATTGCCCCACAAAACGCAGCTCGCAAGCTGAGTGGGAGGAATTCAGGAAAAAGATGCTAAGCGTCTTCGAGAAAGCGGCCTCGTCCCCCTCGAAGACAGCTGAGGGTGATACCCCGGGTAAAAAACCCAAAAAATCTAAACGCCGCGAGTCGCAGTACCCGGCGGAAAAGTCAACCCGAAAGCGCCTCGAGCCATCGGGAGATAAAGCATCATCGACGCCATCGTCGAAAACTCCTTCGAAACAGAGGTCGGCGCCATCGACGCCGTTGTCGAAGGATTCATCGGCGCATCAGTCGATCGAGTCGACGCCGACGTCGACGCCGATATCGACGCCGGTGAAGGAAAGAACCACGGCTACTCCACAGCCAACGGTTAGACAAAAGACCTCCGACTCGACGCCGAGAACGTCGACGTCGTTCTCGAGCAAGACTCCGATCCTTTCGAGTTCTTCGAGGCCTAGTACACATTTCTCGACGCTTTTCACGGCGCCTTCGAGTACTTTCACGTCGGTGTCGACGACATCGACGTTTTCAAGGCCTGTGATGATGGCTCCTTCTGCATTGGAAATGGGGTTTATACCATTCCAAAAACCAATGTATCCCCCTTTAACCTCGATTTTTGAGGAAAGGGAGGATTCAGACCAAGATATTGATTTACAGAGGACCACATCACCAGAGCCAGAGACTTTCGCCTCTGAGGAAGGAAGATTAAAAAATCTTCAGGATGCACTTCAGGAAGCTAGTGGCTTGGACACTTCTCCTGAAGCAGAATTTATCAAACCAGACCCAGGAGAACATGCGGAGACTCCATATAGAGCTCTGATGTCTAGAATCATAGAATTTATGGGTTGGTCTGCACCTTCTCCTGCCTTTCAGCAGGATGACCTCACTGACATACTGGACAAGGGCCCACAGGAGGATCCTGTGGTTCCATTTCACTCTGCTCTACAGAGAAGGATTTTGACAAACTGGGAAACGCCAGAAATTATCCCGGCAGTAAATAAAAAACTGTCAACAAAATACAGGGTGGCTAGTTCTGACCCTGAATATTTGTCAAAACACCCTACTCCTGAGAGCTTGGTTGTACAGGCTGCAACCTCATCAGGCAGCACATCTGCATACCCCACTGCTCCGCAGGATAGGGATGACAAAAAATATGATGCCATGGCTAAGAAGGTTTTTTCTGCCTGTAGCATGGCGTTAAAGTCTATTAACGCGACCTGTACGCTCGCTAGGTTCAGCCACACCCTTTGGGAGTGCGCTTCATCAGCGGCTGACTGCCTCCAAGAAGGAGAGGAAAGGGACGCATTTTTAAACATCATCAGGGATGGTAAAGATGCGATGTGCGAGACCCTACAAACTGGCCTAGATTCTGCTGACAGTATCAGCAGGGCCATGGCGGCAAGTACCACAATCCGCAGGCATGCGTGGTTGAGGAAGTCTGGTTTTGCCTCTGACGTGCAGACCAGGCTTTTGAATATGCCCTTTGACGGTTCTACCCTCTTTGGAAAGAAGGCGGATGACAGTTTGGAGAAACTGCAAACGTCCAAGGCAGCAGCCAAGTCATTGGGAGCTGCTATCCGTCAGAATACCTTTCGTCCTTCGGGATCATCGTGGAGAGGACGGTCCTTTCGTTACTATTCCTCATATGGAAGGGGCAGGGGACGACCGGCTCAAAGAGGCCAAGGAAGATTTACCCGTGGTGGACGGGGTAGGGGAAAGAAAGCCGCACCCGCAGGAGCAGGAGCCACTTTACCTTCGGCAACTGCATCAGCCGCTTCAAAACCACTCTGAGGTCTCCCCTCACAGAACACCAGTAGGGGGCAGGTTAACTCACCATCTGACGGAATGGCAGGCTATTACGTCAGATGCTTGGGCTCTGGAGACAGTAGCCCAAGGTTACTGCCTGCCCTTCCTACATATCCCTCAGAGTCATCCACCGGGGAACAACCCTTTGAAGCTTCCAGATCCGCTCCTCTTGCAGGAGGTTTTAGACCTGCTAGAGAAAGGTGCCATAGAACTGGTACCTGTAGCGGAAAGGAACAAGGGTTGGTACTCCCCCTACTTCATAATACCGAAGAAGGACGGAGGACTGAGACCCATCTTAGACTTACGGGAATTGAACAAATTCCTCCGAAAGGACAAGTTCAAGATGGTGACTCTCTCTCAGATCCTTCAGGCCCTCCAGCTTCAGGACTGGTTGGTATCTCTAGACCTCCAGGACGCTTATTTCCATGTGCCGATCCATCCCAGGCACAGGAGATACCTGAGGTTCGCAATTGGCAGCTCTCATTATCAATTTCGAGTTCTGCCATTTGGGCTAACCTCCGCCCCGAGGGTCTTTACCAAGCTAATGTCGGTTGTGGCTGCAAGTCTAAGGAGGGAAGGGATTCATGTCTACCCTTACCTAGACGATTGGTTGATCAGAGCTGTATCTTCGGAACAGGCTCAGAGACAACTAGATTATGTTTGCCACTTCCTTCACAAGCTGGGCTTCTCCCTCAATTTAAAGAAGTCACAGATGATACCATCACAGAGACTCCAATTCATTGGAGCAGTCCTGGACACTTCCCTGGGAAAAGCCTTGCCACCAGAGGTGAGGGCTCGAGATATTCTGCAGATGGTCATCAGATTTCAGAATGCCCAATATCTCCCAGCCTACGACTTTCTGAGGTTGCTAGGCCTCATGGCATCCTGCATATTCCTCGTGCCGGAGGCTCGCCTGAGAATGAGATCCCTCCAGTGGGCACTGAGAACTCAGTGGTCACAGTTCTCAGGAAGGATGACAGATCTCCTTCGGATCCCGGTCAAAGTAGCCCGAGACCTTCAGTGGTGGGCCTGTCGGGAGAACATCCTGAAAGGAGAAATGTTTTGGCAACCATGGCCGGAGATAACAGTAGTCACGGATGCCTCACTCACGGGGTGGGGAGCTCACGCCAACGACTTGACCATCAGCGGTCGTTGGTCTCCATCGGAGTCCAGACTACATATCAACCTGTTGGAGCTGAGAGCCATCAGACTAGCGCTGAAGGCTTTTCTGCCGTCTGTACGGGGAAGAAACGTCCTAATAATGACGGACAATACAGTGGCCATGCACTACCTCAACAAAAGAGGAGGCGTAGGCTCACTACCACTGTGCAGAGAGGCGATGCAGCTCTGGTTTTGGGCAATTCAGGAAGGAATCTCTCTATCGGCAATTCACCTAGCCGGAGAGAAGAACTTGACAGCGGACGCTCTGAGCAGGCAGAGCACAGTCTCTCACGAGTGGGAGATAGCTCAGGAAGTCCTTCAAGAGATCTTCGCCCTTTGGGGAACCCCTCAAGTGGATCTGTTCGCCACCAGTATCAACAGGAAGTGCGACAGATTTTGCTCAAGGGAATTTCCCCCGAGAGGAGCTCTAGGAGATGCGTTCGTAGTGGACTGGGAGTTCCCACTTCTGTACGCGTTCCCTCCGGTCCCTGTCATTCCTCAAATGATCAGGAGGTTGAGAAGGTTTCGGAAGACCATGATCCTAATTGCCCCGGATTGGGCCAGGAGAACGTGGTACCCGGACCTTCTAGACATGTCCATCTGCCCTCCAATTCGACTGCCATACAGAGAGGATCTTCTCTCGCAGAAGGAAGGTCAGGTTCTCCATCCAGCCATCAAGACCCTCAACCTTCACGCTTGGTGTCTGAAAGGTTGAGGTACAAGGATTGGGACCTTCCGGATGATGTTATGGAGGTGTTGCTTTCGGCCAGAAGGCCGGCAACTAAAACTCTATACCGCTGCCGTTGGAACAAATTTTGCAGCTGGTGCAGAGAAAAGAATATTGAACCCTTTTCTTGTGGTACACCTATGGTGTTGTCATTCTTACTTTACCTGGCTAATTCAGGCCTACAGGTTGGCACAATTAAGGGCTATCTCGCAGCGCTATCAATCTTTAAGCGCACTGCAGAGGAGCCTTCATACTTCAAAATTCCATTGGTAATACAATACCTAAAAGGATTAACTAATGTTTATCCCCCGAAACCTTTTCAAGTTCCCTTATGGGATTTAAACCTAATTTTAAACTTCCTAAAGGGTGCCCCTTTTGAACCACTACACTCTTGTTCATTGAAGCTTCTCACCCTCAAAACTGTTTTGCTAATAGCATTGACATCTGCTAGAAGGGTTAGCGAGTTGCAAGCCTTATCGTGTAAACCTCCACATACAATCTTTTACAAGGACAAAGTTGTTCTTCAGGTGAAGCCTAACTTCCTCCCGAAGGTAGTCTCGGAGTTTCACATCACTCAGAAGATTATATTACCTTCTTTCTACCCTCCTCCTCATCCGGGGAAGGAGGAAGAGAGACTGCACAGGCTGGACCCTAAGCGAGCCTTGAGCTTCTATATCAGCAGATTGGCTAAGATCAGACAAGCAGACCAACTCTTTGTAGGTTATGCAGGACATAAGTTGGGCCTTCCAATAACAAAACAAACCATCTCCAGATGGATTATTTTAGCCATTCTGGAGTGCTACAAATTGGCAGGAAAGGAGCCTCCTCAAAATCTAAGGGCTCATTCTACCAGGGGTATCGCAACATCCTCAGCCCTTCAAAGAGGGGTGCCAATTCGAGATATATGTGCGGCTGCCACATGGTCGTCCGCACATACATTTACCAAATTCTATAGCCTGGATTCCTCCTCTAGTCAAGAAACTAGATTCGGCAAGGCTGTGTTACACTCTGTCCATTCTGGAAGGGTAACATAACTTTTATTACTCCCGCCTCCAGTCACAATACCACTGCTATGGGAGTCTATCTAAGATAAGGAATACGTCGGAGGACACAATCCCTTCGAAGAACTAGTTACTCTTACCTTGTAACGTTCTTTCGATGGGATGTTCCTCCGACGTATTCCTTATCGACCCTCCCATCCATCCCCGCAGTATGACTTCCTGTGGGTTTGCAGCCTATGCTCCTTCAAGGTGATTAGTCTAATCCAAAAACATTACTGGGGACTACAAAACGGAACTGAGCAACGGACGCTGCGCGCGGCCTTTATAGGCAGGATGACGTCGACGTCGGCACGGAGGCCGTCGAGGGTCATCGACTCGGCGATCATCGACGCGCAGCGCCCTCTGGCGAAAAAATTTTCCGAGGCCAGCAAAGCTGAAGGATTTCTATCTAAGATAAGGAATACGTCGGAGGAACATCCCATCGAAAGAACGTTACAAGGTAAGAGTAACTAGTTCTTCTCAGTGGTGCCCATGATGTCAATGTTAACTCTGAGGTGTGCTTGTGATGGCTTAGTAATAATGTCTCTATATCAATTCATTCAACTGTTCCCGGTATTGATGTTGTGGTGTTACCATTAATGTAATGGTTCAATACAAAGTCCCATGTTCATATGCATGCAGATTCTTGTTACGCATCGCAAAACTACATTTGTGGGATATTAATGGGAGAAACACAATTTCCAAATAAATCTTAATCAACATAAATAACCTGCTCATGATGTTACTTGTTTTTCTTTGTGTGCTTACTACTTAATTAACATGTGATTTCTAGCCATATCTGTATGACAGTACAAGACTAATTGGTGTTATACAGTTTACATCAGAATTATAGAAAACAAGTCAAATCGAAATCAGCATGCATCCCCTTGGGGCTCAAAGATCCTAAACGTTCAATCCACTGGATTTCCTTTTGATGTAAGTGTAATTTAAGTCCCACCCCCCATCTGGGGCATCTGACCTGTTCTAAAATTACAAGTTTCATCTGTGCTATAGTGTGATGAAGTAATTTGAAGTGCTGTGCCACTGCTTTCATCGACCCCTATGTGCCCATTTCACTCAATGGGGTGCTATATGCAAGCAAAGATCTTCCCCTCTCTTCATATTTCGCTCCATGGGGTGCAATATGCAAGCAGATATCTGTCACTCTGTGGCCATTTCATCCCATGGGGTGCAATGTACAAGCAGACATCTTCCCCTCTGTGCACATTTCAATCAATCGAGTGAAATTTACAAACAGATATCTTCCCCTCTGTGTCTATTTCACTCTGCAGGGTGTAATAAACAAGCAGACATCTTCCCTTCTCTGCCCATTTCGCTCCATGGGGTGCAATATACAAGCAGTCATCTTCCCTTCTTTGCCAGTTTCCCTTCATTGGGTGAACAATATGAGCATACATCTTCCCCACTTGTGGGGTGAAATATAGCCCCAGAAGCCCAGAAATAAAGAGGCCAGAGTCATTTGTGCATGCCCACTGAAACATAAGGCCAGAACAGAATTGATGCCAGACCGGAGGCCTATGGAAGCAAAAACAGGCCTAAACTCTAAGGAAAGAAAGTGGGCCTGACACTAAAAAGTACAAAGATGTGCGCAATGCCTTTCAGGAAAGAAAGAAAGACACATGTCAATGATGTTTTGATTCAATCCATGGAGAGCTGCACTTACACATCAAGAAACCGCAGTGCACAGTATCGTCAATGGGTTAACAGTATGGTGCCCCAAGCAGCTGAAGTGAAACGGAGCATTGCATGTAAATTAAATAAAAGAATGTCATTTTCATGTTACCCTCCAAAGTGACAGTATGTTAAGCAAAATGCCCACTAGACTTTTAAGTTGGGCATGGTGTTCTAATTGAAATGTACAATCAGAAGTCATCTGCATGTCTTTTGAAACTGTGTGCCTTATAAGATGTCATTTAAAATGGAAATTGTGTGTGAGTTTAAAAGGCAGTTTGGGACCATATGCTGCTGGTAATTTCTCCCAATATGAAACTAAACTCCAGGACCTCCCTTTGCTATCCTGTAAACAGGCCTGCTTGTCATCATCAATCAGAGCCATTCCTTAAAAATACACAAAGGAATATACTTCTTAGATCGAAAATGGAGTGAAGACCAGATAGGCCCATCTCTGTTCTTGCAGCAGAATTGACCTTGAGGTCACAACACCCATAAAGTGTCCATTAGGAGCTATTACCAGGACATCACGTGCCTTTAAGGGGTAATCTAACATAAACAGAGGCCCAGCTCTGCACGTCCAGGCCTACAAAGAGAAATGAGGGAGAGAGATCTGTGAAATTGCAGTTTGACTAAATGGGAAAAATGCATTTTATTGCAAAAACATGGGTAGCATACATGTTACAATAGTCATCCAATACTTTTTTTTAAAGGTGACAGTCACCCCCTTGTAACTATGCTGAAACGATTTTGGTGTGATAAACATAACTAAAGTTATTAATAAAAATGTGATTTGGGCCTTCCCTTAATTTTGAGATATGTGAAAGCTGGTATGCGCGTGCCGGTAATCATTACTATGACGATTGTAAAGTGGCATATTTTTCACTGATATGGGTCTTGAGTAAAAGGAGAAAAACTGTCTCTCTGCATAGGAAGGGCGTGCCGAGTTCATACTAGTCTCATCTGATTCACCTCAAAAATATATTCATACATGTAAAGATTTGAAAATTCGGGGTACTTGCCATGTTGACATATTTTGTGAGCTCAATGCAGGCCGAGCCCACCTGTCAAAGTGAGATGATGAAGTTTTCCCCTCCCACAGCTATCCAAAATCACTCCCCCATCCCCATGTCCTATCAGCATACAGGTGTGAGGTGGGTAGTGATCATCAACCAATCCCTTTCGCAGGAATCATGACAAGTTAGTGATGCCATTTGCCCCATAAAAAAGCCAGTTTTGCATCAGAGCTGGACTTCTTACAATAATTCCGATAGGTGACCTGCTGCTAAAACCCAGCAGAGAGGCCTAATTTTGCATTGGAGACAGGAACCAGGAGACATAGAAGATGATTGGGACCCCTTGGAGGACTCAGAGGAGAGCCTTGACTGACCCCTCACTGTCCCAGCAGTGCTTTGATGTTCCCTGATGCCAAGTCCAGACCTCTCCTGTAAGTACAACCACCCCCAAAGTCATAGATTGTATAGGCCCTATATTTGTTCAGCATTGTTCTTGTTATTCCCCCATAGAAAGATATCCTGTTAGTCTGTGTAGATCACTAGCATATTAAATAAAAGTAAATTAATTAATTCCCCTATGGAAATCATGGGGCGGGGTGTTTGTTGGCATTTGAAACTAACACACTCTTCTCAGTGTGTTGTGAGCCGGTATAGTCATAAAGATTTGCCAGAAGAATTAACCCCAAAGTCCTGTTCCAAGTGTGTGTGCAGGGTGTAAAAACAAAATTCCCCATTGACTCCCTACATTCTAAATCAGAAGGGGGAAGCCTAGTAGTGCTTGTGCATATGCAAGTTAAAACGAAATTACCCCTGTTTACCCATTGTTCTCTGCAAAACAAATTTCCCCTTGTTTTTCATTCGATCTCACATTGTATCAATGATCCTAAACAAAAAACGATTTTTCCATTGTGCTCTGACCAAAACTCTAAAGCCCTACCTGTTCTTGTTAGGTGTAGCAAAATGAATTTTCCCATTACTTTTCTGTCTCCCACATTGTGTCTGTGATTAAAACCCAAAATCAGATTTTCCCATTGTGTTCCCACTCCCTGCTGATGCCTTCCATTCAAAGGAGTCAAGCCTAATTGATGTTTGGAGGATGAGGGTTGCTGGGAGGAAAGATATCATCACCTTGTGTTTTAAATCTGCACTCACTGTGTGTCTTGAATTGTTCTTTTCTGTATTGGTGGGTGATGTAAAAAGAAATCCTTATAACTGCATATTTTAGTGTCAGTGTTGGTACTTTATTTTGTTCTTGTGTTGCCACAGCTTTGGTAGCTAATGTTAACCTATTTGTGAAATTTCATTTAATTAAATTAATAAATATATATCTAATCAGACACACCGCCATGGTTCCTAGTCCATTGTGGCAACGGGTACTTGTTGGGGGTTGGATTCGAAACGGGTTAGAGGCCTTACCACACTGAACCAAACAAAAAAAAACATAGCAATTTGTTGTGCGCCACATCCATTGGGGGAAAGTCGCTTGCTGAGTAGAGTGTGACCGCGTAATAAACCACAACAAAACTGGGGGCTCGAGCTGCGATTGGTAGAGAGTTTTCACACGTGACAGTGCAGTAGTAGCAGACTATTCATTGAAGGTGTTATTGTATTTAGTGGATAGAAAGTTGTGTTGCATTGTGATGGCGCCATCCAGACCTGTACCCTGAGTTTCAGGGTGGTGTCTGTAGATAAGAGAAACAATTGACTTGTCATTGCGAATACAAACTAAGCAGGAACAGGGTTGAGATGTTGCCCTTGCACAGAGAGAATATTAGGTGCAGAACACATTTTATAATGAGCTTTGTAGAAATCAATATGGCCAGGAAGCACCTTCTATCCAAATTGTTTATTAAGGGTCAATAGGTAGAACTGGAGTGAGAAATATTGCAATCTAGAATGATGCAGGAGGTTACCTATGTAAATGTGGATATGTGACAGGATAATGACGTTACATTGGGCCCTGACAGACTTTTATATGACACAGATCACCAGAGATGAGCAAATTAAAATGGCGTAGCTCACTGCATATATGTACTTCCATATGATGATTATGGAAGAAAGATACCAGGTTAGTGTAGCCTCTGTGCAAAACCAATATGAGCTTTTGGATCAAGCACCGAGAGAATCGGAACAAGTAGATCAAAAAGTGCAACAGAGCCAAAATTCAGAGTTGAAGTTAGAAAACATTATTCAGCAGCTAAAAGAAGAGTTAGTGACACAGCAGCAAGTGAATTTAAAGTGCGAAGCTCCATTTTCTGCACTGAGAGAAGTGCAGCAAGACGGTGTGGAAAATCTGAGAGAAAGTCAGCAAAAATTAAGTGAGCAAGTGGTGCACAATAGAGCCTGTTTAGAGGACATGTTTGCCTTTCAAATGTAGACTAAGCAGATCATTAGGGAGGTCGATTCCCAGGCAGAATATGATCAGGAGTGCCAAAATCTAAACGCTCTGAAACGACAGAGAAAACACCTCAGCAACGAGAATAGCAAATTGTGTCATGGGAAAAGGAGCCTGTGTCAGGAAGTGTGTCAGTTAACGAAGGACATGGAGAAAAGCAAGTTATGTTCTTAGGAACTAACGGACATGAGGATAGAAAATGAAAAATTAATGGGACATGTGAAGCAGGCAACACAGGCCAAAAATGCACAAAGGGAGGAGATTAGTCTACTGCAAAAGAGGTCTGAATATTCCAGACAATACACGCCTCACAGAAGGAAAATGAGTCCCTTTGTGAGGAGCACATGGGACTTAGTGACACAAAACAAAGTAATAGAAGCTACTCAGGCCCTGCTAGCAGAACTGAAAATGCAGGCCTTGAGATAGGGGCTGAGAAAAAGAAATTGAGAGATTGGAAAAGTAGATGGCTAGATACAAGCATACTTTGAGGCACCCGGACCAGTTAGAGTATGAAAAGGCACCCTCTGATCACAGAGTGATGTCCTCTTTACCAGGGACCTCAAGCCAAATTGCCACATTATATGCACAGGGTGCTGCTAACTTCATGCCTGCCAGTTTGCAAGAACAGGGAAACAATGCAGCTGGACTCAACCGGGCCTAGTCCAACTGAGCCGGAAGGCCAGCCCTTATCAGATATTGACGGATATCCATCTTTATCCAGATTTAAAAATACTTTAGCAGATATTTCTGACCAAGAGGGCTCCTATGATGAGAAGATCAAGGAGTTAGACTGGCAGAAATACAAGTTACAAAGGGACCATTTGGTCGGCTTTGCAAACAGAGAAGAACCAGAGACAAGGCCTTTAAAGAGCATTTTATAAACCTTCACACATTGAGGGAGGTGGGGGGAATTCTCCAACACATCCGGAAGAAGCGATGATGAAGATGAGTACTCCCCTATGTGAAAAGGGGAGCTCAAGGGAAGTGACCAAGAGAGCCCACGGTACCAGAGGGGCGAAGAGACAAGACAACATCATTCTGGGAGGGATTCCCAGTCTCATAGAGGCAGGGAGCGTCAACAGGACAGGGAGTGGACCACTAATTGTAGCAGCTCTGAGTCAGAGGGTGAGTGAACTCAGGTGCAGAGGAAAAAGAAGGCTGCCAAACAGGAGAGAGATCTTGTAAAAGACTCAATTCGCCAAATAAAAGCCATCAAGAGCTTTATGACACCATATCATAAGAATGCCAAATACTCAGTCTGGGAGCATCTAGAACTGTATGACCAGATGATGATATCATTTGGCATCACAAATTATCAAAATGCCATGGGGTTTGTCAAATGAACATCCTCCCCGGAATACACCAGCTTCTTTGCAGGGAAAGAGGATCAAGATCACCAAAGATGATCCACCTATAAGGCGGCCATCTTAAAGCATTTCTCTGTGCACAGGAACCCTTAGTAGGCCTGCATAGCGGCCTGCAACCTGCAGTGTGGAGAAGACAGGCACCAAGAGAGTTTGTGCAAGAACTGAAGCTGGCATTTGCCGAGACCTCTAGACGGGTGCGCACAAATAGCCAGTAGTTCATTAATACTTATTTCCATGCACTCACAAAATACATAATGACCCAACTAGTTAGGGACCTACATGAGCGCAGGACCCTGGATCAGGTGATAGAACAGGCCACCAGGATCTAAGAAGTCCAAAAGCCATCTGAGAAAAAAAATAAACCCCAAACTGTCTAACACACTTGCTGCTGCAAAGGTGCAGAAGGTGAAAAATACCCCCATTTTGGAGTTGGACATGGGGGGCCTAAAAATACTCCTCCCACTAATAAGCATAATGAGAGGCAGAGGAGATCCTCTGATCCAACACAATCAGGTGGTAGCCAGGCAGGGTACACAGCCAACTCTTCACCTGAAAATGCCACCTATATCAGTACTATGTACAAGGGCAACATACCCATCTTGGGGTACTTATGGACTCCCCAAGCACAGGGGGGTGGGGGGTCCAATCAGGTAAGTACTGCCCCAGGAACCCTCCCTCAAATTGTCCCTCAGAACTTCCCTCTGGAGGGAAGAAATACACCACCCTCCAACTGAAGCTTCTTTCCCAGATACCCTCCAAAACCTAATTTCCAGAACAATCCTCCTCTCGAAGGGAGACCAATGATGGAGAGTTATCAGGGAAACCCTCAATACCCGAGCTACTCTGTAAGAAGGGACAGCTACCCTTTCTGAGAGCAGCAAAGATACGAATCTAGACACCCATACCAACCAAAAAGGATGTTTCAACTGGAGCGCCAGGTCCAAAATCTGCCACAAGACCTGGGTCGCATGTTGAGGGCTCAGCATAGCCCTCAAATGGAAATTGCTGCCCAGAACAGCTCAACTCCCGGGTCTGGTGCCCCGGAGCAATGACGGGAAAAAAACCCTGACAACCAACAGGTTCCAGAAGAGGGGGCCCAGGGGGAAGGGAGATGAAAAGCCCTAGAAAAAGCTTCCTTTCTCACCAGAGCAAAACCCTAGGAAACCTCTGAACTTAAAACCATATCTCCTACACCCGAAAAGCTGAAACCTAGGGAACAGAGGCTAAGTAGGAGAAATAAAGGGCCAAAGAAAAGCCACTTTGTGGAGGAAGCCCGGGTCATCCCGTTTGAAGGGGGTAATCCCTGGAGGATCCAAGGAAGAAAATCTTTTCTTTTAGGGTTGGAGGGATCCCTCCCAAGGAAAAATGGGTCCCAAAAGACCCTAAGTATAGAGACTGACCCAGAGCCCACAATTCCTGAACCCTAACAATGTCATCCAGATGACCCTGAAAGCAATAGGAGATCCTCCCTCCAAACAGGTTTGGGTAACTATCTCAGGTAAAGGGGGGCAGCGAAGAATCAGGGGAAAAAGGGGATTTCCCAATCCCACAGATATCTTGGTGCAAATTTTTCTTTACAGTATCACGGACTCGGACACAGAAAAATGTCCAAGATCACACAGTGTCGGCATTCAAAATAAAAAAAATATACTGCCAAGCTGGACTTAAAATGCGCATTTTCTCTGTCCTCCTGAAGAGAGAGATGGGAGATTTTATGCTTTTGTCAAAGTACAGGGTTAATGTGCATGATCGGCACTGGTGGATACTGGATCCCAAGCCACCCTCCTGTCCAAAAAGGCCTTTGACCAAATGAATTCAGGAAGGGGGGAGAGTCACCAAATTACCCTCACACCTCTTCTGGGACAACCCCAAAACCCTGATGCACTGCAGATCTAGAGATCAAAATTGGCCGACATAGGGTGAAACACCCTGTAATAGTCGTCACTCCAGAGGGCACACCCTGTCTACTGGGGAATGACCTCTGGAGGTTATTACCCCTGATTGAAAGTGTGAACAAGGTCCTCTGGACCCAGACTAACCGGCCAATCAAATTCAAACAAAGTACCAATCATGTGAGTTTGAATGCCCATGCCACATGATTGAACAACAGTCTGGCCAAATCGAATTTCACTTTAGGAACAATCAAGTCCCAGACGTCACTGTGATTTCTGTAGGAGAACAAACTGGTGATGGGAACCCTTCTCCATTTTTAAAAATTAACCTTCCTCCCAGTTCTAAATGTCATTCCACACTCGAAGGAAATACTCTGAAACTTTATACCGATCCACAATCAGCAGAAAACCCAAATCCCATGTCAGAAGGTTGTGAAAAACCAGCTCAAAGCTGGACTGACATCCTGAGAAAGGGTGAACAGCTGTTTTTCCCCATTCAGGTAAATGATGGGGGAGCCTGTTCTCGCCAGAGTGTGCCTGAATAATGGAGGAAGCTTCATCAGCAAAGCATTATTCAGGAAATTCACAAAAGATCAGGCCATTCCCACATTTAAGTTGATTGATAAGTGGTAAATGGGCCCGGAAACTCCAAATTCCAGACATCTCATGCCTAGCAGGCACATGCTAAAAATGTCCATTGGCGACAAAAGCATTGTTTCAGGCCTCGGGATGCTGTGGGCGTAGTTTTCCGTTGCCACTGCACGTGCCGATGCACACAAGTATAATGTTCGTTGGCCGCTTTTAATGGCACCTCTAATAATGTCCTTTTTCTAGTTTTCAGGTGCCGGGATGCTGCGGGCTTTATATCCGTTGCCACTGCACGTGCCGATGCACGTAAGTATAATGATCGTTGGCCACTTTTAATGGCACCTCTAATAATGTCCTTTTTCTAGTTTTCAGGTGCCGGGATGCCGTGGTTGATGCGGCCGCTTCTACGCGTGCAAAAACTGGTAAGTTAAGATGAATGCGACTGCCTTCACCCGAACCCCTTTTTAATTATGTCCTTTGCCTTTCAGGTGCAGAGAAGCTGCCGAAGAGAAGGCCGTGGTTAGCTCCGTTGCAATCACGGATGGATCAGGTAAGCGGGCGCGGCTGCGAGCGAGTTGCACTTTTCTAACCTTATGTTTATTCTTTGCAGGTTTTGCCGGTGACTGGATGCCGTGATCTGGTAAGTATTGTTCTGTCACTTTCTTCATCCACAGGTTGCTGCGCGGAAGCTGAAGATGACTCTGGACCTGGAATGCAGGAGCCGACTCGGTGAGCGTCCTGCTGCTGCTGCAGAATAACGCGAAGCACGTGTTTTCAATCGGGTGTGGTTTAAATAGCAGAGAAGTGCTTCCAGTGTGTGTTCTTCCACCGGTTCCACCCAGGTAAGAAAAGAGTTCCTGAATGGAGGGAATAGTTCCTCCCAGCCCTGATGGCTGGGGACTTCAACCAGACTGGATTGTTCTGGGTAAATATGCAGCATGGTCTGCCTCAGGTAAGTCCACCCAAGCATTATTACACTGTTTATCAATATGAGCCCGGCGCCTATGGCGCCGGGACTGAAACCCTTCATGAGCCTGGCACCAAAGGTGCCAGGACACGGTCCAAAGGGCCCCTGTAGGGGTCTGCTGGGTCCGGAGTAGTGGAAGACGGGTCTGCTTCCGAGGGCGCTGGGCCAGTCCTGGCCCCTCGGGAGTAGCGCCCATGACAGCACCCCCCCTCAAGACCCCTCCCAAACTTGTCCTCCCCGGGGGTTTTGGTTTATCGGGAAAGGTTCAGTGAAATTTCTGGACTAGACGAGGAGCATGGACGTGGTCATAGGGTTCCCATGACCTTTCCTGAGGTCCGTAGCCTTTCCTGTCGATTAGGTAGAATAGCTTCGATCTGATGATTTTAGAGTCCAAAATGTCTTTTACTTCAAATTCGGGCTCCCCATTCACTTGAATGGGCTCTGGAGGATTGGTCAATCTGGTTCCAGGTTGCATGGGTTTCAAAAGAGATACGTGAAATACAGGATGTATTCTCATATGGGTTGGCAATTCTAATTTAACGGCCACTGGATTAATTATGGCCGTAATTGGATATGGTCCCAGGTATTTGGGGTTGAAGGTGCAAGGCCCTTTTAGCGATAAATGTTTGGTGGACAGCCAGACTTGATCCCCAACCTGGTATTGAGGGGCATTGCTTCGGTGTTGATCTGCTCCTTTTTTGTACCTCTCTTTAGCTTGTTGTAGATGTGCAGTCGCTTCCTTAAAAGCTTGGGTAATAACGGTGTGCAATTGATCCACGGCGGGTGTTCCAAGATCTTGAGGTGGATCAAGGTTGGAGGTTCGAGGATGAATCCCATACAAGATGTAGAAGGGACTCTTCCCGGTACCTGAATGAACTGAATTGTTGTAAGCATATTCAGCTATCCAAAGGATGTCCTTCCAGTTACTCTCCGACTGTTGTAGCATGCATCGTAAATATTGCTCGAGAGTCTGGTTTGTCCGTCGGTCTGGGGATGATGGCTGGTCGAAAGTCTTACATCGATTTGAGCTAATCGACAACAACTACGCCAAAAGTGGGAAATAAACTGGCTTCCCCAATCTGAGATTAGTACTGACGGGAAGCCGTGTAGCCGGACGATGTTTTCAAGAAATACTTTGGCTACGACTGATGCTGAAGGTAAGCCTTTTAGCGGAATGAAGTGGGCCATTTTAGAAAACAGGTCCACAACAAGAATGGTGTTGTACCCGGAACAGGAGGGTAAGTCTGTGATGAAGTCCATGGAAAGGGTATGCCAGGGACACGGTGGGATGTCTAATGGTTGCAGAAGACCAGCCGGCCTCTTCTTCTGACCCTTCTTTTGAGCGCACACACCGCAGGACATCACAAATTCCTTTATGTCTTTTCTCCACGAAGGCCACCAGAAATGTCTCTTCACCTTTTCTGTGGTTTTGGCAATGCCAGGGTGACCCTCAATTAATGAATCATGATAGCAGGAGATTACCTGTCTTTGTAAATCGGCGTGTGGTAGGAACAATCGTCCTTGGAAATAAGGCAAGTCATTGCTTACGGTGAAATCTTTTCCTTTTTGTAACCAGTTCAGTAAGTCTGGTGAGGTTACAAGTTGTTTAGTTTTTTCTTCAATATCCTCAATGGATTGTGAAGAAATCAGACCCACGATCCTTTGTTCAGGAATTATTGGTACAGGTTCTGGATTGGCAACGTTATCTCCCATTCCAATTCGGAAAAGAGCATCCGCTTTGCCGTTCTTGTTGCCGGGGCGATAAGTGATCACAAAGTCAAATTCAGCAAAGAATAGAGCCCAGCGAAGCTGTCTGGAGGATTGAGCCTTGGCGGTTTTCAGATACTGCAGATTTCGATGATCGGTGATCACTGTGACGGTGTGTCTGGCCCCGAGGAGATAATGCCGCCATGCCTTAAAGGCTGATTTAATCGCTAGAAGCTCTTTGTCTGTGATGGTGTAGTTGATCTCAGGCGCCGAGAACTTCCGAGACCAGAATGCCACAGGATGCAGTTGGTTAGTCTCTGGATCTCTTTGTGATAGGACTGCTCCCATTGCTAAGCTGGAGGCGTCGGTTTCAACGATGTAAGGGAGGTCTGGGCGTGGGTGTTTCAGTATTGGCGCCGAGGTGAATTTAGCCTTTAGCTCTTGGAAGGCTTGTTCTGCTTCTGCGGACCATTCAAAGCATTTATTTTTTCTTAAGAGGGCGGTGATGGGTTGTACCACTCGTGAAAACTCTGGAATAAATCTACGGTAAAAATTGGCAAAGCCTAGCATGCTTTGAACGCCTTTCACGGAAGTAGGAGAGGACCATTTGAGGATAGCGTCTACTTTTCTCGAGTCCATGTGGACTCCTTTGGGTGTCAGAATAAATCCCAAAAATTCGACCTCAGTGACATGAAAAACACATTTTTCGAGCTTGGCAAAAAGTTTATGTTGGCGAAGTTTTTCAAGGACCGCCCTAACATGATTTCGATGGTCAGCTTCTGAAGATGAGTACACAAGAATGTCATCTATGTAGACGACAACGCAGACATCATTGAGCTCTCTGAGGACATCATTCATAAAATATTGGAAGGCGGCCGGTGCATTGCATAGTCCAAAGGGCATCACTTGGTATTCAAATAGCCCATACTTAGCTCGAAAGGCCGTCTTCCATTCATCTCCTTCCTTGACCCGTACCAAGTGATAAGCTCCCCGGAGATCAAGTTTAGCATAAATACAGGCGTTTTTTACCTGGTCAAGGAGTTCCGGGATCAGAGGTAAGGGGTACCGTTTTTTTACTGTTATCTGGTTCAGAGCACGATAATCTATACAGGTTCTGAGGTCACCTTCTTTTTTTGGTACGAAGAACAGAGCCGAGGATGCAGGGGACTTCGACGGACGGATAAAGCCATTGGCCAGTTACTGGTCTAAATACTGTCGCAGATGAAGATTCTCAGGCTCGGTAAGGGCGTAAATCCTACTGCAAGGTGGAGTTGCACCGGGTAGCAAATCTATCTCTGTGGGGTGGCAAGGTGTTAGCCTGTTCCTTTTGAAAAACATCTTGGAACTCTCGATACTCTAGAGGTAATTGTGGACCGTCAGCCGTTACTGACGCTAGGCCAATGTTGGGTCGTGGATAACAAGTTGGTGTGCACTCTGGGAACTTTATCGTCTTTGCTCATCAATCAATCTGAGGATTGTGTTTCTCCAACCAAGGAATCCCTAGAATTGAGGAGCCTTGATCACGTCGAACACAATTACCTCCTGATGCCCGTCTTGGCCTAGTATCGTCACTTCAGTAGTGGTATGGGTCACTGGTCCGGAGGCGATTTCCGTCCCATCCACCGTGGTAATGACGTCTTTAACCACCTTTGGACAAAGAGGTAAGTCCATCCTGGAAGCCAATTCGCGGTCCACATAATTTCCAACTGCTCCGCTATCAATGTATGCCTTAATTGCATGCAAACGATCCGGTTGCTCTGGGTTTACGAGGACCATTGGCATTATGAAGTGCGAGGTCAAAGAACTGGTTTTTACGCTCGGCAAGTGGACCTCTACACTTGTCGGGCGAGGTCGTTTCCCGGCTCAGGCTTTTCAGAACTCTTATCAGAAGCTCCCACTGTCTTCTTAGGTGGTTTCACTGGGCAATCTCGAAGAAAATGTCCTGAATTTCCACAATAGAAACATAGTTGCATTTGTCGTCTCCTGTCGCGTTCTTTCTGGGTTAGGGGACCCTTTACAACCCCAATTTGCATAGGTTCGACGGCTTCAACTCCTTTGGTGTGACTTTGAGGCTTAGGGAACACTCGTGTTTCAAACCTGGATCGATCCGCCTTTCTGTTTTGTAGTCTGTGATCCAATTGGACCACCAAATCAATGTACTCTGAACAATCCTGAGGAGGATTCACTACCTGGGCAAGTACGTCTTTGAGTTCGCCACGCAAACCCCTGTGAAAAAGCGTGATTCTTTTGTCCTCAGGCCATCTGGTTTCCACGATTAGCCTATTGAATGATGCAATGTAGGCCAAAAGATCTTGATTGCCCTGTCGTAGGGAAAGGAGTTCGTTGTCCAGGGCCTGCCCCTGGGAATGCCTTGCAAAAAGTCTTTCCATATTTGCCTGGAAGGTCGGGAAATCACAAAGGATCGGGTCATCCTGTGTAACCAGAGGGATCGACCAATCAGCGGCACTGCCGCTAAAATACGAAAGCACAAAGGCTACCTTAGTCTGGTCAGTCGGAAAGGCTGCAGGTCTACAAAGAAAGTGTAATCGGCATTGATTTATAAACACCGCAAACCTTTTATGGTCACCAGAGAAGCGTTCAGGCGGTGCCAATGGCACATTTCCGGGTAGGTTGATTTGAACAGGATTGGCTGAAGCCGCTGGGATATAGCTCCCTCCTGAATTAGGTAGCGGGGTTTGCCCCGCTTGTGTCTGTAATAACTGTCTGGCGAGATCATCAGTTTGTTCTTTTGATATTATCAATTCCCTCCTAAGGGCATTCGTTTCCTGGCGGGCAGCATGAACTTCAGCTCTTAATTCCCCTAATAACTGGGCCAGTTGGTCTGTGTCGGAAGTTTCCATAGCGCCTGGGTAGGAGGTTATTGGTGGGCTTCGCGTTCTGTAACGCTCACCTGATTCCCACGGAGGCGCTGATCCCGGCTGGGCTGCTATCGTTTCTTCAATTGAGAAGCGTAGAGCTCGGACGACTCTCAGGACTGGGCTTCCTCTTATGGAATGTCTGACTTGCAGGGTAAGTTTTCTGCAGGTGGAAGAAAAAGGGTTAATCACCGTTTGATGGGATTCCTTCTCCCACCAATCGCCAATTTCTCCCACAGCCTAGTTTTCTACTTGTCTCGGCGAGCTCTCACCTTAGGCGTATAAATGCTGAGCTCTCCATCCTGCGTCTGGTGCAGAGGTGCGTGGATTCCAGTTACGTCACTGGATGAGTTCAGTGTTGAGGCTCAAGTCTTTTGCGTCCTTAGTTGTGGCACTGGTGCTGGGATGCCGAAGAGCGATGCCGCCGTTACTGCACGAGCGGATGCCTGTAAGTATACTGTAGTCTTTAGGCTTTAAAAGATGGGCACCTCAATAATGTCCCTTTTCCTTTGTTTCAGGCCTCGGGATGCTGTGGGCGTAGTTTTCCGTTGCCGCTGCACGTGCCGATGCACGTAAGTATAATGTTCGTTGGCCGCTTTTAATGGCACCTCTAATAATGTCCTTTTTCTAGTTTTCAGGTGCCGGGATGCTGCGGGCTTTATATCCGTTGCCACTGCACGTGCCGATGCACGTAAGTATAATGATCGTTGGCCGCTTTTAATGGCACCTCTAATAATGTCCTTTTTCTAGTTTTCAGGTGCCGAGATGCTGCGGTTGATGCGGCCGCTTCTGCGCGTGCAAAAACTGGTAAGTTAAGATGAATGCGAATGCCTTCACCCGAACCCCTTTTTAATTATGTTCTTTGTCTTTCAGGTGCAGAGAAGCTGCCGAAGAGAAGGCCGCAGTTAGCTCCGTTGCAATCACGGATGGATCAGGTAAGCGGGCGCGGCTGCGAGCGAGTTGCACTTTTCTAACCTTATGTTTATTCTTTGCAGGTTTTGCCGGTGACTGGATTCCGGGATCTGGTAAGTATTGTTCTGTGTCTTTCTTCATCCACAGGTTGCTGCGCGGAAGCTGAAGATGACTCTGGACCTGGAATGCAGGAGCCGACTCAGTGAGCGTCCTGCTGCTGCTGCAGAATAACGCGAAGCACGTGTTTTCCATCGGGCGTGGTTTAAATAGCAGAGAAGTGCTTCCAGTGTGTGTTCTTCCACCGGTTCCACCCAGGTAAGAAAAGAGTTCCTGAATGGAGGGAATAGTTCCTCCCACCCCTGATGGCTGGGGACTTCAACCAGACTGGATTGTTCTGGGTAAATATGCAGCATGGTCTGCCTCAGGTAAGTCCACCCAAGCATTATTACACTGTTTATCAATATGAGCCCGGCCAAAGGCGCCAGGACACGGTCCAAAGGGTCCCTGTAGGGTTCTGCTGGGTCCGGAGTAGTGGAAGACGGGTCTGCTTCCGAGGGCGCTGGGCCAGTACTGGCCCCTCGGGAGTAGCGCCCATGACAGGAGGGTAACCCCATGGGCTTTGACAATGCTGAAAAAGCATTTCTGTCAGCTTAATTGATGCCGTATGCAGGTTAAGGTTCAAATGGGAGTAGAGGTCACCATCCCAGGACAGGTATGACAATTCACAATTCCCCTAAAAAGTAAGCAAGGTGTCAGTTTTATTACAAGGCACACTGCAGCCAGGGACTCCTTCCCCGACAAAGAATGTGACGTACAATAAAGCGCTTTTTATTTTTGATAAACCACAGGTTTTCTGTTTGAGTAGGCCTCCAACCCATCTCGCACCCAACCTCCACAACCACCTTGTCTCACAATGGACCATGAATCAGGCCGGCGTGTATCAATAAGATATTTATTAATTTATTATTTAATGAAAAGGGAAAATCAAACAATTGCATAGCCACTGATGTTGTGGTAACACAATGCAGTAATCTCTACAAAACAATTAGGTTATGGTATCCTGTTACAATTCTTACAATCGTTCATGTCAACACAGTAAAAGAGCAATTTTAGAAAGAGATAACACCAACGGTTTAGCACTCCCCACTGCAACACACACCCTCAAACATCAGCTAACTAGATTCCTTTGAATGCAAGCTAGTGGCAAGGAGTAGCAATAGAGAGAGAAAATCATATTTGGAGTACAGCCCACCATCCCCAGATGGGAAGCCAGCAAAGAAAGTGAAAATCAGTTTTTTGGATTAAAAAGGCAGATGGGATTTTGATTATTACCCACAACTGCTATGGGACCGAATGAAAGGAAATTTGTGTTGCTACACTTGAGGAGATAGGGAAGCTTAGAGACTACTAATCAGCACACCAGGGTAACATAGAAATAAAGTAGGAAAATCAGTTATGGTAGAAAGCAAATGCAAACGGAAAAATACAAAGGCCAATAGAAATTTGTTTTACACTGGATTTACAATGACGGGCAGCTCAGGAAAGGGGTATAGCTCAGAATAGGAAAATTGGTTTTCAATGACAAAGACAGTGAAACATAGACTTTTAGGCAAAAGGGATTGCTCTCAATTGGACTACGGTTTGGGGCTTTAACGGAACAGAGATTCAAATAGGAATTTGTGGGGTAAAGCACAGAATACACAGACAAACTCAGTTTTCAGTTACAAGTAGACTAATTCTTTTAAGACAACACTTTATTACTAGAAATATTAAAGAAAGACACCAGGGAGAAGGTGGTTGATTTAGAATTTTCACCAACCTGTACCGTGAATTTCAATGGGGAATTCATTGATTTACTTAAAAATATGCTAAGGATTTACACAGACACTGAGAGGTTTACCAAAGGGAATATGCTATCATACACAGGCTAAACACAGATTCTTCTATGAGAAGGCTACTGTATTACACTGGCAATTCGGGGTTTTCGATTAGGTTTTCAATGGGTTTTCAATGGGGGTTACAGTGGGGTTTTCAATGGGTCTTCAATGGGTGCAATGCTACCAAAAGGAAGGGCTTATGCAATTTAGGGCTGGGTTTATTTGCTACTTACAAAGTAAGCCTTGGTTTTGGATTCTGGAAAGCCAGTTGGATCTCAGGACACTCTGGACAGCTAGGCAAGGGGTCTGGTCACTGCACTCTCAAAGAGGGTATGGATCAGCTGCCTCCTTTCCGTCCTCCTTCTACTGTCTCCCTAAATGTTTGTGTGTGTTCTGACTTAGTACAGTTCTCCTTATATAGCACAAATGACATCACTCACTTTACAATCTATGGGGAGTACTCTATAATTACCCCTACCTCTCGGATTGGACAGTTTACCATTTCTCTCTCCGAAACATGTCTCATAACTTCATAATTCTACTAGCCCCCGACATATGCATTGCATCTGCAGTTTTAGTGGGTCATAAGGAATTAGGTAAGATGATCGCCAACTCTGTATGAGGTAGCATGGCCCTTTGGCACATTTTCTTCATTTTCATAAAATGTATAACAGATATGACTCTGCAAATGATCAAGCATGTTCCTAATTTCCCCTTCCATCAAATCTCATAATTGTCACATCTTCCGAGCAGCCTGAAACTAACCTTAACTGGCCATTTCAGTCCCCAAAGACATAGGAAAATGCACTTTAGCTCTTAAAAACCACCTGGAAATTACATTAAAACATAGCATAAAACGAAATTATTTCTCATTCTAATTGCTGCAAAAATGGCTAAAAATTGAATCAGTCCTTTAATGTCAATTGGGAGGAAATGTCCCCCTCTGTGGGAGGGGTGTTTTGTCCACCTCACCTGGTGATCAGAGACTCTTGTGACCCCCTTTGAATTTGTCAGTTTGTTTTTGGTAGTGGGTGCAGGAGGAACTCGCACCTCCCAGTCAAGTTTTAGCCACACTTGCTTTCCTTTAAATCCCTGAGACCCTGCCTTCATGTCTGGCAGAGCAGGGAATTATAACGCCCTCAGTACATCATATGTCATTGCAGGATGATTCACTAGTAGGTGCGACTTCCAATGGGAAGTGGGGCTTTCAATTGAGAAGTTTGCTGCCTGAGCCCAAAACTGGTATTTCGGTATTATGAGCCTCTTTCAAGGAGATTGAAGTCTTGGTGGTGGAAACATAATGTACATTGCTTAGTCAACCGCCCCCCACAGCATATTTCCCTGACATTTCTGTGCGAGCAGAGCTATCCTTTCACGGTGAATTTTTAAAGTAATTTTTCTTTTTCACACGTGTGCAAGTAATTTTTTTTTCTTCATTTGCAGTGTTTCAAGGGCAGCTGTTCAAGTGAAATGGAAAGCAAAAGCTGTGTCTGGTTTTAGGATTGAAATTCTTGCCCCTCATGTGAATGAAAAGTAAAACAAGGCCGTTTTTGGATGTAGTGCATAACTTTTGTCATTCAGATGAAACACAAGCAATGCAGGGCCATTTTTGGATGCAGTGCTTAACCCCTGTCATTCAGATGAAATAAAAAGCAACACCGGGTTGTGTTTTGGATGCCGTGCATAAATTCATGTCATTCAGGTGAAACAAAAGGAACACAGGGCCATTTTTGAATGCAATGCATAACTTCATGTGTTTCAGGTGAAACAAAAGCAATGCAGGGCCGTTTTTGGATGCAGTGTTCAACTGCTTGCCACTCATGTGACAGGGAAAGCAAAGAACAGCCGTTTTTGGTGGCAGGGTTTAAATGGGATTGTTACGGTGAAGTGGATTTCTGTTTAGGGCCTTAAATGTACCGCACAGAACCTCAAAAACAAGGACTCATATACATTTGAATTATCACCTCCAACAACAAGGATTGTATTTACATCTGACACCCCTAGTTGACTTAGAACATGACACCATTTGAATATTGGTGGATAACAGCGACCTCAGGAGTATCACTGTGGGCACAGGCACTTTTATTGAAATGACGGTTGATGAGCGACATTATTCTATTGACTTAGGTAATGAGAACATGGGACCAATTCCAAATGACTTACAATTTTGACGACGATATCCCTCTGAAAATATTTTCACCCGGCAAGCGGGGGATTTCTTGGTGTACTTCTCCTGCCCTTATGGTGGGGAAGAGGTAACCTATGACATCAGGAAGGATGAGGTAGTATTTCAAGTCAACCGTGACTACCTTCCATCCTTCAAACCTCATGTCCAGTCCAACACCATAACAAGAGATCTCTCCACTCAATTGGAGGATACCGCCGAAATTACCCAACCTGAGGTATTTCCAGGCTTTAAGCAGATAGTAGAGGAACAAATCAACCTCGCTAATGCCTGTGAGACTGAGGAGCAGAAGCTGAAACAGGTGTTTGTGGATTTTCAGGATATCTTTGCCGTGGATCCGTATGACTGGGCGCACAGAGATACATTCAACCTCCATACCAACGGACCCGAGATGGCTCCCATATTTGTGAAGCAACACTGGTTGCCTCTCGCATCTATGGAGCCACTCATCAAGATTATACCTTTAATAACCCGGCACTGGGGATACTCAAACCCAATGGACAATGGAGACTTTGCGCATACTTTAGGGAGTTAAATAAACTGATCCACATGTCAAGATGGCCCCTTCCCTACATCAATCAGGGACTGGTCCAGATCCAGGGGTCAAAGGTGTATACCACCATTGACCTGACCAACGGTTACTGGACCGTACAAATGGGTAGGGAAGACCAGTACAAGCTTGCCTTTACCTTTGGGGGGCACCAATACACGCAGACCCGAAACCCCTTTGGATAAATAAACTCTGGCAATTAATTTTACATCTTCCTACATAAGGTCATGCCCAGATTTGCCGAAAGGGGAAACCTAGCCTATGTAGATGATGTCTTAATCAAGACTTCAACTGTGAAGGAACATATAGCTGAAATATGCTATGTTCTATTAGGTACTTCCAGAAATGTATTTTTTGTCGGTGGCCAGGCTCAAGTGTGGAAGGGTTTAGACACACGTCAAAAAAGTGGAGACTGGCTACCACTCCCTTACTTGATGGAGGACACTAACAAGCCGGTCAAGTGGCACAGCGAGTAGAGCGCCCGCTTTGACACCCGTGCAGAGCCTGTTAACGCAGGTTCGAATCCCGGCGGGGCCAAACTCAGCCTTTCATCCTTCTGAGGTCGATAAATGAGCACCACACACCGTGGGTAATAATAAGCAGCGCTCAGATACCTGAGGGTTTGTAGCGCTATATAAAAGCCTAATTATTATTAATTAAATGCTTTCCTTTCCAGGTTGCCTAACCATCAGCTGTTATTTCTGCTTCTGGTTTTATGAGGATGAGTAATTGTGTTACTCATTTGTTTTGTGTACCAAAAACAATTTTATTTATAGCAAAAAAGCTTAAAAAGCCTAAGAAACAGTTTCATCACTCAGTCAAAATGATGAACAGAACATATTAACATAACATTAACATTCAGCGTGTCTGTCTAGGGTGTCTTTTCTATTCTCAAGAGCACAGAATAAGTCGGATTGTCTTATTCAAATTGTCTAAAGAGCACAGAATAAATCGGATTGTCTTATTCAAAATTTCGACATGTAAAGCAGAAATAACAGCTGATGGTTAGGCAACCCGGGAAGGGAAATCATTTTGTGCCCTCCATCAAGTAAGGGAGGGGTAGTGTAGGGGAGGACTGGCCGCGAGGCCCTCCTCACCTGCAGCCTTCTCCCCAGGTGAGGACCATGACTCGGTGGCCGTCCCCTCATGCCACCCGGGCCCAGGTGGAGGAGGGGTCACCCGCCGACGACATTGCCCACACATATCCGTTCCCTGCATATACCCAAATTCAGTTAGGCCTAGAAGCCATCTTGTTTAGCAAACATGGCGTGAGTTCAGCACACTGTAACGAGGCCCCCACCTTTGGAGGACCTTTCATGCATCTCTGCCGCCGCAGTAACCCTGGTAGATCCGCTGCGAGCGCGTTCCCATGAGAAAGTCGGATATGAGCTAACCCGAGATGCTAACACTGTAACATTATTCTCATCCACAATGTAATATCGCACCCTGCATGACCTGGTCCGCGAGGCCGGGGTGACGGGAAAAAAGCTGAAGCATCACTATCTGAAGAAAGTAGAAAATAATTCAAGTATTGGTATTAACGAACTACCTCGGTTTAAACAGATCATGTAAACTGTGAATTAACCATAAAGATGTAACGTTACATGATATCACCCTAGGTCTGGACTAGTGCTGCTACAACCACAGAGAAAGATGTCGACCAAATGTATAGCCTTTACCTACTCATATATGTTTTCTTAATTACCCAAAGCAGCGAGCATCAATTTCTGTAGGCCATAACCTAGAACGACCTCGTGTAACGTTTAATGTACATAAAATAATCACATCATGTAGCAAAATATAATGTTAGGTAACGAAAAGGTACTCGGACCGACTGTATTAAAGAAATGTGTAACGAAATGGAAATATATATGTGTGTTTAAATAACATCAAAATAAGGCGGAACGTTATAAAAGTTCTGCATTTAAAAGTTAGCAACGCACGAGGAAAAAACCTTTGTGAGTATATGCAAGGCCATTCTTCCTCCCACCCTGCCAAGCCTGCCAGATAAGGAAGCTAAGGCCTGTGCCGCACTCCCTCACCTCCCCCAACCAAGCTGGAGCCGCTTCAGAGAGTCAGAGGCCCCGGCACCGCACCCAAGGCCACAGCCCACCACCTGCGTTATTTACAGCACGGTAATAAACCCACGTTTTGAATCCACTGATCTACCAGCACCCTCTCGTAAAGTCCACAACCCTCCCCCTAGACCACCCCAAGAACGACCCCCATCACTGGGACAAGACACAGAGACCCATTTATATAATAACTTCTAACGCGACAGACAGGCATGTACCAGTCGGCTCAGGCCCCAAAACTCAGCCCCTCGACCTAAAATACCGGTCAATAGGACACAGGTAAATCTCACCCTAACCGACAATCACCGGACCTCTCAAGAGGTGCATTCCTCATGCGTTGCGTTTATTGTATAAGACAAACTGCCGAGCGATTTATTGATGAACTTAGATGTCGTTTCTTGAATAACTGCAGTGTGCATGGCCTAGGGCAAACGAGTCAGGAGAGGTATTCATCTTTGTCACAGGCTGCCCCAGCATACCAACACCGCTCGGATGACCTCAAGCTGGCCTGCCAGGCCCAACCCACGAGGCTGACCAGTGACGTCCTCACGCCAAGACCAACCACGCTGCAGCAACACCTATAGTTAGTCGACGCCACCCAATCCCAATTAACTTGTGCCCCCTATAGTGTGTAGGTTCTGATGACGTTTTTTGTATTAGAAATACGCCTGTCTTTGCTATTGTCAGACAGAGCGCTCTCGGAGGTTGCAGAGTTCTTTGCATGCCCTATTCTTTGGATAAACTCCCACTTACGCTCACCCGCACTCTGTCTTGGCCTTATTCCCACTACGGGAGAGTCCCTTATTGTCTCTCATTGCGGGGAGGATCGTGCTGAAATTGGGGGCGCTTCCTTTCAGTGGTGACCCCGATAACGTGATATCTCCAAATTATTTTTCCTAACTCCTTTCTAACGACCCCCTTGTGGCACGAGAATCTCCGGTCGAGAAGGGATACGCACGGTGAGCCGGCTCCGGGAGGCCGCCCGCCAACGGCGACCGGCACAATAAGAAGTGCGCACTCAATGAGAAAGGGTACGGGATCCCGATTGGAAAAAAATCCCCTTTGAGTGCCGCTCGCCGGAGCCAGGGGCTGACCGTTGAGTTACCGGTGACACCGCCTGGACGGACCCAGTTTCGGAGACTATCGGTTCAAGACGGGCACGTGAGTACTGAGTGCGAGCGATCGTAAAGGGGAAGGGAGGGGAAACGGTGAACAGGAGAACGGGGACAGGTAGAGGAGAAGAATAACGGGGGTCTACTAAAGACGGGTCTTGAAACTTTCTTTATCTTTTCTTTGCATATGGCCATTAGGAGTAAGAAATAAGTGAAGTGGTAGAAGTGACGGAAACCTAGCTCCGAAAGGGGGTGGAAGGCGGCGCCGCATACTGCTATCTAAACTAGTACTGGGAATATATGAAGAAGTAAGAAATAAGTTATTGGTGTCTGGCAAAAGGAGACACCGGGAATATTTTTTAGTGATTGCTACTCTCTCTATTTCTTTTTTTCCATTCCACGGGGCAGGGGAAGAAAGCGAAAAGGATATAAGATAAATATACTTGTAGAAGGACTATAAAATAGGGAGCACATTTTGAGGAGTAGGGACTAAGTAGTGGCACGTACAGACGTGAACATAGCAACCTTAGTAGAAAAATAGGGACAGCTGGCCAGGGAGGAAAGGGAGGAAATAAGAAGAAGTGTGAGTGGAAAGGCATTGTGATGGGTGCGCGCACCGTGTGAGTGTTGGAGACGATCGGTTGACCGCGAGGTGGCGCCAGAGAGTGTTGACCATAACTAGTACTTGATCAGTGTAAGCAGAATCATATGAGAGTGTATGGGAATGGGAAGGAGATGAGCTATGGTGAGTGCGAAAGGATTTGCGCAGTGAACAAACTTGGGTGATAATATTTGAGACGTCCGCTCTTGTCTGTGCCATAAGGGTATACATACATAGATCTACACCTAACTAAACGTAAAGAAGGTGGACACGGCTGTGAGAGTGATTTAGAGGATGGGGGCCGAAACTCCCTTGTCACATATTTGTAAGAGCTTACCGGGATACGCTGAACGAATAAATAAATATCACGATCAATGGGTAACAGAATTGAAGGGGGAGGGTCTGCCCCAGATTTGGCCCGAGGGAGGGTCTTTTGACAAAAGCGTTCTTGATATGGTACGAACATGCATTAGCCTCAAGTATAAGGGGAAACAATGGCAAAATAGGAAGGAGATATTAGACCTCTGGAGATTGTTTGAGGAGGTACCCCCACCCAAAGCTCCGGCACCAAATATTGATCTACCTTCCACCACAGATAATCCATTGATGATTCCAAGAGAGGAAAAGGAACAGCTAAGTACAGCACAACCTGCGGAGGTGATTAGTTTGTACCCGATATTACCTAAACCAGCCCCCGCAGCAGGATACAGCGACCCTACGTATGTGCCTCCCCCCACAACTGGTACACCACAAAGACCAACAGCCCCCCCGCCATACGAAAGCACCAGAGAGCGCGCCCAGGGCAGCACACAGAGGGTGGATATAGAGAAGCTAACGAGTGACTTAGAGTCGAGGCTTACTGTGGCAAGGGATGAACTTTCAAGGATAAAAGACATATGTGAGCGCACAGCGTGTGCCCCCACCCAATCAGGACGCACGTCTAGAGCGTCGAGCGAAGGTAGACAGATTGAGGAAGGATGGAAAAAGGGGGAAATACTGTTCAGGATTGAGGAAGAGCCGACACGAATAATAGAGGTAGGAGCAGTAGAAGGGAGCATTGGTGATGTATCACGAGAGAGAGGGATCAGAGAGGACTTGTTATGTGATGTCAGAGGAGGGTTGGATGACAGTGATAGGTTGAGTATGGCAGTGGGAGGGGAAAGCGAGGAAGTGGACGGTGCATGTTCACTAGGGACTATAGACGACGAATGGATGGGACGACTAAGAAATAGGGTGGGGAAGATGGCGTCAGTGGAGTCAGCAGCGACTAAGGAAAGGGAGGGTGCAACTGCAAAAGGGAAGTTACAACTTCCATTGATACACAGAGGGGGGGGGAGACCAAACTATATACCATGGGCTCAGATGGATAAGGCTAATTTAATGAAATTATTGCCCCAGCTGTCAGGAGGGGCGAGCAAGTGGATATATGCATTTGAGAAACATACCGCCGGTATACCATTGGCAGTAGGCGATGTGAAAAGCCTACTAGTAACCGCAGTAGGAGATCAAGCGGACAGAGTATGGGCTAAGGCTGGTTTCCCGGCCGTGACGTTAGATTATGATCGTCATGATGGGGCTTCCTTTAATACAGTACGAGCAAGGGTGTGGGACGCGCTGCGGGAGACGTTCCCAGATACCCCTGATTTACAGTCAGTAATGCAATGTACAATGAATGACGGGGAGGATGCTATGGATTACATTCTCCGGGTGCAGGAGATGTGGAGAGCGGAAACGGGCACGCCCTGGCACCAATCCACATCTCTATTTTATTTTATCATTAAGAGAGGGCTCCCAAAAGAGGTGCAGAAGGCACTCGATAAGATAGCGGGCGTTGAGGCGAAGGGGTGGCCAGAGATCCAAAGTATAATAGTGCACCATTGCAAAAGGATCAAAGAGAGAGAGAGGGAAGTAGCACAGAAAAGGTTGGCAGACGAGGCAAAGTTGGTACAATCAAAACTAGTGAAGGTTGCAGCAGCGGTAGCAGGACTCCCACTCATGAGGGAGGGAGAGGAAGGAGAGGAGGGGCAAATAGCAATACAAGGAAGAATAGCAGCAAATTGGGCAGGACAAGGACAACGACAGTGGACTGAGCAGGAGCAGAACGGAGGTCCAATGTGGCAAGAGTGGGCCCCAAGAGGGGGAAGAGGTGGGTACCGGGGCCGAAGAGGAGGACAAGGGTATGGAGGAGTGGGAGGTAATGGGTGGCAGGGTCCCAGAGGTCCACAGGGGAGCTGCTGGAATTGTGGGAGATGGGGGCACTACTCAAGAGAGTGCAGGAGCAGACAAAACAACGGGTTCCAGGAGACAGAACAGTACGGTCACCCCCACCCAGGAAGCCCCTACGGCCTCCCCATGGGACAATACCAACAACCAGAAAATGTAGGACAAAGAAGTAACGCACAACTACACGGACATCAGTACAGGACACAAAACCACCCACAGAATAATGACAATATGCAATACACGCCAGGTAACACTTTCGCCACAGTAGCTAACGGAGCACCTGCTCCTGCACCTTACAGCGGGGTGTCAGTAGTTTCGGGGAACATTTTTGATCAAGGGGGGGCAATGAGACACCCCGCATAGGACAGCCCACAGAGAGCACTTGCGTGTCCAGTACTATCTACGACCCACAATGCATCAGAGGAACCATTGATAGGAGCGCAGATAGGAGACAAGCAGTTCATATTCATGGTGGATTCGGGAGCGGAGAAATCATGCATTAGAGAGGGCCGGTTCCCGCTATCTAATAGAACGTTAGAGACGCAGGGGTTCTCTGGGGCTGTAATTGAAGTTCCTTACACAGAAGCATTGGATGTGACAGTGGGGGGTAAAACAGTGAAAGCACCCTTACTGTACTATGAACACTCTCCCATTAATTTGCTGGGGAGAGATCTCTTAAGCAAACTAAATATGACAATATCATTCACAGGGAGCGGTATCGTATGTTCGACGCCAGGCATATGCCCCCTCCGCATATTAGCAGTAATACACGGCCACACAATTATGCAAGAGATCAGAGGGTTACCAAGAAACGAGGAGATGTTTGTTGAGGGCATGAGAGCATTGGCTCTCATAGTACCAGAACTAAAAAGGATGGATTGGAGGATTCCAGCCGAATTCCTCTTCCGCCCCATAGCAAGCCCCGACACTGCTCTCGGGTCAGTGGTATCGTTGGATTTACACGCAGTACACGTGTCAGCAAACAGGATATGTGTGATTGGCGTTGACATGGAAGGATGTGAGTGGCGGACAGTACTGTGTACAAATGCAAATATCCCACTGAGGGAGCTCTCGGACGAGGAGCTATTTTCAGACACTGAGACAAATGGCGAAATAGTGATGGAACTAGCAATGCCGTGTGACATTGTAGTTACAGCCAGAAAAACTCAAGTTGAATTAATGGCAGTGGTAGGAGCACCACATGCATTCTTTGATGACGACATGCGGCTAGTACCCACTAACACATGGACAAATGGCCCACATGACGTGGGGTTATTACATGAGGTTCAGCCCGTGGTAATAAAACTGAAACCGGGAGCAATTATACCCCGGGTAAAACAATATCCATTGTCACGCGAAGCAGAAGAAGGGATCAGAGAGACACTAGATGCACTGCTAGCACAAGGAATAATAGTGCCCTCAAACTCCCCATGCAACACATGCATTTACCCGATTAAAAAGGCGAAGGGAGGTTCATGGAGGATGATACAGGATTTACGCCCACTCAATGATGTGATTGAGAAGGAGTTCCCTTTAGTACCGAACCCATCAACAATACTGTGCAACATTCCAAAAACGGCATCCCACTTTACAGTTATTGACTTAAAAAATGCATTTTTCTCGATTCCCTTAGCAGAGGAGAGCAGGTACTTAACAGCGTTTACACTAGGGGGGAGGAGGTTCGAACACTGCAGACTGCCTCAAGGGTATTGCGAAAGCCCAAGCATATTCAACAGGGTACTACATGAAGATCTGGGGAATTTGTGTGTAGAAAGCACAGTGATTAAGTACGTTGATGATTTATTGATCTGTGCACAAACTGAGGAAGAGTGTAGAAAGGACTCAATAACACTCCTGACATTATTGGCCAATAAAGGGTACAAGGTGGACAAGGGGAAGTTACAATACTGTCTGACCGAGGTCCTATACTTGGGACAGTTGATATCAAAGGATGGCAAGCGGATCATACCCGACAGGGCACAGGCGATTAGAGCAGTTGGGGAGCCCAAAACAGTAAAAGAGATGCAGAAATTTCTGGGTATGTGCAACTATTGCCGAGCATGGATATTGGATTATGCAGCATACACAAGGCCCTTGTTACAGGCACTAAAAGAGGCACAGCAGGAAAACAAACACATAGAATGGACAGAAGAGATGAACACAGCATTTGACTCACTAAAAGAACTGATATCAAGCGCCCCAGTACTGGCAAATCCAGACTATGGGCGCGAATTCTTCTTATTTTCACACTGCAAAGGAACACTGATGACAGCAGTACTGACACAAAAGACATCGTTAGGGCACAAACCACTGGCTTACTATAGTGGCACCCTAGACGCAGTAATGCAAGGTCATTTCGCGTGCGAGCAATCTCTAGCTGCAGCCGCGTTCGCGATTGAGAAAAGTGCCACGATAGTGATGGGCTGTCCTGTGACACTGTTTGTGGAACACTCACTCTTTGCAATATTAGAGCGATCAAAGAGCACCTTGACAACACAACGCGCCACAGCATATGAAATAATACTGTCCAGCGCAAACATCCACATAGTAAGATGTAAAACAGTGAACCCAGCCACATTCATCACAGAGGCGTGCACCGTAGAGGACATGCAAAACCACAACTGCGCTACATTTACAGGTGACGAAGGTCAGGATCAAGTGATTTTTGAGAATGCCCTGAACGAGGGAGAGGTGTATTTCGTAGACGGGTCAGCATCAATAGATATGGAGACAGGAGAGAAACATGTGGGTATGGCAGTTGTACGATTAGAGGAAGATGAATACGAGACACTAGTGCAACACCGCCTCCCATCCCACTATTCAGCCCAAGCAGCAGAACTAATTGCGCTAATAGAAGCATTGCATGCGGCCAAGGGGTGCGCAGTGACAATATATACCGACTCAGCATACATGACAACGACAGTACACGGCGGGTTGGCACGGTGGGGGCGGAGAGGGTTCCGACGAGCAGATGGAACACCAGTTCAGCATGCAGAACTATTGAAAGAACTGATTGAGGCTCTGCAAGACCCCACGGCAGTGGCCATCGTAAAATGCCAAGCCCACACCACAAATACAGATTTTATATCTTTGGGGAACGCGGCAGCAGACGCCGCTGCCAAAGAAGCTTCGTATTTACAGAAAGGTGTAGTAGGAGAATACATGTTGCACCACACAGCAAGCCAAGAGGTCCCCACAGGATACAACATGATGCCCACACAGGAAATAATAGAGCTGCAAGAGGGAGCTAGTGCAGAAGAAAAATTGCTATGGACTAAAAGGGGATGCAGCAAATCGCCGACTGATTTGTTATGGCGACAAAAAAGTTCAGGAAAAGCGGTAATGCCAATAACATTGTTAGAAATAGCATTTCAACAACTACACTTTCCCGCACATAACGCAAAGCAACATATAATGGCACAGATACAAGAAGATTGGTTTGCACCTTGCCTCCATGAACATGTCACAAGAATGGCTTTAGAATGCACGACATGTCAGATTTACAACTCAGGTATGACATTGCGCACACTGAGAGGAACGATACCCAAACCAAATGGCCCATTCAGAGAGCTCCACATTGATTATGTAGACATGGGAGAAAGATGTAACGGGGCTCGCTACATGATTGTGGTTGTATGTCCATTTTCGAGATGGGTGGAGGCAGGCCCCTGTGCGCGCCCTGATGCGAAGGGCGCCGCGAAGTTCCTAGTGCGGGAAGTGTTCCCGCGCTGGGGGATTTGCGAAGTTATTCGCTCAGATAACGGCACGCATTTTGTTAATGAACTATTCAAGGAAGTGACTACCCTATTGGGAATAAAGCACAAATTATGTTCAATTTATCATCCTCAAAGTAATGGCGTAGTGGAAAAAATGAACGGTCTGTTAAAAAGCAGATTGTCAAAACTGTGTTTTTCCCTTAAAAAGACCTGGATGTACTGCCTGCCTTTGGCCTTGTTCGAGTTACGAAATCAGCCAAGTAAAGACCACCACTTGTCCCCGCATGAGATCGTCACGGGAAGGAGGATGCACACAGTGCATTCACCTCTCCGTGAACGTTCTGATGCACACAGAAGCGCAGCGATATTAGGAGAGGAGTTCACAGAGTACTTGAGAAAACTGACACGGGCAGCGCGCGTAATTGCAAAGCAACTAGCCCCCCCCTCTACAAGAGAGGAGGGGAACACAACAGAAACAGAGACAATGCCTGAAAAACCATTACAACTAATGCCTGGTGACCTTATATATGTCCGAAGTTTTGTGCGAAGGTGGAATGCACCACGTTTCCATGGCCCTTATGAGGTAGTGTTTTGCACACCGACAGCAGTAAAGGTAAAGGGCCTACGATACTGGGTGCATTTGACAGACGTACGCAGAGCTTATAGCGCCGCGGAAGGTGAGGTACAGGACGAGGCACAGACAGCTGCGGACAATGAAATTGTGCAGAATGGATGATGGGAATTTTGTGTGCATTAAGTGCTGAACACTGAACACGAATGGCGCATGACATGCGTACTGAAATGAACATGTGTATACATATATATATATATATATAATTTTTTACATCTTTTTAAGGTTTTTTTTTAGTACTTTTTGGGTTTTGGAGAAGTTTTCCTCTCTCTCTCTCTCTCTCTCTCGACTTTTCTCTTTATGTATGAAATAATGTACTGATAGTAATATTTGTAAAGTTACCTTGTCTGTGGACATACCCCCTCCTTCACCCACTCCCATACTTTGCCGAAAATTTTTTTTTTTTCACAACGTTCTAAATGTTTACATGCGTGTACTTAATGCACTTTTATGTCTCAAACAGGATTCACTATGGCATCGGATGGGCAGCCTGCAACTAATAGATTTGTTAGATTTAGAGAAATGTTAGTAGATAGATTGACATATTGATACGAATGGGGTTTATCAATGTGTGTTATTGTGTTCTTCATCTCAATATTTTGCCTAATGACACATTGGGTCATAGCGTTCATCTCTACTGAGATGAACGAGGGGGGAGGGGGGAGTAACACCACCCTTGCCCCTGGCACGAATTCAATTACAAACATGAATATTAAAGAAGGTGATTTTTTGATCTGGGATGGATCCCGCCTTGTATGGGGTTACTACACTGCACCACCCACTGCTGCCCCGTCACGATCAAAAGATAAAGATATGGAAAATGACACAATGCCCCTACCTGAAATATATAACAGCCCCACTACCCTTCCCGCCCCGATACAAAACAGCGACTTGTTGTTTATTGAGGAAAATGGAAAAGTAATTACAATGACAGAACACAAGTCCCTACATGAAGAATTGGAAAAGGGGGGAGGGAATGAGAAAGGGGGGCCTATTCTTACACCTATCGAGACTATAAGGTACAGGAGGGGGGAGAGAAGTAGGCGAAGAAGAGAGACAAGCAGGAGGGGGTATGATGAGTATTATGGGTTAGGATTAGACAAGATGGAAGACCCACGACACCCCCACCAAGCAAATAAATGGTATGCAGATATGAGTACAACAGCTAAACAGAAAACTAATGAAAGCTGCTATGTCTGTTCACTCATCCCCCATGCATCAGGTACACCCAAAGTGTTGTTGCCAAGAGAATTGCCCATTGTGGATGCCCAATGTCTCCTTCATCTCACACTGTGTAGAATAAAGAACACCTTTCAAGCACACGATGTCTCTTTCAAAATAATACAGGACAACAAAACGTGCTATTCAAAAGCGTCTGGAGTGGTCTGTCCTAAAGAACCTTTCTTTGCAATACAAGGGACGCTGTTTTCAGAAAACAAATGGAAAGATGAAGAAGTACTGTGCAAAGCGGAAGCACTGAGAGGTGTCCAACCAGACAAGCTGCGATGGATGGAAAAAACGTGCTTACCAATATGGAAAGAACACATCTCTAAACTAACATGGGTAACAGCGATGGAGAAACCCTTCAAGCTACAAAGTGAAATACAAAACGAACTATGTTTCAAGGGAGAAGGAAAAGTGGCAATGGGAACGAACAAAAACTGTAACAAAACTCTCACCATCCCAGACATGAAAAAAGGAACAGCAGCACTAATGGACACATACTGGGTGTGCGGGAATCAGGCTTACTTGCACCTTCCCCAGGCATGGAGTGGCAGCTGCTCGATGGCCACTTTGCATTCGGCCCTAATGGTGATTCCAGAAAGCCACGTCGACAAAAATAAAAAGACGCAAGGAAACATGAACAAGGACGAGACGTCTCCCACTGCAGAAGCACACCTCTATGTCCTGTCCTCCGGAGGGAAAGAAGAGGAGCTATCACGGAACAAGCGAGCATCAAACTATATATCACAAGCGTCATCCGATTTATTGGCACAGATCCCAGACAGGTATCGCCTGTTCAGCTCCGTGGAAACATTTTTTGCCTCACTGGTTTCAAGTGTCCAAGCAAGAGCAAATGCAAAATGGCTTCAGATCACACGGTGGGAATTGATTCAGCTGGCCAATGACACTGAAGAAGGTTTCAACATAATAAAGGTGGAATTACGAGCTCTGCGACTAATGACCATGCAGAACAGGTATGTTCTGGACCTGCTAACAGCAATCGATGGAGGTGTTTGCCGAAAAATAGGAAGTGCGTGCTGCACGTTCGTACCTTCTGAAGACGCAGAAAATGGGTCCCTGTCACACGTCATTGAAGCAGTCCATAACCTGGGAGAGAAAATGAAGCTGGAAGGTGGGGCTAAAGACAGCTCATGGTTCGACAATATCTTCTCCTGGGTTCCCTCCTGGCTTGGAATGACGATGAAATTATTGATACCGGTGGCGGTGGTCCTCCTCGTGGTGTTCTGCCTGTGCCAGGTGGGCCTTCGATGTTGTGCTAACGCAGTCCCTAACGGTGCGATGATGATGGTGACAATGGGCAACTCTGGTGGTACAATTAAGGCGACACAAGAAGTACATGTACAGACAGGACCGGATAACACTCCCAGATACCAGTTAGTGCCTATGTGCCGTGATAAGTACATAGTAGACAAACTATGGCACACCACTATCAAAGAACCCAGAGATGTGGAACTGGAATGGTATGAGGAGGTCTGGGTAGACTTGGAAGAGACGGGTGACTGTATATATTTAACATGTACCCCAGATGAGTATGCTAGAAGAGGTGAGAGCTTGAGGGGGGTATGCAGAGCCTGGATGCCTAGAAAAGGAACACCTGCATGGGATGACGCAGTGATAGAGGAGCAAGAATGTAGAAGATTAGAAGAGCTAAAGAATTCGTTACTTTAGTAACGAAAGGGGGGAAATGTAGGGGAGGACTGGCCGCGAGGCCCTCCTCACCTGCAGCCTTCTCCCCAGGTGAGGACCATGACTCGGTGGCCGTCCCCTCATGCCACCCGGGCCCAGGTGGAGGAGGGGTCACCCGCCGACGACATTGCCCACACATATCCGTTCCCTGCATATACCCAAATTCAGTTAGGCCTAGAAGCCATCTTGTTTAGCAAACATGGCGTGAGTTCAGCACACTGTAACGAGGCCCCCACCTTTGGAGGACCTTTCATGCATCTCTGCCGCCGCAGTAACCCTGGTAGATCCGCTGCGAGCGCGTTCCCATGAGAAAGTCGGATATGAGCTAACCCGAGATGCTAACACTGTAACATTATTCTCATCCACAATGTAATATCGCACCCTGCATGACCTGGTCCGCGAGGCCGGGGTGACGGGAAAAAAGCTGAAGCATCACTATCTGAAGAAAGTAGAAAATAATTCAAGTATTGGTATTAACGAACTACCTCGGTTTAAACAGATCATGTAAACTGTGAATTAACCATAAAGATGTAACGTTACATGATATCACCCTAGGTCTGGACTAGTGCTGCTACAACCACAGAGAAAGATGTCGACCAAATGTATAGCCTTTACCTACTCATATATGTTTTCTTAATTACCCAAAGCAGCGAGCATCAATTTCTGTAGGCCATAACCTAGAACGACCTCGTGTAACGTTTAATGTACATAAAATAATCACATCATGTAGCAAAATATAATGTTAGGTAACGAAAAGGTACTCGGACCGACTGTATTAAAGAAATGTGTAACGAAATGGAAATATATATGTGTGTTTAAATAACATCAAAATAAGGCGGAACGTTATAAAAGTTCTGCATTTAAAAGTTAGCAACGCACGAGGAAAAAACCTTTGTGAGTATATGCAAGGCCATTCTTCCTCCCACCCTGCCAAGCCTGCCAGATAAGGAAGCTAAGGCCTGTGCCGCACTCCCTCACCTCCCCCAACCAAGCTGGAGCCGCTTCAGAGAGTCAGAGGCCCCGGCACCGCACCCAAGGCCACAGCCCACCACCTGCGTTATTTACAGCACGGTAATAAACCCACGTTTTGAATCCACTGATCTACCAGCACCCTCTCGTAAAGTCCACAACCCTCCCCCTAGACCACCCCAAGAACGACCCCCATCACTGGGACAAGACACAGAGACCCATTTATATAATAACTTCTAACGCGACAGACAGGCATGTACCAGTCGGCTCAGGCCCCAAAACTCAGCCCCTCGACCTAAAATACCGGTCAATAGGACACAGGTAAATCTCACCCTAACCGACAATCACCGGACCTCTCAAGAGGTGCATTCCTCATGCGTTGCGTTTATTGTATAAGACAAACTGCCGAGCGATTTATTGATGAACTTAGATGTCGTTTCTTGAATAACTGCAGTGTGCATGGCCTAGGGCAAACGAGTCAGGAGAGGTATTCATCTTTGTCACAGGCTGCCCCAGCATACCAACACCGCTCGGATGACCTCAAGCTGGCCTGCCAGGCCCAACCCAACCCACGAGGCTGACCAGTGACGTCCTCACGCCAAGACCAACCACGCTGCAGCAACACCTATAGTTAGTCGACGCCACCCAATCCCAATTAACTTGTGCCCCCTATAGTGTGTAGGTTCTGATGACGTTTTTTGTATTAGAAATACGCCTGTCTTTGCTATTGTCAGACAGAGCGCTCTCAGAGGTTGCAGAGTTCTTTGCATGCCCTATTCTTTGGATAAACTCCCACTTACGCTCACCCGCACTCTGTCTTGGCCTTATTCCCACTACGGGAGAGTCCCTTATTGTCTCTCATTGCGGGGAGGATCGTGCTGAAATTGGAGGGCGCTTCCTTTCAGTAGCCAGTCTCCGCTTTTTTTACTGCTGGCCTAGTTGCAGAAAGCCGGAGTAAAATTGGCCTTTCAGAAGGCACAGTGGTGTAAGTTCCATGTGAACTTCTCAGGGTATGAAATCACCCCTGAGGGTCACAGTCCCTAGGAAAAGGTGGAAGCCTTATTGAAATTAAAAGACTACTCTGTGAGAACTACAAAGCCTTCTTGGAATCACTAATTATAGTAGAAAGTTCATAGAGGACTATGCAGAGGTCACGTGACTTTGGTCCATTTATTAAAGGCCAGAGTCAAGTGTAAGTGGGTTCCAGAGTAATCGAGGCAGTAAAACAACTCAAGAGAAGTCTTTCCCAAGCGCCTTGTTTGGCTTACCCCATAAAGAACAAGGAATTATTCTTGGAGACGGGGTTCGCAAATACTTGCTTAACAACAGTAAAGCACGACAAGGTCAACAAAGTAATCTCATACGCGAGCAAGACTTTGTCCTCTGTGGAGGACAAATTCAACAAGTACGAAAAGGCCCTCCTGGCACCGGTGTGGTTGTTGAAGAATTACCGCCTGTTCATCCAGGGGGAGCACATCATTGTCGAGACTCCTCATCAGCCCTTGAAATATCTTCAAAGTGACCGAATCTGTGCAGGCAATGTGATTAATTCCAGAATTACTTCCTGAATTCTGTCCATGCAAGACTTTCCTGTGGAGGTCAGATATGGGCAAAACAAGAAGAGTCCCCTATCGCAAGGTTTGTCTGACTTGCATGACTGTGCTCAAGAGAACTGTTTCGAGGACGAAAGTCTTACTTCCCCGCACAAAGTCTATGAGGGAGACGCGTGCCAGGGGATACCCACAGTTTATGTGGATGGGTGCTCCTACCATATTGAATGTCACGGGGAAAAGGAACTAGTGGCTGGCGTTCAGAATGCCTGGTGAATGATGCCCCAGAGCCCTCTGCTGGGTACAAGATCGGTCCCCGAAGTAATCAGGTGGCAGAGTTGATGGCGGTACATCAAGCCATCCTCACTGCTGTGCAACACCAACTCAAAGAACTGGTCATAATCACTGATTCAGATTAAGTCAGGAATGGGTTCGTGGATCACCTGATTAATTGGAAAAATCGAGGCATCCTGTGTGCAAATAACAAACCACTGCAGCATGGGAAGTTAATCCAAGCAATTGATGATATGGTAACCTCTAATGAGATCACAATCTACAGAAAAAAGATCAAAGGTCACTCAGGAATAGAGGGACCAGACAAAACTGGAAATTACTTGGCTGACCAGTTGGCCAAAACCAGAACCATCCACAGGGATCTCATAGAAAACTAATCCCTGTCGGGGGAAATCCAGGTTGCTGTTGTCACTAGGTCCCAAACACTTGCCCAAAATGAACTCTCAACTGCCCAGTGGAGTAAAGAAACCCCCGATGCTGATTTGATTAAGGCACAAAAAGGGAACCTGATTATTGGGAAATTTTAGCACCATATTGAAGATCCCGTGAATTTTCTTCGGACCGAATCAGATTATATCGGGAAAGAGGATCTCCAGGTGTTGATGACATTTTCTGAATCCAAGACGGTTTTCCAAGAAGGCCTCCAGGGTGAGTCGCATGTAGGCCCAGTCCACCCTGCCAAAGCCTTTTGTGGCATCTAGGGTTAGTACTGCTAGCTCCTGCTGATCTTGGGCGGCCACTTCAATGAGGTTGATGGCCTGCAAGTCTATTCGCCAGGACTTTAGAGTAAATGTCCATATCTACGTTGAGTAGGGATATAGGCCTGTATGATGCGCTTTCCTTGGGCTCTTGGAATCTTTTCCAGGTTTCAGCAGCATAATCGTGGTGGACTCTTGCATAGAGGGAGTGATGGTGCCTGTCCCCTGGAACGAGTTGACGAGTTTCATCATCGGATCCAGTAAAAGGGGGCAGAAGAGTTTGAAGAATTTGGGTGGAAATCCATCTGGTCCCGGCGCCCTAGGTTTCAAGGCTTTAATTACTTCTTCAACTTCTTTGGGTGTGATTGGGCATTGCCGAGCGGAGCCATCAGCCTCCGAATACGTGAGGGAGCTTAGCCTTTGTTATGAACTGTTCCTGCTTTGGTTGCAACCGGGGAGAGGCCGTCAATGTGCTAGCTAGGTGGGCAGTGGCTAAATGCAGTTTTGTCTCTTCCCCATACAAGGTCGAGCCCTCCGGATTCCTAAGGGCAGTAATAAGGTTTCTTCATCGTGTTTTCGCCGGTTTAACAACCAGGAATTTGTTGGCCTTATTGCCATTTGCGTAATAGCTTTGTTCCGTTCTGATTAGAGCCTGGGATGTGTCCTCTGTGTAATGTGCCTCCAATTTACTGGGGGCTAGATGCAGGAGTTTGGCCGCTCTGGGTGACCATCCCTTCATGTGGATATTCTCTGCTGCTATGACTTCCCCTTCCAGCTGCTCTCTCATTTTGAGGCGCCTTCTCTTATATGCCGCAGCTTGGGGATGACTTCCCCTCTGATTACTGCTTTCAGGGCCTCCCATCTAGTCGCCATAGAGGTAAGATCTGGAGGTTCTCTTTAAGATAGTTATGGATTGCTTTGTTGTGTAACATTGGCTCAAAGAGTGCTAGCGCTGTCTCATGGGGGGGCCGGGGTTGAACATCCGGGCTGTTAGCAGTATTGGAGCATGATCTGAGAGGATCCTTGCACTTATTTCCACATTGTCTGTAAACGCGAGAAGCTGAGGGCTGGCCAGTATCAAGTCTATCCATGAGGAGGAGCGGTGAGCATGGGAAAAGAACGAGAAGTCCGAAGCCTCTGGGTGGAGAACCCTCCGAGTATCCATGACCCCTAGGGATTTGAACAGATGGCAGAGGCTCAGGGCGATTTTGAAGTCCTTCGCTGAGGGGGGCCTGATTTGTCTGTTAGAGGGTTAGGAATGCCATTGAAGTCACCCCTGACAATCACTTGGCCTTCAAGGAAGGGGAGAAGCTTTATTTCTTGATCCGCGTAGAAGGATTCCTGGGCCTCATTCAGGGCATAGAGTGCGATTAAGGGGTACAGCTGGTCGAAAATGCAATGAATCTGCCTTCTGGGCATCGCAGGACCACTCGTTCTCTAAATGGTTTTCCTTTGGCGAAAAGGATCGCTGTGCCTCCTCTCTTGCTATCCCCTGATGCCAGATATTGTTTTGGGATGGCTCTGTGACGTAACCATGGGAAGTCTGCAGGAAGCAGGGGCGTCTCTTGGAGGAATACCACCGAACTATGAAGGTCCGTTAAGCGCTTGCAGGTAGATTTCCGCTTCTCTGGGGATTTCAGGCCCCTAATGTTCAGCGAGAGATATATCGCAGTTTCAGGTGTGGCGGGGAGGTCTCTTGTGGAGCCCCCTCAGCAATCGCGGGACGCAGGAAGGGGGGAGCTGTCAGCACAGGTCTGCCTGCTGGTGTTGGGCTAATGATCTTGTCCTGCTGCGAACAGGGTTTTACCTTTCCTGAACTGGGTCTGAACACGACCCGAGAACCAAGTGAACCAACAAAGAAGCAAAGCAAAACTTTAACCCAAACCAAACTGGGCCCAATGGGGCTTGAGCCACAGTGTGTGTCCATCTACTCGGCAGGGGCATATCATGGGACGCCCAAGTTACAAGAGTGTGGTCTGGCATGGAGAACAGGTTACTTTGTTGTCTTTCCCCACTTGTAGGGGGAGGCTAGATTAGTGTCAGGTGGCTTCCCCCCCCCGGCAACTTCGGGGCAGCTCCTCGTTCCTTCTCCGGGGATGGGTTCAGTAGGTCTTCATCTGGGGTTGCCAGTCCCCCCACACGATCCTGTCTGCCTCCTCCAGCGAGTAATTTATGCATGTTTGACCTTCAAATGAGAATTGGAGTGCTGCCGGGAAGAGCCATCGGTACTTTATTTTCTAGTCCTGGAGGAAGATAGCCAGTGGCCTGAGGGCTCTGTGCTGCTAAACTGTGATGGGCGCCAGGTCCTGGAAGATCTGAATGGAGGACCCCTGATATGTCAGGTCCCCTCGGGAGAGACTCTCCAACATAATTTCTTGCTTTGTGGAAAAGAAGTGGACCCTGCCCATTGTTGGAAAGCCGCTATGGCCTGGCAGCCTGTGTGTGCGATCCAGTAGAAGAAACGATTTGTTGCACTGTGGGAGGAGAGTTTGAAAGAGGTCGATGACACAAGTTGGCAGGGCTTGGCCTGATGCTGAGGTATGCACCCTTCTGATCCGGATATTGTTTCTGCAGGCCCTATTTTCTAAATCCACCTGCTTTCACTGCATGCCCTCACCAACTTCCTCAAGGCTCTGGATTCTCTGCTGCAGATCCGCAATTTGCGTTGAGTGGTCAGGAGGTGGTCTTCCGATTTGCCAACCCTGTGCTCCACTTCCTCCATCCAATTGTCCAGGCCCTCTATTTTAGTGGTTACCTCTGTCATGCAGTTGCAGAAGTCTGATTTGATATCCGCCAGGAGGGCTTGTATATCATCTTTGGTGGCCCATTGTCCCGGGGATCTCTTTGGCGGTGAAGTTTGGACGCGGCTGGGTCTGCCTTCTTGAGTTTATCCTGCTGTTGCAGCATGCTGGCAATGTCCGCTGATTTAGAGAATTTCTGTTTGGCCATTCCGGTAATTGTGTTGTGTCCAGGCAGGGTGGTGAGTAGGGCGGTTTGGGATCCCAGATCTATGGCTCGGCGCACTGTGGGCACTTTTAGGGTTTCCTAGGGTGTGTGGTCAGCCTTCGTAGCTCTTCGTCTGTGTGTCTCCTATTGGGGCTTCTGTTCTGTTCCCCACACTCCAGAGGGACGGATCATGATCGCAGGCCTCTGGCGGTTGTGCTGCGTAGGGCCCAACAGATCTGCTTGGTTTAGCTGCCAGGGATGGGGAAGTGCAGGCATCCACTTTATTCCAGATTCTGGTAGTCTCTATAGACCAGCTGGTGTCTCCCACTCTCCCAGCCGCTACAACTCGGTGGCTGCGAGGGTCCCGATATCGAGGTTGGTGAGGAGGGCTTCTTTCAGTGGCCCCTGTTAATGGAAGAGGTTTGCTGTGTCATAAGGGGGGGCAGCTGGGAGCCGCTAAATCCCTTGCCAGTGTTAATTCTCTTGTGGGGTTCCCCCTGTCTTGTTGCATCTTCTGCTCTAGCCGGTGTACCTGGCTGATTCTTCCCTCCTTCCCCCGGGCCCCGGCCGATGTGCTGTCTGTCTTGTGCGGAGGGCCGTGCTGAGGTAGCTGCTGGGGGTGCCCCTCTGTTCTATGCACTGGGGAGACGGGAGAGGAGCACCCTACTGTGTCTGTTGCCACCGGCTGCGTGGTGCTTCGGAGGGTTGGAATCCTCACTCTCCTCTGCGATCCCTTTCTCTCTGCCGCGATCAGAGGTGCGGTTGCATGGGGGGGATTGGGTCCCCCACCCAGTGTATTTATTTATTTATTTAAATTTATATAGCGCGCAAGCAGCCCAGGGGCATTGAGGCGCTGTTACTTGCAATAACTTAGTTACATGGTACATATGATAGCGATTGTTGACACATTATGAGTAGTACAGGAAATCATACTGTTGTTACAAATATAGCATTTGGGCGTAAATTACAAACCTAAATGATAAGTATTTGTGCTGATGTGTCGGTCCTTATGTGAAGAGGGTAGTTTTCAGTGTTTTGCGGAAGGTGGTGAGGGAGTCCTCGCCACGGATGGTGGGAGGTAGGGCATTCCAGAGGGTGGGCGCGAGGTAGGGGAAGCTGGACCCACCCGCTTTTACTCTTTTCACTAGTGTGACTGGGTCTTCCTTCCGGTGCTCCAGCTGGTTCCTGGAGTCGCCCTGGCTCCAGGCTGTGGTGTGTGGTGGAGAGAGCTGCCTGCACCCCTCGGACAGGCCTGCTGCCTGAGGCGTGCGCTGCCCCCGAAACTCCCTCACAGAGCCGATGCTGGCCGGGGATCTGCTCCTACTCCCAGGCCAGGGATGCAGGTTTCGGCAGCAGGGTCTCTTCTCCCAGTGCTTGCTGGACAGCTCTGGCAATCTCAGTTCGGCCCGCCACCTTCAACCAGCTGGTACCAGCCTGGAGAAGATTTCAGCAGCAGTGCTGGCTGTTTCTCCTCCCTCTCATGAAGCACGTTCAGGGTGCCGCCATCTTGCTCTCGGTCAAATCCTCCAGGGCTCTCTTTGTCTCCGAATATCTGCAGCTAATCCCTTCCGAATCACCTAACGGATCTAGCCAGCTGGTCCTGGGGCGTTCTGCTAGCTGCTGGATGTCTCTGTGTTGTTGTCACGCCTGTGCCACTGGCGCACACATTGGCAACCATCATGGACGACATGGTACTCGTTTATCTTCATAATACTTTTTAAACAACCCCTAGTCACATTTTGGACATTAATTTCCATTTGTACGACATTGGTACTTTCCTATTTAATTCAGCTAACTACATGTACCATAATGCACCTTGCTTCAACTATCAATTCCTGGCTATTTACATTCGTCTGTATTGGAACCACAATCCCCAGAAGCCCTAACAATCAGTGCTGCTTCCACCATCTCAGGACCAGAGAGGGAGGAGGCAGATTATCTTCAGGTGTGCTGCTCCAGGTGCTGCCAATTATCATGCCTCAGTACAGGGCAGGGCTGTATTTAAACAGCTGCCTGCAGGAGCTCAGTCTCTTGCATCAAGAGTCCTCCCAGCCCTTTTTTGCCTCGTGACTCGAATTTGTATGCTGTTCCTGCTGCTGCATTTTCCTGCTTTGATCCAGTGCTCTTTCGGTGGTGCCTGCCTTGCAGCCTGCTACACCCTGCTGCCTTCAGCCCTAGCCTTCTGGGCTCTCTGCCTCACAGCCCTGGTCCTCTGGGCTCCCTCCCTTGCAGCCTGCAACCCTCCGCTGCCTACATCCCTGGTCCTCTGGGCTCCCTGCCTTGTAGCTTGTTACACTCCGCTGCCTACAGCCATAGCCTTCCGGGCTCCCTGCCTCACTGCCCTGCTCCTCTGGGCTCCCTGCCTTGCAGCCTGCAATCCTTCGCTGCCTTCAGCCCGGGTCCTCTGGGCTCCCTGCCTTGCAGTAGCTCTTCTGCTTTCAGCCCTGACCCTCTGGTCTCCGTGCCTCAATGCCCTGTTCCTTTGGGTTCACTCATTGCTGCCCTACTCCTCTGGGCATTCTGTCTGCCGCCTACTACAGCTCTCAGTCCTGCTCCTCTGGACTCTGCCTTGCAGCCTACTACAGTCCTCTGCAATCCGCTACAGTTTTTCTGCACCTTGTGCCATCCGGTACTGCAGCCCTGCTTCCTTGTTTGCAGCCCCCCTATTTCATGGCTGCTGCTCCCTTGCTCTCTTCCTTGTTTGCAACCCCTTGTTCTTGATCCCTGTCTTTCTCTTCCTTGAGTCCTCTGTCCTCCCCTTTAGTTTACGTATTTCTATTGTACTGTTTTTTCCTTCATTCCCTTCTGCTAGATTTCTCTTAGACTTCCTTTTCCCTGGTTAATTCTGTTCTTGTCTCTCGTGTGTCTTATGTTCCTTTGTACAGAGCTTGACTGTTGGTTTCTGGCAGGCAACCTCTGCCCCTTCCCTTGTCGCGTTTTCTGTGTTACAGACACCCACAGCTGTTGTTCCCAGCCATGAGCAGACAGAGTGGGCCCCTGTAATAGTAATCTGTGCAGAAGGCTGGATTTTCCAAAGGTCCGTAGAACACTCTTTTCCATTTCTGCATACACCCCAAGAGGGAATCCAGTTTGTTTGTATCTTTCTATTTCCTGTCCCTTTCTGTTTACAACTACAGTTGCCTACTTTTCTTTCTTGTTGAGTTTCCTGCTGTGTGTGCACTTATGTGTCACCTTACATCAGCACAGCCACCCTACCTGGGGGCCCTGTGCCACTCTTGACAGAGTGCCATCCTTGACAGTTGTTTACTTATAGCTAAAACTGGCATATGGCAGCAAACTCTCTGGCATCCCACGAAGCTCTCAAAGAGGCGACCGCATTGATGGCACCTCAAGCCATGCCCGAAGAATATACTTCTTAGATCGAAAATGCAGACCAGATAGGCCCATCGTTGTTCTTGCAGCAGGATTGACCTTGAGGTCACACAGCCCATAAAGTGTCCATTGGGAGTTATTATCAGGACATCACATGCCTTGAAGGGGGTAAGCTAACATAAACACAAGTCTGGACCTACAATGGGAAATTAAACTTTAAAAAAGGTGGGCATGAGGGAGAGAGACCTGTGAAATTGCAGTTTGACTAAATGGGAGAAGTACATTGTATCGCACAACATGGGCAGCATATATGTTACAACGGTCATTCCAGCCTTTTATTAAAGGTGACAGTCACCCCCTTGTAACCATGCTAACATGATTCTGGTGTGATAAACATAACTAAAGTTATTAATTAAAATGTGATTTGGGCCTTCCCTTAATACTGAGAGATGTGAAAGGTAGTATGCGCGTGTCGGTAATCATTAATATGAAGATTGTAAAGTGGCATATTTTTCACCGATATGGGTCCTGAGTAAATGGAGAAAAATTGTCTCTCTGCATAGGAAGAGCGTGCAGAGTTCAGACTAGCATCATCTGATTCGCCTTAAAATGTAGTTCTCAAAAAATGGATTCATACATGTAAAGATTTGAAAATTCAGGGTACTTGACATGTTGAGGTATTTTGTGAGCTCAATGTAGACCGAGCCCACCTGTCAAAGTGAGATGATGAAGCTTTCCCCTCCCACAGCTATCCCAAATCACTCCCCACATCCCCATGGAGATCTTCCCCTCTGTGCCTGTTTCCCTTCATGGGGCGAAAAATACGAGCGGATATGTCCGTCTGTGGCCATTTCATCCCAAAGGGGTGCACAAGCGGCCATGTTCTCCTCTGTGCCCATTTCAATACATGCGGTGCTATTTACGAGCAGACATCTTCCCCTCTGTGGCCATTTCATTCCATGGGCTGCAGTATGCAAGCAGCCATCTTCCCCTCTGTGGCCATTTCCCTCCATGGGGTGCAATATACAAGCAGACATCTTCCCCTCTGTGCCCATTTCACTCCAAGGGGTGCTCTATACGAGCAGACCTCTTCCCCTCTGTGCCCATTTCATTCCATGGGCTGCAATATGCAAGCAGACATCTTCCCCTCTGTGGCCATTTCCCTCCATGGGGTGCAATATACAAGCAGACATCTTCCCATCTGTGCCCATTTCACTCCAAGGGGTGCAATATACAAGCAGACATCTTCCCCTCTGTGCCCATTTCACTCCATGGGGTGCAATATACAAGCAGACATCTTCCCCTCTGTGCCCATTTCACTCCATGGGGTGCTATAGACGAGCAGACATCTTCCCCTCTGTGCCCATTTCCCTCGATGGTATGCAATATAGAAGCCGTCATCCTCCCCTATCCATCAATTTCACTCCATGGGTTACAATGTATGAGCAGATATTTCCCCCTCTGTGCTTGTTTCATTCCATGGGATGAAATATACGAGCAGACATCTTTCCTGCTTTGCCCATTTCCCTCCATGGGGTGCAATATACAAGCAGACATCTTTCCTTCTTTGCGTATTTCCCTCCATGGGGTGCAATATATGAGCAAATGTCTTCCTCTCTGTGCCATTTCATCCCATGGGGTACAACATACGAGGAGACATTTTCCCTGTTGCCCATTTCACTCCATTTGTGCAATATATGCATAGACATCTTCCCCTCTATGCCTGTTTCCCTCCATGGGGTGCTATATAAGGGCACATATCTTCCCCTGTGTTTTTCCATTTCACTCCATTGGGTGAAAACCATGAGCAGGCATCTTCCCCTGTGTCCATTTCACTCTATGGTGTGCAATATACTATCAGATATCTTCCACTGTATGCTTGTTTCCTTCCATGGGGTACAATACACAAGCAGACATCTTCCCCTCTTTGCCCATTTCACTTCATGGGGTGCTATATACAAGCAAACCTCTTTCACTCTGTGCTTGTTTCCTTTCTGGGGTGCAATACACAAGCAGACATCTTCCTCTATGTGCCCATTTCACTTCAAGGGGTGCTATATATCAGCACACATCTTCCACTCTGTGCATATTTCATTACACACGTGCATTATATCAGGAGATATCTGGCCATTTCATCCCATGGGGTGCTTCACAAGCAGACATCTTCCTCTATGTGCCCATTTCACTCCTTGGGGTGTAGCATATGAGCAGACATCTTCCCCTCTGTGCCCATTTCACTCCATGGGGTGCAATATATATGAGCAGACATCTTTCCTTCTTTGCCCATTTCCCTCCATGGGGTGCAATATATATGAGCAGACATCTTTCCTTCTTTGCCCATTTCCCTCCATGGGGTGCAATATACGAGCAGCTCTCTTTCCCTCTGTGCCTTTTTATCCCATGGGGTGCACTATAAGAGCTGAAATCCTCCCCTCTATGCCCATTTCACTCTGTGTAGTATGATATACAAGCAGACATCCTCCCCTCTTTGTCCATTTCACTCCATGAGTTGCAATCTACGAGCAGATATCTCCCCCTCTGTGTCTGTTTCATCTCATGGGGTGCAATATAAGAGCAGACATCTTTCCTTCTTTGCTCATTTCCCTCAATAGGGTGCCTCAAAAGAGCAGATCTCTTCCCCTCTCATCCATTTCACTCCATGGGTACAATATGCACATAACCACCTTCCCCTCTGTGCCCATTTGTTCCCAAGGAGTGCAGTATATGAGCAGACATCTTCCCCCTGTACCCAATATACTCCATGGGGTGAAAAGTACAAGCAGACATCTTCTCCTCTTTGTCTATTTCACTCCAAGGGGTGCAATATACGAGCAGACATCTTCCCCTCTGTGCCCTTTCCACTCCATTGGGTGAAAAATATGATCCGACTGTTGTAAAGTAGGTTTCTTTAGACAGTAGGTGATCGTTAAACTATTTATTAGGTTCCAATCAGATGTCGTCAAGATAAGATATTATACATAGGAGCACACGATCTAGGGAAAGGAGCAGGGAATGGAGCCCACTGGCTCCCATCATCCAAGCTACATCTTTATAACTGCCTGGATGGAACACCAAACCAAACACTAACATTCCACATACACACCAAACATTCTTTCCTGACATCACACTGAATCAAGCAACCTATCATGACATCAGATCACATAGACAGGGGAAAAGGCACGATACAACACACCTCATTTCCTTACACATGGAGACGTGGCACGCTGTTAGGGAGAATTCTCCAGAATGGCTAATTTCCCTTACCCATTGAGTCCCTCGACAGCTTTGCTGGATTTCTAGGATTTTTTTTTCACCTGGTAAGAGTGTGAGCCTTTTCTCCCACTCTTACATGTGTTTTGCTGTGTGTGTTACATTTTTGTGTTCATAGACTGTGGAGCCTCACATACTCCATAGGCATCATCTCTTTTACTGTGTGTCACACAACATCTTCAGTACAGTGACACAGGGTTGTCTTTTTCAGACTTCCCACTTTAAACCCCATATTCTGGGCCTGACTACTGTCTCCCAGAACATGTAAAGTTGCCATTGACTTTATTAGTCGTTTTAAATTCACAGACCCAGTACAAACTATCTTACATGAGTACTGAAAAGGGTTAATAGTTATCACTTTTTGTCTGTCTCTCATGGAACATTATTTTGTTCCCCTTTCTTTAAGATTTGGCTGATGGCAGTGGTATCTACCATATTTTTCCTACTGCGGTCTATGAAAATAGCCTTGGTACTGTTTTAGGCTATGTTAGTAGCCTCGAACTTTATTTGGTTCCAGCTGGGTTTATTCGCCATTTCTTTTTGTAAAGGTCTTTCTCGAGTTTTACTCTGCGTGCCAAACCAAGTTTGGTTCCTTTGTTCGCCGTCCTTTGGCGGGTTTCTGCCCAGAAGCTCTCCTTAGGCGCCTGAGAGTCTGGGTAGACAGGATTTGAGGGAGGGGTTTTAGGACCCCTACACAGGGTTCCCTTGGAAACCCAAGTCGCACTCTTGTTTGATTGGCTGGGTGACGGTCCTGCCAGGACAGCCACCCTGCTGTGTTATTGACAGCCAGGATGTGTGAACAGGGGGAAAACTGCATAAAAAGCAGGTCTCTGGGACTTGGAAGGCAGAGTCACCACTGGATCGAGAGAACCGAAGAGAAGCTGAAGGAAGAGGACCACTACCACGACTGAAACTCCCGGTGAAGCCCTGCTGCGGGTCCGAATCTCCTACACTTCGATGACAGAGAAGATCTGCAAGGAATCTTCTTCCCTTGAGCTGGTGGGACCAACCAGTTTGCCAAACACCAAGTAAGGCTTCCCTCCCCTGGTTGAATTTTCTGTGCACCGCTGCAGTGAACCAGATAGCCAGGAGGACCGGACCCTGTTTCGGTTTTAAGGAGCGCACCTTTTAGTCGTTTCTTTGCTCTGCTGCTGTTTTCTTCCCTGGGCAGTGCAGGACCCTCCAGTCATCCTTCTTCATGTCAGTCCGACAGTTGCTTCAGGAACTGTGAGCCTGCAGGACCTGCCAGGAACTTCTGCCTCAACTACAGCATTCTTCTTCTACTAAGGTACTATTCAAACCCGGTTGTTCGTTTCCTCCGACTGTGGTGAAAGTGTTTTAAATCTTTCGCCAATACGAGGGATTGTCCTTCTCTACTCTTTTACATAACTTCTCCTTCGACCAACTTCGTTTCAAACTCTTGCCAAAGACTCAACCGCAAACTACACTGAACTGTGTGATCCTCTGCAAAGACTCTGAACCATTAACATAGGCAAAGGCCTATTGATTTGAATCCTAGTTGTAGTAAACCTTTTCTAGATTGCCCTGCCTACTTAATTGTTGGTGCTGTTTGATTTTGTAAAACCTTATCTTTCCCTCCCTTTTTTAAATAGCTGGAGTGCCATTTTGCTCACACTTAATTTTGAGCTTATCTTCATTCCAGACTTCATTGGGTGTTTTGTAGTATATTAAGAGTGATTATCTGCTGCTTTACTTTAGTGAATTGTTTTATAACTGATGGTGTAAATAAATGTGTATTCTTTTACTCATAAACCTTGAGTCAGTGTTTGGACCATAGCAATTGCTGTCCTTTGTGTAACTTCTGAAACTGCTCACTTTACTCTTGAGATAAGCCTGACTGCTCAGCCATCGCTACCATTTTACTGTGTAGTACAGGCTTGTACCAAAGGTGAATTTGTACTTGCATTTGTAGACTTAATTGTGTATGGTGTTCCCAAAGGGTACTGCATATGATTCTGCCTAACACACGCATGCACCCCTAAACAAGGCATACAATACAACACACCTACTTAACCAGCCACACACAAAGGGAGACAGCACAGATCTTCACATCCTGTAGTCCAAAAAAGCTGGCCAGGCAATTTGGGAATCAATTAAAACTCTTAGCCATCACTGAGAAGCAATGTCGCCAACCACGATGACCAGTTGCCACATAGACCACTCAAGTCCAATCACTGAGAAAAACACGGTGGGGCCAGAAGAACAGGTGATCAACACAAGGATGAAATAACCACAGACAAGGCTCAAATGACAACACCTGAAAGCCCACACATCATCTTTGACATGCGACTGAGTCCATCACACCAAGCCACTACCATGGCAAGATGCACAGAATGTGGCACATACTAGCAAAACTCTGCCAGGAACAGGTTACATACACTTCCTGGCACCACCACGACTCCACACATGGTGGAATGATGAAAATTCCATAGAAACTCAATCATACACTTAATTCATACCTAGGGGGGTATCCCCAACCAAACATAAATCATCACTTGCCAGTATAATTACCCCTTAAGTGCCAGGCTATTATGCAAGTCTATGCAAAAAGGACGAACATACTCGTCCTTGGCACTCATGTGATCACATGTCACTCTATAACATGCAATAACTCATCAACAAAGTGTAAAACACTCCTCATCCAACAACGCCACTCCTTTGGCAATCTGCACTCAAACGACATGTGATGTCAGAATAGGAAAATGGAGTGCTTCTCCATAAACAGGGAATAAACCTACAAATAGTAGGAAAAGCTAAAAGTAAGATAAAGTCACTTTTCTACTATCTACAAACTTCAGGCATATCAATGGGTTCTGCAAAGGCACCTGCCTATGCAAACCTATTTATGTATGCCTTTGAGCCAAAACATATTCTTGAGTATAGAGAATGGGCTAGCAATCTGATAGTATGTAGGAGGTATATCGATGACATTTTCGGCATCTGGAAGGGGTCGGTAATTGAACTTAAACCTTGTTGGCATACTTGAACTCTTGTCATGCATGTATAAAATTAACACAATAGACAGGTTGTCCAATGCATCTTTTATATTTAGAAATTACTTTCATTAACAACTCCCTTACAACATCAGTATATCGAAACCCACTGATGTGAATAATAAATTACATTTTGCGAGTTTCCATCCAAGACACTTGAAGGACAACCTACCTCTTAGTCAGTATATGAGTCAAACACATAGTATCAGACAATGCTACCCAAGAATCAGATGCAAACATGATCACTAAGATTTAGGGACAGAGGGTATCCAGAATATGTACTAACTAAGGTGAAAATGAGATGTTACAGTCTAAGGAGATAAACATTATTACAACCCAAGATGAGCAGAGTAGAAACTGAATTGATCCACACAATGACATATTCAAGACAAAGTGCACAAATCAACAGAATCTTGAAGAAAAAATAACTAGAATAGATCAGCAACTAAGCAAATTGTTTCCCAGACCACCCATACTTGCTTATAAAAGAGGCAGAAACTTAAGGGACAACCTGGTTAAAGCAGAGAAAACTGATATAAAAGGACAAACACAGTTAAGTAAACCAAAATGTGGTACGTTCCCTTTTTTACATTGTAGCCACTGTAACAATGTTCAGAAAGGGGAATATATCAGACACCCACGCACATGACAAAAAATGTCTCTCATGCATTTTGCTACTTGTGACTATAAACATTTGATATATGGTCTAATTTACCCCTGTGCCAAGTTTTATGTTGGTCAAACAATCAGAAGATTTAAGAAAGGATCACTGAACACAAATCAAACATAAGGAATAACAATCAAAAATCTCTAGTTGTAAGACACTACACAACTATGAGATACAGCATTGCCCATTTGATACATTGTGCTAGAAGTGTTTAGAACGTCACCAAGGGTTGGTAACCCAAGTAGACTTTTGGAAAAAAGAGAAATGGACTGGATCCACAGATTGGACTCTGTGGCCCCTAGTGGACTTAATGATGAATTTTCACTTGTACCATAAGAACACATCTAGATTGTATGGTTACTTTTTAGCATCCCAGGTGGAGACCAGATATGCCATTTCAGAGCATTTTGTGGACTATTCCCATATATAACTGAATATACAGGATGGATACATTTAGAAATGTAATGAGACTGTGTTGAACTAATGTTGAAATCATTTTGTGTTGAATTAATGATGTGCTGTTATCAGCTAATGAACGTACACCCACAGGTAAATAATGTTTGCATTAACATTGCAGATGTATTTATATATCTGGAAATGCCTGGTAATAGCAAATAAAAACGCTGTGAAGTCAGTACAAGGTTATAAACAATGAAGTGAGATGGATCTCGATGTAACATCATGGTGAAGTGCCATTTTGAATCCTTACCAATTTTAAAACACTATGGCGAACCCGATTTTTAATGGTGAATAAACTGTGCTCAAAATATATATATATTAGTTATGGTTAAGTTGCTAATCCCATAGGAAGAGCACTTTTTGGGTGGCTTATAGCTTCGCTCACCCTGGATGAATCCTCACCAAACTTTGCAAAATAGGTATATGGCCCACTCTAAATTTTCATGCAAAGTTTAGCGAGGTTTGGTGCAGGGGAGGCAAAGTTATAAAGGGGGTCCCAACATTTATTTTTTTCCATAGAGTGAATGGGGAAAAAAGTTTGCTCACGCCTACAGCTCAAACTGCTGGACGGATTTGCACCAACTTTGCAGCAGGAGCAGCGACTTGGTCCCGAAAGCATGCTTTAGAAAATTTGGTGTAAATTCGTCCAGTAGTTTTTTTTTAAAAAAATGACCAAAAAGTAGGTAAAAAAAAATTAGTGATATCTATGTCCGCTCCATGGACACATTTCCCTATTCGCTCCATGGACAGAACACCGATTGGCTAATCGGCTTGCGTCATATCCGCGGACATACAACGTGTCCTCTGATTGGCTGGGTTGAAGCGTGAGGTGCGTCGTATTGTTTTGATGCGTCTGCCATCTTGGATCCACGGACAGTGCGGCGACGAATGGGGGTAAAATACAACTTTGGGAATTGTGTTGGTATGTAAGAGTGCTTGGGGAGGGTGGGGGAGTAAGAGATGGGTGAAATGCTGTATTTGTTTAGGTGGCAGGTGCCCCTGATGTGTTTGGCAGCTCTGCGGTCACCGCGGCTGTCCGCGGACATAAAAAATGCACTTCTGCTTATTTTACTTTAGTATGATATTGGTTTTGGGTTGTTAGTACAGCGTTGATTGGAATTAATATCCTGTATAAGAAGACCATATAGCACAGTTAAAATGTTTGATTCTATGGGTGTGTTATGCTGCGCTGGTTGTGGCCAGGGCCTAGAGTCTTTCTTGGTTTTCAGTGTTTATTTGTTGTTTCTGGCTAATGGTAATATGGGTTGTTGCTGATTTTTGGGGCAGTAAGATACCTGTTGGCATATTCTAACTGTTTATTTCTTCTTATATTTTAGTGGTATTGATTTATCTGTTTGGTTGTTGCAGAATCTTGGGGCAGTTAGATACCTGTTGGTGTATTCTAACTGTTTATAGTTTTCTAATTGAAGTTTGTTAATGTTTATGCACAGATTAGTTATTAAATTTTGGTTTTAAGAATATTAAATACGTGTTTATAAGATTTGATAGTAATCTCTGCTTTAGAGTAATGGTACTATCATTATATTCGAACCATCCACAATTCTTTTTTATATAGGCAGTGTAGTGACCTGCATTGGTGTGGCTTGTGCATGGTAGATTATACCTATTGTTGTGAAGGTTTTCTAACCAAGTGATACTTGACCATGTGTGAATCCAGTCAGCTTGCAGTTGTTTTTGGTACCATCTACATTGTAACGTAAAAGCATTAGTATTACGTATTTACTATGTGTTTGTATTTGTAAGGTGGAGCGACTAATTGGATTGCAGGTAGTACATAATCTGCCATGGTTTGCATTTTGTACAAGTTGTCGAAATGGAATGGATTAAAAGTTAGGTATTGATACATACACGAAGCGTTCATTAGGGATTTGTTCCTGTGCCACCTGATTGCAGAGAGTGCATGTATGTTTCCACATGTATGAAATCTGAAAGATTTCATTTATAGATATGTTTTTATTTTCCAGTACTTGCAGTAAGTACATTAGAAATTCTTGTCGATCTTCTTGTGAGTTTATTGTGAATTTGACCATTCCAGCACAATCGTCCAATTCTCGTCTTATTCCATGAACAGTGCAGGTGTTGTCAGGATTGTTGGTTGCATTTCTATGAATGACTAACATTTGCAAACACAATTGGTTTGTATTGTGTAAGTAACTGTTGTCAATAATTGGTGGCAATTGGAATAGAATATTTATTGCTACATTTGCATAGCAATTTACAGCAGTTATATTTTAAAATTTGAATGGACTTGATAGATCTGTGTCCAAGTCATTTTTTCGGAGTGTGTGCTGCTTCTTTGAATAAGTGCCCAAGTTAGTTTGAGCAGTAGATTCTTCTTTGGTTGTAGTAATTGATGAAGTATTAGCTTCTTTTACTCTTTGGAGCATTTGCAGTGAGATCCTGTTTCATTTCCGTTTGAAGTAGTTTTCTTTTACAAAAATTTTCTTTTTGTGGAACAGGACAAGTTTTTAGATGGGGGTGTACAGTGAACATAATCTATTGTATTCTAGAATGCAAGGAATATCAGCATTTACTTTACTTGCATCAAAGTTGATTCGAAACAGACCGTCAAGTGTACGTCAGCGTGATAGTGCTACATAGCTCATGCCTTCTTTAAAGACTGTGTTCCCAATATCTATCAATGCTTTATCTAGAGTAAGACTTTGTGATTTGTGAATGGTGACTGCGTATGCTAGAGTTAGAGAAAATTGTTCTCTGCGTACATACATGTCTTTGAAAAGAAGGAATCGGACTGTTGAGCGTCCTATCCTTTTAACTTCTGATAGCTTGTCAAAGAGAATATTGACAAACTGAATGTTGTTGTCACGTGGGTATGTTTGAAAGCCAACAACTGTACCATGTCCTCCATGAACTAGTCCTTGCTCGACGTCAAGGTTACTTTTAAGCATTATTCTACAGTTTAAAGATATTTTTAATATTTTTCCCAAACCAGCTGTGTTGGAGAGAGTTTTCTAAGGTAATTAGTCTTGTGGTGCCTTGTTGACACATGGGTAGTGCCATACCATGTACGTCCAGTTTGTCTGTGGAGCAAATTTCAATTATTGGTTGCATTTCTTTTTTCAACATTGTTTCATTGAATTTTGAACAGCTTGCAAGTGTTGGCGTCAAGCACATACAATTGCCATTTTTGTGTGCTACTTTTTCCATGACATCAGTAGCACATTAGTTATGGCCATAGAGTGCATAGATGTGTCGGGTTTTTAATATTGATTGTGTTTCTTGAGATAGTACACCAACTCTAATACCTTTTAAAATGTTGGCGTATGTGACGTCTGCAGAGTGGCCCATGTTTTCTGTTAATTCTCTGTATTGGAAATGTTGCCGAAGGTTGACATTTCCTATGCTGCCAACAGTTTTACGGCAGAGTTTGTGCCCTAAGATTTTAAAAATACGTTCACCTTTCACTGGTGTCAATTGAAGAAGATCTCCGAAAACAATAATGTGTTTTCCTCCAAAGAGCTATTCGTAGTCTGTTTTGAGTGCATCTTGTAATCTTGTTTTGGTGTTCTACTGAAAAGAGTAGTAATTGGTGTAAAGTGACACTGCCTATGTTGTAAGCAGCTAAACCTGTGGGGACGGTTACAACAGCTGACAGTTTGTTGTTTGTCAATTGTTGAAGGAACTTGCTGGTTTTGATTAAGAATGTTTTTCCTGAACCAGCTTGACCACTGACGTATAGCAGTATAGGTTTGTAGTTTTGGCAGGTACACTTTTTGTTTTCATGTTGTACACCATGTTCAATTTATTTTGTTACTTCTTGAAAAAAGCTACACTGCTCATTGTTCAATTTTGATTTCAGTACAGTAAAGTCTTCTTCATAGTGAGACATGGTGTTTTCTACTTCTGTCATAGCTAATTCTGCCTCATTTGCTATTATTGGCTGTCCCAGCGGTTCTTGGCTTCCTGTTACAGAAGGTTGACTACTGTCAGGAGTGTCCTTATCTAGTTGGGCCTGGAGTTCTTCTTCGTGCTGCTGTTCATTGTGCAACATTGTTTTGTACTGTGTAAAGTTTACACCTGTTACAGTGCTTTCATTTGCTGTGAACGCGTCTTCATAGGAGTCATAGATATCTAGTAATTCTTCTTTTCTCCACGGTTTAAAAAAGTTGTAGCATGGACATGTATTATAGTTCTTTATGTTGAGGAATTTTTAATGACAATTTGATATGATTAATTAAGCATCGTTTGGTACGTTTCACTAGGCTGCCTTCACAATGGTTTATAGTCATAATATCGAAAAAATAATTTCGAATTACAAAAATGTCGAATGCAAAAATGTCGAATGCAAAAATGTCGAAAACACATACATATAATAGAAAAAGTCATTAATTCGAAAATAAAATGTCGGAAAAAAAATCGAAAAAACCAATGTTAAAATTACTATGTAAAATGTCACACATACTAACGTTTTTTATTGGGGGGGGTCCCCCCCCCCAAACCCCTCATCCCAAACCCCTACCCCAACCCCCCCTCCTCCCCATCCCCCCCAACATCCCCCATGGATATACCTTTAATTTTTTAAAAAAAATATTTAATTAAACATTAATTAAATAATTAATTATTAAAAATCCCCATCCCCCCCACCCACCATGGATATACCTTTAACCATTTAAAAAAATTATGTTTTATAAACTATAATTAATTAATTATTTATTTAAACATTAATTCGAAAAAAAATCGAAAAAAATTCGACATTTTTGTAATTCGACATTTTTATTTTCGATTAAATATTTTCGACATTTTGACTTTCGAAATTATTGTATTCGACATTATGACTGGACACCTTCACAATTTGTCACTCTGTATCTACCTTTGTTTTCATCTGGTTTTATATTATTTTTTGTATGTGAAGTTTTGGGCTATGTGGTATAGACACATGGTTTCCAAAGTAGTACTCCTGTTCGGGTAGTATGTGTCTAGTAAATTGTTTTTCAAAATGTCTTGGCTTTTGGGATCATTTTTGGCTATTGTTTCTATGTCCTCGTATGATTTGAGAAATCTTGTTCTAGATTTAGCAGGACCAAGACTTCGCCATACTATACTTTCAGATTTTCCATACAGAACAGTACCTGTTAAACAGTCTGCAGCTTCATAGCAGCCACATTCTCTATGAGCGAGCATTTTTATGCCTAAGCTGTACAATTTCTCACAGTGTTTTGTTCGATGATAGGTAATCCCAGAGGTCTTAAAGCTCTGTTTTTTCTGCTTTGGTTAAGTAGGCTGTAACATATCATGCAACTGCAGTGGAACTGTCTGCAATGTACTTGTGGTGTTTGAGCTAAAACATGGCGCTGGTGCGCAGTGCATTCTGGGGGCACTCAGAGCCATAATGGATATTTATCCATGCCTCAGTGGAAAGCTGCACTTGCTTTGCGAAACAACATGTTTTCAACGTTATTCGCTGATGGGCTTGGAATGCAGGCCTTCCCAGCCAAGGACACGGCACTGGGAAAGCTAAGATCCGCAGGTGCCGGCTGGTACCTGATAGCGAAGTTTGTTTTAGTTTGCTATGCCTGCGCCAAGGCTTTGAGATGAGTTATGGAATTGTTTTCCAGGACGTTTAGGAGAGGGAAGCGCTTTGCTCCTTGAGGTTACTGTCGGTTGACCCAGCTGGCAACCAACGGTCACCCATCAATGCGCAAGCGCATTGCCAGAAGGTTCGAGAAGTTGCCACCCCTTGTTGAGGAGGGCATATATGCGGAAACCCTCAACGGTCAGACGGGATAAGCACAAAGACCTCAGTCGGAGGGGGGACGCTTCGGTCCGACACTCCTGTGGGCTGTTGTGCTCTCCGCCTGGCTGTTATCGGGGTCTTTCAGCCGCTTCTGGCGAGATGAAGTTTTGTTAAGTTACGCCCACAGTGATGTATTCTTTCTTTGACTTCTTTATGTTTTCTGTGATCTATGTCCATGTGAGGTGTATGAGTTATTTCTATGTACCTGTAAGCTTTGCATAAATAGCCGTAAAGAGCTGATTATCTTCTAAAGTGTGCGTGGCTGTGAATTATTGTGTCTGTTTTTGGGTTGAAGTATTTGCTCTATAATTGCATTGGTGATTTATGGTAGTTCCGTGCACTTTTCAGAGGAGAGCAATACAGTACTGCACATCTGTTTGCATTCCATAAGAGGGCAATGATTGCATTGTATTCATTGATATATTTTGCTTCTTCTGTTCTTTTTATGTAATATGTGTTCTTAGGTGATTTACCTTTAACACTGTGTCTAACTGAAGACATGAAGTTGTTTACTTGACATGTTGCTGTAACTGGTCTAGGGAAACCAAAGCGGCATTTGGTGTAGTATTCCCCTTTTTGTTTTTGTATTTGCGACGACAATATTTCCCACATTTGTGTCTTTGAAATTGTAAAATTTGTGCATGAAGATCACTATTTGTTCTTTGTGAAGGAATTTCACAAGTGACATAGTTTTCGATAAACTGTAAAACAGTGGCATCAATGTCTTGACCAAATTTAGGAGCATCTTTAATCCATAAAATCATGTGGATATGTGGTGCTCCTCTGGCTTGGTATTCCTTTCTCCAAAAGAAGGGTGTCTCAGAGGGGAGCAACAGTTTTATAACAAATAAAGTGTAGCATAGCAATGAAGCGATGATGGAAATATCTTGAAACATTAACAGGATCTAGAGAGCCGAGTTCTCCAGGTGTTAGTATGTCTGTTTGTTGTGTTTTTGTTTGATATGCCTAGGAAATCATAAATCTTCCCATGCATATTGTGCACAACTTAATGTAACAAACCAAGTGGGTGGGCCAAGGTTTCTTATCATACAACGTACATCTCGTGACATCAGAACCAGTTTTCTTTTGTACCACGCACGTTTGCTAACAGATTTGTAATGCTTGATTGTAGAACCTCATCTTTTTCTTGCACTTCTTGTAGTAATTGCCTAGCTGACATATTTTGAAAATGGGTACCTGATGTTAATGTGTGTGCAAATCCGTAGCATAGAGTTGCTAGTTCACTTTGAAAGAGTAGGTGGAATATGTATTCCCAGATTTAGACAAAATGTGGATCTTCAGAATACATTCGTAACAAACGGTATTCTGATGCTGTTATCTGAGTGGGTCTATCATCGTATCTTCCTTCCTCCTTTTCCGGTAGGAAAGAGTAGAGGAAAGGTACGTGCTTCTATACATTTTTCCCATATGCTGATTGGTGATCCTTTGGTTTGTCGCATTTGGTACGTTTCTAGTGCATCATCTATGGTGTCTTTAGAGTGTAATGGATGAATTGTATAATGGGCTAAAATATTGGATACTGTAGCAGGATCTAGAAGTTGAAATTGACCAGTTTCTGATGACTCTTGAATTATTCCAGGGGTTTCCCTCAGGTTTTCTTCAATATTAATTTCTTTGTAGTATTCATTATTGTCTTTTAGATGTTGCAAGGCTTGTCTAACTTTATGTAGGTCCACAGGTTGTTGCCGAATTTTGTTGTCTTTTATAGGTACACCATTTACTAAGACAATTAAAGATTGCTCTATTGGACGTTGCACTTCCAGAGTGTGTACATTTTCTTTCAGATCTAATGGTTAATAAACTACTTTGCCACAAATGCCTTTCACTAATTCAGAGGCAGGTAATTTTGCTGTTTTTGGTTGAAGGCGTATTATTGCTTGAAATGGGTGCACTGTTTGAATTATGATGCTTGAGTTGTTACAGGGGTTTTGGTAGTGGGAATAATTCCAAGTTATTTGTGATAGCACGTGAAGGAGTTTGTTTGTTAAGTTTTGCAGTGCAGTAAATGCGAAGTATTAAGGGGTCAGTTATTTCGTATTTGTTTTCTCCTATAAGGTAGAAAGCTAATTCAAACCATTTGGAATCTTCATTGTCTTCTATTTTGTATGTTATGTCTACAGTTTTTGTGCTACTTTTATAAAAAGGTTCTGCGGCAACACACATGGTTTGGTACTTCAGCGGATGTACATTTAAATTTTAGTATTTCTTTTTTGTATGTGTGTAGTAGAAGGTTGCCATTTGTACAATTGTTCCTAGTCAGTTGTAAAGCTATTGCATTTTGTAAGTGGCTTCCACTTCCAAAATATTTTCTTTGGATATGCTCTATTTCTTCGAGTCTTTGGCTGTACCATGTAGAAGATTGTTATTTAAATTGCCTAATGCTAAAGCAGGACTTTTAGCATAGTACAGTTTATGGACTAGATTTCTTATATTTGAATGATGTGTTCATATCATTTTGAAATGATGGAAGGTGCTTTTGCAAATGGGTCCTGAAATGCAGGCTAATGAATGTCCTTGTAGTCCTGTGTATTTGTGCACTGGACCGGTATCCGTATTTTGTAGTAGTTTCATTTTTAATTTGTCTTTGGCTTTCACATACTGATTGAGGAACTGGCGTAAAGATTTGAAAGATTTTTTGTCAATGGTACACGTTGATATGCACGGCCATTTGTACACTGGATGTTTTGGTTGAGTCGGATGGAGAGGTGATACTGAGTTTTCTGGGGATATTTTTGTAAGCAGCATTTCTTGTTCCATTATGGAAGTTTTTCATACCCTTGTCCACTGCTATGTATGGCAATTGTGTTTGTTTGCTTTTGTTTGTATGCTTCTTCATTGAAATATGGTTCTGTGCTTGTGGTGTAACTCCATTCACCTCCACAGATATTTAAGAAGTTATTTTTGTTGACATTCCGTTTATTGAGAAGTCGTTTTTGTTTTTGTAGTTTAGTAGTTAGTTTTGTTAGTGGTTTCATTGTTTAACACTAAAATAAATAACTTCCTTTTGAGAAGGATTGCACTGTCTATGAGAGCATTTAAGATACATTTTCGACGGTAGATTTTAAGGGTTGTGCATGATTTATCTCCTGTTTTTATAAGATTCTGAAGGACTCTGTGGTGGAACATCTTTTGTAAAATACTTTTTTTGGTATGGTTACTTGCCACTACATCAAGATTTATAGGAGCAGTGTTAGCAGTAGTGGTAGATGAATTCTTGTTAATCACTTTCTGTTTCGTTTTACATTTTGAAAGAGGAGCAACATTTCTGTGCTGGAAGCTTATTTTGTTTTGCTTAATGACTGTATTAGATGTTTTGTTTGAACTTTCTTTACAAATTCTGCTAGAGATGGATGCTTATTTTGGACACTTTTATTTTGATCTGCTCTCCTTCTGCGTTGCTTTCTACGGACTTGCTTTTTGGTAGGCATTATTTGGGGTCTGTTGGAAAAAAAGAAGGTATGGGTTGGGCTGTTCTGAAATGTATGTGTGCTGTGTGCATGGGTGTCTGAGTATGATGGTAAGGATGTATGTGGAGGTGTGTGATTGTGCAAAGGGCAGCTACAACTAGTTGGGAAGGCTATTCTTGTATTTGTGTGTTACTATACTGGGGTTCAGATGACAATACAACGTAAGCTAGTGGTGAGGAATGAGCAGGTTTCTTCTGAGTTGTTGTTTGTACTTCAGCTGCTGCTGCTTTTCAGGAGACTGGTCTTCACTGCAATTGTAAAAGAAAGAAGTTAGCAATTTTGTGTTTATAGCACTGTTCTTAATTTAGACGTGGATTTTTGTTTTTGTAGTACTATTGTTGTTTGATAACTGAACAGTGTGTGCATGCAGTTTCCTTGGACTATGTGCAGCCTTTATATTTTACTTACAATCTGTTAGTTGAACATGCTTTGCAAATGAATATAATACTAAGCGTATGAAACTCACTTGGTTTCTTAAGGCTGTGTTATTGGATGTTAGGAGATAGAAGACATAATCATATACTTATTTTTCTATTTTAGGTGTGGGTAATAAAGCAGAAGGATGTGATGTAGAGGCAGTGGTGTTTCAGCTCGGAGCTTTTCTAATGATAGTGTCTGTCTGTGTGAATGTATAAAGATGCATGAACTCATCCTGGCTGTGTGCAATTTTATAATACACTACTAAGTGTTTTTCTAGAATTATACTGTTATTTCTCCCATCTTTGAATATTAAATTGCACTTTTTTAGAAAGCTCTGTGTGTAAAAAAAGAATTTAGATAGCAGACAGGTTTGGAAGTGACAGTTGATTATAGCAGATGGGGAAAAATGACAGTAAGTTCATTTTATAGGTTATACAGGTTGAGTGGCAGTTACCCTGTTTATATGAATTTATAAGAGTTGTACACGTACTGTGCAGAACATAGCATACCTGTAGTTTGTATTCATGCATGTGGATATGCATGCAGCTGCAAGTAGAAATCTTGGAGACTTGTACAGTAGTTTTTGTAGTAGGTGCTTTCCAATGACATGAGACTCGTACTCAGAGTGATCAACACTACATTTGAAGTGCTGAACTATGATGATGGAGTTAGATGTAGAAGTCTTGGATGTGATTGGTGGATGGTTCTGTGACTGCTTAGCTGTATCCAATGAGGGAATGGCACAGAGAGTGAAGTGGAAAGGGCAGAAGGGCTGTGTAAATGTTACGCGCCCCATGAACACTGCGGCTGTCCGCGGACAGGGAGTACCACATTGGGGGTTTTACAGCAAATCCAGCATGGAAAGGGGACTGTAGGGATTAGCCAATCAGGTGTTGAGGTTATGGATTTGTGTTGAAAGAGGCTGTGTAGTGAAGATGGAGAAAGTCAGGGTGTTGGTGGTTGGAGATATGTTTGTGCATGGTTTGGAGCAGTATGCTAAATGCAGGAATGTGGCAAACAATTTTGATGTTAAAGGAGTGGAGGTGGTGTGGAGCACTGTGCCTGATTGCAATGTACAGGGAATTGTACAAGTTTGTGACGATATGGGTAGGATGAACAGTCCCCATGGAGTGGTTTTGCACTGTGTGCTTTGCATTTTGGCTATGTCAGTGCCTCTACTTTGTTGGCAGATTTGGAACACTTGGTTCAAGCAGTAATGAATCTCCTTCCAAATGTGAAAGTTATTTTTTCTGGTTTAGTACCTAGGGCAATATGGGACAATAGTTCTGTTTTTTGTCCTCAGCAAAATATTGCTAGGTGTGCAATCAAGCGAGGCATGTTTGCTTTCATGCTTAGAGCAGGTATGTTCTTTTGTAATAATGAGAACATTGATTCTAGTAATGCTGTTCATTTCAAAGAAGGTGGCATTTCTTTATCTTTTGTGGGAAATGCCATGCTGTTTTGGAATATAAGGGTTGCTTTGAAGAAGCTTATGTGAAGATTTTAGGAGTAAAGTAAGAAAAAAAATACAAAATAACAGGTGTCTCTCAAGCATCTGCAAAAAAAACAAAAAACTGCTCTTTTCAGAGCCAACCTCAAAGGGGAAATGTGGTACATTATTTAAATTTAAAATCGTCACACTCACATTTTTAGATATGTCCGTGGACATGGCGGTTGTCCGTGGACACCGTGTATTAAATGCAGGCATTTTGGGGTTCAGAGGCATGCAAATGAGAATGAGCAAACAAGGGATTGGTCAATAAGGTTTACTGGGTGTGTTGTGTAAGGAGAGAGTTTGTCAAAGTATTTTTCCTGAGAAAAGAACAGATAGCTATGGCTGTGTGTTTAAAAAAACAGATTATCTGGATTTTGGGAGACTCATGGATACATTATTGGAGGTGCATGCAGAACGCTGTGGATTGGCTGCAAATCTTGGATTCCCTCTTGTGGAAGTGCACTGGCATGGAGTGCGCGGAATGAAGTGGCTGTATTTGGTACCTCTCGGTGCTACTTTGGGAACACAGCCTCATCCAGACATAATTATTATTCATTGTGGAGGGAACAGTTTAGGACATGTGTCTGGAATTTCTTTGCAATTTGCAATGAAAGAAGGACTTGGGAAAGTCATGGACATGTTTCCAAATTCCCAAGTAATTTTTTCTCGTATTGCGCAGAGGCAAATGTGGCTGCACTCTTCTTCATTTGGTCCACAAATGGAGAAAGCGAGGCACAATATCAATAATGCTGTTTGTGCCTTTTTAAGAGATGTTGGCATGTCTTCTTTTCACAATGAAATGATGTTTTGTAGCACATACATTTTTCGTAGCGATGGAGTACATCTTACTGATGCTGGCAATCAGATTTTTCTGCGAAATATACAAAATGCATTGCAACCTTGTTTATAATTACATTAATTAATTTTGCAGTAGGTGTTAATCATTTGAAGGTTTTTGAAACACAATAAACACCACCAAAAGGCTCTTTTCAGAGCCACCACTTCTTCCCATAGAAAAGTGCAATGGTTCTGATAGGGCAGCACCCCCAAAAAATAAATGTCCGCAGACTTCTAAAAAATGCACAGGGCCCGGCACTATTTATTTGTCACTTCTATTTTTAAACTGTGAAAGGTGGCGCTGAAAAGATTTTTTTTTTTTTGTTTTCTTTTTTGTTTTTTATATTGTTTGGTTTTTTTAAACATGACACACAAGGAAAGGAGGGGAGAGGAGGAGGGTAAGGAAGGGACACCAACCATGGGGATAAGAAAACACAGGTGGAGAGAGGAAGATGTAGGGTGGGCCTTATTTGGGTAGGTAGCAGACCTTCTCATGCTCCTTGACCGCAGTCTCGAAAGGACTCAGAAGATTCTCCCCCCTGCTGAGTACTGCGTCACAGTACATACACAATATTGTGACCCTCAAAAGGTAAGGGTTGACAGCATCATGAATGGCCTGTGAAGCAGCTGGAGGGAGGCGCTATCCCACAGGAGTGTTTCTTGTGGTGACAGGAGCCGAAACAGAGGATGTTGTAGAGGAACTCAACCTACTACGTTTATCACAAGGTACAACCTTGCGAACAGCCCCACCGTGGAACGACTTTAGGTGTCGCTTCACTGATGTCGTAACAAAGCTGTACGAACCAGGCCTTCCACGACTCAGCACCATTTTGCACTGATTGCAGGTGACCTTATTAACATGTGTTTTTGGCATTCCATCAAGAGCGGTAAACAACCGCCACACCCAACACTCACGGCGAGTGCTGGTAGTAGGGATTTCCACTACCTCATCCTCTTCTTCCGTCTCCTCTACATCCTCACACCTTTTCCCCTCTGCAGGCCGTTGGGGAGGTGGTGGTGATGGAGGGGGTGGGGGTGCTGATGCAGCTGAAGCAGCCCTGGTTGCCATCTGGAAGACAGCAGGCAGAAGTCCCCAGCAATGCAGGCAGTGAATGCAGGTCTGAAGCAATGTTCTGTCGGGTAACCAGAAGCACAATGAGGAGCAGTTCTAGGATGTGGCCTTTTATAGGTGTGCTGGTGCACGCTTTGTGGACAGCCGGGATATCCGCGGACACTTCGAACACCAATAAAAGACTCAAAAAGTTCCAAAAAGTATGTAGATTGCCAGGGACATTGGGCCTCATTACACAGAAGGCGGTAACCATGGTGCTATTAGCGCCATGGTTGCCGCCGGTAATTTACCAATTCTGCCATGGTGGATGGTGGAATTACCACCCCATTGCAAGGTTGGCGGGACGGTAATTCCCCATTCACCATTGGCCCTTCCCCATTCCCATTTGAGCCCCCATAGGGCTCAATGAGAATGGGGCAGGCGGTAATTACAGTACCGCAAATTGCGGTACCGGAATTACCTCCAAGGTCCCTTTGCGGGTCCCATCCTCAACGGCTAGTAAAACCAGCCGTTAAGGTAGGGACCTGCGAAGGGACCTCGTAGTAAGGCGGTAAGGGATAACTGGTACCGGTAATCCCTTACTGCCATCCGTGTAATGAGGCCCATTGTCTGGGACATGTGAAATTGTGAACTTTAACTGTAAAATACTTTGAATTGTCCAAAAAAGTACTTTTAAATGTTCGGGGACCTGGACAGTGTCCGCAAATCAGGACAAACGCTCAGCGTGGGTGCGGTCACATGATGACGTCGCGAACACGTTCGCGAATGGGTCGATTGTCTGCAGGACATCAAATGTGTAGGGACGGTTGTGCGCATGTGCGCAGGTGTTCTACGGACAGTGTTCGGGTCCACAAACTAATTAAAAGTGCAACACACGTGCGATGGACAGTTACGGACAGGCCCGATGTTCGCAGGACCTATGGGTGTGGTGCGCATGTGCGTATATGTTCTACAGACAGTGTGGACACTCCCATTTTAATTACCAACAGTACAAGCAGGTATTGTCCTAAGGACACCCCCATTTCGGTTAATTGCGGACATCCTGGACATCGAGTGTGTTCTAAGAACAGTTCCATTTTGATTGCGGTACGGGCAGGTATAGTGTCTTTGGGACACCTCCATTTTGGTTAATTGTGGACACCTGCGCTGTCCACGGACACCCAAACTGCCTTTTTTTTTTAAAAAAAATTTAAAAAACACGGAGGACTGAATTAAAACACACATAATATTTTGTTGATTATATACAAATATAAAGTTTATGAAAGAGGGGGAAGCAGAAACTGACAAAAATATAGGGGTGAATCTGGGGAGGATGTCTGGGAGGGGATGAAGGGATGAAGTCTCATCATAACGTTTTTCTTGGTGGTGAGGGTTTGGGGATAGTTGACTGGGACATGAAGAGGGGGAACAGGTGTATGTGGGACAATGATATTTAATTTTTTTCTTTTATGTGGTCCTCCACAAAATGTTTTAAAAGATTGAAATTTTCCATTAGCATATCCATTTTCTGTTCCATGCGCTGCTGAGCATTTTCTAATGTCTCTTTTGCTATATTATTTTGACTGTTTGTATGGTCTGTTAAAAAAAGAAATGTGTTTATTACACAAAGTAATGATTATTAATTGGCTTATATAGAGAAGTTTTTACCATTAGTATCACTGCCTTCACTCATTTCATCACGTGGGAAATGTTATTCAAGCCATACCAAAGTACTGGACATTTCTGTGTAAAAAAAAATATATATATATCACTGTAATGCAATGCTGTGTACCTAATACAGAACGTTTAGAAATATATAAGAAAAATTAAGTTTACTTACTAGTTTCTGGTAAGTTTTGTTGTTACTGTTGTGTAGGTCTGCCGTTGCTTCTTGCTGTGCAGTTTCTGTGAGGTAATTTTGTTGGAGGCATATCTTGGTTGTTTTGGTATATTCCATTTTAGTACATATGCTATTCAAATGGACGGTTTATGTGTTACATATATAGGTTCCACTTCTTATTTATTATTACATATAATGTGTTCATGTGCTGCTTTTTGAACTTGTTCAGTGTTTATATGGCATGATAGAACAATCTAAGATACCCCCTGAGTTTTTGGGTAGTGTTGATGTTGACCGCAGACATACGCACATCAAATCACTAGCAGGGAGTTCAGTATATTCTATGTTACATGTATATAAAGTAAGGGAATCCTAGTAAACATCTATCAAATTCACACTATGTTTATGTATATTCAGTAAAAAAAACTTTGTTAAAGGGACGTTATGGCTCCAAATAAAACTGAAAAACCCCTGAAATTCATCAGTTATGGTAAGCTAAGCAACCATAACTCGCACCACCACCGTGCATTGCTAAGACTAACACTCAGGACATCAAAGATGGCATCACAAATGTCATTGATGACATCACTGATGACATCACATGTCTGACTCACTATTTTTTCCTCTAGTGATATATGCTTAGCTTCCCATAACTGGCGAATTTCAGGGGTTTTTCGGTTTTACTTGGAACCATAACGTTTTTTTACTGAATTTCATAGGTTTTTAGTAGCGCACCTTAACCATAACGTCCCTTTAACAAAGTTTTTTTACTGAATATAAATATAACTACTCTAGAAGCTCACAACACTATCACACAGTTTCCACTTATTGCAGCATTGCGTTGATACGGTTCAGACTCCGACATAGTCAAGTGAAAGCTGACATGCATTACTTGTTTATACACGTCACTGTTTACACATGTCGTCATGATGTTCATGACGTGGTATAGATGGCATCCATTTTGGACCACTCGCTAACGGCAAATTGGTTCAAATCTGACGCAGTCTACTCAGGCAACTGTTTTCTACTATTCTGTATAAACTTGCAATCCATTGACGATTGACTACACTCCTCAATAACTCAACACCCAATGAGGAACACTGCAGTATTTTGACATTTAAATCTTACCTTTTACAGATGGAGTGACCTCCTCTGGCCTATAAGTTTATGTACTTCACTACAATGGTGAGTTGTTAATTCATTTTCTCTATCGAATCACTTAAATATATGGCGAGAATCACATTCAATTTTCTATGCACTATGAAGAGACCCTTGGTGTCAAAGAACTTTGGAATCACTTGTTTGCAGTAGCATAAGCGATACAGTGGATCAACATATTCTGAACTCCTTTCAGGTATGCTGAATTAGAGTGCACAATATATCACCCACACTGATGGTGAAGTATTAGAATAAGTAATAGGTTTCCTTTATATATTTGTACAGTGTGATAACCGAAATTTAAGACAGCTTCAGGCTGTGAACTAGATGACACCGACTCCTACACCAAAAGGTACCCAACAATGAATTCATTGTTCTCAAAGCTAACATGGTGTAATCCAAATCAGCTGAGTGACAGTAATGCACTATTAATTTGTGATAGATATATATTGGACCCATATCTGAGTTTCATGAGGTTAACGGACCAGCACAGACATTAGAACCGCTCGCCAACCCATTGATGCCAACAAGGTGAGTAAATTGGGAATCCTCTATCATTAGGAGTATGCGCCAATTCAATGTTCTATAAGAATCTATCAAAGCAAACAAAGTTTGACATTTGTTAATTTTGCACTTTTCCTCTAGCTATTGAACATGCAATGCAGAAATATAATTCACAAGAAGAATTTGCTCCTGAGGAAGGGCCTAGCCCGATACACATTGCGCTAATAATTCGCTAATCAAATGTAGCACCAAGTGTTTTCTCTATCTGCTGATGAAGCATAATCATTGTAAACTACATGTAATTTGTATTACTGTGCAGGGGACAGGAGTGTCCAGAATCATAGGACACTATTTTTGTGTAGGAGTTATCAGGTACCCAGGTGCAGAATTCTTGTCCCATAACTTTGCAGGTACCCCTTGGGCAGCTAGTAAAGAATCTAGTGCCATTCTGTTCTGGAGGACCATAGTTCTGAGGGCAACTTGTTTGCTTTTGAGTATCTGTATTCCTGTTGCAGTGTTGTTGGTTACTTGTTCGATGAGGAGTGACAGGGAGTGAAGATCGGCCCTGTTGATTGCAGTGCCAATGCTCAGGACTAGGAACCCTAGAAGGCCTTTGAACCATGTCTCGGCGTTGCATTTGGAATGTCAGGGAGTGTAGTGAGCTTTTAGAAAAAGGAACACATGGCGGATCGCTGGGCGAATGAACCCAATGATGCACTGACCAGTCTAGTTCACTAGTAGCCATTGGTTGGCGCTACCCCACAAAGGAATAACCCACTCTGGGTGTGGAGTGCTCCGGCGGTGCTAGATGTGCTATTACGATGAACGTGTCCTATCCTACTGACAGCTGAGTGGTTATAGGTGGAGTTGGTAGCACTTTAGTTAAGGACATAGGTAGCTGATGTTATACCCATTGAAGGCAGAGTGCCTATCACGATGAAAAAAGGGAAAACAGTGTGTGGAACAAATGCAGTTGGTATTTTGGGAGGTAAAATATTGACATTGTTGGGGTAGAAGAATCTCTTGGGGAAATGATGGGTCACATTGGGACAAGAAGAGTCATTGATCATGACGTCATAACGCCATTCACCAAGATTGAACTGGACAGGGATGAAGGCAATCTCCCACTGACGTACATAGGAGTGTGGGAGCATACATAGCAATCAGAGGCATTCATCAGGTCAGCGTAGGCCCAAGAGAAGTTGAGGAAGGTGTTGGTATCTGGGTGTAGGACGGCGGATGTAGGTGTAGGCAGAGTCAAAATCATGGTAAGCACCAATAACATGTAAACAAGACAGACAGTGGATGGTGAATGCAACAATAATGCAAATAGCAGCGTTATTACGAGCTTTAGCAGTCCAACCCTATGGAGATTGGGGACTTGTGCCCAAAGGTTCCTATGAGTGCCCGTCATTACAGGACACAGTAGACAGGAGAGATGATGCAAAAGTTCAGGGTACTGCAAGAATAACGATGACAGACCCATAAAGCTGTAAGAAAATCAGGCTGTAGTTCAATACTACAGAACAACTCCTACAGATAAGACGCTGGGCACATTCAGATGACCCCCCCAACCCCCTTATGCTGGGAAACGTATGCACCTATACTCCAGGTACACAGCGTTATTGTGGCTGCTTGGTAACCAAAACCATTGAGGGCGATGGGCCACCCATTCCAGACAGGTGTAGCAAAAGCCTTTGAGAGTGATGGGCTACCTGTTGCTGTGTCTTTGGTGCTGGCAGACGGTGGAGTGTCTTTGTCCTGGACCCCTTTCTGTTCATCATTGATTGGAGATGCTGTTTTCACACACTGGCAGGCGTGGACCCAGTAGTCATGGCCTCTACAGCGTACTGCATTGTGGGTTGTCAGCAAGATCTGGAATGGACCCTTCCAGCAAGGATATAATGAGGATTTTCGCTGATGCACTTTCAGCACTACCGAGTCTCGCGGCAGCAGGCTGTGGCACAGTGTTTAGGTGGTTGAGGAAGGACTTCTTGGATTTGCTGGAAACGGGAACTGTCATCGAGCATTAGTCTTTTGCAATAGGAAACAACAAGATCATCATTCAGTTGTAAATCAGAGTTCAGGAGAAGGTGGCAAAGTAACTGGCATAATCATGTTCCATCCCATGAGTGGGGGGGAGGCTGTGTACTCCATTTACAGTGTTTTTTATGTCCATTAGTACAAGAGGGGGGCAGAACTTGGCAAAGTGGAGCTTCACGTCGAAGTTTCAGCAATCCATCATTCCTGCAGATTGTGGGTGGAAACTACAACGAAAGTTCTGCAGGATCCCTAAGGTACTGCAAATGTTCTGCACAATCTGTCCAGTGAAATGGGTGCCTCTGTTAGAATTCATGGAAACTGGCAGCCCACAATGTGGTATTAACTCTATAAGCAGCTTCTTGTCCGCGGTAATGGAATAAGCATATTTACATGGGTAGGCCTAGGTCCATCAAGAAAATCTGCCTACCACCACCAGGATGTAGGTGAAAGGGGCAGATTGGGTCATGCTAATGAAGTCTATTAGGCGATTCATGAAGGGGCCATAAGGGTCTTCATGGGCCCCCTGAGTGCTTGTCACAGGCTTTCCAGGGTTAAACATGCGACATGTTGGACAGTGAGCATAGTATTTCTGAGCAATGGAGGGGAACTTGGGGGCGAACCAATATCTCTGGACCTCTGAGCTCATCTTTCTCTTGCTTGAATCGGACACAGAGTGAACAACACGTGCGATGTGTGGGAAGAGCGCTAGTGGGCCCACTAACTTACCTGCCTTATCACGCCATAGGAGATCAGAGCAACAAACACATCTGTTGCTTTCCCAGCCCTATTTCTCGGCCTTGGAGACTGCATCTTGGTGGTCCGCCAAGACGGAAAGAGATGCTAGGGAGTCTAAACCTTAAACGGTTTGCTTACATTTTCCATGTTAGTTCCATTACCCCCCCCCTCATTTATCTCAATGTAGATAAATGCTATTGGCTAATATGTTGCCAAGCCAAACATTAGTGTAAAAAATATAATGGCACAGACAGTCAACCCACATTCGTATGAATGTTCTCAAATTAAAAGCATTTCTATTCCTAGTGTCCCTATTGCTAATCATTGCAGGCTGCCTGTTTGTTGCTATGGTTACTCCTACATGTTGAAACATAGAAAAGGACGTGTTAAGCATACAGTACAGTTATTTTCACTTTTTCCGCTTTTCAGTGTTACTTTAGAGTGAGATGCAGAGAGGCAGAGAGGCGTAGAGAGTGTAGGGGAGAGAGAGAAATAATTTTATACTTATTTACACATTGTCATAAACATTTTCATAATACAGTTGTCATTTTAATACATTTCGCATTTTCTTCTTTTCATTTTTCTTTTTATTCATGAACATTTACCCCGTGGGGGCCCTCTGCACCTTCTGATGACCCCACGCTGTCATATGCCTTCCTGACATCTGTTAAATGTATCCAATATCTCAGGCCCTTCACTTTCACTGCTGTGGGTGTGTAAAACACCACCTCGTATGGGCCATGAAATCTTGGAGCATTCCGCCTACGCACGAAGCTCCTGATGTATATCATCTCCCCTGGTACCAGCTGACCTGCTGGTCTTTCTTGCTCTGGAGTGTTTGTTTCTTTTTCCCCATCACTTATGAATGGTGGTGTAAGTGGTCTCGCTATTATGGGTGCTTCCTTAGTAAGTTTAGTCAGGTAGTCATTAAATTCTTCTCCCAGTACAGTTGCACTTCTGTGTGCATCTGAATGTCTCCGGAAGGGTGAGTGTGCTGGGTGCATTCGTCTCCCTGTCACGATCTCGTGCGGCGACTAATGGTGGTCCTTGCTTGGCTGATTCCTCAGCTCAAAAAGGGCCAAGGGGAGGAAGTGTACCCAATTTTTCTTAAGAGTGAAACATAGTTTTAACAGTCTTCCTTTTAGTAATCCATTGATCTTTTCTACCACTCCGTTACTCTGCAGGTGATAAATCGAGCATAATTTATGCTTTATCCCCAGCAGTGATGTCACTTCCTTAAAGAGCTCGTTCACAAAATGGGTGCCGTTGTCAGAGTGAATTACGTCACATATTCCCCAGCGGGGGAATACATCCCGCACGAGAAATTTTGCAGCACACTTTGCATCTGGGCGGGCACAGGGACCTGCCTCTACCCAGCGTGAAAATGGGCAGACTACCACTATCATGTACCTCGGTCCATTGCATCTCTCACCCATATCTGCATAGTCGATATGCAGCTCTCTAAAAAGTCCTATTGGTTTGGGTATCGTTCCTCTTAGTGTTCTCAAAGTCATGCCAGTGTTGTATATTTGACACGTTGTGCATTCCATTGTTAGCTTGGAGAGTTGTTCCTGTAATCCTGGGATAAACCAATTTTCTTGTATCTCTGCTGCGATGTGCTGCCTTGCGTTGTGTGCTGGAAAGTGTAGCTGCTGGAATGCTACTTCTAATAGTTTCGTTGGCATCACTACTTTACCTGTGTTGTTTTGCCGCCATAATAAATCAGTTGCCGACTGGCTGCATCCTCTTTTCGTCCACAACTCTTTTACGTCTTCAGGTGCCTCTCCCTGTAGTTCCAGTATTTGAGACACTGGCATCGTATTGTACCCGTCCGGGATACTCTCCTCTGCTTCTCGTCGCATTAAATACTCACCTGTTTTCTTTTCTCAAATATGACGCCTCCTTGGCAGCTGCGCCTGCTGCTGCGTTTCCCAAAGAGACAAAGTCAGTCTTATTGGTATGGGCCTGGCATTTCACAATTGCTACCATTGTCGGTTCTTTTAATGCATCTATGAGTTCCCTCAACAAATCTGCATGTTGTACGGGTGAGCCATCTGCCCTGTTGAACCCTCTTCTTCCCCATCTGGCAAGCCCTCTGTGTACTGTTGTGGCCATATATTCTGAATCCGTGTAAATTGCTACTGCACATCCTTTTGCTGCTCGCAAGGCCTCATTTAATGCTACCAGTTCTGCTGCTTGTGCTGAGAAATGAGCTGGTAGTCGCTGCTGTATTAGGACCTCATACTCATCTTCTTCCATTCGCACTACTGCCACACCCACGTGTTTTTCTCCAGTTTCTGAATTTATGGAAGCTGACCCATCTATGAAAAATACCTCTCCTTCCGTCAGTGCGTTCTCACTTACCACAGTTGTGCCATTGTTCTCGCCCTGGTATGTTGCGCAATCATGTGCCTGTATGTCCTCTACAGTGCATGGCTCTGAGATGAATCTTGCGGGGTTAACCACTTTGCATCGTACCACATGTATGTTAGCGCTTCATAGTATGACCTCATATGCCGTGGCTCTGTGTGGTCAATGTGCTTTTTGATCGTTCGAGTTTGGCGAACAATGAATGTTCTACATACAGTGTCAGTGAACATCCCATTACTATGATAACGCTCTTCTCAATTGCGAACGCGGCGGCTGCGAGAGCCTGTTCGCATGCGAAATGACCTTGCATTACAGCGTCCAGTGTCCCACTGTAGTATGCCAAAGGCTTGTGACCTAGTGACGTTTTCTGTGTTAGGACCGCGGTCATGAGTGTCCCCTTACAATGCGAGAATAGGTAGAACTCATGTTCATAATCTGGCGTCGCGAGCACTGGGGCGCTTGAAATGAGTTCTTTGAGTGATGTGAAGGCATCGCATGTCTCTGAATCCCACTGTATTTCTGTTTTTTCCTTTTGTGCTTCCTTGAGTGCCTGGAGCAATGGGCGTGTGTATGCAGCATAATCTAATATCCATGCTCGACAATAGTTACACATCCATAGGAATTTTTGCATCTCTTTCACTGTCTTTGGTCTTCCTACGGCTGAAATAGCCGCTACTCTGTCTGGAATTATTCTTTTGCCATCTTTTGATATCAATTGCCCTAAGTACAGCACTTCACATTGACAGTATTGTAATTTTTCCTTGTCTACCTTGTACCCCTTTTGCGATAGCAATGTTAACAGGGCTATGGAGTCTTTTCTACACTCTTCCTCGTTTTTGCTGCAAATCAATAAATCGTCCACATACTGTATAATTGTGCTGTCGGCAGTCATGTTCCCAAGATCTTCATGCAATATTCTGTTGAATATGCTGGGGCTTTCGCAATAACCCTGGGGCAATCTGCAGTGTTCGTACCTCCTCCCCCCTAGGGTAAATGCTGTCAAGTATCTGCACTCTTCTGCGAGGGGTATTGAGAAAAATGTGTTTTTTAAATCCACTACAGTGAAGTGTGATGCCTCTTTTGGTATGCTGCATAGGATTGATGCGGGATTTGGGACCAAAGGGAACTCTTTCTGGATGACATCATTTAGTGGGCGTAAGTCCTGGATCATCCTCCAGGCCCCTCCTTTCGCTTTTTTGATTGGGTAAATACATGTGTTGCACGGGGAGTTTGAGGGTACTATTATCCCCTGTGCAAGTAGAGCATTTATTGTTTCTTTTATACCTTCTTCTGCTTCTCGGGACAGGGGGTATTGTTTGACCCGGGGCAGAATTGCTCCAGGCTTGAGATTGATTTTTACTGGTGTGACCCCGTGTAATAGCCCTTCATCATGGGGACCTGTCATCCATAATTTCCAGGGTACTGACTGCATGTCGTCATTAAAGAACGAAGGTGGGGCAGCCACTACTGCCATTAGCTATACTGGCGCCTGCCTTTTCTGTATCATTAATTCACAAGGGATGGCTATTTCCATGATTATTTCTCCATCATTCTCTGAATCTGTGAAAAGCTCCTCGTCTGACAGATCTTGGAGTGCAATGTCAGCATTTATGGATAATACCGTGTGCCACTCGCAGCCGTTCTTATCCATTGCAATTACAACTATTCTTTTGGCTGTTTTTTGTACTGCATGTATGTCCACTGACATCACTGTTCCAGGCACTATACCGGGGCTGGCGATTGGGCGAAAGACAAATTCTGCTGGTACTCTCCATTCTAGCTTCTTAAACTCCAGGACCACCCTAGCTAATGTTTTCAGCCCATGAATGAACATATCCGGGTCCACGGGTATGCCGCGCACCTCTGGGCACGTCGCTCTTGAATATATCACTAGCATGGCGCACATAACACACATCCCTGGTGTTGAGCACACAATCCCTTCCCTTTTTGTGAACGAGATGGTCATGTTCAACATACTGAGGAGATCCCTTCCCAGCAGGTTCACGGGTGATTGTTCATAATACAATAGGGGTGCCCTCACTGTTTTTCCTCCCACTGTTACGTCCAAATCTTCTGTGTAAGGAACTTCGACCACCGCCCCAGAGAACCCCTGCGTCTCTAATTTACGATTAGATAGCGGAAACCGGCCCTCACGTATACACAATTTTTCGGCTCCCGAAACTACCATAAAGATGAATTGTCTGTTTCCTATCTCTGCTCCTATTAATCGTTCCTCGCTTGCATTGAAGGTTGTTGATAGGATTGGACACGCAAGTGCTCTCTGTGGGCTGTCCTATGCTGGATGCCTAGTTGTTCGCCCCCCCCCCCCTTGGCTGAATACGTTACCTGAAACTACCGCTACTCCTCCATATGGGGCAGGCGCGCTGTTGGGTGTTGTGGTAAATGGGTTGTTTTGTGTGTATGGTATGTGTCCACTGCCTTGTGGATGTTGTTGAGTGTGGTGGGCTCTTTCCCTGTATTGCTCTTGCCCTCTTTCGTCTTGCTGTTCTCGTTCTCCATTTCGGGGTAACCCGTATGGGCTCCCCGGATGGGGGTGCCCGTAATACTGATCATCTTGGTAACTTGGGTTAGGCCTACTCCTGCATTCGCGCGAGAAATGTCCACACCTCCCACAATTCCAGCAATTTCCTTGCCCCACTCTGGGTACTGGTCCCCCATTTCCGCTATTACCTCCATATCCCTGTCCACCCCCTCTTCGCCCCCTGTACCCACCTCTTCTGCTGCTGGGGTGCCACGCTTGCCACTGCAGTCCTCCGTACTCCTCCTGTCCATTCCACTGCCTTTGCCTGTTGTCTGCCCAGTTTGCAGCCATCCTCCCCTGTATCACTTCTAATCCCCCCTCCTCCTCTGGGTCTCTGTCGTGTGGGAGTGCAGCTGCAGCTGCTGCGACCTTCACTAGTTTCGTTTGTACTAACTTGGCTTCGTCTGCCAGCCTCTTTTGATCCTTTTACAATGGTGCACTATTATACTCTGTATCTCTGGCCATCCCTTCGCTTCGACCCCTGCTATTTTGTCAAGCGCTTTTTGCACTTCTTTTGGGAGCCCTCTCTTTATTATGAAGTAGAACAACGATGTTGATTGGTCATATGGCGTACCCATTTCAGCTCTCCACATCTCCTGTACCCGGAAAATGTAATCTGTAACTTCTTCCCCATCATTCATAGTGCATTGCATTACTGACTGTAAATCTGGTGTGTCTGGGAATGTTTCCCTCAACGCGTCCCAAAACCGAGCGCGCACTGTATTGAAGGCAGCGCCATCATGTCTGTCACTATCCAACTTTATTCCTGGGAAACCTGCTTTTGTACACACCCTGTCTGATTGGTCCCCCACTGCTGACACAAGTAAACTCTTTACATCTCCAATGGCCAGGGGCACCCCTGCAGTATGTTTCTCAAAGGCATATATCCATTTGCTATCTCCACCTGATAACGGGGGCAGTGATTTCAATAAGTTTGCTTTATCCATCTGTGCCCAAGGTATGTAATTCGGTCTCCCCGCCCCCCTATGTATTAGTGGGAGTTGTAGTCGCCCCTTACATCTTCTACCAATTCTCATCTTTGTTCCTTTCTTTCCCACCATAGCTACCCTTCCCGTCCTATTTCTTAACCTCCCTGTCCATTCTGGTTCTAGTGTCCTTTCGGTGGTGTTTCTTCTAATTCCACTAAACCTCAACCTGCGCTATTCCCAATCTCCCAGCTTCCTGCTCATCTTCATCTATGTCACACCACAGTTCCTCTCTCCCATCACTGTTCATTCCTCCCACCCTACACTTCCTCCTATATTGTTCGCTCCTAGTTCTACTATCTGTGTGGGCTCCTCTTGTATCCTGAATAGTATCTCCCCTTTTTTCCATCCTTCCTCATTTGACTTATCTAAGGGGTGTGACCGAGACAATCGTTCCGACCTTGTTGTACTTGGCTCACCTTGTTCGCATAGGCTTTGTATCCTTGACAACTCTTCTCTTGCTATTGAGAGTCTGGCGTCTAAGTCTTCTGTCAATTTGCATATGTTTACCGAGGGGGTACTTACCTGCCCATTTGATCGGTGGCACTCGTATGGTGGTGGTGCAGTTGGTCTTGCTGTGGGGGTGGGTGTGCTAGTGGGCACATATGTGGGGTCACTGTAACCTTCAGCGGGTGGGAGTTTGTTTAGAAATGGGTACAATCGAGTCACCTCTATTACTCCCTCTTTCCCTCGTCCTCATTGCTACCCTCTGCTCGCGCTGATGGGGTAGCCGTGAGGGCGGGCTGATCAAGTGTGGTGTCTATTTTCTTTGGTGGGGGTATCTCCTCAAATAATCGCCATAGATCTAGTATCTCTCTTCTATTATGAAATTGTTTCCCCTTGTATTTTAGGAATATGCAAGTGGCTACCATGTCCAGGACGCTTTTATCAAATGACCCTCCTTGTGGCCAGACCTGGGGGAGACCCTCCCCCTTCAGTTCTGTTACCCATTGGTTGTGGTATTTAGTTATTCTTTCTGCATGACCTGGTAAACTTTTACAGATATGCGCCAGGGGTGTCTCCGCTCCCATGCCTAAGTTGGTGTTACTTTGTTCCTTTAAACTAATCTGTTCTGTCACTATGTTTGTCTTACTGCGTACATATGGCTTCAACCCCTTCCACGTTACATAAAAACGACTCACTTTGTTCAAAGAACATATGTTTGTTTATCAAATCTTACCAGGCCACACTTACAATGACCGTACCCCCCTAGAAAAGTGCTTTAAAACAGTGCAATTATACAGTGTCACGTAATTAAAAGAAGATCACAACCATACAATGTGCACAACACACCGCAGACATTCATCACACCTCAGCGTACACATACAGCATTTACCCTCCTGTCTTGCCCTTTTTTTTTTCTTTTTTAAGACCTTGTTTCTGCCCCGAATTGAGAGAAATTTAGAGAACAGTAAGAAGAAAAGCTATTTCTAACGTATTTTCCGTGTCTCCTTACTTAGACACCCTTATATTATCTTTTCACAGTTTTACTTATTCCCAGCACTAGTCGTGATAGCACTACGCGGCGCCGCCTTCTACTCCCTTACAGAGTTAGGTTCCCGTCCTCTTTTCCCTTTTCACTTCTGTGTCCTAATGGCCATATGCAAAGAAAGAGAAAGTATTAGAAATAAGAAAGTTCCCCTTATATTCCCCACTCCCCTTTTCACCTTTCCCCTTAACCTTCAGAGAAACTAAGAATTTTTCCTTTTAATATTACTCGCACTTAATACTCACGTGCCCGTCTTGATCTGAGACTCTCCGGATTTGGTCCGTCCACACAGCGCGGACTCGCACTCAATGGCCCCACCCGGCTCCAGCGAGCGGTACTAAGGGTTTTTTGAAACGGGACCCGTACCCTCTCGCCCTAACTGCGTGCGCACGTCTCTGCATACCAGTTGCCGTAGGTGGGCGGCCCTGTTGAGCGGGCGCGCCGTGCATCTCCACTGCAGCTGGGGTCGCCTCGTGCCAAGGGGACAGTTTAAAGTTAAGAAATATATCACGTCTATGGGGTCACCACTGAATGTAAGCATCCCCGGAAACACACCCTTAGTGAGAGGCAATAATGGACACACCCCAGGAGGGGAATGAGGCCAGGACCAAGTGCGGGTAAGATCAAAAGAGCTTTATATAATTCAATATAGGACATGCAAAGGACTCTGCAAACTCCGAGAGTGCTCTGTCTGACAATAGCAAAGACAGTTAGTTATATTACAAATACACGTCATGCATGAGGTAAGATATAGGGGCCACAGAGTCTCAGGGATTGGGTGGTGATGGCTAGGTGGTATACATTGTATACAGTTTCTTCTCCAGGATTGGTGGACATTGGTGCTGCGCCACATGGGGCTGCAGGTCAGCTGGGCTCATCGGGGTGTAGCGCTGGGCCGGACATGTCTTGTAACAACGATTGATAGCTAAACTAACATTTGCCCTTTTGGCCACACATTCCCACCCATTCATCACACTTCATGTGTCTTGTTGAGTTGTAACTCTTGTAAGCGTTGACCTTAGATCAATACATAGCCAGGAACATTGATACACGATCTGGAGTGTCTTAATACATTGGTCTAGGAGGCGCCTTAAGTTCGAGCAATCAGGCCCCATGGGTGTAGTAAGGGGCATGGGCGGGGGTGCTTGTCTAACCATCCTTGGCAATAACAGTGAGGGATGGTATTATGATCTGTAGGTACACGTGTGTGCGCCCCCCTTTCTGGGGTCATTAACTCGGGGTCGACGGAGGTACTACTGACCTGTGGGGGGCATGTGACCGGTGCCTGAGAGGCGGCGGGATTTAGGACCAGGTAGCTCGTAAGTCACAGAGTCAGGCTGTGGCGGCCTCTGACGCGGGGGAGGGTGGCGGATGTTTGAAACGGGTCCCGCAGGGTCGGGAGGGAAGGCAAGGCTTTGCTATTTGAACACCGTCTATCGAGAGAGAGAGAGAGAGAGAGAGAGAGAGAGAGCCTGGGCAGAGGGAGGGGGAAATGGCCTTGCAGCTCCGTGCGTGGCATCTTGCACGAGGCGGTTTTACTGTCGTATGGGTGAGGGGCGACTAACAACACATGGGGTTCCTAAAAGCACTTATATGTATTTGTATTTACATGGGATACTAGCTGATGATCATACTTTTTTACATAGCATTTCACATTTACAGTTGACATACAAACATGAGGTAGTGTCAAGCAGGTGTGTGTAAAGAGTGCATTAAGATAGCAACACAAGTTATTGTTCAGTTATCAGCTGTCCAGTCTTTGTATATCTCTTCATTACATGTAATATCGGTTATACAACTTTCTCTTTGCCCATTCTCCTTTATATTAGCAGCAAACGTTGGTCAACAAGGCACTTATTACATCAATGGTTTCTGCACGTTGCAAGAGATTTCGGGGTGGGTATGGGTGCAAGGCGCCACACCGTCTATGGCTGGGGGGCTTGGTGCAGGGGTCAGGGCCGGCGGGTGTGGGCTAATCTCAGTTACATCCTAGTATTCTCGTTCATACCTGGGGCAATGATGTACTGCGGAAGGTTAACAGCTACAGTGTTTTATTTTGTTGTTCGCTCGCGTCTGGTGACTCGTGAGAACGAGTCTTCAGCGGATCTGCCATGCAGTGGGAGGTGGGGAAAGTGTGGGCCTCTGTGAGGCTGTCAAGTGGGGGTCACTGTGCAGCATTCATTGTTTCTGCCTTGGGTTGAATATGCATGTTTCTAGCAAGATGGAGATGGCTTAATACAAGATGGCTTCTATTCTCAGCCACATAACGTGATGGTGCAGCCCCATGTGTCGGCTGTCAGCCGCCCTGCCGCCTGGGCTCGGGGGGCCGGGGGGCCCCTGACGAGTCATGGGTCTCAACCAAGGTGGGACATGTAGTGGGAGGGGGGGGGGGTCCTGTTGACCTACCCTTCCCTACATGAACTACGATGGATATATTGTGTTTCAGAGCCCAGTGCCACACCTTCTGAGCCTCGATGGAAAGGGTTCTGGATCGTGTGCCGCCTTGCTTCCTCAAGTAAAACATTGCCGTGGTGTTGTCCGTCAAAACTCTCACTGTGGACCCTCTGATGTGAGGCAGTAACGCCCTCCGGCCCAGCGCACTGCTCTCAGTTCCAGAACGTTGATGTGCAGGAGAGATTCCGTCTGAGACCAACGGCCTTGTGTTTGCAGAGTGCCCATGTGTGCCCCCCAGCCAGTTAGGGACGCGTCCGTCACTATGGTTAATCGAAACTCCGGCTCCTGTAGGGGTTGGATGCTTTTCCACCACTGAAGAGCTAATAGGAGCTCGTCGTCGTCGACGGTCAGTTTGTCTGACCAGAGGCCTTGAGCCTGCGTCCATCGGTCCGCCAGAAACTGTTGCACTGTCCTCATGAACAGGCAGCAGTTGCCCACCAGACGAATACAGAACGCCATAGCGCCCAGGATCAACGTATATTTTCTCATTGACAGTCTGGTATTGATTTTCAACTGACCTGCCAATCGACTGAGTTTGGTGATCCTGTCGAGGGATGGTCTCACTAACCCTGACTGGGTCTCGAACTGTGCGCCCAGGAACACCAAGCTTCTTGACGGTGTTAATGAGGATTTCCCGAAGTTTATCGCAAACCCCAGCTGTTGTAAGAGGTTCATGGTGGCCTGCAGACTCCTGTGCGTCGACATAGGGGAGGACCCCCTCACCAACCAGTCGTCGAGATACGGGTATACATGATGGCCTTGCCTTCTCCGCCAGGCTGCCACCGGGGCCAAACATTTTGTGAACGTTCTGCGGAGAAAGTTTCAGTCCAAAGGGAAGTACTGTGAACTGGTAGTCCGCTCTACCACAAACCTTAGAAACTTCTTGTGTCGCTGACACATCGGTATGTGGAAGTACGCGTCCTGCAGGTCCAGAGACGCCAGAAAATCTCCTTCTTGAACTGACCGGATCACTTCTTGGAGCGTGAGCATCTTGAATTTCATGCTTTTCAACAATTTGTTTAGCTCGCCCAGGTCTAGGATGGGACGCCACTTTCCATTTGGCTTTTTCACCACAAAGTATCAGGAATAAACCCCTTAACCCCTTTGTGACGCCAGAACAAATTCTATAGCACCTTTTTGTAGCATAAGTGCTACTTCCTGCTGCAACACGCTCAGATGGGATTGAGCTACAAATGCCCGAATGTGCGGAGGGTTGCTTTTGAATTGCAGGGAATGTCCGTATCTTACAGTGTCCAACACCCATTGATCCATTGTTATTTGCTCCCATTCGTTGATGTAACATGATAGTCTGCCCCCCAGAACGTTCCGATGCCCGTCATTGCTGGTCCTTGGTCTGCTTATCCCTCGTCGACGACGAGTAACCTGCTCTCTTCGTGGGGGCTTGGTAGTCCCGGTGATGTTTAGCCGCTTGCTGAGCTCGTCTGTATCCCTGGGAGGGGTATGTTGGCCTACTGAAGGATCTGTCCCTCGACGCCGAGAATCTGGAATTTCCCAATGCTCCCCTGAAGGGACGAAAAGACCGGAAACTCTGACCACTCTGGAGGGCCCCCAAGGAACGCACCGTGTCTGAGTCCTCTTTCATGCCCTTCAGGGCTTCGTCCACCTTCTCGCCGAAGAGGAGGTCTCCTTCAAAAGGCATATCCAGTACCGTGTACTGCACCTCCGGTAGGAAGTTGGTGCATTTTAGCCATGCCTGCCATCGGAGAACCACACCGTTATTCACCTGCTTAAACCCTGAATCCGCGAGGTCCACTGCAATTGTTTATGGCATGATTGGAAGCCTCTTCACCTTCCCTGACCAGCAACATAGCCGCTTTGTGATGTTCATCCGGAAGGTGTTCCAGTATCAGAGCCAGCCGGTGCCACATCTCCCTGTCGTATCTGGCAACTATGGCTAGAGAATTGGCCGCTTTCACTGTGGTAGCACCTACAGACAGCACTTTTTTGCCAAAAGCATCCTGTCGTCTGACCTCACTTTCCGGGGGGGGGGGGTCGTGCACTTGTGCTGGGCCCTCGCCTTCCTCGCCGCCGCTGCCGATACCACTGAATCAGGAGTTGGTTGGGAGGAAAGGCACTTGGGAGTAGAGTCCGGGGCCTTCAATTTTTTCTCTAGATGACCCTTTATCGCTGGTTCCGAGAAAGGGTGGCGCATGTTCTGCAATCCTTCCTTCCACGCATGATCCAGGATGGGTACTGAAAACACTGACCTTCTCCTTTTCCCCATGTGGTCGAAAAGAAAACAGTCCTTTTTCTCTTCTTCCTGGGCCAGCTCGAATTGTGTACAATCGCTGGCCATCATGGTGTGAAATGACCCAATATCGTCTGGGGGAGACGGCTAAGCCGGGCTCCTCAAGGTTTCCAATTCTGCTTCGGACTCCCAGGTTGGATCCCTGGAGGGGGGAAGGGAGACAACTGACGAGGCTCTGCTGTCCGAGTTCCAATCCATCAGTTCCCCTTCCTCGCGGCGTGGGGCCGAGAGGTTTGCATCCAGCGGCACTGCCGCGGGGGTTGAAGGCGGTGGTCGACGAGACGGGCCCGGGTCGTCGATAACCAACCTGGACGGAGTTGTTCTAGGTAGTCTGTCATCCAGTGTCTTCAGCAACGTTTGCAACGTGGATAAGACTTCCAATGACAAAAGTGACTGTGGATTGAGCAGAGAGGTAGAACCCAGAATGTTCCCGGAGAGAGGCCTGGTAACTTGTAACCCTAGGTCTGCAGGGCCAGCTATTCTCACATCCTCGTCTCCCGAGGACACCGACAAGGCCTCTTGCTGCAGTGGTGTCTCAGGCAAAATTGGGTCGTATACTTCTGGACGCCAGGCTTCTTGCGGGATCTCCGTCGACGAAGCTATAGTCGTTGTCATCGTCGTCGTCGTCGTCTGCGGTCCAGGAACGGTTGAGGCCAACTGCATCAGCGGCAGAGAAGTAGTCGATGACTGCCCTACAGTTGACGACGGTGGTGGTCGTGCAGGCCTATGCGGCGTTCCGCCTTTTCCGAACCTGCGTTTCTCTGCATCTCGAGGCCGATCTATGACGATCGCCCGAGGCGGATTTAGATTTTTCTTTTTTGTCTTTCCTCGCTGAAGATGAGGATGAAGAGGCCTTCTTCGAAGAAGAGTCCTTGGAATGGCCTTCCGATGAATCTTTCTCCGCCGGTCGCGATTTCTTCACCGGGGGTTCCGACGACGTTGAGCGGTGCGGGGCCTCTGAAGATTTTGACACTGAGGCCGCGCTGCGCGTGGAGCCCACCTCCGAAGGCGGGTATGCCCCCGCTCTGCTGTTCAACCATGCCACAAGTCTTCGACACCGAACTTTAAGAGTCTTCTGGGAGAAGCCCTTACATACGTCGCACTTGTCTGCCGAATGATGAGGGTGTAGACAGTATATGCAGTCCATATGTCCGTACACCTTCTTCAACCCGCACGTAGCGCACGGGCGGAATGGTGCTTTTCCCCGACATCAGGAGAAAAACTGCAACAGCACAACCTAAACCAAATAGACTACACGAGGTGCTCCCACTACCTTGGAGACGGTTGAAATCTGAAGGGAGCCGCAGGGGGCGGATCATTTATACCGCTACATGCTAGTGGGGCGTGCATGCGCGGCCCACAATGACATAGATAGGACACGAAAGTGTCAAACGTTTTCCTATGGGAAACGGCTTTATAAGCTTACCGAGGGTTCCCAGTCTGTCGACGGGGAATATTCTAAGCATGTGAATCCATGTAAGATCCAATGCTGGAGAAAGAGAAAATGTGGCATTTGGTGGGAATGGCCAAGAGGTCCAGGACCACTGGATATGAGGGTATTACGGTCTTATTATTAAGTATGAGCAAATCGTGAGCAAAACAGAATTTGCCTGTGCCATTTTTCTGCAGAGAGAGAAGCGCAAGGACTAGTGGTGTAGTAGAGGATGCCCTGATCAATTAGGGAAGAGGAGACAGGCTTGATACCTTCCTCTGATGGTACTCTTGTTCAGAGAGGAATTGCCATAGCATTTCGGTACTGGACTGCCCTTGTGGGCGGGACAAAGACTGATATGCAAATGGATATTTCCCATCTGTGAAGGTACAGTGAGCAAAAAGCAATGGCTGCGAACTCTCAATGTGGTTAATAACCACTGAACAGGTTATCATGCCTTGTTCTTTCGAGAGAAGGGCGCCTGCTACCTTTTTTGTATTATTGATACCTTCCTCTGCCTGTGGAGAGATCCTGTACTGAGGTACCTGTGGCAGAGGGACCTTAGGATTAAGAGTGACACAAATGGGTTTAGCAGACAGAATGTGGCTTACCTCACTGGCATGCGCTGCCCAGAGGACAACAGGTAATGAGTCCATAAGGTGCTGCATCTGCGTGCTGTGTGATTTATGCAGGTGTGAGGAGTGAAGGAGGCTCTGAAGGAGGCTTCGGTGAGTGGGTTGTTGGAAGTGAAACAAACCTTCAGCTTGCCTAGGTTGTGGAACCTCTAGATAAATACCATCAGGTGAACAATTCATGGTACAATGTATTTTGCATAGCAAATCAATCCCCAACACATTTTCAGGTGAGCAAGGGCTCAATAGAAAGGCATGGTGTACAGTGATGGGACCAATAGAAACAGACAATTCATTTGATACCAGATGTGGAATAATGGTGCCAGAACTCCCAACAGCATTGACAACTTCCTTTGAAACATCAACATTTGGAAATTTAGCAGCTCGCAGCATGGAGCACCTGACACCTGTGTCAATTAAACAATTCACCCTTTTTCCTTGGATGTCACATTTGAGATAGGGACCAGACTGATCCAGTGGGAGCAAAGCAACAGACAGCACGGCAGGGTCCGTATGACAATGTCATTTTCAAACATAGCAGGTATGCATATCCTGGCAGCCCCTGTTAGGAGGAGGTGGGGGAGGTGGACGAGGTGGAGGGGGTGGAGGGGGTGGTGGTGGTGTTAGTGTAGGGTAGCAGTTAGAATTGTTAGGAGGAATGAAATAATTGCATGGAGCAGTGGGACCATATTGCCGTGGTCTGGCAGATTTGGTAGGACATTGCTGGTTGAGATGGCCTCTCTGCTTACAATATCTTCATTGAGGTTGCCCTGCCAGGGGTTGCTGGGCACGCAAAAATGGGTGTGAAAATGTCTGCTGTGGCTGTTGGCACTGGTGAAAAGGGGGCAGAGGATTCTGTTGGGCATAGGGCTTGCATGAGGTACCCGGGGGACCCTGGACATGCCAGAGGAAGTCTTTCGTTGCTATATCTTCAAAGCCATGAGGTAGGTAGCCCCATCTTGCTCCTGGCGTTTGAGTTTTTCATAGAAATGCTGAGCTGCTTGCAGTGCTTTTTCTATACTTTCAGCTTGCCACCCAATCTGAGCACTCTGAACTTTTTTATAAAATTCAGGAAGTAGACCAGTCACAAAATGAGACACCAATGCAGGTTTAGCACCAATGCAGACGCCCTCTGCCTCATTTGGTTCCAACTGATTTTTTGACATGTGCTGAATTGGTTTTGTCTAATCGTTTTTTAAGTTTAAAGACACTTTTTACCTACAAACCAAGGGGACGGCGATGGGCTGCACTTTCGCCCTGAATTTGGCAATTATTTTCATGTCCTTGTTTGAAGAATTTTGTGCTGAATGACGTTAACCCTTTCATAAAAAACATCAAGTTATACCGTCGGTATATTGATGACATCCTTCTACTTTGGGAAGGTGACTTTGATACATTGTAATGCTTTATGGTTTGGCTCAATCAGGTTGATGTCAATATAAAATTCCCCTTTGAACATTCAACCTCTCGGATTGCTTTCCTTGGCTTATCAATCTACAATGAAGAGGGTTTTCTGCAGACTGAGCTCCACAGAAAATCGATGGAAAGGAATACCATCCTGCAGTTTGAAAGCCAACACCCCAAAATCCTTTTGCGTAATCTCCCATACAGGATGTTTTTATGGTTACCTCGCAATTGATCCAGCATCACGCAATTTAATACACATGCGGATGTGTTACAAGCCAGGCTCATACATCGAGGGTACCCCTGGAAACTGATTAAACATTCTAGACAAAGGGTGTGCTACATCAATTGGGATGCCTTACTGACTCCCAAACCTAAAAAATGGAGAGAAAGAACAGTTAGTTTGTGTGCCCACTTTTTGCCAAACAGTGAGACAATCAAAGCTATCATTTTGAAAAATTTGGAGGATTCTCAATTCCACTGACCTCCAGCTACAGAAACGGATTTACCGTGAACAAATGGTTGTAATGACCAAAAGTTTGAAAAATGCTACCACCAAAGGTTCGAACACCAAAAGTTCGTACCTTTGGTGGTAGCATTGCAGGTAAGTATAATATAAAAAAAAGACTGCAGGGGCTGCAGTGGTGTCCCCCACAACACCACACTCACTATACTTTGTGGACAACCCCGCAGCACACCCATAAAATTAAAATAAAAAAATGAAAAAAACAGGGGCTGCAGGGGTGTCCCCCACAACACCCCGCTCACTATACTTGGCAGTATAGTGAGCGGGGGATGTGGGGGACACCCCTGCAGCCCCCGTAGTACATGTGTTCGCATGAGAAAGGTGCAAACTTTTGGTAGTTCGCACCTTTCTCATGCGAACATTCCACCCGCGGCCAAATCAGCCGCGTTCGGATCACTCGGATTCACAGAAACCATTATTTGCTTTTTAAAAAAAGCAAAAACTTGGGGTAGAAACATACTCATGCCACCAGAATACCTTTACTTATTAATCAAGTTAGAGATACTAATCTCAACCAAGTTAAAGGCCATTATCCATGTATTTCATGTGTAGCTTGTAAATTCTCCCTAAAAATGATGGCTTTTTCCATTGATGGTAGGACTTGGGAATTACGTACATTCACTACTTGCAGAAGTAAGAACGTAGTGTACGCTATTTAATGTCCATTGCTTTATGTAGGTAAAACCTCTAGAGAGGTCCACCTGCGAATCAATGAACATCGCTCTAAGATCAGAACGCGTACACTCTCTGCACCATTAGTGTCGCACTGTGTGCAAATGGGCCATAATACAGAATCATTAAAATGATTCTGTATTGAAAAAGTGGGCTAGTTCAAACAGCTAACAAATTGGCTTACAAGGAGCAAATGTGGATTTTTAATCTAAAAACACTCCATAAAGGCGTTACTGACAATATTAGTATTCACGCTGACTCAGGCTTGCCCTTAGCGCTTTTGCAGCTTCTGTTCATTTCACCCTCTATTTAATTATGTTTCAATTCACATACATGCGCTTTTCTGACAAGTACCATCAGACATAGCAGTCAGGCCCATGTTTTGTTGAGGTCAGGCACTGGTTTCTTGCCAGTGCTCATTTTCGCTACTTACATGCAATGCATATTCTATTACTTTGATGTTTTTTTAAACATATGTGGCCAATTAGCTGTTTTCCTCATTATGCAGCATAACGGTCACGTGATCCCCACTCACAGTTGTTTCCCAGTGTAGTGCCATTCTTGGGGGCATTTTGGGCGTGCGTCGGGCCGCTTAAAGCCGACGCAGTACGGCATTTCGCCGGCGCCATCATTCATTTGCATGTTTTATGCGCACACGTGGCGTTCACGGATGTCTTCATTTCCGTACGGAGCTTAATGTATCTGACTACTCCGAGTTGCGTCCTGTTCCCAGGCGAGGTGAGTTTCTCAAGCTCTGGCATTTCTCTTGGGCATAGCGGGCAGCCACCTATCGGCATTGTTGCCTCCCTAATCTTCAAGCTTGTCAGTTCAGGCTTAGTGTTTCTTGGCTTACACTACACGCCAAGCCGTTCGTTGCCCCCACAACCTAGTCATAGCCTTTGGGCACAGTTTGTCATTCAATGCAGTGCCTTCTGTGAATTTGCTTCCCTTTTTGTGCTATGGCTATACTATGCATGAATATTTCTGCATAGTTTTTACTTGATGTTAGACCTTGTGTATCATTTTCTGTTTTAGTTTTTGGTTCATAACTGTATTTATTTTATTTTCATTACAGTTTTGTGCTTAATGTACTCAATACCAGAAGTGCTCTGTCAAGTGGCGCTTTCGGGGACCCTTTGAATTGTTAGCCAATCATTTCGGCTACCCCGATACAATTTACCTTGTCTTCTTCCACCAAGCAAATGTTGTTTTGGACGTTTCTTGTTCAAGTTGAGACCCCTCAAGCTGAGCTGCTTTTCATTTCATTGTCACCATGCATGGTTTCTAACTTTTTGCCTTGACTTCTTTAGATCTTGTGCCAAATTGGGCACAGTTTGAAGCCTTGCTGGGTGTTCGCCCCACTCAGTTTATTTTTTGCACACAGCAGTTCTTGCATTCCAGGTCAGTCTGTGAGCACGATTTGAGCCTTTTTTTGCACTAGTCCACTTTCAGTGTTGTAGCTTCACTTTGGTCATGTCGGCCCGCCATTGCTCAGTATGGCTCTAGTTCAGGTCTCGAAAACCCTGTGCTCTGGGGTTCAACTCTGAGTAGGGACGCCATTATACTAATTCTCTTTGTATATTAGGTACCAATGTATATTGTTATAACATTTTAGGCCTTTTTAGCCTTATTAATTTTATTGTGCAAGCAGTTTGCATTTATGCAATATTATATAGTTATGTCCTTGTGTTTTTTGCAGTATGTTTACATCTTCCTCCTGATGAAGACGTTGTTTAAACCAACACCCCACGTCGAAACCGGTTGAGAAAAACCTCAAAGAGAGGCGATCCTTGTACTTCTATGTTGTGATCCACCTTTACGATAGATTGTGCTTCAATAACTTCTATTGTGTCTTTTATAAATACGAAAATAATGAATGTGTTTGTGGGGAGAAGTTATGAATTTTTCTCCTCATATGTTTATAGTTTGTTTTTGTTGTCTTTTAGCAATTCGGATGAATGTCACTGATTGGTGAGTTGTGTGTGAATGTTGCCCTATGAATGGAAACTGTGTTTTGAAACTTTTTAGCCTATTTTAGGCAAATAATGCTCCTGTTCTGCTGTGTTTCGAATTTTTAAAGTGTTTAATCATTTGTGATTAATTCACTATTTCTTTAATTTTTGTATCATTTAAAAATACATTTTGATATGTTGTTATAAAATAATTTCTCTGGACAATTTTTCTGTTTTTGCTGGTATAATTATACTCTGGTCCAGAGGTTAGAGTTCCCCTACGTCTTTCTGGTTTCTGCCTTAGCTTGTTCCCCAGCATTCGGAATACTAGAAAAATTGGTAAAACAGTCAGTCATTCTAGATCGGTACTCTGAGGGGATTAAGGCTAAACTTGTTTACATGAGGCTATCTTTGACCAATAGTATTTTTCTACAGCAAGTGCGGTAACTATAGTAGTACCATCAGCCAGTGCGTCAGGCCATTGTAGTTTATCCATAATCTGTTTGTATAGAGTGTCTTTGAGCACAGCTTGTAGGAGTTGTTTAAGGTCACCAATGGTGGGATCATAACAGGCACTGACTGTGTTCAAATGTTCCATGAAAGCAGTGGGGTTGTCGAGCAGCATGGGGAATTGTTGTGCCATATGGTATAAGTCAGTGGAGCTCCAGGGAGTGAGACTTCTCGTAGGTTCAGCCTCAGTATTGGCAGAAGGCAGGTGCGCATAGGCATAAGGGTGGTGGCAGCAGCAGCAGCGTATGGTGTGTCACCCATGGTGTCTAGCAAAGGGGTGGTGGACATGGAGGTATGCGACAATTTGAGGTCTCATTTAGATACTGCTGTGCATGCTGCTGAGCCAGTTTTAGCTGCTGCCAACAATTTGTGCAAATAGCCAGAGGTCCACTTGGCATCCAGACTGGGAAGTCGTTGGTGCTGGCTGGTGTTAATGGGGGTGGAGGAGGCCAGCGTTTTCACTTTGGTGGTAGAACGTAAAACATGTTGTGGTGGTTTGGGAGCAGGGGGTGGTGTGTGAGCCAGAGGAGGGCTCTGAGGGGTGGGTGCGAGTGGTTGTGGCTGCGGTGGCATGGCAGCTTGCTGTGACATGGGGGGGTGTGGGCAATCAGGAGAGGGTAGAATGGCGGCAGTTCATCTAAAAGGTCAATAGGTGTTTCTGTAGGTGCTTCTGAAGAAGAATCTTTAACGTTGTCTGCAGAAACACTTGGGAAAAGGCCTGGTTGGCCAGTACGTTTACTGTTTGGCTGGCAGGCCTTGGAAGAATGTTTGTATTTTTCTAACTCCTTCTACTCTGGATTAGCCTGATTATTCTTAAGTGATCTAGTCTGACTGTCATGTATTCTAATAGTTAACTTCTTGTACCAGGTGAACTGGGATGACCAAGGACCATCAGACACCTTAGACCTTCTTAATTCTAAAGCCCTGCGCAAGACAACCAGATGATCAGTATCAAATGAGCCCTCAAGAGGTCACTGAAAGTCCTTTTGAAAGCGGGCAAACAAATTCCAATCTTCCAGATATTTACAGGTGAACGCACCATACTTTGAAAACATGAAGAAAGCATTGGTCCCTGCCGCAAGTGTAAGTGGTGTTTTGGATAGCTCTGAGCCCATGGCTAAGTCTAGAAAATAAAAGAGCATGGAGGGTTACCAGACATTTGGTCGAAAAAAATTGGTCGACTGGACAAATGGTCGAACCAATTTGGTTGAAAACCAAATGGTCGAATTTTTTTATTTTTTATTTTCACCCCTTTTTTTTCAAAAACGAAAACCCGAAAAATATATATATAAATAAAAAAAAAATGTGACCATTTGGTTTTCGACCAAATTGCGTTGACCAAATTTCTTTCGACCAGTTTTCAGTCGACCAAATGTCTGGACACCAGCATGGAGACACAAAGGAAATGGGCCTGCAGCTAGTGCAGGTCAAGAGGGGTGGTGCAAACAAACTAACGACAATTGCTACTTACCGTTGGTGACATTGAAAAGACAAACAAATGAGGTGGCACAGAAGGTGAGTCAGGAGCCAGCAAGGTTTGATACAGGTTGCTGAATACAAAGATAAAGTAAGACACAAGATGCCCTAGAGGAGCCGCTTCAGTTTAGTTCAGCAGTAACATTTGTTCCTTAACTCCTGGATGGCCAAACGCCATCGGCTTCGCCTCTTTAGCTTCAACAAGAACACAGATATAGATTATAAGGCTCTGAGTGTTGTAGTAGAAAAAGTAATGATGGGGCCAATCATGAAAAATATAAATGTTTTCTTTGTTTTTTTCCAATCACGGCTGCCCTAGTGTATGGTAGCAAAGCATGTAGGTATTGACTGTGCACTCATTTGTCAGTAGCATGGAAAGGGTGCTGGTAACAATACCCACAATAAATCAAGAAATACAACACACAGTAAATTCAGCAACCCAAAAATGACACTGACAAGTAACCCCAAGGGAATATGGATATCCCCAAAACAAAGCAGGCCTGCAGGCAGCAATTTAAAGACGTCTGGAGTATGCAAAGGATATGTGTTGTAATGGCATACCACAGTGACCCTCTGAGTGGCAAAGGCAAGCCACGGCATGGAGAAAGTAAAAAAATAACACGGCAGAGTAGAATAAACACAAGGCAACACAATCAGCTGCTACCATAGAATCGGAATGCACAACAATCTTACAGCAATGCCTCACCGAGAAAGAATTCTTAATTGACAAAAAGGGGCAAATGCATCAAAACCTGTGGCTTATACTGGGAGCCATGCAACAACACACATGGACCCCTAATCTGTACACCCACACAGGTCACAAATCGTGGCTATGTGGCGGCACACATTAACCACCGGCGCAGTGACTCTGAAACTCACTCAGCGCCCAGATGCCTCTGAGTTTGGCGCGCTATACAAATGACTAAATAAATACATCTGGGAAGAGTAGCATGTCCCCTTAGTTTTGTAAATACCAAAAATAGACTTTTGCCCAGTGAAGTCACACAGGGGCCGTAGGCCTGAATCACAAGAAAATCACAAGACAAATGCAATATGGATCACAACATCATTTTTAAACAGTATGAACTGCAAACCGAACAGTAATATAAACGGTTAAACCTAACATGAAAAACCAAAAAAATAGAAATCACATCACCGGCCAAACTGCAGACCAAAAATAAATAACCTTCAGCAGCAGTTGAAGCAGTTCTAGCATAACGCGACAAATAGACAGTAACAACACGTACAAACTGTTTGCACGAAAGGTCCTCTAAAATGTGCAGCTCATCATTGAGGGAACAGCGGGAGTCAGTGAACTACGATACCCAGATTAAAACGACCAAATTAGTACTACACAAGCACTACATAAGGACTGCATTCTGAAGTTCATTGCTTGCTATTTATTTTCGTATTTATTTGACATTTGTAGCGTGCGCCAAACCGTTAGATATCTAGGCACTGGAGAGCATGTAATACACATTACAAGTGTTACCACAGCCAACAATAGATAACATAGGATTGGCATAATCATGTTAAGCATATTTACAGATATGATATTTACAGATACATTCTTCCCGTTGGTACAAAATCAGTAATATTTACATATAAAATCTTATTTACAGAAGCATATTGTATAAGGATGATACTGTGAGCATTGAGGAACAGAAGGCTACACATTGGAGGTGAAGAACCAGGCTTTAAGTTTTCTGTGGAATGAAGTGTGTGAAGGGTCGGATTTAATGTCTAAAGGTAGGGCGTTCCAGCCTTTGGCTGCCACAACTGGGAAGCTACGTCCCCCAGCCTTTGTTCTTTTGAATTTCGGAACAGATAGAAGGGAGGCTGAAGCAGAGCATGTAGGCTTGGTGGTTTGGGTTGGAGTTAACAGGTTGGTAAGATATTTAGGAGCTATATTATTGAGGAATTTGTGGGTGAATGCCATTTTGAATTTGATCTGTTCTCTTCTTGGTATGTTTAGTGCTGCCCGAAGGGCATTGTTTTGAGTGACCTGTAGTTTTTTAATGCTGCTAGTAGCAGTGCCAGCCAGGAGGATATTAGAATAGTCGAGTTTCTACAGAATGAGAGCTCTTGCTAAGGTTAGGCAGCTGTCTGCTGATAAATAGGGTCTACATGCGTTAATGAGTTTGGCAGTGTAGGCTGCTGATGATTTATCTTTGTTCATTGTTTAATGCTGCTCTGACACACTACCGTGGGATATCTAAATGTGTGTCTTTAACTTTTCTGCAAAAATTGCCCAACACAGACTTGTTACCCTAGTGGTCTCTGCACACCTCACAACCATAACTACGCACAGGATAGCCTGAGGCACTAATCCAATGGGTACTCAATTTGCGTGTACATCTCTAGACTGGAGCTTGTAAATGGTGGTTATGCAGACGCATGATGGACACTGTAAATGCACTGAATGCGACAGACAGAGCAAAGAAACTAAATCTGGAGCACAGCTCACTAGTTAGATACAGACTAATGCAAAATATACCAGGGGGTGTAGGCATAGAGACAGCGAATACATGACATGGCAAATCAACAGGAAAATACAGAAGGACACGTGTCACATGGAGCTCTCTCTGAAGGGACCGCCCTCAGAGTGCAGTTTATACAGCATATCAGGAGCAATCACTAATATCTTATAGCATTTCCACAATGGCGGGTGGTACTTGGCATGATGTTGTGGACATTTGGTAATAGCTGGCATCATCTTACTTGTGACCTTGTGAAAAAGTCTTGCGGGTGCATCGGATGGGTACATTGTGTTATATTATGGACAAGAAGCATTCAAAGAAACAGGGAAGAGAAGGTCTGACCTGTCTCTGTGCTTTGTTACTGGGTCTTGGTCTAATCTGCCCCAGGCGGGGTGTGGGCATGTCATGTTAGAGGAGCTGAATGCAGAGGGGTGGAGGAAAAGGCAAAATGGAGGAAATGAGGCCTAAATGCAAGTGAGGGCATGCTGTGTGAGAGCACAATGTAGCTTACCATAGCGTAACTATGGCATACAAATCCTGCCATCAGTGGGTTTTCTCTTAACATACATTTCCTGTGAACTCAGGAAATCTTTGCAAATATTTGTTTCTCATGTAATATTTTGATTTCTCTTGGCTGTTGCCAATACTTGTGGCCAGATTCACAACCTTTCTTGCCAATGCAGGTTTTCTTATCACATATAGTTCTTATGAACTCATTTGGCTTTTGCAAACAATAGTTTATTATGTTATTACAGTTCCTTTTTCTTGGCTAGTGCCAATATTTATAGGCAGTCTCGCAATCTTTCTTTCACTCTGCTCTGTGTTCAAAAGTGCCCAATACTTGCTTTTACTCTGATCGATATTCAAAATGCTCAATATCTGCTTCCACTTTATTCGATACTCAAAATGCCCAATACTTGTTTCCACTTTTTTTCGATTATTCAAAATGTCCAACAATTGCTTTCCCTGTGTAGGCATTCAAAAGTACTCATCATTGCTTTTATCTCAATCAGCATTCATTCAGTTTCAATTAATGTCTGTTACTTGTTTCATGCATTTTCCTGCCAGCCGGTGTTCCCCTTCTGGTTACACACATTGGTCGGCCTGCGTGGTCCTCCGCCACCATGAATTCCTTATTTCCGGCGCGGTACCTTGCATCCTCTCCCAGCGGCTCGCCATGGCTGCGCTTTCCCAGCGATGCTTCTCCTGCTGCTTGTGACGCACATGACGACTTTGCTCAGCCTCGTCAGCCTCCCTCTTGTGGTTTGCTACTGGCCTCTGCATCTTCCACAGGGTCTTGAGTGCTCTGCTTGCCAGACCACTTCACCGGACAGGTCTGCCTGCACCCTGCAGTTCATGGCTCCACAACCACATCTGACTCCATTTCCTTCTTGATTTTGTCTTTTAAAGTTCCTGCCATTGTAATTGTTCTGAAAAGTACTAGACCGCTCACTGCTGAAACCGTAGTCCTGTCTCACTCTTGATGTCCTCCTCATGTTGGTGTTTGTCTACATTAAAAAAATAATGAGGATGTGTGGTTCTAGTTGTTCTCTTCCTCGTCCCAGTAACCTACTGGTGTTTCTTAGGGAATATTACTGAAGCCGAACAGGGAAAGGTCTGACAATAGCCTATACAGGCAGGAGGGATAGAGGGTTTGTTGTGAAAGGGAAAAGGGGGATACCATGTCTCACGTAATGACCTTTCCATTTAACTATCGCCCTATCGCACTCTTCGGCGAGAGCAGCACCCTTTTTTCTTACTTTCGTCTTGAAGTCCCTTAATGAATGGGTTAGGTCAGATGGTAGACTAGACAAGAATCAGGCTGGGTTTAGGAGTGGCTTTAGGACCCAATTAATTGGTTTCCTATTGAGCTTAGTTATTACAACAATGAGACTGGAAAAAAAACCTCTATCTATCCTTTGTTGACTTATCCTCTGCATTTCACAGAGTTTGCAGATAAACTGTATGGTGGAAGGAAGCTGAATGAAATATCCCTCCAAGCCTTGTGGAAATTTCTATTGCCCTTCACGCAAATACCAACTTGAAGGTGCTTCTGAACCAGTAAGACGATCTGACAAGGCCGGTTGCTACTGCAAGGAGGGTGGGCAAGGGCTGCGCCCTGGCACCTGCCCTGTTTATTCTCTACCTGTCAGATTTAGCAACATGGCTGGGTCAAGTAACATCGTTTCCCCCTAGCCTAGGCCCTCTGCATATGCAGTATCTAGCATGCGCAAATGTCCTGGCGATATTTTATGAAACCTGCATTGGGTTGCAGCGTTCATTATCTGCTCTGAGTGAATTTATGGAAGTGCCCGACCCAGCCTTCAATGCGCAAAAGCCAACATAATGATCTGCAGCTCCAATATACATTTATATGGACGATCACTGGTGCTCCCCTGGGTGTGGTGAAGCAATAAACGTACCTTGGTTTTTCCATATATATCCGACAAGCAAAGAAAATGCACATGAACCTTTAAATAATAAAATGTGGCATATTCTGCGTTCAATTGAAGTGACTCAGTAAATAATTTGGCAAACTCTTGCTTGAGTGGCTAATCATATTATTAAACCAAAATTATTCCTGCTCTCTTATACAATGTTGAATTGTTATCTTATGAGGAAGAGGATAATCGGCAGCCTTTGGAGGACCTGATATGGAGAGGTGTGTTAGGTCTACCAAAATGTGTTCCAGCTGGTACTATAGGTACTATAGGTCAAGAACTTGCTCTTATCTCCATAAGGCTCAGCTTAAATGGAAAGCTTTCTCATTTTAACGAAAGATCAGGCTCCTGTCTCAAATTTCTTTATTTTTAGGTCTGAATTTCACACTGTTGAATAACACTTCTATTTATCAAGATGGTTTCCATCATGTAATCGAATACTGCAAGATCTGTCTCGTTCATTGGATTAGAACCAGAGACGGTAACATGAGATATGTGTTATTCCGGGAGACAGTGTAGCTTGTAAAGCCTGTGTCAGTACCTGAACCCTATATTGTAAAGTTCCCAATGTCCCCTGTGGAGGAACACATTTTTAAGGTTCGGTATGAAACTTTTACCCACTGCATAAGTGGAAGGAGTCAAAAGCGGATTGCCTAGATCAAAAAGGTCCTGTAGGTTTTGCAAGCAAGTCGACTCTGTTGAGATATGCTAAGTATGAATGGCGTTGTATGTTTTATGTGTTTGGAATTGTTATATTTCTTTATTAATTGCTTACTGTGTAAGGTTTTCTTGTTCAAACCAAGAACACAATACAAAATAACCATATGTATACACACCAGACTGGTGTAGCTTTTCTCTTAGCTGCACCTTAGAGAAATGCAATGGGTTTTTTGCTTCATTGACTAGTGTGCCCAGTTCTGGTCTCTTAATATTTTGATTCAGTGATTTTGTGCTCTGCATTTTATGATGAAAAATATATTGAAATGCAATGTTTGCTTTATTGGTTTAAGGTTTGAATATCCTGAGCTTGAAGGATAAGGCTGGACAGGACTTTGTCAATGGAATTATGATTTGATTCACATATAAGGCTGAACAGGGGTTTATGTGTTGCGAAGTATTGAAGTTCTATGTGAAGAAATTGATGAAGATTGATTTGACAGAAATTTGACTTCTTACCTATCAAACGAATGGCTTTTGAATTATATGTGAAATTAGTAAAAACTGAGGGGTTGTGGCCTGGCGTGCCGAGTGGCAACCTGACTGCCTGAGTGCCTCAGGAGAATCGAGCTATAAAGGGCCAAATTAAGTTTCATTTCTGACTCTCAATTGAGTAATTGCCCAACTGATTACTTGCCTACACTACGGAGCTGCAGATGACTATCAGTCTCCGACTTGCCGGCCAAGTAAGGTTTTGATAGTGGTGCAATAGTGACAACTGAAGGAGACTTGGGCTGTGGTGCTTCAATGACATCAAGGCCCTGCTCAGTGGTCTGGAATCTGGGTGGAGCCACAGGACTGGTGAGCATGAAAGTTCTGAGTCACTCCTCTCTCGGTGCCGATATCGGAATTTGAGCGGCAGGCCGAGACCAGTAGAAGATGCAACTCACTGTTCTCATTGCTGCATCATTAGAGCTGACTGAGGGGCTAGCAGCTACATGCATACGGGCTGTGGTGGAGGCCACCAGCTGTGTGGGAGACAGCCCACATGCCTCTGTGGAGTCTTATAATTGAAGGATCTAAGGTCTGGGGGTCTTTACCTATAGCCGCGCTGCTGCACCTGCACCAGCAACTCAACACAGGTTTCTTCAGTGATCTGTCCAAGCCTCCAATGGTCCTGATCCTTTACCTTTATCCCATATAGGTGTTTGTTTGTTTATTTATTCGGTAATGCGCACCAAGCCCTAGGGTAAGCGGGTGCAACAGAAACAAGAAATCTTAAAACTTAGTTACAGTGCAAAGGTAGCAATACATAGAACAGTGATTGCAATCGGAGCAAGATACCGGTACAAGATACATTAAATACAAAGCAATGGTCTTGGTGAGTCAAGGTGTGTTGTGACCCAATGCCCATGTGCTTGCTGGAACTGTGGTGCCTAATAGTGGCAGAAGAGAAGTAACATGACGAGAATAAGGGCATCATCTGGTGAATCTCGATGGACTGTGGTACTAGAGGTGGGAGGATCAGCTGAAGAGAGGTAGCCCTGCGAACGGCGGGATGGAAGCTAATATCTTGGTGTTGTTCCAGTGGAGTGGCTGGCTTTATGTTAATCTCCTGGCCCTCCCGTGATCTACTTCTGGTGGTGGAATGAATTGTGGTTACTTAATCTGCAATAATGGTGCACCCAAACTGGAGCGGTGACTTGGCCCACACTGGATATTAGAGGTTGAGGTTTGGATTGCAGGTGAAAGTGGTTGCCCCCCTCGATGGCAGACCCAGATTCATAGCCCCCCTCCAGAGGGAGGTGAGTGCTCCTCATCTCTCCCTCGCTGCGGTCACGCTTTGTGGTGCAGTAAAAGGAGTTGATATCCAGTCCATACTGGAGCATTCCCAGAGGCTAGCCGACTGACTGTTATACACAGTGGCGAAAACATGTAAAAAAGGAGCTTGGCGTAGATGTTGCAAAAAGTAGCCTTGTTGAATAAGCGGGTAGATGAATCGAAATAGTGTATTAAAGAGGCTTAGACAACCACATTGAGCAATTGGCCGAAGTGAGTGGGTGCAACGAATTGAAGCTTTTCTACGTTGTGACGAATCTGCTTGAGTCTCGACAGGAGGATGCAGAGCACCGCTTGCGCCGGAATAATGTTCAAGTAAGGGGTGGCCTGACAAACATAAGGGATACAGACTTGGGGGAATATGTAAAATACCTTTTTTGCTATATTCTTGCCTCCACCTGAGGCAGACTGGGAGGATTAAAAGGTCCCCTCAGGTGCAGGCCATAGAGAAGGAGTTTCCTCCACGGAAGATGAAGAAATGGAGCTGGATAGAACCTCCCGGACTCGCCCGTCGGGGCCACATTGGCAAGGCCTTATGCCTGATATAGTCACAAGAGTCCACTTCTACACGTAAATCGAGGCAAGTTAATGAGATAAGCTTCAGATGGGCAACAACCACTCTCTATCAAGACCTAGCAGCAGCAACACTGGCCAAACATAAAGCGCTGAAACCCATATTCAAAGTGGCTCCGTGACAAAAACATCTGTTATCGATGGGGCTTACCTACTGTTTTCCTTCTCTGATAGCAGCTGGGTGATAAAATCAATGAAGGAATCCGAGCAACTGTTATTAACAGAGCTCACGCAGATTTATCAATCTCCACATCCAGGCGAAGCACCGCAAGGGTGCTTCCAAAGATGAAACTAGAAAGAAGTGACAAAGCAAGAAAAACCAGGAGAGACCGGAGTAAGCCAACTTGAGTGGTGAAGTTGTAGAGCACAGGCAATTGAACTGCACAGGAACATTCTTGAAGACTCAAACTAATGGTTGGATGTACATTGTTTTGAGTTTGAGATCCAGTGAGGAGCTAGATACCTAAGTGGATTGTCTAGATTGTCGTAAGTGGAGGATTGTAATTGTGCTTTCCGCTCCATTCTTTGGATTACCCCTACGATTGTCTAACGGCTGTTTCAACTGATAGGATCTGTGGCAATCAATTGGTGGGGAATCCTGGGATGTAGGGGTGGGGCAACATATTTATTTTGGGGAAAACGTTCATAGACATGGGTTGCAAGTAGCAGTTACGGGATTGGGATTTTCAAACCTTTCATATTTGATGTGGAGACTTGATGACAGACCCCCCTGATCAGAAGTTAGGAAACTCCCTTTGGATGTTGACCTGGAATGTCCAAGGTTTTAATTTCCCAGATTAAGAGGGGATCAGTTTTAACAAAACACAGTGGTATGTCCGTCAGTGGTATTCCTACAGGAGACCCACCTTCTAAAGGCGATTTATCAAGGCTGTCCCATTGGATTTTTGAAATATTGTTTTCAGTATCCACCGCGTTAGTGAAATCAGGGATCTTGCGTGACCCTCATGGATGTGTTAAGGGCCATTTCATGGGTCATAAATTCACTTTTGTGTCTCTGCATGCTCCTAATGACAGGCAAGACCTCCTCTTGATGGAGTTTCTGCTGCAAATTCAGGTGTTTGCCGAGGGGACTGTGATGAAGCCTATGGATCCCTCAGGAACTCCCTGCCTAAAGTCTCCTGCCAGGTGGCCAGGGAAAGGCAGACGCTTCCTGATCCTGACCTTGGGGGTGGTGTTCTGCAGGAGCATCACCTTGGAGGAGAAGGGGCCCAGGGAAGTGAAAGGAATCTGTGGGATGAGACATGGTATTCTTCTTCCTCTAGGAAGGGTGACTCGACAATATACAGGTGGTGGGCCCATGAGATACTGATTTAAATAGGGGCATACTCACTCATACACGCCTTGCCTTGGAAAGAAATCGGAACCCTTTTAAGGTGCGGGAGACCTATAAAACGAAGAACATTCCAGGGAGGCAGTGAAAGTAAAGTTGGGAATGATACCAGCGTAAAAGAATTGCCTTTTTTTGTATAATCAGGGTTAATGACTAATTCTGATCATATTCATTCAAAGAACTAAGCAAGTCGACAAACCACATTTTTCTTTTAGGGACTTCAAGTCCTAGAATTCTCTTAGTACTGCGACGAGGAACTGGGCTCAAAATGCACAGTGTTACAGGAGTGGTCAGTCCATTCGTGCAGATGACCCACACTTGAGGGAGACTAGGAGGCTTAAAAGGTCTCCTCAGGTGCGGCTATACAGAAGGAGTTGGCTCTGCTGATGAAGAGCAGAGGAAGTCGGAAGCACAAAGTACAAAGTTTGAGTTGGACAGACAGAAGCTGGAGGAAAGAGAGGACATCGAGAAAACTGCATGGCAGATATCAGCTGTTGGTCCTGAGAGAGTCTGTATCCCCTTGTGACCCGTTCTGCATAGGCTGCGCAGAACAACAGCAGACTTACTGAATAGGTTTGCCGTGTCATCAAGCGCTGGAGCAGCAGAGGTACTGTGGAGTACAAGGGGAACAGAGACACACAGTAAGTGATCCCGGGGTGCTCTGTCCCAGTTTGCAGGCTGGAAGTAGGCGTGCACTTGTGTAGTAGCAGAGCGAGTACAAAGCAGCACTCACATGTTAATGAAAATAATCCACACACTGGTTTTGAATACTGAACAATTATAAAACAGCAAAGGCAGCACTCGCTTAGAATGAAAGTGGTTCCCAAGCTACATTTGTATATCCAGCTAAGGAAAAGCAGTGAAAACTTGATATACGAGAGCCTATTCACTGTAATCTTGTAAGCAGGCGTTTCTGGAAAGCCCAACCAACTGTGGGGGTGCATTTATTAAGAGTTGATTTCCATAAGCATTACCCAAGCCAAGAGAGACTGGAAATAAGACAAACACTATCTGGCCAATATTGTGAACAGCAGAAATGGCTAATGTAAGAGATGTGAACTCTGGAACTAAGTGCTCATTTTACATACAACAATTGGTACATTTTGGGAATCCCACAGCTTGTCATAACCAGGGGGGAAGGAGAAAGAGACGCTATCACTGTCAGTCTTTGGTTGTTTGTAAAGTGGGGAAACAAGAGAGGCAAAAAGGTTGGGCGTCGGGAGACAGGTGTCCAGAAGGAAAGTAACATCATTTACAGAAAAGTGTTGAAGAGCATCATGTGAATCTTGTCTTCCCTAAAAATGTGTTGACAGTCTTGCAGCAGTTATTTGTTGAATACTGCAAAACTGTTGAAACATCTTGTCAGCTGACATTCAATATAAAAGCACTTGTTGTTATGAAAAGTTGTTCCGGTAGGGGAGGATACCCGAATGGCAAACTTTTGAAGATTGCAGGCATGTCAAAGAAGCAGCCCAAGTGAAAGTTGGAGAAGTTCTATAAGTTGGTCCTGGCAGAGACATTGTTTGTTTTAATAGTATTGGAGGACGAGCCAAGTAGAGCTGTTGCGAATAAGTTATATTTACTGGAGTTGCTAAAATGGCAAATCATCCAGACCAGTATAAACATTGCTGCTATTAAAGAACAAAACATCTGCTCAAAGAAGAAGAGGAATTTTGCAATCTGTGTTGGAACTTCTTGTTGACAAGTTGAAGTTGCATTAGACTACATTGGATCTTTGTTGCAAACTTGGATTTCCTTTCTTTGCGTGACCTGTAAAGCAGAACCAAGTCTAAAAGCTGGGGAAGGGGAGTTCGCCCAAGTTGTGAAGAGACACTTTGGTTGGTTTGTGAACTCAAGCATTATTGTTCTGAACTGCCATGTATTTCTTTGTTTATTTGTTGTATGGTTAAGTGTGAGGGACAGAAATCCTTTTGTTAGAGTGTTTCCTTTAGTTTATTTCAGGGAGGAAAATCCTTGTCAGGTTAGGGTTAGTGAGACATCCATCCAACCTTGTATCCTAATAAAATGGCATTTATTGAGAAAGCTTCACACGGTGGGCCTGCCTCACATTTCTGAACCCTCATAGCGCTGTCGCACATTCAGTAATGTAAAGAGATATTTTCTATAAAGGAAAACAAGAGGTTTAGGTATTCCCAGCTACATCACTGGGTCTCTAACCCTAATGTCAAACAAAGGGGGACAAGAGCACTGTGTGCTCTGGAACGCCCATTCCTCGCAGGACTTACGAAAGTGAAAGTCTCAACACCCTATAAGCTACTGGTTCCTTTTAAGCCACAAAAGCAATTGCCTTATATGGCAAGCTGGGTAACAAGACCTGGGTCATCAGATTGACGAGGAGTCTTGGAGACACATTTGGTAACGTAACCACTGATAAGGATTGGCAGCTAATATTATGGTATAGATGGTATCTGCCCCAAGAAAGGCTCCACAAAATGATTCACTCGTACCCAACATCTTGCTGGAGAGGATGGATGGATATAAGGGAACCTACTAAGTCCTTCTGGAAAGCGGTTCTCTCGCACATCAAATCAATCACAGATGTTATCTTACAGATGGACCCATTGGTGCTGCTGCTGGGTGATCGGGTATTAGGGTATTACCAATTAGGGGTAATTGAGCAACCCTTATTACCCACCTCCTATTGGCAGTGAAGATCTCCCTGGCACGTAACTGGAAATCCCCCGAGGGTCCGATTATACCGATGTGGCGGGGCAAAGTTTGGGAGATCCTAACTTTTGAGAAAATCACAGCATTAGCATTGGGGAAATATGTGTTGTATTTAGCGATCTGGCTCCCTTTATCAACCATGTTAACAACACACTTCCTAGGAAATATAAAGCAAACATTTACATATATTTGCCATGTTATAAGCAGGAACTCTGGGATGAAGGGTTTAATAATAGGTTGGAGATTTCCGCTGTAGAACTGTGTGATTTTGGGGAGGGTCAGGATCGGGGACTGTCCAGTGACTTAAATACTCTATTTATTATAACGTAGATGTCTGTCTCTCTTGAATAAATAAAGATGTTTAAAAAAAATAGTAAGACTACCTGAGGGTCGTTTGATGTGAATTATGTTGCAGCAATGTGTTCGATTAAAAAAAAAAAGAAACAGCTTTGGAATTATAAATGAGTAAATAAACTGTTTCTTTTACAACGTTGGTCATTTTCGTGTCTGAGATACGTTGATACATTGAAATGCTAATTGATAACAATGTGTACTGCAATGGATTATGACTCTCTCACGGAAGTCTTTCTTGTTTTGTCAAATCTCTCTATCCCTATCTACGTGCATTAGGAGTCGCAGATCAGGTGAGTGGGTGTACGATGACAGAGCTGTGACAGAAAGTTGGGAAGGGACATACACTTCAAAGCCCAAGTGATATAAATCATTGTATGATAGGTATGATATACCTAGAGGTTTCTAAGCATGGACCCGAAGATCAAACCTGTGTTGCTCCGTGTCGTCTTCCTTCCAAGGCAAGCACGTTGACCCTGAGCTATCCTCCTGAGACAAGAGCTGAATCGGGACTGGACATAGACCAGGGGAGACTTCCCCTGGGTCCCTAGTTCAGTGACTGATAGCTTCCCTGTCGCAAAGAAGAGCGCTAGAATTTTGCTCTGGGCCAAGCTGTGAGCTGGGGGGGGGATAGCTCCCTTATAGTCAGAGCTCTTACTAGGCGGGATGATACCAAGGGACAGGCAATAGGCATGAAGGGAAAGAGATATCCCAGAGGCTGTTTTACAGTAAAGTTACAGAGGAAGACGGGGATACCTATTAAAAAAGGAGACCTGTGCACACCACAGTCTGTTCCATTCCCTCACCTTCTGATTAAAGAGTTCCAAAGTCAGGAACTTTCTTTTTGTGCTAGACCGCCTCCAGTTCCTATAGATGCTTCTCCCGATCCCATTCTGACATATGATTAACCAACCGTTCTGTGTCACATGCTTCTGTCGATCTGGCACACCAGCCAGCCAACCTTGATGCAATGGGCATGGTACTTTACTACAACTGTCAGAGAACTGATGTGTATCGAATTATCTGACCTTAAATGTTTTTCAATCCTTCTCGCCACACATCGGGTTCAAATGGGCCTTTTTACAATACCCTACTAACAAGATCCACTGTGAGGTACCTCAGGGGTGAGCCCACTCACTAATTTGATTGCAAGTGTATAGGTCTGCCCTTGCTGAAAGTCCTGCATTGATTTCCAGATAGATGAGACAATGATACTCACCAACATGACAAATTTCAGCCAGACTGGGGTGTCACCAAACAGTAGCCAATTTACTGCATATTAGGCAAAGAATTGATGTCTTCCAGACACCGCTGATCTAATGCCCATACATAGAAATTATACTGATTGGACCATTTGCCCCAGACAGTAGTAGGCATCTCACTACCATCACAGCCTCTTTCCATGGACCTACCCCTCAAAACTAAAGGCAAAAGTCCAGATGTCATACCATATTACAAATGCCTTGAAAAAACCTCCACCAGCTTCCAATGAAAGTATGGGATGAATCTGAGATCACATAAATTACCCACAAAAACATTTATGTGCAGTTTTTCCTGGCCATTCCCAACATGCTTACCAGCAACACATCAACCAGACACCAAAGAGTGATCCACCATTGGTGGCCATACGATGGGCAGCTTCTGGTTGGCACGCAGAAAAACTAGTGTGTCCTTATATCACTTGAAGGTTATTGGTGAAAAGATGGGGGGGGGGGGCACATCTGCATAGATTGCACTCAACTACAGAGAAGAAGGTTAATCATTTAGCGACTCTACTTCCAGTATCCATTCAACCTGATAGTGGAGCCAGCAGTTCCTGCTGATCGACGGGGGCAATGTGTTTGTGCTGGATTCATGGGAGCGAAGGATAGGGCTTGCGTATTTATTTATTTAGCGCTAAAACGAAGGCCCAGAGGCATAGGAGCGCTAACAAACACAAACACATAAAAACATTAAAGAAACTAGAAAGTCGAGCATAAAAACAGAACAGCATAAAAAACTAGACAGATGTGTCAATGAAACAAAGCAGTCTTCAAGCCATGCTTCAAGCAGTCTAGAGTGGCACAGGCCCTTGAGACCTGTTGCTAGAGCATTCCAGCACCTAGGAGCTGTATAGTGAAATGCTCCCTAGCTGACCGTAGTCCGCTTCGAGCTGGGCACTTTGCAAGAGATGGGTATTGTTAGATCTCAGTGTCCTTCGGGAAGGCAGCCTGGACAGCCTATCTGAGAGGTAAGCTGGAGATAGGCCCTAGAGACATTTGTGTGTCAGTAAAAGCAGGTGAAAGGTGATCCTGGCATCCACTGGCACGTGTAACAATCTCCTGGCCTTAGAGATATGATATCTTTTGCTCAGGCCTTCTACAGCAAGCAGAGGCGTTGCTAGGGGGGATAAGGGGGCTATAGCCCCTGGTCTTTTGGTTGTAGCCCCGGATAGAATCTCAGGAGCTACAACCAAAAGGCTAGCTAGCCCCCAGTCCCGACAGTTCCAACATCAGCATAGCCCCGGGTCTTTTCCAGACCTAGCAACACCCCTGCCAGCAAGAACAGCACCGTTTTGGGATCATCTGAAGCTTGATTTTCTCTTCTCTACCAATACCCTGAAACAGGCCAGCACAGTAATCTAATTTAGCCCTGATGATGCCTCTGGCAATGCTAGGCAGTTATCATCATATGATGTCATGCGCCAGGAAGGGTCTTAGCTGAGCCAGCGGCTTAATGTAATATGAAGAAGATGAGACCAGGCTGTTCACATGAGCCTTCTTATTAAGTTCTTGATCAAAAACAACACCCAAGGTTTTAACTTTGGGCAGAGTAGCAATGGGACATCCTGCTATCAGAAATTCCCTGTACTTAAGGTCAAGCTTTCTTAGCCGTGCAGCTGTGCCAGTTATCATCAGATCTGTTTTAGAGTCATTAAGGGCCAGGCCATTGTCCGCCATCCATAGCTGCATCAAAGAATAGATGGCATTAATGGTTTCAGCACCTTGAGCATGGTTACCCGAGAGTGATAAAAGACACTGAGTATCATCAGCGTAGTTTGTATTTGTAACATCTTTAGCATCAAGCGAATCGAACCAAGGCTTCGTAAAAATCTTGTATATAGTGGGTGATAGACATGATCCCTGAGGGACTCACACATCACCTCAAAATCATCAATAATGGCATTACCACAGAAAACTCTAGCTGAGCGGCTCGATAAAAATGACTTGACCCAGTTTGCGGCTCCTGGTGCAAAAGATGCCGAATGTAATAACCTATCGACGAGTGAGCTCTGATCGACAAGGTCAAAAACTGTGGAAAGATCTAAGAGCATAAGTAAGGCAGTACCGCCATCTGTAAGATTTCAGGTCAAGCAATGCTGTTTCGCTGCCATGGGCAGTCCGGAACAAGGACTACTCATGATTCTATATTGGTTCTGCATTGCAAGACACATGCATTAGAATCCGGGGATCTGGCCCAAAGTCCTTTCCAGGTGACACGGGGCATAATTATAAGTTGCCATTCATTTTGTCTGTCCTTAGTGAGAATGTCTGAGCTGAGACTCTGGGATTTCCCAACATAAAGAAAAGCACTGGCTTATAGTCTGCTTTCTTAACTTTCTTAACTGCTTTCTTAACTGCTTTCAGTCAGGGGGATCAACATGGCCACCTGACAGATAATGCAGGGAGAAGTCTTCAGCTGGAGGGATGCATTCTTTAGGAGTAGGCATTTCTCTTTTGGTGCCTTTAGGGGTGTTTGATGACTCCGCTAAAGAGGTTTGCAATAATTAAGACATTTGTTGGCCGGTTTTGTTGGAGTTGGGAGGTCTGCGGGTCCAGGAACACACGTTAAGTACTTTGTGAAAATGTGTAATTAGCCATGGAAGTTGTTTCGGATTTCTGTGACAGTGGCACACTCACCCTTTCATAGTTGTGTTATTCAGATACTTATATGGAAGAATCATAATAGACTTTTAAATGAGAATAATCATCCCTTCTTTTATTCCAAAGTCACTCCCCTCTCAAGCTCTTCACTCATCTACCTCTAACTCCCTCAGGGTCAGTCGTTTTTCAAAGAAACGGGCTGGGGGTAGATCTCTGTCTTCGGCTGTGGACTCACTCTGGAACAGCCTCCCTGCTACTCTAAAACTTGAGGAGAACCATCTCTGATTCCGGAAGCACCTCAAGACCTTCCTCTTTGGTTCTGCCTTCGCTCCCCCTCTCCCCTGCTGATCTATTCTCTCTTGGAACCGTGTGCCTGGCCACTCTCTGTCCTCGGGGCTCAGGTACCTGCTCACCCTGCCACCCTCCTGCCTCTGGGCCACTCTTTGCATTGGGTCCGTATCTGTACCCATACAGTCCCCCCTTTTTCTTCCTGCACTTATCAGATCTACCCTGTCTGCTGCCTTAAACCCAGCACTTGCCAATTGCTGGCTGCACTACCACTGTTTGTTGCCTTTATTATTTATTTATTATGTATCTGTTTCTCCTTTGATCCGCACTTTCCACTTCTCCCCCTTCCATGCACTTTTCCCCTACCCCTCTCCCATGCATTTGCGCATTCTCAATGTCACTGGGCCTAGTACGATCATTGTTTTGTTCTCCTCTGTCCCCTTCCCTTGCCTTGTCGCGCTCTGAACCACTTCTGTACGAGCGCAATAGAAATAAAATATCACTATCAATATCAATAGTGGTTGTTACACTGGCCATGTACTTGGTCATTCAGACATTCATCCTCTGAAGGATAATAACACTGTGCTCTCTCTCTTTTTAGATGCCGACCAGTGTCTAAAATGCCCTGCAGAGAAGTGGCCAAATGCAAGAAGAGACCAGTGCATCCCAAAACATGTAATCTATCTGTCATATGAGGAGCCTTTGGGTGCAGTGCTGGTGTTCATTACACTTTCCTTCGCTCTCATCACGACTTTGGTTCTAGGCCTCTTCATAAAATTCAGGGAGACTGCAATAGTGAAAGCCAATAACCGTGACCTTAGCTACGCTCTCTTGATCTCCCTGATGCTCTGCTTCCTCTGTTCCTTGATATTCATTGGTCGTCCTAAGAAGGTGACATGCGTTCTCCGGCAGGTTATATTTGCTATTACTTTCACTGTGTCTGTGTCTTCCATATTAGGAAAAACTCTGACTGTCGTCATGGCCTTCCAAGCCACAAAACCAGGAAGTAAATTACGAAGGTGGATGACATACGGACTCTCAAACTACCTTGTCATTTTCTGCTCCTCTATCCAAGTCATTATTTGCACTATTTGGCTCTCCGTCGCTCCCCCATTTCCTTCCTTCGACACACACTCTGTAATTGGTCAGATAATATTGGAGTGCAATGAAGGGTCAATCACTGGCTTCTATTGCGTTTTGGGGTACCTGGCATTTTTGGGCTCTTTGTGCTTCTTCGTTGCTTTCCTGGCAAGGACCTTACCAGACAGTTTCAATGAGGCCAAGTTCATCACATTCAGCATGCTGGTGTTCTGCAGCGTCTGGATCTCCTTCATTCCAACCTACCTCAGCTCCAAGGGAAAGTACATGGTGGCAGTGGAGATCTTTGCCATCCTGGCCTCCACGGCTGGACTTCTGGGCTGTATATTCATACCCAAGTGCTACATCATTCTTCTCAGGCCGGATATGAACACCAAAGGTCATGTGTCACGAAGATGAGCTTTAAAGGTTGAACGCTAGAGGAAGTAGAATCCTTGTCTGTGCTATAAATAATGCAGCTTAAATTGTTATATTCATGAAAGACCTAAGCAGACATAGCAAAACAAGACATCATGGAATGTCACGTCTGGTGGCAGAGGCTTTATATCATGTGGCATTCATTTCTTTAGTTCCACCGTCATCGGTAACATCATGTTTCATTCTAGGACTGTCAGTCATTCCTATAGGTGCCAGAGAATCCTTTGCTCCGAAGAAGGCGGGCGATGACCCCTAAGGCTTCCCATAACAAATACCCAGGCGGCAGCAAAGCAAGTCCCCATTTCTTTCTGTTGCCTCCTCTACTTAATATTCTTTTTTTCTAATATATGAGCCATAATCTTGTCATCCCTCAGATGCAGAAAACCTCCCAGCGTTTGGATCCCATGGACAGAGGCATCTCACTTGTGAGGAGAAAATATGCCTGCAAGGAAGGGGATGTCTGAGCCACTGCATGCTATGGACATGCATGTAGAAGTAATCAAGTGGCAAGCAGGGTGAGGGATTAGATAGGATGCATTGAAGTACAGGTTGAAACACTATTACAATAGGCAGACATAGAAAGAAGACTTCTGTGCATTGCCATAAACTGAGTTATTTTTGGCATATCTGTGATGAATGTGCGCAAACTCTAACAAGCACATGTTGTTAAGCATGCAAAGTTATTTACCAGCTATATGAGAATTATTTCAGTACTCAAATAAAGTAATAAAACAGAGACCCTAAAACCAGTAGATACTTTATAACACAAAAAACATAGGCAAGTTAGTGTTTTCCCACTTTCCCATTAATCATAGACACAGTAAAACACGTCAGTTCACTGGGGTGATTGAACGTCTTTCTACTATCTCTATTTTGAATGTTATAGATTGCATGTTCTTACATGGCCAATGTTGACCTGTTGGGTCAAATCCAATACCTCTGTTCGGGTATTTGATAGTTCCTGAGAGGGTTTGTTTGTGTTCTTAGTTTGTAGGGGGTCAACCATTTTACTGTGGATTTTGAAACCCTCTTTGGTTTTGCACTTAACTGATGGTATACGATTTAAGAAGAACAGTTCTTTTTTCCATTGAGTGATCTTGTAGTAGCTTCTATAATGAATTTATGGTCAGAAGATTTTAATCTCATTCATGTATACTTCAAATATCATCCCATTAATTTCTATGTGTTAGATCTTCATCAAACCATTTATTATTTGTATGCATCAATGGTTTTAATATTTTTGATGAGCAATGGCCCTGAAAGTATTTATATTTTCCGTACAGATGTTATTTAGGAAGATATTGTAGTTGGTAATTAAGCTAGGATGGCATTTGAGGGGTGGATTAAAATTCTCTTCGAAGCTCAAGTCAAAAAGTTTTTATTTGGGAATTCTCTATTAACTGTAAAAAACACACACACACTAATTATCATAAATCAGACAATAACATCCAGTTAAAATCTTCTCCCGCCTCCCCCCATGTGTACAATTAAAACAAATGCTTTGGCTCGGAACAGATATCCATCAGATACACCTGGCCTCCCTTGTCCCATACTGTGCATGATATGCAATCTCAGTATTGTGGCTCAGCGTATCAACCCTGCCAGATTGTATATGAATTGAGTATCCTACGAGTTAAATATAGCTGACATAGCTCCCTCTACAGACTTAATATTATGACATTGGAAGTATGGCTTTAACCATTCTTTCCTCTCCTTATGGTATTGCGGACAAATCAGGATTAAGGGAGCCAGGTCCTCGCACCGCCCTCCCCCTGATAGCCAGCTCGTCCTTTTAAGCAGTGGAAGTACATTCAAACGTGCCAGCATTAACAACTTCCTTTCGAATGGATTGTGTCCTCCCACGTATTCCTCATCTTCGCTGCTTCTGAAAAAAAAAATTCTCGGCAGAGGGCACTGTGCTCGAGGTCGTGGCATCGATTGTCCCTCGACGGACTCCGTACTCTGTTGACATCCTGATGGTATAAATGGTTCGAGCCGCGCCTGTTGCTTCAGTTCCATTTTTCCGATCCCTTCGCTATCGAGAATGGCGCGCTTATATTTTCTGTGAAGAAAATGTCATCATCTTCAACACCTTCGACTCCCAGGACTGGGTTCAAGAAGTGTGCAGATTGTGGGTCTAAGATGTCGATCACCGATACCCACCGGATTTGTCTCTGGTGTCTCGGTTCCAGTCACCGAACCGACGACTGCGGGTCCTGCCAATCAATGACCGAGAAAGCTCTTCGTGAGAGGAGAGGTAAACTGTCGGTGGGGAGGGAGGCCTCAAAAATCTAAGGAATCGGATCGCCATAGGCACTCAAAGAGATCTCGATCTAGAAGTAGATCGAGACACTCTTCGTCATCATCGAAAAAAATGAAGAGGAGACATAGATCTCCCTCATCATCATCTTCTTCTTCAGAGTCGACCGAAGAAATTTGTTGTCCGACTAAATCGGATTCTCCCAGTAAGTGGGAAGAATTCCGCAAAAAGATGATAGAGGTTTTCGAGAACGCGGCCCGACCCCCTCCAAAGACCCTCGAAAAAGCCATACCCCTAAAGTCGCTCCATTGGACGACAAAGGGAAGTCCAAGGCTACCATGGAAAAGACCGGTAGCGTCGAGGAATCCAAAAAAACTTGAGTCGACGTAAAACCTGCGAAGACTCTTGGAGAGTCGAGCACTTCTCCAGTGCCTTGTAAGAAACACAAGTTGTCGAAGACTTCAACGACTTCGTCAACTCCCTCGGCGTCGATAATTTCGACTCCAAAGCCAAAAACATCCTAGACGCCATTATCGAAGTCATCTTCGAAGACTTCGAAGACCCCTTCGACAACTTCGAAGGATTTGCCAATTCCTTTTGAAGCAGATGGAAGAGGAAGAAAGTAGATTCACTCCTTTGCCCAGGTCAGACTTTTTCAAATCTATGTCAGCAATTTATGAAGAGTCTGCTTCACAAGAAGACGAGGTTACTCCTTTGGGAGTTACTTATGGTACAAGACAAGTTCCTGAAGAACTTATTGACCAGGAATCTAGAATGAGAGACCTGAGTGATACTCTACATTCTGCCAGTGGAGTTGACACATCCCCAGAATTAGAGTTCGCCAAACCTGATCCTGCAGAGCATGCAGATGCTGGGTACAGGGGCCTTATGACCAGGGTAGTTGAATATATGGGTTGGGGTAATATTTCACCCATTTTTGAACAAGATGACATGACGGATATAATCGTCAAGGGAGCTTAGAAAGATCCTGTTCTCCCTTTCCACAGGGCCCTTCAAAGGACTGTGGAGAAAAACTGGGAGAAACCAGAGACTATTGCTGCTGCAGATGGTACTTTTCCAAAAAAATATAGACCAGCTGGAACGGATCCTGAATATTTGAATAAACATCTGACTCCAGAAAGTTTAGTCATTCAGGGAGCATCTACTTCAAAACAAACTGCTTATCCAACTATCCCTCCAGATAGAGAGGATAAAAAAGTTGATGCCTGGGCACGTAAAGTTTTCACGTCAGGCAGTATGGCACTTAAGACGGCAAATGTCACCTGTACCCTAGCCAGGTTTACCCATACCCTGTGGGACTGTATTTCGGCGGCGGCTGATCATTTTCCGGAAGGCAAGGAAAGGGAAGGCTTCCTGAATATAGTCAAAGATGGGAAGGAGGCAATGGGGGAATGTCTCCAGTCTGGACTGGATACTGCTGATAGTATCAGCAGATCCATGGCTGCAAGCATTGTGCTACGCAGATTTGCGTGGTTGAGGAAGTCAGGGTTTGCACCAGACGTGCAAGCTAGACTCCTCAACATGCCCTTTGATGGCTCGAGGCTCTTTGGCAGAAAGGCTGATGAAAGCCTAGAAAATCTTCAGACCTCGAAAGCGGCAACTAAATCACTTAGCGCCTCTTTGCGCCAGCGTCTAAAACCCTATTCCGGTTCATCTTCCTGGAGGGGTCGTTCTTTTCGATACTACTCCTCTTTTGGTAGAGGATGAGGACAGGTTTTTCAAAGGGGCAAAAGAAACTTCCCTCGTGGAGCACGAAGAAGAGGTGCAAAATCAGCCTCAGGAGCGGCATCTGTACCCTCAGCCACTACTGCAGCCGCCTCCAAATTCCTCTGAGACCTTGTTACACAAAACACCAGTGGGAGGCAGGATCTCTCAACATCTGAAGGAATGGCAGGGCATTACCTCAGATGCTTGGGCACTGGAAACAGTAGCCCAAGGTTACTGTCTCCCCTTTCTAAAAAGGCCTTAGAATCATCCACCGGGAGCCAACTCCACCAAAATTCCGGATCCGCTCCTGTTGCAGGAAATTTTAACCCTGCTAGAGAAAGGTGCCATAGAACTGGTACCTGTAGCGGAGAGGAACAGGGGTTGGTACTCACCATATTTTCTCATCCCAAAAAAGGACAGAGGACTGAGACCCATCTTGGACTTGAGAAGCTTGAACAAGTTCCTCAGGAAGGACAAGTTCAAGATGGTGACTCTTTCTCAGATCCTTCAGGCTCTCCAACTCCAAGATTGGTTGGTATCATTGGACCTTCAGGATGCTTACTTTTATGTGCCAATCCATCCAAAGCACAGAAAGTACCTGAGGTTCGCGATTGTCAATTCTCATTATCAGTTTCGAGTTCTGCAATTCGGGTTGACCTCCGCCCCAAGGGTCTTCACCAAACTGTTGGCGGTTGTCGCAGCAAGTCTCAGGAGAGGAGGTATTCACATATATCCCTACCTGGACGACTGGTTGATCAGAGCAAGTTCTCCAGAACAAGCTCAGGAACATCTTTCGATCACCTGCCACTTCCTCCACAAATTGGGCTTCTCCCTCAATTTCAAGAAGTCCCACATGATACCATCCCAGAAGCTCCAGTTTATCGGAGCAGTCTTGGACACTTCCTCGGGAAAAGCCTCACCACCCGAAGTGAGAGCTCTCCACATCCAGCAGATGGTAACAAAGTTCCAGAATGCCCAACGTCTACCGGTCTTCGATTTTTTCAGGTTGCTTGGCCTCATGGCTTCCTGCATTTTCCTAGTACCAGAGGCCAGGTTGAGAATGAGATCCCTTCAATGGGCACTGAGAACTCAGTGGTCCCAGTTCTCAGGGAATATGTCGGATCTTCTGCAAGTCCCGAGCGCAGTTGCTCAGGATCTTCTATGGTGGGCTAGCAACGACAACATTCTCAAGGGAGAGTCTTTTTGGCAACCATGGCCGGAGATAACAGTAGTGACGGACACCTCACTCACTGGGTGGGGAGCACACACCAATGATCTGAAAATCAGCGGTCGTTGGTCTCCATCAGAGTCCAAACTACACATCAACCTGATGGAGCTGAGGGCAATCAGACTAGCTCTGAAGGCCTTTCTGCCCTCTGTACAGGGAAAGAATGTCCTGATAATGACCGACAACACAGTGGCCATGTACTACCTCAACAAAAGAGGAGGAGTAGGGTCACTACCACTGTGCACAGAGTCAATGCAGCTATGGTTCTGGGCAATACAAGAAGGAATCTCTCTATCGGCAATGTACCTAGCCGGAGAGAAGAACACGGCAGCGGATGCTCTGAGCAGGCAGTGTACGGTCTCTCACGAGTGGGAGATAGCTCAGGAAGTCCTTCTGGAGATCTTCGCCCTTTGGGGAACCCCTCAAGTGGATCTGTTCGCCACCGGGAGTGCGATCAGTACTGCTCAAGGGAATTTCCTCAAAGAGGAGCTCTGGGAGACGCATTCGTAGTGGAATGGAAATTTCCACTGCTGTACGTGTTTCCTCCAGTCCCTGTGATTCCTAAAGTAATCAGGAGGTTGAGAAAGTTCAGGGAAACCATGATCCTAATTGCCCCGGATTGGGCCAGGAGGACGTGGTAACCGGACCTTCTGGACATGTCCATCTGCCCTCCAATACATCTTCCAGAAAGAGAGGATCTTCTCTAACTCTAAAACTGTCCTTCTTGTGGCCCTATCATCAGCCCGCAGGGTTAGCGAACTTCAGGCTCTCTCATGCAAACCACCATATACTATTTTTTATAAGGATAAGGTAGTTCTTAAAGTTAAACCTTTGTTCTTGCCAAAAGTAGTCTCGGACTCCCATTTGTCACAAAAAATAGTACTACCAACTTTTTATCCTTCTCATCTTGGCAAGGAAGAGGAGAGATTACACAGACTAGATCCCAAGAGGGCTCTTAGTTTTTACATCTCAAGGATGGCTAAATTGAGACAAGATGACCAACTATTCGTGGGTTATACTGGTCATAAATTAGGCTTATCTGTAACAAAACAGACCATTTCCCGCTGGATCATATTAGCCATAGTTGAATGCTACTGGTTAGCGGGGAAAGAACCACCAGATGGGCTTACAAGGGGAATGGCTACTTCTTTGGCTCTAAAGAGGGGAGTCCCGGCAGCAGATATTTGTGCAGCTGCAACCTGGAAAACAATGCATACTTTTGTTAAACATTATTATTTGGATACTGCCTCCTCTAATGAGGGGTTATTTGCCAAGGCAGTTCTGCATTCTGTCCACGAAAACTGAAATTAGTACTCCCGCCTCCAAAATTGCTACTGCTATGGGAGCCTATCACAAGATGAGGAATACTTGGGAGGACACAATCCATTCGAAGAACAAGTTACTTACCAACTGTAACGTTCTTTCGACTGGATGTTCCTCCCACGTACTCTCATCGACCCTCCCATCCTACCCCACAGTACAGTTTTACGTTTCCTTACACTTTCCTCTCACGAAGAATGTATCGGTCATGGGGCACGCCTGGGTGTTCCTCCTATATGTTTCATCGAAAAAACAGAACTGAAGCAACGGGCGCGGCTCGAGCTATTTATACCATCGGTGACGTCGACAGAGTACGGAGTCCGTCGAGGGACAATCAACGGCACAACCTCGAGCACAGCGCCCACTGCCGAGAATTCTTTTTTCCGAAGCAGCAAAGCTGGAGATAACGAATTATCACAAGATGAGGAATACGTGGAAGGAACATCCAGTCAAAAGAACGTTACAGTTGGTAAGTAACTTGTTCATCTGCTGATGAGTTTAACTTAACAATAGGGTCTGGCCTCTCCTTAATATTCTTCAGATTTGTGTACACTGCCAGAGATGGTAGAGATGTAACGTTTACTACATCAGACTCCAAAGCCTTTTTCCTAGTCCAAGTGTTCAAAGCTCATTCTGTGTATGTTTTTTAGGGCTCTTAAAATATGTTTATTACGTTTTGGGTCCCTACGTTGTTATGGCCTGGTCTGTTTAGGTGGTTCCCATTCATGTAGTATAAATTGGTGGTCTTTCCAGTAGTGTTAGATGTGTCCGTTTTTTTGAAACAGGAAGTCAAAGTTGTATATAATCTCAGGGGTTTTTACATCTCTGTGTATTGTCACAGTTCCCCCTTAAGAAACTCAGCAAACCAATAGATGTTTCAAGGGCTTTTATTTATAATGCTTTACCGTCTTTGCTATCAGGAGTTTCAGATTGGAGAATAAACCAACTAATGGGTTATTCTCTCTGAGCCCTCAATATCCAGTGGCAGGCTTCACCCCAAATCAGGCTTCCTTGTCACCCAAGGTCAGCTTGAGTACTAGAGATCTGTAACCCCTACTATCTAGTGTAACCTGTTTTCCATGGGAAGGTTTCGATTTCACCTCCATCCTAACCCATGCCTTCCTATCGCCCAAGGTCAGAGTGAATACATGCAACTGGTAACACCGACTCTCTAGTGTACCTCTCTACCATGGGAGGGCTTCTATTCCCCTCCACCCTAACCCATGCTTTCCTATAGCCCAAGGTCAGAGTGAATACAAGCAACTGGTAACCCCGACGCTCTAGTGTACCTCTCTACCATGGGAGGGCTTCGATTTCCCTCCACCCTAACCCATGCTTTCCTATTGCCCAAGGTCAGAGTGAATACAAGCAACCAATAACCCCTACTCTCTAGTGTTACATCTCTACCATGGGAGGACTTCCAATCCCCTCCACTCTAACCCATGCTTTTATATCACCCAAGGTCAGAGTGAATACAAGCGACCGGTAACCCCTACTATCTAGTTTACCCTCTCTACCTTGGGAGGGCTTCCATTCCCCTCCAAGCTAAACCATGCTTTACTATCACCCGAGGCCAGAGTGAATATAAGCAACTGCTAACCCCTACTCTCTAGTGTAACCTCTCTACCCTGCAAGGGCTTCCATTTCCCTCCACTCTAACCCATGCTTTCCTATCGCCCAAGGTCAGAGTGAATAGAAATGACCGGTAAGACCTACTCTGTAGTATAAACTCTCTACCATGGGATGGCTTCCATTCCCCTCCACCCTAACCCATGATTTGCTATCACTCAAGGTCAGAGTGAGTACAAGCGACTGCTAACCCTTGCTCTCTAGTGAAACCTCTCTACCATGGGACGGCTTCCATTCCCCTCCACCCTAACCAATGATTTCCTATCGTCCAACGTCAGAGTGAATACAAGCGACGGGTAAGCCCTACTCTCTAGATTAACCGTTCTATCATGGGAGGGCTACCATTCCCCTCCAATCTAACCCATGATTTCCTATCGCCCAAGGTCAGAGTGAATAGAAGTGACTGGTAACCCCTACCATCTAGTTTAACCTCTCTACCCTGGATGGGCTTCCATTCCCCTCCACCCTAACCCATGCTTTGCTATTACCCAAGGTCAGAGTGAATACAAGCAACCGCTAACCCCTACTCTCTAGTGTAACCTCTCTACCATGGGAGGGCTTCCATTCCCCTCCACCCTAACCCAGGCTTTCCTATCGCCCAACGTCAGAGTGAATACAAGTGACCGGTAACCCCTACTCTCTAGTGTAACCTCTCTACCCTGCGAGGGCTACCACTCCCCTCCACTCTAACTGTCAAGACACTGTTGCTGAAGGATCCTGCAGGAGTGAAGCGGGTCCTCGAAACCCCCTAAGCCTGCCTGCCCAACAATCCAGTAACTATAAAACTACTGGACAGGCAAACCCAAGGGGAAAGGGGAATTGGAGAGAGAGAGAGAGACAACAATTCTGGAACTCTCTGGAACTCTTACTACTGGCACTTCAGTCTCTCTTCACTGGAATGACCTTGTAATTATATTTCAGTTGAGTTTCTAAAATAGAATGCAACCTTTTAATACATTTTCTAACTCTCTACAAATGACTAAACTTTCTAATCTACTAAATTCTATTACCTTTAGCCTAAGCTTGAATTGTCGTTAGGCTGTTTTATTTCCGTAAATTGTTATGTGGCTATATTGATGGTAGACTTCTGCAACTCTTTTCCTTGCAATTTGTAATGTCAAAATATCTTTTCTTTTAAAAGAACATTTATTTCTTCAGAAGTTCTTTCAAGTAAACTCTTCCTCAAGAACTATGAATGAATGTCCTAAAAATAAACACCAAAGCATTTTATCACTATTACTATCCTAGTCTTAAAATTTTAACTTAGAAAATAGTCTTTCTTAATATTAAGTACCTGGTGCTGTATAAGATGGTGTAATATTCAAAATTGTAGTATGGAAACTCAAAATCGGCATACTCTGCTTCTAAAAGAAAAGTCTTTAGTTCATAAGTCCTTCGAGTGAAGCTACGCACTTGCAACGAAGAAAAAACGAAATCCAAGATGTCTGTGATGCCCATATGACGTTGTAAGGTCCTTTTCTCTAATCGCACGCATAAAAATAACACACAGTACGCGCGGGCAAACGAACACGACTCCATTCTAGGGTCCGTAGAAAAATGAAATAAGTTCTTCTAAAACATTCTTTGTTAATACTTCGGCGAATTAGAACTGTGTGCCTTGTTAATAGTATTAAATACACTAAATCGTGTTTAAGCATCCTTAAAAAGTTAAAAACCAATTCACAAAATGTACAGTTCCAAATGCAGTTGAAAAGACTAAAAAGATAAAAATAAATACACTTGAATCCAATTATACAATTATTTCTGACGATCCAAAAGTTCACTTAGCTTTGTCTTTAGCTGGAGGACTGGAATCAGCTGCACAGCATCAGAGTCACTTAGAATTTGTTTCTTTCTTCTACTGTAGTCTTCACCTAAATTGAGTACTAAGCTAGATGTAGTGAAAACTAAAATATAACTTATCTACAACCTTTTTTAAATGAAAACTTAAACTTTATTTACTGGAGCTAACTATAACATGACCTACTCTGGTAGAAACTTTAATGAAAGGCAGTTTAGAACTGTCAAGAACATTCCAAATGACAACACAATGCTGCCTGCAGTAAACTAAACCAATCACTGCTGGGAAAGTGTTCCACCATCTTGGCTTGGGAGCATTTCATCTTTCTAAATGAAAGTTTGTTAAGGGAAATAGATCAAACTTACAAATGAAGTTTTCTACTCTCTAACCAGGTTTTATTTAATATTTTAACAAACCTCCCTTTCGAAGGGATTGTGTCCTCCGACGTATTCCTTATCTTAGATATCTCCTTCCAGCTTTGCTGGCCTTGGAAAAATGTTCTCTAGAGGGCGCTGCGCGTTGACGTCTGCCGAGTCGATGTCCCTCGACAGCCGCCGTATCGACGTCGACGTCCTCCTGCCTATAAAGGTCGTGCGCAGCGTCCGTTGCTCAGTTCTGTTTTTCCGCGCTTACTCAGTGCCTCGGAATATCGTTGCTCAGTTTCGTAGAGAATTTATCCTATTTACCTTGAGATATTCGATCCATACTCGATGGCTTCCTCGTCGGAACCGACAACCCCTCGGTCCGGCTTCAAAAAATGCCGAGACTGTGGGAAAAAGATGTCGCTGACTGACCCTCACAGAGTTTGTCTGTGGTGTTTGGGAGCTGAACACCATTGTTCGGAGTGCGAGGACTGTATGTCCATGACAGCTAAGGCCCTGAAGGAGCGTAGGGGGAAGCTGGAGAAAGGTAAGACTTCAAAAGCCTCTTCTTCCTCGACAAAGTCTAGACATTCGTCTCCTCGTCACCATTCGCGCTCCAGGTCTCGGAGTGGGTCCCATCACTCCTCGAGATCGAAACACTCGAAGAGGAGACGCCGAAGATCCCCTTCTCCGTCCTCCTCTTCCTCTGTTTCTCCTAAGAGAATCCCTTGCCCCACGAAACATAGTTCCCGGGCTGAATAGGAGGAATTCCGCAAAAATATGATGAGCGTCTTCGAGAAAGCGGCCTCGACCCCCTCGAAGACTGCCGAGAGCGATGCTCTGGTCGAAAGACCCGAAGGTCAAAAACGCCGCGAGTCGCAGTACCCGGTGAAGGAAGCTTCTCGAGCGCGTCACGAACCCTCGAGTAAAGCTATGACCTTGAAATCTTCTTCGAAGGTTCCGTCGACGCCGTCGACGAAGGTTCCATCGACGCCGAGGTCGGTGTCTTCGACGCCGTTGTCGAAGGGACCTTCGACACACGGGTCTGTCGACTCGACGCCATTTTCGACACCGGCGTCGACGCCAAGGAAAGTCACGGTTGCGATGCACCCAGTGGCTATCCCCAGGTCCTCGATGACGATGGCGTCGAGATTGTCGACTTCCTCGAGCAGAATCCCAATTCTATCGAGGACCTCGAGGCCTCCGCCTTTGTTTTCGACGCCATGCCCGAAGCCTTCGACGTCGGCGTCGACGGCATTGATGTTTTCGAGGCCAATTACAACAAGTTTGGCACCCTCTGCCTTGGAGATGGGTTTCACACCCTTTGTGAGTTCAGAACAATTGAGAACTATGTCCTCAATTATGGAAGAGGGAGAACTATCTGAACAAGAAGACACATTTCAGTTGCAGGGACCTGCAACCCCAGTTCAAGAGGAGTTATCCTCAGAAGAACGCAGGTTAAAGGATCTCCATGATTCCTTACATGAGGCAAGTGGGTTAGACACTTCCCCTGAGGTGGAGTTCGCTAGGCCAGACCCGGGGGAGCATGCTGAAACCCCCTATAGAGCCTTAATGGCCAGGATCACAGAATTTATGGGGTGGTCAACACCTTCACAGGCTTTCCAACAAGATGACCTCACGGATATTCTTGATAAAGGTCCACAGGAGGATCCTGTAGTGCCCTTTCATAAAGCTCTTCAGAGGAAAATCATGACGAACTGGGAAACCCCAGATGTCGTCCCGGCAGTAAATAAAAAACTGTCTACTAAATACAGGGTATCTTCTGCAGACCCGGAGTTTTTGTCAAAACACCCATCCCCAGAAAGTCTGGTGGTACAGGCAGCATCTTCTACTGATGTCAAGACTGCTTACCCTACCGTCCCACATGACAGGGACGATAAGAAATATGATGCTATGGCAAAGAAAGTTTTTTCGGCATGTAGCATGGCGTTAAAATCTGTTAATGCTACATGCACCCTTGCTAGATTTAGCCATACACTTTGGGAGTGTGCTTCTACAGCGGCTGACTGCATCCCGGAGGGAGAAGAAAGGGAGGCGTTCCTAAATATCATACAGGACGGTAAAGACGCTATGTGCGAATCCCTCCAGACGGGCATTGATTCGGCTGACAGTATCAGCAGAGCAATGGCGGCAAGTACAACAACCAGGAGATTCGCTTGGTTGAGAAAGTCTGGTTTTGCCCCAGATGTGCAAGCCAGGCTCTTGAACATGCCATTCGATGGCTCTTCTTTGTTTGGGAAAAAGGCGGATGACAGTTTAGAAAAACTGCAAACATCAAAGGCAGCAGCAAAATCCCTAGGCGCTGCAATCCGTCAGACACCTTTTCGTCCCACAGGAACCTCTGCGAGGGGCAAGTCCTTTCGCTTCTACTCCGAATTCGGAAGAGGTAGAGGACGACCGGCTCAAAGGGGACAAAGAAGAACTACCCAAGGTGGACGGGGTAGATATTCAAAAGCCGCAGCAACAGTAGGTGCCTCTTTACCATCGGCATCTGCATCAGCCGCCCCAAAACCACTCTGAGGACTTCCCTCACAAGACACCTGTAGGAGGCAGGTTAACTCAACATCTGGCGGAATGGCAGGCTATCAAGTCAGATGCTTGGGCATTGGAAACAGTAGCCCAAGGTTACTGCCTGCCTCTCCTACGCATACCTCAGAGTCATCCAACGGGGATCAGCTCTCAGAAAACTCCCGATCCGCTCCTCTTGCAGGAAATTTTAGACCTGCTAGAGAAAGGTGCCATAGAACCGGTACCTGTAGCGGAGAGGAACAAGGGCTGGTACTCCCCTTACTTTCTAATTCCAAAGAAAGACGGAGGACTGAGACCCATCTTGGACTTGCGAGAATTGAACAAATTCCTCAGGAAAGACAAATTCAAGATGGTAACTCTTTCTCAGATCCTTCAGGCCCTTCAGTTCCAGGACTGGTTGGTATCTCTGGACCTTCAGGACGCTTATTTCCATGTGCCTATCCATCTCAAGCACAGGAAATACCTGAGGTTCGCAATTGGCAACTCTCATTATCAATTTTGAGTGCTGCCATTTGGGCTGACCTCCGCCCCGAGGGTCTTCACCAAGTTAATGTCGGTAGTGGCTGCAAGTCTAAGGAGGGGAGGGATTCACGTTTCCCCTACCTGGACGATTGGTTGATCAGGGCTGTATCTTCGGAACAAGCTCAGATCCAGCTAAATCACGTTTGCCACTCCCTTCACAGACTGGGCTTCTCCCTCAATTTAAAGAAGTCACAAATTATAACATCGCAGAGACTCCAGTTCATCGGAGCGATCCTGGACACTTCCCTGGGAAAAGCCTCGCCACCAGAGGTGAGGGCTCAAGATATTCTACAGATGGTTACCAAGTTCCAAAATGCCCAACATATCCCAGCCTTTGACTTTTTGAGGTTGCTAGGCCTCATGGCATCCTGCATTTTCCTAGTGCCAGAGGCTCGCCTGAGAATGAGATCCCTCCAGTGGGCACTGAGGACTCAGTGGTCACAATTCTCAGGAAGAATGACAGATCTTCTTCAGGTTCCCGACAGGGTGGCTCGAGACCTTCAGTGGTGGGCCTGTCAGGAGAACATTCTGAAAGGAGAACAGTTTTGGCAACCCTGGCCGGAGATAACAGTAGTCACGGATGCCTCACTCACGGGGTGGGGAGCCCACGCCAACGACGAGTCCAGACTACATATCAACCTGTTAGAGCTGAGGGCCATCAGACTTGCGCTGAAGGCGTTCCTGCCAGCTGTACAAGGGAAGAATGTCCTGATAATGACGGACAACACAGTGGCCATGCATTACCTCAACAAAAGAGGAGACGTAGGATCACTACCCCTGTGCAGAGAGGCGATGCAGCTCTGGTTGTGGGCAATCCAAGAAGGGATCTCTCTATCGGCAGTTCACCTAGCCGGAGAGAAGAACTTGACAGCGGACGCTCTGAGCAGGCAGAGCACAGTCTCCCATGAGTGGGAACTAGCTCAGGAAGTCCTTCAAGAGATCTTCGCCCTTTGGGGAACCCCTCAGGTGGATCTGTTCGCCACCAGTGTCAACAGGAAGTGCGATCTGTTCTGTTCAAGGGAATTTCCCCCGAGAGGAGCTCTCGGAGACGCGTTCATAGTGGACTGGGAGTTTCCGCTTCTGTACGCGTTCCCACCGGTCCCTGTCATTCCTCAAATGATCAGGAGGTTGAGAAGATTCCGGAAAACCATGATCCTAATTGCCCCGGATTGGGCCAGGAGAACGTGGTACCCGGACCTTCTAGACTTGTCCATCTGCCCTCCAATTCGACTTCCACTCAGAGAGAATCTACTCTCACAGAAGGGAGGTCAGGTTCTCCATCCAGACATCAAAACCCTCAACCTTCACGCTTGGCTTCTGAAAGGCTGAGGTACAAGGATTGGGACCTCCCTGATGATGTTATGGAGGTGTTGCTTTCGGCAAGGAGGCCAGCAACAAAGTCTTTATACCGCTGCCGTTGGAACAGATTTTGCAGCTGGTGTAGAGAAAAGAATATCAACCCCTTTTCATGTGGTACACCAATGGTTTTGTCCTTCCTACTCTATTTGGCGAATTCAGGCCTTCAAGTTGGCACAATTAAGGGCTATCTCGCAGCGCTATCCATCTTTAAGCGCACTGCTGAAGAACCATCCTATTTCAAGTTACCCTTGGTAATACAGTTTCTAAAGGGGTTAACTAACGTTTATCCCCCAAGACCATTCCAGGTTCCCCTATGGGATTTAAACTTAGTCCTAACTTTCCTGATGGGCACACCTTTCGAACCACTCCATTCTTGTTCGTTAAGATTTCTTACCCTTAAAACTGTTTTATTAATAGCACTTACATCTGCTAGAAGGGTGAGCGAGTTACAAGCTCTTTCTTGTAAACCCCCTCATACAATCATTCACAAAGACAAAGTTGTCCTGCAAGTGAAGCCTAATTTCCTCCCAAAGGTGGTTTCTGAATTCCATATCACTCAGAAGATTACCCTGCCATCTTTCTATCCTCCTCCTCATCCGGGAAAAGAGGAAGAGAGGTTACACAGGCTGGACCCTAGAAGGGCTTTAAGTTTTTACATCAGTAGACTGGCCAGGATAAGACAGGCAGACCAGCTGTTTGTAGGCTACGCAGGTCACAAGCTGGGGTTACCGATAACTAAGCAGACCATTTCCAGATGGATCATTCTAGCCATTTTGGAATGTTATAAACTGGCAGGAAAAGAGCCCCCTCAAAATCTTAGGGCTCATTCGACCAGAGGTATTGCAGCTTCATCGGCCCTCAAAAGAGGAGTGCCGGTTAAAGACATATGTGCGGCTGCCACATGGTCGTCCGTCCATACCTTTACACGATTTTATAACTTGGATTCCTCCTCCAGTCAAGAGACTAGGTTTGGAAGGGCAGTATTGCACTCTATTCATCAATAAAAGGAAGCATGAAGCCAGTACTCCCACCTCCAATAACAGAATACTGCTATGGGAGCCTATCTAAGATAAGGAATACGTCGGAGGACACAATCCCTTCGAAGAACAAGTTACTTCTTACCTTGTAACGTTCTTTTTCGATGGGATGTTCCTCCGACGTATTCCTTATCGACCCTCCCATCCATCCCCGCAGTACTACCTCCCTTGTTGTTGCAGCTTACGCTCCTTCAGGGTGATTAGTCTAGTCCAGACAGAAAAATTGTGGGCTACAAAACGGAACTGAGCAACGGACGCTGCGCGCGGCCTTTATAGGCAGGATGACGTCGACGTCGATACGGCGGCTGTCGAGGGACATCGACTCGGCGGACGTCGACGCACAGCGCCCTCTAGAGAAAATGTTTCCGAGGCCAGCAAAGCTGGAAGGAGATATCTAAGATAAGGAATACGTCGGAGGAACATCCCATCGAAAGAACGTTACAAGGTAAGAAGTAACTTGTTCTTCTAACTTTCCTGGAAAAATATTTGAAATAACCAATTCTCATAGAACCCTTGCCAATATGAGGTACAAAATGTGAAAACCTGACAGTAACCCCCTCGTAAAGCCCTGTCCCATGGCCTGGTTTTAAGGGTTGTAAACAATGAAACTTTTTTGATTAATCTAGGGGCATGAACATCCTCACTTCTAACCCAAGATCTCTCTTCAGGACCGTACCCTTTCCAATCCACTAAATATTGCAAATTACCTCGAATAATTCGAGAATCCAAAATAGCTTGAATTTCATATTCACACTCATCATCAGAAAATACTGGACCAGGTACTCCAAACAATCTAGTGTCACTTCTACATGGCTTCAACAATTTGACATGAAATGTAGGGTGTATTTTCATATTAGATGGCAACTTCATCTTCAAAGTAACTGGGGAAAATACCTTTTCAACTTCAAATGGTCCAATAAAGCGAGGACTAAATTTGTTCTTCCCTTTCAGAGCTAAATTTTTAGTGGATAACCATTCCTTTCTCCTTCCTGATATTTAGGAGTCTCCCTATGTTTCTTATCAGCACATTTCTTGTAACTCATATTGCTTACTTTCAAAGCTCGAACTGCCTTCTCCAAATTCTGTCTCATAGTTCTCAACCTGCACTCTACATCAGGAACCTCCACCTCTTCTAGAACTACTCCTCTCAGAAAACGTGGATGAAAACCCTGGTTTAAAAAAATGGTGACATAGAAGTAGAATGCTTTACAGTGTTGTTATAACAAATTTTCGCCAGCCACAACTCCACTCAACTGTGATCAGAACCCAAATAACAACTTTTTTTGTATTTTTCTAACTCCTGGTTTACCCTTTCTGTTTGACCATTACCCTCGGGATGATAACTAGTAGTCAAGTTAATTTCAATTCCCAATTCTTTACAGAAAGCCTTCCAAAACCTTGAGACGAACTGTGTTCCACGATCTGAAATCACTTGACATGGTAACCCATGAAGTTTCACTACATTCTGCAAAAAGGCTTGTGCCAAAGACATAGCTGTAGCGGCACCCTTAATAGGAATAAAATGTCCTGCTTTAGAAAAAACATCTACTACCACTAAAATCACTGAACATACCTTGTCTGATGGCAACTCAACAATATAATCCATCGATACAGTATGCCATGGACGAGGTGGTATTGGCAGGGGTACTAATAAACCAGCAGCCTTTTGATGATCAGATTTTGCTCGAATACATACTTCACAAGTTCTAACATAGTTTTCTGTGTCTTCACGCATCTTTTCCCACCAAAATTCTCTTCGAAGAAGTTCTAAAGTTTTCTTAACTCCTGGATGACCTGCCAATGGTGAGTCATGGCAATTCTTCAAAGCCTCTTCCTGTAATTCCTCAGAAGGAAGATGCAATTTTGCATCTACATAAGGTAAACCTTCCTTAATACTTCGCACAGGATCTCCAGCTTCCCATTCTTCCAATTCCTCCTTAGATAATAACTGATGAATTTGTTCTCGAAAATCAACTTCCTTATGCACTTCACCCACTACAAAATTCTTTTCAGACAAGATTGATACTGGAGCACAATCATCTGTCTTTAAACTTCCTGGAAAACATTGAGATAGAGCATCAGCCTTTCCATTCAAACGTCCAGGCTTAAATGTTATTACAAAATCAAATTCTGCAAAAAACAGTGACCAATGAAGTTGTCTTAGTGTCAAGGTTTTGGCAGAACGAAGAAACGTCAAATTTCTGTGATCAGTCAAAACTGTAATTCGATGACGTCCACCCAAAAGATAATGTCTCCATTCCTCAAACGCAGATTTGATGGCCAAAAGTTCTCTGTCTGTAATTGTATAATTCTTCTCGGCTGATGTAAACCTTTTTGAAAAGAATGCTTCTGGATGAATCTGTCCTGTTTTTGGATGCCGTTGTGATAAAACTGCTCCCATGGCACAATCGGAAGCTTCTGCATCCACAAAGAAAGGTTGATTCACATCAGGATGTAGCAAAATTGGTCCTGAAATAAATCTTTCTTTTAGAAATGTAAAAGCTTCTTCGGCCTCCTCACTCCTTACGAACTTCATTCCTTTCTTCAACAATTTAGTAATTGGAGATACTACCTGAGAACATTTTTGAATAAATCGACGATAAAAATTTGCAAATCCAATAAAACATTGAATATCTTTTACAGAACCTGGTCTCGGCCAGTCTCTAGAAGCCTTTACTTTATTCAAATCCATCTCAAGACCCTCCGGAGATAGCACAAAGCCCAAAAATTCCACACAATTTGTGTGGAACTGGCTTTTTTCCAGTTTTGCAAATAGATGATTCTCACGTAATATTGTTAAAACCTTCTTTACATGTTCCAAATGTTGTTCTTCTTCTTTAGAAAAAATTAAAATATCCTCAATGTACACGACTACAAATACATCTAAGTATTCACAAAGGACTTGATTTATAAAAAAATTGAAAAGCTGCTGGTGCGTTGCAAAGGCCAAATGGCATCACCTGGTACTCAAATAGTCCATAGTGTGTTCTAAATGCGGTTTTCCACTCGTCTTCTTCACGTACACGAACCAGGTGATAGGCCCCTCGTAGATCCAATTTTGTGAAAATCTTAGCTCCTTGAATTCTATCCAACATTACTGATATTAAAGGTAATGGATAGTGATTTTTGATAGTAATATTATTCAGTGCTCTGTAGTCAATGCAAGTTCTCAGGGTCTTGTCTTTCTTTGGAACAAAGAACAAAGGTGAGGCTGCTGGTGATTGCGAGTGTCTAATAAAATCTTTAGCTAAATTTTCCTCTAAATAATCTTTTAAGAATTTGTTTTCCTTTTCTGTAAGAGCATAAATTCTTCTACAAGGAATTGGTGCTCCTACTTCAAGATCAATTTTGAAATCAAAGGGTCTATGAGGTGGTAATTCATTAGCTCCCTTCTTATCAAAAACATCCTGAAAATCTTTATAACACTAGGCAAGACTCCAGCTACAACCCCCACTATATGCTCGTTCACCACCCCTGCTGCTAAACATACTCCAATAGATTTAGAAATTCCTTACTGACCTTCCTCAACCAACCTTGTTAAGCATTGTTCCTTACAAAAACCTGAATTAAACTCTACTGTTCTTTTTCCCCAATCAATCATGGGATTATGTAAAGATAGCTAAAGCATGCCTAAAATAATCAGTAACTGTGGTGCATCAATTAATTCAAGCTCAATTTGTTCACTATACTCTTCTCCAATATTCATCTTCAATTTAGCTGTCATTTGAGTTATCAACCCTGATGTAAGTGGTAATACATCTACAGCTTGTACTTGCTCAGGTACTCCCTTTTTAACTACAGGAATTCCCCATCTACCTGCCAAACTTATATAAAAAAAATGTCCTGTTGCCCCAGAATCAATAACACACGGTCCACCAAATTTTGGCTTACCTTCCCAAGAAAAGGATATGTTTAAGGTGATATATGGAACTGCTGTTTGAACTGTATTCGCAACCTGTTGACCTTTTCCAGTAAATGGTTGAAATCGCTTTGGGGCACGGGGACATTTTCCTACAAAGTGAGTGCTATCACCACAATATAGACACACATTTTCTTTTCATCTTCTGTCCTTTTCTTCTTTAGTCAACGGTGATCTAACTGAACTAACTGTTTCATTCCGCAGAGAACCCTTAACCTCCTTAACTTGCTCTATTCTGGGACGTTCATTCCTAAACCAAACCCTATTCTCAGAAAAATGTCTTCGCTTTTCTAATCTTCTTTCTCCCAATCTCATATATAATTGCATCACTAAATTAATCACATCTTCACTAGAGGTTGGTCTCTCTACAATAGTTGATAAAGCATCTTTCAACTCATCTCGTGAACCTCTATAAAAAATGGAAGCTCTTTTTTCTTCTGCCAAACCACTTTCCAACACTAATCCCCTGATCTGTGTGATATAACAAATCAACTCACGTTTTCCCATTGCGTAACTCTAAAAGTTCTCCATCTACACTCTGGGAATGTGTTCGTCTATCAAACATTCTTCCAAAAATCAACTTAAAATCTGACCAACTATGTAGCTCTACTGCTCTTCTCTCTACCAGGGGCACTGACCAAGCTGCCGCTTATCCTGTGAGATATGAGATTAAAAATGCAACTCTAGAAGTTTCTGTGGGAAATGCCTATGGTCTGCACATATAATGTAATTCACATTGCATTTCCTGAAATCCCCTCCAAATCTTTCAGGTGGAGCTAAAGGTGTAGATACGATTGTTCCTCCCAAAAAATTATTTACTCCTCTTTCTTTCTGTGTTACAATTCTGGGCTCTTTTTCTTCAACTTCTTCTGGATACAAAATAGGTGGTTCTTTTTCTAACCCAAATCTCAAACCTGAAGATCCTGCTGAATCTCCCTTTTTGACTTGACTATTTAACTCCTCCATCTAAATTCCCAGGGACAAGGTCTCTTTCCTAGTCTCCCTTAATTCTTCTTTTAAGTCTAATAAAATCTTTTCCAAAGCTACTAAACTCAACCCTGACTCAGGATCCATCTTCATTCAGGCAGGATCAATTTCGTGGGCCTTTCATTCTGTCAAGACGCTGTTGCTGAAGGATCCTGCAGGAGTGAAGCTGGTCCTCTAAACCCCCTAAGCCTGCCTGCCCAACAATCCAGTAACTATAAAACTACTGGACAGGCAAGCCAAAGGGGAAAGGGGAATTGGAGAGAGAGAGAGAGAGACAACAATTCTGGAACTCTCTGGAACTCTTACTGCTGGCACTTCAGTCTCTCTTCACTGGAATGACCTTGTAATTATATTTCAGTTGAGTTCCTCAAATAGAATGCAACCTTTTAATACATTTTCTAACTATCTACAAATGACTAAACTTTCTAATCTACTAAATTCTGTTACCTGTAGGCTAACCTTGAATTGCCGTTAGGCTGTTTTATTTCCGTAAGTTGTTATGTGGCTATATTGATGGTAGACTTATGCAACTCTTTTCCTTGCAATTTGTAATGTCAAAATATCTTTTCTTTTAAAAGAACATTTTTTTCTTCAGAAGTTCTTTCAAGTAAACTCTTCCTCAAGAACTATGAATGAATGTCCTAAAAATAAACACCAAAGAATTTTATCACTATTACTATCCTAGTCTTAAAATGTTAACTTAGAAAATAGTCTTTCTTAATATTAAGTACCTGATGCTGTATAAGATGGTGTAATATTCAAAATTGTAGTATGGAAACTCAAAATCGGCATACTCCGCTTCTAAAAGAAAAGTCTTTAGTTCATAAATCCTTTGAGTGAAGTTACGCACTTGCAACGAAGAAAAAATGAAATCCAAGATAGCCCTGACGCACGTACAACGTCGTAAGGTCCTTTTCTCTAATCGCGTGCATAAAAATAACACACGGTACGCGCTGGCAAACGAACACGACTCGCGTCCGTAGAAAAATGAAATTAATTCTTCTAAAACATTCTATGTTAATACTTCGGTGAATTAGAACCGCGCGCCTTGTTAATGGTATTAAATACACTAAATCGCGTTTAAGCAATCTTAAAAAGTTAAATACCAATTCACAAAATTTACAGTTCCAAATGCAGTTGAAAAGACTAAAAAGATAAAAATAAATACACTTGAATCCAATATTCAATTATTTCTGACGATCCAAAAGTTTACTTAGCTTTGTCTTTAGCTGGAGGACTGGAATCAGCTGCACAGCATCAGAGTCACTTAGAATTTGTTTCTTTCTTCTACTGTAGTCTTCACCTAAATTGAGTACTAAGCTAGATGTAGTGAAAACTAAAATATAAGTTATCTACAACCTTTTTTAAATGAAAACCTAAACTTTATTTACTGGAGCTAACATGACCTACTCTGGTAGAAACTTTAATGAAAGGCAGTTTAGAACTGTCAAGAACAATCCAAATGACAACACAATGCTGCCTGCAGTAAACTAAACCAATCACTGCTGGGAAAGTGTTCCACCATCTTGGCTTGGGAGCATTTAATCTTTCTAAATGAAATTTTGTTAAGGGAAATAGATCAAACTTACAAATTAAGTTTTCTACTCTCTAACCAGGTTTTATTTAATATTTTAACAAACCTCCCTTTCTGACTTTCCTGGAAAAATATTTGAAATAACCAATTCTCATAGAACCCTTGCCAATATGAGGTACAAAATGTGAAAACCTGACACTAACCCATGCTTTCCTATCGCCCAAGGTCAGAGTGAATACAAGCGACCGGAAAGACCTACTCTCTAGTTTAACCTCTCAACCATGGGAGGGCTTCAACTGCCCTCCACCCTAACCCATGCTTTCCTATCACCCGAGTCCAGAGTGAATACAAGCGACCGCTAACTGCTTCTCTCTAGTGTAACCTCTCTACCCTGCAAGGGCTACCATTCCCCTCCACTCTAACCCATGCTTTCCTATCACCCAAGGTCAGAGTGAATAGAAACGACCAGTAAGACCTACTCTCTAGTATAAACTCTCTACCATGGGATGGCTTCCATTTCCCTCCACTCTAACCCACGTTTTCCTATCGCCCAAGGTCAGAGTGAATACAAGCAACTGGTAACCCTGACTCTCTAGTGAACCTCTCTACCATGGGAGGGCTTTGATTCCCCTCCACCCTAACCCATGCTTTCCTATAGCCCAAGGTCAGAGTGAATACAAGCAACCAGTAACCCCTACTCTCTAGTGTTACCTCTCTACCATGGGAGGGCTTCGATTCCCCTCCACTCTAACCCATGCTTTTCTATCACCCAAGGTCAGAGTGAATACAAGCGACCGGTAACCCCTACTATCTACTATCTAGTGTACTTTCTCTACCTTGGGAGGGCTTCCATTCCCCGCCAATCTAAACCATGCTTTACTATCACCCGAGGCCAGAGTGAATAAGCGACCAGTAACCCCTACTCTCTGATATAAACTCTCTACCATGGGAGGGCTTCCATTCCCCTCTACCCTAAACCATGCTTTACTATCACTCGAGGCCAGAGTGAATCAAGCAACTGCTAACCCCTACTCTCTAGTGTAACCTCTCTACCCTGGGAAGGCTTGCATTCCCCTCCACCCTAACCCATGCTTTCCTATTGCCCAAGGTCAAAGTGAATACAAGCGACTGCTAACCCTTACTATCTAGTGTAACATCTCTACCCTGCAAGGGCTACCATTCCCCTCCACTCTAACCCATGCTTTCCTATCACCCAAGGTCAGAGTGAATAGAAACGACCAGTAAGACCTACTCTCTAGTATAAACTCTCTACCATGGGATGGCTTCCATTCCCCTCCACCCTAACCCATGCTTTGCTATCACCCAAGGTCAGAGTGAATACAAGCGACTACTAACCCTTGCTCTCTAGTGAAACCTCTCTACCATGGGACGGCTTCCATTCCCCTCCACCCTAACCCATGCTTTCCTATCACCCAAGGTCAGTGTGAATAGAAGCAACCGCTAACCCCTTCTCTCTAGTGTAACCTCTCTACCCTGGGAAGGCTTGCATTCCCCTCCACCCTAACCCATGCTTTCCTATCGCCCAAGGTCAGAGTGAATAGAAACGACCAGTAAGACCTACTCTCTAGTATAAACTCTCTACCATGGGATGGCTTCCATTCCCCTCCACCCTAACCCATGCTTTGCTATCACCCAAGGTCAGAGTGAATACAAGCGACTACTAACCCTTGCTCTCTAGTGAAACCTCTCTACCATGGGACGGCTTCCATTCCCCTCCACCCTAACCCATGCTTTCCTATCACCCAAGGTCAGTGTGAATAGAAGCAACCGCTAACCCCTTCTCTCTAGTGTAACCTCTCTACCCTGGGAAGGCTTGCATTCCCCTCCACCCTAACCCATGCTTTCCTATCGCCCAAGGTCAAAGTGAATACAAGCGACTGCTAACCCTTACTATCTAGTGTAACATCTCTACCCTGCAAGGGCTACCATTCCCCTCCACTCTAACCCATGCTTTCCTATCGCCCAACGTCAGAGTGAATACAAGCGACCGGTAAGCCCTACTCTCTAGTTTAACCTCTCTACTATGGGAGGGCTTCCATTCCCCTCCACCCTAACCAATGCTTTCCTATCGCCCAAAGTCAGAGTGAATAGAAGTGACCGGTAACCCCTACTATCTAATTTAACCTCTCTACCCTGGGAGGGCTTCCATACCCCTCCAACCTAACCCATGCTTTCCTATCACCCAAGGTCAGTGTGACTAGAAGCAACCGCTAACCCCTACTCTCTAGTGTAACCTCTCTACCATGGGAGGGCTTCCATTCCCCTCCACCCATAGTTTGCTATCGCCCAAGTTCAGAATGAATACAAGCAACCAGTAACCCCTACTCTAGTGTAACCTCTCTACCATGGGAGGGCTTCCATTCCCCTCCACCCTAACCCATGCTTTCCTATCGCCCAATGTCAGAGTGAATACAAGTGACCGGTAACCCCTACTCTCTAGTGTAACCTCTCTACCATGGGAGGGCTTCCATTCCCCTCCGCCCTAACCCATGCTTTCCTATCGCCCAAGGTCAGAGTGAATACAAGCAACTGCTTACCCCTGCTCTCTAATGTAACCTCTCTACCATGGGAGGGCTACCATTCCCCTCTACTCCAACCCATGATTTCTTATCGCCCAAGGTCAGAGTGAATAGAAGTGACCGGTAACACCTACTATCTAGTTTAACCTCTCTACCCTGGGTGGGCTTCCATTCCCCTCCACCCTAACCAATGCTTTCCTATCGCCCAAGGTCAGAGTGAATAGAAGTGACCGGTAAGCCCTACTATCTATTTTATCCTCTCTACCCTGGGAGGGCTTCCATACCCCTCCAACCTAACCCATGCTTTCCTATCACCCAAGGCCAGTGTGACTAGAAGCAACCGCTAACCCCTACTCTCTAGTGTAACCTCTCTACCATGGGAGGGCTTCCATTCCCCTCCACCCATAGTTTGCTATCGCCCAAGTTCAGAATGAATACAAGCAACCAGTAACCCCTACTCTCTAGTGTAACCTGTCTACCATGGGAGGGCTTCCATTCCCCTCCACCCTAACCCATGCTTTCCTATCGCCCAACGTCAGAGTGAATACAAGTGACCGGTAACCCCTACTCTCTAGTGTAACCTCTCTACCATGGGAGGGCTTCCATTCCCCTCCACCCTAACCCATGCTTTCCTATCGCCCAAGGTCAGAGTGAATACAAGAAACTGCTCACCCCTGCTCTCTAATGTAACCTCTCTACCATGGGAGGGCTTCCATTCCCCTCCATCCTAACCCATGCTTTCCTGTCAACAAAGGTCAGAGTGAATAGAAGTGACCAGTAATCCCTACTATCTAGTTTAACCTCTCTACCCTGGGATGGCTTCCATTCCCCTCCACCCTAACCCATGCTTTCCTGTCACCAAAGGTCAGTGTGAATAGAAGTGACCGGTAACCCCTACTCTCTAGTGTAACTTCACTACCATGGAAGAGCTTCCATTCCCCTTCATCCATGCTTTGCTATCACCCAAGGTCAGAGTGAATACAAGCAACCGGTAACCCCTACTCTCTAGTGTAAACCCTCTACCATGGGAGGGCTTCCCTTCCCCTCCACCCTAAACCATGCTTTCCTATCGCCCAAGGTCAGAGTGAATCGAAGCGACTGGGAACCCCTACTCTCTAGATTAACCTCTCTACCCTGAGAGGGCTTCCATTCCCCTCCAACCTAACCCATGCTTTCCTATCACCCTAGGTCAGAGTGAATACAAGCAACCGCTAACCCCTACACTCTAGTGTAACCTCTCTACCATGGGAGGGCTTCCATTCCCCTCCACCCATGCTTTCCTATTGCCCAAGGTCAGAGTGAATACAAGCAACCAGTAAACCCTACTCTCTAGTGTTCCTCTCTACCCTGGGAGGGCCTCCAGTCCCCTCTACCCTAACCCATGCTTTTCTATCACCTAAGGTCAGAATGAATACAAGCGACTAGTAACTCCCACTATCTAGTGTAACCCCTCTACCCTGGTAGGGCTTCCATTCCCCTCTGCCCTAACCCATGCTTTACTATCACCTGAGGCCAGAGTGAATAAGCGACCGTTAAACCCTACTCTCTAGTGTAACCTCTCTACCATCGGAGGGCTTCCATTCCCCTCCACCCTAACCCATGCTTTCCTATCGCCCAAGGTCAAAGTCAATACAAGGGACTTCTAACCCCTACTATCTAGTGTAACCTCTCTACCCTGCGAGGGTTACCATTCCCCTCCACCCTAACTCATGCTTTGCTATCGCCCAAGGTCAGAGTGAAGACAAGCGACCGGTAACCCCTACTCTCTAGTGTAACCTCTCTACCATGGGAGGGCTTCCATTCCCCTCCATCCTAACCAATGCTTTGCTATCAACCAAGGTCAGAGTGAATACCAGCGACCACTAACCCCTACTCTCTAGTGTAACCTCTCTACCATGGGAGGGCTTCCATTCCCCTCCATCCTAACCAATGCTTTCCTACCACGCAAGGTCAGAGTGAATACAAGTGACCGTTAACCCCTACTCTCTAGTTTAACCTCTCTACCCTGAGAGGGATTCCATTCACCTCCAACCTAAACCATGATTTCCTATCACCCAAGGTCAGTGTGAATAGAAGAAACCGCTAACCCCTACTGTCTAGTGTAACCTCTCTACCATGGAAGGGCTTCCATTCCCTTCCATCCTAACCCATGCTTTCCTATCACCCAACGTCAGAGTGAATACAAGCGACCGTTAACCACTACTCTCTAGTTTAACCTCTCTACCCTGAGAGTGCTTCCATTCCCCTCCACCCTAACCCATGCTTTCCTATCACCCAAGGTCAGTGTGAATAGAAGCAACTGCTAACCCCGACTCTCTAGTGTAACCTCTCTACCATGGGAGGGCTTCTATTCCCCTCCATCCTAACCCATGCTTTCATATCGCCCAACGTCAGAAACAAGCGACCGGTAACCCTTGCTCTCTAGTGAAACCTCTCTACCCTGCGAGGGCTTCCATTCCCCTCCAACCTAAACCATGCTTTCCTATCTCCCAAGGTCAGTGTGACTAGAAACAACCGCTAACCCCATACTCTCTAGTGTAACCTCTCTACCATGGGAGGACTTCCATTCCCCTCCACCCATGCTTTCCTATCGCCCCACGTCAGAATGAATACAATTGACCGGTAACCCCTACTCTCTAGTGCAACCTCTCTACCATGGGAAGGCTTCCATTCCCCTCCACCCTAACTCATGCTTTCCTATCGCCCAAGGTCAGAGTGAATACAAGCAACCACTAACCCCTATTCTCTAGTGTAAACTCTCTACCCTGAGAGGGCTTCCATTCCCCCCCAACCTAACCCATGCTTTCCTATCACCCAAGGTCAGAGTGTCATGATCTCTGCTTCCAAAAGGTCAGGGTTTTCCCAACTCCCTTGGAAGCAGATCCAAAACCCAGGTTCCGAGTGCCAACCAGTCCCAATTGGGATCTTTTGGACCCTGTCCTGGCGCCAGTGGCACCAGGCTCATAAATATGCCCAGTCCCAGCGCTGGAAGCGCCGGGCTCATAATGCTTGGGTGGATTTACCTGCAGCAGACCATGCTGCTTACTTACCTGCCAGTTGAGCCTCTGATCCTCTTCTGTTTGGGACTACTTTTTGTGTTGGGTGGGGCAGGAGCCACTCCCTAGGTTCAGAACACTGGAACTCTTCTAGAAAGCAGGAACTCTTTTCTTACCTAGGCGAGGCTGTGGAAGGAGACACCTAAGCACTACAGGAGACTATTTAAACCACACCCGATGGATGAATCTTGCTTTGCGTTATTCTGCATCCTCTGCAGCAGAACGCTCATCGTGTCTTCTGCATCTGTTCCTGGGCCTAAGGAAAAAAGGGCTTACCATTCTGAATCCAGTCTTCAGCAACACCTATAAAGACAAGAAAGAACAGGTTAGCATTACGGTCTTCAGTGACAGCGCTTCACTTACCTGGTCAGTCCATCGGCTGTCACCAACGCCTCGCGCTGCATTCCGGCATCTGAAAAGACAAAGGCTTACCTACTCTTCGTGCGCTCCGGAGGTCTTCGCACTGCATTCCGGCATCTGCAAGACAAAAGCTTACCAACTCTTTGCACGCTCCGGAGGCCTTCGGCGCTGCATCCCGCATCTGAAAGACAAAACAAGGTGCGGTTAAAGACATTGGGTAACTTTAATACTCACGTGCCATTACTCCTTTCCACACCTAACCCAGTGGGTATTCCGGCACCCTGCAGCCGCTCCGAACTTGTACCTGCAAGATAAAAGACTGTTAGAGCGCATCGTGCAGCAGGCAGCAAGCGCTTACTTACGTGCTTCCAGGCGCTTCTATTCTTCACACGGGTCCCATCTTCGACTCACTTCAGCCCATCATCCGCCATCGCCGGAACCCTGCAAAACAAGAGACATCATTACAAAGACTTTTAAAGACATTCGAACTACTCGAAACTTACCGTTCGTGCAGTAAACGACGGACAGCAGTCCTCTGAAGTCAAGAGGCCTGCCCCCCTTATCCAGTGAAGAAACTGGTTACAGCACCCTGCCCCGAGGCAGATGGAGAGCACGGCGTTCACTTACCTAAGGTGAGAGCGTTAACCTTTGGGGTTCTACAGGAGAAGAGAAGGGGAAGAAGAGAGAGACATTAAATAACCCAGTCCATTAATCCCATATTTTCTATCTGCAGACATCTTACCCTTCGAGTCAGACATACAGTGCACAGAGGTCCAGCCCAAAGAGCCCACCGTGTGTTACACATCACCTTTGAAGATACGGTATTCGCCCAGTCAAGACCGGCGCCCCTACGGGAATCAGGTGAGCGTTACAGAACGCAAAGCCTACCGCAAAACTCCCGTCCAGGCGCTATGGAAACCTCGGATACCGACCAGCTAGCCCAGTTACTTGGGGAACTAAGGGCAGAAGTACATGCAGCCCGTCAGGAAACGAACGCCCTAAGAAGGGAACTGATTATTTCCAAGGAGCAAACAGATGATCTCGCTAGACAATTGCTACAGTCACAAGCTGGACAGACCCCGTTACCCGCATCTGGGGCAAATCTTCCTTCTACATCTTCTATGAATCCAGTGCAGATCAACCTACCTGGGAATGTACCTCTGGCTCCGCCCGAACGATTTTCTGGTGACCCAAAGAGGTTTGCAGTATTTATCAATCAGTGCCGGTTTCATTTCTTATGCCGGCCAGCAGCCTTTCCAACTGATCAAGCTAAAGTAGCTTTCGTGCTTTCGTACCTTAGTGGCAATGCGGCAGACTGGTCGATCCCTCTAGTAAATCAAGACGATCCGGTCCTCCATGATATTCAAGCTTTTCAGCTCAGTATGGAAAAACTGTTCGCAAGACATTCACAGGGGCAGGCCTTGGACAATGAGCTTCTTTCGTTGCGACAAGGTAATCAAGACCTTTTGGCTTATATTGCGTCTTTCAACAGACTGATAGTGGAAACTCAATGGCCTGAGGACAAAAGTATTACGCTGTTTTATAGAGGTCTACGTGGAGAGCTCAAAAATGTGTTAGCCCAAGTAGTGAATCCCCCACAAGATTGTTCGGACTGTATAGACTTAGTCGTTCAAATAGATCACAGACTGCAGAACAGGAAGGCCGATCGTTCCAAGTTTGATGCTCGAGTATTGTCCAAACCGCCAACTCCTTCCAAAGGAGTAGACTCCGGGGAACCCATGCAAATAGGGGGCCTGAAAGGACCACTAACACAAAAGGAGCGGGAAAGGAGAAAACAGTTGCAATTATGCCTCTATTGCGGAAACTCAGGGCACTTTCTCCGAGACTGTCCGGTGAAACCAGCCAAGAAGGCAGTAGGAGCTGCAGTTACCAAAGTCACAAACTCTGAGCAGGGAAACGACCTCGCCCGACAAGAATAGAGGTCCTCTTGCCGAGCGTGAAAACCAGTTCCGTGACCTCGCATTTCGTGATACCTATGGTCCTCATTAGCCCTGATAATCCGGATCGATTACATGCAATTGAAGCTTACGTCGACAGCGGTGCCATCGGCAATTATGTGGATCATGAAATGGTTTTGAGGATGAATCTAACTCTTTGTCCCAAGGCTGTAAAGGACGTCATTACTACGGTGGATGGTACGGAGATAGCCTCCGGACCAGTAACGCATACCACTCAAGAAGTGACGCTAGTAAGTCAAGATGGACACCATGAGAAGATCGTGTTCGATGTGATCAAGGCCCCTCAGTTCCAGATTATTCTAGGAATACCTTGGTTAGAGAAACACAATCCTCTGATCGATTGGCGAGCAAGAACGGTTCGGTTTCCAGAATGTGTCTCTACTTGTCACCCTCCACCTGGTGTTGCACTGGCAGCAATTTCTTCTGAGACTCCCCAGTTACCTCCCGAATACCTACAATTCCAAGATGTTTTCCGGAAGGATCAGGCTGACTCTCAACCTCCTCATAGGTCTTATGACTGCCAGATAGACCTGATACCTGGATCTACTCCTCCTTGTAGTAGAATTTATGCCCTCACCGAGCCTGAGAACCTTCACCTTCGACAATACCTGGATCAATACCTGGCAAATGGGTTTATTCGTCCTTCCAAGTCCCCTGCTTCTTCAGCTTTGTTCTTCGTTCCAAAAAAAGAAGGAGACCTTAGAACTTGTATAGATTATCGCGCCCTGAACCAGATCACCGTTAAGAATAGATATCCGTTACCTTTGATCCCTGAACTCCTGGACCAAGTCAGAAAAGCATGCATATATACAAAGCTGGATCTGAGAGGAGCCTACCACTTGGTACGAGTAAAAGAGGGCGATGAATGGAAGACGGCCTTCCGCACCAAATATGGGCTATTTGAATATCAGGTCATGCCCTTCGGACTTTGCAATGCCCCGGCCGCCTTTCAATATTTTATGAACGATGTCCTCAGAGAGCTCATAGATGTGTGTGTTGTTGTTTACATTGACGACATCCTCGTTTATTCTTCATCGGAATCTGAACATCGGAAACACGTGAAAATGGTCCTCGAGAGATTACGTCAACACAAACTTTTCGCTAAATTGGAAAAATGTGTTTTCAACGTGACTGAAGTTGAATTCTTGGGATTCATATTATCACCTAGCGGAGTGCGTATGGATTCAAAGAAGGTCGATGCAATTCTCAAATGGCCATCACCATCCTCCGTAAAAGGTGTGCAAAGCATGTTAGGCTTCGCTAACTTTTACCGCAGGTTTATCCCCGAATTCTCTCGAATAGTCCAGCCCATCACTGCCTTGTTAAAGAAAAACAAACGTTTTGAATGGTCTACCGAGGTGGAACAAGCTTTCCAGAATTTGAAGTCTAAATTTATCTCTGCACCAATTTTAAAACACCCTCGCCCCGAACTCCCCTACATCGTTGAAACTGATGCTTCGAGCCTTGCCATGGGAGCAGTTCTATCACAAAAGGACCCAGTAACCAATCAGTTGCATCCCGTGGCATTTTGGTCCCGCAAATTCTCGCCTCCTGAAATCAATTACACGATTACTGACAAGGAACTTCTGGCTATCAAGTCTGCCTTTAAGGCTTGGCGGCATTATCTTCTGGGAGCCCGACATACCGTTACTGTGATTACGGATCACCGAAACCTGCAATATTTGAAAACCGCAAAAGCCCAATCCTCTAGACAACTCCGTTGGGCACTATTCTTTGCCGAGTTTGACTTCATAATTACCTATCGACCTGGTACAAAAAACGGTAAAGCTGATGCCCTTTCTCGGATGGGAGTGGAAGAACACTTGATCAACCCTAAACCTGTACCTATCATTCCCGAACAAAGAATTCTGGGTGTAATTGCCACACAATCCATAGAGGAAGTTAAGGATAAAGTCAGGCAACTTGTAACTCCAGCAGACATACAGAATTGGCATCTGCAGGGAAAGGACTTTGCAGTAAAGGACAACTTATTGTATTTCCAAGAACGTGTCATGATGCCTACCTCCAAGGAGCCAGGTCCGACCCAGCAACCCCAGAGGCAGGCATCATTCCCCCCAGGGAAGTTCCAGCGGGCCCAAGCTGGGGCCCTTTGGACGCAGTCCTGGCGCCCTAGGCGCCAGGCTCATGTTGGACCCCAGTCCTGGCGCCTTAGGCGCCAGGCTCATAAAGCTGGACATGTGTTCAAGTGTTTTTATGTGCACTTACCTGATGCAGACCATGCTGCTACATCCAGGACCTATTGATGCCTGAATGGGACTACTTTACCTGTGGGACTACTTTCCACCTGGGTGTGGTCGGGGAAGGATACATACCTGATCGGTGGAAGGATACATACCTGGAACTTCTTCCAAAGCTATTTAAACCCCACCCGAACAGCCACACGTGCTTCGCGTTGTTCTGCACCTAGCAGCTGGATGCTCACCGTGTCTGCTCCTGCTTCTGGACTTCAGCCACGCCTGTCAGCATCCTGGGACACCTGCAAAGGGTGATAAGAAGAGAATTCGAGAGGAAGAAGGCCTTACCTGCTAAACCTGCATCACAGAGACATTTCACCGACGATCCTGAAAAGGAAGACATCATTTTTAAAAGCATTTCGCTCTGATCGCTGCAGCGCTGCATTTCACTCACCTTTCTTGGGCGCCTCCATCTTCAGCAGCGATCAACCGGATCCGCAGCCACTTCCCAGAGCCTAGAGAGAAAAAGACAAGAACACAAGGTGAGAGAAGGAAGGGAATAGGAAAAGCTCAGTTTCCTTCTAAGACTTACCTGTTGGGTCATTCCCATTTCATTTCGGGTCTTGCTGCTTCCAGGCATTTTCCGGACCCCGGCCCCTATGGGGAAAAAAGACAAAGACATTAATTAGATGAGCGAATGCAAAAACATTACCTGAGCGCTCATCTAGGACTTACCTGATCTTTACTGGAACTGCACTTTTCACTTCGGGTCGGCGCCATATCTCCGGCATTCCGAACCCCGGCCCCTATGGGGAAAAGACATCAACATTAGCGCTTTGTTGCAAGAAGTCTCCAAAGGAATCTTCATTCATCACCTGAAAAAGACAATGAACATTATTATTTAAAGCTTGAACTTTTGAACTTGCAACTGAACTTTTACAGCGCCTTACCAGTATAATCAAGCTTACCTGAACTCCCATCCAACCTCAATCCAGTGAAGTAACTGGGTTCAACGCGCCCCTGCGTCAGAAGCAGGATGGAGAGCTCGTCCTTTCAGACCCTAAGGTGAGACTTCACGGGGGATCGTGGAAGGGTATCGAGGAGGGTTGGAAGGAAGTGGGAGGCTCGAGCATTATTCCGCCAGATATTCCTGCGAGCAAGTTTAGCCAGAGTAGAGGGGCCCGTCCTATCCATCTTCAGAGCCCTGCGCTTCACCATAGAAGAGGCATCAGCACTCGAAACCAGGCCAGCGCCCCCGTGGGAATCAGGTGAGCGTGACAGAACGCGAAGCCTACCCACAATTTCCCACCCGGGCTCTATGGAGACTTCCGAGACTGACCAGCTGGCCCAGCTTTTGGGGGAATTATGGGCAGAGGTGCACTCAGCCCGCCAGGAGACTAACGCTCTCAAAAGAGAACTGATCCTATCCAAGGAAAGAACAGATGACCTGGCCAAAAGGTTATTGCAGGCCCAGGCAGGGCACACTCCTTTACCGAATTCCGGTGGTACTTCCACATCAATGGGTTTGAATAACCCGGTACAAATCAATCTACCTGGACACATGCCTTTGGCCCCGCCTGAACGTTTTGCGGGGGATCCCAAGAAATATGCCGTCTTTATGAACCAATGTCGTTTACACTTTCTATGCAGACCCGGGGCCTTCCCTAACGACCAGACCAAGGTAGCCTTTATACTATCTTACCTCAGTGGCAGTGCTGCCGATTAGTCTATTCCATTGGTAAATCAGGATGATCCCATTCTCCAGGATTTTCAGAGCTTCCAGGCCAGCATGGAAAGATTGTTTGCTCGACACTCTCAAGGACAGGCCCTTGATAACGAACTGCTATCCTTACGACAAGGTAATCAGGATCTCCTGTCCTACATTGCCACCTTTAATAGACTGGTTGTGGAAACTGGATGGCCAGAAAATAAAAGGATCACATTGTTTCATCGAGGCCTGCGCGGAGAGCTTAAAGACGTTCTAGCTCAGATAGTAAATCCACCCCAGGTCTGCGCAGATTACATAGACTTTGTGGTTCAACTTGATCACAGACTTCAAAATAGAAAAGCAGATCGGTTCAAGTACGAAACTCGAGTACCGATCAAAACCCACGCTAACTCCAAGAGCGCCGATGTATCCGAACCTATGCAAATCGGTGGTGTTAAAGGACCATTAACGCAGAAGGAACGAGAGAGAAGGCGGCAAATGCAACTTTGTCTGTATTGCGGGGCTTCCGGTCACTTTCTTCGAAATTGTCCGGTTAAACCACCTAAGAAGGTGGTTGGAGCCACTGATAACGAATTATTGACACCTGATTCGGGAAACGACCTAGCCCGACAAGCGTAGGGGTCCGCTTGCCGAGCTTGAAAACAAACTCTTTGACCTCGCATTTTGTCATGCCAATGGTGCTCGTGGACCCAAAACAGCCTCGGCAGTTGCATGCTATAAAAGCATACATCGACAGTGGAGCTATTGGAAATTACGTAGACCGTGAATTGGCTTCCAGGATTAAGCTCCCTCTCCACCCGAAAGTAACCCAAGATGTCATTACTACAGTAGATGGAACCGAAATAGCCTCAGGGCCTGTAACGCATTCCACTGTTGAATTGACACTGGTGGGTCAGGATGGACATCGGGAAGCAATTGTGTTTGATGTGATCAAGGCCCCACAATTTCAAGTAATTCTTGGAATTCCTTGGTTAGAAACACATAATCCAAGAATAGACTGGCGAGCAAAGAAGATAAGTTTTCCTGATTGTGAACCAACTTGTTATCCAAGAAATCCAGCTATGGGGTTAGCCTCAGCAACTTCCACCTCTGTACAGCTACCGTCAGAATACCAAGAATTGCAAGACGTTTTTCAGAAAGAACAGGCTAACACGTTACCTCCCCATCGATCTTATGATTGCCAAATCGATCTGGTACCCAATGCTCAACTACCTTGTAGTAGGATTTATGCTCTTACGGAACCTGAGAACCTGCATTTGCGTCAGTATTTAGATCAGTACCTAGCCAATGGTTTTATTCGCCCGCCCAAGTCTCCTGTCTCTTCAGCTTTGTTCTTCGTGCCGAAAAAAGAAGGCGACCTTAGAACATGTATAGACTATCGCGCCCTAAACCAAATAACGATTAAGAATCGTTATCCTCTGCCCCTGATCCCTGAGCTTATCGACCAGGTGAAAGACGCTAGTGTGTACACCAAGTTAGATCTCCGAGGAGCTTATCACTTGGTGCGTATAAAAGAAGGTGACGAATGGAAGACTGTATTCCGCACCAAATTTGGGCTCTTCGAATATCAGGTGATGCCCTTCGGTTTGTGCAATGCACCTGCCGCCTTTCAGTACTTTATGAATGATGTTTTTCGGGAACTTATTGATGTCTGTGTCATTGTTTATATTGATGACATCCTGGTGTACTCTTCTTCTGAAGCCGATCACAGAAAACATGTTAGGGCAGTTCTTGAGAAATTGCGCCAGCACAAACTATTTGCCAAGCTCGAAAAATGCGTTTTTCATACCACAGAAGTTGAGTTTCTCGGATTCATCCTGACACCTCAAGGAGTCCGAATGGACTCGCGAAAGGTGGACGCCATCCTCAAATGGCCATCTCCTAGCTCGGTGAAGGGAGTTCAGAGCATGCTTGGCTTTGCCAATTTCTATCGAAGAATTATCCCGGAATTTTCCCGAACAGTCCAACCCATCACAGCTCTCCTAAAGAAAAATAAACGCTTCGAATGGACTCTTGAGGCCGAACAAGCCTTTCAGGACCTGAAAACCAAATTCACCTCTGCACCTGTATTGAGGCACCCGCACCCAGATCTCCCTTACATTGTGGAAACCGACGCATCCAGTTCGGCCATGGGAGCTGTCCTGTCGCAAAGAGACCCAGAAACTAACCAACTACACCCTGTGGCCTTTTGGTCCAGAAAATTCTCTCCTCCTGAAATCAACTACGCAATTACCGACAAAGAGTTACTGGCTATTAAATCTGCTTTCAAGGCTTGGCGTCACTACCTTCTCGGGGCAAGACACACCATCACCGTAGTTACGGACCACAGAAATTTGCAGTATTTAAAGACGGCCAGAGCTCAATCTTCACGACAACTCCGATGGGCTCTATTCTTTGCGGAATTTAATTTTGTAATTACCTATCGCCCTGGCTGCAAGAATGGTAAAGCAGACGCCTTATCCCGGATTGGCATGGAAGAACCCAATTCGAGTTTAGAACCTGTGCCAATCATACCTGAACAAAGAATCTTAGGCTTAACTTCATTGCAAACTATTGAGGATATCCAAACGCAAGTAAAACAACTTCTAGACTCTTCAGCCTTACTGGAATGGAGTCAAAAGGGTCCTCATTACACCGTTAAGGATGATTTACCCTACTTCCAGGAGCGGTTGTTTCTGCCAAGTAAAGAATTGCAGGAACTTGTTATTGCCCATCATCATGAATCATTAATGGAAGGACACCCTGGTATCGCTAAAACGGAGGAAAAAATCAAACGCCACTTCTGGTGGCCTTCTTGGAGAAAAGACATAAAGTCTTTTGTGTTGTCTTGCGGAATTTGCGCCCAAAACAAGGGTCAAAAGAAAAGGCCTGCCGGCCTACTTCAACCCTTGGATATTCCACCGGCACCATGGCACACCTTGTCAATGGACTTTATAACTGACCTGCCTCCTTGTGGTGGTTACAACACTATCCTTGTAATTGTGGATCAGGAATTTCTGGAGAATATAGTTCGCATACAGGGTTTCCCTTCCATATTAGTCTCGGATCGTGGAATCAATTTATCTCCCATTTTTGGAAGAAGTGTTTTCAACTAGCACAAATAGATGTGCGGTTATCCACCAGCCACCACCCCCAGACCGACGGACAAACCGAGAGAACCAATCAGACTCTCGAGCAATATCTTCGGTGCATGTTACACCAATCTGAGTTGAATTGGAAAGACATCCTTTGGATCGCAGAATATGCATACAACAATTCAGTGCATTCTGGAACCGGACAAACTCCTTTTTATACTTTGTATGGTCACCATCCTCGGACCTCTGACCTAGATCCACCTCTGACCCTGGAAATGCCCGCAGTAAATCATCTGCATTCCACAATAACCCGAGCCTTCAAAGACGCTGCAACTCATTTACAGCAAGCCAAGAAAAAGTATAAAGAAAACGCTGATTTGCACCGAAGTAAAACTCCTCCTTACCAAGTAGGAGACCAGGTATGGCTAGCAACTAAACATTTACCCCTCAAGGGCCCGCGAACCTTCAATCCCAGATTCATAGGACCTTATCCCATCAAAGCTATAATCAACCCAGTGGCCTTTAAACTGGATTTACCGTCCAACATGCGTATTCATCCAGTTTTTCATGCATCACTTTTGAAGCCAGTACAACAAGGAACCCGACTGTCCAAGCCTCCAGACCCAGTTCAAATTGAAGGGGAATTAGAATTCGAAGTTAAAGACATTTTAGACTCCAAGGTGTTGAAGTCGAAACTCTTCTATCTTGTTGACTGGAAGGGATATGGACCTCAGGAGAGATCGTGGGAGCCTAGTAACCATGTTCACGCACCTCGATCAATACAAAGGTTCCACCGGAGATTTCCGAACAAGCCAAAACCCCCGGAGGGAACAACCTTGGGAGGGGCCTTGAGGGGGGGTACTGTCATGATGCCTATCTCCAAGGAGCCAGGTCCGACCCAGCAACCCCAGAGGCAGGCATCATTCCCCCCAGGGAAGTTCCTTAGGCGCCAGGCTCATAAAGCTGGACATGTGTTCAAGTGTTTTTATGTGCACTTACCTGATGCAGACCATGCTGCTACATCCAGGACCTATTGATGCCTGAATGGGACTACTTTATCTGTGGGACTACTTTCCACCTGGGTGTGGTCGGGGAAGGATACATACCTGATCGGTGGAAGGATACATACCTGGAACTTCTTCCAAAGCTATTTAAACCCCACCCGAACAGCCACACGTGCTTCGCGTTGTTCTGCACCTAGCAGCTGGATGCTCACCGTGTCTGCTCCTGCTTCTGGACTTCAGCCACGCCTGTCAGCATCCTGGGACACCTGCAAAGGGTGATAAGAAGAGAATTCGAGAGGAAGAAGGCCTTACCTGCTAAACCTGCATCACAGAGACATTTCACCGACGATCCTGAAAAGGAAGACATCATTTTTAAAAGCATTTCGCTCTGATCGCTGCAGCGCTGCATTTCACTCACCTTTCTTGGGCGCCTCCATCTTCAGCAGCGATCAACCGGATCCGCAGCCACTTCCCAGAGCCTAGAGAGAAAAAGACAAGAACACAAGGTGAGAGAAGGAAGGGAATAGGAAAAGCTCAGTTTCCTTCTAAGACTTACCTGTTGGGTCATTCCCATTTCATTTCGGGTCTTGCTGCTTCCAGGCATTTTCCGGACCCCGGCCCCTATGGGGAAAAAAGACAAAGACATTAGATGAGCGAATGCAAAAACATTACCTGAGCGCTCATCTAGGACTTACCTGATCTTTACTGGAACTGCACTTTTCACTTCGGGTTGGCGCCATATCTCCGGCATTCCGAACCCCGGCCCCCATGGGGAAAAGACATCAACATTAGCGCTTTGTTGCAAGAAGTCTCCAAAGGAATCTTCATTCATCACCTGAAAAAGACAATGAACATTATTATTTAAAGCTTGAACTTTTGAACTTGCAACAGAACTTTTACAGCGCCTTACCAGTATAATCAAGCTTACCTGAACTCCCATCCAACCTCAATCCAGTGAAGTAACTGGGTTCAACGCGCCCCTGCGTCAGAAGCAGGATGGGGAGCTCGTCCTTTCAGACCCTAAGGTGAGACTTCACGGGGGATCGTGGAAGGGTATCGAGGAGGTTTGGAAGGAAGTGGGAGGCTCGAGCATTATTCCGCCAGATTGTAATACTCCCTTTTCACGTACAGGAGGATATTCCTGCGAGCAAGTTTAGCCAGAGTAGAGGGGCCTGTCCTATCCATCTTCAGAGCCCTGCGCTTCACCATAGAAGAGGCATCAGCACTCGAAACCAGGCCAGCGCCCCCGTGGGAATCAGGTGAGCGTGACAGAATGATTATACCTTCCCAGTACCGATTTACAGAAAAAAGTAATCTCTTGTTATCACGATTCTTTAATGGAAGGACATCCCGGTATGGCCAAGACCTCAGAAAAGATCAAGCGCTACTTCTGGTGGCCGTCTTGGAAAAAAGATATCAGAGACTTTATAATGTCCTGTGGAGTATGCGCCCAAAACAAGAGTCAAAAGGAAAGACCAGCAGGCCTCTTACGCCCTATTGACATCCCACCTCGCCCTTGGCATACGCTTTCTATGGACTTCATCACCGATCTACCTCCATGCTCCGGATACAATACGATTCTAGTAATCGTGGACTTATTCTCCAAGATGGCGCATTTCATTCCGCTCAAAGGCTTGCCAACAGCAGCAACTCTGGCCCGAGAATTTCTCGAAAACATCGTCCGACTGCACGGCTTTCCTTCAGTTCTAATTTCGGATCGAGGTAGTCAATTTATTTCTCATTTTTGGCGAAGTTGCTGTCGGTTGGCTCAAATTGATGTGAGACTATCGACCAGTCACCACCCTCAGCCCGACGGACAAACCGAGAGGACCAATCAAACTCTGGAACAGTATTTACGCTGCATGCAGCAACAAACTGAAAAAACTTGGAAAGATATCCTTTGGATAGCCGAATATGCCTACAATAACTCCGTACATTCAGGAACTGGGAAAACCCTGTTTTTTCTTTAATACGGCTGTCACCCTCGAACCTCGGAGTTGGATCCCCTCCAAGATCTTGAAACACCAGCAGTAGACTACCTGCATTCTACAATCACCCAAGCCTTTAAGGAAGCCGTTTCTCACCTTCAAAGGGCTAAAGAACAATACAAGAAAGGAGCAGATCAACATCGGAAGGAAGCCCCTCAATATCAAGTAGGAGATCAAGTCTGGTTATCCACCAAATATCTACCTCTAAAAGGGCCACGCACATTTAACCCAAGATACCTTGGTCCCTATTCCATCACTACCATTGTAAACCCAGTAGCGGTCAAGTTGGACTTACCCCCGCACATGAAGATACATCCGGTCTTCCACGTCTCTCTATTAAAACTCGTGCAACCTCAAACCCGACTAACTAAATCTCCAAAACCTATCCTAGTTGATGAAGAACTCGAGTTTGAAGTCAAAAGCATTCTGGACTCCAAGATCTCCAAATCTAAACTATTCTACCTAATTGACTGGAAAGGCTACGGCCCCCAAGAAAGATCCTGGGAACCCGCAGAATATGTCCACGCTCCTCGCCTAATCAAAAGATTTCACCGAACATTTCCTGACAAGCCAAAACCCCCAGAGAAGCCCGGTTTGGGAGGGGCCTTGAGGGGGGGTACTGTCATGATCTCTGCTTCCAAAAGGTCAGGGTTTTCCCAACTCCCTTGGAAGCAGATCCATAACCCAGGTTCCGAGTGCCAACCAGTCCCAATTGGGACCTTTTGGACCCTGTCCTGGCGCCAGTGGCACCAGGCTCATAAATATGCCCAGTCCCAGCGCTGGAAGCGCCAGGCTCATAATGCTTGGGTGGACTTATGTAGGGGAGGACTGGCCGCGAGGCCCTCCTCACCTGCAGCCTTCTCCCCAGGTGAGGACCATGACTCGGTGGCCGTCCCCTCATGCCACCCGGGCCCAGGTGGAGGAGGGGTCACCCGCCGACGACATTGCCCACACATATCCGTTCCCTGCATATACCAAAATTCAGTTAGGCCTAGAAGCCATCTTGTTTAGCAAACATGGCGTGAGTTCAGCACACTGTAACGAGGCCCCCACCTTTGGAGGGCCTTTCATGCATCTCCGCCGCCGCAGTAGCCCTGGTAGATCCGCTGCGAGCGCGTTCCCATGAGAAAGTCGGGTATGAGCTAACCCGAGATGTTAACACTGTAACATTTCATCGTTCACAATGGAATATTGCACCCCGCACGACCTGGTCCGCGAGGCCAGGGTGACGGGAAAAAAGCTGAAGCATCACTAGCTGAAGAAAGTAGAAAATAATTCAAGTATTGGTATTAACGAACTACCTCTGTTTAAACAGATCCTGTAAACTGTGAATAAACTATAAAGATGCAACGTTACATGATACCACCCCAGGTCTGGACTAGTGCTGCTATAACCACAGAGAAAGATGTCGACCAAATGTGTAGCCTTTATCTGTATAAGTGTTCTTACAACTTTATGTAGAAACCTGAACTCATATATGTTTTCTTAATCACCTAAAGCAGCGAGCATTAATCTCTGTAGGCCATAACCTAGAACTACCTCGTGTAACGTCTAATGTACATAAAATAATCACACCATGTAGTAAATATAATGTTAGGTAACGAAAAGGTACTCGGACCGACTGTATTAAAGAAATGTGTAACGAAATTGAAATATATATGTGTGTTTAAATAACATCAAAATAAGGCGGAACATTATAAAAGTTCTGCATTCAAAAGTTAGCAACGCACGAGGAAAAAACCTTTGTGAATACATGCAAGGCCATTCTCCCTCCCACCCTACCAAGCCTGCCAGATAAAGAAGCTAAGGCATGTGCCGCGCTCCCTCACCTCCCCCAACCAAGCTGGAGCCGCTTTAGAGAGTCAGAGGCCCCGGTACCGCACCCAAGGCCACAGCCCGCCACCTGTGTTATTTACAGCACGGTAATAAACCCACGTTTGAATCCACTGATCTACCAGCACCCTCTCGTAAATTCCACAACCCTCCCCCTAGACCACCCCAAGAAACATGACCCCGTGCAAAGACGACCCCCATCACTAGGACAAGACACAGAGACCCATTTATATAATAACTTCTAACGCGGCAGACAGACATGTACCATTCGGCTCAGGCCCCAGAGCCCAGCCCCTCGACCTAAAATACCGGTCAATAGGACACAGGTAAATCTCACCCCACCCGACCACCACCGGACCTCTCACGAGGTGCATTCCTCATGTGTTGCGTTTATTTTATAAGACAAACTACTGAGCGATTTATTGATGAACTTAGATGTCGTTTCTTGAATAACTGCAGTGTGCATGGCCTAGGGCAAACGAGTCAGGAAAGGTATTCATCTTTGTCACAGGCTGCCCCAGCATACCAACACCGCTCGGATGACCTCAAGCTGGCCTGCCAGGCCCAACCCAACCCACGAGGCTGACCAGTGACGTCCTCACGCCAAGACCAACCACGCTGCAGCAACACCTATAGTTAGTCGACGCCACCCAATCCCAATTAACTTGTGCCCCCTATAGTGTGTAGGTTCTGATGACGTTTTTTGTATTAGAAATACGCCTGTCTTTGCTATTGTCAGACAGAGCGCTCTCGGAGGTTGCAGAGTTCTTTGCATGCCCTAATCTTTGGATAAACTCCTACTTACGCTCACCCGCACTCTGTCTTGGTCTTATTCCCACTACGGGAGAGTCCCTTATTGTCTCTCATTGCGGGGAGGATCGTGCTGAAATTGGGGGCGCTTCCTTTCAGTGGTGACCCCGATAGCGTGATATCTCCAAATTATTTTTCCTAACTCCCTTTTAACGACCCCCTTGTAGCACGAGAATCTCCGGTCGAGAAGGGATACGCACGGTGAGCCGGCTCCGGGAGGCTGCCCGCCAACGGCGACTGGCACAATAAGAAGTGCGCACTCAATGAGAAAGGGTACGGGATCCCGATTGGAAAAAAATCCCCTTTGAGTGCCGCTCGCCGGAGCCAGGGGCTGACCGTTGAGTTACCGGTGACACCGCCTGGACGGACCCAGTTTCGGAGACTATCGGTTCAAGACGGGCACGTGAGTACTGAGTGCGAGCGATCGTAAAGGGGAAGGGAGGGGAAATTGTGAACAGAGGAACGGGGACAGGTAGAGGAGAAGAATAACGGGGGTCTACTAAAGACGGGTCTTGAAACTTTCTTTATCTTTTCTTTGCATATGGCCATTAGGAGTAAGAAATAAGTGAAGTGGTAGAAGTGACGGAAACCTAGCTCCGAAAGGGGGTGGAAGGCGGCGCCGCATAGTGCTATCTAAACTAGTACTGGGAATATATGAAGAAGTAAGAAATAAGTTATTGGTGTCTGGCAAAAGGAGACACCGGGAATATTTTTTTAGTGATTGCTACTCTCTCTATTTCTTTTTTCCATTCCACGGGGCAGGGGGAGAAAGCGAAAAGGGTATAAGGTAAATATACTTGTAGAAGAACTATAAAATAGGGAGCACATTTTTAGGAGTGGGGATTAAGTAGTAGCACGTACAGACGTGAACATAGTAACCTTAGCAGGAAAACAGGGACAACTGGCCAGGGAGGAAAGGGAGGAAAAAAGACGAGGTGTGAGTGGAAAAGCATTGTGAAGGGTGCGCGCACCGTGTGAGTGTTGGAGACGAACGGTTGACCGCGAGGTGGCGCCAGAGAGTGTTGACCAAAACTGGTATTTGATCAGTTGCGAGTGAAATCCCATGAGAGTGTATGGGAATGGGAAGGAGATGAGCTATGGTAAGTGAGAAAGGACTTGCGCAGTGAATAAAATTGGGTGATAATTTTTGAGACGTCCGCTCTTGTCTGTGCCATACAGGTATACATACACATATCTACACCTAACTAAAAGTAAAAAAGGTGGACAAGACTGTGTTAGAGATTTAGAATATGGGGGCCGAAACTCCCCTGTCACATATTTGTAAGAGCTTACCGGGATACGCTGAACGAATAAATAAATATCACGATCAATGGGTAACAGAATTGAAAGGGGAGGGTCTGCCCCAGATTTGGCCCGAGGGAGGGTCTTTTGACAAAAGCGTTCTTGATATGGTACGAGCATGCATCAGCCTCAAGTATAAGGGGAAGCAATGGCAAAATAGGAAGGAGATATTAGACCTCTGGAGATTGTTTGAGGAAGTACCACCACCCAAAGCTCCGGCACCAAATAGTGATCTCCCTCCCACCACAGATAATCCACTGATGATTCCAAGAGAGGAAAAGGAACAGCTAAGTACGGAACAACCTACGGAGGTGATTAGTTTGTACCCGATATTACCTAAACCAGCCCCCGCAGCAGGATATAGCGACCCTACTTATGTGCCTCCCCCCACAACTGGTACACTACAAAGACCAACAGCCCCCCCGCCATACGAAAGCACCAGAGAGCGCGCCCAGGGAAGCACACAGAGGGTGGATATAGAGAAGCTAACAAGTGACTTAGAGTCAAGGCTTACTGTGGCAAGGGATGAACTCTCAAGAATAAAAGACATATGTGAGCGCACGGCGTGCACCCCTATACAATCAGGACGCACGTCTAGAGCGTCGAGCGAAAGTAGACACATTGAGGAAGGATGGAAAAAGGGAGAAATACTGTTCAGAATTGAGGAAGAGCCGACACGAATAATAGAGATAGGAGCAGTAGAAGGGAGCATTGGTGATGTATCACGAGAGAGAGGGATCAGAGAGGACTTGTTATGTGATGTCAGAGGAGGATTGGATGAGAGTGATAGGTTGAGTATGGCAGTAGGGGGGGAAAGCGAGGAGGTGGACGGTGCATGTTCGCTAGGGACTATAGACGACGAATGGATGGGACGACTAAGAAATAGGGTGGGGAAGATGGCGTCGTTGGAGTCCGCAGCGACTAAGGAAAGGGAGGGTGCAACCGCAAAAGGGAAGCTACAACTTCCATTGATACACAGAGGGGGGGGAAGACCAAACTATATACCATGGGCTCAGATGGATAAGGCTAATTTAATGAAATTATTGCCCCAGCTGTCAGGAGGGGCGAGCAAGTGGATATATGCATTTGAGAAACATACCGCCGGCATACCGTTGGCAATAGGCGAAGTGAAAAGCCTACTAGTAACAGCAGTAGGAGATCAAGCGGACAGAGTATGGGCTAAGGCTGGTTTCCCGGCAGTGACGTTGGACTGTGATCGCCATGATGGGGCTTCCTTTAATACAGTACGAGCAAGGGTGTGGGACGCACTGAGGGAGACATTCCCAGATACCCCTGACTTACAGTCAGTGATGCAATGTACAATGAATGACGGGGAGGATGCTATGGATTACATTCTCCGGGTGCAGGAGATGTGGAGAGCGGAAACGGGCACGCCCTGGCACCAATCCACATCTCTATTCTATTTTATCATTAAGAGAGGGCTCCCAAAAGAGGTGCAGAAGGCACTCGATAAAATAGCGGGCGTTGAGGCAAAGGGGTGGCCAGAGATCCAAAGTATAATAGTGCACCATTGCAAAAGGATCAAAGAGAGAGAGAAGGAAGTAGCACAGAAAAGGTTGGCAGACGAGGCAAAGTTGGTACAATCAAAACTGGTGAAGGTTGCAGCAGCGGTAGCAGGGCTCCCACTCATGAGGGAGGGAGACGAAGGAGAGGAGGGGCAAATAGCAATACAAGGAAGAATAGCAGCAAATTGGGCAGGACAAGGACAACGACAGTGGACTGAGCAGGAGCAGAATGGAGGTCCAACGTGGCAAGAGTGGGCCCCAAGAGGGGGAAGAGGTGGGTACAGGGGCCGAAGAGGAGGACAAGGGTATGGAGGAATGGGAGGAAATGGGTGGCAGGGTCCCAGAGGTCCACAGGGGAGCTGCTGGAATTGTGGGAGATGGGGGCACTACTCAAGAGAGTGCAGGAGCAGACAAAACAACGGGTTCCAGGAGATAGAACAGTACGGTCACCCCCACCCAGGAAGCCCCTATGGCCTCCCCATGGGACAATACCAACAACCGGAAAATGTAGGACAAAGAAGTAACGCACAACCACACGGACATCAGTACAGAACACAAAACCACCCACAGAATAATGACAATATGCAATACACGCCAGGTAACACTTTCGCCACAGTAGCTAACGGAGCTCCTGCTCCCGCACCTTACAGCGGGGTGTCAGTAGTTTCGGGGAACATTTTTGATCAAGGGGGGGCAATGAGACACCCCGCATAGGACAGCCCACAGAGAGCACTTGCGTGTCCAGTACTATCTACGACCCACAATGCATCAGAGGAACCATTGATAGGAGCGCAGATAGGAGACAAGCAGTTCATATTCATGGTGGATTCGGGAGCGGAGAAATCATGCATTAGAGAGGGCCGGTTCCCGTTATCTAATAGAACGTTAGAGACGCAGGGGTTCTCTGGGGCTGTAATTGAAGTTCCTTACACAGAGGCATTGGATGTGACAGTGGGGGGTAAAACAGTGAAAGCACCCTTACTGTACTATGAACACTCTCCCATTAATTTGCTGGGGAGAGATCTCTTAAGCAAACTAAATATGACAATATCATTCACAGGGAGCGGTATCGTATGTTCGACGCCAGGCATATGCCCCCTCCGCATATTAGCAGTAATACACGGCCACACAATCATGCAAGAGATCAGAGGGTTACCAAGAAACGAGGAGATGTTTGTTGAGGGCATGAGAACATTGGCTCTCATAGTACCAGAACTAAAAAGGATGGATTGGAGGATTCCAGCCGAGTTCCTCTTCCGCCCCATAGCAAGCCCCGACACTGCTCCCGGGTCAGTGCTATCGTTGGATTTACACGCAGTACACGTGTCAGCAAACAGAATATGTGTGATTGGCGTTGACATGGAAGGATGTGAGTGGCGGACAGTACTGTGTGTAAATGCAAATATCCCACTGAGGGAGCTCTCGGACGAGGAGCTATTTTCTGACACTGAGACAGATGGCGAAATAGTGATGGAACTGGCAATGCCGTGTGACATTGTAGTTACAGCCAGAAAAACTCAAGTTGAATTAATGGCAGTAGTAGAAGCACCACATGCCTTTTTTGATGACGACATGAGGTTAGTACCCACTAACATATGGACAAATGGCCCCCATGATGTGGGGTTATTACACGAGGTTCAGCCTGTGGTAATAAAACTGAAACCGGGAGCAATTCTACCCCGGGTAAAACAATATCCATTGTCACGCGAAGCAGAAGAAGGGATCAGAGAGACAATAGATGCACTGCTAGCACAAGGAATAATAGTGCCCTCAAACTCCCCATGCAACACATGCATTTACCCGATTAAAAAGGCGAAGGGAGGTTCATGGAGGATGATACAAGATTTACGCCCACTCAATGATGTGATTCAGAAGGAGTTCCCTTTAGTCCCGAACCCGGCGACAATACTGTGCAACATTCCGAAAACGGCATCCCACTTCACAGTCATTGACTTAAAAAATGCATTTTTCTCGATTCCCTTAGCAGAGGAGAGCAGGTACTTAACAGCGTTTACACTAGGGGGGAGGAGGTTCGAACACTGCAGACTACCACAAGGATATTGCGAGAGCCCAAGCATATTCAACAGGGTACTACATGAAGATCTGGGGAATTTGTCTGTAGAAAGCACGGTGATTGAATATGTTGATGATTTATTGATTTGTGCACAAACTGAGGAAGAGTGCAGAAAGGACTCAATAACACTCCTGACATTATTGGCCAATAAAGGGTACAAGGTGGACAAGGGGAAGTTACAATACTGTCTAACAGAGGTCCTATACTTGGGACAGCTGATATCAAAGGATGGCAAGCGGATCATACCAGACAGAGCACAGGCGATTAGAGCAGTTGGGGAACCCAAAACAGTAAAAGAGATGCAGAAATTTCTGGTATGTGCAACTATTGCCGAGCATGGATATTGGATTATGCAGCATACACAAGGCCCTTGTTACAGGCTCTAAAAGAGGCACAGCAGGACAACAAACACATAGAATGGACAGGAGAGATGAACACAGCATTTAACTCACTAAAGGAACTGATATAAAGTGCTCCAGTACTGGCAAACCCAGATTATGGGCACGAATTCTTCCTATTTTCACACTGCAAAGGAACACTGATGACGGCAGTACTGACACAAAAGACATCGTTAGGGCACAAACCACTGGCTTACTATAGTGGCACCCTAGACGCAGTTATGCAAGGTCATTTCGCGTGCGAGCAATCCCTAGCTGCAGCCGCGTTCGCAATTGAGAAAAGTGCCACAATAGTGATGGGCTGTCCTGTGACACTGTTTGTGGAACACTCACTATTTGCAATATTAGAGCGATCAAAGAGCACATTGACGACACAACGAGCCACAGCATATGAAATAATACTGTCCAGCGCAAACATCCATATAGTAAGATGTAAAACAGTGAACCCGGCCACATTCATCACAGAGGCGTGCACCGTAGAGGACATGCAGAACCACAATTGCGCTACATACACAGGTGACGAAGGTCAGGATCAAGTGATTTCTGAGAATGCCCTGAACGAGGGAGAGGTGTATTTCGTGGACGGGTCAGCATCAATAGACATGGAGACAGGAGAGAAACATGTGGGTATGGCAGTTGTACGATTAGAAGAAGATGAATACGAGACACTAGTGCAACACCGCCTCCCATCACACTATTCAGCCCAAGCAGCAGAACTAATAGCGCTAATAGAAGCCTTGCATGCCGCCAAGGGGTGCGCAGTGACAATATATACCGACTCAGCATACATGACAACAACAGTACACGGCGGGTTGGCACGGTGGGGGCGGAGAGGGTTTCGACGAGCAGATGGAACACCAGTTCAACATGCAGAATTATTGAAAGAACTGATTGAGGCCCTGCAAGAGCCCACGGCAGTGGCCATCGTAAAATGCCAAGCCCACACCACAAATACAGATTTTATATCTTTGGGGAACGCGGCAGCAGACGCCGCTGCCAAATAAGCTTCGTATTTACAGAAAGGTGCAGTAGGAGAGTACATGTTGCACCACACAGCAAGCCAAGAGGTCCCCACAGGATACAACATGATGCCCACACAGGAAATAATAGAGCTGCAAGAGGGAGCTAGTGCAGAAGAAAAATTGCTGTGGACTAAGAGGGGATGCAGCAAATCGCCGACTGATTTATTGTGGCGACAAAAAAGTTCAGGAAAAGCGGTAATGCCAGTTAAACTGTTAGAAATAGCATTTCAACAACTACACTTTCCTGCACATAACGCAAAGCAACACATAATGGCGGACATACAAGAAGATTGGTTTGCACCTTGCCTCCATGAACACATCACAAGGCTGGCTTTAGAATGCACGACATGTCAGATTTACAACTCCGGTATGACATTGCGCACACTGAGAGGAACGATACCAAAACCAAATGGTCCATTTAGGGAGCTCCACATTGATTATGTAGACATGGGAGAAAGATGTAACGGGGCTCGCTACATGATTGTGGTTGTATGTCCATTTTCGAGGTGGGTGGAGGCAGGCCCCTGTGCGCGCCCAGACGCGAAGGGCGCCGCGAAGTTCCTAGTGCGGGAAGTGTTCCCGCGCTGGGGGATTTGCGACGTTATTCGCTCAGACAACGGCACACATTTTGTTAATGAACTATTCAAGGAAGTGACTACGCTATTGGGAATAAAGCACAAATTATGTTCGATTTATCATCCTCAAAGTAATGGCGTAGTGGAAAAGATGAACGGTCTGTTAAAAAGCAGATTGTCAAAACTGTGTTTTTCCCTTAAAAAGACCTGGATGTACTGCCTGCCTTTGGCCCTGTTCGAGTTACGAAATCAGCCAAGTAAAGACCACCATTTGTCCCCGCATGAGATCGTCACGGGAAGGAGAATGCACACAGCGCATTCGCCTCTCCGTGAACGTTCTGATGCACACAGAAGTGCAGCGTTATTGGGAGAGGAGTTCACAGAGTATTTGAAAAAACTGACACGGGCAGCGCGCGTAATTGCAAAGCAACTAGCCCCCCCCTCTACAAGAGAGGAGGGGAACACAACAGAAACAGAGACACTGCCTGAAAACCCATTACAACTAATGCCTGGTGACCTCATATATGTCAGAAGTTTTGTGCGAAGGTGGAATGCGCCACGTTTCCATGGCCCTTATGAGGTAGTGTTTTGCACACCCACAGCAGTAAAGGTGAAGGGCCTACGATACTGGGTACATTTAACAGACGTACGCAGAGCCTATAGCGCCGTGGAAGGTGAGGTACAGGACGAGGCACAGGCAACTGCGGACAATGAAGTGGTGCAGAATGAATGATGGGAATTTTTTGTGCATTAAGTGATGAACATTGACCGCGACTGGCGCACGACAAGTGTACTGAAATAAATATGTGTATATATATATATAATTTTTTACAACTTTTGAAGGTTTTTGTAGGTTTTTTTGTTTTAGAAAAGTTTTTTCTCTCAACTTTCCTCTTCATATGTGAAATAATGTACGGATAATAATGATTGCAAAGTTACCTTGTTTGTGGACACACCCCCTCCCTCACCCATTCCCATACTTTGTCGGAAAAAAAAAAAAAAAAAAAATGTCACAACGTTATAAATGTTTACATGCTTGTACTTAATGCACTTTTATGTTTCAAACAGGATTTACTATGGCATCGAATGGGCAGCCTGCAACTAATAGATTTGTTAGGTTTAGAGAAATGTTAGTAGATAGATTGACATATTCATACGAATGTGGTTTATCAATGTGTGTTATTGTGTTCTTCATCTCAATGTTTTGCCTAGTGACATATTGGGTCATAGCGTTCATCTCTACCGAGATGAACGAGGGGGGAGGGGGGAGTAACACCACCCTTGCCCCTGGCACGAATTCAATTACAAGTATGAATATCAAAGAAGGTGATTTTTTGGTCTGGGATGGATCACGTCTTGTTTGGGGTTACTACACTGCACCACCCACTGCTGCCCCGTTACAATCAAGAGATAAAGATATGAAAAATGACACAATGGTCCTACCTTAAATATATAACAGCCCCACTACCCTTCCCGCCCCGATACAAAACAGCGATTTGTTGTTTATTGAGGAAAATGGAAAAGTAATTACGATGACAGAACACAAGTTCATATATGAGGAATTGGAAAAGGGGGGAGGGAATGAGAAAGGGGGGCCTATTCTTTCACCTATCGAAACTAAAAGGTATAGGAGGGGGGAGAGAAGTAGGCGAAGAAGAGAGACAAGCAGGAGGGGGTATGATGAGTATTATGGGTTAGGATTAGATAAGATGGAAGACCCACGACACCCCCACCAAGCAAATAAATGGTATGCAGATATGAGTACAACAGCTAAACAGACAACCAATGAAAGCTGCTATGTCTGTTCGCTCATCCCCCATGCATCAGGTACGCCCAAAGTGTTGTTGCCAAGAGAATTGCCCATTGTGGATGCCCAATGTCTCCTTCATCTCACACTGTGTAGAATAAAGAACACCTTTCAAGCACACGATGTCTCTTTCAAAATGATACAGGACAACAAAACGTGCTATTCAAAAGCGTCTGGAGTGGTCTGTCTTAAAGAACCTTTCTTTGCAATACAAGGGACGCTGTTTTCCGAAAACAAATGGAAAGATGAAGAAGTACTGTGCAAAGCGGAAGCACTGAGAGGTGTCCAACCAGACAAGCTGCGGTGGATGGAAAAAACGTGCTTACCAATATGGAAAGAACACATCTCTAAACTAACATGGGTAACAGCGATGGAGAAACCCTTCAAGCTACAAAGTGAAATACAAAACGAACTATGTTTCAAGGGAGAAGGAAAAGTGGCAATGGGAGCGAACAAAAACTGTAACAAAACTCTTACCATCCCAGACATGAAAAAAGGAACAGCAGCACTAATGGACACATACTGGGTATGCGGGAATCAGGCTTACTTGCACCTTCCCCAGGCATGGAGTGGCAGCTGCTCGATGGCCACTTTGCATTCGGCCTTAATGGTGATTCCAGAAAGTCACGTCGACGAAAATAAAAGGACGCAAGGAAACGTGAACAAGGATGCGACGTCTCCCACTGCAGAAGCGCACCTCTATGTCCTGTCCTCCGGAGGGAAAGAAGAGGAGCTATCACGGAACAAGCGAGCATCAAACTACATATCACAAGCATCATCCGATTTATTGGCACAAATCCCAGACAGGTATCGCCTGTTTAGCTCCGTGGAAACATTTTTTGCCTCACTAGTTTCAAGTGTCCAAGCAAGAGCAAATGCAAAATGGCTCCAGATCACACGGTGGGAACTGATTCAGCTGGCCAATGACACTGAAGAGGGGTTCAACATAATAAAGGTGGAACTACGAGCTCTGCGACTAATGACCATGCAGAACAGGTATGTTCTGGACCTGCTAACAGCGATCGATGGAGGTGTTTGCCGAAAAATAGGAAGTGCGTGCTGCACGTTCGTACCTTCTGAAGACGCAGAAAATGGGTCCCTGTCCCACGTCATTGAAGCAGTACATAACCTGGGAGAGAAGATGAAGCTGGAAGGTGGGGCTAAAGATAGCTCATGGTTCGACAATATCTTCTCCTGGGTTCCCTCATGGCTTGGACTGGCGATGAAGTTCTTGATACCAGTTGTGGTGGTCCTCCTCGTGGTGTTCTGCCTATGCCAGGTGGGCCTCCGATGTTGTGCTAATGCAGTCCCTAACGGTGCGATGATGATGGTGACAATGGGCAACTCTGGTGGTACAATTAAGGCGACACAAGAGGCACATGTACAGACAGGAACAGATAACACTCCCAGATACCAGTTAGTGCCTATGTGCCGTGATAAGTACATAGTAGATAAACTATGGCACACCACTATCAAAGAGCCCCGAGATGTGGAACTGGAATGGTATGAGGAGGTCTGGGTAGACTTGGAAGGGACTGGTGACTGTATATATTTAACCTGTACCCCAGATGAGTATGCTAGAAGAGGTGAGAGCTTGAGGGGGGTATGCAGAGCCTGGATGCCTAGAAAAGGAACACCTGCATGGGATGACGCAGTGATGGAGGAGCAAGAATGTAGAAGATTAGAAGAGCTAAAGAATTCGTTACTTTAGTAACGAAAGGGGGGAAATGTAGGGGAGGACTGGCCGCGAGGCCCTCCTCACCTGCAGCCTTCTCCCCAGGTGAGGACCATGACTCGGTGGCCGTCCCCTCATGCCACCCGGGCCCAGGTGGAGGAGGGGTCACCCGCCGACGACATTGCCCACACATATCCGTTCCCTGCATATACCAAAATTCAGTTAGGCCTAGAAGCCATCTTGTTTAGCAAACATGGCGTGAGTTCAGCACACTGTAACGAGGCCCCCACCTTTGGAGGGCCTTTCATGCATCTCCGCCGCCGCAGTAGCCCTGGTAGATCCGCTGCGAGCGCGTTCCCATGAGAAAGTCGGGTATGAGCTAACCCGAGATGTTAACACTGTAACATTTCATCGTTCACAATGGAATATTGCACCCCGCACGACCTGGTCCGCGAGGCCAGGGTGACGGGAAAAAAGCTGAAGCATCACTAGCTGAAGAAAGTAGAAAATAATTCAAGTATTGGTATTAACGAACTACCTCTGTTTAAACAGATCCTGTAAACTGTGAATAAACTATAAAGATGCAACGTTACATGATACCACCCCAGGTCTGGACTAGTGCTGCTATAACCACAGAGAAAGATGTCGACCAAATGTGTAGCCTTTATCTGTATAAGTGTTCTTACAACTTTATGTAGAAACCTGAACTCATATATGTTTTCTTAATCACCTAAAGCAGCGAGCATTAATCTCTGTAGGCCATAACCTAGAACTACCTCGTGTAACGTCTAATGTACATAAAATAATCACACCATGTAGTAAATATAATGTTAGGTAACGAAAAGGTACTCGGACCGACTGTATTAAAGAAATGTGTAACGAAATTGAAATATATATGTGTGTTTAAATAACATCAAAATAAGGCGGAACATTATAAAAGTTCTGCATTCAAAAGTTAGCAACGCACGAGGAAAAAACCTTTGTGAATACATGCAAGGCCATTCTCCCTCCCACCCTACCAAGCCTGCCAGATAAAGAAGCTAAGGCATGTGCCGCGCTCCCTCACCTCCCCCAACCAAGCTGGAGCCGCTTCAGAGAGTCAGAGGCCCCGGTACCGCACCCAAGGCCACAGCCCGCCACCTGTGTTATTTACAGCACGGTAATAAACCCACGTTTGAATCCACTGATCTACCAGCACCCTCTCGTAAATTCCACAACCCTCCCCCTAGACCACCCCAAGAAACATGACCCCGTGCAAAGACGACCCCCATCACTAGGACAAGACACAGAGACCCATTTATATAATAACTTCTAACGCGGCAGACAGACATGTACCATTCGGCTCAGGCCCCAGAGCCCAGCCCCTCGACCTAAAATACCGGTCAATAGGACACAGGTAAATCTCACCCCACCCGACCACCACCGGACCTCTCACGAGGTGCATTCCTCATGTGTTGCGTTTATTTTATAAGACAAACTACTGAGCGATTTATTGATGAACTTAGATGTCGTTTCTTGAATAACTGCAGTGTGCATGGCCTAGGGCAAACGAGTCAGGAAAGGTATTCATCTTTGTCACAGGCTGCCCCAGCATACCAACACCGCTCGGATGACCTCAAGCTGGCCTGCCAGGCCCAACCCAACCCACGAGGCTGACCAGTGACGTCCTCACGCCAAGACCAACCACGCTGCAGCAACACCTATAGTTAGTCGACGCCACCCAATCCCAATTAACTTGTGCCCCCTATAGTGTGTAGGTTCTGATGACGTTTTTTGTATTAGAAATACGCCTGTCTTTGCTATTGTCAGACAGAGCGCTCTCGGAGGTTGCAGAGTTCTTTGCATGCCCTAATCTTTGGATAAACTCCTACTTACGCTCACCCGCACTCTGTCTTGGTCTTATTCCCACTACGGGAGAGTCCCTTATTGTCTCTCATTGCGGGGAGGATCGTGCTGAAATTGGGGGCGCTTCCTTTCACTTACCTGCAGCAGACCATGCTGCTTACTTACCTGCCAGTTGAGCCTCTGATCCTCTTCTGTTTGGGACTACTTTTCCTGTTGGGTGGGGCAGGAGCCACTCCCTAGGTTCAGAACACTGGAACTCTTCTAGAAAGCAGGAACTCTTTTCTTACCTAGGCGAGGCTGTGGAAGGAGACACCTAAGCACTACAGGAGACTATTTAAACCACACCCGATGGATGAATCTTGCTTTGCGTTATTCTGCATCCTCTGCAGCAGAACGCTCATCGTGTCTTCTGCATCTGTTCCTGGGTCTAAGGAAAAAAGGGCTTACCATTCTGAAACCAGTCTTCAGCAACACCTATAAAGACAAGAAAGAACAGGTTAGCATTACGGTCTTCAGTGACAGCGCTTCACTTACCTGGTCGGTCCATCGGCTGTCACCAACGCCTCGCGCTGCATTCCGGCATCTGAAAAGACAAAGGCTTACCTACTCTTCGTGCGCTCCGGAGGTCTTCGCACTGCATTCCGGCATCTGCAAGACAAAAGCTTACCAACTCTTCGCACGCTCCGGAGGCCTTCGCGCTGCATCCCGCATCTGAAAGACAAAACAAGGTGCGGTTAAAGACATTGGGTAACTTTAATACTCACGTGCCATTACTCCTTTCCACACCTAACCCAGTGGGTATTCCGGCACCCTGCAGCCGCTCCGAACTTGTACCTGCAAGATAAAAGACTGTTAGAGCGCATCGTGCAGCAGGCAGCAAGCGCTTACTTACGTGCTTCCAGGCGCTTCTATTCTTCACACGGGTCCCATCTTCGACTCACTTCAGCCCATCATCCGCCATCGCCGGAACCCTGCAAAACAAGAGACATCATTAAAAAGACTTTTAAAGACATTTGAACTACTCGAAACTTACCGTTCGTGCAGTAAACGACGGACAGCAGTCCTCTGAAGTCAAGAGGCCTGCCCCCCTTATCCAGTGAAGAAACTGGTTACAGCACCCTGCCCCGAGGCAGATGGAGAGCACGGCGTTCACTTACCTAAGGTGAGAGCGTTAACCTTTGGGGTTCTACAGGAGAAGAGAAGGGGAAGAAGAGAGAGACATTAAATAACCCAGTCCATAAATCCCATATTTTCTATCTGCAGACATCTTACCCTTCGAGTCAGACATACAGTGCACAGAGGTCCAGCCCAAAGAGCCCACCGTGTGTTACACATCACCTTTGAAGATACGGTATTCGCCCAGTCAAGACCGGCGCCCCTACGGGAATCAGGTGAGCGTTACACAGAGTGAATACAAGAAACCGCTAACCCCTACACTCTAGTTTAACCTCTCTACCATGGGAGGGCTTCCATTCCCCTCCACCCATGCTTTCCTATTGCCCAACGTCAGAGTGAATACAAGCAACCAGTAAACCCTACTCTCTAGTGTAACCACTCTACCATGGGAGGGCTTCCATTCCCCTCCACCCTAAACCATGCTTTCCTGTAATCCGAGGTCAGAGTGAATAAAAGCGACCGGTAACCCCCACTCTCTAGTGCAACCTCTCTACCATGGGAGGGCTTCCATTCCCCTCCACCATAACCCCTGCTTTTCTATCACCCGAGTTCAGAGTGAATACAAGCGACCGGTAAAATCCTACTCTGTAGTGTACCTCTCTACCCTGGGAGGGCCTCCAGTCCCCTCTACCCTAACCCATGCTTTTCTATCACCTAAGGTCAGAGTTAATACAAGCGACCGGTAACTCCTACTCTCTAGTGCACCCTCTCTACCATGAGAGGGCTTCCATTCCCCTCCACCCTAACCAATGCTTTCCTATCACCCAAGGTCAGTGTGAATAGAAGCAACTGCTAACCCCTACTCTCTAGTGTAACCTCTCTACCATGGGAGGGCTTCTATTCCCCTCCATCCTAACCCATGCTTTCCTATCTCCCAAGGTCAGAGTGAATACAAGCGACCGGTAACCCCTACTATCTAGTTTAACCTCTCTACCTTGCGAGGGCTTCCATTCCCCTCCACCCTAACTCATGCTTTGTTATCGCCCAAGGTCAGAGTGAAGACAAGCCACCGGTAACCCCTACTCTCTAGTGTAACCTCTCTACCCTGCGAGGGTTACCATTCCCCTCCACCCTAACTCATGCTTTGTTATCGCCCAAGGTCAGAGTGAAGACAAGCGACCGGTAACCCCTACTCTCTAGTGTAACCTCTCTACCATGGGAAGGCTTCCATTCCCCTCCACCCTAACTCATGCTTTCCTATCGCCCAAGGTCAGAGTAAATACAAGCAACCACTAACCCCTATTCTCTGGTGTAAACTCTCTACCCTGAGAGGGCTTCCATTCCCCCCCCAACCTAACCCATGCTTTCCTATCACCCAAGGTCAGAGTGAATACAAGCAACCGCTAACCCCTACGCTCTAGTTTAACCTCTCTACCATGGGAGGGCTTCCATTCCCCTCCACCCATGCTTTCCTATTGCCCAAGGTCAGAGTGAATACAAGCAACCAGTAAACCCTACTCTCTAGTGTAACCACTCTACCATGGGAGGGCTTCCATTCCCCTCCACCCTAAACCATGCTTTCCTGTAATCCGAGGTCAGAGTGAATAAAAGTGACCGGTAACCCCCACTCTCTAGTGCAACCTCTCTACCATGGGAGGGCTTCCATTCCCCTCCACCATAAGCCCTGCTTTTCTATCACCCGAACTTAGTAGAACAAGTAAACACTGACCAGAGCTTGGTGTAAAAGAGATATAATTATTTATTTAAAACCACATCTAGAAAAACACACAGGCACTAATAGTAAGCAATTCAAAAACACGGTCACTAAAAGATATACACTCCCTTAGAAGAATATTAGACAAGTCTTAAGTAAAGCCCCACTTATTTTCAGACAGCGGTGAGCGCTTAACGCAGATGGCACTCTAATAATTCGTTTTAAAAGGGAGAGAAAAACAGAGAATAAATTGAAACAGATCCCAACACTTTTTCACGAACACAACAAGAGAGGAAGGCAAAGTAACACCGTGAGTTTAGAGTCAGTAAGCCAGATCCACTTTAAGAGGATCAAAACGAAATGTGTCCAAGGTCACACGGTTGTAGTGCACAAGAGTCTTGCAAAGGTTCAAAAAGGAGTTTGACCAAAGAAAGGGACCAGTTTGAGGGTCAAGGCGGCCAGCCCAGTCCAGAAGGTTAAGGGGTTATTATTACCTTGTAGCAATCTTTAGAAAGGGAGGCCTGGCAGACACGGTACCTTAAAGTGGTGAGAATACTCCAGCGGGGGCAGTTGTTCCTGGCAGCGGATGCAAGTTGGTGCTTCGTCCGGGGGAAGAGAGGATCTCGTCGGGGAGGAAGACAGGTGTCCATTGCACTGCCAGGGAAGAAACCAGCCGTGGAGTTTCTCAGGTAAAAGGAGCAGTCCTTTGGTTCGCGGTCCAGTGGTAAGTGGCTATCCGGTTGCCGGGGTGCTTGGCATGGGCAATTCGACCACAAGCCGGTCTGGGGTGCGAAGAGAAGAAGGTAAACTGGTTGTGCCCACCAGTCAGGGGAAGAAGCCTCTCCAGCCGGGAGATCTTCTCTGTCGTCGGGAAGTGGTGAGTCGGTTCCACAGGGCTCCACCGGTGGTGTCATCGTGGTAGGTCGGCTCAGCTTCTCCCTCATCGGATTCTCAGGTCCTGTGGAGACTTCTGAAGTTCCAGTCCCCAAAGCCCTGCTTTTATGCAGCACACCCCCATTCACTCAGCCTAGCTGTCAATCAAACATGCTAAGTGGTGAGCCGGCCGGCTCACCACTTGGGCCAATCACACAAGAGTGCGACTTGAGTTACCAAGGTAACTCAGTCCAGGGTGCCTAAACCCCTTTCCACACACCCTGTTGTACCCAGACAGAGTGGCACCACTTTTGGAGGCTTCTGTGGAGAAGCCCGCCAAAAAGTGGAATAAAGGGCTCGACTTGGGTTGGAGTCAAAGAAGAGAACACAAACGCCATTTTAGAATCGAGTCCTGACAAAAAATACCAACCGGCGAATTAATATTAAATAAATAAACCAGCGGTATGTTCGAGGCTATGAGAATTAAATAATTAAAGTTGGTAGCCTCGAACAATGGGAAAATCCCATAGGAATATATTTGCGGTCGAATATAAAAAGTAGTTTCCACTGCCACCAGCCAAAACTCGATCAGGGGGGACGGAGACGTGCCCCCTCGACTAACAGAGCCCGGGGCAATCGAATTGCCCCGACCAGTACGTCCACAATATGATGGTTTGTACCGGTTTCTGTTAATATTTTGGGACTAGTAAAGCCAATGGTGACTTTACATGCCCTGGGAGACAGTAGTCAGTCCCAGGGTATGGAGTCTATGGTGGGGTGTCACTATGACACCCCTGTGTTACTGCACGGAGGGTGCTGTGTAACACACATAGTAAAAACACATGAGATCCTATGGAGTAAAGGACCCCATAGCCCATAAAACACATTAACAGTCAAAGGAACACCATAAATCATGTCCATGAGTAGGAGAAAAAAGAGTCTCACTCTTGGCAGGAGAAAAAAACAAACTCCAGAAATCCAGCAAAGCTGCTGGGGGACTCACTAGGTTAGGAAATTCAGCCTAAAGAGAGAATTCTCCCTAACAAACCTCTCTGCCATTGGAGGGCTTCCATTCCCCTCCATCCCAACCCATGCTTTCCTATCACACAACGTCAGAGTTAATACAAGCGACCGGTAACCCCTACTCTCTAGCGCACCCTCTCTACCCTGCGAGGGCTTCCATTCCCCTCCAACCTAACCCATGCTTTCCTATCACCCAAGGTCAGTGTGACTAGAAGCAACCACTAACTTCTACTATCTAGTTTAACCTCTCTACCCTGCGAGGGCTTCTACTTCCCTCCACCCTAACCCATGCTTTGCTATCACCCAAGGTCAGTGTGACTAGAAGCAACCTCTAACCTCTACTCTCTAGTGTAACCTCTCTACCATGGGAGGGCTTCCATTCCCCTCCATCCGAACCCATGATTTGCTATCGCCAAAGGTCAGAGTGAATACGAGCGACTGCTAACCCTTGCCCTCTAGTGAAACCTCTCTACCCTGCGAGGGCTTCCATTCCCCTCCATCCTAAACCATGCTTTCCTATCTCCCAAGGTCAGTGTGACTAGAAACAACCGCTAACCCCATACTCTCTAGTGTAACCTCTCTACCATGGGAGGACTTCCATTCGCCTCCACCCATGCTTTCCTATCGTCCCCGTCAGAGTGAATACAATTGACCGGTAACCCCTACTCTCTGGTTTAACCTCTCTACCATGGTAGGGCTTCTATTCAACACCACCCTAAAGCATTCTTTCCTATCGCCCAAGGTCAGAGTGAATAGAAGCGACCAGTAACCACTACTCTCTAGTATAACCTCTCTACCCTGTGAGGGCTACCATTCCCCTCCACTCTAACCCATGCTTTCCGATCGTCCAAGGTCAGAGTGGATACATGCGACCGGTGAGACCTACTCTCTAGTGTAAACTCTCTACCATGGGAGGGCTTCCATTTCCCTCCACCCTAACCCATGCTTTCCTATCGCCCAAGGTCAAAGTGAATACAAGCGACTGCTAACCCCTTCTCTCTAGTGTAACCTCTGTAGCATGGGAGGGTTTCCATTCCCCTCCACCCATGCTTTGCTATCGCCCAAGGTCAGAGTGAATACAAGCGACTGCTAACTCTTGCTCCCTAGTGAAACCTCTCTACCCTGCGAGGGCTTCCATTCCCCTCCAACCTAAACCATGCTTTCCTATCACCCAAGGTGAGTGTGACTAGAAGCAACCGCTAACCCCTACTCTCTAGTGTAACCTCTCTACCATGGGAGGGCTTCCATTCCCCTCCACCCATGCTTTCCTATCGCCCCACGTCAGAGTGAATACAAGTGACCAGTAACCCCTACTCTCTAATATAACCTCTCTATCATGGGAGGGCTTCTATTCCCCTCCACCCTAACCCATGCTTTCCTATCGCCCAAGGCCAGAGTGAATACAAGCGACTGCTAACCCCTGCTCTCTAGTGTAACCTCTCTACCCTGCAAGGGCTACTAATCCCCTCCACTCTAACCCATGCTTTCCTATCACCCAAGATCAGAGTGAATACAATCGACCGGTAAGACCTACTCTCTAGTGTAAACTCTCTTCCATGGGATGGCTTCCATTCCCCTCCACCCTAACCTATGCTTTCCTATCACCCAAGCTCAATGTGAATACAAGCGACTGCTAACCCTTGTTCTTTAGTGAAACCTCTCTACCATGGGATGGCTTCCTTTCCCCTCCACCCTAACCCATGCTTTGCTACCACCCAAGGTCAGAGTGAATACAAGAGACTGCTAACCCTTGCTCTCTAGTGAAACCTCTCTACCCTGCAAGGGCATCCATTCCCCTCCAACCTAACCCATGCTTTCCTATCACCCAAGGTCAGTGTGACTAGAAGCAACCACTAACCCCTACTCTCTAGTGTAACCTCTCTACCATGGGAGGGCTTCCATTCCCCTCCACCCATGCTTTGCTATCGCCCAAGGTCAGAGTGAATACAAGTACCAGTAACCCCTACTCTTTTGTGTAACGTCTCTACCATGAGAGGAATTCAATCCCCCTCGCCCCTTACTCATGTTTGCCTATCGCTCAAGGTCAGAGTGAATACAAGCGACCGGTAACCCCTACTCTCTAGTGCACCCTCTCTACCATGAGAGGGCTTCCATTCCCCTCTACCCTAAACCATGCTTTCCTATCGCCCAACGTCAGAGTGAATACAAGTGACCGGTAACTCCTACTCTCTAGTGTAACCTCTCTACCATGGGGGGCTTCTATTCCCCTCCACCGTAACCCATTCTTTCCTATCGCCCAAGGTCAGAGTGAATACAAGCGACCGCTAACCCCTACTCTCTAGTGCAACTTCTCTACCCTGAGAGGGCTTCGATTCCCCTCCACCCTAACCCATGCTTATCTATAGCCCAAGGTTAGAGTGAATAGAAGTGACTGGTAACCCCTACTATCTAGTTTAACCTCTTGACCATGGGAGGGCTTTCACTGCCCTCCACCCTAACCCATGCTTTCATATCACCCGAGGCCAGAGTGAATACAAGTGACTGCTAACCCCTGCTCTCTAGTGTAACTTCTCTACCATGAGAGGAATTCAATCCCCCTCGCCCCTTACTCATGTTTGCCTATCGCACAAGGTCAGAGTGAATACAAGCGACCGGTAACCCCTACTCTCTAGTACACCCTCTCTACCATGAGAGGGCTTCCATTCCCCTCCACCCTAACCCATGCTTTCCTATCACCCGAGGTCAGAGTGAATACAAGCGACCGCTAACCTCTTCTCTCTAGTTTAACCTCTCTCCGATGAGAGGGCTTCCATTTCCCTCCACCCTTACCCATGTTTTCCTATCGTCCAAGGTCAGAGTGAATACAAGCGACCACTAACCCCTACTCTCTAGTGTAACCACTCTACCATGAGAGGGCTTCCATTCCCCTCCACCCTAAACCATGCTTTCCTATCATCTGAGGCCAGAGTGAATACAAGCGACCAATGACCCCTACAATCTAGTGTAACCTCTCTAACCTGGGAGGGCTACTATTCCCCTCCACCCTAACCCATGCTTTGGTATCGTCCAAGGTCAGAGTGAGTAGAAGTGACCAGTAACCCCTACTCTCTAGTGTAACCTCTCTACCCTGTGTGCTTCCATTCCCCTCGGTCCTGATTGATGCTTCCCTATCACCCAAGGTCAGCGTGAATAGAAGCGACCGGTAACCCTGACTCTCTAGTGTAAACTTTGTACCATGGGAGGGATTCGATTTCCCTCCACCCTAACCCATGCTTTGCTATCACCCAAGGTCAGAGTGAATACAAGTGACCAGTAACCCCTACTCTCAAGTGTAACCTCTCTACCCTGGGAGGGCTTCCATTCCCCTCGGTCCTAATTGATGCTTCCCTATCACCCAAGGTCAGCGTGAATAGAAGCGACCGGTAACCCTGACTCTCTAGTGTAAACTTTCTACCATGGGAGGGGTTCCATTCTCCTCCCCCTAACCCATGTTTGCCTATCACTCAAGGTCAGAGTGAATACAAGCGACCGGTAACCCCTACTATCTATTGTAACCGTTTGACCATGGGAGGGCGTTCATTCCCCTTCACTCTAACCCGTGCTTTCCTATCACCCGAGGTCAGAGAGAAAACAAGCGACCGCTAACCCCTTCTCTCTAGTTTAACCTCTCTACGATGAGAGGGCTTCCATTTCCCTCCACCCGTACTCATATTTTCTATCGCCCAAGGTCAGAGTGAGTACAAGCGACCAGTAACCCCTACTCTCTAGTGTAACCTCTCTACCCTGTGTGGGCTTCCATTCCTCTCCACCATAACCCATGCTTTCCTATCGCCCAAGGTCAGAGTGAATACAAGCGACCAGTAGCCCCTACTCTCCAGTGTAAACTCTGTACCATGGGAGGGCTTCGATTCCCCTCCGCCCTAACCCATGCTTTGCTATCACCCAAGGTCAGAGTGAATACAAGTGACCGGTAACCCCTACTCTCTAGTGTAACCTCTCTACCATGGGAGGGCTTCCATTCCCCTCCACCCTAACCCATGCTATCCTATCTCCGAAGTTCAGAGTGAATATAAGCGACTGCTAACCCTTGCTCTCTAGTGAAACCTCTCTACCATGGGAGGGCTTCCATTCCCCTCCACCCCCACTTTGCTATCGTTCAAGGTTAGAGTGAACACAAGCGACCAGTAACCCTGACTCTCTACTGTAACCTCTCTACCATGGGAGGGCTTCCATTCTCCTCCCCCTAACCCATGCTTTCATACAGCCCAAGATCAGAGTGAATACAAGCGACCAGTAACCCCTACTATCTAGTGTAACCTCTCTATCATGAGAGGGCTTCCATTCCCCTCCACCCTTTACCCATGCTTTCCATTCGCCCAAGGTCAGAGTGACTATAAGTGACTCTTGACCATTGGAGGGCTTCCATTCCCCTCCACTCTAACCCATGCTTTCCTATCACCCAAGTGGTCAAGATTCAGTCTAAAACTTCCAGCCATCACCTCTTTGTTTTTGCTTTGTCACCCCGAGTGGGACAGGTATGCCCAGCCGTGGGTCCCGTGCCTGCTGGGCCTAGAGACCCAAGCTACTCCTCACTGATGAGCTCCAACAAGGGCAAAACATGTTTGGGGATGCTTGTGGTCTCGTGCAGAAGGGATGTGACCTAGCAGTTCGGGCTGGACTGCCCCTTTTGGGGTGGGGCCAAGCCTGATTTGCATATGGTCTTTCCCCTTCTGTAATGGCTTGGCAGGCGAAGAACGATGGTCTGGAGGGTTGCCCCGAGCAATGCCAGTGGTTAAGATTCAGTCTAAACCTTCCAGCCATCACTTCTTTGTTTTTGCTTTGTCACCCCGAGTGGGACGAATATGCCCAGATGTGGGTCCCGTGCCTGCTGGGCCTAGAGACCCAAGCTACTCTTCACTGATGAGCCCCAACAAGGGTGAAACATGTTTGGGGATGCTTGTGGTCTCGTGCAGAAGAGATTTGATCTAGCAGTTCGGGCTGGACTGCCCCTTTTGGAGTGGGGCCAAGCCTGATTTGCATATGGTCTTTCCCCTTCTCTAATGGCTTGGCAGGCAAAGATTCAGTCTAAACCTTCCAGCCATCACCTCTTTGTTTTTCCTATCACCCAAGGTCAGTGTGAATAAAAGTAACCATAACCCCTACTATCTAGTGTAACCTTTCAACCCTAGGAGGGCCTAAAGGAGGAGACTTCCTCCTGGACTTTCTAAGAGTACTCTACTCTAATATCCCCCACTCATGCTCTTACTGATGATTTTAAGATTGTGCCTGTATTCGTTCAGACACTCTTTCATTCTCGCTCACTCCTTTTCACTCTTTTCCCTGATCTTATGCCTCTTTACTCTCCCCTCCCCCTCTCTCATTTATGTCTAAATCTCCTTTCCCTCATTCCTCCTTTATCCCTCCAATCTTCTCACACTCCCCTCTGATCGATCTATTCGATTTCCTTCCTCCACCTACCACTCTCTCCACCCTTCATACTTTCCCTCTATAACTCCTGCTTCTCTGTCTCCCTCTCTACCAGTCACCTCTCTCTCCATCTCTAGCACCTGGCTATCGCTTCTACTTTCAGTCTCTATGTTCTCCTTCACCCTCTACACTCTTCCCTACCCCTCGTCTACCTCTTGAAGCCCACTCCACCACCATTCACTCTCACATACACAATCACACCTTCACTCTCTCCACTGGGATCTACTCTTTGTCACACACAATATATCATCTGCACTCCTGACTAACTCTTTCACAGACTCTTCAACACTCTGCTTCACGGTCCGTCTTCCTCCTGTCTCTCATTCCATCTCTGAACCTCCTGCCTCCACCCGAGCACCCTTCACTCTCAGCACCCTTCACTCTCAGTGGCTCCCATGGGTCTGTTATGCCAGTGACATTCTGCCTTTAACCTTCCCTCCACCCCCTATTAGGCCTGCATTTCACCTGACAGTAGGTCCAAATCTATTGCAGTATTTTCTCCTGAGATTGGCCATTTTGCATAAAGCTGCACATACTCCTTTTAGCCGCAGTCCCTTTTAGTGCACAATATTTCGCACAGACTCTGTCATTGTTTCTGCTGGATGTCGGATCGGTGTTCAGCTTAATCTACGCTGCCGATCCCCCCAGGTTAATGTTGCTAGCCAATCTTCTCTACTCCTGCAGAGGGAACCTCATTGTTCAGTTTTCCACCTTCCATCTGATTCCCAAGTTGACTCAGTAACTTCATAAGAACTTCCCCCACCTGAGACACTGAATGTTGTCTGCTGAGTTTAAGGTCCTTTGGTCCTCTGTTGATTTATTGTCTATCTACTCTGCAAGGGTGTGGAATAATATCACTGAACCAGGGTTGCACTCGTATTTTAAATGCATGAAACAAAATAAGTTTGATGAAAACATCTGGAAACCAATAATGGATTGTCCGCCTTCTAACATGTTAAGATATCATTACCTTCAATTTTTCTCGATTATCTTATCTTATGTTTAAGTGAAGGATGTTGATTATTTCTTTGAACATATTCTGGGGATTGTGGTTAATGTAATATTAATAAATACCCTAAGGTTATGGGCATAGGTGTTACATTTTGTTTAACTTCTACGCTATCCGTGTATCTTGTATAGGTTTTTTAAATTGTTTTATAAGTTCCTGTGACTCAAATGTGAAATACTGTATTGCTTTTGCAATACATTTTTACGTAGTAATGGTCTATTCATTTTTCCTTTCTCCCTTACACTCTCCCTCCCGTCCCTTTTTTTTTTGTCTATTGAACTTCATTTTAAAGCTATAATGATTTCCTTGTTAGTGTCATTAACCGCTTTTATTATTTAGGATGGTTTCTCCTTTACACTGCTTTTTTCTGTAGGTCACAATTTACTGCAATACCTCTATCACTTTTACATTGGTAGTTATTCTTTTGATAAATAATTGATTTTTATAGAAGGCAACCAAAACAGGAAATGATGACACATATTACTGATTAATTTTTAATCAGATTCCACACAATCTCTACCTCTAACTCCTACTTTTCTTTTGCAACTCGGGTGAAAGGACATGAGAGTTAACTGACTGACATGGATGGCCATGCACAGTACAGACATTGTGCACCACACAGAAGGTCACAATGAGCCAACATAGTCCAATCAATGATGCCCCCGTGGAAGGTGGGTGGCTGTGTGTAGGACTGCAGGGACTAGTTTGGGGCCAGTAAAGATGTCTGGAGGGTTCTATGTGTTATTGCCGCATTTTGAAGGCCCTTCATAAAAAATATTTTTGATGGATGATTTTTTCAGCCTTCAAAAGCAGAATATAACAGTTGTGGAGAGGAGTTCACAGCTCCCCAACTCAAACCCAAAATGGGTTTTATTTTCCATAGACTGAATGGAAAAAAATGTGCTCACGCCTATAGCCCAAACCACTGGACGGATGTTCACCTAATTTGCTGCAGGAGCGGCGGCTTGGTCCTGAAAGCGTGCTTTGGTAAATTTGGTGGAAATTCGTCCAGTACTTTTTTTAAAACAGGCAAAATGTAGGTGTGAAAAAATGTGTGATATCTGGCTGTGCAGACTCATTCTCCTGTTCGCTCCGTGGAAAGGACCCCGATTGGTCCGGAGGGCTGCGTTTTGTCTGCGGACATACGACATGCCTGCTGATTGCCATGTAAATGCCAATATAAATTCACCCACATTCACATATTGTATCCCTGGAGTAGAACATACTATGCCTTCATCAGTAAAAGAAATCGTCATTAAGTCTCGTTCTAAAATGTTAACCGGTGTCTGCTTTGCATACAATAATGGAATAGACATGTCACACTCTTCTATGGAGACTGCTAATTTGTTAGTAAAATGAACTCGACTTGTAGCTCCAGAGAATACTTGAGCATTCATGGCATTTCCCGACATTTGGTATTTTCCGTCTCGTATACATGAGCAAGTAGCCCCAGTGTCTAATAAAAAAGAAAAAGATGTGCCTCCTATCATCACATCAACCGTTGGTTCGTGGTTCCTCTTGAGGGTATGGTGTCACTGATAGTACTGAACACATCAAGTTGCCCTGTGAGCTGTCATAATGTGGATACATACTTATACCCGTTCCTGTGAAAGGATTTCCTCCTACCATGGTAACACCCCCTATTCTAGGTGTCAGTAGCTGTCCTGTGTTTGTATTCTGCTGCATCTACATGGGTTTGTGCTGTGATTGCCCTTGTGGAGTGCAATGCCTGTTGCATCTGCAGCGCTTGTGCTCGAAAAATTGTTTGATCTTGGGCAAACCCATCCCAAGCTTGTGATCTATATACTGGAGGGAGGATAAACTGTACCCCCTTTCAAGTATTGCCCATTCTGTACATACCCTTGACTTCCACATGTACGCGCAATGTGCCCTGTCATCCCACATTTCCAATATACAGGAGGAGCTCTTCTGATTTGTCCTCCTCTATTGAATCCTCCTGGCACATTCTGATTATCATTCTGCATATTCTGAAAACCACCCCTTCCTCTGTAGCCCATTCCTCTGCCTCGCGGCAAAAACCCATTTCCTCCCTGATCCATTTGACACTGATTATTCGCCTGCGATGTACCCACTGCTTGCTGCATTCCCAACCCTTCTCCGCTTGTCAGTACTGCCCCTTCTATGGCGTACCTCTACAATTTACTCTGAACTAACTTGGCTTTCTCAGGTTTCCTAGCATCTTCCTTCTTATTATTTTTGCATCAGTCGACAGTGATGCACTATAGTCAACTGTACTTCTGGCCATGGCTTCGCTTCCATTCCCACTAGTTTCTTGAGTTGCCTTTGTACCTGCTCTGGCAAGACCTGACGTAAAATGTGGTAAAATACTGTCACTGATTTTCCCCACACGTCCTACGTTTCAAGAGTCCACCATTCCTGAATGCTCTGAATGTAAGCAAGTGAATCTTCATCATCTTTCACTTTTTTACATGTCATAAGTGCTCCCATATCTGATGTATCTGGATTCTGTACCCTGAGTGCTCTCCAGACATCTGCTCTACAATTGTTAAATTGCGCTCCATCGTACGCTGTGTTCTGAGCCATAACACTTGAATATCCTGCTCTCACCCAAATGTCATCAGCCTTTTTTCCTGCTCACGCCATCAAACTGGGTAGTTTACACCTTAAATTATCTTTATCCATTTGTGGCCAAGGAATATAATGCAGTCTGGCCCCACCTTTCGCTAATGAAGGGAATTGCGTAAACCCAAATCTGCAATAGGTTCCCATTGTCTGTCTATCCATAGTGGGGACAGCGGTTCCTGATCGCCTTCTGCCTGACAATGACCTCAGCCTGCTCACATATGGTGGCGACTCTCCCTTCTCACTATGCATCGTCCTTTAGGTCGCTCTAGATATGCTGCAGGATCTGGCGTCCTATCTTTAGGCTGCTCTAGATGAGACCATCTCACTTCCTTATCTGTCTGTAGGAATCCCTCGGGACTGCATGCACCTCCTCCCTCTTCCCCACAGAAGATTTCCCTCTCTTCGTCTGACATTTCTAGTCCCCAACTAGTATGGCTATCATCTCCTTCACCCTTATCTAAATTCAGCCTGTCTAAGGACAAGGCTCTATGCTCAAAACTGAACAGGTCTCTTTCTTCACTTTGCAATTTGAAAACCAGGACTGTTCTTCCTTCGCTCGGCTTCCCGGTTTGCTTCCTTTTCTCAAATCTTGAAAGGCTTTATCGATCCTATGCTCTTTATGTCAAAATCCTCTTCGAGGGTTACCTCAGACAGTCCTAACTTTGCTTCCTGTGCCAGGAGGAATTCTTCTTTTTTTCCTCAGCATATTAATGGACTTGGTTCCATTAGCTCTTTCTGAATGCAATCAATGTCACACTACTTTTGTCCTCTTTTTTGTTCTTTCTCTTCATCTAACTCTTCACTTTCTAGCTTCCCACCTATCTTTTTCTTCTTCCTGTCTTTTCCCTTCTTTCGTTTGACCTACGCTCTTCTTCTTCCCTTCGTCTTTGTATTCTTTTCTCCCTTAATTTCTGCGCTTCCTCTCCTTCTCTCTTCCTTTTTTGCCTATCTCGTTCTTCAATTACTTTCTGTTTGTTATCATATTTCCTTTGTTCTTCTGCCTTTTTTTTCCTTTCTTTGTCGTTCCTCTATATACTGCTGTTCTCGTCTCTGCCCACTCTTCCTCTTATGTTCATCCTCTTTCAATTGCTTTTTTGTTCCTTGTCTTTTCTGTCCTGCTCGTCCTGGTCTTCCCTTTGCCTAACTTCCTCAATGCTTTTCCCATCAAGCTTGAGCAATATTTGTCCTCCCATCCATTCGTTCTGTATGAGCGTTAGCTCGTCAGATTTATCAGTTTCGCCTTTCCATCTCTTAATTTCTCATTCTATATCTGTAGTTACATTTGATCGTTCCCTTTTCTCTTCCTTTCTTCTAGCCTCATCCGAGCTATCATCACTGCTATAAGCAGGCGGTCCATATATCAGGTTACTATAACGCGTAGCTTCTTTCAGTTCCTTTAAAGGATACAAACCTGTGCTTTCTGTGTCAACGCTTTTTACTACAAGCGAGGCAAGGGGAGCAGAAGGCTCAACACCTTCCTCCTTACACTGATTAAGCATCCAGTCCTTGTGTGGCGGATCCTCTCTCTCTTCCTGATACATCTTCCAGATCTCTAAAATAGCTAACCTCTTCTCCAATTTCTTCCCTGTGTACGCAGAGTGCACGTTTGTGGTCATGTGTTGCAATACCGCTTTTAACAGCAATCCCCTTCCCCATCATAAACCTGTTTATGTGCCACCTATTTATACCCCAATCTGGTTTTGAAAAAACTCCTTCTAGACCTACCTTGAGGTAGGAAACTGGGCTCTTCAAAATGCTCCTCGTTTTCTTTAAACGCTCCTTGTTATCTATGGACACTCCTCATCTTCTTTAACCAACCCCCGTTACTTTTCTACCTTACCACAATCCCATGCCCTTATTTTGCCAATTCCCCTCAATCTACTCACCATTTCTTCCCCGTGTACACAGCGTGCACGTATGTGGTCATGTGTTGCAATACCGCTTTCAACAGCAATCCCCTTGTGGCTATGGCAAGAACATTTTATCTGCTGTACCTTTTACCCATTCTGCACTATACTGCTTGAGCTTGGGCACGTGCTTTGGCAAAATCTTGCACAGGTGCGTCAATGGAGTAATATCTCCCATTGTTACGAGTCTCAATTGACTGTCATGACTTACCGTCATTTACACAGATACGTTTCAGAAAAACCACAAATATGAGCGCGCTCCAACCTTCGCCGCTCAAAGTCTCTATTTTTCAATTACTTCAACTGTCCTTTCGGTCGCGCCGACAATGACTAAAAGAAAATAATGACCTTTTATTTCTATTTCAACATTACACAACTTATTCTTGTCGCTCTTTGACACCTTTTTTCATTTCAAATACACTACGTACAGATAGACAGACAGACAAAATAGCCGACTTTTCACATATACACCATGGTAGTCCTTTTCTCCTATCCCCTAAAATACTCTGCTTGGAGTTTGAGTCATTCCCTATCAAAAACCTGTTTATGTGCCACCTATTTATACCCCAATCTGGTTTTGAAATAACTCCTTCTAGACCTACCTTGAGGTAGGAAACCGCGCTCTCTAAAACACTCCTCGTTTTCATTAAACACTCCTTGTTATCTATGGACGCTCCTCATCTTCTTTAACCAACCCCCGTTACTTTTCTACATTACCACAATCCCATCCCCTTATTTTGCCAATTCCCCTCAACCTACTCACCATTCGCTTTTCAGCTCAAGATCTTCGGTATCGTCCCTCCTCCTCCAATCGACCACCATCGCCTTCCATCCGCGCAGCGCCTGTGGAAACCAGGAGGGATTTCATCAAAGAGGAACCCGTCCAACCTATACCGATCTTCTTGCAAGTTTTCTATATCGGCTGCTCTCCACGGGAATCTTCGCAATCTTCCGGCTAGATGGCGGAGGGTGTCCGATCGTCCAAAAAACTGGAGACCTACTGGTCAATGGGTCTTTTAAAGAACCATCCTCTCTCTGCTACCACATGAACCCGTAGGCCCTTTAAACGAGGTAACGATTTATCAGATGGATGGGGATGCAGAATTTACTCTGACACCAATAATAATACCGCCTCAGGAAGGTGGAAAATCGCAGCTGTTTTATTTGCAATTATCTAAAACAGGGAGTACAACGGACATTAATAGACGTTGCAAAGCATAAGCTCAACGCAAAACACATAAGAACACACCTATATACTAAAAATGTGTCATCATTGACATCATACTACGTGGCAAGCTAAGAAAACCTACTTGGGGTTGTGATAGGACTAAGGGACTAATGGGAACATCTAGGTATACTTTCTATGGGGGATAGGATCGTGAGTGGGTCTCTATAAATAGGGTAACAACTTATGTCAACCCCTAGTGCAAGTCGTCTTCGTTGTCATAGAATACACAATGTTTCATTGGCTTTCAAACTATAGGGCTCTTTGCTACGTGGCCATCCATGATTGGTTGGCATGCTTGTACCCTTCTGGAATATTCTACTCGCTAGCAGCACGCAAGCTGGTACCCCAAGTGCATGTGAGCAGACTTGACCATGCCTTCCCACCCAATTAACCCATCATCCATTATCACTCCTGCTATCTGCCATTCAAATTGTCTTTGAACTCGTCCTTGTAGAGTATCAGTGCAGCCTGAGAATAAAAGGGATTGTGCTCAGTCTTACCTTCACTCTCGATGTGGCGTGCCCAACGTCTATTTCCATCTACACCATGTGACAGGAGACCGTGTTTAGCTCCTTCCTCGCATTTAATACTATTAAATGAAGAAAACTTGGCACTCATTGGGCCTCATTACAAGTATGGTGGTAAGGCAAACAACGGTCCCGGTAGCGCTACCGGCAATGTTGCAACCGTACCGCCATACTACGGGTTCTGCCCGTGGGTGCCTTTGCAGCCACCAGGTCTGGCCTGGTGGCCGTACCGGCACTCGCAAGCAGAACAGGACTGTAGCAGCGGTACTGTTATTAACATTCCCGGTGCTACCACCTTCCCCATTCCCATTGAGCCCTAAGGGGCTCAGATGGGAATGGGGAAGAATTTTTTCTGGCATGCAGAAATGGGCAATTAATGGTTCCGGCAAGGTCGTAATGATCCGTTAATTGCCCTTTTCTGGGTGCCGGAAAAAAATGAATACCACGGCAGCCGTCCCTGTTGTACAGACACAGCCACCGCCAGCCTCGTAATGAGGCCCGTAGATGTTTTTCCATTGCACCTCAAAAGAAGCTTGCTTCGCTTCTCACGTTAATTGTATCTTCTCGAATACAGTGTATTGCCTGCCTCAACCCTTGACACAGTGCCAGACACACCTTCTTGATTCTTCCTTCGTCGTCAGCCGTCTTTCTTTGCTGCGCCACACTTTCAGTCCTTTTCGTTCATGGGGTCCACGTTTGCTAAAACACGACGTGGAACATGCAGATTCTATACACACACACACACACATATATATATATATTGGCGGCACTACCTGCAGTCTATTCACTACGTATTGCCAGCCCTCATGATTACTTAGTCTACTTGCATTGAAGAATCTTACAGTTATAAAACGATTTTCATTTTCTTCAGCACTCTTCGCATGCGCAATCTTCATTTCCAAACATGAAATGTTACTTAATTCTTTACTTCATCATCAGATTCTATAAGGTCCATATACTTTCTCCTTTGGCTTCTCTTCTTGGTGTGTCATTCCTGCTTCATGTGACATCACCAGTCTCTTGCCATTGTCATTTCACACTTCTTCGAGACCTTCCTTTAAAAGACTGTCATTTCTCCACAGGTACATCATGTAAGGCTTTCTGAATGGATACCTTGCTCCGAGGATCCTTCCTGGAACAGGTACCATTAGTGGCGTTGCACACGTCGTCATTTCCAGCGTCCAACATATATGCAGGATGGGGGCCGAACTTCCGGTAGAGGCAATTGCCTCCTCCTCTACACCATCAACCCACCACATTTTTGGCTTTGGGTGACATTTGTGGTACCCCTTTTCCTGCTTGGTCTGAAGATTCAGGTTACATTACCTAGAAGAGGATCCAGAGCTTTCTCAAAGGCAGAAAAACCACAAAGCACAAAAACAACATGACTATCCATGACCATAGATGGGATAATGAACACACATCCAACACCATGGGTAAGGTAAGGTTAGTGGTCTTTGTTTAGTGCCCCCCTGCCAATTATGTTGGTCTTGCTGTACATGGCTCTGTAAGAAGGCAGATTTGGGGGTATTAGTCTGATAGTGGGAATGGCAGATGCAGAATACATGTAGTGTTGATGAGTACCTATAACCTGTGCGCAGGGTGCTGTAAGGGAAGCACAACTAACCAAGTTGGGCAGCATGGATTGACAGTGTGGTTGTTTATAGAAGATAGGTACGGTAGGAGTCAGTGAAGTACTCTAGCCCTGGTGGGCCGTCTGAAGGGATTGAGCAAAGTGCAGGTTTACAAGATTTTTAGTAAAGAGAGGGGTTACTTGAGGGGTACAACTGGTAGCTGTAGTGGGTACAGGTTGAGGTTGGGTCTTGCCACTTCTTGGCTCTTAGTAGTACATTTCTTTGATATATTCCAGGGCAGTTCAATGTCATGCAACCGGGATCCTTAAATCCTCAGGGCATCTCATGATTGGTATTCTAGAGAGGTAGTCAAGATTCTACGAGCATTCTGATTTGAAGGTCAGAGGGAAGATTGTGTTGAAGTATTATTATTACTCCAGATGGCACATGAGTTGAAATGCCCTTTATTACAGAGAGGAAAGGGTGTAGCTCTCTCAAGATGACGTAGGCAACAGGCCAAGTACCAGCAAACAAGTCCGATTTCAGAAGAACAGATATGCCAACAGATTGACGCAGAGACAAGGTACTACAGGAAGAGGACACAGAAGTGGGAGAATTAGAAGAGATCAGAAGAGTGAGAACAAGACCAGGGGCCACATTACGAGTTTGGAGGTAGCCATGGTGATATTAGCGCCATGGCTGCCTCCAAAATCGTGTCCAGGTCCGGGTTCCTTGAATGAGGAATTACCGGGTCATTCCAACCTTGGAGGACCCGGTAATTCCTCCTTCAAAAAAACAATCCCCATTCCCATTTGAGCCCTAGGGCTCAATGGGAATGGGGATGGAGCTAATAACGGGCCTGTTAACAACGGGCCCGTTATTATCTCCCTGGTCCCCTTGCGGGACCCGCAAAGGATGTCTGGTCTGACCCATTCCGCCAACCTCGTAAAGAGGCACCAGGTCTCAGATATGAAGACACGCCTACCAGAAGTGGCAGACGCACAACTTAGATTTCAATCTATCAATGTCCTTCACAAAGTCCTATCATTTGCTCCAAGTTGTGAAGTAAATTAAAGAAGGTGCAGATAGACACATTCATTCGAAAATTAAAACTGGAAACATTCCTTCATAATTGTGATCCTGTCACAGAACCAACAGATCGAGTATAACTATCAGTAACAATGCAGGATATAGCGGGCACTCGATCATTATCATTAGGCGAGGGGTTCTTAACCATCTAATTTACAGATGCTTCAAGAATTACAGATACCATTGGAAGACCTACGAGGACCAATAAAAGCAATAGATTCCATTGGAAGGCCTAGGAGGACCAATAGCAGGAATAGATACCATTGGAAGGCCTTTGAGGACCAATAACAGCAATAGATACCATTGGAAGGCCTAGGAGGACCAATACCAGCAATAGATACCATTGGAAGACCTAGGAGGACCAATAACAGCAATAGATGCCATTGGAAAACCTAGAAGGGCCAATAACAGAAATAGATACCATTGGGAGACTTAGGGGGACCAATAAAAGCAATAGATTCCATTGGACGACGTAGGAGGACCAATACCAGCAATAGATACCATTGGAAGACCTGGCAGGACCAATACCAGCAGTAGATACCATTGGAAGACCTACGAGGACCAATAACAGCAATAGATAGCATTGGAAGACCTAGGAGGACCGGATGAACCTGTACTGGTGCAGCAGAGCCATCTTTGGAGAAAACAGAGGTATGTGGAGTGATTCTGGGGTGAGAGGCCTAACAGGACAAAAAGGCACCTAGCAGAAATGAACTTCATTTAACAGATGACTTTTAGTTAAGGTGTACTGGATCGATCCAGCTGAGTCTGTATGAAATATCGCAACACAACGACCATGCAGTCAACGAGACAGGATGAGTTGTCGGCTTAACCTTCTTCTGAACAGACTCCATTGTATTTCACCATTTATACCATTACATAGTTCATCACCTAACAGGAAGGAAGTGTGAAGCAGTTATGAGAATTTGGGATTTCTTTCAAGTTATTACACAACATAAATATCAGAAAAGGGAGCCTTAAGAGTGGATGGCTAACTCACCTGAAATATCAAAAGATAGCTGAAACACTTCGGGACACGACAATCATCTTGATCCCCGTTTGCGCGATCCCCAATATCATGGGCCACACAGGCAGGTAGACCTCTGCACCCTTGAATCCTCTGACCAGGCAGCTGCTGGCACCACTGTCCGGTCGCCCACAAGGCAGGAAGTCTACATGATGACCCTGGTGCATAACACTTTGATGCAAAATGCCATGGATGTGAACCATGCAAATAGCCTTAATGGCATTTACAAGAAAACACAAATACTGCTCCAAAGTCTGATCGACTGTGTCCTTCTCTTAATCAGAGGCGAGAGCCTTTTCAGATCCTATCATGTTACAGAATCCTACTCAAAACATCCACTGAGACGCTCTTTAAGAAACAATGTTTTGAGGAAAACGGGGCATGCCAACATGAGGGCAGATGGTAAGCCATTCAATAGGGTACATGGGCCATTTTCAAATAGCTATAGCTAGAAGTAGAAATTTTGAGGGTGCAGTGACAGAAATTATGTGATTTAATTGTTGAATAAAAGCATTTGGAGTTGATTTTAGATACTGAGACTGTGTAAACAGAGCATTGCACATATGAGATGTTATGGATTAGAGCAATTTGGTGAGTGGAAGGATAGAACAGAGGAAGATGATTATATGTGAAAAGCAGAAATGTGAATGTTGTTTATGAATTACTATGGTTAGGTGTGCCTTCAATGGTCAATTTTTAGAACCACCTTGTGCTAAGTACTAAGATATAGGATAGATGTCTCATACACATTGTTTTAAAACCGTCCGCATAGGCTATCCACTCCAACCTAACACCCCCCAACCTTGCAGGTGCGATGGAGGGACCCTGCCACAGTCCCTCAGCATTGCACATATAGAGGTTGAAGAGAGTAGGGGCCAGAGTACATCCTTGCTTAACACCTGTACAGGTAGGTATTTCGGAAGAAAGAACACCATCCTCAGTTAATCGTACACAGACAGATGTTTTAGAGTGAAGTAAGGCAATCAACTGGACCATCTTACGAGAAATGCCCAAGGAAAGCATTTTATGCCACAGCCTAGATCTTATCACCCCATCGAAGGCACTAGTCATATCCAACGAGGCCAGATAAACATCCCCAACATTGGAATGATGAACATAATGTCTAAGGTGAGAAAGAATAGATGCATTCAAGGAAGTACCAAGCTCAGCACGGAACCCAACCTGAAACCTACTTAGAAGGTTACGTTCCCTAATAACACTGTTAAGGTCCCTTAACAGCAAAATAGAAAAAACCTTACTATTGGCATGCGTTAAAGCTATTGGACGATAGTTGGACAAATCAAGTTTATTGCCCCTTTTGAAAATAGGTACTATGATTGACTTAGACCAGGAATCAGGCATGTATGAGACAGAAAGATATGGTCGAACATAGATTTTAAAATCTCAACCCAAGTTCCAGGATCTTCTTTAAGAACAAAGGGGTGAATGCCACCAGGACCAGGCGCCATAGATTGTTTAAGTCTGGCAATCACCCAAGCTATATCCTCCTTGTTCCAATTACAAAGTCCCTTCACAGGAGAGCCCAAATCATAGTCATCCAAAGCTCCAAAAGCCTCAGGCAGAGCATATGTCTTAGTATAAAAGGAATCCCAAGAAGCCGAGTCTTTGGGGCAATCCCTGCTCCCTTTGACATTCCCCAACAGCCTGTTTACCATGGACCAAAAGTGGCCATCTTTACCCTTGCACAGAGACTCCAACATATTTTGATGGCAAAGAGAGTACGCGTCTATCCTAAGGAATTTGACGTAATTCTTATGCCTCAAGATAATCGCACGTTTGAGTTTCACGTATTCACAGGGTGTGAATCCCTCTTTCCTCAGAGCTGCAAGTTATTTTCTTTTGCAGCACTTTCTTATTAAGACTCACAAAATTAGTTGAGTCCCTAATCTTGCGAATGGTGTCCGGTCAAAGGGTCGAATACATTGTTTCGAAATTCGTTAGTTTCGAAACAAAAGGACCGAAAAAAAAGAATGCCTTTTTTTAAATGTATTTATATTTTTTAAGCTTTTGTATAGGAAAAAAAATGGGGTTTAGCCTAAAAACGTTTTTTTTTTCAGGGGGACACTCCAAAAAAAAAAAAGTTCCATTTGATTTTTTTTTTCCGGTCCTTTTGTTTCCAAACTATTGCATTCGAAACTATTGCATTCGACCATTTCACCCTAAACCCTTGCGAATACAGGCCAAGATGATGTTATATGGAGAAGTACCGCCGCTAACCTCAAGGTCACTGCTATATAAGACAGAAATAGGCTTTTGAAGAGGCACAGAAAGAAGATGGTTAAATTAATGTACAATTTTCTTATTCCACAACACTTAAGTACCCCTATTATCGCATTCCAATCCTGCAAGATCAGGTCTAATACAAGGGGTACACATAGGAATAGACAAGGTGAAAAAGATAGGCACATGATCAGCCAAATCAGCAGCAGTGAACTTCCCACGAAAGACCCAAATTATGATATATAGCAATGGTAAGACCTCCTCTCGGACGCCCCTCATCACCCCTAACCGCAGGACAAGAGATAGTATGGTACCCTTCTAGTACAGGATTGGCCATCAGCATGGTCTCCTCAAGTAAGTATATTCTAGGAATACCTGCACAGGTAGAGTTAAGCAACAGTTTATACAAGTTAGAGCAGCCGCAGGTATTCCACGATACTACTTCAATAACTATCCTGTCATGCATGTATGTGCCTAGCCTTAGACCTTCTAAAGATCTAAGGGCAGGTTGTATCCAAGACCAGTCCTGACCATTACCCAGAAGATTAGATATAAGCGATATTACAGTTCCAGAGTCACCCGTAGGTACAGATGCAGGCCTCACAACTGTTTCTGGGATAGATGGCACAGGTTTTACAAAAGAGAGAAACGTTTTTGCATCAGCAGAGTTCTGCAGTTTCACCAGGTCAAATCCCATGGATTGTATATAGCACTGTTGGTCCCAAACCATGGTGGCGACCATACCTGAGTGGAAATTACTGACCATTCTGCCATTAGCTACTCTAGGGAGAGATATGGTATCTATATCGTCAGTAGTTATCGATCTAAGAAGCAGAATTGCCTTGAAAAGAGCCAATAACCTTACCCTGTTGAGGTTAGTCACCTTTATACCTTTCTCAATAGGCATCGAGCCTATGATCTTGCTGCTGGGTCGCACTGCTGCACTCACATGCACCGCACTTGCCCCCAAACCAGCCTGCGAGCCCAAACTAGGCCCAGAGGAGATTGGTACAGCTCCACCCAAGACTTGACTAGGAGCCTTACTACCAACCTGTTCTGCCATAACTGGACCTGTGGCCCCACCCATCCGAGATCTGCAATGCCCCACCACAACATTGGGCACCAATATATCTCTCCTAGGCTGATCCACTTGTCTGTCTGCCTGATTTATCCCAGATAGACCAGTATCTGCCACCAGATTGGCAGCTGGGACATTAATATCCACACTAGGCTGCTAGTAGATGTGCAAGCATGCGTTGTACTGATCACCTTACCAAATGCTGTCATTTTAGTCTGATTCGTTTGTGGCCATTCCAGCAAATGATCACCCTCAGCCCCCCTTTTAGTTTTCCTAGAGGAGCCGAGAGTCTTCAGACGTGCTCCATCACCTTTAATAGTACCATGAACCAGGCCAGGGCTGTTCATCAAGACTACAACCTCAGAAGCTTCCTCCATCTGTTCAACACAGCCCTCTTTATCAGATATCTCATGATGTTTTAAATTGTGGATGGCCTTGAGGTTGGAATTTCTCCCCCTAATCTTCACAGAGGCCATGTTTTTTGTTTCTTTTTGTGTTTTTTTTGCTTTCTTCCTACGCCTTTTGACGCTTATAAAATTAATAGGCACAGACTGTATATCCATATCATTTTCAGCAGTAGGGACAATAGAGTCAACCACCAAAATGGCCTCATGTTCCGCAGCACTATCATTCCAACAGCCCATAACTTCTAACAAAGCTGAAGGACTGGCCAAATGCGTTCCTCGACCTGATTGTCCATTGACGGAACATGAACATCTCTTTCAGATTGTTCATACTCCCCACCATTGGGGCAACATTCTACAGTATCTACCTGGGGTCTAACCAAAAGTGCATGCAGAATAGCAGACATTTGCTCAGCCTGCATCAAAAATCTAGAATTGTAATCATCTTGAGCATTAAAGCTCGTAGCAGCAGATCTATTCATAGAATTCAGATTATTAAGTAGGTTCTTATAACCAGACATATGAACGGTAAGATCATTAAATGCCTTCTGCTGAGCTGCCATGACCCCCCCCCCACCCCAGAGTTTCCTGCATAGCACATAAGGCCTTTAATGCCAAATTCAAACTAATGTGTAAATTAGACAAAAGAGGGGAAATTAGTTCACATATCCCCATCTCAGACGAGCGTTTAGGTATCCCCTTCTTAGGCTGAGTTTCAGAGGATAAACCTGATTTAGAAGTACACGGAACAATCGGGGAGTTCATTGTGGTAGTCAAACTAGGGAGGGCATTAGCATGAGAGGGCATAGCAGGTGATAAATCCAAGTCAATATTATCTTGCAACAAATCCTTAGTAGCATTAGCCACCTTGTGGAACGAATCCTCCAAACAGCTCTCCTGAGTTAAATCCTGTTGTGGTATAACAAGAGGGGACCTTAGAGGGCTTTGTTGTTTCAAATGACCCCCATAGCTTGCAGGCAGATGATGAAGAACATTCCTAGAGGGCTCACCCACATCACAATTGCCAAAGACAAAAACATTAGATCTGTTAAAGTTAGATGACATTTTAGATGCACCCCAGTCTGAAAATGATCCCCCCAGCCCACCAGTCATCCCAGGTTTTCCCATTTGAGCACTGGATTTAACGGACCCGATGGGTTGGGAGTAGAAGCATGGAATCTAACAGTTTTTCTCATAGTCAGAGGAGCAGCCATCACTTCAGTTTCCTGGAGGAACTCTGCATCAGTTACTTCCAGCAGTCCAGCATCTAATGGAACATTTGTCAAAGTATCCAAAGTCCTTTCATGTGAATGTGAAAGATTTAGAGGAAGTACACCCACATGCAAGTCCACCTGACCAGGATTAATAAATGCAGTAGTTAGGGTAACATTCTCACCAACTGGCCCCTTAATAGTAGCATCCGCACACACTCTGCTGTCGCTTGCCGCAGATACAAGTACAGGCAGGGACCTTTGTGTTAAGTTGGCATTCAAGTGTGATCTAGCCCCCAAATTATGGGCTTGTTCAGGTTCCATATCACAGGTACTGGCCCCAAAGCCACTTCTCAAGGTAACCATAATATACTGATCAAGAAACTGTTACTATGGTTCCCTTTTAAGGTAATCCAGGGGTGAATCAGAGTACAGTGGCAATAATCACCACAGAGAATTACAGGCAGAAGTCACAGCTCAAAGGCAAAAGCCTGCAGTCACTGTGACACTCTGCCACAACCCCTAAAAACACCAAGCTTCTATCAATAAGACTAATCTCAAAGTCACTGCCTTCCACCAGGGGCACCGGTACTCTGGTCACCTCAGGTCAAAGGCCTTGAAGCCTGCAGTCCCCAAATAGTAGCTACACACGTGCTCTAATGAACCGCGGCACAGCAGACTTCTTGCACGCTAAGGAAAAAACAAAACGAGGGAGAGTGTAGGCAGTAAAACACCACCCCCTCTCAGGCTCCACACCACCGCAAGAAGGCAAGCTAAACAGCCCCATCTCGTAAGGACTGCCCCACCCGGAGTTCACTGACTCCAACTTAACTCAGCTCACCTGTTGCTCACAACGAACAGCGCTGTGGGTATGGAGCAACCCGAAGTCTCGTGTGCACTCACCGTCACCGTCCACTACGTAAGCATGCTGAGCCGTTCAACAAACTGCAGGGAGTCAGCTGGGAGTCTGCACGCCTTTCGGCCTCAGACACGCTTGCACAGTCGCGAGTCAGCTGGAGTCAGCTGGAAGGCTTCTCTCTCTCGCTGCTCACTGCCTCGCTGCCTCAGCCGCACACAGGCACACGCACAGAGGATCAGAGGAAAGCACCTTCACCTTCACCGACTAGCGTGTCAAGCCGCACCTCTCGTGAGCTTGTAGCTCGTGAACAACTCGTAAGACAAACTACAGAGGCCGCTTCTGACCCAATCTCCACAATGAGTATATTATAACAATTTGTTATAATATACTCGTGCAAAGTTTGTGATTTGGTTACTTATCATTATTTTTCTTTGTTTTTGTCTCTTTGAAATTGTGTACAATTTTCTTTTTCTATGATGTTCATGGTTACTTTGGTCTATAATTATCTGGGAATCATTCGAGCAGAGCAAGGGAAACCAGGACCCTAATCTGGAATACATTGTATTCCTACAGTTAGCCTTTTCGGCACAAGCACAAATATGTTGTCTGAGCTGTCGCCTAGGGCACGACATTTTACTCAAAAAATCATGTGACTTCAATCTACTTTGTTTCTGTGTATTTTCTTCAAAACAAAGTGCTCAAACGAACAAACAACTCAATAAATAAAATGCCGTCAATGTTTATTCCCTGGAGACATTTGTTGGGGTTACTCAATGGGGATGTCAATGTGCATGTGTGCGTGAGCTACATTTTAACTGTGTTACAGACCTGGATGTGGAATCTCTGTAAAAAGGCCAGTTTTTTACAGGTGCAGAAAGCTAAAGAGAATAACCACAGAAATGATGCTGACATTGTTTCGCCTATCAGCACGCTGTTCACATTTTCTTTGTGATGGCACGTGATTACTGAGGCTTTCATGGGGCATTTACAGACTTGCACAATTTTCAGGATATATGCTGGCAACAAAGTCCCAGTAGTAGAATTATTATTAAAGCAATATGACCCGAGCAGCGGGGGCATTACCGACTCAGGTAGTGCCCCGGGGCCCATACTTATAGGGCCGAGCGAAGCCGATAATGTGCCGGTAATGCCCTCGGTGCGAGGGTCATATAGCTATTAGTAGCCCGGCCCGCAATATCTGCGTGACCGGGAACTAAAAGCATTTTTTGGGTGTAATCCGGAGCGTTCCGCAGGTACCTTCCTGAGTTGGAAGGATCTATATGCGGCTTTTCACCATGTCACTGGTACGTTTTCATGAAAAGACTGGAAAGAGCGAGTACCTGCGGAACGCTTCGGATTACACGAAAGGAAACAGACAAGCTCTCAGCCAGCTCTGGGAAAGGTACAATGGCATGCCATTAATTGGGGCACCCAGGATGAAGATATGCAACTAAGTATACCATACCCTCCAAAGAACAATTCTGTGAAAAGTCTCCACAAGAGAGTAGGGTGTGGTACCCTTTCCAAAGATCATACATACATAGCTGAAAATGATTTAAGCAGCACCCAGAAACGTGCTGCAATTTAGCCCTGAAGAAAGTGGCGTAACTGCAATTGTCCACTGAAACCGGTAGGCTCTTTCCAGTCTTTTCATGAAAACGTACCAGTGACATGGTGAAAAGCTGCATATTGATCCTTCCAACTCAAGAAGGAGTCAGATCGAACCATAGTTTAACCCTTGGGAAAGGGGGCACATACTGTGGTTTACATGGGGTTATATCAATAACTAAAACTCTGCCTAGTAAAATCTGACAGTAGCCTTGCCCAGTTGGTGTCTTCGACTGAATCCATAGACATCAACTGCACGGTTTCTATTTGAAAATGGATAAACACCCTGCTTTTATAAAAATCCAAGAGATTTTCACCTACTTTTTTATTTTTTCTGCCGAACAAAGAATATCAATAAAATATATGAATTCTTTCATTTGCTAGGCAGACGACACATGCCTTGATTTTTTTGTCATGTGCCTATTACATTTATCTAAACAATCAGAGTGTTCTCTCTGAGTGTGTTATGTAAGCGACTTCAATTCAACACTACAGCTAAGTCAATGTCTAGTCTGGGATGCTGATGGAAGCCCTTATTGATGTATTTGTATGTCCAGTTCATTTACTCTGGATGACAACCCTTATATAACACCCCTCTCTCAGAATCCCCCCGACCCCGCTGAGCCAAGAAGTAGGTTTGTTTTGCAAATTTAAAAGGTTTATTTGAAAATTAAACAATATATATATATATATATATATATATCACACTTTTATGATAAATTAATGTTTGCTAGCACACTTGTGAAGATGATAGTGATTAACAATGGATAATGTTACAGTGGTACACTCTTTTTGATGGCTTCGAAGTGATATAGAGAGGATAAAGTAGCTGAGAATGCTTTTATGGCTTCAAAGACAATGCAATGATGAATGAAAATGCAGTACAGAAAATAAACTTGATATGACTTCAACAAAAGACAATGTAATCACTTTTCTTTGACAATTCACCCCCCCCCCATGCAAGGTAAAGAGATGGGAGGAAAGCACACAGTTCTCAGGAATGCAATCAAATATAATTCAGTTCCCCCCTCGCAAGCTTAGAGGAAAACAGGTAGGAGTTTTAAACACAGGCAAAATCCTTTTATGTAGTTGCAATTAAGTGAAAAATATGCTAAAAAGGCTTTTAATTCCCTATAGAGGTTCAGGGTGGGTGACAGCTACTTAAATTAATTCAGGATCACTTTAGCAATGCTCTATGAATGATTGTCAGGTTGCACACGAATTTCAGCAAGGAAAGCAAGGACAAATATTTTTACACGTGGCTGAAATTAAGCAAAATGTCAAATCGCGGCAAATTTAGTCGCGTGCGTCGAGCGCAATTACGGAGGCACTATAGGGAATAGGAAGTCGGTTCTAGGCTTGTTGGAAAGCTCAGAATCGTAGTTTTAAGATGACAGTAAAGGTAGTTTTTCGGATTTGAAATTTTAAAGCTCAGAATGACAGATGACAGTTTACAGTTTTAAAGATGACAGAATGACACGATTTTAGGAGGCAGTTCTAATAGGCTAAAATAGTTTGGATTAGATTATTTTAAACTAAGAGATTGGTTTTGGCACAGTGCTAGCTGAGTACTCACACTAGATAGAATGCGACTTCGTCACCGATCGGGTCAGGATTGGCTGGACTTCTGCTAGCAGTTCTTCACAGCGATCTGGTCTCTGGTTCTCTCTGGTTCCGGATACAGAACTGCTTTCTGGATACTGCTACAGGTTCTTGCAAAAGTTCTTGGCAAAGAATTCAAACAGCTCGCCCGGCTGTTGAATAGTTTGGTTGGTTTTGAGGCCTGCTGAAGAGGATTCAGCTTGTGGATTCAGTCCTCTCTGCTACAAATTCTGGAGTTAATTTCTGGTCTCTGGAGATTGATGGATTTGAAGTCTGGATCTCTGGATGTGAAGTCTGAAGTCTCCTGGCAAAGCGTCCCGCAAGAAAGTGGAAAGTGAATGTCTCTACCTGGGTTTCAATGTTCCTTTTATGTGTTTTGAAAATGGGTGTGTGCCTGGGCCTAGCTAAGCCTGCCCCTCTCACTTATCATTGGCCAAGCTTTCCACTCTCCCTTGATTGGGGGAAAGAAATGGAGTGTCAGAGTGATGCTGTAGGTTTTATGGTCAGAGGAACCTCCCCTTGTCAAATTGCACACAAATCTATTTCTGACCCAAATACATATTTATCTATGTACCATTTGTCTCATATTATAGGTCCAGTTAACATATTTCCTGTAGCACCAAACCATCCGATCCCTGTCTTTGTACGATGTCGTGTCCACTGATGACAGAATTCTCCCCTTTTCATCCAGATAACGACCTCTAAACCTTTCCAGATTTTACACAAATGTGCACCAGGGATATGAGTTTCAGATGATAAAGTGTCAGATTTTTAACATGCATACATTTGGAGTAACAACCTTTTTTTCCGCTACTATCCCCAAGAACATACCACAGGGTCCTAACACCTCTTAAAATGTGCACAGAAAAATCACATAAATTATGATGTTATTTATATAATTTTGACAAGTCCGCACTGTGAATTATCCATCTTTTTAAAATCATGCTCTGGCCCCAAAGGGGTGTGGTTTTCCAAAGCACATGGTGGAATTTCTGGTTTATCCACTTCCACCAAGCTCGGTTTGCTCTCACAGGCACTACCCCTCCCAGTTTCTCCCAAGAGGAAGCCATTTTACGACCCCCCCCAATATAACATTTGCCTGAGTCCAGGACAGGGCTTTGTTCAACTTCCTGCAGTCTCCAGGTGCTCCTCCCCTAATCCAATCAGAGAGGTGTCATCTCCTTTTGGCAGGGGCAGCAGAATGCAGCCAGGCCTGGGAAGAGTTTCTGAGCCAGTTCCACTCCTGTCGGGGGTAGTTGTCAGGCAGAATTCAGCTAAATGTCACTTTAGTTCCCAGTTTTCTACATTCAAATCCAACTTACAATTTTTGCACATGCAGCTAGAATGTTGATTCTAAGTTCAAAACTATGACATTTAAACAATTGCAACCTATGTGACACTCACAAGTAGGTCACTCATTTATTCTAAACATTTCGATTTTAGTGGCTTGAAACCCAAATTCACTTAAGATGCTGACATCACCAGCTATTTTTTATATATACATTAAATAATTACTTCCTTCAAGTCATTTCAGAATATAGTTTTACATTGTATCCACCTCTAAGCAAGTCTTTCCTTGGCCTGGTTTGGGTTCATTTGTTCAGTTTTACACAAAAGTCTGGTGGTTTTAAAACGCCGGCTTTCTGATAGTGGTGAGCACCAGTATTGCATCCATTTTTGACATTATGAAAATGAATTCCCCACAGTTCTGGGTTGCTTTTGGCAATCAGCATTGCCATTCCCAATGGTTTCAGCTACTGTGTGTGTAGCCCAATGGTGGTTTTAGGCAGTGCCCTCCTGTGCTCACACAGTGCCCTCCTGTGGGAGTTCTGGCCATCATGATGTTTTCAATGCCAGTAATGCACAGTTGTATGGTAGGGCTTGGATGCATGGGTAAAAACATCCCACAGTTAGAAGGTTAGTGATAGGGCAAGTTTCCTCTCTACTATCCCCTAACCCTAGATAAGCGGAGCAACCAGCGCACACTAGGGTCAGTAAGACACAAGGGTTTAGTTTAGCATGGTTGAAGGGCAAGCTAGACAAGTGTCACTAATAACTCTATAACAACATCTCAGCAGCAGAAGGCATAGCGTGAGTGGTGAATGGTACTCAAAGAAGCTGTTTTCGGTAATGAGATAAATATCTACTTTCTTTCATTTTCCTTCTATCTGAGTTCCTGGTTGCGACAAAGCCTGCTTCCCCACTCTGGCAAGCTGCTGTGAGGTGGTCAAGGGGACCAAAGGTCTCCCAAAGATAACGGGTGATAGGCCCATGGTTGGTATGGGAATGGTCCCCTGGTCACCCTCACTTGGCCCCCGTCTTAGGGAAAGGGCCAGTTACATAGCACTTACTACAGACAAGGTCCTTTTAAGGGGCCTAGACCTAATATCTGGGAATTGAGGGCGATGCAGGATCTGGGAATGTAAGCTCTCCCCTATCCTACAGTACAGGGCTTGTGCTTATCCTGAAGCTGGTGATTCTGCAGTTTCTGGCCCTTTAAGGCAACCGAGGGAGGGGATGCAGCAGTGCTGGCATGCTCAGCTCCACCTGGTGCATGCCCTGGAATACCCTATCCCAAGCGAAATTATGGGACATGAATTAGAAAAAGATTGGATCAGGCAGAGGTGAAAACTGGAAACTTAGGCCTGTGGGGCAAGTACAATCTTCTGGCCCATTGTTCTGTAGCCCCAACTTCCAGGACATCTAAACTCAACACCAACCTCTCCCCCACCTACACATTGTTACTTATACCTAGTAGACATGATTGGCATTACTGTTCTTTTTGTGCAACACATCTTTCAGTTATGTTTCTGGTTTCTTAGCGACCCGGGGCCACAGAGAAACTCCACCACATACCAAACATAGTAACATTATTTCACCAGGATGATATCATTTGGTGAAATGAGAAATCTGGCATTTGTGCTCAGGTTTCCTAGTGTTCCAGTTTGAAATTTGACAGCAAGCTACATCTCGTACATCTCATTCCTACCCATACCCTTTTTAGTTTCAGAGCATTGTCAAGAGGTGGGGCAGCTAGTGTCCCGGATGGCATAACGAAGCATAGGAATGCATGGATAATCTCACAGGTTTACACTAGAAGATGAACAGATGGTTCAGTACAATCATAGTTCGGAGCTGGAATGCGATTTAGGGGTGGTGGTGCTAGGGCCGCCCCTCTCTCCCTTGGGATGTCCATCCTAGCCCAGGCTACCATATCCCCTGGGTAGAGCTATAGAACTGTACTCCCTACTGTCTGAGTTCTTACTCTTAGTCTCGAGATGGTTCCCTAAGTGCAGGCTCACTCACTCCCTCAAGGTAGGTCCAACTTTCCCTACTCTCATCACGAGTTAATGCTCCAACAGGGAACGGGATTTTCCCTTAAAGCCACTCTGGGATATTCGTCTCGTTCCACATACGCCCACTTTTACCTTATGCTTCTATGTTCCCCTTTCTGTCCCCGGTCTCCTCCCCACTAACCTTCGGCCCCTCTGATGTTTCACTCTACCTTCCTGCCTACACTCTTTGATGTTAACTCTTTTCTTCTCTCCTTCACTACCACTCTACCCACTTTAATACTACTCCTCTTCTCACATCCACGACTCCCCTCGCTGCAACTATTCTTTTCCAACCACTACTACTCCTCTGATATGATAGTTTATTTATATAGCGCCTATACACAATGTGTTTCAAAGCGCTTCAAGGCAAGGGAGGGAACAAGGGAAAATACGACGACATTCTTACAGGCCATGAACAGTAAGGATGTGAAATTAACTATCGTAGGAAAACAAAAGGTGAGGGAGAGGGGTGCAGAAAGGGAGGAGGGGAACAAAACATGTGACTATCGTACTAGGCCTGACAACGTTTCAGATAGTGCTGGAGGGAGGGGGGGCCAGTAAGGGGATGGGGGAGCGACAGACGAGGTTGCTATCATACTAGGTCCAGGGACAATTCTGATAGAGTAAGTGCATAGAAGAAAGTAAGGGGAGGATATAGGAACAGAAAGAGGGGAGGGGAGGACAGAAGAGAGAGTAAGCAGTCAAAAAGAGTGGAGAAGCAAGAGGGGAGAGTGAATACAATTGCAGAAGTCAGTAGTAACACATAATGTTGCAAGTCTGGATACAACTGGATACGCTTGGTATTACCACTATGCTCTTCTCATTTTCACTGCTACTCTCCAACCACTGCTACTCCACTGCTAATCCAGCCTCCAACCACTACTACTCCAACCTCCAACCACAACTACACTGACACCCTCCTTTCATTCTGTACTTTCTACTTCACAGTCACTCTCCAAACCACCTTCTAATCACTTGCCACGCCGACATGTCCACTGACTCTGCAGTACCCTGGCACTCACTAAACCAATAAAGCCCCTTCTTCAAATACGCATCCACGCTTCTTCCTTCCTCCTGCTGATCTCTTGATCCACCTCCAGTTCCCTGCTGACCACACCCAGATAACCCACCCTTCCTGTCAGTGTCCTCTCACTCTGCACTGATTGGTCAGATTTCCCTAGCCTATCTTGATCTATCTTCCCCTTTTAGGAGGTCAATGTGTAAGGGGGAGTATTTACAAGGTGTTAAGCCCCTCCCTGAAGGGGTTACATTTAAAAAAAAAAGCATTATATAGGATGCTAAGCACCACCCAGTTTCTCCATGCGGGTTCGCTGCGTACCATCGGTAATGACAGCACAGTATGGGCAATGTTCAAGTTTGTATTTTTTGCCCGACTTCCTAAAGCCCTAGGACGGAGGGATTGAACCCCTTGCCATTGTCCCTGATGGTCTAGGATTTTATTTGGGAATACATCGGCTCGCCAGCCGGTGAGCTGCAGAAAACTGCTGTGTCTGCGGCAGTCACAGTAGTGTTGCGCCTCTTCATCCTCTAGCGCTGTGTTTTGCTGCCTGGCCCCTCGGTTGATCTTCTCTTGTGAATTGGCTGTGGCATGAGGGACAGATGTATTGCAGCACAACACTCTGGCACCAGGGTGGGGTTTAGTAATGTTGTTCCCTTCTGTTGGCGTGTCTTCTCTGTAGGGCCAGAAGCAGCTCAATGATGTTTTGTGTTGAGACTCCACCTTCCTCTCTTGACAAGGACAGCATTCTGGCCTAGTCACATTAGAATAGTCATTGGTATATCCGAGTCAGGGCGTATGACTTCAGGCCAAGAGCCAAGCACATGCTGGCATGGAAACATAAACATACGTGCCTTCACGTGAGGGGCGCTCGAGAGCTCAAGCAAGATGTCAGCGGGCTGAGAGAGCTCCGGAGGTAGTGGATTAGAGCATATCTCTTCCAGCCCTTGAAACACTTCCAGCCGCACAGCAAAGGAGATCACAAGCAGCACAACCGATGCAGCACCATCTGGCGCAGTCCTGGGAAAAACCGTACTACGGCTCCAGAGAAATCACTGAGCAAAGCCCGACAAGGCGGCCAGCAATGGCGAGCAAAAAAGGCGCCAACAATTGAGCGCGAACAACGGCCCCTCTGCGAGCCCCAACACAGCCCTGGTGGCGCGGGACATGGACACCGACGCATCGCACCCCTGCAGACGTGTCAACACAACAACGAATGCCGGACTGCAGTAGTTCCCAATCCAAGACCTACGGACACAGGGGCTGGACATCTGGCACACCAGCCCTTGGAGAGGTGGCACCCGGAGGATGGGAACACACCTGCCACCCAGATAGGGCACGCTGAGAGGCACACAGACACCTGCGTGGGGTCCTGTAGAATGGCAAAGACACCGGCAGTCCAGGCAGCCAAGTAAAAACCCCGCGAGCAGCGCAGCAGATGCAAGGGGACTACCGCACCCACCGCACGACTGAGTGGGGTGCCCACAAAGACCCACTTCATAACTGCAGAGGCTGAATGCAGGACGCCCCTGCAGCGCAAACTTAGTTGGGCCCACTAACACATCCCTGGACCGACGACTGACGAGGGAGAAGACGCAGCACACGCCTGCACTGAGCGGGAATCCACAGCGGCCGCACACGCCGCACTCCAGCAGCGCATGGGAGGGGGAAGCCTCATAGAGCAACTTGCACACAACCAGGCAGCAACCTGGAGAGGAGGCCAACACAACACACAAGGCAGACTGGCGTGGCAACTTCAAATAGAGCACCCGTGAGTGGACCCAGCACCATAGCGCGCAGCCACTGCAGGAATCACACCGGGCCTCCCGGGGGAAAGATAGCCACCCTTGACCCAACCTCCCAGGACACCTGAGAGAAAGCGAACGAGGACAGCCGAGCTGTGCTCCCCACGCCCGGGGGTTGGCATGCTGGGGCTGGGGGCACCACGTTAACCTCGGACCACGCAGCCCCACGAGCCCAGACCGTGAAAGCCAGCGCTCCAAACTGGCAGACCATTCACCTGCACTGGCTAAAGAACCGCAACCCACGTAAAAATCAAGGATGCTCCTCCAGAGACCTGAGAGAGGGAGGAATATGGCCATAACCAGAGCTCCCAACAAGATCCTGGCATTGGGCTGAATGAGCTCCGAACTCAGCGGCATAACTGGGTAGAGTGACAGAGAGACCCTTGGAGGCTGGCCGCAAGCCCAGCACTTCCAGCAACACCCCCAAATTCAGGAGACCCAGAGACACTCGAAATCATAAACTGGTCACTCACTAAGACGACAAGGGACACAGAAACAGCCCCACGACCGGATGGTGCTACCTCCGCATCTACCCACCATCTACAAACATAAGCGGGATAAGTGAGACACAACCCCCAGAAACAATACTACCAGGCAGAGAAGGACCACCATCGACCCGTCTCCGACCGTGACTGACTAGCCCCCCAGCGCTGCCAAAGATCCAGCAACCATAACACAGGGGGCATGCAACACGCTGCACCCACCCAGCAACACCAGCTCGACGGCAAGGACGCAACGAAGACAGGAACCATACCCCGCAGATCGGCACGGAAACAAAACTGATACGGGTGCCCAGGCGCAACTGCAGGCCATTTTGTCCGAAATTAAACTGATTGGGCAGCAAACCCAGGATACCAACATGATGGTTCAGGACATCAAAAGGGACCTCCAAGATGTCCCGAACCAACTCTCAACACAAGCCGAAAGGACCACTGACAACGAACAACGCATAAGTACCGTGGAGGACAACCAAGCTTCCATGGAAACAGACCTAGATGGGGTCATCCGGGAGGTACAACAACTGGGGGAGAAGATGGAAGACCAAGAGAACAGATCGTGCCAAAATAACCTAAGGGTGACCGGGATACTGGAGAACGCAGAAGGCCCGGACCTAGAAGGTTACATCTACGAGCTCCTGCAGAATTGAACCTGCCAAACACAAGAGAATTTACCATAGAACGGGTACATAGAGCCCCAATCCCACAACCCCCACCGAACCTTCGACCGAGGGTCATAACAATGAGGCTGCCCAATTTCCAACACAAAGTGGTCATACTCAAAGCTTACAGGGCGGCACCCGCAATACGCATGAGCGGCTCTGAGGTTAAAATCTTTAATGACTACTCAGTGGAGGTCTCCAGATGCAGAAAAGAGTTCAACCCACTGTTCGAAGCACTGAAAACGTCAGATCACAGGCACTACCTAAAATTCCCAGCGACATGGTGCATGCTAATCAACAAACAATGGAACTCATTCCATAAACCAGAGTGGGCCTGGCAGTTTCTGCAACAGCAAAACATCACAACGGTTGACTGGGAGACTGCCTCCCCCGCTACCGCAGGCCCGCTCCACCCCACCCCCCACCATCAGAATGCCCAGCACCAAAACAAGGGAGATGGCAAAAAGCGGGCAGAGAGCCCAGAGGATGTAAGCCTGACCGTAGCAAACCATAGAATACCACCTAAGGCCCATACCAAAGCCAAGCCAAGACAGATAATAAATCGTACTTACCCCCGAGGGGCCAAACACGGTAAATAAAAACAAAACAAAATGAGAACATACAAATTGAAGGATAATACAACACGGAAAATAGAGAATTAGACAAGAATAAACCACCTTATCAGATCTACACACATACACAGGGGTGGACGACATGGGACGCCAAAGTCAGAGCAATACCCACCTTAACCATGCTCTCCAACACCACACCCATACCCACTATGGATATATATGGGACGTGGGAGCAAGCCCCCGGCTCACACCCACCAATCCTATATATGGGCCTTTATGCCTTGTATTGAAGATGGGCCGGGAAAATGGCCCACCCAATGTTATAATTTTATACTTAGGTCTATAGATAGACCATGAAGTTGATATAGAGTGGAAGTTCCCCCACTGGTTGAAAAGAACTGACAGGAGACAAGAGGCATATGCAGCTAGACCCAGCACGCGAGGAGATGCGGACACACACCCCCAAGCGACCCCTCACCACGTTTCTGGAATCATCACCCCTTCAAAGGCTAATCTAACGCTGGCGACCCTGAACATTCAGGGTCTAGGTCACCCTATAAAATGCAGGCGGATCCTGAATTCTATGCGACACAGCCACAGTGATATCGTCTTCCTTCAAGAGACCCATCTAAACAAGGTGGAAGCTGAGAAATTGACCCAGGGCTTGGTGGGAACCGCAGCGCATTCACCCCATCACGGGAAGCGGGGGGTATCCATCTTAATCCACAAGCAGATTCCACTACAGATCCTACACACACACACAGCGATAAGGATGGTCACTACATACTAGTTCAAGGTCGGCTATCACAACGCCTGATCACCCTGCTGAATATTTACGCGCCCACGAAAGACTCCCCAGCGTTTTTCACCAGCGCCTTCCTGGATTGTGCCCAATTTATGAGCAGTCTCACAATAATCGTTGGAGACCTAAACCCAGCCACGGACCACAAAGTCCTGAAACCCGCCAATATATCCAACGCAAAGAAGAGACTTGCCCTCACAACCCTTATGAAGGACTTGCGCTTGGTCGACGCCTAACGATACATGCATCCAGATAGACAAGATTTCACCTTCTACTCCCACTGTCACGATAGTTATTCCCACTTAGACTATTGGCTAATACCTGAGAACGCAGCACATATGATAAACAACTGCTCAATCGAATCAACCACGCTGTCAGACCATGCACCAGTCAAACTCAGCCTCACGATCCCTGATATGCCCCGTAGACTTCCAACGTGGTGCCTCAATCTCAGCCCCCTTCACTACCCTGACATAACAGAACAACTAACCAAAGACACTGAAAGATTCTGGGAGAACAACGAAAAGCCGGGATACACCCAGTACAGGTGCTGGGACGCTTCCAAGGCATATCTCAGAGGACAGTGTACAATGCGGTGGGCGCATAAACGGAGGGGATGGGGGGACAAAGAGGCCCGGCTTCTAGGGGAGCTGAAACAACTAGAGCTACAGCACAAGAAGGCTCACGATAGCTGGATAAGACCCCAGCTCCAATCACTGAGGAACAAACTCACACTGTTTACTACAAACAAAGTACAGAAATCCTACACCGGCTGGGCACAAAAATACTACCTAGAAGGCGACAGACCACTCAGTGGAATGGCGCTCACCCTCAAGCAACGCCAGGCCACACAGACAATCACCTAAATTAGAGACAACATCAGCAACCGGGTGGTGGGGGACGAACTGATCAACAAGAGATTTGCCGAATACTATTGTGAGCTCTACACCGCAGCAGACACATGCACGCCACAAGCCATAGATGCATTCCTGGGCACCGTACCCATCCCCCAGATCCCACCCGAGCAAATAGATGACCTAGACGCCCCTATCTCCACAGCCAAGGTCAAACGGGCAATCACGTCCTTGTCCAAGGGGAAAGCAGCGGGACCGGATGGGATCCCTATCGACATGTATGAGAAGTTAGCAGAAGAACTCGCTCCCAAGCTCACTGTGGTATTCAAAGAGGCCCTGACGCACAAACAGCTCCCTGAATCTATGATGGGTGCCAACATCATAGTGTTTCACAAAAGCGGCAGAGACCCAGAGGCCTGCGGCTCATACAGACCAATCTCACTAATTAACGCAGATGACAAAATACTAGCCAATTGCCTGGCCCAAAGGATAGAGAACACCCTACTGCAACTCGTCCACAGAGATCAAACCGGCTTCATAAAAGGGCGACACTCCAGTGACAACATCCATAGGCTCCTGCATATAATCGCAGGCGACAGGGACCCCCAAGACGCCATAGTCGCAGTCGACGCAGAGAAGGTGTTCGACAAGGTCCAATGGGAATTCAGGTTCCGCGTCCTGCCCGCATATGGATTCCCTACACACCATATCCAACTGATCAAGCTTCTATACACCAACCCTACAGCCTCCGTGGTTACTAACGGAATGGCCTCCACAGAGTTCACACTCCAATCCGGCACAAGACAAGGATGCCCACTATCGCCCCTACTATATGCCCTCTCTATCGAACCTGTCGCGATAAAGATGTGCCTCGACCCAAACTGGACAGGCATACAACAGGGTACAGAAGAACACAAGGTATCGCTATACACGGATGATCTGCTCATTTACATCAGCAACACCCCCACCTCACTCCTGTACGTCAAAAACATTTTGCAATCCATTGGGCCTATGGCAGGCTACAAAGTCAATTGGGCTAAATCCGAAGTCATTCCCCTGCGGAGAGACATCCCCTGGGATCTAGGCAGGGTGCTACCCTTCTCGCTCCAATTGGACTCAATAAAATATCTCAGACTGCATATCAGCGCTACGATAACGGAGATCCGCAATCTCAACTATCCCCGGACCCTCCGCAATATACAGAATGACCTGGAGCGTTGGGACACGCTGACTCTGTCCATGTCAGGCAAAATCAATGCACTAAAAATGAACTCCTTCCCAAAGCAAATTTACGTAGCAATGATGCTTCCCACCGGCCTGACCCCTCACATGCTAAGAGCACTAGATAAAGCTATCTACAGATTCCTCTGGCGTGGCAAGAAAGCACGGATCCAACTATCTATAATACAAGCAGACAAACCCAACGGGGGCCTGGCGGTCCCATCCCTCAGAGCATACCATCAAGCTGCACATCTCTGCGGGGTCAAAAGATGGCTCAACCCAGAAGACGACACAAGCTGGCGGACTATGGAGCTACCGGCAATGGCCCCTCTCTCACCTGTGGAGCTCATGGCAACCCCACCACAGTACATACCACCTAGCACCAAGATCCATCCAATCATTGGGCCAACTCTGCGTGCTACCCAAGCAATCCAGACTAAGAAAGCACCAGCTTGGGCCAGCATACGATCGATCCTACAGTACAGACCAGCCACAACGATCCACTGAAACCAACCAAACTCTTGGTCCATGTTACGGATTATGGACATCACAGAGGAGGGAGCACTGATGGCGTTCCAAGACGCAAGCGGGATCCTGGGCCTGAGGGTGGGTGACTGGTTCGCGTACCACACCATTCACACCACGATTGCCAGGCACACCACCCAAGCCACACGCTCACAAACCCTCAACCCTTGCAAAACCGAAATGGATGAAAACACCAACAGCTTCCCGCACATCCGCACTTTTCTACCGAATGGCAATACCCGACAACAAAAATAGGCTACAGACCCTCGCAGCAGCCTGGTCTGTTGACCTAGAAATGCCAATCAATGCCATAGACATCCAGCAATGTTTTACGTCGATCCCAACGATCTCTGTTGACCTAAGAAACTTGGAAATCCAGTACAAAATACTGCAAAGACTGTATTATACTCCTGCCAAACTACACAACATGGGCCTCATGCCCACGAGACTGTGCTGGAGGGGATGCGTCGGGGCGGGAACAATGGGCCACATGTTGTGGTCATCCCCCACCATCACCCCATACTGGCAAAAGATCCATGCTAAGATCACGAACATTGAAGGGGCGGACATCCCACTCACCCCAAAGGCACTGATTCTTAGTACCGACGACGAAGAATGGCATGACGACTCACTGAAGTGCAAACGTATCGACCTCATGATGTTTGTAGCACGTAAGCTGCTGCTGACGCACTGGAAGGCAGCAAAACAACCCACTGTCCCCGAATGGTCAGACTCACTCACCAGAACATGCAGACTGGAAAGGGCAGCCTTTAAAAGACTATCCAATCATAACCTGATTCGAGCAGCTCGCTCGGGGAGATCCTGGAAGAATACGTGTGATCAGGAACCTCTCCACCACTAAGGGTTCTTCCATTCCATTTTATCCCATGTTTTCTGCTTTGGCAAATATTCTACCGTTCCCTCTACTAAATCTCTGGTCGCCTCCCGGAAATGTCTCACTGTTTGTTTGTTCTTTATGTTAATGCTTTGCACCCGATAACGTGAATATACTGCCTTGTGATATGTCAAATGTTATGTGTTAATAAAAAGAGTTTGAAAAAAATAAATAATAAATTACAAGTGGTTTCAGTCAAATGGTGCATTTCACATTAATAGATTTCATATGTGGCACAATGCTGCTACCCATAGGCCGCACACAGTGAAACACCTATTGGCTATTTACTACAAAGAATGTGTGTTTGCAGTAAATAGCAATAATAAAGTTGCTCACCGTAGTGACTACCTTACTCCTAGTCCATAGTCCCCTTTCCTCCATACTTATGGGACATTCCTCCGTCCTGTGGGACGGGACCGGAACACTTTGTAAAAAGCATCACATTTTCAAAAATGTATCCTTCTTCTCTTTTTAAGCGGTGTACCGCACGCGGCCGTAACGCCGCCCTTCTTAGCTCCGCCCAGTGCATCGCCCATCAGTCCTTTTCTATCGCCAGGTCTGAGACCTTTAAGCAATAACAGAGGAAACTTATTAGAGGGGACGGCGGGAGGGCGTATGGAGGAAAGGGGACTATGGACTAGGAGTAAGGTAGTCACTACGGTGAGCGTCTTTATTATACTCCTATGTCCCGTCCCCTTTCCTCCATACTTATGGGAGGAAATACGGGTGGATGGAAACTCCTTATTGAAACAGGTTCTTAAGCACAGCTTGACCAAACCGAGCATAGGCCCTGGAGCTCAGATTCAGACAGTAATGTTTACAAAAAGCTGATGTGGAGTCCCACGTAGCCGCTTTCGCGATGGTCTCCCAGGGGACATACTTCTGGAAGGCACCGGCAGCCGCTGTGCCGCTAACAAGATGAGCATGAATTCCCCTTGGGGCCTGAAGACCATGAATGGTATATGCCTCAGAAAAACAGGCAGCAATCCATTGGGAGATGGTTGTTTTTTCGAGGCCGGCTTTCCTTGCGGATTTCTGAAGGTCACAAAAAGCTGCAACAAGTTCCTGGGCTCAGATGTTCTGTCTAACGTACAGGGAGTGCAGCACCCTTTCGCCCTCTGAGGCCTGGTCTGGAAAGAAGACAGGCAATGAAACTGACTGATTCAAATGAAAATCAGAGACCACCTTTAGAAGAAAGGAGGAATTTGTCTGCAGGACAACCTTATCTTTATCAGTCAGGAACGGATGCTCTACCGACAAGGCCTGAAGCTCACTTAAACACCTTGCCAAAATCACAGCAATCAAAAAGGACACTTTCCATGAATGGTACTTAAAATCGACAGTAGCCATGGGCTCAAAAGGCTTATGACACAAGGCCATAAGGACCACATTCAGATCCCACCTTGGATGCAGGTTGCGAACACGAGGGTAAAGTTGCAGGAGGCCTGCAAATTGTCTTTTAATGACCAGATTAGTCAGTGAAAACGAGCACTGGTCAGTGGACAAATAAGCGGCGACAGGCGATAAATAAGTCTTGCAGGACAAGACATGAATGCCTGATTCTGGCAAATGTGAAACAAAAGACAGGGCCATGTCAATAGTAGCCTCCCTGGTGCCCAGCTGTCTAGCTAAACACCAGTGACAGAAACAAAGCCATTTACTCCTATACTGAGACCTTGTCGAGGGTTTCCTGGCCGCCTGAATAATGCGCATGTTGTTCGCAGACAAATTGAAATGCTCTAGAGATCTGAACTCAGGTACCAGGCCGCCAAGCTGAACGATTGTGGGGAAGGGTGCCACAACTGCCGATTGTTCTGGTGAAGCAGCTCGGGAGCCAGCAGAAGCTTGAGCGGCGGGCACAAAGATAGATGCTGAAGCTCAGAGAACCAAAACCTGAACAGCAAAAAATATCCCAGAGGATCTCGTGTTCAGTTCCCACTCGTAGCTGACCACTGCTCATCGGCTGAGGGTATCTGCAGTGACATTCAGCTGGCCCGGGAAGTGTACTGCTACCAGCCAGATACCAAGCTGAATAGCCTATTCCCAAATCTGAATGGCAAAGTCCACAAGAGCAGGATACCTGGTACCCCCAGATTGTTGATATAGAACATGGACACAGCATTGTCCGTGCGGACACGGACCATCTTGTTGAAACTGCCTGGTTTTGACGCTTTCTGCGCCAGGCAAATTGCCAGGAGCTACAGATAATTTATATGAAGCTCTCTGTCCTGTGGCGACCAAAGATCGAAAACCTGAAGATGATCCAACATCCAACCCTAACCCAAAAGGGAGAAATTCGTTGTGACAGTCAATAGTGGGCAAGGGTCCTGGAAAGGAGCACCCACCGACAGATTGCTGAGAGACGACCACCACAAGAGGTCCGTCCTCATGAAAGGTGGAACCAGTATCATTTTGGAATCTGGATCCACTGCTTGAAGCCATGAGCTCCGAAGAGCCAGCTGCATCTACCTCATCTTGAGACGAGCAAGAGGAAGAGCAGGCACGCACAAAGCAATGAGGCCTAGAAGCCTCTGGAACCACCAGGCCGACATGCTCTCCGACTGCATAAACACCTGACACGTGGCCAACAGATTTGCCATTCTGTCCACAATCAGGTACGCTCTACAATTGATCGTGTTCAACAAAAACCCAGGAAAATCAAGTCCTGAGAGACTGTCATGGTGGATTTCTGCCAGTTCACCGTCAGCCCAAGTTGGAACAGGAGCTGGAGGAGAGACTGAAGGTTGCTCGAGGCTTTCAGTGGACAAGGACTGCGCAGCAGCCAGTCGTCCAAATACGGATACACATGGATACCCTGTAGCCGAAGAAAAGCTGCGATGACCGACATCATCTTCGTAAAGACACGCAGTGCTGAGCTGAGACCAAACGGGAGCACACAAAACTGGAAATGCTCCCTCCCCATAGAAAAACGCAGGTATTTCTGATGTGGACTCCAAATGAGGATATGCATATACACATCCTGAAGGTCCACCATGCTGAGCCAAACGCCCTTCTGGAACGAGGACTTTATCAGACCGGGCATTATCATCTTGAAATTCTCTTGGGAAGAGAACGGTTGAAATGGGAAAGGTCTAGGATGGTGCGCAAGCCAGCCTGGTTGGGTTTGGGCACCGTAATCAGACGGGAGTAGAAGTCCTCCTGTCGCTCCCCCAAGGGAGTCATGTTCCACCGCCTTGAGATCCAGAAGCTTCTGGACTTCGGCTCTGAGGGAGGGCGTCTCCCGACTTCTGGAAGGGAGGATTGAAGGGTGGGGTAGGGGAAAGGGGCAAGCGGAAGCCTGCCTCGATCAATAGACAAGACCCACCGATCCTCGGTGATGGTCTGCCCCGCCTCCCAGTGAGACACAATGCGCAATGCACCCTCCCAGCAGGGTCTCGTGCGAGTGCCGAAAAACATCATTTAGCGGGTTTCTCAGTGGCGGGACTACGGGATCCTGAGGAAGAGGCAGAAGACCCGAGAGAAAAACGTAGACACCTGACACCAACGGGAGTTTCCAGATGGAGGATCGACTCTGTGTGTCTTTCGATCCAGAAACCCCCGAAAACCAGAGGAGGACTAAGGCTGAGAGGACGTTCTCTGAGCCCTGAATGGTGGTTTCACGAGAACTGACAGGGAGTTGGCTGTCTGAGTGCTGTCCTTAGTTTTAGTCAGCTCTACGTCCGTTGATGAACGGAACAGTTCTTTGATGTCAAAATGCAGGTCCAGAACTTTATCCTGAACCTCCTTGGAAAACTTTGTGGCACTAAGCCAAGCCTGACGAGAGGTGTCTACACCAAGCATGAGGCTCCGAGCCGAAGTGTCAACATGATGTGCCGCGGCCTCAAGCATATCCTGCGCCAGGACTCTGGCATCTGACAAGCCACCTTTAAAATCATCCAGCTTGTCCACAGGAATGAATTCCTCAAATTCTGACAGACCTTTCCACATTTTCAAATTTGCCACCACTAAGATGAGCTCTGCGTTCACCTGGCGCAACTGCAGGGCTGAATTAGCAAAGATCTTCCTCCCCAAGGAGTCAAGCAGCTTGTCCTCCTTGGCCAGAACCTGAGCCGCCGCTGTATATGACGCTGAAGCCTGTCTGGATTGTAGCGTGGCAGCCGCCACCACCGTGGAGGAAGGGAGCGGGAAAGACGCTAAGGCTACCACCTCCGAAGTGTGAAGCCTATAACGAGCGTCAATCTTTTTGTTAATGTGCAGTCCAGAGTGTGGCTTATCCCAGACCGTGCGGACCTCGGCAAAAACGTCCTTCTGGAGGAACAAGCCGGTACTCTCCTGAGGAGACAAGGTGAATGCCTCGGAAAGCACCCCTTATTGCGGAGTGGGTACCTCAGGTACTGGTACATCCAGTAGACACATCATGTCCAGCACCCGGTCATGGAACGCCCTAACAGACAGGGCTGGTCATCGCTATCCTGAGCCCCTTGCGTGTCATTCACCGGGTCCGGATCGACCTGCGTCACATCTGGCTCTGCCGAAGACTTGTCTATTGGAGACAAGGGAGGCAGGAGCGGAAGGGCTAGAGGTGGGCCAATCGGTAGAGGTGGAACAGCTGCCGGATTAACCAGTGCTACAGCATGAACCGTCGGCACAGGATTGGGCACTGGAGGGCAGATTTCCCTAAAAAGACCTCTGAAATACTCCTTCATGGGGTCAGAGTGCATGAGCCTCTGCCATTTTTCGAAAAAGGCATCCTCCGCCGAAGGCTTAGACACTGGGGTGGGCAGAGGCCTCTCATGAGAGGAGTAGCTCCAGGGCCGTAAGGGAGAGACCTGCCAAGAAGGGTCCTCTCCAGCCGGATTAACATAGATCAAAGGCGCAGATGCAGCAGGAAGCGAGACCATGTGCGGTAATGGCATCCGAGCGTTCCGTAATAAACTGGACGAAAAGGATTCGCACAAGGAAATCGATGTTCACCTGAAAAAAACACTCCCAGCACCCAATGCCGAGGCCGTAGGTGTAAGGGAAGAATCCAAAATGGCCGCCGTTGTTTGCACGGGAATGGGCGCCATTTTGTCAGCACCTGAGGAGAACTGCGTCACATGTGTGAGTGAGGCTGGGGTCTCCACAGACGGGTCAGGGGTTTTGACTTTAGTCTTGACACAAGAAACCTCAGCAGAGCCGGTACTGTGTGGCCTAGGATGTTTCTGAGACATGCTATTAGCCAAATTAGCCTCTAAAAGAGGAACCTCGGCAATGCCGGTTTAGTTTAGTTTAGTTTATTCATTTGTATTGCGCACCAGACCCGAGGGGATGAGGGCACAGGAGCAACAAGGTTATTCGCAGCTTGGTTACATGTTACAATGCAGTACAGTAATTACAATGGTTTTATGGATACAATGCAGTAAATACAATGGATAATAGATGATTGAAGCAGTAACAGAGGAATTACGGTCAGCGACCTCACTCTGTGCCCGCTCGACAGAACCGGTATCACCACAAAGACGGGAATGTTGAGGAATCCACCTCACCGACAAGACCTTAACCAGTCTCTCAGTTCCGTTGGTCACCTTAGCCTCAGACAGAGGAACCTCGGACCTGAGTCCGGTAACAGCTCCCTCACAAGGGGCCTCGAACCTTGGTTCGGTACAGAAAGCCTATAGCGAGGCCTCACGGCGCGCCCCCGTGTCTGTATGGGAAGCTCCAGACCAGTAGACCTCGAAGCAAGCTCCGGTACCCACCGCCTCAGTAGAACCGGGCCATTAAATAGCCCTCACAGGAGGGGCCTTGGATTGTAATCTGGTGTAGGCAGGCCGCTTACGGAGGCCCTCGGAGAAAACTCTGGTACCTTTTTTAGGCCTGAAAGGCACATCAAGCGAAACCCCGGTAAGAGAGCTTTTAAAGCCCCTCCCGGACCGGGAAGACCCTGGGAAGGAGTCCCCTGGTTGGGGTGCCCTAAAAACTAAAGAACTTACCAGACGTCTCTTCTTCTCGTTGATAAATCTCTGAAAATGCGGAGGAGGAATGTGCTGAAACACCTCCTCCCACCGCTCAAGGCGACGTTGAAGTGACCTGACCGACAGGGAATCGCAGTAGACACACAGGTCCTAAACACTCTAAACAAATCTTACTGAACCAGCATTTACGGACTACTACGCGACCGCTAAACTGGAGCAGGATAGAATGACACTGGAAGGAAAAAATCTTCCGAAGATGCAAGTGCGTCCAGCCCCGAACATGCAGAGAAAAGGACTGATGGGCCATCCGCTGGGCAGAGCTAAGGAGGGCGGGGTTACGGCATCGTGCAGTACCCCGCATAAAAAGAGAAGAAGGACACATTTTTGAAAAATGTGATGCTTTTTACAAACTGCTCCGGTCCCGTCCCACAGGATGGGGGAATGTCCCATAAGTATGGAGGAAAGGGGACGGGACGAAGGAGTAATTAAAGATTCCTACATCCCTGTAGTAGCCATGCAGGGAGAGGCCCATGCGAATGGCCCTCGCCTTTCATGAAATCTCTACAGCTATGCGAGTGGGCAAGGAGATTTTGTGAACCCGGCCTTAACTCTTAGCTCAAACCCCTCACTCGTACCCGCTTTGTTTGCCCACATTGCTCCATCACCAATTATTTGTCACTCACTCCTTCCATTGCCCTGGATCAGATGTAGATGGTAGACCACCTTGTATTTGGTAAATGTAATCGATATTACTGTCTGTACAATTCAGGTTTTGATAAAATGCCACTTGCAGTTCTCCACAGTAATAATGGTGGCAGTATTTCAGTTAGACTTTCTGGCAAAAAATGTGCCTCTTTTTACCTCCACTGAAGAGGCGGGAATAAAAAGGCCAAATTGGATCCAATGTTATCCTTTTTTTACGGTACAGAAGGAAAGTGCAGGAATTTCCTTTCAATACAGTAAGAAAGGTTTTTACAGTGGGCCCTGGAAAGGGGGTGAAAATGTGGGCATCTCCGATCCCTCACTCACAAACTTTTTCCAGCGGTAGTTCATAAAAAGAATCCCCCAGCTTTGAAGGACCCACTTAGTTTGTAGTCTACTAATAACGAATATCTGAATGTCACATCTTTCTGTACATGTTTTACAACTGTGCCCAAAAGTGAGTACCACAAACGATGCAACAGCCATTTCTATAACACTAATAACATAAGGACGCTTGCTTTCTTGGCAAGTAGGAGCTATGATAAGGTGCTGAGCAAATTGTAAAAGACCATTGGTGTATGGCCACAGTGGTGGTCATTTAAATGCTTACATTGGCAGTGGGTGGTATGACCATGCCCGTGTCGCTAGTCTCTTTTCCTTCTCACACACGCACTGTGTGGCGGCCACTGACACACATCTGGAACATTACTGTTATCAAGATGTGTATCTCACCCCACCAAAACAATAGCCAAGCAGGCATTTCAGCCCTCAGACCAGATTCTGAAGGGTTTTACCTTTTTGAATGATTTCCCTTACATTTTGCAGCTCTGTCACAGGGAGCAACATCCCAGCCAGCCTGCGGGCAATTTCCCCTTAGCTCCCCTTCCCAGCCCGCCCCGGATATTCAGGGAATCCATTCTGGGGGGCAGTCTAAAGCATTACCATCTATGAGGGGAGCACCCAAGAGGATAGACTTGCCAACCCCAAGTCCTACATTACAATCAGGAGCCCCCATCAGAGGCAGGCCTATTAGTCCATCCCTGCACCAGCTGCCCAAAGACACAGCCGTATTCGCTATACCAAGGGAGAAGCTAATAGGTAGGCCCTGAGGTGTGGCAGACAGAGTGAGAAACCCCAAAGGGGAGGGGTGGGTCAATTCCAAATCCACACCTGGGTTGTAGACCATCCCATGGGGTAGAACGCAACAGTCAGTCCCATCCCAGCTGACACACCTGAATACACTTCCCCCAGAGAGAGGATGGGTGGCAGGCCTAATGCCCTATAAAAAGCAGAAGGCCCATCCTGAGGATTGAAGCAGTGGGTGAAGGGACTGGAAACCAGAAGAAGAAAGCAGAAGCTGCTTTGTAGAAAGCTGGAGGAGAGTGAAAGAGGCCCTGCAGGCTGTGAATCAAGCATGGTATCAAAGGTCAGACACAGACACAAAGGTGCACGTGTCAACACCTTTATTAAGCTTTGAATGGGGTTGCAGACTTCCTTCCTACTGGCCCTAATTCTATAATGGGAGTAGTCTCGGCTATCAAAGTAAAATCACATAGTCCATGTCAGTCAGTCAAACAAAGAAAGTCAGAAAGCTATACTTGCCCTCAAGCTTTACAATAACTAAGGGTGGGAAAATGTATGTAAAAATGAAAGAGTGCATCAAAAAGAAAGTCAGAATGGCAGTGGAGCTGGTTCACAACTCCCCTCCCCAAGTGTAAGTCACCGGGGCTCTTTAAATGTTCTTTCAAGGTGACTAGTAAGTACAGTTCAAAGAATTCTCACAAGTCTCTCAGGCTTCCCTTGCCTGACACACGAATAGTTCAATATTGTGCCTGTGATGATGTATGTAGCCCCCCTGGTCGCCTGTGATGCTGTGTGTACCCCCCTGTTGCCTGTGATGCTGTGTGTACCCCCCTCCCCGGTTGCCTGTGATGAGGTGTGTAGCCCCCACTGGCCACCTGTGATGCTGTGTGCAGCCCCCACTGGTCGCCTGTGATTCTATGTGTACCCTCCCCTGTCGCCTGTGATGCTGTGTGTACCCCCCCGGTTGCCTGTGATACTGCGTGACCCCCCCCCCCCGGTCACCTGTAATGCTGTGTGGACCCACACCCCCTCCTCCTGGTTACCTGTGGTGCTCTGTGTACCCCCCTACCCCTGGTCGCCTCTGATGCTGTGTGTACCCCCACCCCCGCCTGGTCACCTGTGATGCTGTGTGTACCCCCACCACCCACTTGGTCGCCTGTGATGCTGTGTGTAGCCCCCCACCTGGTTGCCTGTGATGCTGTGTGTACCCCCACACCACCCCGGTCGCCTGCGATGCTGTGAGTACACCCCCCCCGGTAGCCTGTGATGCTGTGTGTACAATCCCACCCGCCCCCACGGTCGCCTGTGTAGCTGTGTGTGCCCCCACCCTGCACATTGTGTGACTTTCACATCTGTGTGCTGCTGCTGGCCTGCAACATGGGGTGGGCACCATGTATTTGCCCATTGTTTGACTTTTGCATTTGTGTGCTACTGCCACCCTGCAATAAGGGGTTGGCACCCTGTATTTGCCCATTGATTGAATGTTGCATCTGTGTGCTGCTGCCGCCCCGCAACAAGGGTTAGGCACCATATATTTGCCTAGTGCTAGACTTTCACATCTGTGTGCTGCTGCTGCCCTGCAACATGGGGTGGGCACTATGTATTTGCCAATTTTTCGACCTTTGCATCTGTGTGCTGCTGCCACCCTGCATCATAGGGTAGGCACCTTGTAGTTGCCCATTTATTGACTTTCGCATTTGTGTGCTGCTGTCGCCCTGCAACATGGGGTAGGCACCATGTATTTGCCCATTGCTGGACATTTGCATCTTTGTGCTGCTGCAGCCCTGCAACATGGGATGGCACCATGTATCTGCCTACTGCTGGATTTTTGCATCTGTGTGCTGCTGCCGCCCTGCAACATGGGGTACGCACCATGTATTTGCCCATTGCTGGACTTTTGCGTCTTTGTGCTGCTGCCGCCCTGCAACTTGGGGTAGGCACCATGTATTTGCCCATTGCTGGACTTTCACATCTGTGTGCTGCTGTCGCCCTTCAACATGGGGTATACACACCATGTATTGTCCCATTGATTTGACTTTGCATCTTGCTGCCGCCTGGCAGCATGGATGTGATCACCATGTACTGCTCTTTTGCATTTGGCGTATGATGTATTACCTTTTGCACGTTCCACAATGTAATTCACATCTTCCTTTTCTGTAACCTGAAGCACTTACTGTAACCGTATTCTTAAATTAAAAGAGTCTAGCTACCTCTGGGTTTTGTGCGCTTTATAAGTGTCAAAATAAAATAAATATGTATCACAGTATCAGTTCCACAAAAGCGCTGCCTCTTCTGGCAGCCTTTTCCTCTTGCTTCACAATGGGGTTCCCTTCCCCAACAGTTCAACAAACCTTCACAAAGGCTGCAGCCTCTTCCGGCAGCCTTTTCCTCTTGTTTCACAATGGGGTTCCCTTCCCCAACAGTTCAACAAACCTTCACAAAGGCTGCAGCCTCTTCCGGCAGCCTTTTCCTCTTGTTTCACAATGGGGTTCCCTTCCCCAACAGTTCAACAAACCTTCACAAAGGCTGCAGCCTCTTCCAGCAGCCTTTTCTTCTTTTACAATGGGGATCTCTTCCCCAACAGTTCAACAAACCTTCATTTGATAGAGACCTTCGCAAATGCACAGTATTCGCCAGCCCTGTGCGGACCCACAGCCGGTGAGGCTCAAACAGTTAATCATACAATCGTGCCCCCAGCATTTCCTGTTCCAGTTTCGTAATCGAGACTTTCTCAAACGCACAGTATCTGAATCAGCCCTGTGTGGGGCCACTCTGTTACCAGGCCTTTTACACAGTTTGTGCCCCCTGGCGCTATCTGTTACTTCAATCGTGTCCCCTGGAACTGGTTTCACAGTTTTTCCCAATTTGACTTGTGGGTCCCAGACCCTCTTCTCAGTTTTCATCACGGTCCGAGACCCCCTTTGATGACTCCAAAAGACTTAATATTTTCACTGCTTTTAATTTTCCTATCGCTCACACTCCGAGCTCTACACAGCTTCCCTTCTGTTTGGCAATGCTGTTTCTCTGCTTTACAGTTTCCAAAAGTATTTCTGAGTTTGTGTAACGTACACACTGCCTTGACGTGACTTTGTTTCCTATCAAACTCTTTCAAAACGGTCCATTGAAGCTTTTATCTTCATCGCGTCTCTCGTCACACGCGTGTCTTTGTTTTGCAACAATGCAATTCACTTGCGCCTCATGCCTTTCACAAACCGCTCTTCGGCTTTGGACTCACCTCTCACTACCTCCCTCTCTTGGAATGACAACTCTCTTCTCTCAACACACCTGACGCTCTCCTCTCCTCTTGCAGCAATACATCCAGCACAGCCACTTGGCTTCAAAGTCACCAGACCCATGAAAAAGGTGACAGTGGCTGCCTTTTCCGCCTCCTACTCTCCTCCACCCACACCTTCGGCTGACTCCCACCCTAACACAGCCCTCGCTAACCTCAATCTCTCACACTCTTGACATTCTTTCCCCTGTCATGAGGGTCCGACTGAAGCCTTCCAAAAAGTTCAACTCTTGGTACAACTCCGACCTGGCTGCCCTTAAACGCAAGTGTAGGGCAGCTGAGCAGAAATGGAATGCGTCGGGCGAACCACCAGACAAACTGGTCAGCGGCCTCCTTCAAAGGCATTATCGACTCTGCATCTGCACCAAGAAAAGAGTCTTTATTCAAGCCTGCACCTCAGCGGCATCAAACAACACGGCCAAACTTTTCAAAGTCTGCAAGGAACTGGCCAATCCTGCAGCACCTCGTCTTCTGTCACACCCACCCAGGACCTTTGCTCGGCCCTGGCTGCACATTTCACCACAAAAACCCAAGACATCCTTTGCACCCTCTCTTCCAGATGCAGCATTCACCAACATCAGAGCCTCCCTTGGCCACTCCTCCTCTTACCCTCTCTTTTTTTTCGCCCGTCACACCAGATGAGGTCACCAGACAAGTCCGATCTATGAAGGCTTCATCGAAACAGGTGGACCCCTTCCCCTCCAAAACCATTAAAGACAATATCGACTCCCTCGCCCTAGCCTTAGCTGATCTCTGTAATCACTCCTTTTCCACTGGAGCTTTCCCAACTGCCCTGAAGCACTCCCTTGTGCACCCTCTGCTCAAGAAACCCTCTGCTGCCCTTCCATTCCGGAAAACTACCACCCTATCGCCATCACTCCTTTCCTGGGCAAACTCCTGGAGAAGTTGGCTATCTCTCAGCTGACCCTACACACTGAACCTATTGGTTGCTTCCACGACAATCAATCTGGCTTCAGAGCATCCAGAGGCATGGAAATTGCTCTTCTGAACACCTGTGAAGGCTTGCTCTCCAATCTTGACACTAACACCCCCTCTATCCTCATTCTCCTCGACCTCTCCTCTGCCCTTGACACAGTTAACCACGACATCGTGATCTTGAGCCTGATCTCCTTAAATTCCAGAAACTCCTCAAGACTTTACTCTTCACCTCTTCCTTCTCTCTACCTTTACCCTGCTAACCAAGTTCTCCATTTTCCCCCTTCTCCCTCCTCTTCCTTACAGCACATTGACTGGCTGTTGGGCGTACCTCAGAGTCTCACATGTCCTCGGCACCCCCGCCAGTCTTCTTTCGCACTTGCCACAGGGCCCTCAATGCACTTGTGAAATTAACCCCAGAGAGTGGCTCTCTCTGCAGTTACCCCAGTCTCAATCGACTGGGTGCACTTGATTCCCCCACCCTTTGACCCTCTTTGCACTTGCTCGATCATTAGGCACCATTCCTGAAGATCGTATGTCTGTACTCCCATGTCTTCACCCCTTAATTGCACTGTTAATACTTCAGAATCGCTGGCAGGTCTATTTGCTGTCTCCCAAATTGTTAAATGTATTTTTTACTCACTTACTCTGCCTGTGCAGATTATTGTTGTCTCAGTATTTCAAAGGCTCTGAGCGACTGTTTGTTATTCCCCATGATCCCACCCTCCTTGAGCGCTTTCAAACACTTGCCTGTGTATAGGCGCTATATAAACAATACCATACTGGCTGTGTTTCTCTTTACCGCGTGTGACGTGTCAAGGTCAGGGTCTCTTCCGCTGCCTTTCTTACACTCCCAGGCTTTCTCACATGCTAAGGGGAACGCGCACCTGCTCAAGCGACCCCCTTTTGGCTCTGTGGTGACACAGATCCCTCGACACGCTTGCTGCAGCCTTTCCAACTCTTTGGCCCTTAGTGTCTCGACTCTCCATTCTCCAACAGGGTACTTGGCAACCCAGTTCGCCTGCCTGTGTGATCTCCAGCTTGTGTTCCTGCTCGGGATCCAACTCGCTTGCTGTGTCTTTCTGTGCTCCATCTCTTATACTCTGGGTAGGCGTAAATGAGTTTCAGGTGTGTGTGATTGCGACTGAGTGCCTGATCCTGCCTTGTCTCAGTCCTCCTCTTGCTCATCTCAGTAGTTGGGTTAGACAAGAAAGGAGGGGAACCATGGGAGTTGTAGTATCCCATAAAGGAAGAGGGAATGTTGGAGCAAATAATTGTCAGGAAATGGGGAATACCATGTTTCGCTTTCAGGTGTTTCTTCCCCACTCCCTGAGGACCCCATACACAGGTGAATCTCCCTTGCTCGTCCACCCCAAGGGTCGAGATCCAATAGCGATGGTCTTTCCCTGGCCACCTTAATAAGAGATCATCCTCAGGTTTTTCACAAGGCATAAAGAGAGGTCCAGAGGGATGAGCCTGGAGGAGAGACCCAGAAAACAAGGTGTGAGAGACAACCCAACTGGGACTGCTGTTAAGGAGTGACGTTGTGGTGGCAAAAGACAGTAAAGGTGACTTGAGATAGGGATGAGCCCAAAGAGTTGAAACAGGTGATAGTAGAAGAGACATGTAGAATGAGGGATGACTTGCACAAACAGGTGACGAATGCCAGAGGAGTAGAGAAATGGAAAGTGGCGACAAGCCTGTCAGAACAGGTGAAGCAGGTTATAATGAGCGTGAGTTAGAGAGTGGGGTAACTTGCAACCAATGGCACGACAAAGGTGATAGAGGGGAGAATCTGGCAAGTGAAAGTGTTGCCAAGAGGAGACAATTGTACCCAAAGAGGTGAAGAAGGTGCTCGATGTAGAGAGATGGGGATTGAGGAAAGATGATGCCAAAGGGGCGAGAAAGGTGATAGAGGGGCGGGTCTCCCAAGTGGGGTCCAAAGAGTGAAGTAGATGATGGAGAGAAAGAGTTGGTAAGAGGAAACAATTGTACCTATAGACATGAAGTAGGAGAGATAGTGAGTGATCGGTGGTGCCCACAGGGATGCAGAAGGTGGCAGTGGTGAAAACCTGAAGCAGAGAGGGGATCTAGGAGTGAGCGAAGACCGAAGCTCTGAGTGGGAGGCGGCCGCTGACCAAAGGGACACAAAGTTACAAAGAGATAACAGAGGAGCAAAATGGATACACTTACCAAAGGGGGCTGGCTAGAGGAGGACTTTTCTTTGTCAACCCTTTACACTTTACAGGAGGGAAATCTTGGTACCTCCTGAGACTCATAGACATTAACTTTGAGTTTCCTCGAACTAACTACAAATCACTTGACATATCCTGACAAGTTTTTTAATTGGAGTTTATGCAATACTCGTTTATTATTTTGCCCCTGCACTGTTATAGATACCGAATAAACCACTTTGAATTGAAGTTATCTTTGTTGGTATGGTCTTTGATCCCCATTATCCATGATACCAATATTTGGATCAATTTCATTGGCTGATACAAAAATGTGTTGCTAAACTAGGCCTAGCAAATTAAAAGGGCTATAATTAGACGTTCGATTATAACTTTTTTTGTTTGTTCTGTGTTTTACATAGTGCTACATATGCTGTTTTCAAGAATTTGAAAAATCTGTCACATATTGCAAAGCTTAAAAAAGCCAGTAGTAGTGGCTTTTGTGTAAGCATGAATGAGATAGGCATTTGTTAGGCACTACAATAATTGTACTACCTGACCATGAGATGGCAACAGCCGGAAAGTGGTATGATTCTGTGGCCATGTGATAATAGTGCCTGGCAAATGCCTATATAATAGCATATACAATACAGGATTTTGTTATGCTTGTTTTTAACAGGAATTCAGTGCATGGAACAAATATAGTTGCTGAAGGCACACTTGGTTAAGACATTTCTATTATACCAGTCTCACATTTAAAGCTACAATTAAGCTGTTAACTCTCAACAGACAGCTTAGCTATAACACTGCATATAACACTGGCAGGCAGATGTTTGATTTTACTGATTGATAAAGCTCCCTCAAACAGATCCCAAGAGGAGCCTAGAAGGATTTGATCCACAATTCTCAGGCTCAACAAAATACTTAGGCTTCACTATTGACAGCAGCCTGTCCTTCCAGAAACACATAGACAAGAAGGCCCAAATAGCCTGACTCAGAATCTCTAACCTTAAAAAAATCAAGCCCTTCATCCTGCCGCAGGATCTATGGACTGTAGTGCGGGCCCTTGTGGTCTTGCACTTCGATGGGGGAAATGCTCTTCTGACAGGGCTCCCTGCTACTCACTTGGCTCCCCGAAAAACAGTCCACCACGCTGCAGCACTTCTTATTATGGGAGCATGAAATTTGACCGAATCGCTCCAATCCTATGCAAACTATGTTGGCTTCTACTCCAAGCCAGACTACTGTTCAAGACTGCATGTATCATCTACAAAGCAGTCACGAGAAGCACACCAGCGTACCTGGCGGTTAAGCTCCATATATCTGGTGGCACATACTCCTTGCACAGCAAATCAACCAACCGACTTGAATCACAACTCGTCCGCAAAGAGAGGACCCGCAAACAATCCTCCTCCTGTCATTCACCTACCTTCTGGATCTCAATTCCGGTGTCTGCTTGGAATGCAGCCACAATTCTCTAATTTCGCAAATCTCTCAAAACATGGCTCTTTCATCAACACCTGACCAAGGACTAATTCCAATGGATGCGCATTCCTAGGTACAGACCTCGCAGTACTGCGCTACTATTAAAAGATGCCAGTCCACATGCCGGCTACTCTGATGAATCCTGCAGTGTCCCCACAGAATCCCTGCCTAAAGTCTCCACCCAGTGGCCAATGGATGGCAGCCGCTACCAGATCCTAACCCTGATGGTGGTATTAGCTGGATGATCACCTGGGAGTAGAAGGACCCAAGGGAATGGGATGACTCTTTTAGGAGAGACACAGTATTCACCCTCTTGGTATGGATTGTGTCCTCCCATGTATTCCTTATCTTTGATAGTTAAAATAGGGGCGCGGTGCGTCAATGTTTGTCAACTCGATATCCCTCAGAGGGCTCCGTCTCAATGTTGACGTCATCGCAGGTACATGTAGCATGCGCAGCTCCCGTTGGCCTCAGTTCAGTTTTTCCGAGCTTCGGATGCGTAACGCCTAGTTCCTGACAGGAATACTTTCAAAATCTTATTCGAGTTTTCTTTGAAAATTCATCATTATTACTTCGAGTTTCAATGCGACATGGCTTTGTTATCGGCGTCGCCCACTCCTCGATCCGGCTTCAAGAAGTGCCGTGACTGCAGTGCAAAGATGTCTGTGATGGACCCGTACAGGATCTGCCTGTGGTGTTTGGGATCAAATCATCCATATTCGGAGTGGGAGGATTGCCTGTCGATGACGGCCAAAGCCTTCAGAGAGCGTAGCGGGAAGTTGGCGACAGGTAAGCCTCAACAGTCCCCCTCTACTCCATCTAAACGAAAGATATCAGACGAGTCGAGAACAACTTCTTGTCGAAAGAGGTCTAAATGTTCCTGTTGGAGAAGTGGTTCGCACCACTCCCCTATTTTGAGGCATGGAAAAAAAGAGGTACCATAGGTCGACATCCACCTCGTCATCCAGTTCACCTGAATGGGTTGTTTGTCCTTCCAAATCTAGTACACCAGCACAGTGGGAATGGGTTGTTTGTCCTTCCAAATCTAGTACACCAGCACAGTGGGAGGAGTTACGGCTCTGTATGCTAAATGTTTGAGAACGTGGCCTTGCCCTCCTCGACAACACCTAAAGGTGATGCTCCAGTCGAAAGACCTCAGAAGCACAAGAGCCGTGTGTCTTCGGACCCGGCCACGTAGTCTCCTCGAGAGCGATCTCATCCCTCGAGTCGAGAGAAATTCTCATCAAAGAAAAAAAAACGACGTCATAGACGTTGAAGGAAACCTCTATTACAGGACCGAAAAGTGCGTCATCTGCGCTATTGGCGCCAATAACGATGGAGAAGCCATCGACGTCTCGAGTGTTGACCTCCACAGCGCCACGTGTCAATCCCTTCTACACAATCGTCGAAGCCATCAACGCTTTCCTCGAAACCATCGAAGCCATCAACGCCTTTATCAAGGCCATCAATGCCGACAATTTCAACGTTTTCAGCTCCTGTGATAACTACCATGATGCCTACTTCAATTGAAAAAATGTATACACCTCTACCACAAGCAGATTACTTTAAAGCACTCTCTTTAATTTATGAACCCTTTGGGTTGCAATATGGGGCACCATCAGTGCCTGATGAACTTGTATCAGAGGACTCTCGCATGAAGAATTTTCAGGAATGTCTTCATGAAGCTAGTGATACCTCTCCTGAGATTGATTTTGGAAAGGCAGACCGTGGAGACCATGCAGAGGTAGCAAACAGAGAGCTAATGACAAGGGTGATGCAATATATGGGATGGTCGAGACCCACGCCTGTTTTTGAACAGGACGTTCTCACAGATATACTAGACAAAGGGCCACAGGAGGACCCAATTGTCCCTTTCCATCAGGCTTTGCAAAGGAGAGTGGCTTCCAATTGAGAAACAACAGAGGTTATTCCAGCTGTGAATAAAAAATTAACAGCCAAATACAGAGCCTCTAGTTCTGACCATTTTTACTAAGCACCCTGCACCGGAAAATCTGGTAGTGCAAGCAGCCACTCCCTCCGGTAGACAAAATGCCTATCCTACGATACCGCAGGATAGAGATGATAAACGTTATGACACCATGGCCAAGAAGGTTTTCTCGGCTGGCAGTATGGCTTTAAAATCTGCCAATGCTACGTGCACGCTAGCGAGATTTGCCCACACCCTTTGGGAGTGCGTTTTTATGGCAGCCGACCATATCCCTGAGGTGGGGGTACGAGACGGTTTCCTTAACATTGTCAAGGATGGGAAAGATGCGATGTGCGAATCCCTCCAGACTGGTCTCAACTCTGTTGACAGTATCAGCAGAGCCATGGCGGCTAGTAGAGTGATTCAAAGATTTGCTTGGTTGCGAAAGTCAGGATTTTCCCCAGACGTACAATCCAGACTTCTCAAGATGCCCTTTGACGGCACAAATTTGCGCTCTGAAACACTTGTGTACGAGCGCGATAGAAATAAAATATCAATATCAATTTATTTGGAAATAAAGCTCATGAGAAATCCCTTGGAGCTGCAATAAGACAAACTCAAAACTGCCACAGAGGTGCGCCTTGGAGGGGTAGGTACTTTCACTATTATTCCGTATTCGGACAGAGCAGAGGAGAGCCAGCTCAAAGAGGACATTCAAGATTCCCCAGTGGTGGACAGGGGAGAGGTACTAAAACCGCAACAGCAGTGGCTGCCTTACCTTCAGCAACTGCGTCATCTTCTCCAAAGCCACTCTGAGGTCTTCGTACACAAGATTGCAGTAGGAGGCAAGTTATCACAGCATCTGACAGAATGCAGGCTATTACTTCAGATACTTGGGCATTGGAAACAGTTGCCCAAGGTTATTGCCTACCTTTCCTGCAAAAACCTCAGCGTCATCCACCGGGGAACAATTCTTTGTGGAGGGCAAGTGGTGTTTGCAGGTGTTGGAACCTTTCTTTGTGCAATATTGACTCTGTTCCTTTAACTGCCTGTAGGCGGTGCTTGAATACCAGGAAGAACCTTTATCAGCACTTCCCCCAGCGAAAGCCAAGCGAAAGTGGAGGGCAAGTGGTGTTTGCCAGTGTTCGGCGGCGTTCGAAGGCACAGCGGAGGCAGCGCGTAGCAGCTTAACCACTCTGACCTCGCTGTCACCCATACAAGCATCGTGGGATCACTAATGCCTTTGGAACCCTGGTAAGCTACAGTAAGCAAACACTGCCTGTTCTCCTGTGCTTCATATCAAACGTCACCCGTCACCCTGAACCCCCTTCCCTGTTTCCATTCACTCCTTTAGCCCAGTTCAAACAACCGTCTGCGTGGCACACACCTCCGGCGAGTGCCCCGGGCTCTGCATTTGCTCCTTTGATCTCCCTCCCCATTTCGCTCGAGTAACAGGCGTTTATAACCGCGTGGGGACTGCGGGCTAGTCCTTTGACCCACGCAGTCTTTCTGCAGAATTCTCCGAATGTTAAAGCACCTTTGAAGAAAGCCCCTCTCATCATTCCTTTGACCTTTAGAGATCTTTTCGAGTGGGGACTGCGGGTAATCCTTTGACCCACTCGGATCTTTTCAGATCTCATGCTCATTCAAACATGAATAACAAATAAACACGCGCCTTACTGTCAATATATGTACATCTGCGTGGGGACTGCAGACAAGCCTTCTCCATCCAGTGCCTATCCCCATTTTTACTTAAATTGTGAAGCGCAATAACCAAATGGTAGTTTTCTTATCCGAGGCTCATTCAAACGTCAATAACAAACAAACAATCGCCTTTACTGTCAAATATATGTACATCTGCGTGGGGACTGCAGACAAGCCTTCTCCATCCAGTGCCTATTCCCATTTTCACTTAAATTGTGAAGAGCATTAACCAAGTGGTAGTTCTGAGACTATGGCGCTCCCACTTGATATTGTTGCAACAAAACAAGAAAATGCAACACACTGCCTTTGCAGGTCCTCAAACTAGGCATCAGACTCAAATACAGAATCTACTGGAAACACCCTCCCATCAACACAAGACTACTGGCGCAATACTAACAATGACCTCTACATCTCCATTAAACGAGGTCCAGCAGAGCATACCTGTTAGTCCCCTCCAAGCGAGGTGGGTCCTACGCCACCAATACACTCAGCACTAGATGGCATAATCCAAGGCCCTGGACAGAAAGAGCGAGCCGAGATTGCCAAACTAAAATGGAAATCTCTCCATGAACGACGCTCTAATACACTACCTCAACATCAATTCTCACAACTGGTCTGCAACCAACATCTACAGAGACTCTCGTTGGACCTAATGGAGATAGAAGCATTAATGGAACTGCAAGAGACCAAAAAGAAAGCCCTACAAAATCAAATAGCTCCTGGATCCATGATTCACAATCACCCTCCACTGAATCTCAAACATCAAAACTATCCTACAACAAGCACGCCAGTCAGTGCAGCCCTCCACACTGGGCCAATATCCGTACCTAAGCAACCAAATTCACAAAGTGGAAACCACGCAGACTGCTTAGAGGGACATAATCCACAGGAATCCGTCGCCACAACAATGGTGGACCTTCAAAACATGCTTATTGCAGTATGCACCCAAGCATTAATACCTTATATGAAGCTCCAGGAAGCCCAAGCCGAAATTGCTAAAGATCAAGTAACAATTCTTGCCTCCATATTCACTAAACAAAAAATACATGAAGCTCTGATGCTTAATCTGGAAACTCGACTCAAAGTAGAAGCAGAAGCGAGCCTACTGTGGCAACAACGCTTAGCAGACATAGCTCGCAAAGACAGGGCGGAAAAAACTCATCTTACAGATGCCCTTATCGATCTTATGCGAGCTAATATGTCTAAACCCACAGATTCTTACTGTCAATCCCAGGATCACCAAAATCCCATTACACATGCAACTGATCTTCCTCTTCTCACAGCTCCTCTGGCACTGCCACTGAACAAATATGCCTACTTGAATCTTCCAATTCTCATCACACCCTCCAGTGAGAAAGTGGTACTTATAGATCTTACCAAGGACAAACTTTTGCCTGACTCGACCCCTATGGCATTTCGACCTAGAGTTCCGATTAATAAAGATCCTTCCCTGCACGACAAAGCTCCAGTAAGCGTGGCTCCTGGAAAGCCCACCGACATGAAACAATCTTCTATGGAGGCCAAAGAGATGTTCAGTATATTTGAATCCAAACGACAAGTACCTAAACCACCCAAACAAAGGCAACAAAGGGATCTAGAGCTTTCCTCAGGAATTTAACGCTTCCTGCGGCCCACCAATCTATACCATCCAGTAAGCACTTATCAAAGATAGACCGATTTGAAGACAAATAACCTGCTAAGGCAAGTACCCAACACGTTGACATAGATCCAGAAACATTGGATCTTCTGATAAATCTTTCGACGTATTCGGATCCAGATAAGAACCCAAGTCCTTATAATGACCCTCAATTGAATGCATCTTCTCAACTGACAATAGATTGTTATGAACACACCCGCTCTGAAATCTCTTTGGTAGCCTCTTCATTTGGCTCACCTATTGCAGCATCTGCGCACCTTGAAGACTCACCGTCTAGAATAAATCTAGATGGTACAGCAATATCAAACACATCTTTAAACGACACTTCATTACCACAGCAAGAACCAGTCTCTCTGAAACTCCCACAATTCATAGACCCATTAAACTTCTCTACAAGGTATACATTGAAGCTGGAAAGAATGGGCAGAAATGACAAAACCCTGATCCTAAATCGAACAAATTTACTCCGGCTTCTACACGCCATACCTGGCTTAACCACAATAACAACAAAGGATATTGAATTGGTAGAATTCACCAATCCAGATAAACTGGATTCAATATGGATAGATTGTAGCTCTAATAATATCCTAAAAACAATTACATCTCAAACAGATGCCTTTCAAACTCTGGGATTCCAACTGAGAACCATTGAAGTCAACCCAGATGTGCAACATGACTCACATAACATCTCCAGTAAAATCTCCATGTATTCACAAATTACGACATCAAGTAGCTCATCATTTTCGAGCACCAATACCAATCAGAGAAACTATACCTATTCTGACGTTAGCGGAAAAGATAAGCAAGAGTTTTCAAATCACCAGATGGATCGTTATCCGATCAAGAGAGTGATGAATGATTCCTTCAGACATTTTGACACAACGTCTCAGCATTAGCAACCAAGCGACCATGCTCCCACCTTGCTCACTGTCTGTTCATGGAACACGAGAGGCCATCGTCATCTTTTCGGACAAAATAGAGCAGAATTCATAACAGCCGATGTGATATGCCTTCAGAAAACATGGCTCCACCAAAAGCCGGTGTGTGATGGCTTTAATCTATTCATGAATCCAGCAATTTCAAATCCAGAAGGACGTCCTTCCGCAGGACTTTTGACCCTAATTAGGATGGACACCCAGTTGCAAGAAGTTAAACATGAAAATGTCAACCCCTGGATTCAGATCATAATTCTCCTCCAGGAATCTGATTCTACCAACATCCATCCAATGAGCATCAATATCTTGGTGTGCTAAACACATACTGGAATCCTCAAAGTATTACGGACAAACTTTTTATAGATACCTTCTTCTCCACAATGGATGAAGCTACACTCACCTACCCAGCTATTAACTTCATAATTTGTGGGGACCTGAACACACATTTGTTCTCCAAATCGAGCCAAGAACTTGATGAGTATAAACTAGAAGAGCGTGCAAGAAGATGGTCTAAAGAGATGCTGCAACGTAATATGCTCCACCTCGATGCGATTGACACAACAACGAACCTACCCACCATTACATGGTCACGAGATCAGAGCAGTGGAATCACTGATTATATATATCGATCAAGTACCATCCGGTCACCCATTCAATGTGCAGAAAATATTTACGTCGAAGATAGTGACCACTACATTCTAATAAGAACTGGCTGACACCAAGCCATAGCTCGACATACTTAGAACTGCCGCAGCTTGGCATAAATAACGCAAATACTCGATTGAAACTAACGAAAACGCAAATCAACCAACTCCCTGAAATCTTTTGCTCCACTAAAATGAAAGACAACAAGAAATTAAACTATCAATGGTTACTTCATAACTTACAACAGAAAAATAACAACAAGAAAACGACGTCAGTACATGAACACAAGCATGCCTATTACCCAATTATAGCTTCAAGGAAGAAAGAGCTAAGGCAATGGATAAAACAACTAACAAAAGGCCCTTCCATTACTCAGAACACTCAAATCAAAAAAGCCAAGCAAAAATTCAAAAATTGGATGAAAAATACTAAGATGATAGTGGAACAACATGATGCAGAGGCCATGCTGCCAGCACTGGGACCAGGTAATACCCGCGACTTATGGAAGCTCTTAAATCACCAATGATCGAAAAGTGATAATCAGATTTCTGAAGTTTCCGAACAGAACTGGAAACTACATTTCCAACACCTATACCGACAACGCCCGACTGGACATGGTGAAGACCTGGCCCCCTATGATGCTGAATGGACTCTCAACTGGTCCCTTGTCGACATTTCTGAAGCGATCAGTCAGCTCAATGTGTCAAGAGGCCCAGGGCCGGATGGCCTCACTAAGTCTATTATCAAAAAAGACCCCGACATATGGGCCACATTATTTATCCAAATTCTCGATTTAATGAACAAAACAAACATCATACCGTGCTCATGGAAAAGAGCCGTTCTGATATCAATTTACAAACAAGGCCCGCCTGACAAGCCCTCAAATTACAGACCTATTGCCCTTTTAGACCCACTGGGCAAACTCTTCGCAAACCTACCATTACAGCAGCTTAATAAATGGGCAGTGAGAGCGAAAAGACTTGCGACAAGACAGACAGGATTCACGAAATTCGTGGGCACGACGACTAACCTGTTTATCTTGAATCTAATAAAACATGAATCGTACAGAACTAAAACCCAGACGTACGCTGCTTTCATTGACCTCCACTTGGCCTTTGACAAAATGAATAGAAACATCCTATGGTCTAAGTTAACGAAATGGGGATGTCCACATAACATCATAGAACCAATAAAGCTCCTGTACTCAAACACTGAAATTCGGATCAGACTATCTAAAGCCGGCCTTGTATCTAAACCCATCAAAGTATGGCATGGATTGAAGCAAGGCTGCCCCCTAGCGGCTGCGCTTTATAACCTCTTCACCTCAGATTTTGAAGATTCACTAGCCTCTCCCTTAATCAACCCCCCGAAACTGAATTCTACACTGATTCCAACGATATTATACTCAGACGACATTGTGCTCGTCTCAAAGACTCCAAGAGGACTGCAACTCGCATTGAACAACATGCACAACGACATGATCACTAATGAGCTTGAAATAAACATCAAAAAAACTAAAACGATGGCTCTCGTTTCGGAATGTGGCTCCTCAGTTAAGACTACCTCTTTCTTTCTGAATAGTGAAAAAATCACCCAAGTCAAAACATTCAAATACTTGGGGATGTGGATTAACCATTCTAAAACTGAACAACCTTGGGCAGTTCATTAAATAGCCAAAGTAAGAATGTTAGCATGTCAAGGCTCAATTATCCACAAAAAATTCATTTAAACCGATCATCCTTTTTTACAAGCAGAAGGCAGCCCCAATCCTTACATATGGCAGAGAGACCATGATCAACCTTCAGGATCATTTATGGAATAAATTGGAACGGATCTTCTGGTCAAAAGTCCTCTCATTGCCAAATGCTGTCCCTGCTACCCGTATTAGATTTGAACTGAGCCTGCAATCCCTGAGTTCTTTAATAAAATGGAAAAAAAATGGATTTGCTAAGAAAACTTTTGAATGATGACCTTATTCCTGCATGGGACATATTATGTGCCAATTTAACGAATATAAATGCTGCAGCTCTGACCAAATGGAAAGACTTGGTTCAAGCACAAATGGTCGATAACGACATCACGATGGACACCCTGCTTCATAGGCCGCAAAAAGCGAAACTGCAATTAACAAGATTGGACTGGATAAGAACCCAAACCATTAAAAATCAATACAAATTAACGCTGAATTGTTCAAATGACAACAGAGCGACAAATGATCTTCAACCTTATCTCAACCTATTTACAGATCAGCTAATCAGAGACCTATTCCTTCGTCTAGGATTGAATATTTTACCTACACAGCAAATTAATGGGTTCCGAAACCGCTCCACAAATCACAATCTGTCGTGCAGATTCTGTATGCAAGAGGCCTCGATTGAAACAATATACCATCTCTTGATGGAATGTACTACACTTGCAGGAAAACGCATGGCAATTGCGCGGCTATACTTAACTTCGACAAGACCTTTGGATCCAGATGAACGATGGTCGCTTATATTATCTGGAAACAATCGAAGAATGATTACTGCTGTGATTCGCTTTTGGATTGACATTATATCCCAAATCTAGTTTAATATTGTCCTCTGTTTTGGAAACTCCAGTCTTAAAATGACTTTTTCTTTCTTTTCGTTTTTCCTGTTTTACCGATGTATCTAGCTCCTTCTTTGATAAATACAAATGTAAAGGTGTAATTATATAAATCAAAAAACATTTTAAATTTAAAAAAAAAAGTTGTCACTTCCCTGGAACCAAAGCGCCCGCAGCGAGGAGGGGACACCCATAGCCTGAGCTATCGCATCCAAGGGGTATGTTCAGATTACCTCTGCCCACATTGTAAAAATCCTCTGATGTCATCCTGCCTATATAAGAAGGAGGCATAGGGAGATTCAGGACATTCAAAAAACCCAGACATTCAAAATTCACCCTGCAAGATTCCAAGACCCCAGACCACCTATCCTGATCCCGAACCACCTATCCTGATCCATATCCAGCAGTGCCACCCATCTAGATCCAGGAAGACCCAGAAATCCAGGGAGAAAAGAGGAGAGGCCGCTGATTCCCTTTGGGAGAATCCAGAGTCCAGACCCCTATTCCCCAGCTGTTCCCATAAAGGAGAGCCCAGCCGCTGCCCAGTGACCAGACCCTAGCCTCGCTGTCCAGAGACCCAGTTAGCTGTCCAAATTACCCAACTCAAGTGCATTTTGTAAGTATCACCCTCCCCAGTACCAAAATGCTGCATACACCGCTATGTTACCTTGCATTCTGTCCAAACCCTATAAAAATCCCATAAGAACCCTAGTGATTTCCCAAATTGTCAGCATCCTCTGTTGATCTGGTCCTTAGAAGAATCTGTGTAGTATATATTTGTTAGTGTAATTCTTTTCAAATCCTTTCAACTAGTTGTGTAAGTGCTTAGCACCATTTTTGAGATAAAATAATTAATTCCCCCATAAGGAGGTGTGCGGCGCAAATTGGTTAAAATTGCTATTTAACCTCCTTGCGTGCAGTGTCTTTCTTTAATAATCTAGCCACTAAAATACTGTCTCAGTAGAACAAATCATTTTGTGAGCAAAACCGATTTTAACCCGTGTGATTGCTTTGATTATAAAATCCGATTTGCATTTCCTATAAAGAAACCCTTACTGTCACCCCATAAGAGTCCTCCATTCACTTCAGTATTCTATCTGCTATGTGCCTTTGTACTTTATCAGAAAAAACGATTTCCGATTTTGATTGTTTAGCCCAGTTTCTTAGCTGTGTGCTTGTTTAAATCCGTGAAAAATAAAAAATTGTAATTATGCCACGTGTGGTTTTTGCTGCATTGCTTTCCTTCCCAAAGTCAATTCTATTACCTGTATTCATGTTGCTTTAGTTCCCTGCCTTATAGCTTGTAAGCTGTCTTGCCTCTTTAGTACAGCCACACAAATTCCTGTCCTATCTATTCTAGCGCACATGTAAACTGACCTCTAGCTATCCAGTGAATTTTGAGTGCCATTTTGCTTCTTTTTCAAGGGTTCCATTTTTGTTTTGGCTTCCCATTCTGGGGTTGTAGGTCGAATTTACAATCCGATTTCTCCCTCTTATTTGTGACTCCTTGCCCCTCCTTTCCAGCCGCACAAAACTTAGTCAGCAGGTGTATGGGGGAGTGTTGCAGGGGGAGTGCCTAACAGTTGTGCTCTCTATAAGTATGCCAAAACAGTGACTTTGCTTCCATATCCATTTAAAACTTATGTGTCAAATGTCAGAAAGTTAAATTATTTGTATTACAACATTTTGCTGCATCTTATCGCCCCACTGGTGATTGCTGCCCTAAATTTGATTTGTTTGATTTTGCATTTGAATTTAAAAAATAAATAAATATTTCATTATTACACACCGGCCTGGTTCATGGTCCATTGCGACACAGGGTGTTTGTCAGGGGTTGGGGGGGGCGTGAGACGGGCTTGAGACGGGTTGGGTGCCTTCTCAAAGCAGAATCCGAAATCAATAAAATTCAAAAGAGTATTTATTGTGCGCCACATCCCTTGTGAGTGTGCCAGTGGAAAGAGTCCTGGTCTGGAGTGTGCTGTGTCTTTAAATCCGTTACAGGAACCTAAACGCCCGACCGCCGAGTAGGCCCAGCTGCACCATGGCTCAGAGCTTGACCAGCGTCCCGGGCCCCTGTCTACCGGGGTAGTCATCCTTCAAGAAAAGCCAGGTTTCCCTCGACTCCCGGCTGCCCCCACTCAGGACTTCCCTTCCGACCTGGTTGCACCCACCAACAGCCCCAGGTCAGAGAGAGGAGCGCGCTCGTCTGGTATAGAGGCTCAGGAGCCAGCTCAGAGAAGCGAGGAGGCCACTCAGGGTTCCCTCTCCAGTGCGTGGCTGGGGATGCTCCCCCCTGAAGGTTAAGCTAACCCTGCCAGATGTCCCCGCCCATCTGCTGAGCTGCGGCCGCCCCTGCAGTGGAAGGGATCCTGCTCCCGGTTCCCCACCTGCCCCGGCCGCGGTCTGCTCTGCTGGACCAGACCATAGAGCAAAGGGCACCCCGGGCTGTGGGTGTGCGCATCTGCAAGGCAAGGGGCCAGCTCGGAGAGGAAAGGTGGCCATTCAGGGCTCCATCTCCGGTACATGACTGGGAATGCCCGAACCGGAAGGTTAAGTCAACCCTGGCCAGATGTCCCAGTCTGTCTTCTGGGTCAGAGACCCCCCTATGGTCGAAGAGATCAGCTCCCTGGTTCCTGGTACCCCACCTGCCCCAGCCGTGGACTGCTCTGCTGGACTGGGCCGTAGCCCGGGCTGTGGGTGTGCACAACTGGGACGCAACCCAGGTCGGGCCATGGCTCTCCCTCTGAATACAAGTGCCCATATCATTAAAATCATTTGCCGCTTTTGGCATCAAAACGCCAGCTTCTTCCCTCATCTCTTGCGGCATCCCCCAAGGCTCCTGTGTCTCACCTACCCTGTAAAATATCTTCACCAAACCCCTATTCGAAATCCTTGATGACATGGGCATCTATTATACAAATTATGTGGACGACCCGCACATTCTCCTACCACTAAAGGGTAACTACACATCAAACTCTAAGGCACTGCATTCTATTTACCAAACCTTGCAAGCTTGGATGGCCGCAAACTTGTTATACCTCAACGATGAGAAGATGTAAATCCTCCTGACTGGTTCACAAACCACTCTCAACAAACTTGACCAAAATTACAAATCCTTTACCATTGATAGGATCACAATACCAGTATCTAGCTCGGTCAAAACCATGGGCATTTAACTAGACACTGCACTGTCACTAAACAGGCAGGTCAACGCCATTGCATCTTCTGCTGCACAGACTATGAAACTGATTAATGCCTGCCGGCACTTTCTGCCGACAACTGCCTCACTATTGCCGGGCGTTTATAGGGTCAAGACTGGACTATTGCAAGGCCTTATTTGCAAGCACTTCCGTTCGAATCCTCAATAAACTGCGGGTCATTCAAAAAAATGCTCTCAGTGCTGCACTGAACATCCCGAGGTGGCAGCATATCACTGCTGCTAGAAAAAATGTGCACTGGCTCCCTATCCGACAGCAGATCATCTTCAAAACTCTGGCTATCACGCATAAATGCCTTGTTAACACTGCACCAAGGCACTTGCCTACACGGTCGATCTATACCAACCTACTGGTTCCCCCGAGATTCAGACTTAAGAGATCTAGGGTATTGAGCTTCCCGGTCATTGCTACTGAGAACTGGAACGCCCTTCCCCACAACCTCAGATATGAACAATCGCATTGGGTTTTTCGGAAACCCCTTAAGAGTCTGCTGTTCACTCAGGATGCTCCATTGTCTGGACCCCCTACCTAAGACTCTTTGCACTCCCATGTTTTGGAACAATTTATCCTTGTTATGATGTTGATGATGTATTGCGATGCTTGTACTCATGTAACCATTGCCTTGATGCGTATGGGTTTAATGCGCTTTATAAATGCTAAAATAAATAAATATGTTCGAGCACTTCCATGATAAGACTGTGCTCTTCTACCACAAAGCATATTATTATATTATAATTGTTCTTTTATAACGCTCTTAATACCGGAGACCAGTTTCTAAGAGCGCGTTCGGGATTCAAACCTTTGTTGCTATGCGTTGTCTTGGAAGACAAACGCATTGCCTCTGAGCTATCCTCCCGGCCCTTCTGGCATACCCTGATACCTTTATCTGTTATACTCCATATATCCATATATATCATATGCTCCCGCTTTCCCATTCTCACTCTGGCCGGCCTCCCTTGGTCCTTTGCCCGCACCCACCTGCAAGGCTAAAAACTTTGGGGTAATTTTCGACTCCACTCTCTCCTTCTCCTTTCACATCTCCTCTCACATCTCAGACATCTCTAAAAAGTCTAACTATCAGCTACACCTCCTCAGAGGTACTCTACCTTTTCTCACTTTCCCCCAGCGTCTCACTGTCTCCAGAGCTCTGGTTATCTCCAGGCTGAACTACTGCCACAGCCTCTTCCTCAACCTCCCTGCTTCTGCCCTGTGCCCTCTGCAACTCATCCAGAACAGAACCGTTAGACTTATCCTTGGCCTCAAGCCCAGGGACAGAATCTCTCTGGCGCTGAAATCCCTTCACTGGCTCCCCGTGGCTGCAAGGATCAAGTTCAAGACCCTCTGCATTGTCCACAAGGCTTTCTGGGGCCTGGGACCTACCTATCTACAACGCTGCCTTCCTAAATACTGTCCCTCAAGAGCCCTCCGCTCATCTACCTCCAACCTTGTGCGAGTGAGCCGGTTCTCTTAGCAGATCTTTGGAGGGAGATCTTTATTCTCGCCGGGGGGCTCCATCTGGAATAGCCTCCCTGCCGCCCTCCGTCTTGAGCCTGATCTCCTTAAATTCAGGAAACTCCTTGAATTTGAATTTGATTTTTGAATTTGAATTTTTTAAGCATTTGTAAACGCGCGCACAACGAACCAAATCGTATCCTGGCGCAGATGGAGCGAAAAACAGTGAACCAACAGTGAAGTTGGCAGAGAGGAACAACTGGATCATATTGAAAACAACACAAACTGAGGAGTAATCCAAGATCTTAGGATTTTTTGAAAAGATAGGTTTTGACACCTGCTCTAAAACTCATCAGAGAGTTAGCTTGTCTCAGGTATAACGGGAGACTATTCCACAATCTGGGTCCGGTCACTGAAAAGCACCGGTCTCCTCTAGATCTGCACTTCATCCTAGGAATTACAAGCAGGAGTTGATCCTCCGACCTAAGGGTGCGGGTGGGTTGGTATTGTTTCAATTTATTTATCAGATATACTCATGCCATCCCATGCAAACATCTATAGACCAGGCAACCAGTCTTACATTTAATCCGATCTTCCACCGTCAGGACATTTTCCTCCGTCAAAAATATGTTTAGGGCCAAACAAAATCACCTCCTTTTTCTTTGGGTTCAGTTGCAGCCAGTTTTCTTCCATCCATGTACCTATTTCCTCTAAACATCTGGTAACCAGGGCCAGAGCATCCTCTACATCATCGAGCCTGATGTACAGCTGAGTATCATCAGCATAAAGTGAAACCTGAGATGGTATTTTTCCAGGATATTCATCAAGGCACGAAGATAAATATTGAACGGGAGTGGGGAGAGAGCCGATCCCTGTGGCACACCACAGCACTGGAGGAGGATTTCTGAAAGGAATCCTCCAAACCAGACACTTTGTTGACGATTGGTGAGAAAGGATGTAAACCACTGAAGTGCCCCAGGGTCCACGTTAACCAGATCATTTAGACGATCTAGCAAAATGCCATGGTCCACCATATCAAATGCGGCTGAGAGATCAAGCATTACAAGCAGGGAGAGATTCCCCGCATCCCCTGCCTGCAACATATCGTCCCAAACCGCCATCAGTGCAGTCTCTGTCCCGTGTATGGACGGAAACCAGATTGCAAGGGATGGAGTAAGCAATGTTCTTCAACAAAATCCTATAACTGTTTAGTAACTACGTTCTCTAGGATTTTGCCAGGCCAGGGGAAACCCGCGATAGGGCGATAATTGCCATAATCTTCCGGGTCCAGTCCAACCTTTTTCAGCAAAGGAGTGACAATCGAAATTTTCAAAGCATCCGGGTCTAATCCCTGGGCGAGTGAAAGGTTGACGAAGTTAGTCAGGAAAGGTGTAAATTCCAAACAGAATCGTTTAGCAACCAAGGCTGGCAATGGGAAGAATGAATCATTTGTGGGTTTTAGCTCAGATAGGAGTGTTATAATATCCTCAGCTGATAATTGCTTAAAACTGAACTGGATTATTGGTCCCATATGTTCTATAGTTTGGCTGACAACCTCACGTTGCAGGATTTTATCTCGATTTCTGCGAGACCTAATATTTTTTTGAATATTCAAAATGTTGTCTCTGAAAAAGTTATTTAAGCCATTAGCGTGGGTCACAGATGAGGCCTTCACTGGTGCATATGTATTCTGCTTAACAAAGTCAGCAATGGTTTTAAATAGTTTTTGAGGATGGTTTATTGCAGTTGAGATTTTTGTCGATAAAAAAAGTGACTTAGCTGTGAACAATGCCTTTTTCTAGCTACTTAAAGCTTTATTTTAGTAGGTCCTTAACACCTTCCTCTTCTTCTCTTCCTTCTCACTCCCTCTACCCTGCCCTCCTTTTCCTAACAGCTTGCTGACTGGCCGCCTGGCAAACCTCAGAGTCTCACAGGACCCTGGCTCCCCCGCCAGTCCTCTCTCGCACTTAAGAAATGACCCAGAGAGTGTCTCTCTCTGCACTTACCCCAATCTCCACCGATTGGGCGCACTTGGCCCACCCCCCCCTGGTAACCGTCTATGAACTTGCACGATCCAAATGCATCGTGCCTGAAGATCGTCTGTCTGTTCTCCCCTGTCTTCACCCCTTAATTGCACTTGGTAAAACTGCTAAATCGTTGTCATGCCTATTCTGTGTCTCAACTGTTAATTGTATTATACGCACTTACTCTGCTGTGCAGACGATTATCGTCTCAGAATTTCAAGGGTTCGGAACGACTGTTTTTTCCCCATGTTCCCACCCTCCTTGAGCGCTTTGAAACACTTGCCTTGTGTATAAGCGCTTTATAAATAAACATTACCATACCATACTGGGTACTGGCAGATACATCACGAGTGAATAATGGGTTTGCAGCTTTTTTAGGTGGGTTTTGCTGCCTTTTTATTTATTAGGGTATCGTCCTGGCCCGTTCCGGGCACTTTTTCGTGATAAATGTCGATTTTGGGCAGTAATGGGTTAATGAAACCACATTGTTTCACCTTTCTCATTTGCAAAATGTTCTTCATGCGTGTCTGCATCATTTTCACATGGGTTTCACTGAGTTTTTATTTATAATGGTACCTTTTGTGTACTTTTTTGTGTTAAAATTTAGATTCTGGGCATTAGTGGATAAATGAAAGCACATTGCTTAACCAGCCTCATTTCCAAAATGTTCTCCTCAGTGTTTGTATCATTTTCAGGTGGGTTTTACTGCCTTTTTATATATTATGGTACTGTTCCGATTTTTTCCAGGTCCTTTTTTGTGTTAAAATGTAGATTTTGGTGACTGGCCACCAGGGGGCGCATGGATGATCACTCACTCTGTGTAAGCTCTGCCCCTATGGTCCTTGCAGTGGACTCCTGGGGTCCCCCATGGACAGAAATTGGGTCACAGCTTTATGAGTGTCCTCCGCCCAGCAGAAGAAAACCCAGTGAAAATTGGAGAAGAACTCCCCATGAAATCACCATCTGCAAATGACGGTGCTCAGAGCTCCGGCTGCACAAAATTGAAACTGGTGTAGGCGCATGTGAAATTCTCGGGACAGCCAGGCCGAGGTACTACTCTGCAGCGCAGCGTAGGTGTCTGCCACGCAGGTCACCTTACACTATCCTCGAGAGAAATAAGGACTAAATAGAGACTCTTCCGAGGATAGAAACAAGGACAGCGAGCAGACCTGGGCTCCGTAACAACATGCTCGCCTGAGCCTCAGAACCACGCATCACGGCAACGGCAAGGAGCGGTCACCGCTGGACTCACCTTGGCCTAGACGGTGCACCGCCTTGAAGCGCCTGCGGTGTGCAAACACGGAAATACTTGATCACTTAACCGACACAGAAAGAGGGACCACCCGGAAAGGACCGGGACAAAAAACGCTGGGGTGTCGTCCCATAGCCCAAGCTTCCCCAAGACCATGCTAACACACCCGGGGACTGCACAAAGCGGAAGGCCCCAAGACCCCGGAAGAGGCACAAGATCTCCGAAGCACCACCATCCATGAGGCGGAGAACCAAAATGCAGCAAGAAAAGAATGGTGAGTGAACACTGCTTAAACTCACAAATCAGTCACATTTCATGCACCGTTCTAGTGCCGTTGTGGTGGGTAAGGCCACGGCCCAATCTGAGCCCACAACTCATTTAAGGAACATTAGGCCACACTACACAAGAAGGGGGGAACCCAATCAGTTGTCAATCCAATATTGTTCTCACCATGAAACGCCTGACAACACGCACCACTGGGAGCAAGAAGTAAAGGAAACAGAGACGGAACCATACCACAGGGTGAACCACATAAGCACATCGACTATCGCTGCACAGAACGTCCATCACTTCAATAGACTACGTGGCCTCAAGCACACACAGCCCCCCGCACAGCAACACCAGAGTGGAAAAAGGAATCCATAAAGCCCGGGACCCCTCTACCACTGTACCGACCCTTCATCCAAAGTTTGGAGAACGGTACAAGGTCCCACACTTGAGTGCCTTTAGGGGCCACGCATCAGTCCCCATCTTGAACAGCCATGCGGTGTGAGTAAAGAGGAACCTCTGGTGAAACAAAACAAAGCGGTTTCCCCCCATTCTCTCCTCACTGCAAAAACCGCATACAGTACTGCAACATACCGGTCTTGTCAAGCCCACAATAAACCCAGAAAAGGCATCAACATTATAACTAATTCCTGGAATCAGTCTGAAGGCATCCTTGCTTAACTCAGCCGAACCAAGACTCCATGGCTAGACACCTCTCTGTAGTTAAAAGAGCTGTGATTGTGTCTTTGGTGTTCCTGAAAAAGAGGGGGGAAACGGGCCTTGAGCTAAAAATAACACTACACGCATTGATAAAAATACTCTTTGAAGGCGACTCAAATTGACAAGCCAAAACTCGACTGCATTCATCGTGCAGGCAGAACATCTGTAGGTCCAAGAACAATACTGGCCAGATTCCACAACTACACAGATAAGGCTTGTGTCCTAGACAAGGTCAGGCGTGGTACGCACATCCCCTTGGAAGGAGCAAATATAGCCATCTACCAAGATCTCTCTTCTCTTACCTTACCTTGGCTATGAGGAGGAAGTGTCTCCCACTCACCAAATTCTTAAAAGATAAGGCAGTAAGATATCGGTGGGTATACCCCTTCTCACTATCATTTGAATGGGAGGGCAACGCGATACAACTGAAAACTGAAAAGGACATTGCCGGATGAATAGCGGACATGGTCGGAGGGCAGGACGGAGGATCAGCCTCTGACAATGCAAGAAATAGAGACGTAGAGTGGAGGATCAAAGGAGCAAGATGAAAGAAGATCCCTGGCGCATGGAAGTTTAGGAGGATGAATGCACCGTCCGACATGGAACACTGAACATCTGAGATCAGATCGAAGAAGTTGATCAAAAGTCGATCCGAGAGGGAAATTTACTGGCTTGTTCCGAGCACAGTGCTCCAACCTCGAGGCCAGACATAAACTAACAAATGGGCAAGACTGATAGACCTAATAGAAAGTAAGATTCTAACGAAGAAGTGATCCGAAAACGAATGGGGGGGAGGGAAAACACGAGGAACTCATTTTCAGTAAAAGTGTTGATTGCTTATGGAACGGAAACGGAATAAGGGGGAACTATGGGGGCCTCACTTTAAATAGAAGTGTTAAGTTTAAGGACCAAATGGGGTAAGATCTTCACTGGTGGTCCGAAACTGATCTGGTCAAGATAACCCAGATGGATCGGACGCCACGAATGTTCAAAGTGGGGCAGGGGGGAGGAAGAGGTGCAGACAAAATGGTTGCGACAGGCGAAAATAATGTGGCATTTAACTTTAGAATGTTGACATTGAATTGTAACAGGTGGGAACCAATGATCAGGCAAAATATTGATGGCGCAGATAGCTGACACAATAGCTTACAGACCCGGATCCATCAAGACTGGCACTTTGAACGTCAAGGGACTTAATTCTTCCACAAAAAGGCCACTAGTCTCCCAAGAATTCAAAAGAGCCAATGGAACAAGTTACTTACCTGTAACTGTTGTTCTCCAGCATGGGTCTGGCATGGATTCACATGCTCATGAATATTCCCCGTCGTCAGGCTGGGAATCCTCGGTAAAGAAAAAAATCAGTATCAGTTTCGTTTCTGATCTGTCTTTCTTACTAGTAACCAATCACTGGTCTCTGGGTCATACTGCCCCCAGCCAATGACTGCCCTCTCCTTAAGCCCCGCCCCTGGCAGCCATCCTCAGATTTTGTAGCACGTAAAGTGGCAGTATGACCAAGTGAAGAGCCGCAGAGGGGTAGGAGGGAGGGTTCGCATGTGAATCCATGCCAGACCCATGCTGGCGAACAACAGTTACAGGCAAGTAACTTGTTCCTTCTCCAGCATGGGGTCTGGCACGCATTCACATGCTCATGAATATAAGAATACATAGCAGTACACACATGCACAAACACGGGAGGTGGCAAGGCTCAACATTAAGCATTACATAAACTCAACATTAAGCAACTCTTACCTCCTCACTAGGCCCACCTTCAGGCGAACAGGTTGCGCAGCACTGCTTGGCCAACTCTGGACTCCTCCCTGGAATCCCGGTCGACGCAGTAGAATCTCGTGAAGGTGTGCGTCGACCTCCACGTAGCAGCCCTGCAGATGTCCAGCAGGGGCACACCAGACAGGAACGCCGTGGTAGCAGCGATCGCTCTGGTCGAATGGGCTCTTGGACGTCCGGGCAACGGTCGGTACACTGCGTGTAGTGTTCTTTTTGCCAACCGATGACAGTGCATGATGCAGCCGTAGACCCATCTGGAAATGGAAGCCTTCGAGAGAGCCTTCCCTTGATTCACAGGTCCAAAGTTCACAAAAAGCTGTGATGTCCTCCGATAACTCTTCGTGCAGTCCACGTAGAACTTTAGCGCTCTAGCTACATCCAGCGAGTGCAAAGTCCTCTCGGCCGGCGATGAAGGCAACGGGAAGAAAACTGGCAGCACCAAGGGCTCGTTGAGGTGGAAGTCCGACGGCAACTTGGGCATGAAGGAGGGGTGAGTCCTCAGCACTACCCTCGTTTCGTGGAAAGTCAAGTATGGAGGCTTGCAAGATAGGGCCTGGAACTGCCCCACCCGTCGTGCGGATGTGATGGCCACAAGGAACGCTGTTTTCCACGACAGAAATTTCAATGGTGCCGAATGCAGAGGCTCGAATGGTGGCCCCATGAGCCTGGTCAGCACCACGTTGAGCTCCCACGCCGGGGCTGGAGCTTTCACAGGCGGGAACGATCGGAACAGTCCCTTCATAAATTCCTTCACCAGGCGATGAGACCGCAGGGATGACCGTCCCGTAGTTCTGGTGTAACGGGAAATCGCTGCAAGATGAAGAAAGAGCTAAGGCAATGGATAAAACAACTAACAAAAGGCCCTTCCATTACTCAGAACGCTCAAATCAAAAAAGCCAAGCAAAAATTCAAAAATTGGATGAAAAATACTAAGATGATAGTGGGACAACATGATGCAGAGGCCATGCTGCCAGCACTGGGACCAGGTAATACCCGCGACTTATGGAAGCTCCGAAATCACCAATGATCGAAAAGTGATAATCAGATTTCTGAAGTTTCCGAAGAGAACTGGAAACTACATTTCCAACACCTATACCGACAACGCCCGACCAGACATGGTGAAGACCTGGCCCCCTATGATGCTAAATGGACTCTCAACTGGTCCCTTGTCGACATTACTGAAGCGATCAGTAAGCTCAATGTGTCAAGAGGCCCAGGGCCGGATGGCCTCACTAAGTCTATTATCAAAAAAGACCCCGACATATGGGCCACATTATTTATCCAAATTCTCGATTTATTGAACAAAACAAACATCATACTGTGCTCATGGCAAAGAGCCGTTCTGATATCAATTTACAAACAAGGCCCGTCTGACAAGCCCTCAAATTACAGACCTATTGCCCTTTTAGACCCACTGGGCAAACTCTTCGCAAACCTACCATTACAGCAGCTTAATAAATGGGCAGTGAGAGCGAAAAGACTTGCGACAAGACAGACAGGATTCACGAAATTCGTGGGCACGATGACTAACCTGTTTATCTTGAATCTAATAAAACATGAATCGTACAGAACTAAAACCCAGACATACGCTGCTTTCATTGACCTCCACTTGGCCTTCGACAAAATGAATAGAAACATCCTATGGTCTAAGTTAACGAAATGGGGATGTCCACATAACATCATAGAACCAATAAAGCTCCTGTACTCAAACACTGAAATTCGGATCAGACTATCTAAAGCCGGCCTTGTATCTAAACCCATCAAAGTATGGCATGGATTGAAGCAAGACTACCCCCAGATTTTGAAGATTCACTAGCCTCTCCCTTAATCAACCCCCCGAAACTGAATTCTACACTGATTCCAACGATATTATACTCAGACGACATTGTGCTCTTCTCAAAGACTCCAAGAGGACTGCAACTCGCATTGAACAACATGCACAACAACATGATCACTAATGAGCTTGAAATAAACATCAAAAAAACTAAAGCGATGGCTCTCGTTTCGGAATGTGTCTCCTCAGTTAAGACTACCTCTTTCTTTCTGAATAGTGAAAAAATCACCCAAGTCAAAACATTCAAATACTTGGGGATGTGGATTAACCATTCTAAAACTGAACAACCTTGGGCAGTTCATTAAATAGCCAAAGTAAGAATGTTAGCATGTCAAGGCTCAATTATCCACAAAAAATTCATTTAAACCGATCATCCTTTTTTACAAGCAGAAGGCAGCCCCAATCCTTACATATGGCAGAGAGACCATGATCAACCTTCAGGATCATTTATGGAATAAATTGGAACGTATCTTCTGGTCAAAAGTCCTCTCATTGCCAAATGCTGTCCCTGCTGCCCGTATTAGATTTGAACTGATTCTGCAATCCCTGAGTTCTTTAATAAAATGGAAAAAAAATGGATTTGCTAAGAAAACTTTTGAATGATGACCTTATTCCTGCATGGGACATATTATGTGCCAATTTAACGAATATCAATGCTGCAGCTCTGACCAAATGTAAAGACTTTGTTCAAGCACAAATGGTCGCTAATGAAATCACGATGGACACCCTGCTTCATAGGCCGCAAAAAGCGAAACTGCAATTAACAAGATTGGACTGGATAAGAACCCAAACCATTAAAAATCAATACAAATTAACGCTGAATTGTTCAAATGACAACAGAGCGACAAATGATCTTCCACCTTTTCTCAACCTATTTCCAGATCAGCTAATCAGAGACCTATTCCTTCGTCTAGGATTGAATATTTTACCTACACAGCAAATTAATGGGATCCGAAACCGCTCCACAAATCACAATCTGTCGTGTAGATTCTGTATGCAAGAGGCCTTGATTGAAACAATATACCATCTCTTGATGGAATGTACTACACTTGCAGGAAAACACATGGCAATTGCGCGGCTATACTTAACTTCGACAAGACCTTTGGATCCAGATGAACGATGGTCGCTTATATTATCTGGAAACAATCAAAGAATGATTACTGCTGTGATTCGCTTTTGGATTGACATTATATCCCAAATCTAGTTTAATATTATCCTCTGTTTTGGAAACTCCAAAGTCTTAAAATGACTTTTTCTTTCTTTTCGTTTTTCCTGTTTTACCAATGTATCTAGCTCCTTCTTTGATAAATACAAATGTATAGGTGTAATTATATAAACCAAAAAACATTTTAAATTAAAAAAAAAAAGTTGTCACTTCCCTGGAACCAAAGCGCCCACAGGGAGGAGGGGACACCCATAGCCTGAGCTATCGCATCCAAGGGGTATGTTCAGATTACCTCTGCCCACATTGTAAAAATCCTCTGATGTCATCCTGCCTATATAAGAAGGAGGCATAGGGAGATTCAGGACATTCAAAAAAACCAAGACATTCAAAATTCACCCTGCAAGATTCCGAGACTCCAGACCACCTATCCTGATCCCGAACCACCTATCCTGATCCATATCCAGGCAGTACCACCCATCTAGATCCAGGAAGACCCAGAAATCCAGGGAGAAAAGAGGAGAGGCCGCTGATTCCCTTTGGGAGAATCCAGAGTCCAGACCCCTATTCCCCAGCTGTTCCCATAAATTTGATTTGTTTGATTTTGCATTTGAATTTAAAAAATAAATAAATATTTCATTATTACACACCGGCCTGGTTCATGGTCCATTGCGACACAGGGTGTTTGTCAGGGGTTGGGGGGGGGCGTGAGACGGGCTTGAGACGGGTTGGGTGCCTTCTCAAAGCAGAATCCGAAATCAATAAAATCCAAAAGAGTATTTATTGTGCGCCACATCCCTTGTGAGTGTGCCAGTGGAAAGAGTCCTGGTCTGGAGTGTGCTGTGTCTTTAAATCCGTTACAGGAACCTAAACGCCCGACCGCCGAGTAGGCCCAGCTGCACCATGGCTCAGAGCTTGACCAGCGTCCCGGGCCCCTGTCTACCGGGGTAGTCATCCTTCAAGAAAAGCCAGGTTTCCCTCGACTCCCGGCTGCCCCCACTCAGGACTTCCCTTCTGACCTGGTTGCACCCACCAACACCCCCAGGTCAGAGAGAGGAGGGCGCTCGTCTGGTATAGAGGCTCAGGAGCCAGCTCAGAGAAGCGAGGAGGCCACTCAGGGTTCCCTCTCCAGTGCGTGGCTGGGGATGCTCCCCCCTGAAGGTTAAGCTAACCCTGCCAGATGTCCCCGCCCATCTGCTGAGCTGCGGCCGCCCCTGCAGTGGAAGGGATCCTGCTCCCGGTTCCCCACCTGCCCCGGCCGCGGTCTGCTCTGCTGGACCAGACCATAGAGCAAAGGGCACCCCGGGCTGTGGGTGTGCGCATCTGCAAGGCAAGGGGCCAGCTCGGAGAGGAAAGGTGGCCATTCAGGGCTCCATCTCCGGTACATGACTGGGAATGCCCGAACCGGAAGGTTAAGTCAACCCTGGCCAGATGTCCCAGTCTGTCTTCTGGGTCACAGACCCCCCTATGGTCGAAGAGATCAGCTCCCTGGTTCCTGGTACCCCACCTGCCCCAGCCGTGGACTGCTCTGCTGGACTGGGCCGTAGCCCGGGCTGTGGGTGTGCGCAACTGGGACGCAACCCAGGTCGGGCCATGGCTCTCCCTCTGAATACAAGTGCCCATATCATTAAAATCATTTGCCGCTTTTGGCATCAAAACGCCAGCTTCTTCCCTCATCTCTTGCGGCATCCCCCAAGGCTCCTGTGTCTCACCTACCCTGTAAAATATCTTCACCAAACCCCTATTCGAAATCCTTGATGACATGGGCATCTATTATACAAATTATGTGGACGACCCGCACATTCTCCTACCACTAAAGGGTAACTACACATCAAACTCTAAGGCACTGCATTCTATTTACCAAACCTTGCAAGCTTGGATGGCCGCAAACTTGTTATACCTCAACGATGAGAAGATGTAAATCCTCCTGACTGGTTCACAAACCACTCTCAACAAACTTGACCAAAACTACAAATCCTTTACCATTGATAGGATCACAATACCAGTATCTAGCTCGGTCAAAACCATGGGCATTTAACTAGACACTGCACTGTCACTAAACAGGCAGGTCAACGCCATTGCATCTTCTGCTGCACAGACTATGAAACTGATTAATGCCTGCCGGCACTTTCTGCCGACAACTGCCTCACTATTGCCGGGCGTTTATAGGGTCAAGACTGGACTATTGCAAGGCCTTATTTGCAAGCACTTCCGTTCGAATCCTCAATAAACTGCGGGTCATTCAAAAAAATGCTCTCAGTGCTGCACTGAACATCCCGAGGTGGCAGCATATCACTGCTGCTAGAAAAAATGTGCACTGGCTCCCTATCCGACAGCAGATCATCTTCAAAACTCTGCCTATCACGCATAAATGCCTTGTTAACACTGCACCAAGGCACTTGCCTACACGGTCGATCTATACCAACCTACTGGTTCCCCCGAGATTCAGACTTAAGAGATCTAGGGTATTGAGCTTCCCGGTCATTGCTACTGAGAACTGGAACGCCCTTCCCCACAACCTCAGATATGAACAATCGCATTGGGTTTTTCGGAAACCCCTTAAGAGTCTGCTGTTCACTCAGGATGCTCCATTGTCTGGACCCCCTACCTAAGACTCTTTGCACTCCCATGTTTTGGAACAATTTATCCTTGTTATGATGTTGATGATGTATTGCGATGCTTGTACTCATGTAACCATTGCCTTGATGCGTATGGGTTTAATGCGCTTTATAAATGCTAAAATAAATAAATATGTTCGAGCACTTCCATGATAAGACTGTGCTCTTCTACCACAAAGCATATTATTATATTATAATTGTTCTTTTATAACGCTCTTAATACCGGAGACCAGTTTCTAAGAGCGCGTTCGGGATTCAAACCTTTGTTGCTATGCGTTGTCTTGGAAGACAAACGCATTGCCTCTGAGCTATCCTCCCTGCCCTTCTGGCATACCCTGATACCTTTATCTGTTATACTCCATATATCCATATATATCATATGCTCCCGCTTTCCCATTCTCACTCTGGCCGGCCTCCCTTGGTCCTTTGCCCGCACCCACCTGCAAGGCTAAAAACCTTGGGGTAATTTTCGACTCCACTCTCTCCTTCTCCTTTCACATCTCCTCTCACATCTCAGACATCTCTAAAAAGTCTAACTATCAGCTACACCTCCTCAGAGGTACTCTACCTTTTCTCACTTTCCCCCAGCGTCTCACTGTCTCCAGAGCTCTGGTTATCTCCAGGCTGAACTACTGCCACAGCCTCTTCCTCAACCTCCCTGCTTCTGCCCTGTGCCCTCTGCAACTCATCCAGAACAGAACCGTTAGACTTATCCTTGGCCTCAAGCCCAGGGACAGAATCTCTCTGGCGCTGAAATCCCTTCACTGGCTCCCCGTGGCTGCAAGGATCAAGTTCAAGACCCTCTGCATTGTCCACAAGGCTTTCTGGGGCCTGGGACCTACCTATCTACAACGCTGCCTTCCTAAATACTGTCCCTCAAGAGCCCTCCGCTCATCTACCTCCAACTTTGTGCGAGTGAGCCGGTTCTCTAAGCAGATCTTTGGAGGGAGATCTTTATTCTCGCCGGGGGGCTCCATCTGGAATAGCCTCCCTGCCGCCCTCCGTCTTGAGCCTGATCTCCTTAAATTCAGGAAACTCCTTGAATTTGAATTTGATTTTTGAATTTGAATTTTTTAAGCATTTGTAAACGCGCGCACAACGAACCAAATCGTATCCTGGCGCAGATGGAGCGAAAAACAGTGAACCAACAGTGAAGTTGGCAGAGAGGAACAATTGGATCATATTGAAAACAACACAAACTGAGGAGTAATCCAAGATCTTAGGATTTTTTGAAAAGATAGGTTTTGACACCTGCTCTAAAACTCATCAGAGAGTTAGCTTGTCTCAGGTATAACGGGAGACTATTCCACAATCTGGGTCCGGTCACTGAAAAGCACTGGTCTCCTCTAGATCTGCACTTCATCCTAGGAATTACAAGGAGGAGTTGATCCTCCGACCTAAGGGTGCGGGTGGGTTGGTATTGTTTCAATTTATTTATCAGATATACTCATGCCATCCCATGCAAACATCTATAGACCAGGCAACCAGTCTTACATTTAATCCGATCTTCCACCGTCAGGACATTTTCCTCCGTCAAAAAGATGTTTAGGGCCAAACAAAATCACCTCCTTTTTCTTTGGGTTCAGTTGCAGCCAGTTTTCTTCCATCCATGTACCTATTTCCTCTAAACATCAGGGCCAGAGCATCCTCTACATCATCGAGCCTGATGTACAGCTGAGTATCATCAGCATAAAGTGAAACCTGAGATGGTATTTTTCCAGGATATTCATCAAGGCACGAAGATAAATATTGAACGGGAGTGGGGAGAGAGCCGATCCCTGTGGCACACCACAGCACTGGAGGAGGATTTCTGAAAGGAATCCTCCAAACCAGACACTTTGTTGACGATTGGTGAGAAAGGATGTAAACCACTGAAGTGCCCCAGGGTCCACGTTAACCAGATCATTTAGACGATCTAGCAAAATGCCATGGTCCACCATATCAAATGCGGCTGAGAGATCAAGCATTACAAGCAGGGAGAGTTTCCCCGCATCCCCTGCCTGCAACATATCGTCCCAAACCGCCATCAGTGCAGTCTCTGTCCCGTGTATGGACGGAAACCAGATTGCAAGGGATGGAGTAAGCAATGTTCTTCAACAAAATCCTATAACTGTTTAGTAACTACGTTCTCTAGGATTTTGCCAGGCCAGGGGAAACCCGCGATAGGGCGATAATTGCCATAATCTTCCGGGTCCGGTCCAACCTTTTTCAGCAAAGGAGTGACAATCGAAATTTTCAAAGCATCCGGGTCTAATCCCTGGGCGAGTGAAAGGTTGACGAAGTTAGTCAGGAAAGGTGTAAGTTCCAAACAGAATCGTTTAGCAACCAAGGCTGGCAATGGGAAGAATGAATCAATTGTGGGTTTTAGCTCAGATAGGAGTGTTATAATATCCTCAGCTGATAATTGCTTAAAACTGAACTGGATTATTGGTCCCATATGTTCTATAGTTTGGCTGACAACCTCACGTTGCAGGATTTTATCTCGATTTCTGCGAGACCTAATATTTTTTTGAATATTCAAAATGTTGTCTCTGAAAAAGTTATTTAAGCCATTAGCGTGGGTCACAGATGAGGCCTTCACTGGTGCATATGTATTCTGCTTAACAAAGTCAGCAATGGTTTTAAATAGTTTTTGAGGATGGTTTATTGCAGTTGAGATTTTTGTCGATAAAAAAAGTGACTTAGCTGTGAACAATGCCTTTTTCTAGCTACTTAAAGCTTTATTTTAGTAGGTCCTTAACACCTTCCTCTTCTTCTCTTCCTTCTCACTCCCTCTACCCTGCCCTCCTTTTCCTAACAGCTTGCTGACTGGCCGCCTGGCAAACCTCAGAGTCTCACAGGACCCTGGCTCCCCCGCCAGTCCTCTCTCGCACTTAAGAAATGACCCAGAGAGTGTCTCTCTCTGCACTTACCCCAATCTCCACCGATTGGGCGCACTTGGCCCACCCCCCCCTGGTAACCGTCTATGAACTTGCACGATCCAAATGCATCGTGCCTGAAGATCGTCTGTCTGTTCTCCCCTGTCTTCACCCCTTAATTGCACTTGGTAAAACTGCAAAATCGTTGTCAAGCCTATTTGCTGTGCCTCAACTGTTAATTGTATTATACGCACTTACTCTGCTGTGCAGACGATTATCGTCTCAGAATTTCAAGGGTTCTGAACGACTGTTTTTTTCCCCCCATGTTCCCACCCTCCTTGAGCGCTTTGAAACACTTGCCTTGTGTATAGGCGCTTTATAAATAAACATTACCATACCATACCGGGTACTGGCAGATACATCAGGAGTGAGTAATGGGTTTGCAGCATTTTTAGGTGGGTTTTGCTGCCTTTTTATTTATTAGGGTATCGTCCTGGCCCGTTCCGGGCACTTTTTCGTGATAAATGTCGATTTTGGGCAGTAATGGGTTAATGAAACCACATTGTTTCACCTTTCTCATTTGCAAAATGTTCTTCATGCGTGTCTGCATCATTTTCACATGGGTTTCACTGAGTTTTTATTTATAATGGTACCTTTTGTGTACTTTTTTGTGTTAAAATTTAGATTCTGGGCATTAGTGGATAAATGAAAGCACATTGCTTAACCAGCCTCATTTCCAAAATGTTCTCCTCAGTGTTTGTATCATTTTCAGGTGGGTTTTACTGCCTTTTTATATATTATGGTACTGTTCCGATTTTTTCCAGGTCCTTTTTTGTGTTAAAATGTAGATTTTGGTGACTGGCCACCAGGGGGCGCATGGATGATCACTCACTCTGTGTAAGCTCTGCCCCTATGGTCCTTGCAGTGGACTCCTGGGGTCCCCCATGGACAGAAATTGGGTCACAGCTTTATGAGTGTCCTCCGCCCAGCAGAAGAAAACCCAGTGAAAATTGGAGAAGAACTCCCCATGAAATCACCATCTGCAAATGACGGTGCTCAGAGCTCCGGCTGCACAAAATTGAAACTGGTGTAGACGCATGTGAAATTCTCGGAACAGCCAGACCGAGGTACTACTCTGCAGCGCAGCGTAGGTGTCTGCCACGCAGGTCACCTTACATATCCTCGAGAGAAATAAGGACTAAATAGAGACTCTTCCGAGGATAGAAACAAGGTCAGCGAGCGGACCTGGGCTCCGTAACAACATGCTCCCCTGAGCCTCAGAACCACGCATCACGGCAACGGCAAGGAGCGGTCACCGCTGGACTCACCTTGGCCTAGACGGTGCACCACCTTGAAGCGCCTGCGGTGTGCAAACACGGAAATACTTGACCACTTAACCGACACAGAAAGAGGCACCACCCGGAAAGGACCGGGACAAAAAACGCTGGGGTGTCGTCCCATAGCCCAAGCTTCCCCAAGACCATGCTAACACACCCGGGGACTGCACAAAGCGGAAGGCCCCAAGACCCCGGAAGAGGCACAAGATCTCCGAAGCACCACCATCCATGAGGCGGAGAACCAAAATGCAGCAAGAAAAGAATGGTGAGTGAACACTGCTTAAACTCACAAATCAGTCACATTTCATGCACCGCTCTAGTGCCGTTGCGGTGGGTAAGGCCACGGCCCAATCTGAGCCCACAACTCATTTAAGGAACATTAGGCCACACTACACAAGAAAGGGGGAACCCAATCAGTTGTCAATCCAATATTGTTCTCACCATGAAACGCCTGACAACACGCACCACTGGGGGCAAGAAGTAAAGGAAACAGAGACGGAACCATACCACAGGGTGAACCACATAAACACATCGACTATCGCTGCACAGAACGTCCATCACTTCAATAGACTACGTGGTCTCAAGCACACGCAGCCCCCGCACAGCAACACCGGAGTGGAGAAAGGAATCCATAAAGCCCGGGACCCCTCTACCACTGTACCGACCCTTCATCCAAAGTTTGGAGAACGGTACAAGGTCCCACACTTGAGTGCCTTTAGGGGACACGCATCAGTCCCCATCTTGAACAGCCATGCGGTGTGAGTAAAGAGGAACCTCTGGTGAAACAAAACAAAGCGGTTTCCCCCCATTCTCTCCTCACTGCAAAAACCGCATACAGTACCGCAACATACCGGTCTTGTCAAGCCCACAATAAACCCAGAAAAGGCATCAACATTATAACTAATTCCTGGAATCAGTCTGAAGGCATCCTTGCTTAACTCAGCCGAACAAAGACTCCACGGCTAGACACCTCTCTGTAGTTAAAAGAGCTGTGATTGTGTCTTTGGTGTTCCTGAAAAAGAGGGGGGAAACGGGCCTTGAGCTAAAAATAACACTACACGCATTGATAAAAATACTCTTTGAAGGAGACTCAAATTGAAGAGCCAAAACTCGACTGCATTCATCATGCAGGCAGAACATCTGGAGGTCCAAGAACAATACTGGCCAGATTCCACAACTACACAGATAAGGCTTGTGTCCTAGACAAGGTCAGGCGTGGTACGCACATCCCCTTGGAAGGAGCAAATATAACCATCTACCAAGATCTCTCTTCTCTTACCTTACCTTGGCTATGAGGAGGAAGTGTCTCCCACTCACCAAATTCTTAAAAGATAAGGCAGTAAGATATCGGTGGGTATAACCCTTCTCACTTTCATTTGAATGGGAGGGCAACGCGATACAACTGAAAACTGAAAAGGACATTGCCGGATGAATAGCGGACATGGTCGGAGGGCAGGACGGAGGATCAGCCTCTGACAATGCAAGAAATAGAGACGTAGAATGGAGGATCAAAGGAGCAAGATGAAAGAAGATCCCTGGCGCATGGAAGTTTAGGAGGATGAATGCACCGTCCGACATGGAACACTGAACATCTGAGATCAGATCGAAGAAGTTGATCAAAAGTCGATCCGAGAGGGAAATTTACTGGCTTGTTCCGAGCACAGTGCTCCAACCTCGAGGCCAGACATAAACTAACAAATGGGCAAGACTGATAGACCTAATAGAAAGTAAGATTCTAACGAAGAAGTGATCCGAATACGAATGGGGGGGAGGGAAAACACGAGGAACTCATTTTCAGTAAAAGTGTTGATTGCTTATGGAACGGAAACGGAATAAGGGGGAACTATGGGGGCCTCACTTTAAATAGAAGTGTTAAGTTTAAGGACCAAATGGGGTAAGATCTTCACTGGTGGTCCGAAACTGATCTGGTCAAGATAACCCAGATGGATCGGACGCCACGAATGTTCAAAGTGGGGCTGGGGGGAGGAAGAGGTGCAGACAAAATGGTTGCGACAGGCGAAAATAATGTGGCATGTAACTTTAGAATGTTGACATTGAATTGTAACAGGTGGGAACCAATGATCAGGCAAAATATTGATGGCGCAGATAGCTGACACAATATCTTACAGACCCGGATCCATCAAGACTGGCACTTTGAACGTCAAGGGACTTAATTCTTCCACAAAAAGGCCACTAGTCTCCCAAGAATTCAAAAGAGCCAATGGAACAAGTTACTTACCTGTAACTGTTGTTCTCCAGCATGGGTCTGGCATGGATTCACATGCTCATGAATATTCCCCGTCGTCAGGCTGGGAATCCTCGGTAAAGAAAAAAATCAGTATCAGTTTCGTTTCTGATCTGTCTTTCTTACTAGTAACCAATCACTGGTCTCTGGGTCATACTGCCCCCAGCCAATGACTGCCCTCTCCCTAAGCCCCGGCCCTGGCAGCCATCCTCAGATTTTGTAGCACGTAAAGTGGCAGTATGACCAAGTGAAGAGCCGCAGAGGGGTAGGAGGGAGGGTTCGCATGTGAATCCATGCCAGACCCATGCTGGAGAACAACAGTTACAGGCAAGTAACTTGTTCCTTCTCCAGCATGGGGTCTGGCATGCATTCACATGCTCATGAATATAAGAATACATAGCGGTACACACATGCACAACCACGGGAGGTGGCAAGGCTCAACATTAAGCATTACATAAACTCAACATTAAGCAACTCTTACCTCCTCACCAGGCCCACCTTCAGGTGAACAGGTTGCGCAGCACTGCTTGGCCAACTCTGGACTCCTCCCTGGAATCCCGGTCGACGCAGTAGAATCTCGTGAAGGTGTGCGTCGACCTCCACGTAGCAGCCCTGCAGATGTCCAGCAGGGGCACACCAGACAGGAACGCTGTGGTAGCAGCGATCGCTCTGGTCGAATGGGCTCTTGGACGTCCGGGCAACGGTCGGTACACTGCGTGTAGTGTTCTTTTTGCCAACCGATGACAGTGCATGATGCAGCCGTAGACCCATCTGGAAATGGAAGCCTTCGAGAGAGCCTTCCCTTGATTCACAGGTCCAAAGTTCACAAAAACCTGTGATGTCCTCCAATAACTCTTCGTGCAGTCCACGTAGAACTTTAGCGCTCTAGCTACATCCAGCGAGTGCAAAGTCCTCTCGGCCGGCGATGAAGGCAACGGGAAGAAAACTGGCAGCACCAAGGGCTCGTTGAGGTGGAAGTCCGACGGCAACTTGGGCATGAAGGAGGGGTGAGTCCTCAGCACTACCCTCGTCTTGTGGAAAGTCAAGTATGGAGGCTTGCAAGATAGGGCCTGGAACTGCCCCACCCGTCGTGCAGAGGTGATGGCCACAAGGAACGCTGTTTCCACGACAGAAATTTCAACGGTGCCGAATGCAGAGGCTCGAATGGTGGCCCCATGAGCCTGGTCAGCACCACGTTGAGCTCCCACGTCGGGGCTGGAGCTTTCACCGGAGGGAACGATCGGAACAGTCCCTTCATAAATTCCTTCACCAGGCGATGAGACCACAGGGATGACCGTCCCGTAGTTCTGGTGTAACGGGAAATCGCTGCAAGTTGAAGAAAGAGCTAAGGCAATGGTTAAACAACTAACAAAAGGCCCTTCCATTACTCAGAACGCTCAAATCAAAAAAGCCAAGCAAAAATTCAAAAATTGGATGAAAAATACTAAGATGATAGTGGAACAACATGATGCAGCGGCCATGCTGCCAGCACTGGGACCAGGTAATACCCGCGACTTATGGAAGCTCCTAAATCACCAATGATCGAAAAGTGATAATCAGATTTCTGAAGTTTCCGAAGAGAACTGGAAACTACATTTCCAACACCTATACCGACAACGCCCGACCAGACATGGTGAAGACCTGGCCCCCTATGATGCTAAATGGACTCTCAACTGGTCCCTTGTCGACATTACTGAAGCGATCAGTAAGCTCAATGTGTCAAGAGGCCCAGGGCTGGATGGCCTCACTAAGTCTATTATCAAAAAAGACCCCGACATATGGGCCACATTATTTATCCAAATTCTCGATTTAATGAACAAAAGAAACATCATACCGTGCTCATGGCAAAGAGCCGTTCTGATATCAATTTACAAACAAGGCCCATCTGACAAGCCGTCAAATTACAGACCTATTGCCCTTTTAGACCCACTGGGCAAACTCTTCGCAAACCTACCATTACAGCAGCTTAATAAATGGGCAGTGAGAGCGAAAAGACTTGCGACAAGACAGACAGGATTCACGAAATTCGTGGGCACGATGACTAACCTGTTTATCTTGAATCTAATAAAACATGAATCGTACAGAACTAAAACCCAGACATACGCTGCTTTCATTGACCTCCACTTGGCCTTCGACAAAATGAATAGAAACATCCTATGGTCTAAGTTAACGAAATGGGGATGTCCACATAACATCATAGAACCAATAAAGCTCCTGTACTCAAACACTGAAATTCGGATCAGACTATCTAAAGCCGGCCTTGTATCTAAACCCATCAAAGTATGGCATGGATTGAAGCAAGGCTACCCCCTAGCGGCTGCGCTTTATAACCTCTTCACCTCAGATTTTGAAGATTCACTAGCCTCTCCCTTAATCAACCCCCCGAAACTGAATTCTACACTGATTCCAACGATATTATACTCAGACGACATTGTGCTCTTCTCAAAGACTCCAAGAGGACTGCAACTCGCATTGAACAACATGCACAACAACATGATCACTAATGAGCTTGAAATAAACATCAAAAAAACTAAAGCGATGGCTCTCGTTTTGGAATGTGGCTCCTCAGTTAAGACTACCTCTTTCTTTCTGAATAGTGAAAAAATCGCCCAAGTCAAAACATTCAAATACTTGGGGATGTGGATTAACCATTCTAAAACTGAACAACCTTGGGCAGTTCATTAAATAGCCAAAGTAAGAATGTTAGCATGTCAAGGCTCAATTATCCACAAAAAATTCATTTAAACCGATCATCCTTTTTTACAAGCAGAAGGCAGCCCCAATCCTTACATATGGCAGAGAGACCATGATCAACCTTCAGGATCATTTATGGAATAAATTTGAACGTATCTTCTGGTCAAAAGTCCTCTCATTGCCAAATGCTGTCCCTGCTGCCCGTATTAGATTTGAACTGAGCCTGCAATCCCTGAGTTCTTTAATAAAATGGAAAAAAAATGGATTTGCTAAGAAAACTTTTGAATGATGACCTTATTCCTGCATGGGACATATTATGTTCCAATTTAACGAATTTCAATTCTGCAGCTCTGACCAAATGGAAAGACTTTGTTCAAGCACAAATGGTCGATAATGACATCACGATGGACACCCTGCTTCATAGGCCGCAAAAAGCGAAACTGCAATTAACAAGATTGGACTGGATAAGAACCCAAACCATTAAAAATCAATACAAATTAACGCTGAATTGTTCAAATGACAACAGAGCGACAAATGATCTTCCACCTTATCTCAACCTATTTCCAGATCAGCTAATCAGAGACCTATTCCTTTGTCTAGGATTGAATATTTTACCTACACAGCAAATTAATGGGATCCGAAACCGCTCCACAAATCACAATCTGTCGTGCAGATTCTGTATGCAAGAGGCCTCGATTGAAACAATATACCATCTCTTGATGGAATGTACTACACTTGCAGGAAAACACATGGCAATTGCGCGTCTATACTTAACTTCGACAAGACCTTTGGATCCAGATGAACGATGATCGCTTATATTATCTGGAAACAATCAAAGAATGATTACTGCTGTGATTCGCTTTTGGATTGACATTATATCCCAAATCTAGTTTAATATTGTCCTCTGTTTTGGAAACTCCAAAGTCTTAAAATTACTTTTTCTTTCTTTTCGTTTTTCCTGTTTTACCGATGTATCTAGCTCCTTCTTTGATAAATACAAATGTAAAGGTGTAATTATATAAACCAAAAAACATTTTAAATTAAAAAAAAAAGTTGCCACTTCCCTGGAACCAAAGCGCCCACAGGGAGGAGGGGACACCCATAGCCTGAGCTATCGCATCCAAGGGGTATGTTCAGATTACCTCTGCCCACATTGTAAAAATCCTCTTATGTCATCCTGCCTATATAAGAAGGAGGCATAGGGAGATTCAGGACATTCAAAAAACCCAGACATTCAAAATTCACCCTGCAAGATTCCAAGACCCCAGACCACCTATCCTGATCCCGAACCACCTATCCTGATCCATATCCAGGCAGTACCACCCATCTAGATCCAGGAAGACCCAGAAATCCAGGGAGAAAAGAGGAGAGGCCACTGATTCCCTTTGGGGGAATCCAGAGTCCAGACCCCTATTCCCCAGCTGTTCCCATAAAGGAGAGCCCAGCCGCTGCCCAGTGACCAGACCCTAGCCTCGCTGTCCAGAGACCCAGTTAGCTGTCCAAATTACCCAACTCAAGTGCATTTTGTAAGTATCACCCTCCCCAGTACCAAAATGCTGCATACCCGCTATGCTACCTTGCATTCTGTCCAAACCCTATAAAAATCCCATAAGAACCCTAGTGATTTCCCAAATTGTCAGCATCCTCTGTTTATCTGGTCCTTAGAAGAACCTGTGTAGTATATATCTGTTAGTGTAATTCTTTTCAAATCCTTTCAACTAGTTGTGTAAGTCCTTAGCACCACTTTTGAGATAAAATTATTAATTCCCCCATAAGGAGGTGTGCGGCGCAAATTGGTTAAAATTGCTATTTAACCTCCTTGCGTGCAGTGTCTTTCTTTAATAATCTAACCACTAAAATACTGTCTCAGTAGAACAAATCTTTTGTGAGCAAAACCGATTTTAACCCGTGTGATTGCTTTGATTATAAAATCCGATTTGCATTTCCTATAAAGAAACCCTTACTGTCACCCCATAAGAGTCCTCCATTCACGTCAGTATTCTATCTGCTATGTGCCTTTGTACTTTATCAGAAAAAACGATTTCCGATTTTGATTGTTTAGCCCAGTTTCTTAGCTGTGTGCTTGTTTAAATCCGTGAAAAATAAAAAATTGCAATTATGCCACGTGTGATTTTTGCTGCATTGCTTTCCTTCCCAAAATCGATTCTCTTACCTGTATTCATGTTGCTTTAGTTCCCTGCCTTATAGCTTGTAAGCTTTCTTGCCTCTTTAGTACAGCCACACAAATTCCTGTCCTATCTATTCTAGCGCACATGTAAACTGACCTCTAGCTATCCAGTGAATTTTGAGTGCCATTTTGCTTCTTTTTCAAGGGTTCCATTTTTGTTTTGGCTTCCCATTCTGGGGTTGTAGGTCGAATTTACAATCCGATTTCTCCCTCTTATTTGTGACTCCTTGCCCCTCCTTTCCAGCCGCACAAAACTTAGTCAGCAGGTGTTTTGGGGAGTGTTGCAGGGGGAGTGCCTAACAGTTGTGCTCTCTATAAGTATGCCAAAAAGTGACTTTGCTTCCATATCCATTTAAAACTTATGTGTCAAATGTCAGAAAGTTAAATTATTTGTATTACAACATTTTGCTGCATCTAATCACCCCACTGGTGATTGCTGCCCTAAATTTGATTTGTTTGATTTTGCATTTGAATTTAAAAAATAAATAAATATTTCATTATTACACACCGGCCTGGTTCATGGTCCATTGCGACACAGGGTGTTTGTCAGGGGGTGGGGGGGGGGGGGCGTGAGACGGGCTTGAGACGGGTTGGGTGCCTTCTCAAAGCAGAATCCGAAATCAATAAAATTCAAAAGAGTATTTATTGTGCGCCACATCCCTTGTGAGTGTGCCAGTGGAAAGAGTCCTGGTCTGGAGTGTGCTGTGTCTTTAAATCCGTTACAGGAACCTAAACGCCCGACCGCCGTGTAGGCCCAGCTGCACCATGGCTCAGAGCTTGACCAGCGTCCCGGGACCCTGTCTACCGGGGTAGTCATCCTTCAAGAAAAGCCAGGTTTCCCTCGACACCCGGCTGCCCCCACTCAGGACTTCCCTTCCGACCTGGTTGCACCCACCAACACCCCCAGGTCAGAGAGAGGAGCGCGCTCGTCTGGTATAGAGGCTCAGGAGCCAGCTCAGAGAAGCGAGGAGGCCACTCAGGGTTCCCTCTCCAGTGCGTGGCTGGAGATGCTCCCCCCTGAAGGTTAAGCTAACCCTGCCAGATGTCCCCGCCCATCTGCTGAGCTGCGGCCGCCCCTCCAGTGTAAGGGATCCTGCTCCCGGTTCCCCACCTGCCCCGGCCGCGGTCTGCTCTGCTGGACCAGACCATAGAGCAAAGGGCGCCCCGGGCTGTGGGTGTGCGCATCTGCAAGGCAAGGGGCCAGCTCGGAGAGGAAAGGTGGCCATTCAGGGCTCCATCTCCGGTACATGACTGGGAATGCCCGAACCGGAAGGTTAAGTCAACCCTGGCCAGATGTCCCAGTCTGTCTGCTGGGTCACAGACCCCCCTATGGTGGAAGAGATCAGCTCCCTGGTTCCTGGTACCCCACCTGCCCCAGCCGTGGACTGCTCTGCTGGACTGGGCCGTAGCCCGGGCTGTGGGTGTGCGCAACTGGGACGCAACCCAGGTCGGGCCATGGCTCTCCCTCTGAATACAAGTGCCCATATCATTAAAATCATTTGCCGCTTTTGGCATCAAAACGCCAGCTTCTTCCCTCATCTCTTGCGGCATCCCCCAAGGCTCCTGTGTCTCACCTACCCTGTAAAATATCTTCACCAAACCCCTTTCGAAATCCTTGATGACATGGGCATCTATTATACAAATTATGTGGACGACCCGCACATTCTCCTACCACTAAAGGGTAACTACACATCAAACTCTAAGGCACTGCATTCTATTTACCAAACCTTGCAAGCTTGGATGGCCGCAAACTTGTTATACCTCAACGATGAGAAGATGTAAATCCTCCTGACTGGTTCACAAACCACTCTCAACAAACTTGACCAAAACTACAAATCCTTTACCATTGATAGGATCACAATACCAGTATCTAGCCCGGTCAAAACCATGGGCATTTAACTAGACACTGCACTGTCACTAAACAGGCAGGTCAACGCCATTGCATCTTCTGCTGCACAGACTATGAAACTGATTAATGCCTGCCGGCACTTTCTGCCGACAACTGCCTCACTATTGCCAGGCGTTTATAGGGTCAAGACTGGACTATTGCAAGGCCTTATTTGCAAGCACTTCCGTTCGAATCCTCAATAAACTGCGGTTCATTCAAAAAAATGCTCTCAGTGCTGCACTGAACATCCCGAGGTGGCAGCATATCACTGCTGCTAGAAAAAATGTGCACTGGCTCCCTATCCGACAGCAGATCATCTTCAAAACTCTGGCTATCACGCATAAATGCCTTGTTAACACTGCACCAAGGCACTTGCCTACACGGTCGATCTATACCAACCTACTGGTTCCCCCGAGATTCAGACTTAAGAGATCTAGGGTATTGAGCTTCCCGGTCATTGCTACTGAGAACTGGAACGCCCTTCCCCACAACCTCAGATATGAACAATCGCATTGGGTTTTTCGGAAACCCCTTAAGAGTCTGCTGTTCACTCAGGATGCTCCATTGTCTGGACCCCCTACCTAAGACTCTTTGCACTCCCATGTTTTGGAACAATTTATCCTTGTTATGATGTTGATGATGTATTGCGATGCTTGTACTCATGTAACCATTGCCTTGATGCGTATGGGTTTAATGCGCTTTATAAATGCTAAAATAAATAAATATGTTCGAGCACTTCCATGATAAGACTGTGCTCTTCTACCACAAAGCATATTATTATATTATAATTGTTCTTTTATAACGCTCTTAATACTGGAGACCAGTTTCTAAGAGCGCGTTCGGGATTCAAACCTTTGTTGCTATGCGTTGTCTTGGAAGACAAACGCATTGCCTCTGAGCTATCCTCCCGGCCCTTCTGGCATACCCTGATACCTTTATCTGTTATACTCCATATATCCATATATATCATATGCTCCCGCTTTCCCATTCTCACTCTGGCCGGCCTCCCTTGGTCCTTTGCCCGCACCCACCTGCAAGGCTAAAAACTTTGGGGTAATTTTCGACTCCACTCTCTCCATCTCCTGTCACATCTTAGACATCTCTAAAAAGTCTAATTATCAGCTACACCTCCTCAGAGGTACTCTACCTTTTCTCACTTTCCCCGAGCGTCTCACTGTCTCCAGAGCTCTGGTTATCTCCAGGCTGAACTACTGCCACAGCCTCTTCCTCAACCTCCCTGCTTCTGCCCTGTGCCCTCTGCAACTCATCCAGAACAGAACCGTTAGACTTATCCTTGGCCTCAAGCCCAGGGACAGAATCTCTCTGGCGCTGAAATCCCTTCACTGGCTCCCCGTGGCTGCAAGGATCAAGTTCAAGACCCTCTGCATTGTCCACAAGGCTTTCTGCGGCCTGGGACCTACCTATCTACAACGCTGCCTTCCTAAATACTGTCCCTCAAGAGCCCTCCGCTCATCTACCTCCAACCTTGTGCGAGTGAGCCGGTTCTCTAAGCAGATCTTTGGAGGGAGATCTTTATTCTCGCCGGGGGGCTTCATCTGGAATAGCCTCCCTGCCGCCCTCCGTCTTGAGCCTGATCTCCTTAAGTTCAGGAAACTCCTTGAATTTGAATTTGAGTTTTGAATTTGAATTTTTTAAGCATTTGTAAACGCGCGCACAACGAACCAAATCGTATCCTGGCGCAGATGGAGCGAAAAACAGTGAACCAACAGTGAAGTTGGCAGAGAGGAACAACTGGATCATATTGAAAACATCACAAACTGAGGAGTAATCCAAGATTTTAGGATTTTTTGAAAAGATAGGTTTTGACACCTGCTCTAAAACTCATCAGAGAGTTAGCTTGTCTAAGGTATAACGGGAGACTATTCCACAATCTGGGTCCGGTCACTGAAAAGCACCGGTCTCCTCTAGATCTGCACTTCATCCTAGGAATTACAAGGAGGAGTTGATCCTCCGACCTAAGGGTGCGGGTGGGTTGGTATTGTTTCAATTTATTTATCAGATATACTCATGCCATCCCATGCAAACATCTATAGACCAGGCAACCAGTCTTACATTTAATCCGATCTTCCACCGTCAGGACATTTTCCTCCGTCAAAAAGATGTTTAGTGCCAAACAAAATCACCTCCTTTTTCTTTGGGTTCAGTTGCAGCCAGTTTTCTTCCATCCATGTACCTATTTCCTCTAAACATCTGGTAACCAGGGCCAGAGCATCCTCTACATCATCGAGCCTGATGTACAGCTGAGTATCATCAGCATAAAGTGAAACCTGAGATGGTATTTTTCCAGGATATTCATCAAGGCACGAAGATAAATATTGAACGGGAGTGGGGAGAGAGCCAATCCCTGTGGCACACCACAGCACTGGAGGAGGATTTCTGAAAGGAATCCTCCAAACCAGACACTTTGTTGACGATTGGTGAGAAAGGATGTAAACCACTGAAGTGCCCCAGGGTCCACGTTAACCAGATCATTTAGACGATCTAGCAAAATGCCATGGTCCACCATATCAAATGCGGCTGAGAGATCAAGCATTACAAGCAGGGAGAGTTTCCCCGCATCCCCTGCCTGCAACATATCGTCCCAAACCGCCATCAGTGCAGTCTCTGTCCCGTGTATGGACGGAAACCAGATTGCAAGGGATGGAGTAAGCAATGTTCTTCAACAAAATCCTATAACTGTTTAGTAACTACGTTCTCTAGGATTTTGCCAGGCCAGGGGAAACCCGCGATAGGGCGATAATTGCCATAATCTTCCGGGTCCAGTCCAACCTTTTTCAGCAAAGGAGTGACAATCGAAATTTTCAAAGCATCCGGGTCTAATCCCTGGGCGAGTGAAAGGTTGACGAAGTTAGTCATGAAAGGTGTAAGTTCCAAACAGAATCGTTTAGCAACCAGAACTGGATTATTGGTCCCGTATGTTCTATAGTTTGGCTGACAACCTCACGTTGCAGGATTTTATCTCGATTTCTGTGAGACCTAATATTCTTTTGAATATTCAAAATGTTGTCTCTGAAAAAGTTATTTAAGCCATTAGCGTGGGTCACAGATGAGGCCTTCACTGGTGCATATGTATTCTGCTTAACAAAGTCAGCAATGGTTTTAAATAGTTTTTGAGGATGGTTTATTGCAGTTGAGATTTTTGTCGATAAAAAAAGTGACTTAGCTGTGAACAATGCCTTTTTCTAGCTACTTAAAGCTTTATTTTAGTAGCTCCTTAAGACCTTCCTCTTCTCTTCATTCTAGCTACTTGGCTGGGGGCAGTATGACCCAGAGACCAGTGATTGGTTACTATTAAGAAAGACAGATCAGAAACGAAACTGATACTGATTTTTTTCTTTACCGAGGATTCCCAGCCTGACGACGGGGAATATTCATGAGCATGTGAATCCATGCCAGACCCATGCTGGAAAACAACAGTTACAGGCAAGTAACTTGTTCCTTCTCCAGCATGAGGTCTGGCATGCATTCACATGCTCATGAATATAAGAATACATAGCAGTACACACATGCACAACCACGGGAGGTGGCAAGGCTCAACATTAAGCATTACATAAACTCAACATTAAGCAACTCTTACCTCCTCACCAGGCCCACCTTCAGGCGAACAGGTTGCGCAGCACTGCTTGGCCAACTCTGGACTCCTCCCTGGAATCCCGGTCGACGCAGTAGAATCACGTGAAGGTGTGCGTCGACCTCCACGTAGCAGCCCTGCAGATGTCCAGCAGGGGCACACCAGACAGGAACGCCGTGGTAGCAGCGATCGCTCTGGTCGAATGGGCTCTTGGACGTCCGGGCAACGGTCGGTACACTGCGTGTAGTGTTCTTTTTGCCAACCGATGACAGTGCATGATGCAGCCGTAGACCCATCTGGAAATGGAAGCCTTCGAGAGAGCCTTCCCTTGATTCACAGGTCCAAAGTTCACAAAAAGCTGTGATGTCCTCCGATAACTCTTCGTGCAGTCCACGTAGAACTTTAGCGCTCTAGCTACATCCAGCGAGTGCAAAGTCCTCTCGGCCGGCGATGAAGGCAACGGGAAGAAAACTGGCAGCACCAAGGGCTTGTTGAGGTGGAAGTCCGACGGCAACTTGGGCATGAAGGAGGGGTGAGTCCTCAGCACTACCCTCGTCTCGTGGAAAGTCAAGTATGGAGGCTTGCAAGATAGGGCCTGGATCAGCCCCACTCGTCGTGCGGAGGTGATGGCCACAAGGAATGCTGTATTCCACAACAGAAATTTCAACGGTGCCGAATGCAGAGGCTCGAATGGTGGCCCCATGAGCCTGGTCAGCACCACGTTGAGCTCCCACGCCAGGGCTGGAGCTTTCACCGGCGGGAACGATCGGAACAGTCCCTTCATAAATTCCTTCACCAGGCGATGAGACCACAGGGATGACCGTCCCGTAGTTCTGGTGTAACGGGAAATCGCTGCAAGATGAAGAAAGAGCTAAGGCAATGGATAAAACAACTAACAAAAGGCCCTTCCATTACTCAGAACGCTCAAATCAAAAAAGCCAAGCAAAAATTCAAAAATTGGATGAAAAATACTAAGATGATAGTGGAACAACATGATGCAGAGGCCATGCTGCCAGCACTGGGACCAGGTAATACCCGCCACTTATGGAAGCTCCTAAATCACCAATGATCGAAAAGTGATAATCAGATTTCTGAAGTTTCCAAAGAGAACTGGAAACTACATTTCCAACACCTATACCGACAACGCCCGACCAGACATGGTGAAGACCTGGCCCCCTATGATGCTAAATGGACTCTCAACTGGTCCCTTGTCGACATTACTGAAGCGATCAGTAAGCTCAATGTGTCAAGAGGCCCAGGGCCGGATGGCCTCACTAAGTCTATTATCAAAAAAGACCCCGACATATGGGCCACATTATTTATCCAAATTCTCGATTTAATGAACAAAACAAACATCATACCGTGCTCATGGCAAAGAGCCTTCTGATATCAATTTACAAACAAGGCCCGTCTGACAAGCCCTCAAATTACAGACCTATTGCCCTTTTAGACCCACTGGGAAAACTCTTCGCAAACCTACCATTACAGCAGCTTAATAAATGGGCAGTGAGAGCGAAAAGACTTGCGACAAGACAGACAGGATTCACGAAATTCGTGGGCACGACGACTAACCTGTTTATCTTGAATCTAATAAAACATGAATCGTACAGAACTAAAACCCAGACGTACTCTGCTTTCATTGACCTCCACTTGGCCTTCGACAAAATGAATAGAAACATCCTATGGTCTAAGTTAACGAAATGGGGATGTCCACATAACATCATAGAACCAATAAAGTTCCTGTACTCAAACACTGAAATTCGGATCAGACTATCTAAAGCCAGCCTTGTATCTAAACCCATCAAAGTATGGCATGGATTGAAGCAAGGCTGCCCCGTAGCGGCTGCGCTTTATAACCTCTTCACCTCAGATTTTGAAGATTCACTAGCCTCTCCCTTAATTAACCCCCCGAAACTGAATTCTACACTGATTCCAACGATATTATACTCAGACGACATTGTGCTCTTCTCAAAGACTCCAAGAGGACTGCAACTCACATTGAACAACATGCACAACAACATGATCACTAATGAGCTTGAAATAAACATCAAAAAAACTAAAGCGATGGCTCTCGTTTCGGAATGTGGCTCCTCAGTTAAGACTACCTCTTTCTTTCTGAATAGTGAAAAAATCACCCAAGTCAAAACATTCAAATACTTGGGGATGTGGATTAACCATTCTAAAACTGAACAACCTTGGGCAGTTCATTAAATAGCCAAAGTAAGAATGTTAGCATGTCAAGGCTCAATTATCCACAAAAAATTCATTTAAACCGATCATCCTTTTTTACAAGCAGAAGGCAGCCCCAATCCTTACATATGGCAGAGAGACCATGATCAACCTTCAGGATCATTTATGGAATAAATTGGAACGTATCTTCTGGTCAAAAGTCCTCTCATTGCCAAATGCTGTCCCTGCTGCCCGTATTAGATTTGAACTGAGCCTGCAATCCCTGAGTTCTTTAATAAAATGGAAAAAAAATGGATTTGCTAAGAAAACTTTTGAATGATGACCTTATTCCTGCATGGGACATATTATGTGCCAATTTAACGAATATCAATGCTGCAGCTCTGACCAAATGTAAAGACTTTGTTCAAGCACAAATGGTCGATAATGACATCACGATGGACACCCTGCTCCATAGGCCGCAAAAAGCGAAACTGCAATTAACAAGATTGGACTGGATAAGAACCCAAACCATTAAAAATCAATACAAATTAACGCTGAATTGTTCAAATGACAACAGAGCGACAAATGATCTTCCACCTTATCTCAACCTATTTCCAGATCAGCTAATCAGAGACCTATTCCTTCGTCTAGGATTGAATATTTTACCTACACCGCAAATTAATGGGATCCGAAACCGCTCCACAAATCACAATCTGTCGTGCAGATTCTGTATGCAAGAGGCCTCGATTGAAACAATATACCATCTCTTGATGGAATGTACTACACTTGTAGGAAAACACATGGCAATTGCGCGGCTATACTTAACTTCGACAAGACCTTTGGATCCAGATGAACGATGGTCGCTTATATTATCTGGAAACAATCAAAGAATGATTACTGCTGTGATTCGCTTTTGGATTGACATTATATCCCAAATCTAGTTTAATATTGTCCTCTGTTTTGGAAACTCCAAAGTCTTAAAATGTCTTTTTCTTTCTTTTCGTTTTTCCTGTTTTACCGATGTATCTAGCTCCTTCTTTGATAAATACAAATGTAAAGGTGTAATTATATAAACCAAAAAACATTTTAAATTTAAAAAAAAAGTTGTCACTTCCCTGGAACCAAAGCGCCCACAGGGAGGAGGGGACACCCATAGCCTGAGCTATCGCATCCAAGGGGTATGTTCAGATTACCTCTGCCCACATTGTAAAAATCCTCTGATGTCATCCTGCCTATATAAGAAGGAGGCATAGGGAGATTCAGGACATTAAAAAAACCCAGACATTCAAAATTCACCCTGCAAGATTACAAGACCCCAGACCACCTATCCTGATCCCGAACCACCTATCCTGATCCATATCCAGGCAGTACCACCCATCTAGATCCAGGAAGACCCAGAAATCCAGGGAGAAAAGAGGAGAGGCCGCTGATTCCCTTTGGGAGAATCCAGAGTCCAGACCCCTATTCCCCAGCTGTTCCCATAAAGGAGAGCCCAGCCGCTGCTTGTGACCAGACCCTAGCCTCGCTGTCCAGAGACCCAGTTAGCTGTCCAAATTACCCAACTCAAGTGCATTTTGTAAGTATCACCCTCCCCAGTACCAAAATGCTGCATACCCGCTATGTTACCTTGCATTCTGTCCAAACCCTATAAAAATCCCATAAGAACCCTAGTGATTTCCCAAATTTTCAGCATCCTCTGTTTATCTGGTCCTTAGAAGATTCTGTGTAGTATATATCTGTTAGTGTAATTCTTTTCAAATCCTTTCAACTAGTTGTGTAAATCCTTAGCACCACTTTTGAAATAAAATAATTAATTCCCCCATAAGGAGGTGTGCGGCGCAAATTGGTTAAAATTGCTATTTAACCTCTTTGCGTGCAGTGTCTTTCTTTAATAATCTAGCCACTAAAATACTGTCTCAGTAGAACAAATCATTTTGTGAGCAAAACCGATTTTAACCCGTGTGATTGCTTTGATTATAAAATCCGATTTGCATTTCCTATAAAGAAACCCTTACTGTCACCCCATAAGAGTCCTCCATTCACTTCAGCATTCTATCTGCTATGTGCCTTTGTACTTTATCAGAAAAAACGATTTCCGATTTTGATTGTTTAGCCCAGTTTCTTCGCTGTGTGCTTGTTTAAATCCGTGAAAAATAAAAAATTGTAATTATGCCACGTGTGATTTTTGCTGCATTGCTTTCCTTCCCAAAGTCAATTCTATTACCTGTATTCATGTTGCTTTAGTTCCCTGCCTTATAGCTTGTAAGCTTTCTTGCCTCTTTAGTACAGCCACACAAATTCCTGTCCTATCTATTCTAGCGCACATGTAAACTGACCTCTAGCTATCCAGTGAATTTTGAGTGCCATTTTGCTTCTTTTTCAAGGGTTCCATTTTCGTTTTGGCTTCCCATTCTGGGGTTGTAGGTCGAATTTACAATCCGATTCCTCCTTCTTATTTGTGACTCCTTGTCCCTCCTTTCCAGCCGCACAAAACTTAGTCAGCAGGTGTTTTGGGGAGTGTTGCAGGGGGAGTGCCTAACAGTTGTGCTCTCTATAAGTATGGCAAAAAGTGACTTTGCTTCCATATCCATTTAAAACTTATGTGTCAAATGTCAGAAAGTTAAATTATTTGTATTATAACATTTTTCTGCATCTTATCACCCCACTGGTGATTGCTGCCCTAAATTTGATTTGTTTGATTTTGCATTTGAATTTAAAAAATAAATAAATATATCATTATTACACACCGGCCTGGTTCATGGTCCATTGTGACACAGGGTGTTTGTCAGGGGGGGGGGGGGGGCGTGAGACGGGTTGGGTGCCTTCTTAAAGCAGAATCCGAAATCAATAAAATTCAAAAGAGTATTTATTGTGCGCCACATCCCTTGTGAGTGTGCCAGTGGAAAGAGTCCTGGTCTGGAGTGTGCTGTGTCTTTAAATCCGTTACAGGAACCTAAACGCCCGACCGCCGAGTAGGCCCAGCTGCACCATGGCTCAGAGCTTGACCAGCGTCCCGGGCCCCTGTCTACCGGGGTAGTCATCCTTCAAGAAAAGCCAGGTTTCCCTCGACTCCCGCCTGCCCCCACTCAGGACTTCCCTTCCGACCTGGTTGCACCCACCAACACCCCCAGGTCAGAGAGAGGAGCGCGCTCGTCTGGTATAGAGGCTCAGGAGCCAGCTCAGAGAAGCGAGGAGGCCACTCAGGGTTCCCTCTCCAGTGCGTGGCTGGGGATGCTCCCCCCTGAAGGTTAAGCTAACCCTGCCAGATGTCCCCGCCCATCTGCTGAGCTGCGGCCGCCCCTCCAGTGGAAGGGATCCTGCTCCCGGTTCCCCACCTGCCCCGGCCGCGGTCTGCTCTGCTGGACCAGACCATAGAGCAAAGGGCGCCCCGGGCTGTGGGTGTGCGCATCTGCAAGGCAAGGGGCCAGCTCGGAGAGGAAAGGTGGCCATTCAGGGCTCCATCTCCGGTACATGACTGGGAATTCCCGAACCGGAAGGTTAAGCCAACCCTGGCCAGATGTCCCAGTCTGTCTGCTGGGTCACAGACCCCCCTATGGTGGAAGAGATCAGCTCCCTGGTTCCTGGTACCCCACCTGCCCCAGCCGTGGACTGCTCTGCTGGACTGGGCCGTAGCCCGGGCTGTGGGTGTGCGCAACTGGGACGCAACCCAGGTCGGGCCATGGCTCTCCCTCTGAATACAAGTGCCCATATCATTAAAATCATTTGCCGCTTTTGGCATCAAAACGCCAGCTTCTTCCCTCATCTCTTGCGGCATGCCCCAAGGCTCCTGTGTCTCACCTAACCTGTAAAATATCTTTACCAAACCCCTATTCGAAATCCTTGATGGCATGGGCATCTATTATACAAATTATGTGGACGACCCGCACAAACGCATTGCCTCCGAGCTATCCTCCCGGCCCTTCTGGCATACCCTGATACCTTTATCTGTTATACTCCATATATCTCATATGCTCCCGCTTTCCCATTCTCACTCTGGCCGGCCTCCCTTGGTCCTTTTCCCGCACCCACCTGCAAGGCTAAAAACTTTGGGGTAATTTTCGACTCCACTCTCTCCTTCTCCTTTCACATCTCCTCTCACATCTCAGACATCTCTAAAAAGTCTAACTATCAGCTACACATCCTCAGAGGTACTCTACCTTTTCTCACTTCCCCCCAGCGTCTCACTATCTCCAGAGCTCTGGTTATCTCCAGGCTGAACTACTGCCACAGCCTCTTCCTCAACCTCCCTGCTTCTGCCCTGCGCCCTCTGCAACTCATCCAGAACAGAACCGTTAGACTTATCCTTGGCCTCAAGCCCAGGGACAGAATCTCTCTCCCTTCACTGGCTCCCCGTGGCTGCAAGGATCAAGTTCAAGACCATCTGCATTGTCCACAAGGCTTTCTGGGGCCTGGGACCTACCTATCTACAACGCTGCCTTCCTAAATACTGTCCCTCAAGAGCCCTCCGCTCATCTATCTCCAACTTTGTGCGAGTGAGCCGGTTCTCTAAGCAGATCTTTGGAGGGAGATCTTTATTCTCGCCGGGGAGCTCCATCTGGAATAGCCTCCCTGCCGCCCTCCGTCTTGAGCCTGATCTCCTTAAGTCCAGGAAACTCCTTGAATTTGAATTTGATTTTTGAATTTGAATTTTTTAAGCATTTGTAAACGCGCGCACAATGAACCAAATCGTATCCTGGCGCAGATGGAGCGAAAAACAGTGAACCAACAGTGAAGTTGGCAGAGAGGAACAACAGGATCATATTGAAAACAACACAAACTGAGGAGTAATCCAAGATCTTAGGATTTTTTGAAAAGATAGGTTTTGACACCTGCTCTAAAACTCATCAGAGAGTTAGCTTGTCTCAGGTATAACGGGAGATTATTCCACAATCTGGGTCCGGTCACTGAAAAGCAACGGTCTCCTCTAGATCTGCACTTCATCCTAGGAATTACAAGGAGGAGTTGATCCTCTGACCTAAGGGTGCGGGTGGGTTGGTATTGTTTCAATTTATTTATCAGATATACTCATGCCATCCCATGCAAACATCTATAGACCAGGCAACCAGTCTTACATTTAATCCGATCTTCCACCGCAAGGACATTTTCCTCCGTCAAAAAGATGTTTAGGGCCAAACAAAATCACCTCCTTTTTCTTTGGGTTCAGTTGCAGCCAGTTTTCTTCCATCCATGTACCTATTTCCTCTAAACATCTGGTAACCAGGGCCAGAGCATCCTCTACATCATCGAGCCTGATGTACAGCTGAGTATCATCAGCATAAAGTGAAACCTGAGATGGTATTTTTCCAGGATATTCATCAAGGCACGAAGATAAATATTGAACGGGAGTGGGGAGAGAGCCGATCCCTGTGGCACACCACAGCACTGGAGGAGGATTTCTGAAAGGAATCCTCCAAACCAGACACTTTGTTGACGATTGGTGAGAAAGGATGTAAACCACTGAAGTGCCCCAGGGTCCACGTTAACCAGATCATTTAGACGATCTAGCAAAATGCCATGGTCCACCATATCAAATGCGGCTGAGAGATCAAGCATTACAAGCAGGGAGAGTTTCCCCGCATCCCCTGCCTGCAACATATCGTCCCAAACCGCCATCAGTGCAGTCTCTGTCCCGTGTATGGACGGAAACCAGATTGCAAGGGATGGAGTAAGCAATGTTCTTCAACAAAATCCTATAACTGTTTAGTAACTACGTTCTCTAGGATTTTGCCAGGCCAGGGGAAACCCGCGATAGGGCGATAATTGCCATAATCTTCCGGGTCCAGTCCAACCTTTTTCAGCAAAGGAGTGACAATCGAAATTTTCAAAGCATCCAGGTCTAATCCCTGGGCGAGTGAAAGGTTGACGAAGTTAGTCATGAAAGGTGTAAGTTCCAAACAGAATCGTTTAGCAACCAAGGCTGGCAATGGGAAGAATGAATCATTTGTGGGTTTTAGCTCAGATAGGAGTGTTATAATATCCTCAGCTGATAATTGCTTAAAACTGAACTGGATTATTGGTCCCATATGTTCTATAGTTTGGCTGACAACCTCACGTTGCAGGATTTTATCTCGATTTCTGCGAGATCTAATATTTTTTTCAATATTCAAAATGTTGTCTCTGAAAAAGTTATTTAAGCCATTAGCGTGGGTCACAGATGAGGCCTTCACTGGTGCATATGTATTCTGCTTAACAAAGTCAGCAATGGTTTTAAATAGTTTTTGAGGATGGTTTATTGCAGTTGAGATTTTTGTCGATAAAAAAAGTGACTTAGCTGTGAACAATGCCTTTTTCTAGCTACTTAAAGCTTTATTTTAGTAGCTCCTTAAGACCTTCCTCTTCTTCTCTTCATTCTCTCTCCCTCTACCCTGCCCTCCTTTTCCTAACAGCTTGCTGACTGGCCGCCTGGCAAACCTCAGAGTCTCACAGGACCCTGGCTCCCCCGCCAGTCCTCTCTCGCACTTAAGAAATGACCCAGAGAGTGTCTCTCTCTGCACCTACCCCAGTCTCCACCGATTGGGCGCACTTGGAACCCCCCTCCCTGGTAACCGTCTATTCACTTGCACGATCCAAATGCATCGTGCCTGAAGATCGTCTGTCTGTTCTCCCCTGTCTTCACCCCTTAATTGCACTTGGTAAAACTGCTAAATCGTTGTCATGCCTATTCTGTGTCTCAACTGTTAATTGTATTATACGCACTTACTCTGCTGTGCAGACGATTATCGTCTCAGAATTTCAAGGGTTCGGAACGACTGTTTTTTCCCCATGTTCCCACCCTCCTTGAGCGCTTTGAAACACTTGCCTTGTGTATAAGCGCTTTATAAATAAACATTACCATACCATACTGGGTACTGGCAGATACATCACGAGTGAATAATGGGTTTGCAGCTTTTTTAGGTGGGTTTTGCTGCCTTTTTATTTATTAGGGTATCGTCCTGGCCCGTTCCGGGCACTTTTTCGTGATAAATGTCGATTTTGGGCAGTAATGGGTTAATGAAACCACATTGTTTCACCTTTCTCATTTGCAAAATGTTCTTCATGCGTGTCTGCATCATTTTCACATGGGTTTCACTGAGTTTTTATTTATAATGGTACCTTTTGTGTACTTTTTTGTGTTAAAATTTAGATTCTGGGCATTAGTGGATAAATGAAAGCACATTGCTTAACCAGCCTCATTTCCAAAATGTTCTCCTCAGTGTTTGTATCATTTTCAGGTGGGTTTTACTGCCTTTTTATATATTATGGTACTGTTCCGATTTTTTCCAGGTCCTTTTTTGTGTTAAAATGTAGATTTTGGTGACTGGCCACCAGGGGGCGCATGGATGATCACTCACTCTGTGTAAGCTCTGCCCCTATGGTCCTTGCAGTGGACTCCTGGGGTCCCCCATGGACAGAAATTGGGTCACAGCTTTATGAGTGTCCTCCGCCCAGCAGAAGAAAACCCAGTGAAAATTGGAGAAGAACTCCCCATGAAATCACCATCTGCAAATGACGGTGCTCAGAGCTCCGGCTGCACAAAATTGAAACTGGTGTAGGCGCATGTGAAATTCTCGGGACAGCCAGGCCGAGGTACTACTCTGCAGCGCAGCGTAGGTGTCTGCCACGCAGGTCACCTTACACTATCCTCGAGAGAAATAAGGACTAAATAGAGACTCTTCCGAGGATAGAAACAAGGACAGCGAGCAGACCTGGGCTCCGTAACAACATGCTCGCCTGAGCCTCAGAACCACGCATCACGGCAACGGCAAGGAGCGGTCACCGCTGGACTCACCTTGGCCTAGACGGTGCACCGCCTTGAAGCGCCTGCGGTGTGCAAACACAGAAATACTTGACCACTTAACCGACACAGAAAGAGGCACCACCCGGAAAGGACCGGGACAAAAAACGCTGGGGTGTCGTCCCATAGCCCAAGCTTCCCCAAGACCATGCTAACACACCCGGGGACTGCACAAAGCGGAAGGCCCCAAGACCCCGGAAGAGGCACAAGATCTCCGAAGCACCACCATCCATGAGGCGGAGAACCAAAATGCAGCAAGAAAAGAATGGTGAGTGACCACTGCTTAAACTCACAAATCAGTCACATTTCATGCACCGCTCTAGTGCCGTTGCGGTGGGTAAGGCCACGGCCCAATCTGAGCCCACAACTCATTTAAGGAACATTAGGCCACACTACACAAGAAGGGGGGAACCCAATCAGTAGTCAATCCAATATTGTTCTCACCATGAAACGCCTGACAACACGCACCACTGGGAGCAAGAAGTAAAGGAAACAGAGACGGAACCATACCACAGGGTGAACCACATAAACACATCGACTATCGCTGCACAGAACGTCCATCACTTCAATAGACTACGTGGCCTCAAGCACACGCAGCCCCCCGCACAGCAAAACCGGAGTGGAGAAAGGAATCCATAAAGCCCGGGACCCCTCTACCACTGTACCGGCCCTTCATCCAAAGTTTGGAGAACGGTACAAGGTCCCACACTTGAGTGCCTTTAGGGGACACGCATCAGTCCCCATCTTGAACAGCCATGCGGTGTGAGTAAAGAGGAACCTCTGGTGAAACAAAACAAAGCGGTTTCCCCCCATTCTCTCCTCACTGCAACATACCGGTCTTGTCAAGCCCACAATAAACCCAGAAAAGGCATCAACATTATAACTAATTCCTGGAATCAGTCTGAAGGCATCCTTGCTTAACTCAGCCGAACCAAGACTCCACGGCTAGACACCTCTATGTAGTTTAAAGAGCTGTGATTGTGTCTTTGGTGTTCCTGAAAAAGAGGAGGAAACGGGCCTTGAGCTAAAAATAACACTACACGCATTGATAAAAATACTCTTTGAAGGCGACTCAAATTGACGAGCCAAAACTCGACTGCATTCATCGTGCAGGCAGAACATCTGGAGGTCCAAGAACAATACTGGCCAGATTCCACAACTACACAGATAAGGCTTGTGTCCTAGACAAGGTCAGGCGTGGTACGCACATCCCCTTGGAAGGAGCAAATATAACCATCTACCAAGATCTCTCTTCTCTTACCTTACCTTGGCTATGAGGAGGAAGTGTCTCCCACTCACCAAATTCTTAAAAGATAAGGCAGTAAGATATCGGTGGGTATACCCCTTCTCACTATCATTTGAATGGGAGGGCAACGCGATACAACTGAAAACTGAAAAGGACATTGCCGGATGAATAGCGGACATGGTCGGAGGGCAGGACGGAGGATCAGCCTCTGACAATGCAAGAAATAGAGACGTAGAGTGGAGGGTCAAAGGAGCAAGATGAAAGAAGATCCCTGGCGCATGGAAGTTTAGGAGGATGAATGCACCATCCGACATGGAACACTGAACATCTAAGATCAGATCGAAGAAGTTGATCAAAAGTCGATCCGAGAGGGAAATTTACTGGCTTGTTCCGAGCACAGTGCTCCAACCTCGAGGCCAGACATAAACTAACAAATGGGCAAGACTGATAGACCTAATAGAAAGTAAGATTCTAACGAAGAAGTGATCCGAAAACAAATGGGGGGGAGGGAAAACACGAGGAACTCATTTGCAGTAGAAGTGTTGATTGCTTTTGGAACGGAAACGGAATAAGGGGGAACTATGGGGGCCTCACTTTAAATAGAAGTGTTAAGTTTAAGGACCAAATGGGGTAAGATCTTCACTGGTGGTCCGAAACTGATCTGGTCAAGATAACCCAGATGGATCGGACGCCACGAATGTTCAAAGTGGGGCAGGAGGGAGGAAGAGGTGCAGACAAAATGGTTGCGACAGGCGAAAATAATGTGGCATGTAACTTTAGAATGTTGACATTGAATTGTAACAGGTGGGAACCAATGATCAGGCAAAATATTGATGGCGCAGATAGCTGACACAATAGCTTACAGACCCGGATCCATCAAGACTGGCACTTTGAACGTCAAGGGACTTAATTCTTCCACAAAAAGGCCACTAGTCTCCCAAGAATTCAAAAGAGCCAATGGAACAAGTTACTTACCTGTAACTGTTGTTCTCCAGCATGGGTCTGGCATGGATTCACATGCTCATGAATATTCCCCATCGTCAGGCTGGGAATCCTCGGTAAAGAAAAAAATCAGTATCAGTTTCGTTTCTGATCTGTCTTTCTTACTAGTAACTAATCACTGGTCTCTGGGTCATACTGCCCCCAGCCAATGACTGCCCTCTCCCTAAGCCCCGCCCCTGGCAGCCATCCTCAGATTTTGTAGCACGTAAAGTGGCAGTATGACCAAGTGAAGAGCCGCAGAGGGGTAGGAGGGAGGGGTCGCATGTGAATCCATGCCAGACCATGCTGGAGAACAACAGTTACAGGCAAGTAACTTGTTCCTTCTCCAGCATGGGGTCTGGCATGAATATAAGAATACATAGCAGTACACACATGCACAACCACGGGAGGTGGCAAGGCTCAACATTAAGCATTACATAAACTCAACATTAAGCAACTCTTACCTCCTCACCAGGCCCACCTTCAGGCGAACAGGTTGCGCAGCACTGCTTGGCCAACTCTGGACTCCTCCCTGGAATCCCGGTCGACGCAGTAGAATCTCGTGAAGGTGTGCGTCGACCTCCACGTAGCAGCCCTGCAGATGTCCAGCAGGGGCACACCAGACAGGAACGCCGTGGTAGCAGCGATCGCTCTGGTCGAATGGGCTCTTGGACGTCCGGGCAACGGTCGGTACACTGCGTGTAGTGTTCTTTTTGCCAACCGATGACAGTGCATGATGCAGCCGTAGACCCATCTGGAAATGGAAGCCTTCGAGAGAGCCTTCCCTTGATTCACAGGTCCAAAGTTCACAAAAAGCTGTGATGTCCTCCGATAACTCTTCGTGCAGTCCACGTAGAACTTTAGCGCTCTAGCTACATCCAGCGAGTGCAAAGTCCTCTCGGCCGGCGATGAAGGCAACGGGAAGAAAACTGGCACCACCAAGGGCTCGTTGAGGTGGAAGTCCGACGGCAACTTGGGCATGAAGGAGGAGTGAGTCCTCAGCACTACCCTCGTCTCGTGGAAAGTCAAGTATGGAGGCTTGCAAGATAGGGCCTGGATCAGCCCCACTCGTCGTGCGGAGGTGATGGCCACAAGGAACGCTGTTTTCCACGACAGAAATTTCAATGGTGCCGAATGCAGAGGCTCGAATGGCGGCCCCATGAGCCTGGTCAGCCCCACGTTGAGCTCCCACGCCGGGGCTGGAGCTTTCACCGGCGGGAACGATCGGAACAGTCCCTTCATAAATTCCTTCACCAGGTGATGAGACCACAGGGATGACCGTCCCGTAGTTCTGGTGTAACGGGAAATCGCTGCAAGATGGATCTTGATGGAAGCGTGAGCCAGCCCCGCCTTGGCCAGCGACAGCAGGTACGGCAGCACTTGGGGGGGCCGTAATTCGCAGAGGGTTAATCTTCTGTGCATGGCACCAGACAGAGAACCTCTTCCACTTGTGTCCATAGCATTTTAGAGTCAAGGACGCCCTGGCCTTTGCAAGCACCTCCTTGCAGTCCACCAGGATATTGTACCCTCCAAACTCTAGCGCTGCAGGAGCCAGGCCTGCAGGTTCAGTGACTCCGGGTCGTGATGGAGGATGGCGCCTCCTTCTCTGGAGAGAAGATCTGTGTCCGTCGACAGTCTGACTGGGGGGACGCTGACAAGTCCAGAAGGTCCGGGAACCAGATCTGCCTCGGCCACGCCGGTGCGACGAGGATCATCCTACACCGGGACCTCTTGAGTTGGTTGATGAGTCGGAGCAGCAACGGCAATGGGGGGAATGCATAAAGGAACAGGCCGTCCCAGGGGAATGAGAAAGCATCACCCATGCTCCTCCGCTGGGGAAACCTGCTGGCGAACCTCTGGCACTTGGAGTTTGTCGCCGTCGCAAACAGGTCGATCTGGGGTTTGCCCCATCGTTGGAAAAGTTGATCCACTTGATCCTGATGCAGTTCCCACTCATGGCACAAGCGCAGCTCCCTGCTGAGTGAGTCGACAACGACGTTCTTTATTCCTGCTAGATGGAAGGGAACCAGAAACATCCCCTGGGTGACGGCCCAGTGCCACAGATCCTGGGCTTCTTTGGAGAGGGCTGGGGATCTGGTGCCTCCCTGCTTCTGGATGTAGAACATCGTGGTGGTGTTGTCAGTGAAGATCCTCACCACCTTGCCCTTGAGGGACGGGAGAAACGACCTGAGGGCCCAGAACACTGCTCGGAGTTCCAGGATGTTGATTTGGAGAAACCTCTCCTCCGGGAGCCGAAGGCCTCTCGGCGTCCGTCGTCACCGTCTCCTGATGTGCCGGGGTCTGAAAGTCCTTGCCCGCCGCGAGATGCGTGCGGGTGCCCCACCATCGAATCGCTTGGCAGAAAACCTCGTTTAGCGGGAACCTGTCTTCGAAGCTGCCCGTCGCTTGCATCCAACGGGCGTCGAGGAACTCTTGTAGAGGACGCATCGGTAGCCTGCACAGGCGCACCAGGTAGATGCATGAGGACATCATTCCTAGCAGAGACTTGATGGATCTCACCCTGGCCACATCCATGGCCAGGAGGCGCTGCACCTTGCCCAAGATGGTCCTCGTCCTCTCCTACGACGGCGAGGCCAACCGTGCCACTGTATCGAGCTTGGCTCCCAGAAACAGTGCGACCTGCGCCGGGACCAGGTGGGATTTCGAGTAGTTGATGGAGAATCCCAGATCCGTGAGAAGTTGGACAGTCTCCGCTGTGTGTTCGATGGCCAGTTCTCTTGTCCTTGCACGGATGAGCCAGTCATCCAGGTGGGGTAGACGTGGATCCCCTGCAGGCGCAGCCGTGCCGCCACTGGCACGAGGCACTTGGTAAACACCTTGGGTGCCAACTTCAGTCCGAATGGTAGGGCCTTGAATTGGTAGTGCCGTCCTTGGACTACGAATCTCAGAAACCTTCGGTGCCCTTTTAGAATGGGGATGTGGAAGTAAGCATCCTCCAAGTCCAGCGACGATAGGAAGTCACCCTCCTCCAGCTGTCCCAGCACATGCTGGATGGTGACCATCCTGAACGTTTGTGCCTTGATGTATTTGTTTAGCCGTCGCAGGTCCAGGTTGGGGCGCCAACCGCCTGTCTTCTTTCTGACGAGGAAGTACCTTGAGTACACTCCGGAGCCCCGGAGCCTCTTCGGGACAAGCTCAATGGCACCCTTCTTGAGCTTCGCCCTTACTTCAACAGCAGTTGAGGGATGTGATTTTCCTTCCTGGCCACACAAGGAATGCAGGGACACCTCTTTAGAAATTCAAGAATCTTCCTGTGGGCCAGGGCATCCAGCACCCAATGGTCGGTGGAGATGGATTCCCACACGCTAACGAACTTCGCCAGCCGGCCTCCCACCGGGGTGCTTCGGTGGGGGCCCGACGCTACGGCCAGTTCAATCCTGCTTGGAGCGGCCTTGCCGCCTTGTCCTCGTTGGCGACGACAACGAGATCCTCCTGACTTGCTGCGTCCTCTGTAGGCCTCCTGCGATGAGGAGAGGGATGCCTGGTGGTATGTTGAGGAGCCGCCACCGGATCCCTTGGTGGCACCCTGTCTGCTTTCAGCGTTCCGAAAGGGCGGCCGTCGTTGCTGCAACACTCCCAAGACCCGAGCTGTCTCTGTGTCGGTCTTGATGGCCTGAAGCGACTCATCCACTGTTTTCCCAAACAGGTTTTTTCCATCGAAGGGCATTTCCAGAACTCTGGTTTGCACGTCCTGGCGGAAATCAGTTGCCTTGAGTCATCCCCGCCGTCGGAGGCAAACACTGTTGCCCAACTGGCGGAATCCGGTGTCAACGATATCCGTGGCCACCGTCATGGTGTGGTCCGAAGGCACCTCACCTTCCTACAGGATCTCCAGGGCCTCCGACCTCTTGTCGTCTGGTAGGAAGTCCAGCAGGGGAGCGATCTTGTACCACAGCTCCTGTCGTAGCGGGCCACAATCGCTAGGGCGTTGGCCGCTTTAATCGTCGTCGCCGCTGTTAGGGAGAATTCTCATTCTATGGCTAATTTCCCTTACCTATAGAGTCCCCCAGCAGCTTTGCTGGATTTGAAGGGTTTGTTTCATTTTACCTGCTAAGAGTGAGACTCTTTTTCCCACTCGCATTTTTGCTATGTGTGTTCTAGGCTATTTTTGTGTTTAATGCCTATGGGATTTTCTCTCCCCCATAGGAACCATCTTTATTCACATGTGTTACACAGCACCCTCAGTGCAGGGACACAGGGGTGTCGTAGCGACCCCCAAACATAGACTCCATACCCTGGGACTGACTACTGTCTCCCAGGGCATGTAAAGTCCCCATTGACTTTACTGGTCAAATCTTATGAACTTAACCAGTACAACCCATCTTACTATGGAGGTACTGGAAAGGGTTAATAGTTTTCCCTTAGGTTCATTTTCGAGGGGGTACCGTAAAGTCCCTCTCTCAAAGGTTTCTGGCTGGTGGCAGTGGTTACTACCATAAATATTCGACCGCAAATATTTCCCTATGGGATTTTCCCATTGTTCGAGGCTACCACTTTTTCTGACAGCCTCTAACATACTGCCGGTGCATTTTAATATTAACTTTGCTCCGGTAGGATTTATTTGCCAGAACTTTAATATAACTTCTTTCTCGTGTCTTTCTCTAAACTCCTAACCCAGGTCGGGGATCCTTTGTTCGTACGTTTGGCGGGCTTCCACCAAGAAGCCCTCCTTTCGGCACCACTGAGTCTGGGATGGGTCCATTGTCTGGGAGGGGGAGTAGGACCCCTGGACAGGGTTGCCTCAGCAACTTGTCGCACTCTATCCTGATAGGCTGGAGGGTCTCCCACCAAGATGACCACTCCACTGTGTGAGTGACAGCTAGGCTGTATGAATGGGGCTCTATTTGCATAAAAGCAGGGTCCTGAGGACTGGAAGAGCAAGACGTCGACACTGGAACTAAGAAGCCGAAGAGGAGAGAAGCCAAAGACATCTGCAATGACTGAACCACCGGTGAAGCCCTGCTGCAGCGTCTCACCACTTTTCTCCACACGACGAGAGAAGATCTTAATCTGCAAGAGCCTTCTTCCCTTGAGCTGGTGGGGCCAACCAGTTTGCCAATCGCATTCCCGGACCTGCCTTGGTCAAATCTCCCGTACCCTGTACTCGGAGGCCGGATAGCCAGGCACCAGTCCACCCGGACCGCGATTTAAAGGAGCGTACCTTTTATTCGTCGGGCAGCACCGCGGCTGGTTTCATCCCTGGGTAGTGCAGTAACTCGAACCTTCCTCCACGATGAGAGCCTCTTTCCCTCTGCTGGATCACCCGCGCTGCAGGAACTACCAGGAACAACCGCCACCGCAGGAGCCACTTCTTCATTTTAAGGTACATTGTTCCGCCAGGCCGTCCTTTCATCACGCGGTAGCACTAAAGGTGTTTTAAATCCTTCACCTACCTGTTGGGTTGGCCGCCCCTCTCTCTTAACATTGTCTTTCGCCCCCTGCATCCACCTTTTCAAAATCGTTAACCAAAGACTTGACTGCAGCTACAAGAACATTTTGCTCCTGGGCCCTTGCCTGTACCACTGACTCTGGCACAGGCCTACTGACTCTGGTCACATTTGTTAGACCTGCTTTCTTTAGATTGATTCTCACTGAGAACTGTGTTGGTGCACCTAACTCTTACAACCACCCCTTGCTTCCCTTTTCTAATCATTGTGAAATGCCATTTTGCTCAGTTTTCATTTTAAGTATTGCCCATATTGATGCACTGTCTTGCTGAACTGGTTCACAAACTGATGGGAAGTGTTGCTAGGATGTATAAGAACCTATTTCTAGATAGCTTGTGCTTTCCCTCCCTTGTGAGGAATTGTTAGAGGATCCCTTGTGTATAGTTGTCACTGTGCCGTTTTGCTCAGTTTTCACTCTGGTTCACTTGGTCTTCAATTTAACTTGGGAGTGTGTATATTTTTCCTTTGACTTAATTTAGCTTGCTTGATGACTGTGATACATGTGTTTTAAAATAAATATATATCTACTTTTTAATACAAAGCTTTGGTCAGTGTTTCCTTGTGCCATAGTACAGTAGGCCTATTGTGTAAACCCTGAATACTGCTCATCTCCCTCTTGAGATAAGTCTGACTGCTCCGCCACAGCTACCAACTAAATCTTTGTGGTACAGACTGATACCAAAGGGGATTTATTGCTCTCACCTGTAGTCCTAATCTTGTGTAGTGCTCCTTAAGGGAAATGCACAGGATTCTGCCTAACACTGGTGTACAGCGGTGAGGATAAAAGTATTGGATTTAAATTTTAGAGTTCTGCTAGTGCTTTGGTTCAAATAACCACAAGGCTAACTATCACAACAAGTTTATTTTAAACAAATGTCAAAGTTATGGAAAGTTACAGCCAGAGACCCTCCTTACTAATACTGCTGATTATTTAAGGGATCTGTGTAGACAGAAAGGTCTTCCTGTCAAAGGCAAGAAACAAGAAATGATTGATAGACTGTTAGAGAAACAAAGTGTGGATAGTGGTGCTGTAGTGCCCACTACCCCAGCAAATGTAGCAAAGAGTAATGAGGATAATGTTGAAGATGTTATTGTTGAGACAGATGAGGAAGAGGAGGATAACAATGTCACCCCCTCTGGCCCTCTACCTGCTCAAAGGCCTCGACCAGTAGCTAATGGACCCTTACCAGGTCCCACATTAAGTCCTGAATGTATCCCTCTAGAAAAAATGAGACTTGAACTTAAATTCAAAAGAATTAGTGCCCAAACTGAACAGAGACATCAGGAACTAAGGCTCAAAGAAATGGAGCTCAACCATGAGCTTGAGATGAAGAAATTGTCTTTGGAAAATGCTTCTCTCCCCGAATCCTCTAGATCTTCCAGTCCAAAAAGACCCTGGATGCCTAAAGAGATTGTGGGTATGTATGAACCTACGTTGGATGTATTAGATTGGCTTGCTATGTTTGAATATAATCATGGGCTCCAGGATATCACAGGGAATCAGTTGATCCCCTGGTTATTCTCTAGGCTCCCCCCTGTTGCACCTGATGTGGTAATGGAGTTGGGGGGGTGGATAGGATGGATTATGAATGTGTAAAGTTAGCTTTAATAGCTAGATTTGGGAAGACTCCTTCCCAGTACCTTAAGAGGTTTAGGACCCTCAAAAAGCATGATAGTACCCCTTGGGCTACTTGGGTGAATGAGTGTTTGAAGAACTTAGAGGTATGGATTAAGGGTTATAGAGTTAACACTTATGAAGGAATGAGAAATCGTGTCATGATGGAGTCTATCTATGATGCCTGCTCTCCTGAGTTCAGACAGCACTTGGCTGATTCTAAGGAACTTGATTCTAAGAAGCTAGCTAAGGCTGCTGACTTGTGGGTTGCCAACAGGGCTACTCACAAGGATTCAGGGGTAACTCAGCAAAAGGATGAGGGACAGCAGCCTAAGAAAGACAACAAAGAGAATTCAAATAATTCCAATTCCAAAGAGGGCCCCAAACAAAATTCGAAGGGTAAGCCACAAGGGAAACCTAATCGGGCTAGTGCACCCTCTGGTCCCAGACCAGAAGGAGGTCAGAACAAGCCACCATTCATAAAGACATTTGGGAAATGTTATGTTTGTGGCTCTACTGATCATGTGAAAGGGGATGCCAGATGTAAGGGTAAACCTTCAGGGGTCCACACTGTCTCCTTAACCTTCGCTCCAGAGGAGGAAGTACATATGGTCAGTGGAAACTTTCAACTACTAGCTGAAGATCCCATTGGAGTCTCAGCTAGTGTATCTTTAGTATCTCTAGGGTTGCGGGAACAACAGAATTTAGATGTGTATAATTCTATCCCTCCTAATACTAAAGAGTATTATAAAGACAGCGTCCTAGTCAATGGTCAGGAGACTCCTGCCATTAGAGACACTGGGGCCAGCATAACTGTGATGGACAAATCTTTTTTCAAGGTGGAGGATGATGCTAAGGCACCCAAACGCCTCACCAAGTTAGCTGGAGGGCCTGTGCAGATTCTTCCCCAATTACCAGCTCTCATCCAGTGCAATGAAATGAATGTCAGGATAACCGTGAGTGTACAATCTGAAGTACCAGGAAGGGTGCTGTTGGGCAATGATCTGAAAGACCTGGGAGTAGTGTCAAGTACTCCCAGACCTCCTAGTAAGAGATTACAGGAGTTTTCCAGACCTTCAAGGGAGAGGACCTTGAGAGGCTCTCCTGAGGAGATGTTAGAAACATAAATCACTCCTACTCCACTGGAGTTATTAACTGCTATTTCCAAGCAACCAGAAGCAAAGGGGAAACCCAAGACTTCAATGAAGAAACCAGCAGAGAACCCTCCAGTACTGCCAACCAGGAAATCTCCTAGGTTGTCAAAAATCACACCTGTGATTCCTCCTCCATTTGAGGCTGAGAGTGAGGTACAACCCTGTGTGGTTGAACTAGAGCCTGAAGATTCAGATCTAGTAGGAGGCCAGGAACTCATTGGAGATCTTGACCCTGTGGACCATCCTGAGCTGCAGTCTTTGCTTGCAGAAGGTTGAGCCCAAAGGGCAGACTTCAGTAAGGGACAAGGAGAATGTCCAACTCTGGAAGGTCTTCGCCACCAGGCAGCTTCTCAGCTTCAAGGGCAAGAGCCTGAAAAGTATAGGTTACACTGGGAAGATGGTCTCTTCTATAGTGAACCAACAGAGTCACTCCCTGGGGACTACAAAAGACTTGTAGTACCCCAAGCAAACTGACCCCAATTCTTGCAACTAGCCCATGAGATACCTTTGGCTGGTCACTTGAGCTTCAAGAAGACCAAGGAAAGGCTCTCTATCTACTTTTATTGGCCTAAAATGGGGGCTGAGGTAGATACGCATTGCAAGAGTTGCCACACTTGCCAAACCTCTGGTAAAAGTGGCTCCAAGAACGTGGCACCTCTAGTGCCTCTCCCTGTGGTGGGAGTACCATTTGAGAGGGTAGGAATCGACATTGTTGGTCCCCTTGATCCTCCAACTTCTTCAGGCAACAGGTTTATACTTGTAGTAGACCATGCTACTAGGTTCCCTGAAGCAATTCCTATGAGGACTGTTACAGCTCCGGCTGTAGCTAAAGCCCTCCTTGGTATTTTAACCAGGGTTGGGTTTCCTACGGAGGTAATATCCGACAGGAGGTCCCACTACATGAAGGCCATGAGGAAAAACTGTGGAGTTACCTACAAGTTCTCAACAGCATACCACCCTCAGACAAATTGGTTGGTAGAAAGGTTTAACAGAACCATGAAGAGCATGATAGGAGCTTTAGAGGACCCTCTTAAGAAAAAGTGGGTCTACTACTGCCATGCCTTCTCTTTGCATATAGAGAAGTCCCTCAGGAGGGAGTGGGTTACAGTCCCTTTGAACCTCTCTATGGCCATCCGGTCAGAGGTCCATTGGCCCTCATCAAGGAGGGGTTGGAGAGTGCTCCTTCCCCCACGCCAGTCAGAGTCACTGACTATGTGATAGGACTCCAGAGGAGAATGTCACACATGATGGCTGAGGCAAGTGATAACTTGAAAGCAGGTCAGGCCCTGGTCAAGCATTGGCATGACCAGAAGGCCAACATGGTTGAGTTCGCTCAAGACCAGCTAGTTCTTGTTATGGTCCCAACAAGGCACAGGGCCTTACAGGACAAATGGATGGGACCCTTCAAGGATGTGGGAAAACTTGGAGAGGTGAACTATCTGGTGGACTTAGGCAATCCTAAGGAGGCTCCTAGAGTCTTTCACATCAACCGTCTAAAAGCTTATGACTCGAGACCAGAACTGGGAGCTTTGCTTCTAGCTTCAGCTCAAGAGGAGGTGGAGAGTGAACCTCTACCTGACCTCCTCAGAGGAAAACCTTTGGATGAGAAAATAGAAGGAGTTAATCTCTCTTCTAATCTGACACCTGAGCAACAGAAGGAGTGCAAAGTTTTGTTGAATCAATTTGCCTCCCTGTTTTCTCTAGCACCAGGCTTGACCCCTTGGGGCCAGCATGATATCCAAACTGGTGGTGACTGTTTACCTGTCAAAAGCAGGGGCTACAATATGTCAGAAAATGTAAGAACCCACATCAAAGGAGAGGTCAACAAGATGCTTGATCTCGGTGTAATAGAGCCCTCTACTAGTCCATAGTCTAGCCCAGTTGTGTTAGTACCAAAGGCAGGATCCAAGGAGTTGAGATTCTGTGTGGACTATAGAGCTCTAAATGCAGTCACTAAGACTGATGCCCATCCTTTGCCAAGGACAGATGAGCTGGTGGATAGACTTGGTTCAGCCAAGTTCCTCAGCACATTTGACCTCACGTCAGGCTATTGGCAAATAGCCCTGACTGACCATGCCAAGGAGAAAACTGCATTCTCCACCCCAGTTGGTTTATACCAATTTAAGGTTATGCCTTTTGGGTTAAATAATGCACCTGCTGCATTCCAAAGGATGGTTAATCAGGTTCTGAATGGGATGGAGGACTTCTGCATGGCATACTTGGATGACATTGCAGTGTTCAGCCCTACTTGGAAAGAACATGACCACCTAGGATTTGTTTCGCAGGCTCTTGAACAGGCCCATCTCACCATAAAAGCAAGCAAGTGCCAAATTGGTCAGAGTAAAGTGGTCTACCTTGGGCATGAGGTAGGAGGTGGAGGAAATAAGGCCTTTGTTCAGCAAGATTGAAGCTGTGCAAAATTGGACAACCCTTTCTACTCAAACCCAGGTGAGAGCATTCCTAGGCCTCACTGGGTACTACAGGAATTTCATTGATAACTATGGGTCCATAGCTTCTCCACTGAATGTAATCTCTTCACCTAAGTTCCCTAAAAATATCAAATGGAATGAGAAGTGCAATCAGGCCTTTGAAAGCCTGAACAAAGCCCTTTGTCAAGCTCCAGTTCTCAAAGCTCCTGACTACCACCAACCCTTCTTTGTACAAACAGATGCTTCCAATATAGGTATAGGTGTAGTACTCGGTCAACTGGATGAGAAAGGTAGGGAGCACCCCATTTGCTTTATCAGTAGGAAACTGAAGGAACCTGAAACAAGGTGGGCAACTATTGAGAGAGAATGTTTTGCCATTATGTGGGCTTTGAAGAAGTTTAGACCATACATGTATGGATCTACTTTCATCATTTAAACAGACCACCAACCCTTGAGATGGTTAATGTAAATGAAAGGGGAAAACCCAAAACTGCTAAGATGGTCAATCTGCCTCCAAGGATTTGATTTTACCATTGAGCACAGGTCAGGATGTCACCACCAAAATGTTGATGGTCTCTCGAGGATGTTTATAACCGTCTAGAGGTAAGAGACTCATCCAGGAGTGGATTAGATCCTCCTGTCCCTTGGTATGGGGGGGAGGGGCGAGTGTTAGGGAGAGTTCTCATTCTATGGCTAATTTCCCTTACCTATAGAGTCCCCCAGCAGCTTTGCTGGATTTGAAGGTTTGTTTCTTTTTACCTGCTAAGAGCGAGACTCTTTTTCCCACTCTTAGGCATTTTTGCTATGTGTGTTCTAGGCTATGTTTGTGTTTAATGCCTATGGGATTTTCTCTCCCCCATAGGAACCATCTTTATTTACATGTGTTACACAGCACCCTCAGTGGAGTGACACAGGGGTGCCATAGTGACCCCCAAACATAGACTCCATACCCTGGGACTGACGACTGTCTCCTAGGGCATGTAAAGTCCTCATTGACTTTACTAGTCAAATCTTATGAACTTGACCAGTGCAACCCATCTTACTATGGAGGTACTGGAAAGGGTTAATAGTTTTCCCTTAGGTTCATTTTCGAGGGGGTACCATAAAGTCCCTCTCTCAAAAGTTTCTGGCTGGTGGCAGTGGTTACTACCATAAATATTCGACCGCAAATATTTCCCTGTGGGATTTTCCCATTGTTCGAGGCTACCACTTTTTCTGACAGCCTCTAACATACCACCGGTGCATTTTAATATTAACTTTGCTCCAGTAGGTTTCATTTGCCAGAACTTTAATATGAATTCTTTCTCGTGTCTCTCCTAACCCAGGTCGGGGATCCTTTGTTCGTCCGTTTGGCGGGCTTCCACCAAGAAACCCTCCTTTCTGCGCCACTGAGTCTGGGGTGGGTCCATTGTGTGGGAGGGGGAGTAGGACCCCTGGACAGGGTTGCCTCAGAAACCCATGTCGCACTCTATCCTGATAGGCTGGAGGGTCTCCCACCAAGATGACCACTCCACTGTGTGAGTGACAGCTAGGCTGTATGAATGTGGGTCTTTTTGCATAAAATCAGGGTCTTGAGGACTGGAAGAGCAAGACGTCGCCACTGGAACTAAGAAGCCTAAGAGGAGAGAAGCCAAAGACATCTGCAACGACTGAACCACCGGTGAAGCCCTGCTGCAGCGTCTCACCACTTTTTTCCACACGACGAGAGAAGATCTTCACCTGCAAGAGCCTTCTTCCCTTGAGCTGGTGGGGCCAACCAGTTTGCCAATCGCATTCCCGCACCTGCCTAGGTCGAATCTCCCGTACCCTGTACTCGGAGGCCAGATAGCCAGGCACCAGTCCACCCAGACCGCGATTTAAAGGAGCGTACCTTTTATTCGTCGGGCAGCACCACGGCTGGTTTCATCCCTGGGTAGTGCAGTAACTCAAACCTTCCTCCATGACGAGAGCCTCTCTTCCTCTGCTGGATTACCCGAACAGCAGGAACTACCAGGAACAACCGCCACCACAGGAGCCACTTCTTCATTTTAAGGTACAATGTTCCGCCAGGCCGCCTTTTCATCACGCGGTAGCACTAAAGGTGTTTTAAATCCTTTACCTACCTGTTGGGTTGGCCGCCCCGCTCTCTTAACATTGTCTTTCGCCCTCTGCATCCACCTTTTCAAAATCGTTAACCAAAGACTTGACTGCAGCTACAAGAACATTTTGCTCCTGGGCCCTTGCCCTGTACCACCGACTCTGGCACAGGCCTACTGACTCTGGTCACATTTGTTAGACCTGCTTTCTTTAGATTGAGTCTCACTGAGAACTGTGTTGGTGCACCTAATTCTTACAACCACCCCTTCCTTCCCTTTTCTAATCATTGTGAAATGCCATTTTACTCAGTTTTCATTTTAAGTATTGCCTATACTGATGCATTGTCTTGCTGAACTGGTTCGCAAACTGATGGGAAGTGGTACTAGGGTGTATAAGAACCTATTTCTAGATAACTTGTGCTTTTCCTCCCTTGTGAGGAATTGTTAGAGGATCCCTTGTGTATAGTTGTCACTGTGCCGTTTTGCTCAGTTTTCACTCTGGTTCACTTGGCCTACAATTTAACTTGTATGTGTGTATATTTTTCCTTTGACTTAATTTAGCTTGCTTGATGACTGTGATACATGTGTTTTATTAGAAGTGTATAAAATAAATATATCTACTTTTTAATACAAAGCTTTGGTCAGTGTTTCCTTGTGCCATAGTACAGTAGGCCTATTGTGTAAACCCTGAATACTGCTCATCTCCCTCTTGAGATAAGTCTGACTGCTCAGCCACAGCTACCAACTAAATCTTTGTGGTACAGACTGATACCAAAGGGGATTTATTGCTCTCGCCTGTAGTCCTAATCTTGTGTAGTGCTCCCTAAGGGAACTGCACAGGATTCTGCCTAACAGCCGCGGACGAGATGACTCGTCGTCCCATTGCGTCCAGCATCTTCCCCTCGCCATCTGGTGGGGAGGTCGAAGTTGAGGATGACACCCCCACCGCCTTCTTCTTGGCCGCCACCGAGACGACCGAGTCGGGGGTTGGCTGTGCCCTAAAGCACAATGGGGCAGAATCGGGGACCCGGTACTTCTTCTCGTACCTATGCCTCTTGGCAGGCATCGTGGATGGGTTCTTCAGGAGAGACAGTCCCTCCTCCCAGATATCGTCAATCAATGGTACCACGAGGACCGTCTTCCTCTTGGCCTCGCGCCGCTGATAGAGGAAGCCTTCCTTCTTCTGCTCTTCGGGGCAGAGCTGGATAAGCTTGGATGCCCTGGCAATCATGGCGTGGAAGGAGCCAATCTCGTCGGGCGGTGAGGCCCAAGGGAGTGGTGACAGAAGACCCATCCCGTTGTCACCACCGTCGTCATCCGTCCCCGTCATGTCCGTATCCGTTCCCGTGTCATCCCTTGGATCAGGGGAAGGGGATGAAGGCTGAGTGGGCCGCAAGGGCTGGAAAGGCGGAGGGGGATGAACTCTCCTCCGCTTGCTTGGAGGGCTTCCCGACGGGCCCGGTTCTGCTGGATCGTCCGTCGGGGTGAGGGGCAATCTCGGACTTATCTCCGTACATAAGGTTTGGATTGCCATCAAAATGGCCGCCGAGCTTTCCTGAGGCTCGGGCACTGGTTGCGACGGGCGTGATGGTTGCCGTTCCTCCACAGGAGCCTCGTCAGTGCCACCATCGCGCTCTTCGTCCGCCTCCTCGGGGTCCCTCCTGTGGGATCGGACCTCCTCAAACCTCCTGTCGAGGCCCTTCACGACTTCAACCAGGTCCTCCTATGCAGCTGTGTCCATGTCTGCAACGGCCACCGCGCCCCCCCCTCTTTTTCCACCGGGGTCTTCACAGGTTTTTTCTCGATGGGCTGAAAAGAGGATTCCCTCCGTGGTGGCAGAGAAACTCTGGGCCCCAAGAAGGTCGCCTCCACTGGGGTAGCCTCCACAGGCTTTGCCAGGGCCGCCGCGACTCCCTCGATAGAGGCCTTAGCCGGGTGAATCAAGGCCTTCGACACCTTGTGTGCGCTAGAGGCCTTCACCTTGGGGGAAGGGTCACTGCCACGCTCCCCCTCGGCTGGTTCCTTCGAGATCGACCGGGGCCTCTCCAGAAGGTTAGCCGGGTTCTTGGATTTTCTCTTCCCCGAGCCAGAGCGTTGGCTCATGGTTGATGCCGTCGGAGAAAGTACGCCCTGCCTGGCAGCCGAGGAGCACGACCGTTCGGCGCTCCCAGTGCCTGCGGACTTGCGGTGCTTTGCCTTTTGTTGGGCCCCCGTCGCCCGAGTGCCCTCACAGGATTTAGGAGACGGATCAGACTTCTTCCTCTTCTCCCCTGCTGGGCTCTTTCCTTCCAGCCAGTTGGCGAGGCGGGACCAACGATCCTTCATAGTCCATTCCGACATGGTCATGCAAAACGCACAGTCCTTCTCCACGTGCGTCTTGTCTTCGTGAAGGCAGTAGAGACATCTCGAATGCCCGTCCTCCTTGAACACATTCTGTAATCCGCATCCACGGCAGTTCCTAAACAGCTCGGATCCAGGTGTCGAGCTTCCCTAGTCCTGGGCCATGTCCACGAGGTAGGACGCAGAATCTTCTGGAATCCTCCAAGAAGGGTAACTCGAAGAAAACATCGCCTTTGAGGGGCGTGGAAAAATACAAAACGGGTCCCCGTTGATCGGAAGTAGAAACGGTGGAGCTTGAGGCTCGATTGATCGAAAAATGAGAATAAACTCTTTGAAAAAGCGCAAAACGCAGAAAAAAGCTTGAGAGCTCAGCACAAGGACTCCCAACACTTGAACGTGCAGTAAAAATCTGAGGATGGCTGCCAGGGGCAGGGCTTAGGGAGAGGGCAGTCATTGGCTGGGGGCAGTATGACCCAGAGACCAGTGATTGGTTACTACTAAGAAAGACAGATCAGAAACAAAACTGATACTGATTTTTTTCTTTACCAAGTATTCCCAGTCTGACGACGGAGAATATTCATGAGCATGTGAATCCATGCCAGACCCCATGCTGCAGAACTTGACATACTCTTTCTCCAGGAGACTAGATATATATGTGGGGAAGAACGCAAGGTTCTCTACACCAGGTTTGGGCTTGAATATTGGAGCTCAGGCCCCCTACAGAAAGCCATGGTGGGTATCCTGATCAGAAAGGGACTCAAATTCGAGGTTAGCAAAACCTGGTCGGATGTGGTAGGTAGAGCAATCGTACTAGTAGGTAGTCTACACAACACTACCATCACACTAGCCTGCATTTATGCATCCAACACAGGACAGTCCTGCTACCTCCAGCATATGGTCCCAAAGGTGATGCTTGAGGCCGAAGGGGAAGTTATTTTTGGAGGCGATTTTAATATGTGGGCAGCCCCTACACTTGACAGACAAGCCGGCAACCCACGAGCGAATGAACCACCGATAGCAGCCGCACCAAAGTGATCAAAATGATGAACATATACAGATTACATGACACGTGGTGTCACTTACACCCCCATCAGGCGGGATTTTACTCGAACCCACACTCCACATATACAAGAATTGACTACATATATCTCACCCCCAGCTTAATCGATGCAATGTCCACAGCAGTGATCACCCCCATCTCCTGGTCGGACCACGATATGGTCACCGTTACCCTTAGTCTTATAGCGGTGCCGCACAAAAACTCAAAATGGCTCTGTAACAGTCACGTTGGAAAGACCCCATATTCCGGGAGCAATTATCGAAGGAAATCACAGAATATTTTGAACTGAATAATACGGGGGAGGTGTCCAGAAACACAGTGTTGGAGGCGGGAAAGGCGACATGGAGGGGTATACTGATGAGGGAGGGGGCTGCCAAGAAAAGAGAGAGGGCCCTGATAGAAAATAAACTCAGAAATGAGATTTCACAGTTAGACCTCCAGGCGCAGTCCAACGATGCCGAGAGGAGAGAAAGAATAGCAGAGGCGGCCCAGAAAATGGAAGAACTTCGCCGGCTGGAGGAAGGGCTAGTTGTACGTAAACGGCAATTTTATATATTGAGGTACTTTTGTGCCCCGTTCCGGGTACCATTTTGTGTTAAAATGTAGATTTTGGGCAGTAATGGGTTAATGACAGCACATTGTTCAACCTTCCTAATTTCCAAAATGTTCTTCGTGCATGTTTGAAACATTTTCAGGTGGGTTTTGCATCCATTTTGTATGTTATGGTACTGCACCAGATACCTTTTCGTGATAAAATGTATATTTTGGCCCGTAATTAGTTAATGAAGAGCATATTGTTGTAGCTTTCTCATTTCCAAAATATTGTTCATTTGTGTTTGCATCATTTTCAGGTGGGTTTTGCTGCCTTTTTATATATTAAAGTACCGTTCCGGCGTTTTCCGGGTTTTACGCACACACCCGAAGGTATGGAGATTCTGGAAAAACAGAACAGACTTCAAAGCACATGAAATGCTGCCGCCGAAGCCTATTCATACGAAAACAATTCAATAAAGGCTCAGAGGGAGAACTGAAGTGAAGACATAGTTTATAGAAAAGAGGGTATAGTGAAATTTCAGACAGCAGGAAGGCTTTTGTGGTTAGGTGTGCGTTTCAACAAAGTGCACACAACCCTTAAATGAGGCTTCACTCAGGTTTGGTTATTTAGAGATGTGGTTTATTTATCACACTGATTACTGGTCTTTATATTAAAGAAGACAGAATACCTCTGTAAAGTCTTGGGAGAGAGCACCACAAACCCTGCAGCATTTCCTCTCCCTCCCACTGCGCGCGCCTTCCTACGCACTGCTCCCGCGCCTCGGCCTCTGCCTCTTGCGTATGTCCTTGCACGATGACAGGGTACAGAGACCGAAAGCAGACTAGGTTGCACACACCTCCTTGAATATGATACAAATGTAATAAAGTTCATAGTCGCCTAACTTTCCTGGGTTCTTTTCCCACCTGGGCACGCTTAGTCCCTCTTCTTATGAGTCACGCATTCTTGCACTGGTTATTCCTTCAGTCAGGCCTTGAGGTGCATGGCTTTGCTCTTCAGCTGACTGATGCTCCCCTCTTCTAATTGTTTCTGGTTCTTCATTTCTTCTGAATACTGCTCCTCTTTCACTGTTCCATTTCTTACCATCTTCTGCATGTAAGGGATACATGGTATCACAGGTATGACATTGACACAAAAGTTACCAGTTTCGAAAACCTTTATTAAGTTCTTGGGGTTTGTAAAACTCCTACTTTGCCCTATAGCTGCAATGGGAGTAGTCTCGCCATCAAATAATAAAGAAAACACACTCCTAGTCCATCTTTATCAAATCAAAATGGCCTATACTAAAAAATACGAATGCCTGCCCTATCTCTTATGCAAAATGTGCAAAGGGGAATGTGTATGCAAAGGAAAGTCAGTGTTATAATGAAATTAATAAAAAAAAAAAAAAGGGGTTGAGTCATCTCTCTTCCCCACGTTGGACAGCACAGAGTAAGGCGGTACACATCGGAAGGATGACACACTCTGGCTCAAAACATCAAAAGGCACTTCATAAACATGGATTGGGCCCGCTTGGCCTTCCACGTTAACGTTGAACAAAGTTCACGCCTTTTCTTTTCACAGTTCAAACACAGTTTCTAAATTCAACACAGGTCTCCCTCATTTGGGCTTGTAGCCTTTCCAATAGTTCAATTCAACACAGTTCATGGGGTTCCCTTCCCCAAGCGTAAATCCACTTAATTTGCAGGTTTCCCTCAGTCAGTCTCTGACCCTTTTTTTCTTTTCTTTTACAATCTAAGACTTTCGAATGTGCGAGGATGTGGTTAGAACCTCCGCATGACCACTTCGACCTTGGCTTTTAAAGTTTATTGGCAGTATCTTTTCCTTTCAATTACTTTGCCACTTTCATAACTTTGCCGTTTTCACATTTAGACATCACATACTTCGCAGAGACTTTTGAGTGGGCAATCTCCTTCGGATGACCACTCCGCTACTTCATATCATTTAGTTAAAGTTCAAACAGTCTTGCTTTCTTTCGCATTTCACCAGCACACGCGCAACTTTCAATTGTGAGATAGATTGTTGCCGATTCAATCTCTCCTTGTGGCAAACCGGCCTTTCAACTCACCGGTGGTGTGCATTTATTTTGCTTTCCTTGTGGCTTTGATTCAAGAGTCATGGCTAATACCAGAGGCTTGGCCTCGCTTCCCCAACTCTGCTGTTCAACCGGAAGGGTTGCTGGCATCCTTGAAACACAATGCAGTTTTCTTCTGTTTCAGCAATGGGCTTTTCACGTGTATCCTTCCCAGTTCTGTGGAAGTAGCGACTTCCTGCAGGGATCTTTATGGTTTCTCTACTCCTTTCTCTGGTCCCTCAATCGATTGTCCTGCTCCACTGGATTTGCCTTTGCACCGGAAAATATGCTCCTTCTCGTGTCTCAACTTGCTCAGAGTGTGTTGCTCCGCCTTTTACTCAGGTGGGGAGAGCTAATGGGTATCAGATGTGTGCAATTAAGGTTAAGTGCCTGACTTTGCCTGACCTTGTTAGCGGGACATGTCCAATGATATGTCTGGATGTTAGCCTTTCTACTCTCAGGCCTCCTCTTGCTTGGCCCAGTGTTTGTGTAGTGAAGTGGGAGGGGTGGAACGTCAGAGAATCCTATTAAATAGGATTTGGTATGGGCTCGGGAAAGCAGGATACCATGTCTCACCATTGGATATCTCACCCCCACTCCCTGAAGATCCCTCACCCTTGTGATCCTTCAGCACTGGGCTACCCCCAGGGTCTGGATCCAAAGGCGATGGCCGTGCTCTGGCCACCTGAGTGAGAGATCCCTGGGGACTAGCAGGTGAGACACCCTTCACAGCGACTACATAGTCAGTGCCCATTCTCATCACACACCATGCACTAGTCTACTCTACCTGGGTAGTGTTTTCTTGTTTTTATTACTGAACTTGATTTTCACTACTTATTCAGGAAATATGGTGGGTGCAACTGTGGTACTGTGGGCGTCATAGCTCTCTTTTATTTTTTCCTGCTTATTGTGTGCTCTGTATCAGATTTCCTGACAAAGACCATGCACTCTGTCCTTGATCTCTGAGAGCCATTTTGGCATCAGTCTATTATTCATTGTTCTGCTTCTCATTTCCTCGAATAAAGACACTCCTATAATGTTTTAAGAGTATCTCTGTGCGTGGCTAGGGCTTACGTAACTGTTTTCTTTGCTTACATTCCAGAGCCAGCTGCCAGCTGTATGCTCTCCTTATCAATTGTTTCACCCTCTCGACTTGGCCATTGGCTTGAGAGTAGTAGAATTCTGGCTGGCATTTTCGGACGTTGTTTATCTTGTGAAACCTCTGCATGACATGAGTTGTAAGCTTCACTCTGTTACCTGTAATTAATTTGGAGGGTTATCACTCGCTCTCGGAACAGCTGTTTCAGGAGCTTGATCGTAGACTTAGTGGTGATTTCTAGAGCAATCCACTGTGACATGTAGTTCACAGCTACAATGCCATACCTGCTGTCACCATCCATTCTCTCTCTCTCTCTCTTTCTCTCTCTCTGTCTCTCTCTCTCTCGGGCCTATAAAATCTAACTCCACTTTTTGAAACCAGGTCTGGGATGACAATGTTTCTCAGAGGCAACTGCCTGGTGTGTGAACACTTGAACACTTGCCATTATTGACTGCAAGATTAATAGTGCTGTCCATTGCAGACCATAAGTAGCTTTCCCTAATCCTCTTTTTGGTCAGCATGGCTCCCAGATTTCCTTTGTGTGTTTATCCTATGCAGTGCCTCCTCAAACCTCTCAGTGGGACAAACTTGATGATGCGCATGACACATTTTCCTTGTACTGTCATTTCATCCACTAACTTCCAATGTGGCTGTATTTAGTCATATAGATTCCTCTTGTCAGGCAAATGAGTAGTCGAGAATCTCCGGACCAGGCCCAGGTCCGAGTCTTACTCGTCATTGCGTATCCCTGTGTCTTCGCATATGGTCAAGTCCCATTCCTCTCTGAGGTCTTCGAAGGGATGTTACTATGCCTTCATCATTCAAGAATTCCACGATCTTCCTCCTTAGGCTATTTGAAGATGGGACATACAGTCTGCTTGCTTACTTTTGAATTCCACTATCTTCCTCCTTAGGCTATTTGAAGATGGGACATACAGTCTGCTTGCTTACATTTGCACCCTGGGATATATTGCACTGGAAAAAGTGCTCTTACCTTTTTCCCACATGCCTTGCCAGTCCCAAGGTCGATGGCTTTGACCACCCAGTTGCAGGATACTTACTAATGGCTTATGATCATGTATGGGAGCGAGGGGCCGCCAGACCCCTCCCACCCTTTACTTCCTAGTACAAACTTGGACCAAGTGCCTCTAGTAGTGGGTGTACCCCTTGCCCTTATGCGATGTTAACCCTGGTTGACATTCGCGTAGATGGGACCACTGAGCAGGACACAGGGCCTCCATTTTTGTGCCTCCTTTCCGACTCCATCTTGGTAACCAGGACTCACTGCGATAGTACAAAATGCCTCTCTCCCTTTGCTTTCCCTCGCTGCACGCAGGACCCGAACACACACACACACACACACACACAGCCCCCACCCTTGTTCCCACTCTGACTGGAAAGCTTTGCAGCTCCATTCTCACGCTGAAGCCAGAGGTATTTGCTACAACTTATAAATGTAACACATCACTCTTCTTCTGAGATCACTGTCCTGCATGTGAACCAGCATAAAACTAAACTTATGGCTCGTCCATCTCCACAAAACGTGTCTTGGCCCCTGCACCCTTGCCAGTGGAAACTTACTGCCATTCCAACCCCATGCCCCTGTAAGATATTCCTTTCATGTGCCAGACCACTGACCATGCTCGATGCCCACTGAGTGAACCCCCTACTAACACAAGACCTTTGCGGCAGTATATCGTGTCCAGCACTAACAAATACCACATACCTAAGCTTTGTGTAAACACAAGGCCCGCATTCTGATCATTGTTTATTGTGGTCAAGACCTCTAACCTATAACCTGTATAATCAATATGTTTAGCATAACATAGACATCTAGGTACTGTTGTAGATATATGGTAACTACAAAGAGTACTCTTGAATTATTGGCATTTAAGTGCATGACTTATAAAGAATGTATTATGTTAGCTTAGATAGTAACCACCATGTATCATCATGCCCCGAATTCACCCACCCAGAGTGCAGATGGCTGATGTTCATCCTCCCGCCAACCAACCAACCAACCAACCAACCAACCAACCAACCAACCAGCCAGCCAACCAACCAACCAACCAGGAGGACGAGATGATGCCCACACCTGCAACACCACCCTGACAGACCAATCCTGGTCCAACGTAGTATCATATGTTAGATGCGTCAATGTGTATATGTAAGTGTGATGTAATGTCAATTGGGCAGAGCGCTCTCAGAGATCTTTTGAATGCCATTCATTAGATAAAGACTTTTCCTTTGAACACTCGCAGCCTGCTCTCTTTGCCTTATTCTCTGCCTGGCGTGTCTCAAATTACATTCTTTTTGCACGTCTAGCAGCGGAGAGGGCACAAACATTTGGTGACCCCCTGCGACGTGATTCGGAGAGGTGCCTTGAGGCCATGCTGTGCGGCGAGATCCGGAACGCGCCCCAGCAAAACCATCGCCCCCACGGCAGACCAGTTTGTGCGCACCACGAGAGAAGGGTCCAGGGTTCCCGGTTGACGAATACCCGATAGAAGAACTGCTCGCCAAGGCGGGCCAAGGCTTTGTTGGGGTGCAAACCTGACTGGGGTCAGACCGTGAACGGTGACCCTTGGAGCACCTGCCGAACACGTGAGTGCCGGTTGCGAAGGTTCCTAAGGAAAGGTAAGGGGAAAAGAGTAGGGAACCAGGGAACAGTGGGAAGTAGATGAAGGGGAGAGTAGTGCCTGTGTGAGTGATGCTGAGGCTTTTCTGATCTGTCCTTTATATGGCCATTAGGTATTGCGAAAAGTGAGAAGAAGAAGAGAAGTGGTATCCTAGCCCGAACGGGGTAGAAGGCGGCGTCGTGTAGCATTGTCTCGTCCAGTGCAGATTAAATAAGTGAAGATAAGAGAAAATAGTAGGAGTCTCATATATTGAGTAGACTCGGAGTAGTTATTTAGAATATTCTTTTTCCGTGCAAGTAAGAACTCTTGGGCTAAGACAACAGGGTGGAAGAGGTGTGGAGTGAGTGAGAAGATTGGGTGAAACGGGGAAGGTTTGGTAACAAGAAAAAATGGGAGCTAAAAAAAAAGCGCAGGCCGTGCATGTGCATGATATATGTTATATGTTTTGATTATCACGTTGCCCACTTTTTGTTTGTCTATCAATGCATTGAAATAATTTGTTGTTAAAAGTTTCTATGTGTAAAAGGAGGGGTGCCTAACCTTAAGAGTATCTAAGTAAGATTGCACACAGCTAAACAATAACTGTGAGCAGCTGAATGATTTCTGATATATAATTGATAACATACAGAAGAGTAACTGGGTGAGTGGAAGTGAAAGCATAGGCCTGAGTGGACACGCAATTGACCAGAAGTATAATTATGGGGGAATAACACCCGTAGCTCATATTTGTCAACACCTTCCACTATACAGTGAAAAGATACAAAAGTACCACGAGCAGTGGGTGACAGAGATAACAGGAGATAGCATAACGCCAATTTGGCCAGAAGGTGGGTCGTTTGATAAAAGAGTATTAGATCTAGTGTCCACACACTTACTAGCAAAATACAAAGGGAAACAACTACAGAATAGAAGAGAAGTATTGGACCTGTGGCGAATGTTCGAGGAAGTTACACCCACAACAGAGGTAGGTAATGAAAAATCAAGTGACATACAGAAAACACAGGAGGAGGTGAGTGGAACGCCCAAGGGAGAATGTACAACCACCACAGCAGAGGGCGAGACAACTAAAATATACCCCTTAAAGTCAAGACCAGCAGTAGGGTATAGTGAGCCTCTGTATGTACCAACATCTGTCACCCCCACTCCCTGACCAGCACAATATCAACAGCACCGCCACCGTATGACAAAGGAGGTTTGTATGGCCCAACAAGTGCACCCCCCATGAATTTAGCGCACCTAACCGGAGAGTTAGACCGCCGGTTAGCACATGCCCAGATGGAGATAACACGGCTACGGCCAAATGTTGCCTGGGGGAGGAGATGTAATCCACCATTAACTATGGCAGATCTCACACCATCGGTGAGTATAGCAGGGGCGGTGCCGCCAGCACTCTCAGAGCCAGCGCGATAAACATCCTCCCAGGGGACACAGATACCACAGGGACGGGAAAAAGAATGACAGTCAGGGGAGTTCCTGTTCCATCTAAACGACAAGCCCGTAAGGATCATACGCTCACCCACCCCGGAAAGTGAGAGTGGGGAAGGGCACGAGGAGAATAATGAGCTAGAGTCCGAACTAGAAGAAGTGTGGAGTGACTTAGATGAGTACGAAGAAGCAGCTGCAGCAGCAGGGTCTCCGCTGCCAGATCGCTGTTATTTAGACGACCCGTCACCACCTTTATGGCAGGGCAAATTAAGACAGAGAGGAGGAAACATGATGGTAAATAAAATAAAGAAGGGTGCAGTAAGTAAGAGTGGAAAGAAACACAAGTTACAAATGCCATTAATACACAAGGGAGCAGGAAGGCCACACTACATTCCGACTATCGGGAGGGGCCGGAAAATGGATACATGCATTCGAAAAGAACACAGCCGTTTAATAAACACCCTTGAATTGTGATCACTTGTATCTGTCCTTACTGTTGCCACCATGAAATCCTTATAAGTATCACAATGTCTGCTACAAGGGAAGACATATCATAAGGGCTCACTAATGTGATGCCGCTGGTGGTGTGGGCCAAAATTGTATTTCTTTTATTTATTCATCTTTTTTCATTTTGGTTTACCCATCTTCCACAGAACAATACATGAAATTGAAGAACTTTCTTCGAAATCTGGCACAATCTCTGGCGGCTTCCATGAGGGATCATCCCCTTTTCTCAGCCATAAACATCATTTAATATATACATAATACAATTAATGGGGCTGCCAAATGACCAATGCTCCCCTTCTATTCCTATGCTAAAGACACTCAAATAGGTTTAAGAGTCACAAGCCCTTAGGAAAACATTTCCACTATGTTGAACGGAAAGGGTAATTGAGAAGTTAATGGGGATAGTTACCTGAATGCCAAGATAGAAATCCTTTGTACTCTGCTGACAATACTTTCTGAAATCCCTTACTTTATCCATTTCCCACTCTATTTTGGTGATTCTTTTGAATACACCAACTCAGTTAAAGGTCTAGCCCTGAGCGTGACATCAACTTAGATATGAAAATGCAAGTCGCTCATGTCACTAAAGAATGATTGTTACAAATGAAACTGCTCACAAGATAGTTTTTGCTATATGAAAATCAGAAAGTGGCTGTAGCTTATAACCGATGTCGGGGTGAAGCTTGTCTTTGCAGATGCTCTCTAGTCTGGCCTTCACAAAAAGTCAATAGCCAGACTTCAAAAGGTACAAAACATGTCAGACTGAATACCTGTGACATCAGAACCACTGAATTCATCACTCCCATGAAATGGGTCCTCCAAATCCACCTATGGACAACATTGATGCATAAATCAATCAAACACATATGAAACTGTACTGTTATTGCATGTTGCTAAGCATCTCTAACCTACCTCATAAATGGTATATGTACCTCTGGTTCTGTACGTAATCTATTTTAACACATCCTGGACCTACGTTCATTATTTCTGATCAAAGCACTCATGATTTTTTTTTGAAAATCTGAACATGAAGGACCATTACTGCAGTAGGCCCCATGACCTGCCTGAAGAACAATTTGACATGCACTGACCCTAAGTATGTGAAGCTGGTGTGCCAATGTGCCATACTACTGGTGGTGCCTGGCACTCTCAGCTCTGGGAGAGAGTGGCTAAGTTGGGGGTCTGCAACCTTTGGCTCTCCAGATGTTTTGGAGTATGATTCCTATCATCCCTAGCCACCACAGTCAATAGCAATGTATCATGGATATTGTAGTCCAAATCATCTAGAGAGCCAAAGGTTGCAGACCCCTGGGCTAGCTGAACAGCACTATATATCCCCCATTATATGCACATCCTCAGTAGTCTCTACATATAATATAAGATACATGGCAAAATATACAAATGAAGTCATGTTTAAGAAAAAATGTACACAACGGTTATACTACACCCCTACAACACTGTACTAAATGGGAGTCGCGCACTCAAACAAATGCTGGAGGGAGTGTGGATCCCTAGGCACGATGGCCCACTAACTATGGCACTGCTCCAAACTCTCTCAATACTGGAGGGGAGTCCACAGACAGATTGAGGGCATCAACAGGGCCACAGTCGTATTCACACCTGAGGTGATGCTGCTGGGGCAGAGGCAGACGAATGGCACGAAGACCATTTAACCCGCAGAATCATAGGGATACTGCTATTCACGGCTAGGAAATTACTGACCACCCATTGGAAGGCTAAGACCCCTCCCTCACACTCCGAACACACAGAGCTACTAGCAAAAACATGCAGACTAGACCTAGCGGCTATGGCTAGAAGACAAACATACAAACCCACTAGGGTGGCAAGATTCCGGGCACTCATAGACCAGTAGACCTAAAATAGGAGGGGTATGATTGAACGAAATGGGACAAAAAAACAAACAAATAAACACTCGCAAAAATCAGGTCACACAGCCTGCAAAGGGGCTCGGACAACGAGATCGAGATCGAAAGCCAATGTCATTGGAACATTACCTCAAGGGCAATGAGAGCACTATACCACGGAGCAACTCACAGTTTGCGGGGGTCGAGCGGGATGTTATATTGGGGTTTTAAAGCTCATCTAAATTCACCAAATTAGGGGATGTCGACATTGGAGGGGAGGAGGATGGGCAACAACGGTCCGATGCTGCATGGAGAATAAGAATACTCAACCCGTGTGGGAGTATGCAAATGAAACAACATGCTACTGTGAACCCAGCCCCCCAATGCTTTGTTTCGTACTGTACCATGATTTGTGAAATGTTAATAAAAAAGAGTTAAAAAAAAGAAAACATGCACACTTTCCTTAAATTTGAGAAACATTATCTTACCATAAATGATTTGGACCCCCGACATGGTACACCCGTCGTCGAATAGCTGTTCGCTGTCTGATGGCTCTACCAATAGGGTCAAGGAGGCGAAGTCTATTTCTCACTCTCCCTCTTTGAATTCTTAGTCCCCTGCTCCTTAGACTTCCACATATATAGCTTTCGCCAGAATTAGGTGTTGAACTTAAAATGTTTATAATGTTCTGATCAAGGTTTGCATCATTGATATCTGTAAATCTAGACTCAGAAGATGTAGACATGCCCAGTTTGACTCTTCTCCTGTAAAGCGTAGATGGACTTATATTTAAACAAGCTGCTATTTATGTCCAGGAAAATCCAATCTCCCATAGGTATTCAATATTTACTTTTGAAACAATAAACCTGCAGAATGAGAATGTAAAAGAGTTGCTCAGTCTTCTGTCGCACAACTATAAGAAGGAAAAACATAAAACGTAACTCACCTTGATCTTCCTACACCTTGAATTGTGGTGGGTGTACAAAACGTGCTTGCAGGAATGTTTGATAAAATGGTAATCTTGCTTTCAATATTTGTAATAGAAACATATGTACATTTACAGAGTTCTTCCAAAATAAAGGTTCCGATGGAGCCCAGTGTTTCAGAATGATTGCAGACTGTTAAAATAGCAAGTAATATTTCCAAATGACTTTCAAGTTTTCTCTGCAGATGTTCCAAAAGGTTAATATCAACAGACAACAAAGCTCGTTCTAAAGCATTGAAGCATGATTTTAAAGAAATTACATAATCCAAAAGATCATCAGATGATGCTTCAACGCAAAAACACAGATTAAGAAATAGCATAATATAACCTCTGTAAACACTTCTTAAAGCCATGCTTAACCAGGGCTCTAAATGCAATGAATGAGCAGGGTTTCGAGTTTATTGTTCCTGTTTCCTTTGAACTGCAATTTCATTGGTTTAAAAGTATCACATGCTTTTCAATGCAACAATTTTAGTAAGCTATAATGTTAAAATCACTTCATCGCATGTCATATTCATTTCAATGGGTTTCTTATTCATTCCAATCCATTACGTACTCATTTCAATGCATGTCTTATACATTTAGCTGTATGTTGTATTCATTTCAATCCATGTGTTATTCATTTGGATGTATGTTACATCCATTCAATGCATGGCCTATTCACTTCTACGTGTGTCGCATTAATTTCAATGGGTGTCATATTAATTTCAATGCATGCCCTATTCATTTCAATACATGTCTTATTCATTCCAATGCATGCCCTATTCACTTCAACGTGTGTCATATTCATTTCAATGGGTGTCATATTCATTTCAACACACGTCTTATTAATTCCAATGCATGTTACATTCATTTAATGCATTTTACACTCACTTCAACGTGTGTCATATCTATTTCAATGGGTGTCATATTTTTTCAATGCATGTCCTATTCATTTCAATGCATGTCTTATTCATGCCAATGCATGTCGTATTCACTTCAACGTGTGTCATATTCATTTCAATGGGTGTCATATTCATTCCATTGCATGTCGTATTCACTTCAACCCGTGTCATATTCATTTCAATGGGTGTCATATTTATTTCAATGCATGTCTTATTCATTCCAATGCATGGTATATTAATTTCAATGCATGTTACATGCACTTCAATGTGAGTCATATTCATTTCAATGGGTGTCATATTCATTCCATTGCATGTCCTATTCACTTCGTGTGTCATATTAATTTCAATGAGTGTCATATTTATTTCAATGCATGTCCTATTCATTTCAATGCATGTCTTATTCTTTCCAATGCATGTTATATTCACTTCAACGTGTCATATTCATTTCAATGGGTGGCATATTCATTCCATTGCATGTCGTATTCACTTCAACGTGTGTCATATTCATTTCAATGGGTGTCATATTTATTTCAACGTGTCATATTCATTTCAATGGGTGTCATATTCATTCCATTGTATGTCGTATTCACTTCAACAGGTCTCATATTCCCTTCAATGGGTGTCATATTCATTTCAATGCATGTCTTATTCATTGAATTTCAGTGTATGTCATACTGATTTCAATACATGTCATACTCATTTCAATATGTATTATAGTCATCTCAGTGTATGACTTACTCATTTCACTGCATATTGTATTCACTTCAATATGTCACATTCACAAAGGTATAATTTTGACTTGAACGGCCTCCCATAGTTTCAGTCGCTGTTCCAATTGTACGCAACCAGCAATATTTTTCCTTACATGGAATTTTCATCCAGCTCCTTCAATTTCATGAGTTTCCAAGATGTCAAATCTAAGACGGGTTTACCCCTTCTTAGTTGTGGAGACAGAAAATGATCCAGCACTGGGACAACAGTCAAGTCAGTTAACGAATGTGCACAGAAACTCTCATTGATGTGCTCCTGGCAATATCCTGTGTTAGACTAGATTTCCCTTTTTCTGTGAAATTCTCTCCACCAGTGACTCCCCCAGCACTTTTTACTGATTCTCCTGAATGAGTGGGGACCTTTTTCCACCCTCATCACACCAGCGCTAAAAACACTACACTGGCTACCAATAAAACAGCAAATCAAATTCAAATCAATGTGCATCACGCACACAGCAATCCACAACCAAGGCGCAGAGTTCCTGAGAGACAAAGTCAGCCTACATCACCCAACAAGGACGCTCAGATCAAGCAACGACATCCGCTTGGGACAAAAACGCTACAACAAAAGAAAACTCAGAGGATCTTCTTTCTCTCACCTTGCATTAAAAACTTGGAACGCCTTACCAAAGAACATACGTAACACAAGAAATCACCTACTATTCAGAAAACTCCTCAAATCCTGGCTCTTCACTGCATAACTAGAAGAACGCCCACAGGGGCAGATACATAGTTAAAACAATGATGAGTGAAGAAACCGATCCTGTATCCCACTAAACAATCTATTACAAACAGAATCAAAGGAAGACATTCTACGACATACCGAGCTTACCCTCTGAGAGATAGCTATGACGTGACAAAACTAACGAGTGAATACACAGCTAGACTAGGACGGAAGGACAAGGACGATCACCAATAGCACCCTTGCCCCAATTACACACTAGCACCACAGACCACTGACAGAAATAGATAGCAAGGAAGTAGGGGACTGCTAATCTAGAGCACCAATACTAGAGGGGGAGACTAGACACACCGTGTCACATTACACTAAGTCCAAACACAACACAGCCGGGAACGTGCCACGCCGTCACTCACGACAGTTAGATGGACAAGAAAGGAAAGTGGCAATAAGCTTACCTACAGGAATGTCAGTTAAATAGAACAAGTTCTGCAATGGCTTAGGATATATAACCTACTAACCCAAGCTCAAACCTCTGCATACCTAACTCACCTGAACATCCACAGAACCATCTCTCGCCCAGCAAACCGCATGCACTTCACCAAACTGCAACAACAAGCAAACAACACATAAACTGCACCAACAGCACATGAGGCCTCGCATCAGCCCGATACTCACACCAAAGCTCAGCGCACAGTGAAAACAGAACAGCACACCACTTCTCTCACTGTTCTGCCCCTTCTTCACCCGACTAACCGAACCCGCCTGCCTCTTGTTTTACAGATCCACCTGAGCACCTGGTGACCACTTCCGTTGGTGACGGTGCGCTGTGTAAATACCTTTAACATTAACTCACTCCTTCTTTTCCTCTGATCCTGGGAACCCTTTTTCCCCCTTTTTGGTATTTTCTTTTGGAGTCATGCTGTCCTCCAACTTTTCTGGCATCTACATTTTACTAATGCAGCACTGAGCACTTTCTGTGCAGTGTTGCTGGGAGCTCCTAGAGCTTCCACTTTATTGTTTCTTTATTTTCCTTGGGTTAACAGACTGTTAGCAGGGGGATACTTTTTCTCCTACGTGTTTTTTCTCTTGTGAGATCAGCACACCCCACCTTATAGGGAGTGCTGAGGGAATCCAATGTATCCCTTTTCTCGCCTCTCCAGCAACGTTTTGGTTACAATGACTGTGAGGATGGACCCATGAGTGTGAGTGGGGATGGGGTTAAAACGGAGGAAACCAACAGGAATCAGTTAAACTGCAAGGAAACAGCAGAGCTGGCTGGGGAAAAGAAAACCATGACCCAGGCAAACGGAATAAAGCCGACACTATATGCCACAGCAATGAAACATAATCCCACACCAGTAGATGACAGTCAGGCGGACCTAGTTGGGCGGACCTAGAACTGCAGCAAGACCACGAGGGCTTACTCCGCTATATCAATCCAATGCCAAATAATTGTAGGGCTTCAGTTCCCAGAATGCCCCACGATGTGAAACAGACAGGAGGAGGGAAAACACCAGCCCGAAATGCCAACCCTCATAAAAACCGGCTAGTACCTTATTTCGGGAAGGATTGGGCAGTGGAGTTAGTGAGAGCATGGTCGGGAACACGGGGAGATGAACAGGGGGAGGAGAGAACTTGGAAGCAGACAGACGGGAGGTGGGAGGACAGCCTGCAAGCAATTAAGAAACAAGCAACACCTGAAATGGGGAGGGGAGGGAAAAGAGGAGAACTAAAACCTGGACTAATGAGGTATCGGGTGTGTTCTTTTCCATCTCCTCCTTGTAGAGCAGTGAAGGGATCGAAGACGTCGGCGGTTACGAATGGGCTTATTAGATTGGGAAGCAGCTGACTAAGAACGTGCCCATATTCGAAACCTGCTAAATATTTTCCCTGTAAAGCGAGAGCCGCGAAATGGTCTCTCAGAACTTGATTTCCTTTCATCTAACGCAAACGGTGGCAGGCGACGGAAGGGTTCTGTCAAGCGGACATTTGGACACAGAGAGCTCCATGCGTTAAGAACCCAGAGGGGTTTATTTTGTTTTGTTTCTGTAGTTCGAGTGAAGAAAAGGTGGGGAAAGCAGCAATACAAACCCACCTGCTACCTCGCGCTGAACTACCGTGGACATCAGGAAAACCCTGTAAGTGATTGTATGTTGCCCTCCTGTAACCAAGAAAGGAAGCCAATAAAACAATTTGAATTGAAAGTGCAACTGTGTCCCGACCGCTATTTAACAACGACAATTCCCTCTTTGCAGGTTGATGGCAGTATACCTTTGCATGTCATTTTGTGAACCTTTGTCACAGCTGTCATTGCAGCTCTGGTGGGGGACACAAGTGTCACCCTTTGGCCAAAATGGTGGCTGTACTTTAGTAAGTCCTGAACAAGATGGCTTGTCCTTTCTGATGTCGTCTTCTACCTATCTGGGTGAGGGTGGATCTTCTGGTTCCTTTGTCTTTGCAGGCATTCCCTTGCAAAGGTGACAAAGGTTCCTTGAGTGACTGGCGGGACAGGAAGTGGGGGAGGCGACCGTAACTCCCCAGCTCTTGGTTTTGAATGGTGCCTGATTTAAACCAGTTCCAACTGGGAGGATGGCTGTCCAAGTTTGAATGGTGCATGGGTCTCGATTGGTGGGCTCAGCCAGTGTTCCTGCACAAATTCTAAGGTCCTGGAGTAGAAATACAGATTTGACAACTGGAATTGAAGAATCCAAAGAAGCCATAAAAAAGGCACCACCAGCAACTTCCAGCAACTGCCAGAGCCTGCTGAGTAATCGCTGCCGTCCGACCTCAACTTCTAAACGACAGGGGGTGGGCCTAAATAGTCCTAAAAGGACTGCATTTTGCACTATGCCTCGAAGAGTTGTGACCTCCATGGCCTGCAATTCACCAATACCTGGGGTCCTGTGCCATTGTGCTGTGCATCGTCGCCCGAAGCTCGGTTTCACCTGGAACTTGGTGGGCATCCTTCTAAGCCTACAGTGACTCAAGCCAGCTTCCATAAGTCCCATCATACGAGATGAGGACCGAGAAAAGGAGAAGAGTTGACCAAGGTGACCACTGTCCTTCAACCGAATCTGAAAATGTTTCCAACAAACCAGAACCGAGAAGATCCTTTGCCGGCCTTCTGTCTGCACGAGAGCTGTTGCCAGATCCACTGAATTCCATTTCTTCTGTTGCCAAGACGGAGAAACCTGAGAAGCTGTCGCTTCACAGCTGGAACCATCCTGAAACATCTGTTTCTTCATTCCAGGGAACTGTCCTGGAGCACTGCCTGTTGATCCTGTGCTCCTGGTGGCTGCAGATAGCATTATCTTGCACCCCTCCAGGGCTCCAACAAGATACATAATTTCTCTTAAAATACATAAGTGTGTCAGTGTTTTCCTGGACTAAGTTTATGCTCTGAGTTCTTTGTACCTCACTACAGCCCTCCTTCCTCCTTAGACTAAGCCTGGCTGCTCAGTCATTACTATCAAACGTTTGGGTAGTTCAGGCCAAACCTAAGTAGTGAACCCTGTTCACCCAAGGTGGATTATTCCTAAGTGCAACTACCAGTACTACTTTTGTCGAAATCCCTTACATCCTGCTTGGCTGCAAACACGTAAACTTTTACTTTATATTTTTACAGTAATTGATTGTTGCACTGCAAGCTAATTAGCCGTGCAGATTCAGGTCATATCGCTTTGGCATGCATGTACACAGTGGAATCTTATTTACCATTGCTCCATTTTAATCAGCACCATTATAATCCTTCATTTTGCTGCTAAGGACCATGCATACAATAACACCACTATTTTTGATCACTGAATCCCATGCTCATCTCATCCCTCACCAATGACTAGGCAGGTCTTGCTGGTGGGGTTCGAGATGTTCCCTCCTTTATTCTCTTTCTTCCTTTGTGCACTTATGTCAGTTGGCTTGGCAGCCCCAGATTTTAGTGTATTTCTAGAATATCCCTAATTCATTCTCCACATCGTTTTTTTCAGCTTTACTTTTAGCATACTTTGGGCACAGAGATAATGAAAACATGGCATGCTGTTTCACAGCATGATACAGGACAATACAATACAGGACAATGCTTTCATATCAATGTTTCTAGTATCGGGGGGATCTTCTTACAGTGGAAATATTGTGATTATTGGGCACAGCCAACATGTGTGTTCTTACAGTGGCAATGCAGGCATATATCATGGGTACAGGCATCATGAACATGTGCCTTTTAGTGCTAGTATATATTGTGGGACAAGCATCTTGAAGTGTATTTTACAGTGCATCGGCATCACGAAAATTATACTTTTGGTGGCCGGCCATCTACTGGTTTTTTTCATATGTTACCCTGCAGAACCGATTGTAAATTGCATTGCTTTTTACCAAATTTGTCACAATAAGCGTGTGGTAAAATGTACTGTTTTGACTCATTATTTTCAAGATTTTCTCTGGTGGAATGCCTGCACCCCACCTGAGCCTCACTATGTTGTTCCCTCGCCAAATCATCATATGGTCTCTGTGCTCTCTTCTTTCTCTTCTTCTCCCATGAATGGTGGCAGGCGGTGGGAGGCCCTCCTGGCCCATTCCACTGCTCTAAGGTCATCATTAATGTTTACCTGAATGGCACTGTCTTGGTCCAAGGCCCTCAGGCCAACCTTCTCCTCTTTGATAGATGCTTCCTGCACCTCATCAATTTCCTCTCTTCTCCTGCTGTCCCTTCTCTCCCTTCTTTGGCTTCCTTGCTTCCTCCCCACCCCCCTCTGCCTCCTCCTTGGCTACCTTGCCCTCTCCTCCTTTCTCTTCTGCCCCCCCTCAGGCTCCTTCTACACCTCTGCAGGGCGTACCTCTGATTTGTACCCCTCCCAGAAATCTTTCAAGGTTGGCAACCTTCTCCATATTGCCACTCTCAACTCTTGCTCAGCTGTCAAACACTCCTCTGCCATCTGCCGCCTCCTGGAAGAACTTGATCTTGATGTTCTCGGTCTCATCGAGACATGGCTCACGGACAGCTCTGTCACTAGCTTTGACACTCTCCTCCCTGATGGCTACAAGATCCTCTCTGCGCCCAGAACCAACCGTTCCAGAAGGGTTGTAGCCTTGATCTTAACAGAGTCGATTCCTGCCTCTTTCGAATGCCTTGTCTGCAGATTCTCACTCTCTCCTGGCCATTCTTTTACCATGGGTACTATCTATCGGCCACCTGGTCAGATCACCTCCTTCCTCTCTGAGTGGGCGGTCCTCTCCTCCACCCTCCTGGCCTCGACCACTCAACTCTCCTTCTTGGAGACATTAACATCCACTTGGATGCTTCCTGTCCTTCCTCTGGACCCTTTGGCGACCTCTGTGACTCTCTCTCTCTTTCTATTCTCCCCTTTGGCACGACTCACTCTGCAGGGCACACTCTGTATGTTCTGATCTCCTCAGACCTCCCCCTCCCTATCCCTCTCTCCACTCCTTGCTCCTGGAGTGATCACTTTCTCCTTTCCTCCCATCTCTCCCTCTCTACCCCTCAGGCCAAGCCAACTTCAGCACTGCACCTACCTTCTCGATCATCTGACCCATGAAGCGTGTGTCAGTTGAGGCTTTTGCCACCACTTTCTCTTTCCCTCCTCCTCCTCTGGCTGGCTCACATCCTGACAAGAGCCATTTCCATGCTCCACTCTTCTATTCCTGATACTCTTGATGTTCTTGCCCCTGTCATGAGGATCCGCTGGAAGCCTAAAGCCAAGTGCAACTCCTGGTATGACTCTGACGTCATCACCCTTAAACGCAAGTGTAGGGTGGCTGAGAGGAAATGGCTAGCTTCTTGCGGATCCTCTGACAAACTGGCATGCTGCCTGCTCCAAACGCAATACCGGCTCTCTGTCCGTACTAAGAAGAGAGCCCACATCCAAGCCTGCATCACCGCGGCATCTAACAACTCGGCTGAACTGTTTAAAATCTGCAAGGAGCTGGCCAATCATGTTACAGTCTCTACCTCTCCTGTCCCCTACCAGGCCCTCTGCACGGCCCTGGCTTCTGATTTCATCTCTAAAACCCAGGGCAACCTCTTGTCCTCTCCTCCTCATCCCTCTACTCTCTCCTCTACCTTCGTCCCCCCTGTGGCCACCTCTCCTCCCTCTTTCTCTTCCTTTCCTCTGTTCTCCCCTGACGATGTTTCTAGACAATTCTGATCTATGAAAGTCTTGTCAAAACAGGTTCTGCAACCACTCCTTCTCCCCTGAAGCACTCTCGTGTGCACCCTCTTCTCAGGAAACCCTCAGCCGACCCCTGCCACAGCTAACTATCCCCCGATCTCTATCACTCCTTTCCTGGGCAAACCCCTGGAAAAGTTGGCCATCTCCCAGCTTAATCTTCACACTGAATCTGTTGGTTGTCTCCATGAACATCAGCCTGGCTTCAGAGCAGCCAGAAGCATGGAAACTGCTCTCCTGAACATCCGTGAAGACCTGCTCTCAAACCTTGATTATAATCTCCCCTGTCCTCATCTCTCCTCTGCCTTTGACACGGTCAACCATGCCATCCTGCTCAATTCGCTCCGTGATAAGCTGGGTATCACCGATCAGGCTCTGGCCTTCATGACATTGTTCCTCTATGATTGACCCTCCCAGGTCCACCTTGGGTCCTTCCATTCCTCTATCTCACTCTCTAGCTGTGGTGTTTCCCAGCGGTCTAATCTCTCTCTCTGGCACCTCTCGCCCACCACATTGCTGCCCTCTGCTCCAACTTTCAGTGCTATGCGGATGACACTCAGCTCGTTTTCAGGCTCCCCTCTACCACCTCTTCTCCTTCTCTGATCTCTGACTGTCTGTCTGCTATCCAGGAGTGGTGTGCTGCCAATGATCTCTGCCTTAATGCCAGTAGGACAGAGATTCTCCTCCTTGGCACATCTGCACCCTCCTTTCATGTCACTCTGGCCGGCCTCCCTTGGCCCTCTTCCTGCTCTCACCTGTGAGTCTAAGAACCTCTGGGTCATCTTCGACTCCACACTCTCCTTTTCTCCTCACATCTCTGACGTCTCTGAGAAGTCAAACGACCAACTGCACCCCCTCAGAGGTATTCTTCCTTTCCTCTCTTTCCCCCAGAAACTCACTGTCTCTAGAGCTCTGGTTCTCTCTAAGCTGGATTACTGCAACAGCCAGTTTCTAAATCTGCCTGTTTCTACTCTCAGCAACTCATCCAGAACAAGACTGCAAGATTGGTCCTTAGCCTCAAGCCCAAGGATCGTATCTCTCCAGCGCTGACATTGCTGCATTGGCTCCCAGTGGCTGCAAGGATTAAATTCAAGATGCTCTGCATAGTCCACAAGGCCTACTGGGGCCTGGGTCCTCATTACCTCCAACTCTATCTTCGTAAATACCTTCCAACTCGAGCTCTTCGCTTCTCCACCTCCAACTGCGTCAGGCTCAGTTGCTTCTCCAAGCAACAAGTCGGGGGAAGATCTCTTTCTCCGGCTGGGGCCTCCCTCTGGAACAGCCTCTCTGCCTCTCTGAAACTTGAGGAGAACCATCTCTGGTTTCGGAAGCACCTCAAGACCTTCCTCTTTGCTTCTGCCCTCTCTCTTCCTCTCCTCTGCTGATTTCCTGTCTGATACTGCACTGGTCACCTGGCTCCCCTCTGATTTCAGGCCAGGTCCCCGCCTGCCGATTTGCACACCTGCACTGCCTCCCGGCAACCCTTGCGCTTGGGTTTGTATCTGTAACCCTACAGTCCCCCTACCTGCACTTTTGGATACCTGCTGTCTGCACTTACCCTTGCACCTGCCACCTGCTGGCCGCACTTCTTGTTATTGTTTTCATCCCATGTACAGCACTGCCCCCTCCCCCTGCCCTTTTCTCCTCTCCCCTACCAGGCTCTTGCGCAATCTCAATATCACTTGGCCTAGTAAGATCATTGTCTCTGTCCTCCCTCTGTTCCCCCTTCCGTGCCTTGTCGCACCTTAACTCTCTTGTCTATAGGCGCATTACAAATGCCATATCATATCATATCATCATGTGTTGCTTAAATTTCCTTTGCTATGCCTTGTCGCTCACACTCATAATTGGGAAATATTTACACCCATTCAGTTTACACCAAGCATTACCACGGGCGTTATTGGCTGCCCAAAGAAAGAAAAGCCTCTATCACAGTTGTAAAATAATGATGAGCTTTTCATTTAACAGTGTGTCGGGAAAATGTATATATATTACACGGCCTGCGGTAGCGGGCGTGTAGTTATGGTTCAGTTGCTAAACTCATAGGAGGAGCACTTTTTCGGCAGCTTATAACTCCGATCCCCATGGACGAATCTGCACCAAAATTTGTAACAAAAGTATATGGGCGGCTTTGCATTTTTTCTCTAATTGCTGACGTTTAGTAGGTGGGAAAAGTCATAGGGGATCCCCAAAAACATTTTTTTTCCATAGACTGAATGAGGAAAAACATTGCGCACGGCTACAGGCCGAACGGCTGGACGGAGTTTCGGAAAGTTTGTGGCAGGAACGGGGGCTTGGGTCAGAAAGCGTACTTTTGTGTGTTTGGTGGAAATCCAACCAACACTTTTTAAAAAAAAATATTGAAATGTACATCTCAAAAAATGTGTGCTATATGCCCCATTTCCCTGTTTGCTCTGCGGACCGCAGTGTCATTTGCCCGCGGTATGCCGTGATGTCGGCGCTTGTTGGACGCGGCCAGTGGTTGGCTGGAGGGAAGCGTGCTGTGCATCAACGTTTTTGGCAAAAACGCCACCATGGTGTATCGTAGGAAAGTGCGGCGGCGGAAGGGTGTGGAAAATAGGCCGTACGGAACACGTGGGGGAGTGAGAAGTGGGTCATGTGAAATATGTGCATAGGTGGAAGAAGACGGAGGAGTGCCTGTAGAGTTTGCGCATACTGCGTTAACTCGCAGGTACCTACACAGTCAATTACTTTGTGCGGTGATTGGAGGCAGGTGCTCCAACGGCCCCATAGATTGTGCCGCAGCTTGTTTGCGCCTACCTATTTCCGTGGTGAGTGGTGGCAGTTAAATTTTAGAAGGGGAACATTTTGCACATGGATAGATTGGGTGGTAGCGCCGGTGGCTGTGTTATGCGGAGGGAATGCGGTACTTGGGCACATGGTGGCATGCATGGGTTAAGGAAGCTGCGTTGGGTTTGTGGAAGGATTACATTATTGGCTGCATGGACGAAGGCCGTAGACTGTAGGGCATGCAGCGAAGAGCATGCATGGCCAAAGGCCGTAGGCCATTCACTCAAGAGGCTAGGACTGTAGGACACACACGGCACTAATGCATTTCGGAATGTGCAGCAGTTACAGGCTGGTGAATGGATGGGGCGACTATTTAGAAGTGAGACTATTCAAGGCCTAGACTGTTGGGTGAATGGCTGAAGGTCGTAGGACATGCACTCAAGAGGCTAGGACTTTTAAAATAATAAAATGTCATAAGCGATGGCCTTCGGCCGTGCTCACTGTATATTATATACACTAACGAGCCACTAGCACTGGTCTTCAACACAATACTAGCCAGTGGCCGAAGCCTTTAGTTGTGCCGATTGTATATTTTAACATATTAATGGGCAATAGCTATGGCCTTTAGGCATGGCCATTGACTACAGCTTTCAACGTTGCCCACTGTATGTTTTAAAACAGCGATGGGCTACTAGGCATGGCTTTTAACCATGCACATTGGTATCTTTGAACACTAATAGACCACTAGCTATGGCCTTTGGTGCTGGCCAGTGACCCCAGCCAGCCTTTGCCATGACCATGTCCATAGCCTAAATTGATATTAAGGTAATCATAGTTTTCATGAGCTAATTTATAAATTATGTTATGTCTAATTCCATGATTTATGTAATCAGTTATATAATATGTAATTAGTGTTGTCACCAGTGATGACATCAGTGATGAGATTAGTAATGTCATCAGTGTTCTGATACAACATGCAATTAGTGATGTCATCAGTGAGGTGATCTGTGATCTCATCATTGTGGTCATAGGCTGCGCAACAGGGGGCGCCAAGTTAAGGTGGCTTTAGCTGAATTTCAGGGGTTTTGTTGCGTTAATAAGTACTCACCTTAACGTCCCTGCAACTGAAGTTTTTTCTTTGAATGTCAAAGGTTTTGTTGCAATGTATTGCTCACCTTAACATCCCTGCATCAAGTTTTGCCTTCAATTTCAAGGGTTTTGTTTTGCCACAGATTTTTAGAACGCTTCCAGACCACTAGCATGGTCTTCGGCCATGGTCAGTGGGCACGTCCGAAAACAACCAAACCATTAGCCAGTGCCTTTTGCCATGGCCGGTGGGAACGATCACTCTATATTTTAAAACACTTGCAACCCATCGCTCAAAGACGTCCATCAATCACAAACTGATTTTGTCCTGTTTTGACAGTGGTATTGTTATGTATAAAAGAGTGCAGGCTTTGAGAAGTCACAATGTTTTTAGGCAACGCGCAGTGAGATTAAATTATTTGCCATGGACCACCCACTTTGGTTAAGCAGCGTGCTCCAAACCCCTTTTATTTTATCGCCTGTCTCTTGGTGGCTGTTGTGATACATCGCACAACCCCAACTAACCACATTTAAGCAGCCTGGAAACGGGCAAAAAATCACCAGCTGCAAGAATAACATATGCCCAGGTACTTTTGCCCCATATCGAAAATCAAAAGCTGGCACCCATGAATATACGCACAGTAAGTGGCCATATATTTTCAAGTTAAATATACAACATGCAGTTCAATTGATCTTCTACTTAGAAGAAAGACTGCAAGACAAAATAGCATTGAACTTTTACAAAAGTAATGAACACCAGAAAAATAACCTGAGAGAGGAAATGTTCCAATAAATATGCTAGACAAGTATAAAAGGTGCTCACCTTTTAAACCCAGAAATCTGTAGTGAAATATTCCATGTACAACAAAATCCCAATACGAAACAAGTGCTTGTGATATTGTGGGTAAGCGTCTGCAGTGGGAACATGACAACCTGAATAAAATCCTGGTATCCAAATACTTGATCAAGGTTACCAACCTCAAAAAAACCCAAGGGGCTGCGTGTGCCCTCTGAAAAAATGTTATGCTATCCACCAACATGTGTCCTTTACTGGTGCCCTGGAAAGCAGCCACAATCAGGGGAAAAATAACTGCACCAGTGTCCAGGATTGCAAGCTCTCTTGGGAAAATACTCATGACTTACTTGCCCTCTCATCATTTCCCCTCCTCACCACCATGTCTGGCTTTCAACAATACACTGCTTTATAAAGCTAACTTAAAAAGTACACATACCAAAGTGTCATTCAAATATATAAATCCTTGTACAACTATTTTAGGGAAAAAGTGTACAATTGTGGCATTATTCTCTCCATCTTGACTTTGGGACTACAAATACCAGACTGCAATTCAGCAAACGGCAAATAAATTATCTCTGAGTGCAAAACTTTCAAGGACTGACAGTAGCACGGTTTAAATAAAATAATGTGGATGCTGTGTGTTATGAGATATTTTAAACTAAGAAAACACAAGACATTCGGGATTGTGGACTGTCTGCCATCAATGCAGTAACCGGGACTGACCCTGCTAAGTTTCAAAGCGCGGAAGGATCCAGACCCCATAGGCCATGGTTCTATAAGTGGTCTTGTAAGGTGGGCTCATATATAAGGAAACATGTCCTTAGAGGGCTGATCCCTTCCTCACTTAGAAGCTAAGCAGGGTTTGTTCCAGTTACTGCAGGGATGGGAAACCCACTGTTGTTGTAAAAAATATCACTTTTTTTTATTATTGACTGGGAGACTACAAATACCAGAATGCAATTCAACAAAAGGCAAAAATGGTCTCTGAGTGCAAAACTTTCATGGACTGACAGTATCATGGTTTAAAAAATAAATTATTCAGAACCTCATTTGGTCGCCCATGCAGTAACTGGGACTGACCCTGCTTCGCTTCAAAGTGGGGCTGACCCTGCTTCGCTTCAAAGCAATTAAATGACCCGCCCATTTATCTAAGTGGTCTTTTTAATGTGGCTCCTTTATTAGGCAACATGGCCTGACGAGGCTGGCCCTTCCTCACTTTGAAGCTATGTAGGGTCTGTCCTGGTTACTGCATGGATGGGAGACTTGGAAGGCAATTGTGTCACTGGCCATCACTATGGCTGTAAAAATATATATTTTTTTTAAACTGTGACCGCGGGTACCGAACTACACATATAGTCTTGGCTATCTGTAGTCCTATCGTAGCTGCGAATATCGGCAAAATGGCTGAATAAAAAAAATGCTTTCCTGTCCCACCAGGCCCTCAACAAGTGCCCCCTTCATCTTGGCCAGCACCCCCCACTCCCCAAATAGCCTCATCACCTCCCCTGCCCTCTCGCTTGTCCCCCACAACACACACTGTTCATGTGACGCAGTTTGCTTTCAGATGTCGGCTATTTGCAGCTATAGCCAAGGCTACAGAAAGCTTTGTGTTGCAAACTCAGTCCGTATACCCCCACCAACTCCTAAATTAGCCTCTAGCCACCCCCCCATCTCTAGCCTGAAGGCATTTGCATGTTTTTGACCTGCAAATACCTTTTTTCCTGCGTTTCATTTTCCCATATCCTCGCATCGAGAGAAAAACAAGATAGCAGTTGTTTAATTACTAAAAAAATCCAGGTTTCGGGTAAATCCCCTAAATATATCTATTTTTGGGAAGGGGGCACCCCCTTCTCCGTTAAATATTAAACTACTGCATGGAACAGCCCCAAACCACGCATGGATCGCGAGTGAATGCTTTGTGGCCAAGTTGTTTCGGTCCAGGTCGAAATCTGTCCAGCTGTTTGGGCTGTGAGCTTTGGCAAAAATTTACCTTATCAGTCTATGGGAAAATGAATGGGAAGTAGGCCGCACTTTTGGAAAAAAAACTTTTTTTATGCTTAATAACTTTTTTATTTGTTAATGAATCTTTACGAAACTTTGCAGTATAGGTGGCCTTTTGTCATTTCGCTCAAAACTGTTACTCAAATCAAAAGTTATAATAGAATTTTGAGAGGTTCCTATGGGAGTTCGACTCACCTTAACAATAGGGTGACAACCATGGACGTCATTTAGGGGTTGCCACAGGGGTCTCCCTTGCTACACCTGTGTTCTCCCTTGCTACTCCTAAAAAAAATATCTTTTATTTTTTTATTTTTAGATGGAGGCTCGTGGGCTGTGGCCAGCGGCATGTGGCTCTTTGTTTCTGGAGTGGCTGGTTTTCTGATAGCTATAGCCGGTAAGATAGCTCAGTGGGTTGAGTGCTGGCTGCTGCAATGTGTGTGTGATCTGCAGGTTGCAGGTACAACTCCCAGCAAGGTCAACTCAGCCTTTCATACTACTGAGGTTGATTAATGAGTACCAACACATGTTGGGTGATATTATATGTATATTTGTTCTATATGAAGCGCTTAAGTGCTATACAATAACACATCATTATCGCTTGGCCTTGGGCGTCTGCTTGCATTCACAGTTCTTTGGTAATATGGGCTTACACGCACTGATATTCATGATACATATGCTGATCCATTCTTGCATGAAATGTATATCACTTTGCAGTGATATCGTAGCCATATTGTTCGTAGTGTACTTAGAAACAATGTTATGTGATGCCACTTCCTGTTATGTTGAGGGGTGAAAGGTCGTGTTCCATCACTTCCCGTGATTTTACTTTGGGGTGGGGTCAAATGACATCACTTCCTGTTCTGTCATCAGAGGTCAAGGGCCATGTGATGTCACTTCTGCTACCCCTGGCATTTTGGTGAAATGACCTCCCTGGTGGTGACGGCCGCCCTGTAATATATATATTTGTATATGGATATGATTACGTAGGAAAACAATTGTAAGTGAAATTAAATGTAGATGAAGAGAGTACACTGCTTTAAAGAAGGAATAGGCCATTATATTCAGCACCAGACTTTCAGTAGCTTAGAGAACTCATGCTTGGATTCAGGATAGAGAAACGAAACATGTTGCACCAATGAGTTATTTACTACCATGCTTGCTTTTTGCTGAGGTTTCACAATTATTCATATCCTTGCACTGCCAGAAGTGTATTCGTATATCACTAACCGAAACAGCTTCAAACACACGAAGCTAAGAAAGCGTGAGTCTTAATTGAATGATGGATGAACATCTGTCTTGTTATCTCTGGAAGACGCAGAAGTGCACTTGGGAGGCTGGGCTTGCCTGTGTCCTCATAGAGGAGCACTGTGTAAATTGGAAGTACTTTAAATCACCCCGAGTAAGGCCATAGAATCTTCTGTCTACTGTATTAGACTCAATGTGTTAAGAAACCATAAAGGTTGCTGTATAAGGTTTGGAGTAACACAGTGTGGAAATTGGTTGGGATTGTGTCTAGTCTGTGCCTGTGTTCTCCCTGCAGTTCTGCTATTAAAGATTTACCAAACTAAGCTCAACAGAGTTTGGATCCCGCATTTGATTTCAGTGACATCAATACATTCCTCAGATGCATACTTGCTTAATTGTTTATGATTTCATGTGTTTGTGGCGTGTGCACTTCATCCAAAATGTCTATGTAAAATGTGACCAGAATTTGTCTGTAAATGTGATGTTTTCTCCTGAATTTATTTAGTGACGGTCCTGAATGTGCCTCAGTGCTGGCTACTCCTGATGGGACATGGCTACCACGCAAGTTTTCAGAGATCATTTGAGTCCCTTAATGATTTGCTTCAGACAACGTCTACCCCGCTAATATCCGTAGCCGGATTTATTTATTTATTTATTTCTACCGCGCCGTAGCCCGCAGGCATCAGGAATAGACTCACTTTGGTACTAAGAAATGCACAGTGGCGCACTGTACGAGTTGCTGTTTTCCAAGACTTCGTTTATAAAACAAAGAGACTTCTGCAATGGTCAAGCAGGCCAAATGCTCACCTGTAACAGAGGACAGCTAATTAAAAACACCTGCTACAGCTCCCAGGAGCTGCTTATAAAATCATGTCCTTATGGAGAAAGCCTAAGGGTGCATCTGAAAGTAAGGTTGTTTACAATCTCGCTGCTCATAGTTGCACCATATTATTATCTCTGTGTTAAGGGCAATGCAGTGTGCTTTGGGTGTTTTGCTGGCTTGGTGACCATCTATGGACCCCTCCTTTCCGCCCCTTTGGCTTCACGCACTTTCCCAGGACAGTGCAGAGCTCAGGTGATGGCTCTGTGTCTTGCCCTCCCAGATTTGCAGTGCATCGTGATGGAGGTCTCCAGTGCACCTGAGCGCCTCTGAATGTAGCTATTCTCAGAGATTTACGTGTGTGTCTGCTCTGGGGCATTGGCGGAAAATATGTATTCCTGCACTGACCATCTGAAGACTGATGGCATAGAGAGAATTATAAAAATAGATGTAATTATACTGCTTGACACCAAGAGAGAGGAGAACACCCTGGCCTCTCTGGCTCCAGGAAATCTCCTTATAAATAGACCCTATCGGCTAGGGCCAACAGAGTACAAAGCCGCCCTCTATGCAGATGACATTCTCCTCCACATAACTAACCCCACAGAGTCCATCCCTCATGCCCTCAAATTAATGGACGAATATAGCCACTTCTCGGGGTTTAAGGTAAATAGGACCAAGTCCATTTTGTTCCCCCTTCAGGGAACCGCAGAAGTTAATGACGCCAAGTTCCTCCCGTTGGGCCTCAAGCTCGAACATGCCACACTACAATATCTGGGCATACAGATCACCAAAACCCTGGACGATCTTTTCGAAGCCAATTTTCCTCCGCTCCTCCAGCGATTCGCAGCCGACCTCAAAAAATGGGAGAAACTCACGATCTCCTGGCTTGGACGAATCAATGCAGTTAAGATGGTATGCCTTCCCCGTTTCCTGTATCCATTCCAAATGCTACCAGTTGAGATACCCAAAGAGTTTTTTATTGAAGCCAAAAAGATTATGGTAAGATTCATATGGCAGGGGAAGAAACCAAGAATCCCATACAACACACTAACGCTCCCCAAGGACAAGGGAGGAGTCGGGCTTCCTGACCTGAGAACCTACTACAAAGCCGCTCAGCTGCGCGTCCTGATCCCACACCTTAGAGACCATACTAACCTCCAATGGGTCCAAATGGACAATCATTATCTGTCTCCTGCCACGGTATCGGAATGGCTTTGGACCCCGCACAAAAGGGTTCAACGAAAAATCAAGGGCCACCCTATCTTAAGCACTATATGGAGTATTTGGCGCACAGGCAAAGAAATGTGCAAAATCACCACCTGGCCATCCCCGCTCAGCCACTTATGGTCACCTGGCATAAACAACCACATACCTGATGTGGGCAGATTCCAAGCATGGTACGAGGCAGGCTTGGAGAGAGTAGGACAGCTACAGAAAAAAGACGCGTTTATCACTTTACCAGATCTAACGGAAGCGCTGGGTATAGGCACCCTATCTACATTCCAGTACATCCAACTGAAAGGGGTCTTAACGAAGGCAGAATGGAGAGACAAACTAAACAGAGATCTCACCCCATTTGAGAAACTCCTAGACTCTAAATCCGAGATGAAAGGCCTCATATCCGCAATGTACCAAGAATTAATAGCGGCGGGAAACGGGTCAACGGAACCCCTGTGGAAGAGATGGGAAAAAGACTTTGGGGAAGAAATGCATTCCAACCTATGGGAAACAATGTGTAAGGCAGCCTCCAAAACGTCCATTTCAAGTCAATACAAGCTTCATGCCATCAAACTGCTACACAGATGGCAATACGACCCCCTTAGACTTTCCAAAATGTCCCAAACAATGAGTCCAACATGCTGGAGGGAATGCGGAGAAATAGCCAATTATTGGCACATGTGGTGGGGCTGCCAACACATCAAAGTATTCTGGAACGAGGTCCTGGGGTGGATTAAAGAAATAGAAGGTATCCAAAGAGATCCCGATCCCTACCTAATACTGTTTGGCCTCGAAAAAGATGAAGATGAATGGACCAGAGTGAAAGGCTTGACCCCCTATTTACTGCTCGCAGCCAGGGCCCTCTTAGTGATTAAATGGAAATCCACAACGACGCCCGGTAAGAGGGAATGGATCGCCCTAGCCACAAACATCTATTTAATGGAGACAATAACCGCCTCCCTGCACGGCAAAGCCGCCCAATGCGAAGCTCTATGGATGGACTTTAAAAATAAATATCTCATAACAGACTCTGGGCTCCAATCGGAGGAATCTATCGGACCCTGATGGAAAGGCAACACTCGACAGAAAACAATGGAAGAGACTCTGTAATAAGTAGCACCTGACCGACCACGCAATGGAGCTCTGAATAAAACACTTTGGAAATCCCCATGCTTTCACAAACTTTAATGGATGTGTGCTCATTCAAGGAAGGGAGGGGTGAGGGGGGAGGGTAGGGTTCGTTAGACTAAGATGGATATACTTTGAGGTACCCAATGTAACATATGCTGCATAACTATGCCTGTTCTTCTTTTAACAACAAATATATCTTCCTTGTTCTGCAAACATATGCCTACTATGGTGAAACATGTAATATGTATTCCATCTTGTTTGTTCCTTTGTTAAAACCAATAAAACCAAATTTTTTAAAAAATAAATAGACCCTATGAGTTGGGGGGGGTTCAAGCTGTACCTTTTCTCTTGAACTGAGGATATGGCATTTTGCCTATTTTATGTACGTTGGCGCCTGCCCTCTATAACCACATTTTAAATGAAAAGGTTGCTGGAAGCTTCTGTCTGGAGCACACAGGTGTATGCATTGACAAGCCGCAAAACTCGACATGTTTGGTTATATATGCATATATATCAAATATCCTAGTTCTCTGGCCTTTCAGTTGTTAATCCTCTGCTGCCCTGGAGCTTTCCACATGTGTGCATTCAGAAATCATTGGATAACGGAATACTTTGACGACGATGTCCTCATGAGGGGATATTACAAGGAAGGAGAGTTCATCGTCGGTGGCCTCATCGGCGTGAACACAGAAAGGAACAGAATGAGGCCGTGCCACGAGTGAGTATATTCACACATCGTGTCTGATTGTTCGGTGCCTCAAGCACACTGCCCTGCCCCACTGCAAGCGAAGCCTAAGGGAATGGAAGCCCAACGGTGGCAACAGTGGCTGCTTGCACAGCTCTTCTGTTTATCAATTACCCAGCACACATCTGCCATCTGACAGTCATAGTTACCTCTGCTTGATCTGCTTTTGTAATATTACGACAGCTATCAATGATAAAGGCCATCTTATATTGAATTTTGTCTTTCTTTATTTTTAATTAAAAGTGATTCACCAATAGAGTATACAAAGGGCATAGTGATAGCTCGAGAATTCCCATTGGTGGGTGATTTACAGGAAGTAATAGGCTAGTGAGAACGATAGGGGAGGTAGGGGTTGGGCGAGGAGAACCTCCAAACAGTGAATGGTGGCAGCAGATCTACACCCGCGGGCTGATTTTATATCCCCTGTTTTATTTGTTACCTAATAGACTCTTCCCTTTTACTTTTATGGGGGTTGACCCCCATTCCACCCTCGCCTTGATACCCTCAGGGGTTTTCATTTTTGGCTCTCATTAAAATGCTTGTTCTCGCTTCTGGGTGAGTTCTGCACGTGTATGGGCCATTTTGGTTTACAGTCAGTGGATGCACACATGGTAACAAAAAAAGATATGTGGACCAGATGTGCAGTCCAGTGGAGATGGTGGATGGGAGTATGACAGTGTTCACAGATGCATGCAGATGTGTGGTCCAGTGGTGGCTGGTAATATGCCAGTGTTCATAGATGCATGCAGGTGTGTGGTCCAGTGGTGATGGTTGCTGGGAGTGTGACCGTGTTCACAGTTGCATGCAGGTGTGTGGTCCAGTGGAGATGGTGGCTGGTAATATGACCGTGTTCACAGATGCATGCAGGTGTGCAGTCCAGTGGTGAAGGTTGCTGGGAGTATGAAGGTGTTTACAGATGCATGCAGATCTGTGGTCCATTGGAGATGGTTGCTGGGAGTATGACAGTGTTTACAGATGCATGCAGGTGTGCAGTCCAGTGTTGATTGTGGCTGGGAGTATGACAGTGTTCACAGATGCATGCAGGTATGCAGTCCAGTGGTGATGGGGGCTGGGAGTATAACAGTGTTCACAGATGCATGCAGGAGTGCAGACCAGTGTTGATGGATGCTGGGAGTATGACAGTGTTCACAGATGTATGCAGATGTGCGGTCCAGTGGTGATGGTGGCGGGGACTATGACAATGTTCACAGATGTGCAGTCCAATGGTGATCAGGGCTGGGAGTATAACAGTGTTCAGAGATGTATGCAGATGTGCGGTCCAGTTGAGATGGTGGCTGGTAATATGACAGTGTTAACAGATGCATGCAGGTGTGCGGTCCAGTGGTGATGGTTGCTGGGAGTATGACAATGTTCACAGATGAATGCAGATGTGTAGTCCAGTGGTGGCTGGTAAAATGACAGTGTTCACAGATCCATGCATGGGTGCGGTCCAGTGGTGATGGTTGCTGGTAATATTACAGTGTGCACAGCTGCATGCTGGTGTGTGATCCAGTCGTGAATGTAGCTGATAATATGCCAGTGTTCACAGATGACAGCAGGTGTGCGTCCAGTGGTGATGGTGGCTGGGAGTCTGACCGTGTTCACAGATGCATGCAGGTGTGCAGTCCAGTGGAGATGGTGGCTGGGAGTCTGACAGTGTTCACATATGCATGCAGGTGAGCGGTCCAGTGGAGATGGTGGCTGGTAATATGACAGTGTTCAAAGATGCATGCAGGTGTGCGGTCCAGGGGTGATGGTGGCTGGGAGTATGACAATATTGAGAGATGAATGCAGGTGTGCAGTCCAATGGTGATGGTGGCTGGTAGTATGACAGTGTTCACAGATGTATGCAGGTGTGCGGTCCAGTGGTGATGTGGGCTGGGAGTATGATAGTGTTCACAGATGCATGCAGGTGTGCGGTCCAGTGGTGATGGTGGCTGGGAGTATGACAGGGTTCACAGATACATGCAATGCAGGTGTGTGTCCAGTGGTGATGTTGACTGGTAATTTGGCAGTGTTCACAGATGCATGCAGGTGTGCAGTCCAGTGGTGATGGTTGCTGGGAGTATGACGGTGTTCACAGATGCATGCAGATGTGTGGTCCATTGGTGATGGTTGCTGGGAGTATGGCTGTGTTTACAGATGCATGCAGGTGCGCAGTCCAGTGGTGATCGTGGCTGGGAGTATGACAGTGTTCACAGATACCTGCAGGTGTGCGGGCCAGTGGTGATGTGGGCGTGGAGTATGACAATGTTCACAGATACATGCAGGTGTGTGGTCCATTGGTGATCATGACTGTGAGTATGACCGTGTTCACCGATGCATGCAGGTTTGCGGACCAGTGGTGATGGTTGCTCGGATTATGGCAGTATTCACAGATGCATGCACGTGTGTGTTCCCATGGTGATGGTGGCTGGGTGTATGACAGTGTTCACAGATGCCTGCAGATATGCGTTCCAGTGGTGATGGTGCTTTGGAGTATGACAGTGTTCATAGATGCATGCAGGTGTCCACTGGTGATCGTGGCTGGGAGTATGACAGTGTTCACAGATGCCTGCAGGTGTGTGGTCCAGTGGTGATGGTTGCTGGGAGTATGACCGTGTTCACAGATGCATACAACCATACTGTCCCATTTGGGCTATGGAAACGCATTACTGCTTGGAGCCAACAAACAATGGATGATCAAATACCAGTTAGTACAAAACAATGCTGTCAGAATAATCAAACAGAAGGGGAGAGCGGAACATTTCAGAGAAGCCAGGAGAGAGCTACATTGGTTGAAGATTGAGGACCGAGTACTGTTTAAATCCATGACACTTGTTCACAAGTGCCTGCATGGGAAAGCTCCAGCATACCTGAAATCCAGGATTACCCAATACATGCCAGCAAGCTCGCTTAGGTCAGAAGCACTGGTCTTATTGTAGTAAAACCACACAAGAAAGCAAATGGTCTAGACAGAGCCTTTCCGGTCCACGCAGCCAGACGCTGGAAAAGCCAGCCCCTAAATCTAAGATTAGAGACAAATCACCTTGTGTTCAGAAAAAAGCTGAAAACACACATGTTCAAATGAATAAGGCCATAAAACAGCTGGAAAGATAAACTGAATGCATCACTGTTGGTTTTCATTAGCCAAGTGTCCTGTACCTCAGGTCTTGTACGCAACAACCTGTCTCTATGTTGTCGCCCGTCCTACAAACAAATGAATAAATAAATGCAGATGCACAGTCCAGTGGTGATCATGACTGGGATTATGCCAGTATTCACAGATGCCTGCAGGTGAGCGTTCCCATGGTGATCGTGGCTGGGAGTATGACAGTGTTCACAGATGCATGCGGGTGTGCAGTCCAGTGGTGATGGTTGCTTGGAGTATGACAGTGTTCACAGATGCATGCAGGTGTGCAGTCCAGTGGTGATCGTGGCTGGGAGTATGACCGTGTTCACAGATAAATGCAGATGTGCAGTCCAGTGGTAATGGTTGATGGGAGCATGACAGTGTTCACAGATGCATGCTGGTGTGCTGTCCAATGGTGATGGTTGCTGATAATATGACAGTGTTCACAGATGCATGCAGGTGAGCCGTCCAGTGGAAATGGTGGCTGGGAGTATGACAGTGTTCACTGATGCATGCAGGTGTACGGTCCAGGGGTGATGGTTGCTGGTAATATGCCAGTGTTCACAGATGCATGCAGGTGTGCTGTCCAGTGGTGATGGTTGCTGGTAATATGACAGTGTACACAGATGCATGCAGGTATGCAGTCCAGTGGTGATGGTTGCTGGGAGTATGACATTGTTCACTGATTCATGCTGGTGTGCGGTGCAGTGGTGATGGTTGCTGGTAATATGACAGTGTAAACAGATGCATGCAGGTTTGCGGTCCAGTGGTGATGGTTGCTGGGACTATGACAGTGTTCACAGATGCATGCAGGTCTGCAGTCCAGTGGAGATGGTGGCTGGGAGTATGTGAGTATGACAGTGTTCACAGATGCATGCAGGTGTGCAGTCCAGTGGAGATGGTTGCTGGTAATATGACAGTGTTCACAGATGCATGCTGGTGTGTGGTCCAGTCGTGATGGTTGCTGGTAATATGACACTGCTCACAGATGCATGCAGGTGTGCAGTCCAGTGGTGATGGTTGCTGGGAGTATGGCAGTGTTCACAGATGCATGCAGGTGTGCGGCCCAGTGGAGATGGTGGCTGGGAGTATGACAGTGTTCACAGATGCATGCAGGTGTGCAGTCCAGTGGAGGCAGTATGACAATGTTCACAGATGCATGCTGGTGTGAGGTCCAGTGGTTATGGTTGCTGGTAATATGACATTGTTCACAGTTGCATGCTGGTGTGTGGTCCAGTCATGATGGTAGCTGGGAGTATGGCAGTGTTCACAGATGCATGCAGGTGTGTGGTCCAGTGGAGATGGTGGCTGGGAGTATGACAGTGTTCACAGATGCATACAGGTGTGCAGTCCAGTGGAGATGGTTGCTGGTAAAATGACAAGTGTTCACAGATGGATGCTGGTGTGTGGTCCAGTCGTGATGGTAGCTGGTAATATGCCAGTTTTCACAGATGCCTGCAGGTTTGCGGTCCAGTGGAGATGGTGATTGGGAGTATGACAGTGTTCACAGATGCATGTAGGTGTGCGGTCCAGTGGAGATGGTTAACGGGAGTATGACAGTGTTCACAGATGCCTGCAGGTGTGCAGTCCAGTCGTGATGGTGGCTGGGAGTATGACAGTGTTCACAGATGCCTGCAGGTATGTGGTCCAGTGGTGATGGTTGCTGGGAGTATGACAGTGTTCACAGACGCCTGCAGGTGTGCGGTCCAGTCGTGATCGTTGCTGGGAGTATGACAGTGTTCACAGATGCCTGCAGGTGTGTGGTCCAGTGGTGATGGTTGCTGGGAGTATGACAGTGTTCACAGATGCATGCAGGTGTGCGGTCCAGTGGTGATGGTTGCTGGTAATATGCCAGTGTTCACAGATGCCTGCAGTTGTGCGTTCCAGTGGAGATGGTTACTGGAAGTATGACAGTGTTCACAGATACTTCCAATGCAGGTATGCGGTCCAGTGGAGACGGTGGCTGGGAGTATGTCAATGTTCACAAATGCCTGCAGGTGTGCAGTCCACTGGAGATGGTGGCTGGTAATATGACAGTGTTCAGAGATGCATCCAGGTGTGCAGTCCACTGGAGATGATGGCTCGGAGTATGACAGTGTTCACAGATGCATGCAGGTGTGCGGTCCAGGGGAGATGGTGGCTGGGAGTATGACAGTTTTCGCAGATGCATGCAAGTGTCCGGTCCAGTGGAGATGGTGGCTGGGAGTATGACAGTGTTCACAGATGCATGCAGAGGTGTGGTCCAGTGGTGGCTGGTAATATGCCAGTGTTCATAGATGCATGCAGGTGTGTGGTCCAGTGGTGATGGTTGCTGGGAGTGTGACCGTGTTCACAGTTGCATGCAGGTGTGTGGTCCAGTGGAGATGGTGGCTGGTAATATGACCGTGTTCACAGATGCATGCAGGTGTGCAGTCCAGTGGTGAAGGTTGCTGGGAGTATGAAGGTGTTTACAGATGCATGCAGATCTGTGGTCCATTGGAGATGGTTGCTGGGAGTATGACAGTGTTTACAGATGCATGCAGGTGTGCAGTCCAGTGGTGATTGTGGCTGGGAGTATGACAGTGTTCACAGATGCATGCAGGTATGCAGTCCAGTGGTGATGGGGGCTGGGAGTATAACAGTGTTCACAGATGCATGCAGGAGTGCAGACCAGTGTTGATGGATGCTGGGAGTATGACAGTGTTCACAGATGTATGCAGATGTGCGGTCCAGTGGTGATGGTGGCGGGGACTATGACAATGTTCACAGATGTGCAGTCCAGTGGTGATCAGGGCTGGGAGTATAACAGTGTTCAGAGATGTATGCAGATGTGCGGTCCAGTTGAGATGGTGGCTGGTAATATGACAGTGTTAACAGATGCATGCAGGTGTGTGGTCCAGTGGTGATGGTTGCTGGGAGTATGACAATGTTCACAGATGAATGCAGATGTGTAGTCCAGTGGTGGCTGGTAAAATGACAGTGTTCACAGATCCAGGCATGGGTGCGGTCCAGTGGTGATGGTTGCTGGTAATATTACAGTGTGCACAGCTGCATGCTGGTGTGTGATCCAGTCGTGAATGTAGCTGATAATATGCCAATGTTCACAGATGACAGCAGGTGTGCGTCCAGTGGTGATGGTGGCTGGGAGTCTGACCGTGTTCACAGATGCATACAACCATACTGTCCCATTTGGACTATGGAAACGCATTACTGCTTGGAGCCAACAAACAATGCATGATCAAATACCAGTTAGTACAAAACAATGCTGTCAGAATAATCAAACAGAAGGGGAGAGCGGAACATTTCAGAGAAGCCAGGAGAGAGCTACATTGGTTGAAGATTGAGGACCGAGTACTGTTTAAATCCATGACACTTGTTCACAAGTGCCTGCATGGGAAAGCTCCAGCATACCTGAAATCCAGGATTACCCAATACATGCCAGCAAGCTCGCTTAGGTCAGAAGCACTGGTCTTATTGTAGTAAAACCACACAAGAAAGCAAATGGTCTAGACAGAGCCTTTCCGGTCCACGCAGCCAGACGCTGGAAAAGCCAGCCCCTAAACCTAAGATTAGAGACAAATCACCTTGTGTTCAGAAAAAAGCTGAAAACACACATGTTCAAATTAATAAGGCCATAAAACAGCTGGAAAGATAAACTGAATGCATCACTGTTGGTTTTCATTAGCCAAGTGTCCTGTACCTCACGTCTTGTCCGCAACAACCTGTCTCTATGTTGTCGCCCGTCCTACAAACAAATGAATAAATAAATGCAGATGCACAGTCCAGTGGTGATCATGACTGGGATTATGCCAGTATTCACATATGCCTGCAGGTGAGCGTTCCCATGGTGATCGTGGCTGGGAGTATGACAGTGTTCACAGATGCATGCGGGTGTGCAGTCCAGTGGTGATGGTTGCTGGGAGTATGACAGTGTTCACAGATGCATGCAGGTGTGCAGTCCAGTGGTGATCGTGGCTGGGAGTATGACCGTGTTCACAGATAAATGCAGATGTGCAGTCCAGTGGTAATGGTTGCTGGGAGCATGACAGTGTTCACAGATGCATGCTGGTGTGCTGTCCAATGGTGATGGTTGCTGGTAATATGATAGTGTTCACAGATGCATGCAGGTGAGCAGTCCAATGGTGATCGTGGCTGGGCGTATGACCGTGTTCACAGATGCATGCAGGTGTGCGGTCCAGTGGTGATGGTTGCTGGTAATATGACAGTGTTCACAGATGCATGCTGGTGTGTGGTCCAGTCGTGATGGTAGCTGGTAATATGCCAGTGTGCACAGATGCCTGCAGGTGTGCAGTCCAGTAGTAATGGTGGCTGGGAGTAAGACAGAGTTCACAGATGCATGCAGGTGTGCGGTCCAGTGGAAATGGTGGCTGGGAGTATGACAGTGTACACTGATGCATGCAGGTGTGCTGTCCAGGGGTGATGGTTGCTGGTAATATGCCAGTGTTCACAGATGCATGCAGGTGTGCTGTCCAGTGGTGATGGTTGCTGGTAATATGACAGTGTTCACAGATGCATGCAGGTATGCAGTCCAGTGGTGATGGTTGCTGGGAGTATGACATTGTTCACTGATTCATGCTGGTGTGCGGTGCAGTGGTGATGGTTGCTGGTAATATGACAGTGTAAACAGATGCATGCAGGTTTGCGGTCCAGTGGTGATGGTTGCTGGGACTATGACAGTGTTCACAGATGCATGCAGGTCTGCAGTCCAGTGGAGATGGTGGCTGGGAGTATGTGAGTATGACAGTGTTCACAGATGCATGCAGGTGTGCAGTCCAGTGGAGATGGTTGCTGGTAATATGACAGTGTTCACAGATGCATGCTGGTGTGTGGTCCAGTTGTGATGGTTGCTGGTAATATGACAGTGCTCACAGATGCATGCAGGTGTGCAGTCCAGTGGTGATGGTTGCTGGGAGTATGGCAGTGTTCACAGATGCATGCAGGTGTGCGGCCCAGTGGAGATGGTGGCTGGGAGTATGACAGTGTTCACAGATGCATGCAGGTGTGCAGTCCAGTGGAGGCAGTATGACAATGTTCACAGATGCATGCTGGTGTGAGGTCCAGTGGTGATGGTTGCTGGTAATATGACATTGTTCACAGTTGCATGCTGGTGTGTGGTCCAGTCATGATGGTAGCTGGGAGTATGGCAGTGTTCACAGATGCATGCAGGTGTGTGGTCCAGTGGAGATGGTGGCTGGGAGTATGACAGTGTTCACAGATGCATACAGGTGTGCAGTCCAGTGGAGATGGTTGCTGGTAAAATGACAAGTGTTCACAGATGGATGCTGGTGTGTGGTCCAGTGGTGATGGTTGCTGGTAATATGACAGTGTTCACAGTTGCATGCTTGTGTGTGGTCCAGTCGTGATGGTAGCTGGTAATATGCCAGTTTTCACAGATGCCTGCAGGTTTGCGGTCCAGTGGAGATGGTGATTGGGAGTATGACAGTGTTCACAGATGCATGTAGGTGTGCGGTCCAGTGGAGATGGTTAACGGGAGTATGACAGTGTTCACAGATGCCTGCAGGTGTGCAGTCCAGTCGTGATGGTTGCTGGGAGTATGACAGTGTTCACAGATGCCTGCAGGTATGTGGTCCAGTGGTGATGGTTGCTGGGAGTATGACAGTGTTCACAGACGCCTGCAGGTGTGCGGTCCAGTCGTGATCGTTGCTGGGAGTATGACAGTGTTCACAGATGCCTGCAGGTGTGTGGTCCAGTGGTGATGGTTGCTGGGAGTATGACAGTGTTCACAGATGCATGCAGGTGTGCGGTCCAGTGGTGATGGTTGCTGGTAATATGCCAGTGTTCACAGATGCCTGCAGTTGTGCGTTCCAGTGGAGATGGTTACTGGAAGTATGACAGTGTTCACAGATACATCCAATGCAGGTATGCGGTCCAGTGGAGACGGTGGCTGGGAGTATGTCAATGTTCACAAATGCCTGCAGGTGTGCAGTCCACTGGAGATGGTGGCTGGTAATATGAAAGTGTTCAGAGATGCATCCAGGTGTGCAGTCCACTGGAGATGATGGCTCGGAGTATGACAGTGTTCACAGATGCATGCAGGTGTGCGGTCCAGGGGAGATGGTGGCTGGGAGTATGACAGTGTTCGCAGATGCATGCAAGTGTCCGGTCCAGTGGAGATGGTGGCTGGGAGTATGACAGTGTTCACAGATGCATGCAGGTGTGTGGTCCACTGAAGATGATAGCTGGGAGTATGACAGTGTTTACAGATGCATGCAGGTGTCCAGTCCAGTGGTGATGGTGGCTGGGAGTATGACAGTGGTCACAGATACATGCAGGTGTGCAGTCCAGTGGAGATGGTGGCTGGTAATATGACATTGTTCACAGATATATCCAGTGAGGTGTGCGGTCCAGTGGAGATGGTGGCTGGTAATATGACGGTGTTCACAGATGCATCCAGATGTGCGGTCCAGTGGAGACGGTGGGTGGGAGTATGTCAATGTTCACAGATGCCTTCAGGTGTGCAGTCCACTGGAGACAGTGGCTGGTAATATGACAGTGTTCATAGATGCATCCAGGTGTGCAGTCCACTGGAGATGATGGCTCGGAGTATGACAGTGTTCACAGATGCATGTAGGTGTGCGGTCCAGGGGAGGTGGTGGCTGGGAGTATGACAGTGTTCGCAGATGCATGCAGGTGTGCGGTCCACTGGAGATGATAGCTGGGAGTATGACAGTGTTCACAGATGCATGCAGGTGTCCAGTCCAGTGGTGATGGTGGCTGGGAGTATGACAGTGTTCACAGATGCATGCAGGTGTGCGGTCCACTGGAGATGACAGCTGGGAGTATGACAGTGTTCACAGATGCATGCAGGTGTCCGGTCCAGTGGTGATGGTGGCTGGGAGTATGACAGTGTTCACAGATGCATACAGGTGTCCGGTCCAGTGGTGATGGTGGCTGGGAGTATGACAGTGGTCACAGATATATCCAGTGAGGTGTGCGGTCCAGTGGAGATGGTGGCTGGTAATATGACAGTGTTCACAGGTGCATGCAGGTGTGCGGCCCAGTGGAGATGGTGGCTGGGAGTATGATAGACTTCAGAGATGCATGCAGCTGTGCGGTCCAGTGGAGATGTTGGCTGGGAGTATGGGAGCATGACAGTGTTGACAGATGCATGCAGGTGTGCAGTCCAGTGGAGATGGTGGCTGGGAGTATAACAGTGTTCACAGATGCATGCAAATGTGCGGTCCAGTGGAGATGGTGGCTTGTAATATGACAGTGTTCGCTGATGCATGCAGGTGTGCGGTTCAGTGGAGCTGGTTGATGGGAGTATGACAGTGTTCAGAGATGCATGCAGGTGTGCGGTCCAGTGGAGATGGTGGCTGGGAGTATAACAGTGTTCACAGATGCATGCAGATGTGCAGTCCAGTGGAGATGGTGACTTGTAATAAGACAGTGTTCACAGATGCAAGCAGGTGTGCGGTCCAGGGGTGAGGGTGGCAGGGAGTATGACAATGTTCACAGATGCATGCAGGTGTGCAGTCCAGTGGTGATGGTGGCTGGGAGTATGAGAGTGTTCACAGATGTATGCAGGTGTGTGGTCCAGTGGTGATGTGGGCTGGGAGTATAATAGTGTTCACAGATGCATGCAGGTGTGCGGTCCAGTGGTGATGGTAGCTGAGAGTATGACAGGGTTCACATATACATGCAATGTAGGTGTGCGGTCCAGTGGTGATGTGGGCTGGGAGTATGATAGTGTTCACATATGCAAGCAGGTGTGCGGTCCAGTGGTGATGGTGGCTGGGAATATGACAGGGTTCACAGATACATGCAATGCAGGTGTGCTGTCCAGTGGTGATGGTTGCTGGTAATATGACAGTGTTCACAGATGCATGCAGGTGAGCCGTCCAATGGTGATCGTGGCTGGGCGTATGACCGTGTTCACAGATGCATGCAGGTGTGCGGTCCAGTGGTGATGGTTGCTGGTAATATGACAGTGTTCACAGATGCATGCTGGTGTGTGGTCCAGTCGTGATGGTAGCTGGTAATATGCCAGTGTGCACAGATGCCTGCAGGTGTGCAGTCCAGTAGTAATGGTGGCTGGGAGTAAGACAGTGTTCACAGATGCATGCAGGCGTGCGGTCCAGTGGAAATGGTGGCTGGGAGTATGACTGTGTTCACAGATGCATGCAGGTGTGCGGTCCAGTGGAGATGATGGCTGGTAATATGACCATGTTCACAGATGCATACAGGTGTGCGGTCCAGTGAAGATGGTGGCTGGGAGTATGACAGTGTTCACAGATACATGCAGCTGTGCGGTCCACTGGAAATGATAGCTGGGAGTATGACAGTGTTCACAGATGCATGCAGGTGTCCAGTCCAGTGGTGATGGTGGCTGGGAGTATGACAGTGGTCACAGATACACGCTATGCAGGTATGCAGTCCAGTGGAGATGGTGGCTGGTAATATGACATTGTTCACAGATATATCCAGTGAGGTGTGCGGTCCAGAGGAGATGGTGGCTGGTAATATGACCGTGTTCACAGATGCATCCAGATGTGCGGTCCAGTGGAGACGGTGGCTGGGAGTATGTCAATGTTCACAGATGCCTGCAGGTGTGCAGTCCACTGGAGATGGTGGCTCGGAGTATGACAGTGTTCACAGATGCATGCAGGTGTCCGGTCCAGTGGAGATGGTGGCTGGGAGTATGACAGTGTTCACAGATGCATGCAGGTGTGCGGTCCACTGGAGATGACAGCTGGGAGTATAACAGTGTTCACAGATGCATACAGGTGTCTGGTCCAGTGGTGATGGTGGCTGGGAGTATGACAGTGTTCACAGATGCATGCAGGTGTCCAGTCCAGTTGTGATGGTGGCTGGGAGTATGACAGCGGTCACAGATATATCCAGTGAGGTGTGCGGTCCAGTGGAGATGGTGGCTGGTAATATGACCATGTTCACAGGTGCATGCAGGTGTGCAGTCTAGGGGAGGTGGTGGCTGGGAGTATGACAGTGTTCGCAGATGCATGCAGGTGTCCGGTCCAGTGGAGGTGGTGGCTGGGAGTATGACAGTGTTCACAGATGCATGCAGGTGTGCGGTCCAGTGGAGATGTTTGCAGGGAGTATGACAGACTTCAGAGATGCATGCAGGTGCACGGTCCAGTGAAGATGTTGGCTGGGAGTATGGGAGTATGACAGTTTTGACAGATGCATGCAGGTGTGCAGTCCAGTGGAGATGGTGGCTGGGAGTATAACAGTGTTCACAGATGCATGCAAATGTGCGGTCCAGTGGAGATGGTGGCTTGTAATATGACAGTGTTCACAGATGCATGCAGGTGTGCGGTCCAGTGGAGCTGGTGGGAGTATGACAGTGTTCAGAGATGCATTCAGGTGTGCGGTCCAGTGGAGATGGTGGCTGGGAGTATAACAGTGTTCACAGATGCATGCAGATGTGCAGTCCCGTGGAGATCGTGACTTGTAATATGACAGTGTTCACAGATGCATGCAGGTGTGAGGTCCAGGGGTGAGGGTGGCAGGGAGTATGACAATGTTCACAGATGCATGCAGGTGTGCAGTCCAGTGGTGATGGTGGCTGGGAGTATGAGAGTGTTCACAGATGCATGCAGGTGTGTGGTCCAGTGGTGATGTGGGCTGAGAGTATGATAGTGTTCACAGATGCATGCAGGTGTGCGGTCCAGTGGAGATGTTTGCAGGGAGTATGACAGACTTCAGAGATGCATGCAGGTGTACGGTCCAGTGAAGATGTTGGCTGGGAGTATGGGAGTATGACAGTGTTGACAGATGCATGCAGGTGTGCAGTCCAGTGGACATGCTGGCTGGGAGTATAACAGTATTCACAGATGCATGCAAATGTGCGGTCCAGTGGAGATCGTGGCTTGTAATATGGCAGTGTTCACAGATGCATGCAGGTGTGCGGTCCAGTGGAGCTGGTGGATGGGAGTATGACAGTGTTCAGAGATGTATGCAGGTGTGCGGTCCAGTGAAGATGTTGGCTGGGAGTATGGGAGTATGACAGTGTTGACAGATGCATGCAGGTATGCAGTCCAGTGGAGATGGTGGCTGGGAGTATAACAGTGTTCAGAGATGCATGCAAATGTGCGGTCCGGTGGAGATGGTGGCTTGTAATATGACAGTGTTCACAGATGCATGCAGGTGTGCGGCCCAGTGGAGATGGTGGCTGGGAGTATGATAGACTTCAGAGATGCATGCAGGTGTCCGGTCCAGTGGTGATGGTGGCTGGGAGTATGACAGTGGTCACAGATATATCCAGTGAGGTGTGCGGTCCAGTGGAGATGGTGGCTGGTAATATGACCATGTTCACAGGTGCATGCAGGTGTGCGGTCCAGTGGAGATGTTTGCAGGGAGTATGACAGACTTCAGAGATGCATGCAGGTGCACGGTCCAGTGAAGATGTTGGCTGGGAGTATGGGAGTATGACAGTTTTGACAGATGCATGCAGGTGTGCAGTCCAGTGGAGATGGTGGCTGGGAGTATAACAGTGTTCACAGATGCATGCAAATGTGCGGTCCAGTGGAGATGGTGGCTTGTAATATGACAGTGTTCACAGATGCATGCAGGTGTGCGGTCCAGTGGAGCTGGTGGGAGTATGACAGTGTTCAGAGATGCATTCAGGTGTGCGGTCCAGTGGAGATGGTGGCTGGGAGTATAACAGTGTTCACAGATGCATGCAGATGTGCAGTCCCGTGGAGATGGTGACTTGTAATATGACAGTGTTCACAGATGCATGCAGGTGTGAGGTCCAGGGGTGAGGGTGGCAGGGAGTATGACAATGTTCACAGATGCATGCAGGTGTGCAGTCCAGTGGTGATGGTGGCTGGGAGTATGAGAGTGTTCACAGATGCATGCAGGTGTGTGGTCCAGTGGTGATGTGGGCTGAGAGTATGATAGTGTTCACAGATGCATGCAGGTGTGCGGTCCAGTGGAGATGTTTGCAGGGAGTGTGACAGACTTCAGAGATGCATGCAGGTGTACGGTCCAGTGAAGATGTTGGCTGGGAGTATGGGAGTATGACAGTGTTGACAGATGCATGCAGGTGTGCAGTCCAGTGGACATGCTGGCTGGGAGTATAACAGTATTCACAGATGCATGCAAATGTGCGGTCCAGTGGAGATCGTGGCTTGTAATATGGCAGTGTTCACAGATGCATGCAGGTGTGCGGTCCAGTGGAGCTGGTGGATGGGAGTATGACAGTGTTCAGAGATGTATGCAGGTGTGCGGTCCAGTGAAGATGTTGGCTGGGAGTATGGGAGTATGACAGTGTTGACAGATGCATGCAGGTATGCAGTCCAGTGGAGATGGTGGCTGGGAGTATAACAGTGTTCAGAGATGCATGCAAATGTGCGGTCCGGTGGAGATGGTGGCTTGTAATATGACAGTGTTCACAGATGCATGTAGATGTGCGGTCCAGTGAGGCTGGTGGATGGGAGTATGACAATGTTCACAGATGCATGCAGGTGTCCGGTCCAGTGGAGATGGTGGCTGGGAGTATGACAGTGTTCACAGATGCATGCAGGTGTGCAGTCCAGTGGTGATGGTGGCTGGGAGTATGAGAGTGTTCACAGATGCATGCAGGTGTGCGGTCCAGGGGTGAGGGTGGCTGGGAGTATGACAATGTTCACAGATGCATGCAGATGTGTGGTCCAGTGGTGGCTGGTAAAAACAGTGTTCACAGATCCATGCAGGGGTGCGGTCCAGTGGTGATGGTTGCTGGTAATATGACAGTGTGCACAGCTGCATGCTGGTGTGTGGTCCAGTCGTGAATGTAGCTGGTAATATGCCAGTGTTCACAGATGACAGCAGGTGTGTGGTCCAGTGGTGATGGTGGCTGGGAGTATGACCGTGTTCACAGATGCATGCAGGTGTGCGGTCCAGTGGAGATGATGGCTGGTAATATGACCATGTTAACAGATGCATGCTGGTGTGCGGTCCAGTGAAGATGGTGGCTGGGAGTATTACAGTTTACACATATACATGCAGATGTGCGGTCCACTGGAGATGATGGCTGGGAGTATGACAGTGTTCACAGATGCATGCAGGTGTCCGGTCCAGTGGAGATGGTGGCTGGGAGTATGACAGTGTTCACAGATGCATGCAGGTGTGCGGTCCACGGGAGATGATAGCTGGGAGTATGACAGTGCTCACAGATGGATGCAGGTGTGCAGTCCAGTGGTGATGGTGGCCGGGAGTATGACAGTGTTCGCAGGTGCATGAAGGTTTGCGGTCCAGTGGTGATGTGGGCTGGGAGTATGATAGTGTTCACAGATGCATGCAGGTGTGCGGTCCAGTGGGATGGTCGCTGGAAGTATGACACGGTTCACAGATACATGCAATGCAGGTGTGCGGCCCAGTGGTGATGATGACTGGTAATTTGACAGTGTTCACAGATGCATGCAGGTGTGCAGTCCAGTGGTGATGGTTGCTGGGAGTATGCCGGTGTTCACAGATGCATGCAGATGTGCGGTCCATTGTTGATGGTTGCTGGGAGTATGACAGTGTTCACAGATGCATGCAGATATGCGGTCCAGTGGTGAGCATGGCTGGGAGTATAACCGTGTTCAGAGATCCATGCAGGTGTGCTGTTCAGTGGTGATGGTTGCTGGTAATATGACAGTGTTCACAGAAGCATGCAGGTGCGCTGTTCAATGGTGATCGTGGCTGCGCGTATGACCGTGTTCATAGATGCATGTAGGTATGCGGTTCAGTGGTGATGGTTGCTGGGAGTATGACATTGTTCACAGATGCATGCAGGTGTGCGGTCCAGTGGTGATGGTTGCTGGTAATATGACGGTGTTGACAGATGCATGCAGGTATGCTATCCAGTGGTAGTGGTGGCTGGGAGTAAGACAGTGTTCACAGATGCATGCAGGTGTGCAATCCAGTGGTGATGGTTGCTGGTAATATAACAGTGTTCACAGATGCATGCTGGTGTGTGGTCCAATCGTGATGGTAGCTGGTAGTATGCCAGTGCTCACAGATGCATGCAGGTGTGCTATCTAGTGGTGATGGTTGCTGGTAATATGACAGTGTTCACAGATGCATGCAGGTGTGCAGTCCAGTGGTGATGGTTGCTGGGAGTATGACAGTGTTCACAGACGCCTGCAGGTGTGCGGTCCAGTCGTGATCGTTGCTGGGAGTATGACAGTGTTCACAGATGCTTGCAGGTGTGTGGTCTAGTGGTGATGGTTGCTGGGAGTATGACAGTGTTCACAGATGCATGCAGGTGTGCGGTCCAGTGGTGATGGTTGCTGGTAATATGCCAGTGTTCACAGATGCCTGCAGGTGTGCGTTCCAGTGGATATGGTTACTGGAAGTATGACAGTGTTCACAGATACATCCAATGCAGGTATGCGGTCCAGTGGAGACGGTGGCTGGGAGTATGTCAATGTTCACAAATGCCTGCAGGTGTGCAGTCCACTGGAGATGGTGGCTGGTAATATGACAGTGTTCAGAGATGCATCCAGGTGTGCAGTCCACTGGAGATGATGGCTCGGAGTATGACAGTGTTCACAGATGCATGCAGGTGTGCGGTCCAGGGGAGATGGTGGCTGGGAGTATGACAGTGTTCGCAGATGCATGCAAGTGTCCGGTCCAGTGGAGATGGTGGCTGGGAGTATGACAGTGTTCACAGATGCATGCAGGTGTGTGGTCCACTGGAGATGATAGCTGGGAGTATGACAGTGTTCACAGATGCATGCAGGTGTCCAGTCCAGTGGTGATGGTGGCTGGGAGTATGACAGTGGTCACAGATACATGCTATGCAGGTATGGAGTCCAGTGGAGATGGTGCCTGGGAGTATGTCAATGTTCACAGATCCCTGCAGGTTTGCAGTCCACTGGAGACGGTGGCTGGTAATATGACAGTGTTCATAGATGCATCCAGGTGTGCAGTCCACTGGAGATGATGGCTCGGAGTATGACAGTGTTCACAGATGCATGTAGGTGTGCGGTCCAGGGGAGGTGGTGGCTGGGAGTATGACAGTGTTCGCAGATGCATGCAGGTGTGCGGTCCACTGGAGATGATAGCTGGGAGTATGACAGTGTTCACAGATGCATACAGGTGTCCGGTCCAGTGGTGATGGTGGCTGGGAGTATGACAGTGGTCACAGATATATCCAGTGAGGTGTGCGGTCCAGTGGAGATGGTGGCTTGTAATATGACCGTGTTCACAGGTGCATGCAGGTGTGCGGTCCAGTGGAGATGGTGGCTGGGAGTCTGACAGTGTTCACAGATGCATGCAGCTGTGCGGTCCAGTGGAGATGTTGGCAGGGAGTATGACAGACTTCAGAGATGCATGCAGGTGTACGGTCTAGTGAAGATGTTGGCTGGGAGTATGGGAGCATGACAGTGTTGACAGATGCATGCAGGTGTGCAGTCCAGTGGAGATGGTGGCTGGGAGTATAACAGTGTTCACAGATGCATGCAAATGTGCGGTCCAGTGGAGATGGTGGCTTGTAATATGACAGTGTTCACAGATGCATGCAGGTGTGCGGTCCAGTGGAAATGGTGGCTGGGAGTATAACAGTGTTCACAGATGCATGCAGATGTGCAGTCCAGTGGAGATGGTGACTTGTAATATGACAGTGTTCACAGATGCATGCAGGTGTGCGTTCCAGTGGAGATGGTTACTGGAAGTATGAGAGTGTTCACAGATACATGCAGGTGTGTGGTCCAGTGGTGATGTGGGCTGGGAGTATGAGAGTGTTCACAGATGCATGCAGGTGTGTGGTCCAGTGGTGATGTGGGCTGGGAGTATGATATTGTTCACAGATGCATGCAGGTATGCGGTCCAGAGGTGATGGTAGCTGAGAGTATGACAGGGTTCACATATACATGCAATGCAGGTATGCGGTCCATTGGTGATGGTGGCTGGGAGTATGAGAGTGTTCACAGATGCATGCAGGTGTGCGGTCCAGTGGTGATGTGGGCTGGGAGTATGACAGTGTTTATAGATGCATGCATATGTGCGGTCCAGTGGTGATGGTGGCGGGGAGTATGACAGTGTTCATAGGTGAATGAAGGTGTGTGGTCCAGTGGTGATGTGGGCTGGGAGTATGATAGTGTTCACAGATGCATCCAGATGTGCAGTCCAGTGGAGACGGTGGCTGGGAGTATGTCAATGTTCACAGATGCCTGCAGGTTTGCAGTCCACTGGAGACGGTGGCTGGTAATATGACAGTGTTCATAGATGCATCCAGGTGTGCAGTCCACTGGAGATGATGGCTCGGAATATGACAGTGTTCACAGATGCATGTAGGCGTGCGGTCCAGGGGAGGTTGTGGCTGGGAGTATGACAGTGTTCGCAGATGCATGCAGGTGTGCGGTCCACTGGAGATGATAGCTGGGAGTATGACAATGTTCACAGATGCATGCATGTGTCCAGTTCAGTGGTGATGGTGGCTGGGAGTATGACAGTGTTCACAGATGCATGCAGGTGTGCGGTCCACTGGAGATGACAACTGGGAGTATGACAGTGTTCACAGATGCATGCAGGTGTCCGGTCCAGTGCTGATGGTGGCTGGGAGTATGACAGTGTTCACAGATGCATACAGGTGTCCGGTCCAGTGGTGATGGTGGCTGAGAGTATGACAGTGGTCACAGATATATCCAGTGAGGTGTGCGGTCCAGTGGAGATGGTGGCTTGTAATATGACCGTGTTCACAGGTGCATACAGGTGTGCGGTCCAGTGGAGATGTTGGCAGGGAGTATGGGAGCATGACAGTGTTGACAGATGCATGCAGGTGTGCAGTCCAGTGGAGATGGTGGCTGGGAGTATAACAGTGTTCACAGATGCATGCAAATGTGCGGTCCAGTGGAGATGGTGGCTTGTAATATGACAGTGTTCACAGATGCATGCAGGTGTGCGGTTCAGTGGCGCTGGTGGATGGGAGTATGACAGTGTTCAGAGATGCATGCAGGTGTGCGGTCCAGTGGAGATGGTGGCTGGGAGTATAACAGTGTTCACAGATGCATGCAGATGTGCAGTCCAGTGGAGATGGTGACTTGTAATATGACAGTGTTCACAGATGCATGCAGGTGTGCGGTCCAGTGGAGATGGTGGCTGGGAGTATAACAGTGTTCACAGATGCATGCAGATGTGCAGTCCAGTGGAGATGGTGACTTGTAATATGACAGTGTTCACAGATGCATGCAGGTGTGCGGTCCAGTGGAGATGGTGGCTGGGAGTATAACAGTGTTCACAGATGCATGCAGATGTGCAGTCCAGTGGAGATGGTGACTTGTAATATGACAGTGTTCACAGATGCATGCAGGTGTGCAGTCCAGTGGTGATGGTGGCTGGGAGTTTGAGAGTGTTCACAGATGCATGCACGTGTGTGGTCCAGTGGTGATGTGGGCTGGGAGTATGATAGTGTTCACAGATGCATGCAGGTGTGCGGTCCAGTGGTGATGGTAGCTGAGAGTATGACAGGGTTCACATATACATGCAATGCAGGTATGCGGTACATTGGTGATGGTGGCTGGGAGTATGAGAGTGTTCACAGATGCATGCAGGTGTGCGGTCTAGTGTTGATGTGGGCTGGGAGTATGACAGTGTTTATAGATGCATGCATATGTGCGGTCCAGCGGAGATGGTGTCTTGTAATATGACAGTGTTCACAGATGCGTGCAGGTGTGCGGTCCAGGGGTGAGGGTGGCTGGGAGTATGACAATGTTCACAGATGCATGCAGGTGTGCAGTCCAGTGGTGATGGTGGCTGGGAATATGACAGGGTTCACAGATACATGCAATGCAGGTGTGCAGCCCAGTCGTGATGGTGACTTGTAAATTGACAGTGTTGACAGATGCATGCAGGTGTGCAGTCCAGTGGTGATGGTTGCTGGGAGTATGACAGTGTTCACAGATGCATGCAGATGTGTGGTCCAGTGGTGGCTGGTAAAAACAGTGTTCACAGATCCATGCAGGGGTGCGGTCCAGTGGTGATGGTTGCTGGTAATATGACCATGTTCACAGGTACATGCAGGTGTGCGGTCCAGTGGAGATGTTTGCAGGGAGTATGACAGACTTCAGAGATGCATGCAGGTGTACGGTCCAGTGAAGATGTTGGCTGGGAGTATGGGAGTATGACAGTGTTGACAGATGCATGCAGGTGTGCAGTCCAGTGGAGATGGTGGCTGGGAGTATAACAGTGTTCACAGATGAATGCAAATGTGCGGTCCAGTGGAGATGGTGGCATGTAATATGACAGTGTTCACAGATGCATGCAGGTGTGCGGTCCAGTGGAGCTGGTGGATGGGAGTATGACAGTGTTCAGAGATGCATGCAGGTGTGCGGTCCAGTGGAGATGGTGGCTGGGAGTATGACAGTGTTCACAGATGCATGCAGATGTGCAGTCCAGTGGAGATGGTGACTTGTAATATGACAGTGTTCACAGATGCATGCAGGTGTGAGGTCCAGGGGTGAGGGTGGCAGGGAGCATGACAATGTTCACAGATGCATGCAGGTGTGCAGTCCAGTGGTGATGGTGGCTGGGATTATGAGAGTGTTCACAGATGCATGCAGGTGTGTGGTCCAGTGGTGATGCGGGCTGGTAATATGACAGTGTGCACAGCTGCATGCTGGTGTGTGGTCCAGTCGTGAATGTAGCTGGTAATATGCCAGTGTTCACAGATGACAGCAGGTGTGTGGTCCAGTGGTGATGGTGGCTGGCAGTATGACCGTGTTCACAGATGCATGCAGGTGTGCGGTCCAGTGGAGATGATGGCTGGTAATATGACCGTGTTAACAGATGCATGCTGGTGTGCGGTCCAGTGAAGATGGTGGCTGGGAGTATGACAGTTTACACATATACATGCAGATGTGCGGTCCACTGGAGATGATGGCTGGGAGTATGACAGTGTTCACAGATGCATGCAGGTGTCCGGTCCAGTGGAGATGGTGGCTGGGAGTATGTCAATGTTCACAGATCCCTGCAGGTTTGCAGTCCACTGGAGACGGTGGCTGGTAATATGACAGTGTTCATAGATGCATCCAGGTGTGCAGTCCACTGGAGATGATGGCTCGGAGTATGACAGTGTTCACAGATGCATGTAGGTGTGCGGTCCAGGGGAGGTGGTGGCTGGGAGTATGACAGTGTTCGCAGATGCATGCAGGTGTGCGGTCCACTGGAGATGATAGCTGGGAGTATGACAGTGTTCACAGATGCATGCAGGTGTCCTGTCCAGTGGTGATGGTGGCTGGGAGTATGACAGTGTTCACAGATGCATGCAGGTGTGCGGTCCACTGGAGATGACAGCTGGGAGTATGACAGTGTTCACAGATGCATGCAGGTGTCCGGTCCAGTGGTGATGGTGGCTGGGAGTATGACAGTGTTCACAGATGCATACAGGTGTCCGGTCCAGTGGTGATGGTGGCTGGGAGTATGACAGTGGTCACAGATATATCCAGTGAGGTGTGCGGTCCAGTGGAGATGGTGGCTGGTAATATGACCGTGTTCACAGGTGCATGCAGGTGTGCGGTCCAGTGGAGATGGTGGCTGGGAGTCTTACAGTGTTCACAGATGCATGCAGCTGTGCGGTCCAGTGGAGATGTTGGCAGGGAGTATGACAGACTTCAGAGATGCATGCAGGTGTACGGTCTAGTGAAGATGTTGGCTGGGAGTATGGGAGCATGACAGTGTTGACAGATGCATGCAGGTGTGCAGTCCAGTGGAGATGGTGGCTGGGAGTATAACAGTGTTCACAGATACATGCAAATGTGCGGTCCAGTGGAGATGGTGGCTTGTAATATGACAGTGTTCACAGATGCATGCAGGTGTGCGGTCCAGTGGAAATGGTGGCTGGGAGTATAACAGTGTTCACAGATGCATGGAGATGTGCAGTCCAGTGGAGATGGTGACTTGTAATATGACAGTGTTCACAGATGCATGCAGGTGTGCGTTCCAGTGGAGATGGTTACTGGAAGTATGAGAGTGTTCACAGATACATGCAGGTGTGTGGTCCAGTGGTGATGTGGGCTGGGAGTATGAGAGTGTTCACAGATGCATGCAGGTGTGTGGTCCAGTGGTGATGTGGGCTGGGAGTATGATATTGTTCACAGATGCATGCAGGTATGCGGTCCAGTGGAGATGTTGGCAGGGAGTATGACAGACTTCAGAGATGCATGCAGGTGTACGGTCTAGTGAAGATGTTGGCTGGGAGTATGGGAGCATGACAGTGTTGACAGATGCATGCAGGTGTGCAGTCCAGTGGAGATGGTGGCTGGGAGTACAACAGTGTTCACAGATACATGCAAATGTGCGGTCCAGTGGAGATGGTGGCTTGTAATATGACAGTGTTCACAGATGCATGCAGGTGTGCGGTCCAGTGGAAATGGTGGCTGGGAGTATAACAGTGTTCACAGATGCATGGAGATGTGCAGTCCAGTGGAGATGGTGACTTGTAATATGACAGTGTTCACAGATGCATGCAGGTGTGCGTTCCAGTGGAGATGGTTACTGGAAGTATGAGAGTGTTCACAGATACATGCAGGCGTGTGGTCCAGTGGTGATGTGGGCTGGGAGTATGAGAGTGTTCACAGATGCATGCAGGTGTGTGGTCCAGTGGTGATGTGGGCTGGGAGTATGATATTGTTCACAGATGCATGCAGGTATGCGGTCCAGAGGTGATGGTAGCTGAGAGTATGACAGGGTTCACATATACATGCAATGCAGGTATGCGGTCCATTGGTGATGGTGGCTGGGAGTATGAGAGTGTTCACAGATGCATGCAGGTGTGCGGTCCAGTGGTGATGTGGGCTGGGAGTATGACAGTGTTTATAGATGCATGCATATGTGCGGTCCAGTGGAGATGGTGTCTTGTAATATGAGTGTTCACAGATGCGTGCAGGTGTGCGGTCCAGGGGTGAGGGTGGCTGGGAGTATGACAATGTTCACAGATGCATGCAGGTGTGCAGTCCAGTGGTGATGGTGGCGGGGAGTATGACAGTGTTCATAGGTGAATGAAGGTGTGTGGTCCAGTGGTGATGTGGGCTGGGAGTATGATAGTGTTCACAGATGCATCCAGATGTGCAGTCCAGTGGAGACGGTGGCTGGGAGTATGTCAATGTTCACAGATGCCTGCAGGTTTGCAGTCCACTGGAGACGGTGGCTGGTAATATGACAGTGTTCATAGATGCATCCAGGTGTGCAGTCCACTGGAGATGATGGCTCGGAATATGACAGTGTTCACAGATGCATGTAGGCGTGCGGTCCAGGGGAGGTTGTGGCTGGGAGTATGACAGTGTTCGCAGATGCATGCAGGTGTGCGGTCCACTGGAGATGATAGCTGGGAGTATGACAATGTTCACAGATGCATGCAGGTGTCCAGTCCAGTGGTGATGGCGGCTGGGAGTATGACAGTGTTCACAGATGCATGCAGGTGTGCGGTCCACTGGAGATGACAACTGTGAGTATGACAGTGTTCACAGATGCATGCAGGTGTCCGGTCCAGTGCTGATGGTGGCTGGGAGTATGACAGTGTTCACAGATGCATACAGGTGTCCGGTCCAGTGGTGATGGTGGCTGAGAGTATGACAGTGGTCACAGATATATCCAGTGAGGTGTGCGGTCCAGTGGAGATGGTGGCTTGTAATATGACCGTGTTCACAGGTGCATACAGGTGTGCGGTCCAGTGGAGATGTTGGCAGGGAGTATGGGAGCATGACAGTGTTGACAGATGCATGCAGGTGTGCAGTCCAGTGGAGATGGTGGCTGGGAGTATAACAGTGTTCACAGATGCATGCAGATGTGCAGTCCAGTGGAGATGGTGACTTGTAATATGACAGTGTTCACAGATGCATGCAGGTGTGCGGTCCAGTGGAGATGGTGGCTGGGAGTATAACAGTGTTCACAGATGCATGCAGATGTGCAGTCCAGTGGAGATGGTGACTTGTAATATGACAGTGTTCACAGATGCATGCAGGTGTGCGGTCCAGTGGAGATGGTGGCTGGGAGTATAACAGTGTTCACAGATGCATGCAGATGTGCAGTCCAGTGGAGATGGTGACTTGTAATATGACAGTGTTCACAGATGCATGCAGGTGTGCAGTCCAGTGGTGATGGTGGCTGGGAGTTTGAGAGTGTTCACAGATGCATGCAGGTGTGTGGTCCAGTGGTGATGTGGGCTGGGAGTATGATAGTGTTCACAGATGCATGCAGGTGTGCGGTCCAGTGGTGATGGTAGCTGAGAGTATGACAGGGTTCACATATACATGCAATGCAGGTATGCGGTACATTGGTGATGGTGGCTGGGAGTATGAGAGTGTTCACAGATGCATGCAGGTGTCCGGTCTAGTGGTGATGTGGGCTGGGAGTATGACAGTGTTTATAGATGCATGCATATGTGCGGTCCAGTGGAGATGGTGTCTTGTAATATGACAGTGTTCACAGATGCGTGCAGGTGTGCGGTCCAGGGGTGAGGGTGGCTGGGAGTATGACAATGTTCACAGATGCATGCAGGTGTGCAGTCCAGTGGTGATGGTGGCTGGGAATATGACAGGGTTCACAGATACATGCAATGCAGGTGTGCAGCCCAGTCGTGATGGTGACTTGTAAATTGACAGTGTTGACAGATGCATGCAGGTGTGCAGTCCAGTGGTGATGGTTGCTGGGAGTATGACAGTGTTCACAGATGCATGCAGATGTGTGGTCCAGTGGTGGCTGGTAAAAACAGTGTTCACAGATCCATGCAGGGGTGCGGTCCAGTGGTGATGGTTGCTGGTAATATGACCATGTTCACAGGTACATGCAGGTGTGCGGTCCAGTGGAGATGTTTGCAGGGAGTATGACAGACTTCAGAGATGCATGCAGGTGTACGGTCCAGTGAAGATGTTGGCTGGGAGTATGGGAGTATGACAGTGTTGACAGATGCATGCAGGTGTGCAGTCCAGTGGAGATGGTGGCTGGGAGTATAACAGTGTTCATAGATGAATGCAAATGTGCGGTCCAGTGGAGATGGTGGCATGTAATATGACAGTGTTCACAGATGCATGCAGGTGTGCGGTCCAGTGGAGCTGGTGGATGGGAGTATGACAGTGTTCAGAGATGCATGCAGGTGTGCGGTCCAGTGGAGATGGTGGCTGGGAGTATGACAGTGTTCACAGATGCATGCAGATGTGCAGTCCAGTGGAGATGGTGACTTGTAATATGACAGTGTTCACAGATGCATGCAGGTGTGAGGTCCAGGGGTGAGGGTGGCAGGGAGCATGACAATGTTCACAGATGCATGCAGGTGTGCAGTCCAGTGGTGATGGTGGCTGGGATTATGAGAGTGTTCACAGATGCATGCAGGTGTGTGGTCCAGTGGTGATGCGGGCTGGTAATATGACAGTGTGCACAGCTGCATGCTGGTGTGTGGTCCAGTCGTGAATGTAGCTGGTAATATGCCAGTGTTCACAGATGACAGCAGGTGTGTGGTCCAGTGGTGATGGTGGCTGGCAGTATGACCGTGTTCACAGATGCATGCAGGTGTGCGGTCCAGTGGAGATGATGGCTGGTAATATGACCGTGTTAACAGATGCATGCTGGTGTGCGGTCCAGTGAAGATGGTGGCTGGGAGTATGACAGTTTACACATATACATGCAGATGTGCGGTCCACTGGAGATGATGGCTGGGAGTATGACAGTGTTCACAGATGCATGCAGGTGTCCGGTCCAGTGGAGATGGTGGCTGGGAGTATGACAGTGCTCACAGATGCATGCAGGTGTGTGGTCCAGTGGTGATGGTGGATGGAGTATGACAGTGTTCACAGATACGTGCTATGCAGGTATGCAGTCCAGTGGAGATGGTGGCTGGTAACATGACATTGTTCACAGATATATCCAGTGAGGTGTGCGGTCCAGTGGAGATGGGGGCTGGTAATATGACTGTGTTCACAGAGGCATCCAGATGTGCTGTCCAGTGGAGACGGTGGCTGGGAGTATGACGGTGTTCACAGATGCATGCAGGTGTGCGGTCCAGGGTTGAGGGTGGCTGGGAGTATGACAATGTTCACAGATGCATGCAGGTGTGCAGTCCAGTGGTGATGGTGGCCGGGAGTATGACAGTGTTCGCAGGTGCATGAAGGTTTGCGGTCCAGTGGTGATGTGGGCTGGGAGTATGATAATGTTCACAGATGCATGCAGGTGTGCGGTCCAGTGGGATGGTCGCTGGAAGTATGACACGGTTCACAGATACATGCAATGCAGGTGTGCGGCCCAGTGGTGATGGTGACTGGTTATTTGACAGTGTTCACAGATGCATGCAGGTGTGCAGTCCAGTGGTGATGGTTGCTGGGAGTATGCCGGTGTTCACAGATGCATGCAGATGTGCGGTCCATTGTTGATGGTTGCTGGGAGTATGACAGTGTTCACAGATGCATGCCGGTGTGCGGTCCAGTGGAGCTGGTGGATGGGAGTATGACAGTGTTCAGAGATGCATGCAGGTGTGCGGTCCAGTGGAGATGGTGGCTGGGAGTATGACAGTGTTCACAGATGCATGCAGATGTGCAGTCCAGTGGAGATGGTGACTTGTAATATGACAGTGTTCACAGATGCATGCAGGTGTGCGGTCCAGTGGAAATGGTGGCTGGGAGTATAACAGTGTTCACAGATGCATGCAGATGTGCAGTCCAGTGGAGATGGTGACTTGTAATATGACAGTGTTCACAGATGCATGCAGGTGTGCGTTCCAGTGGAGATGGTTACTGGAAGTATGAGAGTGTTCACAGATACATGCAGGTGTGTGGTCCAGTGGTGATGTGGGCTGGGAGTATGAGAGTGTTCACAGATGCATGCAGGTGTGTGGTCCAGTGGTGATGTGGGCTGGGAGTATGATAGTGTTCACAGATGCATGCAGGTATGCGGTCCAGAGGTGATGGTAGCTGAGAGTATGACAGGGTTCACATATACATGCAATGCAGGTGTGCGGTCCATTGGTGATGGTGGCTGGGAGTATGAGAGTGTTCACAGATGCATGCAGGTGTGCGGTCCAGTGGTGATGTGGGCTGGGAGTATGACAGTGTTTATAGATGCATGCATATGTGCGGTCCAGTGGAGATGGTGTCTTGTAATATGAGTGTTCACAGATGCGTGCAGGTGTGCGGTCCAGGGGTGAGGGTGGCTGGGAGTATGACAATGTTCACAGATGCATGCAGGTGTGCAGTCCAGTGGTGATGGTGGCGGGGAGTATGACAGTGTTCATAGGTGAATGAAGGTGTGTGGTCCAGTGGTGATGTGGGCTGGGAGTATGATAGTGTTCACAGATGCATCCAGATGTGCAGTCCAGTGGAGACGGTGGCTGGGAGTATGTCAATGTTCACAGATGCCTGCAGGTTTGCAGTCCACTGGAGACGGTGGCTGGTAATATGACAGTGTTCATAGATGCATCCAGGTGTGCAGTCCACTGGAGATGATGGCTCGGAATATGACAGTGTTCACAGATGCATGTAGGCGTGCGGTCCAGGGGAGGTTGTGGCTGGGAGTATGACAGTGTTCGCAGATGCATGCAGGTGTGCGGTCCACTGGAGATGATAGCTGGGAGTATGACAATGTTCACAGATGCATGCAGGTGTCCAGTCCAGTGGTGATGGTGGCTGGGAGTATGACAGTGTTCACAGATGCATGCAGGTGTGCGGTCCACTGGAGATGACAACTGGGAGTATGACAGTGTTCACAGATGCATGCAGGTGTCCGGTCCAGTGCTGATGGTGGCTGGGAGTATGACAGTGTTCACAGATGCATACAGGTGTCCGGTCCAGTGGTGATGGTGGCTGAGAGTATGACAGTGGTCACAGATATATCCAGTGAGGTGTGCGGTCCAGTGGAGATGGTGGCTTGTAATATGACCGTGTTCACAGGTGCATACAGGGTTGCGGTCCAGTGGAGATGTTGGCAGGGAGTATGGGAGCATGACAGTGTTGACAGATGCATGCAGATGTGCAGTCCAGTGGAGATGGTGGCTGGGAGTATAACAGTGTTCACAGATGCATGCAAATGTGCGGTCCAGTGGAGATGGTGGCTTGTAATATGACAGTGTTCACAGATGCATGCAGGTGTGCGGTTCAGTGGAGCTGGTGGATGGGAGTATGACAGTGTTCAGAGATGCATGCAGGTGTGCGGTCCAGTGGAGATGGTGGCTGGGAGTATAACAGTGTTCACAGATGCATGCAGATGTGCAGTCCAGTGGAGATGGTGACTTGTAATATGACAGTGTTCACAGATGCATGCAGGTGTGCGGTCCAGTGGAGATGGTGGCTGGGAGTATAACAGTGTTCACAGATGCATGCAGATGTGCAGTCCAGTGGAGATGGTGACTTGTAATATGACAGTGTTCACAGATGCATGCAGGTGTGCGGTCCAGGGGTGAGGGTGGCAGGGAGTATGACAATGTTCACAGATGCATGCAGGTGTGCAGTCCAGTGGTGATGGTGGCTGGGAGTTTGAGAGTGTTCACATATGCATGCAGGTGTGTGGTCCAGTGGTGATGTGGGCTGGGAGTATGATAGTGTTCACAGATGCATGCAGGTGTGCGGTCCAGTGGTGATGGTAGCTGAGAGTATGACAGGGTTCACATATACATGCAATGCAGGTATGCGGTACATTGGTGATGGTGGCTGGGAGTATGAGAGTGTTCACAGATGCATGCAGGTGTGCGGTCTAGTGGTGATGTGGGCTGGGAGTATGACAGTGTTTATAGATGCATGCATATGTGCGGTCCAGTGGAGATGGTGTCTTGTAATATGACAGTGTTCACAGATGCGTGCAGGTATGCGGTCCAGGGGTGAGGGTGGCTGGGAGTATGACAATGTTCACAGATGCATGCAGGTGTGCAGTCCAGTGGTGATGGTGGCTGGGAATATGACAGGGTTCACAGATACATGCAATGCAGGTGTGCAGCCCAGTCGTGATGGTGACTTGTAAATTGACAGTGTTGACAGATGCATGCAGGTGTGCAGTCCAGTGGTGATGGTTGCTGGGAGTATGACAGTGTTCACAGATGCATGCAGATGTGTGGTCCAGTGGTGGCTGGTAAAAACAGTGTTCACAGATCCATGCAGGGGTGCGGTCCAGTGGTGATGGTTGCTGGTAATATGACCATGTTCACAGGTACATGCAGGTGTGCGGTCCAGTGGAGATGTTTGCAGGGAGTATGACAGACTTCAGAGATGCATGCAGGTGTACGGTCCAGTGAAGATGTTGGCTGGGAGTATGGGAGTATGACAGTGTTGACAGATGCATGCAGGTGTGCAGTCCAGTGGAGATGGTGGCTGGGAGTATAACAGTGTTCACAGATGAATGCAAATGTGCGGTCCAGTGGAGATGGTGGCATGTAATATGACAGTGTTCACAGATGCATGCAGGTGTGCGGTCCAGTGGAGCTGGTGGATGGGAGTATGACAGTGTTCAGAGATGCATGCAGGTGTGCGGTCCAGTGGAGATGGTGGCTGGGAGTATGACAGTGTTCACAGATGCATGCAGATGTGCAGTCCAGTGGATATGGTGACTTGTAATATGACAGTGTTCACAGATGCATGCAGGTGTGAGGTCCAGGGGTGAGGGTGGCAGGGAGCATGACAATGTTCACAGATGCATGCAGGTGTGCAGTCCAGTGGTGATGGTGGCTGGGATTATGAGAGTGTTCACAGATGCATGCAGGTGTGTGGTCCAGTGGTGATGCGGGCTGGTAATATGACAGTGTGCACAGCTGCATGCTGGTGTGTGGTCCAGTCGTGAATGTAGCTGGTAATATGCCAGTGTTCACAGATGACAGCAGATGTGTGGTCCAGTGGTGATGGTGGCTTGTAATATGACCGTGTTCACAGGTGCATACAGGTGTGCGGTCCAGTGGAGATGTTGGCAGGGAGTATGGGAGCATGACAGTGTTGACAGATGCATGCAGGTGTGCAGGCCAGTAGAGATGGTGGCTGGGAGTATAACAGTGTTCACAGATGCATGCAAATGTGCGGTCCAGTGGAGATGGAGGCTTGTAATATGACAGTGTTCACAGATGCATGCAGGTGTGCGGTTCAGTGGAGCTGGTGGATGGGAGTATGACAGTGTTCAGAGATGCATGCAGGTGTGCGGTCCAGTGGAGATGGTGGCTGGGAGTATAACAGTGTTCACAGATGCATGCAGATGTGCAGTCCAGTGGAGATGGTGACTTGTAATATGACAGTGTTCACAGATGCATGCAGGTGTGCGGTCCAGTGGAGATGGTGGCTGGGAGTATAACAGTGTTCACAGATGCATGCAGATGTGCAGTCCAGTGGAGATGGTGACTTGTAATATGACAGTGTTCACAGATGCATGCAGGTGTGCGGTCCAGGGGTGAGGGTGGCAGGGAGTATGACAATGTTCACAGATGCATGCAGGTGTGCAGTCCAGTGGTGATGGTGGCTGGGAGTTTGAGAGTGTTCACAGATGCATGCAGGTGTGTGGTCCAGTGGTGATGTGGGCTGGGAGTATGATAGTGTTCACAGATGCATGCAGGTGTGCGGTCCAGTGGTGATGGTAGCTGAGAGTATGACAGGGTTCACATATACATGCAATGCAGGTATGCGGTACATTGGTGATGGTGGCTGGGAGTATGAGAGAGTTCACAGATGCATGCAGGTGTGCGGTCTAGTGGTGATGTGGGCTGGGAGTATGACAGTGTTTATAGATGCATGCATATGTGCGGTCCAGTGGAGATGGTGTCTTGTAATATGACAGTGTTCACAGATGCGTGCAGGTGTGCGGTCCAGGGGTGAGGGTGGCTGGGAGTATGACAATGTTGACAGATGCATGCAGGTGTGCAGTCCAGTGGTGATGTTGGCTGGGAATATGACAGGGTTCACAGATACATGCAATGCAGGTGTGCAGCCCAGTCGTGATGGTGACTTGTAAATTGACAGTGTTGACAGATGCATGCAGGTGTGCAGTCCAGTGGTGATGGTTGCTGGGAGTATGACAGTGTTCACAGATGCATGCAGATGTGTGGTCCAGTGGTGGCTGGTAAAAACAGTGTTCACAGATCCATGCAGGGGTGCGGTCCAGTGGTGATGGTTGCTGGTAATATGACCATGTTCACAGGTACATGCAGGTGTGCGGTCCAGTGAAGATGTTGGCTGGGAGTATGGGAGTATGACAGTGTTGACAGATGCATGCAGGTGTGCAGTCCAGTGGAGATGGTGGCTGGGAGTATAACAGTGTTCACAGATGAATGCAAATGTGCGGTCCAGTGGAGATGGTGGCATGTAATATGACAGTGTTCACAGATGCATGCAGGTGTGCGGTCCAGTGGAGCTGGTGGATGGGAGTATGACAGTGTTCAGAGATGCATGCAGGTGTGCGGTCCAGTGGAGATGGTGGCTGGGAGTATGACAGTGTTCACAGATGCATGCAGATGTGCAGTCCAGTGGAGATGGTGACTTGTAATATGACAGTGTTCACAGATGCATGCAGGTGTGAGGTCCAGGGGTGAGGGTGGCAGGGAGCATGACAATGTTCACAGATGCATGCAGGTGTGCAGTCCAGTGGTGATGGTGGCTGGGATTATGAGAGTGTTCACAGATGCATGCAGGTGTGTGGTCCAGTGGAGATGGTGTCTTGTAATATGACAGTGTTCACAGATGCGTGCAGGTATGCGGTCCAGGGGTGAGGGTGGCTGGGAGTATGACAATGTTCACAGATGCATGCAGGTGTGCAGTCCAGTGGTGATGGTGGCTGGGAATATGACAGGGTTCACAGATACATGCAATGCAGGTGTGCAGCCCAGTCGTGATGGTGACTTGTAAATTGACAGTGTTGACAGATGCATGCAGGTGTGCAGTCCAGTGGTGATGGTTGCTGGGAGTATGACAGTGTTCACAGATGCATGCAGATGTGTGGTCCAGTGGTGGCTGGTAAAAACAGTGTTCACAGATCCATGCAGGGGTGCGGTCCAGTGGTGATGGTTGCTGGTAATATGACCATGTTCACAGGTACATGCAGGTGTGCGGTCCAGTGGAGATGTTTGCAGGGAGTATGACAGACTTCAGAGATGCATGCAGGTGTACGGTCCAGTGAAGATGTTGGCTGGGAGTATGGGAGTATGACAGTGTTGACAGATGCATGCAGGTGTGCAGTCCAGTGGAGATGGTGGCTGGGAGTATAACAGTGTTCACAGATGAATGCAAATGTGCGGTCCAGTGGAGATGGTGGCATGTAATATGACAGTGTTCACAGATGCATGCAGGTGTGCGGTCCAGTGGAGCTGGTGGATGGGAGTATGACAGTGTTCAGAGATGCATGCAGGTGTGCGGTCCAGTGGAGATGGTGGCTGGGAGTATGACAGTGTTCACAGATGCATGCAGATGTGCAGTCCAGTGGATATGGTGACTTGTAATATGACAGTGTTCACAGATGCATGCAGGTGTGAGGTCCAGGGGTGAGGGTGGCAGGGAGCATGACAATGTTCACAGATGCATGCAGGTGTGCAGTCCAGTGGTGATGGTGGCTGGGATTATGAGAGTGTTCACAGATGCATGCAGGTGTGTGGTCCAGTGGTGATGCGGGCTGGTAATATGACAGTGTGCACAGCTGCATGCTGGTGTGTGGTCCAGTCGTGAATGTAGCTGGTAATATGCCAGTGTTCACAGATGACAGCAGATGTGTGGTCCAGTGGTGATGGTGGCTTGTAATATGACCGTGTTCACAGGTGCATACAGGTGTGCGGTCCAGTGGAGATGTTGGCAGGGAGTATGGGAGCATGACAGTGTTGACAGATGCATGCAGGTGTGCAGGCCAGTAGAGATGGTGGCTGGGAGTATAACAGTGTTCACAGATGCATGCAAATGTGCGGTCCAGTGGAGATGGAGGCTTGTAATATGACAGTGTTCACAGATGCATGCAGGTGTGCGGTTCAGTGGAGCTGGTGGATGGGAGTATGACAGTGTTCAGAGATGCATGCAGGTGTGCGGTCCAGTGGAGATGGTGGCTGGGAGTATAACAGTGTTCACAGATGCATGCAGATGTGCAGTCCAGTGGAGATGGTGACTTGTAATATGACAGTGTTCACAGATGCATGCAGGTGTGCGGTCCAGTGGAGATGGTGGCTGGGAGTATAACAGTGTTCACAGATGCATGCAGATGTGCAGTCCAGTGGAGATGGTGACTTGTAATATGACAGTGTTCACAGATGCATGCAGGTGTGCGGTCCAGGGGTGAGGGTGGCAGGGAGTATAACAATGTTCACAGATGCATGCAGGTGTGCAGTCCAGTGGTGATGGTGGCTGGGAGTTTGAGAGTGTTCACAGATGCATGCAGGTGTGTGGTCCAGTGGTGATGTGGGCTGGGAGTATGATAGTGTTCACAGATGCATGCAGGTGTGCGGTCCAGTGGTGATGGTAGCTGAGAGTATGACAGGGTTCACATATACATGCAATGCAGGTATGCGGTACATTGGTGATGGTGGCTGGGAGTATGAGAGAGTTCACAGATGCATGCAGGTGTGCGGTCTAGTGGTGATGTGGGCTGGGAGTATGACAGTGTTTATAGATGCATGCATATGTGCGGTCCAGTGGAGATGGTGTCTTGTAATATGACAGTGTTCACAGATGCGTGCAGGTGTGCGGTCCAGGGGTGAGGGTGGCTGGGAGTATGACAATGTTGACAGATGCATGCAGGTGTGCAGTCCAGTGGTGATGTTGGCTGGGAATATGACAGGGTTCACAGATACATGCAATGCAGGTGTGCAGCCCAGTCGTGATGGTGACTTGTAAATTGACAGTGTTGACAGATGCATGCAGGTGTGCAGTCCAGTGGTGATGGTTGCTGGGAGTATGACAGTGTTCACAGATGCATGCAGATGTGTGGTCCAGTGGTGGCTGGTAAAAACAGTGTTCACAGATCCATGCAGGGGTGCGGTCCAGTGGTGATGGTTGCTGGTAATATGACCATGTTCACAGGTACATGCAGGTGTGCGGTCCAGTGAAGATGTTGGCTGGGAGTATGGGAGTATGACAGTGTTGACAGATGCATGCAGGTGTGCAGTCCAGTGGAGATGGTGGCTGGGAGTATAACAGTGTTCACAGATGAATGCAAATGTGCGGTCCAGTGGAGATGGTGGCATGTAATATGACAGTGTTCACAGATGCATGCAGGTGTGCGGTCCAGTGGAGCTGGTGGATGGGAGTATGACAGTGTTCAGAGATGCATGCAGGTGTGCGGTCCAGTGGAGATGGTGGCTGGGAGTATGACAGTGTTCACAGATGCATGCAGATGTGCAGTCCAGTGGAGATGGTGACTTGTAATATGACAGTGTTCACAGATGCATGCAGGTGTGAGGTCCAGGGGTGAGGGTGGCAGGGAGCATGACAATGTTCACAGATGCATGCAGGTGTGCAGTCCAGTGGTGATGGTGGCTGGGATTATGAGAGTGTTCACAGATGCATGCAGGTGTGTGGTCCAGTGGTGATGCGGGCTGGTAATATGACAGTGTGCACAGCTGCATGCTGGTGTGTGGTCCAGTCCTGAATGTAGCTGGTAATATGCCAGTGTTCACAGATGACAGCAGATGTGTGGTCCAGTGGTGATGGTGGCTGGCAGTATGACCGTGTTCACAGATGCATGCAGGTGTGCGGTCCAGTGGAGATGATGGCTGGTAATATGACCGTGTTAACAGATGCATGCTGGTGTGCGGTCCAGTGAAGATGGTGGCTGGGAGTATGACAGTTTACACATATACATGCAGATGTGCGGTCCACTGGAGATGATGGCTGGGAGTATGACAGTGTTCACAGATGCATGCAGGTGTCCGGTCCAGTGGAGATGGTGGCTGGGAGTATGACAGTGTTCACAGATGCATGCAGGTGTGCGGTCCACTGGAGATGATAGCTGGGAGTATGACAGTGCTCACAGATGCATGCAGGTGTGTGGTCCAGTGGTGATGGTGGATGGAGTATGACAGTGTTCACAGATACGTGCTATGCAGGTATGCAGTCCAGTGGAGATGGTGGCTGGTAACATGACATTGTTCACAGATATATCCAGTGAGGTGTGCGGTCCAGTGGAGATGGGGGCTGGTAATATGACTGTGTTCACAGATGCATCCAGATGTGCTGTCCAGTGGAGACGGTGGCTGGGAGTATGATGGTGTTCACAGATGCATGCAGGTGTGCGGTCCAGGGTTGAGGGTGGCTGGGAGTATGACAATGTTCACAGATGCATGCAGGTGTGCAGTCCAGTGGTGATGGTGGCCGGGAGTATGACAGTGTTCGCAGGTGCATGAAGGTTTGCGGTCCAGTGGTGATGTGGGCTGGGAGTATGATAGTGTTCACAGATGCATGCAGGTGTGCGGTCCAGTGGGATGGTCGCTGGAAGTATGACACGGTTCACAGATACATGCAATGCAGGTGTGCGGCCCAGTGGTGATGGTGACTGGTAATTTGACAGTGTTCACAGATGCATGCAGGTGTGCAGTCCAGTGGTGATGGTTGCTGGGAGTATGCCGGTGTTCACAGATGCATGCAGATGTGCGGTCCATTGTTGATGGTTGCTGGGAGTATGACAGTGTTCACAGATGCATGCAGATATGCGGTCCAGTGGTGAGCATGGCTGGGAGTATAACTGTGTTCAGAGATCCATGCAGGTGTGCTGTTCAGTGGTGATGGTTGCTGGTAATATGACAGTGTTCACAGAAGCATGCAGGTGCGCTGTTCAATGGTGATCGTGGCTGCGCGTATGACCGTGTTCATAGATGCATGTAGGTATGCGGTTCAGTGGTGATGGTTGCTGGGGGTATGACATTGTTCACAGATGTATGCAGGTGTGCGGTCCAGTGGTGATGGTTGCTGGTAATATGACGGTGTTGACAGATGCATGCAGGTATGCTATCCAGTGGTAGTGGTGGCTGGGAGTAAGACAGTGTTCACAGATGCATGCAGGTGTGCAATCCAGTGGTGATGGTTGCTGGTAATATAACAGTGTTCACAGATGTATGCTGGTGTGTGGTCCAATCGTGATGGTAGCTGGTAGTATGCCAGTGTTCACAGATGCATGCAGGTGTGCTATCTAGTGGTGATGGTTGCTGGTAATATGACAGTGTTCACAGATGCATGCAGGTGTGCAGTCCAGTGGTGATGGTTGCTGGGAGTATGACAGTGTTCACAGACGCCTGCAGGTGTGCGGTCCAGTCGTGATCGTTGCTGGGAGTATGACAGTGTTCACAGATGCCTGCAGGTGTGTGGTCTAGTGGTGATGGTTGTTGGGAGTATGACAGTGTTCACAGATGCATGCAGGTGTGCGGTCCAGTGGTGATGGTTGCTGGTAATATGCCAGTGTTCACAGATGCCTGCAGGTGTGCGTTCCAGTGGATATGGTTACTGGAAGTATGACAGTGTTCACAGATGCATCCAATGCAGGTATGCGGTCCAGTGGAGACGGTGGCTGGGAGTATGTCAATGTTCACAAATTCCTGCAGGTGTGCAGTCCACTGGAGATGGTGGCTGGTAATATGACAGTGTTCAGAGATGCATCCAGGTGTGCAGTCCACTGGAGATGATGGCTCGGAGTATGACAGTGTTCACAGATGCATGCAGGTGTGCGGTCCAGGGGAGATGGTGGCTGGGAGTATGACAGTGTTCGCAGATGCATGCAAGTGTCTGGTCCAGTGGAGATGGTGGCTGGGAGTATGACAGTGTTCACAGATGCATGCAGGTGTGTGGTCCACTGGAGATGATAGCTGGGAGTATGACAGTGTTCACAGATGCATGCAGGTGTCCAGTCCAGTGGTGATGGTGGCTGGGAGTATGACAGTGGTCACAGATACATGCTATGCAGGTATGGAGTCCAGTGGAGATGGTGGCTGGGAGTATGTCAATGTTCACAGATCCCTGCAGGTTTGCAGTCCACTGGAGACGGTGGCTGGTAATATGACAGTGTTCATAGATGCATCCAGGTGTGCAGTCCACTGGAGATGATGGCTCGGAGTATGACAGTGTTCACAAATGCATGTAGGTGTGCGGTCTAGGGGAGGTGGTGGCTGGGAGTATGACAGTGTTCGCAGATGCATGCAGGTGTGCGGTCCACTGGAGATGATAGCTGGGAGTATGACAGTGTTCACAGATGCATGCAGGTGTCCTGTCCAGTGGTGATGGTGCCTGGGAGTATGACAGTGTTCACAGATGCATGCAGGTGTGCGGTCCACTGGAGATGACAGCTGGGAGTATGACAGTGTTCACAGATATATCCAGTGAGGTGTGCGGTCCAGTGGAGATGGTGGCTGGTAATATGACCATGTTCACAGGTGCATGCAGGTGTGCGGTCCAGTGGAGATGGTGGCTGGGAGTCTGACAGTGTTCACAGATGCATGCAGCTGTGAGGTCCAGTGGAGATGTTGGCAGGGAGTATGACAGACTTCAGAGATGCATGCAGGTGTACGGTCTAGTGAAGATGTTGGCTGGGAGTATGGGAGCATGACAGTGTTGACAGATACATGCAGGTGTGCAGTCCAGTGGAGATGGTGGCTGGGAGTATAACAGTGTTCACAGATGCACGCAGATGTGCAGTCCAGTGGAGATGGTGACTTGTAATATGACAGTGTTCACAGATGCATGCAGTTGTGTGCGTTCCAGTGGAGATGGTTACTGGAAGTATGAGAGTGTTCACAGATGCATGCAGGTGTGTGGTCCAGTGGTGATGTGGGCTGGGAGTATGAGAGTGTTCACAGATGCATGCAGGTATGCGGTCCAGAGGTGATGGTAGCTGAGAGTATGACAGGGTTCACATATACATGCAATGCAGGTATGCGGTCCATTGGTGATGGTGGCTGGGAGTATGAGAGTGTTCACAGATGCGTGCAGGTGTGCGGTCCAGGGGTGAGGGTGGCTGGGAGTATGACAATGTTCACAGATGCATGCAGGTGTGCAGTCCAGTGGTGATGGTGGCGGGGAGTATGACAGTGTTCATAGGTGAATGAAGGTGTGTGGTCCAGTGGTGATGTGGGCTGGGAGTATGATAGTGTTCACAGATGCATCCAGATGTGCAGTCCAGTGGAGACGGTGGCTGGGAGTATGTCAATGTTCACAGATGCCTGCAGGTTTGCAGTCCACTGGAGACGGTGGTTGGTAATATGACAGTGTTCACAGATGCATGTAGGTGTGCGGTCCAGGGGAGGTTGTGGCTGGGAGTATGACAGTGTTCGCAGATGCATGCAGGTGTGTGGTCCACTGGAGATGATAGCTGGGAGTATGACAGTGTTCACAGATGCATGCAGGTGTCTTGTCCAGTGGTGATGGTGGCTGGGAGTATGACAGTGTTCACAGATGCATGCAGGTGTGCGGTCCACTGGAGATGACAGCTGGGAGTATGACAGTGTTCACAGATGCATGCAGGTGTCCGGTCCAGTGGTGATGGTGGCTGGGAGTATGACAGTGTTCACAGATGCATACAGGTGTCCGGTCCAGTGGTGATGGTGGCTGGGAGTATGACAGTGGTCACAGATATATCCAGTGAGGTGTGCGGTCCAGTGGAGATGGTGGCTGGTAATATGACCGTGTTCACAGGTGCATGCAGGTGTGCGGTCCAGTGGAGATGGTGGCTGGGAGTCTGACAGTGTTCACAGATGCATGCAGCTGTGAGGTCCAGTGGAGATGTTGGCAGGGAGTATGACAGACTTCAGAGATGCATGCAGGTGTACGGTCTAGTGAAGATGTTGGCTGGGAGTATGGGAGCATGACAGTGTTGACAGATGCATGCAGGTGTGCAGTCCAGTGGAGATGGTGGCTGGGAGTATAACAGTGTTCACAGATGCATGCAGATGTGCAGTCCAGTGGAGATGGTGACTTGTAATATGACAGTGTTCACAGATGCATGCAGGTGTGCGTTCCAGTGGAGATGGTTACTGGAAGTATGAGAGTGTTCACAGATGCATGCAGGTGTGTGGTCCAGTAGTGATGTGGGCTGGGAGTATGAGAGTGTTCACAGATGCATGCAGGTGTGCGGTCCAGAGGTGATGGTAGCTGAGAGTATGACAGGGTTCACATATACATGCAATGCAGGTATGCGGTCCATTGGTGATGGTGGCTGGGAGTATGAGAGTGTTCACAGATGCATGCAGGTGTGCAGTCCAGTGGTGATGTGGGCTGGGAGTATGACAGTGTTTATAGATGCATGCATATGTGGGGTCCAGTGGAGATGGTGTCTTGTAATATGACAGTGTTCACAGATGCGTGCAGGTGTGCGGTCCAGGGTGAGGGTGGCTGGGAGTATGACAATGTTCACAGATGCATGCAGGTGTGCAGTCCAGTGGTGATGGTGGCGGGGAGTATGACAGTGTTCATAGGTGAATGAAGGTGTGTGGTCCAGTGGTGATGTGGGCTGGGAGTATGATAGTGTTCACAGATGCATCCAGATGTGCAGTCCAGTGGAGACGGTGGCTGGGAGTATGTCAATGTTCACAGATGCCTGCAGGTTTGCAGTCCACTGGAGACGGTGGCTGGTAATATGACAGTGTTCATAGATGCATCCAGGTGTGCAGTCCACTGGAGATGATGGCTCGGAATATGACAGTGTTCACAGATGCATGTAGGTGTGCGGTCCAGGGGAGGTTGTGGCTGGGAGTATGACAGTGTTCGCAGATGCATGCAGGTGTGCGGTCCACTGGAGATGATAGCTGGGAGTATGACAATGTTCACAGATGCATGCAGGTGTCCAGTCCAGTGGTGATGGTGGCTGGGAGTATGACAGTGTTCACAGATGCATGCAGGTGTGCGGTCCACTGGAGATGACAACTGGGAGTATGACAGTGTTCACAGATGCATGCAGGTGTCCGGTCCAGTGCTGATGGTGGCTGGGAGTATGACAGTGTTCACAGATGCATACAGGTGTCCGGCCCAGTGGTGATGGTGGCTGAGAGTATGACAGTGATCACAGATATATCCAGTGAGGTGTGCGGTCCAGTGGAGATGGTGGCTGTAATATGACCGTGTTCACAGGTGAATGCAGGTGTGCGGTCCAGTGGAGATGGTGGCTGGGAGTCTGACAGTGTTCACAGATGCATGCAGCTGTGCGGTCCAGTGGAGATGTTGGCAGGGAGTATGGGAGCATGACAGTGTTGACAGATGCATGCAGGTGTGCAGTCCAGTGGAGATGGTGGCTGGGAGTATAACAGTGTTCACAGATGCATGCAAATGTGCAGTCCAGTGGAGATGGTGGCTTGTAATATGACAGTGTTCACAGATGCATGCAGGTGTGCGGTTCAGTGGAGCTGGTGGATGGGGGTATGACAGTGTTCAGAGATGCATGCAGGTGTGCGGTCCAGTGGAGATGGTGGCTGGGAGTATAACAGTGTTCACAGATGCATGCAGATGTGCAGTCCAGTGGAGATGGTGACTTGTAATATGACAGTGTTCACAGATGCATGCAGGTGTGCGGTCCAGTGGAGATGGTGGCTGGGAGTATAACAGTGTTCACAGATGCATGCAGATGTGCAGTCCAGTGGAGATGGTGACTTGTAATATGACAGTGTTCACAGATGCATGCAGGTGTGCGGTCCAGGGGTGAGGGTGGCAGGGAGTATGACAATGTTCACAGATGCATGCAGGTGTGCAGTCCAGTGGTGATGGTGGCTGGGAGTATGAGAGTGTTCACAGATGCATGCAGGTGTGTGGTCCAGTGGTGATGTGGGCTGGGAGTATGATAGTGTTCACAGATGCATGCAGGTGTGCGGTCCAGTGGTGATGGTAGCTGAGAGTATGACAGGGTTCACATATACATGCAATGCAGGTATGCGGTACATTGGTGATGGTGGCTGGGAGTATGAGAGTGTTCACAGATGCATGCAGGTGTGCGGTCTAGTGGTGATGTGGGCTGGGAGTATGACAGTGTTTATAGATGCATGCATATGTTCGGTCCAGTGGAGATGGTGTCTTGTAATATGATAGTGTTCACAGATGCGTGCAGGTGTGCGGTCCAGGGGTGAGGGTGGCTGGGAGTATGACAATGTTCACAGATGCATGCAGGTGTGCAGTCCAGTGGTGATGGTGGCGGGAAGTATGACAGTGTTCATAGGTGCATGAAGGTGTGCGGTCCAGTGGTGATGTGGGCTGGGAGTATGATAGTGTTCACATATGCAAGCAGGTGTGCGGTCCAGTGGTGATGGTGGCTGGGAGTATGACAGGGTTCACAGATACATGCAATGCAGGTGTGCAGCCCAGTCGTGATGGTGACTTGTAAATTGACAGTGTTGACAGATGCATGCAGGTGTGCAGTCCAGTGGTGATGGTTGCTGGGAGTATGACAGTGTTCACAGATGCATGCAGATGTGTGGTCCAGTGGTGGCTGGTAAAAACAGTGTTCACAGATCCATGCAGGGGTGCGGTCCAGTGGTGATGGTTGCTGGTAATATGACCATGTTCACAGGTACATGCAGGTGTGCGGTCCAGTGGAGATGTTTGCAGGGAGTATGACAGACTTCAGAGATGCATGCAGGTGTACGGTGCAGTGAAGATGTTGGCTGGGAGTATGACAGTGTTGACAGATGCATGCAGGTGTGCAGTCCAGTGGAGATGGTGGCTGGGAGTATAACAGTGTTCACAGATGAATGCAAATGTGCGGTCCAGTGGAGATGGTGGCTTGTAATATGACAGTGTTCACAGATGCATGCAGGTGTGCGGTCCAGTGGAGGTGGTGGATGGGAGTATGACAGTGTTCAGAGATGCATGCAGGTGTGCGGTCCAGTGGAGATGGTGGCTGGGAGTATAACAGTGTTCACAGATGCATGCAGATGTGCAGTCCAGTGGAGATGGTGGCTGGTAATATGACAGTGTTCATAGATGCATCCAGGTGTGCAGTCCACTGTAGATGATGGCTCGGAATATGACAGTGTTCACAGATGCATGTAGGTGTGCGGTCCAGGGGAGGTTGTGGCTGGGAGTATGACAGTGTTCGCAGATGCATGCAGGTGTGCGGTCCACTGGAGATGATAGCTGGGAGTATGACAATGTTCACAGATGCATGCAGGTGTCCAGTCCAGTGGTGATGGTGGCTGGGAGTATGACAGTGTTCACAGATGCATGCAGGTGTGCGGTCCACTGGAGATGACAACTGTGAGTATGACAGTGTTCACAGATGCATGCAGGTGTCCGGTCCAGTGCTGATGGTGGCTGGGAGTATGACAGTGTTCACAGATGCATACAGGTGTCCGGTCCAGTGGTGATGGTGGCTGAGAGTATGACAGTGGTCACAGATATATCCAGTGAGGTGTGCGGTCCAGTGGAGATGGTGGCTTGTAATATGACCGTGTTCACAGGTGAATGCAGGTGTGCGGTCCAGTGGAGATGGTGGCTGGGAGTCTGACAGTGTTCACAGATGCATGCAGCTGTGCGGTCCAGTGGAGATGTTGGCAGGGAGTATGGGAGCATGACAGTGTTGACAGATGCATGCAGGTGTGCAGTCCAGTGGAGATGGTGGCTGGGAGTATAACAGTGTTCACAGTTGCATGCAGATGTGCGGTCCAGTGGAGATGGTGGCTGGGAGTATAACAGTGTTCACAGATGCATGCAGATGTGCAGTCCAGTGGAGATGGTGACTTGTAATATGACAGTGTTCACAGATGCATGCAGGTGTGCGGTCCAGTGGAGATGGTGGCTGGGAGTATAACAGTGTTCACAGATGCATGCAGATGTGCAGTCCAGTGGAGATGGTGACTTGTAATATGACAGTGTTCACAGATGCATGCAGGTGTGCGGTCCAGGGGTGAGGGTGGCAGGGAGTATGACAATGTTCACAGATGCATGTAGGTGTGCAGTCCAGTGGTGATGGTGGCTGGGAGTATGAGAGTGTTCACAGATGCATGCAGGTGTGTGGTCCAGTGGTGATGTGGGCTGGGAGTATGATAGTGTTCACAGATGCATGCAGGTGTGCGGTCCAGTGGTGATGGTAGCTGAGAGTATGACAGGGTTCACATATACATGCAATACAGGTATGCGGTACATTGGTGATGGTGGCTGGGAGTATGAGAGTGTTCACAGATGCATGCAGGTGTGCGGTCTAGTGGTGATGTGGGCTGGGAGTATGACAGTGTTTATAGATGCATGCATATGTGCGGTCCAGTGGAGATGGTGTCTTGTAATATGACAGTGTTCACAGATGCGTGCAGGTGTGCGGTCCAGGGGTGAGGGTGGCTGGGAGTATGACAATGTTCACAGATGCATGCAGGTGTGCAGTCCAGTGGTGATGGTGGCGGGAAGTATGACAGTGTTCATAGGTGCATGAAGGTGTGCGGTCCAGTGGCGATGTGGGCTGGGAGTATGATAGTGTTCACATATGCAAGCAGGTGTGCGGTCCAGTGGTGATGGTGGCTGGGAGTATGAAAGGGTTCACAGATACATGCAATGCAGGTGTGCAGCCCAGTCGTGATGGTGACTTGTAAATTGACAGTGTTGACAGATGCATGCAGGTGTGCAGTCCAGTGGTGATGGTTGCTGGGAGTATGACAGTGTTCACAGATGCATGCAGATGTGTGGTCCAGTGGTGGCTGGTAAAAACAGTGTTCACAGATCCATGCAGGGATGCGGTCCAGTGGTGATGGTTGCTGGTAATATGACCATGTTCACAGGTACATGCAGGTGTGCGGTCCAGTGGAGATGTTTGCAGGGAGTATGACAGACTTCAGAGATGCATGCAGGTGTACGGTCCAGTGAAGATGTTGGCTGGGAGTATGGGAGTATGACAGTGTTGACAGATGCATACAGGTGTGCAGTCCAGTGGAGATGGTGGCTGGGAGTATAACAGTGTTCACAGATGAATGCAAATGTGCGGTCCAGTGGAGATGGTGGCTTGTAATATGACAGTGTTCACAGATGCATGCAGGTGTGCGGTCCAGTGGAGGTGGTGGATGGGAGTATGACAGTGTTCAGAGATGCATGCAGGTGTGCGGTCCAGTGGAGATGGTGGCTGGGAGTATAACAGTGTTCACAGATGCATGCAGATGTGCAGTCCAGTGGAGATGGTGACTTGTAATATGACAGTGTTCACAGATGCATGCAGGTGTGAGGTCCAGGGGTGAGGGTGGCAGGGAGCATGACAATGTTCACAGATGCATGCAGGTGTGCAGTCCAGTGGTGATGGTGGCTGGGATTATGAGAGTGTTCACAGATGCATGCAGGTGTGTGGTCCAGTGGTGATGCGGGCTGGGAGTATGATAGTGTTCACAGATTCATGCAGGTGTGCGGTCCAGCGGAGATGTTTGCAGGGAGTATGACAGACTTCAGAGATGCATGGAGGTGTACGGTCCAGTGAAGATGTTGGCTGGGAGTATGGGAGTATGACAGTCTTGACAGATGCATGCAGGTGTGCAGTCCAGTGGTGATGGTGGCGGGGAGTATGACAGTGTTCATAGGTGCATGAAGGTGTGCGGTCCAGTGGTGATGTGGGCTGGGAGTATGATAGTGTTCACATATGCAAGCAGGTGTGCGGTCCAGTGGTGATGGTGGCTGGGAGTATGACAGGGTTCACAGATACATGCAATGCAGGTGTGCGGCCCAGTCATGATGGTGACTTGTAAATTGACAGTGTTGACAGATGCATGCAAGTGTGCAGTCCACTGGAGATGATAGCTGGGAGTATGACAGTGTTCACAGATGCATGCAGGTGTCCAGTCCAGTGGTGATGGTGGCTGGGAATATGACAGTGGTCACAGATACATGCTATGCAGGTATGCAGTCCAGTGGAGATGGTGGCTGGTAATATGACATTGTTCACAGATATATCCAGTGAGGTGTGCGGTCCAGTGGAGATGGTGGCTGGTAATATGACCGTGTTCACAGATGCATCCAGATGTGCGGTCCAGTGGAGACGGTGGCTGGGAGTATGTCAATGTTCACAGATGCCTGCAGGTGTGCAGTCCACTGGAGATGGTGGCTGGTAATGTGACAGTGTTCATAGATGCATCCAGGTGTGCAGTCCATTGGAGATGATGGCTCGGAGTATGACAGTGTTCACAGATGCATGCAGGTGTCTGGTCCAGTGGAGATGGTGGCTGGGAGTATGACAGTGTTCACAGATGCATGCAGGTGTGCGGTCCACTGGAGATGACAGCTGGGAGTATGACAGTGTTCACAGATGCATGCAGGTGTCTGGTCCAGTGGTGATGGTGGCTGGGAGTATGACAGTGTTCACAGATGCATGCAGGTGTCCGGTCCAGTGGTGATGGTGGCTGGGAGTATGACAGTGGTCACAGATATATCCAGTGAGGTGTGCAGTCCAGTGGAGATGGTGGCTGGTAATATGACCATGTTCACAGGTGCATGCAGGTGTGCGGTCTAGGGGAGGTGGTGGCTGGGAGTATGACAGTGTTCGCAGATGCATGCAGGTGTCCGGTCCAGTGGAGGTGGTGGCTGGGAGTATGACAGTGTTCACAGATGCATGAAGGTGTGCGGTCCACTGGAGATGACAGCTGGGAGTATGACAGTGTTCACAGATGCATGCAGGTGTCTGGTCCAGTGGTGATGGTGGCTGGGAGTATGACAGTGTTCACAGATGCATGCAGGTGTCCGGTCCAGTGGTGATGGTGGCTGGGAGTATGACAGTGGTCACAGATATATCCAGTGAGGTGTGCGGTCCAGTGGAGATGGTGGCTGGTAATATGACCATGTTCACAGGTGCATGCAGGTGTGCGGTCCAGTGGAGATGTTTGCAGGGAGTATGACAGACTTCAGAGATGCATGCAGGTGTACGGTCCAGTGAAGATGTTGGCTGGGAGTATGGGAGTATGACAGTGTTGACAGATGCATGCAGGTGTGCAGTCCAGTGAAGATGTTGGCTGGGAGTATGGGAGTATGACAGTGTTCACAGATGCATGCAAATGTGCGGTCCAGTGGAGATGGTGGCTTGTAATATGACAGTGTTCACAGATGCATGCAGGTGTGCGGTCCAGTGGAGCTGGTGGATGGGAGTATGACAGTGTGCAGAGATGCATGCAGGTGTGCGGTCCAGTGGAGATGGTGGCTGGGAGTATAACAGTGTTCACAGATGCATGCAGATGTGCAGTCCAGTGGAGATGGTGACTTGTAATATGACAGTGTTCACAGATGCATGCAGGTGTGCAGTCCAGTGGTGATGGTGGCTGGGAGTATGAGAGTGTTCACAGATGCATGCAGGTGTGTGGTCCAGTGGTGATGTGGGCTGGGAGTATGATAGTGTTCACAGATGCATGCAGGTGTGCGGTCCTGTGGAGATGTTTGCAGGGAGTATGACAGACTTCAGAGATGCATGGAGGTGTATGGTCCAGTGAAGATGTTGGCTGGGAGTATGGGAGTATGACCGTGTTGACAGATGCATGCAGGTGTGCGGTCCAGTGGAGATGGTGACTGGTAATATGACCATGTTCACAGGTGCATGCAGGTGTGCGGTCCAGTGGAGATGTTTGCAGGGAGTATGACAGACTTCAGAGATGCATGCAGGTGTACGGTCCAGTGAAGATGTTGGCTGGGAGTATGGGAGTATGACAGTGTTGACAGATGCATGCAGGTGTGCAGTCCAGTGAAGATGTTGGCTGGGAGTATGGGAGTATGACAGTGTTCACAGATGCATGCAAATGTGCGGTCCAGTGGAGATGGTGGCTTGTAATATGACAGTGTTCACAGATGCATGGAGGTGTACGGTCCAGTGAAGATGTTGGCTGGGAGTATGGGAGTATGACAGTGTTGACAGATGCATGCAGGTGTGCAGTCCAGTGGAGATGGTGGCTGGGAGTATAACAGTGTTCACAGATGCATGCAAATGTGCGGTCCAGTGGAGATGGTGGCTTGTAATATGACAGTGTTCACAGATGCATGCAGGTGTGCGGTCCAGTGGAGATGGTGGCTGGGAGTATAACAGTGTTCACAGATGCATGCAGATGTGCAGTCCAGTGGAGATGGTGACTTGTAATATGACAGTGTTCACAGATGCATGCAGGTGTGAGGTCCAGGGGTGAGGGTGGCAGGGAGTATGACAATGTTCACAGATGCATGCAGGTGTGCAGTCCAGTGGTGATGGTGGCTGGGAGTATGAGAGTGTTCACAGATGCATGCAGGCGTGTGGTCCAGTGGTGATGTGGGCTGGGAGTATGATAGTGTTCACAGATGCATGCAGGTGTGCGGTCCAGTGGTGATGGTAGCTGAGAGTATGACAGGGTTCACAGATACATGCAATGCAGGTATGCGGTCCATTGGTGATGGTGGCTGGGAGTATGAGAGTGTTCACAGATGCATGCAGGTGAGCGGTCCAGTGGTGATGTGGGCTGGGAGTATGACAGTGTTTATAGATGCATGCATATGTGTGGTCCAGTGGAGATGGTGTCTTGTAATATGACAGTGTTCAAAGATGCGTGCAGGTGTGCAGTCCAGGGGTGAGGGTGGCTGGGAGTATGACAATGTTCAGAGATGCAGGCAGGTGTGCAGTCCAGTGGTGATGGTGGCGGGGAGTATGACAGTGTTCATAGGTGTATGAAGGTGTGCGGTCCAGTGGTGATGTGGGCTGGGGGTATGATAGTGTTCACATATGCAAGCAGGTGTGCGGTCCAGTGGTGATGGTGGCTGGGAGTATGACAGGGTTCACAGATACATGCAATGCAGGTGTGCGGCCCAGTCGTGATGGTGACTTGTAATTTGACAGTCTTGACAGATGCATGCAGGTGTGCAGTCCAGTGGTGATGGTTGCTGGGAGTATGGCAGTGTTCACAGATGCATGCAGATGTGTGGTCCAGTGGTGGCTGGTAAAAACAGTGTCAAGAACTAGGCCTTACTCAAAGGGTCAAACAGTCTACTTACATCATAGGCAGAACCATAGAGTGGGTAGCAGACCTTAACTGTGAAACAGTAATAACGTCCATTGAACCTCATGCTTGGACAGACCATCATTTAATTTAATTATCCAAGATAGCCCTCAACCCACCAGAACCAACCTTCTAGCCCCCCCCCCCTCTTCTCACCAGGAATAAATGTAACATCACAGTGTACAAGCTTCGCCCCCATCTCCTCCTTATTCTAAATGCTCTGCCTGCCACTTCAGAGCCAGCAATGCTAGTAGACTTATACAACTCTACGATCACCTAGGCTATAGATACTATTGCACCCCTAAAAATGTGCAAAAGCAAACCCTGAGCCCACCTTAATTCATGGTTTACCCCTAATCTTAAAGCCTTACGGGCAGAAAAAAGAAAGGTTGGAGCCATTTGGAAACATCACCCAACAGAAGCAAACAAAGATAGCTTACTGAAGTTCACAAATAAATGCAAACGGGAGATCCTACAAACTAAACGTGATACTTACAGTGATAGGATCAACAAAGCCAGTTTTTTACTAGAGAACTCTTTGTCATCTCAAGAGAATTGGAATCCCCTATCCCTCCAATGGATTCCTGCAATAAGGACAAAACCTGGTGCACCAGTATTCAAAATGCATTGTCCAATAAAATCTCTCTTCTTCAAAACAAAATAGCTACTAAAAAATGTAACCTCCCTAATCCAGATACCTCTCAGAGAACCCAATCTAACTTGTCTAAACCCCTCCCCCCGTGATTCAAATTTGCCCAAGTCTCCACCCAAGACATTATAGCTTCACTCAAAACGTCTAGATGCCAGGGAGACACTTGCCTGGCCTCTATAATGAAAGAAGCGCTAGAGACTTAGCCCCTTTTATTACCATGCTAATTAATGTTTCATTCAAAACCTGCAACGTCCCTACTAACTTTAAGGACGCATGGATCCTACCTCTCCTAAAGAAACTCACGTTGGACACAATTATCCTGACTAACTATAGACCTATTACAACAGTCCCTTTTCTTATAAAAATAATTGACAATGCAGCCTACCTCCAGATACAATCATAACTGGAGCTTAACAATCCACTAGGGCTCCGGCAGTCTGGCTTCCGACCTCAACATGGCACAGAAACGGCCTTGATTGACTTGAAGAACCAAATTGATTATCTTAAGGACAATGGGAAACTCGCACTGTCGGCCGCATTTGATCTGGTGGATCACAACATGCTCTTCAAGCATCTGTCCACAGCTGCCCACTTCTCCCCAGATGCTACGGCATGGATTCAATCCTTCCTGATGCACTTCAGTTCTGATGCCTTCCTCCACTAATGCAGGTCTATCAGAGTGTTCTCACCCTCTGCCTCAGCAGACCCTACACCAATATCATGTGGGGTACCGCAAAGATCTTGTGTATTGCCCACCATGTACAATATCTTCACCAAGCCACTGTTCAATGGCCTACACCATCTGGGTATCACCTACACTAATTATGCAGATGACACCCAGATCCTCATATCCCTCACTGGTGATTATGATTCTGACTTGCACCAAAATCTATCTCATCATTCAGGCCTGGCTGGCCTCTCACGGCCTCTGTCTAAAGGATGAGACGACCGAGCTCTTGCACCTAGGAGCACCCGCCAGTCTTAATAAACTCAGCAATCATTTCCTATCATTTAACATAGACAGTATTAACATTAAAGTGGTGAAGGAGGTAAAAACCTTGGGTTTTTACTTGGACTCAGCTCTGAACTTACGCAAGCAAGTCAACGCTACAACCTCAGCGACAGCATATACTTGCAAGCTGATCCATGCCGGTAAACCGTTCTTATCTAGAGACAGTTGCATTATCTTAGCGAGTGCTTTAATTCTCTTGAAACTAGACTATTGCAACACACTCTACCTAGGTGCAAGCAAATATATTGTCAACAAACTTCAAATATTACAGAACAATGCACTTAGAACTGTCTTAAGTATTCCAAGAAGGCAACACATCTCAGAGGTGAGACGGAAAAATAATTGGCTTTCAGTGAAGGATAGGATACTGTTTAAAACTGTTTCCCCCACTCATAAATGCTTAACTAATGCAGCCCCTAAATATTTTAGGGATAAACTTGTCAAAAATATTTCAACACACCCCACGAGGACTGTGCACTCTTTCTGCCTGAAGGTCCCCAGATATAAACTGAAGAAAGTCGGGGATAGCAGTTTTCCTGTTATGGCGTCCCACCTCTGGAATTCTTTACCTACTACCTTAACAGCGGATCAATCCTTCTTTAGCTTTAGGAAAAATACCAAAAGCTGGCTCCTTGCAAAGGATTCATGACCGGCACCAGTATACCATGCTTACCACCTGTTACTATACAATACTGCTTGTTACTGTGTAAATTGGCTTGTAATTATCTCATGTATAAACGTGTTAAATTTCTTGTGTAAATAATGTAATCATTTCCTGTAACCTTTCCATTATGTACTTGATCCAATATGTAACCTGTAACCCAAAAATGACCTGTAACCTGCCCAGATACCTCTGGGTTTGGAGCACTATATAGATAAACAAACAAACCGACGATTTAAGTTGACTGAAATCAAACGCAAAGGAAACCGATTCTTTATGGTCACCTAATTCAAGGCAGGATAGTCAATACACATCCTAAGTGTGCCATCCTTTTTAGGCACAAAAGGTAGAGGGGAGGATACGGGGAGGTTGAATGTCTTATAAACCCTCTCTCTAGAATGTCATCCCGGTATTGCTTCAAATGCTAGTTCTCAGCCTCTGCGAGTGTGTAAATCCAGCTACAGGGCAATCTAGCCCCTGGCTCCAAATCTATTACACAATCATATGTCCTGTGTGGGGGCAATCTCTCAGACCCTCCCTTGTCAAAACACCTGCATACATCCTGTACTGGGGGAAGAAATGTCTCTACTGCCCCTACCAACTGTGATACCAGAGCCCCTTCTGCCAAGAACCTAGTGGGACCCATCAATTCTGGAGAATGCACTTTACACCTCTGGGAATCAAATGTAACCTCTGGTCTTGCCCAGTCTACCGCTGCTTCTCTAATCAGGGCAGTTCCAGAATAAGACCGAATTTAGGAGCAGCTATCAAATCAAACGTAAACTCCTCCTCATGTCCTGATGAACACACCATCTGTATTGGTCGTGTCTGCTATGTATAAGACCTGACGTGAGTGGAGACCCATCTACAGATTGTACTCCCTCTGCCTGCTGTTTGTCCTGTAAAGGTACACCCAACCGTTCTGCTAAGGTGATGTCCACAAAGTTAACCGTGATGCCAGAGTCCACCATTGCCAACACCGCTGGTTTGTGAACGCAAAAAGAAAAGTCACCACAATATACAAGTGAGATGTCTTATCCTGCATGGTGTTCGCTGCCCAACTAGGCAAACTCACATTTGATTCAGACTGACACCTCCGTTCTACCTAAGATCGAGCCTTCCCTTTTCCCACCTCCATCTTGTTTCTGTCGGACCCTGTCCCCCTCTGAGAAGTGTTAGGACAAGTTTGAATAAAATGCCCTGATTGTCCAAAGTATAAACAAAGATTATTTGCCTTCCTCTTTTCCTTTCCTTCAGTGGACAACGGCCCTCTCACACTCCCAATCTGCAGGGCTCAACCTCAGATGCTCTAGACCCTTTTCCTCTATCCAACTGCACAAATGGTGCTGCCTCTGGCCTCTTTCTTTCCCCTTTTCATTCATTTAGACAATGATCTAATTGCAGGGCTAAGTCAATCAATGCTGTCCAAGTAATAGGTTACGGTTCCACCTGTGCTATTGCATCCTTTAATTCCTCAAGCAAACCCTGTGTGAGACACCAAAGGGTGTCTCACCAGCCAGTCCCTAGGGACTCGTCATCCAGGGGGACAGGACACGGCCATCACTTTTGGATCCACTTCCTGAGGGTGGACCAGTGTGAGAGGATTACCTGGGTGAGGGAGTGAGAGACGCGATGGTGAGAAGTGGTATCCCCCCTGTAAGCCCTTTACCCCATCCTACTAGGTAGAACATCTGGGGACTTTAAATCTGCCCTCCCTACACAAACTCGTTCACACGGACAGTGCGCTTTGTGGACACCCAAGCCTTGCATCCGACATGTCACACTACCATGGCAAGGCAGAGTCAGGCAATTAGCCTTAACCACTCACACTTGATTTCCATGGTTATTCCCCAAACAAATAAAAGGTGGAGCACGGGAGCACACTGAGTGAGGCAAAGCACCCAAAGGAGCAGTTCATCCGAGGTGGCAGCTGAACAGGTGGAGAGAGAAGGCCAAGCGAGAAGGGAAATCATGAAGAGAAATATCCTTTAACTTTTCGTAGAGTGATCGTGATACTTCAATAAACTTGAAAGCAGCATGTTTAAGCCCAGGAAGAGGAGCTAGTAAATCATGCATTGTGTGTCAGAGATAACCGGGGCCCTGCTGCAGAACTAGTCGAGGTGGGGACAGCAGCAGCCACCGTGGTATTATTCTTGGCTCCAAGATCAAAGCAGCGCAAGGGAATCAACACAGCTAGTGAGTTGGGGGAACCAGTACAAGGCAGGTCTATGTTGAAGCGAAGGTTACAAGGTGCAACAATGCATTCAGAGAAATTAATGTTAGACCATTTAATGAAAGACGCAAGTAAAGGCTCAATTGCTGATCGCTTTTTGAACTTTGGGCTGTCTGCTCAGTCATTTTACCATTTAGGGTTTCTAATAACTTAACCCGCGTTGATACAGATAGCTGCCCTGGCATTTAGGGCTATTTCCATTAAATGTCTGCCTCCTCCCATAAAATTCAAGCGGGTAGGTTCAGGTTTCGGTATTTGCACAGCGGTTGGTCTGCGAGGAGTAGGAACGCATTATGATACATTAGAGTTAGCGTAGGAATTACTCGTCACTACTCGTGAACATGATAGGAGATTTGGAAAGATTTTCAGGAAGCAAGTGTGGAGAGAAGCATGAATTAGATAGATTAAGGTCTATTATCACCACACCAGTTCCCACATCAATTGCAGACTCTTCAAGTAAGATCATTTGCACTGTCAATGGTACATTATCTAATAGACTTATGTCAGCAATTGCATTATGATCCCTAGGTTGGTCACCAATTTGCTCAGTATTGCCATATGCACCATCTCGTTCCACCTTGTTAAGAGAAATGTCACAATATGCATGATCATCAGTATTTGCATTCATTGATGGAACTGTTCCTTGCACAAGAACTCTCGGACAATGCAGATCAATAGTTACCATCGCAATTGTTAATCTATTAGTTGCAGTAGTTGAAGGCATGACTGCATGTGATTCTTTACAGAATTTTCATATGTCCATCATAACCTGTCTTTAAATCCAGGCTTTATGAATTTGGGCCGGATTGGTGGGTGGGATCCGGGAGGTGTGCACGGGTCCGATGGAGATAGCGGATCATAAAACGGTTTCCGTCACTCTTGAATTGGGTAGAAGGGAAAGGAAGGAGGGTTTGGGGGTGGAAGTACCCGAGCTCTCATCTTTAATGACCTCCGGTGCCCCTCCATACAGTCCTGATAACTCCTCCAAATGCCACTCAGAAGAGTGAATCAAGTAGATGCTGCCTGGTGACCTGACCATGCCACTCAACCCATTGAGACTTACAACTGATGCTAGTTCCTCTCCCTCATCATCACTGTCAGATGGGATGGTGACATGGAGGAGCATGGTCCCTGGTGCCTTATGCAAAGATGATGTTATTTGCACTATGCAACATGCACTCTTTCCTGCTACTGATACCTCCTCCCCTCAATTTTCTCTTTTCCTCCTAATTCCCTCTCTATTTCCTTATCTGCGCTCAATCTTGGCATGTACTTTCACTCTTCTCTTAACTTCCCTCCTCATTTTTCCTTTCTCCCTCGTTCCTGGAATTTAACATTCGCAAACCAGACCCTTTCCTCCTTCCATGCCTCCAAGCTTTATGTATCTTCGATGATCTTCTTTTGTCTTTTCTATTGCTCCACCTTGATCCGTGGTCTCCGTATCTGTCATCTATAATTCTTCTATTCGGCTACTTTTTTCTCTCTCTCCTCGTGACTCTATATCGCCTGCTCTTGCTTCTTTCCGTTGGCTTGATTTCCACTCTCGTCTGCTTTATAACTTTCTCTGTTTAGTCTTCAAATCTCTTCACAGATTGGACCCGCCCTGTCTCTCTGCACTTGTATCTTTTTATTCTCCAACTAGCTCTTTACGTCCTAAGCCAGCTTCTTCTTAATGTCTTATTTATTTATTTCACACTTATATAGCGCACAAAACCCAGAGGTATCTAGGCACTTTTAACTTAAGAATATGGTTACAGTAAGTGCTTCGGGTTACAGAAGAGGAAACCTAAGAGGTGACTTACATCGTGGAACGTGCAGAAGGTAATACATCATACGCCAAGTGTAAAAGAGAAGTACATGGTGATCGTATCCATTGAGCCTGACCCCCCTGTCCGGCACCCTTCCTGAGCCTCCTCCCGTTTCCGCTCCTTTTTGCTGCTGCCCACTTTTCACTGGAACACTATTTATTTATTTATTTCACGCCAGCCCCTGCAGGCATCAGGGCACACACAAACACACAAGACACAACTTAGACAATAGGCCACGAATAAGAAGAAAAAGGCCACCAGCAGCAGAGTAAATCAGTTATTCAAAGAATCGTGTTTCTTTCACGTTTCAAGGATTACCCTCTCTCTTTTTACGTCCATCCACCTTTTTCATTTATGACGTTTTGTACAGCGCTTTGGCATCAAGCGCTATGAAAATACAAATAAATACAAATCATGATGTGCCTGGCATTCTATGACATACACATCAGTGCTTCGCCTGTTCTCTGGAGGGAACTACACTTGGCTTTGATGATAATTGCACCGCAGGGTTCTTCCCTAACAGCCTGTGTATTCACTGTGGGTGCTTACTTCCTTTTGAGGAGGATGTCCGGCCTTCCTCAATCATGCCTGTGTCTTCCCCCTCATTGAAGTCTCCACATGGAAGCCGAAGACACCTCAGTCTTGAATAGTACAGTACACGACAATCTGTCTCATGCCAAGCTCCAAATTCCAGGGTGCACTGGAAACGTGGGAATATCTTCTTCTTCCAAGTCTATGGCCACTGACATGCTTCCTGGCCTTATTCTGGGACTTCTAGTGTGGCGAGGAAGGGGGATGAGGATCCTGCAGCTGGTATGAGAGGGCCCTCTGGTCACCCACTCCTAAGTCCCCTCTAGCAGGTAAGGGTCCCTCGCCTGTGCAATCCCCGGATTCCTAGACATCAAAAGAGAAGAAATAGATGGCAGCAAACCAAAGAGGTCTCCACCCCCACCTTCAGGACCCTGTGCAGCAGTGCCCACGGGCAAGAGAAAAGCAATAATAAATTAGTCCCGCCCAATCCCAGCACAGTGAATTCAGTGGGAAGAAAAGAAACCTGCCGATCACAGCCAAGATGGCAGACAGCCTCCACACAAGCCAGCCACGGAAACACCGGAGACCAAGGACTTTGCAAGTCAACCCAAAGGAAAAACCAAGAAAATAATGAGACACACCTGAAAACGAGAGCCTAGTCCCCACCCCAGGAGAGGAGCAGACCGGGCATTAGACGGGGGACAGGAATGGTGGCAGTGTGAGGGTTTGGAGCAGGAGAACAGCAGTGTTTGGAGCGAACTGGTGTTGCACGACAGAAGTACAGGGTGTAGGGTAGCAGAGAACACTAGGAAGGAGTAAAGGCGGTTGGAGAATAGGACAGCATGTGGGAAAAAGTGGCCTAATACAGGCATTGCAGGGAGGCAGACAACAAGTGATAAAGCGAGAAAGCAATTTTCCAAGCACTGGTTTGGGGAGTTCTACTGGGGTTTCACAGGGGATGGGTAACTCCATGAGTCAGTGGTAGGCGGGCCTAGGGGCAAAATGGGGATAATTCCCTGCTCACTCGCACTTAAGCCCCATCCAGCAGGACTGGGCAATCACTTGTGCGCTCCCAGGTTTCCTGTCACCCTTTAAGAAGATGAACCATGTGGCAGGAAACCCACCCCCTTTGCACGCCCCATGCATCTGGACCCTGTGTGGTGATGTTCTTGAGCAAGAGACACCCGAAAAATAAACGCCCAACATGATGGAAGGATAACCTGCCACCGAGTAACTGCGCTTCACAAGTAGGTACCCGCCTGAAGGCATCAGAAGCGGCTCCACTCGAGAGGCGGCCTCCAGCCACACATGCAGGAAAGCCATTGAGTGAGTGCCAAGATGGCGGACAGGATTTTTAAAGCTGCGGTCCAGCCTCCACACAGGTTAGTAACACAGGCTCAGGGAAACAACAGAGCTGCAACATCTTTCCAAATGAACCCAAAGTAAAATCCAACAAAGTCATCGGATGCACATGAAAAGCAAGAGCACAAGCCGACCCGCAAGGGAGGAACGGGCAGTGGATAAAAGGGGGGACAGGATGGGGGCATTGTGGGGGGGATGGAGCAGGAGAAGAGCAGGGTTTGGGGTGAGTTGGCATTGAACAAGAGAGTTGCGGGGTGGTGGAGTAGCGAACAAGGAGAAGGAGTGAAGGAGGTAAGGAATCAGCCGGAAGCAACCAGTAGACTGGTGCAGAATGATGAAACTAGTGAGGGCAGAACTAGGAAGAGGAGGAAGGTTCACTAGGGCACAGATAGTGCAAGGAAAGTGGTACGGGCGAAGCCCCAATCTGAAGTCGCAGAACACACCACAGTGGGAGGAGAAATGAGCATGGAGGGCGAGGTGCATTATGGGCTAAGCCAAGTATGTATAGTGGGGCCAGATGACTGTGATGATTCCTGTGAACATGGTTGCCATACTACAGCTACATCAGTAGCTAAGCCCTGTGGCCAAAATGAGGACACAGCTATATAGGCTGTGACCTCCTAACAATATGAGGAGAAACGTCAGAAGTGCAGTGAGGCCACGCCGGCCTGAGACTGAGTGCCGGTTTAACAACCCATTGACCAACATTTAAAGATATGTCTTTTTCAGTTTGTTTGAACTGATTCAACTGAGACGAGACTTTGAACAAACTTGTCTCAATGTATATTTCTTTTTGCAACTGGGTGAACCATAAAGGGTCCCTTGGAGCGGATTGGGAAAGACTTGCTTTGCCCATTTAGTCTATATCCAGAGAGATCCGAGTATTGGGGGAAACAGAAGGATTCCTTTACGGTCTAGCTTAAAAGTGTACTTAGTTTGTCCTTTTGGATATTTAAGATTGATTGAACCAGAAAATATGGGAGAAAAAAGAGAAAACTTTTGAAACCTCCACCCAGTAATTTGTGGGATCGATGTCCTGATTGGCACATGAATTATCACGTGCGGATCAGCAGCCTTCTGGCCCAGTTGCTGGCCTGGCCTACCTTGTTTCATCCATACCTCTTCCTACTCCTACTCCTCACTGTAGCAAGCATTGTGCGATACTGAGGATAGCCTACTTGGGGTGCGAGCTAGCCCGCTCCTGTTCCTAGCCCTGCCTTCATTTACACGCAAGATAATCGGCATTAATGTGCAATTCGCTGTGACTTGGCTCATACTCTGGCCTCATGGCATTTCGTCTTCAAGACATCCTGCAGGGCGCTGCTTCAGGGAAGCCCGTCTGCGACCTGGGCTCTACTACCGACTGAGTGGCAGATCTGCAACGTCCATTTGTTCAGCCTGAATAATGGCACGCAAGGGAATAGTTTCTTACCTGTAACTCCATTTCTCCAGCATTGGTATCTTTCATGGATTCACATGCTTAGAATATTCCCCGTCGACAGACTGGGAACCCTCGGTACACTTATAAAGCCGTTTCCCATAGGAAATCTTGCGACACTTTTGTGTCCTATCTATGTCGTTTTTGGGGCCGCCCACGCATGCCCCACTAGGACGTAGCGGTATAAATTTCAACTCCCTTCAGATTTCAACCCCTCCAAAGCAGAATGGGGTGAAAACCTAATTATACAAGTAGATTGCATTCCGGGGAGGCCGGCGGGCGCATGTGAATCCATGAAAGATACCAATACTGGAGAAATGGAGTTACAGGTAAGAAACTATTCCCTTCGCCAGCATTGGATCTTTCATGGATTCACATGCTTAGAATAGAATATACAGCAGTGATCCTGAAAAGGGGAGGTGTGAATGCAATCCGGCACCCTCCTAAGCATACGTATACCGAACCATGCTTACGTAAAACTGCCAACTTATAAATACGCAAAAGTACATGCACATATCAATATATAAATACTTATACCTATATACGTCCATATATACATATGCTAAAATAAGTACAGACCCTTCCTGAAACGGGCTTACCTTATTGAAACAGATGGTGTAAGACTGCTCTTCGCATTTGTATCTCGTCCGCATGCTGCTGTTCGAGGCAGTAATGGCGGGTAAACGTGTGAGGCACTGACCATGCCGCCGCCTGGCAAATGTCTGCCAGCGGGATTCCTGCCCACAACGCCCTCGGATGCCCTTGTAGCGGTTTTCCCGCTTTGGAATGACAGAAGGCAATCGTCGACGAGACCCATCGGGCCAGTCCCTACTTTGAAATTACTTTTCCTCTCGCCGATGGACCATATGTAATTAAGAGTTGCTGCGTAGACCTAAGTTGTTGAGTCCGATGAAGGTAATATTTCAGAGCTCTCTTCACGTCCAAGGTATGGAGGACTTTTTCCGCAGCCGATGAGGGGGTCGCCAAAATGGTAGGCAGGACAATGGACGAGTGTTTATGATAAGCCGTAGGAACTTTTGGAATGAAACGAGGATTAGTTGACAGAACCACTTTGTCCTTAAAGAACCTTAGGTACGGCGGGTCTACGACCAATGCTTGCAATTCTGAGAGCCGCCTAGCTGATGTTATAGCTATTAGAAAATCCAATTTCCATGACAGAGAACTTTATCAACGATGTGGCCATTGGTTCAAAGGGTGCTTTCATTAACCCTGCTAGCACCACATTAAGACTCCACGTTGGTGGAAAACGTTTAACCAGCGGGAATGTTCGGAACAGACCCCTCATGAAGTGTTTCACCAGCCTGTCACTAGACAAGGGAGAAGATTGCCTCCTCCTCGTGAACCTAGAGATGGCCGCCAGGTGTACCTTTATTGATGAAAAAGATAATCCAGTCTTCGCCAGGTGTAGCAGATACGGTAGAATGTGCTCCGGTGTTACCCTTAGAGGTTGCACTCCCGGCTGTCCTTGACACCACGTACAGAACCTTTTCCACTTACACGCGTACGACTTGTTGGTGGAAGGGGCCCGTGCTGCTTGCAGGATTCTTCGACAATCCGACGAAATGCTCAAGGCACCAAATTCCGAAAAGTCAGGAGCCAAGCTGTGAGATTGAGACTGTCTGGATTGTGATGCTACACTGTTCCTTTGTCCCGGGACAGGAGATCGGGAACCTTCGGGAACGTTATCGGTTGATCTACTGTCAGGTGAAGCAGGTCGGAAAACCACGGCTGCCTCGGCCAACACGCTGCCACTAGGATGACCCGGCATCTGTACCTGCGTATCCACTGCATAGTTCTCCTTATAAGAGGGAACGGAGGGAAGGCGTAGAGGAACTTGTCCGTCCACGGGAAGGAGAACGCTTCCCCCAGAGAACCTTCCTGTGGCCATCTGCTGGCATACATCTCGCACTTCTTGTTCCTCTTCGTTGCGAAGAGATCCAGCGGAGGCCGTCCCCATTTCTCGAAGACTTTCGACAACTGAATGCTGTCTATATCCCATTCGTGTATTTGGTCCATTTTTCTGCTGAGTGAGTCCGCTTGCTCGTTCCTTACTCCCGGGAGATGATGAGCTACAATGGATATATCGTGTTTCAGAGCCCAATGCCACACCTTCTGAGCCTTGGTGGAAAGGGTTCTGGACCGCGTGCCCCTTGCTTCCTTAAGTAAAACATCGCTGTTGTGTTGTCTGTCCATATTCTCACTATGGACCCTCTGATGTGCGGCAGGAAAGACTTCAAGGCACTGCTCTCAGTTCCAGAACGTTGATGTGCAGGAGTGACTCCCTCCGGGACCAACGACCTTGCATTTGTAGAGTGCCCATGTGTGCTCCCCAGCCGTCAGGGATGCGTCCGTTACTATGGTCAGCTGAAACTCCGGCTCCTGTAGGGCTACCCCTCTGGATAGATTCTGAAAGCTCTGCCACCACTGAAGAGCTAGTAGGAGTGCGTCATCGTCGACGGTCAGCTTGTCCGACCAGAGCCCTTGGGCCTGCGTCCACCGGTCCGCCACAAACTCTTGAACCGGCCTCATGAACAGGCGCAGTTGCCCACTAGAGGAATGCAGGACGCCATGGCGCCCTCAGCCGACCTGCACATCGATTGAGTTTGGTGATTCTGTCGAGGGATGGCTTCACTAACCCTGACTGGGTCTCGAATTGCGCACCCAGGAACACCAAGCTTCTCGACGGCGTCAAAGAAGATTTCTCAAAGTTTACCGCAAACCCCAGCCGTTGTAAGAGTTGCATGGTGGCCTGCAAACTTGTGTGAGTCGACATAGGGGAGGACCCCCTCACCAACCAGTCGTCGAGATATGGGTACACATGATGACCTTGCCTTCTCAGCCAGGCCGCCACCGGGGCCAAACATTTCGTGAACGTTCTGGGAGAGGATTTCAGCCCAAAAGGAATTACTGTGAACTGGTAGTGAGTCCGTCCTACCACAAACCTTAGGAACTTTCTGTGTCGCTGACACATTGGTATGTGGAAGTACGAGTCCTGCAGGTCAAGAGACGCCAGAAAGTCCCCTTCCTGAACTGACCGGATCACTTCCTGGAGTGTGAGCATCTTGAATTTTAGGCTTTTCAACGTCTTGTGAGATCGCGCAGGTCTAAAATCGGACGCCATTTTCCGTTTGTTTTTTTCACCATGAAGTATCGGGAATAAACCCCTTGACCCTTCTGCAACGACGGAACCAATTCTATAGCACCTTTTTGTAGCATAAGTGCTATTTCCTGCTGCAACACGCTCAGATGGGGTTGAGCTACAAACGCCGGTGGAATGTGCGGAGGGTTGCTTTTGAATTGCAGGGAATGTCCGTATCTTACTGTGTCCAACATCCACTGATCCGTTGTTATTTGCTCCCATTCGTCGATGTAGCACAATACTCTGCCTCCCAGAACGTTCCGATGCCCGTCATTGCTGGTCCTTGGTCTGCTTATCTCTTGTCGACGACGAGTAACCTGTTCTCTTTCTGGGGTTCTGGTAGTCCTGGCGTCGTTTTGCCGCTTGAGAAGCCCATCTGTAGCCCTGGGAGGGGGACGGCGGCCTACTGAAGGATCTGTCTCTTGATGCCGAGAATCTGGAGTTTCCCGATGCTCCCCTAGAGGGGCGAAAAGACCTGAAACTTAGACCACTGTGGAGGGCACCCAAGGAACGCGCCGTGTCCTAGTCCTCCTTCATGCCCTTCAGGACCTCGCCAAACAGAAGGTCTCCCTCAAAGGGCATATCAAAGGGCATATCCAGCACCTTGTATTGCACCTCTGGTCTAAAGTGCATTTCAGCCATGCTTGCCTTCGTAGAACCACGCCGTTATCCACCTGTTTAAACCCCGATTCTGCGAGGTCCACCGCGATGTTTATGGCATGATTGGAGGCCTCTTCACCTTCCCTGATGTTCTTCCGGAAGATGCTCCAGCATAGGTGCCAGTCGGTGACACATCTCTCTGTCGTATCTGGCTACTATAGCCAGAGAGTTGGCTGCTTTCACTGTGGTTGCTCCTACCGACAGCACTTTTTTGCCAAAGGCATCCTGTCTTCTGGCTTCACTTTCCAGGGGGGTCGTGCACTTGTGCTGGGCCCTCGCCTTTCTCGTCGCCGCCGCTGGCACCACCGAGTCAGGTGTTGGTTGGGAGGACAGACACTTGGGGGTAGCTTCTGGGGCCTTACATTTTTTCTCCAGGCGACCTTTTATTGCCGGTTCCGAGAAAGGGTGACGCATGGTCTGTATCCCCTCCTGCCACACATGATCCAGGATGGGTACCGAGAACACCGACCTTCTTCTCTTTCCCATGCGGTCGAAAAGAAAGCAGTCCTTTTTCTCCTCTTCCTGGGCCAACCCGAATTCTGTACCGATTTGGCCATCATGGCGTGTAATTACCCAATGTCGTCCGGGGGAGACAGCTCAGCCGGGCTTCTCAGGGTTTCTAATTCTCTGTATCTCTGTATCTCTTTCGCAAATCCCTCAAAACCACGCTATTCAACTAACTCCACCTTCCCTTCACCCACTTCAGCTCGCACACATCTGATACGAAAAGTGTTCGACACGAAATGCTTCCTGTAATGAAAATTGCTTTGTAACCATCTTCCTTCCATTGTAACCAGACTATGTATGTATTCATGTAACAGCGCCACGATGCCCCCGGGCTGACGTGCGCTTTAAATCAATCCGAATAAATAAATAAATAAATAAATAATTAAATAAATAAATAAATTCCACCTCAGACTCCCAGGTTGGATCCCTGGAGGGGGAAAGTGAGACATCCGATAAGCTTCTCCTGTCCGAGTCCGAATCTATCAGTTCTCCCTCCTCGTGGCGTGCAGCAGAGAGGTCTTCACCGGCTGGCACTGCCGTGGGGGTTGACGGAGGTGGCCGACGAGACGGGCCCGGTTCTTCGATGGCCGACCTGGCTGGAGTTGCTTGAGGGAGCCTCTCGTCCAGTGTTTTCAGCAAAGTTTGTAACGTGGATAAAACCTCCAGCGACACGAGTGACTGCGGATTGAGAAGAGGGGTAGACCCCGGAATGCTGGCTCCCCCGGAGAGAGGTCTGGTAATTCCTCATAACCGGAGGTCTGCAGGGCCAGCTTCTCTCACATCCTCATCTCCCGAGGACACTGACAAGGCCGCCTCTTGCTGCAGTAGGGTCTCCGGCAAAACCGGGTCGAATACTTCTGGTCGCCAGGCCTCTTGCGGAATCTCCGTTGATGAGGCTAAAGCTGGCCCCGTCGTCGTCGTTGTCACTGTCTGCGGCCCAAGAATAGTTGAGACCAATTGTGTCAGTGGCAGAGAAAGGGTCGATGACTGCCCTGCCGTCGACTACAGCGGTGGTTGTGTAGGTGCCTGAGGCGTTACCGCCTTTTCTGAACTTGACCTACGCGTCTCGATTCGAGGTCGGTCTATGGTGATCGACCGAGGAGGATTTCGACTTTTCCTTGCTTTCTTCGACGAGGAGTCCTTAGAATGGCTTCTCGATGATTCCTTCTCCTCGGGCGTGATTTCTTCACCGGGGGTTCCGACGATGTAGAGCGGCGCGGGGCTCCTGAAGATTTTGACGCTGAGGCCACGCTGCGCGTGGAGCCTACCTCCGAAGGTGGGTATGCCCCCGCTCCATCGTTTAACCATGCCACTAGTCGTCGACTTCGATCTTTAAGAGTCTTCTGGGAGAAGCCCTTACATATGTCGCACTTGTCTGCCGAATGATGAGGGTGTAGACAATATATGCAATCCATATGCCCGTCCCCATCATACACCTTCTTCAACCTGCACGTAGCGCACGGGTGGAACAGCGCTTTTCCCGACATCCGGACAAAACTCCAACAGCACAACCTAGACAAAATAGTAGACTACACGAGGTGCTCCCACTACTTTGGAGACGGTTGAAATCTGAAGGGAGCCGCGGGGGCGGGGCATTTATACCGCTACGTCCTAGTGGGGCATGCATGGGCGGCCCCAAAAACGACATAGATAGGACACAAAAGTGTTGAAAGATCCAATGCTGGAGAAACATGGATATGAAGGCACAGGTTCATTTATTAAGCTCCAAGGAGAACGACCCCCAGCCAGGGTTACAGCCTTCAACTGACTTCAAGTGGAATATCACAGATGTCAATGATTCCAGTTCCACAATCTACATCTTGGTTTTTCATATAGCAACTGTAACCATGAAGCAATAACATTCTCACAACTATGTACATGTGTGATCTCCCAGAGATAGGCAGACACTCCTAATACCTCCCTTCCATCATATTCTAACAAATTATTGAGAGTCAGAACAGAGATCACTGTAAATTCCTTTTCTTGAGAACGGCGACCCTCTCTTTATTCCACACTCCTCCACCTTTAATCAAAATGGAGGAGCCCAAATCTTTTACAACTTCTTTGGGTTCCGAGTATAGGGACGAACCCTTCTTCACCTTGGAAGGTATCCTTACTTTTATCCAATAACCTTCTCTCACCTTGAAATCCCTACAGAAATTCTTCTGATCATAGCCTTCCTTCGCTTTGACCGCACTCAAATGGAACTTCTCTCTCAAGCATTCAACATCCGCTCCCACATATCTTGAGATATCCATCCACCCAGGACGCAGATGCGAGTTGGGCTTCCTCCCTCGCAAAACTTGAAAAGGTGACATCCCAGTAACACTGTGGGGAGCTAACCGATACTGAAAGGTCCTTTCCCATTATGGTGCGTACCCAATCGCCACCCGTAGCCGCAGCTATCCTGATGGCATCCATGAGTGTCCTGTTAAAGCATGTACACAACCATTGTCCTGGGGGGGTGATACAGGGATGTGGTGACTTGTTCCACACCATATTTGTCCAAGACATCTCTGAACTCCCTAGACACCAATTGAGAACCATTGTCCGACAGACATCTTTTAGGGAAACACTCCCTCCAAATTAGCTATTCCAAGAACTGAATTATACTGCCACTTGAGATGTCTTTTAAAACACATACTTCGGGCCATTTCGACAGCAGATCAACCACCACTAACAGATAAGCATCTCTGGCCCCTTGATGTTGAATTGCCCTTACAGATATAAAGCAACTTCATCCCACGGTACCTGAGGGTACTTCCATACAACCATATGAACTCTCTGTACCACTAGTCCTTTATCACCATCCGCACATACCATGCATGTTAACACCAGCTCTCCCACCTCTCTGTCTATGCCAGGCCACCAGAAATCGGACCTTACCAGTCCTTTGGTCCTAGCCACCCCCAAATGACCAACATGCACCAATTCTACTACAGCCTTCCTCATCTTGTATGGATCCACCAACTGATGGCCTCTATACAAATAATTCCTTTGTACCCAGAGATCATTTTTTACTTTGCCATATCCCTCAGTGGTGTCATCTTTTATCTTAATGTCATTCCTTATGACCATCATCAACACCCTTTGCAACAATATCCTCCAAACATACTGCATCCCATTCATTTTGTTTTACACTGCTGTGCACCTGAAAATGTCCCCAACATCATCCTCCTCCTGCTCAAATTGTTTCATACCTTCTTGTTCCACCAATCTAGATAAAGCATCTGCTACAATGTTGCTTTCACCCAGCACATGGACCATCGAAAATTGCAGCCCTTGCAATGCGCTCACCCACTTCATGATGTGTCTGGAGACACCTTCCAACCCTCCTTTAGAGAAAATGCTGACCAAAGGTTTATGATCCATACAAATAATGAATTCTCTTCCCCACAGATACCTTTTAAAGTTCTCCACGCTCTCAACCACGGAATACCTACATTCTGCACTTTTCAACGCTCTAGACGTAAATGCCACAGTGTGTAGTCCTACATCGTCCTCTTGCATCAACACCGCTTGTAGACCATAATCACAGGTGTCCACAAATAACAAATATTCCTTGCCTTCCTCAAAATATTTTAATATCAGCGCTTTAGACACTGCGAGTTTGATGTCTTCATACTCCCTCTTACACTTCTCTTCCCAACTAAAAACTTAGCAGGTGAGTTTCCTCATGCTTCTCGTCTTATCAGAGAGACCCTTAATAAACTTTCCATAAAATTCCACCAACCCTAGAAACGATGGACCATCTCCCTTGCATTTGGGAGCTTCCATGCACCTTATTGCCTCTAACGCATCTTCTTTTGGTTTTACACCCTCTCCCAATATCTTATGACTGAGATAAAGAACCTGGTTGGCCTTAAAGGTGCATTTTTCCATGGCTATTGTCAAATCCGCTTCCCCAAGAATTGTCATCACGCTCTTCAGTCGCTCATCATGCTCTGCCTCATTGCACCCACACACTAGCACATCATCCTGACAGCACATGACTCCATCCTTGTCTCCCAGTAGCTTGTACGTAATACTTTGGAAACACTTGCCGCAGAGACTAACCCAAAAGGCATCCTAAACAGACTTATTGTCACACTCACATGAGTCTCTGCGGGAGCGATGGAGTCTTGGCCTTTTTCCCGGTATGCTCACTGCTCAACCTGGCACAGGAAGTCTGCCTTGTAACGAAAGGGTAAGAACATTAAGATACAGGACTGATTCCACGACTAGACCCCCTTCCCACTTTTCCCTTTGAGTAGATGAGGTTTGACTAGGGTTCTCCCCGGCTCACCTTGAGGATTAGTTGGGGGAGTTCTCCATCCTGCTATTGGCAGGGGCTCAATTCTTTGTAGGCAGGTGGTTCGGTGGCCCCGCTTGTGGGTCTTTCCCTTGTGTTGTAATGGGTTTAGTTCTCGTATTCCGTGCTGAGTCGCTGTTCTGAATTCACAGCGGATGACCCCCGGAATGCTGCTGCGGGATGCGTAGTGAACCAGTTACTTCACTGGTATTCAGAGCCGACTGGTTTAGCAGGTAAGTGTCTTTTGTTCCAGCCGGGTACGTTTTTAGAGTTGGGCAAATGCTGCTATTCAGGTAAGTGTCATTCAAGCTTTCGCTCAACGTGCAGGGATGCGGGGCTCTGCGCAGAGCGCGTCTTATTGTTGTTTGTATTTTACAGATGAACCCAAGTTCGTGAAACAAAAGAGCTGCGTGCGCGATTTGGCGGTTTAGAGTTCAGGTGAGTAAGTGCTGCGTTGGGCTGGTTCAGGGAGCTGCAATTATACAAGCGCTACCTGACTTTCTTGTCTTCTCTCTTCACAGGAGCTGCTGAGCGTTGTGCAGTGATCCGGAGAGACGATCCGAAGACTGGAGATGATCCGATGACTGAAGCTGGTTCGATGACTGGAGATGATCCGATGACTGAAGCTGGTCCGATGACTGGAGCTGAGAATGCGCGCCCGTGAGGTGGAAAATCTTCCCAAAGACAGGAGCGTGGTGAGCGAGTTGCTTGCTAAGCATACAGAAAACAACACGAAGCACTGAATAGTGTTGGGACGTGGCTTATATAGCCAGCCACGCCCAACAACTAGAGCGCACAGGTAGTTCAGTATATTTCCTCAATGGCCACATGAAATGAACAGGAAGGGGGTAGGAAATGAACAGGAAGTGGTTATACCCTGAACCCCAACGGACATAAAAGAAGGAGGCATAAATATAAGGATGCTAGAGAAGGATGTCATAGGCTTAAGAGTGTATGTGCCTAACTTGCCAGGCCCTGATCCATCTTGTCCTAGCCATGCACCCAGTATTCATGACACTTATCGGTGTGATAAAAGCTATAAGGACTCTTGACTCCTTGTGCAATTCAATTAGTTGATATGCTGATTTGAGATCTAGTATCGAAAATACTTTTGCTCCAGAAACCCCTACCAACAAGCCATCAATTCTCGGTAGTGGGAATATGTTACCTATCACCATGCTATTCAAATGTCTCAAGTCAATACACAATCTGATCAGCCCATTTGATTTCCTTACAAAGACAATGGGACTGACCCATTCCGATGCCTGTATACTTTGAATAATCCCGTCTCTCTCCATTTTCTTCAACTCATCCTCCACTTCCTTTCGTAGTCCCACGGAATCGTGTGAAATGTTTCTACTTTTAGCTCTGCTCCATCCTTCAATCGGATTTTGTGTACAAAACCTTTCAAACAACCAAGTTCATTGACCTTTTGATCACTGCCAGCTTTCAAACTGACATGTTTTGTCTCCACAACCCTCACAGTAAGTACCTGGTCTGGATGACTCGCACCCATTCCGATTTTTAGTTCTGCCTGATCGCTCCAGGAGGAGTTCACCTCCTCGATTTGTCACATATAGCGTGCCCAAGGACTTTCTCCCTCTGAGCTGTAATTCATCTTCAAAACAAAGCATTTTCTCTTACACCATCTTCCCATAACGTACAGCATAAACATTTTTCCTTCCATACTTGCACACTAATCAATGTGTAATCTGCACCACTATCAATCAACATAGATACAGGCACAACTCAAATCGTTACTACTGCATAGGGATTAGGCTTCTTCACCTTTCCAGCAACTGTCTTCACAGAGTTCACTACCTCTCTCCCCACATCGCAAAAATCATCATCTTCACAATTTGCACTGATCTCATGAGCCTGACCATCTCCAAAATTAAAATTCCTACAACATCGAGTGAGATGTCCTTTCCTACCACACTCATGGCATAGTAAGTGAATTGCCAAACATTCTTTGTCAAATGCCAGGTGTGACGGACTCCCACACCTATAACACCTCCTAGCTGGCACCCCTCTGCATCTCTGGGAGCCCCAACATTTCTCATGGGAACCCTCACATCCTTCGAGGAAGTCCATTGGCGACCAGAGACTTTGTTGCTGTTGGTCCTGACCTCAGTGTGATCTTCAGCCCTCCTGTCAGGCCTCTCATATTTCCTCACAAGCCAACTTGGGAACTGTTTTTGTGAGGACTTGGAGACTTTATGTACAACTCCATCCACCACCTTTGTTTTGTCAGAACACTGTTCACTACTCCTATCCAGTTGGAGTGTCTTAATGCACCTTTCTGTGTGCTTTACAGTTTTCGCTATCTCTATTGCTCTGTCCAAGGAGGGATTACGTTCCATCCAGAGTTCCTTCCTTATGTTGTCATTGGAACACTTTATCATTAGCTGGTCCCTTAAGTGTTCATCATGACAATGGGTAAATCTGCACTTCACAGCAAGACCTCTGAGAGCGGTAATACAGTCCTCTATGCTTTCACAAGTTCTCTGCTCCCTGGTGGTGAATTTGTACCTCTCCAAAAGGATATACTCCTCTACCTGCTAGTGTTTGTCTAGCTTTGCAAGTGTTCTCTCGTATGGGCCAGCATCACCCATGTCAGTTGGCTCAGGCAACTTCCTCAACACATCCTGTCCTGCTGGTCCGACAGTGGAACAGCAATGCCTCTTTTTTCTCATTGGAGTCATTTGCCCCAAACATGGCTAGTGCATACTTTGTGAACCCCTGCCTCCAGTCTGATCAACGGATTCTGGGTTCCCCTGCTACTGCCAAGAAGAACACTGGCGCTGGGACATTCGCCATATTTGTTGTCGAGACTATCACTCCACCAATTTGCTCATCTCCTCAACACCAAACTGTGGGGTACCCACAAACAGCAGTGTTGTCTTCCCTTAACGTGGAAGAGCTCACGAATGCTCAATTGTCAAACAACCCCAACAAAGTCTAATTAAGCCACACTCCAATAAGTCACTCACCGTGTGCGTCATCCTGGTTGGCAACAGGCAGCCGCTGTCGTGAATGTTCATAAGTTATGAACCTATTACCAGTTGAAAGGAGGAAGCAAACGATGCGGGCCCCTCGAACTGCGAGGTCGGGGGGGGCCAATCCCAAAATGGCCACACTCCTAGATACTTTCCTCTAATAGTGAGCGGCGTAGTCAGGGTAACGGAACGCGTCATCTATGTGTCTCCACTTTAGCACCTGGAATGTGAGGAGTCTCCATGGCAGCGATGTGCGTCACTTAGAACTTGCATCTCCTGGTGCCTCAACGTCGGCCACTGGGTGCGCTGTGCATCTCCACAGCAACGGTGCGCATCGTTCTGCAACCCGCGTCACTTGGTTCTTTTTCAGCCTCTTGATGTGACTCAGGTTGTTAGGGCAACTGGACGACTCGGCGTCTCTCAAATAAACAACCTGTCAAATTTCAGTACACCGTTGTCCCTTCCCATGTGAGGCCAAAGCAAGTCTCAGTCCCCACTAGGACATGTGGGGAAAATCAAGCGTCTGCACATCGAAAGCAAAATTCACTCGGTAGTCCAACCCCGCTCAACCTGCTCTGCAGGGTTTGTCAGAGTCGCAGGGCACTCCTCGCTCTCAGGGCGACTCAAATCATAAAGGCAGACACTTCTCATCCATCGCAGCCGACAACGCTGCTAGGTCCTTTGCAGACCAATTTGCGCTCCTCCAAGCACAGGGCTAAGGCTTAACCTCACGTCAAGTCACTGCTCTCTCAGCTACACAAGAAGCCGCCGGGGGTCCTCACTTGGCCATCCTCGTCGCCAAATTGTTAAGCCTGAATAATGGCATGCACACATCAATAGGAAGGCACAGGTTCTTTTATTAAGCTCCAAGGAGAACGACCCCCAGCCAGGGTTACAGCCTTCAACTGACTTCAAGTGGAATCTCACAGATGTCAATGATTCCAGTTCCACAATCTACATCTTGGTGTTGGCATATAGCAACTGTAACCATGAAACAATAACATTCTCATACCTATGTACATGTGTGATCTCTCAGAGATAGGCAGACACTCCTAACACCATCTTCCCAAGAAGAGGGTTTCTCCGGGCAGGGGTTGACCACATTCCGCCTCGACATGGTTCATAGGTCTAGATATTGCAGCCCCTCATGGGCTGGGAGACCACTGTGGATCCTGTGTTTTCTAGCTTCTGTGAGCATTCTGCCCAGAAAGACCGAAGCACCAGAATCATCTGAAGGACACCCCAGAGAACAAGCCCCCAGCTTCCCACAGCCAATGCTATTGCAGAATCCCATGGTTACCTCCTCTGTGATGCATAGTACCATTTTAACCCTTCTTTGGGTTTCAGACCAGAAAAGTAGGCTGTTCCAAAGACCTGTCCGTGAATCACCTCAGGACCATCACCAGGAAGTCATGGGGCCACTCTTGTGCTGTTGATTGCTCAAATGGCCCCAGCACACCATTACCACTGCTGCACTGACAGTGCGCCATTTGTAAACCCTGTAATTGCCTGTGCCCTCAGGTCTCCTAGGAACTTCACCAGTTATAGCAGCCAAATCAGCTACAACCCACCAACTCCTGGGCAGGTTTCTTCCTGGCATACCTGTCTGTTGCATCCTTTCAGTTTCTCTTAATAATTTAAAGTACCCTCCTCATCTTTATTTTGATTCAGTCCATATGCTGAAGTTGGGGAAATCCCTCTTGGTTTGGATTCTCGCTGGGAGAACAATGGGCCATGGGCTTCTATAAGCCATCACTTAGGCACCTCTCATGGGGGCACAAAGGTATCATGGTACCACATAGATTCAATGGTTGCAGCTTCTGGATGCAGATTGGTCCTGCATCACAGCACTGCACCTGTTCCCCAACGACCTATTTCCATCTTCATCAATCATCTTTAACATTGGACCTTGCTGAACCTTGGCTATCTCAAACCTTATTGCCCCGCACAGCCACAGGTTTCCTGGCAGCCAGGTGTCATTAGTGCCACCTCTTTTTCATGTATGTGCCCAGCATGGCATCCTTAACATGCCCAGAATCAGCACCAGGGTTTGCACATTATGTTTTCACTGACATTCACGTATTTATTTATTGTTCGCTTGTTATACAGCAATTAAAATACTGCTTCAAAGCATCCACAGGACAACGGGGGGAGCTGGAGGGTGAAACACATAAAAACACAATATTAAAAGCAGTGGAATGAAAAGGAGAAAGGACGAACCTACTATGCCTTGTGAGTATTCAGAACGTGCAAGTGCAGCAAGGAAGAGGGCAGAGGGGTAAGCACTGGGGTGTCCGAGCTCATGGGTGGGCCATGATGAAGTGCATGGTATGGTGAGTGCTATACGGCTAGAAGCCGCGTTAGGTGTAAGTGCGAGCCTCAAGAGCAGAGGGTGATCCAAGGTTACTGCTGAGGGTAGACAGGAGCTGGGGCGATTGGGTGTGGGAGGTGAGAGGCCACAAGGAAGTAAAGGGGCCCTGGACACCAAACAAGCAACTGTGAGATTAGCAGAGGAGAGAGGATGGGAAGTAGGATGTAAAGAGGAAGGTTTTGAGGGGCTTCCGGAATTTAAGTAGGTCCTGCTCAAGGCGCAGAGGCGGGGGCGGGGAGAGTGCCGTACCAAAAGATGGATCCAGCTGAGGAAAGGGATCAACTTCCCTACAGGAAGGGGTCTACAGGGAGAGCATTTAGTAAGATAAAGTTAAACAAACTATGAAACATTTAATTCTGTCTTAGTCGGGAACAAGGGATTTGATTCAGGGGCGATTGCAGAGGTTCTTTGATAGAGGGAGATGACCTGATCCTAATGATTTTTGGGAAAGAATAATTGCTGGTAATGAAGTTTTTCTGTCAATGGAAGTAGTGAGACTACATAAAGTTTTAAAATTAGTTGATTATGTGCATGTATAATTTTGTAATAAGGAATGTTTCAGTTTCTTTTTTTGATATACTGTGTAAAAAGTCGAAATTCTGTTGGGCTAATATGCACAATAAACAATAAAAAAAAAGTAAGATAAAGTTGAAGATAGAGTGACTTGTGCGGAATGCCTTACTTCCATGTGCTCGGCTGCAACAGACTCAATATATTAGCAACAATGTACATGCTCCCTTTGCCAAATCCAGCAAGTCAAGCATACCCGTCTTGAGTGGCTTCTCCATTAGCAGGAAACAATGAACAGCCTGGAGGTGAGGACTCTTGGAGACAAATATGCTGCGCCTCCACCTGCATGGTGTGATCATCTTCAATTATTAATTGGCCACATGTGGTTACATCAGTGTTCCTAACCAAAGAAAACTGCTGCCACAGCTCCATTGGGACCGTGTTGGAGCAGGCATCAGCTACAGGTTACAAACACTGGAATCCTTTAAAGAGAGAATGGGCCTCATTACGACCCAGGCGGATTTCGCGGTGCTAAATGCACCGCGAAGCATGGCGGAAAGCCGCCGATAGCGCCATGGGGGTTGGCGGATTTACCGCCCCATTCCGACCTCGGCGGAGCGGTAAATCCCCAATCCCCATTCTGCCCTTCCCCATTCCCATTCTTGCCCCATAGGGTATAATGGGAGTGGGGAAGGAGTTAATTACGCCACCGTAAAATACGGTGGCGTAATTAACAACGAGGTCCCGTAGCGCCATGGTTTTCTCCGGCTGGTAAAACCAGGCGGAGAAAACCTCCATGGCGCTACGGGAACTCGTAGTATGGCGGAGAGGTACGCCATGCACTACGCTGGCGTAAAACCCTCTCCGCCAGGGTCCTAATGAGGCCCAATGCCTTCACCATATCGAGTCGCCGGCTGGAGAGCTGTGCGTTAGCATCCCACCGCAAGATGCACTGGTGGCCTACCTCCACATCGCTCATCTCCTGTGTGTGGTTGGCAGGGCTCTCTGGTGGGCACTAGTAGAGGGTAATGTGGTGTGCAGATTCAGATCATTTGGAGAGACTCACTGAAGACCTTGTGAGTAAGTGAATAGACGCTGTGACCTTTGGTCCTTTTGCCACCATCACTGAAGTGATGCAGTTGCTGCTCTGTCGCCCACATAGCTGAGCCATTGGCAAGATGCAGGAGAACTGGACCGTCATCTAGTTCAGGTCACTTTTGGGATCTGACAGTAAAAGGGAAGGTCTCACTAATCCCAAGCAGGACGCAGCTGCTGCCTAGTGCAGTGGACGGTCCCTCAAAAATAAGTGACCTCTCCACCCTCACATTGAGCTTTTGGGGTGGGCATGGAGACCTCGGGCGGTACTTGGTAAGTGGCCCTTCTACATGCCATTCTTCTTAGGCAAAGGTTTCAGTTTCTTCCACATAGCTATCTTGGACATGTCTTCCCAGGTATGTCCTGAAATGTCTTACTTTAATCATTTCCTTCGAAGTTGTGTCACTTCAATATACATGACACAGATGTGTTCCATGGATGTAAAACGATTAATGTATTCTACATTGACTCCCACATTATGCAATATTTGCCTTATTTCCATCTGAAAACTCCCATGCTTTATGTTTGGCTATGCTCCCCATGTTTACTTTTATTTATTACAAAGGCCATAATACTAGCTATTTACGAACTTCATCCATCATGAAACCTCTGCCATCCCCTCCAACAGGTGAGTAAATGACTTTATGGCATCACAGACCTCAGAAAAGTCTAGGGCAGAGGTCTGTAACTATTGGCCTCTCCAGATGTTTTGGACTACAACTCCCATCATCCGACTGCCACCATTGTCAATGGTCATGGGAGCCGTAGTCCAAAACATCTGGAGACTCAAAGTTTGTAGGCCCCTGGTCTAGGGCATGTTAATGCACTTTAAGAGTCCCAAATGGCAGGCTACATGGCCATTGGTAATTGTGGTTCCAGGGCGCTAATATATATGTCAGTAGCTCTAATGTAGTGGAAACGGGGTGCTTTGAATGGCAGAACCAGGTTAGGCTCCTCCCCCTTCTTCATAGACTCTTCATTGAGTGAGGAAAGGACACTGCCAGCAGAAGATTGACAGTAACCGCCTACCCACCTACCATTCATCTGATGCTGGGGAGTTCATCTGCGTTGGGACGCAGGCCTTTGCCACCCATGCCCACTCACGCCTGGAGCTGTGCCACTTGCCGCATTCATGCAGTCGGGATGTGTGCAGGTATAGACTTCTCACTCTGCCGTTTTTCTTGGCATGTCCTTCTGGGGATAATATGGAGGGACACACCATTGAAACATCCTTGCAACTCGCACGGTATGAACGCCCACATACTTTCCATTAACTCATGCCATCTGCACCAATGTCATGATTGAGTTTAATATGCCATGGTGTAGTGATGGGCCCGCCCTGGGAGGTGTGTGGCCTTCATTCACCTGCTGGTCGTCATCTCCAGCAGCTCTTTATAAAAGAAATATTATTATTATGGTAGTTATTGAGCGTGGACCTAGCGCCGAGAAGCAATGGAGCACTTTACAAGGGTATACAACAATACAGATGCATAACGGAGCCCTTTCCAGAGGTGACAACTACACAGATATATAGCGGGAGTGGGATACAGAGGGGCACAGAGATGGGGTACAGATGTACCGGGTGGCAGGGAGGAGAGGGGCGGGAAGCGTCTAGCGAGTCAGGTGGGGCAAGGGACGACGTGATGGTCTAGGTGTTGAGGAGGAGAGATTCTTTGAAAAGGTGGGTCTTGAGTTCTTTTCTGAATTGTAGGAGTGTGGGGGTGAGTCTGATTCTGACGGGGAGGAGGTTCCATAGTCTTGGGGCATAGGAAGAGAAGGCTTGTTTTCTGGACCTTTCCTTTTTGCAGTGGCAGATTTCATGTCTGGTACAAGCCATGTGAATACAAGGCTCCTAAGAGGCAGTGAGGGGTTCTCATTTGTTACAGCGCTGTTGTGTGCTATTTGGAACATCCTCACATCCTTCCATACTCACATCCTTCCATACTCACATCCTTCCATCCTCAAATCCTTCCATCCACGTATCCTTCCATCCTCACGTCCTTGCATCCTCACGTCCTTCCATCCACTCATCCTTCCATCCACTCATCCTTCCATCCTCACATCCTTCCATCCTCACATCCTTCCATCCATCCACTCATCCTTCCATCCACTCATCCTTCCATCCTCATATCCTTCCATCTTCACGTCCTTCCATCCCCACATCCTTCCATCCTCACGTCCTTCCATCCTCACACCCTTCCATCCTCACATCCTTCCATCCTCATCCTCACATCCTTCCATCCTCACATCCTTCCATCCTCACGTCCTTCCACCTCACATCCTTCCATCCATCCACTCTTCCTTCCATCCTCACGTCCTTCCATCCTCACACCCTTCCATCCTCACATCCTTCCATCCTCATCCTCACATCCTTCCATCCTCACATCCTTCCATCCTCACGTCCTTCCACCTCACATCCTTCCATCCATCCACTCTTCCTTCCATCCACTCATCCTTCCATCCTCATATCCTTCCATCTTCACGTCCTTCCATCCCCACATCCTTCCATCCTCACGTCCTTCCATCCTCACACCCTTCCATCCTCACATCCTTCCATCCTCATCCTCACATCCTTCCATCCTCACATCCTTCCATCCTCACGTCCTTCCACCTCACATCCTTCCATCCATCCACTCTTCCTTCCATCCTCATCCTCACATCGTTCCATCCTCACATCCTTCCATCCTCATCCTCACATCCTTCCATCCCCACATCCTTCCATCCTCACATCCTTCTTTATGCTCTTGTCAGGGGTTTGAGTCTGTCTTCCCTTTCGGTTCGTTGCTGTTTTCATTTTGTTCCGTAGCAGGAATTGATGGTGTGTAGCCCCTGTATTGACAGATGCCTCACTTAGGCTGCGCTTAGAGACATCATTATGCTGAGTTCAGATGCCTGGTTGTCGGCCACCTCCAGATGTTTTGGCACTCCCATCCGGCCTAGCCATCATGGCCAGAGGTGAGGGATCATGGGAGTGGAAGATGAACGTGGCTGGAGGACCACAGGTTGCCCATCTTTTCTGGACCTCTTCAACTCAAGATATACCGACTGTGTTAGTGGCACTTGCGGGCACTGAGTCGCTCAAACACTTGCATGAGGCCATTTCCTAGCAGCCACCTCCGCTTGAAAAGCTAAACATTTTCATTGCCTTGAATTCAATTTATGTGTGTTATAACCATACATTTGTGTCTCATGGTAAATTATACATTTTTATTGTGTGCTGGACTTGTGGCGACAGCCTCGGCCTCGCATTGTGAGTGTCTAGTGAGTGGAAGAAGTGGAACTTGTGCATAGCATATTGTTAGCATAAACTTGTGCATAGCACATTCCACAGAAACAAATGCTGGCACCATACGTCCCCTTCGCTGGCACCTCAGCAAAAAATGTAAACAAGCTTCAAATGATTCAAAACAACGCTCTCCGTGCTGCCCTCCACATACCCAAAAGGGAACACATCTCAGCTGCTAGACGCTCCGCACACTGGCTCTCTGTCAAAGAATGAATCCTATTCTAGACCTTTGCCATCACTCCTAAGTGCCTCACGCATGCGGCCCCACCATATCTGTCAGCGAAACTAGTAAGCGCCGGTTCCTCCAGTCCCACCAGAACCAGCTACTCCAACCAACTCAACATCCCCACTGTCAAACGCGCCAAAGCGGCCGGTGCCAGCTTCCCCTTCATTGCCGCAAGACAATGGAATGCCTTGCCAGCCACCCTCAGGAACGAACACTCACATATTGCTTTCCTCACAGCCCTCAAAACCAGGCTATTCAACTAACCCACACACCTGCCTCCAGTTATTGTACTTGGGATGTATCCGGTTCACCTGACACCCCTCGAACCGCCTACACTGCTATATGTGTCTCACCTCTTTAACCAAGCAACCTATGTACATGTTCTACTGTAACTCCACAAGCCTCTGACACCGTTTTGTATCTCTTCACTGCAACTAAGTACTTGTAACAACGCTGCGCTGTCTAAGGGCTGTTTTGTGCGCAATATAAATGTAAAAAATAAATAAATAAATAAAATACATGTACTGGGTCCGGCAAACCTGATGCAATCAAATCCTGACTCTGCAGAGGTGGAGAGAGCAGTGAAAGGCTCACGGAGGAAGGGACGGAGACTCCACGGTGTCACAGAGATGGTGTTCGCTGCCCTGCTGGCAAGCCTCCTTTGTTCATTGAGGTCCACGCTGACTGTCGGTGGATGGCGGTAGATGATGTCTGCAGCCACAGAATTTTTGGCGGTGATGCCGTCATTGTGTTGTGGATACTGTTGGACCCGTCGGACCGTGCCCCCATAGACACATTAACTTTGGACGCATTAACATCATCCCTCTCGGGTGAGCCGTGGTTGTAGAGAGCCCTTTGCTCTGTGTTGCCCATTGTGCCCAGACAGGTTTCTTTTGTTGTGGGCCGTTTCACTGCTGTACCCATCTGCCAGCCTGTTGGCCTTTGCTCATTGGCGGTATACATGTGGGGTGCTGGAGTTCTTCCCTTGTCCTCCGGAGTTGAAGCACGGTGGGAGGCAGTGACACATGGCACCAGCTGACATGATTCAGTAGAGTGTGGTAGAGCGATCTACTGTGCCAGACTCATGTATGAGTAGGTGGGGAGTCTGGCACTGTGGCCGATAGAGCCTGCTGACTGATTATGGTGTTGTGCTGCCTAGTGGAGTGGTTTTCCCTTTTCTGTCTTGCAGCTTTTTGGCTGTCCAGACTATTTACCATCACCCTCCACCTGCTTCCTGTCACTAAGGTGACGCCTTTTATCATCTTGCCCTTATGTATTCGCATGTCCTCCTTTCCAATCATTGTAAGTTCAATTTATTGTTTGGCACATTTTTTCTTTTTAATTGCTAGGTCTTCATTTTTACAGTTTACTGGTTCGTCTTTTCATTTGTTTCTTGCTGGTTTATCTTCATCTTGTTATAGCTTTCTGTTCTGTTCAGTATTGGAAGTGTCATGACGTGTCATTATTGTACCATTTCATTAATTATGTACAGCACTTTGGCGTAAAGCAGTTTAGAAATTAATAAACAATCTGACATATAAACAAACACATGTTCCTCCAAATGCTACACTGGCATACTATCTGGTCTAAGCTCACCCGCTGCGTGTGAACGCAAATATTACAGATGTGCGCAAGTCAGTGAACAGAAAATATAGAACCTTACAGAAGACAGAATTCAATTAAAGTGTGACTTCTTATGGGCGTCCTAAACCCAGATAGTTACCCTCAATCTACAAAACAATTGGAACTGTTCCAGATTGTTGTATCCTGGGCAGAGGATCAACGCCCACTCTTAGCCGTGAGTCTTAGCCATTAATGAGCTGAAGGTCCGCAGAATCCCACCATAGGCTTTTAAGAGGGATCCTCTTTATGGATTTAACAACACCTCCTGAGCTTCGTAACCTCACTCAAGCAGCCTGGCATGCATGGGAAAGGTGCTTTACTTGAATTTCTGTTGAGTACTGGCCCTACATAGAGGGTTTCGAGCACCTTACAAGGTTGAAAAGGTGGGAGTTGAAACAGAAGTTACAACATGTTTTCAGGCTAGGACAAGAAGATTAGGATAGACTGGTGGCAGCAGCGAAGGTAGAAGGTATGTTTTGAGACTTTTCCAGAAAATGGTGATGGAGGTACAGTGCAGATGTGAAGTTGCAGCGTGTTCCATGCTCTGGGTGCCCACTGGGTAAATGCTTGTTTTTGCGTGTGCATGTATGTTTGCAGAGGGGAATGTTTAGAAGATGCTGGATGGCCTGTCTGTAGTTTGTGTGGGTGACTGGTTTTGCTTTATTGTGAAAGTAAGATGTAGTTTTGTGTTGGATGGCTTGGAACACAATGCAGTGTCCTTTGAAGGCAATTGTCTGGGGTCTGGGGAGCCAGTAGTGCTGGGCAGGAGCAGGGGTGATGTTTGAGTGTTTGGGTAGGTGGAGGATGAGTTTCCCTGTTATGCTTTGTATGGCTTGCAGGAAGGCGCGGGTGCTGTTGGGAAGCCCAGCCAGGAGACCATTACCGTTTACAGTCTAAGTAGTGGCCATAACCACTACTTAGACTGCGATGCAGAAGTCATCAGGGGGAAGGATGTATCTCATCTTGCATAGGAGGTGTAGTTGTAAATTGCATGTTTTGCTGACATCAGCTATGTGTTGTATGAAGGAAAGGAGGGGGTCAATGGCAAGGTCAAGGGATTTGACAGATGTGGCAAGCGATATGGGTGGGTTGTCCGTGGCAAGTTCTTTGCCAAAGCATGAGGTCAGTTCTGTGCTTGATGAGTAGGTATTCTGTTTCAGAAGGGTTGTGTTTGAGTATGTGAGTGGTCATCCATGCAGGTGTTTAGGGTGTAAGGAAGGTGAACCAGTTGAGACAGTGCTTGAGAGTGTCACCTTGTGGGATAGGATGTCGAGTAGAATGTGTTGTAGATGGTGTTGATGGCTGCAGAGAGGTCGAGGAGTACGAGTAGGGCAGTGTGTCCTTTGTCAGTAATGTTGTGGAGGTCATCGAGGATAAGTTTAGCCGTCCTGGTGCTGTGTCTAAATTGAAAGCCAGATGGGAAGGGGTTGAGGGGGTTGTTTGTGGTAATGCATGGTAATGTGTTGTTGGAGCTGGGTAGTGACAAAGCATTCCATGGTTCCTGTGAGGTATGGCAGGATTGTGATGGGCCAGTAGTTTTCTTGAAGTGGTGGGTCGAGGGATGGTTTTTAGATGAGGGGAAGGATATATGCAGTTTTGAGTGTGGAGGGTTTAATACCATGCAAGAAGGATTGCCTTTTTTGGTCTGGCGAGTGAGAGTTTTCTCTTTGCCAACCTACTGTAGGTACATATTGAGATGGAAACAAGCTGCTCGGTCAAGTCTGACGTGTGCAGTAACCTAACCTAAACTCATTGTTTGCACTAATTAAGGAATGCTCTGCTGCACAGGATCAATATTGATGGGCACAGTGGCTTTTCATGGAGTATTGGATTGTTTAATGAGCCCCTTTTTTAGTGCGGTCTATAAAACCTATTCTTCCTGAGCCAGTACTGTTTGGATAAGGTGCTTTTCAATACACCACATAGCTATTTCCTTTCAAACATTTCATTTAGTTGCTGTGTTGGAACTCCAATTAAGCCGCCCGTGGGAGCGGTTGCTTGTTTCACTCAAATTGTGTCTCACCTTGTGGGTTCTGCACACAACCAAAAATGTAACATTGTGTTGTGGCACATAGATAGAAATAATAAGAGGGAGCAATGCAGCCCAATCCCCCTACTTTGTCAGAAAAGGTGCCATCAGACTGGGCTTACGCAGAATTTGCAGTCAATGGCCTCATAGCCAGTCCCAATGATTTCAGTTAGAAATAAAGTCAATGCCAGAATCAGCCTCTAGTGCCCTAGGGGGCTAGGAGGGTTGGGGGGCATGGTCACATTTCTCTGTGCTCTGACAGCATAGGGGGGAATGTGAACTCCAATGGAACCAGGTGGATAGAAACATTGCCTCCTCGCTCTTCACCACGAAGAAGCATGCATCTGACCAAAATCAGGTGAATTGTGAAAAAAAGACAATGCATGCCACAAGTCTATGGGTGGAGAACGGGAAAAGTTGTGGCTGATTGCAGATGCTTTAAGTTACAAGCTCCCCTCCCCCGAAAGCTTGCACCTCCCTCCCCCGTACATTTGAATCCCTTAAGAGAGGTATTCATGTTTTAAGGAGACGCAGTGCTCAGCGCTTCACTGCGCCCCCCTCACTAGTAGAGCTGGACGGAGGCTCCCTTGTGTAGGTCAGTGACATATAGACTGTCGCAGCTGTGTGAAGAATGCAAATGATATTCTTCACCACCACATTTCAATTCACAGAGGTTCCTTGTTTTCCATTGCAATATAAACCCACACAACCAATAAGGGAGTAGTTTCTTACCTGTAACTCCATTTCTCCAGCGTTGGTATCTTTCATGGATTCACATGCTTAGAATATTCCCCGTCGTCAGGCCGGGAACCCTCGGTCTCTTTTTAAAAGCATTTTCCATTGGAAAACTCAACACTTTTGTGTCCTACCAACGTCCTTTTGGGATGCTTACGCATGACCCAATAGGACGTAGGGTATAAATAGCCCCGTCCACGCAGCAATCTTCAGATTTTAACCTCCAAAGTAGAGGCAATAACCAGGTTTGCATTCAGGGGAGGCCGGCGGGCGCATGTGAATCCCTGAAAGATATCAACGCTGGAGAAATGGAGTTACAGGTAAGAAACTACTCCCTTCTCCAGCATTGGATCTTTCATGGATTCACATGCTTAGAATAGACTACATAGCAGTATCACTATACATGGCGGCGTGTAATGCAAACCAATAAATTAGGAATACAACATACAATCAGCAATAAAAAACATTAGCCATGGTAACATTGAAAAAGGCACACCACTTGTGGGGACTTACCTTAATGAAATAGGTGTTGCAGGACTGCACGTCCCATCTGCACATCTGCCCCATGCTGTTGCTCCAGGCAGTAAATGTATGCGGCACCGACCAGGATGCCCCTTGACAGATGTCCGCCAGCGCAATCCCCAACGATAATGCCGCTGATGATGCGGTGGATCCTGTCGAGTGAGCCTTCGGACGCCTCTCCAGAGGCTTTCCCGCCTTAGAGTGACAGAAGGCAATAGCTGACGAAACCCAGCGCGATAGTCCTTGTTTGGAGATTGCGCTTCCCTTTACTAAGGGTCCATAAGCCACAAACAGCTGCCTTGTACGCCTGAATTCCTGAGTACGACTCAGATAAAACTTCAATGCTCTTTTGACGTCCAATGTATGTAGAGTCCTCTCTACCACTGAGGAAGCTGAAGCGAAGAATGCTGGTAGCACAATAGAAGAGTGTTTATGGAATGTAGTTGGCACTTTTGGAATAAAATGAGGGTTAGTCACCAACAGCACCTTGTCCTTGAAGAAAGTTAAGTACGGAGGATCAATCACCAGAGCTTGCAGCTCTGACATTCTTCTAGCTGATGTAATGGCCACCAAAAAAGCCATTTTCCATGACAAAAACTTTAGGGGCGTTGATGACAAAGGCTCGAATGGGGCCTTCATTAGCCTGGACAGCACCAGATTGAGACTCCAACCAGGAGGGAATTTCTTAGCCAGAGGAAAAGTCTGAAATAAACCTCTTAGAAAATGTTTAACTAGTCAATCACTGAACAATGGAGACAAGTGCCTTTTCTGAGTAAACCTAGAAATGGCCGCCAGGTGAACTTTTATGGATGAGAATGTCAAACCTCTTCTAGCCAAGTGTAGTAAATAAAGCAGAATTTGTTCCGATGAAATGTTTAAAGGGTCTACCCCCGGCTGGTCCTTACGCCACACACAGAACCTTTTCCACTTGCATGCATATGAGACATTTGTGGACGGGGCCCTCGCCGCCTCTAAAATGCGGTAACAGTCTCTAGAAATATTCAGCAAACCAAACTCGGAGAAGTCAGGAGCCAAGCCGTCAGGCTGATGGAGCCCGGGTCGTGATGCCAAACTGCTCCCTTGTCTTGAAACAGAAGGTCCGGCGTCACTAGAATTCTCGCTGGTTCTGCCACAGGTAGATTCAGCAGGTCCGAAAACCACGACTGGTTGGCCCAGTGGGGGGCAATCAGAATCACACGGCATGGGTATTTCTGAATCCACTGGAGAGTCTGCCGCATGAGTGGAAACGCATACGCAAACCTGCCCGTCCACAGGAAGGAGAACGCATCCCCCAGCGAACTGGGCTGTGGCCATCTGCTGGCAAACTGCTTGCACTTTTTGTTCTCCCGGGTTGCAAAGAGATCCAGCGAAGGACGACCGCATTTCCTGAAGATGCTCAACACCTGCTGATCGTTAAGCTGCCACTCGTGGAGTTGGTTCATCTCTCTGTTGAGAGAGTCTGCCTGTACATTCATCACCCCTGGGAGGTGAAACGTTACGTTGTTGATGTCTTGTTTGAGGGCCCAATGCCATAGTTCCTGAGCCTCTCTGGAGAGCGTTCTGGAATGAGTGCCCCCTTGCTTCCTGAGGTACAACATTGTGGTTGTATTGTCCGTCAACACTCTCACAACCGATCCTCGTATGCGCGGAAAAACGATTTCAGAGCCCAATGAATCGCTCTTAGTTCCAGCACATTCATGTGAAGGGTCGATTCTCCTGGGCACCACCGACCTTGAACTTGTAAGGACCCCAGATGAGCTCCCCATCCTGTTTGGGAGGCAACCGTCACAATTGTGGGTTGGAATTCCGACTCTAGCAGAGGCATTCCTTGTGTCAGATTGGCTGAGAGTTAGCCGCTGTTGATCATCACTTTGTCAGACCATAATCTGCAACTTTGAGTCCACCGGTCCGCTAGATATTCTTATATTGACCTCATGAAGATACAACAGTTCTTCACTAACAGGATACATGACGCCATGGCTCCTAGTAGCGACATGTAGCGTCTAACTATCACTCTGGTTCCAACTCTCCACTCCGCCGCTTTCTGCTTGAGTTTTTGAACTCTTTCAACAAAATGTTACACCAACCCCGACTGAGTCTGGAATTCCGCACCCAAAAACACCAAGCCCCTGGAGGGAGACAGAAAGGATTTCTCGAAGTTGACTGCGAAGCCCGACCATTGCAGAAGCTGCATGGTCACGTTGAGGCTTGCCTGCGTCACTGCCGGCGACGGGCCCCGTATTAGCCAGTCGTCCAGGTAAGGGTAGACGTGATGACCTTCTCATCGTAGCCAAGCCGCCACCGGAGCCAAACATTTCGTAAACATCCTGGGAGATGATTTTAGACAGAACGGGAGCACTCCGAATTGGTAATGACTCTGACCCACCACAAACCTCAGGAATTTTCTGTGTCGTCGACGCATAGGTATGTTGAAATATGCGTCTTGCAAGTCCAACAACACCATAAAATCCCCTGGTTGTATCGACTGGATGACCTCCTGAAGCCTAAGCATCTTGAACTTCAGGCCTTGCAGAGTCTTGTTGAGAGCTCGAAGGTCCAGAATGGGTCGCCACTTGCCGTTGTTTTTTTTTACCACGAAGTGACGAGAGCAGACCCCCAGGCCTCTCTCGGCCACCGGAACCAATTCTATAGCCCCTTTTTGCAGCATAAGCACAGCTTCCTGCTGTAAGATGTGAAGATGTGGTTGCGCCAAATACACGGGAGGAATGGGAGATGGCGTGACCTTGAATTGTAACGAGTGGCTTAGTCTCACCGTGTCCAACACCCAACAGTCCGATGTAATTCTCTCCCATTCGCCGACGCGTTGGGCCACTCCCAGGACGTCTTGAAGATTGCCATTGCTGAGATTTCAATTGCTTACTTTTGGTAGAGGAAGGCTGTCCTCCTCTCCTTCTAGAAGTCTGAAAATCCCAGCTTCTCTGTGTCGCCTGAACAGCTCACCTGTATCCTTGTGAGGAGTATGCCGATCTAGTGAAGTTCCGGTCTCTGGATGTGGCAAATCGAGCATTCCCTGAAGCTCCGCGGAAGGGACGAAAGGGCTGAAACGCTCACCCACTTTGTAATGCCCCCAGTGATCTTGCTGTATCTGAATCCTCCTTCAAGCCCTTGAGGGCTTCATTTATCTTTTCCCCAAATAACTGTTCACTTCACAGGGCATATCTAGCACTTTGTAATGGACTTCCGGCCTAACGTCTGTACACTTTAAGCAGACCTGTCTCCTCAGCACCACCTCAATATTTATCTGCTTGAACCCCGATTCTGCCAAATCTACAGTGATGTTGATGCTGTGATTTGATGGTTCCTCACCTTCACGCACCAGTAGTATGGCTGTCTTTCAGTGTTCTTCGGGCAGATTTTCCAAGATGGGGGCCAGGCGATGCCACATTTCACAGTCGTAGCGTGCCATAATAGCTAACGAGTTAGCAGTCTTGACCGCCCTACTGTTAAGACTTTCTTTCCAAAGGCGTCCTGCCTTCTAGCTTCACTGTCCGGAGGTACTGTGCACTTGTGTTGTGATCTAGCTTTTCTGCTAGCCGCTGCCGACACCACCGATTCAGGAGAGGGCTGTGCGATCAAACACTTAGGTGTAGAGTCCGGGGCCTTACATTTTTTCTATAACCTGCCCTTGATTGCAGGCTCCGAAAATGGATGGCGCATGGTATGTAAGCCTTCTTGCCAAACGTGGTCCAGGATCGGAACCGAGAAGATAGACTTTCTTCTCTTCCCCATATGGTCAAATAAGAAGCATTCCTTCAGTTCTTCCTCTGGGGTCAGACCAAATTCAATACAGCTTTCGCCATCATCGCATGACAGGCCCCGATGTCATCTGAAGGTGACGGTTGTGCCAGACTCCTAGGAGCTTCTATTTCACTCAGATTCCCACGTAGGGTCTCTCGACGGCGACGATGAAATGACCGAGATGGAGTCCCTAGGACCTTGATCCCACTGTGAGTCCTGTAGCTCACCCTGTTCCAGGTGTGAACGGGGGGGTTCTTCACTGACCGGCCGGGAAACCGGCAACTCAGCCGTTAGCGTTGAACGTAGAGCAGAGCCTGCCGCGCTGACCATGGGTTTCACCGGTGGCGTACCCATGGGAGGCAGACTTACATCCAACTGGCTTAAGAGGGACTGCAGCGTAGATAACACTTGTAAAGACAACATCGACTGCGGATTTAGCAAAGAAGACGCAGGTGGAACATTTTGAATCCCCAACGTCGTCAACGGGCCAACACCCTGTAAGCCGAGATCTGTTGGATGTACCACAAGTTCTCGCTCCTCCTCTATCAATGACACAGAGAGAGCGAACTCCTGCTGCAATAAGGTGTCATGTAGAACTGCGTCATACATTGCAGGTTGCCAAGACTCTGGAGCATCAACCGTCGACGATGAAAACCTGGGAGCTTCTACTCCTCCCTCGTCGATCGCTGCCACTGGAGTCAACGATACCACTGCTGGGACCGACAGTGCGGATGGTAGTGAAGCCGTCGACGACGGGACCCCCGTTGACGGCGCTGATAGTTGTGGCACAGACTTGTTAGGCTATCCCGCCTTTTGAGTCTCTAGACCGGTGTTTTGTAGATTCCCAACTCGATGAAGACCTATGATGGTCTCCTGAGGAGGGCCTCAAAGGATCTTTTCCATCCTTTTTTGAAGTAGAAGAAGATGAAGATTTTTCTGGCCTCCGGGCCTGGTCCGAATGACCCTGTTTTGACGATGAAGGAGCGCCTTTCGCTAGATGTTTCCCCGAACAGGAACAACTCTTTTCCATAGGCCGTGGCTTCTTTGCCGGAGGTTCAGCCGACACCGACCTGCGAGGAACTACAGGGGACTTAGGTCTGTTCGATGCCAGACTGCGCACCGATCCTACCTCCGATGGCGGGTAGGCCCCTTCGTTCAGCCACAATATCAGATGTTGATTCCGGTCCTTCAACGTTTTTTGCGAGAACCCCTTGCAGATGTCACATGTGTCTGCAGAGTGATGAGGGTAGAGACAATATAAGCAGTCCATGTGCCTGTCCCCTTCATAAACTTTCTTCATTCCACACGTAGCACCTGACATTGGGAAAGAAAGTACAACCTAACAAAGCGTAGAAAACACAAGGTGATCCATGACTACTTTGGAGACGGTTGAAATCTGAAGAGAGCCCCCGGGGCGGGGCTATTTATACCCTATGTCCTATTGGGACATGCGTAAGCATCCCAAAAGGACGTTGGTAGGACACAAAAGTGTTGGGTTTTCCAATGGAAAACGCTTTTAAAAGAGACCGATGGTTCCCGGCCTGACGACAGGGAATATTCTAAGCATGTGAATCCATGAAAGATCCAATGCTGGAGAAATAGACAAACATAAAAATAATCAAAAAATGCGCCAGCAAGAATAACTAGCAGAGCCCTGGGTCTGTAGGTGGACGTTGTAACAAAAGAAATCTCACAACCGCTGAATGATTCAAATGTTAATAATAATGTTAATGGTAATAATACAATCAGCTTTTTATATAGGAGTTCATGCCGGAGTCCTCCTGGTATACCAATAGCTCCAATTATTGACCAATGTTCATGGCATTGAATTCAGCGGCCTTTGAGGCATGAAGGGCTGAGGTGGCGCAGTCGGGATGCCAGCTTGCAAAGTTCAGTTTGGCCCCAAGTCTCGGGGGAGCATTCCCAGCCAGGTTTCCACGCAGAGAGATCGTAATGAATATGACGTTGTAACTTGCTACTCTATAAGCTGAATGCACCCAATGACCCCAGGGTTTGGTTGCGCTATACAAATAAATAAACTAAACTAAACTAAAATTCAATAAAAGCAGATAACTGAAGGAGAACCATCATTGAAAGATATTTAGATAAATGGAAAAGTGAAATGGGAGAGTAGTGAGTGGCAAGTGTTGGGTCCAAGGTGTTCTTAAATGAAAGAGCCGCTGTACCAGTGAATGTCTCAAGCCTGAACTGTGGACAGCAATAAAACAGGGCTATGAAGTAAAGCAGTATATAGGCAACCACAATGATGGGAACGAGCAGGTGACCAAGTGCAAGTGGATCCAGCTCACGTGGCCTGAGCCCCGCCCACCTCTCAAGCACTTTAAACAGTTGGTGCCTTCCTGTTTTGCTACCCTTTTTTCATACTTAAGCATTTCTCCAGCCTCTTTTCCATTGCAGTTGGTGTGCAGGTGCAAGTGGATGCAGGTCCCACAGCCTAAACCCCGCCCACCTGTTAATCACTTTAAACTGTTGGTGCCTTCCTGTTTTGCCACCCTTTTTCCTTACTTACGCAGCCCTCCTTTGCAGTTGGTAGGCCGGTGCAAGTAGATCTAGGTCACGTGGCCCAAGCCCCACCTACCTTCTTAGCCCTGCCTGCTCTTTTCTGCTCTTAACTCTTAGATCAAGGGTGTCTCTCGCCCAGGCATACAAAGTGACGAGCAAGTGAAGAAAAGGGCAATTCCTGTTTGGACCCAGAGCCCGAATCGCTGCTCAGACAACATGTAAGCACGTGCAGACATGTGTTTTCTCCCTCCGTCCTCACAGGCTATCCCCAACATCACCTGGCAACGTCACTGGCATTGCCCCTCCTCTAAGGCATGGACTCTGAAATGCAGCAACCTCACTAACATCAGCCCCAAGCCCATCCGCACCCCCTCACCATCCACAACACAGAAGTTGATGCTCACCAGCGTCTGCTCAGCTATCACCCATGCAGCAGACATCACTGACCACATCACTACACACAACCTTGATGCCATCGACATTACTGAGACCTGGCTGACACTCACCTCCAACTGCATCCTAGATGTCCTTGTCCCCGATGGCTACATCATCCAACACAGACCAGCTGATCAAGACAGGCAGAGGCCTCACAGTAGTCCACAAGACCTGTGGCCCTGCACCAGACTTGACCTCAACACCATTGGCTCCTTTGAAGTCCTCTTCTGATACTTCCCGCGTTCCCTGACAGACATAGCCACCTTCCATCTCTTCTACAGACCACCAAAACCCAGCACCGACTTTGGCTGAGACTTCACCAACCTGGTCACCACCATGTTCTTCACACATGCCAACAACACCTTTCTAGGTGACTTTAAAATCCCAGGCAACAAGGACACCAACCCGATGAAGAAAGCTCTTCTTGGCCTTCTCAACACCCTCAGCCTCCCACAGCACACGAAATACCCAACGCACGAGAAAGGAAACATCCTCAACCTAATCATCACTTTACTGCCTTCCCTCCACTACAGCTCACCTCTCCCGCTTGACTGGTCTGACTAGCTGGCCGTGCCTTTCAACATCCTGCACACAGCACCACAGCACACCCAGCAGAAACCCTTCAGACAAACCTTCAGGTCCTTCAAGAACTTCCCGGTGCAAGCCCTCACAGAAGACTTTGCAAACCTCCACCTCACCTGGATCAAACACCCCCAAAGAAACAGTGACTCTCTACTGGAAGCACTCAACGCCACCCTCTCAGCCTCCATCAACTGGCACACAACTCTGAAACAAAGCATCTGCAAACCAAAACCGTCAGCACCCTGGTACACGCAAGAACTCAACCTCAACAAAATAGTAATCAGGAAACAAGAGAAAACCTGGCGCCACTCTAGGACCGCATCCAACTTGGTGCTCCTCAAGGAACTCTGAGCAACCCGCCAACAACTAATCAACACTGCCAAGGCCTTCTACTATCAGACCACCATAGCAAAAGCCAACAACAAAATCAGAGCCCTCTTCAGAGCGGTCAAGCACTGCGTCAATCTGGTCAACCTGCTACCCGATCCTGCAATACCACCCTCGATTGGAAAATCCAACGCCATCAACACCATCTTCATTGACAAAATCAGCAAGATTCGCCAGCACATAGACACCAGCTCTGCATCCACAGACCCACCTCATGTCCCTCCTCACAAAACTTCCACACCTTGGACAACAATCAAGACACTCTCTAGAGAGCACCTGGTAGAAACCCTAGCCGCCCTCCAGGCCACATCGTATACGGGGAACATCCTCCCAGCCTCCTTAGCCAAGACCCTCCCAGCAGAAGCTCTCCTTTACTACCTGAGATCATCAACAGCTCCCTAACTGAATGCACCTTCCCATCCACCCAAAAGACAGGACAAATCCTCCCTCTACTAAAGAAACGCACTCTAGGTAACTATCACCCCATCACCCATCTCCCCTTCCTAGGTAAGATCATCAAGAAAGCGGTAGCCGTGCAACTGCAGCAACACATCAGGGGGCGCTAGAGAGCCGGTCGCCATGATGGCTGCCTATCTGTGAGCTCCCGCTGGACCTGAAGCGTGGGGAGGTCTAGTCCGCGTACATCGAGTCCATTCAGTTTCCTGAAGCAAGTGCTGGATCGGTGAGAGGTTGCAGCAGCAGCCGGCTGAAGTTGGGAGAGAACAGGAGCCTGTGGACTTGCCTGCTGCGGGAGTGCGTGCGGGGCCTGGGAGGCTGGAAGCGCGGCTCGGCGAAGGCTCTGCCCGAGTGCCTCTGCGCTCCAGATACCCTCCCCCAGGAGGGGGGTTTGCGGCCTGCTCGCTGGTCCTGGCATCGGAGCGGCGATAGAGGGGGTCGGCCGCGGCTCCACAGTGAACCAGCCAGTGAGAAGACCCTGGCTTGATTGGCCTGCGCCCACTGGTGGAACAGTGCACAGACGAGGAGGTGGTGTCGAGATCCGGCGCGCAGGTGAGGGGCGCGGCGGGCCGGCCCGCAGCTCCCAGCGCTGAGGTGTGATCCCGCGGCAGTGTCCGCCACGGGGCTGAGGTGTGAGCGCACCGGGAGCGGTGGTAGGGATGGGACAATTTGGTGGCCCAGACGAGCGGGGACTGCGGCGGCTCCTGTGGGGGGCCCTTGAATAGCATCAGGTACAGGACCACATTTTTTTTTTCTCAAAGTGAATGCTGGATGCAGACATTTGGATCTTCTTACGCACTGTGTATAACTGAAATATCGGTAGAGGCTGTGCAGGCCAAGGATGACTTGACTTGACCTTGTTAATACAAGGACCACGTCCTGCAGAGGTAGACAACCAGTGGATAATATATTCTGGCTCACCTTCCAGTTTCGGAGACCTAATTTGCTCAAGTATGCCACAGGATGGAATTGGTCTTGGGGGAGTAAGGAGTGTACCGCCCAGAGGTGCTGTTAAATGTGACGTGACAGCTGAGTTGCTGGGGCCCTGAATCAGGCATCCAGGAGGAGGACTGCCAGGGGCAGATAGGTAGCACGCGTTGGGTCCCTTCACTGGGCTGTTGGTCACTGGCGCTGTCTGCAGGATGGCTTTGAGGGATATCCGGGAGGTCGCTGAGGTGTGGGGTTGGTGGATGGTCATGTCAGCTAAGACCGATCCCCATTTACTCTCCTAATATTGGCAAACGGCAAGGCGGAGACTTGAATCCGAAGGGCGCCCCCCTGGCAGGGTAGAGAACACGGAACAGCAAGAGTGTAGGATGGTTGCCTCGTGGGAGTTGGAGGTGCACTAAGGTCCAGCGAAGCCCCATAAGTGACTATGTGGGAGGCCACGTGTGTGGAGTGACGGGAATATCACGCATACGCCCGGGAAGTGAAACAAAGATTCCCCAGGAGGGTGCATCGTCTACAGTGACGGTGGCTGTGGTTGTGCAGGACTTCCAGGAGTCGGGAAGCGGGTGGTGGCGGCTGTTCCCCGGCTCAGTGGCGAGGCTTCAGAGGTGCTGGCAGCTCCCATTGTGGTGGAGGACATTTTGCGGGCAGTGCGGGATCTCTCATCACCCAAGGTGCCCGGAGCAGACAGCATAACAGCAGAGTTCTAGAGTGGGGCCCCCAGGTGGCACGTCAGATGCTGGAAGCATGGGAGGAGGGCTTGGCGTCGGAACAACTCCCCCACACTATGAGGGAAGCAGTGATTACCTTAATCCTTAAACCAGGTAAAGACCCGCTGGAGTGTTTGTCCTATCGGCCGATATCTTTGCTAAACCTAGACACCAAAATCTTCCTAAGATATTGGCTGACCGTTTACTCCCGCAGATCACGCAGTTAATCCATGGAGACCAATCTGGTTTCATTCCAGGGTGGTCGACTGCATTGAACCTTAGGAGGCTTTTTGCGATTCTTGACCAAATTGAACCATCCAGGTAATGGGTTGCGGCATTGCTGGATATGGAGAAGGCATTTGATTCGGTTGAGTGGGATTACCTATTTGAAGTTTTGTCCCAGGTGGGGGTTCCAGAGTATTTCCTAAGAGCCGTAAAATTGCTTTCTGCGGGCGCAGGGGCCAGGATCAGCATTGGAAGCACATACTCAGACTTGTTCAGACTTGGAAGGGGCACAAGGCAAGGGTGTCCTCTTTCCCCTTGTTATTTGCCATAGCAATTGTAGTCTTGGCATGTAAGGTTGCATAGGGGCATTCCCATGGGGGGGGGCGCAAGAACTCATCTCATTGTATGCCGATGATGCCATTCTGTTTCTGAGAAACCCGGAGACTAACTTGGGCCCATTGATGAAAGAAATTGCAGACTTTGGAGTGGCTTCGGGGCTCCTGCTGAATCGGTCCAAATCTACGCTATTCCCCCTCACTCCAGCTACGACCTGCCTGACCAACACTGAAGGGTTTGGATGGGAGCAGTCAGCCGTTACGTACCTAGCCATCAAGGTTAGTAGAGGGGCCCAATCACTACTTAGGGATAACCATATGGAGTACTTGCAGACACTGACGAGGAATGTAGACAAATGGTGTAGGCTCCCGATGTCGCTTATGTGTAGGATAGCTCTCACCAAAATGGTGGTGATTCCCAAGCTCCTTTGCATATTTCAAAACATCCAGGTTTGGCCGGGGGTAGAATTTTTTCACAAGGTGCGTACCCAGCTGGTCAAGCTGGCCTGGCATCTGAAACCCACGCGTATTGGGTGGGACGGGCTGACACTGTCTTGGGAGGAGGGGGGGATTTGCGCGCCGGACATTGAAGTGTATTTTCTGGCGGCTCAATTGTCGTTTACCCAATATTGGATGCCGGAAGCATTGCATGTGCCCCATGTACGTTTAGAGTGGAGGTCAGTTAGGCCGTATTCCTTACAGGGGTTATTGCTCTCGGGCAAAGTTGCGGATAGGTGCGGGATCGACCCAGTGGCATGTGAGGTGCAGGCATGGAAGAGAGCCCTGAAAAGGCTCGGGGTGGGGCATCCCTTCGATTCGGGTATATCGCTATGTTACATAGAGGTTCTAAAACCGATGTGTGATTTTGCCCTGGCTCCGGATTGGGGAGTCGTAGGGTTTGAGCGTTTGGATGACCTGTACCCCAAAGGGGTGTGTATGTCACAAGAGATGTTCTTCAACAGGATGGGGGGTGGTCTCCGGCAGAGACTCCAGTATCTTAGAATGAAAACTGCGACCAGAGAATGGTACTCGAGGTTCCCTGCCATTCCGGACACTACCCCGCTATTGCACTACATCAGGAACTCCTCTGGTTGTCGTGGGGTGCTATCCTCTATATACAAGCTCATCCTGGTTGATACGCAGCGCGAGCCCCCCAAATTTAGGCAGAGGTGGGAGGAGGACATAGGGGAATCATTTAGCGCTAAACACTTGAGGATGCTGTGCGGGGTCATTTATATGGGGGCACTTAGCTCCAGGTTGCAACTGCTACAACTCAAAACGCTTCACACAGCATGTATCACTCCAGCTTGGGTCCATAAATATGACAAGTCCAGATCGGCTAAGTGTCCTAGATGCCCCACTGAGTCGGCAGAATTCACGCACATTCTATGGGGGTGTGTACAGTTAAGACCATTCTGGGAGGGAGTAATGAAAACTATGTCGGATATGCTGGGTCTTGCTGTTCCATGTACACTAATGTGTGGTATGTTTGGATGGGCGCCAGGGGTTCCTAAGCGGTATCGTAAGCTGCTGGTGACCTGTATGATAGTGGCCAGGCGGTGTATCCTGATGATGTGGACCAATGGAAACCCTCCTGGGGTCTCCAGCTGGCTGGCAGACTTAATATGGCTGAGGACCATGGACAGAGACTATGCAGCTCTATGTGGGGCACAGAGCAAACCTAGGGATATATGGGGACTTCTTACGGCCTATTTGTCAACCCGGAACACAGCTTCAACCTGAAGTAACTTAGTGGGTGTGGGAATGCAGGTTCATCTGTTTCTGTGGGCTTTCTGAAATGAATATTAGTCAACTGTACTGGTTTAATATCCGCTCCCTTATGTTCCTAGGTGATTATGTGCATGTTCTAGAGTTCTGCATATGATGTCTGAATACCAGGCGACTGTACCAATGTGATCGGTTAATTTGATGATGTGAATCGGATAATAAAAACATGTTTAAAAGAAAAACTGCAGCAACACATCGACACCAACAAACTCCTCCAAACCTACCAATTCGGGTTCAGACCCAGATGCAGCACAGAGACGGCAACGATGCAGGTGGTCGACGACGCCCTCAACATCCTTGATGACTGCCCCCCTTGCCTCCTCATTCTACTCGACTTCTCAACCGCTTTTGACACAGTGGCGCACCATGCGCTCAAGGACACCCTACATCTGTGCATGAGGATCAGCGACCTTGTCCTACGCTGGTCCTACCTTGCCAACCGCCAGTAGTTTGTTCAGCTGGACTCCTCTAGATCGCCAATGCTACCCATCACCTGTGGAGTTCCACGGGGTTCCATCCTCTCCCCAGTGATCTTCAATCTATAAATTGAGCTGCTGGGAGCCTTCCTAGCCACACACAACATCCACCAATACACCAATGACACACAGCTATACCTCAAGATCGACTCCATCAAGGACATCCATAGGCTCAAAACCTGCCTCTTGCCGATCCAGTCTTGGATGTCCAGTGCATACTTGAAGCTCAACCCCTCCAAGTCCGAATTCCTACTCCTCACCAACAACACTGAACACCCAGACAAGCAGACCTGCCTATCAACTATAAACTCTGAAGGCTTCTCACCGAGCTCACCTCATGTGTCATGTCCTTCGGGTTCCACATCGACAAACACCTCTCCTTCAAAACACACAGCAACAAAAACTCAGAAAGCTTGGTATCAGCTCTCCCTTCCTCTCCCTCCTGTGGAAAGTCAAGTCCTTCCTCCCTCCGGACAGCTTCAGATCCACTGTTCAAGCACTGGCCCTATCCCACCAGCATGGGAGCAATGCACTCCTGGAAGGCCTCCCGTCATCCTCCTTTGTGCCCCTGAGAAGTGTCCTAAATGCGGCTGCATGCCTAATCAAGGGTCTACGCAGATACAACCACATCACCCCGGCCCTCGTCGACCTTCGCTGGCTCCCACTGCATGCACAAATCACCTTCAAGTCTTGCTGTATCATCTATAAGGCAGTCGACCTCAAATCACCCAGCTACTTCTCAGAGAAACTCAGTATCTCCGGAGGACAGCGCACCACCAGAAGCCAGGACACATGCAGACTTGAAATGCACCACTGCAAAAAGGAAAGAACCAGAAAAAAAGCCTTCGCTGCCTACTCCCCTAGACTATGGAACCTCCTCTGCGTCAGCATCAGACTCACACCCACTCTCCTACAATTCAGAAAAGAACTCAATACCACCTCTTCAAGGACTCTCTCCTTCCCAACACTTAGGCCATTATAAAGATACTGGTGGGGGGTGCCTGTACTTCCGCTCTCTATATGGTAGAGGAGAGGCACAAAGGACCCCAGCCAAGATTCTCTATTTGGTAGCAATGGACGAGCAATCAAGGCCTAGCTTCTCGGGAGGTGATGCAGGCTGGTTCTTAAGTACAGTGTACTCCCCGAACCCCCACAAAGGAAAGTCCACACACTGTATTACTGAAAACACAGTCTTTATATAATTAATATTCAAAAGTATGTACACAATCACAATAACGCACTTTGTACTTGGAAATCATCCTATGTAACACTGGCTGCATGCTGCACCTTCCGGCTACCTTGTATATAATGCATCTGTATATTACCCCTGTAAATGTTATACATAATTTATATATGTTTATGTATATATAAGTGTAACCTCTAACTACCTGCTGTAACACTTTCTTGTAACCACCTTTCTAAACATGTGCCCTGATGCCCGTGGGCAGGCTGCGCAATACAAATAAATAAATACAAATACAAATACAAATACAAATATATGCAATTCTAAAGTGGTACCACCAATATTATCAGATCTCATTAAAGTGCATCAACTATACTGTTAGAATGTCACACAGATCAATAACAAGGACACCAGCAATAGAGATAGGAAAGAACGCAAGATGGTTGAAACAATAGGCAGATTTCTGGCCCCTACCACTAGACACAGTCCTGTGTGGAGATCCCCCCCCCCCCCCACCTGGGCAACCTGTAAAATTAAGATAAATAGCACAAGCCCAGTCCATATATTGCTCAATAGTCTTGTTCTCTCCTATAATGTTTTACCCCCCACCAATGTACTTGGTGGAGTAGAATTCTTTGAAGACGCGTCGAAGGATCCTTCTTCAGTGACTCCCTTTAAAGCAGGAGCCACGGATCGTTGAGAGACGTCGAAGATGGTGAGCTTGTCGTCGACGGCGGCGATGAGAAGTTTGAGGGTGCCGAGACCACGGCATCGATCCAGGCGGTGCTCGTCAGCGACGTCCTGCGAGGATGAGGTGTGCGGGGCACTTCGGCGATTGATTGTTCAGGGCCGCAAAGAGTTTCAGAAGAACTGTGGCCCAACAAGGGCATCGAGTCATTGAAGTCTTTGTGGCCTTCAGGTGGCGGGAAACCCACCGGCGGATTCTCCTCGGCACGTTGGTCATCCTCGACTTTCTTCGGCGGGACAAAGCGGTCGATGTTGTGGACAAGGGAGTCCTTTGATTCAAATGTTCTTAGGCAAAGAAGCGGGCGGCTCCGGTCGTCGTCGGCACGGCGTCAAGTGGTCCCCACGGCTGGGCAACACAACTTCGACGTGCCTCCAGTGGTTACACACACCTGCGAACCCTGGTCGACGGCAATAGACTTCGACAGCGGCGAATTCCGAGTGTTTTGCTTCGTTCTCCTCGGCAGTCCTGTCTTGGGTCGGCAGCCTTTCGAGGGTCTGACTTCCAGGGAGCTTCGGCGAAGGTTAGCGGTGCTCGATGGTCCCTCGGAGCATGGGAAGAGGGCGCCTTACCAGGTCCTCTCTCGGATCAGTCTTTGATGAATTCGGCAGCTTTCAGATCAGGTCGAAGCAAATGCAACAGCAAGTCTTCTTCTTCCAACTGGGCGTCGAGGATCAGCAGTTCCAGTTACTCTTCAAGTGTAGACACAGCTTCTGAACAATTTCCAGTGGTGAGAGGTCCCCAGATATACTATCCTGTCTCTCATCCACACTGCTGGGTCACACGCAGCAGCCAATCATACGGAAGGGCATTCATGCAGTCAGTCAGTCAGCCAATCAGGCACACAGTGCATTCAGGCCATCCTCCTCCCTCTCAGACACTCACAACAAGGAATGTGGATTGGGACAAGTACCCAGCCATTCAACACTACACACTGCATTCAGGCCAGATTCGGGGAGGGCTGTCTCATTCTTTGTCTCTCATACCAGAAACCAGACAGCTACAACAAGAAGTGCATATTGGTCACACACTCCATTCACCCAGGTCCCACCCACCGGGCGTACCTACAACATACAGTCACTGGGAAGGCTCCAGCCAGTCTGGACTGGACTTCACAACAACACCATATATGGAACTTCCACCCAACAGCCAGTCATGGGGAAGGGACAGAGTCAGGGCTTCCCAGGACTTTGGGAAAACAAAGTAACAGGCAATAGAAAGCAAGAGGCCACAGGGGCCATCTTGTTTTCCATCAGGAATCAACTGATTCCATTGGCAGGGCCTGGGTATCCCAAAATGGAGGATACTCAGAGCACCTGTCAAATTCAGCATGGAGCTGCCACCAGCCCATACCCTGCTCTGCGGGACACCCACAGGTGTCCAAAAACATACACTAAGGGCACAGGGTTGTACCCCCCACCCATGGGTATCGTAAGGGTATCCCATGGGTCTGTTCACCAAACCAAAAGAGAGAGGGCTGCACCGCCAGGAGTCCCATATGAACTCCTGCGTGGAAAACACAACAGAACACACGATAAAAAGGCAGCAAAGGACAAGGATACAGAGGCCCTGTCCCTCCGATGTATTTCCAGCATCACAGCCATCACATCGGCTCTCGCGCCACCTGACTCTCTAGACGCCTCCTGCCCCTCTCCTCCCCGCCACCTGGTACAGCTATACCCCTCCTCTGTGCCTCTCTGTATCCTACCATCGCTGTATATCTGTTCCATTGTTACCTCTGAAAAGTGTTTCGTTATGCATCTGTACTGTTGTATACCTCTGTAAAACGTTCTGTTGCTTCTCAAAGCTGGGTCCATGCTCAATAAATATCATAATAATAACAATAATAATAACAATAATAATAATAAGCCCACAGTTAAAAGGATCATCTTGCGAAATAAGGTCAGACACATGAGACAATGAAAATTAAAATATGAATTGCAGGGTTGGATACTCATGAGGATTGTAGAAATGAAGACAAAATGTACTAACTTGTGGGGAAACATACGTTGAGAATTGACTCACTTTTTTTGTTTTTTTTTACTTTATTTTGTTTTTGGTAGTAAAAAATTAATTTACATCTTCACAAAATAATTTCAAGCTACTAAAAATGACTCTTACATTTACATATGCACAATCACATTGTTCCATATATAAGCAAAATATAAAATCACACTCTTTATCATACAAATAAAAACAATTCATATCTTAATTCACTGAGTTCCTCTCTTGTCGCGTCTCACCAACAAGAACCAACTCCAAAGTGACCTAAGGTCACAAATATCCTAAAACAAAACACTTTTATCCTAGAGCATCTAGTCCTACTTTCTAAGCCAGCATAGGAAACAGAGGAACAAAAGAAACAGAAGACAACAAAACAAAAAAAAACAATATAAAATCACATCGTTTTGATTAACAACAATCCTCACAGTGTTAGGCATCACCTCACGAGGACCAGGTCACGGTATTGAAAGCATTTTCATTGTCCACAAGATTATCATCCTCGATTATGCTCACAAGTCTTACTGTTGCAAGCATGATCAATGTGCTCTGTCCCCACATGCAGCGCACCAAATAATGTTGCGTTCTGAAAGTGAGATATTTCCAAGTAGAGTTCCCAGACAGGTGAGCCTTTGTATTTCAAAATGCACACAGTACATAAATACATGCTGTAAGGTTTCCAGCTCCCTCTCATTGACACAGAACCTACAGTAGTCCCCGTTTCCAACTTCTTTGTAACCAGACCAATTCCTAACATACGAGCACTCGTGTGAATAAGGTCCAAACGGAATCTCATATAGGTCCTCCTGGCATTCTTGTCAGGGAAACACAAGATATAGGACTGTCGTGGCGTGTGGGCATGTCTGAATTTAGCATACGTGGAAAATGATGAGTAACCTGCAATTACATCTGCATTGCGAGCCCATGCATTCCTAAAAAAACATAGTTTGATCACCCCAGGGGAGTCAATTAGATCTTGTTTAGACATATTCAAGGAGGTTAACACCTGGGTCATGCGTTTTTGAAAGGAAAGGATGGATACCGGGCGGTCAACGTGTAACATTAGCCTAAAGTCTTCATAGAGGGAGTTAACAGGAGGCGACAACATTTTCATATAGGTGGTAAACGCACACCATTCGTGTTTATCGGCTAGTGCGTGAAGACCCAATTCATGAACTAAGATGGCGTTTGGCAAATACCCAGGGAGACCTAAGACCCCTTTCCATAGTTTACCCTGAAGTGTGTTGAAGGTGGGTCTCATATTCAACAAGCAAACGTCCAAGCTGTAGAGTAAAATAGGCTCCACTTTCATTAAATAAAAGTGGATAATAGGCATGAGGGAATATTTACAGTGCCGAGAGAAAATAATTCTCATCTGGGCAGTCAAATGGATCAGTTTGGTGTCCAATATTGCTCGCCATTTGCTGAAAGACATGCTGTTTGATACCTTGTAGCCCAAGTAGGTAATCTCACCCATGGTGTTAACAGGTTTCGAGTTCACAAATAACTTATAGCCCTGAGTTTTCCTCTTTGCAGAAAAAACTATGATATTTGATTTATCAGAGTTAATTGTCAGGTTATTCATCTCACAGTAGTCTCGAAAGAGTTTCAGTTTATTTTGGAGCCCAAAAGGAACTCTATCAAACAGGATGACATAATCGGCAAACGCCAACCAGTTCAGGCGCAGCTTGCCCAGGATGACCAGAAAAAACAGTCGTTGTTTCCCATATGTTCTCAATGTCGGCCAGATAAAGGTTAAATACCGCGGCCAAGTTGCATCCCTGCTTCACTCCAATCCGAGAGGGGATGCTCTCCGAAAGGAGGCCCTCTGCTGTAATACGAACCCTAGAAGATGTGTTGTCATGCAATTATCGCCACCAGGTAGGGCGGAATTCCATAAGACAGCATTTTCCGCCAGTCGGGTATGCAAGACACTATCAAATGCTGATGATAGATCTAAAGATGCCATATAGATCGGACCATTAGCACAAGTATGTGTAGCTGTTAACAAATGGGCAAGAATTGTCGCATTTAGCTGCATGCCCATAGCCCTACGGAAGCCTACCTGTGCTTTAGATAAAATTCCAGCGGCAGTGATAAATGCCTCTAGATCACACAAGACTACGCGAGCAAACATTTTTGCTGCTATATCAATTAGGGCAATAGGCCTGAAGTTACCAGGGTCGTTTAGGGGACCCTTTTTGTGGATGGGCACTATTATTGCTGTCAACCAGGAGGATGGAATCCGACCAGTTTTGTAAATCAGTTGATAGCTAGAGAGCAAGTACTTTGCCCAAAAGTGTGGGTCGTCTTTAAACACGCAGGGCGGCAACCCATCAGGTCCTATAGCTTTAGAGAACTTCAATTGAGCTATTGCCCAAATAACGTCTTTATGATCCCATGGGCATTTGACAGGAAACTGCAGCTGAGGTTTGTCAGACTCCAGTCTACAGTGCTGTGCAGTTAGATCATATTTCAATCCAAAAAGGACCACCAGTTGGAGCCGGATATATTCGCAACCATTCGGTTGACAACCTTACCGGTAGGGTTTCTTAAAATGGACCAAACTTCCCTGGTGTTCCGCTTACACAAAAGTCGATCATGCGCTCGTTTGCAAGAATGTGGGCAGCATGTCGTACCTCCCTCACTTTTTTCTTATATGTTAACACAATCAGGTTTTTTACTGACTTGTGAGACACCACGTTAGTGTGAGAGCGGCTTGCCATTCGAAGATCATGGTTTTTCCGAGATTTTAAGGCAGCTACCGCCAAGGAAAAAGTGTGCACAGAATTGTGCACGTTTTTGCCGGATAAGACCTAAGCTAAGGTTACTAAGTGGCGATGAATCATCAACTGGTTGAAGTCGTTGACTTTCTCCATAAAAGCCACAGATAGAAAGTCGTCACTGGGTACCACCATGTCCCTATTTACTAAGGACAACATTCTTCGGCATATGTTGGGCTTCCATCTTACTGACACAGTATGCCTGTCACTCTTCAACAGTGCCGCGGATGGCACAAACTCGTAGGACTTAACCCTGATGTTTAACCTCATTCTCAACATACTGTGATCCCCCAGTTCCCCCTTCGTAATTGTTATGGGATCGAGCAGTCCAGAGCATCCCACAGATGCGAGAACGTTATCAATTAGTGAGGAGGAATTGCCTCGCTGCCAAGAGGTTGTAGGACTGTGATTCGCGAGGGAAATCGGGTAAATGCCCCAAGCTTAAAAAAAACTCACTCCATATCCTCCCTCTCCTACGAGACTGTAATGCAGATGAGTTTAGCTGATATGACTACGATGTATTTCCTTATAGTTCCAGACATGAATTTAAGTCTCCACCAATCAAAATATCGCGCTTTCAAAATAGCAACGAGGCGTTGGACAAGATACGGTTTAACTCTGCTATGGTTGCTTCTATAGATTCCGCGCTAGGATTCCAATAGATCAAAATCAAAAGAAATAAGCGTGGCATGCTACTTGTCAAAGACATTTCCACCATTGTAAAGGTGGCAGACTTATCCATTAGCTGTGCCGTCACTCTCAAACTGTTTTTGATAAGGATGGCGGTGCCACCACAAGGACGACCTAGGTATTGCCGCCGCGCAGGAACACCAAAACAAACATAGCCATCTAGCGCGATTTCATGCATGGCCATCGTTTCCTGCAGCATTAACATTTCTGGAGCATAACAAGCCCCAGCCTGTTCATGCCATGCCGTAAGATTTCTTATGCCACAACAGTCCCAGGATTCGATGGCAATACCTAGTGGTTATGAGTTGGCCGGTTCTAGTTTAATAGACGCTGCCACTCTCATCAAGGGCACCAACCATGATAATCTGCTTAATGCCTGAGTCAGAGAGGCCAGTTGCTGTGATAGTTCCTTGCTATGGAACTTGTGTGGAGCCACATCTTTATCATCCAAGAGTTGTTCCTTGGATATCGGCATGGACAAATCCAAAAACGACCAAGCACTCTCCATATCTTCAAACAAATGCGGGAATAAACCCAAGGACTTGAAATCCTCGAAACCAGTACCTTCACGGCTCTCTCCTCATTTTTTGCCATGGCAAGATCGGCGTCTTCCTGCGGAACGATGCTGGTTTGACATCCCTCCCTGTTTGACACAGGAGGCAGGGACTCATTCCCTTTTGAAGATAATTTCAGGCGGCATGCCTCCTCCTGGGGATGAACAGCCGCCTTTTTGCTCTCAATGCTCAGAAAGAAACTATGCAGCTGGGACTGGGATTTATCAGTCCATGTCCCTGAGGAGTGTGAGGTCGTCACCTGCAAGTTACCACTTTTCAGTGCTTTTATCTGCAGGTGTTTCTTGCTTTCCTCATTCAGTTCCAAAAGGTTTAATGCAAGGTCATCCATACTCGCACCCGTTTTACTACTCAGAATGGGGTCCTCGTCCTTGGTAGATTAGGACAAACTTTCTTCTTTGCCCTTTGAATGAGCTTTCTTCTGATTAGCTTTGGCAAGGTTTAATCGTTTTTGTGCTCTCAAAAAGGACTTCTTAGCCTTGCGGGAAATGAACTGCCTACCCTCCTGCCCCCCAATAGTTACTGCACCTGACTCATTTACCAACAGCGGGGCATGATGCTCAGGTTTGGCCTGTGAGTCAATTATATCTGTCAATGCGGAGGAGCTGACTGGAGACGAGTCTGGCAGAGTATCAGTCACCGCTGCACCACCTAAAGGCTCAAGAGTCTCCATAGATTGAGAATTAGAGACTACGTTAGACAACAGTTGTTCTACCTGGAGCAAGCGATCGTGATGGAGTTTCGCTACCTCCAGGAGGTTGATAAGCTCATTGCTACCATATTCTGTTCCAATCATGTTGGTACCTTGAAGCACTTGGGAATACAGTCTTTGAGGCAAGTGGGGCTTGATTGCCACATTATCAGTTTGAGTTCCCTGCGACTGTACCTCGGACGTTGGCGTGACTGGTTTGCCAGGCAGGGCATTGCTTGCTATAAAATTTTCAATTTGAGTCAAGTAAAATGTTTTCGAGTGCTCCTCAGCCATCATGTAGCCCTCCAATTTGGAAATGTTTTCTTTCATAAATGCCAAGGAACTCTGCATTTCTCTTAATGAACAATGGGTTAGTTCATGACCCTTGTCAAGAAGATTTAGTATTCTTTAGATCACTGGAAAGTTAAAAGGGTCATGTTGGAAGATGTCAGATGGGGAGTCCTCCGACGTTGATGATGACATAACATTCCCTTTCGGGGCCACATGTCCAACTCCATCCTTTACTGGTACCTGGGCCCCTAGTGTGGATGTCAGGAGGGATCCTATAGCTTCTAAGTAGCTGGCATCCGTGTTGCCAAGACCAGTGTTCAAGCTCCCACCCCAACCCTCAGGAGTCAGACCAGGGCAGACCCTTCTAATGTCATCACGGTCTTTCAGGTAGGGTTCATCAGGAAGATGGAAATGTACTTGTTCCCAGAAGGGATAAGACCTAGATGCAGGTGAGGATGGCCCCAGGGAGAGGTGTACACGTTTCCCCAGCTCGCTCATAATCAGATACGTGCATAAATCCCTCCTGGGCCTCCTTGGGTGCACAAATACAAACGTGGACATCGGGATTATCACAGGCTAACTGCCCCTCGTTCGCATTGGCATCTTGCACAGAAAAGGAAAGTAAGTTCTGCGCTGTGGGTTCTATTTCTGCCACGGATTTCTTGCCTAGGGCCTTAGGAGGTGATGGACATGGTACTCCTTCCTTATCGGAGGGTAGAAGTACCACGGGATTGACTATCGACATCGAGAGCAAGGATCTTTTAGGGGGTGGCAGTGTGGATGAAGTGCTATTCAGTGGTTTGTTTGGTGAGTTCTTAACAGAGACTTTGGATAAATTACCAGCCTTATTTCCACTTCTTAAGGCATGACTCATGTTCTGCTTCAAGACAGCGGGTGTGACCACGCGGCTTGAGCAACAAAGGCCACCCACCCACCGTGATTTACACCACTAAGTGTGTGCACAGTTAGTGCTTGAACATAAGAAACCACCCTCCAGCAGTGCTGTCCCAAATAAGTAGTTCTGAGATTTCAGAGGACCCTCACTAACACCTCAACCTCCCAGTTCATGTAGTATAAAGATTGACTCAAGGACACAACACCAATTGCTGGATTCAAAACCAAAGGGACAGACCGTAATAGCTCAGGCAAACTTATTAACCCCCAGTCTCCCTGTTGTTCAATTGTGAGTGATATCACATATACAGCCAGCTCACATATACCTGGCTGGTTTACGCCCACACAATGCTTGTTCACCAACAGATAATCAACCCTAGCATAAGCACTTCATAGGTACACGTAAGAGCTCAAAGGCACACGGACTTGCAGTCGCCCAATGTCAAGAACCTCAATTCGAACTCTCACTAGACACTTCAGGGCACAGAGGTACGAAGGCCCACAGTCAGCCACTATAAGGAGTGTCAATACAAGCAATCTGTAGGTGCTATACAGAAGCCTACCCCCAAGGGTCCAAAGGCCAGAGCCCACAGTCACCAACTACGGGGGGACTTCTGAATCACCCGCTTATAGCTGGACTCTAGGGTTCAAGGGCACAGCTCCCACAGTTACCCTCCAGCAAGCGTGCCTAACACAAGCACTTAAAGGGATACTCTAGTAAAAAAATTTATTTCAAAAATAGATAGGCCACATTAAAAAAAAAAAATCGCATCCTCCGTTTTAAAACTTCCTATGTAAAATTTTGAGCTATTCAAGCTCAAAATTCGAAAAAGCAAGCACAGGGGGGCCGCCATTTTGTGAAATGGAGGCCCTCCTGTGCTGGCTTTTGCTTTTGCGGCACTAATGAAGGAAAAGCCAGCCAGCTGTAGTAAACAAAGTCTACCGCTGGGTGGCTTTCCCTTCATTAGTGCCGGGACTCGGAGGACGCGGACCGGAGACCAGAGCAGGAAAGCTGCAGCTGAATCTCGGTAAGTGCTATTTATTTTTTTTACAAAAAATAAGCACTAGCTGCGTTTTTTTTTCTAAGTTTTCCGGGCTGGAGGAGCCCGGAAAACTTAGAAATAAAACCGCAGCTTTAAAAACGTTGTATTTATGTTTGCGGTCGCTTTTGAAGCGACCGCAAACATAAATACAACGTTATTGTGTTGGAAAACGCTGCAGTTTTTCATTCCAAGTTTACTACAGCTGGCTGGCTTTTCCTTCATTAGTGCCGCAAAAGCAAAAGCCAGCACAGGAGGGCCTCCATTTCACAAAATGGCGGCCCCCCTGTGCTTGCTTTTTCGAATTTTGAGCTTGAATAGCTCAAAATTTTACATAGGAAGTTTTAAAACGGAGGAAAGCGATTTTTTTTTTTTTAATGTGGCCTATCTATTTTTGAAATAAATTTTTTTACTAGAGTATGCCTTTAAAAACGCACATGCACCATTCTTGCACCAATAAGCAGCCCCTCAGGGTTCAAAGGCATGAAGCCCGCAGTCACGCTAGGGGGGGTGCTCTTTATTTCGCACACTAGTGCCAAACACTCCAGGGTCCGAGAGAGTACGATCACAAGCCCCCTCTGTCAGGAGAACAAGGTTGCGCAATTCCTATTGTGTTAGCCAATTCAAGACCCACAGGCTCCCCAGCAGGGTTCAAAGGCCTCGCGGCCCGCAGTCACCCTCTAGTCAGGAGCCCTGGTTCACTCCCACGTTGGGCCAGAATGGCTAATAAACAAACATTAAGCCAACTCTACAATGACCAAGGAGCTTACAAATTGCCCACAAGCGTTCGCTCTAACAAAAGAGCTGGTTCAATACAAAAAGTACCAGTTCCTCAGACACACAAGTAGACTGTTTACATAAGTTCCGGTGCTTGCTTACCTATGTTCACCCTCAAAGCAAAACGTTAAGTCAAAACATGCAGGACAAATAAGGTGAGCTGAATCAGATAAAGGCACATGCATGTTCAAAAAAACCAACTCAGCTCACATCTCATAGCCCACAGAGGCCACCTAGCACAATGTGCATCAGAGCCGGTGAGCCCTCTTGCCCACAACAGCGTCTATAAACTATACAATAGAGTTTTGTGTAAGGGAAGGTCAAAGAATTCAAAGCATATTTCTTAGAACACGACTCGTCAACTTGGTCGGCTCAAAGTTTTATGGGGCAGCGAGGTTACTTGTCCACGTTGACGTCGCACAAGACCGTGCGACTATATTGATGATTTTAAAGACCACAGGAGGGTGGGCGGATATATCCAAAGTCCGTGGCTTCACACATTAGAAAAGCGTGGAACTATACTTGCAGCAATCAAAGAGTTATGGGGTGGCAGGCTGCAAAGAGTGAAAAGTCAGAAGACCACGTTCAGGCAATGGATGTCTGCAAATGTCATACATTCGGTGCTCCCACTGCTACCACTGCTCCACCGAACACCAAACACACTGCTGGGCACACCGCGCAGCGCTCAAAGCATGCGTGGTTATGTAGGAAGTCAGTGGTGTTTGGAGGCGGGCTGCAGGCAGACAGGAAAACAAAGGAAGGAGGAAACGTGATCCTTCAATGATCCACGGTGCAATTCAACAGAGTACCTTCCACAAGTAACATCAAACACACTGCTGGGCTCACATTTAGTGGGGAAATAGGTTGAGAAATCAAAGGAAGGTAAATCAGAATATAAGGATGAACCGGCAACATCAGGAGTAGAACAGGATTAAAAAAAACAGCACAGAGGAGTTAAGACTTCAGCACAGTGCAGAACTAGGGCTCTTTGGCCTGCTTCATGGAAAGTACAAAATGATGTTGCAATCTCTACAAAGAAAAGTACGAGGAGTAATCGGATTGCCCCCACTTATATTTGGTCAAGGGGCATTTCTTAGTTTGCTTGATTAATGTTAAATCAGGCTTTGGCTGAATTTTGGTATGTGCCGTTCACCAATGCCCCTCTTTCTGCTACAGTGGTTGAATTTGGGTTAGTGGTTGCTTTTTTAAGTATGCTCCAAATGTGGAGCACCTCGTTCCAAGTTGTCTAGTCTTTCTCTTTAGATTCACCATCTCTCCTTTGTAGGTTCATCACCATTTTCTGAATATTAAAGATTCAACCAAGCCGGGGTGCTCTACAATTGATTCTGGGGGAGGTCTATTGGGAAGGCTAATGCTTCTCCATGCTTCCTGATTTTCTCATATTTCCTATCAGTTTATATGTAGGTAAATTTGAGCAATATATTGGTGTATTCATCCTTGCACCATGCGCATCAGTGTCAGGTCCAAGATGTTTCGGAGTGCCTGCAAGAACCAGTTGTTGGCTAAGCCAGAAAACTATAAGCTTGGCAGGGAGTGTTCCAAACATTTCTGAATCATCCGTTCTTCTGTTTGGCTGTGAAGCACCTAAGAAAGTGCCACCAGTTTTGAATTGGTCATCTCTAAAGTCTGATAAGGTGACCCCTTCCACGCCGCACCTCAGTGGGAGGAAGGATAAACCAACATTTCCACCATTGGCAAAATATTACATCAGACAAGTGGGTATTACAAGTCATTCGCGAGGGACAGACGATCAAATTCATAGACCTCCCTCCCTTCCTCCTCTACCACGCAAAATCCATTTGATGAAACACCTAAAAAGGGAAATTTGCAAAAAGCAGCCATAGAACCAGTACCAGTAAACCAAAGTGGAAGAGGTTTCTACTCCCGTTTTTCTCCTAATCAGGAAAAAAGAACGGCTAGTGGCGACCAATATTGGACTTAAGGGCGCTAAACAAGTTCACCAAGCGCATCAAATTCAAAATGACGTCCTTGCAAAATGTGCCACCATGGCTATACAAAAACAACTTTCTAGCATTCCTGGATTTGGAAGACGTACTTCCATATCCCCATACACCTAGCACACAGAAGATTTCTCAGGTTCACAATGGGAAATGCGCATTTTCCATTCTGCGTTCTCCCCTTCGGCCTAAAGTTGGCACCAAGGGTTTTCACCAAATGCCTGCCAACAGTTGAAGCAAATCTCAGACGCACAGGAACAGAGGTTTTTCCCTACCGAGACGACTGGCTAATAAAGGCACGCTCATACAACCACGCAACAACAGCGGTTGCAAACACAACTCAAGGTTGTGCCATCAATGAAACCAAGTCCTGCCCAGTAACGGCCAAAACATCACTCTTCCTGGGAGCAGAATTAAACACCTTCTCCAGAGTGCGACCCTCTGCAGACAGAATATCTACAATTGTACAACTAATCTTGTGGTTTCTCGACAATACCACAGCCACAATACGTTCCTTCAAGTCGCTCCGGGGAATGACGTCCTCATGTATATACATACCCAACTGCAGACTAAGGATGAGACCAATACAGGAGATCTTAGACCACCAATGGGCTCAAGCCTACGGGTCGTGGGAAGATGTCATTCAACTTCCACCAGCATTTCACAAAGTACTTCACTGGTGGGGAACTCCACAAAATCTAACACAAGGATCTACGCTTCTCCTCACGACAGACACATCCCTATCAGGATGGAGAGCACGCCTAGCAGAACTCCAACCCAAGAGTCTCGCCTATACTTCAACATCCTGGAGCTCAGAGCAATCCACTGGGCACTGAAAGCCTCTTTACCCATTATAGAAGGACAGGTAGTCACAATACAGATAGACAATGCAACCTCCATGCATTAGAGCAACAAACAAGGAGGTACAAGATCACAGATCCTATCCAGAGAAGCACAGAAACTATGGACATAGGCATTACAACACAAAGTCCAGTTGAAAGCAGAACATCTGCCAGGAATAGACAATGGGCCTCATTACGAGGTGGGCGGGATGGGTTTACCGGCACCGGTAATGGTGCCGGTGCCGTTAAACCCATTCCACCCTATTACGAGGTTCCCTTGCGGAACCCACTCAGAACTTCTGGTCAGACCAGACTTCCTTTACGGGTCCCGCAAGGGGACCAGGGAGCGAATAACAGGCCTGTTATTAACAGGCCCGTTATTAGCTCCATCCCCATTCCCATTGAGCCCTATAGGGATTCAAATGGGAATGGGGATGGGTTTTTTAAATGAGAAATTACCGGGTCCTCCAAGGTTGGAATGACCCGGTAATTCCTCATTCAAGGAACCCGGACCCAAGTTTGGAGGCAGCCATGGCGCTAACAGCACCATGGCTACCTCCAAACTCATAATGAGGCCCAATGTCCTAACTTGGGCGGGGAGGTTCCTGTACGCATTCCCACCGACCCCATTGATAGTGCCAGTGCTAAGCATAATGAAGGAGCAGCCATGCAAGATGATTCTCATTGCTCCAGAATGGGCGTGACAGGTTTGGTACCCGACCCTCCTGCTCCTCTCCCAAGAGACACCCATTTGTTTAGTTTAGTTTAGGTTTAGTTTATTTACTTATAGAGCGCACGTAACCCGAAGGTATCTGGGAGCGTTTGCTTATAAATACAATAATGGTTACATGCATGTATTAGACTACTTGTGTAATAGTTACAGAAGTGAGCTGATACGGAGAGAGAAACTTAGGTGGGCAGTTGACTTGTGTTACAAATCAAGCTAAAATGGCTAGCCTGGTGAGGTTAACCAGGTTACTCACTGTAGTGACCACCTTACTCCTAGTCCATAGTCCCCTTTCCTCCATACTTATGGGACATTCCTCCGTCCTGTGGGACGGGGCCGGAGCACTTTGTAAAAGCATCCAAAATTTTGCAAAAATGTTTGTCCTTCCTCTCTTTCTACGCGGGGCCCGGCATGCCGCCGTAGCCCCGCCCATCTCGGCTCCGACCCGCGCATCGCCCATCAGTCCTTTTCTATCGCCAGGTCAGACCTTTTAGCAATAACAGAGGAACCTTATTAGAGGGGACGGAGGGCGGGCATATGGAGGAAAGGGGACTATAAACTAGGAGTAAAGGGGTCACTACGGTGAGTTACCTGGTTATACTTGTACGTCCCGTCCCCTTTCCTCCATACTTATGGAAGATTCCAAAGCACTCCTTACAGGAACTATGGGTGGATGGAAAACCCCTTACTGAAAAAGGTTCTTCAGCACAGCCTGACCAAACTGAGCATCAGATCTTGAGCTCAGGTCTAGACAATAATACTTACAAAAAGCCAATGGGGAGGCCCAAGTAGCCACCTTTGCGATGGCTCTCCCAGGGACATATTTTTGAAAGGCAACTGCGGCTGCCTTGCCCCGCACCAGGTGTGCATGAATACCTTTAGGAGGCTTCAGTCCTTGGACGGTGTAAGACTCTGTAATGCAGGCAGCGATCCATCGGGAGATAGTCACCTTAGAGGCCTGCTTACCTTGTGGATTAGCAAAAGTCACCAACAGTTGAGAAGAGCTCCTAAATTCGGATGTTCTGTCCAGATAGAATTTAAGAGCCCTTCTAACATCCAGGTAATGCAGAACCCTTTCCGCCTCTGAAGCATGCTTCGGAAAAAAGACCGGCAGGGAGATTGACTGGTTCAGATGGAAATCAGAGACCACCTTCGGCAGGAAAGCAGGGTTTGTCCGCAAGACCACCTTATCCTTGTAAAAAACCAAGAAGGGATGCTCCACTGACAAAGCCTGGAGCTCACTCACGCGCCTTGCTGAAGTAACAACAACCAAAAAGGACACCTTCCATGACAGGTGCTTGAGGTCCACAGTGGCCATTGGTTCGAAAGGTTTATGGCACAATGCCGTCAGGACCAGATTTAGATCCCACGACGGGTGCGGACTACGAATCGGAGGATAAAGCCACGTCAAGCCTGTAAAATGTCTCTTAACCACTGGATTAGACAGAGAGTAAGAGCAATGGTCCATAGGTACGTAGGCAGAAACCGCCGAAAGGTAAGTTCTATATGACAGAATGTGCATTCCTGACTCTACTAGGTGGGATACAAAGGACAGTACCGTGTCAATTGTAGCCGCCCTTGGGTCCAGCTGCTTGTTTAAACACCAATCACAGAAACTGAGCCATTTGCTTCTGTACTGGGACCTAGTCAAGGGTTTTCTGGCTGCCTGAATAATACGCATGTTATCCGCAGACAGGCTAAAATGTTGGCACCATGGCGCCAAGCTGAGCGATTGTGGGGAGGGGTGCCACAGCTGTTGCTCCCCCTGGTGAAGAAGATAGGGGCTCACCGGTAACCTGATCGGCAGATACACCGACAGGTGTTGAAGTTCTGAGAACCAAAACCTGGCCGGCCACCACAGGGGTATGAGTAGAAGGGAACAGTTCACCGTGTTCTTCAGTTTGCAAATCGTCCGATGAACCAGAGGCGGGAAGGCATAAGCACTCATGTTGTGCCATGGAATCTCAAGAGCATCCCCCAGAGAGGAGGCTCCCAGCCCGTTTCTGGAGGCATACAGAGGAAGTTTCTTGTTTGCCTCCGTAGCGAAGAGGTCCACTTCCGGAGTACCCCAGGGCAAGAAAATCCATGAGAGGACTTCCACCTACACTTCCCACTCGTAGCTGACCATCGTCCGCCGACTGAGGGCATCTGCGGTGACATTCAGCTGGCCCGGAATGTGTACTGCAAGCAGCCAGACACAATGATGAACCGCCCACTCCCAAATCTGGATGGACAGGTCCATGAGAGGGGAAGACTTGGTGCCCCCTTGCTTGTTGATGTAATACATCGACACCACATTGTCCGTGCGGATACGGACCACTTTGTTGGCAATGATCGGTCTGAACGCCTTGAGCGCTAGGAAGATCGCCAGAAGCTCCAGATGATTTATGTGGAGGAGCTTGTCCTGAGGCGACCAAAGATCGGAGACCTGAAGAAGATCTAACGTTGCACCCCACCCTAGAAGGGAGGAGTCCGTTGTGACCGTCACCATAGAGGTTGGGCCCTGAAAACCCGCCCCCTTTGACAGATTGCTGAGAGACGACCACCACTCCAGGTCCGCTCTCATGGAAGCCGGAATTGTTATCAACTTGGAGTCCGGATCCACAGCCTGAAGCCAAGAACTCCGAAGAGCCATCTGAGTCCGCCTCATCTTGAGACGAGCAAGAGGAAGAGCCAACACGCACAAAGCCATGAGGCCCAGCAGCCTCTGGAACCACCAGGCCGACATGCTCTCTGACTGCGCAAACATCTGACACGTGGCCAACAGATCTGCCATTCTGTCCCCGGTCAGATATACTCGGTAGTCGATCGTGTTCCAGCGAAAACCCAGGAAAACCAAGTCCTGAGAGACTGTCATGGAAGATTTCGGCCAGTTCACCAACAGCCCGAGGTGGAACAGGAGCTGGAGGAGAGACTGAAGATTGCAGGTGGCTTTCAATGGGCAAGGGCTGCGTAAAAGCCAGTCGTCCAAATAAGGATACACATGGATACCCTGCAGATGAAGATAGGCCGCAATCACTCGCGCCTTGAAACACTTGTGTATAGGCGCGTTATAAATGCCATATCATATCATATCACATCATATCATCATCTTCGTGAAGACATGCATCGCCGAGCTGAGGCCAAAAGGAAGCACTCGAAACTGGAAGTGCTCCTCTCCCACAGAGAAACGGAGATATCTCCTGTGTGGATTCCAGATCAGAATATGCATGTGCGCATCCTGAAAGTCCACCACGCTGAGCCAATTGCCCATCTGCGAGGAGGACCGTATCTGGCCAGGCGTGATCATCTTGAATATCTCTTGGGGTAGGGAAAGATTGAACTGGGAAAGGTCTAGGATGGTGCGCCGGCCAGCCTGTTTGTGTTTGGGCACTGTAAACAGCCGGGAGTAGAAGCCCTCCCCTTGTTTCCCAAGCGGAACGGGTTCCACAGCTCTGAGGTCCAGAAGCTTCTGAACCTCGGCTTTTAGGGAGGATGACCCCAACTGCTGGAAAGCAGGGTTGAAGGGTAGGTAGGGGTTAAGGGTAAGCAGAAGCATGCCCAAGCGACTGACAAGACACACCTGTCCTCAGTGATGGTCTGCCACGCCTCCCGATGAGACGCAATGCGTCCTCCCACGGGGTCTCGTGCGAGCGCGGAGAACCCTCATTTGGCAGGCTTTTCAATGATGTTACCACCTGAGGAGGAGGCTGAGGAGCGGGAGAAAAACCAAGTCCGTTGCTGCCTCCGGCGGGAATTACCCAAAGGGGTATCCACTCTGCGGGATTTCCGGTCTAGAAACCCCCTGAAACCAGAGAAGGGCCGGCTTTGCGACAACGGTCTCTGGGTCCTAAAAGGAGTTTTAACCAGGGCGGCCAAGGACTTAGCTGTCTGAGTGCTGTCCTTCGTTTTGGTGAGCTCCACATCCGTTGTGGAATGGAAAAGCACCTTACCGTCAAACAGCAGGTCCAACACCTTGTCCAGCACCTCCTTCGAGAACTTGGTGGCATGCAACCACGCCTGTCGAGAGGTATCAACTCCCAGCATAAGACCCCGAGCTGAAGTGTCGACGTGATGAGCCACAGCCTCAAGCAGATCCTGGGCCAAGACCCTGGCATCGGATAAAACCACCTTAAAGTCTTCCAGCTTCTCGACCGGAATGAACTCCTCGAACTCTGACAGACCTTTCCACATCTTCATATTCGCCCCCACTAACACCAGTTCTGCATTAGCCTGATGGAGCTGCAAGGCCGAGTTAGCGAAAATCTTCCTCCTAAGGGAGTGTCATGATCACTGCTTCCAAGGAGCCAGGACCAGCCCAACGTCCTTGGAAGCAGGCCCCTAACCCTAATCCTAGGTACCAGCCGGTCCCCACTGGGACCTTTTGGACCTTGTCCTGGCGCCGGTGGCACCAGGCTCATCCAAGCCATCGGTCCCGGCACTGGAAGCGCCGGGCTCATAATATGTGTGAAGATGCTTGGGTGGACTTACCTGCAGCAGACCATGCTGCTTACTTACCAGCTACATAGGAATCCTCTGTAAGCCGGAACTACTTTCCTACCTGGGTCGGGCAAGCTCCACGCCCTGGATACAACACTGGAACTCTTCTGGAACAGGAACTCTTTTCTTACCTAGGCGGGGCCGTGGAGGAAGACGCCTCATCACTCCTAGGCTATTTAAACCACACCCGATTGATGAAACGTGCTTCGCGTTACTCTGCATCTGCAGCAGAACGCTCACCGAGTCTGTTCCAGCTTTTCTTCTTCCGATCCTGTACCTGCAAGAACAATACTTACCATTCCAGAATCCAGTCTTCAGCAGCACCTGTAAAGACAAGAAACAACAGGTTAGCACGGCGACTTCACATGCAGCGCATTCCTTACCTGGTCCATCGGCAGCGATCATTTCTTCACGCTGCACCTCCTTCTGTGGAGACAAAAGCATAGTTATTACTTACCGGCAATCCGCGAATTCCGGATGTTTTCAACGCTGCAACCCAGCATCTGAAAGACAAAAGAAGAGACATTAGACAGGTATTTACTTACGCCCATCGCGCTCGCCACAATAGAGCGCCTACAAATACTCTGGCGTTTTCCAGCATCTCTTCAGCACGAACTCTCAGCTGTAAAGGAAAGAGACAGTTAAAGCGCTTGCATTTACTTACGCATTTCCAAGCGCTTCTTTCCAAGGCTCTGGCTCCAGCTTTGGCTCTCTTCATTCCATCTTCTATCACAAGAGCCCTGCAAAACAAATAGAAGAAAGCATTATTCCGAGCCCTGTTCAATACTTACGTGTCCACGCACCTAAAGACTATATGGACTAAAAGGTGTCCGGAAACTCACAGCTCGTGCTGTTAACGGCGGTTGCAATCCTCTGATGTTAAGAGGCCTACGTTTCACCCAGTGAAGGAACTGGCAACGGCACCCTGCACCAGACGCAGATGGAGAGTCCAGCATTCACCTATCTAAGGTGAGCACGTTGACCTGGGGGCTCTACGGAGAAGCTTAGAAGAGGGAGAGAGAGAGAGAGAGAAGGACACTCAACTGCCCAGATCTTTAACCCCCAATATATTCTTTCACCTGCAGAAATCTCACCCTTCGAGTTCGACACACAGTGCGAAGAGGCTCAGCCCCAGAAGTCAATCGAGTCCTGCACATCACTTTTCAAGTCACAGACACCTTCCTGCCTAGACCAGCGCCCCCGTGGGAATCAGGTGAGCATTACAGAACGCGAAGCCCACCACTAAACTCCTACCCAGGCGCAATGGAAACCTCGGACACAGACCAATTGGCCCAATTGCTTGGGGAACTAAGAGCAGAGGTACATGCAGCTCGTCAGGAAACAAACTCTTTGAGAAGAGAGCTGATAATATCCAAGGAGCAAACAGAGGACCTCGCTAGGCAATTATTACAAACACAGGCAGGACAGACTCCTTTGCCCGCTCCAGGAGTAAGTTATCCTTCAGCATCCTCAAATCCAGTGCAAATCAATCTACCCGGTAATGTGCCTTTGGCTCCACCCGAACGCTTTTCTGGTGACCCAAAGAAATTTGCAGTGTTTATCAACCAGTGCCGCCTACACTTCTTATGTCGCCCAGCTGCCTTTCCAACAGACCAGACCAAGGTGGCTTTCGTGCTTTCTTATCTCAGTGGCAGTGCCGCAGATTGGTCGATCCCTTTGGTCACTCAGGATGATCCGGTCCTTCACGATTTTCAGGCCTTCCAGTCCAGCATGGAGAAACTGTTCGCAAGACATGCACAAGGGCAGGCCTTGGACAGTGAACTCCTTTCGTTACGACAGGGTAATCAAGACCTCTTGACTTATATTGCCTCATTCAACAGACTTATAGTGGAAACTCAATGGCCTGAGGATAAAAGAATAACGCTTTTCTACAGAGGCCTGCATGGAGAGCTCAAGGATGTGTTAGCTCAAGTTGTGAATCCTCCACAAGAATGCTCAGACTATATTCACTTAGTTGTCCAATTGGACCACAGATTACAGAACAGGAAGGCTGATCGTTCCAAATTTGATACCCGAGTATTTTCTAAACCACAGACCTCTACTAGGGGAGCTGACACCGTGGAACCCATGCAAATAGGGGGCATGAAAGGACCTTTAACTCAAAAGGAGCGGGAAAGAAGAAGACAGCTGCAATTATGCCTCTATTGCGGAAACTCAGGGCACTTTCTTCGAGACTGTCCAGTGAAACCAGCTAAGAAGGCTGTAGGAGCCGCAGATACCTGTACCAAAAATTCTGAGCAGGGAAACGACCTAGCCCGACAAGTGTAGAGGTCCTCTTGCCGAGCGTTAAAATCTGTCCCGTGACCTCGCATTTCGTGGTGCCTATGGTCCTCATTAGCCCAGAACGTCCGGATCGTTTGCATGCAATTGAAGCTTACATCGACAGCGGAGCAATCGGTAATTATGTGGACCGTGAAATGGGATCAAGGATAAATCTACCTCTTGTCCCTAAGGCAGTAAAAGACGTCATTACTACAGTGGATGGCACGGAGATAGCCTCCGGACCAGTAACGCATGCCACCCAAGAAGTGACGTTAGTGAGCCAAGATGGACACCGGGAGAAAATCGTGTTCGATGTGATCAAGGCCCCTCAGTTCCAGATCATTCTGGGAATTCCTTGGTTAGAGAAGCACAATCCTCAGATCGATTGGCGGGCAAAGACGGTTCAGTTTCCAGAATGTTTTACCACTTGTTATCCTCGGCCTGATGTTTCACTGGCAGTGATCTCTTCCGAGGTTCCCAAATTACCTCCCGAATACCAGGAATTCCAAGACGTCTTTCGGAAGGACCAAGCTAACACCCTGCCTCCTCATAGGTCCTACGACTGTCAAATAGATCTGATACCCGGAACAACTCCTCCTTGCAGTAGGATTTATGCCCTCACTGAGCCAGAGAATCTTCACCTCAGACAATATCTGGACCAATACCTAGCTAACGGGTTTATCCGTCCTTCAAAATCTCCAGCTTCCTCGGCTTTGTTCTTCGTTCCGAAAAAGGAAGGAGACCTTAGGACTTGCATAGATTACCGCGCCCTGAATCAAATCACCGTTAAAAACAGATACCCGTTACCTTTGATCCCTGAACTCCTGGACCAAGTCAAAGACGCATGTATTTATACAAAGTTGGATCTCAGAGGAGCCTACCACTTGGTACGAATAAAAGAGGGCGATGAATGGAAGACGGCCTTCCGCACCAAGTATGGGCTGTTCGAATATCAAGTGATGCCCTTTGGACTTTGTAACGCTCCTGCCGCTTTCCAGTATTTTATGAACGATGTCCTTAGAGAACTCATAGATGTGTGTGTTGTTGTCTACATTGATGACATCCTCGTCTATTCATCATCTGAAGAGGAACACCAGAGACACGTCAAAGAGGTTCTCGAGAGATTGCGTCAACATAACCTTTTTGCTAAGCTTGAAAAATGCGTTTTCAACGTAACTGAAGTTGAGTTCCTGGGATTCATATTGTCACCTAACGGAGTCCATATGGATTCAAAGAAAGTCGATGCAATCATCAAGTGGCCATCACCAACCTCTGTAAAAGGAGTTCAAAGCATGTTAGGCTTCGCTAACTTTTACCGCAGATTCATTCCTGAATTCTCTCGGATAGTCCAGCCCATCACCGCTCTGTTAAAGAAGAACAAACGTTTTGAGTGGTCTACTGAAGCAGAACAAGCTTTTCAGGACTTAAAAGCTAAATTCATTTCTGCACCTGTTCTAAAACATCCTCGCCCAGAACTGCCCTACATCGTGGAAACAGATGCTTCTAGTCTTGCTATGGGGGCAGTTTTATCACAAAGAGATCCGGTCACACACCAATTACATCCTGTAGCCTTTTGGTCCCGCAAATTCTCGGCTCCCGAGATCAACTATTCAATTACAGACAAGGAACTTTTAGCTATCAGATCGGCCTTTAAAGCCTGGCGGCATTATCTTTTGGGAGCCAGACACAAAGTCACCGTAATGACTGATCACCGCAATTTACAATATCTGAAGACGGCCAAAGCTCAGTCTTCCAGACAGCTTCGCTGGGCTCTGTTTCTGGCTGAGTTTGACTTTATAATTACTTATCGACCAGGCAGTAAAAACAGAAAAGCAGATGCCCTCTCCCGGATGGGAGTAGATGAACATTTGACCAATCCAGAACCGATACCCATAATCCCAGAACAAAGGATTTTGGGTTTGGTCAGCGCTCAATCCTTTGAAGACATCAAGACTACAGTCAAATCACTCCTAACTCCGGCCGATTTGCAGGACTGGCAATTAAAGGGAAAAGAATTCTCAGTGGATCAAGACCTACCATATTTCCGAGGACGATTGTACTTGCCCTGTGAGAAAATACAAAAACAAGTAATCTCCTGTTATCACGACTCTCTAATGGAGGGTCACCCTGGCATTACCAAAACCATGGAAAAGATCAAAAGACATTTCTGGTGGCCATCATGGAAGAAGGATATTAGAGACTTTGTAATCTCCTGCGGTGTGTGCGCCCAGAATAAAAGTCAGAAGGAGAAACCAGCCGGCCTATTACACCCACTAGACATCCCTCCCTGCCCATGGCATACCCTGTCCATGGATTTCATCACGGACTTACCTCCATGCTCAGGGTATAATACCATTTTAGTAGTCGTGGATCTATTCTCCAAGATGGGTTACTTCATTCCCCTGAAGGGCCTACCTTCAGCTTCAGTATTGGCCCGAGAATTCTTAGAAAACATCGTTCGGTTACACGGTTTTCCCTCGGTTTTGGTCTCCGATAAGGGAAGTCAATTCATCTCCCACTTTTGGCGAAGTTGCTGTCGTCTCGCCCAAATTGATGTAAGACTTTCAACCTGTCACCATCCCCAAACTGACGGACAAACCGAGAGGACAAATCAGACTCTAGAGCAATATCTACGTTGCATGCTCCAACAAACTGAAAACCCTTGGAAGGATATTCTTTGGATTGCTGAATACGCTTACAACAATTCGACTCATTCTGGAACCGGGAAGACTCCCTTCTTCCTATTATACGGACACCATCCTAGAACCTCTAACCTGGATCCTCCCCAAGAATTCGAAACACATGCTGTGGATCAATTGCACTCGGAGATCACTCGTGCTTTTAAGGAAGCCACTGCCCATCTGCAAAGAGCTAAAGCTCAATTCAAAAAAGGAGCAGATCGACACCGTAAAGAGGCCCCTCACTACGCAGTAGGAGATCAGGTCTGGTTATCCACTAAGCACCTGCCTCTAAAAGGACCCCGCACCTTCATCCCGAGATACCTTGGACCCTATCTCATCTCTGCCATAGTTAATCCGGTGGCTGTCAAATTGGAATTACCTGCGCATATGAAAATACATCCAGTATTTCATGTCTCCTTATTAAAACCAGTACAACCAGAAACCCGATTGACTGAACTCCCAGAACCTGTTTTGGTAGATGGAGAACTTGAATTCGAAGTAAAGAACATCCTAGACTCCAAAATCTCCAAATCTAAATTATATTATCTGGTTGATTGGAAAGGATACGGCCCCCAGGAAAGGTCTTGGGAACCCTCAGAATATGTCCAAGCACCTCGTCTGGTCAAGAAATTCCATCTGAATCACCCCGACAAGCCAAAACCCCCGGAGAAGACACGCTTAGGAGGGGCCTTGAGGGGGGGGTGCTGTCATGATCACTGCTTCCAAGGAGCCAGGACCAGCCCAACGTCCTTGGAAGCAGGCCCCTAACCCTAATCCTAGGTACCAGCCGGTCCACACTGGGACCTTTTGGACCTTGTCCTGGCGCCGGTGGCACCAGGCTCATCAAAGCCATCGGTCCCGGCACTGGAAGCGCCGGGCTCATAATATGTGTGAAGATGCTTGGGTGGACTTACCTGCAGCAGATCATGCTGCTTACTTACCAGCTACATAGGAATCCTCTGTAAGCCGGAACTACTTTCCTACCTGGGTGGGGCAAGCTCCACGCCCTGGATACAACACTGGAACTCTTCTGGAACAGGAACTCTTTTCTTACCTAGGCGGGGCCGTGGAGGAAGACGCCTCATCACTCCTAGGCTATTTAAACCACACCCGATTGATGAAACGTGCTTCGCGTTATTCTGCATCTGCAGCAGAACGCTCACCGAGTCTGTTCCAGCTTTTCTTCTTCCGATCCTGTACCTGCAAGTACAATACTTACCATTCCAGTATCCAGTCTTCAGCAGCACCTGTAAAGACAAGAAACAACAGGTTAGCACGGCGACTTCACATGCAGCGCATTCCTTACCTGGTCCATCGGCAGCGATCATTTCTTCACGCTGCACCTCCTTCTGTGGAGACAAAAGCATAGTTATTACTTACCGGCAATCCGCGAATTCCGGATGTTTTCAACGCTGCAACCCAGCATCTGAAAGACAAAAGAAGAGACATTAGACAGGTATTTACTTACGCCCATCGCGCTCGCCACAATAGAGCGCCTACAAATACTCCAGCGTTTTCCAGCATCTCTTCAGCACGAACTCTTAGCTGTAAAGGAAAGAGACAGTTAAAGCGCTTGCATTTACTTACGCATTTCCAAGCGCTTCTTTCCAAGGCTCTGGCTCCAGCTTTGGCTCTCTTCATTCCATCTTCTATCACAAGAGCCCTGCAAAACAAATAGAAGAAAGCATTATTCCGAGCCCTGTTCAATACTTACGTGTCCACGCACCTAAAGACTATATGGACTAAAAGGTGCCCGGAAACTCGCCGCTCGTGCTGTTAACGGCGGTTGCAATCCTCTGATGTTAAGAGGCCTACGTTTCACCCAGTGAAGGAACTGGCAACGGCACCCTGCACCAGACGCAGATGGAGAGTCCAGCATTCACCTATCTAAGGTGAGCACGTTGACCTGGGGGCTCTACGGAGAAGCTTAGAAGAGGGAGAGAAAGAGAGAGAAGGACACTCAACTGCCCAGATCTTTAACCCCCATATATTCTTTCACCTGCAGAAATCTCACCCTTCGAGTTCGACACACAGTGCGAAGAGGCTCAGCCCCAGAAGTCAATCGAGTCCTGCACATCACTTTTCGAGTCACAGACACCTTCCTGCCTAGACCAGCGCCCCCGTGGGAATCAGGTGAGCATTACAGGGAGACGAGGAGCTTGTCCTCCTTCCCCAGAACCTGAGTAGACTTCGTAGAAGAGGATGCTGCAGCCTGGACTGTAAAGTGGCCGCAGCCAAAACCGTGGAGGAGGGGGGCGGACAAGATGATAGGGCCACCTCTTCTGAAGAATGTAGCCTGCATCGCGCGTCAATTTTCTTATTGATGAAAAGTCGAGAGTGTGGCTTTTCCCAGACCCTACGGACCTCGGCGGAGCGGGTGCCTCGGGCACTGGAACATCCAATAGACACATCATGTCCAGTACCCGGGCATGAAAAGCTCTAATAGAGCGGGGCTTCGCAGTCCTGATCGCCCTGCGCATCATCCGACAGGTCAGGATCCTGCTGAACCGTGTCAGGCACTGCCTTGTCCACGGGGGACAAAGGAAGCAAGGGGTGAAGGGTCGGGGGAGACACCGTACGCAAGGGCAGCGCCGGCAGCGCCACTGTGGGAGCGGGTGGAGCTGGAGGCGCAGGCGGGCATATCTCCCTAAAAAGCCCCTTGAAATACTCTCTCCTGGGGTCGGTACGCATGAGCGTCTGAAATTTGCCGAAAAAGGTGTCCTCCGGAGACGGTTTTGGAGCTGCCGGAGGAGGCCTCTCATGAGGAGGATAATTCCAGGGATGCAGAGAGGAGGGTTGCCACACAGGTCCATCCCCCGAAGTGTCCACAAAAATCAAGGGTGCCGAACCCACAGGCCACGAGACATTGTGCGGAAGGGGCATCCGAGCGTTCCAGTCGTAAACTGGACGAAACAGATGCGCACAAGGCATTTTATGTTCACCCGCAGAACCAACTCCTACACCTGAGGCCGATGGCGTAGTTGTAGGGGAAGTGCCCAAAATGGCTGCCCTGGTCGTGTCGGGAACGGCCGCCATTTTGCCATCACCTGAGGGGAACTGCGGCACGTGTGGAAGTGAGGCAGGGGTCCCCATTGGTGGGTCAGGGGTCTTAATTTTAGCCTTTACATAAGGAACCTCGGCCGAGCCGGTACTATGAGGCCTGGAATTTTTCTGCGACATACCACTAGCCAAACTAGCCTTCACAGGAAGGACCTCGGCACTGCCGGTAAAGGAGGAACTTTCACTCCTTGCCTCCTCTGCAGTTCTGGCGTTGCAACACAAGAGCAGGAACGGTGAGAAACAACTTTCACCAATAAGGCCTTGTCGGGCCTCTCAGAAATGTTGGTTACTTTAGCCTCTGTACGGGAGACATCAGACCCAGGTCTGGTAACAGCCTTGCTAGAGCAGGCCTCGAACATCCGTTCGGTAACACCAAGCCCAACCAAGGCCTCGGGGCGCAACCCTGTTCTTTTGAGGGAAGCTGATAAAGAGGCCTCAGAGCGAGCTCCGGTACCCCACGACTCAGTAGAACTGGGTCTACAAGCAGCCCCCACAGGAGGGGCCTCGGAGCATACTCAGGTATCCACAGGCCCCTTACGGAGACCCTCAGAGAAAACTCCAGAACAATTATTGGGCCCAGAAGGCACCTCGGGGCAATCCCCGGTGATAGAGCGGTTGATGCTCCTCCCGGTCTGGGAAGAGCCCCGGAAAGGTGTCTCCCGGCCGGGGTGCTCTGAAAACTAAAGAACTTACCAGGCGTTTCTTCTTTTTGTCGATAAAAGATTGAAAATGCGAAGGAGGAGTAAGTTGAAACACCTCCTCCCACCGCTCCAACCGACGTTGAAGTGCCCGGACCGGAAGGGAATCGCAATAAAAATAGGAGACCCAACGGTGGTCCGGACTCATACACTCTAAACAAAGAGGATGGGGATCCAACCTCGCGAAGCGTCAGTGACACGAAGAAGAATCTGGAAAGTCTAGTTTGAACGACATAGACAGACTAGTACACGATCGCTAGCGAGAGCCAGAGAGGAGGAAAAAAAGGAAGAAGATCTTCGGCGGGTGCAAGTACGTCCAGTCCCGAATGAGCGGAGAAAAGGACTGATGGGCGATGCGCGGGGTGGAGCCGAGATGGACGAGGTTTTGGCCGCGTGCCGGGCCCCGCGTAGAAAGAGAGGAAGGACTAAATGTTTTGCAAAATTTTTGATGCTTTTACAAAGTGCTCCGGTCCCGTCCCACAGGACGGAGGAATGGCCCATAAGTATGGAGGAAAGGGGAGGGGATGTAGGAGTAAATTATATACATAGAAGGTTGCAGAGGTAAGTTGATACAACAAGAAAAAGAGAGGTGGGGAGTTAGCTTGTGTTACAGGCCAAGATAATATGCCTAGCCGGCGAGTTAAATATGTACATAGAAAAGGGTTGCAACAGTGAGAACGTAGGTGGCAGGCGCATAGTGTTACAAATCTGTGCACAGACGTTCATGTAGACTGGAGGGGTGGGCTGAAGTTCCTTAGTTAAGCTGGGAGAAGAGCCACATTTTTACTTAGTTTCTAAAAGCCCAGAAGGACGGCTCAACTCTTAGTGCTGAAGGTAAGGAATTCCAAGTCTTAGCTGCTAGCACTGGGAAACTGGAACCAGCAGCTTTTTGAAGTTTGTATTTGGGAACATTAAGAATAGTTGGATCTAGTAGGTCTAAGGGACTTTCTAGAGAATTTATCTACCAGATATTTGGGGGCCGAATTAGAGATGCATTTGTGGGTGATCATTAGGGTTCGGAATGTTATCCTGTCTTGTATTGGGAGCCAGGTAGTGTTGCGTCTTATTTGTGATATGTGGTGGGAGCGAGGTATGTTTAGAGCAGTTCTGAGAGCATTGTTTTGTAGTACTTGAAGCTTATTCAAGTTGCGCTTGCTGGTGTCTGAGTGTTAGAATAGTCCAGTGTTGAGAGTATGTGCTCTATCCAGGGTGATACAGCTGTGACAGGACAATAAATGCCTGCACCCATTAATCAGTTTGGATGTATATGCCGTAGCGAATGCTGTTGCTGTAACTTGTCTGGTGACTGACAGAGTAGAGTCCAAATACACTCCTAAAGTTTTGACATCCTTGGATACTGTGATGTTGTTCCCATCAATGTTAAACAAGTTATACTGGGAATCTAGTTTATTCAGATGTGACTTGGAGCCGATGAGCAGTAGCTCAGTCTTCTCGTCATTGAGACATAGACCCTGGTTGGCCATCCATGCCTGTACTCTAATGTAGATTTCGTTCAGTAGATTGGAATCTTTATCATAGGAGTCTGAGTGAATGATGAGGATCTGTGTATCATCTGTGTAATTAGTGTAGGAGACGCCTAGGTCCTCCAAGTGGTCAAACAATAGCTTCATAAAGATATTGTATAAGGTCGGGGAGACACACGATCCCTGGGGTACTCCACACGTGATAGGGTGGGTTCAGCTGAGGCAGTGGGAGAGAAGACCCTCATAGTCCTATCTGTAAGGAATGACTGGATCCAGACGGCAGCTTTGGGAGAGATGGAGGCTGCTGCAGTTAGGTGTTTAGTTAGGATATTATGGTCGACTAAATCGAACGCAGGTGATAAGTCAGGTAGGAGAAGAAGGGCAAGGTTTCCTTTGTCTTTAGATTCATCCCTCTGGATTTTTAAGTCCTGTAAGGCTGTCTCTGTACCGTGTCTTGGTCTAAATACAAATTGGCGGAGACCTAGAAGGTTATTAGCTTTGAGATGATTTTGAACTTTGTCCAATATTTTATGAAGAAAAGGCACGGTGGTTATAGGTTTAAAGTTAGTCGGAATGCTAGGGTCTAGGTTCGGTTTTTGGAGGAGAGGAATGACCAAGGCATCTTTGAGATTTTTGGGGACAATGCATGATCCGAATGAGGCGTTAATGAGAGAGGTAATGAATGAAGCAAATTCCTTCGTCCCCCTCTTATATGATTGGTGCTGGACAAATATCACCTTGGCATCTAGAGGGATTTAGGCTAGTAATGATAGCTTCTACCTCTGATGTGGTCGCCTCAGAGCGCATCAGAGATTGTTATCACAGGAGAACTGCAAGGTTCTCAACCACAACCCATCAAACCTGTCACTCAAGGCATGGTTCCTGAACAGGGAAAATTTGCGAATCTTACATTACCTTCAGAATGTTGGGAGATTACTAGAGTGTCTAGGGCACAATCCAACCAGATCACATACGTCAAGAAGTGGAACCATTTCACTACATGGTGTGAAGTTTAACACATAGATCCGCTTACAACATCAGTGGAACAAGTGTTACCATATGTGTTACACCTAGCAAGAGCTGGACTCTCGTTGTCCCCCATTAAAGTACATCTATCCACCATATCAGCTTCTACAACAAACACTAGTCAAGCTTCATTAGTTGCCAATCTAGCGATCAAAGTTTTCCTCAAGGAATTACTCTGTACTTTTCTGCCAATGCCGGAACCGGTACCCGCTTGGAGCCTAAATACAGTTTTGTTTGCACTCATGGAGGCACCCTATGAACCCATCGATATATGTGACCTAAAGTTCCTATGCTGGAAGGTTGCTTTTCTAGTAGCCATCACATCGGCTAGAAAAATCCGTGAACTCCAGGCTCTCTCATCGGAACCTCCTTTCACCTTATTCTAGAAGGACCGCATCATCCTCAGAACACATCCTCATTTCTTACCTAAAATAGTCTCCACACACAACGGCAGAACGTGCGCTACAATCTCTAGATATTACGCGAGTCTTGAAATTCTACATACAAAGAACCAAGGAGTTCCGTACCTCCCCATGACTTTTAGTGGCGTTCCCAGGTCGCACTAAAGGACAGTGCATCTCCAAACAAGGTCTCTCACGCTGGGTGACAAATTGCATCAGCCATTGCCACAGTCCAAAAGGTGACCCGCTCACTGCACCACCAACAGCTCACTCCACCAGAGGTAGAGCAGCGCCTGTCGCCTTCCAGGCATTACTGCTTAATAGAAGACACCAACAGGGAATCAGCGGTCGGACAGGCAGTACTCCGCCATCTGTTTGTTTAAGGTAGGAGCAGCCTATTTCTCCTGCCTTCCTAAGTATATGTGGCTTATGTTAAGTTGCTATACTTTATGGATGCTGAAGTTTAACCTTCATGGTGTAACCATTTTTGGCATGCTTAACTGCTTGGATTCTATTCAAGCATGTGAATCTATGAAATATCCAATGCTAGAGAAGTCTTAGTTGCTTACCTGTAACTGTATCTCTCCAGCATTGGTATCTTTCATAGATTCACATGCGCCCATCCGCCTCCGCTGAGAGGCTGCTCCAAGGCCCGAAAGTCATCATATAGGGAGTCAATATATGGCTCAAAATCTGAAGATGGCTGCCTGGGGTGGAGTTTAAGACCTGCTACCTCATTGGTTGGGGTCATTAACGGCCAAAGTGAGGTGGAGGGACTACACAAGTAATGTCTCATTAGACATAATGGCCAACTCTTATTGCCTTTTCCTATGGGAAATACTGTATATAAATAATTATTTTTTAAATCAGTGAGGATTCCCGTTCTGACGACGGGGAGTATTCAAGCATGTGAATCTATGAGAGATACCAATGCTGGAGAAATACAGTTACAGGTAAGTAACTAAGAGGTTTGCTGCATCAGGTGAAATTACTTGTCGAGAGGATTTGTGCAAAATGGTGTCTGCCAACAAAGCCATAAACCATGTTTACCGGGAAAGGAAACAACACATTTTGTTTCTCAACCGGTCCCGACACAAGGAAAAAAACTCAAGGTCCCTCCGATGGGACCTCGAAAACCACATTTCAATGTCCTATAATGCATGGTTTCTGCAATATTTGCACCGCAACAAACTGCACCACGCCAGGGTTGAGGCGGAACAGCGACCTACAGGATCATTCATTTTCAATATTTGATGACAGTGTTATCATGTCTGTCTACAGCACCTGAAGATTCAGATGTCATTACCCACAAGACCCTTCTTCTGCTTTAAATTAGAAGAGGAGTCCAGAGCTTTCACAAAGGCATGGGCCCTTTGAAGAAAAACCACAAAGCACAAAAACAACATGACTATCCATGACCATGGATGGGATACTGAACACACATCCAACACCATGGGTAAGGTAAGGTTAGTGGTCTTTGTATAGTGCCCTCCTGACAATTATGTTGGTCTTGCTGTACATGGCTCTGTAAGAAAGGCAGATTTGGGGGTGTTAGTCTGATAGTGTTAAAGGCAGATAGAGAAAACATGTAGTATTGATGAGTAGCCATTACTTGTGTGCAGGGCTGTAAGGGAAGCACAGCTAACCAAGTTGGGAAGCATGGATTGAGAGTGTGGTTGTTTATAGAAGATAGGTACGGTAGGAGTCAGAGATTTTTAGTAAAGAAAGGGGTTACTTGAGGGGTACAGCTGGTGGCTGTAGTGGGTAGAGGTTGGGTCTTGTCACTTCTTGGTTCTTAGTAGTACATTTCTTTGAGATATTCCAGGGCAGTTCAATGTCATGCAACCGGGTTCCTTAAATCCTCAGGACATCTCATGAATGGTATTCTAGAGAGGTAGCAAGGATTCTAAGAGGATTCTGATTTGAAGGTCAGACGGAAGATATATATTGAAGTATTAATACTCCAGATAGCACCTGGGTGCGACTACCCCTTATTACTGAAAGGAAAGGGTGTAGCTCTCCCAAGATGATGTGGGTAACAGGCCAAGTACCAGCACACAAGTCAGATTTCAGAAGAACAAGATATGCCAACAGATACATGCAGAGATGAGGCCCTAGAGGAAGAGGACAGAGGACACAGAAGTGGGAGAATTAGAAGAGATCAGAAGAGTAAGAAAGGTCTCAGATCTGAAGACACGCCTACCAGAAGTGGCAGACTTAGTTTTGAATCTATCAATTTCCTTAACAAGGTCCTATCATTTCCTCCAAGTTGTGAAGTTAATTTAAAGAAGGTGTATATTGACACATACATTCATTTGAAAATTAAAACTGGAAATATTCTTTCAGAACTGTGATCCTGTCACACAACCAACAGATCGAGTATATCTATCAGGGTATTAAGAATGCAGGATATAGAGGACACCCGATATTATCATTAGCAGAGGGATCATAACCATCTAATTTACCGATGCTTCAAGAATGACAGATATATACTGACATGTTAATTACATCTAAACTTAAATCAACTTCAAAATGTGTTCCGACATTGCCAACTGGCAACTTCAAAAATGCATTTTATACAACAGTTACATACGAAAAATATAATAACATGGACCAAAAAAAAAAAAAAGAACAGGGAACCTGGATATTATGACAAAAAGGCATTACAGTTTAATAAACGATGATAGGTTTATTAGAAAAATAGCAGATAAGGGAGGAAATGTGGTGATTTTCCACAAGACTGATCACATCAAAATGGCAAAGCAGCATTTAAACACACCTGGTTGCTACCTTAATTTTCAAACTAAGGGACTCACTGCAATTCTGGCGGTAACCCTGCCAGTGCTATTGGCGGGTTTCCGCCGCATTTGAAACATTTACCAGTGCCTGTCTTGCCAGTAACACCAGGGTATTACAAACCCAGCGTTCCGGGGAGTCAGGCGCCGGCAAATGGTAAATCCCCATTCCCATTGAGTCCTACAGGACTCAATGGGAATGGGGACCATGTAAGCACCAGCACTGTTACTAACGGTGCCAGTGCTTCTGTGAAGCTCTGCGGGCGGGTTCTGTTCCGCCCGCACATAGACTCCTAGTTTTCCGGTCCGGAAACAGCGGTGCGGGTAAGCTTACATAGACCGCACACAGGGAAACACCTATTGGCTATTTACTACAAAGACTTTTTGTTTGCAGTAAATAGCAAATTAAAGATTCCTACATCCCTGTAGTCGCCATGAAGGGAGAGGCCCATGCGAATGGCCCTCGTCTTTCATGAAATCTCTACCTCTATGCGAGTGGGCAAGGAGATTTTGTGAGCCCTGCCTTAACTCTTCGCTCAAAACCCTCACTCGTACCAGGAAGAAGACAATTGAAGTACTGCCAAGTGGTATAAGGTTGTGGTGGCAAGGCCACTAATGTGTTGTAATGAACTGTGGAGAAAACATCCTGACAAAACTTTATTGTTTAGGAAGATATGATGTGGTAATAGGTGTGTTTTGCAAGAAGGAGAGATTATATTGAAATCTGACTGGAAGTGCAAAAACAAATGACCTCATTACGAGGTTGGCGGGTTGCTGCTGTTCTCGTAACACTGTTTCCGCTGGCTGACATCCCGCTGTCACTAGGGCATTATAAGTCCCAACAATCCGGGATGTCAGGCGGTGGAAAGTGTAAGTCCCCAGTACCTTGGAGTCACAGGAATGGGTTCACTGAAGCACCATTGCTAACGGTGCCGATACTTCAGTGAAGAGCCACACTTTCCTGCTCTCCTCACATCTCTGACGTCTGTAAGAAGTCATACTACCAGCTGCATCTCCTCAGAGGTATTCTTCCTTTCCTCTCCTTCCCCCAAAAGGCTCTCCGTCTCCAGAGCTCTCGTTCTCTCTAGGCTGGACTACTGCCTCTTTCTAAATCTGCCTGCTTCTACCCTCTGCAACTCATCCAAAACAGGACTGCGAGACTTATCCTTGGCCTCAAGCCCAGGGATCGTATCGCTCCAGGACTGAAATCTCTGCACTGGCTCCCAGTGGCTGAAAGGATTAAGTTCAAAACCCTCTGCATTGTCCACAAGGCCTTCTGGGGCCTGGGGCCTCAATACCTTCAACTCTCTCTTCCTAAATATCTTCCTTCTCGGGCTCTCCGCTCATCGTCTCCAACTCCCTCAGGGTCAGTTGCTTCTCCAAGCAATGAGTTGGTGGTAGATCTCTTTCTTCTGCTTGGGCCTCCCTCTGGAACAGCCTCCCTGCCTCTCTGAAACTTGAGGAGAACCATCTCTGGTTCATGATGCACCTCAAGACCTTCCTGCTTCTGCATTCTCTCCTCCTCTCCCCTGCTAATCTCCTGGCTGAATCTGAAACTGCACTGGTTACCTGGCTACCCTCTGATCTCGGGCCCAGGTCCCCTCCCCGCCAGCTGCACACCTGCACTGCCCCCCTGGTGCCCCTTGCACTCGAGGACTGTTTCTGTATCCCTACAGCCCCTACAAGCCCTTGACACCTATGTCTGCACTTACACTTTATTAGACTCATTAAGGCTAAGAAAGGAAAAAGAGGTGGTAATGTAAGGCTCAATGTAAGACAATTAGAATGTAAACTAATTTGTTACCTGAGATGCACTCAGGTCGGTTTAAATTGTGATCATGAGATGCATGTGTTTTTATGAACTCTCTCTGGAGGCATTGGATGCCTATACGAAGAGTCTTTACTTTATGTCACATTGGATGACTGTATATCGCATATTTTGCACTGTGTAACCCGTCTGCCTTTCCCAGGATAGGAAATTAACCAAATTATCTGCGTTGAGTAAGACCCACATCTCCGCACCACCGTCCATCAAAGAAGAGGCCATAAACAAAATCATGACTCATCAACACTCAGCGCAAGATGCCCGGCAAGAAAAAAGGCAATGTTTTCGTTGTGGTTATGACCTTTCCCACGACGGGTCATCCCCAGCTATCGGCTAGACATGCTCTGCCTACGGAGGCGAAGACCATTTTTGCACCCTGTGCTGGAACCCAAAGGCTGCAAAGACCAGCTCTTCGGATCAGAAATCACACCGGCCCAAATCACCATCTTGGCACCACTGAGATGAGAGGAATAGAATCTCGGAAAGACGGCGTTACAAGGAGAAATGACACACACGAGCAAGAAACTCCCCATCACCCAACAACAGATCCAAAGGGAGGAGGCGAATTTGCCACCTGCACACAAACACGCTGTCCACAAGCGAGTCTGACTCGCAATCGAGCACGGACAGGAAGAGGAGAGGGTATCTATATGCCCTGGGCAATCCCACAACATCTGAACACAGCCCCCCACTACCACTCTCCATACAGGGACAAGAATTTGAGTACCTCATGGACTCCGGAGCCACCATCAACACGATGCCAGAGTCGGAATATCTCAAGCTGCAACACAAGCCAAAACTGAAGAAAGCGCGGGTAGCAATTTACGCTTACGGAGCCAAGGAACCGCTCCCATTCCTAGGCGCTTTTACAACACCATGCAAACACAAGGACAAACATGATTACATACTCGTCCACGTTCTAGCAACCGAAGCTGCAAGTGGATGTGTACCGAGTTTCAAGTCAACTGTTCAAATGGGGCTTATACACATACTGTATCAGATCCTAGCAGGCAAATACATCTCGCCCACTGCCAAGATAGTGACAAGCTTTCCCAGCTCTTCAAGGGAATCAGAAAACTCAAAGGACCAAAGATCTGGTTGCACATTGACCAGGCAGTGAAACCCATAGCACAACACTTCAGGGGTATTCCTTTCAATATTCAACACCAGGTAGAAAAGGAGTTGTTCGCCCTTGTAGAGGCGGACATAATTGAACCTGCATCGGGACCAACCCCATGGGTTTCACCGGTAGTACCAGTGCCAAAGAAGGGCCCGGCGGGCCAAATAAGAGAACATCATAAGTCACTGCACATCACTGACATGATGCATCTACTGAATAGGGACAAAGTCTTCTCTCGATTGTACTTGAACAAAGAATATCACCAAATTGCGAAGAGTCGAGATATATCACAAGCTTCACCACCCATCTAGGATTGTTCCACAATAAACCCTGTGTTTCGGAATTTCTTTAGCTGCAGAAATAATCAAAGTAGAAATGCACAAGATCATCTGCCACATTCACATTGTATAAATTACAGCGATGATATTTTAATATTTGGACACTCCCAAGAAGCCCATGATGCCACCTTAACGAAAGTCTGTGTAGCACTCAATGACAACAACCTAACACTGAACAGAGACAAATGTGCTTTCAACAAGAGTACATTAAAGTTCTTCAGCTACATCTTCTTCGAATGCAGAATCCAGCCAGAAGCAGTCAAAATCTGAGCCCTGACAGAAGCTCCACGCCCGGTGAATACTGCACAAGTAAGATCTTTCTTGCGGTTGACGCGTTACTGTACCAGATACCTGCCAGACTTTGCCACCATCGGCGCCCCTCTTCGCTTCCTCACGAAGCAGGACTACATATTTGAATGGGGTCCATCACAACAGGAGGCATTTCACAGGATCCGGAGGGACATTGCCGCCGCTGTGTGCATGTCCTACTTCGATCCCAACATGCACACCGAAGTAATGGTAGCTGCAAGCCCAGAGGGTCTTGGGCGGTCCGGGCCCAGCACTCTGGGAGTGAACACGCACAGAGGAAAGTGGTCTCATATGCCAGCAAAAGCCTCACTGAGGCAGAACAGAGATACTCACAAGTGGAAAAAGAGGCCCTTGCAGTCGTCTGGGCGTGCAAACATTTCCATCTGTTCCTGTACAGTAAACCGTTCACGATCATCAGGCACTCGTCACGATATACAGGAAGCCAACTGCTCAGATGCCACCCAGAATAGCGAGGTGAGGACTACGTCTACAAGAGTACAAATATATCATCGTCCACAAACCCGGGAAAGATGGAAATCCCGCAGATTTTCTATCTCGTCACCCTCTCGAGGGGCCCCAGGCATCGAGCAACCGAGCAGACGGGTACATTAATTACGTCATCCATCATGCAGTACTACCAGCCATCTCAATGGAGGAACTGATGAAGGTGTACAGTGGAAAATGCAACACTGTGCCTTGCAACGTCGTGCATAAGTTAAGGGCGGTGGAAATCATTCAAGACTGGTCTATGAAACAAAGCTTTGGATGGGTCCCTGTGCAAGACGCTCGCAAAGTCCAGAGTTGAGCTGCCCATGTCTCCCTCATCACTGATCCTCAAAAGGAGACTGGATCATGTTGCCAGCATCGGTTTGTCAACAGGCGGTTGAAATAGCGCCTGAACAGCATCTGGGGATCGTGTCTACCAAACGCATGCTGCAGAGGAGAGTGTGGTTCCCAGGCATGGACAAGATGATTGCGACAATGCTGAAATCATGTCACGTATGTCTCGGCCTACAGCCCCCAGCATTTCCAGAGCCCCTGCGCATGACCCCGCTCCAGGAAGGTGTGTGGGAGGAAGTAGCGATTGATTACTATGGCCCGCTCAGATCAGGGGAATACATATTGATGGTACTGGATTTTTATTTATTTTATTGTTCATTTATAACATGCTTAATAGCAGCAAGTGGTTTCTAAGCGCGGGATCGCAATTCAAACCCGTGTTGCACCTTGTTGTCCTGCTTCCAAGACAAACGCGTTGCCCATGAGCTATTCTTCCTCCCCCCAATGAACATATTTAAGGTACCCAGAAGCAGAACTAGTGCCCTCCACAGTAGCCATGATACCTATGCTAGACCGGATATGCTCAGCATTTGGAGTCCCCAAGGTGGTCAAATCAGAAAATGGTCCCCCGTTCATCAGTAAAGACTTCCACGACTTCGCCAGCAACATGGGTTTCTATGACTGCAAAATCACGCCACTGTGGCCACAAGCGATTGGAACGTTTGAGCGATTCATGGCAAACATCAAGAAGGCCATCCGTATAGCTAAGATCACTCACATTCCTGTTGAGCAGTCACTCTATCAGTTGCTACGGGATTATAGGAAAACGCCACATGAAGCCATTGGAACCTGCCCAGCTGAATTGATATTTGGTCAGTGTGCGGTCAAGGTAGCCCCAAGAACACAAACCCTCTGAGGAGAACGCAGAAGAACAGGATATAAGAAAGAGAGATGGTCAAGCAAAGGACAGAATGAAGGTATATGCTGATCGACGAAACTGGGCACAGGAAGCTGACCTGAAAGTAGGACATCGTGACCTGGTCCAACATAGTCCCATAAGGACGTCCCACCGTTTGACCCCCGACCATCACGCATAGGGGTCTATGGTGACGGTGGAAAAAAGAGACGTGCGCGGTGACAAGAACAGCTCACTGTTCAGAAAGACTGATGTCGGAAGACCACAGATCACCCTAGCATGGAGTGAGGAGAATTATGCAAAGGGAATGTCAGGATACTCTGGAGACGAAGATGAATCCGAAGAAGAGGATCAGAGCTTGCACGGAGGAGCACAAAGAGAAGAAAGTGACTCACACCAAGTTAATAACAGACCATGGCCCTCATTACGACCCTGGCGGATTTTTTCCGCCATCGACGGACTTTCCGGCCATGGCGTAAAGTCCGTTTACGCCATGGCGGATGGTGGACTTACCGCCCCATTCCGAGGTCGGCGGGGCGGTAAGTCCCCATTGACCCATTTACCCTTCCCCATTCCCATTTCGGCCCCATAGGGTATAATGGGAGTGGGGAAGGAGTTAATTACGCCACCGTAAATTACGGTGGCGTAATTAACACCAAGGTCCCATAGCGCCATGGATTTTTACGCCCGCAAAAAGCGGGCGGAAAAATGACCATGGCGCTATGGGAACTCGTAGTTGGCGGTAAGGGGTCGGCGCAGCGAACGCTGGCGCAAACCCCTTACCGCCAGGGTCGTAATGAGGGCCCATGTCATACCAATCGAAGACTGAGACAATGGATTGAAGACATGGGGTAAGACAGGTTATTTTGGGGATGTATGTAGCGTCGCCCTGTGGTCACCTGACCAAGGGACACAGTGGCTTGCGTCGCATGATCAGCTGACCATTGCTTATGTGAGGGCGGCAGGCATGTGAATAAAGTTAATTACTGAATGACCCTATGATGTGTGTTTGTGGCTGTGCGGTAGGTGTGCTTAGGCCGCGCACACGCAGCTCCAGAATGAAGCTGCAGGTTGAATCTCCTCTGTGATGCTCACCAAGGACAGGCTGATCTTCCCACATTTCTTTCAAACTGCAATTGCAGGATGCTAGGTTTCGTCGTGATCATGCTATAAGCTTAGTTACCAAACGACCTACATTTAACCTAATCTAACTATTTACATTTTGGAATAGACCTTTTGCATCATAAAGGTGACTGAAGGAGCCAGGTTCTGGATCTCTCTGCATTCCTACAGCCTTGTCCTACTTTTCCACTGAGAGTATTAAGCCAGCACCACCACACAGAGGAAAATGGGAATGCTGTGTAATAGCTTACAATATGTGAAATTGAACATTCGCCGATCAATGAACCAATGTGCAGTTTATTTCAAGCAGTGGATAGTGAGAAGGCAGTTTGACAGTGCGGACAGCGCAGGGCGTCAGTATACACTAGGCAGAGAGCTGGGGGGTATACGGGTGGTGCTAAGGGTGGAAGGAGAATGCAGGCAGATGGGGTTGAGGGTAAGGCTGAGATGTGGTGAGGTCCAGTGCAATGTGCTAGCTTTCAGGAGCAATCCCAGACTTTCACTGGTGCATCCAGTAAGCATTCAAGGTAACTCATTTCCAGATAACAACTTTGCTTCTATAGATGCATGTGTCAGAATTCTCCCCAACACTGTGAAGGCAACTCCTGCTGTGCCCACGCTGCATTCGCCTGCTTCACAAAGAGGTTGCAGTGAGTATCAATAGAAGTGGGGCTCTTCCATAAAAAGTCTAGACCTAAGAGTTGTGTGGTCTGATTAAACTGAGTAGATTGGTGTTTTCAAGAAGACTGCAATGACTCCTATGATTATTGCACTTGACCTTTCATTTGACGCCTACCAAACCCACCAACCAACCAGCAATGGTCTAATACTGCAGACCATGTGAACAGATCTTATAAAAGAACTGAACCCTGTGTTTTCTGTAGATGCCATCATTTACATGGTGGAGGCAGAGGCTATTATAATATCATTCTTTTTAGCCATTTTGCAGGCAGACACGTACGCATGCTAGTACTTGCACACAGGACAATGCCAATTGACATAATAAAAGGCTTCAGATCGTAATGGTGGAAAGTGTTTTTTTCACTGTATCTGCAAACCTATGGGCCTAATTACTAGGGCCCTCATTCCAACCCAGGTGGTAAGTTCCCTACTTTACCACCATGGTCTAAACTCTGTTTAGACCATGGTGGATGGCGGATTTACCGCCCCCTTGCAAGGTGAGTGGGGCGGTAAATCCCCAATCCCCATTTACCCTTCCCCATTCCCATTTTTGCCCCATAGGGCATAATGGGTGTGAGGAAGGCGCTAATTACGGCACCGTAAATTACGGTGCCGTAATTAGCGCCAAGGACGCTTAGCGCCTTGGTACTTAACGCCTGCTAAAAGCAGGCGTTAAGGTGGAAATCAGGCGTTAAGGGTTAAAGGCGCCGACGGCGCCGTTAAACCCTTAACACTTGGGTTGGAATGAGGGCATAGGTATGTTGGTCATTTAACAGAATTGTGGTGACTTGACTGCACGGTTTGTGAGGGTGCTCTCACTATCTCAAAATCTGCTATCAAGTCACTACAATTCCATGAAATTGGCCCACCATACATAGTACTAACTATTAAAGGCCCACACATGTGCATATATTGTTTGCACACATTAAAAATACTCATAGAGAAAAGCAAAATAATGGTATTCATTGTGGTGAACAAAAGAGTGTGTTCCTCTTCCTTTTAGTAATGCATTTTTGTGTAAGCACATTCATAGCTGCCATAGATAATAAGGACAAGAAAGAAATAAAACCATGTGATGCATCATACATGTGAAAAACACATTAACATTCCAGTAGGAGGAAAAACAAAACATGTTCTTAATATTATCGTTCACCAAATCTCCCTGTGACTTATATGGTTCTGCTGGTGCCTACAATGCAGCTGCCAGTATAACTGCAATGTCAACTTTGATGCGGTCATACTGTATCGCGCGGTAGCTGACTGGCACTGCTTTCCCTTTAAAATGTGTGTGTGTAGATCTGGAAGAGAGCTAAAGCGGTCCCTACTCGCACCTAAAGATGGTGACAGGAGGCGCGGCTACTGTCTCAATAGACGGAAAGGAAACATAGGATGCCAAAATGGCAATCCGTTCAAGTGAATGCCCAGAATGGATTAGCTTGGAATCGATATAGCAAAAAAAACGTTTCCTGAAGGGAGCGATATAGGCTGTGGGAAAAGCTGATATCTGCTAAGGATGAGGAATACTCAGAGGCACAATTAAGGGAAGAGGATCTGCAGAGATGCAAACATAAGCAATACCCAGAGATATTTTTACGCTCTGCCTCAAACCTAACACACTTAGTACATGTTGCTTTTAATTTTCATTCACCTGCTTGCCAGAGCTAACCTCCACACAAGAGGTGGTCAAAATGCCCACCTGGCGTAAAGGCGGGTTTTACAAATGAGAATAGCGGTGAAGAGAATTGGGTATCAGTGCTTAGTGCAAGAGAAAACCACTAGCCCAGAGCACCTGAAAGGTTTACTATTGAACAGAATTGTTGGGGGTCTATCCACAGAACACATAAAAGAACTAATTCTGATTACCCGTGTCTAATTGATTAACATAAGATGTTATCATTAACTTCCCTACACAGTGCATCACTAAAAAGAAAATCTTTTCACTTGCAATATAGTGTCCCTAGAAACACAAAAAGTATGCTCTTGCTCTTTTGTTTAGCAGTCTTTATTCTCTGGTAGAGATAACATGTGAGTATTGAAAATATTAAAGCGAATCAATAGCCAGTACCCAATATTAGTAAACATGTAGGTCAATTTCTTCTAGGAATCTTAAACGTTCAGCTAAGGAATAATGTGCATAGCCATGTAAAATATGGCACAATAAAACTCAAATATATACTCACAGTAGTGCTGTCCAGAATTGCAAGCCAGTAGACAGGCAGTGCTAGCCCACTCACTACCGTTCATTACATGGAAATGGTAAAAAGAGTCCATGGGTCAAGTAAAAACAATCTAAATCCATTGACTAAACATACAGGCAAAGCCGCCGCAATCAACCTGGTGGGGTAATTCCTCTCACCCAGTAGTGCATATGTGAGTCCACTTATTCTGCTTAGGTGAACTACAAGGAGGAGCAGAGGTTTTTAAATGCACTTTACCCAGGCTTGCCACACATAATAATTCAGTGTACCTTGACTTTCCAGGTAACAGTGAGAAGCTAACCTGCAAAGTAAAAAGTGGATCCCTCTACTCTTCTAGCTACTCTTTCTTCTCTTGTATATAACTTATATATAACTCCTGACTGCAGTGGTACCAGTTGTGCCTAAGTGACCATAGCTACTAATTTTCCTGGGCTGGGATGTCCTTTGCTACATTTCTCCCACCATGTGGTGTACCCCAAGGCTCTGTTCCTGGCCCTCTTCTTTTGTATCTGTACACTCTCCTCTTTTCTTCTCATATCTCTTCGTTTAGTCTTTCCTGCTACCTCTGAGCTGTTAATTCACTGGTCTTTCCTTTCTCTTCCTTCTATAATGAGACAGACTGTACCCTTTATAGCTGCCTTCTTGCTATCCAGACCTGGATGAATTTGCACCTTCTTCATGTGACAAAGTCAGAGCCCTGACCTTGTCAAGAGGGGGCGAGAACCCCTCCTAGCCTGAGGTGGGGTGCTACCAGGGAGAAATCAAGTACCAGTCCTACCCCAGAGGAGGACCCTGTCATGAGAGCTCACTGGGACCAGGTAAAGGGGACACTATGAGATTTACATGAATCCAGCAAGATCCTGATGTCTCGCAAGATCACACACGGGAACCTACTTAAGGCTCCACCTACTGGTACATGGTGCCAGTTGTGCCAGGTTTCCTGCCTGGACACCCCTGTGCTTGGGAACTTACCTAAATCCTTTTCCCTTGCGTTCTTCTTGCTTCCCATTTCCATTCTGGAGTGCAGATGAGCAGTACCCTATCTCCTTTGTGTCCCACCCCCCCTTTTCATCTTATTTGTCCTTCTGTGCCTTTTCTTCCTTTTTCAGCGCTCATACACTCGTCTCTCCCCCTCCTCTCTGTGCTTCCTTGTGGGCTGTTGTTTCCCTCCCCTTAGGCATCCCCTAACCCCCCTTGGCCATTGACCTCGCTACTGTGAGTTTTTGTGCTCTTTCTGGCCCCCCTGCACTCCATTTTCATTCTGTAATGCAGGTGAGTAGGACCCCTTCTTTTTTGTCTCCCCTTCTCCCCTTTTTAATCCTATTAGTCCTTTTATGCCTTTTCTTCCTTTTTCAGTGCTCTGGTGCTCGTCTCTCCCTGCTTCCTTGTGGGCTGTTTTTTTCCCTCCCCTTAGCCTTCCCCCATTGGCTGCCAACCTCGCTACTGTGAGTGTTTGTCCTCCTTTTGGCTCCCCTGCACTCCATTTCCATTCCGGAGTGCAGGTGAGTGGGACCCCTTCTCCTTTGTGTCCCCTTCCCCTATTTGTTCTTCCTATTTGTCCGTCTGTGCTTTTTCTTCCTTTTTTCACCACTCCTGAATCCCCCTCTATCCCCCTCCTCTACCCGCTTCCTTGTGGGCAGTTGTTTCCCTCCCCTTAGGTCTCCCCTTCCCCGACCTTGGCTGCTGACCTCGCTACTGCAAGTGTGTGTGCTCCTTCTGGACCCCCTGCACTCCATTTCCATTCCAGAGTGCAGCTGAGTGGGACTCTTTCTCCATTGTGTCCTCTTCTGCCCCTTTTTCATCCTATTCGTCTTCTGTACTTTTTCTTCCTTTTATCAGTGCTCCTGCACTCGTCTCTCCTCCTCCTCTCCCCATTTCCTTGTGGGCTGTTTTATCCCTCCCCTTAGCCCTCTCCCCTACCCCCATTGGCCACTGACCCCCTCATTAGTAAAGGCCGCAGTGCAGCCCCACTGCCCATGCAGCCCCTGCAACCAAGGGCCTGAGGCATAGGGCAGCTCCTACAGTAGCAGCTCCAGACTGTGTTTGCTTGTGTTCGCTGGTGGAGCATTCAGTGCAGCCATCAACCAGCAGCGACTGATAAAGTAAGAAAGGTGTGGGTAGGGGGAACAGCCATTACTGTTCCCTATTTAACTGTCCCTCCTCTATCATTACTCCTATTAACAAACTTTGCTTTCTGCAGCACCCCCCTCCCCCAGCTGTATGTTATCCATATATGGCAGGTAGACCATACTGGCACCACAATAGCACTTTTACTACCAAATCCATACATCTGGCGCAAACTAGCACCATAATAACATTGTGCTATCCAACCCATACATACAGCACCACACAGGTACAACAAAACACCTTTGGTATCCACCCATACATCTGGCACCAAACAGGCACCACAGTAACTCTTGCTATCAATCCAGTACATCTGGCATCACACTGGCACAAGAATAACTTCTCCTATGAGTTTATACATCTGGCACCAAACTGATACCACAACACATGTTGCTATCAATCCATGCATCTGGCAATAAACTTGCATCGGGATCACTTTTGCAGTTGAATCTTCCCTTCTCTCTGGCCTTCCTCCATTTGCCATCCCCCTGCTCCCTTCTTGGAAGCCAGGAATCTCGGAGTCATCTTCGACTCCTCTCTCTCCTTCATCCCTCATACTCAGGACATTTTCAAGAAGTCTCACTTTCAGCTCTACCTTTCCTCACATTCCCCCAAGACACAATGTTACCCGCGCTCTAGTTGTCTCTAGGCTTGACTATTGCAACAGCCTCCTCCTTAATCTACCTCTGTCCACTCTGCGACTCCTCCAGCTAATCCAGAATAGGGCAGTGAGACTTATTATTTGCCTCAAGCCAAGAGACCGCATCTCTCCTGTCCTACAAAGTATCCACTGGCTCCCAATCACAGCACAGATTAAATTCAAATCCCTCTGCATCATCCACAAGGCTGCCTGGGGTTGGGGACCACTCTATCTGCAACTCTTTCTGATCAAATACTCCCCCTTTTGACACCTGCGTTCCTCTGGCACCACCTCCTTGTGTGTGAAACTGTCTGCTAAACAGAGATTAAGTGGTTGATTGCTTTTCTCAGTGGGCTCCCTTCTTTGGAATAGCCTCCCCCTCCCTTTTCATGTTGGGCATGACCGCCTTAAGTTTTGGAAAACCCACAAGACCTTCCTCTTCACCTCTTCCTTCACTCCATCTCTCCCCTGCTAATTGCACAGTAGCTTGACTGAAGTGCAGGGCCATTATGCATCCTCTGGGCCCTGACCTCCCACATCCTATCATCTCAGCTGCTGTCCATTCTCTACACTTGCTTCGGCTCACCCTCCCTATTGGCAGGTGCACTTACCTTTTTCTTCATAGCACTTCACCTGCTGCTCGCCATGAGCACCACAGCACTTATCCCATACCCCCCTCCCCTCTGCACTTGCATGTTCTGAATACTCACAAGGCATAGTAGGTTTGTCTTCCCCTCCCCACTTGTCTTCATTTTGTTGGATTTAATTAACGTAATTATTTATCGTTGTTGTAATTACATTATCTATCATCCCCTGTCCCCTCGCTGTTGCCCCGTGGGCGCTTTGAAACAGTACTTTCTTCCTGTACAAGTGCGTAACAAGAGAACAATAAATAAATAGATACATCTGGCACCAAAATAACTTTTGCTATCAATCCATACATCATGCATACACATTTAGCGATACCAACAACCTTATTCAATAAGCTCCAAAACACCTGGCACACAATTATGCGATGCCAAATAAACACTTCTCAATCCATTTCCATCTATGCCTGGCATTCACATCAGGCCCAACATTCGTGCTCCCAAAATGCCACTTGCACACAAGCGTTCCTGTCAAATCTGTAATCACTCATTGAGAGCTCCCTACAATACTAGCCAACAGACACTTGACACCTGACAACATCTAACTGAGCAAGGCTCATTGCAGAGGATTTTGGTAAAATTCCTCTAAACGTCCTTGCTGCTCTTTTGCAGCACTAACCCTAAAAATCTTGCAAGGGTTAATGTTTACAAAACAAAACATTCACATACACATTTTCATACCACATCAAGCCCCCACACCATTGCATATGGCAAGCCGATCACATCAAAATGACACCTTTACGAATATGACACATTGAAATGAATACAACAGCTATTGAAATGAGTAAGAGGTGCATTGAAATGACTTTAGCATGCGTTGAAATGAATATAACATATTGAAATTCAAGGAAAGGTCTGAAGAACACATACACTGAATTATTTATTTCCTACACGGAAATGAATATCAACCAAACTGAATTGATTATCTAATGCATAGTAAATGTTTAACACATATGTATAAGTATTCTTTTCATGTATATAAACTAGGCAGAGCCCATCGGTTAGAGCTGTTTTTTTTTTTAAACAGTATCTTTATTGGCATTTAATAATTAGGTACAACCTTCATGCAGTCAAACACGGCAGAAATGAGGTATGAGAACAATTATGTTGTTCATGTTGCATTTCTAATGTTGCGGCAGAGGAGGCGCTAGAAGGCGTTAGAATCTCTGTTTAATTAGCAACCCCTGCTTCCTCCCCTCGTCTGGCATTCCATCTGTGCCCGAATAACTAGTAACAGTAACATACCCCGTAACAATTCCCTCCCTCCCCCTAAACCTATGAGCTGCTCTCTACTGGTTCCACTTGTCCTGAAATTGTGTGGCATGCTGTGTGTCTAGGCCTTTTTGGAGTGTGTCATGTTTAAAGTCGTGTGTTTAGGTACATGGTGTATCGTAGATCCGTTTTATTGGGCCCATGATCTGCACCCCTATTCCATCTTGCAGGTTTTCGACAGGAGTGAAAGTCACTACTGTCGAAAACCTGCAAGATGGAATGCGCGGCTATCGTGCGCTCACAGCCCCAGAACCCTTTAAGAGAATCAAGAGTACGAATATTCTAGTTCTCCTCACACAACAAAACTTGGCCAATCCACAATAAAGATTCCACCAGCTGACTGCACTTTCCCATTTAGCTCAATATTGTTTTTTATGCAAAGATGGTCAACATCTATCTATATATATAAAATGCTTAGGTATGTTTCCTTACTCAGCTGATGCAATTCATCAGTGTTAGGTTGCCCTTTGCTGTCCAAACAGCAAAGTGCACCTCGGTGGGTCCTTCTACTTCAACAACAGCTATCATTTTAACAAACAGAATGAGCACGGTTCTACCCAATCACCATCACCTTTCACTATCACAAACATTCTGAATAATTTCAAGTTACTTCTTTACACCACCACTTCTCTTGACACAGAGCACGGCGGTTCTAGTGTCAATGAACAGTTAATTACCGGCTCAACGTTGCTGTCTTTAAAGAGCAAAATGCTGTATGATGAATGCCTCCTCACAAGCTTAAACTGAAAGTAGGTGCTCTAACTATGCTACTATGCAATCTTATGCTGTCACAGGGACACTGCAATGAAACAAGGTTGACAATTATGCATCTAAAAAGCCACATCATAGAGGCACGTGTAATTGGTGGAACTTTAGATGCTGTTCTTATACCGCGCATACCTCTCATTCCATCTGACACAAATAAGACTTTCAAATTTAAAAGAAGGCAGTTACCTACACGTTTAGCCTTTTCCATTACCATGAATAAGCCACAGGGATCTACGCCCCCTTCCTGGAAGTGATCAGTGGTAATTCCGATGTTTAAAAAGGGGGACAGCGATTGACCTTTAAGATCTGCTACAATGGTGCATGTTACACTGGGAATGTCTAGTATTATATAAACAATTAAATGGACCCTCCACCCATAATAATGAATCGGTCAAGTGTTGGTATAGTATTTTTTTTTACACATGTTGTTATAGTCTCTTTTTTACATAGACACAATTTATTTTTCAAAATGGCTTAAAAAACAAATTACACTTCAGATGCATCTTTACAATGAAGAACTTCAATAGAGCGTACACTGTATTATGTTCATTATTCAAGGGCATGCAAATCTTATAAAATATTAACAATGATTTTAACCATGTCCTTTACGTAAGGGCCACCAGGCCACAGCTGAATATTTTCTATTTATGAGCAGTTAGCTTATATTAAAATAATATTATTTGCTCAGTGAATATGGCAGCTGTCTATGTGTGTGAATGCTCTACTGCCCATTTAAAGGAGCATATTTCAGATGAATACATATCAAAATATAAGTACACATGCCTAGTATCTTGTATGTGAATAACTGTTCATATACATCAGATTCCTCACATTTTGAGTTTGATTCAGTGAACATTTTGTTTTTACAAAATGAAGGCACAGGGAAAGCCAGAGGCCACTCTTGTGACACAAGGTCGTATGATTGTTTGATTTATAGAACATGCATGAAAACTAAATCACCTCTTGGAGTTTGGCAAATGAACAGGTGGATCAATGGTTATGATGCTATGTCAGGCAGAGGATTAAATGTATCTTGTGTGCTTAGAAATCAGTACCTCAAGAGGTATTTGTAGTGCTTATTAGTGGTACCACTTGGGAATGATTCAGCTGGTGGCAAGATTGACTGTGACACTTGCTATGTTATTGAATTGATGCATTGTTCCCCCAGATTATGAGACATGAGGATATCCCGCATGAACATTTGTGGTATTGGTAAAGCGCATTGGGGTCAGCAGTGAGAAGAGGATGCTTTTGAGTGACATCCAGAATGATTTCCTGAGGCGACCTTAATACCTAGGAACATTTTTTGCCTGAGCTGCAGGCTTTTGCAGATGGAATGGGGGATTGCCAGGAGGTTGGCTTCCGCAAAGCAGTGTTGAATTTTGTATCAGCCAGAACCTTGAGGCTTTCCTCCTACAACCTGGCAACAAAGCCTGTGAACCTTTAACTATTTCTGTGAAAAGGTGGAAGCAAGGAAGTTGATTTGATGATATCACCTTCAATATTCTGAATTCTGGACAGGGAAAACGTCTTCAATGACAATATAACATTATTTAAACATAATTGTTATGAAAGGATGGTTAATTCTAAAGCTGCCACATGATGAGAGAGTGGGGAAGAACGGAAATTCAGAGGGGCAGCATAGAACAAAAACAAACTGTAATAAAAAGGATTGGAGAAGAAGGATAAGAGAATTTGAAGTACCAATTCTTGTTAAAGGAATGGTGCGGTCAGAAATATTATTGTCCCTATGTTTCGGCCATGTGTTTTTAACCATACGTTGATCGATCGTACAAACATTTCCTATGCAACTTACTAGAGTTTTTGTCTTTTGAACACATCACTAGACGCATACCGCCCATTTCACAACGCCAAAGCACGTCTCGTGTTAACATTCTCTGCGCTTCAGCTAATGACGTGTTGCCATGAAAATGGCAGGACGCCTCTTTCCTCAATAAGAATAAACAGACTGTTTCACAACACACAACATCAGATTTTCTATTCCATTCCTCTCACTGTATTTCCTTGAGTATTCTGTGACTCGTTTCTGTGCTCTGGTCAGCTACCTTCGTTGCTTGTAGCCTGTGCAAACAGATACCAGTACCATCGCTATAAATTATTTTCATTTGTTTACCACACAATGGCAACAATAATGCCCTACCAGTACGAGCCCGAGTATTCCGAGGAGGAATTACTGGAAAGAGAAAGATGCGGTAACGATGGGGCTTCAGACGACAGTTGGGAGGACGATTCAACAGATCAAGAGCCTGAGCCTAGTCGCATGAACGTCTCCACCTGGTGTACCTGCAATCGGTGGGCGCTAATGCCAACCGAGTTGGAGAACTGCTGCTGCAGAGAAAACTCTGGATGCTTGTCCTACATATCGCAAGGTGAGCCTCGGCCGCAATGCGTTACCAAGCTGCCAGACTTCAGGGCAGCCTGCCTCACACGGTCCGTGTTGAGGATTTTGATGGTGCTTATGCACGAACTTCGCGCAACAGTTCGCCCTCGTAATCCAAGTAACAAGTAAGTATACTCTGGTTGTGATGTCAGTTAGGCCACTACTATTTCATGGTTGTCTCCAATATTCTCGTAACTTCAATATATCAATGTCATATCAATATAGTCTTACAATTCTCTAGTAATAGTCGTATAAAAGTCGTTCAATATTGTGCATTGTCTAGGTAGCATTTGTCCTGGCAAAAATGCCAATGGATACAAGAATTGTCATTGACAAGTAAGGTTTAATACACTTATCTTGGTCATTTAAAAACAGTTTGCATCCTTCTCTTTCACAGGTGGTACCGGCTGGTGGCCTATCGTTTTTTTACATGGTGGCTTCATGGGAGGCTTGGACACCGTGTTCGACGAGTAATACCCGCCTGTGTCGTTGGTGCCATTAGAGAAACTTTCCCCAGTGACAGCGGTCAGTACAGGGGATTTTCCCTCACTGTGCTGCAACCAGACCTTTACAATGTGTAGTAGTTTTGTGCCATCAAAATAAAAAACAAAATAAAACACAACATATTTTTTATCAATGGTGGTTTCAGTTTTTCTGTGAATCAAGTATGTCTCCATTCAGCAGTGTTCCGGTGCCTTGTCTGCACGCCCAGGCCCATCTATCCCCCCTCCACTATCAAAGGCAGTTGGCACCAGTGGATGTGCGCTGCCAAGGGGTGCCACCAGGGGCGCGAACGGCCCAGGTGCCAAACACCATGTACACTTCAAAGGTATCTTCCGCACAGGGGCCATTGTACACATGCCCTCCTCAGACCCCGTGTCTCCAGGCAGGCTCCCCTTGAAGCAGGCCGCGCCCCCGCAATCCACATAATACCACGACATATACACGTCATTTATTCACATACACACCCCTTTTTGTAATTCTTTATAAACCACTTGATATTTATCATGAGAACACCTTTGAGCACTGCAAGTCAACTCGTGAACGTGCTACCTAAGAACCCCGGTGACCGATGCTAATCTGCTCGTCGTCGTGCTATCTGTGAACTTCTGTGACTGCTGCAAGTCAACTCGTCAGTGTGCTACCTGTGAACATCTCCCTGTTCTCCTGCCACTAACTACTTTGCTTGCTGAATCTAACTGTTTGTTGGTCAAGGTAAGGGCATGTATCCTAATCATATCTCCTTCATCTCTAAATTTCTATCTATTTCGAACTAACGTACTCACTAGTGCTATGTTCATTCGTCTCATTGCTATTGACTCAAGTTTCATTTTTTATGTTATCGATATATCAATTTTCATCAGTGTCAATTGGCATCGAATTGCATCCTTTGCGGACCGTGTCTATAATAAGCATATTTCCTTTTCATGCACGATAGTACATTCAAGGGACCAGTAACATGTTCTGATTTTCGTCACATCAATGAATTGTTTATGAAAGTTATCCTATAATATAGCCGCCCACGCTGCACTGGTTTTGCTGTGGTGACTAAAACAAAGCTTGCATTGAAGAATGTATGGTCTAATTCCGTCTTTCTCACATTTTTATGCAAATTAAATTTCGAATTTACAAATTTTTGCAAAATTTACAACAATGCCTGCATGTTCGATTTTCGGTTGTCCCTTCGAAGACACATGACAAATCTGAAGGAACTACAATGCATGTATTCCCTAAGACTGTAGATCGAATTAGAGAATGGGTCAGATATTGCGTATATGCACCGGCAGAGCTTGAAAGTAGAGTAAAAAAAAGTCTTGGAGGACAAGAGGAGTAATCGATACCGCATCTGCAGCCTGCACTTTACCCCGAATATGTACGACACATCCTTGTACACAAAGAACAATCAACGGAGAACGACTCGAAAATTGCTCCCAAACGCTATTCCAACTTTATTCATCCACATGCCGCCACAGGTGAGTCACACTTCTGGATTTAGCTTCAGGCCTTGCGGTAGTGTGCAGGTAACCAAATGGAATGATTGGGATTTTAGGTATAAATGTAACTAATACCTATGCTATAGTGTCCTTTGAAATAAGCATAAAGTTTCCATAATCTGTCTACTTACATGGCAATTTTTAAGATTAGCATTTCTAAATCAAATAATATTTTCCCTTTACAACTCCATAACTATGCACTGAATATGAAGGAGCAAGATTCAGCATCCATGTCTTGCATATCAGATAGTCTTACTTAGCTATTCTGTTCTGGAATTGTTGTATGCATGGAATTTGTGATAGTCTGATCATATTTACGTGCTGTGTCATTCGTTTACACAATGTTTCATTCGTGGTTTGCTATTGATATGTACCTTTGTCCGCGTCCCAATGTGTGTGTTCAATTTCCAATATTTTCATCCTTACTAATCAAGTACTGTGTTTCAGGGAGATGCTGAAGCGTCCACTACAATTACTTCATCCCTTGTAGTTGATCCAGAGGTATGCGTACTGACAGTTCCATCGAATGAGATAATCTGATCATATTTACAAATCGTGTCATTCGTTTACACAATGTTTCATTCGTGGTTTGCTATTGACATGTACCTTTGTCCGCGTCCCAATGTGTGTGTTCAATTTCCAATATTTTCATCCTTACTAATGCAAGTACTGTGTTTCAGGGAGATGCTGAAGTGTCCACTACAATTACTTCATCCCTTGTAGTTGTTCCAGAGCCAGAGGTATACATACTGACAGTTCCATCGAATGAGATAATCTGATCATATTTACATATCGTGTAATTCTTTTACACAATGATTAATTTGTGGTTTAATATTTATACGTACCTGTGTCGTCGTCCTAAAGTGTGTGTTCAGTTTCCAATATTTTCATCCAAACTAATGCAAGTACTGTGTTTCAGGGAGTTGCTGGAGCTTCCTCTACAATCATCCCTTGTAGTCGATCCGGAGCCAGAGGTATGCGTACTGACAGTATCCTGAAATGAAAGAAAGCCGGTCTAATTTTATTTGTAATACAAATGACTTATTTTAAATGGATACTCTTTTCTAGGGATGTATACAAGATCCGTATATTGAACGGGAGGCACGTGGATCCGAGTCAGTGCACCAGCTTGCTGTTGGTGATGTTGGAGTAAAGAAGGTTTCAACGAAAAGAAAGAAAAATAAGGTTATTTATGAACAGTTTCTACTTTTAGCAGTTGTTTTGTGCTGAGGCCTTCATTATATGCTTTTTTTAATGTAAATTGTACGATACTGTATGATGGATTTACATTGAACATCCTTTTTCCTATCTGTCCTGTAGTCGCCCGATGGTGCACGGACTATGCAGACACAGACAGCGTCAAAAATGAGAGATGCTGCTTGCCAAACTGTTTTCACCATGGAGGAACTATCAATTGAGGCGCGGCATGTTCAGACTCGAGATGCCTTTGTCCAATGGCCAGAAAATGAATTTAATGTGACCGGCGAATACAGCAAAGTGTTTTTGGACCATTGCTACAATGCGACTGCAAAACCAGAAGAAGATGAAACTGATTGTATTGAAGATACTTTTGAATTAGTCGCAGAACACTTGACACAATCGACACCCGCCAAAAAAAATGCCACATAAAAAGCAGTCTACATTGATGTTTTCTCCTATTCACGGTCAAGTAACAGACGTTGAAATGACAGTGTCACATCCCCCATTACAGCTGCTCCTCCCTCCTCACACTTACCTGCAAAGGCAATCACGGCACACACATCAAGGCAGCAGCATCCTACCCAACGAGTGAGAACACCAGCATGCAATCCGGGTGTTTTCCGTCCTTCATTTCGTTGGCAGTTGCCATGGAAACTTTCACACAACTGGCAACGTCCCCGGTCTTCACGATCATCCTTGTGACACATAGAGAGACTTCCACAGCAACCTCGATCATCCTGCATCACGTGATCAAGATCACGTGACAATCCTCACGCTGCACGCTTCTGTGATTCACATCACGTGACTGCCTCAAACGAGTGCAAAAGCATCCGAAAACACGGAAGCAGTGCTTCACAGCTGATCTCGTGAGGATATTTGGCGTTCCTTGTTTTTCCCTTCAAATCATGTTTACTACGAACTTCTGTCCCTTACGACCTTGGACTGCTCAACGGACCTGATTTTTGCCTATCCCCTGGATTGCTTCTGATCAATCTCTCTGGAACTTTGGATCTTTGAATTCTGTATCTTGGAACTTGTGCTTTCAGGTCTTTGCCATCTGACCCAGGTGTTATCCTCCTACGAGCCGTGCGGAACGCCTGGTCTTCCAGCCCTCGACCTCCTGCTACCCACTACATTCAAGGCACTGCTGTGATACACTGGGGTAAACCCTATTCCAATTAGTGTTTACATTGCATTTCATTAGTACTGCACCTGTTTAAATAATCACTCATTGCCTTACAGTGGTCTGGGGTTCTTCCGCTGTTCCTGGTCCCTGATTGACGGCTCACAACACCTGTGGCCTCAAAGATTGCACAGGCAGTTTATTTCTCCTGCCTGTGCAGTACTTGGGGACGGAGGTATGATAATCTGCACGACCACCAAGATCAGAACAGACAGAGACTGAAGCATCAACACAATTGACCGACGAACTAGACAAAGATCTCAACTATAGTATGCCCCGTTTGGCTGATATGTCCACAACGATTCAGTCCGAAACAACATTAATGCAGGATGACAGTCTAATAAAGGAGGCCAAATAAATAGTATTCGACAGCAGCTTGATGGAGATTATAAAGATGCTCAAATGTGTGCATTCAGTGAGAGGGGAAGTATGTGGGAAGCCAATGGTGAATGTGACTCGTCTAACACAAGGAAGTAACCTCAAAATACATGCCACCTATGAAATGTTACATAAAACAATTTCATGGTCCGCTCAACCAATGCTGGGGAAACTGCCAGCTGGCAATCTACTGTGTGCAGCAGCTTTACTTTTCAGTGGCTCTAGTTTCTGGAAGTTATCCAGTTTCTGTCAGTTTGTGGGACTACATTTCATTTCTAAAACGCAGTACTACAAATATCAACGTGATTATCTATTCCCTGCCATTAGCGAAGCTTGGAAAATTGAACAATTGTCTATTCAAAGTACATTCTCCGACAAACGGTTCAGGCTAGCCGGCGATGGACAGTGTGACAGCCCCGGGTTTTCTGCTAAGTACTGCACTTACCACTTTCAGGACATGGAAAGTAAAAAAACGGAATCCTCAGTGGTCATGGAGAAACTTGGTTTTATAAAATCACTGGAAGATCTACAATCGAGGTGAATGCAAATCGACCTCATAGCCACGGACAGACACGTTTCAATATCCAAGACAATGAGAGAGCAGTTTCCAAATATTAAACATCAATTTGATGTATGGCATGTTGCCAAATCAATCAATAAAAAAATCTCGGCTGCAGGGGAAAAAAAAGGTTTGGAAAGTATTTCACAATGGTCCCAGTCTTTCAGCAACCATCTTTGGTGGAGCTCCAAAACATGTGATGGGTATGCGGAAATTCTACTGGAAAAATGGTGGTCACTAATGCACAACTGTTGCAACGTTCACCACTGGACAGAAAACGAACATTTCCACCAATGTCAACATGGCCCTTTGTCCCCGGAGCAGGCACGGAAGAAGAAGTGGTTGATTCCATCTTCACCTACACACAAAGCCCTTGAGAAGATTGTGTTTGATAAAACTCTATCAAGAGATGGAAGGGACTCACAGAATTCTGTCACACAGGAGATTTGGAGGTGTTCCACAATATATGCCTAAAGTGCAGGTCAAAGAGATTGCATTTCGGCATCGGAGACATGAAATATAGGACATTACTAGCGGTATTAGCGCATAATGAGCATGTAGGCCGTGAACAATCTAGGACTGCAGGAAACTTAGGGATGCTTCGCTACACTATGGCCTTTACGAAAAGAAGCAAAAAATGGGAGGTCAAATCAGTATATGAGGAAATGGAATTCGATTTTGTTAAATAGCTTATTATTAATGTCGTAGAGATGCATACTCATGGAATTGCGCGCAAATCTGTTCAGAGCACACATACATTGCCACAAAACATTGCCAACGTGCCATGTCCACCCAATGTAGAGCTCGTTGAACAGTTCAAATCCTGGTACAAATGATTACCATCTGTTTTTATTTTTGCCAAAAATGTTTTTATAAAGTGTCCAAATAAAGTATGCAATTTCTCTTTTGAAATCTATCCTCTTTGTCCTTTTAAAAAAAAAAATAGTACAAGAATGTATGTTCATTGTGAGTGAAGGTCACCAGCTTTGAATGTTTGCTTGGGAGCTGGGGAGGCCCCCGCGTCGCACACAGTATAAGGTTCTATTGTTTTTTTACCTTGAGAGACAGGGACCATTCCAAAAGGTATTGAATTGAAGGAGGGGTGTAATAACGTAAAATATGATAATGTTGTCCATTCCAAAACTGGACTTAGTTACATGTAAATTCAGTTTATGAAAAATCGTTGACATGAACGGAATCTGCGTTACGGTCTGCATTACGCCAAGAGAACGGAAATGTAGAATATAATGTAAGTTTCTCTTTAGACGATTTTATACCAGAACTAGTCCAAATATCAATAGCTGACCATTACTGCTGGGTTACATTGTACTTGTTCGTTCTGTGTGGCATATTGCAATGAAGCGCAAGTACAACCTTTGTGTGCTGGTCTTTCTACCGGGCACGTGGGCAGTCCAGCGGCGACACGCATGTAGACCACCACTCGTTTCCCCCTGGTTCAACGCTAATAAATCATTACATTATGCACCTCAAATTGTTGCCTCAGATTACGCATTATGTTTAGAGCTGAACATACTCCACTGCACTATCCTCGGAAGCAAATAGCGGATTACTTTCCGCGTTGTGTTCTCTCGGTTCACATTTTGTCCCATCTGTGCTAATAAGTAAAATGATTAATTGTAATAAAAATCGGCTACTGAGACACATTTCTATTTTTATGTTTTGCAAACAGGTACATCCTGCCATTCTGTGATTGTCATCTATTCCATACCCCAACCGATTGATTCTTCAACTGCCTGCTGCAGCTACATGTCAATCACTGGATTTATTTGACTCTTTTTTGGGACAATCACCAAGGGCCGATATGCCCTTACGCTGTACCAGCGATTCGGAGCAACATTACAACCTTTGCGGTGGTCTAGTGCCAAATTCATGGACCAGCCTTGCAATTCACCGTGCAACCAAAGTGTTTCATTTACCCAAAACGAACACCCTATGTACCCAAAAGGAACAGCGCCTGACTCACGATAAACATTTGCGTATCGAGAGCAAAGAAAAATAGTTCCATTTTGATTGAATATGTCAATCGCCGAATGTTCTCGAAGCATTTAATATGAAATAAATTTACTTTAACAATTGTACAGTCTTGCTGTTTCCTTTTAAAGTACAGTTTCATATTCTGAATTGTGACGCGCTGTGTTGTGAGATGATGTGTGTTGTTTTCCGGGTTCTGCGTCAAGTCGCGTAGGTGACAACTGGGTGCGTTTGGCTACGCTGCTCAGTAACGTCACGCAGAGAGGCAGAGAATATCAATGATTTGGTGATGTCAGGCTCAGGGGCGGGGGATATGATTTAGTGCCGCAAAGGCAGTTCACCCAGGGCGATGTGTCAACTGATAAGATTATCACAAGATAGCCGCGCCCTGCTGCCTGATTTCGCTTGTGTTCAAAAGACGAAAACTCCGGTAAGTTGCATAGGAAATGTTTGTAAGATCGATCAACCTATGGTTAAAAACACATGGCCGAACCATAGGGACAATAATATTTATGACCGCACCATTCCTTTAACAATATTTTATTTTTTAAATCTACCTTTTTTTAATTTTACATAGTGGATTTTTTAAGTTATTTCATATGACATGGATTGTAGTTTACATGAATTTGGTCAGTATTTAAAGAGTGCTTGTTGTGGTTGGAGGAGATATGATGTGATAAAAACTAATTCTGGTGACCTCCATTGATGGTTATGGATGTAGCAGCCAGCTAGCCATTACACATCTGAAACCAGAAAATATAACATTTTGACCTTTATCTTAAATGTATTTAAGTGATATGAAGTGAATGGAAAAACCCAGACAATGTAAAAAGCCTGCATAAAATATTCTGTCTTCCTCAATTTCTTTCTCACCAAATTACCTTCTAGATAAGAGTCTTCTAGTGGATCGCACTGGACACTTAATTCATTTTGCACACAACACAAAGTCTGCAAACACTGCAGGATCATGTAATGTAAATGTGTTATGATGTGCAAGCTTCATATGACCATCGTTTTCTGCCGTTCTATTATTTATGTATTTGAAATTGTTAGCACTTTTCTTCCCCAGATAAAAGGAAAGAACTACAATGAATAAACAGAATGGACGCTTTGTGACCGATTTCCTTCTGTTGGGGCTCACAGACAATCCGCAGGTGAAGGCAATCCTCTTTGTGGTGTTTTTGGTAATATACTTGGCCACTGCATGCGCAAATATTATCCTGATCACTGTGTGTGTCCACACGCCTCGTCTTCACACTCCATGTACTTCCTGATAGTCAACCTTTCTGTACTTGATCTTTTATACTCATCTGTATTTGTGCCCAATCTCGTGGTCCGCCTCTTGTTGGACATATGGGGCATCAGCTACTTTGGATGCGCAGCTCAGATATTCTGTTACTTGCTCCTGGGGTGCACAGGGAGTGTTCTCCTGACAGGCATGGCATATGATCGCTACGTGGCCATTTGCATCCCCTTTCACTATGTAAACATCATGACGCCCTCAACTTGCATCAAGATGGTGGCTGGTTGCTGGCTTAGTGGCTTCGTGGTAGCATTCCTGGACACATGTTTTACGTTGCAGTTGCCTCTATGTGGTCACAATGTCATCAACCATTTCTTTTGTGAAGTCAAAACGCTCATAAAGATGGCATGTGCAGACACCTTTATCGCAGAGATGGTTATTTTCTCTGGCGGGATCATTATCTTGCTAATCCCAACACTTGTTATTGTCATCACCTATGCCTACATCATCATGGCGGTTCTTAGAATCCGCTCCAACAAGGGCAGAAAGAAAGCATTCTCCACCTAGTGGTTCTCATCTCCTTGTTGTTGCTATAACATATGGGTCGGCCATCTTTGTATATATGAAACCGTCGCCAAGCAACTCAGACAATCAAGGAAAAATTATCTCTGTGTTTTTCACAGTCGGAAATCCAATGTGGAACCCCATTATCTACAGTTTGAGGAACAAAGAGATACAGGCGGCTCTGCAGAACCTCTTAAAGAGATGATAACATGTTTAAGTATCTCTGACATCTAATGAAACTGATAACAAACAGCTGCCTCTTCCCCGCCACTCCCCTACAAACCACAGTGTGGTACTGTACAGTTATGGGTTTCCTAAAGTGCATCGCTGCATAGGTCTGTGCTATCTGAATATCCACCTGCACACTTCTGCATTGTTGTCATTGATATGATTAAATGTTTATTAATAGGTTGTAGGGGGCAGCATATCAGGACCTACATGCGCTGTAGGTGGGTAACGTTACAACTGACTAACTTGAACCATGGTTCAATGTACTGCAAAATTGATTTTAATCAGCTTGAATCTGTTTAATGTCTACAATGCTGACTAAGAAATGCATTCAAGCACCAGAGTCCCAGATTAAATCAGTTCTGCTCATAGGAACTTATTTTTTTAATAGGGTTGAATTTAATAGAACTGGACTGTTACTCGTTCCAAAAATCAAATAAAAAACCTAAACAATTTCACTGAAAGTAGAATAAAAACACACACTGGTCGATCCAGCAGGTCCTCTCATCTGTTTGTGCCACTCAAATTGAGGTTTGGATCTTTCGAAGCATTTAAATATCTAGTTACAAATTATGTGAATAATTTGATTTGATTTAAACCCTTGTTTTTTCATAGGCTTGCATCAGATTAGAGACAGTTCATTCATCCCCAATATATGTATTTTAAGGGCAATAAAGTCAATTTAATTAACATGAATGTAATGAATATTTCATAAGGGTACTGCAGGCGTTCAGAGACTTCCTTGTCTGGTGCAGACGTTTGGCCATTGGGGTTGTATGTATGTCTGTACGTGTGAGGTTTTATATAGCGGTAAAACAGCTGAGAAGCAACTGAGCGCTACGTACCACACGGATACGGTAATAGGCTGTGTGGCATCGTCTTATGTTCTGCTTGAAAAATCAATCCATTTCACAATCCCATTGTGCATGGGAATGAATTGATTTTCTGCTCAGCTCCTTGCTCACCTCCCGACCCTTCAGGACCTCTGTGGGCACACTCCCAGAACCCCCACAAACCCTCATTTTCCTCATCTCCCTCCAGTCAACAGTCTCCTTGCCCACTCCTCTCCAGACCCACCCCTTCACACTGCCCACTTATCTCTATCTCACTGCTAGTTCCGATCACGTCCACTTTCACTGTCCATGCATATACAGGGGACGTTTTGCACTGGATTACATGCAAAATATCTTCTGTTCAATGCATGGCAAACACAGTGTAGCATAGACCCCTGCACAACATTGGGGACTGACAGTGGGGTGGTCCAAGGAGTCGGTTATCATACTGTGCTAGTGGATGTGCTGGGTGCAGAGTTATGTGGGTGGTCCCCAGACCACCCAAGAAGGATCCCTGCAATAAGTCAGGGGGAAGTCGCAATGGCACTCACAACCCCTTAATTCCACCTATGCTAAGGGTGATAGCCACATAACTTCTTTGTACAACCCTACCTGTAGTCATGACAATCAGAAAGTGCTATCCTACTCCCGACCCAAACACTCAGTAGATAAATCAATTACTTTCCATTCATGGAGATGCACTTGCAGTATCCTAAATTTATTTACAAGTGTTGATAAACCTTACTCTCCTCGAGAACCATTACCAATAAATCAATTAAACCAAGTAATAAGTCCAGCACGGCTCGATTCTACGGCCCCTCCTCGAGCCTGAAGATTGCAGGCGGCTTTTAACGGGCATGGGATGCTAAGAGCCAGTCGTCCAAATACGGATACACATGGATACCCTGCAGATGAAGATAGGCCACGATCACCGACATCATCTTCGTAAAGACACGCAGTGCCGAACTGTGGCCAAAAGTAAGCACTCGAAACTGAAAATGCTCCTCTCCCACAAAGAAACAGAGATATCTCTTTGTGGGCCCCAGATCAGGATATGCATGTAGGCATCCTGAAGGTCCACCACGCTGAGCCAATCGCCCATCTGCAAAGAGGACCGTGTCTGGCCGGGCGTGATCATCTTGAATTTCTCTTGGGGTAGGAAAAGATTGAACTGGGAAAGGTCTAGGATGGTGCCCAGGCCAGCCTGGTTGGGTTTGGGCACCGTAAACAGCCGGGAGTAGAAGCCTTCCCCTCTCTCCTCAAGAAGAACAGGTTCCTCAGCTCTGAGGTCCTGCAGTTTCTGCACCTCAGCTTTTAGGGAGGGCGATCCCGACTGCTGGAAAGGAGGGTTGAAGGGTGGGGTGGGGGTAGGGGTAAGCGGAAACCCGCCCGAGCGACTGACAAGACCCACCTGTCCTCAGTGATTGTCTGCCACACCTCCCAATGAGACGCAATGCATCCTCCCACCGGGGTCTCGTGCGAACGAGGAGAACCCTCATTTGCCAGGTTTTTCAGTGGTGTTACCACCTGAACCTGGGGAGAAGGCTGAGGAGCGGGGGAAAAACCGAGTTTGTTGCTGCCTCTGGCGTTTATTACCCAAAGGAGTAGCCACTCTGCAGGATTTCATGTCTAGAAAGCCCCTGAAACCAGAGGAGGGCCGGCTTTGCGACAACGGTCTCCTGGTCCTAAAAGGGGATTTAACCAGGACGGACAAGGACTTAGCTGTCTGGGTGCTGTCCTTCGTTTTGGTGAGCTCCACATCCGTTGTGGAATGGAAAAAACTCCTTACCGTCAAACGGCAGGTCCAACACCTTGTCCTGCACCTCCTTCGAGAATTTAGTGGCATGTAACCACGCCTGTCGAGAGGTATCAACACCCAGCATAAGGCCCCGAGCCGACGCGTCGACGTGATGAGCCGCGGCCTCAAGCAGATCCTGGACCAAGACTCCGGCATCGGATAAACCCGCCTTAAAGTCTTCCAGCTTCTCGACCAGAATGAACTCCTCAAACTCCGACAGACCTTTCCACATCTTCATATTCGCCCCAGCTAACACCAGTTCCGCATTAGCCTGCCGGAGTTGCAAGGCCGAGTTAGCGAAAATCTTCCTCCCAAGGGAGTCGAGGAGTTTGTCCTCTTGCCCCAGAACCTGAGTAGCCGTCGTAGAAGAGGACGCTGCAGGGGTGGACTGTAAAATGGCCGCAGCCACCACTGTGGAGGAGAGGGGCGGACAAGATGATAGGGCCACCTCTTCCTAAGAACGCAGCCCGTATCGCGCGTCAATTTTCTTATTGACAAAAACTCCAGAGTGTGGCTTTTCTCAGTACCTGCAGACCTCAGCCAAAACGTCCATCTGCAATAACAGGCCGGTACGCTCCGAAGGAGACACGGTGAACGCCCCCGAAAGCACACCCTCCTGCGGGGCGGGTGCCTCGGGCACCGGAACATCCAATAGGCACATCATGTCCAGTACCCGGTCATGAAAAACTCTAATAGAGCGTGGCTGGTCTTCGCTGTCCTGGTCACCCTGCGCGTCATCTGACAAGTCGGGATCCTGTTGAACCGTGTCAGGCACTGCCTTGTCCACAGAGGACAATGGAGGCAAGGGCGGAAGGGTCGGGGGAGGCACCGCAGGCAAGGGCGGCGCCGTTGGAGCCACCGGGGGAGCGGGTGGAGCCGGAGGCGCAGGCGGGCATATCTCCCTAAAAAGACCCTTGAAATACTCCCTCATGGGGTCAGTACGCATGAGCATCTGAAATTTGCCGAAAAAGGCATCCTCCGGAGGCGGTTTTGGAGCTACCAGAGGAGGCCTCTCATGAGGAGGATAAATCCAGGGACGCAGAGGAGAGGAATGCCAAACAGGCCCATCTCACGATGTATCCACATAAATCAAGGCTGCAGAACCCACAGGCAGCGAGATGTGCGGAAGGAGCATCCGAGCATTCCAGTCGTAAACTGGGTGAAACGGAGGCGCACAAGGAATTTTATGTTCACCCACAGAACCAACTCCTACACCTGAGGCCGATGGCGTAGTTGTAGGGTTAGCACCTAAAATGGCCACCGTGGTCATGGCGGGAACGGCCGCCATTTTGCCATCACCTAAGGGGAACTGCGGCATGTGAGGAAGTGAGGCAGGGGTCCCCATTGATGGATCAGTGGTCTTAATTTTAGCCTTAATATATGAGGCCTGGAATGTTTTTGCGACACACCAATAGCCAAACCAGCCTTCACAGGAAGAACCTTGGCGCTGCTGGTGTAGGAAGAACTTTCACTCCTTGCCCCCTCAACAGTTCTGGTGTCGCCACAAGAGCGGGAACGGTGAGAAACAACTTTCACTGATAAGGCCTTGCCAGGCCTCTCAGAAATGTTGGTCACTTTAGCCTCTGCACGAGGGACCTCGGACCCAGGTCCGGTAACAGCCTTAATAGCGCGGGCCTCGAACATCCGTTCGGTAACACCAAGCCCAGCCAAGGCCTCGGGCGCACCCCAGTACTTTTGAGAGAAGCCAATAACGAGGCCTCAGAGCAAGCTCCGGTACCCCACAACTCAGTAGAACTGGGTCTACAAGCAGCCCTCACAGGAGGGGCCTCGGAGCGTGCTCCGGTATCCACAGGCCCCTTACGGAGACCCTCAGAGAAAACTCAGGTACAATTATTAGGCCCAGAAGGCACCTCGGGGCAATCCCCGGTAACAGAGTGGTCAACGCTCCTCCCGGCTCGGGAAGAGCCCGGAAAGATATCTCACGCCTGGAGTGCTCTGAAAAGTAAAGAACTTACCGCGCATTTCTTCTTTTCGTCGATAAACGCTTGAAAATGCGAAGGAGGAGTATGTCGAAACACCTCCTCCCACCGCTCCAACCGAAGTTGAAGTTCCCGGACCGAAAGGGAGTCGCAATAAAAACAGGAGTCCCAACGGTGATCCGGACCCAAACACTCTAGACAAAGAGGAGGGTGATCCGCCCTCGCGAAGCACCAGTGACACTATGAACAATCTGGAAAGTCTAGTTTGAACGACATAGACAGACTAGTACACGATCGCTAGGAGCCGAGATGGGCGGGGTTATGGCCGCGTGCCGGGCCCTGCGTAGAAAGAGAGGAAGTACTAAAAAGATTTGGAAATGTTTTGGATGCTTTTACAAAGCGCTCCGGTCCTGTCCGACAGGACAGAGGAAAGTCCCATAAGTATGGAGGAAAGGGGACGGGACCTAGGAGTAATATATTTATTTAAAGTATATGTTGAATAAATAAATTCCTTTAATGGTTACACATGCCACCTTTTCTGTGGCACAAAACAACGCTTCAATACAACACACTTTCCTTCTTGTAATAAACAGGTAAATATTACTTGATAAAATTTAGATTGGAAACAAAGTACATATTTGATTTTAAAACAGGTTACACATTCATTATACATGCAGTGCTTGATACATGGGGGTTCCCTGCATACTTGATAATGCAAGCAGTTTACAATCACACAAACTGTGAAGATACTTTTTGTTTGTAGAACCTAACTTTCTTCACCCCAAAAGCAACGCAAACATCAGTCTGCTATCAGGGCCGCCCCTTAATCACTCTCAGAGCAGAGTGTACATTTTTCAATGGAGAATGGCACTGGGTTTCACTTTATGCAAAGCACTTCTCTTCCCAAACACCAAAAACCCAGGAAGCAGTTCTATGCAGCACCCCTCTTTTTAAAGGCGAGGTCTAAGGAGTGCGGACAGTTTAGGTATTTTATTTAGGGCCAAGAGCCCATTTTGTTTAAACACAATATTTAAGGAGTGGTGACAATTGGGAATTATTTTCTAAAACACCTTTTTTTTTAAATACAATGTTTTGGGAAGTGGCATCAGGTGGAAATTTCGTTTTGGGGACAAACACCTTTTTGATGAAAGGCAGGGTTTTGGGAAGTGCTGACAATTATAGATTTCATTTTGTGGCAAGGATACCCCTGTTCATTAGTGAAATCTGGGGTGGACAGAAAAAATAAATTAACCCAATTACTTTACGTGACTATAACTTATTCCCGCTAGGAAACAGGGTGGAAGTTTCGAACTCCTCCAAGCTCTCCCCTCTGTCAATCTATTTGGGAGTTAATTAAATTAATATTCAGTCAAATATATTAAATGTCTACACAATATGCTGCCCGCACACTATTAAGGGAAGATATTAAGGCAGCAAAATCCCCCACACATTTGTTGTCCTTTGGATAGATCTACCTACATTGGACACACTTGTGTCTGGGCACCCAGGCAAGACGGCAGGACTCCTCTTTGGACAGCACAGAGTCAGTAACTTTAGTCAGAGATTGTCACCAGCTTTCATCCCTCATGTGGCTCTCCTTAAGAATCAGGGCCCAGTGAGATTTTGACCTTGCCAGTTTCTCTATTCCATCAATTGGAGTTTTCTCCACCTAAGTAAGGTCAAGCAGCTGTCTCGGGATTCACCGAGGTGAATTATAGGTAAATCCTGGAAGATGTTTAGCAGCTCTCCCTCAAAGATGTTTTTAGGCAGGTTCTTCTGTGTCCCTCCTCTCTCCATAGAGCAAGCACTTATGTCTAAGTCTCTCCCATGATATATTAAAATCAGGAGCTGCCAACTTATTAGCCTCGAATTTTCATTGGACTTCTGCAGTTCTCTCCTAACCACCTCTCTGTTGATTTGCCCTGGAGTTCCATGATGGAATTGAAGAGGTACCCCTTCTGCCATTTCTGTTTTTCAGCAGTCAGCTTTTTCACTCAAAAAGTCTGTAGATGTCAAATTTGAGTAATTTACCAATAGATGCCATATTATATAGATATTAATGTTTCCCTATTCACCACGGATAGGTAGAGCTTACTTTAGTTTCGGCACATTATTGCATGGGAGCGCTATGTTTCTTTTGCCGTTTATGCGAAAATGCACACAGTTGGGAATATGAAACATCCTCATCAGATATCTAATTTGATAAGCCATTAGCTCCCTAACTTTCAGATTTATAACATTTTTGGGGCGGCTATAAACATCTTTGAAGTTGCCACAGGGCCATAAAGGACATCAACGCCATCGCCTTGACAACAGCTTTAAAATGAGATCTGTCACAACCCTGTAAGTATCATGTCTTAAAGTGATTAAACAAAATGGCATGTGTAGTGTAAGTCAATGGGCAAACAAATAACATGGGTTTGTTCAGTTTCATGTTTCCATTTCCTTGAGACCACGTGGTTCAGAGCATCTGCAGTCTCTTGGCTGAATGTTGGTTTAGCCTGCAATAAACTGATCAATCACTGTTGCAGAGCCCAAAGCTAAGCTAATGGATACTGCAGAGATTATATCTCCATCACCAGATGGTCGCTGACATCATGAGGCTGTGCTACATTTGCCATTTTGTCCTTGTGATCTTGAGTTGACCACAATTCCGATCGAATTGTGTATATTTTTAAGAATTTTACCCACCCAGACTGGTTCTGTGTACCACCCTGTCATAAATACCTAGTGTGCATGACCTTCTAAGAGCTCTCCCTTCCAGATAAGGAGCCACGCAGACCTACAATGGGGGAAGTCACTTGTGAATTCTGCCCAGCGACTATGGGCAGCTCTGTTTTGGGCTCAGAAGAGATTTACATGTTGATTCTGATAACTAAATACCCTTTGAAATTATTACATTTGTTTTCTCAGTGCAGCATTTTATTTATTTGTATTGCTTGCATCTTTCTGTGATTGTTCAATGCACTGAATCAATGAAATTTCTTATTGTTTTTCACAGCATTAGTTTATTAATGTGGCCACAGAAAGTGAAAGGCTGCTTTTCATTTTGTCCTTCACAATGGGCATCTATCATGTTATAATGTTCCCTGTGCCAGGGGCAGAAAAACAAATAATTTCCATTTTGCAATGTTCCTTGTGTCATTTTCAGCAAGACACACACTCTGCATTCACTAGGCCCCTTTGTTGTGTTAAGGTTTTAGGCCTGTCATTTTTTCCAGTGTCTTTTCCATCAGACCAATTTATTTGGCACTAGGGGCCTAACCTGGCCTTTCAGTTATATCTTCAGGGCTGTCATTAAACCCCATAACATATATATTGGTGTAACCTAACCATATTGGTTCCTTTATGAAAGGTTTTAATTTATATATGAAATATAGCACTGTCTAGGACTGAGTCACGTAGAGTTTAGTTGCACCTATGCACTATGATGCATTCTTGAAGAGATGACTGTTCCTTTTACTGAGCCGTGCCATTCCTTTCACACTCCCTTGATGCCCATGATTAGGGTAGGGTTCCATGCCTCCATCGTCGATTGGGAATAAATGCAAATCCCCAAGTAAATTTGTCCTTGCGTCAGTAGACCATCTTAGTCCTCACTTTATCTTTTTGGTATATGGAATTTGGGAGCAATGTTTCAGGCCACCTCTCTATTCCTTCTGCTTACTTTCATCTAATTATACATGTCCTCTCGGCCTGAGCGGGCATGTCCTTACACACTTGTAGACAGGAAGGCTAGGACATCACCATTACCAAGCAATGCTCAAGGTTTCCTAACAATGGCATTTTAGAGTACACATAATCTCCTGGCACAAATGATAATAATAACAATAATAGTGAAGTGGTCTTGCAAAGCACCCTTCTGCCATTTTGTTGGCTTTGCCGTGGATACCTGGGCAAGAGAAGAGTATAGGGTTGTTAGTGGAATGGCATGAGAATCTGATGTGAAACCTTTGCTGTTAATTGCTGAAGGTCGGAAGTACTCAGTTACTGTGTGCCGATGTGCTTTCTATGTAGCTGCCAGTCATGTGGGGGTATTTCATCCTAAAAGGAGATCCCGAAGACTGGAAGTGTAGGGAATGCCTCAGGACAGTGTTGCCCACTTATGAGCTGAAATAGGGGCGCTGCTTCAGTTTGTTGATCGTCCTATGGTGTTGCCTAGGCCTGATTGTAGTTAGTGGGTTGTGTTCTGGTGTTGCGTAAGGTGGAAGTTTCAGATTCAGAGGGAGATTGCTTCATTGTGGTGGACATACAGCGTGGGGGTTGGTGAAATGGGGGGCGGGGTTGATGAAGAATGTTGAATATTGGATTAGCCAGAAAGTAGACAGAACTGCGCTGGAATATCATCACATCCCTAAAAACAACTTTATACATACTGTGTGTCTTCAAAGCTGGACTTGTAATCAGTTGCTGAACTTACTTGGTGGTATACACAGCATATTATGATTTACCATCCCTTGAGAAAAATAATGTTACAATGTATTTTTCTGTGGCACGGTCTACCTGCTCCCAGGGCGGTCTTATCTCATTACTTATGGCTTCATTATGTATGCTTTCATCATCATGCTCCATCGTCACTTTAAAGAGCACCATTTAAATAAAACACGTTACTTGTTGGTACTGGCAAGTATGTGAGAAAACTGCAGATGCAGGGCTCGTTGCCCAACTAGCCTCCCTTGAATCTAACCATTTTCATTGTATTGAGAAAACTTTGCGTGAGAAGATAAGAACATAAGGTCAGTGGACCCATGTGGACGGGCTGGATTTCTCCCATCACTTTCCTTTGTGAGGGTGATTCAGGTAGAGTTATCAGATCACTTTCCTGAACAAGGGGAAGTGTAAGAACTCAGGACATTGTGTTGCATGGGGCTATACATCTGCTACTCTTCTTATTGGCATACACCCACTACTCGTTCAGTCGGATTCAGAAGAGTGTCTTTACAGCTACAAAAAGTTTGCAGATTGACCTGCCAGCCACCCTTTACATTCTTGGATTGAGGTGTAGCAAGGTGGAGATGCATCAGTCTAAGAATAGTCTTTAACAATACATCTAACGTCACCAGTGAAGAAGGTAGGGCTTCTCTTAAAGCTTACTCTGAACTAGCATTGAAAGGCTATTGGGGCAAATTATCTTATTTAATTCCTTATTCTAAAGTGCTATCGCCACTGGTAAGGTTGGATAATTCTTCTCTTGGGTCTACCGCAGGTCTCCATTCTCATTTGGCCAACGAAACTGGAAAGGACAAGCCTCAAAACTGAAGCAGTAAGAGAACAGCAGTGTGTTTGTGGGTGCTTTGTGTGCGAGTCACGTGTGAGTGGACATGGGTGTTTGGTGATTTGTTTGGGTATGGGGGATGAAAGTGTATTTGTCACTAAATGTTCATGGCTATAGGTTGTTTCTAGCTATGCTGTAGGCATCCATATCATGAAGGTCTTACCCCCGGTCCCTTTCCACTCCCTTCTCAAAGCACCCATTCTGACACTCTATTTGGACATGCTACTGTGGTGATAATGTGTTAGTTAAATTATTATTCCTCTGGAATGCCACACTATGCTATGATTTTGCTTCATGGTTGTGCTGTACTACTATGTGATGTGCGCTTTTGTCTTCGTAATGTTATGTTTTCTTAAGTTTGGTTTAAGTGACGAGGTCCACTGCTTGGATTCTGGGGTGCCTAAAGGGTGTTGCAGAAAGCATGTATGGGACTTCCTCTCAGGTGAGGTTGTTTCTATAAATCTTTAATAGCAGCACTGCAGGGTGAACATAGACAAGACACATATACAATCCCAGTGCAATCGCAGACTGTGTAACACCTCTCCTTTCTTAACAGGTTTCAATCAATTGCCTTCAACAGAACAAGTGGAAGATTTCAAGAGTTCCCTATGAAGGAAACCACTCTCCACAATTAACACAATTACTGACTCTGTACTGCCAGGCAAACTGAAACACCCATAGATAATTCTATCAATTTAAGAAGATAAACAACACAGGTGTGCACTTCTAATAAAATTAACCCTCTACTCCTTTTAACAACATTCATGTGAAGTAACATTATCAGTGTAACTGAATATACGTTTTGGCGTGCAGGCATTTTATAAATAATTTCGACAGGGCGCCGGATTCAAATGTGCGAGTAAATACATTGTTAGTTGCTAAGTTTCTCTGTTTCCTTTTCCTGAGCAACATTAGACCTAATACTGATTATAGAGGCCTATAATTTCTTGAATGAACAGTGTCATTGTACTTACATTTAAATTCACTTATTATATTTCCCATCTACATTCTTTAAACCTTCATTAGTATATATTTTAATGGTTCCTCCACAGATGTCCCCTTGCAACTGCAAACTCTTTCAACAATCTTTCATCTGCCCTCAACAACATCAGCCTCTCCTGAATCGTTAGAGCATTGACAGTTTCTATTTCCTTTTTAATTTAGTTTAGTGTGATTCAGTCAATATAAAAACATTTCACACATACATCATTAACAGATATTTAAAAGGCATATTTCATATAATACAAATATATTCATTTGCAATTTGAAACTGATATATCATACAAAATTATAAAATTCATTAATATTTACAAATATCTCCCCTAAATAAGCAAACTTAAAACAACTCCATGGAGTATCTATTTAGAATTCATCATTATTAGCAAGATTATTGTCAACTCATGATAAAGGAGATCATCAAACCTAAAGTACAAATCCACTAGGATCTAAATGTCTTTAGAATGAAGTGAATGCACATGTATGAACTGGATGTGTGTCTTTCCAGAATTAGGGCGCATGGTTTATAGCATATCTTCTATTTTATAACCGAGCCTCACAATTGCGACAGTCAACAACATGTTAGTACCAAGCAGGTGCAAATGCCAAAAGGAATCACTTGATGTGTGTTCTGGGTTTTGTATATATTTCCCCAGAGGTACGTGTACAGGCGCATTATAAATGGCTTATCCCTCCCTAGAGGGGAGCTCAACGGCAACGTGCTCGCCTTGGAAGCAAGATGACACGAAGCAACACAGGTTCAATCCCTGGGTCCACGCTTAGAAACCTCTGGGTATGTAAGCGCGTTATAAATACGCAACTAAGACAAACAACTACGCAACTGAAACTAACAATTCCTGTAACAGCGCCTCGATGCCCGCGGGCTGTATGAGCGCTTTAAAAATGCAAATAAAATAAAAAAATAAAAATCTCATATCACATGCTGATTGGTTTCCACCATGTTCTGGCATTTACATTACCTGCAGTTGTATTTTTTTTTCTCCTCCTTCCACCGCCCACTTATTTCTAGAGTGGGTCATTTCCCCAATCTAAGAAGTATAAATGTAAGGTGCTTCTGACCTAAATTGCTAAAAGAAGAAACTGTTGTGCGTGTGTTCCCCTGATAATGAGAGCTACCTGGGTGCAAATTGGAAGAAATTGTCACACACCTTACAGCGCACATGCGCGTAACATTGGATCCGGGGACAGAATTAAGAAAAGCTAACACCAACCCTGAGCTTTCTTGAGAACTGATAGATGCCTCCGCCAGGAGGGAACCACGGGGCAGCTCCTGGAAACCCCTTGTCTGTAGAGAGAAAAATAGGCAAAGTCCTTTCTAGGGCATTACTGTCCTTTCCTCTGGGAAATAAATACCAGGTACACCATAGCATTTGCCAGCCCCGGTCCAGGGCAGCTTTTAAATGATAAAATATTATACACATAAATATGAAATACAGTAGCCTATAAACAATAATAAAAAACAGTGAACCTGGAATAAAGTCCCAGCAATGCATTACACAATGTCCACAGTTTGTTTAATCACTCTCCTATGTGGAGGAATAATTTGAGCTTATTCACATTCATTTTAAGAGTGAGTCTGAGAGAGCGTACACACTACGTACCTAAATAACAAATCATTATCTACCCGTCTCTTAAACATTAGAATGAATAACAAAGCGGGTTGTTGACATGCTTGTGCATGGCCTAAAGTACCTCACAATTCATACATAACCTATTAAAACGATTCGGCAACACCGAACAGATGTTATTTAAATATTAGGTGAGCGAAGCAGTGTGTCTGGTGCGAGTCGTGAGGACAGACTGCTGCTGAAAACACACTTCATTCCACATTTTGGGCTGAAATTTCTGCATTCCTTTTTCGACTTCTACTGATTTACAGCGAACCAGAAAGGACTTCCTACTTAAAAACCGCGCAGGCGCGGAGCGCGGTGCGGTGTGCGAAGCAGTGTGTCTGGTGCCCGGTGCCAGGTGGCGAGGCAAGGTAAGCAGTCCTCTATAACAAGATCTGTGTGACAATCTTCAAGTAAACATCTGTTCCCCACACACAGTCAAGCCTCAGTCAAGCTTTACCTATGGCTCCTCTTTCGCCAATTGATGACGACATAAGTCGCTGCTTGCGAAATAGCAAATCATCCTATAAAAACTTGGACCAACAAGACACTTCAGAACCTAGGGATCCGACGGAGGGGAAAAGTCGTAAAACAGGAAAAGGTTTCTCTGCGCCATCGGCGCTGACCTCTACGGAAAACACCAAAACCCCTACCCCCTCTGTTCTCACAAAGTTCCCACAGTGTCTGAAAGAGTTATCCCAGCTCTCAAAGTCACGCTCTCTAATGGACTCCGAAGTCACTGTGAGCCTTGAGTAGGCTTACCCAAGCAAAAACACACCCATTTCAGCGTCGCCTGTGGGTGTGGTGGGGGGGTCGATCACTCCCAAGAGGCCGTCACAAAGAAACTTACCTCAGTGGCAGCGTGTCCGAGACCATCGGGATCATCGACGTGCACTACACCCGGCGGTTCTACCGTGGTGACGAGTGAGCCCTTGCCGGAGACTGTCGGAGGACGGTCACGGCGGGGCTCTGAACGGCCGGATGCAGTGCTCTCGACTTGTTCCAAGACTGAGGCTACGCCTCCCCGACCATCCCTTGCAGCACTGCGCATCCATGAAGCAACCCGGAAGACTATTCCTAGTAACATAAGCGCTCAGCCGCTGGCCACGCCAGGTGAAGGGAAAGTGATAACAGTCCAATTTCATCAAAGTGAACTTACACCAACAAAGCCTCTCATGTGGCTAAAGCAAAGCAAGCAGATCAAATGTAAAGCTGTCCCAATTAGAAACATTTCCAATGATTCGTGGGATACGGAAAATGAGGAGCAAATTTGCTCACCAAACGACTCAGTGTTTGAAGTTTCTTACGGGGCGTCCTCCTTCGATCAGCGGGCGGCCACTGATCCAAACGAGCCGACAGAGCAAAATCAGAGAGTGGAAGTGCTAAAATCTGTCGAGGACTCACCACATACTACCTCCTCTACTCAAAGTCCAAACAGCACCTCAGTTGGGTTGTATACCCTAGGCACAGGTGAAACTCAGCTGGGAGTTCCGGGCACCGAATCTAGTACTCCCGGAAATTCAATGCAGGTGTCAAAAACTCTGCTTCCAAAAGTGATCTCCAAAACAAGATTTACGTCTGTAAAAACACTTACCAAGAAACAGTGGAATTCAGCCACAAAAAACCAGGGGGCTCAAAACTTCTTTCTGCCCCCACGACGTCTGCATCCTTTTTTTAAAAAAAACCTTTATTTTTGCATTTTAGTAAACATGTGTATCAACAAGCCCAAACAGTGGGCTACTGACATGCTGCCGTTGCCCCCCTCACGCCCACCCTCCCACCCTCCGACAGTCCCATCACACAACAGGCAGTTAATGCATTTACATTTACACAGGAGAGGTCTGTGGTGGCTGATCAGTTGTCTCGGTTGGTGCTGCGCTGGAGAGGAGGTGCGAGATGTATGTGCCCCATATATCTGGGGGTCTTGCGTGGTGGAGAAGTGTCTTTATAAATTCTGCTTCCGTTTCTTGGCAGTATGTGATGTCCCTCTTCCAGTTTGTAAGAGTGGGGGATGTGCCTCGTCCCCACGCCATGGCTACTCTTCTACGTGCCAAAACCAATAGCATGCTTGCCAGTTTCCTGACGTGTGAGGACAGGGGTCTCGTTAGGCCGAGGAGCGCCACCAGTGGTGAGTGTCCCACTCTCTCGCCGATTATTGCGTCAGTTTCGTCGAGCACATCTGACCAGAATTTAGACACTGGCAGGCAGCTCCACGCTAGGTGCAGGAAGTCAGCATCCGGGGACCCGCAACTGTCGCAAGATGCATTGGACCCAGGTTGGTGCCTGTTTCTCTTTTTAGGGGTATAATAGGTTTGGTGCAGATAGTTAAAGTGGATTTGTTTGAAGCGGGAATTGAGTGCCACTTTTTGAGTCTGTTGTAAGATATAGCTCCAGTCTTCATCAAGAATGGGGGTTTGAAGCGTGGTTTCCCATCTTGTCTTTGTTTTGGGGTTCGAGGGAAGAGTGTCCTTGAGCAGGGTTTTGTAGATGGATGAGACTAGTTTGCCCTCCCCTTGTGCCTGAATGGTCCCATGCAGTAATTGCCAGGTGGGAGGTTGTTGTGGGAATGTTGGGATGAGGGCCTGCAAGGTGTACCGCACTCTGAAGTACAAAAAGATGTCGAGGGAGGAGGTGCCCCCCTTTTCCCTCGCCTGCTGAGGTGTTATGAAGGTGTCTTGTATGAAGAAGTCGCCAAATGTTTTTATTTTGCACTTGTCCGCCCAGATCAGATACACTTTCTCGGTGGTGAGTGGGATCCCGGGAATGAATTTCGCGGGTAGAAGAGGAGAGTATCTAAGCTGAATCTTGTACTTTTGGGCCATTTTCCGCCATATTGCGAAAGTGGATTGCACTATGTTCAGCGTCGTGTGTGGCACAGCTTGATTGCTGATAATCACGGCCCTTAGCAAGTTGGGTGAGGCTAGTGCCTGTTCGACCTGTACATGCGGTTTTACGAATTGGGGTTTGTACCAGTGACTGAGAAACTGAGCTTGTGCCGCCCAGTAGTACCGTTCTAGATCGGGTAGAGCTAGGCCACCCCTATTAACAGGAAGCACGAGGGATGAGTATGCCACCCTTGAGGTTTGCCCGACCATATGAGGTCCAGAACTAGGCTTCTCAGATTACCCAGGAAGCGCCAGGACAGCAGGATGGGGATGTTGGCGAAAAGGTACAGGAGTTTGGGTAAGATTACCATTTTTACCAATGAGGCTCTCCCCCAGAGAGTGAGCGGTAGCAATTTCCACCTGTTTACCTTGTCTCTTATTGATTTCAGTGTGCTTTCGTAATTGTCTTTGAATATGTCTTGGTGGTTTAGGGACACTCTAATTCCTAGATATCGGACGTGGGCCGTCTCCCACTGGAAGTTAAAATCGTCTTGGACTATTTTGGTTTTTGTGTTTAAGGGAAAGACGATTGATTTCGATTGGTTAATTTTCAAGCCAAACTTAATTATTTCTCGCATGATCGGGTTAAGGTTTTCGCTGGGGTTTTGCATGAACAGGACTATGTTGTCGGCATAGAGTGATATTATTAGCCGGTGAGGTCCTATTTTAAGTCCTCTCTGGATATGACGTTCCCTTAGGCGCGCTGCTAAGGGCTCCATCACAAGGGCGAATATCATGGCGGATAGTGGGCATCCCTGCCTAGTGCCACGCTGGAGGTTGATATGTGCCGAGCGAGTCGGCCCGAGCGCGATTGCTGATAGGGGCTGGTTATAGAGGAGTGAGACCAGCTTGATAAACTGTTTCCCAAGTCCGAGCTGCTGTAGCACGGCGAACATAACGGGCCACTCAACAGAGTCGAAAGCCTTTTTGGCGTCCAGCAGCACCGCCACTGCCTGCTGATCGGGGTCAAGTGCTGCCAGAACCCCAAACATTCTGCGTATTCCGAATGTGGTGTTTCGGCCAGGCACGAATCCCGCTTGGTCGGCGAGTACCAGCGCAGGCATTAATGGGAGAAGCCTATTAGCGAGGATCTTGGCCAGGATTTTGTTGTCCAGATGAATTAATGCTATGGGGCGGAGGCTTGTCTTTTTTGTGTAGTAGTATTACGTTGGCTTCTCTTAGTGTCTGTGGGAGAATGCCGGATTCGATTGCAGGAGAGGGGCAATGAGAGGTGCGAAGTGTTTATAAAACTCACCAGTTAGCCCGTCGGGCCCCGGGGCTTTGGAAGACGGTAGACTTTTGATGGATTCTTGGATCTCTTCCCGCATTATGGGCGCATTCAGTGGCTCACGGAGTTCCCCCTCCACCCAGTAAAGTTCTGTGTCGTTGAGGTAGTTCCGGATCGCATCAATGTCAGCTGGGCCCCCGGCGCTGTATAGATCCTGGAAGAAAGCCCTGAATACCTCGACTATGTCATCTTCTTTGTGCAGCATATTTCCCTGCGGTGTCCGGATGCTGTCCACCCTTCTCGGCCTCCTATCTGCCACTATAAGACGAGCAAGAAGGGCTCCAGGCTTCTGGCCTTCGCCGTATTGTCTAATTCTGTGATTGTGACCCAGAAATGTAATCTCCCGTTCAGCCAGTTTTCTAAAGTTCAGAAGTTCTTCTTTCAACCTCACCTGGATTAGGTCTGAATTGTGTGCGGCTTGCTGCTTTTCCAAGTTCTTCAGGTGCGTTTCGCAGGTCTCTAGTTCGCGTCTGATAAGTTTCAGGATACCGTTTTCCTTGGCTAGGCAGACGCCTCTTACGTAGCATTTGAGAGATTACCATAGCACTCCGGCAAAGTTGACGGTGCCTTGGTTAATGTCAAGGAAGGCATTGATTTCCTCGCTTAGCTCGGTGGCAAATGTCGGATCAGCGAGGGATCTGGGTTTGAAGCGCCATTGTGGAGGTCGTGGTCTGGTGGTCGGCAGGTGGCATTCGAGTGTTACCGTGGCGTGGTCTGAGAAGGTTTTGGGGAGTATTTGACATGCGCCCCATTGCCAGTTGCTGTGAGCGGAGACTAGAAGATAATCAATGCGAGAGTTCGTATTATGAACACTTGAGTGGTATGTGTAGTCTCTGGCTTCCCAATTCTGGGTCCTCCAAATGTCCGATAGGTCAAACGCTTTGCAGATCTCCTGCACTTGTAGGCTGGCTTTAGATGGGTGTGCTGTTGTTAACTTTGATTTATCTTTTTGTGGGTCGAGATGAGTATTCAGGTCGCCTCCCCAGATTATGGTAGCGTTTCACACTTGCGAGAGGCGGGATAGCACCCAGTCAAAGTTGTTTGCGCTGTCTGTGTTGGGGGCGTAGGAGTTGACGAACACCACCTCCTCTCCCTCCACTATGCCCCGAACCAAAAGAGCCCTTCCCTCGTTATCTCTTTCTGTTTGGATCAGGCGAAACCCCAGTGAGGAGTGAAGAAGAATAGCGACACCCCTGGCATAGGATGAATATGAGGAGAAGTAGCGATGGCATCCCCAGCTGCGGGCCCACAGGTGCTTATTTTGCGGCAAAAGGTGGGTTTCCTGAATCATTGCCACCTCGACCTTGTGGCGTCTAAGTAATTGCAGGATCTTGCGTGTCTTAGCCAGGATGTTGCCCCCTCTAATGTTCCAGGTAGCTACTTTGAATGTACCAGTGATGATTTATATGACACCTGATTGCAGCAAGATCGGAGTCAGAGTACCGACATATGGGAGGGCTGGAATGCATGGGAGCAGCGTCAGGTGGGAGGGTTCGAGAGGAGCGGTGGCGGGGCTCTGGGTGAGGCCCGCGGTTAGACGGTGGTGCAATGAGCGCGTTTCGAACGACAACAACAATGAAACAAATTTCCTTACATGGACAACCCCCAACTCGTCCATTTGGAACCCCCCCCAACTGGAACATAATGCGTGCTGTGCACGTGGTGCGGGTGGCCTTCCTAGGCTTAGTCCCCAACCTCCCGTTTGCGAAGATTGTCCTGATGGCTTGATTCCTGCTTGCTTTGGATCAGTGGCGCAGGTGTTTCTCACGGCGGGACTCTCTCTGCTCTTTCTCTGTTTGAAGCTCCGGGCGTTTGGTTTGCGGATTTACATCCCTGCCGGTCGAGGTATAGTGTGGCTTCTTCTGGGGAGTTGAAGAAGTGGGTATTTCCCTCCAGTTGAATGCGAAGCCTTGCCGGGAAGAGCATCGAGTACGTAATCTGGTTGGCGCGTAGTCTGTGTTTCACCTGGGTGAACGATCTCCTTTGGGCTTGGACTGACGGCGAAAAGTCCGGGTAAAACTGGATGTCGTCCCCGTCGAAGTGTAGTTTGCCCTTTTCCCTTGCCATTCTGAGGATGGAGTCCCTGTCCTTGTAGCTTAGAGTCTTGGCAAGGATCGGGCGGGCAGGGGCTCCCGGAGCCGGTCTTGTTGCAGGGATTCTGTGAGCTCTTTCCACTACGAACATTTGCGATAGGACTGTGGGACCAAAAAGCTCTGTGCATAATTTTTCAATGTGTTCTTCCATTCTGACTGGTAGTTGTCTTTCTCTGATTCTGACTATCCTGATGTTATTTCGTCTGCAGCGGCCTTCCAAGTCCTCGTTTACAGTTTTCATTTGCCCCTCAAGCGTGGAGACCCGGGAAGTGAGTGCTGATGTGCCGTCGTCCAGATCTGACACTCTCTGTTCGACGGAGTCGAGCCTGTCGCTGTGTTTGTCGAGCCGGTGCTGTGAAAGGTCCACCTTGGACGAGAGCGAGTCTATCTTGCTGTCCAGGCCACCTATCCCAGCTTTTAATTCCATCAGGATTTCCCTAATGTCCGTTTGTTGCTGCAGCTCTGCCTCCGACTGGTTGTTCGGGGATTCTGGGGGGTGTTCCGGCCTGGGTGTTTTAGGCGCAGGGCCTGCATCAAAATTGAGTCGTTTCTGGGACTTGTCCGGCTTCCCCATCTTGAACTTGGCTGCGGTGTCGGCGCGTCTGGTTTTGGGGTGCAGCCAAGGCGCAGGCGAGGCGATCAGATTTGGCCGCTTGATGCCGTGCGAGGGGCCGAGACCCAGACGCGCGGGAAGACGCTATGGGCCAAAATGGCGGGGACGCCGCGGAGCGACCCCGGTTTGTTGGCGAAGCGTATACTCGTGCTTCTGTGGGTCTCCGTGCGCTTCCTGCTCCCCACCTGCAGGTGTCTCGCTCTGCCACCGTCCCAGTGCTGGCTGTGGGCGCCCCGACTCCAAGCGATTCCCCCGTGCCGCTTTCCGCTGGAGGTGGCCGCGGGTGGCTCTTGTCCGTCTACGAAGGATTTTGGACAGGCTGGTCGGGTCTCCTAGGCCCCACGCAGGTCATGGTTGTGCAGGCCGCACTACGCAGCGAGTTTCTCACGAAAGGCGAGTCCGATTCACTCTGAATTTTCGACAGGGATGAGATGCCATGCTAGGATATATTATTTCTTGCAGATTTAGTGGTTTCGCCACAGGATTGCCACGATTAATCAGGATTCATGCGGCAGGCAGCCGGGAGCTCACAAGGGAGCGGCCATCTTGGTCGGCCCTCTAGCGCCCTCTGACGTCTGCATCCTTAAAGGAATATTTTATAACCCAACATAAAAGAAAACTAGACCGGGACTTAGAGTTGCCCAATGCAGAAATCTTGGAGGCTATTTCAGACCCGCGTCAGAGATCCAAAGCACGAAAAATGGACTTGACTTTACAGGGCTCAAAGCCAAGCCCAAAATCTCAGCTGCAACGAAGATCATCTACGGACCGGAGTGCGGCGATTGTAAGCCCAGTGCCTCAAGCAAACAGTAAGGCTAAAGAAATAGCGATCGATCTTGAAGAAGTGGATCCAGGTCCTAAAAACACTGAATCACCAAAAGAAATTCTTGGCACCAAACCTATACCGGAGGGTGGGTGGACTGGAACTCCAGACACCCTGGCAAGAGAAAGGCATAGACCAGATCTTAGAAATCGCCAGACTGTGTCCTTCTGCTACGCCTGTTCCAGGGCTCCGGGCCCCTCCACCTGCCCTTGACGACCTCCACCTACTAGTCTAAGTGCCGACCACCTTACTGCCTCATACAGTGGTGTACCCCTGCACTACCTCACTACATCAACACCCAAGACTCCGGCTCCTCCTGCCTCTCCTTGTGGGATGTTTTTACCCATGCATCAGAGCCCTACCACAAAAACTGTGCAGTACTGGCATTGAAAACATCATGATGACCAGAGCTTCCCAGGAAATGCCCAGGGAAATGCATGAAGAATAGGCTGCCACCCATTTTTGCCGATGTTATGGGCACAGAAGGGCACTGCCTAAAACCACCATTGGACTACCCACACAGTAGCCTGAAACCATTGGGAATGGCAATGCTGATTGCCAAAAGCAACCTAGAATTGTGGGGAATTCATTTTCTTAAATCCCAAAAATGGTTGCATTACCAGTACTCACCACTATCAGAAAGCCGGCGTTTTAAAACCACCAGACCTTTTTGTGTAAAACTGAATAAATGAACCCAAAGCAGGCCAAAGAAAGACTTACTGAGAGGTGGATACAATGTAAAGTTATATCCTGAAGTGACTTGAAGGTTTATAACAAGACTGGCTGAGCTGTGGATTTCAGCAGTTTAAGTAAATTTGGACTGAAAGACACTAAAAATCTAAATGTTTAAAAGAAATGACTGACCTACTTTGAGTGTCACATAGGTTGCAATTGTTTAAATGTCATAGTTTTAAACTTAGAATCAGCATTCCAGCTGCATATGTAAAAATTGTTAGTTTTATTTGAATGCAGAAAACTGGGTAACTAAAAGTGACATTAGCTGGGGCCTGGCTTAAGGAACTGGATTCTGCTTGACAACTTCCCCCCAATTGGAGTGAAACTGGATCCACAGCAGTTCCCAGGCCTAGCTGCCTTTTGCTGTTCCCACCAAAAGGGATATGACACTTCTCTGATTGAATTACCTGGGCTCTGCAGGAAATTGAACAAAGCCCTGTCCTGACTCAGGCAAATGTTTTATTGGTGGGAGTCGTAAATGTGGCTTCCTCCTGGAAGGAAAGGGGAGGAGCACTGCCTGTGAGAGCAAGCTGGCTTGGCAGAACTGGAAAAACCAGAAATTCAACCTTGTGCTGGGGGGAAACCACACCCCTTTGGGGCCAGAACATAAATCTAAAAAGATGGATCATTCATAGAGCGGACTTGTGAAAATTTTATAAGTGATATCATTATTCTTGTGATTTTTCTGTGCACATTTGAAGACGTGTTAGGACCCGGTGGTATGTTCAGAGGGGTTTTTAGCGGAAAAGAGGATATTACTCTAAATGTATGTATGTTAAAAATCTGACACTCCACCACCTAATACCCACATGCTTTGCGAACATTTGTGTAAATGCGGGGACAAATCTAATATTGGTAACCCGACCAAAAAGTGAAATATGTTGCCATTTTTGAACCCAAGCCCCCAGGAAGAGCAGAGTTTGAACAGGGGCTACCATCAGTAAATGCATGATGGGTGCATGTAATTTCAAACCACTGTGTAGCTATGAAATATGTCTTTTTGGGTCAAATATAGATTGTGTGTAATTTGACAGGGGAGTGTCCTCTCTGCAAGCCATTAAATGACATCACTCTGACACTCCACTTCTTTTGCCCAATCAAGAGAGAAAGGAAAGCTTGACCAATCTGCAGTTGAGAGAGGGGCTGGCTAGTGATGCTGCACACACACCCACTTTCAAAACACATAAAAGCAGACAGTCAGGACAGATAGAGACATGCTATTCCATCTGCTGCGGGACGCTCTGCCGGGAAAATCCATACTTTACCTCCATCAACCTCCAGAGAGCCAACATAGAGACTTCAATCTATCCACCTTCAGAGACCAAGACTTTACTTCAGAATTTGTAGCAGAGAGGTCAACTACAAGCTAAATCCCTCTTTAGCAGGCCTCAAATCATTGCCACTATTCACCGCCAGGCGAGTTGTTTGAATTCTTTGCAAGAACTCTTGCCATTTGCCAGAGAGCAGTGTTGTATCCAGAGAGAGACCAGCTGAACCGGAGACCGCTGTATCCGGACCCACAGACCTGATCAGAACCAGAGACCCAGACCAGACCAGCAGAGTAGAGCTGACCCAGATCACTGTGAAGTGCTGAGACCAAAACCGGAGTCCAGTCCAAAACCTGACCAGATCCGTGGCGTGGCCTATTTCTAAATATATTGTGAGTACCTAGCAGAACTGTGCAGAACCCAATCTCTTAGTTAAAATAATCTAATCTAAACTATTTTAATCTAAGTAGAACTGCCTCCTAACGGTCCCCTGTCATTTGCAAAGCTGTCACCTGTCATTTTTAGCTGCAAGCTGTAACCTGTCGCTTTGAACTTTTAAAATTTCAAATAAAAAAAACAACCTTCACAAAATCGTTCATTACTCCGTAACCGTTTGGGCTAGGAACTTGGTTTCACTTTCCTTGTGAAAGCTTAGAATCTTACCTTTCCAACAAGCCTAGAACCGACTTCCTACACTTTATACTTTCTCCGTAATCACGATTCTCGCACCCGCGAATTTTGCCGCGATTTGCGATTTGGCCCGATTTCTTTACTTGTAAAAAGATAGCTGTTTTGCCTGAACTGCTAAATTTCGTTTGCCTCTTAAGAACCATCCCTGAATCATTGCTAGAGTGAGCCTGGACTAATATTACCTAGATACCACTCACCCTGAACCTCTAGAGGGAATTAAAAGCATTTCAGCATATTCCTCACTTCATTGCCAGCACATATCAAAGCACTTTTGCCTGTGTATCAAACTTCTGTAGTCTAAGCTTGCTGGGGTGAACTGAATTACATTTGAGTGCATTTCTGAGAACTGTGTGCTTTCCTTCCATTTCCTTGCATTGCAAGGATTGCCAGAGAAAAGTGATTACATTGTTTTGTTGAAATCATATTGAGTATTTTCTGTATTGCATTTTCATTCAACATTGCATCCATCTGAACTTATATAAAGCATTCTCTACCACCTTATTCTTCTGTTCCTATTCACAAGTGTGCTAGTGCCAGAATATCCATTATTGATTACTGCTCAGATTAAGTGTGATATCCAATTATTAATTATTATAAAGTGGGATATATATATCTATTGTTTAAATTATCAAATAAACCTTTTAAACTTGCAAAACAGAACTACTTCTTGGCTCAGTGGGGTCAGGGGGATTCCAAGAGAGGGGTGTTATATAGGGGTAGTCATCCAGAACGCATGAACTGGACATAAAGATATATCCATAAGGGTTTCCATTCAGTATCCCAGACTAGGCATTGACTTAGCTGTAGTGTTGAATTGAATCCTCTTACATCCTGCTGGACATTGCTTCTTGGGCCCTGACCCCCTACAGAATTTCTTGGGGCCGCTTACCGCTCACTGGCTCCTACACACATTAGTTGGCCGAGGAGGCCCTTTTGTCCCAGGATCTGCAGTCTGGCATTGACTGGTCTCCCCATCTGGAAAGGAGTTGCCATACTCTGTCCTGGTGTTCGGCCCTGCCTCCACTCACACGTCTCCCGAGACGATCCGGGTGTCTTCCCTTGGGGCCCTATCCATCCCCTGTCTGGTCTTCTAGACTTAAATTCATCCTCTCAACGGCATCATGTGGACACGAACTGGCAAGAAGCAATCCTCTATCAATATGTTCACAAAGCCCTCGGGGGGCCCTGGGGCGGAGACATCTCCACAGGAACCTTCCACTTCACTGGCGCTGGAACCATCCGATTCCCAGAAAATGATGGAGTACATCCGGGAGGGGTTCACCACAATTCATAGTAAATTGGATGACATGAATGACACGATATCCTCTATTAAGGCACATATGGATTGAACTGATGGGCGTGTGGCCGAGATCGAGACGCGGGTGAGCACCGCCGAGGACGGCCTAGGTTCCCTCCGTGCGGAGGTCTCCACACTATCTGCCCGCGTTACTGAGGTGGAGAAGAAAAACGAGGACCTTGAGTCTCGCTCGAGGCGCAACAACCTCTGCATTATCGGGGTACCGGAGGATGGTATACATGAACCTGTGGAGGACTACGTGGAGGGCATGCTACTCCAACTTCTGGACTCCCCAAAACTCTCCCCACAGTTTGCGATCGAGAGAGCCCACCGTGCACTCACAGCGAAGCCCAGACCTGGCGCCCCTCCGCGTCCTATTATAGCCAGAGTCCTGCATTTTCGCGACCGTGATGCCCTCCTCAGGGCGGTGAGAATCAAGGGAGACCTTCTCTTGGGCACAGCCAGGATCCATCTATATCCGGACTTTTCGGTGGCGGTCCAGCGTGAGCGCAAGACCTTCCTGGCGGTGAAGAGGAGACTACGCGAATTCCAGGTTAAATATGCCATGCTATATCCTGCCAAACTGCGAATCAAGCATGCAAATCGAGTGTACTTCTTCACGCTGCCTAAGGAGGCCTCCAGGTTCATAGATGAACACTTCCCCGGCTGAACTGCACCTGCAACAAGCACTGTTAAGGTCTTATCCCTTATTGCATCAGTCTACACGATGAGACATTGGCTGGCCACAACATAGACTTATTGTTGAGTGGATGCCGTAATGACCTGTTCCAGAACTTATCTAGTCTTGTAACATACTGTAATTACATGTTGCGGCGCCCATGGGGCGTCATGGGCCGAGAGAGTCACCATTCATCCCGACTTGGTCTCATTTGTAACATACAATTTTAATGTCTTTGCTGTTTCTCTCTGTTGTTTTTGGCTACTGACTCACTGACATACCACAATGTGGTTGGACTGCTGGGCGGTCGATGGTGCGGTCTCTCCCCCATTGATGCGTCCCAGGTACTCGCCACATGCATTCTCTGATCTCTTGATTGCCTGGGAATCCCGGGGAAGCCCCTTGGTCCCAGAGTTGTCTGTTTCTCGAACTGCACCCCTTTTGACGTTGTTTTTCCACCACCATTATATTGGTTGAGATATTGACGTTACAAGCGATCACCTCTCATTGAGAGACCCTACTGGACAACTATAACCCACTAGCCGATTGTGCACCATGGAGGCCTCTCCGGGCATCTGCGGTGTACACTCGACAATCTCCTGCTGGGTTGTCTGACCTCTTGCTGGGCTCCCCCGCTCGCTTCTGGGCCTTCCTTGGATCTGCCTCCCCTTCCCGATGCTCCTTTGTCATTATGACACTTTCTCAGTATCTGTGGCTGAGCCCATACATCATCTCGATCCAGTTGATCGTGAATTTACTTCCTATAATCCCGTTATATTGGTTCATTATCTGGTGTCCATGCCCGTCCTTCCCCCCCGTGGGACCACCCCCGGGTGGGAATGGTTCTCATTGTCGGGCATCATGTTTATCCTAAAATTGCCTCATGGTTCGGAGCATCGTCGCCAGGCCAGTTCGCAGGCCCCCCAGGCGTTGATGCCATTGTTTTGGATTTGGTTGTTTGGCTATGGGGTGTTCATCCCTCTGTTTGGGGGAGGGGCGTGGGAGGGGGTGGGGAAATGGGGTTTTACATTAAAAAAAGCTCGGTATTCGCAGAAAAGGTAGAGTTCAGGACACCATGGACCCGATGGCGTTACAGATCTGACTGCATTGGGCACCGTCCATGGGGGGCACATTTCCATCCACCCGTATTCCTCTATGGCTACCTCGGGAGTGTTGAGTGCGGAAACTCTGACATTTATGAGCTGGAATGTACGGGGGCTGGGTAACTACAAGAAAATGAGACTACTCCAGCTCCAGGCCGAGAGACATGGGAGTAAAATCCTGTTCCTTCAGGAGACGCATGCATGCGCTGGAGTTTGCTAAAATATGGGGTCCTCAAAGATACTTTACCACCTACTCTACCCAGAGCCGTGGGGTTATGACCCTTATTCACAGGAGCCTTAGATTCAACCCCATTGCTACGTCAATTGATCCCCTGGGCAGATATGTGCTACTCCATGGTACCCTCCAGAATAAGGACGTGGTCCTGCTAAATATCTACGGTCCCAACATCGACAATCCCGAATTTTATACACACCTTATGACTCTCTTAGATGGCTTCCCGCTGGTACCGATTCTCTGGGGAGGCGATTTTAATACGATATTCGATGTGGACCTAGACAGATCTGGTTCCAGACCCCGTCAACTCTCCAGAGCTGCATACACTACACTCTCCTCCCTTCCCCGCTTGTCCCTGATTGACGCATCGAGGCTCCTCTACCCCGACTCCCGCTCTTACTCCTTTTATTCCTCGGTTCACGATTCCTTTTCCCGGATTGACAGATGGCTAGTGTCTGATATACTGATAAGGAGTGTTTCAGGCTTGGCATTCCTCCCTAGCACCCTCTCTGAACACTCGCCAGTGACGGTCACCCTTTGCTGGGGCCCAGACCGTGACCGAACCAGACACTGGAGAATGAAACCGCTCTCCCTCCTCGATCCGGCATTCAGCTCGGAGATGGAGTCGGCAATAGAGGAGTTCTTCGAGATCAATACCAACTCTGTGTCTTCGCAGGCCACTGTCTGGGAGTCTTTTAAGGCCTACATCAGAGGCATTGCCCTTTCCAAGGAAAGCGGTATCCTCAAAACTATTCGTAGGGAGATCGCCGAGAGCGAGGCCACATTATCCGCGTTAGAGGCCCAATATACCCTAGACCAAACCCCTGAATTCCTTGCGTTAATTGGCACGGAGTTCGATACCTTCCGCATGCTCGCGGACCGCGAGCTGAGGTTTCTTGATAACCCAGGTCATGCGAGGAAATATGGTGAGGGTGAACGGCCAAGCCGCCTCCTAGCTAGACTTCTCCACCGTGAGTTTGGTGCCCCTCCCATTCCTGGAGTTGAGAGACCTGACGGATCCCTGGCCACTTCACCTGGAGATATCAATGCCGAATTCCTCTCCTTCTATCAATCCCTATATGCTCACTCAGACAAAGCCACTAGGTCAGAAATTGACGCCTATCTTGATAAACTTCCCCTCTCGGTCCTTTCCCCCGACACCATCGGATCTCTTGAGACCCATTCACTCCTGAGGAGTTCTCGGAGGCCATAGACTCCCACTCATCAGGCAAATCCCCAGGATCGGACGGTATACCTGTTGAGTTCTATAATCATTTCAAATCACTCCTACTCCCTCGTCTAGTTGCTCTCTGGGAGGAGTTGGTGGAGGTAGGCCAGTTCGCCCCCTCGCTCCGCGAAGCCACCCTAACAGTCTTACTAAAACCCAACAAACCCCCCACTCAGTGCGGCTCTTACCGCCCACTCTCATTAATCAATTGTGACGTCAAGATTTATGCAAAATTACTCGCTCTACGACTTGTCCCTTTCATGCCACATATCATCCACCCAGACCAGGCAGGGTTTATCCCGGGACGCTCCACCTCCTTGAATTTGAGACGTCTGTTCAACATTATAAGTAGAGGGAGCCCAGGTGTACACACGGTGGCTGCGACACTTGATATGCAGAAAGCTTTTCACTCAGTCTCGTGGAGGTATCTCTGGCGGGTACTCGACAAATGCAAATTCAGCCCTGCCTTTCTCTCCGAGGTTAGGCTACTCTACTCCAACCCCGTTGCCAGAGTCCGCACTGAGGACCGTTGCTCCCCCCTCTTCCGAATAGCTAGGGGCACTCGACAGGGCTGCCCCTTCTCTCCCTTAATCTTCGCTGTGGCAATGGAGCCGTTTGCGGACATGCTTTGCCAAAACCCCGCACATAGGGGTCTACGTACCGCCGGTTCTTCGGATATAGTCTCCCTGTATGCTGATGATGCTCTCCTCTTCATTCGCTCCCCCGAAATTAACTTTGCTCCAATACTAGAGGATATTGTTCTCTTTGGTCGTATCTCTGGTGTCACGGTGAACTGCTCTAAATCAACCCTTTTCCCGCTCACTCCCAGCACACTCCCCCCTCCCGATACCATGGAATTCACATGGGCTCAGTCTAAATGTACTTATCTAGGCATAGTGGTGTCGCGTCACACTGAACGGGTCTTGGAGGAGAATTATCAAGCATACCTTACAAACCTTATGATAAAAATACAGGGCTGGAACAAACTTCCGATTTCACTGGCGGGTAGGATAGGGGTACTGAAGATGGTGGTGCTTCCCCAACTCTTGTATAGATTTGCTAATGTCCCGCAGTGGGTGGGAGCCGTCTTCTTTCAGGCATTGACACGCACCCTTAATACCTTCCTCTGGCACTCGGGTGCGGTCCGTCTTAAGCTCAAGACCCTTGCCGCCCCGATGGAGGCTGGCGGCTTTGGGGCACCTGACTTCCTCAAGTACTGGCTGGCGGCACAACTTCAACACATTGCGCACTGGTTTAATATATCAGACCCCCCTCCCCATGTCAGGCTGGAAAAGCTATCGGTCAGTGACCGCGACATCCGGTCTCTGATGATCACACCCATGCTGATGGTATTAGCCTCACTGGATCCAGTTACGTGCACGTCCTTGGCTTTATCCAAATCGTGGCAAATATTGGGCACCGCCCAGCCTTTTCGTGGTAACCTCCCAATCTGGAATTTTCTCCGAGAGGTCCCACAAGTCCCTCCCTCGGTTGTTCGTACATGGGCTGAGGTGGGTTATGAATTGCTACGTGACATATTCGAACAGGGTAATTTCATAGAATGGCCTGACCTCCCACTGCCCCTTAGGCGGAGACCCTCCGTTTGGCTTCAATATTCATCCCTCCATAGAGTACTCAAACACAAGTATACGTGCTTCCCAGCACTGCCACCTGATGAGCCTGCAATCACTGAACTATCCTCACCTTCCCCTATGAGGGGCAAAATTTCCAGGCTATACACTTTGCTTCAAACCAGATCACCCCCCGCATTCTCCAAACTAAAGCGCTCCTGGGAGACAGATCTCGGCCTGGAAATGACTGATGATCGTTGGACCCATATTAAATTCAAATTAATTCAATTTAAGTTGCTCCACAGGAACCACTACACCCGACTAGGCTACATCGCATCTCGAATGACTCCTCCCCTAGGTGCCCTAGATGTGACTATGAGGATGCTGACTATATCCACATGATCTGGTCTTGTCCCCGTCTCACTCAATTCTGGAGCGCAGTGTGTTCCACCGTGTCGTCCATCCTCGAATACCCTATCTCCCCATCACCAATCAAGTGCCTATTTCACGATTTCCCCGAGCTCCACCATGATTCCAGGAAACTAGCTGGCCTCTGTATGCTGCTAGCTCTGCGTACAATTTTACTTTGCTGGCTTCGGCCTACCACTCCTACTCACGCACAGTGGCTCAAGGCAGTTACGTGGGCTTCCGACACCGAAGAGTCCTGGACGATACAACAGCCTGCCCCTCCAGACCTAGAGATATTTGGTTGAAGTTTCGCTCATTTATGTCCCCCACTGACACCGGTTCAGGTCCTATATCCCCAGCTCTTTCTCCTCGCTCATCCCCAGTTGGTCCTTGATTTATTTCCCACCTACCCTTGTGATGACTTTCTATGTGACCCCCATGTGCATATGATGATCCTTTTTCCCTTATTTATTTCTTTTGTATTTACCATATGAATCTGTGACGTTTGCATTGTTTTGATTCTATATGCCTGGTTGTTACTCACCTGTATCTGTGCTACCGAGCTGAATAAATAAAAGTTTTTTTTAAAAAAAGAAATCGCCAGACCGGGGACCAACACGCATGGACATGGCCACATATTCCGGGCAACTCGAGTAGAGGCTCGGGGGAACCCAGTTATACGATCCAACGCGAAATGATTTCAGTAGAAAGAAGATCCTCGGAGAGACTGCTCCAGCCATCCATCGATAGAGGCTCAAGAACTCAAACAAAACCAAGACGCTTAAGTGAAATCTCAACCTTGGCAGATAAAGACACGCCATCTAAAAATAAAGCAGACCTGCTGTCTATCATGTCGGCACTTACAATAGCCCTGAATCAGTTTGGCAAGCTTTATGAATCAATCCATGAGGCACTTAAAGATAACAATTGAATGATAAGTACCATGAAAGACAAATTGTCTTACATTGAAGGCTACCAAGCCGCTATTGAGAGAAATTCTAACAGCATAGAAATAACACTGGGCAAAAAAATAGACAAACTGGGTGACGAATTGTCCAAAAATAGAATCAACTCGAGTCAAACCACTAAATTATGTCAATCAAAATCGACCCAGACTTCAGAGTGCGAAAAGCCTAAGGAGTTAGCCCCAATTTTTGCAAAAATTACAACAAAGCCCTACCGGCTAATATCATCAGCGGACCCAGTAGACCAGTCGTCAAGAAGCACAAAACAGATAAAAGAGAGGAATTTCTCAAATACTCTCTCGTGTACACAAGAAATGGGTTCAGAAGATAAGCAGCCGTCGGGCCCCATCAACAAAGACCATACGCCACAGAATAGACGGGAAAATAACAGATCCAAAACGGCAAAAATCCAAGTAAAGGCATGTCCTGCTGTCGTGTTGATAACAAACGATGACCACGACACTTCCTCGGACCTATTGGAGATCTCACAGCACGTAGACGCAGAAGAATCCATTATCGCCCCACTGACAAATCCTGCGACCGTTCCAAAGGTATTTCCTGATCTAGCCGAGGACAAAGGGGAGGAAAAAAAACGATCAGTTACAGAACCAGTGTTGTGCATTAAAAGGCTGTGTTCGAACTCTCCAAGTGCCCTAGAAGCTCTAAAAAACCTAAAGAGAACTGAAAAACACAGACCTGATCAGGAACCTGAACCAAGATCTGGACAAAATCATCATCACGATACCTACCGGGTCCATTCTTTTAAGAAGTCCACGAGAACAGGTGAGGCGGAAGCCAAAAAAAAGTTTAAACTGGTGGACGCATCGCTTTTTAAACTGGAACAAACCTCAGCAAAAGACAGTTATCTGGTACTAAATCGTAGAACAGTACTAAGATTACTGGGAAAAATCAAGAAGCTCCGCCATATAACATCGCACAACTTCATACTCGTTGAGCCTTACCATCGGGAGCATAGAGCCAAAGCATATCTCCATATAAGAAATAAGGCACTAAGCGAAATCACCCCCTAAGTAGCGAAAGACCTCCTGCATATAGGCATAAAAATACAACAGCTGGAAAAGCCCAAAACAGACCAGGTGGGCGACACGAGGGCAAGGAGAGGGGTCTTGAGTTATCGCAGCGACAAACGTTCACCATCAAGTGACGCCAGACACGCCACAACTAGAAAGAGATGGGAAGAGGGGTCGAGATTCCACAATGAGCGCGCCAAAAATGAGATACATGGAAATCACGTACCATCTACCTCCTCGAAAAGCCGTGTTGAGACCGCCAAGGAGAGACTCCGAACAGAATTAAAGGGGTCCCCAACGAAGAGGGAGATGAAAGAAACATCTGCCTCAAAGCCATGGAAGTGGATTGCCGACACCTTCTCACGAAACCAAAGGAAATAGCAGCGACCGCTGTGTTCCATTGATGCCAAGAGGCAGAGCGAAAATCCATCTACCCAGCTCAAAGAAAGTGCCCTAAAAATGGCATCATGGAACACTAGAGGATATCGTCACTTAACTAGACCGAGCGACATAAACTTGGGATCTTTTGACCTGATCTGTCTGCAGGAAACTTGGCTTACGGATAAACCAACACTTGACGGGTTTGAAATTGAAGTCGCACCAGCAACAAAAGCTTTGATGGACTGTCCTTCAGCTGGCATACTGACTGCCATTCGTGGAGGTTCAGGGATTGCCCCAAAGGGTAAAATCGTAGAGGGCTACGGCTTGCTTGCATCACTAACTTCATGGCTTCATTACGATCACGGCCTAGACTCTTGGGTAAACACCGACCTGGACATAATACATTTATACTGGAACCCGGAAAGAACAACTACGAAAGATTTCTGCAATTTAATAGCAAACATTATCGATGAAATCACAATTGACCGAAAAGTCCCAAACATCATAATATGCGGCGACCTGAACGTTAAGTGTGAGATCGAAACTATGAAGAACAAAGTCTACACGCCTTATCCACTGGTCGACGAAAGATCTTGCGCATGGTCAAACTTAATGAAATCAAGAAAATTCCATAACGCGGCAGCTCTACGAGCCGGAGGCTCTCAACATCCAACCTGGGAAAGGTCCGGATCCGTTGCTACTTTAGACTACATCTTCATTACGGAAGGCCTGATCCCTTACTTCGTGGACTGCACAGTCATAGAAACGACTGAAAGCGACCATAATCTTCTTCAGATGTCTTGGGACGGAGCATTATTAAAAAGATCCTATTACTCACCTGACATAGAGTCCAACATACAACAAAATCGACTCCGACTCACTTCCAAAAATATAAGATCCTTCCAGGCCAACCTAAGTCAGAAATACGGCCAATGCATCTTGGAAGAAGCGAGACCTGAGTACATGTCCCTATTGGCCGCCTATAAAGTGAACTTTAGCGGCAAATCACGAAACCATCTTACTTACGCCCACACGTATAACAAAATGGTCTTTGGAAAGCGCAGAGAAGTGACAAAATTAAAAAAGCTGGCAGTGAAAACGAAAACCACAGATGCCTGGACCTTATACTACACGTCTGTTAGGTCCTATAAATCTTGGCTAAAACAACAACGGCAGATAATGTATCAGAATGATGCTGAAGCCATGCTGTGTACCTGGGCATCAAGAAATACCACAGACTTTTGGATGCTCCTTAAGAGCGTAAATGGCCAGACTGCTCCACTGATCTCAAATTCGGTATCTGAACAAAACTGGATTTTACATTTTTCAGAACTTTATCGTCCCCCTCAAATTTCGGTCCCACAGATCTCCCAGTTGAATGTGGATCCGTGGATCAAATTGGATAACGTGAAAGACATTTCTAGAATAATCACTAACTTAAAATCGTCCAGGGCCCCCGGTCCGGACGGGCTGACAAATTTGGACCTCAAGGGGCATCCAAACGAATGGGCAGATGCAATTGGCGAGCTATTCAAACATTGCCCAGTACAGAAGCAAATCCCGAAAACCTGGACAGAAGCTGTCCTAGTCCAGATCTTCAAGAAAGGGGACAGAGGTTCCCCGGTGAACTACAGACCCATAGTTCTGCTTGATATCATTGGGAAGATCTTTGCGTCCCTTCTGCTGCTCCACTTCGAAAAATGGGCCTGCAATTCGCCATCAGTCGATATCTTCCAAACCGGCTTCCAAAAGGGGGCTGGCACAACAATAAACCTGCTAATTCTAAACATCATCAAAGCGAAGGTTAAGAAAGGAGCGCCAAAGGTCTACCTGGCGATGGTAGACCTATCCCAAGCTTTCCATATGGTGGATCGAAATAGACTATGGGCCAAGTTAACATCTTGGAAGTGCCGGGTCCTGTGCTTGAGCCCATAATGGCCCTTCATACATCAACATCTCTACGGGTACGCCTCAACCGACAAGGTACCCTTTCAGATCAGATCAATACAGAGCGAGGTGTTAAACAGGGCTGCCCACTGGCCCCTGCCCTGTTTATAGTTTTTACTGGTGACTTTCAAGAATCAGGAAAAAAAAGTGCGATCCTTTCCGCCCAAAGTTGGCTCCTTCACGGTTTCAAGACTGTGGAACGCCAACGACTTGAATCTCAACAAATCAAGCGACATACATGGAGAGAAATAACCTAAAAATCAACACATCTAAGACAAAAATCCTGATATTCGCAAAAACATCGAAGAAACAACAGGCAAATAGCTTGTGGTTCCTCGAAAAGACAAAAATTGAACTAGTCAGTGAATAAAAATATCTGGGAATCCAGATAGACAACACTTTGAAAGAGAACTCCCTCCAAAACTCAAACTTGGGAAAAATGAGAAACCTAACTGCACAAACACGTGCAGTGGATAAAAGGTTTGGGAAGTTCTCGTGGATTCCCGCTCTCCAGTTTTACAAAGCAAAAGTAATCCCGGCCATAACTTACGGAATGGCGGCTAATCTAACTTTACCAGCGGAGTTGTGGATCCAGTTGGAGGGATACCTATGGAAATCAGTGCTGGGCTTGCCAAAGGCAGCCCCAATGTCAGCGATCCGACGAGATCTGGGTCTGCCATCCTTAGTTGCTGTGATAACTCAAAGTACAGCTCAGCTCTACAGAAAAATCCTATCGCCCAGTTCACTGCCAATTTTTCAGGTGGTAGCCTCTGAAATCACCAAGGGATCCTGCAAACCTTTAATTGATTGGATTACTAAAATTCAAGCCAAACTGGAAGAAGTAGCGTGTAATGAAGAAGTCCTGACTACGAATCCAGGACGAGTAAAGATCAAACTTGAGCAACAAGATTGGATCATCACAAATGAAAAAATCCAACTTTACAAATCCTTAAAGCACCTGACTCCATCACACAACCAATTGAAGGTTCCTCTTAAGCACTGTGAGAAATTCCCTGCAAAAGATCTAAGGAAAACATTTATGCGCGCCCGGATAAATCTCCTTCCGACAAGGGAAATTCTGAATACCAGAGCTCTTTGCCAAAGTCCTGATTGTCGCCTGTGTGGAGTTCCGGGCGAAGTTGAAACCGTTCGTCACCTACTTACGTCTTGCCCAGCGCCAACATTCGAAAGGCAAGCCTACATTACACCACTTAAACTCACAGTCAACAACATTAGATGAAGAAATTTGCTAGTTTCGAGTAATAGCAGGCGATTCCGTCAGATGGTCCAGGATGGCAGCCAAATTCTTGACAGTAGCTCTAAAAAAACCGAACACAATGGCGGCGAGCTTACCTCCTGCTGTCTGTTTACTAGAGACCTAAACTGTCTCTTAAATAACAAACAATTACGAACAACCCAACAACTTTACTTAACCGAAAGTGGTGTCTTAATGTAGCTTGCAAATGACCAAAAACTTTTCATCAACGCTTGTTTTGCATTTTTGTAAAAACCTAAAAGGTTATAAAAATTTTTTTTTAAAAAAAATATTAGGTGAATGGCTGTGCCAAGGTATAAAACCAACATGAAATAAACAAACATACCCGGTCTGTCAGCAACCAGCACTTGATTATGTCCTGCCCCCTCCTATAGAACATGAGCACCTAGGACAAAACACATACATTGGTGCCCGTATACATGTAACATACATACATTGGTGCCTGTACACATGCAAAATACATACATTGGTGCCTGTACACATGCGAGGACTCGTTCACTAATTGGTGTTTTACTCAGGATGGTCTATGAGAAACCAACTAGAAACCTATTGGTAGCTGCAGTCCACCACGTACACACAAATGTCACTCATAGATAAAGTAAAATAAATCATGACAGTAAATGAGGCCATATAGAAACTTCCTCCCAAACCAGGGTGGTATGCAGTGCCTCCGTCTCACCAGCAAGGCGGAAACAAGAAAAACAAACTTTGCTTACCTTCCCCTGGGGATAGGGTATAATAACCCAGGGCTTACCACACCTTTCTCTTGTCGGTGCAGACCACACGGGACACCAAGGACCTTGCCAAACCTCACTAACCACCACAGACTGACAGGAGCTGTGAAACCTGCCATCACCACAGACCCTGTTTCTTTTTATAAGTGTCTTACCCCCAAGGGGAACAGCCATAATATGTGCTGGAAAGACCTGCTGAAAAGGGCCTTGAACAACACGTAGGGTGAGATCAAACCCTCCTCTTCCACTCCCTCAGCCCTGCGATGGGTGCGAACACAAGGAGTCGTCCCCTGGGAATGGTATTTCTCCCTCGAACTTTCTTTCTTTCTTCTTTCTTTAAATTAGAGTAGGCGTGGACGGACCCACGCAGGCGCTTCCCCATCCAATTGGATGATGTGCACCTATCCACCATTCAGCATTCGACCCACGTAAAACTCACAATTCCTCCCACCGCCCTGTCTGCCTCACAAAATCCAACAACACACTACTCCTCCTTCTGCCACTCACCCCATCACCTTCCAACAAAGCCTTCCCACTCAACTCAGCCACACCCTGCGCAGTCAATCGAACCCTCATCAATTCTCTCTCTACAGCATGTCTCTCACACCTAAACAGAACATGTTCCACAGTCTCAGGCACTCCACACACCGCACAATCCCTCGATTCTCGCTTCCCCACTCTGAACAGATATTCATTCAGTCCCACATGCCCTATTCTCAATCGATTCAGCATCACCTCCTCCCCCCTCCTCCATTCTAGACTTCCCGAATTCACCTTTACTGTCACTTTCTCACGAATACCAAACATCCACCTACCTTTCACCCCACTCACCCACTTCTCCTGCCACTCATCCATGACCCGCCTCACCATCACTGCCTTCGTCTCATCCACACTCAAAGGTAATCTTACATCAACCGCTTCCCTTCTCATACCCTCACCCGCCGCTAGATCCACTAACTCATTTCCCAGAATGCCGCTATGACTGGGGACCCACGCCAACTCCAGATCCATCCCTCCACGCACACACCGATCAATCTTTCTCCTGATATCCAAAATCACATCCTTCCTATCACCATCCCCTGCCACAATCGCCTGCAACCCACTCAATGAATCTGAAAATACCACTACTTTCTCAAACCTCAACTCGCATACCCTTTCAATCGCCATTGCAATCGCCACCAACTCAGCCGTACAAATTGACACATCATCCGTCAGACGCCCCACTTTATACTCCCCCGTGCTTTCTAAATAATACGCCATTCCCACTCTTCCAGATACCGGATCCTTTGAACCATCCGTGAACACCCTGCACCCTTCTTTCTCTGCCACATATGCCTGACCCAAATCTTTGATCTCACCCCGCAATCCCCGCTTCTTTGACACCACACTCGTCAACTTCAAGCACACCTTAGGAGACCTCATCATCCACATCGGACACCTCACTAGATCCATATCTGTCACAACCATCAACTCGCCCACACCCCACTGCACCCCCTTCTCCCACATGTGAAACCCCAAAGTGCCCCCTTTCTTCCTCCATCGATCCCCATAATAGTCAAACCTCCAATTATACCGCAAACATTCACGTACCGGATGAGCCACACTCTTCGCACTACACTTCATCCACCACCTCATATTCAACACATCCCTTCTCAATCCCAATGGCATCTCCCCCACAAGTACCTGAACCGCATTCATTGGAGAGGATCTCATCACACCCGAACACACTCTCAACGCTCTCGCCTGCATCCTATCCAACCGCAACTTCTGACTCTTTGTGAAACCCACTGCCACCTGACATCCGTAATCTAGCACACTCAAAATCAATCCCTTATATAACATTCGTAAACACTTCTGCTGCGCACCCCATTCTTTCCCAGTCACCGCCCGCAACAAATTCAACCTGCGTTTACACTTGTCCATCACTCCATTCACTTGCATGTTCCAATTCAACTTTCTATCCAGAATCACCCCCAAGTACCGGAACTCCTTCACACTCTTCACCCTCACACCTTTCAAAACTAAGTTCAACTCCTGCTGCACTCTTCTCCTCGAAAACACCATACTCACACTTTTTTCCACAGACACCCAAAAGCCCCATTTCCCACACCACTCCTCCATGCGTACTATCACAGCTTGCAACCGATTCTGCACCGTCAACAAACTCCGCCCTCTTACCCATACCACACCATCATCCGCAAAGAAATCTACCTGACACCCTAATCCCATCATAGCCCGAATCAGTCCATCCACCATTACATTAAACAGCATTGCACTAATCACACTTCCCTGAGGTGTCCCATTTTCCATCTTCCAAACTTCAGACAGCACCCCCCTCACTCTCACCTGAAAGGTCCTATCCGCCAAAAATGCCCTTATCCACCGAAACATCCGCCCCTTCACACCCACCTCCAACTCCCTCGAACTGCGAAAGCGCGCGCTCCAAACCCACTCTGGACCATACCAATGGATCCGTTCCCGGGGGGCGGAAAACCTAGAAACATCGAAAATCTCCTCAGAGATGACAGGGTCTCCCCTGCGAAAGGAATGTACCACTATCTGCCCTGCTGGGAGGCCCCCACATGGAAACCCACAAACAAAACACGAGAGGGCGAGATGCTGTGAAACATATATGACACAACTACACAAACATACATATAAATAATGCACTGTGGGCAGATATGTCAGATGAAAAAAAAAAACTACATTACAAATGTAGGCATTTTACCGATGCATAGTTCACACAAGGAGATCAGCACCCATTTCATTTTTGTTTTTCATATTCGATACACCATTCCCTGCGTTTTCGCGTTTTTTTTTTTTGTAACCCAGAATTATATGCAGGGTTACATACACGTTTGTCCTTTGCGGAGGGAAACTGCAGCAAATATTTCTGTGTCTTAAGAATGGAATGTTCCAGACTGGTAAACCGTTTGTAAGTTTTTAGCACAGCTAGGTGCTGAAAGTTGGTCAAACAGTCGTGTTGTTTGGCTCAGAGAGAACATTCCTGTTTAAGTTGATAAGTCTCTTTTCGTCAATCAGGAGTCTCATCTATTTCTTCGAAGTATTTTACGTTGATGTCCCTGATTTTGCAGCCGCTCTGCATCTTCCACAACTGATAGTTCTAATTATATTCAGGTGAGGACATTCAGGCTTAGGCATGATCTTGATGTACAGTACTCCTCTTCTGATACACATGCTAGTGTGTTTCGATGTAAGCCCCAATTCTAGTCTCAGTGCTTCAACAAGGATACTTTGCGACTCCAAATGTTACCTCCAAGGGCATGTAACCACTAGTTGATTGATTGATTGATTGATTGATTGATTGAATGAGTGTTTTATAGTGTGCAACATAACAAAGCAATCGTATCTAGCTGCAGTAGACACAAATAACCACAATAATGTACAGGTTTCAGGACAGCTTATCTAAGTAGTATTATTAGGGTCTGACAGAATTGTATAAAAAAGTTGAGTTATTACCTCTTTGCGGAGCTGGAGAAAAGACCCCACTTTCCTAATCTCCCATGGACGACTGTTCCATAGTTTGGGCCCATGCACAGAGAACCTACGTCTCCTCTATATACACAGGCAGAGGAGGCAATGAACAAATGCAGCTTGGCCTTAGATCAGAGGGCCCGGGTTGGTTGGTATAGGCTCACCTTCTGTGCTAAATATGAGGGAGCAAGGTTATTCAGACATTTGTATATCATACATAAAATCTTAAAGATGATCCTGTCATCCACTGCCAGCCAGTGGAGGAAGTGACGTAGCCCTGAAATGGGTGAGGACTTACTCACTTCAAACACCAACCTAACCGCGGCGTTCAGTGCTTTCTGCAGTTGATTTATTTGTTTGGACGAGGCACTCGCTAGCAAGCTGTTACAATACCTAATCTCCCACACTAGCGTGAGAAGGGTGTTTACATTCTATACAAGTCAAGGAGGCAAGTATTATGCATTCACAATCTTTACTCTGAACCACAGCAGCAAAGAAGTATAACTTTGTGAAAAACGAAATTTTTTGTAAACAAACAACGTTATCTGGACAATGCACAGGGGAAACACGCCAGTCCAACATGGTGGGCAGGTCATGCCCTGGAGGTAGACAATGGGCTGCGAGCCAGCCCCATATAGGTCCATTCCTCTAGCACCACCTCCTCTTTCTGTCGCTGATCTTCTTCCCACCTCCACCGAGCACCTTCTCCACGCTGAACGAAGAACACCTTCCCATGGAAACTGCGGGAGCTGAAACCTTCTGCAACTTGTAATAGCGTATCCCGCTTCCTCCTGAGAGAAACTCCTCAACTGAAAGCTGAAACAACAACCAAACACCAGTAAGGGTGGGCGGGAGTTATAATAGTCACCTCCTTGTCTTTTATAGAATCTAAACCCCCTTCTCACGCTACTGTGGGGGATTAGGTATTCTATGGCAAGACAGGAGGCTCATATTATACACGTTCAAAGCCCTTGCATTACATTCACAGCAACATGAGCAATACATTTATGATAAAACGTTTTAAAAGTTGACTCCCTTGACCAGTCAGCTGCTTTAAGAATCTGCTCCAAACTACCCCCCAGGAAGGCTGCTTTAGAGGCCATAGCGCCTCGGACTGAATGGGGACCAAAAGAGGACGTGTCAACTCCTGCTTCCCGCATAACCCACTTGATCCATCTGGCCAAAGTAGAAGGGGAGACTGGCTTATGGGGTCTCCTGTAGGAAATCAGCAGCTGAGAGGTACTCTGTGGCCTAAAACCTTCAGTTTTACACTCAAAAAATTTCAAACAGTTGACCACAGATAATTTACAATCTTCAGGAAAAGCTGGATAGGATATTGAGGAAGTCAAGCATGTAGTCCTTCGTTAAATAAAGAAAGTAACCACTTGAGGAGTGAACATCTTATTATCCACATCCAGAGCTCTGATATCAGACCCCCTCTTAATAGACACCAGACATAGTAACATAGCAAGTTTGGAAAATAACTGTTGCAAGGACCGATCTTCATTAGGAGGCCAGGACCTGAAGAGCTGAAGTACCATATTAACATCCCAAAGAACCGAATACTTTGGTTTTTGTGGAACCTTAATATGAATAGATTTGAGGGCCCTACGCACCAAAAAGTGCCTACCCACCAGTTCTACTTTAACCAAAAGGTGACCCGCTGAAATAGCTGACCGAAAACCATTAACAGTCCTGTAGGCTTTCCCTTCCTTAAACAATTCCACTAGAAAATTAACCACTTCTACAGGAGAGGCAGAAACGGGATTGAGGTGCGTAGCCACACACCAGCTAACCCAGCGGTTCCATGCTGAGGAATACCCAGACTTAGTAGAGGGCGCCCAGGAGTCCCTGATGACCGACATAGAGTCTTGCGAAAGTCCTCTGAAGCACCAGGAAGAGCTGAAATCTTCCAAGCCATAAGGGCAAGGTGTCCCTGCAGGACCAACTTGTGAGGGAGACCCCCTGGATCCACCAGCAACTGGGGATCGAGAGGGAAAAGATGGGAACATCTACCGCCAATTCCAAAAGGGCCGGGAACTAAACCTGAGAGGGCCAAAAGGGGGTAACCAGAACCAGAGACACCGCTGGTCTGCAAACGTGGATCAGAACCCGTGCTATCATGGCAAAAGTAGGGAAGGCATACCCCAACTGACCCGACCAATCCTGCAGGAAAGTGTCAGTGGCCAGAGCCAATGGATCTGGTCTCCAACTGTAAAATCTGGGAACCTGACAATTTGGTCTCGAGGCAAACAAGTCTATTGCAAGGGGGCCCCAGAGGGACGCTCTGCGGGCAAAGAGAGCCCTGTTCAACATCCAATCACTCCTGTCTTGCAGGTGCCTGGAGTTCCAATCTGCAACCACGTTGCTGACCCCCGGGAGATATTCTGCTTTCAAAAGAATATCCCAGTCGTGTCAAAAGTGCCAAAACTCTCTTGCCAAATCCGTCAGGGCTTTGGACTTGGTGCCCCCCAGGTGATTGATGTACCTCGGCGCAGAGATGTTGTCCATGCGGAGGAGAACACAACGATTTCCCTGATCCTTGAGGAGACTTCGAACAGCAAAGGACTCCGCTAACAACTCTAGAGAATTGATATGTAGTTGTTTTGCTGAGTCCGACCACTTCCCCCGTGTGGAAACCTGACTCCCCTACCCACTCTGCTTGCATCTGACTCCAGAATGACGCCTGGAGATGGCCCAAAGATTGCTTTGCCATTCCAGGCCTCCATGTGCCTGAGCCAGAGTTCCAACCTGGCATCTGGAGGCAATTCCACCATCTGCGAGTAAGAGAGATACTTGCGCAGATGCTTGGCTTTCAGGCCCTGTAGCGCTCTGTAATGTAGGGGAGCTGGGAAGATAGCTTGAATGGATGCCGACAGCATTCCCACAACCCTGGCTAACTGCCTAAACGAGATCCTCCCTCTCCTGAGGAGCAGACAAATCTCCTTCTTTATCTTGGAAAGTCTGCTGTCTGGGAGAAGAAGGATGCAAAGCTTTGAATCTATATGGAAGCCCAGAAACTGGACACATTGCGTAGGCTTCAATATGGATTTTTTTACATTTATCACAAAACCTAGATCCTGCAAAAGGGTCACAGTGAATTTCAGATGAGAGCACAGAGTTTGATAATTCTGGGCTAGCAGAAGCATGTCGTCCAGATAAATTATGATCCGAATCCCTCTGGATCTGAGGAGAGCCATCACAGGCCTCATGAGCTTGGTGAAACACTATGGGGCCGAAGACAGACCAAACGGAAGGGAGGCAAACTGGCACACCCGACCCCTCCATTGAAACTGAAGAAACTCCCGATGTGGGGGAAACACAGGAACCACTAGGTAAGTCCTTGAGGTCTAATTTGACCATCCAGACAAGGGTGACCCTGAGCAAATGAATCCCTTACATCTTGAAGTGGTGATATACCACAAAAGAGTTGAGGGCTTTTAGATTGATTACCGGGCGAAACCCCTGGCCTGGCCTCGGGACTAGGAAAATGGTACTCAGAAACTGAGAGGCCTTGTAAGAGGCCGGACTACCGCCCCCTTGGAGATGAGATCCCTGACTTCCACATCTATGAGGGATTGTTTGACCCCGTCGAACACCAAAGGAAGGGGATAAGACAACTGGCAAGGAGGGGTGTAAAATTCTATCTGATAACCTTGAACAGTTTGTAACACCCAAGGATCCGAAGTGGGGGACTCCCACTGTGGAAGAAACCTGGCTAGTCTGCCCCCTAGACTTTTCAGCGAAAAAACTTTTAACACCTGAGAAAGTACCTGATGGCCATCTTGATCTTCCGGCGCCTCTGCCGGCACGTCCTCTCCAACTCGAGTTTTGTTGAGGGTAAAACTGGTTGTGTGCTCCTCGAGCAGAGGAGGGATTGTATGCGCCACGGGGCGCAAACTGGCGGGGACGGGAGAAGCCCTGGGTAAAGCAGCCTGAGGAGCGGGCCCTACCTCGTCCAGCCTTGTTAAAAACCTTTGGGGCAAATACCTTTTTTATATTAGTTTGCGCATTGTCCAGCGCTGTAAATGTATGAACATATGCTGATAGATCCTTGAGGAAAGAATCCCCAAACAAATTACCTTGAGCCGAAGGGCCCCCTTCCATCCCTCTGACATGTCCGCCAGTTTTGAATCCAATCTCATTAATAATGATTTCCTCCTCTCCCTACATATGGAGGCATTAGCGTTGCCGAGCAGGCAAACCATGCTTTGGATCTACCCCCTTAATGCGTTAACATCTACCGGGGTATTAGAGGACGCCACCTCTTCTGCCATTTCAAAAATCTGCGTGACTGGACCTAGGTTGTCCAACAGTCTATCTTGACAGCTACGCCACGCTTTGTCGACCCCCTTTTGAAAAGCCGCCATAGATTGGTCTATCTCTGGCGCTAAAGCCACCTTGTCGGCGAGCATAGGCATGGGACATTCCGACCTTAACTTATTACGTTCCTCTTTGGGCATAGGGCGTCTGATCCAGAACTTGAGGAAAGAGGAAGCCTCTTCAGAGGGCTGCCACTCGGCTGACCTGGGGTGTTGTATCAGGGCAGGATCAAAGAATGGGACTCCACTAACATCAAAAGGGGCAACTAAGGTAACCTTCCTTTTCCGCCTCTTTGGGGGCGAATCAGAATCATCTGAACTCTCTGAGGATGTGACAGCAATAGGGGGTTCCACCGATGCGAAAGGCGCGGGGACTGGCCACGGGGTGGAAGTCATAGGTTGACAGGGCTCTTCCCACCCTCGCTTTAGGTTTCTTCTAGGGGAAGACACAGGTGATATGGCAATGGGGGGACTGAGTTGTCCCTGGATATGTTTAGTTTTGGCTGTGCACTTTTTAGGGGGCCTGGACTGCAACAGATGGGTCAGCGTCTTGAGAGGGATGAAAATTCGCAATGCGGGTAATTAATCTGTCAAAAGCTGACTCCAAATGTTATTCAAACCTGTTAAGGCTGTGTCCAAAGAGGACTGAATAGCTTGCACCACTCTAGGCTGGGCATGACAGGATTGATCCCCCATATTGTCTCCCAACCTATCACTTTTCTTGGCAGTACGTACTTGAGTGCTGGCATCAGCAGAGGAGGGAAGCACCCCCTTATCCATGACAGCACTTAAACAGTATTCTGCTTGGTAAAATATATATAAATATTTTATATCAACAAACAGCAGGTTCAGTTGCTGTACCATTCAAAGCCTAGCAGGCCGAAACCCCTTATTCCCACAGGGTGCAAAGTTTCAGGGAAGGGCCACATAGGCAGTATACAGGCAATGCCTGTAGTCAAGCAGACAAAATCACACGAGCAGCGTGAGAGGACAAATATGAAAATCGCTTGTAACAACAAAATACAATTGAAATAATTTATAACATAAAATACCATGTAAATACATAATTTTCACACAGAGATCCACCAGGAGGATAGCAGGCTCGAACCGCCAATCTTATAACGAGCAACCGGCACGCTTACTGCATGTGCCAGAGCTTCCTGTGAAGACACGTGCAGCCAGTCAGAAGATAAACTTCCTGACACTGGCTGATGCGCGTGATTAACAAATGAAAACGCTGCGGCCCTGAACAGGGAAGCGCGTCTGAATGGAACGCTGAAAGCGTTCGCAACAATTATAGCAAGAAAAACACTGCAAAGCCTGTATGATGAACGAGACGCCCTCAGGTGGTGCGCAACAACACCAGAAGCGAAGTGGGCCCAAATAAAGAAACGCCACGCTCGCGTGAGGAAAATTATGCAAATAAGCAGTTTAAGGAAACACGATCTCAAGCGAACGCTGCCACTAACATAACAAAAGATATTTAATCAATGACATTAAGCAATGCTACAGTGTAACAGTGTACACGCTAAGCAAACTGGAGGTGTGACTTAGCTGTGGGACAGCAGCAAAGAAAGAGGTGGTGGTGCTAGTGGAATGGACCTATATGGGGCTGGCTCGCAGCCCATTGGCTACCTCCAGGGCATGACCTGCCCACCATGTTTGCCTGGGGTGTTTCCCCGGTGCATTGTTCAGATAACGTTGTTTGTTTTCAAAAAATGTGGGTTTTCACAAAGTTATACTTCTTTGCTGCTGTGGTTCAGAGTAAAGATTGTGAATGCATAATATGAGCCTCCTGTCTTGCCACAGAATTGACTACCTGTGAATTTACCAGAGCTCCCACCACTACCGCATGGTCCTTCCCTTCTCAGAGACAAAAGGGAGGGCGTGCCATAGAAGGTGAAGCGAATAAAATCAGCCTGCACTGTGGCTACGATTTGACCTACGCTGCTCAGGTTGCCCTGCCGTATGCAGCTAAGATTCTTGATCTTGAGGACAAACTGCAATTCAGATCCCAAGAAAAATGGAAAGAGAGGACGTCTTTACCCGTTTAGCAGATGTTTTGGTCCAAACAGAGAAATCTCTGTATTGTTTGGTTTGCGTTGAATCCAATTAGTGGACATCCAACTACTGAGTTTGTCTAGGCAAAGTCCTACCCTAGAAAACGAGTCCTCCACATTGCCTAGTCTAATGAACACATGTGTGTCATTCACGTATGACTGAAAACAGTCCTTATATTTCCGGAAGATGTCCAATAAAGGGCGTAGGTATAAGTTGAATTACAACAGATAAAGGAAAGACCCTTGAGGAACTCCACAGTCCTGGGGTCTGAAAGGTAACCGCCTAACCTCACTCCTTGTTCACGCCTTGATAGAAAGGAGGTCAACCATTCAACTGCTTTAGCAGAAATATTTCCTATTTCCCTCAGTTGTTTGATAAGAATATAGCGGTCCACTGTATCAAATGCTGTGCAGAGATCCAACATAACCAATAATGACAGTTCCCCTTGATCTGCTAGTCGTAAAATGTCATTCCAAACTGCTACAAGCACAGTCTCTGTCCTAAATTTTGGCCAGAAACCAGATTGCAAAGGGTTCTTCATGTTCCTGTAGTTGGACCATAACAACTTTCTCTAAAATATTACTGGGCCGAGGTAAACCTGCATCAGCACAATATTAAATAAATCAGTGGAGATCCATGGTGCATGCACAGTCGCTACACGGGATACTCTCCCCAGGGTCACGCTGCAGCCTCAGCTTGCCAAGGTGAATTAGGGAACTCTTCAAAGGTCATGGATGCATTTGAAGAAGTCAAGGTTTCAAAAACAAAGGGCACACACGCTTCAATGCCTAAAAGCAATTATGAAACAGCCTCCCAGTGAACATATAGATGTAGACTGATTATATAGAGGTGGTTCATTGAGAGATGACTCTGGGCTCTGAAGCTGAGATGGCCGAGCAGATGCACCTGCCTTGTGTAGATCTGGTGCCTAATCAAGTATCATATTCAATATAGCAGAGTTATGTGACTTAGGGCCATCTTCAGGAGTTTCTTTATCTGGGTGTCCTCCTTATAGTGCCAGTTAAGTCTATTATAGCCTTTTCTGTTTCTAGGGACTGCCAGATTTGCCCCTCTGCTTTCATCTCACTCAGCTGCTTTTGACGCTTTGCTGGGGCATCCTTCTAAGATATGAATTTGGAATCAGAGCACCTGTCAATAGCCTCTGAGTTCCACTGAAATAAATCCTCTGAATAATGTGTGTGCATGAAACACGCTGGCCTCCTCTTAGGGGAAGTTGCACTTGTTTTGACTGACTTTGTTCCAATTCTCACAGGGTTAAGACCAGGACTAGCCTGTGAGCAAGCCCTGGATACATGGGAAGTTGCTCCTTTTGGTCATCTGGGTTGTTGCTGGTCGAGGATTCAAGTCCTCTGGTACCGGAACACTTCTTCAGAACTGTAAAGCAAAGCTTGAACATACCGAGTCCTCCTGTCATTCATGGGTTACATTTACGGTGGCTAGCAGTATGAGTACTTGTCCCCAAATGATGGGGCCCCAATATATTTTTTGGAGTTGTCATCAGGTGTCCTCAGGACACTGGAGTAGTGGGAAATTGCAGGCCTTCCCTCCAACGCAGCATATTTTGTTGCACCTTTAGAAATGCATCCAAAACCATTTAGGTGATCTACCCATGGTATACACCTGCACTTAGAGCACTTAAGCTGCTCTATAGATACGCAGAATGCACATGGCGCTCTGCCTATCATCATGAAGATAAAGCTGCTATGCAAACTTGCCACCTCAGATATCACTCAACCATCAAAGAGGCTAAAGCAGCTTTTTTTTTTACTAACAAGATTCAGGTGGCTTTGAATAAACCCAAGGAGCTTTTCTCTGTAGTTAAAGGACTATCTTCCCTGAACATGATCTCTACCTCAGTGCGCTCTACGCTGATTCTCACTGATTCCTTAGCTGATTTCTTTGTTCAGAAGACTCTAAACATTCATGCTTACATTCCAACTCCGGTTTCCACTGTCAGAAATGTCACTCCCACTATGTCCCTTCCTTTGCCATCTCTGGATAAGTCACTGTCCCGTTTTACAAAGGTACTGACACTTAACTCCTAGATTTCATCTTCCGGTTTAAGTCTTGCTCTCCAGTAGATTCTGTTCCGCTACACGTGTTGAATGAAATGTGTCCTGATGCAGTTTCAGTTCTTGTCCCGGCAATAAATTACTTCTTAATTTAAGGAGTTGTTCCTTCTGCACTTAAGCATGCCTTAGTGGTCCCTCTCCTTAAGAAACCTTTTCTCGATCCTACGCTGCTGCCAAACCTTCAGCCTATTTCACTGCTACGTTTTTTATGAAGGTTTTGGGGGCCACTGTGAAACCTCAGCTCTGGGATTTCCTTGAAGATTCCCTGATCTTCAATCCATTTTAGTCAGGTTTTCGCCCTTTGATGGGAACAGAGTCAGTTATCACCTCGGTCACTGATGATATCACCATGATCAATTGTCACAGTGGAGTTGGCTTATTGATCTATCGGCCATGTTGACACTGTCGACTATCTGATTTTGTGCCAGAGGCTTAAAGAAGCAGGTGTGTCAGGCACTCTTCTCCAGTGGTTCATCTCCTTCTTGTTTGACTGTTAGCAGAAGCTTTCTCTGCCTCCTTTTAGATCTGAGCCATCTTCTCTAGCTTGTAGCGTCCAGCAGGGTTCAGCATTGTCACCCTTGCTCTTTAATATCTATTTGCGCCCTCTTGTCACGTTGATCCACACCTTTGGCTGACACTTCTACTCTTACGCCGATGGCACCCAGCTTGTACTTAGAATAGATCACCATCATTAGGATGCAGCTGGCCCTTGAGGGAACGTTTGACAGCCATAGGCGAGTGGATGAATGTTACTGGCTTAAACCAAAGGGCGAATAAACCAAGGTTTTAGTTGTGGGGTTCACATACCATACGCCATCTTTGGCCTCACGAATTTTGGTCTCTCAGCATTGGGCCTCTCTCCTCACCTGTGGACTCTGTGAAAAATCTTGGAGTCAAAATCTCAGCTTCATTGTCACGTGATGTGAAAAATCTTGGAGTCAAAATCTCAGCTTCATTGTCACGTGAGCTGCAAGTTAGTTCTATATGTAAGACTGGTTTCTACAAGCTAAACATTTTGAAGAAAGTATTGCGTTTTCTTACCTCAGACATTTCGGGTACGGTTGTTTAATCAACCATCTCAGACATGCTTAACTACTGTACCGCCACTCATCGCTACAACCTAAATATTTCATTAAAAGACTTGTGAAATGTGACAAAACTTTGACAAGCCGACTACCAAGCAGGCCACATATCCTGCTGTTGCGGAGAGTTGCTATGATCTTCGAGAATATCTTCCCGTCATTGTTCATCAGAGTGATTGGCTTACAGGAGACACTTTGCTCAGGTTCTTTGCCTGGTTTATGGACTAGTAGTGTCAGGGTTCTGCCATAGATGGGGTGGCACAGCTTGTTGTTAGGAATGAGTTGAATAAAGTTGTGAGCCGTGGGATAGGATATAAGAGTACGTCTTGTAAAATGTAGCTGTCATGCCACCCGGACCCGGGGCTATGCTCTTCAAGGATTTAATTACATCTACAGTCTCCTCTACTGTGATTGGACATTCATGCGGTGCTAATTGTGCTCTGTGGGAGGTCTCATCGATTGAGTGTAGGTATCGCGTCTGTTTTTCGGTGGATAATGGGGGGCCCACCATAATTTCAGTATGATGTCTACCATTGTTTCCCTATTTTCCCCCTCGCTGTAACAAGCTTGACCGTCTGCCCGCAATGAGCCGTGATATATATCTGTGCACCTTTTTCATCTTATATGCTAAAATACGGTTGGCTTTGTTCCCCTTGATATAATATAATTGTTTCGTGTATGCGAGTGTTCTAGCTGATCTATCTGCCCAGTGAATTTCAAGTGCCATCTTGGCTTTAAGGTCCCTCTTCGCCTTTCTGGTTTGGCGATGTTTGAGGCATCTCTCTAGTTCTGCTACTTTCTCTTCTAATTTAGATGCTTGGAGTAGGGCGATCCACCTTCGTTCTGCGCCTCTGCTAATAAATGCCGGCATACTACCGGCTTCATAGCGTCCCAGACTGTGGCTATGGGGGTGTCTTCTATTGTGTTTTCTCTAAAATAGTGGGTGAGGGACTCGCCCATTTCCCTTCTAATGACTTTGTCTAATAATATGGAGGCCTGCAACTTCCAGTATTTTGGGGTGGGGGACAGGGGAGCCCTTAATTCATATGATTGCTGAGACTGGTGCATGGTCTGATAGCATTCTGGTGTGTATTTTCATTTGTCCCGGCAGGGGAATAGAACGCTGGATGCTAGTATTAGGTTGATTCCAGAGAAACCTTGGTGTGCACTTCAGTAAAAAGTAAAGTCACTAACCTCCGTATTGGCTAATCTCCAGGTGTCCACTGTCTCCGTTGCCCTAAGGAATTTAGCAAGGCCCAGGGCTTGAGCGAAATCTATTCTGGTTGAGGGAAGTAGTTGGTCTCTTTGCAGGTCTGGGACATCTTAAAATCTCCCAACATCAATCATGAGATGCCCTTCGGTGAATGTTAGAGTAGATCAAGCAGGAATCCATCCTGTGCATAGTTCTGACAGTCGATAGCTGCTATAGTGAGTGGTTGTTCCAGGAAGTAATATTTCACCAGGAGGTCTCCCCATGGGATCTTTCTCTACCGTAATATACGTTAAGGGGGCATTTTCGCTCAGCAATATGGCTACCCCCCGTTTTTTAACCCCTGGCATGGCGAAGAAGCGCTTCTTGAAACTACTATATTTAATGCGCTGCTCATCTGTCGGTAGAAGATGAGTCTCCTGGAGACATACTATATCCCCTGCGAGCTGACGTAGCCTTCTATCCACTGATTTTCTTTTGCCTGGGAAGTTCAGTCCCTGAACATTCCATGTTATCAGTTGTATTTTGTGTTCGCTATCCGACCCCATGTCCCTTCTCCATAACAATGCTATTGAGTAGGCATGTTTGATTCCCGTCCTGAGCGGCAGGGCGTGGATTGTTTTGATTCTCTGTGTCTGCGCTTTCTCTTGATGTTGATGGTTTGTTCCCTCTAGTCCTCAGTGAGATCACAGGGGTCAACCCACTCTTTTCTCCCATCCCCCTCCGCTCCCTCTCCCCTCCCCTACCCATAACTGCAAGGGATGAGAACAGCCCTAACCCAACAGCGTATCCGCCTAAAACCAACCATCGACATAACTCAAGGCCAACAGGGCCAGGTGCACGATAAGCGGCAATACACAGCAAACGCTAATGTTAGCTTCACTTCGCAGATTAGAGCTATAATGTCAGTCCCACCGAAGATCTTTGTTCATGGGGTTTGGTCCTTATTTCGCCCTCTTGCGCCGGGGACTCATTAGTTGCTCACTCTCCAGACACCCGTATTGTGGCTCTCTGTTAGATACCGTGGGTGGGAACCCGGGAAGGGAGAGTCACCAACCTTAACCATGGTAAGTGGCTTTCTTTGTCTGCCCCCACACATTTCTATGCTTCTTTTAGAGAGAGTATTTGTCTCTGGCTGCCTTGCCAGGTGAAATTTAAAGAGGTCCAGAAACCCCATCAATAAGGTATTTTCTTGTCTCTGAGCCACTCTGTGAGGAGCTTTCCTTTTGAGGAGCGTAATGTTCGGCAGATCCTGGTAGATTAGGATAGTGGAATCTCTGAACAGGAGCTGTTTCGAGGCTCTGGCTTCTCTCATAATTTCCTCCTTCACCTTGTAAAAATGGATCCTAGCCAGGACATCCGGAGGAGTGCAGTACGTTTGCCTCGCTTTGGTGCGATGAACTCTGTCTATTTCTAATGGGGCGCTGTCTGGCATGGTCAATATGAACCGGAACATGTCTGATGTGTAGCTCTCTAGGTCCGCATCTGTAATTGAGGTGGGAATTCGGCGCAGGCGGATGTTGTTTCTTCTTCCGCTATCTCTTGTTTGGATTCCATGGCATCGCATCTAGCTTCTAGGGCTGAAATCCAATCCAGTCCCTTCTCGATTTCGAACTTTTGTGCACAGAGGTTGTTCTCCACCGCCACTGTTCTATTCTCCACTGCCTTGCTCCTTTGTCTAGCTTGGAGATCTTTCTCATAACTTCCTATGTCCCTTTCTGGAACTCTTTGTCATTGCTGTCAGCAAGTCCTGAAGGTCCGACTTTGTGGCAGATTGAGTCTGGAGGGGTGCACCCCACAACTTATCTTGTCACGCTGTTTCAGGCCGATGGGTTCCCTTGTGGGGCCTTTTCTAGCCCGGTCTGGTTTTTCTGTCTGGACCAAGGGGCCGAGTTGGGAGGAACCATGACCTTTTGGTTCTCCATAGCTGCTTTGTGGCAGGCGTAGGATCTAGTCGGGGACACGTACTGTGTTGTACGGGTCCATCGGTTGAGCCCAATCAGGTTCAGTACAGTACAGCAGGAAGGGTCCGGAGACTCCCTCATGATGTATAGGCTTTGCGAGTTCTCCCCCATAGCAACGCAGATGGGGCGGTCTCTGGAGATGCAGAGTCTTCTCAAGCACCACCCAGGGCTTAGCAGTGCGGCTTTGTGTATTTACTGGTGAGAGGGTTGGTGTACAGGGCCCTTCTAGGTGTTTTTTTTTGCGTCAAGAATTCCGGAAGAAGTTGTTTGGGTAATATGAGCACTGAGTTTTTTGTTCCACTTGGCTGATATGTTGCAGGGCATCCCCACCACAAGGCTTCGCTGGTGTTTCAGAGCCCCACGGGGGCTATTCCATTGTTCTCTGTTTAGTGCCAACCCAACAGGCGGGCCAGAAGCCCTGGGCACCGGGGGTACGCTGATGTGGAGCATATACATTGGATTTACAGGCCCTGGGGGGGCTTATAGGGGAGCAAGCCACAAGGCGCTAATCTCCCACTATCGGCTTGTGGCGGTGCCCCAGACCCCTTATTGCGTTAGGCCTCTGTGCTTGGTGGGTCCCGTGGGGTTCTACCCCACTCCTCCGGAGGGGACGGTCACATCGCTCGTGGATCTCCTCACTCACTGGACCGATGCAAGGGAACTGGCCCCCGAGTCGAGACCGCCCCCCCCACTGGGTCACTGCTGGGGGCAGGGATAGTCTTCCTGACAATAGTCAGTCTTCCGATTATGCTCACCTCACCACTCCCAGCCTGGGCTTCTGCGTCATTCTCCAGGACACCAACGGCGTAAACTTGTTTTGCCGCTGCTGGAGGTGGGAGGCAGACGGGAAGTCTGGCAGGTGTGGACTTGTGACCGGTGTTGCTGCTCCGAGGGATATCCGTCAGATTCAGTCGGGAGACTGGGGCTGATGAATTCTGTGTTGCTTCGCATCTAGCTGTAATCAAGCACCCCGGCCCCTTCAGAGTTCTATGACTCCACCTCCTCTTGCGCTATGGGGAGCTCTGGGGTATTGCGGCTGCCATTTTCACCTGTTGTCTGCCGGGACCGGGTGAACGCACATGGTTTGTTACTGGCAAAATCCTAGTTTTTTGGCAGCGAATTTTCAGTCGAATATGCTTCTCCCCTTCCTATCTCCATCTGTGTGTTTTCGGTGGCTAACTCAGTGGACTGACTGCTGAAATCCTGTCGACGGTTAAGGCAAGACGAAATCTTCTATGGAGCCATCCTTGCAGCTTTGGCACCGAAGCCAGACCCCGTTTTGCACTCTTTGATTGCTTTGTATGACTGGAGTTCCATTCAGCACTGGCAGTTCCATTTGAACACCATTACCCCTCTTCATCCTTTACATCCTCAATAACATGCCCTCCTCAATGGAACTAGTTCTCCAGCATGACAACAATCCTGAGTAGGTGGCACAGCATCCTCTATCAATCTCCCTACAAGGACTGAATCCTTGCTCACACTATGGCTTTGGACTCAGCTCAATAACCCTAACCTCATCTCATATCCTCTCTCAGCTTGCATTCTCAAAATCTATCCATGATGATCAAGTCAATGCTTGCTCCCCTCAACTCCAATCTCCTCCAACGACGTTGAGCTGAGCTGGCACCTATCATCTGAGCTACCAGCCCTTCTTGTGAACCCACCATCCACTTCACACCACAAACAGGAAAGAAGCTTGTAAGGTTGCCCTGCTCCAACCTCTCACCTCTTGTCAACCTTATACGTTCCTCGGTTATCTTCATAGCTTGTTTCAAAGTGGCCATATGGTGGCCACCTTTGTTCCCATTTTGAAGTAATTCACTTCTAAATCAGAGCTGCCCAGACCACCAGTTACTTGTATCTCTGTTTTTTCACTATTCTAAAGGTCACAAATGTGCCATTATAGCTGCAGGCCAATAGACTCATTAGATCCTTCACAATCTGGATTGCAAGTCAGACATCAAAAGTGGAAGTGCCTACAAAGGGCTCCAACTCCCTCATATTGGCACATCACTGCATCTGTCATCTACCCTCATTCTCCTGGATTTCTTAACCACATATGATGCATAGTATTACCCCCCCATAGTTCCTCTCACATATTGGCTTTAGCGTCACTGTCCTAACTTGTCCATGCTTGGGTGACATGCTATTCAACTCAATTTGTCACTAACTGCTGATCTTCTATCCACCCCTTGATGGTGCTGCATTACTTGATGCTCAACTGCTCTAAACTGAAGTTAGTTATTTTTCTCCTGTCTACAATTGTCGCCCTTCTCTCCATTGTCATTTCCCCCTGACCTTTTTATCCCATTTCCCAAGACTCACAATCTGAGGACTGTCTTTGATAGCAGCCTAAAACTGAAGCATGCCATCCCCTCCAAAACCACAGCTGCCAAACTTCATGCACATCTGTAAAGCCTTCCCCCACCTCGCCCTTGATTCCTCACCACTCTGCTCCTTAGCAGGCTGGAATACTGCATATAGAATTCCCTCCTACTCCTTTGCTCCTCTCAACAAAATATTGAACTTTGCTACCTACACTCTCAAATCCATCTCATGATTCTCTACCATCCCAGTGCACCGTCTTAACTTGTGGTGGGGGGGTGTGGATGCCCTGGTGGTATTACTCCCCATTTAAATTCCTTCTTTCTTCTCCTAATTTTCCTGCTCGGCACCCCACTTACTCTTTCCTTCCAATCCCCCCTTAACCTAAAAATCCCTGTCCACTCTCTACTATGTGGCAAGGCCTTTACCCTGGCCTCACCACGAGAGGATGGGCACCGCTCTCTGGTGGAGTTGGGTGGCCTACCAAGAAGTTGAGAGGGCCCCAATCTCTGCACCCCTTGTGCCAGTCACTATTTCAATGGCCAACCTTTGTCTCATGCCATACCTCAGTCACAAGATGAGCTAGACTTATTCATGTCTTCTCTAGTGGATGACCATCTGAGTGGCGAGTCAACATGAACCATCACAGTGAGATCCTTGATCATTGTGCGCCATCCACATAAAAGCCATGACCTGACCACCAGCAGGTAGACGTCAAGGTCTTTGGGAGGTTCTGCCGGCAAATTGGAGAGAAGGGAGCACAGCAACGCCATCTACGTAGAGTTGTGCAGTGTTGCCGGATGAAGGTGAACATGCACAGCCACCATCAAGTGACAGGAACCGGGGGCCCCAACACAAACAAGACCTTTCCCCTTCACAGGCCATCATGACTGCTCCACTCCTGACACATAGGAGGTGGGATTAGCCTGTCACTTATAACTTTGTAGCGTTTAACATTGTTCCAAGTGGGGATGTATGTCTTTATTTCACCTGCATTCACTTTGCAATACATTCACTTTGACACTTTTACTTCTACATGCCTTGGCTTCTACTGTCACACACTTCTACTAGCAATCACATTGTCTTTACAGGGGAGCCCACATTTATCCCCCTTCCTTTCTACCCCATATTCTTCACCCTGCCACCCTTTGACCCTTTGATAGTTTTTTCAAATGTCTAAACAAATGATTTTATCTGATGATATTTTGATTTAACACATTCCGATACTTGTTTTTTCTCTAAATTAATTGTCAAATGATTACATTGAACATATAAGCTAAGACCTTCAATTAGCCTTTGGAGACATCCTTGAGTTTTGGATAACAGAATGAGATCATCCGCGTAAAAAGTAACAATGGAATTTGCTGAGATGCCATATTTGGTGCCTCAGAATTTATGTTGCTGAATCTTTCTCCAATATAAATAGATTAAATAAAGTAGAGGCGAGAATACACCCCTGCTTTAAAGCCTCAGAATGTTGGGAAAATGGATGTCATATGGCCATCAAGAGTTAATCTAACTTGCATAGATGTATCTGAATGCAATAGGTCAATCAATTTGTCGAACAAGGGTGGGCAATCAAGTGTCCTTAATTTGCATAATAGCAGCGATCTATCAATGGAACCGAAAGCCGCCCTGAAGTCAACAAAGGCCAAATATAATGGTTGTTTTCGATCTTGGCTATATTTGATGGCTTTGATGGTAGTGATGTTAATAGCAGTACCCTTACTCGCCACAAAGCCTGTTTGAAAAGGGTCCTGATTCTTAGAAAGTTGTATCCATTCCTGTAATGCTCTTAGAATAATCTAGGCATTTTTCAAGGCCGAGGCGTATCAAGAAGGGCGATTGGTCTATAGTTATACAGATTTTGTCTATCGCCCTTCTTGAACACCGAGATTTAGGTAATATTTGGCTGCTCGCGGTCTGGGAGAATAGATTGTAAAGAATTGAAGCCCACAATTCAGGAACTTGTTTCAACATTATATTTGATAAGTTGTTGGGGCCAGGTGCCCGAGATCAGCTATATTTGTTTATATAATGTAGTATATCTTCTTCAGTAAATTTAATAAAAAAGAATGTATTGGTACATAAAGAAATTGGCTGTACAGTGGGCTCAGGATTAGCGTACAATTTAGAAAAATGCAATACCCTTTAATTTTTGGAATTTTTAATATATATTGCTTTTAACTCACATTCTCCATGCTTCTGATACGAGGTCGATCTGTACATCCGCATCTAGTTTCTGTATCCTGTTTTGACCAAATTCAATGCAGGCCATCTTACATCTTCAGGTAACAATAAAGCCAATTTTTTCTCTTGTCTCTACAGAGATGTTCTTTTCTTTACACTAAGATCAATTATATGTAAGGTTCTCTATTTTTTCTTATCTTTATGATTTATTGAAAATAATTGCAAGAGATCACAATATTCTAAATTATTTTGTGTATACGAGTTTAAAGTTCTTGATATTTAATTTTTTAGTATAGTCCCAAATTTTATTAAATTATCTTCAGACCAGTGAAATCTATTTGGGCCACTATTCATAACTATAGTTCCCTGAATTATTTTGTTGTTATTTTTTTTCCATGAATTAGTAGTCATTGTCCATTTTAAATTTAAAATCTTGTGGTCACTTTTATTAGTAGAGATTACTTTAAATTGGGTCACGTCAGGCAACAATTTATCTATTTGCATAAATGTAGTCGATAATAGCATAGGAAAGTCCTCTTTTTCATGTGTTCTGTGGAGGGATATCAGCCTGCAATGCACCATTTGTCATAATCATATTCCTTGTTTTAATAAATCGGTTCCACCGCATCAATCTGATGTTTACCTGATGGATATGTTTATCTGAACAGTGTAAATTAAGATCACCAGCTATTACAATGTGTGAATCAGATGGCACCAAAATAATTAAATTCCATATCAAGTCCAAATCTTTAAAATACTGGTCTACCGAAATCGCAATTCCAATAGATATTGACTATGGACAAAATAAACTTCCCTAATTTTGGTTTGGACCAGTTGCATAAATGGATTCGGAGCAGAATTAGATTCTAAAATAATGTCAGCACTAATTTTTAAAGCAATCAAAAGGCCTGACATGGGTCACCTTCTTGGGAACGTATCGCAGGATTAAGAATTATGCTGTAATTGTCCCACGATGGACTTTCCGTTTACTATGTCGCATGAAGTAAAATTATGTCATGCTGTTCAAGACCATTTGTTGGATTCCTTATTAAATGCGAAAATCCTCTGGTTTTCCAACTCAACAGAGAAGTATATGTGGTTACAGCCTGTGCCTCTAGTTACGCTTGGGAACTACCACCGTGGCAGGAAGTTTGTGGATCAGTTTCTTTAGACTTATCATTCACCACATGTCCTGCATCATGACTAAATTCTTATGGAGTTGGGAATATCAAAATCTTTACAGCATATTTCATCTAACAATATTTCAAAGCCTAAAGCAAACAAGGCATTTAAAACTATGCTACAGCGTAGCCAGTTTCTTCAGATAGTTAGGTAATTTTTGTTGATAAATTCAATCTGGTCAATATCAACCGATCCTATATCTCCTAGCAATGGTATTTCTGCCAGAATCGCTTGAGATCATATTTACAATAAAGAATGCCCCTGCAGCTAATGATTAAAGGATAGAGGTCATTTCTCTTGCCTCCCTTCAAAGGTTCGGAAAGTAAATTATTACGAGTATTCATTTCTCTAATACATGTGACATTAGGTTCCTCCACAGATCTTCTCATATTGTCTGTTAGGGCTAAAGTCTGTTGTTTGTTATGAGATATGTCTCTCATGTCATGACGTGCAGATTTAAGATAGTCATTGTGCAATTTGTAAGTCCACATTATAGTATGCTGGTTAGACATATATTTTTCAACTGCTAGTCATATTAGATCCTGCTTTGGAGGTTGAGCCACTGGTAAATTTGCCACGGACAACACTTTTTTTTGTTTTTTAATAACAAATACTACATCAGATTTAGTTGTCATACTTGTTTCTTGTTGATTCTTTTCAGAGTCAACTAGGGTAGAAACAGTAGATTGTTTATGGACTACTTTATTAGTAAAGATAAAGGGGGTAATTCATAGAATTCAGCGCACAAGTGACGCACGCGGCTGGTGCACAGAGTGCGTGTGCGACTTTCTGCACCAGCCGCGTGCACTAAAATCCATTTCCGCGCACAGTGTATTCATGGATTTTAACATCCAACACCAGCCGTGGCGCAGAGTACATCAGCGACCCTGCAGCAGCGCCAGTTGTGCCCCCAACCCTCCCCATGCAAACAAATCCCGTACATGGCGCACAGGACCACAACCACGTACCCCGCTGCGCGGGTATTCTCACACGCGATTGGGCCTGTGCGAGCGGGGTACGTGTATTACTGGGGTGCGCGGGAAGTTTCACACGCGATTGGGCCTGTGTGAGTGGGGTACGTGGATTACTGGGGTGCACGTGAAGTTTCACACGCGATTGGCCCAGTGCGAGCAGGGTACGTGGATTTGAGGGGTTGTGCGGGAAGGTTCACACTCGGCAGGCCCTGTGCGTGCGGGCTACGTGGATTACTGGAGTGCGCGGGAAGTTTCACACGCGATTGGGCCTGTGCGAGCGGGGTACGTGGATTACTGAGGTGCGCGGGAAGTTTCACACGCGATTGGCCCTGTGCGTTCAGGGTACGTGGATTTGGGGGGTGCGCGTGAAGTTTCACACGCGATTGGTACGTGTATTACTGGGGTGCGCGTGAAATTTCACATGCGATTGGCCCAGTGCGAGCGGGGTAGGTGTATTACTGGGGTGCGCGGAAAGTTTCACACGCAATTGGGCCTGTGCGAGCGGGGTACGTTTATTACTGGGGTGCGCGTGAAGTTTCACACGCGATTGGGCCTGTGCGAGCGGGGTACGTGTATAACGCAATTTGGGGGAAGTTCCACATGTGCTTTCTCTGTCAGAGCAGGGTACGTGTATCCAGGGGGGTGCACGGGGAGTCCCACATGTCAATTGGCAGTGTGGGTTCTCACAGGTGTGCCCTCTACCTCCTCCACGGACCCTGCAGGCAACCCACACCACAGGGGACTACCCAGCACCCCTGATCATGTTCCGCAGGCAGTCCATCCACCAGGGGCATGCCCCCAGCCAGGCCACATGTCACCTTGCACTAGTGATCACCAACTCATGTCCCCCAGCACTCCCACCCCCCAGCAGTGAGGTGCACCTGCCAGCAGCCCCGCACTCATGTCCCACTCATGTCCCCCAGCACCCCCACCCCCCAGCAGTGAGGGGCACCTGCCAGCAGGCCCCCACTCATGTCCCACACATGTCCCCCAGCACCCCCAGCCCCCAGCAGTGAGGGGCACCTGCCAGCAGGCCCCCACTCACGTCCCCCAGCACCCCCACCCCCCAGCAGTGAGGGGCACCTGCAGCAGGCCCCCACTCATGTCCCCCAGCACCCCCACCCCCCAGCAGTGAGGGGCACCTGCCAGCAGGCCCCCACTCATGTCCCACTCATGCCCCCAGCAGTCCCCCACCCATGTCCCCTAGCACCCCCACCCCCAGCAGTGAGGGGCACCTGTCAGCAGGCCCCCACTCATGTCCCCCAGCACCCCCACCCCCCAGCAGTCAGGGGCACCTGACAGCAGGCCCCCACTCATGTCCCACTCATGTCCCCCAGCACCCCCACCCCCCAGCAGTGAGGGGCACCTGCCAGCAGGCCCCCACTCATGTCCCACTCATGTCCCCCAGCACCCCCACCCCCTAGCAGTGAGGGGCATCTGCCAGCAGCCCCCCACTCATGTCCCCCAGCACCCCGACCCCCTAGCAGTGAGGGGCACCTGCCAGCAGGCCCCCACTCATGTCCCACTCATGCCCCCCAGCACCCCCACCCCCCAGCAGTGAGGGGTACCTGCCAGCAGGCCCCCACCCATATCCCACTCATGACCCCAGCACCCCCACCCCCCAGCAGTGAGGGGCACCTGCCAGCAGGCCCCCACTCAAGTCCCTCAGCACCCCCACCCCCCAGCAGTGAGGGGCACCTGCCAGCAGGCCCCACTCATGTCCCCCAGCACCCCCACCCCCCAGCAGTGAGGGGCACCTGCCAGCAGGCCCCCACTCATGTCCCACTCATGTCCCCCAGCACCCCCACCCCCCAGCAGTGAGGGGCACCTGCCAGCAGGCCCCCACTCATGTCCCACTCATGTCACCCCACCCCCTCATCACCCACCCAGCAGTGACATGCCCATCTCATGACACAAACCAAAAGTCAACTATGTACATCAACACATGTCCGTTACACACACACACACACACACACACACTGGTTGCCATTGATTGAGTAAACCCACATGTCGACATGCATGAACCCAATGAGCGAATCCCACACATTGAAGTAAAACATCAAAATGTATTAACATGAAAATGAATGTAAAGTAATTAAAGCATAAAATAATAGCAAACATGAAATGATATGCATGTCCAAATAAAAAAACAAATCCTCAAAAAATCCCAAGTAATCCAAAAGAAAAATGGCCAAAACTCTCTGTCCACCAAACCAAATCCAAATGAAACACAAAAAGGTAAATCCATTGATCCATGGTGAAATGAAATTAAAATGTCCAAATAAATCCAACGTCTAATTATGTACAATCCAGTTTCCAAGGGTCAATGAGCCCAACGAAATAAATGAAACCTATCTAATAACCTACCTAACAAAAACACTATATACAAAAGTGTGGGGCATAGTCCAAAAGCCCCAAAATAAAAAAAAGAAAAGGAAACCTAACACTATAAACTATTTACAATAGCGGCGGGCAAGTCCTGCGGCTCACTCAGTGATGTTGTCGGCCAGGGCATCATCAAACTCCATGTCTATTTGCTGGAGGCGGGCCTCTGTCCTGGCCCCGAGAACTCTGCCTGCCTCAACGCCCGACACATGGAGAACTCCACCCTGACCATGGTGAGCCGCGCCTCTTCCACCCGCCACAGCTCCGCACCTATACACTGGCCCAACCACAGCCACACAGAAGACACACCCATTCCAGGGTCCTCCTGCCGTCTGGCCGATGCCTGCCCCCCTGATGTCGATGGCCCCGAGCCATCATTGCTCCCACCTAGAGCCTGCTCCTGCTGCTGCTGCTGTCTATGTGCCCTGTCCGATGATACCTGCACATCCTCCATCAGCTGGTCTCCAGTTGTGGTGTCCACCCCAGCTGGACCGCCGACTCCCGACTGTGTCAGGGATGGGATCTCCACCAAGCTGGCTGTGTTGGTCAGGCCAGGTCCACAGAAGGCCCTGGTGGAATCTGGGCCGGAAGACGGCAGGGAGAACTACTGGCGCATAGTCTCCACAGAGGAGGAGAGGTCCGCCAGAGTGCGCGTCACATGTAGGAACCCACCGACCAGGGCCCCACCCAACAGTGCCACGTCGTGACGCTGCTGTTTGTGATGGCGTGCGTTCTCCGCCCAGGAAGAACGCACGTCATCATGAATGTCACACGTGCGCAACGCGACACCAATCAGGACGGAGCCCATACATTCATGGGACCCCTCGTCCGCAGGTAGTGGAGAGGCAGATGACATGGCACTCTCCTCTACCTGCGGACGGGCCTGGGACGGGGCATCCCTGCTGGTGCATGGTGGTGCTGTCACAGGGTCAAGGACAGCAACATGCACAGGCTCCTCCGCGGTGACCTGTGCTGCCTCCTGGCCCTGGACTGCACCACTTGCACCACTGGTACTACCCCCACCAGGCCCCATGTGTGGCTCAGTAGCGGGCTCCTCCTCCTCTGTGGAGACCACCAACCTGGATGTCTCTGCACCGTCTTCCGCCATTGCAAGCCCCTGTGGGGGCTCACCCGGCCCTTCCGCCACAGCCGTAGTGGCAGACGCGGCACCAGCCCTCTTGCTCCCGGATGATGGCAAGTCCTGGGAGGGTGGCTGGGCCTTGCGTCACCGCCCGGTGGAGGCATCCCCGCTGCTTGGCTCCACAGCGCCGTCTCCGCCCTCTTCTTCACTTGGCGCTGCATAGAGGGAGAGAACACAAGCATCAGGGTACAGTACAATATTTCCCTAGACAGGAAGCAATAACACATGAGTGGCATTGTCAAACGTCACTTCCATCCTGTCCCTCCACAACACATGGGTGAATGCATGCAACACACATGCAGAAACAGACACGGCGCCTGCAATCAACATCAGTATCCATGTACAAGGGCCTCTATTAACCAAAATGTTGCCTTCAAACTCACATGTCTCATTGCTCACACTGATCCCATGCACACACATCACCGGAGGGTCATGCATCATGGCTTGTACACCACAGACACAGTGCATACAATGGTGACCGCACTGCATGAATAAATCTACACATCATCATGGACATGTGTCATGCATCCATGGCGTTTCAAAGTCACACACACACACTTCTCAGACACACACACATGTGCACCATACATGTACATGACAGCAGCACCCATCCCTCACACCCCCTCCATGTCCAAGAACAGAGACTGGCATGCTTTCATGTGTGCATTTGGCATACAGCTCCCCATGTTGCATTGTAACACATGCACCAACCATGTGGTTCACACATTACTGGTCTCACATGCATGACCATGATGTCCCTGCGCACACACATCCATACATGGCCTATGTTACACATACAGGCAAGTATCAGACTACCAGCACACTGCAACATGCCCTGTCTCACACACCAATGCTTGGCCACTTACCGCTGAACTCCAGATGGGTCTTCCTCCGAAGGATCTGTGTGTGGAGCGCTGGACATACGTGTTCCAGGACCCTCATCTGGATGTCACTCATGCTGACCCGGTCCCCCTTCGTGAGGTGCCGGGCCTTGTAGAGGGTCCTGGACCTGAAGTCCTCCCAGCGCTTCTTGACGTGCTTGATGTTGTGGGTTGCCACCCCTCCGTGTTGATGGCAACCACTACGTCATCCCTGATCCTTTCCCGTCCTTCCTTGTTGGCGCGTGATGTTCCGAAGAGGGCATCAAAATGCCCCAGGACATGCTCCACCAGGACACCAACTTCCTTCACACTGAAGCTGGTGGCCCTCTGCCTCTCTGGCTGGGGGTCACCAGTGGTCTCAGATGGTGTTTGCCCTGACATGGCGACCCCCGAGGCAGGCGTGGGTGGGCAACTGGGTCCTGGGGCTGGGCTGTGGAGCGATGGTATCCCAATCGGAAGTCTTCTGTTCCAGCAGGGGTGGACACAGCAACTGGAACCCTGGCTGACGTGCAGGCACCAAATAGCAGGGCACGTGGACAGCAGGCAGGCAGGCAGCAGCAGATGGCAGGTGGGAGCGTGCTCGGGGCTCTGGGGGGCAGTAATTCGGCCTTCTAGGCAGGAGCGTGGTCTTCCGTGTGTTGTTGCGTAGCCAGCTTGATTTGGAGTGATTTGGCACGTGAAAATCTTGCACGTCTGCGTGTAATTCGAGGAAATGCCCTTAGCGCGTAAGCGCGTCTGTGACATTATGCGCATGGGCGTTTCCCTCGTGACGTGGGCATAGCGGTTCAGCGTGCGTGAAAAAAACTGCACGTCCGCGTGTGAATGCGTGTAATCCGAGGAAAGGGCCTACGCGCGTATGTGACATTACACGCATAGTGAATCAGCATGTGAATACACTGCACGTACGCAAATTCATTGGACCAAAGGCCCTATAGCGCGTAAGCGCATCTGTGACGTGACGCGCAAGGGCGTTTCCCTCAACACGGGTGCATGTTCATCGTACATGTGCAAAAACTGCACGTCCAAGTGTCAGCTCGTGCAATTGGAGGAAAGGGTCTTAGCGCGTACACAGGTAAGTGACATTGTACGTGTGGGCCGGTTTAAAAGGTACATGTAGGACGCCATTTACTTGTACGTGCTTTTCGTGGAGAGCGAGTGGGTGAATTTTGTACTTCTTGTCGGTTCACATGCGATTACTTCACAGCGTTTCAAGTTCGTACTCCATGTTACCTCTGACAGCGTTAAATTTTTTGGTTGGCCCTGTTTCCTCAAACAGCGTTCACTTCTTCTTTTGTCCTGTTTCCTCAGACAGCGTACAATTCTTCTTTTGGCGGGGCTGTTGCCAACGCACACATATGCGTCTTTTTCACGTTCTTTTTCCAGGCATACGGTGAGTCGCGCACGTATTTACCAACTGTGCTTGCCCCGTGTGTCGTGTACCCCTTCAGAGGTCATTGTAGGCTGCATGTATTACGCATACGCTTATTTTTGTGTTTCTGGGTGCCACAGCATAGTGCGGGTTCATTTTTCCACGCACGTGGTCTACGAGGGGTTGCGTGCACGTTAATTTTTGTTTTTGGGTTGCCTGTGCGTTGCGTGACCTGTCATCTTCTCCCAGGGGTCACAGACAGCCTTGCTAGAGCACTAGGGTACGAATTCCATCTAGTACCCTACCCCTTTCACCCCCAATTGCCCAGGACAATAGTTTACTGCTACTCCCATATGCACAACAACATCAGTGCCATGGTTAGGAGGCGACCAAGCGGTAAGGGAGGCAAAGGTGGCTGACCTTCAAAAGGTGGGCGTGGTGGGCGCGGTAGAGGACGTGGCCAGGATTTGCAGGATGCCCCTAGACCACAATGTGTGGAGGACCAATCAGGGACACCCATGCCCCACCCCCCCATGGTTGTGGGAAACGTAGCTGGCACCATCCCAGCTCAGCCCTTGTTGGACCGGCCCATTGTGGCACCTGAACCGGCACAGGAAGACTCCCAGGCTGACTTCCAGGTCAGCAAGTCTAAGCCACGTGTGGCGGTGCAAGTTGTTGTCAGCAGGCCACGTGGATCTGGGGCAGCAATGTCATCTGCTGCCCCAAGTAGGCAGGGTGGGGAGGCTGCAGGGGCAGCTGCAGCTCTATCCACCCCAGCTCTGAGTCTCCCAGCCGGACAGTGTCGGTCCAGGTCCACCAGACCGACGTTGCCCCAGCCAACATCACCCTGCAGCCAATGCCTGCACCAAGACCTATGGTCATTGTGCCTTCGCACACTCCTAGTACACAGTCCACCGGCACTTCTGCCCCTACTGACCAGAGTGGCGTAAGCCACTCAGGATCCGCACCACCTTTGAAAAAGAAGAAGGGTGCTCTGGCACTACAGGCTATGACCCCAGACACGGCTACACACTCCGGCATGTCGAGGAAGCCTAGCTTTAATGACGCCAAACTTGATGTACTTGTGGCCTATGTGTCGGAACATAGCCATGAAATGGTGGTGACTTCAGTGTGCAAGACCACACCTGGTCAACGTAGGGCACACTGGCAGACCATCGTGGACCACATTAGTGCCCTTGGATTTGTGAGGCGTACAGCTGATGATTGCTACAAGCGGTGGAATGACCTGAAACGCAGAGCAAAGAACAAGCTGGCCTCAAATCATGCCTCTACTCTGGTGACTGGCGGTGGGTCTCCACCAGAGGACAACCAACTCACTGAACATGAGTCTGTTGCTGGAACTTTCGTCACAGAGGAACAGATCCAAGGCGTGGGAGACCTACCTGATTACGACGCATTGTCCGGTGAGTGCCCATGCATGTGTGTGTAATCCATGTGTATGTTGTTTGGGTGACGGGTTCTGATTGAGTGCTAGGTGAGGGTGTGTACTCCAGAGTGTTATGGGTCACCCATGTGCTCCCTCCAATACATTCACGTGCCTTGGATTTGGGTATGACAGTATCCCTTCTGCCCACAGTAGCCAATTAGCGCCACATTACTGCAGTTGCCCTTGACCTGTCATCTTGCAACAACATTGTTCAGATTTTTTCAGTGTTCATTCTGGCTGATTGTTTCAATTCTCCCATTTTTGCTATGCATTTTTCAGCCCTAATGCCACATATGTGACATGCTTCTGTCATTGATTAGACCCCACATTGGCCCACATTTGTTGTCTTGTTATGTGAATGATTAGACCATTCATGCTAATTGAGTATTGGCCTCCTCACATTAATTTTTGGGGCCTGTTTGAATGTGGAACATGATAGTTGTTTGCTATCATGTTAAAGTGACCAACCATTGATGTGTACATCTGCCTACAATCACTGTATTATTGTACACTGGATGTGTTTCGGTGTGTGGCACATGCATCTTTTGCCACACTATTTAGCATTTTTCATCTCATCATGTCCATCTCACATGGATGGGTGACAGTACTCATTCACTGACATATCGCTGTAGTTGTCTAATGTACCATGGCTATGCTACATGCCATCTGTGTGCTGGCATGTGTCATGTATGTATATTGGACATGCCACTCACAGGCTAATGTGTGATGCCAGTTCTACCCACCATGCAGCAAGTGTGTTGCTTTTCCATCTTGGTGTCCTCAGCGTCTGCTTTTTGCCTCCCCTTCCAACTCATTGACAGTGCATGCATGCCAGGGTTATAGTCATGTGGGACATGTGTAAGTCATGTACAGGATCTCTGTCTTGTCAGGCCTATGTGTGTGCTATGGTGCTCATGCCTGTTTGCATTTGTTGTATTTCATGTTTTTGCAGGTGATGACGCACTTGATGCTGGTGAGGTTGAGGAGATGGTGCAGAACCAGGAGGGATCTCAGCCACGACCGAGCACCAGTGGAGGACGTGGTGTGGTGGTGGGTGAAAACCCTTTGTTACTGCAGACCATACTGTCCAGGGGTGCCTCTGGGTGCACCTCCCCAGACCTCTATTCAGGTGCTGAATCGGATGATAAGACTTATGTGCTGTCGCAGGTGAGTGCTTCTGGCAGGGATTCTGTTCTGTCCAACCCACCTGCACCAGGGGTAGAACCCTCTATGGGAATGTCAGTGTTCGTAGGTCCGCCTTTGGCGGTTACCGATGCCTGGTCACACTCCACAACATCTGATCCTGTTCCTGAAAAGAGCACCCCATTCCACTGGGCATCGGGAACAGTTAAGTATCTGGGGATTAAACTAACTGCCTCTATCAGGGGAATTGTGGGGGCGAATTACCCGAGCTTTATGAAACAAATTAAAACTGACTTGTATAGATGGAAAGGCCTATGTACGTCATGGTTTGGAAGAATAGCAATTACAAAGATGAATATACTCCCCTGGCTTCTATATTTTATCCAGGCGATTCTGATGGCAGTGCCGGGCAGTTTGCTGAGGGACATCCAAAATAGTCTCATGAGGTATAAATGGGGAGGAAAGAAATGGAGAATAGGTAGAAAGATGCTTTTTAGGTACAAGACCGGGGGGGAGTGGCGTGTCCCGGTGTAATAAAATATGTCCAGGCAGCACACTGAGAACAATGGTTGAATGGGGAAGAGCAGGTAATGAGAAGCACTGGGTACGAATGGAACAGGCGGTGGCGGGGAGCCATTTATGGAAGATTGTGGGGATGAGGACAGGTGATAGGCCGGAGGGTCTAGGGATGAACTTGATAACGGGCAGCATGGTAAAGCTCTGGGACCAGCTCAACAAGAAATATGGGCTGTCTCCCTGGCCTTCACCGGGAATCCCTATATAAGGTAACCCAGCTTTTCCACCGGGCAGAGATTATGGGAGATTAAAACGCTGGATAGATGGAGAGGTGAGAGTAGTGGGGGATCTTTATGAGGGCACGCGATACAAGACATTTGAAGAAGGTATAAGAGAATGGGGCTTGAGAGACGAGGATTTGTTTGCGTATCGTCAACTGCGACACTGGGCGGGATCACCTGAGATGAAGGAAGGGGCAACAAGGGTGCATAGGGGTGGGAAAAATTAGTCTTAATGTTGGTGGAGAATAAGGGACTGATCTTTGCAATTTATAAACTCCTGCAGGAGGGAGAGGAGGTGGAGGGGATGGCATTGAGGGATAAATGGGGAAAGGTGAGAGGGAAGGCACTTACGGAAATTAAGAGTGAGAGGGCGTTGAAAAGTTGGTCATCCTTCCAAACGTCAATGCAACAGAGGGAGTTGCAATATAAGGTGCTACACCAATGGTACTATAACCCAGAGAAGCTGCATCGGTTGTATCCCACCACGTGGGTGGCGGGGAGTTGGGGGGGTGCGGCGAAGTAGGGACCGTGGAGCATGTCTGCTGGACAGTGATGTCATCAATGACATTTGTGATGTCATCTTTGATGTCCTGGGTGTTAGTGTTAGCTGTGCACGGTGGCGCGAGTTATGGTTGCTTATCTTACCATAACTGCCGAATTTCAGGGGTTTTTCGGTTTTACTTTGAACCATAACATCCCTTTAACAACGTTTTTTCACTGAATTTCATAGGTTCTTAGTAGCGCAACTTAACCATAACGCCCCTTTAACAAAGATTTTTTACTGCATTTCATAGGTTTTTAGTAGCAAAACTTAACCATAACGTCCCTTTAACAAAGTTTGTTTTACTGAATTTCATAGGTTTTTAGTAGCAAACTTAACCATAATATCCCTGACTTTAAATACATGTAACATAGAACATACTGAACCCCTAGCTAGTGATTTCGATGTCCGCGGACTACCGCCATGTCTGCGGACATATCGAAAATCTGAGCGTGGGGAATGTAAATTTAAATAGTGTGCCCCATTGCTCCTTTGAGGTTGGCTCTGAAAAGGGCCGTTTTTTTTGCAGATGCTTGACAGACACTTGTTATTTTGTATTTTTTTTTCTTCTTTTTTTCTTACTTTACTCCTAAAATGTTCACATAAGCTTCTACAAAGCAACCCTTACATTCCAAAACAGCATGGAATTTCCCATAAAAGATAAGGAAATGCCATCTTCTTTAAAATAAACAGCATTACTGGAATCAATAGTCTCATTATTACAGAAGAACTTTCCAGCTCTAAGCATGAAGGCACACATGCCTCGGTTGATTACACACCTAGCATTGTTTTGCTGAGGACAAAAAACTGAACTATTGTCCCATATTGCCCTTGGTAGTAATCCAGAAAAAAATACTTTGGCATTTGGAAGGATGTTCATTACTGCTTGAACCAAGTGTTCCAAATCTGCCAACAAAGTAGGGGCCCTGACATAGCCCAAACGGAAAGCACCAAAGTGCAAAACTACCACATGGGGACTATTGACCCTGCCCATATCTTCACAAACTTGTACAATTCCCTGTACATTGCAATCAGGCACAGTGCTCCACACGACCTCCACTCCTTTAACATCAAAATTCTTTGCAACATGCCTGCATTGAGCATACTGTTGTAAACCATGCACAAACATATCTCCGAGCACCAACACCCTGACTTTCTCCACTTCTGCCATCTTCACTACACACAGTCTCTTTCAACACAAATCCACAACCTCAACATCTGATTGGCTGATCCCTACAGTCTTCTTTCCATGCTGGATTTGCTGGAAAACCCCGGATGTAGCACGCCCTGTCCATGGACAGCCGCGGTGTCCGCGGACCGCGTAATTCTTGGACAGCCCTTCTACCATTTCCATTTCACTCTCTGTGCCCTTCCCTCATTGCATACAGCTAAGCAGTCACACAATACGGAGAACGTCCTCAGAACACCCCCATTTTGTTTATTGTCGAACATTTCAGGACACCGCGTGTGTTCTTATAACACATGCAACTTGACAGCGAACAATACGCACAACGTCCTCAGAACACCCCCATTTTCTTTATGTACGAACATTTCAGGACACCGCGAGTGTTCTTCTGGCTCACTCTTTTTTCTTTTGCTGACATATCTAGACCACATGGTTTTCTTCAGTAACAGTCAGAAACTAAAAATTGTATTTTATTTGTAGACGTATCCTACAAGTAGGTTCTTACAGTAATTCCCTTAGAGTCCAGTCACATCATATGAAACATATACATAGGGGAAGACACAAGCTTTAAAGACAGCATTATTTTCAAGCAAATAAATGATGATTTCTCTGTTTCAAAGCTGCTATTTACCCTATGTATATGTATATTGGTATGTGTTCTTGTCTCTTTCTGTTTTCTCTATAGTAATGCAATTATGTAATACATGGGTTTTATTAGCTACTTATTACATATTTCACAGTACACAAAAATCTATTAAGAAAACAATTATCAATTTATTATTCAACATATTAACATTACGAATATTATACCTTCATCTTGTACGCTGCACACAATGCTATGTTTCTGCATTAGTAGTTTAGTATACTATATAGAACCCCATAATAGAATGCTATTTATATCAATGCATCGTTCAAAGCACTAATTAGGGTGTGATATTTATTGCAATGATCCTTGACACTTTTTTTGCAACATTATATTAAGAATACCTTGTACACATATTTCATGAAAAGTACATACACATGTGATGTCATCAGTGATGTCATCAATGACATTTGTGATGTCATCTTTGCTGTCCTGGGTGTTAGTCTTAGCAGTGCACGGTGGTGGCGCGAGTTATGGTTGCTTAGCTTACCATAACTGGCAAATTTCAGGGGTTTTTCGGTTTTACTTGGAACCATAACGTCCCTTTAACAAAGTTTTTTTTATTAGCACTCAAACAATATACAAAGATGGAGTGTAAAAAGCAATTTCTCAGAGATGGCTGTACACAGAATGTTGTAAACTAAGAATTTATGGTCGTTTACAGTGAAGGTCAGCTGCTTCCATTTTTTGCTCACGTGCCGGAGAGGCCCACGACTCGCACTATAAGGTTCTATGTTTTTTGACAGACAGGGATCGTGCTAAAAGACTTCTTTTGAAGGAGTGTTGCAAAAACGTAAGACACGATAAGGATGAAATTTCTGAAACGAAACCACTTTTATATATTATATCACTATGAGAAAGATCGTTGGCACGGGTGGAGTAGTATTTTGGGACTGCACTACGCTTAGACAATGGAAAATGCCAATATAATGTAAGTAACCCTTTAGATTATTTTATAATGTAATATAATAACAATAGCGTGGCGTTAAAGCCTGGTTAAATTGTACTTGTTCCTTTAATGTGGCATAGTGTTTTCTACCGCGCACTATCACCGCCGAATTGGTCCCCAGTCGCTTAGAGGGCTCTGAAAAAGGCACAGGACAGAGGGTGGGTTAATGGGAATAAGTTAACATACTCCGTTGCACTATCCTCGCTAGCAAATAGTTTCACGCCCTAATAAATAAAATTTATATTTTTAATGAAGATCGGCTGGTGAGACTAATTTACGTTTTTTAAAACAGGTATGTCCTCCCGTACTGTGAATGCCATGATTTTCAGACCTCGGCCGACGGATTTTTTAACTGCCAGGTGCAGCTACTTCTAAACAACTTCATGACACTCACCATTTTATGGGACAATCGCCAAGGACCAATATGCCCTTACGCGGTACTAGCGGCTAGAAGAAACATAACAACCATTATGGTGGTCTAATGCCTCGTTGTTGGAACAGCCTTCCGATTATCAGTGGCACCATAGTGCTTCTTTTATCATAAACCAACACCCTTTGTACCGCAAAGGAACAGCGCGTGACTCAAGACTTTGCGGATCGACAGCAAAGACAAATGCAAATCGCTAAATATTCTCTAAACATTTGATGTCAAATAAAAGTACTGTACGAAATGTAAAATCTTGCTGTTTGCTTTTAAATCACAGTTTCATATTCTGAATTGTGGCGCGCTGTGTTGTGAGATGATCTGTGTTGTTTTCCGGGTTCTGTGTAAAGTCGCGTAGGAACCGTAAAGGAACAGCGCGTGACTCAAGATTAACTTTTATGGATCGACAGCAAAGACAAATGCAAATCGCTGAATATTCTCTAAACATTTGATGCCAAATAAAAGTACTTTACGAAATGTACAATCTTGCTGTTTGCTTTTAAATCACAGTTTCATATTCCAATTGTTGCGCGCTGTGTTGTGAGATGATCTGTGTTGTTTTCCGGGTTCTGTGTAAAGTCGCATAGGACTGGAGACGACTGGGCGCGTTTGGCTACTCACCCTGTACCGTCACGGAGAGAGACAGGGAATATGAATGCTTTGATAATGTCAGGCTTAGGGGCGGGAGATATGATTTAGTGTCGCAAAAGCAGGTCAGCCAGGTCGATAGGGCAAGTGATAGGGTTATCACATAACGTTGACGCACAGCAGCCTGATTTATCGTTTGTTTAGTGGACAAAAAGTCGGGTAAGGGCCATAGGAAATTGTAATGTCAACGGACATAAGGAGGGTTCTTAGAACACTTTCAACCTGACAACGAACAATACGAACAGCGTTCTCAGAACACCCCCATTTTGTTTCATTGCAAACATTACCTCCACGTCCACTCTTCCTCATCCCAGTACTTACTTCATGAGGCCCCTGCCTCCGAAACAGGACCTTCTTCTATTTCTTTAAATTCCTATAACTCCTCCCCCACATCCACATCACTCAGTTTCATATTACCAAGCCGGAGCATGGGACCTTCCCCGTAGGGAGGGCGAGGAGGGTCGTCAGTACTGTGACGAGGAAGAGTAGGACTAGGAGTAATGAAGATTACTGGTAAGTAATCAGAGCATTTCAGGACACCGCAAGTGTTCTTAGAACACATTCAACTTGCCAGAGTACAATACAGACAGCGTCCTCAGGACACCCCCATTTTGTTTATGTACGAACATTTAAAGACACTGCAAGTGTTCTTAGCTCAATTTTAGCTTGCTTGCGAACAAAACGGACACACACTCCGTCCTCAGAACACCCCACTATTTAGTTTACATAGAACATTTCAGAACAGCTGTGTTGTCCGCAGACAAATCGAACACAACGAAAGTGTCTAGCATATAAAAAAAACAGAACATCTCATACTCCCCCACCCTCCCTAATTACTCTTACACGCCAACACACTCCACTAAATACAATTTTTAATCCAAGTTTCACTGCGCTGTCCGCGGTCGTCCGCGAATGCAAGATGGCGGGCGCCACAGAAAATCTGATGCGCTTCATGCACCACGCCGTCCAATCAGCAAACATGTCTGGGGTCCGCGGACATCGCACAAGTCGCTCGGCCAATCAGGGCACTGTCCGCGGAGCGAAAAGGGAAGTCCGTCCGCGAAGCGAACGGAGATATCACCAATTTTTTTGCCTTACATTTTGGTCATTTAAAAAAAAACTACCGGACAGATTTACACCACATTTGCACGCTTTCGGGACCAAGCCCCACTCCTGCCGCAAATTTGGTGTAAATCCGTCCAGCGGTTTGGGCTTTAGGCGTGCGCAAAGTTTTTTCCCATTATGTCTATGGGAAAAGACAAAAGTTTTGGGACCCCCCTATAACTTTGACCACCCTGGACCAAACCTCTCCAAACTTTGCAAGAAAATTCAGAGTGGGCCATATACTTTTTGCAAAGTTTGTTGAGGATTCGTCCAGAGGGAGCGAAGTTATAAGCCGCCCAAAAAGTGCTCTTTCTATGGAAACACCAACTTAACCATAACTACATGGACGCTAGAGCGTCCATGTAATATGTATATATGCATTAAAGGCCTTTTAAGTAAAACACAAATGTGTAAATATTCAGCAGTAATAACAAAATCAATACAAGACTACTCCAGCAAACATATATACAGCAACCAATGGCCAACAGAGATATTACTTAGTACCGTTCCACAACCTGTTGAGAAAGGGGATATACAGTGCGAATATCTCTGTGGCAGTCCTTCACGATTTAAACCCTAACTTGAGAGGCAGTCCAGTCCCTAAGATGAGTGGGGCCTTGAGCTCAAAATACTTTTGGTGCTGGTGCCCGCGATCATCAGAACAGGGTCTCTTTCATGGGCTGTAGCAAATCAGGAAGGTGGGTGAGGCAGTGAAGAATACATTCCCACTTTTTGAGGAGGGTCCTGAGTGGACTCTCAGGTGTATAAATGGATGGATGTGCTAGGGGCCACATGTTAGGGTTGCAAGTACTCACCGACATTCAGCGCAATCTGGACAAAACTTTGTCAGTCAAGTCCACTTCGGTTGCAGGTTCAAATCCTGCAGTTGCGTTCATTTGCAGCTTTCAGGGGCTGCGTTCCAGGACTGATTCCATGGCGGGACAGTGGTGAGTTCTCTGCTCCTGATGAAGGGATCAGGACAGTTCCACTGCAGTGACTCTTAGGGCACAGTGGGGCTCAGCAGCAGGGACCCACAAAGTTCGTCACTTCGAAGTTTGATGCGGGTTCATGTGTACTCTCCTAATTCGAGACCTAGGAATGGTAGGTGTACGAATCTCGGGGGCGAGTGCCTTATACCCAGAGCCTACAGTCTCCAAGGCCTCAAGTATCAACTCGAGACGGCGGTGGTTTCTGGGCAAAGGTCCTGTACAAGCTAGTCAGTTCACTGGGCAGTCCAGGAACACTTCAGAAAAAAGGCTAGCTTACAGGTTAAATTGGAGGTGCCAAGAATAGTTGTTCCCACTATTCCAATGGGTCGAAGCACCTTTGCAGTCCTTCTAGGTTTGATCAGAAACAGGGGGTCTGACGGGACAACAGCAGGCTCAGGGTGCCAAACCTTCCAGCGGGTCACCAGCTGTTCCATAGATCTTCATTGTTGATTCAGGATACCTGGCTCCTCTACTAAGTTCGGTGTGAACTCAGAAGATCGACCAGGAATAGGTTTAGAGTGCCTTCTCTTATCCAAACTCTCCTTTCCTCCAAAATGAAGAGGAACCAATAGGATATCTGCTCACCAATCACGGACCAAAGTGGTCCCAGTCATTGCAGAACACCAGACATCCTGGCACCCAGGATGTGTATTGGAACTAGACAGCTCCAGACCACATCCTGGCGGCAAACACAGAAGGCATACAGGAACCGACGAAAACTTTGGTTTGTGCAGGGGTCTGCATGACCAAATAAGGAATTTCCCAGGTCTGCTCGACCAGGGGAAGGCAAAGTGACAAGATGGCCAAAGGACAGAACAAAGGACCTTGTGGCATGGCCATTTTAGGCACTGGCCACCGTCCTGGGCCAAACGCTGTAAACGCGGTTTGGACCATTGAAGAGTTGAAAAAATTTAATAAATAACAGCTGTCACCAGCTCTGTCCAAGGCACACCTGTACATTCACCAAATATCCTTCGAGGGTGTGTTGGGCCTTAAAAATGAAAAGGGGTCCCCAGCACACTGTACAGTATGGTATTTTGCGCACTGATAAAATGTTACTCAAGAATAGCAACAAAGTGAAAGACAAAGGGAAACAAAGTCTCCCAGTACTGACTGTCTTAAGGGCATGTCATATTCCCCATAACAAAATGAGCAAAAGCCCAGAGGAGTGCGGCAGAAGGCTGTGCTCCACTGGTAAAAGTCAGGCTATGATGGTCAGACAACAGCAAAAAGTTGGGGGCAACAAAACTGGAGGGAAAATAACCCATTAATGGAAATCTTTCCAAACAATACCTGCAGCTAATACTCGGCTGTTTATAAGCAGCCTATGTTGGCGGTGGGATAGACTCTAAAGATAAGCCAGGCCTAGATTAAGGATTTGTGCATGGCACTACTCATGCTCACTACAGCCACATTCAATTTGATATCACACATGTGTCAGCTGCTGTGAGCCAGCTAGGTAACATCCTCCTTTAGGGACAGCCGCAAAACAGGCATCTGTCCGGAACCCAGGCATCAAAGGGAGTAGCCTTACACAGGGTGATGTATTTCTAAAGAGCTTTGATTCTAGCAAGAAGGGAAAGGGAGTGGTTAGAGTAGACATAACGGCTCTGTACGGTGGGGGGATGTCTTTCACCATCTTGTTTCTTGTTATTTCTCTTTTTGTGTACCTTCTACTTCCCCACTTCCTCTAGAGCAAAGCACTTTAGTTGTGATGTTGGAAGGACAAAGACCACTTTTATCAAGAACATGGATTGGACCACTAAGGCAGCCTATCTTTCATCCAATCACCTGTTGACCTTTACCTTTAAAAGAAGGGGTCTCCAACCACTTTGCAGAATCATCTTGAAGCATCCGTGGATCTTCACTTGAGAATATTTCACTGGACCCTGCTGAGAGAGTAGTCCTTTCTAGACTTCTCCAGTTGTGAGGCGAAAGCAGGTGCTCCAAGGCAGAGGAGAGCTCTGCCCCTAACCACCCCCAGGGACCGTTGGGGGTGATCTACTGCTGGAACAGGACCTGACTCTCTGCCAGCTACAACGGTACCCAGGACCTCACTGTGTGAAAGGTTCCCTGCAGTTGTGTGTCAGCCTCCCCCATGGTGGGAGCACTAGAAAAGGACTCCTCTTGTTCCTAAACCCCTGGATTGGGACTCACAACACCCTGAGAGCCAGGGGCGTTGCTAGGGGGGGGCTAAGGGGGCTATAGCCCCTGATCTTTTGGTTGTAGCCCCGGATAGAATCCCAGGAGCTACAGCCAAAAGACTAGCTAGCCCCCAGTCCCAACAGTTCCGACATCAGCTTAGCCCCGGGTCTTTTCCAGACCTAGCAACTCCCCTGCTGAGAGCCATGATCCTAATGTCTTGCCATTGAACTGGAACTGCTTGGAGGGTGTTTCAAGAACCATTTTAACCACCACAACCCTCTGATGCTGCCTTTTGCACTCTCCTTATCTTAACATTTTTCCCACAGCACCAAGAAGTCTCGTTCTGCACTGCCGGAGCAGCGAGAACGGCAAAAAGGTATTATTGGGACGATATAACCTTTGGGTGTGGGTTGATCTAGCTGGTAACAGGCTGCTGCACAAGTTAAGAGCTGATTAAAGTATTTCCATTTTTATAGAACCTTGATTAGACAGTCCTTAATTTTGACTGCTACACTTCACTATTTGGTTTTGCTACTGAACATTCACACCTATTCCCTCGGCCCACGTTACTACAAAAGATGAAGTAGGTATACCTTTTAACTGAGACAGTTTTACCTTTATGATTGTGGTAGTGCTTGGTTTGCACGTATTTGATGGCTGAGTAGGTGCTTGTACACCTGATATGATACGCTGTGGCATTTATAAAGCACCTATACACAAGTGTTTTAAGGCGCGATGAGGCAAGGGAGGAGGAACAAAGAGAGGGCAGACAACAATCATACTAGTTCAGGTGTCATTCAGATCGTGCAAGTGCATGAGATGGGGGAAGGGGGAAATTGTGGGGGGGGGAGAAGGGACAGTGCAGTACATGGCATAGAATAATACCAAAAGGTAAGGTAACGGCCAGCAGGTGGCAAGTGCAAAGGTAAGTGCAGATATCAGGTGTCGAGTGCTGCTTGAGGGACTGCAGGGATACAGAACAGTCCCCAAGTGAGGGGGTTGTCAGGCAGGCAGTGCAGGTGTGTGTGACTGGCGGGGGAGGGACCTGGGCCTGAGAACAGAGGGTGGCCAGGTAACCAGTGCAGATTCAGTTTCAGCCAGGAGGTCAGCAGGGGAGAGAAGTTGAAAAAGCAGAAGCAAAGAGAAAGGTTTTTAGGTGCTTCCGGAACCCGAGATGTTTCTCCTCAATTTTCAGGGAGGCTGTTCTAGAGGGAGGCCCCATTCGAAGAAAGAGATCTACCACCAACTTGTTGCTTGGAGAAGCGACTGACCCTAAGGGAGTTGGAGGCGGAAGAGCAAAGAGCGAGAGAGGGAAGATATTTAGGAAGAGAGAGTTGAAGGCATTGAGGCCCCAGGCCCCAGAAGGCTTTGTGGACGATGCAGAGGACTTTGAACTTGATCTTCTCAGCCACTGGGAGCCAGTGCAGAGATTTCAGTCCTGAAGAGATACGATCCCTGTGCTTGAGGCCAAGGACAAGTCTTGCAGTCCTGTTCTGGATGAGTTGCAGAGGGCGGAGAGTAGTGGCAGGCAGATTTAGAAAGAGGCTGTTGCAGTAGTCCAGCCTAGAGAGAACCAGAGCTCTGGAGACAGTGAGCTTCTGGGGGAAGGAGAGTAAAGGTAGATTACCTCTGAGGAGGTGCAGGTGGTAGTGTGACTTCTTAGAGACATCTGAGATGTGAGGAGAGAAGGAGAGTTTGGAGTCGAAGATGACCCCAAGGTTTTTAGCCTCGCAGGTAGGAGCAGGAGGAGGGCCAAGAGAGGCCGGGAGGTAGTCCATTCATCACAGTTTGATCACCTCATTCCATGAAATTGAACATCAATTGACCCATTTTCCAAGAAATACATTTTTTCAAAGAGCTCCATTGGTTGCAAATCTCCTTCGTGAGTTCACAGATGCTATATATATTTAAATACACCCCCAATATTTTTTTCAAAACAAAGTTGGGTTCAAATAAATGGGGGTGTCCTAAAACATTAATAAAACACAACCTTTTTTTGGACATGAGTGCAAGGTCAGACTCTTTGATGGTAAACGGAGTGATGTGTGGGCATCACATGTGCTGCTTTCCCAAAATGGCCCCATTTGTTCTTAAAAAGACTATCTGCATTTGCCGTATAGTTCATCTTAACTACCTGTGGGTTAATAGATGTAATAATGTCTCAGAAACAAAAACACCTTATCTAGCCCTGATAGGAGATTAGTGATATTTTAGCAAATGTGAGACGAGTAAACCATTTGCCAAGAAGACACTTTGTTTAAACAACCCAGTTTGCTTTTGAAATCTCATGGTGCTAGGATGTGTATTTAAGGTTAAATATGGGCAGTTAATGTATACTTGTGTGTTCAGGTGTCGGTTTCGGAATCAGTCTTGAAAAGTGAGCTTACCAATAAGGACTCACTGTGGAATTTAAAAAAAAGTAAAATCCCAGTGTATGGTGCTCCATACATAAGAGGGACACTCCATCTACACCACCGGTGGGTTCTGAGATGTACTAATGTCTTCAGAGACACCAAAATTACCAGTACACATTAACTTAACATCTTAACTAATGTATTTAGCAAGAGTGAACATATGCAGGAGATTGCAAAAGCAAATTGGGCTGTTGGAAAAATAGTGACTTCTTGGCATATGTGTCACTCGCTAACTTTCCTATTAAGAATAGATGAACAAGTTACCTACCAACTGTAACGTTCTTTCGACTGGATGTTCCTCCCACGTATTCCTCATCTTGTGATAATTTGTTTCGCCAGCTTCGCTGCATCGGAAATAAAAATTGGGCAGAGGGCGCTGTGCCCGATGTCGTGGGATCGAATGTCCCTTGACGGGCTCCGTACTGTGTCAACGTCACCGATGGAATAAATGGCTCGAGCCGCGCCCGTCGGTTTCAGTTATGTTTTTTCAAGGAAATACTTGTGGAACATCTAGGCGTATGATGTCACTGATAGGCCCACCGTGAGAGGAAAATGTAAACTATACTGCGGGGTAGGCTGGGAGGGTCGATGAGGAATACGTTGGAGGAACATCCAGTCGAAAGAACATTACAGTTGGTAAGTAACTTGTTCTTCAAATGGATTGTGTCCTCCCACGTATTCCTCATCTTTTGATAAATTCCCATAGCATTGAGCAATTTGGAGGTGGGAGTGCTAGTTTTTGTTTTCATGTACAGAGTGAAGTACTGCTCTGGCAAATAGTCCCTCATTTGAGGATGAGGCATCTAAGCAGTAATGCTTGATAAAGGTATGCATTGATGCCCATGTTGCAGCTGAGCAAATATCTGCTGCAGGGACTCCCCTCTTCAAAGCCGCAGAAGTAGCCATTCTCCTTGTGGATTGAGCATGTAACCCATCCGGTGGGTCTTTTCCTGCTAATCTGTAGCATTCCAATATAGCTAGAATAATCCAGCAGGTTATGGTTTGATTTGTCACCGCTAACCCCAATTTACGACCTGTGTATCCCACAAAAAGTTGGTCGTCTTGATGTAATTTTGACATTCTTGCAATGTAAAAACTGAGAGCCCTCTTGGGGTCCAGCCTATGTAACCTCTCCTCTTCTTTTCCCAAATGAGGAGGAGGATAGAATGTTGGTAAAACAATTTTCTGCGACAAATGGAAGTCGGAAACTACTTTCGGTAAGAAAGATGGTTTTACTTTCAGAATCACTTTGTCTTTATAAAAAGTGGTGTATGGAGGTTACATGAGAGAGTCTGTAGTTCACTAACCCTGCGGGCTGATGTTAATGCCACAAGGAGGACAGTTTTTAGCGTTAAAAGCCTCAATGGACATGAGTGCAAAGGCTCAAATGGTATACAAGTTAGGAATTTAAGAACTAAATTCAAATCCCAGGTTGGAACATTACATGGTATTAGTGGATATACATTTGTAAATCCTTTTAAGAACTGTATTATTAATGGTATTTTAAAGTAAGAGACCTCTTCCGAGGAGTGCTTAAAAATGGACAGCGAAGCAAGGTATCCTTTGATTGTTCCTATCTGGAGCCCCAGATTGGCTAGATGTAACAGGAAAGAAAGCACCATTGGTGTGCCACATTGAAAAGGGTCCATATCTCTATCCTTGCACCAGTTACTGAATTTATTCCAACGACTCCGGTACAAAGATTTTGTTGCTGGCCTCCTGCCCGAAAGCAAAATCTCTATTACGTCATCCAGAAGATCCCAATCCTTGTATCTCAACCTCTCAGAAACCATGCATGAAGGTTGAGTGTGTTGACCTCTGGATGGAGAACACAACCTTCCTCTTGCGAGAGAAGATCCTCTCTTTGTGGAAGACGTATTGGAGGGTAGATGGGCATGTCCAGAAGGTCCGGGTACTACGTCTTCCTGGCCCAATCCGGGGCAATTAGGATCATGGTTTTCCTGAACTTTCTCAACCTGCTGATTACTTGAGGAATCACGGGGACTGGAGGAAACGCGTACAGCAGGGGAAAATCCCAATCCACTACGAATGCGTCTCCTAGAGCTCCTCTCGGAGGAAATTCCCTTGAGCAATACTGATTGCACTTCCGGTTTACTGAGGTTGGGAACAGATCCACTTGAGGGGTTCCCCAAAGGGCGAAGATCTCTAGAAGGACTTCCTGAGCTAACTCCCACTCGTGGGAGACTGTGCTCTGCCTGCTCAGAGCGTCTGCCGCCGTGTTCTGCTTTCCGGCTAGGTGAACTGCCGATAGAGAGATTCCTTCTTGTATTGCCCAGAACCAGAGCTGCATCACCTCTCTGCACAGAGGTAGTGATCCTACGCTCCTCTTTTGTTGAGGTAGTACATGGCCACTGGGTTGTCCGTCATTATCAGGACAATCTTTCTCTGTACGGAGGGCAGGAATGGCTTCAGAGCTAGTCTGATTGCCCTCAGCTCCAAAAGTTTGATGTGTAGTCTGGACTTCGATGGAGACCAATGTCCGCTGATTGTCAGATCGTTGGTGTGTGCTCCCCACCCCGTGAGTGAGGCGTCCGTCACTACTGTTATCTCCGGCCATGGTTGCCAAAAAGATTCTCCCTTAGGAATGTTGTTGTTGCAAGCCCACCATGACAGATCCTGAGCAACTGCGCTCGGGACTTGCAGAAGATCTGACATATTCCCCAAGAATTGGGACCAATGAGTTCTGTGGGCCCATTGGAGGGATCTCATTCTCAATCTGGCCTCTGGCACCAGAAAAATGCAGGATGCCATGAGGCTGAGCAACCTCAGGAAATCGAAGGCCGCTAGATGCTGGGCTTTTTGGAATGTTGTTACCATCTGCTGGATGTGGAGAGCTCTCACCTCGGGCGGCGAGGCTTTCCCAGAGGAATTGTCCAAGACTGCTCCGATAAATTGGAGTTGTTGGGATGGTACCATGTGGGACTTCTTGAAACTGAGGGAGAAGCCCAGGTTGTGGAGGAAGTGGCAGGTGATCGACAGGTGTTCCTGAGCTTGTGCTGGAGAACGTGCTCTGATTATCCAGTCGTCCAGGTAGGGGTATACGTGAATCCCCCCTCTCCTGAGACTCGCTGTCACTGCCACCATCAGTTTGGTGAAAACCATTGGGGTGGAGGTCAGCCCGAATGGCAGAACTCAAAACTGATAGTGAGAACCACCAACTGCAAACCTCAGGTATTATGGGTGCTTGGGATGGATTGGCACATGCAAATAAGCATCCTGAAGGTCCAATGATACCAACCAATCTTGGAGTTGGAGAGCCTGAAGGATCTGAGAAAGGGTTACCATCTTGAACTTGTGCTTCCTGAGGAATTTGTTTAATTTTCTCAAGTCCAAGATGGGTCTCAATCCTCCGTCCTTTTTGGGGATGAGAAAATAGGGGAGTACCAGCCTTTGTTCCTCTCCACTACAGGTACCTGTTCTATTGCACCTTTCTCTAGCAGGGTTATAATTTCCTGCCAAAGTGGCGGATCTGGAATTTTGGTAGAGCTGGTTCCTGGTGGATGATCTTGAGGACTTTTTATGAAGGGTAGGCAGTAACCCTGAGCTACTGTCTCCAGTGCCCATGCATCTGAAGTAATCCCCCACCATTCTTCCAGATTCTGAGAGATTCTGCCTCCCACAGGTGTTTTGTATGATAAGACCTCAGAGAGATTTGGAGGCGGCTGCAGGAGCGACTGAGGGCATAGATGCCGTTCCTGAAGATGGCTTTGTAGTCTTTGCTCGTCCACCACGAGTGACATTTTTTCTGCCCCTTTGAAAAGCCTGTCCTCTTCCTCTACCAACAGAGCAGTAGTATCGAAATGGACGACCCCTCCAGGAAGATGAGCCCGAATAGGATTTCTAAGGCTGTCGCATGGAGGCACTAAGGGACTTTGCTGCCACTTTCGAGGTCTGTAGTTTTTCGAGGCTCTCATCAGCCTTACTAGCAAACAGCCTCGATCCATCAAAGGGCATGTTGAGAAGCCTGGTGTGTACATCTGGTGTAAACCCCAATTTTCTCAACCACGCAAATCTGCAAAGCACTGTGCTTGATGTCATGGACCTGCTAATACTATCAGCAGTATCCAGTCCAGACTGGAGGCATTCCCCCATTGCCTCCTCACCGTCAGTGACTATATTCAGGAAGCCTTCCCTTCCTCGCCTTCCGGAATATGCTCAGCCGCCGCCGAAATGCATTCCCACAGGGTATGTGTGAACCTGGCCAGGGTACAGGTGACATTGGTAGATTTCAAGGCCATGCTACCCGACGTAAAAACTTTACGAGCCCAGGCATCAACCTTTTTATCCTCGCTGTCCGGAGGTATGGTTGGGTATGCTGCCTGCCTGGATGTAGTAGCTGCCTGAATAACCAAGCTTTCTGGAGTAGGGTGTCTACTCAGGTATTCTGGGTCAGAAGTGGAAGTTCTGTACTTTTTTGGGAGATTGCTGTCTACTGCAGTAATGCTATCAGGTTTTTCCCAGTTTTTCTCAACTGTTCTTTGTAATGCCATATGAAAGGGGAGAACTGGATCTTTCCAGGGTACTCGGACTATAATATCCATCATATCGTCTTGTTCAAACGTAGGGAAGGCTCTTCTCCAACCCATATACTCAATCACCCTATTCATCACATTCCTATACCCTGAGTCTGCATGTTCTGCAGGATCAGGTGAAGCAAACTCCAATTTGGGTGATGTGTCCACACCACTAGCAGAATGCAGAGTTTCAGATAGATCTCTCATTTTTGTGTCAGGATTTATCAGTTCCTCTGGAACTTGTCTAGTTCCATACTTTACGCCAAAAGGAGTGACCTTCTCATCATCTGAACCAGATTCCTCAAAAATTGAAGACATGGACTTAAAGAAGTCCGATCTTGGTAAAGGTGTAAACCTTCTCTCTTCTTCCTCATCATTTGTCGAAGGAATCAGTGTTTTCTTCGAGGGAGTCTTCGAGGCAGTCGAAGGAACCTTCGACACACTCGACGAAGCCTTTGACAAAGGCGTCGAAGATAAACTAGCCTTCGTCATCGGAGCAGTCGGCGCCGATGGTGTCGATGAAGTTGCACCCGACTTCGACAATTTTTGTTTCTTATGAGGGATCGGAGAGATCTATGGGTACTACTAGGCTTAACCGTTGTAGTTCCCGACTTCCCTGTGTCGTCCAAAGGAGCAACTGGGGTCTGGCTTTTCTGAGGTTTCTTCGAGGGGGTCAAGGCTGCGTTCTCAAAGACCTGCAACATTATTTTTCTAAAGCTCTCCTACTTTGAAGGGGAATCCGATCTAGTCGGACATCGAACCAATTCTGTCGATGAATCGGACGATGACGACAGAGATCTATGTCTCCTTTTGAGCTTTTTAGAGGAAGATGAAGCAGATCGTCTCGACCTGCTACGAGATCAGGATCTCTTCAAGTGCTTTTTATAGCGTTCCGATTCCTTAGAGTCGGACAATTTTTTATGTTTTTTAGATAAGGCTTTCGAAGAGCCCTTCGACGCCTCCCGCCCCACCGCTAACTTACTTTTCCTCTCACGGAGGGCCTTCTCCGTCATAGACTGACAGGAGCCGCAGTCGCCGGTTCGATGGTCTGAGCCCAGACACCACAAACAGATACGGTGAGGATCGGTGATGGACATCTTCGATCCACAGTCATTACACTTCTTAAACCCAGTCTTGGAAGTCGAAGCAGTCGATGAAGAAGACATTTTCTTGACAGAAAATCTCGAAGCGCGCCGTTCACGAGAGTGAAGCAATCGGAAAAACGGAACTGAAGCCAACGGGCGCGGCACGAGCCATTTATACCATCGGTGACGTTGACACGGTATGGAGCCCGCCGAGGGATATTCAACGCCACGACCTCGAGCACAGCGCCCTATGCCGATTTTTTTTTTCCGATGCAGAGAAGCTGGCGAAACGAATTATCACAAGATGAGGAATACGTGGGAGGACACAATCCATTTGAAATGGTGTTTTTCTTTCAGAGGCATTATTACATCTATCAACCCACAGGCCAGTGTAGTGTAGAGGGACAGTACCGCATGTGTATGTAGAATTTTAAAAATAAAAAGATCAATGTTTGTGTCATAGGGCTCCTTCGGTCCGATGTCCTGGAACTCTGTGTCACATGAAATTATCAGTTTGTCCTCCTTGGAGCTTCAAACATGCATTATATGTTTCTTGAAGATAAATTAGATGGCCCCAATGCCATGGTACTGGTGAGCTCTCACATGCATTTTCCGTTCTCAAAGTGTATCCTTCACTGAGAAAAATACACATTTTGCACTGTATCACCAGTGATACGAAGAGCGAAAAATTCATTAACATTTTTGTAAAATGCACTAAATGGAAAAGAAAGACGGAATTCAGGGGTTTTAGAACAAGCTGCATTGAAGGTATATCTCTAAATATTAACAAAATAAGAGATGGTGCCTTCTGTTTAACCCTGTATAAGTCACCTAGGTTCTGCATTTCAATTTCTGCAAGAGCCCCAAAGGTCCTTACCTTTACATGCAGGTGAAAGGTGTAATGTTCGATGCCTGTCCTGTTTCGGGGCCCACTATGCTCCTCTGGAATTACACTGACCGAGTCTTCTGCATTCTTCCTAAGATTGATGGGAGTGTGCCCTCTGGTCCTTGCTCTGATGAGAACTGAATCCTCTTCCAGACACTCATTAATCCTTTATCAGAGCACTCTATTGGTACCACTTCCTGAACTCACTGGTCGTGTAAACTCACACATCTAGTGAAGCTGTCTTGCCCTTGCAGCCCTCCTCTCTACTCAGAAGGGAGCAGGAGAAGGCTGCCTCCTGGTCACTGGTCTTCTGCACACATTCTTTGCCTCTTAAGCATAACTTCCCCTCTAGGAGGCTTTGCCTTTAAGCCCCTGGAGGTTTCACTGTGATCACTTTGCTGGCAGCAGGTGAGAGGTAGAGGGCTCTTGATCTCACAGTGAAGGGATCACGCAAGGCTCTCCAACAGCTCCATCAGGCGGGTGCTGAGGCCTCTTCAAAGGACTGAAGTGTCTGCAGCTAATCACCTGAGACTGAAGTTCTAGGATCCTGGGAGCAGGTCCCGAGGAAGCTACGGAATCACAGGAGCGTGCCCTGGTCTGAACTTTGAGGTAACTACATGAGGCCAAATAGTGTCACGATAATGACATACTCCGCTGAGGTTGTACATGCTGTACACAGTACACCCAGGAGAACAATGCCTTTTCCTCACCTCCCTCCTTCACATGTCCTTGCCATCTCCTTAGGTGACCTCTGCTACTTGGGACAAGAGGGTATCCATTGACATGTGTGAAACACAGTCTACATGGGAGGAGCATGCAGGAACTGATGACTTTATAGGAGGTATGCTGGGTGTCCAAAGTGATAACTCTCCTGCCTCGCAGGTCACCGGGAACATGTCATGTTGCAGTTTAACTAGTGTTGCTCGTTAAAGGTTCATTACATGTTCCCGGTGACCTGCGGGGCAGTGCACTGCAGTTCTCACTTAGGACATGTGATAACCGATAGGCTGGACAAGAATTCCACCATTTTGCTTTCTATCACTTTACAAAATATATGTTTGTACATTAGCACTTTCTTACAAAGCTGATGATGGTTCTGCAAATATTGATTGGTTTTATAGGATCTTGCAGCTCAAAAGACGTCCTAAAAGCAAACATAGCATTGCAACATTCAATGTAGCTGCAAAGAAGTCTTGTCTCACCAGGATGTTAATGTGATCATGAGGTTCCATCATAAAAGAACTGCTGGATAGACTGGACCTATGTGAGCTCTGGTCCTGTCCAGGAACTAAGATCGTCTTAGTGGGGTGAATGCCTGAGAGCATGCATGGGCTATGAGTGTACTCCTTTATGCTGGAGCAGCATCTGTGCCTGGAAGATGATCCCTTAAATCGATCCTTACTAATGGGAATGCGGTTGTGAGATCTCCCATTAGCAACTGTGCAAAATGGAATAGCAACATTTCCCCAATGTGCCCCTTTTTTTGTCCGTCTGTGAGGAAAACACTACAGCACTTCCTCTTTATGTGTCCTCAGTGTGAGGATTCAAGAAAAAGGAATTTGAGACCTTGCCTGTGCAATAGAGCTGCACCATCATTGTTGGAGGCAGAGCACCTGTGTAAAGGTGTAAGGTCACCAGAGATTGTTTTTGCTATTTCAACATTCTTGAGCAGCTCATTGAGGAGACGAGAACATCTTTTGAAACTCAAGCAAGGATTTTAAAGACATTGGGCCTCATTACACGGTATGCGGTAAGGGATTACCGGCACCGGTAAGGACACCGGTGCTGGTAATCCCTTACCCCCCTACTACGAGGTCCCTTAGCAGGTCCCTTCCTCAACGCCTGGTTTTACCAGGCGTTGAGGAAGGGACCCGTTGAGGGACTTCAGAGCTAATAACGGGCCCGCTAATAGCGGGCCCGTTATTAGCTCCTTCCCCATTCCCATTGAGCCCTATGGGGGTCCGTGTTCCCCGAATGGGGACTTACCGGTCCCGCCAGGGTCGGAATGACCTGGTAAGTCCCCATTCCGGGAACACGGACCTGGAATGCAGTAAGGGGGTAGCCATGGTGCTAATAGCGCCATGGCTACCGCCTTCCGTGTAATGAGGCCCATTGATTTTCATGTGGTTAAACAAGTGTACCTATGTTTTAATGTATTTGTATGCTTTGTTTTTTTAAAGTTTTTGAAACTTTTATGGGTAAAAACAGTGCAACTACACTGCTGGGAATGGGGGCTTGAAGAGGAGGGAGAGATCTTACAAAGTACATTGGCTGGCTCCGGGGAAAGAAAGCGGAGTCACCAAGTGTGTCCCCAAGACACTGATGACTGGCTGAGGAGTGTTACAGGGATGATCCGTGGCCACCCACACTTAATCCCACACTCACAGTAGGCGACCGTCACACATGGATATTAAAGTCCGACAGCTTCCAACTGTGAGAACTGGAAACAACATTGAACCAGTAAGTGAATCCTCCACCCGCCCCCATACCCAAAAAAGTAGCATTCTCTCTAGTCCTGCCTTAGGCGTTTCCATGGAAACTGCCCCTTTAAGAGGGTTGGACACTGGGGAAGGAGGAAACACTTAGCAAAGAAAGCAAATCCCCTTGCGTTTAGTGAATACCCGCACAGACATCAGAGGCGTATTACATGTTTGTCCAGCGCCGGCTCGCCGAGGGGCTTCAGGCGTTAGAAGAATATTACATTCTCCTGCAGATATCCCTTGTCGACCCTGCAGAGACATCGGGGGACCACTATGTTCACCTAGAAATGACATGCAGAATGCTCACGGTTAACATTGACACAGCAATCACTTGCTTGCAGGAACATCGGGGCCCACTATGCTCCCCGGCAGCACGCTTGCATGTACATTGACACAGCAATCATTTGCCTGCAGACATCGGGTTCACTATGCTCCCCTGGAATTCACACGCAGCACACTTGCGGTATACATTGACACAGCAGTCATTTGCCTGCAGGGACATCGGGAACCACTATGCTCCTCTGGAATTCACACGCATCACACTTGCGGTGTACTCCAACACAGCAATCATTTGCCTGCAGGGATGTCGGGGGGCCACTATGCTCCCCTGGAATTCACACGCAGCTCGCTCGCGGTGTACTCTGACACAGCAATCATTTGCCTGCATAGACATTGGGACCCACTATGCACCCCTGGAATTCACACACAGCACGGTCACCGGGAGAACTGACAGAGCAATCATTTGCCTGCAGTGCAAGCCCCAAGTGTTCCATCATGCAAAATTACTTGCACCCTGCATAACCTATACTAAAGCATTTGCAAGGTCCGGGGACAAACTCCATAACCATTATGCACCAGGGGTCGCCATGTGGAGCCCAGGAAACTGCAGAAAAAGTTCCAAACCACAGTCAGCTGAACCCATCAGCCCCAGCCAATAAGAGGCCCACACATATCCCCATCAACATATGCAGATCCTCACAGGGACTCCAACCCCAAGGGAGGGACGCAAGGGACTATATGCCTACACCATCAGTCAAGCAGTGTGGGCAGCTGTAGTAGAGCCTGGCAGCAGGTGTTTGGAAAAGTCTGGGGTGTGAGGGATGAGATTTGGGAGAGAAGAAATAGTTTGAAGAGGTTGGATAGAGAGAAAGTAGCATGGAGAAGGATGCTGGGCAGTAGAGCCATAGGTAAGGAAGGAGTTGGAGAGAGACATTGTGGAAGAGGCAGAAAGAGACTTGCAGGAGGTGATGTGAGAGTCTTACAAGAGGTTTAGAGAAATGTGGATCCAGTGAAGAGGTAGCCTAGGACCCAGGGAGGGAGCGGTGGCAAGAATCTCTCATGTCTGGCTGTTTAAAATAGGGAAGCGCATTTCAGTTGGCACTGTCTCAGCCTGGCAGAGAAGCTCACTTACTACCTACAACCCTTTGCGGAGATTCAGCAGTGTCTATGGGGTCTACTTGAGAATTCGGATGTGGTGGACTGTCACTGGCTGCTGAAACCAAGCAGAAGTACTTCCACAGGGAAAATATTAAAACTGTGTTTAGGATGCAGGCCCTGAAGCTTCTTACCTTTCCTTTAAAGCCATCCTGACTCAGAACTTTGTGAGAAGAGACTATTCTACCCTTTGAGTTTTTCTATTTTGAATTTGGCATTGAATTTAATCTGTTTTGACCTTAGCAGTAGTGTTCAGCATCTTTGTGGACCCCCTCGACTATGTGACTCATTGCCGTAACCCCAGTCCCTCCCAGAACACCTATGACCCGGTTTCACCCCCTGGCAGCACAGTTCCCTCACCATCTCCTTATGGTTCTAAGAAAGCGGAGAACAGGTGTCCCGTGGCCCAAATAACAATGTCAACCATCATACTGGGGGATGAATAGGCCAGTGTTAACATTCAGTAACATTCCCAGTCTGTTCAAATATATGGGGGGTCATTACGAGGTGGGTGGTAAGGGATTGCCGCACCGGTAAGGGCACCGGTGCCGGTAATCCCTTACCACCCTATTCCGAGGTCCCTTAGCGGGTCCCTTCCCTAACGCCAGAGAGTTCCATTATTGACTTCATACTTGAGGGACTCACCACAGGTTTTGCAAATTCTGCATTAGTTCAAATGGGATTCGCAGTATCTATTAGTAACACTGGATGTTAAATCCCTTGACACTTCTATTGAACATAACCTTGATAGTCAAACCTTAGCCTTCACTTATCAGAATTTTTGAGCCTCAAATAGTGAGCATGTAAATTTTCTCAAATCATTTCTTGATTTCACGTTGAAACACAATTATTTATAGTTTAATGAAAGCTACTATGCACAGAACAAGGGTGTAACCATGGGAGCTAAGTATGCACTGTCATTAGCCAATCTATTCCTGGGCTATTTTGAGCATAATTATATATTCAATGACAACGAATTTCATAGCAAGATCCAACTTTGGAAAAGGTTTATTGATGATGTACTGCTTGTGTGGAATGGCACTTTGGAGAGATATAACAGATTCATTGTTTATTTGAATGACCACACTTTTTGGTATTGAATTCACAGGAACCATTGATAGGACCTCCATTTCTTGATGTCACGATATATGTGTCAGCAGGTCATTTGGAGACTAAAACTTTCAGGAAACCCACTCAAGTAAATTCCACAATATTTGCCAGTAGTTGCCATAAAAGATCAACTATCACTAACATCCCCATAGGAGAATTCGATAGAGCAAAAAGCAATTGCAGTAGGGCAGAGACCTATGAACAAAGATTTGAAGAAAGGGGGTACTCTAAAGGATGTGTGCGTCAAGCCCAAGAGAAGCCTCATTCTGTACTGAGGGAAGATGTAAAAGCGCATCCTCTCAAGAAACAGGGGTGAGGTTTATCAATACATATCCACATGAAAGCAATCTTATGTATCAGATGGTGCTACAAAATTGGCACCTATTGCTGTTTGACATGGATTTCAGCCAATACATGGAGGACAAACCTAAATTTGTCAACACTCATGCAACGTCAATCGAAAATAGACTATGCCCATCTTTCTTAAAACAGTCATAGAAATGAAGAGTGGCAGTGAATGGTTAAGATCTATCCTGAGGGGTTTTCGTAACTGTGGAACGTGCAGCGTATGTAGGTATGCATTATGCAATACCACAACGTTTATATGTCACGGGGGAATCAAAACAGACATTCAAGATTTTATCAAATGTAGATGCAAGTAAACAGTGTATGCAATTCTTTTTATCTGTAACAAGGTGTACATAGGCAGCACTATCCACAAACTGTCATATGAATTAGGGAGCACGTGTCCAGTCTGGGACGTCAAGACCCCAAATTGCCGTTAGAAGCTTATTGGCAGCAACAACACCGAATGGACAATATGGCAGATATCAAGTTTGTTGCCATACAGAACGTTTCATGTGGTAAAAGAGGTGGAGACATGGAGCAGTGTCTAAGACAGTTGGAATCTAAGACAATATGCAGAATACAATGCACAATGCTGGGACTTAATAAGGAACATGTAATGAATGTTTTCTTATAATGTGTTTCTTTTGTTGACTGACATGCTATGATTTTCTTTTGTAGATGTATGACTGTCAGTTTCAATTTACTGCTAGATTATTATCTGTTCTTGGGCTTGGGATATCTAAATCATTACTTTATAATGGATACTAGCCCATCACTGCCACCCATTCACGAAACAGGAACATAGGTCATACATTGTAGTGGTATGATAACATCTAAGATTATTTATGTATTTATTTATTTATTTATATAGTACTGATCGCCCGCAGGCATCGGGGCGCTTACATGTAGACATGTACATAGCTCGAGAAGGAGCCAGAATGAGGCGATGGGACAAAGACATAAAAATACCAGTTAACTGATTCAGTATGGCCTAGACGGGAGGTTACTTGAAAAGCTCCAGATAGAGGCTGCTCGGTTAGGGAAGGCGCTGCCTATGCTGAGTTCTTTCTTGTGTTTCAAGGGCTTTATGAGCCCATTAGCTTCTGATCTTAATGCCCTGGGCAGATGGTAAAAAGTGAGTTTGGACTTCAAATAGGCTGGTGCCTTGCCATATAAACACTTGTGAGTTAGGCACATAGACTTAAATTGTATGCGTGCCTCTATTCTCAGCCAATGAAGGTCGCGTCTAGCTTCACTGATGTGTTCACTTCTTGCTTTCTCTTTGACCATTCTGATGGCGTTATTTTGGACCAGTTGGAATTTTTGGATGCTTTGCTTACTAGCTCCTGCCAGGAGGGCATTACCGTAGTCCAGACGTGACATGACGGTCGCTCTTGCTATTGTGGTGCAGTTTTTCTCCCTCAATAGGGGTCTAATGGCTTTAAGTAGCCGGATGTAATAGTTGTAGTTTTTACTAACATACGTAGCCTGGACATCAGAGTTGAGGGATGCTGCCAACGTCATGTCAAATGTTTTATCTGTCACTGGAATATGGGTTTCTTTAATTTGGAAAACCTGATATTCAGCGGGGAGTTTGGCACAAGCCTTGATGGAGCCAAATACCATTAATTCGGTTTTATTGCCATTCAGGCACATCCAGTTATTGTCCATCCAATCTTCGATGTTTCCGTAGAGTGTATTTAGTATCGTACTATCCTTAGCGTAATCCCCACTCAGTTCCAAGACCAGCTGAGTATCTTCAGCATAGTTGGTAAAAAATATCTGGAATTGTTGTAGTAGCTCACATAGCAATCGGATGTACAAATTGAAGAGCAAAGGGGACAGAATAGCTCCCTGTGGTACCCCGCAAAAGATGTTAAATTCATTTAGAGATGTACTTGGAAATCCTTATTGACAATGTTGAAACAATGTTTAGACTGTCATGGGTTTTGACCCATTTTATTATAAAAGCGTGGTATCTATATTTTGTCTTATTTCTCAAATAAACCTTTTAAACTTGCAAAACAGAACTACTTCTTGGCTCAGTGGGGTCAGGGGGATTCTAAGAGAGGGGTGTTATATAGGGGTAGTCATCCAGAACTCATGAACTGGACATAAAGATGTATCAATAAGGGTTTCCATTCAGTATCCCAGACTAGGCATTGACTTAGCTGTAGTGTTGAATTCAATCTTCTTACAAATTGGGGGTTTGTCCGGGATTCCGGATTAGATCTATCACTTGTGCAGATTAATACAGTGTGCTAACTGACAAGATACATACATCCGGTCGGATCACCACGCTGTGTTACGCTGTAAAGCACTCCTTAAAAGGACGCTCTAAGGGAAAGGTCTGTTTTGCAAAAATAAAATACACACTTCTGTAAGTCAGGAAGGAACTCAAATTCCAGAATGATGACCTTGGTAGATATGAAAATAGCCAGAGAGCACTTCTTACATAAGCTATTTGTGAGAGGTGAGTGGACTCATCAGGACCAGACGGTCTGGTTGCAGGCAATCGCACCCCAGATCACTGAAACAGGGTCAGATATATGGAGAGTCCAGGGTCCCTTACATGTGGCCCTGAGTGAACTATATATGGCCCCTAAGGCCAAGGATGAGCACAACAAGATTGCCAGGGTAGCGGCATATTTATATTTACATATGGGAGTCATGCAGGACAAATGTGCTGAAGGCCAAGATCTGGCGAGTAGGCAACTGCTGGCATTACAGAAGGCCCAATCTGCTCTAGACTCTTCTGAGCAGAGGCTGCACAGAAGCCAGGAGTCCGAAAATGAGAGTAGACAGTACATCATTAAAATAAAGAAGGATATGGATATCCTGCAACAGGAAAAGACGGACCAGGATACCAGAATTCTGGCTTTGCAGAAGGAGCACCAAGACAGTCTGGACTCCTTACTGCAGAGCCAGAAAAAGCTGGAGCAACAGATCAATTTCAACAGGGCATGCACAGAGCAGGTAGCCACCCTGCAAATCCAACTAGACAGAGAGAAAGAGGAAAGCAATAAATTGATTTTGAAAGACCTGGATACCCAGGCAGAGTTTGATGAAGAACACCAGAAAGCTGGTGCCTTCCAAAGGCAAAGGGACGACTTGTCGGCACAGATGCAGACTCTTAGTCAGGAAAGGGATACCTTAGGCCAGGATGTCTGCCACTTAAAAAGGAAAATGGAAGAAAATCACCTGGCCCTCCAGGGACTGGGTGACCTCCAAAAAGAACACCAGAACTTGTTAGAGCACACCAGGAGGGTGGAGGATGCTCTGGCAAGAAAGGAGCAGGCTAATAGGGACACAGCTCAGGAGGTAACCCTCCTGCAGCAGAGACTGGCCCAGTACTCCAGGACCAATCAGGAGGCACAGAGAGAAAATGAGGCTCTCTGTCAGCACAATGATAGGCTCAAGCAACAGGTAGCGATGCAGGAGAGACTGATAGAGTCTAGTAAGGCCTTAACTGAGGAACGGAAAGTGCAGGCTCTTGCATTGCAACAGGGAGCAGGGGCGGATAGAGACCAGGTTCGCTGGGAGAGGGAGACTCCTGAGCATAACCTCAGGAGCCCTAGTACCAGAGGCCTTCATATCTCTCAGTCCCTGGACTCTGCCAACCCCATGTCCCCTGGCGCACATGAGCACCGGGCCACAGGGATGGCAGATTACTATCCAACCAGAAGTATGGGGCTCATAGGCCAGTACCTCCCATGAATGGAGGAGCGGGCATCCGGGTATGGGCACCCAAGCACAGTGCAATTTAGTGGGGAACCCCAGGAGAGTAGGCCCATTAAGGTCATCCTGAAAACTTCTGCCCAGCTAGGTCAGTGGGTGGGGTACCCATCAAATCCTGGCAGCAAGGAGGAATCTGAAGACTCCTCTGAACAGCGCAGGACACAGGAGACCAGGTCCCCACATTCTGCCAGCCATTCCCAGGCTCGCAGAATCCGGGAAAACCTGGAAGATCAGACAGGAACCTCTGGGAGCAGTGCCTCTGAGTCAGAGGATGAATGGACCAGGGTTACCCGAACCAAAAAGGCCAATAAGGCAAAAAGGGCCTTGCCTAAGGACCCATTGAAACAAATAAAGGCAATCAGGAGTGTCATCACTCCTTATCATAAGAACGCGAAGTATTCCGTTTGGGAACACTTGGAGCTGTTTGAGCAAATGATGGAGACTTTTCATTTGAAGGACAGCCAAAGCTGTATTCAATATGTAAAGTGGACCTTCTCACCAGAGTACTCCAGTTTCTTTGCGGGGCTGGAGGACCAAAATCATTCAAGGTGGTCCACATACAGGGCGGCCATCTTGAAACATTTTTCTGTGCACAGAAATCCCCAAGAGGCTCGCAAGGCAGCCTACAATTTGCAATGTGGGGAGGATCAGGCCCCACAAGAGTTTGTGCAAGAATTAAAGCGTGCTTTTGCGCAGACCACCAGAAGGGTGCGCACAGACAGCAAAGAGTTTGTCAATACATTTTTCCATGCTCTCCCTAAATATATAATGACCCAGCTCGTGAGAGATTTTCAAGAGAAAAGATCTTTAGACTGGGTCATTGAACAGGCTACTCGGATCTATGAGGTGCAGAAGCCTATCGAAAATAAAAATAACGCGCCGAAAAACCCCAAAACCAACAGCACCCCTGCTGCTGCCAAGGTGGCAGAGGTAAAGGTTGCCCCCGTTTTAGATTTGGAGATGGGGGGGCACCTAAAAACCTGCCTGCACCAAATAATTCACAGCCCAGAAGGCCCTCGGGCCAGTCACAGACAGGGAGTCGAGGAGGTAGTCCCACAAATGGAGTCCCTCGCTTCCCTAACTATGTAAATCCCCGCTATAAGGGAAACCAACCAATCCTGGGTTATGTGTGGACTCCTCCAGCCCAAGGGGGGGGATCCAGCCAAGCACCTAACCAAGGGAACTTCCCTCCCAACTTCCCACAGGAGGGCAGAAATTCTCCAAATCCTGGGCAGAACTTTTTTCCCAGGTATCCACCCAATTTCCAACCCCAAAACCATCCATCCTTCTTTCCCCAATTCCCTGAGCCCAGACAACCTAATCCGGGAGAGGGGAGGCCAAGGGTGGCGGGGTACCAAAATCTTCCCAACCTGGGGTACTACCAGAGAAGGGATAGCTAACCTTCCCGGGATCAGCCCAGGGGAGAAAATAGAGCCCCGTTTCAGCCTGAGCGGGTTTCACAACTTGAGCGCCAGGTCCAAAATATGGCACGAGATCTGGGTCACATACTGAGGGCTCAACAGAACCCTCAGATGAGCATGCCACCGCAGAATGCCCCAAACTCTGGACCTGGTGCTCCAGAACAATGACGGGGGCAGCACCCCGATAATCCACCGGTTCCCAGGGAGGAGGCACAAGGGGAAGGGGGGTGTAAAGCCTTGGATGAAGCCTCCTTCCCAACTTGTAAACTGCCCCTGGAAAACCAGGAACCGTAAACAAAATCTCCTACCCCTGAAAGCCTGCCTCCCAAGGAGCAGAGGGGGGGTAGGAGAAACAAAGGACCCAAACAGACCCACTTTGTGGAGGAGGTACAGGTCTTCCAATTTGAGGGAGAGGGATCCTCAGAAGATCCTGGGAAAAGGATCTTCTCCTTCAGAGATGGGGGAACTCCTCCCAAAGAAAAATGGGTCCCAAGGGATTCCAATCCAGACTGGGGAGATATGGAGACTGAGCTACCGCCGCCCATCATCTCATCCCAGAACCCACAATACCGAAATCCCCTGGTTCAAACCCATCCTGGTGACTGCTTCCAAAAAGGGGGGGGGCGGCCCAGAACCGGAACCAGGGGAACCCACAATGGCTCTGATCTCCAGATGCCTACTTTTTCTTTCATATTCCCAAGACTCTCCACAGAATTCTGCCCAAATCTTTTCTCTAGCAATGTCTAGAACCAGAAAGTTAGCTCACCAGTTGTCCAAAAATGTGCATTTTCTGTGCCCCCTTGAGGAGAAGGAGGGAAGATACTATGCCCCGGTACAAGTACAGGGGCAGGGTACAATTTTGGCACTGGTGGACACTGGATCCCAAGCTACCCTTCTGTCCAAAAGGGCCTTTGAGGAACTAAATGCAGGAATGGGGGAGAATTACCGAATTCCTCTCACCTCTCTTCCTGGACAACTGCAGAACTTTGACGGGAAGGAATTTCCAGTTGAGGGGACTGCAGACTTGGACATTAAAATTGGGCGACACAAGGTGAAACACCCGGTCATAGTAGTGACTCCAGAGGGCACCCCTTGTTTACTAGGGAATGACCTCCTGAGAAGGTTGTCACCCCTAAAAGATTGCGTAAACAAGGTCCTCTGGACCCAGACTAGCCGACCAATAAAATTAAAACAGAGTGTCAACCATGTTAGTTTAAACGGCACCTGCCACATGGTTGAACAAAAATCTGACCAAGTAGAATTTCACTTCCAGAACAACCAAACTCCAGACGTGGCAGTAACAGCAGTAGGACAACAGACTGGTGATGGGGGGTCCTCTCTATTTCTGAAAATCAACCTTCCTTCCAGTTTAAGGTGGTATTCCACACTGGAAGGAAACACCCTGAAATTCTTTACTAATCCACAATCAGACATTCCCACTCCTATAGTCCAGAAAGATGTGAAACCAGCTCAGAGCCTGGCTGATATTCAGCAAATTGGAGAGCAGTTGTTCATCCCTGTCCAGTTAAATGATGGGAAGGACTCTGTTCTCGCTCGAGTGTGTGTGAACAACGGTAAGAGCTTCATCAGCAAAGCCATGTTCCGCCAACTCCCAAAATACCCAGCCATTCCCACATTCAAACTGATAGACAAATGGGAAATGGACCTGGAAGCACCTAATTCCAAACATCTCCTGCCAAGCAGGTGTATGCTCAAAATCTCCATTGGCAACAAGAGCATAGTCCATAATTGTTGGGTCGTGCGAGACGTCACTGCCGCCTTTTACTTAGGCAGTGACATTCTCAATCGCTTTGCCATTAGTTTGGACCTAATAAACTTCAAAGCTTGGTCCCGATTAGCGGATAATCCCATGGGCTTTGATGATCCAGAAAAAGCATTTAGGTCAGCTCAATTGCTACCTTATGCAGTTGAAATTCAGATCAAAGAGGAAGTCACCATCCCAGAAAGGACCCGACAATTCTCCCTGGAAGTGAAAGTTAAAAGAGGACAGCATTTGAAAAACCCTGATGCTTACATACATCTAAACGCTTCTCTCCAACAGCAAGGGTTGGGGGTAAACCCAACTCCATTAGTCAACATAGAACATGACACCATTCTAATAGAGGTGGATAACAGCGACTTAAAGAGTATTACTCTAGCCGCAGGCACCATTATTGGAATGGCGGTTGATGACCGACATTTTTCCATCGATTTAGGAAATTAACTGTTAGGACCAATCCCCAAGGACTGTTTTGACAGTGACAGTGATGACAATACAACACCAGACAGGATTTTTACCCGGCATGGGGGGAACTTCCTGGTGTACACTTCCTGCCCCTATAGTAAGGAAGATGTGACTTGTGACTTCAGGAGGGATGATGTGATTTTCCAGGTCCATGAGGGTTGCCTTTCCCACCTGAGGCCTCCAGTCCAAATCAGCACTCTGACCAGGGACTTCTCCACCCAGCTGGAGGAGGCCGCTGAGATAGCCAAACCAGAAGTCTTTCCAGGCTTCAGGCAGATGGTGGAAGAGAGAGTCAACCTAGCTGATGCCTGTGTGACTCTGGAACAAAAGCAAAGGTTTAAACAAGTTTTCTTGGATTTCCAAGATCTCTTTGCGGTAGACCCATATGACTGTGGCCGCACCGACATCCACACAACAATCCCCACGGACCCTGGAATGACTCCAGTGTTTGTGAAGCAATATCGTTTGCCTCTCGCCTCCATGGAGTCCCTTACTGAAATAATTAAGAACCTTGAGTCCCGGGGAATAATACGTCCAGTACACAGCACCTTCAATAATCCGGTGCTGGGAATATTGAAGCCAAACAGCCAGTGGAGACTCTGCGCCGACCTTAGGGAGCTCAACAAACGGGTCCATAATTCCCGGTGGCCTCTGCCCTACATTGACCAAGGGCTGGCCCAGATTCAAGGGTCACGAGTATTCACTGCAATAGACCTGACCAATGGATACTGGACCGTGCCTGTCAGTAGGGAGGACCAATACAAACTGGCTTTTACCTTTGGGGGCCAGCAGTACACCTGGACCCGGACTCCCTTCGGATACCTCAACTCCGGCAATGAATTCAACATTTTCCTACATAAGGCCATGCCCGACCTGGGTGCGAGGGGTAACCTGGCTTATGTAGATGATGTCCTCATCAAATGCTCATCTGTGGAGGAACACATAGCGGAGATCCGTTATGTTCTGACACAGTTGAGGGCCGTCGGAGCAAAACTTTCCTTTCAGAAAGCACAGTGGTGTAGAACCCGTGTTAATTTCTTGGGGCATGAGATTACTCCTCAGGGTCTCTGTCCCCAAGAAAAGAAAGTGGAAGCACTCCAGAAACTGAAAGACCCCACAACTCTGCGGGAACTACGGAGCCTCCTTGGACTGACTAATTACAGCAGAAAGTTCATTGAAGGCTACGCAGAGATCACTAGACCCCTGATTCATCTCTTGAAGGGGGGGGTCAAGTGGGAATGGGGTCCAGAACAATCCGAGGCGGTAAGACAACTCAAAAGAAGCCTCTCACAAGCGCCTTGCCTAGCTTACCCTGTCAGAAACAAGGAGTTCTTCCTGGAGACGGGGTTCTCTAATACGTGCTTGGCGGCAGTATTATACCAAAAGCATGACACGGTCAATAAAGTAATCTCCTATGCGAGCAAAACTTTATCCTCTGTGGAGGAAAAATTCAACGATTGTGAGAAGGCACTCCTGGCAACGGTGTGGGCATTGAAGAATTACCGCCCGTTTATCCAGGGGGAACACATCATAGTGGATACTCCACACCAGCCTCTGCAATATCTCCAAAGTTACAGAATCCGGGCCGGAAATGTGAGTAATTCCCGAATTACTTCCTGGATTCTGTCAATGCCAGGCTTTCCTGTGGAGGTCAGATATGGCCAAAACAAGAAGAGTCCCCTCGCGCAAGGTCTGGCTGACTTGCATGATTGTGCCAGAGAAAACTGTCTCGAGGACGAAAGTCTCAAAATCAAGGACAACATGGAGGCATACCTTAATTCCCCACACAAAGTCTTTGAAGAAGACAAGTGTGAGGGAATGCCCACTGTCTATGTGGATGGATGCTCTTACCATGTTGACAACGACGGGGAGAAAGAACTGGTGGCTGGCATAGGGAATGCATGGGTGAAGGAGTTCCCAGAACCCTCCGCTGGATACAAAATTGGTCCCCGAAGTAGTCAGGTGGCAGAATTGATGGCTGTGCATCAGGCCATCCTGGTCATAATCACAGACTCGGATTATGTACGGAACGGGTTCGTGGAGCACCTGGTCAACTGGAAAACCAGAGGCATGTTTTGCGCTAATTAGAAACCCCTGAAACATGGTCAGTTAATCCAAAACATTGATGATCTGGTCACCTCGAATGGGATGACCATCTACTGGAAGAAGATCAAGGGCCATTCCAAAGTAGAGGGACCAGACAAAACTGGAAATGACTTAGCTGATCAGCTGGCCAAAACCGGGGCCATCCAAGGGGATCTAATCGAAATAGAGTCCCTGTTGGGGGAAATCTTGGTCACCACTATCACTAGGTCCCAGACAAGTGCTCACAATGATCTTTCAACTGCACAATGGAGTAAGGAGACCCCTGATGCTGATTTAATCACAGCTCAGAAGGGGGATCCAATTATTGGTAAGTTTTACCAACACCTTGAGGATCCTGAGAACTTTCCCCTGATGGATACCGATTACATTGGGAAAGAGGACCTAAGAGTGTTGATGAAACGTCCAAAAATGTTCTGAATCCAAGACGGTTGGTTGGTAAGGAAATCCCAAGCTGGCCATGATCAGTGGGTGGTTCCTACCTCATTCCAAAGCCTGATGTTAAGTCACGCCCATGATGTGGCCACCGCCGGTCATAGGGGGTTTCACACAACACTGGAAATCTTAAGAGAGGTTGCATACTGGCCACACATGGGGCAGCACCTCGACCAATACTTGAAGGGGTGTATTGTGTGTGCACAATTTCAGCCATCATCCCTCACACACCGTGCGCCTCTCCAAAAGAGGGGGATGACACTGCCATGGTCAGATTTGCAAATCGACTTTGTAGGCCCTGTGATTCGCTCGTCTAGAGGAAACAAGTACATGTTGACCGTTACATGCTTGTTTACCAAGTGGGTGGAATGTCTCCCAGCCCCAAACTGCAAGGCAGAAACAGCAGCTGCCCTGATGATTAACCACATTTTTTCCCGTTTTGGTCTACCTCGAAGGATTTAGTCAGACAGGGGTAGCCACTTCACCAGTGAAGTAATGACAAAGATGTGGGAGATACTGGGGGTCAAAAGAAAGCTACATATTGCTTACCGGCCAGCTTCTTCTGGAGCAGTGGAGAGATATAACCGAACCATTGTGAGCATCTTAAAAAAGTTTGTGGCAGATTCTGGGCCAAGTTGGGATATCCGATTACCCCTGGTCCTAATGGCCATCAGATCTACCCCTTCATCTGCAACCAAAATGTCGCCATTTGAGTTGATGACTGGACGCAAGATGGTGCTTCCCCAGCATTTACCCTACAGAACCCAAGAGCAAACGTTGATAAATGCCTCCACAACACATGAGTATGTGGAGAATTTAAGGAAACACCTTCAGCATGCTTTTGCCTATGCTCAGCGGAATCTAGAAAGATCAGCCGAGAGCATGAAGACCCACTATGATTTAAAAACTACCCGAAAGGAATATAATGTGGGTGATCGGGTCTATCTATACAATTTCCAAAGAAACCAGGCCAAACAGAGAAAATTTTTGCCTACATGGAAGGGACCGTTTGAAATTATAGACAAGATCTCCCCTGTGGCCTACAAGATCCGCATCCCCAAAGGTGGTTTGGCAGAGGGGGAAGACAAGTGGGTACGTATAAATCAGCTAAAGTGTTGCCATCCCAGGCACACTCTGCAGCAACTGGAGGAGTCCTCTGCAATACCAGAGGGGACCGCTCCAGATTAATCCAACCCTAAAATATCCCACAATATCTCTAAAATATTATACTCTTGTAAGCCACTGTCTTTGAATGATAACTTGTATCTCAAAAGTAAAATGTTAGGTATGTTAAAGTATGAAATGTATATGTCTGCCACACCATTAATAGTGGTGGAAAAATGTCTACGAATAGGTATTGCCGCTTTTCCTTTGTCGTTTTAGGAGAAAGAAAACCTGGAGACTGACCAAGGAGGACGATCCGGAGACCGGGAGCATAGACCCAAAGGGCCCAGGATACCGCCCAATCCTCCCATCAGGACCAGCAAGGAGAACTGATTGATCGACTGGAGGGAGGAAAAGATGCTGAACTGTGCCACCTACAGGATTGGAAGAAGATAATGGGGACAGACCAGCGCAAGGGCTCAAAACCTCCTTTGCACCCGACTTCCCCTCGACTTGAATCAAAGCGCAGTCGGGCGGGGGGATTTGTCATGGGTTTTGACCCATGTTGAATCAATAGACTGGGTAGATGTGGGGATGAGCTGTCGCCGCCCATTATTCTATCCCAGAACAAACTAAATCAATAGACTGGGTGGATGTGGGGATGAGCTATCGCCGCCCACATTCACGCCAGAATAGGAGAACTGTGCAGTTGGCACGAGACCACTCCAAAGATACAACCTTCTTGTGGGGAATTCATTTTCTTAATCCCAAAAATGGTTGCATTACCAGTACTCACCACTATCAGAAAGCCGGCGTTTTAAAACCACCAGACTTTTGTGTAAAACTGAACAAATGAAACAAAACCAGACAAAGGAAAGACTTGCTAAGAGGTGGATACAATGTAAAACTATATTCTGAAATGACTTGAAGGAAGTAATTATTTAATGTGTATGTAAAAAATGTAAGTGATTTAAACTGGGAACAAAAAGTGACATTTAGCTGAAACCTGGCTTAATGAAACTGAATTCTGCCTGACACCTACCCCCGACAGGAGTTGATACTGGATCAACAGCTGTGTTCCCAGGCCTGGCTGCCAGGCCTGGCTGCATCCTGAGGTCACATGGCCCTGTTGATTAGATTAGGGGTTGAGCAGCTGGGGACTACAGGGAGTTGAACAAAGGCCTGTCCTGGACTCAGGCAAATGTTATATTGGGGGGGCCGTAAAGTGGCTTCCTCTTAGGGGAAACTGGGAGGGGCAGTGCCTCTGCTAGCAGCTGAGCTTGGGGGAAGTGGATAAACCAGTTATTTCATCCTGTGATGTGGGAAGGCACACCCCTTTTTGACCAGGGCATAATTTTAAAAAGATAGATAACTCAAAGTGCAGACTTGTCAGAATTATATAAGTAATATCATTATTTTTGTGATTTTTCTGTGAACATTTTGAGATGCGTTAGGACCCTGTGGTGTATTCTGAGGGGTTGCTAGCGGAAAATAGGGTCTCACTCCAAATGTCTGCATGTTAAAAATCTGACACTTCATCAATTAATGTCCATACTCCTTGCGCACATGTGTGTAAATTTGGGTAAATGTCCGATATTGCAAAACCAGTTAAAAAGCGCAAAATGTTGTCATTTTTGAATGCAAGCCCCCAGGAAGATCAGAGGCGGACAAGCATGGACCATAAGGAATATATAATGTGCACATGTAATTTCAACAAATTGTATATCTGGGAAGGATGTATTTGAATCAAATATAGATTTGTGGGCAAACTGACCAGGGGAGGATCCTCTGACCCATAAAACCTACAACATCACTCTGACTAAAATTTCCTTCCCCCAATCATGGGAGAGGGGAGAATTGGGCCAATGACAAGTAGAGAGGGGCAGGCTTAGCTAGGCCCAGGCACACACCCATTTTCAAAACACATAAAAAGAGACTGCTGGGACAGGTAGAGACATTCAAATCCAGTTGCTGCGGAGCGTTTTGCCGTACCACACAACATCCAGAAGATACCAGTTCCAGACTGACTCCAGCTACATACTCCAGAACCTAGAACTTATACTTTAGAACCTAAATCAGAGGCCTAAAACCACAAGCTGAGTTCTCTGCAGAAGGCCTCAAATCATTGCAAGCTACTCACAGCCAGGCGAGCTGCTTGAATCCCTTGCCAAGAACTTTTGCCAGGACCAGTGCAGAGATCCAGGAGCCGTGCAGAGACCGCTCTATCTGGACCGACCAGACCAGAGATCCAGAGTGACCCAGACCGCTGTGAGCAGAACCAGAGAGCTGACCCAGATCACTGTGAAGTGCCGAGACCAGAACCGGAGTCCAGTCCAAAACCTGACCAGATCCGTGGCGAGGCCTATTTCAAATTTATATTGTGAGTACCTAGCAGAACTGTGCAGAACCAATCTCTTAGTTAAAAAAATCTAATCCAACCTATTTTAACCTAAGTAGAATAACCTCCTAGAAATCGTGTCATCTGTCATTTGTAAAGTTGCACAATTGTCACTTGTCAATTCTGAAGCTGCAAGCTGTCACCTGTCATTTTGAGTTTACTTTAACTCCGAAAAACTACCTTTATTTAATCGTCCGTATCTCTGGAACCGTTTGAGATAGGAACGGAATTTAACTTTCCTCTGAAAGCTTAGAATCCCAGCTTTCCAACGAACCTAGAACCCACTTGCTACTCCTTATACTTTTGCCGTAATTTGCCACGTGTAACCATCAGCAGTAATTTATTTTCTTGCTAAAAATTCGTTTGCCTCTTAATCACCATCTCTGAATCATTGCTAAAGTGAGCCTGAACTCATCCCAAATATCTCTCACTCACCCTGAACCTCCTAATGGGAATTAAAAGCATTTTCAGCATATTTCTCACTTCATTGCCACCACATTCAAAGCACTTGTGCCTGTGTTTTAAAACTCATACCGGTTTTCTCTAAGCTTGCTGGGGGAACTGAATTTCGTATTGTATTTGATTGCATTCCTGAGAACTGTGTGCGCCTCTTTCCATCTACTCCCATGTCTTACATTGCATAGGGGAGGGAGGTGAATTGCCAGAGAAAAAATGATTATATTATCTTTTGCTAAAATCATCTCAAGTATTTCTTTACTGCATTTTATTCCTCATTGCTTTTCCCTTGAAATCATAAAAGTATTTTTGCTACTTGATCCATCCTATACTAACTCCTCATTGATTAGAAAGAAGTGTGCTAGTGTCAGATTACCCATTGTTGATTAACATTATATTTATAAGGGCGATATCGATTATTAATTTATTATAAAAGCGTGGTATCTATATTTTGTCTTATTTCTCAAATAAACCTTTTAAACTTGCAAAACAGAACTACTTCTTGGCTCAGTGGGGTCAGGGGGATTCTAAGAGAGGGGTGTTATATAGGGGTAGTCATCCAGAACTCATGAACTGGACATAAAGATATATCAATAAGGGTTTCCATTCAGTATCCCAGACTAGGCATTGACTTAGCTGTAGTGTTGAATTGAATCTTCTTACAAGACCATCAATAATATGACAAGTGGGTTGCGAGTGGGTTAAAACAATGAACGCCGAAATGGCTTAGAATTCAAAGAAGTACATGTAAAGAATATCATATACATGTTAGGCTACCTACCCTCTAACCATATGAATGAGCAATATTATGTATTGCCTATAAAAAATGTATTAAATGTATATAAAGTATGTATTAGCTTTTGTGCCAGAAAGCAGAACCAGACTAAAGGCCTCATCACGAGTTGGGCGGTAACGCCGGCACTACTACCGCCGGTGCTATTAGCCCTACCGCCAAACCCCCGGTGCTATTAGCATCGGATCACGGGTTTGGCGGAACGATTAGTGCCCATTCCCCATTGGGCCCATTCGGGAATTCCTCATTCCCCATTGGGCCCAATGTGGAAAATTTGCACTATTAACACTAATAATACTATCGCACTAGTAATAGCACCGAGAATCGGCAAATTTGCAGCGGATTTCCCCCCGCCAAGGCCATGATCTGGCGGACCCTTAAATGCGGCGGTAATAGTGCTACAGCCGCATTTAAGGGTTACCGCTAGACTCGTGAAAAGGCCATAAATATAGTAGTTTGTGGGATTCCTGTTGGACAAGGTCAACATAACAATTCGACAAAAACAATATCAATAATATTATTATAGTTCCAAATTTCTGTAGGCTACAAGAAGGAATTCTATCACAGCAGAACAAAGGATTATCCTATATTCTTAGTTATGGTCAATGTCGCTTATCATTTACTATTATCTTTGCAATGTATGCATTAGTCTCAGTGCGCGGTAGTAGAATTAGACATTATTAGGTTTAACACAGCCTTATTTATCAGCAGGAAGATCCTTATGAATAAATGATGGATCAGAACATTGACGCTGCATTAGTTTAAAAAAACAGGATTTATTCAAAATTCTTTAAATGGTATTGGTTTTGGATAAATCCGCATTGCATGAAGGTTGTACTAGAGACTGATAAGAGAAAACAAAGACCATGTTATTGTATGCGTACATCAATTGACAGTGAGCTGCTTTTCCTTACAATACGGCAACGGATTAGACCGACATGAAGGTTAGTTTTGTGAATTGATAAGAGATCATACATATTGGCAAAATGTCTGGATGTGACATATGTGCAAATGTCTGCAATTGACAGTGAGCTGTGTCTTTAAATAATACGGCAATCAGGCTTTCAAGAGAGGCCGTCACTAGGTGCATCACGCACAGGTGATGACCCACATGACGACTCATTTTCTATGTAAAGGGATGTCAAAAGGCGCCTGCAAATTTGTGTCCGCAGATGCCAGATGAGGGCTGGAACCTTGGGATGAGAAAGGACCCTTGACAGATTGAGTTAGATTTATTGAATAAGGTAAGAGCACAAGACACTAAGAACTAGGCAGTGGTTTACTGATGCTGACATAATGAAGGATATGTGACGACTCTAATGGCATTATATTTGTTATAGGGAACCAATTATCAGGTGAGGGTTGCAAGCTTGGGATGAGAAAAGACACACAACGATATCAGTCAAAAGAATTGAATTTGGGTAAGCCCACGAAACCAAGTAACAGCTGGTGATTAATTGACACTGAAAGTGGAAGACATGAGATGATCTTAATGTTATTCTAACCTTTATAGGTTAACACTTAACAATGTGGAAACAACTGTTTCGCTTTTGAAATACTCATGAAGCCCTAATTGAAGACTGCATTGGGCACTACCATACAGGGCAGTTACTGCACTTCACTAAAAAGTGAGTAACTTTTGAAGCAACTACATGCCAGTATGATATATGGACAGAATAAATTACTAGATCCGCTTTCTACTTATAACGCGTGTGCTGGAATATCACTTTACTAAGTTTCCTTAAAGTCTGGAAAACCGCATTAGCATTTATATGAGTTATAGGAATTAGAATCTAATTACAGAGCGTAGTCATTCATTTTGGGTATTTTTTACCATGAGTTGTTGTCTTTGCAATGTTTAGTGGGTATCCGGCTTTCGGGCACATCAGCTAAATTAGGGTTTAAGAGCGTCACATTTTATGGTGCATTAGGTGCTCAGACTATTTAACCCTATAATGGAAAAAAGTGGAAAATTGGTTTCGAAGTTCTTTGAAATCGCGGTCATAGTGATGTGGGATATGGAGAGTTAATTCAATTTGTAAGGCATTTATTTATGACATAGATTTTTACAATTATTCTCATTGAATTACGTTATGTAATAGGAGAGAGGATTTTTGTTATGATAACAAATCATCAATTAGAAATATTAGATAGACCATGTTAGGATGAAATTATGCATTTGAGATTAGCGTTATTTTAATTGCTGTTTCCCTTGTTCTGTCTCTTCTTCTTTTTTCTTTTCTCTTTCTCTCATTTCCCATTTTTTCATTATAATTTTTGTTTGATATGATGCAATGTATTTATTGCCTTTTGTACCCCCTTATTTTGTCTCCATTCCAATGGATATCAATTATTTCCATTGCATGTAATGATTTCGTTTGACCAATGATGAATGGATATTTTTGATTATGTATAGAGTAACTACGAGCAATTTGGACACTGTTTAAGTATTGCCTTGAAAAAGACCATAATGGTAGAAAAAAGTGTTGGCAATTGTAGAGGAACCCTTAGTGTTGTAGATAAATGAATGCATTGGGAGAAATGGGAGAAAATATTTTCCTGAATACTATCTTGTGTTGTCTAAATTAAACAGGCTATCATTACTTATAATGAGCACATCATTGATTATAGTATTTGGACGAGCGCATTGAGCTTTGCTCATGTGTTTATCACAGTTCTTTATAGTTCACAGTTCTTTTCAGTGCACAGTTCTTTTACAACTATTCCACTCAGGAGGTATGTTTCCCTTCCCCAAGATTTCACACTCTTAAAATGCGGGTCTCTAGACTCATATTCACTTTATCCTGGTTTGCTCTCCTGCCAGGACTTCACAATATCTGCTTCACATTCAATTTGACCTGGTTTGTTCTCCTGCCAAGACTTCACAATATTTGATTCACATTCAATTTGGCCTGGTTTGCTCTTCTGCCAGGACTTCACAATATTTGATTCACATTCAATTTGACCTGGTTTGCTCTCCTGCCAGGACTTCACGATATCTGCTTCACATTCAATTTGACCTGGTTTACTTTCCTGCCAGGACTTCACAATATTTGATTCACATTCAATTTGACCTAGTTTACTCTCCTGCTAGGACTTTACAATATTTGATTCACATTCAGTGTGAGCACACGGTTGAGCACAAGGTAAGTGGCTAGACGTTGCTAATGATGCCGGTGCTTCCATGACCGGTCTGCCTACCGTGACCGCTGTACCCAGCAGGGTCAGTCCGGTTGGTCACGACGACTCCTGCAGGCAGACCTGTAATATGCCAGTACAGAAACAGCAGTGCCGGTAAGCTTACTGGGCACCCTTGTTTCCGGACTGGCAGGTTCAGAAGGAGGCCCAGTTTCTTTTCTTTGTGACAGATGTTCGCATTTGGAGTGATTTGTATTCTGGAACTACTGAATGTCCAGAACCTCAAACACTTGAGCCTAAGGAGATCACAAGGAAAAAGTTATGTCTTAAAACAAAATTTCATTTTTCATTTTCAATATGATATGATATGATATATGATATGGCATTTATAACGCGTCTATACACAAGTGTGCAATAGACACACATTTTGTAAAGATATGCACAACACAAATCAAAATGCATATGTGTGGGTTAGTATCAAAAGATGTGACTGGTATTACATGTACTGCTGCAAGAATAGCAGTATGTAATCATTGTCGACAGAAGAGTTTGGTGTTTCTGCTTCGGTGAGGAGTGGAACTAAAGCAGGTACTGCGTAGATGAAGCAGAACTGCTTTAGGCACAGAACTGTCATCAGGACACTGATTCTGGTGTAGACGATGCTCATTGAAGTGTGGACACGTGCACCTGAAGGAGTTAAAAAAAATGGGGGGGGTTGTTTAAAAGGTGATCAGAAACCAAATCAGATGACAAGAGCAATGCAAAAGGGAGACCTACCTAGTTTAGTGAAGGTGGCGTCATGACAGAGAAATTATTAGGTGGACGGCTGTCATCAGTACAGGCAGTGTAGTTTTAGTCAGATAGAGCAACTTTAGGTAACTAAAGAAAAATATATGTATACATATTTTTTAGACTATGAAATAGTTGATGAATAGGGGTTATTTACATTGAGAGCAGTAATGCCAGGTAACAGGAGCTAGGAGAAGTGGCATCCAGAGAAGATGCGAATTTTGAGAGTTGGAGTCTCTGACAATCTTCGCTGGTGGTTATTGCAGTAGTACAAAGAGCGGGTTGCCAGTAGAGTAAGCAATAGATAAAGCATAAATGCTCAGTACTGCCTATAGATACAAGGATAAAGGCAGCGTGGTGAGCTTAAGAGCACACGTCTAGGATGGCAGCTAGGTGATTAGCGCTAGTGACAGTGTCCCTATGTGGATATTAGGAGGTGTACTTAGACGTGAACCGCAAACCAGTGGAAAAATGGCAGTGCGTTGCGTGCCGGTCAAGGATGCGTATGTGTCGGACGGATGGAGCTTAGTCATAAAGTCATTTTCACGTGGGTACCAGGAGAACGACCCAAAGAGGAATACATCTGTTGTGAAACTAGGAGAGATGGTTGAACAAACATTGAAAGAAAGACATTCTTAATAAAATGATTTGAAACATTAAGAAACTATTGTGACAAATTACAGATGATAGAACTAGCGGTGTATCGTTCCAATGGTTTTGTAGGCAGAACAGGAGCAGCAGCTCCATCCGTCCGACACATACGCATCCTTGACAGACCACCATCCGTACAGGTCCCTACTCGGCATGTACAGCGTCCGCAATGCTCAATAAAGTTCCACCTTTTTAAATATAAGCCTGTTCCCGTCGTGCTGTAGGATTTGTTTTTATAACTATTTACAACAGTGAAAAAGAAACATATGTACAGGGCATTAATTTGACAAAACATCAATGTGAACATTAGCCATAAATAGGAAAAAAAAAATGTGGAAAACATTTTTCTTCTGTTTAAAAACAGAAGGGAGCTGTTCCTAAAAAGGGGTTCTTTAACCAAGACAGTTGTTTGTGAGGATCCTATGCAGACTTCGGTTAGTAGGTTAACAGTATACAGTAGAAGTGTGGTGGCAGAAGGTCATACATTATTGGCTAAAGAAGAGGTTCCACTCAATTGATATATTCAAACCTTGTTTGACAGAGTCCAATCGATAGATCTGTTTTTGTTCAAGTTTACGTAGGGCCAGGTCTCGGTTGCCACCACGAAATGGATTGTTGGCCGTTTGCAAGATGAATCACAAAATTTCATTGTGGCTGTGTTTTTTTGCCTTAAAATGTACAACTAGAGGTTGTCCTCTATTTGGTTCTTTACGCAGGATCTATGCTCGCATATCCGTTGTTTTATCTTACATTTACATTTGCCCACATAGATCAGGTTGCAGGGGCATTTAATAGCGTAGACAGACCACTTGGTCTTGCAGTTGGCAAACGTGTTGAATGTCCAAAGGTTGCTGTTGAGGTCGATGCTTTGTATGTTTCTAGTCAAGGAACAGACCGAGCAATTGCCGCATTTATAGTGGCCTTTAACAAGTGGAAGGTGCCAAAATGTTGTTTGTAGGTTTCTTTGAGTGTCAGATTCTTCATATGTGTTTACCAAACGGTCTTTTAGGTTCCTGCTGCGTTTAAAGGCAAATCTTGGTTTCTCAGGCTTGAAAGAGTCTGTGTAGAGTTTGTCCCAATGGTGGAGTACAACATTTTTGAGAGAGTTTTGTTTAAGATTAGAGACTGTTGGGCCTCATCAAGAGTCAGGCGGAATAGCACTGCAATTCCCGCTGAGCGGAATTAGCGTTACCGATGGGTCATGCAGCGGTGTTAACGCTGAATCGCAACCTGGCATTAACGCATCCCCCACTCCGGCGGTAACTAATACCGCCCAGCAGAAACTGCACCGTAACAAGGCACACCGTCAAAACATTGGTGCTAATAGCGCTACCGCCAGCGTCCCTGGTGCTATTAGCGCTGGCGAAAATAGCACCGGCGGCAATAGCGTTGGCTGTTTTACAGTCGTCGGAATTTGCACCAGCTCAAGCAATATTGACAGCGCTAATTCCGTCACCGCCACTGTTAGGGTTTACCGCCCAACTGGTAATGAGGCCCTGTGTGTCATCAACTTAGTTTCTGGGTCGAAATGCTGTTTATAGTAATTATTATAATAATTAGCTATTTATATATTGCTTTTATGCAAATCGCTTTACATAGCACATATTTTCATAGATTAGTTACTATATTAAACTACAGTAGTCTTATTGCTATAATATGGACAACTGGGTTGCATTTTAGAAAAATGCATCAAGGTTGTCCTGGCCCAACACACACCGTCGCTGAGTGGAGTTGGCTCATGTCATAAACTCTTTTGCTCGGTAGCAGTAACATTCTTCACAACCCATATGATTTGGGCTACACACTGCAACTGGCCCACACCTCATTCTGAGCATTGTGTTGTTGTGTGGGGTGAAGCTGTGCATTGTGTTATTATTGACTAATGAACTAATCTCTTCATGAGGTTCTGAAGACCGGTCTTCATCTCCTTGTTCCTCAGACTGTAGATAATGGGGTTCCACAATGGGGGCCCGACCGTGTAAAACACAGCAACCATTTTCTCCTGATTTGCGGAGTGTTTGGGCACCGGTTTCATATAAATGAAGATCGCAGTCCCATAAATTATGGAGACATTGATCAGGTGGGAGGCACAAGTGGAGAAGGCTTTGGATCTGCCCTCAGCGGAGCGGATTCTCAGGATAGCTGAAAGGATGTAGACGTAGGAGATGAGAATGGCGATAACAGGCAACATGAGCGCAAATATTGCAGATAAGATAATAATACATTCTATGGCAAAGGTGTCCACACATGCCAATTTTACAAGAGACGTAACTTCACAAAAGAAATGGTTAATAACATTGTGACCACATAAGGGCAATTGCAGTGCCATAACTATCAGTGGGAGGGGCAGAAGCAGGGCAGTCAACCAAGAGGTGGCCACCATTTTGATACATGTTGATGTGTTCATTAAGTTTGAATAATGCAACGGGAAGCAAATGGCGACATAGCGATCAAATGCAATGATTGACAGGAGGAAATTCTCCGTTATCACCAGGAGCAAGTAAGTGAAGATCTGAACTGCGCATCCAGAGAAGCTGATGATCCACCTGTCCATCAAGAGGTGCACCAACATGTTTGGGATAAAAACAGATGCATACATAATATCCAGCACGGAAAGGTTGACAAGGAAGAAGTACATAGGAGAATGAAGACGAGGCTCGTGGATGCATACAGTGATCAGGAGGATGTTTTCACTGATAGTGGCCAGGTATATCACCAGGAATATCGCAAAGAGAGCTACCTTCACCTGTGGCTTGTCCGAGAGTCCCAACAGAATGAACTCAGTCACCACACTTCCGTTCCATTTCTCCATTGTGGCTTCTCCCTCCTATCTGTATCAAGAAAAAAACAACAAGACAGTAATATCAATGCGCTTTCTTGTTATTGGTGTTAGCACATATGGTGATGCTTAAGCTTCACCTTGTGCCAAAGAGAGAGCACAGAGAAGTGAAAGCTTAAGAAGCAAAATATGTAGTTGGCATCCCACAGGGCAATGCTCTTGGCAAGGTCATTATTTTTCTGCCCTGCCACTCACCATTCTTCCTTCTAAAGGCATGTCTCAGCACAGGCACGAGTCAATAGAAGAAAACCACAGAGCCCTTAATTTAATCGAGACTGAGACATTGACCTAGTCCCTTTTCCTCTCTCCTCTTCCAAGTCCCTCTTCCACATCACACTTTCTCTTCATGTTTAAGTTTCCTAGTCCCTCAACCAAGACCTAATTCCTCTGGTTTTCCCGTTCCTTCCTTTGCGCAACTCACTTCTGTCCTAACTATCCTTTCCGCCTATACTTCCCATCTTAGACTGTCTCCGGCTGCTCTGATCTTTCGCTCGCTCACAGCCTCCGCCCGCACCGTTTGTTCAGTACGTAGCGTTCTTACTTTCCTTTTCTTTCATGCTTCCTTATACTTACAAGTTACTCGTGGTGTTGCTCCTTCATCTCCGGTAAGTGGACTCTGTTAGGCAGAATCCTGTGCAGTGCCCTTAGGGACCACTACACACAATTAAGACTACAGGTGGCATACAAGTTTTACCTTTGGTACAAGCCTGTACTACTATGTCAGAGTGGTAGCAGTGATGGAGCAGCCAGGCTTATCTCAGGAGTATATGAGCAGTAGCATAGATTACACAAAGGGACCACAATTACTGTGACTCAAGCAAACACTGACTCAAGGTTTCAGGTAGAAAAATATAAGTACATTTATTTTTAAACTATTCGTTATAAACACAACACTTCTATTAAACTTAAATAAAAACCACACATTAAATATACTACAACTAACCAATTCACTTTGTACAGTAAGTCTCAAGGTAAGTACCCTGTGTTTGAATGAACCGGTGTTACGAACAAAACACGTTACCGCGAATACGATTTCAATCACTTTTTGACAGTTCGGTCTACTAAATCAACGCGTATCCGTGACATGAAATGCTGCCGGGGCAAAAACACACTTAGCACCTGAGATACCCAGAGGGAGTTGGAGGCAAAAATCACAGGCAATATTTTGGTTAGGCAGACAGAATCGAGAAACACTCAGAAGCAGGAGTTCAAATGTCAAAGGGCCAGAGCCAGGGTCAAATGACACCGGGGGCCTGTTGCCGAAGATCACACAGTCAGACAGTTCATGATTCAACCTAGCCAAAAGTACTTCAATATTGTCAATGATCATAAGCAAAAGTTATAAGAAGGAGGGAAGACAAGGGCAAGCCTTGGAGATGAAGAAAAGGGATTTACCCAGTTTCCTCAAGCAGAACACAATACCTTGTTCCTTGTTGCAGGTGGTGCCCTGACAGTTGTTCCTGTTGGTTTCCCACAGACCCACGATTCCTGGAGCTTCATTGTGAAGGAGGACGTCTGAAGGGGGTCTGCACCACACAGGGATGAGGCCGGCAGCAGCGACAAGGAATAAAAGGTGTGCTCCTTAAAAACAGGAGAGGCTCTTCAGATGGCTATCCGGACCACTACAGCAGCGTGCAGCGATTTCGAGCAAGGAAGAGGATCCTCTGGCTGTGGAAGATGAGCTGGTTATCCCCACCAAGCTCAAGGGAAGAAGATTCCGGACTGGATCTTCTCTAAGTCGTGAAGGGAAGATAGCTCAGAACTGCAGCACGGCTTCACCGGGACGGGGTAGTTGCAGCAGCCGTCCTTCTCTCCGCTTCTCTTCGGTTCCTTGTAGTTCCAGTGGCGACTCTCTGACTTCTAGCCCAAAAGACCTGCCTTTTATGCGAAAAACCCCCATTCACACAGCCTGGCTGTCAATCACCCAGCAGGGGGGTTGTCCAGCCCGGACAACTACCCTGGCCAATCATGACAAAGTGCGACTTGGGTTTCCTAGGAGACCGTATGCAGGGGGTAACTACACCCCTCCCTCATATTCAGCCCACCTAGACACCCAGGTGCTTTGAAGACGGCTTCTGAGCAGAAGCCAGCCAAAAGACAGTGAACAAAGAAGGCGAACCTAGTTTGCCGCGCAATGTAAAACACAAGAAGGACTGTAACAAAAAGAAATGGCGAATAAACCCAACCGGAGCCAAAAGAAAGACGATTTGGTCAAGCGGGTTTATGTTCGAGGCTAATATAATAGCCAAGAACAGTACCACGTTTATCTAATATAATCGCGGTAGAAAAATTAGGGTAGATACCACTGCCACCAGCCAAGTCTAAATGTTAAAAGAGCGAAACAATGCTCTAGGAGGTACAGATAAAAAGGGATACAAATTAACCCTTTCCAGTACTCCATGGAAGATGGGGTGTACTGGATCTGTGGTAGATTGACTGAGTAAAGTTAATGGTAACTTTACCTTTTTCTGGGGGACGGTAGTTGCCTCAGAAATGGAGTTGGGGGAGTCTGAACGACAACCCCCTGCCACTGCACAGAAGGTGCTGGGTGACACACACAAAGAAGGGGGCTACTGAAGTGGTGTACTCCAGAGCCCACAATCACAAAGAAAGAGGTAGAAACACATAGCAAAACACAGGTAAGAGTGGGGGAAAAGCTCACACTATTACCAAGTGAAAGAAATAAACTCCAGAAGTCCAGCAAAGTTGCTGGGGGACTCACTAGGTGAGGGAAATTAGCCATGAAATGAGAATTCTCCCTAACAGACTCCTCTTGCAGGGGCTTTCCGCTCCTCTGCTGGCTATAATTCACTCGCGGTGCTGCTCCTTCATCTCCGGTAAGTGGAATCCTCTTGCGGAGGCTTTCCGCATCTCTGCTGACTATAATTCTTTCCTCTTCCAACTGCAATCTGGGTTCTGTGGTTTCATAAATCTCCATCCTGTACTCCTCGACTCCCTAGATCTCTGTTTACGGTCCGGGGAAGAACTCATTCGGTCCTCTAGCACCATTCAGGTCTTCTCATCCTTCAGACCTTTTCAACCAGTAAATCCATTTCCTCATCATTGGTTCTTGGTCCAGCTCTTCACCCAGTTCAGGACTCCTATAAGACTTTATTGTGGACTGCAATCCATTTTATCTAACCACAGGAGCACCTAACAAGGAATCCATCTCTGCCACTTCATCCAGGATTTTTTATTGCCCAGAGGCTTTTTCCCTGTTCTTGGGGTCTAGCTCCCCGGGGTTCCCCTTAGACAGGTTCCTATCCCTGTCAAGGTGGCCTCTGGGGAAGCTAGACCCTACTTACACGACAAGAAGAAGAAGAAGTCCAAGGAAGGTATGTCCACCGAACACAAGAGATGAAGGAAGAAGACTCTAACAGAGTCCAATGACAGTTCGTCTGAAGGTCCACATGAGGAGGAGGGTGGTAAATCCATACAATCGCCTGACAGTATGTGACAAAAGTTCTCCCCACGGTCCCCTGTCTGCTCAGACCAGTTGCACTGTTACAGAGATAGAGATGCACTTCTTGGTTTTTCAACTATCTGCCCATTATTCAGCTTCACACCGATGATGGATGAACATCACCCACATGAAGGAAGACAGATGGACGGGGCTGGGACCAATGGAATAGCATCCCCTATGGAGCATGTTGTCCATGTATAGGGTCTCACCAACCAGCCGTGGAGGTTTTTAGTGTATGTAATGATGTCACAGATGAAGCTTTGTACCCTCATAAGATTCTGCTCATGCAGATTCTGCCAGAATGTTCCGCGTCAGCAGAGTTCTTTGTTGGCGCATCCATTTTTGTGGAAATAAACCTTGTTATCCTTGCAAGAGGTGTTTTGGGCCTTTTTCCCTAGCGAGTTGTATTTTTTCTGGTATGAGCGTCTAGGGGGGCATTCCGACATTTGGTGACCCCAACGTGATCCCAGCGACCCCCCACAATGACAGAGGTTTCCAAGCTGATTCTCTAAAGAGGCCGCATCACCTTCAGCTACCGGTTCCAAGCGTGAAACCCGCAGCAGTGTGTACGAGCCGTTTTTACAGAATTCCTGTCTGCTCTTTAGAACGGGGTGCAGCTCCAGGGAGAGTGTAGGTCATTATTGGGACCCTATGATGAAGGACCTTGGGTGAACACGCAGACGTGAGTACTCCTCGTGGGAAGGAGAACAACGAGTGGTATGGTGTGAGGGAGTGGGGTGTGTATGAGTGCAGAAGGAGTGTGGTAAGACCATGTGGCAGGATTTATCTTAATATTATTATTATTTTTGGTAAGGCAAGAGGATTTTACAGAGGAGCAACAGGAGTGTAGTGCACCTTTCAGAGTGAAGGAAGATGATGGCGCCATTTACTTAATGACAAGGAGATAAAGGAATAATTACGAGCTCTGTATAATTAGTGGGCTCTGTGGAAGTAGTGTTTGTTGTTGCAGTTTGTTATTTTAGTTTGTTGTTTTAGTGTATTACGATTCTTTTTATAAGAGGCGGAGGCCAGAGGTGGGCCAGTGTTGATAATGTTTTCCTAGAGCGTGTATTGTGTCAGCGTTTGTGTGGGTATGGAAAGACGGGAGGAGGGAAAGTTGATAGGGGTGATGGGGAAGAGAAGCTGGTGGACTGGTAGCGACTTAGCTGACAAATGGGTGCCCAGTGTGTAATTGTAAAGGTTGGGGGATTTGAGCATGTTAAATTCGAGATGAAAGGAGGTACGCCTTTGGAGTACATGTATAGTGCATTGCCATTATAGAGGAACAAAATCGAGAAATATCATAAACAGTGGGTGGTACAGACACCAGAAGGGATACCCCACTCCTGGCCAGAGCAGGGCACCCACAATAGAGATACATCAGAACACATGAGCACGTGTTTAGCTGCTACATATAAAGGCAAACAATTGCAAAAGAGAAAAGAGATACTGGACTTGTGGAAGATGAGAGAGGATGTGGAGGACCCTGATGGGGGCGGGGCTCAGGATGTTGAAAGGGCTGCCCTAGTTACAGTGGCGTCAGGGGTACAGGGGAATGGGACTGCACCCCCACACACAGGGCTTTATCCACTCACCACTTGCCCAACAACAGGGTACACAAACCCAACATACGTGCCCACCCCAGTGATTGCCGCACCACCTTACATACTGACCCCAAGTGCTATCTTGCCCTAAGACAGTTAGGATCAGAAGGGCATTGGAGGAAACCTGGGTAGAATTAGCTCAATTAAGAGTGTCTCAAGAGGGAAGAGGGTGGGGGACATTTTGTGTCGGCTAGATAGTAAGGCCATAAAAGATGTGCATATTGAAAAGGAGGGAGGTGGCGAAGGGCGTGCGGAAAGTGCCGGGTACGGGGGAATGAGGTCCAACAGAGGTACAGACAGGGAGCTGAGGGATGATGAGTGGGACACAGTTGACGAGATGGAGGATAATGCAGAGGCTGAGCAGCAAGAACCAGAGGTCTCACAATGGGTGGAGAGTTTATGATGTGGTTGAGTGGCAAGGAAAAAAGGAAGTGCAGGATGCAAGGAAGGAAAGAGTATGGGTACCCAGATGCCGCTATTGCACAGAGGGCTAGGGAGAACACGTTACGTGCCTTTGGCGCAAATGGATAAAAACTATTTCATAAAGTTGCTCCTGACCCTTACTTCTGGGGGCAGAACATAGATTTACGCATTCGAGAAGCAAACAGGGGGGATTCCCTTAGCAGTGGGGGACATGAAGGGCTTACTAGTTGCAGTTGTGGGATCAGGCTGGAGATGTGTGGGTGAAGGCAGGGGATCTGGGAGTGAAATTGGACGATGATGCACACGATTGTGAGTCTTTCAGTAATATCACAGCGCAGGTGTGGGACACACTGCAGCAAACGTACCCAGATACACCAGACCTACAGTCTATAGTGCAATTTACTATGCAGGATGATTTAGACCCTGTGCAATACATTGTTAAGGTTCAGGAGATCTGGCGGGCGAAGACTGGGAAGCAGTGGGACAGATCTGTTCCTCTTTTTGATTTTGTCATTAAAAGGGGCTTACCGAAGGAAGTGCAGAAGGCCCTTGACAAAATAGTGGGCATTGAAGCGAAGGGGTGGGCGGAGATTCAAACTGTAATAATACACCACTATTAGAGCACGATGAAAAGTGAGATACAGGCTACGCCTCCCTTTGACACTGTTAGGTATATGTGGTACACCTCAGAAATACAGACGTATTACTTAGTCTATCTTCATATAGCAGGTCAATATCTCAAACTGGTAAAACAAAAATGTATTCCCAGATCATTAACCATAAAACTGTTAGGCCCTCAATCGATCAGGGAAGATCATAAAGTAGGGTTCCTTTGCTTTCACTTTTGGGTCATGTGATTTGTGCTGCAAGGTGGAGGGAGGGATAAAACGAGGGTGGAAGAGCTTGGAGAGGTGCCGGCGTGCCTGTAAGCGAGTGAAGTATGTGGGTTAGTGGGACCTAAGTTCTCCCCCCGGGCACCTGTCTGCTCAGACCAGGTGCACTGTTACAGAGATAGAGATGTATTGTTTGGTTTTGCTACTATCTGCTAATTATTCAGCTTGGCACTGATGATGGATGAACATCACCCACGTGAAGGAAGACCAACAGCACTGGGACCATTGGCCTGGCATCCCCTATGGAGCAGGCTATCTGTGTATAGGGTCTCAACAACCAGCCGCGCAGGTTTTTACTGTATGTAAGGATGTCACTGATGACGCTTTGTACCCCTAATAGATTCTGCTCAAGCAGATTTCTCCAGAACTTTCTGTGGTAGCAGAATTCTTTGTTGGCACATACATTTTTGTGGAAATACACCTTGTAATCCATGCAAGAGGTTTTCTGGGCCTTTTTCCATAGCGGTTGTATTTATTCTGGTGTGAGCATCTAGGTGGGCACTGCTATACTTACCCTATGTAAGGAAGGCATGGTATCAACAGTAAGACAGACACAAGTGACCACAGTTTAAGGGTGTTTATTGATCTTCAACAAGGGTATGATAAACGCCTATCTAATCCTAAATCTAAAGATGGGAGCAAGCTACGAACATCAAATAATAATAACGCAGTCCTAGTGGTGTCTTGTCAAAATAAAAGGGCCTATACTAAAGAAACGTATTACCAATCCTTACCTCTAAATACAAACAGTGTTTGGAATAATGTTACAAAAAGAAAGAAGTACTCAAAATGATATGTCAGGATGGTCAGGTCGTTGGCCTCCCTTCCCCACATTTTTAGCACTGGACAAGGCGGTTCACTCGAGCGTAGCACAGTCTCTGGCTTCTTTAGCACAATGATATAGTTCAATCATACCATCAGGACCTTCTGTATGCAAGTCTCTTTACTCCTCAAAGTCTCTTCATTCAAAGGGCCTAATATAACCAAACAAAAATGATAAGTTATTTTCCTCTTTGGATATCTACAAGTATTCACTTTAGGGAATTCACTATTCACCCGGATCCTCCTCAGTCGGGCTTGGATCTCTTTAGTACAATGTTCATTCCCTTTTGATCCCGATCAGTCGGCCTCTGATATCTTTAGAACAATGTTTGCTGGATATTCTTGCTGTATATTCTTTGGGGTGACTCACGGTTCACTCCAAATCCTCCTCATACGGACTCAGATCCCCTTTTAAACACAATGAGTCTTTCTCAGACCAATTTCAACCAAGTATCGTAGACCTTCGAATGTGAACAGGGTTTAGCTTGACCCGTTGCAGGACCATTTCGATTTTACAATTCCTTCTCTTTACATTTGTCCTCTTTGGGTTTGGATACCTAACAGAGACTTTCGAAGGAGCATGAATAAGGGTATTGTTTGCTTCAAAGTTCAGTCACTCATTTAGTGCATTCATTATGTTCTCATCTCTTGCAACATCCGCTTCATGCACTGTCCTACACAAATTCCTTCATACAATGTTGCTGTTTGCAACCTTCGGTTCTAGACAGCCCGGGTAGGTATCAGTCTCCCCAACTCACCGGCTGTGCTACCTTCACTGGCTTTTCTTTGTTGTAGGAGCCAAGGACAGTACCATGGTGGCAACCGCTTCTCCCTGCCTTGACTATCAACGCAGGAGAACCCTGGGTACCTTTCAATCCAGGTCTTATCGTTGGAGGCCATTCCATTAAACTGTGGAGGCAAATCCTCTGTGAGCTGGTAATAAAACTCCCCAGGATCCTTGAACTGGGGCGGTCCCTCAAGCTGGCGGACGTCAGGGTTTAAAAAATGGAGCCCGCGCTGAAGTCAGTCAAGCTAGAAGAGGTGTGCTCAGTGGGAAAACAGCACTCGAAAAGACAAGGAACGAGGAGCACCTGTGACTATGGAAACACTGGAACCCCTATACGCCAGCCCGCTGCCCACAATGTGGGTATGACCTCCCCCATAAGAAAGACTGACCAGCCCCAGCCACACTCAGCTCATTTTCAGCCTACCCTCAGCCACCTCTTCTCCCTCTCTCATCTCTGACTGTGTCCGCCATCCAGGAGTGGTGTGCCGCCAATGATCTCTGCCTTAATGCCAGAAAGACCGAGACTCTCCTCATCGGCACACCCACACCCTCCTTTCCTGTCACTCTCTGGCTGGCCTCTCTCGGGCCTCTTCCTGCTCCCACCAGTGAGGCTAAAAACCATGGGTTATCTTCGACTCCACACACTCCTTCTCTCCTCACATCTCCGACATCACTATGAAGTCACACTACCAGCTGCACCTCCTCAGAGGTATTCTTCCTTTCCTCTCCTTCCCCCAGAAGCTCACTGTCCCCAGAGCTCTTGTTCTCTCTAGGCTGGACTACTGCAACATCATCTTTCTAAATCTGCCTGCTTCTACTCTCCGCCCTCTGCAACTCATCCAGAACAGGACTGCCAGACTTGTCTTGGCCTCAAGCCCAGGGATCGTATCTCTCCAGGACTGAAATCTCCCAGTGGCTGCGAGGATTAAGTTCAAAACCCTCTGCATTGTCCACAAGGCCTTCTGGGGCTTAGGGCCTTAATACCTTCAACTCTCTCTTCCTAAATATCTTTCTTCTCAAGCTCTTCCCTCATCCGCCTCCAACTCCCCAGGGTCAGTCACTTCTCCAAGCAACAAGTTGGTGATAGATCTCTTCCTTCAGCTGGGGCCTCCATCTGGAACAGCCTCCCTGAAACTTTAGGAGAATCATCTCCGGTTCCGGTAGCGCCTCAAAACCTTTCTCTTTGCTTCTGCTTTTTCTCCTCCTCTCCCTTGATGCCTTCCTGGCTGAAACTGAAACTGCACTGGTTACCTAGGCACCCTCTGATCTCGGGCCCAGGTCCCCTTCCCCGCCAGTCGGACACCTGCATTGACTTCCTGGCAACCCCACACTTGGTGACAGTTTTCTGTATCCCTACAGTCCCACTACCAGCACTTGAAACCTGATGCCTGCACTTACCCTTGCACTTGCCACCTGCTGGCCTTACTTTTACTTACAGTTACTTATTCTAATATCCCATGTACTACACTGTCCCGTCCCCTTTTCCCCCCGCACTTACCCCTTCCCATGCACTTGCGCAATCTCAATGACACTTCGCCTAGTAGGATCGTTGTCTGTCTTCCCTCTGTTGCCCCTCCATTGCCTCGTCGCGCCTTGAAACACTTGTTTTTAGGCACGTTATAAATGCCATATCATATCATACACATGCACAAGGTGCGGAGTCCAAAATCATTTTGCCAGAGTGTGAAGAGCATCACCCCAGGCAGCGTGTCGAGGGGCAGAGATTGTCCTAGAGGTGCTCCACAAGATCAGACCATCCAAAATGCCAACACAACGTCCATAGACCCTCGGACTGAGCTACCAGGAGATGGCCAAGGAGACAAGGACATCTTTTTCATATTGGCTGTGCTCACAGTCGGTGGCACAGAGAATCACCAACCTAGGTGCTCAGGGACTATTGTAAACACCCCGTACTTCTCGACACTGGTGCCTTGGTCAGCGTCATGGCCGATGAGCAATACCGGAAGCTACCAGGACCTCTGCCACTCCAAATGACCAAGGAGCGCATATTCACTTTTGGAAGTAAGACTCCATTACCCCTATAAGGTCCTTCCATAGCCACCGTCCAGCATGGTGATGTCTCCAAAAGTGCCTGACCATTGTAGGCACCCAGACCCTGCTTGGCTGCACTGTGCCTGAAGCCCTTAGACTCATTCAATTTGCCCATGGAGTGGTCATAGAAGACATACAAACACTACTAGAGAGATTCCAAGGCGTGTTAACAGGCATAGGGCAGATGGCAGGTAAACCAATCGGGCTCCACACTGATGACACAATCCAGCTGGTGGCGTTGAAACACTGAAGGATGCCCTTTCATCTTTGTGACAAAGTGGAGGAGGAGATACAAAATCTAGTTTACCTCGACATCACACAGCATGTAGAAGGGCCCACCCCCTGGTGTCTCCAATTGTCATTGCCCATAAACCCAAACAGCCTGACAGCGTCCGCATATGCATCGATTTGCAGTTACCAAACAAGGCAATAATAAATAATAAATAAGAGTCACTGGACTCCCACACTGGACAACATTATATCCGAACTGGAGGACACAACCATATTTTCCAAACTTGACCACCGTTCAGGATACCACCAACTTCTGCTTCACCATGTCGATACATAACATTCACAACACATGTTGACCTCTACAGATAGAAGAGACTGAACTTTAGCATCTCGTCAGCAGCCAAGGTGTTTCAAAACACCATACGTGGGGCCCTGGCAGGATTGCCTGGAACTCTAAATGTGAGCAATGACATCCTGATACATGCAAAGTCACAGGAGAACGCCTAGAGCAGCTGTAGAAAGTGCTGTCGAGAATTCAAGCAACGGGGCTGACCCTCCATTGCGAGAAGTGCGAGTTCCTCAAAAGGAAAATTGATTTCTTCGGTTTCATCTTTCCAGCAGGAGGGCTATCTGCTGACCCGGCTAAAGTCAGAGACATCCAGGAGGCCAAAGCTAGTCCATCTCAGAAGTTAGGAGCTTCTTATGGGTGGCAACCTACTGTGGCCGCTTCATCGAAAACCTAGCCACACTCTGGGAGCCCCTGCGTAAACTCACAAAGCAATCCACAATGTGGAGGTGGATAGCCTTGGAGCAGAACTTGTCTGATGGCATTAAAAAGGGACTATCAGACATATGCATCCTAGCCTTCTTTGACCCACAGAAGGACACTGAGAACATAGTCGACGCAAGGCCCTTCGGCCTTGGTGCCACCCTCACACAAACAAAGATGGCACCCCATGCACAGTTGCGTACGCAGCAGAGCTCTCTCTCCGACAGAGCAAAGGTATTCTCAGATTGAGCTGGTCGTGCTGTGGGAATGTCGCCATTTCCATGTTTACGGAAAACCTGTCAAAGTGGTCACAGACCATAAACCCCTGTTGCCCATTATGACAGGCGGATCAGCCAACCTACCACCACGCATTGAAAAATGGTTTATTGGTGCTCCAAGAGTATGACATCAACCTCATGTACAGGCCCAGACAGAACAACACCGTAGATTACTTGTGCCGGCTCCCAGGAGCCCAGGTGAGTGCATCTGACCATTTGTGCACCGCTGCCGACTCCATTTTAAAATAAAACTCCCACCCATAGCCCCGAACCAGCCCGCTTGCTGCCCCTCTCTCCCCCGACCCCCTCGTCCATTCTCACCCGCTTGTGCCGCCTCCCGTCCCTCCCACTGCCCCTTATTGGCTATTCTCCCTTCCTGGTGTGGGCCTAGTCCCACGGCCCTGCCTGCGGTCCATCGTTTCACCCAGGCGCCCAGGTGAGTGCATCTGCCCATTTGTGCACTGCTGCCGACTCCATTTTAGAGTAAAACTCCCATCCATAGCCCCGAACCAGCCCGCTTGCTGCCCCTCTCTCCCCCGACCCCCTCGTCCATTCTCACCCACTTGTGCCCCCACACTCCCCTCCCATTATCCCCTCCACCCCCTAGCCCGCCCACCATGCCCTGATTGGCCAGGAGACCGTGAGGTCAAGCCATTACCAATCCTCCCAGGGCAGCCCTCTGCCCGGCAGCCCATCGGCTAAGGACCTGAGGCAAAGGACTACAGAGAAGGCTCCTGATTGTATCTGCAGGTATCAGCAGGAGAAGCAAGAAGCCAACAATAAGTAATTGTGGAAAGGGCGGGGCCAGAAGCAATTACTTCATGCCATATTACCCCACCACTCATCTAACAAAGCATCACCACTGTAAATTTGTTATATCTGTAATATATGTGCATTTGGAAACTCTGTCTCATACATGTAGAAAGTTGAACCTAGAAGTGTCCCCAAGAGCCCCTCATTGAAAGTTTAATCTAGAAGTGTCCCCAATAGCCCCGCATTGAATGTTGAATCTAGAAGTGTCCCCAATAGCCCTGCATTGAAAGTTGCATTTAGAAGTGTCCCCAATAGCCCCGCATTGAATGTTGAATCTAGAAGTGTCCCCAATAGCCCCGCATTGAAAGTTGCATTTAGAAGTGGGCCCAATAGCCCTGCATTGAAAGTTGCATTTAGAAGTGCGCCCAATAGCCCCGCATTGAAAGTTGCATTTAGAAGTGTCCCCAATAGCCCCTCATTGAAAGTTGCATTTAGAAGTGGGCCCAATAGCCTCTCTGTGAATTTAGAAGTGTGCCCATAGCCCCTCATTGAAAGTTGAACTTAGAAGTGCGCCCAATAGCCCCTCATTGAAAGTTGCATTTAGAAGTGCCCCAATAGCCCCTCTGTGAATGTAGAAGTGCGCCCAACAGCCGTTTATGGAAAGTTAAATTTAGAAGTGTGCCCAATAGTCCCTCTGTGATTTTGAAATGCGCCCAATAGCCGTTTATGAAAATTGAACTTTGAAGTGTGCCCAATACCCCCTCATTGAAAGTTGCATTTAGAAGTGTTCCCAATAGTCCCTCATTGAATGTTGCATTTAGAAATGCTCAATAGCCCCTCATTTAATGTTGAACTTAGAAGTGTCCCAATAGCCGCTCATTGAAAGTTGAACTTAGAAGTGTGCCCAATAGCCCCGCATTGAAAGTTGAACTTAGAAGTGTCCCCAGTAGCCCCTCATTGAAAGTTGAATTTAGAAGTGTGCCCAATAGCTCCGCATTGAAAGTTGAACTTAGAAGTGTCCCCAATAGCTGCTCATTTGAAAGTTGAATTTAGAAGTGTGCCCAATAGCCGCTCATTTGAAAGTTCAATTTAGAAGTGTGACCAATAGCCGCTCATTGAAAGTTGAATTTAGAAGTGTGCCTAATATCCACCCACTGAAAGTTGAATTAAGAAGGGTGCCCAATAGCCCCTCTGTGAATTTAGAAGTGCGCCCAATAGCCGTTTATGGAAAGTTGATTTTTGAAGTGTGCCCAATAGTCCCTCATTGAAAGTTGCATTTAGAATTGTGCCCAATATCCTCTCTGTGAATTTAGAAGTGTCCCAATAGCCCCTCATTGAAAGCTGAATTTAGAAGTGTGCCCAATAGCCGCTCATCGAAAGCTGAAGTTAGAAGTGTGCCCAATAGCCTCTCTGTGAAAGTTGAATTTAGAAGTGTGCCCAATAGCCCCTCTGCAAAAGCTGTATTTAGCAGTGTGCCCAATAGCCTCCTGTGAAAATTGTATTTAGAAGCGTACCCAATAACCCCTCTGTGAAAAGTTGAATCTAGAAGTGCCCAATAGCTTCTAGGTTGAAGTTCGATTTAGAAGTGCGTTTAGAAGTTGAATTTAGAACTATACCCAATAGCTTCTAGGTGGAAGTTGAATTTAGAAGTACATTTAGAAGTCGAATTTAAAAGTGCGCCCAACAGCCTTTATGTGAAAGTTGAATTTACAAGTGTGCCCAATAGACCCTCTGTGAAAGTTGAATTTAGATGTGTGCCCAATAGCTTCTGAGGGAAAGTTAAATATAGAGGGGCGCCCAATAGCATCTCTGCGGAAGTGAACGTAGAAGTGTGCCCAATATCCTAATAGTCTAATACCGTTCCTGGTTGAACCAACTAATCTTCCTAATAACCTTGCTGTGCAAAGTTGATTTTAGATTCATGCCTAATACCCTCCCTGTATAAAGCCGAATTGTGAGAAGTTTGCCTATTAGCGTGCCCTAATTGAACTGACTAGTGTCCAGAATAGTCTCTCTGCGCTTAGTTCAATTTAGAAGTGTACACGACAGCATTGAGGTTAGAAGTGTGCCTAAATATCCCTTCTGCGCAAAGTCTAACAGGGTAATTCATAGAATTTCGCAGAAAAGTGTCGCAAGCGGCTGGCGCAGAGTGTCCGCGTGCGATTGTCTGCGCCAGGCGCGTGCGCCAAAACCGATTTCCGCGCACAGCGTATTCATGGATTTTAGGCTCCCAAACCAGCCGTGGCGCAGAGTATCGCAGCGACCCTGCAGCAGCGCCAGTAACGCCCCCAAGAACGCCCTCGCGCAAGGAAAAGCCATCAAAATCGCTAAATCATCGCAAAGGGCTGCGCTAACCCTGGACCAGTTTACAGGGCTGCCAAACAAGGAACGCAAAGCGGGTAACGTTCATATCAGGGGTACGCGGGAAGTTTTACATGCGATTAGCCAGGGTACGTGTATGGCAGGGGTACGCGTGAAGTTAAACACGCAATTAGCCAGGGTACGTGTATTACAGGGGTACGCAGGAATTTTCACACGCGATTTGGCTGGGTACGTGTATGACAGGGGTACGCGTGAAGTTTTACACGCGATTAGCCAGGGTACGTGTATTACAGAGGTGCGCGGGAATAATCACACGCAATTTGGCTGGGTACGTGTATTACAGGGGTGCGCGGGAATTATCACACGCAATTTGGCTGGGTACGTGTATTACAGGGGTGCGCGGGAATAATCACACGCGATTAGGCTGGGTGGGTCCTCACAGGTGTTCCCTGTACACCCTCCACAGCCCCTGCAGGCAGCCCACAAAACAGGGGACTACCCTGCACACCTGCTCATGTCTCCCACCCCCCACCCCCCCAGCAGTGTGGGGCACCCTCCACCAGGCCCCCACCCATGTCTCCCACCACCCCCACCCCCCAGCCACCATGGGCAGCCCCCACCAGGCTCCCACCCATGTCTACCACCCCCCAGCCACCATGGGCAGCCCCCACCAGGCCCCCACTCATGTCTCCCACCACCCCCACCCCCCCAGCAGTGTGGGGCACCCTCCACCAGGCCCCCACCCATGTCTCCCACCACCCCCACCCCCCAGCCACCATGGGCAGCCTCCACCAGGCCCCCACTCATGTCTCCCACCACCCCCACCCCCCAGCCACCATGGGCATCCCCCACCAGGCCCCCACTCATGTCTCCCACCCACCCCCATCCCCCAGCCACCATGAGCAGCCCCCACCAGGCTCCCACCCATGTCTACCACCCCCAGCCACCATGGGCAGCCTCCACCAGGCCCCCCCTCATGTCTCCCACCACCCCCACCCCTCCAGCAGTGTGGGGCACCCTACACCAGGCCCCCACTCATGTCTCCCACCACCCCCACCCCTCCAGCAGTGTGGGGCACCCTCCACCAGGCCCCCACCCATGTCTCCCACCACCCCCACCTCCCAGCCACCATGGGCATCCCCCACCAGGCCCCCACTCATGTCTCCCACCCACCCCCACCCCTCAGCCACCATGGGCAGCCTCCACCAGGCCCCCACTCATGGCCCCTATCGCCCCCACCCCCCCAGCAGTGTGGGGCACCCTCCACCAGGCCCCCACCCATGTCTCCCACCACCCCCACCCCCCAGCCACCATGGGCAGCCTCCACCAGGCCCCCACTCATGTCTCCCACCACCCCCACCCCCCCAGCAGTGTGGGGCACCCTCCACCAGGCCCCCACCCATGTCTCCCACCACCCCCACCCCCCAGCCACCATGGGCAGCCCCCACCAGGCTCCCACCCATGTCTACCACCCCCCAGCCACCAAGGGCAGCCCCCACCAGGCCCCCACTCATGTCTCCCACCCACCCCCACCCCCGAGCAGTGTGGGGCACCCTCCACCAGGCCCCCACTCATGTCCCCCTGCCCACAGGCCCTGACAATCCTCAAGTATGGGCCTCATGGCCAGCCACCACAGCCCAAAGACACAACCAAGTATTACATGCGCCCATGATACTACTCCAATGGAAACAATGTAAATCAACACGTGTCTCACACACACACAATGGTTGCAAGTGAACCTGAAAACCCATATCATGACATGCATGAAAACAATGAGATGAAACCACACATTGAAGAATGAAAAAATCCAAATAATGTATTAATAACAACAGTAATGGCAATCCAAATTAAACAAAATACACAAGTAAAAAAAAAAAAAAAATAAGCTGGCTGTCCCTTTTCAAATTAAAATCAATAAATGATAATCCAAAAAAATTTCTTCCAAAGTTCAACTCCATAAAAAGGAAATGAAGGGAAAAAAGAAATAGAAAACCATTGCTCCATGGGAAAAAATATTCATAGTAAAAAAAATGTCCAAATCCAAAGTCCAACTATGTACAAAGTATTCAGGGTCCATCATCCCAACAGAAGAAATGAAACCTACCAAAAAATCTAAAATGGAACTATATACAAAAGGTGGAGCAGTGTCCGTCGACTCCAAATAAAAATTAACTATAAAGGAAACCTATCACTAAATAACCATATACAATGGTGGCGGGCCAGTCCAGCGGCTCACTTAGTGGTGTTCCGGGCCAGGGCATCATCGAACTCCTCGTCTATGTCCTGGAGGCGGTCCTGTTCCATGGCCCAGAGGGTCCGCAGGGACGCTGACATGTTCACCTCCAACTCCCTGCGGATTGCCTCGAGGCACTCGCCCCGCCTCAGGGCCCTCCGCATGGAGTTCTCCGCCCTGACCATCGTGAGCCGCGCCTCTTCCGCCCGCCGCCGCTCCGCATCTATGGCGTGGCCCAACCGCTGCCACACGGAAGACACTTCCCGTCCAGGGTCCTCCTGCCCTCTGGCCGATGCCTGCCCCTCCGATGTTGAAGGCCCCGAGCTATCGTGGCTCCCACCTACAGCCTCCTGCTGCTGCAGCTGCTGCTGTCCATGTGCCATGTCCGATGGTGCCTGCACATCCTCCTCCAGCTGGGGTGCAGTCGTTGATGTGGCCACCCCTGCTGGACGTCCGACTCCCGACTGTGGCAGGGATCTGTTGTCCACCAGCCTGGCCGCACGGTCGGAGGCAGCTCCACAGGGCACCCAGGTGACACATGGGTGGGAAGATGGCATGGAGGACGACTGGGGCATAGGGGGTTCCGTGGAGGAGGGGGTCGGAACAAGGTCCAGGAAACGGAGGAATCCAGCCCTGGTGAGCTGTCCCAGTGGGTCAACGCAGTCAACGAGCCATGCGAGAAGACGTGCAGACTCATCATGAAAAGACTGCAGGTCAGCTTGCATGGCCCGTTGACGCAACGCCACCCCACCCTGGACAGGCTCAACCTGGTGCAGGATAGCCACATCCGCAGGGAGAGGAAGGCCAGGTGTTGTAAGCCAATCCCCTCCCTGAGAACGGGTCTGGAGGTAGGCATCCCCGCTGGTGCAAGATGATGCAGTGACAGGAGCAGGGACAGGATTGCACACAGGCACCTCCGCGGCGGCCTGTGCTGCCTCCTGTCCCAGATCCTGCACTGCACCACTAGCACCAGTGGAATCCCCACCTCCAGACCCCGCCTCTGTCGCTTGCACGGCCTCCTCCTCCTCCAAACCCACCACCAACCTGGATGACTCCATGCCATCTTCCTCCGTTGGGCCCTGTGGGGTCCCAGCTGTCCCTTCTGCTGCCGAGGAGTCCAACTCCAACCTCCGCCTCTTGGACCTCCCCTCGGCAGCTGCGGCCTGGGACACGGCACCGGACTCCTCACTCCCCGACGAGATCAGAACCTGGGAGGGGATCCGGGCCTTGTGACTCCGGCTGGTGGTGCGACCCCTGCCGCTGTGCTCCACAGCACCTTCTCCGCCCTCTTCATCAGTTGACGCTGCAGACAGGGAGAAAGAAAACACAGGCATCAGGGCACTGTCCAATGTACTCATACACACATGGCAGTCATACATGAGTGGCATTGGTAAACCTCAGACATGGTATCACAATCCCCAACACACATGTCATTTCAACTTGCACACATGAGCCATACCACAGCCATATTGCAACAGCCAGCACCATCCATTCACATACAACAGCATGAGCAGCCAAAGGTCATCCACACATCACATGCAACATAGGGAGTACACTACACATGCACACACACCTCCAAACTTGCATGCATGTGTACACCTCCGCCAACTGTCGCAGTGTTCCGATCGACATCCATGTCACACCTGACAATCATTCCTCCACATCCTATGCCATGCAAGCCCACACACACAAGCACCATCCATGTGTCACACATGAGACCCCTCGCATGTGTCACCCTCACGGCCCTGTACACCCCCCCTACTTGCCCACATAAAAATACATGTTCAACCTGCACACTCCTGGCACACCACACGCACAGCTCACAATCAGTATGCATGTACACTTACCGCTCGACTCCAGACGGGTCTGCTTCTCAAGGACCTGGACATGGAGCGCTGGGGATATGCGTTCCAGGACCCTCATCTGATCTTCCGACAAGTGGCCCCCTTAGCATCCACTGCCTTCAGAAGGCGCCGGGCCTTGTTGAGGGTCCTGGACCTGAAGTCCTCCCAGCGCTTCCTGACACGTTCGTAGTCGCGGACTGCCACCTCCTCCGTGTTGATGGCAGTCACGATGTCCATTCAGATCCGAGTCCGTCCTTCCTTGTCGGCGCGCAACCTTCCGAAGAGGGCATCATACTGCCCCAGGACATGCTCCACCAGGACACCAACTTCGGTGGCAGTGAAGTTGGTGCCCCTCTGCCTCCTTGGCCGGGGGTTGCCACTGGTGCCAGATGTTGCAGTGCCCGACATGGCAACCCCAGAGGCAGGAGTGGGTGGGCAACTGGGTCCTGGGGCTGGGCTGTGGGGCGATGGAAAAGCAGTCGGGAGTCTTCGGTTCCAGCAGGGGTGGTCACAGCAACAGCACCCCTGGCTGATGTGTAGGCAGCAAATGGCAGGGCACGTGGGCAGCAGGCAGTCAGGCAGCAGCAGATGGCAGGTGGGAGTGTGCTCAGGGCTCTGGGGGGCAGTAATTCGGCCTTCTGGGCAGGAGCGTGGTCTTCCGTGTGTGAACGCGTGGCCAGCTTGATACGGAGTGATTTTGCACGTGAAAATCCAGCACGTCTGCGTGTAATCCGAGGAAAGGCCCTTAGCGCATAAGCGCGTCAGCACTCGTCTGTACATTCATTGGCCCAAAGGCCACCAGCGTATGCGCGTCTATGAAGTCACGTGCACGTTGAATATGGCACACGTTTGAAATGTTGAGTGTTAAAAAAATGAAAGACACGTCCGAGTGTCAATGCGTGTAATTGGTGGAAATGGCCTTAGCGCGTACACGCGGAAGTGACAAAGCGTGTAATTGGTGGAAATGGCCCTACATGCGGAAGTGACAAAGCGTGTAATTGGTGGAAATGGCCCTACACGCGGAAGTGACAAAGCGTGTAATTGGTGGAAATGGCCCTACACGCGGAAGTGACAAAGCGTGTAATTGGTGGAAATGGCCTTAGAGCGTACACGCGGAAGTGACAAAGCGTGTAATTGGTGGAAATGGCCCTACACGCGGAAGTGACAAAGCGTGTAATTGGTGGAAATGGCCCTACACGCGGAAGTGACAAAGCGTGTAATTGGTGGAAATGGCCCTACACGCGGAAGTGACAAAGCGTGTAATTGGTGGAAATGGCCCTAGCGGGTACAGGGCCTGCATAAAAGGTACGTGTAGAACACCATTTCCTTGTACGTGCTTTTCGTGGAGAACGAGTGGGTGAAATCTGTACTTCTTGTCGTTTCACACGCGATTTACTTCACGGCGTTTCAAGTTCGTACTCCCTGTTACCTCTGACAGCTTTTTCTCTTTTTTCTCTTTGTTTGGTTTTCCTGGGCCTGTTCCCTCAAACAGCATTCCCTTCTACTGTTGTCCTGTCTCCTCAGACAGCGTACAATTCTTCTTTTGGCGGGGGTGTTGCCAACGCGCACACGCGCTTCTTTTTCACGCTCTTTTTCCTGGCAGACGGTGAGTCACGCACGTATCTAACATCTGTGCTTGCCCGGTGTGTAGCCTACCCCTTCAGAGGTCATTCTAGGCTGCGTGTGACACGCATACGTTCATTCTTGTGTTACTGGGTGCCACAGCGTAGTGCAGGTTTTTTTTTCCGCACACTTGGTCTAGGAGGGGTTGCATGCACGTCATCTCCCTTTTTTGGGCTTCCTGTGCGTTGCGTGACCCGTCATCTTTCCCCAGGGGTCACATTCAGCCTTGCTAGAGCACTAGGGTACAATTACCATCTGGTACCCAACCCCTTTGACCCCCAATTGCCCAGGACAATAGTTTACAGCCACTCCCATACGCACATTAACATCAGTGCCATGGTTGGGAGGCGTGGAATCCGTAAGGGTGGCAAAGGTGGACGAGCCACAAGTGGTGGCCGTGGTGGATCCAGTAGGGGACGTGGTCGTTACTTGCAGGGTGACCCTGTCCCCCCATGTGTGGAGGACCAGTCAAGGGCACCCATAATCCCCCCCCGTCCCCCTGGTTGAGGCTGATGTGGCTGACACCATCCATGCTCAGCCCTTGTTGGACCAGCCCATTGTGGCACCAGACCTGGCTGACTCCATGGCTGACTTCCAGGTCAGCAGGCCTATGACACGTGTGCTGGTGTACGTTGATGTCCTCAGGCCACGTGGATCAGGGGCAGCAAGGTCATCTGCTGCCCCAAGTAGGCAGGGTGGAGAGGCTGCAGGGGCAGCTGCGGCTCCATCCACCCCAGCTCTCACACACCCAGCCAGGACAGTGTCGGTACTAGTCCATCCTGCTGACATTCCCCCTGACACCATTACACTTGAGCCAATGCCTGCACCAACTCCCATGCTGAGTGTGCAATCCCACACTCCTGATACAGAGTCCACCAGGGCTCCTGCCCCTAGTGTCCAGAGCGGCGTAGGACACTCAGGATCACCACCACCTTCCAAGCGGAAGAGGAAGAGTGCTCGTCCGGCACAGACTGATGCCCCAGACACGGCTACACAGTCCAGCCCGTCGAGGAAGCCCAGCTTCACGGATGCCGAACTGAATGCACTTGTCGAGTATGTGTCCGCACATGATAACAAAATGGTGATTGTTGCAGGATCCAAGACCACACCTGCACAACGCCAGGCACACTGGCAGACCGTTGCAGACATCGTAAGTGCCCTTGGAATCGTGAGGAGCACAGCCAATGATTGCTATAAGCGCTGGAATGACCTAAAGCGCAGGGCAAAGAATAAGCTGGCCTCAAGTCATGCCGCAACTCTAGTGACTGGAGGTGGGTCTCCAGTAGAAGACATGGAACTCACTCCACATGATTCAGTCGCTGGGACCTACGTCACGGAGGAACAGATCCAAGGCGTGGGAGATCTGCCTGATTATGAGGCATTGTCCGGTGAGTGCACATGCATGTGTGTGTCATCCATGTGCATGGTGTGTGTGTGAGGGCTTCTGTTTGTGTGCCAGGTGAGGGTGTGTGCGCCTGAGTCGTTTGGGTCACCCATGTGCTTCATGCAATACATTCTGCGCAGCAGCATTTGGCCATAGCAGTATCCCTTCTGCCAACAGTAGACATCTAGCCCAAAAGCACGCCAGTTGCCCTTGAAGTGTCACCTTGCCACAACATTGTTGCTTATTTTTCTCTGTTCATTCAGGCAGATTGTTTGCAATCCACCACTTTTACTAGGCATTTCTCAGTCCTCTAGTCACATGTCTGACATGGCTATGGTAAAGTGGAGTGACTTTGTTACCTGGATATCATTTGTTGAGACATGTCCCTGTGCAATCGGACCATTTTGGACTGGCAGCTCCAGGTGAAAAATCAGACCTGTTTGAATTAGAAAAGCTATTACATGAGTGAACTGGACTGAATGAATAAGTGCTGCCCTCCTCTCCATCTTCACTCAATAGCAATGGTACATGCCATCTGTGTGACGGCATGTGTATTTCACCTGGCAATCACTGGCCAATGTGTGATGCCACTGCCAGGCAGCATGCAGAAAATGTGTTCATCTTCCATCTTGGTGTCATCAGTGTGTGCCATTTGCCTACCCTTCATACGCAGTGAGGGTGCATGCATGGGAGGGTTTTAGTCATGTGGGACATGTGTCAATCAAGTACTGGTTCTGTTGCTTCTCAGCCCTCATTGTGTGCCATGGTGCTAATGCCTGTTTCCATTTGTTTGCTTTTATGTCTTTGCAGGGGAAGACGCACCTGATACTGCTGGGGTTGTGGAGATGGTGCAGACCCAGGAGGGGTCTGAGGGCCGACCGACCACCAGTGAGGGATGTGGTGTGGTGGTGGGTGAGAACCCACAACTGCTGCAGGTCGTGCTCTCAAGGGGTGTCTCTGGCTGCACCTCCCCCGAGCTGTACTCAGGTGTTGATTCGGATGATGAGACCTACGTGCCGTCGCAGGTGAGTGTTCCTGGGAGGGATTCTGTTCTGTCCCACCCACCTGCACCAGGGTCAGAACCCTCAATGGGGATGTCAGTGTTGGCAGCTACGCCTTTGGTGGTTACGGATGCAGGGTCACACTCCGCGACATCTGATCCTGTTCCTGGGCCAGCAGATCAGAGGGGGAATGCAGTCCTGCAGCCTCAGGCAGTGCCGGCACAGCAAGGCGCAGTTCGCCTTGCCCCAGACAGGTGTGGTGCCCACCGACGTGGTGGCCGTACGCCACCTGGCAATACCGCATGGGAGCAATCCATTTACGGTATGGCAACCCAACAGGCAGCATCATCAGAGATGATGGCTCAGGCCATGGATAGGGTGGCCACTTCCATTGTCCCCCCCGAAAGGCTGATGGAGCGACTACAGCAGGCAACCGACTCCATCTGCCAGTCACACAGGGAGGACATGTTGGCGTCCAACAGGGACAGGCGGGCGGCACTGGCGACTCTGCAGGAAGCCATCTCCATAGAGTCCCAGGGCCACAGGGAAGCCCTGAGGCTGGAACTCCTTCACCTCAGGACGACTCTTGTTGAGCTTGAGGCTTCAACAAACTGAAGGACAGAACAGCAGCTGGAGCATCTCACCCGTACGCTCTCAGCTGAGATGCAGGCAACTAGGGCGGAGGTCCGGGCATCCCGTGAGTTGTTGCATGGGGACCTCCGCACACTCATCCTCCAGAACGAGACCTACCACACCCGCATGCTTGCAGCCATGGAGGAACAGACTAGGGCCTTGCGTGGGCTGCCTCCCATAGTGCCACCACCTCCGGATGCAGCTGCACAGGGTGATAATAGCGACAGCAGTGATACTCCCACAATAGGGTAGCCGTGTGGGCCATGAGCCCATGGAGGTGTTTTTTTTCCGCAAGATCCACACAGGTGGGTTTGGTGTGCACCCTGTCCTCGGACCTCCTGGGTGGCCTCCCCAACCCCCCGGGGCCCATTAATGGCCATTTTTGATTTTTTTTTTTTTTTAATGTTTTCTTTTTTTTTTTTTTTTGGGACAGTGTGTTGCCTTGTGTGGCTCCCATGGGCATACGCTGCATTGTGGCTGGGCACATGCAGGCTTGTCATGTATTTGGTTCAGATCCTTGGGTTTTTGTCACACACACCCCTCCTGCTTCCCGTTTCCATGGGCTTGCAAAGGGTGTGCCCAAGTGACATTGACGTACATGGTGACATTGGAATCCCACTACATGTGTGGGTAGTCTAGTCAATACTGTGTATACATTCCTAGTGCATATTGCTGTTGTGATGTACACTGCATGTTGCATTGATGTGTAACTCATCATCCATGTCTACCTCCTAATTTGCAGGCCCTTTCCTCATGTCTACACAAGGCCCTCTACTTTGGAGATGGGGTCCATGTTGGCAGCAGTGCACCTACAACTCTACATGGCGGCAACACTGTACAGTTGGAAGTGGTGGGAGTGCAGGCATTTTCAGGTGGTGAGACTACTGATTCCTTACATTCGTAATGTCATGTTAATGGTAGTTTTGCGGGTCAGTAGCTGATAAGTGTTATTGCTAAATACCTGCTCAAGTGTGTTGTTGGTCCTGCATTACTGTGAGCATTTCAGGTGTCGCGAGTTTCAATTAGGGACACTGTACTTTGTGACACTTGTGTCATGTTGTGGGGATTACTTTGTTTACCTGCACATAGCATGACATGGCACGGTGTGTCGTGTGGCGGTGCTGGGGATGGGTTGGGTGACATGGCACTGTCCTCATGTTGCATTTTGCAAGTGGGTATTCATTTTAGCTGCATGAATGTGTTTTTTCACGAAACTGCATTGGTGGTGTCTGTGTAGGTAGGGATGCACACATTGTAACACTTCCAGGTGAACAATCTCAGGCTGATATGGTTTTGACGGTTGATTCTCCAGACATTCAGGATCAGTGTCAGGTTGAGTCATCATTAATTGTCAGATGGTATGTGCCAGGGCAGTGTGCACTCCACAGGGGTGTGATTTCTATGAGAAGTAATTAGCCACTAGCTGTGTACGGGCTGCCTCCCCCGTGCCCTTTCCCCTCCCATGTGCAGCGGGCGTGCATGTGGTTGGGGATGTGGGGGCACCACCATGTCCACGGCCAGGCCCCGGCGTGTTGCAACGTTGTGAAGGACATATGCTGTCACTATGATCCTGCACACTACTGGGGGAGCGTATAACAGCTGCCCGCCAGAACGGTCAAGGGAGCGAAAGCGTGACTTAAGCACTCCGAATGTGCGCTCCACTATGCCCCGGGTTGCAATGTGGGCTGTGTTATATCTTACCTCGGGTGGCGTGGTGGGGTTCCGAATTGGCGTCATCATGTGGGGGCTGGTGATGGGTATCATTGGTGGGGTTGGTGGGGTTGTGACCTTGCTCAGTATCTGACATGCATGCATGTGCAGTGGCATTCATACTCACCAAGCAGCCATGTATCGCCATGCCGCCCAGCTTCTAGGTCCCGGCTTAGGGTGGACATTCGGTAAATGAAGCTTTCGTGGGTGGACCCTGGATAGTTGGCATATACTGAGGTGATGATTCCCTTGGCATTACAGACTACCTGCACGTTGATGGAATGCCAGTGCTTGCGGTTCCTATAGATGTGCTCAGATGCCCTGGGGGGACGTAGAGCCACATGGGTGCAGTCGATGGCACCTAGCACTTTGGGGAATCGTGCCACACCGTAAAAATCCAGGGCGGCAGCATGCCTTTCTGCAGGTGTTCTGGGCAGGTATATGTGCCTGCGGACTGATGGGCGTGCAGTGATGATGTTCAAGGCCTGGTGTAGGCAGCGTGACTGCGTGGCCTGTGACACCCCACCCACTATGGCACTTGTCCGCTGAAATGATCCAGTGGCTAAGAAGTGCAGTACATTGAGGACCTTCTACAGGGGGCTGAGTGCTTGGGAGCACAGGGTGGGTGATGTGAGGTCATCCTCCCACTCACTCACCAGGTCCAGTATTATGTGTGGTGGAAACCTGTACCTCCCATGCACCTGGTCATCAGGCATCCCGAAAAGGCTGGTTCTGGGTGTGGCCCTGACTATCCTCCTCCTCCTCCTTTGGTAGCCCACGGCCACTGCTGCTAGGAACGGTATATTCATCCTAGCGTCTGAGCTTGTTAGTTTTTTGCGCGCAAATTTATGCGTCGCGGGTCGACGTATGCCTGCTTCCTACTGGCGTACGTGTTTCTTTGCGCGTGTTGTAGGCGAGCGTGTGAAACTTCCCGCGCACCCCTGAAATCCAGTACCCAGGCCAATAGCGTGTGGAAATTTCCGCGCACCCCGGAATACACGTGCGCTGATGTACTCGCGTGTGTAAGTGCCCGCGCACACCTGAAATACACGTACATAGGCCAATCGCGTGTACGCGCACTTTTGTCCAATTACACGCGATGACACTCTGACGTGCAGTCTTTCCACGTGTGCTCCGTCATCACGTGCTATGAGGGAAACACCCGTGCGGGTCACGTCACAGACGCGCTTACGCGCTGAGGGCCTTTGGTCCAATAGAATCGCGTATGCGTGCTTACGCGCTAAGGGCCTTTCCTCGAATTTCACGCTGACGTGCAGGATTTTCACGTGCCAAATCACTCCGTATCAAGCTGGCCACGCGAAAACACACGGAAGACCACGCTCCTGCCCAGAAGGCCGAATTACTGCCCCCCAGTGCCCCGAGCAGCCTCCCACGTGCCATCTGCTGCTGCCTGCCTGCCTGCTGCCACTGTGCCCTGCCATTTGGTGCCTGCACATCAGCCATCTGCAGGGGTCCAGTTGCTGTGTCCACCCCTGCTGGAACAGAAGACTCCCGACTGGGATAACATCACTCCACAGCCCAGCCCCAGGACCCAGTTGCCCACCCACTCCTGCCTTTGGGGTTGCCATGTCGGGCACTTCCACATCTGGCACCAGTGGCAACCCCAGGCCAGAGGGGCAGAGGGGCACCAGCTTCACTGCCACCGAAGTTGGTGTCCTGGTGGAGCATGTCCTGGGGCAGTATGATGCCCTCTTTGGATCGTCCCGCGCCAGCAAGGAAGGACGGGAGAGGATCTGGGCCGACTGTGTTGTTGCCCTAAACGCGGAGGGGGTGGCAACCCGCGACGTCCAGAAGATCAAGAAGCGCTGGGAGGACTTGAGGTCCAGGACCCTCGTGAAGGCCCGGCACCTAGAGAAGGGGGGCCGGGGCCGCATGAGTTCCATCCAGATGAGGGTCCTGGAACGCGTACGCCCAGCGCTCCACGCCCAGATCCTTGAGAGGGAGACCCGTCTGGAGTTGAGCGGTAAGTGGCCAAGCATTGCTGTGTGAGACAGGGCATGTTGCGGTGTGCTGGTTGTCTGATACTTGCCTGTATGTGTGACATAGGCCATGTATGCATGTATGTGTGCAGGGACATCATGGTAATGCATGTGCGACCAGTGATGTGTGAACCACATGGTTGTTGCATGTGTTGAAATGCGACATGGGGAGCCCTATGCAGATTTTACACATGAGAGCATGCCAGTCTCTGTTCCTGGACATGGGTGGGGGTGAGGGATGGGTGCTGATGCCAGATACATATATGGTAGCCATGTCTGTGTGCCTGACCTGCGTGTCTGTGACTTGTGAATGCCATGGATGCATGACACATGTGTGTGACAATGCACAGATTCACTGATGCAGCCTAGTCATCCTTGTATCCGCTGTGTTTGGGGTGTATGAGGCCAGATGGATGTGACTGAGGTGAAGTGTGTGCATGTGATAGGCATGACCCATGATGCATGTGAGTTCCATATCATTGTATGTTTCAAGAGTCCATTGGACATGTATGGAAATGTCCATGGCATGCACCATGCCTGTTACTGTGTGTGTTTTGCCTAGACTGACCCATGTGTTGTGGAGGGACATGATGGAAGTGTACTTTGACAGTGGTACTCATCTGCTATTGCTTCCTGTCTAGGGGACCATTGAACAGTACCCTGATGCTTGTGTTCTATGTCTCCCTCTACGCAGCGGCTAGTGAAGAAGAGGGCGGAGACGGCGCTGTGGAGCAAGGCAGCGGGGATGCCCCCACGGCTGCAGCGGAAGGGGTGGGTGAGCCCCCACAGGGGCCTGCTACGGCGGAAGACGGTGAGGAGCCATCCAGGTTGGTGGTTTCCACAGAGGAGGAGGAGACCGCCACTGAGGCACACATGGGGCCTGGTGGGGGCATCCCTGCTGGTGCAAGTGGTGCAGTACAGGGGCAGGGGCAGGAGGCAGCACAGGTCACCGTGGAGGGGCCTGTGCATGTCGCTGTCCCTGAACCTGTGAGTGCACCACCATGCACCAGCAGGGATGCCCCGTCCCAGGCCCGTCCGCAGGTAGAGGGGATGTCCATGTCCCTGATTCCCCTCCACCTGTGGACGTGGGGACCCGTGGCCGTATGGAGAAGGTCCTGATTGGGGTCGCGATGCGCGTGGGTGCAATTCGTGATGACGTGCGTGCTTCCCGGGAGGAGCACGCACGTCATCACGAAGAGCACCGTGCCGACGTGGCCCCAATCAGCATGTGTCGGCCAATCTGGCGGCCCTCTCCTCCTCTGTGGAGGCTATACGCCGGTCGTTCTCCTTGCCGTCTTCCGGCCCAGATGCCACCAGGGCCCCCTGTGGACCTGACCTGACCAATGCAGCCAGCTCGGTGGGGATCCCATCCCTGCCACAGTCGGGAGTCGGAGGTCCAGCAGGGGTGGACACCACAGCAACTGTACCCCAGCAGATGGAGGATGTGCCGGCATCATCAGGCAGGGCACGTGCACGACGGCGTCGGTGGATTCCATCAGCCTGGATGCCGTCGTGCTGGCAGAGGCAGTTGCGTCGGAGGCAGCAGCAGAGTCAACGTGGGAGGCATCATGGCTCCGGACCATCAACATCAGAGGGGCAGGCATCGGCCGGAGGGCAGGAGGACCCAGGACAGGAAGTGTCTTCCGTGTGGCTGCGGTTGGGCCAGCAGATAGGTGCGGAGCGGCGGCGGGCGGAAGAGGCACGGCTCACGATGGTCAGGGCAGAGAACTCGATGCGGAGGGCCCTGAGGCGGGCCGAGTGCCTCGAGGCAATCCTCAGGGGGTTGGAGGAGCAGATGGCGTTGTCCCTGCGGACCCTCGGGGCCATGGAACAGGACCGCCTCCGGGACATAGACGAGGAGTTTGATGATGCCCTGGCCCGGAACACCACGGAGTGAGCCGCTGGACTTACCCGCCGCCTTTGTATATAGTTCTTTAGTTTTAGGTTTCCTTTGTTTCTTATGATTTGGAGTCGACGGACACTGCTCCACTTTTTGTATATAGTTGCATTTTAGTTAGGGTTTTTTGTAGGTTTCCTTTGTTCAGTTGGGCTCATGGACCCTTGGATGTTTTGTACATAGTTCTTCATTGGATTGTTTTTTTTTAAATTTTTTTATTTATTCACCATGGAGCAATCGGATTGATTTTATTTTTAATGTGACTTTGGACAACATTTTTTTGGATTTGGATTTGTAGTTTTGATTTTTTTGGACGGACATGCAGATTATCTTTTTTTCATTGCCATTGTAGTTTGTTTCATTTCATTTGCATTCAATTTTTTTTAATACAATTTTGTTTTCATACTTCACTGTGTGGTATCATCTCATTGGTTTCATGCATGTCATGTTGGGTGTTTTCCCATTCAATTGCAACCATTGTGTGTGACGGACATGGGTTCATTTGCTTTATGAACATTGGGGGTGTAACATGTAATTTCCATTTCCATGTGGGTGAATGGGTTACTTGGTAGGGCCTTTTGGCTGTGGAGGCTGACCATAACGCACATGATTGGGGATTGTGAGGACCTGGGTGCAGGGGGACATGAGTGGGGGCCTGGTGGAGGGTGCCCCTGGATGCTGGGGGGTGGGGTGAGGGGGACATGAGTGGGGGCCTGGTGGAGGGTGCCCCTGCACTGCTGGGGGGTGGGGGTGATAGGGGCCATGAATGGGGGCCTGGTGGAGGGTGACCCTGGATGCTGGGGGGTGGGGGTGCAGGGGGACATGAGTGGGGGCCTGGTGGAGGGTGCCCCTGCACTGCTGGGGGGTGGGGGTGATAGGGGACATGAGTGGGGGCCTGTTGGGGGATGCCCATGGTGGCTGGGGGGTGGGGGTGGTGGGAGACATGAGTGGGGGCCTGGTGGAGGCTGCCCATGGTGGCTGGGGGGTGGGGGTGGTGGGAGACATGAGTGGGGGCCTGGTGGGGGATGCACATGGTGGCTGGGGGGTGGGGGTGGTGGGAGACATGGGTGGGGGCCTGGTGGAGGGTGCCCCACACTGCTGGGGGGGTGGGGGTGGTGGGAGACATGAGTGGGGGCCTGGTGGAGGGTGCCCCACACTGCTGGGGGGGTGGGGGTGGTGGGAGACATGAGTGGGGGCCTGGTGGAGGCTGCCCCTGCACTGCTGGGGGGTGGGGGTGATAGGGGACATGAGTGGGGGCCTGGTGGGGGATGCCCATGGTGGCTGGGGGGTGGGGGTGGTGGGAGACATGGGTGGGGGCCTGGTGGAGGGTGCCCATGGTGGCATGGGGGTGGGTGGGAGACATGAGTGGGGGCTTGGTGGGGGCTGCCCATGGTGGCTGGGGGGTGGGGGCGATAGGGGACATGAGTGGGGGCCTGGTGGAGGCTGCCCATGGTGGCTGGGGGGTGGGGGTGGTGGGAGACATGAGTGGGGGCCTGGTGGAGGCTGCCCCTGCACTGCTGGGGGGTGCGGGTGATAGGGGACATGAGTGGGGGCCTGGTGGGGGATGCTCATGGTGGCTGGTGGGTGGGGGTGGTGCGAGACATAGGTGGGGGCCTGGTGGGGGCTGCCCATGGTGGCTGGGGGGTGGGGGTGGGTGGGAGACATGAGTGGGGGCCTGGTGGAGGCTGCCTCTGCACTGCTGGGGGGTGGGGGTGATAGGGGCCATGAGTGGGGGCCTGGTGGAGGGTGCCCCTGGATGCTGGGGGGTGGGGGTGCAGGGGGACATGAGTGGGGGCCTGGTGGAGGGTGCCCCTGCACTGCTGGGGGGTGGGGATGATAGGGGCCATGAGTGGGGGCCTGGTGGAGGGTGACCCTGGATGCCGGGGGGTGGGGGTGATAGGGGCCATGAGTGGGGGCCTGGTGGTGCTGCCCCTGCACTGCTGGGGGGTGGGGGTGATAGGGGCCATAAGTGGGGGCCTGGTAGAGGGTGCCCATGGATGCTGGGGGGTGGGGGTGGTGGGAGACATAAGTGGGGGCCTGGTGGAGGGTGCCCCTGCACTGCTGGGCGGTGGGGGTGGTGGGAGACATGAGTTGGGCATGATTGGGGGCCTGGTGGAGGGTGCCCTGCACTGCTGGGGGGTGGGGGTGATGGGAGACATGAGTGGGGGCCTGGTGGTGCTGCCCCTGCACTGCTGGGGGGTGGGGGTGATAGGGGCCATGAGTGGGGGCCTGGTGGAGGGTGCCCCTGGATGCTGGGGTGTGGGGGTGCAGGGGGACATGAGTGGGGGCCTGGTGGAGGGTGCCCCTGCACTGCTGGGGGGTGGGGGTGATAGGGGCCATGAGTGGGGGCCTGGTGGAGGGTGACCCTGGATGCTGGGGGGTGGGGGTGATAGGGGCCATGAGTGGGGGCCTGGTGGTGCTGCCCCTGCACTGCTGGGGGGTGGGGGTGATAGGGGCCATGAGTGGGGGCCTGGTGGAGGGTGCCCCTGGATGCTGGGGGGTGGGGGTGCAGGGGGACATGAGTGGGGGCCTGGTGGAGGGTGCCCCTGGATGCTGGGGGGAGGGGGTGATGGGAGACATGAGTGGGGGCCTGGTGGTGCTGCCCCTGCACTGCTGGGGGGTGGGGGTGATAGGGGCCATGGGTGGGGGCCTGGTGGAGGGTGCCCCTGGATGCTGGGGGTTGGGGGTGCAGGGGGACATGAGTGGGGGCCTGGTGGAGGGTCCCCCTGGATGCTGGGGGGTGGGGGTGCAGGGGGACATGAGTGGGGGCCTGGTGGAGGGTGCCCCTGCACTGCTGGGGGGTGGGGGTGCAGGGGGACATGAGTGGGGTCCTGGTGGAGGGTGCCCCTGGATGCTGGGGGGTGGGGGTGATGGGAGACATGAGTGGGGGCCTGGTGGTGCTGCCGCTGCACTGCTGGGGGGTGGGGGTGATAGGGGCCATGAGTGGGGGCCTGGTGGAGGGTGCCCCTGGATGCTGGGGTGTGGGGGTGCAGGGGGACATAAGTGGGGGCCTGGTGGAGGGTGCCCCTGCACTGCTGGGGGGTGGGGGTGATAGGGGCCATGAGTGGGGGCCTGGTGGAGGGTGACCCTGGATGCTAGGGGGTGGGGGTGATAGGGGCCATGAATGGGGGCCTGGTGGTGCTGCCCCTGCACTGCTGGGGGGTGGGGGTGATAGGGGCCATGAGTGGGGCCTGGTGGAGGGTGCCCCTGGATGCTGGGGGGTGGGGGTGCAGGGGGACATGAGTGGGGACCTGGTGGAGGGTGCCCCTGGATGCTGGGGGGTGGGGGTGATGGGAGACATGAGTGGGGGCCTGGTGGTGCTGCCCCTGCACTGCTGGGGGGTGGGGGTGATAGGGGCCATGGGTGGGGGCCTGGTGGAGGGTGCCCCTGGATGCTGGGGGGTGCGGGTGCAGGGGGACATGAGTGGGGGCCTGGTGGAGGGTCCCCCTGGATGCTGGGGGGTGGGGGTGCAGGGGGACATGAGTGGGGGCCTGGTGGAGGGTGCCCCTGCACTGCTGGGGGGTGGGGGTGCAGGGGGACATGAGTGGGGGCCTGGTGGAGGCTGCCCCTGGGGGGTGGGGGTGCTGGGGGACATGTGTGGGAGCCTGGTGGAGGCTGCCCCTGCACTTCTGGGGGGTGGAGGTGATGGGAGACATGAGTTGGGGCCTGGTGGAGGGTGCCCCTGCACTGCTGGGGGGTGGGGGTGATAGGGGCCATGAGTGGGGGCCTGGTGGAGGGTGCCCCTGGATGCTGGGGGGTGGGGGTGCAGGGGGACATGAGTGGGGGCCTGGTGGAGGGTGTCCCTGCACTGCTGGGGGGTGGGGGTAATAGGGGCCATGAGTGGGGGCCTGGTGGAGGGTGACCCTGGATGCTGGGGGGTGGGGGTGATAGGGGCCATGAGTGGGGGCCTGGTGGTGCTGCCCCTGCACTGCTGGGGGGTGGGGGTGATAGGGGCCATAAGTGGGGGCCTGGTGGAGGGTGCTCTGGATGCTGGGGGGTGGGGGTGGTGGGAGACATGAGTGGGGGCCTGGTGGAGGGTGCCCCTGCACTGCTGGAGGGTGGGGGTGGTGGGAGACACGAGTTGGACATGAGTGGGGGCCTGGTGGAGGGTTCCCTGCACTGCTGGGGGGTGGGGGTGATGGGAGACATGAGTGGGGGCCTGGTGGAGGCTGCCCCTGCACTGCTGGGGGGTGGGGATTATAGGGGCCATGATTGGGGGCCTGGTGGAGGGTGCCCCTGGATGCTGGGGGGTGGGGGTGCAGGGGGACATGAGTGGGGGCCTGGTGGAGGGTCCCCTGCACTGCTGGGGGGTGGGGGTGATAGGGGCCATGAGTGGGGGCCCGGTGGAGGGTGCCCCTGGATGCTGGGGGGTGGGGGTGATAGGGGCCATGAGTGGGGGCCTGGTGGTGCTGCCCCTGCACTGCTGGGGGGTGGGGGTGATAGGGGCCATGAGTGGGGGCCTGGTGGAGGGTGCCCCTGGATGCTGGGGGGTGGGGGTGCAGGGGGACATGAGTGGGGGCCTGGTGGAGGGTGCCCCTGCACTCCTGGGGGGTGGGGGTGATAGGGGCCATGAGTGGGGGCCTGGTGGAGGGTGACCCTGGATGCTGGGGGGTGGGGGTGATAGGGGCCATGAGTGGGGGCCTGGTGGTGCTGCCCCTGCACTGCTGGGGTGTGGGGGTGATAGGGGCCATGAGTGGGGGCCTGGTGGAGGGTGCCCCTGCACTTCTGGGGGGTGGAGGTGATGGGAGACATGAGTTGGGGCCTGGTGGAGGGTGCCCCTGCACTGCTGGGGGGTGGGGGTGATAGGGGCCATGAGTGGGGGCCTGGTGGAGGGTGCCCCTGGATGCTGGGGGGTGGGGGTGCAGGGGGACATGAGTGGGGGCCTGGTGGAGGGTGTCCCTGCACTGCTGGGGGGTGGGGGTGATAGGGGCCATGAGTGGGGGCCTGGTGGAGGGTGACCCTGGATGCTGGGGGGTGGGGGTGATAGGGGCCATGAGTGGGGGCCTGGTGGTGCTGCCCCTGCACTGCTGGGGGGTGGGGGTGATAGGGGCCATAAGTGGGGGCCTGGTGGAGGGTGCTCTGGATGCTGGGGGGTGGGGGTGGTGGGAGACATGAGTGGGGGCCTGGTGGAGGGTGCCCCTGCACTGCTGGAGGGTGGGGGTGGTGGGAGACACGAGTTGGACATGAGTGGGGGCCTGGTGGAGGGTTCCCTGCACTGCTGGGGGGTGGGGGTGATGGGAGACATGAGTGGGGGCCTGGTGGAGGCTGCCCCTGCACTGCTGGGGGGTGGGGATTATAGGGGCCATGAGTGGGGGCCTGGTGGAGGGTGCCCCTGGATGCTGGGGGGTGGGGGTGCAGGGGGACATGAGTGGGGGCCTGGTGGAGGGTCCCCCTGCACTGCTGGGGGGTGGGGGTGATAGGGGCCATGAGTGGGGGCCCGGTGGAGGGTGCCCCTGGATGCTGGGGGGTGGGGGTGATAGGGGCCATGAGTGGGGGCCTGGTGGTGCTGCCCCTGCACTGCTGGGCGGTGGGGGTGATAGGGGCCATGAGTGGGGGCCTGGTGGAGGGTGCCCCTGGATGCTGGGGGGTGGGGGTGCAGGGGGACATGAGTGGGGGCCTGGTGGAGGGTGCCCCTGCACTCCTGGGGGGTGGGGGTGATAGGGGCCATGAGTGGGGGCCTGGTGGAGGGTGACCCTGGATGCTGGGGGGTGGGGGTGATAGGGGCCATGAGTGGGGCCTGGTGGTGCTGCCCCTGCACTGCTGGGGTGTGGGGGTGATAGGGGCCATGAGTGGGGGCCTGGTGGAGGGTGCCCCTGCACTGCTGGGGGGTGGGGGTGATGGGAGGCATGAGTGGGGGCCTGGTGGTGCTGCCCCTGCACTGCTAGGGGGTGCGGGTGATAGGGGCCATGAGTGGGTGCCTGGTGGAGGGTGCCCCTGGATGCTGGGGGGTGGGGGTGCAGGGGGGCATGAGTGGGGGCCTGGTGGAGGGTGCCCCTGGATGCTGGGGGGTGGGGGTGCAGGGGGACATGAGTGGGGGCCTGGTGGAGGGTGCCCTTGCACTGCTGGGGGTGGGGGTGCAGGGGGACATGTGTGGGAGCCTGGTGGAGGCTGCCCCTGCACTGCTGGGGGGTGGGGGTGATGGGAGACATGAGTGGGGGCCTGGTGGAGGCTGCCCCTGCACTGCTGGGGGGTGGGGGTGATAGGGGCCATGAGCGGGGGCCTGGTGGCGGGTGCCCCTGGATGCTGGGCGGTGGGGGTGATAGGGGCCATGAGTGGGGCCCTGGTGGAGGGTGCCCCACACTGCGGGGGGGTGGGGGTGCTGGGTGACAGGAGCAGGTGTGCAGGGTAGTCCCCTGTGGTGTCGGCACGCCCTGCAGGGGCCGTGGAGGGTGTACAGGGAATACCTGGGAGCACACAGCCAAATCGCGTGTAGAATTTCCCGCGTACCCCTGAAATACACGTACCCAGCCAAATCGCGTGTGGAAATTCCCGCGCACGTACCCGGCCAAATCGCGTGTGGAACTTCCCGCGCACCCCTGAAGTCCACGTACCCTGCCAAATCGCGTGTGGGACTTCCCGCGCACCCCTGAGATCCACGTACCCAGCAAAGTCGCGTGTGGAAATTCCCGCGCACGTACCCGGCCAAATCGCGTGTGGAACTTCCCGCGCACCCCTGAAATCCACGTACCCTGCCAAATCGCGTGTGAGACTTCCCGCGCACCCCTGAGATCCACGTACCCAGCCAAGTCGTGTGTGGAAATTCCCGCGCACGTACCCGGCCAAATCGCGTGTGGAACTTCCCGCGCACCCCTGAAATCCACGTACCCTGCCAAATCGCGTGTGAGACTTCCCGCGCACCCCTGAGATCCACGTACCCAGCCAAATCGCGTGTGGAAATTCCCACGCACGTACCCGGCCAAATCGCGTGTGGAACTTCCCGCGCACCCCTGAAATCCACGTACCCTGCCAAATCGCGTGTGAGACTTCCCGCGCACCCCTGAGATCCACGTACCCAGCCAAGTCGCGTGTGGAAATTCCCGCGCACGTACCCGGCCAAATCGCGTGTGGAACTTCCCGCGCACCCCTGAAATCCACGTACCCTGACAAATCGCGTGTGAGACTTCCCGCGCACCACTGAGATCCACGTACCCATCCAAATCGCGTGTGGAAATTCCCACGCACGTACCCAGCCAAATCGCGTGTGGAACTTCCCACGCACCCCTGAAATTCACGTACCCTGCCAAATCGCGTGTGAAAGTTCCCGCGCACCCCGGAATACACGCACACGTTATTTTTCAGTCAGCGGGTGTCCGTCTTTGTAGGTACCCCTTTGCACGTCATTTGTCCTGGAGGGCCACAGTATAGGACATTCATCATAGCTGTATATAGGTGCTATTTGTTGGCGCACCTTTTGGCGCACATTTATTACAGGCGCAGAGACGCTACCGCCTGCTTTCTTGTGGCGGTCGTGTTTGTGCCTGTGCGCTGGTTTGACCGTGTGCTTTTTTGCCCTATTCGATTCCATGAATACGTGTTGTAGGCGAGCGTGTGGGCGTTCCGCGCACTTGCACCCTGTACTTCCCCCGTGACGCCCACATTTTGGCAAGTTGTTCCCCATTCCGAGTGTTACGCCCCGTGTTACGCCTACTTTTGTTGTGTGCGCCGCGCTATGTGCGATTTTCGCTGTGGCTTGTGCGATTTTCGCTGTGAACTGGCGCACGCCGTTAGATGGCCTGTGCGCCAACGTGCGCCGCACACTTTTTTAGCGCACATCCGATGGTTTTCTCGCGCACGGCCTTCTATGAATCGATGTGTGCTGCTTTTCGTGCAATTTTCGCACTTGCACTGTGATTTTCGCTATTCCACTGCGAATCGCACGTTTTTGGCCACTTGCGAGGCGCTAATTATTCCATGAATCGGCCTGTAAGTTAGAAGTATACCTAATAGTATGTCTGTGTAATGTAGAATCTAGAACTGTGCCTAATAGTCTAATATCCCCTCTATAAAAAATTGAATTTAGAGTAAGACCTAATAGCATGTCTGTGTACAGTTAAATCTAGAAGTGCACCTAATAGTCTAATATCATCTGTGTAATCTAGAATTTAGAACTGTACAGTTGAATCTAGAAGTGCTCCTAATAGTCTAATATCATCTGTGTAATGTAGAATTTAGAATAGTCTAATATCCCCTCTATACAGACCTAATACCAGCTCTGTGTGCAGTTGAATTTAGAAGTGTACCCAATAAGTACCTAATAGCCTAATATCATCTCTGTGTACAGTCGAATCTAGAAGTGCACCTAATAGTCTAATAGCATCTCTGTGCAAATTGAACTTGGAAGTGTGCCTAAAGCATGCCCACTCTCAATTTAGGACTACAATTATAAAGCCCTCCTGAATTCCACCTAAAAGCTTGTACCATGCATGAGTACACCCACTCCACCAGAGTCTGTCGGATACGACCACCGCGGACCGCCACCATGCCCCGATCTGCCTTCCCTGCGGTCCCCATCTTCCCAAATCATCCCACTATCCGTCAAATTCTCCACCATTCCCGCCTCCAAACACCAAGCCAGAGGGGCACGGTGGCGAGCCAACCACTTTAAGACCACTCCTCCCCTGAACCCCACCACCGTCCAGCCAACATTAACCATGCCCGCTCCCCTCACTATCATACCAGGCACACCCTGCCCTGCAATCATCCACCTCCCGCCTTGCCCACAAACCCTGCCACCTTCCCCCACCAACCGCACCCTTTCCCCTCCCTAAAAACTGCACGCCTAGCCAAAGCAAGAACCGAAGCCACATCCCTCTCCCCCTCTGACCCTCCTACCCTCTCTCACACTCCAATCACAACAAAGAAACTAAAGAGGAAACGCACCTGGTCCCCCTCAATCTATCAGCACTCTTCGCCTCCCCTGTCTCGACCCACCACCTCATTCCCCCAATCACCTCCTTCCCTCGTGGCTTTACCCTTCCTGAAACCCCTCTCCCTCGATTTCTCATCAAATGCAACTGAAACTCCTAGCCGCCCACACCCCACCTTCAAATCCCCTGAACCAAACCCAATCATCCTAACACACGCAGCCACCCAATCCCCCCCAAAGCCCGCCAATTTTTCTGCTCGTCCACTATTCCCATCGAACATCACCCACCCTACCCCTCTCCCTCTCCAGCTTCCACTCTCTCCGCCACCACCCCTTTCCGCTCCAGCCCCGAGACCAACCTCGCCTACCGATGTGAACTGCATCCTATTTAATGCCCGATCTGTTGCAAAAAACAGACACTGCATCTTTAACCTCCTCGCCTCTGACAAATCAGACCTGGTTTTCATCACCAAAACTTGGTTCTCTGACGACTTCGCCCCAATCGCTAATGAAGCCTTCCCCCCTGACTACTCCCTCATCCCGCTGAACCGTCCCTCCAGAGGAGGGGGAGTAGCATTCCTCTTCAAATCTCTCTTCCATGCCTCAATCATCGACAACCAACCTTCCATTCCTTTCTGCAAATCTCTCCTCGTTAAACTATCCCTCTCCCCGTCGCTCTCACACAGCTTCCTAATAATCTACAGGCCCCCTGGCTACGATAGACAATTCGCAAACAACCTCTGCGACTCTATTGCCACCCTTCAACTAAACCATCCCAACCTCACCCTTCTTGGAGACTTCAACATATGGCTCGACATCCCCACCAACCCTATTACACACTCTCTGGTTGACGGTTTAGATGCAATTAACCTCCAACCCAACATAAATGGCCCGACTCACTATAAAGGACACACTCTCAATGCCATCTTTAGCTCCAACACCCGGATTCATTTAAAACCCCCCACTTCTATCATCTAGTCCGATCACTTCATTCTCTCGTTCGCCATTCACTCACCCGACCCCCTTACCGTACTCGAATCTGAACCTCTGAATCTACGCAAATGCTGGAAAAAACGAATAATCGTCCCGGACCTAGCTGACGCACTCCTCCAGTCTCCACCACCTACCTCCCAACTCAATAAACAACTAACCCCTGATGCCTTTGACACATGGCTCAACGCATCTCTTATATGGCTTACTACCCCTTTGACACAATCAATCACTCAATCCTCCTAGACCGCCTAAACTCCCTAGGAATCCGTGGAACCGCTCTTAAATGGATAGCTTCATTTCTCAAAGATAGGTACCAAATAACGACACTCTCCACCTATACCTCCCAAGCCAGACCAGTCAACACAGGAGTCCCTTAAGGAGCATGCCTATCCGCCCTCCTATTCAATCTCTACTTAATCACCCTCCCACCGATAATTCGTTCACACAACATCCTGTGCTACAACTACGCCGACGACACTCAACTAATTCTAAAACTCCTGAACTCAACACCCAACTCCCGGCCTGACCTGGCCTCTTGCCTCCTTGACATAGAACTCTGGATGTCCCAAAGACACCTCTTGTTAAACCCCTCCAAAACGGAAATCATGATATGTGGCAACGCAGAACTTCTTCCGCACCCGCTTCCCTGGCCATCCGCCATGGGCAACTCACCAACCCCCTCCAAATCAGTGAAAAATCTTGGATGCACCCGTGACTCTGACCTAACACTCTCGCGCCAAGTCAACAAAGTCTCAAAGTCCTGCCACTACCACCTTAAAACCCTTAGGCGCATCTTTCCATATCTTTCCTTTCCCAACAGACTCGCCGCAGTCCAATCAATCGTTATATCAAGACTGGACTACGCAAACCCCCTATAACTCGGAGTCCATGCATACCAACTGAATAAACTCCAAAGTCACAAAATGCAGCTGCCAAACTACTACTTGCGCTCGGCCCGAGAGACCACATCTCCCCAGCCCTTAAGACGCTGCACTGGCTTCCAGTAGCCCGAAGGGTGACCTTCAAAACCTTGTGCATCTCCCATCGAGCATTGCATAAAACCGGACCTCAATATCTCCAAGACAAGCTAAAACCCCACCAACCCCCTCGCACCCTAAGATCAAGCTCAGCCAGCCTCCTAGTCATACCTAAAACAAACTCAGTCAGGTTAGGCGGGTCATCATTCATCAACCTTGGCCCCCACGCTGTGGAACTCACTCCCACCCCACATCTGCCTAACTGAGGATTTAGCGTCCTTCCGCAAACTGCTGAAAACCTGGCTCTTCCCCTAAAACCAACCGGTACTAAACTAGCCCAAACAGCATCTCAATGACACCAATCCAACAAACTACCTGATGCAAGAAATTGACAGCTAATTAACCCCTAATATAAACTAGAAGGACAAACAGAATTAAACGAATAAAGTAGATCAAAGCAGCGAAATGGTTAATAAGAGTAAATCATATGGAATCAATAACAAGAATTAAACTGCTAAAATTGACAGAATGCAGGTGGAGTGAAAGAAGTGAATGACGTGGATGAAACAGTTAGAATGGATGAAGCAGGCGGAACAGATGAATGCGCTGAGTGGAAGAATGCATGAATGGAAGAACAAATAACTATATAGTTCGAATAAGTGTGGAAATCAAATGAATATGTAGATCGGATGAGTGTATAGAACTGATAAACATGTTTAACGGATGAGTATGTAGAGCGGACGAGCGTGTATCGCAGATGAGTCCGCAAATACAGAGAAGCGAGTAGAACGCAGGAATGCATAAACCGAACAAGTGTGTAGAACAGATGAGTATTGTGGCACGGATGAGTATGTATGTGCTGTGAGTGTGTAGATAACTGGAGCAGATGAATGTGCAAACCTGGCGAATGTATAGAACGTATGAGTGTATAGAGCACATGAGTGTATAGGGCGGACGAGTGTATAGGGCGGACGAGTGAATAGGCTGGATGAGTGTATAGGGCGGATGAGTGTATAGGGCGGACGAGTGTATAGAGCGGATGTGTATATGGGGCGAATGTGTGTATGGGGCGAATGTGTGTATGGAGCAGATGTGTATATGGAGCGGTTGTGTATATGGAGCGGACGAGTGTATGGAGCGGACGAGGGTACAGAACAGATGAGTGTAGAAAGCGGATGGATGGAAGAAGCGGATGGATGGACGGAGCGGATGGATGGACGGAGCGGAGGGGGGTATGGAGCGGAGGGGTGTATAGAGCAGAGGGGTGTACGGAGCGGAGGGGTGTATGGAGCGGGTGGGGGTATGGAGTGGATGGGTGTTATGAGCGGATGGGTGTTTGGAGCGGATGGGTGTATGGAGCGGATGGGTGTATGGAGCAGATGGGTGTATGGAGCGGATAGGTGCATGGAGCGGATAGGTGCATGGAGCGGATGGTTGGATGGAGCACTTGGGTGTATGGAGCAGATTGATGTACGGAGCGGATGGGTGTATGGAGAGGGTAGGTATATGAAGCAAATGAATATATGGAGAGGATGAGTGTGCATGGCAGACGAGGGTATAGAACAGATGAGTGTATGAGTTGAAGTTATAGAACAGGATATTACTGTTGGATGCATGAAAAGCACGTGTGCCTAAAGCGGATGAGTTCGGAAAGGGGAAGAGTGAGGAAAGGGGAAGAGTGCGGAGAGCGGACGAGTGTGGAACGGATGAGTGCGTGGAGCTGATGAGTGCGTAGAGGGGACGAGTGCGTAGAGGGGACGAGTGCGTAGAGGGGATGAGTGCGTAGAGGGGATGAGTGCGTAGAGGGGATGAGTGCATAGAGGGGGTGAGTGCGTAGAGGGGGTGAGTGCATTGTGGGGGTGAGTGCGTAGAGGGGGTGAGTGCGTAGAGGGGGTGAGTGCGTAGAGGAGTGAGTGCGTAGAGAGGGTAAGTGAGTAGCACGGATGAGTGCGTAAATTTCAGAGCAGCGAGTAGAATGCAGGAATGTGCAAACCAGACAAATGTGCAGAACGGATAAGCGTAAACCGGATGAGTATGTAGAGCCCACGAGTATGGATAGCAGAGGAATAAGGAAGTGCGGAGAGTGTGTAGATCGTCAGAGCAGATGAATATACAGACCTGGCGAAACTATAGAATGAATGAGTGTATAGAGCACATAAGTGTATAGAGCACTTAAATGTATGGAGTGGATGAATATATGGAGTGGATGAATGTATTGAGTAGATGAGTGTATGGAGCGGGTGAGCTTATGGAGCGGGTGAGTGTACGGAGCGGAAGAGCGGATGAGTGTACGGAGCGGAAGAGCAGACGACGAGTGTACATAGCGGACGAGTGGACGGAGCGGATGTGTGTATGGAGCGGATGAGTGTATGGAGCGGATGAGTGTATGGAGCGGGATGAGTGTATGGAGCGGGATGAGTGTATGGAGCGGGATGAGTGCATGGAGCGGATGAGTCTATGGAGCGGATGAGTCTATGGAGCGGATGAGTGTTTGGAGCGGATGAGTGTATGGAATGGATGAGTGTATGGAGCGGATGAGTGTATGGTGCAGAAAGGTGGATAGAGCGGAGCAGACTAGTGTACGCGGGGTGGACCGGACTCTATTATACCAGACTGGGGTGCACGGAGTGGATATGTGTGCACGCTACGGACTGGAGCGCATAGAATGGGACGTACATGGTATGGTTTGGAAAGCAGAGAACGTTGAAAGAGCATATAACCCATCATATCACACCACCACGCTTACTCTCTCCTTTACATCCCCACTCAACTAGAACACAGAGATACTATGACACCATTCGGTATAACTGTTCTCATACCAACATCCGCTGCTTACTCCACATCACTCTGAATAAACACTGCTGGTTTCACACCCCCAGCCAGGCGTTCTCCTCAGGCCTAACGCAGCCAGAACCGTTCTGGATAAAACCTGCCTGAATGAACACATTCTCCTGATCCCTCAACCACCACACCCACCGCTAAGAAGCAGCTATTACACAAATACCGCATGAGCTGCACACATACCCGGTGCTCACATGCACCTTTGACTCTCTCTACTCTCTCTACTGATCTGAACTTCTGTTCCCAAGGGCGTTCAACCTACCAGCGCCTTCAGACCATACCAATGGTATATAAGGTGCTATATAAGTGCAAAATAACATAACATAACCCGCAAGTGACAAACAAACCCCCCCCGAGGAAGTTGCTGAGGTCAAAGAGTATGTATGTACGACTAGTCACAGAAAGCATAGGTCCCAAGTCTATGGACATTGCAGAGCTCAAAGCTGCATCGAAACATGACCGATGTTTCCGAATCCCACGAGAAGCAATGGAATCAGGCCAGTGGAAAACAGTGCTCGAAAACCTAGGGACCAGAACCAAAAAGCAAAGGTAACCCTGGAGCAATTGTGGAAGGTGTGAAGTGAGCTAACATTCGCAGATGACGGCCTTCTCCCGAGAGGGTCCCACATGGTGATCCCCACCGAGTTGACTGAAAGAGCAATTGCCCTAGCACACCATGGCCACCAGAGAGCTGCAAAAACAGATTCAAAGATGGATGAGTTCATACGTGCCTGTAGATGGTGCCAAGTTGCTGCCCTAAAAGGAAAAGAACCTTCCATTCAGTGTATGCCCAGGAGCGAAGAACAGTGGGAAAGCATCCACATGGACTTTGGCTCCACACAGAGAGATTCCCACTTCCTGGTTATGATCGACCAATGGTCTCGCTACCCTCAAGAACAGTTTGTGTCATCCCTATCCCTCCAAGATGTAATACCCGTGATAGAGAAAATATTTGCAACCCAAAGGTTCCCTAAGACCGTATGCTCAGACAATGGGTCACCATTGCAAAGCGCTGGCCTCTAAATAATTCCTGACGGAAAGAGGAATTGCCCACAGCAAGTTCACACCCGTGTGGTTACGCGCAAATGGGAGAAGCAGAACGTTTCCTGCGCACCCTCAATAAAACATTTCAAATAGCACATGGTCAGAGGGCCTGCAAAAAAAGAGCTTTATTCCGGTTTCTGCTTCAATATACAATACCCCACTGGCAGATGCCCTATTCCAGAGGTGCTTATGCACGTTCCTCCCCTAACTGAACGAGAGGACTCCAAAGACCATAGACAATGAGAAATTACGTGCCCGAGGGAGAATGCCATCCTAAAGGAGAATACATGCCGAGGCCTAAGAGAGCATGACCTGGTGGTCGGGGATACATTGTTGGTGAGGACTCGCCACCCAACAGAAAAGACCTCGCTCTCCCATGAGCCATCGCCCTTGAGGTGGTCCAAATACAAGTTAAAGTTTGTGTTTTCCATATATTCATATGCTCCACAAAAAGTAAGTTTGTACCAAAAATAATTTAAATTGGTAAATGATTGCTTAAGTCTTTTGCTTTTACTCTTGCGATTTTTTATTTTTTAATATTGCCCTTTTGATGACATGTGTTTCGGCGTCTTGGCGCCTTTTTCAAATCTGGGCTTATATTCAAAGCATATATAGATTTCTGGCCAATTAAAAAAAGTTACATTTGCAGTAGTTCAACATAGATGGTTACAATAGTTGTAGTGGTGTCCACAACAGATTGAGAGTAAGAGGTGTTGATTAGATTGTTATGAAAATAGAGAAGGAAACCCAGTAGACACTATATAAGCACCTGCTAAAAGTGACTGTTCTATCTATTCTGGGTAGAATAACATATTAAATATAAGAAAATAGAACTAACAGAGCAGGTCAGTGAAAAAAAACTGTTTTATAATTTAATAATACAATCACATATATAAAACCAATATTAAAGCAAATAAATTCAGAATACAATTTTCCAATATAAAGCCTATTCATAGGCTAGAACTCAATTTGGAGCATAGAAAGAAGGCAAAAAGAATGATACATCATATTTCACGATCATAAATCACCTTTCACAATTGATGTCTCTATTTTCACTCTGTTCTTCCACAGGGATAGCTCATCTCGACATGTTTCAGTTCTAAATGTCTTTAATACAGAACTTTCGTCAGGAGAAAATAGTGTGCATCCAATTCCTATTGTGCATCCAGTCTGAGTCAGATGAAAACCACAAACAATACACGACCTCGGGGGGTTCTTGCGGGGCGAACAATCCTTGAAATTAATTGTAGTAGGGCACAGTATTCTCCCCACTCAGTGGCTGCTGTATCCCATATCAATAAATCTTGTAGTATAGCAGGGTAGGCAGTTAATTCTACTGCTCCGTCACCGGGAAATGGTGTCACAATGCTTGGTTACCAAGGAAATCAAACGACTTGTGTCCACAAATACTGCCGTCGTCTCTGTAGTGATTAGTTCCACAGCCTGCCAGTGGTCAATAGCCAGGTAATAGTCAATATGCCGCTGTAGGAAACGCCAATCCTCCTAGAAAGTGTTCTCCGGTGCCGGTACTCGAAATCCCCTGCTTCGCTTCTGCACCTACGCTGAGTCTCAAAAATCACTCGTACGTTAAATTAAAGCACCTGATGTGATAGAATCAGTCAGTTTTCCTAGTACTTTAGTAAGTTGTATGCTTTATCTGTCAATACGAACTCTAGTTAACCTTTAGATAACTTGTCGGATTATTCTACTACGGATAAAAATTGTATTTCATGTTAGATATGCTTGGTGGCACTGTCAATTCTGTTTTTAAACAGATATGCATTGTGGCGATACTATGCCTTTCTGTGTCCATTGTTGTTGTTAAACTCTTGTATTTACATTTATTTTGCTTGTTTGTTCTATAGTGGGTTTCAGAGTTAAATAGCATGTGTAAAATCCTTAGAAGGCTCGTAAGACTAGATCTTACCTTCCGATGTATCATTGCCGCCTGATTCTTTTCCTTGTCTGAGCGCGAGTGAGCTGCTGCACTATAATGAAGAAATGTTTGCCGTGCGTTCCCATGACTACGCACGGTAGTCCTACCTTAGTGTTTAGTCTGTCCGCCATATTTTGGACTTATTTTCGTGTTTCCCAATATACGTTACGTAAATAAGGAAATAATTGGTATTAGTATGGTTTATGTTGTATTCATATCTAACGTAATCCCTTGCTGGTTAGGCACCAAAAAATGGATCACGTCCTGATTGTTAATTTGAAATAGAAGAAAATGCACACAAAACGGTTGCAAAAATAATGATCTTTTTTTTCTCACTTTCCTTGATTGCGCATAATGTCATATGGTGAGAGTAAATAACAGTTAATGTGGTATTGTACCTATATTGAGCACGTATGTGTCATATGTATATTTCCATATTGAATGGCGGTCCTTTGTCGTGTTGTCAGCATGGGTAGACACCAATCAATTGCGTGCAAGGTCTATAATTAAATATGCTCGTCGAATGTGGACCTGATAAATAGGTTATTGCAATGTGTGCATTTAACAATGTAAGAGCACTGCTAAATTTGCATAACAGTGTTCTAAAATCTATTTGTCCATTAAAGCTTAGATTCAATGCACATATGCTTACATATTATGCTTCAATGTTTGTACCAATATAAGTACCTTGTTATGTTTGTATGATAGTATTCTATGGTCTGTTGTGTTCCATAGCGCCTTCCTTTTGTCTGTGATTAAAACCATTTTTGGTTGCCATAACTCATTCAGTGCACCTTCTGTTTTATAAGTACTCAAAAATGGTTCATTTCTAATCAGCATACATTATACATAGTACATTAACAGATTGTATATGGTACATTAATAAACAATGAATCATAAGAATACGGCCATCTCGTTGTCAGAATGCAGCCCCTTCTCCCCCGATCTAAATTTGCTTATCAGTTTGGCTTCTTCTTGCCTTAATTTAAGTTCCTGGTTGCCCCCACCGGGTCCTAGCTTTATTCTCTTCAATCCCACAAATGTGATGTCTTTTTTATCACACAATTGATGATTCTGTTGCCAGTGATAGGCTATGAGTAAAGTTGTGATTTGACTCCCGATGGAGGATAAGTGCTCTCGGATTCTCACCCTGAGCTCTCTGATTGTACTGCCAATGTACACTAGTCCACATTTACACTTAATAGCAATAATAACACATTTCGATTTGCAGTTAATTTTGTCCATAATTTTGAGCTGTATTCCATATGAGTCTTTGAAGATTTTAGTGTTGTCCTGTGCATATCTACACATGGAACACATTCCACATTTTCTGCAACCTGGTGTTCCTTGTTGCAACCATGTCCTTTCTTGCACTGGTTTGATTTCTTTAAAAAAAGAGTCATTTTCAGTGTCCTGGCCTGTCTAATAGTTAAAGTTGGGGAATCATCAATATATTCTTTGATATGTTGGTCTAGTTTTAACAGATGCCAATTTCTTTTCGAGATTTTGCGTAATTCCACATTCTTAGCACAGTATGTTGTGATAAATCTGACTTTAGTGATATCTTTATGTGACTTTATTTTTGAAATCAGAGTCTGTTCTCTGTTAGGCCTTTGAGCTTTGACTCTTGCTGTTTTAATGCATTTGTCTGAATATCCCCTAGCCTTAAACCTGGTAGATAGTAAAGCACATCCTTCCATAAACACATCTTGATCTATGCAATTCCTCCACGCCCTGATAAATTCCCCTTTGGGAATGTTTCTGATGACCATGTTATTGTGACAACTGCTCACGAAGAGTGTAGAATTGACCACAGTCTCTTTCCTGCATGTTTTGGTCAGTAAATGGTCATCCAATACATAAATAGTTAAGTCCAAGAAGTTGATACTGGTGTTACTGCTCATTCCAACAAATTCTATACCATCTGGGTTGTCATTAGCTCTTGTCATGAATTGTTCCAGTTCTTCTTGGGACCCGTGCCAGATCATCAACACGTCGTCCATGTATCTAGACCAAAGTATGATGTTCCCTGGGTATGCTGGATCTGTATATATAAATTTGTCTTCAAACATAGACATGAAAAGATTGGCCAATTCTGAAGCGTATTTCACAACCATAGCGACACCCCTGGTTTGCCTGAAGAACTCTTTGTTGAACAGGAACACATTATTCCGTAAAGTAATCATGAGCATTTCTTTGAGCATGTTGACTGATTGATAAATTGACACTGAATCTTGGGAAAAGAAATATTCAATCGTCTCTAGTGCAGTCTCGTGTTTGATTGAGGTATAGAGGGCTTTCACATCCCAGGTGACTAGTAGGAAGCCCTGTTGCCATGTAATTGATGATATTTTTTCAATGACTGACATTGTATCTCTGAGATATGATTTAATTAATGTCACTTTCAGTCTCAAGATGCAATCAATGTAGTCAGCAATATTCTCTGTTGCCCAACCCAATCCAGATAGGATCGGTCTACCCTCAGGTATTTTCATGAATGGTTTATGTACTTTTGGTAAAAATTACATGGTAATACCGGTTGCCTGATCTCTAAATATCTTCTCTCCTCATCTGTAATCAACCCGTGTCGGTGCCAGCATTGTATCGATTCTTGAAGTTCTTGCAAGATTTCCATTTTCGTATTGTTGGTAAGTTTGTCGTAACATAATGGGGTTGTTAAGTGGTTATTAGCCATTTCGATGTAATCAGCTCGATTCATGACAACGATGTTCCCGCCTTTATCAGCTTCTTTGATGATTATTTGGTCATCTTCTCTTAGCTCTTTTAATGCTTTCCATTCATTTGCTGTAAGGTTGACATGTTTCATTTTTTGACTCTTTTTGGACAGGGTTCCCCAGTTTCAATCAGTGATGTCGTTTAAATCTTTAGTAACTGCCTTGTAAAAGGCATCTAACACATTTTCAGGTGCCAGTTGCGGTGTAAATTTTGATTTTCATTTGAGTTCTTCGATTGCTACTTGTCTGTTGTACCTTGAGTTCGTACAGAGTTTGGTGAATTGGTGGATCATTGGTTTCCTGTAGGGATCTCAGTACACAAATATTTTCTAAATCTTCTATTGTCAAATCGCTCTTAGTTACTTGGTCTGTCTTGCGAGTTCTTATATTGTTCAGCTGGGTTGCAAAATATTTGTTAAGTTTGAGTTTTCTCACAAATTTAAACAAGTCAAATTGTACTTCCGTCATATTGTAATCAATGGTCGGGGCAAAAGAAAAACCCTTATTTGGTAAAGAAATGTCATCTTTGTTTAGAGGGCGGTCTGATAAGTTCATCACTAGATCTCTTATTTCTTTTTGGCCGCCTCGCAGGCCCCTGCTCTCATTAACCTTCTGAAGTCTAGCGCACCTGGATTGCCGCCGTCTTCCACTCCCCCTCCTTCCTCTCCTGTGGGTGTAGGTTGTTTTGTGTTTGGTGTGGTTGGCAATAAAAAACAGACTTGTTTTGCTTCGATTACCCTTCTTATACCTTCTTATTTGGTCAAAAAAAACGTGCCCAGGAGGGTTATTTTTAGCAGTTTCCGTTTGTTCAGTGTCTTTGTCTGGTTCTGATTCTGTGTCCGAACTTCCGGATCAAGTGTTGGGTGTGCGCCCTCTGGAGACTAGTTTGGTGAAAGATTTGCATTTGTCTTGAAAAGTGTACGCTTTATCGTCTTGGTAAACTCTATTGTCTCGGAAAGTTTTTCTTAGTTTTCTCGTTTTAATCTTTAAGTATTTAGAACATTTTCTGGTAGTTTTTTTCTTTACTTACTTCTAATTCTTTCAGGTCTGTTATTTCCTTTTTCATAACTTCAATCTGTTCTGTAATCCTCTTGTCCAAATACAAAGGTTGCAGGTAATGGCTGCAGATGACCGCGGGCTGGTAACAAGAAATTCCAGTTTCTTCAAAAGAATCTCGGGTCCACCCTGGCTACAGACTGACTGGCATTGTCTGAGAGAGGGCAGCGCAGCCCACCTCCCAGATGTGAGCAACACCAAAGATGACAACCCGAGAGAGCTTCACCATGAAGGAGCAATGGACCAAACCCCCAGAGGAAAGGGCCATCAGGTGGGAGATCTCCCAAGCACTGAGCCCGAAAGGTGGTACCCCACCCGTGAACTGAGAGGGCCCCCATTAGGCATAAGGGACTATGACCTGGACACGAGAGGAAGCCAAAGCCCTGGGTCAATTACCCACAATCCTGGGGTAGCTGCAAGTTCAACGCAATACATGTGTTTTGTTTTGACATGTTACTGAGAAAAAAAAGGCTGTTATAAAAATTGGGAGGAGTGTCACAACCTGCAGTTTCAATAAAGAGGCTTCGATTTTCTGCCAATCAAGAGTCCAAGCCAAAGGTTTGGCCTCTAGGCCATATAAAAGCACTGGAATAATCATTGCCATATAAAACTTCACCGCTGGGAAAAGAGAGAATTTACTAAATTGACCATGCATCATTTGTAGTTGTGACGTTAGCTGAGTAGCCTTTAATGAGAGCATATAGGGTGTTGCCCAGATAGACTATTTCCTCTACCACCGGAATATGTTGTCCCCCCACCATCCATGGAAACCTTCTTTCACCTACCCCTTTATCACCAAAGATCACTATTCTTGACTTTTCCGGATTCACTTTTAAGTCATTTTTCTTCATATATAAGTCAAGAACATTTAGTAGCCTTCGGAGGCCCACTGGTGCATTGTCCAAGAGGGCGATATCATCCGCACAAATGAGCCATTCAATTGCCCTTGAGACGATTTTGGTGCTTCCGAATGCTGCGGAATCGACCTCATGGCCAAAGTCAGCAAGGTAAAAGTTGAAAAGGAAAGGGACAACCATACACCCCTGTCTCACACCTCTACCCACTTGGATATGTTCTGAAAGGTTACCTTCCGAGTTTAATATGACCCTCACCGTGTTACTCTCATGAAGAGAGGCTAAAATGTTAATAAGTGGTTTCAAGGCTCCCTTGGTGACAAGCTTTGACCATAGTCATTCTCTATTGACCAGGTCAAAAGCACTTGATAAGTCAATAAACGCACCATACAGTCTTGACACTTTCCTCTCCTCTTTGTTGTTAGATAGGGTGGCCAGTACTATGCCATTGAGAGATGTTGAATGTCCCTTCCGGAACCCAGTCTGCGGTTTCAGTAAGATGTTATTTGTTCTGGCCCATCTCTCCAACTCTCTTAATAGCAGACTAGCAAATAATTTACTTTCCACATCCAACAAAGTGATATGCCTATAGTTTATTGGATTTGTACGATCTCTCTTTTTAAAGATGGGTATGATTATGGCAGACATCCAGGATGGAGGGATGACTCCTTTTTCTATCATTCCCTTGAAAAGTGTGTATAGAATTCGGGCCCATAATTTTATTTTTCCCTTTAATACTTGGTACGTTTGACCACTAGGGCCTGCGGCTCTCAAGGATGAGTTTTTTTTAATCAACTCGAGGATGTCCCCTTCTGTAAATTCCAAAGACCGAGATGTATTTGGGATACTGAAATCAGTTTCCCCTTGGGGTTTAAGGTATTTTTCTGTAAGGTAGGTAACCCAAACCAATTTGGGAACATAATTTGACTGGATGGTATTTTGCTCTTTGTTCAGGGTATTGATAATTGCCCACACATTTCAGGAGCTGTTGTTACTCAAGACTGTAAGTATGGACTCTCCATCTTTCAGCAACCGACGCATTTGACGTTGTTTAGACCAATTTTTGTAGTTTTGTTTAATAGTCTAAAGTTTCCTCATGTGTTTTGCCCTTTTGGAGGTTTCCCTTTTTGTTATACTCACCAGCCTACACTTCTCCCTTTTCTTGGGCCATGTGATCTCATTAAATGAATGTATTTGTGCAATGGTCCTATGGGTTGGCATGGTCTTAGGTCGTTCAACTCCCCATAAAAACACGTGGAAGGTATGGGGTTTACAGTTCTCTTCTAATTTGCTAGCTCTAAGATCATTATAGACCTGGTTCAAAGCATCATTTAGTCGTGCACCGTCTCTCCCATACTTTGCTAATCGTTTTTTCTGGGCGTTGACTACTATGCTCTCTGCCATAATTCTATTTTTTTTAATTAAAGTTCCATCCAAACGAAGCCTGTAGTCGCCTATGATCACTCGATCCACCTACCCTTATTGAGAATTGTTCACATTTCCCAAATAGGCTAGCTGATAAAAAGATATAATACAAAGTGGATTCGGTTTGCACTCAAGACCACGTACATGCCGGGGGTACATCTCCCTCAATAGACCAATTGGCTGTCGTTAAGTCCCAATCCGTAAAGAAGGACAGCCACTTTCTACCATTTGCGCTTATCGCCTTGGTTTTGGGTGTCATGCCCCCTGTACGACTTGAGACACATTGGCAATTGAGGTCCCCTGTAACAAGGATATAAGCTTCTGGGAAGGATATTTTTATTTGTGTCAAAAGATCAACCAAGGAATCTAGAAAATCAGCATTTTTTACACAGGTGGGGTTCCAGTATAAATGTAAAGCTACTAATTGCTTCATCCCTTTGGTGGACAGCGCAGCCAATTTAACCACTAGGATCCCGTCCTGCTTACATGGGATCAGGGTCCCTTCTTTAAAGAACGTGGACTTGCATGCTGTCAATAGCCCGCCCTTGGGTCTTTACCCTCCCTATAGTAGTTGCTGGCTGTGTCACAATTATGAACCCCTCTAATTCAGGGGGGGTTCTCAAGCCATGTCTCCTGGAAGAGAATTAGATCATTTTCCCCGAAGACCTAAAATCTGATTTGTAGGTTTTTAAAAGAACTGGTTCCCCTCGTGTTCCAACTCACCGATTTTATTTTTCCCAACTAAAGCGGAATCTGCCCTGCTCCAAGTTTCTGGCAGACCTGTGTTATGATCTCTGGCAGGATAGACCACAGAGCGGACGGACTTCCAGTGTTGGCTTCCTGATCTTTAACTTTCTTTACCTTAGGCTGTTCCACTTTCCCCACTTATGTTGACTAACTTAGATGGCTGGTGGCAGTGGTTTTGTTTTTACTACCTATGTGCATGTTACTAGCATGCTGATTTCTCAGCTGCAGTACAGCACCCATGGGTGACCATTTTCTTAAAATTAGCCTGTCTTCTTTTTTCACCATTTTTCATTTGTCAGTTCTTTCTGGGCCTTTACTCTATTCTTTAGAATAGATTTCAGTCCTTTGTGAGTTTTGCCTTTGGAGGGCTACAACCCTGAATCCCACCCAGGCTCCAGTATGTCTGGGAAGGCAGTAAGTGAGAGAGGAGTCCAAAACTTCTCTGCCCTTTGTCTGTAGGTATGCCTGGCTGAAACCAGTTCCAACTGGGCATCTGGCTGTTCTGTAGGACAGCCAAGCCGCAGGTGATTGACAGCTCTCGGAGTGTGAATTAATGGGTTTCAGCATAAAAGGCAAGGAATTTTGGACCACAGGCAGAGTCGACCACTGGAACAAGGAATCCGAAGCATGGACACCAGCAGCACTTGTCAGGACCACAGAATCCCTGGTGAAGCCCTGCAGCTGTGCTGACCCCGTTTTCATCTCGACAGGCAAGACCCACCTAGGATGACTTCCTCCCTTAGGCTAGTGAGACCAACTAGTCTCAAGACCTTCTTCATTGTGAGCCATCCCCAACTTTTTGTGACTTTCCTGGGCTGCAGAATCCCAATACCCAAGGTACCTGGACCATCATTTCCGAAGATCGAATCCGGATGAAACTTTGCAGGTCCTCGTGTGGACCTCCAGAGGCAGGAATTCTTTACCAAAAGTCCCCTCACCCGAGTTCAGGAGCGAGTAATAGAAGAGAATCTAACCCGCAATATTTGTTTCTTCTTGGCGCTAAGAAAAAGGTGGCAACACCACGAAGAGCCACTGAATTGACCTGAATCCATTGCTGGTGAGTGCTTCCCCTGAGTGCTGCTGAGTGCTGTGGCCGAAGCCTGCCAGAGGTCCTCCCTTTCATCACCACGACCAAGAAGCAGAAATCATGGTCTACAACGCTGCACCTAGAATGTAGCCAGCTACGATTTCTACTTCAAGATACTGTGGGGCTTGCAGTGTAATTTCCTTATGCCATTTTTGGTGCTTCCTGGCTTGAGAAGTGCTGTTTTCTTCAATTGCGAGTTGACCTCACCTCCTCTGTGCAGGCCTTGCAGACTGTGTGCTATTGGGTAGGCTCCCCTTGAGCTCCTGTGTTTCTCCCAGAACCACTGACTAGTTAACTAACTTGTCCTCTGAAGATCTTCATCAGAACTGGAACTGTCCATTGAACTTTGGCTGTGCTGGTTTCCCAAAGGTACATCTTCTTGATTCTATTGGCTTTGGCAATGCTGGTTCTCCATCTATGAGAGTATACTTGTTATTAACAGTTTCTAAAATGTGTTCTGTCTAACTCTGAAATGTTCCCTCCCATATCAATTATGCAAAGGTGATATATATATATAAGTGCTGATACTGACCTTAATTGACGTCACTCTGTGGGCCTCATCACGAGTTGGGGAATTAAAGTTACTGCCCAAAATGTGATCCGGCGGTAATACCGCCAGAGGGTTGGGCGGTAATGCAAATACAGTTGGACGGTATCCCAGTCGGGATACTGCCCAATTCGTGATATGGCCCTGTGTGCTGGATATGTAAAGCATAGAAAAAGCTACTCACCTGCATTTTTGTTCTTTATATAAATCATTTCCAGTTTTTCTTTTAATGTTATTGTTAGTTGCTGCATTTTAGATTGGATTGTGTGCCTTGTGTATATATACATAAATATATTTTAATATGACTTTAAGTGAGTAAGGGCCTCATTACTTCCCAGGCGGTAAGGGGTTTACGGCAGCGTTAACAGCGCCGACCCTTACCGCCTGAGTACGAGGTCCCTTAGCGCCATGGCGCTTTTAACACCTGCTTTTAGCAGGTGTTAAAATCCATGGCGCTAAGGGACCATGGAGTTAATTACGCCACCGTAATTTACGGTGGCGTAATTAACGCCTTCCCCATTCCCATTATGCCCTATGGGGCAAAAATGGGAATGGGGAAGGGTAAATGGGGATTGGGGACTTACCGCCCCGCCAAGGTCGGAATGGGGCGGTAAATCCGCCAACCACCATGGTGTAAACGTAGTTTACGCCATGGTGGTAAAGTCACGGCCCAAGCGGTAACTTACCGCCTGGGTCGTAATGAGGCCCTAAGTGTTTACTTGGACACCTGTGTAAACTGATTTCTTTGCACTGTTCTACAGCTCACATAACTCCCTCCTAAGATAAGCCTGGCTGCTCAGCCACTCTACCGAATTGTGTAGTACAGGCCTATATCAATAGTTGGGTCCCTAATACCAAGAGATATGTCTTATTAAGTCCCACACCAGTTGGAATTTAAAAATACGTACCTAATGCCCCATGACGAGCAATCACCTACTCGGGCAACTCCTTTGGTCCCTACAAATAGTCAATTGCTGGATTACTACCAAGGGTTTTTAGCTGCACTCAAAGTACTATTTAATAACTTGAATTGGCGTGTAACCCTCAGAGGTTATTGCTAGGTTTTTAACATGGCTTTATGCTATACTTGCATCAAACAGCCTGCAGAAGAAACCGGTAAGCCTATCATTGGGGGTCAAAGAAAGAAGGGAAAGATGAGTTAGCTCAGTCCCCCGAACCTTTTAGATCTGCTGCTCTACTGACCATGGTACTTCAGTTACTCTGCATGCTACCAGAACCCTGACTAGAAAAGAGAAGTAACCAAACCGCCAGTACCAACCCCAGTACTAAACTATTCCTCTCTCCCCTCAGTCGCAGGTTAACCAAACCTAGGCAGATTGGTTCTGCTGGCAGTCCCCTTTCTGAAGAAGAAAGACACCATTAAAATACTCAGAGCCTGTTCATACTTGGTCAATGAGTGTCCCATCATTCCTCCCCATAGGCCTGGAAAGGACAGCTCTCGATCCTAGGAGGCCTAGGAATTGGAAGAATGTCGGGAGTCTAACCAAAAGCTTCCATTCGCTCTTGGCTACTGCGGGAATGCTGAAGCAACACTCTTTGTGATCAGAGTTACTTTCACAAGACATGCAGCCCTACTTGACTCTGAATCTGCAGCTCCCTTTATGGATGATACGTGGGCACTTGAACATGGAATACCCAGGCCGACCAAGACAATAGCTCAACCTGTAAAAGGAGTTAATGGAAAATAATTGGTTTCCAGACATATATCCTCAGTCTACTTTGGTTTGGGTTACATAACACCTAGAGCATGCCTTTTATGGCCCGCGTTATAAATAAATCACTGGATCAGGGAACAGTGCCTCAACAGTTGAAGAAGGCAATTATTTTTTATTGTGTATATAGTTATAAACCTTTTACACAAGTAAACATATCAAACATAAATTGTACACATATACACAATATAAAAGTTAGTTCAAACATTTCATAGCTTCAAACAAAATCATAGCTTAAACTTCAAACATTACAAAAAGGAGAATTCTTTGTACAAATGAGATTACAAATTAATATTAATAGACCTGATAAAGAAAGAAAAAAGAATATACATTAAAAGATAAAGGAGAACAAGGAAAGAAGACTCACTTCATCTGGACAAGCTATTAGAGATCAGCTATCAATGTGACTTCTTCAAATGTCAGCAAGAATTTGTTTACACTCTTCTAAACCTGAGTAATAGCAATGGTAAGGCCTTGACTATATCCTGACAGACATCTCAGCCAAAGAATTTCACTGGTTTTGTACTCAATATTTACCACAAATTTAGTAAGTTAACATTCATATAGCGGTCTCATGGTTTGACAACTTGTCAGGACGTGTCTAGCCAATTCAATACTATTTCGGTCAAGGCATATTCTACACGTCTTTTTCTCGCTAGCGGTATACCCATCCAGGCACCTTTAATTTCAAGAATGTACAATCGATTAAGTCTTATGTTTAGTAATATTCTTCGAGTAGCAGGAGAGGGCAATAGCTTTAAGTAGGTTTGAGGCTGTTTAAACGTAACCGGCATTCTAGAAAAAGAGCTCAAAGACCTCATACTCGCAACCTTTCCATGGTTCATTACCCAATCCAATTTCTCGGAACACTTTTTAAGTGACTTAATCATGGCTCCTTCTCCATGCTCCCAGCAAGGTGTCCAGCATATGTTTCCAAAGAATTGCAGGTTCTTATCACAAAATCTATTCATTGTGGCCTGCAATGAGGCTTGCAGTATGAACAAGAAGGAACTAGATCGAGCATCTATTAAATTCGATCAGAGCAGACAGAGATATTAACCCCATATCCAATGTAACTGCTTGTATGGGTGTATAGTTTGTCAAGCCCAATAGTCTTCTCCAAATAAGACCTTCCATAATGGCAGGCCACAGATGCCACCAAGTCGCCACCACCAGCTCCCAAACGGCGAATATCTTTCTCAGCTATAGACCACCAGGCCCCAATGGAAACTTCTCAGAAGAAATTTCTATGGCCCTGTCCAACAACCTAAAAAACACTTCCCAAACCTTAGTGTTAGGTGATTTTAAATTAGGCTACAATGACACTAAGGACACCCACTCCACTGCCATTGTCGCGACCTTGAAAGAGCTTGGCTTTTTTCAAAAAGTCAACTCACCCACGCACATCAAAGGTCGAATTCTCGACTGGATAGCAGAACACAATTGCAATGTCAACATTACGTCTATTGCTCCCCAGATCTGGACAGACCACCATCTCCTAGTATTCACATTGGCAACCAACCTTGCCATAGCACAGACTTCCGCGCTTGCACCACCTACACTAACAAAGAAAAAAAAAACGTATGACAGTTGACAAACTGCTGCCCCACACAATACCCAAGCTCAATTCTATACCAGACAACAGAGACCCTAACTTCCTAGTTGAACAGTACAACGAAATCATGAACTCTGCCCTTGACAATATTGCACCTCTTAAACTAAGGAAGAGCAAACCTAAAAAACACCTTAACTCTTGGTTTACCCCTCACCTGAAAAAGCTTAGACTACTCAAAAGAAAGCTTGAGACTGCTTGGAGACTCTCTCCATCAGCAGAAAATAAACTGAATCTCACAAATGTCTCAACTCAATATAAAAAATGCATCATCTTAGCCAAACAGGAGACATGTGATAACAGAATATCTCAATCCAAATCTGGCACCAAAGAATTATTCAGTATTCGAAAAGAACTGGAAACCCCCATTGTACCACAAGAGAACTGCATCAAGGATAAAAAGTGGTGCTCTAGTATCCAACACGCCCTAACCAATAAAGTTGCCAACCTACAGACCAAAATTGCCCATAAGAAGGCATCTCTTACACCCCAAACCACCCAGAGCACAGCCCCACCTCTACACCGTAATCAAGAAACAGGCTTTAGGTTCCCTTAAGTCTCTATCATTGAGGTGGAGAAGGTCATACTGAGACTTAAACCGTCCAGCTGTAAGGGCGACCAATGCCTGGTGCAACTGATCAAGGATGCTGCAAGAGAACTCGCGCCTTCCATAACTAAACTCATTATCTCCTCATTCACAACTGGTACTGTCCCGAACAACTTGAAAGACTCCTGGGTATTGCCACTACTCAAAAAGCAAACCCTTGACCCCGCCATTCCCACTAATTTCAGGCCCATTACGACTGTGCCATTTCTCTTAAAAGTTTTAGACAAAGTGGCCTACATTCAAATACAGAATATCCTGGAATCTAACTCCCTACTAGGCTCCCGACAATCCAGATTCCACCCAGAACATGGTACGGAGACGGCTCTAATTGATCTCAAGGCCCAAATAGATGAGTTCAGAGATAAAAGCCAACTAGCCTTACTTCTCCTTCTAGACCTCTTGGCTGCATTTGACCTGGTTGACCACAAAGTCTTATGCAGCCATCTAGACTCCGCAGCTCATTTCTCTAAGGAAGCTATAACCTGGATTGACTCTTTCTTGAGCAATAGGACCATGAGAGTCTTCTCACCTTCGGCCTCAGTAGACCCCATCCCTATAACCTGCGGTGTACCTCAGGGATCTTGTGTGTCGCCAACACTCTATAATGTATTCACTAAGCCCCTCTTCGACAAAATGGACCATTTGGGTATCGCCTACACGAACTATGCAGACGATACCCAAATCCTCCTACCTCTTACAGGTGATTACGCTGTGGATTTGGCTCTGGTGAATAGAATCTATAGCATCGTTCAGGCATGGATGGCTACCCATGGACAATGCCTGAACGATGACAAAACTGAGCTTATTATCTTAGGCACCTCGACCCACCTATCCTAACTTAGCCTAGATTATGCAAACTTCACCATTGATGGAAATAACATAAAAGTAGCAAAGGAAGTGAGGACCTTAGGTTTCTATTTAGACGTCACCATGAACTTCACCAAACAAGTCAACTACCTAGCCTCTGCAACCGCATATACGTGCAAACTAATCAGAGCCAGCAAACAATTCCTCTCCACCGACAGTTGCCTTACTCTCACTAGAGCTCTCATACTTTCCAAATTGGATTACTGTAACGTGCTATACATTGGTGCGAACAAACAGATTATCCAAAAATACAGGTCCTCCAGAACAATGCCAGGAGAGCAGCACTTAAGATCAACAGAAACAAACATATTTCCCCCACTAGAAGAAAATACAAATGGCTATCTACCATGGATAAAATCCAACTTAAAACTGCCTCCCTCACATACAAGTGCCTTAATAACAGAGCACCGCCATACCTTACCGACAGAAGCTGCAGAAAAACCTCCTTCAGACCAACCAGAACAGCTAACTGCAACTGCCTCCAAGTGCCACGATTCAAACTTTCCACCATCGGAGGACATAGCTTCCCAGTCAAGGCTGTGCAACTATGGAACTCCCTATCTCCTGGTATTAGAGAACCTCAGTCCTTCTCTAAATTTAGACAAAATCTAACTAACTGGCTAAAAGAAAATGATAAATAACCATCTGATAACCATCCTCTTGACACCTTATACCATACCCCCTATCACGTATACCCCTATGCATATTGATTCGTCTACCACTTGTTAGTCCCTTGGGACACCCTCTGATCATATTACTGTAACTCTACCTGCGCATGCAACTTACATTGCATACATGCCGATTTACTGCATGTACCTCATGTTCCTACTGCTGCTAGGCATTTGTGCTCCTTGTAACTTATATTGTATATATGCCTGGGTCCTTCATGTCCTTATTGTTGCCCATACATTTCATGTACCTATGTAACCAAGCTGAACATATCCTTGTATCCTGCACCCTGATGCCCCAGGCTCTGGTGCGCATTATAAATAATAAACTAAACTAAACTAAACAGACACCAATCTGAATAGGATGTCTCAAGCGCGTACAGAAAGGCAGCAGATAGCTTCTGTTTGTAAATGTTGAGAATTCCAAGAAGACTATAGCCTGCAGTTTACTTCGAGAAGACATGACAGCAGCCATTGTAGACAGTATCTTCACTTTTTTGTTTTGTTTTAGCCTCTCGTTCACTCTTGGTCTACCGGTAATAACCTCATAGCACAGGTACATACACGGGTACCTTTTTTGGCACTTCGACTGACAGCCATAAATTGGGTTTTCCCCAAGTTTATTTTTAGACCATTTGACTCAGCAAACTCACATACAACCTTGGTACTGTGGCTTATGCTGATATAGTTGTTATCAAATATAATAATATCATCGGCATAGACTATCCACCCAATTTTGAGATTACTAATTTTGGGAAAGCATTAAGGTTTTCCATAAAATTGCCCACAAAATCAGCCATGAACAGATTAAACAATATGGGTGCCAAGGCACACCCCTGCCTGACTCCCTTCTGACCGGGATGGATTCCTACATCAGACCCTGGTTCTTTATTCGAACCCTAGCCGTATTGTCCTCATACATCATCTTCCATGTGTAGAGGAGATGTTCTGGCATGCCCAACATTTCTAGTATAGCCCATAACTTGGTCAACCATATCAAATGCGGATGAGAAATCAACGAATAAGAGGTACAGGGGGAGGCTGTCACTACCATTAGCTTGCTCAATCAGAGAAGTCAATCATCACCCCATTGTTAAAAAAAGCCACATTTGGACCCAGCCTGTCTCCAGAATTTTCAGTCGATTGCTGGACTCCCATGGCCTGGGAAAGTCCTGGAGAAGGTTGTTGGTCTCCTTCCATTCGGGTTTCCATCCAAAATTCGGAACGGAGACGCATTTCTGGCTGTGCAGGACAATCTGTTAGGGGTCTCGGATGAGGGAGAGCTATCGCTTTTGGTGATTTTAGACCTCTCTGCGGTCTTTGATATGGTTGACCATCATATCTTTTTGCATCACTTGAGGGGAATAGGCAAATTGTTTGCATCTTTCCTGGCTGACCGCAACAGGTCAAACTAGGGGGACATATCTCAGACCTTATATTAATGGGCTGTGGAGTACCACAAGGGTCATCATTGTCACCTTTACTTTTTCATTTGTACTTACGGCCATTGATGGAAATTCTGACGAGTCATGGGGTGAATTATCACTCATACGCTGACTACACTCTGATTTTCATTAAAATTGGGTACATTGAGGAAACTTTCCTCAAGGTAAGATAGTGGGCCTTGTTACGACCCTGCGGGTCCAGAAAGAATGGTGGTGGTAGAATGGGGACTTACACAATTCCGCCTCCGGAATTCCTGGGTCACTGGGGTCGTAATGCCCCGGTAATTCCAGGAATCACGGAGGCGGAATGGTAATACGAGTCCGGCGGTAACCTGCCGTTTTCTCTGGCTTGGGTACCGCCGGACTTGTAATGAGGCCCAGTGTCTCGATGATGTAAGTAGGTGGATGTCGGAAAATCAGCTTCAGCTCAATCCAATTAAAAACTGAGCTGGTGCCTGTTGGACCTAAACATCTCCTCCAGGCAGCAAAAGGATCTTTTTCCCCAGCCTCCTTGCTGCTGAGCTCAGGTTTGTCTTTAGGAAAGACAATCTAGGTTCCATCTGGAAAGATAACCTGGGAAGCAAGGACCAGGTATTTTTTATTCCCTGTGACTCATACGCCAAGTCTTCCATTTTATTCCAGGTGAAGACATACCATTGTGGTGGGGGACATGGTGAATGCATATTTAGATTATTGTAACAGCCTCTTGGCAGGCATGCCAGCCAAACAGCTGCAAAGGGTTCAAAAAGCCCAACTTGTGGCTGTTCGAATGGTCTGCCGACTGAGCCGATCAGCTCATGTATTGCCTGCTTGCCGATCATTTCACTGGCTGGCCGTAGAGGACAGAATAAACTTTAAAATGGCATGCCTGATTTTCAAATGTTTAAATGCACTTGCCCCTGACTATTTGAGGAATAAACTTAGTCGTTATTGGCCTATCAGGCGACTGCGATCAGAAGACCAGTTGCTGCTGACTATACCGCCTGTCAACAATTGTTTCAAGGGGAGACAGAAGTTTCGCCGTCTTTGGCCCAAGGCTATGGAATAGTATCCCCCGAGATTTCAGAGCCCTCAAATCTCTATATCAGTTTTGCTGAGCTTTCAAGACCTTAATTTTTAAATAAGAGGCCTCAAGTGGAATGTGGACATGAGGGAGGGGGCATGTTGTTTTGTCGGGAGGGCTCACCGCCTGTACGGTTCTTTGGTGACTTGTTTTTGTTTTCTACTGCGCCTTTATACGGTTTGGTCCATTCTGAACGCGGTATAAATAATCAAAATCATCCGGGCTGTTTCTGGGTTTTATGCGTTGTGTCTTTTTGGTTACCAGAACAGACCTTTTCACCATCACTCTGGGAGGTAGTCACTCTGGAAAACATGACAAGCAAGGCTGTGGCTAAGATCAGCAGGGTGCTCCTCAAGTATAGAGATTATCTAGATGGGTTTTCAGATAATCAGGAAAAGGTACTACCTACTCACCAACCTAATGATTGTGCCATCGGCTTACTGCTCCATACCACCATACCCTTTGGACGAATGTATATTTTTTCCCTACCTTAGAAGGCTGCTTCCAAAGAATATCTGCAGTAAAACCTACATAATTAATTAATCACTGAATCAAAGTCTCCTGGAGAGCCAACTTTGCTTTTAACCCCTAAGAAAGACACCACCGACCCTGTCTGGACTACTGCGGATTAAAGAAGATCAGAATGGATATTCCAAAATGGCCGCCGGCACAGTATAGACGTGCCGACAGCTCTCTCCCGACCCCCAGTTGGCGAATGTGTTCCCATTACCCCACCACAAACAGGAAGGTGGCCCCCACGACAGTGACAAACCGAGAACAAGCGGGAGCGACACGGAAGCTTCGTGCCTCCTCCTGAGCACTGATCTACCCGAGGCATTGCACCGGACCGGGTGAGAGGCGGAGCAGAGGGACCCAGACCGCAAACGCACATCGAGCTGGAGCTGAGGAGGAAAGCACCCGCCCGGCGGTGGACCCGACATCGAAGCGGCCGCTGGGGCGGAATCAGTGCTCAGCGCCAGAGAAGGGGGCCCCCCATTAGCTGACACCCCCGGGACGGAGTCGAAGGAGTAAAAGGGCACGAGCCGCGGTGTGGCGGAGTGAGCCCCATGCCTCGAGAGGCTCAGAAACAACAGCACGGCATAAGTGGGGAAAAGTGCAGCTGAGCGTTGCAGGAGGTCCGGTAATGCAGAGTAACAGACCGAGCCGTACGGCCTGTATAGACAGAGATTTGGCGGAGAGGACAGCAGAGGAACCTGGCATCTGACGGCGGTTAAACAAGGGAATTGATATTGATATTTTATTTCTATCGTGCTCGTACCCAAGTGTTTCAGAGCGCAACAAGGCAAGGGAGGGGATCAGGGGAGAACAAAACAGCGATTTTACTAGGCCCAGTGACATTGAGAACACGCAAGTGCATGGGAGAGGGGGAGGGAAAAAGTGCATGGAAGGGGGAGAACCGGAAAGTGCGAAGTAGAGGAGAAACAGATAAATAATAATACATGAATAATAAAGGCAACAAACAGTGGTAGTGCAGCCAGCAATTTGCAAGTGCTAGGTTTGAGGCAGCAGACAGGGTAGGTCTGATAAGACAGGCAGAAAAAGGGACGGCTGTATGGGTACAGATACAGACCCCAGTGCAAGGGGTGGCCCGGAGGCAGTGCGGGAGGGTGGCAGGGTGAGCAGGTACCTGGGCCCGGAGGATAGAGGGTGGCCAGGTGCACAGTGCCAAGAGAGAACAGATCAGCAGGGGGGGAGGGGGAGCGAAGGCAGAAGAAAAAAGGAGGAAGATCTTGAGGTGTTTCCAGAACCGGAGATGGTTCTCCTCAAGTTTTAGAGTGGCAGGGAGGCTGTTCCAGAGGGAGGCCTCAGCCGATGACAGAGATCTATCCCCAGCTCGTTTCTTTGAAAAACGACTGACCCTGAGGGAGTTAGAGGTAGAGGAGCGAAGAGCTCGAGGGAGAGGTCTTTGCGGAGGGATAACTGAAGGTATTTTGGACCCAGGCGACAGAAAGCCTTGTGGACAATGCAGAGGGTTTTGAATTTAATCCTTGCATCCACTGGGAGCCAATGGAGAGATTTCAGAGCTGGAAAGATACGATCCCAGGGCTTGAGGCCAAGGACAAGTCTCGCAGTCCTGTTCTGGATTAGTTGCAGAGGGCGGAGAGTAGAGGCAGGTAGATTTAGAAAGAGGCTGTTACAATAGTCCAACCTAGAGAGAACCAGAGCTTGGGATACCATGAGCTTCTGGGGGAAGGAGAGGAAAGACAGAGTACCTCTGAGGAGGTGCAGTAGGAAGTTTGACTTTTTAGAGACCTCAGAGATGTGGGTGGAGAAGGAAAGGGTGGAGTCAAAGATTACCCCAAGGTTCTTAGCGTCGCAGGTGGGGGTAGGAGGAGGGCCAATGGAAGCCTGCCAGAAAGTGAGGGGAAAGGATGGTGAAGGTGTGCCGATGAGGAGGATCTCAGTCTAGACAAAGATCATTGGCAGAACACCAATCTTGAATGGTAGTTAGGCAATCAGAGATGAGAGAGGGAGAGGAGGTGGCCGAGGGCAGCCTAAAAATGAGTTGAGTACTGTCAGCCTAGCACTGGAAATTCGAGCAGAAAATGGCAATGCAGTGGGCGAGAGTTGCCAGGTATTGGTTGAAAAGCTAGGGCGAGAGGTTAGACCCCTTTGGAACACCACAGGTAGAGAGGAAGATAGATCATAGGAAGGACCCAAGTTGGACCTGGGAGGGTCGATCAGAGAGGAAAGAGGTCAGCCAGACCAGAGCCTGATACCCAGGTTTTCACGGAGACAGCTGAGCAGGATGGTATGGTTGACCGTGTCGAAGGCAGAAGAGAGATCAAGGAGGATGAGGACAGAGGGAATGTTAGAGTCAACGTTGGAGAGCAGATCTTCACGGATGTTCAGGAGAGCAGTTTCTGTGCTTCTGGCAGCTCTGAAGCCAGACTGGGCGGTCATGGAGACAGCCAACAGAATTGGAATGAAGGTTAAGCTGAGAGATGGCCAACTTTTCCAGGGGTTTGCCCAGAAAGGGCGTAATGGATGGGTTTGCCCAAAAAGGGCATAATGGATATTGGGCGATAGTTAGCTGGACAAGAAGGATCAGCTGTGGGTTTCTTGAGGATGCACAAGGGAGTGCTTCAGAGGGGAGGGGAAGGATCCTGAGGCAAAGGAGTGGTTGCAAAAATCAGCAAGGGCTGGAGCGAGGGTGTCAATGTGGTCCTTGATGGTTTTAGTGGAATAGGGATGAACCTGTTTTGACGAGGCTTTCATAGATCGGACTTGTCTAGCGACCTCATCAGGGGAGAACAGAGGAAAGGACGAGAAGGATGGCGGGGGTGGCTAAATGAGAGTCAGCAAGCACAGCTGAATAGGGGCGAGGAGGGTTGGGGGTGGAGAGGGTGGACAGGATGTCCTGGGTTTTTTAAAGGAATTGAGAGGCAAGGGCATTGCATAGAGCCTGGGAGGCAACAGGAGGGGTAGAGTCTGCAGCAGGGTTGGCCAGCTCCTTGCATATTTTAAAGAGTTCGGCCAAGTTGTTAGATGCCGCAGAGACACAAGCTTGAATGTGGACTCTCTTCTTGGTGAGGAAAGAGAGTCGGTATTGCATTTGTAGCAGGCGACAGGCCAGTTTGTCAGAGGATGAACAGGAAGCCCTCCATTGCCTCTCAGCCGCCCTACACTTACGTTTAAGTGAAACTAGGTCAGATTCATACCAGGAATTGCACTTGGCTTTGGATTTCAAACGGATCCTCTTGACTGGGGTGAGAACATCAAGAGTATCAGAAATTGAAGAGTAGAGCAGAGACAGGGCTGTGTCAGGATGTGAGACAGACAGAGGTGGAGAGAAAGTAGCAGCAGAAGCCTCAACTGACACACGCTTCATGGGCCGGATGCTGTAAAGGTAGGTGGCAGTGTTGGGGTAGGCTTGGCTTGGGGGGAAGAGAGGGAGAGATGAGAGGAGAGGAGGGAGTGATCACTCCAGGATGGAGGAGTGGTAAGAGGGATAGAGAGGGGGAGGTCAGAGGAGATCAAGACATCGAGTGTGTGCCCTGCAGAGTGAGTCGGGCCAGAGGGGAGGATGGACAGGGAGAGGGAGTCGCAGAGGTCACGGAAGACTACAGAGGAGGAACAAGTAGAGTCTAAATGTATATTGAGGTTACCGAGGAGGAGTTGAGTGGTAGAGGCCAGGAGGGAGGAGGAATTTAGGTGATTTGACCAGGAGGCCGGAAGATGGTAGCCACAGTAAGAGAATGGCTAGGCGAGAGAGAAAACCTACAGACAAGGCATTCAAAAGAGGATTAGGTCTGAGTGGGAATGATAGAGGTAGGAATCCACTCAGGGAAGATCAGGGCTATCCCCTCACCGGACCGGGAGGATCTGGGTACGGAGAGGGTCTTGTAGCCATCAGGGAGGAGAGTGTCAAAGCTTGTGACAGAGCTGGCCGTGAACCATGTCTCAGTAAGACCCAGGACATCAAGGTCTAGTTCTTCAAGGAGGTGGCAGATGTCAGAGGAGTGTTTGACAGCAGAGAGAGAGTTGAGAGTGGCAATATGAAGAAGGTTGCCAGCCTTAAAGACCTTCCGGGGAGGGGTACAGATCAGAGGTACGCCCTGCGGAGGAGGAAGAGCCCTAGGAGGTGCAGAGGAGGAGGAGGAGAGAGAGGGCAAGGTAGCCAAGGGGAGAGAGGAGTGGACAGCAGGAGATGAGAGGAAATTGATGAGGCGAGGGAAGCACCTATCAAAGAGGAGGAGATTGGCCTGAGGGCCTTGGACCATGACAGCGCCATTTAGGTAGACATTAATGATGATGTTAGAGGAGTCGAAGGAAGCCATGAGAACTTCCCAGCGAGTGCCACCATTAATGGGAGAGGAGGAGATAGGACAAAGCACAGAGATCATACGAGGAGTCCATAGATCTGGTGAAGGAATGATAAAGAGGATGTCAGTGAGGGTCTGTCTGGAGGAAGCATTGGAGTAGTTGGCTGCAATAGGAAGACCAAGGTTAGAGGCCAAGATATCCTTTTTGAACTTCTTCCTACCAGACTTAGTGAGAAGGGAAGGATAGTCAATGGAGAAGCAGTTAGAAAAGATAGGAGAAACACAAAGCACCATGGGGGTGGAAGTGAGGAGAGGATGGATGTTAGGGAGAATTCTCACTCTATGGCTAATTTCCCTTACCTATAGAGTCCACCAGCAGCTTTGCTAGATTTGAAGGGTTTGTTTCTTTTTACCTGCTAAGAGTGAGACTCTTTTTCCCACTCTTAGGCATTTTTGCTATGTGTGTTCTAGGCTATTTGTGTGTTTAATGCCTATAGGATCTTTCTCAACCCCATAGGAACCATCTTTATTCACATGTGTTACACAGCACCCTCAGTGCAGTGACACAGGGGTGTCATAGCGACCCCCAAACATAGACTCCTTACCCTGGGACTGACTACTGTCTCCCAGGACATGTAAAGTCCCCATTGACTTTACTAGTCAATTTTTGTGAACTGAACCAGTACAACCCATCTTACTATGGAGGTACTAGAAGGGGTTAATAGTTTTTCCCCTATGTTCATTTTCGAGAGGGTACCCTACAGTCCATCTCTCTAAAGTTTCTGGCTGGTGGCAGTGGTTACTACCATAAATATTCGACCACAAATATTTCCCTATGGGATTTTCCCATTGTTCGAGGCTACCACTTTTTCTGACAGCCTCTAACATACCGCTGGTGCATTTTAATATTAACTTTGCTCCGGTAGGTTTTATTTGCCAGAACTTTAATATAACTTCTTTCTCGTGTCTTTCTCTAAACTCCTAACCCAGGTCGGGGATCCTTTGTTCGTCCATTTGGCGGGCTTCCACCAAGAAGCCCTCCTTTCGGCACCACTGAGTCTGAGGTGGGTCCATTGTGTGGGAGGGGGAGTAGGACCCCTGGACAGGGTTGCCTCCGCAACCCATGCCGCACTCTATCCTGATAGGCTGGAGGGTCTCCCGCCAAGATGACCACTCCACTGTGTGAGTGACAGCTAGGCTGTATGAATGGGGATCTTTTTGCATAAAAACAGGGTCCTGCGGACTGGAAGAGCAAGACGTCGCCACTGGAACTAAGAAGCCAAAAAGGAGAGAAGCCAAAGACATCTGCAACGACTGAACCACCGGTGAAGCCCTGTTGCAGCGTCTCACCACTTTTCTCCACACGACGAGAGAAGATCTCCATCTGCAAGAGCCTTCTTCCCTTGAGCTGGTTGGGCCAACCAGTTTGCCAATTTCCTTCCCGGATCTGCCTTGGTCGAATCACCAGTACCCTGTACTCAGAGGCCGGATAGCCAGGAACCAGTCCACCCGGACTGCGATTTAAAGGAGCATACCTTTTATTCGTCGGGCAGCACCGTGGCTGGTTTCATCCCTAGGTAGTGCAGTAAATCGAACCTTCCTCCACGACGAGAGCCTCTCTTCCTCTGCTGGATCACCCAAACTGCAGGAACTACCGCCACTGCAGGAGCTACTTCTTCATTTAAAGGCCTGCCCTTTCTTTCGCGGTAGCACTAAAGGTGTTTTAAATCCTTTACCTACCAGTTGGGTTGGCCGCCCCTCTCTCTTAACATTGTCTTTCGCCCTCTGCATCCACCTTTTCAAAATCGTTAACCAAAGACTTGACTGCAGCTACAAGAACATTTTGCTCCCGGGCCCTAGCCCTGTACCACTGACTCTGGCACAGGCCTACTGACTCTGGCTACATTTGTTAGATCTGCCTTCTCGAGAGTGATTCTCCATTCGAACTGTGTGCTGCAACCCTTTCTTATAACTACTCTTTTCTTCCCATTGCTAAAACTTGTGAAATGCCATTTTGCTCAGTTTTCATTTAAGTATATGCTACACTAATGCACTGTCTGATTTAATCTGGTTCACAAACTTATGGGAAGTGTTGATAGGGTGTGTAAAACGCTATTTCTATATAACGTGTGCTTTCCCTCCCTTGTGAGAAATTGGTAGAGGATCCCTTGTGTGTAGTTTACACTGTTTTTTTTTGCTCAGTTTTCACCCTGGTTCACTTGGTCTACAATTTAACTTGGGAGTGTGTATATTTTTCCTTGACTTAATTTAACTTGCTTGTTGACTGTGATAAATACGTTTTCTTAGAAGTGTATAAAATAAATATATAACTACTTTTTAGTACAAAGCTTTGGTCAGTGATTCCTTGTACCATAGGACAGTAGACCTATTGTGTAAACCCTGAATACTGCTCATCTCCCTCTTGAGATAAGTCTGACTGCTCAGCCACAGCTACCAACTAAATCTTTGTGGTACAGACTGATACCAAAGGGGATTTATTGCTCTCACCTGTAGTCCTAATCTTGTGTAGTGCTCCCTAAGCGAACTGCACAGGATTCACCTAACAATGGAGAAACTGGGGGGCTAAGGCTGGTAGGTGTGGGACAAAAGAGAGTGGTGAGGTCACTGGGCTGGCAAGTTACAGAGAAGCAACAGTATACAAGCAAAATACAGAGAATTTTGCAATGGGCAGCAAGATTTGACTTTTCAGCACAAAGCAACACAGCAAGATTTGAGATTTTAGCACAAAGCAAATATAGCAAGATTTTACTTTTTAGCACAAAGCAAATACAGCATTTTTTAGCACAAAGCAAAACAGCAAGATTTGACTTTTTAGCACAAAGCAAACACAGCAGGATTTGACTTTTCAATCTTGGATTCAGATATTAGCAAAGGGTTTTAGGAAGCACTGTGCATCAGGATAACAACATGGGAGTAACAAGCAGAAAGAACAGTGATAGTCAAAGGTGGTAGGAGTGAGTCCATAAGGAGGAAACAAACCCATAGTTCTGGAGGAGGCAAAGTCAAGGCAGTGTGGATTTCTTAGAGGAGTGAGGTGGCAGCATGATTGTGGTTAAGGTGCAGGAAGGACCCCAATTAGCGTTCCGGAAGCGGACAGGGAGCAGACAGGGGCCTTAGAGGGGGGCCTTTGCTGAGAGGGCTGGCTAAAGCCTGCCATTCCCTGATTGGATGCAAGAAAACACTCATCAACGAATGGGAGTGCTGCACAGGGAGAGGTGGTTCAGGACAGCCTGTCTACACAACAAAGAAAACCATGTTGGCCATCTTGGAAGGGCCAAAAAAACAGTCAAATAAGCAGGCAATAGTGGGAAAACTTGTGCTTTCAAAATAGCAAGGCAGCTCCAGGTATTAAAAAGCTCACAAAATGGCAGCACAATGAAAATGACAAATAAAACAGTCCTTTCCAACAATTTTATGCAAATTTCATTGTTTTTTTTCCTTCTTTTTTTTCTAATTTTGATTTTTCAGGTTCGATTGGAGGTGCAGTAATGCACAGACAGTGCACCTACCTAATGGAATGGTCAACAGCCAGCCACAAAGTCCACGTGTGCAGGAAAAATAACAGATGGCCACGAGGGTGGAAACAGGACCAGATGCGTGCCGGACACCAAAGGAGGAACGGGCAGACACTCCCGTGGGAGGGGAGAATCAACAAGGCCGGAGACTCCAGGTGAAGTGTTGGAGAGAGGACGGTGAGTGGGGGACCCCCAGGAGGCCTCAAGGAGGCGGGAGGAGGCCCGTTCAGACGGGCACACGCCTCAGAGAACAGGGGTTAACCCCGGGAGGGACTGGGAGAGCCAGAGATCCGCAAGTAAATAGGCGGCCTAACACTTGCGGCTCTAGAAGGAGGAGGGAGGCCCCCTGAGGAATGCAACTGGGAAAGAGGAAGCCAGGGCCTGACAACCGAGGCCCATGCACATTTAAATACAGCCGGAGGCCGCATACCTGAACGAGACAAGCGCCCACTACCTGAATGGGCACCTGATCCCCCAAGGTCTGGGGTTAAGGACAGCTGCAGCCCCGACCTGAGGGGAAGACAGAGCTGCTGGGGGCACGTGTCGGGCTGGGGGGGCTCCCGGAAAAGCTGCTCTGGATAAGCCAACCATTAAAGAGAAGAGCACAGAGCAGCCAGGGGCTGCAGGAAGCACACAGTTGGGGAGAATCCGCTGAGAAGCTGGAGGACTGAAGGAAGGCGCTAAAGCTTGCCTAAAGAGGAATCAAGGCATACAGTGTCAGAGGCCCCCGGAAACCTGGCCAGGGCCCATTGAGGCACTGAGGACAAGAGATCGTATCACACCCGGGGGCATGGAGGGAACAGCCCTGATGTCGAAGCAGAACTTCCTGGGCAAAATGCACATACTACAGACCAGTTTAGCCAAAACTTTCCAGGACCAATTTCAGCTCATGAGATCAGACTTCAATGAGGCGCTAGGGGAGATCAGACAGGACATAAGACAATTTGGGGGGTAGACAAATCTCCTAGAAAAGGGCCTAAAGAAGTGTATAAGGAAACAACGGCTAACAGTGAAGCCATTGAGAGACTCGATGTAGCCACTCAGTCTTTGGAAATTCAGATATGGAAAATAGATCCCGAAGGACCAACATAAGAGTGAAAATGCTGCCGGAATCCATATCAGACAAGGAACTGAAATCGGAAATTCAGACAATCTTTGCTGAGATCCTGGAATATGGGACTCCAGATAGGATTGAATTGGACCGCATACATAGGGTAGGGAGAATGGCCAAAGGCCCAGCAGCGAGACTGAGGGACGTTCTAGCAGCCTTCACTGGGTATGCCCAAAAGGAGGCTGTCCTCCAGGCGGCAAGGAAGCGGGAACCTATAACGCACAGAGGCCAACGGACCGCATTATACCAAGATCTAGCAAGCATCACGCTTAAAAAGAGAAAACAGATGAGTCCAGTGCTAAAGGTGCTCAATGAACGAGATATCCGATACAAATGGACCTTCCCATTTGGCATGGTATTTGAATGGGAAGGAAGCCAGGGGCAACTCATGAAGGAGGGAGTGCAGGAGATCACTGGCTAGCTTGGGGCAAGAACAGATCCATAACTATTCGGGTGTCTAGCACATAATGTGCTAGGAGGCTCAATACCCCCTTAGAGGAAGAAACTGGAATTATTCAAAAGGTAAGCGGGGCCGGACGTGATGGGGCTACAGGAAACACACCTCTTGCACAAGGACCAGGGGCGGTTGAAATGACAGGGGTTCGACCAGATCTTACACGCCTCTGGAAAAAGCAAAATGGGGGCAGAGGCCCTAGCCATTAAAAGCACGGTTGACTTCAGAGTTACCGAAGTCCTAAGGGACAAGGAGTGGAGGTATATTATAGTCAGGGGGACGCACCAGGACCTCCCCTACACCATAGGGAGGCGTGGAGCCGGCCTGTTGTTCCAAGGCCCACTTCTGGCCCCTTATTCCTCCATCTCCTGCCTTCTTATGCAACAGGCTGCTCCAGCGCTCCATGTGCGCACCTTCTTCAGGATCAGCTGTGCCCTGCCGTCCTCGCGCTAGTGTGCACACACACGTACTTCTGGATCTACAATCAGCTGTTTCCCAGTGCCATGGCCCCCTCGAAATCGGGCGCACCTTCTATTTGAAATCAGCAATTGTTTGCCTTACCTCCTGCCTCGCGCCCACTGCATGCTCCTGCCTTCATGTAACCAGCTGTTTGTGATTCTCACGGACCTCGTCTCCTGCAATAACACTGCACGTTATGTAGGTAACCATACCACCCTGCTCAATCGTTTCAGTGACAACCTGGGTATCACTGATCAGGCTCTGGCCTGGCTGACCTCTTTTCTCTCTGATCAACCCTCCCAGGTACACCTTGGGTCCTTCCTATCTTCTATCTCCCTCTCTACCTGTGGTGTTCCCCAGGGGTCTAACCTCTCGCCCTGGCTTTTCAACCAATACCTGGCAACTCTTGCATACTGCATTTCCATCTTTTGCTCAAATTTCCAGTGCTATGCTGATGACACCCAACTCATTTTCAGGCTTCCTTCAGCCACCTCCTCTCCTTCCCTCATCTCTGACTGTCTCATCGCCATTCAAAATTGGTGTGCCACCAACGATCTCTGTTTAAATGCCAACAAGACTGAGATCCTCCTCATTGGTACACCCTCTCCATCTTTTCCCCTCACTCTGTGGCCAGCCTCCCTTGGCCCTCCTCCTGCCCCTACCTGCAAAGCTAAGAACCTCGGGGTCATCTTTGACTCCACACTTTCCTTCTACCCACACAACTCTGATGTCTCAAAAAAATCAAACTTCATATTGCACCTCCTTAGAGGTACTCTTCCTTTCCTCACTTTCCCTCAGAAGCTCATTGACTCTCAAGCTCTGATTCTCTCTAAGTTGGACTACGTAACAGCCTCTTTCTAAATCTACCTGCCTCTACTCTCCGCCCTTTACAACTAATCCAGAACAGGACTGCAAGACTTGTCCTTGGCCTCAAGCCCTGGGATCGTATCTCTCCAGCCCTGAAATCCCTTCATTGGCTCCCAGTGGATGCAAGGATTAAATTTAAAACCCTTTGCATTGTCCACAAGGCTTCCTGGGGCCTGGGTCCAAAATACCTTCAACTATCCCTCCGTAAATACCTCCCCTCTCGAGCCCTTCGCTCCTCTGCCTCTAACTCCCTCAGGGTCAGTCGTTTTTCAAAGAAACGAGCTGGAGGTAGATCTCTGTCTTCGGCTGGGGCCTCCCTTTGAAACGGCCTCCCTGTCACCTTGAAACTTGAGGAGAACCATCTACGGTTCCGGAAGCTCCTCAAGGCCTTCCTCTTCGCTTCTGCCTTTGCCCCGCTTCTCCCCTGCTGATCTGCCTTTTTCCATCGGCACTCTGCACCTGGCCACCTTCTGCCCTTCGGGCCCAGGTACCTGCTCACCCTGCCATCCCCCTGCACTGCCTCCGGGCCACCCCTTGCACTGGGGCCTGTGTCTGTACCCACACAGTTCCCCACCCACTCTTCTTCTGCACTTATCAGATACTCCCTATCTGACTAACCTAGCACTCTTACAGGCAGCACTACCACTGCTAACACTCTATTTAATTATTTATGTACTTACTATTTATTTTGTTTCTCTCCTATGCTCTGCACTTTCCCCCTTTTTCCCTTCCCCATGCACTTCCCCCTTTTTCCCTTCCCCATGCACTTGCACATTCTTAATGTCACTGGGCCTAGTAAGATTGTTGTTTTTGTTTTCTCCCCTGTTCCTCTCCCTTTGCCTGGTCGCGCTCTGAAACACCTGTGTAAGAGCGCGATATAAATAAAATATCATATCTTATCATAGCAGTGGTGTACCCCCAAACTCCGGCCAGGAGCAATTTCTGCGGCGCGTCTTGGGGGTACTAGAAGAGAAAGCATGGGGCCACATAATCTTGATGGGGGACCTTAACATAGCCTGGGATAGGGAGCGGGACAGGTTGGGGGGCCAGTGATGTCAGCAGAACTAAGGGACAGGATCGGGAGGGCGGGACTACGGGACGCATGGCGGGAGCTAAAGGAGGACGAGGAACGCTACACCTTCCTATCGGGAGTCCATGGGTCACAGTCGAGAATCGACTATATCTGGGTGTCTGTGGGTCTAGTGGGCAGGATCTGCGAGGTGAAAACAGGCCCTATAGGGATTGCGGACAATGAGACGGTATCCATCCACTTAGATCTAGGGTGCAAGGAAAGAGCGGTATGGGGATGGAAATATACAAAGTTCCTACTCAGGGACCCGATAATCAGAGGGGAAATGGAAAGGAAGATCAAGAGTTTCTTCGTGAACAACAAGAGGGGGGACACGAGAGAAGATATAAGATGGGACACGTTCAAGGCCACGCTCAGGGGGGAACTGATAACAGCAACGGCACAGAGGGAAATGCAGCTGCAGGGGCTGGAGGCACAGCTTGAGGCGGAGGTAGAGGCAGCAAGACAAAAGGCGGGAAAACAACCCCGACTAGGTCCTCCATGAAGGAGTACAGGTGAGCACAAGGGCAATTAGAAATCCTCCGAACCAAAAAGGTTGAAGGGGCACAGCTCACTGTTCGCCAAAAATACTACACCAAGGCAAATAAGGTGGATGCACTATTAGCGCACCTATTGAGCGGGGCGAGGTCAAAGAACGTGATCACAGCCCTGAAAACGGGGATAGGGGAGCGGGTTACACGGTCAGGGGACATCCAGGAAACATTGGCAGAGTATTATGATTCCCTTTACGCATCACAAAATCATCAGGCCTACCTGTTAGGCAGAATCATATGCAGTACCCTTTGGGAACACCACACACAATTAAGACTACAAGTGTAAGTACAAATTCATCTTTGGTACAAGCCTGTACTACACAGTAAAGTGGTAGTGATGACTGAGCAGCCAGACTTATCTCAAGAGTAAAGTGAACAGTATCAGAAGCTTCACAAAGGACAGCAATTGCTATTATTCAAACAAACACTGACTCAAGGTTTCTGAGTAAAAGAATATACATTTATTTACACCATCATTTGTAAAACAGTTCACTAATATAATGCAACAGGACATCACAATCTTAATACACTAGACACAACCCAATGAATTCTGGACAAGTTAAGCTCAAAATGAAGTGTGAGCAAATTGGCACTCCAGCAATTTAAAAAGGGAGGGAAAGACAAGGTTATTCAAAATCAAGCAGCACCAAGAAGTAAGTAAGCAAGGCAATCTAGAACAGGCTTACTACAACTAGGATTCAAATCAATAGGCCTGGGCCAATGTTAATGGTTCAGAGTGTTTGCAGAGGATCACACAGTTCAGAGTAGTTCGTGGTTAAGTCTTTGCCAAGAGTTTGAAATGAAGTTGGTCGGAAGAAAAGTTACTTAAAAGAGCAGAGAAGGACAAGCCCTCGGTTTAGCGAAAGATTTCAAACACTTTCACTGCGGTCGATCAGAACGAACAACTGGATTTGAACAGTACCTTAGTAGAAGAAGAATGCTATAGCTGAGGCAGAAGTTTCTGGCAGGTCCTGCAGGCTCATGGTTCCTGAAGCGACTGTCGGGCTGAGAAGAAGGAGGAAGACTGGAGGGTCCTGCACTGCCCAGGGAAGAAACCAGCAGCAGAGCAAAGCGACGAATAAAAGGTGCGCTCCTTAAAACCCAAACAGGGTCCGGTCCTCCTGGCTATCCGGTTCACTGCAGCGGTTCACAGCAAATTTGACATGGGGAGGGAGGCCTTGCTTGGTGTTTGGTGAACTGGTTGGTCCCACCAGCTCAAGGGAAGAAGATTCCTTGCAGATCTTCTCTGTCGTCGAAGTTTAGGAGATTCAGACCCACAGCAGGGCTTCACCGGGAGGTTCAGTAGTTGCAGTAGTCCTCTTCCTTCAGCTTCTCTTTGGTTCTCTCGATCCAGTGGCGACTCTGCCTTCCAAGTACCAGATACCTGCTTTTTATGCAGTTTTCCCCCATTCACACAGCCTGGCTTTCAATCACACAGCAGGGTGGGTGTCCTGGCAGGACATTCACCTAGCCAATCAAACAAGAGTGCAACTTGGGTCTCCAAGAAGACCCTGTGCAGGGGGCCCAAAACCCCTCCCTCACAACCTGTCTACCTAGACTCTCAGGCATCTAAGGAGGGCTTCTGGGCAGAAGCCCGCCAAAGGACGGCAGACAAAGGAACCAAACCTGGTTTGGCACGCAGAGTAAAACACGAGAAATACCTTTACAAAAAGAAATGGCGAATAAACCCAGCCGGAACCAAATAACATTAAAAGGGGTCCAGCGGATTAAAGTTCGAGGCTACTAACATAGCCTAAAACAGTATCAAGACTATTTTCATAGTCCGCGCTAGGAAGAAAATTGTAGATACCACTGCCGCCAGCCAAATCTTAAAGAAAGGGGAACTAAATAATGTGCCATGAGAAACAGACAAAAAGGGATAACTATTAACACTTTCCAGTACTCTATGGAAGATAGTTTGAACTGGGTCTGTGAATTTAAAAAGACTAATAAAGTCAATGGCAACTTTACATGTTCTGGAAGACAGTAGTCGGTCCCAGAAACTGAATTTAAAAGTGGGAAGCCTGAAAAAGACAACCCTGTGTCACCGCACTAAAGGTGCTGTGTGACACACAGTAAAAAGATGATGCCTATGGAGTAGGTGAGACTCCACAGTCTATGAACACAAAAATGTAAAACACACAGCAAAACACATGTAAGAGTGGGAAAAAGGCTCACACTCTTACCAGGTGAAGAAAAAATAAATACTAGAAATCCAGCAAAGCTGCTGAGGGACTCAGTAGGTAATGGAAATTAGCCATTCTGGAGAATTCTCCCTAACACCACCTACAGGAGGAGTTCTTAAAAAGAGTACAGCTGGGAAAAATTGGGAGGGAGGCTTGGGAGGCCCATAACCGGGAGATCACGGAGGACGAAGTAAGGAGCGTGATCAGCAAATTGCCGTCCAATAAGGCCCCGGGCCCAGACGGCTAAACCCCAGCTTTCTACAAAATGTTTGTAGCAGAACTAACCCCGCACTTGGCATTTCTTTTTAACACATTTAGGTCGACTGACAGAATAAACTCATCCATGGAGGAGGCCAGGCTAACCCTATCCTTAAGGCCAACAAGGACCCATAGGAGAGAACATCCTACAGGCCCATTGCATTGATAAACGTTGATGCCAAGATCTACACAAAGATATTGGCAAACAGGCTAGAGAACTATCTCCCGGACTTGATCCACCCGGACCAGGTGGATTTTATTTGAGGCAGGCAGACAGCGGACGGACAACATATGGCGCATGGCCCACCTGGTGGAAAAACGCACAGAAAACGGACACTCCTGCGGTTCTTCTAGCGTTAGATGCAAAAAAGGTGTTTGACCGTGTGGAGTGGTCCTTCTTGTTCCGGGTAATGCAGAAAATGGGCCTTGAAGGGGAATTCTTGACAATGGTCCAGGCCAATTACCAGGCACCGTCAACAAGAGTGGCTGTGAATGGGGCGATGTCGAGACCCTTTAGGCTCAGTAGAGGCACGAAACAAGGTTGCCCGTTGTCCCCAATGCTTTATGCAATCTATTTGGAGCCCATCCTTCCGGCTATTAGGCAGGCAGACGGGATATGGGGCATCCCATTCGGGGGGGAGCATCAGAAGGTGGCAGAGTTCACTGATGATATGTTGCTCACCCTGACAACACCAATTGAGTCTATCCGGGCAAGTATAACCCTGCTGGAGGAGTTCGGGGAGGTTTCAGGCCTAAAGGTCAACATCAGCAAATCCGAAATCCTAAACCTAACCCTGAAGGCAGGGGAACGCGACACCTTGAGGGCAAGCACTCCTTTTCTGTGGAGCTGGGAGGTATCAGGTATCTGGGAGTCAGGATTACGGCGACTCTTGCGTGCTGGTTCATGGTCAACTATCACCCACTATTGAAGGATATCAAATGGGATTTTCACATTTGGAGAAACCTCTGGGTCTCGTGGTTGGGACGGTTGGCCGCAGTCAAAATGGTTACGCTCCCACGACTATTGTATCTATTCCAGGTGATCCCCCAGGCGATACCAACACGTTTTTTTTAGGGAACTAAGGGTCCTGTCTAACGAGTTCCTATGGGAGGGAAAGAGAGCGAGGGTCAGTAGGCATCTGTTGATGGCACCCAGACGGGAGGGAGGGCTTGCGCTACCGAACTTCCAGCAGTACTACGAGGCCACGCAGCTGCAGGTAATTAGAGAATGGCTTCAGGAAGGGCAGGGGAACGCAAGATAAGCAATGGGTGAAGATGGACAGAGTGGTAGCGCATCAAAATTTGGCAGAAGTGTTATGGCTACTGAAACAACACAGGCCAAAGCACCTATGCGAGAGCACCATAACTAAACTAGTAGCAGACAACTGGGATAAACTGGTGGGAACCAAGGGGGATAACGACTTTTCCGTCACCTTTCACATGGATATTCAACAATGGGGACTTCACACCGGGGCTGAAAAAGGGGGCAAGACCGGGGGGTGCAGGAAGCTGGGGGACATGTTCAGAGGGGAGGGAATACTCTCTTTTGAGGACTGTAAAAGGGAATTTACAGTGAAGGAAGGGGAAAGACTTAGTTATGTGCAAATAAGGCATTGGGTGGTACAACCCGGGAACAGGGAGGCAGCAACCAGGGAAACAACCCGTTTTGAAAAATTCCTCCTATCTAACGACGGGGCCAAGGGGCTAATATCCAACCTCTATAGGATATTGGACAATGCCAATGCTAGGCAATAGTGGCCGTATATGCAGAGATGGGAGCGGTCCTGGGGAGGGAGATCGGAGGGGAAGAATGGGAGAGGTTGTGGAGGAAAATCCCCAAGTTGGCAAAAGCATCTCAACTACAAGAAGCATGGTATAAGATTTTACTCGACTGGCATTACACACCAGCCCATCTTCATAAAATATATCCGGGAACCTCAGGGGACTGCTGTAGGGGTTGTGGGATGGAGGGTACAGCAGAGCATATTTGGTGGAGGTGTCCGAAAATTGAGCCATTCTGGCGGGAGGTACAGAGGGTGCAGGACCAGGCCTATGGGCCAGGGGACAGAAAACCACCGGAACAGATTATTTTGGGAATCAGAGGGAGCACTGTAGTGGGGGAGCCTAGAACGAGGAAAAGAGCGAGAGTGGTCCTAAAGCTTGCGGCTATGACGATAATAGCACACAGGTGGAAAAGCCCAGAGATACCCATGATACAGGACTGGCTGCGGAAGATATGGGAAATTATAGCCCTCGAATGGGCGACGTACGCCATGAACAATAATGTGCATAACTTCGCAAAAGACTGGGGGGAAACGTTAGCCTTCCTCAGAGATGATTTTCGGGTGGTGTGGTGCCCGCAGTGTCTAAAACTGTTGGATCTGCAATGAACTTTGGTGACCGGTCCATGAAAGGAATGGACCAAGGACAGAGCAGAAGTTGCCTCTGGGGGAGAGGGGGTGAGAGACTGGTTGGGGAATGGTTAACCATGTTGTAAAATTCAATAAAAAATTCCAATAAATAAAAAAAAGAAGAATGAAGGACAAATATCCTTTACCACTAATCACTTATATATGGGGAGCTTTATGTGTGACCTACAATATTCATAAAATTTGACCTAAATGGAGTTTACCGTATCATACACATTAAATCAGGAATTGAATGGAATATTGCCTTATCGGACACTTTTCAGACATTTTCATTCCCAGGTGTTATTTAGCCCAGCCAACGCTGCAGCAGCAGCTATCCAGCACTTTATGGATAGGATAAGATATGGCATTTATAACGCGCCTACGCACAAGTGTTTTAGGGTGCAATCACATAGTCGCAGATTTACTACAACATTATGTTAAACTTTATTTTCAGACTCCAAGAAGAATACACACCCCACGACCTGGACATTTCACTCCAACTCAGGAATTTTAATGTGACAAATTGTCCACTGCCCTTGAGGAGTATAAGGGTGACTACTCATCCCTCACTCTACTGCACACCAACAGTGATCCCAATCATAGAGGTGAAACAGGCACAGTCATGTGATATACCTCCTTCGCCTTTTGTGGTAGTGTGAGTAGAGGACAGGCTATACTCTTAAGAGGGGTGTGAATACGATAACGGTAGCAACCCAAACAGCAATAGCACAAGGGCCTCATCACGAGTTGGGCGGTGACGCCAGCGGTATTACTGCCAGCGGTATTAGCCCTACCACCAAACCCCCCGGCGCTATTAGCGCCGGATCACGAGTTTGGCGGTAATGGAATTCCCCATTCCCCACTGAGCCCATTCGGGAATGCCCCATTCCCCATTGGGCTCCATGGGGAATTTTCACGCTCTTACCGCCGGCGGATTTCCCGCCAGCGATAATAGCGCACATTTTTGGCTCAGAGCTGGGGAGAAATCCGCCGAAGCCCAGATTTGGCGGACCCTTAAATCCGCCAGTAATAGCGCGACCGCCGGATTTATGGGTTACCGCCAAACTCGTGATGAGGCCAAAATTGTCCAATAAAGGTTCAATGATATATGAACCCACCAATATGCAATATAACTGTACTATAAACACACTAACAGGAACCCGCCCCTGTGTAAAGAACACAGAACATGCAAAATAAAGATGATGCAAGCACTCTGGATAATGTAGCCGGGTGAAAGGCAAGAAATACCAATCAATGGCATTGAAAAGGATATGTCTTGTTGAATAAGGTGCAAATGGGTGGCTTAGCAGTCACTAGGGTCCCAAAGTGGACCAAGAGGGCTGGGGCCTTTCAACAGTACATTCCTCGGTCTTGTTGGTTCAACAGCATAGAAGCAGGCTTCAGAAGCAGGCTTCAGAATGCTGTCTTTGCTGGTTGAACCAGTTTGGGTGTGGCAAGCCTTACAGTTTAAGGAGGCAGGCCCTCGCCTACTGTTCTGACTGCAGCAACCACATGCAGCCTGGAGAGAATATGCAAATTGGCAAGTGGGGTCTCTGCCAGACATTAGTCCTGGTTACGAGAGACTTACCCAGAGTCTTTAGCTCACTATCTTTCACAGAGAAGAAATATCCCAAACATATCAGTCTTTGTCCTGCCCTGGGGCAGTCCAGCACCGAAATGCTAGGCAATTCTCCTCTGAACAAGAGTACCAACAGAAACCCCAGACACGTGTTTCAGTCTGGTTGAACCTCATCAGTAGGGAGGAGCTGTGCCTCTCTAAGAATAGTGAGCAAGGGGTCCACGTCTGGATTCCCCTAGTAACTTAGGGTGAGACCCAAAGATACTTGAATATGCAAATTGACAAGGGGGGTCCTGGGAGTCTCTCTGCCAGACATTAGTCCTGGTTATGAGAGACTTACCCAGAGTCTTTAGCTCACTATCTTTCACAGAGAAATATCCCAAACATATCAGTATGGCCTAGATCCTTTGATCAATATGAATTTGGGGTGGTTGTAGGTGGTTGAAGGCAAGTTCTGGAGGAAAATTCTTGGCCTTCCTCAGTGCATCCCAATGGCCGCGATTAGGCTTGAGTTAGGAATTACCTCCCTTAAAGGCATCGTTCTAAGAAAGAGAGTGGAATTCTATATCAGAATCAATAATAAGCCTAATAACTTGCTCCTCATGGCTATCAAAGAGGATGCACGGAGCGGTAGACAACAAGATCTAGAAGTGAAAATGAATACCCTGTTTGAGGAAATCAGCTGGTCTCCGGAGTGGGGAAAGGAGAATGATCACCTTTTCCACTCTATGCAGAAACGTTAAAATCTCTGCCATTGGCAGAACAATTTCACACACCTAGAAAGCCTGAAAAGTTATAAATTCATTTCACATGTGTTGTTTACGTTCAAAAGCCTCAGCCCTATTTAAATCTCTGCCCTTCTGACTTGCTAAGGCGTTTTGTTTTGCTTCTGCGTATTAACTATCTGCCTACTCTGGTCTCCAGAGGCCCTGAAATGGGCCTAATGGAATCAGAAAGGTATTGCAGAATATGTGCATTGCGCACTGAGTCTGAAACTGCACGACATGTTCTGTCCCAATGCCGAGCGATGAGTAGAAGCCGAGTTAAAAACCTTGGGAAGTTTGCCCACAATCTTGAATATCTGGAGCAGGTAGAATTCTGGCATCAGTGGGTTAATTCATTGAGTCCTAAACTACATATAGCACTTTTTCAGGTATGGCGTGTAGCCTCTATCTGTATGAATTGCTGTGCCAGGGCTGGCCCTGTAATTAGGCATTTCCTCTAGAAGGTGCTTCAGAAAGTCAGATGCGAACCCTCAAACCACACTAAAACAGGTATTAATCTGTACGTATACCTACTAAGTAAGAAGTTTGTATGAGTTTTATGTATTTTTTTATGATATTAGTAGTTATTTGTTGCACTGATTGCTATTGTTTCTTCAATTTATTTTAGGAAATGCTTGGTTCATTTTATGATTTAGTATATTTCTTTTGTTTTCTGTTTGATGTTTTTTGTTGATATGTGTACTTATGTATAAAACTGTATCACATGAATAAATTATTAAATTATAATTATTATCGTTTTGGACAAGAGCAGCAGATTTCAATTCTGCCTCTGTCTGTTGTGACTTTGCTGCCACAGCAACCGTGACATCGGGCACCTCCGATCTTTAAACCTGCTGTGCGCCACAGAAGAGCAGAAGCTGCCGATTAGGAGACTGCTGCAGCAGGTCACAGGTGTACACTAAGCTTTTGGCATGGAGCTTTCTGGGAGGGGGTTGATTAGCAACCCCCCTTTCTGAGGTTTAGGCATGGAGCTTGAAAATCTCCCTATCTGAGATTTAATAAACATCTAAACTGCTAGGGCTTCTATACCCTTGCAAGATGCACACCCCTTGCATATTAACTGATTGTGTGGCCAGAGAAGCGCACCTTTGATCTGACCTCAGGACTGGATGTGGGATGTATTATTTCAATATATGCCATTGCGGTGGATCCTAGGAATATTGAAGCAATCCAAGACTGGCCTACACCAAGCTCTGCAAACAACGTCTAACATTTCCTGCAAATTCATTCTCAATTATTCTCAGATTACTATCCCTGCCACTGAAGTAAAGAAGTTCCATTTTCCATTGGAACAAGATTGATCACGTCACCCCTCGAAAAGAGCTTTCACTCTGGCTCCTATATATTTATATCCTTATATATCCCAACACAAGTCTCCAAGAATTGGACAGCAGAACCAGCAAGCAGGCAAGAAGAGCTGATTATTCTTCCCAGTATGATTTCTATTTGCTTTATATCCTTGACCCAGTGAATGTGGGCGATGAAGGAATCTCTTGTAGAATCCCTGAGGTGGGACCCAGAAGGAGTGCAACAGATGTTGTTCAGGGATAAAAATGCATCTTCATGGTTTCTACAAGAAGCCACTTCCAACTCTACCATGTAAAAAAGAAAAGAAAAAAAAATGTGCTTCATAATCTATAGACATTAGGAAAACCTATGAAGGCTACCATCTGTACATTTCTACTAGTCCTCAATAAAAACTGCCAATACTATCGGCGGCTACTTAAATCCAGGAGACCAGATCTGAGTGAGGGTAATAGTGCCTCCATAGCAAGGGCCACTATTTCATCCAGGCGCGACTACAGCAACGCAAGTAAGGGATGTATAGCAAAATGCCAAACCTTGCAAAATAGCACTGTGAGAATAATAAGAATGAAAGCGAGGAGAGACCACATCACAGAGGACAGGCAAGATCTCCACTGGCTAACACTGGAGGACAGAATTCATTTCAAGAGCAGGACTATGGTTCATAGATGCCTATTAGGGCAGACTCCTGCCTACCTTAAAGAATAAATCACTCTCTCGTACCAACACGATCACTAAGATCAGAGGCTTTGGTCCAGATTAACTGTCCCCCTCGATAAGGTCCAATGGACTGGGCTGGGCCTTTCCTGTGAAAGCAGCCCTGAAATGCAATAGCCTTCCGAAACAGCTCAGACAAGAGAAGAACTACCACATGTTTGGGAAAGCGCTTAAAACATATCTGCTCAGATGAGAGCACTTGATCCAGAGGTGGGAACGTGAAGCTATGTAGGAAACGATGTCTCCTTTTATATGTTAGTCCATGTCTACATGTAAGCGTCCGGAGGCTTGCGGGCTTACGCAGCAATATAAACACGCAAATAAATAAATAAACCTCAGCAGTATAAGGAACCTGTCCACAGTGCTGGGGAAGGATTCACGGGCAAACACCAATGTCATGGTCAGTGCTCATGCCAGCATTGCAGCAAGGGCAAGGGCCCAGACATGTACCCATGTCAAGAGAGTGGCGAGCCCAGAAGATTTGCGAGAGGTCATGTCAGTTGCAAACCTGAACGACGGGTAACACCGTACCATACACACAGAATAGTGGCAACGTACATGAGACAGAGAATAGCACGGTGGCTGCCGTCCAATCAATCCTCTCCTACTCACTGTGACCTCAAGGCTCCTTGGAGGGGCATCTGAAATCCACACCTCAACATGCAATGCCTCTTCCCCTAATTTGAGGGGCCCTTTGAAGTGGCATCAGACACTGCAGAAATCCCCATGCAGCACTCCTTCCTTAAGTCTTGCCAATGTGTGAGTCCCAGTGACAGGGTCAGGCAGAGGCGTCTGCAGCCAACCACAAGCCTGGCCACTGCGGGGGCTCAGCTGAGCAGAGAATTCTTGGGGTGAGCCATACTCACCGGACGTTGGCTGCCCTTCTCTCCTAAAGTGCAATCTCAGCAAACCAAAACATCATTCTTAGACTCGCCAAAGCCCAGCAGGGGTCAAACCTTCAGGAAAACAAGGAACAGTGCAGCTGTCCTCTCCAGGGACAGAAAGCAGAACATGAGGACCATGAACGAGCCAGGAGCTTTATACCACGCGCTATGGGGGGAAGTGGCCAAAAGAAAAAAGGAAGCATTTTTGGGAATGGGTTCTGTTGGAAGGCGGAAGTACTGTGACGAGGAAGAGGGGCATGGGACTAATGCCAAAATGCAGCACTGCCACTCTGGGGCCAAGAAGAGTGATGAGTGGGGGACGAGTCAGGGGCAATGCATGCCAGCGTAAATGCTGAGGGTCCCTTTTATTCAATTTGCATAGCGCAGTGTAGTGGTGCAGGGAAAAAGGCCGTGTGAACACACACTTGGAAGCCTCCTTTTGCCCTGCACACTTGCACTCCGCCGCGCAAATGGCAAAAAGTCAGGGATCCGCTTCGTTTATGAGTACCGCAGGACTCCAGAATGAGCCGCTCAGTGTCCGCACCGCACATTTACTCACTGAGGGGTGAGGGAGTGAGACGTGTGCTGGGAGTGAATGGGGTGGGTGGAGGATAGGAATTGTGCAAATAGTGAGTATGGTGAGGGAGATGCACTATGTGGACAGTGAGATGGGAAGACACCATGTGATGCTGACCTATTGACCCTGGCTCACAACCAGCTGAGCAGCAACTAACCACATATCTTGATTACGGACCAATGAAGGAAGGCCTTTACAATTCCGGCAACAAGCCCTAGATGACTGTTACCTCCCTGTTGTGTGATTTTGGTCCCACACTTACCCCTGGTTTTCATTTAAAGGTATGCCGAGTGTACAGAACTCTCCCTTTGGCCATGAACCTTGCATATGTCAAGGAACATGTGTCAGATACACGTGATGACTGTTCCAGTAACATGTGCTATTCATACCGATGGATTTATGTAAAGTAATGCAGAGGAGTCTTGTAAAGTGCAGCTCTGTTATTTTGGGGGGCTCGTTGCAGGTTACCCTGCACAGAAAGAGGTGGGGGGGGGGGGTGGTAGAGGGAAAGGCACGTGCTTATCCTGAGGCGTTGATGAGCATGACCCTGGAATGGAAAACACCATAGGGGCAAAAAGAGAAAGTGTTAGCAAGCTTTAAGGACGTGCAACTACCTGGAAAACGAACCTTGTTCCAGCAGGCTTGCTTCTGTTCTAAATGTGACTAATGGCAGGTTACAACAGGGGACACTTGCTAATGGAGCCAGCCACGTTTTTACTTTTAAATCACGCTGCAACATTTCCAAACCTAGAGGTACAGTTCCCTCTCGCCTATTTTGCTGCTGGTATTGCTTTTCCTTTGTTTTGTGGCAGGCAAAGAATTGGCATTTTCAGTTTCCCATAAAGCAGGGGCTATTTGTGGCAGGCGCATTTTACTGATATTCGCGGAGGCAAGTCTACTTGCAACCCACATAATATCTAGCTTGTGGATCGCCAGATGTCCAAGGGCCACGCTGTGATCAGGTGATCTACTGAGGGCAGAATTAGCCAGAGGTTCCGCGAGGAGCGCCAGCCTCAATGTATGCAAAAGAGCACAACTGGCCCAGGAACTTGTGCCACTGAAATCTGGGAAATGCAAATATAGTTGCGCACAGCATTGTGCATCATACAATGGTCATTTACATGGCATGCATGGCATGCATGTAGTATGCCGAGCCATGGATGCACCTTGTGTTGTGCTTGCTTGATTGCAAAGAAGCTGTTCCATATGTGCATGCTGCATATACATTAGAAGGCTGTCCGGTGAGCACGTATGCGGTGGGCATCCAACAGCCAACACAGCTGCTGATGTTTCATTCATCCGCATTCACATTAGGAATGTATCCTTGGATAAAGTTGCCAATTAAGACTAAAAGACCAGACTAAGACTCTAATCTCTGCTTCGGAGTCAGACCAGGCTCCTATCCTGACGGGCACAGGATGGGTAGCTGGCAGGTCATAGGAGGGAGGAATATTAGTATTGGCACTGCTTAGGGATCAGGCCAGGCTCCTATCCTGACGGGCACAGGATGGGTAGCTGGCAGGTCATAGGAGGGAGGAATATTAGTATTCGCACTGCTTAGGGATCAAGCCAGGCTCCTATCCTGACGGGCACAGGATGGGTAGCTGGCAGGTCATAGGAGGGAGGAATATTACTAGAGGCACTGCTTAGAGATCAGGCCAGGCTCCTATCCTGACGGGCACAGGATGGGTAGCTGGCAGGTCATAGGAGGGAGGAATATTAGTATTGGCACTGCTTAGGGGTCAGGCCAGGCTCCTATCCTGCCAGGCACAGGATGGGTCGCTGGCAGGTCATAGGAGGGAGGAATATTAGTATTGGCACTGCTTAGGGGTCAGACCAGGCACCTATCCTGACGGGCACAGGATGGGTCGCTGGCAGGTCATAGGAGGGAGGAATATTAGTATTGGCACTTCTTAGGGGTCAGACCAGGCACCTATCCTGCCAGGCACAGGATGGGTAGCTGGCAGGTCATAGGAGGGAGGAATATTAGTATTGGCACTGCTTAGGGATCAGGCCAGGCTCCTATCCTGACGGGCACAGGATGGGTAGCTGGCAGGTCATAGGAGGGAGGAATATTAGTATTGGCACTGCTTAGGGATCAGGCCAGGCTCCTATCCTGCCAGGCACAGGATGGGTAGCTGGCAGGTCATAGTAGGGAGGAATATTAGTATTGGCACTGCTTAGGGATCAGGCCAGGCTCCTATCCTGCCAGGCACAGGATGGGTAGCTGGCAGGTCATAGGAGGGAGGAATATTACTAGAGGCACTGCTTAGGGGTCAGACCAGGCACCTATCCTGACAGGCACAGGATGGGTAGCTGGCAGGTCATAGGAGAACCAATGAGAAGGAAAGGGAGGAATATTACTAGAGGCACTGCTTAGGGGTCAGACCAGGCTCCTATCCTGCCGGGCACAGGATGGGTAGCTGGCAGGTCATAGGAGGGAGGAATATTAGTATTGGCACTGCTTAGGGATCAGGCCAGGCTCCTATCCTGCCGGGCACAGGATGGGTAGCTGGCAGGTCATAGGAGGGAGGAATATTAGTATTGGCACTGCTTAGGGATCAGGCCAGGCTCCTATCCTGACGGGCACAGGATGGGTAGCTGGCAGGTCATAGGAGGGAGGAATATTAGTATTGGCACTGCTTAGGGATCAGGCCAGGCTCCTATCCTGACGGGCACAGGATGGGTAGCTGGCAGGTCATAGGAGGGAGGAATATTAGTATTGGCACTGCTTAGGGGTCAGGCCAGGCTCCTATCCTGCCGGGCACAGGATGGGTAGCTGGCAGGTCATAGGAGGGAGGAATATTAGTATTGACACTGCTTAGGGATCAGGCCAGGCTCCTATCCTGCCAGGCACAGGATGGGTAGCTGGCAGGTCATAGGAGGGAGGAATATTAGTATTGGCACTGCTTAGGGATCAGGCCAGGCTCCTATCCTGACGGGCACAGGATGGGTAGCTGGCAGGTCATAGGAGGGAGGAATATTAGTATTGGCACTGCTTAGGGGTCAGGCCAGGCTCCTATCCTGACTGGCACAGGATGGGTAGCTGGCAGGTCATAGGAGGGAGGAATATTACTAGAGGCACTGCTTAGGGATCAGGACAGGCTCCTATCCTGCCAGGCACAGGATGGGTAGCTGGCAGGTCATAGGAGGGAGGAATATTAGTATTGGCACTGCTTAGGGGTCAGGCCAGGCTCCTATCCTGCCAGGCACAGGATGGGTCGCTGGCAGGTCATAGGAGAACCAATGAGAAGGAAAGGGAGGAATATTACTAGAGGCACTGCTTAGGGGTCAGACCAGGCACCTATCCTGACAGGCACAGGATGGGTAGCTGGCAGGTCATAGGAGGGAGGAATATTAGTATTGGCACTGCTTAGGGATCAGGCCAGGCTCCTATCCTGACGGGCACAGGATGGGTAGCTGGCAGGTCATAGGAGGGAGGAATATTACTAGAGGCACTGTTTAGGGGTCAGACCAGGCTCCTATCCTGCCAGGCACAGGATGGGTAGCTGGCAGGTCATAGGAGGGAGGAATATTAGTATTGGCACTGCTTAGGGGTCAGGCCAGGCTCCTATCCTGCCAGGCACAGGATGGGTCGCTGGCAGGTCATAGGAGAACCAATGAGAAGGAAAGGGAGGAATATTACTAGAGGCACTGCTTAGGGGTCAGACCAGGCACCTATCCTGACAGGCACAGGATGGGTAGCTGGCAGGTCATAGGAGGGAGGAATATTAGTATTGGCACTGCTTAGGGATCAGGCCAGGCTCCTATCCTGACGGGCACAGGATGGGTAGCTGGCAGGTCATAGGAGGGAGGAATATTACTAGAGGCACTGTTTAGGGGTCAGACCAGGCTCCTATCCTGCCAGGCACAGGATGGGTAGCTGGCAGGTCATAGGAGGGAGGAATATTACTAGAGGCACTGCTTAGGGGTCAGACCAGGCATCTATCCTGACAGGCACAGGATGGGTCGCTGGCAGGTCATAGGAGGGAGGAATATTAGTATTGGGACTGCTTAGGGGTCAGGCCAGGCTCCTATCCTGCCAGGCACAGGATGGGTCGCTGGCAGGTCATAGGAGAACCAATGAGAAGGAAAGGGAGGAATATTACTAGAGGCACTGCTTAGGGGTCAGACCAGGCACCTATCCTGACAGGCACAGGAGGGGTCGCTGGCAGGTCATAGGAGGGAGGAATATTACTAGAGGCACTGCTTAGGGGTCAGACCAGGCACCTATCCTGACAGGCACAGGATGGGTTGCTGGCAGGTCATAGGAGGGAGGAATATTAGTATTGGCACTGCTTAGGGATCAGGCCAGGCTCCTATCCTGACGGGCACAGGATGGGTCGCTGGCAGGTCATAGGAGAACCAATGAGAAGGAAAGCGAGGAATATTACTAGAGGCACTGCTTAGGGGTCAGACCAGGCTCCTATCCTGACAGGCACAGGATGGGTAGCTGGCAGGTCATAGGAGGGAGGAATATTACTAGAGGCACTGCTTAGGGGTCAGACCAGGCTCCTATCCTGACAGGCACAGGATGGGTAGCTGGCAGGTCATAGGAGGGAGGAATATTAGTATTGGCACTGCTTAGGGATCAGGCCAGGCTCCTATGCTGACGGGCACAGGATGGGTAGCTGGCAGGTCATAGGAGGGAGGAATATTAGTATTGGCACTGCTTAGGGGTCAGACCAGGCACCTATCCTGACGGGCACAGGATGGGTAGCTGGCAGGTCAAAGGAGAACCAATGAGAAGGAAAGGAAGGAATATTAGTCGAATCACTTTTTGAAAATGCAAAGCTTTACACGAGAAAGGCACTTACCTTGACATGCAAATTGATGCTGGACTGTTCAGTGTTTGTGTGTCCATCCAAAATGTTCTACTTTGGCTTTTTCTCTGAGGAAGGAGGATACTGTATATTTGGGGTCAGCGACACCGCCTACAAGTTGCTCTCAATGACCTGCCTGGACACACCAGTCCCCTATTCTGACGTACAAAATAGAAGTGCCTCAAGACACATCAATTTATAACTATGGAATACATACATCTTCATCCCCATCATCATGGGATGTCTGGTCCAGCTGACGCTGGTATGTGATGTTTTCCTTAAGTGAATGGTAGAATGATTAAGCATAATCTCGCACATACACTGGCCGCCTTTACGCTCAGAGTTCTTTGGGTTGTTTAGCAGGTCACATCCAAGCATTGCCTCTTGCTTTAGTATCTCACATCCGCCTCATTGTACGGTAAACTGGTGATACCGAGCACCCCTACGGCTCTATACAATAGGAGCAGGCACCTATATAAAGCATGCCTGTGTTTGTAACCTGCAGTTGATGCCACAAGTGGCACAGACCCGGTGGAGCGGATGACTCCCTGGAGCCTTCTCAGATACCGGCACTGGCTTAATCACATCAGAGCAAGTAACTATCATCCCATCTGGCCAAAAAATATGTAATGAACCAGCTGATGAGGAACACAACCCAAACTCAACTCTTTGGTCACTGTATGCGGTCAAGATGTGACGGTGTTAACAATCACAACTGCTCATACGTAAAGTGCAATTGTCCAAAAAGAGTTGGCTGAAATGAAAAACATATTCTTGGATAATCCACCTTCAAGCCATCAAAAGATAAATAAGAGTGGATTAAAAATCCAAATGCAGAATTTCGATTGTCTACAATAAATAAGAAGGCCAATAAACTAGCGGTGGATGTGCGCGAGTTTCTCTATCCATATTTAGCAGAAGGTTACCCTACTTCTAAAAGGAGTATAACAGTGGGTTGAATAATCAATCTCGTGGACGACCATATCAACAACGTAAATGGTTGACTTCCGTGAATCTTTGAGGAGTGGCTCTTCAGGTCCATATCCAAGGAACCAAACACTGCATTTGGGTTATCCGAGAGACCAAGTTTTAACTTGCTGTAATATGTTACTGTCTAGTCTGTGCTAGAGATTCAGCACCCAGATCTGTGCACACATGAAGAGACTGAGAGACCAGCAATCATGTAAGAGCCAGGTCAGTTTCAAACCTGAGATTAGGGGCTGTCAAACCCCACACGTAGACTAGTGGCAATGATCGCGATACTGAGACTAAAACAGAGACCACAGACATATTCTGTTGAAGGGGGCCGTAATCCATAACCAAGGGACAATAGGCCCCCATTGTAGGCAGAGTCCTCTCTCAGGGCAGAAGACGGGATCAATTCTATCAAGGGTACCCCCAACCGGCTTTTCCAGGAATCTTTTGAAGAAGGATGGAATAACATAGATGAAATTGGCGGATCTAACCATACAGGACAGACCTCTCCGTTGATTAAATATGCCTTATGCAAAATAAATAATATAGAAACATTGATTCTAATGGCGTCACTAAACATAACACACTTAATATGCAAAAAGTTATTAATGAATAAGCAACTACCATTGTCACTGCCTCTAAGTCTACTCAAGGGCGATGCAACATGTGGCCAGTGAGAGGGGAAAAAACGTGAGTGAGAGAGAAATAAGCCCTGTGCAGTAATCAACCTTCTCAGAGACATCATAGCCACCTTAAGTAACTGCCTGCCCCACCAGATCTCACTAGTCAACCTCATCAGATCTCACAATGCAATCTTCATAGTAGCACCTGCCCTTTCAATACCTCAATACCTTTCTCAATGTGATATCAATGATGGGTAAAACCTCTGACACTCAATATCTGTAGAAGGTGAGGAAATGAGGGCTGGATACCTGAAGCAGTCCGCAAAATCCAAGGAAAAAAATCTCAAAATATCAAAAACCACCTCTCAAAATCACCATGGTCTTTTATCAAAAAAGCAGACAGAATACGCACAAAATGCTTCAGAAAGAGTCAACGTAAGTTGGAATCAACTTTGGAGCCAGCATCAGCCAAATAAGAATAAGATCTGTTCATGGGTGGTGAGATGTTATGCCATGGGTAGACATTCAAAAATACTCTCCATATAATTCAGTAAAAATTAGTAGTTAATCTCACAAGCAAAGAGCAAAAGTCCTCTTGCAACTCAAAAGCCATATAAAATGTAAGAGGCTTTAAAAAGGCAGGCAGAAGAAAGGAGGGAGTTCTCCTCTCCCCTCTTGCATGAAGAGAGTACTCGTAGACTGCCTCTGTCCTCCAGTTGGTATCAGGTAATAAAATTGCGGCAACAATTTTGCTGGTAAAAAAAATTGCGGCAAAAATGCTGTGGTTTGACCCGGTAAAGGTGTACCCCATTATACCATTTAAGGGTTGCAAGGGTGTCCCCCGCTCCACTTAAATGGTATAATGGGTCTGGGGATTGCAGGGGAGTCGCCCACATCCTTTACATGATTGTGGCGGCAAAACCACAGCATTTTTGCTGCGATATTTTGTATACACAGCCATTTTTGCCACGATTTTAAGACAGTTCCCGTCTGCCTCCTCTCTTCTCCTGCCAGCTCCAGTCAGGTCCGCACACAGCAATCTCATGCTCGGTCTTACGAATTCAGTGCATTTATAATATCTGAGCATAAACTGTCAACTCCCCCTATTCGCATAATATCTAACAGAAGCAAAAAGCTGTTTAGATCATCGGACGGTTATCTGTGCACAGCATCGTTCACAGAAGCAAAATTAGTGTTTATGATTACAGCAAGGCCACTGCAGATTGACTAAACCTTTCACCCAGTTCTATGAGTCTCTGTCATAGCGCACTGAATCTATAGGATTTGCAGGAAGTACTGCGTATTTTAGTTATGTATACTATAACCGAGGCACATGGAACACTTCCCAGACAGTCCGCAATGCATTCCAGGAGCATTGTTTACGTGATTTACTCACAATGTTTTATACGACATTAAGCCCGGAAATCCAAACCCGATGTTATTTTCTGCATTTAATTGCAAATCATACTTATTGCCTGAATTTATCAAACGCATTACACTGTGTGCCCATGTTAATGTGTTAATGACTACGTGGCTGAGAATAACACTCAGACAGTATATCCCAAGCATGGTGTAAAGACTGGAGGGGGGTATCTTTACTCCTGCCCTCTATATGGCAGAGTAGAAGCACAGATCACCCCAGCCAAGATTCTCTATATGATAGCTATGGACGAGCATCCAAGGCTTAAGTTCTCAGGAGGTGATGCAGGCCCCCCCACAAAGGAATGCCCACACACTGTGTTATGTGCTACCACAATTCCTTATATAAAAATAAGGCTCAATATATATATACACAATAATAATACACTTTGTACTTTAGCAAATCTAATATGGCAAATATATACAATGTTTATGTGGTACCAAACATGGTTATTGACTCCTTTAAAATGCACCAATTGCTGACAGTTTCTAATGGCATACAAATCAAACAGTAATCTGCATCAGCATAGGACATAGGAAGCAAGGCAAGTTGGTTTAAACAATGGCAGAATAGTACATTAGCTACTAAGACACAGGTCTGTGTGAGGACCCCCCCCCCCCACCTGGGCAACCTGTAATGCAGGGTATTAACAAGCCCAGTCCATTTATGTTAAAATAGTCTTGTTTCCTGGTTAAAAATGTTCCACTACCGCAAAGTTCCCAAGTTAGCAGAGTTTGTTCGACGATTCGTCGACGGATCCCTCGAGGGTGGACTCCCTTTAAAGCAGGAGCCAAAGGGTGTCGGATTACTCAAAGAAATGTGAACACGGGCATCGAGACTGCAGCTTTGGTCTTTGCGATGCTTGTCGACGATCGTTCGAGGACGTCCTGGGAAGATGAGGCATGCAGTGCACCTCAATGCAAAGAGTTTGGTGCCGCAAAGAAGACTTTATGAATAACGTAGGCCCGGCAGTGGGCGCCAGGTGTCGACAATGGCTGTTCTGTGGATCTTCACTGGTTAGCGTCTGTGGACTTCGGGTGGCAAGAAACCCACCGCGGATTCTCCTCGGTCAAAGCGGTCGACAGTGATGGCTAGGGAGCCCTTCGTTTAAAATGTTCTTAGGCAAAAGTGGAGCATTGCAGCTCCTGTCGTCGAGCAGCACAGTGTCAAGTGGTCCCCGCTTCTGGGCAACACGCTTGACGGGCTTCCAGCGGTCACGGCAATCCTGCAAACCCTGGTCGACGACGATGGACTTAGATGGCCTCGATGTCTGGGTGCTTTACTTCAAGTTCTCGGCAGACCCCATCTTCAGTCGACAGCCTTTTGGGACGGACTTCCAGGGTGCCTCGAGGAAGATCAGCTTCTGCACGATGTTCCCTCGTAACTCGGGAAGAGGTCTCCTAGCCAGGTACTCTCTTGGATCAGTCCTCGACAGACTAGACAGCTTTCGGATTTCGTCAAAGGAAAACAGCAGCAATAATTCTTCTTCTTCTTCAAGCTGGTCTTCAAGGATAAGTAGCTTCAAGTTTCAACTTCAGTTTCTAACAATTTGGTAAGTGAGAGGTCCCCAGATATACAGATCTGCATTCACACTGCTGACCCTAGCTCAGTCAGCCAATCAGTCAGAAGGGCATTCATGCAGGCAGGCAGCCAATCAGGCTCACAGTGCATTCAGGCCATTCACGTCCACCCAGACACCCATGACAAGGAATGTGGATTGGGGCAAGCATCAAGCCTTTCAGCACACAACACTGCATTCATGTCACTTTCAGGCAAGGCTGTCTCATTCTTTGTGTTTCACACACACAGAAATCAGACACCCATAACATTAAGTGCATATTGATCACACACTCCATTCACACAGGTCCCACCTCAAGGGGATACCGGCAACATACAGTCACCGGGAAGGCTCCAGCCAGTCAGGCCTGGACCTCACACAATACTATGTATGGTTTCCACCCAACAGCCAGTCAGGGGAAGGGACAGAGTCAGGGCTTCTCAGGTCTTTGAAAAAACAAAGTAACAGGTAATAGAAACCAAGAGGCCACAGGGGCCATCTTGCTTTCTATAAGGAATCCACTGATTCCTATGGCAGGGCTCGGGTATCCCAAAATGGAGGATACGCGGAGCACCTGTCAAATTCAGCATGGAGCTGAATAAAACATACACTAGGGGTACAGGGTTGTACCCCCACCCAATAGGAAGGGCTGCACTACCAGGAGTCCCATATGGACTCCTGTGCAGAAAACACAGAACACACACAATAAGGGAGTATAGGACAAGTACCTAGAGGCCCTGTCCCGCCAATACATTTCCATGGTTAAAACTAAAAACACGTAACAAAACTTTGGCATTCTTTAAGAAGAACACAAACTTGATAAGCCTATACTAGCGAAAGAACTTGACATTGTGTTTATGGATGTCTAACAATATGAAGTGGTAGTTGGTGATCTACTATCTAGAATAAACCTTTATAAGTAATCAAGAAAGATCCTACCCCACTAATTAAAAATATAATTCTAGAAGTTTATTTATTTATTTTCATTTGTAAAGTGCCTAAACACTGAGGCACCAGGGTGCTGTTGCAGACCAGTTACATTTATACACAGGCTTCAGGCATGGCAGTAAATAAATAAACAATCAATGGGAAAAGACATGGATTGCATGCAGAGCATTGTCTCGGTAGGAGATAGATCAGGCGAAGAGCCATGTTTTCAGTGTTTTTCAGAAGACCTAGTAAGATCTCTCTGCTCTTAGATCTGCTGGAAGGGAGTTCCAGTGGTTCGCTGCAGCTGTTGGGCAGCTTATCCCCCCTCCGTTGGTTCTTTTTATTCTTGGGATGGCTAGATTGTGGGCATGTATGGACTTATTGGCGTGTTGGCTTTAGCTCTTTTGATTTTCTGGGACAGGTATTGCGGGGCAGCCTTACTCAGGAATTTGTGGGTGACAGAGAGAGCCTTGAAGACAATCCTTTCCCTGATCGGGAGACAATGCACTTTTTTTCTGGCGGCTGTGGTGTGCTGCTTTTTGGGGATATCCAGTGCTGCTCTCCGGGCATTGTTCTGCGTTATTTGCAGTTTGTTTAGGTTCCTTTTGGAAGTACCTGCAAAGAGGACTTTGCAGTAATCCAGTCTCGCCCATGTAATTGCTTTGGCAATGGTCATGCAGCTTTCTTTGGTAAGGAATTGTCTTGCTGCGTTGATTAGTTTGGCTGTATAAGCTGCTGATGAGGCAACAGCACTGACTTGTTTGTTGAGGGATAGGGAGGCATCCAGGTGTACACCTAGGGTTTTTACTGCATCTGAGACAGGGATCTGTATTCCGTCTATCAGGAAGGAAGTGAATTGTGGGCTGAGTTTCTTTAGTACTGCCGGGGAGCCTGCTGATAGGATCTCAGTCTTGTTGTTTAAGCATAGGCAGTTAGTTGCCATCCAAGACTGTACTGTAGAGTAAACTCTGTTGAGCATAAGTGAGTCTGTGTTGTAAGATCCTGTCGGGGGAAGGAGTATTTGGGTATCACCGGCATAATTTGTGTAAGATATGCCGAGGTCATCCAGAAGATCAAATAAAGTTTTGGTGAAAATGTATAGGGATGGGGATTACACAGGAGCCTTGAGGGACACCACAAGGGATGGGTATGGGTTGGGCACTGTCAGTGTCTGAGAAGACTCATGGACCTGCCTTCCAGGAAGGAGACAATCCATAGCGAGGCTTCCTTTTAGAAATTGGCTGCGGCTGTGAAGTGATGGCATAGTGTTTTGTGGTCTACCAGGTCGAATGCGGCCGATAAGTCTAGTAGGAGGAGAAGTGCTGGTTTGCCCTCATCCCTGAAAGAGGCTATTTGAATCTTAAGATCTAGTAGTGTGGACTCTGTGCCATGGCCCAGGTGGTACCCTGATTGCTGCATCCCTAAGATGTGATTGGATTCTAGGTAGTGTTGGTTGTAGGCTGCTCGGTCTAGAATCTTTAGCAAGAAGGGTACAGTGGTAATTGGACAGTAGTTATTGGGCAATGAGGGGTCCAATGTAGGTTTTTTTAGCAGTGGGAGGACCCAAGATTCTCCGAGTTTTGTAGGAACAGTGCTCGTAGCAAATGAGGAATTAATTAATTTTGTAATAAAGGGGACTGGGGATGCAGAGCAGTCTTTTATGATTGCTGCTGGGCATATGTCTACTTTGCATTTGATTGGTTTTAGGTTTTTGAGTATATTGGCTGTTTCCAGCTCTGTGACGGAAGGAGGATGCAGTGTGTGACGTAGTGCTGTTCGGGGGTTGGTCTTGACTCGTTTGTCTTTGAGATTGTTCTGAAGTAGACAGATTTTAGAGTGCATGGGGTTCTGTATGTTGGTGCACCATGTTTCGTCTTTATTGATCGGTGAGGGTTATGATGCTGGGTTCACAAGTTCTCTATGTTTCCTAAATAGTTCTTACTAGTTGGCATTTTTTGGCTATTCTGGTATTGTAGATTGATGCTTAAACAGCTATGATGGCTTTCTTATATTCTTTTGCAGTCCTGTTGAAGGCCAGATTGTATTGTTTTGTGGGGGGGGGGGTTTCTGCAGATAGCTCCCGCTTGTCTTTTCTGGGAGCGAAGTTCTTGCATATCAGATGTGAACCAAGGGTTGCAGTGGTCTGTGGGTTTTGTTTTTCTGGGAAGGAGTGGGGCTACTGGGTCTATGGCTTTGGTTAAGGTGCTTATGTAGATCCCGGCTAGGTTATGGGGGTCGTTTGAGGCTGGGTTTCCTAGAGCCAGGGGCTCGAGGAGGGAGGGAGATCGATTCTTTGGAGATTTCTTTTGAGCTTTTCATCCATGTGGGTGGAGCTTGTTTGAAAGGGGGGAAGCTAAATGCCAGGACGTGATGGTCCGATCACGGGCAGGGATTGTTGGAGGTGATGGTGTTCTGGCTCTTCAGGTCTGCTATCCAGTCCAGGGTTCTACCTTTGATGTGTGTGGGGATGTGACACAGTGTTTGAAGCCAAAGTCTGAGAGGGCGTGTGTTCTGATGGGTCACGGAGGCCTAGGTTGAGGTCTCCTACTAGTAACACCCTAGATGTGGGTTTGATGTTTTCCGCAATGGTGAGGGTGAGGTTTTCTTTGAAAATGGGAGAAGAGGCTAGGATGTGAATGGGAATGGAGTCGGTGGGTGCAGTGACATGTTTAACTGAGAGGTGTTTGTAGTGGCCTTCTGTTGAGGAGCTGGAAAGTCTTATCTGGAGGCAGTCCTTGTGGATGAGTGCTACCCCTCCCCCTCGAGAGTCTGTTCTATCACATCTGAGAATAGTGAAACCTTCTGGAAGTGCTAAGTACAGCGCAGGGCCTGAAGCTTGCTGGAGCCAAGTTTCGGTAATAGCCAGTAGGTCTAGGTTCAAGGTTGTGATTAAGTCATTAATGTCCAGTGCATGTGCGGACAGGGACCTGGCATTGATGAGGGCTCTGTTTAGTGTGGGCACTGTTGCTAGCGTGGGTGTAGGTGGTTTCTTAGGGCTGGGCATTTTGGAGTTTAACCCTTGGTATTTGCAAGTGATGTTTGTGCTGGCAGTTTCTTTATTGTCTTCAGAAGAGACAGTCTGGAGTAGAAGGCGCCTGGATTTATGCCTGGCAGGTTTCATGTGTCTGATTGTACATTCCTCTGTATATTGTTTATGCGATTTTGTAGATGTGTGGCTGGGTCGAGATCTTACATTGAGATTATCATTTCTCCTTGTCGTGAGCACTGGGAGGTGGGAGGGGATTATCTCTGGTGGTTCTGGCACCAAGCGTATCGTTCCTTATTTGGACTGGTATTTGAGTAGTGACAGTTATGGATTTTGGAGTGGGGGACTTGTGCAAGGCGGTGTGGAGGATATTTGTCCAGCGTAGTTGGTTCAATGCCTCCCATGTGGGCTGTTGTGATGTTTGAGATGATTTTTGTGAGTTCTGCTCAGGGCTATTGGATGTTGGGAATTCAGGTGAGGTGGTGATCAGCATGTGGGAAGCGATGCCAGCCCTGGGCTGTGGTGGTTTGCAGGATGTGCAGTGAGGGTACTGCGCTTGCTGGGCAGTTGGTAGCTTGTGGAGTGAATGTGACTTGGGGAATGCAGTGCTGGGGTTTCGGGGGTGAGTCGGGATTCGAGCTTGTGCTGTGTTGTGGACCGAAGGTGACTTCAAGGGGGAGGAAAGGGGTAGGGCAAGTGCTGGAGGGGTGGTGCGGGCAGTGGGTCGCCGTTAACAATACTACACTTCCATCGACACCAAGAGTGCCGGCAGTGCATAGGGGTGCCTCGGACTTACCTTCAGTGTTATGGTTAGTGGGTACAACAGGGTCAGTCCTGTGCTGAGTCCTAAACGACCAGCAGAGGAGAGCAGCAGAGGGCTCTTTCAGCCTTAAACCTCTGTATTCAACTGAGGCGGGCTTCGCTCTCAGACGAGCTGCTTCTTCCTGGCTAGGTTTGTTCCCTGGGCAAGCACTAGTCTCTATCTGGGAAGCACAGCTAAAATGAATCCAGGGCAGGGCGAGCACAACAATGCATGGGGGGTGAACACAGATAAAATCAATTGGTTCACAGCAGGGCGAGCACAACATTGCATGGGGGGGTCCATGTGCCTGTGGCCGATTACCAGGTGGGAGTGGCGAGGAGTGTTGCTCCATGCTCCAGCACGCTAGGACAGGCTCGGACAGGGGAGTTAGGAGTGGGCCTTTGGTGGGGGCCGGCGTTCGTCTGCCAGCTTCCCTGATTGGGTGGGATGTGAGGGGGTTAGCCAACCTCAAGGGCTTGCATGCAAAAACTCAGAGTACTCCAGTGCTCGTATGCAGGTCAGCCATTTTTGAATGGTCGGGGGTCAGAAGAATTCAACCCCGAGGGGCAACCCAAGTTGCCGCTAGGGGGTTCATAACACAACAATATTTTAACTGTAATAACCCCAGGGCAGTTCATGTGCCGAATGAAATACCCAAGGATTTGTTAAATCTTCCAGATCACGCAATAGTCAAAGGCAGTAGATCCATTTTGTAACCTCTCAGCAAATATGTAGATGTATTTCTGCAACCGTTAAGTCAGAAAATATCTACCTACTTATGGGATACGATAGAGATTATCCAACTAGTTGAGGGTATGCAATTTGACCCACAGAGCCAATTACTAGTGGCACTCAATATTTATGCATTGGACAGAAACATCGCAAAGAATACGGATAGTCGAGGAGGAGCCTCAATGAAGTAGAAACTGAAGAGGGCATGCCTACCGACGTGTCTTAGAACTGAGAAGTCTGAAATTACAGAATGTTTTTCTGAATTTCAAGGATGTCTTTTACTAACAGTTCCATGGAATAGACATGGGAGTAGCTTTTCCCCCTAGCTTATTGATGTTTGTTTATGGCTACATGCAAGAAAAACATCTTTTGATGGAACAAAATCAATATTTATCAATCATTTATAGAAGTTACACATAGAGGATGTGTTTAATTGTTTTGTCTGGCAATATATCTATACTTGACGAGTGCTTGCTTTGAATAGTTGAATAACCTGAACTCATATAATCCATTTACCAAACATCAAAGCAACTCAGATATTCATTTCCTTTATTTCTAAATCACAATAAGGTCCGACAGAGTAAAATGTATCCGGACCCGAAAACATAGTGACTGTAATACTCCCTTACATCATGCTCGTTTTCATTGGCGTGCATTATGTGATCATTTAACACACTGTCATATGGTCAATACCTTCGCAATAGAAGGAGCTGCAGCAGTATAAAAAATACGATCAAAATGCTTGAAAGATAATTTGGTGCACTCAGGGCACCGGACCAATACTGGAGAAAAGCAAGATGGTCAAAGTGTCCCCTGGAATAAATCAAAGGTTGTATATAGGTGCCAACAAAATCAAACCAATGAAACTAAATAATGGAGCGCACTGCGTGCAAAGAAAAAACGGCTTTATTTACTTTACTTTGCAAAAGTAATGGCTGGGAGAACATGACATGCAAGCAACTATCTCAACCCGCACACACCAGGCCAAGAAATATAAGGTGGAAAAAAAAGACTTTACATAATTACAAAAAACATTTAAAAAATGTAACAGTCATTGTCTACTCTTATCAAGACCCCATAGAACCCTGTACATTGGAATCTACCATTGGCTAATCCACATTCCCCAAAACCACCCAGGTCCAACCCATCAACTAGAACATCAGTACCACAAACATAAACTCATTGGTTGGCAGTTTTCATGCTGACAGTGATAAAAAGTCTTTAGGCCATTGACTGAAAATTCTTACGGAGGCCTTGGATGTTGCATCTCTCCGAGACAACCCAATTAACAATCAATGTGAACAGAGAGATCAAAACGTGGCTTAAAAATTTAACAAAAAAGTGAGTCCCATCTCACTTCCCATGCTCAGACCCCAGTGATCCCAGACCGTTCACTAACCATGAATAGCACATTCTGCAACTCGCGCCTTGATACATGTTGCCAATGCAGGTGTACAGTCTTCTAATAAGGTCATGGGATGAAAAGCTGTTTTAGAAAGAAACATGGTGGGGGCCCTGTGTCCAGAAAATCATTTCCCCAATGTATTGGTGTTGCCAATAGATTCTATCACAGGTGCGATAGCACTGACTTGTCTTTGGGGGGACGGTGTATATGCATCTTAGCTGTGTATCTTTGGCAATGTTGCTACATGAATCCTTGTGCACTTGGCAATCAGAGCTCTGTGTTTTAATCTAGTTATCCTTGTGAACTAAATAAATCGCTGTATATCTAGTTCTGAGTCCTGGAAACAGCCGATTCTCACAGCATCAGCCAACACCATCATCTCCTCCCTACTTCCCTGACCTCCAAGCAGAAGTGAAAAAGAAAACTTTTAATAAAATGAATCAATTGTGCAGCTTCGACTGGGGCCTTGTCTCAAAATGACCATAACCATTCTCAGTGTTACAACAAAACTAATGTTATAATATTATCACCCTTCATATTTTATTATTATACGGTCTGTGTCTTCAGCAACCTAAGGCTCCCTGAAGTTCATCAAAACTAGTTCCCTGAAGTGTGGCAAAGCTAACTCTATTCTACCTGTGTCCATATTCTACAAAACAGCATGGCAACTTTCCAAACAACTAAATGCCTAAAAACCTTTATTATAGAGTTTTCTTATTTTACATTTCCGCTCTTGCTTGGGAGGTCTGGGAGCCGGTGTATGGCGCTGTATCTGCCCTACCTGCACCATCACAAAGTCATGGGTCATTGTCTATGTGATAACTGTTCTGTTTGTGAAGTCACTAAAAAAAACTATGGAGTTTAAATGTCCTACCAAGACATGGCAGACTAGAAACTTCATTAACTGCCACTCCAAATCATTTACTTATTGCTGAGGGTGTCCCTGGCACCTGTTCTATATAGAGAGAGTCAAAAGCGATGTGAACACTAGAATTACAGAACATAGGTCCAGAATTAAATGAAAATCTCTGGGAGCCCCTTTAGTCCAACATTTTGGAAGAAGGACACACAGAAAAGGTTTACAACGGTAAGTGATTGACAAGGACTATCCAAGTCATTTATACAATTCCCAGAGCAAAGCTGACCCCATAAGGCACTAACGTGGATACACCATATACAGAAGCATGTAACAGGCCTAAATATCAATTGGGTTGTTTTAGGACACATTATAGTCACAGCTGTTTATAATAACTATATCCCTGTGAGAGCCATAGCTCAATATAAATTGTTCAACCATGTGAGCACAATGTAAGATTCATAAATGCATTGACAAATGGAATTGAAATTTGAATGATTATATTTGTGTGGAACAAAGAAGTCATCCTTCTAAAGCTTGGAATAGATGCACTGTTGCCATTTATTATGTTTTCATACATCTGTGCTCCTAGATTAGCCTTTTTAGAGTTGATTATATTCCTTACCCTACAGGATGACTATTTCTTTCTCTTTTGAGAACTTACTTGGGCATTTAAGTTAGAATTCCAAAAGGAAACTGATATCACAGGAGAGAAGGTGGCACTGCTCAACGGAATATCATGTTTTTTAACATAAAAGCAATTTGCGCCGGGCCAGCTTGTTTCAACAGTGTACACACATAACATAACACAATAACACAATAAAGGAGCTGAATTGTTTTGGAGGAACATAAAAAATATGTGGGGTTGCCCGAAAGATTGCTCGAGGTCATGGTGATCACAGGTGATGGGGATTTGTGGCAGGTTGATTGGCCGTATGGTGCAACACATCACCTGTTTGAACACTGAGCCGTTGGAAATAGGAGGAATTTTGTGAGCTGTTCCAGCATGTTCGAAAGGCGCACTCACACACAAAACATGCAGTTGAATTGCTTTGGAGAACAGAAATAAACTTGGGGGTGCTGGGAAAATTGTTGGTGATAACAGGCAGTGAGTGGACTTTTGTGGCTGGTTGATTGGCTGTGTGATGCAACACACCACCTGCTTCATCAGGGAGCACTAGGCAGGAGGAGGAGGCTGCGCTGGGCTGGCTTGTTTGAATCGGAGCGCCCACACACAAAACAATCACACATTCATTGTGTGGGAGGATTGAAAAGAAATGTGAGTGCTGGAAAAATTGTTGGTGGTGTTGGCGATCACAGGTGGTGGGCATTTGTGGCAGGTTGATTGCCTGTGATGCCTAATGGGCAGTAGGATGCACAAGGAATTCTATTTAACACGTGAACATTTCAGTTACTTTCAAAGGTGGAGCTTAAGCCAGGTGCAAGAGCATTCAGGACCTTTGGGAAACATGCCTGCCGGAGTCCATGTTGTTTGAGGAAAAAAGCAACATCAGTTAAGATATCCACTAAACAAGTGGTCAAACTTGAGAGGTGTGAGGTGAGAAGAGGTCCTGTTTATGCAGTGAAATGTTGCATGGTTCACTGCAGAAAGAGGGCCTGCTGCAATTGCTGAAGATGCATAACTCTTGGTTCTTAGAACAGTACCACATCAGTCAATAACCACAAATTGTACATCCACGACTGCTACAACAAGTACTACAAGAATTCAAACTCTGGTTGTGTTGGTAGCTACTAGTTCTTCAAATGTCATGCTTGAAGCTGCATCTGCCACTGCAGTGAAGCCAGTGCAAACCCCAACTTCCCTAATATCAGAGCCTGGCACAAGTGGGGATGCATCCCATGCTCCCCATTAGCAACAGACCCACGTACACGTCCACGTTCTGCAGAGGCTTGTTGTGATGCCAGCGGAAGAGACTGCCACTAAATCTGAGGGCAAAGGGGATGTTCTTGAGTGGAATTTCGATTTTCAGCTCTCAGCAGCAGTAGGTCAGGGGCAGCAGGGCTATGTCCAGTTGCCCAAGTTAGAGGAGCAGAACATTTTACAACCTAGCACACCCACTGCCATCACCCCCTCCCACTCCATTGGACTCTGATTTTGATGATGAAAGGGGATGAAGCTGAACCGGGCATTGATGACACCCCCTACTCAAGGGAACACTGGCAGCGGTTGTTATGTCTCTGGGCACTGATACGGAGTCGAACCCCAGTAGTTGCTAGGAGGGAGGTTTGGAGGAGCAGACACAGTCTAAAATGGTCCCTACTAGCAGCACAAACCTCACACAAGTTCAGGGCAGTGAAATACCCCTACAAGGCAATTGTTCTATGTACACTCTCAATGCAGCACCTCAGAGATCCCGAGGTGGCAGTGGTGTATGGCAATCAATTACAGTTTTTAGCAGACCATCACAGCAACCAGCACCACAACCTGCACCAGGGCACCTTGTGGAGATCCATGTTCCCTCCTCATCTGCCTCTGCTCAACAGCCAATGATACTTACTGTAAGTCCACAGTGCAATCTATGATGTGGAATTTCTCTGTACAGAGTCAAGAGCAGCATCACGCCCACTTTCCGAATGACGCACGTATAAAATGATTTTCGTTCACCCCATTTCGAGGTGAAAAAGGCTGCATTCTAGACTGTGGACAGTAGGGCGACACACGCAGAAGACAGAGTTGGAATGGGCAAGGCTGCACACAAGTGGCATCTGCAAGATCACAGAGGATTGAAGGAGAGGTAATTCTAAGCTGCCCCAGTCAAAGCACATTTTCTACCACAGGAGAAGATTCTCTGTATTTCATGCAGACTGACATTCATTAAAATGAAGTAACACCACATCCCCGTTGAGAATGACAAGATATTGTTGCTTTTGCAAGCACTGCAACATGACCGCAAGCAGGATCACAGTGGAGTCAGAGGATGATCTGTGTCTCAGTGGATAGGGCATTCTGGGCAGCAGAAGGAGTTGGCGGCATCTGTGGTTTCCATTGATACTATTAGTTCAGGGTCTACAGATGAAATTACACTGTGGTGATGGATGAGGTGATGATGAGCAAAAGTTTTAATGACACATACACCCAGAGCGTGGACTAGCAAGTGTGAGGCATTGTGTGTGTCTACTATCACAGCATCAAAAAAGACAGGCAGGGAAAACTGTTTATGAATAAAAGACAAATGTCTTCTCCAACATTATAAACATCGACAGGTAACACACATGGCTGCTGAAATATATTTTTATTATGTTTTCTTCACAGCTACATTCTTCCTTTCTGCGAATGTCATCGTTTCCAGATACCGAGGGATGGTTTCTTCAGCCAGCAGTGGCAGATGCGCCTAAACGGATAGATTTTGATTACGCTGATGTGGGGCGATCGCCCGAGACCGATATGCCCTTTGGCGGTACCAGCATCAAACAGCAACCGGTCATCGTTTACGGTGGTCTAGCAAGAAGCTGATGCTGAAGCCTTGTGATTTAAGGTGCCATGAATGCACTTCTTCTATCGAAAGGAACACTGTGTGCCTCATGATAAACATTTGATGCTCGAAAACAAGAAAATTAAAAATGTGGCGGATAAACAATCGAAATTAGCTGATGTTCTCAGAGTGTTTTTGTGAAATAACAGCACATTAAAAATTGCAGAGCATTGAAGTTTACTTTAAATAGTGTTTTCTACTCGGATTTGGGACGTGCTGTGCTGTGAGAGGAAGTGTGTATTGATATTCCGGGTTCTCCGTCAACTGACGTAAAGGCATAGGTGATGACTGGGCACGTTTGGCTGCACTGCCCACTAACGCCATGAAAACAGTTGGAGAATATCGCTAGGAATAGTGATGTCAGCTTCAGGGGCAGGTGATACGATTTAGTGCCGCGAGGGCACTTGAGCTTAGGGTGATGCAGCAACTAATAAGATTGTCACAAGATGGCCGCGCCCCGCTCGTTGATTTTGCATGTGTAAAAGTGCGGAAAACTAAGGTAAGGTGCATAGGAAATGATTTTACCAGCGATCACAGTTTGCTTAAAACCACATGCCCGAACGCTCGGGACAATAACATTTTTGAGCACACTATTCCTTTAAGGTGAACAGGAATTCAAAATGATGTGCTAAAAATGCCTATCAAAGAACATAATTTGAAACTCTATTTCAGCATATTTGTAAGAAACAAAAGAGCATGAAGTGCCGATACTTGGTGGGAAAAGTGTGTAGTACTGTGTCTGCCACTGCCCTGGGCATTCCGATTATAGCTTTCAAATACACTTTAACACGTTCATCCTCCTTGCTTAATGGCATGAGTTGCTTGTATCTAAGTGGTAACATGCAGCGAGTGCCCATTACATTTGCAATAATGTTTGAGTGATAATAACTGATGTGGTGAAGGCAGCCTGGCTTTTGTATCTGAAAGCGCTCACATAGCTCCAAATGGTTACTGAATTCTCTATCTTCTTTCAAGGCAATTCAGTCTCTCAGTCAAGTGCATTTATGTGATGTCCAATTGCTCTTTAGGAACTTAACATTATCTCCAGATTCTGCAGAATCTTATTTTAACATTTCAATAAGGATTTATATGTTTGTCAGTTTGTTGTATTATATATTTTTTTTAATTAACCTGACGCTGAGAAGATATATGTATGGTCAAGTGTCTAAATTGCAGATTGGGCTCAAATCCCAGCATCGTTACTTAACTAAAGTGTGTGACTGTGGGCAAATTATTTTCTCTCACCCAGCCATATCTGCCAACATTGTAAAAGTGATTCAGTTTACAGTTTATGCTTTTTGCAAAAGCCACCTTGATCGCTTTACATATATAATAAACAACTTTCCTATATGCAAATTAATGATAATTGTCTCTTGACAAACACTGAGTTCACTCCCTGTGATGTCATTCTCTGTATTTCTACTTGCAGTGATGTCTATACATATGCAAATACCCGTAAACATAACTGCCACATAATCTATTTCAGCATTCTATTTAGACACAGTTCTGAGGCATATTTCACATCGGTTTCCCATTGTCCAACCCATTCATGTCTTATATATTTGTTCCTTGTGAACCTTAATTCTGCCTTAGCACGTTAAATAAGATCACCTTTTAGGTAACATACTTTTGTCATCTTGCAGTGTTCCTATTAAAGAAAAATCCGTCACATGAAGACAGTAATGGGTTTGATGTAGTTAGTAACCAGATCATGAATTATATCCTCATAAATATTGGTGGAATCTTCCTACAAGCCTCAATCATTCCCTCTATAGCTTTTCTATGCATCACCATGCACTTGTAGCAGGTAGTCACCTGTTCTGCACAGCAAAAGGAGGTAGGCTATGCTGCATTCATGTCACAAGACTACGGGGACAGAAGAGGGGCGTGCATCTATTCCCTTCTCCCTGGACCATTATTAGTTTCTGTAAATTAAACAGAGTTTTAGGAAAGAGAATGTGTTACTTCTGTTGAATTTGGCTTGAAGCATGTAATCTGTTCATTTAGTTCCTTGGGTCGGGGGGGGTGGAATGGGGTAAGGGAGGGGGAAATGGGGAGGGGGCTAAGTCTAGCTGTGCCCTTGGCCCCAAAAGCTGCTAAGATGGCCCTGGGCCTATAGATGCTGGACAAGTCAGAGAGAGGACAGGAGAGACACCAAGCCTGCAGACGAGGCATTGGAAAGAGGAGTAGGCCTGAGTGGGTATGATAGTATCAAGGACCCACTCAGGAAAGATCAGGGCCACTCCACCCCAGACCGGTTAGGCCTGGGCTTAGATAGGATCTTGTAGCCCTCAGGGAGGAGAGTGTCAAAACATGTGACATCTCAGTGAGAGCAAGGACGTTGCAGTCTTCAAGGAGGTGGCAGATGTCAGAGGAGCGTTTGACAGCATAGCGAGAGGTGAGGGTAGCTAAGTGGAGCAGGTTGTCACATTTGAAGGTTTTAGTGTGGTACACCCATAGGAGGTGGCAGAGGGGCCAGAAAGGTGGCCATTGGTTGGAAGACACCCTGGCTTCAGAAACACTTTTAAACTGTAACAGCTCAGGGGTCATATACCTCATCCCCTACCCATGCTCACTCTGATATGTAGGCATGACTCTGCGAGCTGGCAAAAAGAGGCCTATTGAGCACAAGTCATGCATTCGCACCCACAAATTAGCTGCACCCATGGTGGCCATCTTGCAGCGACGGGACATGGAGCGGAAGATTTCAAATGGACTTTTAGAAAAACTGCATGCACCCGGCAGTTTTGGGATTTTGAGGCAATTCTCCTATAAAAAAAAAAAAAAATTAAAAGCACACATCACTGGATAGGGCCTAAACGAAGAAATACAATGGCATGACCTGGCCTTGATGTAACTGGCCCCATACATACACATGGGTGACCCTACCCTCGACCCCGCCGTTTTCCCTGCAAAATGGCTGCACCCACTGGACATAGTCCTTTGGGGATGCAACCTGTTCCTCCCCCGGTTTTGATTACCTTCACCATGGCACTCCCCATAGAATGCCACCCATAGACAAACCATCATCTGTGGTAATTTTCTTCCCCACCGTTTGACTTTAACACCCCCCTCTTTTGAGTTCTCCTACCATTTAGAGACAACATGGGACACAGGGCACAACATGATACAAGGTGCCTGCATCTGCAATAGTACTGCCTCTAATTGCAGGAGGGCCCTTTCCAACATGGCGCTCCCCGCACCCACGACACTGCAATGTTAATGGGACCTTCCGACACCAGAATATCCAGACCAGTGGAGATTGGACCGTAGCCCCATTCATTTCCTTGTTCCTACACACCACAACCGACAGATCTTCTCACACAAAATTGCCATGGTGCAGTCAAATTATAATTTTTCTGCCGTCAGCACAGCAGTCTGTCACAGCATAATGCTGCACATACCTACACTGTGTTCCGTTTGTCCTTCCATGAGAGTATAAGAGGCCGATGGTTTGCATTTTAGCAACACCCATATATTTATCATACTCCGGTTATACCACCTTAGGAACAATGTTATTGGTGCAGTAAGCCCACAGTATGATGACCACCAGACTGGTCACACTGCTGCAAACCACACTCCTAGTCATTCCAAGATGGCACCCGCCTTGTTCCACAGATACCATGCTTTATGTCCTTATTGAAGGTCTGTGGCCATCACATGACCATGCGTTCCTCCATAAAAATAACCGTTGAGCGGCCTAAATATTTTCCAGGAGAAGCTGCACCAAACGACATTGTTTTTGGCACCCATTTACCCCTAAAGCTACTAACCAGCAGCCACTAACAGAAGTCTTGAGGTAAGGACACGGTTTTGAGAAAGGGAGAGTCCCTCTACACCGGGGTGGACTCAGCCATCCATCATGACCAAGCACTAGATACAAACACACAGTTTTGCCTGAGAATATGTACTTTCTGTTTTTCCTTGCAGCTAGGCGATTTACAAGCATGTGATCAACCCTTCTCTCTAACAACATAGACACACAGTCAACCACTGCTAGAAGGTATGTGGGATGGGCTCACATGGAAGTGAGGTCACTTGTTGGGCTGTCCCCCATTGTGGCACCAACGGGTTTTTCTTTGCATATTTGCGAGTATCATTGATTGAACAGCCATTTGAGAATATATATCCTCTCCTCCCCCCCCGTTTTCGTAGGTTATGGGATGGCCACTATATCGACACTAAATTAAACAATGGGTCTCTTCGAAAAAGCATAAAAAAAGGAAGTCTCTGGTCCTGAAGATGACAGTAGCAAAATTGTCATCGAACCCGGTCGACCTTTATTCTCTGATATTCTTTTACCTACTTAGGATACCACTTTTAAAGTCTGCATATCCCATTGAGCGTTAAACAAGACATACCGCTGACCCTTTTAATACATAGTTGATCTTGTAGACAAACTTAGCCCGCACTTCTTCTGAACACACTACACTGTCGGTGAATAAAGGAACCTATATACAAGGAAGTCCCCTCTGAAGTGTTGTAACCTTTTCTAAATAGACCAATGTGGTCTAGCGGAGGGACTGTTTTTTCTCTCCTTTCCTTTTAGATAGGCGCACAGCACCGTTGACCTAGGTACAGCACCACCTGCAGGGGCAGGGTGTGCTTCTACGTAGGGACAGGACTAGATTCACAGCATTACACAGGTGTGCATGATCCATTTCTCCATACATTCCACGTGTGTTACCCTACTATCACAGCATTACACAGGTGTGCATGATCCATTTCTCCATACATTCCACGTGTGTTACCCTACTATCACAGCATTACACAGGAGTGCATGATCCATTTGCAGTAGAAGTTCCGAGGATTACGCATTACGAACTAAGCCATTCACACACTGAATTTCTAATGTCTCTCCTATCAGTGGGGTGACGGTACACACTCATTTGTATGTCTCTCATATCTCACAGTGGTGAGGGCACACACTTAATTTGTATGCCTCTCCTCTCTCGCAGGAGTTGGGGCTCAGACCGACTATGCATTTCCTGTCTTGCATGGGTGAAGGCACAGGCCCCATTTTTATGTCTCTCTCGCAGGGGTGAGGGTACACAATCATTTTTGATGTCTCTTCTCTCGCACAGGAGTGGGGGGTACGGACTGCATTTTTACATCTCAACTGCCTCGCAGTGAGGAGGACAAACACTGTACATCTCTCCAAGGACACAGGAACCCAAATAGTGAGTAGTTGCGCGATGAACCACTCTCCAGTGTGAGCCGAGTACCTCCACATGGTGGGGACTCATTGCAAAACATTACAGAATCTCAGCAAGATATTCTACACATCTGCCACAGAATATACTGTAATACATCTTTATTTATTAGTGTTTGTTGTGTTAGGAAAGATAACTGTCCCTATTTATAGTCTCTCTCCCTAGACACCTATCTAAAAGAGGATAGGTCATACAAAGTCTCAGTGAGCGTCATATGATTCCATTCCTATCAAAACAATGATTTCCTGAATCAGGGGCATTGATTCTACCCGTCTGTGCTCCCATGCAATCTCTGGACACTTGATGTAGACCCTTTCTCCACGAGGCGCAGCTTTTCCAGTCTGTATTCATTCATACCTGCCTATTCACAACTGATTGTTCCGCATGCCTGATGTAGCCCCTCATGTCTTGAGGCACGGCTTTTCCAGTCTACATTCATTCATACCTGCTTGTCAAAATTGCATGTCTGGTTTTGCACACTGCAGCCTACCTACTTGTACCTGCACTTAGTAACTTGTCCTTCATTGTTCCTCTTCCCTCCCCCACCTGCTGTTCCTCTCCTCCCCGTCACCCTCTTCGACATGTCTTAGCAATTGCATGACCCAAATCGCCTCACGGCCTAATGGGAACCTTTTGTTGTTTTTCAACCTTTCCTCCCCTTCCTGCGCTTCCTTCCTCCCCCTTCTCTAAATTCTATATGTGAGAAACCAGAGGGTGTCTCCCATATTGGTCCCCGGGGATCTGTCATCCAGGTGGCCAGAACACGACCATCGCTTTTGGATCCAGTTCCTGGAAGTGGGCCAGTGCAGAAGGATCACCTGGATGGGGGATCCTTGGGGTGTGGGACACCTTATGGTGAGATGCATTATCCCCCTTTAAAACCTTTACTCCCTCTTTCCCGATCCAATACGTGAGTATTGTAACCCCCTTTTCCTGTACGAACACATACAAATTCCTGGTACACAATGGGGAAAGACAGACTCAGACATGTTCCGTTGCCGTGATCAGGTAGAGGCAGGCAATTGCCTGGAACAATGCAATCCCCTTTACCTTCCCCACCTGGATAAAAGGCAGAGCATGGAAACACAGCACGAGAACAGCGGAACAGAGCACAAGAAGGAACAGCCTATTCCAGGCAGCAGCTGAATCGAGGAAGCCAGATGAGAGGTCAAGGAACGAGACCAAGGAGGGAGATACCCTTGGATCGTTTGAGTTTGACACGTAATTGCTGTGCTGTTGAAAACTCTGAAGCAGCACATATGAGGCGGAGAAGCGAGGCTAGACATCCTGTATTGTGTGTCCGAGATACCACAGGCCCTCCTTCCTGACTAGTCGAGCGAGAAGTGCAGCCACTGTGGTATCACCCTTGGCTCCATGATGAAAGACGCAAGTCGAACTTTGCATCCAGCTGGTGAGTTGAAGGCAACTGTGTGAGACCGGGCTGTGTATTAACGAAGGCTGTGGACAGCAACAAAGTGTCCTATGAAGTCAAATGAAAAAGGCGTTTGTTTGTTTGTTTGTTTATTATTAATATAGCGCAGACCCAGAGGTATTCGGGCGCGAAGGCATCAAGAGGATCGTTCAGCTTAGGTTACATGTTATAGATAGAACATAGAGGTACAGCAACGGTTACAATGCTGTAAACCTGTAATATCAATGAGTCACAAATATTTACACACATATTTACAGTACATTTACAATAGGACAGGAGTGACATATGAGTAAACAGAACAGAAATACAGAATATAAATGACAGAGATACAAAATATGCATGACGTCCCAGGTGGCAGTGGGGGGAGGTTAGGCATTGTGCTCTTTGAGCCGTTGGATCAACTTAGTTCTGAATTGCCGATAGGGGAGATCTTCCCTTAGGGTAGGGGAAAGGGAATTCCAATATTGTGCTGCTTTGACAGCGAAGCTACTCCCCCCGATTTAGTAAGTTTAAATGTGGGTACTAGTAGCAGGTTGGGATTGTTTTTTTTAGGGGACAAGATGCTGTTTCTCTAGTGAATATGTCTATGAGGTATTGTGGGGCTGCCTGGTTGAGGCATTTGTGTGTGAGGGAAGCTATTTTAAGGAGAACTTTGTCTTTCGTAGAAATCCAGTTAATCGATCTCCTGAGGTCTGAAATATGGGCATTTTTGGGGAAGTTTAGGGCAGCTCTCAGGGCATTATTTTAAAGTGTCTGTATTTTGGTGGTAATGTGTTTGTTGCTACCTATGTAGAGGGCGTTGCAATAATAAAGTTTCGAAAGGATTAGTGCTCTTGTGACGCAGTTGTTAGGAGGAAGGAAGGGCTTGGCTGCTCTTATTAATTTACAGGTGTAGGAGGTGGTTGAGGCCATAGCACACACTTGTTTACCAAAGGTAAGCGTGGAGTCTATATAGAAAGCGAGGGTTTTGACTACTTTGGCCACCATAATGGTGTTATTGTCAATTGTGAAGGAGTCATAGTTGGGACCTAGTTTTTTGATGTTAGATGGGGTGCCTAGGATGAGGAGTTCAGTTTTGTCATCATTCAGGCATAGACCGTGGGAGGCCCTCCATGCCTGGATGATGAGGTAGATTCTATTCACAAAGGCCAAATCCTTGTCATAATATCCCGTCAACGGGATGAGGATCTGTGTATCATCTGCGTAGTTCATGTAGGTGATACCTAGACCGTCTAGATCATCGAAAAGGGGCTTTGTGAAAATGTTGTAAAGAGTAGGGGATACACATGATCCTTGTGGTACGCCGCATGAAATAGGTGTGGAGTCAGCAGCTGCTAGAGGAGAGAAGACTCGTATTGCCTGTTATCTAAGAAGGACTGGATCCATGCGACTGCTTCATGGGAGAAGCAGGCTGCCGTGACCAGGTGATTGCAGAGTATTGCATGGTCTACCAAATCAAATGCGGCATAAAGGTTGAGGAGGAGTAGGAGTGAAGTCGGACCTTTGTCTCTTAGTGTGTCTTTTTGAGCCTTAAGGTCTAAGAGTGCAGTCTCAGTCCCATGCTGTGGTCTGAATCCGGACTGTCGAACTCCCAGGAGATGGTTTAGCTCCAAGTGGTGCTGAATTTGTAAATAGGCTACTTTATCTAGGATTTTCAATAAGAACGGCACAGTGGTTATGGGGCGGTAGTTGGTTGAGATAGAGGGGTCCAATGTTTGCTTTTTGAGGAGGGGGAGAACCCAGGAATGTTTCAGGTTGCTAGGTATGGTACCAGATGTGAAAGAGGAGTTTATGAGTTTAGTAATAAAGGGTGAGAGTTCCCGGGCTGCGTCTTTTATGATTTGGGCTGGACACGTGTCACCCTGGCAGTTGGAGGGTTTGAGGGTGAGGATGACTTTCTCGACTTCTTTAGTGGAGACTTTGCGGAAGTAGAAAGGAGAGATGTCCGGTGTAGGTGTAGGTGGAGAGGGGGTGGGTTTCAGAGTAAGTGGTGAGTTCGAGGTGGCCTTGGAAGTAACAGTAATTGGGGCAGTTATAGAGGCTTTTTTATTGTTGATCTTTGCCTGAAGCGATGTTATTTTATTGGCAAGGGCGTTTTGTATGCCTGTTTGATGAAAGACGCGAGTGAAAAGGGAAAGACGATAATTGTTTTCCGAACTTGAATAAACGAACGTATGATACTAAATAGCAGAGCGGTCCGGCACCGCCGGTGTGCCCTAAGAAAAGATTGCTGCTTGAATATATCCTGCTGACAGAACGTATGAAAATGAATATGATTTATGAGGAAGAGAATCAAAGTGATCCTGCAAGGATTTAAGTCAAATCCTTTGCACAGTCGAAAGTCTTCAGTATGTAGTGAACTGTGGATAAACAGGAGTCTGAGCCCGAGGGAGGGGGCTACAAGGTGAAAGGTTGAATTGTGAAGTTGAACCAGAGTTTGAACCTGGCCGAGGGGGACTCCAATTGGAAGTAAAAGACTTAGTTGTTTGAGAGATAACTTCCTGAGAAAAAGGAACTTTGAACTTTCTTTTGGTTGAACTTATATCTCGCGAGGGGGAAGCCTTCCTTGATTGAGCAAGAGAATTTTGTTATATGAACTGGAACTGTGACCTTGTGCTTAGCCGAACTGAAGTGTGTTCCAAGCCCAAATGTGCCACCTTGTCCCGTGGTGAAAACGTGGGGAAGGGGAACCAACTGTCCAGTCATCCTGCCATATTATTTCTTGACACAATTTTTGTTAACTATATCATTTCCCACACTGTTTGTTTAGGAGGATTGGCAATAGGTTTATTAGTATAGGCCCTTTTATTTTGACAAAGACACGACTAGGAATGCGTTATCTTTACTTTGATGGTGGTAGCTTGCTCCCACCCTTAGATTTAGACAGGTGTTTTTTTCAACCCACTGAAGTTCAATAAAAAACCTTGAACTGTGAACCCTTGTGTCTGTCTTCACTGTTTGACGCCATGCCTTCCTTACATTTAGCACTTACAAATTCCAAATGTTTCAAGACCTTTTCCCATTCCCCACCTTGTCTTGATATGCCTTGAAACAGTGTTTGCCGTATAGTGCGCATTGCAAATAACCAATAAAGAAATAAAAATAAAACAGCACTGAAGGCTGATGTTTACAAGGTTAGGATTGAAGACTTTTCCCATTTTAGCGCGTGCTGCTGATGTTGCGCTTGTGGCACGTTCACCTACGGCCCTAATGATCTGCCATAATTATTTGTTTTAGAGACAGGAAAACAGTAAAAATGACAAAGAAGGTAAGTTTTACAATCCAGAGGGTAGAGGAATTTGATTTTTTAGGGGTTCATTTCTCCTCAAATCTGAAGGGGGACAGCCATATTGGAAAACAACTCTAGAGAATGAAAACAGCTGGTGTGGGTCGGGGGCTTGTCTAGTTTCATGACTATGCTATAAGTCATTTATAACACGCCTGTACACATGTGTTTCTAGGCACAACAAAACAAGGGAGGGTAACAGAGGGAGACAAGACAAATGATATTACTAGGCCGTAGCCTTTTGTTATGATATGATATGGCATTTGTAACGCGCCTGTACACAAGTGTTTCTAGGTGCGACGAGTCAGGGGGGGGAGACGGAGGAAGGACTAAACAACAATCTTACTAGGCCTTGAGTCCTTCAGATCGTGCAAGGGAAGTGGAAGGGGAGAAGTGCCAGGGAGGACATGGGATGGAGGGAGATGTACAGGTAGTCAAAAGTGCAGCCAGCGGGTGGCTCGGTGCAGGTAGATCAGAAAGTGCAGCCAACGGGCGGGTGGCTCAGAAGTGAGGAGAGAAGGAACTGTAGGGTTACAGATACAGGCCACATGTGCTAAGGGAGCCAAGAGACAGCGCGAGGTGCAACTGGAAATGCAGGGGCCTGCGCTCAAGTTCAGACGGTGGCCAGGTGACCTGTCCAAGGATCAGAAATGTCGACAGCAGGGGAGAGGAAGAGATAAATCAGAAGCAAAGTTGTAGGTCTTCAGTTGCTTCCGGACCCGAAGGTGGTTCTGCTCAAGTTTGAGAGAGGCTGTTCCAAAGGGAGGTCCCAGCCAAAGATAGAGATCTGCCTCATACTATCTGCTTGGAAATGAGACTGGCCCTCAGAGAGTTGGAGGTGGATGAGCCGAGAGCTCATGTAGGGGGATGTTTAGGAAGAGAGAGTTGGAGGTAATGCAGTGCCAGAACCCCAGAAAGCTTTGTGGCCGCCACTGGGAGCCATTGAAGAGATTTCAGGGCTGGAGAGATTCGATCCATGTGCTTGAGTCCAAGGACAAGTCTTGCAGTCCTGTTCTGGATAGGTTGTAGAGGACTGGGAGAGTAGAGGCAGGATAATTTAGAAAGAGGATGTTGCAGTAGTCCAGCCTAGAGAGGACCAGAGCTCTGGAGACAATGAGCTTCTGGGGGAAAGTGCGGAAAGGAAGAATACCTCTGAGGAGGTCCAGCTGGTAATTTCACTTCTTAGAGACGTTGGAGATGTGAGCAGAGAAGGAGAGGGTAGAGTTGGAGATGACCTCAAGGTTCTTAGCCTCACAGGTGGGAGCAGGAAGAGAGCCCAGATAGGGCGGCCAGAGAGAGAGAAGAAAGGAGGGAGCTGGCATTGCGATGAGGAAGATCTCTGTCTTACTGGCATTAAGGCAGAAATCATTATCGGCATACCACTCCAGAATTGCGGACAGACAGTCTGGAATGGAGCAGAGAGCAACGATACGGTGGGCAAGAGGTGCCAGTTATCGGTTGAACAGCCAGGAAGAAAGGTTAGACCCCTGGGGTACACCACAGGTAGAGAGAGAGATAGAAAAAGGGAAGGACCCCAGCTGGACTTGAGAGGGTCGATCAGTGAGAAAGGAGGTCAGACAAGCCACGGCCTGATCAGTGATAGAAAGGTTATCACGGAGGCGATTGAGCAGGATTGCAGGGTTGACCGTATCAAAGGCAAAAGAAAGATCTGGGCGAATGAGGACAGAAGGAAGGTTATAATTGTAAATTTGTACAGTGCTTTTATACAGTTGAAGTGCTACAAAGCGCTTCAAGACGGGAAGGGAGCAAGGGAATACAGTAGTTATGCTTAGGCCTTGAGGTTTCTGAATGATCTAACAAAAAAGTAACTAGCGTACTAGGAATTTCTCCCAGTGCAAGTGCATGATGTGTTTCAGGTGCAACCAGATAAGGCGGGGAGACATACGGGGGGACAGGAGAGAATTTACTATGGCCTATTAAATTCAGGTCATGCAAGTATACAGACGGAAGTGCAAGGGGGGGTTGTGGGAACAAGGGCGCCCAGTCCAGCAGGGCCCTGGGTTGAGAGGTTACACCGCTCATGGAACATATGCTGAAAGTGCTGAACATAGTGGAGAGGGCTGAGGCAAGTGCAAAGACTGGTGGGGAAGCCTGGGACCTGTGAGGCTCTGTAGGCGGGCCAGGCGACCAGTCAGCAAGCTGAACAGAATTAGCGAAGAGATGGAGGAGTGAGGTAGGAGAGAAAGAGAGAAGGTTAACAGGCGAGACGGAGAGAGAAAGAGAGAATGAAGGTCTTGAGGAGAGGTTAGACTCAAGGTTAAAGAGCAAGTCTTCACGGATGTTCAGGAGAGCAGTTTCCGTGCTTCTGGCTGCTCTGAAGCCAGACGGGTGGTCATGGAGACAACCAACCTATTCAGTGTGAAGATTAAGCTGGGAGATGGCCAGTTTTTCCAAAGGTTTGCCCAGGAACGGAGTGATGGAGATCGGGCGAATGTTAGCCGGAGTAGAAGGATCGACAGAGGATTTCTCTAGGAGGGGGTGCACAAGGGAGTGCCTAAGTGGGGGAGGTGAAGGTTCCAGTGTCAAAAGAGTGATGCAGAAATCGGCCAAGGCTGGAGCAAGGATGTCAAGGGTTAGTCGTGAATGACATATTCTATCAACGTGACAACATTAATAGGGCCAGTTAGCAGCAGCCACTGTGCTGCAACTATCAATGGGCACTCAATCACAATGTTACCAGAAATATATTTTCCTCTCAACATCTTCTGTCAACACTCTGTTTCAGCAACTCAAAAAAGTGTTGAGTGGGAGTTCTGCACTTGTTTTTTGTTGTGAGTTAGTTCTTAGAGTTAGCTCCAAGAGAGAGCCATACATTCGGCACTTGGAGGAGTCAAGTATATATAGGCTGAGCAGGTATATTACCCTGAAAAGATAATGATAGACATGACCTGGGCATGTGGCACAGCTTAGATAGAAGAACAAGAGTGTCTTGTCAGAATTTGTAAGTAAAAAAATAAAGTTGTCTCTTAAAAATGATTGAGTGGCAGTGATAAAGCCCTGCGTTTGACTGCAAAGAGATATAGCCAGTATCCTCTTGATTGTTTCAGGATGTGAGACTAGTGGAACAGATGTGTTTTCTGATAGGATGCAGATCTTTCAGATTTGTCCAGTACTGAGGATGGCGACGTTTTAGGGTGGTTGTACTGCTCACAGGCAACAATAATTGGCAACAGTAACTGGCCAAGTGAGTGCTCGCTTTTGCTGATGTTTAATACTGCCAATGTAAAGTGATGTACATTGAACCTGGTTCCCAGGGACCGATTTCAGTCATTTCTAATTCATTTCACAGTGTATCAAGCAATACTTCTTTTTAGGGGTGCACCGAGTGGTGAAGATTTAGTATGCCTTGATGAAGGTTGCTTATACAACTAAAGGGACGTGTATCTGTACAGACCCCATTGTTCAATGGTCGACATATTCGTGGGCCCCTTTTACGGCTGACGGTTAAGCTCCGGTTCGCCAACAGCTGCTTTACTCTCAATGTCGCCGCTAAGCGAGCGGTCGAAGCGCAACCTGCGCTTGCCTGCAGGCTTCAGCTATTCTTTTGGGGCCCATCACAAACGCGCAGGGGTGCTGGCCAAAATTGCATTTGTTCAAGCGAGGGTCTACACTTGCACACAGTAAATATTCAGAGACTTACTTCTCCTGCTGTGCAGGCCTGAGCCTTCTGCGTAGGTTTCTATTTTTTCCTCCTCAGTTGTTCACAATGACTAATCCCCCTCACTAGCGTGAGAAGGGGGTTTAGATTCTATTAAAGACAAGGAGGCGAGTATTATGCAAATATTATGCATTATGCATTACAATCTTTACTCTGAAACCACTGCAGCAAAGAAAAACTTTTACAAACACAAATGAAGGGATAGCGTGGAGTTTCCTCCTTCCATTACCCAAGTTTCCAGAACATTTTTATGTATGAGTTTTTAAGCATTTTAGAATGTTTCAGTGCAATAAAGAGGCTCTTAGTCTCCTAATACCTCTCAGCTGCATTCCTGTGGGAATACTTTGCGGGGTCCCTTGCCCCTTTGACCAAATGGATTAAGTAAGTTATGCGGAAAGATGGAGTTAATAACTCCTTTTGGTTCTTCAGTTAATAATACTATGGTGGTTAGGACTTCCTCCTGTGTGGTGATATATTATCAAAGCAGCTGATTCATCCTGGGAATAATCATGGGAAGTATTTGTCATGTTGTAATTAATGTGATGCTAGGGCTTCAAACTTGCATAAGAGGAGCCTCTTGTCTTGCCATAGAATGACTAATCCCCCTCACTAGCGTGACAAGGGGGTTTAGATTCTATTAAAGAAAAGGAGGCGAGTATTATCCCACCCACCCCTGATGGGATATGATATAGCATTTATAACATGCCTATACACGGGTGTTGCAAGAGAGAACATATTTTGGTTTGTTGTTCTTCCCACCCACCTACCCAACCTTCTTTGGTTTGTTATTCTTCCCAACCACCCACCCTTCTTTGTTTGTTATTATTACAGCTGCGAGCTGAGAGGTTCTGTTCAGGAACGTGAGTCATGGCTACAAGTGGTGGAGAGTGCGTCATCCAGGAGCTTCGCTGGATTTTGTCTCCATACTTTATCATCTAGTCTGTGCAGTGGACGTCCAATTTAAGACAGCTACAGAAAGAGGAGTTGGTTTTGGAGTAAAGGATTTATATAGAAGAGGGTCCCTGCTCATTGGTTCCTGGCAGGGCATGCCTGTCCTCCATGATGTATTGGGGAGTTTCCCATACATTGGCGCTGAACTCTATTTAGTTCTGTTATTGAAACTTTTTTGTTTGTAAACGTTTTTCTTTGCTGCTGTGGTTTCAGAGTAAAGATTGTAATGCATAATAGGAGCCTCCTGTCTTGCCATAGAATGATGGTTCAGCCGTTGTCCACTGCTGCCCCGCACAGGCTGATGGTCAAAAAGGCGGGAGAAGGCAGGAGTGGCGCGTGCAGATAGAACTGGAAGACAGACTGCCCCGTTATGGCCTCAGCTCAGTTCCGTTCCGTGCTGCTCCAATAAGTGTGTCAGCCACACCAGGCACTCTAACAACTCCGCCAAAAGTTCTAGCTGATCCGGGTGTGTCTGTATGTGAGGTTCTTCATCCTCGGGGCTTATCAAATGGGAGCTTGGCCATGGCTCTGTGCGAGGTTGGTCAGTCTATCTAGTCCCTATCACGCACTAGCCAAAACTCCAAGCATACATACTATTGCAACCAATAGTTAAGGACCATGGGATGAGCTACCTTTTTCTATCTGAGTTAGGCCTTCAGACTGTGAACAGGGGGGTTCAGCCAGGGTCCTGCTTCTTGTGCAGGATTTGCAACGTAGATACATTTTTCGGATAGAGTGCATGCATGCAAACCCTCCCGATTTAGGCGAGAGACTCACCATTTTCCTGTCAAAAATGTTGGTATTTTTGACTCCTCCGCCTAAAAATATCACTAACCCCAGTGTATTTCAATGGGGACATTTCTTTTTCCAGATTCTTGTGCTAAAATCTCCCTCTCAGGTGATCCAAAACGTTGGCATAATGAGAATGTTGTGGGCAATGCAGTGAATCTCAAGAGGCATTCAGGTACTTCACACGGTTCCACAATACAGCTACTAAAATGGATGTTAAAGGCTGCTCTTGTCACAGCCGTAAAACATTGTCGAGAGACATTGGGGCGATTAGAACAGCCAGGCTAAATTATAAGACAGGTCTGACTGAAGCTCGATGGAAACGTGGGATATGGAATGAGCTTGAGGGCGCTTCCAGCACCAAGGATAGTAGCTTGTTCTGGAAGATCGTAGCAGTGGGGCGGGGGGCTTAAATGGGACTGAGGAATGATGTACATTTCATCTCCCCTGATCTGTGGGTGAAGCATTTCTCTTATAATCCTTCAACTATGGCGACCCCTTCGCTGTGTTTCACCAACCCGCCAGCCTTGTTATGTCTGGTTAGGACAGATGATGATTTTATTGTGTTTACCTGTCCGACACACCTTACTGTCTCTAGCCAATAGCAAAGCCCCTGAGGGCGACATGAGACAGCTGGATATTTTTAAGGTGGACCTGCCAAACTGGGCTCTGGTATTTACCCAGCCTTTTAATGCAGTTAGTGGAAATCATCTCTTTCTGTTGAGCAGAAGGCAGGCTAGTACCGCACCTTTTTTCAAGAAGGGGCACAGGGCAGATCTGTGTTGTTATTGCCCTGTCTGTTTACACTAGAATGCATGAATGGGTGAAGTCCACTAGAGATTATTTCTCGGGCCTAATAAAAGATGGCATCTGGTGTGTCACAAAAATAGAGCCTCTGTGCTTCAATAAGGCTTGGTTACGTGTTTTGTAATTAGAGGGTGATTAATACAGATTACGCATAGGAGATATGATAAGATGTGGCATTTATAACGCGCCTATACACAAGTGTTTCAAGGCGCGACGAGGCAAGGGAGGGAGAACAGAGGGAAGACAGACAACGATCTTACTAGGCCAGGTGTCATTCAAATCGCGCAAGTGCAGGGAAGGAAGGAGAGGGAAAGTGCGTGGAGGAGGGTGGAGGGGAAAGTGCAGTACATGGATAGTACAGTAAATAAGATAATAAGATATTAAAGCGGCCAGATAAATAAGATAATAAAGCGGCCAGATGTTCGAAAGTCGAGGAAAGTGCAGATATAAGTGCTGGTAGGGGGACTGTAGGGATGCAGAAAAACAGTCCCAGGGGTGGCCAGGGAGGCAGTGCAGGTGTGCAACTGGCGGGGCCTGGGCCCGAGATCAGAAAGGGTAGCCAGGTAACCAGTGCAGTTTCAGCCAGGAATTCAGCAGGGGAGAGGGGGAGAGAAAGCAGAAGCAAAGAGGAAGGTTTTGAGGTGCTTCCGGAACCAGAGATGGTTCTCCTCAAGTTTCAGGGAGGCAGGAAGGCTGTTCCAGAGGGAGGCCCCTGCCGCGGAGAGAGATCTACCATCAACTTGTTGCTTGGTGAAGCGACTGACCCTGCGGATCAGCGAAGAGCTCGAGAAGGAAGATATTTGGGAAGAGAGAGTTGAAGGTAATGCGGCCCCAGAAGGCCTTGTGGACAATGCAGAGGGTTTTGAATTTAATCCTCGCAGCCACTGGGAGTCAGTGCAGAGATTTCAGTCCTGGATAGATACGATCCCTGGGCTTGAGGCCAAGGATAAGTCTTGCAGTCCTGTTCTGGATAAGTTGAAGAGGGCGGAGAGTGGAGGCAGGCAGATTAAGATAGAGGCTGTTACAATAGTCCAAGCTAGAGAGAACCAGGGCTCTGGAGACAGTGAGCTTCTGGGGGAAAGAGAGGAAAGGAAGAATACCTCTGAGGAGGTGCAACTGTTAGTGTGACTTCTTAGAGACATCAGAGATGTGAGGAGAGAAGGAGCGAGTGGAATCGAAGATGGCCCCAAGGTTCTCTAAAAATACTCATTCTAAAAGGATGAAAGTACTTTGAGATACAAATGCCTCATAGCCCGAGAGAAAACAGCTAAAATTCAGTCGAGTTAAGAATTGTAGCATTGTGGCTTACTAGCAAATAACATGAGACAAATCATTTTGTCTATGATGCCTCAACCACCATGATGGCTTTACATAGGAAAGAAGGGCCGATGCTACTGTGCATGTCTCCGCTTTTAGCAGATAGTAGAACGCTGGGCGATGTTGGAAGAACCCTACACCCCTAAGAATGGGTAATAAGGTTCTCGATCAAATGTGGGCATGCAGTGGGTCAGAAAAACAGGGTCCGATACATGGAAATCGTGCACAGATTCCACAAAGTCCCCCCCCCCCCCACCCGCAGTAATCGGCTTTGAGGGCACGAACGCGCAAAGTTTCATTTGTGCGCTCCATGTATTCATAGAAATTAATTGGCAAATAAACCTGACGCGCAAAGAAAATAGAGTTGCTCGTCAAACACCCCTGATGTGCCCCAACGCAAAGGCAATCCAGCCACAAATGCCTACCATTGCACACTCCTCATCCCCGAATTCATGCACCCCGGTAATACTGCGTGCCGTCACCCGCAACCAACGCAGCACCCCAGTGACACTGCATGGGGTCGCCCGTAACGATTAACAGCACCCCAACAAAATGTGTTGCATATCTCGAAACTCAATTCGGCTCCCCGTAAATCTGCGTGCGAACCCCTGTAAACCATGACTGCACCCCGCTAATTTGCATACGCACACCCCTAACTGCGATCAGCACCCTAACTGCATGCCCGCACCCCTAAATTCCTGATCGGTCCTACCTATTGTGTGGCTATTCCTATGCATCTGCAGTTGTGTTTTTTTCTGGTTTCTGGAGCTATTTTTTCTTGCCATGATGTTCTTATCCAGGACTCAAAATCTCCATGTGCCCCATTCTACTAATCCAAAGTTAAAGAATGTCTAGACTGTCACAATAGAGGCATGAGAAATGAGAGAGCACGAGTCTGCAGCATCAGATGGTTATGATTGGTTGACAGGAAGCTGAGAGAGCCGCGTGGCTGTGACAATAGTCGTTGCCCAGGAGGCATGTATGCCAGTGACACATGACACTTGAAGGTAAGACCTAGCTGCCAGAGAACCAGAACATAGGTGATAAGGGTGCTTATCACCAGATGAAGTCCAGTTCCGTATGATGGAAAGATCTGCTGCAGGTGGAGATTGTGTCACATGGTTGGGCCGAGCGGAATCATACAGGCATAGCATGGTGCTGCCAACCAGTGCCCTTCAAGTTCAGAGAATGTTTTGTTAGGAAGTTCATTGTTAATGTAACCGACTAAACGTATCTTACTGACTTTCTCTGTATGAACTTGATTGTGTAAAACCCAATATTAACCCTGAACATTCTGTACAGAGGAGCCTCTTTTCTGGATTGGGGTTCCCTGTCCATTTCTCCACAGCTGTATGTAAATAAGCCTAACCCTTCCTTTCCTGCCTGGGTTACTCATTGGTTTTATTACCAGATTAGCACATTGTGCTGAATTTTCTTTTTTTCAAATAACTTTTTATTGGCATTTTTCAAATACAACAAACCTTTTTGTCCCCTCTCCCTACCTTCCCCCCTCCCCTTTGTCCATCCATGTAGCTCTGTCTACCTCTGTTGACCCTCCTCGGAGAGCGACCTGGAGCATTGTACACTGCAGCACCAAATGCTATCGTTGGGATTTCCTGGTTGAGTCCTCTTCCATGCCTTCATTTGGATATTTATCGTGAAGGGGGTTAGATTAGTCCAAGAAGTCTCATTCTGCTCGGGCACCATCTACCCCTGATGAGTGTGCTGAAATGTAACGATCCAAGCCTGGGTTCAGAGCAAGCTTCCCTCTTGCCGGCACCACTGTCACCCTTTGCCCCGCCTTACTTTTTCTCCCTCCTCCTCCACCTCCCCCTGCACCAACCCCCCCCCCGTCCCCCATCCTTTCTCCTCACTTTTTGTAGGGGGCACTCTTTCTCTCAGTGACCTCCTCCCACCATAGCCGCAGCCTCGACACATCCACCATGGAAAAGGAAGCTTGCCACAGTCTGTGTTTTTTTCCTTTATAAACTGATCTTAGCACCACAAGGGTTTAACTCGGGCTACTTACTAATAGCAATAACATCCTTGACTAGCCAGTTACAGCCTCTGGCTCAGGTTTAAAACTTCAGCCCACGGCATTAATCAGTCAATAAAACCAGTGGAATAGGTTATTATGGCTTAAGTAGCACCAGTGAGGTGTGGCACAACCAATCAGATTTCTCAGATCTGGGACAATAAGCAATATTACTGTTCCATTTTCCAAGCCACCTGTGGGGATTTTAATAAAGGCCCTTTTTCCCTTTTTAAATGAACCTCCTTGTCTTCCACTGTCAGTTCTTGCTCCTTCATCTCCACCGTCTGTGGATTTCTACTCTGTCGGTGCAGGCTTTGCCTTAGAAATAGAAAGTAGAGTTATTCCTTATGAAAAAAAAGTGCCCGTTCTAGTTCTGAGGTTGCGATGTTAATAAGTATTTTTTTTGTGATCAATTTGCTTGCATTCTGAGCCAGCAATTTGGAGAGCAAATCTGTTTCCCATACAGCATTCTTAGAACTACTGAGTGTCCTGGTGCTGAAAGCCTTGACAGCCCATCGCAGCAGGCTGGCTTCTGCTTTGCATTTGGCTGCCCAGTCTTAATGGCCCATAGAGCCCTCAGTGGCAATCTTTAATGCTATACTATGTGCAACTAGATCCCATTTCTAAGGGCGTCCCATCCCAAACCACACCTTCACTGAATGGTGGTTCATCTCATAAACCCTCATGTTCAGCAGCACTAGACTTCTTCAGAACCCCTAGGATTTTGGAGCAACAGCACCACTGGCCCGCAGCCCACTCTGAACATTGTGCTCTCATGCCTCCCTTGTTGCCATCCCGGACACGGACATAATATTTTATGAGCTGCCGTGATGGGTCCAAGGGAGGGTGAGTTTCTTTAATTTATTAGGATCACTTAAAGATGCAAAGCACTTTTATTATGGATCTGGACCACTGTGTGTCCATGATGGTTAAATTGAGTATTGATGCAACATCTTCTTGGAGCAGCCCTCTACTTTATAGTCCACCTAATAAAACTTTAGAATTCGAGGAGCAATTGTTGGTCATTTTAGGTGCCACACTGAAATCGTCCTCTCGTGTTCTTGTATAAGGGGACTTTAATTCTCTCGGCTGACAATACCTCAGATCTAGATTCTTTGTCCCGTTTGAATTTGTTGGATGCCTCTGGTTTTGAACAACATTTGAAGACTTCCACTCACATCGGGGGCAATAACCTGGATTGGAAATTGACCAGGAATATTAATATTTCACCTGTAAGGGTGGATGTTTGTCCTTGGTCAGATCATTTCTGTATTATCTCCAATCTTTTCTTGCCTTGTCTTCTGTCTTCCTCTTGTCTTGAGGCAAAGAAACATTTAATGGTCAGAAAAGTTCGGAAAATGACCTATGAGCTTTTGCCTCTTCGGTACCTCCTCAGCTAGCTAATCTATCACATGATATGTCCTTGGAAAATGTTATAAAGCATAGTGCATTCGACATCTTGGCACCTTTAGGTCTTATCGTGTCGAATAAAGCCTCCAAGCAAAATTATTGATTTACTACCGAGATTTAGGAAAAATAAACATGCAGCTGAACGGAGCTGGGGGATGAATCCTTGCGACTCCACACTTGTGGCCTATAAGATGTGCCGTAAAATATTAAGATGCCATTTTTAAGGCCAAGCAAGTCAACTTTAATGATAGAATCATTACAGCTAAGTCCAGTTAGCGTGAACCTTTTTCCATTCTTCATGAACTGGAAGGAAAAACCACTAAATCTACCTTTGAAGTTGATAGCTGGTGTCAGAATATACAGGATGAGTTCTTGCAGAAAGGCGTTTGTCATCAAGAAGCCATTGCCAAGTGTGTTATGTTGCTTGAGAAACCGGTGACTGAATCTCAATTCCAGTCTGTCCCAGGTAATCACGGGATCAACTTTGTTCTTTACTTTTAAGGAGCTATCGGAAATAGAAGTCCAAGACACTGCTCAAGCGATGAAATCTGTTTCATGTACCTGTTTCATGTAAAGGCGATGTTTTTCCTGTCTCCCTATTAAAAGATGCTCTTGTCCCACTGCTACCATGGGTGGCAAAACTAATCAATATGTTGTTTTCCGAAGCTCAGTGTGAAAATCCTGCAATCCCTCATGGAAACCCTGCCTAAAGTCTCCTCCCAGGTGGCCAGGGTAAGGCAGACGCTTCCTGATCCTAACCCTGGGGGTTGTGTACTGCGGGAGGATCACATGGGTGGAGACAGGGCTCAGGGTAGTGAGAAGATTCTGGGCCTCATTACGACCCAGGCGGTAAGTTACCGCCTGGGCCGTCACTTTACCACCATGGCGTAAACTACGTTTACGCCATGGTGGTTGGCGGACTTACCGCCCCATTCCGACCTTGGCGGGGCGGTAAGTCCCCAATCCCCATTTACCCTTCCCCATTCCCATTTTTGCCCCATAGGGCATAATGGGAGTGGGGAAGGCGTTAATTACGCCACCGTAAATTACGGTGGCGTAATTAACTCCATGGTCCCTTAGCGCCATGGATTTTAACACCCGCTAAAAGCGGGTGTTAAAAGCTCCATGGCGCTAAGGGACCTCGTAATTGGCGGTAAGGGGTCGGCGCAGCTAACGCTGGCGTAAACCCCTTACCGCCAGGGTCGTAATGAGGCCCTCTGTGTGATGAGATGCAGTATTTCTCCTCTGATAGAGAAACTCTTGACACTATAACAAAAGAGGCGAAGGCTTATTGCCATTTCAATGTCCCTCAACCTCCCATTAAACCTAAGGAGGTAACCCCAAGGGTTGTAACTACAAAGCATACTATACCAAAAGAAAGACTCTTCTTGGTTTCTAAAATGTAATGCTCTCCTCAGTTTGAAGGGTACACTACAAAGGATGGCAGAAATGTTGTCTTCTCTATAAAAGCTAAAGCCTACAACCCCTCTTTTAAAATTATTAAAGAAATTAAATCTACCCTTAAAGATACTCAAAAAGTAGAAAAACGTGACTTTAAAGAAACAAACTACATGTCCACGAATCCTAGAGGGACTCAGAAGAGGACGAGGGCTGAAGAAGCATGCAGATGTAGTAGTCAGTGTGAGAAACCTGAAGTTGTCTCACTCGTTAGTCCCCAGGGATCTGTCATCCAGGTGGCCTGGACACAGCCATCGCTATTGGATCCAGTTCCTGGGGTTGGACCAGTGCGGGAGGATCACCTCAGTAAGGGGTCTTCTGGGAGTGGAAGTGGGATACTGAAGGGTGAGACGCGGTACCCCCTTCCTTATGACACCTTTTCCCCATCCTACTCTGTAGAATATTTAGAAACTCTTGACACAAACACTTTCTCACAGACCGATTGCCATGAAAGACAACGGACTAACACCAGAGCTGTATACCTAACATGTCCCAACACAAGGGTCAGGCACAGTCAGGCAACTGCCCATAATGACACACATCTGATTCCCCTTGCCTTTCCCTAGAGGGATAAAAGACAGAGAACGAAAGAGCAAGGCCAAACCCATGAGGAAGCAGCTATTCCAGGATGGCAGTTCAAATGGAGGAGAAAGGCGGTGAGACCCGAAAGGACGATGAGGAGGGATCTGCCCTGGCCCTTTTCAACCCAGACCTGCGGAGCCTCAGAGAAGGGAAACGTAAGACAGGGAATTGCAGCTGGCGAATGGTGCGAAGGATGTCAGCAGTGCATGGAACCCTCCTGCTCTGATAGCCAAGATGGGGAAAAGCGGTTGCTATTGTGGTACCGTCCTTGACTCCAGAGGCAAGAGATGCCAACAGATTTCGGCACAGCCGGTGAGTCGGAAAGAGCTGATAAAAGACCAGACTGTGTTGGGCTCAAGGTTGCGAAGAACAACATTGTATGAAAAAAGAAGACTAAAGTACAAAGGTCTTTTGTGAGTAAAATTTGCATCAGAGTTAGACTGGTCCGGTGTCACGTTTGCACTTATTCGAAGGACTCTAACTGCTGCCCTGCTCCTGAACAAGGAGAATGCGTTGAATAAGGGAAGCAAAGTGGTCCTGCAGCAGGTTATGTTAAATCCTGGGCATAATCAAAAGTCTTCGGTTGTTGTAGAAACTACAATTACCAAGACCACTTAAGGAAGGCTGGCATAAGGTGTCAAAGTGGTCATATGAGTGTCAAGCAAAACCCCTGTACAGTCCAAAACATTTGGCGCATTAGGGAGGCAAATGTGAATCCGACTGAGGGATGGATGCAAATCAGGGTGAGCAGATTACTGCTCTCCCTATTTACTACTGGTGACAAGTATGAACCCGACTGAGGGATGTCCACAGTGAGTGGTTGGTCTTAGCCCGACTGAGGGATGCTAACGTTGAGATGAGGATCGGAGCCCGGCTGAGGGGGATCCAGAGGTGAAGAGTAATCACCCGACGTGAAGATTAGCAGAAGGAACTTTTGTTTTGTTGTGAAAGTCATATCAGGCCCTCTGAAGCAAGACACTTTGCATGATAGAGACTTTGACCCAGAAGGTCCTGATATTGAGAAAAGGAACTGTAACCTTGTGTCGGAGAAGCCCAGGAGGGTGCTGTGCTCAAGAGAGAGTCCTGCCTTGTCCCGTGCTCAAAACATGGGGAAGGGAGACCATGGACATAACATCCTGATTTATCATTTTGTGAACACTTCTTTCTTTTCTTGTGAACATTATCCTACACTATTTAGTAACATAGCAGTATGGATTGGCAATCTTTTTTTTAAGTATAGGCCCTATTTATTTGACTAGACTCCACAAGGACTGCATTATTATTATTTGATGGTCGTAGCTTGCTCCCATTTTAGATTTAGGTTTTTACAGTTTAATAAACATCCTTGAACTCTATCCCTTGTGTCTGTCTGACTTTGATACCATGCCTTCCTTACATATAGTGTCAGGAAAAGGATGTGACACAATTGAAACTAATTTGGGAACACTACAATTTCAAAAATTTAGTCATAGAACTTCCATCCCCTCTATTGCCATGAAAGAAGCGATATGTTCGATATCTGTAGTAGTAGGGAAGCTGTTATCCCTCCTGGGAAAAGAGGAATGATTCTTACAGATTTGGTTTTGATACCCCTTCCAGGGTGTTACATAAGGTGGGCCCCAAAATCTGGCTTAGCATAGAAGTTCGGTATAGAGGTTTTAGCAGGCGTCATCAACCTCGACTTCCGGCGAGACATGAATGTTCTCCTACAGAATGATGGTGAAATCTCATTTGAAGTACAAATGGATCAAATTGCTAAAGGAATTCTGGAAAGAGCTCTATTTCCACAGTTGGAAGAAAGTGAACCAAACGAAACAGAAAGAGGTACATTAGGTTTTGAGGAAGTTGATAAACCTTTTAACATCGAAGACAGGAAGGAAGAAGAGCCTACCATCTATCTCGACCTAGCTTTTGCCCAGCGAAATGATACAGCTCTCGCTGAACCTTTCCTACAAGCTATTCAGGAAGGAGAGGTATAGAGAAGGGAAGCCCCTTTTTCTTCTTAAAGCAGGGGTTGTTATATAGAAGAGAAACATCTACAGAAGGATTAGTAAAGACGCAGTTAGTAATCCCAAAACCCATCGAAAGGTTGTACTGGAGATTGCACATTCCCATATTACCGGGTAGGGGGCTCTTAAGACAATCCAAAACCCAGGCACATATCAGTGGGAAGTTTTACTGGTCCGATATCCACACTGATATAAAGGCCTTTATTCAGATGTGTGAAATATGCCAAAAAACCAGCACGCACATCCCATTACCTGCCCTCTGATCCTTTATCAATCATAGAAATCCCTTTTTCAAGAATCAGGATGCACATCATTGGACCTCTAGAAACATCCAGACTAGGAAACAACTATGTCCTTGTGATTGTTGACTGTGCGCTAGATACCCCAAAGCATTCCCAATGTGAAATAATACCACGCAGCAAATCATTAAACACCTCCTACTGTATTTTTCCAGCGTCGTCTTTCCCAAGGGAATACTAACCAATCAAGGTTCAAATTTTATGAGCAAATTTATGGCAGAAGTCGAAGAGCTACTCCACATTACCACCTTATGAACATCTGTGTACCATCCCAAAACCGATGGCTTGGTAGAAAGATTCAATAAAACACTGAAATTAATCCAACGAAAATTGGTAGATTAGGATGGGAAAGACTGGAACCGAATGATCCCTTGGGCACTATTTGAAGTAAGGAAAACCCCTGAGTCCCCTATACGATTCTCTCCTTTTGAACTACTTTATGGTAGAGAGCCTAGAGAAGTCCTGGACATGCTCCAGGAAACCTGGGAAGAACGAGAAGAGGCACCCATTCCCATCTCGCAAACTGCTACCAGAATGCAAGAACATATGAGACTTGTTCGAGATCTAGTCTGCACCCACATGGAAAAAAAACAGAACCAACACAAATCCACTTATGATGAGAAGGTGAGCTTAAGACAGTTCTCCATAGGACAGAAAGTACTGGTCCTCTTACCCACCTCAGAAAACAAACTTGTCTCTAAGTGGCATGGGCCCTATGAAATATTAGAATGAACGGGAACCTGTACTTATAAAGTAGCCCAACCGATCAGAAAACAGAAGGTCCATTTATATCACGTAAGCCTCTTAAAAGAGTGAAAGAGAACCCATCAGCCACCCATGCCAAAGTACTATCCGGTTTGGTTCCAGAGGAAATAGAAAGTGTTGAATTAATTTCTCCAGAGCTATCTATTCAACAACAAGAAGATCTAAAAGCTGTAGTTACATCATTTCCCAATGTATTTTCAGAAAAATCAGGAAGAATAAAAGGCACATAACACTATATTAGAATACCTATTGGAAAAGTGGTTAATTTAAAACCGTATAGACTCCCAGAAACTGCTGCCCCACTGCTGAACAAGTAGAATGTGTTCAATAAGGGGATCAAAGTGGTCCTGTAGCAGGTTATGTTAAATCATGTGCATAGTCGAAAGGCTTTGGTTGTTCTAGAAACTGCAAGTACCAAGAGGCCTAAAGGGAGGCTGGTGTAAGGTGTCAAAGTGGTCATACGAGGGTCAAGCCAAACCCTTTGTACAGTCGGAAGTCTTTGGCATGTTGAACATTGTGATGACAAGTTTGAACCTGACTGAGGGATGTCCACAATGAGTGGTTAGTCTCAGCTTTAATTAAAAAGTTGCCCTCAGTTTACAATGATCTCTCCATACATTCTTAATTATATTGAAGTCTGAGCACATCTCAAAAAGTTTGACTCACTAGTGCCCTGAAACCATGTAGATTGGCTTCCCTCATGGTCACCTATCTGCCCATTCAATAGTTTCAAACCCAACGAGGCAGAGGCACAACACCATTTCATCCCGGCCTGGGATTTAAAATCCAAACCAATCGAATATGAGGGAGTGTCCCATAGATCATAAGGCATTTTCGACAGAAGACAATTGGGATTTAGGTCTACGCCCAGGATGTCCTGGAATAAACCAGTCTTTGACTGCCATCAGGAAACAAGATCGACTACTATTTCTGAAAACTGATAAGGTCTCCACATTGGTAAGCAGGTGCCTATTGCCCCAAGACTTCCATGATAGTAGCTTTAGTTCCATATTACTAACGTCATGGGCAGATAACCCAAATTCATCAGCGCCCCACCTATGTGCCAGGACAAAATAAGCATTATGCTGCCTGTTCCTAAATAATACCTTGCCAATCCTGGCCATTAGACCACCCTACAGGTTCAGGGCAGTTGTTTATAGTGCCAGTAATTACGTACTCACTAATAGTGGGAACTTGGCATTTGAAACCTCGCTCATACATCTGGCCAATCTGAAAACCCAAATTCTGGAGATTGACCCTTTCTGAAAGGATCAAATCAGTGACCAGTCTTGAACCAAAATACAGAAGGGCCTGTTTAGTGTCTCGCTTATCGGGGGGAAAACACCATGTCAATATCTGCAGATGACAAAGCACGTATGGACACAATTTCAGCAAAAATCAGCAGAACATTTGTTTGATTTAAACAGATGGGTATGTTGTCCCCCAATAGACTTGACATTTCAAGTATATTTTATCCTAATTGCCCCAGGTGGTTAGATTTTGGACCAGAAATTGGGCTACCATTCACAACACTGACAACCTAATTAATCAAATTCGACCCGGAGTAACGTCTTCAATAACAGCATTTTTTCCAAGCCTATGCACACTATATGGTTCATCTGGACCTTTCCTTGCCCATTAGGATTTCATCTTATTTGTATACTCTTTTTCCAAAGGTTGAATCCTGTCATTGCCAGGGGAAAGCCTCCCCCACCTCCTTTTGCCAGTCAGAACTGCATCCCTCTGCAAATTTGCGGTATAAAGTTTGTTTAAAAATGTCCCATATTCAAATTCATGCCCTCACCATGCTTGACTTGGGGTACAGCTGGTAAAAAGTTAGGAACTAATGAGGGGAAACTCACTGAAGTATTGATTCCAACATCCCTTCTGTCCTCATCCTACTCGATCTCTCTTCTGCCTTCGACATGGTCAACCATGCCATCCTGCTCAACCGCCTCCGTGATAACCTGGGTATAACTGATCAGGCTCTGGCCTGGATGACTTCTTTCTTCTCCGACTGACCCTCCCACGTCCAACTTGGATTCTTCCTCTCCTCCATCTCACTCTCTACCTGTGGTGTTCCCCAGGGGTCTAACCTCTCTCCCTGGCTTTTCAACCAATACCTGGCACACCTTGTCCGACTCAATGCCGCTTTCTGCTCCAACTTTCAGTGCTATGCAGATGACACTCAGCTCGGTTTTAGGCTTCCCTCGACCACCTCCTCTCCTTCTCTCATCTCCAACTGTCTGTCTGCTATCCAGGAATGGTGTGCCGCCAATGATCTCTGCCTTAATGCCAGTAAAACAGAGATTTTCCTCATTGGCACACCTGCACCATCCTTTCCTGTCACTCTCTGGCCGGCCTCCTTTGGCCCTCTTCCTGCTCCCACCTGTGAGGCTAAGAACCTCGGGGTCATCTTCGACTCCACAATCTCCTTCTCTCCTCACATCTGTGACGTCTCTAAAAAGTCAAACTACCAACTGCACCTCCTCAGAGGTATTCTTCCTTTCCTCTCCTTCCCCCAGAAGCTTACTGTCTCTAGAGCTCTGGTCCTCTCCAGACTGGACTACTGTAACAGCCTCTTTCTGAATCTGCCTACTTCAACTCTCCGCCCTCAGCAACTCATCCAGAACAGGACTGCAAGACTTGTCATTGGCCTCAAGCCCTGGGATCGTATCTCTCCAGCCTTGAAATCTCTTCACTGGCTTCCAGTGGCTGCAAGGATTAAATTCAAGACCCTCTGCATTGTCCATAAGGCTTTCTGGGGCCTGGGTCCTAAATACCTTCCCTCTCGAGCTCTTTGCTCCTCCACCTCCAACTCCATCGTGGTCAGTCGCTTCTCCAAAAAACGAGTTGGGGGGAGATCTCTTTGCTCGTCTGGGGCCTCCCCCTAGAACAGTCTCCCTGCCACTCTGAAACTTCAGGACAACCATCTTCGGTTCCGGAAGCACCCCAAGACCTTCCTCTCTGCTTCTGCCTTGCTCTTCCTCTCCCTTGCTGATCTGCTCTGCTTCAGCACTGTGCACCTGGATACCCTCTGATTTTAGGCCAAGGACCCTGCCCACCCAGCCACTCACCCGCACTGCCCCTGGCAACCCTTGCACTTGGGTCTGTATCTGTAACCCTACACACCCCTTACCTGCCCTTATCAGACACCCTTTGTCTACGCACTAAACCTGCACTTGCCACCCTGCTGGCTGCACTACCATTTGTTTTGTTGTTATCCCTTGCTCAGCACTTTCCATTTCCGCCCCCTCCCTTGCACTCTCCCCCTCCCCTCTCCCTTGTACTTGCACGCCCTCAATGTCACTGAGCCTAGTTAGTTCATTGTTTTGTCCTCCTTTGTTCCCTTCCCTTGCCTCGTCGCGCTCTGAAACACTTGTGTATGAGCGTGATACAGACAAAATATCATATCATTTGATTGTTACCCCACTCTCCCTCAAAAGGCTGCTCTCCATCTGTTTGTGCCCCCACAATGTGCCCCAAACTCATACTCTGAGGTGAATTATTCGCCCCCACAGGAGTATCAAATAACCCCCTCTACAGGAGGGTTGACAGAGGTAAGGTACTCCTATAGGGTACAAGTGAAGCAGTACGGGCAACCCCATTGCAAATTAGATCAGTCCCACTGAATTTTGCATTTGTCATAGTTTGCACCCCCATCTCCACCCTTCCCCTGGGACTCTGCAGGGAACCCCACTGAGTCCCCAGGTCCCGAATGATTTCATCAATTGGCACAAGAGGTGTATAAGATGGCAATTGTTTCCCCATGGTCTTTTTAGGATTCAAACCAATTATGGGAAGAACCCCTGACCTCCTGCATACTACTGGTAGAGAGTAAGACTGGGTAGCTCCATCCAGCAGTGGTCCCCCTGCCACCGCCACTGCTGAGGTAGATAAATCATGTCCGCCTTCCTCAGAAAGCGGGGTCAACACTTGTAAGTGCTTTGTCCTAGAAGCACCTGTCTTTTTTGCGGACTCAGGAACCTCCCAATTCCAGATTCACCTCTCCTGATTCTAGTGTATTTAAACAGACTGTGGTAACCCCTGCATGATTCCAACTACTCCCAGCAGGGGGCCCCTCGATTGGAGGTAATGGAAAAACTGAAGAGTTAGCCACCAACACTGATTCATCAGTTATTATTGGGGCCTCCTTATCCAACAATTGAGAACTTTTCTGTGCCCCTCCAAGGATGTGGGCTGGACCTACAGATACCATATGGCCCAAACAAGCCTCCTCAAGTTTGTATTGATAGCACTCAGAATTAAGCTATGCCTTGTCACTTCATCCCAGAATTTGCCTTGCAATTGGACAAATGAGCTCAACACCATATTAAGGACAGATAGACTTGGAGAAGACAGTTTAATCAATTCATTATCCTTCCTTAACGTATAGTTGATGAGGCCCTCCTCAGCTTGCTCGCAGGTTCTGATAGAAGTAAAGATGACACCTCACATGCTTCTCGGCCCAAGAAATCAGTCAATTCCGTTGGAGACCCAAGCCGTGAAGCGTCTCAAGTCTGTTGAATCACACTGCCCTGGGCCTTACAATTCCAACTGGCATAACAGCATCAGTGTGTTCAATTATACTCGTATTGGTAGGAGCATTCATCTGGATGCAATCATAAGATTCCGGGCTTCTAATTGGCAAAGGGGCTCTCATTTCAGTATTTGAGCCCAATGATTTAGGGGAAAAGTCTGTAGGAGATAGTATTTGCGCGACTGAGCATTTCAATGCCATCTTGATTGTTTTCTTAGCCCACTTCTTCCCACCAGGGCAGGGAGGTGTGGGCAATGCCAAAGTAGCTATACTCTTTGAAGTATGGAAACTTGCCTCACCTCGGTTAGAGCTCACACCACCAACTGCAGGGCTCACACAGCTTTCCCTTCCAGCCCCCTCCAATTGGACCTAGGCAGGATCTACAAAAGATACAGTGAATGAAGGGCCTCTCAGACCATCCCTGGCTCATAGGGAAGGGAAGAACAGTGTAACCCTGCAGTTGCCAAAGAAATAAAGCTGAACACTGGGCAGCCACCGTAGATGAAAACGTAGGCAAACAATAAAGAGGCACCCTTGTGTAGGTACTCCAAATCTTACAATCTGAAAGATGTAGCTGGTAGCAATAGTAGGAGTCAGGAGACAGTAGTCAGTAGTTGGCTGGCTGCCGTTAACCTGCCAAAGACCACCAAAGACAAACAACTCTGCCAACATTTCAGTGAATGCTGCGCCTTCGAGTGGAGATTCTAAAGACTTCAAAGCAGCCCCTTCCCCCAGCTCCAATAGTCACTGATGAAAGACTGTAGTGCACGCCACACGCCAAAGACCAACAACTCTTCCAACGACTCTGCGGAACACTGCGTTCGAGTGGAGTCCTTAAAGTCTTCAAAGAAGCTCCTCCCATCATCTTTTCCCTGTACCAAGGGAAGCTTCCCCTCACAACTCATCAAATCTCATACAAAGGCAAGGTTGTTTTTTTCACTCAGAGGAGCTTCTTTCCCAAAATCTCTTTTTTACACTCAAAGCAATAGCAATTTTACAAGCAATGTCGATAAAGAGAAGGTAGAGAGGAGACAGAGAAAGAGAGAGAGAGAGACAAAAAAATCACTGTTTTTCAAGCAAACTACACACTCACTTTCCAGCTGTCCTCTGACTTTGCCAGGAGTGCTCCCCTTTAACTGCCTGGACAGTCTAGCACGGCTCGTGTTCACTCCAGGGGCCAGCAGACATTTAGGCAACAAGGCGTCTGTTCACCAAATCTATGTGTGCGCACACAAGACTGCTGGCAGAAGGCGGGGCACAGCTTCACATGGTTTGCGGCATGGCCTGCAGACGCAGCCAGGGTACTGGAGATCCTGGTGGCGAGTAACTAAACATTTTTAAAAAGTACCCTTCTGACTCCAAATAATCCACAAAAATAAATGAAGTGCACAGGATACGGAAAGATAGTTTCTTTAATGCAATGCAAAATGGCTGGACGGTCAACGGTTCAGGGTGCCAAAACCCAAAAGACTCTCTACCCTCCCACATTGTGCTTCAGTATTCATAGGTGAAAACATCTCAAAATTAGCATACAGTTATATTAGTAAACGAAACATTCCAGATTATTATGAAAGAACCCACTCCTACACCTAAATAACAACCTGTACAATTCTACATCTTTGGTCAGCGCCTATAGCTGACATCATAGGAGAACCACTAGTGACGTTTATGCAACCCTTCACGTACCCTGTAAGCTTTAGATCAGCTCTTCTGAGTGCATCAGGGCTTCGGGCGTAATGTGAAGTAAACCTGGCGTTTTAGCTAAATGCCTACAAACGTAAAGATGGTTGAGCTCTTAAGGTGTCCGAGGTGTCAGAGGAGTAATTCTGGGGTCAGTAACCAACGTATTTTACTGTTCTGCATGTGGCCGCAGAAAGCTCACAAGAGTGTTGGCCTATATGAGGTTTGATTAGAATATAGCAAAGGATCTTTGACATCACAATGTCAGAACTACATGCTAATAGAATTTGCGCAGCCTGAACTTTTTCCTGCGTTCAGAGCGTGGTGTCTGCCTGCCTACAAAACAGCAAATAACAGCACACAGTGCAGGGATTGCAGGGAATGCGCATTGCATCTGTGGTTTTTGAAGATACCACCAGCAGCGCAGTGCTGTAATTTTGCATATATGTTTGACCTAACCATGTTTCCAAGGTGTGCGGCAAGATTCACAGAACCATCTTCCAATTGCATAACAATGATGCTACCTAATCATGTCTTCCTTTTTCCTAAATGCTACAATTAGCTGGAATACACAAATGTTTTGCTTCAACTGATTACATCACTTTTCTGTGTTAGCACCTACATCAAAATGATCCTCAGAATATCTATGCACATGCCAAAACATCTGGATTTCTTGAGAAAATGTGAAACATTTTCTTAAGTTATCTATTTACTGCAGTTTTAAAAGCAGAAGAACACAAGAGCAGAGACCTCAACATGGGAGTCCTCAAAACACATGTTCGCATAACTATCAGAGTATTTTAAAAGGACATCTCTGGTAGTCCTCTAAATCATGGGAAGGGGCAACACCATTCATATCGCAGATCCGAGAGGAGGAGGTTTCTTTAATATCTGTGTCAACAATAGTAGTGTGCAATAAACAAGAGTATTAGAAACCCACAAAGACCCTTTAACATCATGTCCAATCAACAATGCAGTTCTTAACCACAACCAGTTAGAGGCTTTTCCTCACAATACAGGTCCCCATCAGTTACCCACAGGCTTAACTATAAAGCGCCTAAAGACTAGCAAAGACTCTGATAAATACGTTGGCGTCTCACTGGCCCTGCATCCACAAAGGTGCATCGACATTCCAGCACTGTGGAAGTGTGGTGACTTAGTCAGCTGTCTCTCCTGAGGCAACCTCAGTTAGATCCAAAAGAAAATGAATTTTCGCCTTCTGCACCAACGGGGAACCCAGTGACTCTGATTTGTATCTCCTGCAGCGCATTCTCTAGGTGCTCAATCCTGGAGTCGCCATTACCATAGATTATTGCTTCCCTCACTTTTCCCATTTGCTTTATGGTTGGGATCATCTGAGTGCACTGGTGGTAAGACATAGTGTTTCTCAGCTCTAGTGCAGAGATCCGCCCCAGCAGCGAGCCGCCTTATCCTTTAATAGATCAGAATTTCTCTCTAGAAGTGGCATAGATTATTCAAGGCATCCCAGTGCAGCCTTCACGAGGGCCTGCGAGGATGAAGAGGGCCTGACTGTGTCCTGGCTCGACAAGTACTGCTTGTTTGCTGTACTACGTGTTGTAAAGAAGTCAGCAGGTTGATCATTCGTCTTCTTCTTCCCAGGTGCTAATATTACACTTAATACCGCGCATGCCCATGTTTAAGATGGCCGCCCTATGCCAGGCTTCAACAGAGCTGTGCGGGATGTGTGTAATTGCCTTACCAAATGGCTCTATTTCATCACGAGTGAGGGAGTACCTTCATGGTCTTTCAGGATCTATCCTCCTCTATTGGATGAGATTTTGAGTTTGCTCTAGGTGTCGTCACCCATGGCAAAAAGGACAGCTTTAGAACATCAACGTGGTACAGCGCTCCACCACCCTGCTGTTTCCACCCCTGGCTCCTTAGGAATGCACTTTTTTCAAATAAGTATCAGCAGTACTCACCACTCAGCACTATGGAAACTAGTAAAAGCAGCTGTGCTAGTGCTCTCTGTTCTGCAGGGAAACAAACAGCACGGAATGGGGTCCCGGTAGTGGGACTAGTGCTCCATGCCTTCATCACCAGCCGCAGACATCTTGCAATGGCTGTGCAGCCAGGCCTCACCTTAGTCAATATTCAGGTGCTATCTTTAAGACACCATTTACCCAGAGGCATTTGAACCTTAGATATAGTCGTCCACGAAGTTGCAATCTTAACAGCACTCTCAAGTCACCCATATAGAAGAAATTTTAATATACAGCCACTTCCAGATACATTACATAGTACATCAGGAAAGGGTGCAATGACATTTGTGTCCAATTCTGAAAAGGATTTATAATCTGATAGTGAAGTTGATTCATCCTATTTCAGCCTTAATCCTAGTTATTTTCTTACAGATATACATTTTGTATAGGTATTTTAAATATGCAGAGTATTCCCAGAGGAGCCCTGCTTCCATCTGATCTGGGATGGGAGTGGGTGGTCTCAGCAATGCCCCAGAAATGCTCAAAGGTTTGCTGGTAGGTCCCAATGACTGCTTAGGCAGCAGCCTCATGGTTTTATTCTCAACAAAACCTACAAACTATAGGTCATGGATTTGTCTACAGGGATATAGCCACTTATCCTTATAGTAGAACTGGATACTTTGGCTGTTTGGCCTACGCTGGCACAGCTCATGGGTTGGCATCCAGGGCCAAGCCATACCTCTGCTTCAGTTCTGGCTTAGCTCGCCCTATACATTTCTGGGCTTGGCGAAGAAGACTGTTACTTAATTTGTTGGATTCTGGCCTCAAAGGCTCACTAGCTGCTTCACAACCTCAGCGTTGTGAGGTGACCTTTGTGGGATGTATTGACCCACTTCTGCTCTGCTGCATCACTCTGCTATGATGATGCCAGAAATAGCAAAATGGCCGCAAAATCTTTGTGCGCACCAAAACCCCTGAAAATCTCGCTTTTCAACGCACAAAAAGATGGCTGCCCAATCGACTACGGATGTTGCAGTGGTGGAACAGAGCTCTCACTACTGAAATGTGTCACTGGGCTCCACAACAATTGAAAGTGGAGTGCAGAAGGAAAAAGCAGTGCTTTGCTAAATGAAACTCCAAATATTGCTTTAAATCACCTTTTCTTTGCTGATGAAACTTCAGAATGCCGGTACAGAACACCTTAAAATATTCAAAATCCTAGCTGGGTGCTACAATTCCCTTAGTTTAAGAACTCAATGTGAACTTACAAGGTCCTGAAAAGCTGAGAGCTTAAAGAGATTTCCACAGCAAAAGCGGCCTGTCTGTGGATCTGTCAAAAATCTCTGTGCAGCAGAGGGCTGCTGTGATGACAGCTGTCAGGGGCCTACCTGATTAAACTTTAACATGTATGAACTGAAACTCAAATGTTTTCAATCTAAGAGGCCTGTTACTGATAGTAACCCATATTGTAATTGTTTTGATGCCATGGTTTTAAATCTTGAATGAGAATTTTAGCTGTTATTTGATATAACAAGTTTTTGTGCTAAGGAAAACAGAGTTAACAGTTAAATTAAACCTGGCTGAAGCTGCCAAACTGGAATACCAGGTTTTTCTCAAAGAAGGAAGGTCTTTCCCCCAGCAGGAAATCATGCAGAGGCGTTAATTACAGAATAGGAAAGAACCTGGTCTAAATAGGCAAAAGGAACAATGACAAGCTGCAGCTCAGGAAATTCGAAGTGTGAAGACAGTTGTAAATGGCCTCTGCAAGGAACAAACATGTTGATGGCTCCTGGGCTTACAGGGAGAGACCAAGGGGTGGAGCTAAAGAACCATTTGTTGCTTAACATGGACAAAGAACACATTTTAAAAAGACTGATAACTTACTATTTAAAATTGTGAAAAATATAAGAATAACAGAGTTGTCAATGTAATTTCTGGCTGCAGGGGTGAAGAGGCGCCAAAACCGTGTGACATGTTCTAGACAGCAATGGCAAGAAATGTGATTTTACGCAAAATGTATTTCCGCTAGCATTGTGAAACTTTATACACTCATTCCCATGTTAAACATGCACATTTGTAGACATTTGCTTAAAAATTGGACATTGTGTTCATAGTGAAAAGGGCAAGATTATGTGAAACGCAGAGACAAGATCCCACAGCTACGGGGTTTTGAGGAATAGCTGCTATGTAAAATATGTAATCTGGATATGTGATTTTTATAGAGGTTGCACATGTGGAAAAATGTGCTTTGCCAAAAGTAGATTTTGTGTTCCAGGGGGTAGGGGTGGATTCTCAGCCTCATAAAATTGCACCATAAAGATGACCCTCTGTTTTTCTCCTCCTATCAAGGCAGAGAGTAGAATCTGACCCAATCACCTTTCAAAGGGGCAAGCTTACGCTAAACCGGCCCACACACACCCTTTATGATGGCATTTCATAGCATAAATAGAGACAGCTCACCACCCAGAAAGACAGACAGATTCACTAACTATCCTGTTTCTGGTGGAGCACCATGCTGCTGAACTCTACATCTTCCTTGCTCCACACTCCAGTAACTTGGCAAAGCAAAAGGCCAATTGCATAGCTGAACCATTCTCAGCTAGGCCTCAAATACTAGAACAGAACCCCACAAGCCTAAGGGGAAGCATCATAATACAGCCAGGCTGTGCTGTTACTGCTTGCCTTCAGAAAATAAATATCCTCAGAACCAAGAAGGGCAGATCCGATCTAGTCCTGTGACGTGCTGTGACCAGAACGCCTTGCTGATCCTGCCCAGTCCGATGTGCCCAGCCATCTTTCCTAAACCAGATCCAATTCCATGACAAGAATTGACAGTCCCATTTAAAAAAGTATCCAGTGAGTATAAATAGGAAGAATTGTGTCACTAGCATATGTACTTTGCATAGCCTTATGCCTATCTTGGACCCATCAGATCCTGTATTCAGAACCTGTATTGTTAGGAGTATCTTTGCATTGTCTGAACCCTCTTTTCCAACCCATCTTATCTTTCCTCCATAACCAATATTGTTAAAACTATCTCTGTGCTGATCCTTTTCTCATCTGAAGAAGGCGAGTTTCCTTAGCAGGCAGTCACCCTGATCAGGTGACTGTGTTCCTGTGTGGTATTTGTTTTGTGCAGCATTGTTATCCTCTAGTGTAAGCAACCCATTTGTCATTTTCAAGTGCATTTGTATCCTTGTGCCTATCTAAAAAAAAAATGACCTCTACTAAAACGTCCGTAACTCCCTCAGTTTTTGTGATAGAACAAAACAACTCCTGCTGGTAGCTAACATCTATATCTATCAATTGCACCTAAAACCACATTCCAAATCAATGCGATTCTCCCGTTATCGCGAATATCGCGCAGTGAAAAGTTTGCCGTGAATTTTCATTTTGGGAAAATTATTACACGTGTAAAACAGCTTCCGACTTGAATTTTAAGATTTTACATTTTCTTTTGCATTAGATAATTGCTTGTGCTTGTGTCAGCAATTTTGACCATATTTGTTTTTTTGCCCAGTCCATTCTAAAGATAACTTTAAAAGCCATTCTGACAGCTTTACAGTCAATTCCGTTTTTCTCTTGTGTTTGCTTGGGGAAAGTGGGATTGATATTCTGTTTGAATTCTGCCATACCTGAACACCGGCTCTCTCCTCCTATCTCTTATCTCCTATCTCTTTACATTGCCTATTGGGGGTTGAGGGGTGTGCAGGGGGAACCTTTAACCACAATGCTATCTGATCTGAACCAACTTAAAAGTATTATTTTCTGTGCTGTGCTGAATTGTTTGCTCACTACTTACTCCTTGTGTATTAAAGATATTATTAAGTGTTACATCACCCCATTGGTGATTGTTGTGTACCGATTAAAACATATTGTCATTACATTTTAGAGACATAAATAAATATTTACCTTTGCAAACCAGCCTGGTTCCTGGTTCAGTGTGACTGGGGGGTTCCAGGAGAAGGGCGTGATATGAGTGGTATATCGTTCAGAATAAAGAACTTTTAGACAAAAATAAATAAGGATTTCAGTTGTGCACTACATGCTAGACGTTGACTTGAGTGTGTGCCGGATTGAAATCACTTACACCTTTCTGTGGCATACATGTATTTAAAAGCAAAAGGTGTATCATAACCTTAGGTGTAGACAGTCATTTAATGTCATTCTATTTCAGTGTACAAGTTGCTGTGGGATAGATAGCCGCATCTCAGACATAGGCAAACACATAGTACTCCCTGCCCAACATAAACAATATTGTTGCATTACTATTCTACATTACCAAAGCCGTTGTTATATTCTTGCAATGTAATGCATGGGTTACTATGTAATCACAGAGCACACCACTGCAATCAGTTGTTTTGCAGTAAAATGCTCTGACAAATCAGCTTTTAAGCACAGTGTCCCCATAACAGAAGGCTGTCTCCTATGACCACGTTTCCGTTTTTATGCTAGCAATCACTAACCGTCTTACATTGTCAAACATACAGTACTCCCCACCCAACACACAACAATAGTTAAAGATAATGTTTCAGTGCTAGTCATCTCTTCAAGGACATTGTTATTTTTTCAGAAAATAACACATAGTTCAGACTATGCAATGTTCAGGCTATGGTCTACCGAATTCCCAGACAATCCACAATGTGTGGATGCCAAACCAATGGTAGTTAGGTGCTATACAAACATCACACAACATAACCTAGATATAAAATGGTTTGTTTCTTTCATCTGAGCATTGCCCATTAAGTGTACTTCAGAATATTTGATAGAATTATCCTGTATTATGACTAGGGGCCGAACGTCTATAATTGTTGTACATTTTATACAATGTATAATTACTCATATAGAAGAATTGAACAGCAGTGGGGAGTTAAGAGTATAATTTTGTGGCATTCTATGAGTCATTCAGAGCTCACATAGCCTCATATACACACAACCAGGATAGTTGTTATCTGATTGCACACAAGCTTATTTTAAAAAATTGACCTTCAAATAGTAAATACTTTGACAAATCAATATAAATATGAAATGTATTGCAATGTTTGTAAGTGATGTTTGGATAAAGTCATGTGAAGCAACTGCGACATAATAGCCAAGTTATTTGAGTAATTAAGGGGGACCATCAATGCAACAAGTGGGCTTCAACACATAACCATTAACAATATTGAGGATTCCGTGTGTGGGAGGAGGCTGTTGTTGTTTATTTTTCAATCTGTGTTACTGTTTTCACATCTACCACTGAAAAATGATCTACAGAAACATCTTTAGGCATGTTAACACCCAGACTTTGGGTCTTGTCTTGCTGCTGATTCCTGCAGCTTACGCATTATGGTCCGAATAAGTCTCGAAGACAGCATCTTAGCGTACTTCACAGCATCACAGGCATTGCTCCGCTGTCCATTAGTTTCTTAAGCGCTTTTTACTTCTCCAAGCTCCAGGAGACCAAATGTCTTTAATGAGAAGAAAGCAGAGGAGTGTGAGCCCTGTGTGGCCAAACAGCAGGCTGAGATCACACAGGCTCCTCTTTTGCTCTCAATGTGACTTTTACCATTGCTTCCAAACTCATGGTGGTAAAAGGCAGCAAGTTGGGTTGATGTCCACAAATGAACCAGTCATTTCTTCAAGAGGTTCTTCATGACCAGCTTTATTTCCTTGTTTCTCAGACTGTAGATAATGGGGTTCCACAATGGAGGTCCAACCGTGTAAAATACAGCAAGTATTTTTTCCTGATTTGTTTTATTTTTTGGGACCGGTTTCATGTACATGTAGATCCCAGCCGCATACATTACAGAGACATTGATTAGGTGGGAAGCACAGGTGGAGAAGGCTCTGGATCTGCCTTCGGTAGAATGGATTTTCAGGATGGCCATAAGGATGTTGAGATATGAGATAGAAATTAGCAGGATTGGAATGAGCAGCACAAAGATTCCAGATATGAAAATCACCATCTCTATGAAAAAAGTGTCCACACACGCCATATTTACAAGAGTTATAGCCTCACAAAAGAAATTATTAATAACATTGTTGCCACATAAAGGCAACCGGAGCGTCATAACGATAACTGGAAGGGGAAGCACACAAGCATTCAGCCAGGAGCCGACCACCATTTTGGTACATGTTGATGAGTTCATTACACTTGTGTAATGTAACGGAAAGCATATGGCCACATAACGATCAAATGCCATGATTGTCAGTAGGGCAGACTCTGTAACTGCCAGAACCAAGCATGCAAAGATTTGAGCAGCACACCCAGCGAAACTGATGCTCCATATGTCCTGGAGGAGGTGGACCAGATAGTTGGGGACAAAGACACATGAATAGAAAATGTCCAAGAAGGAGAGGTTGACCAGGAAGAAGTACATGGGCGTGTGAAGACGAGGCTCATGGACACACACCGTGATCAGGATGATGTTTCCACTGATAGTGATCAGGTACACAACCAGGAACATCACAAAGAGGAGTACCTTCACCTGGGGATTGTCCGAAAGGCCCAACAAAATGAACTCTGCCACAAAGCTTCCATTCCAGTTGTCAATCGGGGGACTTCTTATCATATCTATGGGGGTCAAAAACAAATCATCATGCTTAATCCCTACACCATAACTATTACATGGAAATGAGGTAGCAAATATTTTAAGCATGTTTGTGAAGGAGTGGTGGACTGAGTTAATGCTACATTTGTTGTGTGATGGACGTTGCACCATTGAATCAGTTAATTTGGACAAAATGAAGGCTTTACATGTGCTACCTATGGACTCTGTGTTTGTACTTTAAAATTGCCATTATCTGCATTTGCAAACTACTCATTTTTATGGAGAGTAATAACTCCCTTAGGATTGTTTTTCCACTGATATCCTCATTTTTAAAACCCTTTGTGTTTGACACTGTGAGTGTGCATATGTTTGTGTGAGCATATCCTACATTCTTCCATATTATTCAGAGAATATTTTGTGTGCATACTGCTGATTATGTGTATGTACGCATATTCAAAGTGTAGAATCTGTGTGTATTGTTTATGTACATTTTGCTTGGGTATATTCAGACTGTGTTGTGTTTGCATATGCATATTGAGAGTATATGGTAGTCCTCCTTTGTGTATTCTAAGTGAGAATGTGCATAGGCTTATCCCTAGCATCTCATCCTTGCGTACAAGTCTTCTGGACATCATGGCTGTGGGTTTTCTGTGTCATATCTGTTTATTCATATTACGAGTGCACTGTATGACAGTATTTCTGTAGTGTGTATAATATGTATATTTTAGTTAAGGTACATGGTGAGTTCTATAGGAAATCGAAAACATGATTTTCTAATAACGGTTGACTCGTACGATGGATTGGGCTAAAATCTTGCAGACAAAATTGTACGCACAGCCCCACCCCGCAAATCCCCAAACCATCCTGCTCACCTCACGCACCCCAGACTGGACATTCTGGGAAGGATCAGTTGAAAAATATGAAAGTTATTAAGAATACAAAAAAAACGCAGTTTTGGCCAAGTCTCCTTTCATTTTCCCATAGACAAAAAATGGCGATTTTTGCTCCAACGCACTGCGAAAACCATTGGACAAAATTAGACCACGTACAAAAAACAACTTTGACACGAAGCATTGACTCGAACTTTGGGGGCGTGGGGGGAGTCTGGTTTTATGGCATCCAGTACCTTTTAAAATATTTGATGGAGAAGGGGATTCCTCCTTCTCCCAAAATTATAGAGATATCTCCCATAGTGCTTTCAGCAGAGAGGCTTTTCAGAAGTCAAAAAATGCAAGAGATAACAGCGACCATACCCGCGATTACCCAAAAACGGAAAGGCAGAAAAATGACATTAATACAACAATGTAATGATACATAAACATAGACAATTGCTCCAGCATGGACCATTGAAGTACAGTATTTTTGATCAGGTAATATTGGCCAGAAGGATCATAAATCCAAGCCTTTCAGAATCTTGACTAATGTTGAACTTGGAATTAACAGCTAACAATACAAGAATTACTATACACTATACTATACTCCTCGCTACCACGCCACCTCTGAACCTCTTATCCACACCCGTGACTACAAAACTTGAATAACACAGTATTGCTAGTATTGATCAAGTTGTAATTCTGTAATTATGATATTTAATGTAAATATGTCTTATATATCACCTGTATGTCTGTAACTTATGCAACCGTCGAATGCGCCCAGATACCCCCGGATTAAGGTGCTCTATAGAAATAAATAAAACAAACAAACAAACAAACAAACACAACACAAGTGTTAGTACATAAAATACATATGAAGAGCATCAATGCATGCACATCTGTGTCACATACAGGGAAAATCTAGTAAGGAGGAAAGAAACACCATGATCGTCATGTATAAAAAATTAATTGTCTGTTTGGGGCCTGCTTATTGTCCCATGTATGCATACCATGAGCTCATGGCAACCCCAAAGGAAAGTACCTTATGAACATATGACAAGGTTAGCATCTAGATATACAGCACCTTTATAATTTAAAATTCTCCCTGTCACTGAACAAAAACAACTGGCCCTGATGTGTGATATCATCAGTAATTTTATCATGCCATTTGTGATCTCATCTTTGATGTCCTGGGTGTTAGTCTTAGCAGTGCACGGTGAGGGTGTGAGTTATGGTTGCTTATCTTACCATAACTGGTGAATTTCTTGGGTTTTTCAATTTTACTTGTAACCATAACGTCCCTTTAACAATGTTTTTTCTCTGAATTTCATAGGTTTTATTAGTGAAACTTAACCATAACGTCCCTTAAACAAAGATTTTTCACTGAATTCCATCGGTTTGTATTAGTGCAATTTAACCACAATGTTTTTTCAGTGAATTGCATAGGTTTTTATTAGTGAAAATGTTTCATGATGTTACATCACTGTATATACGTTGTTAATAATTCCTCTTTTAACATATGTGAAAGAACTATAAACCTTCTTTAACCAGCATATTTTTGCAGCGCATACTGATGTGTGTCATCAACAGCAGCGCATGCTGGGGGTGCAAGTCATGGTTGAATTGCCTAGGGCATGAGACTTGACCATGACTCCAGCCCCACCATACAACACCCTTCTCCACCGCACCTACCCTGCATCCTAGTTCAATGTCCACTATACCCTCATAATGTGACCAATGGCCAGTGTTCATGGCTTGCAGCCATGGCCAGTCTCCACAGTCCATGGGGCATAGGCTTCGGCCATGCCGCATGCACCAATATGCAAATCAGAGTAGACATTTGTCCTTGCCGAGGGCCAGGCCCACTGCCCAGGCACCAAAGTTATATTACAATTGTTTTGTCCTTACATTTTGACACTTTGGATAAAATAAAACACAGGACAGATTTGCCAAAGCATGCTTTCAGGTCCTAGCTGATGCTCCTCGTGCATGTTCGCTGCAATCCCGTCCAGAACTTCGGACCGTAGAATTATTTTCCCATTCAAACATATCCCGATTTTGAAATACTTTACACATCGCTGGTCCCTGGTGGCCATGCACACTTTAACCCCATTGATGGTGCCTGGTGGTCATGCCCAGTGGCAAGATTGTCCGGGTCATGGCCTGACCCAGACAATCTGGCCACTGGCCATGACCACAGGCTATACCTTAGTCACCAAAGGTATATCACTATTTTTTGTACTTACATTATGACACTTTTCAAAAATAAAACACAGACACAATTGCAAAACCATGCTTGCAGGTCCTTCCCAATACTCCTCGCACAATTTTGCTGCAAATCCATCCGTTTTATTTTTTGAAAAGTGTCAAGATGTAGGTATAAATAATAGTGATATAACATAGACCCCACTTGACACAATTCATCCAAGCTTTGCACAGACATTCAAGGTTGGGTCTATAATCTTTTTGCAAACCTTCGTCAAACGGCACCAAAGTTGTAATCCATCCAAGAATGTTGTGACCCTCCTCCTAATTTTGCCTCCTCTTGACAAAATACCACCAAACTTTGCAAAAACATTCAAAGTTAGGTAAAAAATAATTTTGCAAACTTGTATGCAGATTCATCAAATGGTACCAAATTGATAAGCTGTTCAAACATTTTGGGATCCCCTTCTCTAATGTTGCCCCCTATCAACGAAACAGCACCAAGCCTTCCAAAAGCATTCGATGTTGGGTCTAAAATTATATTGCAGAATTTCATGCAGTTTCATTGAATGGCGCCAAAGTTATAAGCCATCCAAAAACTGCTCTTCACCAACCCTATAATGCAGAAATATGCATGGATATTCTCAAACTTTTGTCAAGTTTGGGAATATCTGAAATGTTTGCGGACTTCGGAGAAGAAAAAACACTTGATTTTGGGCTTTTTCTGGACATATCTGATCCCATCTTCATGACCCCTTACATCCCCAGAGATTGTTTTATTAGTTTGACAGTGTTTTTTAATGTTTTTACTGCGACGTCGCGGACTACGGGCACAGTCCATGAATCCAACATGGCGTCCGTTTAATTTCTGACTGAGAGGTGGCTGAGAGAAAATGAAGTGTTTCCGGTACACCCTCGGACAAACTGGCCTGCAGCCTGCTCCAAAGGCAATACCGCTCACTGTCCGCACCAAGAAGAGAGCCCACATCCAAGTTCACGTCTCTGCTGCATCCAACAACTCGGCCAAACTCTTTAAAATCTGCAAGGAGCTGGCCAATCCTGCTGAAGTTTCTACCTCTCCTGTCCCCTCCCAGGCCCTCTGCACAGCCCTGGCTTCTCATTTCATCTCTAAAACTCAGGACATCCTGTCCTGCCTCTACTCCCTGCTCTTCCTCTGGCCTTATTCGGCCACCTCTCCTCCCTTCCTATTTCCTTCTTTCCCCTGTTCTCCCCAGACAAGGTTTCCAGATAAGTCTGATCTATGAACGTCTCATCAAAACAGATTCACCCCTGTTCCTCGAAAACCATCAAGGACCATATTGACACCTTGGCCCCTGCTCTGGCTGACTTCTGCACCCACTCCTTCATCACTTGGGTCTTCCCTTCCCCCCTGAAGCACTCCCTTGTGCACCCTTTTCTTAAGAAACCCTCTGCCGACCCGTCCTGCCCGGCTAACTATTGCCCAATCTCCATCACTCCTTTCCTGGGCAAACTCCTGAAAAAGCTGGCCATCTCCCAGCTTAATCTTCACACTGAATTTGTTGGTTGTCTCCATCACCATCAGCTGGACTTCAGCGCTGCCAGAAGCATGGAAACGGCTCTCCTGAACACCTGTGAATACCTGCTCTCCAACCTTGATTCCAACACCCCCCTGTGTCTTCATCTTACTTGATCTTTCTTCTGCCTTTGACACGGTCAACCATGCCATCCTGCTCAACCGGCTCCGAGATAACCTGGGTATCGCTGATCAGGCCCTGGCTTGGCTGACCTCTATTCTCACCGATCGACCCTCCCAGGTCCAACTTGGGTCCTTCCTCTCCTCTATCTCTATCTCTACCTGTGGTGTCCCCCAGGGGTCTAACCTCTCTCCCTGGCTGTTCAACCAATACCTGGCATTTCTTGCCCACTGCATTGCCGCACTCTGCCCCAACTTCCAGTGCTATGCGGATGACACACAGCTCATTTTCAGGCTCCCTTCTGCCACTTCTTCTTCCTCACTCATATCTGACGGTCTGTCTGCTATCCAGGAGTGATGTCCCACCAATGATCTCTGCCTTAATGCGAATAAGACGGAGATTCTCCTCCTCGGCAAACCTGATCCCTCCTTTCCTGTCGCTCTCTGGCCGGCCTCTCTTGACCCTCTTCCTGCTTCCACCTGTGAGGCTAAAAACCTCGGGGTCATCTTCGACTCTACACTTTCCTTCTCTCCTGACATCTCTGACATCTCTATGAAGTCACACTACCAGCTGCACCTCCTCAAAGGTGGTATTCTTCCTTTCCTCTCCTTGCCCCAGAAGCTCACTGTATCCAGAGCTCTGGTTCTCTCTAGGCTGGATTACTTCAACAGCCTCTTTCTAAATCTGCCTCAAAACCTTCCTCTTTGCTTCTGCTTTCTCTCCTCCTTTCCCCTGCTAAACACCTGGCTGAAACCGCTACTGCACTGGTCACCTGGCCACCCTCTGATATTGGGCCTGGGTCCTCTGCCCCATCAGTTGCACACCTGCACTGCCTCCCTGGCAAACCCCGCACTTGGGGACTGTTTTTCTGTATCCCTACAGTCCCCTACCAGCACTTAACACCTGATGTCTGCACTTACCCCTGCACTTGCCATCAGCTGGCCGCACTTTTTTACTTATTGCTTTTATTTATTCTATTTATTCTTTTACTGTTGATCCCATGTGCTGCACTGACCCATCCCCCTTACACACTGAACTTTTCCCATCCCCCCTTCCCCTGCACTTGCGCAATCTCAATATCACCTGGCATAGTAAGATCACTGTCTCTGTCTTCCCTCTGTTCCCCCCCTTGCCTCGTCGCGCCTTGAAACACCTGTGTATAGGTGCATTATAAATGCCATATCATATCATGCCATGTCATTGTCATTCATTTTATTAGATTTATAAAGTGCTTTTCGACAAAAGCGCTCAACAAAATTTACAAAGGGCAGTACAATTACATGATTACATGATAGTGCAATGTCAGTTAAAAGCAGAATAAGGGGGAAAAAGAAGCATTAAGTGGATAGAGAAGACAAGAGATGAGCTTTCAAATGAGATTGAAAAATGCAAAGTGATGTAGAAGAGCGGACACAGAGAGGATGAGAATTCCAGTATTTAGGGGCTAGAGGAGCAAATAAACAAAAACGTGATAAAGCACGGGTTTAGGAACAGTGAGAAAGAATAGGTTCTGTGATCGAAAAGATTGAGAAGGAAAGTTCAAAAACACTAATGAAGAAAGATATGGGGGGAGACAGACCATGGGTACATTTAAAAACAATTGAGAAGAAATGATAGCGAAGACGTGATTCAAAAGGAAGCAATGAAACGGAGAGTAAGGAGGGAGTAATGGAGGAACGAGGGGGTAAAGAAAAAAGCAGACGAATCGTGGAATTATAAACAGAGCAATGAGGAAGAAGAATTGAGGCCGGGAGAGCGAGCAGAATGTGATGAACAATAGTCAACGCGAGAAAAGAAAAGTGAAAATAGTAGACGTTTAGCAGCATGGAAAGAGCAGTAAGGACGTCAAAGGTTTTGATGCACCTCACGTTTTTAATTTGACCAATCAGCGGGCGCATATGATGTCCGCCAGCATTACTGGGCTCTCTGATTGGTCACCAAATCAGGAAGTGAGTCCGCAGACCGGACGCAGACATCACACATTTGTTTTACCTACTTTTTGGCCATTTTAAAAAAGACTACTGGATGGATTTACACCAAATGTGCAAAAGCATGTTTTCAGAATGAAGCTGCCACTCTTTGCGCAAGTTTGGTGCAAGTCCGTCCAGCGGTTTGGGCTGTAGGCGTGAAAAAATTTCTTTTTCCATTATGTCTACGAGGATTTCAAATGTTTTGGGAACCCCCCTCTATAACTTTGCCCCCTCACCCCTTGACAAAAACACACCAAACTTTTCTAATTCATTTGGAGGTGGCCATATACTTTTTTGCAAAGTTTGGGGAAGATTCATCAAGTTATAAGCCGCCCAAAACTGCTCTTCCTATGGGTTGAGCAACTTCACCATAACTACAGGGCTGCTATTGCAGGCCCTGTAATACAATATATATGTATATACACATATATATATGTATATACACATATTACACGGCCACGGCAGTGGCTGTGTAGTTATGGTTAAGTTGCTGTTTCCATAGCTAGAGCACTTTTTGGGCGGCTTATAACTCCACTGGGCAAAAGTTATAGGGGGGGTCCCAAAACGTCTTTTTCCCCATAGACTGAATGGGGGAAAAATATTGCGCATGGCTACAGGTCAAACCGCTGGACGGATTTTGACGAAATCTGCGGCAGGTACAGGCGCTTGGTACAGAAAGCATGCTTTTGTAAATTTGGTGACTATCCGTGCAGTATTTTTCTTTATAATCATCAAAAAGTAGGTCTGAAAAAATCAGTGAAATCTATGTCCGCTCCGCGGTCACACTTCCCTGTTCGGTCCACAAACAAGATACCGATTGGCTAAGGGGCTGGCGTCATGACCGCGGACACGCGACGTCTCTGCCCATTGGTTGCTGCGAGACGTGTTCTGTGTCAGATTGTTTGGATGCGCCCGACATCTTGGATCCGCCAAAAGCAGAGCAACAACCAGCGTACACATGCTCTATTCATGAAACTCTTTTGCTGTGTCACAGAGCATTGGGAAAGGTTCAGACAGTAAGACATGGGTGATCAAACATTTGTTCTGGGGGTCGGTCTTCATGATGTCATTTCTATGGGCACCTTGTACGCACAGTAAATGTGGGGTGCAATAACGATAGCACTTCAGTCCATGTAGTGGACAGGAAACTTGTAACTGTTGAAAGCACACGCGTAGTGGTATGCAACATTGAAATTGACAACATGCCGTGAATGTATTATTTTTTCTGATGCCTACTATTATATTTATTAGTATGCCGCCATGGGTGTCAAATGCTACAGTGGTTGTGGCCAGGGCCTAGAGTATTGGATGCATGGCTGTCGGGCGAAGGCCGAAGGCCTTACTTCCAAGACTGTAGGCCCTGGCCACAACCACCGCCGCATGTGCCACCCATGCATATAACCGTAGTGTTGCGTTTTGATTGGCAGGTTGTGGGGAGTGTGTGCAGTCTTGGGTGCATGGCCAAAGGTCATGCACCCAACAACAAACTGCTAAATACTAGACGTGGAAGCCACTGCACACCCATCCCATGTAATATCTACGGACATACAGCTAGGGGTGAAGCCTCTGGCCAGAAATACTGAAGGATAACACACCTATAGAATAACCCCCACTACCACACATCACTGAGGTGGTTGTGGGGAGACCCTGCACTCTTGGGTGCATGGCCAAAGGCCATGCACCCAATAATAAACTTATACCTTCTTAATGAAGTATGTTCTATGGCCTCCTTGTACGCACAGAAAATGAGGGGTCCAACAAGGCCAGTATTTCAGCCTGTGCAGTGCACGGGGGAGTTGTTACAGTTGTAAAGACACGTATGGCATTAGGGAATATTGAAATTGACACCATGCCGCAATTTCTATAATTTTTCCTAAGTTATTACAGTTGTAAGGACACGTGTGGTGACAGGGAACATTGAAATTGACACCATGCCGTAATTGCAATACTTTTTCCTATGGTTATTGAATTCATCAGTACGCCGCCATGGGTGGCACATGCTACGGTGATTGTGGCCAGGGCCTAGAGTCTTGGATGCATGGCCGTCGGCCGTAGGCCCTGGACACAACCACCATAGCATGTGCCACCCATGCATACACCTGTAGTATTGCGTTTCGATTGGCAAGTTGTGTGGAGTGATCTTCCTAATGACGTATGTTGTATGGCCTCCTTGTATGCATAGAAAATGAGGGGTCCAATAAGGCCAGTATTTCAGCCCGTGCAGTGCACGGGGAAGTTGTTACAGTTGTAAGGACACGTGTGGTGTTAGGGAATATTGACATTGGCACCATGCTGTAATTGCTATACTTTTTCCTAAGTTGTTACAGTTGTAAGGACACGTGTGGTGTTAGGGAACATTGAAATTGACAGCATGCCGTAATTGCTATACTTTTTCGTAAGGTTATTGAATTCAGCAGTATGCCACCATGGGTGGCACATGCTACGGTGGTTGTGGCCAGGGCCTAGAGTCTTGGATGCATGGCCGTCAGCCGAAGGCCTTACTTTGTTGGGTGTCCTGACCCACGTTTAAGCTACCCTGCTACAACATTTGGTGCTGTGGGCTTAGAAAATTCAAGATGGCGGAAAACCCACATGTGCGCTGAAATCCAGGAAAGCTGCGCAGTTTGTGCGCCCACCAAAATGGTTGCCTCACTTGCCACCCACCAGTGCGAGAATGAAAGGCCGGGTTGCCATGAGGGAAATGGGTTGCCAAAGGAAAAACAGTAGCGCCGGTTAGCTTCAAAGCGCTTTAAAACCACCATTGGACTACCCGCACAGTAGTCTGAAACCATTGGGAATGGCAATGCTGATTGCCAAATGCAACCTAGAATTGTGGGGAATTCATTTCTTAAATCCCAAAAATGGGTGCAGTACCAGTACTCACCACTATCCAAAAGCCGGCGTTTTAAAACCACTCTGTGTGTTTTTCTGAAGGCAAGCAAAATGCCTATTTCAAACCTTGCAACATGTGCAAAATATTCACTGAACACCAGCAGACATTTGGCAGAATGGAGTTTTGTGTGCCTACAAAATCTGGGAAATGAAGAGCCCAAAAACAATGCTTATAACAAAAATGCTATGGAGTCAGCAGCTTAAGCCTAACTACAACTGGATTTAAAACCACCAAAATCGAAAATGTTAAATTAAATGAGTGACCTATGTTTGGTGTCACATGCCTTTGTAACTGTTGAAATGTCATAGTTTTGCGCTTAGAATCAGCATTCTAGCTGCATGTGTAAAATTACAAGTTATTTTAAAAGCAACAAAAAGTTAGCTGAAGGTCTGGCTTAAGGAACTTGATTTTGCCTAGCAACTACCCATCAGCAGTGAAACTTGAGTCACCACTGTGTTCCCAGGCCAACCTTCCTTTTGCTGCCCAGGCTAAGGATATGCCATCTATCTGATAATTGAATTTCCTGTGCTCTGCCAGAGAGTGAACAAAGCCCTCTCCACTCAGGCAAAGGTTTTTTATTACAGACGTCGTAAAAAGTGGCTTCCTCCTGGAGAAGCTGGGAGGAGCACTGCCTGTGAGAAGCAAGCTGGCTTGGCAGAAACTGGAAAGACTGGTTTCTGTACCATGTGACCTGAAAAGACACACCCCTGAAGCAAGGATATGGTTTTATAAAAAGGGGGATAATTCATAGAGCGGACATGTGAAAATTTTATAAATGATACCATAATTCTTGTGATTTTTCTGCCCACAGTTTAAGACGTGGTAGGAACCGGTGGTATGTTCAGGGGGGTTTTAGCGGAAAAGTGGATATTACTCTAAATGTGTGCATGTTAAAAATCTGAAACTTCATCAGTTAATGTCCCTACCCCCTGCACACATGTATGTAAAGTTGGGTCCATGTCGGAAATTGGAAAAGCAGTTAAAAAGTCAATTATGTACACTCTTTGAATGCAAGCTCCGAGAATGAGCAGATTTGGACATAGACATGGCTAAATTCAGCCACACCATGTATATGTAATTTTAAACAAATGTGTACCTGTGCAAATATGTTTTTAGGTCAGATATAGATTGTGTGTAAAGTTGACAGGGGTGGGTTCTCTGTATCATAAACAGACCTCATCATGATGACACTTCATTTCATTCCCCCAATCAAGGGGACGAATGAAAGCTGACCAATGACGATTGAGAGGGGCAAGTCTAGTGATGCAACACACACACCCATTCTCAAGAAACAGATAAAAGCAGAGAGTCAGGACACATAGAGAGATTCATTTTTCATCTGCCGCTGAAAGCTCTGCCGGAAAAATCCATACTTACCTCCATCAAACTCCAGAAAGCCAAACTAGAGACTTCAATCTATCCAGAGCAGAGAGACCCAAAGAACCGGTGCCTAGCAGAGACCAGACCCCTGTGAGCAGTTCCAGAGGCCAGGCGCTGTGAGCAGAACCCGGAAAGACCTGACCAGACTGAAGTCCGTGACCAAGTCGCTTTCCTGTTCAAAATCTCTTGTGAGTACTTAGCAAAACTCAGAACACATCTCTTAGTTTAAATTCATCTAATTCAATCTATTTAACCTAAGTAGAACTGCCTCCTAGCTGTCACCTGTCATTCTAGCTGCAAAAATTTGTCACTTGTCATTTTGAAAAAGTGTGCGTTTAAAATTTACAAAACCAAAAACGACCTTTACTAAATTACTCATATCTCCGCAACCGTTTGGGCTAGAGACTTGCAATAACTTTCATTTGGAAGCTGAGATCCCAGGCTTTTCTAGGACCCCAAAACGGTAGAGATAGTCCTTGCGGTTCCTTTGTAATAGCGCTCGGCGCATCCGCGAATTTTACCGCGATTTGCAATTTCTTCACATGTAAAAACTGCTGCTGTTTGCTTTCCATTGGCCAGAAATTCGTTTAACCTGCTAACTATCCCTGCATCATTGCTAGTGTGAGCCTGGACTAATATTAACTAGATACCACTCACCCTGAACCTCTATAAGGGAATTAAAAGCAAATTTAGCATATTTCTCATTCATTGCCAGCACATATCCAAGCATTGCCTGTGTTTTCAAAACTCCTATCTGTTTTCTGTAAGCTTGCTGGGATTGAACTGAATTACAGTTGATTGCATTTCTGAGGACTGTGTGTTTTCCTTCCATTTCCTTGCATTGCATAAAGAGGGGGGGAGGGAATAGCCCGAGAAAAGTGATTACATTGTCTGGTTGAATCATATTGCGTATTTTCTGTACTGCATTCATTGAATATTGCATCCACCTGAGCTACATAAAGCATCCTCTACCACATTATACTTTTGTTCCTCTTTACCAGTGTGCTACCTTATCCATTTCAGGTCAACTCATTAGTCATTATAAAGAAGTGTGCTAGTGCCAGATTCTCCGTTGTTAATATTTACCATATCAGATTAAGTGTGATATTCAATTATTAATTTATTATAAAGTGTGATATATATATTTTAATTTATCAAATAAACCTTTTAAACTTGCAAAACAGAACTACTTCTTGGCTCAGTGGGGTCAGGGGGATTCCAAGAGAGGGGTGTTATACAAGGGTAGTCATCCAGGACGCATGAACTGGACCTAAAGATATATCAATAAGGGTTTTCATTCAGTATTCTAGACTAGGCGTTAACTTGGCTGTAGTGCTGAATTGAATCCTCTTACAAAGTGGGGGCTCGTCCGGGATTCTGGGTTAGAATACCACTTGTGCAGCTTAATACAGTGTGCTAACTGACGGGATACATACATCCAGTCGGATCACCACGCTGCATTACGCTGTGAAGCATTCCTCAAAAGGGACACTCCAAGAAAAGTTCTGTTCTGCAAAACTAAAATACTAACTTCCGTAAGTCAGGACAGAGACCAATCTCTAGAATGACGACCTTGGTAGATATGAAAATAGCCAGAGAGCACTTCTTACACAAACTATTTGTGAGAGGTGAATGGACTCACCAGGACCAAACAGTCTGGTTGCAGGCCATCACACAACAGGTCACTGAAACAGGGTCAGATATATATAGAGATCAGGGTCCCTTACATGTGGCCCTGAGTGAACTATATATGGCTCCTAAAGCCAAAGAGGAACACAATAAGATTGCCAGGATAGCAGCATACCTGTACCTATACGTTGGAGACATGCAGGATAGATGTGCGGAAAGCCAAAATCTGGCAAATAGGCAACAGATGGCATTACAGAAGGCCCAATCTGATCTGGACTCTTCTGAGCAGAGGCTGCAGAGGAGCCAGGAGTCAGAAAATGACAGCAGACGGTACATCACTAAAATAAAGGAGGATATGGATGTGCTGCAAAAGGAAAAGTCAGAACAGGATACCAGATTTCTGGCCCTACAGAAGGAGCACCAAGACAGTTTGGACTCCTTACTGCAGAGCCAGAAAAAGCTGGAGCAACAATTAGACTTTAACAGGGCATGCACGGAGCAGGTAGCCACCCTGCAAAGTCATCTAGATAGAGTGAAGGTAGAGAGCAACAAGCTGATCTTGAAAGACCTGGATACCCAGGCAGAGTTTGATGAGGAGCGCCAAAAAGCTGGTGCCTTCCAAAGGCAAAGGGACGACCTGGCGGCACAAATGCAGGCTCTTAGTCAGGAAAGAGACGCCTTAGGCCAGGAAGTCTGCCATTTAAAAAGAAAAATGGAAGAAAATCACCTGGCCCACCAGGGGCTGGGTGATCTCCAAAAAGAAAACCAGAACTTGGTAGAGCACACCAGAAGGGTGGAAGATGCTCTAGCAAGAAAGGAGCAGGCCAATAGGGACATTGCCCAGGAGGTAAACCTCCTGCAGCAAAGACTGGCCCAGTTCTCCAGGACCAACCAGGAAGCACAGAGGGAGAATGAGGCCCTCTGTCAACACAATGATAGGCTCCAACAACAGGTAGCGATGCAGGAGAAACTGATAGAGTCGAGTAAGGCCTTAACAGAGGAACTGAAAGCACAAATGCAGGCTCTTGCATTGCAACAGGGAGCAGGGGCGGATAGAGATGAGGTTCGCTGGGAAAGAGAGACTCCTGACCATAACCGCAGGAGCCCTAACACCAGGGGCCTTCATCTCCCCCAGTCCCTGGACTCTACCACCCCCATGTCCCCTGGCGCACATGAGCACAGGGCCGCAGGGATGGCAGATCACTATCCAGCTAAGAGTATGGGGCTCATAGGCCAGTACCACTCAGGAATGGAGGGGTGGGCATCCGGGTATGGGCACCCAAGTACAATACAGTTCAGTGGGGAACCCCAGGAGAGTAGGCCCATTAAGGGCATCCTGAAAACCTCTGCCCAGTTAGGTCAGTGGAGGGGGTACCCATCAAATCCTGGCAGCAAGGAGGAATCTGAAGACTCCTCTGAACTGCGCAGGACACAGGAGACCAGGTCCCCACATTCTGCAAGCCATTCCCAGGCTCGCAGAATCCGGGAAAACCTGGAAGAACAGACGGGAACCTCTGGGAGCAGTGCCTCTGAGTCCGACGAAGAATGGACAAGGGTTACCCGAACCAAAAAGGCCAATAAGGCAAAAAGGGCCTTGCTCAAGGACCCCTTAAAGCAGATTAAGGCGATCAGGAGCGTCATCACGCCTTACCATAAGAACGCTAAGTATTCTGTTTGGGAGCACTTAGAGTTGTTTGAACAAATGATGGAGACTTTCCATATGAAGGACAGCCAAAGCTGTATTCAATATGTAAAGTGGACCTTCTCCCCGGAATACTCCAGTTTCTTTGCGGGGCTGGAGGACCAAAATCATTTAAGATGGTCCACATATAAGGCGGCCATCCTGAAACATTTTTCTGTTCACAGAAATCCTCAAGAGGCTCGCAAGGCAGCCTACAATTTGCAATGTGGGGAGGATCAGGCCCCACAAGAATTTGTGCAGGAGTTAAAGCGTGCTTTTGCACAGACCACAAGAAGGGTGCGCACAGACAGTCGAGAATTCGTTAATACATTTTTTCATGCCTTGCCCAAATATATCATGACCCAGCTTGTGAGGGATTTTCATGAGAAAAGATCTTTAGACTGGGTCATTGAACAGGCTACCCGGATCTATGAGGTGCAGAAGCCCATAGAAAATAAAAGCAATGCCCAGAAAAACCCCAAAGCCAACAGCACCCCTGCTGCTGTCAAGGTGGCAGAGGTAAAGGTCACCCCCGTTTTGGATTTGGAGATGGGGGGGCCTAAAAACCTGCCTGCACCTGATAATGCTAGGCCCAGAAGGTCCTCGGGCCAGTCGCAGACAGGGAGCCAGGGAGGCAGCCCCACAAATGGGGTCCCTCGCTCTCCTGACTATGTAAGTCCTCGCTACAAAGGTAACAGACCCATCCTGGGTTATGTGTGGACTCCTCCAGCCCAAGGGGGGGGATCCAGCCAAGCACCTAACCCAGGGAACTTCCCTCCAAACTTCCCACAGGAGGGCAGAAATTTACCAAACCCTGGGCAGAACTTTTTCCCCAGATATCCACCCGACTTCCAACCCCAAAATCATCCATCCTTCTTTCCTCAATTCCCTGAGCCCAGACCACTGAATCCGGGAGAGGGGAGGCCAAGGGTGGAGGGGTACCAAAATCTTCCCAACCAGGGGTACTACCAGAGGAGGGACAGCTACCCTTCCCGGGATCAGCCCAGGGGAGAAAACAGGGCCCCGTATCAGCCTGAGCGGGTTTCCCAGTTAGAGCGCCAGGTTCAAAACCTGGCGCGGGATATGGGTCATATACTGAGGGCACAGCAGAACCCTCAGATCAGCATGCCGGCGCAGAACGCACCCAACTCTGGACCTGGTGCTCCAGAACAATGACGGGGGCAGCACCCCGATAAATCACCGGTTCCCAGGGAGGAGGCACAAAGGGAAGGGGGGTGTAAAGCCTTGGAGGAAGCTTCCTTCCTCACTTGTAAACAGCCCCTGGAAACCCAGGAACTGGAAACAAAATCTCTTGCCCCTGAAAGTCTGCCTCCTAAGGAGCAGAGGGGGGGTAGGAGAAACAAAAGACCCAAATAGACTCAGTTTGAGGAGGAGGTACAGATCTTCCAATTTGAGGGAGAGGGATCCTCAGAGGATCCTGGGAAAAGGATCTTCTCCTTCAGAGAGGGGGGAACTCCTCCCAAAGAAAAATGGGTCCCTAGGGATGCAAATCCAGACTGGGGAGATGTGGAGACGGAGCTACCGCCGCCCACCATCTCATCCCAGAACCAACAGCAAGAACATCCCCTGGTTCCAACCCATCCTGGGGACTGCCTCCAAAAAGGGGGGGGCGGCCCAGAACCGGAGCCAGGGGAACCCACAATGGCTCTGATCTCCAGTTGCAAAATTTTTCTTTCAGATTCCCAAGGCTCTCCACAGAATTCTGCCCAAATCTCTTTGCTATCGATGTCCAAAACCAGAAAATTAGCCCACCAGTTGTCCAAAAATGTACATTATCTGTGCCCCCTTGAGGAGAAGGAGGGAAGATATTATGCCCCGGTACAAGTACAGGGGCAGGGTACAATCTCAGCACTGGTGGACACTGGATCTCAAGCTACCCTTCTGTCCAGAAGGGCCTTTGACGAACTGAATGCAGGAAGGGGAGAGAATTACCAAATTCCTCTCACCTCTCTTCCTGGACAACTGCAGAACTTTGACGGGAAGGAAATTCCCGTCGAGGGGACGGCAGACTTGGACATTAAGATCGGGCGACATAAGTTGAAACACCCGGTCATAGTTGTGACCCCAGAGGGCACCCCTTGTTTACTAGGGAATGACCTCCTGAGAAGGTTGTCACCCCTAATAGATTGCGTAAACAAGGTCCTCTGGACTCAGACTAGCCGACCCATAAAATTAAAACAGAGTGTCAACCATGTTAGTTTAAACGGCACATGCCACATGGTTGAACAAAAATCTGACCAAGTAGAATTTCACTTCCAGAATAGCCAAATTCCAGACGTGACAGTAATAGCAGTAGGACAACAGACTGGTGATGGGGGGTCCTCTCTATTTCTGAAAATCAACCTTCCTTCCAGTCTAAAGTGGTACTCCACGCTGGAAGGAAACACTCTGAAATTCTATACCAATCCACAATCTGAAACTCCCACTCCTATAGTCCAGAAAGATGTGAAATCAGCTCAGAGCCTGGCTGATATTCAGCAAATTGGAGAGCAGTTGTTCATCCCTGTTCAGTTAAATGATGGGAAGGACTCTGTTCTCGCTCGAGTGTGTGTGAACAACGGTAAGAGCTTCATCAGCGAAGCCATGTTCCGCCAACTCCCAAAAGATCCAGCCATTCCCACCTTCAAACTGATAGACAAATGGGAAATGGACCTGGAAGCACCTAATTCCAAACATCTCCTGCCAAGCAGGTGTATGCTCAAAATCTCCATTAGCAACAAGAGCATAGTCCATAATTGTTGGGTCGTGCGAGACGTCCCTGCCGCCTTTTACTTAGGCAGTGACATTCTCAATCGCTTTGCCATTAGTTTGGACCTAATAAACTTCAAAGCTTGGTCCCGATTAGCGGATAATCCCATGGGCTTTGATGATCCAGAAAAAGCAATTAGGTCAGCTCAATTGCTACCTTATGCGGTTGAAATTCAGGTTAAAGAGGAAGTCACCATCCCAGAAAGGACCCGACAATTCTCCCTGGAAGTGAAAGTTAAAAGGGGACAAGAGTTGAAAAACCCTGATGCTTACATACATCTAAATGCTTCTCTCCAACAGCAAGGGTTGGGGGTAAACCCGACTCCATTAGTCAACATAGAACATGACCCCATTCTAATAGAGGTGGATAACAGCGACTTAAAGAGTATTACTCTAGCCGCAGGCACCATTATTGGAATGGCGGTTGATGACCGACATTTCTCCATTGATCTTGTAAATGAACTGTTAGGACCCATCCCCAAGGACTGTTTTGACAGTGACAGTGATGACAACGCAACACCAGACAGGATTTTTACCCGGCATGGGGGGAACTTCCTGGTGTACACTTCCTGCCCCTATGGTAAGGAAGATGTGACCTGTGACTTCAGGAGGGATGAGGTGATTTTCCAGGTCCATGAGGGCTGCCTTTCCCACCTGAAGCCTCCGGTCCAAATCAGCACTCTGACCAGGGACTTCTCCACCCAGCTGGAGGAGGCCGCGGAGATAGCCAAACCAGAAGTCTTTCCAGGCTTCAGGCAGATGGTGGAAGAGAGAGTCAACCTAGCTGATGCCTGTGTGACTCTGGAACAAAAGCAAAAGTTGAAACAAGTTTTCTTGGATTTCCAAGATCTCTTTGCGGTAGACTCATATGACTGTGGTCGCACCGACATCCACACCACAACAATCCCCACGGACCCTGGCATGACTCCAGTGTTTGTGAAGCAATATCGCTTGCCTCTCGCATCAATGGAGTCCCTTACTGAAATAATTAAGAACCTTGAGTCCCGGGGAATAATCCGTCCAGTCCACAGCACCTTCAATAATCCGGTGCTGGGAATATTGAAGCCAAACGGCCAGTGGAGACTCTGCGCTGACCTCAGGGAGCTCAACAAACGGGTCCACACTTCCCGATGGCCTCTTCCCTACATTGACCAAGGGCTGGCCCAGATCCAGGGGTCACAGGTATTCACTGCAATAGACCTGACCAATGGATACTGGACTGTGCCTGTCAGTAAGGAGGACCAATACAAGCTGGCTTTTACCTTTGGGGGCCAGCAGTACACCTGGACCCGGACTCCCTTCGGATACCTCAACTCCGGCAATGAATTCAACATTTTTCTACACAAGGCCATGCCTGACTTGGGTGCAAGGGGTAACTTGGCTTATGTAGATGATGTCCTCATCAAAAGTTCATCTGTGGAGGAACACATAGCAGAGATCCGTTATGTTCTGACACAGTTGAGGGCCGCCGGAGCAAAACTTTCCTTTCAGAAAGCACAGTGGTGTAGAACCCGTGTTAATTTCTTGGGGCATGAGATTACTCCTCAGGGCCTCTGTCCCCAGGAAAAGAAAGTGGAAGCACTTCAGAAACTGAAAGACCCCACAACTCTGCGGGAACTAAGGAGCCTCCTTGGACTGACTAATTACAGCAGAAAGTTCATTGAGGGCTATGCAGAGATCACCAGACCCCTGATTCATCTCCTGAAGGGGGGGGTCAAGTGGGAATGGGGTCCAGAACAAGCCGAGGCGGTAAAACAACTCAAAAGAAGCCTCTCACAAGCGCCTTGCCTAGCTTACCCTGTCAGAAACAAGGAGTTCTTCCTGGAGACGGGGTTCTCTGATACGTGCTTGACGGCAGTATTATACCAAAAGCATGACAAGGTCAATAAAGTAATCTCCTATGCGAGCAAAACTTTATCCTCTGTGGAGGAAAAATTCAACGATTGTGAGAAGGCACTCCTGGCAACGGTGTGGGCATTGAAGAATTACCGCCCGTTTATCCAGGGGGAACACATCATAGTGGAGACTCCACACCAGCCTCTGCAATATCTCCAAAGTGACAGAATCCGGGCCGGAAATGTGAGTAATTCCCGAATTACTTCCTGGATTCTGTCAATGCAAGGCTTTCCTGTGGAGGTCAGATATGGCCAAAACAAGAAGAGTCCCCTCGCGCAAGGTCTGGCTGACTTGCATGATTGTGCCAGAGAAAACTGTCTCGAGGACGAAAGTCTAAAAATAAAGGACAACATGGAGGCATACCTTAATTCCCCACACAAAGTCTTTGAAGAAGACAAGTGTGAGGGAATGCCCACTGTCTATGTGGATGGATGCTCTTACCATGTTGACTACAACGGGGAGAAAGAACTAGTGGCCGGCGTAGGGAATGCATGGGTGAATGAGTCCCCAGAACCCTCCGCCGGATTCAAAATTGGTCCCCGAAGTAGTCAGGTGGCAGAATTGATGGCTGTGCATCAGGCCATCCTCACTGCTGTCCAACATCAACTCCACGAACTGGTCATAATCACAGATTCGGATTATGTACGGAACGGGTTCGTGGAGCACCTGGTTAATTGGAAAACCAGAGGCATGTTATGTGCTAACAACAAACCCTTGAAACATGGGAAGTTGATCCAAAACATTGATGATCTGGTCACCTCGAATGGGATGACCATCTATTGGAAGAAGATCAAGGGTCATTCCAAAGTAGAGGGACCAGACAAAACTGGAAATGACTTAGCTGATCAGCTGGCCAAAACCGGGGCCATCCAAGGGGATCTAATTGAGATTGAGTCCCTGTTGGGGGAAATCCAGGTCACTGCTATCACTAGGTCCCAGACAAATGCTAACAACGACCTTTCAATTGCATAATGGAGTAAGGAGACCCCTGATGCTGATTTGATTACTGCTCAGAAGGGGGATCCAATAATTGGTAAATTTTACCAGCACCTTGAGGACCCTGAGAACTTTCCCCTGACGGATACCGATTACATTGGGAAAGAGGACCTAAGAGTGTTGATGAAATGTCCCAAAATGTTCCGGATCCAAGACGGTTTGCTGGTAAGGAAATCCAAAGCTGGCCACGATCAGTGGGTGGTTCCTACCTCATTCCGAAGCCTGATGTTAAGTCACGCCCATGATGCGGCCACCGCCGGTCATAGGGGGTTTCACACAACATTGGAAATCTTAAGAGAGGTTGCATACTGGCCACACATGGGCCAGGACCTCAACCAATATTTGAAGGGTTGTCTTGTGTGTGCACAATTTCAGCCGACATCCCTCACACACCGCGCGCCTTTACAAAAGCGGGGGATGACACTGCCATGGTCAGATTTACAAATCGACTTTGTAGGCCCTGTGATTCGCTCGGCTAGGGGGAATAAGTACATGTTGACGGTGACATGCTTGTTTACCAAGTGGGTGGAATGTCTCCCAGCCCCAAATTGCAAGGCAGAAACTGCAGCGGCCTTGATGATTAACCACATCTTTTCCCGTTTTGGTCTACCTCAAAGGATTGAGTCAGACAGAGGTAGCCACTTCACCAGTGAAGTAATGACAAAGATGTGGGAGATACTGGGGGTCAAGAGAAAGCTGCATATTGCTTATAGACCAGCTTCTTCTGGGGCAGTAGAGAGACATAACCGGACAATTGTGAGCATATTAAAGAAGTTTGTGGCAGATTCTGGGCCAAGTTGGGATATCCGATTACCTCTGGTCCTAATGGCTATCAGATCTACCCCTTCATCTGCAACCAAAATGTCACCATTTGAGTTGATGACTGGGCGCAAGATGGTGCTTCCTCAGCATTTGCTCTATAGGACCCAAGAGCAGACACTGATAAATGCCTCCACTACTCATGAGTATGTAGAGAATTTAAGGAAACACCTTCAACATGCTTTTGCTTATGCTCAGCGGAATCTAGAAAGATCGGCTGATAGCATGAAGACCCATTATGACCTGAAAACTTCCAGGAAGGAATATCAGGTGGGAGACCGGGTCTATCTATACAACTTCCAAAGAAACCAGGCCAAGCAGCGCAAATTTTTGCCTACATGGAAGGGACCCTTTGAGATCGTCGACAAGATCTCCCCTGTGGCCTACAAAATCCACATCCCCAAAGGTCCTTCGGCAGAGGGGGAAGACAAGTGGGTCCACATAAACCAGTTGAAATGTTGCCATCCCAGGCACACTCTGCAACAACTGGAGGAATCCTCTGGAATCCTAGCGGGTACTGTATCAGACTAATTCAGTTCCAACCATAAAACATACCACATCTAGTCTCTAAAATATTGTGATTTGCATGAAACTGTCTCTTAGTTATACTGTTTTTTTTTCTCAAAATAAGAATGTAATGTTTCGTTATGATAAAATGCATATGCTGCCCCACTACCTCAACAGTGGTGGAAAAACGTCTATGAGTAGATATTGCCGCTTTTGCTTTATCATCCTAGGAGAGATGAAACCATGAAGGATGACCAAGAAGAACGATCCGGAGACCGGGAGCAGAGACGCAACGGGCCCGGGGTACCGCCCAATCTTCCCATCAGGACCGGCGAGGAGAACCGATCGATCAGTACCGGATGGAGAAGAAAACGCTGAACTGTGTCATCTACAGAAGAGGAAGAAGATTATGCGGACAGACCGGTGCATGGGTCAAAACCCTTGTGCACGCGACTCCCCATCGACTCAAATTCAAAGTGCAGTCGCGTGGGGGGGACTTGTTGGGTGTCCTGACCCACGTTTAAGCTACCCTGCTACAACATTTGGTGCTGTGGGCTTAGAAAATTCAAGATGGCGGAAAACCCACATGTGCGCTGAAATCCAGGAAAGCTGCGCAGTTTGTGCGCCCACCAAAATGGTTGCCTCACTTGCCACCCACCAGTGCGAGAATGAAAGGCCGGGTTGCCATGAGGGAAATGGGTTGCCAAAGGAAAAACAGTAGCGCCGGTTAGCTTCAAAGCGCTTTAAAACCACCATTGGACTACCCGCACAGTAGTCTGAAACCATTGGGAATGGCAATGCTGATTGCCAAATGCAACCTAGAATTGTGGGGAATTCATTTCTTAAATCCCAAAAATGGGTGCAGTACCAGTACTCACCACTATCCAAAAGCCGGCGTTTTAAAACCACTCTGTGTGTTTTTCTGAAGGCAAGCAAAATGCCTATTTCAAACCTTGCAACATGTGCAAAATATTCACTGAACACCAGCAGACATTTGGCAGAATGGAGTTTTGTGTGCCTACAAAATCTGGGAAATGAAGAGCCCAAAAACAATGCTTATAACAAAAATGCTATGGAGTCAGCAGCTTAAGCCTAACTACAACTGGATTTAAAACCACCAAAATCGAAAATGTTAAATTAAATGAGTGACCTATGTTTGGTGTCACATGCCTTTGTAACTGTTGAAATGTCATAGTTTTGCGCTTAGAATCAGCATTCTAGCTGCATGTGTAAAATTACAAGTTATTTTAAAAGCAACAAAAAGTTAGCTGAAGGTCTGGCTTAAGGAACTTGATTTTGCCTAGCAACTACCCATCAGCAGTGAAACTTGAGTCACCACTGTGTTCCCAGGCCAACCTTCCTTTTGCTGCCCAGGCTAAGGATATGCCATCTATCTGATAATTGAATTTCCTGTGCTCTGCCAGAGAGTGAACAAAGCCCTCTCCACTCAGGCAAAGGTTTTTTATTACAGACGTCGTAAAAAGTGGCTTCCTCCTGGAGAAGCTGGGAGGAGCACTGCCTGTGAGAAGCAAGCTGGCTTGGCAGAAACTGGAAAGACTGGTTTCTGTACCATGTGACCTGAAAAGACACACCCCTGCAGCAAGGATATGGTTTTATAAAAAGGGGGATAATTCATAGAGCGGACATGTGAAAATTTTATAAATGATACCATAATTCTTGTGATTTTTCTGCCCACAGTTTAAGACGTGGTAGGAACCGGTGGTATGTTCAGGGGGGTTTTAGCGGAAAAGTGGATATTACTCTAAATGTGTGCATGTTAAAAATCTGAAACTTCATCAGTTAATGTCCCTACCCCCTGCACACATGTATGTAAAGTTGGGTCCATGTCGGAAATTGGAAAAGCAGTTAAAAAGTCAATTATGTACACTCTTTGAATGCAAGCTCCGAGAATGAGCAGATTTGGACATAGACATGGCTAAATTCAGCCACACCATGTATATGTAATTTTAAACAAATGTGTACCTGTGCAAATATGTTTTTAGGTCAGATATAGATTGTGTGTAAAGTTGACAGGGGTGGGTTCTCTGTATCATAAACAGACCTCATCATGATGACACTTCATTTCATTCCCCCAATCAAGGGGACGAATGAAAGCTGACCAATGACGATTGAGAGGGGCAAGTCTAGTGATGCAACACACACACCCATTCTCAAGAAACAGATAAAAGCAGAGAGTCAGGACACATAGAGAGATTCATTTTTCATCTGCCGCTGAAAGCTCTGCCGGAAAAATCCATACTTACCTCCATCAAACTCCAGAAAGCCAAACTAGAGACTTCAATCTATCCAGAGCAGAGAGACCCAAAGAACCGGTGCCTAGCAGAGACCAGACCCCTGTGAGCAGTTCCAGAGGCCAGGCGCTGTGAGCAGAACCCGGAAAGACCTGACCAGACTGAAGTCCGTGACCAAGTCGCTTTCCTGTTCAAAATCTCTTGTGAGTACTTAGCAAAACTCAGAACACATCTCTTAGTTTAAATTCATCTAATTCAATCTATTTAACCTAAGTAGAACTGCCTCCTAGCTGTCACCTGTCATTCTAGCTGCAAAAATTTGTCACTTGTCATTTTGAAAAAGTGTGCGTTTAAAATTTACAAAACCAAAAACGACCTTTACTAAATTACTCATATCTCCGCAACCGTTTGGGCTAGAGACTTGCAATAACTTTCATTTGGAAGCTGAGATCCCAGGCTTTTCTAGGACCCCAAAACGGTAGAGATAGTCCTTGCGGTTCCTTTGTAATAGCGCTCGGCGCATCCGCGAATTTTACCGCGATTTGCAATTTCTTCACATGTAAAAACTGCTGCTGTTTGCTTTCCATTGGCCAGAAATTCGTTTAACCTGCTAACTATCCCTGCATCATTGCTAGTGTGAGCCTGGACTAATATTAACTAGATACCACTCACCCTGAACCTCTATAAGGGAATTAAAAGCAAATTTAGCATATTTCTCATTCATTGCCAGCACATATCCAAGCATTGCCTGTGTTTTCAAAACTCCTATCTGTTTTCTGTAAGCTTGCTGGGATTGAACTGAATTACAGTTGATTGCATTTCTGAGGACTGTGTGTTTTCCTTCCATTTCCTTGCATTGCATAAAGAGGGGGGGGAGGGAATAGCCCGAGAAAAGTGATTACATTGTCTGGTTGAATCATATTGCGTATTTTCTGTACTGCATTCATTGAATATTGCATCCACCTGAGCTACATAAAGCATCCTCTACCACATTATACTTTTGTTCCTATTTACCAGTGTGCTACCTTATCCATTTCAGGTCAACTCATTAGTCATTATAAAGAAGTGTGCTAGTGCCAGATTCTCCGTTGTTAATATTTACCATATCAGATTAAGTGTGATATTCAATTATTAATTTATTATAAAGTGTGATATATATATTTTAATTTATCAAATAAACCTTTTAATCTTGCAAAACAGAACTACTTCTTGGCTCAGTGGGGTCAGGGGGATTCCAAGAGAGGGGTGTTATACAAGGGTAGTCATCCAGGACGCATGAACTGGACCTAAAGATATATCAATAAGGGTTTTCATTCAGTATTCTAGACTAGGCGTTAACTTGGCTGTAGTGCTGAATTGAATCCTCTTACAACTTCCAAAACTCTAGGCCCTGGCCACAACCACCGTAGCATGTGCCACCCATGCATACACCCGTAGTATTGCTTTTCGATTGGCAAGTAGTGGGGAGTGCGTCCTCTCTTGGGTGCATGGCCAAAGGCCATGACCCAAGAACAAAGTTATAAGTACTAGACGTGCAAGCCACTGCACACCCATCCCATGTAAGATCTATGGACATACAGCTAGGAGTGAAGCCTCTGACCAGAAGCTCTGAAGGATATCACACCTATAGAAAAACCGCCACTACCACACATGACTGAGGTGTTTGTGGAGAGACCCTGCACTCTTGGGTGCATGGCCAAAGCCCATGCACCCAAAACTAAAGTCATAAGCAGTGGAGTTACAAGTGAATATGGGTGTGTTGTAATGCGCTAGTTGTGCTGACGCCCTAATGTTTTAGCTTCATGGCTGCAGACAATGGTCCGAAAAGTAAATGTATAAGTAGCTAATTTAAAAGGAACATTGTTTTTATATGCAGCGATGGTTGTGGATAGGAACTATACTCCTTGTACCTTGGTTGTAAGGCGTAGGTGATAGGTTACTCACCGAAGATGCAAGGGCCAGCCTACAGGCACTGCAGCATATTAGTTAATGTTAATGTTAAAGGACATTTGTACCACACACTATCACCACCGTAGAGGTCCCTTGGCGCTCTGGCGGCTCTGAAAGAGGAGGGGAGGATGAGTTAGTGGGAGGAAGCAGGAAAAGTGCAAGAGAGCAGTGATGTGCTGTTGGCGGCCTCAGCCTGGTGGGTCCGTTGGCTGGGCCTGGGGTGTTTGCGGCCAGTAGTCGTTGTGTACTGTTGTGCAAGGCTATGTGTGTTTTTGTTTTGTTGTTGCCATGTAGTGAAGTTTGTGTGGTTTGTTGTGTTGTAGGTTTTGGTTGTGTTTGGTTTGGAGTTTGAGAGGTGTATGCAGAAAGGGAAATTGTTAGTAGGGTTGGTTAGTTTGCGTCTATATCCTGAATTGAAGCACTCGGCTTGCGTAGTCTCCCCTGTTGCGGCTCTGTCCTGATCTGGGTCTGGCTGGCATGCAGGTTCCATACTCCTCTAGTCCCCGCCTCTAATATGCTCTCTGATAGCTCCCCTTATCCTCCATTTAGACTCTAGTGGGCCTGCCAATGACAACCTCTCGGGTAGTACCATAGATTAGACGTGTAGATTCCCATGTGTAGAAAATGACTGCCAATATACTTACTCCTTACTTTGTTCAGAATCCACACACATGTTTTTAATTGGTTATCGTACTTGGCAGAAGTATTGCTTTTTCCATTTCTGTGATGAAAGAAAAAGGTGTTTTAGTGTTTGCATTTTTTAAAAATTTACTACACTGTATAATAGACAGTTAACCTTTACCCTCATATTTAGTTTATACACCAGTGTACTGTGCATTGCGCTCAGTTTCTGTGTTTGCTTTTCTAATCCTTGGGTCTGGGAAAAAAAAATCCTTGTTGGATTAAAAAAAACCTTTGTTTCCTATGGTACTAACTACTTCCTTGTTTCCTTTGAGTGTTTCCTTCATCTTTCCGATCAATGTTATGTTTGTTGCCTTCCTGCCCATTTTTAACAACAGTTAGATACCTGTAGGCATATTCTAACTGTGCATTTGTTCCTACAGATTTGTGATACTCATTAATTTGTGTCGTTGTTATATCCTGTTTCCTTCATCTTTCCCATTAATGTTTTGTTTGTTGCCTTCCTGCCGATGTTTAACAACAGTTAGATACCTGTAGGCGTATTTTACCTGTGCATTTATTGCCAACGATCTGTGATAATCATTTATTTGTGTCATTCTTCCTTCCTCTTGGGTAGTTAGATACCTGTGGGCGTATTCTAACTGTTTGTAGTCTTTCACATAATTTGTTGACAATCTTGAAGTACACATTATTTCGTAAATTTTGGCTTCAAGACCATTAAATACGCATTTGTTAGGTTAGCTGGCAACCTCTGCTTTAGAGTAATGGTGCTATCATTACATTCAAACCATCCAGAATTCTTTTTAATGTATGCAGTGCAGTGAACTGTATTGGTTGTAGCTCCTGCATGGTAGATTATTCCTACTGTTGTAAAGGTTTTCTTTCCAAGTGACACTTGACCGTGTGTGAATCCAGTCAGTTTGCAGTTGTTTTTGGTGCCATTTGCATTATAACATAGAAGCATAAGTATTTTGTAGGCACTATGTGATTGTATCAGTAAGGTGGAGCGATTGCCTGAATTGCAAATACTACATAATCTGCCATGGTTTGCAATTTGTACAACTTGCTGAAATGGAATGCTCTTACAATTTGGTATGAAAACATACACAGATCGCTCATTTGGGATTTCTTCCTGTATCACTTTGCTACAGAGAGTGCATGTATGTTTCCACATGTACGAAATTTGGAAGATTTCATTTACAGGTATGCTTTTGTTTTCCAATACTAATAGTATGTACATTAGAAATTCTTGTGGATCTTCTTGTGAGTTCATAGTGAATCTCACCATTCCAGCACAGTCGTCCAATTGTTGCCTTACTCCATGAACACTGTATGTGTTGTCAGGATTGCTTGCAGCATTTCTATGCAGCACTAACATTTGCAAACACAATTGGTCTGTACTGTGCAGGTAAATATTGTTAACAATTGGTGGCAATTGAAATAGAATATTCATTGCTACATTTGCATAACAACTTACCCCACTTTCATTTGCAAATTTGAATGGCCCAGCAAGTTCTGTATCTGAGTACATTGTTCAGTTTTTCTGATGCTTCTTTGCCGACGTCCCTGGTTTACATTCCCTAATTGGTTGTTCTATGTTTGCGGCAATTGCTGAAACTTTAGCTTCTTTTCTTTTGTTTGCGGAATTTGCTGTTGAATTCTGTTGCATTTCTGTTTCATTTACTTTTCTTTTACCACGTTTCACTTTATCTGGAACAGGGTATTGTTTCAGATGAGGGGTGCACAGTGAACGCAATCTATTATATTCTAGAATGCAAGGAATATCAGCTTTGACTTTACTTGAATCAAAGTTTATTAGCAATAGACTGTCAAGTGTACGTAAGCGTGATAATGCTACGTAGCTCATGCCTTCCTTAAACACTGTGTTTCCTATATCTATCAATGCTTTGTCTAGGGTAAGACCTTGGGATTTATGAATGGTAACTGCATATGAAGAGTTAGAGAAAATTGCTCTCTACGTACATACATGTCTTTGAAGAGAAGGAATCGAGCAATTGAGCGCCCTATCCTTTTCACTTCTGAACCATTGTCACAGCGAATATTTACAAACTGAATGTTGCTATCACGTGGGTATGATTGAAAGCCAACAACTGGGCCCAGTGCTCCATTAACAAGCCCTTGCTCTACGTCAAGGTTACGCTTAAGCATTACTCTACAATTTAAGGATAATTTCAATATTTTTTCCAGTCAGCTGTGTTGGAGATTGAATTTTCTTAAGTATTTAGTCTTGTTGTGGCTTGCTCACACATGGGTACTGTCATACCATGCACGTCTATTTTGTCTGTGGCGCTAATTTCGATTATTGGTTACATTTCTTTCTTTAACATTGTTTCATTGAATTTGAAACAGCTTGCAAGAGGTGGCATTAAGGCCATACAATTGACATTTTTGTGCGCTATTAGTTCCATAACATCAGTTGCACATGCATTATCGCCATAAAGTCCATGTATATGCCGGTTTTTCAATACAACTTGTGCTTCTTGCGATAATACACCAACTCTAATACTTTTTAAGATGTTGGCATGAGTGAGATATGCAGATTGCCGCATGTTCTCAGTTAATTCTCTGTATTGGAAATTTTGCCAAAGGTTAACATTACCTATGCTATCAACAGTTTTCCGGCAGAGTTTGTGGCCTACGGTTTTAAAAATCGGTTCACCTTTCACTGGTGTCAATTGTAGAAGGTCTCCGAAAACGATAATGTGTTTCCCTGCAAAGAGTTCTTTGTTGTTATTTTTAAGTACTTTTTGCAATGTGAGATGAATCATAGCCAACATTAGGTTGGAAACCATGCTCACTTCATCTATTAGTAGCATTTTCATTTGTTTCAATACTCTACGTAATTCCATTGCAGCTTCTGCAGAAAGATTTGTAGTAGTCTAAATTATTTTGATTCTCTACTGAAAGCAGTAGTAATCGGTGTAAAGTCACACCGCCTATGTTGTAGGCAGCTAAACCTGTGGGGGCCATTACAACAGCGGACAGTTTGTTTTTTGTCAATTGTTAAAGGAACTTGCTGATGATTTTGATTAAGAATGTTTTCCCTGATCCAGCTTCACCACTGACGTACAGCAGTATAGGTTTGTAATTTTGGCAGGTACATTCTTTATTTTCGTGTTGTACACCATGTACAATTTGTTTTGTTACGTCTTCAAAAATGGTGCTCTGATCGTTGTTAAGTTTTGCTTGTTGTACAGTTAAGTCTTCTGTATCTTCTTGATACTGACACATGGTGTTTTCTACTTCTGCCATAGCTACTTCAGCCTCATTTGCTATTAGTGGTTGTCCTGGTGGTTCTTGACTTCCTGTTACAAAAGGTTGACTACTGTCGGAAAAGTCCTTATCTAGTTGGGCCTGAAGTTCTTCTTCCTGTTGCTGCTCATTGTGTAACATTGTTTTGTACTGCGTAAAGTTCACATATGTGATGGTGCTTTAATTTGCTTTGAAAGCATCTTCATAGCACTCATAGTTATCTAGTATGACAGTGTTATTTTCGGACCGCCCAAAGTTTTCTAGTATGTCTTCCTCTTTTCTCCATGGTTTGAAAAGTTGCAACAGAGACATGTAATATAGTTCTTTCTGTTGAGGAGTTTTTAATTACAAGTTTCACTAAGCTACCTTCACAATCGGTCACTCTATATCTACGTTTGCTTTTATCGGGTTTTACATTATTTTTGTATGCAAAGTTTTGAGTAATCTGTTATAGACGCATGCTTTCCAGAGTGGTACTCCTGTTCAGATAGTATGTGTCCAGTTAATTGTTTTTTAGAATGTCTTGGCTGTTGGGATCATTTCTGGCAATTGTTTCTATGTCCTCATATGATTTTAGCACTCTTTTTCTAGATTTTGCAGGACCAAGACTGAGCCATACTATGTTGTCTGAGTTTCCATACAAAGCAGTGCCGGTTAAACGATCTGCTGCTTCATGGGCCCCACATTCTCTATGAGAGAGCATTTTTATGCCTACGCTGTACAATTTCTGTGATAATGTTTTGTCTGATGCTAGGTCTTCCCTGAGGTCTTGAAGCTCTGTTTTTTCTGCTTTTGTTAAGTAGGCTGTAGCATATCGCGTAACAGCAGTTGAATTGTGTGCAATGTACTGCACATCTATGTTTGAATTCCATAACAGGGCAATGATTGCCTTGTAATCATTGATATATTTCGATTCTTCCCTTCTTTTTATGTAATATGTGTTTTTAGGTGATTTACCTTTAACACTATGTCGAACTGAAGACATGAAGTTGTTTACTTCACCTGTTTCTGTAACTGGTCTAGGGAAACCAAAGCGGCATTTGGTGTAGTATTTACCTTTGTTTTTGTATTTGCAGCGACAACATTTGCCACATTTGTGCCCATGCAGCTCACTATGTGTGTGTTGTGAAGGGATTTCACATGTGACATATTTTTGGATAAACTGCAAAACAGTGCTATCAATGTCGTGCCCAAATTTCGGTGCACCTTTGATCCATAACAGCATGTGAATATCTGGTGCTCCTCTCGCTTGATATTCTTTTCTCCAAAAGAAGTGCTGCACTTCTCCAAGGGGAGGAACAGTTGTATTGCAAATAAAGTGTAGCATTGCAATGAAACGATGATGGAAATATCTTGACACATTAACTGGATCTAGAGAGCAAAGTTCTCCAGGTGTTAATTTATCTATGTTGTGTTTGTTGCTGTTTGCTATGCGTAGGAACTCATGTAAATCTTCCCAGGCATATTCTGCACAATTTAGCGTAACAAACCAAGTTGGTGGTCCAAGGTTTCTGATCATGCAACACACGTCTCTGTGCCATCTGAACCAGTATTCCTTTATACCACGCATGTTTGCACACAAATTTGTTATACTTGATAGTAAAACCTCATCTTTTTCCTGTACTTTTTGTATTAACTGCATAGCTGACATATTTTGAAAGTGGTTTCCAGATTTAAGAATGTGTGCAACTCCATAACATAGTGTTGCTAATTCACTTTCATAGAGTAGGTGGAATATGTATTCCACATTTTGTCTAAATCTGGGATCTTGCGAATACATTCGTAATGAGCGGTATGCTGATGCCCCAATCTGAGTGGGTCTATCATCGTATCTTCCACCTTTGCCAGTAGGAAATAGCAGTGGAAAAGCACGTGCTTCTATACTTTTTTCCCAAATACTCATTGGTGACCCTTTGGTTTGTCTCATTTGGTAAGTTTCTAGTGCATCATCTATGCTTTCATTGGAATGCAATGGATGAATTGTGTAATGGTCCACAAGAGTGGATACTGTAGCTGGCTCCAGAAGTTCGAATTGTCCGGTTTCTGATGGCTCTTGAATTATTTCAGTTGTTTCCCATAAGCTTTCGTCAATATTTATTTCCTTGTAGTACTCATTATTGTCTTTTAGATATTGTAATGCTTGTCTAACTGTGTGTAAGTCCACTAATTGTTGCCAAATTCTTTTGTCCTTTGTTGGAACTCCATTTACCAAGAATATTAAAGAATGCTCTATTGACCGTTCCACTCCTAGAGTGTGTACATTTTCCGTTAGATCTAATGGCAAATAAACTACTTTGCCATTAATGCCTTTTACCAATTCAGAGGAAGGTAATGTTGCTGTTTTTGGATGAAGGCGTATAATTGCTTGAAATGGGTGAACTGTTTGAATTATTATGCTCTCATACTCTCATACAAATTGAGCTGTTGCAAGATTTTTGGTAATGGAAACAATTCCAAATTATTTGTAATAGCACATGAAGGAGTGTGGTTGCTGTCTAATTTTGCAGTGCAGTAACTGCAACATATTAGGCGTTCAGTTAGTTCATATTTGTTTTTAGCTAAAAGGTACAGAGCTAATTCAAACCATTTAGAGTCTTCATTGTCTTCTATTTTGTATGCTATGTCCACTTTTTTGTGTTCCTTTTGTAAAACGTTCTGCAGCAACACACACACACATGGTTTGGTACTTTAGCCGATGACCTTTTAAATTTTACTATTTCTTTTCTGTATGTGTGTAATAGAAGGTTGCTATGTGCAGAATTGTTGCTACTATGTTGTAAAACTGTTGCATTTTGTAAGTGGCTCTCACTTCCAAAATACTTTTTCTGAATAGGTCAATTTCCTCTTGTAAGTATTTGGCTGTACCATGCAGAAGAGTTGTATTTAAATTGCCTAATTCTGAAGCTGGACTTTTTGCATAGTATATTTTATACACTAAATTTCCTACATTGGAATGATGTACTGCTATTCTTTTGATATCATGGAAGGTACTTTTGCAAAAAGGCCCAGAAATGCAGGCTAATGAATGTCCTTTTAGTACTGTGTCTTTCCGCACTGGACAAATATCCATATTTTGCAGCACTTTCATTTTACTTTTGTCTTTACCTTTTACATATTGATTGAGGAACTGACGTAAAGATTTGAAAGCTTTGTTTGGAATGGCACACATTGATGTGCACAGCCATTTTTATACTGGATGGTGTGGTTCTGCTGAATCAAGAGGTAATTCTGAGTTTTCAGGGGATAGTTTTGTAAGCAGTGTTTCTTATTCCATGATGGTAGTATTGATCTTCTCATACCCTTGTCCACTGCTATGCATGGCAATTCTGTTTGTTTGATATTGTTTGTATGCTTCTTCATTAAAATATGGTTCTGTGGTTGTTATGTGACTCCATTCACCACTACAAACATGCAAGAAATTATTTTCGTTCACATTCCATTTATTGCTGAGTTTCCTTTGTAGTTTGGTAATTAGTTTTGTTAGTGCTTTCATCCTATTTAACACTAATATGAACAACTTCCTTTTGAGAAGGATTGCACTGTCCACAAGAGCTTGTAGGATTAACTTTCTACGGTAGGTTTTAAGGGGTGAGGATGATTTTGGTCCTCTTCTTAGTAGATTCTGAAGGACTCTGTGATGAAACGGTTTTGCTAAAATACTTTTTTTTACTATGGGTTCTTCTTACACTATCAGGATTATTAGGAACATTGTTGGCTGTACTGGCAGCCGTTTTTTTTACAACATTTTTGTGTTTTGTAACACTTTTTGATGGAGGAGGTACAGTTTCAGTAGTTGAGACTTTCTTTATTTTGTTAACCAACTGCATTAACTGGTTTGTACCAATATTGTCTACTACCTCTACAACAGGTGAATGCTTACATTGGGCACCTTTATTTTTATTTGCTCTAACTCTGCATTCCTTTCTATGGAGTGGCTTTTTGGTAGGCATTCTTTGGTGTCTGTTGAGAAAAAAAATATACTTTGGTCTGTTGTCCAATCTATGTGTGTTGTGTGCATGTGTGCATGAGTCTGATGGGGAAGCTCTTTGTCATGGTGTGTCAACGTGCATTGAACGCTTGCAATGATTTGGTGAGGCTACTTTACTGTTTGTATACTACTACAATGTGCTTCAGATGACAGTACAAAGTGGCCTACTTGTGACGAGAACCATTATTAATAACCGAAATGCCAAAAACTTCCTACAGCAACTTTATTTTTTGTGCAAGATGACCAGGTTTCTTCGGATATGTCGTCTGCAGTGTAGATGCTGTTGATTCTCAGGAGAGTAGTCTTCACTGCGAATCAAAAAAACAAAATCAATTACTTTGTGTGTTTGCAGCAGTGATGATACTGCAGACATTAATTGTGCTTCTTTCGTCAGAGCATTCAACTTTCATATTTCAACCCAGTGCACATGTACATTTCACTTCACTCTGTGCAGTCTTTGCATGGTACTTGCAATATGGTACTTGAAAGTCCTTCAAAATAGCTAAAACATTTAAGGGCATGGCAATGCCTTGTTGTTTACAAAGTGTACTATGCATAGGAGAGAGGTTTGTAAGTGATAGGGCATAGTACTAGATGGGGAAACATTTTCTACTTGTAAATTAAAAGCACGACTAGATGGGGAAACATTTTCTACTTGTAAATTAAAAGCACGATGCCGAAAAATTGGGAGACCCTCAGAAGGAAATGTCACCACCACAATCGGGAGCGCTTACTATTCTCATACGATCACATTGCAAGTAACATTACTGTGGGCCATACAGAGTACACAACTCCGACATTTTCGTAGCAGTCGTGCAATTTGTGTATGACAAATCGAACATCTTGCACTTTAAAGGGGGAGCGTTGTTATATATTCCCTATGGACATTTAGCAGCATTATTTTGTCTAAATTAAACCATAAGGCTTCCACATGTTCTCTGATTAAAATATACATACCTGTACTCTATACTCATGCATGTGCACATGCATGGAGCTGTACGTAGAAATTTGCAATCCTTGCACAGTAGCTTGTGAAGTTGGTGCTTTGCAGTGATATGCGACTTCCATTCAGAATCATCAACAGTAATTTTGAAGTGGGCAATGTTGATGATGGAGTTAAAATTAGCAATGTTCTATGTGATTGGTGGATGATTGTGCGACCGCTTAGTTGTGTCCAATGAGGGACTCGCTTTGGTATCGCTGTAGAATGGGTGGAAGGACTGGGTAAGAGTTATGTGCCGCACGTAGGCAACGCTTGTCCGCTGGTAGGGTGTGTCACATACAGGTTTCTACAGCAAATCCTACATGGAAAGGCGACTGTAGACATCAGCCAATCAGATGTTCGCATTACTCTTTTGTGTCGAAAGACGGTGCGCACACTGCAGATGGCAGAGGTGGAGAGGGTCAGGGTTTTGATGCTTGGAGACATTTTTGTGCAAGGCTTACAACACTATGCCGAGAGTAGGCATGTGGCACACCATTTCGATGTGAGAGGAGTGGAGGTGGTGTGGAGCGCTGACACTGATTCCAATACTGCAGCAATTCTGCAAGTTTGTAGAGACATGCGTACAATGACCACTCCTCATGTGGTAATTTTGCACTACGGTGCTTGCCATTTGGGATACATGACTTCACGTACTTTGTTGACAGATTTAGCACAGCTGGTTGAAGCACTCATGACCATCTTCCCAACAACGAAAGTAATTTTTTCTGCTTTACTCCCGAGAGTACAATGGAACAACAATTCTGTTTTCTGTCCAGATCAAAGCATCGGGAGGTGTATCATCAATCGCGGCATGCGTGAATTCATGCTACGAGCTGGTATGTTTTTTGCAGCCATGATAACATTGCTCCAAGCAATGCGGATTACTTTGAAGGAGATGGTGTTGCGCTATCTTCTTTGGGAAATCCGATGTTCTTTTGGAACGTAAGGCTTGCTTTAGAGAAGGTTCTGTAATGTTTGTAAGAGTAAAGCAAGGAAAAAATGAACAAAAAAAGACATAAAATACCAGATGTCTGTACGGTATCTGGCCAAAAATAAAAAAAAATTGCTCTTTTCAGAGCCTACCTTAAAGGGGGAAAAGGGGATTAGTACTTTAATGTACCGTCATCACGCTCTGATCCTGTACATGTCCGCGAACATGGCGGTAGATTGCAGCCAGCACATATCAACAACGGGGATTCAGGGGTGGAGACACATATAAATGAGAATGAGCGGCGCTATGGATTGGTCCATAAAGTTTAGTAGGTTTGTTCTGACCGACGTACTTTAGTAAGACCGTCTTCTCCCTCACAGGAGACCACACAGCCATGGCTTTCCATGCTCGAAAACAGATTATCTGGATTTTGGGAGACTCCTGGATATTTTGGTTGAAGATGCATGCAGAAAGCTGCAGTTTATCTGCAAATCTCGGATTTCCTCATGTGGAAGTGCACTGGCATGGCGTGCGTGGCATGAGATGGCTAGACTTGGTACCTCTCAGTGTTACTTTACTGCCAGATCGTCCTCCAGATATACTGATCATTCATTGCGAAGGAAACAGTTTAGGCCATGTATCTGGAATTTCTTTGCAATTTGCAATGAAGGAAGGACTCGCGAACCTCATGGACATGTTTCCAAATTGTCACATACTTTTTTCCCGTATTGCACAAAGACAAATATGGCTGCGTTCTTCTGCGTTTGGTCCACAAATGGAGAAAGTGAGACGCAATGTAAATAAGGCTGTGTTTGCCTTTTTAAGAGATGTTGGCATGTCCTCTTTCTACAATGAAAACATTTTGTTTCGCAGCACTTTCATTTTCCACAGAGATGGAGTCCACCTCACATATGCTGGCAATCAGATTTTTCTTCGCAATATACAAAAAGCATTGCAACCTCTTTTGCAATCACACTAACCTATCTGACAATCCGTTTTCACAAATTCAGTTTTTAACCCACACAACACACCACCTAAAGGCTCTTTTTTGAGCCGCCACTTACTCCCAGTGTACACTTCATTGTGTTTGCTCCACTTGCACCCTCCCCCTTTCCCCTACGACTGTCCGCAAACTTTTTCAGAACTCTGCAAGGGTCTACGACCGTCAATTCATAGTTCTATTGTTATACTGAGAAAGCCGGCTCTGAAAAGAGCCTTTTCTGTAATTTTTGTTGTTTTTACATTTATTGTTTAACAGCACACGGCACACTAGCAGAAGAGGCCAAAGGAGGGTAAGGAAGGGACACCAGCCACGGGGATAAGAAAGGGCAAGTGAACAGAGAAAGATTTAGGGTGAGCTTTATTTAGGTAAGGAGCAGATCTTCTGGTGCGCTGTGACTGCAGCCTCAAAAGCACTTCGAAAACTCTCCCCCCTGCAGAGCACTGTGTCACAATACGTGCACACTACTGTCACCTTTGAAAGGTAAGGGTCAACAGCATTACGAATGGCTTGTGAGGCAGCTGGAGGGAGGCGCTCCCCCACAGGAGGGTCTCTTGTGGTGGGAGGATGGGACACAGAGGATGCTGTGGAGGAACTCAATCGACTACGCTCTTCACATGGCACCACCTTGCGAATGTCCGCAGTGCGGAACAAAGTGAGGTGTCGCTTCATGGTTGTCGTACCAAAACTGTACGCACATATCTCCTGCGACTCAGCACCACCTCGCACTGGTTACACTTCACCAGGTTTGCATGTGCTTTTGGTACGTTCCCATAAACGGAAAACAACCGCCACACCCACGACTCCCGCCGAGTGCTCGTAGTGTGGAGTTCCTCCACTTCATTCTCTTCCTCCTCTTCTTCCTCGCTCTCTACATTCTCACCCATATACCTCTCTGCAGGCCCTTGGGGAGGTGATGGTGGTGGCGGATTTGGGGGTGGTGCAGAGGCTAACGACCCAACAGCAGCCATGGAAACCATACCGATTAGTTTCATTTTGGTCAGTACAGCAGTAAAGGCAGCACACCTCAATCTGCTATAGCTAGAAGGGCAATGAAGATGTGCCCGGGGGTGTGGCCATTTGTAGGGGTGAAGGGGTGTGCCTCGTGACCATCTTCATCCCTGCAAAGCAGTGCAAAAATTTTACACAGCAAGTCCTGAGGTCAGCTATTGTCTGGGATATGTGAAATTACATTTTTACACTCTACAATACTTTGCCTTGTGTCTACAAGTTCTTTTGTACTGTTGCGGAAGCACACCAACCGCGCAAATTAGTCCCCACGCTCAGCGTGGGTGCGGTCACATGATGACGTCCTCAACACATCCGCGCCAGTAATGGAAGTCCCCTGGACAGCAAATGCAGAGTATCACACATGCACATGCGTGCAAGTGTCCTGCAGACAGTGTTTGGGTTCTCAAAGTAATTCAAAGTGCGACACAAGTGAGACACCCAGTTAGGGACGGGCGCTATGTTCGCTATACTTACGTTTGTACTGCGCATGTGCATGCATGCTATGTTCACTGTACAGACAGTTCCAGTGTCCCTAGGACAACTCCATTTTGTTTGCCTACGAACTTGCCGGCCACCGCGCCTGTTCTACGGACAGCACCATTTTAGCTGCGCCCCGATACAGACAGCTATTCTGTCCTTTACACACTCCCATTTTGCTCTTTTACACCCATTCCAAATATCTGGTGTGTTCTACGAATATGTATCATCTCGTTTCCAAGCTGTACAGCGAGGTATAATATCCTTTGGACACCCCTTTCTGTTTATGTATGCACACTTTCAACAGATGGTGCAGTCAAACATTAAATCCATCTTACTTCACATTAGTAAGGGTAGGTGTACCGTCTTTACAGCACCCACATTACATCCTTGCGGATAGGTCGACCAGGCGTGCTGTTGGCGAACATTTTACATCTTTTTTTTAAAAAAAATTGAAACCCAAACTCTTTCTCCACAACTACTCTACAAAAACATTGAAACCACACACACACACACACACACACACATCAATCCAAAGAAATAGCGGTGGAAGCGGACACTGAAACAAATATGGGGGAATTAGGATTCAACACAGGCTGGTTATGAGGAGATGAGTTGTGAGGGGAATAAGGGATGGATATTTTGTCAAAACGTCTATTTTCCTCTTGAAGGTTTGGGGATGGGTCACTAGGGAATGGAGAAGCAGGGCAAGTGCAGGTGGGGCAATGGTAACAAACTTTTCCTCTCACACAGTCTTCCACAAACTCCCGTGAACTTTTAAAATCCTTGTTCAATATGTCCATTTTCTGCTCTATCCTTTTTATCCTGTCTTCTTCTGTCTCGTTTGTTGCCCTTTTTTCTTTTCTTTCCTGGTCTGTTGAAAAATAAAAGACATAAATTAAATGCCTATAAAATACTGGTCATTATTTTCCATATGTAGAGCAACGTGTACCATTATTGTCGCTGTCTTCAGACATTTCCCCAAGTGGGAAATACTCCTCCAGCCACTCCAAAGTACTAGTCATTTCGAGTCAAAACAACAGAAAGAAGTTATTATTTCTGAACCACATACCAAAAAAACCCCACACCCATATAAAAAAAATGCCCTGCACTCACTCTTTTCCTGTAATCTCCCTTCGTCCTACTGCGTCTGTCCACTGTCGTTCCAGGCTGCCGAGTTTCTGTGAAGTGATTACGCTGGAGGCATCCTTTTTTTTATGGTACCATCCACTTCATTCTACATGGTTATTAAATGTGTCATTTTCTTTTCCCACCTTCAGGTTCCCATATTTACTTATTACTACTTATAATATATTTATGTTCTTCTTCTACGTTGCAGACTTTTTGTGTAAGACAATAGTACATTTTCAGCTACCCCCTGCCTCTTTGGGTAATGTTGATCCTGTCCGCCCCCGTCTGCAAACAGGCGCTCAGTCCGTCCCTTTCCAATATCCATAGGGAGGGGGTTCTGTATGTTCTATGTTAAATGTATGTCAAGTACGCAGATTATACTACATCTCTCTAAATCACATGATTACAGTGTATATTCTGCTCAGCAACTTCATTGCCACAATTTCATGCTTAAGTTCCACCTTCCAAAAACCTGTACAATTCCCTACAAAAAAACGTTGTTAAGGGGACGTTATGGTTAAGTTGCCCTCCCAAAAACCAGGACATTCACTACAAAAAAAAACTTTGTTGAGGGGACGTTATGGTTAAGTTGCCCTAACAAAAACCTGTAAACTTCACTAAAAAAAAACTTCCACCTCCCCCTTTATGCTTCAAACTAAAACCGAAAACCCCCTGAAATTCGACAGTTATGGTAACCTAAGCCCCTAACCTTGCCACCACCCCTGTGCACTGCTAACACTAACACCCAGACCATGAAAGATGTCATCTCAAATGTCAATGATGACATCAATGAGGACATCACTTGTTTAACCCCTTTCTTTTCCTTCCCTGCCATACATATATATGTACATTCAGTAAAACAATTTCACTAAAGGAATTTTATACTTCACAGTGCAACCAAACACCACTGCACATTCCCGCATTATAGTAAGCTAAGCAACCATAACTCGCACCATCTATGTGCATTGCTAAGACTAACACCCAGGACATCAAAGATGACATCACAAATATAATTGATGACATCACTGATGGCATCACATGTGAAAATAATATTCCTAAAATGTCCCTACCTACAAGGGGTTCTTTCTATTATGTTGGTAGCAAGATGTCAGGGGTGATTGTGTAATGTTGCACATGTAATAACTAGCTCACAAATCTAGACTTAATACACACTTGTGCTACAACAAACAATACATATGACGACCCAATCCATATAACTGAGAGGCACATACAGGGAAACAGAAGTAGGGTAGAAGGAACTAGCAGCATCCGACAGTTTATCTTCCTGTACACAAAGTAATTGTGTGTTTGAGGCCTGCCATTGCCCCATGCATGTGCATCATGAGCTGACATCAGACCCTAAGGAAAGTACTTTAAGAACACACAACAAGGGTAACGTTTTGCTATACAGCACCTTTTCAATTTTCATATTGTGCTGGTCAGTGAATAAAACCACCTAGCCTACATTTTTAAATGCACCAAAATAAGTGAGGAAAACATGTGATGTCATCAGTGATGTCATCAATGATATTTGTGATGTCATCTTTGATGTCCTGGGTGTTAGTCCTAGCAATGCACGTAGATGGTGCGAGTTATGGTTGCTTAGCTTACTATAATGGGGGAATGTGCAGTGGTGTTTGGTTGCACTGTCAAGTATAACATTCCTTTAGTGAAATCTTTTTACTGAATGTACATGTATATGTATGGCAGGGAAGGAAAAGAAAGGTGATAAACAAGTGATGTCGTCATTGATGTCATCATTGACATTTGAGATGACATCTTTCATGGTCTGGGTGTTAGTGTTAGCAGTGCACAGGGGTGGTGGTAGGTTTGGGGGCTTAGGTTACCATAACTGTCGAATTTCAGGGGTTTTTCAGTTTTAATTTGAAGCATAAAAATTTGAAGATATATATATATCACTACAAAAAAAACTTTGTTGATGGGACGTTATGGTTAAGTTGCCCTACCAAAAACCTGTGTACCTCCCCATTATGGTTCAAATAAAAACCGAAAAACTCCCTGAAATTTGCCAGTTATGGTAAACTAAGCCCCCATACCCCATAACGAAAACAAAGGGGCTAAACATGTGATGTCATCAGTGATGTCATCAATGACATTTGTGATGCCATCTTTCATGTTCTGGATGTTAGTGTTAGCAGTGCACACTGGTGATGGCAGGTATGTGGGCTTACTTTACCATAACTGGCGAATTTCAGGGGTTTTTCGGTTTTAATTTTAACCATAATAGGGAGGTAGACATTTTTTTTTAGTGAAGTACACAGGTTTTTGGTAGGGCAACTTAACCATAACGCCCCCTCAACAAAGTTTTTAGAATGTTTTTGTATATTAGTTGTAGTTATAGAGTTTCAGGATTTTTTTTTTAAAAGACTTAAAATGTTCGCGAACAGCGCCCTGTTCGACCTATCTGTAAGGAATGGAATGTGGGTGTTGTAAAGGCAGTACACCTACCCTCACTAATGTCAAGTAAGATGGAGTTGATGTTTGACCGAAACATCTGTTCAAGTTGTGCGTACATAAACAGAAAGGGGCGTCCTAAGGACATTATACCTCGCTGTGCACACTTACAAACGAGATGAAACATGTTTGTAGAACACACCAGGTGTCCGGGATGGTTGTAAATGAGCAAAATGGGAGTGTGTTAAGGACAGTATACCTGTCCGTATCGTCCGCAGCTAAAATGGTGGCGTCCGTAGAACAGGCGCGGTGGCCGGCAAGTTCGTAGTCAAACAAAATGGAGTTGTCCTAAGGACACTGGACCTGTCCGTACAGTGAATATATCATGTATGCACATGCGCAGTACAACCATAAGTATAGTGAACATCGCGCCTGTCCCCAATGGTCTGTCTCACTTGTGTCGCACTTTGAATTAGTTTGAGAACCCGAACACTGTTGGTAGGACACTTGCACGCATGCGCACGTTTGTTACTCTGCATTTGCTGTCCAGCAGACTCCCATTTCTGTCGCGGATGTGTTCAGAACGTCATCATGTGACCACACCCACGCTGAGCGTGTGGACTAATTTGCGCAGTTTGTGTGGTTCCGCAGCAGTACAAAAGAACTTGTAGACACAAGGCAAAATATTGTAGAGTGTAAAAATATCATTTCACATACCCAGACAATAGCTTACCTGAGGAATTTATTGTGTAAACATTTTGTACCTCTTTGCAGTGATGAAGACAGTCATGAGGCACACCTCCCCACCCCTATAAATGGCACACCCTGACCGCATCTTCATTGTCCTTCTAGCTAAAGCAGATTGAGGTGTACTGCCTTTACTGCTGTAGTGACCAAGAGGAAAGTAATCAGTATGGCCTCCATGGCTGCTGTTGGGTCATTAGCCTCTGCACCACCCCCAAACCTGCCACCACCACCACCTCCGCAAGGGCCTGCAGAGAGATATATGGGTGAGGATGTAGAGAGCAAGGAAGAAGAGGAGGAAGAGAATGAGGTGGAGGAACTCCACACTACGAGCACTCGCAGGGAGTCGTGGGTATGGCGGTTGTTTTCCGTTTATGGGAACGTACCAAAAGCACGTGCGAACCTGGTGAGGTATAACCAGTGCGAGGTGGTGCTGAGTCGTGGGACATTTGGTGCGTACAGCTTTGGTACGACAACCATGAAGCGACACCTCACTTTGTTCCACACTGTGGAAATTCGCAAGGTGTTGCCATGTAAAGAGCGTAGTCGGTTGAATTCCTCCCCAGCATCCTCCGTGTCCGATCGTCCCACCACAAGAGACACTCCTGTGGGGGAGTGCCTCCCTCCAGCTGCCTCACAAGCCACTCGCAATGCTGTTGACCCTTACCTTTCAAAGGTGACAATAGTGTGTATCTATTGTGACGTAGTACTCTGCAGGGAGAGAGTTTTCTAAGTGCTTTTGAGGGTACGGTGACGCAGCACCAGAAGATCTGCTCCTTACCTAAGTGAAGCTCACCCTATATCTTTCTCTGTCCACTTGCCCTTTCTTATCCCCGTGGCTGGTCTCCCTTCCTTACCCTCCTTTGGCATCCTCTCCTAGTGTGTCGTGTGCTGAGAAGCAATAAACGTGAAAACAACAAAAATTACACATAAGGCTCTTTTCAGAGCTGCTTTTCTCAGTTTAACAATAGAACTATGAAGTGACCATTGTAGACCCCCACGGAGTTGTGGAAAAGCTTGCGGACAGTTGTAGGAGGAAAAAAAAGGAGGGTGCAAGCGGAGCAAACACAATGAAGTGTACGCTGGGAGTAAGTGGTGGCTCTGAAAAGAGCCTTTCGGTGGTGTGTTGTGTGGGTCAAAAACTGTGAATATGAGAAAACGGATTGTCACATAGGTTATTGTGAATCCAAAAGAGGTTGCAATGCATTTTGTACATTGCGAAGAAAAATATGATTGCCAGCATATGTGAGATGGACACCACCTCTGCGGAAAATCAAAGAGCTGCGAAAGAAAATGTTTTCATTGTGGAATGAGGACATGCCAACATCTCTTAAAAAGGCACAAACAGCCTTATTCACATTGCGTCTCGCTTTCTCCATTTGTGGATCAAAAGCAGAAGAACGCAGCCATATTTGTCTTTGTACAATACGGGAAAAGGGTATTTGACAATTTGGAAACATGTCCATGAGCTTTGCAAGTCCTTCCTTCATTGCAAATTGCAGAGAAATTCCAGAGACATGGCCTAAACTGTTTCCTCCACAATGAATGATAAGTATATCTGGAGGAGGCTCTGTCAGTAAAGTAACACAGAGAGTTACCAAGTCCAGCCACCTCATGCCACGCACGCCATGCCAGTGCACTTCCACATGAGGAAATCCAAGATCTGCAGATAAACTGCAGCTTTCTGCATGCACCTTCAACCAATGTATCCATGAGTCTCCCAAAATCCAGATAATCTGTTTGCGAGCACGCAAAGCCATAGCTGTGTGGTCTCCTGTCAGGGAGAAGACGGTCTTACTAAATCTCGCTGTTCAGAACACACCCACTGAACTTTATTGACCAATCCCTAGCTTTGCTTATTTTCATTTGCATTTGTCTCCACCCCAGAATCCCTGTTGGTGATATGCGCTGGCTGCAAACTACAGTGACAACGGTACATTAAAGTATCATTCCCCTTTTACCCCTTTAAGGTGGGCTCTGAAAAGAGCAGGTTTTTTTTAGTTTTTGGGCCGATACCTTACAGATATCTGTTATTTTGTTTATTTTTTTGTATATTTTGTCCTTACTTTACTCCTACAACCATTACAGAACATTCTCTAAAGCAAGCCTTACGTTCCAAAAGAACATTGCATTTCCCAAAGAAGATAGCGCAACACCATTTGCTTCAAAATAATCTGTATTACTTGGAACAATGTTTTTATGGCTGCAGAAAAACATGCCAGCGCGTAACATAAAAGCACACATGCCGCGATTAATGATACACCTCCCAATACTTTGATCTGGACAGAAAAAAGAATTGTTGTCCCATTTTACTCTAGGGAGTAAACCAGAAAAAATTACTTTCGCAGTTGGAAAGATGGTCATGAGTGCTTGAACCAACTGTCCCAAATCTGCCAACAAAGTACGTGCAGTCAAGTAGCTCAAATGGCAAGCACCGTAGTGCAAAATTAGCACATGAGGAGAGGTCATTGTACGTATGTCTCAACAAACTTGCAGAATTGCCGGAACATTGGCATCAGTCTCAGCGTTCCACACCACCTCCACTCCTCTCACATTGAAATGGTGTGCCACATGCCTACCCTCTGCATAATGTTGTAAGCCATGGACAAAAATGTCTCCAAGCACCAAAACCCTAACCCTCTCCACCTCTGCCATCTTCAATGTATGCACCGTCTTTCGACACAAAAAAGTAATGTGAACATCTGATTGGCTGATGCCTACAGTCCCCTTTCCATGTAGGATTTGCTGTGGAAACCCCGTGTGACACGCCCTACCCGCGGACAAGCGTTGCCTACGTGCGGCACGTAGCTCTTAACCATTCCTTTCACCCTTTCCACAGCAGTAGCAAATCAAGTCTCTCATTGGACACAGCTAAGCAGTCAACCAACCATCCACCAATCACATTGAAAATCGCTAAATCTAACTCCGTCATCAACATTGCGCACTTCAAAATTACTGTCGATAATTCTGAATGGAAGTCGCATATCATTGCAAAGCACCTACTTCAGAAGCTACTGTGCAAGTGTTGCGAATTTCTACGTACAGCTCCATGAATGCGCACATGCATGAGTACAGAGTACAGGTGTGTATATTTTAATCAGAAAACATGTGCAACCCTTATGATTTAATTTAATACAAATTAATGCTGGTAAATGTGCATAGGCAATACATACCAACGTTCCCCTTTTTAAGTGCAAGATGTCCGATTTATCATTGACAAACCGCACAACTTCTTAGTGTCTTCCGCATAACCTATACATACGTTGCAAGCATGCCTATTTAGGGCGAAACTCGATTTTGTATTAGAAAATGTCGGAGTTGTGTACTGTGTACGACCTACAGTAATGCTACTTGCAATGTAATCGTAAGACAAAAGTAAGCGCTCCCGATTGCTGTGGTGACATCCCCCTCTGAGGGTCTTCCGATTTTTCGACATTGTGCTTTTAAATTGCAAGTAGAACATTTTTTCCCATCTACTACTATGCCCTATTGCTTACAAACCTCTCTCCTATAGATAGTACACCTTGTAAAAAACAAGGCATTTTCATAACCTTAAAAAATTAGCAATTTTGAAGGGGCCTCATTACGACTCTGGCGCTAATGGGTTACCGGCGCCGTAAAAGGCTGCGGCGCCGTTACCCCATTAGCGCCTTACTACGAGGTCCCTTTGCGGGACCTGACTTGACCGGCTGGTCTAGACCAGCCGTTAAAGTAGGGACTCGCAAAGGGACCTTGGTGCTAAGTACGGTACCGCAATTTGCGGTACCGTACTTAGCGCCTTCCCCAGCCCCATTGAGCCCTATGGGGCAAAAATGGAAATGGGGAAGGGCCAATGTTCACTGGGGAATTACCGCCGCGCCAACCTTGGAATGGGGTGGTAATTCCCCATTGAACATTGGCAGACTTGTTACGATACCGGCACCAACCATGGTGCTAATAGCGCCATGGTTTAGCACCAGTATCGTAATGAGGGCCAAGGACTTGCAAGTAACATATTGCAAATGTCATGCAAAGGCTTCACAGAGTGAAGTGAAATGCACACATGCACTGGGTTCAAATATGAAAGGAGAATGCTCTGACCAGCCCTGAAGATAACATGCGTATTCTGCCCTTTTACGCATGTAATTATGGCAGATATGGAGGATTTCATTTTCTATTGCGTACTGTGTACGCTTTGATTTATTCATTAAAAAAACGTACTTTCCACCACTAGATGGCACTGTAGCGTTTCTTTTGTCAGCAGCATAGCCTTTCTTACACATGATGGTGAATTTCCAACTGAAAGACCAAATCTGTGACAGCTAGCAACACAATCAAGCATGCACCCTTTTAAAATGTGTTCATACCCATAACGTCTAATAGCTTGATATGCCAAAAAGTAAAGTTTGCTTTGATGTCCTTAGTTGAATATTCTTTAATAACCATACATAACACTCTGGAAGTTTGTGACAAACACAACTTATTTTTTGGGGTATTTTTAAAGCGCTGAAAATGAAGTGGGTAAATCCAGGATGTTTTTGCCTTTTGCATCTTCTAATTTTCCATGCAGGATGTGGAAAATAAAAGCTACAGTGATATTATTTCGGCACAAAATGCTGCTATAAGGATTTACATGTTATGATGCTTTACTATGCAAGTAAATCTATAGGACAGTATTATTGTAGGTCTTGACACCCAAAACAAAAAGTTTTGTTCCAAGTAAAGCGCGTAAGAAGGTGGCCATGCCCAAATTGAAAGAGCGGGTTAAAATCCCAGCTTCGCTGTTTAGCATAAGTGTGTGATGCTGGGCAAATGATGTAATCGCACTCTGACTTCAATTGCAAAAATTGAAATGCAAAAATTGGAGTGCTTATACGTTTACACCCTTACAAAAAGACAGTTTTAATAAGTGTAGGGACACATTGGTGTGTACTGGTGTTCCTCTGCTAGTGGCTCCAATACTGCTGCATAGAATTGCATTATTGCTGCACTGGCCCTCCCCCATTCTTGTAACACTGGATTTGAAAGGCAGACATAGTGTCACCAGGCAGTCAGTGCACCAGAGATTCTAGTATAGCGGACTGTGGTAGAACCAACATTACATTTTCTCCCCTGTTGCTCCCAGCCACTGAAGGTGCTTGGGCCGTCCAGAGTACTGCCCCACACTCTGCAATGCCCTGTTATGCTAGGATATTGAGTCTTTCATTGCACAGCATCTGCCATTTTCACACTTTCTAGGACCTTCAGGTTCTGCAAGAAGTGGGTGTTTCAAACTCAAACGAGAGAGCAATTAACTGATTGTAACATTGAAGCTGCACTAGAATATTCTTATTACAAGGAGTAATGAAGTTAGATGCCCCCACACAAGTAAGTTTGCCATTCCTCCATAGTCTCTGAAGTTAGTGCCTCTCCCAACATTTTAAGGGTTAGCCCCAGCCTACATTTTAGCCTAGGTGCTCCCCTGGATGTGCGCTCTTGGATTTTGATAGGTAGGGAGGTGAGGGAAGTCTTTCCCCCAAACTGGCGGTGTTAAAGTTTAACTGTGTGTGCTTAGAAAAATTTCCTTGAACAAACGTAGTAAAACTTTGTTTTTTATTTTAATGATTTTTATTGTTAAAATATTGATTTTGATACAGATATCAACAGGTTACAGACTTTGAATAAAACAAGAACCACAAAGAAATGACATAGTAAATGATTTTGGTCTCTTGTAATAGTATTTCTATAAGGCTGAGTCATTTGTTAAATTCACTTGCGAATGTAATATGAACTAAAGTAGGTATAAACCGCATTAATATAACAAGTAGTATAAAATTAATAATAGCACAGGTCTACAAAAAGTGACTTATATGCTTGGGCATTGGAGACAGTTGCCCAGGGTTACTGCCTACCCTTTCTACACATTCCTCAGAGTCATCCACCAGGGAACAGCTCTCTAAAGGTTCCAGATCCGCTCCTCTTGCAGGAAATTATAGACCTGCTAGAGAAAGGTGCCATAGAACCGGTACCTGTAGCGGACAGGAACAAAGGCTGGTACTCCCCCTACTTTCTCATACCAAAGAAGGACAGAGGACTGAGACCCATCCTGGATTTACGAGAATTGAACAAGTTCCTCAGGAAAGACAAGTTCAAGATGGTAACTCTCTCTCAGATCCTTCAGGCCCTCCAGCTCCAGGACTGGCTGGTATCTCTGGACCTTCAGGATGCTTATTTCCATGTGCCAATCCATCTCAAACACAGGGAATGGATTATCAATTTCGAGTTCTGCCATTTGGGCTGACCTCCGCCCCGAGGGTCTTCACCAAGCTGATGTCGGTAGTGGCGGCGAGTCTAAGGAGGGAAGGGATCCACGTCTACCCCTACATGGACGATTGGCTGATCAGGGCTGTATCTTCGGAACAGGCCCAGGCCCAGCTAGATTATGTCTGCCACTTCCTTCACAGACTGGGCTTCTCCCTCAATTTAAAGAAGTCACAGATGATACCATCACAGAGACTCCAGTTCATTGGAGCGGTCCTGGACACTTCCCTGGGAAAAGCCTCGCCACAAGAGGTGAGGGCTCAAGATATTCTACAGATGGTCACCAAGTTTCAAAATGCCCAACGTCTCCCAGCCTTCGACTTTTTGAGGTTGCTAGGCCTCATGGCATCCTGCATCTTCCTTGTGCCAGAGGCTTGCCTGAGAATGAGATCTCTTCAGTGGGCACTGAGAAGTCAGTGGTCGCAATTCTCTGGGAGAATGACAGATCTCCTCCGGATTCCGGACAAGGTAGCCCGCGACCTTCAATGGTGGGCCTATCCAGGGAACATCTTGAAAGGAGAACTGTTTTGGCAACCATGGCCGGAGATAACAGTAGTCACAGACGCCTCACTCAAGGGGTGGGGAGCCCATGCCAACGACTTGACCATCAGCAGTCGTTGGTCTCCATCGGAGTCCAGACTACACATCAACCTATTGGAGCTGAGAGCGATCAGACTAGCGCTGAAAGCTTTCCTGCCATCAGTACAGGGGAGAAATGTCCTGATAATGACGGACAACACGGTGGCCATGCACTACCTCAACAAAAGAGGAGGCGTAGGATCACTGCCACTGTGCAGAGAGGCGATGCAGCTCTGGTTTTGGGCAATCCAAGAAGGAATCTCTCTATCGGCAGTCCACCTAGCCGGAGAGAAGAACTTGACAGCGGACGCTCTGAGCAGGCAGAGCACAGTCTCCCACGAGTGAGAGCTAGCTCAGGAAGTCCTTCAAGAGATCCTCGCCCTTTGGAGAACCCCTCAGGTGGATCTGTTCGCCACAAGCACCAACAGGAAGTGCGATCTGTTCTGTTCAAGGGAATTTCCACCGAGATGAGCTCTAGGAGATGCGTTCGTAGTGGACTGGGAGTTTCCACTCCTTTACGCGTTCCCTCCAGTCCCTGTTATTCCTCAAATGATCAGGAGGTTGAGAAGATTCCGGAAAACCATGATCCTAATTGCCCCGGATTGGGCCAGGAGAACATGGTACCCGGACCTTCTAGATATGTCCATCTGTCCTCCAATCCGCCTTCCACTCAAAGAGAATCTTCTCTCACAGAAGGGAGGTCAGGTTCTCCATCCAGACACCAGAACCCTCAACCTTTACGCTTGGCTTCTGAAAGGGTGAGGTACAAGGATTGGGATCTCCCTGATGATGTCATGGAGGTGTTGCTTTCGGCCATAAGACCAGCAACAAAGTCTTTATACCGCTGCCGTTGGAACAAATTTTGCAGCTGGTGTAGGGAAGAGAATATCAACCCTTTTTCATGTGGCACACCAACGGTGTTATCGTTTCTGCTCTACTTGGCAAACTCAGGCCTTCAAGTTGGCACTGTAAAAGGCTATCTCGCAGCGCTTTCTATCTTCAAGCACACTGCGGAGGAACCATCGTATTTCAAACTTCCTCTAGTGGTACAATTTCTCAAGGGATTAACTAATGTTTACCCTCCAAAACCATTCCAGGTTCCCTTATGGGACTTAAATTTAGTCTTAAACTTCCTAATGGGCACTCCATTCGAACCACTTCACTCTTGCGCGCTGAGATTTCTCACGCTTAAAACTGTCCTATTGGTAGCACTAACATCTGCTAGGAGGGTGAGCGAGCTACAAGCTCTCTCCTGTAAACCCCCACATACAATCTTCCACAAGGACAAAGTTGTCCTACAGGTGAAGCCTAATTTCCTCCCAAAGGTGATTTCTGAATTTCATATTACTCAGAAAATTACCTTACCTTCGTTCTACCCTCCTCCCCATCCGGGGAAAGAGGAGGAAAGGCTACATAGGCTGGACCCAAGGCGAGCTCTCAGCTTTTACATCAGCAGAATGGCTAGGATCAGGCAAGCAGACCAACTGTTTGTAGGATACCCAGGTCACAAGTTGGGACTACCCATAACAAAACAAACCATCTCCAGGTGGATTATTTTGGCCATCCTGGAATGTTACAAACTGGCAGGGAAAGAGCCACCCCAAAATCTCAGGGCTCATTCAACCAGGGGTATCGCAGCCTCTTCGGCTCTCCAAAGAGGCGTACCGGTCCGAGACATATGTGCGGCTGCCACATGGTCGTCCGCACATACATTCACAAAATTTTACAATCTGGATTCCTCCACTGCTCAAGAGACCAGATTTGGCAAGGCCATATTACATTCGGTCCATCCCTAAAGGGATACATAACATTCTCACTCCCACCTCCAATTACATGCCACTGCTATGGGAGTCTATCAAAGATAAGGAATGCGTCGAAGGACACAATCCCTTCGAAGAACAAGTTACTTCTTACCTGGTAACGTTCTTTCGACGGGATGTTCCTCCGACGTATTCCTTATCGCCCCTCCCAACGATCCCCGCAGTGATACTTCCTTTGTGGTTGCAGCTTACGCTCCTTCAAGGTCAATAACCAATTCAGGCATGACTTTTCTTATGCTACAAAACGGAACTGAGCAACGGACGCAGCGCGTGGCTATTTATGGGCATGATGACGTCGGCGCCGATACGGTGGCCGTCGAGGGACATCGACTCAGCAGACGTCGACACGCAGGGCCCTCTACAGAAAAAATTTCCGAGGCCAGCAAGCTGGAAACGTATTATCAAAGATAAGGAATATGTCGGAGGAACATCCCGTCGAAAGAGCGTTACCAGGTAAGAAGTAACTTGTTCTTCTGCATGTTACACCCAAATACTTACAAGAAGAAATTGTCCGTATTCAGAAAAAGTATTTTGGAAGTGAAATCCACTTACAAAATGCAATAGTTTTAGAACATTGTAGCAACAATTCTGCACATAGCAACCTTCTATTACACACATACAGAAAATAAATAGTAACATTTAAAAGGTCATCGGCTGAAGTACCAAACCATCTGTGTGTGTGTTGCCACAGAAGGTTTTACAAAAGGAACACAGAAAATGTAGACCTAGCATACAAAATAGAAGACAATGAAGATTCTAAAAGGTTTTAATTAGCTCTCTACCTTTTAGCAGAAAACAAATATGAACTGAACGCCTAAATGAACGCCTAAATGTTGCAGTTACTGCACTACAAAATTCGACAACAACCACACTCCTTCACATGCTATTACAAATAATTTGGAATTGTTCCCACTACCAAAAATCCTGCAACAACTCAATTTGTATGAGAGCATAATAATTCAAACAGTTCAACCATTTCAAGCAATTATATGCCTTCATCCAAAAACAACAACATTACCTTCCTCTGAATTGGTGAAAGGCATTTGTGGCAAAGTAGTTTATTTGCCATTAGATCTAACGGTAAATGTACACACTCTAGGAGTTCAACGTTCAATAGAGCATTCTTTAATAGTCTTGGTAAATGGTGTACCAACAAAGGACAAAAAAGTTTGCCAACAACTGGTGGATTTACATAAAGTTAGACAAGCATTGCAATATCTAAAAGACAATAACGAGTACTACAAGGAAATAAATATTGATGAAAGCTTAAGGGAAACAACTGAAATAATTCAAGAGCCATCAGAAATTGGACAATTCGAACTTCTGGATCCTGCTACAGTATCCACTCTTTTGGACCATTACACAATTCCTCCATTGCCTTCCAATGAAAGCATAGATGATGCACTAGAAACTTACCAAATGCGACAAACCAAAGGGTAACCAATGAGTATATGGGAAAAAAGTATAGAAGCATGTGCCTTTCCACTACTATTTCCCACTGGCAAAGGTGGAAGATACAATGATAGACCCACTCAGATTGGGGCATCAGAATACTGCTCATTACGAATGTATTCGCAAGATCCCAGATTTAGACAAAATGTGGAATACATATTTCACCTACTCTATGAAAGTGAATTAGCAACACTATTTTACGGAGTTGCAAACATTTTGAAATCTGGAACCTACTTTCAAAATATGTCAGCTACGCAGTTAATACAAAAAGTACAGGAAAAAGATGAGGTTTTACAATCAAGTATTACAAATTTGTTTGCAAACATGCGTGGTACAAAGGAATACTGGTTCCGACGGCACAGAGACGTGCGTTGTATGATCAGAAATCTTGGACCACCAACTTGGTTTGTTACGCTAAGTTGTGCAGAATATGCATGGGAAGATTTACATGAGTTCCTACGCATAGAAAACAGCAACAAAAACAACATAGATATATTAACACCTGGAGAACTTTGCTCTCTAGATCCAGTTAATGTGTCAAGATATTTCCATCATCGTTTCATTGCCATGCTACACTTTATTTGCAATAAAACTGTTCCTCCCCTTGGAAAAGTGCAACACTTCTCTTCTTTTGGAGAAAAGAATATCAAGCGAGAGGAGCACCACATATTCACATGCTTTTATGTATCAAAGGTGCACCGAAATTTGGTCACGACAGTGATATCACTGTTTTGCAGTTTATCCAAAAATGTGTCACTTGTGAAATCCCTTCACAACAGACACATAGTGAGCTGCATGGGCAGATTTTACAATTTCAAAGACACAAATGTGGCAAATGTTGTCGCCGCAAATACAAAAACCAAGGTAAATACTACACCAAATGCCGCTTTGGTTTCCCTAGACCAGTTACAGAAACAGGTGAAGTAAACAACTTCATGGGCCTCATTACACGGACAGCGGTGGACCAAGGTGCTATTAGCACCTTGGTCCGTGCCGGTAAAATACTGGCACTGCCTTGGTGGAAAGGGGAATTACCACCCTATTCCAAGGTTGGTGGGGCGGTAATTCCCCCTTCCCCCATTGCCCTTCCCCATTTCCATTTTTGCCCCATAGGGCATAATGGGAATGGGGAAGCTGCTAATTACGGCACCGCAAATTGCGGTACCGTAATTAGCTCCCTGGTCCCTTTGCGCGTTGGTTTTTAACGCCTGCAAAAAGCAGGCGTTAAATTCTCCAACCCGCAAAGGGACCTCGTAGTACGGCGGTAAGGGTTAATGGTCACCGGTACCATTAACGGTGACCGTTAACCCTTACCGCCGTCCTTGTAATGAGGCCCCATGTCTTCAGTTCGACATAGTCTTAAAGGTAAATCACCTAAGAACACGTATTACATAAAAAGAAGGGAAGAATCAAAATATATCCATGATTACAATGCAATCATTGCCCTCTTATGGAATGCAAACATAGATGTTCAGTACATTGCAGACAATTCAACTGCTGTTGCACGATATGTTACAGCCTACTTAAGAAAAGCAGAAAAAACAGAGCTTCAAGATCTCTGGGATGACCTAGCATCAGACAAAACATTATTGCAGAAATTGTACAGTCTAGGCATAAAAATGCTCTCTCATAGAGAATGTGGCGCCTATGAAGCAGCAGATCATTTAACCGGTACTGCTTTGTATGGAAAATCAGACAACATAGTATGGCTAAGTCTTGGTCCTGCACAATCAAGAAAAAGAGTGCTAAAATCATATGAGGACATACAAACAATTGCCAGAAATGTTCCCAACAGCCAAGATATTCTAAAAAACAATTTACTGTACACATACTATACGAACAGGAGTAGCACTTTGGAAAGCATGTGTCTATACCACATAGCTCAAAACTTTGCATACAAAAATAATGTAAAACCGGATGAAAGCAAACGTAGATATAGAATGACGGATTGTGAAGGGAGTTTAGTGAAATGTACCAAACAAAGCTTAATTAATCATGTAAAATTGTCATTAAAAACTCCTCAACAGAAAGAACTATATTACATGTCTCTGTTACAACTTTTCAAACCATGGAGAAAAGAGGAAGACATACTAGAAAACTTTGGCCCTTATTACAGGTCAGGCGGTCCGGAAATAACAGTGGCGGTAAACCTGCCGCCACTGTTAATTCCGGACCGCCCAATCCCGAGTCCTGCAGGCGGGAGGTGATGGTCTGACCTGGCGGGTTTAACACCGCCCGTCTGCAGGTGGACGTGGAAACACCAGCACCATCACGAGATGGTGCTGGTGTTTCCACTTTCCCATTCCCATTGAGTCCTATGGGACTCAATGGGAATGGGGATTTACCGAATTCTGCCTCCGGAATTCCCGGGACACCAGGGTCATAATGCCTTGGTAATTCCGGGACTCACAGAAGCGGAATGGTAATACGAGTCCGGCGGTAACCGAGCCGGAAAAACTGGCTGCTTGGCGCCAGACTCCAAGGCCCTATGACTGCTATGAAGATGCTTTCAAAGCAAATGAAAGCGCTATCACCGATGTGAACTTTACGCAGTACAAAACAATGTTACACAATGAGCAGCAACAGGAAGAAGAACTTCAGGCCCAACTAGATAAGGACTCTTACAACAGTAGTCAACCTTCCATAACAGGAAGTCAAGAACCACTAGGACAACCACTAATAGCAAATGAGGCTGAAGTAGCTATGGCAGAAGTAGAAAACACCATGTAGCAGTATCAAAAAGATACAGCAGACTTAAATGTACAACAAGCAAAACTTAACAAAGATCAGCGCATCATTTTTGAAGACGTAACAAAACAAATTGTACATAGTGTACAACACGAAAATAAAGAATGTACCTGCCAAAATTACAAACCTATACTGCTTTACGTGAGTGGTGAAGCTGGATCTGGGAAAACATTCTTAATCAAAATCATCAGCAAGTTCCTTCAACAATTGATAAAAAACAAACTGTCAGCTGTTGTCACGGCCCCCACAGGTTTAGCTGCCTAAAACATAGGTGGTGTCACTTTACACCGATTACTTCTGCTTCCAGTAAAGCCTCAAAATAATTTAGACTATTACAAACTTTCTGCAGAAGCTGCAATGGAATTACGCAGAGTATTAAAACAAATGAAAATGCTACTAATAGATGAAGTGAGCATGGTCTCCAACCTAATGTTGGCTTTGATTCACCTCAGATTGCAAGAAGTACTTAAAAGTAACAACGAGGAACTCTTTGCGGGGAAAAACATTATTGTTTTCAGAGATCTTCTACAATTGACACCAGTGAAAGGTGAACCTATTTTTAAAACCTTAGGCCACAAACTCTGCCAGAAAACTGTTGGTAGCATAGGTAATGTCAACCTTTGGCAACATTTCCAATACAGAGAATTAACTGAGAACATGTGGCAATCTGCAGATCTCACTTATGCCAACATCTTAAAAAGTATTAGAGTTGGTTTACTATCGCAAGAAGCACAAGTTGTATTGAAAAACCGGCACATTCATGCACTTTATGGCGATAATACATGCGCAACTGATGTTATGGAACAAATAGCGCACAAAAATGTCAATTGTATGGCCTTAATGCCAACTCTTGCAAGCTGTTTCAAATTCAATGAAACAATGTTAAATAAAGAAATGCGACCAATAATGGAAATTAGCGCTACAGGCAAACTAGACGTACATGGTATGACAGTACCCATGTATGAGCAAGCCACAACAAGACTAAATAGTTTAGAAAATTCAATCTCCAGCACAGCTGGGTTGGAAAAAACATTAAAATTATCCTTAAATTGTAGAGTAATGCTTAAACGTAACCTTGACGTCAAGCAAGGGCTAGTTAATGGAGCACTAGGTACAGTTGTTGGCTTTCAATCATACCCACATGACAGCAACATTCAGTTTGTCAATATTCGCTTTGATAAAGTTTCAGAATTGAAAAGATTCCTTCTCTTCAAAGACATGTATGTACGTAGAAAGCAATTTTCTCTAACTCTTGCATATGCAGTTACCATTCATAAATCCCAAGGTCTTACCCTAGACAAAGCATTGATAGATATAGGAAACACAGTCTTTAAGGAAGGCATGAGCGTTATCACACATACGTACACTTGACGGTCTATTGCTAATGAACTTTGATGCAAGTAAAGTCAAAGCTGATATTCCTTGCATTCTAGAATACAATAGACTGTGTTCACTGTACATCCCTCATCTGAAACAATATCCTGTTCCAGATAAAGTAAAACGTGGTAAAAGAAAACTAAATGAAACAAATGCAACAGAATCCTACAGCAAATTCCTCAAAGAAAAGAAAAGAAGCTAAAGTTTCAGCAATTACCACAAACAAAGACGACCTATTAGGGAATGTAAACCAGGGACGTCGTCAAAGAAGGAACAGAAATTCCGAAAAATGCTCTCAGATACAGAACTAGCTGGTCCATTCAAATTTGCAAATGAAAGTGGGGTAAGATGCTGTGCAAATGTAGCAATGGATATTCTATTTCAATTGCCACCAATTGTTAACAATATTTACTTGCACAGTACAGACCAATTATGTTTGCAAATGTTAGTGCTTCACAGAAATGCAACAAGCAATTACAGTGTTCATGGAATACGGCAAGAATTGGACGACTGTGCTGGAATGGTGAGATTCACTGTGAACTCACAAGAAGATCCAAAAGAATGTCTAATGTACTTACTATTAGTATTGGAAAACAAAAGCATACCTGTAAATAAAATCTTCCAGATTTCGTACATGTGGAAACATACATGCACTCTCTGTAGCAATGCGATACAGGAAGAAATCCCAAATTAGCGATTTGTGTATATTTCCATACCAAATTGTGAAAGCATTCCATTTCAGCAACTTGTACAGAATGCAAACCATGGCAGATTATGTACTATTTGCAATTCAGACAATCGTTCCACCTTACTGATACAATCACATAGTGCCTACATAAACTTATGCTTCTACATTATAATGCAGATGGTACCAAAAACAACTGCAAACTGACTGGATTCACACACGGTCAAGCCTCACTTGGAAAGAAAACCTATACACCAATAGGTATAGTCTACAATGCAGGAGTTACAACAAATGCAGGTCACTACACTGCATACATTAAAAAGAAATGTGGATGGTTTGAATGTAATGATAGCACCATTACTCTAAAGCAGAGATTGCCAGCTAATCTTACAAATGCATATTTAATCTTCTTAAAGCCAAAATGTAATAAATAATGTGTACTTCTTTTTTGCCAAAAAATTATGTGAAAGACTACAAACAGTTAGAATACGCCAATATGTATCTAACTGCCCAAGAGGATATAACAACGACACAAATATATGAATATCACAGATCTGTAGGAACAAATGCACAGTTAGAATATGCCTACAGGTATCTAACTGTTGTTAAAAATTGTCAGGAAGGCAACAAACATAAAATTAATCAGAAAGATGAAGGAAACACTCAAAGGAAACAAGGAAGTAGTTAGACATTTAGCAAATAAAGTTTTTTTTTAATCCTAATCCAACAAGGATTTCTTTCTCCCCAGACCCAAGGATTAGAAAAGCAATCACAGAAACTGAGCACAATGCACAGTACACTGGTTTGTAAACCAAATATGAGGGTAAAAAAAAGTAAACTGTCTATTATGCAATGTAGTAAGTTTTCATAAAATGCAAAGACTAACATACCTTTTTGTTTTATCAAAGAAATTAAGAAAGGGATACTTCTGCCAAGTACGAAAGGCATTTAAAAAATATATGTGGATTCTGAACAAAGTAAGGAGTAAGTATATTGGCAGTCATTTTCTACACATGCAAATCTACACTTCTAATCTATGGTAGTAATATGCTGCAGTGGCTGTAGGCTGGCCCTTGCATATTCGGTGTGTAACCTACGACCTAAGCCTTACGACCAAGGTACAAAGAGTATAGTTCCTAGCCACAACCATTGCTGCATATCTGTCATGATCTCTGCTTCCAAAAGGTCAGGGTTTTCCCAACTCCCTTGGAAGCAGATCCATAACCCAGGTTCCGAGGGCCAACCAGTCCCAATTGGGACCTTTTGGACCCAGTCCTGGCGCCAGTGGCACCAGGCTCATAAATGTGCCCAGTCCCAGCGCTGGAAGCGCCGGGCTCATGATGCTTGGGTGGATTTACCTGCAGCAGACCATGCTGCTTACTTGCCTGCCAGCTGAGCCTCTGATCCTCTTCTGTTTGGAACTACTTTTCCTGTTGGGTGGGGCAGGAGCCACTCCCTAGATTCAGAACACTGGAACTCTTCTGGAAAGCAGGAACTCTTTTCTTACCTAGGCGTGGCTGTGGAAGGAGACACCTAAGTACTACAGGAGGCTATTTAAACCACACCCGGTGGATGAATCTTGCTTTGCGTTATTCTGCATCCTCTGCAGCAGAACGCTCATCGTGTCTTCTGCATCGGATCCTGGGCCTAAGGAAAAAGGCTTACCATCCTGAATCCAGTCTTCAGCAACACCTATAAAGACAAGAAAGAACAGGTTAGCATTCCGGCATCTGAAAGACAAAGGATTACCTACTCTTCGTGCGCTCCGGAGGTCTTCACACTGCATTCCGGCATCTGAAAGACAAAAGCTTACCGACTCTTCGCACTCTCCGGAGGCCTTCGGCGCTGCATCCTGCATCTGAAAGACAAAACAAGGTGCGTTTAAAGACATTGGGGAACTTTGATACTCACGTGCCATTACTCCTTTCCACATCAACCCCAGTGGGTATTCCGGCATCCTGCAGCCGCTCCGAACTCGTACCTGCAAAATAAAAGACAGTTAGAGCGCATTGTGAAGCAGGCAACAAGCGCTTACTTACGTGCTTCCAAGCGCTTCTATTCATCATACGGACTCCATCTTCAACTCACTTCAGCCCGTCATCCGCCATCGCCGGAACCTGTAAAACAAGAGACATCATTGCTAAAGACTTTAAAGACAATAGAATTACTCGAAACTTACCGTTCGTGCAGTAAACGACGGACAGCAGTCCTCTGAAGTCAAGAGGCCTGCGCTACCGATCCAGTGAAGAAACTGGTTACAGCACCCTGCCCCGAGGCAGATGGAGAGCTCGGCATTCACTTACCTAAGGTGAGAGCGTTAACCTTTGGGGGTCTACAGGAGAGCAAAAAAGGGAAGAGATAGGGACACCCCAATAACCCCAGTTCATTAATCCCATATTTTCTGTCTGCAGACATCTTACTCTTGAAGTCAGGCATACAGTGCACAGAGGTCCAGCCCAAAGAGCCAACCGGGTGCTACACATCACCTTTGAAGATACGGTAGTCGCCCAGTCAAGACCGGCGCCTCTGCGAGAATCAGGTGAGCGTTACAGAACGCAAAGCCTACCGCAAAACTCTCGCCCAGGCGCTATGGAAACCTCGGATACTGACCATCTAGCCCGGTTACTTGGGGAACTAAGGGCAGAAGTGCATGCAGCTCGTCAGGAAACGAATGCTCTAAGAAGGGAACTAATTATTTCCAAGGAGAGAACAGACGGTCTTGCTAGACAATTGCTACAGTCACAAGCCGGACAAACCCCGTTACCCGCATCAGGGGCAAATCTTCCTTCAACATCCTCTATGAATCCAGTGCAGATCAACCTACCTGGGAATGTACCTCTGGCTCCGCCCGAACGATTTTCTGGTGACCCAAAGAGGTTTGCAGTATTCATCAATCAGTGCCGGTTGCACTTCTTATGCCGGCCAGCAGCCTTTCCAACTGATCAAGCTAAAGTAGCTTTTGTACTTTCGTACCTTAGTGGCAATGCGGCAGACTGGTCGATCCCTCTAGTTAATCAAGATGATCCGGTTCTCCATGATTTTCAAGCCTTTCAGCTTAGTATGGAAAAACTGTTTGCAAGACATTCACAGGGGCAGGCCTTGGACAATGAGCTTCTTTCGTTGCGACAGGGTAATCAAGACCTTTTGGCTTATATTGCATCTTTCAATAGACTAATAGTGGAAACTCAATGGCCTGAGGACAAAAGGATTACGCTGTTTTACAGAGGTCTACGTGGAGAGCTCAAAGACGTTTTAGCCCAAGTAGTGAATCCCCCACAAGACTGTTCGGATTATATAGACTTGGTCGTTCAAATAGATCATAGACTGCAGAACAGGAAGGCCGACCATTCCAAGTTTGATGCTCGAGTATTTTCCAAACCGCCAACTCCTTCCAAAGGAGTAGACTCCGGGGAACCCATGCAAATCGGGGGTCTGAAAGGTCCTCTAACACAAAAGGAGCGGGAAAGGAGAAAACAGTTGCAATTATGCCTATATTGCGGAAACTCAGGGCACTTTCTTCGAGACTGTCCGGTGAAACCTGCCAAGAAGGCAGTAGGAGCTGCAGTTACCAAAGTTACAAACTCTGAGCAGGGAAACGACCTCGCCCGACAAGAATAGAGGTCCTCTTGCCGAGCGTGAAAACCAGTTCCGTGACCTCGCATTTCGTGATACCTATGGTCCTCATTAGCCCTGATAATCCGGATCGATTACATGCAATTGAAGCTTACGTCGACAGCGGTGCCATCAGCAATTATGTGGATCATGAAATGGTTTTGAGGATGAATCTAACTCTTTGTCCCAAGGCTGTAAAGGACGTCATTACTACAGTGGATGGTACGGAGATAGCCTCCGGGCCAGTAACGCATACCACTCAAGAGGTGACGCTAGTAAGTCAAGATGGACACCATGAGAAGATCGTGTTCGATGTGATCAAGGCCCCTCAGTTTCAGATTATTCTAGGAATACCTTGGTTAGAGAAACACAATCCTCTGATCGATTGGCGAGCAAGAACGGTCCAGTTTCCAGAATGTGTCTCTACTTGTCACCCTCCACCTGGTGTTGCACTGGCAGCAATTTCTTCAGAGACTCCCCAGTTACCTCCCGAATACCTTGAATACCAAGATGTTTTCCGGAAGGATCAGGCTAACACTCTACCTCCTCATAGGTCTTATGACTGCCAGATAGACCTGATACCTGGATCTACTCCTCCTTGTAGTAGAATTTATGCCCTCACCGAGCCTGAGAACCTTCACCTTCGACAATACCTGGATCAATACCTGGCGAATGGGTTTATTCGTCCTTCCAAGTCCCCTGCTTCTTCAGCTTTGTTCTTCGTTCCAAAAAAGGAAGGAGACCTTAGAACTTGTATCGATTATCGCTCCCTGAACCAGATCACCGTTAAGAATAGATATCCGTTACCTTTGATCCCTGAACTCCTGGACCAAGTCAGAAAAGTATGCATATATACAAAGCTGGATCTTAGAGGAGCTTACCACTTGGTATGAGTAAAAGAGGGCGATGAATGGAAGACTGCCTTCCGCACCAAGTATGGGCTATTTGAATATCAGGTCATGCCCTTCGGACTTTGCAATGCCCCGGCCGCCTTTCAATATTTTATGAACGATGTCCTCAGAGAGCTCATAGATGTGTGTGTTGTTGTTTACATTGACGACATCCTCGTTTATTCTTCATCGGAATCTGAACATCGGAAACACGTGAAAATGGTCCTCGAAAGATTGCGTCAACACAAACTTTTCGCTAAGTTGGAAAAATGTGTTTTCAACGTGACTGAAGTTGAATTCTTGGGATTCATATTATCACCTGGCGGAGTACGTATGGATTCAAAGAAGGTCGATGCAGTTCTCAAATGGCCATCACCATCCTCCGTAAAAGGTGTGCAAAGCATGTTAGGCTTCGCTAACTTTTACCGCAGGTTTATCCCCGAATTCTCTCGAATAGTCCAGCCCATCACTGCCTTGTTAAAGAAAAACAAACGTTTTGAATGGTCTACCGAGGCGGAACAAGCTTTCCAGGATTTGAAGACTAAATTTATCTCTGCACCAATCTTAAAACACCCTCGCCCCGAACTCCCCTACATCGTGGAAACTGATGCTTCAAGCCTTGCCATGGGGGCAGTTCTATCACAAAAGGACCCGGTAACCAATCAGTTGCATCCCGTGGCATTTTGGTCCCGCAAATTCTCGCCTCCTGAAATCAATTACACGATTACTGACAAGGAACTTCTGGCTATCAAGTCTGCCTTTAAGGCTTGGCGGCATTATCTGCTGGGGGCCCGACACACCGTTACTGTGATTACGGATCACCGAAACCTGCAATATTTGAAAACCGCAAAAGCCCAATCCTCTAGACAACTCCGTTGGGCATTATTCTTTGCCGAGTTTGACTTCATAATTACCTATCGACCTAGTACAAAGAACGGTAAAGCTGATGCCCTTTCTCGGATGGGAGTGGAAGAACACTTGATCAACCCTAAACCTGTACCAATCATTCCCGAAAAAAGAATTCTGGGTGTAATCGCCACAGAATCCATAGAGGAAGTTAAGGATAAAGCCAGGCAACTTGTAACTCCAGCAGACATACAAAATTGGTATCTGCAGGGAAAGGACTTTGCAGTAAAGGACAACTTATTGTATTTCCAAGAACGATTATACCTACCCAGCACAGATTTACAGGAAAAAGTAATCTCCTGTTATCACGATTCTTTAATGGAAGGTCATCCCGGTATGGCCAAGACCTCAGAAAAGATCAAGCGCTACTTCTGGTGGCCGTCTTGGAAAAAAGATATTAGAGACTTTATAATGTCTTGTGGAGTATGCGCCCAAAACAAGAGTCAAAAGGAAAGACCAGCAGGCCTCTTACGCCCTATTGACATCCCACCTCGCCCTTGGCATATGCTTTCTATGGACTTCATCACCGATCTACCTCCATGCTCCGGATTCAATACGATTCTAGTAATCGTGGACTTATTCTCCAAGATGGCGCATTTCATTCCGCTCAAAGGCTTGCCAACAGCAGCAACTCTGGCCCGAGAATTTCTCGAAAACATCGTCCGACTACACGGTTTTCCTTCGGTTCTAATTTCGGATCGAGGTAGTCAATTTATTTCTCATTTTTGGCGAAGTTGCTGTCGGTTGGCTCAAATTGATGTGAGACTATCGACCAGTCACCACCCTCAGACCGACGGACAAACCGAGAGGACCAATCAAACTCTGGAACAGTATTTACGCTGCATGCTGCAACAAACTGAAAAAACTTGGAAAGACATCCTTTGGATAGCCGAATATGCCTACAATAACTCTGTCCATTCGGGAACTGGGAAAACACTGTTTTTTCTTTTGTACGGCAGTCACCCTCGAACCTCGGAGTTGGATCCCCTCCAAGATCTTGAAACACCAGCAGTAGACTACCTACATTCTACAATCACCCAAGCCTTTAAGGAAGCTGTTTCTCACCTTCAAAGGGCTAAAGAACAATACAAGAAAGGAGCAGATCAACATCGGAAGGAAGCCCCTCAATATCAAGTAGGTGACCAAGTCTGGTTATCCACCAAATATCTACCTCTAAAAGGGCCACGCACATTCAACCCAAGATACCTTGGTCCCTATTCCATCACTACCATAATAAACCCAGTAGCGGTCAAGTTGGACTTGCCCCCTCACATGAAGATACATCCGGTCTTCCACGTCTCTCTATTAAAACCCGTGCAACCTCAAACCCGAATAACTTAATCTCCAAAACCCATCCTAGTTGATGGAGAACTCGAGTTTGAAGTCAAAAGCATTCTGGACTCCAAGATCTCCAAATCTAAACTATTTTACCTAATTGACTGGAAAGGCTATGGCCCCCAAGAGAGATCCTGGGAACCTGCTGAATATGTCCACGCTCCTCGCCTAATCAAAAGATTTCACCGAACATTTCCTGACAAGCCAAAACCCCCGGAGAAGCCCGGTTTGGGAGGGGCCTTGAGGGGAGGTACTGTCATGATCTCTGCTTCCAAAAGGTCAGGGTTTTCCCAACTCCCTTGGAAGCAGATCCATAACCCAGGTTCCGAGGGCCAACCAGTCCCAATTGGGACCTTTTGGACCCAGTCCTGGCGCCAGTGGCACCAGGCTCATAAATTTGCCCAGTCCCAGCGCTGGAAGCGCCGGGCTCATGATGCTTGGGTGGACTTACCTGCAGCAGACCATGCTGCTTACTTGCCTGCCAGCTGAGCCTCTGATCCTCTTCTGTTTGGAACTACTTTTCCTGTTGGGTGGGGCAGGAGCCAGTCCCTAGATTCAGAACACTGGAACTCTTCTGGAAAGCAGGAACTCTTTTCTTACCTAGGCGTGGCTGTGGAAGGAGACACCTAAGCACTACAGGAGGCTATTTAAACCACACCCGGTGGATGAATCTTGCTTTGCGTTATTCTGCATCCTCTGCAGCAGAACGCTCATCGTGTCTTCTGCATCGGATCCTGGGCCTAAGGAAAAAGGCTTACCATCCTGAATCCAGTCTTCAGCAACACCTATAAAGACAAGAAAGAACAGGTTAGCATTCCGGCATCTGAAAGACAAAGGCTTACCTACTCTTCGTGCGCTCCGGAGGTCTTCACACTGCATTCCGGCATCTGAAAGACAAAAGCTTACCGACTCTTCGCACTCTCCGGAGGCCTTCGGCGCTGCATCCTGCATCTGAAAGACAAAACAAGGTGCGTTTAAAGACATTGGGGAACTTTGATACTCACGTGCCATTACTCCTTTCCACATCAACCCCAGTGGGTATTCCGGCACCCTGCAGCCGCTCCGAACTCGTACCTGCAAAATAAAAGACAGTTAGAGCGCATCGTGAAGCAGGCAACAAGCGCTTACTTACGTGCTTCCAAGCGCTTCTATTTATCATACGGACTTTAAAGACAATAGAATTACTCGAAACTTACCGTTCGTGCAGTAAACGACGGACAGCAGTCCTCTGAAGTCAAGAGGCCTGCGCTACCGATCCAGTGAAGAAACTGGTTACAGCACCCTGCCCCGAGGCAGATGGAGAGCTCGGCATTCACTTACCTAAGGTGAGAGCGTTAACCTTTGGGGGTCTACAGGAGAGCAAAAATGGGAAGAGATAGGGACACCCCAATAACCCCAGTTCATTAATCCCATATTTTCTGTCTGCAGACATCTTACTCTTGAAGTCAGGCATACAGTGCACAGAGGTCCAGCCCAAAGAGCCAACCGGGTGCTACACATCACCTTTGAAGATACGGTAGTCGCCCAGTCAAGACCGGCGCCTCTGCGAGAATCAGGTGAGCGTTACAATATCGAAACCATGGTCCTTGTAAATTAGCTACTTATAAATGTACTTTTGGTACCTGTTAGGCAGAAACCTGTGCAGTTCCCTCTGGGACCACTGCAAAAGATTTAAGACTACAGATGTTTGGCAGTAAACCACTTGGTAGCAGTCTGTACCACACAGATTCACTTGGTAGCTGTGGTTGAGCAGTCAGACTTCCCTCACGAAGAGTTAGGCAGTATACAGAGCATTCACAATAGGTCAAAAGAACACAGTAGAACAAGCAAACACGGACCAGAGCTTGGTGTAAAAGGGATATAATTATTTATTTAAAACCACATCTAGTAAAACACACAGGCACTAATATTAAGCAGTTCAAAAACACGGTCACTAAAAAGATATACACTCCCTTAAAAGAACATTAGACAAGCCTAAAGTAAAAGCCCCACTTATTTTCAGACAGCGGTGAGCGCTTAACGCAGATGGCACTCTAATAATTCGTTTTAAAAGGGAGAGAAAAGCAGAGTATAATTTGAAACAGATCCCAACACTTTCACAAGAACACAACAAGAGAGGAAGGCAAAGTAAAACCGCGAAGTTAGAGTTCGGAAGGCCGGATCCACTTTAAGAGGATCAATACGAAATGTGTCCAAGGTCACACGGTTGAAAAGTGCACAAAAGTCTCGAAAAGGTTCAGAAAGAGTTGGACCAAAAGAAAGGGACCAGTTAGATGGTCAAGGCGGCCAGCTCAGTCCAGAAGGTTAAGGGATTATTATTACCTTGTAGCAATCTTTAGAAAGGGAGGCCTGGCGGACACGGTACCTTAAAGTGGTGAGAATGGTCCAGCAGGGGCAGTTGTTCCTGGCAGCGGATGCAAGTCGGTGCTTCGTCCGGGGGAAGAGAGGATCTCGTCATGGAGGAAGACAGGAGTCAGTTGCACTGACAGGGAAGAAACCAGCCGCGGAGTTCTCAGTTAAAAGGAGCGGTCCTTTGGTTCACGGTCCAGTGGTAAGTGGCTATCCGGATGCCCCGGTGCTTGGGACGGGCAATTCGACCATAAGACGTCCTAGGATGCGAGAAAAAGAAGGTAAACTGGTAGTGCCCACCAGTCAGGGGAAGAAGACTCTCCAGCCGGGAGATCTTCTCTGTCGTCGGGAAGTGGTGAGTCGGTTCCGCAGGGCTCCACCGGTGGTGTCGTCGTATCAGGTCGGCTCAGCTTCTCCCTCGTCGGATTCTCAAGTTCTGTGGCGACTTCTGAAGTTCCAGTCCCCAAAGCCCTGCTTTTATGCAGCACACCCCCATTCACTCAGCCTAGCTGTCGCTCAAACATGCTAAGTGGTGAGCTGGCAGGCTCACCACTTGGGCCAATCACACAAGAGTGCGACTTGAGTTACCAAGGTAACTCAGTCCAGGGTGCCTAAACCCCCTCGGACACCCCCTGTGGTACCCAGACAGAGTGGCACCACTTTTGGAGGCTTCTGTGGAAAAGCCCGCCAAAAGTGGAACAAAGGGCTCGACTTGGGTTGGAGTCACAGAAGAGAACACAAACGCCATTTTAGAATCGAGTCCTGGCAAAAAAAAACAACCGGCGAATTAATATTAAATAAATAAACCGGCGGTATGTTGGAGGTTATGAGAATTAAATAATTAAAGTTGGTAGCCTCGAACAATCGGAAAATCCCATAGGGATATATTCGCGGTCGAATATAAAAAGTAGTATCCACTGCCACCAGCCAAAACTCGATCAGGGGGGACGGAGACGTGCCCCCTCGACTAACAGACCCCGGGGAAATCGAATTGCCCCGACCAGTATGTCCACAATATGATGGTTTGTACTGGTTTCTGTTCATAATTTGGGACTTGTAAAGCCAATGGGGACTTTACATGCCCTGGGAGACATTAGTCAGTCCCAGGGTATGGAGTCTATGGTGGGGTGACACTATGACACCCCTGTGTCACTGCACGGAGGGTGCTGTGTAACACACATAGTAAAAAACACACGAGACCCTATGGAGTAAAGGACCCCATAGCCCATAAAACACATTAACAGTCAAAGGAACACCATGAATCATGTCCAAGAGTGGGATAAAGAGTCTCACTGGCACTAGGTTAGGAAATTCAGCCTAAACAGAGAATTCTCCCTAACAGTACCATCGTCTGCAGCCATAAAGCCAAGACATTAGGGCGTGCACACAACTAGCGCATTACACCACACCCATATTCACTTATAACTCCACTGCTTATGACTTCAGTCTTGGGTGCATGGCCTTTGGGCATGCAGTCAAGACTCTGGGTCCTGGCCAGAAACACCACAGCATATCGGAACCATTGTGCCTTGTCATTTCACTACGTACAACTTGGATTTGGGAGCATGGCCTTTGGCCATGCTCCCAAAATGCTACGCCCTCCCCACAACCATCTTAATGATGTTACATAGTACAAGTGTACCAATAGCTGTGATATGGTGCAGTAGTTTGTAGCCACAGGCTACAGATGTGAGTTTGAGGCCATATAATTATCAATGTATGGGTGTACAGTATATAAAATGCACAGTTGCTTACAACTGCAGTGCTTATTACTTTGTTCAAATACTCTGCATCCTGGCCACTACTACCACACCACATGACATCCATTGCGGCATATAAGTACACTACATACAAATGTGCTTTTGCTTTTGGGGGCATGGCCTTCGGCCATGCACCAATGATTGCAGCCCCTCCCCACAGCCGCCCGAGTGATGCACTACCACACCATATCACACCCATTGTGCCTTGTAAGTACATTACATACAACTGTTCGGTTTGGTGCATGGCCTGCGGCCATGCACTCATGACTGCAGACCCTCCCCACAGCCACCTGACTGATGTTGAATACTAGGAGTGTCTCTGTAGCTCTGAAATGCTGCACTGTTTGTGGGCAGGGCCTAAAATCTATGGTTGTGAAGTGGGTTATAACTCTATTGCTTACAAGTTTCCTTTTGGGTGCATGCTTGGGTGTATGGCATACAGCCTGCAACCATGCACCCAAAAGTACACATCTTGGCCAAAACCACCACACTAGATAAACCCATGTGGGCTTGTAAGTGAAGAGGTTATAGCTTTGTTGCTGGGTGCATGGCCTTTGGCCATGCACCCAAGACTGCACACACTCCCCACAACCAGGCAATTGATACGCATTACTATGGGTGTATCCATGGGTGTGACATGCTGCAATGTTTGTGGCCAGGGCCTAGAGTTTGGGAAGTAAGGCTAATAATTATCCCTTTTTGTCTGTCTCTCTTGGAGCACTGTTTCGCTCCCTTTTCATCAAGACTTGTCTGGTGGCAGTGGTAACTACCCTATTTTTTCTACCGCGGTTATCTTAAATAACCCTGGTATTGTTTTAAGCTATCTTGGTAGCCTCGAACTTAAACCCGCTAGACCAACGACAAGAGAGGATCCTCCAGGAATCTTCTTCCCTTGAGCTGGTGGGACCAACCAGTTTGCCCAAACTTCAAGTCAGGAACCCTCCTCTGGTTGAATTCGCTGTACAGAGCTACAGTTTGCCAGATAGCCAGGAAGGTCTCACCCTGCTTGGGTTTTAAGGAGCGCACCTTGTATTTGTTGCTTTGCTCTGCTGCTGGTTTCCTCCCTGAGTAGTGCAGGACCCTCCAGTCTTCCTACTTCTTGTCAGTCCAACAGTCGTTTCAGGAACCGTGAGCCTGCAGGAACTACCAGGAACGCCTCAGCTACAGCTCCCTCTCCGTTTTAAGGTATTGTGCAAATCTGGTTGTTCGTTTCATTCAGCCGCGGTGAAAGTGTGTGAAATCTTTATCCAATCCGAGGGCTTGTCCTTCTCTTCTTTTAACACTAACTTTTCTGCTGACCAACTTCGTCCGGAACTCGTGGCACAAACTTTACCGCGAACTACCTTGAACTGGTGATCTTGAGTAAAATACTTTTGTCCTATTGACTTTGGCCATAAGCCTTTTCTACCTGATTCTATCACTATAGTTCCTCTTGCTCAATTGCCCTGAGTACCTACCTGTTGGTGTGGTTCAATTTCTACCTAACTTTGTCTTTCCCTCCCTTTTAAATTGCTGGAGTGCCATTTTGCTCCCACGTCATTTTGTGAGCTTAACTTGTCTGGAACCTATTGGGAGTGGTATGGTGTATTAAGAGTGTGATTTATAGGCTGCTTTACTTTAGTGAAATAATATATAACTGATGAGTAAATAAATATATATTCTTTTACTTGGAAACCTTGAGTCAGTGTTTGCCTGAATCATAGTAATTGCTGTCCTTTGTGTAACTATTTGATACTGCTCACTTACTCTTGCGATAAGTCTGGCTGCTCAGCCACTGCTACCACTTTTTCTGTGTAGTACAGGCTTGTACCAAAGGTGAATTTGTGCTTCCCCTTGTAGTCTTAATTGTGTGTAGTGTTCCCAAAGGGTACTGTATATAATTCTGCCTAACAGCAGCACAGGCCCAATTTGCCACATAATGGTATAAAAACCTGACCGCTCCACCTCATGTCAAACTGAAAAAACTTGCCACTGCAGAGGTAAACAGCATGACACTGGTCCTTCAGCGCAAATATGAGACTGATGCCTCGGGCGACCCTGTAGCGCCCACCTTGTTGGCGTGGCGCCGCCTTCTAGATTCTGCATCCAAACCACACCCCTATTACAAATGGCTCCCCATTTGGGAGTTTCTCGAGCTTGAACCCACGCATGATAAGAGTCTCAACACTGGCTAGTACTGCGGTACCAGGCCCTGACTGACCTATTCCCTGCTGGGAAGTTTATTACTCCGCAGACATGGTGCCCGGGCCCCTCAGGATCGGCACTGGAGATACTACAATATTATAGGCTACGAGATGCAGTCCGAGCCATGTGGCCCACTTACCCGAATGAACCTCCAGATTCCCCTGAAATGCATTATATAGCCAACTCCAGTGATGGCCGGGTGGTGGTGTCTTCATTATACCGAATACTACTGGCGAAGTCTCCAGACCAACCCTTTAGAGCGCGCAACATGTGGGCAGTGGAACTTGGCCTAGAAATAACAGATGACCTGTGGAAGAGAATGTGCCGGCACACCCGCAAGCTTTCACTCAACTTCAGGTTCCGCTGTATGCAATACAAACTGCTAAACAGAGTGTACTACACCCAACACAAACTGAACAGGTTCAATCGCAATCACCTGACAATCATCGCAATCATACATGCCCCAGATGCCGGGCTGAGAGCACAGATCACATGCATATGTTTTGGTCCTGTACCGCACTACACAAATACTGGGGAGAGATCCTCATGGTTCTCTCAGAGATTATTGAAACTGAAGTTGACGCTGACCCGATGTGTGTGCTATTTGGAGTGTGGAGGTGAATATTGGCAGTATGGTCGCCAAGAAATGTATTCTGCAGTTCTGGAAGTGTCACTCCCCACCCACCTTTACCATGTGGCTGAAAGCACTCACCTGGACGGAAACCTATGAAGAGGAATATATCAATTCTCTCCCTGTGCACTCGTGTCCCAGGAATGTATGGTCTGCCTTTTGTAGCTATCTCCACAAACAGGATGAGGAAGAACCTAACTTGCCCGTAATACAAGCTGCGCAGACTGAACTAAACCTATGAGTAACATGCTCAGCCTGAACTCTGTATATTTATCTTATATACTTACCTAGATGGTACGATGCAATGTATATGCTTGACTGTTTATAACATGTGTATTGTGTGTAATTGCTATTCCTCGTCTGCCAATTAAAAATAAAGGTTTAAAAAAAAAGGAATGCATGGTGAGTCTGTGGCGCGCAGTACTGTATCAGATGGCTGCAGGGGAGTAATATGGAGGTTTCCTAGGGAGACAGCACTGGCTGCCGTATTTGCAATCACAATACAAGTTGCCATTGGACTCCAGTACTGGGCTCATCTTCTAATGCACGTTTAAATAGTAGGTGGTGCGCACGTCTGTCTGTTGCACAGGTATGCACATGCGGAGGGCCTGCTCTGTGTGCTGATAACACTGCCCTTGTCATCAGGTCTACGGGTTCATACGGTAGGCTACCACTTTTCAAGCAGTCATGGCGACTACGTGTGTTGCTGTGCAAACCTACCAATAGATGGCTGCCGCACGTCTGGCTCTATGAGGCCCACTGGAAAACAAGGAACAGCAACCTCTGATGTATGGTGGGCGTGTTAAATGTCACATTCATTTGATTGATGTACTGCTTGCCTTTCACAACCCATGAAACAGACACACTGTCTCTGCAGTGAGCAGTGTGATGGAAAGTGTGAAGGGGTCGCCAGCGGGTCATACAGTTGCAGCAAACATTTAATTGCAGGTGTAACATTGGCAAAGCTGGTGCGCCTTGGTCAGTCACATACAAGTCCATGTAGAGAGAAATAAAGAAACAGCTGATTCTTCGGAGCAAAAACAATATCAGTCGATGTTACAAAATTATTGTAGCCGCATGGGTGTTGCTGAATAGTTCTCTTCCGGCTGCACGTAATGAAACTGCGTTTCAATTGGTTGTAAGCCTTCCTTTATTTCACAATGTATTCATGTCCATGAATGTTGCTCCTAAGGCTAATGGCGTACCATGAAGTGTCCGTACTGCATGTGGCGAGAACTGAAATGGAAGCACAAGGCACCAGTGGGCAGGGTACTGCCCTACCAGCAGTGCAGTTGGATAATTTCATGTATAGCATTCTGCACAGCTGTTCCGGCCACCAACAGGAACAGCTGTGTATGGCAACGGATCCGTAAAACATTCTTGCATGTACTGCGACGCTCAACTATACAAAGGGAAAGTACTGTAAAGTGCTTGGGAAGGGTCAGTCTGGGAGCATGACTGTCAGGTTGTCCCCATCGTTGTGTGGGCGGGCCTCCGTTGGGTCCCAAAGGACATGACGTCCCGGATGTGATGTCAGGGGAAGGGGGAGGGACGGGGAAGGTTTCGGCAGTTCTGCCGATGTGTTTGAATAAAGAAGGTTGCAGCATACCCCGGCTCCCGCGTATTATTACGGCGCAAGCAGGGCCTACTCCGGGGACGCTTCAGAGGGAAGCAGAACCCCAACACTGGCGACAAGCGGGCACGGACTCCCGCTGGTGCCATGCCGAGGTCTGCAGTCGAGCAGTACAGCGTATCGGCGCGCCTCAGGCACGGCAGGCGATTTTGTGCGGCCCCGCCTCCCGCGTGACAAGGTTCCAGGGACAGCTCATGGGCACCCCGCGCTCACCTCTCTGCCACACGAGGGAGTGCTGATTCTGTGCGGCCCCGCCTCCCGCGTGACAAGGGCCCGGGGACAGCACACGGGCACCCCGCGCTCACCTCTCCGCCACACGAGGGAGTGCAGGCACGCCCTGTGAGCCTGGCGAACGGGGGATAGCGCGTGGAGGAGGCGGTCCTCTCGCGCCACGTCGTGAATCACGACCCCCTCCCACGAGCGGTGTGAGGCCGCGCAGGCCATGAGAACCAAGGCCGCACTAAAATAAAGGGGTGAGTGAAGGAAGAAGGCCCCCCACACGCAGCAGCAGCCCTGCCAGAGCGCACACCACGTGCAGCCCAAGCCCAGTCACAAGCGCCATAGTCATCCACGGGCACACGGGCTCACCACAGCACCGCCACCATGTCGGACACGGCGACCATGCCAGCATCCTCCTCGGGAGGGGCGGGATTGGCGGCGACGGCGTCTGGAAATGCTGATACAGCGCAAGATAACAGCCAACATGCACACCAGGAGGGAGGAGCATCCCAAGTCATGCACATGCCCAACCCTTTCGAGATTAGAGACACTTCTAATCTAGGGCCCAGATGGAACATATGGCTCTGGAACTTCAAGTTCTACACAGGTGCCATAGGATTGACGGACGACACAAGATTGAAAAACACACTGTTCATGGCAGTGGGACCGGCGGTAAGAGACATTGCGGGGGAGCTGCCGAACGTAGAAACAGTCACATAGGGGGAGTTACACGCCAAACTGTCTGAATATATTGCGCCACATACAAACGTAGACTATGAACGCCACATGTTCCACACAACAAGACAGGAAAAAGGGGAGTCAATAGACAATTTCGTGATGCGCCTCCGCATCAAACTGAAACATTGTGAATTCCACAGATATTCCAATGAAGAGGCACTCAGGTCCCAAGTAATCGCCGGTTGCCTCTCGCAGCCTTTTCGCAAGCAGCTCCTACAGAAACAAAGATCCCTGGAAGAAATCCTAGCGCTGGCCCACATGGAAGCAGCTGTGGACTCTCAACTGGATAGTCTAGGAAAAGTGTCCATACATCAACACAGTGAGAACACTGAGTCGATCAACAAACTGTATACCCACCCCAATCAAGGCAACAAACACCTCGAAGCTACATGTTATAAATGCGGTTACGAATACCCACACACAGAGGAATGCCCATCTGTAGGACAAAAGTCCGCCGCATGTGGGGGAATGGACCACTACAGGGCCATGTGCAAAAATGCCCCAACCCACACACCACCTAAACATCGCTACCAAGACAGGCGCCGGCACACCCGCCAGAGTCCACCAAGACCCGCAGTGGACAACGAAAGAAGGCGCGCCAGAAAAGAAGACAGCGACCGCAGAAGCCGATACACACGCGAAGATAAACGCTCGTCAGAGGACACGAGACGATCACACAGACGGCGTTTCGTAAGGTATGTTGAGACCAGGTCCCCCACTAGCAGCGACACCCCGTCGTCAGAAGAGGATCAAAGGAGGAAAGGATATTTGTGGGCCCTACAGGACAACACAGCCCCATATTGACACTTCAAGTGAACGATACCCCACTAAAATTTCTCGTAGACACCGGAGCGACGGTCAACATTATCAGTGAAAGCGCATATCAGTCCCTGACCACACGGCCCAGAATTAGAAAAGCCACAGTAGACATATATCCCTATGGCTCCAAGACACCCCTGCCATGCAAAGGCATGATCACAGCCTGGTGCACACATAAAGGGCACTCCGCAAAGGTCACGCTATACATTTTGGACACCGAAGCTAACAGCGGATGCATATTGAGCTTCTGGACAGCAGTAGACATGGGACTAGTGCACATATTATACCAGCTGATGGCCCACAAGTACTTTGCCAAACCGGATGCAATCGAAAACTCATTCCCAAAGCTCTTCACTGGCCTAGGCAAACTGCGAAACAGGAAAGTACACCTCCACATCAATCCTCAGGTCAAACCAGTGGCCCAACATTATCAAGGTATTCCATTCAATATCCAGAGACAGGTGGAAGAAGAGCTGGACAAGCTCATCAAAATGAACGTCATAGAACCTGTGTCGGGCCCGACGCCATGGGTATCACCCATCGTCCCCGTCCCCAAGAAATCACCAGAAGGATCCATACGCTTATGCGTAGACATGCGCAGAGCCAACACAGCCATTGAAAGGGAAAGGCATCAGGCGCCCAGGATCACGGACATGATTCATCTTCTTCACGGGGCGAGAGTTTTCTCCAAGTTAGACCTTACGAAAGGATACCACCAAATTGAAATCGCACCGGAATCCCGCTACATCACCACATTCTTCACCCATCTCGGCCTGTTTCAATACAAAAGACTCAGCTTCGGCATATCCTCTGCCGCTGAGATCTTTCAGGAGGAAATTCTCAAGGTGATCAGACACGTCCCCAACTGCCTGAACTATTCGGACGACGTTCTGGTCTACGGTAAATCACAGGAAGAACACGACCTGGCACTGCACAGGGTATGCCAAGCACTGGACGACGCAGGGCTAACCTTGAACAAATCTAAGTGTGAGTTCTCGAAAGGATCTTTGAGGTTCTTCGGGCACATCTTCTCGGATAAAGGCATGAGACCCGACCCGGAAAAAGTAGAGGCCCTCAACTCAGCCACGCCCCCCGTGAACACCACAGACCTAAGGTTGTTTCTAGGACTGGCCAGCTACTGCTCCAGATACCTGAAAGACTACGCCACAGTCAGTAACCCCCTGCGCTTACTCACCCGGAAGGACACGCCATTCATATGGTCGAAAGAGTGTCAAGCAGCGTTCGAGGCGATAAGGAAGGCCATCGCACAGGCAGAAGACATGGCATACTTTGATGCCAGCCGCGACACCGAACTAATAGTGGATGCCAGCCCGGTGGGACTCGGCGCCATATTGACCCAGAAAGACTCCAGGGAGCCACACATCACACATGTAGTAGCATATGCCAGCCGGAGCCTGACAACCACGGAACAGGCATACTCGCAGGCAGAAAAAGAGAGCCTAGCGGTCGTCTGGGCCTGCAAATATTTTCATCTCTTCCTGTTTGGCAAGGAATTCACCATCATCACCGACCACCAGGCACTGCTCACCATATACGGGAGCCCAAAGGCAAGGATGCCGCCGAGAATAGCCAGATGGGGCCTAGGCCTGCAGGATTACAGATTCCAAATACAGCACCGTCCAGGGAAGGAGGAAAACCCAGCAGATTACCTCTCCCGGCATCCCATGTCCACGACAGCATCTCAACCGTCCATAGCGGACGCGTACATAAATTACATCATACATCACCTGCAACCACTCCCAGTAGGGTGGCAGGGACTAGCGATACAGTCAGAGGCGGACCCAGCGCTGCAAATCGCTCGACACTGCCTACAGACGGACAAGACGACCCTCATGAAACATCAGGCCAGAGGAGAATCGGAAACTACGAAGGAAGACGTTAAGTGGCTGGACCAGGTCCGGGAAGAGCTGACTGTGGTAGAGGACAACATTATATTAAAGGGATGCAATGTCGTCATCCCGAGAACGCTCCGGGAGAGGATAGTACACCTAGCGCATGAAGGACACAGAGGCGTAGTCGCCACGAAGCGCCTCCTTCGCCAGAAAGTCTGGTTCCCTCAACTCGATCGCTTGGTAGAAACCGTTGTGGGAAGTTGCCACGTGTGTGCGCAAGTGGCGCCCCCGCCACATCCAAACCCACTACAGTCATCACCGCTGCCAAACAAAGTGTGGGAGGGGCTAGCAGTAGATCTATTCGGACCACTGAACAACGGGACACACGTGGTCGTACTCATGGACGAACACTCAAGATACCCGGACGCCCAGATAGTAGAAAGCAGCGCCACATCGAGTGTCATTCCGGCACTCGACAGGAATGACACTCATGCCTATCTATGATCTTGGGGATGCCTATGGCATCCCCAAGATCATAAAGTCCGACAATGGTCCCACATTCATAAGTCAAGACTTCCAGCAATTCGCAAAGTACATGGGGTTCCAACATCGACGTATAACCCCCCGATGGTCGAAAGGTTTCATGGCCAACATAAAGAGGACCCTCCAAATCGCCCATGTGCAAAACAAGCCATTCGAGCAGGCCCTTAACCAATTACTACGAGAATACAGGCACATGCCCCACAGCACGACGGCAGTGTGCCCAGCAGACCTGCTGTTCCGAAGACCAATCACCACGAGACTACCGGAGGACCCGAGGTCACAAGAACTGACGCCGCTAGAACAAGAAGCGAAAGCAAATGACACCGCGAGGAAAGCAAAGACAAAAGAGATCACGGACAGGAAAAGGAGAGCTCGCGAGAACATAATGCAACCAGGAGACGAAGTATGGCTCAGGCAACCCAAGAATCCATGGTCACAGCACAAAGGGACGACTGCTCAATGGTGACCAGGAACAGCTCGTACTTCAAACGAGTCAGACTGACTTAAGAAGGTCAATGGACATGGGACAGAGACAGCGATGAGGACAGACCACGCGAAGAAGCGTACCAAGGAGACGGGGAAGAGTCAGAAGGCGAGGCACACCTCCCCACACTCGCCAGGGAAGGACCAACCCCGATTAAGGCAAAACGACCGCAGAGGAGCCGCATGAAGCCAATGCGACTCATCGAGGAGATGGGGTAAGAGGGGAGCCCCTGAACTTGCATGTTAAAAAGGGGGGAGATGTCAGGTTGTCCCCATCGTTGTGTGGGCGGGCCTCCGTTGGGGCCCAAAGGACATGACGTCCCAGACGTGACGTCAGGGGAAGGGGGAGGGACGGGGAATGTTTCGGCAGTTCCGCCGATGTGTTTGAATAAAGAAGGTTGCAGCATACCCCGGCTCCCGCGTATTATTACGGCGCAAGCAGGGCCTACTCCGGGGACGCTTCAGAGGGAAGCAGAACCCCAACAATGACAATGACTGAAGCCTATGTAAGTGAGGGCCACCCAGCATTTCCCTCTGTTTGTGCATGTGCCCTATGTTATGCTTGTAGGTGGTGCCCCATCCGTACCTGGCCTTGGCTTCCTTTCCTTCTGTGTGGTATGTTACAAGAGCAAAATAAATGGAAAGCAACATGTGAGTGAAAAAAGCTGCTTTCAGAGTTTCAAAAGCACAAACAGACGTCTTCACAATGTACTGCGCCCCTCCATTTCCAGACGAAAAGAAAAATAACGCAACCACATCTGTGTCTGCGTAATTGCATAAAGAATTATGCTTCCATTCGGAAGCATGTGCATGACCTGGCCAAGTGCCTCCTTCATCGCAAACGGTACAGAAACTCAAGTAATATATTGTCCACTTTTCCCTCCACAATGAAGAGCAATAATGGCGTCATGATCGCCTGTCTCCAAAGTCTCCGAAACTGTGCAGGTACTCCATACCAGTAGAAATCCACATAGTACAATGCAAAATGTGCAGCCAATGCACAGTGTGTACCAATCACTTTCAAGCCATATATCCCGAACTCCCCCAAAAACCGTGTACTGTGCCTCCTAACACACACAACTATAACCGCAACTTCTGCATTTGTATCGACAATGTGTAAAAATCACACCCAGAAATGTTATTCAGCAATGCCATAGCATGCACAGGGACATTTCTATTGCCACCATCTGCTAAAGGGCCAGATTTGGTACATGCAACTTTGCATGTACCGCAATGTCCGCGGCCTTATCGTAATGTGCACGCGGGAGTGGGGTAAAAAATGCCAACCAAGGTAGGGATTCCATTTGTAGTGGTGGCTCTGAAAAGAGCAGAGCAGTTTTGTAATTTTGTTTTAAAGGTGGTTCCATAGAAACTATTTCTTTATCCGGTTTTTATAAGTGTTTATGTTTGTTGCACTTTGCCTCACATTCTTACAATAGCGTCTTCAGTGCAGCCTGTAGATTAGACAACAAAATGTCATTGCCACTGGGTGACAATGAAAGCCCATTTCCATTCAGAAGGCGACCATAACGATAACCAATGTTGTAATTGTCACAGGAGTACATCCCATCAGCACGCATAAACGTACACATGCCTCTGTTGATAAGACGCCTTCCGACCTCTGGCTGACGACAACATTCATCGGAATAGTGGTATACATGAGAAAATCACCTTTGCAGTGGGAAAAATGCATTTCACTGCTTTCATCATCTTTTTGAGTTGATGGTACACACATGAACAAGCTATGGGACCCAAAAGCAAGGCTCCATAGTGCACAACCACTACGTGTACAGTACCGAAAGTGGCCACTCGTCGACATTCTGCAAGCAAATGGCCCAAAGTACGCACATGCACACCGCACCACAAAGCCTCCACTTCCTCCAAATTCAAACTGCCATTAAAGCCTCTTTCGACGACATACTGGCGCAGATCTTGCACAACAGAATCACCCACTATGAAACCTGCGCGGCTCGCCATCTCTGCCAGCCTCACTACACAGAGTAATCAAACTAAATATGGCCGCCCTTTCCTGTGATGCACACCCTGAGCACCTGATTGGACAATTTCCACAGTCACATTTCCATTGGCCAGCATGGTGAGAAGTGCAGATTGTAGCACGTGCACTCTCCATTTAACATTAGCGGTTCGGTACAACAGTTCCCTGCGTACACACCACACCCACAAACATTGTTGCGCAATCCCTCAGCCTCCACAGTCCCATTTGTAAGGCCACCGGCCTCACAATTCCCGATGAGGCTTTTATGCTGCGTGCGTGCATGCGTGGGGGAAAAAATGTGAACCAGGATAAGGGCGTCCGTCTGTACGGGTGGCTCTAAATAGAGCCGTTGTGGGTTTTATTTATTTTTAATGTTTTTTTTATTATCTGCTTCCACACAATTAGCTGGTTTTCGGTTTCATAGAGTTGTGTACTTCCTTTTCATCCTCACATTCTTACAGAAACCTTTTGAGTGCATTCTTAAGATGAGCAAACAAATCAACATTACCAATGGATGACAATGAAATGCCATTTCATTGGAAGAACTCCAGATTTGCAGAACTAATTATGTCATTGTTACAGAAAAACATTCCACAAGTGCACATACAATAAGACATGCTTGTATTAATCAGACACCTTCCAGCCACTGGCTGGGTACAACAGCCAATATCTGTGGTCCATACTGTTCTTGGTGGTATGGCGGAGAACACCACCTGGGCAGTTGTAAAAAGCCTCTTCACTGCATTCATCAGCTGGTCAAGTGGCATAGCAAGTAGAGTGCTCGCTTTGACACCCGTGCAGAGCTTGCTAATGCAGGTTCGAAACCCGGTGGGGCCAAACTCAGCCGTTCATCCTTCGGAGGTCGATAAATAAGCACCACACACCGTGGGTAATAATAAGCAGCGCTCAGATACCTGAGGGTTCGTAGTGCTATATACATGCCAAAGTATTATTATTATCAGCCTCTTCAGTCGACAGAGCAAACGTAAACATCACACGTAACCCAAATGCAACCAGCCATAGCGCATGACGCCAACATGCATAGTTGCAGAACTGGCCACTTCTCTGCAAAGTGCATGCATGTCCGCTAAACTGAGTTCATCGACAACACGCCACATGCGTCCAGTGCTTCCAAACCAAAATTGCCATTAAAGTTGCTTTCCTGTGCATACTTGTACAGATTTATCACAAAGGCCTCACCCAAATGCAACACAATGCATTTCTCCATGTCAGACAGCCTCACAACGCACAGTACTGAATACCAGTATTATCGTCCCTTCCCTTCCTGTGACCCACACCCTCAGTACCTGATTGAATAATCCCCACTGTGCCAATTCCATTGACCAGCATGCTGAGAAGCGCAGAATGTGGCACATGCACTTCCCAAACTACCGTGAGGACTGCGCCCCAGTAAAGCAGCACCAGTCCTTTGTCCCTTTCCACTATCCTCTTCCCTCCACACCCTTATTGGGTGTTCTTAAGTAGTCACACACGCATCCACCAATGCCGTCCAAAACGTCACCATCTAACACTGCAGTTCTCCACAAACTGTCATATGTACTGTTACAAATTTTGCCTGCAAGTGTGCCTTTCTTCGAAAGCACGTCCAGTTGAAACTTCAGTGTAACATTGCAGGATTTCTGCATACACATTCACACAAATGAGCAGCCATCATCACAAAATAAAGGTTTGAAGATTTCTTTTGGCAGTATATGTTCAACTCTTGTTGTAAGTCTCTCTGTGCACGATATCTGCCCTAAACGTCCATTCAGTTCTTCAAAAGCATACTGGTGTTCCGCCCATATACTACCATGAAGTAGCAATTTAATGGTATTTCCTTGCAATGTTTTCATTTACCCATATCAGTTTATTAGCAAAACATGAAGTCTCTTCTTTGCTTACGACAATGCTACGAATTGTATTCCACAGTTGCCCATCTCCTACACACACTGTAAAAAGATGGCACCAAAGCCACCACTCTATGGTTGTCGGTAAGGGGTTAACAGTGCCGGTAAGGATGGTCCCTTAGTGGGTCCCACTAAGGGTGGCTGGTCAAACCAGCCGTCCTTAGCGGGAGCCGCCAAGGGACCATGTGGCTAATAACAGGCCCGTTATTAACGGGCCCATTATTAGCTCCCTCCCTATTCCCATTGAGTCCTATGGGGGCGCGAATGGGAATGGGGATGGGTATTTTGAATGGGGATTTACCGGGTCCTCCAAGGTTGGAATGACCCGGTAAGTCCCCATTCAAGGAACCTGAACCCGGACACCATGGCTACCTCCAAACTCGTAATGACACCCCATGTGTCTTACCAACCTATAGGCAGTTCTCAGAAGGTCAGTGTGTGCACGGGTGTGGTTCTTTGTGCCCTGCACTGTTGCCACAGACTCTTTTTAAATGAGCCAGCTTTCACTGTGCGCCCTCAGCAACTCATCCATAAGAGGACTGTGCGACTTGTCCTTGCCCTGAACGCCAAGGATAGTATGTCTGTTGAAGTAAAATATATGCATTAGCTCCCAGTGCCTGCTAGGAATACAATGAAAGCTGTGTGCATTATGCCGAAGGCCTTCTGGTGCCTGGCACCTGAATACCTTCCACGCTCCCTTCCTAAATATGTGCTTCCTCAAGCTCCTTCCTCATCCGCCTCCTACTCGCTCATGGTTACTTCCTCCTGCTAGCAACCAGTTGGTGTTAGATGTCTTTCTTCTGCTGGGGCCTCCCTCTCGAACAGGCTCCCTGCCTCTTCAGCACAACCATTTTAGGGCCTGGAAGCTCCTCAAATGTTTTCCATGTGCAACTTCTTTTTCCCTCCTCTCCCCTGCTCTCTTGCTGCCTACAAATGACTGTGCACTGCTTTCCTACCCACCCTGTAATCTGTGCCGCAGGCCACCTCCCTCCCAACACTTCCACCCCAGTGCTGGCTTTCTGCCAACCCCAGCACTTGGGGACTATTTTCTGTAACCCTGACAGTCCAGCCACCACTTGATGGCTACACCTATCCTACCACTTGCAAGCACCGGCCATAGTTGCACTTACTGCTATTTCTTCTTCTTCCCCTTTACTCCACTTTGGCCTCCCCCTTCCGATTCACTTGCGCACTCTCAGTGTCACCTGGCCTAGTGGAATCAATGTCTCTGTGTGGCCTCTGTGCCGGCTCCCTTTCCAAATCGCGCCATTGTGTGAAGGCACTGTACAAATGCCACAGAATACCATACCACATCATATCATATGATACAGACACTGCATTTATAACAACAGGATGGCGGCCACGTACCTTCTACACTTCACAGAATGGTCTTTCCACTGTAATGCATGTACTACAAATGTCAGACAAGTGATCCCACAAAAGCAGCACTGAATGTATGTTAGCAACGTGCAGTGCATGCATACAAAGAGGATGCCATGCCCCTTACCTTGCACACTTTCGACATAGCATCCTATATTTCTCAAGACAAACTGACCTTCTGCCACAGTGTTTGTGTACACACCACAACCAGCAACCACACTGTGCAATGGCTTAGCCTCCACAATGGCAATAGCACAGCTGGCATCCTGAAAACAGTCGGATGTGACACATGTAATCCTCAAAATACCGCAGAATCTGCGGAGTTATCATGCTAGCAACAAGATGGCGAAGTGGGGTCAGAGGGTGGCAAAGGTACTATAGGGTAGGGAATTGTGTCTTCAGTACTGTCTCTGAAAAGACTTTTTGATTTTTTTTTTATTGTGGTCCTTTTGGTATGTACGTGCGTGCATAAAAAAAATGTTCTTTCTCTCTCTTTCACTTACTGTCTGTTTGATTCTCCTCCTGACATTTCTATCGACTGAACGTGAACGCTTTGCTTACATTTCTACAGGATTCTCTACAACGCTTCGTGCAGATTGGAAAACAAAACACCATTGCCAATGAAGGTTAAAAAAATACCGAATACCATTACCTTGAATCACTGGAAATCTGGCTGGTTCTTAATGCTTTTGTAGTCGGTGCAGTACATCCCTCATAAAGTCGCACATGCTTCTGTTTATCCAACACCTCCCGGCCTCTGGCTGTTGACAATTTACACCGCCATAGTCCCAAGCTCCTCTTGGTGTTATCGATGAGAAAATCACCTTGGCAGAGGGAAACATGTGCATCACTGCTGTCACCAACTTATTTAAGTGAGCGAGCAAACGGGAGCACGACATGTACCTCAAATGTAGTGCTTCAAAATGTACAACCACCACATCAGCAGTACCGACAGATGCCACACATTTACAAAGGAGATCCATGAACCCGAAAACCCACTCATAGACTGTGCCCCAAAAAGCCTCCACTCCTTCCAACTGAAAGGTGGCAGCAAAGCCTCTTTCCATGGCATACATTTGCAGATCGTGCACAAAGGTATCACCGACAATTAGCACTCTGCGTCTCGCCATCTCTGCCGATGTCACTGCATCCAGTTTTCGGTGAAAAAGTTACTTCCCCTTCTTGTGAACCACATCCTCCACACCTCATTGGATAATCCCCACAGTTCCATTTGCAAAGGTATCGTGCTCAAAAGGGCGGATGTGGCACGTGGGCTTTCCCAGCTACAGCGAAGTCCACGGCCCTGTAAAGCACACACAATACTTCTTCCCTTTGCACCCGCATTTCTCCAACACTCCCTGATTGGCTGTGGTCAAATCTACTAACAGGCATGCACCAATCACATACTAAACCTTCTATCACTTCTCACTTCTATCACTTCTCACTTCTATCTCCCCGCAACTGTGGACAGACCATTTCCTTGTGTCTTTCACACTAGCCACAACCAGACCATTCCTGGTGGTTTCATCGACCGTCCCACCTTGCTTAACAAGGAATAAAACGAATATTACAGTGTAACGAGTACAACAAAATTATGCTTAGTATTCTCGATAAAATTGCGCCTGTCAAACTCAGACCCAGCAAACCTAAAGCTCACCTAAATAAGTGGTTCAACCCCCAGCTAAAGGACCTACTACTCCTCAAAAGGATATGTGAAACCACCTGGAGACTATTCCCATCAGATGATAACAAAACAATGTTAACTAAAATCTCCTCACAATATAAAAATTATATCTGCCTGGCTAAATGTAACTCATACAACAAACGTACTTCCAACGCCAACTCCAGTATGAGGGAACTATTCTCCATATTAAAAGAGTTGGAGTCCCCCATTCCCACACCAGATATTTGTACTAAAAATAAAACATGGTGCTCTGATATTCTACAGGCACTATCCAATAGGTGACCTCTGTCTGGCACAGATTATTAAAGATGCCGCAAGAGATCTTGCCCCTTTTATATCTAAATTGATCAATGCCTCCTTTTCAACTGGCACCATTCCCACCAATCTGAAACAATCCTGGGTACTCCCATTGCTAAAGAAACAAACACTAGACCCTCTCATCCCCACTAACTATCGTCCCATCACAAGGGTACCATTTTTGCTCAAGATACTTGACAAGGTTGCCTACACCCAGATCCAAAAATATCTGGAACTCCACAAGCTCCTGGGAGCAAGACAGTCTGGATTCTGTCCCCTTCGTGGGACGGAAACTGCTCTCATTGAGATAAAGGTAAAGCAGCCCTGCTCGGTTCCATGAGATATAATCGCGGCAAAAATTGCTGTGATAACAAAATATCGCTGCAGAAATGCTGCTGTTTTTCCGCCGCAGTCAATGTAAAACATGTGGGGGACACCCCCACAACCCCTGGACCCATTATACCATTTAAGGGGAGCGGGCGACACCCCCGCAACCCCCGCTCCCCTTAAATGGTATAATGGGGCACACTTTTACCGGGTCAAACAGTGGCATTTTTGCCACGATATTTTTTTACTGCAACATTTTTGTCGCGATTATATTACCTGATACCCCCTACTCCTACTGTCAGACCTCTCAGCCGCGTCGACCTGGTGGATCACAAGGTCTTATGCGGCCACCTGGACTCAGCAGCCCACTTTTCCATAGAGGCTATTAGATGGATAGAATCATTCCTGAGTGATATCAAATCATTCAAATCATGAAATCATTCCTGAGGCTCTTTTCTCCCTCGGCAGCGGCCAACCCTGCCCCTATCACATGTGGTGTCGCCCAGGGCTCCTGTATCTCCCCGACACTGTACAATATATTCACCAAGCCCCTGTTTGATGATCTGGACCTTCTGGGTATCACCTACACCAATTATGCAGATGATACTCAGATCCTCCTCCCACTTTCTGGAGACTGCAACAAGGATGTGGCGTTGGTGAATAGAGTGTACCTCATCATCCAGGCATGGATGGCCACTCACGGTCTATGCCTGAATGATGACAAGACGGAGCTCATCATTCTGGGCACCCAACTTAACCTCAAGAAACTAGGTCAGGAATATTCCTCATTCTCTATTGATGGGAACTTTATTAAAGAGGCCAAGAAAGTAAAAACCCTTGGCTTCTATCTTGACTCCACCCTCTAACTTGATAAACAAGTGAAATCCACAGCTTCTACCACTGCCTACACATGTATGCTCATTAGGACCGGCAAACCCTTCCTATCAAATGACAGCTGTATGATTTTGGCCAGAGCTCTAATACTCTCTACGCTTGATTACTGTAATGCCCTCTACATTGGAGCCAACAAAAACATTATCCAAAGGATAAAAATCCTTCAGAATAATGCATTAAGATCCGCCCTAGGTATTAATAGAGGTGTTCATATCTCTGTGACTAGACGCCAAAACAACTGGCTTTCGACCCATAACAAAATCTTGCTAAAAACCGCATCCCTGACTCATGAAGCACTAAATAACGCTGCCCCTAGCTATATTACAGATAGACTACATCGAAAAACATCCATTAGTCCCATGAGAACCAATAACGCCAACTGCCTCACTGTACATAAACTTAGACTCAACAAGGTTGGCGGGAGTAGCTTTCCCATAAAAGCAGCCAAACTTTGGAACTCCCTGCCATACCATCTTAGAGAAGACCAACCTTACCTGAACTTCAGACAAAATTACTTAACCTACTCAATTCCACTGACCAGTAGGATGGATCTCCGCAAGCCATACCTAGGATGCACAAATATGTTAGTGTACTGCCTGTATTACCTGTTTAATATGCCTATGTACCCTACTGTTTACAACGTGTACATTTGTACTACCTTGACCTTGCCTCTTGATACCTTGTAACTCTGTAACCTGTAAACTTTGCACTGTCATGTTCTTGCACCCTGATACCTCTGGATCTGGGGTGCATTAGAAATAAATAAACAAACAAACAAACAAACAAACCTCTGCATTGCACACTATCATTTCTGTACACCACTCCATATTTACCGTTACACACTCTGATTGCACGTTCCGTTTGCTTCCCAAGCCCCTCCACCAGACACTTCTGCTACAGGTTGCACTATTTCAGCATGCACAAAGATCCTGAGCGCCACACAGCACACCTTTGCCCATGCACACAACAGTCCAGCCGTTGCCACACCCAGCACAATACTATGGATCCATGCATGCTACCATGTGTGCAGCTAACATTATGCACAAAGGTATCATACGTACCGGCACTTCTGCCCAACTCCCCCACACCATAAAACACCCACTCATGACAACAGGTCACAATCAGCAGATTCCACAAACATAACAGAACCTCCACCACCTGTACATACTGCCATTCACAAAGTATTGTGTCACTGCCAACCTAACCACAACATGTTCAAAACATTGGACGTACTTTGACAAATCTGCACACAGCAGAGTAACCAAGCACATATAAGCTGCACTTCAATCATGCCCTCTTCCATACTAACAATATGCAAACACTGCACCCAGTGCCCACAGTGTGTGCCTTTCCAGTCCAGCCTCTCCAACATACATCAAAAACATTACCATGTTCGAACAGTGAACTCACCTGCGAAACCAAACATACACGCAGGGTCAGCTCACTTATGTTGCTCTATGGCGTCTGAAATGTGCTCCACAAGCATTCTTTACAGGTCACAACCCTCTAACTAATGCACAGTCAAAAATACATTACTTCTGTGGGTGTGCTGAAGCCCTAGGCTCTTGAGTGCATGGCCTTTGGCTAGGCACCCAATAGTCTAGGCCTTCAACACACCCACCGCAATTTAATGACACCATACATGTCATCATTTCACTTACTACGCCAATTCACATACACCCCACTTACACCAGCACTCCTACCCAACCTGCGCACCGCCATGGAGCTATGCAGCAAAACATTACAACAGTTACCATATTACTGAAAGAAAACACTGTGCAGCCCTTGCCCACACCCAGCACATCACTGTGCATGCATGCCTGCCACATGTGTCCAGCTAACTTTATGCACACACGGAACATACGTAGTGTCACTTCTACCCACCTCTCCCACACCATAAAACGCCCATTCACGAAAACAGGTCACAATTAGCAGAATCCACAAACATACCACTGCCTCCACTACCCCTATCCACTGCCATTCACAAACTTTGTGTCACTGCCAACAGTCACCTCACCTGCAAAACCAAACATACATGCATGGCAGCTCACTTCTCCTGCTCTATGGTGTCTGAAATGTGCTCCACAACCATCCTTTACAGGTCACCACCCTCCAACTAATGCAGAGTAAAAAAAACATTCCTGCCGTGGGTGTGCTCAGTTCTACGCTCTTCAGAGCATGGACTGCGCCCTACGGCCTTCGGCCACGCACTGAATAGTCTAGGACTTCAACATACCTCAACGTCATTGCACCATACATGTCACCATGTCACCAGTTACGACTATCCACATACATACCACTGCTGAAGCCCTACGCTCTTCAATGCATTCACTACAGCCTACAGCCTTCGGCCATGCACCCAATAGTCTAATCATTCACCCACCGCAACTTCATGCACCCATGCATGCCCGCATGTGCCCAACTACCGCAATCCATCTGCGCAGCACAACCACCCACGCTCCCACCCACCCTATGTCATGTGCAATTCACTCCCCTTCTCAAATGCACCTGCCACCACTCACCACGGAAAGAGGTTGCTGCAAACAGGTTGCGGCACAAGCTATCGGGCCGTTACGACAGCTACCTCCAATCACCACACAAAATACTCACCTGTCTACATACCCGCGAATTGGCGCAATACGCACTAATACTGCAGCCACTCCTCCGTTTTCTTCCACCTACTTACATATGTCACATTAACCACTTCTCACTGCCCCACCCTTTCTCTCCCTTCTTGCCACAAACACAAGGCGTACAGTATATTTTGCAGACCCTTCCGCCAGTGCACTGTCCTCCGATACACCATGGCAGCATTTGTCTAAAAATGTTGACGCAGAGAATCAGCCAACCACCGGCCATGTCCAAAGTTCTCTGACAATGAGAGAACAAAGATTCTACCTAGGAATCCTCCCGTCCCCTGCACACTTTCAAATGTTTGGACAAAAGTCCACTATTGTAATTACTCAAAGAAGTATGATAAAATATTTTGAATCTGAATGGGTAAATAAGATTTTACCAAAGAGTTGTTTTTATTAAAAAAAGCATATAATTAATTGTCAAATACAAAAAGAAAAATGTGTTTGCAGAGAAGGAAACAATACAGCATCATGGTGTACATAAAGAAAGTAATACAAAATAAAGAGGAGTGGTATCCGTTTTATTCGGCGACGCGTTTCGAGGTTACTTTCCTCTTCTTCAAATGGCCAGTACGGACTCTTTAAAGGAAGGAGACAATAGTATATAGTATAGTATAGTATAGTATTACACTCAAGATATTAAACTATATTTATACAGTTTAACATATGTCTACAAAAGAGGCTTGATACAAAAATGATTTCAAAGAAATGGTCAATATTCAAATTAAGTTCCGATATTATCACAGAATTGCCATATTTTTATTAACATTTCAATTTGGTATCAGCATTAAGGAGGTTTTCTACTGTAACTGTTAGTGGGTGTCCTTTGCAATCAAGTAAAGAAAAAGGGTTGATCACTCAAGTGGTGATTATAAGAGTAGATATACCGAGGTAAATTCGGGTGGTCCCCAAAAAATGTCATACGGAGTAAAAAATGGCAAAATGTCAAAGCGGGATAAATAGAGAGAACTCATCAGGGAAGGACACTCTAATGTACAGTAAAGTATGAGTCCCACAGGGTATCTCTGGATGAGATTGGGTCAATAATTCAAAGCAGAATATACATGAGAAACTCATCTGCGATAGAAACTTAATTAAAGAATCAAGCATAGTTACCAGTTGTGGTCCGTGCTGAGAAGCACGGTCTGAATAACCATTAGGAAGCGTGTCTTGATTAGGCAATCAAGCCCAGTCATGGGTTAAGTGCATCCAAGGATGGTCACAAAGTAATTCCACAGGCAAACTTCTGCCTTGAAAAATAAATATATTCAGATGTATATTGTTAATGGAAGAAAAATAAATTAAATTCCATCAATTCCTATCCCCGTGCTTTGACATACCCAATTAGCATCTGATAATGGCTGATGAGCGCCCGTTCAGATCGCTAGAGAATATTCTTAATGTCTAAATCCACGTCATTGAACGAAGAATTCCAATAGAATGGTAAAGACACTACTATCTATAGGATATTAAAGTATTTATCAAGATCAGTCACTGTTAAGTAATGAGGTCCCATAAGCCCCTAAACTGAGCAAAGATAATGAAAAAATCTCTACATACCAATGAATGAATTTGTAAGTGCGTCGAGGTTAAATGTAAATATCCTTGTCCCAGGAGACCTGGCTGTAACTGTACTATTGTCTCCTTCCTTTAAAGAGTCCCTACTGGCCATTTGAAGACGCGGAAAGTAACCTCGAAACGCGTCGCCGAATAAAACGGATACCACTCCTCTTTATTTTGTATTACTTTCTTTATGTACACCATGATGCTGTATTGTTTTCTTCTCTGCAAACAACATTTCTTTTTGTATTTGACAATTAATTATATTCTTTTTTTATAAAAACAACTCTTTGGTAAGATCTTGTTATTTACCCATTCAGATTCAATTTGCATAATAGTTTATCATACTTTTTTGACTAATTATAGTAGTGGACTTTTGTCCAAACATTTGAAAGTGTGCAGGGGACCGGCGGATTCCTAGGTAGAATCTTCTTTCTCTCATTGTCTTTTGTAGGGTTTTGTGCCAAGATCCCAGTTCCTCCCCGCACCTAAAATATATAAGAGCCATACTCAATACTACTGATTAAAACCTTTTTGTACCATAGGTGTGCACCGGTGTCCAAATTATACGCGGTCCCAGATATCACACATTTTTTTGGACATACATATCCGTTCTTTGCAACAAAAGGAGCGGTCGGATTTCCACCAAACGCACAAAAGCACGCTTTCTGTTCCAAGCCCCCGATCCTGCCGCAAATGTGGTGCTAATTCCGTCCAGCCGTTCAGGCTGTAGCCGTGCGCAAAGTTTTTCCCCATTCAGTCTATGGAAAAAAAAACTATTTGGGACCCTCCCCTATAACCTTTCCCCCCTGCACGAAACCTCACCAAAATTGCCGAAAATATTCAGAGCAGACCATATACTTTTTTTTGCAAATTTTGGTAATGATTCGTTCAGGGGAAGCGAAGTTATAAGCCGCCGAAAAAGTGATCTTCCTATGGGTATAGCAACTTAACCATAACTACACGACCACTACCGCAGGCCGTGTAATATAGCGCATTCCCAATTAGATTGTGTTATTTTTTATATTTCAATTTTAATGTTTCTCATCCGCTCTCCCCTGTCGTCTTGTGTAGCATCTTAAAAACGTATATACTTTTCCATCTCCCGTGTTTTTGTGTTTCACCATATGAGAAGAGATCCAACAATGTTATATGGAATGCCCTGAAATCTCCATGTATTTAGCACTTCTTGGCTACACTACTTTCTCTATAGTGAATGCCTTTATATCTCCATGCATTTTGCACCTTTTGGCTATATTACCTTTTCTATAGTGAACTCATTGGGTAACAGATGAGATCTAATAGCATTTTACTTAATACATCTAAATAATTATGCACTATGCACTTTATTGCTAATGCAATTTATTGCCCAAAAACAAGGGGCGTATAGGATTGATTGCACTTCATGGCAATGAACATTTTATCCATCAATGTGGCAAATTTTACCATTATAACAGATTGCACTATGCACTTTTTTGAATGCATTCCAAAATCCACGTACTATGCATTGCCTCATCATTTAAGCACTTTTATTTTTTTTATTTTTTTATTTTTAATTTTTTTTTTGGTAGTAAAAATTAATTTACACCTTTACACCTTTACAAAAGTAAAATAATAATTGTAGTATTTGCATAAAACAAAAATACAAAAATACAAACAAACAAACGAATTTATACATTCACTACAATTTAGACATCACGACATAACATGAACAAACATTTCAATCTTCGACAATTCATCACACAATTCATCACTATACAGTTTAATTTCTAATGACACTTCATTAAATTCGTTGGTGAGGGTGTCACGTCACCCCTGGGGAAATACCCAATTTGAATGTGGTAATCATGTCTAAATCTCAGTGTGTGCCATAAACAAATCAGGGTGCTGCATACCTTTAAGATCATACCAAGGCTCAACCATGACAAACGGAGGTTACTTCAACTTCATAATTACATTCACCCTGGTGCCAACCACAATAAAGGCAGTTACAGATGTTAATTGACACGTGCTTCACATATAGATCCTTTTGCAGAGTACACACTATCATTTAAGATCGCAAGATCATCCTCAATCATGTTTACAAGTCTCGCAGTTGCCAATATTATTGGGGTACACTGGCCCCACAGCCAAATCATGTTACGCTCAAAATGGGGTTTGGAAACCAAAAAGGCGCCCAAACAGAGGAGCCTCTGTTGCTCAAAGTCGTCGCAATACATGAACAGGTGTTCAAGAGTTTCAGACTCCTCAAGGTTGGAACAAAACCTACAGTGGTCTCAACTTCCCGTCTCTTTGCACCCTGTCCAATTCTTGATGCGGGATCCCGTATGGATAAGATCCAACCGGAATCTCATGTATGTCCTTCTAGCATTCTTGTCTGGAAAGCACAACATATAAGGCAGGCGCGGGGAAAGGGCTTGTCTAAATTTGGCATATGTGCCAAATGATGTATAGCCTGCAATTAGGTCTGAATTACGGGCCCAAGCGTTCCTATAGATCCTAGTTTTAGCATTCCCCGGAGAGACAATCAAGTCCTGCTGCGACATATTCAAACTACTCAGGATTTCAGACATGCGCATTTTAAATTTTACAATCAAATCTGGATGGTCGGCTTGAAGCATTACCCCGAAGTCCTCATAAAGAGAATTTGGCGGAGGCAAAAGCATTTTGCAATATGTATTGACGATGCGCCAATCATGTTTATCCGGCAGGTGATATCGGCCCAGTTCATGTACCAAGATGGCATTAGGCAAGTACCCAGGGAGACCCAAAACCCTTTTCCAGATTTTTCCCTGCAGTATATTCAAGATAGGACCCAAATTCAACAGACAGACATCGAGACTATACAGTAGGATGGACTCTACTTTCATAGTATAAAAGTGTAGCAGGGGCATGAAAGAGTACCTACAGTACCTGGAGAAAATGATTCTCATCTGGGCAGACAGATGGTTCAGCTTGATGATCAACATAGATCGCCAATTCGCGAGAGACATACCGTTTGATATTTGGTAACCCAAATAAGTAATCTCTTCCATGATGACTATAGGTTTGTGATTTACAACATACTTGAACCTTACCGGTTTCTTCTTCTTTGTGAAGGCTATAATATGGGATATAGCCAAATTGATGGTCAAATTATTGAGCATACAGTATTCTTGAAAGATGTTTAATTAGTTTTGTAGCCCAAAGGGTACCTTATCAAACAGGATGACATCATCAGCAAATGCCAACCAATTCAAGCGCAATTTGCCCAGAGTAACCGGGAAAATGTTTTTCCCCCCTCCGATATTTTCTCAATATCTGCCAGGTATAGACAAAAAGTACCGCGGCCAAATTGCAGCCCTGCTTCACTCCAATTTGCGTAGGAATGCTGTCGGATAGTAGGCCCTCCGAGTTAATACGCACCCTATAAGATGTTTTTTCGTGGAGTGCGGCAATTATTGCTACCAACTTAGATGGAATACCATAGGACAGCATCTTCAGAAAAAGGCGGGTACGCAGGACGCTGTCAAATGCAGCCGATAGGTTTAAAGATGCCATGTAAACTGTTCCATTAGCCTGATTACGAGATGCTGACAATAAGTGAGCGAGAATCGATGCATTGAGCTGCGTGCCCATATCCCTACGGAAGCCCACCTGTGCTTTCGAAAGAATTCCAGCAGTGGTAACATACTTCTCCAATTCCTGCAGTACTAGACGTGCAACATTTTTTACTGCGGTATCTATTAGGGCAATTGGCCTAAAGTTTACCGGGTCGTTAACAGCACCCTTTTTGTGGATTGGAATCACTGTTGCCGTAAGCCAAGAGGCGGGTATGTTGCCCATTCGATATATTAGCTGATAACGAGGCAATAAGTATCTGGCCCAAAAATGGGGATCATCCTTGTAAACACAAGGCGGCAGTCCATCAGGACCTGCCGCTTTAGAGAACTTTAGCTGGGCAATTGCCCAGATTATGTCACTAAGTTCCCACGGGCACACAGTCGGAATCTTCAAATGTAAGTTCTCCAACTCCAGCCTTCTATGTGCTGCTGGCAGCTCATATTTTTCTGTGAAGAAATGCTGCCATACAAGACCACATATAGTCGCAGTCATATGCTCATCTACCTTGCCTATGGGATTTCTTAAAGTAAGCCACAATTCCCTCTTGCATAGATGTTCAAGCAGCTGTTGATTTGCAAGGGTATGAGCTGCATGACGCAGCAGTTTCACTTTGGACTTGTAGCATGCCACAATGGAGTTTTTTTGTATTTTGTAGGCCGATGAGTTGATAGGAAGGCGTCTTGCCAACCGAAGCTCTCTATTTTTGTGAGTTTTTAATATCGCAACCTCTGCCAGATATTTGTGTGCAGCTTTTGGTGAGTTAGTTCCAGGGCAATCCTTAGATAGACTCACAAGATGCGTGTGAATCATCATCAAATTCAGATAATTAATTTTCTCCACATTAGCAACAGTTGGACGGTCAGCATTTGACACCAACAGGTCCCTATTTACAAGGAACACCATTTTACGACAAATGCTCGGGTGCCATCTGACAGACAGAGTATGCCTGTCGCTTTCCAACAATGCTGCAGACACCGAGGTTTCATACGGGTCAACCCCAATGTGAAGACTCGTATGAAGCATTCGGTGGTCGCTCAACCCCACATCCAAAATCAAAATCGGGTCAAGCAGTCCTGGTCATGTCCCTGATGCGAACACATAGTCGATTAAGGACGATAATTTTCCACGCTGCCAAGAGGCCTTAATGCTGTGGGTCGCAATTGAAATCGGATAAATACCCCACGATTCAAAAAACTCGACCCACACTTTGCCTCTGCTAAGGGCCTGTTGAGCATATAGATTGGAGGGATAGACCAGAGGGTTGATGCCCTTTATTCCCAAACAGGAATTCAAGTCTCCACCAATTAAGAGTTCATGCTTGGGGAAGTGCAATGAGACCTTCTCCAGCATTTGATTTAGTTCCAATAGGACTGAATCCAATGGAACAGCACTAGGATTCCAGTAAATAGACAATAAATGCAGGGCATGTAACTTACTACCGATGGTAGACATTTCCACCAGTATACATGTATCTGACTTGTCTACTAGTGTTGAGGACACCTTCAGACTGTTTTTAATAAGAATGGCGATGCCACCCCATGGGCGCCCAGACCGATGCCATCGCGCATGAGCGTTAAATGCGATGTAACCATCCAACACGATGTCATGCATCACCATCATTTCCTGCAACAATAAAATATCCGGTCTAAGATGAAACAGGACCCGTTCATGCCAAGACTTAAGGTTTCTCAAGCCGCAGCAATTCCAAGATGTAACGGCGATCCCTAACAGTTATAAATTCGAGGATTCAGTACTTTTATTGCCTAAAAATGAGTGGTCTACAGGACTAGAAATGCCCTACGACTATGCAATTCCTCATTTAGGAATGTGGCATCTACGCATTAGGTAAACATCTATGCACTATGCACTTTACCGTTAAGGGAAGTTGTTATGCATCATGCAATGCCTCATCATCCAAGTATTTTTTGTCCAACATGAGGGGTTCACAGCTCTATGCGCTCTATTGTCAAAGCAATTCTACTGCCTAAAATAAGTGGCGCATAGGATTGGCACACACTCTATGGCAATTAACCCTGCATACATCAACGCTGCAAAATGTGCCATTATAATGGAATGCATTATGCCCTTTATTGAATGCATTGTAATATCTATACCACTATGCACCTCATTAGTCAAGCACTTTATTGCCTAAAATGAGTGGGCCGAATGGTTTGAAAATTGCTGTGATAATAGAATGTATCATGCATTTAAACTCGCGTTGTCCGGCATTATGCACTTTATTGTGAAGCACGAGATATCCCAACATACTATTGACTAGGCTATCACATTGGCACGTTGCACTTTAAGTCTAAAAGAAGTAACATATGTTGGCAGCTGTGAATTGTATGCACTAAGCACTTTAGTAGATAGTAATCAACATCTTGGAAAAACTTGTCTCCCAATGTATGAACTTTGTGGTGCTTTAAACTGCTAGATATTAGAACTGTAATCATATTCGCGTCATCATTGATGAAATAGAGTTTCTTGACAAAATTATTATTAGAACTATCGTTGTGAGCATCATAAGCCTCAGCTTTACTGAATAGACCACTCTAATCTTAGGCTTTTTATACCAATGTAATTTGTTACAAAATGGCCACTGCATTTTACTGTTTGCAAAACACTCGTTTTCGAGGCCTCGAGAAGAAACAGAAAAAGGGAGAATAGGACAAAAGAGAAGCATACAGATTGAGAATGTGTGTATATATCATTTGTCATTGTACAACCAAGTCTAAATATGTGAACAAGCAGCGTGACCGCTGTGAAACGCGTTGCACCGTGTTTTACTCTCTTTACTGACTACGGTTTATAGTGAGTTTTTCGGCAGTCACTATTTCGAAATACCAATATGTCGAACCAAAAGTGCTGAATTTTTTTTTTCGAATGCCCTTTTTAAAAAAAAAGAAATTGGGGGTTTCTCACCAAACCCCTGTTTTGTTTTTTTTTAAACATCTTTTTTTTGCTAACTAAACAAAACTAAACCCTATAAAATAAAAAACAATACATTAGAGAAAAAAAAAATTCAGCACCTTTGTTTAGACATTTTGGTATGTCGAAAAAATGTTTTTGACATATTGACTGGATACCACTGACTACATGTCGAAATAAAACTGAATACTTCAAGGAAATTACCTTTCGTTTGCCAACATTATTTAAGGAGTAATTTCTGGCATTCATTCTTCCGTATGTGCCATCCTCCTTGGAGGAAATTCATTGTGTTCGCCTATTTGCAGATATATATACAATACATATATATATATATATATATATATATATATATATATATATATATATATGTATTTTTTTTTTCAAGGAAAACACTTTAGTTGCAGAGATGTTAAGGTGAAAATTTAACACAACAAAACTGAAATTCAGCTAAAGCCACCTTAACTCTGCGCCCCCTGTTGCACAGCCTATTACCACAGTAATAACATCACAGATCACATCACTGATGACATCACTAATTACGTTACAACAGTAACTGGCATTAAGCACGGCCTTTAGCCATGGTCAGTGTGCATGGCCAAATATATTTTAACACATGAATGGGTACTAGTCATGGCCTTCCGTTAAGGACAGTGGTCACAACATTCCCCCATGTGCACTGAATAGTTTAAAACACTAACAGGCTACCAATCATAGATTTTGGCTTTTACCAGTAGATACAGCTTTCAACCGTATCCACTGTATATTGCATACACTGATCAGGCACTAGACATGGACTTTAGCACAATACTGGCCAGTGGCCACAATCTTTGGCGGTGCCCGCTATATATTCTAACATATAAATGGGCCACTAGCCATGGCCTTTGACCTTGAGCAGTTTGTACATCTTTTGGCCATGTCCACAGTATATTGTGAAATACTAACATGCCATAAGCAATGGACTTCGGATGTGCCCACTGTGTAATATACAACACTAACCAGCTCTTAACTATGGCCTTCAGCCATGCCCAGTGAATATAATGTACCCTAACAGGCCACTAGCCATGGTCTTCAACACAATACTAGCCAGTGGCCACTGACTACAGCTTTCAACGTTCATCATTACAAACTTTATTCGCCCGATGACCATCAAAGTGCATCCTAATACAAAAACTAAAAACAACAAGAGCACACTTACAACCCAACAAAACTTTGACAAAAGAAACCAAGACAAATGCAGAGAGAACAGTATCCAACCCCAAGCAAAAATATGCCAAGACCAGCCCATTGAACCAAAATAATCACCAATGTTGAACACCCCAAGGGGGCTAAGTTTGTGCCCGTTAGCAGTGTGTAAAATGGAATAAGTTTGATGGATACAGGACAACCGTCCAGGTCTGGCACAAAATACTGACTCATTGTGATCCCTCCCTTATCATGGGAACCATACCACCCAGATCTGCCCAACACCCCTTTAGCCAGACTCCCATTACGGAAGCTCAGTTTCACAATGTCAAAGGAGCTGGAACCAGGGTTTCTGATTCTGGAACATCCCTCCAAGGTTTCTCTAGATACAAAGGTACATCCTTTCGCGGACCGGAGCCAGTATAGACATTTGTTCAATAGAGCATCCCTTGGTTCTTTCTTACTCACTGCCAGTTTTGGAACCCAATGTAGATAAACTGTACAGGGGCCCAACCCACCCCCAACCCACCCTTACCGGGTCGCTCGCTCAGATTCCCCCAGCTTTGATGATTATTTACTGCGTGGAATTTCTCGCTTGTGCCTTTTACAGGGCAGAGAGGCTGCCCCCTTGAAAGGGAGGGTATTGGCTCAGTCTGAAGCCCTCCGCCATCTGCTCGATACAGAGTTCTAAATTCTTGTTGCTGCTCTAAGATCTGAGTGCTAGGTTCTCAGCGGGGATCTAAGTGCAGTGGTTTCCTCAGTATCCTGTCATGCAAGGCAGACTGGGATTTAGGGGTTGGTGGGGGCGCGCTATCCATGGCCATGACGGGTTCCAACAGTGGTTTGACAGGGGCCTTGTCCCCCTGACGGACCAGCAAGGTTAGCTCCTGGTGCCTTGCGCTACCCCTCTCGTGGTGATCCATTAGGGTCATGAGCATTTTCCTAATTGCTGTCAGTTCAATAAGCACCTGGTCACATTTGCATCCCTTGGTGGGAGATGCGCTCTCCGTTGGCCTGGTGTTAGTGAGATTAATGAGACTGAGGCCATGAGCATCCAGGGTATTTGGATTGGGGCCTCTGAGTGGGGTTAGATGCAGAAAAGAGCTGGACCCTGTGCTTGTAGAGGTGAGATAGTCACTCCTGGCGCTGCTCGAGGGGCCCTAAGTGCCCTGGCTACTAGTGGAGAGCATTGCCATGGCCACACGGGGCGCCATGTCCTCCTCCATGGGACTTAAGGCCTTGGTACACCCATGGAATATCAGCAAAGCCAGCTGTGGCTAGTTCAGGGAGCAGGGGCCCCATCTACATGCCCTATCGTCGGGCCAGGTGGCAAATGTCTGCCAATGATGGTCTGGGGTGGGGGTTTCCCCAAAGCTGTTGCCAGTGATATCCCCAGACCCCGGCATAGAGACTCAAAGGGTGAATGCAGGGTCGGTATATCAGCTAGGTTGAAAGGGGCTAGAGGGACGGCTGGCGCAAAGTGGTGGAAAAGTTCAATTCCAGAGTTGCATTTGAGTTTATCAGCTCCAAGGTCCACAGGAAAAGAAGTGTTATCCATAGCAGGAGGGGTAGAAACTTTAACATTTCCTAAGCAGGGAGTCTCCATCTGGAAGATGAAAGGGGTTCCTTGTGGTCCTCGGTTACACGTATCCAGCCCCGATGGGAAGGTTCCTGGTTGATAGCAAACTTCAGTACCCCGCTGTTCAACCACTCTCCCTCGGCTGATGCAGAGCTTTGCTGAACCCAGCAGATCCCGTCCCCCCCTTGCGTTTCATCATCAGAGTCTTACATTCTGGGTTAGGAACAGACTCCTGGGGGGTCCGTAGGCCAGACAAGAGGGCTGAATTGGCCAGGAATAGAGGGGAGAATGGTGAGGAGAGAGATTGGTCCATAGTTGAAAGGGGTTTAGTTGTTTGAGACCTGTGCGGCGCCGGGATGCCAACACCGGCGCCATTTCCCCGCGGGCTTCACTCGGCGGGCTTGTGATGTGAAGGGGAAATCAGGAAGGGGGCATTGCTTCAGTAACAAAGGCCCTCCTGGGCCTTGCAAAGTCAACCCTCTTGGGACACCAACACCTACGCCCTTTCCCCGTGGGCTTCACCCGGCGGGCTTGTGATGTGAAGGGGAAATCAGGACGGGGGCGTGGCTTCAGTAACAAAGGCCCACCTGGGCCTTGCAAAGTCTCCCCTCGCAGGACGCCAACACTTGCGCCCTTTCCCCGCCAACGTTGCCCACTGTATAATTTAAAACAGTAACGGGCCGCTTGGCATGGCTTTTAACCATGCACATTGGTATTTTGCAACACTAACTAACCACTAGCTGTGATGTTTGGAGATGGCCAGTGACCACAGCCTTCGACATGGCCAAGTCACTGGCCTACATTGTTATTAAGAAAATTAAAGTTTTTATGAGCTAACTTATTAATCATGTTATGTCTAATGCCATTATTAATGTAATCTGTTATATACAATGTAATTCGTGTTACCAGTGATGTCATCAGTGATGCAATTTGTGATGTTATCTCTGTTCTCCTACAACATGTAATTAGTGATGTCATCAGTGATGTGATCTGTGATGTTATCATTGTGGTCATAGGCTGCGCAACAGGGGGGGCAAAGTTATGGTGGCTTAAGCTGAATTTCAGGGGTTTTGTTGCGTTAAGTTCTCACCTTAACGTCCCTGCAGCTAACGTTTTTTACCTCGAATTTCAAGAGTTTTGTTACCATGTATTGCTCACCTTAATGTCCCTGGAACTAAAATGTTATCCTTGCATTTCAAATGTTTTATTACAATGTTTTACACACCTTAACATCCCTGCAACTGAAGATTTTTCCATTAATATTTATATATTTTTGAAAAAAGGTTTCATAGTTGCTGCTACCAAGATGCATGAAATGAGCCAATAGGATGTCGAGCTCCTTCATCGCGGCTACACATCTTTGCACCTAATCTGCCAGCCAATCATATCACGTGCTGTGGCTCAGCGCCTACATGTGACTTTTATGTACGTCAACAAAGGATCCAATCACACACTGCGAAATATTGACGCGTGTACACTCATGCCGTTTGATGTAACCTGCACGTGCGAAATGAGCCAATAGGACGTCGACCTCCTTTAATGCTCCTACACATCGTCGCGCATGATGCACCAACCAATGAAATCACGTGCTGCAGCTCCACGCCTATGCATGACTTATGTATGTCAACAAACGATCCAATCACACATTGGAATGTATTCACACGGGAACTCCCATACCGTCTGACGTAACCCACGCGTGTGAAATGAGCCAATAGGACGGCGACCTCCTTTAACGCGCTTCTGCATCTTTGTGCATGATGCACCAACCAATGAAATCACGCGATGCAGACCGGCACGTACACGTCACTTTTATGCGCATCGACGAATGATCCAATCACACATTGCAATGTATCCACAGGGGTATGCCCATACCATTTGACGTAATCCGCACATGCAAAATGAGCCAATAGGATATCAACCTCCTTAAACGTGCCTACGTATCTTTGTGCATGATGCAACAACCAATGAAAGCATGTGCTGCAGCTACGCGCCTACACCTGACTTTTATGCACGTCAATGTACGATCCAATCACACGTTGTGATGTATTCATGCGGGTACGCCCATGCCATTTGACATAACCTGCACGTGCGCAATGAGCCAATAGGATGTTGATTTACTTTTACGTGGCTATGTATCTTTGTGCATGATCTACAAGCCAATCTCATCATGCACAGTGGCTCAGCACCTACACGTGACATTTATCTGCATGTACGAACTATCCAATTGCACGTTGCAATGTATTGACATGGGTAGGCCCATGCCGTTTGACAACATCCACGTGTACGAGACTATCCAATCAGCAGATGCGGCAGTCTGTAGCCGTGAATAATCACCACACCCACAAAAAAGAAGTTTACATTTTCATTGCTTTCTGTACTTGCTACTGAAAGGGTTTCTGAGTAACTGCAAGCACTTTTGGCACTTTAATTAAATTAAATTCTTTATCCTTTTTATCCAGTTTTCCCCTAATCCTATTTTCCATTGCCTTGTGATTTGTTCAGTTTGTCTATTTTTTATTTTTATTTATTTTTCACTTTTTCAGTTTTGTCTTTTCCGTGTTGTTATTTTTATTATGTTGCATATTTCTCCCTCTTTGGACATTCCAAAATGTCCAGCCATGTCAGTAACAGCAGTGATGATAACGTTCTCGTTTGGGTTCCAAATCCATAACCACCAAGGAAGAAAGCAACTGGAATGAAAACCACTGCTGACAGTTGGCGCTTCTTCCAAGTCAAAGAACACAGTTCTAGAAAAAAGGCAGAGGAGGTACTTTGCAGATTCTGTACACTGTGAACCTTCCAATGTTCCATCTCAAAGCATAGGAACATCTATAATTATTAACCATCTAGTGCAAGTCCACTGGGATGATGTAGATAATGAGTATCATAAAGTGCACGAACATCACAAAATAAAACTGCATGGCTCCCATTCCTTGCGTAGACGAAAATCAGCACACCTGCAGTACCTCCATCCACCAGTGCAACAACATCTCCAACTGAAAATGAAGCCTCAACTTCAACAGCAGTCTTACTGACTCCTGATCTTTCCAAGATGCTCGTCATGTGCAATCAATGCCTCGAATGGGTAGTCAAGGGAGATGCCACAATTGAGCTATGGAAGAAGTTAATTGCTGAACATCAGATTACCTGGCATGCTTAATTTTTTTTAAGTGCAACTTTTCCCCCCATTTCTTTCTAAAAAAAATACAAAAAAAGATGTATGTTCCATTTATTCTTTTCTTTCCCTTTGTTATATGTTTCATCCTAATGTGTTTTCCTCCCCTAGTCCACCCCCCCTTTCCATCCGCCAAAACGGCCTTTTTAAGGGACACCTTTCATGTTCCAAAAATAGATAAAATTGAATACTCACTGCAAAAATATATTACAATATCTATTGTAATTTATTTATGCGGTTGCAGTAATCAAAATCCCCCAATTGTTTGTAACTGCGGTTACACTGCTAACACGTGAAGCTGTTTAGCCGCAAATAAAAGCAGGCCATTCGTTGCTCGCTTTAGTTAGTTAGTTCTGCAATTCATTGGCTGAGGCTGTAGCAGCCGCAACAAAAAATGATATAAAACAGTATACAACTCTGTGTGTGAACATATCTGCATTATACATATTATATAGGCTGCCGTCTGGCAAATAACATGACTGGGACAAATTATGTAATAAAGGTTGTTAACTTTGTACAACCCGTTCAGTTTTTTGTTGACTATTGGCCCGCAACAAGGTGTTTGGAACGGCTTTTTGAAGAGTGCTGCTCGACCGAACGGCATCTCAGTATGCTGTTCACAAATGGAATATATATATATATATATATATATATATATATATATATATATATATATATATATATATATATATATATATATATCATATTGCTCAAATTACTTACCAAATACCTTAATTCATGTTCTCTTTTTTCTTACTTATTATTAACTGTGAAACAAAATGAAATGAAGTTTATAACAAAATAAAAACAATTTTCTTTTTCATAATGGTACTGATTATATTCCCACTACACAACCATTAACAGGTTGGATTCATTAATCATACTAAAGAGGAAAACAGCTTCTCATTGGAGAGAAAAAAAAACTCTATTCAGTTATTTTAACTATTTAACAATAATTATATATGCATATACATATACAATGAAGATATGTTACAATACTGTACTAACTTTGATATTAAATGATACCAAATTCACAGATTAATGTATGCAACCTTAACCAGGAAACCAAGACATAAAACCTAACTATGTCTTCAGTTTTGCAAATAAATAAATGAAGACATGCCAACAGTGTAACATTATTTTGAGTATTAATCGTTTTAAAGTATAGTCATACCTATATTTTAAATAATAGCTACACAATAAAAAATTATGTGTGTAAACATATTAACATTTAGCAAAAACTACACTAATAAGCTAACAAATGTCATTTCCATACTTCTTATAAAATCTGTGTGCATCCTACGTCTGGCCACCTACACACAAGAGAAGTTTATAATGACATTTTATAATTTACATATTATATTTAATTGCTTTTAAACTAAGAATTTTTATTTAAACTTCCATTGGCACTGATACTTGTATGAAGTGCGCAATACTTTTTTTAATTATATGAATATGCATTCTAAATTATAAAAAGTATATCTACATTACCATTTGATAACTTCTTTCATAATTTGGTGTGTGTCCTTTTTTGGCCACCTACACACCTAAGAAGCTAAAGACAATTGTCTTAAACCTACCATACAAAATTGAAAAACATACACAGTTTAATAACTGGATAGATTCGGCAACTTTTCTGGAAATGTCATGCTGCATACAGAAGATATTTATACATTTAACAAACAACCCCTTTCACTAAGGTATTGTAATGTGTTATTTAATTTAGAATGCTTTTTATAAAAACGTGTGCATACTTATTTTCACCACTATACACATAATAAGCAAACACAGTATACCTTAAATGTTCCTTAAAACTCTTATCAGTAGTTACATTCTATTTATTTTTCAAACATTGTACTATATGGTATTTGTATCTACACCCTACTGTTTACTTGTTTCATATGCAAACAGTCATGCCTTTCTACACTCCCTCACAGTCAACATAATGTACCTGGAACCATTTATGTAACCTAGCAGAAGTAGAAGATTATAGAATACTGTTTTCTCTTCTAGTTTATATACTCTTCAGAATATTTTTTTTTATTGACCTTTCAATATACAATATATATAATTTGTACCAAAAAAAAGAAAATAGAGTATAAAAGACTTCAGTTATAAACAGTATCAGTAAAATTCAATTCTCCAAAAAATCAATTTAACAGATACCACGTTAAAAGTCAATTGTGATGAATTCAAAAATTCCAGAACACACACTGGGCCCGATTCATCGAATCCAGCGCAGAAAAGGTGCATGCGCAGCGCACCGACAAGTAGCGTGTGCCAGCCGTGGCGCGAAGAAACATTTGCGTGGCACGCCTATTCATGGATTTTCCAAGGCATCATTAGCCCTGGCACAATGAACTTCAAACTGCGCCAGTAACGCCTCCAACACACCCGCACGTGCAGCAAAAAGCAAGCGAAATGCCTAACATTGCACAAGACCCCGCACCATCCCTGGACCAGCTAACAGCCCCACATCCAAATTGTGTGAAAACACGGTGCATACAGGGTGGGGTGGGGTGCGTCCGGGGCACAGGGTTTGGGTGGGGTGCGTCCGGGGTATACAATGAGTTTCCACACAATTTGGCTGGGGTGCGTCTGGGGTATGCTATGAGTTTCCATGCGATTTGGCTGGGGTGCGTTCAGAGTACGCAATGATTTTCCATGCAATTTTGCTGGGGTGCATCCGGGGTATGCTTAAGAGTCTGGGGCATGCTTAAAAGTGATCGCTTGTGCCAGGGGGCCACCGGTAAGTGATGCAAGTACTCACCGACCCTCGGCACAGTCTGGAACAAACTTGCCAGTTTAGTCAAGGTCGCTAGAAAGTTTGAGTACTGCAGTTTTGCGGCACTCTGGTTCTCAGTGGCTGCGGGATAGAACGATCGTCTGTGATGGGACAGTTTCCTTTTCTCAGCTTCCAAAGGAGGTATGAAGACAATTCCAGTGCAGCAGGCTTCAGGGCACGGGAGAGCAGAACAGCAAGGGACTCTCCTAAATCGGGACCCAGAGGAGACCACAAGCAAGCAATGTCCCAAGTATCGGGTTTGCACTCGAGATGGCGGCAGTTCTGCAGGATACTCTGGGGTAGAGCTGGACAGTTCACTGGATGGCCCAGGAACACTTCTGAAGGGGCTCGTTCGGTGGGCAAGCAGGGGGAGCCAAAAGTAGTTGTTCCCACTACTCCAAATGGGTGAAAAGAAAGCAGGGGTTTGACAGGACAGCAGAGGGCAAAGGGTGCTAAAACCTTCCAAAGTGTCTCTGTTATTTTCACAAGTCCATTTCTTTGTGCACGAGGCTTGTTCTTCTGCAGTTGGGTGAGAACTCAGGTGATCAACCTGGAATGGATGCAGAGCCCCTTCTCTTATCCAAGATTAGCTTTGCGCCAAAATCAAGGACTTCCAATGGAAGATCTGCACTCATGCAGGCATCCCAGTCGTGGACCAATCATGGTCCACAGTGGTCTCAGTCATTTGGGCAGTCCAGACATCCTGGCATCAGTAGTGTGGATTGGGACCAGACAGTCCCAACCTGCTTCCTGGGCACACATATGTGGCAAGCAGAAGCCCGCAAAAGAGATCGGTTTTCTCAGGAGGCTGCATGCCAAATAAGGAAAACCTGGGTTACTCGACCTGGGTGAAGGCAAAGGACAAAATGGCCATGGGGCAGAACAAAAGACTTTGGGGTCCGGGCTTTTTTTAGGACCTGCCCACAGTCTTGAACCAAACGCGGTAAACGCAATGTGATTCAGGAAAAAGAAGTAAAACGTATAAAAAGAAACTGCTGCCGCCAGTTCATCCCAGGCACACTCGTACAATCACCATAAAATCCTTCGAGGGTATCTAGGGCCATAAAATAAAAAGGGGCCCCAGCGCACAGTACTGGAAGGTACATTGTGTACTGTTAAAAAGTTACCAGGAAATGGCAACATAGTCAAAGACTAAGGGAAACAGAGTTTCCCAGTACTGACAGTCTGAAGGACGTGTCAGTTTCCCCATAACAAGTGAGCAAAAGCCAAAGGGAGTACAGCAGAAGGCTGGGCTCCACCGGTAAAAGTTCAGGATAGGATAGCCAAACAAAAGCAAAAGGTTTGGGGCGTCCATAAATGGAGGGAAAATTACACATAAATGAAATCTTTCCTAACACTCACCCCTCCCAGACTAAGGACAGGGGTAACTAATCCACCCCTGGATAGGCCTCATGTTCATGTCGGTTAAACATTCTGGACAACCCATCAGCATTGCTATGTAGGACACCTGGCCTGTACTCAATGCTGAAGTCAAACCCTTGCAGGCTTATGGACCACCTGAGCAACTTTGGATTCTCTCCCTTCATGTTCATCAGCCACTTTAGGGGATCATGGTCAGTTTGCACAGTGAAGTGGGTCCCATAGAGGTAGGGCCTCAACTTCCATAGGGCCCACACGACAGTGAAACATTCTTTCTCTACTGTGGACCACCTGAGCTCTCTGTTCTTAAACTGGTGACTAATTGTATTGTATTGTTTATTTATATAGCGCCAATACACAGGCAAGTGTTTCAAAGCGCTCAAGGAGGGTGGGAACACAGGGAAAAAACAACAGTTACTCAGAGCCCTTGAAAATCTGAGATGATAATAGTCTGCACAGGTAGAGTAAGTGCATATAAAAAATTAACAGTATGGGATATAGCAAATAGGCCTGACAGTGATTTTTCAATTTAACTGTGCAATTAGGGGTGAAGACAAGGGAGAAACAGACAGACGATCTTCAGGTGTGGTTTGTACGGATCGATCAAGTGCACAGAGTGTCACAGGGAGGAGAGGATCAAGTGCACCCGGTCAGTTGACACTGGGGTACGTGCAGAGAGAGCCACTCTTGGGTTAATTTCTAAGTGCATTGAGAGTGATGGGGTATAGGGCCCTGAGGCAAGTGCGAGAGAGGACTGGCGGGGGTGCCGTGGACCAGTGAGACTCTGAAGTACAGTCAGCATGATGTAAGAAGTAGGAGGGAGAGATGGAAAGAACAGAGAACTAGGTTAGCAGGGTAAAGGGAGAGAAAAGGAAGAGAAGAGGAAGTTCTTGAGTTTCCAGAATTTCAGGAGATCCGGCTCAAGACGTAGGGTGGCAGGGAGGCTATTCCAGAGGGAGGCACCTGCTGAGGATAAGGATCTCCCTCCAAATCTCTGCTTGGAAAACCGGCTCACTCGCAGAAGGTTGGATGTAGATACGTTGCACGCCGTCGCGTGCTGTATAAATAAACGGGGCGTTCCCGGCCGCGGCAGTGCGACCTGGAAGCCTGAACTGTAAGGACGTGTGTCGTGTGTGGTCCTTACAGGGTGGGGGTTTATGGGACCGCATGGGGGCCAGGACACACCCCTAACAGTGGCGAGGAGTGGATGCGGATGCCCGGGGCCGGTTGTGAAAGAATTCCAAACATTTTTCTCCCTGAAACGGAACGCACGGACATTTCGTTTCATGCCGTGGCTGCGGATCGCACACGCGGCTGGCGGCCATTCTGTCAGCAGGGCCGTGGAACTTCACCAAGCTCCGGTTTGGATGGTGAAGGTGATCCAGGTCTAATTTTTGGACATACTGCTTGCAGGCAGTCAAACCTGCACGCCAATAACAGTTTTTTGGATTTGGATTTTCCTCCAGATTTGGGCCTCCTATGTCAAGTGAAAGCAAGGAGAAGGGCTAAAATGGCTGGGCCTGTTTAGCCCAGTTCTTTTTCTTAGCTTAATTTTTGGAACTCCTACACCCCTGGGTGTTTGCTGCAGCGAAGGGGCACCGTGCTTCTTCATCCCCTTCATCATCAGGCTGCTGTGGCCTCTTCTTCACCCTCTTCATCATCAGGGTGGATTACTGCAGTGGTGGATCCTCAAGTTGGCAAGTTTTTTTCTTTTCTCTTCTGCTTCTTCGGTTCTGGTGGCAGTCTTAGGAGTGCTGAGGACAAGAATACACCATCCCCACCCAGACTGGTCTATTACTTTGCCTGTGGGTGGTGTCCAGACTGTATGGTGGTGGTGGGTGATTGAGTTGTGGCCCTCAGATTCCAAGGTGGGGGTGCCTGTGCGCTCAAACCCATGAGTGACTCTGGCGGTCAAGGCGGTGGGACTCCTGCAGCCGCACAGCTTCCCCAGGGCGGTGGTCAGGTGGCAGCTCAACAGCAAGTCATTCAGGCTCCGGTGTTTCCAGCGCAACACACAGTGGCGGCTCCCCAGCTGCCCCCTCAAGTCCAAGTAGGTGGTCAAGCTCCTATGCCTCAGGGGCCGCCGGTGGTACAACCAGTTGCTTAGCAAGGACTTTGCATCATGGCCCAAGCACGTGCCCATGCAGCCCTGCAGCCCATCCCCGAATTTGACGCATCGGGACCACCATCCTTCATGGCGCCCAGGTGGAGGAGGTGGGTTGGGCGCCTCGATATGTACTTCAGGGCCGCCCAGGTAACGGATGATGACAGCAGGGTGGCAACTATGCTGTACTCCGTGGGGCCTTCGGTCCAGGAGATTTTTGAATCGCTTCCTGCAGGGGATGGCTCTTACGACGCGGCCAAGGCGGCACTCCTGGCCCACTTTCTGCCCCTTGCCAACGTGGACTATGAAAGATTTGTCATGCTATCGGCCAAGCAAAAGGACGATGAAACACTGGACACCTTCTATGGTCGCCTACGTCGCCTCTCCCTAGGCTGTACATGGGGAGACGCGGAGAACATGATGCGCACGATGCTGATTCAGGCTTGCTCCTCGGGCAAACTCAGGAGGCAGGTCCTGAGAGAGCCGGGTATTACTCTACCCAGCATCCTGGAACTAGGCCGGTGCCATGAGGTGGCGGAGGCTCGGGCAGCCAAGATGGAGGCGGGGTCCCGCTCAATAAAGTTGGAGGAGGTGTGTGCCATGTGGCGTGGTGGCAGAGGAGTGAGAAGGCCTGGTGTGGGACCCCGTGACAGAGCGGGGAGAGCGGGGGAATCGTGCCAGAAGTGCGGGTACAACCTCCCCCACCCGACGGAGTGTCCGGCGGCTGGAAGGACATGTGGTAGCTGCGGCCTGCCTGACCATTTTTCGAGAGTGTGCAAGGCAGCCCTGCCCGTGATGGTGCCGAGAGGCCTGGCTCACACGTGGGTCCCGCGCCAAAATTGCCCACCAAATGTGGCCCAGCTGGACCAGGGCGGGGAGGATGCCCAGGTGGACGAGGCCGAGGAGAAAGAGGAAGAAAACATTTTCTTTGTTTCCAGCGTAGAGATCCTGAAAGGGAAGGCCATGAGGCAACCGAGATGTGTGGTGGAGGTCAATCACTCGCCGGTCCCGGTGCTGATGGACACGGGTGCATCAGTCAATGTGATGGCCCGGGGTCATTATGATGCTCTTCACTCGCCCCCAAAGCTACTCACACCGAGAGCCCACATATTTGCGTTTGGAGGACTGGCACCAATAACGCTGGACGGTGCCTTCGTAGCGAAGGTGGAGCATGGGGGCTCGCAGATCAAAGCCCGATTCTATGTGACACCCGTAAGCAACAACACTCTGCCGAGCTGTGCTGCCGCCGAGGCTCTTGGAATTGTCACTTTCGCATACTCAGTATACCTCGAGGACTTCAATGATCTGCTCGACAAGTATGCCGCCCTCTTCAATGGCATTGGTAGGATTTCCGGCGACCCGGTGAGGTTGCACATCGATGACTCTGTGCAGCCCATCGCCCTGAAACACCGCAGGGTACCGTTTCATCTGAGGGAGCAGGTTGATAAGGAGCTGGACAACCTAGTGAATCTCAACATCATCGAGAAGGTGGAGGGCCCGACCCCCTCTGTGTCCCCGATTGTTGTGGCTAGGAAGCCCAAACAACCTGACTCTGTCCGGATCTGTGTAGATATGAGACTGCCCAACAAGGCCATCAAGAGGGAGCGGCATCTCACCCCCACCATCGATGACATTATTGCGGAAGTACAAGGGACTCGGTTCTTTTCCAAACTAGACCTCGGAGCGGGCTATCATCAGGTTGTCCTCCATACAGAGTCCTGGTATATCACCACCTTCACCGCTCACCAAGGACTTTACCGGTATAAGAGACTGAGCTTCGGGGTGTCCTCGGCTGCAGAAGTTTTTCAGAACATCATTCGGGGTGCCCTCGCAGATCTGGAGGGTGTCCTAAACATCAGCAATGACATTTTGGTGTTCGCAAGGACTGAGGTGGACCATCTGAGAAAGCTGGGGAAGACCTTTGAGAGACTGCAAGCGCTAGGCCTCACCCTTCACAGGGACAAATGTGAGTTCCTGTGCCCTTCCATCGAGTTCTTCGGTTTTGTCTTCAAGGAAGGGGGGGTGTCGCCAGACCCGAGGAAAGTTCAGAATATCAAGAAGGCGCAGCCCCCCGAGTCAGTGTCTGACGTGTGAAGCTTCCTCGGCATGGTGACCTACTGTGGGCGTTTCATCCAAAATCTCGCCTCTAGGTCTGAACCACTCCGGGCTCTGACGAAGAAGGAGTCAGCCTGGCACTGGGGCCCGCTCGAGCAAGCGGCCTTTGAGGACATCAAGAGCGCCCTGACTGCTGAGGACACCATGGCGTTCTTCGACCCAGCGCTGACATCAGAGATCATTGTGGACGCTAGTCCGTTTGGCCTGGGTGCCGTGCTAACCCAGGTGGATCAGGACAGGAGCATCCGGCCAATGGCCTAGCCAGCAAAGCTCTCTCCAAAACTGAACAAAGATACACACAGATTGAGCTATGTCTTGGGGCGTCCAGTGACGGTGGTGACGGACCACAAACCCCTGCTTCCCATTCTGGCAGGGTCATCCTCGAAACCACCGGCCAGAATCGAGAGGTGGATGCTCGCACTCCTCGAGTACGGGGTCACCCTGGTGTATCGGCCAGGGGCCAATAATGCGATGGACTATCTCTCCAGACATCCAGGAGTGTGTGGGGGAGATGAGTATGACACCTGTGCAGAGGAGGCCGATGATCACGTCCGAATGGTGGTGGAGGCGGCCACGCCGAATGCAATGCCCCTGTCAGAACTGGAGGCGGTAGCTGCCGAGGACGAGTGCTTCCGGATCCTAAAGCACTCAATGCAACAGGGCTCCTGGAAGTCTGTCCTGGAAGCATTGGCGGGGCGGACCCAGGAGGCCAAGACAGGCCTTGAGCGACTATGGAAGGTCAAGGAGGAATTGTCCTTCTCAGCGTCGGGCCTGCTGCTTCGAGATGACCGGAAAGTGGTTCCCCAGTCCAAGGTGAAGGACGTGATCACCGTGGCCCACCATGGGCACCAGGGCGCCGCAAAGACCAAGGCCAGGCTGCGGCTGAAGGTCTGGTTCCCCGAACTGGAGCGGAGGATGGATGACTTTGTGGCAGGCCTGTGTATGGTGCCAGGCGGCGTCTCCTCTGCAGCGAGAACCGGCCATTGAAGCAATGCCCTGAGGTACGCGACCCTGGGAGGTCATCCATGCAGACTTTGGGTCGACGTCCATAGGCACCCATTTCCTTGTAATTGTCGACGAATATTCACGGTATCCGGAGGTGGAGTTCGTCGAGTCGGTGGCCTTCAAGCACGTGGTTGTGGCTGTGGAGAAAGTTTTCGCGGCCCATGGGTTCCCCCGCACCCTGTGCTCAGACAACGGATCACCATTTCAGAGTGAGTGGTTCTCCGAACTCATGGAGAGCTGTGGGGTCAGCATAGGAAGGTGTTTCCGTTGTGGCCCAGGGCAAATGGAGATGCTGAAAGACTGATGCGGGCGCTGAACAAGACATTCAGGATCGCCCAGGGACAAGTACAGCCACTCCAACGAGCCCTATACCAGTTCCTGTGGGTGTACCGCACCACCCCACATTCATCAACGGGGGTGGCTCCAGCTGAGGCCGTGTTCCAGCGCTGCCCCAGGGGTCTGCTACCCGAGGTCGGGGAGAAGGAGCCCGGGGTGATTAACAATCAACAAGTCGAGGTAGACCGGCGGGTGAGGATTGAACAGGAGAACCTGCAAAGGGGTCTCCACCACCAGCGGCTCGAGCCGGGGGACAAAGTCCTCATCCGTAATCGACATCCCCATGGAAAGCTCTCGCTCCCCTATGAGCCAGAGCCCTTGGATGTTGTGGCTGTAAAGGGGTCCATGGTGACGGCCTCTGACGGAAGATCAGCCGTCACCCGGAATGTCAGCTTCTTCAAGAAACTGGGTGATCCAAGAACTGAACCGCCGCGGGAGCCGGACTTAGTGGAAATACCGGAAGATGGAGGAGTTTCCTCCAGCACACCTGGGTCCCCTGTCCGGGGGACGTCTGCCGAAGGACTTCCCGTGCCGGAGGTAAGCGGCAGATACCCCCAGAGGTCTGGGCGAGGGAAACCCGCTTACCTCAGTGATTACGTGCTGGGACAGTTGGTTGGTCAACCTGAGTGAGGGGATCCGGGTGGCTGACATTAAAGGGGTGTTGGGCAAGTGTGGTGTGAAATGTGTTAGTTAATTGTTTTAGTGGTTTGCCATGTATATTAAAAGCATTTGTGTGTGTCTTCCCGAAAAAGGAGGAGTGTGGCGCTGCCCCGTGACGGGACGCGAACGCGGCGGCGTGACGTTGCACGCGCCGCGTGCTGTATAAATAAACGGGCCGTTCCCAGCCGCGGCAGAGCGACCGGGAAGCCCGGACTGTAAGGACGTGTGTCGTGTGTAGTCCTTACAGGGTGCGGGTTTACGGGACCGCATGGGGGCCAGGACACATCCCCAACAGTAAGCAACGCTGCAGGTGAGTGGGTCCCCGGCCCCAGAAAGCCTTGTGAACAATGCAAAGGGTCTTGAATTTGATCCTTGCAGCCACGGGAGCCAGTGGAGTGATTTCAGCACCTAATTAATCCAATCGGGGGTTCCTTGTCTTTCCCATCTATCTGTGATAGTACAGCACCTATCCCAGTGTCAGAGGCATCTGTCTGCACAATACAAACATGTTTGTAGTCAGTAGCCTGGCACAGGGAGTCTTTTAAGCCATTAAAGGCCTTCTCACACTCCTCAGACCAAGAGACCTTCTTAGGCTTCTTTGGAGTGGTGAGAGCAGTCAGCGGGAAAATCACAGTAGTACCCAGTGAGTCCTAAGAAGGCTCTCACTTGGGTCTGTGTAGTGGGGGTAGGCCAGTATTGTACTGCTTGTACTTTACTGGGCAGAGGCTGAATCCTCCCTCCACCTACTTCATGCCCAAGGTAGACCACAGATCCTTGACCAATATGACACTTCATGGCCTTTATGGTTAAGTGGGCCTTCTGAAGAGCATGTAACACAATTCTAAGGAGCTCCACATGTTCCTCCTAGGTGACACTGAAGACTGCTATATCATCCAGATATGCTAAGCAGAAATTGCCCATCCCATTTAGAACATGGTTCACAAGCCTCTGAAAAGTGGCAGGTGCATTTTTCAATCCTAAGAGCATTACCCTGTACTGGTAAAGACCTCCTGGAGTTGAAAATGCTGTCCTCTCATTGGCATGGTCTGCAATGGCTATTTTCCAAGAGCCTGGAGTGAGATCAAATGTGCTGAGGTACTTGGAGGCTCCCAAAGTATCCACCAGCTCATCAGTTCTTGGTAGGGGGTGAGCATCTGTCGTGGTGACAGCATTCATAGCCCTGTAATCCATGCAGAACCTAAGTTCAGAGGTACCAGCTTTTGGCACTAAAACCACTGGACTGGGCCATGGACTACTGGAAGGTTCAATCACCCCAAGATCCAACATCTTGTTGGCCTCAGCCTTGATATAGGATCTCACCTTATCTGACATTCTGTAACCCCTACTTTTGGTAGGTACATGATCCCAGTGTCTATCTCATAGTGTCCATCTCATGTTTGCACCAAGGTGTCAAACCTGGAGTTAGTGAGAACAACGAGGAGAAAAGCCTCAGCCAAGTGCTTACTTCCCCTTGTTGGTCAGAAGTCAGGTGAGGGGCCACTTGGACACCCACAATGGAGCCACCTGAAGGACCATTCTGGAATAAGCCAGGCAGAGGTTCTGATTCCTCCTCTTCCATATCTGATGCCAGTAGCAGTGCAGCTATTTCAACCCTAGGGATGAAAGCCTTCAGCCTATTTATGTAAAACACTTTTGGGGCCTGTCCTGGCCTTCTGAGGTCCACCAAATAGTTGACCTCACCCAGCTGCTCCACAGTTGTGTAAGGGCCTGACCATTTATCCTGTAGGGTGTCAGGCCTTATAGGGTTTATGATCTGGACTACTTCTTGACCTGGGGTAAAGTGAACATGTGAAGCTTTCTGGTCATACCAATGTTTGACCAATGCCTAACCAGTCTTCAACTTGTCACTGGCCTGAATCATCAGGAGGACCATCGTCTTCCTTAACCCCATCATATAGTCTACTACATTGGTAGTTACAGCAGGTGTAGAAAACTCCCACCCTTCCTTGACTATGGCCCGTGGTCCCGTTACAGGGTGACCAAAAAGAAGCTTGAAGGGGCTGAAGCCAACCCCCTCTTGAGGTACCTCTCTGTAAGCAAAGAGTAAGCATGGTAACAGGAGATCCCATTTTCTCCTTGGGGTTCTTCCAGAGCCCCAATCATGCTCTTGAGAGTTCTATTAAACCTCTAAACTATGCGATTTGTTTAGGAACGATAAGCTAATGAAAATGTATAAGTGACCCCACACTCCTTCCACATGGCTGGCATATACTTAGACATAAAGTTGCTGCGTCTGTCAGACACAGCTTCTTCAGGGAAGCCAACCCTAGTAAATATGCAAAGTAAAGCTTTAGCAACTGACTTGGCAGTCACTGTCTTCAATGGGATGGCATCAGGATATCTGGTGGCATGGTCGACCAGCACCAAGATAAACCTATTGCCAGAGGATGTCAGAGGGTCAAGGGGACCAACAATGTCAATCCCTACCCTCTCAAAGGGCACTCCCGCAACAGGGAGTGGCACCAATGGAGCCTGGATTGTTGAGCCACTCTTCCCAGAGATCTGGCAAGTGGCAGAACTCCTGCAATGGCCTTCTACCTGCACCCTCATCTGAGGCCACTAGAAATGCATAGAAAACCTTTGTCCCTTAAGAACTCTGCCATTCCTAGCACCCGGGAAAAGTCCTCCCTGGAGGGCGGCAGTGTTTTGTCTAGGTTTGGGTCCGGGGTGAGGTTGAAGTCTCCTCCAATTAGTAGGCGCCCTTCTGTGAAGGAGGTGAGCACGGGGAGGATGTTGCTGAGAAAGCGGTCTTGTTCGGTGTTCAGGGCGTATATCACAGCTATGGTTACTGGGAGTTCGAGCAGGATCCCCTTAAGTAAAAGGTATCTCCCCGCCGGGTCCCGCTTGACCGAGTTCGGGTTAGTGGCACTGCACAGCTGAGGAGGATGGCTACCCCCCTTTCCACTTTTCTTCTGGCCCGATGAGCCGAAGAGTTTCGTGGGTATTGTTGAAAGTTCACTCTCTTCTCGTCCGGTTCCAGGAGTTGAGTTTCTTGGAGGCACACTATATCTGCTTCCAGATGAGCCACTCTGTGTTCCACAGACTTTCGTTTTCTGGGTGAGTTCAGCCCCTGTACATTCCATGTTACCATGGTGAGTTCTTTAGTGGTCTCCATAGTCTGGAAAGGAGCTGCAAATGAGTTACTTTAATTGCCTCGTCTGGTGCTCCACCAGAGAACCGGTCTCCCCGTAGATTATCAAGTTCCTGTTCCTGATCCCCTGTCCATGTTCCCCCTCCCCTACCCCTTCCCCAACTCAAACCAGGTCTTTAGGGCCAGCCTTCGACCAACGGGGTATCCGGCGAGGCCAACACAACCGACTAATTCGGAGGCAACAGCGCCTCGACTGATGTGTGGTGAAACAGCGGGGTCTGATATCCTGGTGTCCGCTCTTGTCTTCTGCGACTTGCATGTTCTGCGCTCTGCATGGGGGGTAGGTCATGTCATGGGCCCCTGGTCAGAGTTTATCGTCTGGGCCCTTCCGTGTGAGGCATGCTCAGCCCGTGCCCTTCGGGTTGCTTTTGGGCGGTGGGCCTCACAGCCTCCGTCATCTCTCCACGTGTGTCCAGGCGGGATTCAGATTCCCGATTTCGGGCCGACCTGGAGGGTGCGTCCTTGTCGGGATCGTTGTCCTCCACTTCCGGGTTTAAGAGCTTCTCAGCCTCCTGTAAAGTGCGGAGGAGGCAGGGTGTGCCCTCCCAGGTAAAAGCCAGGCCGTGGGGAACGGCCAATGATAGGTGGTTTTCTTCTCCCTGAGCCAGTCTGTGATGGGTCGCAGTACCTTTCTCTTTGCTAGCGTGGTGGTAGCCAGGTCCTAGTACAGGGAGATTGAGGCGTCCCTGAAGAGGGTGCGGGGTGAGTCCCTCGCTTCCTGCATGATTTCCACCTTGACTTTGTAGAAGTGTACTCTGGCTCGGACGTCGGGTGGAGTGGCCGTGTTTGCTCTTGTTCTTGTTCGGTGCACCCTGTCCAGCTCGAGTGGAGCCCCGTCCGGGAGGGTCAGTATGAATCGGAACAGGTCGTTGACGTAGGGGCCCAGTTCTGCGTCTTAGACCACCATTGGAATCCCTCTCAGACGGATGTTGTTCCGACGGGAGCGGTTTTTAGCGTCTTCCTGCTGAAGCTCGAGGGCTTCACATCTGGCCTCAAGTGCTGTGATCCTGTCCGCTCCCTCCCCGATCTCGTGGCTGTGTTCGCATAGCGTCGTCTGCACCTCTTCCGTTCTCACCTCCACCTCCCCCATTTGTTTATCCAGGACTGTGATCTTTTTCATGACCTCCTCGGTGCCCTTCTGGTATTCCTTTGTGAGAGCCTGTAGCAGCTCCTGCAAATCCGATTTGGTTACTGCCTGCGCCATAGGGGTCGGGTCCGCCTCTGCGTGTGTGCTTACCACTAGTGCCTCTGAGCAGTCCGCTTCCTTGGGTTTGTCTGTGCTCGGGGTTGCTAACAGGGTTGAGATGTCTGTCTGCTTTGTGGTTTTCAGTGTTTTGGCCATGCTGGGCAGAGTAAAAGTAAGAGTTCCTGTGGCCCCTCGGTGGGGGGGGGGTTCACTTATGCCTCTGTGGTTCTGTCAGGCCTGGGCCTCCCTCAGGGGGGGGTCCTTAATTAATTGCTGGAAAGCCGACCAGGCGTTTAGTGGGGCGGACCCTGATGATGCAGAAATGGGGTCTCGGAGGGCTCGCTTGGGGCTGCCCCCGGGGCTTGGCTGCGGGCACTCGAGGGTTGAAGTTCCGGGGGGACTGATCTTGTGTCTCCCGGAGTTGTGCAGTCCCTGGGATTTAGCTGAGGCTTGATAGTGGCTGCGCGAGGGCAAACACTTCGGAGAGATGTAGGGTCTCAGGGGGGAGATTAAGTCACAGCAGCCTTTTGTGCTCCTGTTGTCCTCGCTGAAACGGGACACAATGCCGGAGGGGGGGACCTCAATTCCCTGCCAGAGGGGAGCCCAGCCGGTGCTTGGTGGGGCGAGCCCCAGAGATGCAGGGTTGGGGTTCCCCGGAGCTGCGTAGTTCCCATGGCTTAGCTGTGGCTGCCCCTGGGGATGGCTCTTCAGAGATGTAGGGTGTCTGGGAGAGGAGTTGGGTCACTGGTCTGCCGGGGGGGCCTCCAGGATCAGGTCCCCCCATCCGCACCGGGCATTTCACCCACCTGGGTTGCTGATGGGGCCCCGGGGCAGGATCGCCGCCTCAAGTCCCTCCAGGGGCCCAGAGATGAGAGCACCAGCTGCTGGGCTGTGCGGGCTGCTGACTCTGCTTTGGTGCACCCGTCTGCAGCTCCTTCCTCGCGGCTGGCGCGGGTGCCACTGGGGGTGCTGCAGGTGCTGCTGGGGTGCTGCAGGTGCTGCCAATGCTACTGGGGTGCTGCTGGGTGTTGCTCAGAGGCTGCGGGGTGCCACACGATCCTCCAGGAGGCCCAGCAATGATTTTGTGGTCTGTCGCAGTGGTCTGAGGGCACCGGCTGCTGGGCCGTGTGGGCTGCTGTCTCTGCTTCGGTGTGCCCGTCTGCCGCTCACTCCCGCGGCTGGCTCACAGTGCTGCAGGTGCTGCTGTGGGCTCTGCAGGCCTGGCCGCACTCCAGACCGGACCTGCCTGGAGCCACAGGGAGCTCCGCCGGAGAATCAGGCGAGGCTGCGGGCTGGTCCGCGGGCCAGGGAGAGACCAGGAGAGCCCCGCTGGGTGGACTCGGCCGCCCGTGTCCGCCTACTCCTCAGGGGCCGGGCGGGAGGGGGAGACTCCCCAGGCCCCGAGGGCCACTGCTTTGCATAATGTCATTCTTGTCATCATATACACTAAGCAGATCTTTCGGAAATCTTGGATGACAGGAGGGGCCAGACCCATTATCAGACCCTCTTGTGCAACCATTGGTGCTGTGCAACCTAGCCAGCTCCAATTGGTGGTCCCTGTCCTTCTGCTATTCTGACCTCTCCAAATCCAGCTTAGCCATGCGAATTCAAGCTCATTCTCGGCCAACGAAACAGAGGACACATCATCATCATCATCATTGCTTCTCTCTACAATAGCACTAGTCAATACATTACTGGTACTTGGGATGGCCCCAGTACCTTCTGCACTATCATAGGAGGGCAAAACTTGAATCCACATTTCTTGCCAATCTGTGATCCTCTGGATCATTTCTGATTTACTACCAGTGGCCGGTACAAATCTTTCTTAGTGTCTCAGACTTAGAGGCACTCAAAGCAATATCCGCAATTGCTTCCATATTATAAGTAAAGGCAGGTGGCTTACAGTTAACTTTAACCTAAGAACACTGTGGGCATCATTACACGGATGGCGGTAAGGGAATAACGATACTGGTAAGGGATTACCGGTATCGCTAAATTCCCTTGCCAATCACGACCCGGATAACTGCTATTAGCGGCACCGCTAAGAACGGTGCCACTAATAGCGGCTAGTCCGCGGGTGTGCGACCCCTCATGTCGGCAATAGCGGCATGGCGCTAATAGCAGACCATCACAAGACATCAGGACATGCTAATAAGGGCATGGATTTGGCCAAAAAAAGCCCATACCACCATGGAGGAGATACCGGCATCGCGAACCACCAGTTAAGAGACATGACCAGTGTTCCCACCTGCCACAGGTGGCCACAATCAGCACAGGGGAAGGCAATGGAGATTGGGGCAGCAGAAAAGGAGCACACCACACCCCTGCCCACACCCCTTCCCACACCAAGATGGTTCCAATAATAGCAGCATTACATGGGCTGGAGGACATGATTGCATTGCAGCACCAACAACAACAGGAAACACAGAGGAGACACAGGAGGAGGAGAAGGGCGAGACAGGCCCAGCAAGCCCCACCAGTGCACCTAGTCATACCACAGAGGCAGCCACCAATCCCCAGGATTCGAGCCAGTCCATTCAGTCTAACCCCTGAGCAGATACACACCCTGTACCATCTGGACCGGGATTCCATCACCACCATTGTGGACATGATACACAACGACATTGTGAGCCTCATAGACATCCGTACTGCCATACCCGCTCTACTGAAGGTGGTAACTGTTCTTCCTGGCCACAGGCACCTACCAGCATACGGTAGGGCAGATGCATGGCATGGCATATCACAACCAGTATTCTCATGCACGCTGACCCAGGTGCTCGATGCCCTCCTGAAGCACACAAGTGAACACATATCCCTGCCACGGACTGCCCAGGAGATCTCCAACACCAAAGTTGGCTTCCATTCACTGGCAGGCATCCCAAGTTGCATCGGGGCCATCGACTGTACCCATGTGGAATTGGTGGTCCCACATCACAATGAAGCAGTCTACCGAAACAGAAAGCAATACCACTCCATCAATGTCCAAATGGTATGTGACTCAAACAAGATAATCACACATTGTTGAGCCCGATATCCCGGATCAACCCATGATTCAATGGTCCTGCGGAACTCAACGATACCACGCTACATGGAGCGACATGCTGGACAACATGCGTGGCTACTTGGTGAGTAGCAGGGAAAGCACATGGCCGTGTGATGTGGATAGTGATTGGGGTGGGAGAGATGCATACTCCAACTGGGTGTGATTGGGGGGGGAGATGCATACTCCAACTGGGTGTGATTGGGGGGGAGAGATGCATACTCCAACTGGGTGTGATTGGGGGTGGGAGAGATGCATACTCCAACTGGGTGTGATTGGGGGGGAGGGAGATGCATACTCCAACTGGGTGTGATTGGGGGGGGGAGATGCATACTCCTCTGGGTGTAATTGGGGGGGAGATGCATACTCCAACTGGGTGTGATTGAGGGGGGGGATAGATGTATACTCCAACTGGGTCTGTAGAATAAATGGACATATAGATGTACGCCAATGTCCACCAAGGCAGCCCACAATGGACCAGACAGAAAACCACATGCAAGTTGGAAGCTGCACAACAAAGAAATTAATCCAATACGCCAAACATGACACATCTATCCACATGCACATTGCACATCATACCATACCCTATATGACACAAAGCAGCAACATGCAGCCAATATGCAAAATGGAAATGTGCACTGAACAACATCACAACAGATATGAGCCCTTAAGTGCATGCAAAGGGATGACCTGTAGCCATTGTACTGAAACACACCCGTACACCACTACTGAAGTGCCGCTTCACAGCATGGAAACATCAATTTCAGAATGGCAGTACACTAGCAGTGTGGTACAAACGTTGCCTGGGCCCAGGAACACTAATGACCTGTCCTCACCCAGAACATGGCAATAACTGCCGGAGGCATGCATGGTGCATGTCCACTTGCAAGGACTAGCTCACCTTCTCACATTGCAGTTACACTGATCGTCTCCATGCATGCTGGGATTCGTGGATGCCAATCACAATGCAAAGTTGATTTGTGTGATATGTACAGGTTCCACTTGATGTAAAAAGTAACATATCCCATTCTTGCACCCATGCAGGTGACGCTGGCTGTCCCCTGAAGAGGTGGCTCCTTACCCCTTTACAGAACCCACAGAACAGGCACGAAGAGGAATACAATCGTGCACATACCCGTACCCGCGTGGTAATTGAGCAGACATTTGGCCTTTTGAAGATACGGTTCCGGTGCCTCAGCAGGTCGGGTGGGGCACTCCTGTACGGCCATGAGAAGGTGGCCAAGATCACCATGGCATGTGTCATGCTGCACAATATGTGTATCAGACGGAATGTGCCAATGCCCCCCGACATTGAAATGCAACCACCTGATGAGGATGATGATGGGGATGAGGAGGGAGGAGACGGGGCTGCAGGTCATGCACGAGGCGATGCCCAGGAGGGACGCGCTGTGCATCAGCATCTGATCAACCAAATATTCTGATACACATGGTCCTACTCTGTTGAATGGATGTGGGTATTTGTCCACTGGGTTTTGTGGTGAAGCGCACATTGGGCCCTGTCCCCCAATAAAGCTCACATACACAATGATAAGGTCCAAGCCTGTGTATTAACTTGCACCAGTGTGTTTAATATATTATGAGGTAAAGAAGTGCATGGACCCAATTACGCAAACACCCTTTCCCCCCTCCCCCCACAACACTCCCAAATACACCCTTTCCCCCCTCCCCCCAGAACACTCCCAAAACACCCTTTCCCTCCTCCCCCCACAACAACCCCATGTATGGCTGGTACAACGTTGCTGTCTCGCTGTATATGTGTCAGCTGCATCCGGCTGGCCCTAGTTCCCATCCCCACTCCCACCATTAGGGGGTTGGAAGGGTGTGCGCTGCATAGATCGCAAGGACCGGCGCCGGGGGCTCGTCTGCCTTGAGCTGGCAGAGGAGGAGGTGCATGGTTGTTCGTTTGGTGGTGGGGGGTTCTGTCTGTCCATAGTGTCAGCTATGCGTGTGAGGACATGCCTCACTAGTGCCATTTCCTCACAGAGCCTGTTGGTGCAGGCTTCCATGCCCTTTCTGATCTCCCTTGCATTCTCCCTGCAATCCTCCCCCAAACATGCTGCCTCATCAACATGCTGGCCAACCAGCGCTGTTATGTCCTCCTGCCGCTGTCTGATGATGGCCATGTTATGGCCACTGTGTCATGCTCGTGGGGTGGGTGCCGCACCTTGTTCTATGGGTCCAGCATCAGGCGAGGACACCGGTGGACTCCAGCACCCTGCCACAATTTCATCGCCAGACTGGGCATGGCTGCTGGATTGTGATGTGGGGCGTGGGCTTGGTTCTTTTGATTGCTGGGGTCTGGGGGTGTGCTCTTGCATGGCCAAGTCACAAGTGTCCTCCACATCGGACAGCGGTGCTGTGGCTGCTGCCTCGCCAATGGAACTGTTGGCAGCAGACAGTGGCCCTTCCGTGGGTGGTTCGTGCGTTGGGGGGATCACTGGAGTGGGTGTAGCAATTGTTTCGGCCGTAGGTTCACGTCTTGGTGATGTGGGTGGCTTGCTGTTTTTGGCCCTCGGCGGGAGTGCACTCTTCCCTGTGCCCCTCGATGTTCTGGCGATGTTGCCTGACTCATTTCCCCTGGGTTGTTTCTTGGCGGGGAGAGCCTGTGTCGCAGTGTCCTGCTCATTGCTGTCAGTCTGTGAGCCTGTGGGGGACAAAGAGGGGGATGGCATTGGTGATAGGTCAACGTGCTTCATGCAGATGTTGTTCATCATGCTGTTCTATGCATTTGGACTTCATTTGTGGGCATACAGGTCGTAGAACTGTTGGGTGGGTCATTCATGCATGGGTCTGGGTGGCACGTGTCTGTGGTGATGAGTGCATGTGTGTGTGTTGGGATGTGACCCTCACATGAGCAGGGTTGTGTGCATGTATGTTTGTGGCCACATCAATGAGCTGATTTAGGGCTCACATTTGGGGGGGTACCTCATCTTTCACAGTGCAGTGTTTAACACTCACCTCCATCTGACGTTGTGGGCGCACCACGCTCCATTATGCCAACTCCCTCTATGGATTCCACACCTATGGTGCTCGCGCAGGTCTCCTCCCACTCCATCAGTTTGATAGGGGATCCTCCACCACCTCCTGTGGCCATGGCCAGGTTCTGGTTGGCAGCCAGTATGCTGCGTACATGGTGGCGGAGATCGTCCCACCGCTTCCTGCAATCTTTCAGAGTGCGGGGGTTGGTGCCCACTGCACTAACTTTCTGGGCCACCCAGATTGCCTTTTTATTTTATTAGGGTGACACGCTGCATGCCATTTGCGATCACCACATCCACGTTGGCGGCAAGCGTGTCAGTGAGCATGATGAGCTCTTCATTGGTGAATTGCTCCTTCCGCTGCCGCTCCGCTCCTTTTTTGATTGAATTGGGCATTGTCAGGGGGTCTTGGATGATTTTGTATGGCACTGGTGTGGATGCAGGTCCTGGGGGCAGAGGATGGCAATGGATTGTGTTTTGAAAGATGGCTGCCGTGCTCATTCCCGTTCCTGTGGGATGACGCTACTTTCGGTTCCGTCTATTTACGGTGATCGCTAATAACGGTCACCGCTAATGCCGTGTTGCAGGAGGTCGAAAGTGCTATCAGCGATTTCATCGGTGCCGCTAAGGGTCTTTACTGGGTCTTTACCGGCATGGCGGTAGGGTCATTACCGGCATGGCGCTAAGCTCGTGCCCGCGTACTCGTAATGGCACGCAATTAGCGGCCTCTTGCCTACGCGGACACGTTGTTAGCGCCATGCCAGTAAAGGTGGTATCTTACCGCCTACCGTGTAATGAGGCCCTGTGTCTCTCGTGTAAACAGGGAACACATCATCATCATCATCATTATCATCATTGCTTCTCTCTACAATAGCACTAGTCAATACATTACTGGTACTTGATACCAATAATGTATTTAAATTGATACTGGTACTGGTACCCTCCTCCCCAAGCACAACCACTACAGAAACTAACACCATTCCACCATCTACCAATATTAAAGGAGCCCTTATCAATGCTTGTTCCCTTGTTACCCATGCCTCAGAGATTGCTGATCTTATTATCTCAAACAGCCTAGACTTCTTGGCTGTTACGGAAACCTGGCTACACCAGGCAGCAGGTCCAGCACATGTTATGCTCACCTGATCTCTGCAGGGACGTTGGGGCACGGTTGGAGCCCTCCCTAGATTTGGCTCCCCTGGATCTGGATCTACCCCCAGCTGCTGTAGTGTGGACTGCTCTGGTCGCTGGCAATGCCCTTGGGAGAAGGTAAGAGGCATTGAAAATGCTGCAGCTGAACTGCGATCCCCCTCGAACCCCTCATGCCAGAATGAGAGGAGCATGCATTTTCCCATAAGCTCTCACCTGTTGTTTTGTAAAGATGAGCTCTCCGTCCTGCTTCTCCTCAGCAGGGGTGCTGTAGATAGACCTAGTTGCTTCACTGGTCCATATACGTAATGGCCCAGACTGGCTACGACCAATCCACTTTGGAGGTAAGTGTTCGTAACTCCGTATGCTTTTGCAATGTCTTTTCCAATGATTCTTATAATGTCTTTCATTTTCCCAATAGGTGTGAAGATGGCCACGCTGTGCCGCGGTGTTGGAAACGAGCCTGCACGGTGCCAGAAGGGGAATGGAGTGGCCCCACTGGAAGGTAAGTTGGGTTTCAAGGTAATACGCAAGGCTTAGGTATTGCATGGCCCAGCATTAAATGTTTATACAGTTTCTAACCTTGTGCATTCCTTTTCTCTTGCAGGGATAGCCTGGCGTCGAATGATGGAGAGCGGCGATCCGAGAACCTGTCCGTGGCTGGTAGATGGAAGATCCGTGAGGATGCTGGATGAGAAGAAGACTCCCGCGTAGGTGCGCTCGGACAGGAGCGGATGAGATTAGAGATAGAATGGCTGGATTCCGGTAAGATGCACGCTGCGCTGTGAGCTATGGTATGGCTGGATTCGGGTAAGATGCACGCTGTGCTGTTCGTGATGGTATGGCTGGATTCAGGTAAGATGCGCGCTGTGCTTTGAGCAATGGTATGGCTGGATTCAGGTAAGATGCACGCTGTGCTGTGATCAATGGTATGGCTGGATTCAGGTAAGATGCGTGTTGAAGATGATATCCAGGCACAGATGGGATGCGTGTGAACTGGAAACAGGTAAGAGCTTCAGACGGCGGTAGGTGCTACGCTGCACAGAGCAGACAAACGCGAAGCATCTAAATGCCGGTGGGGCTGGCTTAAATAGCCTGGCCTTGTGGCACCACCTCACCACTCCCATAGACTTCTGCACGTGCCTTTCCATGCCTTCCCATGGCCATGCCCGGCCTGGATGTACGTGCTTTGTACACAAAGTGTGCACAGCACACTTTTCTATGAGCCAGGCGCCAAAGGTGCCAGGACAGAGTCCATTTGGTCCCTTTGGAGGATGAAAGTGATGGCCCTTGGTTAGAGGTTATGACAGCACTCCCCCTCAAGGCCCCTCTCATGGGTGTTCCTGCTCCTGGTCCTGGCTTGGTGGGATTGTCTCGATGGAATTGCTTGACTAGTAGTGGAGCATGGACAAACTCAATAGGTTCCCATGTACGATCCTGAGGTCCATAACCTTGCCAATCAATCAAGTAGTATAGTTTTGATCGCACTATTTTGGAATCCAGAATGTTCTTGACTTAATACTCCGGTTCACCTTGTATGATTTCTGGCTCAGGAAGTGTTGAGATTCGAGTGTCAAGTTTCATTGGTTTTAGAAGGGATACATGGAACACCGGATGGATTCACATGTTGACTGGTAATTCCAATTTCATGGCAGCCGGGTTAATGATGGCTTTGATGTGGTAAGGCCCTAGGTATCTTGGAAGGAAGGCCCGAGGCCCCTTCAATGGAGTGTTTTTGGACGCCAACCAAACTTTATCCCCATCTACTGCGGAGCCTCTTTTCTATGTCTATCCTCAAATCTCTTTTGTTGTTCCTTGGCTCGGTTCAAGTTTTTGGTAGCTTCTTTGAGGGACTGAGTGATGATTTTATGTAAGGAAGTGATTTCTGGCATTTCTAATTCGTCCAGCGGATCGAAGGAGGATCCCCTAGGATGTCGGCCATTCATTGTGTAGAATGGTGTCTGTCCAGTACTAGTATGCATAGAGTTATTGTAAGCAAATTCAGATAACCAGAGATTGTTTTTCTGTTGCAACATACATCTCAGGTATTGCTCGAGAGTCTGGTTGGTCCTTTCCGTTTGACCATCGGTTTGGGGGAGTTGACTCGTGGATTACCGCAGGTCGATTTGGGCTATCTTACAACATCTTTTCCAGAAAGGTGAGACAAATTGCGTTCCGCGGTCAGAAACCAGTACAGACAGAAAACCCTTGCATGGTGGTAGATCGGTTATGAACTCCATAGACAGAGTGTGCCACAGTGCTGGTGGTACTGTTAATGGGCGCAACAGCCCTGCAGGGCGTGACTTCTGGGATTTGAGTTGGGCACAAACACTGCAAGTTGTAATAAATTGGGTAACATCCTTTCTCCAGGTGGGCCACCAATAATTCTTTTGGATCATTGCTCGAGTCTTGGTGATTCAAGGATGTCCTTCCACCAGCGACTCATGGTAGTTGGATATTATTTTGTTTTGCATTTCCTTGTCTCGGATATATAGTCTTCTTTGAAAATAGGGTAAGTTGTCTTTGATGGAGTACTGGTCTCCCTTACGTAACCAATCTTGTTGGGCTGATTGATCCATTTGGAATTGTGGATCAGCTTTCAGGTCTTCCCAGCTGGCTGTTACAGCAATCTGGTGTTGAATCTGTTCTTCAGGAATAATGGCTACTGGTTCTGATGGATTGAAGGCGTCTTTGTATTCCCCCATGCGAGATAAGGCATCTGCTTTACCGTTACGCACTCCGGGTCTGTAAGTTATGATGAAATCATATTCGGCAAAGAAAAGAGGCCAGCGAAGCTGACGCGATGATTGAGCCTTAGCTGTTTTCAAATATTGCAGATTACAGTGATCAGTGATAACCGTGACCATATGTCTGGCTCCTAGGAGGTAATGTCTCCAGGTTTTGAGGGCTCCTTTAATTGCTAGCAATTCTTTGTCAGTGATTGCATAGTTTTTTTCTGGTGAGGAAAATGTACGGGACCAAAATGCTTTGGGATGTAACTGTCCCATCTCATATCTCTTTGTGATTATACTGCCCCCATTGCTATACTGGAGGCGTCAGTCTCAACCACATAAGACAGATCAGGTTGAGGATGCCTAAGGACAGGTGCTGAGGTGAAGGCCTGTTTTAATTCTTGGAAGGCGTTCTCGGCTTCGGAAGACCAGAATAATGTTTTATTCTTCTTAGGAGAGACATGATAGGATGTACGCTCTGTGAAAGGTTGGGGATAAACCGTCTATAAAAGTTAGCAAACCCGAGCACACCTTGCACTCCCTTGGTAGTGGTCAGGGAAGGCCACTGAAGAATGGCATCTACCTTGCGTGTGTTCTTATGAACTCCTCGTGGAGTAAGCATGAAGCCCAAAAACTCAACTTCCGTGACATGGAAAAAGCATTTTTCTAATTTGGCAAACAGCCGATGCTGACAAAGTTTTTCTAGAACTGCCCTTACATGGCCAACATGATCTTCCTTAGACGCTGAGTAAATCAGGATATCGTCGATGTAAACAAGGATGCAGACGTCTAATAGTTTGTGAAGTACATCGTTCATGAAGACCTGGAACGCTGCTGGTACATTGCATAGCCCATAGGGCATCACCTGATACTCGAAAAGCCCATACTTTTTTCGGAAGGCTGTCTTCCATTCGTCGCCCTTTTTTACTCTCACAGGGTGATAGGCTCCTCGTAGGTCTAGTTTCGTGTAGATTCGAGCATTCTTCACCTGATAGAGTAATTTGGGGATGAGTGGCAGAGGGTATCTGTTCTTAACAGTGATTTGGTTTAACGCCCTATAATCTATACACATTCTGAGGTCGCCCTCCTTCTTGGGTACGAAGAAGAGAACTGAGGAGGCAGGAGACTTAGACGGGCGGATGAAACCGTTAGCTAGGCACTGATCTAGGTAAGTCCGTAGATGTTGGTTTTCTTGCTCAGTTAAAGCGTAGATTCGACAGCAAGGTATTTGTGCTCCAGGAACCAGGTCGATCTGGCAGTCGTAAGGCCTGTGTGGTGGTAGGGTATTCGCTTGTTCCTTTTGGAACACGTCCTTATAGTCCAGATATTCAAGGGGCAAGGCACCAGAGAGCCCCAAGATGGGTTTAGCCTTGATTTTCAGACCCTTCACACTCTTGTGGTAGCAATCCTGGGGTTATGAGTTTCGAGCCACGGCATTCCGAGGATCATCTGGAACTGGGCTGCCCCGATAAGATCAAAATAAATGTCTTCCCGATGGCCGTCCTGACAAATCAGCATAACTTTGTCGGTATGTTGCATTACTGGGCCGGATGACAACTGAGAGCCATCCACTGCGGTGACATTTTCCGATTGTAGTTTCTGCTGGAGAGGAAGGCCTATTCATGCGACCAGATCCTGATCGATATAGTTACCCACCGCTCTACTGTCAATATACGCTTCCAAAGCATGTACCTTTGATGGTTGCTGGTGGCGGACTACAGGTACCGGGATGACCAGATGTGAGGTCTGAACAACTTTCTTCATTTCGCTCGACAAGTGGACCCCTACACTTGCCGGGCATTGGAGTTTTCCGGGGTCTGATCTTGTTCATCATTGCTGTTGTCCGTTGCACCCACTACTTTCTTGGGAGATTTTATTGGGAAATCCCGAAGGAAATGTCCTGCCTTGTCGCAATATAAACAAAGTTGTTGTTTCCTCCTTTTTTCTCTTTCAGCTTTGGATAAAGGGGCCCGTAATCCCCCAATCTGCATGGGTTCTGTTGGCTCATGAGTTTTCACGTGGTTGTCCCTGGGTCGCATATAAACCGACCTCCCTTCAGTTCTAGTGCGGTCCATCTTCCGGTCTTGTAACCTATGGTCCAGATGTACCGTCAGATTAATGTGTTCTGCACAACACTCGAAGGGTTGACCACTTGCGAGTACATGCTTTAACTCCCCAAGCAACCCTTGATAGAACAGTGTGGTTCTCTTTTCTTCGGGACAGTTGGTTTGTGCAATGAGGCGATTAAAGGTGGCAATATAAGTCAGCAGATCATGGCTTCCCTGTCTGAGGGACAACAGTTCGTTATTCAGGGCTTGTCCTTGGGTGTGCCAAGCAAACAACTTCTCCAATTCTCATTGAAATTCCCCAAAATTGTGAAGTACAGGATCATCCTGGTTTACTAATGGTATGGACCAATCCGCTGCGCTGCCTCCCAAATATGAAAGTACAAAGGCAACTCTGGCGCTATCATTAGAGAAAGCCCCAGGGCGACACAAAAAATGAAGACGACACTGGTTCATGAATATGGCATCTTTGTTGGGATCACCAGTGAACTGTTCGGGTGAGGCCAATGGTACTGCCCCCGGAAGTACCACTTGAACTGGTGGTGATGGCTGTGGCAAGGGGGTTGGTGCAATTCCGGGTAAAGGAACTTGCCCTGCATGAGTTTAAAGCATCTGCCGTGCCAGATCGTCAGTTCGTTCTCGAGCGACAATAAGATCCCTTCTTAAGGCATTAGTCTCTTGTCTGGAGGCATGCACTTCAGCTCATAGTTCCCCCAGTACTTGGGCCAACTGGTCAGTCTCTGAGGTTTCCATTACGCCCAGGCAGAGGTTCGGAGAGGCTCACCTAATCCCTGTGGGGACGTTGGGGCACGGTTGGAGCCCTCCCTGGATTTGGCTCTACTGGATCCGGGTCTACCCCCAGCTGCTGTAGTGTGGACTGTTCCGGTCGCTGGCAATGCCCTTACGAGAAGGTAAGAGGCAGTGAAAATGCTGCGGCTGAATTGCGATCCCCCTCAAACCCCTCTTGCCAGAATGAGAGGAGCATGCGTTTTCCCATAAGCGCTCACCTGTTGTTTTGTAAAGATGAGCTCTCTGTCCTGCTTCACTTCAGCAGGGGCGCTGTAGATAGACCTAGTTGCTTCACTGGTCCGTATACGTGATGGCCCAGACCGGCTGCGACCAATCCACTTTGGAGGTAAGTGTTCGTAACAATGATTATTGTCTGTATGCGTTTACAATGTCTTTCCAATGATTCTTATAATGTCTTTCTTTTTCCCAATAGGTGTGAAGATGGCCACGCTGCGTCGCAGTGTTGGAAACGAGCCTGCACGGGAATGGAGCGGCCCCACTGGAAGGTAAATTGGGTTTCAAGGTAATACGCAAGGCTTAGGTATTGCGTGGCCCAGCGACAAATGTTTATACAGTGTCTAACCTTGTGCGTTCCTTTTCTCTTGCAGGGATAGACTGGCGTCGAATGATGTAGAGCGGCGATCAGAAAACCTGTCCGCGGCTGGTAGATGGAAGATCCGTGAGGATGCTGGATGAGAAGAAGACTCCCGCGTAGGTGCGCTCGGACAGGAGAGGATGAGGCGAGAGATAGTATGGCTGGATTCAGGTAAGATGCGCGCTGCGCTGTGAGCGAAGGTGTTAGGGAGAATTCTCATTTATGGCTAATTTCCCTTACCTAGTGAGTCCCTCAGCAGCTTTGCTGGATTTCTGGGGTTTATTTTTTCCACCTGGTAAGAGTGTGAACCTTTTTCCCACTCTTACATGTGTTTTGCCATGTGTATTTCTACTTTTTGTGTGATTTGGGCTCTGGAGCCACACCACTCCATGAGCCCAACTTTTTGTGTGTTTTACACAGCGCCTTCAGTGCAGTGACACAGGGTTGTCTCTAAGACTTCCCACTGACTCCATTTTTCTGGGGCTGACTACTGTCCCCCAGAAACAGGTAAAGTTGCCATTTTCTTTATGTAGTCATTTAACCTACAGACCCAGTAAACCCCATCTTACATGGAGTATTGGAAAGGGTTAACTCTGATCCCTTTTTGTCTGTACCTCCTGGGGCCTTGTTTCGCTCCCTTAACACTAAGGGCCTCATTACACGGTAGGCGTTAAGGGTTTACCGGTAACAGTATTTTACCGGTACCGGTAAACCCTTACCGCCTTACTACGAGGTCCCTTTGTGGGTTGGAGAATTTAACGCCTGCTTTTTGCAGGTGTTAAAAACCAACCCGCAAAGGGACCAGGGAGCTAATTACGGTACCGCAATTTGCGGTGCTGTAATTAGCACCTTCCCCATTCCCATTATGCCCTATGGGGCAAAAATGGGTATGGGGAAGGGCAATGGGGGAAGGGGGAATTACCGCCCCACCAACCTTGGAATAGGGCGGTAATTCCCCTTTCCACTAAGGCGGTGCCAGTATTTTACCGGCATGGACCAAGGTGCTAATAGCACCTTGGTCCACCGCCGTCCGTGTAATGAGGCCCAAAGACTTGGCTGGTGGCAATGGTACCTACCCTAACATTTCTACGGCGATTATAGTATATAAACGTGGTACTGTTTTAGGCTATTGTGTTAGCCTCGAACATAAACCCGCTTGACCAAATATATTTTATTTTGGCTCCGGTCGGGTTTAGTCGCCATTTCATTGTGTTAACATTCTTCTTGTGTTTTACTTTGCGCGGCAAACTAGGTTTGCCTTCTTTGTTCACTGTCTTTTAGCGGGCTTCTACCTAGAAGCCCTCCTCAAGGTGCCTGGGTGTCTAGGTGGGCTGAATGTGATGGAGGGGTGTACTCACCCCCTGCACAGGGTATCCTAGGAAACCCAAGTCGCACTTTGACATAATTGGGCAAGGTGGTTATCCGGGCTGGACAACCCCCCTGCTGGGTGATTGACAGCCAGGCTGTGTGAATGGGGGTTTTGCGCATAAAAGGCAAGTCTCTTGGGCTGGAAGTCAGAAAGTCGCCACTGGACCTACAAGGAACTGACGAGAAGTGGAGGAGAGGTCGACTGCTGCAACTACCCTGCACCAATGAAGCCCTGCTGCAGTCCTGAGCTCTCTACCCTTCAATGAATAAGAGGAGATCCAGTCCGGAGTCATCTTTCCTTGAGCCTGGTGGGGATAACCAGCTCATCTTCTTCAGCCAGAGGTCGCGTTTGTGGTCGAAATCGCTGCACACTGCTGTAGTGGTCCAGATAGCCACCTGAAGAACCTCTCCTGTTTTTAAGGAGCGCACCTTTTATTCATTATCGCTGCTTCCGGCCTCATCCCTATGTGGTGCGGACCCCCTCATCGTCCTTCTTCGTGCTGAAGCTGCAGGAAAGCGTGGGTCTGCGGGAAACCAACAGGAAAAATAGCCATGGCACCAGCTTCGTTCTTTGAGAAAGGTACTGTGTCCTGTTTGAGGAATCTTGGGTGATATCCCTATTTCTCTACTTAAGGCTTGTTCTTACTTTTCCTTCCTTCTTATAACTTTTGCTTCCGAAAATTGACAATATCAAAGTACTCTTGGCAATGTTGAATCTTGAACTGTCCGACTGTGTGATCCTCGACAACAGGCACCCGGTGTCACTTGACTTTGGCTCCGCCCCCTTGTCTATGTGTGTGTCCTTCAATTCTGTCTGCCTAACCAACATATTGCCTGTGATTTTTGCCCCCAACTCTCTCTGGGTATTTCGGGTGCTAAGTGTGTTTTTACCCCGGTAGCATTTCTTGCCGCGGATACGCGTTTATTTAGTAGACCGAACTGTCAAAAAGTGATCGCAATTGTATTCATGGTAATGTGTTTTGTTTCATAACACCGGTCCATTCAAACACGGGGTACTTACCTCTAATAATACTGTACAAAGTGAATTGGTTAGTTGTAGTATATTTTACGTGTGGTTTTTAAAGTAATAGAAGTGTCGTGTTAATAACAAATGGTTTAAAAATAAATGTACTTATATTTTTTACCTGAAACCTTGAGTCAGTGTTTGCTTGAGTCACAGTAATTGTGGTCCCTTTGTGTAATCTCTGCTACTTCTCATATACTCTTGCGATAAGCCTGGTTGCTCCGCTACTGCTACCACTTTAACATAGTAGCACAGGCTTGTACCAAAGGTAAAACTTGTATTGCCACCTGTAGTCTTAATTGTGTGTAGTGGTCACTAAGGGCACTGCACAGGATACTGCCTAACAAAAGGCCCACACGTACCCCGTCCGCACCCCAGCATAATCGCGTACACCAGTCACAACAGCCACATTGGGTGGAAAGGCCAGCGCGTACCCCGTCTGCACCCCAGCGTAATCGCGTACTCCAGTCGCAGGAGCCAAATCGCATGGAAAGGCCCGCGCGTACCTGTACCGCACCCCAGTGTAAACGCGTACCCCGGTCGCAACAGCCAAATCGCGTGGAAAGGCCCTCACGTACCCCTACCGCACCCCAGCATAATCGCGTACCCCGGTCGCACCAGCCAAATCACGTGGAAAGGGATGCACGTACCCCATCCGCACCCCAGCATAATCGCGTACCCCGGTCGCACCAGCCAAATCGGGTGGAAAGGCCAGCGCGTACCCCTACCACACCCTAGTGTAATTGCGTACCCCGGTCACACCAGCCAAATTGTGTGGAAAGGCCCACGCATACCCCGTCCGCACCCCAGCGTAATCGCGTACCACGGTCGCACCAGCCAATTCGCGTGGAAAGGGCCACGCGTACCCCGTCCGCACCCCAGTGTAATCACGTACCCCGGTCGCACCAGCCAAATCGCATGGAAAGGCCAGCGCATAACCCTACCGCACCCCAGCGTAATCGTGTACCCCGGTCGCACCAGCCAAATTCTGTGGAAAGGCCTGTGCGTACCCCGTCCGCACCCCTGCGTAATCGCGTACACCGGTCGCACCAGCCAAATCGCATGGGAAGGCCTGCGCCTACCTCATCTGCACCAGCCAAATCGCGTGGAAAGGGCAATGCGAACCCCGCAATACATGCAAAAATCCCCTGGAAGCACACGCCTCCCGACGGGACAGCCACACCCCAGCAGCCATCAGCCGTGACCATACCCTGCAGGCAGCCCACAACACATGGGACCCCCCATCACCCGTGACCATACCACGCAGGCAGCCCACAACCCATGGGACCCCCCATCACCCGTGACCATACCCCGCATGTAGACCACAACACATGGGACCCCCCATCACCCGTGACCATTTACCGCAGGCAACCCACAACCCATGGGACCCCCATCACCCGTGACCATACCCCGCATGCAGGCCCCGCCTCATGTCCCCATCCCCACCTGTGATGGCAACCTACATGCAGGCCCTGCCTCATGTCCCCAATCCCCCCACCTGTGATGGCAACCTGCAGGCAGGGCCCACCTCATGCCCCCCCACTGAGGACCGATAGACATCAATGCAGCAGATGTCAAATGAAAAGCCACCACACGCTGCAGACTTAAAGTGCACCTGAACACCTATCCATTGTACATACACACCACAACATGCCACATGCCAATGGATGTCAAACATAACACATGCATGCATGTGTGCACACACATGTACAACAACGGCCAGCATCATGGACATAGAACAGAGTAAGCAAGAGCGAAACTTGGCCTAAACCATCAAGAACAGACACCACTTTGATTTAAAATGAAAAAATATGTATTCAAGACAGTGGGCCTCATTATGAATCAGGCGTTAAGGGGTTAACGGCGCCGAAAACGGCGCCGACCCTTAATGCCTGAATACAAGGTCCCTTAGCGCCATGGTGATATTAACGCCTGCTTTTTGCAGGCGTTAAAATCCATGGCGCTAAGGGACCATGGTGCTAATTACGCCACCGTAATTTACGGTGGCGTAATTAGCGCCTTCCCCACTCCCATTATGCCCTATGGGGCAAAAATGGGAATGGGGAAGGGTAAAATGGGAAATGGGGATTTACCGCCCCACTCACCTTGGAATGGGGCGGTAAATCCGCCATCCACCATGGTGTAAACGTAGTTTACACCATGGTGGTAAGGGTACGACCCAGGCGGTAACTTACCGCCTGGGTCGTAATGAGGCCCAGTATTTAACTCATACTCATATAAAACTAATTTACCAAATGAGTACCAAATGAGCAAATAAAGAAAAGAGTGTCAAAAAATAAATAAATAGCAAATCAAACAAATGAAGCTGAAATCAAAGATTGCCACATGTCCATAAAGTAGTGAAAAAATGAAAACACAAATTCAAAGAAAACCATTGCTCCATGGTGAAAAGAAAAATATGTGTCCAAAAGAGAACTATTTACAAAAATCCAGGGTCCATTGTCCCAAACCATGTCCGAAAAAGAAGAACCAAAAAAACAAAGAGCTATGTACAATACGTGGAGTAAAGTCACAGAACTATGTACAGTGGCAGTGGGCTACTACTGTGGCTCACCATTTCCCCCCAAAGTCTAAGCCAGGGCATCATCGAACTCTACGTCGATCTCACTTAGGCGGGCCTGTGCTCCCCCCTCGAGGGCTTGCAGGGACTCCAGCGTGCCTCTCTCAAACTCCCTGCAAGTCTCCTTGACTGCTCTGCCTGACCAGGGTATTCTCTGCCCTGGCGATGGTGAGTCGTGCCCCCTGTCTGCTGGCCAAGTCACCCCAACATGGAAGACATCATTGTAGAAAGGTCCACGTGTGCCTCCTGCCCGATGGCCCATACCTGCCTCTCCTCCATTGGAAGCCTTGAGTCATGCCGCCTCCTACGCTGAGCCTTCCGCCGTCGAAAAGCCTGGTGCCTGCTCCTCCGGGACAGCTTCCGGGATGATGACAACCCCCAGTGCTGTTGTGCATGTGCCCTGTTGCTTGTTGCCTGCTCTTCAACCATTGCCACATGTCCTGTCGCCGGATGGATCTCTGTGGTGACCACCTCTGCTGATCCTCCGTCGACTCCCGATCCTGGCAGGGATGTGGGCTCCACCGGACTGGCCGCCGGGGTTAGGACAGGTGCACAGGGGGCCCTGGTGGTATCTGGGCCGGAAGACAGCAGAGAGGATGACTGGAGCACAGAGGAGGCAGACACGGAGGGGGTCACAAAAGTGGCCAGCCCATGCACCGATTGCGATACCAGGAAATGTGCCAGCTCATTCAAGAGACAGCAGACCTCCTTGTAATGACGTGCAAGCTCCTGATTGGAAGCCTGCACATCATCACGAACTGAGTCTACCCACCCCATGATACCGGCTAGCACAGGCATTGGTCTTTCCATCTGGGTGGAAACTACCGCCACCTGTGGACGGGTCTGGCCTAGGGCATGCCCGCAGGTGCATACTGCTGCAGTTGCAGTACCAGGGACAGGATTAGGCACATGCACCTCCACGCCGACCTGCACTGCCTCTGGCCCCTGAACCTGGACTGCAGCAGTCACACCTACATCACCACCCCCGCCAGGCTGCATGGGCTGGACTGATGTGGCCTCCTCCCTCCACCCCCCTGCCAACCTGGATGCATCTCCACTTTCTTCCGCAGTGTCTTGCCCCTCTCCCTCCCACTACTGAGGAGTCCTCCACCAGCTTCGCCCTCTTGGACATACCCTCAGCAGCTGCGTCCGTTGACTCATAGGCGGCACCAGTCTCCTCGCTCCTGGAAGATGACAGTACCTGGGAGGATGACTGGGCTTTGCGTATATGCCTGGTTCAGGCATCCCTGCTGCCTTGCTCCACAGCACCTTCTCTGCCCTCTGCTTCCATCGTCGCTGTGGATGGGGAAACATAGAAAACATACATCAGGGTACTGAACATATGTGTGTATGTCACAATGCAATTGTACATCAGTGGCACTCTCAAAGGTCAGAACCATCATCACCGTCCACTACACATAGGGAAGTGACATTCACACACTGTTATGCTCACCTGGATCCCACACGGGCGCCAAACGGAACTGGACTGCTACGGACTCCACCAGCGTGACTCGTAGAGCGGGGATGGCTGACTGGAGTGGCCCTCCTAGTTTCATCTGCTTGACCCGTAAGAATAATCTCCTAAAGGTAGGAAAAGGGAATTAACCACCCGTGGAAGAGAGGATACACGCACTCAGTTGTTCCCCACTGAACACCTCCTGTATTCCCTTTCACTGGTCTCACCTTATAGTTTGAAAAGATGAGCTCTCCATCCTGCTTGGAACGCAGGGGCGCGTAGAAAACCAGTTACTTCACTGGTCTGAAGGAGTTGGGCGAGTTCCAGACAATTGATGTCTCCGAGGTAAGTAGCATATAGTTCTTTAGCATTCAAAATGTCTGTTATTCACTCTTGCCCCTCTTTTCTCCCCTTTGTTCTTCCAGCTTTAGCCGAGGGATGATCACCTCATTGGAAGCGCTCAGGTAAGAGTCTGTATTACCCAAACTGTCCGGCGGAAAATAATGGTCCAAATGTATTTAACTGACTACCTTTTGTCTCCTTACAGGTGTGCAGAAGAAGAAATGGTGTGCAGAAGAAGAATGCCTCGGGCGATGGACTCAAGTAAGTATCTTGCGATAAAAGAAGATTGTCCTTGTTGGCATTAGGCTCACCTTGTTATTTGTGTGTCTTTTCAGATGCCAGGATTTTGGCGACCAGGCGATGGAGGCTTCGGCGGATCGTGGAGATGCTGTGAAGACTGGTGAGTATGGCGCGGCGCTGCAGCTGGCGATGCGACGCGCTTGAAAAAGTCTTTTTCTCTATTCGAAGGTGCGGCAGCTCCGAGAACTGCTGATGATCGTAGGTAATGTCCTTGTTCTAACCTTTCCTTCTTCTTTCCCTTCTTTCTAGGATCTGGTCCGGAGTCGAGGCGGGCGTGGCTGAAGACTGGATGCTTGGCGTGCAGGCACGGTGAGCGTTATGCTGCAGAAGGCAGAATAACGCGAAGCGTGTGCTGTTCATCGGGCGTGGTTTAAATAGCCTCCAAAGTAGTCCCAGGTAAGAAGTCCCAAAACCACACCCAAGCAAAAAATAGTCCCTAAAGAAAAGGAATCCCAGTGGGTGCTTGGATGCCTGTTTCCTGGGCAGATGGACTTCATTAAGGTTGTTCTTCTCACTGGTCCGGGTTTGTCTGGGGAATTCCGATGGAATTTTTTTTATCAATCTTGGTGCATGGACGTAGTTACTCGGTTCCAATGACCTTTCCTGTGGCCCATAACCCTTCCATCCTACCTCGATCGGAAACCAATACGGAGGGGAATCCGTGTATTCGAACAATATTTTCAAGAAATTGCTTATCCAAGGTTGAAGCTGAAGGTAGCCCCTTCAAGGGGTTGAAATGAGCCATCTTGGAAAAAAGGTCCACTATAACTAGAATGGTGTTAAATCCATTACTTGTGGGAAGGTCAGTAATAAAGTCTCGGGATAAGGTGTGCCAAAGCGTAGGCGAAATGTCCAAAGGTTGTAAAAGACCAGCTGGTTTCCTCTTCAAGGACTTATTTTGGGCACAAATACCACAAGACAACACAAATGATTTTACGTCTTTCCGCCAAGTCGGTCACCAGAATTGTCTTTTGATTTTGGCCTCAGTCTCGACGATTCCAGGGTGTCCTTCAATCAGAGCATCGTGGTAATTGGATATAACTAAGTCCCGTAGTTCCTTGGTTGGTAGAAATGGACGACCTTGATAGTAGGATAGACCATCGATGACTGAATAATCTTGGCCCTTGTTTAACCAGTCTCGTAATGCTGCTGGGTCGAACAGCTGTTGGATTTTAATATGAACGTCATCTAAAGTTTGTAGAGTGGATATACCAAATATTCTTTTCTCCGAAATTATAAGTACTGGTTCAGGGCTTGAACATGCTTCTCCCATTCCGATACGGGGTGCAGACGTCTGTTTTGCCATTTCGACAACCTGGTTGATAAGTAATCACAAAATCAAATTCCGCAAAGAATAAGGCCCACCTAAGCTGACGTGATGATTGGGCCTTGGCTGTCTTTAAATGTTGCAAATTCCTGTGATCGGTGATTACAGTGATGGTATGCCTAGCACCGAGAAGATAATGCTGCCAAACCTTGAGCGCTGACTTGATGGCCAGAAGCTCCTTGTCGGTAACAGCATAGTTTAGTTCAGGTGCTGAGAATTTTCTTGACCAGAATGCTACTGGATGAAGTTGGCCAGTCTCAGGATCCTTCTGGGAAAGAACGGCCCGCATGGCTAAGCTAGAAGCATCAGTTTCCACCATGTATGGAAGTTCAGGACGTGGATGACTTAAAATGGGAGCAGAAGTGAATTTTTGTTTTAGATCCTCGAAGGCCCTTTCTGCTTCTTCTGTCCATAGGAAGCGTTTATTCTTTCGCAAGACGGCCGTGATGGGGTGTACAATATGTGAGAATTCAGGAATAAATCTGCGGTAGAAATGAGCAAATCCGAGCATGCTTTGTACTCCTTTAACTGAGGTGGGTGAAGGCCACTTGCGGATAGCATCCACCTTTCGTGAATCCATTCGAACTCCATTTGGGGTCAGGATAAATCCAAGGAATTCAACCTCCGTAGAGTGGAAGACGCACTTTTCCAATTTCGCATATAACTGATGCTTACATAGTTTTTCAAGGACAGTACGAACATGTTTCACAGTGTCTGATTCTGCGGAGGAGTACACTAAAATGTTGTCTATGTATACAACAACACAGACGTCAATGATTTCACGAAGAACATCGTTCATAAAATACGCGAAGGCTGCCGGTGCATTGCACAGCCCGAAAGGCATCACCTGATATTCGAACAATGCGCACTTGGTGCAAAAGGCAGTCTTCCATTCATCAACTTTCTTAACTCGTACCAGATGATATTCCCCTCTGAGGTCTAACTTAGTGTAGATACGGGCATCTTTTACTTGGTCCAGTAATTCTGGGATCAGGGGCAGCGGGTATCGATTTTTTACCGTAATTTGGTTTAACGCGCGATAATCTATGCAAGTCCTAAGGTCACCTTCCTTTTTTGGCACGAAGAATAAAGCTGATGTTGCTGGAGACTTGGATGGACGAATGAACCCATTAGCAAGGTATTGATCCAGATATTGCTGTAGGTGGAGGTTTTCAGGTTCTGTGAGGGCGTAGATCCTACTGCATGGAACTTGGGCACCGGGTAAGAGATCGATCTGGCAATCATATGATCTGTGAGGTGGTAACGCGTTTGCTTGATCTTTCTGAAAAACATCCTGAAATTCCTGATATTCCGGAGGTAACTGAGTAATCGGATTCTTGACCGTGGCCAGGCCTTTGTCCAAGGTTTCTACTGGTTTAAAAGTGTGTGCGCAATCCAGGAAGGTCACTCTCTTTTCTCGCCATTCAATACAAGGGTTATGCGTTTCCAACCATGGCATTCCCAGAATTATTTGTAATTGAGGGGCCTTGATTAAGTCAAACACAATGCTCTCTCGATGTCCATCTTGACCCAACAGTGTCATCTCCGAAGTTGAATGAGTTACTGGTCCGGAGGCAATTTCAGTCCCATCGACAGTGGTAATGACATCAGTTGTGGTCTTTTTGCAAAGAGGTAGGTTCATCCTTGCAGCCAATTTGTGCTCCATGTAATTTCCTATAGATCCGCTATCAATGTATGCTTTTACTCCGTGCATATGAGAAGGTTGCCTGGAATCAATAAGGACCATTGGTATAATTAGGTGCGAGGCCTGAGTGTCCTTCTTCATGCTCGGCAAGCGGACCTCTATGCTTGTCGGGCGTGGTTGTTTCCCGACTCAGACTCTATATTGCTTTTGTCAGCAGCTCCTACCATCTTTTTGGGTGGTTTCACTGGGCAATCCCGTAAAAAGTGTCCCGAGGTTCCACAATACAAACACAATTGTAACTGCCGCCTCTTTTCCCTTTCTTTTTGAGTTAAAGGTCCTTTAACCCCTCCAATTTGCATAGGTTCAGATACATCAGTTCCTTTGGGGATAACATTGTCTTTAGGTCTTACCAATACACGATTCTCGAACCTGGCTCAATCCGCCTTACGATTCTGAAGTCTGTGATCCAACTGGACCACCAGATCTATGTATTCTGCACAATCTTGGGGTGGGTTCAGGAGTGGGTGCCAGAATGTCTTTTAGTTCGCCTCGTAGACCACGATGAAATAGTGTAATTCGCTTGACCTCTTGCCATCCGGTTTCTACTATAAATCTGTTGAAAGTTTCGATGTAAGTTAACAAATCCTGGTTACCGTGCCGCAAAGGAAAAAGTTTGTTATCCAAGGCTTGGCTTTGGGAATGCCGGGCAAATAGTTTTTCCATGCCTAGTTGAAAACCTTGAAAATCCCGAAGAATGGGGTCATCCTGATTGATTTATGGGATCGACCAATCGGCAGCACTGCCGCTGAGATATGATAATACAAAGGCCACGTTCGCTTGGTCATTCGGGAAGGCTCCTGGTCTACACAAAAAATGCAGGCGGCATTGGTTCATAAACACAGCAAACCTTTCTGGGTCCCCTGCAAAGCGTTCTGGTGGTGATAAAGGAACTGTTCCTGGTAAGTTTATCTGTACAGGGTTGCTTGATGTAACTGGAGCAGCAGCTCCCCCGAGTCCAGGTAAAGGCGTGTGCCCAGCTTGAGTTTGAAGTAATTGCCTGGCAAGGTCATCCGTACGTTCCTTGGACACAATCAGTTCTCTCCTAAGAGCATTAGTCTCTTGACGGGCGGAATGTACTTCTGCCCTAAATTCGCTTAGTAGTTGGGCTAATTGGTCAGTCTCAGAGGTCTCCATGACGCCCGGGTGGGTGTTTGAAGAGAGGCTTCGCATTCTGTTATGCTCACCTGGATCCCACAAGGGCGCCAAACGGAACTGGACTGCTACGTGCTCCACCAGCGTGACTCGTAGTGCGGTGATGGCTGACTGGACTGGCCCTCCTAGTTTCGTATGCTTGACCCGTAAGAATAATCTCCTAAAGGTAGGAAAAGGGAATTAACCACCTGTGGAAGAGAGGATACACGCACTCAGTTGTTCCCCACTGAACACCTCCTGTATTCCCTTTCACTGGTCTCACCTTATAGTTTGAAAAGATAAGCTCTCCATCCTGCTTGGAACGCAGGGGCGCGTAGAAAACCAGTTACTTCACTGGTCTGAAGGAGTTGGGCGAGTTCCAGACAATTGATGTCTCCGAGGTAAGTAGCATATAGTTCTTTAGAGTTCAAAATGTCTGTTATTCACTCTTGCCCCTCTTTTCTCCCCTTTTTTCTTGCAGCTTGAGCCGAGGGAAGATCACCTCATTGGAAGCAGGAAGCGCTCAGGTAAGAGTCTGTATTACCCAAATTGTCCGGCGGAAAATAATGGTCCAAATGTATTTAACTGACTACCTTTTGTCTCCTTACAGGTGCGGCGTAAGAAGAAATGGTGTGCAGAAAAAGAATGCCTCGAGCGATGAACTCAAGTAAGTATCTTGCGGTGAAAGAAGATTGTCCTTGTTGGTATTTGGCTCACCTTGTTATTTGTTTGTCTTTTCAGATGCCAGGATTTCGGCGACCAGGCGATGGAGGCTGCGCCGGATCGCGGAGATGCTGTGAAGACTGGTGAGTATGGCGCAGCGCTGCAGCTGGCGATGCGACACGCTTGAATTTAAAGTCTTTTTCTCTATTCGAAGGTGCAGCAGCTCCGAGAACTGCTGATGATCAAAGGTAATGTCCTTGTTCTAACCTTTCCTTCTTCTTTCCCTTCTTTCTAGGATCTGGTCCGGAGTCGAGGTGGGCGTGGCTGAAGACTGGATGCTTGGCTTGCAGGCACAGTGAGCGTTACGCTGCAGAAGGCAGAATAACGCGAAGCGTGTGCTGTTCATCAGGCATGGTTTAAATAGCCTCCAAAGTAGTCCCAGGTAAGAAGTTCCAAAACCACACCCAAGAAAAAAATAGTCCCTAAAGAAAAGTAATCCCTTCCAGGCCTCACGATGGCCTATGCTTAAGTTCCTTGCAGCATGGTCTGCATGAGTAACAATATGAGCCTGGCGCCTCCGGCGCCAGGACCGCACCCATATAGCCCCTAACTGGGATTGTGGGAATCCCAGTGGGTGCTTGGATGCCTGTTTCCTGGGCAGATGGACTTGATCCGGATGTCCGGGGGCAGGCATCATGACACACACATGCACAATCATGTCTGTCAATCACACCAGACATTCACATCCTTGGATAAGGCACAGCCAGCACCAGTAAATTGTGCATTCACCTCACAAGCATCATGGCACATACAAATCTCATTCACACACATCACCTGACTGTCATGAAGCAGTCCATGGAGCCATTACGTCAGAGAGCACTCAAGGTCAAATTGGCAGCATGAGGCCATCATACAATCAAAAGCTCAAGTCACAGACTTCCTGGAGTGTTGGCCACTCACACACTCACTCCTCAGACACATGCACATGTACACCATGCATGTCGATGATGTCGGTAAAATACACCCATGTGTCACTCCTCTGGCATGCCCCTGTCCAGACTCAAGGATGCATTCCAACACAGACACCATTGATGTGGCTCACACTTCAATGGACTCACATGCAGCTGTGACTGGGACATGCATACAGACATCTGTACGGGAGGCCTGCCAGACATGAGGCCAAAGTGCACACTCCAACCACATGTCAACATGCACATGCAGTATGGTGGACAAGAACACATGGACACTTAGCAGTCGACTCCAGACAGAGATCCAATTCCATGACCTGGGTGTACAGCGCTGGGTAAAAGCACTCCAGGACCTGCATCTCATTGGTGGTCAACCAGCCCCAGCACCCCCTTCCCTCATCACCAGCCTTGATGAGGGACCGGACCTTGTAGTGGGTCCTGGACTTAAAGTCTTCCCAGCGCTTATGGACATGTTGATAGTTGTGGGGTGCCACCCCCTCTGCGTTGATGGCACCCAGGATGTCTGCCCAGATATTCTTCCGTCCTTCATTGCCGACTTGCGACGGTCCGGGAAAGAAGGCATCATGATGCACGAGAACTCGCTCCACCAGGATGCCAACTTCCCTGGGTGAGAAGCTGACAGCCCTCTGCCTCTCTGCTGGGGGTTGCCACTTGCCTCAGATGGTGTAGTGTCAGACATGATGTTAGGGAGAATTATCTGTTTAGGCTGAATTTCCTAAACTAGTGAGTCCCCCAGCAGCTTTGCTGGATTTTTGGGGTTTATTATTTTCTCCTGCCAAGAGTGAGACTCTTTTACCCTCACTCTTGGGCATAATCTAAGTGTGTTTCCTTGAATCTAGATGTGTTTAATGGGCTATGGGGTCTTTTACTCCATAGGGCTTCATGTGTTTTTGTGATGTGTGTTACACAGCACCCTCCGTGCAGTAACACAGGGGTGTCATAGTGACCCCCCAGTATAGACTCCATACCCTGGGACTGACTTCTGTCTCCCAGGACATGTAAAGTCTCCATTTACTTTACTAGTCTTAAATTCTGAACAGAACCAGTACAAACCATCATATTGTGGATGTACTGGCTGGTGCAATTCAATTGCCCCGGGGTCTGTTAGTCGAGGGGGCACGTCTCCATCCCCCCTGATCGAGTTTTGGCTGGTGGCAGTGGATACTACTTTTTATATTCAACCGCAAATATTTTCCTATGGGATTTCCCATTGTTTTAGGCTACTATCTTTATTTAATTATTTACGGTAGCCTCGAACATACGGCTGGTTTATTTAATTAATATTAATTCTCCGGGTGGTATTTTTTGCCAAAACTTGATTCTAAAATGGCGTTTGTGTTCTCTTCTGTGACTCCAACCCAAGTCGAGCCCTTTGTTCCACTTTTTGGCGGGCTTCTCCACAGAACCCTCCAAAGTGGTGCCACTCTGTCTGGGGTACGTAGGAGGGATGGAGGGGAATTTAGGCACCCTGGACTGAGTTGCCTAGGCAACTCAAGTCGCACTCCATCCTGATTGGCCCAAGTGGTGAGCCGGCCGGCTCACCACTTAGCATTTTTGAGTGACAGCTAGGCTGAGTGGATGGGGGTTTGCTGCATAAAAGCAGGGCTTTGGGGACTGGAACTTCAGAAGTCGCCACAGGACCTAAGAATCCGACGAGGGAGAAGCTGAGCCGACCTGCCACGACACCACCACCGGTGGAGCCCTGCTGGACTGCCTCACCACTTTTCCCAACGACAGAGGAGATTTCCCGCCGGAGAGTCTTCTTCCTTTGACTGGTGGGGATAACCAGTTTCACCGTCTTTTCGCTTTCCCAACGTATCTCGTGGCCGTCTTGCCCGTGCCAAGCACCCCAGCAACCGGGATACCACATTTTACCACGACCGCGAAACAAAGGTACCACCTTTAACCAGAAAACTCCGCGGCTGGTTTCTTCCCTGGTAGTGCAACGACCTTCATCTTTCCTCCAAGTCGAGATCTTCTCTTCCCCCGGACGACGACGCAACTTGCACCCACTACCAGGAACAACTGCCACCGCTGGAGGATCCTTCCCACTTAGTGTACTGTGTCCCGCCTGGCTTCCCTTGCTACCGACTGTACGGGGTAGATTTAGTCCCCGGCTTTCGAACCTGGGTTAGTCTGGGACACCCTGGCTAAACTTTCTTAAAGCCTCTCTAAACCCTTTTTGAACCCTCGGCAAGACTTTCAAAGCCTAGTGTAACTGTGTGATCTTGGGCGCATTTGTGCTCTGCTCTCTCTAAGAGTGGGCCCAGCCTTTGGACTTTGGCTCACCAGTGACTTTTGCTCTTCTGCCTTGCTTGTAGTGTTCCTGAACCTTAGAGTGGTGTACCTTTCCATATTCTGCTTCCCCCCCCCCTTTCTCACAAACTTATTGGAGTGCAATCTAGTTAAGCGCTCACCTCTGTATGAAAATAAGTGGTGTTTTACTGTGACTTATCCGATAAGGGAAAAGGGGTGTATATATTACAATAGTAACTGTGTTTAGAATATTTTACAATAAGAGTGCTGGAGTGTTTCAAACTGTGTTTTTAAATAAATAATGATATACTTTGATACCAAAGCTCTGGTCAGTGTGTGCTTGTATTATTGTACCTGAGTGCCTATTGTGTATACTCTGCATACTGCCTAAATCTTCTTGAGGGAAGTCTGACTGCTCAGCCACAGCTACCAGGTAAATCTGGGTGGTACAGACTGCTACCAAGTGGGTTTACTGCCAACACCTGTAGTCTTAAATCTTTTGCAGTGGTCCCTAAGGGAACTGCACAGGTTTCTGCCTAACACTGGTGTACAGCGGTGGGATTTGTATTGAGTATACACTTTAGAGTGCTTTAGGATACCTTAGTACAACTAACCACAAAGCCTAGCACTGAGAAAGTAATCTTTCTAACATGTCAACTATGGAAACGTATAGCCAAGAGTCCCTTGCTACAAAAACTGCTGATTGTTTAAGAGTATTATGTAAGCATAAGAACCTCCTGACTAAAGGCAAGAAAATGGAATTAATAGAAAGTTTGTTAGCTAACCAAAGTCTGGATGATGGGTATGAGGAACCTACCATGCCAGAAAATGTAGGTAACAGTATAGAAATTGATATTGATCAAAATGTTGATAATCTTGAGGAAGAGTCAGAAGAGGAGGGTGAGGCTGCTGTGACTGTCCCCCCTAGGCCTCTGTCTGCTCTACCTGCTGTACCTACTGGGCCTTTTCCAAGTCCCACACTAAGTCATCAATATCTCGAATTAGAGAAAATGAAACTTGAACTAGAGTTCAAGAGACTGAATACTCTGGCTGAACTGTGACATCAGGAAATGAATCAAGAACTAAGGCTAAGGGAAATGGAGCTCAAGCATGAGCTAGAAATTAAGAAATTATCTGTCGAAAATGCTTCTCTCTCTGGCTCCTCTAGAAGTTCCAGTCCTAAAAGACCCCGGATGCCTAAAGAATTGGTTGGTATGTATGAGCCTAAGTTGGATGTGTTGGATTGGTTGTCTCTGTTTGAATATAATCATGGGCTCCAGAACATCATAGGAAATGTCTTACTCACCTGGTTGTTCTCTAGGCTTCCCCCTGTTGCAACTGATGTGGTAATGGAGTTGGGGGAGGAGGATAGGAAAGAGTATGAATGTGTATAACTAGCTCTGATAGCTAGGTTTGGGAAGACCCCTTCCCAGTATCTTAAGAGGTTTAGAACCCTCAAAAAGCATGATGGTACCCCTTGGGCTACCTGGGTGAGTGAAGGGTTGAAAAACTTAGAGGGATGGATTAAGGGTTACAAAGTGAACACTTATGAAGGTATGAAGAATCTTTTTATGTTGGAGTCAATTTATGATGCCTGCTCTCCTGAGCTCAGACAGAACTTGGCTGATTCAAAGGAATTAGATTCCCGAAAACTAGCTAAGACTGCTGACTTGTGGGTTGCCAACAGGGCCACTCACAAGGACTCTGGGGTAACTCAGAAAAGGGCTGAGGGGAAACAGCCTAAAAAGGACTCCAAAGAGAATTCTAATACTGCAAATTCCAAAGAGGGCCCCAAACAAAACCAGAAGGGTAGGCCACCAGGGAAACCACAGCAGAATAGTGTCTCCTCTGGTGCCAAACCAGAGGGAGGTCAGAACAAGCCTCCATTCCAGAAGGCATTTGGTAAATGCTTTGTTTGTGGCTCTACTGACCATGTGAAAGGAGATCCCAGATGCATGGGTAAACCTTCAGGGATCCAACTTGCCTCCTTAGCCTTCGCTCCAGAAGAGGAAATCCCAATGGCAAGTGGAAACTTTCTACTGCTGGCTGATGAACCCATTGGAGTCTCAGCCAGTGTTTCTTTAGTCTCTCTGGGGTTGTAGGAAAAACAGAATTTAGCTGTATATAATTCTATCCCAGATAATACTAAAGAGTATTATAAAGACAGTGTCCAGGTGAATGGTCAGGAGACCCCTGCCATTAGAGACAATGGGGTCAGCATAACTGTGGTGGATGAATCATTTTTCAAGGCAGAGGATGTTGCTAAGGCACCCAAATGCCTCACCAAGTTAGCTGGAGGGCCTGTGCAGATGTGTCCCCAGTTACCAGTTCTCACCCAGTGTAATGACATGGCTGTAAAAATACCTGTCAGTGTACAATGTGAAGTGCCAGGTCGGGTTCTGTTGGGTAATGACCTAAAAGCTCTTGGAGTTGTGTCACATACCCCCAGACCACCTAGTAAAAGGTTACAGGAGCTCACAAAACCTAAAAGAGAGAAAACCCTGAGAGGGTTATCTCAGGAGATGATGACAGAGATCACTCCTTTACCACTGGAGCAACTCACTGCAGTAAATACCAGATCCGGAGCAAAGGGGCAACCCAAGACTCCTAGGAAAAAGTCAGCAGCAAGCACTCCAGTGCTTCCAACAGTTACACCTGTAACCCTACCTCCAGCTGAGGCTGAGAGGGAGGTACAACCCTGTATGGTTGAACTAGACTCTGAAGAAGAGCTAGTGGGAGGCCAAGAACTTATTGGAGATCTAGACCCTGAGGACCATCCTGAGCTGCAGTCTTTACTGGCAGAAGGTGGGCCCAGCAGGGCAGCTTTCCGTAAGGGACAAAGAGAATGTCCAACTCTGGAGGGTCTCCGCCAACAGGCAGCTGCTCAGGCTGATGGGCAAGAGCCTGGGAAGTATAGGTTGCACTGGGAAGATGGCCTCTTCTACTGTGAACTAACGGAGTTTGAACCTGGAGACTACAAACGCCTTGTAGTACCTCAAGAAAACAGACAACAGTTCTTGCAATTAGCCCACGAGATTCCTTTGGCTGGTCACTTGAGTTTCAAGAAGACCAAGGAAAGGCTCTCACTCTACTTCTATTGGCCAAAAATGGGGGCCGAAGTAGATAAGTTCTGCAAGAGCTGCCATACCTGCCAAACTTCTGGTAAGGTTGGCGCCAAGAATGTGGCACCATTAGTGCCTCTCCCAGTTGTGGGAGTCCCATTTGAGAGGGTAGGGATTAACATTGTTGGTCCCCTTGATCCCCCTACCTCCTCAGGCAACAGGTTTATCCTTGTTGTAGTAGACCATGCTACTAGATACCCTGAGGCAATACCTATGAAAACTGTTACAGCTCCGGCTGTGGCTAAGGCCCTACTTGGTATTTTTACCAGGGTTGGGTTTCCTAAGGAAGTAATATCCGACAGGCGGTCAAACTTTATGTCCCACTACATGAAAGCCATGTGGAAAACCTGTGGAGTTACTCACAAGTTCTCAACGGCCTACCACCCCCAAACCAATGGGCTGGTAGAAATATTTAACGGAATCATGAAGAGCATGATAGGTGCTTTAGAGGAACCTCTGAAAAGAAAGTGGGACCTTCTACTGCCATAGAGAAGTCCCTCAAGAGGGAGTAGGTTATTCTCCCTTTGAACTTCTCTATGGCCATCCGGTCAGAGGTCCATTGGCCCTGATTAAGGAGGGATTGGAAGGCGCTCCTCCCCTCAAGCCAGTCAGAGTGACTGACTATGTGATAGGCCTCCGAAGGAGAATGTCACACATGATGGCAGAAGCTAGTGATAACCTGAAAGCTGGACAAGCTTTGGTCAAGCATTGGCATGATCAAAAGGCTAACATGGTTGAGTTTACTCAAGACCAGCTAGTTCTCGTTATGCTCCCAACAAGGTAGAGGGCCTTGCAAGACAAATGGATGGGACCCTTCAAGGTTGTGGGAAAACTTGGAAAGGTCAACTATCTGGTGGATCTGGGCAGACCCAGGGAAGCTCCTAGAGTCTTCCACACTAACCGACTGAAAGCGTACATCTCCAGACCTGAAGTAGGAGCCTTGCTTCTAGCTTCAGCAGCAGAGGAAGAAGAGAGTGAGTCTCTCCCTGATCTCCTCAGAGGTGTACCTTTAGATGAAAAAATTGAAGGAGTCAATCTCTCTTCAGATCTGACACCTGAGCAACAAGAGGAGTGCAAATCTATGTTAAATCAGTTTTCCTCCCTGTTCTCACTCTCACCAGACTTGACCCCTTGGGGACAGCACAAGGTACTCACTGATGACTGTCTGCCAGTCAAAAGCAGAGGATACCGAATATCAGAAAATGTGAGAACCCATATCAAGGGGGAGGTCAAGAAGATGCTTGATCTCGGGGTAATAGAACCCTCTACTAGCCCTTGGTCTAGCCCAGTTGTGTTAGTACCAAAGGCAGGATCCAAAGACTTGAGATTCTGTGTGGACTATAGAGCTCTAAATGCAGTCACCAAGACTGATGCCCACCCTTTACCCAGGACAGATGAGTTGGTGGATAAACTTGGTGCAGCCAAGTACCTCAGCACATTTGAACTTACGTCAGGCTATTGGCAAATAGCCTTGACAGACCACGCCAAGGAGAAAACTGCATTTTCCACCCCAGTTGGCTTGTACCAGTTTAAGAAGGGAAGGATAGGACAACTATGGCACACCCTAGTAAGGAAAAATATTTATAAATAGTAAGAATCAACTTGGATACTAGGTGTTTAGAAAAAATGCTTATCAAGTATGAGGTGCAGAGGAGAGAGGGGCAACCATGACACCTTGGTTGCACAATACAATGAAGAGAATTTAAGTTCCCAAACCGGGAACTTACGTCCCCTACACACTATCTAATATCTGGAATACCAGACCAACAAGTAGATATATCTAACAAGTGATTTTTCTTAATAAATTCAAGAAAGTCTGTAAATGGTAATACATAAAAAGCGGTAATTTGTTCAAAACAATGTCTTTGAATCAGATAAGGTTACAAGAAACATTCTTCATTGTTTATTCTTGATGTTGAAGCTGTGGAAGGCCCAACGCGTTTCGAGTGCTACAACACTCTTCATCAGGGGCAATGACAAGGGTTTCTAGGAAAATATATATATATAATATGTACATTAGGAATATATTTACACCAACAACATTTGTTCAACAACATTTCCAAATAACTCATTTTAGATCAGGATATGTATCACAATAACCCATGACATACAAGGATTACCCATGTAGCAGAACGTATGACATTTTTAAATAAACTGAGTATACACTAACCCTCAAGGGGACGACCTATCCCTCATTAATAACTGTAGAAACTGATGGAAAATTCACTAGGTTAATAGTATCTTCTCTGCTATGATCGAATGAGGAAATATATAGAAAAAATATATATATAGAGAATAACTTCTGAAAGTCAATACATTGAAGTTCTAATATGGTAAAGTGAGCAACTGTGCAACTATTTAGAGAGTCTAACCTTGTGTTTTAAAAATGAGAGAGGTACTTCAAGAGAACGGAGGTGGTCTGGGGCGGGAAAACCAGGCCTTCGTTTAAACAAGACAGCGGGTCTTAGATGGTAAGTCCTTATCTGTAGAGATGAACATCAAAAGCGTCTATTTAGACCGTTGTGTGTGACATAGTTGTAATAGAATAAGTTAAGCCAGTAATGAGTCACTTACAGCGGTAACGCGGTTGACCAATATCAACGAAAGCTGAGGGGAAGTGGTAGTCAATGACCGCAAAAGGTATGGAGGTTGTTCAGGGCTGGAGCGCTGAGAAAAAGTAAGTAGAGTCTCAGTAATGGACACAAGAAGTGAACAGGGTGTTCGAAAGGTTTGTTGTAAAAAAATGGGGTGAGCCAGTATAGGAAGCTTAAAATTCTTACCTAGTGTAAACCAGTGTGGCACACATGGAGACCAGCTGCCGAAGGGTTGCTCGACTCCATGGGAAGTGCCGCCACTGTTTATCAAATAGTTAGTAGTGTGACGTAATCACGTGCTTGCGTGTGATGCGTCACACTGTGCGCTGAGCTCCAGGCTTAGATGGATGAAAGTTAGACACAATGAAATCTAATTAGTCTCCTCTGGAAGGATGCTTTACAGGGGCAAGTAGGGCTATAAGAGCTTAATCAGTTGAGTGAAAAGAGAAAAACAGACCGCGGCGTGTTTACAATGTGACGTCATTACGCAAACGCGTGCATGATGCAGCATGTAAACAAACCTAGTGTCGGGGTGAAAGAAATGTTATCATGTGACCTTAAAGGGAATGACAATGCCCAAAATGTGCATAATCCTTAATGGTTGAAATTAATATAGTTCATGCGAGGGTCCGGAATCCAGATGGCTAAGCTTATAAAAATCATATGGATCAACATCCACGAATAATATACAACTAGAAAACTGGAGTTGTAGTTGTAGTTATAGTAATAAAAATAGTTGATACTAATGGTTAGGTACATTCTTATAATGCTACCAACCAATGCCATCCTGCCCACCCGTTTGGTTCACAGTCTAGTAAAGGGAATATCAATTGTACAGATTGTATAATACCGGGATGGAGTCAACAGAATGACTGGATATGAATAAACTTTGAAAACATTTTAACATTTCTATTCAACTGTCCAAGTTGGTTGGTTCACAATCTTATAATGTGGTTATGAAAATTCTAACCAACAATCATATCAAGTGTTTTTAAAGAGACATTGATGAAGATGCATGGAAAGAGAAAATTTAGTGTAGGTGTTATTTAAATGAATGGACCTAAGTAGTACTCTTCATTTAGACCGAGTGGGGTCATTGCATCTAGTCTATGAATCCAGTACAATTCTTTTTGTGCCAAAAGTTTGGGTAGGTCACCTCCTCGTTGGAGGGGGTGTAATACTTCTAGTATTGCAAATCTCATTTGCGAGATATTATGCTTATTGTCTCTAAAATGCCGGAATACAGGTGACTTCACATTTTTTGTGCGAATCTGAGACTTATGTTCAGTCCATCTTTCTTTAGCTTTTCTACTGGTTTTCCCAACATAATATTTCCCACAGGGGCATCTAATGGTGTAGATGACATTTTTGGAGTCACAGGTTGCGAAGTTTTTTAGGAAAATCTTTTTACCATTGTTCGGATGTCTAATGTAATTACCTTTGATGATGTTCGAGCAGTGTTGACAATTAAGGCACGGAAAAGTGCCATTTCTTGATTGCTTCAAAGTCCTTTGGGTAGATATTTTAGGTCTTTCAGCTTTGATTAGCATATCTCTGAAATTCCGTCCCCTTTTGTATGCTAGCATTGGGGGGACTGGAAAAAGGCGGTTGAGGTTAGGATCCGATTTTATAAGATCCCAATTCTTAGTGATGATTTTTTTTACTTGAAAGCTCTGGGCAGAGTACTTCAATGTGTAGATGAGGTTTGACTGGGTTTGTTTCGGTTGTTTGTTAAGTAATAAGTTACGGGGGTGTGCTTCTGTCCAGGAAATAGCTTGAGCTACTACTTCTTCCGGGAAACCTCTTTCTAAAAATCTTGATCGTATAGTATCAAATTCTGTCTGAAGTTTTTCTATGTTGGAGGTTATCCGTTTAGCCCGCAATAGTAGCCCCTCTCTCCTCTGCACCTCATACTTGATAAGCATTTTTTCTAAACACCTAGTATCCAAGTTGACTCTTACTATTTATAAATATTTTTCCTTACTAGGGTGTGCCATAGTTGTCCTATCCTTCCCTTCTTGCAATTGTTACCCCGTAAGGGGTTGACACCTTACCCTGGACCTGAGCACCCCAATATCTTTGAGATGTCATTTTCTAAAATCAATAGCTTAACAGACAAAGCAGCAACTACCTTAGCGTTTTCGGATGAAGAGGCCGTTAGGATCTTAGGCCTAATTAGAGATACTAGTACTGAGGCAATCAATAGAGAAAATCCAGAAATACTCATCCAACGACTTGAACGACTCATTAGGAGAGAGATCTCACAGAAACTTCACGCTACTACTTTAACCCAGTACTATAAGGCCAAGAGAATCCCGAGAGGACTAAGGGTATACCTTCGCCCGACACTTTGTAAGGACAATAAGGAGTTTGTAAAACGTTGGGAGCACATCCTAAACAAATGTTCCCTTGATCTGATATTACTTACCATAGAGGAACTCGCAAAAACACTCAATATCATCAACCAAGAGATTGAAGAAGTCTCTACACAACTCTTGAAACTCAAAACTGCATCTGAACTTCAAACAATTTTGGAAGATACCAATAATAAGCTCGATAGTTATAAACGGGATATTGAGCAACGAAAGATTCGTAAATTCCGGAGAGACACATTAGACTACGCCAGAGAAATAGTATACACTTGGCAAGACTAGTATAGTAACCACAAACCAAGACCTGGTCCATCCGGAGTTCCCAAGAAACCATCTCCTGACAACAATACCGACAGCAGTGACATTACAAGTGGGGAACTAGAAGAACAACCCAGTGTAAATTCAGCAACCCCAATCAACACCCTCGTAGTGACAGACAGCAGTGACCCTATCCCAAGGATAATAGATACATCCATTCCAATAATCCCGGCGCAGCCTTTTTTAGGAGACGCCCGACCAGAAGAGGGCAAAAGAAAACCACGCCAAAAAAACAAATAGAGTCACCCCTGATCATTAATATCTCTTCCAGACAGTTGTCTAAAACTCAGATTGATACGCTTAATCTTGGGATATCATTTATCCCCACGAACTCAACTAACCTCTTTGAAGAAGAAGTTAATCTTTTCAAGTTGTTACGCAAAATGGAACTAAAAATCTTTTTTGATAATCTGGGAGAAATAACCCCAGCTAAACAACATGATTTTCTAGAGATGAAGAACCAGAGTAATTTCCATCCGCAAATTAATAATCCACTCCTTAATCTCTTTAAAACCAAAACCACTCGTGACCTGAGAAGAATCAAATATGAGACCTCTACTCAGCAGAATATTCGGCGTCATCAACTCAAACTGATTAAAGAACTTGCCGACGACACTTCTATCACAATTAAACAAGCCGACAAAGGAGGAGCCCTTGTACTCATGGATACAAATCTATACAACACGGGATGTCTTAAACTACTGGATGATAGACAGACTTACTTACTGCTTGACAACGATCCTACAAATGACATCAGCACCATCATCAAACAGACAATTGAAAAGGCTAGTACGATGGATTGGATTTCAGACAAAACGGAAGAATTTTTAATTAAAACTAACCCAATCATCCCAGTTTTCTATGGGCTACCTAAAATTCATAAAGATCCCAAAGACCCGCCCTTTAGACCAATCGTCGCTGGTACTGACAGTATATTTCAACCTTTGGCGGTCTACCTTGATACAGCGCTGCAACCCCTGGTACAGAAAATACCGACATACCTAAAAGACACCACACACTTTCTCCAGAGAATCAACAACTTACAGATCAGCTTTCCTGATCCTCTAATATTCTCTATGGACGTCACAAGTCTATACACTTCAATTCCCCACGATGAAGGCATAGCGGCCCTAGAATGGTTTCTTTTACAACATGATGAAATTCAGATTCAAAAAACCTTTGCTATTGAACTTATCAACCTGATACTCTACAACAATTATTTCAGATTTAATGATAAGTACTATTTCCAGATTTCGGGTAACTCTATGGGTTCGGCTGTGGCTCCGTCCTACGCAAATATCTTCATGTTCTACTTTGAGAAAACCTTTGTTTTGGATCACCCACATTGGAAACACAGAATACACTGTTGGTTAAGATATATTGACGACGTATTTGGCATTTGGAACGGCACACAGCAAGAACTGACAGATTTTTGGCAATATATTAACCAATGTAACCCACGAATCAAATTCACTATGGAAATTGGCACACCACAGGTGAACTTTCTGGACGTAACAGGAGAATGGAAAAACATGGAATTAACAACACTAATGTACAGAAAACCAACTGATGTTAACAGCTCCCTTCATTTCAACAGCTTTCACCCAAGACATTTAAAAGAAAACCTACCATATAGCCAACTGTTGCGGGCTAAACGGATAACCTCCAACATAGAAAAACTTCAGACAGAATTTGATACTATACGATCAAGATTTTTAGAAAGAGGTTTCCCGGAAGAAGTAGTAGCTCAAGCTATTTCCAGGACAGAAGCACACCCCCGTAACTTATTACTTAACAAACAACCGAAACAAACCCAGTCAAACCTCATCTACACATTGAAGTACTCTGCCCAGAGCTTTCAAGTAAAAAAAATCATCACTAAGAATTGGGATCTTATAAAATCGGATCCTAACCTCAACCGCCTTTTTCCAGTCCCCCCAATGCTAGCATACAAAAGGGGACGGAATTTCAGAGATATGCTAATCAAAGCTGAAAGACCTAAAATATCTACCCAAAGGACTTTGAAGCAATCAAGAAATGGCACTTTTCCGTGCCTTAATTGTCAACACTGCTCGAACATCATCAAAGGTAATTACATTAGACATCCGAACAATGGTAAAAAGATTTTCCTAAAAAACTTCGCAACCTGTGACTCCAAAAATGTCATCTACACCATTAGATGCCCCTGTGGGAAATATTATGTTGGGAAAACCAGTAGAAAAGCTAAAGAAAGATGGACTGAACATAAGTCTCAGATTCGCACAAAAAATGTGAAGTCACCTGTATTCCGGCATTTTAGAGACAATAAGCATAATATCTCGCAAATGAGATTTGCAATACTAGAAGTATTACACCCCCTCCAACGAGGAGGTGACCTACCCAAACTTTTGGCACAAAAAGAATTGTACTGGATTCATAGACTAGATGCAATGACCCCACTCGGTCTAAATGAAGAGTACTACTTAGGTCCATTCATTTAAATAACACCTACACTAAATTTTCTCTTTCCATGCATCTTCATCAATGTCTCTTTAAAAACACTTGATATGATTGTTGGTTAGAATTTTCATAACCACATTATAAGATTGTGAACCAACCAACTTGGACAGTTGAATAGAAATGTTAAAATGTTTTCAAAGTTTATTCATATCCAGTCATTCTGTTGACTCCATCCCGGTATTATACAATCTGTACAATTGATATTCCCTTTACTAGACTGTGAACCAAACGGGTGGGCAGGATGGCATTGGTTGGTAGCATTATAAGAATGTACCTAACCATTAGTATCAACTATTTTTATTACTATAACTACAACTACAACTCCAGTTTTCTAGTTGTATATTATTCGTGGATGTTGATCCATATGATTTTTATAAGCTTAGCCATCTGGATTCCGGACCCTCGCATGAACTATATTAATTTCAACCATTAAGGATTATGCACATTTTGGGCATTGTCATTCCCTTTAAGATCACATGATAACATTTCTTTCACCCCGACACTAGGTTTGTTTACATGTTGCATCATGCACGCGTTTGCGTAATGACGTCACATTGTAAACACGCCGCGGTCTGTTTTTCTCTTTTCACTCAACTGATTAAGCTCTTATAGCCCTACTTGCCCCTGTAAAGCATCCTTCCAGAGGAGACTAATTAGATTTCATTGTGTCTAACTTTCATCCATCTAAGCCTGGAGCTCAGCGCACAGTATGACGCATCACACGCAAGCACGTGATTACGTCACACTACTAACTATTTGATAAACAGTGGCGGCACTTCCCATGGAGTCGAGCAACCCTTCGGCAGCTGGTCTCCATGTGTGCCACACTGGTTTACACTAGGTAAGAATTTTAAGCTTCCTATACTGGCTCACCCCATTTTTTTACAACAAAGCTTTCGAACACCCTGTTCACTTCTTGTGTCCATTACTGAGACTCTACTTACTTTTTCTCAGCGCTCCAGCCCTGAACAACCTCCATACCTTTTGCGGTCATTGACTACCACTTCCCCTCAGCTTTCGTTGATATTGGTCAACCGCGTTACCGCTGTAAGTGACTCATTACTGGCTTAACTTATTCTATTACAACTATGTCACACACAACGGTCTAAATAGACGCTTTTGATGTTCATCTCTACAGATAAGGACTTACCATCTAAGACCCGCTGTCTTGTTTAGACGAAGGCCTGGTTTTCCCGCCCCAGACCACCTCCGTTCTCTTGAAGTACCTCTCTCATTTTTAAAACACAAGGTTAGACTCTCTAAATAGTTGCACAGTTGCTCACTTTACCATATTAGAACTTCAATGTATTGACTTTCAGAAGTTATTCTCTATATATATATTTTTTCTATATATTTCCTCATTCGATCATAGCAGAGAAGATACTATTAACCTAGTGAATTTTCCATCAGTTTCTACAGTTATTAATGAGGGATAGGTCGTCCCCTTGAGGGTTAGTGTATACTCAGTTTATTTAAAAATGTCATACGTTCTGCTACATGGGTAATCCTTGTATGTCATGGGTTATTGTGATACATATCCTGATCTAAAATGAGTTATTTGGAAATGTTGTTGAACAAATGTTGTTGGTGTAAATATATTCCTAATGTACATATTATATATATATTTTTTCCTAGAAACCCTTGTCATTGCCCCTGATGAAGAGTGTTGTAGCACTCGAAACGCGTTGGGCCTTCCACAGCTTCAACATCAAGAATAAACAATGAAGAATGTTTCTTGTAACCTTATCTGATTCAAAGTCATTGTTTTGAACAAATTACCGCTTTTTATGCATTACCATTTACAGACTTTCTTGAATTTATTAAGAAAAATCACTTGTTAGATATATCTACTTGTTGGTCTGGTATTCCAGATATTAGATAGTGTGCAGGGGACGTAAGTTCCCGGTTTGGGAACTTAAATTCTCTTCATTGTACCAGTTTAAGGTCATGCCTTTTGGATTAAAAAATGCGCCTGCTACATTCCAAAGGATGGTGAACCAAGTTCTGGCTGGGATGGAGGACTTCTGCATGGCATACTTGGATGACATTGCAGTCTTCAGCCACTCCTGGGAGGATCATGTGAACCACCTAGGACATGTTTTGCAGGCTCTTGAACAGGCCAATTTGACTATCAAGGCAACTAAATGCCAGATAGGTCAAAGTAAGGTGGTCTACCTTGGGCATGAGGTAGGAGGTGGAGAAATAAGGCCTTTGCTCAGCAAGATTGAAGCTGTGCAAAATTGGACAACACCTACTACTCAAACCCAAGTGAGAGCCTTCCTAGGCCTCACTGGGTACTACAGGAATTTCATTGAGAACTATGGGACCATAGCTTCTCCACTGAATGTAATCTCCTCTCCAAAATTCCCTAAAAAGGTCAAATGGAATGAGGAGTGCAATCAGGCCTTTGAAAAACTGAAGAAAGCTCTTTGCCAAGCTCCAGTATTGAGAGCTCCTGACTACCACCAAACTTTCATTGTACAAACTGATGCTTCCAATGTAGGTATAGGTGCAGGCCTAAACCAAGTGGATGAGAAGGGTAGGGAGCACCCCATTTGCTTCATCAGCCGTAAGCTGAAGGATCCTGAGACAAGGTGGGCAACAACAGAAAGAGAATGCTTTGCTGTTGTGTGGGCACTGAAGAAGTTTAGGCCATACTTGTATGGTTCTACTTTTGTCATTCAGACTGACCACCAACCCTTGAGATGGTTAATGCAAATGAAGGGAGAAAATCCAAAACTATTCAGATGGTCAATCTGCCTGCAAGGGTTTGATTTCACCATTGAGCACAGGTCAGGGTGTCACCATCAAAATGCAGATGGACTCTCTAGGATGTATGTCATCGACTAGAGGTATGAGGTTCATCCAGGAGTGGATTAAATCCTCCTGTCCCTTAGTCTGGGGGGGGCGAGTGTTAGGGAGAATTCTCTGTTTAGGCTGAATTTCCTAACCTAGTGAGTCCCCCAGCAGCTTTGCTGGATTTTTGGGGTTTATTTTTTTCTCCTGCCAAGAGTGAGACTCTTTTACCCTCACTCTTGGGCATGATCTAAGTGTGTTTCCTTGAATCTAGATGTGTTTAATGGGCTATGGGGTCTTTTACTCCATAGGGCTTCATGTGTTTTTGTGATGTGTGTTACACAGCACCCTCCGTGCAGTAACACAGGGGTGTCATAGTGACCCCCCAGTATAGACTCCATACCCTGGGACTGACTACTGTCTCCCAGGACATGTAAAGTCGCCATTGACTTTACTAGTCTTAAATTCTAAACAGAACCAGTACAAACCATCATATTGTGGACGTACTGGCTGGGGCAATTCAATTGCCCCGGAGTCTGTTAGTCGAGGGGTCACGTCTCTGTCCCCCCTGATCGAGTTTTGGCTGGTGGCAGTGGATACTATCTTTATATTCAACCGCGAATATTTTCCTATGGGATTTCCCATTGTTTAGGCTACTATCTTTATTTAATTATTTACGGTAGCCTCGAACATACCGCCGGTTTATTTAATTAATATTAATTCTCCGGGTGGTATTTTTTCCCAAAACTTGATTCTAAAATGGCGTTTGTGTTCTCTTCTGTGACTCCAACCCAAGTCGAGCCCTTTGTTCCACTTTTTGGTGGGCTTCTCCACAGAAGCCCTCCAAAGTGGTGCCACTCTGTCTCGGGTACTTAGGAGGGGTGGAGGGGAATTTAGGCACCCTGGACTGAGTTGCCTAGGCAACTCAAGTCGCACTCCATCCTGATTGGCCCAAGTGGTGAGCCGGCCGGCTCACCACTTAGCATGTTTGAGTGACAGCTAGGCTGAGTGAATGGGGGTTTGCTGCATAAAAGCAGGGCTTTGGGGACTGGAACTTCAGAAGTCGCCACAGGACCTAAGAATCCGACGAGGGAGAAGCTGAGCCAACCTGCCACGACACCACCACCGGTGGAGCCCTGCTGGACTGCCTCACCACTTTTCCCAACGACAGAGGAGATCTCCCGCCGGAGAGTCTTCTTCCTTTGACTGGTGGGGATAACCAGTTTCACTGTCTTTTCGCTTTCCCGACGTATCTCGTGGCCGTCTTGCCCGTGCCAAGCACCCCGGCAACCGGGATACCACGTTTTACCACGACCGCGAAACAAAGGTACCACCTTTAACCGGAAAACTCCGCGGCTGGTTTCTTCCCTGGTAGTGCAACGACCTTCATCTTTCCTCCAAGTCGAGATCTTCTCTTCCCCCGGACGACGACGCAACTTGCACCCACTACCAGGAACAACTGCCACCGCTGGAGGATCCTTCCCACTTAGTGTACTGTGTCCCGCCTGGCTTCCCTTGCTACCGACTGTACGGGGTAGATTTAGTCCCAGGCTTTCGAACCTGGGTTAGTCTGGGACACCCTGGCTAAACTTTCTTAAAGCCTCTCTAAACCCTTTTTGAACCCTCGGCAAGACTTTCAAAGCCTAGTGTAACTGTGTGATCTTGGGTGCATTTGTGCTCTGCTCTCTCTAAGAGTGGGCCCAGCCTTTGGACTTTGGCTCACCAGTAACTTTTGCTCTTCTGCCTTGCTTGTAGTGTTCCTGAACCTTAGAGTGGTGTACCTTTCCATATTCTGCTTCCCCCCCCCTTTCTCACAAACTTATTGGAGTGCAATCTAGTTAAGCGCTCACCTCTGTATGAAAATAAGTGGTGTTTTACTGTGACTTATCCGATAAGGGAAAAGGGGTGTATATATTACAATAGTAACTGTGTTTAGAATATTTTACAATAAGAGTGCTGGAGTGTTTCAAACTGTGTGTTTTTAAATAAATAATGATATACTTTGATACCAAACCTCAGGTCAGTGTTTGCTTGTATTATTGTACCTGAGTGCCTATTGTGTATACTCTGCATACTGCCTAACTCTTCTTGAGGGAAGTCTGACTGCTCAGCCACAGCTACCAGGTAAATCTGGGTGGTACAGACTGCTACCAAGTGGGTTTACTGCCAACACCTGTAGTCTTAAATCTTTTGCAGTGGTCCCTAAGGGAACTGCACAGGTTTCTGCCTAACACATGACAACCCCCGAGGTAGGTGTGGGTGGGCAAGGTGGTCTTGTGCTGGGCTGTGGAGCGGTGGTATGGCAGTTGGGAATCTTCAGGATCAGCAGAGGTGGTCACTACAACAGGATCACTGGCAATGGCTGATGAGCAAGCACAAAAATGCAGGGCACGTAGGCAACAGGCACACAGAGCAGGCAGGCAGCAACAGATGGCATGTAGGAACCAGCTCGGACAGTTGGAGGCAGGTAAATTGGCTGGCAGTCAGGAGCGTGGGTCTTCTATGTTCTTCGCGTGGCCAGCCGGAAACAGAGTGACTCCGCCCGTGCAGAAACAGCACATTAGCGTGTAATCAGAGGAAAGGCCCTAAGCGCGTAGGTTACGTGACAAGGGCTGAACATTGGGCATTGCTGTTCAGTAACGGGTTAAAGGTGTGCGTAGGACAACATTGCAATGTATGTGCATTTCGTTGTGGACGGACCCGTGGACTTCAGAGTATTTTGGGGTCCTACGCGAATTGTTCACTACTGTGACAGTGCGTACTTCTTCTTTTGTTGGGGAGTTTCCTACACGCACACGCGCATATAATTATTTTTCTTTCTACAAGGCAGACGGTGAGTCGCGCACGCATTTTTCATACTGTGGTTGCCCCTGTGTGTCGCGTACCCACATTGCTTTGGATTTCACAGCCTACTACGTGATGTTTTTTCTTCACACGTGGGCTACTGAGGGGTCATGTACATGTTTATTTTTGTTTTTTGGGTTCCTGTGCGTTACGCGACCCGTAATTGTTTCGCATGGCATTACATAGAGCCTTGCTGGAGCACAGTGGTACGTTTTACATCACGTACCCTGCCCCTCACTCCAATTGCCCAGGACAATTGTTAGATGCACCTCCCATTGCTCTAGTCCATCAGTGCAATGGCTGGTAGGACAACATGTGGGAATGGAGGCAAATTTGGGCGACCTGGCAGAGGTGGCCAAGGTGGGCGAAGTGGCCAAGGTGGCCAAGGTGGCCGAGGTGAGCCATGTGGGCAAGGTGTCCAGACCCGTGCAGGGAGAGCTATGCCCCCCACCAAACAGGGTCAGGGAGATGCAGCTGCTGCTGACGTCCCCAGCACATGTGTTCCCAGACCAGCAGTGTGATCTGCTGTCCAGATCAGCCAGGGTGTGGAAGCTGAAGGGGCAGCTGTGACAACCACCACCCAGACTCAGGGTCAGCCAGCCCAGACTTCAGTGGCCCAGGCACAGAGTGCCTCTGGGGTAGATGTCCTTGTCTGTAAGGGCAAGGGACATGCCGTGAAGGCGAATGGCACCAGCACCCAGGGTCACAGTCCAGCAGTGCCATCTGCTGTCCAGAGCAGCCAGGGTGTGGAAGCTGCAGGGGCAGCTGTGGCAACCACCACCCAGGCTCAAGGTCAGTCAGCCCAGACTTCAGTGGCCCAGGCACAGAGTGCCGCTGGGGCAGATGTCCTTGTCCGTTAGGGCAAGAGAGATGCTGTGAAGGCTACTGGCACCAGCACCCTGGAACCGATACCTGCAAGCCAGCCTACTTTGGTCCCATCAGTGGCTGATGCCATGGCCCAGTCCACCAGTGCCCCAGCCCCTACTGCCCCAAGTGGTCCAGGCCACTCCGGGTCGACACCAACTTGCAAGAAGCAAAAGCGTGCAGTAGCGGGAATGGCTCCAACCCCAGGCACGGCACAGGAGCCCCACATGTCGAGGAAGAAGAGCTTTTGTAATGAGGAACTGGACACCCTTCTGTACTACGTGGTGGAGCATGAACGTGACATGCTTGTGCAGGCAGGGAACACACATAGGCCTGCTCAGCGTATGGCCCACTGGCAGGCCATCACGGATTGTATAAACGCCATGGGCCATGAGAGGCGCACAGCTCAGGAGGTGCTGAAGCATTGGAATAACCGCCAATGCAGAGCCAAGGATAAGTTGGGTGCCGCCTACGCCTCTACTCTGGTGACTGGAGGTGGGACACAGCCAGAGGACGAGGGACTCACTCCACATGAGGAGATTGTCAGTGATATCATTGATGTGGACCAGATCCAAGGCATGGGAGACCTCTCAATTTATGAGGGATCGTCCGGTGAGTGGTGAGGCATATGTGTCCGGGACATGTGTATGTTGCTTGGATGAAGGGTCATGATTGTTTTGCAGTTATGCCTACATTTACATGACTGGCATGTGTTGACCGTGTCATGGTGGACTGCTATGTGCTTGTTGTCATGCAGACTGCATACAGACGTTGTGCTGCACACTGGGTCAATGTTCATCACCCCTCCTGCTCACTAATTCCATGTCACTCTCTGTCCAGCCTCACTTGCCCCTCTTCCAGCTACAACCTGTTATGACGTATTGCCTGTGATGATCTTCCTATGCACACTTGCATTCTCTCATCACATCCCTTGACGTCTGTGATTTGCAACTCACCCAGGACTGGACTGTGTGAATGGTCCTTTTGTTTTAGGCCCCGGTATCACCCTAGGGCTGTGATGATAGCACTGGCTCCCAGACTCCACCCGCACTTGGGGGGGTATTTACAATATCCCTACAACCCAATGACAACGCTTCACGCTGGATTCATGCACTTGCCCTTCCACTGCCGTCATCCCGCAATTTTGCTTTTCCCAGTTATGTAGTTATAGTCTACATTGTGCACTTTCACATGTACTGCAATGCCCCCTCACACGTCCAAACCCAGGTCTCCACTTCTACATGCCTATTCACTTGCGTAATGTCAATGTGACCTGGAATCATGGAATCGGTGTGCATGCCTTCACTCTGCTCCACCACCCTAGCATTGTAGCACTGTGTGACACTTGTGTTTTTGGTAATTGATGTTTCCATGTCATGCTGTTTGACGGCTCACGCATGATATGATATGATAGGGCATTTGTAACGCGCCTATACACAAGTGTTTCAAGGCGCGACGAGGCAGGGGGGAACAAGGGGAGACAGACAACGATCCTACTAGGGCAGGTGTCATTCAGATCACGCAAGTGCAAGGGTAGAGGGAAAGGCAAAAGTGCAAGGGGAAAGGGAGAGGGGAAAGTACAGGGTTAGTAGACTACAAGATAAATAAATAAGGGCCAGCAGGTGGCAAGTGCAAGGTAAGTGCAGGGAGGAGGGGCTGTAGGGATAGAGAGACAGTCCCGCAGTGCAGGGGTGGCTAGGGAGGCAGTGCAGGGAAGAGTGGCTGGGCCAAGGACCCAGATCGGTGGGTGGCCCAGTTGCAGATTCAGTGCAGGTTCAGTGAGTTTAGCAGGGGAGAGGGGGCGAGAAGGCGGTGGCGAAGAGGAAGGTTTTGAGGTGCTTCCGGAACCGGAGATGGTTCTCCTCAAGTTTCGGGGAGGCAGGAAGGCTGTTCCAGAGGGAGGCCCCTGCTGCGGAGAGAGATCTACCCCAACTCGTTGCTTGGAGAAGCGGCTGACCCTGAGGGAGTTGGATGCGGATGAGCGAAGAGCTTGAGAAGGAAGATATTTAGGAAGAGAGAGTTGAAGGTATTTTGGCCCATGGCCCCAGAAGGCCTTGTGGACAATGCAGAGGGTTTTGAACTTAATCCTCGCAGCCACTGGGAGCCAGTGTAGTGATTTCAGTCCTGGAGAGATACGGTCCCTGAGCTTGAGTCCAAGGACAAGTCTCGCAGTCCTGTTCTGGAGGAGTTGCAAAGGGTGGAGAGTAGAGACAGGCAGATTTAGATAGAGGCTGTTACAGTAGTCCAGCTTCGAGAGAACCAGGGCTCTAGAGACAGTGAGCTTCTGGTAGAAGGAGAGGAAAGGAAGGATACCTCTGGGGAGGTGTGGGGCCCATGGCTATACTTGTGGCATCTGTGTGTGTGCATCAGTGATGCTGGTGACTCAACTCTGCCAGTCTGGTGCTTGTGTGTGAGGCAGGTGATATGCACCATGGTATGTATGTGATCACTGTGCCGCCCGTAACTGCGACAGCCGAAAATGCTGACGCCAGTTACGGCACAGCGCAGTGATCATATGGATCACTGTGCCTGCTTCCCCTGGACTGCATTACCCCTTCCAAACCCCCCACTCGACTTACCTTTAGGGTGGCACGTGGGTTGGAGCTGACGCCGCAGGGTGCTTTTCTTTTTTTCATTTTTTTTTTCTTTTGTGTCCCCCGCTTTCCAAAATGGTAAACGGGGGACACCCACACAACTCCTGCTCTGCTTGGGTGCAGTCAATGTCACCCTCATTTTGTGCACCTCCAAAGTCGCTGTGACTGCGGTGGCGCACAAATGAGGGCGACATTTTGGTACAATACCTCAACCAAGCACTACATGTGGTGTTGTACCCTTTGATACACATCCATGTCTGCTTTCATGATACCCTTGCCTTCCAATGACCATGCATACGAGCCAGAGTTTGTGACCTAACTGACATGCAATGTTGATGTGTTGCATGACTACATTGTCATGCCTATGTGTGTGTGATATGCTATTTTGAAGTGTCTTCATGTATTTTTCTGTCCTTCTGCAGGTGATGAGGCACTAGATGAAGTGGAGGAGGTGGAGGAGAGTGGGCCACAACCAGGCACCAGTGGAGGACATAGTGTGGTAGCCTATGAAGGTCCACTGGTGCTAAAGTCCATCCTGGGCATGACTTACTCTGACTCTGCCTCTGAGGAAGCCTATGGCTCTGGTGGTGAATGGACATGGATTCCTTGGAACTGTCACAGGTGGATGAAACAACTGTGGGTGCTGGTCTATCCCAAGCATCTGTAGTGAGGGAAGAACTCTCACAAGGCCAGTCAGTGCTGGAACGTTTGTCTGTGGTGGTTACGGGTGCAAGGCCATGCTCCACAGTGTTGGCTCCTGTTCCTGGGACAGCTGTTCAAGGGAGAGATGCAGTCATGCAGCCACAGACTGAACCAGCACATCAAGGGCCAGGTTTCCTTGGGCCAAGCAGGTGTGGGGCCCATCAATATGGTGGCTGTGTGCCAACAGGCGATCATGTGTGGGAGCAGTCAATGTATTCTGTTGCACAACAGCAGGGGGCTGCATATGAGATGTAGGCTCAGGGCATGGATACGGTGGCCAATTCCATTTCCCCCCCAAAAAGACAGATTGAGCTCTGGCTGCAGGCATTGCGGTCCCAGTGCCACTCACACAGGCTCCACATGGAGGCCAGCAACAGGTGCCGACGGGCAGAAATTTGGTTTCTGTGCTCAGCCATGGCTGCAGAGGGTCGGGCCTGCAGAGCTGCCCTGAGTGATAAGGCTAGGTCACTGCGACTTACAGTGACTGCACTCGAGTCAGCATGCAGTAGACGTGCAGAAGAGCACATGCAACTGTTGACAAGCACCATCTCTGAGGAACTGCGTGCAACCTGTCAGGTGTTGCATGCAGACCTATGTGCCATCATGTTACAGATGCGCTCATCTCAGTCCCGCATGGCCGCTGCCATGGAGGACCAGGCCAGAGCTGCACGTGATATGCCTCCCTTACCACAGCCACCTTCTATTGCTACACCAGAGGATGGCGATAGCAGCGATAACTATCCATGATGGCCGTGTGGACCACAAACCCATGGAGGGGTTATTTTTTTTTCTCAACATCAATACATGTGGGTGTTGAGGCGCACCCTGCCCCTCCACCCTCCTGGGTGGTCCCCTCTGCCCACCAGTCCACCATGGGCATTTTTTATTTATTTTGATTTTTTTTGTCTATTGTGCATTTATGTGACAGTGTGTTGCTTTGTGTGACATCCAAGGGCATCCACTGTAGGTTCCTGCTGGGCCCATACAGGCTTGTCCCATGTCGATACACTCCTTGTTTGTGCCTTAGGCGCCAGACACATATGCAACACCTGCTTCCCCTTTCCATGGGCTTGCAAGGAGTTCAGCGTGTGAAAGTAACTTACACAGTAGCATTGGGGTTCTGTTTCATCTGTGGGCAGTCTCAAGTCCAACCTGTGTATACACCCCTAGCGGGATTCATGATTGTTTGTCCAGTGCATGGTTGGCATGCCTTTTTGGTTTGACATTAAGATGCATCCTTTGTTCATGTTGCATCTTCATGTATTTGCTTGCCTGTCTCCATTGCTGTTGGACTTCCTGATGTATGCGCTTCCATGCCACCTTTAGTTGGCAGGACAACACTACTTATTGAAGGGTGCCATGTGTTAGTTAGGGCACAGTGGGGCACTTGCGGTATTCTGATTTTTGACTGTCAGTCAAAATCACTGTTGTGTCTTGTGTTTGTGGTATGTCATACTGGCAAATTGTTGTTCCTGTGTACAAGATTGTTTTGATGTGTGAGAGTGAGTTGTTTCTGTACTGGTTCAGTTTATCATTCAGGCCTTTTTGGAATTACTGTTATGCGTTGGCCATTTATGTGTCACTATTTACATTGCTTGGCATTGCATGGCATGCCAACCAGGTGATATGTAGTTTGGGAGGCTTTAGGTGACATACCGTCATTTGGATGTGTATTTTTCCATGGGGTTGGTGGCATAATGCATCTTCCATGTGTGCCTTTTGTGCACACAAGATTGGTTTGGTTTTAGTTGTATGGGATGCACACGATGTAGCATTTCTAAGGACAGGTTTGCAGGGTGGTAAGGTTGTGACAGATGATTGTTTGTCATCATCGGTTGTCACCTGGAATGTGCCAGGCCTGTGTGCATGCCGCAGGGGTTGGATTTTAGGTGAAAAATGGTGCGTCTAGCTGGGTACGGGCAGCCTCGCCACATGCCCTTTCCACTCCCATGCTCAGTGGGCGTGCATGTGGTTGGGGATGTGGGGGCACCACTATGTCCACCGGTACACCCAGCCATGTTGCAACGTTGTGTAGGCCACATGCTGCCACTATGATCCTGCACACTACTGGTGGTGCATATAATAGCTCTCCACCAGAGTGGTCAAGGGACAGAAGCGTGACTTTAGCACTCCGAATGTACGCTCCACTATGCCCCTAGTTGCAATATGGGCTTTGTTGTATCTTACCTGGGATGGTGTGGTGGGGTTCTGTATTGGCGTCATCATGTAGGTGCTCAGTGGGTAGGCACTGTCCCCTGTGGAGGTGAGAAGGTTTGTCAGTGGTGTGGTTTAGTCTGTGTGAGACAAGCATGCATTTGCAGGGCCATTTGTACTCACCAATGAGCCATGTGTTGCCATGCTTCCCAGCTTCCAGCACCCGGTGTAGGGGTGACATTCTGCATATGAAACTATCATGGCTGAACCTCGGATAGTTGGCATATACAGAGGTGATGATTCCCTTGGCATCACATACAACCTGCACGTTGATGGAATGCCACTATGCCAGTGCTTGCTATTCTGATAGATGTGCTCAGTGTACCTGGAAGGACGTAGAGCCACATGGGTGCAATCAATGGCACCAAGCACTTTGGGGAAGTGTGCCACCCCGTAAAAGTCCTGGACCACGGCCTGACTTTCTGCAGGTATTCTGGGCATGTATATGTGCCTGCCGACTGAGGGGCGTGCAGTCATGATTGGCAACACCTGGTGTAGGCAGCGTGACTGTGTGGCCTGTGAAATGCCCCCAACTATGGCAGTTATCTGCTGAAATGACCTGAGAGCCAAGAAGTGCAGTACATTGATCACCTTTTCCAAGAGGCTCAGTCCTTGGGGGAATAGGGTGGGTGATGTGAGGTCATCTTCCCACTCCCTGATCGGGTATAGGATGATATGAGGTGGGCACCTATACCTGCCATGGACCTGGTCATCAGGCATCCCAAAAAGACTGGTCCTAGGTAAGATAATTCAGACCCTGGCTATCCTCCTCCTCCTGCGGTGTCCCACGATCACTGCTGCGAGAAAAGGCGCATTCATCGTAGCTGTATACGCAGGTTTATGTTTTACGTGTCTATTTATGTATTGTATTTGTGGGCGGTGACGCCTACACCAGCTTTCGCTTGACGGACGTGTTTCCTGATTAGAAGAAGTGAGGTGGGGTACCTGTTTGGTTGTGCGCTAAGGTCCAAAAATAAAGATGAGACTATGTTAGATGGGGGTTGAAGCAGCGGTTTGTAGGGTATAGTGGAAACCCCAATCCACTTGCTTAAATGAAATTGAAAAGGGATTCCCCAGCCCGCGCTAGAAATCGCTCACATGTATTTGAGGACAAACTATTCTCATTCAAAAAGGTTTGGTTATGAACAGTGTCAACATTTATTAAACAAATAGTTAGATAACCACCATAAGGCACTTGGTTCCACACTAACTCAAAAGTAATGAGATGCTAATCTCAGGTTGACACAGTATACCAAGAAAATACAAGAAATGTGTATGCGATTAGTTCTTCACACACTGGAAAGTGATTTTCGATCTCATTGGACATTTTGTGCCGTACAAACTGCCATATATGGTACTCAATTCTCATATTAATACATTATACCAAAGAAATCGTGAAAAATGCCAACACGTGTTTCGACCTTCTATCGTTCCTCCTCAGGGGATGCACTCATTAGCAATTGTCTGAGTACTGAAAGTGATTCAACCAACCGACACAATTTGCATTATGGAAATATTGTTGCACAACTGTAACGTTTGTATTGCTGCACCCAGAGATAGTATGGTGCAACTAGACACACATTATACAGCCCTTAGTTGAAACGCATGTTAGTGATGTTCACTAACGCATATCTAAAGCGCTGACACTATTCGCCAACCCTTTGGTTGAACAGTGTCGCACGCGCGCATCCCGACGCTGATTGGGAGCAGTTCGATATATTTGAGGGTGAGTGACTTGAGTGCTGGTGAGCTGTTCTAGTATATTGACAGGGTTCAGTGCATTGTGCAGGTGCTAAAGAGTTTTGTCTTCTTTCTGTTTGCCAGGACTACTAAACATGTGCAAGCATTGACTTATTTCGCTTTGCAACTTTCTGTTTGGAACTCGCGCCGCCGAGCGCTGTGTGTTTTTTGTAGCACCCAAAGGGGATTTGAGGTGTGTGGCATGGTTTAAGACCACACGATCTAATGACTAATTAGAGGCATACGTTGAGTGATTTATGGACACTAAGCAGGGTCTGCTTCTTTTTGTTTAGTTATATCAACCAATGCTTAAATGTACTATTTTCAGCGTTTTCTTGTTACACTGTCACGTAAAACACAGGCAGTGCAAGCAGCACTTGACCCACGCGCTTAGCGCAGGACTGGTCACAACACGAATTGGTAAGCAACTGTGTGTAGCCACGACATGAATGATAAGTTAGTATGAACTTACAGGTTGCAATGTAACCGTTGGCTATTCCTTTCTTTTCTCTCTTCCGATTTTTAGTCAAATATCGGTTTTGTCCGGTTCAAATGGTCCACCTGGATTAATCATCAGAATCCATTATAGTTTGTCGCTGTGTGAGAGGAGGAACTTATATCCAGCTGACAATATGCCAAGCATTACCTTGGGTATAGCAACACGCGCGATATAAATGTATTGTCAGCAGAGTTCATGGTAAGCAGTCATGTCTAATTAGAAGATAAGGAACATCCACACAGACGGCCCCCTGAGGTAGATTAATCCTTGCACCCTCCAATCTTGATCTTAGAATGTTTTCTTTGTTTTATGAATCATTTACCATCCGATTAAAAGTACTATGGAGTTTATATAGTTAAGAAATTAGTGGTATACCATGTTTCGATTGTTTGTAGTCCAAATGATGACTTATGGAGACGGTATTGTTGACCAATAGATTAATCTGCATTTCCTCTTCGTTTTTCCTCCCCTATTTCTTTTGACGTGGCATCAGAATGAACATTTGGCATTCGTTTCAACTAAGGGCTTGTAGTTATCTAACTAGTTGTCCAAAATAATTACTAAGTTTAACAAATGTTGACGCTGTTCATAACCAAACCTTTTTAAGTGAGCATAGTTTGTCCTCAAATACATGTCAGTGGTTTCTAGCGTGGGCTGGGGAATCCCTTTTCAAATGTTTCCTGATTAGCGTGTCATTTCCCGCACGCCGGTGAGCCCTGTTTGATTACATGAATTTGTGTTGTAGGCACGTGTGTGGGCATTGCGAGTATTTTATTGTGGTACTTCCCACGTTATGCCCACATTTAAGCTTGTTGTTCCCCATTCCACGTGTGCTGCCCCCTTTTTTAGATGACTGCGCTAGGTGGTATGCACCTTCGCTTGTCGCTGTGACGTGTTCAGCCCGCACCGATTCTGCGCACGTCTCAGATAAGCCACCTGCAATGTGTTCCATGAGTCGGTAAACAGGGAAGTACCCCTTTTTGCGTGCAAATTATTCCATGAATGGGGCAGTACATCTCAGGAGGGGTGAGAGTGATCGGAAGCCCACAATGAGCACACACAGCAATGAACCACAAATTACTCTAAGACAAGTGTACATGAAAAATGTCTATACATTTATTGTGGGCCGGACCAATATACACAAGTAAACCTTAGTTATGTGAAAACAGTTACCACACAAAATCCTTTTACTAAATAACATATATACATTACATTTCCTAAAGCGACACATCAGTAAAACACATCCACAACCTGTGAAGAAAGGGTTGAGTTAACACACCAAGAGCATTAGGCAATTCTTTGGAGTTGTTCCATAACTTTCAATTCCAGCCCTAAGAAGAGGGAAGCCTTGTGCTCAACAGTGCAGTGGTGTGTAAAAACGCACGATCGCGTAAGCAGCACAAAAAGTGTGTCTTCTTGGGAGGGCTGTAGCAAGTCAAGAAGGGGCTTCAGGCGATGAAGAATTGGTTCCCACTATACGAGCAATGTCTGCCTTTGGCGGCAGAAGTTTTCAAAAGGTGAGAATAGCTAGGGACCGCAGGCTAACCCAGCCAAGATCGAATACCTAAAAGGTATACTCATGCGTAAAAGTGATCGGTTGTACCAGAGGGCCACCGTTAAGTGATGCAATGACTCACTGACCCTGGGTACAGTCTGGAGCAAACTTTGCCAGTTTAGTTGAGGTTGCTAGAGGGTTCGAGTCCTGCAGTTTCACAGCGCTCCAGCTCTAAGCAGCTGCTGGATTGAACGATCATCCTTGATGGAACAGTTGCCTTCTCTCAGCATCTAAAGGAGGCATGAAGAAAATTATGTTGCACCAGGCTTCAGGGCACAGGAGAGCAGAACAGCAATGGACCTATAGCGACCGTCACCAACAGGTAGTGATGCAGGAATCACAGATGCAGGCAACGTTATGCACTCTCCTAATTCGGGAACCAGAGCAGAGCATTATGCACTCTCCTAATTCAGGACCCAGAGGAGCTATGCCTATGCAATTTGGCGGGAGAATGCACAGGACTACAAGCAAGCAATGTGCCAAGTCTCGGGATTGCACTCGAGACAACAGCAGTTATGTGGGATAGCCTGAGGTAGAGCTGGACAGTTCACTGGATGGCCCAGGAACTCTTCCGAAGGGGCTCATTCGGTGGGTAAGCAGGGAGTGCCGAGAGTAGCTGTTCCCACTACTCCAAAGGACCAAAGCACCTGGCCTTCTTGATTGAAGAGGAAATCAGTGGTCCGACAGGACAGCAGAGAGCAAAGGGTGCCAAAACCTTCCAAAGTGTCTCTGTCAGTTTCCAAGTCTGTTTCTTTGTGCAGGAGGCTTGGCTCCTTCTGTAGTTGGGTGAGACCTCAGGTAACCAACCTTGAATGGATACAGAGCCCCTTTTCTTATCCAAGATTAGCTTTGCCCCAAAATCAAGGACTTCCAATCAAAGATCTGCACTCATGCAGGCATCCCAGTCAAGGACCAATCATGGTCCACAGTAGTCTGAGTTATTCATGCACTCCAGACATCCTGGCACCAATAGTGTGGATTGAGACCAGACAGTCTCAACCCGCTTCCCGGGCACACACACATGACAAGCAGAAGCCCGCAAAGAGATCTGTCTTCCCAGGAGGCTGCATGCCCAAATAAGGTAAACCTGGGTTACTCGACCTGGGTGAAGGCAAGGGACAAAATGGCCATGGGACAGAACAAAATACTTTGTGGCTCGGCCATTTTCGGACCTGGCCACAGTCTTGAACCAAACGCGGTAAACGCGATGTGATTCAGTAAAAAGAAGTAAACCACTTATAAAACATAACTGCTGCCACCAGTTCATACCAGGCACACTGGTACAATCACCAAAAAAATCCTTTGAGGGTGTCTAGAGCCATAACACAAAAAGGACCGCAGTGCACGGTACTGGAAGGTACATTGTGCACTGTTAAAAAGTTATCAAGAAATGGCAACATACTACTGACAGTCTGAAGGACGTGTCAGTTTCCTCATAACAAGTTCAGGATAGGATAGTCAAACAAAAGCAAAAAGTTGGGGGGGTCCATAAATGGAGGGAAAATTACACATACATGAAATATTTCCTAACACCTCCCAATATGTTCACTGGTGTCTTTAGGGAATATAGCAATGTTGCAGACAATGTATGCTCACCTGCTGTTATGGGCAGTTTCTCTGTAAATGGAACCCTTGTCATAGCCCCAGATCCTTGCGTGTCCATCGCATTTTCCTACAGTAAAAAAAAACTGCCTTGACACAAGATCTCATTGCCCTGGTGTCTACTAAAAAAGGAAAATGTTCTGTCTCCTATTCTCATCCCCAGCCGGGGTTCCTCATCCAGGTCAGGAGTTACCGATAGTACTGTACAGATTAAGCCACTCTGTGGGCTGTCCCATTGTGGATACATGCTCATCCCTGTCCCCGTAAAATGATTCCCTCGTCCTACAACTGTCATTCCTCTTTGGCCATATTGCTGCCATCCCTGCTGCCCTTCCCCTCTGCTTCCGCATGTTCATGAATAATGCCCCATTCATCCACATGTCCAACATTCCCCCTAATATCCTCTGGGACCCCAAATCCTCTGGACCCCCAAATCATGGTCCCATGCCATCAAACCCTTCTTCTAATACTGCGCTACACCTGAACCCCCATTCCTTTCAGTGCATATCACCTCCCCCTGCGATAATAGTTACCTTCCCCTCTTCCTGTAAAATATCCGCTGGCAGCGGGCTGTAGACCTTCCTAGCCATACTGCTCTCCCCAACATTCGTAATCATTGCCCCCTCTACCGATATCTTTGACAATTGCTTTTGCACCAGTTTCACTTCCTCTCTGTCTCTCTTTTCAATGTGTTCCTTTCCTTCTCTTGTTTCATCTGACATTAATGGATGTTATTCAATTATATTTCAGGCCACTGTTTTGCCTCGTTCCCCACTATTTTTTGTTTGTTGTTTTTGCACCTCTTCGGTAAGACTATGACATAAAATGTGATAAAACACAAGAATATTTTTGGCCCAGCTCCCCATCATCTCCAATCGCCATTTCTCTTGTATCACCTGTATATATGTAGCTGGGTCCTCATTTGGCCCCATTTTGCATGTCATGATTGTGCTCATGTCTGATGTGTCTTGAAACTGTTCCCTCAAGGCCCTCGAAACATCTGCTCTACAATTGTTAAAAGGTGACTCGTCATGTGTGGTATTTTGCGCTGTCACCCCACGGTAGCATGCCCTTTTTCCATATGTCTTCTGATATTGTGTTGCCCCAATGTGGAGGCAAATAAACTCTTCATATCCCCTATTGCCCTTGTCATCCCTGATTTGTGTTTTCCAACTCATAAATCCACTTCCCTGCTCCTGCTTTGAGCAATAGTAATTTAGTCACTAAGTTGTCTTTGTCTGTCTGTGGCCATGGTATATTTGTATTTGTATTTATTTATTTATATTTATTTATTTATTTATTTGTAAAGCACATCCAGACCAGAGGGCAACTGTGCACATAAAGGTGACAAAGGTGGTTCCATACAAGCAATTACAGACAGTTATGTAGATAAATAAACGAAAATCACACAGATGCATTAGACAAATTACATAAGGTATTACAGTGGTATAAGTGTGCTGTTAGGGAGTGTAACAGCCAATTAAGTATGGGCCGCAGCTAGAGCCTGATTAGAGAGCCAATTTATGACTTTGTGCTTGAATGAATAGAAGGAAGGCACAGCTCTTACTGTAGTAGGGAGGGTATTCCATAACTTGACTGCAAAGACTGGGAAGCTGGCCCCACCTGCTTTTTGTAGTTTAAATCTGGGTATGCGCAGCAAGTGGGTTTGGGTGGATCATAGTGGTCATGTGCCAAGAAGCGGTTTGAAAGGTATTCAGGAGCAAGGTTCGCTTGGCACTTGTGAGTCAAGGTGAGTGTTTTCAGTGCTATTCTTTGGTCAATAGGTAGCCAGTGCAGGTTACGTCTGGTGTCAGATATATGTGTTTTCGTCGGGATGTTAAGGGCAGCCCTGATGGCGTTGTTTTGCGTTACCTGGAGTTTATTGATGTTTCTGTGGCTAGTTCCAAAAATAAAGAGCGTTACAATAGTCCATCTTAGACATTATTAGGGTTCTAGCAAGAATGATGCAGTTAGTAGTAGAGAGGAAGGCTCTACAGGCTGTTATCAGTTTGCAGGTATAAGCAGCTGCTGATGCCACAGCATTCGTTTGTCTGTTGAAAGATATGGTGGAATCAAGATAGATGCCCAATGTTTTAGTATCATTGGACACTTTAATGGTATTCCCATCGATATTGAATGCTTTGAAGGATGCATCAAGTTTGTTCAGTCTAGGGTGAGAGCCTAGAATAAGTAACTCTGTTTTTTCATCGTTCAAACAAAGCCCGTGGTGGGCCATCCAAGCCTGGATGGTCGCATAGACCTTATTGAGGGTTATTGAGTCCAATACATGGTCACCTGAGATAGGGATGAGTAACTGGGTGTCATCCGCATAATTTGTGTAGGTGACACCCAGATAGTCAAGAATATCAAAGAGTGGCTTAGTAAAAACATTGTAGAGGTTGGGGGAAACGCAAGATCCTTGCAGTACCCCACATAGTACAGGGGATGGCTCTGCGGAAGCGGTAGGTGAAAGACCCTCATGGATCTGTTGGCCAGAAAGGATTTAATCCAAGAAGTGGCTTTTTTGAGAAATGTGTAGCGATTTTAAGGTGGTGACAAAGGATTTGGGGATCCACCAAGTCAAAAGCCGCTGATAAGTCAAGCAATAGTAAATAACCAGTCTGCCTTTGTCTTTTAAGTCCTCGATCTGTGTTTCTAAATCAATTAGGGCGGTTTCTGTACCATGTCTAGGTCGGAAACCTGATTGGTGTAGACCAAGGAGATTATTTGCTTCTAGGTAGGCCTGAATTTGGATGTATGCTGCGCGGTCCAGAATTTTTAGAAGGAAGGGCACCGTTGTGATGGGTCGGTAATTGGCAGGGTTGTTAGGATCAAGGGCAGGTTTTTTGATTAACGGGATGACCCAGGCGTCTTTAAGGTTGTCAGGGACAGTCCCAGATTTAAATGAAGCATTAGTGAAAGAGGTGATAAAAGGAGCTAGTTCGTGAGCAGCCTCTTTAATGATTGGGGCAGGGCATACATCGCCTTGGCAGTTGGATGGTTTGATCTTTTTAATGATGTTTTCTACTTCCCAAATGGAGAGTGGGGAGAAATTAAAGGGTTTGAAAGTGTGTATATGAGTAGTGTGGTTGTTGGTAATGGGATTGTAGGGGTGGCTTATAAGAAGGCTACATTTTTTGGAGTTGATTTTGCTTTGTAAATAATCATTTTCCAGACTCATCTCTGGCACCAATGCCGCGCTAACATCACCCACCATCCAGGTGCTAACCAATTGTGAAATCATTGTTTAATCTTTACAGCCCTGGAAAATAGTTCACCATAACGTTGTCCTTTTAGAATGCATGTCGAGAATATAAAAACCAATAGTATAAATGCCTTGAAGAGTGGCTGGGTTGGTAAAAATCAGAACAAAATGAGATATTCAGTCTGAATTTGTACACCTACAAAGATATTTTGTTAACTGCTTGTATTTTAGTTTTTCTATTTATCTTTTGTAAAGGCTCACTGAGCCAAAAAACAAATAAAGAACATTTAAAAAAAAAATTTTTTCTCTAGGAGCACCTTTTGGATATTAGTACACCAAGTGGTGTCGGTGGTACAGTTGGCGATCGCGGCTATGGGAGATTCAAGTTCTTTGAGAATCTTGAAGACCTCTTTAGTGTTAGATTCTGCCAGAGATATGTGCTTATTGTAAGTCTCTTTTTTGGCCATGAATATAGCATCTTTGTAAGCAGATGATGCCATGTTTAGGATATTTTTGTTAGATTCTGCAGGGTGGCCTTTCTAGTGTGCCTCAGCTTTTCTCTTAGCTTTACGTAAATCTCTTAAGTGAGGAGTAAACCATCAATTCAAATGGGGGCGAGCTTTAGATTTCCTTAGTTTAAGAGGGGCTATAGCATTTAGTTCCTTTAGTAAGGTTTGGTTGTAGATGTCTACCAGGACTGTAGGGTCGGAGTAGGCTTCAGGGCTTTGTCAAGAAGAGGAAGGCTTAGGGAGAAGTTTCTCCTTGGAAATGTCCTTTTTATTTCTATTGTGGATGCTGACAATATAAACACATTTTCTCCTGGACCCAACCTCTGTGTTGAGTTACTCAGAAATACTTTTGCATACACTTATTACTGCATACACTTATTACTAGATTTGTATCAGTCAAATGGCGTTACCAGCACGTCAGGCGTCTGCCACACGTACTGGTGGCGTCATTTGACTGATACACATGTAGTAATATATGTATGCAGAAGTATTTCTGAGCAACTCAACACAACGGTTGGGTCCAGGAGAAAATGTGTTTATATAGTCAGTATAAACCATGGCCACAGGCAGATAAAGACACATTAATGACAAAATTACAATCAGAAGACATATGGAAAAAGGCAGGCTACCCTGGCGCAAAATATCACACATGATGAGTCACATTTTAACAATTGTAGAGCAGACATTTAGAAGGCCTTGAGGGAGCAGTTTCGTTTGTTGTCCCTGCTCTCCTGGTGAATCAGGGTACTCTGGTGTTTTCCAGACATGGAATATACTGAGCAAGCCCCCTTCCTTTATAGAGTGATGGTAATTCCATCATCCCTATCTTGCGTACGGGTGCAGCCGCTCCCTGTTTTCTTTTCAGTGCTACCACCATGTGGCCTGTTCGACGGCCTGTCAAATTCCTTAATCTATTTATATATGGTGTTTTCCTTCCTGTATTTATTGGGAGAAGCTCCAGGTGCGATGGAAACCAGCTTCTTACTAACTCATCATCCAGGCAAATCTATTAACACCTCCTCAGATGTCATGGGCAACGTGCTTGAAGAGATTGTATTGCCTCTTCAGCTCGTTCTTCTTCTTTGAATTCCCAATCTTCTTCTTCTTCCTCTACCTCTTCCATCCCCAAATTGCTGACACCTACAAGATCTTCCCTCACATACACGCCTCTTTCCATCTCCTCTATTATGTTTCTGGTAACGCTGTCCCAAATCCTCTTTCTCTGCTCTCCGTTGTCTTTCTTTTACAACTAATACTAACCTATCTCTTGTATTCTTTTCTCCTTTTCTCCTGCTCCTCCTCTCTTTCCAATACCTTTACGTTGTCATTTTCATTGTTTTTCCATATATCTTAAATCATATTTGTCCTCCCACCCACTTTTCTGGTATAATTACTGGTTTGCCTTCCTGTTTTCTCAGACAATGCTTCCTTTTTAATTCGTCTTTCGCTTCTGCCAACTGCGCTTCTACACTGGTCAGCCCATCACTTTCTAATTGCAATGCCAACACGAGTCTTGTATCGTCCTGTGTGCCCTTTGCGCAAGTATCATCTTGTTCAATGGATACAACCCTGACACAGTTGAAAAAGGAATGCATGGTTGAGGAGGAAGAGAAGCAGTTGGCTGCACACCCGCTTCGTCGTGTTGATTATCTGTATGTTTTTAATATGCTCCTCTTCCTGAAACATATTCCATAGGTCGAGTATGCTTAATCTATTCTGCAACCTTTTCCCCTTGTATGTAGCATGTACATATGTGTACGTGTGTTGCAGTAAGTCTTTCGAGTGTGTCCCTTTTTGAGACCACAGCTGAAATGTTTTGCCCTTTCTTCAAGCCATTGCACATGGTATTTGACGATCTTCTCCTTACATTGAGGCATTACACAAATGAGCGATGTGGGTCTCTGGCATTATGACAACATAACAATTCAGCTTACAATAAAAATCAACAATCGACACTCCAATATACTCTTCTCTCATCTCCTCTCTTTGTTCATGCTCCTCCCCTTTAATTCCTTACAATGTTAACTCAATAACATGTCTATTCTGAAGCATATCACAAAACAACAAAATCCTTTTCCTACACCACACCAACACCACACAATGTCAATCTACTCCATACTTACCTCCATACAACCATAACTCCTGTACTGATAACACACACAAAACACATCTTCCGTCTTAATCTGCACAAAACAATGCCTTTTTATCTTTTTAGCTTCCCCCTGAAGGAGGCTGGGCTACAAGCCATACTGTGCGTTCTTCCCCAACTACTGTCGGAAGAATCTTCTCATTCTATCCCCAATACTCCTTTTAAAACTTAAAAAAACAATAATCAACAATCCCCTTCTCCACAGGTATCTTTGTGCATGAGCATACTTACATCCTAGGATCCCAGAGGTCCGTAGACATCGAGCCACCTCTATCTGCCTGCTCTGCCCTCTGCGCCCAGCGTGCCGCCTGAGAGACCGGGCAGGACTTGTGGGAACTGGGCTCCTGCCAACCACCTCTTGAGTATGCACTCGAACCGCTCCCTGCACGCGGACCCCGCTGTACAAGGGAATGCAGCAAGGAGTCCTCGACCCTCCGCCAGACACTGGTTATCTCAGCGATGCCTCCAAATGTTATGGTGGTCCCAATCGATAATCCTTAATCAATAACAAGACATACTCAAGAAAATTGAGTAAAGACCAGTGCATGAGAACACGCAGCTTTATTCAAACATGAATGGCCGGGGGAACATATAAAAGCATTTTCAACATTGTAATACAAAACACAGGCTTTTAAACCAAATACACGTCACAAATGACATCATGGCTAGTGATAAGAAAAACACTTTTATTAACTCATGCTATTGGTTAGTGATATATAAAACCTATATCTTACATAAGCGAAGGCTACTACTATTAGGTATTCCATAACTGATGGCTCATCCTAAGTTTGTCCTACTAAACAAGTTACATTTTGTTCTAACCTATAATTGGTTGGCAATATAATACATTAGCCAACATAGCGGACAGCATCATGATTGGTCAGCAATTGCTCATCCGACCTTGGGCCCTTTAATGTGGTGCCAGGGTGCATGGTGGGGAAGGAGAGATGAATGGGCTGCTATGATCAAATTTGAAGAAGTCACTCTTTTCCCGTTCCCAGGCCTGAGACCTTTTCTGCCAATTTGTTTGCTGCTTTGGCATGTCACCCCAGTATCTGAATGTACCAAGGGAGTAGCAGGTGCACTGCCCACTTGAGCTTGGAACCAACACCCACTGTCCCAATCACGTGGTTGGAGACGACTGTTCAGAACTGATGTTCATCTATTTATTGAGTTTGTCTGCTATCCAACCCATGTGCTGTTCCAACAGGACCCCTGAGGCTGTTTATGTGTCTATTCATCATAAAGTAAGTCGCCATGGTAACTGTTTGCACCTGGAGATCAAGGCTATCTGTACTTTCTCACTGCTACCAATAGAAACTAATTAACTTTATAGTTGCATGCTGTTTTCTTCCGGGGATTTGATCTAGTGTGATATTGATTCACTGCCAGGACTCACTTCCTTTCACTAACTTTGATGCCTGGGCTTCGGTCTAAACACTGCCATGCTCAAAATTGTGCAGTCAGCAGTTTTAGTGTCAGGATTCAGGATTTCAAAATGAAGGCCTTACAGAGTTTTGTCTGGAAGATGGCATGCTCTGGTTCTTTCTCCGCCATGCTAATGTTCTTTGTGTCTAGTGCATTGCATACCACCACGTTTGATTCCCTGCCCATGTATTCTGCAACCTATCTCTACCTGCGTTCATGTCTATGCTACTTGTGTAACCCTATCTATGTATTGTGCAATCTTCTCTACCCTTGTAAATGCACTGTACTTATTTTACCCTACCTCTGTTGTGCAACCTATTCTACTCTTTATGGCGGTTGCATTACCCATAGTGTTTTAACTGGATGTTTACAGGCCACTTGTCAACATATACCTTTGTTCACCTCTGCAAGCATCTGGGGCCGGGACCAAACTGTGTGTTGATTCTATCTGCATCATCACAGACTCGTCTGCACATTTTTAATTATGGCACACAGGTCACATCACTGCTGTACCATAGCTATTTCCATTCTCCAATGGAGGACATGACGTAGTATTTAGGAATAATTCCCAAACACTGCATGTTTCCTATAATTTTCCACAAACTCAAAACACTTGCAAGGTGCTCAGAACAGTATACATAGAACAGAATGAAACAACATACTTATTTGGCGAGTGAGAGAAGACAGCGTATTTGCTCATATCATGGATGCAACAGAGAGAGCAGGAAAAGAATATTCAAAGTGGCCAGGCTCTGCTGAGACCTGAAGCTGCTCAGACCCACATTCCACTCAACTTCTAGGCCGCTGATCCTGAATGGAGCCTGGACTCAGCACACCAGAAGGTGGGGGGGAAAGGGGCACAATTCTTCTTGATCCAGCAACAACAGGAAAAGTTTAATTTGGGAGTTAGGCACACACTGTTGGACCTCAATCCCCTTCGCAGTGATGGTTCTTGCACAGACATCTGCTTGTGTCCCTTCTACAGCTTCTAGGCACCAGCTTTACAAACCAAGAGGTTCAGGATGTTGAGAATGAACAGCAATTCTTTCTGCTGACGGCATGAAGAAGTGGTAGACCCGATGCATCAAATCAAGAATTGGGAAAGTTAACTTCTTGCAGGTCCTGAACACAGAGCAGGTAAAACCACATGTCTATTCACCAGTGACGAAGGAGAGCAACAAGACTGTGTAAGACAAGTAAACAAATAAGCAGAGAGCAATATGCAAAGCTTAGCACCTATCCTTCACTGACATCATATACATTCATGAGGGGTTGTCCTTGCTATGATTATCAAACCAATGCCAAAGAAGACCTTGTGGGTCTCTCACAATTATGGACATCTAATATCTCATTAGTGGTATTAATTCCGATTTTCTAAATGCTATAGAGCATCTTCTCATGTCTTTCTACATTGTCCTAAAACATGTACTCATTCTGCCATTCCTGCTCTTGTTATTTTATCTTTATTGTAGCAGGATCCTCTTCAATAATGGAAGTGTCCAAACACACCTCAGTGTGTAAGACACACACGTTTCTAAAATGGTAGCTACCCTTTGTCCTTCCGAATCGACCCTTCCTTGTAAAATCCTCTTTTTTGTTCACACTGGTGTCATGCATCCTAGTATGTCCCATTAGATTGTGATTCACTCGCATCACTTTTTATAATCATTTGGAGCTCATTTGTGCTTGAAATGAAGTGGTGTAATCTGTTAGCATGTTAATTGATAGACTGAGTGATTGATTGATCAGACTTGTACAGTGTCATTTTACCCCACTGGGGTCTTTGGGTAGTGACCACTAAACAGCCTTAACTGAAGATGAGTAGCAGAAGGGGAGTAGTGCCGGTGCATGTTGGGGAGTTGATTGCAATGTTTGAACCATTAGCCTCACTCTGAAGCAAGTTTACATGGAAGAGTCGAAAACAATTGAGTTTGGCTTCTTAATCCAAAGAGCGAGCATGTTGGGTCAGTTGTACTTTGAGATAAAAGGAGCAAACAGATGAAGGGACTTGCAGGGCAGGCGTGCCTGCTGGTACGGGACGCCCCCTCCTACCTTTAAGTAACGTAAACATCTGCAAGCAACTGTGGCTTGAACCCGATTCCATGGGACATGGGCCGGAGCATACTGTGGTTACTGAGGTTTCCCAATAATCCTTCTTGGAAGACTAGCATAAAGAGCATTAACACAGACAAGTCTGTAGTTAAGAGACGGGCCCCCCACAATCCAGCTCAATGTTTCCTGTCACCTACAGGAATGACTTTTCTCAGAAACATGGGCTGGAAGAAGGAGCTGCTAGTCACAGCATTTATATGAGGCCACACAGAGACCCAGGTTCTTGACCACAGCACTAAGAAGAAGGGAAGGGATAGAGAGAGCAATGATGGAATGTGATTCACCCCACCCTTTGACAAGGCTCTGTCCAGTACACGTTTATTATTATTATTATTATTATTATTATTATTATATTTATTGAGCATGGACCAAGCTTCAAGAAGCATCGGAGCGCTTTACGGAGGTGTACAGCAATACAGATGCATAATGGAGCGCTTTACAGTGGCAAGCCCGTCTGTGACCGGTCGGGGCCTGGGCGCCTAGATGGATGTTAAGGGCTGAAGTACATAGTTACTCTAGAGGTTTCCTTTGTGCCTTAGCTCCTTCTTCTTTAAAATGTCCAGTCGAATGGGAACAGGTTTCTTCGCCTAGTCTACCCACCTCTTTTACAGGAAAATCACCTCGCTATAGTTTTCTCTGTAATGCCTGTTCTTTGGTAAAACATAAACATGATATATGTGATTTACTGGAGACTTTGGGCCCAGATAGTCTATGTGTTACTGAGACATGGCGAAGGGAGTCCTCCACTCCCGAGCTGCATCATGCCATACCTGTGCTGACAGAGTTTCAGTTCATCCCGGGGGAAGAGTGGTGTTTGTTTTTAAACACAATCTTGATTGCACTGCTGTTCCAGCTGTTCATACAATTAAAAGGGAATCTCTATTGGTTCGGCTCTTTTTCTCCCACTACGCGGATCTATTTTCTTTGTGATCTATCGGCCCCCCTCCTATGACCCTTCTTTTGCTGTAGCGTTTGCAGATTTTGTAGCTAGCCTGTGACTGAACTATCCCTGTCTGCTCATTGTAGGAGATTTTAATCTTTGGGTGGAAGATTAAACTGATGTTCTAGCAGACAATAGGCCTCATTACTACCCTGCCGGTAGTCGTGCCACCCCAGCAGACCCGGTAATTGCCCATTCCAGGGCACCGGAAAAAATTCTTCCCCAATGGGGAAGCCGGACGCACCGGCACCGTTAATAACGGTTCCGGTGCATCCGACATGCTGTGCTCGCTGGTGCGTTTCTGACCGCCAGGTCCGGCCTGCCGGGCAGAAAGGCACCTGCGAGCACAACTCGTAGTTTGCCGGTCCGGGAACTACTGTACCGGCAAGTTTTCCGGTACCGTAGTTCCCGGACCGGCAAACTTATTTTGAGGCCCAATGTATTGAGTAGTATGGCAGACCTTCAGCTTGACCAACATTCCCTTCGTCCAACTCACTGACAAGGGCATACTCTTAATCCCATTTTGCAGAGCCGGTGCATATGATTGCGCACCCGGCTATCCCAGTGGAAGGGTCTGACAACTACATCTAATAAACAAACTACATCGTCCCATTCACTTGTCTTATTCCTATAGCCTCTACTTGTCATAAACCCTTGTTCTATACCGGTTGAGCTTGGAATCGGGTGGAACCTAACACCTTGGCTGCCTCAATCTCTACTTCTTTTAAACAAAGCGCTTGCCCTTTGCACCTTACAAGCAGCCTTTGGTCTGGCTGCAAATTAACTTGCGTCAGAGAAATCACGGAAAAAAAACATGCGTTGTTCGGCTCCTTGCTTCACCCCCCCATTGGAAGACACTTAAACTACGATATAAACAGGCCAAGCGCCAGTGGCGGTGAGCATCCTCTGATCAAGACAGAGCTTCTTGAAATGTCACCCGCCTGATCTACCATAAGGCTATTAAGGAAGCAAAAGATTCCCATTTCCCATCTAATATTTTATCAGGTAAAAATCAAAAAAATGTTTGCAGTTACTGGAGAATTATCTACTCCAAAATCTGTAGTGTTAGTCATTCCTGCATCTCAAGCACTATATGAGACCCTGTCAGTCTTTTTCACTGATAAGATCGTTAACATTCGCAGAAATATTTCTGGAATCGGACAGGACTCTCTTATCCTTCTGTTATTTTAGAAACCAACTCTAACATAGTCAAGGTACCATTCTTGGCCTTTCTCCCAACCATTGAGGAGTATGTTCTTAAGATTATTACCCAATTTAGGTCCTCACCTCCCTTAAACCCTATACCCCTGAAAGGAGATAGGGGCTGACTTTGTGTCATCATTGACAGTTGTGTTGAATCATTCATTGGCTGCTGGGTCTATTCCATCTGACCTGAAGCGCACCATTGTTTCTCCTATTTTGAAGGACCCAAAATCCCCAGCCAACTTCTGGCCCATCTCCCGTCTCATGTTCCTAATGAAGGCATTGGAAGCCATTGTTATGCAGCAGTTTTGAGATTTTCTCAAAGACATGAATGCCTTGGTTGCATTCCAGTCGGGCTTCCGAACTGGTGTGGGGACGGAGTCTGTGTTTGTGTCCGTTATCAATGAATTAGCAATTATAGTGTACCAAAGAGGAGTAGGCCTACTTATTTTATTAGGTCTCTCTGCGGCATTCAACGCAATTGACCATCTTGTTTTGTGTCACCACCTGGAAGAAATTGACATGGGGGGCTCTGCTCTTGGATGGTTCGGTCGTTCCTTACTGACTGGACACAAATACTCTCTGTTCCCCCTCTTCTTTCAGATCCTTCTTCTCTGACCTCTGGGGTTCCACAGGGCTCAGTTATTTCCCAACTGCTTTTCAATATCTATGTCCTGCCTCTTGCTAGAGTAATCCATTCTCACTGGTGTCACTTCTATGCCTACGCGGATGACACACAGTTGGAATTGAGGATTGACCGCGAACCTGAAGCCACAGTGTCCCATCTCAAACTGGCTGAAAATCAATGCAGAGAAGGCCGAGGTCATGGTTTTCGGCCGGTCCCCAGAGTTCTGGCCTACCTCTCTCGGTCCACTGGCCACTCTTGTTCCTTTAGTAAAAATCTTGAAAGCAGAGCTATTGGGGCTATAGGAGCACTTTGCACACATATAACCTCTGCCGAACAATGTATTCCTCATCACTATAGAGGAGATGATTGGATGTATACCATGACACACTATTTTCCATCAAACCATCCGCCGTGCAGGATGGTATAATGCAGAGTGTTGTAGTAATAAGAGACCTAGGGCCTCATTACACAGTAGGAGGTAACCATGGCGCTTATAGCTGCCTCCAAAACCTTACCGAGTCCGCCCTGGTGAATGGAGCTATTACCGCCCCATTCCAAGGTTGGCGGGCCAGTAATTCCCCATTCACCAGGGCCCTTCCCCATTCCCATTTGAGCCGCCATAGGGCTCAATGGGAATGGGGAAGGCGCTAATAACGGTACCGCAATTTGCGGTACCGTTATTAGCTCTAAAGTCCCTTTGCGGGTCCTGTCCTTAACGCCTGGAAAAACCAGGCGTTAAGGGAGGACCCGCAAAGGGAACTCGTAGTAGGGCGGTAGGGGATTACCAGCACCGGCGCCCATACTGGTGCCGGTAATCCCCTACCACGTACCGTGTAATGAGGCCCCTAGTATTGAAGAAACACACCACCATAGACATCAAGACCCTAAGAAAGGAGTATCAATCAATAATTGCCAAAAATAAAGGGAATTTGCAAAAAACGATTGGGATATCCTACTACAGGCCACCACTTAAAAGGACAGTGTACAATTTTGGAGGATTAGAATGGAGGAACTATCGGTGATAGAACATTGTGCATGGTAATATGCTGCATGCACCCTGGGAGATCACAAACACTCTATTGTGACTCAGGCCTTCATTGGACGAACATAATTATAATCTTCTTGAGAATGACACTAGCAGATAGACATTCACCCTTAAGCAGGTAGAAGTGGCACTTATCAAACAAAAAAGTGGAAAGGGATCAGGCCCTGATAAAATACAGTACGACACTGTGTATTTAATGCTATCAACTCCCAATTTAGGATCCTTGTGTCGTGGACTATGGCAGAAATAATCCTGATCCACAAAAAGGGTAATAGAGAAAATCCCTCAAATGTTCGGCCAATTTCCCTCCTAGGTTCTGGCAGGAACAATTTGGCAAAGGCTGTCCTACAACACCTGTCAGCCTGGGTTGCTAACAGGAATATCATCACGCTGGTTTCCAGCAAGGCCTTAGCACAATAGACCAAACTTTCTGTCTGTTCATTATCCTCCAGGAATATGAGCATGTATGCTACCGTTATCGACCTAAAAGCTGCATTTCTGCGCATGAAAATCTTGTATTATTATTATTTTCCTGGGTACATCTACACACACGTTTAGAGCAGAGGGCAGTGCAAAGGTCAGGTTACTTGACAGAAACCAGAAGGATTCTTTTGATTGTTATCTACATGGATGTAATTGCAAGCCATGGATAAACCTCTGAAACAGAATGTATTTCTCTGAAGACTTTCAAAAAAAGAAATTGCACACTGTGATAAAAAGAATGGTTTATTTCCATTCAGCTTTTGCTATGTTTATGCTCATGGAGCAAACAGAAGCACTGTGCATATTTATTTTCGTAGCATGTTTGGATTGTAAAATTAATAAAATGGAAAACTAAGTTGCAATTGAGAATGAATATTTTGCAACAAATTATGCTTTTCTTTCGCTGTGTGCATAATCATGCTAAGGCATATCATTTAATTTACACTCTAATTATAAAAACATTGTGTAAAATAATGACTATGCACAATCGAGTTTACATCCATTCAACCTTGCAGTCAATTGGGTACATTACTGTAAATGGTCAGTGGCAGCAGAGTTTTTGCTCAAGGGTGAGTGATTGTCATTACACCAATCACAGGTATTCTAGCCTCTCAAATCTTCAAAACTACAATTAAAAGATCCAAAACCTAACTCTCCAGTAAGTGCAAGCACTGTTCAAAAACAAACAAATGAAAATTACATTTGTAATTGAAATAGAAACTCAGCCAATCCTGTCCCTGTGATAATCCAGATAGGTATTTAACTTTATGTAGCGCTTTATACATGGTTTGTCCAACATCTAGGCACTGTGATTATTATACCTCTGTCGATACTCAGTTAACCGACCTCTAAAGTATGTTAGACAATAAGATAGCTCAGCTGGTTGAGTACTCATTGCTGCAATATGTGTGTGACCTGTAGGTTGCAGGTTCGAATCCCTGCAAGGCCAACTCAGCTTTTCATCCTTTCAAGATCGATAAAGGAGTACTGACTTTGGTTTGGTGATAATTGTGACAGATATGTTCTATGTACAGCGCTTTGCCAAAAGCGCTATATAAATGACCATTTGACCATGAGATTAGATATAGAATTTGGCATGGAGTCCTTGCCTCTCTGCACTGTTGTATCATAGCATTGGCATACCATTAGGTAGTCATAGCTCCAGCAAATGAGGACTTTCAATAAATATCAAAAGACAATTCTGCCATTGAACCTCAAAACACACAATGAAATCATGTTTGCTTTACCATGTTATTGGCTAGGTTTTTGAGATATCAACATTTAAATATATACAGGAGAGATCAAATGGCCAGACCTTGGAGAAATAATGAAAGGTGTATTCTGTCACAATGCAGAAAGCTGCCGCATAGTAATGATTTCCATACAGTTTTTGCACACGTCGGCAGGACGTCACATACATTTTACTCTCTTGCGAAGGAGAAAAGTCACTTTTACTCTCTTAAAATCACATTTACTCTCAAAATTGAAAAAATAGGGAGTAAAATAATCCCACCATAAAATCTTATCTGGGGCACAGCCTATAACCTACAAACCAAATCTTTCGTCCTTTCTGGCTCCGAGATATGGGGCTGCCAGCGTCATTCAAAGCTGACTGAATGAACATTTTTTAAGAGAGGACTACGGCTGCCACTGAACATACGCAGAAGTATATGATGCCGACTGACCTCGCCCAGGGGTGTATAGTGGAGGAAATATCATTGAGACCAGTCTTGTACTGAATCCTCCTCTGGAAATCCTAGCAAAATACAGGGAAGCTTTTGAGGATATTTATGGCAGGTGGTCACCAGCTTAAATTGAATTCAGGCAGCCAGTGGAGAGTCGTTCTGGCCACTGAAGTGGTTTCTGTACGGCTCATTTGGTATACAATATGCACAGCAGCGGTTTGAATCTTTTGTAATTTTTGCATGTCTGTTTTCCTGGCCCCCATAGGAGACCGTTACAATAATCTATTCTCGGGAGAATCACAGCTCTAACCAGTTTTTTACAATTTTCTTCAGAGACCAGTGGGGCCACTTACCGAAGCACCTAAGATGGTAGTTGGTGCCTTTCACAATAGCATCCACGTGGGCACCACTATCCAGGCTGGCTTCCAGATAGGTGCCCTGCGTCTTTACTTTGGGTACTATTGTGATCTGACTGCCATCAATCAGAAAGTTATTATATGCACAACTCAGCTTCTCTCTGGCTTGTCTAGGGCCGTAAAGCATTAGCTCAGTCTTAGTCGCATTAAGGCATAGCCAATTTGTAGACATTTAGCTCTTGACGATCTGGTAGACTGAGTCCAGTGTCTGTTGGTCTTTGTCATAGTCTCCGGTAATGTCCAATGCCAGTTGGAAGTCATCCGCATAATTGCAGAAGAAGAAATCCAAGTTGTCAAGGTCCAAACATAGTGGGATAATGATGTAAATGTTAAAAAACAGGGGGGAAAGACATGCCCCCTGGGGGACTCCACAGATGGTAATTTTGGCATCTGATGCCCTATCACCCCAGTGAACTAGGGAGCTGCGTCCTTCGAGGAAGGATTTAAGCCAGGTTATGGCCTCCACTGAGAGACCCCTGACAGTAGCCATCCGATCCAGCAGGATCCTGTGGTCCAGCAAGTCGAAAGCTGCCAATAGGTCTAACAACATCAGCAGCCCCGGCTTGCTGGACTCCAGCCCAGAGAGCATATGTGTCTGCAAATCCAGCAAGGCACTCTCAGAGTGGCAGAGAAAGAAGCATTGATTTGATTACTAATCCATGCAATAGAGCGCTATATATGAAATTCAGTTTTGGTATCCTCCCCATTGCTAGTGTAGTCGCCAAATGTAATAATGATGCTGAGGACCCTTGCCCGATATGCAATTTTAAAAAAAGAACTGTAATACACTTTCTTTTTTTCTCCCTAAGGATATAGAAACCTGAACAGCTATTACATAATGACCATGCTAAGGGAGGGGCATGTACGACTAACAAGAGTTGCAATAGCACCCCCAAGCACTTACGAACACCCTACATCAGTGCAAGGGAATCAGCAACCTTGTCCTACGCTGGTTCAAGTCCTACCATGTCAACCGCCAGCAGTCTGTTAAGATGGACTCCTCTAGATCGCCAATGCTACCCGTCACCTGTAGAGTACCACAGGGTTCAATCCCTAGTGCACGTCAATCTATACATGGAGCCGCTGGGAGCCCTCCTAGCCACATAGAACATCCATCAATACGCTGAAGACACACAGCTATACCTCAAGATCGACTCCATCATGGACATCCGTAGGCTCAAAACCTGCCTCTTGCTGATCCAGTCTTGGATGTCCATGCCATATTTTATGCTCAACCTCTCCCAGACCGAATTCCAACTCCTGACCAACAACACCGAACACCCAGACCTACAGACCTGGCTATCAACCATGAACTCTTAGGGCTTCACACCAGAGCTTGGCTTCAACATCGACAAACACCTCTCCTTCAAGACACACATAGCTAAGAAAACTCAGACAGCTTGGTATCAGCTCTCCCCCTGGGGAAAGCCAAGCCCTTCCACCCTCCGGACGGCTTTAGATCTACCGTTGAAGCACTGCTCCTATCCCACCTGAATGAGGGAAATGCACGCCTCAAAGGCCTACCGTTGTCCTCCCTTGTGCCCCTGGGAAGTGTCCTTCACGCGACCGCATGCCTCATTAAGGGTCTACGCAGATACAACCACATCACCCCAGCCCTCATCAACCTTCACTGGCTCCCACTGCACGCACAAATAACCTTCAAGGCATGCTACATCATCTATGAGGTAGTCACTCTCAAGTCACCCAGCTATCTTGCAGAGAAACTCAGCATCTCTGGCAGACAGTGCACCACCAGAAGCCAGGGCACATGCAGACTTGAAATCTGCCGCTCCAAATAGGAAAAGACCAGCAAACAAGCCTTCTCTGCCTACGCCCCAAGACTATGGAACCTCCTCCCCGTCAGCATCAGACTCACCCCTGCGCTCCTAAAATTCAGAAAATAACTCAAAACCCACCTCTTCAAGGAGTCTCTCCTCCTCAACAACTAGGCCATCATCTCGCACCTCGCACCACCTGACTCGCTAGACGTCGGCCACCCCGCACTTCCCCACCACTCAGCACAGCTTTACCCCTCCTCTGTGCCCTACCTCTGCTGTAATCTGTTCTGTTGTTACCTCTGAGAAGCGCTCTGTTATGCATCTGTACTGCTGGAGAAAAGCACACCTTTGGGCGACACATGTAGTTTCTGTGACTCTGGGCATTCACCTTTCATTCACAATCTTATCCAGTTTCAATCCATTCAGACCATTCTTTTCCTGCAGGAACACACTCATGCCCTTTGATGCAGTGATATATATCTCTATCGATAGTTTAAATATACAAAAATAAGTCTGTTATTATCTAAGAAATCATACACAAGTGACAAAGTCACGTCCACTATTAGTGGACACTTCTTGGTGAATGGTCAGAGTCACGGAAACTACACGTGTCTCCGACATGCGTGTTTTCGTCTAGATTTATCTCCTGCTAGAGGGAGACATTAGTCCGAACCCCACCTTTTTCAGGGCTGTATTGTTGGATACTTCTGTAAAGCGCTCTGTTGCTTCTCGAAGCGAGACTGCATCTCCTCACTGGCACAAAAGAAAATTGAGAATCTGGCCCTATGTGTTTATCTCTTGGGTGCCCGCGCATGTGTGTGATTTGGAGAAGATGGTGGTACTCAGACTCTCGGGTCTGTGTACCTTGCTCAACCCGGGCTAGTGGTCAGATGTACTTCCACGTGCCTCAGTCCGCCATCTTGTAAAGGTTAGATCCTTCTCTCTATAGCTTTGTGACTAAATAGGTCCCAATAGCGCTACCAGGGAATTTAGTTTTCAGTTCGAGTCACAAAATAAAATATCAGCTTTTTCCCCCTTCTGTCACCCTTCGCCCATCTTCTGCCATTGAGGGGCAGAGTATTTCAGCTGGAGAATATGAACCCAGGTGGGTCGAGGGATAACTATCCCCCACTGTAAGGTGGAAGCAGCAAAAAGTAGAGAAATGTGCTGTGCTTCCTTCAGGTAAACAGCTCCAAGTGAACTGCACAAGCACAGAATACAAATGAGTTTACATTAAATGCATGGGGTTTCTTGTGATCTAGCCCTTTGCAGGAGGGAAATGGCATTGTGCTGTCATGGAGGCTCGTCCAGCCAAACATTAATGAGGAAGTAAATAGCCAATTGTGTGACGTATAATTACACTCTTATCACTCTTCTTATGGCCCATGAAGACATCCCAGGACAGTGTTCCTGTTACCAGGCCCAGGGACCAGGCTCTTGCCACAGGTTTATCCAGATTAACTCTACTCTGCAACCCTCCCAAGTTTGTGTATGTGCTTTGCGTTCTCAAGTCCATTCAAGGAGCGTTTCTATGCATTTGTCTGCATACTGAGGGAGTAGAAACCAGAGGAGGAGATTATTCATAAGATGCTGAGACAAAGAGCATGTTTTATGTTGACCTGAGAAAGGTCAAGAGGGAGTTCAAAGCCCTGATGGAGAAGGGAAGAGAGTTTTAGGTTAAAGGGGCAAGGGCAGAAAAGGGGTGAGTGAAGCGGTGTCTCGGGATGGAAAGAATATCACAGGTATCAGAGCGAAGAGGGGGGAGTGGCGTCTAAGCCTAGAACTAACACTGCTTGGCCCATGGAGGGCTTTTGGGAACCCTCTTCTGGTAAGGAGCCAATAGAGATTTGCAAGAGAGGGAGATGTATAGTTAGAGCGGTTAATCCCCCAAAATAAGAATTGTGTTCATTTAAGAAAGTGATCAGGTGATCTAAGGTGGAGAGAGTGAGCGCTGTCAAGTGCTTAGTGGCAGAGAACCGTACACATGGTGTGAAGGGAGGGAAGATGTGGCACGAGAGGCGAAGAGAGAGGTGACATGGACACATAACCAGTTAAGTCTGGGGCACAAGGAGAGGGGATCATCAAACCAGAACCCCAGATTTTATAGAAGACGATAAAGGATTGTAAAAAAGTCTCAGTCAAAGGGGCCAGAAGCTGAGGGGGTCCAAAGATGACCACTTCACCTTTATATGAACTGAGGTGCAAGTGATATCAGAAAGGCAAGACTGGACCCTGGACACAGCGACCCCAGCTGCCCATCAAGACAGATGAGGAAGTGGGAGTCATCGGCGTATTTTCAGAAGAAGAAAATAAGGTACAAGACCAAAGAAGTAAAAGGCTATTTTAAAGGATAGGAAAGAGAGGAGAGACTTGAGGTACACAAGTGGTGGAGCATGAGGAAGAAGGGAAAAGGGGAAAGGAAAACTAACTGGACCTAACAATGAGGAACCTGAACCAGGCGAAAGTGTCACTTGTAATTCTGCAGTCCCTCAGACCAGTGAGGAGGATGTGATGGTCAACAATTACCAAATCCATCATGACTATGCCCACGGCACTGCCTCCATCCATAGCCATGTAGGTAACATTAGACTTGTTAAGGAAAATAGACTAAGTCCCACATCCAGGGCATAAAATGGCCTGGAAAAGAATGAAGTACCCCGGAGGGCACAACAAAAGCCTGCACTTAGGAAGTGACAGTGTCTTGAAGGATGTTCAGGGGTCCATGACATGGGGTAGGGAGCACGATGATAAGAGCAATTATTGCCTGGAAAGAGGGGATCCGAGGAAGGTTTATTTGAGAAGCAGGGTGAGAATATGCGATTTAATATAATGGAACAATGCTGATCTGAAGCAGATCCTCACAAACAGCTGAGAACAGGATTTCTTGAGACAGCTAGTAGGGGCAAGGGGAGAGGAAGATGTAAGTTAAATAAGTAGATGGCAAGGGCGCAGCGAGAAAGTATCTGAACAAGTCCAGTCTGGAAACGGATGGGGAGAGTGGGCCAGGATAGAGTCGAACAAGGATGGATCAGTCAGGATAAGACTATGGTGGCCCAGTGAAAAAGTAGAACGTTGCTCGCTGAACTCAGGCCACAAAGTGACCAAATAAGAAGGGACTGTTGGTCAGAGAGTTCACTCAGAATTAGGAAAAGGTCCTTCCTGGATCTCGATATAGTGGGAGAAGGAGGGGCATTTAGCCATGAAGGTAGCATGTTTGCAAGGTTTAAGTTGGGTATGATAGAGGTATTTAACAGTATGGGAATAGTCATAATGACAAAGGTCAATGATTGCCTCTGAACAGCCTAGGAGTGTCAAACCATGTAAATGACTGACATCTCAGGAAGGTGGACTGCGTACCCCCAACAGGTTGGCTGGCATCCTGCCTGAAAGGTGAGCACGTCTCCTATTAAAGCCAAACCATCAGCAGCCAGTGTCACCCAGGAGCACGGAGAGCCACTCCGATTATGGCACGTGGCGTTTTTCCTTTATGGTACAGCAGTGGAGATCTAGCTAGTCCTGTGCTTGATGTGCTAGGGCCGGGCCAAAAGAGAATAAGAAATGGAAAACAGAACCCCAAATGTTGAACAAGAAAGTCAACATCAGGACAAAGCAAGACATCAAGCTGAATGAGTTTTCTGAGTACCTGCTTTGTGAGCCAAGGGACTCGACATACAATGGTGCCTGGTCAAAGCAAAGGCCGCTCTGCGTATGTGGCAGAGCAATGCTTAAGACCCACGCGCCCACCAAGGGGTTTATATGTGTGTGTGCATTCTATTATATGACAATGTATGCAGATTCTGCAAACAAGTGTAAACAGCCAGAGACTCTAAAGCATTTATTAACAGCAAGTCCTATGCTCACACTTAAGCAGAACTTTTATCTAAAAAGGCACTTTAAAGAGCTCTGGCACTATGTTGTACTAGACGAACAACAGTGAGAATTGCTGTCATTACATTTCTTTTATCATTAGGCATAAGTCAGGGTGATTTGTGATGTTTTTTTACATGCTAAATAATTGTCATCTGTTTTTAAAAGATAAGAGAAGGGGAAACGTGTGTTTTGTCTCGCCCTGATGGGCTTCTACTTTTTATCATAACAATGTAAATATGTGTTATATGTCAGTAATTTCTGTTCTTCGTTTTGTTAATTGAAAGGCTGATTCCTTTTATAATGTATTCATCCATATCAATAAAAAAAAAATTCTCTGGCTGCACGTCTGAACCTCTCAATTTCTCGTCATCCGGGCGCCCATTGAAGGGGTTGAGGGTTTTTGGGAGGGCATATGTATAGTTCTGCTGACCAGTACATGCAGTTTTACAGAATAAATGCGTGTTGTGTGCTTTTTTGCTTTTATTACTGTCATTATTGACTTGCATGTCCTTGCTATAATCCTGTGGTTTTCACATTCACTCCAGGTGGTGACACTATCAAGGTTACTTAGAATATCCCGGTGCACAGGAAGTATAGCCCATATGGTATACAACATGCTCCCCTCCTGTACAGGTCAGCACGGCACACCTGTTTTGCCCATTGACCATCACCCGGCAGAAGGGAGCTGCATACTTGCTACACACAGAACACTAACAACATTGAGTCTGACAATAGCTAACAAACCAATACTTGACAGTGGAAATCTTACAAATGTGCACACACACCTCAAGAAACAGGGCTCCTCTCAGAAGAAGAGAGTCACTTACCTTGACCTGAAGCTTAAAGTCCTGCAATGTCTTCATGTCCACCACAAAGGCTCAACGTTCAGCCTTCAGTTACATATGTCTGTTTCATTGGGAACACTTTACACCCTATGTGGGATCGGTGACACTGCATTTAATGTCGCTGAACAGCTGAACCTGTTCAGAGCAGGGACAAGGTCTATCACTGGAGTCTCTACATCTTTCAGAGAATTGATGGTGCGGAGCGACCAAACATCTCGTCACAGTGAGGGCACAGTCCTCTACAAAGGATATACCTGGAACGGTCCCATCAGGGACCCCAAACCTCAGAGGCTTTCTCATGTTATGAACGCAGAGGTAACCTCGTGTGGCCAATTAATAACGCTTTACTGTACACCGCTGACTGATGCAAACCGAAGCCAGCTGAGTCCAATTATCCTCAACATCATCCTTCTGGCAGCCCCTCCATCTGTTGACCAGCTGTGGGAGGGCCAGGGGAAGATTGACACGTCAGGCAAAATAGATCAACATCTTTGAATAAACAGATTTGATTAAAGGAGAGTGCTGTAGGTCAACCAAAATGTTGACAATTAGTCGCCATCACTTCCTCCTCCCCCGTTTGTGTGAATGTATTGTAAATGAAAAGTGCTTTGACAAGATGCACTGCACAATGGGCATATTGACGGGTATTGATGGCCGCAGCAGTCCCATTGCAAGGCTTTACAAAGTCATGACCTAGTAGTTAATACTTTAGAACGGATGGTGGAGGGCAATGAGCTGGATACAGTAAATGGGGAGACAGTGGTGAGGACAATTAAGGATCATTGATTTCACTTGATTTAATTTAATGATTTGTCCAGTGCACTCTGTAATCTGAATTGCTTCTACGCGCTTTGGGATCACCCAACCAATTAAAGGAATAGCCTTTTATGAGAAAAGTAAGGTTTTTATTGCTTTCAGGAATGACATCAAATCAGTAATTTGTCCAATTTCTAATGGGAGGGCATTCCAAAGTCTAGGGGCTGAATCTTCTGTTATCCTTAGTGATTTGGAGGACTGCCGAGAAAGAATTTAGTAGCTATAGGAGTGAAGGGGTCTGTTCACTTTGAAAGGCTTGATTTTGGTCATAAAGTAAGAAAATAAATCTTAAACAAGATGCACCTGTGGACTAGGAGACTACGCATTCCTCCACACTACGTATCTCTCACATTACTATCCCCTCCTCAACAACACTACTCCCTTCTCCACACTACTTCTCAAATACCCTTCTTTCATTCAGTGTAGGGACTGTATAATGTATGGTACTAACTCTTCTAACAACACTTGCCACACTAACATGCACACTCCAGTACCACTTCTACTCTTTAACCAATAGCTCACTTTGTCCAGAAATTGCCTTCCACCTCCTCCTCTTCTGACCTCTCCCGAATAACCCACACTTCATGCTTCCTTTAGTCACTGTTTATCCCCCACCCACTCTCTGGATGGGCTCTCTGTCCCGGACCAATTTGGCCCTAGCTCCCCACCTGCGAGGTATCCGCCTTTACTTCACCAAGGAAATTCTGTGCAATCACACCTACATTCATCTACATTCAGTTTGCAGGCATTTTCCTCTTCATACCTTTACTTTGCCTGCATCTTCACATTGGGAAGGTGGCAACGGTTGTCGTTAAGGTTAGCTTAGGGTTGTGGTCAAAGGATGACAGGGCGAAAAATATGGGGTAGAAAAGAATGAGGTAAAGGAGGTTGCCCCTGTAATGACAGAGTGATTGCTAGTAGAAGTGTGTGACAGTAGAAGTCAAGGCATGTAGAAGTAAAAGGGTCAAAGTGAATGTATTGCAAAGTGAATGCAGGTGAAGTAAAGACATACATCACCACTTGCAACAGTGTTATGCGCTACAAAGTTATAAGTGGCGGGCTAATCCCACCTCCTCCGTCCTGTGTCTCAGCAGTGGAACAACCATGATGGCCTGTGAAGGGGAAAGGTCTAGTTCGTGTTGGGACCCCTGGTTCCTGTCTGCCCTAAGGTCTCGGCCATTTGATGTTGCCGCTGTGTATGTTCACCTTCATCCGGCAACACTGCATGGCTCCACGTAGATGGCGTTGCTGCGCTGCCTTCTCTCCCATCTGCCGGCAGCACGTCCCCAAAGACCTTAGCTGCTGCCTGCTGTGGGTCAGGTCATGGCGTTTATGTGGATGTTGCACAATGTTTGATCAAGGATCTCACTGTGATGGTCACTTTTGACTCGCCACTCAGATGGTTATTCACTAGAGAAGATATAAGAAGACTAGCTCATCTTGTCAACGAGGTATGGCATGAGACAAAGGTGGACCACTGAAATAGTGACTGGCACAAGGGGTGCATAGATTGGGGCCCTCTCAACTTCCTGGTAAGCCACCCAACTCCACCAGAGAGCAGTGCCTGTCCTCTCGTGACAAGGCCAGGGTACATAGTAGAGAGTGGACAGGGATTTTTAGGGTAAGGGGAGATTGGAAGGAAAGAGTAAGTGGGGTGCCTATCAGTAGAATGATTCAGTTGGCAGAGGGCAAAGTCCATGGATTGATTTGAACACATAAAGTCAATGCTCAAAAGTAATTTACACAGAAATGCCATTCTTTGAGCATTCAAAGCAGTACAGTAGAGGACGATGTGCTTTAAGCTTTCTTGTCCACTCTCGATTTTGCAAAATCCGCAGCTTGGATCCGACTGATTAATCTGTCCCCGTCTCAGGAATATTTCTCTGGTCGGGAAAACGTTAAGTCTTAATTTGAACATGAGGATTCTAAGGTATGGATTTTGAAGCAGATTTAAATATGGGAGTACATGCTCTCTTTTCTTATGTTCCTGAGTTAAATGAGCCATAGATGGATAGGCATGGAAAGAGTCTATTGTGCTAACCCAATCATGGTCATAGAGGGCCTCCTTAACCCTGCCCGGGGTCAAAAAAGGTCCTCCGGATCCATTCTCAATTCACTCAGGAATCTTTCACAGCAATTCCTTAAAAGAGTTAAATACCTTAAGTTCCCACCTTCCAAAAAAAAAAGAATCAGTTTCCAATCCAATATTCACTATACCATAGATTAATCCTTCCAAGGGGTTCATGATGGCCCCATACAGGGTCAATATTCTCCAGCTAACTCTTGCTCTTAAGGAGAGTAAGCCCAGCTCATGCCTAATTGCTACAGGTGGAAGAGCTATAGGTAGAGCCAGGACAGATGGCGGCTTCCACAATGTAAAGAGTTTTAAACATCCCTTGATTTCACAGTTCTAATCCATAAATTAACTTTGGGACAATCTTCTCCTCATAAAAGGAGATAGCAGGCCTAATTGAAAATCGTCCGAACTTCATTAACTTCTTCATAAGGACATTTGCTTTTTGCATCAAGTAGGTATTCATGCCCGTTCTTGACGGTTGTGCTTTAATGTAAAAGCCTAGGTAAATACAGCTTAAAGATCTTTTAATTCTGACCTTAGTCAGAACCCAACTCTCAACAGATTTCTTCCCTCCCCTCGACAATCTCAGGATTTTGGTCTTATTAGGATTAATTACAAGATGGTTGCTGTCGGCATAGATCTCAAAAGCTGACAGCAATCTCTGCAAGCCTCCCCGAGTATTGTCGAAGAGAAAGAAGTCATCTGCATGGACCATTCGTATGAATTTTTCCTTTCCGATTCCGGGCGGGACAAACGAAGTAGGGAGTACAAACTGGTGTATATCAGATACATACAAGTTAAAAAGGCAGGGGGCCAGAATGCACCCCTGCCTTAACCATGTGTTAGTTGGAATCATTCTCGACATGTCCCCGGACCGATTCAACCTTACTCAAATACCCGTATTTTCATGAAACATGATAAGTTGCAATAGGGCTTCCCCAGCAGTGTAATTTCCACCATAATCTATTTCGATCAACATGGTTGAAAGCTGCCGAGAGATCTCTTGAGGCCACATATGTATGTTTGGCCTTATCTGCCCAGGCACAGTCCTGGATTGACCTCAGTGCACATTCATTAATATTTGTTGAGTGTCCAGAGCGAAAACCTGTCTGAAATGGGTCAATTCACCCAGCCAAGGTTGCCCATTGCTGCAGATGACCTAATACCAAAGTAGCAAAACCTTACTATCAGTATCCAACAAGGATATAGGGCGGTAGTTCTTAGATTCACACCTCTCCCCTCTCATATGAATATGGACGGCCCAGGCAGAATGCCATGATAGAGGGAACCTGCCAGATAGAGTTATGCTCGTAAATAGGACGGAAACGATATTGGCCCATGTAACGGGGCCGGCCTTCAGAGTGTTATTAGTGAGCCCATTTGGTCCTGGGGCTCGAGACCGTTTACTTAATCTGATGACTTTCCTAATAACCTCCACCTCTTTCGGCATACTCCAACGCGATTTCTCGCAGTATGTGCCAAGTATAACATTTCCATCTTCAAGAGCAAAATCAGTTGTGTACAAGTTTTCAAAATACTCCGGCCAAACTGAGTCTGACACTGCATTTATCTTTGCAGTAATAGACAGAATATCCTGCCCATTTACCAGAGCCCAAAAAGAAGAGACATTTCGCCTAATAATAATGTTTAACGTGGACTCTGCATGCATTAATTTAAATTCATAAAATGTGCAGAAGTTCCGGTAGTGCTGTTTTACCATCCTAGACTCATTTCTACTTGTGACTCTGGAACTGCCAGAGTTTTTCTTCTTTCTCAGGCTGTGTCTCATCTCAGGTTTTTTTTAAAAGTCCAGTTGTTCATTAAAAATATGTAAGTGGGTTTTAATCTCCATCTCTCCCATTACCAGAACCACAATTTCTGAGCCCATCTATAATAGCCTGTAGAGAGCAGGCAAAGCGCTAAATAATCCCGGTACCCACTCAAAGGTCGAGCTGTTTATAATATTTGTAAGCATGTTATTCAGACGGGTGATATTAGCATTGGTCCAGGAAATGCGGTTCCCCCACAATTGATCTTAAAGTTACTAGGACATCCACTGAACACGTTACATAGGGGAACCCTAAAGGATGCTCTTAGGCTCAAATGATCACTCTAGGAGCTATTGAAAAATCATTACAACTCTGGAACAGGGGGTAGTCTATGAATACATAATCCAAGGTGGATCTACAGTTGCCATGCTGCCATGCAGATTACGCCCGGAGTTCCCCCCTCACCTGTCCATTCAACAAGTGAAGGCCCGCCGTGGATACTGCAGTGAGCCTCTTCGGTCCAGAACTTGATTTCTAATGCAAGGACTCCAAGTTCACAGCACAAACCCAGATTTCCCCCACCTCATCCGGCACAATGCAGTTATAATTCAAGTCTCCAGCTAAAACAATGTATCCTTTACTCTCCTTGTTCTGCCAATCTGAAATAATGTGCACGATAACATTCAGAAAGGATTCCAAACTATCCACCTCCTTGTGCCAATACATATTAATCAAAAGCAACCTAAGCTCGCCTCTAAAGCCAGATAGCATTACCGCTAATATGCCATAAAGGAGGTCAGAAATCATTTCAGCAGAGACTTTATACCCAGAACGCAGGGCAATGATAAGGCCACCAGAAGGCCTTCCACCACGACTAGGTCTTGCTGCTTGAGAATAGATCTGTTACCATCCAAAACAGGTTTATCCATGAGCCAAGTTTCTTGCAGGAATATGCAGTTAGATTCCTTCATTAAGGTGAGTACCTCAGGAATACTGAATAAATGACTACTACCTCTCGAATTCCATGAGGCAAATTTCAGTTAATCCATTCCCTGAGACAACGTAGGCTCAAATGTGGTATCAGGAATCCCTCTTCTGCCATAAACCCGAGGTAACCCCCACCCTAGTTCTCCTTCGTGTTAGTTATCGATCCACTGGATGTATAAGCGGTCTCTTCAAAAGCGTGGGCAATGCCAATTCTTGGTAGATTTGGATTAGGGAGCCTCACACAGATAGTGGCTCCTTGGATCTTGTTGCTTGTAAAATCACTTCCTTTTGGGAGTAGAACGTGAGCGCAGCCAGGACATGCTTTCGTCTACTGCTGGAACCCCTCACCAAACCTCATGTTCTGTGGACACGGTCTAGAGCCACCTCGTCTGCTGCTGTGTCCTCAAGGATTTCTACAAAGAGTGTTGTTTCAACTTGAGTTTTAACGTCCTGGCCCATAACCTCCTCTGACATGATTTTTATCCTTATATTGGCCCTTCTTGATCTATTTTCAAGATCCTCCACTTGCAGCTCCAGGTTCTGGGCGGCCGTACCCAGTTGTTCGATCACTTCACTTTGATCTTTAATGACCGCCACTTGGATTAGCTCCTTCCTGGCAAACAGATCCATGAGGGTCTTCTCGCCTCTTGCCGCCGCTGACCCAGCTCATGTTCCCTGCGGAGTCCCTCAAGGCTTGTGCGTATCTCCCACGCTATACAACGCATTTACTAAACCACTCTTTGATATTCCTGACCATCTGGGTGTCACCTACATGAATTATGCGGACGACACCCAGATACTCATCCCTATCACTGGTGATTATGTAACCGATGTTAAAGCACTCAATGCAGTATACACTGTCATCCAGGCTTGGATGGCTCACCACGGGCTTTGCCTTAACGACGATAAAACTGAGTTACTCATCTTAGGCTCTCAGTCCAAACTCTCAAAACTTGACATTAAATACGATTCCTTCAACATTGATGGCAATGTCATCAAGGTCACTAACGTCACTAAAACCCTCGGAATTTACCTAGACTCCAGCCTCTCTCTTAACAGACAAACCAATTCGGTAGTTTCAGCATCCTCGTATACATGTAAACTCATCACGGCTTGTCGCCCCTTCTTGACAATGGACAACTGCCTGATCCTCGCCAGAACCCTCATCATGTCGAAAATTGACTATTGGAATGCCCTTTACCTTGGAACGAGCCAAAGAAACATCGATAAACCACAGTTCACCCAGAATAACACCATTAGGGCTGCTCTTAACATACCCAGGCGCGCCCACATCTCATCTACCAGACGCAACATACATTGGCTTCCCATTTCGCGGCGCATCACCCTCAAAGCACTGGTTTTAAGCCACAAAGCACAGAACAATGCTGCACCTGCCTACTTGTCTGCGCGCTTCACTCAACACACAGCATCCTTTGAGATCTGCACAAGCGCACACCCTTATCATTCCTAGCTTCAAGCTTCAGACAGCCAGAGGCGCGAGCTTCCCAGTCCTGGCGGCGAAGCTCTGGAACTCCCTACCCAATGATCTCAGGAATGTCCCTTCCATCCAATCCTTCAAAAACAGAACGAAACAATGGCTTCACGATCAGGACGATGCTCTGGCCGCCTCTTTGTAACGCTTGCTGCTCCCTTTCGACTACTTACTGTAGATACTGTACCTAATATACACCTTCATTGTAAATGTATGTATGTATATATATATATGTGGTGAGCCCTGTACAAAGGTACAGGGAAAGCGGAAGGCATTCCAGGGAGCAGTTCTGCTGGCAGGAATTGCGGCAAAACACTGAGGCAACAAACCATTGACTCAGCCAAAAAAATTGTACTTTAATTAAGCATATGTCCAGGACGAAAGAGAAAACGACACGAAAAACGACGCGTTTCAAGGTAACAAACCGCTTGTTCACGTTTAGGGGTATATATATAAAACTGTAACCTGTAACCTCCTTTGTAACACTTTCTTGTAACTACCTTTCCAAACATGCGCCCTGATGCCCTTTGGCAGGCTGCGCAATATAAATAAATAAACAAACAAAACAAACAAATGACTTGGAGGCCCCGTTCTAGGAGGTTGGTACGTTTGTCCAGCTGGCCCACCTCCCTTTTCATCTCAGCCATTTATGCATTGAGATCAGACCTCATAAGCTGAAATTTGCCCTGGAATGCTTTTGTAAGGGAAGACTGTAAATTGCTCAAGTCGTCGTGTAAATCTTGCCTGGACAAGGTATCCCCCTGGTGCCCCAGTAGCTGGGTCCTTGGGAGTCCTGACGCTGTCTGGCCAGTGGTTTTGTATTCACCCGGACCCCATATGGAGCGCATAGTGTCTGGATGATCAACGGTTCTGAAAGTGATCTTCTGAGACTTAGGACGGCCTTTCGGCATCCAGATCTATCTTCATTATGCCTAGGCCTATGCAATTACTAGGAGAGGGGACCAGCTCCCGAGTAGCCTCCAGATGTGTCGGTGGTCTTCACCGGTGGTCGACCCATTCTGCAGATTGCAGTGCCGGGCTTCTCCCCCATTTCTTGGGTGCTTGATTGAGCTTTTAGCAGGTTACCTCCCCCACTGGGCACAGTCGTAGGGATCTTGCTATCCTTTTCGACTTGTGATTTTCACTAGTGCAACCCCAACACAGCGAGCTTTATGAAGACCACTATAGTCCACTCCGATCCACACTGACAGCTGCTGCACTCGGGTAAAAGTCTGTAGCGACGCCAGTATCCTCTCCCGCCACTCGGTGAGCCAATCCCACACTGAAATCTATCCACGGCCGCTGAGGACCTTCTCGTATCCCTGCAGCCAGGTAGCTGTTTTCCGGTACAAGAAAGGCAACCATGAAAGGGGGGCCTGGGATAAACAGCCTTCTTCCGGGAGAGTTCACCAGGCCTTCTCCCACCTTGCCTGTTCACACCGGCCGCTCTGGTGCTGGATCATTAATGAACTAGAGACACCCAAGCTGGACATTGCTGGTGGAGCACCCGCGCACCAGCTGCTGTGGTCCAGAGTGATCGAGGAATCCTCTGGTCTACCCGCTGTCTGCTCCGGTAGAGGGACCTGACTGTTGCATCCCCAGGTGGGCTCCTCCTCTCGTCCCCTTAGCACGCCGGCCACTACTCACTCCAACCATGCTGTGTTGCAGGAATCACTGTAGCCTACTCCGAAAATAGGGCGAGGGTGGATATGGGCAAAATCCTGTGCCAAGCGACCTCTCAAGTGGTAGCCGTGCCCATCATGTGCCAAATCTGATGTTGTGGAGGGTCTCTGGTCCTCCCGGGGAGGTGATTGCACTTAATCCAGTATAAAAAGGTGCACAAAGCTCACACCAGCATGTCTATCTGCTGGAGGTGGCCATCATGGTTCCAGGCCAATTCTTATAACATGTCATTTCTTAATAAAAAATTTAAATAATTCAGGAACATATCTCTTTGAACAGGCAACAGGATGCAGAGACATGATCTAGTAATTTTGAGCAGGGAAGTTTGACGGCGTTGAATTGCAGTTCCATTTTCACGCCTTTTGATCTTAAACCTGTATCAGCTGAAAACAGTATTGCATTGCTGAGGGCTCTTAAACCTAGAAATGACTCCATTTTCTATCTGCTGGCATGTACTGCAAAACGTTTAGCAGTAGATATTGCTCCATTCATGACTAATTCTATAAATGAGTTTCTAACTCAAGGTTCGGTCCCTTCGGTTCTGTAATTTAACCCCTCTTTTGAAAAAATTCAACCTTGAGCCAGTTAATCTGCAAAAACTACTGACCGGCTGTAGGTTTACCTTGGCCCGGTAATATTTTAGAGAAAGTTGTTGCGGTCCAATTACAGGAACATGGAAAAAAAGAGTCCCTATTCAACCTTTTGCAATCTGGTTTGTGCCCAAAATTCAGGACAGAGACTGCGCTTGTAGCAGTTTGGGATGAAATCTTACGAGTTGCAGATCAAGGCGACCTGTCATTATTGGTTATGTTGGATCTCTCTGCAGCATTTGATACAGTGGATCACCGTATTCTTAACAAACGACTGAGGGAAATAGGAAATGTTTCTGCAAAAGCAATTGAATGGTTGACCTCCTTTCTATCAAAGCATCAAAAATGAGTGAGGTTACGAAGTTACCTTCCAGACCTCCTTCCTCAGGACTGTGGAGTCCCTCAAGGATCTTCCCTTTATCTATTGTTATTCAACTTTTACCTATGCCCATTAATGGAAATCTTGCGGAAATATAAAAACTGTTTTCAGTCATACGTGGATGACATACATGTGATCATTAGGCTAGGCAATGTGGAGGACTCGATTTCTAGGGTAGGACTTTGCCTAGAGGAAGTCAGTAGTTGGATGTCCACTAATTGGCTCCAACTCAATCCAAAGAAGAGGGAGATGCTCTGTTTGGACCAAAACAACTGCTAAACGGGGATAGACATCCTCTCTTTCCATTTTTCTTGGGATCTGAATTGCAGTTTGTCCGCAAGATCAAGAATCTTAGCTGCATATGGCAGAACAACCTGAGCAGCGAAGGTCAAATTGTGTCCAAAGTACAGGCCATTTTTTATTCTATGCGCCATCTACGGCATGCCCTCACTTTTGTCTCTGAGAAGGACCATGCCGTAGTGGTTGGAGCTCTGGTAAATTCACAGCTAGCCAAATGTAACAGCTTGCTAGCGAGTGCCTCGTCCAATCCAATATATCCACTGCAGAAAGCCCAGAATGCTGCGGTTAGGTTGGTGTTTGAAGTGAGTAAGTCCTCACCCATTTCAGGAATGCTACACTCCCTCTACTGGCTGGCATTGGATGACAGGATCATCTTTAAGATTTTGTGTATGATATGAATAACTTTGCTCCCTCATATTTAGCAGAGAAGGTGAGCCTATATCAACCAACCCTGGCCCTCTGATCTAGGGACAAGCTGCTTTTGTCCATTGCCTCTTCTGCCTGTGTATATAGAGGAGACCGTAGGTTCTCTGTGCATGGACCCAAACCATGGAGCAGTCTTCCATGGGAGATCAGGAAAGTGGGATCTTTTCTCCAGCTCCGCAAAGCGGTAAAAACGTTTAAATTATTCTGTCAGACCTAATAATACTACTTAGATAAACTGTCCTGAAACCTGTACTTTGTTGTGGTTATTTGTGTCTAATGTAGCTAGATACGATTGTTGCTTTATGTTGCACACTATAAAAATCAATCAATCAATTGTTTTGTATGGTCTAGAAGCTTGTCTAGGATTTCAGATAAAGTGGTTACATGCCCTTGACGGTAACATTTGGAGGCGCATTTTGGGAGTAGCCCAAAGTATCCTTGCTGAAGCACTGAAACTAGAACTGGGGTTAGATCAATACACACTAGCATGTGTATCAGAAGAGGAGTACTGTACATTAAGATCACGACTAAGCAGGAATGTCCACAGCTGAATATAATGACTAATCCCCCTCACTAATATAGAAGGGGGTTTAGATTTTATTAAAGACAAGAAGGCGAGTATTATACCACCGACTCAGATATGACATTTATAGAGCGCTTATACAAAGTCATACCATCTTATGGTAACCTAACAAACATAATAAGTTAAACGGTTTATAGTGATAATTTCGACTACAAAAATGTCGAAAGTCAAAATTTCGAAAAAAAAATGTCGAAAAAAAAAATGTCGACTTTTTTTTTCAATGCATTTTTTTTCGAAATGGGGGGGTTCCCCCCCAACCCCCCTTTTTTAATTTTTTTTTAAAACTTTTCCCTTTTTTTTAAATCCCGAACCCCTAAAATAAATATATAATTAAAAAAAACAAAAGTCGACATTTTTTTGTCGACATTTTTTTTTTTGAAATTATGACTGCCCACCAAGTTAAACACTTAGTTCACCTGGAGATAAAAAAATTACCCCCTAGGGATGAAAGCTTAGTAGGCTCCATCCCATGTGTAGATGAAAAATATTGTATTTAGAAACAGGACATATCACATTACTATCCTGGTGACCAGAGTTGGAAAGGCAAATCTTCATAGAAGGCCAAATGGGAGTCAAAGGACATTTTATTAACCTGTTATAGGACAACCTAGCTTAGGTGGAGCTAACATGCAATAGACTTGAGGGCCTTGTGCACCCAGAAGTGTCAACGCCAAGTCCTGTAATTAACTACCCAATGGTCCCTGTATACCAATAACCTTTCCCAAACCAAGAAAAGTATTAGTTCTTCTGGAAGCAGAAGCGGGATGGAAGAGTGGGGCCAAACCTGTAACCCAGCAGATAGCTGCCAAATAACCCCCTGACTAAGAAGAGCCCGAGCAGAGACCTTGTCTCTGATGACAAAGAGATATTCCCAAAAGTCCCTTGAAAAACACCAGGAAGAGTTAAAACCGCCAAACCGTAAAGCCGGAGCCCCACAGACCTCCTGAGTCCTCGAAGAAGGACTCTGCTACCATGACAATAGGAAAATACTTACAAACCCTGACCCTTAAGAGACAAAACTTGGCAAACAGATACTTATCTTTCACCCAATCGCTGCCATCACAGCGATGTCTGAAATCCCCTGCTAGATGCGCCAGGCGCTTGGACCTATCTCCTCCTTCAAGGTTGATGCATTTCGTATGGGAACATAAACCAACCGACGGAGGACCACTAAATTCCATAGTCCTGAGAAAGGACTCTAACTGCAAAGAACTGATCACTAAACAGTTAATATGAAGCTGCTTACCAGAGCAGAACTAACCCCCCTCTAGTAAATGTGAACTATCTTGACACCCCCAGCCCACTGAGCTGGCACTTTATTGCAGAACAATCTCCAGACCTGTATGCAGGTGGCTAAGTGAACCCAATCACTAACTAAGTGTCTCCCTGCCCTTGAGCAATCGTACTGACAGACACTTGCGGGTTTGGCTAATGCTGAGTCGCTGAAATGCCCTGAGGGAAATTGTCCCTTCCTATGGGAGGAGATAAACCCTGAGGTCCCCACTGAAATCCAGAAGTTGATCCACTTACACTCAAACATATACTCTTGCACTTATAACCAATCCCCATGACCGTAGAATGGGCACGACAAGAAACAAGTATATCATCCAAACTCCTTATGACTGAAGAGAGCCCACATCGCACCACTTAACTCAGTGAAATACCAGAAAAATGGCAAAGGGAAAAGCAAACAGGCGGGAGGCAACAGCCCAGTGCGAGCCCTTCACTGGTCATGAGCGAGAAGTCCTGTTAAAGGAAAAACAGGAACAATCAGATGTTCCTCCCAAAGGTGTAACTTTATTATGCAACCCCCCTCGAGCCCAGAAATGTGAAAAAACGATGAGGAATACTGGGACCACCGTCCCTTCCACATTGAGGCCTGGACCTCTGCATGATTGTAAGGCAGACTGGCCTTTCCGGAGATCAGTGGAAAGGAAAAGAGAACCCATTGCACATAATAGAACAAATAAAATGGTACTTATATAGTGCTACGAACCCTCCGGTATCTGAGCGTTGCCTATCATTACTACCCAAGGTGTGTGGTGTTCATTTATTGACCCCGGAAGGATGAACGTTTATTTTGACCCTCTCCCAGTATTCCACACCTGCGTCAGCAGGCTCTGCACAGATGTCAAAGCAAGCACTCTACTTCGCTGTGCTGAAGGAAAAGAATGAAAATAAAGCCACCCATAAACTGCAACAAGAAACAACTCCATGAGGGCAAAAGACTGGGCTTGTACTCCTCGAGCAGAGGAGAAATTGTGTACACCACTAGACTTATCAGCGGGAACAGGCAAAGACTTGGGAGGAAAGGTATGGGGCGGGTTCCATGTTATGATTTGGTACATTTTTTCTCTGATACCAGCAAGCGTGACCTAAACACTGCACCAGGGTCAGAACCTGGGAGCTCAATGTTGTCTTGCTTACCAGACTAAACAGTTACCTTTGACAAATAGTAAGGGAAATCACGCAATGTTTTAAGGAGTGGAATTGGTGTTGCCCAAGCCCTGGGTCTTTATATAACGGCTGATTGTTTCTAAGCCCTCTGGGCTACTGCCAACACTCAAACATATCTTAAAATATTGTTTAAGAGAGAATACACTGAGCAAGTGCACCTCAAACTGCTCACCCTAGAAGGGTGTGGTAACCAACAGTACACGGGGGAAGGAGGAGAGGGGGGAGGGGGGCGTTGGAGGGGCAACCTCGCACTAGAACATAGGCAAAGCCTGCCACCGAGCAAGTATGGCACATCTACAGTGAAGGCAATCACCTATGTCATATGCAGCACTGGCAGCGCATCAGACTCTTGAGCAGGCGGATCATACCAAAAAAGAAAAATATATATATTGCAAATGTATCATTATTTAAAAATATGGAATAAAAATATCAATAAAAAATAAACATGTACTGGACATGACAGGAAGGGAACCCAGGTCCTCCTGCGTGGAAAACATGCATCTCTATCATTGAGCTATCCTGCTTCTGAACGTAATCCAAGCATTTGCTACACCTAAATATGTATAAAAAAACAAAGACACTGAAATAAACATAGCATCTTTCTTCCCATAATTGGACCAACCCTCCAACAATGGTACAGGCTCCGAGCGACACTTGGGGCGCTAACCAAATGCCCACCGCCGTGGGCCAGCAGAAGGTCGGTTATGTCCTGGGGAGCCCCGCAGGTATTACAAGATAAACAAACGGAGATTTGGGCCAATGTTTGAATAATGGACATCCTGGAATAGGGGATACCTGTGGGTTCGCTGACACCCGCTGGAAGCTGGGGCTGGAGCCGGGAGACTGGCTACTCTACCACTCCATTCAAACGACAATACTCCAGCACTCCACAGACAAATCTAGGTCTCAGCCCCTCACGCCGTGCAAAAATGAAATGGACCACATCACCGCTGCCTTCCGATGCATCCGCACCTTCTACTCGATGGCCATCCCCAACAACCTCCACAGGCTGAACACCCTAGCAGCAGCCTGGACGGCAGATTTAGGCATATCAGTGAGCTCACCAGACATTCAAAGAAGCTTCACAGCAATCCCAAGAGCCTCCCTTAATCTCAGAAATAGAGAATCCAATTCAGAATCATTCAACGCCTGTATTACACCCCAGATAAAATGCGCAAAATGTGTATCGGACCCAGCAACCAATGCTTGAGAGGCTGCCAGGATGCTGGGACCCTGGGCCACACACTTTGGTCGTGTCCAAGTATAACGGCCTACTGGGAACAGGTCATCCGGACAATCAACGGTATAAAAGGTGCTACCGTCCCCTTTTCACCACTGGCGCTAGTGCTGGGGGATGATGACACAGACTGGCACCAAGACCCGCTAGCTTGCAAGTTGATCTCCCTCATCATGTTTTCGGTGAGGAAACTCCTGATACTACATTGGAAATCGGCCCCACCACCGTCAGGCGCCGAATGGACCAAATCACTTTAAAAAATGTGTAGACTAGTGCGGGCAGCCTACAACAGACTAATGTCTGCCAACCCCATAAAATGCCGCCATTTCGGAGATCTACTGGAGCCGTTTATATGATCAGCCCACACTGACCCAACAGCTGAGATTTTGACTCCAAGATTTTTCACAGAGTCCACAGGTGAGGAGAGAGGCCCAATGCTGAGAGACCAAAATTCGTGAGGCCAAAGATGGCGTGTGGTATGTGAACCCCACAACTAAAACCTTGGTTTATTCGCCGTTTGGCTTAAGCCAGTAACATTCATCCACTCGCCTATGGCTGTCAAACGTTCCCTCAAGGGCCAGCTGCATACTAATGATGGTGATCTATTCTAAGTACAAGCTGGGTGTCATTGGCGTAAGAGTAGAAGTGTCAGCCAAAGGTGTGGATCAACGTGACAAGAGGGCGCAAATATATATTAAAGAGCAAGGGTGACAATGCTGAACCCTGTTGGACGCTACAAGCTAGAGAAGATGGCTCAGATCTAAAAGGAGGCAGAGAAAGCTTCAGCTAACAGTCAAACAAGAAGGAGATGAACCACTGGAGAAGAGTGCCTGACACACCTGCTTCTTTAAGCCTCTGGCCCAAAATCAGATAGTCGACAGTGTCAACATGGCCGATAGATCAATAAGCCAACTCCACTGTGACAATTGATCATGGTGATATCATCAGTGACCGAGGTGATAACTGACTCTGTTCCCATCAAAGGGCAAAAACCTGACTAAAATGGATTGAAGATCAGGGAATCTTCAAGGAAATCCCAGAGCTGAGGTTTCACAGTGGCCCCCAAAACCTTCATAAAAAACGTGCTAGAGGAATGGACCTATATGGGGCTGGCTCGCAGCCCATTGGCTACCTCCAGGGCATGACCTGCCCACCATGTTGGACTGGCGTGTTTCCCCTGTGCATTGTCCAGATAACGTTGTTTGTTTACAAAAAAAATCGTTTTTCACAAAGTTATACTTCTTTGCTGCTGTGGTTCAGAGTAAAGATTGTGAATGCATAATACTTGCCTCCTTGACTTGTATAGAATCTAAACCCCCTTCTCACGCTAGTGTGGGAGATTAGGTATTGTAACAGCTTGCTAGCGAGTGCCTCGTCCAAACAAATAAATCAACTGCAGAAAGCACTGAATGCCGCGGTTAGGTTGGTGTTTGAAGTGAGTAAGTCCTCACCCATTTCAGGGCTACGTCACTTCCTCCACTGGCTGGCAGTGGATGACAGGATCATCTTTAAGATTTTATGTATGATATACAAATGTCTGAATAACCTTGCTCCCTCATATTTAGCACCGAAGGTGAGCCTATATCAACCAACCCGGGCCCTCTGATCTAAGGGCAAGCTGCTTTTGTTCATTGCCTCCTCTGCCTGTGTATATAGAGGAGACGTAGGTTCTCTGTGCATGGGCCCAAACTATGGAACAGTCGTCCATGGGAGATTAGGAAAGTGGGGTCTTTTCTCCAGCTCCGCAAAGAGGTAATAACTCAACTTTTTTATACAATTCTGTCAGACCCTAATAATACTACTTAGATAAGCTGTCCTGAAACCTGTACATTATTGTGGTTATTTGTGTCTACTGCAGCTAGATTCAATTGCTTTGTTATGTTGCACACTATAAAACACTCATTCAATCAATCAATCAATCAATCAATCAATCAATCAACTGTTTTGTATGGTCTAGAAGCTTTTCTAGGATTACTGATAAAGTGGTTACATGCCCTTGAAGGTAACATTTGGAGTCGCAAAGTATCCTTGTTGAAGCACTGAGACTAGAATTGGGGCTTACATCGAAACACACTAGCATGTGTATCAGAAGAGGAGTACTGTACATCAAGATCATGACTAAGCCTGAATATCCTCACCTGAATATAATTAGAACTATCAGTTGTGGAAGATGCAGAGCTGCTGCAAAATCAGGGACATCAACATAAAATACTTCGAAGAAATAGATGAGACTCCTGATTGACGAAAAGAGACTTATCAACTTAAACAGGAATGTTCTCTCTGAGCCAAACAACACGACTGTTTGACCAACTTTCAGCACCTAGCTGTGCTAAAAACGTACAAACGGTTTACCAGTCTGGAACATTCCATTCTTAAGACACAGAAATATTTGCTGCAGTTTCCCTCCGAAAAGGACAAACGTTTATGTAACCCTGCATATAATTCTGGGTTAAAAAAAAAAAACGGGGGGAATGGTGTATCGAATATGAAAAACAAAAATGAAATGGGTGCTGATCTCCTTGTGTGAACTATGCATCGGTAAAATGCCTACATTTTTAATGTAGCTTTTTTTTTTTTTATCTCACATATCTGCCCACAGTGCATTATTTATATGTATGTTTGTGTAGTTGTGTCATATGTTTCACAGCATCTCGCCCTCTCGTGTTTTGTTCGTGGGTTTCCATGTGGGGGCCTCTCAGCAGGGCAGATAGTGGTACATTCCTTTCGCAGGGGAGACCCTGTCATCTCTGAGGAGATTTTCGATGTTTCTAGGTTTTCCGCCCCCCGGGAACGGATCCATTGGTATGGTCCAGAGTGGGTTTGGAGCGCGCGCTTTCGCAGTTCGAGGGAGAAATCCCATTCACAGGGGACGACTCTTTGTGTTCGCACCCATCGCAGGGCTGAGGGAGTGGAAGAGGAGGGTTTGATCTCACCCTACGTCTTGTTCAAGGCCCTTTTCAGCAGGTCTTTCCAGCACATATTATGGCTGTTCCCCTTGGGGGTAAGACACTTATAAAAAGAAACAGTGTCTGTGGTGATGGCAGGTTTCCCAGCTCCTGTCAGTCCGTGGTGGTTAGTGAGGTTTGGCAAGGTCCTTGGTGTCCCGTGTGGTCTGCACCGACAAGAGAAAGGTGTGGTAATCCCTGGGTTTTTATACCCTATCCCCAGGGGAAGGTAAGCAAAGTTTGTTTTTCTTGTTTCTGCCTTGCTGGTGAGACGGAGGCACTGCATACCACCCTGGTTTGGGAGGAAGTTTCTATATGGCCTCATTTACTGTGTCATGATTTATTTTACTTTATCTATGAGTGACATTTGTGTGTACGTGGTGGACTGCAGCTACCAATAGGTTTCTAGTTGGTTTCTCATAGACCAGCCTGAGTAAAACACCTATTAGTGAACGAGACCTCGCATGTGTACAGGCACCAATGTATGTATTTTGCATGTGTACAGGCACCAATGTATGTATGTTACATGTATACGGGCACCAATGTATGTGTTTTGTCCTAGGTGCTCATGTTCTATAGGAGGGGGCAGGACATAATCAAGTGCTGGTTGCTGACAGACCGGGTATGTTTGTTTATTTCATGTTGGTTTTATACCTTGGTACAGCCATTCACCTAATATTTTTTTTATTTTTATTTTTTATAACCTTTTAGGTTTTTAAAAAAATGCAAAACAAGCGTTGATGAAAAGTTTTTGGTCATTTGCAAGCTACATTAAGACACCACTTTCGGTTAAGTAAAGTTGTTGGGTTGTTCGTAATTGTTTGTTATTTAAGAGACAATTTAGGTCTCTGGTAAACAGACGGCAGGAGGTAAGCTCGCCGCCATTGTGTTCGCTTTTTTTAGAGCTTCTGTCAAGAATTTGGCTGCCATCCTGGACCATCTGACGGAATCGCCTGCTATTACTCGAAACTAGCAAATTTCTTCATCTAATGTTGTTGACTGTGAGGTAAGTGGTGTAATGTAGGCTTGCCTTTCGAATGTTGGCGCTGGGCAAGACGTAAGTAGGTGACGAACGGTTCCAACTTCGCCCGGAACTCCACACAGGCGACAATCAGGACTTTGGGAAAGAGCTCTGGTATTCAGAATTTCCCTTGTCGGAAGGAGATTTATCCGGGCGCGCATAAATGTTTTCCTTAGATCTTTTGCAGGGAATTTCTCACAGTGCTTAAGAGGAACCTTCAATTGGTTGTGTGATGGAGTCAGGTGCTTTAAGGATTTGTATAGTTGGATTTTTTCGTTTGTGATGATCCAATCTTGTTGCTCAAGTTTGATCTTTCCTCGTCCTGGATTCGTAGTCAGGATTTCTTCATTACACAATACTTCTTCCAGTTTGGCTTGAATTTTAGTATCCCAATCAATTAAAGGTTTGCAGGATCCCTTGGTGATTTCAGAGGCTACCACCTGAAAAATTGGCAGTGAACTGGGCGATAGGATTTTTCTGTAGAGCTGAGCTGCACTTTGAGTTATCACAGCAACTAAGGATGGCAGACCCAGATCTCGTCGGATCGCTGACATTGGGGCTGCCTTTGGCAAGCCCAGCACTGATTTCCATAGGTATCCCTCCAACTGGATCCACAACTCTGCTGGTAAAGTTAGATTAGCCGCCATTCCGTAAGTTATGGCCGGGATTACTTTTGCTTTGTAAAACTGGAGAGCGGGAATCCACGAGAACTTCCCAAACCTTTTATCCACTGCACGTGTTTGTGCAGTTAGGTTTCTCATTTTTCCCAAGTTTGAGTTTTGGAGGGAGTTCTCTTTCAAAGTGTTGTCTATCTGGATTCCCAGATATTTGTATTCACTGACTAGTTCAATTTTTGTCTTTTCGAGGAACCACAAGCTATTTGCCTGTTGTTTCTTCTATGTTTTTGCGAATATCAGGATTTTTGTCTTAGATGTGTTGATTTTTAGGTTATTTCTCTCCATGTATGCCGCTAGATTTGTTGAGAATCAAGTCGTTGGCGTACCACAGTCTTGAAACCGTGAAGGAGCCAACTTTGGGCGGAAAGGATCGCACTTTTTTTTCTGATTCTTGAAAGTCACCAGTAAAAGCTATAAACAGGGCAGGGGCCAATGGGCAGCCCTGTTTAACCCCTCGCTCTGTATTGATCTGATCTGAAAGGGTACCTTGTCGGTTGAGGCTTACCCGCAGAGATGTTGATGTATGAAGGGCCATTATGGGCTCAAGCACAGGACCCGGGCACTTCCAAGATGTTAACTTGGCCCATAGTCTATTTCGATCCACCATATGGAAAGCTTGGGTTAGGTCTACCATCGCCAGGTAAACCTTTGGCGCTCCTTTCTTAACCTTCGCTTTGATGATGTTTAGAATTAGCAGGTTTATTGTTGTGCCAGCCCCCTTTTGGAAGCCGGTTTGGAAGGTATCGACTGATGGCGAATTGCAGGCCCATTTTTTGAAGTGGAGCAGCAGAAGGGACGCAAAGATCTTCCCAATGATATCAAGCAGAACTATGGGTCTGTAGTTCACCGGGGAACCTCTGTCCCCTTTCTTGAAGATCGGGACTAGGACAGCTTCTGTCCAGGTTTTCGGGATTTGCTTCTGTACTGGGCAATGTTTGAATAGCTCGCCAATTGCATCTGCCCATTCGTTTGGATGCTCCTTGAGGTCCAAATTTGTCAGCCCTTTTTGGACCGGTGGCCCTGGACGATTTTAAGTTAGTGATTATTCTAGAAATGTCTTTCACGTTATCCGATTTGATCCACGGATCCACATTCAACTGGGAGATGTGTGGGACCGAAATTTGAGGGGGACGATAAAGTTCTGAAAAATGTAAAATCCAGTTTTGTTCAGATACCGAATTTGAGATCAGTGGAGCAGTCTGGCCATTTACGCTCTTAAGGAGCATCCAAAAGTCTCTGGTATTTCTTGATGCCCAGGTACACAGCATGGCTTCAGCATCATTCTGATACATTATCTGCCGTTGTTGTTTTAGCCAAGATTTATAGGACCTGACAGACGTGTAGTATACGGTCCAGGCATCTGTGGTTTTCGTTTTCACTACCAGCTTTTTTAATTTTCTCACTTCTCAGCGCTTTCCAACGACCATTTTGTTATACGTGTGGGCGTAAGTAATATGGTTTCGTGATTTGCCACTAAAGCTCACTTTATAGGCGGCCAATAGGGACATGTACTCTAGTCTCGCTTCTTCCAAGATGCATTGGCCGTATTTCTGACTTAGGTTGGCCTGGAAGGATCTTATGTTTTTGGAAGTGAGTCGGAGTCGATTTTGTTGTTTGTTGGACTCTATGTCAGGTGAGTAATGGGATCTTTTTAATAATGCTCCGTCCCAAGACATCTGAAGAAGATTATGGTCGCTTTCAGTCGTTTTTATGACTGTGCAGTCCACGAAGTAAGGGATCAGGCCTTCCGTAATGAAGATGTAGTCTAAAGTAGCAACGGATCCGGACCTTTCCCAGGTTGGATGTTGAGAGCTTCCGGCTCGTAGAGCTGCCGCGTTATGGAATTTTCTTGATTTCATTAAGTTTGACCATGCGCAAGATCTTTCGTCGACCAGTGGATAAGGCGTGTAGACTTTGTTCTTCATAGTTTCGATCTCACATTTAACGTTCAGGTCACCGCATATTATGATGTTTGGGACTTTTCGGTCAATTGTGATTTCATCGATAATGTTTGCTATTAAATTGCAGAAATCTTTCGTAGTTGTTCTTTCCGGGTTCCAGTATAAATGTATTATGTCCAGGTCGGTGTTTACCCAAGAGTCTAGGCCGTGATCGTAATGAAGCCATGAAGTTAGTGATGCAAGCAAGCTGTAGCCCTCTACGATTTTACCCTTTGGGGCAATCCCTGAACCTCCACGAATGGCAGTCAGTATGCCAGCTGAAGGACGGCCCATCAAAGCTTTTGTTGCTGGTGAGACTTCAATTTCAAACCCGTCAAGTGTTGGTTTATCCGTAAGCCAAGTTTCCTGCAGACAAATCAGGTCAAAAGATCCCAAGTTTATGTCGCTCGGTCTAGTTAAGTGACGATATCCTCTAGTGTTCCATGATGCCATTTTTAGGGCACTTTCTTTGAGCTGGGTAGATGGATTTTCGCTCTGCCTCTTGGCATCAATGGAACACAGCGGTCGCTGCTATTTCCTTTGGTTTCGTGAGAAGGTGTCGGCAATCCACTTCCATGGCTTTGAGGCAGATGTTTCTTTAATCTCCCTCTTCGTTGGGGACCCCTTTAATTCTGTTCGGAGTCTCTCCTGGGCGGTCTCAACACGGCTTTTTCGAGGAGGTAGATGGTACATGATTTCCATGTATCTCATTTTTGGCGCGCTCATTGTGGAATCTCGACCCCTCTTCCCATCTCTTTCTAGTTGTGGCGTGTCTGGCGTCACTTTATGGGGAGCGTTTGTCGCTGCGATATCTCAAGACCCCTCTCCTTGCCCTCGTGTCGCCCACCTGGTCTGTTTTGGGCTTTTCCAGCTGTTGTATTTTTAGACCTAAATGCAGGAGGTCTTTCGCTACTTCGGGGGTGATTTCGCTTAGTGCCTTATTTCTTATATGGAGATATGCATTGGCTATATGCTCCTGATGGTAAGGCTCAACGAGTATGAAGTCGTCCGATGTTATATGGTGGAGCTTCTTGATTTTTCCCAGTAATCTTAGTACTGTTCTACGATTTAGTACCAGATAACTGTCTTTTGCTGAGGTTTGTTCCAGTTTAAAAAGCGATGCGTCCACCAATTTAAACTTTTTTGTCCAGATCTTGGTTCAGGTTCCTGATCAGGTCTGTGTTTTTCAGTTCTCTTTAGGTTTTTTAGAGCTTCTAGGGCACTTGGAGAGTTCGAACACAGCCTTTTAATGCACAACACTGGCTCTGTAACTGATTGTTTTTTTTCCTCCCCTTTGTCCTCAGCTAGATCAGGAAATACCTTTGGAACGGTCGCAGGATTTGTCAGTGGGGCGATAATGGATTCTTCTGCGTCTACGTGCTGTGAGATCTCCAATAGGTCCGAGGAAGTGTCGTGGTCATCGTTTGTTATCAACACAACAGCATGACATGCCTTTACTTGGATTTTTGCCGTTTTGGATCTGTTATTTTCCCGTCTATTCTGTGGCATATGGTCTTTGTTGATGGGGCCCGACGGCTGCTTATTGAAGTATGGGGAAACAGGGTAGGAGTGCATATATATATATATTTATTATGTTGTTACAACTAGTAAAATTAAGTATTATTATTAAATATGAAGGGGACATGAAATGTACGTCTTCTCTCCTTCTCTCCTCTTCCAACTGACATCCGAGCCAACGTTCCAGGCCTCTTCACCTCGCTTTCTTCCACGTGCGTCCCCTCGTGCAAATGCACGAGCTATGTACAGTGTACTAGGACACTACACATCTCCCTTCTTTATAGGACAATAGTTTGAACGTTTTATTCTACATAGTCATACAGGTAACTTGGTGGTCTGTATTTTCTTCCCGTCCTGGACCTTATCCTGTCACTTCCTTCAGGGTAGTTATCTGAGTCTGTTGCCAAGGAAGAAACTCTCCAAGACATTCTGCACAACCTATCATTCTCTCCCCGCACATCCCCATCATCTTTGTCATTAGTTTGACACTTTCTCCTTCTCTCCTTGCTCACTTCAACCACTTCATCGGTACTCTCCACCCATTGATCTCTCATATCCATCACTCTCTCATTGTTCCATGCTCTACCATCTTGAGTTTTAACAGCATGAGAGTATATCTCTACCACTCTCACTGGCTTGGACCATTGGCATCCACCTTGTCTCAGGTTTACAGGAAGTTTTATCCTCACCCAACTACCCACTTGGAACGCAGGTCTTTTCCGGAAGCGCTTCTTATCGTGCAGCATTTTATTGTTCATTTGTCTCTGCAGAATACTCTCTTTCGCTTCCTCTATACTAATCTCGTTTCTCACCAGATCACTCATCCACCCTGGAAATATTTTTGTATTAGCTTTCCTGCCCCTACTCAACTCAAAGGGTGTAACTCCTGTGGAGCTGTGAGGAGTGAATCTGTGAGCTAACATGGTTTCTTTAACTACTCCCTTCCATTCCTTTCCGTTAGCCCATGCTAATTTAATGGCATCCTTTATTATTCTGTTGAACCTCTCCAGATATGTTTCCATTTCTTTGGATTTAAATTGGGGACCATTGTCTGTGAGGACTACTTTAGGATACCCCTCTCTTTCACACACTTCTTCCATGAAATCTATAACATTCCGTGTGGTGACTTGGGGTAGAAAATTAATTTCAGCCCACCTTGTTAACATGTCAATTATCACCAAACAGAAAGTCGCACAGCCATCCCTCCAGACTGGACCTATCACATCCATAGCTATTTTATTCCACGGACTCTCAGGGATATCCCTCAACACCATCGGATAATCAGCACCCCTGCATACTTTATCACTTTTGGAGCAAAGGATACATTTCCTGACTTGATCCTCGATCTGCCGATCACAACCGGGCCACCAATAGGTACTTCTAATTCTTCTTTTAGTCTTTACAATGCCTTGATGGCCCTCATGGGCCATTACTATAATCCTCTCTCTTAGGCTGGCAGGAGGTATTATCTTGTCTCCTTTCATCAGATATTCACTTTGCAGATACAACTCTTCTCGTACATCCCAGAATGCTTTGACCTCTGTGCAAAGTATCTCATTCTTCCTCCACCTTCCTTCTTTGACTTTCTTCACAACTTCTAGTAAGGCGTCATCCTTCTCCATTCCATCACTCCAATCTTGTTCGGATATAGCTTGACTTGATATTTCGCAAACAGCTTCTTGTTCTCCAGCATCCTCTTCCATATCATTTAGACTAGTCAAACGAGATAAGCAATCCGCTGTAATGTTTCTTGAACCTGGAATGTGTGTAATTTGGAAATTAAACTCCTGTAGTCTCGTGACCCATCTTCTGATTCTGCTGGATACTTTGTCAAGGCCCTTGGTACTGAAAATGTCTACTAACGGTTTGTGATCTGTATGAATGTTAAATTGTACTCCCCAGACAAAGGATCGGAACTTTTCGGTAGCCCACTTAATTGCCAAAGCCTCCTTCTCAATTGTAGCATAATTCTTTTCTGCTCCTTTTAGCAGCCTGGACGCAAAAGCGATTACTAGTTCTTGTCCATTATGATATTGCGATAAAGATGCACCTAGTCCCACATCGCTTGCATCTGTGGTTATTACAGTCTTCCTGCCTCTAACATAGCTTTGAAGTGCTGGGGCTTGAGCTAAGGCTTTTTTTATGAAATGAAATTCCTTCTCGCTCTTCTCATTCCATACAAATTTCTTGTTCATTTTCATTAGGCTTCTCATCTCCACTGTGTGGTCTGAAAAGTTCTCTATAAACTTAGCACAATATTCTGCCATCCTCTCATCTAGTTGCTGGTTGAACTTGCAATTTCGAGCCATTTTCCTTAGCGCAGTAACATACTGTTCTACGGATTCTTCTTTCTCTTGAACTCGTTTACCGAATTTGTATCTTTCTAGGATAGTGCTCATTTTTTTGTCATAGTGCTTATTAAGTTTGGCGATGGCAATCTCGTACATGTTCATGTCCCCTATCTCATCTCCTATAAGTTCAGGCAAATCTTCAAATTTCTCTTAGCCAGCTGGGCCCAGGCAATGCAGCAGTAGAGACTTTTTTCTTTCTATACTGTAGTTTGCTCCACACACTACATGCGCATAGTGTTCAAAAGCTTTAAGCCATCGCTTCCACGGAAGTGTAGGTTCCCCAACCTCTGGTAGAAACATATGTGGGGGTTGTACTCCTTGCATCGCCATTTATTTCCGTGGATGTGTCTCTCAGGGACTAGCTCTTGCAATCAGGGTATGTGGCGATGAGAATTAGCAAGAGCTATGGAATTTACTGTAAAAATGTGATCTTCTCTTTGTGTTGTTAGAAATATCCTCATAAGGAAGAAAAAAAACTGCGAAGAAGAAGGGTGGCAGAGTAGTGAGGATTGTCAGCATGAAGGAAATCACTGCGAAGAGGAAGAATGGCAGGAGTAATGAAGATTGTCAGCACCAGGAAATCACTGCGAAGAAGAAGAGTGGCAGGAGTAATGAGGATTGTCAGCATGAAGGAAATCACTGCGAAGAGGAAGAATGGCAGGAGTAATGAAGATTATCAGCCACCGGCGGCAGTAGGGTTAATGTTATTGCCGGCAGCAACAGGGCCCGCCTCCTTCCAGTGTCACGGAAGCGTAAGTCCTTCGCCTTGCTCAAAAAGACAGTGGGCGGACGGCAGTTCGTAATGGAGGCAACAAAGTGGAGTGAATAAATGAATAAATTAAAAGCAGCTGGAAGCTTTCGGAAACGCACACCCAGTTAGTGGGCGTGGCAGGCGATCGCGGTTTGAGAGACAGCCGGAGCAGTGAATAAATGAATAAATTAATATCAGCTGGCAGCTCTAGAAAGTGCAGTGGGCGGTGACTGCCGATCGCGGATTGGGGAACAGCCGCGCTCCTACCTACAGTGCGGCCGGAGATCCCTCTCAACGGCCACAAACGGATCCCATCCTCGTCGCCACTGAAGTATGGGGAAACAGGGTAGGAGTGCATATATATATATTTATTATGTTGTTACAACTAGTAAAATTAAGTATTATTATTAAATATGAAGGGGACATGAAATGTACGTCTTCTCTCCTTCTCTCCTCTTCCAACTGACATCCGAGCCAACGTTCCAGGCCTCTTCACCTCGCTTTCTTCCACGTGCGTCCCCTCGTGCAAATGCACGAGCTATGTACAGTGTACTAGGACACTACACTTATCTTCTGAACACATTTCTTGTGTACACGAGAGAGTATTTGAGAAATTCCTCTCCTTTATCTGTTTTGTGCTTCTTGACGACTGGTCTACTGGGTCCGCTGATGATATTAGCCGGTAGGGCTTTGTCGTAATTTTTGCAAAAATTGGGGCCAACTCCTTAGGCTTTTCGCACTCTGAAGTCTGGGTCGATTTTGATTGACATAATTTAGTGGTTTGACTCGAGTTGATTCTATTTTTGGACAATTCGTCACCCAGTTTGTCTATTTTTTTTGCCCAGTGTTATTTCTATGCTCTTAGAATTTCTCTCAACAATGGCTTGGTAGCCTTCAATGTAAGACAATTTGTCTTTCATGGTACTTATCATTCAATTGTTATATTTAAGTGCCTCATGGATTGATTCATAAAGCTTGCCAAACTGATTCAGGGCTATCGTAAGTGCCGACATGATAGACAGCAGGTCTGCTTTATTTTTAGATGGCTTGTCTTTATCTGCCAAGGTTGGAATTTCACTTAAGCGTCTTGGTTTTGTTGGAGTTCTTGAGCTTATATCGATGGATGGCTAGAGCAGTCCCTCCGAGGATCTTCTTTCTACTGAAATAATTTTGCCTTGGATCGTGTTGGTCCCCGGTCTGGCGATTTCTTTTTTTTTTTTAAACTTTTATTTATTCAGCTCGGTAGCACAGATACAGGTGAGTAACAACCAGGCATATAGAATCAAAACAATGCAAACGTCACAGATTCATATGGTAAATACAAAAGAAATAAATAAGGGAAAAAGGATCATCATATGCACATGGGGGTCACATAGAAAGTCAGCACAAGGGTAGGTGGGAAATAAATCAAGGACCAACTGGGGATGAGCAAGGAGAAAGAGCTGGGGATGTAGGATCTGAACCGGTGTCAGTGGGGGACATAAATGAGCAAAACTTCAACCAAATATCTCTAGGTCTGGAGCGGGCAGGCTGTTGTATCGTCCAGGACTCTTCAGTGTCGGAAGCCCACGTAACTGCCTTGAGCCACTGTGCGTGAGTAGGAGTGGTAGGCCGAAGCCAGCAAAGTAAAACTGTACGCACAGCTAGCAGCATACAGAGGCCAGCTAGTTTCCTGGAATCATGGTGGAGCTCGGGGAAATCGTGAAATAGGCACTTGATTGGTGATGGGGAGATAGGGTATTCGAGGATGGACGACACGGTGGAACACACTGCGCTCCAGAATTGAGTGAGATGGGGACAAGACCAGATCATGTGGATATAGTCAGCATCCTCATAGTCACATCTAGGGCACCTAGGGGAGGAGCCATTTGAGATGCGGTGTAGCCTAGTCGGGGTGTAGTAGCATCTGTGGAGCAACTTAAATTGAATTAATTTGAATCGGGAGTTGAAGGAGACCCCCTGGATACATGCGCACATATGGGTCCAACGATCGTCAGTCATTTCCAGGCCGAGATCTGTCTCCCAGGAGCGCTTTAGTTTGGAGAATGCGGGGGGTGATCTGGTTTGAAGCAAAGTGTATAGCCTGGGAATTTTGCCCCTCATAGGGGAAGGTGAGGATAGTTCAGTGATTGCAGGCTCATTAGGTGGCAGTGCTGGGAAGCACGTATACTTGTGTTTGAGTACTCTATGGAGGGATGAATATTGAAGCCTAAGGGGCAGTGGGAGGTCAGGCCATTCTATGAAATTACCCTGTTCGAATATGTCACGTGGCAATTCATTACCCACCTCAGCCCATGTACGAACAACCGAGGGAGGGACTTGTGGGACCTCTGGGAGAAAATTCCAGATTGGGAGGTTACCATGAAAAGGCTGGGCGGTGCCCAATATTTGCCACGATTTGGATAAAGCCAAGGACGTGCACGTAACTGGATCCAGTGAGGCTAATACCATCAGCATGGGTGATCACCAGAGATCGGATGTCGCGGTCACTGACCAATAGCTTTTCCAGCCTGACATGGGGAGGGGGGTCTGATATATTAAACCAGTGCGCAATGTGTTGAAGTTGTGCCGCCAGCCAGTACTTGAGGAAGTCAGGTGCCCCAAAGCTGCCAGCCTCCATCAGGGCAGCAAGGGTCTTGAGCTTAAGACGGACCGCACCCGAGTGCCAGAGGAAGGTATTAAGGGTGCGTGTCAATGCCTGAAAGAAGACGGCTCCCGCCCACTGCGGGACATTAGCAAATCTATACAAGAGTTGGAGAAGCACCACCATCTTCAGTACCCCTATCCTACCCGCCACTGAAATCGGAAGTTTGTTCCAGCCCTGTATTTTTATCATAAGGTTTGTAAGGTATGCTTGATAATTCTCCTCCAAGACCCGTTCAGTGTGACGCAACACCACTATGCCTAGATAAGTAAATTTAGACTGAGCCCATGTGAATTCCATGGTATCGGGAGGGAGAAGTGTGCTGGGAGTGAGCGGGAAAAGGGTTGATTAGAGCAGTTCACCGTGAGACCAGAGATATGACCAAAGAGAACAATATCCTCTAGTATTGGAGCAAGGTTAATTTCGGGGGAGCGAATGAAGAGGAGAGCATCATCAGCATACAGGGAGACTATATCCGAAGAACTGGCGGTACGTAGACCCCTATGTGCGTGGTTTTGGCGAAGCATGTCTGCAAACGGCTCCATTGCCACAGCGAAGATTAACGGAGAGAAGGGGCAGCCCTGTCGAGTGCCCCTAGCTATATGGAAGAGGGGGGAGCAACGGTCCTCAGTGCGGACTCTGGCAACGGGGTTGGAGTAGAGTAGCCTAACCCAGGAGAGAAAGGCAGGGACGAATTTGCATTTGTCGAGTACCCGCCAGAGATACCTCCACGAGACTGAGTCAAAAGCTTTCTGCATATCAAGTGTCGCAGCCACCGTGTGTACACCTGGGCTCCCTCTACTTATAATGTTGAACAGACGTCTCAAATTCAAGGAGGTGGAGCGTCCCGGGATAAACCCCGCCTGGTCTGGGTGGATGATATGTGGCATGAAAGGGACAAGTCGTAGAGCGAGTAATTTTGCATAACTCTTGACGTCATAATTGATTAATGAGAGCGGGCGGTAAGAGCCGCACTGAGTGGGGGGTTTGTTGGGTTTTAGTAAGATTGTTATGGTGGCTTCGCGGAGCGAGGGGGGGAACTGGCCTACCTCCACCAACTCCTCCCAGAGATCAACTAGACGAGGGAGTAGGAGTGATTTGAAATGCTTATAGAACTCGACAGGTATACCGTCCGATCCTGGGGATTTGCCTGATGAGTGGGAGTCTATGGCCTCCGAGAACTCCTCAGGAGTGAATGGGTTCTCAAGAGATCCAATGGTGTCGGGGGAAAGGACCGAGAGGGGAAGTTTATCAAGATAGGCGTCAATTTCTGACGTAGTGGCTTTGTCTGAGTGAGCATATAGGGATTGATAGAAGGAGAGGAATTCGGCATTGATATCTCCAGGTGAAGTGGCCAGGGATCCGTCCAGTCTCTCAACTCCAGGAATGGGAGGGGCACCAAAGTCACGGCGGAGAAGTCTAGCTAGGAGACGGCTTGGGCGTTCACCCTCACCATATTTCCTCGCATGACCTGGGTTTCAGGGGTTTGGTCTAGGGTATATTGGGCCTCTAACGCGGATAATGTGGCCTCGCTCTCGGCGATCTCCCTACGAATAGTTTTGAGGATACCGTTTTCCTTGGAAAGGGCAATGCCTCTGATGTAGGCCTTAAAAGACTCCCAGACAGTGGCCTGCGAAGACACGGAGTTGGTATTGATCTCGAAGAACTCCTCGATTGCGACTCCATCTCCGAGCTGAATGCCGGATCGAGGAGAGAGAGCGGTTTCATTCTCCAGTGTCTGGTTCGGTCACGGTCTGGGCCCCAGCAAAGGGTGACCGTCACTGGCGAGTGGTCAGAGAGGGTGCTAGGGAGGATTGCCAAGCCTGAAACACTCCTTATCAGTATATCAGACACTAGCCATCTGTCAATCCGGGAAAAGGAATCATGAACCGAGGAATAAAAGGAGTAAGAACGGGAGTCGGGGTAGAGGAGCCTCCATGCGTCAATCAGGGACAAGCGGGGAAGGTAGGAGAGTGTAGTGTATGCAGCTCAGGAGAGTTGACGGGGTCTGGAACCAGATCTGTCTAGGTCCACATCGAATATCGTATTAAAATCGCCTCCCCAGAGAATCGGTACCAGCGGGAAGCCATCTAAGAGAGTCATAAGGTGTGTATAAAATTCGGGATTGTAGATGTTGGGACCGTAGATATTTAGCAGGACCACCTCCTTATTCTGGAGGGTACCATGGAGTAGCACATATCTGCCCAGGGGATCAATTGACGTAGCAATGGGGTTGAATCTAAGGCTCCTGTGAATAAGGGTCATAACCCCACGGCTCTGGGTAGAGTAGGTGGTAAAGTATCTTTGAGGACCCCATATTTTAGCAAACTTTTCACAATACGCAGAGCATGCATGCATCTCCTGAAGGAACAGGATTTTAGTCCCATGTCTCTCGGCCTGGAGCTGGAGTAGTCTCATTTTCTTGTAGTTACCCAGCCCCCGTACATTCCAGCTCATAAATGTCAGAGTTTCCGCACTCAACACTCCCGAGGTAGCCATAGAGGAATACGGGTGGATGGAAATGTGCCCCCCATGGACGGTGCCCAATGCAGTCAGATCTGTAATGCCATCGGGTCCATGGTGTCCTGAACTCTACCTTTTCTGCGAATATCGAGCTTTTTTTAACGTATAACCCCATTCCCCCACCCCCTCTCACACCCCTCCCCCAAACAGAGGGATGAACACCCCATAGCCAAACAACCAAATCCAAAAAAATGGCATCAACGCCTGGGGGGCCTGCGAACTTGCCTGGCGACGATGCTCCGAACCATGAGGCAATTTTAGGATAAACATGATGCCCGACAATGAGAACCATTCCCACCTGGGGGTGGTCCCACGGGGGGGGGAAGGGGCGGGCATGGACACCAGATAATGAACCAAAATAATGGGATTGTAGGAAGTAAATTCCCGATCAACTGGACGAGATGATGTATGGGCGCAGCCACAGATACTGAGAAAGTGTCATAATGACAAAGGAGCATCGGGAAGGGGAGGCAGATCCAAGGAAGGCCCAGAAGCGAGCGGGGGAGCCCAGCAAGAGGTCAGACAACCCAGCAGGAGATTGTCGAGTGTACACCGCAGATGCCCGCAGATGCCTCCATGGTGCACAATCGGCTAGTGGGTTATAGTTGTCCAGTAGGGTCTCTCAATGAGAGGTGATCGCTTGTAACGTCAATATCTCAACCAATATAATGGTGGTGGAAAAACAACGTCAAAAGGGGTGCTGTTCGAGAAACAGACAACACTGGGACCAAGGGGCTTCCCCGGGATTCCCAGGCAATCAAGAGATCAGAGAATGGATGTGGCGAGTACCTGGGGCGCATCAATGGGGGAGAGACCGCACCATCGACCGCCCAGCAGCCCAACCACATTGTGGTATGGCAGTGAGTCAGTAGCCAAAAACAACAGAGAGAAACAGCAAAGACATTAAAATTGTATGTTACAAATGAGACCAAGTTGGGATGAAAGGTGACTCTCTCGGCCCATGACGCCCCGTGGGCGCCGCAACATGTAATTACAGTATGTTACAAGACTAGATAAGTTCTGGAACAGGTCACAACGGCATCCACTCAACAATAATTCTATGTTGTGGCCAGCCAATGTCGCATCGTGTAGACTGATGCAATAAGGGATAAGACCCTAACAGTGCTTGTTGCAAGTGCAGTTCAGCCGGGGAAGTGTTCATCTATGAACCTGGAGGCCTCTTTAGGCAGCGTGAAGAAGTACACTCGATTTGCATGCTTGATTCGCAGTTTGGTGGGATATAGCATGGCATATTTAACCTGGAATTCGCGTAGTCTCCTCTTCACCGCCAGGAAGGTCTTGCGCTTACGCTTGACCGCCACCGAAAAGTCCGGATATAGATGGATCCTGACTGCACCCAAGAGAAGGTCTCCCTTGATTCTCGCCGCCCTGAGGAGGGCATCACGGTCGCGAAAATTCAGGACTCTGGCTATAATAGAACGCAGAGGGGCGCCAGGTCTGGGCTTCGCTGTGAGTGCACGGTGGGCTCTCTCGATCGCAAACTGTGGGGAGAGTTTTGGGGAGTCCAGAAGTTGGAGTAGCATGCCCTCCACGTAGTCCTCCACAGGTTCATGTATACCATCCTCCGGTACCCCGATAATGCAGAGGTTGTTGCGCCTCGAGCGAGACTCAAGGTCCTCGTTTTTCTTCTCCACCTCAGTAACGCGGGCAGATAGTGTGGAGACCTCCGCACGGAGGGAACCTAGGCCGTCCTCGGCGGTGCTCACCCGCGTCTCGATCTCGGCCACACGCCCATTAGTTCAATCCATATGTGCCTTAATAGAGGATATCGTGTCATTCATGTCATCCAATTTAGTATGAATTGTGGTGAACCCCTCCCGGATGTACTCCATTATTTTCTGGGAATCGGATGGTTCCAGCGCCAGTGAAGTGGAAGGTTCCTGTGGAGATGTCTCCACCCCAAGGCCCCCGAGGGCTTTGTGAACATATTGATAGGGGATTGCTTCTTGCCAGTTCGTGTCGACATGATGCCGGTGAGAGGATGAATTTAAGTCTAGAAGACCAGACAGGGGATGGATAGGGCCCCAAGGGAAGGCACCCGGATCGTCTCGGGAGCCGTGTGAGTGGAGGCAGGGCCGAACACCAGGACAGAGTATGGCGACTTCTTTCCAGGTGGGGAGTCAATGCCAGACTGCAGATCCCGGGACAAAAGGGCCTCCTCGGCCAACTAATGTGTGTAGGAGCCAGTGAGCAGTAAGCGGCCCCAAGAAATTCTGTAGGGGGTCAGGGCCCAAGAAGCAATGTCCAGCAGGAGAGGCAGGAGGAGCCGGAGTCTTGGGTGTTGATGTAGTGAGGTAGTGCAGGGGTACAGCACTGTATGAGGCAGTAAGGTGTTCGGCACTTAGACTAGTATGTGGAGGTCGTCAAGGGCAGGTGGAGGGGCCCGGAGCCCTGGAACAGGCGTAGCAGAAGGACACGGTATGGCGATTTCTAAGATCTGGTCTATGCCTATCTCTTGCCAGAGTGTCTGGAGTTCCGGTCCACCCACCCTTCGGTATAGGTTTGTTGCCAAGAATTTCTTTTGGTGATTCAGTGTTTTTAGGACCTGGATCCACTTCTTTAAGATCGATCGCTATTTCTTTAGCCTCACTGTTTTCTTGAGGCACTGGGCTTATAATCGCCGCACTCTGCTCCGTAGATGATCTTCGTTGCAGCTGAGATTTTGGGCTTGGCTTTGAGCCCTGTAAAGTCAAGTCCGTTTTTCGTGCTTTGGACCTCTGAAGCGGGTCTGAAATAGCCTCCAAAATTTCTGCATTGGGCAACTCTAAGTCCCGGTCTAGTTTTCTTTTATGTTGGGTTATAAAATATTCCTTTAAGGATGCAGACGTCAGAGGGCGCTAGAGGGCCGACCAAGATGGCCGCTCCCCTGTGAGCTCCCGGCTGCCTCCCGCATGAATCCTGATTAATCGTGGCAATCCTGTGGCGAAACCGCTAAATCTGCAAGAAATAATATATCCTAGCACGGCATCTCATCCCTGTCGAAAATTCAGAGTGAATCGGACTCGCCTTCGGTGAGAAACTCGCGGCGTAGTGCGGCCTGCACAACCACGACCTGCGTGGGGCCTAGGAGACCCGACCAGCCTGTCCAAAATCCTTCGTAGACGGACAAGAGCCACCTGCGGCCACCTACAGCGGAAAGCGGCACGGGGGGAATCGCTTGGAGTCGGGCGCCCACAGCCAGCACTGGGACGGTGGCAGAGCGAGACACCTGCAGGTGGGGAGTAGGAGGCGCGCAGAGACCCACAGAAGCACGCAAATCAGGTGAGATAGCGAGTCTACGCTTCGCCAACAAACCGGGGTCGCTCCGCGGCGTCTCCGCCATTTTGGCCCACAGCGTCTCCCCGCACGTCTGGGTCTCGGCCCCTCGCACAGCATCACCCCAAAACCAGACACGCCGACACCACAGCCAAGTTCAAGATGGGGAAGCCGGACAAGTCCCAGAAACGACTCAATTTTGATGCAGGCCCTGCGCCTAAAACACCCAGGCCGGAACACCGCCCAGAATCCCCGAACAACCAGTCGGAGGCAGAGCTGCAGCAACAAACGGACATTAGGGAAATCCTGATGGAATTAAAAGCTGGAATAGGCGGCCTGGACACAAGATAGACTCGCTCTCGTCCAAGGTGGACCTTTCACAGCACCGGCTCGACAAACACAGCGATAGGCTGTGTCAGATCTGGACGACGGCACATCAGCACTCACTTCCCGGGTCTCCACGTTGAGGGGCAAATGAAAACTGTACTCGCCAAAAACGAGGACTTGGAAGGCCGCTGCAGACGAAATAACATCAGGATAGTCAGAATCAGAGAAAGACAACTACCAGTCAGAATGGAAGAACACATTGATAAATTATGCACAGAGCTTTTTGGTCCCACGGTCCTATCGCAAATGTTCGTAGTGGAAAGAGCTCACAGAATCCCTGCAACAAGACCGGCTCCGGGAGCCCCTGCCCGCCCGATCATTGCCAAGACTCTAGGCTACAAGGACAGGGACACCATCCTCAGAATGGCAAGGGAAAAGGGCAAACTACACTTCGACGGGGACGACATCCAGTTTTACCCAGACTTTTCGCCGTCAGTCCAAGCCCAAAGGAGATCGTTCACCCAGGTGAAACACAGACTACGCGCCAACCAGATTACGTACTCGATGCTCTTCCCGGCGAGGCTTCGCATTCAACTGGAGGGAAATACCCACTTCTTCAACTCAACAGAAGAAGCCACACTATACCGCGACCGGCGGGTATGTAAATCCGCAAACCAAACGCCCGGAGCCTGAAACAGAGAAAGAGCAGAGAGAGTCCCGCCGTGAGAAACACCTACGCCACTGATCCAAAGCAAGCAGGAATCAAGCCATCAGGACAATCTTCGCAAACGGGAGGTTGGGGACTAAGCCTAGGAAGGCCACCCGCACCACGTGCACAGCACGCATTATGTTCCAGTTGGGGGGGTTCCAAATGGACGAGTTGGGGGTTGTCCATGTAAGGAAATTTGTTTCATTGTTGTTGTCGTTCAAAACGCGCTCATTGCAGCCGTCCCATGTGTCGGGACTCCGACTCCGATCTTGCTGCAATCAGTTGTCATATAAATCATCACTGGTACATTCAAAGTAGCTACCTGGAACATTAGAGGGGGCAACATCCCGGCTAAGACACGCAAGATCCTGCAATTACTTAGACGCCACAAGGTCGAGGTGGCAATGATTCAGGAAACCCACCTTTTGCTGCAAAATGAGCACCTGTGGGCCCGCGGCTGGGGATGCCATCGCTACTTCTCTTCATATTCATCCTATGCCAGGGGTGTCGCTATTCTTCTTCACTCGTCACTGGGGTTTCGCCTGATCCAAACAGAAAGAGATAACGAGGGAAGAGCTCTATTGGTTCGGGGCATAGTGGAGGGAGAGGAGGTGGTGTTCGTCAACTCCTACGCCCCCAACACAGACAGCGCAAACAACTTTGACTGGGTGCTATCCCGCCTCTCGCAAGTGTGAAACGCTACAATAATCTGGGGAGGCGACCTGAATACTCATCTCGACCCACAAAAAGATAAATCAAAGTTAACAACAGCACACCCATCTAAAGCCAGCCTACAAGTGCAGGAGATCTGCAAAGCGTTTGACCTATTGGACATTTGGAGGACCCAGAATTGGGAAGCCAGAGACTACACATACCACTCAAGTGTTCATAATACGAACTCTCACATTGATTATCTTCTAGTCTCCGCTCACAGCAACTGGCAATGGGGCGCATGTCAAATACTCCCCAAAACCTTCTCAGACCACGCCACGGTAACACTCGAATGCCACCTGCCGACCACCAGACCACGACCTCCACAATGGCGCTTCAAACCCAGATCCCTCGCTGATCCGACATTCGCCAGCGAGCTAAGCGAGGAAATCAACGCCTTCCTTGACATTAACCAAGGCTCCGTCAACTTTGCCGGAGTGCTATGGTAATCTCTCAAATGCTACGTAAGAGGCGTCTGCCTAGCCAAGGAAAACTGTATCCTGAAACTTATCAGACGCGACTAGAGACCTGCGAAACGCACCTGAAGAACTTGGAAAAGCAGCAGGCCGCACACAATTCAGACCTAATCAAGGTGAAGTTGAAAGAAGAACTTCTGAACTTTAGAAAACTGGCTGAACGGGAGATTACATTTCTGGGTCACAATCACAGAATTAGACAATACGGCGAAGGCCAGAAGCCTGGAACCCTTATTGCTCGTCTTATAGTGGCAGATAGGAGGCCGAGAAGGATGGACAGCATCCGGACACCGCAGGGAAATATGCTGCACAAAGAAGATGACATAGTCGAGGTATTCAGGGCTTTCTTCCAGGATCTATACAGCGCCGGGGGCCCCGCTGACTGATGCGATCCGGAACTACCTCAACGACACAGAACTTTCCTGGGTGGAGGGGGAACTCTGTGAGCCACTGAATGCGCCCATAACGCTGGAAGAGATCCAAGAATCCATCAAAAGTCTACCGTCTTCCAAAGCCCCGGGGCCCGACGGGCTAACTAGTGAGTTTTATAAACACTTTGCCCCTCTCATTGCCCCTCTCCTGCTAAATGTCTTCGAAGAAGCAATCGAATCCGGCATTCTCCCACAGACACTAAGAGAAGCCAACGTAATACTACTACACAAAAAAGACAAGCCTCCCGAAGATTGTAAGTCCTACCGCCCCATATCATTAATTAATCTGGACAACAAAATCCTGGCCAAGATCATCGCTAATAGGCTTCTCCCATTAATGCCTGCACTGGTACTCGCCGACCAAGCGGGATTCGTGCCTGACCGAAACACCACATTCGGAATACGCAGAATGTTTGGGGTTCTGGCAGCACTTGACCCCGATCAGCAGGCAGTGGCGGTGCTGCTGGACGCCAAAAAGGCATTCGACTCTGTTGAGTGGCCCTTTATGTTCGCCGTGCTACAGCAGCTCGGACTTGGGAAACAGTTTATCAAGCTGGTCTCACTCCTCTATAACCAGCCCCTATCAGCAATCACGCTCCGGCCGACTCGCTCGGCACATATCAACCTCCAGCGTGGCACTAGGCAGGGATGCCCACTATCCGCCATGATATTCGCCCTTGTGATGGAGCCCTTAGCAGCGCGCCTAAGGGAACGTCATATCCAGAGAGGTCTTAAAATAGGACCTCACCGGCTAATAATATCACTCTATGCCGACGACATAGTCCTGTTCATGCAAAACCCCAGCGAAAACCTTAACCCGATCATGCGAGAAATAATTAAGTTTGGGTTGGTATCAGGCTTGAAAATTAACCAATCGAAATCAATCGTCTTTCCCTTAAACACAAAAACCAAAATAGTCCAAGACGATTTTAACTTCCAGTGGGAGACGGCCCACGTCCGATATCTAGGAATTAGAGTGTCCCTAAACCACCAAGACATATTCAAAGAAAATTACGAAAGCACACTGAAATCATTAAGAGACAAGGTAAACAGGTGGAAATCGCTACCGCTCACTCTCTGGGGGAGAGCCTCATTGGTAAAAATGGTAATCTTACCCAAACTCCTGTACCTTTTTGCCAACATCCCCATCCTGCTGTCCCGGCGCTTCCTGGGTAATCTGAGAAGCCTAGTTCTGGACCTCATATGGTCGGGCAAACCTCAAGGGTGGCATACTCATCCCTTCCTGTTAATAGGGATGGCCTAGCTCTACCCGATCTAGAACGGTACTACTGGGCGGCACAAGCTCAGTTTCTCAGTCACTGGTACAAACCCCAATTCGTAAGACCGCATGTACAGGTCGAACGGGCACTAGCCTCACCCAACTTGCTAAGGGCCGTGATTATCAACAATCAAGCTGTGCCACACACGACGCTGAACATAGTGCAATCCACTTTCGCAATATGGTGGAAAATGCCCCAAAAGTACAAGATTCAGCTTAGATACTCTCCTCTTCTACCCGCGAAATTCATTCCCGGGATCCCACTCACCGCCGAGAAAATGTATCTGATCTGATAAAAACATTTGGCGACTTCTTCATACAAGACACCTTCATAACACCTCAGCAGGCAAGGGAAAAGGGGGCCACCTCCTCCCTCGACATCTTTTTGTACTTCAGAGTGCAGTACACCTTGCAGGCCCTCATTCCAACATTCCCACAACAACCTCCCACCTGGAATTACTGCATGGGACCATTCAGGCACAAGGGGAGGGCAAACTAGTCTCATCCATCTACAAAACCCTGCTCAAGGACACTCTTCCCTCGAACCCCAAAACAAAGACAAGATGGCAAACCACGCTTCAAACCCCCATTCTTGATGAAGACTGGAGCTATATCTTACAACAGACTCAAAAAGTGGCACTCAATTCCCGCTTCAAACAAATCCACTTTAACTATCTGCACCAAACCTAGTATACCCCTAAAAAGAGAAACAGGCACCAACCTGGGTCCAATGCATCTTGCGACAGTTGCGGGTCCCCGGATGCTGACTTCCTGCACCTAGCGGGGAGCTGCCCGCCAGTGTCTAAATTCTGGTCAGATGTGCTCGACGAAACTGACGCAATAATCGGCGAGAGAGTGGGACACTCACCACTGGTGGCGCTCCTCGGCCTAACGAGACCCCTGTCCTCACACGTCAGGAAACTGGCAAGCATGCTATTGGTTTTGGCACGTAGAAGAGTAGCCATGGCGTGGGGACGAGGCACACCCCCCACTCTTACAAACTGGAAGAGGGACATCACATACTGCCAAGAAACGGAAGCAGAATTTATAAAGACACTTCCCCACCATGCAAGACCCCCAGATATATGGGGCCCATACATCTCGCACCTCCTCTCCAGCGCAGCACCAACCGAGACAACTAATCAGCCACCACAGACCTCTCCTGTGTAAATGTAAATGCGTTAACTGCCTGTTGTGTGATGGGACTGTCGGAGGGTGGGAGGGCGGGCGTGAGGGGGGCAACGGCGGCATGTTAGTAGTCCACTGTTTGGGCTTGTTGGTACACATGTTTACTAAAATGCAAAAATAATGTTTTTTTGAAAAAAAAGGATGCAGACGTCGTGGGGGCAGAAAGAAGTTTTGAGCCCCCCTGGTTTTTTTGTGGCTGAATTCCGCTGTTTCTTGGTAAGAGTTTTTACAGACGTAAATCTTGTTTTGGAGATCACTTTTGGAACCAGAGTTCTTGACACCTGCATTGAATTTCCGGGAGTACTAGATTGGGTGCCCGGAACTCCCAGCTGAGTTTCACCTTTGGCTAGGGTATACAACCCAACTGAGGTGCTGGTTGGACTTTGAGTAGAGGAGGTAGTATGTGGTGAGTCCTCGACAGATTTTAGCACTTCCACTCTCTGATTTTGCTCTGTCGGCTCGTTTGGATCAGTGGCCGCCCGCCGATCGAAGGAGGACGCCCCGTAAGAAACTTCAAACACTGAGTCGTTTGGTGAGCAAATTTGCTCCTCATTTTCCGTATCCCACGAATCATTGGAAATGTTTCTCATTGGGACAGCTTTACATTTGATCTGCTTGCTTTGCTTTAGCCACATGTGAGGCTTTGTTGGTGTAAGTTCAGTTTGATGAAATTGGACTGTTATCACTTTCCCTTCACCTGGCGTGGCCAGCGGCTGAGCGCTTATGTTACTAGGAATAGTCTCCCGGGTTGCTTCATGGAAGCGCAGTGCTGCAAGGGATGGTCGGGGAGGCGTAGCCTCAGTCTTGGAACAAGTCGAGAGCACTGCATCCGGCCGTTCAGAGCCCCACCGTGACCGTCCTCCGACAGTCTCCGGCAAGGGCTCACTCGTCACCACGGTAGAACCGCCGGGTGTAGTGCACGTCGATGATCCCGATGGTCTCGGACACGCTGCCACTGAGGTAAGTTTCTTTGTGACGGCCTCTCGGGAGTGATCGACCCCCCCACCACACCCACAGGCGATGCCGAAAGGGGTGTGTTTTTGTTTGGGTACGCCTACTCAAGGCTCACAGTGACTTCGGAGTCCATTAGAGAGCGTGAATTTGAGAGCTGGGTTAACTCTTTCAGACACTGTGGGAACTTTGTGAGAACAGAGGGGGTAGGGGTTTTGGTGTTGTCCGTAGAGGTCGGCGCCGATGGCGCAGAGAAACCTTTTTCTGTTTTACGACTTTTCCCCTCCGTCGGATCCCTAGGTTCTGAAGTGTCTTGTTGGTCCAATTTTTTATAGGATGATTTGCTATTTCGCAAGCAGCGACTTATGTCGTCATCAATTGGCGAAAGAGGAGCCATAGGTAAAGCTTGACTGAGGCTTGACTGTGTGTGGGGAACAGATGTTTACTTGAAGATTGTCACACAGATCTTGTTATAGAGGACTGCTTACCTTGCCTCGCCACCTGGCACCGGGCACCAGACACACTGCTTCGCACACCGCACCGCGCTCCGCGCCTGCGCGGTTTTTAAGTAGGAAGTCCTTTCTGGTTCGCTGTAAATCAGTAGAAGTCGAAAAAGGAATGCAGAAATTTCAGCCCAAAATGTGGAATGAAGTGTGTTTTCAGCAGCAGTCTGTCCTCACGACTCGCACCAGACACACTGCTTCGCTCACCTAATATTTAAATAACATCTGTTCGGTGTTGCCGACTCGTTTTAATAGGTTATGTATGAATTGTGAGGTACTTTAGGCCATGCACAAGCATGTCAACAACCCGCTTTGTTATTCATTCTAATGTTTAAGAGACGGGTAGATAATGATTTGTTATTTAGGTACGTAGTGTGTACGCTCTCTCAGACTCACTCTTAAAATGAATGTGAATAAGCTTAAATTATTCCTCCACATAGGAGAGTGATTAGACAAACTGTGGACATTGTGTAATGCATTGCTGGGACTTTATTCCAGGTTCACTGTTTTTTATTATTGTTTATAGGCTACTGTATTTTATATTTATGTGTATAATATTTTATCATTTAAAAGCTGCCCTGGACCGGGGCTGGCAAATGCTATGGTGTACCTGGTATTTGTTTCCCAGAGGAAAGGACAGTAATGCCCTAGAAAGGACTTTGCCTATTTTTCTCTCCACAGACAAGGGGTTTCCAGGAGCTGCCCCGTGGTTCCCTCCTGGCGGAGGCATCTATCAGTTCTCAAGAAAGCTCAGGATTGGTGTTAGCTTTTCTTAATTCTGTCCCCGGATCCAATGTTACGCGCATGTGCACTGTAAGGTGTGTGACAATTTCTTCCAATTTGCACCCAGGTAGCTCTCATTATCAGGGGAACACATGCACAACAGTTTCTTCTTTTAGCAATTTAGGTCAGAAGCACCTTACATTTATACTTCTTAGATTGGGGAAATTACCCACTCTAGAAATAAGTGGGCGGTGGAAGGAGGAGAAAAAAAAATACAACTGCAGGTAATGTAAATGCCAGAACATGGTGGAAACCAATCAGCATGTGATATGAGATTTTTATTTTTTTATTTTATTTGCATTTTTAAAGCGCTCATACAGCCCGCGGGCATCGAGGCGCTGTTACAGGAATTGTTAGTTTCAGTTGCGTAGTTGTTTGTCTTAGTTGCATATTCATAACGCGTTTAAATACCCAGAGGTTTCTAAGCGTGGACCCAGGGATTGAACCTGTGTTGCTTCGTGTCATCTTGCTTCCAAGGCGAGCACGTTGCCGTTGAGCTCCCCTCTAGGGAGGTGATAAGTCATTTATAATGCGCCTGTACACGTACCTCTGGGGAAATATATACAAAACCCAGAACACACATCAAGTGATTCCTTTTGGCATTTGCACCTGCTTGGTACTAACATGTTGTTGACTGTCGCAATTGTGAGGCTCTGGTATAAAATAGAAGATATGCTATAAACCATGCGCCCTAATTCTGGAAAGACACACATCCAGTTCATACATGTGCATTCACTTCATTCTAAAGACATTTAGATCCTAGTGGATTTGTACTTTAGGTTTGATGATCTCCTTTATCATGAGTTGACAACAATCTTGCTAATAATGATGAATTCTAAATAGATACTCCATGGAGTTGTTTTAAGTATGCTTATTTAGGGGAGATATTTGTAAATATTAATGAATTTTATAATTTTGTATGATATATCAGTTTCAAATTGCAAATGAATATATTTGTATTATATGAAATATGCCTTTTAAATATCTGTTAATGATGTATGTGTGAAATGTTTTTATATTGACTGAATCACAATAAACTTAATTAAAAAGGAAATAGAAACTGTCAATGCTCTAACGATTCAGGAGAGGCTGATGTTGTTGAGGGCAGATGATTCGAGGTTTAGGAATGAAGGTGGTTATCCACACTGGATTGTTGAAAGAGTTTGCAGTTGCAAGGGGACATCTGTGGAGGAACCATTAAAATATATACTAATGAAGGTTGAAAGAATGTAGATGGGAAATATAATAAGTGAATTTAAATGTAAGTACAATGACACTGTTCATTCAAGAAATTATAGGCCTCTATAATCAGTATTAGGTCTAATGTTGCTCAGGAAAAGGAAACAGAGAAACTTAGCAACTAACAATGTATTTACTCGCACATTTGAATCCGGCGGCCTGTCGAAATTATTTATAAAATGCCTGCACGCCAAAACGTATATATTCAGTTACACTGATAATGTTACTTCACATGAATGTTGTTAAAAGGAGTAGAGGGTTAATTTTATTAGAAGTGCACACCTGTGTTGTTTATCTTCTTAAATTGATAGAATTATCTTGGGGTGTTTCAGTTTGCCTGGCAGTACAGAGTCAGTAATTGTGTTAATTGTGGAGAGTAGATTCCTTCATAGGGAACTCTTGAAATCTTCCACTTGTTCTGTTGAAGGCAATCGATTGAAACCTGTTAAGAAAGGAGAGGTGTTACACAGTCTGCGATTGCACTGGGATTGTATATGTGTCTTGTCTGTGTTCACCCTGCAGTGCTGCTATTAAAGATTTATAGAAACAACCTCACCTGAGAGGAAGTCCCATACATGCTTTCTGCAACACCCTTTAGGCACCCCAGAATCCAAGCGGTGGACCTCGTCACTTAAACCAAACTTAAGAAAACATAACATTACGAAGACAAAAGCGCACATCACATAGTAGTACAGCACAACCACGAAGCAAAATCATAGCATAATGTGGCATTCCAGAGGAATAATAATTTAACTAACACATTATCACCACAGTAGCATGTCCAAATAGAGTGTCAGAATGGGTGCTTTGAGAAGGGAGTGGAAAGGGACCGGGGGTAAGACCTTCATGATATGGATGCCTACAGCATAGCTAGAAACAACCTATAGCCATGAACATTTAGTGACAAATACACTTTCATCCCCCATACCCAAACAAATCACCAAACACCCATGTCCACTCACACGTGACTCGCACACAAAGCACCAACAAACACACTGCTGTTCTCTTACTGCTTCAGTTTTGAGGCTTGTCCTTTCCAGTTTCGTTGGCCAAATGAGAATGGAGACCTGCGGTAGACCCAAGAGAAGAATTATCCAACCTTACCAGTGGCGATAGCACTTTAGAATAAGGAATTAAATAAGATAATTTGCCCCAATAGCCTTTCAATGCTAGTTCAGAGTAAGCTTTAAGAGAAGCCTTACCTTCTTCACTGGTGACGTTAGATGTATTGTTAAAGACTATTCTTAGACTGATGCATCTCCACCTTGCTACACCTCAATCCAAGAATGTAAAGGGTGGCTGGCAGGTCAATCTGCAAACTTTTTGTAGCTGTAAAGACACTCTTCTGAATCCGACTAAACGAGTAGTGGGTGTATGCCAATAGGAAGAGTAGCAGATGTATAGCCCCATGCAACACAATGCCCTGAATTCTCACACTTCCCCTTGTTCAGGAAAGTGAGCAGATAACTCTACCTGAATCACCTTCACAAAGGAAAGTGATGGGAGAAATCCAGCCCGTCCACATGGGTCCACTGACCTTATGTTCTTATCTTCTCACGCAAAGTTTTCTCAATACAATGAAAATGGTTAGATTCAAGGAAGGCTAATTGGGCAACGAGCCCTGCATCTGCAGTTTTCTCACATACTTGCCAGTACCAACAAGTAACGTGTTTTATTTAAATGGTGCTCTTTAAAGTGACGATGGAGCATGATGATGAAAGCATACATAATGAAGCCATAAGTAATGAGATAAGACCGCCCTGGGAGCAGGTAGGCCGTGCCACAGAAAAATACATTGTAACATTATTTTTCTCAAGGGATGGTAAATGATAATATGCTGTGTATACCAGCAAGTAAGTTCAGCAACTGATTACAAGTCCAGCTTTGAAGACACACAGTACGTATAAAGTTGTTTTTAGGGATGTGATGATATTCCAGCGCAGTTCTGTCTACTTTCTGGCTAATCCAATATTCAACATTCTTCATCAACCCCGCCCCCCATTTCACCAACCCCCACGCTGTATGTCCACCACAATTAAGCAATCTCCCTCTGAATCTGAAACGTCCACCTTACGCAACACCAGAACACAACCCACTAACTACAATCAGGCCTAGGCAACACCATAGGACGATCAACAAACTGAAGCAGCGCCCCTCTTTTCAGCTCATAAGTGGGCAACACTGTCCTGAGGCATTCCCTACACTTCCAGTCTTCGGGATCTCCTTTTAGGATGAAATATCCCCACATGACTGGCAGCTACATAGAAAGCACATCGGCACACAGTAACTGAGTACTTCCGACCTTCAGCAATTAACAGCAAAGGTTTCACATCAGATTCTCATGCCATTCCACTAACAACCCTATACTCTTCTCTTGCCCAGGTATCCACGGCAAAGCCAACAAAATGGCAGAAGGGTGCTTTGCAAGACCACTTCACTATTATTGTTATTATTATCATTTGTGCCAGGAGATTATGTGTACTCTAAAATGCCATTGTTAGGAAACCTTGAGCATTGCTTGGTAATGGTGATGTCCTAGCCTTCCTGTCTACAAGTGTGTAAGGACATGCCCGCTCAGGCCGAGAGGACATGTATAATTAGATGAAAGTAAGCAGAAGGAATAGAGAGGTGGCCTGAAACATTGCTCCCAAATTCCATGTACCAAAAAGATAAAGTGAGGACTAAGATGGTCTACTGACGCAAGGACAAATTTACTTTGGGATTTGCATTTATTCCCAATCGACGATGGAGGCATGGAACCCTACCCTAATCATGGGCATCAAGGGAGTGTGAAAGGAATGGCACGGATCAGTAAAAGGAACAGTCATCTCTTCAAGAACGCATCATAGTGCATAGGTGCAACTAAACCCTACGTGACTCAGTCCTAGACAGTGAAAGGCACATCTGCTATATTTCATATATAAATTAAAACCTTTCATAAAGGAACCAATATGGTTAGGTTACACCAATATATATGTTATGGGGTTTAATGACAGCCCTGAAGATATAACTGTAAGGCCAGGTTAGGCCCCTAGTGCAAAATAAATTGGTCTGATGGAAAAAACACTGGAAAAAATTACAGGCCTAAAACCTTAACACAACAAAGGGGCCTAGTGAATGCAGAGTGTGTGTCTTGCTGAAAATGACACAAGGAACACTGCAAAATGGAAATTATTTGTTTTTCTGCCCCTGGAACAGGGAACATTATAACATGATAGATGCCCATTGTGAAGGACAAAATGAAAAGCAGCCTTTCATTTTCTGTTGCCACATTAATAAACTAATGCTGTGAAAAACAATAAGAAATTTCATTGATTCAGTGCATTGAACAATCACAGAAAGATGCAAGCAATACAAATAAATAAAATGCTGCACTGAGAAAATAAATGTAATAATTTCAAAGGGTATTTAGTTATCAGAATCAACATGTAAATCTCTTCTGAGCCCAAAACAGAGCTGCCCATAGTCGCTGGGCAGAATTCACAAGTGACTTCCCCCATTGTAGGTCTGCGTGGCTCCTTATCTGGAAGGGAGAGCTCTTAGGTCATGCACACTAGGTATTTATGACCGGGTGGTACACAGAACCAGTCTGGGTGGGTAAAATGCTTAAAAATATACACAATTCGATCGGTATTGTGGTCAAACCAAGATCACAAGGACAAAATGGCAAATGTAGCAAAGCCTCATGATGTCAGCGACCATCTGGTGACTGAGATACAATCTCTGCAGTATCCATTAGCTTAGCTTTGGGCTCTGCAACAGTGATTGATCAGTTTATTGCAGGCTAAACCAACATTCAGCCAAGAGACTGCAGATGCTCTGAACCACGTGGTCTCAAGGAAATGGAAACATGAAACTGAACAAACCCATGTTATTTGTTTGCCCATTGACTTACACTACACATGCCATTTTGTTTAATCACTTTAAGACGTGATACTTACAGGGTTGTGACAGTTCTCATTTTAAAGCTTTTGTCAAGGCAATGGCGTTGATGTCCTTTATGGCCCTGTGGCAACTTCAAAGATGTTTATAGCCGCCCCAAAAATGTTATAAATCTGAAAGTTAGGGAGCTAATGGCTTATCAAATTAGATATCTGGTGAGGATGTTTCATATTCCCAACTGTGTGCATTTTCGCATAAAGGGCAAAAGAAACATAGCGCTCCCATGCAATAATGTGCCGAAACTAAAGTAAGCTCTACCTATCCGTGATGAATAGGGAAACATTAATATCTATATAATATGGCATCTATTGGTAAATTACTCAAATTTGACATCTAGGGACTTTTTGAGTGAAAAAGCTGACTGCTAAAAAACAGAAATGACAGAAGGGGTACCTCTTCAATTCCATCATGGAACTCCAGGGCCAATCAGCAGAGAGGTGGTTAGGAGAGAACTGCAGAAGTCCAATGAAAATTCGAGGCTAATAAGTTGGCAGCTCCTGATTTTAATATATCATGGGAGGGACTTAGACATAAGTGCTTGCTCTATGGAGAGAGGAGGGACACGGAAGAACCTGCCTGAAAACATCTTTAAGGGAGAGCTGCTAAACATCTTCCAGGATTTACCTATAATTCACCTTGGTGAATCCCGAGACAGCTGCTTGACCTTACTTGGGTGGAGAAAACTCCAATTGATGGAATAGAGAAACTGGCAAGGTCAAAATCTCACTGGGCCCTGATTCTTAAGGAGAGCCACATGAGGGATGAAAGCTGGTGACAATCTCTGACTAAAGTTACTGACTCTGTGCTGTCCAAAGAGGAGTCCTGCCGTCTTGCCTGGGTGCCCAGACACAGGCGTGTCCAATGTAGGTAGATCTATCCAAAGGACAACAAATGTGTGGGGGATTTTGCTGCCTTAATATCTTCCCTTAATAGTGTGCGGGCAGCATATTGTGTAGACATTTAATATATTTGAATATTAATTTAATTAACTCCCGAATAGATTGACAGAGCGGAGAGCTCGGAGGATTTCGAAACTTCCACCCTGTTTCCTAGCGGGAATAAGTTATAGTCTTGTAAAGTAATTGGGTTAATTTATTTTTTCTGTCCACCCCAGATTTCACTAATGAATAGGGGTATCCTTGCCACAAAATGAAATCTATAATTGTCAGCACTTCCCAAAACCCTGCCTTTCATCAAAAAGGTGTTTGTCCCCAAAACGAAATTTCCACCTGATGCCACTTCCCAAAACATTGTATTTCAAAAAAAGGTGTTTTAGAAAAAAATTCCCAATTGTCACCACTCCTTAAATATTGTGTTTAAACAAAATGGGCTCTTGGCCCTAAACAAAATACCTAAACTGTCCGCACTCCTTAGACCTCGCCTTTAAACCTTCCTGGGTTTTTGGTGTTTGGGGAGAGAAGTGCTTTGCATAAAGTGAAACCCAGTGCCATTCTCCATTGAAAAATGTACACTCTGCTCTGAGAGTGATTAAGGGGCGGCCCTGATAGCAGACTGATGTTTGCGTTGCTTTTGGGGTGAAGAAAGTTAGGTTCTACAAACAAAAAGTATCTTCACAGTTTGTGTGATTGTAAACTGCTTGCATTATCAAGTATGCAGGGAACCCCCATGTATCAAGCACTGCATGTATAATGAATTTGTAACCTGTTTTAAAATCAAAGAAGTACTTTGTTTCCAATCTAAATTTTATCAAGTAATATTTACCTGTTTATTAAAAGAAGCAAAGTGTGTTGTATTGAAGCGTTGTTTTGTGCCACAGAAAAGGTGGCATGTGTAACCATTAAAGGAATTTATTTATTCAACATATACTTTAAATATATTACTCCTACGTCCCGTCCCCTTTCCTCCATACTTATGGGACATTCCTCTGACTTGTCGGACAGGAGCGGAGCGCTTTGTAAAAGCATCCAAAACATTTCCAAATCTTTTTAGTCCTTCCTCTCTTTCTATGCAGGGCCCAGCACGCGGCCATAACCCCGCCCATCTCGGTTCCGCCCCACGCATCGCCCATCAGTTCTTTTCTCTGCTCGTTCGGGACTGGACGCCCTTGTATCCGCGGAAGATCTTCTTCCCTTTTTTCCTCCTCTCTGGCTCTCCCTAGCGATCGTGTACTAGTCTGTCTATGTCATTCAAACTAGACTTTCCAGATTGTTCATCGTGTCACCGGTGCTTCGCGAGGGCGTATCACCCTCCTCTTTGTCTAGAGTGTTTGGGTCCGGATCACCGGTGGGACTCCTGTTTTTATTGCGACTCCCTTGCGGTCCGGGCACTTCAACGTCGGTTGGAGCGGTGGGAGGAGGTGTTTCGACATACTCCTCCTTCGCATTTTCAAGCGTTTATCGACGAAAAGAAGAAATTCCCGGTAAGTTCTTTACTTTTCAGAGCACCCCAGGCGTGAGATACCTTTCCGGGCTCTTCCCGAGCCGGGAGGAGCGTTGACCGCTCTGTCACCGGGGATTGCCCCGAGGTGCCTTCTGGGCCTAATAATTGTACCTGAGTTTTCTCCCAGGGTCTCCGTAAGGGGCCTGTGGATACGGGAGCACGCTCCGAGACCCCTCCTGTGAGGGCTGCTTGTAGACCCAGTTCTACTGAGTTGTGGGGTACCGGAGCTCGCTCTGAGGCCTCGTTATTGGCTTCTCTCAAAAGTACTGGGGTGCGCCCCGAGGCCTTGGCTGGGCTTGGTGTTACCGAACGGATGTTCGAGGCCCGCGCTAGTAAGGCTGTTACCGGACCTGGGTCTGAGGTCCCTCGTGCAGAGGCTAAAGTGACCAACATTTCTGAAAGGCCTGCCAAGGCCTTATCAGTGAAAGTTGTTTCTCACCGTTCCCGCTCTTGTGGTGACACCAGAACTGTTGAGGGGGCAAGGAGTGAAAGTTCTTCCTATACCGGCAGCGCCAAGGTTCTTCCTGTGAAGGCTGGTTTGGCTATTGGTATGTTGCAAAAACATACCAGGCCTCATATATTAAGGCTAAAATTAAGACCCCTGATCCATCAATGGGGACCCCTGCCTCACTACCTCACATGCCGCAGTTCCCGTTAGGTGATGGCAAAATGGCGGCCGTTCCCGCCATGACCATGGCGGCCATTTTGTGTGCTAACCCTACAACTACGCCATCGGCCTCAGGTGTAGGAGTTGGTTCTGTGGGTGAACATAAAATTCCTTGTGCGCCTCCGTTTCACCGGTTTACGACTGGAACGCTTGGATGCTCCTTCCGCACAACATCTCGCTGCCTGTGGGTTCTGCACCCTTGATTTATGTGGATACATCGGTAGATGGGCCTGTTTGGCAATCCTCTCCTCTGCGTCCCTGGATTCATCCTCCTCATGAGAGGCCTCCTCTGGTAGCTCCAAAACCGCCTCCAGAGGACGCCTTTTTCGGCAAATTTAAGACACTCATGCGTACCGACTCCTTGAGGGAGTATTTCAAGGGTCTTTTTAGGGAGATATGCCCGCCTGCGCCTCCGGCTCCACCCGCTCCCCTGGTAGCTCCACCGGCGCCGCCCTTGCCTGCGGTGCTTCCCCCGACCCTTCCGCCCTTGCCTCCATTGTCCCCTGTGGACAAGGCAGTGCCTGACATGGTTCAGCAGGATCCGGACTTGTCAGATGACGCGCAGGGCGACCAGGACAGCGAAGACCAGCCCCGCTCTATTAGAGTTTTTCATGACCGGCTACTGGACATGATGTGCCTATTGGATGTTCCGGTGCCCGAGGCATCCGCCCCGCAGGAGGGTGTGCTTTCGGGGGGCGTTCACCCTGTCTCCTTCGGAGCGTACCGGCCTGTTCTTGCAGAAGGACGTTTTGGCCGAGGTCTGCAGGTACTGGGAAAAGCCACACTCTGGACTTTTTGTCAATAAGAAAATTTACGCGCGATACGGGCTGCGTTCTTCGGAAGCGGTGGCCCTATCATCTTGTCCGCCCCCCTCCTCCACAGTGGTGGCTGTGGCCATTTTACAGTCCAGGCCTGCATCGTCCTCTTCTACGATGGCTACTCAGGTTCTGGGGCAAGAGGACAAACTCCTCGACTCCCTTGGGAGGAAGATTTTCGCTAACTCAGCCTTGCAACTTCCGGCAGGCTAATGCGGAACTGGTGTTAGCTGGGGCGAATATGAAGATGTGGAAAGGTCTGTCAGAGTTTGAGGAGTTCATTCCGGTCGAGAAGCTGGAAGACTTTAAGGCGGGTTTATCCGATGCCGGAGTCTTGGCCCAGGATCTGATTGAGGCCGCGGCTCATCACGTCCACATGTCGGCTCGGGGCCTTATGCTGGGTGTTGATACCTCTCGACAGGCGTGGTTGCATGCCACTAAGTTCTCGAAGGAGGTGCAGGACAAGGTGTTGGACCTGCCGTTTGACGGTAAGGAGTTTTTTCCATTCCACAACGGATGTGGAGCTCACCAAAACGAAGGACAGCACCCAGACAGTTAAGTCCTTGTCCGTCCTGGTTAAATCCCCTTTTAGGACTAGGAGACCGTTGTCGCAAAGCCAGCCCTCCTCTGGTTTCAGGGACTTTCTAGACCGGAAATCCCGCAGAGTGGCTACTCCTTTGGGTAATAACCACCAGAGGCAGCAACGGACTCGGTTTTCCCCCCGCTCCTCAGCCTCCTCCTCGGGTTCAGGTGGTAACACCACTGAAAAACCTGGCAAATGAGGGTTCTCCTCGCTCGCACGAGACCCCGGTGGGCGGACGCATTGCGTCTCATTGGGAGGTGTGGCAGACAATCACTGAGGACAGGTGGGTCTTGTCAGTCGCTCGGGCGGGCTTCCGCTTACCCCTACCCCCACCCCACCCTTCAACCCTCCTTTCCAGCAGTCGGGATCGCCCTCCTTAAAAGCTGAGGTGCAGAAACTGCAGGACCTCAGAGCTGTGGAACCTGTTCCTCTTGGGGAGAGAGGGGAGGGCTTCTACTCCCGGCTGTTTACGGTGCCCAAACCCAACCAGGCTGGCCTGCGCACCATCCTAGACCTTTCCCAGTTCAATCTTTTCCTACCCCAAGAGAAATTCAAGAAGATCACGCCCGGCCAGACACGGTCCTCTTTCCAGATGGGCGATTGGCTCAGCGTGGTGGACCTTCAGGATGCCTACATGCATATCCTGATCTGGGGTCCACAAATGAGATATCTCTGTTTCTCTGTGGAAGAGGAGCATTTTCAGTTTCGAGTGCTTCCTTTTGGCCACAGTTCAGCACCCCGTGTCTTTACGAAGATGATGTCGGTGATCGCGGCCTATCTTCATCTGCAGGGTATCCGTGTGTATCCGTATTTGGACGACTGGCTCTTAGCATCTCATGCCCGTTAAAAGCCGCCTGCAATCTTCAGTCTCTTCTCCAGCTCCTGTTCCCCCTCGGGCTGTCGGTGAACTGGCGGAAATCTTCCATGACGGTCTCTCAGGATTTGATTTTCCTGGGTATTCGCTGGAACACGATTGACTGCAGAGTGTACCTGACTGGGGACAGAATGGCGGATCTGTTGGCCACATGTCAGATGTTTGCGCAGTCGGAGAGCATGTCACCCTGGTGGTTTCATAGGCTGCTGGGCCTAAATGGCCTTGTGTGTTTTGGCTCTTCCTCTTGCTCGCGGACTCAGATGGCTCTTCGGAGTTCTTGGCTTCAGGCTGTGGATCCGGAATCCAAGTTGATAACGATTCTGGCTTCCATGAGAGCGGTCCTGGACTGGTGGTCGTCTCTCAGCAACCTGTCGGTGGGGGCGGGTTTTCTGTACCTACCCCGACGGTAACAGTCGCGACGGACTCCTCCCTTCTGGGGTGGGGTCTGTCGTTGGATCTTCTTCAGGTCTCGGATCTTTGGTCGCCTCAGGACAAGCTCCTCCACATAAATCAACTGAAACTCCTCAAGGCGTTCAGACCGATCATAGCTAACAAGGTGGTCCGTATTTGCACGGACAATGTGGTGTCAATGTATTACATCAACAAGCAAGGGGGGGACCAAGTCTCCCCCTCTCGTGGATCTGTCCATCCAGATTTGGGAATGGGGGCAGTTCGTCATGATATCTGGCTACTTGCAGTACACATTCCGGGCCAGCAGATTGTCGCAGCAGATGCCCTCAGTCGGCGGACGTTGGTCAGCTACGAGTGGGAACTAAAGGCGGAGGTCCTCTCATGGATTTTCCTGCGCTGGGATATTCCGGAAGTGGACTTCTTCGCTACGGCGGCAAACAAGAAGCTTCCTCTGTATGCCTCCAGAAATGAACTGGGAGCCCCCTCTCTGCGTGATGCCCTCGTGATTCCATGGCACAAGATAAGGGTTTACGCCTTCCCGCCTCTACCTCTAGTTCATTGGACGATTTGCAAATTGAAGAACTCAGTGAACTGTTCTCTTCTACTCAAAGCCCCGTGGTGGCCAGCCAGGTTTTGGTTCTCAGAACTTCAACACCTGTCGGTTTATCTGCCTATCACGTTACCGGTGACCCCCGATCTTCTTCACCAGGAGGAACAACAACTGTGGCACCCCTCCCCACAATCACTCAGCTTGGCGGCATGGTGCCTGAGTTCAGGTCTTTAGAACATCTTAGCCTGTCTGCGGATAACATGCGCATTATCCAGGCAGCCAGAAAACCCTAGCCTAGGTGCAGTACAAAAGCAAATGGCTCAGGTTCTGTCATTGGTGTTTAAACAATCAGATGGACCTAAAGGGGCTAAAATTGACACAGTACTGTCCATTGTATCCCACTTAGAAGAGTCGGGTGTTCACATTCTGTCCTATAGAACATATCTTTCGGCGGTTTCCGTCTACCTATCTACGGACCAATGCTCTTACTCTCTATCTAATCCAGTGGTTAAGAGACATTTTGCAGGCTTGACACACCTTTATCTTCCGATTCGTAGACCACCCAGCGTGGGATCTAAATGTGGTCCTGACGGCGTTGTGCCATAAACCTTTCGAACCAATGTCCACGGTGGACCTCAAGCACCTGTCATGGAAGGTGTCCTTTTTGGTTGCCGTCACTTCGGCAAGGCACGCGAGTGAGCTCCAGGTTTCGTCGGCAGAGAAGCCCTTCTTGGCTTTTCACAAGGATAAGGTGGTCCTACGGATCCTGCTTTCTTGCCAAAGGTGGTTTCTGATTTCCATCTAAACCATTCTATCTCCCTGCCGGTCTTTTTTCCGAGCCTCCCTTCAGAGGCGGAAAGGGTTCTGCACTGTCTGGATGTCAGAAGGGCTCTTAAATTCTATCTGGACAGAACATCCGAATCTAGGAGCTCTTCTCAACTGTTTGTGATCTTTGGTAATCCACAAGGTAAGCAGGGCTCTAAGGCGACTATCTCCCGATGGATCCCTGCCTGCATTACGGAGTCTTACACCGTCGAAGGGCTGAAGCTTCCTAAAGGTATTCATGCACACCTGGTGCGGGGCAAGGCGGCCGCAGTTGCCTTTCAGAAATATGTTCCCTGGGAGACCATCGCAAAGGCTGCTACTTGGGCCTCCCCATCGGTTTTTTGTAAGCATTATTGTCTAGACCTGAGCTCAAGATCTGATGCTCAGTTTGGTCAGGCTGTGCTGAAGAACCTTTTTCAGTAAGGTTTTTTTTTCATCCACCCATAATTCCTGTAAGGAGTGCTTAGGAATCTCCCATAAGTATGCGGGAAAGGGGACAGGATGTAGGAGTATAACCAGGTTACTCACCGTAGTGACCACCTTACTCCTAGTCCATAGTCCCCTTTCCTCCATACGCCCGCCCGCCCGCCGTCCCCTCTAATAAGGTTCCTCTGTTATTGCTAAAATGTCTCTGACCTGGTGATAGAAAAGGACTGATGGGCGGAGCGGAAGGACTAAAAAAATGTTGAAACATTTTTGGATGCTTTTACAAGGCCCACCTGTCCCGTCCCTCAGAACTGAGGAATGTCCCATAAGTATGTAGGAAAGGGGCTATGGGCTAGGAGTAAGGTGGTCACTACGGTGAGAAACCTGGTTAATTCTGTCTATAGCAAAAACAAAGAGGTGATGGCTGGAAGGTTTAGAATTAATCTTAACCACTGGCAACGCTCTGGGCAACCCTCCAGACCACCGTTCTTCGCCTGCCAAGCCATTACAGAAGGGAAAGACCATATGCAAATCAGGCTTGGCCCCACCCCAAAAGGGGCAGTCCAGCCCGAACTGCTAGGCCACATCCCCTCTGCACGAGACCACAAGCATCCCCAAACATGTTTCGCCCTTGTTGGGGCTCATCAGTGAGGAGTAGCTTGGGTCTCTAGGCCCAGCAGGCACGGGACCCACGTCTGGGCATACCCGTCCCACTCGGGGTGACATAGCAAAAACAAAGAGGTGATGGCTGGAAGGTTTAGAATTAATCTTAACCACTGGCAACGCTCTGGGCAACCCTCCAGACCACCGTTCTTCGCCTGCCAAGCCATTACAGAAGGGAAAGACCATATGCAAATCAGGCTTGGCCCCACCCCAAAAGGGGCAGTCCAGCCCGAACTGCTAGGCCACATCCCCTCTGCACGAGACCACAAGCATCCCCAAACATGTTTCGCCCTTGTTGGGGCTCATCAGTGAGGAGTAGCTTGGGTCTCTAGGCCCAGCAGGCACGGGACCCACGTCTGGGCATACCCGTCCCACTCGGGGTGACATAGCAAAAACAAAGAGGTGATGGCTGGAAGGTTTAGAATTAATCTTAACCACTGGCAACGCTCTGGGCAACCCTCCAGACCACCGTTCTTCGCCTGCCAAGCCATTACAGAAGGGAAAGACCATATGCAAATCAGGCTTGGCCCCACCCCAAAAGGGGCAGTCCAGCCCGAACTGCTAGGCCACATCCCCTCTGCACGAGACCACAAGCATCCCCAAACATGTTTCGCCCTTGTTGGGGCTCATCAGTGAGGAGTAGCTTGGGTCTCTAGGCCCAGCAGGCACGGGACCCACGTCTGGGCATACCCGTCCCACTCGGGGTGACATAGCAAAAACAAAGAGGTGATGGCTGGAAGGTTTAGAATTAATCTTAACCACTGGCAACGCTCTGGGCAACCCTCCAGACCACCGTTCTTCGCCTGCCAAGCCATTACAGAAGGGAAAGACCATATGCAAATCAGGCTTGGCCCCACCCCAAAAGGGGCAGTCCAGCCCGAACTGCTAGGCCACATCCCCTCTGCACGAGACCACAAGCATCCCCAAACATGTTTCGCCCTTGTTGGGGCTCATCAGTGAGGAGTAGCTTGGGTCTCTAGGCCCAGCAGGCACGGGACCCACGTCTGGGCATACCCGTCCCACTCGGGGTGACATAGCAAAAACAAAGAGGTGATGGCTGGAAGGTTTAGAATTAATCTTAACCACTGGCAACGCTCTGGGCAACCCTCCAGACCACCGTTCTTCGCCTGCCAAGCCATTACAGAAGGGAAAGACCATATGCAAATCAGGCTTGGCCCCACCCCAAAAGGGGCAGTCCAGCCCGAACTGCTAGGCCACATCCCCTCTGCACGAGACCACAAGCATCCCCAAACATGTTTCGCCCTTGTTGGGGCTCATCAGTGAGGAGTAGCTTGGGTCTCTAGGCCCAGCAGGCACGGGACCCACGTCTGGGCATACCCGTCCCACTCGGGGTGACATAGCAAAAACAAAGAGGTGATGGCTGGAAGGTTTAGAATTAATCTTAACCACTGGCAACGCTCTGGGCAACCCTCCAGACCACCGTTCTTCGCCTGCCAAGCCATTACAGAAGGGAAAGACCATATGCAAATCAGGCTTGGCCCCACCCCAAAAGGGGCAGTCCAGCCCGAACTGCTAGGCCACATCCCCTCTGCACGAGACCACAAGCATCCCCAAACATGTTTCGCCCTTGTTGGGGCTCATCAGTGAGGAGTAGCTTGGGTCTCTAGGCCCAGCAGGCACGGGACCCACGTCTGGGCATACCCGTCCCACTCGGGGTGACATAGCAAAAACAAAGAGGTGATGGCTGGAAGGTTTAGAATTAATCTTAACCACTGGCAACGCTCTGGGCAACCCTCCAGACCACCGTTCTTCGCCTGCCAAGCCATTACAGAAGGGAAAGACCATATGCAAATCAGGCTTGGCCCCACCCCAAAAGGGGCAGTCCAGCCCGAACTGCTAGGCCACATCCCCTCTGCACGAGACCACAAGCATCCCCAAACATGTTTCGCCCTTGTTGGGGCTCATCAGTGAGGAGTAGCTTGGGTCTCTAGGCCCAGCAGGCACGGGACCCACGTCTGGGCATACCCGTCCCACTCGGGGTGACATAGCAAAAACAAAGAGGTGATGGCTGGAAGGTTTAGAATTAATCTTAACCACTGGCAACGCTCTGGGCAACCCTCCAGACCACCGTTCTTCGCCTGCCAAGCCATTACAGAAGGGAAAGACCATATGCAAATCAGGCTTGGCCCCACCCCAAAAGGGGCAGTCCAGCCTGAACTGCTAGGCCACATCCCCTCTGCACGAGACCACAAGCATCCCCAAACATGTTTCGCCCTTGTTGGGGCTCATCAGTGAGGAGTAGCTTGGGTCTCTAGGCCCAGCAGGCACGGGACCCACGTCTGGGCATACCCGTCCCACTCGGGGTGACATAGCAAAAACAAAGAGGTGATGGCTGGAAGGTTTAGAATTAATCTTAACCACTGGCAACGCTCTGGGCAACCCTCCAGACCACCGTTCTTCGCCTGCCAAGCCATTACAGAAGGGAAAGACCATATGCAAATCAGGCTTGGCCCCACCCCAAAAGGGGCAGTCCAGCCCGAACTGCTAGGCCACATCCCCTCTGCACGAGACCACAAGCATCCCCAAACATGTTTCGCCCTTGTTGGGGCTCATCAGTGAGGAGTAGCTTGGGTCTCTAGGCCCAGCAGGCACGGGACCCACGTCTGGGCATACCCGTCCCACTCGGGGTGACATAGCAAAAACAAAGAGGTGATGGCTGGAAGGTTTAGAATTAATCTTAACCACTGGCAACGCTCTGGGCAACCCTCCAGACCACCGTTCTTCGCCTGCCAAGCCATTACAGAAGGGAAAGACCATATGCAAATCAGGCTTGGCCCCACCCCAAAAGGGGCAGTCCAGCCCGAACTGCTAGGCCACATCCCCTCTGCACGAGACCACAAGCATCCCCAAACATGTTTCGCCCTTGTTGGGGCTCATCAGTGAGGAGTAGCTTGGGTCTCTAGGCCCAGCAGGCACGGGACCCACGTCTGGGCATACCCGTCCCACTCGTGGTGACATAGCAAAAACAAAGAGGTGATGGCTGGAAGGTTTAGAATTAATCTTAACCACTGGCAACGCTCTGGGCAACCCTCCAGACCACCGTTCTTCGCCTGCCAAGCCATTACAGAAGGGAAAGACCATATGCAAATCAGGCTTGGCCCCACCCCAAAAGGGGCAGTCCAGCCCGAACTGCTAGGCCACATCCCCTCTGCACGAGACCACAAGCATCCCCAAACATGTTTCGCCCTTGTTGGGGCTCATCAGTGAGGAGTAGCTTGGGTCTCTAGGCCCAGCAGGCACGGGACCCACGTCTGGGCATACCCGTCCCACTCGGGGTGACATAGCAAAAACAAAGAGGTGATGGCTGGAAGGTTTAGAATTAATCTTAACCACTGGCAACGCTCTGGGCAACCCTCCAGACCACCGTTCTTCGCCTGCCAAGCCATTACAGAAGGGAAAGACCATATGCAAATCAGGCTTGGCCCCACCCCAAAAGGGGCAGTCCAGCCCGAACTGCTAGGCCACATCCCCTCTGCACGAGACCACAAGCATCCCCAAACATGTTTCGCCCTTGTTGGGGCTCATCAGTGAGGAGTAGCTTGGGTCTCTAGGCCCAGCAGGCACGGGACCCACGTCTGGGCATACCCGTCCCACTCGGGGTGACATAGCAAAAACAAAGAGGTGATGGCTGGAAGGTTTAGAATTAATCTTAACCACTGGCAACGCTCTGGGCAACCCTCCAGACCACCGTTCTTCGCCTGCCAAGCCATTACAGAAGGGAAAGACCATATGCAAATCAGGCTTGGCCCCACCCCAAAAGGGGCAGTCCAGCCCGAACTGCTAGGCCACATCCCCTCTGCACGAGACCACAAGCATCCCCAAACATGTTTCGCCCTTGTTGGGGCTCATCAGTGAGGAGTAGCTTGGGTCTCTAGGCCCAGCAGGCACGGGACCCACGTCTGGGCATACCCGTCCCACTCGGGGTGACATAGCAAAAACAAAGAGGTGATGGCTGGAAGGTTTAGAATTAATCTTAACCACTGGCAACGCTCTGGGCAACCCTCCAGACCACCGTTCTTCGCCTGCCAAGCCATTACAGAAGGGAAAGACCATATGCAAATCAGGCTTGGCCCCACCCCAAAAGGGGCAGTCCAGCCCGAACTGCTAGGCCACATCCCCTCTGCACGAGACCACAAGCATCCCCAAACATGTTTCGCCCTTGTTGGGGCTCATCAGTGAGGAGTAGCTTGGGTCTCTAGGCCCAGCAGGCACGGGACCCACGTCTGGGCATACCCGTCCCACTCGGGGTGACATAGCAAAAACAAAGAGGTGATGGCTGGAAGGTTTAGAATTAATCTTAACCACTGGCAACGCTCTGGGCAACCCTCCAGACCACCGTTCTTCGCCTGCCAAGCCATTACAGAAGGGAAAGACCATATGCAAATCAGGCTTGGCCCCACCCCAAAAGGGGCAGTCCAGCCCGAACTGCTAGGCCACATCCCCTCTGCACGAGACCACAAGCATCCCCAAACATGTTTCGCCCTTGTTGGGGCTCATCAGTGAGGAGTAGCTTGGGTCTCTAGGCCCAGCAGGCACGGGACCCACGTCTGGGCATACCCGTCCCACTCGGGGTGACATAGCAAAAACAAAGAGGTGATGGCTGGAAGGTTTAGAATTAATCTTAACCACTGGCAACGCTCTGGGCAACCCTCCAGACCACCGTTCTTCGCCTGCCAAGCCATTACAGAAGGGAAAGACCATATGCAAATCAGGCTTGGCCCCACCCCAAAAGGGGCAGTCCAGCCCGAACTGCTAGGCCACATCCCCTCTGCACGAGACCACAAGCATCCCCAAACATGTTTCGCCCTTGTTGGGGCTCATCAGTGAGGAGTAGCTTGGGTCTCTAGGCCCAGCAGGCACGGGACCCACGTCTGGGCATACCCGTCCCACTCGGGGTGACATAGCAAAAACAAAGAGGTGATGGCTGGAAGGTTTAGAATTAATCTTAACCACTGGCAACGCTCTGGGCAACCCTCCAGACCACCGTTCTTCGCCTGCCAAGCCATTACAGAAGGGAAAGACCATATGCAAATCAGGCTTGGCCCCACCCCAAAAGGGGCAGTCCAGCCCGAACTGCTAGGCCACATCCCCTCTGCACGAGACCACAAGCATCCCCAAACATGTTTCGCCCTTGTTGGGGCTCATCAGTGAGGAGTAGCTTGGGTCTCTAGGCCCAGCAGGCACGGGACCCACGTCTGGGCATACCCGTCCCACTCGGGGTGACATAGCAAAAACAAAGAGGTGATGGCTGGAAGGTTTAGAATTAATCTTAACCACTGGCAACGCTCTGGGCAACCCTCCAGACCACCGTTCTTCGCCTGCCAAGCCATTACAGAAGGGAAAGACCATATGCAAATCAGGCTTGGCCCCACCCCAAAAGGGGCAGTCCAGCCCGAACTGCTAGGCCACATCCCCTCTGCACGAGACCACAAGCATCCCCAAACATGTTTCGCCCTTGTTGGGGCTCATCAGTGAGGAGTAGCTTGGGTCTCTAGGCCCAGCAGGCACGGGACCCACGTCTGGGCATACCCGTCCCACTCGGGGTGACATAGCAAAAACAAAGAGGTGATGGCTGGAAGGTTTAGAATTAATCTTAACCACTGGCAACGCTCTGGGCAACCCTCCAGACCACCGTTCTTCGCCTGCCAAGCCATTACAGAAGGGAAAGACCATATGCAAATCAGGCTTGGCCCCACCCCAAAAGGAGCAGTCCAGCCCGAACTGCTAGGCCACATCCCCTCTGCACGAGACCACAAGCATCCCCAAACATGTTTCACCCTTGTTGGGGCTCATCAGTGAGGAGTAGCTTGGGTCTCTAGGCCCAGCAGGCACGGGACCCACGTCTGGGCATACCCGTCCCACTCGGGGTGACATAGCAAAAACAAAGAGGTGATGGCTGGAAGGTTTAGAATTAATCTTAACCACTGGCAACGCTCTGGGCAACCCTCCAGACCACCGTTCTTCGCCTGCCAAGCCATTACAGAAGGGAAAGACCATATGCAAATCAGGCTTGGCCCCACCCCAAAAGGGGCAGTCCAGCCCGAACTGCTAGGCCACATCCCCTCTGCACGAGACCACAAGCATCCCCAAACATGTTTCGCCCTTGTTGGGGCTCATCAGTGAGGAGTAGCTTGGGTCTCTAGGCCCAGCAGGCACGGGACCCACGTCTGGGCATACCCGTCCCACTCGGGGTGACATAGCAAAAACAAAGAGGTTTTGCCAGTGGTTAAGATTAATTCTAAACCTTCCAGCCATCACCTCTTTGTTTTTGCTATGTCACCCCGAGTGGGACGGGTATGCCCAGACGTGGGTCCCGTGCCTGCTGGGCCTAGAGACCCAAGCTACTCCTCACTGATGAGCCCCAACAAGGGCGAAACATGTTTGGGGATGCTTGTGGTCTCGTGCAGAAGGGATGTGGCCTAGCAGTTCGGGCTGGACTGCCCCTTTTGGGGTGGGGCCAAGCCTGATTTGCATATGGTCTTTCCCTTCTGTAATGGCTTGGCAGGCGAAGAATGGTGGTCTGGAGGGTTGCCCAGAGCGTTGCCAGTGGTTAAGATTAATTCTAAACCTTCCAGCCATCACCTCTTTGTTTTTGCTATGTCACCCCGAGTGGGACGGGTATGCCCAGACGTGGGTCCCGTGCCTGCTGGGCCTAGAGACCCAAGCTACTCCTCACTGATGAGCCCCAACAAGGGCGAAACATGTTTGGGGATGCTTGTGGTCTCGTGCAGAAGGGATGTGGCCTAGCAGTTCGGGCTGGACTGCCCCTTTTGGGGTGGGGCCAAGCCTGATTTGCATATGGTCTTTCCCTTCTGTAATGGCTTGGCAGGCGAAGAATGGTGGTCTGGAGGGTTGCCCAGAGCGTTGCCAGTGGTTAAGATTAATTCTAAACCTTCCAGCCATCACCTCTTTGTTTTTGCTATGTCACCCCGAGTGGGACGGGTATGCCCAGACGTGGGTCCCGTGCCTGCTGGGCCTAGAGACCCAAGCTACTCCTCACTGATGAGCCCCAACAAGGGCGAAACATGTTTGGGGATGCTTGTGGTCTCGTGCAGAAGGGATGTGGCCTAGCAGTTCGGGCTGGACTGCCCCTTTTGGGGTGGGGCCAAGCCTGATTTGCATATGGTCTTTCCCTTCTGTAATGGCTTGGCAGGCGAAGAATGGTGGTCTGGAGGGTTGCCCAGAGCGTTGCCAGTGGTTAAGATTAATTCTAAACCTTCCAGCCATCACCTCTTTGTTTTTGCTATGTCACCCCGAGTGGGACGGGTATGCCCAGACGTGGGTCCCGTGCCTGCTGGGCCTAGAGACCCAAGCTACTCCTCACTGATGAGCCCCAACAAGGGCGAAACATGTTTGGGGATGCTTGTGGTCTCGTGCAGAAGGGATGTGGCCTAGCAGTTCGGGCTGGACTGCCCCTTTTGGGGTGGGGCCAAGCCTGATTTGCATATGGTCTTTCCCTTCTGTAATGGCTTGGCAGGCGAAGAATGGTGGTCTGGAGGGTTGCCCAGAGCGTTGCCAGTGGTTAAGATTAATTCTAAACCTTCCAGCCATCACCTCTTTGTTTTTGCTATGTCACCCCGAGTGGGACGGGTATGCCCAGACGTGGGTCCCGTGCCTGCTGGGCCTAGAGACCCAAGCTACTCCTCACTGATGAGCCCCAACAAGGGCGAAACATGTTTGGGGATGCTTGTGGTTTCGTGCAGAAGGGATGTGGCCTAGCAGTTCGGGCTGGACTGCCCCTTTTGGGGTGGGGCCAAGCCTGATTTGCATATGGTCTTTCCCTTCTGTAATGGCTTGGCAGGCGAAGAATGGTGGTCTGGAGGGTTGCCCAGAGCGTTGCCAGTGGTTAAGATTAATTCTAAACCTTCCAGCCATCACCTCTTTGTTTTTGCTATGTCACCCCGAGTGGGACGGGTATGCCCAGACGTGGGTCCCGTGCCTGCTGGGCCTAGAGACCCAAGCTACTCCTCACTGATGAGCCCCAACAAGGGCGAAACATGTTTGGGGATGCTTGTGGTCTCGTGCAGAAGGGATGTGGCCTAGCAGTTCGGGCTGGACTGCCCCTTTTGGGGTGGGGCCAAGCCTGATTTGCATATGGTCTTTCCCTTCTGTAATGGCTTGGCAGGCGAAGAATGGTGGTCTGGAGGGTTGCCCAGAGCGTTGCCAGTGGTTAAGATTAATTCTAAACCTTCCAGCCATCACCTCTTTGTTTTTGCTATGTCACCCCGAGTGGGACGGGTATGCCCAGACGTGGGTCCCGTGCCTGCTGGGCCTAGAGACCCAAGCTACTCCTCACTGATGAGCCCCAACAAGGGCGAAACATGTTTGGGGATGCTTGTGGTCTCGTGCAGAAGGGATGTGGCCTAGCAGTTCGGGCTGGACTGCCCCTTTTGGGGTGGGGCCAAGCCTGATTTGCATATGGTCTTTCCCTTCTGTAATGGCTTGGCAGGCGAAGAATGGTGGTCTGGAGGGTTGCCCAGAGCGTTGCCAGTGGTTAAGATTAATTCTAAACCTTCCAGCCATCACCTCTTTGTTTTTGCTATGTCACCCCGAGTGGGACGGGTATGCCCAGACGTGGGTCCCGTGCCTGCTGGGCCTAGAGACCCAAGCTACTCCTCACTGATGAGCCCCAACAAGGGCGAAACATGTTTGGGGATGCTTGTGGTCTCGTGCAGAAGGGATGTGGCCTAGCAGTTCGGGCTGGACTGCCCCTTTTGGGGTGGGGCCAAGCCTGATTTGCATATGGTCTTTCCCTTCTGTAATGGCTTGGCAGGCGAAGAATGGTGGTCTGGAGGGTTGCCCAGAGCGTTGCCAGTGGTTAAGATTAATTCTAAACCTTCCAGCCATCACCTCTTTGTTTTTGCTAATTCTGTCTATACCCTGGCCTGGTTCTTGGCTCAGGGTTGGCACAGGGGGAGGGAACTATGTGGCTCTATATGAATCATAGATAGGACCTATTGAATCCAACATCAATGGTATATTGTGGGTTACCTTAGTTGGGGGGGCACCCTATGTTAAGTGTGATCTCCCAATATATGTCATCTATGAGGCAGTTGCTCATATATAGGCTATCCATATGGCCAAGTGATGGTAGTACAATGATACCAAAGAAAACCAAGGAGAAATTGTAAGCTAACTAGTTGAAGCAGGAAGTAAGGTGTCCACAATGAGGATTCAATGCAACCCCAAATGGCTTGATTAGGAAGGGATAAGGCAGGGAAGGCAAAGAGCAAGGACAGGAGCAAGCCGAGGTTTAGAGAGCAGGTAAGGCTCTTACCAGGAAGCGTCTGCTCGGATAGACATGGAGTGCTGAGTCGCACCAGACCCTTACATTGAGCCTAAAGCCTTCAGGCTCGAGGAGGAGCCGTAGAATCGAGCCGTGCTGGACTTATTACTTGGTTTAATTGATTTATTGGTAATGGTTCTCGAGGAGAGTAAGGTTTATCAACACTTGTCAATAAATTTAGGATACTGCAAGTGCATCTCCATGAATGGAAAGTAATTGATTTATCTACTGAGTGTTTGGGTCAGGAGTAGGATAGCACTTTCTGATTCTCATGACTACAGGTAGGGTTGTCCAAAGAAGTTATGTGGCTATCACCCTTAGCATAGGTGGAATTGAGGGGTTGTGAGTGCCCCTGCGACTTCCCCCTGACTTATTGCAGGGATCCTTCGTGGGTGGTCTGGGGACCACCCACATAACTCTGCACCCAGCACATCCACTAGCACAGTATGATAACTGACTCCTTGGACCACCCCACTGTCAGTCCCCAGTGTTGTGCAGGGGTCTATGCTACACTGTGTTTGCCATGCATTGAACAGAAGATATTTTGCATGTAATCCAGTACAAAACGTCCCCTGTAGTATGCATGGACAGTGAAAGTGGACGTGATCGGAACTAGCAGTGAGGTAGAGATAAGTGGGCAGTGTGAAGGGGTGGGTCTGGAGAGAAGTGGGCAAGGAGACTGTTGACTGGAGTGAGATGAGGAAAATGGGGGTTTGTGGGGGTTTTGGGAGTGTGCCCACAGAGGTCCTAAAGGGTCGGGAGGTGAGCAAGGAGCTGAGCAGAAAATCAATTCATTCCCATGCACAATGGGATTGTGAAATGGATTGATTTTTCAAGGAGAACATAAGACGATGCCACACAGCCTATTACCGTATCCTTGTGTTACGTAGTGCTCAGTTGCTTCTCAGCTGTTTTACCGCTATATAAAACCTCACACGTACAGACATACATACAACCCAAATGGCCAAACGTCTGCACCAGACAAGGAAGTCTGTGAACGCCTGCAGTACCCTTATGAAATATTCATTACATTCATGTTAATTAAATTGACTTTATTGCCCTTAAAATACATATATTGGGGATGAATGAACTGTCTCTAATCTGATGCAAGCCTATGAAAAAACAAGGGTTTAAATCAAATCAAATGATTCACATAATTTGTAACTAGATATTTAAATGCTTCGAAAGATCCAAACCTCAATTTGAGTGGCACAAACAGACGAGAGGACCTGCTGGCTCGACCAGTGTGTGTTTTTTTTCTACTTTCAGTGAAATTGTTTAGGTTTTTTATTTGATTTTTGGAACGAGTAACAGTCCAGTTCTATTAAATTCAACCATATTAAAAAAATAAGTTCCTATGAGCAGAACTGATTTAATCTGGGACTCTGGTGCTTGAATGCATTTCTTAGTCAGCATTGTAGACATTAAACAGATTCAAGCTGATTAAAATCAATTTTGCAGTACATTGAACCATGGTTCAAGTTAGTCAGTTTTAACGTTACCCACCTACAGCGCATGTAGGTCCTGATATGCTGCCCCCTACAACCTATTAATAAACATTTAAAGGATAGTTCCGGGACTTTTTTTTTATTGTCCCTACGGTTCGGCCATGTGTTTTTAAGCATAAATCGGTAGATCGTAAAAAACTTTCCTATGGACCTTACCCGACTTTTCGTCCATTAACGCACTCGAAATCAGCCGCCATTTTCTGATAATCCTATCATTTCCCCCCATCGACCTGGCTCACCTGCTTTTGCGGCACTAAATCAAATCCCCCACCCCTGAGCCTGACATCAGCAGACGCGTACTGCCCATTTCCCAACGCCAAAGCACGTTTCGTGTCAACAATCGCTGCGCCTCAGCTAATGAAGTGTCGCCATGGAAATGGCAGGACGCCTCTTTCCTCAATAAGTATAAACACACCGTTTCACAACACAGCAGCAGATTTCATTACTCTCTCTGTGTTACTTTGAGTATTCTGTGACTCGTTTCTGTGCTCTGGTCAGCTACCTTCGCCGCTTCTAGGCCTTGTGAACACCTGTACCATCTCTGTAAATTATTTTACTTTCTTTACCACACAATGGCTACAATAATGCCGTATATGTACGAGCCCGAGTACACCGAGGAAGAACTACTGGAAAGGCAAGCACGCGAAAACGATGGGGATTCGGACGGCAGTTGGGAGGACCAGTCAACGGATGAAGAGCCTGGACCATGTCGCATGGACGGCGTCTCCACCTGGTGCACGTGCAATCGGTGCGAGCTAATGCCAACTGAGGAGGAGAACTGCTGCTGCCGTGAAAATTCCGGGTGCTTGGCCTACATTTCGGAAGGCGAGCCAAGTCCGCAATGCATCACCGAGCTGCCAGAGTTCAGGGAAGCCTGCCTCTCACGGACCGTGTTGAGGATGATGATGGTGCTTATGCACGAACTTCGCGGCACTGTTCGTCCGCGTAATCCGAGTAACGAGTAAGTATACTCTGGTTGTGATGTCAGTGATGCCACTACTATTTCATGGTCGTCTCCCACATATAAAATTACATCTACATATCATTCGAATGCATGTAAATTGGTTCCATATTGTGCATTTTCTAGATAGAATTTTTTTGAAAGCAGAATGACATTTTTTACCTGAATCGACAGTGATAAGAAAGTTTTGTCATTTTAATACAGTTTGCATCTTTCATTTTCACAGGTGGTACAGGCTGGTGGCCTATCGTTGCTTCACTTGGTGGCTTCACGGGAGGCTCGGACACCGCGTTCGGAGAGTAATACCTGCCTGTGCGGTACTTGCCATTAGACAACATTTCCCCAGCGACAGTGGACAATACCGCGGATTTTCCCTGGATGTGCTGCAACCGGAACTTTACAATGTGTAATGTTTATTATTTATGTTCAATTGAAATTAAGATCTAAAATAAAACCCAACATATATTTTAACAATGGTTGTTTTGATTTTTTAAATGAATCTAGTGTGTCTCCATTGAATAGTCTTCCTGTGCCTTGTCTTGTCACACCACATGTCTCCGGCCAGCATCCTCCCTCACGCTGGCCGCCCACCTTCAATCCACATAACCATTGAACCCATATGCAGCAGACATACATATGTTATTTTGCGGGTTGGCATCAAGCCTCCCGGCCTTGCCTCCTCCCCCAAAAATACTTACCACACCACTTTGTTCAAGCGTTGGCAATAAAAGGCCGTTGGATTTTATTGATACAAAACATGGTTATAGGTAAATAATCAATATAGTTGATCATAATAAATCATCCTTTTGGGCACCGGGTACAGAGATGACCCCCTCTGGCCCGTGCCGCCTTGCCACCACAGGCCAGCCTGCTGCTGACTAACTGCCTAGGCATCCATGGTCTCCAGGGTGAACTGCACCCATATATTCTCCTGGGAGGGTGAGGTATTTATAAACTCACCCCCCTGCCTTCCATGTACTAGATCCTGCAGCCTGCCTCTTACATGCAGTTAGATGGCCTCTCCTTGGTGAGGCCCTGCGGCAAACGAGTCTTGTCTGCACGACCACCGCCCCAATCCACCCCCCCGCCCTATCAAAGGCAGTTCGCACCGGGGTACTTGCGCTGGCAAGTGGAGCTGTCAGGAAGCGATAAAGGCCAAGAGGTGCCAAAGACCATGTACACTTCAAAGTGGTCTATAGAGCATGGGTTGTTGTTCCCATGTCTACCTCCAGACCCCGTGTCTCCTGCCAAGCATCCCCCCTCACGCTGGACGCCCCCCTGCAAACCGCATAATGCCACGACATATACACGTCATTCATTCACAAACACACCCCTGTTTCGAATTCTTTATAACCCACTTCATATTTCTAATGAGAACTTCTTTGCGCTTTGCTAGTCAACCCGTGAAGGTGCTGGTTATCTGCTCTTCGTCTCTGTGAACTTCCGTGACCACTTCGAGGAAACTCGTCAGTTTGCAACCTGTGAACTGCTCCCTGTTCTACGACAAGAAACTACTCTGATCCCTGCATCTAACTGTTTGTTCGTCAAGGTAAGGCCATGTACCATAATCATTTTGCGTCCAATTTCTTTTCGTTCAAGACAGTACATGCAAGGAACTAGTCACATGTTCTGAGTTTAGTCAAATTATTTTTCTATTTTTTTAAAGTTATTCAAATACTTATCCGCATGTGAATAACGTGTATAGTTCCAAGAACCAAAACGAACCTTGCATTGAACCTTTTATGTGTCATTTAATTTTTTAACACATTGGTATTCATATAGAATTGTTGATCTTTACTTTTCAGAACTTTCCACAATGCCTGCCTGTTCCATTGGCGGTTGCCCTTCGAAGACCCATAAAAAATCTGAAGGTACTATAATGCATGTTTTCCCTAAGACAATAGATCAGATAAGAGAATGGGTCCGATATTGCGGATATCCACCGTCTGAGCTTGAAAGTAGAGTCCTAGAAGTCTTTGCGGACAAGAGGGGTGATCGATACCGCATCTGCAGCAGGCACTTTAGCTCAGACATGTACTCCACATCATTGCTAATAAAGAAGAACACACCGCGAGCGAAGCGAAAATTGCTCTCAACCACTATTCCCACTCTATTCGTCCACATCCCTCCACTGGTGAGTCCAGTTTACGTATTTATCTCTCGGCCTTGCGGTAGTGTGTAGCATTAGCTAACAATAATTTCCCCATTTATGTATCCACTCAATATGAAGGCGGAAGATTCTCCATCCGTGTCGTTATTGCAGTCATCAGCCACTTCAAGCGCCTATCGGGTAATCTTACTTAGCTATTCTGCCACTGACTTGTTTTAGGCATGTAAATCAATAGTTTTAATTTATCGTGTAATTATTTTACCTAATGGTACACCCTTGTACTCGTCCTCTAGTCTTTGTTTTCAGTTATAATTATTGTTATCCAAAATAATGCAAGTACTGTCTTTCAGGGAGATGCTGAGGAGTCCAACGCATTGATGACAACCGTTGATGTCACTCAGATGCTCCAGGTACGTTTCCGGACAGTTCCATCGATGGAGATCATCAGATCTTGCATTCGTGTAGCGTGATTGTTACACACAATGGGCCTCATTACAACTCAGGCGTTAAGGGTTAACGCGACCGTTAACCCTTAACGCCTGATTCTGATTTTAACGCCTGCTTTTAGCAGGCGTTAAAATCCATGGCGCTAATCTGCCATGGTGCTAATTACGCCGCCGTAATTTACGGCGGCGTAATTAGCGCCTTCCCCACTCCCATTATGCCCTATGGGGCAAAAATGGGAATGGGGAAGGGAAAATGGGAAATGGGGATTTACCGCCCCACTCACCTTGGAATAGGGCGGTAAATCCGCCATCCACCATGGTGTAAACGGAGTTTACACCATGGTGGTAAAGTTGGTGCACTTAGCACCAAAGTTGTAATGAGGCCCAATGTTTCTTTCGTTTTTAGCCATTGATATGTCCTTCTGTCGTCGCCCTCCTATGTGTCTTCTTTTTTCAATATTGTGTTCATTACTAATGAAAGTCCTATGTTTCAGGGAGTCGATGGAGCATTAGTCCAAGAAGAAGGGGGAGCATGCAGTTACGGGTCGGCGCAACAGCTTGCAGAAGTGTGCACCGCAGTTACATCGTCCCTTGATGTTCTTATGCATTTCGAGGTATGGATACTGACAGTTCGATCAAGCGAAATCATATGACGTGATTACATCCGCTATACTTCCTTCTTTATTAACGCAAGTACTATGTTTCAGGGAGATGATGGAGCTTCTTCTACAAGAACATCACCCCTAGTAGTTGATGCAGATCTCTGGGTGGTGACACTTCCAACGATCGAGCAAATCGAATCATATTTAGATATCCATTATTTATTTTAGACAACTGATCATTTGTGCAGGTCTATTTAGATGAGCCGTTGACGCCTGCACAAAGTTTATGTTCTTTTTAACAAAATAGAAAACCATACTAATGCAATTACTGTGTTTCAGGGAGTTACTGAAGCATCATCTTCAATAATATCATCAATGGAAGTCTATGAGGAGCCCGAGGTATGGATCTTGACAGTTCCATCTAACTAGATCAACAATGCGTGAATAATTGTCGTTTGAATGTTCTACACAAAGCGTTCATTCGTGTTTTGCTATTGAGATGTACGTGGGTATTGGTCCCCAAGTACATTTTGTGTTTTCAATATTATTATACATACTAATGAAAGTTCTATGTTTCAGGGAGTCGATGGAGCGTCAGTGCGTGATGGATGTGCTTATCATGAAAATATAGTCGTTGCAGCGCAAGAGGAAGTGGAGACATGCACACACGAGTCGGAGCAACAGCGTCCTGATGTTGAAGTTCGAGGCAAGAAAGTTTCAAAGAAAAGAAAGCAAAAGAAGGTTAGTGTCCTGGTCACTATATTATGTTGTTTTTCACTGTTCATAGTTCAATACTGTAAGTTGTGTTTAAACTGAACATCCCTTTTCCAATCTGTCCTCTAGTTGCGAGTGGGTGTACGAACTAGATCTACACAGACAGTGAAGCGAACAAGAGATGTTGCTTGTCAAACCTTTTGGCAGGGACTTGAGACTGGAGATGCATCGTGCCAATGGGAAGAATATGAAGTGATTGACAACGGAGCTATACCACCACCAGCCATTGATAGTGAATGTCCTCCTGGTAGTTCGGATGCAGTCGGAGATCAATTCACAGAATCCACACCCGCAAAAACTAAGACCGCGAGAAAGTTGAAGAAATTGTTTTATTCACCCATCGCCGGAGAAGGAACAGATGTTGCAATGGAAGAGAATGAAGTGGACGACAATGAAACACCATCAATATCACTGAACATAGCGGAAGACGATATCAGAGATTCTACCTTTCATGTGAGTGACATGTCCTCAACGTTACAGGCCGAACCAGCTGGGATGCAGAGTGACAGTATAAGGAAAGAGGCCAAATTCATTGTATTCGATAGTTGTTTGATTGATATTATTATTCGGATGAAATGTGGGCATTCGGTCGGTGGGGAAGTATGTGGGGAGCCATTGATTAATGTGACTCGTGCAATTCGAGGCACTAACCTTAAAATACATGCCACCTGTACAAAATATCATCCTTTCTCATGGTCTGCACAACCCATGCTGGGGCAACTGCCAGTAGGCAATCTACTTTGTGCAGCGGCTGCACTTTTTAGTGGTTCAAGTTTTAAAAAGTTAGAGTCTTTCTTTCAGTTTGTGGGAATCCATTTCATTGCGAAAACTGAGTTCTACAAATACCAAACCGATTATCTATTTCCAGCCATTAGCGAAGCTTGGAGAATGGAAAAAATGTCTATTGATAGTACATTCGCGGGCAAACGGTTCAGGCTAGCCGGTGATGGACAGTGCGACAGCCCAGGATTTTCAGCCAAGTATTGCACCTACCACTTTCAGGACATGGAAAGTAAGAAAATTGTGAGTTCGGTGGTCGTGCAGGTGTCACAAAGTACATCCTCAGTGGCCATGGAGAAAGTTGGCTTTGTAGCATCATTGCAAGAACTACAATCGCGGGGAATGGTGATCGACCTGATAGCCACGGACAGACACGTTTCAATTGCCAAGACAATGAGAGAAGAGTACAAAAATATAAATCACCAATTTGACGTTTGGCATCTTGCAAAAACAATCAATAAAAAAATGTCGGCTGCAGGTAAAAAAAAAGATATGCAAGGTATTTCACAGTGGTCCAAGTCAATCAGCAACCATCTTTGGTGGAGCTCAAAAACATGTGGAGGGTCGTTGGAAATTCTACTGGAAAAATGGCGGTCAGTAATGCTACACTGTAGCAACGTTCACCGCTGGACCACAAACCAACATTTCCACAATTGTGAACATGGCCATTTGTCCACAGAGGAGGCACGGAAGAAGAAGTGGTTGATTCCTTCATCACCCACTCACAAAGCCATTGAAAAGATTGTATTTGATAAAACTATAACAAGAGATTTGAGGGGACTCACGGAATTCTGACACACAGGAGATTTGGAGGTGTTCCACAATATGTGCCTAAAGTACAGGCCAAAACGATTGCATTTTGGCATGGAGGGCATGATAAATCGGACTCTTCTAGCGGTCTTGGCACATAACCATAATGTTGGCCGTCAACAAAGTAGGACGACCGGAACTTTAGGGACGCTTCGCTACAATAAGGCCTTCACTAAAAGAAGTAAACAATGGGTGATCAAACCAGTGTTTGAGGATATGCAATATGAGTTTATTGAGAGACTTATTGTTGATGTCCTAGATAGGCACATACATGGAGTTGTGAACGAACCTGTGCAGGGGACAACTGCATTGCCACCCAACATTGCCTCTGTTCCATGTCCACCTAAAGCAGAGCTCATTGAGAAATACACATCACGGTTTAGATGATTGTAATTTGATTGTCTGTTCTCTCGAGTCTCCTCATGTCGCAGGCCCATTGAATATGTGTAGCTATGTATTGTGTAAATAAAAGTGATTGCTCTGTGAGTCCTGTGAGATGGCCTTACACTGAATGTAGCTAACTAGGAATGTGTGCTCGTTCAAAGTGAAGGTCAGCTGCTTTGATTTTTTGCTCGGGTGCCGGAATGGCCCACGACTCAGTATAAGGTTCTATTGTTATTTGACCTTGACAGGCCGGGACCATCCCGAAAGACTTCTTTTTGGGGGTGTGGGGCAATAACGTAAGAAACGATAATGAATATAATTTCAGAAACGAAAGCCATTTAATGTTCGTTCATTAGAAGAAATAACGTCGGCATAGAGTGGTATTTCGGGGCTGCCCTACGCACAGACACAATGGAAAATGCAAATATAATGTAAGTAACTCTTTAGATGAGTTTATACCGCAATTTAATTACTATACAGTGGCTTTAAAGACGGGTTAAGTTGTACTTGTTCGTTCTATGTGGCATATTGTTTTGTACCGCGCACTATCTTGAGGAGAACCATCTCCTTTTACGGAAGCACCTCAAAACCTTCCTCTTTGCTTCTGCTTTCTCTCTCCCTCTCCCCTGCTACAACTGGTCCACTGTCTGCGACCTCGGTCCTGGGCCCTTCCACTCTCCACCTGCACTGCCTCCCTGTCAACCCCTGCACTGGGGGACTGTCTCAGTATCCTACAGCCCCCCCTTGACGTATAATACCCAGTTGCACTGTCCTAGCTATGAAATAATTTCCCGACCTAATTTATAAAATTAATAATTTTAATAAAGATCTGATGGTGAGACTAATTTCATTTTTTATGTTTTTAAAACAGGTACATCCTTCATTATTGTATGTGTCACGAGTACCAGACACCGGCGGATGGCTTTTACAACCGCCAGTTGCTTCTCCGCGTGAACAACGTTACCACCCTGACCATTTTATGGGACGATCGCCAAGTAGAAGTATGCCCTTACGCGGTACTAACGGCTAGATGCAACATACAGACAGTTGTGGTGGCCTAGTGCCTCGTTGTTGGAACAGCCATGCGATTATCAGTGCGACCGAAGAGCTTATTTTATCGTAAACCAACACCCTGTGTACTGCACACGAACATCGCTTGCCTCAAGACGAACTATTTTGGATCGAGAGCAAAGAAAAATGCAAATCGCTGAATATTCTCTAAACATTTGATGTCCAATAAATGTACTTTGCCAAATGTACAATCTTGCCGTTTCCTTTTAAACCACAGTTTCATATTCCGAATTGTGGCGCTGTATTGTGAGATGATCTAAGACCCTGTGTACAGCAAAGGAACATCGCGTGCCTCAAAACGAACTTTTTGGAACGTGAGCAAATAAAAATGCAAATCGCTGAATATTCTCTAAACATTTGATGTCAAATAAATGTACTTTACCAAATTTACAATCTTGCGGTTTGATTTATAAGTACAGTTTCATATTCCGAATTGTGGCGCGCTGTGTTGTGAGCTGATCTGTGTTGGTTTCCGGGTTCTGTGTGGAGTCGCGTAGAAGACACCTGGGCGCGTTTGCCTACGCAGCACAGTCACGTCAAGGATAGAGGCGGGGAATATGAATGTTTTGATAAAGTCTGTTTCAGGTGCGGGGGATTTGATTTAGTGCCGCAAAAGCAGGTGAGCCAGGTCGATGGGGGGAAATGATAGGATTATCAGAAAATGGCAGCTGATTTCGAGTGCGTTAATGGACGAAAAGTCGGGTAAGGTCCATAGGAAAGTTTTCACTGATCTACCGATTTATGCTTAAAAACACATGGCCGAACCGTAGGGACAATAAAAAAAAGTCCCGGAACTATCCTTTAATCATATCAATGACAACAATGCAGAAGAGTGCAGGTGGATATTCAGATAGCACAGACCTATGCAGCGATGCACTTTAGGAAACCCATAACTGTACAGTACCACACTGTGGTTTGTAGGGGAGTGGCGGGGAAGAGGCAGCTGTTTGTTATCAGTTTCATTAGATGTCAGAGATACTTAAACATGTTATCATCTCTTTAAGAGGTTCTGCAGAGCCGCCTGTATCTCTTTGTTCCTCAAACTGTAGATAATGGGGTTCCACATTGGATTTCTGACTGTGAAAAACACAGAGATAATTTTTCCTTGATTGTCTGAGTTGCTTGGCGACGGTTTCATATATACAAAGATGGCCGACCCATATGTTATAGCAACAACAAGGAGATGAGAACCACTAGGTGGAGAATGCTTTCTTTCTGCCCTTGTTGGAGCGGATTCTAAGAACCGCCATGATGATGTAGGCATAGGAGATGACAATAACAAGTGTTGGGATTAGCAAGATAATGATCCCGCCAGAGAAAATAACCATCTCTGCGATAAAGGTGTCTGCACATGCCATCTTTATGAGCGTTTTGACTTCACAAAAGAAATGGTTGATGACATTGTGACCACATAGAGGCAACTGCAACGTAAAACATGTGTCCAGGAATGCTACCACGAAGCCACTAAGCCAGCAACCAGCCACCATCTTGATGCAAGTTGAGGGCGTCATGATGTTTACATAGTGAAAGGGGATGCAAATGGCCACGTAGCGATCATATGCCATGCCTGTCAGGAGAACACTCCCTGTGCACCCCAGGAGCAAGTAACAGAATATCTGAGCTGCGCATCCAAAGTAGCTGATGCCCCATATGTCCAACAAGAGGCGGACCACGAGATTGGGCACAAATACAGATGAGTATAAAAGATCCAGTACAGAAAGGTTGACTATCAGGAAGTACATGGAGTGTGAAGACGAGGCGTGTGGACACACACAGTGATCAGGATAATATTTGCGCATGCAGTGGCCAAGTATATTACCAAAAACACCACAAAGAGGATTGCCTTCACCTGCGGATTGTCTGTGAGCCCCAACAGAAGGAAATCGGTCACAAAGCGTCCATTCTGTTTATTCATTGTAGTTCTTTCCTTTTATCTGGGGAAGAAAAGTGCTAACAATTTCAAATACATAAATAATAGAACGGCAGAAAACGATGGTCATATGAAGCTTGCACATCATAACACATTTACATTACATGATCCTGCAGTGTTTGCAGACTTTGTGTTGTGTGCAAAATGAATTAAGTGCCCAGTGCGACCCACTAGAAGACTCTTATCTAGAAGGTAATTTGGTGAGAAAGAAATTGAGGAAGACAGAATATTTTATGCAGGCTTTTTACATTGTCTGGGTTTTTCCATTCACTTCATATCACTTAAATACATTTAAGATAAAGGTCAAAATATTATATTTTCTGGTTTCAGATGTGTAATGGCTAGCTGGCTGCTACATCCATAACCATCAACTGAGGTCACCAGAATTAGTTTTTATCACATCATATCTCCTCCACCCACAACATGCCCTCTTTAAATACTGACCAAATTCATGTAAACTACAATCCATGTCATATGAAATAACTTGTTTCTCCTCAGAAATCTTGTGTAAATGATCTACAATTCTTTGACACGGCTTAAGTGTGCACTTAAAAAATCCACTATGTAAAATTAAAAAAAGGTAGATTTAGAAAATAAAATATTGTTAAAGGAATGGTGCGGTCAGAAATATTATTGTCCCTATGGTTCGGCCATGTGTTTTTAACCATAGGTTGATCGATCGTACAAACATTTCCTATGCAACTTACTGGAGTTTTCGTCTTTTGAACACAAGCGAAATCAGGCAGCAGGGCGCGGCTATCTTGTGATTATCTTATCAGTTGACACATCGCCCTGGGTGAACTGCCTTTGCGGCACTAAATCATATCCCCCGCCCCTGAGCCTGACATCACCAAATCATTGATATTCTCTGCCTCTCTCCGTGACGTTACTGAGCAGCGTAACCAAACGCGCCCAGTTGTCACCTACGCGACTTGACGCAGAACCCGGAAAACAACACACAACGTCTCACAACACAGCGCGTCACAATTCAGAATATGAAACTGTACTTTAAAAGGAAACAGCAAGACTGTGGCCCTCATTACGACCCTTGCGGAAATCGGAAAACGATGGCGGAAATGCAATACCGCCATCGAATAGCGCTCGGTGCGACTATGACCCGTCACCGCAAAGTACGAAGCCATTAGCGACACCGTAGTGAACGCCAACGCTAACTGCACCAAGCACGCGCGCGCCATGCGAAACCGCAAACACCACCATGGCGCAACGGTACGCCAATTCCGACCCTAGCGGACATGTACCTAACGCCATCAGGCATGGCGTAATGTACCATTCCGCCATGGTGAGAAGTACGGCATCGCGAATCAACCGTAAACGGCCCCACTGAGTGCCTGTACACCGCTCCCTGCCCACAAAGTACAACTCCCCGTAGGTGCAATGAAGACACAATGCAACCATTGAAATGTACAAGTCACCCATGCATGGCAACGAACAAAAGAAACACAAGAGGGGCCAATGGGAGCTGCAGGGCACAGATGGCACGAATACAGAAGCCATCCCAATGGACATGACCACAGTCCCCCACCAAGAAACGCACGCAAACACAGGCACCTGTGACCAGCAATATTCCGAGAATCACATCATTCCACCAGTCCACCTGGCTGACCGGCATCTGTTACACAAAACCCAATCCCCCGCCCCTGAGCATGACAACATTCAAACTGTCATATTGGCAGCCCCCATCCCTGACCTCACGGGCTTAGTAGGCAAACGCGCCCAGTACAGTACCACGCAACTAAACTCCGAAGCTGGAACCCAATGCAGATCTCCTCACAATACATCGCCCCCCAAATAGGCATATGCCACATCACTTGCAAAGAAAAACGCTACACGGGCCAAATCAGAATAGAAATTTAATGCACATCAAAGTCACCAAGCCCATACAGCCATCAGGCCATGAACTCCTAAACACTAATCACCATTGTGGGCTGCATCCGCAAGAAATGACCAGCCACTACTTGTGTGTCGCCCTGTTCCCTCATGGTACACAGAGCCACATTCACGTACGAAAAGGCAACATGGAAGCGCACAGAACCGCAGGGCCGTCCCAATGGGGAGGCACTAGTCCAGCTGAAAGGCCGAAATGTTGCTCCGAGCCACCAGTACTGCGTAAGGGCATGTGGGCCATTGGCGATCGTCCCATAAGATCGTAATGCTGCTCCACTGATTAACACGAAGCAGCAGGTGTCGGGAGTAAAACCCATCTGCAGGAGTGGCATACAGATGGCAGTGGCAAAAGGGGAGGAGATACCTGTCAACCAAAAGAAAAGAAAAAGAACAGAATGGCCATCAGAACTACATTCCAACAACTCACTTCAATGATCACACGAAATCCACAGCCATATGCATGCTAGCCCACTCCAAAGGATCATCACCACCCCAAAACCACTTGCGACTCCTAACCATCTATATCGAGGTGCAAACACCATCACAAACAAGTGTACCTGTGCATGCGTCTGTCAAAACAGAATCCATCAGATGGGAATGTTAACGTGCATGGACACAAGTGTCTGAGGGCGTGTCGAGACAGGGAGGGCTCAACAAGGCCAGATAGACAATGGTCCCACCATGGCAGCCCTGCATCACATAGCGTAGGGGAGGCGGATAGATCCCAAGAAGCCCTGTACATGGCAAACTCTGTATCAAATCACCTGCCCATGCATCCATTCATCATTCCCTCATCCCGGAATCAAAACGCCTGAATAATTACTCACATAACATTAGAAACATCCATTGAGTCTGTGCGTTATGCAGCCTGCAAAATCCACAGTGCCCCAGCCCGTAATTCCAGTGTTGTGAAGTAACATGTATTTGGGAAAGGCCGGCCTCATCGCCCACGTAGCAATTGCGCATCCCAAACTATTCATATCAATCATTGCTTCCTCGCCATGGGCCCTGTCTCAAGGACATTGAACAATAGAACGTTATATTTGCAGTCAGACCTGTGGGCATCTCCTCGCCGCTAGCTGGAAACCGAAAGCGCCGCCCTTCGAATTCCACATTTGCAACATCACGCCGAAAAGGCATCTGTGGCCGTTTGAAATCACTAATTATTCCATCGAGTGCGGCTGTGTGTGAAAATGGCAACTGCCTTCACCCACAAATGGGACGCCCCGCCCGTCGTTGCAACTCGGTACAGTGATGCATGAGGGCCCACCGTTACTCGAGTACTACGTTCCACTGACCCTTCACAAGTCTGTTCGCGACTGCACAGATAGTATGTGCAACAATGGGACCACAGCAGAATGAACATGTCAACCAATGTTACACGGCCATCGGGTACAAATACATGATTGCAATAGCAAGATGCCATTCCCCGATTTGCAGCGTTGTGCGCGGGACGTGCTCGGCCAAAGGGGAGAGCAGTTTGCACAGGTGGAATTAATCACCACAGGTGGAGGCCATACAGCCTGAAAACACATAAATTGCACAGCCAGTCTCCTCCCACAACCACACCGAAATGCTACCGGCAGGACTCGCGATGTTGGCCCTGGGGGACCTGATAGCACTGCAACTACTCCAACTCCAAGAAGAAGACGAACACCAACTGCAACCGGCCGCACGAAGGAGACGCAGGAGGAGGAGGAGGCCAAGGCAGGGCCAGCAAGGGCCGCCAGCACAGCCACTACCACCACGCAGGCAGCCCGCAATCCCACGCCTCCGAGCACATCCGTTCAACCTCACTGATGAGCAGATCCACACCCTCTACCGTCTGGACCGGGACACCATAGCCGCCATTGTGGACATGACACAGGCTGACCTTGTCAGCATGATAGATAGCCCAACCGCCATCCCACCCCTACTGAAGGTGGTGTCTGTACTCCACTTCCTGGCCACAGGCACCTACCAGCACACAGTCGGACAGTTGCATGGCATTTCTCAGCCACTGTTCTCACGGACACTATTTCAAGTGCTCGATGCCCTCCTGCAGCACGCAGACGACTACATCTCTCTACCACGCTCGGAGCAGGAAATTACCAACACAAAAGTGGGATTCCATGCACTTGCCGGCATACCGGGTTGCATTGGTGCCATCGACTGCACCCATGTGGAATTGGTCGTCCCACATGCCATGGAGGCCCAGTACCGCAACCGAAAACAATTTCATTCCCTGAATGTACAAATGGTGTGTGACTCCAACAGGATCATTACACATTGTTGTGCCCGATTCCCTGGATCAACCCATGATTCTATGGTCTTGAGGAACTCTACAATACCACGCTACATGGAGCGACACGCAGGGAACAGATCCTGGCTACTCGGTGAGTCTCATTACATGCATGATTATGTGGGGTATGTGATTTGGCAATGACCTGGCAGGAAGGGGGGGGTGTGCGTACGTAGCAATGGCATTCCACATCATACGTTTCTCGTCCACATACAGGTGATGCTGGATATCCACTGAAGAGATGGCTCCTCACACCAGTCCGGAACCCACGGGACCAGCATGAGGAGGACTACAACCATGCCCACTCACGTACCCGTGTAGTCATTGAACAGGCATTCGGCCTACTGAAGACTCGGTTCCGCTGCCTCAGCAGGTCTGGCGGGGCACTCCTGTACCGCCATGAGAAGGTTGCAAAGATGGTCATGGCATGTGTCATGCTCCACAACATGTGCGTACGTAGAAATGTGCCCATGCCCCCTGACGCAGAACTGCAAGCACCTGATGATGATCATGATGAGGGTGGGGATGTGGCAGCACCTCATGGAGTCTGCGAGGCACCGGAGGCCCGTGACATTCGTCAGCATCTCATTGATGTATGCTTCTAGCACTCACGCCTGGTGGCTGATACATGGACACGGGACTCGTGGCACTGTGTGTGTCTGGGACATGCACAATATGGACTGTACGCCTATGATGGCCTAGTACACAAAAATCAATGTCCACACATCTCATTGGTTGATCGTGCACTTTTTATGGCATATGTGATGTCATGTTGAACACCCTATCGACCCGCCACCCAAGTGAGCCCAACACACCCCCTCCACCCTCCTACCTCCCCCCCGAACACCAGTGTCCAAAGATGCTCATTGTCAGTGGGCTGTCGCTATTGCAAGCCCCCTCTGCGGGTATCAGGGGCACCCCTGCCTGTGGAGCGCAGGTTCCTTCCAGATCTACGTTGGGGGCTGCCCTGGACGGAACTTGCAACGGATGATGTGTCTGCCTGCTCACGTCCATGCATGTCCCTAAGGGTTTGCGAGAGCTCAGTGAGCACACGGCGCACTGCGGCAAGTTCGGCACATACGTCTTTGGACGTCGCATGCAGTTCCCCCCTCAGGCTCTCGGTGCTTCTCTCCATTTGGACTCTCAGGCTCTCGGTGCTACTCTCCATTTGGACTCTCAGGCTCTCGGTGCTACTCTCCATTTGTGCCCTTATCGTCTCTGTACCTCTCTCCATTTCTGCCCTAAGTGTCTCAGTTGATGTTTCTATGTCTGCCTTAGTGCCCCCACATTCATCGGCATGGTCCTTGAGGAGCGTGGCCATTTGCTGCTGTTGCACGATTAACTGGTCGAGGGACTGTTGCCTCTGCTGGGCCATGGCCATTTGCGGGGGTGTCACAGAGGGGCTGTTGTCCTCATGTTGCCTTGCCACAGGGCTTGTGGGGGATGGCCAGTCGTCGTCTTGTGGGTGCCCCTGCGTGGTATCCTCATGTTGTACGGGATGGGACAGACAGGGGGATTGGAACAGGTCATGGATGGATCTGACTTCGACATCCCCGTTTTCTGTGTCCGAGCATGCTGCCATCAATGGGGTGTCACCTATGGTGCTGCTGCCACCAGAGGCAGTGCCTTCTGTGGCATCCATTGGGGGGACCTGTGGTGGTGGTGTTGTGGGCATGCTGGCTGCTGGGGTGCCTGTTGATGTTCCCTCCTCTGTGCTGCCACCTGATTTGTGCTGCTGCCGTGTCTTGATGCGTGCAGCTGAGGTGGAGGGTCTCTGGCCGTTGGTCTTGGCCCTCTTTGCAGGTGTGCTGGTAGGGGTGTCCTGTAGCTCGTCGTTTGGATCGGACCCTGTGGTGGAGTAAAGGAGGGCGAGGGTTAATGATGGGTCTGTGGGAATTGTAATGGCATTGTATCACATGCTTTGGGGTGGTACCTGAGGGTGATTTGGGTCGGGTCCTTGGAGGTGCTTTGATTTGTGTGTGGAGTGAGGGTGCAGTTGTTTGGCAGCCTGCAGTTAGGGTGTGCCTGCTGCACGTGTAGTGCGTGTATTAGGGGTTTTTAATTATTTATGTATTTATTGTGGGTTTTAACGTGCGCTATCAGGCCGATGTGTGTGGCCGTTCTCCTGGACATGTGTTTCTGTTGCACTATGTGGACGCATGGTACTTCACATGGATGGACTGTGTGGATTTGGCATTGTTTTATCTGGTACACCTACCTGAATCTTCGGATGTCTGCACTCCTTTCTCCATCCCTCCGACTCCCTCTATGCTCTCCATTCCGATGGTGGAGGCACAGATTTCTTCCCAGGGGGTCAACTTGATGGGTGATTCAGGACCTCCCCCGGTGGCTGTGGCAATGTTGCGGTTGGCAGAGAGTATGCTACGGACGCGTATCCGCAGGTCGTCCCATCGCTTGCGGCATTGCTGTGGGGTGCGGGGTGCGGTCCCCACCGCACTTACCCGCTGTGCCACCAGAGCCCATATGGTCTTCTTGTTTGCAAGTGCCGTTCTGGTCATTTGCGTGGAGAAGACGACGGCAGCATTCTCCTGGAGGGTCTCTGTTAGCACGGTGAGTTCCTCGCGGGAGAAGTGGACCTGCCGCTTGCGGTCGCACGCTTTCTTCGCTACTTTTCCCATTTGTCTTGGTTTCGCTAGGGTGGGTGACGGGTTGGGGTGTGTTTCAGGGTAGTGATTTTAGTGGTTGTGTGGTTTTAGTGGTTTTATAGGTGTACGCCGGGATGTTTCCCGTTCCGGGCCCATGTTTTTACTTCCGTTTCCGTATATTTCCGGTCACCGTACTTTCCGGTAGGCGCACACTGCGGTGACCGCTAAGAGGGGTGGCGGTATTGCACCTAGGGCGCCGTACGGCGGCGGTGTGGGCCGTTTTGGGGTCATTTCCGCCATCGCGGACTTTGCACTTCCGCCGTGGCGTGGTGCTCGTGCCCGATGGGTCGGAATGGGCCGCACTTTGCTCCTTCGTGCAATGGCGGAAACGCTATTTACGCTGTGGCGCTCCGGTCAGTCACTTTCCGCCAGGGTCGTAATGAGGGCCTGTACAATTGGTAAAGTAAATTTATTTCATATTAAATGCTTCGAGATCATTCGGCGATTGACATATTCAATCAAAATGGGACTATTTTTCTTTGCTCTCGATCCGCAAATGTTTATCGTGAGTCAGGCGCTGTTCCTTTTGGGTACACAGGGTGTTCGTTTTGGGTAAATGAAGCACTTTGGTCGCACGGTGAATTGCAAGGCTGGTCCATCAATTTGGCACTAGACCACCGTAAAGGTTGTAATGTTGCTCCAAATCGCTGGTACAGCGTAAGGGCATATCGGCCCTTGGTGATTGTCCCAAAAAAGAGTCAAATAAATCCAGTGATTGACATGTAGCTTCAGCTGGCGGTTGAAGAATCAATCGGTTGGGGTATGGAATAGATGACAATCACAGAATGGCAGGATGTACCTGTTTGCAAAACATAAAAATAGAAATGTGTCTCAGTAGCCGATCTTTAATACAATGAATCATTTTACTTATTAGCACAGATGGGACACAATGTGAACCGAGAGAACACAACGTGGAAAGTACTCCGCTATTTGCTTCCGAGGATAGTGCAGTGGAGTATGTTCAGCTCTAAACGTAATGCGTAATCTGAGGCAACAATTTGAGGTGCATAATGTAATGATTTATAGGCGTTGAACCAGGGGGAAACGAGTGGTGGTCTACATGCGTGTCGCCGCTGGACTACCCACGTGCCCGGTAGAAAGACCAGCACACAAAGGTTGTACTTGCGCTTCATTGCAATATGCCACACAGAACGAACGAGTACAATGTAACCCAGCAGTAAAAGGTCAGCTATTGTTATTTGGACTAGTTCTGGTATAAAATCGTCTAAAGAGAAACTTACATTATATTTTGCATTTCCGTTCTCTTGGCGTAATGCAGAATGTAACGCAGATTCCGTTCATGTCAACGATTTTTCATAAACTAAACTTACATGTAACTAAGTCCAGTTTTGGAATGGACAACATTATCATATTTTACGTTATTACACCCCTCCTTCAATTCAATACCGTTTGGAATGGTCCCTGTCTCTCAAGATAAAAAAACAATAGAACCTTATACTGTGTGTGCGACGCGTGGGCCTCCCCAGCTCCCAAGCAAACATTCAAAGCTGGTGACCTTCACTCATAATGAACATACATTCTTGTACTATTTTTTTTTTTTAAAGGACAAAGAGGATAGATTTCAAAAGAGAAATTGCATACTTTATTTGGACACTTTATAAAAACTTTTTTGGCAAAAATAAAAACAGATGGTAATCATTTGTACCAGGATTTGAACTGTTCAACAAGCTCTACATTGGGTGGACATGGCACGTTGGCAATGTTTTGTGGCAATGTATGTGTGCTCTGAACAGATTTGCGCGCAATTCCATGAGTATGCATCTCTACAACATTGCTAATAAGATATTTAACAAAATTGAATTCCATTTCCTCATATACTGATTTGACCACCCATTTTTTGCTTCTTTTCGTAAAGGCCATAGTGTAGCGAAGCATCCCTAAATTTCCTGCAGTCCTAGATTGTTCACGGCCTACATGCTCATTATGCGCTAATACCGCTAGTAATGTCCTATATTTCATGTCGACGATGCCGAAATGCAATCTCTTTGACCTGTACTTTAGGCATATATTGTGGAACACCTCCAAATCTCCTGTGTGACAGAATTCTGTGAGTCCCTTCAGATCTCTTGATAGAGTTTTATCAAACACAATCTTCTCAAGGGCTTTGTGTGTAGGTGAAGATGGAATCAACCACTTCTTCTTCCGTGCCTGCTCCGGGGACAAAGGGCCATGTTGACATTAGTGGAAATGTTGGTTTTCTGTCCAGTGGTGAACGTTGCAACAGTTGTGCATTAATGACCACCATTTTTCCAGTAGAATTCCCGCATACCCATCATATGTTTTAGAGCTCCACCAAAGATGGTTGCTGAAAGACTGGGACCATTGTGAAATACTTTCCAAACCTTTTTTTCCCCTGCAGCCGAGATTTTTTTATTGATTGATTTGGCAACATGCCATACATCAAATTGATGTTTAATATTTGGAAACTGCTCTCTCATTGTCTTGGATATTGAAACGTGTCTATCCATGGCTATGAGGTCGATTTGCATTCACCTCGATTGTAGATCTTTCAGTGATTAAGTTTCTCCATGACCACTGAGGATTTACATTCGGACACCTGCACGACCACCGAACTCAGTTTTTTTACTTTCCATGTCCTGAAAGTGGTAAGTGCAGTAGTTAGCAGAAAACCTGGGGCTGTCACACTGTCCATCGCCGGCTAGCCTGAACCGTTTGTCAGAGAATGTACTTTGAATAGACAATTGTTCAATTTTCCAAGCTTCGCTAATGGCAGGGAATAGATAATCACGTTGATATTTGTAGTACTGCGTTTTAGAAATGAAATGTAGTCCCACAAACTGACAGAAACTGGATAACTTCCAGAAACTAGAGCCACTAAAAAGTAAAGCTGCTGCACACAGTAGATTGCCAGCTGGCAGTTTCCCCAGCATCGGTTGAACGGACCATGAAATTGTTTTATGTAACATTTCACAGGTGGCATGTATTTTGAGGTTACTGCCTTGTGTTCGACGAGTCATATTCACCATTGTCTTCCCACATACTTCCCCTCTCACTGAATGCACACATTTGAGCATCTTTATAATCTCCATCAAGCTGCTGTCGAATACTATGTATTTGGCCTCCTTTATTAGACTGTTATCCTGCATTAATGTTGTTTCGGACTGAACCATTCTGGACATATCAGCCATACTGGACATACTATAGTTGAGATCTTTGTCTAGTTCGTCGGTCAATTGTGTTGATGCTTCAGTCTCTGTCTGTTCTGATCTTGATGGTCGTGCAGATTATCGTACCTCTGTCCCCAAGTACCGCACAGGCAGGAGAAATAAACTGCCTGTGCAATCTTTGAGGCCACGGGTGTTGTGAGCCGTCAATCAGGAACCAGGAACAGCGGAAGAACCCCAGACCACTGTAAGGCAATGGGTGATTATTTAAACAGGTGCAGTACTTATGAAATGCAATGTAAACACTAATTGGAATAGGGCTTACCCCAGTGTATGACAGCAGTGCCTTGAATGTAGTGGGTAGCAGGAGGTCGAGGGCTGGAAGACCAGGCGTTCCGCACGGCTCGTACGAGGATAACACCTGGGTCAGATGGCAAAGACCTGAAAGCACAAGTTCCAAGATACAGAATTCAAAGATCCAAAGTTCCAGAGATATTGATCAGTAGCAATCCAGGGGATAGGCAAAAATCAGGTCCGTTGAGCAGTCCGAGGTCGTAAGGGACAGAAGTTCCGAATTCCGAGGAGTAGACAAAGATCGAGTCCGTAAGGCAATCCGAGGTCGTACAGGAAACCGTTCCAAAATCCAAGGAGAAGGCAAGAATCAAGTCCGTTGAACAGTCCGAGGTCGTAGTAAACATGATTTGAAGGGAAAAACAAGAAACGCCAAATATCCTCACGAGATCAGCTGTGAAGCACTGCTTCCGTGTTTTCGGATGCTTTTGAACTTGTTTGAGGCAGTCACGTGATGTGAATCACAGAAGCGTGCAGCGTGAGGATTGTCACGTGATCTTGATCACGTGATGCAGGATGATCGAGGTTGCTGTGGAAGTCTCTGAGTAGCAAGGATGATCGTGAAGACCGGGGACGTTGCCAGTTGTGTGAAAGTTTCCATGGCAACTGCCAACGAAATGAAGGACGGAAAACACCCGGATTGCATGCTGGTGTTCTCACTCGTTGGGTAGGATGCTGCCGCCTTGATGTGTGTGCCGTGATTGCCTTTTCAGGTAAGTGTGAGGAGGGAGGAGCAGCTGTAATGGGGGATGTGACACTGTCATTTCAACGTCTGTTACTTGACCGTGAATAGGAGAAAACATCAATGCAGACTGCTTTTTAGGTGGCATTTTTTTGGCGGGTGTCGATTGTGTCAAGTGTTCTGCGACTAATTCAAAAGTTTCTTCAATACAATCAGTTTCATCTTCTTCTGGTGGTGCAGTCGCATTGTAGCAATGGTCCAAAAACACTTTGCTGGATTTGCCGGTCACATTAAATACATTTTCTGGCCATTGGACAAAGGCATCTCGAGTCTGAACATGCCACGCCTCAATTGATAGTTCCTCCATGGTGAAAACAGTTTGGCAAGCAGCATCTCTCATTTTTGTCGCTGTCTGTGTCTGCATAGTCCGTACACCATCGGGCAACTACAGGACAGATAGGAAAAAGGATGTTCAATGTAAATCCACCATACAGTATCATACAATGTACATTAAAAAAAGCATATAATGAAGGCCTCAGCCCAAAACAACTGCTAAAAGTAGAAACTGTTCATAAATAACCTTATTTTTCTTTCTTTTCGTTGAAACCTTCTTTACTCCAACATCACCAACAGCAAGCTGGTGCACCGACTCGGATCCACGTGCCTCCCGTTCAATATACGGATCTTGTATACATCCCTAGAAAAGAGTATCCATTTAAAATAAGTCATTTGTGTTACAAATAAAATTAGACCGACTTTCTTTCATTTCAGGATACTGTCAGTACGCATACCTCTGGCTCCGGATCGACTACAAGGGATGATGTAATTGTAGAGGAAGCTCCAGCAACTCCCTGAAACACAGTACTTGCATTAGTATGGATGAAAATATTGGAAACTGAACACACACTTTGGGACAACGACAAAGGTACATATAAATATTAAACCACAAATTAATCATTGTGTAAAAGAATTACACAGTATGTAAATATGATCAGATTATCTCATTCGATGGAACTGTCAGTATGTATACCTCTGCAATTCGATGCCAATTGACACTGATGAAAATTGATATATCGATAACAGAACAAATGAAACTCAAGTCAATAGCAATGAGACGAATGAACATAGCACTAGTGAGTATGTTAGTTCGAAATAGATAGAAATGTACAGATGAAGGAGATATGATTAGGATACATGCCCTTACCTTGACCAACAAACAGTTAGATTCAGCAAGCAAAGTAGTTAGTGGCAGGAGAACAGGGAGATGTTCACAGGTAGCACACTGACGAGTTGACTTGCAGCAGTCACAGAAATTCACAGATAGCACGACGACGAGCAGATTAGCATCGGTCACCGGGGTTCTTAGGTAGCACGTTCACGAGTTGACTTGCAGTGCTCAAAGATGTTCTCATGATAAATATCAAGTGGTTTATAAAGAATTACAAAAAGGGGTGTGTATGTGAATAAATGACGTGTATATGTCGTGGTATTATGTGGATTGCGGGGGCGCGGCCTGCTTCAAGGGGAGCCTGCCTGGAGACACGGGGTCTGAGGAGGGCATGTGTACAATGGCCCCTGTGCGGAAGATACCTTTGAAGTGTACATGGTGTTTGGCACCTGGGCCGTTCACGCCCCTGGCGGCACCCCTTGGCAGCGCACATCCACTGGTGCCAACTGCCTTTGATAGTGGAGGGGGGATAGATGGGCCTGGGGCGTGCAGACAAGGCACCGGAACACTGCTGAATGGAGACACACTTGATTCACTGAAAAACTGAAACCACCATTGATAAAAAATATGTTGTGATTTATTTTGTTTCTTATTTTGATGGCACAAAACTACTACACATTGTAAAGGTCTGGTTGCAGCACAGTGAGGGAAAATCCCCTGTACTGACCGCTGTCACTGGGGAAAGTTTCTCTAATGGCACCAACGATACAGGCGGGTATTACTCGTCGAACGCTGTGTCCAAGCCTCCCATGAAGCCACCATGTAAAAAAACGATAGGCCACCAGCCGGTACCACCTGTGAAAGAGAAGGATGCAAACTGTTTTTAAATGACCAAGATAAGTGTATTAAACCTTAGTTGTCAATGACAATTCTTGTATCCATTGGCATTTTTGCCAGGACAAATGCTACCTAGACAATGCACAATATTGAACGACTTTTATACGACTATTACTAGAGAATTGCAAGACTAAATTGATATGACATTGATATATTGAAGTTACGAGAATATTGGAGACAACCACGAAATAGTAGTGGCCTAACTGACATCACAACCAGAGTATACTTATTTGTTACTTGGATTACGAGGGCGAACTGTTGCGCGAAGTTCGTGCATAAGCACCATCAAAATCCTCAACACGGACCGTGTGAGGCAAGCTGCCCTGAAGTCTGGCAGCTTGGTAACGCATTGCGGCCGAGGCTCACCTTGCGATATGTAGGACAAGCATCCACAGTTTTCTCTGCAGCAGCAGTTCTCCAACTCGGTTGGCATTAGCGGGCACCGATTGGAGGTACACCAGGTGGAGAGTCCGTTCATGCGACTAGGCTCAGGCTCTTGATCTGTTGAATCGTCCTCCCAACTGTCGTCCGAAGCCCCATCGTTTCCGCATCTTTCTCTTTCCAGTAATTTCTCCTCGGAATACTCGGGCTCGTACTGGTAGGGCATTATTGTTGCCATTGTGTGGTAAACAAATTAAAATAATTTATAGCGATGGTACTGGTATCTGTTTGCACAGGCTACAAGCAACGAAGGTAGCTGACCAGAGCACAGAAACGAGTCACAGAATACTCAAAGAAATACAGTGAGAGGAATGGAATAGAAAATCTGATGTTGTGTGTTGTGAAACAGTCTGTTTATTCTTATTGAGGAAAGAGGCGTCCTGCCATTTTCATGGCAACACGTCATTAGCTGAAGCGCAGAGATTGTTAACACGAGACGTGCTTTGGCGTTGTGAAATGGGCGGTATGCGTTTAGTGATGTGTTCAAAAGACAAAAACTCTAGTAAATTGCATAGGAAATGTTTGTACGATCGATCAACGAATGGTTAAAAACACATGGCCGAAACATAGGGACAATAATATTTCTGACCGCACCATTCCTTTAACAAGAATTGGTACTGCAAATTCTCTTATCCTTCTTCTCCAACCTTTTTATTACAGTGTGTTTTTGTTCTATGCTGCCCCTCTGAATTTCCGTTCTTCCCCACTCTCTCATCATGTGGCAGCTTTAGAATTAACCATCCTTTCATAACAATTATGTTTAAATAATGTTATATTGTCATTGAAGACGTTTTCCCTGTCCAGAATTCAGAATATTGAAGATGATATCATCAAATCAACTTCCTTGCTTCCACCTTTTCACAGAAATAGTTGAAGGTTCACAGGCTGTGTTGCCAGGTTGTAGGAGGAAAGCCTCAAGGTTCTGTCTGATACAAAATCCAACACTGCTTTGCGGAAGCCAACCTCCTGGCAATCCCCCATTCCATCTGCAAAAGCCTGCAGCTCAGGCAAAAAATGTTCCTAGGTATTAAGGTTGCCTCAGGAAATCAGTTCTGGATGTGACTCAAAAGCATCCTCTTCTCACTGCTGACCCCATGCGCTTTACCAATACCACAAATGTTCATGCAGGATATCCTCTTGTCTCATGAGCTCGGTAATCTGGGGGAACAATGCATCAATTCAATAACATAGCAAGTGTCACAGTCAATCTTGCCACCAGCTGAATCATTCCCAAGTGGTACCACTAATAAGCACTCCAAATATCTCTTGAGGTATTGATTTCTAAGCACACAAGATACATTTAACCCTCTGCCTGACATAGCATCATAACCATTGATCAACCTGTTCATTTGCCAAACTCCAAGAGGTGATTTAGTTTTCATGCATGTTCTATAAATCAAACAATCATACGACCTAGTGTCACAAGAGTGGCCTCTGGCTTTCCCTGTGCCTTCATTTTGTAAAAACAAAATGTTCACTGAATCAAACCCAAAATGTGAGGAATCTGATGTATATGAACAGTTATTCACATACAAGCTACTAGGCATGTGTACTTATATTTTGATATGTATTCATCTGAAATATGCTCCATTAAATGGGCAGTAGAGCATTCACACACATAGACAGCTGCCATATTGACTGAGCAAATAATATTATTTTAATATAAGCTAACTGCTCATAAATAGAAAATATTCAGCTGTGGCCTGGTGGCCCTTACGTAAAGGACATGGTTAAAATCATTGTTAATATTTTATAAGGTGTGCATGCCCTTGAATAATGAACATACTATAGTGTAGACTCTATTGGTGTTCTTCATTGTAAAGATGCATCTGAAGTGTAATTTGTTTTTTAAGCCATTTTGAAAAATAAATTGTGTCTATGTAAAAAAGAGACTATAACAACATGTGTAAAAAAAAAATACTATACCAACACTTGACCGATTCATTAATATGGGTGGAGGGTCCATTTAATTGTTTATATAATACTAGACGTTCCCAGTGTAACATGCACCATTGTAGCAGATCTTAAAGGTCAATCGCTGTCCCCCTTTTTAAACATCAGAATTACCACTGATCACTTCCAGGAAGGGGGCGTAGATCCCTGTGACTTATTCATGGTAATAGAAAAGGCTAAACCTGTAGGTAACTGCCTTCTTATAAATTTGAAAGTCTTATTTGTGTCAGATGGAATGAGAGAGATGCGCGGTATAAGAACAGCATCTAAAGTTCCACCAATTACATGTGCCTCTATGATGTGGCTTTTTAGATGCATAATTGTCAACCTTGTTCCATTGCAATGTTCCTGTGACGGCATAAGATTGCATAGTAGCATAGTTAGAGCACCTACTTTCAGTTTAAGCTTGTGAGGAGGCATTCATCATACAGAATTTTGCTCTTTAAAGACAGCAACGTTGAGCCGGTAATTAACTGTTCATTGACACTAGAACCGCCGTGCCCTGTGTCCAGAGACGTAGTGGTGTAAAGAAGTAACTTGAAATTATTCAGAATGTTTGTGATAGTGAAAGGTGACGGTGATTGGGTAGAACCGTGCTCATTCTGTTTGTTAAAATGATATCTGTTGTTGAAGTGGAAGGACCCACCGAGATGCACTTTGACGTTTGGACAGAAAAGGGCAACCTAACACTGATGAATTGCATCAGCTGAGTAAGGAAACATACCTAAGCATTTTATATATATATAGATAGATGTTGACCATCTTTGCATAAAAAACAATATTGAGCTAAATGGGAAAGTGCAGTCAGCTGGTGGAATCTTTATTGTGGATTGGCCAAGTTTTGTTGTGTGAGGAGAACTAGATTAGGGGCCATGGCCTGACCATATCATTCATTGGCACATACTTATTCATTTTAAAAAACCCAGCTCTCAGATCACTGAATATTCGTACTCTTGATGCTCTTAAAAGGTTCTGGGGCTGTGAGCGCACGATAGCCGCGCATTCCATCTTGCAGCTTTTCGACAGTAGTGACTTTCACTCCTGTCGAAAACCTGCAAGATGGACTAGGAGGGCAGATCATGGGCCCAATAAAACAGATCTACGATACACCATGTACCTAAACACACGACTTTAAACATGACACGCTCCAAAAAGGCCTAGACACACAGCATGCCACACAATTTCAGGACAAGTGGAACCAGTAGAGAGCAGCTCATAGGTTTAGAGGGAGGGAGGGAATTGTTACGGGGTATGTTACTGTTACTAGTTATTCGGGCACAGATGGAATGCCAGAGGAGGGGAGGAAGCAGGGGTTGCTAATTAAACAGAGATTCTAACACCTTTTAGCGCCTCCTCTGCCGCAACATAAGAAATGCAACATGAACAACATAATTGTTCTCATACCTCATTTCTACCGTGTTCGACTGCATGGAGGTTGTACCTAATTATTAAATGCCAATAAAGATACTGTTTAAAAGAAAAACCCAGCTCTAACCGATGGGCTTATACTTATACATATGTGTTAAACATTTACTATGCATTAGATAATCAATTCAGTGTGGTTGATATTCATTTCCGTGTAGGAAATAAATAATTTAGTGTATGTGTTCTTCAGACCTTTCCTTGAATTTCAATATGTTATATTCATTTCAACGCATGCTAAAGTCATCACAATGCACCTCCTACTCATTTCAATAGCTGTTGTATTCATTTCAATGTGTCATATTTGTAAAGGTGTCATTTTGATGTGATCGGCTTGCCATATGCAATGGTGTGGCAGCTTGATGTGGTATGAAAATGTGTATGTGAATGTTTTGTTTTGTAAACATTAACCCTTGCAAGATTTTTAGGGTTAGTGCTGCAAAAGAGCAGCAAGGACGTTTAGAGGAATTTTACGAAAATCCTCTGCAATGAGCCTTGCTCAGTTAGATGCTGTCAGGTGTCAAGTGTCTGTTGGCTAGTATTGTAGGGAGTTCACAATGAGTGATTACAGATTTGTCAGGAACGCTTGTGTGCAAGTGGCATTTTGGGAGCACGAATGTTGGGCCTGATGTGAATGCCAGGCATAGATGGAAATGGATTGAGAAGTGTTTATTTGGCAACGCATAATTGTGTGTTTTGGAGCTTATTGAATAATGTTGTTGGTATCGCTAAATGTGTATGTATGATGTATGGATTGATAGCAAAAGTTATTTTGGTGCCAGATGTATCTATATATTTATTGTTCACTTGTTAGGCACTTGTACAGGAAGAAAATACTGTTTCAAAGCGCCCACGGGGCAACAGAGAGGGGACAGGGGATGATAGATAATGTAATTACAACAACGATAAATAATTACGTTAATTAAATCCAACAAAATGAAGACAAGTGGGGAGGGGAAGACAAACCTACTATGCCTTGTGAGTATTCAGAACATGCAAGTGCAGAGGGGAGAGGGGTATGGGATAGGTGCTGTGGTGCTCATGGCGAGCAGCAGGTGAAGTGCTATGAAGAAAAAGGTAAGTGCACCTGCCAATAGGGAGGGTGAGCCGAAGCAAGTGCAGAGAATGGACAGCAGCTGAGATGATAAGATGTGGGAGGTCAGGGCCCAGAGGATGCATAATGGCCCTGCACTTCCGTCAAGCTACTGTGCAATTAGCAGGGGAGAGATGGAGTGAAGGAAGAGGTGAAGAGGAAGGTCTTGAGGGTTTTCCAAAACTTAAGGCGGTCATGCCCAACATGAAAAGGGAGGGGGAGGCTATTCCAAAGAAGGGAGCCCACTGAGAAAAGCAATCAACCACTTACTCTCTGTTTAGCAGACCGTTTCACACACAAGGAGTTGGTGCCAGAGGAACGCAGGTGTCAAAAGGGGGAGTATTTGGTCAGAAAGAGTTGCAGATAGAGTGGTCCCCAACCCCAGGCAGCCTTGTGGATGATGCAGAGGGATTTGAATTTAATCTGTGCTGTGATTGGGAGCCAGTGGATACTTTGTAGGACAGGAGAGATGCAGTCTCTTGGCTTGAGGCAAATAATAAGTCTCACTGCCCTATTCTGGATTAGCTGGAGGAGTCGCAGAGTGGACAGAGGTAGATTAAGGAGGAGGCTGTTGCAAAAGTCAAGCCTAGAGACAACCCAGAGCGTGGGTAACATTATGTCTTGGGGGAATGTGAGGAAAGGTAGAGTTCTTTTCAGAAGGAAGAGCTGAAAGTGAGACTTCTTGAAAATGTCCTGAGTATGAGGGATGAAGGAGAGAGAGGAGTCGAAGATGACTCCGAGATTCCTGGCTTCCAAGGAGTGAGCAGGGGGAGGACCCATGGAGGAAGGCCAGAGAGAAGGGAAGATTCAACTGCAAAGGTGATCCTGATGCAAGTTTATTGCCAGATGCATGGATTGATAGCAACATGTGTTGTGGTATCAGTTTGGTGCCAGATGTATAAACTCATAGGAGAAGTTATTCTTGTGCCAGTGTGATGCCAGATGTACTGGATTGATAGCAAGAGTTACTGTGGTGCCTGTTTGGTGCCGGATGTATGGGTGGATACCAAAGGTGTATTGTAGTACCTGTGTGGTGCTGTATGTATGGGTTGGATAGCACAATGTTATTATGGTGCCAGTTTGCGCCAGATGTATGGATTTGGTAGTAAAAGTGCTATTGTGGTGCCAGTATGGTCTATCTGCCAGATATGGATAACATACAGCTGGGGGGGTGCTGCAGAAAGCAAAGTTTGTTAATAGGAGTAATGATAGAGGAGGGACAGTTAAATAGGGAACAGTAACGGCTGTTCTCCCTACCCACACCTTTCTTACTTTATCAGTCGCTGCTGGTTGATGGCTGCACTGCATGCTCCACCAGCGAACACAAGCAAACACAGTCTGGAGCTGCTACTGTAGGAGCTGCCCTGTGCCTCAGGCCCTTTGTTGCAGGGGCTGCATGGGCAGTGGGGCTGCACTGCGGCCTTTACTAATGAGGGGGTCAGTGGCCAATGGGGGTAGGGGAGACGGCTAAGGGGAGGGATAAAACAGCCCACAGGGAAATGGGGAGAGGAGGAGGAGAGACAAGTGCAGGAGCACTGATAAAAGGAAGAAAAAGTACAGAAGACGAATAGGATGAAAAAGGGGCAGAAGAGGACACAATAGAGAAAGAGTCTCACTCAGCTGCACTCTGGAATGGAAATGGAGTGCAGGGGGTCGAGAAGGAGCACACACACTTGCAGTAGCGAGGTCAGCAGCCAAAGTCGGGGAAGGGGAGACCTAAGGGGAGGGAAACAACTGCCCACAAGGAAGCGGGTAGAGGAGGGGGATAGAGGGGGATTCAGGAGTGCTGAAAAAAGGAAGAAAAAGCACAGACGGACCAATAGGAAGAACAAATAGGGAAAGGGGACACAAAGGAGAAGGGGTCCCACTCACCTGCACTCCGGAATGCAAATGGAGTGCAGGGGGGCCAGAAGGAGCACAAACACTCAGTCGCGAGGTTGGCAGCCAATGGGGGAAGGCTAAGGGGAGGGAAAAAACAGCCCACAAGGAAGCAGGGAGAGACGAGCACCAGAGCACTAAAAAAGGAAGAAAAGGCATGGAAGGACTAATAGGATTAAAAAAGGGAGAACGGGAGACAAAAAAGAAGGGGTCCTACTCACCTGCATTACAGAATGAAAATGGAGTGCAGGGGGGCCAGAAAGAGCACAAAAACTCACAGTAGCGAGGTCAATGGCCAAGGGGGGTTAGGGGATGCCTAAGGGGAGGGAAACAACAGCCCACAAGGAAGCACAGAGAGGAGGGGGAGGGACGAGTGTATGAACGCTGAAAAAGGAAGAAAAGGCACAGAAGGACAAATAAGATGAAAAGGGGGGGATAGGACACAAAGGAGATAGGGTACTGCTCATCTGCACTCCGGAATGGAAATGGGAAGCACGAAGAACGCAAGGGGAAAGGATTTAGGTAAGTTCCCAAGCACAGGGGTGTCCAGGCAGGAAACCTAGCACAACTGGCACCATGTACCAGTAGGTGGAGCCTTAAGTAGGTTCCCGTGTGTGATCTTGCGAGACATCAGGATCTTGCTGGATTCATGTAAATCTCATAGTGTCCCCTTTACCTGGTCCCAGTGAGCTCTCATGACAGGGTCCTCCTCTGGGGTAGGACTGGTACTTGATTTCTCCCTGGTAGCACCCCACCTCAGGCTAGGAGGGGTTCCCGTCCCCTCTTGACAAGGTCAGGGCTCTGACTTTGTCACATGAAGAAGGTGCAAATTCATCCAGGTCTGGATAGCAAGAAGGCAGCTATAAAGGGTACAGTCTGTCTCATTATAGAAGGAAGAGAAAGGAAAGACCAGTGAATTAACAGCTCAGAGGTAGCAGGAAAGACTAAAAGAAGAGATATGAGAAGAAAAGAGGAGAGTGTACAGATACAAAAGAAGAGGGCCAGGAACAGAGCCTTGGGGTACACCACATGGTGAGAGAAATGTAGCAAAGGACATCCCAGCCCAGGAAAATTAGTAGCTACGGCCACTTGGGCACAACTGGTACCACTGTAGTCAGGAGTTATATATAAGTTATATACAAGCGAAGAAAGAGTAGATAGAAGAGTAGAGGGATCCACTTTTTACTTTGCAGGTTAGCTTCTCACTGTTACCTGGAAAGTCAAGGTACACTGAATTATTATGTGTGGCAAGCCTGGGTAAAGTGCATTTAAAAACCTCTGCTCCTCCTTGTAGTTCACCTAAGCAGAATAAGTGGACTCACATATGCACTACTGGGTGAGAGGAATTACCCCACCAGGTTGATTGCGGCGGCTTTGCCTGTATGTTTAGTCAATGGATTTAGATTGTTTTTACTTGACCCATGGACTCTTTTTACCATTTCCATGTAATGAACGGTAGTGAGTGGGATAGCACTGCCTGTCTACTGGCTTGCAATTCTGGACAGCACTACTGTGAGTATATATTTGAGTTTTATTGTGCCATATTTTACATGGCTATGCACATTATTCCTTAGTTGAACGTTTAAGATTCCTAGAAGAAATTGACCTACATGTTTACTAATATTGGGTACTGGCTATTGATTCGCTTTAATATTTTCAATACTCACATGTTATCTCTACCAGAGAATAAAGACTACTAAACAAAAGAGCAAGAGCATACTTTTTGTGTTTCTAGGGACACTATATTGCAAGTGAAAACATTTTCTTTTTAGTGATGCACTGTGTAGGGAAGTTAATGATAACATCTTATGTTAATCAATTAGACACGGGTAATCAGAATTAGTTCTTTTATGTGTTCTGTGGATAGACCCCCAACAATTCTGTTCAATAGTAAACCTTTCAGGTGCTCTGGGCTAGTGGTTTTCTCTTGCACTAAGCACTGATACCCAATTCTCTTCAGCGCTATTCTCATTTGTAAAACCCGCCTTTACGCCAGGCGGGCATTTTGACCACCTCTTGTGTGGAGGTTAGCTCTGGCAAGCAGGTGATGAAAATTAATACTGCTTACTATTAAAAGCAACATGTACTAAGTGTGTTAGGTTTGAGGCAGAGCGTAGAAATATCTCTGGGTATTGCTTATGTTTGCATCTCTGCAGATCCTCTTCCCTTAATTGTGCCTCTGAGTATTCCTCATCCTTAGCAGATATCAGCTTTTCCCACAGCCTATATCGCTCCCTTTGCTATATCGATTCCAAGCTAATCCATTCTGGGCATTCACTTGAACGGATTGCCATTTTGGCATCCTATGTTTTCTTTCCGTCTATTGAGACAGTAGCCGCGCCTCCTGTCACCATCTTTAGGTGTGAGTAGGGACCGCTTTAGCTCTCTTCCAGATCTACACACACACATTTTAAAGGGAAAGCAGTGCCAGTCAGCTACCCCGCGATACAGTATGACCGCATCAAAGTTGAAATTTCAGTTATACTGGTACCTGCATTGTAGGCACCAGCAGAACCATATAAGTCACAGGGAGAATTGGTGAATGATAATATTAAGAGCATGTTTTGTTTTCCCTCCTACTTGACTGTTGATGTGTTTTCCACATTTTTGATACACCACATTGTTTTATCTCTTTGTTGTCCCTATTATCTATGGCAGCTATGAATGTGCTTACACAAAAATGCATTACTAAAAGGAAGAGGAACACACTCTTTTGTTCACCACAATCAATAGCATTATTTTGCTTTTCTCTATGAGTATTTTTAATGTGTGCAAACAATGTATGCACATGTGTGGGCCTTTAATAGTTAGTACTAGGTATGGTGGGCCAATTTCATGGAATTGTAGTGACTTGATAGCAGATTTTGAGATAGTGAGAGCACCCTCACAAACCGTGCAGTCAAGTCACCACAATTCTGTTAAATGACCAACATACCTATGCCCTCATTCCAACCCAAGTGTTAAGGGTTTAACGGCGCCGTCGGCGCCTTTAACCCTTAACGCCTGATTTCCACCTTAACGCCTGCTTTTAGCAGGCGTTAAGTACCAAGGCGCTAAGCGTCCTTGGCGCTAATTACGGCACCGTAATTTACGGTGCCGTAATTAGCGCCTTCCTCACTCCCATTATGCCCTATGGGGCAAAAATGGGAATGGGGAAGGGTAAATGGGGATTGGGGATTTACCGCCCCACTCACCTTGCAAGGGGGCGGTAAATCCGCCATCCACCATGGTCTAAACAGAGTTTACACCATGGTGGTAAAGTAGGGAACTTACCACCTGGGTTGGAATGAGGGCCCTAGTAATTAGGCCCATAGGTTTGCAGATACAGTGAAAAAAACACTTTCCACCATTACGATCTCAAGCCTTTTATTATGTCAATTGGCATTGTCCTGTGTGCAAGTACTAGCATGCGTACCTGTCTGCCTGCAAAATGGCTAAAAAGAATGATATTATAATAGCCTCTGCCTCCACCATGTAAATGATGGCATCTACAGAAAACACAGGGTTCAGTTCTTTTATAAGATCTGTTCACATGGTCTGCAGTATTAGACCATTGCTGGTTGGTTGGTGGGTTTGGTAGGCGTCAAATGAAAGGTCAAGTGCAATAATCATGGGAGCCATTGCAGTCTTCTGCAAAACACCAATCTACTCAGTTTAATCAGACCACACAACTCTTAGGTCTAGACTTTTTATGGACGAGCCCCACTTCTATTGATACTCACTGCAACCTCTTTGTGAAGCAGGCGAATGCAGCGTGGGCACAGCAGGAGTTGCCTTCACAGTGTTGGGGAGAATTCTGACACATGCATCTATAGAAGCAAAGTTATTATCTGGAAATGAGTTACCTTGAATGCTTACTGGATGCACCAGTGAAAGTCTGGGATTGCTCCTGAAAGCTAGCACATTGCACTGGACCTCACCACATCTCAGCCTTACCCTCAACCCCATCTGCCTGCATTCTCCTTCCACCCTTAGCACCACCCGTATACCCCCCCAGCTCTCTGCCTAGTGTATACTGACGCCCTGCGCTGTCCGCACTGTCAAACTGCCTTCTCACTATCCACTGCTTGAAATAAACTGCACATTGGTTCATTGATCGGCGAATGTTCAATTTCACATATTGTAAGCTATTACACAGCATTCCCATTTTCCTCTGTGTGGTGGTGCTGGCTTAATACTCTCAGTGGAAAAGTAGGACAAGGCTGTAGGAATGCAGAGAGATCCAGAACCTGGCTCCTTCAGTCACCTTTATGATGCAAAAGGTCTATTCCAAAATGTAAATAGTTAGATTAGGTTAAATGTAGGTCGTTTGGTAACTAAGCTTATAGCATGATCACGACGAAACCTAGCATCCTGCAATTGCAGTTTGAAAGAAATGTGGGAAGATCAGCCTGTCCTTTGTGAGCATCACAGAGGAGATTCAACCTGCAGCTTCATTCTGGAGCTGCGTGTGCGCGGCCTAAGCACACCTACCGCACAGCCACAAACACACATCATAGGGTCATTCAGTAATTAACTTTATTCACATGCCTGCCGCCCTCACATAAGCAATGGTCAGCTGATCATGCGACGCAAGCCACTGTGTCCCTTGGTCAGGTGACCACGGGGCGACGCTACATATATCCCCAGAATAACCTATCTTACCCCATTTCTTCAATCCATTGTCTCAGTCTTCGAATGGTATGACATGGTCTGTTATTAACTTGGTGTGAGTCACTTTCTTCTCTTTGTGCTCCTCCGTGCAAGCTCTGATCCTCTTCTTCGGATTCATCTTTGTCTCCAGAGTATCCTGACATTCCCTTTGCATAATTCTCCTCACTCCATGCTAGGGTGATCTGTGGTCTTCCGACATCAGTCTTTCTGAACAGTGAGCTGTTCTTGTCACCGCGCACGTCTCTTTTTTCCACCGTCACCATAGACCCCTATGCGTGATGGTCAGGGGTCAAACGGTGGGACGTCCTTATGGGACTATGTTGGACCAGGTCATGATGTCCTACTTTCAGGTCAGCTTCCTGTGCCCAGTTTCGTCGATCAGCATATACCTTCATTCTGTCCTTTGCTTGACCATCTCTCTTTCTTATATCCTGTTCTTCTGCGTTCTCCTCAGAGGGTTTGTGTTCTTGGGGCTTTCTTGACCGCACACTGACCAAATATCAATTCAGCTGGGCAGGTTCCAGTGGAGTTATGTGGCGTTTTCCTATAATCCCGTAGCAACTGATAGAGTGACTGCTCAACAGGAATGTCAGTGATCTTAGCTATACGGATGGCCTTCTTGATGTTTGCCATGAATCGCTGAAACGTTCCAATCGCTTGTGGCCACAGTGGCGTGATTTTGCAGTCATAGAAACCCATGTTGCTGGCGAAGTCGTGGAAGTCTTTACTGATGAACGGGGGACCATTTTCTGATTTGACCACCTTGGGGACTCCGAATGCTGAGCATATCCGGTCTAGCATAGGTATTATGGCTACTGTGGAGGGTACTATTTCTGCTTCTGGGTACCTTAAATATATTCATTGGGGGGAGGAAGAATAGCTCATGGGCAACGCGTTTGTCTTGGAAGCAGGACAACAAGGTGCAACACGGGTTTGAATTGCGATCCCGTGCTTAGAAACCACTTGCTGGTATTAAGCATGTTCTAAATGAACAATAAAATAAATAAAAATCCAGTACCATCAGTACCATCAATATGTATTCCCCTGATCTGAGCAGGCCATAGTAATCAATCGCTACTTCCTCCCACACACCTTCCAGCAGCGGGGTCATGCGCAGGCGCTCTGGAAATGCTGGGGGCTGTAGGCTGAGACATATGTGACATGATTTCAGCATTGTCGCAATCATCTTGTCCATGCCTGGGAACCACACTCTCCTCTGCAGCATGCGTTTGGTAGACACGATCCCCAGATGCTGTTCATGCGCGATGTCAACCGCCCGTTGACAAACCGATGCTGGCAACATGATCCAGTCTCCTTTTGAGGATCAGTGATGAGGGAGACATGGGCAGCTGAACTCTGGACTTTGCGAGCGTCTTGCACACGGACCCATCCAAAGCTTTGTTTCGTATGCCAGTCTTGAATGATTCCAACTGCCCTTAACTTATGCACGACAATGCAAGGCACAGTGTTGCATTTTCCACTGTACACCTTCATCAGTTCCTCCATTGAGATGTACCGCATGATGGATGACGTAATTATTGTACCCGTCTGCTCGGTTGCTCGATGCCAGGGGCCCCCCGAGAGGGTGACGAGATAGAATATCTGCGGGATTTCCATCTTTCCCGGGTTTGTGGACGATGATGTATTTGTACTCTTGTAGACGTAGTCCCCACCTCGCTATTCTGGGTAGCATCTGAGCAGTTGGCTTCCTGTATATCGTGACGAGTGCCTGATGATCGTAAGCCGTTTACTGTACAGGAACAGATGGAAATGTTTGCACGCCCAGACGACTGCAAGGGCCTCTTTTTCCACTTGTGAGCATCTCTGTTCTGCCTCAGTGAGGCTTTTGCTGGCATATGAGACCACTTTCCTCTGTGCGTGTTCACTCCCAGAGTGCTGGGCCCGGACCGCCCAAGACCCTCTGGGCTTGCATCTACCATTACTTCGGTGTGCATGTTGGGATCGAAGTAGGACATGCACACAGCAGCGGCAATGTCCCTCCGGATCCTGTGAAATGCCTCCTGTTGTGATGTATTTGCCTGCTAGGATCTGATACAGTATGTGTATAAGCCCCATTTGAACAGTTGACTTGAAACTCGGTACACATCCACTTGCAGCTTCGGTTGCTAGAACGTAGACGAGTATGTAATCATGTTTGTCCTTGTGTTTGCATGGTGTTGTAAAAGCACCTAGGAATGGGAGCGGTTCCTTGGCTCCGTAAGCGTAAATTGCTACCCACGCTTTCTTCAGTTTTGGCTTGTGTTGCAGCTTGAGATATTCCGACTCTGGCATCGTGTTGATGGTGGCTCCGGAGTCCATGAGGTACTCAAATTCTTGTCCCTGTATGGAGAGCGGTAGTGGGGGGCTGTATTCAGATGTTGTGGGATTGCCCAGGGCGTATAGATACCCTCTCCTCTTCCTGTCCGTGCTCGATTGCGAGTCAGACTCGCTTGTGGACAGCGTGTTTGTGTGCAGGTGGCAAATTCACCTCCTCCCTTTGGATCTGTTGTTGGGTGATGGGGAGTTTCTTGCTCGTGTGTGTCATTTCTCCTTGTAACGCCGTCTTTCCGGGATTCTATTCCTCTCATCTCAGTGGTGCCAATATGGTGATTTGGGCCGGTGTGATTTCTGATCCGAAGAGCTGGTCTTTGCAGCCTTTGGGTTCCAGCACAGGGTGCAAAAATGGTCTTCGCCTCCGCAGGCATAGCATGTCTAGCCGATAGCTGGGGATGACCCGTCGTGGGAAAGGTCGTAACCACAACAAAAACACTGCTTTTTTTCTTGCCGGGCGTCTTGCGCTGAGTTTTGATGAGTCATGATTTTGTTTATGGCCTCTTCTTTGATGGACGGTGGTGCGGAGATGTGGGTCTTACTCAACGCAGATAATTTGGTTAATTTCCTATCCTGGGAAAGGCAGACGGGTTTCACAGTGAAAAATATGCGATATACAGTCATCCAATGTGACATAAAGTAAAGACTCTTCGTATAGGCATCCAATGCCTCCAGAGAGAGTTCATAAAAACACATGCATCTCATGATCACAATTTAAACCGACCTGAGTGCATCTCAGGTAACAAATTAGTTTACATTCTAATTGTCTTACATTGAGCCTTACATTACCACCTCTTTTTCCTTTCTTAGCCTTAATGAGTCTAATAAAGTGTAAGTGCAGACATAGGTGTCAAGGGCTAGTAGGGGCTGTAGGGATACAGAAACAGTCCCCGAGTGCAAGGGGCACCAGGGGGGCAGTGCAGGTGTGCAGCTGGCGGGGAGGGGACCTGGTCCCAAGATCAGAGGGTAGCCAGATAACCAGTACAGTTTCAGATTCAGCCAGGAGATTAGCAGGGGAGAGGAGGAGAGAACGCAGAAGCAGGAAGGTCTTGAGGTGCATCATGAACCAGAGATGGTTCTCCTCAAGTTTCAGAGAGGCAGGGAGGCTGTTCCAGAGGGAGGCCCAAGCAGAAGAAAGAGATCTACCACCAACTCATTGCTTGGAGAAGCAACTGACCCTGAGGGAGTTGGAGACGGATGAGCGGAGAGCCCAAGAAGGAAGATATTTAGGAAGAGAGAGTTGAAGGTATTGAGGCCCCAGGCCCCAGAAGGCCTTGTGGACAATGCAGAGGGTTTTGGACTTAATCCTTTTTCACAAGCCTAGTGTAGGTTATATATTGGCCACCATGTACCCCCATCTCTTCCTGCAACCTCTGAAAGTCCAATGCCTCCCCTTCCTGCCATATATCCCCGAGGGTGGCCAGGCCTACCTATTTCCAGTATCTACGGACCGATTCAAGTAGTTGAGAGTCGCTCCGCACAGCGCCGCCAAAGGGGCCTGCTGAGAGTACGGCTCCGAGTCCCCCCCAATCTTCCATGGCCTGTGCCAGATCTCCCAGCCCAGCCTCAGTAGCCGCCCCCTGCCCACCAGTTTGTCTCTGCACAACCACACCACTTCCATCAGAAAGTATGGGGCTGAATCTCCACGCAGAAGCCTAGCTTCCGCCGAGTCTTCAGCTGAAAGCCACCTGGCCACGTATTGCAGCTGCCCCGCCAGGTAATAGAGTTCAAAATTAGGCGGGCCTATCCCCCCCCGTCACATGGGTTCTGGAGCTTCCACAGAGCAACCCTATTCCTAGAGCTGCCCCACACGAAAGCCCTATACACGCTATGAAGTTTCGCGAATAGGCTTCTAGGTATCAAAAACGGGACATTCACGAAAAAGTGCAAGAGTCTAGGCAGGACCACCATCTTGAGCAAGGCCGCCCTCCCCATCATGGTCAGGGGCAATCTAGACCAGAATACCATGCTGTTCTTGATCCCCTCTATCGCCTTTTCCGTGTTATGCTTGTATTCTGCCTCGACCTTGTGGTAAATATTTATTCCCAAATACCTAAATGTCACGGGCTGCCATGGTATTGGCAGGACAGGCAGCCTCTGTACCGGGACATTCCTGTATCTGCCCAAAGGAAACAGACTAGACTTTCTAGGGTTCACCGATATGCCTGAGAGGGTGGCGTACCGTTCTATTACCTCCAGCACATACTGCAGGTTTTCTTCTGGATAACGCAAATAAAGGAGCATATCATCCGCATATAGTGATATCAGGTGCCCTCCACTGACAGTGCTTATGCCCACCTCCCCATATTGTTGTCGCAGGCATATTGCCAGCGGCTCTAATGGCAGTATATATAGCATGGGTGACCAGGGGCATCCCTGTCTGGTCCCCCTGCAAAGTTGGCAGGTATCTGAGACTGTGGACCCTGTTTTGATTCTCGCCATCGGGGTGCTGTAAAACAACTGGACTCATCTGAAGTATCCAGGTCCCATTCCATACCGAGTCGAAGGCCTTGACTGCGTCTAACGACACTATAGCCAACTCGCCCGTGTCCTCCTCAGTTTGGTCAATGATATGGTGTAGCCTCCTGTGGTTATCAGTGATGTTCCTGCCTGGAACATATCCCGTCTGATCTGGGTGTATCAGTTTCCCAATCACCTTCTTCAGTCTATTAGCCAGCACAGCCGTAAGTATTTTGCTGTCCTGGTTAAGCATGGACAACGGTCTGTAAGACCCGCACTCCACGGCAGGCTTGCCTGGTTTCAAGAGTGGGATGATCACAGCCTCACAGAGGGACAATGGGAGTTCCCCCTGCTCATAGGCCTCGTTGAAAGTGGCAAGCAGTGGCTGAAGCAGCTCTTGCTTGTATGTTTTGTAGAACTCACTGGGCCGCCCATCCGAACCAAGCGCCTTGCAAGTGGGCAAATTCTGAATCACTACCTCCAGCTCATCCGAGGTGACGGGTGCGTCTAACTCCGCGCCTTCTAGGTCATCCAGGGTGGGCAGTTCTATGTCCTCCAATGTGTCCAGTATGTCTTGACACATATCCTCCCCCGTGTCCTCATACAAGTGTCTGTAAAACCTAAGGAACTCCTCATTTACCTCTTTCTGGGTGTTGCATATGCAACCTCTCTCATCCTTAATCTCACTGATCACCGAGCGGGGGGGTCTCACTCTTATACAGCCAGGCCAGCAGACTGCCCGGCTTGTCGCCCCCTGCGTGTATCCTCTCTGTATATTTCCTGTAATTGAGTCGGCATAGTCTATCCCAGAGTGCGCTGCAGGTCAACTGTAGCTCCTTTACTTTGGTTCTATTATCATGAGCGGTGCTCTCACAATGCGTGAGATCCTCTAGCTCCCTTTCCACCTCTTGGAGTTCCCTTTCGACACCCCCCTGTAGCCCCTTAGCTTTGGAAATGGCTACCCCGCGCACCACCACCTTAAACGCTTCCCACAGTGTGCCCACAGAGCTTACGCTTCCCGTATTTATATCAAAGTATTCTTCGATGGCATCCCTCAGGCCCTCCCGAAACCCCTCGGTCCTGAGTCTCCATGTAGGGATCCGAGGTCTTGGGGGCTGGTGTCTCCAGTCTACCACCAAGAGCGAGTGGTCAGATAGTACTCGGGCCTTGTATTCCGCTCCTTCTATGTCTCTCACTATCTCGGCTGTTACAAACATGTAATCTAACCTTGTGTGCAAATCATGTGGCGCTGCGTAGTGTGAATACTGCCTATCCGTGGGATGCAGCCTTCTCCACGCATCTTCTAGGCCTAGGTCTTTCAGTAAGGTACCCAGCGCTTTGGCCGCCGTTGCCGTTTTCCTACCCTGTCCTTGGACCTGTCCATTCTGGGATTCACGGTACAGTTAAAGTCCCCCCCCCCCACACTACCGTACCCCCTGCCAGGGGGCCAAGTTTACTGTAGAGGGTCCTAAAGTAAGCCGCTGTGTCGTTATTGGGGGCGTACAAATTTATGATATGCACTTCCCTGTTTTCCAGGAGACCGGTTACCACCCCCATTCTACCCTCCGGGTCCACCGTAGAATCAAGCACCCGAAACGGCACATGAGGCGCCACCCAAGTAATGACCCCTCTAGCATACGCCGAGTACGCCGCCCCCACAACATTGCCCTTCCATTTTCTCCTGACCACCTCCAGCCTTTCCCTAGTGAGGTGGGTCTCCTGAAGCAGGGCTATGTCTACACGCATCCTCTTTAAGTACAACATCACTTTGTTACGTTTCAGGTAGCTGTTAAGGCCCCGTACATTCCAGGTCACAATTATGAGATTACCCGATGCCATCCGGTCGGACTATCCCCATTCCATCCCTTCCCATAATGCTCCCCATGCTAGTTTGTTTCCTGGCTCTCTCCCTTCTATTCCCAAACAATACCCCCCCCCAACTTCACACCACTGCACACAACTCCCCCCCTCTCCCCTCCCCGCCAACCCCCAACAATAGCCCAGCTCCATCCCTGGATCTCAGGCCTACCCACGTCTGGACCCGTCTCGTGTCCGAGGACAAGGACCCCGCGGGGTGTCACCTTTCTAACAGTGACCTAACTAAATGTACTACTATTGGGCACAGAGGGTGCTCCCCAGGAGCTCCCAGTCATCTATTTAGGAAAAGTGCATTCAACGGGACCCGCCGGCAGATACCATGACTTCCTCCCCACAAGCACAATATCGTACTATATTCCAGTCCCAATGTCGTAACTATGGCCTCATGGGTGCCTCTGCAACGTGCTACTTATCTCCAGCCGCTTCTGTCTTGGCATCCGATTCCTGAGGTCGACCCTGCATATCCAGCCACTCCATCGCTTCGGTCGGCGTCTCAAAGAAGAGGGATCTGTTCTTATAAAAAACCTTTAACCTAGCGAGGTAGAGCAACATGTAGCGATGGCCTGCTTCTCTAAGCCTCCTTTTCACCGTTCCAAAGTTCATTCGACTCCGCTGTACGAGCAGCGTATAGTCCGGATACGCCGTTATTTTCGCTGAACCCCTTTCTATTGTATCTCCTTTCCGGAAAAATTTGAGGATCTTTTCGCGGTCACGATAGTTCAAGATCTTCGCGATCAACGGCCGCGGGGGGGCTCCTGGGGCCGGTCTCCTGGTCAGGGTCCTATGGGCCCTTTCAACCGCGAACCCCTGGGTTAGAGGCCAAGGACAAGTCTCGCAGTCCTGTTTTGGATGAGTTGCAGAGGGTAGAAGCAGGCAGATTTAGAAAGAGGCTGTTGCAGTAGTCCAGCCTAAAGAGAACCAGAGCTCTGGATACGGTGAGCTTCTGGGGGAAGGAGAGGAAAGGAAGAATACCTCTGAGGAGATGCAGCTGGTAGTGTGACTTCTTAGAGACGTCAGAGATGTGAGGAGAGCAGGAAAGTGTGGCTCTTCACTGAAGCATCGGCACCGTTAGCAATGGTGCCAGTGCTTCAGTGAACCCATTCCTGTGACTCCACGGGACTGGGACTTACACTTTCCGCCGCCTGACATCCCGGATCGTTGGGACTTATAATGCCCCAGTGACAGCGGGATGTCAGCCAGCGGAAACAGCGTTACGAGAACAGCAGCAACCCGCCAACCTCGTAATGAGGTCATTTGTCTTTGCACTTCCAGTCAGATTTCAATATAATCTCTCCTTCTTGCAAAACACACCTATTACCACATCACATCTTCCTAAACAATAAAGTTTTGAAAGGATGTTTTCTCCACATTTCATTACACACATTAATGGCCTTGCCACCACAACCTTATACCACTTGGCAGTACTTCAATTGTCTTCTTCCTGGTACGAGTGAGGGGTTTGAGCGAAGAGTTAAGGCAGGGCTCACAAAATCTCCTTGCCCACTCGCATAGAGGTAGAGATTTCATGAATGACGAGGGCCATTCGCATGGGCCTCTCCCTTCATGGCGACTACAGGGATGTAGGAATCTTTAATTTGCTATTTACTGCAAACAAAAATTCTTTGTAGTAAATAGCCAATAGGTGTTTCATTGTGTGCGGTCTATGTAAGCTTACCCGCACCGCTGTTTCCAGACCGGCAAACTAGGAGTCTGTGCGTGGGTACCGTTCTGCCCGCCAGGGTCAGACCTGGCGGGCGGAACGGAACCCGCCCGCAGAGCTTCACAGAAGCACCGGCACCGTTATTAACGGTGCTGGTGCTTACATGGTCCCCATTCCCATTGAGTCCTGTAGGACTCAAATGGAAATGGGGATTTACCATTTGCCGGCGCCTGACTCCCCGGAACGCTGGGCTTGTAATACCCTGGTGTTACTGGCAAGACAGGCACTGGTAAATGTTGCAAATGCGTCGGAAACCCGCCAATAGCACTGGCAGGGTTACCGCCAGAATTGCAGTGAGTCCCTTAGTTTGAAAATTAAGGTAGCAACCAGGTGTGTTTAAATGCTGCTTTGCCATTTTGATGTGATCAGTCTTGTGGAAAATCACCACATTTCCTCCCTTATCTGCTATTTTTCTAATAAACCTATCATCGTTTATTAAACTGTAATGCCTTCTTGTCATAATATCCAGGTTCCCTGTACTTTTTTTTTTTTTGGTCCATGTTATTATATTTTTCGTATGTAAGTGTTGTATAAAATGCATTTTTGAAGTTGACAGTAGGCAATGTCGGAACACATTTTGAAGTTGATTTAAGTTTAGATGTAATTAACATGTCAGTATATATCTGTCATTTTTGAAGCATCGGTAAATTAGATGGTTATGATCCCTCTGCTAATGATAATATCAGGTGTCCTCTATATCCTGCATTCTTAATACCCTGATAATCTACTTGATCAGTTGGTTGTGTGACGGGATCACAGTTCTGTAAAAAAATGTCCAGTTTTAATTTTCAAATGAATGTATGTGTCAATATACACCTTCTTTAAATTAACTTCACAACTTGGAGGAAATGATAGGACCTTGTTAAGGAAATTGATAGATTCAAAATTAAGTCTGCCACTTCTGGTAGGCGTGTCTTCAGATCTGAGACCTTTCTCACTCTTCTGATCTCTTCTAATTCTCCCACTTCTGTGTCCTCTTCCTCTAGGGCCTCATCTCTGCATGTATCTGTCGGCATATCTTGTTCTTCTGACATCTGACTTGTGTGCTGGTACTTGGCCTGTTACCCACATCATCTTGGGAGAGCTACACCCTTTCCTTTCAGTAATAAGGGGTAGTCGCACCCAGGTGCTATCTGGAGTATTAATACTTCAATATATATCTTCCGTCTGACCATCAAATCAGAATCCTCTTAGAATCCTTGCTATCTCTCTAGAATACCATTCATGAGATGTCCTGAAGATTTAAGGAACCCGGTTGCATGACATTGAACTGCCCTGGAATATCTCAAAGAAATGTACTACTAAGAACCAAGAAGTGACAAGACCCAACCTCTACCCACTACAGCCACCAGCTGTACCCCTCAAGTAACCCCTTTCCTAAAAATCTCTGACTCCTACCGTACCTATCTTCTATAAACAACCACACTCTCAATCCATGCTTCCCAACTTGGTTAGCTCTGCTTCCCTTACAGCCCTGCATACAAGTAATGGCTACTCATCAACACTACATGTTTTCTCTATCTGCCTTTACCACTATCAGACTAACACCCCCAAATCTGCCTTTCTTACAGAGCTATGTACAGCAAGACCAACATAATTGTCAGGAGGGCACTATACAAAGACCACTAACCTTACCTTACCCATGGTGTTGGATGTGTGATCATTATCCGATCCATGGTCATGGATAGTCATGTTGATTTTGTGCTTTGTGTTTTTTCTTCAAAGGGCCCATGCCTTTGTGAAAGCTCTGGACTCCTCTTCTAATTTAAACAAAAGAAGGGTCTTCTGGGTAATGACATCTGAATCTTCAGGTTCTGTAGACAGACATAACACTCTCATCAAATGTTGAAAATGAATGATCCTGTAGGTCACTGTTCCGCCTCTACCCTGGCGTGGTGCAGTTCGTTGCGGTGCAAATATTGCGGAAACCATGCATTATAGGACATTGAAATGTGGTTTTCGAGGTCCCATCGGAGGGACCTTGAGTTTTTTTCCTTGTGTCGGGACCGGTTGAGAAACAAAATGTTTTGTTTCTCTTCCCGGTAAACATGGTTTACGGCTTTGTCGGCAGACACCATCTTGCACAAATCATCTCGACAAGTAATTTCACCTGATGCAGCAAACCTCTTAGTTACTTACCTGTAACTGTATTTCTCCAGCATTGGTATCTCTCATAGATTCACATGCTTGAATACTCCCCGTTGTTAGAACAGGAATCCTCACCGATTTAAACAATAATTATTTATATACAGTATTTCCCATAGGAAAAGGCAATAAGAGTTGGCCATTATGTCTAATGAGACAGTTACTTGTGTAGTCCCTCCACCTCACTTTGGCCCTTAATGACCCCAACCAATGAGGTAGCAGGACTTAAACTCCACCCCAGGCAGCCATCTTCAGATTTTGAGCCATATATTGACTCCCTATATGATGACTTTCGGGCCTTGGAGCAGCCTCTCAGGGGAGGCGGATGGGCGCATGTGAATCTATGAAAGATACCAATGCTGGAGAAATACAGTTACAGGTAAGCAACTAAGACTTCTCCAGCATTGGATATTTCATAGATTCAAATGCTTGAATAGAATCCAAGCAGTTAAGCATGCCAAAAATGGTTACACCATGGAGGTTAAACTTCAGCATCCATAAAGTATAGCAACTTAACATAAGCCACATATACTTAGGAAGGCAGGAGAAATAGGCTGCTCCTACCTTAAACAAACAGATGGCGGAGTACTGCCTGTCCGACCGCTGATTCCCTGTTGGTGTCTTCTATTAAGCAGTAATGCCTGGAAGGCGACAGACGCTGCTCTACCTCTGGTGGAGTGAGCTGTTGGTGGTGCAGTGAGCGGGTCACCTTTTGGACTGTGGCAATGGCTGATGCAATTTGTCACCCAGCGTGAGAGACCTTGTTTGGAGATGCACTGTCCTTTAGTGCGACCTGGGAACGCCACTAAAAGTCATGGGGAGGTACGGAACTCCTTGGTTCTTTGTATGTAGAATTTCAAGACTCGCGTAATATCTAGAGATTGTAGCGCACGTTCTGCCGTTGTGTGTGGAGACTATTTTAGGTAAGAAATGAGGATGTGTTCTGAGGATGATGCGGTCCTTCTAGAATAAGGTGAAAGGAGGTTCCGATGAGAGAGCCTGGAGTTCACTCATTCTTCTAGCCGATGTGATGGCTACTAGAAAAGCAACCTTCCAGCATAGGAACTTAGGGTCACATCTATCGATGGGTTCATAGGGTGCCTCCATGAGTGCAAACAAAACTGTATTTAGGCTCCAAGCGGGTACCGGTTCCGGCATTGGCAGAAAAGTACAGAGTAATTCCTTGAGGAAAACTTTGATCGCTAGATTGGCAACTAATGAAGCTTGACTAGTGTTTGTTGTAGAAGCTGATATGGTGGATAGATGTACTTTAATGGGGGACAACGAGAGTCCAGCTCTTGCTAGGTGTAACACATATGGTAACACTTGTTCCACTGATGTTGTAAGCGGATCTATGTGTTAAACTTCACACCATGTAGTGAAATGGTTCCACTTCTTGACATATGTGGTCTGGTTGGATTGTGCCCTAGACACTCTAGTAATCTCCCAACATTCTGAAGGTAATGTAAGATTCGCAAATTTTCCCTGTTCAGGAACCATGCCTTGAGTGACAGGTTTGATGGGTTGTGGTTGAGAACCTTGTAGTTCTCCTGTGATAACAATCTCTGATGAGCTCTGAGGCGACCACATCAGAGGTAGAAGCTATCATTACTAGCCTAAATCCGTCTAGATGCCAAGGTGATATTTGTCCAGCAACAATCATATAAGAGGGGGACGAAGGAATTCGCTTCATTCATTACCTCTCTCTTTAACGCCTCATTCGGATCATGCATTGTCCCCAAAAACCTCAAAGATGACTGGGTCATGCCTCTCCTCCAAAAACCGAACCTAGACCCTAGCATTCCGACTAACTTTAAAACTATAACCACCGTGCCTTTTCTTCATAAAATATTGGACAAAGTTCAAAATCATCTCAAAGCTAATAACCTTCTAGGTTTCCGCCAATCTGTATTTAGACCAAGACACGGTACAGAGACAGCCTTACAGGACTTAAAAATCCAGATGGATGAATCTAAAGACAAAGGAAACCTTGCCCTTCTTCTCCTACCTGACTTATCACCTGCGTTCGATTTAGTCGACCATAATATCCTAACTAAACACCTAACTGCAGCAGCCTCCGTCTCTCCCAAAGCTGCCGTCTGGATCCAGTCATTCCTTACAGATAGGACTATGAGGGTCTTTTCTCCCACTGCCTCAGCTGAACCCACCCGATCACGTGTGGAGTACCCCAGGGATAGTGTGTCACCTCGACCTTATACAATATCTTTATGAAGCTATTGTTTGACCATTCGGATGACCTAGGCGTCTCCTACACTAATTACACAGATGATACACAGATCCTCATCATTCACTCAGACTCCTATGATAAAGATTCCAATCTACTGAACGAAATCTATATTAGAGTACAGGCATGGATGGCCAACCACGGTCTATGTCTCAATGACGAGAAGACTGAGCTACTGCTCATCGGCTCCAAGTCACATCTGAATCAACTAGATTCCCAGTATAACTTGTTTAACATTGATGGGAACAACATCACAGTATCCAAGGATGTCAAAACTTTAGGAGTGTATTTGGACTCTACTCTTTCAGTCGCCAGACAAGTTACAGCAACAGCATCCGCTACGGCATATACATCCAAACTGATTAATGGGTGCAGGCATTTATTGTCCTGTCACAGCTGTATCACCATGGATAGAGCACATACTCTCAACACTGGACTATTCTAACACTCGGACACCAGCAAGCGCAACTTGAATAAGCTTCAAGTACTACAAAACAATGCTCTCAGAACTGCTCTAAACATACCTCGCTCCCACCACATATCACAAATAAGACGCAGCACTACCTGGCTCCCAATACAAGACAGGATAACATTCCGAACCCTAACGATCACCCACAAATGCATCTCTAATTCGGCCCCCAAATATCTGGTAGATAAATTCTCTAGAAAGTCCCGTAGACCTACTAGATCCAACTATTCTTAATGTTCCCAAATACAAACTTCAAAAAGCTGCTGGTTCCAGTTTCCCAGTGCTAGCAGCTAAGACTTGGAATTTCTTACCTTCAGCACTAAGAGCCGAGCCGTCCTTCTGGGCTTTTAGAAACTAAGTAAAAATGTGGCTCTTCTCCCAGCTTAACTAAGGAACTTCAGCCCACCCCTCCAGTCTACATGAACGTCTGTGCACAGATTTGTAACACTATGCGCCTGCCACCTACGTTCTCACTGTTGCAACCCTTTTCTATGTACATATTTAACTCGCCGGCTAGGCATATTATCTTGGCCTGTAACACAAGCTAACTCCCCACCTCTCTTTTTCTCGTTGTATCAACTTACCTCTGCAACCTTCTATGTATATAATTTACTCCTACATCCCGTCCCCTTTCCTCCATACTTATGGGCCATTCCTCCATCCTGTGGGACGGGACCGGAGCACTTTGTAAAAGCATCAAAAATTTTGCAAAACATTTAGTCCTTCCTCTCTTTCTACGCGGGGCCCGGCACGCGGCCAAAACCTCGCCCATCTCGGCTCCACCCCGCGCATCACCCATCAGTCCTTTTCTCCGCTCATTCGGGACTGGACGCACTTGCACCCGCGGAAGATCTTCTTCCTTTTTTTCCTCCTCTCTGGCTCTCGCTAGCGATCGTGTACTAGTCTGTCTATGTCGTTCAAACTAGACTTTCCAGATTGTTCTTCGTGTCACTGACGTTTCACGAGGTTGGATCCCCATCCTCTTTGTTTAGAGTGTTTGGGTCCGGACCACCGTTGGGACTCCTGTTTTTATTGCGATTCCCTTTCGGTCCGTGCACTTCAATGTCGGTTGGATCGGTGGGAGGAGGTGTTTCAACGTACTCCTCCTTCGCATTTTCAATCTTTTATCGACAAAAAGAAGAAACGCCTGGTAAGTTCTTTAGTTTACAGAGCACCCTGGCCGGGAGACACCTTTCCGGGGCTCTTCCCGGGCCCGGAGGAGCGTCAACCGCTCTATCACCGGGGATTGCCCCGAGGTGCCTTCTGGGCCCAATAATTGTTCCGGAGTTTTCTCTGAGGATCTCCGTAAGGGGCCTGTGGATACCTGAGTATGCTCCGAGGCCCCTCCTGTGGGGGCTGCTTGTAGACCCAGTTCTACTGAGTCGTGGGGTACCAGAGCTCGCTCTGAGGCCTCTTTATCAGCTTCCCTCAAAAGAACCGGGATGCGCCCCGAGGCCTTGGTTGGGCTTGGTGTTACCGAACGGATGTTCGAGGCCCGCACTAGTAAGGCTGTTACAAGACCTGGGTCTGATGTCCCCCGTACAGAGGCTAAAGTAACCAACATTTCTGAGAGGCCCGACAAGGACTTATCGGTGAAAGTTGTTTCTCACCGTTCCCGCTCTTGTGTTGCGACGCCAGAACTGCAGAGGGGGCAAGGAGTGAAAGTTCCTCCTTTACCGGCAGTGCCGAGGTCCTTCCTGTGAAGGCTAGTTTGGCTATTGGTATGTCACAGAAAAATTCCAGGCCTCATAGTACCGGCTCGGCCGAGGTTCCTTATGTAAAGGCTAAAATTAAGACCCCTGACCCACCAATGGGGACCCCTGCCTCACTTCCACACGTGCCGCAGTTCCCCTCAGGTGATGGCAAAATGGCGGCCGTTCCCGACACGACCACGTTGGCCATTTTGGGCACTTCCCCTACAACTACGCCATCGGCTTCAGGTGTAGGAGTTGGTTCTGCTGGTGAACATACAATGCCTTGTGCGCATCTGTTTCGTCCAGTTTACGACTGAAACGCTCGGATGCCCCTTCCGCACAATGTCTCGTGGCCTGTGGGTTCGGCACCCTTGATTTTTGTGGACACTTCGAGGGATGGACCTGTGTGGCAACCCCCCCACCCTCTGCATCCCTGGATTTATCCTCCTCATGAGAGGTCTCCTCCGGCAGCTCCAAAACCGTCTCCGGAGGACACCTTTTTCGGCAAATTTCAGACGCTCATGCGTGCCGACCCCATGATAGAGTATTTCAAGGGGCTTTTTAGGGAGATATGCCCGCCTGCGCCTCCAGCTCCACCCGCTCCCACAGTGGCGCTGCCGGCACCGCCCTTGCCTAGGGTGTCTCCCCCGACCGGAAATCCCGCAGAGTGGATACCCCTTCGGGTAATTCCCGCCGGAGGCAGCAACGGACTTGGTTTTTCTCCCACTCCTCAGCCTCCTCCTCAGGTGGTAATACCATTGAAAAGCCTGCCAAATGAGGGTTCTCCTCGCTCGCACAAGACCCCGTGGGAGGACGCATTGCGTCTCATCGGGAGGCGTGGCAGACCATCACCGAGGACAGGTGTGTCTTGTAAGTCGCTTGGGCATGCTTCTGCTTACCCTTAACCCCTACCCCACCCTTCAACCCTGCTTTCCAGCAGTCGGGGTCGTCCTCCCTAAAAGCCGAGGTTCAGAAGCTTCTGGACCTCAGAGCTGTGGAACCCGTTCCGCTTGGGAAACGAGGGGAGGCCTCTACTCCCGGCTGTTTACGGTGCCCAAACACAGACAGGCTGGCTGGCGCACCATCCTAGACTTTTCCCGGTTCAATCTTTTCCTACCCCAAGAGAAATTCAAGATGATCACGCCTGGCCAGATACGGCCCTCCTTGCAGATGGGCGATTGGCTCAGCGTGGTGGACTTTCAGGATGTGTACATGCATATTCTGATCTGGAATCCACACAGGAGATATCTCCGTTTCTCTGTGGGAGAGGAGCACTTCCAGTTTCGAGTGCTTCCTTTTGGCCTCAGCTCGGAGCTGCATGTCTTCACGAAGATGATGATATGATGTGAAAGGATATGTGATAGGATATGATATGGCATTTATAACGCGCCTATGCGCGAGTGATTGCAGCCTATCTTCATCTGCAGGGTATCCATGTGTATCCGTATTTGGACGACTGGCTTTTACGCAGCCCTTGCCCATTGAAAGCCACCTGCAATCTTCAGTCTCTCCTCCAGCTCCTGTTCCACCTCGGGCTGTTGGTGAACTGGCTGAAATCTTCCATGACAGTCTCTCAGGATTTGGTTTTCCTGGGTTTTCGCTGGGACACGATCGACTACCGAGTATATCTGACCGGGGACAGAATGGCAGATCTGTTGGCCACGTGTCAGATGTTTGCGCAGTCGGAGAACATGTTGGCCTGGTGGTTCCAGAGGCTTCTGGGCCTCATGGCTTTGTGCGTGTTGGCTCTTCCTCTTGCTCGTCTCAAGATGAGGCAGACTCAGATGGCTCTTCGGAGTTCTTGGCTTCAGGCTGTGGATCCGGACTCCAAGTTGATAACGATTCCGGCTTCCATGAGAGCGGACCTGGAGTGGTGGTCGTCTCTCAGCAATCTGTCAAAGGGGGTGGGTTTTCAGGGCCCAACCCCTATGGTGACGGTCACAACGGACTCCTCCTTTCTAGGGTGGGGTGCAAAGTTAGATCTTCTTCAGGTCTCCGATCTTTGGCCGCCTCAGGACAAGCTCCTCCACATAAATCATCTGGAGCTTCTGGCGATCTTCCTAGCGCTCAAGGCGTTCAGACCGATCATTGCTAACAAAGTGGCCGTATCCGCACAGACAATGTGGTGTTGGTGTATTACATCAACAAGCAAGGGGGCACCAAGTCATCCTCTCTCGTGGACCTGTCCATCCAGATTTGGGAGTGGGCGGTTCATCATGGTATCTGGCTGCTTGCAGTACACATTCCGGGCCAGCTGAATGTCACCGCAGATGCCCTCAGTCGGCGGACGATGGTCAGCTACGAGTGGGAAGTGAAGGCGGAGGTCCTCTCATGGATTTTCTTGCGCTGGGGCACTCCGGAAGTGGACCTCTTCGCTACGGCGGCAAACAGGAAACTTCCTCTGTATGCCTCCAGAAACGGGCTGGGAGCCTCCTCTCTGGGGGATGCTCTTGAGATTCCATGGCACAACATGAGGGCTTATGCCTTCCCGCCTCTGGTTCATCGGATGATTTGCAAACTGAAGAACACAGTGAACTGTTCCCTTCTAGTCATAGCCCCGTGGTGGCCGGCCAGGTTTTGGTTCTCAGAACTTCAACACCTGTCGGTGTATCTGCCGATCAGGTTACTGGTGAGCCCCTATCTTCTTCACCAGGGGCAGCAACAGCTGTGGCACCCCTCCCCACAATCGCTCAACTTGGCGCCATGGTGCCTGAGTTCAGGTCTTTAGAACATCTTAGCCTGTCTGCGGATAACATGCGTATTATTCAGGCAGCCAGAAAACCCTCAACCAGGTCCCAGTACAGAAGCAAATGGCTCAGTTTCTGTGATTGGTGTTTAAACAAGCAGCTGGACCCAAGGGTGGCTACAATTGACACGGTACTGTCCTTTGTATCCCACCTAGTAGAGTCGGGAATTCACATTCTGTCATGCAGAACTTATCTTTCGGCGGTTTCTGCCTACCTACCTATGGACCATTGCTCTTACTCTCTGTCTAATCCAGTGGTTAAGAGACATTTTACAGGCTTGACGTGGCTTTATCCTCCGATTCGTAGTCCGCACCCGTCGTGGGATCTAAATCTGGTCCTGACGGCATTGTGCCATAAACCTTTCGAACCAATGGCCACTGTGGACCTCAAGCACCTGTCATGGAAGGTGTCCTTTTTGGTTGTTGTTACTTCAGCAAGGGGCGTGAGTGAGCTCCAGGCTTTGTCAGTGGAGCATCCCTTCCTGGTTTTTTACAAGGATAAGGTGGTCTTGCGGACAAACCCTGCTTTCCTGCCGAAGGTGGTCTCTGATTTCCATCTGAACCAGTCAATATCCCTGCCGGTCTTTTTTCCGAACCATGCTTCAGAGGCGGAAAGGGTTCTGCATTACCTGGATGTTAGAAGGGCTCTTAAGTTCTATCTGTACAGAACATCAGAATTTAGGAGCTTTTCTCAACAGTTGGTGACTTTTGCTAATCCACAAGGTAAGCAGGCCTCTAAGGTGACTATCTCCCGATGGATCGCTGCCTGCATTACAGAGTCTTACATCGTCCAAGGACTGAAGCCTCCTAAAGGTATTCATGCACATCTGGTGCGGGGCAATGCAGCCGCAGTTGCCTTTCAAAAATATGTCCCCTGGGAGAGCCATCGCAAAGGTGGCTACTTGGGCCTCCCCATTGGCTTTTTGTAAGTATTATTGTCTAGACCTGAGCTCAAGATCTGATGCTCAGTTTGGTCAGGCTGTGCTGAAGAACCTTTTTCATTAAGGGGTTTTCCATCCACCCATAGTTCCTGTAAGGAGTGCTTTAGAATCTTCCATAAGTATGGAGGAAAGGGGACGGGACGTACAAGTATAACCAGGTAACTCACCGTAGTGACCCCTTTACTCCTAGTTCATAGTCCCCTTTCCTCCATGTGCCTGCCATCCGTCCCCTCTAATAAGGTTCCTCTGTTATTGCTAAAAGGTCTGACCTGGTGATAGAAAAGGACTGATGGGCGATGCGCAGGGCGGAGCCGAGATGGGCGGGGCTACGGCCGCATGCCGGGCCCCGCGTAGAAAGAGAGGAAGGACAAACATTTTTGCTAAATTTTGGGTGCTTTTACAAAGTGCTCCGGTCGCGTCCCACAGGACGGAGGAATGTCCCATAAGTATGGAGGAAAGGGGACTATGGACTAGGAGTAAGGTGGTCACTACGGTGAGTAACCTGGTTAACCTCACCAGGCTAGGCATTTTAGCTTGATTTGTAACACAAGTCAACTGCCCACCTAAGTTTCTCTCTCTGTATCAGCTCACTTCTGTAACTATTACACAAGTAGTGTAATACATGCATGTAACCATTATTGTATTTATAAGCAAAAGCTCCCAGATACCTTCGGGTTACGTGCGCTCTATAAGTAAATAAACTAAACTAAAGAAATGGGTGTCTCTTGGGAGAGGAGCAGGAGGGTCGGGTACCAAACCTGTCGCGCCCATTCTGGAGCAATGAGAATCATCTTGCATGGCTGCTCCTTCATTATGCTTAGCACTGGCACTATCAGTGGGATCGGTGGGAATGCGTACAGGAACCGCCCCGCCCAAGTTAGGACATTGGGCCTCATTATGGGCCTCATTCCGACCCAGGCGGTAAGTTACCGCCTGGGTCGTACCTTTACCACCATGGCGTAAACTACGTTTACGCCATGGTGGTTGGCGGACTTACCGCCCCATTCCGAGGTTGGCGGGGCGGTAAGTCCCCAATCCCCATTTACCCTTCCCCATTCCCATTTTTGCCCCATAGGGCATAATGGGAGTGGGGAAGGCGTTAATTACGCCACCGTAAATTACGGTGGCGTAATTAACAACAAGGTCCCTTAGCGCCATGGATTTTAACACCTGCTAAAAGCAGGTGTTAAATCCTCCATGGCGCTAAGGGACCTCGGAATCAGGCGGTAAGGGTCGGCGCTGTTTACGCCGCCGTAAAACCCTTACCGCCTGAGTCGTAATGAGGCCCTATGAGTTTGGAGGTAGCCATGGTGCTATTAGCGCCATGGCTGCCTCCAAACTTGGGTCCGGGTTCCTTGAATGAGGAATTACTGGGTCATTCCAACCTTGGAGGACCGGGTAATTTCTCATTTAAAAAACCCATCCCCATTCCCATTTGAGTCCCTATAGGGCTCAATGGGAATGGGGATGGAGCTAATAACGGGCCTGTTAATAACGGGCCTGTTATTAGCTACCTGGTCCCCTTGCGGGACCTGTAAAGGAAGTCTGGTCTGACCAGAAGTTCTGAGCGGGTCCCGCAAGGGAACCTCGTAATACGGTGGAATGTTTAACGGCACCTGCACCATTACCGGTGTCGGTAAACTCATCCCGCCCACCTCGTAATGAGGCCCATTGTCTATTCCTGGCAGATGTTCTGCTTTCAACTGGACTTTGTGTTGTAACGCCTATGTCCATAGTTCTGTGCTTCTCTGGATAGGATCTCTGATCTTGTACCTCCTTGTTTGTTGATCTAATGCACAGAGGTTGCATTGTCTATCTGTATTGTGACTACCTGTCCTTCTAGAATGGGTAAAGAGGCTTTCAGTGCCCAGTGGATTGCTCTGAGCTCCAGGATGTTGAAGTGTAGTCGAGACTCTTGGGTTGACCACATGCCCTTTGTTTGGAGTTCTGCTAGGCGTGCTCTCCATCCTGATAGGGATGTGTCTGTCGTGAGGAGAAGCGTAGATCCTTGTGTTAGATTTTGTGGAGTTCCCCACCAGTGTGTCAGGTTTCCCTGCCGTCCTGGTAAAGTAGCAGGGAAGGTGAGGGCAGTAGTGAAATACAAGCGTAGGCACGCCCGTAATCGCATGCTTTTGCACAAGGATGCGGGCCGCATCCATAAAACTTTCTGCTTACCTGGAATGCAGCCTGGCGCCTGGAAGGTCGCTTGGCAACGCTGGCGTCCTCTACACCGCAGGTTGGCCCGCCCTGCGCTGACGGCAGCACGCAATGCAGTCACATGATTCATCTTTCTTAAGCCCTTCCCCCTGAATTTGCCGGCGCTTCTGAACAACCTTCGGTGGCGTTACGAACCTTGCTGTTTTGGGTTTTTGTAAACTTTTCTTCTTGCCCTCCTCGAATTGACCACGGACCGCTAATAGTTTTGCATATCTGGATTCTGATTCTGCCGTTGTCGCCTGCACCCTGCCTGACCACGGACCGCTGCTGTTTTGCCTTTGGATTTCGACTCAACTCTTCGTTGCCTGCCTCCTGCCTGATCACGGACCGACTTTGGGTTTATCTTTGGACACGTTTAAGTACCTTGCCGCCTGCACGTTGCCTGACCTGGAATACTCATAGGATTGTCTTCTGATTTCGTCTACTTTACCTTGCTCTCCTTGCTTCACGGAACTTTGCACAGGCCTGGAAAATAGATTGTATTTGGGGACTAAGTACACGGACTAGAGACTTCTGGGTGTACGTTTTGCCATCAAGGAACTTGCCACGCATGTCAGTTGCTCTTGAACTTCGTTTTGGCCGCCGGACAGGAGTCCAATACGGTAAGACTGTTATTCTGCTAATTTGACTCTTTCATGCTTCTGCTTTAGCCTATTCCTTATTCCTGGTTCCCCTCTCTGTGAATTCACTTGGCTGCTTATTATTATATTGGATACTTGGTGTTTCCTGGTTATACGATATTGACTGTTGCCTTGTCTTCAGCTGGGGGTGTGTACTTCAGCCTACCTTGTGTCCAGTTCCACGACGCCAGTGGTGTGTACTCCTGCCTACCTTGTATCCAGTTCTACGACGCCAGTGTCATTGGTCTCCTGTCTTTCCATTAATAGACCATTCTGGTTGTGAATTCTAACAATCAGACAGGTACATTATTTGGAAGACTTCTTCGTCTACACTACGAGGCAACTCGCTCCATCTCAAGTATTCAGTTGTTCTGACACAGTGAAGTGCTTTGTGAAATGCTGGTGGAAGTTGAATGACATATTCCCACGACCCGTAGGCTTGAGCCCATTGGTGGTCCAAGATCTCCTGTATTGGTCTCATCCTTAGTCTGCAGTTGGGTATGTATATACATGAGGACATCATTCCCCGGAGCGACTTGAAGGAACATATTGTGGCTGTGGTATTGTCGAGAAACCACAAGATTAGTTGTACCATTGTGGATATTCTGTCTGCAGAGGGTCGCACTCTGGAGAAGGTGTTTAATTCTGCTCCCAGGAAGAGTGATGTTTTGGCCGTCACTGGGCAGGACTTGGTTTCATTGATGGTGCAACCTTGAGTTATGTTTGCAACCGCTGTTGTTGCGTGGTTGTATGAGTGTGCCTTTATTAGCCAGTCGTCTCGGTAGGGAAAAACCTCTGTTCCTGTGCGTCTGAGATTTGCTTCAACTGTTGGTAGGCATTTGGTGAAGACCCTTGGTGCCGACTTTAGGCCGAAGGGGAGAACGCAGAATGGAAAATGCGCATTTCCCATTGTGAACCTGAGAAATCTTCTGTGTGCTAGGTGTATGGGGATATGGAAGTACGTCTTCCAAATCCAGGAATGCTAGAAAGTTTTTTTTGTTTAGCCATGGTAGCACATTTTGCAAGGACGTCATTTTGAATTTGATGCGCTTGACGAACTTGTTTAGCGCCCTTAAATCCAATATTGGTCGCCACTAGCCGTTCTTTTTTCCTGATTAGGAGAAAAACGGGAGTAGAAACCTCTTCCACTTTGGTTTACTGGTACTGGTTCTATGGCTGCTTTTTGCAGCAGTTTGCAAATTTCCCTTTTTAGATGTTTTGCGTGGTAGAGGAGGAAGGGAGGGAGGTCTATGAATTTGATCGTCTGTCCCTCGCGAATGACTTGTAATACCCACTTGTCTGATGTAATATTTTTCCAATGGTGGAAATGTTGGTTTATCCTTCCTCCCACTGAGGTGCGGTGTGGAAGGGGTCACCTTATCAGACTTTAGAGATGACCAATTCAAAACTGGTGGCGCTTTCTTAGGTGCTTCACAGCCAAACAGAAGAAGGGATGATTCAGAACAACTGGTTCTTGCAGGCACTCCAAAACATCTTGGACCTGACACTGATGTGCATGGTGCAAGGATGAATACACCAATATATTGCTCAAATTTACCTACATATAAACTGATAGGAAATATGAGAAAATCAGGAAGCATGGAGAAGCATTAGCCTTCCCAATAGACCTCCCCCAGAATCAATTGTAGAGCACCCCGGCTTGGTTGAATCTTTAATGATGATTCTATTGAGAACATGGTGATGAACCTACAAAGGAGAGATTGTGAATCTAAAGAGAAATACAAGAAAACTTGGACCGAGGTGCTCCACATTTGGAGCATACTTAAAAAAGCAACCACTAACCCAAATTCAGCAGAAAGAGGGGCATTGGTGAACGGCACATAACAAAATTCAGCCAAAGCCTGATTTAACATTAATCAAGCAAACTAAGAAATGTCCCTTGACCAAATATAAGTGGGGGCAATCCGATTACTCCTCGTACTTTTCTTTGTAGAGATTGCAACATCATTTTGTACTTTCCATGAAGCGGGCCAAAGAGCCCTAGTTCTGCACTGTGCTGAAGTCTTAACTCCTCTGTGCTGGTTTTCTTAATCCTGTTCTACTCCTGATGTTGCCGGTTCATCCTTATATTCTGATTTACCTTCCTATGAGATGCGAGCTGAGTTGGTGTTTTTGAACATGAATGTGCCTTTATCTGATTCAGCTCACCTTATTTGTCCTGCATGTTTTGACTTAACGTTTTGCTTTGAGGGTGAACATAGGTAAGCAAGCACCGGAACATATGTAAACACAGTCTACCTATGTGTCTGAGGAACTGGTACTTTTTGTATTGAACCAGCTCTTTTGTTAGAGCGAACGCTTGTGGGCAATTTGTAAGCTCCTTGGTCATTGTAGAGTTGGCTTATTGTTTGTTTATTAGCCATTCTGGCCCAACGTGCGAGTGAACCAGGGCTCCTGACTAGAGGGTGACTGCGGGCCGCGAGGCCTTTGAACCCTGCTGGGGAGCCTGTGGGTCTTGAATTGGCTAACACAATAGGAATTGCGCAACCTTGTTCTCCTGACAGAGGGGGCTTGTGATCGTACTCTCTCGGACCCTGGAGTGTATGGCACTAGTGTGCGAAATAAAGAGCACCCCCCCTAGCGTGAATGCGGGCTGCATGCCTTTGAACCCTGAGGGGCTGCTTATTGGTGCAAGAATGGTGCATATGCGTTTTTAAGTGCTTGTGTTAGGCACGCTTGCTGGAGGGTAACTGTGGGAGCTGTGCCCATGAACCCTAGAGTCCAGCTATAAGCGGGTGATTCAGAAGTCCCCCCGTAGTTGGTGACTGTGGGCTCTGGCCTTTGAACCCTTGGGGGTAGGCTTCTGTATAGCACCTACAGATTGCTTGTATTGACACTCCTTATAGTGGCTGACTGTGGGCCTTCGTACCTCTGTGCCCTGAAGTGTCTAGTGAGAGTTCGAATTGAGGTTCTTGACATTGGGCGACTGCAAGTCCGTGTGCCTTTGAGCTCTTACGTGTACCTATGAAGTGCTTATGCTAGGGTTGATTATCTGTTGGTGAACAAGCATTGTGTGGGCGTAAACCAGCCAGGTATATGTGAGCTGGCTGTATATGTGATATCACTCACAATTGAACAACAGGGAGACTGGGGGTTAATAAGTTTGCCTGAGCTATTACGGTCTGTCCCTTTGGTTTTGAATCCAGCAATTGGTGTTGTGTCCTTGAGTCCATCTTTATACTACATGAACTGGGAGGTTGAGGTGTTAGTGAGGGTCCTCTGAAATCTCAGAACTACTTATTTGGGACAGCACTGCTGGAGGGTGGTTTCTTATGTTCAAGCACTAACTGTGCACACACTTAGTGGTGTAAATCACGGTGGGTGGGTGGCCTTTGTTGCTCAAGCCGCGTGGTCACACCCGCTGTCTTGAAGCAGAACATGAGTCATGCCTTAAGAAGTGGAAATAAGGCTGGTAATTTATCCAAAGTCTCTGTTAAGAACTCACCAAACAAACCTCTGAATAGCACTTCATCCACACTGCCACCCCCTAAAAGATCCTTGCTCTCGATGTCGATAGTCAATCCCGTGGTACTTCTACCCTCCGATAAGGAAGGAGTACCATGTCCATCACCTCCTAAGGCCCTAGGCAAGAAATCTGTGGCAGAAATAGAACCCACAGCGCAGAACTTACTTTCCTTTTCTGTGCAAGATGCCAATGCGAACGAGGGGCAGTTCGCCTGTGATAATCCCGATGTCCACGTTTGTATTTGTGCACCCAAGGAGGCCCAGGAGGGATTTATGCACGTATCTGATTATGAGCGAGCTGGGGAAACGTGTACACCTCTCCCTGGGGCCATCCTCACCTGCATCTAGGTTTTATCCCTTCTGGGAACAAGTACATTTCCATATTCCTGATGAACCCTACCTGAAAGACCGTGATGACATTAGAAGGCTCTGCCCTGGTCTGGCTCCTGAGGGTTGGGGTGGGAGCTTGAACACTGGTCTTGGCAACACGGATGCCAGCTACTTAGAGGCTACAGGATCCTTCCTGACATCCACACTAGGGGCCCAGGTACCAGTAAAGGATGGAGTTGGACGCCGGAGGACTCCCCATCTGACATCTTCCAACATGACCCTTTTAACTTTCCAGTGATCTAAAGAATACTAAATCTTCTTGACAAGGGTCATGAACTAACCCATTGTTCATTAAGAGAAATGCAGAGTTCCTTGGCATTTATGAAAGAAAACATTTCCAAATTGGAGGGCTACATGATGGCTGAGGAGCACTCGAAAACATTTTACTTGACTCAAATTGAATTTTTTTTAGCAAGCAATGCCCTGCCTGGCAAACCAGTCACGCCAACGTCCGAGGTACAGTCGCAGGGAACTCAAACTGATAATGTGGCAATCAAGCCCCACTTGCCTCAAAGACTGTATTCCCAAGTGCTTCAAGGTACCAACACGATTGGAACAGAATATGGTAGCAATGAGCCTATCAACCTCCTGGAGGTAGCGAAACTCCATCACGATCGCTTGCTCCAGGTAGAACAACTGTTGTCTAACGTAGTCTCTAATTCTCAATCTATGGAGACTCTTGAGCCTTTAGGTGGTGCAGCGGTGACTGATACTCTGCCAGACTCGTCTCCAGTCAGCTCCTCCGCATTGACAGATATAATTGACTCACAGGCCAAACCTGAGAATCATGCCCCGCTGTTGGTAAATGAGTCACGTGCAGTAACTATTGGGGGGCAGGAGGGTAGGCAGTTCATTTCCCGCAAGGCTAAGAAGTCCTTTTTGAGAGCACAAAAACGATTAAACCTTGCCAAAGCTAATCAGAAGAAAGCTCATTCAAAGGGCAAAGAAGAAAGTTTGTCCTAATCTACCAAGGACGAGGACCCCATTCTGAGTAGTAAAACGGGTGCGAGTATGGATGACCTTGCATTAAACCTTTTGGAACTGAATGAGGAAAGCAAGAAACACCTGCAGATAAAAGCACTGAAAAGTGGTAACTTGCAGGTGACGACCTCACACTCCTCAGGGACATGGACTGATAAATCCCAGTCCCAGCTGCATAGTTTCTTTCTGAGCATTGAGAGCAAAAAGGCGGCTGTTCATCCCCAGGAGGAGGCATGCCGCCTGAAATTATCTTCAAAAGGGAATGAGTCCCTGCCTCCTGTGTCAAACAGGGAGGGATGTCAAACCAGCATCGTTCCGCAGGAAGACGCCGATCTCTCCATGGCAAAAAATGAGGAGAGAGCCGTGAAGGTACTGGTTTCAAGGATTTCAAGTATTTCAAGTCCTTGGGTTTATTCCCACATTTATTTGAAGACATGGAGAGTGCTTGGTCGTTTTTGGATTTATCCATGCCGATATCCAAGGAACAACTCTTGGATGATAAAGATGTGGCTCTCACACAAGTTCCATAGCAAGGAACTATCACAGCAACTGGCCTCTCTGACTCAGGCATTAAGCGGATTATCATGGTTGGTGCCCTTGATGAGAGTGGCAGCGTCTATTAAACTAGAACCGGCCAACTCATAACCACTAGGTATTGCCATCGAATCCTGGGACTGTTGTGGCGTAAGAAATCTTACGGCATGGCATGAACAGGCTGGGGCTTGTTATGCTCCAGAAATGTTAATGCTGCAGGAAACGATGGCCATGCATGAAATCGCGCTAGATGGCTATGTTTGTTTTGGTGTTCCTGCGCGGCGGCAACACCTAGGTCGTCCTTGTGGTGGCACCGCCATCCTTATCAAAAACAGTTTGAGAGTGACGGCACAGCTAATGGATAAGTCTGCCACCTTTACAATGGTGGAAAAGTCTTTGGGCCTCATTACGACCCTGGCGGAGTGGGTTTACGCCAGCGTTATTCGCGGCGGACCCGTCCGCCCTACTACGAGTTCCCGTAGCGCCATGGAGCGTTTTCCGCCTGGTTTTTCCGGGCGGAGAAATCCATGGCGCTACGGGACCTTGTTGTTAATTACGCCACCGTATTTTACGGTGGCGCAATTAACGCCTTCCCCACTCCCATTATACCCTATGGGGCGAAAATGGGAATGGGGAAGGGTAAAATGGGGAATGGGGATTTACCACCCCGCCAAGGTCGGAATAGGGCGGTAAATCCGCCAACCCCCATGGCGCTATCGGCAGCTTTCCGCTGTGCTCCATGGTGCATATTGCGCCACGATTTCCGCCAGGGTCGTAATGAGGCCCTTTGACAAGTAGCATGCCACGCTTATTTCTTTTGATTTTGATCTATTGGAATCCTAGCGCGGAATCTATAGAAGCAACCATAGCAGAGTTAAACCGTATCTTGTCCGACGCCTCGTTGCTATTTTGAAAGCGCGATATTTTAATTGGTGGAGACTTCAATTCATGTCTGGAACTATAAGGAAATACATCGTAGTCATATCAGCTAAACTCATCTACATTACAGTCTCGTAGGAGAGGGAAGATATGGAGTGAGTTTTTTTTAAGCTTGAGGCATTTACTCGATTTCCCTCGCGAATCAGTCCTACAACCTCTTGGCAGCGAGGCAATTCCTCCTCACTAATTGATTACGTTCTCGCATTTGTGGGATGCTCTGGACTGCTCGATCCCATAACAATTATGAAGGGGGACCTGGGAGATCACAGTATGTTGAGAACGAGGTTAAACATCAGGGTTAAGTCCTACGAGTTTGTGCCATCCGCTGCACTGTTGAAGAGTGACAGGCATACTGTGTCAGTAAGATGGCAGCCCAACATATGCCGAAGAATGTTGTCCTTAGTACATAGGGACATGGTGGTACCCAGTGACGACTTTCTATCTGTGGCTTTTATGGAGAAAGTCAACGACTTCAACCAGTTGATGATTCATCGCCACTTAATAACCTTAGCTTAGGTCTCATCCGGCAAAAACGTGCACAATTCTGTGCACACTTTTCCTTGGCGGTAGCTGCCTTAAAATCTCGGAAAAACCATGATCTTCGAATGGCAAGCCGCTCTCACACTAACGTGGTGTCTCACAAGTCAGTAAAAAACCTGATTGTGTTAACATATAAAAAAAAAGTGAGGGATGTACGACATGCTGCCCACATTCTTGCAAACCAGCACATGATCGACTTTTGTGTAAGCGGAACACCAGGGAAATTTGGTCCATTTTAAGAAACCCTACTAAGGTTGTCGACCGAATGGTTGCGAATATATCCGGCTCCAACTGGTGGTCCTTTTTGGATTGAAATACGATCTACCTGCACAGCACTATAGACTGGAGTCTGACAAACCTCAGCTGCAGTTTCCTGTCAAATGCCCATGGGATCATAAAGAAGTTTTTGGGCAATAGCTCAATTGAAGTTCTCTAAGGCTATAGGACCTGATGGGTTGCCGCCCTGCGTGTTTAACGACGACCCACACTTTTGGGCAAAGTACTTGCTCTCTAGATATCAACTGATTTACAAAACTGGTCAGATTCCATCCTCCTGGGTGACAGCAATAATAGTGCCCATCCACAAAAAGGGTCCCCTAAACGACCCTGGTAACTTCAGGCCTATTGCCCTAATTGATATAGCAGCAAAACTGTTTGCTCGCATAGTCTTGTGTGATCTAGAGGCATTTATCACTGCCGCTGGAATTTTATCTAAAGCAGAGGTAGGCTTCCGTAGGGCTATGGGCATGCAGCTAAATGCGACAATTCTTGCCCATTTGTTAACAGCTACACATACTTGTGCTAATGGTCCGATCTATATGGCATCTTTAGATCTATCATCAGCAATTGATAGTGTCTTGCATACCCGACTTTGGCGGAAAATGCTGTCTTATGGAATTCCGCCCTACCTGGTGGCGATAATTGCATGACAACACATCTTCTAGGGTTCTTATTACAGCAGAGGGCCTCCTTTCGGAGAGCATCCCCACTCGGATTGGAGTGAAGCAGGGATGCAACTTGGCCGCGGTATTATTTAACCTTTATCTGGCCGACATTGAGAACATATGGCAAACAACGACTGTTTTTTCTGGTCATCCTGGGCAAGCTGCGCCTGAACTGGTTGGCGTTTGCCGATTATGTCATCCTGTTTGATAGAGTTCCTTTTGGGCTCCAAAATAAACTGAAACTCTTTCGAGACTACTGTGAGATGAATAACCTGACAATTAACTCTGATAAATCAAATATCATAGTTTTTTCTGCAAAGGCTATAAGTTATTTGTGAACTCGAAACCTGTTAACACCATGGGTGAGATTACCTACTTGGGCTACAAGGTATCAAACAGCATGTCTTTCAGCAAATGGCGAGCAATATTGGACACCAAACTGATCCATTTGACTGCCCAGATGAGAATTATTTTCTCTCTGCACTGTAAATATTCCCTCATGCCTATTATCCACTTTTATTTAATGAAAGTGGAACCTATTTTACTCTACAGCTTGGACGTTTGCTTGTTGAATATGAGACCCACCTTCAACACACTTCAGGGTAAACTATGGAAAGGGGTCTTAGGTCTCTCTGGGTATTTGCCAAACGCCATCTTAGTTCATGAATTGGGTCTTCACGCACTAGCCGATAAACACGAATGGTGTGCGTTTACCACCTATATGAAAATGTTGTCGCCTCCTGTTAACTCCCTCTATGAAGACTTTAGGCTAATGTTACACTTTGACCGCCCGGTATCCATCCTTTCCTTTCAAAAACGCATAACCCAGGTGTTTACTTCCTTGAATATGTCTAAACAAGATCTAATTGACTCCCCTGGGGTGATCAAACTACGTTTTTTTAGGAATGCATGGGCTCGCAATGCAGATGTAATTGCAGGTTACTCATCATTTTCCACGTATACTAAATTCAGACATGCCCACACGCCACGACAGTCCTATATCTTGTGTTTCCCTGACAAGAATGCCAGGAGGGCCTATATGAGATTCCGTTTGGACCTTATTCACACGAGTGCTCGTATGTTAGGAATTGGTCTGGTTACAAAGAAGTTTGAAACTGGGACTACTGTAGGTTCTGTGTCAATGAGAGGGAGCTGGAAACCTTACAGCATGTATTTATGTACTGTGTGCATTTTGAAATACAAAGGCTCACCTGTCTGGGAACTCTACTTGGAAATATCTCACTTTCAGAACGCAACATTATTTGGTGCGCTGCATGTGGGGACAGAGCAAATTGATCATGCTTGCAACAGTAAGACTTGTGAGCATAATCGAGGATGATAATCTTATGGATGAGGAAAATGCTTTCAATACCGTGACCTGGTCCTCGTGAGGTGATGCCTAGCACTGTGAGGATTGTTGTTAATCAAAACGATGTGATTTTATATTGTTTTTTTTTGTTTTGTTGTCTTCTGTTTCTTTTGTTCCTCTGTTTCCTATGCTGGCTTAGAAAGTAGGACTAGATGCTCTAGGATAAAAGTGTTTTGTTTTAGGATATTTGTGACCTTAGGTCACTTTGGAGTTGGTTCTTGTTGGTGAGACGCGACAAGAGAGGAACTCAGTGAATTAAGATATGAATTGTTTTTATTTGTATGATAAAGAGTGTGATTTTATATTTTGCTTATATATGGAACAATGTGATTGTGCATATGTAAATGTAAGAGTCATTTTTAGTAGCTTGAAATTATTTTGTGAAGATGTAAATTAATTTTTACTACCAAAAACAAAATAAAGTAAAAAAAAAACAAAAAAAGTGAGTCAATTCTCAACGTATGTTTCCCCACAAGTGAGTACATTTTGTCTTCATTTCTACAATCCTCATGAGTATCCAACCCTGCAATTCATATTTTAATTTTCATTGTCTCATGTGTCTGACCTTATTTCGCAAGATGATCCTTTTAACTGTGGGCTTATTATTATTATTGTTATTATTATTGTTATTATTATGATATTTATTGAGCATGGACCCAGCTTTGAGAAGCAACAGAACGTTTTACAGAGGTATACAACAGTACAGATGCATAACGAAACACTTTTCAGAGGTAACAATGGAACAGATATACAGCGATGGTAGGATACAGAGAGGCACAGAGGAGGGGTATAGCTGTACCAGGTGGCGGGGAGGAGAGGGGCAGGAGGCGTCTAGAGAGTCAGGTGGCGCGAGAGCCGATGTGATGGCTGTGATGCTGGAAATGCATCGGAGGGACAGGGCCTCCGTATCCTTGTCCTTTACTGCCTTTTTATTGTGTGTTCTGTTGTGTTTTCCATGCAGGAGTTCATATGGGACTCCTGGCGGTGCAGCCCTCTCTCTTTTGGTTTGGTGAACAGACCCATGGGATACCCTTACGACACCCCTGGGTGGGGGGTACAACCCTGTGCCCCTAGTGTATGTTTTTGGGAACCTGTGGGTGTCCCGCAGAGCAGGGTATGGGCTGGTGGCAGCTCCATGCTGAATTTGACAGGTGCTCTGAGTATCCTCCATTTTGGGATACCCAGGCCCTGCCATTGGAATCAGTTGATTCCTGATGGAAAACAAGATGGCCCCTGTGGCCTCTTGCTTTCTATTGCCTGTTACCTTGTTTTCCCAAAGTCCTGGGAAGCCCTGACTCTGTCCCTTCCCCCTGACTGGCTGTTGGGTGGAAATTCCATATATGGTGTTGTTGTGAAGTCCAGTCCAGACTGGCTGGAGCCTTCCCAGTAACTGTATGTTGTGGGTACGCCTGGTGGGTGGGACCTGGGTGAATGGAGTGTGTGACCAATATGCACTTCTTGTTGTGGCTGTCTGGTTTCTGGTATGAGAGACAAAGAATGAGACAGCCCTGCCCGAATCTGGCCTGAATGCAGTGTGTAGTGTTGAATGGCTGGGTACTTGTCCCAATCCACATTCCTTGTTGTGAGTGTCTGAGAGGGAGGAGGATGGATGAATGCACTGTGTGCCTGATTGGCTGACTGACTGCATGAATGCCCTTTCGTATGATTGGCTGCTGCGTGTGACCCAGCAGTGTGGATGAGAGACAGGATAGTATATCTGGGGACCTCTCACCACTGGAAATTGTTCAGAAGCTGTGTCTACACTTGAAGAGTAACTGGAACTGCTGATCCTCGACGCCCAGTTGGAAGAAGAAGACTTGCTGTTGCATTTGCTTCGACCTGATCTGAAAGCTGCCGAATTCGTCAAAGACTGATCCGAGAGAGGACCTGGTTAGGCGCCCTCTTCCCATGCTCCGAGGGATCATCGAGCACCGCTAACCTTCGCCGATGTACCCTCGAAGTCAGACCCTCGAAAGGCTGCCGACCCAAGACAGGACTGCCGAGGAGAACGAAGTCAAGCACTCGCCGCTGTCGAAGTCTATTGCCGTCGACCAGGGTTCGCAGGTGTGTGTAACCGCTGGAGGCACGTCGAAGTTGTGTTGCCCAGCCGTGGGGACCACTTGACGCCGTGCCGCCGACGACCGGAGCCGCCCGCTTCTTTGCCTAAGAACATTTGAATCAAAGGACTCCCTTGTCCGCAACATCGACCGCTTTGTCCCGCCGGAGAAAGTCGAGGACGACCAACGCGCCGAGGAGAATCCGCCGGTGGGTTTCCCGCCACCTGAAGGCCACAAAGACTTCGATGACTCGATGCCCTTGTTGGGCCACAGTTCTTCTGAAACTATTTGCAGCCCTGAACAATCAATCGCCGAGCTGCCCCGCACACCTCATCCTCACAGGACGTCGCTGACGAGCACCGCCTGGATCGATGCCGTGGTCTCGGCACCCTCGAACTTCTCATCGCCGCCGTCGATGACAAGTTCACCATCTTCGATGTCTCTCAACGATCCGTGGCTCCTGCTTTAAAGGGAGTCACTCAAGAAGGATCCTTCGACGCGTCTTCGAAGAATTCTACTCCACCAGGTACATTGTGGGGGGTAAAACATTATAGGAGAGAACAAGACTATTGAGCAATATATGGACTGGGCTTGTGCTATTTATCTTAATTTTACAGGTTGCCCAGGTGGGGGGGATCTCCACACAGGACTGTGTCTAGTGGTAAGGGCCAGAAATCTGCCTATTGTTTCAACCATCTTGCGTTCTTTCCTATCTCTATTGCTGGTGTCCTTGTTATTGATCTGTGTGACATTCTAACAGTATAGTTGATGCACTTTAATGAGATCTGATAATATTGGTGGTACCACTTTAGAATTGTATATATCATTGTTGATTTCCAAGTACAAAGCGCGTTATTGTGATTGTGTATATACCTTTGAATATTAATTATATAAAGACTGTGTTTTCAGTAATACAGTGTGTGGACATTCCTTTGTGGGGGTTCGGGGACTACACTGTACTTAAGAACCAGCCTGCATCACCTCCCGAGAAGATAGGCCTTGATTGCTCGTCCATTGCTACCAAATAGAGAATCTTGGCTGGGGTCCTTTGTGCCTCCCCTCTACTATATAGAGAGCGGAAGTACAGGCACCCCCCACCAGTATCTTTACAATGGCCTAAGTGTTGGGGAGGAGAGAGTCCTTGAAGAGGTGGTCTTGAGTTCTTTTCTGAATTGTAGGAGAGTGGGTGTGAGTCTGATGCTGACACAGAGGAGGTTCCATAGTCTAGGGGAGTAGGCAGCAAAGGCTTTTTTTCTGGTTCTTTCCTTTTTGCAGTGGTGCATTTCAAGTCTGCATGTGTCCTGGCTTCTGGTGGTGCGCTGTCCTCCGGAGATACTGAGTTTCTCTGCGAAGTAGCTGGGTGACTTGAGGTCGACTGCCTTATAGATGATACAGCAAGACTTGAAGGGGATTTGTGCATCCAGTGGGAGCCAGCGAAGGTCGACGAGGGCCGGGGTGATGTGGTTGTATCTGCGTATACCCTTGATTAGGCATGAAGCCGCATTTAGGACACTTCTCAGGGGCACAAAGGAGGATGACGGGAGGCCTTCCAGGAGTGCATTGCTCCCATGCTGGTGGGATAGGGCCAGTGCTTGAACAGTGGATCTGAAGCTGTCCGGAGGGAGGAAGGACTTGACTTTCCACAGGAGGGAGAGGAAGGGAGAGATGATACCGAGTTTTTGTTGCTGTGTGTTTTGAAGGAGAGGTGTTTGTCGATGTGGAACCCGAAGGACATGACACATAAGGTGAGCTTGGTGAGAAGCCTTCAGAGTTTATAGTTGATAGGCAGGTCTGTTTGTCTGGGTGTTCAGTGTTGTTGGTGAAGAGTACGAATTCGGACTTGGAGGGGTTGAGCTTCAAGTATGCACTGGACATTCAAGACTGGATCGGCAAGAGGCAGGTTTTGAGCCTATGGATGTCCTTGATGGTGTCGATCTTGAGGTATAGCTGTGTGTCATTGGTGTATTGGTAGATGTTGTGTGTGGCTAGGAAGGCTCCCAGCAGCTCAATTTATAGATTGAAGATCACTGGGGAAAGGATGGAACCCTGTGGAACTCCACAGGTGACGGGTAGCATTGGCGATCTAGAGGAGTCCATCTGAACAAACTGCTGGCGGTTGGCAAGGTAGGACCAGCGTAGGACAAGGTCGCTGATCCTCATGCACAGATGTAGGGTGTCCTTGAGCGCATGGTGCGCCACTGTGTCAAACGCGGTTGAGAGGTCGAGTAGAATGAGGAGGCAAGGGGGGCCGTCATCAAGGATGTTTTTATTTTAAAATTTGTTTATTGGCATTTGTTATATTCACAATCACTGCACCTCTTTCTGGTGCCAGCTTCAGTATCAATAAACAAGTCTGCATACTTATACAGCAATATGTTAAACAATAAGTTGAAACAACAATGAACAGTAACTGTCTCCGGTGTTGAGCCAAGTCCAGCTTCACTGGGGGTCATTGTGTCTCACGATGGACCTGCTGAAGCTGGTGTGTTTTTTCCGCAGTGGTCGGGTGTGCTTCCTGCGGGTTATTCAAGGGGGTTCATCATCAGGGGAGTAGAACAGTTTTGTCATGGTATCTTTCCATGCAACCAGCGCCATACTCGAGTCTTCAGTAGACCTGGTTACGCTCTCTTCCCAAGCCTTTGTTTCGGCGTTCGCCCATTTCTCAAGTTCTTTACGCCACACTGTGAAAATCGGACCTGCGGGTTTTTTCCATGACATAGCCATAGTCCTTTTCGCCATTATGCATGCCAAATCCATTAGTTTGACTGAATGTTTGAGTTTAGCTAACCTAGGATAGGTGCCCAGGAGACACTCATGTGGGGTCCATTCGTACCTGGTGTGACCCGCCTCCTCGCACATTTGTTTTATTTTGGACCAGAAAGTCTCGGTCTTGGGGCAGGTCCATAGCATGTGGATTAAGTCCGCGTTATCAGCTCTGCACCAAGTGCAGTTTGGCGGCACATTGTTGTTGAATTTGGCCAATCTACTCGGGGTCAGATAGGTGCGGTATAGCACGTTGATCTGGATCAGTCGAAATCGGTGATTTGTCATAATTATGGACCCAGGCTGGAGTGATACATGCCGTGCGAAGCGTTTTGAGTTGTAGCAGTTGCAACCTGGAGCTAAGTGCCCCCATATAAGTGACCCCGCACAGCACCCTCAAGTGTTTAGTGCTAAATGATTCCCCTATGTCCTCCTCCCACCTCTGCCTAAATTTGGGGGGCTCGAGCTGCGTATCAACCAGGATGAGCTTGTATATAGAGGATAGCACCCCACGACAACCAGAGGAGTTCCTGATGTAGTGCAATAGCGGGGTAGTGTCCGGCATGGCAGGGAAGCTCGAGTACCATTCTCTGGTCGCAGTTTTCATTCTAAGATACTGGAGTCTCCGCCGGAGACCACCCCCCATCCTGTTGAAGAACATCTCTTGTGACATAAACACCCCTTTGGGGTACAGGTCCTCCAAACGCTCAAACCCTACGACTCCCCAATCCGGAGCCAGGACAAAATCACACATCGGTTTTAGAACCTCTATGTACCATAGCGATATACCCGGATCGAAGGGATGCCCCACCCCGAGCCTTTTCAGGGCTCTCTTCCATGCCTGCACCTCACATGCCACTGGGTCGATCCCGCACCTGTCCGCAACTTTGCCCGAGAGCAATAACCCCTGTAAGGAATACGGCCTAACCGACCTCCACTCTAAACGTACATGGGGCACATGCGATGCTTCCGGCATCCAATATTGGGTAAACGACAATTGAGCCGCCAGAAAATACACTTCAATGTCCGGCGCGCAAATCCCCCCCTCCTCCCAAGACAGTGTCAGCCCGTCCCACCCAATACGCGTGGGTTTCAGATGCCAGGCCAGCTTGACCAGCTGGGTGCGCACCTTGTGAAAAAATTCTACCCCCGGCCAAACCGGGATGTTTTGAAATATGCAAAGGAGCTTGGGCATCACCACCATTTTGGTGAGAGCTATCCTACACATAAGCGACGTCGGGAGCCTACACCATTTGTCTACATTCCTCGTCAGTGTCTGCAAGTACTCCCTATGGTTATCCCTAAGTAGTGATTGGGCCCCGCTACTAACCTTGATGGCTAGGTACGTAACGGCTGACTGCTCCCATCCAAACCCTTCAGTGTTGGTCGGGCAGGCCGTAGCTGGAGTGAGAGGGAAATAGCATAGATTTGGACCGATTCAGCAGGAGCCCCGAATTTCTTTCATCAATGGGCCCAAGTTAGTCTCCGGGTTTCTCAGAAACAGAATGGCATCGGCATACAATGAGATGAGTTCTTGCACCCCCCCATGGGAATGCCCGTATGCAACCCTACATGCCAAGACTACAATTGCTATGGCAAATAACAAGGGGTAAAAGGACACCCTTGCCTTGTGCCCCTTCCAAGTCTGAACAAGTCTGAGTATGTACTTCCAATGCTGATCCTGGCCCCTGCGCCCGCAGAAAGCAATTTTACGGCTCTTAGGAAATACTCTGGAACCCCCACCTGGGACAAAACTTAGTTAATCCCACTCAACCGAATCAAATGCCTTCTCCATATCCAGCAATGCCACCAGCCATTACCTGGATGGTTCAATTTGGTCAAGAATCGCAAAAAGCCTCCTAAGGTTCAATGCAGTCGACCGCCCTGGAATGAAACCAGATTGGTCTCCATGGATTAACTGCGTGATCTGCGGGAGTAAACGGTCAGCCAATATCTTAGGAAGATTTTGGTGTCTAGGTTTAGCAAAGATATCGGCCGATAGGACAAACACTCCAGCGGGTCTTTACCCGCTTTAAGGATTAAGGTAATCACTGCTTCCCTCATAGTGGGGGGGAGTTGTCCCGACGCCAAGCCCTCCTCCCATGCTTCCAGCATCTGACATGCCACCTGGGGGCCCCACTCTTTATAGAACTCCGCTGTTATGCTGTCTGATCCGGGCGCCTTGGGTAATGGGAGATCCCGCACTGCCCGCAAAATGTCCTCCACCACAATGGGAGCCGCCAGCACCTCTGAAGCCTCGCCACTGAGCCGGGGAACAGCCGCCACCACCCACTTCCCGACTCCTGGCAGTCCTGCACAAACACAGCCACCGTCACTGTAGACGATGCACCCTCCTGGGGAATCTTTGTTTCACTTCCCGGGCGTATGCGTGATATTCCCGTCACTCCACACACGTGGCCTTCCACATAGTCACTTATGGGGCTTTGCTGGACCTTAGTGCACCTCCAACTCCCACGAGGCAACCATCCCACACTCTTGCTGTTCCGTGTTCTCTACCCTGCCAGGGGGGGCGCCCTTCGGATTCAATTCTCCGCCTTGCCGTTTGCCAAAATTAGGAGAGGAAGAGGGGATCGGTCTTAGCTGACATGACCATCCACCAACCCCACACCTCAGCGACCTCCCGGAATATCCCCCAAAGCCATCCTGCAGACAGGGCCAGTGACCAACAGCCCAGTGAAAGGACCCAACGTGTGCTACCTATCCGCCCCTGGCAGTCCTCCTCCTGGATGCCTGATTCAGGGCCCCAGCACCTCAGCTGTCACGTCACATTTAACAGCACCTCTGGGCGGTACACTCCTTACTCCCCCAAGACCAATTCCATCCTGTGGCATACTTGAGCAAATTAGGTCTCCGAAACTGGAAGGTGAGCCAGAATATATTATCCACTGGTTGTCTACCTCTGCAGGACGTGGTCCTTGTATTAACAAGGTCAAGTCAAGTCATCCCTGGCCTGCACAGCCTCTGCCGATATTTCAGTTATACACAGTGCGTAAGAAGATCCAAATGTCTCCATCCAGCATTCACTTTGAGAAAAAAAAAATGTGGTCCTGTACCTGATGCTATTCAAGGGCCCCCCACAGGAGCCGCCGCAGTCCCCGCTCGTCTGGGCCACCAAATTGTCCCATCCCTACCACCGCTCCCGGTGCGCTCACACCTCAGCCCCGTGGCGGACACTGCCGCAGGATCACACCTCAGCGCTGGGAGCTGCGGGCCGGCCCGCCGCGCCCCTCACCTGCACGCCGGATCCCGTCACCACCTCCTCGCCTGTGCACTGTTCCACCAGCGGGCACAGGCCAATCAAGCCGGGGTTTTCTCACTGGCTGGTTCACTGTGTAGCCGCGGCCGACCCCCTCTTCAGCCGCTCCGATGCCAGGACCAGCGTGCAGGCCGCAAACCCCACTCCCGGGGGAGGGTATTTGGAGCGCAGAGGCACTCAGGCAGAGCCTTCGCCGAGCTGCGCTTCCAGCCTCCCAGGCCCCCCACGCACTCGCGCAGCAGGCAAGTCCACAGGCTCCTGTTCTCTCCCAACTTCAGCCGGCTGCTGCTGCAACCTCTCACCGGTCCAGCACTGGCTTCAGGAAACTAAATGGGCTCGATGTACGCGGACTAGACCTCCCCATGCTTCAGGTCCAGCGGGAGCTCACAGATAGGCAGCCATCATGGCGACCGGCTCTCTAGCGCCCCCCGATGTGTTGCTGCAGTTGCACGGCTACCGCTTTCTTGATGATCTTACCTAGGAAGGGGAGATGGGTGATGGGGTGATAGTTACCTAGAGTGCGTTTCTTTAGTAGAGGGAGGATTTGTCCTGTCTTTTGGGTGGATGGGAAGGTGCATTCAGTTAGGGAGCTGTTGATGATTTCAGGTAGTAAAGGAGAGCTTCTGCTGGGAGGGTCTTGGCTAAGGAGGCTGGGAGGATGTTCCCCGTATACGATGTGGCCTGGAGGGCGGCCAGGGTTTCTACCAGGTGCTCTTTAGAGAGTGTCTTGATTGTTGTCCAGGTTGTGGAAGTTTTGCGAGGAGGGACATGAGGTGGGTCTGTCGATGCAGAGCTGGTATCTATGTGCTGGCGAATCTTGCTGATTTTGTCAATGAAGATGGTGTTGATGGCGTTGGATTTTCCAATCGAGGGTGGTATCGCAGGATCGGGTAGCAGGTTGACCAGATTGACGCAGTGCTTGACCGCTCTGAAGAGGGCTCTGATTTTGTTGTTGGCTTTTGCTATGGTGGTCTGATAGTAGGAGGCCTTGGCAGTGTTGATTAGTTGTTGGCGGGTTGCTCAGAGTTCCTTGAGGAGCACGAAGTTGGATGCGGTCCTAGAGTGGCGCTAGGTTTTCTCTTGTTTCCTGATTACTATTTTGTTGAGGTTGAGTTCTTGCGTGTACTAGGGTGCTGACGGTTTTGGTTTGCAGATGCTTTGTTTCAGAATTGTGTGCCAGTTGATGGAGGCTGAGAGGGTGGCGTTGAGTGCTTCCAGTAGAGAGTCACTGTTTCTTTGGGGGTGTTCGATCCAGGTGAGGTGGAGGTTTGCAAAGTCTTCTGTGAGGGCTTGCACCGGGAAGTTCTTGAAGGACCTGAAGGTTTGTCTGAAGGGTTTCTGCTGGGAGTGCTGTGGTGCTGTGTGCAGGATGTTGAAAGGCACGGCCAGCTGGTCAGACCAGTCAAGCGGGAGAGGAGAGCTGTAGTGGAGGGAAGGCAGTACAGTGATGATTAGGTTGAGGATGTTTCCTTTCTCGTGCGTTGGGTATTTCGTGTGCTGTGGGAGGCTGAGGGTGTTGAGAAGGCCAAGAAGAGCTTTCTTCATCGGGTTGGTGGCCTTGTTGCCTGGGAGGTTGAAGTCACCTAGAAAGGTGTTGTTGGCATGTGTAAAGAACATGGTGGTGACCAGGTTGGTGAAGTCTCAGCCAAAGTCGGTGCTGGGTTTTGGTGGTCTGTAGAAGAGATGGAAGGTGGCTATGTCTGTCAGGGAACGCGGGAAGTATCAGAAGAGGACTTCAAAGGAGCCAATGGTGTTGAGGTCAAGTCTGGTACAGGGCCACGGGTCTTGTGGACTACTGTGAGGCCTCTGCCTGTCTTGATCAGCTGGTCTCTGTGTTGGATGATGTAGCCATCAGGGACAAGGACATCTAGGATGCAGTTGGAGGTGAGTGTCAGCCAGGTCTCAGTAATGTCGATGGCATTAAGGTTGTGTGTAGTGATGTGGTCAGTGATGTCTGCTGCATGGGTGATAGCTGAGCAGACGCTGGTGAGCATCAACTTCTGTGTTGTGGATGGTGAGGGGGTGCTGATGGGCTTGGGGCTGATGTTAGTGAGGTTGCTGCATTTCAGAGTCCATGCCTTAGAGGAGGGGCAATGCCAGTGACGTTGCCAGGTGATGTTGGGGATGGCCTGTGGGGACGGAGGGAGAAAACACATGTCTGCGCGTGCTTACATGTTGTCTGAGCAGCTATTCGGGCTCTGGGTCCAAACAGGAATTGCCCTTTTCTTCACTTGCTCGTCACTTTGTATGCCTGGGCGAGAGACACCCTTGATCTAAGAGTTAAGAGCAGAAAGGAGCAGGCAGGGCTAAGAAGGTAGGTGGGGCTTGGGCCACGTGGCCTAGATCTACTTGCACCGGCCTACCAACTGCAAAGGAGGGCTACGTAAGTAAGGAACAAGGGTGGCAAACCAGGAAGGCATCAACAGTTTAAAGTGATTAACAGGTGGGCGGGGTTTAGGCTGTGTGACCTGCATCCACTTGCACCTGCACACCAACTGCAATGGAAAAGAGGCTGGAGAAATGAAAAAAGGGCGGCAAAACAGGAAGGCACCAACTGTTTAAAGTGCTTGAGAGGTGGGCGGGGCTCAGGCCACGTGACCTGGATCCACTTGCACCTGCTCACCTGCTCGTTCCCATCATTGTGGTTGCCTATATACTGCTTTACTTCATAGCCCTGTTTTATTGCTGTCCACAGTCCAGGCTTGAGACATTCAATGGGACAGCGGCTCTTTCATTTAAGAACACCTTGGACCCACCACTTGCCTCTCACTACTCTCCCATTTCACTTTTCCATTTATCTAAATATCTTTCAATGATGGTTCTCCTTCAGTTATCTGCTTTTATTGAATTTTAGTTTAGTTTATTTATTTGTATAGCGCAACCAAACCCTGGGGTCACTGGGTGCATTCAGCTTATAGAGTAGCAAGTTACAACGTCAGATTCATTACGATCTCTCTGCGTGGAGACTTGGGGCCAAACTGAATTTTGCAAGCTGGCATCCCGACTGCGCCACCTCAGCCCTTCATGCCTCAAAAGCTGCTGAATTCAATGCCATGAACATTGGTCAATAATTGGAGCTATTGGTATACCAGGAGGACTTCGGCATGAACTCCTATATAAAAAGCTGATTGTATTATTACCATTAACATTATTATTAACATTTGAATCATTCAGCGGTTGTGAGATTTCTTTTGTTACAACGTCCACCTACAGACCCAGGACTCTGCTAGTTATTCTTGCTGGCGCATTTTTTGATTATTTTTATGTTTGTCTATTTCTCCAGCATTGGATCTTTCATAGATTCACATGCTTAGAATATTCCCCGTCGTCAGGCCGGGAACCATCGGTCTCTTTTTAAAAGCGTTTTCCATTGGAAAACCCAACACTTTTGTGTCCTACCAACATCCTTTTGGGACGCTTACGCATGTCCTAATAGGAGGTAGGGTATAAATAGCCCCACCCCGGGGGCTCTCTTCAGATTTCAACCGTCTCCAAAGTAGCCAGGGATCACCTTGTGTTTTCTACGCTTTGTTAGGTTGTACTTTCTTTCCCAATGTCAGGTGCTACGTGTGGAATGAAGAAAGTTTATGAAGGGGACAGGCACATGGACTGCCTATATTGTCTCTACCCTCATCACTCTGCAGACACCTGTGACATCTGCAAGGGGTTCTCGCAAAAAACGTTGAAGGACCGGAATCAACATCTGATATTGTGGCTGAACGAAGGGGCCTACCCGCCATCAGAGGTAGGATCGGTGCACAGTCTGGCATCGAACAGACCTAAGTCCCCTGTAGTTCCTCGCAGGTCGGTGTCGGCTGAACCTCCGGCAAAGAAGCCACGGCCTATGGAAAAGAGTTGTTCCTCTTCGGGGAAACATCTAGCGAAAGGCGCTCCTTCATCGTGAAAACAGGGTCATTCGGACCAGGCCCAGAGGCCAGAAAAATCTTCATCTTCTTCTACTTCAGAAAAGGATGGAAAAGATCCTTTGAGGCCCTCCTCAGGAGACCATCATAGGTCTTCATCGAGTTGGGAATCTACAAAACACCGGTCTAGAGACTCAAAAGGCGGGAGAGCCTAACAAGTCTGCGCCACAACTATCAGCGCCGTCAACGGGGGTCCCGTCGTCGACGGCTTCACTACCGTCTGCACTGTCGGTCCCAGCAGTGGTATCGTCGACTCCAGTGGCGGCGATCGACGAGGGAGGAGTAGAAGCTCCCAGGTTTTCATCGTCGACGGTTGATGCTCCAGAGTCTTGGCAACCTGCAATGTATGACGCAGTTCTACATGACACCTCTATCGCTCTCTCTGTGTCGTCGATAGAGGAAGAGCGAGAACCTGTGGTACATCCAACAGATCTCGGCTTACAGGGTGTTGGCCCGTTGACGACTTCGGGGATTCAAAATGTTCCACCTACGTCTTCTTTGCTAAATCCGCAGTCAATGTTGTCTTTACAAGTGTTATCTACGCTGCAGTCCCTCTTAAGCCAGTTGGATGCAAGACTGCCTCCCATGGGTATGCCACTGGTGAAACCCATCGTCAGCGCGGCAGGCTCTGCTCCCCGTTCAACGCTAACGGCTGATTTGCCGGTTTGCCGGCCGGTCAGCGAAGAACCCCCCCGTTCACACCTGGAACAGGGTGAACTACAGGACTCACAGTGGGATCAAGGTCCTAGGGACTCTATCTCGGACATTTCATCGTCGCCGTCGAGAGACCCTACGTGGGAATCTGAGTGAAATAGAAGCTCCTAGGAGTCTGGCACAACCGTCACCTCCAGATGACATCGGGGCCTGTCATGCGATGATGGCAAAAGCTGTATTGAATTTGGTCTGACCCCAGAGGAAGAACGGAAGGAATGCTTCTTATTTGACCATATGGGGAAGAGAAGAAAGTCGATCTTCTCGGTTCCGATCCTGGACCACGTTTGGCAAGAAGGCTTACGTACCATGCGCCATCCATTTTCGGAGCCTGCAATCAAGGGCAGGTTATAGAAAAAATGTAAGGCCCCGGACTCTACACCTAAGTGTTTGATCGCACAGCCCTCTCCTGAATCGGTGGTGTCGGCAGCGGCTAGCAGAAAAGCTAGATCACAACACAAGTGCACAATACCTGCGGACGGTGAAGCTAGAAGGCAGGACGCCTTTGGAAAGAAAGTCTTAACAGTAGGGCGGTCAAGACTGCTAACTCGTTAGCTATTATGGCACGCTACGACTGTGAAATGTGGCATCACCTGGCCCCCATCTTGGAAAATCTGCCCGAAGAACACTGAAAGACAGCCATGCTACTGGTGCGTGAAGGTGAGGAAGCATCAAATCACAGCATCAACATCGCTGTAGATTTGGCAGAATCGGGGTTCAAGCAGATAAATACTGAGGTGGTGCTGAGGAGACAGGTCTGCTTAAAGTGTACAGACGTTAGGCCGGAAGTCCATTACAAAGTGCTAGATATGCCCTGTGAAGGTGAAGAGTTATTTGGGGAAAAGATAGATGAAGCCCTCAAGGGCATGAAGGAGGATTCAGATACGGCAAGATCACTGGGGGCATTACAAAGTGGGTGAGCGTTTCAGCCCTTTGATCCCTTCTGCTGAGCTTCAGGGAATTCTCGATTTGCCACATCCAGAGACCGGAACTTCACTAGATCGGCATACTCCTCACAAGGATACAGGCGAGCTGTTCAGGCGACACGGAGAAGCTGGGATTTTCAGACTTCTAGAAGGAGAGGAGGACAGCCTTCCTCTACCAAAAGTAAGCAATTGAAATCTCAGCAATGACAATCTTCAAGACGTCCTGGGAGGCAGAGTGGCCCAGCGTGTCGGCGAATGGGAGAGAATTACATTTTCACGCCAAGGTCACGCCATCTCCCATTCCTCCTGTGTATTTGGCGCAACCACATCTTCACATCTTACAGCAGGAAGCTGTGCTTATGCTGCAAAAAGGGGCTATAGAATTGGTTCCGGTGGCCGAGAGAGGCCTGGGGGTCTACTCTCGTCACTTCGTGATCAAAAAAACCAAAGGCAAGTGGCGACCCATTCTGGACCTTCCAGCTCTCAACAAGACTCTGCAACGCCTGAAGTTCAAGATGCTTAGGCTTCAGGAGGTCATCCGGTCGATACAACCAGGGGATTTTATGGTGTCGTTGGACTTGCAAGACGCATATTTCCACATACCTATGCGTCGGCGACACAGAAAATTCCTGAGGTTTGTGGTGGGTCAGAGTCATTACCAATTCGGAGTGCTTCCGTTCGGTCTAAAATCATCTCCCAGGATGTTTACGAAATGTTTGGCTCCGGTGGCGGCTTGGCTACGATGAGGTCATCACGTCTACCCTTACCTGGACGACTGGCTAATACGGGGCCCGTCGCCGGCAGTGACGCAGGCAAGCCTCAACGTGACCATGCAGCTTCTGCAACGGTTGGGCTTCGCAGTCAACTTCGAGAAATCCTTTCTGTCTCCCTCCAGGAGCTTGGTGTTTTTGGGCGTGGGATTCCAGACTCAGTCGGGGCTGGTGTAACGTTTTGTCGAAATAGTTCAAAAACTCAAGCAGAAAGCGGCGGAGTGGAGAGTTGGAACCAGAGTGATAGTCAGACGCTACATGTCGCTACTAGGAGCCATGGCATCATGTATCCTGTTAGTGAAGAACTGTCGTATCTTCATGAGGTCAATACAAGAATATCAAGCGGACCGGTGGACTCAAAGTTGCAGATTATGGTCTGACAAAGTGATGATCAACAGCGGCTAACTCTCAGCCGATCGGACACAAGGAATGCCTCTGCTAGAGTCAGAATTCCAATCCACAATTGTCACGGTTGCCTCCCAAACAGGATGGGGAGCTCATCTGTGGTCCTTACAAGTTCAAGGTCGGTGGTCCCCAGGAGAATCGACCCTTCACATGAATGTGCTGGAACTAAGAGCGATTCATCTCTGAAATCGTTTTTTCCGCGCATACGAGGATCGGTTGTGAGAGTGTTGACGGACAATACAACCACAATGTTGTACCTCAGGAAGCAAGGGGGCACTCATTCCAGAACGCTCACCAGCGAGGCTCAGGAACTATGGCATTGGGCCCTCAAACAAGACATCAACATCGTAACGTTTCACCTACCAGGGGTGATGAATGTACAGGCAGACTCTCTCAACAGAGAGAAGAACCAACTCCACGAGTGGCAGCTTAACGATCAGCAGGTGTTGAGCATCTTCAGGAAATACGGTCGTCCTTCGCTGGATCTCTTTGCAACCCCGGAGAACAAAAAGTGCAAGCAGTTTGCCAGCAGATGGCCACAGCCCAATTCGCTGGGGGATGCGTTCTCCTTCCTGTGGACGGGCAGGTTTGCGTATGCGTTTCCACTCATGCGGCAGACTCTCCAGTGGATTCAGAAATACCCATGCCGTTTGATTCTGATTGCCCCTCGCTGGGCCAGGCAGTCGTGGTTTTCAGACCTGCTGAATCTACCCGTGGCAGAACCAGTGAGAATTCTAGTGACGCCGGACCTTCTGTTTCAAGACAAGGGAGCAGTTTGGCATCACGACCCGGGCTCCCTCAGCCTGACGGCTTGGCGCCTGACTTCTCCGAGTTTGGTTTGCTGAAGATTTCTAGAGACTGTTTCCGCATTTTAGAGGCGGCGAGGGCCCCGTCCACAAATGTCTCATATGCATGCAAGTGGAAAAGGTTCTCCGTGTGGTGTAAGGACCAGCCGGGGGTAGACCCTTTAAACATTTCATCGGAACAAATTCTGCTTTATTTACTACATTTGGCTAGAAGAGGTTTGACATTCTCATCCATAAAAGTTCACCTGGCGGCCATTTCTAGGTTTACTCGGAAAAGGCACTCGTCTCCATTGTTCAGTGATTGACTAGTTAAACATTTTCTTAGAGGTTTATTTCAGACTTTTCCTCCGGCTAAGAAATTCCCTCCTGGTTGGAGTCTCAATCTGGTGCTGTCAGGGCTAATGAAGGCCCCATTCGAGCCTTTGTCATCGACGCCCCTAAAGTTTTTGTCGTGGAAAATGGCTTTTTTGGTGGCCATTACATCAGCTAGAAGAATGTCAGAGCTGCAAGCTCTGGTGATTGATCCTCCGTGCTTAACTTTCTTCAAGGACAAGGTGCTGTTGGTGACTAACCCTCATTTTATTCCAAAAGTGCCAACTACATTCCATAAACACTCTTCTATTGTGCTACACGCATTCTTCGCTTCAGCTTCCTCAGTGGCAGAGAGGGCTCTACATACATTGGACGTCAAAAGAGCATTGAAGTTTTATCTGAGTCGTACTCATGAATTCAGGCGTACAAGGCAACTGTTTGTGGCTTATGGACCTTCAGTAAAGGGAAGAGCAATCTCCAAACAAGGACTATCGCGCTGGGTTTCGTCAGCTATTGCCTTCTGTCACTCTAAGGCGGGAAAGCCTCTCGAGAGGCATCCGAAGGCTCACTCGACAGGATCCACCGCATCATCAGCGGCATTATGGTTGGGGATTCCGCTGGCGGACATCTGTCAAGGGGCCTCCTGGTCGGTGCCGCATACATTTACTGCCTGGAGCAACAGCATGGGGCAGATGGGACGTGCAGTCCTGCAACACCTGTTTCATTAAGGTAAGCCCCCACAAGTGGTGCGCCTCTTTCAATGTTACCATGGCTAATGTTTTTTATTTCTGATTGTATGTTGTATTCCTAATTTATTGGTTTGCATTACACGCCGCCATGTATAGTGATACTGCTATGTAGTCTATTCTAAGCATGTGAATCCATGAAAGATCCAATGCTGGAGAAGGGAGTAGTTTCTTACCTGTAACTCCATTTCTCCAGCGTTGGTATCTTTCAGGGATTCACATGCGCCCGCCGGCCTCCCCTGAATGCAAACCTGGTTATTGCCTCTACTTTGGAGGTTAAAATCTGAAGATCGCTGCGTGGACGGGGCTATTTATACCCTACGTCCTATTGGGTCATGCGTGAGCATCCCAAAAGGACGTTGGTAGGACACAAAAGTGTTGAGTTTTCCAATGGAAAACGCTTTTAAAAAGAGACCGAGGGTTCCCGGCCTGACGACAGGGAATATTCTAAGCATGTGAATCCATGAAAGATACCAACGCTGGAGAAATGGAGTTACAGGTAAGAAACTACTCCCTTATTGGTTGTGTGGGTTTATATTGCAATGGAAAACAAGGAACCTCTGTGATTTGAAATGTGGTGGTGAAGAATATCATTTGCATTCTTCACACAGTTGCGACAGTCTATATGCCACTGACCTACACAAGGGAGCCTCCGTCCAGCTCTACTAGTGAGGGAGGGCGCAGTGAAGCGCTGAGCACTGCGTCTCCTTAAAACATGAATACCTCTCTTAAGGGATTCAAATGTACGGGGGAGGGAGGTGCAAGCTTTCGGGGGAGGGGAGCTTGTAACTTAAAGCATCTGCAATCAGCCACAACTTTTTCCGTTCTCCACCCATAGACTTGTGGCATGCATTGTCTTTTTTTCACAATTCACCTGATTTTGGTCAGATGCATGCTTTTTCGTGGTGAAGAGCGAGGAGGCAATGTTTCTATCCACCTGGTTGCAGTTGGAGTTCACATTCCCCCCTATGCTGTCAGAGCACAGAGAAATGTGACCATGCCCCCCAACCCTCCTAGCCCCTAGGGCACTAGGGGCTGATTCTGGCATTGACTTTATTTCTAACTGAAATCATTGGGACTGGCTATGAGGCCATTGACTGCAAATTCTGCGTAAGCCCAGTCTGATGGCACCTTTTCTGACAAAAAGTAGGGGGATTGGGCTGCATTGCTCCCTCTTATTATTTGTATCTATGTGCCACAACACAATGTTACATTTTTGGTTGTGTGCAGAACCCACAAGGTGAGACACAATTTGAGTGAAACAAGCAACCGCTCCCACAGGCGGCTTAATTGGAGTTCCAACACAGCAACTAAATGAAATGTTTGAAAGGAAATAGCTATGTGGTGTATTGAAAAGCACCTTATCCAAACAGTACTGGCTCAGGAAGAATAGCTTTTATAGACCGCACTAAAAAAGGGGCTCATTAAACAATCCAATACTCCATGAAAAGCCACTGTGCCCATCAATATTGATCCTGTGCAGCAGAGCATTCCTTAATTAGTGCAAACAATGAGTTTAGGTTAGGTTACTGCACACGTCAGACTTGACCGAGCAGCTTGTTTCCATCTCAATATGTACCTACAGTAGGTTGGCAGAGAGAAAACTCTCACTCGCCAGACCAAAAAAGGCAATCCTTCTTGCATGGTATTAAACCCTCCACACTCAAAACTGCATATATCCTTCCCCTCATCTAAAAACCATCCCTCGACCCACCACTTCAAGAAAACTACTGGCCCATCACAATCCTGCCATACCTCACAGGAACCATGGAATGCTTTGTCACTACCCAGCTCCAACAACACATTACCATGCATTACCACAAACAACCCCCTCAACCCCTTCCCATCTGGCTTTCAATTTAGACACAGCACCAGGACGGCTAAACTTATCCTCGATGACCTCCACAACATTACTGACAAAGGACACACTGCCCTACTCGTACTCCTCGACCTCTCTGCAGCCATCAACACCATCTACAACACATTCTACTCGACATCCTATCCCACAAGGTGACACTCTCAAGCACTGGCTCAACTGGTTCACCTTCCTTACACCCTAAACACCTGCATGGATGACCACTCACATACTCAAACACAACCCTTCTGAAACAGAATACCTACTCATCAAGCACAGAACTGACCTCATGCTTTGGCAAAGAACTTGCCACGGACAACCCACCCATATCGCTTGCCACATCTGTCAAATCCCTTGACCTTGCCATTGACCCCCTCCTTTCCTTCATACAACACATAGCTGATGTCAGCAAAACATGCAATTTACAACTACACCTCCTATGCAAGATGAGATACATCCTTCCCCCTGATGACTTCTGCATCGCTGTCTAAGTAGTGGTTATGGCCACTACTTAGACTGTAAACGGTAATGGTCTCCTGGCTGGGCTTCCCAACAGCACCCGCGCCTTCCTGCAAGCCATACAAAGCATAACAGGGAAACTCATCCTCCACCTACCCAAACACTCAAACATCACCCCTGCTCCTGCCCAGCACTACTGGCTCCCCAGACCCCAGACAATTGCCTTCAAAGGACACTGCATTGTGTTCCAAGCCATCCAACACAAAACTACATCTTACTTTCACAATAAAGCAAAACCAGTCACCCACACAAACTACAGACAGGCCATCCAGCATCTTCTAAACATTCCCCTCTGCAAAAATACATGCACACGCAAAAACAAGCATTTACCCAGTGGGCACACAGAGCATGGAACACGCTGCAACTTCACATCTGCACTGTACCTCCATCACCATTTTCTGGAAAAGTCTCAAAACATACCTTCTACCTTCGCTGCTGCCACCAGTCTATCCTAATCTTCTTGTCCTAGCCTGAAAACATGTTGTAACTTCTGTTTCAACTCCCACCTTTTCAACCTTGTAAGGTGCTCGAAACCCTCTATGTAGGGCCAGTACTCAACAGAAATTCAAGTAAAGCACCTTTCCCATGCATGCCAGGCTGCTTGAGTGAGGTTACGAAGCTCAGGAGGTGTTGTTAAATCCATAAAGAGGATCCCTCTTAAAAGCCTATGGTGGGATTCTGCTGACCTTCAGCTCATTAATGGCTAAGACTCACGGCTAAGAGTGGGCGTTGATCCTCTGCCCAGGATACAACAATCTGGAACAGTTCCAATTGTTTTGTAGATTGAGGGTAACTATCTGGGTTTAGGACGCCCATAAGAAGTCACACTTTAATTGAATTCTGTCTTCTGTAAGGTTCTATATTTTCTGTTCACTGACTTGCGCACATCTGTAATATTTGCGTTCACACGCAGCGGGTGAGCTTAGACCAGATAGTATGCCAGTGTAGCATTTGGAGGAACATGTGTTTGTTTATATGCTAGAATGTTTATTAATTTCTAAACTGCTTTACGCCAAAGTGCTGTACATAATTAATGAAATGGTACAATAACGACACGTCATGACACTTCCAATACTGAACAGAACAGAAAGCTATAACAAGATGAAGATAAACCAGCAAGAAACAAATGAAAAGATGAACCAGTAAACTGTAAAAATGAAGACCTAGCAATTAAAAAGAAAAAATGTGCCAAACAATAAATTGAACTTACAATGATTGGAAAGGAGGACATGCGAATACATAAGGGCAAGATGATAAAAGGTGTCACCATAGTGACAGGAAGCAGGTGGAGGGTGATGGTAAATAGTCTGGACAGCCAAAAAGCTGCAAGACAGAAAAGGGAAAACCACTCCACCAGGCAGCACAACACCATAATCAGTCAGCAGGCTCTATCGGCCACAGTGCCAGACTCCCCACCTACTCATACATGAGTCTGACACAGTAGATCGCTCTACCACACTCTACTGAATCATGTCAGCTGGTGCCATGTGTCACTGCCTCCCACCGTGCTTCAACTCCGGAGGACAAGGGAAGAACTCCAGCACCCCACATGTATACCGCCAATGAGCAAAGGCCAACAGGCTGGCAGATGGCCACAGCAGTGAAACGGCCCACAACAAAAGAAACCTGTCTGGGCACAATGGGCAACACAGAGCAAAGGGCTCTCTACAACCACGGCTCACCCGAGAGGGATGATGTTAATGCGTCCAAAGTTAATGTGTCTATGGGGGCACGGTCCGACGGGTCCAACAGTATCCACAACACAATGACGGCATCACCGCCAAAAATTCTGTGGCTGCAGACATCATCTACCGCCATCCACCGACAGTCAGCGTGGACCTCAATGAACAAAGGAGGCTTGCCAGCAGGGCAGCGAACACCATCTCTGTGACACCGTGGAGTCTCCGTCCCTTCCTCCGTGAGCCTTTCACTGCTCTCTCCACCTCTGCAGAGTCAGGATTTGATTGCATCAGGTTTGCCGGACCCAGTACATGTATTTTATTTATTTATTTTTTACATTTATATTGCGCACAAAACAGCCCTTAGACAGCGCAGCGTTGTTACAAGTACTTAGTTGCAGTGAAGAGATACAAAACGGTGTCAGAGGCTAGTGGAGTTACAGTAGAACATGTACATAGGTTGCTTGGTTAAAGAGGTGAGACACATATAGCAGTGTAGGCGGTTCGAGGGGTGTCAGGTGAACCGGATACATCCCAAGTACAATAACTGGAGGCAGGTGTGTGGGTTAGTTGAATAGCCTGGTTTTGAGGGCTGTGAGGAAAGCAATATGTGAGTGTTCGTTCCTGAGGGTGGCTGGCAAGGCATTCCATTGTCTTGCGGCAATGAAGGGGAAGCTGGCACCGGCCGCTTTGGCGCGTTTGACAGTGGGGATGTTGAGTTGGTTGGAGTAGCTGGTTCTGGTGGGACTGGAGGAACCGGCGCTTACTAGTTTCGCTGACAGATATGGTGGGGCCGCATGCGTGAGGCACTTAGGAGTGATGACAAAGGTCTAGAATAGGATTCATTCTTTGACAGAGAGCCAGTGTGCTGAGCGTCTAGCAGCTGAGATGTGTTCCCTTTTGGGTATGTGGAGGGCAGCACGGAGAGCGTTGTTTTGAATCATTTGAAGCTTGTTTACATTTTTTGCTGAGGTGCCAGCGAAGGGGACGTATGGTGCCAGCATTTGTTTCTGTGGAATGTGCTATGCACAAGTTTATGCTATGCACAAGTTCCACTTCTTCCACTCACTAGACACTCACCTTGCGAGGCCGAGGCTGTCGCCACAAGTCCAGCACACAATAAAAATGTATAATTTACCATGAGACACAAATGTATGGTTATAACACACATAAATTGAATTCAAGGCAATGAAAATGTTTAGCTTTTCAAGCGGAGGTGGCTGCTAGGAAATGGCCTCATGCAAGTGTTTGAGCGACTCAGTGCCCGCGAGTTCCACTAACACAGTCGGTATATCTTGAGTTGAAGAGGTCCAGAAAAGATGGGCAACCTGTGGTCCTCCAGCCACGTTCATCTTCCACTCCCATGATCCCTCACCTCTGGCCATGATGGCTAGGCCGGATGGGAGTGCCAAAACATCTGGAGGTGGCCGACAACCAGGCATCTGAACTCAGCATAATGATGTCCCTAAGCGCAGCCTAAGTGAGGCATCTGTCAATACAGGGGCTACACACCATCAATTCCTGCTACGGAACAAAATGAAAACAGCAACGAACCGAAAGGGAAGACAGACTCAAACCCCTGACAAGAGCATAAAGAAGGATGTGAGGATGGAAGGATGTGAGGATGAGGATGGAAGGATGTGAGGATGGAAGGGTGTGAGGATGGAAGGATGTGAGGATAGAAGGATGTGGGGATGGAAGGACGTGAGGATGGAAGGATATGAGGATGGAAGGATGAGTGGATGGAAGGATGAGTGGATGGATGGAAGTATGTGAGGATGGAAGGATGAGTGGATGGAAGGACGTGAGGATGGAAGGACGTGAGGATGGAAGGATACGTGGATGGAAGGATTTGAGGATGGAAGGATGTGAGTATGGAAGGATGTGAGTATGGAAGGATGTGAGGATGTTCCAAATAGCACACAACAGCGCTGTAACAAATGAGAACCCCTCACTGCCTCTTAGGAGCCTTGTATTCACATGGCTTGTACCAGACATGAAATCTGCCACTGCAAAAAGGAAAGGTCCAGAAAACAAGCCTTCTCTGCCTATGCCCCAAGACTATGGAACCTCCTCCCCGTCAGAATCAGACTCACCCCCGCACTCCTACAATTCAGAAAAGAACTCAAGACCCACCTTTTCAAAGAATCTCTCCTCCTCAACACCTAGACCATCACGTCGTCCCTTGCCCCACCTGACTCGCTAGACGCTTCCCGCCCCTCTCCTCCCTGCCACCCGGTACATCTGTACCCCATCTCTGTGCCCCTCTGTATCCCACTCCCGCTTTATATCTGTGTAGTTGTCACCTCTGGAAAGGGCTCCGTTATGCATCTGTATTGTTGTATACCCCTGTAAAGTGCCATTGCTTCTCGGCGCTAGGTCCGCGCTCAATAACTACCATAATAATAATATTTCTTTTATAAAGAGCTGCTGGAGATGACGACCAGCAGGTGAATGAAGGCCACACACCTCCCAGGGCGGGCCCATCACTGCACCATGGCATATTAAACTCAATCATGACATTGGTGCAGATGGCATGAGTTAATGGAAAGTATGTGGGCGTTCATACCGTGCGAGTTGCAAGGATGTTTCAATGGTGTGTCCCTCCATATTATCCCCAGAAGGACATGCCAAGAAAAACGGCAGAGTGAGAAGTCTATACCTGCACACATCCCGACTGCATGAATGCGGCAAGTGGCACAGCTCCAGGCGTGAGTGGGCATGGGTGGCAAAGGCCTGCGTCCCAACGCAGATGAACTCCCCAGCATCAGATGAATGGTAGGTGGGTAGGCGGTTACTGTCAATCTTCTGCTGGCAGTGTCCTTTCCTCACTCAATGAAGAGTCTATGAAGAAGGGGGAGGAGCCTAACCTGGTTCTGCCATTCAAAGCACCCCGTTTCCACTACATTAGAGCTACTGACAAATATATTAGCGCCCAGGAACCACAATTACCAATGGCTATCTAGCCTGCCATTTGGGACTCTTAAAGTGCATTAACATGCCCTAGACCAGGGGCCTACAAACTTTGAGTCTCCAGATGTTTTGGACTACGGCTCCCATGACCATTGACAATGGTGGCAGTCGGATGATGGGAGTTGTAGTCCAAAACATCTGGAGAGGCCAATAGTTACAGACCTCTGCCCTAGACTTTTCTGAGGTCTGTGATGTGTAGGGGAGGACTGGCCGCGAGGCCCTCCTCACCTGCAGCCTTCTCCCCAGGTGAGGACCATGACTCGGCGGCCGTTCCCTCATGCCACCCGGGCCCAGGTGGAGGAGGGGTCACCCGCCGACGACATTGCCCACACATATCCGTTCCCTACATATACCCAAATTCAGTTAGGCCTAGAAGCCATCTTGTTTAGCAAACATGGCGTGAGTTCAGCACACTGTAACGAGGCCCCCACCTTTGGAGGACCTTTCATGCATCTCTGCCGCCGCAGTAGCCCTGGTAGATCCGCTGCGAGCGCGTTCCCATGAGAAAGTCGGATATGAGCTAACCCGAGATGCTAACACTGTAACATTATTCTCATCCACAATGTAATATCGCACCCTGCATGACCTGGTCCGCGAGGCCGGGGTGACGGGAAAAAAAAGCTGAAGCATCACTATCTGAAGAAAGTAGAAAATAATTCAAGTATTGGTATTAACGAACTACCTCGGTTTAAACAGATCATGTAAACTGTGAATAAACCATAAAGATGTAACGTTACATGATACCACCCTAGGTCTGGACTAGTGCTGCTACATCCACAGAGAAAGATGTCGACCAAATGTATAGCCTTTACTTACTCATATATGTTTTCTTAATCACCTAAAGCAGCGAGCATCAATTTCTGTAGGCCATAACCTAGAACGACCTCGTGTAACGTTTAATGTACATAAAATAATCACATCATGTAGTAAATATAATGTTAGGTAACGAAAAGGTACTCGGACCGACTGTATTAAAGAAATGTGTAACGAAATGGAAATATATATGTGTGTGTTTAAATAACATCAAAATAAGGCGGAACGTTATAAAAGTTCTGCATTTAAAAGTTAGCAACGCACGAGGAAAAAACCTTTGTGAGTATATGCAAGGCCATTCTCCCTCCCACCCTGCCAAGCCTGCCAGATAAGGAAGCTAAGGCCTGTGCCGCGCTCCCTCACCTCCCCCAACCAAGCTGGAGCCGCTTCAGAGAGTCAGAGGCCCCGGTACCGCACCCAAGGCCACAGCCCACCACCTGTGTTATTTACAGCACGGTAATAAACCCACGTTTTGAATCCACTGATCTACCAGCACCCTCTCGTAAAGTCCACAACCCTCCCCCTAGACCACCCCAAGAACGACCCCCATCACTGGGACAAGACACAGAGACCCATTTATATAATAACTTCTAACGTGGCAGACAGGCATGTACCAGTCGGCTCAGGCCCCAAAACTCAGCCCCTCGACCTAAAATACCGGTCAATAGGACACAGGTAAATCTCACCCTAACCAACAATCACCGGACCTCTCAAGAGGTGCATTCCTCATGCGTTGCGTTTATTGTATAAGACAAACTGCCGAGCGATTTATTGATGAACTTAGATGTCGTTTCTTGAATAACTGCAGTATGCATGGCCTAGGGCAAACGAGTCAGGAGAGGTATTCATCTTTGTCACAGGCTGCCCCAGCATACCAACACCGCTCGGATGACCTCAAGCTGGCCTGCCAGGCCCAACCCAACTCACGAGGCTGACCAGTGACGTCCCCACGCCAAGACCAACCACGCTGCAGCAACACCTATAGTTAGTCGACGCCACCCAATCCCAATTAACTTGTGCCCCCTATAGTGTGTAGGTTCTGATGACGTTTTTTGTATTAGAAATACGCCTGTCTTTGCTATTGTCAGACAGAGCGCTCTCGGAGGTTGCAGAGTTCTTTGCATGCCCTATTCTTTGGATAAACTCCCACTTACGCTCACCCGCACTCTGTCTTGGCCTTATTCCCACTACGGGAGAGTCCCTTATTGTCTCTCATTGCGGGGAGGATCGTGCTGAAATTGGGGGCGCTTCCCTTCAGTGGTGACCCCGATAGCGTGATATCTCCAAATTATTTATCCTAACTCCTTTCTAACGACCCCCTTGTGGCACGAGAATCTCCGGTCGAGAAGGGATACGCACGGTGAGCCGGCTCCGGGAGGCCGCCCGCCAACGGCGACCGGCACAATAAGAAGTGCGCACTCAATGAGAAAGGGTACGGGATCCCGATTGGAAAAAAATCCCCTTTGAGTGCCGCTCGCCGGAGCCAGGGGCTGACCGTTGAGTTACCGGTGACACCGCCTGGACGGACCCAGTTTCGGAGACTATCGGTTCAAGACGGGCACGTGAGTACTGAGTGCGAGCGATCGTAAAGGGGAAGGGAGGGGAAACGGTGAACAGGAGAACGGGGACAGGTAGAGGAGAAGAATAACGGGGGTCTACTAAAGACGGGTCTTGAAACTTTCTTTATCTTTTCTTTGCATATGGCCATTAGGAGTAAGAAATAAGTGAAGTGGTAGAAGTGACGGAAACCTAGCTCCGAAAGGGGGTGGAAGGCGGCGCCGCATAGTGCTATCTAAATAGTACTGGGAATATATGAAGAAGTAAGAAATAAGTTATTGGTGTCTGGCAAAAGGAGACACCGGGAATATTTTTTAGTGATTGCTACTCCCTCTATTTTCTTTTTTTCCATTTCACGGGGCAGGGGAAGAAAGCGAAAAGGGTATAAGATAAATATACTTGTAGAAGGACTATAAAATAGGGAGCACATTTTGAGGAGTGGGGACTAAGTAGTGGCACGTACAGACGTGAACATAGCAACCTTAGCAGAAAAATAGGGACAGCCGGCCAGGGAGGAAAGGGAGGAAATAAGACGAGGTGTGAGTGGAAAGGCATTGTGATGGGTGCGCGCACCGTGTGAGTGTTGGACTAGCGAATTGACCGCGAGGTGGCGCCAGAGAGTGTTGACCATAACTAGTACTTGATCAGTTGTGAGCGGAATCACATGAGAGTGTATGGGAATGGGAAGGAGATGAGCTATGGTGAGTGCGAAAGGATTTGCGCAGTGAATAAACTTGGGTGATAATATTTGAGACGTCCGCTCTTGTCTGTGCCATAAAGGGTTACACACATAGATCTACACCTAACTAAACGTACAGAAGGTGGACACGGCTGTGAGAGTGATTTAGAGGATGGGGGCCGAAACTCCCTTGTCACATATTTGTAAGAGCTTACCGGGATACGCTGAACGAATAAATAAGTATCACGATCAATGGGTAACAGAATTGAAGGGGGAGGGTCTGCCCCAGATTTGGCCCGAGGGAGGGTCTTTTGACAAAAGCGTTCTTGATATGGTACGAACATGCATTAGCCTCAAGTATAAGGGGAAACAATGGCAAAATAGGAAGGAGATACTAGACCTCTGGAGATTGTTTGAGGAGGTACCCCCACCCAAAGCTCCGGCACCAAATATTGATCTACCTTCCACCACAGATAATCCATTGATGATTCCAAGAGAGGAAAAGGAACAGCTAGGTACAGCGCAACCTGCGGAGGTGATTAGTTTGTACCCGATATTACCTAAACCAGCCCCCGCAGCAGGATACAGCGACCCTACGTATGTGCCTCCCCCCACAACTGGTACACCACAAAGACCAACAGCCCCCCCGCCATACGAAAGCACCAGAGAGCGCGCCCAGGGAAGCACACAGAGGGTGGATATAGAGAAGCTAACGAGTGACCTAGAGTCGAGGCTTACTGTGGCAAGGGATGAACTTTCAAGAATAAAAGACATATGTGAGCGCACAGCGTGTGCCCCCACACAATCAGGACGCACGTCTAGAGCGTCGAGCGAAGGTAGACAGATTGAGGAAGGATGGAAAAAGGGGGAAATACTGTTCAGGATTGAGGAAGAGCCGACACGAATAATAGAGGTAGGAGCAGTAGGAGAGAGTATTGGTGATGTATCACGAGAGAGAGGGATCAGAGAGGACTTGTTATGTGATGTCAGAGGAGGGTTGGATGACAGTGATAGGATGAGTATGGCAGTGGGAGGGGAAAGCGAGGAAGTGGACGGTGCATGTTCACTAGGGACTATAGACGACGAATGGATGGGACGACTAAGAAATAGGGTGGGGAAGATGGCGTCATTGGAGTCAGCAGCGACTAAGGAAAGGGAGGGTGCAACTGCAAAAGGGAAGTTACAACTTCCATTGATACACAGAGGGGGGGGGAGACCAAACTATATACCATGGGCTCAGATGGATAAGGCTAATTTAATGAAATTATTGCCCCAGCTGTCAGGAGGGGCGAGCAAGTGGATATATGCATTTGAGAAACATACCGCCGGCATACCGCTGGCAGTAGGCGATGTGAAAAGCCTACTAGTAACCGCAGTAGGAGATCAAGCGGACAGAGTATGGGCTAAGGCTGGTTTCCCGGCCGTGACGTTAGATTATGATCGTCATGATGGGGCTTCCTTTAATACAGTACGAGCAAGGGTGTGGGACGCGCTGCGGGAGACATTCCCAGATACCCCTGATTTACAGTCAGTAATGCAATGTACAATGAATGACGGGGAGGATGCTATGGATTACATTCTCCGGGTGCAGGAGATGTGGAGAGCGGAAACGGGCACGCCCTGGCACCAATCCACATCTCTATTTTATTTTATCATTAAGAGAGGGCTCCCAAAAGAGGTGCAGAAGGCACTCGATAAGATAGCGGGCGTTGAGGCGAAGGGGTGGCCAGAGATCCAAAGTATAATAGTGCACCATTGCAAAAGGATCAAAGAGAGAGAGAGGGAAGTAGCACAGAAAAGGTTGGCAGACGAGGCAAAGTTGGTACAATCAAAACTAGTGAAGGTTGCAGCAGCGGTAGCAGGACTCCCACTCATGAGGGAGGGAGACGAAGGAGAGGAGGGGCAAATAGCAATACAAGGAAGAATAGCAGCAAATTGGGCAGGACAAGGACAACGACAGTGGACTGAGCAGGAGCAGAACGGAGGTCCAATGTGGCAAGAGTGGGCCCCAAGAGGGGGAAGAGGTGGGTATCGGGGCCGAAGAGGAGGACAAGGGTATGGAGGAATGGGAGGTAATGGGTGGCAGGGTCCCAGAGGTCCACAGGGGAGCTGCTGGAATTGTGGGAGATGGGGGCACTACTCAAGAGAGTGCAGGAGCAGACAAAACAACGGGTTCCAGGAGACAGAACAGTACGGTCACCCCCACCCAGGAAGCCCCTACGGCCTCCCCATGGGACAATACCAACAACCAGAAAATGTAGGACAACGAAGTAACGCACAACTACACGGACATCAGTACAGGACACAAAACCACCCACAGAATAATGACAATATGCAATACACGCCAGGCAACACTTTCGCCACAGTAGCTAACGGAGCACCTGCTCCTGCACCTTACAGCGGGGTGTCAGTAGTTTCGGGGAACATTTTTGATCAAGGGGGGGCAATGAGACACCCCGCATAGGACAGCCCACAGAGAGCACTTGCGTGTCCAGTACTATCTACGACCCACAATGCATCAGAGGAACCATTGATAGGAGCGCAGATAGGAGACAAGCAGTTCATATTCATGGTGGATTCGGGAGCGGAGAAATCATGCATTAGAGAGGGCCGGTTCCCGTTATCTAATAGAACGTTAGAGACGCAGGGGTTCTCTGGGGCTGTAATTGAAGTTCCTTACACAGAGGCATTGGATGTGACAGTGGGGGGTAAAACAGTGAAAGCACCCTTACTGTACTATGAACACTCTCCCATTAATTTGCTGGGGAGAGATCTCTTAAGCAAACTAAATATGACAATATCATTCACAGGGAGCGGTATCGTATGTTCGACGCCAGGCATATGCCCCCTCCGTATATTAGCAGTAATACACGGCCACACAATTATGCAAGAGATCAGAGGGTTACCAAGAAACGAGGAGATGTTTGTTGAGGGCATGAGAGCATTGGCTCTCATAGTACCAGAACTAAAAAGGATGGATTGGAGGATTCCAGCCGAATTCCTCTTCCGCCCCATAGCAAGCCCCGACACTGCTCTCGGGTCAGTGGTATCGTTGGATTTACACGCAGTACACGTGTCAGCAAACAGAATATGTGTGATTGGCGTTGACATGGAAGGATGTGAGTGGCGGACAGTACTGTGTACAAATGCAAATATCCCACTGAGGGAGCTCTCGGACGAGGAGCTATTTTCAGACACTGAGACAGATGGCGAAATAGTGATGGAACTAGCAATGCCGTGTGACATTGTAGTTACAGCCAGAAAAACTAAAGTTGAATTAATGGCAGTGGTAGGAGCACCACATGCATTTTTTGATGACGACATGAGGTTAGTACCCACTAACATATGGACAAATGGCCCCCATGACGTGGGGTTATTACATGAGGTTCAGCCTGTGGTAATAAAACTGAAACCGGGAGCAATTATACCCCGGGTAAAACAATATCCATTGTCACGCGAAGCAGAAGAAGGGATCAGAGAGACACTAGATGCACTGCTAGCACAAGGAATAATAGTGCCCTCAAACTCCCCATGCAACACATGCATTTACCCGATTAAAAAGGCGAAGGGAGGTTCATGGAGAATGATACAGGATTTACGCCCACTCAATGATGTGATTCAGAAGGAGTTCCCTTTAGTCCCGAACCCATCAACAATACTGTGCAACATTCCGAAAACGGCATCCCACTTCACAGTTATTGACTTAAAAAATGCATTTTTCTCGATTCCCTTAGCAGAGGAGAGCAGGTACTTAACAGCGTTTACACTAGGGGGGAGGAGGTTCGAACACTGCAGACTACCACAAGGGTATTGCGAGAGCCCAAGCATATTCAACAGGGTACTACATGAAGATCTGGGGAATCTGTGTGTAGAAAGCACAGTGATTCAGTACGTTGATGATTTATTGATCTGTGCACAAACTGAGGAAGAGTGTAGAAAGGACTCAATAACACTCCTGACATTATTGGCCAATAAAGGGTACAAGGTGGACAAGGGGAAGTTACAATACTGTCTGACCGAGGTCCTATACTTGGGACAGCTGATATCAAAGGATGGCAAGCGGATCATACCAGACAGGGCACAGGCGATTAGAGCAGTTGGGGAGCCCAAAACAGTAAAAGAGATGCAGAAATTTCTGGGTATGTGCAACTATTGCCGAGCATGGATATTGGATTATGCAGCATACACGAGGCCCTTGTTACAGGCACTAAAAGAGGCACAGCAGGAAAACAAACACATAAAATGGACAGAAGAAATGAACACAGCATTTGACTCACTAAAAGAGCTGATATCAAGCGCTCCAGTACTGGCAAATCCAGACTATGGGCGCGAATTGTTCTTATTTTCACACTGCAAAGGAACACTGATGACAGCAGTATTGACACAAAAGACATCGTTAGGGCACAAACCACTGGCTTACTATAGTGGCACCCTAGACGCAGTAATGCAAGGTCATTTCGCGTGCGAGCAATCTCTAGCTGCAGCCGCGTTCGCGATTGAGAAAAGTGCCACGATAGTGATGGGCTGTCCTGTGACACTGTTTGTGGAACACTCACTCTTTGCAATATTAGAGCGATCAAAGAGCACATTGACAACACAACGCGCCACAGCATATGAAATAATACTGTCCAGCGCAAACATCCACATAGTAAGATGTAAAACAGTGAACCCAGCCACATTCATCACAGAGGCGTGCACCGTAGAGGACATGCAAAACCACAACTGCGCTACGTTCACAGGTGACGAAGGTCAGGATCAAGTGATTTTTGAGAATGCCCTGAACGAGGGAGAGGTGTATTTCGTAGACGGGTCAGCATCAATAGATATGGAGACAGGAGAGAAACATGTGGGTATGGCAGTTGTACGATTAGAGGAAGATGAATACGAGACACTAGTGCAACACCGCCTCCCATCCCACTATTCAGCCCAAGCAGCAGAACTAATTGCGCTAATAGAAGCATTGCATGCCGCCAAGGGGTGCGCAGTGACAATATATACCGACTCAGCATACATGACAACGACAGTACACGGCGGGTTGGCGCGGTGGGGGCGGAGAGGGTTCCGACGAGCAGATGGAACACCAGTTCAGCATGCAGAACTATTGAAAGAACTGATTGAGGCTCTGCAAGACCCCACGGCAGTGGCCATTGTAAAATGCCAAGCCCACACCACAAATACAGATTTTATATCTTTGGGGAACGCGGCAGCAGACGCCGCTGCCAAAGAAGCTTCGTATTTACAGAAAGGTGCAGTAGGAGAATACATGTTGCACCACACAGCAAGCCAAGAGGTCCCCACAGGATACAACATGATGCCCACACAGGAAATAATAGAGCTGCAAGAGGGAGCTAGTGCAGAAGAAAAGTTGCTGTGGACTAAAAGGGGATGCAGCAAATCGCCGACTGATTTGTTATGGCGACAAAAAAGTTCAGGAAAAGCGGTAATGCCAGTCACATTGTTAGAAATAGCATTTCAACAACTACACTTTCCCGCACATAACGCAAAGCAACACATAATGGCGGAGATACAAGAAGATTGGTTTGCACCTTGCCTCCATGAACATGTCACAAGACTGGCTTTAGAATGCACGACATGTCAGATTTACAACTCAGGTATGACATTGCGCACGCTGAGAGGAACGATACCCAAACCAAATGGCCCATTCAGAGAGCTCCACATTGATTATGTAGACATGGGAGAAAGATGTAACGGGGCTCGCTACATGATTGTGGTTGTATGTCCATTTTCGAGATGGGTGGAGGCAGGCCCTTGTGCGCGCCCTGATGCGAAGGGCGCCGCGAAGTTCCTAGTGCGGGAAGTGTTCCCGCGCTGGGGGATTTGCGAAGTTATCCGCTCAGATAACGGCACGCATTTTGTTAATGAACTATTCAAGGAAGTGACTACCCTATTGGGAATAAAGCACAAATTATGTTCAATTTATCATCCTCAAAGTAATGGCGTAGTGGAAAAAATGAACGGTCTGTTAAAAAGCAGATTGTCAAAACTGTGTTTTTCCCTTAAAAAGACCTGGATGTACTGCCTGCCTTTGGCCTTGTTCGAGTTACGAAATCAGCCAAGTAAAGACCACCACTTGTCCCCGCATGAGATCGTCACGGGAAGGAGAATGCACACAGCGCATTCACCTCTCCGTGAACGTTCTGATGCACACAGAAGCGCAGCGATATTAGGAGAGGAGTTCACAGAGTACTTGAGAAAACTGACACGGGCAGCGCGCGTAATTGCAAAGCAACTAGCCCCCCCCTCTACAAGAGAGGAGGGGAACACAACAGAAACAGAGAGAATGCCTGAAAACCCATTACAACTAATGCCTGGTGACCTTATATATGTCCGAAGTTTTGTGCGAAGGTGGAATGCACCACGTTTCCATGGCCCTTATGAGGTGGTGTTTTGCACACCCACAGCAGTAAAGGTAAAGGGCCTACGATACTGGGTGCATTTGACAGACGTACGCAGAGCTTATAGCGCCGCGGAAGGTGAGGTACAGGACGAGGCACAGACAACTGCGGACAATGAAGTTGTGCAGAATGGATGATGGGAATTTTGTGTGCATTAAGTGTTGAACACTGAACACGAATGGCGCGCGACATGCGTACTGAAATGAACATGTGTATATACATATATATATATAATTTTTTACAACTTTTGAAGGTTTTTTGGTCCTTTTTGGGTTTTGGAGAAGTTTTCTTTTCTCTCTCTCTCTCTCTCTCTCTCTCTCTCTCTCTCTCGACTTTTCTCTTTATGTATGAAATAATGTACTGATAGTAATATTTGTAAAGTAACCTTGTCTGTGGACATACCCCCTCCTTCACCCACTCCCATACTTTGCCGAAAAAATTTCACAACGTTCTAAATGTTTACATGCGTGTACTTAATGCACTTTTATGTCTCAAACAGGATTTACTATGGCATCGGATGGGCAGCCTGCAACTAATAGATTTGTTAGATTTAGAGAAATGTTAGTAGATAGATTGACATATTCATACGAATGCGGTTTATCAATGTGTGTTATTGTGTTCTTCATCTCAATATTATGCCTAATGACACATTGGGTCATAGCGTTCATCTCTACTGAGATGAACGAGGGGGGAGGGGGGAGTAACACCACCCTTGCCCCTGGCACGAATTCAATTACAAATATGAATATTAAAGAAGGTGATTTTTTGATCTGGGATGGATCCCGCCTTGTATGGGGTTACTACACTGCACCACCCACTGCTGCCCCGTCACGATCAAAAGATAAAGATATGGAAAATGACACAATGTCCCTACCTGATATATATAACAGCCCCACTACCCTTCCCACCCCGATACAAAACAGCGACTTGTTGTTTATTGAGGAAAATGGAAAAGTAATTACAATGACAGAACACAAGTCCCTATATGAAGAATTGGAAAAGGGGGGAGGGAATGAGAAAGGGGGGCCTATTCTTACACCTATCGAAACTATAAGGTATAGGAGGGGGGAGAGAAGTAGGCGAAGAAGAGAGACAAGCAGGAGGGGGTATGATGAGTATTATGGGTTAGGATTAGACAAGATGGAAGACCCACGACACCCCCACCAAGCAAATAAATGGTATGCAGATATGAGTACAACAGCTAAACAGACAACTAATGAAAGCTGCTATGTCTGTTCGCTCATCCCCCATGCATCAGGTACACCCAAAGTGTTGTTGCCAAGAGAATTGCCCATTGTGGATGCCCAGTGTCTCCTTCATCTCACACTGTGTAGAATAAAGAACACCTTTCAAGCACACGATGTCTCTTTCAAAATAATACAGGACAACAAAACGTGCTATTCAAAAGCGTCTGGAGTGGTCTGTCCTAAAGAACCTTTCTTTGCAATACAAGGGACGCTGTTTTCAGAAAACAAATGGAAAGATGAAGAAGTACTGTGCAAAGCGGAAGCACTGAGAGGTGTCCAACCAGACAAGCTGCGATGGATGGAAAACACGTGCTTACCAATATGGAAAGAACACATCTCTAAACTAACATGGGTAACAGCGATGGAGAAACCCTTCAAGCTACAAAGTGAAATACAAAACGAACTATGTTTCAAGGGAGAAGGAAAAGTGGCAATGGGAACGAACAAAAACTGTAACAAAACTCTCACCATCCCAGACATGAAAAAAGGAACAGCAGCACTAATGGACACATACTGGGTGTGCGGGAACCAGGCTTACTTGCACCTTCCCCAGGCATGGAGTGGCAGCTGCTCAATGGCCACTTTGCATTCGGCCCTAATGGTGATTCCAGAAAGCCACGTCAACAAAAATAAAAAGACGCAAGGAAACACGAACAAGGACGAGCCGTCTCCCACTGCAGAAGCACACCTCTATGTCCTGTCCTCCGGAGGGAAAGAAGAGGAGCTATCACGGAACAAGCGAGCATCAAACTATATATCACAAGCGTCATCCGATTTATTGGCACAGATCCCAGACAGGTATCGCCTGTTCAGCTCCGTGGAAACATTTTTTGCCTCACTGGTTTCAAGTGTCCAAGCAAGAGCAAATGCAAAATGGCTTCAGATCACACGGTGGGAACTGATTCAGCTGGCCAATGACACTGAAGAAGGATTCAACATAATAAAGGTGGAATTACGAGCTCTGCGACTAATGACCATGCAGAACAGGTATGTTCTGGACCTGCTAACAGCAATCGATGGAGGTGTTTGCCGAAAAATAGGAAGTGCGTGCTGCACGTTCGTACCTTCTGAAGACGCAGAAAATGGGTCCCTGTCCCACGTCATTGAAGCAGTCCATAACCTGGGAGAGAAAATGAAGCTGGAAGGTGGGGCTAACGACAGCTCATGGTTCGACAATATCTTCTCCTGGGTTCCCTCCTGGCTTGGGATGACGATGAAATTATTGATACCGGTTGCGGTGGTCCTCCTCGTGGTGTTCTGCCTGTGCCAGGTGGGCCTTCGATGTTGTGCTAACGCAGTCCCTAACGGTGCGATGATGATGGTGACAATGGGCAACTCTGGTGGTACAATTAAGGCGACACAAGAAGTACATGTACAGACAGGACCGGATAACACTCCCAGATACCAGTTAGTGCCTATGTGCCGTGATAAGTACATAGTAGACAAACTATGGCACACCACTATCAAAGAACCCCGAGATGTGGAACTGGAATGGTATGAGGAGGTCTGGGTAGACTTGGAAGAGACGGGTGACTGTATATATTTAACATGTACCCCAGATGAGTATGCTAGAAGAGGTGAGAGCTTGAGGGGGGTATGCAGAGCCTGGATGCCTAGAAAAGGAACACCTGCATGGGATGACGCAGTGATAGAGGAGCAAGAATGTAGGAGATTAGAAGAGCTAAAGAATTCGTTACTTTAGTAACGAAAGGGGGGAAATGTAGGGGAGGACTGGCCGCGAGGCCCTCCTCACCTGCAGCCTTCTCCCCAGGTGAGGACCATGACTCGGCGGCCGTTCCCTCATGCCACCCGGGCCCAGGTGGAGGAGGGGTCACCCGCCGACGACATTGCCCACACATATCCGTTCCCTACATATACCCAAATTCAGTTAGGCCTAGAAGCCATCTTGTTTAGCAAACATGGCGTGAGTTCAGCACACTGTAACGAGGCCCCCACCTTTGGAGGACCTTTCATGCATCTCTGCCGCCGCAGTAGCCCTGGTAGATCCGCTGCGAGCGCGTTCCCATGAGAAAGTCGGATATGAGCTAACCCGAGATGCTAACACTGTAACATTATTCTCATCCACAATGTAATATCGCACCCTGCATGACCTGGTCCGCGAGGCCGGGGTGACGGGAAAAAAAAGCTGAAGCATCACTATCTGAAGAAAGTAGAAAATAATTCAAGTATTGGTATTAACGAACTACCTCGGTTTAAACAGATCATGTAAACTGTGAATAAACCATAAAGATGTAACGTTACATGATACCACCCTAGGTCTGGACTAGTGCTGCTACATCCACAGAGAAAGATGTCGACCAAATGTATAGCCTTTACTTACTCATATATGTTTTCTTAATCACCTAAAGCAGCGAGCATCAATTTCTGTAGGCCATAACCTAGAACGACCTCGTGTAACGTTTAATGTACATAAAATAATCACATCATGTAGTAAATATAATGTTAGGTAACGAAAAGGTACTCGGACCGACTGTATTAAAGAAATGTGTAACGAAATGGAAATATATATATGTGTGTTTAAATAACATCAAAATAAGGCGGAACGTTATAAAAGTTCTGCATTTAAAAGTTAGCAACGCACGAGGAAAAAACCTTTGTGAGTATATGCAAGGCCATTCTCCCTCCCACCCTGCCAAGCCTGCCAGATAAGGAAGCTAAGGCCTGTGCCGCGCTCCCTCACCTCCCCCAACCAAGCTGGAGCCGCTTCAGAGAGTCAGAGGCCCCGGTACCGCACCCAAGGCCACAGCCCACCACCTGTGTTATTTACAGCACGGTAATAAACCCACGTTTTGAATCCACTGATCTACCAGCACCCTCTCGTAAAGTCCACAACCCTCCCCCTAGACCACCCCAAGAACGACCCCCATCACTGGGACAAGACACAGAGACCCATTTATATAATAACTTCTAACGCGGCAGACAGGCATGTACCAGTCGGCTCAGGCCCCAAAACTCAGCCCCTCGACCTAAAATACCGGTCAATAGGACACAGGTAAATCTCACCCTAACCAACAATCACCGGACCTCTCAAGAGGTGCATTCCTCATGCGTTGCGTTTATTGTATAAGACAAACTGCCGAGCGATTTATTGATGAACTTAGATGTCGTTTCTTGAATAACTGCAGTATGCATGGCCTAGGGCAAACGAGTCAGGAGAGGTATTCATCTTTGTCACAGGCTGCCCCAGCATACCAACACCGCTCGGATGACCTCAAGCTGGCCTGCCAGGCCCAACCCAACCCACGAGGCTGACCAGTGACGTCCCCACGCCAAGACCAACCACGCTGCAGCAACACCTATAGTTAGTCGACGCCACCCAATCCCAATTAACTTGTGCCCCCTATAGTGTGTAGGTTCTGATGACGTTTTTTGTATTAGAAATACGCCTGTCTTTGCTATTGTCAGACAGAGCGCTCTCGGAGGTTGCAGAGTTCTTTGCATGCCCTATTCTTTGGATAAACTCCCACTTACGCTCACCCGCACTCTGTCTTGGCCTTATTCCCACTACGGGAGAGTCCCTTATTGTCTCTCATTGCGGGGAGGATCGTGCTGAAATTGGGGGCGCTTCCCTTCAGATGCCATAAAGTCATTTACTCACCTGTTGGAGGGGATGGCAGAGGTTTCATGATGGATGAAGTTTGTAAATAGCTAGTATTATGGCCTTTGTAATAAATAAAAGTAAACATGGGGAGCATAGCCAAACATAAAGCATGGGAGTTTCCAGATGGAAATAAGGCAAATATTGCATAATGTGGGAGTCAATGTAGAATACATTAATCGTTTTACATCCATGGAACACATCTGTGTCATGTATACTGAAGTGACACAACTTCGAAGGAAATGATTAAAGTAAGACATTTCAGGACATACCTGGGAAGACATGTCCAAGATAGCTATGTGGAAGAAACTGAAACCTTTGCCTAAGAAGAATGGCATGTAGAAGGGCCACTTACCAAGTACCGCCCGAGGTCTCCATGCCCACCCCAAAAGCTCAATGTGAGGGTGGAGAGGTCACTTATTTTTGAGGGACCGTCCACTGCACTAGGCAGCAGCTGCGTCCTGCTTGGGATTAGTGAGACCTTCCCTTTTACTGTCAGATCCCAAAAGTGACCTGAACTAGATGACGGTCCAGTTCTCCTGCATCTTGCCAATGGCTCAGCTATGTGGGCGACAGAGCAGCAACTGCATCACTTCAGTGATGGTGGCAAAAGGACCAAAGGTCACAGCGTCTATTCACTTACTCACAAGGTCTTCAGTGTGTCTCTCCAAATGATCTGAATCTGCACACCACATTACCCTCTACTAGTGCCCACCAGAGAGCCCTGCCAACCACACACAGGAGATGAGCGATGTGGAGGTAGGCTACCCAGTGCATCTTGCGGTGGGATGCTAACGCACAGCTCTCCAGCCGGCGACTCGATATGGTGAAGGCATTCTCTCTTTAAAGGATTCCAGTGTTTGTAACCTGTAGCTGATGCCTGCTCCAACACGGTCCTAATGGAGCTGTGGCAGCAGTTTTCTTTGGTTAGGAACACTGATGTAACCACATGTGGCCAATTAATAATTGAAGATGATCACACCATGCAGGTGGAGGCGCAGCATATTTGTCTCCAAGAGTCCTCACCTCCAGGCTGTTCATTGTTTCCTGCTAATGGAGAAGCCACTCAAGACGGGTATGCTTGACTTGCTGGATTTGGCAAAGGGAGCATGTACATTGTTGCTAAAATATTGAGTCTGCTGCAACCGAGCACATGGAAGTAAGCCATTCCGCACAAGTCACACTATCTTCAACTTTATCTTACTTTTTTTTTATTGTTTATTGTGCATATTAGCCAAACAGAATTTCGACTTTTTACACAGTATATCAAAAAAAGAAACTGAAACATTCCTTATTACAAAATTATACATGCACATAATCAACTAATTTTAAAACTTTATGTAGTCTCACTACTTCCATTGACAGAAAAACTTCATTACCAGCAATTATTCTTTCCCAAAAATCCTTAGGATCAGGTCATCTCCCTCTATCAAAGAACCTCTGCAATCGCCCCTGAATCAAATCCCTTGTTCCTGACTAAGACAGAATTAAATGTTTCATAGTTTGTTTAACTTTATCTTACTAAATGCTCTCCCTCTAGACCTCTACGTTCCTCTGGCACCAACTATTTGTGTGTAAAGCGTTTTGCTAAACAGAGAGCAGGAAGTTGATCCCTTTCCTCAGCTGGATCCATCTTTTGGTACGGCACTCTCCCCACCCCCGCCTCTGCGCCTTGAGCAGGACCTACTTAAATTCCGGAAGCCCCTCAAAACCTTCCTCTTTACATCCTACTTCCCATCCTCTCTCCTCTGCTAATCTCACAGTTGCTTGTTTGGTGTCCAGGGCCCCTTTACTTCCTTGTGGCCTCTCACCTCCCACACCCAATCGCCCCAGCTCCTGTCTACCCTCAGCAGTAACCTTGGATCACCCTCTGCTCTTGAGGCTCGCACTTACACCTAACACGGCTTCTAGCCGTATAGCACTCACCATACCATGCACTTCATCATGGCCCACCCATGAGCTCGGACTCCCCAGTGCTTACCCCTCTGCCCTCTTCCTTGCTGCACTTGCACGTTCTGAATACTCACAAGGCATAGTAGGTTTGTCCTTTCTCCTTTTCATTCCACTGCTTTTAATATTGTGTTTTTATGTGTTTCACCCTCCAGCTCCCCCCGTTGTCCTGTGGATGCTTTGAAGCAGTATTTTAATTGCTGTATAACAAGCGAACACTAAATAAATACGTGAATGTCAGTGAAAACATAATGTGCAAACCCTGGTGCTGATTCTGGGCATGTTAAGGATGCCATGCTGGGCACATACATGAAAAAGAGGTGGCACTAATGACACCTGGCTGCCAGGAAACCTGTGGCTGTGCGGGGCAATAAGGTTTGAGACAGCCAAGGTTCAGCAAGGTCCAATGTTAAAGATGATTGATGAATATGGAAATAGGTCGTTGGGGAACAGGTGCAGTGCTGTGATGCAGGACCAATCTGCATCCAGAAGCTGCAACCATTGAATCTATGTGGTTCCATGATACCTTTGTGCCCCCATGAGAGGCGCCTCAGTGATGGCTTATAGAAGCCCATGGCCCATTGTTCTCCCAGCGAGAATCCAAACCAAGAGGGATTTCCCCAACTTCAGCATATGGACTGAATCAAAATAAAGATGAGGAGGGTACTTTAAATTATTAAGAGAAACTGAAAGGATGCAACAGACAGGTATGCCAGGAAGAAACCTGCCCAGGAGTTGGTGGGTTGTAGCTGATTTGGCTGCTATAACTGGTGAAGTTCCTAGGAGACCTGAGGGCACAGGCAATTACAGGGTTTACAAATGGCGCACTGTCAGTGCAGCAGTGGTAATGGTGTGCTGGGGCCATTTGAGCAATCAACAGCACAAGAGTGGCCCCATGACTTCCTGGTGATGGTCCTGAGGTGATTCACGGACAGGTCTTTGGAACAGCCTACTTTTCTGGTCTGAAACCCAAAGAAGGGTTAAAATGGTACTATGCATCACAGAGGAGGTAACCATGGGATTCTGCAATAGCATTGGCTGTGGGAAGCTGGGGGCTTGTTCTCTGGGGTGTCCTTCAGATGATTCTGGTGCTTCGGTCTTTCTGGGCAGAATGCTCACAGAAGCTAGAAAACACAGGATCCACAGTGGTCTCCCAGCCCATGAGGGGCTGCAATATCTAGACCTATGAACCATGTCGAGGCGGAATGTGGTCAACCCCTGCCCGGAGAAACCCTCTTCTTGGGAAGATGGTGTTAGGAGTGTCTGCCTATCTCTGAGAGATCACACATGTACATAGGTATGAGAATGTTATTGTTTCATGGTTACAGTTGCTATATGCCAACACCAAGATGTAGATTGTGGAACTGGAATCATTGACATCTGTGAGATTCCACTTGAAGTCAGTTGAAGGCTGTAACCCTGGCTGGGGGTCGTTCTCCTTGGAGCTTAATAAAAGAACCTGTGCCTTCCTATTGATGTGTGCATGCCATTATTCAGGCTTAACAATTTGGTGACGAGGATGGCCAAGTGAGGACCCCCGGCGGCTTCTTGTGTAGCTGAGAGAGCAGTGACTTGACGTGAGGTTAAGCCTTAGCCCTGTGCTTGGAGGAGCGCAAATTGGTCTGCAAAGGACCTAGCAACGTTGTCGGCTGCGATGGATGAGAAGTGTCTGCCTTTATGATTTGAGTCGCCCTGAGAGTGAGGAGTGCCCTGCGACTCTGACAAACCCTGCAGAGCAGGTTGAGCGGGGTTGGACTACCGAGTGAATTTTGCTTTCGATGTGCAGACGCTTGATTTTCCCCACATGTCCTAGTGGGGACTGAGACTTGTTTTGGCCTCACATGGGAAGGGGCAACGGTGTACTGAAATTTGACAGGTTGTTTATTTGAGAGACGCCGAGTCGTCCAGTTGCCCTAACAATCTGAGTCACATCAAGAGGCTGAAAAAGAACCAAGTGACGTGGGTTGCAGAACGATGCGCACCGTTGCTGTGGAGATGCACAGTGCACCCAGTGGCCGACGTTGAGGCACCAGGAGATGCAAGTTCTAAGTGATGCACATCGCTGCCATGGAGACTCCTCACATTCCAGGTGCTAAAGTGGAGACACATAGATGACGCGTTCCGTTACCCTGACTACGCCGCTCACTATTAGAGGAAAGTATCTAGGAGTGTGGCCATTTTGGGATTGGCCCCCCCTGACCTCGCAGTTCGAGGGGCCCGCATCGTTTGCTTCCTCCTTTCAACTGGTAATAGGTTCATAACTTATGAACATTCACGACAGCGGCTGCCTGTTGCCAACCAGGATGACGCACAAGGTGAGTGACTTATTGGAGTGTGGCTTAATTAGACTTTGTTGGGGTTGTTTGACAATTGAGCATTCGTGAGCTCTTCCACGTTAAGGGAAGACAACACTGCTGTTTGTGGGTACCCCACAGTTTGGTGTTGAGGAGACGAGCAAATTGGTGGAGTGATAGTCTCGACAACAAATATGGCGAATGTCCCTGCGCCAGTGTTCTTCTTGGCAGTAGCAGGGGAACCCAGAATCCGTTGATCAGACTGGAGGCAGGGGTTCACAAAGTATGCACTAGCCATGTTTGGGGCAAATGACTCCAATGAGAAAAAAGAGGCATTGCTGTTCCACTGTCGGACCAGCAGGACATGATGTGTTGAGGAAGTTGCCTGAGCCAACTGACATGGGTGATGCTGGCCCATACGAGAGAACACTTGCAAAGCTAGACAAACACTAGCAGGTAGAGGAGTATATCCTTTTGGAGAGGTACAAATTCACCACCAGGGAGCAGAGAACTTGTGAAAGCATAGAGGACTGTATTACCGCTCTCAGAGGTCTTGCTGTGAAGTGCAGATTTACCCATTGTCATGATGAACACTTAAGGGACCAGCTAATGATAAAGTGTTCCAATGACAACATAAGGAAGGAACTCTGGAAGGAACGTAATCCCTCCTTGGACAGAGCAATAGAGATAGCGAAAACTGTAAAGCACACAGAAAGGTGCATTAAGACACTCCAACTGGATAGGAGTAGTGAACAGTGTTCTGACAAAACAAAGGTGGTGGATGGAGTTGTACATAAAGTCTCCAAGTCCTCACAAAAACAGTTCCCAAGTTGGCTTGTGAGGAAATATGAGAGGCCTGACAGGAGGGCTGAAGATCACACTGAGGTCAGGACCAACAGCAACAAAGTCTCTGGTCGCCAATGGACTTCCTCGAAGGATGTGAGGGTTCCGATGAGAAATGTTGGGGCTCCCAGAGATGGCAGAGGGGTGCCAGCTAGGAGGTGTTATAGGTGTGGGAGTCCGTCACCTGGCATTTGACAAAGAATGTTTGGCAATTCACTTACTATGCCATGAGTGTGGTAGGAAAGGACATCTCACTCGATGTTGTAGGAATTTTAATTTTGGAGATGGTCAGGCTCATGAGATCAGTGCAAATTGTGAAGATGATGATTTTTGCGATGTGGGGAGAGAGGTAGTGAACTCTGTGAAGGCAGTTGCTGGAAAGGTGAAGAAGCCTAATCCCTATGCAGTAGTAACGATTTGAGTTGTGCCTGTATCTATGTTGATTGATAGTGGTGCAGATTACACTTTGATTAGTGTGCAAGTATGGAAGGAAAAATGTTTATGCTGTACGTTATGGGAAGATGGTGTAAGAGAAAATGCATATGGGGATGTACCAATAGACATCATAGGTTGTTTTGAAGATGAATTACAGTTCAGAGGGAGAAAGTCCTTGGGAATTACAGTTCAGAGGGAGAAAGTCCTTGGGCACGATATATGTGACAAATCGAGGAGGTGAACTCCTCCTGGAGCGATCAGGCAGAACTAAAAATCAGAATGGGTGTGAGTCATCCAGACCAGGTACTTACTGTGAGGGTTGTGGAGACAAAACATGTCAGTTTGAAAGCTGGCAGTGATCAAAAGGTCAATGAACTTGGTTGTTTGAAAGGTTTTGTACACAAAATCCGATTGAAGGATGGAGCAGAGCTAAAAGTAGAAACATTTCACACGATTCCGTGGGACTACGAAAGGAAGTGGAGGATGAGTTGAAGAAAATGGAGAGAGACGGGATTATTCAAAGTATACAGGCATCGGAATGGGTCAGTCCCATTGTCTTTGTAAGGAAATCAAATGGGCTGATCAGATTGTGTATTGACTTGAGACATTTGAATAGCATGGTGATAGGTAACATATTCCCACTACCGAGAATTGATGGCTTGTTGGTAGGGGTTTCTGGAGCAAAAGTATTTTCGATACTAGATCTCAAATCAGCATATCAACTAATTGAATTGCACAAGGAGTCAAGCGTCCTTATAGCTTTTATCACACCGATAAGTGTCATGAATACTGGGTGCCTGGCTAGGGCAAGATGGATCAGGGCCTGGCAAGTTAGGCACATACACTCTTAAGCCTATGACATCCTTCTCTAGCATCTTTATATTTATGCCTCCTTCTTTTATGTCCGTTGGGGTTCAGGGTATAACCACTTCCTGTTCATTTCCTGCCCCCTTCCTGTTCATTTCATGTGGCCATTGAGGAAATATACTGAACTACCTGTGCGCTCTAGTTGTTGGGCGTGGCTGGCTATATAAGCCACGTCCCAACACTATTCAGTGCTTCGTGTTGTTTTCTGTATGCTTAGCAAGCAACTCGCTCACCACGCTCCTGTCTTTGGGAAGATTTTCCACCTCACGGGCGCGCATTCTCAGCTCCAGGCATCGGACCAGCTTCAGTCATCCGATCATCTCCAGTCATCGAACCAGCTTCAGTCATCGGATCATCTCCAGTCTTCGGATCGTCTCTCCGGATCACTGCACGACGCTCAGCAGCTCCTGTGAAGAGAGAAGACAAGAAAGTCAGGTAGCGCTTGTATAATTGCAGCTCCCTGAACCAGCCCAACGCAGCACTTACTCACCTGAACTCTAAACCGCCAAATCGCGCACGCAGCTCTTTTGTTTCACGAACTTGGGTTCATCTGTAAAATACAAACAACAATAAGACGCGCTCTGCGCAGAGCCCCGCATCCCTGCACGTTGAGCGAAAGCTTGAATGACACTTACCTGAATAGCAGCATTTGCCCAACTCTAAAAACGTACCCGGCTGGAACAAAAGACACTTACCTGCTAAACCAGTCGGCTCTGAATACCAGTGGTTCACTACGCATCCGCAGCAGCATTCCGGGGGTCATCCGCTGTGAATTCAGAACAGCGACTCAGCACGGAATACGAGAACTAAACCCATTACAACACAAGGGAAAGACCCACAAGCGGGGCCACCGAACCACCTGCCTACAAAGAATTGAGCCCCTGCCAATAGCAGGATGGAGAACTCCCCCAACTAATCCTCATGGTGAGCCGGGGAGAACCCTAGTCAAACCTCATCTACTCAAAGGGAAAAGTGGGAAGGGGGTCTAGTCGTGGAATCAGTCCTCTATCTTAATGTTCTTACCCTTTCGTTACAAGGCAGACTTCCTGTGCCAGGTTGAGCAGTGAGCATACGGGGAAAAAGGCCAAGACTCCATCGCTCCCGCAGAGACTCATGTGAGTGTGACAATAAGTCTGTTTAGGATGCCTTTTGGGTTAGTCTCTGCGGCAAGTGTTTCCAAAGTATTACGTACAAGCTACTGGGAGACAAGGATGGAGTCATGTGCTGTCAGGATGATGTGCTAGTGTGTGGGCGCAATGAGGCAGAGCATGATGAGCGACTGAAGAGCGTGATGACAATTCTTGGGGAAGCGGATTTGACAATAGCCATGGAAAAATGCACCTTTAAGGCCAACCAGGTTGTTTATCTCAGTCATAAGATATTGGGAGAGGGTGTAAAATCGAAAGAAGATGCGTTAGAGGCAATAAGGTGCATGGAAGCTCCCAAATGCATGGGAGATGGTCCATCGTTTCTAGGGTTGGTGGAATTTTATGGAAAGTTTATTAAGGGTCTCTCTGATAAGACGAGAAGCATGAGGAAACTCACCTGCTAAGTTTTTAGTTGGGAAGAGAAGTGTAAGAGGGAGTATGAAGACATCAAACTCGCAGTGTCTAAAGCGCTGATATTAAAATATTTTGAGGAAGGCAAGGAATATTTGTTATTTGTGGACACCTGTGATTATGGTCTACAAGCGGTGTTGATGCAAGAGGACGATGTAGGACTACACACTGTGGCATTTACGTCTAGAGCGTTGAAAAGTGCAGAATGTAGGTATTCCGTGGTTGAGAGCGTGGAGAACTTTAAAAGGTATCTGTGGGGAAGAGAATTCATTATTTGTATGGATCATAAACCTTTGGTCAGCATTTTCTCTAAAGGAGGGTTGGAAGGTGTCTCCAGACACATCATGAAGTGGGTGAGCGCATTGCAAGGGCTGCAATTTTCGATGGTCCATGTGCTGGGTGAAAGCAACATTGTAGCAGATGCTTTATCTAGATTGGTGGAACAAGTAGGTATGAAACAATTTGAGCAGGAGGAGGATGATGTTGGGGACATTTTCAGGTGCACAGCAGTGTAAAACAAAATGAATGGGATGCAGTATGTTTGGAGGATATTGCTGCAAAGGGTGTTGATGATGGTCATAAGGAATGACATTAAGATAAAAGATGACACCACTGAGGGATATGGCAAAGTAAAAAATGATCTCTGGGTACAAAGGAATTATTTGTATAGAGGCCATCAGTTGGTGGATCCATACAAGATGAGGAAGGCTGTAGTAGAATTGGTGCATGTTGGTCATTTGGGGGTGGCTAGGACCAAAGGACTGGTAAGGTCCGATTTCTGGTGGCCTGGCATAGACAGAGAGGTGGGAGAGCTGGTGTTAACATGCATGGTATGTGCGGATGGTGATAAAGGACTAGTGGTACAGAGAGTTCATATGGTTGTATGGAAGTACCCTCAGGTACCGTGGGATGAAGTTGCTTTATATCTGTAAGGGCAATTCAACATCAAGGGGCCAGAGATGCTTATCTGTTAGTGGTGGTTGATCTGCTGTCGAAATGGCCCGAAGTATGTGTTTTAAAAGACATCTCAAGTGGCAGTATAATTCAGTTCTTGGAATAGCTAATTTGGAGGGAGTGTTTCCCTAAAAGATGTCTGTCGGACAATGGTTCTCAATTGGTGTCTAGGGAGTTCAGCGATGTCTTGGACAAATATGGTGTGGAACAAGTCACCACATCCCTATATCACCCCCCCCCCCCAGGACAATGGTTGTGTACATGCTTTAACAGGACACTCATGGATGCCATCAGGATAGCTGCGGCTACGGGTGGCGATTGGGTAGGCACCATAATGGGAAAGGACCTTTCAGTATCGGTTAGCTCCCCACAGTGTTACTGGGATGTCACCTTTTCAAGTTTTGCGAGGGAGGAAGCCCAACTCGCATCTGCGTCCTGGGTGGATGGATATCTCAAGATATGTGGGAGCGGATGTTGAATGCTTGAGAGAGAAGTTCCATTTGAGTGCGGTCAAAGCGAAGGAACGCTATGATCAGAAGAATTTCTGTAGGGATTTCAAGGTGAGAGAAGGTTATTGGATAAAAGTAAGGATACCTTCCAAGGTGAAGAAGGGTTCGTCCCTATACTCGGAACCCAAAGAAGTTGTAAAAGATTTGGGCTCCTCCATTTTGATTAAAGGTGGAGGAGTGTGGAATAAAGAGAGGGTCGCCGTTCTCAAGAAAAGGAATTTACAGTGATCTCTGTTCTGACTCTCAATAATTTGTTAGAATATGATGGAAGGGAGGTATTAGGAGTGTCTGCCTATCTCTGGGAGATCACACATGTACATAGTTGTGAGAATGTTATTGCTTCATGGTTACAGTTGCTATATGAAAAACCAAGATGTAGATTGTGGAACTGGAATCATTGACATCTGTGATATTCCACTTGAAGTCAGTTGAAGGCTGTAACCCTGGCTGGGGTTCGTTCTCCTTGGAGCTTAATAAATGAACCTGTGCCTTCATATCCATGTTTCTCCAGCATTGGATCTTTCATGGATTCACATGCTTAGAATATTCCCCGTCGACAGACTGGGAACCCTCGGTACACTTATAAAGCCGTTTCCCATAGGAAAACTTCCAACACTTTTGTGTCCTATCTATGTCGTTTTTGGGGCCGCCCACGCATGCCCCACTAGGACGTAGCGGTATAAATGCCCCGCCCCCGCGGCTCCCTTCAGATTTCAACCGTCTCCAAAGTAGTGGGAGCACCTCGTGTAGTCTACTATTTTGTCTAGGTTGTGCTGTTGGAGTTTTGTCCGGATGTCGGGAAAAGCGCTGTTCCGCCCGTGCGCTACGTGCAGGTTGAAGAAGGTGTATGATGGGGACGGGATATGGATTGCATATATTGTCTACACCCTCATCATTCGGCAGACAAGTGCGACATATGTAAGGGCTTCTCCCAGAAGACTCTTAAAGATCGAAGTCGACGACTAGTGGCATGGTTAAACGATGGAGCGGGGGCATACCCACCTTCGGAGGTAGGCTCCACGCGCAGCGTGGCCTCAGCGTCAAAATCTTCAGGAGCCCCGCGCCGCTCGACATCATCGGAACCCCCGGTGAAGAAATCACGACCGGCGGAGAAGGAATCATCGAGAAGCCATTCTAAGGACTCCTCGTCGAAGAAAGCAAGGAAAAGTCGAAATCCTCCTCGGTCGATCACCATAGACCGACCTCGAATCGAGAAGCGTAGGTCAAGTTCAGAAAAGGCGGTAACGCCTCAGGCACCTACACAACCACCGCTGTAGTCGACGGCAGGACAGTCGTCGACCCTTTCTCTGCCACTGACACAATTGGTCTCAACTATTCTTGGGCCGCAGACAGTGACAACGACGACGACGGGGCCAGCTTTAGCCTCATCAACGGAGATTCCGCAAGAGGCCTGGCGACCAGAAGTATTCGACCCGGTTTTGCCGGAGACCCTGCTGCAGCAAGAGGCGGCCTTGTCCGTGTCCTCGGGAGATGAGGATGTGAGAGAAGCTGGCCCTGCAGACCTCCGGTTATGAGGAATTACCAGACCTCTCTCCGGGGGAGCCAGCATTCCGGGGTCTACCCCTCTTCTCAATCCGCAGTCACTCGTGTCGCTGGAGGTTTTATCCACGTTACAAACTTTGCTGAAAACACTGGACGAGAGGCTACCTCAAGCAACTCCAGCCAGGTCGGCCATCGAAGAACCGGGCCCGTCTCGTCGGCCACCTCCGTCAACCCCCACGGCAGTGCCAGCCGGTGAAGACCTCTCTGCTGCACGCCACGAGGAGGGAGAACTGATAGATTCGGACTCGGACAGGAGAAGCTTATCGGATGTTTCACTTTCCCCCTCCAGGGATCCAACCTGGGAGTCTGAGGTGGGATTAATTAATTTATTTATTTATTTATTCGGATTTATTTAAAGCGCACGTCAGCCCGGGGGCATCGTGGCGCTGTTACATGAATACATACATAGTCTGGTTACAATGGAAGGAAGATGGTTACAAAGCAATTTTCATTACAGGAAGCATTTCGTGTCGAACACTTTTCGTATCAGATGTGTGCGAGCTGAAGTGGGTGAAGGGAAGGTGGAGTTAGTTGAATAGCGTGGTTTTGAGGGATTTGCGAAAGAGATACAGAGATACAGAGAATTAGTAACCCTGAGAAGCCCGGCTGAGCTGTCTCCCCCGGACGACATTGGGTAATTACACGCCATGATGGCCAAATCGTGTACAGAATTCGGGTTGGCCCAGGAAGAGGAGAAAAAGGACTGCTTTCTTTTCGACCGCATGGGAAAGAGAAGAAGGTCGGTGTTCTCGGTACCCATCCTGGATCATGTGTGGCAGGAGGGGATACAGACCATGCGTCACCCTTTCTCGGAACCGGCAATAAAAGGTCGCCTGGAGAAAAAATGTAAGGCCCCAGAAGCTACCCCCAAGTGTCTGTCCTCCCAACCAACCCCTGACTCGGTGGTGCCAGCGGCGGCGACGAGAAAGGCGAGGGCCCAGCACAAGTGCACGACCCCCCTGGAAAGTGAAGCCAGAAGACAGGATGCCTTTGGCAAAAAAGTGCTGTCGGTAGGAGCAACCACAGTGAAAGCAGCCAACTCTCTGGCTATAGTAGCCAGATACGACAGAGAGATGTGGCACCGACTGGCACCTATGCTGGAGCATCTTCCGGAAGAACATCAGGGAAGGTGAAGAGGCCTCCAATCATGCCATAAACATCGCGGTGGACCTCGCAGAATCGGGGTTTAAACAGGTGGATAACGGCGTGGTTCTACGAAGGCAAGCATGGCTGAAATGCACTTTAGACCAGAGGTGCAATACAAGGTGCTGGATATGCCCTTTGATATGCCCTTTGAGGGAGACCTTCTGTTCGGCGAGGTCCTGAAGGGCATGAAGGAGGACTAGGACACGGCGCGTTCCTTGGGTGCCCTCCACAGTGGTCTAAGTTTCAGGTCTTTTCGCCCCTCTAGGGGAGCATCGGGAAACTCCAGATTCTCAGCATCAAGAGACAGATCCTTCAGTAGGCCGCCGTCCCCCTCCCAGGGATACAGATGGGCTTCAAAAAGCGGCAAAACGACGCCAGGACTACCAGAACCCCAGAAAGAGAACAGGTTACTCGTCGTCGGCGAGAGATAAGCAGACCAAGGACCAGCAATGACGGGCATCGGAACGTTCTGGGAGGCAGAGTATTGTGCTACATCGACGAATGGGAGCAAATAACAACGGATCAGTGGATGTTGGACACAGTAAGATACGGACATTCCCTGCAATTCAAAAGCAACCCTCCGCACATTCCACCGGCGTTTGTAGCTCAACCCCATCTGAGCGTGTTGCAGCAGGAAATAGCACTTATGCTACAAAAAGGTGCTATAGAATTGGTTCCGTCGTTGCAGAAGGGTCAAGGGGTTTATTCCCGATACTTCATGGTGAAAAAAACAAACGGAAAATGCCGTCCGATTTTAGACCTGCGCGATCTCACAAGACGTTGAAAAGCCTAAAATTTAAGATGCTCACACTCCAGGAAGTGATCCGGTCAGTTCAGGAAGGGGACTTTCTGGCGTCTCTTGACCTGCAGGACTCGTACTTCCACATACCAATGTGTCAGCGACACAGAAAGTTCCTAAGGTTTGTGGTAGGACGGACTCACTACCAGTTCACAGTAATTCCTTTTGGGCTGAAATCCTCTCCCAGAACGTTCACGAAATGTTTGGCCCCGGTGGCGGCCTGGCTGAGAAGGCAAGGTCATCATGTGTACCCATATCTCGACGACTGGTTGGTGAGGGGGTCCTCCCCTATGTCGACTCACACAAGTTTGCAGGCCACCATGCAACTCTTACAACGGCTGGGGTTTGCGGTAAACTTTGAGAAATCTTCTTTGACGCCGTCGAGAAGCTTGGTGTTCCTGGGCGCGCAATTCGAGACACAGTCAGGGTTAGTGAAGCCATCCCTCGACAGAATCACCAAACTCAATCGATGTGCAGGTCGGCTGAGAATCAATACTAGACTATCAGTGAGAAAATATGTGTTGATTCTGGGCACCATGGCGTCCTGCATTCCTCTAGTGGGCAACTGCGCCTGTTCATGAGGCCGGTTCAAGAGTTTGTGGCGGACCGGTGGACGCAGGCCCAAGGGCTCTGGTCGGACAAGCTGACCGTCGACGATGACGCACTCCTACTAGCTCTTCAGTGGTGGCAGAGCTTTCAGAATCTATCCAGAGGGGTAGCCCTACAGGAGCCGGAGTTTCAGCTGACCATAGTAACGGACGCATCCCTGACAGGCTGGGGAGCACACATGGGCACTCTACAAATGCAAGGTCGTTGGTCCCAGAGGGAGTCACTCCTGCACATCAACGTTCTGGAACTGAGAGCAGTGCGCTGGGCCTTGAAGTCTTTCCTGCCGCACATCAGAGGGTCCATAGTGAGAATATTGTCAGACAACACAAAAGCGATGTTTTACTTAAGGAAGCAAGGGGCACGCGGTCCAGAACCCTTTCCACCAAGGCTCAAAAGGTGTGGCATTGGGCTCTGAAACACGATATATCCATTGTAGCTCATCATCTCCCGGGAGTAAGGAACGAGCAAGCGGACTCACTCAGCAGAAAAATGGACCAAATACACGAATGGGATATAGACAGCATTCAGTTGTCGAAAGTCTTCGAGAAATGGGGACGGCCTCCGCTGGATCTCTTCGCAACGAAGAGGAACAAGAAGTGCGAGATGTATGCCAGCCGATGGCCACAGGAAGGTTCTCTGGGGGAAGCGTTCTCCTTCCCGTGGACGGACAAGTTCCTCTACGCCTTCCCTCCGTTCCCTCTTATAAGGAGAACTATGCAGTGGATACGCAGGTACAGATGCCGGGTCATCCTAGTGGCAGCGTGTTGGCCGAGGCAGCCGTGGTTTTCCGACCTGCTTCACCTGACAGTAGATCAACCGATAACGTTCCCGAAGGTTCCCGATCTCCTGTCCCGGGACAAAGGAACAGTGTAGCATCACAATCCAGACAGTCTCAATCTCACAGCTTGGCTCCTGACTTTTCGGAATTTGGTCTCTTGAGCATTTCGTCGGATTGTCGAAGAATCCTGCAAGCAGCACGGGCCCCTTCCACCAACAAGTCGTACGCGTGTAAGTGGAAAAGTTTCTGTACGTGGTGTCAAGGACAGCCGGGAGTGCAACCTCTAAGGGTAACACCGGAGCAACTTCTACCGTATCTGCTACACCTGGCGAAGACTGGATTATCTTTTTCATCAATAAAGGTACACCTGGCGGCCATCTCTAGGTTCACGAGGAGGAGGCAATCTTCTCCCTTGTCTAGTGACAGGCTGGTGAAACACTTCATGAGGGGTCTGTTCCGAACATTCCCGCTGGTTAAACGTTTTCCACCAACGTGGAGTCTTAATGTGGTGCTAGCAGGGTTAATGAAAGCACCCTTTGAACCAATGGCCACATCGTTGATGAAGTTCTTGTCATGGAAATTGGCTTTTCTAATAGCTATAACATCAGCTAGGCGGCTCTCAGAATTGCAAGCATTGGTATTAGACCCGCCGTACCTAAGGTTCTTTAAGGACAAAGTGGTTCTGTCAACTAATCCTCGTTTCATTCCAAAAGTTCCTACGGCTTATCATAAACACTCGTCCATTGTCCTGCCTACCATTTTGGCGACCCCCTCATCGGCTGCGGAAAAAGTCCTCCATACCTTGGACGTGAAGAGAGCTCTGAAATATTACCTTCATCGGACTCAACAACTTAGGTCTACGCAGCAACTCTTAATTGCATATGGCGAGAGGAAAAGTAATTTCAAAGCAGGGACTGGCCCGATGGGTCTCGTCGACGATTGCCTTCTGTCATTCCAAAGCGGGAAAACCGCTACAAGGGCATCCGAGGGCGTTGTGGGCAGGAATCCCGCTGGCAGACATTTGCCAGGCGGCGGCATGGTCAGTGCCTCACACGTTTACCCGCCATTACTGCCTCGAACAGCAGCATGCGGACGAGATACAAATGGGAAGAGCAGTCTTACACCATCTGTTTCAATAAGGTAAGCCCGTTTCAGGAAGGGTCTGTACTTATTTTAGCATATGTACATATGTATATATGGACGTATATAGGTATATGTATTTATATATTGATATGTGCATGTACTTTTGCGTATTTATAAGTTGGCAGTTTTACGTAAGCATGGTTCGGTATACGTATGCTTAGGAGGGTGCCGGATTGCATTCACACCTCCCCTTTTCAGGATCACTGCTGTATATTCTATTCTAAGCATGTGAATCCATGAAAGATCCAATGCTGGCGAAGGGAATAGTTTCTTACCTGTAACTCCATTTCTCCAGTATTGGTATCTTTCAGGGATTCACATGCGCCCGCCGGCCTCCCCGGAATGCAATCTACTTGTATAATTAGGTTTTCACCCCATTCTACTTTGGAGGGGTTGAAATCTGAAGGGAGCCGCGGGGCGGGGCATTTATACCGCTACGTCCTAGTGGGGCATGCGTGGGCGGCCCCAAAAACGACATAGATAGGACACAAAAGTGTCGGAAGATTTCCTATGGGAAACGGCTTTATAAGTGTACCGAGGGTTCCCAGTCTGTCGACGGGGAATATTCTAAGCATGTGAATCCATGAAAGATACCAATGCTGGAGAAATGGAGTTACAGGTAAGAAACTATTCCCTTGCGTGCCATTATTCAGGCTGAACAAATGGACGTTGCAGATCTGCCACTCAGTCGGTAGTAGAGCCCAGGTCGCAGACGGGCTTCCCTGAAGCAGCGCCCTGCAGGATGTCTTGAAGACGAAATGCCATGAGGCCAGAGTATGAGCCAAGTCACAGCGAATTGCACATTAATGCCGATTATCTTGCGTGTAAATGAAGGCAGGGCTAGGAACAGGAGCGGGCTAGCTCGCACCCCAAGTAGGCTATCCTCAGTATGGCACAATGCTTGCTACAGTGAGGAGTAGGAGTAGGAAGAGGTATGGATGAAACAAGGTAGGCCAGGCCAGCAACTGGGCCAGAAGGCTGCTGATCCGCACGTGATAATTCATGTGCCAATCAGGACATCGATCCCACAAATTACTGGGTGGAGGTTTCAAAAGTTTTCTCTTTATTCTCCCATATTCTCTGGTTCAATCAATCTTAAATATCCAAAAGGACAAACTAAGTACACTTTTAAGCTAGACCGTAAAGGAATCCTTCTGTTTCCCCCAATACTCGGATCTCTCTGGATATAGACTAAATGGGCAAAGCAAGTCTTTCCCAATCCGCTCCAAGGGACCCTTTATGGTTCACCCAGTTGCAAAAAGAAATATACATTGAGACAAGTTTGTTCAAAGTCTCGTCTCAGTTGAATCAGTTCAAACAAACTGAAAAAGACATCTCTTTAAATGTTGGTCAATGGGTTGTTAAACTGGCACTCAGTCTCAGGCCGGCGTGGCCTCACTGCACTTCTGACGTTTCTCCTCATATTGTTAGGAGGTCACAGCCTATATAGCTGTGTCCTCATTTTGGCCACAGGGCTTAGCTACTGATGTAGCTGTAGTATGGCAACCATGTTCACAGGAATCATCACAGTCATCTGGCCCCACTATACATACTTGGCTTAGCCCATAATGCACCTCGCCCTCCATGCTCATTTCTCCACCCACTGTGGTGTGTTCTGCGACTTCAGATTGGGGCTTCGCCCGTACCACTTTCCTTGCACTATCTGTGCCCTAGTGAACCTTCCTCCTCTTCCTAGTTCTGCCCTCACTAGTTTCATCATTCTGCACCAGTCTACTGGTTGCTTCCGGCTGATTCCTTACCTCCTTCACTCCTTCTCCTTGTTCGCTACTCCACCACCCCGCAACTCTCTTGTTCAATGCCAACTCACCCCAAACCCTGCTCTTCTCCCGCTCCATCCCCCCCACAATGCCCCCATCCTGTCCCCCCTTTTATCCACTGCCCGTTCCTCCCTTGCGGGTCGGCTTGTGCTCTTGCTTTTCATGTGCATCCGATGACTTTGTTGGATTTTACTTTGGGTTCATTTGGAAAGATGTTGCAGCTCTGTTGTTTCCCTGAGCCTGTGTTACTAACCTGTGTGGAGGCTGGACCGCAGCTTTAAAAATCCTGTCCGCCATCTTGGCACTCACTCAATGGCTTTCCTGCATGTGTGGCTGGAGGTCGCCTCTCGAGTGGAGCCGCTTCTGATGCCTTCAGGCGGGTACCTACTTGTGAAGCGCAGTTACTCGGTGGCAGGTTATCCTTCCATCATGTTGGGCGTTTATTTTTCGGGTGTCTCTTGCTCAAGAACATCACCACACAGGGTCCAGATGCATGGGGCGTGCAAAGGGGGTGGGTTTCCTGCCACATGGTTCATCTTCTTAAAGGGTGACAGGAAACCTGGGAGCGCACAAGTGATTGCCCAGTCCTGCTGGATGGGGCTAAAGTGCGAGTGAGCAGGGAATTATCCCCATTTTGCCCCTAGGCCCGCCTACCACTGACTCATGGAGTTACCCATCCCCTGTGAAACCCAGTAGAACTCCCCAAACCAGTGCTTGGAAAATTGCTTTCTCGCTTTATCACTTGTTGTCTGCCTCCCTCCAATGCCTGTTTTAGGCCACTTTTTCCCACATGCTGTCCTATTCTCCAACCGCCTTTACTCCTTCCTAGTGTTCTCTGCTACCCTACACCCTGTACTTCTGTCGTGCAACACCAGTTCGCTCCAAACACTGCTGTTCTCCTGCTCCAAACCCTCACACTGCCACCATTCCTGTCCCCGTCTAATGCCCGGTCTGCTCCTCTCCTGGGGTGGGGACTAGGCTCTCGTTTTCAGGTGTGTCTCATTATTTTCTTGGTTTTTCCTTTGGGTTGACTTGCAAAGTCCTTGGTCTCCGGTGTTTCCGTGGCTGGCTTGTGTGGAGGCTGTCTGCCATCTTGGCTGTGATCGGCAGGTTTCTTTTCTTCCCACTGAATTCACTGTGCTGGGATTGGGTGGGACTAATTTATTATTGCTTTTCTCTTGCCCGTGGGCACTGCTGCACAGGGTCCTGAAGGTGGGGGTGGAGACCTCTTTGGTTTGCTGCCATCTATTTCTTCTCTTTTGATGTCTAGGAATCCGGGGATTGCACAGGCGAGGGACCCTTACCTGCTAGAGGGGACTTAGGAGTGGGTGACCAGAGGGCCCTCTCATACCAGCTGCAGGATCCTCATCCCCCTTCCTCGCCACACTAGAAGTCCCAGAATAAGGCCAGGAAGCATGTCAGTGGCCATAGACTTGGAAGAAGAAGATATTCCCACGTTTCCAGTGCACCCTGGAATTTGGAGCTTGGCATGAGACAGATTGTCGTGTACTGTACTATTCAAGACTGAGGTGTCTTCGGCTTCCATGTGGAGACTTCAATGAGGGGGAAGACACAGGCATGATTGAGGAAGGCCGGACATCCTCCTCAAAAGGAAGTAAGCACCCACAGTGAATACACAGGCTGTTAGGGAAGAACCCTGCGGTGCAATTATCATCAAAGCCAAGTGTAGTTCCCTCCAGAGAACAGGCGAAGCACTGATGTGTATGTCATAGAATGCCAGGCACATCATGATTTGTATTTATTTGTATTTTCATAGCGCTTGATGCCAAAGCGCTGTACAAAACGTCATAAATGAAAAAGGTGGATGGACGTAAAAAGAGAGAGGGTAATCCTTCAAACGTGAAAGAAACACGATTCTTTGAATAACTGATTTACTCTGCTGCTGGTGGCGTTTTTCTTCTTATTCGTGGCCTATTGTCTAAGTTGTGTCTTGTGTGTTTGTGTGTGCCCTGATGCCTGCAGGGGCTGGCGTGAAATAAATAAATAAATAGTGTTCCAGTGAAAAGTGGGCAGCAGCAAAAAGGAGCGGAAACGGGAGGAGGCTCAGGAAGGGTGCCGGACAGGGGGGTCAGGCTCAATGGATACGATCACCATGTACTTCTCTTTTACACTTGGCGTATGATGTATTACCTTCTGCACGTTCCACGATGTAAGTCACCTCTTAGGTTTCCTCTTCTGTAACCCGAAGCACTTACTGTAACCATATTCTTAAGTTAAAAGTGCCTAGATACCTCTGGGTTTTGTGCGCTATATAAGTGTGAAATAAATAAATAAGACATTAAGAAGAAGCTAGCTTAGGACGTAAAGAGCTAGTTGGAGAATAAAAAGATACAAGTGCAGAGAGACAGGGCAGGTCCAATCTGTGAAGAGATTTGAAGACTAAACAGAGAAAGTTATAAAGCAGACGAGAGTGGAAATCAAGCCAACGGAAAGAAGCAAGAGCAGGCGATATAGAGTCACGAGGAGAGAGAGAAAAAAGTAGCCGAATAGAAGAATTATAGATGGAACGAAGTGGGGATAGATGACAGATACGGAGACCACGGATCAAGGTGGAGCAATAGAAAAGACGAAAGAAGATCATCGAAGATACATAAAGCTTGGAGGCATGGAAGGAGGAAAGGGTCTGGTTTGCGAATGTTAAATTCCAGGAACGAGGGAGAAAGGAAAAATGAGGAGGGAAGTTAAGAGAAGAGTGAAAGTACATGCCAAGATTGAGCGCAGATAAGGAAATAGAGAGGGAATTAGGAGGAAAAGTGAAAATTGAGGGGAGGAGGTATAAGTAGCAGGAAAGAGTGCATGTTGCATAGTGCAAATAACATCATCTTTGCATAAGGCACCAGGGACCATGCTCCTCCATGTCACCATCCCATCTGACAGTGATGATGAGGGAGAGGAACTAGCATCAGTTGTAAGTCTCAATGGGTTGAGTGGCATGGTCAGGTCACCAGGCAGCATCTACTTGATTCACTCTTCTGAGTGGCATTTGGAGGAGTTATCAGGACTGTATGGAGGGGCACCGGAGGTCATTAAAGATGAGAGCTCGGGTACTTCCACCCCCAAACCCTCCTTTCCCTTCTACCCAATTCAAGAGTGACGGAAACCGTTTTATGATCCGCTATCTCCATCGGACCCGTGCACACCTCCCGGATCCCACCCACCAATCCGGCCAAAAGTTCTTTATTAATCAAACTTGCTCGCCCCCGAAGAATCTATGAAGACCCAAATTCATAAAGCCTGGATTTAAAGACAGGTTATGATGGACATATGAAAATTCTGTAAAGAATCACATGCAGTCATGCCTTCAACTACTGCAATTAATAGATTAACAATTGCGATGGTAACTATTGATCTGCATTGTCCGAGAGTTCTTGTGCAAGGAACAGTTCCATCAATGAATGCAAATACTGATGATCATGCATATTGTGACATTTCTCTTAACAAGGTGGAACGAGATGGTGCATATGGCAATACTGAGCAAATTGGTGACCAACCTAGGGATCATAATGCAATTGCTGACATAAGTCTATTAGATAATGTACCATTGACAGTGCAAATGATCTTACTTGAAGAGTCTGCAATTGATGTGGGAACTGGTGTGGTGATAATAGACCTTAATCTATCTAATTCATGCTTCTCTCCACACTTGCTTCCTGAAAATCTTTCCAAATCTCCTATCATGTTCACGAGTAGTGACAAGAGTAATTCCTACGCTAACTCTAATGTATCATAATGCGTTCCTACTCTTCGCAGACCAACCGCTGTGCAAATACCGAAACCTGAACCTACCCGCTTGAATTTTATGGGAGGAGGCAGACATTTAATGGAAATAGCCCTAAATGCCAGGGCAGCTATCTGTATCAACGCGGGTTAAGTTATTAGAAACCCTAAATGGTAAAATGACTGAGCAGACAGCCCAAAGTTCAAAAAGCGATCAGCAATTGAGCCTTTACTTGCGTCTTTCATTAAATGGTCTAACATTAATTTCTCTGAATACATTGTTGCACCTTGTAACCTTCGCTTCAACATAGACCTGCCTTGTACTGGTTCCCCCAACTCACTAGCTGTGTTGATTCCCTTGCGCTGCTTTGATCTTGGAGCCAAGAATAATACCACGGTGGCTGCTGCTGTCCCCACCTCGACTAGTTCTGCAGCAGGGCCCCGGTTATCTCTGACACACAATGCAGGATTTACTAGCTCCTCTTCCTGGGCTTAAACATGCTGCTTTCAAGTTTATTGAAGTATCACAATCACTCTACGAAAAGTTAAAGGATATTTCTCTTCATGATTTCCCTTCTCGCTTGGCCTTCTCTCTCCACCTGTTCAGCTGCCACCTCGGATGAACTGCTCCTTTGGGTGCTTTGCCTCACTCAGTGTGCTCCCGTGCTCCACCTTTTATTTGTTTGGGGAATAACCATGGAAATCAAGTGTGAGTGGTTAAGGCTAATTGCCTGACTCTGCCTTGCCATGGTAGTGGGACATGTCGGATGCAATGCTTGGGTGTCCCCAAAGCGCACTGTCCGTGTGAACGAGTTTGTGTAGGGAGGGCAGATTTAAAGTCCCCAGATGTTCTACCTAGTAGGATGGGGTAAAGGGCTTACAGGGGGGATACCACTTCTCACCATCGCGTCTCTCACTCCCTCACCCAGGTAATCCTCCCACACTGGTCCACCCTCAGGAAGTGGATCCAAAAGTGATGGCCGTGTCCTGTCCCCCTGGATGACGAGTCCCTAGGGACTGGCTGGTGAGACACCCTTTGGTGTCTCACACAGGGTTTGCTTGAGGAATTAAAGGATGCAATAGCACAAGTGGAACCGTAACCTATTACTTGGACAGCATTGATTGACTTAGCCCTGCAATTAGATCATTGTCTAAATGAATGAAAAGGGGAAAGAAAGAGGCCAGAGGCAGCACCATTTGTGCAGTTGGATAGAGGAAAAGGGTCTAGAGCATCTGAGGTTTAGCCCATGCAGATTGGGAGTGTGAGAGGGCCGTTGTCCACTGAAGGAAAGGAAAAGAGGAAGGCAAATAATCTTTGTTTATACTTTGGACAATCAGGGCATTTTATTCAAACTTGTCCTAACACTTCTCAGAGGGGGACAGGGTCCGACAGAAACAAGATGGAGGTGGGAAAAGGGAAGGCTCGATCTTAGGTAGAACGGAGGTGTCAGTCTGAATCAAATGTGAGTTTGCCTAGTTGGGCAGCGAACACCCTGTAGGATAAGACATCTCACTTGTATATTGTGGTGACTTTTCTTTTTGCGTTCACAAACCAGCGGTGTTGGCAATGGTGGACTCTGGCATCACGGTTAACTTTGTGGACATCACCTTAGCAGAACGGTTGGGTCTACCTTTACAGGACAAACAGCAGGCAGAGGGAGTACAATCTGTAGATGGGTCTCCACTCACGTCAGGTCTTATACATAGCAGACACGACCAATACAGATGGTGTGTTCATCGGGACATGAGGAGGAGTTTACGTTTGATTTGATAGCTGCTCCTAAATTCGGTCTTATTCTGGAACTGCCCTGATTAGAGAAGCAGCGGTAGACTGGGCAAGACCAGAGGTTACATTTGATTCCCAGAGGTGTAAAGTGCATTCTCCAGAATTGATGGGTCCCACTAGGTTCTTGGCAGAAGGGGCTCTGGTATCACAGTTGGTAGGGGCAGTAGAGACATTTCTTCCCCCAGTACAGGATGTATGCAGGTGTTTTGACAAGGGAGGGTCTGAGAGATTGCCCCCACACAGGACATATGATTGTGTAATAGATTTGGAGCCAGGGGCTAGATTGCCCTGTAGCTGGATTTACACACTCGCAGAGGCTGAGAACTAGCATTTGAAGCAATACCGGGATGACATTCTAGAGAGAGGGTTTATAAGACATTCAACCTCCCTGTATCCTCCCCTCTACCTTTTGTGCCTAAAAAGGATGGCACACTTAGGATGTGTATTGACTATCCTGCCTTGAATTAGGTGACCATAAAGAATCGGTTTCCTTTGCGTTTGATTTCAGTCAACTTAAATCGTCGGTTTGTTTGTTTATCTATATAGTGCTCCAAACCCAGAGGTATCTGGGCAGGTTACAGGTCATTTTTGGGTTACAGGTTACATATTGGATCAAGTACATAATGGAAAGGTTACAGGAAATGATTACATTATTTACACAAGAAATTTAACACGTTTATACATGAGATAATTACAAGCCAATTTACACAGTAACAAGCAGTATTGTATAGTAACAGGTGGTAAGCATGGTATACTGGTGCCGGTCATGAATCCTTTGCAAGGAGCCAGCTTTTGGTATTTTTCCTAAAGCTAAAGAAGGATTGATCCGCTGTTAAGGTAGTAGGTAAAGAATTCCAGAGGTGGGACGCCATAACAGGAAAACTGCTATCCCCGACTTTCTTCAGTTTATATCTGGGGACCTTCAGGCAGAAAGAGTGCACAGTCCTCGTGGGGTGTGTTGAAATATTTTTGACAAGTTTATCCCTAAAATATTTAGGGGCTGCATTAGTTAAGCATTTATGAGTGGGGGAAACAGTTTTAAACAGTATCCTATCCTTCACTGAAAGCCAATTATTTTTCCGTCTCACCTCTGAGATGTGTTGCCTTCTTGGAATACTTAAGACAGTCCTAAGTGCATTGTTCTGTAATATTTGAAGTTTGTTGACAATATATTTGCTTGCACCTAGGTAGAGTGTGTTGCAATAGTCTAGTTTCAAGAGAATTAAAGCACTCGCTAAGATAATGCAACTGTCTCTAGATAAGAATGGTTTACCGGCATGGATCAGCTTGCAAGTATATGCTGTCACTGAGGTTGTAGCGTTGACTTGCTTGCGTAAGTTCAGAGCTGAGTCCAAGTAAAAACCCAAGGTTTTTACCTCCTTCACCACTTTAATGTTAATACTGTCTATGTTAAATGATAGGAAATGATTGCTGAGTTTATTAAGACTGGCGGGTGCTCCTAGGTGCAAGAGCTCGGTCGTCTCATCATTTAGACAGAGGCCGTGAGAGGCCAGCCAGGCCTGAATGATGAGATAGATTTTGGTGCAAGTCAGAATCATAATCACCAGTGAGGGATATGAGGATCTGGGTGTCATCTGCATAATTAGTGTAGGTGATACCCAGATGGTGTAGGCCATTGAACAGTGGCTTGGTGAAGATATTGTACATGGTGGGCAATACACAAGATCTTTGCGGTACCCCACATGATATTGGTGTAGGGTCTGCTGAGGCAGAGGGTGAGAACACTCTGATAGACCTGCATTAGTGGAGGAAGGCATCAGAACTGAAGTGCATCAGGAAGGATTGAATCCATGCCGTAGCATCTGGGGAGAAGTGGGCAGCTGTGGACAGATGCTTGAAGAGCATGTTGTGATCCACCAGATCAAATGCGGCCGACAGTGCGAGTTTCCCATTGTCCTTAAGATAATCAATTTGGTTCTTCAAGTCAATCAAGGCCGTTTCTGTGCCATGTTGAGGTCGGAAGCCAGACTGCCGGAGCCCTAGTGGATTGTTAAGCTCCAGTTATGATTGTATCTGGAGGTAGGCTGCATTGTCAATTATTTTTAGAAGAAAAGGGACTGTTGTAATAGGTCTATAGTTAGTCAGGATAATTGTGTCCAACGTGAGTTTCTTTAGGAGAGGTAGGATCCATGCGTCCTTAAAGTTAGTAGGGACGTTGCAGGTTTTGAATGAAACATTAATTAGCATGGTAATAAAAGGGGCTAAGTCTCTTGCGCTTCTTTCATTATAGAGGCCAGGCAAGTGTCTCCCTGGCATCTAGACGTTTTGAGTGAAGCTATAATGTCTTGGGTGGAGACTTGGGCAAATTTGAATCACGGGGGGAGGGGTTTAAACAAGTTAGATTGGGTTCTCTGAGAGGTATCTGGATTAGGGAGGTTACATTTTTTAGTAGCTATTTTGTTTTGAAGAAGAGAGATTTTATTGGACAATGCATTTTGAATACTGGTGCACCAGGTTTTGTCCTTATTGCAGGAATCCATTGGAGGGATAGGGGATTCCAATTCTTTTGAGATGACAAAGAGTTCTCTAGTAAAAAACTGGCTTTGTTGATCCTATCACTGTAAGTATCACGTTTAGTTTGTAGGATCTCCCGTTTGCATTTATTTGTGAACTTCAGTAAGCTATCTTTGTTTGCTTCTGTTGGGTGATGTTTCCAAATGGCTCCAACCTTTCTTTTTTCTGCCCCTCAGGCTTTAAGATTAGGGGTAAACCATGAATTAAGGTGGGCTCAGGGTTTGCTTTTGCACATTTTTAGGGGTGCAATAGTATCTATAGCCTAGGTGATAGTAGAGTTGTATAAGTCTACTAGCATTGCTGGCTCTGAAGTGGCAGGCAGAGCATTTAGAATAAGGAGGAGATGGGGGCGAAGCTTGTACACTGTGATGTTACATTTATTCCTGGTGAGAAGAGGGGGGGGGCTAGAAGGTTGGTTCTGGTGGGTTGAGGGCTATCTTGGATAATTAAATTAAATGATGGTCTGTCCAAGCATGAGGTTCAATGGACGTTATTACTGTTTCACAGTTAAGGTCTGCTACCCACTCTATGGTTCTGCCTATGACGTAAGTAGACTGTTTGACCCTTTGAGTAAGGCCTAGTTCTTGACACTGTTTTTACCAGCCACCACTGGACCACACATCTGCATGCATCTGTGAACACTGCCATACTCCCAGCAACCATCACCACTGGACTGCACACCTGCATGCATCTGTCAAGACTGTCAAATTACAAGTCACCATCACGACTGGGCCGCACACCTGCATTGCATGTATCTGTGAACCCTGTCATACTCCCGGCCACCATCACCACTGGACCGCACACCTGCTTGCATATGTGAACACTATCATACCCCCAGCCCACATCACCACTGGACCGCACACCTTCATAAACCTATGAACACTGTCATACTCCCCGCCACCATCACCACTGGACTGCACACCTGCCTGCATCTCTGAACATTGTCATACTCCCAGCCACCCTCACCCCTGGACTGCACACCTGCACGCATCTTTGAACACTGTCATATTACAAGACACCATCTCCACTGGACCACACATATGCATGCATCTATAAACACTGTCATACTCCCAGCCCACATCACCACTGGACCGCACACCTGCATGCATCTGTGAACACTCTCATACTCCCAGCCACCATCACCAATGGACCGCATACCTGCATTGCATGTATCTGTGAACCCTGTCATACTCTCAGCTACCATCACCACTGGACCGCACACCTGCATGCATCTGTGAACACTATCATACTCCCAGCCCACATCACCACTGGACCACACGCCTGCATGCATCTGTGAACACTCTCATACTCCCAGCCACCATCACCACTGGACTGCACACCTGCATGCATCTGTGAACATTGTCATACTCCCTGCCACCCTCACCCCTGGACCTCACACCTGCATGCATCTGTGAACACTGTCATATTACAAGTCACCATCTCCACTGGACAGCACATCTGCATGCATCTGTGAACACTGTTATACTCCCAGCCACCATCTCCACTGGACCGCACACCTGCATGCATCTCTGAACACTGTCATACTCCCATCCACCAGCTCCACTGGACCGCACACCTGCATGCATCTGTGAACACTGTCATATTACAAGCCACCATCTCCACTGGACCGCACATTTTCATGCATCTGTGAACACTGTTATACTCCCAGCCACCATCTCCACTGGACTGCACACCTGCATGCATCTGTCAACACTGTCATACTCCCAGCCAACATCTTCACTGGACCGTACACCTCCATGCATCTGTGAACACTGTCATATTACAAGCCACCATCTCCACTGGACCGCACATTTGCATGCATCTGTGAACACTGTCATACTCCCATACTCCCAGCCAACATCTTCACTGGACTGCACACCTGCATGCATCTGTCAACACTGTCATACTCCCATACTCCCAGCCAACATCTTCACTGGACCGTACACCTGCATGCATCTCTGAAGTCTATCATACTCCCTGCAAACATCTCCACTGGACCGCACACCTGCATGCACCTGTGAACATGGTCATATTACCAGCCACCATCTCCACTGGACCGCACACCTGCATGCATCTGTCAACACGGTCATACTCCCATACTCCCAGCCAACATCTTCACTGGACCGTACACCTCCATGCATCTCTGAAGTCTGTCATACTCCCTGCAAACATCTCCACTGGACCGCACACCTGCATGCATCTGTGAACACTATCATACTCCCAGCCCACATCACCACTGGACCACACACCTGCATGCATCTGTGAACACTCTCATACTCCCAGCCACCATCACCACTGGACTGCACACCTGCATGCATCTGTGAACACTGTCATATTACAAGTCACCATCTCCACTGGACTGCACATCTGCATGCATCTGTGAACACTGTTATACTCCCAGCCACCATCTCCACTGGACCGCACACCTGCATGCATCTCTGCACACTGTCATACTCCCATCCACCAGCTCCACTGGACTGCACACCTGCATGCATCTGTGAACACTGTCATATTACAAGCCACCATCTCCACTGGACCGCACATTTGCATGCATCTGTGAACACTGTCATACTCCCATACTCCCAGCCAACATCTTCACTGGACTGCACACCTGCATGCATCTGTCAACACTGTCATACTCCCATACTCCCAACCAACATCTTCACTGGACCGTACACCTGCATGCATCTCTGAAGTCTGTCATACTCCCTGCAAACATCTCCACTGGACCGCACACCTGCATGCACCTGTGAACATGGTCATATTACCAGCCACCATCTCCACTGGACCGCACACCTCACTGGATATATCTGTGACCACTGTCATACTCCCAGCCACCATCACCACTGGACCGGACACCTGCATGCATCTGTGAACACTGTCATACTCCCAGCCACCATCACCACTGGACCAGACACCTGCATGCATCTGTGAACACTGTCATACTCCCAGCTGTCATCTCCAGTGGACCGCACACCTTCATGCATCTGTGAACACTGTCATACTCCCAGCCACCACCTCCACTGGACCGGACACCTGCATGCATCTGCGAACACTGTCATACTCCCAGCCACCACCTCCCCTAGACCGCACACCTGCATGCACCTGTGAACATGGTCATATTACCAGCCACCATCTCCACTGGACTGCACACCTCACTGGATATATCTGTGACCACTGTCAGACTCCCAGCCACCATCACCACTGGACCGGACACCTGCATGCATCTGTGAACACTGTCATACTCCCAGCCACCATCACCACTGGACCAGACACCTGCATGCATCTGTGAACACTGTCATACTCCCAGCTGTCATCTCCAGTGGACCGCACACCTGCATGCATCTGTGAACACTGTCATACTCCCAGCCACCATCTCCACTGGACCAGACACCTGCATGCATCTGTGAACACTGTCATACTCCGAGCCATCATCTCCAATGGACTGCACACCTGGATGCATCTATGAACACTGTCACATTACCAGCCACCATCTCCAGTGGACTGCACACCTGCAGGCATCTGTGAACATTGACATACTCCCAGCCACCGTCTCCACTGGACCGCACATCTGGATGCATCTGTGAACACGGTCATATTACCAGCCACCATCTCCACTGGACCGCACACCTCACTGGATATATCTGTGAACAATGTCATATTACCAGCCACCATCTCCACTGGACTGCATACCTGCATAGCATGTATCTGTGACCACTGTCATACTCCCAGCCACCATCACCACTGGACTGGACACCTGCATGCATCTGTGAACACTGTCATACTCCCAGCTATCATCTCCAGTGGACTGCACACCTGCATGCATCTGTCAACACTGTCAATTTACAAGTCACCATCATGACTGGGCCGCACACCTGCATTGCATGTATCTGTGAACCCTGTCATACTCCCAGCCACCATCACCACTGGACCGCACACCTGCTTGCATATGTGAACACTATCATACTCCCAGCCCACATCACCACTGGACCGCACACCTTCATGCACCTATGAACACTGTCATACTCCCCGCCACCATCACCACTGGACTGCACACCTGCATGCATCTGTCAACACTGTCATACTCCCATACTCCCAGCCAACATCTTCACTGGACCGTACACCTCCATGCATCTCTGAAGTCTGTCATACTCCCTGCAAACATCTCCACTGGACCGCACACCTGCATGCATCTGTGAACACTATCATACTCCCAGCCCGCATCACCACTGGACCACACACCTGCATGCATCTGTGAACACTCTCATAATCCCAGCCACCATCACCACTGGACTGCACACCTGCATGCATCTGTGAACATTGTCATGCTTTCTGCCACCCTCACCCCTGGACCTCACACCTGCATGCATCTGTGAACACTGTCATATTACAAGTCACCATCTCCACTGGACTGCACATCTGCATGCATCTGTGAACACTGTTATACTCCCAGCCACCATCTCCACTGGACCGCACACCTGCATGCATCTCTGAACACTGTCATACTCCCATCCACCACCTCCACTGGACCGCACACCTGCATGCATCTGTGAACACTGTCATATTACAAGCCACCATCTCCACTGGACCGCACATTTGCATTCATCTGTGAACACTGTTATACTCCCAGCCACCATCTCCACTGGACTGCACACCTGCATGCATCTGTCAACACTGTCATACTCCCATACTCCCAGCCAACATCTTCACTGGACCGTACACCTGCATGCATCTCTGAAGTCTGTCATACTCCCTGCAAACATCTCCACTGGACCGCACACCTGCATGTACCTGTGAACATGGTCATATTACCAGCAACCATCACCAGTGGACCGCACCCCTGCATGGATCTGTGAACACTGTTTTTACCAGCCACCACTGGACCACACATCTGCATGCATCTGTGAACACTGTCATACTCCCAGCAACCACCACCACTGGACTGCACACCTGCATACATCTTGCAACACTGTCAATTTACAAGTCACCATCACGACTGGGCTGCACACCTGCATTGCATGTATCTGTGAACCCTGTCATACTCCCAGCCACCATCACCACTGGACCGCACACCTGCTTAAATATGTGAACACTATCATACTCCCAGCCCACATCACCACTGGACCGCACACCTTCATGCACCTATGAACACTGTCATACTTCCCGCCACCATCACCACTGGACTGCACACCTGCATGCATCTGTGAACATTGTCATACTCCCAGCCACCCTCACCCCTGGACCGCACACCTGCACGCATCTGTGAACACTGTCATATTACAAGACACCATCTCCACTGGACCGCACATATGCATGCATCTATAAACACTGTCATACTCCCAGCCCACATCACCACTAGACCGCACACCTGCATGCATCTGTGAACACTCTCATACTCCCAGCCACCATCACCAATGTACCGCATACCTGCATTGCATTTATATGTGAACCCTGTCATACTCTCAGCTACCATCACCACTGGACCGCACACCTGCATGCATCTGTGAACACTATCATACTCCCAGCCACCATCACCACTGGACCACACACCTGCATGCATCTGTGAACACTCTCATACTCCCAGCCACCATCACCACTGGACTGCACACCTGCATGCATCTGTGAACATTGTCATACTCCCTGCCACCCTCACCCCTGGACCGCACACCTGCATGCATCTGTGAACACTGTCATATTACAAGTCACCATCTCCACTGGACTGCACATCTGCATGCATCTGTGAACACTGTTATACTCCCAGCCACCATCTCCACTGGACCGCACACCTGCATGCATCTGTGAACACTGTCATATTACAAGTCACCATCTCCACTGGACTGCACATCTGCATGCATCTGTGAACACTGTTATACTCCCAGCCACCATCTCCACTGGACCGCACACCTGCATGCATCTCTGAACACTGTCATACTCCCATCCACCAGCTCCACTGAACCGCACACCTGCATGCATCTGTGAACACTGTCATATTACAAGCCACCATCTCCACTGGACCGCACATTTGCATGCATCTGTGAACACTGTTATACTCCCAGCCACCATCTCCACTGGACTGCACACCTGCATGCATCTGTCAACACTGTCATGCTCCCATACTCCCTGCCAACATCTCCACTGGACCGCACACCTGCATGCATCTGTGAACACTGTCATATTACAAGTCACCATCTCCACTGGACTGCACATCTGCATGCATCTGTGAACACTGTTATACTCCCAGCCACCATCTCCACTGGACCTCACACCTGCATGCATCGGTGAACACTGTCATATTACAAGTCACCATCTCCACTGGACTGCACATCTGCATGCATCTGTGAACACTGTTATACTCCCAGCCACCATCTCCACTGGACCGCACACCTGCATGCATCTCTGAACACTGTCATACTCCCATCCACCAGCTCCACTGAACCGCACACCTGCATGCATCTGTGAACACTGTCATATTACAAGCCACCATCTCCACTGGACCGCACATTTGCATGCATCTGTGAACACTGTTATACTCCCAGCCACCATCTCCACTGGACTGCACACCTGCATGCATCTGTCAACATTGTCATGCTCCCATACTCCCTGCCAACATCTCCACTGGACCGCACAGCTGCATGCATCTGTGAACACTGTCAGACTCCCAGCCACCATCTCCACTGGACCGCACACCTGCATTCACCTGTGAACACGGTCATATTACAAGCCACCATCTCCACTGGACCGCACACCTCACTGGATATATCTGTGACCACTGTCATACTCTCAGCCACCATCACCACTGGACCGGACACCTGTATGCATCTGTGAACACTGTCATACTCCCAGCCACCATCAGCACTGGACCGGACACCTGCATGCATCTGTGAACACTGTCATACTCCCAGTTGTCATCTCCAGTGGACCGCACACCTGCATGCATCTGTGAACACTGTCATACTCCCAGCCACCATCACCACTGGACTGGACACCTGCATGCATCTGTGAACATTGTCATACTCCCAGCTATCATCTCCAGTGGACCGCACACCTGCATGCATCTGCGAACACTGTCATACTCCCAGCCACAACCTCCCCTGGACCGCACACCTACATGCATATGTGAACACTGTCATATTCCGAGCCATCATCTCCAGTGGACTGCACACCTGGATGCATCTAGGAACACTGTCATATTACCAGCCACCATCTCCACTGGACTGCACATCTGCATGCATCTGTGAACACTGTTATACTCCCAGCCACCATCTCCACTGGACCGCACACCTGCATGCATCTGTGAACACTGTCATACTCCCATCCACCACCTCCACTGGACCGCACACCTGCATGCATCTGTGAACACTGTCATATTACAAGCCACCATCTCCACTGGACCGCACATTTGCATTCATCTGTGAACACTGTTATACTCCCAGCCACCATCTCCACTGGACTGCACACCTGCATGCATCTGTCAACACTGTCATACTCCCATACTCCCAGCCAACATCTTCACTGGACCGTACACCTGCATGCATCTCTGAAGTCTGTCATACTCCCTGCAAACATCTCCACTGGACCGCACACCTGCATGTACCTGTGAACATGGTCATATTACCAGCAACCATCACCACTGGACCGCACCCCTGCATGGATCTGTGAACACTGTTTTTACCAGCCACCACTGGACCACACATCTGCATGCATCTGTGAACACTGTCATACTCCCAGCAACCATCACCACTGGACTGCACACCTGCATGCATCTGTCAACACTGTCAATTTACAAGTCACCATCACGACTGGGCTGCACACCTGCATTGCATGTATCTGTGAACCCTGTCATACTCCCAGCCACCATCACCACTGGACCGCACACCTGCTTGCATATGTGAACACTATCATACTCCCAGCCCACATCACCACTGGACCGCACACCTTCATGCACCTATGAACACTGTCATACTTCCCGCCACCATCACCACTGGACTGCACACCTGCACGCATCTGTGAACATTGTCATACTCCCAGCCACCCTCACCCCTGGACCGCACACCTGCACGCATCTGTGAACACTATCATATTACAAGACACCATCTCCACTGGACCGCACATATGCATGCATCTATAAACACTGTCATACTCCCAGCCCACATCACCACTAGACCGCACACCTGCATGCATCTGTGAACACTCTCATACTCCCAGCCACCATCACCAATGTACCGCATACCTGCATTGCATGTATATGTGAACCCTGTCATACTCTCAGCTACCATCACCACTGGACCGCACACCTGCATGCATCTGTGAACACTATCATACTCCCAGCCCACATCACCACTGGACCACACACCTGCATGCATCTGTGAACACTCTCATACTCCCAGCCACCATCACCACTGGACTGCACACCTGCATGCATCTGTGAACATTGTCATACTCCCTGCCACCCTCACCCCTGGACCGCACACCTGCATGCATCTGTGAACACTGTCATATTACAAGTCACCATCTCCACTGGACTGCACATCTGCATGCATCTGTGAACACTGTTATACTCCCAGCCACCATCTCCACTGGACCGCACACCTGCATGCATCTGTGAACACTGTCATATTACAAGTCACCATCTCCACTGGACTGCACATCTGCATGCATCTGTGAACACTGTTATACTCCCAGCCACCATCTCCACTGGACCGCACACCTGCATGCATCTCTGAACACTGTCATACTCCCATCCACCAGCTCCACTGAACCGCACACCTGCATGCATCTGTGAACACTGTCATATTACAAGCCACCATCTCCACTGGACCGCACATTTGCATGCATCTGTGAACACTGTTATACTCCCAGCCACCATCTCCACTGGACTGCACACCTGCATGCATCTGTCAACACTGTCATGCTCCCATACTCCCTGCCAACATCTCCACTGGACCGCACAGCTGCATGCATCTGTGAACACTGTCAGACTCCCAGCCACCATCTCCACTGGACCGCACACCTGCATTCACCTGTGAACACGGTCATATTACAAGCCACCATCTCCACTGGACCGCACACCTCACTGGATATATCTGTGACCACTGTCATACTCTCAGCCACCATCACCACTGGACCGGACACCTGTATGCATCTGTGAACACTGTCATACTCCCAGCCACCATTAGCACTGGACCGGACACCTGCATGCATCTGTGAACACTGTCATACTCCCAGTTGTCATCTCCAGTGGACCGCACACCTGCATGCATCTGCGAACACTGTCATACTCCCAGCCACAACCTCCCCTGGACCGCACACCTACATGCATCTGTGAACACTGTCATATTCCGAGCCATCATCTCCAGTGGACTGCACACCTGGATGCATCTATGAACACTGTCATATTACCAGCCACCGTCTCCAGTGGACTACAAACCTGCAGGCATCTGTGAACATTGACATACTCCCAGCCACCGTCTCCACTGGACTGCACATCTGGATGCATCTGTGAACACTATCATACTCCCAGCCCACATCACCACTGGACCACACACCTTCATTCACCTATGAACACTGTCATACTCCCCGCCACCATCACCACTGGACTGCACACCTGCATGCATCTGTGAACATTGTCATACTCCCAGCCACCCTCACCCCTGGACCGCACACCTGCACGCATCTATGAACACTGTCATATTACAAGACACCATCTCCACTGGACCGCACATATTCATGCATCTATAAACACTGTCATACTCCCAGCCCACATCACCACTGGACCGCACACCTGCATGCATCTGTGAACACTCTCATACTCCCAGCCACCATCACCAATGGACCGCATACCTGCATTGCATGTATATGTGAACCCTGTCATACTCTCAGCTACCATCACCTCTGGACCGCATACCTGCATGCATCTGTGAACACTCTCATACTCCCAGCCCACATCACCACTGGACCACACACCTGCATGCATCTGTGAACACTCTCATACTTCCAGTAACCATCTCCACTGGACTGCACACCTGCATGCATCTGTCAACACTGTCATATTACAAGTCACCATCTCCACTGGACTGCACATCTGCATGCATCTGTGAACACTGTTATACTCCCAGCCACCATCTCCACTGGACTGCACACCTGCATGCATCTGTCAACACTGTCATGCTCCCATACTCCCAGCCAACATCTTCACTAGACCGTACTCCTGCATGCATCTCTGAAGTCTGTCATACTCCCTGCCAACATCTCCACTGGACCTCACAGCTGCATGCATCTGTGAACACTGTCAGACTCCCAGCCACCATCTCCACTGGACCGCACACCTGCATGCACCTGTGAACACGGTCATATTACCTGCCACCATCTCCACTGGACCGCACACCTCACTGGATATATCTGTGACCACTGTCATACTCCCAGCCACCATCACCACTGGACCGGACACCTGTATGCATCTGTGAACACTGTCATACTCCCAGCCACCATCACCACTGGACCGGACACCTGCATGCATCTGTGAACACTGTCATACTCCCAGCTGTCATCTCCAGTGGACCGCACACCTGCATGCATTTGTGAACACTGTCATACTCCCAGCCACCATCACCACTGGACAGGACACCTGCATGCATCTGTGAACACTGTCATACTCCCAGCTATCATCTCCAGTGGACCACACACCTGCATGCATCTGCGAACACTGTCATACTCCCAGCCACAACCTCCCCTGGACCGCACACCTACATGCATCTGTGAACACTGTCATATTCCGAGCCATCATCTCCAGTGGACTGCACACCTGGATGCATCTATGAACACTGTCATATTACCAGCCACCGTCTCCAGTGGACTGCAAACCTGCAGGCATCTGTGAACATTGACATACTCCCAGCCACCGTCTCCACTGGACTGCACATCTGGATGCATCTGTGAACACTATCATACTCCCAGCCCACATCACCACTGGACCACACACCTTCATTCACCTATGAACACTGTCATACTCCCCGCCACCATCACCACTGGACTGCACACCTGCATGCATCTGTGAACATTGTCATACTCCCAGCCACCCTCACCCCTGGACCGCACACCTGCACGCATCTGTGAACACTCTCATACTCCCAGCCACCATCACCAATGGACCGCATACCTGCATTGCATGTATATGTGAACCCTGTCATACTCTCAGCTACCATCACCTCTGGACCGCATACCTGCATGCATCTGTGAACACTCTCATACTCCCAGCCCACATCACCACTGGACCACACACCTGCATGCATCTGTGAACACTCTCATACTTCCAGTAACCATCTCCACTGGAACGCACACCTGCATGCATCTGTGAACACTGTCATATTACAAGTCACCATCTCCACTGGACTGCACATCTGCGTGCATCTGTGAACACTGTTATACTCCCAGCCACCATCTCCACTGGACTGCACACCTGCATGCATCTGTCAACACTGTCATGCTCCCATACTCCCAGCCAACATCTTCACTAGACCGTACACCTGCATGCATCTCTGAAGTCTGTCATACTCCCTGCCAACATCTCCACTGGACCTCACAGCTGCATGCATCTGTGAACACTGTCAGACTCCCAGCCACCATCTCCACTGGACCGCACACCTGCATGCACCTGTGAACATGGTCATATTACCAGCCACCATCTCCACTGGACCGCACACCTCACTGGATATATCTGTGAACACTGTCATACTCCCAGCTGTCATCTCCAGTGGACCGCACACCTGCATGCATCTGTGAACACTGTCATACTCCCAGCCACCATCACCACTGGACAGGACACCTGCATGCATCTGTGAACACTGTCATACTCCCAGCTATCATCTCCAGTGGACCGCACACCTGCATACATCTGCGAACACTGTCATACTCCCAGCCACCACCTCCCCTGGACCGCACACCTACATGCATTTGTGAACACTGTCATACTCCGAGCCATCATCTCCAGTGGACTGCACACCTGGATGCATCTATGAACACTGTCATATTACCAGCCACCGTCTCCAGTGGACTGCAAACCTGCAGGGATCTGTGAACATTGACATACTCCCAGCCACCATCTCCACTGGACTCCATACCTGCATAGCATGTATCTGTGACCACTGTCATACTCCCAGCCACCATCACCACTGGACTGGACACCTGCATGCATCTGTGAACACTGTCATACTCCCAGCTATCATCTCCAGTGGACCACACACCTGCATGCATCTGTGAACACTGTCATACTCCCAGCCACCATCTCCACTGGACCGGACACTTGCATGCATCTGCGAACACTGTCATACTCCCAGCCACCATCTCCCCTGGACCGCACACCTGCATGCATCTGTGAACACTGTGTTACTCCGAGCCATCATCTCCAGTGGACTGCACACCTGGATGCATCTCTGAACACTGTCATATTACCAGCCACCATCTCCAGTGGACTGCACACCTGCAGGCATTTGTGAACATTGACATACTCCCAGCCACCGTCTCCACTGGACCGCATACCTGCATTGGATGTATCTGTGAACACTGTCATACTTCCAGTAACCATATCCACTGGAACGCACACCTGCAGGCATCTGTGAACACTGGCATATTACCAGCAACCATCACCACTGGACCGCACACCTGCATGCATCTGTGAACACTGTCATACTCCCAGCAACCATCACCACTAGACCACACACCTGCAGGCATCTGTGAACACTGTCATACTCCCAGCAACGATCACGACTGGACCGCACACCTGCAGGCGTCTGTGAACACTGTCATACTCCCAGCAACCATCACCACTGGACTGCACACCTGCATGCATCTGTGAACACTGTCATATTACCAGCAACCATCACCACTAGATAGCACACCTGCATGCATCTGTGAACACTGGCATACTACCAGCTACCATCACGATTGGACCACACACCAGCATGCATCTGTGAACACTGTTATATTACCAGCAACCATCACCACTGGATTGCACACCTGCATGCATCTGTGAACACTGTCTTACTCCCAGCCACCACTACCACTGGATAGCATACCTGCATGCATCTGTCAACACCGTCATATTACCAGCAACCATCACCACTGGACCGCACACCTGCATGCATCTGTGAACAATGTCATACTCCCAGCAACCATCACCACTGAACCGCATACCTACATGCATCTATGAACACGGTCATACGCGCAGCCACGATCACCATTGAACAGCGCACCTGCATGCTTCTGTGAACACTGTCATATTACCAGCAACCATCACCACTGAACAGCACACCTGCATGGATCTCTGAACACGGTTATACTCCCAGCCATGCTCACCACTGGACCGCATATCTGCATGCATCTGTGAACACTGTCATACTCCCAGCAACCATCAACAATGGACCGCACATCTGCATGCATCTGTGAACACCGGCATACTCCCAGCAACCATCACCACTGGACTGCACACCTGCATGCATCTGTGAACACTGTCAAATTACCAGTCACCATCACCACTGGGCCGCACACCTGCATTGCATGTATCTGTGAACCGTGTCATACTTCCAGCGACCATCCCACTGGACCGCACACCTGCATGCATCTGTGAACACTATCATACTCCCAGCCCACATCACCACTGGACCGCAAACCTTCATGCACCTGCGAACACTGTCATACTCCCGGCCACCATCACCACTGGACTGCACACCTGCATGCATCTGTGAACATTGTCATACTCCCAGCCACCCTCAACCCTGGACCGCACACCTGCATGCATCTGTGAACACCATCATACTCCCAGCCACCGTCTCCACTGGACAGCACATCTGGATGCATCTGTGAACACAGTCATATTACCAGCCCCATTCTCCACTGGACCGCACACCTCACTGGATATATCTGTGAACAATGTCATGTTACCAGCCACCATCTCCACTGGACTGCATACCTGCATAGCACGTATCTGTGAACACTGTCATACTCCATCCACCATCACCACTGGACCACACACCTGCATGCATCTGTGAGCACTGTCATACTCCCAGCTATCATCTCCAGTGGACCGCACACCTGCATGCATCTGTGAACACTGTCATACTCCCAGCCACCATCTCCACTGGACCGGACACCTGCATGCATCTGTGAACACTGTCATACTCCCAGCCATCATCTCCAGTGGACCGCACATCTGCATGTATATGTGTAAACTGTCATACTCCCAGCCACCATCTTCACTGGACCGCACACCAGCATGCATCTGTTAACACGGTCATATTACCAGCCATCATCTCCACTGGACCGCACACCTGCATGCATCTGTGAACACGGTCATACTGCCAGCCACCATCACCACTGGACCACACACCTGCTGTCATCTGTGAACACTGGCATATTACCAGCTACATTCACGACTGGACCACACACCAGCATGCAGCTGTGCACACTGTCATATTACCAGCCCGCATCACCACTGGACCACACACCTGCATGCATCTGTGAACACTCTCATAATCCCAGCCACCATCACCACTGGACTGCACACCTGCATGCATCTGTGAACATTGTCATGCTCCCTGCCACCCTCACCCCTGGACCTCACACCTGCATGCATCTGTGAACACTGTCATATTACAAGTCACCATCTCCACTGGACTGCACATCTGCATGCATCTGTGAACACTGTCATACTCCCAGCCACCATCTCCACTGGACCGCACACCTGCATGCATCTCTGAACACTGTCATACTCCCATCCACCAGCTCCACTGGACCGCACACCTGCATGCATCTGTGAACACTGTCATATTACATGCCACCATCTCCACTGGACCGCACATTTGCATTCATCTGTGAACACTGTTATACTCCCAGCCACCATCTCCACTGGACTGCACACCTGCATGCATCTGTCAACACTGTCATACTCCCATACTCCCAGCCAACATCTTCACTGGACCGTACACCTGCATGCATCTCTGAAGTCTGTCATACTCCCTGCAAACATCTCCACTGGACCGCACACCTGCATGTACCTGTGAACATGGTCATATTACCAGCAACCATCACCACTGGACCGCACCCCTGCATGGATCTGTGAACACTGTTTTTACCAGCCACCACTGGACCACACATCTGCATGCATCTGTGAACACTGTCATACTCCCAGCAACCATCACCACTGGACTGCACACCTGCATGCATCTGTCAACACTGTCAATTTACAAGTCACCATCACGACTGGGCTGCACACCTGCATTGCATGTATCTGTGAACCCTGTCATATTCCCAGCCACCATCACCACTGGACTGCACACCTGCATGCATCTGTGAACATTGTCATACTCCCAGCCACCCTCACCCCTGGACCGCACACCTGCACGCATCTGTGAACACTGTCATATTACAAGACACCATCTCCACTGGACCGCACATATGCATGCATCTATAAACACTGTCATACTCCCAGCCCACATCACCACTAGACCGCACACCTGCATGCATCTGTGAACACTCTCATACTCCCAGCCACCATCACCAATGTACCGCATACCTGCATTGCATGTATATGTGAACCCTGTCATACTCTCAGCTACCATCACCACTGGACCGCACACCTGCATGCATCTGTGAACACTATCATACTCCCAGCCCACATCACCACTGGACCACACACCTGCATGCATCTGTGAACACTCTCAAACTCCCAGCCACCATCACCACTGGACTGCACACCTGCATGCATCTGTGAACATTGTCATACTCCCTGCCACCCTCACCCCTGGACCGCACACCTGCATGCATCTGTGAACACTGTCATATTACAAGTCACCATCTCCACTGGACTGCACATCTGCATGCATCTGTGAACACTGTTATACTCCCAGCCACCTTCTCCACTGGACCGCACACCTGCATGCATCTGTGAACACTGTCATATTACAAGTCACCATCTCCACTGGACTGCACATCTGCATGCATCTGTGAACACTGTTATACTCTCAGCCACCATCTCCACTGGACCGCACACCTGCATGCATCTCTGAACACTGTCATACTCCCATCCACCAGCTCCACTGAACCGCACACCTGCATGCATCTGTGAACACTGTCATATTACAAGCCACCATCTCCACTGGACCGCACATTTGCATGCATCTGTGAACACTGTTATACTCCCAGCCACCATCTCCACTGGACTGCACACCTGCATGCATCTGTCAACACTGTCATGCTCCCATACTCCCTGCCAACATCTCCACTGGACCGCACACCTGTATGCACCTGTGAACACGGTCATATTACAAGCCACCATCTCCACTGGACCGCACACCTCACTGGATATATCTGTGACCACTGTCATACTCTCAGCCACCATCACCACTGGACCGGACACCTGTATGCATCTGTGAACACTGTCATACTCCCAGCCACCATCAGCACTGGACTGGACACCTGCATGCATCTGTGAACACTGTCATACTCCCAGTTGTCATCTCCAGTGGACCGCACACCTGCATGCATCTGTGAACACTGTCATACTCCCAGCCACCATCACCACTGGACTGGACACCTGCATGCATCTGTGAACATTGTCATACTCCCAGCTATCATCTCCAGTGGACCGCACACCTGCATGCATCTGCGAACACTGTCATACTCCCAGCCACAACCTCCCCTGGACCACACGCCTACATGCATCTGTGAACACTGTCATATTCCGAGCCACCATCTCCACTGGACTGCACATCTGCATGCATCTGTGAACACTGTTATACTCTCAGCCACCATCTCCACTGGACCGCACACCTGCATGCATCTCTGAACACTGTCATACTCCCATCCACCAGCTCCACTGAACCGCACACCTGCATGCATCTGTGAACACTGTCATATTACAAGCCACCATCTCCACTGGACCGCACATTTGCATGCATCTGTGAACACTGTTATACTCCCAGCCACCATCTCCACTGGACTGCACACCTGCATGCATCTGTCAACACTGTCATGCTCCCATACTCCCTGCCAACATCTCCACTGGACCGCACACCTGTATGCACCTGTGAACACGGTCATATTACAAGCCACCATCTCCACTGGACCGCACACCTCACTGGATATATCTGTGACCACTGTCATACTCTCAGCCACCATCACCACTGGACCGGACACCTGTATGCATCTGTGAACACTGTCATACTCCCAGCCACCATCAGCACTGGACTGGACACCTGCATGCATCTGTGAACACTGTCATACTCCCAGTTGTCATCTCCAGTGGACCGCACACCTGCATGCATCTGTGAACACTGTCATACTCCCAGCCACCATCACCACTGGACTGGACACCTGCATGCATCTGTGAACATTGTCATACTCCCAGCTATCATCTCCAGTGGACCGCACACCTGCATGCATCTGCGAACACTGTCATACTCCCAGCCACAACCTCCCCTGGACCACACGCCTACATGCATCTGTGAACACTGTCATATTCCGAGCCATCATCTCCAGTGGACTGCACACCTGGATGCATCTATGAACACTGTCATATTACCAGCCACCGTCTCCAGTGGACTGCAAACCTGCAGGCATCTGTGAACATTGACATACTCCCAGCCACCGTCTCCACTGGACTGCACATCTGGATGCATCTGTGAACACTATCATACTCCCAGCCCACATCACCACTGGACCACACACCTTCATTCACCTATGAACACTGTCATACTCCCCGCCACCATCACCACTGGACTGCACACCTGCATGCATCTGTGAACATTGTCATACTCCCAGCCACCCTCACCCCTGGACCGCACACCTGCACGCATCTGTGAACACTCATATTACAAGACACCATCTCCACTGGACCGCACATATGCATGCATCTATAAACACTGTCATACTCCCAGCCACCATCACCAATGGACCGCATACCTGCATTGCATGTATATGTGAACCCTGTCATACTCTCAGCTACCATCACCTCTGGACCGCATACCTGCATGCATCTGTGAACACTATCATACTCCCAGCCCACATCACCACTGGACCACACACCTTCATTCACCTATGAACACTGTCATACTCCCCGCCACCATCACCACTGGACTGCACACCTGCATGCATCTGTGAACATTGTCATACTCCCAGCCACCCTCACCCCTGGACCGCACACCTGCACGCATCTGTGAACACTCATATTACAAGACACCATCACCACTGGACCGCACACCTGCATGCATCTGTGAACACTCTCATACTCCCAGCCACCATCACCAATGGACCGCATACCTGCATTGCATGTATATGTGAACCCTGTCATACTCTCAGCTACCATCACCTCTGGACCGCATACCTGCATGCATCTGTGAACACTATCATACTCCCAGCCCACATCACCACTGGACCACACACCTGCATGCATCTGTGAACACTCTCATACTCCCAGCCCACATCACCACTGGACCACACACCTGCATGTATCTATGAACACTCTCATACTTCCAGTATCCATCTCCACTGGAACGCACACCTGCATGCATCTGTGAACACTGTCATATTACAAGTCACCATCTCCACTGGACTGCACATCTGCATGCATCTGTGAACACTGTTATACTCCCAGCCACCATTTCCACTGGACCGCACACCTGCATGCATCTGTGAACACTGTCATATTACAAGCCACCATCTCCACTGGACCGCACATTTGCATGCATCTGTGAACACTGTTATACTCCCAGCCACCATCTCCACTGGACTGCACACCTGCATGCATCTGTCAACACTGTCATGCTCCCATACTCCCAGCCAACATCTTCACTAGACCGTACACCTGCATGCATCTCTGAAGTCTGTCATACTCCCAGCCACCATCTCCACTGGACCGCACACCTGCATGCACCTGTGAACATGGTCATATTACCAGCCACCATCTCCACTGGACCGCACACCTCACTGGATATATCTGTGACCACTGTCATACTCCCAGCCACCATCACCACTGGACTGGACACCTGTATGCATCTGTGAACACTGTCATACTCCCAGCCACCATCACCACTGGACAGGACACCTGCATGCATCTGTGAACACTGTCATACTCCCAGCTATAATCTCCAGTGGACCGCACACCTGCATGCATCTGCGAACACTGTCATACTCCCAGCCACCACCTCCCCTGGACCGCACACCTACATGCATCTGTGAACACTGTCATTCTCCGAGCCATCATCTCCAGTGGACTGCACACCTGGATGCATCTATGAACACTGTCATATTACCAGCCACCGTCTCCAGTGGACTGCAAACCTGCAGGGATCTGTGAACATTGACATACTCCCAGCCACCATCTCCACTGGACTCCATACCTGCATAGCATGTATCTGTGACCACTGTCATACTCCCAGCCACCATCACCACTGGACTGGACACCTGCATGCATCTGTGAACACTGTCATACTCCCAGCTATCATCTCCAGTGGACCACACACCTGCATGCATCTGTGAACACTGTCATACTCCCAGCCACCATCTCCACTGGACCGGACATTTGCATGCATCTGCGAACACTGTCATACTCCCAGCCACCATCTCCCCTGGACCGCACACCTGCATGCATCTGTGAACACTGTCATACTCCGAGCCATCATCTCCAGTGGACTGCACACCTGGATGCATCTCTGAACACTGTCATATTACCAGCCACCATCTCCAGTGGACTGCACACCTGCAGGCATCTGTGAACATTGACATACTCCCAGCCACCGTCTCCACTGGACCGCATACCTGCATTGGATGTATCTGTGAACACTCTCATACTTCCAGTAACCATATCCACTGGAACGCACACCTGCAGGCATCTGTGAACACTGGCATATTACCAGCAACCATCACCACTGGACCGCACACCTGCATGCATCTGTGAACACTGTCATACTCCCAGCAACCATCACCACTAGACCACACACCTGCAGGCATCTGTGAACACTGTCATACTCCCAGCAACGATCACGACTGGACTGCACACCTGCAGGCGTCTGTGAACACTGTCATACTCCCAGCAACCATCACCACTGGACTGCACACCTGCATGCATCTGTGAACACTGTCATATTACCAGCAACCATCACCACTAGATAGCACACCTGCATGCATCTGTGAACACTGGCATACTACCAGCTACCATCACGACTGGACCACACACCAGCATGCATCTGTGAACACTGTTATATTACCAGCAACCATCACCACTGGATTGCACACCTGCATGCATCTGTGAACACTGTCTTACTCCCAGCCACCACTTCCACTGGATAGCATACCTGCATGCATCTGTCAACACCGTCATATTACCAGCAACCATCACCACTGGACCGCACACCTGCATGCATCTGTGAACAATGTCATACTCCCAGCAACCATCACCACTGAACCGCATACCTACATGCATCTATGAACACGGTCATACGCGCAGCCACGATCACCATTGAACAGCGCACCTGCATGCTTCTGTGAACACTGTCATATTACCAGCAACCATCACCACTGAACAGCACACCTGCATGGATCTCTGAACACGGTTATACTCCCAGCCATGCTCACCACTGGACCGCATATCTGCATGCATCTGTGAACACTGTCATACTCCCAGCAACCATCAACAATGGACCGCACATCTGCATGCATCTGTGAACACCGGCATACTCCCAGCAACCATCACCACTGGACTGCACACCTGCATGCATCTGTGAACACTGTCAAATTACCAGTCACCATCACCACTGGGCCGCACACCTGCATTGCATGTATCTGTGAACCGTGTCATACTTCCAGCGACCATCCCACTGGACCGCACACCTGCATGCATCTGTGAACACTATCATACTCCCAGCCCACATCACCACTGGACCGCAAACCTTCATGCACCTGCGAACACTGTCATACTCCCGGCCACCATCACCACTGGACTGCACACCTGCATGCATCTGTGAACATTGTCATACTCCCAGCCACCCTCAACCCTGGACCGCACACCTGCATGCATCTGTGAACACTGTCATACTCCCAGCCACCGTCTCCACTGGACAGCACATCTGGATGCATCTGTGAACACAGTCATATTACCAGCCCCCATCTCCACTGGACCGCACACCTCACTGGATATATCTGTGAACAATGTCATGTTACCAGCCACCATCTCCACTGGACTGCATACCTGCATAGCACGTATCTGTGAACACTGTCATACTCCATCCACCATCACCACTGGACCACACACCTGCATGCATCTGTGAGCACTGTCATACTCCCAGCCACCATCTCCACTGGACCGGACACCTGCATGCATCTGTGAACACTGTCATACTCCCAGCCATCATCTCCAGTGGACCGCACATCTGCATGTATATGTGTAAACTGTCATACTCCCAGCCACCATCTTCACTGGACCGCACACCAGCATGCATCTGTTAACACGGTCATATTACCAGCCATCATCTCCACTGGACCGCACACCTGCATGCATCTGTGAACACGGTCATACTGCCAGCCACCATCACCACTGGACCACACACCTGCTGTCATCTGTGAACACTGGCATATTACCAGCTACATTCACGACTGGACCACACACCAGCATGCAGCTGTGCACACTGTCATATTACCAGCCCGCATCACCACTGGACCACACACCTGCATGCATCTGTGAACACTCTCATAATCCCAGCCACCATCACCACTGGACTGCACACCTGCATGCATCTGTGAACATTGTCATGCTCCCTGCCACCCTCACCCCTGGACCTCACACCTGCATGCATCTGTGAACACTGTCATATTACAAGTCACCATCTCCACTGGACTGCACATCTGCATGCATCTGTGAACACTGTCATACTCCCAGCCACCATCTCCACTGGACCGCACACCTGCATGCATCTCTGAACACTGTCATACTCCCATCCACCAGCTCCACTGGACCGCACACCTGCATGCATCTGTGAACACTGTCATATTACATGCCACCATCTCCACTGGACCGCACATTTGCATTCATCTGTGAACACTGTTATACTCCCAGCCACCATCTCCACTGGACTGCACACCTGCATGCATCTGTCAACACTGTCATACTCCCATACTCCCAGCCAACATCTTCACTGGACCGTACACCTGCATGCATCTCTGAAGTCTGTCATACTCCCTGCAAACATCTCCACTGGACCGCACACCTGCATGTACCTGTGAACATGGTCATATTACCAGCAACCATCACCACTGGACCGCACCCCTGCATGGATCTGTGAACACTGTTTTTACCAGCCACCACTGGACCACACATCTGCATGCATCTGTGAACACTGTCATACTCCCAGCAACCATCACCACTGGACTGCACACCTGCATGCATCTGTCAACACTGTCAATTTACAAGTCACCATCACGACTGGGCTGCACACCTGCATTGCATGTATCTGTGAACCCTGTCATATTCCCAGCCACCATCACCACTGGACTGCACACCTGCATGCATCTGTGAACATTGTCATACTCCCAGCCACCCTCACCCCTGGACCGCACACCTGCACGCATCTGTGAACACTGTCATATTACAAGACACCATCTCCACTGGACCGCACATATGCATGCATCTATAAACACTGTCATACTCCCAGCCCACATCACCACTAGACCGCACACCTGCATGCATCTGTGAACACTCTCATACTCCCAGCCACCATCACCAATGTACCGCATACCTGCATTGCATGTATATGTGAACCCTGTCATACTCTCAGCTACCATCACCACTGGACCGCACACCTGCATGCATCTGTGAACACTATCATACTCCCAGCCCACATCACCACTGGACCACACACCTGCATGCATCTGTGAACACTCTCAAACTCCCAGCCACCATCACCACTGGACTGCACACCTGCATGCATCTGTGAACATTGTCATACTCCCTGCCACCCTCACCCCTGGACCGCACACCTGCATGCATCTGTGAACACTGTCATATTACAAGTCACCATCTCCACTGGACTGCACATCTGCATGCATCTGTGAACACTGTTATACTCCCAGCCACCTTCTCCACTGGACCGCACACCTGCATGCATCTGTGAACACTGTCATATTACAAGTCACCATCTCCACTGGACTGCACATCTGCATGCATCTGTGAACACTGTTATACTCTCAGCCACCATCTCCACTGGACCGCACACCTGCATGCATCTCTGAACACTGTCATACTCCCATCCACCAGCTCCACTGAACCGCACACCTGCATGCATCTGTGAACACTGTCATATTACAAGCCACCATCTCCACTGGACCGCACATTTGCATGCATCTGTGAACACTGTTATACTCCCAGCCACCATCTCCACTGGACTGCACACCTGCATGCATCTGTCAACACTGTCATGCTCCCATACTCCCTGCCAACATCTCCACTGGACCGCACACCTGTATGCACCTGTGAACACGGTCATATTACAAGCCACCATCTCCACTGGACCGCACACCTCACTGGATATATCTGTGACCACTGTCATACTCTCAGCCACCATCACCACTGGACCGGACACCTGTATGCATCTGTGAACACTGTCATACTCCCAGCCACCATCAGCACTGGACTGGACACCTGCATGCATCTGTGAACACTGTCATACTCCCAGTTGTCATCTCCAGTGGACCGCACACCTGCATGCATCTGTGAACACTGTCATACTCCCAGCCACCATCACCACTGGACTGGACACCTGCATGCATCTGTGAACATTGTCATACTCCCAGCTATCATCTCCAGTGGACCGCACACCTGCATGCATCTGCGAACACTGTCATACTCCCAGCCACAACCTCCCCTGGACCACACGCCTACATGCATCTGTGAACACTGTCATATTCCGAGCCACCATCTCCACTGGACTGCACATCTGCATGCATCTGTGAACACTGTTATACTCTCAGCCACCATCTCCACTGGACCGCACACCTGCATGCATCTCTGAACACTGTCATACTCCCATCCACCAGCTCCACTGAACCGCACACCTGCATGCATCTGTGAACACTGTCATATTACAAGCCACCATCTCCACTGGACCGCACATTTGCATGCATCTGTGAACACTGTTATACTCCCAGCCACCATCTCCACTGGACTGCACACCTGCATGCATCTGTCAACACTGTCATGCTCCCATACTCCCTGCCAACATCTCCACTGGACCGCACACCTGTATGCACCTGTGAACACGGTCATATTACAAGCCACCATCTCCACTGGACCGCACACCTCACTGGATATATCTGTGACCACTGTCATACTCTCAGCCACCATCACCACTGGACCGGACACCTGTATGCATCTGTGAACACTGTCATACTCCCAGCCACCATCAGCACTGGACTGGACACCTGCATGCATCTGTGAACACTGTCATACTCCCAGTTGTCATCTCCAGTGGACCGCACACCTGCATGCATCTGTGAACACTGTCATACTCCCAGCCACCATCACCACTGGACTGGACACCTGCATGCATCTGTGAACATTGTCATACTCCCAGCTATCATCTCCAGTGGACCGCACACCTGCATGCATCTGCGAACACTGTCATACTCCCAGCCACAACCTCCCCTGGACCACACGCCTACATGCATCTGTGAACACTGTCATATTCCGAGCCATCATCTCCAGTGGACTGCACACCTGGATGCATCTATGAACACTGTCATATTACCAGCCACCGTCTCCAGTGGACTGCAAACCTGCAGGCATCTGTGAACATTGACATACTCCCAGCCACCGTCTCCACTGGACTGCACATCTGGATGCATCTGTGAACACTATCATACTCCCAGCCCACATCACCACTGGACCACACACCTTCATTCACCTATGAACACTGTCATACTCCCCGCCACCATCACCACTGGACTGCACACCTGCATGCATCTGTGAACATTGTCATACTCCCAGCCACCCTCACCCCTGGACCGCACACCTGCACGCATCTGTGAACACTCATATTACAAGACACCATCTCCACTGGACCGCACATATGCATGCATCTATAAACACTGTCATACTCCCAGCCACCATCACCAATGGACCGCATACCTGCATTGCATGTATATGTGAACCCTGTCATACTCTCAGCTACCATCACCTCTGGACCGCATACCTGCATGCATCTGTGAACACTATCATACTCCCAGCCCACATCACCACTGGACCACACACCTTCATTCACCTATGAACACTGTCATACTCCCCGCCACCATCACCACTGGACTGCACACCTGCATGCATCTGTGAACATTGTCATACTCCCAGCCACCCTCACCCCTGGACCGCACACCTGCACGCATCTGTGAACACTCATATTACAAGACACCATCACCACTGGACCGCACACCTGCATGCATCTGTGAACACTCTCATACTCCCAGCCACCATCACCAATGGACCGCATACCTGCATTGCATGTATATGTGAACCCTGTCATACTCTCAGCTACCATCACCTCTGGACCGCATACCTGCATGCATCTGTGAACACTATCATACTCCCAGCCCACATCACCACTGGACCACACACCTGCATGCATCTGTGAACACTCTCATACTCCCAGCCCACATCACCACTGGACCACACACCTGCATGTATCTATGAACACTCTCATACTTCCAGTATCCATCTCCACTGGAACGCACACCTGCATGCATCTGTGAACACTGTCATATTACAAGTCACCATCTCCACTGGACTGCACATCTGCATGCATCTGTGAACACTGTTATACTCCCAGCCACCATTTCCACTGGACCGCACACCTGCATGCATCTGTGAACACTGTCATATTACAAGCCACCATCTCCACTGGACCGCACATTTGCATGCATCTGTGAACACTGTTATACTCCCAGCCACCATCTCCACTGGACTGCACACCTGCATGCATCTGTCAACACTGTCATGCTCCCATACTCCCAGCCAACATCTTCACTAGACCGTACACCTGCATGCATCTCTGAAGTCTGTCATACTCCCAGCCACCATCTCCACTGGACCGCACACCTGCATGCACCTGTGAACATGGTCATATTACCAGCCACCATCTCCACTGGACCGCACACCTCACTGGATATATCTGTGACCACTGTCATACTCCCAGCCACCATCACCACTGGACTGGACACCTGTATGCATCTGTGAACACTGTCATACTCCCAGCCACCATCACCACTGGACAGGACACCTGCATGCATCTGTGAACACTGTCATACTCCCAGCTATAATCTCCAGTGGACCGCACACCTGCATGCATCTGCGAACACTGTCATACTCCCAGCCACCACCTCCCCTGGACCGCACACCTACATGCATCTGTGAACACTGTCATTCTCCGAGCCATCATCTCCAGTGGACTGCACACCTGGATGCATCTATGAACACTGTCATATTACCAGCCACCGTCTCCAGTGGACTGCAAACCTGCAGGGATCTGTGAACATTGACATACTCCCAGCCACCATCTCCACTGGACTCCATACCTGCATAGCATGTATCTGTGACCACTGTCATACTCCCAGCCACCATCACCACTGGACTGGACACCTGCATGCATCTGTGAACACTGTCATACTCCCAGCTATCATCTCCAGTGGACCACACACCTGCATGCATCTGTGAACACTGTCATACTCCCAGCCACCATCTCCACTGGACCGGACATTTGCATGCATCTGCGAACACTGTCATACTCCCAGCCACCATCTCCCCTGGACCGCACACCTGCATGCATCTGTGAACACTGTCATACTCCGAGCCATCATCTCCAGTGGACTGCACACCTGGATGCATCTCTGAACACTGTCATATTACCAGCCACCATCTCCAGTGGACTGCACACCTGCAGGCATCTGTGAACATTGACATACTCCCAGCCACCGTCTCCACTGGACCGCATACCTGCATTGGATGTATCTGTGAACACTCTCATACTTCCAGTAACCATATCCACTGGAACGCACACCTGCAGGCATCTGTGAACACTGGCATATTACCAGCAACCATCACCACTGGACCGCACACCTGCATGCATCTGTGAACACTGTCATACTCCCAGCAACCATCACCACTAGACCACACACCTGCAGGCATCTGTGAACACTGTCATACTCCCAGCAACGATCACGACTGGACTGCACACCTGCAGGCGTCTGTGAACACTGTCATACTCCCAGCAACCATCACCACTGGACTGCACACCTGCATGCATCTGTGAACACTGTCATATTACCAGCAACCATCACCACTAGATAGCACACCTGCATGCATCTGTGAACACTGGCATACTACCAGCTACCATCACGACTGGACCACACACCAGCATGCATCTGTGAACACTGTTATATTACCAGCAACCATCACCACTGGATTGCACACCTGCATGCATCTGTGAACACTGTCTTACTCCCAGCCACCACTTCCACTGGATAGCATACCTGCATGCATCTGTCAACACCGTCATATTACCAGCAACCATCACCACTGGACCGCACACCTGCATGCATCTGTGAACAATGTCATACTCCCAGCAACCATCACCACTGAACCGCATACCTACATGCATCTATGAACACGGTCATACGCGCAGCCACGATCACCATTGAACAGCGCACCTGCATGCTTCTGTGAACACTGTCATATTACCAGCAACCATCACCACTGAACAGCACACCTGCATGGATCTCTGAACACGGTTATACTCCCAGCCATGCTCACCACTGGACCGCATATCTGCATGCATCTGTGAACACTGTCATACTCCCAGCAACCATCAACAATGGACCGCACATCTGCATGCATCTGTGAACACCGGCATACTCCCAGCAACCATCACCACTGGACTGCACACCTGCATGCATCTGTGAACACTGTCAAATTACCAGTCACCATCACCACTGGGCCGCACACCTGCATTGCATGTATCTGTGAACCGTGTCATACTTCCAGCGACCATCCCACTGGACCGCACACCTGCATGCATCTGTGAACACTATCATACTCCCAGCCCACATCACCACTGGACCGCAAACCTTCATGCACCTGCGAACACTGTCATACTCCCGGCCACCATCACCACTGGACTGCACACCTGCATGCATCTGTGAACATTGTCATACTCCCAGCCACCCTCAACCCTGGACCGCACACCTGCATGCATCTGTGAACACTGTCATACTCCCAGCCACCGTCTCCACTGGACAGCACATCTGGATGCATCTGTGAACACAGTCATATTACCAGCCCCCATCTCCACTGGACCGCACACCTCACTGGATATATCTGTGAACAATGTCATGTTACCAGCCACCATCTCCACTGGACTGCATACCTGCATAGCACGTATCTGTGAACACTGTCATACTCCATCCACCATCACCACTGGACCACACACCTGCATGCATCTGTGAGCACTGTCATACTCCCAGCCACCATCTCCACTGGACCGGACACCTGCATGCATCTGTGAACACTGTCATACTCCCAGCCATCATCTCCAGTGGACCGCACATCTGCATGTATATGTGTAAACTGTCATACTCCCAGCCACCATCTTCACTGGACCGCACACCAGCATGCATCTGTTAACACGGTCATATTACCAGCCATCATCTCCACTGGACCGCACACCTGCATGCATCTGTGAACACGGTCATACTGCCAGCCACCATCACCACTGGACCACACACCTGCTGTCATCTGTGAACACTGGCATATTACCAGCTACATTCACGACTGGACCACACACCAGCATGCAGCTGTGCACACTGTCATATTACCAGCCCGCATCACCACTGGACCACACACCTGCATGCATCTGTGAACACTCTCATAATCCCAGCCACCATCACCACTGGACTGCACACCTGCATGCATCTGTGAACATTGTCATGCTCCCTGCCACCCTCACCCCTGGACCTCACACCTGCATGCATCTGTGAACACTGTCATATTACAAGTCACCATCTCCACTGGACTGCACATCTGCATGCATCTGTGAACACTGTCATACTCCCAGCCACCATCTCCACTGGACCGCACACCTGCATGCATCTCTGAACACTGTCATACTCCCATACACCAGCTCCACTGGACCGCACACCTGCATGCATCTGTGAACACTGTCATATTACATGCCACCATCTCCACTGGACCGCACATTTGCATTCATCTGTGAACACTGTTATACTCCCAGCCACCATCTCCACTGGACTGCACACCTGCATGCATCTGTCAACACTGTCATACTCCCATACTCCCAGCCAACATCTTCACTGGACCGTACACCTGCATGCATCTCTGAAGTCTGTCATACTCCCTGCAAACATCTCCACTGGACCGCACACCTGCATGTACCTGTGAACATGGTCATATTACCAGAAACCATCACCACTGGACCGCACCCCTGCATGGATCTGTGAACACTGTTTTTACCAGCCACCACTGGACCACACATCTGCATGCATCTGTGAACACTGTCATACTCCCAGCAACCATCACCACTGGACTGCACACCTGCATGCATCTGTCAACACTGTCAATTTACAAGTCACCATCACGACTGGGCTGCACACCTGCATTGCATGTATCTGTGAACCCTGTCATATTCCCAGCCACCATCACCACTGGACTGCACACCTGCATGCATCTGTGAACATTGTCATACTCCCAGCCACCCTCACCCCTGGACCGCACACCTGCACGCATCTGTGAACACTGTCATATTACAAGACACCATCTCCACTGGACCGCACATATGCATGCATCTATAAACACTGTCATACTCCCAGCCGACATCACCACTAGACCGCACAACTGCATGCATCTGTGAACACTCTCATACTCCCAGCCACCATCACCAATGTACCGCATACCTGCATTGCATGTATATGTGAACCCTGTCATACTCTCAGCTACCATCACCACTGGACCGCACACCTGCATGCATCTGTGAACACTATCATACTCCCAGCCCACATCACCACTGGACCACACACCTGCATGCATCTGTGAACACTCTCAAACTCCCAGCCACCATCACCACTGGACTGCACACCTGCATGCATCTGTGAACATTGTCATACTCCCTGCCACCCTCACCCCTGGACCGCACACCTGCATGCATCTGTGAACACTGTCATATTACAAGTCACCATCTCCACTGGACTGCACATCTGCATGCATCTGTGAACACTGTTATACTCCCAGCCACCATCTCCACTGGACCGCACACCTGCATGCATCTCTGAACACTGTCATACTCCCATCCACCAGCTCCACTGAACCGCACACCTGCATGCATCTGTGAACACTGTCATATTACAAGCCACCATCTCCACTGGACCGCACATTTGCATGCATCTGTGAACACTGTTATACTCCCAGCCACCATCTCCACTGGACTGCACACCTGCATGCATCTGTCAACACTGTCATGCTCCCATACTCCCTGCCAACATCTCCACTGGACCGCACACCTGTATGCACCTGTGAACACGGTCATATTACAAGCCACCATCTCCACTGGACCGCACACCTCACTGGATATATCTGTGACCACTGTCATACTCTCAGCCACCATCACCACTGGACCGGACACCTGTATGCATCTGTGAACACTGTCATACTCCCAGCCACCATCAGCACTGGACCGGACACCTGCATGCATCTGTGAACACTGTCATACTCCCAGCCACCATCACCACTGGACTGGACACCTGCATGCATCTGTGAACATTGTCATACTCCCAGCTATCATCTCCAGTGGACCGCACACCTGCATGCATCTGCGAACACTGTCATACTCCCAGCCACAACCTCCCCTGGACCGCACGCCTACATGCATCTGTGAACACTGTCATATTCCGAGCCATCATCTCCTGTGGACTGCACACCTGGATGCATCTATGAACACTGTCATATTACCAGCCACCGTCTCCAGTGGACTGCAAACCTGCAGGCATCTGTGAACATTGACATACTCCCAGCCACCGTCTCCACTGGACTGCACATCTGGATGCATCTGTGAACACTATCATACTCCCAGCCCACATCACCACTGGACCACACACCTTCATTCACCTATGAACACTGTCATACTCCCCGCCACCATCACCACTGGACTGCACACCTGCATGCATCTGTGAACATTGTCATACTCCCAGCCACCCTCACCCCTGGACCGCACACCTGCACGCATCTGTGAACACTCATATTACAAGACACCATCTCCACTGGACCGCACATATGCATGCATCTATAAACACTGTCATACTCCCAGCCCACATCACCACTGGACCGCAAACCTGCATGCATCTGTGAACACTCTCATACTCCTAGCCACCATCACCAATGGACCGCATACCTGCATTGCATGTATATGTGAACCCTGTCATACTCTCAGCTACCATCACCTCTGGACCGCATACCTGCATGCATCTGTGAACAATATCATACTCCCAGCCCACATCACCACTGGACCACACACCTGCATGTATCTGTGAACACTCTCATACTTCCAGTAACCATCTCCACTGGAACGCGCACCTGCATGCATCTGTGAACACTGTCATATTACAAGTCACCATCTCCACTGGACTGCACATCTGCATGCATCTGTGAACACTGTTATACTCCCAGCCACCATTTCCACTGGACCGCACACCTGCATGCATCTGTGAACACTGTCATATTACAAGCCACCATCTCCACTGGACCGCACATTTGCATGCATCTGTGAACACTGTTATACTCCCAGCCACCATCTCCACTGGACTGCACACCTGCATGCATCTGTCAAAACTGTCATGCTCCCATACTCCCAGCCAACATCTTCACTAGACCGTACACCTGCATGCATCTCTGAAGTCTGTCATACTCCCTGCCAACATCTCCACTGGACCGCACAGCTGCATGCATCTGTGAACACTGTCAGACTCCCAGCCACCATCTCCACTGGACCGCACACCTGCATGCACCTGTGAACACGGTCATATTACCAGCCACCATCTCCACTGGACCGCACACCTCACTGGATATATCTGTGACCACTGTCATACTCCCAGCCACCATCACCACTGGACCGGACACCTGTATGCATCTGTGAACACTGTCATACTCCCAGCCACCATCACCACTGGACCGGACACCTGCATGCATCTGTGAACATTGTCATACTCCCAGCTGTCATCTCCAGTGGACCGCACACCTGCATACATCTGTGAACACTGTCATACTCCCAGCCACCATCACCACTGGACAGGACACCTGCATGCATCTGTGAACACTGTCATACTCCCAGCTATCATCTCCAGTGGACCGCACACCTGCATGCATCTGCGAACACTGTCATACTCCCAGCCACCACCTCCCCTGGACCGCACACCTACATGCATCTGTGAACACTGTCATACTCCGAGCCATCATCTCCAGTGGACTGCACACCTGGATGCATCTATGAACACTGTCATATTACCAGCCACCGTCTCCAGTGGACTGCAAACCTGCAGGGATCTGTGAACATTGACATACTCCCAGCCACCATCTCCACTCGACTCCATACCTGCATAGCATGTATCTGTGACCACTGTCATACTCCCAGCCACCATCACCACTGGACCGGACACCTGCATGCATCTGTGAACACTGTCATACTCCCAGCTATCATCTCCAGTGGACCACACACCTGCATGCATCTGTGAACACTGTCATACTCCCAGCCACCATCTCCACTGGACCGGACACTTGCATGCATCTGCGAACACTGTCATACTCCCAGCCACCATCTCCCCTGGACCGCACACCTGCATGCATCTGTGAACACTGTCATACTCCGAGCCATCATCTCCAGTGGACTGCACACCTGGATGCATCTCAGAACACTGTCATATTACCAGCCACCATCTCCAGTGGACTGCACACCTGCAGGCATTTGTGAACATTGACATACTCCCAGCCACCGTCTCCACTGGACCGCATACCTGCATTGGATGTATCTGTGAACACTGTCATACTTCCAGTAACCATATCCACTGGAACGCACACCTGCAGGCATCTGTGAACACTGGCATATTACCAGCAACCATCACCACTGGACCGCACACCTGCATGCATCTGTGAACACTGTCATACTCCCAGCAACCATCACCACTAGACCACACACCTGCAGGCATCTGTGAACACTGTCATACTCCCAGCAACGATCACGACTGGACCGCACACCTGCAGGCGTCTGTGAACACTGTCATTCTCCCAGCAACCATCACCACTGGACTGCACACCTGCATGCATCTGTGAACACTGTCATATTACCAGCAACCATTACCACTAGATAGCACACCTGCATGCATCTGTGAGCACTGGCATACTACCAGCTACCATCACGATTGGACCACACACCAGCATGCATCTGTGAACACTGTTATATTACCAGCAACCATCACCACTGGATTGCACACCTGCATGCATCTGTGAACACTGTCTTACTCCCAGCCACCACTACCACTGGATAGCATACCTGCATGCATCTGTCAACACCGTCATATTACCAGCAACCATCTCCACTGGACCGCACACCTGCATGCATCTGTGAACAATGTCATACTCCCAGCAACCATCACCACTGAACCGCATACCTACATGCATCTATGAACACGGTCATACTCGCAGCCATGATCACCATTGAACAGCGCACCTGCATGCTTCTGTGAACACTGTCATGTTACCAACAACCGTCACCACTGAACAGCACACCTGCATGGATCTCTGAACACGGTTATACTCCCAGCCATGCTCACCACTGGACCGCATATCTGCATGCATCTGTGAACACTGTCATACTCCCAGCAACCATCAACAATGGACCGCACATCTGCATGCATCTGTGAACACCGGCATACTCCCAGCAACCATCACCACTGGACTGCACACCTGCATGCATCTGTGAACACTGTCAAATTACCAGTCACCATCACCACTGGGCCGCACACCTGCATTGCATGTATCTGTGAACCGTGTCATACTTCCAGCGACCATCCCACTGGACCGCACACCTGCATGCATCTGTGAACACTATCATACTCCCAGCCCACATCACCACTGGACCGCAAACCTTCATGCACCTGCGAACACTGTCCTACTCCCGGCCACCATCACCACTGGACTGCACACCTGCATGCATCTGTGAGCACTGTCATACTCCCAGCTATCATCTCCCGTGGACCGCACACCTGCATGCATCTGTGAACACTGTCATACTCCCAGCCACCATCTCCACTGGACCGGACACCTGCATGCATCTGTGAACACTGTCATACTCCCAGCCATCATCTCCAGTGGACCGCACATCTGCATGTATATGTGTAAACTGTCATACTCCCAGCCACCATCTTCACTGGACCGCACACCAGCATGCATCTGTTAACACGGTCATATTACCAGCCATCATCTCCACTGGACCGCACACCTGCATGCATCTGTGAACACGGTCATACTCCCAGCCACCATCACCACTGGACCACACACCTGCTGTCATCTGTGAACACTGGCATATTACCAGCTACATTCACGACTGGACCACACACCAGCATGCAGCTGTGCACACTGTCATATTACCAGCAACCATCACCACTGGACCGCACCCCTGCATGGATCTGTGAACACTGTTTTTACCAGCCACCACTGGACCACACATCTGCATGCATCTGTGAACATTGTCATACTCCCAGCCACCCTCACCCCTGGACCGCACACCTGCACGCATTTGTGAACACTGTCATATTACAACACACCATCTCCACTGGACCGCACATATGCATGCATCTATAAACACTGTCATACTCCCAGCCCACATCACCACTGGACCGCACACCTGCATGCATCTGTGAACACTCTCATACTCCCAGCCACCATCACCAATGGACCGCATACCTGCATTGCATGTATCTGTGAACCCTGTCATACTCTCAGCTACCATCACCACTGGACCGCACACCTGCGTGCATCTGTGAACACTATCATACTCCCAGCCCACATCACCACTGGACCACACACCTGCATGCATCTGTGAACACTCTCATACTCCCAGCCACCATCACCACTGGACTGCACACCTGCATGCATCTATGAACACTGTCATACTCCCAGCCACCATCTCCACTGGACCGGACACCTGCATGCATCTGTGAACATTGTCATACTGCCATCCACCAGCCTCACTGGACCGCACATCTACATGCATCTGTGAACACTGTCATATTACAAGCCACCATCTCCACCGGACCGCACATTTGCATGCATCTCTGAACACTGTTATACTCCCAGCCACCATCTCCACTGGACTGCATACCTGCATGCATCTGTCAACACTGTCATACTCCCATACTCCCAGCCAACATCTTCACTGGACCGCACACCTGCATGCATCTCTGAACACTGTCATACTCCCATCCACCAGCTCCACTGGACCGCACACCTGCATGCATCTGTGAACACTGCCATATTACAAGCCACGATCTCCACTGGACCGCACATTTGCATGCATCTGTGAATACTGTTATACTCCCAGCCACCATGTCCACTGGACTGCACACCTGCATGCATCTGTCAACACTGTCATACTCCCATACTCCCAGCCAACATCTTCACTGGACCGTACACCTGCATGCATCTCTGGAGTCTGTCATACTCCCTGCAAACATCTCCACTGGACCGCACACCTGCATGCATCTGTGAACACTATCATACTCTCAGCCCACATCACCACTGGACCACACACCTGCATGCATCTGTGAACACTCTCATACTCCCAGCCACCATCACCACTGGACTGCACACCTGCATGCATCTGTGAACATTGTCATACTCCCTGCCACCCTCACCCCTGGACCTCACACCTGCATGCATCTGTGAACACTGTCATATTACAAGTCACCATCTCCACGGGACTGCACATCTGCATGCATCTGTGAACACTGTTATACTCCCACCCACCATCTCCACTGGACCGCACACCTGAATGCATCTCTGAACACTGTCATACTCCCACCAGCTCCACTGGACCGCACACCTGCATGCATCTGTGAACACTGTCATATTACAAGCCACCATCTCCACTGGACCGCACATTTGCATGCATCTGTGAACACTGTTATACTCCCAGCCACCATCTCCACTGGACTGCACACCTGCATGCATCTGTCAAAACTGTCATACTCCCATACTCCCAGCCAACATCTTCACTGGACCGTGCACCTGCATGCATCTCTGAAGTCTGTCATACTCCCTGCAAACATCTCCACTGGACCGCACACCTGCATGCACCTGTGAACATGGTCATATTACCAGCCACCATCTCCACTGGACCGCACACCTCACTGGATATATCTGTGACCACTGTCATAGTCCCAGCCACCATCACCACTGGACCGGACACCTGCATGCATCTGTGAACACTGTCATACTCCCAGCCACCATCACCACTGGACCAGACACCTGCATGCATCTGTGAACACTGTCATACTCCCAGCTGTCATGTCCAGTGGACCGCACACCTGCATGCATCTGTGAACACTGTCATACTCCCAGCCACCACCTCCACTGGACCTTACACCTGCATGCATCTGCGAACACTGTCATACTCCCAGCCACCACCTCCCCTAGACTGCACACCTGCATGCACCTGTGAACATGGTCATATTACCAGCCACCATCTCCACTGGACCGCACACCTCACTGGATATATCTGTGACCGCTGTCATACTCCCAGCCACCATCACAACTGGACTGGACACCTGCATGCATCTGTGAACACTGTCATACTCCCAGCCACCATCACCACTGGACCAGACACCTGTATGCATCTGTGAACACTGTTATACTCCCAGCTGTCATCTCCAGTGGACCGCACACCTGCATGCATCTGTGAACACTGTCATACTCCCAGCCACCATCTCCACTGGACCGGACACCTGCATGCATCTGTGAACACTGTCATACTCCGAGCCATCATCTCCAATGGACTGCACACCTGGATGCATCTATGAACACTGTCATATTACCAGCCACCATCTCCAGTGGACTGCACACCTGCAGGCATCTGTGAACATTGACATACTCCCAGCCACCGTCTCCACTGGACCGCACATCTGGATGCATCTGTGAACACGGTCATATTACCAGCCACCATCTCCTCTGGACCGCACACCTCACTGGATATATCTGTGAACAATGTCATATTACCAGCCACCATCTCCACTGGACTGCATACCTGCATAGCGTGTATCTGTGACCACTGTCATACTCCCAGCCACCATCACCACTGGACTGGACACCTGCATGCATCTGTGAACACTGTCATACTCCCAGCTATCATTTCCAGTGGACCGCACATCTGCATGTATCTGTGAACACTGTCATACTCCCAGCCACCATCTTCACTGGACCGCACACCTGTATGCATCTGTGAACATGGTCATATTACCAGCCATCATCTCCACTGGACCGCACACCTGCATGCATCTGTGAACACAGTCATACTCCCAGCCACCATTTCCACTGGACCGCACGCCTGCATGCATCTGTGAACACTGTCTTACTCCCAGCCACCATTACTACTGGACTGCACACCTGCAGGCATCTGTGCACACTGGCATATTACCAGCTACCATCACGACTGGACCACACACCAGCATGCATCTGTGAACACTGTCATATTACCAGCAACCATCACCACTGGACCGCACACCTGCATGCATCTGTCAACACGGTCATACGCCCAGCCACGATCACCATTGGACGGCTCACCTGCATGCATCTGTGAACACTGTCATATTACCAGCAACCATCACCACTGGACAGCACACCTGCATTGCATGTATCTGTGAACCCTGTCATATTCCCAGCCACCATCACCACTGGACCGCACACCTGCTTGCATATGTGAACACTATCATACTCCCAGCCCACATCACCACTGGACCGCACACCTACATTGCATGTATATGTGAACCCTGTCATACTCTCAGCTACCATCACCACTGGACCGCACACCTGCATGCATCTGTGAACACTATCATACTCCCAGCCCACATCACCACTGGACCACACACCTGCATACATCTGTGAACACTCTCATACTCCCAGCCACCATCACCACTGGACTGCACACCTGCATGCATCTGTGAACATTGTCATACTCCCTGCCACCCTCACCCCTGGACCGCACACCTGCTTGCATCTGTGAACACTGTCTTATTACAAGTCACCATCTCCACTGGACTGCACATCTGCATGCATCTGTGAACACTGTTATACTCCCAGCCACCATCTCCACTGGACCGCACACCTGCATGCATCTCTGAACACTGTCATACTCCCATCCACCAGCTCCACTGAACCGCACACCTGCATGCATCAGCGAACACTGTCATATTACAAGCCACCATCTCCACTGGACCGCACATTTGCATGCATCTGTGAACACTGTTATACTCCCAGCCACCATCTCCACTGGACTGCACACCTGCATGCATCTGTCAACACTGTCATGCTCCCATACTCCCAGCCAACATCTCCACTGGACCGCACAGCTGCATGCATCTCTGAAGTCTATCATACTCCCAGCCACCATCTCCACTGGGCCGCACACCTGCATGCACCTGTGAACACTGTCATATTACCAGCCACCATCTCCACTGGACCGCACACCTCACTGGATATATCTGTGACCACTGTCATACTCCCAGCCACCATCACCACTGGACCGGACACCTGTATGCATCTGTGAACACTGTCATACTCCCAGCCACCATCACCACTGGACCGTACACCTGCATGCATCTGTGAACACTGTCATACTCCCAGCTGTCATCTCCAGTGGACCGCACACCTGCATGCATCTGTGAACACTGTCATACTCCCAGCCACCATCACCACTGGACTGGACACCTGTATGCATCTGTGAACACTGTCATACTCCCAGCTATCATCTCCAGTGGACCGCACACCTGCATGCATCTGCGAACACTGTCATACTCCCAGCCACCACCTCCCCTGGACCGCACACCTACATGCATCTGTGAACACTGTCATACTCCGAGCCATCATCTCCAGTGGACTGCACACCTGGATGCATCTATGAACACTGTCATATTACCAGCCACTGTCTCCAGTGGACTGCACACCTGAAGGCATCTGTGAACATTGACATACTCCCACCCACCGTCTCCACTGGACCGCACATTTGCATGCATCTGTGAACACTGTTATACTCCCAGCCACCATCTCCACTGGACTGCACACCTGCATGCATCTGTCAACACTGTCATGCTCCCATACTCCCAGCCAACATCTCCACTGGACCGCACAGCTGCATGCATCTCTGAAGTCTATCATACTCCCAGCCACCATCTCCACTGGGCCGCACACCTGCATGCACCTGTGAACACTGTCATATTACCAGCCACCATCTCCACTGGACCGCACACCTCACTGGATATATCTGTGACCACTGTCATACTCCCAGCCACCATCACCACTGGACCGGACACCTGTATGCATCTGTGAACACTGTCATACTCCCAGCCACCATCACCACTGGACCGTACACCTGCATGCATCTGTGAACACTGTCATACTCCCAGCTGTCATCTCCAGTGGACCGCACACCTGCATGCATCTGTGAACACTGTCATACTCCCAGCCACCATCACCACTGGACTGGACACCTGTATGCATCTGTGAACACTGTCATACTCCCAGCTATCATCTCCAGTGGACCGCACACCTGCATGCATCTGCGAACACTGTCATACTCCCAGCCACCACCTCCCCTGGACCGCACACCTACATGCATCTGTGAACACTGTCATACTCCGAGCCATCATCTCCAGTGGACTGCACACCTGGATGCATCTATGAACACTGTCATATTACCAGCCACTGTCTCCAGTGGACTGCACACCTGAAGGCATCTGTGAACATTGACATACTCCCACCCACCGTCTCCACTGGACCGCACATCTGGATGCATCTGTGAACACGGTCATATTACCAGCCACCATCTCCACTGGACCGCACACCTCACTGGATATATCTGTGAACAATGTCATATTACCAGCCACCATCTCCACTGGACTGCACACCTGCATGTATCTGTGACCACTGTCATACTCCCAGCCACCATCACCACTGGACTGGACACCTGCATGCATCTGTGAACACTGTCATACTCACAGCTATCATCTTCAGTGGATCACACACCTGCATGCATCTGTGAACACTGTCATACTCCCAGCCACTATCTCCACTGGACCGGACACTTGCATGCATCTGCGAACACTGTCATACTCCCAGCCACCATCTCCCCTGGACCGCACACCTGCATGCATCTGTGAACACTGTCATACTCCGAGCCATCATCTCCAGTGGACTGCACACCTGGATGCATCTCTGAACACTTTCATATTACCAGCCACCATCTCCAGTGGACTGCACACCTGCAGGCATTTGTGAACATTGACATACTCCCAGCCACCGTCTCCACTGGACCGCATACCTGCATTGGATGTATCTGTGAACACTGTCATACTTCCAGTAACCATCTCCACTGGAACGCACAACTGCAGGCATCTGTGAACACTGGCATATTACCAGCAACCATCACCACTGGACCGCACACCTGCATGCATCTGTGAACACTGTCATACTCCCAGCAACCATCACCACTGGACCACACACCTGCAGGCATCTGTGAACACTGTCATACTCCCAGCAACGATCACGACTGGACCGCACACCTGCAGGCGTCTGTGAACACTGTCATACTCCCAGCAACCATCACCACTGGACCACATACCTGCAGGCATCTGTGAACACTGTCATACTCCCAGCAACCATCACGACTGGACTGCACACCTGCAGGCATCTGTGAACACTGTCATACTCCCGTTAACCATCTCCACTGGACCGCACACCTACATGCATCTGTGAATACTGTCATACTCCCAATCACCATCTCCACTGGACCGCAAACCTGCAGGCATCTGTGAAAACTGGCATATTACCAGCTACCATCACGACTGGACCACACACAAGCATGCAACTGTGAACACTGTCATATTACCAGCAACCATCACCACTGGACCACACACCAGCATCCATCTGTGAACACTTGTCATTTTACCAGCAACCATCTCCACTGGACTGCACACCTGTATGCATCTGTGAACACTGTCATACTCCCAGCCACCATCTCCACTGGACCACACACCTGCATGCATCTGTGAACACTGCCATACTGCCAGCTACCATCATGACTGGACCACACACCAGCATGCAACTGTGAACAATGTCATATTACCAGCAACCATCACCACTGGACCTCACACCAGCATGCATCTGTGAACATTGTCATACTGCCTCCACTGGACTGCACACCTGCATGCATCTGTGAACACTGTCATACTCCCAGCCACCATCTCCACTGGGCCGCACACCTGCATGCATCTGTGAACACTGCCATACTCCCAGCAACCATCACCACTGGACTGCACACCTGCATGCATCTGTGAGCACTGTCATATTACCAGCAACCATCACAACTGGACCACACACCAGCATGCATCTGTGAACACTGTCATATTACCAGCAACCATCTCCACTGGACTGCACACCTGCATGCATCTGTGAACACTGTCATACTCACATACTCCCAGCCACCATCTCCACTGGACTGCAGACCTGCATGCATCTGTGAACACTGTCATAGTCCCAGCAACCATCACCACTGGACCGCAAACCTGCATGCATCTGTTTACACTGTCATATTACCAGCAACCATCACCACTGCACCGCACACCAGCATGAATCAGTGAACAATGTCATACTCCCAGCAACCATCACCACTGGACTGCATACCTGCATGCATCTGTGAACACTGTCATATTACCAGCAACCATCACCACTGGACAGCACACCTGCATGCATCTGTGAACACTGGCATATTACCAGCAACCATTACCACTGGACTGCACATCTGCATTTATCTGTGAAAACGGTCATACTCCCAGCCACGATCACCACTGGACTGCACACCTGCATGCATCTGTGAACACTGTCATACTCCCAGCAACCATCACCACTGGACTGCACACTCGCATGCATCTGTGAACACTGTCATACTCCCAGCCACGATCACCATGGGAACGCTCACCTGCAGGCATCTGTGAATACTGGCATAATCCCAGTCATGATCACCACTGGACTGTGCATCTGCATTTATTTATTCATTTGTTTGTAGGACGGGCGACAACATAGAGACAGGTTGTTGCGGACAAGACGTGAGGTACAGGACACTTGGCTAATGAAAACCAACAGTGATGCATTCAGTTTATCTTTCCAGCTGTTTTATGGCCTTATTCATTTGAACATGTGTGTTTTCAGCTTTTTTCTGAACACAAGGTGATTTGTCTCTAATCTTAGGTTTAGGGGCTGGCTTTTCCAGCGTCTGGCTGCGTGGACCGGAAAGGCTCTGTCTAGACCATTTGCTTTCTTGTGTGGTTTTACTACAATAAGACCAGTGCTTCTGACCTAAGCGAGCTTGCTGGCATGTATTGGGTAATCCTGGATTTCAGGTATGCTGGAGCTTTCCCATGCAGGCACTTGTGAACAAGTGTCATGGATTTAAACAGTACTCGGTCCTCAATCTTCAACCAATGTAGCTCTCTCCTGGCTTCTCTGAAATGTTCCGCTCTCCCCTTCTGTTTGATTATTCTGACAGCATTGTTTTGTACTAACTGGTATTTGATCATGCATTGTTTGTTGGCTCCAAGCAGTAATGCGTTTCCATAGTCCAAATGGGACAGTATGGTTGTATGCATCTGTGAACACGGTCATACTCCCAGCAACCATCACCACTGGACCACACACCTGCAGGCATCTGTGAACACTGTCATACTCCCAGCCACGATCACCAGTGGACACCTGCATGCATCTATGAACACTGTCATACTCCAAAGCACCATCACCACTGGACCACATATCTGCAGGCATCTGTGAACACTGTCATACACCCAGCCACCATCACCATGGGAACACACACGTGCATGCATCTGTGAATACTGCCATAATCCGAGCAACCATCACCACTGGTCCGCAAACCTGCATGCATCTGTGAACACGGTCATACTCACAGTCATGATCACCAATGGACCACACACCTGCATGTATCTGTGAACATTGTCATACTCCACGCCCACATCATCACTGGCCCGCACACCTGCAGGTATCTGTGAACACTGTCATACTCCCAGCCACGATCACCACTGGACTGCGCACCTGCATGCATCTGTAAACACAGCCATACTCCCAGCAACCATCACCAATGGACCACACATCTGCATGCATCTGTGAACACCGTCATACTCCCAGCAACCATCACCACTGGACTGCACACCTGCATGCATCTGTGAACACTGCCAAATTACCAGTCAACATCACCACTGGACACACACCTGCATTGCATGTATCTGTGAACCCTGTCATACTCCCAGCCACCATCACCACTGGACCGCACACCTGCATGCATCTGTGAACACTATCATACTCCCAGCCCACATCACCACTGGACCGCACACCTGCATACATCTGTGAACACTGTCATACTACCAGCCACCATCACCATTGGACTGCACACCTGCATTCATCTCTCAATATTGTCATACTCCCAGCCACCATCACCCCTGGACCGCTCACCTGCATGCATCTTTGAACACTGTCATATTACCAGCCACCATCTCCACTGGACCGTTCACCTGCATGCATATGTGAACACTGTCAGACTCCCAGCCACCATCTCCACTGGACTGCACACCTGCATGCATCTGTGAACACGGTCAGACTCCCAGCCACCATCACCACTGGACGCACACCTGCTGTCATCTGTGAACACTGGCATATTATCAGCTACATTCACGACTGGATCACACACCAGCATGCAGCTGTGCACACTGTAATATTACCAGCAACCATCACCACTGGACCGCACCCATGCATGGATCTGTGAACACTGTCATTTTACCAGCCACCACTGGACTACACATCTGCATTCATCTGTGAACATTGTCATACTCCCAGCAACCATCACCACTGGACCGCACACCTGCATGCATCTGTTAACACTGTCATATTACCAGCCACCATCTCAACTGGACCGCACATCTGCATACATCTCTGAACACTGTTATACTCCCAGCCCTGATCACCACTGGACTGCACATCTGTGAACATTGTCATAGTCCCCGCCACCATCACCACTGGACCGCACATCTGCATACATCTGTGAACACTGTCATACTCCCAGCATCCATCAACACTGGTCTGCACTCCTGCATGCATCTGTGAACACTGTTATACTCCCAGCCCCCATCACCACTGGACTGCATACCTGCATGCATCTGTGAACACTGTCATACTCCCAGCCACAATCACCACTGGACTGCACACCTGCATGCATCTGTAAACACTGTCATACTCCCAGCAACCATCTCCAATGGACCACAGATCTGCATGCATCTGTAAACACCTTCATACTCCCAGCAACCTTCACCACTGGACTGCACACCTGCATGCATCTGTGAACACGGTCATATTACCAGCCACCATCTCCACTGGACCACACACCTGCATGCAACTGTGAACACGGTCACACTCCCAGCAACCATCACCACTGGACCACACACCTGCATGCATCTATGAACACTGGCATATTACCAGCCACCACTGGACCACACATCTGCATGCATCTGTGAACACTGTCATACTCCCAGCCACCATCTCCACTGGACTGCACATCTGGTCCACATATCTTTTTTTGTTACCATGTGTGCATCCACTGACTGTAAACCAAAATGGCCCATACACGTGCAGAACTCACCCAGAAGCGAGAACAAGCATTTTAATGAGAGCCAAAAATGAAAACCCCTGAGGGTATCAAGGCGAGGGTGGAATGGGGGTCAACCCCCATAAAAGTAAAAGGGAAGAGTCTATTAGGTAACAAATAAAACAGGGGATATAAAATCAGCCCGCGGGTGTAGATCTGCTGCCACCATTCACTGTTTGGAGGTTCTCCTCGTCCAACCCCTACCTCCCCTATCGTTCTCACTAGCCTATTACTTCCTGTAAATCACCCACCAATGGGAATTCTCGAGCTATCACTATGCCCTTTGTATACTCTATTGGTGAATCACTTTTAATTAAAAATAAAGAAAGACAAAATTCAATATAAGATGGCCTTTATCATTGATAGCTGTCGTAATATTACAAAAGCAGATCAAGCAGAGGTAACTATGACTGTCAGATGGCAGATGTGTGCTGGGTAATTGATAAACAGAAGAGCTGTGCAAGCAGCCACTGTTGCCACCGTTGGGCTTCCAGTCCCTTAGGCTTCGCTTGCAGTGGGGCAGGGCAGTGTGCTTGAGGCACCGAACAATCAGACACGATGTGTGAATATACTCACTCGTGGCACGGCCTCATTCTGAAACTTTCCGTGTTCACGCCGATGAGGCCACCGACGATGAACTCTCCTTCCTTGTAATATCCCCTCATGATGATATCGTCGTCAAAGTATTCCGTTATCCAATGATTTCTGAATGTACACATGTGGAAAGCTCCAGGGCAGCAGAGGATTAACAACTGAAAGGCCAGAGAACTAGGATATTTGATAGACATGCATATATAACCAAACATGTTGAGTTGTGCGGCTTGTAAATGCATGCGCCTGTGTGCTCCAGACAGAAGCTTCCAGCAACCTTTTCATTTAAAATGTGGTTATAGAGGGCAGGCGTCAACGTACATAAAATAGGCAAAATGCCATATCGTCCGTTCAAGAAAAAAGGTACAGCTTGAACCCCCCCAACTCATAGGGTCTATTTATTTTTTTTAAATTTGGTTTTATTGGTTTTAACAAAGGAACAAACAAGATGGAATACATATTACATGTTTCACCATAGTAGGCATATGTTTGCAGAACAAGGAAGATATATTTGTTGTTAAAAGAAGAACAGGCATAGTTATGCAGCATATGTTACATTGGGTACCTCAAAGTATATCCATCTTAGTCTAACGAACCCTACCCTCTACCCCCTCACCCCTCCCTTCCTTGAATGAGCACACATCCATTAAAGTTTGTGAAAGCATGGGGATTTCCAAAGTGTTTTATTCAGAGCTCCATTGCGTGGTCGGTCAGGTGCTACTTATTACAGAGTCTCTTCCATTGTTTTCTGTCGAGTGTTGCCTTTCCATCAGGGTCCGATAGATTCCTCCGATTGGAGCCCAGAGTCTGTTATGAGATATTTATTTTTAAAGTCCATCCATAGAGCTTCGCATTGGGCGGCTTTGCCGTGCAGGGAGGCGGTTATTGTCTCCATTAAATAGATGTTTGTGGCTAGGGCGATCCATTCCCTCTTACCGGGCGTCGTTGTGGATTTCCATTTAAACACTAAGAGGGCCCTGGCTGCGAGCAGTAAATAGGGGGTCAAGCCTTTCACTCTGGTCCATTCATCTTCATCTTTTTCGAGGCCAAACAGTATTAGGTAGGGATCGGGATCTCTTTGGATACCTTCTATTTCTTTAATCCACCCCAGGACCTCGTTCCAGAATACTTTGATGTGTTGGCAGCCCCACCACATGTGCCAATAATTGGCTATTTCTCCGCATTCCCTCCAGCATGTTGGACTCATTGTTTGGGACATTTTGGAAAGTCTAGGGGGGTCGTATTGCCATCTGTGTAGCAGTTTGATGGCATGAAGCTTGTATTGACTTGAAATGGACGTTTTGGAGGCTGCCTTACACATTGTTTCCCATAGGTTGGAATGCATTTCTTCCCCAAAGTCTTTTTCCCATCTCTTCCGCAGGGGTTCCGTTGACCCGTTTCCCGCCGCTATTAATTCTTGGTACATTGCGGATATGAGGCCTTTCATCTCGGATTTAGAGTCTAGGAGTTTCTCAAATGGGGTGAGATCTCTGTTTAGTTTGTCTCTCCATTCTGCCTTCGTTAAGACCCCTTTCAGTTGGATGTACTGGAATGTAGATAGGGTGCCTATACCCAGCGCTTCCGTTAGATCTGGTAAAGTGATAAACGCGTCTTTTTTCTGTAGCTGTCCTACTCTCTCCAAGCCTGCCTCGTACCATGCTTGGAATCTGCCCACATCAGGTATGTGGTTGTTTATGCCAGGTGACCATAAGTGGCTGAGCGGGGATGGCCAGGTGGTGATTTTGCACATTTCTTTGCCTGTGCGCCAAATACTCCATATAGTGCTTAAGATAGGGTGGCCCTTGATTTTTCGTTGAACCCTTTTGTGCGGGGTCCAAAGCCATTCCGATACCGTGGCAGGAGACAGATAATGATTGTCCATTTGGACCCATTGGAGGTTAGTATGGTCTCTAAGGTGTGGGATCAGGACGCGCAGCTGAGCGGCTTTGTAGTAGGTTCTCAGGTCAGGAAGCCCGACTCCTCCCTTGTCCTTGGGGAGCGTTAGTGTGTTGTATGGGATTCTTGGTTTCTTCCCCTGCCATATGAATCTTACCATAATCTTTTTGGCTTCAATAAAAAACTCTTTGGGTATCTCAACTGGTAGCATTTGGAATGGATACAGGAAACGGGGAAGGCATACCATCTTAACTGCATTGATTCGTCCAAGCCAGGAGATTGTGAGTTTCTCCCATTTTTTGAGGTCGGCTGCGAATCGCTGGAGGAGCGGAGGAAAATTGGCTTCGAAAAGATCGTCCAGGGTTTTGGTGATCTGTATGCCCAGATATTGTAGTGTGGCATGTTCGAGCTTGAGGCCCAACGGGAGGAACTTGGCGTCATTAACTTAACTTCTGCGGTTCCCTGAAGGGGGAACAAAATGGACTTGGTCCTATTTACCTTAAACCCCGAGAAGTGGCTATATTCGTCCATTAATTTGAGGGCATGAGGGATGGACTCTGTGGGGTTAGTTATGTGGAGGAGAATGTCATCTGCATAGAGGGCGGCTTTGTACTCTGTTGGCCCTAGCCGATAGGGTCTATTTATAAGGAGATTTCCTGGAGCCAGAGAGGCCAGGGTGTTCTCCTCTCTCTTGGTGTCAAGCAGTATAATTACATCTATTTTTATAATTCTCTCTATGCCATCAGTCTTCAGATGGTCAGTGCAGGAATACATATTTTCCGCCAATGCCCCAGAGCAGACAGACACGTACATCTCTGAGAATAGCTACATTCAGAGTCCCTCAGGTGCACTGGAGACCTCCATCACGATGCACTGCAAATCTGGGAGGGCAAGACACAGAGCCATCACCTGAGCTCTGCACTGTCCTGGGAAAGTGCGTGAAGCCAAAGGGGCGGAAAGGAGGGGTCCATAGATGGTCACCAAGCCAGCAAAACACCCAAAGCACACTGCATTGCCCTTAACACAGAGATAATAATATGGTGCAACTATGAGCAGCGAGATTGTAAACAACCTTACTTTCAGATGCACTCTTAGGCTTTTTCCATAAGGACATGATTTTATAAGCAGCTCCTGGGAGCTGTCGCAGGTGTTTTTAATTAGCTGTCCTCTGTTACAGGTGAGCATTTGGCCTGCTTGACCATTGCAGAAGTCTCTTTGTTTTATAGACAAAGTCTTGCAAAACAGCAACTCGTATAGTGCGCCACTGTGCATTTCTTATTACCAAAGTGAGTCTATTCCTGATGCCTGCGTGCTACGGCGTGGTAGAAATAAATAAATAAATAAATCCAGCTACGGATATTAGCAGGGTAGACGTTGTCTGAAGCAAATCATTAAGGGACTCAAATGATCTCTGAAAACTTGTGTGGTAGCCATGTCCCATCAGGAGTAGCCAGCACTGAGGCACATTCAGGACCGTCACTAAATAAATTCAGGAGAAAATATCACATTTACAGACAAATTCTGAACAAATGGTCACATTTTACATACACATTTAGGTTGAAGTGCACACGCCACAAATCATAAACAATTAAGCAAGTATGCATCTGAGGAATGTATTGATGTCACTGAAATCAAATGTAGGACTCAAAACTCTGTTGAGCTTAAATAGCAGAACTGCAGGGAGAACACAGGAACAGACTAGACACAATCCCAACCAATGTCCACACTGTGTTACTCCAAACCTTATACAGCAACCTTTATGGTTTCTTAACACATTGAGTCTAATGCAGTAGACAGAAGATTATATGGCCTTACTCGGGGTGATTTAAAGTACTTCCAATTTACACAGTGCTCCTCTATGAGGACACAGGCAAGCCCAGCCTCCCAAGTGCACTTCTGCGTCTTCCAGAGATAACAAGACAGATGTTCATCCATCATTCAATTAAGACTCACGCTTTCTTAGCTTCGTGTGTTTGAAGCTGTTTTGGTTAGTGATATACGAATGCACTTCTGGCAGTGCAAGGATATGAATAATTGTGAAACCTCAGCAAAAAGCAAGCATGGTAGTAAATACCTAATTGGTGCAACATGTTTCGTTTCTCTATCCTGAATCCAAGCATGTGGCTTCAAATTACAGTTCTCTGAGCTACTGAAATTCTGGTGCTGAATATAATGGCCTATTCCTTCTTTAAATCAGTGTACTCTCTTCATCTACATTTAATTTCACTTACAATTGTTTTCCTACGTAATCATATCCATATACAAATATATATATTACAGGGCGGCAGTCACCACCAGGGAGGTCATTTCACCAAAATGCCAGGGGTAGCAGAAGTGACATCACATGGCCCTTGACCTCTGATGACAGAACAGGAAGTGATGTCATTTGACCCCACCCCAAAGTAAAATCACGGGAAGTGATGGAACACGACCTTTCACCCCTCAACATAACAGGAAGTGGCATCACATAACATTGTTTCTAAGTACACTACGAACAATATGGCTACGATATCACTGCAAAGTGATATACATTTCATGCAAGAATGGATCAGCATATGTATCATGAATATCAGTGCGTATAAGCCCATATTACCAAAGAACTGTGAATGCAAGCAGACGCCCAAGGCCAGGCGATAATGATGTGTTATTGTATAGCATTTACACTTAAGCGCTTCATATAAAACAAATATACATATAATATCACCCAACATGTGTTGGTACTCATTAATCAACCTCAGTAGTATGAAAGGCTGAGTTGACCTTGCTGGGAGTTGTACCTGCAACCTGCAGATCACACACACATTGCAGCAGCCAGCACTCAACCCACTGAGCTATCTTACCGGCTATAGCTATCAGAAAACCAGCCACTCCAGAAACAAAGAGCCACATGCCGCTGGCCACAGCCCACGAGCCTCCATCTAAAAATAAAAAAATAAAAGATATATTTTTTTTAGGGGTAGCAAGGGAGAACACAGGTGTAGCAAGGGAGACCCCTGTGGCAACCCCTAAATGACGTCCATGGTTGTCACCCTATTGTTAAGGTGAGTCGAACTCCCATAGGAACCTCTCAAAATTCTATTATAACTTTTGATTTGAGTAACAGTTTTGAGCGAAATGACAAAAGGCCACCTATACTGCAAAGTTTCGTAAAGATTCATTAACAAATAAAAAAGTTATTAAGCATAAAAAAGTTTTTTTTCCAAAAGTGCGGCCTACTTCCCATTCATTTTCCCATAGACTGATAAGGTAAATTTTTGCCAAAGCTCACAGCCCAAACAGCTGGACAGATTTCGACCGGGACCGAAACAACTTGGCCACAAAGCATTCACTCGCGATCCATGCGTGGTTTGGGGCTGTTCCATGCAGTAGTTTAATATTTAACGGAGAAGGGGGTGCCCCCTTCCCAAAAATAGATATATTTAGGGGATTTACCCGAAACCTGGATTTTTTTAGTAATTAAACAACTGCTATCTTGTTTTTCTCTCGATGCGAGGATATGGGAAAATGAAACGCAGGAAAAAAGGTATTTGCAGGTCAAAAACATGCAAATGCCTTCAGGCTAGAGATGGGGGGGGGGTGGCTAGAGGCTAATTTAGGAGTTGGCGGGGGTATACGGACTGAGTTTGCAACACAAAGCTTTCTGTAGCCTTGGCTATAGCTGCAAATAGCCGACATCTGAAAGCAAACTGCGTCACATGAACAGTGTGTGTTGTGCGGGACAAGCGAGAGGGCAGGGGAGGTGATGAGGCTATTTGGGGAGTGGGGGGAGCTGGCCAAGATGAAGGGGGCACTTGTTGAGGGCCTGGTGGGACAGGAAAGCATTTTTTTTATTCAGCCATTTTGCCGATATTCGCAGCTACGATAGGACTACAGATAGCCAAGACTATATGTGTAGTTCGGTACCCGCGGTCACAGTTTAAAAAAAAAATATATTTTTACAGCCATAGTGATGGCCAGTGACACAATTGCCTTCCAAGTCTCCCATCCATGCAGTAACCAGGACAGACCCTACATAGCTTCAAAGTGAGGAAGGGCCAGCCTCGTCAGGCCATGTTGCCTGATAAAGGAGCCACATTAAAAAGACCACTTAGATAAATGGGCGGGTCATTTAATTGCTTTGAAGCTAAGCAGGGTCAGCCCCACTTTGAAGCGAAGCAGGGTCAGTCCCAGTTACTGCATGGGCGACCAAATGAGGTTCTGAATAATTTATTTTTTAAACCATGATACTGTCAGTCCATGAAAGTTTTGCACTCAGAGACCATTTTTGCCTTTTGTTGAATTGCATTCTGGTATTTGTAGTCTCCCAGTCAATAATAAAAAAAGTGATATTTTTTACAACAACAGTGGGTTTCCCATCCCTGCAGTAACTGGAACAAACCCTGCTTAGCTTCTAAGTGAGGAAGGGATCAGCCCTTTAAGGACATGTTTCCTTATATATGAGCCCACCTTACAAGACCACTTATAGAACCATGGCCTATGGGGGCTGGATCCTTCCGCGCTTTGAAACTTAGCAGGGTCAGTCCCGGTTACTGCATTGATGGCAGACAGTCCACAATCCCGAATGTCTTGTGTTTTCTTAGTTTAAAATATCTCATAACACACAGCATCCACATTATTTTATTTAAACCATGCTACTGTCAGTCCTTGAAAGTTTTGCACTCAGAGATAATTTATTTGCCGTTTGCTGAATTGCATTCTGGTATTTGTAGTCCCAAAGTCAAGATGGAGAGAATAATGCCACAATTGTACACTTTTTCCCTAAAATAGTTGTACAAGGATTTATATATTTGAATGACACTTTGGTATGTGTACTTTTTAAGTTAGCTTTATAAAGCAGTGTATTGTTGAAAGCCAGACATGGTGGTGAGGAGGGGAAATGATGAGAGGGCAAGTAAGTCATGAGTATTTTCCCAAGAGAGCTTGCAATCCTGGACACTGGTGCAGTTATTTTTCCCCTGATTGTGGCTGCTTTCCAGGGCACCAGTAAAGGACACATGTTGGTGGATAGCATAACATTTTTTCAGAGGGCACACGCAGCCCCTTGGGTTTTTTTGAGGTTGCTAACCTTGATCAAGTATTTGGATACCAGGATTTTATTCAGGTTGTCATGTTCCCACTGCAGACGCTTACCCACAATATCACAAGCACTTGTTTCGTATTTGGATTTTGTTGTACATGGAATATTTCACTACAGATTTCTGGGTTTAAAAGGTGAGCACCTTTTATACTTGTCTAGCATATTTATTGGAACATTTCCTCTCTCAGGTTATTTTTCTGGTGTTCATTACTTTTGTAAAAGTTCAATGCTATTTTGTCTTGCAGTCTTTCTTCTAAGTAGAAGATCAATTGAACTGCATGTTGTATATTTAACTTGAAAATATATGGCCACTTACTGTGCGTATATTCATGGGTGCCAGCTTTTGATTTTCGATATGGGGCAAAAGTACCTGGGCATATGTTATTCTTGCAGCTGGTGATTTTTTGCCCGTTTCCAGGCTGCTTAAATGTGGTTAGTTGGGGTTGTGCGATGTATCACAACAGCCACCAAGAGACAGGCGATAAAATAAAAGGGGTTTGGAGCACGCTGCTTAACCAAAGTGGGTGGTCCATGGCAAATAATTTAATCTCACTGCGCGTTGCCTAAAAACATTGTGACTTCTCAAAGCCTGCACTCTTTTATACATAACAATACCACTGTCAAAACAGGACAAAATCAGTTTGTGATTGATGGACGTCTTTGAGCGATGGGTTGCAAGTGTTTCAAAATATAGAGTGATCGTTCCCACCGGCCATGGCAAAAGGCACTGGCTAATGGTTTGGTTGTTTTCGGACGTGCCCACTGACCATGGCCGAAGACCATGCTAGTGGTCTGGAAGCGTTCTAAAAATCTGTGGCAAAACAAAACCCTTGAAATTGAAGGCAAAACTTGATGCAGGGATGTTAAGGTGAGCAATACATTGCAACAAAACCTTTGACATTCAAAGAAAAAACTTCAGTTGCAGGGACGTTAAGGTGAGTACTTATTAACGCAACAAAACCCCTGAAATTCAGCTAAAGCCACCTTAACTTGGCGCCCCCTGTTGCGCAGCCTATGACCACAATGATGAGATTACAGATCACCTCACTGATGACATCACTAATTGCATGTTGTATCAGAACACTGATGACATTACTAATCTCATCACTGATGTCATCACTGGTGACAACACTAATTACATATTATATAACTGATTACATAAATCATGGAATTAGACATAACATAATTTATAAATTAGCTCATGAAAACTATGATTACCTTAATATCAATTTAGGCTATGGACATGGTCATGGCAAAGGCTGGCTGGGGTCACTGGCCAGCACCAAAGGCCATAGCTAGTGGTCTATTAGTGTTCAAAGATACCAATGTGCATGGTTAAAAGCCATGCCTAGTAGCCCATCGCTGTTTTAAAACATACAGTGGGCAACGTTGAAAGCTGTAGTCAATGGCCATGCCTAAAGGCCATAGCTATTGCCCATTAATATGTTAAAATATACAATCGGCACAACTAAAGGCTTCGGCCACTGGCTAGTATTGTGTTGAAGACCAGTGCTAGTGGCTCGTTAGTGTATATAATATACAGTGAGCACGGCCGAAGGCCATCGCTTATGACATTTTATTATTTTAAAAGTCCTAGCCTCTTGAGTGCATGTCCTACGACCTTCAGCCATTCACCCAACAGTCTAGGCCTTGAATAGTCTCACTTCTAAATAGTCGCCCAATCCATTCACCAGCCTGTAACTGCTGCACATTCCGAAATGCATTAGTGCCGTGTGTGTCCTACAGTCCTAGCCTCTTGAGTGAATGGCCTACGGCCTTTGGCCATGCATGCTCTTCGCTGCATGCCCTACAGTCTACGGCCTTCGTCCATGCAGCCAATAATGTAATCCTTCCACAAACCCAACGCAGCTTCCTTAACCCATGCATGCCACCATGTGCCCAAGTACCGCATTCCCTCCGCATAACACAGCCACCTGCGCTACCACCCAATCTATCCATGTGCAAAATGTTCCCCTTCTAAAATTTAACTGCCACCACTCACCACGGAAATAGGTAGGCGCAAACAAGTCGCGGCACAATCTATGGGGCCATTGGAGCACCTGCCTCCAATCACCACACAAAGTAATTGACTGTGTAGGTACCTGCGAGTTAACGCAGTATGCGCAAACTCTACAGGCACTCCTCCGTCTTCTTCCACCTATGCACATATTTCACATGACCCACTTCTCACTCCCCCACGTGTTCCGTACGGCCTATTTTCCACACCCTTCCGCCGCCGCACTTTCCTACGATACACCATGGTGGCGTTTTTGCCAAAAACGTTGATGCACAGCACGCTTCCCTCCAGCCAACCACTGGCCGCGTCCAACAAGCGCCGACATCACGGCATACCGCGGGCAAATGACACTGCGGTCCGCAGAGCAAACAGGGAAATGGGGCATTTAGCACACATTTTTTGAGATGTACATTTCAATATTTTTTTTTAAAAAGTGTTGGTTGGATTTCCACCAAACACACAAAAGTACGCTTTCTGACCCAAGCCCCCGTTCCTGCCACAAACTTTCCGAAACTCCGTCCAGCCGTTCGGCCTGTAGCCGTGCGCAATGTTTTTCCTCATTCAGTCTATGGAAAAAAAATGTTTTTGGGGATCCCCTATGACTTTTCCCACCTACTAAACGTCAGCAATTAGAGAAAAAATGCAAAGCCGCCCATATACTTTTGTTGCAAATTTTGGTGCAGATTCGTCCATGGGGATCGGAGTTATAAGCTGCCGAAAAAATGCTCCTCCTATGAGTTTAGCAACTGAACCATAACTACACGCCCGCTACCGCAGGCCGTGTAATATATATACATTTTCCCGACACACTGTTAAATGAAAAGCTCATCATTATTTTACAACTGTGATAGAGGCTTTTCTTTCTTTGGGCAGCCAATAACGCCCGTGGTAATGCTTGGTGTAAACTGAATGGGTGTAAATATTTCCCAATTATGAGTGTGAGCGACAAGGCATAGCAAAGGAAATTTAAGCAACACATGATGATATGATATGATATGGCATTTGTAATGTGCCTATAGACAAGAGAGTTAAGGTGCGACAAGGCACGGAAGGGGGAACAGAGGGAGGACAGAGACAATGATCTTACTAGGCCAAGTGATATTGAGATTGCGCAAGAGCCTGGTAGGGGAGAGGAGAAAAGGGCAGGGGGAGGGGGCAGTGCTGTACATGGGATGAAAACAATAACAAGAAGTGCGGCCAGCAGGTGGCAGGTGCAAGGGTAAGTGCAGACAGCAGGCATCCAAAAGTGCAGGTAGGGGGACTGTAGGGTTACAGATACAAACCCAAGCGCAAGGGTTGCCGGGAGGCAGTGCAGGTGTGCAAATCGGCAGGCGGGGACCTGGCCTGAAATCAGAGGGGAGCCAGGTGACCAGTGCAGTATCAGACAGGAAATCAGCAGAGGAGAGGAAGAGAGAGGGCAGAAGCAAAGAGGAAGGTCTTGAGGTGCTTCCGAAACCAGAGATGGTTCTCCTCAAGTTTCAGAGAGGCAGAGAGGCTGTTCCAGAGGGAGGCCCCAGCCGGAGAAAGAGATCTACCCCCAACTTGTTGCTTGGAGAAGCAACTGAGCATGACGCAGTTGGAGGTGGAGAAGCGAAGAGCTCGAGTTGGAAGGTATTTACGAAGATAGAGTTGGAGGTAATGAGGACCCAGGCCCCAGTAGGCCTTGTGGACTATGCAGAGCATCTTGAATTTAATCCTTGCAGCCACTGGGAGCCAATGCAGCAATGTCAGCGCTGGAGAGATACGATCCTTGGGCTTGAGGCTAAGGACCAATCTTGCAGTCTTGTTCTGGATGAGTTGCTGAGAGTAGAAACAGGCAGATTTAGAAACTGGCTGTTGCAGTAATCCAGCTTAGAGAGAACCAGAGCTCTAGAGACAGTGAGTTTCTGGGGGAAAGAGAGGAAAGGAAGAATACCTCTGAGGGGGTGCAGTTGGTCGTTTGACTTCTCAGAGACGTCAGAGATGTGAGGAGAAAAGGAGAGTGTGGAGTCGAAGATGACCCAGAGGTTCTTAGACTCACAGGTGAGAGCAGGAAGAGGGCCAAGGGAGGCCGGCCAGAGTGACATGAAAGGAGGGTGCAGATGTGCCAATGAGGAGAATCTCTGTCCTACTGGCATTAAGGCAGAGATCATTGGCAGCACACCACTCCTGGATAGCAGACAGACAGTCAGAGATCAGAGAAGGAGAAGAGGTGGTAGAGGGGAGCCTGAAAACGAGCTGAGTGTCATCCGCATAGCACTGAAAGTTGGAGCAGAGGGCAGCAATGTGGTGGGCGAGAGGTGCCAGAGAGAGAGATTAGACCGCTGGGAAACACCACAGCTAGAGAGTGAGATAGAGGAATGGAAGGACCCAAGGTGGACCTGGGAGGGTCAATCATAGAGGAACAATGTCATGAAGGCCAGAGCCTGATCGGTGATACCCAGCTTATCACGGAGCGAATTGAGCAGGATGGCATGGTTGACCGTGTCAAAGGCAGAGGAGAGATGAGGACAGGGGAGATTATAATCAAGGTTTGAGAGCAGGTCTTCACGGATGTTCAGGAGAGCAGTTTCCATGCTTCTGGCTGCTCTGAAGCCAGGCTGATGTTCATGGAGACAACCAACAGATTCAGTGTGAAGATTAAGCTGGGAGATGGCCAACTTTTCCAGGGGTTTGCCCAGGAAAGGAGTGATAGAGATCGGGGGATAGTTAGCTGTTGCAGGGGTCGGCTGAGGGTTTCCTGAGAAGAGGGTGCACACAAGAGTGCTTCAGGGGAGAAGGAGTGGTTGCAGAACCTGTTTTGACAAGACTTTCATAGATCAGAATTGTCTAGAAACATCGTCAGGGGAGAACAGAGGAAAGGAAGAGAAAGAGGGAGGAGAGGTGGCCACAGGGGGGACGAAGGTAGAGGAGAGAGTAGAGGGATGAGGAGGAGAGGACAAGAGGTTGCCCTGGGTTTTAGAGATGAAATCAGAAGCCAGGGCCGTGCAGAGGGCCTGGTAGGGGACAGGAGAGGTAGAGACTGTAACATGATTGGCCAGCTCCTTGCAGATTTTAAACAGTTCAGCCGAGTTGTTAGATGCCGCGGTGATGCAGGCTTGGATGTGGGCTCTCTTCTTAGTACGGACAGAGAGCCGGTATTGCGTTTGGAGCAGGCAGCATGCCAGTTTGTCAGAGGATCCGCAAGAAGCTAGCCATTTCCTCTCAGCCACCCTACACTTGCGTTTAAGGGTGATGACGTCAGAGCCATACCAGGAGTTGCACTTGGCTTTAGGCTTCCAGCGGATCCTCATGACAGGGGCAAGAACATCAAGAGTATCAGGAATAGAAGAGTGGAGCATGGAAATGGCTCTTGTCAGGATGTGAGCCAGCCAGAGGAGGAGGAGGGAAAGAGAAAGTGGTGGCAAAAGCCTCAACTGACACACGCTTCATGGGTCAGATGATCGAGAAGGTAGGTGCAGTGCTGAAGTTGGCTTGGCCTGAGGGGTAGAGAGGGAGAGATGGGAGGAAAGGAGAAAGTGATCACTCCAGGAGCAAGGAGTGGAGAGAGGGATAGGGAGGGGGAGGTCTGAGGAGATCAGAACATACAGAGTGTGCCCTGCAGAGTGAGTCGTGCCAAAGGGGAGAATAGAAAGAGAGAGAGAGTCACAGAGGTCGCTAAAGGGTCCAGAGGAAGGACAGGAAGCATCCAAGTGGATGTTAATGTCTCCAAGAAGGAGAGTTGAGTGGTCGAGGCCAGGAGGGTGGAGGAGAGGACCGCCCACTCAGAGAGGAAGGAGGTGATCTGACCAGGTGGCCGATAGATAGTACCCACGGTAAAAGAATGGCCAGGAGAGAGTGAGAATCTGCAGACAAGGCATTCGAAAGAGGCAGGAATCGACTCTGTTAAGATCAAGGCTACAACCCTTCTGGAACGGTTGGTTCTGGGCGCAGAGAGGATCTTGTAGCCATCAGGGAGGAGAGTGTCAAAGCTAGTGACAGAGCTGTCCGTGAGCCATGTCTCGATGAGACCGAGAACATCAAGATCAAGTTCTTCCAGGAGGCGGCAGATGGCAGAGGAGTGTTTGACAGCTGAGCAAGAGTTGAGAGTGGCAATATGGAGAAGGTTGCCAACCTTGAAAGATTTCTGGGAGGGGTACAAATCAGAGGTACGCCCTGCAGAGGTGTAGAAGGAGCCTGAGGGGGGGCAGAAGAGAAAGGAGGAGAGGGCAAGGTAGCCAAGGAGGAGGCAGAGGGGGGTGGGGAGGAAGCAAGGAAGCCAAAGAAGGGAGAGAAGGGACAGCAGGAGAAGAGAGGAAATTGATGAGGTGCAGGAAGCATCTATCAAAGAGGAGAAGGTTGGCCTGAGGGCCTTGGACCAAGACAGTGCCATTCAGGTAAACATTAATGATGACCTTAGAGCAGTGGAATGGGCCAGGAGGGCCTCCCACCGCCTGCCACCATTCATGGGAGAAGAAGAGAAAGAAGAGAGCACAGAGACCATATGATGATTTGGCGAGGGAACAACATAGTGAGGCTCAGGTGGGGTGCAGGCATTCCACCAGAGAAAATCTTGAAAATAATGAGTCAAAACAGTACATTTTACCACACGCTTATTGTGACAAATTTGGTAAAAAGCAATGCAATTTACAATCGGTTCTGCAGGGTAACATATGAAAAAAACCAGTAGATGGCCGGCCACCAAAAGTATAATTTTCGTGATGCCGATGCACTGTAAAATACACTTCAAGATGCTTGTCCCACAATATATACTAGCACTAAAAGGCACATGTTCATGATGCCTGTACCCATGATATATGCCTGCATTGCCACTGTAAGAACACACATGTTGGCTGTGCCCAATAATCACAATATTTCCACTGTAAGAAGATCCCCCCCATACTAGAAACTTTGATATGAAAGCATTGTCCTGTATTGTATTGTCCTGTATTATGCTGTGAAACAGCATGCCATGTTTTCATTATCTCTGTGCCCAAAGTATGCTAAAAGTAAAGCTGAAAAAAACGATGTGGAGAATGAATTAGGGATATTCTAGAAATACACTAAAATCTGGGGCTGCCAAGCCAACTGACATAAGTGCACAAAGGAAGAAAGAGAATAAAGGAGGGAACATCTCGAACCCCACCAGCAAGACCTGCCTAGTCATTGGTGAGGGATGAGATGAGCATGGGATTCAGTGATCAAAAATAGTGGTGTTATTGTATGCATGGTCCTTAGCAGCAAAATGAAGGATTATAATGGTGCTGATTAAAATGGAGCAATGGTAAATAAGATTCCACTGTGTACATGCATGCCAAAGCGATATGACCTGAATCTGCACGGCTAATTAGCTTGCAGTGCAACAATCAATTACTGTAAAAATATAAAGTAAAAGTTTACATGTTTGCAGCCAAGCAGGATGTAAGGGATTTCTACAAAAGTAGTACTGGTAGTTGCACTTAGGAATAATCCACCTTGGGTGAACAGGGTTCACTACTTAGGTTTGGCCTGAACTACCCAAACGTTTGGTAGTAATGACTGAGCAGCCAGGCTTAGTCTAAGGAGGAAGGAGGGCTGTAGTGAGGTACAAAGAACTCAGAGCATAAACTTAGTCCAGGAAAACACTGACACACTTATGTATTTTAAGAGAAATTATGTATCTTGTTGGAGCCCTGGAGGGGTGCAAGATAATGCTATCTGCAGCCACCAGGAGCACAGGATCAACAGGCAGTGCTCCAGGACAGTTCCCTGGAATGAAGAAACAGATGTTTCAGGATGGTTCCAGCTGTGAAGCGACAGCTTCTCAGGTTTCTCCGTCTTGGCAACAGAAGAAATGGAATTCAGTGGATCTGGCAACAGCTCTCGTGCAGACAGAAGGCCGGCAAAGGATCTTCTCGGTTCTGGTTTGTTGGAAACATTTTCAGATTCGGTTGAAGGACAGTGGTCACCTTGGTCAACTATTCTCCTTTTCTCGGTCCTCATCTCGTATGATGGGACTTATGGAAGCTGGCTTGAGTCACTGTAGGCTTAGAAGGATGCCCACCAAGTTCCAGGTGAAACCGAGCTTCGGGCGACGATGCACAGCACAATGGCACAGGACCCCAGGTATTGGTGAATTGCAGGCCATGGAGGTCACAACTCTTCGAGGCATAGTGCAAAATGCAGTCCTTTTAGGACTATTTAGGCCCACCCCCTGTCGTTTAGAAGTTGAGGTCGGACGGCAGCGATTACTCAGCAGGCTCTGGCAGTTGCTGGAAGTTGCTGGTGGTGCCTTTTTTATGGCTTCTTTGGATTCTTCTGTTCCAGTTGTCAAATCTGTATTTCTACTCCAGTACCTTAGAATTTGTGCAGGAACACTGGCTGAGCCCACCAATCGAGACCCATGCACCATTCAAACTTGGACAGCCATCCTCCCAGTTGGAACTGGTTTAAATCAGGCACCATTCAAAACAAAGAGCTGGGGAGTTACGGTCGCCTCCCCCACTTCCTGTCCCGCCAGTCACTCAAGGAACCTTTGTCACCTTTGCAAGGGAATGCCTGCAAAGACAAAGGAACCAGAAGATCCACCCTCACCCAGATAGGTAGAAGACGACATCAGAAAGGACAAGCCATCTTGTTCAGGACTTAAAAGTACAGCCACCATTTTGGCCAAAGGGTGACACTTGTGTCCCCCACCAGAGCTGCAATGACAGCTGTGACAAAGGTTCACAAAATGACATGCAAAGGTATACTGCCATCAACCTGCAAAGAGGGAATTGTCGTTGTTAAATAGCGGTCGGGACACAGTTGCACTTTCAATTCAAATTGTTTTATTGGCTTCCTTTCTTGGTTACAGGAGGGCAACATACAATCACTTACAGGGTTTTCCTGATGTCCACGGTAGTTCAGCGCGAGGTAGCAGATGGGTTGTATTGCTGCTTTCCCCACCTTTTCTTCACTCGAACTACAGAAACAAAACAAAATAAACCCCTCTGGGTTCTTAACGCATGGAGCTCTCTGTGTCCAAATGTCCGCTTGACAGAACCCTTCCGTCGCCTGCCACCGTTTGCGTTAGATGAAAGGAAATCAAGTTCTGAGAGACCATTTCGCGGCTCTCGCTTTACAGGGAAAATATTTAGCAGGTTTCGAATATGGGCACATTCTTAGTCAGCTGCTTCCCAATCTAATAAGCCCATTCGTAACCGCCGACGTCTTCGATCCCTTCACTGCTCTACAAGGAGGAGATGGAAAAGAACACACCCGATACCTCATTAGTCCAGGTTTTAGTTCTCCTCTTTTCCCTCCCCTCCCCATTTCAGGTGTTGCTTGTTTCTTAATTGCTTGCAGGCTGTCCTCCCACCTCCCGTCTGTCTGCTTCCAAGTTCTCTCCTCCCCCTGTTCATCTCCCCGTGTTCCCGACCATGCTCTCACTAACTCCACTGCCCAATCCTTCCCGAAATAAGGTACTAGCCGGTTTTTATGAGGGTTGGCATTTCGGGCTGGTGTTTTCCCTCCTCCTGTCTGTTTCACATCGTGGGGCATTCTGGGAACTGAAGCCCTACAATTATTTGGCATTGGATTGATATAGCGGAGTAAGCCCTCGTGGTCTTGCTGCAGTTCTAGGTCCGCCCAACTAGGTCCGCCTGACTGTCATCTACTGGTGTGGGATTATGTTTCATTGCTGTGGCATATAGTGTCGGCTTTATTCCGTTTGCCTGGGTCATGGTTTTCTTTTCCCCAGCCAGCTCTGCTGTTTCCTTGCAGTTTAACTGATTCCTGTTGGTTTCCTCCGTTTTAACCCCATCCCCACTCACACTCATGGGTCCATCCTCACAGTCATTGTAACCAAAACGTTGCTGGAGAGGCGAGAAAAGGGATACATTGGATTCCCTCAGCACTCCCTATAAGGTGGGGTGTGCTGATCTCACAAGAGAAAAAACACGTAGGAGAAAAAGTATCCCCCTGCTAACAGTCTGTTAACCCAAGGAAAATAAAGAAACAATAAAGTGGAAGCTCTAGGAGCTCCCAGCAACACTGCACAGAAAGTGCTCAGTGCTGCATTAGTAAAATGTAGATGCCAGAAAAGTTGGAGGACAGCATGACTCCAAAAGAAAATACCAAAAAGGGGGAAAAAGGGTTCCCAGGATCAGAGGAAAAGAAGGAGTGAGTTAATGTTAAAGGTATTTACACAGCGCACCGTCACCAACGGAAGTGGTCACCAGGTGCTCAGGTGGATCTGTAAAACAAGAGGCAGGCGGGTTCGGTTAGTCGGGTGAAGAAGGGGCAGAACAGTGAGAGAAGTGGTGTGCTGTTCTGTTTTCACTGTGCGCTGAGCTTTGGTGTGAGTATCGGGCTGATGCGAGGCCTCATGTGCTGTTGGTGCAGTTTATGTGTTGTTTGCTTGTTGTTGCAGTTTGGTGAAGTGCATGCGGTTTGCTGGGCGAGAGATGGTTCTGTGGATTTTCAGGTGAGTTAGGTATGCAGAGGTTTGAGCTTGGGTTAGTAGGTTATATATCCTAAGCCATTGCAGAACTTGTTCTATTTAACTGACATTCCTGTAGGTAAGCTTATTGCCACTTTCCTTTCTTGTCCATCTAACTGTCGTGAGTGACGGCGTGGCACGTTCCCGGCTGTGTTGTGTTTGGACTTAGTGTAATGTGACAGGGTGTGTCTAGTCTCCCCCTCTAGTATTGGTGCTCTAGATTAGCAGTCCCCTACTTCCTTGCTATCTATTTCTGTCAGTGGTCTGTGGTGCTAGTGTGTAATTGGGGCAAGGGTGCTATTGGTGATCGTCCTTATCCTTCCGTCCTAGTCTAGCTGTGTATTCACTCTTTAGTTTTGTCACGTCATAGCTATCTCTCAGAGGGTAAGCTCGGTATGTCGTAGAATGTCTTCCTTTGATTCTGTTTGTAATAGATTGTTTAGTGGGATACAGGATCGGTTTCTTCACTCATCATTGTTTTAACTATATATCTGCCCCTGTGGGCGTTCTTCTAGTTATGCAGTGAAGAGCCAGGATTTGAGGAGTTTTCTGAATAGTAGGTGATTTCTTGTGTTACGTATGTTCTTTGGTAAGTCGTTCCAAGTTTTTAATGCAAGGTGAGAGAAAGAAGATCCTCTGAGTTTTCTTTTGTTGTAGCGTTTTTGTCCCAAGCGGATGTCGTTGCTTGATCTGAGCGTCCTTGTTGGGTGATGTAGGCTGAATTTGTCTCTCAGGAACTCTGCGCCTTGGTTGTGGATTGCTGTGTGCGTGATGCACATTGATTTGAATTTGATTTGCTGTTTTATTGGTAGCCAGTGTAGTGTTTTTAGCGCTGGTGTGATGAGGGTGGAAAAAGGTCCCCACTCATTCAGGAGAATCAGTAAAAAGTGCTGGGGGAGTCACTGGTGGAGAGAATTTCACAGAAAAAGGGAAATCTAGTCTAACACAGGATATTGCCAGGAGCACATCAATGAGAGTTTCTGTGCACATTCGTTAACTGACTTGACTGTTGTCCCAGTGCTGGATCATTTTCTGTCTCCACAACTAAGAAGGGGTAAACCCGTCTTAGATTTGACATCTTGGAAACTCATGAAATTGAAGGAGCTGGATGAAAATTCCACGTAAGGAAAAATATTGCTGGTTGCGTACAATTGGAACAGCGACTGAAACTATGGGAGGCCGTTCAAGTCAAAATTACACCTTTGTGAATGTGTCATATTGAAGTGAATACAATATGCAGTGAAATGAGTAAGTCATACACTGAGATGACTATAATACGTATCGAAATGAGTATGACATGTATTGAAATCAGTATGACATACACTGAAATTCAATGAATAAGACATGCATTGAAATGAATATGACACCCATTGAAGGGAATATGAGACCTGTTGAAGTGAATACGACATACAATGGAATGAATATGACACCCATTGAAATGAATATGACACGTTGAAATAAATATGACACCCATTGAAATGAATATGACACACGTTGAAGTGAATACGACATGCAATGGAATGAATATGCCACCCATTGAAATGAATATGACACGTTGAAGTGAATATAACATGCATTGGAAAGAATAAGACATGCATTGAAATGAATAGGACATGCATTGAAATAAATATGACACTCATTGAAATTAATATGACACACGAAGTGAATAGGACATGCAATGGAATGAATATGACACCCATTGAAATGAATATGACTCACATTGAAGTGCATGTAACATGCATTGAAATTAATATACCATGCATTGGAATGAATAAGACACCCATTGAAATGAATATGACACACGTTGAAGTGAATACGACATGTATTGGCATGAATAAGACATGCATTGAAATGAATAGGACATGCATTGAAAAAATATGACACCCATTGAAATAGATATGACACACGTTGAAGTGAGTGTAAAATGCATTAAATGAATGTAACATGCATTGGAATTAATAAGACGTGTGTTGAAATGAATATGACACCCATTGAAATGAATATGACACACGTTGAAGTGAATAGGGCATGCAATGGAATGAATATGACACTCATTGAAATGAATATGACACACGTTGAAGTGAATAGGGCATGCATTGGAATGAATAAGACATGTATTGAAATGAATATGACACACGTTGAAGTGAATAGGGCATGCAATGGAATGAATAAGACATGTATTGAAATGAATATGACACACGTTGAAGTGAATAGGGCATGCAATGGAATGAATATGACACTCATTGAAATGAATATGACACACGTTGAAGTGAATAGGGCATGCATTGGAATGAATAAGACATGTATTGAAATGAATATGACACACGTTGAAGTGAATAGGGCATGCATTGGAATGAATAAGACATGTATTGAAATGAATATGACACACGTTGAAGTGAATAGGGCATGCATTGGAATGAATAAGACATGTATTGAAATGAATATGACACACGTTGAAGTGAATAGGGCATGCAATGGAATGAATATGACACTCATTGAAATGAATATGACACACGTTGAAGTGAATAGGGCATGCATTGGAATGAATAAGACATGTATTGAAATGAATAGGGCATGCATTGAAATTAATATGACACCCATTGAAATTAATGCGACACACGTAGAAGTGAATAGGCCATGCATTGAATGGATGTAACATACATCCAAATGAATAACACATGGATTGAAATGAATACAACATACAGCTAAATGTATAAGACATGCATTGAAATGAGTACGTAATGGATTGGAATAAATAAGAAACCCATTGAAATGAATATGACATGCGATGAAGTGATTTTAACATTATAGCTTACTAAAATTGTTGCATTGAAAAGCATGTGATACTTTTAAACCAATGAAATTGCAGTTCAAAGGAAACAGGAACAATAAACTCGAAACCCTGCTCATTCATTGCATTTAGACCCCTGGTTAAGCATGGCTTTAAGAAGTGTTTACAGAGGTTATATTATGCTATTTCTTAATCTGTGTTTTTGCGTTGAAGCATCATCTGATGATCTTTTGGATTATGTAATTTCTTTAAAATCATGCTTCAATGCTTTAGAACGAGCTTTGTTGTCTGTTGATATTAACCTTTTGGAACATCTGCAGAGAAAACTTGAAAGTCATTTGGAAATATTACTTGCTATTTTAACAGTCTGCAATCTTTCTGAAACACTGGGCTCCATCGGAACCTTTATTTTGGAAGAACTCTGTAAATGTACATATATTTCTATTACAAATATTGAAAGCAAGATTACCATTTTATCAAACATTCCTGCAAGCACGTTTTGTACGCCCACCACAATTCAAGGTGTAGGAAGACCAAGGTGAGTTACGTTTTATGTTTTTCCTTCTTATAGTTGTGCGACAGAAGACTGAGCAACTCTTTTACATTCTCATTCTGCAGGTTTATTGTTTCAAAAGTAAATATTGAATACCTATGGGAGATTGGATTTTCCTGGACATAAATAGCAGCTTGTTTAAATATAAGTCCATCTACGCTTTACAGGAGAAGAGTCAAACTGGGCATGTCTACATCTTCTGAGTCTAGATTTACAGATATCAATGATGCAAACCTTGATCAGAACATTATAAACATTTTAAGTTCAACACCTAATTCTGGCGAAAGCTATATATGTGGAAGTCTAAGGAGCAGGGGACTAAGACTTCAAAGAGGGAGAGTGAGAAATAGACTTCGCCTCCTTGACCCTATTGGTAGAGCCATCAGACAGCGAACAGCTATTCGACGACGGGTGTACCATGCCGGGGGTCCAAATCATTTATGGTAAGATAATGTTTCTCAAATTTAAGGAAAGTGTGCATGTTTTCTTTTTTTTTAACTCTTTTTTATTAACATTTCACAAATCATGGTACAGTACAAAACAAAGCATTGGGGGGCTGGGTTCACAGTAGCATGTTGTTTCATTTGCATACTCCCACACGGGTTGAGTATTCTTATTCTCCATGCAGCATCGGACCGTTGTTGCCCATCCTCCTCCCCTCCAATGTCGACTTCCCCTAATTTGGTGAATTTAGATGAGCTTTAAAACCCCAATATAACATCCCGCTCGACCCCAGCAAACTGTGAGATGCTCCGTGGTATAGTGCTCTCATTGCCCTTGAGGTAATGTTCCAATGACATTGGCTTTCGATCTCGATCTCGTTGTCCGAGCCCCTTTGCAGGCTGTGTGACCTGATTTTTGCGAGTGTTTATTTGTTTGTTTTTTTGTCCCCTTTCGTTCAATCATACCCCTCCTATTTTAGGTCTACTGGTCTATGAGTGCCCGGAATCTTGGCACCCTAGTGGGCTTGTATGTTTGTCTTCTAGCCATAGCCGCTAGGTCTAGTCTGCATGTTTTTGCTAGTAGCTCTGTGTGTTCGGAGTGTGAGGGAGGGGTCTTAGCCTTCCAATGGGTGGTCAGTAATTTCTTAGCCGTGAATAGCAGTATCCCTATGATTCTGCGGGTTAAATGGTCTTCGTGCCATTCATCTGCCTCTGCCCCAGCAGCATCACCTCAGGTGTGAATACGACTGTGGCCCTTTTGATGCCCTCAATCTGTCTGTGGACTCCCCTTCAGTATTGAGAGAGTTTGGAGCAGTGCCATAGTTAGTGGGCCATCGTGCCTAGGGATCCACACTCCCTCCAGCATTTGTTTGAGTGCGCGACTCCCATTTAGTACAGTGTTGTATGGGTGTAGTATAACCGTTGTGTACATTTTTTCTTAAACATTACTTCATTTGTATCTTTTGCCATGTATTGTATATTATATGTAGAGACTACTGAGGATGTGCATATAATGGGGGATATATGGTGCTGTTCAGCTAGCACAGGGGTCTGCAACCTTTGGCTCTCTAGATGATTTTGGACTACAATATCCATGATACATTGCTATTGACTGTGGTGGCTAGGGATGATAGGAATCGTACTCCAAAACATCTGGAGAGCCAAAGGTTGCAGACCCCCAACTGAGTGCCAGGCACCACCAGTAGTATGGCACATTGGCACACCAGCTTCACATACTTAGGGTCAGTGCATGTCAAATTGTTCTTCAGGCAGGTCATGGGGCCTACTGCAGTAATGGTCCTTCATGTTCAGATTTTCAAAAAAAATCATGAGTGCTTTGATCAGAAATAATGAACGTAGGTCCAGGATGTGTTAAAATAGATTACGTACAGAACCAGAGGTACATATACCATTTATGAGGTAGGTTAGAGATGCGTAGCAACATGCAATAACAGTACAGTTTCATATGTGTTAGATTGATTTATGCATCAATGGTGTCCATAGGTGGATTTGGAGGACCCATTTCATGGGAATGATGAATTCAGTGGTTCTGAGGTCACAGGTATTCAGTCTGACATGTTTTGTACCTTTTGAAGTCTGGCTATGGACTTTTTGTGAAGGCCAGACTAGAGAGCATCTGCAAAGACAAGCTTCACCCCGACATCGGTTATAAGCTACAGCCACTTTCTGATTTTCATATAGCAAAAACTACCTTGTGAGCAGTTACATTTGTAACAATCATTCTTTAGTGACATAACTGCCCTCTCCCTAAGCCCCTCCTCTAGCAGCCATCTTCAGATTTTTACCGCACAGTCAAGTGTTGGGAGTCCTCACGTTTTGCTCTCCAAGCTTCCTGCATTTTTACTTCTGAGGAGCAGGTGAGTGTTCCCCCCCATGAGCGACCCCATTTGAGTGATTTTTGGGGTTTATTTGCTCCCCCGGGCCCCGCGTTGCCCCGTGCTTTCCCGGCATCCCCTTCCTGGTTTCTCCCTCGCTCGCCCGCCTCCCAGCCCGCCCCCCACCCCTGATTGGATACCGGCAACGGTCGCCTGGGTTTAGCGACCCGTTCTGTGCACCCACTCCTCTTTCACTTCTGAGGAGCAGGTGAGTGTTCCCCCCCCATGAGCGACCCCATTTGAGTGATTTTTGGGGTTTATTTGCTCCCCCGGGCCCCGCGTTGCCCCGTGCTTTCCCGGCCTACCCTTCCTGGTTTCTCCCTCGCTCGCCCGCCTCCCAGCCCGCCCCCCACCCCTGATTGGATACCGGCAACGGTCGCCTGGGTCTAGCGACCCGTTCTGTGCACCCACTCCTCTTTCACTTCTGAGGAGCAGGTGAGTGTTCCCCCCCATGAGCGACCCCATTTGAGTGATTTTTGGGGTTTATTTGCTCCCCTGGGCCCCGCGTTGCCCCGTGCTTTCCCGCCTCCCCTTCCTGGTTTCTCCCTCGCTCGCCCCACGCCCATCAAGGTCCCGCCTCCCGACCCGCCCATCCCCTCCCTTCATCACTGGTCCTCCCAGGGCGGCCCTCTGCCCGGCAGCCCCAGCGGCTAAGGGCCCCGAGGCCAAGGGCGGCTCCAACAGAGGCGGCTCCAGAAAGTGTCTGCAGGTGTCCGCAGGGGACGCCAAGGAAGCCAACAACCAACAGACACCAACAAAAACCGTGAGTGTGGCATGGGTGGGGAGTAGAGCAATCACTCTACTCCAGAAAGTTCCTGCCACTCTAACTTACCTATCAATGGCCTAGACTGCTACAGACCTGCACCATGCATTATTAGAGAGATGTGCCCACCAGCACAAACCTATTAATGGCGGGACAGCAAACACTGCCTGCAGTATAATGCTAACCATACCACGAGTGAACCACAAAGACTAGCCTGCGCCAAATCTAGACAGAAATATGATTGTTAGCATATGCCACACTTAGATGGATTCTCAAGTTTTATGAATCTTAGCATGTCCACACTTAGATAGAATTATGAATGTTAGCATATCCACACTTAGATGGAGTTGTGAATGTTAGCATGTCCACATTTGGATAGAATTGTGAATGTTAGCATGTCCACACCTGGATAGAATTGTGAATGTTAGCATATCCACACTTAGATGGAGTTGTGAATATAGGCCTGCGTCGCATCTTGAAGGAATTGTAAATGTTAACATGTGAAAGATGCATTAAGAAAGCGTGCCCTATAGCCTCTCCATGAATTTAGAAATGTGCCCAATAGCCTGTCTGGTAAACTGAATTTAGAAGTGTACCCAAGATCCTCTGGGACAGTTGCATTTAGAAGTGTGCCCAATAGACACTCTGGAAAGTTGCATCTAGAAGTGTGCCCAATAACCTCGCTGTGAATTTACGAGGGTTCCCAATAGACTCTATGAAAGTTGCATTTAGAAGTATGTCCATTATCCCCTCAGGGAAATTTAGAAGTGTACCCATAGCCTCCCTGAGAGTTGCATTTAGAAGTGTGCCCAATAGTCTCTCTAGTTAATTGAATTTGGAAGTGTTCCCAACACCCTCTCTGGAAAAAGCCTCTCTGAAAAATTGACTTAATAGTGCACCCAGTAGCCTCTCCGTAGAAAATGGAATTTAGAAATGCGCCCAATAGCATCGCTGTGAAGGTTGCATTTTAGAAGTGTAACCAATACCCACTGTGAAAGTTGATTATAGAAGTGTATCCAATAGTCGCTCTGTGAAGTTGAATTTAGAAGTGTTCCCAATTGCATCTGTGAAAGTTGACTATAGAAATGTATCCTATAGACACTCTGGAAAGATGCATTTACAAGTGTGCCCAATAGTCTCTTTAGTAAATTGAATTTAGAAGTGTTCCCAACACCCTCTCTGGAAAAGCCTCTCTGAAAATTAACTTAATAGTGCGCCCAGAAGCCTCTACGTAGAAAATGGAATTTAGAAATGCGCCTAATAGCATCGCTGTGAAGGTTGCATTTAGAAGTGTAACCAATACCCTCTGTGAAAGTTGATTATAGAAGTGTATCCAATAGTCGCTCTGTGAAGTTGAACTTAGAAGTGTTCCCAATAGTCGCTCTGTGAAGTTGAACTTAGAAGTGTTCCCAATAGTCGCTCTGTGAAGTTGAATTTAGAAGTGTTCCCAATAGTCGCTCTGTGAAGTTGAATTTAGAAGTGTTCCCAATAGCATCTGTGAAAGTTGACTATAGAAATGTATCCTATAGACACTCTGGAAAGTTTCATTTATAAGTGTGGCCAATAGCCTCTAGTAAACTGAATCTAGAAGTGTGCCCAATAGCCTCTCTGTGGAAAACTGTATTTAGAAGTGCGCCCAGTACCCTCTCTGGGAAAGTTGCAATTAAGTTGCAATTAGAAGTGTGCTCAGTGAAAGAGCATATAACCGATCATACCACACCACCATGCTTACTCTCTCCTTACATCACCACTCAACTAGAACACAGAGATACTATGACACCATTCGGTACAACTGTTCTCATACCAACATTCCGCCGCTTACTCCACATCATTCTATGTAATCACTGCTGGTTCCACACCCCCAGCCAGGCGTTTTCCTCAGGCCTAACGCAGCCACATCCGTTCCGGATAAATCCTGCCAGAACGAACACATTCTCCTGATCTCTCAACCACCACACCTACCGCTAAGAAGCAGCTATTACACGAGTACCGCACGAGCTGCACACATACCCGGTGCTCACACGCACCTTTTGACTCTCCTTACTCTCTACTGATCTGAACTTCGGTTCCCAAGGGCGTTCAACCTACAAGCGCCTTCAGACCATACCAATGGTATATAAGGCGCTATATAAGTGCAAAATAACATAACATAACATAACATAACATGAGCGACTTGCATTTTCATATCTAAGTTGATGTCATGCTCAGGGCTAGACCTTTAACTGAGTTGGTGTATTCAAAAGAATCACCAAAATAGAGTGGGAAATGGATAAAGTAAGGGATTTCAGAAAGTATTGTCAGCAGAGTACAAAGGATTTCTATCTTGGCATTCTGGTAACTATCCCCATTAACTTCTCAATTACCCTTTCCGTTCAACATAGTGGAAATGTTTTCCTAAGGGCTTGTGACTCTTAAACCTATTTGAGTGTCTTTAGCATAGGAATAGAAGGGGAGCATTGGTCATTTGGCAGCCCCATTAATTGTATTATGTATATATTAAATGATGTTGATGGCTGAGAAAAGGGGATGATCCCTCATGGAAGCCGCCAGAGATTATGCCAGATTTCGAAGAAAGTTCTTCAATTTCATGTATTGTTCTGTGGAAGATGGGTAAACCAAAATGAAAAAAGATGAATAAATAAAAGAAATACAATTCTGGCCCACACCACCAGCGGCATCACATTAGTGAGCCCTTATGATATGTCTTCCCTTGTAGCAGACATTGTGATACTTATAAGGATTTCATGGTGGCAACAGTAAGGACAGATACAAGTGATCACAATTCAAGGGTGTTTATTAAACGGCTGTGTTCTTTTCAAATGCATGTATCCATTTTCCGGCCCCTCCCGATAGTCGGAATGTAGTGTGGCCTTCCTGCTCCCTTGTGTATTAATGGCATTTGTAACTTGTGTTTCTTTCCACTCTTACTTACTGCACCCTTCTTTATTTTATTTACCATCATGTTTCCTCCTCTCTGTCTTAATTTGCCCTGCCATAAAGGTGGTGACGGGTCGTCTAAATAACAGCGATCTGGCCGCGGAGACCCTGCTGCTGCAGCTGCCTCTTCATACTCATCTAAGTATCTCCACACTTCTTCTAGTTCGGACTCTAGCTCATTATTCTCCTCGTGCCCTTCCCCACTCTCACTTTCCGGGGTGGGTGAGCGTATGATCCTTACGGGCTTGTCGTTTAGATGGAACAGGAACTCCCCTGACTGTCATTCTTTTTCCCGTCCCTGTGGTATCCGTGTCCCCTGGGAGGATGTTTATCGCGCTGGCTCTGAGAGTGCTGGCGCCACCTCCCCTGCTATACTCACCGATGGTGTGAGATCTGCCATAGTTAATGGTGGATTACATCTCCTCCTCCAGGCAATGGTTAGGTGCGCTAAGTTCATGGAGGGGTGCACTTGTTGGGCCATACAAACCTCCTTTGTCATACTGTGGCAGTGCTGTTGATATCGTGCTGGTCAGGGAGTGGGGGGTGACAGATGTTGGTAAATACAGAGGCTCACTATACCCTACTGCTGGTCTTGACATTAAGGGGTATATTTTAGTTGTCTCGCCCTCTGCTGTGGTGGTTGTACATTCTCCCTTGGGCGTTCCACTCACCTCCTCCTGTGTTTTCTGTATGTCACTTGATTTTTCATTACCTACCTCTGTTGTGGGTGTAACTTCCTCGAACATTCGCCACAGGTCTAATACTTCTCTTCTATTCTGCAGTTGTTTCCCTTTGTATTTTGCTAGTAAGTGTGTGGACACTAGATCTAACACTCCTTTATCAAACTACCCACCTTCTGGCCAAATCAGCGTTATGCTATCTCCTTTTATCTCTGTCACCCACTGCTCGTGGTACTTTTGTATCTTTTCACTGTATAGTGGAAGGTGTTGACAAATATGAGCTACGGGTGTTATTCCCCCATAATTATACTTCTGGTCAATTGCGTGTCCACTCAGGCCTATGCTTTCACTTCCACTCACCCAGTTACTCTTCTGTATGTTATCAATTATATATCAGAAATCATTCAGCTGCTCACAGTTATTGTTTAGCTGTGTGCAATCTTACTTAGATACTCTTAAGGTTAGGCACCCCTCCTTTTACACATAGAAACTTTTAACAACATATTATTTCAATGCATTGATAGACAAACAAAAAGTGGGCAACGTGATAATCAAAACATATAACATATATCATGCACATGCACGGCCTGCGCTTTTTTTTTAGCTCCCATTTTTTCTTGTTACCAAACCTTCCCTGTTTCACCCAATCTTCTCACTCACTCCACACCTCTTCCACCCTGTTGTTTTAGCCCAAGAGTTCTTACTTGCACGGAAAAAGAATATTCTAAATAACTACTCCGAGTCTACTCAATATATGAGACTCCTACTATTTTCTCTTATCTTCACTTATTTAATCTGCACTGGATGAGACAATGCTACACGACGCTGCCTTCTACCCCGTTCGGGCTAGGATACCACTTCTCTTCTTCTTCTCACTTTTCACAATACCTAATGGCCATATAAAGGACAGATTAGAAAAGCCTCAGCATCACTCACACAGGACTACTCTCCCCTTCATCTACTTCCCACTGTTCCCTCGTTCCCTACTCTTTCCCCCTTACCTTTCCTTAGGAACCTTCGCAACCGGCACTCACGTGTTCGGCAGGTGCTCCAAGGGTCACCGTTCACGGTCTGACCCCAGTCAGGTTTGCACCCCAACAAAGCCTTGGCCCGCCTTGGCGAGCAGTTCTTCTATCGGGTATTCGTCAACCGGGAACCCTGGACCCTTCTCTCTTTGGTGCGCACAAACTGGTCTGCCGTGGGGGCGATGGTTTTGCTGGGGCGCGTTCCGGATCTCGCCGCACAGCACGGCCTCAAGGCACCTCTCCGAATCACGTCGCAGGGGGTCACCAAATGTTTGTGCCCTCCCCGCTGCTAGACGTGCAAAAAGAATGTAATTTGAGACACGCCGGGCGGAGAATAAGGCAAAGAGAGCAGGCTGCGAGTGTTCAAAGGAAAAGTCTTTATCTAATGAATGGCATTCAAAAGATCTCAGAGAGCGCTCTGCCCAATTGACATTACATCACACTTACATATACACATTGACGCATCTAACATATGATACTACGTTGGACCAGGACTGGTCTGTCAGAGTGGTGTTGCAGGTGTGGGCATCATCTCGTCCTCCTGGTTGGTTGGTTGGTTGGTTGGTTGGTTGGTTGGTTGGCGGGAGGATGAACATCAGCCATCTGCACTCTGGGTGGGTGATGGTCGGGGAATGATGATACATGGTGGTTACTATCTAAGCTAACATAATACATTCTTTATAAGTCATGCACTTAAATGCCAATAATTCAAGAGTACTCTTTGTAGTTACCATATATTTACAACAGTACCTAGATGTCTATGTTATGCTAAACATATTGATTATACAGGTTATAGGTTAGAGGTCTTGACCACAATAAACAATGATCAGAATGCGGGCCTTGTGTTTAAACAAAGCTTAGGTATGTGGTATTTGTTAGTGCTGGACACGATATACTGCCGCAATGGTCTTGTGTTAGTAGGGGGTTCAATCAGTGGGCATCGAGCATGGTCAGTGGTCTGGCACATGAAAGGAATATCTTACAGGGGTATGGGGTTGAAATGGCAGTACGTTTCCACTGGCAAGGGTGCAGGGGCCAAGACACGTTTTGTGGAGATGGACGAGCCATAAGTTTAGTTTTATGCTAGTTCACATGCAGGACAGTGATCTCAGAAGAAGAGTGATGTGTTACATTTATAAGTCGTAGCAAATACCTCTGGCTTCAGCGTGAGAATGGAGCTGCGAAGCTTTCCAGTCAGAGTGGGAACAAGGTTGGGGGCTGTGTGTGTTTGTGTGTGTGTGTTCGGGTCCTGCGTGCAGCGAGGGAAAGCAAAGGGAGAGACGCATTTTGTACTATCGCAGTGAGTCCTGGTTACCAAGATGGAGTCGGAAAGGGGGCACAAAAATGGAGGCCCTGTGTCCTGCTCAGTGGTCCCATCTACGCGAATGTCAACCAGGGTTAACATCGCATAAGGGCAAGGGGTACACCCACTACTAGAGGCACTTGGTCCAAGTTTGTACTAGGAAGTAAAGGGTGGGAGGGGTCTGGCGGCCCCTCGCTCCCATACATGATCATAAGCCATTAGTAATTATCCTGCAACTGGGTGGTCAAAGCCATCGACCTTGGGACTGGCAAGGCATGTGGGGAAAAGGTAAGAGCACTTTTTCCAGTGCAATATATAACAGGGTGCAAATGTAAGCAAGCAGACTGTATGTCCCATCTTCAAATAGCCTAAGGAGGAAGATAGTGGAATTCTTGAATGATGAAGGCATAGTAACATCCCTTCGAAGACCTCAGAGAGGAATGGGACTTGACCATATGCGAAGACACATGGATACACAATGACGAGTAAGACTCTGACCTGGGCCTGGTCCGGAGATTCTCGACTACTCATTTGCCTGACAAGAGGAATCTATATGACTAAATACAGCCACATTGGAAGTTAGTGGATGAAATGACAGTACAAGGAAAATTTGTCATGCGCATCATCAAGTTTGTCCCACTGAGAGGTTTGAGGAGGCACTGCATAGGATAAACACACAAAGGAAATCTGGGAGCCATGCTGACCAAAAAGAGGATTAGGGAAAGCTACTTATGGTCTGCAATGGACAGCACTATTAATCTTGCAGTCAATAATGGCAAGTGTTCAAGTGTTCACACACCAGGCAGGTGCCTCTGAGAAACATTGTCATCCCAGACCTGGTTTCAAAAAGTGGAGTTAGATTTTATAGGCCCGAGAGAGAGAGAGAGAGACAGAGAGAGAGAAAGAGAGAGAGAGAGAATGGATGGTGACAGCAGGTATGGCATTGTAGCTGTGAACTACATGTCACAGTGGATTGCTCTAGAAATCACCTGTAAGTCTATGATCAAGCTCCTGAAACAGCTGTTCCGAGAGTGAGTGATAACCCTCCAAATTAATTACAGGTAACAGAGTGAAGCTTACAACTCATGTCATGCAGAGGTTTCACAAGATAAACAACGTCCGAAAATGCCAGCCAGAATTCTACTACTCTCAAGCCAATGGCCAAGTTGAGAGGGTGAAACAATTGATAAGGAGAGCATACAGCTGGCAGCTGGCTCTGGAATGTAAGCAAAGAAAACAGTTACGGAAGCCCTAGCCACGCACAGAGATACTCTTAAAACATTATAGGAGTGTCTTTATTCGAGGAAATGAGAAGCAGAACAATGAATAATAGACTGATGCCAAAATGGCTCTCAGAGATCAAGGACAGAGTGCATGGTCTTTGTCAGGAAATCTGATACAGGGCACACAATAAGCAGAAAAAAATAAAAGAGAGCTATGACGCCCACAGTACCACTGTTGCATCCACCATATTTCCTGAATAAGTAGTGAAAATCAAGTTCAGTAATAAACACAAGAAAACACTCCCCAGGTAGAGTAGACTAGTGCATGGTTTCTGATGTGAATGGGCACTGACTATGTAGGCGCTGTGAATGTTGTCTCACCTGCTAGTCCCCAGGGATCTCTCACTCAGGTGGCCAGGGCACGGCCATCGCCTTTGGATCCAGACCCTGGGGGTAGCCCAGTGCTGAAGGATCACAAGGGTGAGGGATCTTCAGGGAGTGTGGGTGAGATATCCAATGGTGAGACATGGTATCCTGCTTTCCCGTGCCCATACCAAATCCTATTTTATGGGATTCTCTGACATTCCACCCCTCCCCCTTCACTACACAAACACTGGGCCAAGCAAGAGGAGGCCTGAGAGTAGAAAGGCTAACATCCAGACATATCATTGGACATGTCCTGCTAACAAGGTCAGGCAAAGTCAGGCACTTGACCTTAATTGCACACATCTGATACCCATTAGCTCTCCCCACCTGAGTAAAAGGCGGAGCATGGAAACACACTCTGAGCAAGTTGAGACACGAGAAGGAGCATATTTTCCAGTGCAAAGGCAAATCCAGTGGAGCAGGACAATCGATTGAGGGACCAGAGAAAGGAGTAGAGAAACCATAAAGATCCCTGCAGGAAGTCGCTACTTCCGCAGAACTGGGAAGGATACACGTGAAAAGCCGATTGCTGAAACAGAAGAAAACTGCATTGTGTTTCAAGGATGCCAGCAACCCTTCCGGTTGAACAGCAGAGTTGGGGAAGCGAGGCCAAGCCTCTGGTATTAGCCATGACTCTTGAATCAAAGTCACAAGGAAAGCAAAATAAATGCACACCACCGGTGAGTTGAAAGGCCGGTTTGCCACAAGGAGAGATTGAATCGGCAACAATCTATCTCACAATTGAAGGTTGCGCGTGTGCTGGTGAAATGCGAAAGAAAGCAAGACTGTTTGAACTTTAACTAAATTATATGAAGTAGCGGAGTGGTCATCCGAAGGAGATTGCACACTCAAAGTCTCTGCGAAGTATGTGATGTCTAAATGTGAAAACGGCAAAGTTATGAAAGTGGCAAAGTAATTGAAAGGAAAAGATACTGCCGATAAACTTTAAAAGCCAAGGTTGAAGCGGTCATGCGGAGGTTCTAACCACATCCTCGCACATTCGAAAGTCTTAGATTGTAAAAGAAAAGAGAAAAAGGGTCAGAGACTGACTGAGGGAAACCTGCAAATTAAGTGGATTTACGATTGGGGAAGGGAACCCCATGAACTGTGTTGAATTGAACTATTGGAAAGGCTACAAGCCCAAATGAGGGAGACCTGTGTTGAATTTAGAAACTGTGTTTGAACTGTGAAAAGAAAAGGCGTGAACTTTGTTCAACGTTAACGTGGAAGGCCAATCGGGCCCGACCCATGTTTATGAAGTGCCTTTTGATGTTTTGAGCCAGAGTGTGTCATCCTTCCGATGTGTACCGCCTTACTCTGTGCTGTCCAACGTGGGGAAGAGAGATGACTCAACCACTTTTTTTTTATTTTTATTAATTTCATTATAACACTGACTTTCCTTTGCATACACATTCCCCATTGAACTTTTTCCATAAGAGATAGGGCAGGCATTCGTATTTTTTAGTATAGGCCATTTTGATTTGATAAAGATGGACTAGGATTGTGTTTTCTTTATTATTTGATGGCGAGATTACTCCTATTGCAGCTATAGGGCAAAGTAGGAGTTTTACAAACCCCAAGAACTTAATAAAGGTTTTCAAAACTGGTAACTTTTGTGTCAATGTCATACCTGTGATACCATGTATTCCTTACATGCAGAAGATGGTAAGAAATGGAACAGTGAAAGAGGAGCAGTATTCAGAAGAAATGAAGAACCAGAAACAATTAGAAGAGGGGAGCATCAGTCAACTGAAGAGCACAGCCATGCACCTCAAGGCCTGACTGAAGGAATAACCAGTGCAAGAATGCGTGAATCATAAGAAGAGGGACTAAGCGTGCCCAGGTGGGAAAAGAGCCCAGGAAAGTTAGGCGACTATGGACCTTATTACATTTGTATCATATTCAAGGAGGTGTGTGCAACCTAGTCTGCTTTCGGTCTCTGTACCCTGTCATCGTGCAAGGACATACGCAAGAGGCAGAGGCGGAGGCGCGGGAGCAGTGCGTAGGAAGGCGCGCGCAGTGGGAGGGAGAGGAAATGCTGCAGGGTTTGTGGTGCTCTCACCCAAGACTTTACAGAGGTATTCTGTCTTCTTTAATATACAGACCAGTAATCACTGTGATAAATAAACCACATCTCTAAATAACCAAACCTGAGTGAAGCCTCATTTAAGGGTTGTGTGCACTTTGTTGAAACGCACACCTAACCACAAAAGCCTTCCTGCTGTCTGAAATTTCACTATACCCTCTCTTCTATAAACTATGTCTTCACTTCAGTTCTCCCTCTGAGCCTTTATTGAATTGTTTTCGTATGAATAGGCTTCGGCGGCAGCATTTCATGTGCTTTGAAGTCTGTTCTGTTTTTCCAGAATCTCCATACCTTCGGGTGTGTGCGTAAAACCCGGAAAACGCAGGAACAGTACCTTAATATATAAAAAGGCAGCAAAACCCACCTGAAAATGATGCAAACACAAATGAACAATATTTTGGAAATGAGAAATCAACAACAATAAGCTCTTCATTAACTAATTACTGGCCAAAATATACATTTTATCACGAAAAGGTATCCGGTACAGTACCATAACATACAAAATGGATGCAAAACCCACCTGAAAATGTTTCAAACATGCACGAAGAACATTTTGGAAATTAGGAAGGTTGAACAATGTGCTGTCATTAACCCATTACCGCCCAAAATCTACATTTTAACACAAAAAGGTACCCGGAACGGGGCACAAAAGTACCTCAATATATAAAATGGCAGCAGAACCCACCTGAAAATGCTGCAAACATGGATGAAGAACATTTTGGAAATAAGGGAGGTGAACAATGTGCTGTCATTAACCCATTACTACACAAAATCTACATTTTAACACAAAAAAGTACACAGAACAGGCTGGAATGGTACCATAATATATAAAAAGGCAGCACACCCCATCTAAAAATGCTGCAAGCATGCATGAAGAACATTTTGGAAATGAGAAAGGTACAAGAATATGCTGTCATCAACACATTGCTGATAAAAATCTACATTTTAACACCAAAAAGTACATGGAACGTGCCAGAACGGTACCGTAATATATAAAAAGACAGTGAAACGGACCTGAAAATGATGTAAACCCAGAAAAAGAACATTTTGGAAATTAAGGAGGTGAAACAATGTGCTGTCATTAAACCATTAATGCCCTAAATCGACATTTTAACACAAAAAAAGTAGCTCTAACAGGCATAAATGGTACCAAAATATATTTAAAAAAAGGCAGCAAAACACACCTGAAAATGATGAAAACACTCATGAAGAACAATTTGGAAATGAAGAAGGTTAAACAATGTGCTGCCATCAACCCATTACTGCCCAAGATCTACATTTTAACACGAAAAAGTTCATCGAACGGGCCAGAACGGTACCGTGATATATGAAAAGGAAGCGAAACCCAACTGAAAACACTGAAAACTTGCTTGAAGAACATTTTGGAAATAAGGGAGGTTGAACAATGTGTTGTCATTAATACAGAACTCCCCAAAATCTACATTATAACAAAAAAAAGTACCCAGAACATGACAGAACGGTACCATAACATATAAGAAGGCAGAATAAATCACCTGAAAATGATGCAAACACTCATGAAGAACAATTTGGAAATGAGGAATGTTAAACAATGTGCTGTCATTAACCTATTACTGGTCAAAATCTACTTTTTATCACAAAATAGTACCCGGAACAGGCCGGAATGGTACCACAACATATAAAAAGGCTGAAAAACTCACTGAAAATGATGCAAAGACACTGTGAGAAACCAGAGGTTGTCTCACTGTCTGGTCCCCAGGATTTCTTGCTCAGATGGCCAGGGCACGGCCATCACCTTTGGATCCAGACCCTGGGAGTAGACGAGTGCGGGAGGGTAACCTGGGTGCGAGGTCCTTGGGGAGTGAGGTTGGGACACCCAATGGTGAGACGCGGTATCCCCCCCTTTTCAACACCTATACCCCATCCTAACCCTCCCTTTCCTGCACAAACACTGAGCTGAGGAAGACAATATCTGTTATAACAACCTAAAACAGACCCTATGCCAGAACCCCATACTAAAAGTGGAAGACTTCTCTAAAGAATTCCCCTTAAAAACTGATATCTCCCGGACAGGATTAGGAGCGGTATTATCCCAAGTACATGATGGCTTAGAATATCCCATCCCATTTGCTAGTTGTAAACTATTCCCCAGAGAAAATAACTATTCTGTATTAGAATTAGAAGCCCTTGCCATCAAATGGGCAGTCAGCCATCTTTGATACTATCTACTGGTAAAGAAATGTACACTTGTCACTGACCACTCACCCCTAGTATGAATAGGTCAGAGCAAAGAGTCTAACCCTGGAGTCATGCAATGGTTCTTGGACCTGCAACCCTACTGTTTGACCGTGGAACACTGTAAAGGTAAAGATCAAGGGAAAGTTGACTTCCTTTCCTGATTCTCTTGAGAAACAGATGAGTCCACATCGCATAGGGGAAGGGCATGTGAGAAACCAGAGGGTTTCTCACCGTCTAGTCCCCAGGGATCTCTTGCTCAGGTGGCCAGGGCGCGGCCATCGCCTTTGGATCCAGACCCTGGTGGTGGACCAGTACGGGAGGATAACCTGGGTGAGGGGGCCTTGGGGAGTGGGGTTGGGACACCCAATGGTGAGATGCTGTATCCCCCCTTTTGAACACCTCTACCTCTTCCTATTTTTTAGGATATTCTGATTTTTCAACTCCCGTTTCCCCCTTTCCTGCACAAACACTGAGCCGAGGAAGGGGAGGTCTGAGAGAAAACAGACTAACAATCAAGCATTACACCGGACATGTCCCAGTAGTATAGTCAGGCAGAGTCAGGCAATTGATCACAATTGCATACACCTGATACCCATTGAACTTCCCCACATGGATAAAAGGTGGAGCACTGTCACACTCTGAGCGAGGCAAAGCACGAGACGGATCCGTTCTTCAGGGACAGCAGCAAAGCAGATGGAGCAGGACGGCAGGCAGGGATGCAGAATTAAGGAGTAGAGTGCCCGTGGGTGCCCCAGCCAATGATTGTTACCTCCAAAGAGTCTTGAAGGCTGCCCAAGTGAAAAAGCACAGTGAATCGACATTGTGTACAAAAAATACCAGCAGCCTTTCCGGGTGAACCGCCAATTAAGGAGGTGAAGCAGCAGCTGTGGTATCAACTTGGCTCCCAGATCAAAGAAGCGACAAAGAAACCAACACAGCCAGTGAGTTAAAGAAAGCAGTGAAAGGCCGGTCTGTGTTGAAGATAAAATTGCAAGCGGCAACAGTGTTTCGCGTATACTGAGAAGACGCAAGTGAGCGTAAAATATGAAGGAGCTGTTAAAGCATTGCTGTACTGTGAATTGAACAAGTGAGAAGTGATACAAGACAACAGAATGGTTTGGCATAGCGGAAGTGGCCAATCGAAGGTCCCTGTTTAACGTGTACAGTTGTGAAAGCGGAAAACTGAAATAGAAAAATAAGTGCCAAGTATTGAACGTTTAAAGCGCTGAATGAAATATGAAAAATGAACTGAAACTGAAGTCGTCATGCTGAGGTATTCCTAAAACCCCTTGCACATTCAAAAGCCTTTGATAGGAAAAGCAGTTGTGATTTGAAAGGTCAGAGCCCGGCAGAGGGAGACCTGGAGTGAACTGTGAGAAAGCATGACTAGAAGGTCCGAGCCCAACAAAGGGAGACCTATAGTAAACTGTGATTTAAGAAAGAGAAACTGAACTTTGTTTTTTTTATTTTGACCAACCCAACTCATCCTGCGAACAAGAGACATTGTGCGAACAAGAGACTTTTTGCATGTAAGGCCCCGGCCCGCATCCTGAGCTGCATCCTTGTGTCTAAAGCCGGAATGTGTCCCAATACCCGAGTGTGCCACATTATCCTGTGCTAAAAACGTGGGGAAGGGAGTTTTTGCTCAGCCACCTTGACATATTGTCTTGAACACTGTTTTTGTTTTACATATACATATCTCCCTCACATGATAGGTATTCATAAAACCCCTCGCACATTTGAAAGTCTTCGATAGGAGAAGCAGTTGTGATTTGAAAGGTCTAACCTGGAACGAACTGTGAGAAAGCGTGAATAGAAGATCCAAGCCAGACTGAGGGAGGCCTTCTCCGCGTCGATCAACACTAGTTGGTCGTTTTTTTGGCCCCATATATTAGGTGGATAGTTTTGCGGCTTGTCGTCGAAGGATGAATCCAACTTAGTCAGGGTGTATTATAGAAGGCATATGGGTTTCGAGTCTGGCTGCTAATACTTGTGTGTATATTTTAGCATCGATGTTGAGGAGGGAGATGTGGCGGTAGGATGCGCACTGTATCGAGTCCTTACCTTCTTTGGAGGTTACTGAGATTAGTGCTTCAGAGAATGATTCGGGGGCCATTCCTGTCTGGAGAACATGGCTAAATAGTTCGACCATGAAGGGGCGGAGGCGTCCCAGGAAGGTTTTGTAAAACCCAGTGGTGTAGCCATCGTTTCCTGGTGCCTTCCCCGTCGGGAGTCTTTTGATGGCGTCCTCCACTTCGTCAGGGGTTATGGGGGATTCTAGCATATCTACTTTGTCCCGGGTAAGCTTTGGCATGGTGATCTCTTTCATGTATTGGTCCATTTGGCTGTCTCCCTGTGCAGTTTCGGAGGTATATAGTTTTTTCGTAGAAATCAGCAAAGGCCTCAGGAGTACTATTGGGATCTGTTGTCTGGGAATTATTAACACTTTCTATGGCCGTGACCCATCTATCAGCCCGTTGACCTCTTAATCTGGCCGCCAGTAATGCGTCGGCTTTATCCCCTTTCTCGTAATGTTTTTGTTTCAGAAATTGCTGTTTACGTACAACTAGCCCTTCCTCCAGCCGGCGAAGTTCTTCCATTTTCTGGGCCGCCTCTGCTATTCTTTCTCTTCTCTCGGCATCGTTGGACTGCGCCTGGAGGTCTAACTGTGAAATCTCATTTCTGAGTTTATTTTCTATCAGGGCCCTCTCTCTTTTCTTGGCAGCCCCCTCCCTCATCAGTATACCCCTCCATGTCGCCTTTCCCGCCTCCCATACCGTGTTTCTGGACACCTCCCCCGTATTATTCAGTTCAAAATATTCTTTGATTTCCTTCGATAATTGCTCGCGGAATATGGGGTCTTTCCAACATGACTGTTACAGCGCCATTTTGAGTTTTTGTGCGGCAGCGCTATAAGACTAAGGGTAACGGTGACCATATCGTGGTCCGACCAGGAGATGTGGGTGATCACTGCTGTGGACATTGCATCGATTAAGCTGGGGGTGAGATATATGTAGTCAATTCTTGTATATGTGGAGTGTGGGTTCGAGTAAAATCCCGCCTGATGGGGGTGTAAATGACGCCACGCGTCATGTAATCTGTATATGTTCATCATTTTGATCACTTTGGTGCGACTGCTATCGGGTGGTTCATTCGCTCGTTGGTTGCCGGCTTGTCTGTCAAGTGTAGGGGCTGCCCACATATTAAAATCGCCTCCAAAAATAACTTTCCCTTTGGCCTCAATCATCACCTTTGGGACCATATGCTGGAGGTAGCAGGACTGTCCTCTGTTGGGTGCATAAATGGAGGCTAGTGTGATGGTAGTGTTGTGTAGACTACCTACTAGTACGATTGCTCTACCTACCACATCCGACCAGGTTTTGCTAACCTCGAATTTGAGTCCCTTTCTGATCAGGATACCCACCATGGCTTTCTGTAGGACGCCTGAGCTCCAATATTCAAGCCCAAACCTGGTGTAGAGAACCTTGCGTTCTTCCCCACATATATATCTAGTCTCTTGGAGAAAGAGTATGTCAAGTTCTGCAGCATGGGGTCTGGCATGGATTCACATGCTCATGAATATTCCTGTCGTCAGACTGGGAATCCTCGGTAAAGAAAAAAATCAGTATCAGTTTTGTTTCTTCTGATCTGTCTTTCTTAGTAGTAACCAATCACTGGTCTCTGGGTCATACTGCCCCCAGCCAATGACTGCCCTCTCCCTAAGCCCTCCCCCTGGCAGCCATCCTCAGATTTTTACTGCACGTTCAAGTGTTGGGAGTCCTCGTGCTTAGATCTCAAGCTTTTTTCTGCTTTTTGCGCTTTTTCAAAGAGTTTATTCTCATTTTTCATTCAATCGAGCCTGAAGCTCCACTGTTTCTACTTCCGATCAACGGGGACCCATTTCGGATTTTTCCACGCCCCTCAAGGGCGAAGTTTTCTTCGAGTTACCCTTCTTGGAGGATTCCAGAAGATTCTGCGTCCTACCTCGTGGACATGGCCCAGGACTAGGGAAGCTCGACACCCGGATCCGAGCTGTTTAGGAACTGCCGTGGATGCGGATTACAGAATGTGTTCAAGGAGGACGGGCATTCGAGATGTCTCTACTGCCTTCACGAAGACAAGACGCACGTGGAGAAGGACTGTGCGTTTTGCATGACCATGTCGTAACGGACTATGAGGGATCGTCGGTCCCGCCTCGCCAACTGGCTGGAAGGAAAGAGCCCAGCAGGGGAGAAGAGGAAGAAGTCTGATCGGTCTCCTAAGTCCTGTGAGGGCGCTCAGGCGACGCGGGCCCAACAAAAGGCAAAGCACTGCAAGTCCGCAGGCACTGGGAGCGCCGAACGGTCGTGCTCCTTGGCTGCCAGGCAGGGCGCACTTTCTCCTACGGCATCAACCATGAGCCAAAGCTCTGGCTCGGGGAAGAGAAAATCCGAGAACCCGGCTGACCTTCTGGAGAGGACCCGGTCGATCTCGAAGGAGCCAGCCGAGTGGGAGCGTGGCAGTGACCCTCCCCCCAAGGTGAAGGCCTGTAGCGCACACAAGGTGTCAAAGGCCTTGATTAACCCGGCTAAGGCCTCTATCGAGGGAGTCGCGGCGGCCCTGGCAAAGCCTGTGGAGGCTACCCCAGTGGAGGCGACCTTGGGGCCCAGAGTTTCCCTGCCACCATGGAGGGAATCCTCTTTTCAGCCCATCGACAAAAACCCTGTGAAGACCCCGGTGGAAAAAGAGGGGGGGGCGGTGGCCGTTGCAGACATGGACACAGCTTCATGGGAGGAGCTGGTTGAAGTCGTGAAGGGCCTAGACAGGAGGTTTGAGGCGGTCCGATCCCACAGGAGGGACCCCGAGGAGGTGGACGAAGAGCGCGATGGTGGCGCCGACGAGGCTCCTGTGGAGGAGCGGCAACCATCACACCCGTCGCAACCCGTGCCCGAGCCTCAGGACAGCTCGGCGGCCATTTTGATGGCAATCCAAACCTTATGCCCCTCACCCCGACGGATGACCCAGCGGAACCGGGCCCATCGGGAAGCCCTCCAAGCAAGCGGAGGAGAGTTCATCCCCCTCCGCTTTTCCAGCCCTCGCGGCCCACTCAGCCTTCATCCCCTTCCCCTGATCCAAGGGATGACACGGGAACGGATACGGCCATGACGGGGACGGATGACGACGGTGGTGACAACGGGATGGGCCTTCTGTCACCACTCCCTTGGGCCTCACCGCCCGACGAGATTGGCTCCTTCCATGCCATGATTGCCAGGGAATCCAAGCTTTTCCAGCTCTGCCCCGAAGAGCAGAAGAAGGAAGGCTTCCTCTATCAGCGGCACGAGGCCAAGAGGAAGACGGTCCTCGTGGTACCATTGATTGACGATATCTGGGAGGAGGGACTCTCTCTCCTGAAGAACCCATCCATGACGCCTGCCAAGAGGCATAGGTACGAGAAGAAGTACCGGGTCCCCGATTCTGCCCCATTGTGCTTCAGGGCACAGCCAACCCTCGACTCGGTCGTCTCGGTGGCGGCCAAGAAGAAGGCGGTGGGGGCGTCATCCTCAACTTCGACCTCCCCACCAGATGGCGAGGGGAAGATGCTGGACGCAATGGGACGACGATAGGCAGAATCCTGTGCAGTTCCCTTAGGGAGCACTACACAAGATTAGGACTACAGGCGAGAGCAATAAATCCCCTTTGGTATCAGTCTGTACCACAAAGATTTAGTTGGTAGCTGTGGCTGAGCAGTCAGACTTATCTCAAGAGGGAGATGAGCAGTATTCAGGGTTTACACAATAGGCCTACTGTACTATGGCACAAGGAAACACTGACCAAAGCTTTGTACTAAAAAGTAGATATATTTATTTTATACACTTCTAATAAAACACATGTATCACAGTCATCAAGCAAGCTAAATTAAGTCAAAGGAAAAATATACACACATACAAGTTAAATTGTAGACCAAGTGAACCAGAGTGAAAACTGAGCAAAACGGCACAGTGACAACTATACACAAGGGATCCTCTAACAATTCCTCATAAGTTAGGGAAAGCACAAGTTATCTAGAAATAGGTTCTTATACACCCTAGTACCACTTCCCATCAGTTTGCTAACAATGCATCAGTATGCATACTTAAGGCAATACTTAAAATGAGAACTGAGTAAAATGGCATTTCACAATGATTAGAAAAGGGAAGGAAGGGGTGGGTGTAAGAATTAGGTGCACCAACACAGTTCTCAGTGAGAATCAATCTAAAGAATGCAGGTCTAACAAATGTGACCAGAGTCAGTAGGCCTGTGCCAGAGTCGGTGGTACAGGGCAAGGGCCCAGGAGCAAAATGTTCTTGTAGCTGCAGTCAAGTCTTTGGTTAACGATTTTGAAAAGGTGGATGCAGAGGGCGAAAGACAATATTAAGAGAGAGGGGCGGCCAACCCAACAGGTAGGTAAAGGATTTAAAACACCTTTAGTGCTACCGCGTGATGAAAGGGCGGCCTGGCGGAACATTGTACCTTAAAATGAAGAAGTGGCTCCTGTGGTGGCGGTTGTTCCTGGTAGTTCCTGCAGTTCGGGTAATCCGGCAGAGGAAGTGATGCTCTCCTCGTGGAGGAAGGTTCGAGTTACTGCACTACCCAGGGATGAAACCAGTCGTGGTGCTGCCCGGCGAATAAAAGGTACGCTCCTTTAAATTCGCGGTCCGGGTGGACTGGTGCCTGGCTATCTGGCCTCCGAGTACAGGGTACGGGAGATTCGACCTAGGCAGGTCCGGGAATGCGTTTGGCAAACTGGTTGGCCCCACCAGCTCAAGGGAAGAAGGCTCTTGCAGATGAAGATCTTCTCTCGTCGTGTGGAAAAAAGTGGTGAGACGCTGCAGCAGGGCTTCACCGGTGGTTCAGTCGTTGCAGATGTCTTTGGCTTCTCTCCTCTCCTCTTAGGCTTCTTAGTTCCAGTAGCGACGTCTTGCTCTTCCAGTCCTCAAGACCCTGCTTTTATGCAAAAAGAGCCACATTCATACAGCCTAGCTGTCACTCACACAGTGGAGTGGTCATCTTGGTGGGAGACCCTCCAGCCTATCAGGATAGAGTGCGACATGGGTTTCTGAGGCAACCCTGTCCAGGGGTCCTACTCCCCCTCCCACACAATGGACCCACCCCAGACTCAGTGGCGCCGAAAGGAGGGTTTCTTGGTGGAAGCCCGCCAAACGGACGAACAAAGGATCCCCGACCTGGGTTAGGAGTTTAGAGAAAGACACGAGAAAGAAGTTATATTAAAGTTCTGGCAAATAAAACCTACCGGAGCAAAGTTAATATTAAAATGCACCAGCAGTATGTTAGAGGCTGTCAGAAAAAGTGGTAGCCTCGAACAATGGGAAAATCTCATAGGGAAATATTTGCGGTCGAATATTTATGGTAGTAACCACTGCCACCAGCCAGAAACTTTTGAGAGAGGGACTTTACTGTACTCCCTCAAAAATGAACCTAAGGGAAAACTATTAACCCTTTCCAGTACCTCCATAGTAAGATGGGTTGTACTGGTTAAGTTCATAAGATTTGACTAGTAAAGTCAATGGGGACTTTACATGCCCTGGGAGACAGTAGTCAGTTCCAGGGTATGGAGTCTATGTTTGGGGGTCGCTACAACACCCCTGTGTCCCTGCACTGAGGGTGCTGTGTAACACATGTGAATAAAGATGGTTCCTATGGGGGAGAGAAAATCCCATAGGCATTAAACACAAAAATAGCCTAGAACACACATAGCAAAAATGCGAGTGGTAAAAAGAGTCTCACTCTTAGCAGGTAAAATGAAACAAACCCTTCAAATCCAGCAAAGCTGCTGGGGGACTCTATAGGTAAGGGAAATTAGCCATATAATGAGAATTCTCCCTAACAGCGGCGACAACGATTAAGGTGGCCAACGCCCTAGCGATTGTGGCCCGCTACGACAGGGAGCTGTGGTACAAGATCGCTCGCCTGCTGGACTTCCTACCAGACGACAAGAGGTCGGAGGCCCTGGAGATCCTGTAGGAAGGTGAGGTGGCTTCGGACCACACCATGACGGTGGCCACGGATATCGCTGACACCGGATTCCGCCAGTTGGGCAACAATGTTTGCCTCCGACGGTGGGGATGACTCAAGGCAACTGATTTCCACCAGGACGTGCAAACCAGAGTTCTGGAAATGCCCTTCGATGGGAACAACCTGTTTGGGAAAACAGTGGATGAGTCGCTTCAGGCCATCAAGAACGACACCGAGACAGCTCGGGCCTTGGGAGTGTTGCAGCAACGACGGCCGCCCTTTCGGAACGCTGAAAGCAGACAGGGTGCCTCCAAGGGATCCAGTGGCGGCTCCTCAACATACCGCCAGGCAGCCCTCTCCTCATCGCAGGAGGCCTACAGAGGACGCGGCAAGTCAGGAGGATCTTGTTGTCGTCGCCAACGAGGCCAAGGCGACAAGGCTGCTCCAAGCAGGATTGAACCGGCCGTAGCGTCGGACCCCCACCGAAGCACCCCGGTGGGAGGCCGGCTGGCGAAGTTCGTTAGCGTGTGGGAATCCATCTCCACCGACCGTTGGGTGCTGGATGCCCTGGCCCACAGGCAGATTCTTGAATTTCTAAAGAGGTGCCCCTGCATTCCTCGTGTGGCCAGGAAGGAAAATCACATCCCTCAACTGCTGTTAGAAGTAAGGGCGATGCTCAAGAAGGGTGCCATCGAGCTCGTCCCGAAGAGGCTCCGGGGCTCCGGAGTGTACTCAAGGTACTTCCTCGTCAGAAAGAAGACAGGCGGTTGGCGCCCCAACCTGGACCTGCGACGGCTAAACAAATACATCAAGGCACAAACGTTCAGGATGGTCACCATTCAGCATGTGCTGGGACAGCTGGAGGAGAGTGACTTCCTATTGTCGCTGGACTTGGAGGATGCTTACTTCCACATCCCCATTCTAAAAGGGCACCGAAGGTTTCTCAGATTCGTAGTCCAAGGACGGCACTACCAATTCAAGGCCCTACCATTCGGACTGAAGTTGGCACCCAGGGTGTTTACCAAGTGCCTCGCGCCAGTGGCGGCACGGCTGCGCCTGCAGGGGATCCACGTCTACCCCTACCTGGATGACTGGCTCATCCGTGCAAGGACAAGAGAACTGGCCATCGAACACACAGCGGAGACTGTCCAACTTCTCACGGATCTGGGATTCTCCATCAACTACTCGAAATCCCACCTGGTCCTGGCGCAGGTCGCACTGTTTCTGGGAGCCAAGCTCGATACAGTGGCATGGTTGGCCTCGCCGTTGGAAGAGATCCGTTGGAGGAGAGGACGAGGGCCATCTTGGGCAAGGTGCAGCGCCTCCTGGCCATGGATGTGGCCAGGGTGAGATCCATCAAGTCTCTGCTAGGAATGATGTCCTCATGCATCTACCTGGTGCGCCTGTGCAGGCTACGGATGCGTCCTCTACAAGAGTTCCTCGACGCCCGTTGGATGCAAGCGACGGGCAGCTTCGAAGACAGGTTCCCGCTAAACGAGGTTTTCTGCCAAGCGATTCGATGGTGGGGCACCCGCACGCATCTCGCGGCGGGCAAGGACTTTCAGACCCCAGCACATCCGGAGACAGTGACGACGGACGCCTCCCTGGAGGGATGGGGAGCGCACACCGGAGATCTACACGCGAGAGGCCTTTGGCTCCCGGAGGAGAGGTCTCTCCACATCGACATCCTGGAACTCCGAGCAGTGTTCTGGGCCCTCAGGTCGTTTGTCCCGTCCCTCAAGGGCAAGGTGGTGAGGATCTTCACTGACAACACCACCACGATGTTCTACATCCGGAAGCAGGGAGGCACCAGATCCCCAGCCCTCTCCAAGGAAGCCCAGGATCTGTGGCACTGGGCCGTCACCCAGGGGATGTTTCTGGTTCCCTTCCATCTAGCAGGAATAAAGAACGTTGTTGTCGGCTCACTCAGCAGGGAGCTGCGCTCGTGCCACAAGTGGGAACTGCATCATGATCAAGTGGATCAACTTTTCCAACGATGGGTCAAACCCCAGATCGACCTGTTTGCGACGGCGACAAACTCCAAGTGCCAGAGGTTCGCCAGCAGGTTTCCCCAGCGGAGGAGCATGGGTGATGCTTTCTCGTTCCGCTGGGACGGCCTGTTCCTTTATGCGTTCCCTCCGTTGCCGTTGCTGCTCCGACTCATCAACCAACTCAAGAGGTTCCGGTGCAGGATGATCCTCGTCGCACCGTCGTGGACGAGGCAGATCTGGTTCCCGGACCTTCTGGACTTGTCAGCGTCCCCCCAGTCAGACTGTCGACGGACACAGATCTTCTCTCCAGAGAAGGAGGCACCATCCTCCATCACGACCCGGAGTCACTGAACCTGCAGGCCTGGCTCCTACAGCGCTAGAGTTTGGAGGGTACGATATCCTGGTGGACTGCAAGGAGGTGCTTGCAAAGGCCAGGGCGTCCTCGACTCTAAAATGCTATGGACACAAGTGGAAGAGGTTCTCTGTCTGGTGCCATGCACAGAAGATTAACCCTCTGCGAATTACGGCCCCCCCAAGTGCTGCCGTACCTGCTGTCGCTGGCCAAGGCGGGGCTGGCTCACGCTTCCATCAAGATCCATCTTGCAGCGATTTCCCGTTACACCAGAACTACAGGACGGTCATCCCTGTGGTCTCATCGCCTGGTGAAGGAATTTATGAAGGGACTGTTCCGATCGTTTCCGCCGGTTAAAGCTCCGGCCCCGGCATGGGAGCTCAACGTGGTGCTGACCAGGCTCATGGGGCCGCCATTCGAGCCTCTGCATTCGGCATCGTTGAAATTTCTGTCGTGGAAAACAGCGTTCCTTGTGGCCATCACCTCTGCACGACGAGTGGGGCAGATCCAGGCCCTATCTTGCAAGCCTCCATACTTGACTTTCCACGAGACGAGGGTAGTGCTGAGGACTCACCCCTCCTTCATGCCCAAGGTGCCGTCGGACTTCCACCTCAATGAGCCCTTGGTGCTGCCAGTTTTCTTCCCGTTGCCTTTGTCGCCGTCCGAGAGGACTTTGGTAGTGCTGAGGATTCACCCCTCCTTCATGCCCAAGGTGCCGTCGGACTTCCACCTCAACGAGCCCTTGGTGCTGCCAGTTTTCTTCCCGTTGCCTTCGTCGCCGGCCGAGAGGACTTTGCACTCGCTAGATGTAGCTAGAGCGCTAAAGTTCTACGTGGACTGCACGAAGAGTTATCGGAGGACATCACAGCTTTTTGTGAACTTTGGACCTGTGAATCAAGGGAAGGCTCTCTCGAAGGCTTCCATTTCCAGATGGGTCTACGGCTGCATCATGCACTGTCATCGGTTGGCAAAAAGAACACTACACGCAGTGTACCGACCGTTGCCCGGACATCCAAGAGCCCATTCGACCAGAGCGATCGCTGCTACCACAGCGTTCTTGTCTGGTGTGCCCCTGCTGGACATCTGCAGGGCTGCTACGTGGAGGTCGACGCACACCTTCACGAGATTCTACTGCGTTCGCCCGGGATTCCAGGGAGGAGTCCAGAGATGGCCAAGCAGTGCTGCGCAACCTGTTTGCCTGAAGGTTGGCCTGGTGAGGAGGTAAGAGTTGCTTAATGTTGAGTTTATGTAATGCTTAATGTTGAGCCTTGCCACCTCCCATGGTTGTGCATGTGTGTACTGCTATGTATTCTTATATTCATGAGCATGTGAATGCATGCCAGACCCCATGCTGGAGAAGGAACAAGTTACTTGCCTGTAACTGTTGTTCTCCAGCATGGGTCTGGCATGGATTCACATGCGAACCCTCCCTCCTACCCCTCTGCGGCTCTTCACTTGGTCATACTGCCACTTTGCGTGCTACAAAATCTGAGGATGGCTGCCAGGGGCGGGGCTTAGGGAGAGGGCAGTCATTGGCTGGGGGCAGTATGACCCAGAGACCAGTGAATGGTTACTAGTAAGAAAGACAGATCAGAAACGAAACTGATACTGATTTTTTTCTTTACCGAGGATTCCCAGCCTGATGACGGGGAATATTCATGAGCATGTGAATCCATGCCAGACCCATGCTGGAGAACAACAGTTACAGGTAAGTAACTTGTTCCATTGGCTCTTTTGAATTCTCGGGAGACTAGTGACCTTTTTGTGGAAGAATTAAGTCCCTTGACGTTCAAAGTGCCAGTCTTGATGGATCCGGGTCTGTAAGCTATTGTGTCAGCTATCTGCGCCATCAATATTTTGCCTGATCATTGGTTCCCTACTGTTACAATTCAATGTCAACATTCTAAAGTTACATGCCACATTATTTTCGCCTGTCGCAACCATTTTGTCTGCACCTCTTCCTCCCCCCTGCCCCACTTTGAACATTCGTGGCGTCCAATCCATCTGGGTTATCTTGACCAGATCAGTTTCGGACCACCAGTGAAGATCTTACCCCATTTGGTCCTTCAACTTAACACTTCTATTTAAAGTGAGGCCCCCATAGTTCCCCCTTATTCCGTTTCCGTTCCAAAAGCAATCAACACTTCTACTGAAAATGAGTTCCTCGTGTTTTCCCTCCCCCCATTCGTTTTCGGATCACTTCTTCGTTAGAATCTTACTTTCTATTAAGTCTATCAGTCTTGCCCATTTGTTAGTTTATGTCTGGCCTCGAGGTTGGAGCACTGTGCTCAGAACAAGCCAGTAAATTTCCCTCTCGGATCGACTTTTGATCAACTTCTTCGATCTGATCTGAGATGTTCAGTGTTCCATGTCGGACGGTGCATTCATCCTCCTAAACTTCCATGCGCCATGGATCTTCTTTCATCTTGCTCCTTTGATCCTCCACTCTACGTCTCTATTTCTTGCATTGTCAGAGGCTGATCCTCTGTCCTGCCCTCCTACCATGTCCGCTATTCATCCGGCAATTTCCTTTTCAGTTTTCAGTTGTATCGTGTTGCCCTCCCATTCAAATGATAGTGAGAAGGGGTATACCCACCGATATCTTACTGCCTTATCTTTTAAGAATTTGGTGAGTGGGAGACACTTCCTCCTCATAGCCAAGGTAAGAGAAGAGAGATCTTGGTAGATGGTTATATTTGCTCCTTCCAAGGGGATGTGCGTACCACGCCTGACCTTGTCTAGGACACAAGCCTTATCTGTGTAGGTGTGGAATCTGGCCCGTATTGTTCTTGGACCTCCAGATGTTCTGCCTGCACAATGAATGCAGTCGAGTTTTGGCTCGTCAATTTGATTCACCTTCAAAGAGTATTTTTATCAATGCGTGTAGTTTTATTTTTAGCTCAAGGCCCGTTTCCCCCTCTTTTTCAGGAACACCAAAGACACAATCACAGCTCTTTTAACTACAGAGAGGTGTCTAGCCGTGGAGTCTTGGTTTGGCTTAGTTAAGCAAGGATGCCTTCAGACTGATTCCAGGAATTAGTTGTAATGTTGATGCCTTTTCTTGGTTTATTGTGGGCTTGACAAGACCGGTATGTTGCGGTACTGTATGCGGTTTTTGCAGTGAGGAGAGAATGGGGGGAAACCGCTTTGTTTTGTTTCACCAGAGGTTCCTCTTTACTCACACCGCATGGCTGTTCAAGATGGGGACTGATGCATGTCCCCTAAAGGCACTCAAGTGTGGGACCTTGTACCTTTGTCCAAACTTTGGATGAAGGGTCGGTACAGTGGTAGAGGGGTCCCGGGCTTTATGGATTCCTTTCTCCACTCCGGTGTTGCTGTGCGGGGGGCTGCGTGTGCTTGAGACCAGGTAGTCTATTGAAGTGATGGACGTTCTGTGCAGCGATAGTCGATGTGTTTATGTGGTTCACCCTGTGGTATGGTTCCGTCTGTTTCCTTTACTTCTTGCTCCCAGGGGTGCGTGTTGTCAGGCGTTTCATGGTGAGAACAATATTGGATTAACAACTGATTGGGTTCCCCCCTTCTTGTGTAGTGTGGCCTAATTTTCCTTAAATGAGTTGTGGGCTCAGAATGGGCCGTGGCCTTACCCACCACAACGGCACTAGAGTGGTGCATGAAATGTGACTGATTTGTGAGTTTAAGCAGTGGTCACTCACCATTCTTTTCTTGCTGCATTTTGGTTCTCCGCCTCATGGATGGTGGTGCTTCGGAGATCTTGTGCCTCTTCTGGGGTCTTGGGGCCTTCCGCTTTGTGCAGTCCCCGGGTGTGTTAGGGTGGTCTTGGAGAAGCTTGGGCCATGGGACGACACTCCAGCGTTTTTTGTCCCGGTCCTTTCTGGGTGGTGCCTCTTTCTGTGTCGGTTAAGCGGTCAAGTATTTCTGTGTTTGCACACCGCAGGCGCTTCAAGGCGGTGCACCGTCTAGGCCAAGGTGAGTCCAGCGGTGACCGCTCCTTGCCGTTGCCGTGATGCGTGGTTCTGAGGCTCAGGGGAGCATGTTGTTACGGAGCCCAGGTCCGCTCGCTGTCCTTGTTTCTATCCTCGGAAGAGTCTCTATTTAGTCCTTATTTCTCTCGAGGATAGTGTAAGGTGACCTGCGTGGCAGACACCTACGCCGCGCTGCAGAGTAGTACCTCGGCCTGGCTGTCCCGAGAATTTCACGTGCGCCTACACCAGTTTCAATTTTGTGCAGCCGGAGCTCTGAGCACCGTCATTTGCAAATGGTGATTTCATGGGGAGTTCTTCTCCAATTTTCACTGGGTTTTCTTCTGCTGGGCGGAGGACACTCATAAAGCTGTGACCCAATTTCTGTCCATGGGGGACTCCAGGAGTCCACTGCAAGGACCATAGGGGCAGAGCTTACACAGAGTGAGTGATCATCCATGCGCCCCCTGGTGGCCAGTCACCAAAATCTACATTTTAACACAAAAAAGGACCTGGAAAAAATCGGAACAGTACCATAATATATAAAAAGGCAGTAAAACCCACCTGAAAATGATACAAACACTGAAGGAGAACATTTTGGAAATGAGGACGGTTAAGCAATGTGCTTTCATTTATCCACTAATGCCCAGAATCTAAATTTTAACACAAAAAAGTACACAGAAGGTACCATTATAAATAAAAACTCAGTGAAACCCATGTGAAAATGATGCAGACACGCATGAAGAACATTTTGCAAATGAGAAAGGTGAAACAATGTGGTTTCATTAACCCATTACTGCCCAAAATCGACATTTATCACGAAAAAGTGCCCGGAACGGGCCAGGACGATACCCTAATAAATAAAAAGGCAGCAAAACCCACCTAAAAAAGCTGCAAACCCATTACTCACTCGTGATGTATCTGCCAGTACCCGGTATGGTATGGTAATGTTTATTTATAAAGCGCCTATACACAAGGCAAGTGTTTCAAAGCGCTCAAGGAGGGTGGGAACATGGGGAAAAAACAGTCGTTCCGAACCCTTGAAATTCTGAGACGATAATCGTCTGCACAGCAGAGTAAGTGCGTATAATACAATTAACAGTTGAGACACAGCAAATAGGCATGACAACGATTTAGCAGTTTTACCAAGTGCAATTAAGGGGTGAAGACAGGGGAGAACAGACAGACGATCTTCAGGCACGATGCATTTGGATCGTGCAAGTGCATAGACGGTTACCAGGGGGGGGGGTCCAAGTGCGCCCAATCGGTGGAGACTGAGGTAAGTGCAGAGAGAGACACTCTCTGGGTCATTTCTTAAGTGCGAGAGAGGACTGGCGGGGGAGCCAGGGTCCTGTGAGACTCTGAGGTTTACCAGGCGGCCAGTCAGCAAGCTGTAAAGAAAAGGAGGGCAGGGTAGAGGGAGAGAGAAGGAAGAGAAGAAGAGGAAGGTCTTAAGGACCTACTAAAATAAAGCTTTAAGTAGCTAGAAAAAGGCATTGTTCACAGCTAAGTCCCTTTTTTTATCGACAAAAATCTCAACTGCAATAAACCATCCTCAAAAACTATTTAAAACCATTGCTGACTTTGTTAAGCAGAATACATATGCACCAGTGAAGGCCTCATCTGTGAACCATGCTAATGGCTTAAATAACTTTTTCAGAGACAACATTTTGAATATTCAAAAAAATATTAGGTCTCGCAGAAATCGAGATAAAATCCTGCAACGTGAGGTTGTCAGCCAAACTATAGAACATATGGGACCAATAATCCAGTTCAGTTTTAAGCAATTATCAGCTGAGGATATTATAACACTCCTATCTGAGCTTAAACCCACAAATGATTCATTCTTCCCATTGCCAGCATTGGTTGCTAAACGATTCTGTTTGGAACTTACACCTTTCATGACTAACTTCGTCAACCTTTCACTCGCACAGGGATTAAACCCGGATGCTTTGAAAATTTCGATTGTCACTCCTTTGCTGAAAAAGGTTGGACTGGACCCGGAGGATTATGGCAATTATCGCCCTATCGCGGGTTTCCCCTGGCCTGGCAAAATCCTAGAGAACGTAGTTACTAAACAGTTATAGGATTTTGTTGAAGAAGCTTGCTTACTCCATCCTTTGCAGTCTGGTTTCCGTCCATACACGGGACAGAGACTGCACTGATGGCGGTTTGGGACGATATGTTGCAGGCAGGGGATGCGGGGAAACTCTCCCTGCTTGTAATGCTTGATCTCTCAGCCGCATTTGATATGGTGGACCATGGCATTTTGCTAGATCGTCTAAATGATCTGGTTAACGTGGACCCAGGGGCACTTCAGTGGTTTACATCCTTTCTCACCAATCGTCAACAAAGTGTCTGGTTTGGAGGATTTCTTTCAGAAATCCTCCTCCAGTGCGGTGGTGTGCCACAGGGATCGGCTCTCTCCCCACTCCTGTTCAATATTCATCTTCGTGCCTGGAAAAATACCATCTCAGGTTTCACTTTATGCTGATGATACTCAGCTGTACATCAGGCTCGATGATGTAGAGGATGCTCTGGCCCTGGTTACCAGATGTTTAGAGGAAATAGGTACATGGATGGAAGAAAACTGGCTGCAACTGAACCCAAAGAAAAAGGAGGTGATTTTGTTTGGCCCTAAACATCTTTTTGACGGATGAAAATGTCCTTGCGGTGGAAGATCGGATTAAATGTAAGACTGGTTGCCTGGTCTATAGATGTTTGCATGGGATGGCATGAGTATATCTGATAAATAAATTGAAACAATACCAACCAACCCGCACCCTTAGGTCGGAGGATCAACTCATCCTTGTAATTCCTAGGATGAAGTGCAGATCTAGAGGAGACCGGTGCTTTTCAGTGACCGGACCCAGATTGTGGAATAGTCTCCCGTTATACCTGAGACAAGCTAACTCTCTGATGAGTTTTAGAGCAGGTGTCAAAACCTATCTTTTCAAAAAATCCTAAGATCTTGGATTACTCCTCAGTTTGTGTTGTTTTCAATATGATCCAGTTGGTCCTCTCTGCCAACTTCACTGTTGGTTCACTGTTTTTCGTTCCATCTGCGCCAGGATACGATTTGGTTCGTTGTGCGCGCGTTTACAAATGCTTAAAAAATTCAAATTCAAAAATCAAATTCAAATTCAAGGAGTTTCCTGAACTTAAGGAGATCAGGCTCAAGACGGAGGGTGGTAGGGTGGCTATTCCAGATGGAGGCCCCCGGCGAGAATAAAGATCTCCCTCCAAAGATCTGCTTAGAGAACCACCGCCTCACTCGCAGAAGGTTGGAGGTAGATGAGCGGAGGGCTCTTGAGGAACAGAATTTGGGTTGGCAGGAGGGTCTTGAACTTGATCCTTGCAGCCACGGGGAGCCAGTGAAGGGATTTCAGCGCCAGAGAGATGCTGTCCCTGGGCTTGAGGCCAAGGATAAGTCTAACGGTTCTGTTCTGGATGAGTTGCAGAGGGCGCAGGGCAGAAGCAGGGAGGTTGAGGAAGAGGCTGTGGCAGTAGTTCAGCCTAGAGAGAACTAGAGCTCTGGAGAAAGTGAGACACTGGGGGAAAGTGAGAAATGGTAGAGTACCTCTGAGGAGGTGTAGCTGATAGTTAGACTTTTTAGAGATGTCTGAGATGTGACAGGAGATGTGAAAGGAGAAGGAGAGAGTGGAGTCGAAAATTACCCCAAAGGTTTTAGCCTTGCAGGTGGGTGCGGGCAAAGGACCAAGGGAGGCCGGCCAGAGTGAGAATGGGAAAGCAGGAGCATATGATATATATGGATATATGGAGTATAACAGATAAAGGTATCAGGGTATGCCAGAAGGGCAGGGAGGATAGCTCAGAGGCAATGTGTTTGTCTTCCAAGACAACGCATAGCAACAAAGGTTTGAATCCCGAACGCGCTCTTAGAAACTGGTCTCCGGTATTAAGAGCGTTATAAAAGAACAATTATAATATGCTTTGTGGTAGAAGAGCACAGTCTTATCATGGAAGTGCTCGAACATATTTATTTATTTTAGCATTTATAAAGCGCATTAAACCGATACGCATCAAGGCAATGGTTACATGAGTACAAGCATCGCAATACATCATCAACATCATAACAAGGATAAATTGTTCCAAAACATGGAAGTGCAAAGAGTCTTAGGTAGGGGGTCCAGACAATGGAGCATCCTGAGTGAACAGCAGACTCTTAAGGGGTTTCCGAAAAACCCAATGCGATTGTTCATATCTGAGGTTGTGGGGAAGGGCGTTCCAGTTCTCAGTAGCAATGACCGGGAAGCTCAATCCCCTAGATCTCTTAAGTCTGAATCTCGGGGGAACCAGTAGGTTGGTATAGATTGACCGTGTAGGCAAGTGCCTTGGTGCAGTGTTAACAAGGCATTTATGCGTGGTAGCCAGAGTTTTGAAGATGATCTGCTGTCGGATAGGGAGCCAGTGCAAATTTTTTCTAGCAGCAGTGATATGCTGCCACCTCGGGATGTTCAGTGCAGCACTGAGAGCATTTTTTTGAATGACCCGCAGTTTATTGAGGATTCGAACGGAAGTGCTTGCAAATAAGGCCTTGCAGTAGTCCAGTCTAGACCCTATAAACGCCCAGCAATAGTGAGGCAGTTGTTGGCAGAAAGTGCCGGCAGGCATTAATCAGTTTCATAGTCTGTGCAGCAGAAGATGCAATGGCGTTGACCTGCCTGTTTAGTGACAGTGCAGTGTCTAGTTAAATGCCCATGGTTTTGACCGAGCTAGATACTGGTATTGTGATCCTATCAATGGTAAAGGATTTGTAGGTTTGGTCAAGTTTGTTGAGAGTGGTTTGTGAACCAGTCAGGAGGATTTACATCTTCTCATCGTTGAGGTATTACAAGTTTGCGGCCATCCAAGCTTGCAAGGTTTGGTAAATAGAATGCAGTGCCTTAGAGTTTGATGTGTAGTTACCCTTTAGGGGCAGGAGAATTTGCATGTCGTCCACATCATTTGTATAATAGATGTCATCAAGGATATCGAATAGGGGTTTGGTGAAGATATTTTACAGGGTAGGTGAGACACAGGAGCCTTGGGGGATGCCGCAAGAGATGAGGGAAGAAGCTGGCGTTTTGATGCCAAAAGCGGCAAATGATTTTAATGATATGGGCACTTGTATTCAGAGGGAGAGCCATGGCCCGACCTGGGTTGCGTCCCAGTTGCGCACACCCACAGCCCGGGCTACGGCCCAGACCAGCAGAGCAGTCCACGGCTGGGGCAGGTGGGGTACCAGGAACCAGGGAGCTGGATCTCTTCCACCATAAGGGGGTCTGTGACCCAGCAGACAGACGGGGACATATGGCCAGGGTTGGCTTAACCTTCCGGTTCGGGCATTCCCAGTCATGTACCGGAGATGGAGCCCTGAATGGCCACCTTTCCTCTCTGAGCTGGCCCCTTGCCTTGCAGATGCGCACACCCACAGCCCGGGGCGCCCTTTGCTCTATGGTCTGGTCCAGCAGAGCAGAGCAGACCGCGGCCGGGGCAGGTGGGGAACCGGGAGCAGGATCCCTTCCACTGGAGGGGCGGCCGCAGCTCAGCAGATAGGCAGGGACATCTGGCAGGGTTAGCTGAACCTTCAGGGGGGAGCATCCCCAGCCACGCACTGGAGAGGGAACTGTGAGTGGCCTCCTTGCTTCTCTGAGCTGGCTCCTGAGCCTCTATGCCAGACGAGCGCGCTCCTCTCTCTGACCTGGGGGTGTTGGTGGGTGCACCCAGGTTGGAAGGGAAGTCCTGAGTGGGGGCAGCCGGGAGACGAGGGAAACCTGGCTTTTCTTGAAGGATGACTACACCGGTAGACAGGGGCCCGGGACGCTGGTCAAGCTCTGAGCCATGGTGCAGCTGGGCCTACTCGGCGGTCGGGCGTTTAGGTTCCTGTAACTGATTTAAAGACACAGCACACTCCAGACCAGGACTCTTTCCACTGGCACACTCACAAGGGATGTGGCGCACAATAAATACTCTTTTGAATTTTATTGATTTCGGATTCTGCTTTGAGAAGGCACCCAACCCGTCTCACGCCCGTCTCACGCCCCACCCCTCCACCCCCTGACAAACACCCTGTGTCGCAATGGACCATGAACCAGGACGGTGTGTAATAATGAAATATTTATTTATTTTTTAAATTCAAATGCAAAATCAAACAAATCAAATTTAGGGCAGCAATCACCAGTGGGGTGATAAGATGCAGCAAAATGTTGTTATAATACAAATAATTTAACTTTCTGACATTTGACACATACGTTTTAAATGGATATGGAAGCAAAGTCACTTTTTGGCATACTTATAGAGAGCACAACTGTTAGGCACTCCCCCTGCAACACTCCCCCAAACACCTGCTGACTAAGTTTTGTGCGGGTGGAAAGGAGGGGCAAGGAGTCACAAATAAGAGGGAGAAATCGGATTGTAAATTCGATTTACAACCCCAGAATGGGAAGCCAAAACAAAAATGGAACCCTTGAAAAAGAAGCAAAATGGCACTCAAAATTCACTGGATAGCTAGAGGTCAGTTTACATGTGCGCTAGAATAGATAGGACAGGAATTTGTGTGGCTGTACTAAAGAGGCAAGAAAGCTTACAAGCTATAAGGCAGGGAACTAAAGCAACATGAATACAGGTAATAGAATTGACTTTGGGAAGGAAAGCAATGCAGCAAAAACCACACGTGGCATAATTACAATTTTTTATTTTTCACGGATTTAAACAAGCACACAGCTAAGAAACTGGGCTAAACAATCAAAATCGGAAATCGTTTTTTCTGATAAAGTACAAAGGCACATAGCACATAGAATACTGAAATGAAGGGAGGACTCTTATGGGGTGACAGTAAGGGTTTCTTTATAGGAAATACAAATCGGATTTTATAATGAAAGCAATCACACGGGTTAAAATCGGTTTTGCTCATAAAATGATTTGTTCTACTGAGACAGTATTTTAGTGGCTAGATTATTAAAGAAAGACACTGCACGCAAGGAGTTTAAATAGCAATTTTAACCAATTTGCGCCGCACACCTCCTTATGGGGGAATTAATTATTTTATCTCAAAAATGGTGCTAAGGACTTACACAACTAGTTGAAAGGATTTGAAAAGAATTACACTAACCGATATATACTACACAGATTCTTCTAAGGACCAGATAAACAGAGGATGCTGACAATTTGGGAAATCACTCGGTTTCTTATGGGATTTTTATAGGGTTTGGACAGAATGCAAGGTAACATAGCGGTGTATGCAGTATTTTGGTACTGGGGAGGGTGATACTTACAAAATGCACTTGAGTTGGGTAATTTGGACAGCTAACTGGGTCTCTGGACAGCGAGGCTAGGGTCTGGTCACTGAGCAGTGGCTGGGCTCTCCTTTATGGGAACAGCTGGGGAATAGGGGTCTGGACTCTGGATTCTCCCAAAGGGAATCAGCGGCCTCTCCTCTTTTCTCCCTGGATTTCTGGGTCTTCCTGGATCTAGATGGGTGGTACTGCCTGGATATGGATCAGGATAGGTGGTTCGGGATCAGGATAGGTGGTCTGGAGTCTCGGAATCTTGCAGGGTGAATTTTGAATGTCTGGGTTTTTTTAATGTCCTGAATCTCCCTATGCCTCCTTCTTATATAGGCAGGATGACATCAGAGGATTTTTACAATGTGGGCAGAGGTAAACGGAACATACCCCTTGGATGCGATAGCTCAGGCTATGGGTGTCCCCTCCTCCCTGTGGGCGCTTTGGTTCCAGGGAAGTGACAACTTTTTTTTTTATTTAAAATGTTTTTTGGTTTATATAATTACACCTTTACATTTGTATTTATCAAAGAAGGAGCTAGATACATCGGTAAAACAGGAAAAACGAAAAGAAAGAAAAAGTCATTTTAAGACTTTGGAGTTTCCAAAACAGAGGACAATATTAAACTAGATTTGGGATATAATGTCAATCCAAAAGCGAATCACAGCAGTAATCATTCTTCGATTGTTTCCAGATAATATAAGCGACCATCGTTCACCTGGATCCAAAAGTCTTGTCGAAGTTAAGTATAGCCGCGCAATTGCCATGCGTTTACCTGCAAGTGTAGTACATTCCATCAAGAGATGGTATATTGTTTCAATCGAGGCCTCTTGCATACAGAATCTGCACGGCAGATTGCGATTTGTGGAGCGGTTTCGGATCCCATTAATTTGCTGTGTAGGTAAAATATTCAATCTTAGACGAAGGAATAGGTCTCTGATTAGCCGATCTGGAAATAGGTTGAGATAAGGTGGAAGATCATTTGTCGCTCTGTTGTCATTTGAACAATTCAGCGTTAATTTGTATTGATTTTTAATGGTTTGGGTTCTTATCCAGTCCAATCTTGTTAATTGCAGTTTCGCTTTTTGCGGCCTATGGAGCAGGGTGTCCATCGTGATGTCATTATCGACCATTTGTGCTTGAACAAAGTCTTTCCATTTGGTCAGAGCTGCAGCATTGATATTCGTTAAATTGGCACATAATATGTCCCATGCAGGAATAAGGTCATCATTCAAAGGTTTTCTTAGCAAAACCATTTTTTTCTCCATTTTATTAACGAACTCAGGGATTGCAGGCTCAGTTCAAATCTAATACTGGCAGCAGGGACAGCATTTGGCAATGAGAGGACTTTTGACCAGAAGATACGTTCCAATTTATTCCATAAATGATCCTGAAGATTGATCATGGTCTCTCTGCCATATGTAAGGATTGGGGCTGCCTTCTGCTTGTAAAAAAGGATGATCGGTTTAAATGAATTTTTTGTGGATAATTGAGCCTTGACATGCTAACATTCTTACTTTGGCTATTTAATGAACTGCCCAAGGTTGTTCAGTTTTAGAATGGTTAATCCACATCCCCAAGTATTTGAATGTTTTGACTTGGGCGATTTTTTCACTATTCAGAAAGAAAGAGGTAGTCTTAACTGAGGAGCCACATTCTGAAACGAGAGCCATCGCTTTAGTTTTTTTGATCTTTATTTCAAGCTCATTAGTGATCATGTTGTTGTGCATGTTGTTCAATGCGAGTTGCAGTCCTCTTGGAGTCTTTGAGAAGAGAACAATGTCGTCTGAGTATAATATCGTTGGAATCAGTGTAGAATTCAGTTTCGGGGGGTTGATTAAGGGAGAGGCTAGTAAATCTTCAAAATCTGAGGTGAAGAGGTTATAAAGCGCAGCCGCTAGGCGGTTGCCTTGCTTCAATCCATGCCATACTTTGATGGGTTTAGATACAAGGCCGGCTTTAGATAGTCCGATCCGAATTTCAGTGTTTGAGTACAGGAGCTTTATTGGTTCTATGATGTTATGTGGACATCCCCATTTTGTTAACTTAGACCATAGGGTGTTTCTATTCATTTTGTCGAAGGCCAAGTGGAGGTCAATGAAAGCAGCATACGTCTGGGTTTTAGTTCTGTACGATTCATGTTTTATTAGATTCAAGATAAACAGGTTAGTCGTCGTTCCCACGAATTTCGTGAATCCTGTCTGTCTTGTCGCAAGTCTTTTCGCTCTTACTGCCCGTTTATTAAGCTGCTGTAATGGTAGGTTTGCGAAGAGTTTGCCCAGTGGTTCTAAAAGGGCAATAGGTCTGTAATTTGAGGGCTTGTCAGACGGGCCTTGTTTGTAAATTGATATCAGAACGGCTCTTTGCCATGACCACGGTATGATGTTTGTTTTGTTCATTAAATCGAGAATTTGGATAAATAATGTGGCCCATATGTCAGGGTCTTTTTTGATAATAGACTTAGTGAGGCCATCCGGCCCTGGGCCTCTTGACACATTGAGCTTACTGATCGCTTCAGTAATGTCGACAAGGGACCAGTTGAGAGTCCATTTAGCATCATAGGGGGCCAGGTCTTCACCATGTCTGGTTGGGCGTTGTCGGTATAGGTGTTGGAAATGTAGTTTCCAGTTCTCTTTGGAAACTTCAGAAATCTGATTATCACTTTTCGATCATTGGTGATTTAGGAGTTTCCATAAGTCGCGGGTATTACCTGGTCCCAGTGCTGGCAGCATGGCCTCTGCATCATGTTGTTCCACTATCATCTTAGTATTTTTCATCCAATTTTTGAATTTTTGCTTGGCTTTTTTGATTTGAGCGTTCTGAGCAATGGAAGGGCCTTTTGTTAATTGTTTAATCCATTGCCTTAGCTGTTTCTTCCTTGAAGCTATAATTGGGTAATAGGCATGCTTGTGTTCATGTACTGACGTTGTTTTCTTGTTGTTATTTTTCTGTTGTAAGTTATGAAGTAACCATTCATAGTTTAATTTCTTGTTGTCTTTCATTTTAGTGGAGCAAAAGATTTCAGGGAGTTGGTTGATTTGCGTTTTCGTTAGTTTCAATCGAGTATTTGCGTTATGTATGCCAAGCTGCCGCAGTTCTAAGTATGTCGAGCTATGGCTTGGTGTCAGCCAGTTCTTATTAGAATGTAGTGGTCACTATCTTCGACGTAAATATTTTCTGCACATTGAATGGGTGACCGGATGGTACTTGATCGATATATATAATCAATGATTCCACTGCTCTGATCTCGTGACCATGTAATGGTGGGTAGGTTGGTTGTTGTGTCAATCGCATCGAGGTGGAGCATATTACGTTGCAGCATCTCTTTAGACCATCTTCTTGCACGCTCTTCTAGTTTATACTCATCAAGTTCTTGGCCCGATTTGGAGAACAAATGTGTGTTCAGGTCCCCACAAATTATGAAGTTAATACCTCGGTAGGTGAGTGTAGCTTCATCCATTGTGGAGAAGAAGGTATCTATAAAATGTTTGTCCGTAATACTTTGAGGATTCCAGTATGTGTTTAGCACACCAAGATATTGATGCTCATCGGATGGATGCCTAAGGGAGTCAGAGTTGGTAGAATCAGATTCCTGGAGGAGAATTATGATCTGAATCCAGGGGTTGACATTTTCATGTTTAACTTCTTGCAACTGGGTGTCCATCCTAATTAGGGTAAAAGTCCTGCGGAAGGACGTCCTTTTCGATTTGAAATTGCTGGATTCATGAATAGATTAAATCCATCACACACCGGCTTTTGGTGGAGCCATGTTTCCTGAAGGCATATCACATCGGCTGTTATGAATTCTGCTGTATTTTGTCCGAAAAGATGACGATGGCCTCTTGTGTTCCATGAACAGACAGTGGGCAAGGTGGGAGCATGGTCGCTTGGTTGCTAATGCTGAGACATTGTGTCAAAATGTCTGAAGGAATCATTGATCACTCTCTTGATCGGATAACGATCCATCTGGTGATTTGAAAACTCTTGCCTATCTTTTCCGCTAACGTCAGAATAGGTATAGTCTCTCTGATTGGTATTGGTGCCCGAGAATGATGAGCCACTTGATGTCATAATTTGTGAATACATGGAGATTTTACTGGAGATGTTATGTGAGTCATGTTGCACATCTGGGTTGACTTCAATGGTTCTCAGTTGGAATCCCAGAGTTTGAAAGACATCTGTTTGAGATTTAATTGTTTTTAGGATATTATTAGAGCTACAATCTATCCATATTGAATCCAGTTTATCTGGATTGGTGAATTCTACCAATTCAATATCCTTTGTTGTTATTGTGGTTAAGCCAGGTATGGCGTGTAGAAGCCGGAGTAAATTTGTTCGATTTAGGATTAGGGTTTTGTCATTTCTGCCCATTCTTTCCAGCTTCAATGTATTCCTTGTAGAGAAGTTTAATGGATCTATGAATTGTGGGAGTTTCACAGAGACTGGTTCTTGCTGTGGTAATGAAGTGTTGTTTAAAGATGTGTTTGATATTGCTGTACCATCTAGATTTATTCTAGATGGTGAGTCTTCAAGGTGCGCAGATGCTGGTGAGACAAATGAAGAGGCTACCAAAGAGATTTCAGAGCGGGTGTGTTCATAACAATCTATTGTCAGTTGAGAAGATGCATTCAATTGAGGGTCATTATAAGGACTTGGGTTCTTATCTGGATCCGAATACGTCGAAAGATTTATCAGAAGATCCAATGTTTCTGGATCTATGTCAACGTGTCAACTGGATCTATGTCAACTATGTCAACGTGTTGGGTACTTGCCTTAGTAGGTTATTTGTGATCAAATCGGTCTATCTTTGATAAGTGCTTACTGGATGGTATAGATTGGTGGGCCGCAGGAAGCGTTAAATTCCTGAGGAAAGCTCTAGATCCCTATTGTTGGTTTTTCCTTTGATGCATTTGTTTGGGTGGTTTAGGTACTTGTCGTTTGGATTCAAATACACTGAACATCTCTTTGGCCTCCATAGAAGATTGTTTCATGTCGGTGGGCTTTCCAGGAGCCACGCTTACTGGAGCTTTGTCGTGCAGGGAAGGATCTTTATTAATCGGAACTCTAGGTCGAAATGCTATAGGGGTCGAGTTAGGCAAAGGTTTGTCCTTGGTAAGATATATAAGTACCACTTTCTCACTGGAGGGTGTGATGAGAATTGGAAGATTCAAGTAGGCATGTTTGTTCAGTGGCAGTGCCAGAGGAGCTGTGAGAAGAGGAAGATCAGTTGCATGTGTAATGGGATTTTGGTGATCCTGGGATTGACGGTAAGAATCTGTGGGTTTAGACATATTAGCTCGCATAAGATCGATAAGGGCGTCTGTAAGATGAGTTTTTTCCGCCCTGTCTTTGCGAGCTATGTCTGCTAAACGTTGTTGCCACTGTAGGCTCGCTTCTGCTTCTACTTTGAGTCGAGTTTCTAGATTAAGCATCAGAGCTTCATGTATTTTTTGTTTAGTGAATATGGAGGCAAGAATTGTTACTTGATCTTTAGCAATTTCGGCTTGGGCTTCCTGGAGCTTCATATAAGGTATTAATGCTTGGGTGCATACTGCAATAAGCATGTTTTGAAGTTCCGCTATTGTTGTGGCGACAGATTCCTGTGGATTATGTCCCTCTAAGCAGTCTGCATGGTTTCCACTTTGTGAATTCGGTTGCTTAGGTACGGATATTGGCCCAGTGTGGAGGGCTGCACGGACTGACGTGCTTGTTATAGGATAGTTTTGATGTTTGAGATTCAGTGGAGGGTGATTGTGGATCATGGATCCAGGATCTATTTGATTTTGTATGGCTTTCTTTTTAGTCTCTTGCAGTTCCATTAATGCTTCTATCTCCGTTAGGTCCAACGAGGTCCAACGAGAGTCTCTGTAGATTTTGGTTGGAGACCAGTTGTGAGAATTCATGTTGAGGTAGTGTATTAGAGCGTCGTTCATGGAGAGATTTCCATTTTAGTTTGGCAATCTGGGCTCGCTCTTTCTGTCCAGGGCCTTGGATTATGCCATCTAGTGCTGAGTGTGTTGGTGGCGTAGGACCCACCTCGCTTGGAGGAGACTAACAGGTATGCTCTGCTGGACCTCGTTTAATGGAGATGTAGAGGTCATTGTTGGTATTGCGCCAGTAGTCTTGTGTTGATGGGAGGGTGTTTCCAGTAGATTCTGTATTTGAGTCCGATGCCTAGTTTGAGGACCCGCAAAGTCAGTGTGTTGCATTTTCTTGTTTTGTTGCAACAATATCAAGTGGGAGCGCCACGGTCTCAGAACTACCACTTGGTTAATGCTCTTCACAATTTAAGTGAAAATGGGAATAGGCACTGGATGGAGAAGGCTTGTCTGCAGTCCCCACGCAGATGTACATATATTTGACAGTAAAGGCGATTGTTTGTTTGTTATTGACGTTTGAATGAGCCTCAGATCTGAAAACTACCATTTGGTTATTGCGCTTCACAATTTAAGTAAAAATGGGAATAGGCACTGGATGGAGAAGGCTTGTCTGCAGTCCCCACGCAGATGTACATAGATTTGACAGTAAAGGCGCTTGTTTTTTTGTTATTCACGTTTGAATGAGCCTGAGATCTGAAAACTACCATTTGGTTATTGCGCTTCACAATTTAAGTAAAAATGGGAATAGGCACTGGATGGAAGAGCCTTGTCTGCAGTCCCCAAGCAGATGTACATATATTGACAGTAAGGCGCGTGTTTATTTGTTATTCACGTTTGAATGAGCATGAGATCTGAAAAGATCCGAGTGGGTCAAAGGACTAGCCCGCAGTCCCCACGCGGTTATAAACGCCTGTTACTCGATCGAAATGGGGAGGGAGATCAAAGGAGCAAATGCAGAACCCGGGGCGCTCGCCGGAGATGTGTGCCACGCAGATGGTTGTTTGAACTGGGCTAAAGGAGTGAATGGAAACAGGGACGGGGGTTCATGGTGACGGGTGACGTTTGATACGAAGCACAGGAGAACAGGCAGCGTTTGCTTACTGTAGCTTACCAGGGTTCCAAAGGCATTAGTGATCCCACGGTGCTTGTATGGGTGACAGCGAGGTCAGAGTGGTTAAGCTGCTATGCGCTGCCTCCGCTGTGCCTTCGAACGCCGCCAAACACCGGCAAACACCACTTGCCCTCCACTTTCGCTTCGCTTTCGCTGGGGGAAGTGCTGATAAAGGTTCTTCCTGGTATTCAAGCACCGCCTCCAGGCAGTTAAAGGAACAGAGTCAATATTGCACAAAGAAAGGTTCCAACACCGGCAAACACCACTTGCCCTCCACAAAGAGTTGTTCCCCGGTGGATGACGCTGAGGTTTTTGCAGGAAAGGTAGGCAATAACCTTGGGCAACTGTTTCCAATGCCCAAGCATCTGAAGTAATAGCCTGCATTCTGTCAGATGCTGTGATAACTTGCCTCCTACTGCAATCTTGTGTAGGAAGACCTCAGAGTGGCTTTGGAGAAGTAAGGCAGCCACTGCTGTTGCGGTTTTAGTACCTCTCCCCTGTCCACCACTGGGGAATCTTGTATGTCCTCTTTGAGCTGGCTCTCCTCTGCTCTGTCCGAATACAGAATAATAGTGAAAGTACCTACCCCTCCAAGACGCACCTCTGTGGCAGTTTTGAGTTTGTCTTATTGCAGCTCCAAGGGATTTCTCATGAGCTTTATTTCCAAATAAATTGATATTGATATTTTATTTCTATTGCGCTCGTACACAAGTGTTTCAGAGCGCAAATTTGTCCCGTCAAAGGGCATGTTGAGAAGTCTGAATTGTACGTCTGGAAAAAATCCTGACTTTCGCAACCAAGCAAATCTTTGAATCACTCTACTAGCCGCCATGGCTATGCTGATACTGTCAACAGAGTCGAGACCAGTCTGGAGGGATTCGCACATCGTATCTTTCCCATCCTTGACAATGTTAAGGAAACCGTCTCGTCCCCCCACCTCAGGGATATGGTCGGCTGCCAAAAAATGCACTCCCTAAGGGTGTGGGCAAATCTCGCTAGCGCGCACGTAGCATTGGCAGATTTTAAAGCCATACTTCCAGCCGAGAAAACCTTCTTGGCCATGGTGTCATAACATTTATCATCTCTATCCTGCGGTATCGTAGGATAGGCATTTTGTCTACCGGAGGGAGTGGCTGCTTACACTACCAGTTTTTCCGGTGCAGGGTGCTTAGTAAAAATGGTCAGAACTAGAGGCTCTGTATTTGGCTGTTAATTTTTTATTCACAGCTGGAATAACCTCTGGTGTTTCTCAATTGAAAGCCACTCTCCTTTGCAAAGCCTGATGGAAAGGGACAATTGGGTCCTCCTGTGGCCCTTTGTCTAGTATATCTGTGAGAACGTCCTTTTCAAAAACAGGCGTGGGTCTCGACCATCCCATATATTCCATCACCCTTGTCATTAGCTGTCTGTTTGTTACCTCTGCATGGTCTCCAGGGTCTGCCTTTCCAAAATCAATCTCAGGAGAGGTATCACTACCACTAGCTTCATGAAGACATTCTTGAAAATTCTTCATCATGCGAGAGTCCTCTGATACAAGTTCATCAGGCACTGATGGTGCCCCATATTGCAACCCAAAGGGTTCATTTGTATTTGTATTTATTTATTTGTATTGCGCACCTTGCCCGGAGGCTTCATAAATTAAAGAGAGTGCTTTAAAGTAATCGGCTTGTGGTAGAGGTGTATACATTTTTTCAATTGAAGTAGGCATCATGATAGTCATCACAGGAGCTGAAAATGTTGAAATTGTCGGCATTGATGGCCTTGATAAAGGCGTTGATGGCTTCGATGGTTTCGACGAAAGAGTTGATGGCTTTGACGATTGTGTAGAAGGGATTGACACGTGGCGCTGTGAAGGTCAACACTCGAGACGTCGATGGCTTCTCCATCGTTATTGGCGCCAATAGCGCAGATGACGCACTTTTCGGTCCTGTAATAGAGGTTTCCTTCAACGTCTATGATGTCGTTTTTTTGTCTTTGAGGAGACTTTCTCTCGACTCGAGGGATGAGATCGCTCTCGAGGAGACTACGTGGCCGGGTCCGAAGACGCACGGCTCTTGTGCTTCCGAGGTCTTTCGACTGGAGGATCACCTTTAGGTTATGTCGAGGAGGGCATGGCCACGTTCTCAAACATTTAGCATACAGAGCCGTAACTCCTCCCACTGTGCTGGTGTACTAGATTTGGAAGGACAAACAACCCATTCAGGTGAACTGGATGACGAGGTCGATGTCGACCTATGGTACCTATTTTTTTCCATGCCTCAAAATAGGGGATTGGTGCGAACCACTTCTCGAACAGGAACATTTAGACCTCTTTCGACAAGAAGTTGTTCTCGACTTGTCTGATGTCTTTCGTTTAGATGGAGTACAGGGGGACTGTTGAGGCTTACCTGTCGCCAACTTCCCGCTACGCTCTCTGAAGGCTTTGGCCGTCATCGACAGGCAATCCTCCCACTCCGAATATGGATGATTTGATCCCAAACACCGCAGGCAGATCCTGTACGGCTCCATCACGGACATCTTTGCACTACAGTCACGGCACTTCTTGAAGCCGGATCGAGGAGTGGGCGACTCCGATAACAAAGCCATGTCGCATTGAAACTCGAAGTAATAATGATGAATTTTCAAAGAAAACTCGAATAAGATTTTGAAAGTATTCCTGTCAGGAACTAGGCGTTACTCATCCGAAGCTTGGAAAAACTGAACTGAGGCCAACGGGAGTTGCGCGTGCTACATGTACCTGCGATGATGTCAACATTGAGACGGAGCCCTCTGAGGGATATCGAGTTGACAAACATTGACGCACCGCGCTCCTATTTTAACTATCAAAGATAAGGAATACATGGGAGGACACAATCCATTCCAAGAGGGTGAATACTGTGTCTCTCCTAAAAGAGTCATCCCATTCCCTTGGGTCCTTCTACTCCCAGGTGATCATCCAGCTAATACCACCATCAGGGTTAGGATCTGGTAGCAGCTGCCATCCATTGGCCACTGGGTGGAGACTTTAGGCAGGGATTCTGTGGGGACACTGCAGGATTCATCAGAGTAGCCGGCATGTGGACTGGCATCTTTTAATAGTAGCGCAGTACTGCGAGGTCTGTACGTAGGAATGTGCATCCATTGGAATTAGTCCTTGGTCAGGTGTTGATGAAAGAGCCATGTTTTGAGAGATTTGCGAAATTAGAGAATTGTGGCTGCATTCCGAGCAGACACTGGAATTGAGATCCAGAAGGTAGGTGAATGACAGGAGGAGGATTGTTTGCGGGTCCTCTCTTTGCGGACGAGTTGTGATTCAAGTCGGTTGGTTGATTTGCTGTGCAAGGAGTATGTGCCACCAGATATGTGGAGCTTAACCGCCAGGTACGCTGGTGTGCTACTTGTGACTGCTTTGTAGATGATACATTCAGTCTTGAACAGTAGTCTGGCTTGGAGTAGAAGCCAACATAGTTAGCGTAGGATTGGAGCGATTCGGTCAAATTTCATGCTCCCATAATAAGAAGTGCTGCAGCGTGGTGGACTGTTTTTCGGGGAGCCAAGTAAGTAGCAGGGAGCCCTGTCAGAATAGCATTTCCCCCATCGAAGTGCGAGATCACAAGGGCACGCACTACGGTCCATAGATCCTGCAGCAGGATGAAGTGTTTGATTTTTTTAAGATTAGAGATTCTGAGTCAGGCTATTTGGGCCTTCTTGGCTATGTGTTTCTGGAAGGACAGGCTGCTGTCAATAGTGAAGCCTAAGGATTTTGTTAAGCCTGAGAATTGTGGATCAAATCCTTCTAGGCTCCTCCTGGGATCTGTTTGAGGGAGCTTTATCAATCAGTAAAATCAAACATCTGCCTGCCAGTGTTATATGCAGCGTTATATCTAAGCTGTCTGTTGAGAGTTAACAGCTTAATTGTAGCTTTAAATGTGAGACTGGTATAATAGAAATGTCTTAACCAAGTGTGACGTCATTAACTAGATTTGTTCCATGCACTGAAATCCTGTTAAAAACAAGCATTTACAATAATAATCCTGTATTGTATATGCTATTATATAGGCATTTGCCAGGCACTATTATCACATGGCCACAGAATCATACCACTTTCCGGCTGTTGCCATCTCATGGTCAGGTAGTACTATTATTGCAGTGCCTAGCAAATGCCTATCTCATTCATGCTTACACAAAAGCCACTACTACTGGCTTTTTTAAGCTTTGCAATATGTGACAGATTTTTCAAATTCTTGAAAACAGCATATGTAGCACTATGTAAAACACAGAACAAACCAAAAAAAAGTTATAATCAAACGTCTAATTATAGCCCTTTTAATTTGCTAGGCCTAGTTTAGCAACACATTTTTGTATCAGCCAATGAAATTGATCCAAATATTGGTATCACGGATAATGGGGATCAAAGACCATACCAACAAAGATAACTTCAATTCAAAGTGGTTTATTCGGTATCTATAACAGTGCAGGGGCAAAATAATAAACGAGTATTGCATAAACTCCAATTAAAAAACTTGTCAGGATATGTCAAGTGATTTGTAGTTAGTTCGAGGAAACTCAAAGTTAATGTCTATGAGTCTCAGGAGGTACCAAGATTTCCCTCCTGTAAAGTGTAAAGGGTTGACAAAGAAAAGTCCTCCTCTAGCCAGCCCCCTTTGGTAAGTGTATCCATTTTGCTCCTCTGTTATCTCTTTGTAACTTTCTTTGTCCCTTTGGTCAGCGGCCGCCTCCCACTCAGAGCTTCGGTCTTCGCTCACTCCTAGATACCCTCTCTGCTTCAGGTTTTCACCACTGCCACCTTCTGCATCCCTCTGGGCACCACGGATCACTCACTCTCTCTCCTACTTCATGTCTATAGGTACAATTGTTTCCTCTTACCAACTCTTTCTCTCCATCATCTACTTCACTCTTTGGACCCCACTTGGGAGACCCGCCCCTCTATCACCTTTCTCGCCCCTTTGGCATCATCTTTCCTCAATCCCCAGCTCTCTCCGTCGAGCGCCTTCTTCACCTCTTTGGGTACAATTGTCTCCTCTTGGCAACACTTTCACTTGCCAGATTCTCCCCTCTATCACCTTTGTCGTGCCATTGGTTGCAAGTTACCCCACTCTCTAACTCACGCTCATTATCACCTGCTTCACCTGTTCTGACAGGCTTGTCGCCACTTTCCATTTCTCTACTCCTCTGGCGTTCGTCACCTGTTTGTGCAAGTCATCCCTCATTCTACATGTCTCTTCTACTATCACCTGTTTCAACTCTTTGAGCTCATCCCTATCTCAAGTCACCTTTACTGTCGTTTGCCACCACAACGTCACTCCTTACCAGCAGTCCCAGTTGGGTTGTCTCTCACACCTTGTTTTCTGGGTCTCACCTCCAGGCTCATCCCTCTGGACCTGAGGATGATCTCTTATTCAGGTGGCCAGGGAAAGACCATCGCTATTGGATCTCGACCCTTGGGGTGGACGAGCAAGGGAGATTCACCTGGGTATGGGGTCCTCAGGGAGTGGGGAAGAAACACCTGAAAGCGAAACATGGTATTCCCCATTTCCTGACAATTATTTGCTCCAACATTCCCTCTTCCTTTATGGGATACTACAACTCCCATGGTTACCCTCCTTACTTGTCTAACCCAACTACTGAGACGAGCAAGAGGAGGACTGAGACTAGGCAAGATCAGGCACTCAGTCGCAATCACACACACCTGAAACTCATTTAAGCCTACCCAGAGTATAAGAGATGGAGCACAGTAAGACACAGCAAGCGAGTTGGATCCCGAGCAGGAACACAAGCTGGAGATCACACAGGCAGGCAAACTGGGTTGCCTAAGTACCCTGTTGGAGAATGGAGAGTCGAGACACTAAGGGCCGAAGAGTTGGAAAGGCTGCAGCAAGCGTGTCGAGGGATCAGTGTCACCACAGAGCCAAAAGGGGGTCGCTAGAGCAGGTGCTCGTTCCCCTGAGCATGTGAGAAAGCCTGGGAGTGTAAGAAAGGCAGCGGAAGAGAACCTGACCTTGACACGTCACACGGGGTAAAGAGAACCACAGCCAGTATGGTATTGTTTATATAGCGCCTATACACAGGCAAGTGTTTGAAAGCGCTCAAGGAGGGTGGGAACATGGGGAATAACAAACAGCCGCTCAGAGCCCTTGAAATACTGAGACAACAATAATCTGCACAGACAGAGTGAGTAAAAAATACATTTAACAATTTGGGAGACAGCAAATAGACCTGGCAGCGATTCTGAAGTATTAACAGTGCAATTAAGGGGTGAAGACAAGGGAGAACAGACATACGATCTTCAGGAATGGTGCGTAATGATCGAGCAAGTGCAAAGAGGGTCACAGGGTGGGGGAATCAAGTGCACCCAGTCGATTGAGACTGGGGTAACTGCAGAGAGAGCCACTCTCTGGGGTTAATTTCACAAGTGCATTGAGGAGGGCCCAGTGGCAAGTGCGAAAGAAGACTGGCGGGGGTGCCGGGGACCAGTGAGACTCTGAGGTACACCCAACAGCCAGTCAACGTGCTGTAAGGAAGAGGAGGGAGAGGGGGAAATGGAGAACTTGGTTAGCAGGGTAAAGGTAGAGAGAAGGAAGAGGTAAAGAGTAAAGTCTTGAGGCGTTTCTGGAATTTAAGGAGAACAGGCTCAAGATCACGATGTCGTGGTTAACTGTGTCAAGGGCAGAGGAGAGGTTGAGGAGAATGAGGATAGAGGGGGTGTTAGTGTCAAGATTGGAGAGCAAGCCTTCACAGGTGTTCAGAAGAGCAATTTCCATGCCTCTGGATGCTCTAAAGCCAGATTGATTGTCGTGGAAGCAACCAATAGATTCAGTGTGTAGGGTCAGCTGAGAGATAGCCAACCTCTCCAGGAGTTTGCCCAGGAAAGGAGTGATGGAGATAGGGTGGTAGTTTTCCGGAATGGAAGGGCAGCAGGAGGTTGGTTTCTTGAGCAGAGGGTGCACAAGGGAGTGCTTCAGGGCAGTTGGGAAAGCTCCAGTGGAAAAGGAGTGATTACAGAGAACAGCTAAGGCTAGGGCGAGGGAGTCGATATTGTCTTTAATGGTTTTGGAGGGGAAGTGGTCCACCTGTTTGGATGAAGCCTTCATAGATCGGACTTGTCTGGTGACCTCATCTGGTGTGACGGGCGAAAAAGAAGAGAGGGTAAGAGGAGGAGTGGCCAAGGGAGGCTCTGATGTTGGTGAATGCTGCATGTGGAAGAGAGGGTGCAAAGGATGTCTTGGGTTTTTGTGGTGAAATGTGCAGCCAGGGCCGAGCAAAGGTCCTGGGTGGGTGTGACAGAAGACGAGGTTGCTGCAGGATTGGCCAGTTCCTTGCAGACTTTGAAAAGCTTGGCCGTGTTGTTTGTTGCAGGCTTGAATAAAGACTCTTTTCTTGGTGCGGATGCAGAGTCGATAATGCCTTTGAAGGAGGCTGCTGACCAGTTTGTCTGGTGGTTTGCCCGACGCATTCCATTTCTGCTCAGCTGCCCTACACTTGTGTTTAAGGGCAGCCAGGTCGGAGTCGTACCAAGAGTTGAACTTTTTGGAAGGCTTCAGTCGGACCCTCATGACAGGGGCAAGAATGTCAAGAGTGTGAGAGATTGAGGTTAGCGAGGGCTGTGTTAGGGTGGGAGTCAGCCGAAGGGGTGGGTGGAGGAGAGTAGGAGGCAGAAAAGGCAGCCACTGTCACCTTTTTCATGGGTCTGGTGACTTTGAAGCCAAGTGGCTGTGCCGGATGTATTGCTGCAAGAGGAGAGGAGAGCTTCAGGTGTGTTGAGAAGAGAGTTGTCATTCCAAGAGAGGGATGTAGTGAGAGGTGAGTCCAAAGCTGAAGAGCGGTTTGTGAAAGGCATGAGGCGCAAGTGAATTGCATTGTTGCAAAACAAAGACACGCGTGTGGCGAGAGACACGATGAAGATGAAAGCTTCAATGGACCGTTTTTAAAGAGTTTGATGGGAAACAAAGTCACGTCAAGGCAGTGTGTACGTTACACAAACTCAGAAATACTTTTGGAAACTGTAAAGCAGAGAAACAGCATTGCCAAAGAGAAGGGAAGCTGTGTAGAGCTCGGAGTGTGAGTGATAGGAAAATTAAAAGCAGTGAAAATATTAAGTGTTTTGGAGTCATCAAAGGGGGTCTCGGACCGTGATGAAAACTGAGAAGAGGGTCTGGGACCCACAAGTCAAATTGTGAAAAACTGTGAAACCAGTTCCAGGGGGCAAGATTGAAGTAACAGATAGCGCCAGGGGGCACAAACTGTGTAAAAGGCCTGGCAACAGAGTGGCCCCACACAGGGCTGATTCAGATACTGTGCGTTTGAGAAAGTCTCGATTACGAAACTGAAAAAGGAAATGCTGGTGGCACGATTGTATGATTAACTGTTTGAGCCTCACCGGCTGTGGGTCCGCACAGGGCTGGCGAATACTGTGCATTTGCGAAGGTCTCTATCAAATGAAGGTTTGTTGAACTGTTGGGGAAGAGAACCCCATTGTAAAAGAAGAAAAGGCTGCCGGAAGAGGCTGCAGCCTTTGTGAAGGTTTGTTGAACTGTTGGGGAAGGGAACCCCATTGTGAAACAAGAGGAAAAGGCTGCCAGAAGAGGCAGCAGCCTTTGTGGAACTGATACTGTGATACATATTTATTTTATTTTGACACTTATAAAGCGCACAAAACCCAGAGGTAGCTAGACTCTTTTAATTTAAGAATACGGTTACAGTAAGTGCTTCAGGTTACAGAAAAGGAAGATGTGAATTACATTGTGGAACGTGCAAAAGGTAATACACCATACGCCAAATGCAAAAGAGCAGTACATGGTGATCACATCCATGCTGCCAGGCGGCAGCAAGATGCAAAGTCAAATCAATGGGACAATACATGGTGCCTTCCCCATGTTGCAGGGCGACAGCAGCACACAGATGCGAAAGTCAATCAATGGGCACATACAAGGTGCCTACCCCATGATGCAGGGTGGCAGCAGCACACAGATGCAAAGGTCGAAAAATTGGCAAATACATAGTGCCCACCCCATGTTGCAGGGCAGCAGCAGCACACAGATGCGAAAGTCTAGCACTAGGCAAATTCATGGTGCCTAACCCTTGTTGCGGGGCGGCAGCAGCACACAGATGCAAAAGTCAATCAATGGGCAAATACAGGGTGCCTACCCCTTATTGCAGGGCGGCAGTAGCACACAAATGCAAAAGTCAAACAATGGGCAAACACATGGTGCCCACCCCATGTGGCAGGGCAGCAGCAGCACACAGATGTGAAAGTCACACAATGTGCAAGGTGGGGGCCCACACAGCTACACAGGCGACCAAGGGGGCGGGTGGGGTTGTACACACAGCATCACAGGCTACCGGGGGGGTGTACTAACAGCATTGCAGGCGACCAGGGTGGTGTGGGGGTACACACAGCATCATAGGCAACCAGGTGGGGGGGCTACACACAGCATCACAGGCGACCAGGTGGGTGGTGGAGGTACACACAGCATCACAGGTGACCAGGCGGGGGTGGGGGTACACACAGCATCAGAGGCGACCAGGGGTAGGGGGGGTACACACAGCACCACAGGTAACCAGGAGGAGGGGGTGTGGGTCCACACAGCATTACAGGTGACCAGGGGGGGGGTCACGCAGTATCAACGGCAACCGGGGGGGTACACACAGTATCACAGGCGACAGGGGAGGGTACACACAGAATCACAGGCGACCAGTGGGGGCTGCACACAGCATCACAGGTGGCCAGTGGGGGCTACACACCGCATCACAGGCAACCGGGGAGGGGGGTACACACAGCATCACAGGCAACAGGGGGGGTACACACAGCATCACAGGCGACCAGGGGGGGTACACACATAATCACAGGCACAATATTGAACTATTCGTGTATCAGCAAGGGAAGCCTGAGAGACTTGTGAGAATTCTTTGAACTGTACTTACTAGTCACCTTGAAGGAACATTTAAAGAGCCCCAGTGACTTACACTTGGGGAGGGGAGTTGTGAACCAGCTCCACTGCCATTCTGACTTTCTTTTTGATGCACTCTTTTATTTTTACATACATGTTCCCACCCTTAGTTATTGTAAAGCTTGGGGCAAGTTTAGCTTTCTGACTTTCTTTGTTTGACTGACTGACATGGACTATGTGATTTTACTTTGATAGCCGAGACTACTCCCATTATAGAATTAGGGCCAGTAGGAAGTCTGCTACCCCATTCAAAGCTTAATAAAGGTGTTGACACGTGCACCTTTGTGTCTGTGTCTGACCTTTGATACCATGCTTGACTCACAGCCTGCAGGGCCTCTTTCACTCTCCTCCAGCTTTCTACAAAGCAGCTTCTACTTTATTCTTCTGGTTTCCAGTTCCTTCACCCACTGCTTCAACCCTCAGGATGGGCCTTCTGCTTTGTATAGGGCATTAGGCCTGCAACCCATCCTCTCTCTGGGGGAAGTGTATTCAGGTGTGTCAGCTGGGATGGGACTGACTGTTGCGTTCTACCCCATGGGATGGTCTACAACCCAGGTGTGGACTTGGAATTAACCCACCCCTCCCCTTTGGGGTTTCTCACTCTGTCTGCCACACCTCAGGGCCTACCTTTTAGCTTCTCCCTTGGTATAGCGAATACGGCTGTGTCTTCGGGCAGCTGGTGCAGGGATGGACTAATAGGCCAGCCTCTGATGGGGGCTCCTGATTGTAATGTAGGACTTGGGGTTGGCAAGTCTATCCTCTTGGGTGCTCCCCTCATAGGTTGTAATGCTTTAGACTGCCCCCCAGAATGGATTCCCTGATTCTCCAGCATGGGGTCTGGCATGGATTCACATGCTCATGAATATTCCCCATCGTCAGGCTGGGAATCCTCGGTAAAGAAAAAACCAGTATCAGTTTCGCTTCTGATCTGTCCTTCGTAGTAATAACCAATCACTGGTCTCTGCGTCATACTGACCACAGCCAATGACTGCCCTCTACCTAAGCACCGCCTCTGGCAGCCATCTTCAGATTTTTACCGCACGTTCATGTGTTGGGATCCTCGTGCTATTGCTCTCGAGCGTTAGTGTTATTTTTTCACGTTTTTTTCTCAAAACCTCGTTTTTTCCGGTCAAAAGAGCCTCAAGCTCCACCGACTCTCCATCCGATCAACGGGGACCCGTGTCGGATTCGTCTGCGCCCCTCAAGGGTGAAGATTTCGTCGAGCTACGTTTTGGAGGACTCCAGAAGCTTCTCAGGCCCGGACATGGCCCAGGAGAAGGGAAGCTCGACGCCCGGAAAGCTGTTCAGGGTCTGCCCTGGATACCAGCTGCAGAACGTCTTTAAGGAGGACAAACACTCCTTTTGTCTCTACTGCTTACATGAGGACAAGACGCACGTGGAGAAGGACTGTGCGTTTTGCGGCAATATGTCAGAGCGGACCATGAAGGACCGCCACCAACGCCTCGCCAACTGGCTGGAAGGGAAGAGCCCGTCAGGCGAGAAGAAGAGGAAGAAATCCGAGCGGTCTTCTAAGACCTTTGAGGACGCCCCGGCGACGGGGGTCCAACACAAGGCCAAGCACCGCGAGTCCACTGGCACCGGGAGCGCCGAACGGTCGGGCTCTACGGGCGCCAGGCAGGGCGCACCCTCCCCGGCACCTTCAGCCACGAGCCAACGCTCTGGGTCGGGTAAGAGGAAGGGCGAGCACCCGGCGAAGCTCCTGGAGAGGCCCCGGTCGAGCTTGAAGGCCCCATCGGAGGGGGAGCGAGGCAGTGTCCCCCCCCCTCAAGGATAAGGCGGTGAGCGCACCTAAGGTGGTGAAGGCCTTAATCCATCCGGCCAAGCCCTCTATCGATACTGTCGCGGCGGCCCTGGCTCAGCCTGTGGAGGCTACACCAGTGGTGGCGACCTCGGGGCTCAGAGTCTCCCTGCCACCTCGGAGGGAGTCCTCTTTTGTGCCCATCGATAGGACCCCCGTGAAATCCCCGGCGGGGAAGAAAAAGGGGGGGCAGGGCGTCGTCGTAGATTCGGCTTCAGAGGAAGAGCTGATCGAGGTCTTAAGCCACGGCCTTGGCGTGGATGAAGACCGGCCCGTCAGGATGGAGCCCGACGCAGGTGACGACGACAGCGTCGTGGGTGCCGACGGGGCCCCTGATCGCCCGTCGGATTCCCCTCTGCCAGCGCCGCAAGACAACTCGGCGGCCATTTTGTTGGCTATACAGTCCTTATGCTCAGAGATAAGGACGAGACTACCGTTGCCGACGGAGGAGCCTCTCCCGTCGGGGGATCCTGAACCGGGACCTTCGGGTGTTCCCCCTCCCAAGAAAAGAAGGATTCACCCTCCACCTCCTTTTCAGCCGTCGCGACCCGTCCAGCCCTCCTCCCCGTCCACCCGAGGGGATGATACGGGGACTGACACGGCAGCGACGGGTACGGACGACGAGGTATACGACGAGGATCTCCCGTCGTCACCTCCCACCAGGGCCTCTACGCCCGACGAGATTGGATCGTTCCACTCCATGATCGCCAGGGCATCTGAGCTTTTCCAACTCTGCCCTGAGGAGAAGAAAAAGGAAGGATTCCTTTATCAATGGCGCGAGGCCAAGAGGAAGACGGTCCTTGCGGTGCCTCTACTGGACGACATTTGGGATGAGGGCCTCGCCCTCCTCAAGAACCCTTCCACGACACCAGCTAGAAGAGACCGGTACGAAAAGAAGTACTGGGTCCCGGACGCGGCCCCCCTGTGCCTCCGGGCGCAGCCTACCCCGGACTCCGTCGTCTCTGCGGCGGCCAGGAAGAAAGCGGGGGGGGTGCGGCCTCCACATCGACTTCCCCACCGGACGGCGAGGGAAAGAAATTGGACGCTATGGGACGCAGGGTCATCTCGTCTGCAGCGACGACGATTAAAGCGGCCAACGCCTTGGCTATCATGGCCCGCTACGACAGGGAGCTATGGTACAAACTGGCTCCCCTGCTGGACTTCCTACCGGACGACAAGAGGGCGGATGCCCTGGAGATCCTACAGGAAGGTTAGGTGGCGTCGGACCACGCCATCACTATTGCGACGGACATCGCCGACACTGGGTTTCGCCAGTTGGGCAACGGCGTGTGCCTTAGGCGGCGTGGATGGCTCAAGGCTACGGACTTCCGTCAAGACGTACAGACCAGAGTCCTGGACATGCGGTTCGATGGGAACAACCTGTTTGGGAAAACAGTGGACGATTCCCTTCAGGCCATTAAAGCGGACACTGAGACGGCCCGGGCCCTTGGGGTTCTACAGCAACGACGGACGCCCTTTCGGAGCAGCGGAGGCAAGGGCGCCTCCAAAGGTTCCGGCGGCGGTTTCTCTACCTACCGTCAAGCGGCCCGCTCGTCGTCTCAAGAGGCCTACAGAGGACGAGGCAAGTCTGGAGGACCCCGCCGTCGTCGCCAAGGAGGTCAAGGCGGCAAAGCCTCGTCGAAACAGGATTGAACCGGCCGTGGGGTCGGGCCCCCACCGAAGCACCCCGGTGGGAGGCCGGCTGGCGAGCTTCGTCAGCGTGTGGGAGTCCATCTCCACCGACCGTTGGGTGCTGGACGCCTTGGCCGGGGCCACGCGCTCGGGTTTCAAAGAAGGTGCCCGCGCGTCCCCCCCGTGGCCAGGAGAGAGCTTCACGTCCCTCAGCTTCTCCTGGAGGTAAAGGCGTTGCTCAGGAAGGGCGCCTTCGAACTCGTCCCAAAGAGGCTTCGGGGCTCCGGAGTTTACTCGAGATACTTCCTCGTGAAGAAGAAGACGGGAGGATGGCGCCCCATCCTAGACCTGCGACGTCTGAACAAGTTCATCAAGGCGCAGAAGTTCCGGATGGTCACCCTCCAGCACGTCCTGGGTCAGCTGGAGGAAGGAGACTTCCTGTCGTCGTTGGATTTGGAGGATGCCTACTTCCATATTCCCATCCTAAAGGGGCACCGAAAATTCCTCAGGTTTGTGGTCCAAGAGCGTCACTACCAGTTCAAAGCCCTCCCCTTCGGACTACGGTCGGCACCCAGGGTATTTACCAAGTGCCTTGCACCGGTGGCGGCGCAGCTGCGCCGCGAGGGGATCCACGTCTACCCCTACCTGGACGACTGGCTCATCCGAGCCAAGACGAGGGAGCTCGCCGTGGAGCACACGGCAAGGACCGTCCAACTTCTCACGGACCTGGGATTCTCTGTGAACTACGCCAAGTCCCACCTGGTACCCGCGCAAAACGCACTGTTTCTGGGAGCGAAGCTCGACACAGTGTCCCTTCTGGCCTCCCCGTCGGAGGAAAGGACCAGGTCCATCCTGGGCAAGGTACAGCGGATGTTGGTTTCCGATGCGGCCAAGGTGAGGTCCATCAAGTCCCTCCTCGGAATGATGTCCTCTTGCATCTACCTCATTCCCAGGTGCAGGCTCCGGATGCGCCCGTTGCAGGAGTTCCTGGACGCGCGCTGGATCCAAACGACAGGCGGCTTCGAGGAGAGGATCACACTCGACGAGAGTTTCCGCCGAGCGGTCCGGTGGTGGGGCACCCGCGCGCATCTGATGGCGGGCATGGACTTCCAGACCCCAGACCACCAGGAGACAGTGACCACGGATGCCTCCCTGGAAGGGTGGGGAGCGCACACCGAAAATCTACACGCGAGAGGCCTCTGGCTCCTGACGGAGAAGTCCCTCCATATCAACGTCCTGGAGCTCCGTGCAGTGTTCTGGGCCCTCAGGTCCTTCCTTCCGTCCCTCAAGGGCAAGGTGGTGAGGATCTTCACCGACAACACCACCACCATGTTTTACATCAGGAAACAGGGCGGAACCACGTCCCCAGCACTGTCCAAGGAGGCGCAGGACCTGTGGCATTGGGCAGTCGCCCAAAGGATGTTTCTGGTGCCGTTTCATCTGGCAGGGATAAAAAACACCATCGCCGACTCACTCAGCAGGGAGCTACGCTCATGCCACGAGTGGGAACTACGGCAGGATCTAGTGGATCGCCTCTTCCGACGGTGGGGCACACCCCAGATCGACCTGTTCGCGACGGCGACAAACTCCAAGTGCCGGAGGTTCGCCAGCAGGTTTCCCCAGGCGAGGAGCATGGGCGATGCTTTCTCGTTCCCCTGGGAGGGCCTGTTCCTCTACGCGTTCCCTCCTTTGCCACTGCTAATCCGGCTCGTCAACCAGCTCAAGAGGTCACGGTGCAGGATGATCCTCGTCGCACCTGCGTGGCCGAGGCAGATATGGTTCCCGGACCTTCTGGACTTGTCAGCGTCCCCGCCAATCAAGCTGCCGGTGGACGCGGATTTACTCTCCAGGGAAGGAGGCGCCATCCTCCACCACGACCCGAAATCGCTGAACTTGCAGGCCTGGCTCCTGCAGCGCTAGAGTTTGGAGGATGCGACATACCGGCCGACTGCAGAGAGGTTCTTGCAAAGGCCAGGGAGTCCTCGACTCTTAAATGCTACGGACACAAATGGAAGAGGTTCTCTGTCTGGTGCCACGCACAGAAGATTAACCCTCTACGGATTACGGCTCCCCAGGTGCTGCCGTACTTGCTGACGCTGGCCAAAGCTGGACTGGCACACGCGTCCATCAAGATTCATCTTGCTGCGATCTCCCGATACACCAGAACCACGGGCCGGACGTCCCTATGGTCTCATCTTCTGGTGAAAGAGTTCATGAAGGGACTGTTCAGATCGTTCCCGCCGGTGAAGGCGCCGGCCCCGGCGTGGGAGCTCAACGTGGTGCTGACCAAGCTCATGGGACCTCCGTTCGAGCCTCTGCACTCGGCCCCGTTGAAGTTTCTGTCGTGGAAAACAGCGTTTCTTGTGGCCATCACCTCCGCACGACGGGTGGGAGAGATCCAGGCCCTTTCCTGCAAGGCCCCGTACTTGACTTTTCACGACACGAGGGTAGTGCTCAGGACGCACCCCTCCTTCATGCCCAAGGTACCGTCGGACTTCCATCTCAACGAACCCTTGGTGTTGCCTGTGTTCTTCCCGTCGCCTTCGTCGCCGGCTGAGAGGACTTTGCACTCGCTGGATGTGGCTAGAGCGCTGAAGTTCTACGTGGACCGCACAAAGTGTTTTCGGAAGACGTCACAACTCTTTGTGAACTTTGGACCTGTCAATCAGGGGAAGGCTCTCTCGAAGGCTTCCATTTCCAGATGGCTCTCCGGCTGTATCATGTACTGTCATCGGTTGGCAAACCGACCGCTGCCTGGCCGTCCGAGAGCCCATTCCACCAGAGCGATCGCAGCTACCACGGCGTTCCTTTCTGGTGTGCCCCTGCTGGACATATGCAGGGCTGCTACGTGGAGGTCGACGCACACCTTCACGAAATTCTACTGCGTCGATCGGGATTCCAGGGAGGAGTCCAGGGTCGGCCAAGCAGTGCTGCGCAACCTGTTCTTCTGAGGTGAGCCTGGCGAGGAGGTAAGATGCTTAATGTTGAGTTTGATGTAATGCTTAATGTTGAGCCTTTGCCACCTCCCGTGGTTGTGCATGTGTGTACTGCTATGTATTCTTTATTCATGAGCATGTGAATCCATGCCAGACCCCATGCTGGAGAAGGAACAAGTTACTTACCTGTAACTGTTGTTCTCCAGCATGGGTCTGGCATGGATTCACATGCGAACCCTCCCGCCTACCCCTCTGCGGCTCTTCACTTGGTCATACTGCCACTTCACGTGCTTCCAAATCTGAAGATGGCTGCCAGAGGCGGTGCTTAGGTAGAGGGCAGTCATTGGCTGTGGTCAGTATGACGCAGAGACCAGTGATTGGTTATTACTACGAAGGACAGATCAGAAGCGAAACTGATACTGGTTTTTTCTTTACCGAGGATTCCCAGCCTGACGACGGGGAATATTCATGAGCATGTGAATCCATGCCAGACCCATGCTGGAGAACAACAGTTACAGGTAAGTAACTTGTTCCATATCCAGGGCGGGCTGGGAAGGGGAGCTAAGGGGAAATTTCCCGCAGGCTGGCTGGGCTGTTGCTCCCTGTGACAGAGCTGCAAAATGTAAAGGAAATCATTCAAAAAGGTAAAACCCTTCAGAATCTGGTCTGAGGACTGAAATGCCTGCTTGGCTATTGTTTTGGTCGGGTGAGATACACATCTTGATAACAGTAATGTTCCAGATGTGTGTCAGTGGTCGCCACACAGTGCGTGTGTGAGAAGGAAAAGAGACTAGGGACACTGGCATTGTCATACCACCCACTTCCAAGCATTTAAATGACCACCAGTGTGGCCATACACCAATGGTATTTTACAATTTGCTCATTACCTTATCATAGCTCCTACTTGCCAAGAAAGTAAGCGTCCTTATGTTATTAGTGTTATAGAAATGGCTGTTGCATCGTTTGTGGTACTCACTTTTGGGCACAGTTGTAAAACATATACAGAAAGATGTAACATTCAGATATTCGTTATTAGTAGGCTACAAACTAAGTGGGTCCTTCAAAGCTGGGGGATTCTTTTTATGAACTACCGCTGGAAAAAGTTACCATCTCCACCTGTGGTATTTCGGGAGTTTTCTTACCACCAACGGAGGTGGTATTTTTCGGGAATATCTTAGGGGTATTTAAGAAATACACCCTCTACCATTGAAAATGTAAAAAGATGTTTTTAAAATGTTCATGAACAGTAGTGGCCAATACAAGTAATGTAAATTTTATTATGCGCAAAAGGGCTGTACATCACATGGGTAAGTTTGTGAGTGAGGGATCGGAGATGCCCACATTTTCACCCCCTTTCCAGGGCCCACTGTAAAAACCTTTCTTACTGTATTGAAAGGAAATTCCTGCGAATTTCTTCTGTACCGTAAAAAAAGGATAACATTGGGTCCAATTTGGCCTTTTTATGCCCGCCTCTTCAGTGGAGGTAAAAAGAGGCAGCTTTTTTGCCTGAAAGTCTAACTGAAATACTGCCACCATTATTACTGTGGAGAACTGCAAGTGGCATTTTATCAAAACCTGAATTGTACAGACAGTAATATCGATTATATTTACCAAATACAAGGTGGTCTACCATCTACATCTGATCCAGGGCAATGGAAGGAGTGAGTGACAAATAATTGGTGATGGAGCAATGTGGGCAAACAAAGCCGGTACGAGTGAGGGGTTTGAGCTAAGAGTTAAGGCAGGGCTCATAAAATCTCCTTGCCCACTCGCATAGATGTAGAGATTTCATGAAAGGCGAGGGCCATTCGCATGGGCCTCTCCCTGCATGGCGACTACAGGGATGTAGGAATCTTTAATTAGTCCTTCGTCCTGTCCCCTTTCCTCCATACTTATGGGACATTCCCCCATCCTGTGGGACAGGACCGGAGCAGTTTGTGAAAAGCATCACATTTTTCAAAAATTCTCTTTTTATGCGGGGTACTGCACAATGCTGTAACCCCGCCCTCCTTAGCTCTGCCCAGCGCATGGCCCATCAGTGCTTTTCTCTGCACGTTCGGGGCTGGACGCACTTGCATCTTCGGAAGATTTTTTCCTTCCAGTGTCATTCTATCCTGCTCCAGTTTAGCGGTCGTGTAGTAGTCCGTATATGCTGGTTCAGTAAGATTTGTTTAGAGTGTTTGGGTCCGGATCACCGGTAGTACCTGTCTGTCTACTGCGATTCCCTGTCGTTCAGGGCACTTCAACGTCGTCTCGAGCGGTGGGAGGAGGTGTTTCAGCGCATTCCTCCTCCGCATTTTCAGAGTTTTATCAACGAGAAGAAGAGACGCCTGGTAAGTTCTGTAGTTTTTAGGGCACCCCGACCAAGGGACTCCTTCCCAGGGTCTTCCCGGTCCGGGAGGGGCTTTAAAAGCTCTCTTACCGGGGTTTCCCTTGATGTGCCTTTCAGGCCTAAAAAAGGTACCAGAGTTTTGTCCGAGCCCCTCCGTAAGGGGCCTGCCTACACCGGATTACAATCCAAGGCCCCTCCTGTGAGGGCTATTCAATGGCCCAGTTCTACTGAGGCGGTGGGTACCGGAGCTTGCTTCGAGGTCTACTGGTCTGGAGCTTCCCATACAGACACGGGGGCGCGCCGTGAGGCCTCGGTATAGGCTTTCTGTACCGAACCGAGGTTCGAGGCCCCTCGTGAGGGAGCTGTTGCCGAACTCAGGTCCGAGGTTCCTCTGTCTGAGGCTAAGGTGACCAACGGAACTGAGAGACCGGTTAAGGTCTTGTCGGTGAGGTGGATTCCTCAACATTCCCATCTTTGTGGTGATACCGGTTCTGTCGAGCGGGCACAGAGTGAGATCGCTGACTGTAATTCCTCTGTTACTGCTTCAATCATCTATTATCCATTGTATTTACTGCATTGTATCCATAAAACCATTGTAATTACTGTACTGCATTGTAACATGTAACCAAGCTGCGAATAACCTTGTTGCTCCTGTGCCCTGATCCCCTCGGGTCTGGTGCGCAATACAAATGAATAAACCAAACTAAATTAAACCGGCATTTCCGAGGTTCCTCTTTTAGACGCTAATTTGGCTAATAGCATGTCTCAGAAACATCCTAAGCCACACAGTACCGGCTCTGCTGAGGTTCCTTGTGTCAAGGCTAAAGTCAAAACCCCTGACCCGTCTGTGGAGACCCCAGCCTCACTCACACATGTGACGCAGTTCTCCTCAGGTGCTGACAAAATGGCGCCCATTCCCGTGCAGACAACGGCAGCCATTTTGGATTCTTCCCTTACACCTACGCCATCAGCATTGGGTGCTGGGAGTGTTTTTTTCAGGTGAACATCGATTTCCTTGTGCAAATCCTTTTCGTCCAGTTTATTACTGGAATGCTCGGATGCCATTACCGCACATGGTCTCGCTTCCTGCTGCATCTGCGCCTTTGATCTATGTTATTCCGGCTGGCGAGGACCCTTCTTGGCAGGTCTCTCCCTTACGGCCCTGGAGGTACTCCTCTCATGAGAGGCCTCTGCCCGCCCCAGTGTCTAAGCCTTCGATGGAGGATGCCTTTTTTCGAAAAATTGCAGAGGCTCATGCACTCTGACCCCATGAAGGAGTATTTCAGAGGTCTTTTTAGGGAAATCTTCCCTCCAGTGCCCAATACTGTGCCGACGGTTCATGCCGTAGCACTGGTTGTTCCGGCAGCTGTTCCACCTCTACCGATTGGCCCACCTCTAGCCCTTCCGCCCCTGCCTCCCTTGTCTCCAATAGACAAGTCTTCGGCAGAGCCAGATGAGACGCAGGTCGATCCGGACCCGGTGGATGACACGCAAGGGGATCAGGATAGCAATGACCAGCCCTGCTCGGTTAGGGCGTTCCATGACCGGGTGCTGGACATGATGTGTCTACTGGATTTACCAGTACCTGAGGTACCCACTCCGCAATAAGGGGTGCTTTCTGGGGCATTCACCTTGTCCCCTCAGGAGAGTACCGGCTTGTTCCTCCAGAAGGACGTTTTTGCCGAGGTCCGCAAGGTCTGGGATAAGCCACACTCTGGACTGCACGTTAACAAAAAGATTGACGCTCGTTATAGGCTTCACACTTCGGCGGTGGTAGCCTTAGCGTCTTTCCCGCTCCCTTCCTCCACGGTGGTGGCGGCTGCCACGCTACAATCCAGACCGACTTCAGCGTCATATACAGCGGCGGCTCAGGTTCTGGCCAAGGAGGACAAGCTGCTTGACTCCTTGGGGAGGAAGATCTTCGCTAATTCAGCCCTGCAGTTGCGCCAGGTGAACGCAGAGCTCATCTTAGTGGCGGCAAATTTGAAAATGTGGAAAGGTCTGTCAGAATTTGAGGAGTGCATTCCTGTGGACAAGCTGGATGATTTTAAAGGTGGCTTGTCAAATGCCAGAGTCCTGGCGCAGGATATGCTTGAGGCCGCGGCACATCATGTTGACACTTCGGATCGGGGCCTCATGCTTGGCGTAGACACCTCTCGTCAGGCTTGGCTTAGTGCCACAAAGTTTTCCAAGGAGGTTCAGGATAAAGTTCTGGACCTGCATTTTGACATCAAAGACCTGTTCCGTTCGTCAACGGACGTAGAGCTGACTAAAACTAAGGACATCACTCAGACAGCCAACTCCCTGTCAGTTCTTGTGAAACCACCGTTCAGGGCTCAGAGAACGTCCTCTCAGCCTTAGTCCTCCTCTGGTTTTCGGGGGTTTCTGGATCGAAAGACACACAGAGTCGATTCTCCATCTGGAAACTCCCGTCGGTGTCAGGTGTCTACGTTTTTCTCTTGGGTCTTCTGCCTCTTCCTGAGGATCCGGTAGTCCCGTGACTGAGAAACCCGCTACATGATGTTTTTCGGCACTCGCACGAGACCCCGCTGGGAGGGTGCATTGCGCATTGTGTCTCACTGGGAGGCGTGGCAGACCATCACCGAGGATCGGTGGGTCTTGTCTATTGATCGGGCGGGCTTCCGCTTGCCCCTTTCCCCTACCCCACCCTTCAATCCACCCTTCCAGAAGTCGGGAGACGCCCTCCCTCAGAGCCGAAGTCCAGAAGCTTCTGGATCTCAAGCCGGTGGAACCCGTCTCCCTTGGGGGAGCGACAGGAGGACTTCTACTCCTGTCTGATTACGGTGCCCAAACCCAACCAGGCTGGCTTGCGCACCATCCTAGACCTTTCCCATTTCAACCTTTCTCTTCCCAAGAGAAATTCAAGATGATAATGCCCGGTCTGATAAAGTCCTTGTTCCAGAAGGGCGTTTGGCTCAGCATGGTGGACCTTCAGGATGTGTATATGCATATCCTCATTTGGAGGCCACATCAGAAATACCTGCGTTTTTCCATGGGGAGGGAGCATTTCCAGTTTTGTGTGCTCCCGTTTGGTCTCAGCTCAGCACTGCGTGTCTTTACGAAGATGATGTCAGTCATCACAGCTTTTCTTCGGCTACAGGGTATCCATGTGTATCCGTATTTGGAAGACTGGCTGCTGCGCAGTCCTTGTCCACTGAAAGCCTCGAGCAACCTTCAGTCTCTCCTCCAGCTCCTGTTCCAACTTGGGCTGACGGTGAACTGGCAGAAATCCTCCATGACAGTCTCTCAGGATTTGATTTTCCTGGGTTTTCATTGAACACGATCAATTGCAGAGTGTACCTGACTGGGGACAGAATGGCAAATCTGTTGGCCACGTGTCAGGTGTTTATGCAGTCGGAGAGCATGTGGGCCTGGTGGTTCCAGAGGCTTCTCGGCCTCATGGCTTTGTGCGTGCCTGCTCTTCCTCTTGCTCATCTCAAGATGAGGTAGAGGCAGCTGGCTCTTCGGAGCTCATGGCTTCAAGCAGTGGATCCAGATTCCAAAATGATACTAGTTCCACCTTTCATGAGGACGGACCTCTTGTGGTGGTCGTCTCTCAGCAATCTGTTGGTGGGTGCTCCTTTCCAGGACCCTTGCCCACTATTGACTGTCACAACGGATTTCTCCCTTTTGGGTTAGGGTGGGATGTTGGATCATCTTCAGGTTTTCAATCTTTGGTTGCCACAGGACAGAGAGCTTCATATAAATTATCTGTAGCTCCTGGCAATTTGCCTGGCGCAGAAAGCGTCAAAACCAGGCATTGTCAACATAGATGGTCCGTGTCCCCACGGACAATGCTGTGTCCATGTTCTATATCAACAATCAGGGGGTACCAGGTCTCCTGCTCTTGTGGACTTTTCCATTCAGATTTGGGAATGGGCTATTCAGATTGGTATCTGGCTGGTAGCAGTACTCTTCCCGGGCCAGCTGAATGTCACTGCAGATACCCTCAGCCGACGAGCAGTGGTCAGCTACGAGTGGGAACTGAACACGAGATCCTCTGGGATATTTTTTGCTGTCGAGGTTTTGGTTCTCTGAGCTTCAGCATCTATCTGTGTGCCCGCCGCTCAAGCTTCTGCTGGTTCCCGAGCTGCTTCACCAGAACAATCGGCAGTTGTGGCACCCTTCCCCACAATCGTTCAGCTTGGCGGCCTGGTACCTGAGTTCAGATCTCTAGAGCATTTCAATTTGTCTGCGAACAACATACGCGTTATTCAGGCGGCTTGAAACCCTCGACGAGGTCTCAGTATAGGAGTAAATGTCTTTGTTTCTGTCACTGGTGTTTAACTAGACAGCTGGGCACCAGGGAGGCTACTTTTGACATGGTCCTGTCTTTTGTTTCACATTTGACAGAATCAGGCATTCATGTCTTGTCCTGCAGGACTTATTTATCGCCTGTCGCCGCTTATTTGTCCACTGACCAGTGCTCGTTTTCACTGACTAATCTGTTCATTAAAAGACACTTTGGAGGCCTCCTGCAACTTTACCCTCGTGTTCGCAACCTGCATCCAAGGTGGGATCTGAATGTGGTCCTTATGGCCTTGTGTCATAAGCCTTTTGAGCCCATGGCTACTGTCGATTTTAAGTACCATTTGTGGAAAGTGTCCTTTTTGATTGCTGTGATTTTGGCAAGGCGTTTAAGTGAGCTTCAGGCCTTGTCGGTAGAGCATCCGTTCCTGACTTTCCATAAAGATAAGGTTGTCCTTCCAAAGGTGGTCTCTGATTTTCATTTGAATCAGTCAGTTTCATTGCCTGTCTTCTTTCCAGACCAGGCCTCAGAGGCCGAAAGAGTGCTGCACTCCCTGTATGTTAGACAGAACATCTGAGCCCAGGAACTTGTTGCAGCTTTTTGTGACCTTCATAAATCTGCAAGGAAAGCCGGCCTCGAAAACAACCATCTCCCGATGGATTGCTGCCTGTATTTCTGAGGTATATACCATTCAGGGTCTTCAGGCCCCAGGGGGAATTCATGCTCATCTTGTTCGGGGCACAGCGGCTGCCGGTGCCTTCCAGAAGTATGTCCCCTGGGAGACCATCGCAGAAGCGGCTACGTGGGCCTCCCCATCAGCTTTTTGTAAACATTACTGTCTGAATCTGAGCTCCAGGGCCAATGCTCAGTTTGGTCAAGCTGTGCTTAAGAACCTGTTTCAATAAGGAGTTTCCATCCACCCGTATTTCCTCCCATAAGTATGGAGGAAAGGGGACGGGACGTAGGAGTACAATAAAGTCACTCACCGTAGTGACTACCTTACTCCTAATCCATAGTCCCCTTTCCTCCATACGCCCACCCGCCGTCCTCTCTAATAAGTTTCCTCTGTTATTGCTTAAAGGTCTCAGACCTGGCGATAGAAAAGGACTGATGGGCGATGCACTGGGCGGAGCTAAGAAGGGCGGCGTTACGGCTGCGTGTGGTACACCGCATAAAACGAGAAGAAGGATACATTTTTGAAAATGTGATGCTTTTTACAAAGTGATCCAGTCCCGTCCCACAGGACGGAGGAATGTCCCATAAGTATGGAGGAAAGGGGACTATGGACTAGGAGTAAGGTAGTCACTACGGTGAGCAACTTTATTATTGCTATTTACTGCAAACACACATTCTTTGTAGTAAATAGCCAATAGGTGTTTCACTGTGTGCGGCCTATGGGTAGCAGCATTGTGCCACGTATGAAATCTATTAATGTGAAATGCACCATTTGACTGAAACCACTTGTAATTTATTATTTATTTTTTTTCAAACTCTTTTTATTAGCACATAACATTTGACATATCACAAGGCAGTATATTCACGTTATCGGGTGCAAAGCATTAACATAAAGAACAAACAAACAGTGAGACATTTCCGGCAGGCGACCAGAGATTTAGTAGAGGGAACGGTAGAATATTTGCCAAAGCAGAAAACATTGGATAAAATGGAATGGAAGAACCCTTAGTGGTGGAGATGTTCCTGATCACACGTATTCTTCCAGGATCTCCCCGAGCGAGCTGCTCGAATCAGGTTTTGATTGGATAGACTTTTTAAGGCTGCCCTTTCCAGTCTGCAGGTTCTGGTGAGTGAGTCTGACCATTCGGGGACAGTGGGTTGTTTTGCTGCCTTCCAGTGCGTCAGCAGCAGCTTACGTGCTACAAACATCATGAGGGCAATACGTTTGCACTTCAGTGAGTCGTCATGCCATTCTTCGTCGTTGGTACCAAGAATCAGTGCCTTTGGGGTGAGTGGGACGTCCGCCCCTTCAATGTTCGTGATCTTAGCATGGATCTTTTGCCAGTATGGGGTGATGGTGGGGGATGACCACAACATGTGGCCCATTGTTCCCGCTCCGCCGAATCCCCTCCCGCACAGTCTCGTGGGCATGAGGCCCATGTTGTGTAGTTTGGCAGGAGTATAATACAGTCTTTGCAGTATTTTGTACTGGATTTCCAAGTTTCTTAGGTCAACAGAGATCGTTGGGATGGACGTAAAACATTGCTGGATGTCTATGGCATTGATTGGCATTTCTAGGTCAACAGACCAGGCTGCTGCGAGGGTCTGTAGCCTATTTTTGTTGTCGGGTATTGCCATTCGGTAGAAAAGTGCGGATGTGCGGGAAGCTGTTGGTGTTTTCATCCATTTCGGTTTTGCAAGGGTTGAGGGTTTGTGAGCGTGTGGCTTGGGTGGTGTGCCTGGCAATCGTGGTCTGAATGGTGTGGTACGCGAACCAGTCACCCACCCTCAGGCCCAGGATCCCGCTTGCGTCTTGGAACACCATCAGTGCTCCCTCCTCTGTGATGTCCACAATCCGTACCATGGACCAAGAGTTTGGTTGGTTTCAGTGGATCGTTGTGGCTGCTCTGTACTGTAGGATCGATCGTATGCTGGCCCAAGCTGGTGCTTTCTTAGTCTGGATCCCTTGGGTAGCACGCAGTTTGTGCCATTGTAGCAGAGTTGGCCCAGTGATTGGATGGATGTTGGTGCTAGGTGGTATTTACTGTGGTGGGGTTGCCATGAGCTCCACAGGTGAGAGAGGGGCCATTGCCGGTAGCTCCATAGTCCGCCAGCTTGTGTCATCTTCTGGTTTGAGCCATCTTTTGACCTCGCAGAGATGTGCACCTTGATGGTATGCTCTGAGGGATGGGACTGCCAGGCCCCTGTTGGGTTTGTCTGCTTGTATTATAGATAGTTCGATCTGTGCTTTCTTGCCACGCCAGAGGAATATGTAGATAGCTTTATCTAGTGCTCTTAGCATGTGAGGGGTCAGGCCGGTGGGAAGCATCATTGCTACGTAAATTTGCTTTGGGAAGGAGTTAATTTTTAGTGCATTGATTTTGCCTGACATGGACAGAGTCAGCGTGTCCCAATGCTCCAGGTCATTCTGTATATTGCGGAGGGTCCGGGTATAGTTGAGATTGCGGATCTCCGTTATCGTAGCGCTGATATGCAGTCTGAGATATTTTATTGAGTCCAATTGGAGCGAGAAGGGTAGCACCCTGCCTAGATCCCAGGGGATGTCTCTCTGCAGGGGAATGACTTCGGATTTAGCCCAATTGACTTTGTAGCCTGCCATAGGCCCAATGGATTGCAAAATGTTTTTGACGTACGGGAGTGAGGTGGGGGTGTTGCTGATGTAAATGAGCAGATCATCCGTGTATAGCGATACCTTGTGTTCTTCTGTACCCTGTTGTATGCCTGTCCAGTTTGGGTCGAGGCACATCTTTATCGCAACAGGTTCGATAGAGAGGGCATATAATAGGGGCGATAGTGGGCATCCTTGTCTTGTGCCGGATTGGAGTGTGAACTCTGTGGAGGCCATTCCATTAGTAACCACGGAGGCTGTAGGGTTGGTGTATAGAAGCTTGATCAGTTGGATTAGGTGTGGAGGGAATCCATATGCGGGCAGGACGCGGAACATGAATTCCCGTTGGACCTTGTCGAACACCTTCTCCGCGTCGACTGCGACTATGGCGTCTTGGGGGTCCCTGTCGCCTGCAATTATATGAGTGTCGCCCTTTTATGAAGCCGGTTTGATCTCTGTGGACGAGTTGCAGTAGGGTGTTCTCTATCCTTTGGTCCAGGCAATTGGCTAGTATTTTGTCATCTGCGTTAAACAGTGAGATTGGTCTGTATGAGCCGCTGGCCTCTGGGTCTCTGCCGCTTTTGTAAAACACTATGATGTTGGCACCCATCATAGATTCAGGGAGCTGTTTGTGCGTCAGGGCCTCTTCGAATACTACAGTGAGCTTGGGAGCGAGTTCCTCTGCTAACTTCTCATACATGTCGATAGGGATCCCATCCGGTCCCGCTGCTTTCCCCTTGGACAAGGACGTGATTGCCCGTTTGACCTTGGCTGTGGAGATAGGGGCGTCTAGGTCATCTATTTGTTCGGCTGGGATCTGGGGGATGGGTACGGTGCCCAGGAATGCATCTTTGGCTTGTGGCATGCATGTGTCCGCTGTGGTGTAGAGCTCACAATAGTATTCGGCAAATCTCTTGTTGATCAGTTCGTCCCCCACCACCCAGTTGCTGATGTTGTCTCTAATTTAGGTGATTGTCTGTGTGGCCTGGCGTTGCTTGAGGGTGAGCGCCATTCCACTGAGTGGTCTGGCTACTTCTAGGTAGTATTTTTGTGCCCAGCCGGTGTAGGATTTCTGTACTTTGTTTGTAGTAAACAGTGTGAGTTTGTTCCTCAGTGATTGGAGCTGGGGTCTTATCCAGCTATCGTGAGCCTTCTTGTGCTATAGCTCTAGTTGTTTCAGCTCCCCTAGAAGCCGGGCCTCTTCGTCCTCCCATCCCCTCCGTTTATGCGCCCACCGCATTGTACACTGTCCTCTGAGATATGCCTTGGAAGCGTCCCAGCACCTGTACGGGGTGTATCCCGGCTTTTCGTTGTTCTGCCAGAATCTTTCAGTGTCTTTGGTTATTTGTTCTGTTATGTCAGGGTAGTGAAGGGTACTGAGATTGAGGCGCCACGTTGGACGTCTACGGGGCATATCAGGGATCGTGAGGCTGAGTTTAACCGGTGCATGGTCTGACAGTGTGGTTGGTTCGATTGAGTAGTTGTTTATCATATGTGCTGCGTTCTCAGATATTAGCCAATAGTCTAAGTGGGAATAACTATCGTGACAGTGGGAATAGAAGGTGAAATCTTGTCTATCTGGATGCATGTATCGCCAGGCGTCGAACAAGCGCAGGTCCTTCATAAGGGTTGTGAGGGCAAGTCTCTTCTTTGCGTTGGATATATTGGTGGGTTTCAGGACTTTGTGGTCCGTGGCTGGGTTTAGGTCTCCACCGATTATGGTGAGACTGCTCATAAATTGGGCACAATCCAGGAAGGCGCTGGTGAAAAACACAGGGGAGTCTTTCGTGGGCGCGTAAATATTCAGCAGGGTGATCAGGCATTGCGATAGCCTGAATAGTCCTTGAACTAATATGTAGTGACCATCCTTATCGCTGTGTGTGTGTGTAGGATCTATAGTGGAATCCGCTTGTGGATTAAGATGGATACCCCCCGCTTCCTGTGATGGGGTAAATGCCCTGCGGTTCCCACCAAGCCCTGGGTCAATTTCTCAGCTTCCACCTTGTTTAGATGGGTCTCTTGAAGGAAGACGATATCACTGTGGCTGTGTCGCATAGAATTCAGGATCCGCCTGCATTTTATAGGGTGACCTAGACCCTGAATGTTCAGGGTCGCCAGCGTTAGATTAGCCTTTGAAGGGGTGATGATTCCAGAAACGTGGTGAGGGTTCGCTTGGGGGGGTGTGTACGCATCTCCTCGCGTGCCGGGTCTAGCTGCATATGCCTCTTGTCTCCTGTTAGTTCTTTTCAACCAGTGGGGGAACATCCACTCTATAACAACTTCATGGTCTATCTATAGACCTAAGTATAAAATTATAACATTGGGTGGGCCATTTTCCCGGCCCATCTTCAATACAAGGCATAAAGGCCCATATATAGGATTGGTGGGTGTGAGCCGGGGTCTTGCTCCCACGTCCCATATATATCCATAGTGGGTATCGGTGTAGTGTTGGAGAGCATGGTTAAGGTGGGTATGGCTCTGACTTTGGTGTCCCATGTCGTCCACCCCTGTGTATGTGTGTGTAGATCTGATAAGGTGGTTTATTCTTGTCTAATTCTCTATTTTCCGTGTTGTATTATCCTTCAATTTGTATGTTCTCATTTTGTTTTGTTTTTATTTACTGTGTTTGGCTCCTCGGGGGTAAGTACGATTTATTATCTGTCTTGGCTTGGCTTTGGTATGGGCCTTAGGTGGTATTCTATGGTTTGCTGCGGTCAGGCTTACATCCTCTGGGCTCTCTGCCTGCTTTTTGCCATCTCCCTTGTTTTGGTGCTTGGCATTCTGATGGTGGGGGGTGGGGTGGAGCGGGCCTGCGGTAGCGGGGGAGTCAACCGTTGTGATGTTTTGCTGTTGCAGAAACTGCCAGGCCCGCTCTGGTTTATGGAATGAGTGCCATTGTTTGTTGATTAATATGCACCATGTCGCTGTGAATTTTAGGTAGTGCCTGTGATCTGACGTTTTCAGTGCTTCGAACAGTGGGTTGAACTCTTTTCTGCATCTGCAGACCTCCAATGAGTAGTCATTAAAGATTTTAACCTCAGAGCCGCTTATGCGTATTGCGGGTGCTGCCCTGTAAGCTTTGAGTATGACCACTTTGTGTTGGAAATTGGGAAGCCTCATTGTTATGACCCTCGGTCGAAGGTTCGGTGGGGGTTGTGGGATTGGGGCTCTATGTACCCGTCTATGGTAAGTTCTCTTGTGTTTGGCAGGTTCAAGTTGTTCTGCAGGAGCTCGTAGATGTAACCTTCTAGGTCCGGGCCTTCTGCGTTCTCCGGTATCCCGGTCACCCTTAGGTTATTTTGGCGCGATCTGTTCTCTTGGTCTTCCATCTTCTCCCCCAGTTGTTGTACCTCCCGGATGACCCCATCTAGGTCTGTTTCCATGGAAGCTTGGTTGTCCTCCACGGTACTTATGCATTGTTCGTTGTCAGTGGTCCTTTCGGCTTGTGTTGAGAGTTGGTTCGGGACATCTTGGAGGTCCTTTTTTATGTCCTGAACCATCATGTTGGTATCCTGGGTTTGCTGCCCAATCAGTTTAATTTCTGACAAAATGGCCTGCAGTTGCGCCTGGACATCCGTATCAGTTTTGTTTCCGTGCCGATCTGCGGGGTATGGTTCCTGTCTTCGTTGCGTCCTTGCCGTCAAGCTGGTGTTGCTGGGTGGGTGCAGCGTGTTGCATGCCCCCTGTGTTATGGTTGCTGGATCTTTGGCGGCGCTGGGGGCTAGTCAGTCGTGGTCGGAGACGGGTCGATCGTGGTCCTTCTCTGCCTGGTAGTATTGTTTCTGGGGGTTGTGTCTCACTTATCCCGCTTATGTTTGTAGGTGGTGGGTAGATGCGGAGGTAGCACCATCCGGTCGTGGGGCTGTTTCTGTGTCCCTTGTCGTCTTAGTGAGTGACCAGTTTATGATTTCGAGTGTCTCTGGGTCTCCTGAATTTGCGGGTGTTGCTGGAAGTGCTGGGCTTGCGGCCAGCCTCCAATGGTCTCTCTGTCACTCTACCCAGTTATGCCGCTGAGTTCGGAGCTCATTCAGCCCAATGCCAGGATCTTGGTGGGAGCTCTGGTTATGGCCATATTCCTCCCTCTCTCAGGTCTCTGGAGGAGCACCCTTGATTTTTACGTGGGTTGCGGTTCTTTAGCCAGTGCAGGTGAATGGTCTGCCAGTTTGGAGCACTGGCTCTCACGGTCTGGGCTCGTGGGGCTGCGTGGTCTGAGGTTAACATGGTGCCCCCAGCCCCAGTATGCCAACCCCCGGGCGTGGGGAGCACAGCTCGGCTGTCCTTGTTCGCTGTCTCTCCGGTGTCCTGGGAGGTTGGGCCAAGGGTGGCTATCTTTCCCCTGGGAGGCCCGGTGTGATTCCTGCAGTGGCTGCGCGCTATGGTGCTAGGTCACTCACGGGTGCTCTATTTGAAGTTGCCACGCCAGTCTGCCTTGTGTGTTGTGTTGGCCTCCTCTCCGGGTTGCTGCCCGGTGGTGTGCAAGGTGCTCTATGAGGCTTCCCCCTCCCATGCGCTGCTGGAGTGCGGCGTGTGCGGCCGCTGTGGATCCCCGCTCAGTGCAGGCGTGTGCTGCGTCTTCTCCCTCGTCAGTCGTCGGTCCAGGGATGTGTTAGTGGGCCCAACTAAGTTTGCGCTGCAGGGGGGTCCTGCGTTCAGCCTCTGCAGTTATGAAGCGGGTCTTTGTGGGCACCCCACTCGGTCGTGCGGTGGGTGCGGTAGTCCCCTTGCATCTGCTGCACTGCTCACGGCACTTACTTGGCTGCCCGGACTGCCGGTGTCTTTGCCATTCTACAGGACCCCACGCAGGTGTCTGTGTGCCTCTCAGCGTGCCCTATCTGGGTGGCAGGTGTGTTCCCATCCTCCGGGTGCCACCTCTCCAAGGGATGGTGCGCCAGATGTCCAGCTCCTGTGGCTGTAGGTCTTGGATTGGGAACTACTGCAGTCCGGCGTTCATTGTGTTGACATGTCTGCAGGGGTGTGATGCGTCGGTGTCCATGTCCCGCGCCGCCAGGGCTGTGTTGGGGCTCGCAGAGGGGCCGTTGTTCGCGCTCAATTGTTGGCGCCTTTTTTGCTTGTCATTGCCGGCCGCCCTGTCGGGCTTTGCTCAGTGATTTCTCTGGAGCCGTACTACGGTTTTTCCCAGGACTGCGCCAGATGGTGCTGCATCGGTTGTGCTGCTTGTGATCTCCTTTGCTGTGTGGCTGGAAGCGTTTCAAGGGCTGGAAGACATATGCTCTAATCCACTACCTCCGGTGCTCTCTCAGCCTGCTGACATCTTGCTTGATCTCTCGAGCGCCCCTCACTTGAAGGCACGTATGTTTCTGTTTCCATGCCGGCATGTGTTTGGCTCTTGGCCTGAAGTCATACGCCCTGACTCGGATATACCAATGACTATTCTAATGTGACGAGGCCAGAATGCTGTCCTTGTCAAGAGAGGAAGGTGGCTCTCACGGTCTGGGCTCGTGGGGCTGCGTGGTCTGAGGTTAACGTGGTGCCCCCAGCCCCAGTATGCCAACCCCCGGGCGTGGGGAGCACAGCTCGGCTGTCCTTGTTCGCTGTCTCTCGGGTGTCCTGGGAGGTTGGGCCAAGGGTGGCTATCTTTCCCCTGGGAGGCCCGGTGTGATTCCTGCAGTGGTTGCGCGCTATGGTGCTGGGTCCACTCACGGGTGCTCTATTTGAAGTTGCCACGCCAGTCTGCCTTGTGTGTTGTGTTGGCCTCCTCTCCGGGTTGCTGCCCGGTGGTGTGCAAGTTGCTCTATGAGGCTTCCCCCTCCCATGCGCTGCTGGAGTGCAGCGTGTGCGGCCGCTGTGGATCCCCGCTCAGTGCAGGCGTGTGCTGCGTCTTCTCCCTCGTCAGTCGTCGGTCCAGGGATGTGTTAGTGGGCCCAACTAAGTTTGCGCTGCAGGGGCGTCCTGCGTTCAGCCTCTGCAGTTATGAAGCGGGTCTTTGTGGGCACCCCACTCGGTCGTGCGGTGGGTGCGGTAGTCCCCTTGCATCTGCTGCACTGCTCACGGCACTTACTTGGCTGCCCGGACTGCCGGTGTCTTTGCCATTCTACAGGACCCCACGCAGGTGTCTGTGTGCCTCTCAGCGTGCCCTATCTGGGTGGCAGGTGTGTTCCCATCCTCCGGGTGCCACCTCTCCAAGGGCTGGTGCGCCAGATGTCCAGCTCCTGTGGCTGTAGGTCTTGGATTGGGAACTACTGCAGTCCGGCGTTCATTGTGTTGACATGTCTGCAGGGGTGTGATGCGTCGGTGTCCATGTCCCGCGCCGCCAGGGCTGTGTTGGGGCTCGCAGAGGGGCCGTTGTTCGCGCTCAATTGTTGGCGCCTTTTTTGCTCGTCATTGCCGGCCGCCCTGTCGGGCTTTGCTCAGTGATTTCTCTGGAGCCGTAGTACGGTTTTTCCCAGGACTGCGCCAGGTTGTGCTGCTTGTGATCTCCTTTGCTGTGTGGCTGGAAGCGTTTCAAGGGCTGGAAGACATATGCTCTAATCCACTACCTCCGGTGCTCTCTCAGCCTGCTGACATCTTGCTTGATCTCTCGAGCGCCCCTCACTTGAAGGCACGTATGTTTCTGTTTCCATGCCGGCATGTGTTTGGCTCTTGGCCTGAAGTCATACGCCCTGACTCGGATATACCAATGACTATTCTAATGTGACTAGGCCAGAATGCTGTCCTTGTCAAGAGAGGAAGGTGGAGTCTCAACACAAAACATCATTAGACCGCTTCTGGCCCTACAGAAGACACGCCAACAGAAGGGAACAACATTACTAAACCCCACCCTGGAGCCAGAGTGTTGTGCTGCAATACATCTGTCCCTCACGCCACAGTCGATTCACAAGAGAAGATCAACTGAGGGGCCAGGCAGCTAAACACAGCGCTAGAGGATGAAGAGGCGCAACACTACTGTGACTGCTGCAGACACAGCAGTTTTCTGCAGCTCACCGGCTGGCGAGCCGGTGTATTCCCAAATAAAATCCTAGACCATCAGGGACAATGGCAAGGGGTTCAATCCCTCCGTCCTACACCAAGGGCTTTAGGAAGTCGGGCAAAATATACAAACTTGAACATTGCCCATACTGTGCCGTCATTACCAATGGTACGCAGCGAACCCTCATGGAGAAAGTGGGTGGTGCTTAGCATCCTATATAATGCTTTTTTTTTTTAAATGTAACCCCTTCAGGGAGGAGCTTAACACCTTGTAAATACTCCCCATTACACATTGACCTCCTAAGAGGGGAAGTTAGATCAAGATAGGCTAGGGAAATCTGACCAATCAGTGCAGAGTGAGAGGACACTGACAGGAAGGGTGGGTTATCTGGGTGTGGTCAGCAGGGAATTGGAGGTGGATCAAGATATCAGCAGGAGGAAAGAAGAAGCGTGGATGCGTATTTGAAGAAGGGGCTTTATTGGTTTAGTGAGTGCTAGGGTACTGCAGAGTCAGTGGACATGTCTGCGTGGCAAGTGATTAGAAGGTGGTTTGGAGAGTGACTGTGAAGTAGAAAGTACAGAATGAAAGGAGGGTGTCACTGTAGTTGTGGTTGGAGGTTGGAGTAGTAGTGGTTGGAGGGTGGAGTAGCAGTGTAGTAGCAGTGGTTGGAGCGTAGCAGTGAAAATGAGAAGATCATAGCGGTAGTAGTGAGAGGAGGGTAGCAGTGGTAATACCAAGCGTATCCAGTTGTATCCAGACTTGCAACATTATGTGTTACTACTGATTTATGCAATTGTATTCACTCTCCCCTCTTGCTTCTCCACTCTTTTTGACTGCTTACTCTCTGTTCTGTCCTCCCCTCCCCTATTTCTGTTCCTAAATCCTCCCTTTACTTTCTTCTATGCACTTACTCTATCAGAATTGTCCCTGGACCTAGTATGATAGCAACCTCGTCTGTCGCTCCCCCATCCCCTTACTGCTCCCCCCCCTCCTCCCTCCAGCACTATCTGAAAAGTTGTCAGGCCTATTACAATAGTCACATGTTTTGTTCCTCTCCTCCCTTTCTGCACCCCTCTCCCTCACCTTTTGCTTTCCTCCGGCTCTACCAGAAATGCCATCAGGCCTAGTACGGTAGTCGCCTGTCTTTTTCCATTTCCTTCCCACTCTCCCGCTCCCTTCCTTATCTATGTCTTAGCACTTGCACTATCTGAAATGTTGTCAGGCCGAGTACGATAGTTAATTTCACATCCTTACTGTTCATGGCCTGTAAGAATGTCGTCGTATTTTCCCTTGTTCCCTCCCTTGCCTTGAAGCGCTTTGAAACACATTGTGTATAGGCGCTATATAAATAAACTATCATATCAGAGGAGTAGTAGTAGTTGCAGTGAGGGGAGTCGTGGATGTGAGAAGAGGAGTAGTATTAAAGTGGGTAGAGTGGGTAGAGTGGTAGTGAAGGAGAGAAGAAAAGAGTTAACATAAAAGAGCGTAGGCAGGAAGGTAGAGTGAAACATCAGAGGGGCCGAAGGTTAGTGTGGAGGAGACCGGGGACAGAAAGGGGAACATAGAAGCATAAGGTAAAAGTGGGCGTATGTGGAACGAGACGAATATCCCAGAGTGGTTTTAAGGGAAAATCCCGTTCCCTGTTGGAGCATTAACTCGTGATGAGAGTAGGGAAAGTTGGACCTTCCTTGACGGAGTGAGTGAGCCTGCACTTAGGGAACCATCTCGAGACTAAGAGTAAGAACTCAGACAGTAGGGAGTACAGTTCTATAGCTCTACCCAGGGGATATGGTAGCCTGGGCTAGGATGGACATCCCAAGGGAGAGAGGGACGGCCCTAGCACCACCACCCCTAAGTCGCATTCCAGCTCCGAACTATGATTGTACTGAACCATCTATTCATCTTCTAGTGTAAACCTGTGAGATTATCCAGGCATTCCTATGCTTCGTTATGCCATCCGGGACACCAGCTGCCCCACCTCTTGACAATGCTCTGAAACTAAAAAGGGTATGGGTAGGAATGAGATGTACGAGATGTAGCCTGCTGTCAAATTTCAAACTGGAACACTAGGAAACCTGAGCACAAATGCCAGATTTCTCATTTCACCAAATGATATCATCCTGGTGAAATAATGTTACTATGTTTGGTATGTGGTGGAGTTTCTCTGTGGCCCCGGGTCTCTAAGAAACCAGAAACATAACTGAAAGATGTGTTGCACAAAAAGAACAGTAATGCCAATCATGTCTACTAGGTATAAGTAACAATGTGTAGGTGGGGGAGAGGTTGGGGTTGAGTTTAGATGTCCTGGAAGTTGGGGCTACAGAACAATGGGCCAGAAGATTGTACTTGCCCCACAGGCCTAAGTTTCCAGTTTTCACCTCTACCTGATCCAATCTTTTTCTAATTCATGTCCCGTAATTTCGCTCGGGATAGGGCATTCCAGGGCATGCACCAGGTGGAGCTAATCATGCCAGCACTGCTGCATCCCCTCCCTCGGTTTCCTTAAAGGGCCAGAAACTGCAGAATCACCAGCTTCAGGATAAGCACAAGCCCTGTACTGTAGGATAGGGGAGAGCTTACATTCCCAGATCCTGCATCGCCCTCAATTCCCAGACATTAGGTCTAGGCCCCTTAAAAGAGCCTTGTCTGTAGTAAGTGCTATGTAACTGGCCCTTTCCCTAAGACGGGGGCCAAGTGAGGGTGACCAGGGGACCATTCCCATGCCAACCATGGGCCTATCACCCGTTATCTTTGGGAGACCTTTGGTCCCCCTGACCACCTCACAGCAGCTTGCCAGATTGGGAAAGCAGGCTTCGTCGCAACCAGGAACTCAGATAGAAGGAAAATGAAAGAAAGTAGATATTTATCTCATTACCGAAAACAACTTCTTTGAGTACCATTCACCACTCTCGCTATGCCTTCTGCTGCTGAGATGTTGTTATAGAATATTAGTGACACTTGTCTAGCTTGCCCTTCAACCATGCTAAACTAAACCCTTGTGTCTTACTGACCCTAGTGTGCGCTGGTTGCTCCGCTTATCTAGGGTTAGGGGATAGTAGAGAGGAAACTTGTCCTACCACTAACCTTCTAACTGTGGGATGTTTTTACCCATGCATCCAAGCCCTATCATACAACTGTGCATTCCTGGCATTGAAAACATCATGATGGCCAGAACTCCCCAGAGAGTGCACAGGGAAAACATGAAGAATAGGCTGCCACCCATTTTTGCCTATGTTGTGAGCACAGGAGGACACAGCCTAAAACCACCATTGGGCTACACACACAGTAGCTGAAACCATTGGGAATGGCAATGCTGATTGCCAAAAGCAACCCAGAACTGTGGGGAATTCATTTTCTTAATGTCAAAAATGGATGCAATACTGGTGCTCACCACTATCAGAAAGCCGGCGTTTTAAAACCACCAGACTTTTGTGTAAAACTGAACAAATGAACCCAAACCAGGCCAAGGAAAGACTTGCTAAGAGGTGGATACAATGTAAAACTATATTCTGAAATGACTTGAAGGAAGTAATTATTTAATGTATATATAAAAAATAGCTGGGGATGTCAGCAGCTTAAGTGAATTTGGGTTAAAAGCCACTAAAGTCAAAATGTTTAGAATAAATGAGTGACCTACTTGTGAGTGTCACACAGGTTGCAATTGTTTACATGTCATAGTTTTGAACTTAGAATCACCATTCTAGCTGCATGTGCAAAAATTTTAAGTTGGATTTGAATGTAGAAAACTGGGAACTAAAGTGACATTTAGCTGAATTCTGCCTGACAACTACCCCCGACAGGAGTTGAACTGGCTCAACAACTCTTCCCAGGCCTGGCTGCATTCTGCTGCCCCTGCCAAAAGGAGATGACACCTCTCTGATTGGATTAGGGGAGGAGCACCTGGAGACTGCAGGAAGTTGAACAAAGCCCTGTCCTGGACTCAGGAAAATGTTATATTGGGGGGGGGGGTCGTAAAATGGCTTCCTCTTGGGAGAAACTGGGAGGGGCAGTGCCTGTGAGAGCAAACCGAGCTTGGGGGAAGTGGATAAACCAGAAATTCCACCATGTGCTTTGGAAAACCACACCGCTTTGGGGCCAGAGCATGATTTTAAAAAGATGGATAATTCACAGTGCAGACTTGTCAAAATTATATAAATAACATCATCATTTTTGTGATTTTTCTGTCCACATTTTAAGAGGTGTTAGGACCCTGTGGTATGTTCTTGGGGATAGTAGCGGAAATAAAGGTTGTTACTCCAAATGTATGCATGTTAAAAATCTGACACTTTATCATCTGAAACTCATATCCCTGGTGCACATTTGTGTAAAATCTGGAAAGGTTTAGAGGTTGTTATCTGGATGAAAAGGGGAGAATTCTGTCATCAGTGGACACGACATCGTACAAAGACAGGTATCGGATGGTTTGGTGCTACAGGAAATATGTTAACTGGACCTATAATATGAGAAAAATGGTACATAGATAAATATGTATTTGGGTCAGAAATAGATTTGTGTGCAATTTGACAAGGGGAGGTTCCTCTGACCATAAAACCTACAGCATCACTCTGACACTCCATTTCTTTCCCCCAATCAAGGGAGAGAGGAACACTTGGCCAATGATAAGTGAGAGGGGCAGGCTTAGCTAGGCCCAGGCACACACCCATTTTCAAAACACATAAAAGGAACATTGAAACCCAGGTAGAGACATTCACTTTCCACTTTCTTGCGGGACGCTTTGCCGGGAGACTTCAGACTTCACATCCAGAGATCCAGACTTCAAATCCATCAATCTCCAGAGACCAGAAATTAACTCCAGAATTTGTAGCAGAGAGGACTGAATCCACAAGCTGAATCCTCTTCAGCAGGCCTCAAAACCAACCAAACTATTCAACAGCCGGGTGAGCTGTTTGAATTCTTTGCCAAGAACTTTTGCAAGAACCTGTAGCAGTATCCAGAAAGCAGTGCTGTATCCGGAACCAGAGAGAACCAGAGACCAGATCGCTGTGAAGAACTGCTAGCAGAAGTCCAGCCAATCCTGACCCGATCGGTGACGAAGTCGCATTCCTGTCCAAAATCTAGTGTGAGTACCCAGCTAGCACTGTGCCAAAACCAATCTCTTAGTTTAAAATAATCTAATCCAAACTATTTTAGCCTATTAGAACTGCCTCCTAAAATCGAGTAATTCTGTCATCTTTAAAACTGAAAACTGTCATCTGTCATTCTGAGCTTTAAAATTTCAAATCCGAAAAACTACCTTTACTAAATCGACCGTATCTCCGGAACCGTTTGTGCTAGGAGCGAGTCTTAACTGTCATCTTAAAGCTACGATTCTGAGCTTTCCAACGAGCCTAGAACTTCCTATTCCTTATAGTGCCTCCGTAATTGCGCTCGATGCACGTGACAAAATTTGCCGCAATTTGACATTTTGCTTAATTTCAGCCTCGTGTAAGAATATTTGTCCTTGCCTTCCTTGCTGAAATTCGTGTAACCTGACAATCATTCATAGAGCATTGCTAAAGTGATCCTGAATTAATTTAAGTAGCTGTCACCCACCCTGAACCTTTATAGGGAATTAAAAGCCTTTTTAGCATATTTTTCACTTAATTGCAACCACATGAAAGGATTTTGCCTGTGTTTAAAACTCCTACCTGTTTTCCTATAAGCTTGCTAGGGGGGAACTGAATTATATTTGATTGCATTCCTGAGAACTGTGTGCTTTCCTCTCATCTCTTTACCTTGCATAGAGGGGAGGGGGGGGGTGAATTGTCAAAGAAAAGTGATTACATTGTCTTTTGTTCAAGTCATATCAAGTTTATTTTCTGTACTGCGTTTTCATTCATCATTGCATTGTCTTTGAAGCCATAAAAGCATTCTCAGCTACTTTATCCTCTCTATATCACTTGTAAGCCATCAAAAAAGTGTACCACTGTAACATTATCCATTGTTGATCACTATCATCTTCACAAGTGTGCTATCAAACATTAATTTATTATAAAAGTGTGATATATATATATATATATATATATATATATATATATATATATATATATATATATATTGTTTAATTTTCAAATAAACCTTTTAAATTTGCAAAACAAACCTACTTCTTGGCTCAGCGGGGTCGGGGGGATTCTGAGAGAGGGGTGTTATATAAAGGTTGTCATCCAGAGTAAATGAACTGGACATAAAAATACATCAATAAGGGCTTCCATCAGCATCCCAGACTAGACATTGACTTAGCTGTAGTGTTGAATTGAAGTTGCTTACATAACACACTCAGAGAGAACACTCTGATTGTTTAGATAAATGTAATAGGCACATGACAAAAACATCAAGGCATGTGTCGTCTGCCTAGCAAATGAAAGAATTCATATATTTTATTGATATTCTTTGTTCGGCAGAAAAAATAAAAAAAGTAGGTGAAAATCTCTTGGATTTTTATAAAAGCAGCGTGTTTATCCATTTTCAAATAGAAGCCATGCAGTTGATGTCTATGGATTCAGTCAAAGACACCAACTAGTCAAGACTACTGTCAGATTTTACTAGGCAGAGTTTTAGTTGATATAACCCCATGTAAACCACAGTATGTACCCCCTTTCCCAAGGGTTAAACTATGGTTCGACTTGACTCATTCCTGAGTTGGAAGGATCAATATGCAGCTTTTCACCATGTCACTGGTACGTTTTCATGAAAAGACTGGAAAGAGCCTACCGGTTTCAGTGGACAATTGCAGTTACGCCACTTTCTTCAGGGCTAAATTGCAGCACGTTTCTGGGTGCTGCTTAAATCATTTTCAGCTATGTATGTATGATCTTTGGAAAGGGTACCCCACCCTACTCTCTTGTGGAGACTTTTCACAGAATTGTTCTTTGGAGGGTATGGCATACTTAGTTGCATATCTTCATCCTGGGTGCCCCAATTAATGGCATGCCATTGTACCTTTCCCACAGCTGGCTGAGAGCTCGTCTGTTTCCTTTCGTGTAATCCGAAGCGTTCCGCAGGTACCCGCTCTTTCCAGTCTTTTCATGAAAACGTACCAGAGACATGGTGAAAAGCCGCATATAGATCCTTCCAACTCAGGAAGGTACCCGCGGAACGCTCCGGATTACACCAAAAAAATGCTTTTAGTTCCCGTTCACGCAGATATTGCGGGCCGGGCTACTAATAACTATATGACCCTCGCACCGGGGGCATTACCGGCACATTATCGGCTGCGCTCGGCCCTATAACTATGGGCCCCACGGCATTACCTGAGTCGGTAATGCCCCCGCTGCTCGGGTCATATTGCTTTAATAATAATTCTACTACTGGGACTTCGTTGCCAGCATATATCCTGAAAATTGTGCAAGTCTGAAAATGCCCCATGAAAGCCTCAGTAATCACGCATCACAAAGAAAATGTGAACAGCGTGCTGATGGGCGACACAATGTCAGCATCATTTCTGTGGTTATTCTCTTTAGCTTTCTGTACCTGTAAGAAACTGGCCTTTTTACAGAGATTCCACATCCAGGTCTGTAACACAGTTAAAATGTAGCACACGGACACTTGCACATTGACATCCCCATTGAGTAACCCCAACAAATGTCTCCAGGGAATAAACATTGACGGCATTTTATTTATTGAGTTGTTTGTTCGTTTGATCACTTTGTTTTGAAGAAATGACACAGAAACAAAGTAGATTGAAGTCACATGATTTTTTGAGTAAAACCTTGTGCCCTAGGCGACAGCTCAGACAACATATTTGTGCTTGTGCCGAAAAGGCTAACTGTAGGAATACAATGTAATCCAGATTAGGGTCCTGGTTTCCCTTGCTCTGCTCGAATGATTCCCAGATAATTATAGACCAGAGTAACCATGAACATCATAGAAAAAGAAAATTGTACACAATTTCAAAGAGACAAAAACAAAGAAAAATAATGATAAGTAACCAAATCATAAACTTTGCACATGTATATTATAACAAATTGTTATAATATACTCGTTGTGGAGATTGGGTCAGAAGCGGCCTCTGTAGTTTGTCTTCCGAGTTGTTCACAAGCTACAAGCTCACGAGAGGTGCGGCTTGACACGCTAGTCAGTGAAGGTGAAGGTGCTTTCCTCGGATCCTCTGTGCGTGTGCCTGTGTGTGGCTGGGCAGCGAGGCAGTGAGCAGCGAGAGAGAGAAGCCTTCCAGCTGACTCCAGCTGACTCGCGACTGTGCTAGCGTGTCTGAGGCCGAAAGGCGTGCAGACTCCCAGCTGACTCCCTGCAGTTTGTTGAATGGCTCAGCAGGCTTACGTAGTGGAGGGTGACGGTGAGTGCAGACAAGACTTCGGGTTGCTCCATACCCACAGCGCTGTTCGTTGTGAGCAACAGGTGAGCTGAGTTAAGTTAAGTTGGAGTCAGTGAACTCCGGGTGGGGCAGTCCTTACGAGTTGGGGCTGTTTAGCTTGCCTTCTTGCGGTGGTGTGGAGCCTGAGAAGGGGTGGTGTTTTACTGCCTACACTCTCCCTCGTTTTGTTTTTTCCTTAGCGTGCAAGAAGTCTGCCGTGCCGCGGTTCATTGGAGCACGTGTGTAGCTACTATTTGGGGACTGCAGGCTTCAAGGCCTTTGACCCGAAATCTGAGGTGACCAGAGTACCGGTGCCCCTGGTGGAAGGCAGTAACTTTGAGATTAGTCTTATTGATAGAAGCTTGCTGTTTTTAGGGGTTGTGGCAGAGTGTCACAGTGACTGCAGGCTTTTGCCTTTGAGCTGTGACTTCTGCCTGTAATTCTCTGTGGTGATTATTGCCACTGTACTCTGATTCACCCCTGGATTACCTTAAAAGGGAACCATAGTAACAGTTTCTTGATCAGTATATTATGGTACCTTGAGAAGTGGCTTTGGGGCCAGTACCCCTGTGATATGGAACCTGAACAAGCCCATAATTTGGGGGCTAGATCACACTTGAATGCCAACTTAACACAAAGGTCCCTGCCTGTACTTGTATCTGCGGCAAGCGACAGCAGAGTGTGCGCGGATGCTACTATTAAGGGGCCAGTTGGTGAGAATGTTACCCTAACTACTGCATTTATTAATCCTGGTCAGGTGGACCTGCATGTGGGTGTACTTCCTCTAAATCTTTCACATTCACATGAAAGGACTTTGGATACTTTGACAAATGTTCCATTAGATGCTGGACTGCTGGAACTAACTGATGCAGAGTTCCTCCAGGAAACTGAAGTGATGGCTGCTCCTCTGACTATGAAAAAAACTGTTAGATTCCATGCTTCTACTCCCAACCCATCGGGTCCGTTAAATCCAGTGCTCAAATGGGAAAACTTGGGATAACTGGTGGGCTGGGGGGATCATTTTCGGACTGGGGTGCATCTAAAATGTCATCTAACTTTAACAGATCTAATGTTTTTGTCTTTGGCAATTGTAATGTGGGTGAGCCCTCTAGGAATGTTCTTCATCATCTGCCTGCAAGTTATGGGGGTCATTTGAAACAACAATGCTCTCTAAAGTTCCCTCTTGTTATACCACAACAGGATTTAACTCAGGAGAGCTGTTTGGAGGATTCGATCCACAAGGTGGCTAATGCTACTGAGGATTTGTTGCAATATAATATTGACTTGGATTTATCATCTGCTATGCCCTCTCGTGGTAATGCCCTCCCTAGTTTGACTACCACAATGAACTCCCCGATTGTTCCGTGTACTTCTAAATCAGGTTTATCCTCTGAAACTCAGCCTAAGAAGGGGATACCTAAACGCTTGTCTGAGATGGGGATATGTGAACTAATTTCCCCTCTTTTGTCTAATTTACACATTAGTTTGAATTTGGCATTAAAGGCCTTATGTGCTATGCAGGAAACTCTGGGGGTGGGGGGGTAATGGCAGCTCAGCAGAAGGCATTTAATGATCTTACCGTTCATATGTCTGGTTATAAGAACCTACTTAATAATCTGAATGCTATGAATAGATCTGCTGCTACGAGCTTTAATGCTCAAGATGATTACAATTCTAGATTTTTGATGCAGGGTGAGCAAATGTTTGCTATTCTGCATGCACTTTTGGTTAGACCCCAGGTAGATACTGTAGAATGTTGCCCCAATGGTGGGGAGTATGAACAATCTGAAAGAGCTGCTCATGTTCCGTCAATGGACAATCAGGTCGAGGAACGCATTTGGCCAGTCCTTCAGCTTTGTTAGAAGTTATGGGCTGTTGGAATGATAGTTCTGCGGAACATGAGGCCATTTTGGTGGTTGACTATATTGTCCCTACTGCTGAAAATGATATGGATATACAGTCTGTGCCTATTAATTTTATAAGCGTCAAAAGGCATAGGAAGAAAGCAAAAAAAACACAAAAAGAAACAAAAAACATGGCCTCTGTGAAGATTTGGGGGAGAAATTCCAACCTCAAGGCCATCCACAATTTAAAACATCATGAGAAATCTGATAAAGAGGGCTGTGTTGAACAGATGGAGGAAGCTTCTGAGGTTGTAGTCTTGATGAACAGCCCTGGCCTGGTTCATGGTACTATTAAAGGTGATGGAGCACGTCTGAAGACTCTCGGCTCCTCTAGGAAAACTAAAAGGGGGGCTGAGGGTGATCATTTGCTGAAATGGCCACAAACGAATCAGACTAAAATGACAGCATTTGGTAAGGTGATCAGTACAACGCATGCTCGCACATCTACTAGCAGCCTAGTGTGGATATTAATGTCCCAGCTGCCAATCTGGTGGCAGATACTGGTCTATCTGGGATAAATCAGGCAGACAGACAAGTGGATCAGCCTAGGAGAGATATATTGGTGCCCAATGTTGTGGTGGGGCATTGCAGATCTCGGATGGGTGGGGCCACAGGTCCAGTTATGGCAGAACAGGTTGGTAGTAAGGCTCCTAGTCAAGTCTTGGGTGGAGCTGTACCGATCTCATCTGGGCCTAGTTTGGGCTCGCAGGCTGGTTTGGGGGCAAGTCCGGTGCATGTGAGTGCAGCAGTGCGACCCAGCAGCAAGATCATAGGCTGGATGCCTAGTGAGAAAGGTATAAAAGCGACTAACCTCAACAGGGTAAGGTTATTGGCTCTTTTCAAGGCAATTCTGCTTCTTAGATCGATAACTACTGACGATATAGATACCATACCTCTCCCTAGAGTAGCTAATGGCAGAATGGTCAGTAATTTCCACTCAGGTATGGTTACCACCATGGTTTGGGACCAACAGTGCTATATACAATCCATGGGATTTGACCTGGTGAAACTGCAGAACTCTGCTGATGCAAAAACGTTTCTCTCTTTTGTAAAACCTGTGCCATCTATCCCAGAAACAGTTGTGGGGCCTACATCTGTACCTACGGGTGACTCTGGAACTGTAATATCTCTTATATCTAATCTTCTGGGTAATGGTCAGGACTGGTCTTGGATGCAACCTGCCCTTAGATCTTTAGAAGGTCTAAGGCTAGGCACATACATGAATGACAGGATAGCTATTGAAGTAGTATAGTGGAATACCTGTGGCTGCTCTAACTTGTATAAGCTGTTGCTTAACTCTACCTGTGCTAGTATTCCTAGAATATACTTACTTGAGGAGACCATGCTGATGGCCAATCTGTACTAGAGGGGTACCATACTGTCTCTTGTCCTGCGGTTAGGGGGGATGAGGGGCGTCCGAGAGGAGGTTTTACCATTGCTATAGATCATAATTTGGGTCTTTCGTGAGAAGTTCACTGTTGCTGATTTGGATGATCATGTGCCTATCTTTTTAACCTTGTCTATTCCTATGTGTACCCATTGTATTAGACCTGATCTTGCAGGATTGGAATGCGATAATAGGGGTACTTAAGTGTTGTGGAATAAGAAAACTGTACATTAATTTAACCATCTTCTTTCTGTGCCTCTTCAAAAGCCTATTTCTGTCTTATATAGCCGTGACCTTGCGGTTAGCGGCGGTACTTCTCCATATAACATTATCTTGGCCTGTATTCGCAAGGGTTTAGGGTGAAAGGGTCGAATGCAATAGTTTGGAAACAAAAGGACTGGAAAAAAAAAAGTTCAAATGCAAGGTTTTTTTTTTGGAGTGTCCCCCCGAAAAAAAAACTGTTTTTAGGCTAAAACCCATTTTATTTCCTGTACAAAAGCCAAAAAAATATAAATATATTTTAAAAAAGGCATTCTTTTTTTTCGGTCCTTTTGTTTCGAAACTATTGAATTTCGAAACAATGTATTCGACCCTTTGACCGGACACCATTCGCAAGATTAGGGACTCAATTCATTTTGTGAGTCTTAATAAGAAAGTGCTGCAAAAGAAAAGAACTTGCAGCTCTGAGGAAAGAAGGATTCACACCCTGTGAATACGTGAAACTCAAACGTGCGATTATCTTGAGGCATAAGAATTACGTCAAATCCCTTAGGATAGACGCGTACTCTCTTTGCCATCAAAATATGTTGGAGTCTCTGTGCAAGGGTAAAGATGGCCACTTTTGGTCCATGGTAAACAGGCTGTTGGGGAATGTCCCAAAGACTTGGCTTCTTGGGATTCCTTTTATACTAAGACATATGCTCTGCCTGAGGCTTTTGGAGCTTTGGATGACTATGATTTGGGCTCTCCTGTGAAGGGACTTTGTAATTGGAACAAGGAGAATATAGCTTGGGTGATTTCCAGACTTAAACCATCTAAGGCCCCTGGTCCTGATGGCATCCCCCCTTTGTTCTTAAAGAAGATCCTGGAACTTGGGTTGAGATTTTAAAATCTATGTTCGACCATATCTTTCTGTCTCATACGTGCCTGATTCCTGATCTAAGTCAATCATAGTACCTACTTTCAAAAGGGGCGATGCACTTGATTTGTCCAGCTATCGTCCAATAGCTTTAACCGATGCCACTAGTAAGGTTTTTTTCTATTTTGCTGTTAAGGGACCTTACCGTTGTTATTAGGGAACGTAACCTTCTAAGTAGGTTTCAGGTTGGGTTCCGTGCTGAGCTTGGTACTTCCTTGAATGCATCTATTCTTTCTCACCTTAGACATTATGTTCATCATTCCAATGTTGGGGATGTTTATCTGGCCTCGTTGGGTATGACTAGTGCCTTCGATGGGGTGATAAGATCTAGGCTCTGGCATAAAATGCTTTCCTTGGGCATTTCTCGTAAGATGGTCCAGTTGATTGCCTTACTTCAATCTAAAACATCTGTCTGTGTACGATTAACTGAGGATGGTGTTCTTTCTTCCGAAATACCTACCTGTACAGGTGTTAAGCAAGGATGTACTCTGGCCCCTACTCTCTTCAACCTCTATACGTGCAATGCTGAGGGACTGTGGCAGGGTCCCTCCATCGCACCTGCAAGGTTGGGGGGTGTTAGGTTGGAGTGGATAGCCTATGCAGACGGTTTTATAACAAATTGTATGAGACATCTATCCTATATCTTAGTACTTAGCACAAGGTGGTTCTAAAAATTGACCATTGAAGGCACACCTACCATATTAATTCAAAAACAACATTCACATTTCTGCTTTTCACATATAATCATCTTCCTCTGTTCTATCCTTCCACTCACCAAATTGCTCTAATCCATAACATCTCATATGTGCAATGCTCTGTTTACACAGTCTCAGTATCTAAAATCAACTCCAAATGCTTTTATTCAACAATTAAATCACATCATTTCTGTCACTGCACCCTCAGAAAATTCTACTTCTAGCTATAGCTATTTGAAAATGGCCCATGTACCCTATTGAATGGCTTACCATCTGCCCCCATGTTGGCATGCCCCGTTTTCCTCAAAACATTGTTTCTGAAAGAGCGTCTCAGTGGACGTTTTGAGTAGGATTCTGTAACATGATAGGATCTGAAAAGGCTCTCGCCTCTGATTATGAGAAGGACACAGTCGATCAGACTTTGGAGCAGTATTTGTGTTTGCTTGTAAATGCCATTAAGGCTATTTGCATGGTTCACATCCATGGCATTTTGCATCAAAGTGTTATGCACCAGGGTCATCATGTAGACTTCCTGCCTTGTGGGCGACCGGACAGTGGTGCCAGCAGCTGCCTGGTCAGAGGATTCAAGGGTGCAGAGGTCTACCTGCCTGTGTGGCCCATGATATTGGGGATCGCGCAAGCGGGGATCAAGATGATTGTCGTGTCCCGAAGAGTTTCAGCTATCTTTTGATATTTCAGGTGAGTTAGCCATCCACTCTTAAGGCTCCCTTTTCTGATATTTATGTTGTGCAATAACTTGAAAGAAATCCCAAATTCTCATAACTGCTTCACACTTCACTGTTAGGTGATGAACTATGTAATGGTATAAATGGTGAAATACAATGGAGCCTGTTCAGAAGAAGGTTAACCCGACAACTCATCCTGTCTCGTTGACTCCATGGTCGTTGTGTTGCGATATTTCATACAGACTCAGCTGGATCAATCCAGTACACCTTAACTAAAAGTCATCTGTTAAATGAAGTTCATTTATACTAGGTGCCCTTTTGTCCTGTTAGGCCTCTCACCCCAGAATCACTCCACATACCTCTGTTTTCTCCAATGATGGCTCTGCTGCACCAGTACAGGGTCATCCGGTCCTCCTAGGTCTTCCAATGCTATCTATTGCTGTTATTGGTCCTTGTAGGTCTTCCAATGGTATCTACTGCTGGTATTGGTCCTCCCAGGTCTTCCAATGGTATCTATTGCTGGTATTGGTCCTCCTACATCGTCCAATGGAATCTATTGCTTTAATTGGTCCCCCTAAATCTCCCAATGGTATCTATTTCTGTTATTGGCCCTTCTAGGTTTTCCAATGGCATCTATTGCTGGTATTGGTCCTCCTAGGCCTTCCAATGGTATCTATTGCTGTTATTGGTCCTCCAAGGCCTTCCAATGGTATCTATTGCTGCTATTGGTCCTCCTAGGCCTTCCAATGGAATCTATTGCTTTTATTGGTCCTCCTAGGTCTTCCAATGGTATCTATTGCTGTTATTGGTCCTTCCAGGTCTTCGAATGGTATCTATTGCTGTTATTTGTCCTTCTCGGTTTTCCAATGGTATCTATTGCTGCTATTGGTCCTCCTAGGCCTTCCAATGGAATCTATTCCTTTTATTGGTCCTCCTAGGTCTTCCAATGGTATCTATCGCTGTTATTGGTCCTTCCAGGTCTTCGAATGGTATCTATTGCTGTTATTTGTCCTTCTCGGTTTTCCAATTGTATCTATTGCTGTTACTGGTCCTCCTAAGTCTTCCAATGTTATCTATTACTATTATTGGTCCTTCTAGGTTTTCCAATGGCATCTATTGCTGTTAATGGTCCTTCTAGGTTTTCCAATGGCATCTATTGCTGTTATTGGTCCTTCTAGGTCTTCCAATGGTATTTATTGCTGTTATTTTGATGTTGTCCAACACCAGGAGCTGATGGCTGCTTTGAGTATATCTTTTATATGCAGTGGGGCACTCTCATGATGTACAACTAACAAAATGGTATCTGTGTGTGCCACCCATCAATGGGTATTAAAGGGTTTCAGAGGCTGGCATGATCCCAGAGTTGATAATGCCACTCAAACCATATGGCATCCTTTATGAAATCTAACCTCTTTTGTAATCCAGGTCACACACGCTCTTACCTGATGCAACTTAGTTTACATCAAGAGTAATCAGAATGTATGTGGTGTGCCATGTATGTAATTGCTCAAGCATATGTAGAACATGCAGCATATCTCCCACCTCTGATTTTAATGTATGTACCTCTGATTGTATACATTCACCAATAAATTTGGAATCTTCTCTATTTACCAATGTTGATGATAGTGAGTCTCACTGACGGGAAGTCGCTGTATTCTTAATGTACTTTGGGGAGGAAATATACAGTAGGCTTAAAAGGACAGTTAGTAGTCAAAAAATATTTTTCTTGGTCCATTAACATTCCTGATGATAGGTGTGTTCTCCTCCATGGTGATTGATCTTACAGACTTAGGGCCTCATTACGAGTTTGCTGGTCCTGAAACAATAGTGCCGGTAAGCTTATCGGCAGCGTTGTTTCCGAACCGGCAAACTACGAGTCTATCGGTGGGTGCCGTGCCCGCCAAGATCTCTTCTAATTCTCCCACTTCTGCGTCCTCTTCCTCTAGTACCTCGTCTCTGCGTCAGTCTGTTGGCATATCTGTTCTTCTGAAATCGACTTGTTTGCTGGTACTTGGCCTGTTGCCTACGTCATCTTGAGAGAGCTACACCCTTTCCTCTCGGTAATAAAGGGCATTTCAACTCATGTGCCATCTGAAGTAATAATAATACTTAAACACAATCTTCCCTCTGACCTTCAAATCAGAATCCTCGTAGAATCTTGACTACCTCTCTAGAATACCAATCATGAGATGCCCTGAGGATTTAAGGATCCCGGTTGCATGACATTGAACTGCCCTGGAATATATCAAAGAAATGTACTACTAAGAGCCAAGAAGTGGAAAGATCCAACCTCAACCTCTACCCACTACAGCTACCAGCTGTACCCCTCAAGTAACCCCTCTCTTTACTAAAAATCTTGTAAACCTGCACTTTGCTCAATCCCTTCAGACGGCCCACCAGGGCTAGAGTACTTCACTGACTCCTACCATACCTATCTTCTATAAACAACCACACTGTCAATCCATGCTGCCCAACTTGGTTAGTTGTGCTTCCCTTACAGCTACCCTGCGCACAGGTTATAGGTACTCATCAACACTACATGTATTCTGCGTCTGCCATTCCCACTATCAGACTAACACCCCCAAATCTGCCTTCCTTACAGAGTCATGTACAGCAAGACCAACATAATTGGCAGGGGGGCACTAAACAAAGACCACTAACCTTACCTTACCCATGGTGTTGGATGTGTGTTCATTATCCCATCTATGGTCATGGATAGTCATGTTGTTTTTGTGCTTTGTGGTTTTTCTGCCTTTGAGAAAGCTCTGGACTCCTCTTCTAGGTAATGTAACCTGAATCTTCAGACCAAGCAGGAAAAGGGGTACTTGTACACCTCTGTACCACAAATGTCACCAATGCCAAAAAGGTGGTGGGTTGATGGTGTAGAGGAGGAGGCAATTGCCTCTACCGGAAGTTCGGCCCCCATCCTGCATATATGTTGGACGCTGGAAATGACGACGTGTGCAACGCCACTAATGGTACCTGTTCCAGGAAGGATCCTCGGAGCAAGGTATCCATTCAGAAAGCCTTACATGATGTACCTGCGGAGAAATGACAGTCTTTTAAAGGAAGGTCTCGAAGAAGTGTGAAATGACAATGGCAAGAGACTGGTGATGTCACATGAAGCAGGAATGACACACCAAGAAGAGAAGCCAAATGAGAAAGTATATGGACCTTATAGAATCTGATGATGAAGTAAAGAATTAAGTAACATTTCATGTTTGGAAATGAAGATTGCGCATGCGAAGAGCGCTGAAGAAAATGAAAATTGCTTTATAACTGTAAGATTCTTCAATGCAAGTAGACTAAGTAATCATGAGGGCTGGCAATACGTAGTGAATAGACTGCAGGTAGTGCCGCCAATATGTATATATATGTGTGTGTGTGTGTGTGTGTATAGAATCTGCATGTTCCACGTCGTGTTTTAGCAAACGTGGACCCCATGAACGAAAAGGACTGAAAGTTTGACCCAGCAAAGAAAGACGGCTGACGACAAAGGAAGAATCAAGAAGGTGTGTCTGGCACTGTGTCAAGGGTTGAGGCAGGCAATACACTGTATTCGAGAAGATACAATTAACGTGCGAAGCGAAGCAAGCTTCTTTTGAGGTGCAATGGAAAAACATCTACGGGCCTCATTACGAGGCTGGCGGTGGCTGTGTCTGTACTACAGGGACGGCTGCCGCGGTATTCATTTTTTTCCGGCACCCAGAAAAGGGCAATTACCGGATCATTACGACCTTGCCGGAACCATTAATTGCCCATTTCTGGGTGCCAGAAAAAATTCTTCCCCATTCCCATCTGATCCCCTTAGGGCTCAATGGGAATGGGGAAGGTGGTAGCACCGGGACTGTTAATAACAGTACCGCTGCTACAGTCCTGTTCTGCTCGTGAGTGCCGGTACGGCCACCAGGCCAGACCTGGTGGCTGCAAAGGCACCCATGGGCAGAACTCGTAGTATGGCGGTACGGTAGCAACATTGCCGGTAGCGCTACCGGGACCGTTGTTTGCCTTACCACCATACTTGTAATGAGGCGCAATGAGTGCCAAGTTTTCTTCATTTAATAGTATTAAATGCGAGGAAGGAGCTAAACACGGTCTCCTGTCACATGGTGTAGATGGAAATAGACTTTGGGCATGCCACATCGAGACTGAAGGTAAGACTGAGCACAATCCCTTTTATTCTCAGGCTGCACTGATACTCTACAAGGCCGAGTTCAAAGACAATTTGAATGTCAGATAGCAGGAGTGATAATGGATGATGGGTTAATTGGGTGGGAAGGCATGGTCAAGTCTGCTCAAATGCACTTGGGGTACCAGCTTGCGTGCTGCTAGCGAGTAGAATATTCCAGAAGGGTACAAGCATGCCAACCAATCATGGATGGCCACGTAGCAAAGAGCCCTATAGTTTGAAAGCCAATGAAACATTGTGTATTCTATGACAACGAAGACGACTTGCACTAGGGGTGGGCATAAGTTGTTCACCTATTTATAGAGACCCAATCACGATCCTATCCCCCATAGATAGTATACCTAGATGTTCCCGTTAGTCCCTTATTCCTATCACAACCCCAAGTAGGTTTTCTTAGCTTATCAATGATGACACATTTTTAGTATATAGGTGTGTTCTTATGTGTTTTGCGTTGAGATTATGCTTTGCAACGTCCATTAATGACCGTTGTACTCCCTGTTTTAGATAATTGCAAATAAAACAGATGCGATTTTCCACCTTCCTGAGGCGGTATTATTATTGGTGTCAGAGTAAATTCTGCATCCCCACCCATCTGATAAATCGTTACCTCGTTTAAAGGGCCTACAGGGTCACGTGGTAGCAGAGAGAGGATGGTTCTTTAAAAGACCCATCGACCAGTAGGTCTCCAGTATTTTGGACGATCGGACACCCTCCGCCATTTAGCCGGAAGATCGCGAAGATTCCCGTGGAGAGCAGCCGATATAGAAAACTTGCAAGAAGATCGGTATAGGTTGGACGGGTTCCTCTTTGATGAAATCCCTCCTGGTTTCCACAGGTGCTGCGTGGATGGAAGGCGATGGTGGTCGATTGGAGGAGGAGGGACGATACCGAAGACCTTGAGCTGAAAAACTAATGGTGAGTAGGTTGAGGGGAATTGGCAAAATAAGGGGATGGCATTGCAGAGACGAGAACAGCAGTATATAGAGGAACAACAAAGAAAGGAAAAAAAGGCAGAAGAACAAAGGAAATATGATAACAAACAGAAAGTAATTGAAGAACGAGATAGGCAAAAAAGGAAGAGAGAAGAAGAGGAAGCGCAGAAGTTAAAGGAGAAAAGAATACAAAGACGAAGGGAAGAAGAAGAGCATAGGTCAAACGAAAGAAGGGAAAAGACAGGAAGAAGAAAAAGTTAGGTGGAAAGCTAGAAAGTGAAGAGTTAGATGAAGAGAAAGAACAAAAAAGAAGACAAAAGGAGTGTGACATTGATTGCATTCAGAAAGAGTTAATGGAACCAAGTCCATTAATATGCTGAGGAAAAAAAGAAGAATTCCTCCCGGCACAGGAAACAAAGTTAGGACTGTCTGAGGTAACCCTCGAAGAGGATTTTGACATAAAGAGCATAGGATCGATAAAGCCTTTCAAGATTTGAGAAAAGGAAGCAAACCGGGAAGCCGAGCGAAGGAAGAACAGTCCTGGTTTTCAAATTGCAAAGTGAAGAAAGAGACCTGTTCAGTTTTGAGCATAGAGCCTTGTCCTTAGACAGGCTGAGCTTAGATAAGGGTGAAGGAGATGATAGCCATACTGGTTGGGGACTAGAAATGTCAGACGAAGAGAGGGAAATCTTCTGTGGGGAAGAGGGAGGAGGTGCATGCAGTCCCGAGGGATTCCTACAGACAGATAAGGAAGTGAGATGGTCTCATCTAGAGCAGCCTAAAGATAGGACGCCAGATCCTGCAGCATATCTAGAGCGACCTAAAGGACGATGCATAGTGAGAAGGGAGAGTCGCCACCATATGTGAGCAGGCTGAGGTCATTGTCAGGACGAAGGCTATCAGGAACCGTTGTCCCCACTATGGATAGACAGACAATGGGAACATATTGCCGATTTGGGTTTACGCAATTCCCTTCATTAGCGAAAGGTGGGCCCAGACTGCATTATATTCCTTGGCCACAAATGGATAAATATAATTTAAGGTGTAAACTTCCCAGTTTGATGGCGGGAGCAGGAAAAAAGGCTGATGACATTTGGGTGAGATATTCAAGTGTTATGGCTCAGAGCGCAATTTAACAATGGGAGAGCAAATGTCTGGAGAGCGCTCAGGGTACAGAATCCAGATACACTTGCTTACATTCAGAGCATTCAGGAATGGTGGACTCTTGAAACGTATGACGTGTGGGTAAAATCAGTGACGTATTTTACCACATTTTACGTCAGGTCTTGCCAGAGCAGGTACAAAAGCAACTCAAGAAACTAGTGGAATGGAAGCGAAGCCATGGCCAGAAGTACAGTTGATTATAGTGCATCACTGTCGACTGATGCAAAAATAATAAGAAGGAAGATGCTAGGAAACCTGAGAAAGCCAAGTTAGTTCAGAGTAAATTGTCGAGGTACGCCATAGAAGGGGCAGTACTGACAAGCGGAGAAGGGTTGGGAATGCAGCAAGCAGTGGGTACATCGCAGGCGAATAATCAGTGTCCAATGGATCAGGGAGGAAATGGGTTTTGCCGCGAGGCAGAGGAATGGGCTACAGAGGAAGGGGTGGTTTTCAGAATATGCAGAATGATAATCAGAATGTGCCAGGAGGATTCAATCGAGGGGGACAAATCAGAAGAGCTCCTCCTGTATATTGGAAATGTGGGATGACAGGGCACATTGCGCGTACATGTGGAAGTCAAGGGTATGTACAGAATGGGCAATACTTGAAAGGGGGTACAGTTTATCCTCCCTCCAGTATATAGATCACAAGCTTGGGATGGGTTTGCCAAAGATCAAACGGTTTTCGAGCACAAGCGCTGCAGATGCAACAGGCATTGCACTCCACAAGGGCAATCACAGCACACACCCATGTAGATGCAGCAGAATTCAAACACAGGACAGCTACTGACACCTATAATAGGGGGTGTTACCATGGTAGGAGGAAATCCTTTCACAGGAACGGGTATAAGTATGTATCCACATTAGGACAGCTCACAGGGCGACTTGATGTGTTCAGTACTATCAGTGACACCAGACCCTCAGGAGGAACCACGAACCAACGGTTGATGTGATGATAGGAGGCACATCTTTTTCTTTTTTAGTAGACACTGGGGCTACTTGCTCATGTATACGAGAGGGAAAATACCAAATGTTGGAAATGCCATGAATGCTCAAGTATTCTCTGGAGCTACAAGTCAAGTTCATTTTACTAACAAATTACCAGTCTCCATTGGAGAGTGTGACATGTCTATTCCATTATTGTATGCAAAGCAGACACCGGTTAACATTTTAGAACGAGACTTAATGACGATTTCTTTTACTGATGAAGGCATAGTATGTTCTACTCCAGGGATACAATATGTGAATGAATTTATATTGGCATTTACATGGCAATCAGCGAGCATGTCGTATGTCCGCAGACAAAACGCAGCCCTCCGGACCAATCGGGGTCCTTTCCACGTAGCGAACAGGAGAATGAGTCTGCAGAGCCAGATATCACACATTTTTTCACACCTACATTTTGCCTGTTTTTAAAAAAGTACTGGACGGATTTCCACCAAATTTACCAAAGCACGCTTTCAGGACCAAGCTGCCGCTCCTGCAGCAAATTAGGTGAACATCCGTCCAGTGGTTTGGGCTGTAGGCGTGAGCACATTGTTTTCCATTCAGTCTATGGAAAATAAAAGACATTTTGGGTTTGAGTTGGGGAGCTGTGAATCCCTCTCCACAACTGTTATATTTTGCTTTTGAACGCTGCCAAAATCATCCATCAAAAATATTTTTTATGAAGGGCCTTCAAAATGCGGCAATAACACATAGAACCCTCCAGACATCTTTACTGGCCCCAAACTAGTCCCTGCAGTCCTACACACAGCCACCCACCTTCCACGGGGGCATCATTGATTGGACTATGTTGGCTCATTGTGACCTTCTGTGTGGTGCACAATGTATGTACTGTGCATGGCCATCCATGTCAGTCAGTTAACTCTCATGTCCTTTCACCCGAGTTGCAAAAGAAAGGTAGGAGTTAGAGGTAGAGATTGTGTGGAATCTGATTAAAAATTAATCAGTAATATGTGTCATCATTTCCTGTTTTGGTTGCCTTCTATAAACATGAATTATTTATCAAAAGAATAACTACCAATGTAAAAGTGATAGAGATATTGCAGTAAATTGTGACCTACAGAAAAAAGCAGTGTAAAGGAGAAACCATCCTAAATAATAAAAGCGGTTAATGACACAAACAAGGAAATCATTATAGCTTTAAAATGAAGTTCAATAGACAAAAAAAAAGGGACGGGAGGGAGAGTGTAAGGGAGGAAGAAAAAATGAATAGACCATTAGTACGTAAAAATGTATTGCAAAAGCAATACAGTATTTCACATTTGAGTCACAGGAACTTATACAACAATTTAAAAAACCTATACAAGATACACGGATAGCGTAGAAGTTAAACAAAATGAAACACCTATGCCCATAAGCTTAAGGTATTTATTAATATTACATTAACTACAATCCCCAAAATATGTTCAAAGAAATAATCAACATCCTTCACTTAAACATAAGATAAGATAATCGAGAAAAATTGAAGGTAATGATATCTTAACATGTCAGAAGGCGCACAATCCATTATTGGTTTCCAGATGTTTCATGCATTTAAAATACGAGTGCAACCCTGGTTGGGTGATATTATTCCACACCCTTGCAGAGTAGATAGACAATAAATCACCAGAGGACCAAAGGACCTTAAACTCAGCAGACAACATTCAGTGTCTCAGGTGGGGGAAGTTCTTAAGAAGTTACTGAGGCAACTTGGGAATCAGATAACTCAAGGTGGAAAACTGAACAATGAGGTTCCCTCTGCAGGAGTAGAGAAGACTGGACTATCTCCATGCTGGCATGCAACACTAACCTGGGGGGCTTGGCAGCGTAGATTAAGCTGAACACCGATCCGACATCCAGCAGAAACAATGACAGAGTCTGTGCGAAATATTGTGCACTAAAAGGGACTGCGGCTAAGAGGAGTATGTGCAGCTTTATGCAAAATGGCCAATCTCAGGAGAAAATACCGCAATAGATTGGCACCTACTGTCAGGTGAAATGCAGGCCTAATAGGGGGTGGAGGGAAGGTTAAAGGCAGAATGTCACTGGCATAACAGACCGTGGGAGCCACTGAGAGTGAAGGGTGCTGAGAGTGAAGGGTGCTCGGGTGGAGGCAGGAGGTTCAGAGATGGAATGAGAGACAGGAGGAAGACGGACCGTGAAGCAGAGTGTTGAAGAGTCTGTAAAAGAGTTAGTCAGGAGTGCAGATGAGATATTGTGTGTAACAAAGCGTAGATCCCAGTGGAGAAAGTGAAGATGTGATTGTGTATGTGAGAGTGAATGGTGGTGGAGTCGGGTTCAAGAGGTAGACGTGGGATAGGGAAGAGTGTAGAGGGTGAAGGAGAACATAGAGAGAGACTGAAAGTAGAAGCGATAGCCAGATGCTAGAGATGGAGAGAGAGGTGACTGGTAGAGAGGGAGACAGAGAAGCAGGAGTTATAGAGGGAAAGTATGAAGGGTGAAGAGAGTGGTAGGTGGAGGAAGGAAATCGAATAGATCGATCAGAGGGGAGTGTGAGAAGATTGGAGGGATAGAGGAGGAATGAGGGAAAGGAGAGATAGACATAAATGAGAGAGAGGGAGGAGAGAGTAAAGAGGCATAAGATCAGGGAAAGGAGTGAAAAGGAGTGAGCGAGAATGAAAGAGTGTCTGAACGGATACAGGCACAATCTTAAAATCATCAGTAAGAGCATGAGGGGGGGATATTAGAGTAGAGTACTCTTAGAAAGTCCAGGAGGAAGTCTCCTCCTTAAGGCCCTCCTAGGGTTGAAAGGTTACACTAGATAGTAGGGGTTATGGTTACTTTTATTCACACTGACCTTGGGTGATAGGAAAAACCAAGAGGTGATGGCTGGAAGGTTTAGACTGAATCTTAACCACTGGCATTGCTCGGGACAACCCTCCAGACCATCGTTCTTTGCCTGCCAACCCATTACAGAAGGGGAAAGAGCATATGCAAATCAGGCTTGGCCTCACCCCAAAAGGGGCAGTCCAGCCCGAACTGCTAGGTCACATCCCTTCTGCACGAGACCACAAGCATCCCCAAACATGTTTCGCCCTTGTTGGGGCTCATCGGTGAGGAGTAGCTTGGGTCTCTAGGCCCAGCAGGCACGGGACCCACGTCTGGACATACCCGTCCCACTCGGGGTGACAAAGCAAAAACAAAGAGGTGATGGCTGGAAGGTTTAGACTGAATCTTAACCACTGGCATTGTTCGGGGCAACCCTCCAGACCATCGTTTTTCGCCTGCCAAGACATTACAGAAGGGTAAAGACCATATGCAAAGGCTTGGCCCCACCCCAAAAGGGGCAGTCCAGCCCGAACTGCTAGGTCACATCCCTACTGCACGAGACCACAAGCATCCCCAAGCATGTTTCGCCCTTGTTGGGGCTCATCAGTGAGGAGTAGCTTGGGTCTTTATGCCCAGCAGGCACGGAACCCACGTCTGGGCATACCAGTCCCACTTGGGGTGACAAAGCAAAAACAAAGAGGTGATGTCTGGAAGGTTTAGACTGAATCTTAACCACGGCATTGCTCGGGGCAACCCTCCAGACCATCGTTCTTCGCCTGCCAAGCCATTACAGAAAGGGAAAGACCATATGCAAATCAGGCTTGGCCCCACCCCAAAAGGGGCAGTCCAGCCCGAACTGCTAGGTCACATCCCTTCTGCACGAGACCACAAGCATCCCCAAACATGTTTTGCCTTTGTTGGGGCTCATCAGTGAGGAGTAGCTTGGGTCTCTAGGCCCAGCAGACACGGGACCCACTTCTGGGCATACCCGTCCCACTCGGGGTGACAAAGCAAAAACAAAGAGGTGATGGCTGGAAAGTTTAGACTGAATCTTAACCACTGGCATTGCTCGGGGCAACCCTCCAGACCATCTTTCTTCGCCTGCCAAGGCATTACTGATGGGGAAAGACCATATGCAAATCAGGCTTGACCCCACCCCAAAAAGGGCAGTCCAGCCCGAACTGCTAGGTCACATCCCTTCTGCACGAGACCACAAGCATCCCCAAACATGTTTTGCCCTTGTTGGGGCTCATCAGTGAGGAGTATCTTGGGTCTCTAGGCCCAGCAGGCACAGGACCCACGTCTGGGCATACCCGTCCCACTCGTGGTGACAAAGCAAAAACAAAGAGGTGATGGCTGGAAGGTTTAGACTGAATCTTGACCACTTGGGTGATAGGAAAGCATGGGTTAGAGTGGAGGGGAATGGAAGCCCTCCCATGGTCAAGAGTCACTTGTAGTCACTCTGACCTTGGGCGAATGGAAAACATGGGTAAAGGGTGGAGGGGAATGGAAGCCCTTTCATGGTAGAGAGGTTACACTAGATAGTAGGGGTTACCGGTCGCTTGTATTCACTCTGATCTTGGGCTATATGAAAGCATGGGTTAGGGTGGAGGGGAATGGAAGCCCTCCCATGGTAGAAAGGTTACAGTAGAGAGTCAGGGTTACTGGTCGCTTGTATTCACTCTGACCTTGGACGACAGCAAAGCGTGGGTGGAGGGGAATGGAAGCCCTCCCATGGTAGAGAGGTTACACTAGAGAGTAGAGGTTACCGGTTGCTTCTATTCATGCTGACCTTGGGTGATAGGAAAGCATCAGTTAGGATCAAGGGGAATGGAAGCCCTCCCAGGGTAGAGAGGTTACACTTGAGAGTAGGGGTTACCGGTCACTTTTATTCACTCTGACCTTGGGTGTTAGCAAAGCATGGGTTAGGGTGGAGGGGAATCAAAGCCCTCCCATGGTACAGAGTTTACACTAGAGAGTAGGGATTACTGGTCGCTTGTATTCACTCTGACCTTGGGCGATAGGAAAGCATGGGTTATGGTGGAGGGGAATGGAAGCCCACACAGGGTAGAGAGGTTACACTAGAGAGTAGGGGTTACTGGTCGCTTGTACTCACTCTGACCTTGGGCGATAGCGAAGCATGGGTTAGGATGGAGGGGAATAGTCGCCCTCCTCGGGTAGAGAGGTTACACTAGATAGTAGGGGTTACCAGTCTCTTGTATTCACTCTGACCTTGAGCGATATGAAATATGAGTACGGGTGGATGGAAATGGAAGCCCTCTCATCGTAGAGAGGTTAAACTAGAGAGAAGGGGTTAGCGTCGCTTGTATTCACTCTGACCTCGGGTGATAGGAAAGCACGGGTTAGAGTGAAGGGGAATGAACACCCTCCCATGGTCAAGAGGTTACAATAGATAGTAGGGGTTACCGGTCGCTTGAATTCACTCTGACCTTGAGTGATAGGCAAATGTGGGTAAGGGTGGAGGGGAATGGAAGTCCTCTCATGGCAGATAAGTTACACTAGAAAGTAGGGGTTACCGTTCGCTTGTATTCACTCTGGCCTCAGGTGATAGGAAAACATGGGTTAGGGGGAGGAGAATGGAAGCCCTCCCATGGTAGAAAGTTTACACTAGAGAGTCAGGGTTACCGGTCGCTTCTATTCATGCTGACCTTGGGTGATAGGGAAGCATCAATTAAGATCGAGGGGAATGGAAGCCCTCCCAGGGTAGAGAGGTTACACTTTAGAGTAGGGGTTACCGGTCACTTGTATTCACTCTGACCTTGGGTGATAGCAAAGCATGGGTTAGGATGGAGGAAATCGAAGCCTTCCCATGGTACAGAGTTTACACTACAGATTAGGGGTTACTGGTCACTTGCATTCACTCTGAACTTGGGCGATAGGAAGGCATGTGTTAGGGTGGACTGGAATGGAAGCCCACACAGGGTAGAGAGGTTACACTAGAGAGTAGGGGTTACTGGTCACTTCTACTCACTCTGACCTTGGACGATACCAAAGCATGGGTTAGGGTGGAGGGGAATAGTAGCCCTCCCAGGTTAGTGAGGGTACACTAGATTGTAGGGGTTATTGGTCGCTTGTATTCACTCTGACCTTGGGCGATAGGAAAACATGGTTAAGGGTGGAGGGAAATGGAAGCCCTCTCATCATAGAGAGGTTAAACTAGAGAGAAGAGGTTAGCGGTCGCTTGTATTCACTCTGACCTCGGGTGATAGGAAAGCATGGGTTAGGGTGGAGGGGAATGGAAGCCCTCACATGGTCAAGAGTTTACACTAGATAGTAGGGGTTACTGGTCGCTTTTATTCACTCTGACCTTGAGCGATAGGCAAACATGAGTAAGGGGTAAGGGGGATGGAATTCCTCTCATGGTAGAGAAGTTACACTAGATTGTAGGGGTTACTGGTCACTTGTATTCACTCTGGCCTCGGTTGATATGAAAGCATGGGTTAGGGTGGAGGGCAGTGAAAGCCCTGCCATGGTCGAGAGGTTAAACTAGATAGTAGGGGTTACCAGTCACTTCTATTCACTCTAACCTTGGTCTATAGATAAGCATGGGTTAGGGTGGAGGGGAATGGAAGCCCTCCCATGGTAGAGGGGTACGCTAGAGAGTCGGGTTACCGTTCGCTTGTATTCACTCTGACGTTGGGCGATAGGAAAGCATGGTTTAGGGTAGAGGGCAATGGAAGCCCTCCCATGGTAGAGACGTTACACAAAACAGTAGGGGTTACTGGTACTTGTATTCACTCTGACCTTGGGCGATAGCAAAGCATGGGTGGAGGGGAATGGAAGCCCTCCCATGGTAGAGACATTACACAAAAGAGTAGGGGTTACTGGTACTTGTATTCACTCTGACCTTGGACGATAGGAAAGCATGTGTTAGGGTGGAGGGGAATGGAAGCCCACACAGGGTAGAGAGGTTACACTAGAGATTAGGGGTTACTGGAAATTTCTACTCACTCTGACCTTGGACGATACCAAAGCATGGGTTAGGGTGGAGGGGAATAGTAACCCTCCCAGGTTAGAGAGGTTACACTAGATTGTAGGGGTTATTGGTCACTTGTATTCACTCTGGCCTCAGATGATAGGAAAGCATGGCTTAGGGTGGAGGGGAATGGAAGCCCTCTCATGGTAGAGTGGTTACACTAGAGTGTAGGGGTTACTGGTCGCTTGTATTCACTCTGACCTTGGGCGATAGGAAAACATAGGTAAGGGTGGAGGGAAATGGAAGCCCTCTCATCATAGAGAGGTTAAACTAGAGAGAAGAGGTTAGCGATCGCTTGTATTCACTCTGACCTCGGGTGATAGGAAAGCATGGGTTAGGGTGGAGGGGAATGGAAGCCCTCACATGGTCAAGAGTTTACACTAGATAGTAGGGGTTACTGGTCGCTTTTATTCACTCTGACCTTGAGCGATAGGCAAATATGAGTAAGGGGTAAGGGGGATGGAATTCCTCTCATGGTAGAGAAGTTACACTAGATTGTAGGGGTTACTGGTCACTTGTATTCACTCTGGCCTCGGTTGATATGAAAGCATGGGTTAGGGTGGAGGGCAGTGAAAGCCCTGCCATGGTCGAGAGGTTAAACTAGATAGTAGGGGTTACCAGTCACTTCTATTCACTCTAACCTTGGTCTATAGATAAGCATGGGTTAGGGTGGAGGGGAATGGAAGCCCTCCCTTGTAGAGGGGTACGCTAGAGAGTCGGGTTACCGTTCGCTTGTATTCACTCTGACGTTGGGCGATAGGAAAGCATGGTTTAGGGTAGAGGGCAATGGAAGCCCTCCCATGGTAGAGACGTTACACAAAAGAGAAGGGGTTACTGGTACTTGTATTCACTCTGACCTTGGGCGATAGCAAAGCATGGGTGGAGGGGAATGGAAGCCCTCCCATGGTAGAGACATTACACAAAAGAGTAGGGGTTACTGGTACTTGTATTCACTCTGACCTTGGACGATAGGAAAGCATGTGTTAGGGTGGAGGGGAATGGAAGCCCACACAGGGTAGAGAGGTTACACTAGAGATTAGGGGTTACTGGAAACTTCTACTCACTCTGACCTTGGACGATACCAAAGCATGGGTTAGGGTGGAGGGGAATAGTAGCCCTCCCAGGTTAGAGAGGTTACACTAGATTGTAGGGGTTATTGGTCACTTGTATTCACTCTGGCCTCAGATGATAGGAAAGCATGGCTTAGGGTGGAGGGGAATGGAAGCCCTCTCATGGTAGAGTGGTTACACTAGAGAGTAGGGGTTACTGGTCGCTTGTATTCACTCTGACCTTGGGCGATAGGAAAACATAGGTAAGGGTGGAGGGAAATGGAAGCCCTCTCATCGTAGTGAGGTTAAACTAGAGAGAAGAGGTTAGCGGTCGCTTGTATTCACTCTGACCTCGGGTGATAGGATAGCATGGGTTAGGGTGGAGGGGAATGGAAGCCCTCCCATGGTCAAGAGTTTACACTAGATAGTAGGGGTTACTGGTCGCTTGTATTCACTCTGGCCTTGAGCGATAGGCAGACATGAGTAAGGGGCGAGGGGGATGGAATTCCTCTCATGGTAGAGAAGTTACACTAGATTGTAGGGGTTACTGGTCACTTGTATTCACTCTGGCCTCGGGTGATATGAAAGCATGGGTTAGGGTGGAGGGCAGTGAAAGCCCTCCCATGGTCGAGAGTTTAAACTAGATAGTAGGGGTTACCAGTCACTTCTATTCACTCTAACCTTGGTCTATAGATAAGCATGGGTTAGGGTGGAGGGGAATGGAAGCCCTCCCATGGTAGAGGGGTACACTAGAGAGTAGGGGTTAGCGGTCGCTTGTATTCACTCTGACGTTGGGCGATAGGAAAGCTTGGTTTAGGGTAGAGGGCAATGGAAGCCCTCCCATGGTAGAGACTTTACACACAAGAGTAGGGGTTACTGGTACTTCTATTCACTCTGACCTTGGGCGATAGCAAAGCATGGGTGGAGGGGAATGGAAGCCCTCCCATGGTAGAGACGTTACACAAAAGAGTAGGGGTTACTGGTACTTGTATTCCCTCTGACCTTGGGCGATAGCAAAGCATGGGTGGAGGAGAATGGAAGCCCTCCCATGGTAGAGAGATTACACTAGAGAGTAGGGGTTAGCGGTTGCTTCTAGTCACACTGACCTTGGGTGATAGGAAAGCATGGGTTAGGTTGGAGGGGAATGGAAGCCCTTGCAGGGTAGAGAGGTTTCACTAGAGAGCAAGGGTTAGCAGTCGCTTGTATTCACTCTGACCTTGGGTGGTAGCAAAGCATGGGTTAGGGTGGAGGGGAAAGGAAGCCTCCCATGGTAGAGAGGTTTCACTGAAGAACACGGGTTAGCAGTCGCTTGTATTCACACTGACCTTGGGTGATAGGAAAGCATGGGTTAGTGTGGAGGGGAATGGAAGCCATCCCATGGTAGAGAGTTTACACTAGAGAGTAGGTCTTACCGGTCGATTGTATTCACTCTGATCTTGGGCGATAGAAAAGCATGGGTTAGAGTGGAGGGGATTAGTATCCCTTGCAGGGTAGAGAAGTTACACCAGAGAGCAGGGGTTAGCAGTCGCTTGTATTCACTCTGGCCTTGGGCGATAGGAAAGCATGGGTTAGGGTGGAGGGGAATAGAAGCCCTCCCATGGTAGAGAGGTTACACTAGAGAGTAGGGGTTACCGGTCACTTGTATTCACCCTGTCGTGGGGCGATAGGAAAGCATGGGTGGAGGGGAATGGAAGCCCTCCCATGGTAGAGAGGTTACACTAGAGAGTAGGGGTTAGCGGTTGCTTCTAGTCAAACTGACCTTGGGTGATAGGGAAGCATGGTTTAGGTTGGAGGGGAATGGAAGCCCTCGCAGGGTAGAGAGGTTTCACTAGAGAGCAAGGGTTAGCAGTCGCTTGTATTCACTCTGACCTTGGGCGATAGCAAAGCATGGGTGGAGGGGAATGGAAACCTTCCCATGGTAGAGAGGTTACACTAGAGAGAAGGGGTTAGCGTTCGCTTGTATTCACTTTGACCTTGGGCGATAGGAAAGCATGGGTTAGGGTGGAGGGAAATGGAAGCCCTCCCATGGTAGAGAGTTTACACTAGGGAGTAGGTTTTACCGGTCGCATGTATTCACTCTGACCTTGGACGATAGGAAAGCATGGGTTAGAGTGGAGGGGAATGGTAGCACTCGCAGGGTAGAGAGGTTACACTAGAGAGTAGGGGTTACCGGTCACTTGCATTCATTCTGACGTGGGGCGATAGGAAAGCATGGGCTAGGGTAGAGGGCAATGGAAGCCCGTCCATGGTACAGAGGTTATACTAGAGAGTAGGGGTTACTGGTACTTGTATTCACTCTGACCTTGGACAATAGCAAGGCATGGCTGGATGGGAATGGAAGCCCTCCCATGGTAGAGAGGTTACACTAGAGAGTAGGGGTTAGCAGTTGCTTCTATTCACACTGACCTTGGGTGATAGGAAAGTATGATTTAGGTTGGAGGGGAATGGAAGCCCTCGCAGGGTAGAGAGGTTTCACTACAGAGCAAGGGTTAGCAGTCGCTCGTATTCACTCTGACCTTGGGCGATAGCAAATCATGGGTTCGGATGGAGGGGATTAGAAGCCCTCCCATGGTAGAGAGGTTACACTAGAGAGTAGGGGTTAGCAGTTGCTTCTATTCACACTGACCTTGGGTGATAGGAAAGTATGATTTAGGTTGGAGGGGAATGGAAGCCCTCGCAGGGTAGAGAGGTTAAACTAGATAGTAGGGGTTAGCGGTCACTTGTATTCACTCTGATGTGGGGCGATAGGAAAGCATGGGTGGAGGGGAATGGAAGTCCTCCCATGGTAGAGAGGTTACACTAGAGAGTTTGGGGTTAGCGGTTGTTTCTAGTCACACTGACCTTGGGTGATAGGAAAGCATGGTTTAGGTTGGAGGGGAATGGAAGTCCTCGCAGGGTAGAGAGGTTAAACTAGATATTAGGGGTTACCGGTCGCTTGTATTCACTCTGACGTTGGGCGATAGGAAAGCATGGGTTAGGGTGGAGGGGAATAGAAGCCCTCCCATGGTAGAGGGGTTACACTAGAGAGCAGGGGTTAGCAGTTGCTTCTATTCACACTGACCGGGGCGATAGCAAAGCATGAGTTAGGGTGGAGGGGAATGGAAGCCCTCTCATGGTAGAGAGGGTGCACTAGAGAGTAGGGGTTACTGGTCGCTTGTACTCACTCTGACCTTGCGCGATAGGAAAGCATTGGTTAGGATGGAGGGCAATGGAAGCCCTCCCATTGTAGAGAGTTTACATTAGAGAATAGGGGTTAGTGGTCGCTTGTATTCACTCTGACCTTGGGCTATAGGAAAGCATGAGTTAGGGTGGATGGAAGTCCTCCCATGGTAGAGTGTTTACACTAGAGAGTAGGGGTTCCCAGTCGCTTCTATTCACTCTGACCTTGGGCGATAGCAAAGCATGAGTTAGGGTGTAGGGGAATGGTAACCCTCGCAGGGTAGAGAGGTTACACTAGATAGTAGGGGTTAGAAGTCCCTTGTATTGATTTTGACCTTGGGCGATAGGAAAGCATGGGTTAGGGTAGAGGGGAATGGAAGCCCTCCGATGGTAGAGAGGTTAGACTAGAGAGTAGGGGTTAACGGTCGCTTGTATTCACTCTGACCTTGGTTGATAGCAAAGCATTGGTTAGGATGGAGGGGAATGGAAGCCCTCCCATGGTAGAGAGGTTACACTAGAGAGTAGGGGTTACCGGTCGCTTGTCTTCACTCTGACCTTGGGCGATAGCAAACCATGAGTTAGGGTGGAGGGGACTGGTAACCCTTGCAGGGTAGAGTGGTTACACTAGATAGTATGGGTTAGAAGTCCCTTGGATTGACTTTGACCTTGGGCGATAGGAAAGCATGGGTTAGGGTAGAGGGGAATGGAAGCCCTCCGATGGTAGAGAGGTTACACTAGCGAGTGGGGGTTAACGGTCGCTTGTATTCACTCTGAACTCGGGTGATAGAAAAGCAGGGGTTATGGTGGAGGGGAATGGAAGCCCTCCCATGGTAGAGAGGTTGCACTAGAGAGTGGGGGTTACCGGTCGCTTTTATTCACTCTGACCTCGGATTATAGGAAAGCATGCTTTAGGGTGGAGGGGAATGGAAGCCCTCCCATGGTAGAGTGGTTACACTAGAGAGTAGGGTTTACTGGTTGTTTGTATTCACTCTGACCTTGGGCAATAGGAAAGCACGGGTAGAGGGGAATGGAAGCTCTCCCATGGTAGAGAGGTTACACTAGAGTTTAGGGGTTAGCGGTTGCTTGTATTCAATCTGACCTTGGGTGATAGGAAAGCATGGGTTAGGTTGGAGGGGAATGGAAGCCCTCTCAGGGTAGAGAGGTTAATCTAGAGAGTAGGGGTTACCGGTCGCTTGTACTCACTCTGACCTTGCGCGATAGGAAAGCATTGGTTAGGATGGAGGGCAATGGAAGCCCTCCCATTGTTAGAGAGTTTACACTAGAGAATAGGGATTAGTGGTCGCTTGTTTTCACTCTGACCTTGGGCGATAGGAAAGCATGGGTTAGGGTGGAGGGGAATGGAAGCCCTCCCATGGTAGAGTGTTTACACTAGAGAGTAAGGGTTCCCAGTCGCTTCTATTCACTCTGACCTTGGGCGATAGGAAAGCATGGTTTAAGGTGGCGGGGAAGGGAAGCCCTCCCATGGTAGAGTGTTTACACTAGAGAGTAGGGGTTACCGGTCGCTTGTATTCACTCTGACGCTGGTCAATATGAAAGCATGGGTGGAGGGGAATGGAAGCCCTCCCATGGTAGAGAGGTTACTCTAGAGAGTAGGGGTTAGTGGTCGCTTGTATTCACTCTGACCTTGGTTGATAGCAAAGCATTGGTTAGGAAGGAGGGGAATGGAAGCCCTCCCATGGTAGAGAGGTTACACTAGAGAGTAGGGGTTACCGGTCGCTTGTCTTCACTCTGACCTTGGGCGATAGCAAAGCATGAGTTCGGGTGGAGGTGAATGGTAACCCTCGCAGGGTATAGAGGTTACACTAGATAGTAGGGGTTAGAAGTCCCTTGTATTGACTTTGACCTTGGGAGATAGGAAAGCATGGGTTAGGGTGGAGGGCAATGGAAGCCCTCCGATGGTAGAGAGGTTACACTAGCGAGTGGGGGTTAACGGTCGCTTGTATTCACTCTGAACTCGGGTGATAGAAAAGCAGGGGTTATGGTGGAGGGGAATGGAAGCCCTCCCATGGTAGAGAGGTTGCACTAGAGAGTGGGGGTTACCGGTCGCTTTTATTCACTCTGACCTCGGATTATAGGAAAGCATGCTTTAGGGTGGAGGGGAATGGAATCCCTCCCATGGTAGAGTGGTTACACTAGAGAGTAGGGTTTACTGGTTGTTTGTATTCACTCTGACCTTGGGCAATAGGAAAGCACGGGTAGAGGGGAATGGAAGCTCTCCCATGGTAGAGAGGTTACACTAGAGTTTAGGGGTTAGCGGTTGCTTGTATTCAATCTGACCTTGGGTGATAGGAAAGCATGGGTTAGGTTGGAGTGGAATGGAAGCCCTCTCAGTGTAGAGAGGTTAATCTAGAGAGTAGGGGTTACCGGTCGCTTGTACTCACTCTGACCTTGCGCGATAGGAAAGCATTGGTTAGGATGGAGGGCAATGGAAGCCCTCCCATTGTTAGAGAGTTTACACTAGAGAATAGGGATTACTGGTCGCTTGTTTTCACTCTGACCTTGGGCGATAGGAAAGCATGGGTTAGGGTGGAGGGGAATGGAAGCCCTCCCATGGTAGAGTGTTTACACTAGAGAGTAAGGGTTCCCAGTCGCTTCTATTCACTCTGACCTTGGGCGATAGGAAAGCATGGTTTAAGGTGGCGGGGAAGGGAAGCCCTCCCATGGTAGAGTGTTTACACTAGAGAGTAGGGGTTACCGGTCGCTTGTATTCACTCTGACGCTGGTCAATATGAAAGCATGGGTGGAGGGGAATGGAAGCCCTCCCATGGTAGAGAGGTTACTCTAGAGAGTAGGGGTTAGTGGTCGCTTGTATTCACTCTGACCTTGGTTGATAGCAAAGCATTGGTTAGGAAGGAGGGGAATGGAAGCCCTTCCATGGTAGAGAGGTTACACTAGAGAGTAGGGGTTACCGGTCGCTTGTCTTCACTCTGACCTTGGGCGATAGCAAAGCATGAGTTCGGGTGGAGGTGAATGGTAACCCTCGCAGGGTATAGAGGTTACACTAGATAGTAGGGGTTAGAAGTCCCTTGTATTGACTTTGACCTTGGGAGATAGGAAAGCATGGGTTAGGGTGGAGGGCAATGGAAGCCCTCCGATGGTAGAGAGGATACACTAGAGAGTAGGGGTTAACGGTCGCTTGTATTCACTCTGGCCACAGGTGATAGTAAAGCATGGATTAGGGCAGAGGGGACTGGAGGCCCTCCCAGGGTAGAGAGGTACACTACTGAGTAGGAGTTACCGGTCGCTTGTATTCACTCTGAACTCGGGTGATAGAAAAGCAGGGGTTATAGTGGAGGGGAATGGAAGCCCTCCCATGGTAGAGAGGTTGCACTAGAGAGTGGGGGTTACCGGTCGCTTTTATTCACTCTGACCTCGGATTATAGGAAAGCATGGTTTAGGGTGGAGGGGAATGGAAGCCCTCCCATGGTAGAGTGGTTACACTAGAGAGTAGGGTTTACTGGTTGCTTGTATTCACTCTGACCTTGGTCAATATGAAAGCATGGGTGGAGGGGAATGGAAGCCCTCCCATGGTAGAGAGGTTACACTAGATTGTAGGGGTTAGCGGTTGCTTGTATTCAATCTGACCTTGGGTGATAGGAAAGCATGGGTTAGGTTGGAGGGGAATGGAAGCCCTCTCAGGGTAGAGAGGTTAATCTGGAGAATAGGGGTTAGTCGTCGCTTGTATTCACTCTGACCTTGGGCGATAGGAAAGCATTGGTTAGGGTGGAGGGGAATGGAAGCCCTCCGATGGTAGCGAGGTTCAACTAGAGAGCAGGGGTTACCGGTCACTTCTATTCACTCTGACTTTGGGCGATAGGAAAGCATTGTTTAGGATGGAGGGGAATGGAAGCCCTCCCATGGTAGAGAGGTTACATTAGAGAGCAGGGGTGAGCAGTCGCTTGTATTCACTCTGACCTTGGGCGATAGCAAATCATGCGTTCGGATGGAGGGGAATGGAAGCCCTCCCATGGTAGAGAGATTGCACTAGAGAGTAGAGGTTAGAGGTTGCTTCTAGTCACACTGACCTTGGGTGATAGGAAAGCATGGGTTAGGTTGGAGGGGAATGGAAGCCCTCGCAGGGTAGAGAGGTTAAACTAGATAGTAAGGGTTACCAGTCGCTTGTATTCACTCTGACGTTGGGCGATAGGAAAGCATGGGTTAAGGTGGAGGGGAATAGAAGCCCTCCCATGGTAGAGAGGTTACACTAGAGAGTAGGGGTTAGCAGTTGCTTCTATTCACACTGACCTTGGGTGATAGGAAAGTATGGTTTAAGTTGGAGGTGAATGGAAGCCCTCGCAGGGTAGAGAGGGTGCACTAGAGAGCAGGGGTTACCGGTCGCTTGTATTAACTCTGACGTTGGGCGATAGGCAAGCATGGGTTAGGATGGAGGGGAATGGAAGCCCTCCAATGGTAGAGAGGCTACTCAAGAGAGTAGGGGTTAGCGGTTGCTTCTATTCACACTGACCTTGGGCGATAGGAAAGTATGGGTTAGGTTGGAGGAAAATGGAAGTCCTTCCATGGTAGAGAGGTTACACTAGACAGTAGGGGTTAGCGGTTGCTTCTATTCACCCTGACTTTGGGTGATAGGAAATCATGGTTTAGGTTGGAGGGGAATGGAAGCCCTCTCAGGGTAGAGAGGTTAAACTAGTGAGTAGGGGTTAACGGTCGCTTGTATTCACTCTGACCTTGCGTGGTAGGAAAGCATTGGTTAGGATGGAGGGGAATGGAAGCCCTCCCATGGTAGAGAGGTTACACTAGAGAGTAGGGGTTAGTGGTCGCTTGTATTCACTCTGACCTTGGTTGATAGCAAAGCATTGGTTAGGAAGGAGGGGAATGGAAGCCCTCCCATGGTAGAGAGGTTACACTAGAGAGTAGGGGTTACCGGTCGCTTGTCTTCACTCTGACCTTGGGCGATAGCAAAGCATGAGTTCGGGTGGAGGGGAATGGTAACCCTCGCAGGGTATAGAGGTTACACTAGATAGTAGGGGTTAAAAGTCCCTTGTATTGACTTTGACCTTGGGAGATAGGAAAGCATGGGTTAGGGTGGAGGGGAATGGAAGCCCTCCGATGGTAGAGAGGATACACTAGAGAGTAGGGGTTAACGGTTGCTTGTATTCACTCTGGCCACATGTGATAGTAAAGCATGGATTAGGGCAGAGGGGGCTGGAGGACCTCACAGGGTAGAGAGGTACACTACTGAGAAGGAGTTACCGGTCGCTTGTATTCACTCTGAACTCGGGTGATAGAAAAGCAGGGGTTATAGTGGAGGGGAATGGAAGCCCTCCCATGGTAGAGAGGTTGCACTAGAGAGTGGGGGTTACTGGTCGCTTTTATTCACTCTGACCTCGGATTATAGGAAAGCATGGTTTAGGGTGGAGGGGAATGGAAGCCCTCCCATGGTAGAGTGGTTACACTAGAGAGTAGGGTTTACTGGTTGCTTGTATTCACTCTGACCTTGGTCAATATGAAAGCATGGGTGGAGGGGAATGGAAGCCCTCCCATGGTAGAGAGGTTACACTAGATTGTAGGGGTTAGCGGTTGCTTGTATTCAATCTGACCTTGGGTGATAGGAAAGCATGGGTTAGGTTGGAGGGGAATGGAAGCCCTCTCAGGGTAGAGAGGTTAATCTAGAGAATAGGGGTTAGTCGTCGCTTGTATTCACTCTGACCTTGGGCGATAGGAAAGCATTGGTTAGTGTGGAGGGGAATGGAAGTCCTCCGATGGTAGAGAGGTTAAACTAGATAGTAGGGGTTACCGGTCACTTCTATTCACTCTGACTTTGGGCGATAGGAAAGCATTGTTTAGGATGGAGAGGAATGGAAGCCCTCCCATGGTAGAGAGGTTACATTAGAGAGCAGGGGTGAGCAGTCGCTTGTATTCACTCTGACCTTGGGCGATAGCAAATCATGGGTTCGGATGGAGGGGAATCGAAGACCTCCCATGGTAGAGAGGTTGCACAAGAGAGTAGAGGTTAGAGGTTGCTTCTAGTCACACTGACCTTGGGTGATAGGAAAGCATGGGTTAGGGTGGAGGGGAATGGAAGCCCTCGCAGGGTAGAGAGGTTAAACTAGATAGTAGGGGTTACCGGTCGCTTGTATTCACTCTGATGTTGGGCGATAGGAAAGCATGGGTAAGGGTGGAGGGGAATAGAAGCCCTCCCATGGTAGTGAGGTTACACTAGAGAGTAGGGGTTAGCAGTTGCTTCTATTCACACTGACCTTGGGTGATAGGAAAGTATGGTTTAAGTTGGAGGGGAATGGAAGCCCTCGCAGGGTAGAGAGGTTAAAATAGACAGTAGGGGTTACCGGTCACTTGTATTCACTCTGACGTGGGGCGATAGGAAAGCATGGGTGGAGGGGAAATGGAAGTCCTCCCATGGTAGAGAGGGTGCACTAGAGAGTAGGGCTTACCGGTCACTTGTATTCACTCTGACGTTGGACGATAGGAAATCATTGGTTACTGTGGAGGGGAATGGTAACCCTTGCAGGGTAGAGACGTTACACTAGATAGTAGGAGTTACTGGTCGCTTGTATTCACTCTGGCCTCAGGTGATAGTAAAGCATGGGTTAGGGCAGAGGGGAATGGAAGCACTCCCAGGGTAGAGAGGTTACACTAGATAGTAGAAGTTACCAGTCGCTTGTACTCACTCTGACCTTGGGTGATAGAAAAGCATGGGTTAGGGTAGAGGGGAATGGAGGCACTCCCAGGGTAGAGAGGTACACTACAGAGTAGGAGTTACCGGTCACTTGTATTCACTCTGACGTTGGACGATAGGAAATCATTGGTTACGGTGGAGGGGAATGGTAACCCTCGCAGGGTAGAGAGGTTACACTAGAGAGTAGGGGTTACCGGTCACTTGTATTCACTCTGACCTTGGGCGATAGCAAATCATGCGTTCGGATGGAGGGGAATGGAAGCCCTCCCATGGTAGAGAGATTGCACTAGAGAGTAGAGGTTAGAGGTTGCTTCTAGTCACACTGACCTTGGGTAATAGGAAAGCATGGGTTAGGTTGGAGGGGAATCGAAGCCCTCGCAGGGTAGAGAGGTTAAACTAGATAGTAAGGGTTACCGTTCGCTTGTATTCACTCTGACGTTGGGCGATAGGAAAGCATGGGTTAGGGTGGAGGGGAATAGAAGCCCTCCCATGGTAGAGAGGTTACACTAGAGAGTAGGGGTTAGCAGTTGCTTCTATTCACACTGACCTTGGGTGATAGGAAAGTATGGTTTAAGTTGGAGGTGAATGGAAGCCCTCGCAGGGTAGAGAGGTTAAACTAGATAGTAGGGGTTACGGGTCACTTGTATTCACTCTGACGTGGGGTGATAGGAAAGCATGGGTGGAGGGGAATGGAAGTCCTCCCATGGTAGAGAGGGTGCACTAGAGAGTAGGGGTTACCGGTCGCTTGTATTAACTCTGACGTTGGGCGATAGGCAAGCATGGGTTAGGATGGAGGGGAATGGAAGCCCTCCAATGGTAGAGAGGCTACTCAAGAGAGTAGGGGTTAGCTGTTGCTTCTATTCACACTGACCTTGGGCGATAGGAAAGTATGGGTTAGGTTGGAGGAAAATGGAAGTCCTTCCATGGTAGAGAGGTTACACTAGACAGTAGGGGTTAGCGGTTGCTTCTATTCACCCTGACTTTGGGTGATAGGAAATCATGGTTTAGGTTGGAGGGGAATGGAAGCCCTCTCAGGGTAGAGAGGTTAAACTAGTGAGTAGGGGTTAACGGTCGCTTGTATTCACTCTGACCTTGCGTGGTAGGAAAGCATTGGTTAGGATGGAGGGGAATGGAAGCCCTCCCATGGTAGAGAGGTTACACTAGAGAGTAGGGTTTAGTGGTCGCTTGTATTCACTCTGACCTTGGTTGATAGCAAAGCATTGGTTAGGAAGGAGGGGAATGGAAGCCCTCCCATGGTAGAGAGGTTACACTAGAGAGTAGGGGTTACCGGTCGCTTGTCTTCACTCTGACCTTGGGCGATAGCAAAGCATGAGTTCGGGTGGAGGGGAATGGTAACCCTCGCAGGGTATAGAGGTTACACTAGATAGTAGGGGTTAGAAGTCCCTTGTATTGACTTTGACCTGGGGAGATAGGAAAGCATGGGTTAGGGTGGAGGGGAATGGAAGCCCTCCGATGGTAGAGAGGATACACTAGAGAGTAGGGGTTAACGGTCGCTTGTATTCACTCTGGCCACAGGTGATAGTAAAGCATGGATTAGGGCAGAGGGGACTGGAGGCCCTCCCAGGGTAGAGAGGTACACTACTGAGTAGGAGTTACCGGTCGCTTGTATTCACTCTGAACTCGGGTGATAGAAAAGCAGGGGTTATAGTGGAGGGGAATGGAAGCCCTCCCATGGTAGAGAGGTTGCACTAGAGAGTGGGGGTTACCGGTCGCTTTTATTCACTCTGACCTCGGATTATAGGAAAGCATGGTTTAGGGTGGAGGGGAATGGAAGCCCTCCCATGGTAGAGTGGTTACACTAGAGAGTAGGGTTTACTGGTTGCTTGTATTCACTCTGACCTTGGTCAATATGAAAGCATGGGTGGAGGGGAATGGAAGCCCTCGCATGGTAGAGAGGTTACACTAGATTGTAGGGGTTAGCGGTTGCTTGTATTCAATCTGACCTTGGGTGATAGGAAAGCATGGGTTAGGTTGGAGGGGAATGGAAGCCCTCTCAGGGTAGAGAGGTTAATCTAGAGAATAGGGGTTAGTCGTCGCTTGTATTCACTCTGACCTTGGGCGATAGGAAAGCATTGGTTACGGTGGAGGGGAATGGAAGCCCTCCGATGGTAGCGAGGTTAAACTAGAGAGCAGGGGTTTGCAGTTGCTTGTATTCACTTTGACCTTGGGTGATAGCAAAGCATGGGTTAGGGTGGAGGGGAATGGAAGCTCACCCAGGGTACAGAGGATAAACTAGATAGTAGGGGTTCCCAGTCGCTTCTATTCACTCTGACCTTGGGCGATAGGAAAGCATGAGTTAGGGTGGAGGGGAATGGAAGCCCTCCCATGGTAGAGTGTTTACACTAGAGAGTAGGGGTTACCGGTCGCTTGTATTCACTCTGACCTTGGGTGATAGCAAAGCATGGATGGAGGGGAATGGAAGCCCTCCCATGGTAGAGAGGTTACACTAGAGAATAGGGGTAAGCGGTTGCTTCTATTCACACTGACTTTGGGTAATAGGAAAGCATGGGTTAGGTTGGAGGGGAATGGAAGCCATCCCAGGGTAGAGAGGTTAAACTAGATAGTAGGGGTTACCGGTCACTTCTATTCACTCTGACTTTGGGCGATAGGAAAGCATGGGTTAGGATGGAGGGGAATGGAAGCCCTCCCATGGTAGAGAGGTTACATTAGAGAGCAGGGGTGAGCAGTCGCTTGTATTCACTCTGACCTTGGGCGAAAGGAATGCATGGGTTAGGGTGGAGGGGAATGGAAGCCTTCCCATGGTAGAGAGGTTACACTAGAGAGTAGGGGTTACCGGTCACTTGTATTCACTCTGACGTTGGGCGATAGGAAAGCATGGGTTAGGGTGGAGGGGATTGGAAGCCCTCCCATGGTAGAGAGGTTACACTAGAGAGTAGGGCTTACCGGTCACTTGTATTCACTCTGACGTTGGACGATAGGAAATCATTGGTTACGGTGGAGGGAAATGGTAACCCTCGCAGGGTAGAGAGGTTACACTAGATAGTAGGAGTTACCAGTCGCTTGTATTGACTTTGACCTTGGGCGATAGGAAAACATGGGTTAGGGTGGAGGGGAATGGAAGCCCTCCGATGGTAGAGAGGTTACACTAGAGAGTAGGAGTTACTGGTCGCTTGTATTCACTCTGGCCTCAGGTGATAGTAAAGCATGGGTTAGAGCAGAGGGGAATGGAAGCCCTCCCAGGGTAGAGAGGTTACACTAGAGAATAGGGGTAAGCGGTTGCTTCTATTCACACTGACTTTGGGTAATAGAAAAGCATGGGTTAGGTTGGAGGGGAATGGAAGCCATCCCAGGGTAGAGAGGTTAAACTAGATAGTAGGGGTTACCGGTCTCTTCTATTCACTCTGACTTTGGGCGATAGGAAAGCATGGGTTAGGATGGAGGGGAATGGAAGCCCTCCCATGGTAGAGAGGTTACATTAGAGAGCAGGGGTGAGCAGTCGCTTGTATTCACTCTGACCTTGGGCGAAAGGAAAGCATGGGTTAGGGTGGAGGGGAATGGAAGCCTTCCCATGGTAGAGAGGTTACACTAGAGAGTAGGGGTTACCGGTCACTTGTATTCACTCTGACGTTGGGCGATAGGAAAGCATGGGTTAGGGTGGAGGGGATTGGAAGCCCTCCCATGGTAGAGAGGTTACACTAGAGAGTAGGGCTTACCGGTCACTTGTATTCACTCTGACGTTGGACGATAGGAAATCATTGGTTATGGTGGAGGGAAATGGTAACCCTCGCAGGGTAGAGAGGTTACACTAGATAGTAGGAGTTACCAGTCGCTTGTATTGACTTTGACCTTGGGCGATAGGAAAACATGGGTTAGGGTGGAGGGGAATGGAAGTCCTCCGATGGTAGAGAGGTTACACTAGAGAGTAGGAGTTACTGGTCGCTTGTATTCACTCTGGCCTCAGGTGATAGTAAAGCATGGGTTAGAGCAGAGGGGAATGGAAGCCCTCCCAGGGTAGAGAGGTTACATTAGATAGTAGGAGTTACCAGTCGCTTGTATTCACTCTGGCCTTGGGTGATAGAAAAGCATGGGTTAGGGTAGAGGGGAATGGAGGCACTCCCAGGGTAGAGAAGTACACTACAGAGTAGGAGTTACCGGTCGCTTGTATTCACTCTGAACTCGGGTGATAGAAAAGCATGGGTTAGGTTGGAGGGGTATGGAAGCCCTCCCAAGGTAGAGAGGTTAAACTTGATATTAGGGGTTACCGGTCACTTCTATTCACTCTGACCTTGGGCAATAGGAAAACATTGGTTAGGGTGGAGGGGAATGGAAGCCCTCCCATGGTAGAGAGGTTAAACTAGAGAGCAGGGGTTTGCAGTTGCTTCTATTCACTATGACCTTGGGCGATAAGAAATCATGGGTTAGAGTAGAGGGGAATGGTAGCCCTCCCATGATAGAACGGTTACACTAGAGAGTAGGGGTTACCGGTCGCTTGTATTCACGCTGACGTTGGGCAATAAGAAAACATGGGTTAGGTTGGAGGGGAATGGAAGCCATCCATTGGTAGAGAGGTTACACTAGAGAGTAGGGGTTAGCGGTTGCTTCTATTCACACTGACCTTGGGTGATAGGAAAGCATGGGTTAGGGTGGAGGGTAATGGAAGCCGTCCCATGGTAGAGAGGTTTCATTAGAGAGCAAGGGTTAATAGTCGCTTGTATTCACTCTGACCTTGGGTGATAGCAAAGCATGGGTTAGGGTGGAGGGGAATGGAAGCCATCCCATGGTAGAGAGTTTATACTAGAGAGTCGGTCTTACCGGTCGTTTCTATTCACTCTGACCTTGGGCGATAGGAAAGCATGGGTTAGAGTGGAGGGGAATGGTAGCCCTTGCAGGGTAGAGAGGTTACACTAGATAGTAAGGATTAGCAGTCGCTTGTATTCACTTTGACCTTGGGCGATAGGAAAGCATAGGTAAGGGTGGAGGGGAATGGAAGCCTTCCCAGGGTAGAGAGGTTACACTAGAGAGTAGGGGTTAGCAGTTGCTTGTATTCACTCTGGCCTCGGGTGATAGTAAAGCATGGGTTAGGGTAGAGAGGAATGGAAGCCCTCCCATGGTAGAGAGTTTATATTAGAGAGTAGGGGTTACTGGTCGCTTATTCACTCTGGCCTCGGGTGATAGTAAAGCATGGTTTAGCTTGGAGGGGAATGGAAGCCCTCCCAAGGTAGAGAGGATACACTAGATAGTAGGGGTTACCAGTCGCTTGTATTCACTCTGACCTTGGGTGATAGAAAAGCATGGGTTAGAGTGGGGGGGAATCTAAGCCCTCCCATGGTAGAGGTGTAACACTAGAGAGTAGGGGTTACTGGTTGCTTGTATTCACTCTGACCTTGGGCTATAGGAAAGCATGGGTTAGGGTGGAGGGGAATCGAAGCGCTCCCATGGTAGAGAGGTACACTAGAGAGTCAGGGTTACCAGTTGCTTGTATTCACTCTGACCTTGGGCGATAGGAAAACGTGGGTTAGGGTGGAGGGAAATGGAAGCCCTCTCATCGTAGAGAGGTTAAACTAGAGAGAAGGGGTTAGCAGTCGCTTGTATTCACTCTGGACTAGGGTGACATGGATGTATGGGTTAGGGTAGAGGGCAATGGAAGCCCTCCCATGGTAGAGAGGTTAAACTAGAGAGTAGGTCTTTCCGGTCGCTTGTATTCACTCTGACCTTGGGAGATAGGAAAGCATGGGTTAGTGTCAGGTTTTCACATTTTGTACCTCATATTGGCAAGGGTTCTATGAGAATTGCTTATTTCAAATATTTTTCCAGGAAAGTTAGAAAGGGAGGTTTGTTAAAAACCTGGTTAGAGAGTAGAAAACTTCATTTGTAAGTTTGATCTATTTCCCTTAAACTTTCATTTAGAAAGATGAAATGCTCCCAAGCCAAGATGGTGGAACACTTTCCCAGCAGTGATTGGTTTAGTTTACTGCAGGCAGCATTGTGTTGTCATTTGGAATGTTCTTGACAGTTCTAAACTGCCTTTCATTAAAGTTTCTACCAGAGTAGGTCATGTTATAGTAAGCTCCAATAAATAAAGTTTAAGTTTTCATTTAAAAAAGGTTGTAGATAACTTATATTTTAGTTTTCACTGCATCTAGCTTAGTACTCAATTTAGGTGAAGACTACAGTAGAATAAAGACACAAATTCTAAGTGACTCTGATGCTGTGCAGATGATTCCAGTCCTCCAGCTAAAGACAAAGCTAAGTGAACTTTTGGATCGTCAGAAATAATTGTATAATTGGATTCAAGTGTATTTATTTTTATCTGTTTAGTCTTTTAAACTGCATTTGGAACTGTACATTTTGTGAATTGGTTTTTAAATTTTTCAGGTTGCTTAAACGCGATTTAGTGCTATTAACAAGGCACGCAGTTCTAATTCGCCGAAGTATTAACATGGAATGTTTTAGAAGAACTAATTTCATTTTTCTACGGACGCGAGTCGTGTTCGTTTGCCTGCGCGTACTGTGTGTTACTTCTATGCGTGTTATTAGAGAAAAGGACCTTACGACGTCGTACGTGCGTCACAGCCATCTTGGAATTCGTTTTTTCTTCGTTGCAAGTGCGTAGCTTCACTCGAAGGATTTATGAACTAAAGACTTTTCTTTTAGAAGCGGAGTATGCCGATTTTGAGTTTCCATACTACAATTTTGAATATTACACTATCTTATACAGCATCAGGTACTTAATATTAAGAAATACTTTTTTCTAAGTTAAAATTTTAAGACTAGGATAGTAATAGTGATAAAATTCTTTGGTGTTTATTTTTAGGACTTTCATTCATAGTTCTTAAGGAAGAGTTTACTTGAAAGAACTTCTGAAGAAAAAATTGTTCTTTTAAAAGAAAAGATATTTTGACATTACAAATTGCAAGGAAAAGAGTTGCAGAAGTCTACCATCAATATAGCCACATAACAATTTATGGAAATAAAACAGCCTAACGGCAATTCAAACTTAGGCTAAAGGTAATAGAATTTAGTAGATTAGAAAGTTTAGTCATTTGTAGAGAGTTAGAAAAAGTATTAAAAGGTTGCATTCTATTTTAGAAACTCAACTGAAAAATAATTACAAGGTCATTCCAGTGAAGAGAGACTGAAGTGCCAGCAGTAAGAGTTCCAGAGAGTTCCAGAATTGTTTTCTCTCTCTCTCTCTCCAATTCCCCTTTTCCCTTTGGTTTTCCTGTCCAGTAGTTTTATAGTTACTGGATTGTTGGGCAGGCAGGCTTAGGGGGTTTAGAGGACCTGCTTCACTCCTGCAGGATCCTTCAGCAACAGCGTCTTGACAGTTAGAGTGGAGGGGAATGGTATCCTTTGCAGCGTAGAGAGGTTACACTAGATAGTAAGGGTTAGCAGTCGCTTGTATTCACTTTGACCTTGGGCGATAGGAAAGCATGGGTTAGGGTGGAGGGGAATGGAAGCCCTCCCATGGTAGAGAGGTTACACTAGAGAGTAGGGGTTACCGGTCACTTGTATTCACTCTGTCGTGGGGCGATAGGAAAGCATGGGTTAGGGTGGAGGGGAATGGAAGCCCTCCCATGGTAGAGAGGTTACACTAGAGAGCAGGGGTGAGCAGTCGCTTGTATTCACTCTGACCTTGGGCGATAGGAAAGCATGGGTTAGGGTGCAGGGGAATGGAAGCCCTCCCATGGTAGAGAGGTTACAATAGAGAGTAGGGGTTACCGGTCACTTGTATTCACTCAGACGTTGGTCGATAGGAAAGCATGGGTTAGGGTGGAGGGGAATGGAAGCCCTCCCATGGTAGAGAGGTTACACTAGGGAGTAGGGGTTAGCGGTTGCTTCTAGTCACACTGACCTTGGGTGATAGGAAAGCATGGGTTAGGTTGGAGGGGAATGGAAGCCCTCCCAGGGTAGAGAGGTTAAACTAAATAGTAGGGGTTACCGGTCACTTTTATTCACTCTGACCTTGGGCGATAGGAAAGCATTGGTTAGGGTGTAAGGGAATGGAAGCCCTCCCATGGTAGAGAGGTTACACTAGAGTACAGGGGTTAGCAGTTGCTTGTATTCACTCTGACCTTGGGTGATAGCAAAGCATGGGTTAGGGTGAGGGGAATGGAAGCCCACCCAGGGTAGAGAGGTTAAACTAGATAGTAGGGCTTACCGGTCACTTCTATTCACTCTGACCTTGGGCGATAGGAAATCATGGGTTAGATTGGAGGGGAATGGTAGCCCTTCCATGATAGAACGGTTACACTAGAGAGTATGGGTGACCGGTGGCTTGTATTCACTCTGACATTGGGCGATAAGAAAGCATGGGTTAGGGTGGAGGGGAATGGAAGCCCTCCCATGGTAGAGAGGTTACACCAGAGAGTAGGGCTTACCCGTCGCTTGTATTCACTCTGACGTTGGACGATAGGAAATCATTGGTTAGGGTGGAGGGGAATGGAAGCCATCCGTTGGTAGAGAGGTTACACTAGAGAGTAGGGGTTAGCGGTTGCTTCTATTCACACTGACCTTGGGTGATAGTTAAGCATTGGTTCGGATGGAGGGGTATGGAAGCCCTCCCATAGTAGAGAGATTACACTAGAGAGTAGGGGTTAGCAGTCGCTTGTATTCACTCTGACCTTGGTTGATAGAAAAGCATGGGTTAGGGTGGAGGGGAATGGAAGCCGTCCCATGGTAGAGAGGTTTCACTAGAGAGCAAGGGTTAGCAGTCGCTTGTATTCACTCAGACCTTGGGTGATAGCAAAGCATGGGTTAGGGTGGAGGGGAATGGAAGCCATCCCATGGTAGAGAGTGTATCCTAGAGAGTTGGTCTTACCGGTCATTTCTATTCACTCTGACCTTGGGCGATAGGAAAGCATGGGTTAGAGTGGAGGGGAATGGTAGCCCTTGCAGGGTAGAGAGGTTACACTAGAGAGTAGGGGTTAGCAGTTGCTTATATTCACCCTGGCCTCGGGTGATAGTAAAGCATGGGTTAGGGTGGAGGGGAATGGAAGCTCTCCCATGGTAGAGAGTTTATATTAGAGAGTAGGGGTTACTGGTCGATTTATTCACTCTGACCTTGGGCAATAGGAAAGCATGGGTTAGGGTGGAGGGAAATCGAAGCCCTCCCATGATAGAGAGGTACACTAGAGAGTCGGGGTTACCAGTTGCTTGTATTCACTCTGAACTTGGGCTATAGGAAAGCATGGGTTAGGGTGGAGGGGAATAGAAACCCTCCCATGGTAGAGAGATACACTAGAGAGTCGGGGTTACCAGTTGCATGTATTAACTCTTACCTTGGGCGATGGGTTAGGATGGAGGTGAAATCGAAACCTTCCCATAGAAAACAGGTTACACTAGATAGTATGGGTAACAGATCTCTAGTACTCAAGCTGACCTTGGGTGACAAGGAAGCCTGATTTGGGGTGAAGCCTGCCACTGGAGATTGAGGGCTCAGAGAGAATAACCCATTAGTTGGTTTATTCTTCAATCTGAAACTCCTGATAGCAAAGACCGTAAAGCATTATAAATAAAAGCCCTTGAAACATCTATTAGTTTGCTGAGTTTCTTAAGGGGAACTGTGACAATAGATGTAAAAACCCCTGAGATTATATACAACTTTGACTTCCTGTTTCAAAAAAACTGACACATCTAACACTACTGGAAAGACCACCAATTTATACTACATGAATGGGAACCACCTAAACAGACCCGGCCATAACAACGTAGGGACCCAAAACCTAATAAACATATTTTAAGAGCCCTAAAAAACATACACAGACTGAGCTTTGAACACTTGGACTAGGAAAAAGGCCTTGGAGTCTGATGTAGTAAACGTTACATCTCTACCATCTCTGGCAGTGTACACAAATCTGAAGAATTTTAAGGAGAGGCCAGACCCTATTGTTAAGTTAAACTCATCAGCAGATGAAGAAGTTACTTACCAACTGTAACGTTCTTTCGACTGGATGTTCCTCCCACGTATTCCTCATCTTGTGATAATTCGTTACCTCCAGCTTCGCTGCTTCGGGAAAAAAAATTCTCGATAGAGGGCGCTGTGCTCGAGGTCGTGGCGTTGATTGTCCCTCGACGGACTCCGTACTCTGTTGACGTCACCGATGGTATAAATAGCTCGAGCCGCGCCCTGTTCTTCAGTTCTGTTTTTTCGCTGAAACATATAGGAGGAACACCCAGGCGTGCCCCATGACCGATACATTCTTCGTGAGAGGAAAGTGTAAGGAAACGTAAAACTGTACTGTGGGGTAGGATGGGAGGGTCGATGAGGAATACGTGGGAGGAACATCCAGTCGAAAGAACTTTACAGTTGGTAAGTAACTTGTTCTTCAAATGGATTGTGTTCTCCCAAGTATTCCTCATCTTGTGATAGGCTCCCATAGCAGTAGCAATTTTGGAGGCGGGAGTACTAATTTCAGTTTTCGTGGACAGAATGCAGAACTGCCTTGGCAAATAACCCCTCATTAGAGGAGGCAGTATCCAAACAATAATGTTTAAAAAAAGTATGCATTTTTTTCCAGGTTGCAGCCGCACAAATATCTGCTGCCGGGACTCCCCTCTTTAGAGCCAAAGAAGTAGCCATTCCCCTTGTAGAATGGGCACAAAGCCCATCTGGTGGTTCTTTCCCCGCTAATCTGTAGCATTCAACTATGGTTAATATGATCCAGCGGGAAATGGTCTGTTTTGTTACAGATAAGCCTAATTTATGACCAGTATAATCCACAAATAGTTGGTCATCTTGTCTCAATTTAGCCATCCTTGAGATGTAAAAACGAAGAGCCCTGTTGGGATCTAGTCTGTGTAATCTCTCCTCTTCCTTGCCCAGATGAGGAGGAGGATAAAAAGTTGGTAGTACTATTTTTTGTGACAAATAGAAGTCGGAGACTACTTTTGGCAAGAACGAAGGTTTAACTTTAAGGACTACCTTATCCTTATAAAAAAATAGTATATGGTGGTTTGCATGAGAGAGCCTGGAGTTCGCTAACCCTGCGGGCTGATGATAGGGCCACAAGAAGGACAGTTTTTAGAGTTAAAAGCCTAAATGGACATGAATGCAGAGGCTCAAAAGGTATGCAAGTCAAGAATTTTAGTACTAAATTTAAATCCCAAGTTGGTACATGAAAGGTTACTGGAGGGTATACATTAGTAAGCCCTTTTAAGAATTGATTTATTAATGGTATTTTGAAATATGAAACCTCTTCCGAGGAGCGCTTGAAAATGAACAGCGCAGCAAGTTATCCTTTGATTGTTCCTATCCGGAGCCCCAGATTAGCTAGATGTAGCAGAAAAGAAAGCACCATTGGGGTGCCACACTGAAAAGGGTCCACATCCTTGTCTTTGCACCAGTTACTAAACCTGTTCCAGCGACATCGGTACAAAGATTTTGTTGCTGGTCTTCTGGCCGAAAGCAAGATTTCCATTACGTCATCCGGAAGATCCCAATCCTTGTATCTCAACCTCTCAGAAACCATGCATGAAGGTTGAGTGTCTTGACCTCTGGATGGAGAACCCGACCTTCCTCTTGCGAGAGAAGATCCTCTCTTTGCGGAAGAGGTATTGGAGGGCAGATGTACATGTCCAGAAGGTCCGGGTACCACGTCCTCCTGGCCCAATCCGGGGCAATTAGGATCATGGTTTTCCTTAACTTTCTCAACCTCCTGATTACTTTAGGAATCACGGGGACTGGGGGAAACGCGTACAGCAGTGGAAATTTCCACTCCACTACGAATGCATCTCCCAGAGCTCCTCTTTGAGGAAATTCCCTTGAGCAGTACTGATCGCACTTCCGGTTGATCGCGGTGGCAAACAGATCCACTTGAGTGGTTCCACAAAGGGCGAAGATCTCCAGAAGGCCTTGCTGAGCTATCTCCCACTCGTGAGAGACTGTACTCTGCCTGCTCAGAGCGTCCACCGCCGTGTTCTTCTCTCCGGCTAGGTGAAATGCCGATAGAGAGATTCCTTCTTGTATTGCCCAGAACCATGGCTGCATTGCCTCTCTGCACAGTGGTAGTGACCCTACTCCTCCTCTTTTGTTGAGGCAGTACATGGCCACCGTGTTGTCCGTCATTATCAGGACATTCTTTCCCTGTACAGAGGGCAGAAAGGCCTTCAGAGCTAGTCTGATTGCACTCAGCTCCAACAGGTTGATGTGTAGTTTGGACTCCGATGGAGGCGTCCGTCACTACTGTTATCTCCGGCCATGGTTGCCAAAAAGACTCTTCCTTGAGAATGTTGTCGTTGCAAGCCCACCATAGACGATCCTGAGCAACTGCGCTCGGGACTTGCAGAAGATACGACATATTCCCTGAGAACTGGGACCACTGAGTTCTGAGTGCCCATTGAAGGGATCTCATTCTCAACCTGGCCTCTGGTACTAGGAAAATGCAGGATGCCATGAGGCCAAGCAACCTGAGAAAATCGAAGGCCGGTAGACGTTGGGCATTCTGGAACTTCGTTACCATCTGCTGGATGTGGAGATCTCTCACTTCGGGTGGCGAGGCTTTTCCCGAGGAAGTGTCCAAGACTGCTCAGATAAACTGGAGCTTCTGGGATGGTATCATGTGGGACTTCTTGAAATTGAGGGAGAAGCCCAATTTGTGGAGGAAGTGGCAGGTGATCGAAAGATGTTCCTGAGCTTGTTCTGGAGAACTTGCTCTGATCAACCAGTCGTCCAGGTAGGGATATATGTGAATACCTCCTCTCCTGAGACTTGCTGCTACAACCGCCAACAGTTTGGTGAAAACCCTTGGGGCGGAGGTCAACCCGAATGGCAGAACTCGAAACTGATAATGAGAATTGCCAATCGCAAACCTCAGGTACTTTCTGTGCTTTGGATGGATTGGCACATAAAAGTAAGCATCCTGAAGGTCCAAAGATACCAACCAATCTTGGAGTTGGAGAGCCTGAAGGATCTGAGAAAGAGTCACCATCTTGAACTAGTCCTTCCTGAGGAACTTGTTCAAGCTTCTCAAGTCCAAGATGGTTCTCAGTCCTCCATCCTTTTTTGGGATGAGAAAATATGGGGAGTACCAACCCCTGTTCCTCTCCGCTACAGGTACCAGTTCTATGGCACCTTTCTCTAGCAGGGTTAAAATTTCCTGCAACAGGAGCGGATCTGGAATTTTGGCGGAGTTGGCTCCCAGTGGATGATTCTGAGGCCTTTTTAGAAAGGGGAGGCAGTAACCTTGGGCTACTGTTTCCAGTGCCCAAGCATCCGAGGTAATGCCCCGCCATTCCTTCAGATGTTGAGAGATCCTGCCTCCCACTGGTGTTTTGTGTAACAAGGTCTCAGAGGGATTTGGAGGCGGCTGCAGGAGTGGCTGAGGGTACAGATGCCGCTCCTGAGGCTGATTTTGCACCTCCACGAGGGAAGTTTCTTTTGCCCCTTTGAGAAGCCTGTCCTCTTCCTCTACCAAAAGAGGAGTAGTATCGAAAAGAATGACCCCTCCAGGAAGATGAGCCGGAATAGGGGTTTAGAGGCTGGCGCAAATAGCCGCTAAGTGATTTAGCTGCCGCTTTCGAGGTCTGAAGATTTTCTAGGCTTTCATCAGCCTTTCTGCCAAAGAGCCTCGAGCCATCAAAGGGCATGTTGAGGAGTCTAGCTTGCACGTCTGGTGCAAACCCTGACTTCCTCAACCACACAAATCTGCGTAGTACAACGCTTGCAGCCATGGATCTGCTGATACTATCAGCAGTATCCAGTCCAGACTGGAGACATTCCCCCATTGCCTCCTTCCCGTCTTTGACTTTATTCAGGAAGCTGTCCCTTTCCTCGCCTTCCGGAATATGATCAGCCGCTGCCGAAATACAGTCCCACAGGGTATGGGTAAACCTGGCTAGGGTACAGGTGACATTTGCCAACTTAAGTGCCATACTGCCTGACGTGAAAACTTTTCGTGCCCAGGCATCAACTTTTTTATCCTCTCTCTCTGGAGGGATAGTTGGATAAGCAGTTTGTTTTGAAGTAGATGCTGCCTGAATGACTAAACTCTCTGGAGTCGGATGTTTATTCAAAAATTCAGGATCCGTTCCAGCTGGTCTATATTTTTTGGGAAAAGTACTATCTGTAGCAGCAATAGTCTCTGGTTTCTCCCAGTTTTTCTCCACAGTCCTTTGAAGGGCCCTGTGGAAAGGGAGAACAGGATCTTTCTGAGGTCCCTTGATGATTATATCCGTCATGTCATCCTGTTCAAAAATGGGTGAAGTATTACCCCAACCCATATATTCAACTACCCTGGTCATAAGGCCCCTGTACCCAGCATCTGCATGCTCTGCAGGATCAGGTTTGGCGAACTCTAATTGTGGGGATGTGTCAACTCCACTGGCAGAATGTAGAGTATCACTCAGGTCTCTCATTCTAGATTCCTGGTCAATAAGTTCCTCAGAAACTTGTCTTGTACCATAAGTAACTCCCAAAGGAGTAACCTCGTCTTCTTCTGAAGCAGACTCTTCATAAATTGCTGACATAGATTTGAAAAAGTCTGACCTGGGCAAAGGAGTGAATCTCCTTTCATCCTCTTCCATCTGCTTCGAAGGAATTGGCAAATCCTTCGAAGTTGTCGAAGGGATCTTCGAAGTCTTTGAAGATGACTTGGATAATGTTTTTGGCTTTGGAGTCGAAATTATCGACGCCGAGGGCGCTGACAAAGTCGTCGAAGTCTTCGACGACTTGTGTTTCTTGCAAGGCACTGGAGAAGTGCTCGATTCTCGAAGAGTCTTCGACGGTTTTACGTCGACTCGAGTTTTTTTGGATTCCTCGACGCTACCGGTCTTTGCCATGGTAGCCTTGGACTTCCCTTTGTCGTCCAATGGAGCGACTTTAGGGGTATTGGTTTTTCGAGGGTCTTTCGAGGGGGTCAGGGCCACGTTCTCAAAAACCTCCATCATCTTTTTGCGGCATTCTTCCCACTTACTGGGAGAATCCGATTTAGTCGGATAAAGAATTTCTTTGGTCGACTCTGAAGAAGAAGATGATGATGAGGGAGATCTATGTCTCCTCTTCATTTTTTTCGATGATGACGAAGAGTGTCTGGATCTACTCCTAGATCGAGATCTCTTTGAGTGCCTATGGTGATCCGATTCCTTAGAATCAGTCGCTTTCTTGTGTCTTTTTAATGTAACCTTTTTTGAGGCCGGCCTCCCCACCGACAGTTTACCTCTCCTCTCACGAAGAGCTTTCTCGGTCATTGATTGGCAGGACCCGCAGTCGTCGGTTCGGTGATTGGAACCGAGACACCAGAGACAAAGTGGGTATCGGTGATCGACATCTTAGACCCACAATCTGCACACTTCTTGAACCCAGTCCTGGGAGTCGAAGGCGTTGAAGATGACGACATTTTCTTCGCAGAAAATAGAAGCGCGCCGTTCTCGATAGTGAAGGGATCGGAAAAATGAAACTGAAGCAACGGGCACGGCTCGAGCTATTTATACCATCAGTGACGTTGACAGAGTACGGAGTCCGTCGAGGGACAATTGATGCCACGACCTCGAGCACAGTGCCCTCTACCGAGAATTTTTTTTTCCGAAGCCGCAAAGCTGGAGATAAAGAATTATCACAAGATGAGGAATACGTGGGAGGACACAATCCATTCGAAAGGAAGTTGTTAATTCTGGCACGTTTGAATGTACTTCCACTGCCTAAAAGGACGAACTGGCTATCGGGGGGAGGGCGGTGCGAGGACCTGGCTCCCTTAATCCTGATTTGTCCGCAATACCATAAGGAGAGGAAAGAATGGTTAAAGCCATACTTCCAATGTCATAATATTAAGTCTGTAGAGGGAGCTATGTCAGCTATATTTAACTCGTAGGATACTCAATTCATATACAATCTGGCAGGGTTGATACGCTAAGCCACAATACTGAGATTGCATATCATGCACGGTATGGGACAAGGGAGGCCAGGTGTATCTGATGGATATCTGTTCCGAGCCAAAGCATTTGTTTTAATTGTACACATGGGGGGAGGCGGGGGAAGATTTTAACTGGATTTTATTGTCCGATTTATGATAATTAGTGTGTGTGTGTTTTTTACTGTTAATAGAGAATTCCGAAATAAAAACTTTTTGACTTGAGCTTCGAAGAGAATTTTAATCCACCCCTCAAATGCCATCCTAGCTTAATTACCAACTACAATATCTTCCTAAATAACATCTGTATGGAAAATATAAATACTTTCAGGGCCATTGCTCATCAAAAATATTTAAACCATTGATGCATACAAATAATAAATGGTTTGATGAAGATCTAACACATAGAAAATAATGGGATGATATTTGAAGTATACATGAATGAGATTAAAGTCTTCTGACCATAAATCCATTATAGAAGCTACTACAAGATCACTCAATGGAAAAAAGAACTGTTCTTCTTAAATCGTATACCATCAGTTAGGTGCAAAACCAAAGAGGGTTTCCAAATCCACAGTAAAATGGTTGACCCCCTACAAACTAAGAACACAAACAAACCCTCTCAGGAACTATCAAATACCCGAACAGAGGTATTGGATTTCACCCAACAGGTCAACATTGGCCATCTAAGAACATGCAATCTAGAACATACAAAATGGAGATAGTAGAAAGACGTTCAATCACCCCAGTGAACTGACGTGTTTTACTGTGTCTATGTTTAATGGGAAAGTGGGAAAACACTAACTTGCCTATGTTTTTTGTGTTATAAAGTATCTACTGGTTTTAGGGTCTCTGTTTTATTACTTTATTTGAGTATTGAAATAATTCTCATATAGCTGGTAAATACCTTTGCATGCTTAACAACATTTGCTTGTTAGAGTTTGCGCACATTCATCACAGATATGCCAAAAATAACTCAGTTTATGGCAATGCACAGAAGTCTTCTTTCTTTGTCTGCCTATTGTAATAGTGTTTCAACCTGTACTTCAATGCATCCTATCTAATCCCTCACCCTGCTTGCCACTTGATTACTTCTACATGCATGTCCATAGCATGCAGTGGCTCAGACATCCCCTTCCTTGCAGGCATATTTTCTCCTCACATGTGAGATGCCCCTGTCCATGGGATTCAAATGCTGGGAGGTTTTCTGCATCTGAGGGATGAAAAGATTATGGCTCATATATTAGAAAAAAAGAATATTAAGTAGAGGAGCCAACAGAAAGAAATGGGGACTTGCTTTGCTGCCGCCTGGGTATTTGTTATGGGAAGCCTTAGGGGTCATTGCCCGCCTTCTTCGGAGCAAAGGATTCTCTGGCACCTATAGGAATGACTGACAGTCCTAGAATATACGTGGTGTTACCGATGACGGTGGAACTAAAGAAATGAATGCCACATGATATAAAGCCTCTGCCACCAGACGTGATATTCCATTATGTCTTGTTTTGCTATGTCTGCTTAGGTCTTTCATGAATATAAAAATTTAAGCTGCATTATTTATAGCACAGACAAGGATTCTACTTCCTCTAACGTTTAACCTTTGAAGCTCATCTTCGTGAAACATGACCTTTGGTGTTCATGTCCGGCCTGAGAAGAATGATGTAGCACTTGGGTATGAATATACAGCCCAGAAGTCCAGCCGTGGAGGCCAGGATGGCAAAGATCTCCACCGCCACCATGTACTTTCCCTTGGAGCTGAGGTAGGTTGGAATGAAGGAGATCCAGACGCTGCAGAAGACCAGCATGCTGAACGTGATGAACTTGGCCTCGTTGAAACTGTCTGGTAAGGTCCTTGCCAGGAAAGCAACGAAGAAGCACAAAGAGCCCAAAAATGCCAGGTACCCCAAAACGCAATAGAAGCCAGTGATTGACCCTTCATTGCACTCCAATATTATCTGACCAATCACAGAGTGTGTGTCGAAGGAAGGAAATGGGGGAGCGACGGAGAGCCAAATAGTGCAAATAATGACTTGGATAGAGGAGCAGAAAATGACAAGGTAGTTTGAGAGTCCGTATGTCATCCACCTTCGTAATTTACTTCCTGGTTTTGTGGCTTGGAAGGCCGTGACGACCGTCAGAGTTTTTCCTAATATGGAAGACACAGACACAGTGAAAGTAATAGCAAATATAACCTGCCGGAGAACGCATGTCACCTTTTTAGGACGACCAATGAATATCAAGGAACAGAGGAAGCAGAGCATCAGGGAGATCAAGAGAGCGTAGCTAAGGTCACGGTTATTGGCTTTCACTATTGCAGTCTCCCTGAATTTTATGAAAAGGCCTAGAACCAAAGTCGTGATGAGAGCGAAGGAAAGTGCAATGAACACCAGCACTGTACCCAAAGGCTCCTCATATGACAGATAGATGACATATTTTGGGATGCACTGGTCTCTTCTTGCATTTGGCCACTTCTCTGCAGGGCATTTTAGACACTGGTCGGCATCTAAAAAGAGAGAGAGCACAGTGTTATTATCCTTCAGAGGATGAATGTCTGAATGACCAAGTACATGGCCAGTGTAACAACCACTATTGATATTGATAGTGATATTTTATTTCTATCGCGCTCGTACAGAAGTGGTTCAGAGCGCTACAAGGCAAGGGAAGGGGACAGAGGAGAACAAAACAACGATTGTACTAGGCCCAGTGACATTGAGAATGTGCAAGTGCATGGGAGAGGGGTAGGGGAAAAGTGCATGGAAGGGGGAGAAGTGGAAAGTGCGGATCAAAGGAGAAACAGATACATAATAAAGGCAACAAACAGTGATAGTGCAGCCAGCAATTGGCAAGTGCTGGGTTTAAGGCAGCAGACAGGGTAGATCTGATAAGTGCAGGAAGAAAAAGGGGGGACTGTATGGGTACAGATACGGACCCAATGCAAAGGGTGGCCCAGAGGCAGTGCAGGTGGGTGGCAGGGTGAGTAGGTACCTGAGCCCCGAGGACAGAGAGTGGCCAGGCACACGGTTCCAAGAGAGAATAGATCAGCAGGGGAGAGGGGGGGCGAAGGCAGAAGCAAAGAGGAAGGTCTTGAGGTGCTTCCAGAATCAGAGATGGTTCTCCTTAAGTTTTACAGTAGCAGGGAGGCTGTTCCAGAGTGAGTCCACAGCCGAAGACAGAGATCTACCCCCAGCCTGTTTCTTTGAAAAACAACTGACCCTGAGGGAGTTAGAGGTAGATGAGTGAAGAGCTCGAGAGGGGAGTGACTTTGGAATAAAAGAAGGGATGATTATTAACATTTATTATTTAAAAGACTATTATGATTCTTCCATATAAGTATCTGAATAACACAACTATGAAAGGGTGAGTGTGCCACTGTTACAGAAATCCGAAACAACTTCCATGGCTAATTACACATTTTCACAAAGTACTTAAAGTGTGTTACTGGACCCGCAGACAACCCAACTCAAACAAAACCGGCCATAAAATGCCATAATTATTGCAAACCTCTTTAGCGGAGTCATCAAACACCCCTAAAGGCACCAAAAGAGAAATGCCTACTCCTAAAGAATGCATCCCTCCAGCTGAAGACTTCTCCCTGCGTTATCTGTCAGGTGGCCATTTTGATCCCCCTGACTGAAAGCAGTTAAGAAAGTTAAGAAAGCAGACTATAAGCCAGTGCTTTTCTTTATGTTGGAAAATCCCAGAGTCTCAGCTCAGGCATTCTCACTAAGGACAGACAAAATCAATGGCAACTTATAATTATGCCTCGTGTCACCTGGAAAGGACTTTTGGCCAGATCCCCAGATTCTAATGCATGTGTCTTGCAACGCAGAACCAATATAGAACCATGAGTAGTCCTTGTTCATTGCTTGACCTGGAATCTCACAGATAATGGAAAATGGTGGTAATGCCTTACTTATGCTCTTAGATCTTTCTGCAGTTTTTGACCTTGTCGATCACAGCTCACTCGTCGATAGGTTATTACATTCGGCCTCTTTTGCACCAGGAGCCGCAAACTGGGTCAAGTCCTTTTTATCGAGCCGCTGCGCTAGAGTTTTCTGTGGTAATGCCATTACTGATGATTTTGAGGTTATGTTTGAGTCCCTCAGGGATCATGTCTATCATCCACTATATACAAGATTTTTACGAAGCCTTGGTTCGATTCGCTTGATGCTAAAGATGTTACAAATACAAACTACGCTGATGATACTCAGTGTCTTTTATCACTCTCGGGTAACCATGCTCAAGGTGCTGAAACCATTAATGCCATCTGTTCTTTGATGCAGCTCTGGATGGCGGACAATGGCCCTTAATGACTCTAAAAAAACAGATCTGATGATAACTGGCACAGCTGCGCGGCTAAGAAAGCTTGACCTTAAGTACAGGGAATTTCTGATAGCAGGATGCCCCATTGCTACTCTGCCCAAAGTTAAAACCTTGGGTGTTCTTTTTGATCAAGAACTTAATAAGAAGGCTCATGTGAACAGCCTGGTCTCATCTTCTTCATATTACATTAAGCCGCTGGCTCAGCTAAGACCCTTCCTGGCGCATGACATCATACCATGATAACTGCCTAGCATTGCCAGAGGCATCATCAGGGCTAAATTAGATTACTGTGCTGGCCTGTTTCAGGGTATTGGGAGAGAAGAGAAAATCAAGCTTCAGATGATCCCAAAACGGTGCTGTTCTTGCTGGGAGGGGTGTTGCTAGGTCTGGAAAAGACCCGGGGCTACTCTGATGTCGAACTGTTGGGACTGGGGGCTAGCTAGCCTTTTGGTTGTAGCTCCTGAGATTCTATCCGGGGCTACAACCAAAAGACCAGGGGCTATAGCCCCCTTAGCCCCCCCAGCAACACCTCTGCTTGCTGTAGAAGGCCTGAGCAAAAGATATCATATCTCTGAGGGCAGGAGATTGTTACACATGCCAGTGGACGGCAGGATCACCTTTCACCTGCTTTTACTGACACACAAATGTCTCTACGGCCTATCTCCAGCTTACCTCTCAGATAGGCTGTCCAGGCTGCCTTCCCGAAGGACACTGAGATCTAACAATACCCATCCCTTGCAAAGTGCCCAGCTAGAAGCGGACTACGGTCAGCTAGGGAGCATTTCACTATACAGCTCCTAGGTGCTGGAACGCTCTAGCCACGGGTCTCAAGGGCCCATGCCACTCTAGACTGCGTGAAGCGTGGCTTGAAGACTGCTTTGTTTCATTGACACATCTGTCTAGTTTTTGATGCTGTTCTGTTTTTATGCTCGACTTTCTAGTTTCTTTAATGTTTTTATGTGTTTGTGTTTGTTAGCGCTCCTATGCCTCTGGGCCTTCGTTTTAGCGCTAAATAAATAAATATGCAAGCCCTATCCTTCGCTCCCATGAATCCAGCACAAACACATTGCCCCCGTCGATCAGCAGGAACTGCCGGCTCCACTATCAGTTCGAATGGATACTGGAAGTAGAGTCGCTAAATGATTAAGCTTCTTCTCTGCAGTCGAGTGCAATATATGCAGATGTGCCCACCCCCATCTTTTCACCAATAACCTTCAAGTGATATAAGGACACTCTTGCTTTCTGCGTGCCAACCAGAAGCTGCCCATCGTATGGCCACCGATGGTGGATCAATCTTTGGTGTCTGGTTGATGTGTTGCTGGTAAGCATGTTGGGAATGGCCAGGAAAAACTGCACATAAATGTTTTTGTGGGTAATTTATGTGATCTCAGATTCATCCCATACTTTCATTGGAAGCTCGTGGAGGTTTTTTCAAGGCATTTGTAATATGGTATGACATCTGGACTTTTGCCTTTAGTTTTGAGGGGTAGGTCCATGGAAAGAGGCTGTGATGGTAGTGAGATGCCTACTACTGTCTGGGCCAAATGGTCCAATCAGTAGAATTTCTATATATGGGGCATTAGATCAGCGGTGTCTGGAAGACATCAATTCTTTGCCTAATAAGCAGTAAATTGGCCACTGTTTGGTGACACCCCAGTCTGGCTGAAATTTGACATGTTGGTGAGTATCATTGGCTCATCTATCTGGAAATCAATACAGGACTTTCAGCAAGGGCAGACCTATACACTTTGAATCAAATTAGTGAGTGGGCTCACCCCTGAGGTACCGCACAGTGGATCTTGTTAGTAGGGTATTGCAAAAGGGCCCATTTGAACCCGATGTGTGGCGAGAAGGATTGAAAAACATTTAAGGTCAGATAATTCGATACACATCAGTTCTCTGACAGTTGTAGTAAAGTACCATGCCCATTGCATCAAGGTTGGCTGACTGGTGTGCCAGATCGACAGAAGCATGTGACACAGAACGGTTGGTTAATCATATGTCAGAATGGGATCGGGAGAAGCATCTATAGAAACTGGAGGCGGTCTAGCACAAAAAGAAAGTTCCTGACTTTGGAACTCTTTAATCAGAAGGTGAGGGAATGGAACAGACTGTGGTGTGCACAGGTCTCCTTTTTTAATAGGTATCCCGGTCTTCCTCCGTAACTTTACTGTAAAACAGCCTCTGGGATATCTCTTTCCCCTCATGCCTATTGCCTGTCCCGTGGTATCATCCCGCCTAGTAAGAGCTCTGACTTTAAGGGAGCTACCCCCCCCCCCCCGCCAGCTCACAGCTTGGCCCATAGCAAAAGTATAGAGCTCTTCTTTGCGACAGGGAAGCTATCAGTCGATTCAGCTCTTGTCTCGGGAGGATAGCTCAGGGTCAACATGCTCGCCTTGGAAGCAAGACGACACGGAGCAACACAGGTTCTATCTTCGGGTCCGCGCTTAGAAACCTCTAGGTATATCATACCTATCATACAATGATTTATATCACTTGGGCTTTGAAGTGTATGTCCCTTCCCAACTTTCTGTCGCAGCTCTGTCATCGAACACCCACTCACCTGATCTGCGACAACTAATGCACGTAGATAGGAATAGAGAGATTTGACAAAACAAGAAAGACTTCGTGAGAGAGTCATAATCCATTGCAGTACACATTGTTATCAATTAGCATTTCAACGTATCAACGTATCTCAGACACGAAAATGACCAACGTTGTAAAAGAAACAGTTTATTTACTCATTTATAATTCCAAAGCTGTTTCTTTTTTTTTTAATCGAACACATTGCTGCAACATAATTCACATCAAACGACCCTCAGGTAGTCTACTACTATTTTTTTTAAACATCTTTATTTATTCAAGAGAGACAGACATCTACGTTATAATAAATAGAGTATTTAAGTCACTGTTGGAAATTCCAAATGATATAATCGAACACTGGACAGTCCCCGATCCTGACCCTCCCCAAATCACACAGTTCTACAGCGGAAATCGCCAACCTATTATTAAACCCTTCCTCCCAGAGTTCCTGCTTATAACATGGCAAATATATGTAAATGTTTGCTTTATATTTCCTAGGAAGTGCGTTGTTAACATGGTTGATAAAGGGATAAAGGGAGCCAGATCGCTACACACGACGAATATTTCCCCAATGCTAATGCTGTGATTTTCTCAGAAGGTTGTATCTCCCACTTTGCCCCGCCACATTGCTATGATGGGACCCTCAAGGTTTCCAGTTACGTGTCTGGGGATCTTCGCTGCCAATAGGAGGTTGGTAATAAGAGTTGCTCCATTACCCCTAAGTGGGCAGTCCCGATCACCCAATAGTAGCACCAATGGGTCCATCTGTAAGATAACATCTGTGATTGATTTGATGTGCGATAGAACCGCTTTCCAGAAGGACAGAGTAGGTTCCCCTATATCCATGCAGCCTCTCCATCAAGATGCATTTTGTGGAGCCTTTCTTGGGGCAGGTATCATCTATACCATAATATTAGCTGGCAATCCTTATCAGTGGTTACGTATATTTGCATATTTTGACTTTTCTGTATCTTTGCAAACTCTATTTATGCAAATTTTGTAACCTATGTTTATAACTATGTAAGCCTTGCATCTTCATTCTGTTGTGCTCTCTTACCTATGGGTTTTGGTGCGCATAACAAATAAATAAACAAACAAACAAACAAACAAATGTGTCTCCAAGACTCCTTGTCAATCTGATGACCCAGGTCTTGTTACCCAGCTTGCCAAATAAGGCAATTGCTTTTGGGGCTCAAAACGAACCAGTAGCTTATAGGGTGTTGAGACTTTCACTTTCGTAAGTCCTGCGAGGAATGGGCGTTCCAGAGCACACAATGCTCTTGTCCCCCTTCGTTTGACATCAGGGTTAGAGACCCAGTGATGTAGCTGGGAATACCTAAACCTCTTATTTTCCTTTATTGAAAATACCTCTTTACATTACTGAATGTGCGACAGCGCTGTGAGGGGTCAGAAATGTGAGGCGGGTCCACCGTGTGAAGTTTTCTCAATAAATGGCATTTTATGAGGATACAAGGTTGGATGGACGCCTCACTAACCCTAACCTGACGAGGATTTTCCTGCCTGAAATAAACTAAAGAAAACACTAACAAAAGGATTTCTGTCCCTCACACTTAACCATACAACAAATAAACAAAGAAATACATGGCAGTTCAGAACAATAATGCTCGAGTTCACAAACCAACCAAAGTCTCTCTTCACAACCTGGGCAAACTCCCCTTCCCCAGCTTTTAGACTTGGTTCTGCTTTACAGTTCACGCAAAGAAAGGAAATCCAAGTTTGTAACAAAGATCCAATGTAGTCTAATGCAACTTCAACTTGTCAACAGGAAGTTCCAACACAGATTACAGAATTCCTCTTCTTCTTTGAGCAGACTTGTTGTTCTTTAATAGCAGCAATGTTTATACTGGTCTGGATGATTTGCCATCGTAGCAACTCCATTAAGTATATCTTATTCGCAACAGCCCTGCTTGGCTCGTCCTTCAATACTATTAAAACAAACAATGTCTCTGTCAGGACCAACTTATAGCACTTCTCCAACTTTCACTTGGCCTGCTTCCTTGACAGGCCTGCAATCTTCAAAAGTTTGCCAATCGGGTATCCTCCCCTACCGGAACAACTTTTCATAACAACAAGTGCTTTTATATTGAACGTCAGCTGACAAGATGTTTCAACAGCTTTGCAGTATTCAACAAATAACTGCTGCAAGACTGTCAACACATTTTTAGGGAAGACAAGATTCACATGATGCTCTTCAACACTTTTCTGTAAATGATGTTACTTTTCTTCTGGACACTTGTCTCCAGAAGCTCAACCTTTTTGCCTCTCTTATTTCCTCACTTTACAAACAACCAAAGACTGACAGTGATAGCGTCTCTTTCTTCTTCTCCCCTGGTTTTGACAAGCTGTGGGATTCCCAACATGTACCAATTGATTTATGTAATATGAGCACTTAGTTCCAGAGTTCACATCTCTTTCATTAGACACTTCTTTTCACAATATTGGCCAGATAGTGTTTGTCTTATTTCCAGTCTCTCTTGGCTTGGGTAATGCTTATGGAAATCAACTCTTAATAAATTCGCCCCCACAGTTAGTTGGGCTTTCCACAAATGCCTGCTTTCAAGATTACAGTGAATGGGCTCTCGTATATCAAGTTTTCACTGCTTTTCCTTAGCTGGATATACAAATGTAGCTTGGGAACCACTTTCATTCTAAGCAAGTGCTGCCTCTGCTGTTTTATAATTGTTTGGTATTCAAAACCAGTGTGTGGATTATTTTTATTAACATGTGAGTGCTGCTTTGCACTCGCTCTGCCACTACCAAAGTCCTCTCACTTGCACGGCTGCTTCCAGCCTGCCAACGGGGACAGAGCACCCCGGGATCACTTACCAGTTCAGACGTGTGCCTCTGTTCCTCTTGCGCGCCACAGTAACTCTGCTGCTCCAGGACTTGATGACACAGCAAAACTATTCAGTAAGTCTGCTGTTGTTCTGCGCAGCCTATGCAGAACGAGTCACAAGGGGATACGGACTCTCTCAGGACCGATAGCTGATATCTGCCATGCAGTTGTCCCAGCGTCCTCTCTTTCCTTCAGCTTCTGTCTGTCCAACTCAAACTATGTACTTTGTGCTTCGGACTTCCTCTGCTCTTCATCAGCAGAGCCAACTCCTTCTCTATGGCTTGCACCTGAGGGGGCCTTTTAAGCCTCCTAGTCTCCCTCAAGTGTGGGTCATCTGCACAAATAAACTGACCACTCATGTAACACTCCTGTCACACTGTGCATCTTTAGCCCGGTTCCTTGTCCCAGTAATACGAGAATTCTAGGACTTGAAGTCCCGAAAAGAAAAATGTGGTTTGCTTACTTTCTTAGTTCTTTGAATGAATATGATCAGAATTAGTCATTAACCCTGATTGTACAGAAAAAGGCAGTTCTTTTATGCTGGTATCATTCCCAACTCTACTTTCACTGCCTCCCTGGAATGTTCTTCGTTTTATAGGTCTCCCGAACCTTAGAATGGTTTTTATTTCTTTCCAAGTCAAGAAGTGTATGAGTGAGTATGTCCTTATTTAAATCAGTATCTCATGGGCCCACCACCTGTTTATTGTCGAGCCAGACAACCTAGAGGAAGATGAATACAATGTCTCATCCCACAGATTCCTTTCACTCCCCTGGGCCCCGTCTCCACCCAGGTGATCCTCCTGCAGAACACCTCCCCCAAGGTCAGGATCAGGAAGCGTCTGCCTTTCCCTGGCCAACTGGCAGGAAACTTTAGGCCGGGAGTTCATGAGGGATCCATAGGATTCATCACAGTCCCCTCGGCAAAAACCTGGATTTGCAGCAGAAACTCAACCAAGAGGAGGTCTTGCCTGTCATTAGGAGCATGCAGAGACATAAAAGTGAATTTATGACCCATGAAATGGCCCTTAACACATCCATGAGGGTCACACAAGATCCCTGATTTCGCTAACGTGGTGGATGCTGAAAACAATATTGCAAAACCTGCGAGAAAATCCTATGGGACAGCCTTGATAAATCGCCTTTAGAAGGTGGGTCTCTTGTAGGAATACCACTGACGGACATACCACTGTGTTTTGTTAAAACTGATCCCCTCTTAATCTGGGAAATTAAAACCTTGGACATTCCAGGTCAACATCCAAAGGGAGTTTCCTAACTTCTGATCAGGGGGTCTGTCATCAAGTCTCCAAATCAAATATGAAAGGTTTAAAAATCCCAACCCGTAACTGCTCCTTGCAACCCATGTCTATGAACGTTTTCCCCAAAATGAATATGTTGACCACCCCTACATCCCAACAATTCCCCACCAATTCATTGCCACAGATGCTATCAGTTGAAACGACCGTTAGACAATCGTAGGGGTAATCCAAAGAATGGAGCGGAAAGCACAATTACAATCCTCCACTTACGACAATCTCGACAATCCACTTAGTTATCTAGCTTCTCACTGGAGCTCAAGCTTAAAACAATATACATCCAACCATTAGTTTGAGTCTTCAAGATTGTTCCTGTGCAGTTCAATTGCCTGTGCTGTACAACCTCACCACTCAAGTTGGCTTACTTCGATCTCTCCTGGTTTTTCTCGCTTTGTCACTTCTTCCTAGTTTCGTCCATGGACGCACCCTTGCGGTGCTTCGCCTCGACGAGGAGATTGATAAATCTGCCTGGGCTCTGGTAATAATAGTTGCTCGGACTCCGTCATTGTTTTTATCGCCCAGTTGCGATCAGAGTATGAAAACAGTAGGTAAGCCCAATCTATAACAGATGTTTTTGTCACGGAGCCACTCCGAATATGGGTTTCAGCGCTTTATGTCTGGCCAGTGTTGCTGCTGCTAGGTCTTGATAGACAGTGGTTGTTGCCCATCTGAAGCTTATCTCATTAAATTGCCTCGATTTACGTGTAGAAGTGGACTCTCGTGAGTATATCAGGCATAAGGCCTTGCCAATGTGGTCCCACTGGGCAAGTCTGATAGGCTCTATCCAGCACCATTTCATCATCTTCCGGAAACTCCTTCTTTATGACCTGCACCTGAGGAGACCTTTTAATCCTCCCAGTCTGCCTCAGGTGGAGGCAAGAATATAGCAAAACAGGTCTTTTACATATTCCCCCAAGTCTGTATCCCTTATGTTTGTCAGGCCACCCCTTACTTGAACATTATTCCGGCGTAAGCGGTGCTCTGCATCCACCTGTCGGGACTCAAGCTGATTCTTCACGATGTAGAAAAGCTTCAATTCGTTGGATCCACTCACTTCGTACAATTGCTCAATGTGGTGGTCTAAGCCTCTTTAATACGCCATTTCGATTCGTCTACCTGCTTATTCAAAAAGGCTACTTTTTGCAACATCTACACCAAGCTCTCCTGAATCTCTGTCTTGATTTAGCTAACCAGTGATGATGATCTGGCTTTGTGGCCCATTGGGAACCTTTGGTTGGGCTTTTACCCTTGTGAACCTGAGCTACTGTGATCAATTCCTTCTTCCCTTTATCCTGAGTATGAGGAAGATAATGTCTGTGGTTTTGTGACCTTTTCCAGGTTTTCGCCAGTGTGTATAACATGCAGTCGGTTAGCCTCTGGGTAAGCGCCAGTAGGGACTGCAGATCAACCTCTCTCACTGCACCACAAAGCGTGACTGCAGCGAGGGAGAGATGAGCAGCACCCCCTCCCTCTGGAGGGGGACTATGAATTTGGGTCCACCATAGAGGAGGGCAACCACTTTCATCTGCAATCCAAACCTCAACCTCTATTATACAGTGTGGGCCAAGTCACCGCCCCAACTTGGGTGCACCATTATTGCAGATTAAGTAACCAAAATTCATTCCAGCGCCAGGAGTAGATCACGGGAGGGCCAGGAGATGAATGTAAAGCCAGTCACTCCACTGGAACAACACCAATATATTAGCTTCCATCCCCCGTTTGCAGGGCTACCTCACCTCAGCTGATCCTCCCACCTTTACTACCACAGTCCATCAAGATTCACCAGATGATGCCCTTATTCTCGTCATGTTACTTCTCTTCTGCCACTATTAGGCGCCACAATTCCAGCCAGCACATGGGCATTGGGTCACAACACACCTATATGGGATAAAGGCTCAGGACCATTGGAGGCTTGGACGGATCACTCAAGAAACCTGTGTTGAATTGCCGGTGCAGGAGCAGCAGCGCGGCTATAGGTAAAGACCCCCAGACCTTAGATCCTTCAATTAAAAAGACTCCACAGAGGCATCTGGGCTGTCTCCCACACATCTGGTGGCCTCCACCACAGCCCATATGCGTGTAGCCGCTAGCCCCTCAGTCAGCTCTAATGATGCAGCAATGAGAACAGTGAGTTGAATCTTCTTCTGGTCTCGGCTTGCCGCTCAATCTCCCATATCCGAATCAAGGCACAGAGAGAGGAGTGACTCCGATCTTTCTTGCTCACCAGTCCTGTAGCTCCACCCAGATTCCAGACCACCGAGCAGGGCCTTGATGTTATGGAAGCACCACAGCCCAAGTCTCCTTCAGTTGTCACTATTGTACCACTATCAAAGCCTTACTTGCCCCGCATGCCGGAGACTGAAACTCAGTCATCTGCAGCTCCGTAGTGTAGGCAAGTAATCGTTGGGCTATTACCCAGTTGAGTGTCAGAAATTAAACTTAATTCGGCCCTTCATAGCTCGATTCTCCAGAGGTACTCAGGCCGTCATGTTGCCACCTGGCACGCCAGGCCACGCCCCCTCGGGTCTTACTAATTTCACATATAATTCAAAAGCCATTCGTTTGATAGGTAAGAATTCACATTTCTGTCAAATCAATCTTCATCAATTTCTTCACACAGAACTTCAATCCTTCCCAACACATAAACCCCTGTTCAGCTTTATATGGGGATCAAATCATATTTCCATTGACAAAGGCCCTGTCCAGCCTTATCCTTCCAGCTCAGGATATTCAAACCTTAAACCAATAAAGCAAACATTGCATTTCAATATATAGTTCATCATGAAATGCAAAGCACAATATCTCTGCATCAAAATATTAAAATAGCAAAACTGTGCAGCTAAGGCAAGAGCTACACCAGTCTGGTATGTATACATATGGTTATTCTGTATTGCGTTCTTGGTTTGAACAAAAAAACCTTACACAGTGAGCTATTAATAAGGAAATATAACAATTCCAAACACATAAGACATACAACGCCATTTATACATAGCATATCTGAACAGAGTAGACTTGCTCGCAGAACCGACAGGAACTTTTTGATCTCGGCAATCCGCTTTTGACTCCTTCTACTTATGCAATGGGTAAAGGTTTCATACGGAACCTTAAAAATGGGTTCCCCCACAGGGGACATGGAAACTTTACAATATTGGGTTCAGGTACTGACACAGGTTTTAGAAGCTGCAGCGTCTCGCGGAATAACACATATCTCATGTTTGCGTCTCTGGTTCTAATCCTATGAACGAGACAGATCTTGCAGTATTCGATTACATGATGGAACCCATCTTAGTAAATATTTAGAAGTGTTATTCAACAGCTTGAAATTCAGATCTAAAAATAAAGAAACTTGAGACGGGGGCCTGATCTTTTGGTAAAATGAGTCCTATGGAGATAAGACCAAGCTCTTGACGTATAATACCAGCTGGAACACATTTTGGTAGACCTAACTCTCCTCTCCATATCAGGTCCTCCAAAGCCTGCCAATTATGCTCTTCCTCATGGAATAACAAATCAACATTGTATTAGAGAGCAGGAATAATAATAATTTTGGTTTAACAGTATGTGATCAGCGGCTCAAGCAAGAGTTTGCCAAATGATTTACTGAGTCTCTTCAACTGAGCGCAGTATATGCCACATTTTATTCTTAGAAGGTTCATGTGCATTCTCTTTGCTTGTCGGATACATATTGAAAACCAAGGTATGTATATATTCCTTCACCACATCCGGGGGATCACAAATGATCGTCCATATAAAAGAAGGCGTCTTTCTTTTGGAGCTGCAGATCATTAGGTGGGCTTTTGCACACAGATAGCTGGGTCGGGCACTTCCATAAATTCACTCAGAGCAGATAATGAAAGCTGCAACCCAATGGGGGTTTCATAAAATATCGCCAGGACATCTACATGTGCTAGATACTGCATATGCAGAGGGCCTGGGGTACAGGAAAAACTGTTACTTGACCCAGCCATGCCGATAAATCTGACATGTAGAGATTAAACGGGGCAGGGTCCAGGGCGCAGCCCTGGTGCACCCTCCTGGCAGTAGCAACCGAACTTGTCAGATCGCCTTTCTGGTTCAGAAGGACCTTCAAGATGGTATTCGCATGTAGGGCAATACATATTTTCACAAGGTTAGGAGGGATATTCCATTGAGCTACCTTCCACCATACACTTTCTTTGCAAACTCTGTGAAATGCAGAGGATAAGTCTACAAAGGATAGATAGAGGTTTTTTCTTTTCCAGTCTCATTGTTGTAATAACTAAGCTCAATAGGAAACCATTTAATTGGGTCCTCAAGCCACTCCTAAACTCAGCCTGATTCATGTCTGGGCTACCATCTGACCTAACCCATTCATTATGGGCCTTCAAGACTAAAGCAGGAAAAAAGGGTGCTGCTCTCGCCGAAGAGCGTGATAGGGCGATAGTTAACTGAAAAGGTCCTGTCTCCCTTTTTGAAAATGGGTATTATTATGGTAGAATTCCAGGACTCCAGAATCTAGAATTTTTGTTTGGAAGTCAGTGTGTCATGGAATAGTAAATCCAGCATTTTTGCCCACAACTCTGGGTTTGCTTTCATTACAAAATTCAATACCTCATCCGGGCCCGCTGACTTGGGGAGTGGGGAGAGGACGTCCTTATATGAGATATGGTATCCCCCATTTCCCTTTCACAACAAACCCTCCATCCCTCCTGCCTTTATAGGCTATTGTCAGCCCTCTCTCTGTTCTGCCCCGGTAATATTCCCTAAGAAACACCAGTATGTTACTGGGACGAGGAAGAGAACACCAACATGAGCTGGTTACTGAGACAAGGAGGAGGACAGCAAGAGTGAGACGGGACTACGGTTTCAGCAGTGAGCCGTCTAGTCCTTTTCAGACCAATTACAGTGGCAGGAACTTTAAAAGCCAAATTCAAGATGGAAATGGAGTCAGATGTGGTTGTTCAGCCACAAACTGCTGGGTGCAGGCAGACCTGTCCGTTGCAGTGTTCTGGCAAGCGGAGCGCTCGAGACCCTTTGGAAGATGCAGAGGCCCGTAGCAAACCGCAAGAGCGAGGCTGACGTGGCCGAGTAAAGTGGTTGTGTGCGTCCAGAGCAGCAGGAGGAGCATCTGTGGGAAATCGCAGCCATGGAGAGCTGCTGGGAGAGGAGGCGAGGTACCGCGCAGGAAGGAAGGAACTCATGGCGGCGGAGGATTACGCAGGCAGCCGTAAAGCCGACCGATGAGTGTAACCAGAAGGGGGAACACCGGGCTAGCAGGCAAATACATGAAACAAGTAACAGACATTAATTGAAACAGAAGCAAGCATTACTATGAATGCTGATTGAGATAAAAGCAATGATGAGTACTTGTGAATGCCGAACAGAGGGAAAGCAATTGTTGGGCATTTTGTATATCAAACGAAGTGGAAACATGTATTGGGAATTTTGGGTATCAAATAAAGTGGAAGCAGGAATTTGAGCATTTTGGATTTCGAACAGAGTAAAATCAAGTATTGTGCACTTTTGAACACAGAGCAGAGTGAAAGAAAGATTGCGAGACTGCCTATGAATATTGGCACTAGCCAAGAAAAATCAAAGGAACTGTATAACATAAGAAACTATTATTTGCAAAAGCCAAGAGAGTTCATAAGGACTATATGTTATAAGAAAACCTGACCAGAAACATTGGCAAGAAATTTTGTGAATCTGCCCACAAGTATTGGCAACAGCCAAGAGAAATCAACGGAACTGTATTACATGAGAAACAAATATTTGCAAAAGATAAGTGAGTACACAGGAACATTATGTTAAGAGAAAACCCAGTGATGGCAGGATTGATGTGCTATGGTTATGCTATGGTAAACTACATTGTGCTCTCTCACAGCATGCCCTCACTCGCATTTAGGCCTCAGATCCTCCATTTTGCCTTTTCCTCCATCCCTCTGCACTCAGCTCCTCCAACATGACATGCCCACATCCTGCCTGGGGCAGATTAGACCAAGATCCGGTAACAAGGCACAGAGCCACGTCAGACCTTCTCTTTGCTGTTTCTGTGAATGCTTCTTATCCATACTATAACACAATGTACCCAGCCCATGCACCCGCAAGACCTTTTTCCAAGGTCACAAGTAAGATGTTGCCAGCTATTGCCAAATGTCCACAACATCATGCCAAGTACCACCCACCATTGTGGAAATGCTATAAGATATTAGTGATTGCTCCTGATATGCTGTATAAACTGCCCTCTGAGGGCGGTCCCTTCAGAGAGAGCTCCATGTGACACGTGTCCTTCTGTATTTTCCTGTTGATTTGCCATGTCATGTATTCGCTGTCTCTATGCCTACACCCCCTGGTATATTTTGCAATAGTCTGTATCTAAGTAGTGAGCAGTGCTCCAGATTTATTTTAGCTTTGCTTTGTCTGTCGCATTCAGAGCATTTATAGTGACCATCATGCTTCTGCATAGGCACCGTTTACAAGCTCCAGTGTGGAGATGTATACTCAAATTACTCAAATTGAGTACCCATTTGATTAGTGCCTCAGGCTATCCTGTGCGTAGCGATGGTTGTGACGGTGCGCAGAGACCACTAGGGTAACAAGTCTGTGTTGGGCGATTTTGGCAGAAAAGTTAAAAAGACCAACATTTAGATATCCCACGGTAGTGTATCAGAGCAGCATTAAACAATAAACAAAGATAGCAAGCAATGAACTACAGAATGTAGTCCTTATGTAGTGCTTGGGTAGTACTAATTTGGTCGTTTTATTCTGGGTATCGTAGTTCACTGACTCCCGCTGTTCCCTCAATGATGAGATGCACATTTTAGAGGACCTTTCCTTTAAACAGCTTGTACGTGTTGTTACTGTCTATTTGTTGTGTTATGCTAGAACTGCTTTAACTGCTGCTGAAGGTTATTTTTTTTTGTCTGCACTTTGGCCGGTGATGTGTTGATTTCTATTTTTTTGGTTTCTCATGTTAGGTTTAACCGTTTATATTACTGTTCGGTTTGCAGTTCATACTGTTTAAAAATGATGTTGTGATCCTCATTGCTTTTCTCCTGTGATGTTCTTGTGATTCAGGCCTACGGCCCCTGTGTGACATCACTGGACAACAGTCTATTTTTGGTATTTACAGAACTAAGGGGACATGCTACTTTCCCCAGATGCATTTATTTATTTTGTCATTTGTATAACGCGCCAAACTCAGAGGCATCTGGGCGCTGAGTGAGTTTTAGAGTCACTGCGCCGGCGGCTAATGTGTGCCGTCACATAGCCACAATTTGTGACCAGTGTGGGTGTACAGATTGGGGGTCCATGTGTGTTGTTGCATGGCTCCCAGGATTAGACATAGGTTTTGATGCATTTGCCCCTTATTGTCAATTAAGAGTTCTTTCTCTGTGAGGCCTTGCTGTAAGATTGGTGTGCATTCCTGGGGTTGCCGGTTCTATGGTAGCAGCTGATTGTGTTGCCTTGTGTTTATTCTCCTCCACCGTGTTATTTTTTTACTTTCTCCATGCCGTGGCTTGCCTTTGCCACTCAATCAGAGGGACACTGCGGTATGCCATTACCACACATATCCTTTGCATACTCCAGACACCTTTAAATTGCTGCCTGCAGGCCTGCCTTGTTTTGGGGATTTCCATATTCCCTTGGGGTTACTAGTGTCATTTTTGGGTTGATGAATTGACTTTGTGTTGTATTTATTGTGGGAATTGTTAAGATTGTGTGCTACTATTCACCAGCACCCTTTCCATGCTACTGACAAATGAGTGCACAGTCATACCTACATGCCATACACAGGGTATTGGAAAAAAAAACAGAAAGAAAAAATATATTTTTTTTTTCGCGATTGGCCCCCATCATTACTCTATCTACTACAACACTCAGAGCCTTGCAATCTATATCTGTGTTCTTATTGCAGCTAAAGAGGCGAAGCCGATGGCGTTTGGCTATTCGGGAGTTAAGGACTGAATTTTATTGCTGAACTAAACCTGAAGCTCCTTTAGTGCATCTTGTGTCTTACTTTATCTTTGTATTCAGCAACCTGTATCAAACCTTGATGGCTCCTGTCTCACCTTCTGTGCCACCTCACCTCACTTATTTGTCTTTTTACTGTCAGCAACAGTAAATACCAATTGTCGTTAGGATGTATACACCACCCCTCTTGACCTGCACTAGCTGCAGGCCGATCTCCTTTGTGTCTCCCTGATCTTTTATTTCATAGACTTAGCCATGGGCTCTGAACTATCCAAAACACCACTTACACCTTCGGCAGGGACCAATGCTTTCTTCATGTTTTCAAAGTATAGGGTGTTCACCTGTAAATGTCTGAACGATTGGAATTTGTTTGCACGCTTTCAAAAGGACTTTTACTGGCCTCTTGAGGGCTCATTTGATACTGATCATCTGGTTGTCTTGCGCAGGGCTTTAGAACTAAGAATGTCTAAGGTGGCTGATGGTCATTGGTCAGCCTAGTTCGCCTGGTACAAGGAGTCAACTGTTAGATTACATGACAGTCAGACTAGATCACTCAAGAATAATCAGGCTAAGTTAGAGAAGAAAGAGTTAGAACAATACAAACATTCCTTCAAGGCCGGCCGGCCAAACAGTAAACACACTCGCAAAACAGGCTTTTAACCAAGTGTTTCTGCAAACACTGTTAAAGACTCTCCTTCAGAAGCACCTACAGCAACATCTATTGACCTTTTAGATGAACTGCCACCATTCTCCCCTCTCCTGATTGCCCACACACCACCCCCAATGCCACAGCAAGCTTCCATGCCACTGCAGCCACAGCCACCCGCACCCACCCCTCAGTGCCTTCCTCTGGCTCCCACACCACCTCCTGCGCACAAATCACCACAACATGTTTTGTGTGCTGCCAACAAAGTAAAACCGCTGGCCTCCTCCACCCCCATTAACACCAGCCAGCACCAACGACGTCCCAGTCTGGACGTCAAGTGGACCTCTGGCTATTTTCACAAATTGTTGCTGGCAGCAGCTAAACCTGGCTCAGCAGCATACAAAGCAGTATTGCAGGAACTCACTAAACAAGACCTCCAACTGTTGTATACCTCCATGTCACCACTCCTTCGCTAGATACCATGGGTGACACACCATACGCTGCTGCTGCTACCACCCTTATGCCTATGTGCACCTACCCTCAGGCCAATACTGGGGCTGAACTTATGAGAAGTCACACTCCCTGGAGCTCCATTGACTTATACCATATGGCATAACAATTCCCCATGTTGCCCGACAACGCCACTGCTTTCATGGAACATTTGAACACAGTCAGTGCCTGTTATGATCCCACCATTGGAGACCTTAAACAACTCCTACAAGCTGTGCTCCAAGACACTCTATACAAACAGATTATGGATAAACTACAATGGCCTGACACACTGGCTGATGGTACTGCTATTACTGCTATAGTTAGCGCACTTGCTGCCCTCATAAAGGAAAAATACCCTGTCAAATAAGATTGGTCAAAGATCACTGCATGTAAACAAGTTTAGTCTGAATCCCCTCTCACTACCTATCTAGACTGACTGACTGTTTTACCATTTTCTGCGGTATTACAAATGCTGGGGCACAAGCTAAACCTGCAATGGTGTCTCATTTTGTGACTGGTCTACTTCCTGAAATGTCTAACAATATTCAGAGTGTTCAGACTGGGTGGCAAGTTGAATCTATTGAAAAAGCACTGCAAGCAGCTCAGCATTTCGTAGGGATTGTGTCCTCCGACGTATTCCTCATCTTAGATATCTCCTTCCAGCTCTGCTGGCCTCGGAAAACTTTTTCTCTAGAGGGCGCTGCGCGTCGACGTCCTCCGAGTCGATGTCCCTCGACAGCCGCCGTATCGACGTCGACGTCATCTTGCCTATAAAGGCCGCGCGCAGCGTCCGTTGCTCAGTTCCGCTTTTCCGCGCTTACTCTGTGCCTCGGAATACCGTTGCTCAGTTCTTAGTCAGATTATTCCTATTTACCTCGAGTCATTCGATCCGTACTCAATGGCTTCCTCGTCGGAACCGACAGCTCCTCGATCCGGCTTCAAGAAATGTCGAGATTGTGGGAAAAAGATGTCATTGACTGACCCTCACAGAGTTTGTCTGTGGTGTTTGGGAGCTGAACACCATTGTTCGGAATGCGAGGACTGTATGTCCATGACAGCTAAGGCCCTGAAGGAGCGTAGGGGGAAGCTGGAGAAAGGTAAGACTTTTAAAGCTTCTTCTTCGTCGACGAAGTCGAGACATTCGTCTCCTCGTCACCATTCGCGCTCCAGGTCTCGGAGTGGGTCTCATCACTCCTCGAGATCGAAGCACTCGAAGAGGAGACGTCGAAGATCCCCTTCTCCGTCTTCCTCTTCCTCTGTTTCGCCAAAAAGAATCCCTTGCCCCACGAAACATAGTTCCCGGGCTGAATGGGAGGAATTCCGCAAAAATATGATGAGCGTCTTCGAGAAAGCGGCCTCGACCCCCTCGAAGACTGCCGAGAGCGATGCTCTGGTCGAAAGAACCGAAGGTCAAAAACGCTGTGAGTCGCAGTACCCGGCGAAGGAAACCTCTCGAGCGCGTCTCGAACCCTCGAGTAGGACTATGACCTCCAAACCTTCCTCGAAGGTTCCGTCGACGCAGTCGACGAGGGTTCCGTCGACGTCGATGTCTTCGACGCCGTTGTCGAAGGGACCTTCGACACACGGGTCTGTCGACTCGACGCCAGCTTCGACACCGGCGTCGACGCCAAGAAAAGTCACGGTTACGACACACCCAGTGACTATCCCCAGGTCCTCGACGTCGATGGCTTCGAGATTGTCGATTAGAATTCCAATTCTGTCGAGGTCTTCGAGGCCTCCGCCTTTGTTTTCGACGCAACGCTCGAAGCCTTCGACGTCGGCGTCGACGACATCGACGTTTTCGAGGCCGATAATGACAAGTTCGGCACCCTCTGCCTTGGAAATGGGATTTACTCCCTTTATGAGTTCAGAACAATTGAGAACTATGTCCTCAATTTTGGAAGAGGGTGAATTGTCTGAATAGGAAGACACATTTGAGTTGCAGGGACCTGTAACCCCAATTAGAGAGGAATTTTCCTCTGAAGAGCGCAGGTTAAAGGATCTTCATGATTCCTTACATGAGGCAAGTGGGTTAGACACTTCCTGTGAGGTGGAGTTTGCTAAGCCAGACCCGGGGAAGCATGCTGAAACCCCCTATAGAGCCTTAATGGCCAGGATCACAGAGTTCATGGGGTGGTCTGCACCTTCACAATCTTTCCAACAAGATGACCTCACGGATATTCTTGACAAAGGCCCACAGGAGGATCCTGTGGTGCCTTTTCATAAAGCTCTTCATAGAAAGATCATGACAAACTGGGAAACCCCAGATGTAGTACCAGCAGTAAATATAAAACTGTCTACAAAGTACAGGGTATCTTCTACAGACCCAGAGTTTTTGTCTAAACACCCATCCCCAGAAAGTCTGGTGGTACAGGCAGCATCCTCTACCGATATCAAGACGGCTTATGCTATCGTCCCACAGGACAGGGACGATAAAAAATATGATGCTATGGCAAAGAAAGTCTTTTCAGCATGTAGCGTGGCGTAAAAATCTGTTAATGCTACTTGCACCCTTGCTAGGTTCAGCCATACACTTTGGGAGTGTGCTTCTACAGCGGCTGACTGCATCCCGGAGGGAGAAGAAAGGGATGCGTTCCTGAATATTATACAGGACGGTAAAGACGCTATGTGCGAATCCCTCCAGACGGGCATTGATTCGGCTGACAGTATCAGCAGAGCAATGGCGGCAAGTACATCAACCAGGAGATTTGCTTGGTTGAGAAAGTCTGGTTTTGCCCCAGATGTGCAAGCCAGGCTCTTGAACATGCCATTCGATGGCTCTTCTTTGTTCGAGAAAAAGGCGGATGACAGTTTAGAGAAACTGCAAACTTCAAAAGCAGCAGCAAAATCCCTAGGAGCTGCAATCCGTCAGACTCCTTTTCGTCCCACAGGAACCTCTGCGAGGGGCAAGTCCTTTCGCTTCTACTCCGCATTCGGAAGAGGTAGAGGACGACCGGCTCAAAGGGGACAAAGAAGAACTACCCGAGGTGGACGGGGTAGATATTCAAAAGCCGCAGCAACAGCAGGTACCTCTTTACCATCGGCATCTGCATCAGCCGCCCCAAAACCACTCTGAGGACTTCCCTCACAGGACACCTGTAGGAGGCAGGTTGACTCAACATCTGGCGGTATGGCAGGCTATCACGTCAGATGCTTGGGCATTGGAAACAGTTGCCCAAGGTTACTGCCTGCCTTTCCTACGTATACCTCAGAGTCATCCACCGGGGATCAGCTCTCAGAAAGCTCCAGATCCGCTCCTCTTGCAGGAAATGTGGGACCTGCTAGAGAAAGGTGCCATAGAACCGGTACCTGTAGCGGAGAGGAACAAGGGCTGGTACTCCCCTTACTTTCTCATTCCAAAGAAAGACGGAGGACTGAGACCCATCTTGGACTTGCGAGAATTGAACAAATTCCTCAGAAAAGACAAATTCAAGATGGTCACTCTTTCTCAGATCCTCCAGGCCCTTCAGTTCCAGGACTGGTTGGTATCTCTGGACCTTCAGGACGCTTATTTCCATGTGCCTATCCATCTCAAACACAGGAAATACCTGAGGTTCGCAATTGGCAACTCTCACTATCAATTTCGAGTGCTGCCATTTGGGCTGACCTCCACCCCGAGGGTCTTCATCAAGTTAATGTCGGTAGTGGCTGCAAGTCTAAGGAGGGAAGGGATTCACGTCTACCCCTACCTGGACAATTGGTTGATCAGGGCTGTTTCTCCAGAACAAGGTCAGATCCAGCTAAATCACATGTGCCACTTCCTTCACAGACTGGGCTTCTCCCTCAATTTAAAGAAGTCACAAATGATACCATCGCAGAGACTCCAGTTCATAGGAGCGATCCTGGACACTTCCCTGGGAAAAGCCGCGCCACCAGAGGTGAGGGCTCAAGATATTCTACAGATGGTTACCAAGTTCCAACATGCCCAACGTCTCCCAGCCTTCGACTTTTTGAGGTTGCTAGGCCTCATGGCATCCTGCATTTTCCTTGTGCCAGAGGCTCGCCTGAGAATGAGATCCCTCCAGTGGGCACTGAGGACTCAGTGGTCACAATTCTCAGGGAGAATGACAGATCTTCTTCAGGTTCCCGGCAGGGTGGCTCGAGACCTTCAGTGGTGGGCCTGTCAGGAGAACATTCTGAAAGGAGAACAGTTTTGGCAACCCTGGCCGGAGATAACAGTAGTCACGGATGCCTCACTCACGGGGTGGGGAGCCCACGCCAACGACTTGACCATCAGCGGTCGTTGGTCTCCATCGGAGTCCAGACTACATATCAACCTGTTAGAGCTGAGAGCCATCAGACTTGCGCTGAAGGCGTTCCTGCCAGCTGTACAAGGGAAGAACGTCCTGATAATGACGGACAACACGGTGGCCATGCATTACCTCAACAAAAGAGGAGGCGTAGGATCACTACCCCTGTGCAGAGAGGCGATGCAGCTCTGGTTTTGGGCAATCCAAGAAGGAATCTCTCTATCGGCAGTTCACCTAGCCGGAGAGAAGAACTTGACAGCAGACGCTCTGAGCAGGCAGAACACAGTCTCCCACGAGTGGGAGCCTAGCTCAGGAAGTCCTTCAAGAGATCTTCACCCTTTGGGGAACCCCTCAGGTAGATCTGTTCGCCACCAGCCTAAACAGGAAATGCGACCTGTTCTGCTCAAGGGAATTTCCCCCGAGAGGAGCTCTGGGAGACGCGTTCATAGTGGACTGGGAGTTTCCGCTTCTGTACGCGTTCCCACCGGTCCCTGTCATTCCTCAAATGATCAGGAGGTTGAGAAGATTCCGGAGAACCATGATCCTAATTGCCCCGGATTGGGCCAGGAGAACGTGGTACCCGGACCTTCTAGACTTGTCCATCTGCCCTCCAATTCCACTTCCACTCAGAGAGAACCTACTCTCACAGAAGGGAGGTCAGGTTCTCCATCCAGGCATCAAAACCCTCAACCTTCACGCTTGGCTTCTGAAAGGCTGAGGTACAAGGATTGGGACCTCCCTGATGATGTTATGGAGGTGTTGCTTTCGGCAAGGAGGCCAGCAACAAAGTCTTTATACCGCTGCCGTTGGAACAGATTTTGCAGCTGGTGTAGAGAACAGAATATCAACCCTTTTTCATGTGGTACACCAATGGTTTTGTCCTTCCTACTACATTTGGCAAATTCAGGCCTTCAAGTTGGCACCATTAAGGGCTATCTCGCAGCGCTATCCATCTTTAAGCGTACTGCGGAAGAACCATCCTATTTCAAATTACCCTTGGTAATACAGTTTCTAAAGGGGTTAACCAATGTTTATCCCCCAAGACCATTCCAAATTCCCCTATGGGATTTAAACTTAGGACTAACTTTCCTGATGGGTACACCTTTCGAACCTCTCCATTCTTGTTTGTTAAGATTCCTTACCCTTAAAACTGTTTTATTAATAGCACTTACATCTGCTAGAAGGGTGAACGAATTACAAGCTCTTTCTTGTAAACCCCCTCACACAATATTTCACAAAGACAAAGTTGTCCTGCAAGTGAAGCCTAATTTCCTCCCAAAGGTGGTTTCTGAATTCCATATCACTCAGAAGATTACCCTACCATCTTTCTATCCTCCTCCTCACCCGGGGAAAGAGGAAGAGAGGTTACACAGGCTAGACCCTAGGAGGGCTTTAAGTTTTTACATCAGTAGACTAGCCAAGATAAGACAGGCAGACCAGCTGTTTGTAGGTTACGCAGGTCACAAGCTGGGGTTACCAATAACTAAGCAGACCATTTCCAGATGGATCATTCTAGCCATTCTGGAATGTTATAAACTGGCAGGGAAAGAGCCCCCTCAAAACCTTAGGGCTCATTCGACCAGAGGTATTGCAGCTTCATCGGCCCTCAAAAGAGGCGTGCCGGTTAAAGACATATGTGCGGCCGCTACATGGTCGTCTGTCCATACCTTTACACGTTTTTACAATTTGGATTCCTCCTCCAGTCAAGAGACTAGGTTTGGAAGGGCTGTACTGCATTCTATTCATCAATAGAAGACAGCGTGAAGTCAGTACTCCCTCCTCCGATAATAGAATACTGCTATGAGAGCCTATCTAAGATGAGGAATACGTCGGAGGACACAATCCCTTCGAAGAACAAGTTACTTCTTACCTTGTAACGTTCTTTCGACGGGATGTTCCTCCGACGTATTCCTCATCGACCCTCCCATCCATCCCCGCAGTTCTACTTCCCTTGTTGTTGCAGCTTACGCTCCTTCAGGGTGATTAGTTAGTCCAGAAAGTATTATTGTGGGCTACAAAACGGAACTGAGCAACGGACGCTGCGCGCGGCCTTTATACCATTTATTGTTCACCTGATGGTATTTATCTAGAGGTTCTACAATCTAGGCAAGCTGAAGGTTTGTTGCAGCTCCAACAACCCACTGACCCTAAGCCTCCTTCAAAGCCTCCTTCACTCCTCACACCTGAATAAATCACACAGCACACAGATGCAGCACCTTATGGACTCATTACTTGTTCTCTGGGCAGCGCATGCCAGTGAGGTAAGCCAAAGTCTGTCTGCTAAACCTGTTCATGTCACACTTAATCCTGAGGTCCCTCTGCCACGGGTACCTCAGTATAGGATCTCCCCAGAGGCAGAGGAAGGAATGAAGCCTGTCACCGCTTCCCTCATTGATCAGGGCATCCTCTACTACACCACTAGTCCTTCCAATTCTCTCTGGAGAAAAAAGGCACAGGCAAATTCCATTTTGCTCACTATTTGCACACACTTAATAAGGCCATAATACCCTAATATCCAGTGGTCCCGGACCCTTTGGCCATTCTCTCCTGTATCCCGCCAAATGCCACATTTTTCACTTGCATTGATCTGGCCTTTGCCTTTTTCTCTGTCCCCATCCACCCTGACTCCCAGTACCTCTTTGCCTTCGCATACAAGGGACGTCGGCTCACCTACAGGTTCCTCCCCATGGGATATGTTGACTCCCATCTCTCTTCTTCCTGATCCTCCAAGAAGACCTCCAAGCTCTCACCTTCTCCAGGGGCTTCACTATGATCCAATATGTTTATGACCTACTCCTAACATCACTCTCTTTGAGGACTCACTCTCAGACTCCAAAGTGCTCCTCACTGCCCTACAAGCCAAGGATCACAAAGTAAACAGGGCAAAATTGCAGCTCTGCCTACCATCCGTCAATTACCTGGGATACATCATTTTCCATGGCGCTAGCCGCATTTCCCCCTCTGGTGTGTCCTGCATTTTACAATGTCCTGTGCCCACCACTAAAAGGCAGCTATGCTCCATTTTAGGAATGAGCCATGTTTGCCGCCCCTGGATCCTTGATTATGCCTCTACTGTAGCACCTATGCAAATGATGCTACATGACTCCCGACCTGACAACGTCACATGGTCTCCTGACGCTTCCACAGCCTTCTCCCAGATCAAGACTGCACTCTCCATTGCCCCCACCCTCGCCGTTCCTGACTACTCTCAGTCATTCTCCCTGTTCTATGATGAGAAAGAGGGGTATGCATAAGGCATACTCACACAGATATACAAGGTACCTACAATGCCCTATATCCTATTTAAGCTCACAGTTAGACCCTGTAACCTCCACATTCCCCCAATGTCTCAGAGCTGTAGCTGCCGCTGGCCTTTTCCTTAAAAAGCTGACAAATTCACCCTACCACGCCACATAAACGTAGCAGTACCACACTCAGGGGTAAAACATAGCACCTATCTGCTGCCTGTCTCATCAAATATGAAAATCTGGTCCTCTCTTCCACCAACATAACTCTCATCAGACGCGCTCCACTCAACCCTGTCTCCCTCCTACCCCCACCTGACGATGGACACCCGCACGACTGCCTTGCAGGGGTTGACCTTGTATCATCACCAAGAACCTACCTCAAGGATATCCCACTCCCCAATGCAGACCTCATTCTCTTTGTTGACGATTCTTGTCTTAGAGATTCCACAGGTATTCTCCAAGCAGGCTTTGCAGTTTGCACCTCCTTTTAAGTATTAGAAGCTTTTCAGCTCCCATCAGTATGATCAGCACAATTTGCTGTACACATTGCACTCATACAGACTTGCATGATCACCACACAATGCACAACCGCTATATACACTGATTCACGTACTCCTTTGGTATCTCACATGACTATGGGACCCTCTGGAAACAGAGAGGTTACCTGACTGCCCAAGGTTTTCCCCTTCTTAATGCAGGTAATGTTGAAGCACCGCTTAATGTGATTTTGCTACCCACGTGTTGGCCATTGTGAAATGTAGGGCCCATACTCAATTTTCTGACAGCATCTCGTAGGGTAACGGGCTGGCTGAGTGCCGTGCAAAAATGCGACCCTCTATGGCCCACAGCCTCCTGATAATGTGCTGCTGTTCCTCCTCTTATTTGAGGACCCCCTAGCATCTCTTTCCGACTTGGCGGACCACCAAGATATGGCCTCCCAGGCCAAGAAATAGGGCTGGGAAAGCAACAGATGTGTTTGTTGCTCTGATCTCCTATGGCGTGATAACGCGGGCCAGTTAGTGACATAGCAAAGCTGCAATCTGCAGGGGTCCAGGATAAAGACACCCCTCTTCAGCTGCCCACCGAAGTTCCAGCAGCTAAAACCCTGGTGATCCCGCATCCAGCACTCCACGATGAAGAAGTTCTGCTACCGGTCCCAACGTACAACTTGCAGACAGTGTGTCTACCATTTCACCTGACATCAGCAGGGGGAGGAGTGGGTTGGGAAGCCATCTGAATGTGCCCAGCGCCTTAGCTGTAAGAGTTGTTTTGCAGTATTGAACTATGGCTTGATTTCCTACAGCTCTATGGGTCTGTCATCGTTATTCTTGCGGTATCCTGAACTTTTGCATCATCATCTCTCCTGTCTACCGTGTCCTGTAACGACAGGCACTCATTGGAACCTTTGGGCACAAGGCCCCAATCTCCATAGGGTTGGACTGCTGAAGCTAGAAATAACGCTGATATTCACATTATTGCTGCATTCACCATCCACTGTCTATCTTGTTTACATGTAACTGTTCGTTACCATGGTTTTGGCTCTGCCTACGCCTACATCTGCCATCCTACACCCAGATACCAACACCTTCCTCAACTTCTCTTGGGCCTACGCTGACCTGATGAATGCCTTTACTTTACTTTTACTTGAAATTATTTATAATACGCCATTGGCTACCACCCGCAGTGCAAAGGTGGGAGGTGGGGAGGGTCAGTCAAGGGGTCTACATATTGTGAACCAAGGATTGGTACCCTTGAAGGTGCCGACCAGTTATCATGGGATGGGAAGTTGGGGGAATGAGAGGGGGAACGTGGGAGAGAGCCCCAGGAATGGTATTTGTGGGGGAGGGGAGGGTGAAGGGGGGACAGGGGAGGGAAGGGGGAGGTTAAGTTGGGATAAGGAAGGGGGCAGAGAAACTGGAGCTGCTGACACCAAGTTGGGGACAGTAGTTGGTGAGGGTTGGGTCCAGGGACAGAGGGCAGTTGGAGGATTGAGGGTAGCAGCAACATGGCAGACAGGGGAACTGGAGGTAAAGCAGGGGCAGTGATGGCTGTTGAAGATGAGGGATGGATAAAGGGGGTGGTCCTCTGGGAAGGTAGATGGCCAACCTGAGATTACGGTTCTGACAATCTAGATGGGTAGGTTGAAGGGACTGAAAATAGGGATCTGGAATGTCCGGGGATTGGGGATGTACCAGAAGAGGAGGAGGGTGGGCGATTTTCTAAAATGCCAAGAAATACAAATCGCCCTGTTACAGGAGACACACTTGGGTAAGGAGGAGTTGGGGAAGTTATGGGGAGGGCAGGTATATGGAACGATTTATTCAACCCAAGCGAGGGGGGTGCTCATCTGGGTGGCTAGGGGGATACCACTGAAGGTGGAAATGGTACTGAAAGATGAGGTGGGTAGGACGGTGGTGATTGTATGGTTATGGGAAGGTAATGCAATCTGCTTGGCCAATTCGAATGCCCCGAATACTGATGATAGGGAATACCTCCCGTCGGTTCTCCGTATGATGGGGGCCATATAGGGGTGGGATGATTGTGTGGGGGGAGACTTTAATTGTCAGTTGGATGAGCACCTGGTTGGGTCCGGGGGCAGGGGGGCTATGAAGAAGCAGATGACAATATCACTCCATAGGGTAATGAAGGAGCTGGATTTGGTGGAGATGTGGAGGGGATGGCATGGTGAGGAAAAGGGATTCTCTTACTATTCAGGCGTTTATGGCACATACTCCTGCCTGGATTACCTCCTAACAGGAAGGGAATATTGTGAACACTTCAGGGAACCGGAGTACCTGGGGCGTCCCTTATCGGATCACTCCCCGTTATTGGTCACGTTATTTGGGACGGGTGAGAGACCTTTCTGACGGCTATGGCGGATGCAGAAGGAAGTTTTAGAGGACGGGGCGTTTGTTAATGAACTCCCTAAAGGGATTTAAATCTACTTTGAATTGAACGAGGGCTCGGTAGAGTCAAGGGATGTGCTCTGGGAGGCCAACAAGGCGACCATAAGGGGGAAATGTTTATCCATCGCAGTAGGTATACAAAGGCGGCTGCTTGATATGCTACAGCGTACGGAAGCCCAGATAGCAGATCTAGATAGGGAAGTGGTAAACGGGGCCCAGGACAGTGATCGCCTAGCACAAAAACTTGAATTACATCGAAAGTCCCTGACAAAGTTATCACACTTTGACGACAGTAAGAGAGATGCTCGATTGCATGGGGTGGGAGATAAGGCGGGAATGCTACTGACCTGGTTGATTAATAGAGAAAATCCTAGCCAGGTTATTACCCGAGTCAGGACCAGTACGGGGAGATAGGGGAACTCAGGGGAAGATCAATGAGGTCTATACGGCATTCTACAGGGAGTTATACACGAGTGAGAATGGATATGCGGATAGGGATGTTGAAGATCTAATGGAATTACTGCACTTGCCGAAACTGAGTGAGGACCTCAGAGAGGAACTAGAAGCCCCAATTGGGGAGAGAGATATCCAATGGGCAATCCGCAACATGAGGAAAGGTACAGTACCCGGTAGTGACGGGTTCCCAGTAGAGTTCTATTGTGTGTTTATAGATCTGCTAGCTCCGCAGCATCAGAAGGTATAGGAGGAAGCCTTCCAGAGGGGTCACCTTCCAGACTCTATGAGGGAGGCAGTGATCACAGTGATACTGAAGGAAGGGAAGGACCCTTTAGATTGTATGGCCTATCAGCCAATTTCCCTATTAAAACCTTTTAACTGCCATGGTCCCCCCCCCCCAGTGCCAAGGCCTTTTTTGGTGATTTTGGGATTTCACCTTTCAAAGCCTTCTGACATTTTCTCCTACATTAACCCCCTAAGTGCCAAGGACGAGCTATCTCGTCCTTGGCACTGGGGAGGTAATCCCAAGGACGAGCTATCTCGCCCTTGGCACTTAAAAGGTTTAAACGTAGATGGGAACATCATAGGAAAAATGTTGGCCACTAGGCTGGCGAGGGTAGCGCCGCAAATGGTACATCCAGACCAGTGCGGGTTTGTTGGGGGAAGGAACACTGCTGGTAATATTGCTCGCCTTCACCATGTCATGGATTCAGTGAACACAGGAAAGACCGATATGGCAATAGCCTCCTTCGACACCATGAAGGCGTTTGACTCATTAGAGTGGAAGTGGCTATTCCCTGTGTTGAGGGAATTCAGATTTGGGGATAATATATGTTGGTGGCTGGGCCTGCTTTATTACAAACCGATGGCTATGGTGAGGTCTAATAGTTGGGTGTCTGAGACATGGGAGCTGGGAAGGGGGACAAGGCAGGGGTGCGCAGCTTCCCCAATCTTATTTGCCCTGGCATTGGAGCCACTGGTTGCATTTTTGCGGCAGGAAATGGAGGAGGCGGGGATCGCAGCTGGGGGTCTGAAACACATAGTCTCGCTGTACGCAGATGATTTATTGTTATATGTTACAAACTTGAGACTATACCTCCCAGACTTGCTTGGGATACTGCAGAACTTCTGATCTATGTCTGGGTTCCCGTATTAACGTAGAGTAATCAGTACTATTTCCATTAGGGGGATTGCAGGAAAGCCCATTGGAGGACCTACCAGCATTAGGGGTAAAATGGGAGAGGGAATCATTTAAATATCTGGGCATACAGATTTTCCACAACATGGAGGACACATTTGTACACAGCACAGAGATGGCTCTGGCAAGAGTGGGAGATTCAGTCTGAATTTTGGAAGGGCCTGCCCCTCTCCCTGATGGGTAGGGTGGCATTATGTAAAATGGTGATTCTGCCACAGTATTTATACCTCTTCTCCAACATTCCATGTGTGGCGAAAAGAGTCTTCTTTAAAATGTTGGATGGCAAGATAGGGGAGCTACAGTGGGGCTCGGGGAGGAGGAGGCTCTCGCTGGCGACGCTCCATAGGCCTAGGGAGGAGGGCAGACTGGGAGTGCCAGACTATGGGAGGTATTATTTGGCAGCACTACAATTGGTATTGCTGTGGGATCACCCTGGAGGGGAACTCTGAAAGGGCAGATAGGTGATTTGCCACCAAACCGAAGTGGCGCAGAACTTTTGTGGTACCCAATGAATGGTAAGGGAAGGTCCAACATTTTTGAGGCAGTAAGAGGGACGTGGAGGAAGTATGTTGACACAGGTAGGGCTGGGAAGCACTATGATGCTTCAATTCCATGGGGTGTGGATCAGAAACTCTGTCAGGCGATCGGGAGGGAAGGGGTACAAAGGCTTAGGGAAAAGGGATGGGAGACAGTGGGAGATCTTTTTGAGGGAGGGAAACTGCTCACCTGTAAGGATTGGTGCCTGAAGTTTGCTCTTCCGCAGGGTCTGTTTCTGGCAAACGGTGCGGTTGTCTGAAGATTGGCAGAGATATGGGAGGGAATCCCAAAGGAACCGGAATCAAATCCAGTGCTGGCGGTGTTGCTAGAACAGACAGGGGTAGGGCACGGGTTTCTGTATAAAGCCTTACGGGACGGGGTGTCCGAAGGGGAGTTGAAGGTGAAGGAGAAATGGGAGGCAGACATGGGGTACCGAATTTCGGAAAAGAAATGGACACAGGTATGGAAACTAGTCCAGAAGGTATTGCGTAATGCCCGCTTTCAGCTGGTTCAATTTAATATCATACACAGGGTATATGTGGCCCCAGCCCGATTACGGCAGTGAATAAAGACCTATCAGATGAATGTCCCAGATGTGGCGAAGGCCGGGCGGGATTCTGGCATATGATATGGGAGTGTGGAGTAATAGTTGAGTATTGGAATGCAGTGATTAAGGGGGTGAATTATCTGTCGGGGACCAAGTGGGAACGGAACCCGGAAATATGTATTTGGAGGATCTTCCCAGGGAGGTTGGGGGAATAAAACACGAAACAGGATGGGCCTATTTTTGTTAATACTCGCCAAACGGAGGGTAGCAATTGCATGGAAGTGCCCACAGGGGCCGGCAACAGCCATGTGGCGGGCGGATGTCTGTAGATGGGGAATGGCGGAACTGGCATCACCGCAGGAAATAGAAACTAAGGAGGATGGGGAGGGAGTGACGCTGCATTGGACCCAATTGGTGAATGATCTATTGAAAGACAATGGGTTCATTCCGAGCTTGGAGGTAAGTTCAGGTACTTACCGGCATGGCAGAAAGAGAGAGACCGATCTGGTGTCAGACCGCTAATTGTGGCCCATTACGACCTTGCGGGCACGAGCTTTTCGCCATGACGGTAAAGCACCTAGCGGCATTGCGCTAAATGGACCATAAAACCCCCTACCGGCATGCTGCGAGACATACTTAACAACACCGCCACGGAAGCAGCAACGTCTGTAAATAACGGTGACCGTAATTTATGGATGACATAAATTACGGTCACCGCAAAATAACGGAACCGGAAATATCGTCATCGCACAAGAACGGGAAGGAGCGCGGCGGCCATCTTTAAAAACACAATCCATTGCCATCCTCATCAGGCAGCACCCTTGGGAGCAATCTGAAGTTTGGAAAATGGCTACACACCCGGTAGCAATGCCAAAAGCCCCGAAGAAGTCAGCGGCCCGGCTCCGCAAACAGCGATTTAGCCCAGAAGAGCTGCAGGCCATGGTCGACACCCTGGAGGAGCACGCCGGCGTTGTGTTCAGCAGCAACATGCGGCGAGAGGCAGTGCTCCGCAAAAAAAACATCTGGGCACAAACCGCCCAAAGGGTGAGTGCAGTAGGCACCACCCCCTGCACCCCCAAGGACTGCCGCAAGCAGTGGGATGACTTGCGGTGAGGGTACGGAGCATCCTCTCCACCAACCGAAGTCAGGCACTGCAGACTGGAGGGGGCCCAAGTTCCCCAAGGAGACTGGAGCCATGGGAGGGGACATGCGTGGCATTGATTGGGACCAAATCCATAGAGGGCCTCAGCGACATGGAGTGTGGGGCAACGTCATCTGCGGATGGAGGTGAGTGTCCAAAGTCAACACTGCCAATGGCAATTACATGATGAATACACCCCCAAGGGCCGTCCAAGGCACCTTGTCATGCTGCCTTCCCCCATCCAAATAATGCCAAGCCAACTGCCACCCAAACAAGAGCCAAGTGCAAGTACATAACGCACATCGAGCATTGCTGGGGAGGTGGCAGCCACGGCCCCCCTGGAAAATGTGGACAGCCCCTTGTCCATCTGTGGGGCGTCAGAGGAGGACTTCTACCCCACCGTCCACACCCCAGAGCCCAGCAATGTCCCCCAGGTGTCGTGCAGTGACTCAGGGGAGCCTGACACACCTGGTCGAAGTGCATGTGGCGATGCACAGGGAGACGCCGATCCCGGGCCCAGTTCCCCAGTCGAGGCCCTGCCAGGGCATGTAGGCCCAATCCCCCGCAGGGATGTACCACCATCACTGGATGCACTTCGTGTGACACAGCTGACTGCCCTCATCACTGGGTTGATGGAAGACAACCGCCAGGCCAGGGTGGAGTGGCTAGACAAACTTACGGCAATGCGTCAGGTGGTCACGGAGAGCATGAACCGGTTATGCAATGTTCTAGGATGCATTGCAGATGCCCTTGAGGCTGCGCATCCCAATCAGCCGCTTCAGCAGGAGGACACACCCTCATCCAGTCGCTCCACCCCGGCAAGCCCACTGCGACGCACTCTGCGTTCTATGCAGTGCCGGGACATGCCTCCCCTGGGCCCCGGGAGCATGGAGTAATCGGCATTGCTGCCACATGTGGCATTGATGGACAACATGGGACTACTGTTGTGGAGTTGGGGAGAGGGGTGTGGGGGTGAAGGTTTGTTGTGGAGTTGAGGGGGAGAGGGGTGGTGGGTGAGGGTTTGTTGTGGAGTTGGGGGGAGGGTGGTGGGGTGGTGGAGGGAATGTTTACACTCATGCATTTAAATTTACAATACACTGTTGGTGTCGCAAAGTTTAACCTGTGTGGACATTCATCATTGAGCATGTGTATTATGACATCTGACAGTGCATGGTCTACAAGTATCCACACACCCAGTGCCCTGTGTGCCCATGTAATGCCACCCTGTGCTGACTTGTGTTTTGATTTTGATGTCCAATCAATGTTTGCCACACGACATGTCCCTCCTGTGCACCGCTTCCATGATGCTGTCTTGCCCCTTCCTCCTCCTCCTTCACTACATCTTCATCTGGTGCTAGCAGTCCCATGACAGGGGACAGGGCCACGTTCCAAGGGAGGCACATTTTGTGCAGCTTTACACATGACACGGGGGTCTTGGACACCTACACATTGCAGTAGATGGGTCCCCCACCAGACCAGCTTCGGCAACTCATTTGTGCATTATGCAAGCCAAGTGGCTGCTTCATCTCCACGCATGCACGGGTATGGGCAGTGTTGTAGGCCTCCTTGGGCCTGTTCTGTGGGTTTCTGACAGGTGTCCTGTACCATGGTGTCAAGGGACAGCCACCAACACCTGCATGTCCAGCCAATTAAGGTATGTGTTTGGACTATCATGGTGGAGAACTGTACTTGTCTTACATGGCAGCAGGTCATTGATGCCCATACGCACATGTCCATGGATGCATTTAGCCCATTCATGGCCCCAATATGTGTCCTGTGCAATGGAATGATGTAGGGGGCAGTGTCTTTGAGATGGTCTATGGACAATGACACGCACATCTCGTGGTATGTGCTTCGTTGATGCATGCAGCAGTCTTGATGTTAGATCCATGAAGGGCTGTGTACTGTGTGATTCCGTAGTTGGGTGTGTTGGCTGTAGTCAGTGGCTCATATTCATCATACTGCTCTGATCCATACTATGGTGAATTCCACCACTCCTATGGGTGTGCCGAACCGGTGATGTGGTGTGGTATCCCTGCTGCCCTCAGTTCAATCCACTCCCAGGGATGACTCTCCAGTGTGGTGACATGCTGGAGGCAGCCACATTCTGCATATGCAGTGTGTCTTCCTATATGCCCTTACGGTTGTGGGGGCCGCCAATGAGTGGTGCATGTGTTGTGGGATTTGGCCTTGTCAGATGTTGGTTATGTTGTGTTTGGTGTGTGCCTTACTCCATTGATGTGGGAATCTGTACTCATGTGCCTTTACACTGGCTCTGTGGCACGGTGTTTGGTAGGGTGAACATCATGCACTGGCTTCATCATTTTGACCCAGTTTGTTTATGCAGGCACCCGCCTCATGGCACTGATGCAATGGCATGACACAGTCAGACGACTCACCAAGCAGCTAGGCACATCATCCTGCATGTGGCCTCATGCGGCAGGGTAGCGTGGAGTTCAGCTGGCCCATTGAGTCATGAGTGGTTCCTGGATGTTCTTGCTTGAGTTGCATTCCGTCTGCACGTTGGTGGAGTGGTATTACTTGCGGTTGCGATACGCCACCTGCATGCCATGCAGGTCCGCCTAATCCACGTGGGTGCAGTCAGGGTCACCCATGTCATTTGGCATGCCTGCCAATGCATGGGGGCAACTTTTGTGTCGTATATCTCGTGGGTAGTCCATGTTAGGGATTCGTAGCCCTTTGTGTGCTTGAGGAGGTGATCCGGCACTTGGTTCTGCATCCGTGAAATGGACGGTTGTGATATGCCATGCATGGGCCCCACTGTGCTGGTAGGTGCCTGTGGCATGGGTGTGGGGCACATGCACCACCTTCAGTTGAGCGGGGATAGAAGTGTGTATTTGTATGCTGCTCGCTTATCTCGTAATTTCTCAGGCCAACTATGGTGGTGATGGTGTCACAGTCAAGCTGGTAGAGGGTGTGTATCTGCTCAGGGATTTCCTTGAGGGACCGGACCTGATGCATGGGAATGGGGGCTGCTGGGGTGGTGATGGAGGCTGCACTGGTGCTGCATGCTGGGCCTGTCTCACCCTCCTTCTCCTCGTGTCTCCTCAGTGGTGGGGCCTGGTGTTGTTGGTGTTGTTCTTGTGGTTGTGCCCTTGTAGGTAGGGCCTCCTGCTTCATGTACTGCTACCACTATTGGTGTCATCTTGGTGTGCGAGGGGGTTTGGTGTGTGGGTGTCGTCCTTTTGTGCTGTGGCAGACTCCATTGACTACACCTGTGCTGATTGTGTGCACCTGTGGCTCTGGGAACTACTGCTCAGGGTTCTTTACTCCTTCTTTGAGATGCCTGTATGTACTCCATGCCGGTAAGGTACTTTACGGCCTTAAGGAGGCCATTATTTACGTGTGCGCGTTCCTTGTGATCAGCTCCGGTTTACGCCATACCGTTAATATCGGCACTGTGTGTCGCGCGCGCGACACAAGACCACTATTTACGGCATCGTAAAGTACGATGCCGTAAATAGCGGTCTGGTAGGTCAGAATAGCCCGTAGCGGTAAAGGATGCCAGTAAGTGATTACCGGTATTGTTTTTCCCTTACCTCCAAGCTCGGAATGAGGCCCAATGACTTAAGGCCACCATGAAGGATAGAGTGTCGAATAGGGGAGCGAGGAATGGATGAGGGAATCAAGGACAATGTGGATATGGGGAGCTACAGTAGGATCGCCTTGCTCTCAGAGACATTATTGAACGCAAAAGACTGTCTGCCGTCAACCATGGAAAGGAGGAGGAAACCCAAATGGAACAACCTGGACACAGGAGTTTGGGATGGATGGTTGGGGGGGAGGTGAGAGGATACTTCTGGGGTTTGTAGTTACTGTTATGTTATAAAAGCTAATAAAGAGTGTTTAAAAAATATATATATTTATATTGCGCAGCCATGGACCCTGAGGCATAAGGGTGCGGACAAGGAGGAACAAAAAACTTAAAACAAAGTGGAACAAGTATCCTGCTGAGCTAACTAATAAGCTGTAAACTGGTCCAAGAGGGTAATTCAGGAGAACAGCCAGGCCTTCTTCGTTCAGCAGCGTGGGAGAAACAAGTAGTTCTGATTGCTGGATCTTAGAGACCTGCCATTGACCTTCTCAATAATGTGGTTTTGCAGGTGAGAGGGCATTAGGCCAAGTCTGCATTTAAAGGTGATCGCCAGCAGTCTGAGTCTGGCTCGAGCCTCCACTGGGAGCCAATGCAAGGAGCGTCTAGCATCTGGAAAGTGGTCGCTGCGGGATAAGCCGACGACCACTCTAACTGCTCCGTTCTGTACCACTTGGGGTCTGTTGGAGTTGGACTGGCAAAGACCGACTAAGAGGGTACTACAATAATCGATCTTTGCCCCGATAATAGCTTTGGCTATAGCTTCCGCATTTGCCTGGGAAATAAAAGGTCTAAAATGCGATAAAGGTTTAACATAATAGACCGCCGCCGAAACAGCACTGCCCACAGGAGCCCTCAACCAACATTTTTCGTTTTGGTTGGGGAATGATTTTCACCTCCCCTAACATGAAGGAGTTGTAAGCAGGGTCCAACGTGGATAATGTTGCATCAGCTCAGTTTCTTCTCTGTTCAGGGCTAGGTTATTACACCCCATCTAGTTTGCAATCAGAGAAAAATTCTATTGAGCTCCGGTTCATCCTGCAAATGCACGCCTGTTAACAGGAGGACACACAGGTTGTCGTCAGCGCAGTTTGAAAACATCCCCTTCCTGCTCCAACAGGGTGAATAAAGGGGCCATGAAGATATTATAGAGGCAGGGGGAAGTACTCACCCCCTGCGGCACCCTGAAAAGCACAGAGATGGTTACGGCCTCAACCTCCTCAAGATAAACTCTGCTCTGTCTTTTTTCCAGGAAAGAACTAATCCATAGCACTGCAGAAGGAGAGAAATTAGCCACCTCTGCCATTCTGGCAACGAAGATAGAATGGTTGACCAAGTCGAATGAAACTAGGAGGGAAGTAAGCCCTTTATCCATACGTCCAAGAAATCTGGACTTCAACTCCAGAAAGGAGGTCTCAGTACCAAACCCTTGTCTGAATCCCGACTGATAGCGATTCAGTATAGGGAATTGGTTCAGATGTTGCGAGATCTGCTATAGGCGACCCTATCTAAGATTTTAAGCAAAAATGGCATATTTGTTATGGCTCTATAGTTCAGCGGGTTATCCGCTGCCAACCCGGGTTTTTTCAAGATGGGTGTAACCCAGGCATGTTTGAGGTCATCCAGAACGTTTCCCTCCAATAGCGAGGCATTAATGAATTTACAAATAGCCTTTAAGAGGGCAGGGGGACATGACTTAATAATCAAGGTAGAACAGGGTCAACCTTGCACCTAGTGGCCTTCAATTGCTCCAACACAATCTTCAGTTCCAACTCCGATATTGAGTGGTAGTCGAATTTGGGGATCGAGGTATTTCTAGTAGGGCGCTTATGGCCACAAAGGCCCTAAACTGATAAAGCGGCGTCTTTTTTGAGGGCTATGTCCTCTCTAATGCCTAAAAGTTTACTTTGCATTCTGTTTTGAATTTGTTGGCACCAATTAGCGTCATGTATTAATGAGGGCACCTGCGGCTGGGGAATATTCTCGTGTTCTTTCAGGATTTTAAAGAGTTCTTTAAACTCCGAGTTTGCATTTTGTATTCCAGTATTGTAGTAGTTTTTCTTTGAGTCCACTATCGCAGATTTATATGTTTTAGCAGCTATTTTATAGGTTGCCAGGGCTGTAAGACAGGGGCTTGCTTTCCAGTGGTTGAACGATTTTATGGTCAGAGATTTATATTTTCGGAGCTCCTTCCAAAACCATTGTTTACTATTTTTCCCCACTGAGATTTTTTTTGGGTCTCTGGGGGCCAGGGTTTTAGAAATGCGGTTCAAGTTTCCTGTTAGGCCGCGAGACATGTCTTGAAGGGGAGCTAAATCTGCAAAATGAATTGCGTGGTCGACAAGAGGTTCAATTTTATCCACGGTAAGATGTTTCAAATTGCGCACCAAAATGGCACACAACGTCTTATTCTTTATTTTGGAAGGAAATGCAACTGTGATGGACCATGGGCGGGGTATGATCTGGGTGTCTTGACAAGTGACATTAGCCACTGAGGCCCAGTCCAGAGTGTGGCCCAAAAGATGGGTAGGAACCTGTATTTCTTGTACGAATCGGGGATCGGAAAGGAACTGTTCTAATTCCTCTGCTAGGTGGTCCTCCGCATGGCTAAGCCAGTGATTAAAATCACTAAGGAGAATAAAACGCGACTTGGGCTTTAGCAGGGGGTAGTAGGTAAAGTTTCAGACATGAATTCTGACACAGGGGCATCTTGTGGCCAAATCGTTAGGAACACCCCGTCTGCCTTGCAATGTATAACGGAACCTAATTTTTTCAACAAATTTAATCCCAACAAGTTCTCCCCACAATTTTCTGTTAAAAGGAAAGGACAATGTTCAGTGAATGGTCCTATAGTAACTGGGACTGGTTGGGACACTGGGTTTATGACTGGTGTACCTGCGAACCCTACGGAAACATTATTTTGCCCTGACAGTGGTATATCCGGAACCAGGTGGTGGTCTATTGAACACTTTTGCGCTCCTGTATCTACAAGAAAGCGGTGCTCCTCATTCCCGACTCTTATTTCTACGTAGGGTCCTCTCTGATTCATGGGAATAGACACTGGTTCCGACCCCTGTCCTGGGCTGTCCTATTGGGGAAATAACACATCGTCCGATGTGTAATCATTGCTGTTACTGTAATACGTGTTTGGCTGTGTATCGAAAACGTTCCCACTCTTCCCTCTATTTCCCCCCACTCTGGTTTCCATACTGTTGGTTTTGCTGTCCCTGACTCTGGTTAGGGGCACTTTGGTTTTGGACTTGGTTTTGATTACCTCCATTATTGTGGTGCTGCTGCTTACTATTCCTATTTGGTCCATTTGCTCCTTGGTGTCCTCTATGCTGTCTCCTCTGACCTGACCCATTTCTGTTCTGCAGATGCTGACATTGCGCTCGCGAGTGTCCTTCCTCCTTACAATACGCACACTGATTTGGTCCCACTGTTCCCCCATGCATATTTGAATTACTCCTTCCTTGTGCGTTCCCTCTCCCTCTATTATGTCCTAATACTTGCTGCAGTAGTAACCGCGTTTTCAGATTTGCCCTGTCCTTCTCCTCTTTCTCTTTCTCCGCAGTCACTCTGTTCTCATAATATTGGGCCATGTGTAATACTTCGCCCAGCGTTTTTGCTTGCCATGCACTCTCTGATGTCATTATTAGATCCTGGATTGGAAGTTTTAACCCCCTCACATATTTGTCAACAAATAACCTATTTCCCGCTTCCGAGCTCACATCCTGCCCACTGAAGTCTATAAATACTTCTTCAAATGTGTTAAAATAATCTGTAGCTAACTCATCCTTGCCTTGTACACATGCAGTCAATTTGTCCCATTGAATTCTTTTCTCTGGGACAATTTCTTACAATTTCTGTACTATTCGTGCTGGTAATGCTACCAGGTTCGGTCCCGGTGTTCCTCCAACCGCTTTATTCCTGTCTTCTATTATCAAGTCCGCCCATGTGGCGCCAAAGGTCGTTGTGTCATCCACCTTTCTTATTTGTTTCCATATGTCTGTTGGCAGGATCACTGGGATTATTAGGTCTATGTCACCCATGGTAAGCACGGATGATTGCAGGCAGGACTCTACTTCCTTGTAAAACCCTGCAGGATTCTTTCTTATATCAGGAATCGTCTGCTTTATGTTGCTCACCTGCTGTCTGGAAAAGGGGACATGAACATATTGGGCGGTATAATGGGCTGGTGTTACTTGCGCCGCTACATTGCCTGCTGCGGGAACCTCTACTTTGGGCACAAAGGTAGGTGGGACCTCTCTCATAGGAAATGCCCCACTTACTGTCCCTCCCCCTTCTCTCATGTGTAACAATATTCCCTGATCAAGCGATAGGGCTGTTTCTCCTGTCCCTCATTCTAGTGCTCTTTTATATATTGCCATTATTTCGGCCTTATCGTTTTTCATATCTTTGTCTAATAGATGTTCAGCCATCGACTGCAGTGCTTTTCTTTTCATGGGCATGGAATATTCATCAAATATCTCATGTATCTCCATTGTGGGAATACTGGGATCTGACATCCATCTAAAAGCTTCTCGTATACATACTTTCAACTTGTCGCCCCTCTGCACTGACGACATTGAATGTCGTCGTTGTATATTTTTGGCTCTACAGTTTCCTTCCTATGTCTCCCGATATCCCTACTCCTGTACCCAGGTGTAGTAAACATTTCGGCATAATCATTATCTAATTCATCTTTAAGTTCAAAAAGTCCATATACATGTTCTCTAAAATCTAACAATCGCTGCGGTGGTAATTTCCCAATTAACTGTTTCCATTTGTCCACAAAATATTCACCCATGCATTCCAGCACTACCTGTCTTTCGTTGCTTCTTCGGAAGTCATATATCGAAGCCAATGTTGTCGTCCCATCATTCCCGTCTATATACATCTCTGCCTGTTGCTGCAGTTCCACCTTCCTTTCTTTGCTGATCGCACTGCGAGTTACCCTCGTGCATCCCCATTGTTCAGTCCCGCCTTTCGCCCCCGTGGTTTCAACTTCAACCCCGGGAGGAACGGACGGTACCAAGTCTGTGTCTGAGGCGGGAGGTGCGGATGGGACAATGGGAACAGGGAGTGTCTGTTGTGGGCCTGGTTGGCTAATAGGAAGTGTTACGTGCGCGGTCTGTGGCTGTGGGAGGGCTTGAGCTACCGGAGGGAGAGCTTGGGCTACGGACGGGATTTGGGCACTAGTTACTGACGTGTCTGGCCTCACTTCTGATCTTGGGCCTTGTTTGTATGGGTCAATATGTTTTCTATCAATTCATCTGCTATGTGTAATTCTCGTTGTGGGTATATTTTTTCTATATTCAACTGGTCACGCCTACCTGCCCTCCTTAGACTCTCAGTCCACTCCTCCTCTTCTTTTTCTTCTGCTACTTCACCTTTCGATTTATGCCTGCGCGCATGCTTCGCTCTACTTCTAAATCGGAGCATTGCTTCCCTTCTCCAGTCCTTAACGATATCAAATGCTGCAGGACGCGCTTTCTTTCTTATCAACACCCTTTCCAAGTTATCTATTCTCGCTATCTCAAAACTACCATTAAGCGGCCACTGATTTGCCTATGCCAAGTCTCGCAGAATATTTTCGCACCCACTCCATATTTCACATACATCTCATACGCCGGCGTTCCCCCAGGTGGTACAATTTGGCCATCTTCCAAAGATTGTCTACCACAGCGGAAAAGCCCCGCTAGGGTGGACAATACCCCAGGCATGTTTCAACCTTCCCCCTGGTTAATCAACCTTACCTAGGGCGTTTGATTTTGCAAAGTCAACTCTCAACCAATATCAGGATTACTTTGAATCGTGGAATGACTCACCTGATAAATCAAGTTGTGTGTATACTGACGCACCCAATGACGTTGTGTCTGCGTTTCTTGGCTTCCGCCTCGTTTCGGGACCCTCGCCTCCTTGTTCTCTAGCCAGGCACGTCGGCAGGGATGAGATGTGTGCAGATCTACAAAGGAGTCTCTCATCACTTCTACAGGGCGCCCGAACACCTCTTGATCCCGGCTCGATCATCCTGTCCTCATCGTTCTCCGCCTTACTCAATTACAACGTATGCGATGGAACAAGTGGGTGAGGGTCCCTATTCGGGCGCCATCTTGAAAGGGGGCCCTAGGGGTCCCTTACGTCTATGGAAACAAGGCGAGTCACCACACAAGATAGATACGCCAGACACGAGGTTGTATTCCCAAAGCTGGGGTTTATTGCAAAGCAAAAGTCTCAGTTGGCCAACTCAGTCTCACGCCCCGCAACGTGTATCTCTAGACCTCGAGGGACGCAAAAGAGTGAATTATGTACATCAGTTACATATATACTAAATGCATATCAAACAATCAGCTATGAAATGTTTAACACCCCCCTTTATTGGGTTTATTTGAACTTGGTGTGATGATGGACAATTTCGACAACTATGACACCTTCAAATATCTATTCTAGTAACAATTTGTAATTTGTGAGTGCGGAGGCATCTTTCAGTTGTTGAACAGAACACAGCGCTTCTGTTCTTGGAAGCGAGCTACATACGGGGGAAGAGTTGCATTCCAGACCTTGCTATCTATGAGGTGCTATTCGTGTCCTGGGAGTGACACGCTCTAACGGGGCTCAGCAAGGGGGGCCGTAAGAAGAGCATAATTCAAGCCTTTAGCTGCTTTATTCGAACATATTCTACCATATAACGAGACTGGCTGGCAGCTGCGAAATGATTAAATGCCCTGCTGTCTGCTTCAAGGCTACATTCGGGAGGGAGCCAGGCATTCTTCCTGGCGCTGCCTACGTTGTGTTTCAACAAACTTTTGTTGTTATCCTCCCAGCCCTGCGGCCTTGTCCTTTCACGTGCATACAACAATGTTTTACAGTCGAGCAGTGTAAGAAGAAAATGTACTGCGAAGCAATAAGAACAGAAAGCAATGAGCAATGGTTAGAAAACAAAATGGCGATTCTTGTTACATCAAAATGGCCGTTAATTGGCAAACTCAGAAACCTATATTCTGTCATATCGTGCATGAGACGGTTGGCTCACGGCCATCAAAATACGTTTACTGTCACATATGAGAGGTATCCATTTTTCTAGACTGACAAGAGGAGCACAATGAAGTTAGCAGTCATCGAGAGTGGGTGGTATATCAGCTGTAGGTTCACCATGGATTTCCGCATTCATGCCCACTTTGATGTGTAAGGACTCTGTGCCTTCAATGATTTGTCCACGTACTTCCCAAATGGACAAAACATTTAAAAATCTAAACGCAGCCCCGTCATCTCTGCCCTCTAATCTGTCCTGTCGTGACATAGCATAACCCTTTGGAATGGCTAGATTGAGAGATGGGCCAGAGGCGCTAGAGGCCCCTGTTTCAGTCAGGGCATATATGCCTAGGTTATTTTGTGTGATATAGTCTGAAACCTTGTGGCATGCTTAATCAGAGAATGGGTGTTCAAGAGCATGCACTGTAGATTGATGACTGGTGAATGCAAGAAGGTGGGGGATACCTGTGAGGGGGTACCCTCCTCTGCCAAAGCGGGAGGCGGGCACATGTTCATCAAGGCAGGTTGAACGAGTTCTCCAGGGAACCGGCTTGCCAAATCAGGGGATCTCAGAGCGTGGGAGAGGATCGAATTGGCAGCTTCAGGTCCAGTTTCCTTATTAATATCCTCACGAGAGGGCGAGGGGGGGAAGAGGGCTGTGATGTGAAGGGGTAGGAAGACAGGTTGGGTCTACAATAGGAGCAAGAGAACCTACCGAATCCTTACTGCAGAGACCTCTGCATGGTCACTCAAATATTTTGGGCAGCAGCTGTGGCTGCCAATACTTCCTGCAGGCCCATTGTGGTGCGCAAAAGTACCAGCAGCGCACGCCAAGCATGTCCCGGACCGGCCCAGACTAGCTTGATGCTTTAGCACTGGGGCATTCGCGCCGGGTTTAGTACGAAATAGGCCGAAAAACTACAGAGATTTCTGTGAAGTGTAGTTTTACGACCGCGAAGTGCGTGCACAAAGCTAGAAAGCTTCTGTTTTAAATCGCACTTAGGCAACAATGAGAACAAGAGAGTAGCTAGAAGATAATAATACCACTAAAGAATCTATTTAGGTCAAGATATGAAGATTTAAAAACACAAAGCGAATAAAATCAGGTCAAATTAAAATACCGCCTTTGATTGCTTTATATGCTCCCACACTCCTATGTACGACAGTGGGGGATTGTCTTCATCCCTGTCCCGTTCAATCTTGCTGAATGGAGGTATGACCTCATGATCAATGACTCTTCTTGTCCCAATGTGACCCATCCACCGGAGATTCTTCTACCCCAACTACATCAATATTTACCTCCCAAAATACCAACTGCATTTGTTCCACACGCTCCTATCTCTTTCACTGTGATAGGCATTTTGCTTTAAACGGGTATAACACCAGCTCTATGTCCTTAACAGAAGTGCTCCCACCTCCATCTATAACCACTCAGCTTTCAGTAGTATAGGACACGTTCAACGTAATAGCACATCTAGCACCGCCTGCCCACTCGACCCAGAGAGGATTATTCCTTTGTGGGGCAAGCTCCTACCAATGGCTAGCAGCTAACTGATCGGGTCAGTGCTCCATTGGGTTCATTCGCCCAGCGATCCGCCATGTGTTTCTTTTTCCAAAAGCTCTCTACACTCCCTTACGTTCCAAATGCAACGCCTGGACATGGTTCAAAGGCCTTCTAGGTTAGCTTGTCCCGAACATTGGCACTGCAATCAACAGGGCTGATCTTCACTCCCTGTCACTCCTCCTCGAACAAGTAGCCAAAAACAGTGCAAAAGGAATACAGATACCTAAAAGCAAACAAGTTGCACTCAGAACTTTATTCGTGCATCGCAAGAGTTCAAGTATGCCGACAAGTTTTCAAGTTCAATTATCGACCCCTTCCAGATGCCGAAAATGTAATCGATATACTTCCTCCATACTATCAGATTGCTAGCCCATTCTCTACACTCAAGAATATGTTTTGTCTCAAAGGCATACATAAATAGGTTTGCATAGGCAGGTGCCATTGCAGAAGCCATTTATGTGCCTGAGGTTTGTAGATAGTAGAACAGTGATTTTAGCTTACCTACTTTTAGCTTTTCCTACTGTTTGTATGTTTATTTATTCCCTGTTTACGGAGAAGCACTCAATTTTCCTATTCTGACATCACATGTCGGTTGAGGGTGAGATTGCCAAAGGAGTGGCGCTGTTGGATGAGGCGTATTTTACACTTTGTTGAGGAGTTATTGTGTGTTGTAGAGTGAAATGAGATCACATGTTAATTAAGCTTGCAAGTGATGATTTATGTGTGGTTGGGGATGCCCGCCTAGGTATGTATTGAGTGTATGATTTTGAGTTTCTATGGAGTTTTCATCATTCCACCATGTGTGAAGTCGTGGTGGTGCCAGGAAGTCTATGTAACTTGTTCCTGTCAAAGTTTTTCTAGTACGTGGCATATTCTGTGTGTCTTACTGTGATAGTGGCTTGGTGTGATGGTGCTCAGTTGCATGTCAGAGATGATGTGTGTGCTTTCAGGTGATGTCATTTGAGCCTTGTCTGTGGTTATTTCATCCTTGTGTTGATCACCTGTTCTTTTTCTGTCCCCACCATGTTTCTCTCAGTGGTTGGACGTGAGTGGTCTATGTGACAACTGGTCATCGTGGTCAGCAGCATTGCATCTCAGTGCTGGCTGAGACTTTTAATTGGTTCCCAAATAACCTAGCCAGCTTTTTGGGTTAGAGGATGTGGAGATTGTTTTTGAAGTGAGGCTTTGCCAGCTGTGTTGGCTCCCTTTGTGTATGTCTGGGTTGCATGGTGAGCGTCATATATGTGTGTGTCTGGCATGGCAGCCCAAGGCGGGGCTCTGTTTGTGCTCAGGTGTAGCAGGCTTGAGGTATGCCAGTGGTAGTAGCAAACGCGAGGTGCATGGTTCCTTGAATGGTTCATGGAGGTAATTTGTTGCCCAAGTTGGGCTGGAATGCGCTCAGATTTAGCCGGCTTGAGACCCGCTGGTGGCGGCAGTGGGTAGAAGGTATTGCATAGGTTACAAAGGTCTGGGAATGTAGAATCGTGGTGCGACCTGCTGGTGGGATGTGAGCTATGCCTTGTTGGGTCAACCGGTGTGTTGGCTTTGCAGGTGTTCGTGGTATATCACAGTGTGAGTTTGTGTTCCCTTTTGTGTGATGTTCTGTGGGAGCGTTGCAGGGTGCGTTTGCGTGCGTCTGGGTAAGGAAGGAGGTGTGTTGCATTGTACTCTGTGTTTGGGTGTACGTCCGTGCCTCGGCTCCATGTGTAAGGAAACGAGGTGTGTTATATCATGCCTTTTCCCCTGTCTGTGTGAGCTGATGTCATGAGACGTTGCTTGAGTCTGTGTGATGTCAGGATAGAATGTTTGGTGTGTATGTGGAATGTTAGTGCTTGATTTGGTGTTCCACCCAGGCAGTTATAATGATGTAGCTTGGGTGGTGGGAGCCATTGGGCTCTATTCCCTTCCCCTTTCCCTAGACCTTTTGCTCCAATGTATATTATCTTAGCTTGATGACATCTGATTTAATATGGAGCCTAATAAATACTTTAAAGATTACCGACTGTCTCAAGAAACCTATTTTTCACCCAATGGAGTGGAAAGGGCACAGAGGGGAAGAGGTCTGCTCGTACATTGCACCCCATGGAGTGAAATAAACAAAGAGGAGAAGATGTCCGCTCGTACATTTCACCACATGGAGTGAATTGGGTACAGGGGGGAAGATGTCTGCTCGTATTTTGCACCCCATGGGATGAAATGAGCACAGAGGAGAAGATATCTGTTCGTTTATAGCACCACATGGATTGAAATAAGCCCAGATGAAAGATGTCTGCTCTATATTGCTCCCCATGGAGTTTAATGGGCAAAGAGGGAAAGATGTCTGCTTGTATGTTGCACCCCATGGGATGAAATTGCCACAGAGGGACAGATATCTGCTTGTATATTGCACCCCATGGATTATTTGGTTCACTGTGGGAAGGCCTCCAACCCGTCTTGCACCCAACCCCTAACAAGTACCCGGTGCCAAAATGGACTAGGAACGAGGCTGGTATGTGTGACTGAATATATATATATATATATATATTACACTGCCACAATAGTGGCAGTGTAGTTATGGTTAAGTTGATGTTTCCATAGGAAGAGCACTTTTTGGGCAGCTTATAACGTCGCCCCTCTGGACGAATCCTCACCAAACTTTGCAAAAAAAGTATATGGCCCACTCTGAATGCAAAGTTTGATGAGGATTCGTCCAGGGGGGGAAAAGTTATAGAGGGGGTCCCAAAATTTCTGTTTTTTCCCTTAGACTGAATGGGAATTTTTTTTTGCTTGCACCTACAGCCCAAACCGCTGGATGGATTTTCACCAAATTTGGACCAAGAGCAGCGGCTTGGTCCCGAAAGCGTGCTTTTGCAAATTTGGTGAAAATCCATCCAGTAGTTTTTTTAAAATGACCAAAAAGTAGGTAAAACAATTAGTGATATCGGTGTTCGCTTCACAGACACACTTCCCTGTTCGCTCCGCGGACAGGACGGTGATTGGGCAAGCAGCTTGCGTGATGTCCGCGGACATCTGACGTGCTCTCTCATTGGATGCGGTGAAAGCATGCAGTGTATCTGGCTTCAGAGACGCCCGCCATCTTTCTTTCCTGCTTGCTCCGTGTCTCCCCTGTTCCTCCAGCCCCCTGCTCACGCCATCGCACATGGTGGCCAGCGGAGGGCCGAGGAGCGGGATCTGCTGCACAAACTCATGTCTGTGTTTTTGTTTGTCTCCTGACATACAAACCCCCCCACCCCCCGCTCATGCCCCGTGTGTCTCTCCCCTTCCCCCAACCCCTGCTCATGCCCCGTGTCTCTCCCCTTCCCCCCAACCCCCGCTCATGCCCCGTGTGTCTCTCCCCTCCGCCCCACCCCCCGCTCATGCCCCGTGTGTCTCTCCCCCTCTCCCCCACCCCCCGCTCATGCCCCGTGTGTCTCTCCCCTCCCCCCACCCCCTGCTCATGCCCCGTGTGTCCTTCCTGCCCCCCACCCCCCGCTCATGCCCTGTGTGTCTCTCTCCCTCCCCCACCCCCTGCTCATGCCCCGTGTGTCTCTCTCCCTCTCCCCCACCCCCCGCTCATTCCCCCTGTGTCTCCCCCCCACCCCCCGCTCATGGCCCGTGTGTCTCTCCCCTCCCCCCACCCCCCGCTCATGCCCTGTGTGTCTCTCTCCCTCCCTCCACCCCCCGCTCGTGCCCCGTGTGTCTCTTCCCTCCCCCCCACCCCTCGCTCATGCCCCGTGTGTCTCTCTCCCTCCCCCGACCCCCCGCTCATGCCCCGTGTGTCTCTCTCCCTCCCCCTGCTCATGCCCCGTGTGTTTCTCCCCCCCCATCTTTCTTTCCTGCTTGAGAGGCTTTGTCAGGTCAGCAGGAGCGTGTCTGTCTTCTGTTCCTCCCTCCCCCGCTCATGCCCCGTGTCGACCTCCCCCGCTCATGCCCCGTGTGTCTTTCTGTCCCCCCCACCCCCCGCTCATTCCCCCTGTGTCTCCCCCCCACCCCCCGCTCATGGCCCGTGTGTCTCTCCCCTCCCCCCACCCCCCGCTCATGCCCTGTGTGTCTCTCTCCCTCCCTCCACCCCCCGCTCGTGCCCCGTGTGTCTCTTCCCTCCCCCCCACCCCTCGCTCATGCCCCGTGTGTCTCTCTCCCTCCCCCGACCCCCCGCTCATGCCCCGTGTGTCTCTCTCCCTCCCCCTGCTCATGCCCCGTGTGTCTCTCCCCCCCCCATCTTTCTTTCCTGCTTGAGAGGCTTTGTCAGGTCAGCAGGAGCGTGTCTGTCTCCTGTTCCTCCCTCCCCCGCTCATGCCCCGTGTCGACCTCCCCCGCTCATGCCCCGTGTGTCTTTCTGTCCCCCCCACCCCCGCTCATGCTCCGTGTCTCCCCTGTTCCTCCAGCCCCCTGCTCACGCCATCGCACATGGTGGCCAGCGGAGGGCCGAGGAGCGGGATCTGCCGCAAGAACTCATGTCTGTGTTTTTGTTTGTCTCCTGACATACAAACCCCCCCACCCCCCGCTCATGCCCCGTGTGTCTCTCCCCTTCCCCCCAACCCCCGCTCATGCCCCGTGTGTCTCTCCCCTTCCCCCCAACCCCCGCTCATGCCCCGTGTGTCTCTCGCCCTCCCCCCACCCCCCGCTCATGCCCTGTGTGTCTCTCTCCCTCCCTCCACCCCCCGCTCGTGCCCCGTGTGTCTCTTCCCTCCCCCCACCCCTCGCTCATGCCCCGTGTGTCTCTCTCCCTCCCCCGACCCCCCGCTCATGCCCCGTGTGTCTCTCTCCCTCCCCCTGCTCATGCCCCGTGTGTCTCTCCCCCCCCACCCCCGCTCATGCCCCGTGTGTGTCTCTCCCTCCCCCCCACCCCCCGCTCATGCCCCGTGTGTCTCTCTCCCTCTCCCCCCGCTCATGCCCTGTGTGTCTCTCTCCCTCCCCCCCACCCCCCGCTCATGCCCCATGGGTCTCCCCCCACCCCCCGCTCATGCCCTGTGTGTCTCTCAAACACCCCCCCACCCCCTGCTCATGCCCCGTATGTCTCTCCCCCCACCACCCGTGTGTCTCTCTCTCTCTCCCCCACCCCCGCTCATGCCACGTGTGTCTCTCTCCCTCCCCCCAGCCCCCGCTCATGCCCCGTGTGTCTCTCCCTCCCCCCCACCCCCTGCTCATGCCCCGTGTGTCTCTCCCCCCCACCCCCCGCTCATGCCCCGTGAGTCTCTCCCCCTCCCCCCACCCCCGCTCATGCCCCATGTGTCTCTCCCCCCACCCCCCGCTCATGCCCCGTGTGTCTTTCCCCTTCCCCCACCCCCCGCTCATGCCCCGTGTGTCTCTCTCCCTCCCCCCATCCCCCGCTCATGCCCCGTGTGTCTCTCTCCCTCCCCCCACCCCCCGCTCATGCCCCGTGTGTCTCTCCCCTTCCCCCCCGCCCATGCCCGTGTGTCTCTCCCCCGCCCCCCCATCCCCCGCTCATGCCCCGTGTCTCCATACTGTTCCCCCCACCCCCGCTCATGTGCGTGTGTCTCTCTCCCTCCCCCCACCCCCCGCTCATGCCCCGTGTCTCCCTACTGTTCCCCCACCCCCCGCTCATGCCCTGTGTGTCTCTTCCCTCCCCCATCCCCGCTCATGCCCCGTGTGTCTCTCTCCCTCCCCCCACCCCACGCTCATGCCCCGTGTGTCTCCCTCCCTCCCCCCCACCCCCGCTCATGCCCGTGTGTCTCCCTCCCCCCAGCCCCCGCTCATTCCCCGTGTGTCTCTCCCCCTCTCCCCCACCCCCCGCTCATGCCCCGTGTGTCTCTCCCCTCCCCCCACCCCCTGCTCATGCCCCGTGTGTCCTTCCTGCCCCCCACCCCCCGCTCATGCCCTGTGTGTCTCTCTCCCTCCCCCACCCCCTGCTCATGCCCCGTGTGTCTCTCTCCCTCTCCCCCACCCCCCGCTCATTCCCCCTGTGTCTCCCCCCCACCCCCCGCTCATGGCCCGTGTGTCTCTCCCCTCCCCCCACCCCCGCTCATGCCCTGTGTGTCTCTCTCCCTCCCCCCCACCCCCGCTCATGCCCTGTGTGTCTCTCGACCTCCCCCCACCCCCCGTCCATGCCCTGTGTGTCTCTGACCGCCCCCCCACCCCCGCTCATGCCCCGTGTCTCCCTACTGTTCCCCCCACCCCCGCTCAAGCCCCGTGTGTCTCTCTCCCTCCCCCCACCCCCCGCTCATGCCACGTGTCTCCCTACTGTTCCCCCACCCCCCGCTCATGCCCCGTGTGTCTCTTCCCTCCCCCACCCCCGCTCATGCCCCGTGTGTCTCTCTCTCTCCCTCCCCCCACCCCCGCTCATGCCCCGTGTGTCTCTCTCCCTTCCCCCCACCCCCCGCTCATGCCCCCTGTGTCTCTCTCCCTCCCCCCGCTCATGCCCCGTGTGTCTCCCTCCCCCCACCCCCGCTCATGCCCCGTGTGTCTCTCTCCCTCTCCCCCACCCTCCGCTCATGCCCCGTGTGTCTCTCCCCTCCCCCCCGCTCATGCCCCGTGTGTCTCTCCCCTCCCCCCACCCCGCGCTCATGCCCCGTGTGTCTCTCTCCCTCCCCCCTACCCCCCGCACATGCCCTGTGTGTCTCTCCCCCTCCACCCCCCGCTCATGCCCTGTGTGTCTCTCCCCCCCACCCCCGCTCATGCCCCGTGTGTCCTTCCTGTCCCCCCACCCCTGCTCATGCTCTGTGTCTCTATCCCTCCCCCCACCCCCCGCTCATGCCCCGTGTGTCTCTCTCCCTCCCCCACACCCCCTGCTCATGCCCTGTGTGTCTCTCCCCCTCCCCCCACCCCATGCTCATGCCCCGTGTGTCTCTCTCCCTCCCCCCACCCCCCGCTCATGTCCAGTGTCTCCCTACTGTTCCCCCCACGCCCCGCTCATGCCCCGTGTGTCTCTTCCCTCCCCCCACCCCCGCTCATGCCCCGTGTGTCTCTCTCCCTCCCCCCAACCCCCGCTCATGCCCCGTGTGTCTCTCTCCCTCCCCCACCCCCCGCTCATGCCCCGTGTGTCTCTCCCCCACCCCCCGCTCATGCCCTGTGTGTCTCTCCCCTCACCCCACCCCCTGCTCATGCCCCGTGTTTCTCTCCCCTCCCCCCACTCATGCTCCATGTGTCTCTCTCCTTCCCCCCACCCCCCTGCTCATACCTGTGTGCCTCTCTCCCTCCCCCACCCCCTGCCCCGTGTGTCTCTCTCCCTCCCCCCACCCCCCGCTCATGCCCCGTGTGTCTCTCCCCTCCCCCCACCCCCTGCTCATGCCCCGTGTTTCTCTCCCCTCCCCCCACCCCCCGCTCATGCCCCGTGTCTGTCTCCTGTTCCCCCCACCCCCAGCTCATGCCCCGTGTCTGTCTCCTGTACCCCCCACCCCCCGCTCATGCCCCATGTCTCTCTCCTGTTGCCCCCCACCACCGCTCATGCCCCGTGTGTCTCTCCCCTCCCCCCACCCCCCGCTCATGCCCCGTGTTTCTCTCCCCTCCCCCCACCCCCCGCTCATGCCCCGTGTCTGTCTCCTGTTCCCCCCACCCCCTGCTCATGCCCCGTTTCTGTCTCCTGTTCCACCCACCCCCCGCTCATGCCCCGTGTCTCTCTCATGCTGCCCCCCACCCCCTGCTCATGCCCCGTGTCTGTCTCCTGTACCCCCCACCCCCCGCTCATGCCCCGTGTGTCTCTCCCCTCCCCCCACCCCCTGCTCATGCCCCGTGTTTCTCTCCCCTCCCCCCACCCCCGCTCATGCCCCGTGTCTGTCTCCTGTTCCCCCCACCCCCAGCTCATGCCCCATGTCTGTCTCCTGATCCCCTCACCCCCGCTCATGCCCCGTGTCTCTCTCATGTTGCCCCACCCCCCGCTCATGCCCCGTGTCTGTCTCCTGTACCCCCCACCCCCGCTCATGCCCCATGTCTCTCTCCTGTTGCCCCCTACCACCGCTCATGCCCCGTGTGTCTCTCCCCTCCCCCCACCCCCTGCTCATGCCCCGTGTCTGTCTCCTGTTCCCCCCACCCCCTGCTCATGCCCCGTTTCTGTCTCCTGTTCTACCCACCCCCCGCTCATGCCCCGTGTCTCTCTCATGTTGCCCCCACCCCCTGCTCATGCCCCGTGTCTGTCTCCTGTACCCCCGAACCCCCGCTCATGCCCCATGTCTCTCTCCTGTTGCCCCCCACCCCGCTCATGCTCTGTGTCTTCCTCCTCCCCCCCACTCCTCGCTGATGCCCTGTGTCTTCCTCCTGTTCCCTCCCACCCCCCTGCTCATGCCCCGGGTCTTCCTCTTGTCCCCCCCTCCTATGATGCCCCTTGTTGACCTCTTGTTCCACCCACCCCCGCTCATGCCCCGTGTCATTCCGTTTTTCCGCGCTTACTCAGTGTCTTGGAATATCCATGCTCAGTTTCGTAGAGAATTTATCCTATTTACCTCGAGATATTCGATCCATACTCGATGGCTTCCTCGTCGGAACTGACAACCCCTCGGTCCGGCTTCAAAAAATGCTGAGACTGTGGGAAAAAGATGTCGCTGACTGACCCTCACAGAGTTTGTCTGTGGTGTTTGGGAGCTGAACACCATTGTTCGGAGTGCGAGGACTGTATGTCCATGACAGCTAAGGCCCTGAAGGAGCGTAGGGGGAAGCTGGAGAAAGGTAAGACTTCAAAAGCTTCTTCTTCCTCGACGAAGTCGAGACATTCGTCTCCTCGTCACCATTCGCGCTCCAGGTCTCGGAGTGGGTCCCATCACTCCTCGAGATCGAAGCAATCGAAGAGGAGACGTCGAAGATCCTCTTCTTCATCCTCCTCTTCCTCTGTTTCTCCTAAGAGAATCCCTTGCCCCACGAAACATAGTTCCCGGGCTGAATGGGAGGAATTCTGCAAAAATATGATGAGCGTCTTCGAGAAAGCGGCCTCGACCCCCTCGAAGACTGCCGAGAGCGATGCTCTGGTCGAAAGACCCGAAGGTCAAAAACGCCGCGAGTCGCAGTACCCGGCGAAGGAAGCTTCTCAAGCGCGTCACGAACCCTCGAGTAAAGCTATGACCTCGAAACCTTCTTCGAAGGTTCCGTCGACGCCGTCGACGAAGGTTCAGTCGACGCTGAGGTCGGTGTCTTCGACGCCGTTGTCGAAGGGACCTTCGATACACGGGTCTGTCGTCTCGACGCCATCTTCGATACCGGCGTCGACGCCAAGGAAAGTCACGGTTGCGACGCACTCAGTGGCTATCCCCAGGTCCTCGATGACGATGGCGTCGAGATTGTCGACTTCCTCGAGCAGAATCCCAATTCTATCGAGGTCCTCGAGGCCTCCGCCTTTGTTTTCGACGCCACGCCCGAAGCCTTCGACGTCGGCGTCGACAACATTGACGTTTTCGAGGCCAATTACAACAAGTTTGGCACCCTCTGCCTTGGAGATGGGTTTCACACCCTTTGTGAGTTCAGAACAATTGAGAACTATGTCCTCAATTATGGAAGAGGGAGAACTATCTGAACAGGAAGACACATTTGAGTTAAGGGGCCTGCAACCCCAGTTCAAGAGGAGTTATCCTCAGAAGAACGCAGGTTAAAGGATCTCCATGATTCCTTACATGAGGCAAGTGGGTTAGACACTTCCATTGAGGTCCCTAGGCGCTGCAATCCGTCAGACATCTTTTCGTCCCACAGGAACCTCTGCTAGGGGCAAGTCCTTTCGCTTGTACTCCGCATTCGGAAGAGGTAGAGGACGACCGGCTCAAAGAGGACAAAGAAGAACTACCCGAGGTGGACGGGGTAGATATTCAAAAGCCGCAGCAACAGCAGGTGCCTCTTTACCATCGGCATCTGCATCAACCGCCCCAAAACCACTCTGAGGACTTCCCTCACAAGACACCTGTAGGAGGCAGGTTAACTCAACATCTGGCGGAATGGCAGGCTATCACGTCAGATGCTTGGGCATTGGAAACAGTTGCCCAAGGTTACTGCCTGCCTCTCCTACGCATACCTCAGAGTCATCCACTGGGGATCAGCTCTCAGAAAGCTCCAGATCTGCTCCTCTTGCAGGAAATTTTAGACCTGCTAGAGAAAGGTGCCATAGAACCGGTACCTGTAGCGGAGAGGAACAAGGGCTGGTACTCCCCTTACTTTCTCATTCCAAAGAAAGACGGAGGACTGAGACCCATCTTGGACTTGCAAGAATTGAACAAATTCCTCAGGAAAGACAAATTCAAGATGGTAACTCTTTCTCAGATCCTTCAGGCCCTTCAGTTCCAGGACTGGTTGGTATCTCTGGACCTTCAGGACGCTTATTTCCATGTGCCTATCCATCTCAAGCACAGGAAATACCTGAGGTTCGCAATTGGCAACTCTCATTATCAATTTCGAGTGCTGCCATTTGGGCTGACCTCCGCCCCGAGGGTCTTCACCAAGTTAATGTCGGTAGTGGCTGCAAGTCTAAGGAGGACTTACCTGGACGACTGGTTGATCAGGGCTGTATCTTCGGAACAAGCTCAGATCCAGCTAAATCACGTTTGCCACTCCCTTCACAGACTGGGCTTCTCCCTCAATTTAAAGAAGTCACAAATGATACCATCGCAGAGACTCCAGTTCATCGGAGCGATCCTGGACACTTCCCTGGGAAAAGCCTCACCACCAGAGGTGAGGGCTCAAGATATTCTACAGATGATTACCAAGTTCCAAAATGCCCAACGTCTCCCAGCCTTCGACTTTTTGAGGTGGCTAGGCCTCATGGCATCCTGCATTTTCCTAGTGCCAGAGGCTCGCCTGAGAATGAGATCCCTCCAGTGGGCACTGAGGACTCAGTGGTCACAATTCTCAGGAAGAATGACAGATCTTCTTCAGGTTCCCGACAGGGTGGCTCGAGACCTTCAGTGATGGGCCTGTCAGGAGAACATTCTGAAAGGAGAACAGTTTTGGCAACCCTGGCCGGAGATAACAGTAGTCACAGATGCCTCACTCATGGGGTGGGGAGCCCATGCCAACGACTTGACCATCAGCGGTCGTTGGTCTCCATCGGAGTCCAGACTACATATTAACCTGTTAGAGCTGAGGGCCATCAGACTTGCGCTGAAGGCTTTTCTGCCATCTGTACAAGGAAAGAATGTCCTGATAATGACGGACAACACGGTGGCCATGCACTACCTCAACAAAAGAGGAGGCGTAGGATCACTGCCACTGTGCAGAGAGGCGATGCAGCTCTGGTGCTGGGCAATCCAAGAAGGAATCTCTCTATCGGCAGTTCACCTAGCCGGAGAGAAGAACTTGACAGCGTACGCTCTGAGCAGGCAGAGCACAGTCTCCCACAAGTGTGTCCTTCAAGAGATCTTCGCCCTTTGGGGAACCCCTCAGGTGGATCTGTTCGCCACCAGTGTCAACAGGAAGTGCGATCTGTTCTGTTCAAGGGAATTTCCCCCGAGAGGAGCTCTGGGAGACGCGTTCATAGTGGACTGGGAGTTTCCGCTTCTGTACGCGTTCCCACCGGTCCCTGTCATTCCTCAAATGATCAGGAGGTTGAGAAGATTCCGGAAAACCATGATCCTAATTGCCCCGGATTGGGCCAGGAGAACGTGGTAGACTTGTCCATCTGCCCTCCAATTCGACTTCCACTCAGAGAGAGCCTACTCACACAGAAGGGAGGTCAGGTTCTCCATCCAGACATCAAAACCCTCAACCTTCACGCTTGGCTTCTGAAAGGCTGAGGTACAAGGATTGGGACCTCCCTGATGATGTTATGGAGGTGTTGCTTTCGGCAAGGAGGCCAGCAACAAAGTCTTTATACCGCTGCCGTTGGAACAGATTTTGCAGCTGGTGTAGAGAAAAGAATATCGACCCCTTTTCATGTGGTACAACAATGGTTTTGTCCTTCCTATTCTATTTGGCGAATTCAGGCCTTCAAGTTGGCACCATTAAGGGCTATCTCGCAGCGCTATCCATCTTTAAGCGCACTGCGGAAGAACCATCCTATTTCAAGTTACCCTTGGTAATACAGTTTCTAAAGGGGTTAACTAACGTTTATCCCCCAAGACCATTCCAGGTCCCCCTATGGGATTTAAACTTAGTCCTAACTTTCCTGATGGGCACACCTTTCGAACCACTCCATTCTTGTTCGTTAAGATTTTTTACCCTTAAAACTGTTTTATTAATAGCACTTACATCTGCTATAAGGGTGAGCGAGTTACAAGCTCTTTCTTGTAAACCCCCTCATACAATCTTTCACAAAGACAAAGTTATCCTGCAAGTGAAGCCTAATTTCCTCCCAAAGGTGGTTTCTGAATTCCATATCACTCAGAAGATTACCCTGCCATATTTCTATCCTCCTCCTCATCCGGGAAAAGAGGAAGAGAGGTTACACAGGCTAGACCCTAGAAGGGCTTTAAGTTTTTACATCAGTAGACTGGCTAGGATAAGACAGGCAGACCAGCTGTTTGTAGGCTACGCAGGTCACAAGCTGGGGTTACCGATAACTAAGCAGACCATTTCCAGATGGATCATTCTAGCCATTTTGGAATGTTATAAACTGGCAGGAAAAGAGCCCCCTCAAAATCTTAGGGCTCATTCGACCAGAGGTATTGCAGCTTCATCGGCCCTCAAAAGAGGAGTGCCGGTGAAAGACATATTTGCGGCTGCCACATGGTCGTCCGCCCATACCTTTACACGATTTTACAACTTGGATTCCTCCTCCAGTCAAGAGACTAGGTTTGGAAGGGCACTATTGCACTCTATTCATCAATAAAAGGAAGCATGAAGTCAGTACTCCCACCTCCAATAACAGAATACTGCTATGGGAGCCTATCTAAAATAAGGAATACGTCGGAGGACACAATCCCTTCGAAGAACAAGTTACTTCTTACCTTGTAACGTTCTTTGGATGGGATGTTCCTCCAACGTATTCCTTATCGACCCTCCCATCCATCCCCGCAGTACTACTTCCCTTGTTTTGCAGCTTACGCTCCTTCAGGGTGATTAGTCTAGTCCAGACAGAAAAATTGTGGGCTACAAAACGGAACTGAGCAACGGACGCTGCGCGCAGCCTTTATAGGCAGGATGACGTTGATACGGCGGCTGTCGAGGGACATCGACTCGGCGGACGTCGACGCGCAGCGCTCTCTAGAGAAAAATTTTCCAAGGCCAGCAAAGCTGGAAGGAGATATCTAAGATAAGGAATACGTCGGAGGAACATCCCATCGAAAGAACGTTACAAGGTAAGAAGTAACTTGTTCTTCTCCCCCACCCCCTGCTCATGCCCCGTGTCTCCCTTCTTTCCCGCTCATGCCCCGTGTCTCCCTTCTTTCCACCCCCTGCTCATGCCCCGTGTCTCTCTCCTGGTCTTCCCGATCCCCCGCTGATGCCCTGTTGTGTTCTCGTTATACACCCTACCTTCCCTTTCCCTGGTGTCCATCTTGGTAAAAGATTTTCCTTCCTACACCGGGACGCCTGCCTGCGACGTCCCGGTTTGGGAAGAAAAATATTTTTTTTACCACCCCGGGTTCCCACTTTGAGAACCTAGGATGCTAGTGGTCTTCCTCCATTGAAAAGGACATTATGGTTACGTTGCACTAATAAAAAACTATGAAATTCAGTTAAAAAAAGTGTTAAAAGGATGTTATGGATAAGTTGCGCTACTAAACACCTATGAAATTCAGTAAAAAAACGTTGTTAAAGGGACGTTATGGGTAAGTTGCGCTACTAAAAACCTATGAAATTCAGTAAAAAAACTTTGTTAAAGGGACATTATGGTTAAGTTGCGCTACTAAAAACCTATGAAATTCAGTAAAAAACTTTGTTAAAGGGACATAATGGTTAAGTTGCGCTACTAAAAACCTATGAAATTCAGTGAAAAAACTTTGTTAAAGGGACGTTATTGTTCCAAGTAAAACCGAAAAACCCTTGAAATTCGTCAGTTATTGTAAGCTAAGCAACCATAACTCGCGCCACCACCGTGCACTGCTAAGACTAACACCACAACATCAAAGATGACATCACAAATGTCATTGATGACATCACTGATGACATCACATGTGTATGTACTTTTCATGAAATATGTGTGCAAGGGATTCTTATTATAATGTTGCGAAAAAAGGGTCAAGGATCATTGCAATAAATATCATACCCTAATTAGTGCATTGAACGATGCATTGATATAAATAGCATTCTATTATGGGGTTCTATCTAGTATACTAAGCTGCTAATGCAGAAACATAGCATTGTGTGCAGCGTATAAGATGAAGGTATAATATTCGTAATGTTAATATGTTGAATAATGAAATGATAATTGTTTTCTTAATAGATTTTTGTGTACTGTGAAATCTGTTATAAGTAGCTAATAAAACCCATAGATTACATAATTGCATTACTATAGACAAAACACAAAGAGACAAGAACACATACCAATATACATATACATAGGGTAAATAGCAGCTTTGAAACAGAGCAATCATTTATTTGCATGAAAATAATGCTGTCTTTAAATCTTGTGTCTTCCCCTATGTATATGTTTCATATGATGTAACTGGACTCTAAGGGAATTACTATAAGAACCTACTTGTCGGATACGTCTACAAATAAAATACAATTTTTAGTTTCTGACTGTTACTGAAGAAAACCATGTGGCCTAGATATGTCAGCAAAAGAAAAAAGAGTGAGCCAGACATGTAATGTCATCAGTGATGTCATCAATGACATTTGTGATGTCATTTTTGATGTAATGGGTGTTAGTCTTAACAGTGCACGGTGGTGGCGCGAGTTATGGTTGCTTAGCTTACCATAACTGGCGAATTTCAAGGGTTTTTCGGTTTTACTTGGAACCATAACGTCCCTTTAACAAACTTTTTTCACTGAACTTCATAGGTTTTTAGTAGCGCAACTTAACTATAACGTCCCTTTAACAAAGTTTTTTTACTGAATATATATATATATATTTCTGAGGCTTGTGGAATCTGCTTAGATCACATGCTGTGCATAGGCCGACATCTAGTGGAAGCTGCGGAGTATTACAGTTTGTTTTTCGAAAGTCGAAAATGGGCGTCGACACAGGCGTGCCAGTAATACTATCCCTAGTGTGACGTCCACTGTACCCAAGATCCCTCACGCGTGTAGGATCCTCAGATTGTTTTTTTCCGCCATACTGGTCGGAAGCATCTTGCGGAGTTCCCTGGCCTTAGCCATACTTTTGCTGTTATTATAATTTTAATTCTTATTCATTCCCTTCCCCACCCCAACGTCGACCCTCAACCTCGACGACGGCTGGAGAAGTCATCGACCGTCGACTGCTGCACGACGGATCTGGGCCTCGGTAGGCCGCTGGCCTCGGCCCGGGCCTAGTAGGCCGCTGGCCTCGGCCCTTACAAGTAGGGAGAGTGGGGGGTGGTACATACTCTTCACTCTTGATATATAGTTACATTTATATATATTCCTACACTTAGCAGCCCGCTGCCTTAAGGTGCGTATGGAGGGTACCCCTTTTCAATTCTGCCCCAAGTGCAATCGCAAATACCCTTGGGTCGACAGGCACGCCACGTGCAATCTCTGCTTGCCGAGGGATCACCCCGAAGCGAACTGCAGAGCGTGTAGTAGGTTTAAACCTAAGACACTTAAGGACCGTTCGACAAAGCGTTGGGCCCACCACGCCAGGCAGGAGGCCATGGCAGCGGAGGGCGCCTTCAGCGATGGCAGCGACGCCGTACTTTCGGACGGCGAGGGCATTACGGCGTCGAAAGACAGCCGACGAGCGCAGGTCCCCGACCTCGGAAGGTCGTCCGGCAGGGCGGCTATGGGGAAGACCCCCGGCGACGCAAGCGCTACACACCTAACACACACTAAACACACTAAGACCAACCGGACCTCGACGACGTCGACTTCCCGGAAAGAGGCACAAAAAGAACGGTCCGACGCTCTCGATCGAGATCGCCTCACGACGCAAGGCAATCATCCACTCTTGCCAAGAGTGCCTCGCTACACACACTAACGGAAGTTCGATCGTCGGGAGACGAATACGACTTCCACCCCCAGGCCGCGCTCCAAGATACCGAGACCGCGGTTAACATCAGTGAGGCCCCACGCCCGAAGCACACAGATACCTCTCCAGACCCTCGACGCCAGGCGTCGAAAGTCTCTGGGGCCCCCAAGGGACAGGGAAAACATTTTTCCACGCACGGAGAAGGGGGGAAACAGCGGAAAGCACAGCCTTCCACCCCTGTAAAGCCTAAGCAGACAAGCAAACACAAGTCTACCCTTGAAAATAAATCACCTGCTAAAGTAATACCCTGTTCCAGGGAATGGTCCAGTGAGGACATAGACAGGGTTATGTCTAGGATGTCTTCCTTGGCTGATTTTTATGATAAGAACCCAGAACACTTTCTTTCATATAACCCTCAAGGGGCCACACCCTCAGGCTCCTCCGATCCTATCCCGCTAAGTAAAGAGCCCCGGGTCGAAAGACCTGAACCCTTCAAGGTTCAGCCTTACTCCACTCCATATTCTACTCCACTCCCCAGTTATCAGGGACAAGTTTTCCCTGAAGAGGACCAGGAGTTTGCATTTATGGAAGAACAAACCGGGACAGATTACTATGCAGAGGATGAGGACCTGGAGGAGGGAGAAGATGAGCAGGAAATTTACAGAGTAGATTCCCCAGTACAAAGCGAAGCCCCAGTTACTGACTCTCCAGTTGATAACCAGCCCCTCCTTAACGAGGTTCTCGCTCGAGCAGCGGAACACTTCCACATCGACACCCACGGTGTACAGGAGGAAAGGGACTTCGCGGAGGAGTTTGTAGGAGAGAGAAGACCGGTCGCTCAGACCATCCCTATCCTCAAATCCATCCAACGAAGAATAGATCCTTCCCTGGTGAATCCTAACCTCACCAGAGCTGTCAACCCCAGAATTGAAAAGATTTTCCGGGCAGCCCAGTCTGACCCTCTGTATATAAAGGGACATCTTAAACCAGATTCCCTAGTGGTGACCAACACTAGAAAGAGGGCTGGCACGCCCTTATCTTCATCAGAAGCTCCTCCCGACAAGGAGAGCAAAAAACTTTACGGGTTTGGCAGAAAGGTAGCCTCAACGTCCGCCTACCAAGCAAGGATTGCGAATTCCACCACCCTGTTGGCTAGTTACAATTGCCATCAATGGGAAGAAGTCGCGGCGCTCATTGCCTCTGCTCCAGAACCGCTAAAGGGCCAGCTGGCTCGGATCTCGGCAGAGGGGAGAGCCGTGTCTGGTTGCATTTTAAAAGCAACTTTCGACGCCGCTGACAACGCAGGGAGATTGATAGCAGAAGGTACTGTTATCAAGAGACATGCGTGGTTACGGCAGTCGGGATTCAAGACAGAAACCCAGGCTTCTTTAATAGACAAGCCAGTGGAACCCGACCTATTGTTTGGGAAAGCGGTCGAAGACGCACTTAAAAATGCCAAAGATGAATATGAGACTCTCAAATCCCTTGGCCAGCTTACCAACAAACCCCCTAACCAGAGGGGGAACAATAATTTTCGTCGCCCACGCGGCCAAAATTCACAAAGAGGCAACTATGCCCAGGGACAAGGTACACAATGGAATAACAACCAGCAGTCTACCCAGAGTTACGGCAGGGGTAACAAGAGAGGTCGTGGAAGAGGCAGAGGCAGCCCCAACAAGGGCGGGGGCACGCCTCCACCAAAACAGTGACGCTCAGTTCAGGGTCCCTTGCCACGCAACCCCAGTAGGGGGACGCATTTCCACCTTCACCCAGGCTTGGGAAGGGATCACCTCAGACAGATGGGTGCTGTCAACAGTATCCGCAGGATATTGTATAGAACTACTGCAGCGTCCCCGGAATCATCCTCCACGACAAAGAGTGCACTCCCTAGAACATCAAAGGATCCTTCTCGAGGAGATCGCCATTCTGCTAGAAAAGGACGCGATAGAACTCGTCCCAGGACACCAGGTAAACAAGGGTATCTATTCAACTTACTTCCTTGTGCCAAAGAAAGATTTGACAATGCGCCCAGTATTGGACTTACGGCCTGCCAACAAATATGTCAAGCCCCAAAAATTCCGTATGACCACGCTACAAGAGGTAATCCCCCTCCTAAAAAAGGGGGATTACATGGCAACCTTGGATATGAAAGATGCTTATTTTCATATTTCCATGCTCCCAGCGCACAAAAAGTACTTGCGCTTCAAGGTGGACTGTCGCCACTACCAATTCAAGGTACTGCCCTTCGGGATAGCTTCAGCACCAAGGGTATTCACCAAGGTACTGGCGGTGGCGGCTGCACACCTACGCAGGGAAGCAATCCCGGTGTACCCTTATCTGGACGACTGGCTCATAACGGGGGAAACCCCAGGAATTTGCAGGTCAAACATTCAGAGGACTATCGACCTCCTCCACGAATTAGGCTTCTCCATCAACGAGAAAAAGTCAAGTCTGGTGCCAAGCACCTCAAAACAGTTTCTAGGAGCTATCCTAGATACTCAGAAAGGATTGACCTTCCCTTCGGAAGAGAGAATTCGGAATATACTTCTGCAAATTCCGCATTATCAGTCAGGTCAACAGATAACAGTACGCAAAGCTATGCGGTTACTGGGCATGATGGCGTCATGCATTTACCTGGTCCCCCACGCGCGTCTGCGCATGCGTCCCATGCAGGAATGGTTGGCGAAACAGTGGTCTCAGGCAAGTGGTCATTGGGACGATCTAGTGGTCGTTTCGCCAACACTCGTACAGAGCCTACACTGGTGGACAAGAGAGAATCTCGCAAAGGGGAAACCCTTTTACGATCCCGAAGTACAAGCCGTGGTGACTACAGATGCATGCCTGACTGGGTGGGGAGCTCACCATCTCCACCACACAGCTCAGGGTCTCTGGTCTCACTCAGTAGCCAAGAACCACATCAATCTGCTAGAGCTTCTGGCAGTATTCCGAGCGCTAAGGGCGTTCGAGCCCCATCTACTGAACTTGTCGGTGCAGATCAGGACGGACAGCACGACAGCCATGTTCTATCTGAACAAGCAAGGGGGGACTCGTTCGCCAAATCTGTCCAAGCTTGCCCAGAAAATATGGATATGGGCACTCAGACGGAACATCTTCCTGTCATCGCAACATGTTCCAGGGGAGCTCAATTCCCTAGCGGATGCTCTAAGCAGAAACTCCCTCCCGGAAGAACACGAATGGGTCCTTCACAGAGACGTAGTAGAAGATCTCTTCTCTCAGTGGGGTTTCCCCACTATAGACCTATTCGCCACAAGCGAAAACAAACAATGCCCAGGATTTGCATCCAGGTTCCCCCAGCCGGACTCCCAAGGGAATGCCCTGTGGATGAACTGGTCAGGGATGTTTGCGTACGCTTTTCCACCAACTCCTCTCATCAGGAAGGTGGTGTACAAGATGAACAAGGAATCTATGACGCTCATCCTAGTTGCTCCCATGTGGGCGAGACAACCATGGTTTCCACACCTACGCAGGATGGCGGTGTGCGAACCCATCAGACTCCCAGCCTGGTACAACCTACTGTCCCAGCAACAGGGTCAAACAGTGCATCAGGAACCCAACTCTATGAACCTAGCAGCATGGCTCCTGAAGTCATAGAGTTTGGACATCTCAAATTACCACAGAGGTGTATGGACATTCTAAAGGAGTCCAGGAAACCAAATACAAGGCACTGTTACTTTGATAAGTGGAAAAGATTCGTTATCTGGTGCCAGAATAAACAAATCAACCCGGTTGATTGCACTCCTTCCAACGTTGTGACATACATGCTCCACCTGCTGGATGCAGGGTTGGTTTTTAACTCGCTGAAAGTACACCTGGCAGCCCTCTCGGCTTACACCACATCCCATAACAAGGTCTCGTGGTGGAAAGTACCAGTGGTTAAAGCCTTCATGGAAGGAGTAAAGAGACTTCACCCTCCTATTTCGAACCCACCGCCAGGATGGGACCTCAACGTGGTGCTAGCTAAGCTCATGGGACCCCCATTCGAACCCATGCATAAAAGTAGTCTCAAACACCTGACTTATAAAACGGCCTTCTTAGTAGCCATTACCTCCATAAGAAGGGTCAGTGAAATTCAGGCTCTGTCAGTGCAGGATCCTTTCTTTACTATCCACAAGGACAAACTGGTTTTACGCACACACCCTAGGTTCTCACCTAAATTCATATCCAAGTTCCATGTAAACCAGTCCATCGAGCTTCCGGCTTTCTTCCAGAACCCGCAAAGCTCGGCTGAGGTGAAACTACACACCCTAGATGTGCGTAGGGCGGTCCTATACTATGTAAATAAAACCAGACCGCTAAGGAAAACAGATCAACTGTTTGTCTCCGTAGCTACAGGCAGAGAGGGGGATCGCGTCTCTAAGGGCGCTATCTCGAAGTGGATTATCAACTGTATACAGCTGTGTTACTCTCTTTCTGACAAGACTCTGCCTTTTACGCCAAGGGCCCACTCTACTAGAGGCATTGGTGCCACTCTGGCTTTCATTGCAAATGTTCCCCTCGACACCATTTGCAAAGCGGCTACTTGGAGCTCTATTCACACTTTTACTCAGCATTACTGCATTGACACTCATTCCAAGACAGATACACAAGTGGGACAAGCGGTTCTAAGACACCTGTTTGCTCATGACCCTTCTCACATCCCACCTCCTTCTTCTGGTACTGCTCGCTAATCTATGCACAGCATGTGATCTAAGCAGATTCCACAAGCCTCAGAAGGGATACATTACTCACCGTAATCGTATTTCTGATGCTTGTATCTGCTTAGATTCACATGCGACCCACCCTTCCTCCCCTCCGAGAGAAGGCGCATGATTGCTTGTAGTCTTACCTTTTCTGTCTATCTGCTTGGATTATCTGTACTCACGCTACTCCTCATGCTTCCTCATGTCAGAAAAAATACAATCTGAGGATCCTACACGCGTGAGGGATCTTGGGTACAGTGGACGTCACACTAGGGATAGTATTACTGGCACGCCTGTGTCGACGCCCATTTTCGACTTTCGAAAAACAAACTGTAATACTCCGCAGCTTCCACTAGATGTCGGCCTATGCACAGCATGTGAATCTAAGCAGATACAAGCATCAGAAATACGATTACGGTGAGTAATGTATCCCATATATATATATATATATATATATATATATATATATATATATGTATATATATATATATATTACACAGTAGTGTAGTTATGGTTAAGTTGCTAATCCCAAAGGAGGAGCACTTTTTGGGCGGCTTATAACTTCGCTCCCCCTCGACGAATCCTCACCAAACTTTGCAAAAAAAGTATATGGCCCACTCTGATTTTTTTGGTGAGGTTTGGTCCAGGGGGGGCAAAGTTATATGGGAAACATTTCATTTTTTCCCATAGTGTGAATGGGGAAAAAACTTTGCGTACGCCTACAGCCAAAACCGCTGGACGGATTTTCACCAAATTTGCAGCAGGAGCAGTGGCTTGGTACCGAAAGCGTGCATTTGTCAATTTGGTGAAAATCCGTCCAGTAGTTTTTTAAAAAAAGATCAAAACGTAGTTCTAAAAAAATTAGTGATATCTATATGCGCTCCGCGGGCACACTTCCCTGTTCGCTCCGCGGGCAGGACACCGATTGGCCAATTGGCTCACGTCATGTCCGCGGATACGCAACATGTCTGCTGATTGGCTGGAGTGAGGCGTGATGTGCGTATGATTGTTCTGATGCGCCCGCCATCTTGGATCCGCCAACAGCGCGGCGGCGAACAGAGGTGAAATGCAGTTTTGGGGAGTGTTTTGTGTGCAAGAGTGCTTGGGGAGTAAGAGATAGGTCGAAGTTATAAGTCACCATGGGTGTGATGTGCTGCGGTGGTTATGGCCAGGAACTAGAGTCTTGGGTGCATGCACATGCACCCAAAACCGAAGTTATAAGCACTGAAGTTATAAGCCACCATGGGTGGCTTATAACTTCGCTCTCCCTGGATGAATTCTCACCAAATATTGCAGAAAGTTTGATATGGGTGGGCCCATATAGACAGTTAAAATGTTTGATTCTATGGGTGTGATCTATGGGTGTGATATGATGCGGTGGTTGTGGCCAGTGTAAAGACTGGTAGGGGGTGGTCTGTACTTCCGCTCTCTATATGGTAGAGGAGAGGCACAGAGGACCCCAGCCAAGATTCTCTATTGTGGTAGCAATGGACGAGCAATCAAGGCCTAGCTTCTCAGGAAGGTGATGCGGGCTGATTCTTAAGTACAGTGTAGTCCCCAAGCACCCACAAAGGAATGTCCGCACACTGAATCGGTTAAAACACAGTCTTTATATAATCAATAGTCAAAGTTATGTACAGTATCCCGATAACTCACTTTGTACTCGGAAAATCGGCAATGATAAATATATACAGTTCTAAAGTGGTACCACAAACGTTATTAGATCTATTTAAAGTGCATACGGTCAGAATGACACACAGATCGAAATAAAGGAAACCAACAATAGAAGGAGGAAGGAAAGCAAGAGGTTGAGCAATTGGCAGAGCACTGGTAACTACCGTTAGACACAGCTCTGAGTGGAGATCCCCCCACCTGGGCAACTTGTAGAATAAAGATACCAGCCTAGTCCATGTATTGTTCCCTCTAGACTTCCCCAATAGTTCTGCAACCCCAAAGTACCTTGGCGTTGTAGAGTTCCGCGTCGGGGAATCAATGGCCCTTCTTGAGTGCCCTCCCTTTAAGGCAGGAGTCACGGGTCGTTGAACGTCCGACAGAGAACAGGTCGAGCTACGATGATGAAGTGGCCGCGTCGTTCCTAGCGGTGCTCGTTGGTGGGGAAGTGCAAACGTCCTGCGAGGAAGAGGCGTGTGGGGCACCTCGGTGTCGATAGTTCTGGACCACAAAGAGATGATGAAGAACTGTGGCCAGGCAAGGGCGTCGAGTCGTTGGCGTCTCTGTGGTCTTTGGGTGGCGGGAAACCCACCTGTGGATGCTCCTCGGCGCGTCGACGGTCAGGCCTTCTCCAGCAGGATACAGCGGTGACGATGCGGACGAGATCTTCCTTGGATTCGAAAGTTCTTAGGCAAACGGGAGCACGGCGACTCCGGTCGGCGGTCGGCGACAGTGGCGGACAACAGTCAGGGCGCTTCTCTTTGGGATTCCGCGGTAGTCCCCGTCTCCGGTCGGCAGCCTGTCGTAGGCCTGTCTACCAGGGAGCGTTGGCAAAGATCAGCTGTGCACGATGGTCCCTCGTAGCTCGGGAAGAGGGCGCCTTACCGGGTCCTCTCTGGGTCAGTCCGTGAAGGCACAGCAGCTTTCAGATTGTGAAGGAGAGCAACAGCAATTCTTCTCGTCCAGCAGGGTGTTATGCTCACCTGGCTCCCACAGGGGTGTCGAGCGGAACTGGACAGCCACGGTCTCCACCAACTTGATGCGTAGTGCAGAGATGACTGACTGGACTGGCCCACCTAGCTTCGTCTGCTTGACCCGTAGAAGTAGTCTCCTAAAGACGAGGAAAGGGAATTAGCCACCCGTGGATTTGAGTATTAACACCTCACTGCGTCCCCACTTATTACTTCTGACATTCCCTTTCACAAAGCTCACCTTATAGTTTTGTATGATGAGCTCTCCATCCTGCGAAGAATGCAGGGGCGCGTTGATGGCCAGTTACTTCACTGGCTTGAGGATATTGGAAGAGTTCTGGACAAATCTTGGCTCCAAACCTCCGGGCGAAAGCCCATAAATATATAATTCTAATGAGTTCAAAATGTCTGATTAATCACACTTGTCCAATTCCTTGTTTCTTTTGCAGCTTAGACCCAAAAGATGATCGTCTTGTGGCAGCTGAAAGCGTTCAGGTAAGAGTCAGTGTTTTGTAACACTGTCCGGTAAATTATGCCAAGGTTTAACTCGCTGCTTTCTCTTTTCTTGCAGGTGCAGCGTAGGAAGATTTGGCGTGCTGGTGGATAATACCTCCTGCGGTAAAATCAGGTAAGCCTATGGTGGCAAGAGATTGTCCTTGTTTGTTCCCTTGGCTCACCTTGTAGTTTTCTTGTCCCCCTTAGGCGCTGGAATGCGGCAACCAGGTGATGGAGACAGCACCGGATCGTAGAGATGCTACGAGGAACGGTGAGTATGGCGCAGTGCTGCTGCTGGCGATGCACCGCGTTTAAAATGAAGTCTGTTTCTGGTTCGAAGATGCGCTGAATCCTAAATCATGTAAGAAATCCAGTAAAGTTCTTGTTCTAACCTTTCTTCTTCTTTCCCTTCTTTTTAGGCGCTCTGGACTCGACGCGGGCGTGGCAGGATGCTGGATGCTAACTGCAGACACGGTGAGCGTTACGCTGCTGCATGCAGAATAACGCGAAGCATGTGCTGCTCTTCGGGCGTGGTTTAAATAGCCTTCAAAGTAGTTGCAGGTAAGTATTCCTCCACAGCCACAACCGAGTAACAAAATAGTCCCTAAAATAAAATAGTTCCTTCAAGCCTCACATGGGCTTGGATCCCTTGCAGCATGGTCTGCATCAGGTAAGCTTTAACATATGAGCACGGCGACTATGGCGCCAGGACTGATGTCCCATATGAGCCTGGCGCCAAAGGCGCCAGGACTGTACCCAGATAGCCCCTAACAGGGGTTGCTGGGTTTGCTCCAGGTAACATGATGCCTGCTTCCGGGGTTGATGGACTTGGTCTGGATGCCCGGGGGTAGGCATCATGACACAGGGCTTCAAGGTTAAGCTTCAGTTACTCCAGTTACTCATCGTAGTGGACTTCAGCTTCTGAACATGATTCCTAGCCTAGCAGTGAGAGGTCCCCAGATATACTGTTGATCTCCCATTAATTCCGCTGGTTCACACTCAAGCATCCAATCACGACTTCAGGCATTCAGGCAGCCAATCAGGCACATGAGGTACTCAGGCCATTCATTTCTCTCCAGACACTCACAACAAGTTATGTGTATTGAGACAAGTACCGAGCCATTCAACACTCCAAGCTGCATTCATACTGGTTTCGAGCAGGGCTGTCTCAGTCATTGTGTCCACCACCATGTACTAGACACCCACAACATAGAATGCGTATTCGTCACACACTCCATTCATCCAGGTCCCACCCACAGGCGTACCCACAACATACGGTCGTTGAGAAGGCTCCAGCCAGTCTGGTCAGCACTTCCCCACACTATCATATAAGGAACTTCCACCTAACAGCCAGCCAGGGGGAAGGGACAGAGTCAGGGCTTCCCGGGTCTTCGGAAAGATCAAGGTAACAGGCAATGGAAGACAAGAGGCCATGGGGGCCATTTTGTCTCCATCAGGAATCTACCGATTCCAATGACAGGGCCTGGGCATCCCAAAATGGAGGACGCTCAGGGCACTTGTCATTTCAGCACGGAGCTGCCACCAGCCCGTACCCTGCTCTGTGGGTCACACACAGGAGCCCAAAAACATACACTAGGGGCACAGGGTTGCACCCCTACCCATGGGTGCCATAAGGGTATCCCATGGGTCTGTTCACCAAACCAAAGGAGAGAGCTGCACCACCAGGAGTCCCACATGAACTCCTGCGCGGAAAACATCACAAAACACACTATAAAAAGCAGAAAAGGACAAGGATACGGAGGCCCGGTCCCTCCGATGCATTTCCAGCATCACAGTCAGGGCCTAGAGTCTTGGGTGCATGGCCGCAAGCCGTAGGCCATACACCCAAGTCTCTAGGCCCTGGCCACAACCACCGCAGTATATCACACCCATAGAATCTAATATCTATCAAATGTTTGCAAACTACAGTTTGTGTGCTGTTTGATTTGTATAGTTTGTGTGTGAAGTTTTGGTTACATCATGTCATTAAGATTGTAGAGTTTGGTAACAAGCATTCGTGTCCACCGATTGGCTGGAGTGAGGTGTTATGTGCGTCAGATTGTTCTGATGCGCCCGCCATCTTCGATCAGCTGACATCGCAGCGGCGAACAGAGGCGAAATGCAGTTTTGGGGAGTGTTTTGGTGTGCAAGTGTGCTTGGGGAGGTTTGGGGAGTAAGAGATGGGTCAAATACTGTATTTTTTTAGGTGGCAGGTGCTACTGATGTATTCGCTATGCCCGCGCTGTCCGGGATGTGCGTAATTAGTGAAAATGAGGGGTGTCCTAAGGATAGTATTCCCGTCCGTGCTGTCCGCAGGCAAGTTGAAATTGTTCTAAGGACACGCGCGGTGTCAGAGGACATAAAAATTGAAAATATGCCGCAGTTAAAATGTTTGATTCTATGGGTGTGATATGCTGCAGTGGTTGTGGCCAGGGCCTAGAGTCTTGGGTGCATTGCCGAAGGCCATGCACCCAAGACTGAAATTATATGCACTGAGGTTATAATCCACCATGGGTGGCTTATAACGTCGCTCTCCCTGGATTAATTCTCACCAAACTTTGCATAAAGTGTGATATGGGTGGGCCCATATAGACAGTTAAAATGTTTGATTCTATGGATGTGATCTATGGGTGTGATATGCTGCGGTGGTTGTGGCCGCAGGCCGTAGGCCGTAGGCCATACACTCAAGACTCTAGGCCCTGGCCACAACCACCGCAGCATATCACACCCATAGATCACACCCATAGAATCGAATATCTATTAAATGTTTGCAAATCTACAGTTTGTGTACTGTTTGATTTGTATAGTTTGTATGTGAAGCTTTGGCTACGTCATGTCATTAAGATTGTACAGTTTGGTAACAAGCACTGTAGTATAACATATCCATGGAAGTGAACATTTTGTATTGTGGTGTATGGTTAGATGTTTGCTTCAATGGTTCTGTTATGCAGCCGTATTTATGCGTTCTATTACAATATACTTACTGTTTGATTTTTTGAGATTGGATATATTTTTTTCATGAGTTGGGTAACTGGAGCACATATTCCTTTTCCATTTCTGTGATAAAAGAAAAGAGCATGTTAGTGTATATATTTTATAAAGACTTATTACATTGCATAATAGACATTTCAGCTTTTTTTTACCCTCATATTTAGTAGTTTACAGTAATTTGCTCAGTTTCTGTGTTTGTTTTTCAAATCATTGGGTATGCGGGAAAAAAAAACTTTTTTTGTTATGGTACAGTCTATTTGTTTGTTTGTTTTCAGTGTTCACTTGCTGTTTCTGGCTAATGTTCTATCTGTTGGCTTGTTGCAGATTTTTGGAGCAGTTAGATACCTGTTGGCGTATTCTAACTGTCTATTTTTTGTTATAATTTAGTGGTACTCATTTATCTGTTTGGTTGTTATAGAATCTTAGGGCAGTTAGATACCTGTTGGCATATTCTAACAGTTAATCATTTTTTAGTTGAAGTTTTGTTAATGCTTAAGTACAGATTAGTTATTAAATTTTGGTTGGTTTTAAGAAGATTAAATCAGCGTTTGCAAGATTTGCTGGTAATCTCTGCTTTAGAGTAATGCTACTATCATTACATTCGAACCATCCACATTTCTTTTTTATATATGCAGTGTAGTGACCTGCATTGGTTGTGGCTCCTGCGTGATAGATTATACCTATTGTTGTGAAGGTTTTCTTACCAAGTGATACTTGACCATGTGTGAATCCAGTCAGCTTGCAGTTGTTTTTGGTACCATCTGCATTGTAACGTAGAAGAAATAGTATTACGTATTTACTATGTGTTTGTATTAGTAAGGTGGAGCTATTATCTGAATTGCAGGTAGTATATAATCTACCATGGTTTGCATTTTGTACAAGTTGCTGAAATGGAATGGATTCACAATTAGCTATGGATGCATACACAAAGCGCTCATTAGGGATTTGTTCCTGTGTCACATTGTTGCAGAGAGTGCATGTATGTTTCCACATGTATGAAATCTGGAAGATTTCATTTATAGGTATGTTTTTGTTTTCCAGTACTTGTAGTAAGTACATTAGAAATTCTTGTGGATCTTCTTGTGAGTTTATAGTGAATTTCACCATTCCAGCACAGTAGTTCAATTCTTGTCTTATTCCATGAACACTATACGTGTTGTCAGGATTGTTTGTTGCGTTTCTATGAAGTACTAACATTTGCAAACACAATTGGTCTGTACTGTGTAAGTAAATGTTGTCAACAATTGGTGGCAATTGAAATAGAATATTCATTGCTACATTTGCGTAGCAACTTACACCAGTTATATTTGAAAATTTATATGGACCAGATAGTTCTGTATCCAAGTCATTTTTTCGGAGTGTGTGTTGCTTCTTTGAAGAAGTACCTGAGTTAGTTTGAGTAATAGGTTCTTCTTTGCTTGTGGTAATTGATGAAGTATTAGCTTCTTTTACTCTCTTTGGAGGATTTGCAGTCAGATCCTGTTGCATTTCTGTTTGAATTAGTTTTCTTTTACAATGTTTCCTTTTTGTGGAACAGGATATGTTTTTAGAATGGGGGTGTATAGTGACCGTAGTCTATTGTATTCTAAAATGCAAGGAATAGCAGCGTTTATTTTACTTGCGTCAAAGTTGATTAGAAATAGACTGTCAAGTGTACGTAAGCGTGATAGTTCTACGTAGCTCATGCCTTCTAAGATAATTTTAAAAATATCTCCAAACCAGCTGTGTTGGAGATAGAATTTTCTAAGGTATTTAGTCTTGTTGTGGCTTGTTGACACATGGGTAGTGTCATACCATGTACGTCCAGTTTGTCTCTGGAGCAAATTTCAATTATTGGTTGCATTTCTTTTTTCTACATTGTTTCATTGAATTTGGAACAGCTTGCAAGAGTTGGCATTAAGGGCATACAATTGACATTTTTGTGCGCTAATTGTTCCATAACATCAGTAGCACGTGAGTTAGGGCCATAAAGTGCATGGATGTGCCGGGTTTTTTATATTGCTTGTGATTCTTGAGATAGTACACCAACTCTAATACTTTTTAAAATGTTGGAGTAAGTGAGGTCTGCAGATTGGCGCAGGTTTTCTGTTAATTCTCTGTATTGGAAATATTGTCAAAGGTTGATATTTCCTATGCTGCCAACAGTTTTACAGCATAGTTTATGTCCTAAGGTTAAAAATAGGTTCACCTTTCACTGGTGTCAATTGAAGAAGATCTCCGAAAACAATAATGTGTTTTCCTCCAAAGAGCTCTTCGTAGTTTGTTTTAAGTACTTCTTGCAATCTGAGGTGAATCAAAACAAACATTAGGTTGGAGACCATGCTCACTTCATCTTTGCATTTGTTTTAACACTATGCGTAGTTCCATTGCAGCTTCTGTAGAAAGTTTGTAATATTCTACTGGAAGGAGTAGTAATCGGTGTAAAGTGACACCGCCTATGTTGTAGGCAGCTAAACCTGTGGCGGCAGTTACAACAGCTGACATTTTGTTGTTTGTCAATTGTTGAAGGAACTTGCTGATGATTTTGATTAAGAATGTTTTGCCTGAACCAGCTTCACCACTGACATATAGTAGTATAGGTTTGTCATTTTGGCAGATACATTCTTTATTTTCATATTGTACACCATGTGCAATGTCTTTTGTTACTTCTTGAAAAATGGTGCGCTGCTCTTTGTTCAGTTTTGATTGTAGTACAGTTAAGTCTTCTGTATCTTCTTCATAGTGACACATGGTGTTCTCTACTTCTGTCATAGCTAATTCTGCCTCGTTTGTTATTAGTGGCTGTCCCAGTGGTTCTTGACTTCCTGTTACAGAAGGTTGACTACTGTCGGGAGTGTCCTTATCTAGTTGGGCCTGGAGTTCATCTTCGTGTTGCTGTTCATTGTGCAACATTGTTTTGTACTGCGTAAAGTTTATATTGGTGATAGTGCTTTCATTTGCTTTGAATGCGTCTTCATAGGAGTCATAGTTTTCTAGTATCTCTTCTTCTTTTCTCCATGGTTTAAAAAGTTCTAGCAGGGACATGTAATGTAGTTCTTTCTGTTGAGGAGTTTTTAATGATAACTTGATATGATTAATTAAGCTTCTTTTGGTAAGTTTCACTAAGCTGCCTTCACAATCTGTCACTCTATATCTACCTTTTTTCTCATCGGGTTTTATATTATTTTTGTATGTGAAGTTTTGGGCTATGTGGTATAGACACATGGTTTCCAAAGTGGTACTCCTGTTCGGGTAGTATGTGTCTAGTGAATTGTTTTTCAAAATGTCTTGGCTATTGGGATCATTTTTGGCTATTGTTTCTATGTCGTCGTATGATTTGAGAACTCTTTTTCTAGATTTAGCAGGACCAAGACTTAGCCATACTATATTTTCAGATTTTCCATACAAAGCAGTACCGGTTAAATGATCTGCAACTTCATAGGAGCCACATTCTCTATGAGAGAGCATTTTTATGCCTAAGCTGTACAATTTCTGATATAGTGTTTTGTCTGATGATAGGTCATTCCAGAGGTCTTGAAGCTCTGTTTTTTCTGCTTTTGGTAGGTAGGCTGTAACATATCGTGCAACTGCAGTGGAATTGTCTGCAATGTACTGCACATCTATGTTTGCATTCCACAAGAGGGCAATGATTGCATTGTAATCATTGATATATTTTTATTCTTCTGTTCTTTTAATGTAATACGTGTTCTTAGGTGATTTACCTTTAACACTATGTCTAACTGAAGACATGACGTCGTTCACTTCACCTGTTTCTGTAACTGGTCTAGGTAAACCAAAGTGGCATTTGGTGTAGTATTTCCCTTTGTTTTGTACTTCTCTGAGAGGAGGAACAGTTTTATTACAAATAAAGTGTAGCATAGCAATGAAACGATGATGGAAATATCTTGAAACATTAACAGGATCTAGAGAGCAAAGTTCTCCAGGTGTTATTATATCTATGTTTGTTTTGTTTTTGTTTGATATGCGTAGGAAATCATGTAAATCTTCCCATGCATATTCTGCACAACTTAATGTAACAAACGAAGTGGGTGGGCCAAGGTTTTTTATCATACAATGTACATCTCCGTGACGTCGGAACCAGTACTCTTTCGTACCACGCATGTTTGCTAACAGATTTGTAATGCTTGATTGTAAAACCTCATCTTTTTCTTGCACTTTTTGTATTAATTGTGTAGCTGACATATTTAGAAACTGGGTTCCTGCTTTCAATATGTGTGCAACTCCGTAACATAAAGTTGCTAGTTCACTTTCAAAGAGTAGGTGGAATATGTATTCCACATTTTGTGATAAATCTGGGATCTTCAGAATACATTTGTAACGAGCGGTATTCTGATGCTGTTATCTGAGTGGGTCTATCATCGTACCTTCCTCCTTTGCCAGTAGGAAAGAGTAGAGGAAATGCATGTGCGTCTATACTTTATTCCCATATGCTGATTGGTGATCCTTTGGTTTGTCGCATTTGGTACGTTTCTAGTGCATCATCTATGGTGTCATTAGAGTGTAACGGATGAATTGTATAATGGTCTAAAATATTGGATACTGTAGCAGGATCTAGAAGTTCAAATTGACGAGTTTCTGATGACTTTAATTATTTCAGTTGTTTCACTTAGGGTTTCTTCAATATTTATTTCTTTGTAGTATTCATTATTGTCTTTTAGATATTGCAAGGCTTGTCTAACTTTATGTAAGTCTACGAGTTGTTGCCAATTGTTTTGCCTTTTGTTGGTATACCATTTACTAAGACAATTAAAGATTGCTCTATTCGACGTTGCACACCCAGAGTGTGCACATTTTCTTTCAGATCTAATGGTAAATAAACTACTTTGCTACGACTGCCTTTCACCAATTCAGAGGGAGGTAATTTTGCTGTTTTTGGTTGAAGGCGTATTATTGTTTGAAATGGGTGCACTGTTTGAATTATGATGCTCTCATATAAATTGAGTTGTTGCAGCGGTTTGGTAGTGGGAATAATTTCAAGTTATTTGTGATAGCACGTGAAGGAGTTTGGTTGTTGTCAAGTTTTGTAGTGCAGTAACTGCAATGTTTTAAGGGGTCCGTTATTTCGTATTTGTTTTCTGCTATAAGGTAGAGAGCTAATTCAAACTATTTGGAATCTTCATTGTTTTCTATTTTGTATGTTATGTCTATAGTTTTTGTGTTACTTTCATAAAAAGTTCTGCGGCAACACACAAACACATGGTTTGGTACTTCAGCGGATGTACTTTTAGATTTTAGTATTTCTTTTTTGTATGTGTGTAGTAGAAGGTTGCCATGTGCAGAATTGTTGCTAGTCTGTTGTAAACCTATTGCATTTTGTAAGTGGCTTTCACTTCCAAAATATTTTCTCTGGATATGGTCTTTCTTCGAGTAGGTCTTTGGGTGTACCATGTAGAAGAGTGCTATTTAAATTTGCTAGTGCTAAAGCAGTACTTTTAGCATAGTACAGTTTATAGACTAGATTTCTTATAGTTGAATGATGTCTTGATATCATTTTGATATGATGGAAGGTGCTTTTGCAAATAGGTCCTGAAATGCAGGCTAATGAATGTCCTTGTAGTCCTGTGTATTTGTGCACTAGACAGGTATCCATATTTTGCAGCACTTTCATTTTGATTTTGTCTTTGCCTTTCACATACTGATTGAGGAACTGGCATAAAGATTTTAAAGATTTTTTGGGAATGTTACACATTGACGTGCATTGGCCATTTGTATACTGGACGTTCTGGTTCAGTTGAATGGAGAGGTAATTCTGAGTTTTCTGGGGATATTTTTGTAAGCAGTATTTCTTGTTCCATTCTGGCATTATTCATTTTTTTATAACCTCGTCCACTGCTATGGATGGCAATTGTGTTTGTTTGGTTTTGTTTGTATGATTCTTCATTAAAATATGAGTCTGTGCTCGCGGTGTGACTCCATTCACCTCCACAGATATTTAAGAAGTTATTTTTGTTGACATTCCGTAATTGAGATTTAGTAGTTAGTAGTTAGTTTTGTTAGTGCTTTCATTCTGTTTAAGACTAAAATGAATAACTTTCTTTTGAGAAGGATTGCACTGTCTATTAAAGCTTCTAAGATTAATTTTATACGGTAGGTTTGAAGGGTTGTGCATGATTTGTCTCCTGTTTTTATAAGATCCTGAAGGACTCTGTGACGGAACATTTTTGCTAAAATACTTTTTTTGGTATGGTTACTTGCTAGTATATCAAGATTTATAGGAGCAGTTTTAGCAGTAATGGTAGCCGAATTCTTGTTAATCATTTTTTGTTTCGTTTTACATTTTGATAGAGGAGGCAACGTTTCTGAACTGGAAGCTTGTTTTGTTTCGCTAAATGACTGTATTAGCTGTTTTGTTTGAACTTTTTGTACAAACTCTGGTAGAGATGGATGCTTATTTTGGACACTTTTATTTAATTTGCTCTATTTCTGCATTGCTTTCTACAGACTTGCTTTTTGGTAGGCATTCTTTGGGGTCTGTTGAAAAAAAAAAGAAGGTATGTGTTGGGCCGTTCTGCTATGTATGTGTGCTGTGTGCATGAGAGTCTGAGTATGATGGGAAAGATGTATGTGGTGGTGTGTGATTGTGCATTGGGCAGTTACAGTTAGTTGGGAAGGCTATTCTTCTATCTGTGTGTTACTAAACTGCGGTTCAGATGAGAGTAGAAAGTGAGCTAGTGGTGAGGAGAAGCATTAATAGTAAATCTAATGGTATAAAATTAAAACAGTTCTTTGTTTTGTAGTACTAACATTCTAAGGGTTGAGTATGTTATTTGTGTTCCAAAAAAACGGGGATTTGTGTGCCATTCTGCTCTGTTTAATAAATGGGGATTTGTGGGCAGAATGGTTCAGAAATCGCTAATATTTTTGGTGCGCAAATTACATGATTGAACCACACACTGTGTTTGAGGAACAGTAAGAATAAGGTTTCTTTGGATATGTTGTTTGTAGTTCAGATGCTGCTGATTTTCGGGAGAGTGGTCTTCACTGCAATTGTAAAAGAAAGAAGTTAGTAATTTTGTGTGTTTATAGCACTGATGTTAATGTAGAAGTTGATTTTTATGTTTTTGTGGTAGTATTCTTGTTTGATATCTGAACAAAGTGTATGCATGCATTTCATTTGACTTTGTGCAGCCTTTATATTTTATTTACAATATGTTAGTTCAACATGCTTTGCAAATGAGTACAATTTTAAGTGCATGAAATTCACTTGGTTTTTTAAAGGTGTGTTGTAGATAGCAGACAGGTTTGGAAGTGACAGTTGATTATAGTAGATGGGAAAAATGTCAATAAGTTCATTTTATAGGTAGACATGCCAACAATCGGGAGCCCCTGAGAGGGAGATTTCACCACAGCAATCGGGAACATTTATTTTTCCCATAGGATTGCATTGGGGTTAGCATTAATTTAGGCGGGACACAGTAAAAATAGTGCGATTTTTCAATGAAAAATCATGAGTCTCGTGTCTAAATTGGGAGGGTTGGCATGTATGTATAGGTTATACGGGAGACAGTAAAAAATAATGCGATTTTTCAATGAGAAATCGGGAGTCTTGTGGTTAAATCGGGAGGTTGGCATGTATGTATAGGCTATGCAGGTTTAGTGGCATTACTCTGTTTATATGGATTCATAACAGTTGTACATTTACTGTGAATAAAATATGCATACCTGTAGTTTGTATTCATGCATGTGGAAATGAATGCAGCTGTAAGTAGAAACCTTGGAGACTTGTAGAGTAGTTTTTGTAGTAGGTGCTTTCCAATAATATGAGACTTGTACTCAGAGTGATCAACAGTACGTTTGAAGTGCGTAACTCTGATGATGGAGTTAGATGTAGAGGTTTTGGATGTGTTTGGTGGATGGTTGTGTGACTGCTTAGCTGTATCCAATGAGGGAATGGCACGAGAGTGATGTGGGAAGGGTAGAAGGGCTGGCCAAGAGTTACGTGCCGCGCGGACACCGCGGCTGTCCGCGGATAGGTCATGCCACATCCAGGGTTTTCCAGCAAATCCAGTATGGAAAGGGGACTGTAGGGATCAGCCAATCAGATGTTGACGTTGTGGATTTGGGTAGAAAGAGAGTGTGTGTAGTGAAGATGGCAGAGGTGGAGAAAGTCAGGGTGTTGGTGCTCGGAGATATGATTGTCCATGGTTTACAGTAGTATGCTCAATGCAGGCATGTGGCAAACAATTTTGATGTTTAAGGAGTGGAGGTGGTGTGGAGGGCTGTGCCTGATTGCAATGTAGAGGGAATTCTACAAGTTTGTGAAGATATGCGCAGGATAAACAGTCCCCATCTGGTAGTTTTGCACTATGGTGCTTTCCATTTGGGCTACGTCAGTGCCCCTACTTTGTTGGCAGATTTGGAACAGTTGGTTCAAGCAGTAATGAACATCCTTACAAATGTGAAATTAATTGTTTTTGGATTACTACCTAGGGCAATATGAGACAATAGTTCTGTTTTTTGTCCTCAGAAAAACATTGCTAGCTATGCAATCAATCGAGGCATGTGTGCTTTCATGCTTAGAGCTGGTATGTTTTTCTGTAATAATGAGAATATTGATTTGAGTAATGCTGTTTATTTTGAAGAAGATGGCATTTCTTTATCTTTTTTTGGAAATGCCATGCTGTTTTGGAATGTAAGGTTATGTAAAGATTTTAGTTGTAAAGTAAGAAACCCCCCCCCCAAAAAAAATATAAAATAACAGGTGTCTGTCAGGCATCGGCAATAAAAAAGGCTCTTTTCAGAGCCCACCTCAAAGGGGAAATGGGGCACACTATTTAAATTTACATTCACCACGCTCAGATTTTTGATATGTCCGCGGACATGGCGGTAGTCTGCGGACAGCGCGTATTACATACGGGGATTCTGAGGTAGAGAGGCATGCAAATGAGAATGAGCGTAGCTAGGGATTGGTCAGTAAAGTTGACTGGGTGTGTTGTGTAAGGAGAGATTTTGTCAGAACGTCTTTTTCCTGAGAGAAGAACAGATAGCAATGGCTGTGTGGTTCCAAAAACAGATTATCTGGATTTTGGGAGACTAATGGATACATTGGTTGGAAGTGCATGCAGAACGTTGTGGAGTAGCTGCAGATCTTGGACTCCCTCATTTGGAAGTGCACTGGCATGGAGTGCATGGAATGAAGTGGCTGGAATTGGTACCTCTCTGTGCTACTTTAGAGACAGAGCATCATCCAGACATAATTATAATTCATTGTGGAGGGAACAGTTTAGGACATGTGTCTGGAATTTCTTTGCAATTTGCAATGAAAGAAGCACTTGAGAAGGTCATTGACATGTTTCCGAATTCCCAAGTAATTTTTTCTCATATTGCGCAAAGACAAATGTGGCTGCGTTCTTCTTCATTTGGTCTACAAATGGAGAAAGCGAGGCGCAATGTCAATAAGGCTGTTTGTGCCTTTCTAAGAGATGTTGGCATGTCCTCTTTTCACAATGAAAATATTATGTTTCGTAGCACATACATTTTTCGCAGAGATGGAGTCCATCTTCTTTATGCTGGCGATCAGATTTTTCTGAGAAATGTACAAAATGCATTGTGACCTGTTTTGGAATTAGAGTCATCTATATTGCCGTAGATGTTGACGATTTCAAGTTTTTCAAACAAACAAAAACACCACCAAAAGGCTCTTTTCAGAGCCACCACTTTCTCCCAGAGAAAAGTGCATTGGTTTTGCTAGGGCAGCACCCTAAAATTTTATATGTCCTAGGACTGTCTGCGGACTTCCAAAAAATGCACAGGGCCCTGCACTGTTTATTTGCCACTTCTATTTTTAAACTGTGAAAGGCGGCTCTGCAAAGAGCCTTTTTTTGGGATTTTTGTTGTTTTATATATTTTTTTGTTTTTTTACACATGACGCACTAGGAGAGGAGGGAAAGGAGGGCAAGGAAGGGACATCAACCACGGGGATAAGAAAGGGCAGGTGGAGAGAGGAAGATGTAGGGTGGGCCTTACTTAGGTAGGTAGCAGGTCTTCTGGTGCTCCTTGACCATAGTCTCGAAAACACTTCGAAGACTCTCCCCCCTGCAGAGTACTGCGTCACAGTACATACACAATATTGTGACTGAATGGCCTGTGAAGCAGCTGGAGGGATGCGCTCTCCCACAGGAGTGTCTCTTGTGGTGAGAGGAGCGGAAACGGAGGATGCTGCAGAGGAACTCAACCTACTACGTTTATCTCAAGGTACAACCTTGCGAATGTCCACACTGTGGAACGATGTTAGGTGTCGCTTCATGGATGTCGTACCAAAGCTGTACGAACCACGTCTCCCACGACTCAGCACCATTTTGGACTGTTGCAGGTGACCTTGTTCGCACATGCTTTTGGTACGTTACCATGAATGGTTAACAACCGCCACACCCAAGACTCCCGGCGAGTGCTGGTAGTATGGAGTTCCTCGACCTCTTTCTCTTCATCCTCTTCATCCTCGTTCTCTACATCCTCACGCCTGTTCCCCTCTGCAGGCCCTTGGGGAGGTGGTGGTGGTGGAGGGTTTGGGGGTGGTGCTGAGGCAGATGTAGCAACAGCAGCATTGGATGCCATCAGGGTTGACGAGATAATCTCAGCAAGAGCAGCAAAGGCAGCAAAAGTCAATCTGCAATAGCCAGAAGTACAATGAAGATCAGCTCTGGGGTGTGGCCTTTTATAGGGATGGTGGGGTGTGCTTCGCGAACAGATCGAACACCTAAAAAAATTCCAAAAAGTATGTGGAAAGCCAGGGTCATTGTCTGGGACATGTGCAATGGTGAATTTTTACTGTAAAATAATTTGGATTGTCTGAATAAGTTCTTTTAAAATGTTGGGGAACCGGACAGTGTCCGCAAATTAGGACACACGCTCAGCGTGGGTGCGGTCACATGATGACGTTGGGAACACGTCCGCAAAGGGAATGGGTGTCCGCAGGACACCAAATGCACGGGAATGGTCGTGCGCATGTGCGGGTGTTCTACGGACAGTGTTCAGGTCCTCAAACAAATTAAAAGTGCGACACAAGTGAGTCGGAAAGTTACGAACAGGCGCGATGTTCGCAGGACTTACAGGTGTGGTGCATATGTGCGTAGATGTTCTGCAGACTGTACGGACAGGTATATTGTCCTTAGGACGCCTCCATTTTATTTGACTACGGACATCCCGGACACCGCGCGTGTTCTTAGGACACTTTCAACTTGGCTGCGGACGGTACGGACAGGTATAGTGTCCTTAAGATTCCTGCATTTTGTTCAGTTACGGAAATGCCGGACACCGGGTGTGTTCTAAGAACTGTTCCATCTTGGTTGTGAACGGTACGGACAGTTATAGTGTCCTTAGGACACCCCCATTCTGTTCATTTACGGACATCCCGGACACCGGGTGTGTTCTAAGAACAGTTCCAATCTTTGCTGCAAATGGTACGGACAGGTATAGTGTCCTTAGGACATCCCCATTTTGTTAATTACGGCCAGCCCGGACAGGCGCGCTGTCATGGTCAGCGCCACCACCGGGCACTGCTAAGCCTAACACCCAGGACATCAAAGATGACATCAAAAATGTCATTGATGACATCACTGATGACATCACATGTCTGACTCCCCCTTTTTTCCTTTCCTGACATATCTAGGCCACATGATTTTCTTCAGTAACAGTCAGGAACTAAAAATTGTAAATGTACTATATTCATAGACTTATCCTTCAAGTATGTTCTTACAATAATTCCCTTATGGTCCAGTCATATCATATGAAACATATACATAGGGGAAGACACAACCTTGAAAGACAGCAATCCTTTCTGTGCATTAAAATTCTCAGGAGATTTATCAGCACTTTTTGTTAGTTTTGATGTTTTTTTATTACTGTACTATCCCTGTATATGCTCATATTTTTATATGCTGTACTCACACTATTTTCCTTAGGCTCCAGGCACATCATGTGATATATATAGATATGGTAAGTAACAGCTTTGAAACAGAGCAATCATTTCTCTGCATAAAGGTAATCAGGTTATGACACTTTCTGCTACTATTGCTGTTTTTTTCTTACTTCAATTCCCTTGTATATATTCATATTTGTATGTGGTGTTGTCTCTTTGTGATTTGTCTATAATAATACAATTATGTAGTAAGTGGGTTCTATTACCTACTTATCACAAGTTTCACTGTACGCAAAATTCTAATATGAAAACAGTTAAAATTTCACTATTCAACATGGCAAGTTTATGAATATTGCATCTCCATCATGTATGCTGCACACAATGCCTATGTTTCTACATGAGTACCTTAGTATACTGGATTGAAGTTAATAATAGAATGCTATTTATGTCAATAGATAGCTTAATGCACTGATTAGCACTTGATATTTATTCCAATAATCCTTGACACTTTTTTTTATTAACATTACACTAAGAATCCCTTGTACAGACTTTTCATGAAAGGTAAACACACATGTGATGTCATCAGTGACGTCATCAATGACATTTGTGATGTCATCTTTGATGTCCTGGGTGTTAGGCTTAGCAGTGCATGGTGGTGGCGCGAGTTATGGTTGCTTAGCTTACCATAACTGGCGAATTTCAAGGGTTTTGCTGTTTTACTTGGAACCATAACGTCCCTTTAACAAAGTTTTTTCACTAAATTTCAAAGGTTTTAAGTAGCGCAACCTAACCATAACGTCCCCTTAACAAGGTTTTTTTACTGAATTTCATAGGTTTGTAGTAGCACAACTTAATAATAATAGCTTTGACTTTATGTTCATGTAATATGGAACATACTGAACCTCTTCTACTGAACATGATGTCCGCGAACTCTTTTAATGTCCACAGACATGTTCAGAGAACAGTACCACTACCTAAAAACTCTAGGGGGGTATGTTTGATTCTTATATCATAACATAGGAACATTAAACAAACTCAAAAAGCAGCACACATACACATTATATGTAGTAATACATAAGAAATGTAACCCATATATGTAACACACTAACTATTCATTTAAATGCAAATGGAATATACCACAAGAAGATAAATTGGTTTCCAACATAATTACCTCACAGGCACTACAGAACTAAGAACAAAACCAGACCTACAGAGTACTTAGAACATATCTTACCTGAAATAGTAAGTGTACTTCATTTTACTCATATATTTCTAAACTTTCTGTATTAGATAAAAAAAAAAAAATCATTTTTTTTCTCACAGAAATGTCTAGTACGCTGGAATGGCTAGAGGAGCATTTCCCACATGAGGAATGTCACAAGATAGTGAAACTAATGGTAAACAGTTTACAATATAAACCATTTAATTATTATTATTTCATAAACATTTAACATATATATATATATATATATTTTTGTACAGAGCATACCAAAATAGAAAATACCTCTGAAGAAGCTATTATGGAAAACACGCTTGACAGCATAAAAGAAAAAATGGATTTATTGTTGACCAATTTTAATAATTTGAAAACTTTTGTTGAAGATCATTTTAAAACAAAAACCTCATACCATTGCCCCACATGTACTTGTCCCCCCTCACCATATCCCAGTCAATTATCCCCAAACACTCTCCATAACCCAAAACGTTTTGATGAGACTTCCATCCCTTCTTCACCAGATACCAATCATGTTGAAACCCCTAATTCTCCTGTTTTTGTTTCTGTTTCTGCCTCACCTTCTCTGTCATAAATTATTAATATATGTTAAATAAAGTTACATTTTTATATTGTGTTGTATTAGTTTCTTTTTTTTGTTTTAAAAAACAATGTAGGTGTCCGCAGACAGCGCGGATGTTCTAAAATGTTCGTAAATAAACGTAAATGGAGGTGTCCTGAAGAACACTATACCTGTCCGTGCTGTTCGCTAGCAAGTTGAAACTGTTCTAAGAACACAATTGGTGTCCTGAAATGTTCGTAATTAAACGAAAATGGAGGTGTCCTAAAGAACACTATACCTGTCCATACTGTTCGCTAGCAAGTTGAAACTGTTCTAAGAACACAATTGCTGTCCTGAAATGTTTGTAAATAAACAAAAATGGAGGTGTCCTGAAGAACACTATACCTGTCCGTACTATTCGCTAGCAACATGAATCTGTTCTAAGAACACAATTGCTGTCCTGAAATGTTCGTAAATAAACGAAAATGGAGGTGTCCTGAAGAACACTATACCTGTCCGTACTGTTCGCTAGCAAGTTGAGACTATTCTAAGAACAAAATTGATGTCCTGAAATGTTCGTAATTAAACAAAAAAAAAAGTGTCCTAAAGAACACTATACCTATCCCTACTGTTCGCTAGCAAGTTGAAACTGTTCTAAGAACACACGCGGTGTTCTGAAATGTTCGTAAAGAAACGAAAATTAAAGTGTCCTGAAGAACACTATACCTGTCCGTGGTGTTCGCTAGCACATTGAAACTGTTTTAAGAACACAAGCGGTGTCCTGAAATGTTCGTTTGCCGTGTGTATAATTACTTCAGGACCCGAACAGTGTCCGTAGAACATCAACGCGCATGCGCAAACCAATGTCCGTGCATTTGGTGTCCTGTGGACAGGCGCTTCCTTCGCGGACATGTTCACGATGGGATCATGTGACTGCGCCCACGCTAATCGTGTGTTCTTAATGCGGACACTCTTCGTGTCTCTGAACAATTTAAAAGTACTTTTTCAAGTAATCCACAATATTTTTCAATAAAAACTCATCATGGCACAAGTCCCACATAGTAATCCTGAGTTTCTACATACGTTTTGAAACTTTTTGAACCCTCTTTTGTGTTTGATCTGTCTGCGGACAGCGCACATGTCCGCGGACCGCATACAAGCACCCCTATATAAGACTATGCCCTAGAGCTTATTCTCATTGTGTTTCTGACTATTCTTCAGAGCACTGCGATTTTTCCTGCCACTTGCAGATATCCATCTTCAACCTAATGGCAACTATGGCTCCACTGCTGCCAGCCAGTGCTGTATCTGCCTCGGCACCACCCCCACCCCCTCCACCACCACCACCTTCCCAAGGGCCTGAAGAGGAGAACAGGAGTGAGGATACAGAGGAGGAAGAAGAGGATGACGAGAATGAGGTAGAGGAAATCCCTACTACCCGCACTAGGCGTGAGTCTTGGGTGTGGCGGTTGTTTACCATTTATGGGAACGGTCCTAAGGCTCGTGCGAACCGTGTTGTGAAAACAGAAAAATAATATGAGGCCGGGAAGCCCAAAAAGAAACACACCAAAACAGGTTACAAAGAAACATACAAGTGCTTTATTTCAAGCTACAACAGTTACCAAGTCAATTGACAAACGGATAGCTATTCGGCTCTCAGTATAACATAACGAACTTCAACGAGGGTTCGATGTGTTAGTGAGAGAGCGCATATTGGAATACCCGGGCCTTTTATACAATTTGTCCAGCCCTTGGCCAACCCTCTTGCGGGTTAACCATTCTGCGAAATATTTTAATGCTGGTGTTAGGGTTCCTTGCCAGGTCAATCCTTTAATATATGCATTTCGATTAGTTTAGCTGATATAAGTAGTACATTTACATATAGGTCAACAGTAGGACAAGGTCTCCGTTCGCGACCCCGACAAGTGGCCTGCAGGCATATTATTATTCAGTTGTACGGAGGTCACAATGGCCAGAATCTTACTCAGAATGTCATTTGGCCTCCATTTTGATGTTCAGGGTGACTTCTACATAACAAGAGAACCTAAAATGGCGGTTTAATCCAAGGTGGCGGCTTACATTGGTTTCTCTAAGGTCAAGACCTTGCCGTGGAGTTTGTTCGCACATGATGTTTAGACAACTTGGCGTAGGCCAATACACATACAATTGTTACAATAGGAGGCATAATATTGTTTCTATTCCGACAAACCCTCCTTTTGGCCTATGCCAAGTGCTAATACCATTTCTAATGTCTTTGTAAATAACTCCATGCATTGTCGTCCATACATCCTGAATCGTTATCTGTAATATCTATAGCCATTAGGTCGTTCACCAGAACCTCTTGCAACACAAACTCTTTAGATGCTGTATCTGGGGCATACATTTTGTGCCCTATCATGCTCACTGCCTGAGCGCAACATCCCCCTAGCATTGCACATATACTAGGTAGACATTGGATACAGCAACAAAGGAGTAGCAGGATTCCCAAAATAACCAGTATGACAGAAAGCACCTTCCAACCCCAGGATCGTAGAGAATCCCAGAACCAAGCACTAATACTCCAATCTCCCACAGGAACATGCACTTCTGAACTAAGGACGTGCAAGTTCTGTATTGCTTTGAAAATTGTCGGTGAGGAATCTGGTACGAAAACACAAGCGGACCCCACTAATTTACATACTCCACCACGTTCTGCCAGAATGACATCTAATGCCATCCGGTTTTGGAGCGCTACCAATCTTATTGCTTTCTGTTCAGTGTCATATTGTAGAGTATATCCGTGGTCCGGTTGATGGTTCTCTCCAGTACTCTTGCTAGCCCCCTAATATTTTCAGAATTTGCTATCTGTCCCCAAAAGGCACAACTGATTTTGTTATATCTCCCAATATTTGCCCAGGGGTATCTCCATTCTCGTCCCGCCGTGGGCGAGCCTTAGAAACTTCCAATATACTAGCTATGAATACCCCAGGTAACAGAATTCCTAAATAACAGGTTCCCTGCCAATCCTTGGGCAACCAGGGAAATGCTGTACTACCGCAAACGAAATAGACAGGCCCCCCCTACATACAGAGGCCTGTTCTCTCCGGTCAAGTTTACAATGTTCACACAACCTTCAAAATCTCCCATTGACCGAGTCCCATTTCTTTGTACACAGAAGGGGACTAGATCGGGGCTATGGTTAATGGAGTAGGAAGGAGGCACAGCGTACTTATTCCCTATCAAAACCATTTTAAAGGAGATTAGAGTTTGGAAAGGAAGAGACAGTTTATCAGATGGCCTAATAGAAGCAACATTAGGCTTACTTCTATTTTCAAAAAGCGAGCATCCCAGGGGAGTCAATTCACGTTTCTCAAAATTATTTAAATTAGTTCCATCAAAGTTCCCTGAGATGCTGTCATTCCAACGGCCAAAGAATAGTGCTCTAAGAGAGGCATAGCAAGCAGTCGTTAAAGGTAAAGGGTGAATATACCATCCTAGCCCCTTGTTCCCATGTTGCGGTTAATGGGTGCAGATCCAGCAATTACTCTTATTAAAAATGTCATGCGTTGAATTCATTATTATCATTAAAGTGTTATTATGGTACTTTCGTCTATGCTGGGAGTCCCTAGGTGACAGAGTATGAAGGTGTACAGAGGGAGTCAAAGCAGTAGGTACAATTTCAATTGGCAGAAGAGGCTCTAGAGGATACATTTCTTCAAAGTACCAGAGTCCCACGGCAGTAACTATACAAATTCCAATTACTATTATCACAAAACAGCAATACGTTTTCGGGGCCCAGGCACATTGTTCATTGTCCAAGTTGGTCACCCCCTTATTTACAAGTCCAATGCGAGCAGCAGTGGTGGAGGTGGCAGGCATCGTAGTTTCTCAATCAACGACCCCAATGTTCATTGCTGGCGACACTACGGTTGCGCGACTTCTTAGTCCTTCCCCAACCCTAGCCAGCAGAATCCCCTTTCTTTCAAAAACTTTCTTTTGCAAGAACAAAACTCTCAATGACTCTTTTTCTTTTCCAGATGCACAGGCAAAACCTGTGCTGTAGTTCTATTTTCCTCGTCGAAGGTCGTACCTGGTGATTCCCGGTACTGTTTGATCCGGAAATAAGGTAACATCACTTCCTGAGGGAAGCAAAGTATCAGAGGCGACGGAAGTCGCAGAACTTGAAACAACGTTTTCCTGAAGTGACCTTTCCAAAGAGTGTGGAGACAAAATGGACTGTTCCCCAAGCTCTACGGGCTCAGAGGGATTCTCCGACACACTCACAGTGCTATCTGCTACTCCAGGATCTGAGAGTGTAGCATCGGCGAGGGGTTCTGCTTCTTCTGTAACGTGTGGCGTCGGGTGAGGAAGTTTCTTGACATGCGTCGCGTGGATCCAATGCTTCTTTCCAGCCACCCGCACTGCTGTCTGGGTGACCAACAGCACCTGGTAGGGTCCCCACCAGCGAGGTGCGAGGCAGGAAGACCTTTCGTAGGCCTTCACCAGGACCCAACTTCCAGGCTGAATATTGTGTCCTGGGCCCGTAAACCGTACAGGTAAAGCTGATTGAACCTGATGATAAATGAGATACAGATTTTTAGTCAACTGGTTACAGTAGTCTACAAGCAATACATTTTCAACCTCCCTCAATGCTTTAGGCTTCGGAAGACCCCAAATATTAGCAGGTCTCCCCATCACTACCTCAAATGGAGAGAGCCCAGTCTTAGTTTGAGGTGTGGCACGCATGGCAAACAATACAATAGGTAAGGCGTCCGGCCATTTCAGTTTGGTGCCGGCGCATGTTTTAGCAAGCTTATTCTTTAGGATACCTTTATGTCTCGCTACCAACCCAGCACTTTGAGGATGTCTAGCCGAGTGAAATCGCTTTTCAATGTGTAACGCTGTACATATCTGTAAAATTACTGCTGCAACAAAATGGGGACCGTTGTCCGACCAAATTACTCTTGGCAGCCCAAATCGTGGAAAGAATTCCTTTACCATAGTCTTCGCAGTGGTCATGGCAGTAGCATCCTTAACGGGGAAAGCCTCAACCCATTTACTAAAAGCACAAATGATCACAAGGACATATTTTAGATTGTTACACCGTTCCATCTCAATAAAATCAAAGTGGATGACCTCAAAGGGAACAGAAGGAGGCCCAAAACTACCGTCCCCTTCCCCACATTGTGCTGTAAGCATATCATGCAATTTTGGACATAGCGCTGCGCGATCTTCAAAATTTTATCATTTACCCAGACTTGTTCTAACATTTTCGTGATCTACTGAGCACACACATGCGTAGTACCGTGTGCCATCGTAACCATCGCCAGCACATATGAATCAGGGAGCAACCATTTCCCTTCAGATGTATCCACCCAACACCCATCTTCATCTAGTTTCCCCATCCCTTCGGCCCACTTTTTAGACTCTTCTATCGTGGCATCAGCTTGGATATCTCGTACAGACCCAATCCCCTCATCCATTACATAAGCATCTTTTGTTTCTCTTAGAGCATACATGTCTGCGCTAAGGTCTGTGGCCGTTTGCCTGGCTATCTGGTCAGCAAAAGCGTTCCCTTTTCCCACATCATCTATGACCTTACGATGTGCTGCACATTTCATGATCCCTAACTGACTAGGGAGCGCGAGTGCCGAGAGCAATGCTGAATCTTGGTCCCATGTGAGGTTAGGAACCCTCTTTCCGACCAGAGCCTCCCAAAGTTGTGAGCCACCCCAAAGGCGTACTGGCTATCAGTATATATGTTTACTGTATGCCCTTTGGAGAGTTCACAAGCTCGGTCAACGCTATAATCTCTGCGGCCTGCGCGGAGTTGTGCGGAATTCTCTTAGTTTCAACAACCGTACTCAATGTAGTAACTGCATAGGCAGCTGTAGATGTACCATCCGGGAGTTTGAAGCAGGAGCCATCACAAAACAGCTCCCCTTCCGCATTGCCCAAAGGAGTATCTATAAGGTCTATCCTGCCCTTCGTTTCCTGTTCAGAAGTATACAGGCAGTCATGTGATTCTTCGTCACCGCAAACAGTATTTTGCGGGAAAGGTAGGAGTTCAGCCGGATTAAGAACACAACACCTCTTAATGTGAATGTGAGGGGCAAACAAAGTTAATTCATACCTCGTCAGCCGTGCAGAGGTGAGGTGCTGTGTTTGGGTTTTATTCAATAGGACATCTACAGAGTGAGGTACGATCAGGGTTAAATCATGGCCTAATTCCATTCCCTCACTCTGTTGTACAGACGCGGCAGCAGCAGCGACAGCTCACAAACATCTTGGCAAAGCGCATGCGACAGGATCAAGGGCGGAAGAGTAGTAGCCGCACGGCCTATTCTTCCCTCTGTGTTCCTGTGTTAACACAGCCAAAGCACATCCATCACATTCATGCACAAACAACACAAAGGCCTTATTGTACTTTGGAGTACCCAGAACCAGTGCAGAGCATAACGCGGCTTTGAGAAGCTCAAATGATCGTTGATGTTCCAACTTCCATGGCAGCGGTGAAGAAATGCCCTTCTTCGTCAAGTCCAACATCGATTTTATCACTAGTGAGAAGTTCGGGATCCACAGCCTACAGTAAGAAGCCATACCTATTAAGGCTCTGACTTCCTCCTGTGTATTTGGAACAGACATGCCAGAAATGTGTTTTATTCTTTCGGGTGTCAATCTTCTCCCCTCCTTTGACAGGAGATAGCCTAAATAGGCGACCTCCTGACAACAATATTGAAATTTCTTAAGCAAAGCTTTATGACCATGTTCAGCCAAATGAATAAGCAACAATACAGTGCCTTCTTTACAAGCACTTTCAGAATCTGCAGCTAAAAGCAAGTCATCGACATACTGAAGCAGTGTACAAGTAGATGGCAATTCAAGGGTGTCAAGCTGCTCTTTCAAAGCCCTACTATAAATGCTTGGACTTTCAGTATAACCTTGAGGTGCACAAGTAAATGTGAACGAACGTCCCCCCAAGGTGAACGCGAACAAATATCTACTATCCTTATGTATAGGAATACTGAAGAAAGCATTCTTCAGATCCACAACACTAAAGTGAGTAGCTGTAGCAGGGATCATCGTTAGTATCGTTGTCACATCAGGCACAATTGGAATTGGCGACAACTTTATTCATAGCGCGTAGATCAATTATGAAACGGAATGGGTTGCATTGTCGCCTTTCTTGTACACCGGTAAAATCGGACTGTTACATAAACTACCTGCAATCTCTTCGATCACTCCTCGATGCACAAAATCAGAGACAATGCACTTCAAAGCACGCTCGCCCTCAACTGATATTTTATATTGTGGAATGCGTGGTAGTTTAGCATGTTTCAAAACTATTTTAACGGGTTCAACCTGTAGTACCCCGACATCATTGTCGTCAACCGCCCACAAACATTCCGGTACAACGCTAAACTCAGGAGGCAATGGTCGAGTCAAAAACTGAGAACTGGGAAGTTGCTGTGGTGAAACCGTCAGTCGCACTCCGTCAGAGGAACAATGAATTACTGCATTTAGTTTCTTCAACAGATTTAACCCCAGCAAATTCTCTCCACAGTTTGAAGTCAAGAGGAATGGACAGTGGTCCGTAAAGGGACCCAAAGAAACAGGCACCGGCGAAGAAACCGGACAAGCAACTGGTATGCCAGAAAACCCTACAGAAACATTAGTTTGCCCTGACAGTGGAATGTTTGGAACCCGAGAATGATTTTGACTAACAGGAATAGGTGAAGGTTCCAAACCCTGCTTCGGGCAATCCTAACAAAATAAAATGTCGTCGGAAGGAAGCTCTTCAGAAAGGTAGGTAGCAGAAGGGTGATCAAATGTGTTTCTCGTGTCCACACTCGAAGTCTGATTATCCTGTGAAAAAGGTTGCTGAGGATCTTGTGAGAACTGACCTCTATCAGGGCCCCACTCGAAGGCAACCTCTAGGTCGTCTACCCATACTACCAAATGTGTTGTTTGACCTCTGTCAAAGGACAGGGCACTGTACACGCCAATGACCTTCCTGGTGGCAATAGGCACATTGATTAATATTCACAGGACCCAAGGGGACGTTCCCTTTCGGAACATGCTGACCTCTGGTCTGTGAATTACCTCCTCTGGGATTTCTAACAATTTGCTGTAACAATACTTTAGTCTTCAAATCTCCTTTCCTCTTCTCTATTCTCTCTTTTTCATTATTAACACGGTTCTCATAATACTGAGCCATGTGCAAAACTTCAGATTGGGATTTCGCCTGTCAAGCGCTCTCAGAGGGCATAATCTGTGACTGGATGTCGGGCAGCAATCCACGTACAAATTTGTCCACAAACAACCTTTTCCCAGACTCTGTGCCCAAGTCCTGTGCACTGAAGTCATAGAATACCTGTTCGAATCGATTAAAGAATTTGGTGTTACCTTCAGATTTTCCTTGAACACAGGCCGTAAGCTTGTCCCAAATAATTATTTTCTCCGAAATTATGGTTTTCAATTTTGCGACAATTCTATCAGGCAAAGTGAGTATTACCTGACGTGGTTTCTCACCAGCTGGCCTTTCCCCATCAAACCTAGTTATGTTAGCCCACGTATCTCCCAACCCTGGCACATCGTCTGTTGTTCGAACCTGCTTCCATAAATCTACGGGCAGGAGTACAGGGAATAGCAAGACAATATCACTTAGGGTGAACACAGAGGATTGTAAAACGGATTATATCTCTTTGTAGAATCCTGTCGGATTTTTCCTAATATCGGGAATTGATTGTCTAATAGTGTTCACTTCCTGTCGCAAAAACGGAACGTGAACAAATTGCGATACATAATGTGCAGGGATGTCCACAGCGGGTGCGCCTGTCCCAACGTTAGCGGGAATCTCAACCTTTGGGACAAATGTCGGAGGAACCTCTGTCATTGGCAACTGAGATATAGGTAATTCCGATCGCTTACTAAGCAACAGAGCCAGGTCGAGCGCTAAGGCAGCCGAAGAAGTGTCAGACGAAAAAGCCCTCTTACAAATACCCAATAACTCTATAGGACAACTAACCTTCTTCCTTACACATTCATCCTGCAGGTACTGTACCATTACCTGAATCACCTTCCTCTGCATTTCTGCTGTATACTGACTATACGTGTCATAATTCATTCATCCAGCGGTATCGATGAATCCGAGATCCATCGAATCGCATCTTTGGTACAAATTCGTACTTCCTCAGATGCCGATTTACGACACGGAAGGAACCATTTCTGTACATACATACTGTCGTCTTCACCATCCTCATCCCGTAATCTTTGTAAGTCCCTCCTATACTCAAATAACCTCTGAACATGACCATGTACTTTCTGCTCAGTGTCCCTCGAAAGCGCTAAAGTATTTAGATCCCTCAACCCTTGTGGGAGATCCGTATTATGTAATCTACCCCACATTACACATAAATGAGTCCCCAAACCTTCAATAAAAACATTTTTCTCGGGAAAATTGCCCATATTTGATAATGTGGAGAAAACGTCAGCTTGATCACCTCTCTCCATACAATGCTTAGCCCATGCAAATAATTCCCGTTTCTTTTCTGCAGAGACAGTATTTCGAGTAACAATCTTTGACCCCGCACCCTGATCAACTTCAGTCAGTACAGAACCACTCGGGAACAGAGGTGCGGGCAAATTCAATGGAGGTGCGACTATCGGCGCAAGGGATAGGGGTGGTAGAGTAGGTGGAGGAACAACAACTAGAGGAATAGGAACAATAGGTTGTACAGGGGGAACAGGACTAACAGCAGGAATAACAGCAGGAATAACAGCAGGAATGGGCAGAGCACCAGGGAGAGGATCATACGGATGTGGCGCAGAGGCACCAGGCCTGCATTCGTTTAACAATTTATCAATAAATTCTTCGGAAACATGAAAATCTTTAGAGGGATAGATTTTCTGGATACCGAGTGAGAAAGCCCTATCCATATTCTTGACTGACTCTGAATGTATTTCCTTATCATATAACAACACCTTTTTGGCATTCGTTTTATGACGGCGTGCAGGTTTATCCCTAATTTTAAGCTGCTGCAATGCTTCTTTTTTCCAATTCTGCAAAACATCAAATGCTGCAGGTCTGGCCTTCTTCTTTAGCAAGACCGATTCTAGGTATTCAATAAGGGGGATCTCGAAACTGCCATTGATTGGCCACTGAAATTCGGAGGCATGTCTGGTTTGTCTGTGCCAAATATCATTAGATACTATATATACTTCCAATGCCATGCTTACAGTACATAGTACACGCCGGCGACCCCTCCTGTGGTGCCGGGTGGCTAAATTCCAAAGATTGTCGATCGCTGCGGAACAGAGCCCTAAAGCAGCTAGACAATTTCCCAGGCATTTCACAAAAAATTGGTGTTACCTGGTCAATAATTGTGTCTGCAGATACAATACGCCAAATTCAAATTGTCAGGGTTAAATTAAGAGTCGGGTCACGACTACACCTGACCAAACCTAAGGAGGACCGTACGGTTTACCAAAGAACTTACCTAATGAATTTTACCTTGTGTTTGGTGGTTTCAACAAATCTGCCCGCCTCAAAAATCTACCCTCGTCAAGATGCCGTGTCAGACCACACGACTATCGTCCAAGGATCGGATCGTGCAGCGCTGCCGAGGTATCGCGTCTCGTTCGGTCGGGCCCGCAGTATCACACCGTCCGATCCCGGTTCGATAGTCTGCGTCAATCCTTCAATGATCCGGCATTAATCTTGAGGGTCCCTGTTCGGGCGCCAACTTTGAAAACAGAAAAATAATATGAGGCCGGGAAGCCCAAAAAGAAACACACCAACACAGGTTACAAAGAAACATACAAGTGCTTTATTTCAAGCTACAACAGTTACCAAGTCAATTGACAAACGGATAGCTATTCGGCTCTCAGTATAACATAACAAACTTCAACGAGGGTTCGATGTGTTAGTGAGAGAGCGCATATTGGAATACCCGGGCCTTTTATACAATTTGTCCAGCCCTTGGCCAACCCTCTTGCGGGTTAACCATTCTGTGAAATATTTTAATGCTGGTCTTAGGGTTCCTTGCCAGGTCAATCCTTTAATATATGCATTTCGATTAGTTTCGCTGATATAAGTAGTACATTTACATATAGGTCAACAGTAGGACAAGGTCTCTGTTCACGACCCCGACAAGTGGCCTGCAGGCATATTAATTATTCAGTTGTACGGAGGTCACAATGGGCAAAATCTTACTCAGAATGTCATTTGGCCTCCATTTTGATGTTCAGGGTGACTTCTACAAAACAAGAGAACCTAAAATGGTGGTTAAATCCAAGATGGCGGCTTACATTAGTTTCTCTAAGGTCAAGACCTTGTCGTGGAGTTTGTTCGCACATGATGATTAGACAACTTGGCGTAGGCCAATACACATACAATTGTTACAATAGGAGGAATAATATTTTTTCTTTTCCGACAGTGTCATCTGCAATGAGTGCAAAATGATACTCAGTCGCGTGAAGCACGGTTCGTACAGCTTTGGGACCAGGACCATGAAGCGACACCTGAGATCATTTCACTCTGGGGCTATTCGCAAGGTTGTACCTTGCGAAGAACATAGTAGGTTGATTTTCTCTACTTCATCCTCCGTTTCTGATCCTGTCACCACAAGGACCACCTCTGTGGGACAGCGTCTTCCTCAAGCTGCCTCACAGGCCATACAGAATTCTGATGACCCTTACCTTTCGAGGGTCACAGTTGTATGTATGTACTGTGACACAGTACTCTGCAGGGGGGAGCGACCTCAGGGTGCTTTTGAGACTATCGTCTCAGAGCACAAGAAGACCTGCTCACTACCCAAATAAAACCCACTCTACATCTTCCTCTCTCAGCTCGCCCTTTCTTATCCCTGGGGTTGGTGTCCCCCCCTTTACCCTCCTTTCTCTTCCTCTCCTAGTGTGTCGTGTATAAAAAACCAAAAAAATAGAAAATAACAAAAAAAAAAAAAAAATAAGGCTCTTTTGAGAGCCGCCTTTCATAGTTAAAAAATAGAAGTAAAGATAAATGAAGCAGGGCCCTTTGTATTTTTTAGAAGTCTGTGGACAGTTTGCGAACATCCAAAAAATTGGGGTGCTACCCTATTATAACCATTGCATTTTTCTCTGGGAGGAAGTGGTGGCTCTGAAAAGAGCCTTTGGGAGGTGTTTGTATGCCAAAAATTATAAATACTTAACACCTACTTCAAAATGGATGCTGTATTTCTAAAAAAGGTTGCAATGCATTTTGTACATTTCTCAGAAAAATCTGATTGCCAGCATAAGTAAGATGGACTCCATCTCTGCGAAAAATGTATGTACTACGAAACATAATATTTTCATTGTGAAAAGAGGACATGCCAAAATCTCTTAGAAATGCACCAACAGCCTTATTAACATTGTGCCTTGCTTTTTCCATTTGTGGACCAAATGAAGAAGAACAAAGCCACATTTGTCTCTGCGCAATCCGTGAAAACATTACTTGAGAATTAGGAAACATCTCCATGACCTTCTTTCATAGCAAATTGCAAAGAAATTCCAGACACATGTCCTAAACTGTTCCCTCCACAATGAATTACAATTGTGTCTGGATGTTACTGTCCGAAAATTTAACAATATCCAAACAGATAAATCAATACCACTAAAATATATCAATAAATAGACAGTTGGAATACGCCAATTGGTATCTAACTGTCCCAAAATGTAACAATAGCTAAACAAGTAAATCAATACCACTAAAATGTATCAATAAATAGACAGTTAGAATACGCCTACTGGTATCTAACTGCTCCAAAATTTTATAATATCCAAACAAATAAATAATATGTTACTGCTCCAAAAAAATGCAACAACCCAATGTATAAAGCATTAGCCAGAAACAACAAGTGAACACTGAAAACAAACAAACAAATAAACTGTAGCATAACAGAAAAAGTTTTTTTTTTTTAATCCAACATGGATTTTTTTTTCTCCCACAGACCCAATGATTTTAGCAACGAACACAGAAACTGAGCAAATTGCACAGTACTCTGGTTTGTAATGTACTAAATATGAGGGTCCAACAAAAAAAAAAATGTTGATTATACAATGTAATAAGTCATTACAAAATACTAATACTAACATGCTATTTTCTTTTATCACAGAAATTAACAAGAAATACATGTACTCCAGTTACTAAACCAAACAGTAAGTATATTATACACTCTATGACATGGCCACAACCATCGCAGCATATCACACCCATAATATCTTATAACTTTGTTCCTTATAAATTAGATTTTGACTCAAAGTTATAAGCAACTATAACTGTGATATGCCGCGGTGGTTGTGGCCAGGGCATAGAGTGTTGGGTGCATGACCAAATGGTCATGCACCCAACACTCTATGCCCTGGCCACAACCACCGCAGCATATCACACCCATAGAGTCAAACATTTCAACTATGGCCTATGGAAACTTTTAATGTCCGCGGACATTTGCCAGCGAACAATACGGACAGCGTCTTCAGGACACCCTCTACGAACATTTCAGGACACCACGAGAGTTCTTACAACACATTCAACTTGCTAGAGAACAATACGGACAGCGTCTTCAGGACACCCCCTACGAACATTTCAGAACACCGCGAGAGTTCTTAAACACTTTCAACTTGGCAACGAACAATACAGACAGCGTCCTCAGAACACCCCCATTTTTTTTATTTGCGAACATTTCAGGACACCGCAAGTGTTCTTAGAACACATTCAGCTTGCCACAAAACAATACGTACAGCGTCCTCAGAACACCCCCATTCTATTTATTTGCGAACATTTCAGGACACCGCAAGTGTTCTTAGAACACATTCAGCTTGCCACAGAACAATACGGACAGCGTCTTCAGGACACCCCCTACGAACATTTTAGGACACCACGAGTCTTCTTAGAACACAATCAACTTGACAAAGAACAATACAGACAGCGTCTTCAGGACACCCCCTACGAACATTTTAGGACACCACGAGTGTTCTTAGAACACATTCAACTTGCCATCGAACAATACGGACAGCATCTTCAGGACACCCCCCTACGAACATTTCAGGACAACGGGTGAGTTCTTAGAACAGACCCCCATTTTGTTTATTTGCGAACATTTCAGGACACCGCAAGTGTTCTTAGAACACATTCAACTTGCCAGAAAACAATACGGACAGGGTCTTCAGGACACCACTTACAAACATTTTGGGACACCGCGAGAGTTCTTAGAACACTTTCAACTTGACAACGAACAATACAGACAGCGTCCTCAGAACACCCCCATTTTGTTTATTTGCGAACATTTCAGGACACCGCGAGTGTTCGTGGAACAGTTTCAGCTTGCTTGCGAACAAAACGGACACATATTGAGTCCTCAGAACACCACCCATTCAGTTTATTTAGAACATTTCAGAACACCCATGATGTCCGCAGACAAATCAAACACAAAAAGAACGTCTACCACATAAAAAAGCACATAAACCCTCCCACCCTCCCCAAACACTCCTACACACCAACACACTCTACTAAATACACATTTTGAACAAACATTCACCGCGCTGTCCGCGGACGTCCGCGAATCCAAGATGGCGGGCGCTACCGAAAATCTGACGCGCTTCACACCGTCCAATCAGCGAACACGCCGTATGTCCGCGGACATGGCGCAAGCCACTCGCCCAATCAGGACACTGTCCGTGGAGCGAACAGGGAAGTGTGTCTGCGGACCACCGAACACAGATATCACTAATTTCTTTTTGCCTACTTTTTGGTCATTTTAAAAAAAAACTACCAGATGGATTTTCACCAAATTTGCAAAAGCACGCTTTCGGGACCAAGCTGCTGCTCCTGGTCTAAATTTGGTGAAAATCCGTCCAGCGGTTTGGGCTGTAGGCGTGAGCAAAAATATATTCCCATTCAGTCTATGGGAAAAAAATAAATTTTGGTACCCCCCCTATAACCTTTCCCCCCCTGGACGAATCATCACCAAACTTTGCAAAAAAATTCCGAGTGGGCCATATACTTTTTTTGCAAAGTTTGGTGAGGATTCGTCCAGGGAGAGCAAAGTTATAAGCCACCCAAAAAGGGCTCTTCCTATGGAAACAGCAACTTAACCATAACTACATGGCCACTACCGTGGCCATGTAATATAGATTGAATTAAATCAAATTTCACAAATAGGTTAATATTTGCCACCAATTCTGTAGCAACACAAGAACAAAATAACTTCCGTAAAGTACCGGCACAGAGAGGAGACTAAAATATGCAGTTACAATAGTTTCCTTTTAAATCACCCACCAATACAGAAAAGAACAATTCAAGACACACAGTGAGTGCAGATTTAAAACACAATAGGCCTCATTACGACCCCGGCGCTAAACCATGGCGCTATTAGCACCATGGTCCATACCGGGGTCCGCCATGGTGAATGGCGGAATTACCGCCCCATTCCAAGGTTGGCGGGGTGGTAATTCCCCATTCACCATGGGCCCTTCCCCATTTTTGCCCCATAGGGCTCAATGGGAATGGGGAAGGCGCTAAGTACGGTGCCGCAAATTGCGGCACCGTACTTAGCACCAAGGTCCCTTTGCGGCACCCTACTTTAACGGCTGGTAAAACCAGCCGTTAACGTCGGGTCCCGCAAAGGGACCTTGTAATTAGGCGCTAATAGGTTAACGGCGCCGCAGCCTTTTGCGGCCGGGTTAACCCATTAGCGCCTGGGTCGTAATGAGGCCCAATGTGATGATACCTTTCCTCCCAGCAACCCCCACCCTCCAAACATAAATTAGGCTTGACTCCTTTGAATGGAAGGCAGTGGCAGGGAGTGGGAACACAATGGGAAAGTCAGATTTTGAGTATTAATCACAGAAACAGCATGGGAGACAGAAAAGTAATGGGAATATTTGTTTTGCTACACCCAACAAGAACAGGTAGGGCGTTAGGGATTTTGGTCAGAGCACAGTGGGAAAATCAGTTTTTGGATTAGGATCACTGATACAATGTGAGGAAGAATGAAAAACAAGGGATAATTCGTTTTGCAGAGCACAATGGGAAAATCGTTTTGGGATATAAGCACAGCTACAATGTGAAAGAATGAAAAGCAGGGGGAAATTCGTTTTTGCAGAGCACAATGGGTACACAGTGGCAATTTCGTTTGCACCTTGCATATGCACAGGCACCTCTAGGCTTCCCACTTCTAATTTAGAATGAAGGGCGTCAATGGGGAATTTTGTTTTTATATCCTGCGCACACACGTGGAACAGGGCTTTGGGGTGAATTTAATCGGGCAAATCTTTATGACTATACCGGCTCACAACACACCGAGAAGAGTTTGTTAGTTTTGAATGTCAACAAACACCCCCTGTGATTTCTATAGGGGAATTGATTGATTTACTTTGATTAAATATGCTAGGGATCTACACAGACAAACAGGATATCTATCTGTGGGAGAATAACTAAAACCATGCTGGAAGAATATAGGGCCTACACAATCTATGGGTTTGGGGGTGGTTCTACTTACAGGAGAGGTCTGGAGATGGCATGAGGGAACATCAGAGCACTGCTGGGACAGTGAAGGGTTAGTCAAGGATCTCCTCTGATTCCTCCAAGGGGTCCCAATCAGCTTCTATGTCTCCAGGTTCCAGTCTCCAATGCAAAATTAGGCCTCTCTGCTGGGATGTTATTCGCCTGGTTTCAGCAGCAGGTCACCTCTTGGAATTATGTAAGACGTCCAGCTCTGATGCAAAATAGGCTTATTTATAGGGCGAATTACATCAATAACTTGTCATAATTCCTGCGAAAGGGATTGGCTAATGATCACTACCCACCTCCCACCGGTATGCTGATAGGACAAGGTGATTGGGGAGTGCTTTGGGATAGCTGTGGGAGGAGAGAGTTTCATCATCTCACTTTGACAGGTGGGCTCGATCTGCATTGAGCTCACAAAATATCTCAACATGGCAAGTACCCTGATTTTTCAATTCTTTACATGTATGAGTACATTTTTGAGAACTATATTTTAAGGCGAATCAGATGAGACTAGTCTGGACTGTGCAGGCCCTTCCTATGCATAGGTACAGTTTTTCTCCATTTACTCAGGAGCCATATCAGTGAAAAACATGCCACTTTACAATCTTCATATTAATTAGGACCGGCACACGCATATCAACTTTCACATCTCTCGGAATTAAGGGAAGGCCAAAATCACATTTTTATTGAAAACTTTAGTTATGTTTATCACACCAACATTTTTTAAGCATGGTTACAAGGGGGGGGGGATGTCACCTTCAATAAAAGTTTGGAATGACCGTTGTAACATGTATGCTGGCCATGATATGCGATAAAAATGCATTTCTCCCATTTAGTCAAACTGCAATTTCACAGGTCTCTCTCCCTCATATCCCCACCTTTTTTAAAGTTTCATTTCTCTTTGTAGGCTTGGACTTGCAGAGCTGGGCCTGTGTTTATGTTAGCTTACCCCTTCAAGGCATGTGATGTCCTGATAATAGCTCCTAAGGGACACTTTCTGGGCTTTGTGACGTCAAGGTCAATCCTGCAGCAAGAATAGAGATGGGACTATCTGGTCTTCACCGCGTTTCTGATCTAAGGAGTATATTCTTTCTTGTATTTTTAATGAAGGGCTCTGATTGATGATGACAAGCAGGCCTGTTTACAGGACAGCAGAGGGAGGTCCTGGAGTTTAGTTTCACATTGGGAGAAATTACCAGCAGCACATGACCGCAAATTGTCTTTTAAACTCATGCCGCACAATTTCCATTTTAAATGACATTTTATAAGGCGCACAGTTTCAGAAGACATGCGGATTACTTCTGGATTGTCCTTAGACTATAGAGGCAGCTGCACTACTTACATTTTACATGTCAACTTTCAACCAGTAATTTAGTGAATTTAACATATCAAGCTTAGGATAACGTGTTATGTGATAGAATATATGATGATGCTCACACCAAGAGAGACACCACATATATCTGTTTTGCAGCTCCAACTGGTGAATACACCCTGAGGGTTGGTGAAGAGACCAGACAGAATACTCAGACAGGTCAGTACACTAACTATAGGTGTAATTAATTATCAACACTTTCTTTTCTTTTTACATCCGGTATAGGTCACAATATTAGACCACAGTTACACCTGAAGAAGGGGCAGTACATCCCGAAACTCGTAGTGTGGTGTCCACAGGGAGCTCCACATTAGGAAGACACTGTTTTGCTGGTGTGGCTCTGCTTAGATATGACACAGAACTGTGATTGAAATATACTGTTATATGCATTGAATTCAGTCTACATGGATTGTGAACTCATTGTTACATATGAGTGCTTGATGAAAACTCTTCAATAAAAATAATGGAGAGGAATGATAAACCGAACTTGGTTTAACTAAATATATTTTTGAAAATGGAAGACCAAGATTGGATTGAGACCCTAGAGAAAGCCGAAGCAAATAAACTTACCAAGCATCTCCCTCCTACTTTCAACAGACTGAAAGTGCCCATCGCTTGCTGCATTACATTTCCAAATAAACAGCTAAGGAAAACATATATGAGAGCATGGTTAAATCTTCTCCCGACACGTGAAATTCAGGCTATCAGCCTACAATCCAATACCAAAGACTGCAGGATATGCGCCCGGACAAACCAACCAGAAACAATAAGACATCTCTTGCTACAATGCTCAGAGCTAAGAGACGTAAGAGCCACTTACCTGAACAGCCTGTGCACAGACCTGCCTGGAATGACAGAAGAAGAAGAAACCACATGGTGGAACAGGCTGATGTCAGGGGAAAAAACGAAATGGACAATAGCTACAGTAAAAATCCTAGAAAGCGCCTTTCAAAAGATCGCCACACAAAATGACACTTTGAATATGTGCCTGATCGAAGTCGTGGTTGAAAGACAACATCAGACCTGAACGAGCCCTCTAGCAAGGACGTTATCGTCCTCCTCCACTTCCTCTGTGAGGCGCATTTCATGTCTTTTCCTGTCTTCTACTTCGCCCTGTTGCTTCTACGTCTTCTTCTTCTGTTCGTTTCTTTTTTTCTTAGCTCTTTTAGCATGATCAGTATCACTCTTGTAAAAATTACAATGCGATTATACACAAGTAAATAAAAATAAAAAATATATATATATATATTTTTGAAAACATTTCCTATTGTAGGAAAGAATGTATGATGTTGTTATTCGAGAGAAGATTTATATATATATATATATATTTTCTATCAATAAATACTTAGTTTATGACCATACTTGAGAGTGACTGGGATATTCATCAGTCAATCTGGTGAAATGTGTTGGTTGTTTACTTTTTCCATCATATTTGAAGTTCATGAGTAACAGTAGTGCACCCTAGTTAAACCCCAATCTATGGTCATTCCCGTCCCCTGCACACCTTAGTGCTGATATATCAGCCAAATTCTTAGTTCCAATTAACAAAGTTAGAGTCAATACAAAAAATATCCAATTATAACAATTCCATTCAAATCTTCCAATGTTCTTTATTCATTATTATTTAGTGTTCAAATAACAGCCAAAGGTGTTCAGCACCTTTCTGAGATGTCCAGCCAATCTGTTTTAAGTACGCAGAAGAAAGGTACATTCCCTGGTCTTTCATGTAACCACTGTAACAATGTGACAAAAGAGAGGAGTATTTCTCATCCACACACAGGGGAAAAGATTCCCTTACACGATTACACTACCTGTGAGTGTTATCTATAGCATCAAGTGTCCATGTGGGTTTTTGTATGAAGGATAAACAGCAAGGACAGCCGGCGAGAGGTGGACTGAACATAAGTATAATGTACGGTGCAAAAGTGCTAAATCACATGTAGCGAGACATTTTAACAAGCAAAAACACTCAATCGCACAGATGCAGTTCATAATACTGGAGGTGGTTAAACGCCAGGGGGGTGGGGGGTGACTTTAACACTTGTCTATTACAGAGAGAAATGTTTTGGATTCAACTGTTAGATACTGTGTATTCCAAGGGGATGAATGAAGAATTTTGTCTAAATTGTTTAATTTAGGTTGTAGTCGATTATGCATTGATCAGCTTACAAATTGATAAATTTATGGTTGACATTTTCTGATACAGGTTATACTAGGTTACCCATGGGAAGGTGTATACATGACAATATTTTTATGAAACTGAAAGGTGGAAATAATATGCCCCAGCGTTAACATGCCACTAGGTGAGGGTTTCTTCTTAGTAGGAACTGTGAGTTTATCTGCACTATAATATGATTCAGGCAAGATTCTAAGGATCAGCATGCTACATTCATCTTTACCACATTTTTCCTATAGTGATGACTGTGTGTATTTGTCAGGATACCACATGTAATCAAGCCACCCTCTACCCTCACACGCAATCCTACAGCCAGTTCCAATGGGAAACGCTGTCTTATGCTAACACGAACGTCTGAATGGAATTCCGCATTGTCTTTTGTCCATAAAACTGCTCTCCGTTCCGATTGGCAGTTGCCATGGAGACGTTCGTCCACGAGTCACAGACTATGGCGCATGTTGTTGCGCCAGAGCCATGATCCACGTTCTAATGTGACCATTTCCTTATAAGCTCTGCCTCCTTTAAGTTCCGTTGTTTCTGATTGTTATCACGTAGCTACATTGCCTCTCGCATTACCTTGAACTCGGATTCCTGTTCCCGACCTTGCTTTGTGTTCACGGACCTCGCCTTGTGTATTCCCATGATTTAGTATTGTTATCCTGGTTTACGACCTTCCTTTCGTTTCACGGACGTCTTGTCTCCCGCTCTGGTACCGCGAAGCCTGAACCCTGCCGACTCGGATTTTCTGCCTGGATTGTCTTCATCTAACGTTAGGTCCTTGTTATTACCTGCTGGCTGACAAATGTTATTTCCCTCTGGATTGCTTTATCATCATACCCTGCCATCTGTCATCCATTCCATTCAAGACTCCGCACGGACTAGAGACTGCCTCTTGTGCTTTTCACTTCTGGATTTTAGGCGTCTTCATGCAGTTGTGAAAAGGTGGATTCCTTGAACATCTTTTGGACACTTGTTAGTCGTCCTCGTCCCGGCAAGATAATTTACCTGGACTCCAAGGACTACAGGAGAGAACTACACCTTCCCACTTCTATCAAACTTGTGGTAAGAGCTATTCCCTATTGTTTCCTATCCCATATTCTTGCTATGTTTGTGCCACACTTACCTGGGGGTTTGTTTATTACAGGCAAATACACTACTCCTGGATTTCTAAAGTGCACTACTTGTATTGTTATTCTCAAAGTAAAGACAGGTGAGAATTACGGCTATTCTTCATTTGTTAATCTCACGTGTCGTGTACCAGTGCTTACTTTGATTCATTGTCTCTTTCTTGCTGCTAGTGGTGCTCCGTGTGCGTCCTCCACATCTTTCAATTGATTGATCCATCTGCTGGTATTATTTCAACAGCACAGGGGTACATTGGTAGGAAGAATTCTTCTCCTACACAACGTCTGCAACTACCAGTATCAACACTACAAGATCCCTTGGTACGGTAGGGGCTATTCTGACAATATCAGAAGCCTTACACTATGGACGCAAACGACACCCTGGCAGAGTTGGTTTGGGTGGTTGCTGAATTTCGGGTGGATATGGCAGCCGCCCATGACTCCACGCAATGTTACATTGATGAGATACAGGCGGGTCTCAGTCCGGCAGTGGCTGGAGCCTCCGCCTCTGTGCTTGATGCCGGTTCCAGCTCCTCTATTCCCCAACAGGGGACTGTACCCGTTTATATGGCAGCTCATTTCCCCTTGGCTACGCCAGAAAGGTTCAACGGTGACCTAAAAACCTTTTGGACCTTTATTAATCAGTGTCGCCTGTACTTTTTGTGCAGACCGATGTCATTTTCTGACTCCACGACAAAGGCTGCTTTTGTGCTTTCGTATTTGGGTGGTACTGCTGCCATGTGGGCAAACCCTTTATTGGAACAAGACAGTCACTTGTTGTATGACTGCGATGCTCTGATAACTGTGTTAGGGCGTGTCTTTGACACCTGCTACAAGACACAGGCCACGGATCTCGAGTTATTGGGTTTGCAGCAGGGTGACTCATCTTTGTTATCGTATCTGGCAAAGTTAAATCAGCTGGTGGCAGAGACGGACTGACCAGAGGAGAAAAAGGCTGCCTCATTTTATCAGGGACTTTCTGAGAGTTTGAAGGACATGTTAGCCACCGTCCCGGTTGTTCCCACGGCTTTCCCTGAGTTACTTGATCTAGTATTGCAAATAAACACCCATTAGGCAGAAAGAAAGGAGGAGAAGAGGGGACTCCCTTCTGTCGTACCTACTGCACAGGTACAAACCATGGGGAATGTAGAGCCTATGCAAATCGGGGCCTTGCATGGTCCTTTATCTTCTGATGAAAGGGAACACCGAAGAAAGAACAATGTATGTTTTTATTGTGGTTCTTCTGAGCATTATTTGAGGTCATGCCTCAAAAAGCCCATCAAAAAACACAGAAACGCCAAGACTCTGCATTAGATGGACTGCATCTGTCGAGCAGTCATGTCCCGGACTCCAGGCCTTTGGTCCCCTTCTCTCTTCTTGCTTCTTTTTCTGCTCTGTCTGATAATACTTTGTCTGCTGCTGCCATCCTTGATTCGGGAGCTACGGGTAATTATTTAGACATCAATTTGCCCTAGAAATGGGGATACCTACTATCCTGAAAGCATGTCCTAAGTTGGTCAATGCAGTAGATGGACCACGTTGCTCTCTGGTCTAGTCACAGAAAGGACAGCCGATTTGTCAATGACAACTGCATGTGGTCATACCGAGACTATTGCATTTGAGGTGATTAATGTACCCCAGTTTAGGCTCATATTTGGTTTACCTTGGCTCAAGTTACACCATCCATTGGTAGACTGGCAGTCTGGAAAGTTTGAGTTCCAGTCCTCCAACTGTGAGTCATATTGTCTGGCTTCCATTAGCACGGAATGGAGTCCTAGTCGCCTTCTCATGGATAGGGCTTCAGTGGTTGGGGCAGTAGTCACTGTCTAGTTACCCAAGGAATACAAGAGATACATGGATGTTTTTGATAAAGGAGGGGCTGATTCCTTGCCTACACACCATCCATATGACTGTCCAATTGATCTAATAGAAGGGGCAAGAGTTCCTTCCGGATGTCTGTATTCCCTTACCCAGAAGGAAGATCAGATCCTGAAAGAGTATATCGATAAATCTCTGAAATCTGAAATTTGCCCCTCCTGCTCTCTGGCTGCTTCCCCCTTATTCTTTGTACCGAAGAAAGAGGGGTTTTTACAACCCTTTATAGACTAGCGGGCGCCCAATGCAGTCACAGTACATAATCAATATCCAATTCCCTTGATTTCAGTACTACTAGACCAGTTGGGGTCTTCGGTTCTGTTTACAAAGCTAGATCTGTGTGGCGCTTACAATCTTGTAAGAATACATAAGGGGGACGAGTGGAAGACAGCATTCAAGACCAGATATGGATTGTTCGAGTACCAAGTAATGCCCTTCAGGTTTTGTTATCCTCCCGCAACGTTCCAAAACCTTTATGAACAAAGTCTTTCAGACATGCTCGATCAATCCGTCATCGTATATTTGAATGATATCCTGATTTCTCCAGCATTGGATGTTTCATGGATTCATATGCTTAGAATATTCCCCGTCGTCAGACTGGGAACCCTCGGTACACATATATAGTCGTTTCCTATAGGAAAAACTTCCGACACTTGTGTGTCCTATCCACATCTACGTCCTCTCTAGGGCCATTCACGCATGCCCCGTAGGACGTAGCGGTATAAAAGCCCCGCCCCCGCGGGTCCCATCAGATTTCAACCGTCTCCAAAGATAGTGGGATCTCCTCGCGTAGTCTCTACTTTCTAGGTTATTGTTGAAATTACTTGTTTTTGATCGAAAGGTTATTAGTCTTACCAGGATGTCGGGCAAACCGCTCTTCTGCCCGTGCGCCACGTGCGGATTAAAAAAGGTTTACGAGGGGGACGGCCATCTAGATTGCTTATATTGCCTCCACCCTCACCATTCGGCAGACCAGTGCGAAATATGTAAAGGTTTTTCCCGGAAAACCCTGAAAGATCGGAGTCGGCGACTGGTGTCGTGGTTAAATGACGGGGCGGGAGCATATCCTCAGTCGGAGGTTGGCTCCGTGCGCAGCATGGCCTCGACGAAAACATCGGGGGCCCCGCGCCGTTCAACCTCGTCGGAACCACCGGCAAAGAAGACTCGACTGGCGGAAAAGGAGGTTCCATGAAGCCACTCTTCCAAAGACTCTTCAAAAGAATCTTCAAAAAAGTCTTCATCGTCGAAAAAACATGGAAAGGAAAGGCCAAAATCCTCCTTGGGCGATCCTCATAGATCCGCCACGAGTAGAGAGTCGGAAAAGCGCAGGGAGAGCTCTGTGAAGGCGGGACCGCCTAAGCCACCTGCAGGCCCACCGTCGACGACGACGAACCAGTCAGTGCCCTCACTGCCGCTAACGCAGTTGGTTTCCCCCGTCATCAACCCGCTGACGACGACGGCGACGATGTCCTCGTCGACCGAATTCAGGCCTGGAGACCAGAGGTTTTTGATCTGGTGTTGCCGGACACGTTGCTGCAGGAACAAGCAGCATCGATTTCCTCAAAGGAAGACGACGGCTTCAGGATTGCGGGCCCGGAAGATCTTGGGCTCCGAGCCAAGTCACCATCAGGAGCAACCTATTCTCAGGTGTTTACCCAGTTTTCAAACTCACAATCGGCCCTGTCCATGGAGGTCCTGTCCTCATTGCACTCGCTGCTGAAATCGTTGGATGAAAGGCTTCCACCAGTGAACCCGTCAACGCCTCCCGTCGACGAGCCAGGCCCGTCACATCGTCCAACCCAAACGACCAGAGTTCCGGTGACTCCAGTGGTCCACGAGGAGGGTGAGCTGTCGGACTCTGTATCTGACCGAGGATCGGTATCGGATATCTCCCTGTCTCCATCTAGGGATCCTTCCTGGGTGTCGGATGTTGAATTGGAAACACCAAAGAGCCCCACTCACCCGTCTCCACCAGACGATATTGGCGCTTTTCATTCAATGATGGAAAAGGCATGCAAGGAATTTGGCTTGGTCCATCAGGAGGAGAAAAAGGACTGTTTTCTGTTCGACCATATGGGTAAGAATAGACGTTCAGTATTCTCAATACCCATTTTAGATCATGTCTGGAAAGAGGGTGTTCAAACCATGCGTCACCTGTTTTCTGAACCGGCCGTCAAAGGCCGCATTGAAAAGAAGTTTAAAGTGCCAGACTCTACCCCGAAATGTCTTTCTTCCCAACCTACACCTGACTCAGTGGTGTCGGCAGCAGCGACAAGGAAAGCGAGGGCCCAACACAAGTGCTCTACCCCTCTGGATAATGAGGCAAGGCGCCAAGATGTGTTTGGTAAGAAGGTACTATCCGTGGGTGCTACAACTGTGAAAGCAGCCAACTCTTTGGCTATTGTCGCCAGGTGCGACAGGGAAATGTGGCACAGACTAGCCCCTATACTGGACCACCTTCCGGAGGAACATCGAAAAACAGCTATGTCTCTGGTACGAGAGGGCGAAGAAGCGTCGAATCATGCAATTAACATAGCGGTGGACCTGGCGGAGTTGGGCTTTAAACAAGTAAACAACGGGGTTGTTCTTAGACGCCAGGCTTGGCTTAAGTGCACCAACTTCAGGCCCGAGGTGCAGTATAAAGTATTGGACATGCCCTTCGAAGGGACCTTCTTTTTGGAGAAAAGGTGGATGAGGCCCTGAAAGGCATGAAGGAGGACTCGGATACGGCACGCTCGTTGGGTGCCCTTCAAAGTGGAAAAATGTTTCGATCTTTTCGTCCCTTTAAAGGGGCATCGGGAAATTCAAGATTCGCGGCATCCAGGATAGATCCTTTGGCAGATCAGCATACCCTTCCCAGGGATATAGACGCGCCTCTCAAAACTCAAGCCGGCGCAGAAATTTCCAGTCATCCAAGAGACGACCGGCCTATCCCTCGTCGACGAACAAACAAAAAGACCAGCAATGACGGGAAGCGCACCATTCTGGGAGGAAGAGTGTCAAGCTGCGTCAAAGAATGGGAGGACATCACAACAGATCAGTGGGTGTTGGACACAGTGAGGTACGGGCATTCGCTACTATTCAAATGCAAACCTCCGAAATGTCCACCGGTATTCCTACCCCAACCACATCTGAGAGTTTTGCTGCAGGAAGTAGCACTTATGTTACAGAAAGGTGCCATAGAAGTGGTTCCTGCATCGCAGAAAGGCCAAGGGGTATACTCACGGTGTTTTGTGGTAAAAAAGCCAAACGGAAAGTGGCGTCCCATTCTCGACCTGCGCGACCTCAACAAGACCTTACAGAGCCAAAAATTCAAAATGCTCACGCTGCAGGAAGTAATCAGGTCAATTCAAGTGGGAGATTTTTTGGCGTCGCTGGATCTACAGGACGCGTACTTCCACATACCTATGTGTCAAAAACACAGAAAGTTTCTGAGGTTCATGGTAGGTCGGACACACTACCAATTCGCAGTGCTTCCGTTTGGTCTCAAATCCTCCCCAAGAACGTTCACAAAATGTTTGGCACCCGTGGCAGCCTGGCTGAGAAAGAAAGGGCATCATGTATACCCGTACCTCGACGACTGGCTTGTGAGGGGATCCTCCTCGGCGTCGACCAACGACAGCGTACAGGCTACTTTACAGCTTCTGCAACGACTGGGGTTCGCAGTGAACTTCGAAAAGTCCTCTCTAAGGCCATCAAAGAGCTTAAAGTTCTTGGGAGCTCAATTCGAAACCCAGTCGGGAATAGTGAAACCTTCCCTAGACAGAATGTCAAAGATCAATCGACTGACGAGTCAACTACGTTTACATGGCACACTCTCAGTGAGAAAGTATGTGGCGATCCTAGGTTCCATGGCTTCCTGCATCCATCTAGTAGTCAACTGTCGATTGAAAGTTTCGTCGGATTGCCGGAGAATTCTACAGGCGGCTAGGGCTCCTTCCACCAACAAGTCATACATCTGCAAGTGGCGAAGGTTCTGTATGTGGTGTCAAACGCAACATGAAATACGGCCTTTAGAAGTAACTCCAGAACAAGTTTTACCGTATCTTCTTCACCTGGCGGAGAGTGGGTTATCCTCGTCATCCATAAAGGTGCACTTGGCGGCCATCTCAAGGTTCACGAGGAGGAGACAGTCCTCTCCGTTATTCAGCGACAGACTGGTGAAACATTTCATTAGGGGTCTTTTTCGAACTTTTCCCCCAACGAAACGGTTTCCACCAATATGGAGTCTAAATGTGGTGTTGGCGGCCTTAATGAAGCCACCTTTCGAGCCAATGTCCTCTTCATCCATGCAGTTCCTGTCATGGAAGCTGGCTTTCTTAATTGCCATTACATCGGCTAGAAGAGTATCGGAGCTACAGGCATTGGTCATAGACCCCCCATATATGAGATTCTTTAAGGACAAAGTGGTGCTATCAACTAATTCTACTTTCGTCCCGAAAGTTCCGACGGTCTATCACAAACACTCGACTATTGTTCTCCCTACTTTCTTTGCGACCCCGTCATCGAAGGCGGAAAAAGCTCTTCATACTCTAGATGTGAAAGGGGCGTTGAAATTTTATCTGCAAAGAACACAAGAACTCAGAACTACCAGACAGCTGTTCATCGCATACGGTCCGTCGACGAGAGGAAAGGCAATTTCCAAGCAAGGACTGGCTCGATGGGTCTCGTCGGCGATTGCTTTTAGTCACTCCAAGGCCGGGAGACCCCTACAAGGGCACCCTAGAGCCCATTCCACAAGATCGACAGCCTCTTCCACGGCGCTGTGGGCAGGAATTCCTCTGACAGACATCTGCCAGGCGGCGGCATGGTCAGTCCCACACACGTTCACACGCCATTACTACCTGGAAAGGCAGCAGCCGGATGAAGTACAGATGGGAACGGCAGTTCTGCGCCATCTGTTTCAATGAGGTAAGCCAAAAACGGTTAAGCTTTTGTCTTTTGCCTTGTCTATTCTGGTTCTTTAGTGTGTCTGTTTTGAGCAATATATATATATATATGTATGTATTATGAATATGTATATATCAGCAAATATGTTGCTGCTTACGTGCCTATATATTAGGTTTTGGGGTGTTTTTTGTGGTGTATGTTACATTGCATTCTCACCTCCTTCTTTTAGGATACTGCTATACAATCTATTCTAAGCATGTGAATCCATGAAAGATCCAATGCTGGAGAAGGGAGTAGTTTCTTACCTGTAACTCCATTTCTTCAGCGTTGGTATCTTTCATGGATTCACATGCGCCCACCAGCCTCCCCGGAATGCAATGTACAAGATATGTGCATAAGCAGGTTCTCATTTCTACTTTGGAGGGGCCGAAATCTGACGGGACCCGCGGGGGCGGGGCTTTTATACCGCTACGTCCTACGGGGCATGCGTGAACGGCCCTAGAGAGGACGTAGATGTGGATAGGACACACAAGTGTCGGAAGTTTTTCCTATAGGAAACGACTATATATGTGTACCGAGGGATCCCAGTCTGACGACGGGGAATATTCTAAGCATGTGAATCCATGAAAGATACCAACGCTGGAGAAATGGAGTTACAGGTAAGAAACTACTCCCTTATTCCTCCTCCTATGATGCTCATGTACAACATGCCTCTGCAGTCTTGCAGAGGTTAAGGGAGAACCAACTTTATGCTAAACTGAAAAAGGGTACATTCCATGGAAATGAAGTGGAATTCTTAGTTACAATATCAATAATCATGGAGACCTTCTCCGCCATTGTTGCACCGCTAACTGTTCTTACTAGTAGCAAGAAAGACTATGTTTGGAACGAGGAGTCACAAAGGGCCTTTGAGGCGCTCAAATATGCCTTTATGTCAGCTCCAGTTTTGCAGCACCCAAACCCTGCCTTCCCCTCTTACGTAGAAGCTGATGCTTCTGATTTGGCGGTGGGTGCAGTTCTGTCTCAATTATATCAAGACTCAGGTCTCCTCCCCCTCCTATGCTTATCACTCTCGAAAGTTAAACACCCTACGAGAGAAACTATATGATTACTGAACGGGAACTGCTTGTGGTACGCGACGCATTTGTGGTGTGGAGACATCATTTGTTGTGTGGAGACACCATTTGTACATACTTGTACTGTTCTTCCGGTTCAAGTATATACCGATCACCAGAACCTTTTGGCATTACAGTCCGTCAAATGCACCACTGCCTGTCATGCCCGGTGGCATGAATTCTTTTCAATGTTCAATTTCCACGTACCTACCGTCCTGGGCCGTTGCACTCTAAAGCAGATGCACTATCACATATTCATGGCATTCCTTTGCAACGCCCTTTGGATGGCGCGCTGATCCTACCACAGCAGGTAGTATGTGCCTGCACCCTGCAACCTTCCATAAAGACATTGATCCAAGAATGGGTGCTTAGTAAACCTTCTGAAATTACGGAATACAACATGTATATAATCCAATCACTGCCCTATGTTCAAGGCCGAGCATACGTTCCAGACACCCGCACTCCTGGAATCGCCTTATAATGGTGTCATGATTCTCTGCTAGCAGCCGACCTAGATCGATGAAAAACACTTGATCTCCTCCGAAGTTGGTGTTGGTGGCCTGCCATGTACAAAGGTGTCGCTGCTTATGTGTCTACTTGTGCCATTTTTGCCCAAAGTAAAGCACCAGCTGCCAAACCTATGGGTCTGTTACAGCCATTGCCTATCCCTGAATGCACATGGACCATGCTTTCTATGGATTGTGTGGTGGAACTACTACTTGTGAATGGTTTTGACACTGCGTGGGTAATCATAGATCACTTTACAAAAATGATGGCTTTGTTCATTCCTTGTAGGGGACTACCCGCAGCCCCTCAGTTAGCCGATATGTTCCTGAAGAATGTGTTCAGGTTTTTTGGACTTCCTGATATCATTATATCAGACTGGGGTTTGCAGTTTACGGCACATTTGGAGGGCTCTCACCAGCACTGTGGGCATATGAGCGATATTCCAGCACTTACCATCCGCAAACAGAGGGGCAGACCGAGCGTCTAAATACCACTATGGAACAATATCTACGTTGCCTAACGCTCAAACATCAAGAATCATGGTATTCCGTTCTGGTTATGGCAGAATTTGCAGACAACAACTCAGTACATACTTCTACCGGTTCGTCTCCATTTTATGCTCTGTATGGTCAGCATCCACGTATCCTTCCGCCGGATCTTGTGGTTTCCTCCAATAGTCCCGCAGCTCAGGCCTGTATACGAGATCAGGTTGGTTTACATCAGTCTGTGAAGCAACATCTTGTGTATGCTCAGGACAGTGCCAAGATTTTTGCGGATCGGCATTGGTGCCCGGCCCCTGTTTACCAGCCGGGTATGAAGGTGTGGTTGTCTTCTAAAAACCTTTGTATCACTGGCCGTCAAACCCTTTTGCCTAAATTTGTTGATCCGTATTCTGTTACTGAATCTATCTGACCTCTAGCCGTCTGTCTGGCTATAGCATCTAGTTGGAAGATCCATCCTGTATTTCATGTTTCTTTGATCAAGTTCTGTGTCTCTGATACCAGGCTACCGTCCCGCCCTTGTCCAGTCTCGGTACAAGAATCTGATGAGTATGAGGTGAATGCCATTCTTGACTCCTGGTCAGTAGAGGGGTCCACCAGTACTTGATTGACTGGAAGGGCTACGGTCCTGAAGACCAGACCTGTGAACCTGTGGAAAACATCCATGCCCCTGTACAGTTATCCCGTTTTCAGGCTACTCAGGGTTGGGGGGATCTTTGGGGGAGGATACTGTCAGGATACCACATGTAATCACACCCCCCTCTACCCTCACACGCATGCCTCAATGTAACGCTACCAATCCTGCGGCCAGTTTCAATGGGAAACGCTCTGCCTTATGCTATCTACGAACGGGTGCATGGAATTCCACATTGTCTTTTGCCTGTAAAACTGCTCTCTGTTTCCTTCGGCAGTTACCATGGAGACATTGGTCCGCGAGTCAAAGACCACGGTGCATGTTGTTGCGCCAGAGCCGTGATCCACGTTCTCAGGTGACCATTTCCTTATAGGCTCTGCCTCCTTTGAGGTCCGGTGTTTCTGATTGTTATTACGTAGCTACATTGCCTCTTGCATTACCTTGAACTCTGATTCCTGTCACCGACCTTGCTTTGTGTTCACGGACCTCGCCTTGTGTATTCCCTTGACTTAGTATTGTTATCCTCGTTTAGGACCTTCCTTTCGTTTCACTGACTTCTTGTCTCCCGCTCTGGTACCACGAAGCCTGAACCCTGCCGACTCGGATTGGCTGCCTGGATTGTCTTTGTCTAACGTTAGCTCCTTGATATGATATGATAATTTATTTATATTGCGCTCGTACACAAGTGTTTCAGAGCGCGACATACATTTTCAGGGTCCTTGTTATTACTTGCTGGCTGACAACAGTTTTTTCCCCCTGGATTGCTTTATCATACCCTGCCATCTGTCATCCATTCCATTCAAGAATGGGCACAGACTAGAGACTGTGTCGTGTGCTTTTCACTTCTGAATTTTAGGCGTCCTCATGCCGTTGTGAAGAGGTGGATTCCTTGGACATCTTTTGGACACTTGTTAGGCGTCCTCGTACCGGCGGGATAGTTTTCCTGGACTCTAAGGACTACAGGAGAGAACTAAAACTCTCTCCTGTTTGACTTCATTTAATATGATGACTAGCTGGCAACAGTTGAATAGGCCAGGTAGGTTCTACAGTTCTGTTTTTCCCTTCACGGATTTGGGTGGTGAACACTAGGAGGTCTGACATATACTAGTGGCACAGTATAGGTGACTGGAAACTCCATTGATTATTTCACTGCTGTTTGGTTTCCCACATCTACTTATAATTCCTTGAGGCATGCTCACAGCATACCAGAGGGTCTAGTCTGTAAACCTCCTATCATGTTGACCACGTTGATTTAGGATGGGGTGCATAACTATCACCATGGTGATACGTAATAATATGTCCATAAGGAAAAGTCATGTATAGGATATTGGGTCTGTCTATGTTTCTATCTGCAGTTTTCTGCTCGTGAAGAAGGGGATTACATCACTGAAACGCATTGAGCACCTTTGGCTTTTATTTGAACCCTTAAGGATAATGAATGAAGATTGGAATGAAATTCTTATAATTGAAAAATGTTTGTATTGACTCATATTTTGTTACGACTTCGTGTCAGGGCTGGTATTCCTCCCCTGCACCCATACTTTTATTAAACTCTTGACTTAGTTGTTGATATTCTATAGATTGATTAGGTGTGCACTGATTGAGATTTGTTTATTTCACATAGAGGAAGATGTCTGCTTGTATATTGCCCCTGATGGATTGAAGAGGGCACAGAGTGAAAGATATCTACTGGTATACTGCACGCCATAGAGTGAAAACCGCACAGAGGGGAAGAGGCCTTCTTGCATATTTCACCCCATGGAGTAAAATGGACAAAGAGGGGAAGATATGAGCTTGTATATTGCACCCCATCAAGTGAAATGTGGACAGAAGGGAAGATGCTCCTGTCCTCATACACAGCGGAGACGCTGTCTCAGTGCGAACTCGCTTTCAATTTGTTATTGCAATAGCAATTTAAGTGGAGCCCGCAGTTCCATATATATTTTTGCTTATATACATACCCCTGCTTCCAATTCAAAGGGTACCCTATTAACAGCCTCAGTAGAAGAGCATGTTGCTCGAAACACATGTCAGGCTACCGTTTTTGCGGATTAAATATACACCAACTTTAATCTAATATGTGTGTGTGCGCAGTGTGTTTGTAAAAACAATCTTTCTATGTTCCATTTGTGGTAGGACGTGGCAAGTCCCCACCCCTACATTCACCTGCAGCGCTTCTCACACCACCCCACACTACGTAGGTCATTGCGCTGAATCTCGCTGTCCTTCTTTTGCCAACCTTGTTTCTGCTCATATATAGAACCCTGTGGGGTGAAATGGGAAAGAGGGGTAGATTCCTTCTATATATTGCACCCCATGGAGTGAAATGGGCAAAGAAGGGAAGATATCTGCTCATGTATTGCACTGCATGGGATGAAATGGGCACAGAGGGAAAGATGTCTGCTTGCATATTGCACCCCATAGAGGGCAAATGAGACAAGAGGGGAAGATGTCTGCTCAAATATTGCACTGCATGGAGTGAAATTGGCACAGAGGGGAAGATGTCTGCTCATATATTGGACCCCGTGGAGGGAAATGGGCAAAGAGGGGAAGACATTTGCTAGTATTTTGTCCCCATGGGATGAAACCGACACTAAGGGGACGATGTCTGCTCAGATACTGCACCCCATGGATTGAAATGGGCAAAGTGGGGAAGATGACTGCTCTTATATTGCACCCTATGGGGTAAGATGAGTACAGAGGAGAAGATGTCTGCTTGGATATTGCACCCCATGTACGAAATGGTCACAGAGGGACAGATAGCTGCTCGTATACTGCACCACATGGAGTGAAATGGGAACAGAGGGGAAGATGTCTGCTCGTATATTGCACCACATAGAGTGACATGTACACAGAGGGGAAGATGTCTACTCTTATATTGCACCCTATGGGGTAAAATGAGCACATAGGGGATGATGTCTTTCTTGCATATTGCACCCCATGAGACGAAATGGACAATAAAGGGAAGATGTCTGCTCATATACTGCACCCCATGGAGTGAAATGGGCACAGAGGGGAAGATGTCTGCTCGTATATAGCAGCCCATGGAGTGAAATGGGCGCATAGGTGAAGATGTTTAATCGTATATTACACCCAATGGAGTGAAATGGGCACAGGGGGAAGGTGTCTGCTCATATATTGGACCCCGTGGAGGGAAATGGGCAAAGAGGGGAAGACGTTTGCTAGTATTTTGTCCCCATGGGATGAAACCGACACTAAGGGGACGATGTCTGCTCAGATATTGCACCCCATGGATTGAAATGGGCAATGTGGGGAAGATGACTGCTCTTATATTGCACCCTATGGGGTAAGATGAGTACAGAGGAGAAGATGTCTGCTTGGATATTGCACCCCATGAACGAAATGGTCACAGAGGGACAGATAGCTGCTCGTATACTGCACCACATGGAGTGAAATGGGAACAGAGGGGAAGATGTCTGCTCGTATATTGCACCACATAGAGTGACATGTACACAGAGGGGAAGATGTCTACTCTTATATTGCACCCTATGGGGTAAAATGAGCACATAGGGGATGATGTCTTTCTTGCATATTGCACCCCATGAGACGAAATGGACAATAAAGGGAAGATGTCTGCTCATATACTGCACCCCATGGAGTGAAAAGGGCACAGAGGGGAAGATGGCTGCTCGTATATAGCAGCCCATGGAGTGAAATGGGCGCATAGGTGAAGATGTTTAATCGTATATTAAACCCAATGGAGTGAAATGGGCACAGGGGGAAGGTGTCTGCTCGTATATAGCACCCCATGGAGGGAAACGGGCAAAGAGGGGAAGATGTTTGCTTGTATATTGCACCCTATGGGATGAAATGGGCACAGAGGGGAAGATGTCTGTTCGTATATAGCACCCCATGGAGTGAAATTGGCACATAGGGGAAGATGTCTGCTTGGATATTGCACCACATGGAGTGTAATGGGCACAGAGGGGACCATCTCCACTAGTTTTAGCACACATACATATAGCACCCCATGGAGTGAAATGGGCACAGACGGGAAGATGTCTGCTTGTATATTGCACCCCATGGATGGAAAAAGGCAAAGAGGGGAAGATGTGTGCTCGTATATTGCACCCTATGGGATGAATTGGGCACAGAGGGGAACATGTCTGCTTTGTTACAGCAGACCTCCTTTGTGTATTGCAGCAGCAGCAGGGTGGAATGGATCACAGTGATGCTTCACTCCCAGAGCAGAGTACATATGTGTTGGAGTGATTGGGGTCCTGGATGAGCTACACCTCAGTGCCCTCACAGATGGGGCAGAGCTCTCCAGCCTACGCGGGGTGGGTAGCACATTAGGCACACAAATGAAGTTGGTTTATGAAAGCAAAACAAGGAAGGCACTTTTTGACCCAGCAAATATTTCTTGGGAAATTATCAGGACCTCCCAATTGGCTCCCATTCTTTTAAGAGATTACTCAAATGATTTCTTTGTTTTAACAGTTTGATTATTAAGCCATTGCATCAAATTTGGCTGCTTGAAGCTAGAGAAATCTCTACAAAATGGTGAGTGTTTGGACATTGAGGGATCAGATGTAAAGAATGAATGGCAAGCCATTACAAGCAGAGTTCAAATTGGTCATCACCACAAGATGTATTGAAATGTGTAGGCAATAAACATTGTCAGAGAGTGTCCCCAACACATGTATGGCTTGCCTGATTCCCTTGACCCTCCCTGTGTCAGAAGAATGTGGCAAAAAAAGCTTTTCAAAGCTTAAGTGTTTTCAATTATATTTGTTCCTCTATGATGCAAGAAAGACTCAAATATTGATATCAAGAACTTTGTGTCTAGAGACGTGAAACTAAAACCATGGAAAGTTAACTTCTAATGTGTATTTCCACTAGTTTTAGCACACACAGATAACATATCCTGCATTCTTAAGTATATTTTTGTTTTATATGTTCTTGGTCACCAAAGCCATCATTTATGTTCCATGGTTTAGGTCAACAGGTGCCCCACAACGTGTGCCCCGGAGTAATTTGAGTTTTTTTGTGGTTTTTGAGTGTTACAACCAGATTTTCCTGTCACAGCAAAGCCAATTTCATCAAGGTGTTTCTAAGACTAGCGATGCATTGCAAATTACTGCTAACTCCATATCTTCCTTAGCTAGTATTTTAACTAGTTTTGTATTTTGGACCAGCTATGTGCTTAAAGATATCTATTATTTATTACCAAAAAGGTTTTCCAACTGACTACTGTATGTCTCTATATAGTGCTTACAGAAAAATTAGATCCCCCTGCCTCAGTGTTACATTAGCTGTTGCTGTAGCTTCATTGTTTAGTTTAATAAATCCGTGATTATGAAACACAGGGATTCAAAAGTGCTTCTGAAACCTGACATGAATGGATACAAGGGTGAGGAATGTGTAACAGGATCTATCCACAGCAGAAGACATGAGCCATGTGTTAGGTGCAGGGAATGGGTATGAGGCTGAGGAATGTGCAACAGGATACATCTAACGGCAGAAGACATGAGCCATGTGTTAGGTGCAGGGAATGGGTGCGAAGATGAGGAATGTGCAACAGGATCTATTCACAGCTGAAGACATGAGCCATGTGTTAGGTGCAGGGAATGGGTGCGAGGATGAGGAATGTGCAACATGATCCATCCACAGCAGGAGACAGGTGCACAGAATGGGTTTGAGGATGAGGAATGTGCAACGTGATCCATCCAGAGCAGAAGACAGGTGCGCGGAATGGGTTTGAGGATGAGTAATGTGCAACATGATCCATCCACAGCAGAAGACATGAGCCATGTGTTAGGTGCGGGAAATGGGTTTGAGGATGAGGAATGTGCAACAGGATGTATCAACAGCAGAAGGCATGAGCCATGTGTTAGGTGCAGGGAATGGGTGCGAGGATGAGGAATGTGCAACATGATCCATCCAAAGCAGAAGACATGAGCCATGTGTTAGGAGCAGGGAACGGGTTTGAGGATGAGGAATGTGCAACGTGATCCATCCAGAGCAGAAGACATGAGTCATGTGTTAGGTGTGGGAAATGGGTTTGAGGATGATGAATGTGCAACGTGATCCATCCACAGCAGAAGACATGAGCCTTGTGTTAGGTGCAGGGAATGGGTTTGAGGATGAAGAATGTGCAACGGGATCCATGCATAGCAGAAGACATGAGCCATGTGCTAAATTCTGGGAATGGGTTTGAGGATGAGGAACGTGCAACGTGATCCATCCACAGCAAAAGACAGGTGCACGGAAAGGGTTTGAGGATGAGGAATGTGCAACAGGATCTATCCACAGCAGAAGACAGGAGCCATGTGTTAGGTGCAGGGAATCGGTGCGAGGATGAGGAATGTGCAACATGATCCATGCAGCTCAGAAGACATACGCCATGTGTTAGGTGCAGGGAATTGAGGATGAGGAATGTGCAATGTGATCCATCCAGAGCAGAAGACATGAGCCATGTATTAGGTGCAGGGATGGGTTTGAGGATGAGGAATGTGCAGTGGGATTGAGCGGTGGAGTTGAGAGGTACAATAAAACTATTGTGAGCATATTAAAAAAGTTTGCGGCAGATTCTGGGCCAAGTTGGGATATTCGATTACCCCTTGTCCTGATGGCCATCAGATCTACCCCTTCTTCTGCAACAGAAATGTTTCCATTTGAGCTGATGACTGGATGAAGGATGGTGCTACCCCAGCATCTGCGCTACAGAACCCAAGAGCAGACATTGATAAATGCCTCCATAACTCATGAGTATGTTGAGAATCTGAGAAAACACCTTCAACATGCTTTTGCGCATGCGCAGCGGAATCTAGAAAGATCTGCAAACAGTATGAAGACCCACTATGACCTTAAGACAACTAAAAAGGAATATCAAGTAGGAGACAGGGTCTACTTGTGCAATTTCCAAAGGAACCAAGCCAAGGAGTGCAAACTTCTCCCAAGTTGGTAGGGTCCTTTTGAAATTGTGAACAGAATCTCACCAGTCGCCTGCAGAATCCGCATCCCCAAGGGGAAGACAAGTGGGTCCAGATAAACCAGCTAAAGAGTTGCCATCCCAGGCATACTCTGCGGCAAATAGAAGAGCCAACCGGAAACCCAGAGAGGAGAATCCGGAGATCTGAAAAAATGTATTAAATGTGCATTGATTACGTGCAAGGTAAGTGTTAAGACCATCATTGAATATAGGCGGGGAATATTGTCAATTGTTATTAAATGCATGCATCCGCCCCACTACACTCCTCGGGGAACAGTGGTGGGGAAATGTCCATAACCGTGCTATGTTCTGTTTTTTAGTACTGGAACTAAATCCACCTAATCGCCAAGGAGGACCTTCTCAGAGACCGGGAGGAAAAAACCCAAGAGTTCCGGAGTGTCGCTCCACACTTCCAACTAGAACCAGCGAGGAGAGCGTGCCGCATCCATCACTGACGGGAGAAGCAACCGGATTTCTTCACTTCTTCACATGGACCGAAGGAAAACAAAACCTACGTGCCTGACTCCCACACGACTGGACGTCACACTGAAGTCAGGGGCGGGGGGTGTGGGATATTTCAATCCATGCCAATGCGCCCTACTACATCCCTTTGCCAATGGGGGAAAGAAACTGCCAAAAATGGAGGCGCTAACCCCTATGCGTGCCAAATCTGCAAAACAGTGCATGGTTCATAAATCACAAGAAGGCTGCACCACCTTGCCACACACAAGCAAAGTTGATGGCAAAACAAGAACTCCCTGCAGGAGAATGCTGGTGGGGGCTGTTACCTGTCACGTGAATCAAGGCCACAAAAGTGGGCTAAAATCCGGAAATACCTTTAAATACAGCTTCCCAATCAATGGCAACCTTCAAAGTGATGTTTTGGCGCTAATTTCAGTCATTTTCCTAGTGAATTATTGAAAGGAAAAGTGTGCTGAAATCATAGATTCTCCAGGCAGTCAGAGGAATCCAGGCCTCACTGACTGACAGCTGCATAAGAAAATTAGATGTCAAACCCAGTTTAAGTGAGTTTCTGTTCCTGAAGAAATTGCAAAATTCGCCTATTTAAGCATGTTTGTGAAGGGCTTAATTCTTTTAAATGTCCAAATCCCTTATAAACTGTGCTTATTTTTATATGTGTTAAAGAAAATACTTTATTGTGAGTTTTAAAACAACCCAGTGTTGCAGTTAAATGACAGCTTAATTCTGATTGGACAGGGGCCAGCCTGGGAAAGTTTGACACTTCAATTTGACAGCCCCTTGCTACCGGAAGGCTAATGGCTGAGGGAGGTTCCCGCATATTGACAACAAGGAGCACAATGAGACCTCATTAGACATTCGTCTGGGGCTGAGCCAAGAACAATGGCAAGCTGCCCAACTGATCTCTACAGGGGAGCTGCCCTCTCCAGGAAGGGGACACACCTGCCTGATCGAAAGGACTGTGACAGCTGCTGCCAGGGAAGGGGAAGTTACAAAGGAGAACTTTGATGTTTAAATCCTTATTTGTTAAAACTCTTTAACTGTGCAACCGAGAGAAGGATAAATCTGAAAATTGGTAGATGTTAACCTAATTTCAGGCTTTTGCTTTGAAGACATTGATGAAACCTGTACCACTTAAGGAACCAAAGTTACGAAAAAACTCTAATTGTAGCAGAACTATTAATGTTGCAAGTCTAAGATTTTATGTACATGATACACTGATAAGCGCCCAGAGATGTACCGAATTAGAAATTATTAATCCAAACTGTTATGAATAAAATTGAGAACATTCTATAGAATGAGAAAGACAGCTCACACAGAGATGGGGATTGAAGGTGAATATAGCCCATCAAATATGAAATGTATATGTCTGATATTATTAGGAAACATGATTTTAGAAATGTACATTTGGGCAAAAGTTAAGTTTTGGTCAAAATCAATGTGGGAGTTCCTAAATCGCATCATAAAGATGACAGCACTATTCAGACTGCCAACCAGGACATGGCAAGTGCCTGTGGCCACTCACAGCCGTGGGGGTGTGTTTTTGAAATTCTGCCCACACCATAAATTGGATGATGTCATTTGACAGTATAAATATAGGAACTTCACAACACAATTGTACAGCTACCGTTACCTCTATCTCTCCCTTATCTTGGACTGACCATTTCCTTGTGTCCTTGACACTCTCCACTACCAGACAAAAACTCATAGCTCCCCAAACAGCGCCACCCTGCCTAAACAGGCTAAAAAAAAATATAACAGTGGACAGTGTGATCCCCAATATTCTACCCACCCTAAACTCTCTGTCAGCCAACCTGGACCCAAGTACGATGATACATGAATTTAACAAGATCATGCTCTCCACCTTGGACAAAGTCGCCCCTCTCAAACTGCTAAGCTACACCTCAACAAGTGGTTCATTCCACAGTTAAGGGACTTGTGACTATTAAAAAGAAAATGCGAAACTGACTGGCGCCTTTGCCCCTCACATGAAAACAAAAAGAAGCTAGCGTCCACTGCAGCACACTATAAAAAAGAAATCTGCCAAGCAAAAAAACCTCCTACAATATCGGCATTAAAGACAAGAATTGGTGCTCAGAGATACAACAAGTACTAACTAATAAAATCAACACCCTCCAAATGAAAATAAAAAACAAAAAAGACTCTCTGAACTTATCTCAACCAACCAACCACCATCCTCCACCCAATGCAAATATCTCCGATCCAAACACCACATTCTGCTTCACCAAAACAACAATCCTCGAGGTGGAAAAAACTATCCTCTCTCTTAAACCGTCCAACTGTAAAGGCGACATCTGCCCAGCGTATATCATAAAAGAGGCTGCAAGAGACCTCTCCCCTTTCATCTCCAAACTGATTAACGCCTCCTTTGCTTCCGGCACCGTCCCAGCTAATTTGAAACAATCCTGGGTACTTCTGCTTCTCAAGAACTAACCTTAGACCCACTTATCGCTACCAATTACCGACCCATCACAACAGTACCATTTCTTCTCAAAATCTTTGATTAAATTGCATATTTGCAGATCCAAAAACACCTCGATCAGCATAAACTCCTAGGGGTCCGTCAATCAGGATTCCGACCATTACATGGGACAGAGACTGCACTGATAGACCTGAAGACACAGATCGATGAGCTGAGAGACCAAGGGAAAACAGCATTATTGCTGCTACTCGATCTCTCAGCTGCATTCGACTTGGATAGAATCCTTTCTGAGCGAAAGAACTAGCAGAGTCCTCTCACCCTCTGCAGCTGCAGATCCCACCCCTATCATGTGTGGGGTCCCTCAGGGTTCTTGTGTGTCCCCCACTCTCTACAATATATTCACTAAGCCACTGTTCGATGATTTGGACCTTCTGGGTGTCACCTACACTAACTACGCAGATGACACTCAGATTCTCCTCCCACTTTCCGGGGATCATGGCAGGGACCTGGCGTTGGTGAATAGAATCTATCTAATCATTCAGGCATGGATGGCCACTCACGGCCTATGACTGAATGATGACAAGACAGAGTTGATAATCCTTGGCTCCCCTTCCAACAACTCCAAACTAGGGCATGAATATGCTTCTTTCATCATTGACGGTAATAATACCATCGTCTCCAAGGAGGTAAAAACCCTTTGTTTCTATCTGGATGCAATAATGTCCTTTACTAAACAACTAAACTCTCTGGCTTCTACCACAGCCTACACTTGTAAGCTGATTAGAGCAGGCAGGCCCTTCCTCTTCAACGACGGCTGCCTTATACTGGCCAGAGCACTATTTTTATCAAGATTAGACTACTGCAACGCCCTCTACAGTAGTGCTGATAAAACCATCATCCAAAAAATCAAAATACTACAAAACAATGCCATAAGAGCTGCTCTAGGCATCAACAAAAGAGTGCATATCTCTGCCGTCAGACGTCACCATAAATGGTTATCGACCCACAACAAAATACAACTAAAAATCACCTCCCTGACACACAAAGCACTACACAATGTGGCACCGAGCTACCTAACTGACAGAATATCCAGAAGAACTTCCAGTAGACCGTCCAGAACTATCAATACTAATTGCTTGTTAGTACCCAGATTCAAAGTGTCTAAGATTGGCGGCACCAGTTTCCCTGTGAAGGCCGCTAAACTTTGGAACTCCATGCCACACCAGTTGAGAGCTGACCTCCCCTACTCTTTATACTGAAAAAACCTCATTACTCACCTCAACCTGACTGAGAATTAGCTCTCCTCTGAAACATTAGTATGTTAGCCTGCTGCTAGATTGTAAATTGTGTATAGCTTCAACTACCAAGATGTAAATTACTCTGCCCCTCCATGTAGCGTATGTCCTGCTTATTGTATTATATTGTATTATTTCATGTGTATGTTGACATCTCGTATATTGTCTGTATATTTGTAACATATGTAAGCTTTGCATATCCGTTTGCGCCCTGCTACTCTTGGGTCTGGTGCGCCTTTTAAGTGCAATAAACAAACAAACAAACAAACATAGGACACACTGCTTCCAGAACACATCCAGATTTCCGCCAGCACCTTGTTCCAGAACTCTTCATCTTGTAGCTGACTCCAGACTTTTTTGAAGATCCAGATTTCTTTGCAGAATCCAGGCTTTAGCATTGCTGAACTTTTTTTTTTGCTAGGCCACATTCATTCATCCCAAAAACTTAAAAGAATAATTCTGACCCAGTGTGGCTTGCTACCATTAAGCCTTGCCCGCTGAAACTTGCATCCTGTAATCTGCCGTGTCCAGTGACCAGAAGGGCCCATCCAAAATCCAGTCTGAGGTGCCGTCCAAATTGACCAGAACCGCGCCGCTGATCCAATCCCTCCAGAAGTGCCCTGCTGCTGGTAGACCTGACCAGATCCGATGACCTGAACTTTGATGATCCAATCTTTATTACAGTGGACTGTAAGTATCAACAGTGACCCATAGTATATTTGCCTTGTCTTATCTCAATCTCAACCCATCCCATCTTTAACTTCAAAACCCTAATATTGTCAGAACCATTCTTGCGCTGATTTTTCCCATCTGTTTCATTAAACCATAGCCCATTAGTGATTTGGATTAAGTAAAGTAATTCCCATACAAAATGGAAACTAGAGTATCACACGTGAAGAGTTACGATCGGCCGTGAGTAACTGATTGTGGCATTCTCTTGTTCATAGTCATTAATATAGTGTAATGAAACCAATCTGTCATTTTTAAAACTGAATTTCTGCTTTTGGCGCATATTTTTCAAAAACGCCTCTTACTAAAACTTCTATAACTTCTTCAATTGTATAGATAGAAACCTAATTTCAACTCTCACTGATACCTACGACCCTTAGCTACATCCACAACCAAGCATCGTGGAACAGTGTATTTGACCTGTTTTTCTCCAATATCGCATAGTGAAATTTTGCAGCGAATTTGCAGTTTTCCAAATTTTACACGTGTCTTTTTCCCATTCAAAGTGTTCTTCAAATCCCATACTGATCTAAAGTGTGTACTGTTGTTTATATTGTAGCTCATGTGTGTTAGGACTTGTTTAGAGTCGCTTTCCTAAGATTTTTTCTCCATTTAAGAATTTATGCACCCTTTTGCATTATTTTACAAAGCCATTTTCACCTGTCATTTTAAAAGTGTCCTATTCCAGAAACGGTTTTCTCTCTTGTTTGGGGAGGGAAGATTGCATTCTAACTCTAGACATTGTCTTTCATCCCTGAATACCTGCTGATTAAATGACCTCTGTGTAGGATTGCTCAATTGTACTGTCAGTACTTTGCAGGGGGAAATATTAACCTAAACGCTACCTGTTCACCAACCAAAACTGTAGTGGCTGTGTAGTTATGGTTAGGTTGCTGTTTCCATAGGAAGAGCACTTTTTGGGTGGTTTATAACTTCGCTCTCCCTGGACGAATCCTCAGTAAACTTTGCAAAAAAAGTATATGGCCCAGTCTGAGGTTTGGTGAGGTTTGATCCAGGGGGGTCAAAGTCAGGAGCAGCGGTTTGGTCCCGAAAGCGTGCTTTTGTAAATTCAGTGAGAATCCGTCCAGTAGGTTTCTTTTAAACGATCAAAAAGTAAGTGTAAAAAAATGTGTGATATCTATGTCCGCTCCGCGGAAACACAAACACTTCCCTGTTCGCTCTGCGGGTAGGGCACCGATTGGCTAATTGGCTCGTGTCATATCTGCGGATACGCAACGTGTCGGCCGATTGGCTGGAGTGAGGCCTGATGTGCGTCAGATTGTTCCGATGTGCCCGGCATCTTGGGTCTGCCGACAGCACGGCGGCGAACAGAGGCGAAATGCAGTTTTGGGGAGTGTGTTGATGTGCAAGAGCGCTTGGGGAATTTTGGGGAGTGGTTGAAATACTGTATTCGTTTAGGTGGCAGGTGCTACTGATGTATTCGCTTTGCCCGCGCTCTCTGGGATGTTCGTAATTAGTGAAAATGAAAGGTGTCCTACGGATAGTATTCCCGTCCGTGCTGTGCGCTGGCAAGTTGAAACTGTTCTAAGGACACGCGTGGTGTCAGCGGACATTAAAATGAGTATATGCAGTAGTTAAAATGTTTGATTCTATGGGTGTGATACTGAGTTATAAGCCACCATGAGGGTGAGGCCAGGGCCATGCACCCAAGATTGATCTTATAAGCACTGAAGTTATAAGGGAGCATGGGTGTGATATGGTGCAGTGGTTGTGGGTGTGGAATGCTGCAGTGGTTGTGGCAGGACCTAGAGTCTTGGGTGCATGGGCAAAGGCTGTAGGCCGTAGGCCATACACCCAAGACTCTAGGCCCTGGCCACAACCACCATAGCATGTCACACCCATAGATCACACCCATAGAATCGAATACCTATGAGGGGGTTGTGGGCAGGGCCTAGAGTCTTGGGTGCATGGCCAAAGCAGCCAAGACCAAAGTTATAAGTAGTGAAGTTGTAAGCTTCCATGGGTGTGATATGCTGTGGTGGTTGTGGCCAGGACCTAGAGTCTTGGGTGCATGGGGAAAGGCCATGCACTGAAGACTTAGGTTATATGCACTGAAGTCATAAGTCAGCATGGGTGGCTTAGAACTTCTGGCCAGGGCCTACAGTCTTGGGTAAAAATTGAGTATATGCCGCAGTTCAAATCTTTGAATCTATGGTTGTGACACTGAGTTATGAGCCACTATGGGTGTGATATGCTGCGCTGGTTGTGGTCAGGGCCTAGAGTCTTGGGTGAATGGTTGTGGCCAGGACCTAAAGTCTTGAGTCCATGGCCGGAGGCCATGCACCCAAGACCGATCTTATAAGCACTAACATTATAAGGGAGCATGGGTCTGATATGGTACAGTGGTTGTGGGTGTGGTATGCTGCGGTGGTTGTGGCAGGACCTAGAGTCTTGGGTGCATGGGCAAAGGTTGTAGGCCATAGGTTATACATTCAAGATTGTAGGCCCTGGGCATGACCACCGTAGCATATCACACCCATATATCACGCCCATGCAATTTAATATCTGTGGGAGTGGGCAGGGCCTAGAGACTTGGGTGCATGGCCAAATGCACCTGAGACCGAAGTTATAAGCACTGAAGTTATAAGCCAGCATGTGTGTTATATGATGTGCTGGTTGTGGATGTGATATGCTGCAGTGGTTGTGGCCAGGGTGTAGAGTCTTGGGTGCATGGGGAAAGGCCATGCACTGAAGAATGAAGTTATAAGCACTGAAGTAATAAGGCAGCATGGGTGTTATATGATTATATAACCACCGCAGCATATCACACCCATAGATCACACCCATAGAATCGAATATCTATCAGGTGGTTGTGGGCAGGGCGTAGAGTCGTGGATGCATGGGTGAAGGCCATGCATCCAAGACTGAAGTTATGAGCACTGAAGTTATAAGGCAGCATGGGTGTGATATGGTGCGGTGGTTGTGGCCAGGACCTACAGTCTTGGGTGCATGGCAGAAGGTCATGCACCCAAGACCGAAGTTATGAGCACTGAAGTTATAAACCACCCTGGGTGTGATATGGTGCAGTGGTTGTGGTTGTGGTATGCTGCAGTGGTTATGGCAGGACCTAGAGTATTGGGTGCATGGGCAAATTCTGTAGGATGTAGGGTATACATCCAAGACTCTAGGCCCTGGCCATGACCACCGCAGCATACCACACAGCCACAATAGTGGCTGTGTAGTCATGGTTAAGTTGCTGTTTCCATAGGAAGAGAACATTTTGGGTGGCTTATAACTTCGCTCCCCCTGGCCGAATCCTCAACAAACTTTGCAAAAAAAGTATATGACCCACTCTGGATTTCTTTGCAAAGTTTGATGAGGTTTGATCCAGGGGGGCAAAGTTATAGGGGGGTACCCAAAACTTTTTTTCCCCATAGACTGCATGGGGGAAAAACTTTGGCACGCCTACAGCCCGAACCGCTGGATGGATTTTCACCACATTTATGGCAGGAGCAGCGCTTTGATCCCGAAAGCGGGCTTTAGTAAATTTAGTGAAATTTAGTAAAAAATGTTTTTAAACAATGAAAAAGTAGGTCTAAACATAATTGTGATATCTATGTCCATTCCGTGGACACACTTCCCTGTTCACTCTGCGGGCAAGGTATCGATTGACCAATCGGTTGCGTCATGTCCGTGGACATGTGACGCATTTGCTCATTGGATGGTGCAGAGCGTCAAGTGCGTCAGATTGTTTTGATGCGCTCGCCATGTTTGATCCGTGTTTTCGTGTCCGCGGACATCGCCGCAAAAACATATAAAACACCACAACATTGCACTTGCTAATCTTATCAAATACTGTCTCGAAAGGTAGGGTTGATGCGGTTGGGTTGGGGTGTGGCAGCAAGAAGCAAAGAAGTGGTGTTTTTTTGTCACGAAAGTCATATGGTACATTTGGAGGTCTTCCTCAATATAATGTGCACACTGTACAGGCGAAGGACTAATGTGTCTGTATTACAATGTATTTAAAATATTATTGCAGTCAGATTGGCGCCCCCTAGAGTTAGACATCTAAGGCAGGCAGCTGCAGTGTTCGATGGAAACAGCGGCGCTGCACATGTATGGCACTACGAGTTCTCATGAATGCTTTCACCATGTTGTTGCAAAGTGAGAATGCATTTAGATTCTGAGTGAAGCTCATCAGCTTTGGTTTTCCCTTTGCAAGCTAAGGAAGCCGACGCATAGGACAGGCACTATAAGGGTCAATTGTTTTTTGACCTTGAGAGAAAGGGAGTTTTTTGTGAGGAATGCAGTGAGAGGAGGTTTGTAAAAATGAACTTTTGATAAGGTTATGCATCCCAAAATTGTTTAAGGAACATGTAAAATCAGTTCATGGACATTCTTTGGTGTGAGCACATTCAGCATTATGGTCTGCGTTACTCGAAGAGAATGGAGATGGTGAATATCATGTAAGTTTATTGTTGATGACTGTACACCAGAACGAGCTTTACCTTAATATTATTTGAAGTTTACTTTTACTAATTTAACTCAAATACTACCTTTATGTCTGGCTGTTTTTTATGTGGTTATGGGGAGTGCAGAAACTAGGTCTATGTAGACTATCACTAGATTCTCCCAGGCTCAACAGTAATATTTCTTTATGATGTCACGCATGACCTTATCGAATTGTGTATCAGTTTCCACTTTCTTTTTGTCTTTTTTGAGATTGTTTAATGTGTGTGCTAATTGTTACTTTACACTCTATGCCGAATTAAGAAATCAATACATATATTGTAATAAAGGACAGTATTGATACATATTTTCTGTTATGTTTTCTAATTAGCTACAAGCTGCCTTACTGCGATTGCCGTGGATTCCAGGTGCCAACTGATGGGTTCTTTATCTGGCAGGTGCACGTTGTTGTCAATGGCTGGATAACCGTCACTGTATTGTGGGACGACCGTTTAGAGCCCATGTGTCCATACCCTGCACTAGCGATTAGGAGTAACATACCATCTTTTATGGTGGTCTAGGCCAAAGTTGATGCAAACGCCCTGGAATTCACTGTGCCATCCAAGCGGTTCCTTCATAGAATACGAACACTTTGTGTATGGAAAAAAAACAATGTGTGCCTTACGGTTAACATTTTCGATCACAAGCGAAGAAACAATTTTGCATTTTGATTGCATATGGGAATAGTCGGATGTTCTCAGAGAGTTTCTGGTGAAATAAAAGTAATTCACAAATTGTACAGTGTTGTTGTTTTCTTTTAAAGACCGATTTAATATTCCGATTTGTGGCATGCTATGTTGTTAGCCGATGTGTTTTTGATTTTCGGGTTCTGCGTCATGTCACGTAGGTGATTATGGGTGTATTTGGCTACGCTGAAGAGGAACGTTACCAAGAAAGGTGTTACATATCACTTGGGTTGGTGATGTGAAGTTCAGGGGCGGGGCATATGATTTAGTGCCGTCAGGGTAGTTTACGTTAGGCAGATGCAGCAATGGATAAGATTAGCATAAGATGGACTCGCTTTGCTGCCAGATTTTGTATGTTTTCAAAAGAGGCAACATGAGGTAAGGTGCAGTGGAAATGTTTGCGATAGATGAACGTATGTACAAAACTACATGGCCCAACCCTCAGAACAATAATATTTTCTGAACATTGAACTTGTGACACTTATGAAATAATGTTTGCGGAGGTGAAGGGTTATGATGATGTGTGGAATATTTGTGATGTGATTTCAAATGAATTTACAATGTTCATTGGGATTTTGTGCACAACTTATATGACAAGTGATTTGTGCATTCTTTTGACAGTTTTGACAAAATAAAACGTGTTTGAATTGCCAGCAAATTTGCGTAAGGCTCATTGACAAGGATCGAAAAGCATGGTTTTGCAAATGTGGCTGTGTTTCCAAACAAAAATAACGGTATAGCTTTAGTGCCTGAGGGGTATACTGTAGCCATGGGCAGTGGCCAGAATGTCAGGGCCATGGTATAAGGTCCTGATCCAGACAATGTGGCTACAGGCCATGACCAGAAGGTGACAAAACATAGGATTAAAGTGGTCTTGTCTACCTGGCACTGGCTTTGTGGTGAAGTTATTCGCAATTAGGATACATTTGAAAGGGAAGAAAAATGTGTACGTGATAATATGGTCACACAGATTATTTTTTTGCATTTTGCAGGCTGTCATGGAAAGTGAAGAGGGGCCCTGTATGGAACTGCTGGTTTGCCTTTCTATGGTGGCCATCTTGGAAAAGAATTTTCCTTTCTAAACCGGGACGCCAAAGGCATCCTGGTATAGGACGAAAAATCCTCTTTTTTAGTAGCACGGATTACCGCTTTGGAAACCTAAAGTGCCAATGGCCTTCATCCCCCATTTCAGGGGCTGGAATGGGGGGTATTGGTCCAGAGACCCCGTTATCCACCCTCACTTCGCTTGGCCTGATAACATGGCCTGCTGGACCATTATCCATTGTTGCAGTCCCTGGAACGGCGCATGACCGCTACTATATTCCCATAGTTTAACGCAAAATGGAAATGGAAATGTTGGAAAATCTTTTTTTTTTTTTTTAACTTATATTTTTTAACTGTTAAAGGTGGTTCCTAAAGGAACATTTATGTTGGTATTGAATGGATTTTTTTTTGGTAGGAGAGCTAAGAACGCAAGGTGGAGAGAGAAATGAGGGAAGAGGCACCAAACACTAAGATGGAGGGGCAGGTGGACAGGGGAAAATGTTGCGCGTGTGTTATTTTTTAGGTAGGGTGCAGTGTTTCTTATGCTCCTTCATTACAGTAGTGGTGGTGTCTGTTAGGGAGGAGGGATGGCCTTAGCTGATGCCATTTTAAGATAAATAGCAGTTTTGGTAAACGTTTTTACTGTGTACTAGGTTGTTAATGGATGAGTAGGAGTAGGTGTTGGAGCTGTGCAAGAGAAATGTTTAAGTTGAAAGTTCCTAGATCAGTAGAAAATGCAGTTCCAAACTGTCCGCGTAGCACAGAATTTATTGTGAAGTGCGTTCGGGTTCTTGGACACGTCATTATGCTTTGCGCCAGCATCTGGTCATGTGGCACTCTCTGGAAGGTATACAATAAAGTCAGATGTTCGTAGAGATTATGGTTAAATTGCGCTAATAAAAACCTATGCAATTCACTGAAAAAACGTTGTTAAAAGGACGTTATGGTTAAGTTGCGCTACTAAAAACCTATGAAATTCAGTAAAAAAACGTAGTTGAAGGGATGTTATGGTTCCAAGTAAAATCCAAAACCCCCTGAAATTCGCCAGTTATGGTAAACTAAGCAACCATAACTCGTGCCACCACTGTGCACTGCTAAGACTCACAGCCAGGTCATCAAAGATGACATCACAAATATTATTGATGACATCACTGATTCAGGGAATGGGTTTGAGGATGAGGAATGTGCAGCATGATCCATCCACAGCAGAAGACATGAGTCATGAGTTAGGTGCAGGGAATGGGTTTGAGGATAAGGAATGTGCAACGATATCCATCCAGAGCAGAAGACATGAGCCATGTGTTAGATTCAGGGAATGGGTTTGAGGATGAGGAATGTGCAGCATGATCCATCCACAGCAGAAGACATGAGTCATGAGTTAGGTGCAGGGAATGGGTTTGAGGATGAGGAATGTGCAACGATATCCATCCAGAGCAGAAGACATGTGCCATGTTTTCGATTCAAGGAATGTTTTGAAGATGAGGAATGTGCATCATGATACATCCAGAGCAGAAGACATGAGCCATGTGTTAGGTACAGGGAATTGGTTTGAGGAATATGCAACGTGATCCATCCACAGTAAAAGACATGAGCCATGAGTTAGGTGCAGGGAATGAGTGCAAGGATGAGGCATGTGCATGACCTGAGCTAGGTGTTAGGTTGCAGCAATTGAGACCAGAATGAGGATGGTTTGGGTGAGAGGGCTTAGGACCCAGAGTGGGGGCACCAGTCAGACAGTTGAGCTAGGGTGGCAAAAGTCCCTACGTTCCTTGCACTGGGCCTCTGAGTTCCTTATTCTAACCTCTCAAATAATCTCTCTCCGCCTCCCTCGCTCTCTCTGTCTCTCACACTTTGTCCCTCCCCCATCGCCATCTCCCTTTCCTAGCCCCACCTTCTTGCGCTCTCTCTGCCCCTCCCCCTGCTTGACTTGTCCTTCTCCATCTCACACTCTATTCACTTCTGCACCCGTCATATAATCAGGACATGGCCGCCCCTCATACCTGTTTGGTTGGAGATCTCTCCCTCGGGGCACCGGATGCAGCTGTAGCAGCAGATCTGTCTTCCTTCTGAAGTCAGTTTCCGGTATCCAGGATCACAGGGTTCACTGCACCTGGATTGTGGCGGTGTCTAAAGGAATGAAATACCACAATTAGTCAAACGTTGGTTCACTGGAAGTGTGAGGGTAATGGCATGCTCCATTGTGTCAGTTACCAAAGTGGTTATAAGGCGTTGAGCAGTGTTGATCTTAGCGAAGGGACACAAGGGGCCATGTTACGGTAACGTTGCACTGTTGCATGTGCTGTTTACACTAGGAGACAAATCACCAAAGTTCAAAAAGAATACTCTTTCGATGCATTTCTCGCATTTGCGCAAGGATTAGGGCAAACCTTGGCTTGGTGCAAAACTGCTTTGAAAGATGTGTTTCTTTGCATTTGGGGAATTTGTGTCCTAATGCTAATGGAAGTTGCACAGGTTCAACGCTTCTGTAAATCCACGGTTGTGAGTGGGGAAAGAATAAAATATGGAAAAACACACTTCAAAGAGTAGCAGCAGCAGCATCCTGTTTTTGCAATCACATGCATAAGACTGAACAAAGAAGCGGAAAGGGGGTAGTGTTAAGAAAAGAAGAGCATATTGTAATTACAGACATTTTGCAACGGGGCAAGTGCAATTAGCGATACAGAAAAAATTGCATTTCTGCACAAGGAGAAAGGAACAGCGCTATGGCAAACATTGCCCAGGTGTAAACATGAATGCAGAGAACCTCAGCAAACATCAGTTATTCATTTCATCGTCAAGCGCCTTGATAACGCCGGTTTTAGAGCGTGGGGTCAGGAAAGGGGTGGGGGCAAGCCTCTGTGCCACACACCAGAGTGGATAGATATAATTATTGGTGCTAGCAGAGGTTTCAGGTGGTCTCAGCTTCTGGGAAACCTACATAGACATTTATGTTGAGCTCCGTCCTGAGCCCGTGTTGTCTAGTTGTTCCTACCCCCAGGGGAGTTGCTAGGTCTGGAAAAGACCCGGGGCTAAGCTGATGTTGGAACTGTTGGGACTGGGGGCTAGCTAGTCTTTTGGCTGTAGCTCCTGATATTCTATCAGGGGCTACAACCAAACGATCAGGGGCTATAGCCCCCTTAGCCACCCCCAGCAACGCCCCTGCCTACCCTCAGTGACATGCATGCCTTCAGCAAGGTGTGGGGAACGTGATGCAACATTTCTATTGGTTAGACTTGTAGAGCACAGGCATCGCTCCCACAGTCCTCTGGTCTTCCTTGTGGCGCTCCTTGGAGGGGACCCTCCCTGACAGACACATGCTCTTGCAAGCAAACCTCCAAACTAGGCCCTGCCCTCTCCAATAGAGTGGTATAAGTGGACTCTCCTACCCAGAGTGCACCCTGTAACTTTCCAGTCTCATGGAGGCAGATGGCTTTGTGGTGGGAAGTGCCTGCTGGCCTGGGGTTCCCCCAAACCCTTTTATGTCCCTGATGCTGGTCAAGGTGGGTGGATGGCAGGAAGCTCTACCTGTAGCACAGCTTGAACAGGGAGATCAATTAATAGGATTGTGGTGGTTCCAGACATAAGGGACCCAGAAAGGTCCCCAAAGTCCTTCCACAATAGGCCAGTGGCCCTTGCTGGGAGTTGAAGCTTGCTGGGGCTTAGCAGTCATGTTGCAGTGGCAGGGATCGATATGCTAAAGGCAGGCCGATGCGCGTGTGGATATCGTCGATGGTGTCATGTGCCATGCATAATTGGGGACATTGGGCATAAGGAATGCCAGGGAAGGCAAGTTTGTACTTGATGATTGTACCTGATCAGGGTATTGTGGCAAAAATAATTAGCCCGGTCTCCACAATAAAAAAAGGAGTATTAAGATGACTCATAGCTACATCTGACCAAGGTCTGTGATCATCAAATCAGAGAAAACAGAAAGGGAGGGGTCCTACACAAGCACACAGTCAATACTGAGCGTACACCAGGCAAGAAGTAACACTGCTTATTACACTGCTTATTACAGCTGGGCACAAATCAAACAGCACAGTGGAACAGAACTGAGTGATGAGAGCTGACAAAACCGCCCACTACAGTCAGAACCTTTATATGATTAGAAGATTATTTGCATAGAGAGAAACAGTTGCCATTAAGGTTTCAAGTTATTGAACATCCTACTAAGCTGATTGGCGGGGCCACGCCAGTTCCCTATAGCTAGACATTTGTTACTTCAAGTTGATTGAAGCAAACTGTCCTGTACCCCTGCTTGCTCATAACCTCACCTGTGGCGCCACATTCCTTCCCGTTCCACCCCATGAGTTAGTTTTGATGTGTAATATGTTATCGCGCTGATCTCTGGAACTTAATTAATCTGCCATCGGTCAGCACACACAGGTAAATCACGAGACATCCTAAACTGGTGGGAAGGGAGAGATTCACACGGCATCCAACCAATTAGGGGCCTTGTGAGCATCATCGAGGACATAATATATTTTAGAGACCCCAGCAGCCGCCAATATGTGGCTGGAGGATAACAGTTTAGCGGACGGAAGAGACGACCAACCATTGGAAAACTAAGGAACCCTTGTCGTAAAAGGTCCAAGAAGGAATCGACCCACTAAGTTATTGCAGGCACACAGTACAGATGAGCCAAGCAGGTAAACCAAATAACAGTTAGCCACAAAGATGCGGCCCTTGCTCGGCCCCACGCCGGGCACAGAGCCCCACCCCCACGAACAGTTTAAGGGCAGGTTAGCCGCCTGTCCGACCCCGCTCGTGCCTGATACCCGGATGGGCTCAGACGGTACGGGAGCGCCTGAGCACCGAGAGGAGCATGGAGTGGCTGGGCGCACAAGTTTAAGTTTTGTTAACTGTTTGTTAGTTATGCAGTCTTCAAGACATCGAGAAAAGAACGAAAAGGGACCGGGGACCTCGGGGAACGAGGGCGGGACCAGGTTGGAACCCAAGTCGTGAATACCAAAACTATGAACAATAACCGCCCCAGCTCAACAGGGGGGACAGGAGTGAAAAACCCAAAACACCGATGGAATGGCGTCCCAACTTAAAATAATGACTTGGAATGTGAGAGGAATGGGCACGTACCTGAGAAGGAACCGAATCCACTCCTACCTGCGCAGGAAAAAGATCTCGATCGCAATGCTCCAAGAGACCCATCTTACGGAGGAAACCACAACCAAACTAGCTGAACGCTGGGGTGGGACCGCGAGAGGGGCACCTTACTCCAAGTTTGCTAGAGGAGTATTCACCTGGGTGAACCCGACTGTCCCATTCCAGCTATTGGACTATGAAGCTGATAAAGAAGGCAGATACCTAATGATGAGAGGCATTATCGAAGGCAAGTCGATATGCCTAGTAAACTCATATCTACCACAATTCGGGATACCGTCACATCTACAAATGCTAACCACCAAAATGACAATCTACAGAGATAGCTTATTTATATGGGGAGGTGATTTTAATTGCATCAGGAACAAAAATATGGACAGATCGGACCCCCCCCCCGTCAAACGCACAATGCAGCAACAAAAGCACTAAATAGTACAATGGAACACCTTGACCTGGTGGATATCTGGAGGGAACAACACCACACTGAAAAGAGCTATTCCTTTTACTCGGCCCCACATAAGGTCCACACAAGGATCGATTACTTGCTCATTGATCGGGAACTAGCACAGCAGGTAGAATCCACAATGTACCTAGGTAGATCAATATCGGATCACTCGCCGCTGGTTATGCAATGGTCAATCAAGGGACCCACACCACCAATTCCGATGTGGAAAATGCCACCAGCAGCACTTACAGATCAACCATTCAAAGAAGACCTGGGCACCAAGCTGGAAGACTACCTAGCCATCAATAAAGGCTCGGTGGCAAGCTGGGGCACACTATGGGAGGCCATGAAAGTGGTGACAAGGGGAGAGGTAATATCCGGAGCGGGAGGCATCCGCAAACAACTGAAAGCGGAATTAGAAGGTCTGGAGAACAAGATTACGCGCCTCGAATCTGGAATCGAAGCCGCACCTGACACTGAGGAAGAACTAAGAAAAACCCGGGAAGAATGCTCCTCTGCCTGGAGTAGGCTGTCTAAATTCGACTACACAACATACACGGCTAAGGCACATAAGGAAGCGGATAAACCTGGTAGGATGCTGGCCTGGCTGTGCAAACGAGAATCTCCTAGGCACCTCCCAACTGCAATCACGGATGAAAGTGGGACAACCCACAAGACGCAACATGGCATTAATGGCGCTTTTGCGAATTTTTACTCCAAATTGTATGCACACGACAACGAGATACCCGGGGAAGACATAAGGGCCACCCTGGAGGAGATAGGGCTACCAAGACTGTCAGCGGACCAAGAGACCTGCTGGACGCCGAAATTACCACAGAGGATGTGATGGACGCGATTAGATCCCTCGCCACACGTAAAACCCCTGGAAGCGACGGACTCCCACCAGAGTTTTACAAGGCATATGAAGAGATCCTCACCCCGATCCTGCAAGAGGTGTATTCAGAGGCCTATGAAACCGGTATCCTACCTACCTCCATGAAAGAGACAATAATCATCCCCATACTTAAGCCTAACAAACCCAGCTATCACTGTGACTCTTATCGCCCCATCGCAATGCTAAACTATGACGGCAAAATCCTGACTACCATCCTGGCAAAAAGGCTGGCGAAAGTAGTGGGGACCTTGATCCATGAGGACCAGAATGGATTTGTTCCAGGCCGAAACACCACAGCAAACCTGAGAAGAATTCAACACGTGATAGCAGAGACCGCGGAGAGGGATGAAGACCTAGCGGTACTATCGCTCGATGCCATAAAAGCCTTCGATTCTATCTACTGGGAGTGGCTGATCGAGGTACTTAGGGAATTCGGCTTCGGCGAAGGCTTTGTGCGATGGGTCAAAGTGCTGTATAACTCACTGGTTGCAAGAGTAAAGACGGGAGCGATGATATCCAAACCCTGGGCGATACAACGGGGCACCAGACAAGGATGCCCGCTGTCCCCGATGCTATACATCCTCGGCCTGGAACCAATAGCCATTTACTTCCGGAACCAGCTCTTCGATGCTGGGATCAAGCTAGGAAACAAATACTCCATTATATCCCTGTACGCAGATGATATTCTCCTATACCTGAAGGACCCGCAACTCAATGCACGAGTCGCACTAGACATCCTGGATAACTATGCCCACTACTCCGGGATTGCATTCAGCAGACAAAAATCCTGCGCGTTCCCATTGGCCAGGCTCAGGAACTCGGATGAGTCAGATTTGCCAGATGTAGGGGTAAGCTGGCAGCCAGAAACATTTAAATATCTAGGAGCCGTCATATGCCACACCCCCGAGCTTTCACATTAACTCAACACGGAAAGAGCAATAAAGGGCCTCCGCAATTCCATGAAATTTTGGTCGAAGCTACCGCTCGCAATGATGGGGAGAGCAGCAATTGTCAAGATGATAGTCCTTCCCCGACTATTGTACTACTTCGTGAATATTTGCTATTACATCAGACCTCCCTTCTTCAAAAAACTGGAATCTCTAATCAAGGAATTCATATGGGGGCCTTCCAGACACAAGATCTCCTTATCCACACTCACACTGCCGTACAAAGAGGGAGGGATACAGCTTCCAGACTTTCAAAGGTACTATCTAGCAGCGCAACTCAGCCATGTGGCGAGATGGCTCGCCGATGACCCGTCCTCCGAATCTGAGCTACTCCGACAAATACCCTCCAAACTATTCCCTAAAGAAACTCTCTGGAATCCCATGAAACAACCAGTAGCCGCTCCCATGATTGTGACCTTGGGCAGGCAGGTATGGGCTAGAACCTGCTCGATAAGACACCTGAAACACCCCTACGCCCCCAACACCCCCATCCTGGTGGACGCCTGTAAAACCCAAACAGACCTCGCGACAGCCAGAAACTGGGAAAGAGCCGGAATCTATACATGGGGAGACATGTTCGAGGAGGGCGCATTCAGGGAACTTGATTCACTCCAGGCGACCGAAGGAATCGGAAGGGGCCAATTCCTGTGGTACCACCGCCTCAAGGGCATGGCCAAGAAGCAATGGGAGGTCTGGCCAGAAGAACCCGCTCCAGATCCCCTCCTCCAGGAGCTATATGACCTAGCTGATGGCTGGAAGCCTGTTTCCCGCCTCTACGTTAAACTGTCCGACAGACCTAACCCGAAAAGTGTAGGACTGAGGCAAAAATGGGAAACCGACTTGGAAATCACGCTATCCGACAACGAATGGGAGCGGATACTAATATACCCCAAAGAGGTGTCTAGAAACACCAGGTTCAAACAAATTCAACTAAACATCCTGTACAGAACATACATGACCCCGTTAAGGGTATCCACCTTTAAAAAACAAACATCTTCGGCGTGCCCCTGGTGCGGAAACGACAAGGCTGATTTGATTCACATGTTCTGGACCTGCACCAGGACGGCAACATTTTGGTCCATGGTGAAAAACACCTGCACGAACGCGGGTCTAATCAGATACGATTGGAACCCAAAAGAATGCTTACTAGGTGCCCATCCCCGGCTGAGCAAATACAAGCACCTAGTCAAATTAATGGACTTAGCCTGTATTCTGGCAAAACGATCCATAGCAATGGCTTGGAAATCGCCCCGGGGTCCGAAACATAAGAGATGGCTCAAAGACCTGGAAAGGTGGACGGAAGCCGAGACCAGGGCCTGGCAAGATGGAACCAACTCAGGCGGTGATAACGCCAACGACACCCTAGAATCATGGAAGGCCCTCCTCCGAGATATACAGTACTCCGCAGACCATAAACCCCCATGAACAAGTACACCCGCCAACAATAACCTCAAACAACCACCAAAGAAGCGGGAACCCCTGACCTTAACTTCTTGTGACCCCGGTTCCGCCAGATACCTGCCCTCCCCCCTATCCAGGCCCCTTTATAAAAATTAAAACATTAAAAATATGTATCGCGTCGAGAAGACTGCACCAGTTTATTAACTGTTTGTCTGTCATGTTGACAGCTGTTAAGTGTTGAAACATGTCTATAAGCACAAATGCCAATAAAATGCTTTAAAAAAAAATCGAGGACATAATATAGTTGTTGTTTTTAGGAACACCAAAACTCACCTTCTGATTGGCTCTCTACAGAGCGTCCCTTCATCCCACATTCTTCTTCCCAGGCCCACGTGTCAAAGGGTAATTTTAAATTGCTGATGGTACTATGAGTGTGCCTTCCTGAACATATTCTTGTGAATTTAATTCCACATGGTCGCAGCGATCGCCTGTGAGCCTGGCTCGCTGACCTCGTATGTAGCAGCTGGTTCAGCTCCCAGTGACAGCTGTCTCCTGTGAATTGCCCGCTTGAATCATCCCAGCACGCCACTGCCTTAGAGCGTCCGTGCACTTCTTTTCCCCTGTGGCCGACCGAGCAGGGCCTGTCTGTGTTAACCCCTTGTGATCTACTTACCTGTGGTTTTTACCTGAGACCGTCGACGCAGGGACACCCCACGTGTTATGCCACCATATTTATCTCGCACCCTTACCCCACACATGAACCCCTCATGTGCACTCTTGGGGGTCCCCGCCCCACTCTGGTCCCATGGCTTCTCGGGCTGCATGTGTGCCCGCAATCAAACCAAAGTAGGCCACTGATGCTGTTTTTTGGCACTTCTTTGATCTTTGAACACCACTGCTTTGTGCAACATATTACCATTGATGTTCCATTTATATCCCTGATATGTCTTATGTCTTTTAAAGTTAATAACTTACATTTTTGTTGGATTGACTTTTGAATGATTCAGAATGGCAAATTTAGCGACGCAGTCTAAGCTGCTCTGTAAGCCTATCAAGGTGGTATCCATCAGAATAAAGTCATCCACATAAGCGAGCCGCCCAATATGTAAATGATCTAGTTTAGGAGCAAAGACCTTACAGTTTGCCAAATATTCCTGAACATCCAAAATATATAGGTTAAAAGGTCAGGGGGCCAAGACACAAGTGGGCCATAATCCTAAATCAGTTTTTATTTAATCAATTATTGGTACCAGGGAGTTTAATATTATTTGCAAAGAGGTGTTTTCGTGAAATAATATTAGCATCTTTAGCAATGCCACTGGAATCTTCCATGAGGATAATTATTTTAAATAGCCGATTTTGATCAATGCAATTGAATGTGGCAGTCATATATAGAGATAGGGAAAAGACTGATCTCCAGCGACATTCCAAAGCCTGCCTCTGGCAAAGATGGTATAACAATCCATGTACTGTTGTTCCCATTTGCTTACCGAAGCCTGATTAGGCAATTAGTTGAGCCAATCCAGAAATGTAAGTCCTTCAGAACAAATGTAGTCAAAACCTTGCTGTAGACATCTATGAGGGAAATTGGTCTATAATTTAGTGTGGAAATCCTACAACGCTTTTTATGTATAGGAACCACTATTGCCTTGTGCAATGCCGGTGGAAGGGTACCCGAATGGATTACCTGTTGGAATAGACTCATAAGAATTTCAACACAAAGGCGTGTGTCATCCTTTAAGACTGTGTTCGATAGTCCAATCAGACCATAGGCCCTTAATTTATTTAGGCCTAGGAGCATACGTCGAAGATCCCCCATATCAAATTTCATCTGTCAAGCAGTTACACAAACCCTAGGTCTCACTAATTTGTTGCTGCAATTACTAGCATATCTGTTATTAAAGTGTACCGTCTAGGTACTGGCATCAATACTATTTGCTTCAGCTATCACCAAAGACCTGTCATGCCTTTATTTACCATGCATTGAATGGACCATTGACCCTTGCTGTTGTTTAGTTGGATTCTATAACTGATTATCCAATTTCTGTACCTCTGCCTCAATTGTCTGCTCATCTCCTAACCCATTTCATTGATTGCGTCTGTTCCATGCTGACCTCTCTGATGGCCACCGTCAGTTTGTTGTTCTTCTTTTTAATAACTGTCAAAAGAATGCTTTTAGTTGGCTATAAAAGGGTTCAGTCTCTTAATCTGTTGGGGCAGTACCTTAGTCTGTCAATCCTGTAAGAGCATATATACCCATTTTATCATCATCATCATATCAGCTTTATTCGGTGCAAACCATCAAAGCAACATAATAATACAAAGACGTAAACCCCCCAAAAATACAACCCTGAAAATAAGGGCAAGCGACGTATTAACAAGTCATTAAATATATCATAATTTATAAAAACACTCAACTTGTTCAATTACGCTTGTGGTATAGCAGAGACCATTTAGCTATGCCATTTGATTGATTATAAGAATCACTATGCAGCTTGAGTCACTACAGTAGGGTTGCTTTTGATCAGCCTGGACCTCATCAGCCTTGCCCGGTGAAGACATTTGGCAACAAAATGAACAACATTAAGGTCGACAGAATGTTTGCAGTAGTCCGTTGCCTCGTCTATCCGTCGAATACTCGCCAGTCTAAAAGCTGGGAATAGGCATCTGGCTCTTAAGTCCATGTAACCTACACACAACAACATGAAGTGTACAAGAGACTCAACTTGGACTCCATAAACCAGCCAGGCTGCACCAATGTAGCCATGCCAGATTATCATAAGATTTAAGGGTATTAGATCTGAACTCAACGTAAAGTGCTCGTGCAAAGCGAGGCCTAATAACATCCAGATATTCCTCGTACTCAAAGTCCTGTTTGGTTCTCAGGTAAGTCATTCCGGGGCTAAGCTTGAAACATGTTCCTTCCATGGATCATCATGAAGCCTCTATGCCAGCTCTTTTCACCAGATCTTTGGAGTCTTTATATCATGTGGAGAATCCCCAAAATCATGTAGATTAAATTTGGTTAGCCAGTGTTTCACATGCATAGACCATGGGGGTGGTCAGCATCCCTCCAGCATCAGGATATGTCTTAGCACATCTCTGTACCTGAACAGACCCGATGTAGTCCAGATCCTAACCCCACAATAGAGGGGTTTCAGGCTAATAAGATCTTCAATGGGGCATAGGTCACACTCCAGGCGAAGGATAGAGTTTGGGGCACCCATCAGTAACATGAGAAGGGATTTCACAAACTTATTTTCCACGATACCTAATGCTTGAGCTCGCATGTACCGCCAGCTCTCGGCACCATAAAGAGCTGATGGTATGGCTTGAAGCCTGTAAATCTGGAATGCTGCGGTGACTACACCCCCACCATGACTTGCCAAGAATCTCGTAATACCACCACTATGCTTATCCAGAGTCATGGTGGCTTTGGTCAATTGTTGCCTCCAAATTCCGTTTTTGTAGAATCTGGTGCCTAGGTAATCATATGCAGTTACTTGCTCGAGTTTAGCGCCATCAATTTCAATGTTCAAATTGGAATGCTTGGTGAGTCTGTGCCTATAAAACATTATTTTGGTTTTTGCTTTGTTCAGCTCCAGACGACGCTCTTTACTGGTGAAGCAGGCCAGGGTTTTCTTGATGCCCATCGGGTGGTTGCTAATAACACTGCATAATGGGGTGGGTCCAGACAACACACGGCCAACGCCTCTATTACATCGTTCATATATAGGCAAAAGAGGAGTGGGGTCAAGACGCACCCCTGCCTCATGCCACTATGAACGTCAACGCGCTGGATTAATTCTCCACCAAGTCCCCAGAGAACTGCCACCTTGTTTCAGGAGTATAGTTTCTAAAGAAAGATCAACACGTTGCACGAAACATTATGTTTGACCAGAACCTGCCACAGTGCCTCCTCAGAACACAATCCCATTTTGGTCCAAAATTCAACAAATACTGCATAGACCTTATCTCTGTTGTTAATCGTATATTTATTCAGTATCATGTCAAGCCGGAAGCAGTGGTCGAAGTCTGTGGGTGTGGTTCACCTGTACTTTCATTTTTTACGTTTTACCGTTCCTCTACCTTAATTTAAAAAAGATCCCGCTCCTGAATGGTTTCTTTTTTAAATAAAAGTATAAAACGTTTACCAACAGATAGCTAGATGATAATTATAGGATTCCTAGTATAAAGTCTTGTACAAACTGGTGATACTTGAAGCAAGATGGAACAGCTGTGGTTTTAAAGGATTTTAATGTTTGGATGTCTAATTGAAAGTGGTAAACTGTTACATTATTTTAAATAGTGAGACAAAGTGTTTCAACTGACTAATTGATTACTCAAAGTATGCTAAGTATTAAATAGTTTGAGCTTGTTTCATTGAGTTATATGTGAGCTAGATGTGAGATACGTGTTGCAATTGTATTGATGCAGTGTAACATGTGTAATTAAATATGTCATTTAATTGCAAATATTAACTGTGTAGGTTTAAGTTCATGAATAAGATATGTTTTAATTTTGTAAAGTTTTTATGAAACTAAACAAATAAATAAATAATAATAAAAGTATAGGAGGGAAGAATTCGGGCAGGAAGCTGTAGGGATTATGTGCACTGTGTGAGGGTCATGAGGTCTCTGCAGTCGCACACAGGGCGCAGTTCTAGTCACAGCTCCTTTTCACAAGCTGCTACTCCGGAGATGTTACGTCTCCGTGTTGGAGAGCAAGCTGTCACAAAAGACCAGGCCACACAGCATTGATGAGTACGTCTGTGTGTTGGGGGGCATGGGGGCTGTGATGCATTCACTAAGGTGACTGCATTTGTTTGCCTGAGATGCCCTTTGGAACGCATCAGCCAGTGGAAATGCTTGCAACCTCTCTTGTGAATCCGTGAGAAATGTGCATGTTTATACATTAATGCCTGCCCTAGTGTTAAGATGTCATTAATTCTCTTGTATTTCATGACGGTCGTGTTCATCTCGGCATGTGCTGTATGCATTTAAAGCAGCTGTTGAGTGTAGTCGTGTATGCTGTAGTGTTACTGAGGGGTTTCATTTAGCTGTAACCCCGGCTGCGACCCTATAAGGGAGAAATCTTATTCAGGAAGTTCTGCGTGGAAACCTCTTCGTTTTTGGTTGCATTTTCATTTCTGAAGGAAAGTGGAGTTTAATGCACAGAAATATGCCTGCAAGGCCAAGAAAGTACAATTCAATTTTGGCTTAATCTGCAGCATCATTTGAACATCGAATAAACATCTCCTTTTCCCTTTGGAAAAGAAATACCAGGGGGCAGAACTCTCTTATTACAGACCCTGCCCACACAGCTGCACCTTGAAATGTAAACACATTGCTATTAAGACAGCTGTGATATGGGAGCCAGCCTCTGAGTATCCAATGTTAAGTGAATAAACGCCCTGCCAAGGTCACTTGCACTGAACTTTCCTCGGCATTATTATTATTATTACTATTGTGAGGAAGGCAATGTGTCAACAAGGAGACACTGACACAAAAGCTGCACATTTCAAAACCTTTATTTGTAGCTTTCAAGTGGGTTGGAAAACTCCTATCTTGCCCGACAACTAAGATGGGAGTATTCTGTGCCATCAAAATAAAAGAAAACGCAGTCCTAGTCAGTCTCTCAGTCAAATCAAAATGGCCTATACTAAAAAAAAACGAATGGCTGCCCTTACTCTTGTAGAATAACTGTGAAGAGGGAAATGTATATGCAAAAAGGAAAAATCAGTGGTCAAATGAATGGTCAAGATATCTGAGCAAAACTGTCTCCCCATGTTTGTATAGTAGGGGAAATGTGGCACACTTGAACTGGGTGGCACACTCTGGCTCTGGATTCAAGGATGCAGTTCAAATCGTGGATCAGGGCTTACTTGACCTTCCACTATAACGTTCTTTGTTTCCCAGGTCAATAAGGCTGGTTTCCTTCTGGCTTCACAGTTCAACAAAGTTACTTTACTTTTCAATATCACAGTTCAAATCAACATTACAGTTCAATGTAAGTCTCCCTCCATCGGGCTTGGACCTCGCAATCACAATACTTAGGGGTTCCCTTCCCCAAGCTTTTATCACAACCTTTAGGCTCCCCTACATCGTGCTGAAGCCTCTCTTTATTATTCCTTTACTGTCGAAGACTTTCGAATGAGCGAGGATTTTTCAAACACCTCATAATGACCACTTCAACTTCCATTCAATTGTCACTTTTTCACTCATATCCCAAAGCCTCCTGGCATATGTAGTTTTGAGCACCCAAAAGTTCCAATCAATGCTTTTCTTGCAGGTTTGCCTCTATCAGGATCAACCTTGTTCATTTCTCGTTACAAACTTCATTCCATGTATCTCAAGTTTCTTTTACCCATTTTTCCACTTCTACGAGATCAAGACATTTTGTGGAGACTTTCGATTGGGCAATCTCCCTTCGCTGGACCACTCTGCTACTCTGTATCTTTCGCTGTCTCAGCTACAGAACTACAAAACAGCAGCCATCTTGACCGTGCTGCGTTAACTGGGCATGCAGAGCCCCAGCACGGGGCTTGCACTCGAGATCGCCACCCGACCAGACCTACGCTGCTGAGCTCTGTGGAACAGAGCACATGTGAGTGGCCCTGCCCCACCGGACTCAAGCACCGTCCCCTCGCTGCTTACCAGATAAGTGTGGGGAAGGGAGAAGGCAAGCACAGCATTGCCAAAACAGCAGCAGACACCAGAGCATGGTTCACAAGCAGGGGCTCAGCCCCATTGGAGAACTCCGGCTCCTTCCCAATTTGCAGATAAGTGTCACGCACAAGAGGTAACTACAGCAGAGCACATTAGAGCGGGGAAGCACCAGCAGGAACCAAGACCCCTGGGCCAGATAACGATGGTCCCTGCTCTGAGTGCAAATAAGTTGGGTGCACGTCAGTCCCTGCATGTTGTATACCCACCTGACTAATCCGCGCTTAGGTTAGCGTTCAACTCCGAAAAAACTAGTTGGTCAAAACTCGCAGCACACATACGTTGCGCAAAGATAAGCACCTCAGGGTCATTACACATGCAGGATCCCTGACTAACCACAGCCAAGAAAGTGTACGCTGGATTCAGTGAACGCACATTCAGTAGTGGACAACTGTGTTTAGAGCTGGTTGTTCGCTCTCTCACTCGGCTCTCTTTTGCGTCCCTCCGTTGTACTGAGGACCACTGAAAGCAAGCTGGAAACAACCAGGGACACTCCACAAAGCTGATATTTCCACGTTCTTTTGTTGTGTTGTCATGTATGTGCAAACCTATGTTATTGATGCATACCGTGCTATACTATTTTTACACTGTGACTAAGCTTTTGAGAGGTGCCTCCCCGGTAGGCAGGTTATAGATGTTAAACAGCAGAATTTTAAAGCCCTCAGCAGTGGTTGCTACAAGATGTTGCATGTCAGGGGTCCCAGTGGTGAGATGATCGATAGCCCACTTTATGTTTGATCCTACCCATACCAGTAGGCCACTTTTTGGTCTCTAACGCCTCAACCGCCCATGTTTCGTGCAGGTAAATTAGGTTGAATCCATAGATACATTCTTTCCAGTCAGCATCTTCCATTTTATCTTTTACGCAGGTTTGCAGGCATGCGTGCGCTCACACAGCGAACATGGCCAGTGTTCCCTCACAATCAGAAACTAGCAGGCAAATGCTCATGGTGAGGACCTCAAGCCGCTGCTTATATCAAATGTGCCAAAACCGAAGCTGGTGCTTCACCCATGAACATCCAGCAACCTTGAGATGAAAAGGCAGCATCATGGAATCAGGGCTGCCTATTTCCAAGGTGATAGACCTGTCATTCATGCACTTGGCCAACTTAGCCGCAGTCTAATATGAAGAAATTAGAGATTTATTGGACACACAGGGGTTGCAGAAATAAATAGCCAAGTGAGACAGACCAATCCAAAAGTCCCTACAGGTGTCCCTGATGAAGACATTAACCAGCTTAATTCTCATTGAAGCAGACTATAATAAGGTGCCCAATGCTGAGTGTTGCAATTAGGAAAAAGGGGGACATCAGAAGCAGCCAGGAGGAGAAAGACCAGAAGAGAAAGATCATCAAGAGGAAGGGTGAAGGTGAAAGCAGGTCAAGGAAGGAGTTGGAGAAGGGAGAGAGGTGGAAGAGGAAGATGATGGGGGGAAAACCATCAAGAGGCAGATGGAAGGTGAAAGCAAGGAAAGGGGGGAGTTGGAGAAGAGAGAGATCATGAGTAGGAAGACAAGGAGAGTGTTACGCTCACCTGGCTCCCACAGGGGCGTCGGTCGACCCGGACAGCTGCGGTCTCCACCCACGTGATGAGTAGTGCAGCGATGACTGACTGCATCTGCCCTCCTAATCTTGTCTGCTTAACCAGTAGAAATATTCTCCTGCAAGTGGAGATATGGATTTAGCCACTTGTGGATTGAAGTGATGGCACCCCCACAGTCCTCCCCAACGAATCACCTCCGAAATGCCCTCACAGCAATCTCACCTTATATTCTTGAAAGATGAGCTCTCCATCCTGCGTGGATTTGCAGGGGCGCGTCGATTCCAGTTACTTCACTGGTTTGAAGGCTCAGGAGAGTTCCGGAGAGTATTGACTCTGAGGTTCCTGGTGAGGACCAGTAAGTATTAAGTTCATAGAGTTCAATATGTCCGATGTTCACTCTTGTTCCCCCCTTCTTTTCCTGTCTTGCACCATGCTCGTGAAAAGATGCTCTTGTGGCAGCTGGTGCCACTCAGGTAAGAGTCTGTATTACCCGGCGCTGTCCGGTAAATGTTGCACGTGGAAAATGTGTTGTTTTGTCTCTCTTTACAGATGCGGCACAAAAGGATGCCTCTGGTGGTAAATCAGGTAAGTCTATGGTGGTAAGAATTATATTTGTTGGTTCCCTCGGCTCACCTTGTGGTTTTCTTTTGTATCCTAGGTGCCGAAGTTCGGCGAAGAAATGATGGAGGCAGCGCCAAACCGAAGGATGCTGTGAAGACTGGTGAGTATGGCGCGGCGCTGCAGCTGGAGGTGCGGCGCATGCAGAAATGATGTTCTTTACAGGTCCGGAGACGAGATGGATCCAGAATCAGGTGTGGAATAGAAATAAGTTTTCTAACCTTGTCCCTTTCTTTCCTCTTTGTTTTAGGAGCTCCGGATTCGAGGCGGGCGTGGCAGAAGACTGGATGCAGGCTGCAGGCACAGTGAGCGTTACGCTGCTGGATGCAGAATAACGCGAAGCGTGTGTTGCTGGTCAGGCGTGGTTTAAATAGCCTCAAAAGTAGTCCCAGGTAAGAAGTCCCTAGAACCACACCCGAGTAAAAAATAGTCCCTGTAGAAAAATAGTCCCTTTCACGCTTCATGTTGGATTGGAGTCATTTGCAGCATGGTCTGCCTGAGGTAAGTAATGACTATGAACCTGGCGCCTTAGGCGGCAAGACTGATTTCTACTATGAGCCTGGCACCTAAGGCGGCAGGGCTGAACCCAGATAGCCCCTAGCCGGGGCTGCTGAGGTTTTACTAAATGTCTAGATGCCTGCTCCCGGGGCTGATGGGCTTGGTCCGGATGCCTGGGGGTAGGCATCATGACAGAGAGAACGATCATCAAGATAAAGGAGAAAGGTTTAAGCAAGCAAAGGGATGAGTCGAAGAAGGGAGAAGTCAGGAGGAAAAAGACAAGCAGAGAAAGGTCATCAAGATAAAGGAGAAAGGTTTAAGCAAGGGAAGAGAGGAGTTGGAGAAGAGAGAGATCAGGAGGAGGAAGATAAGGAGAGAAAGATCATCAAGATAAATGAGAAAGGTTTAAGCAAGCAAAGGGATGAGTCGTTGTTAGGCAGAATCCCCTGCAGTACCCTTAGGGAACACTAATTAAGTCCACAAGTGGCAGTACAATTTCACCTTTGGTACAAGCCTGTACTACACATTTAGAGTGGTAGCAGTAGCAGAGCAGCCAGACTTATCTCAAGAGCAAATGAGCAGTAGTAGAGATTACACAAAGGACCACAATTACTGTAACTCAAGCAAACACTGACTCAAGGTTTCTGGTTAAAAAATATAAGTACATTTATTTTTAAACCATCAGTTCTCAAAACACTTCACTTCTGTTAAACAAAACCACACTCTAAAATGCAGTACACACAACCAATTCCTCTGGTTCAGGTTCATTCAAGGTAAGTACATTAAGATTTGACAGACTGGTGTTGTGAAACAAAAAGACGTTACAGTGGGTTAATATGCAATCACTTTTTGACAGTAATGACAGTTCCGTCTTACTAAAGAAAATCGTACCCGCGGGAAGAAATGTGACCGTAGTCAAACACACGTAGCACAAAGAATAAAAACCAGGGAATAGTGGATACAATCACAGGCAATACTTTTGTCAAGGCAAGGGAATCAGAGAACACTTTCTAAGAAGCAGATAAAAGTCAATAGGCCTGCACTAGTGTCAAATGGAGAAGGGGATCTGTTCTCGAGGATCACACTGTTAGGATAGTTCACGATTCAAGATGCCAGGAGTACTTGAATATTGTCAAAAGGGAAGCAATAGTTATAAGAGGGAAGAAAGAAAGGACAAGCCTTTGTGGAGGAAAAGGGTTCACCCCGATTGCTCAAGGTCGGACAGAGAGAACGACCAGTACCTTATTCGTATGAAGAAAAGCTGGTGCCACGGCTGTTGTTTCTGGTAGTTCCTGCAGACTCACGGTTCCTGAAGCTTCAGTCGTGGGGACAAGAAGGAGGATGTCTGGAGCGATCTGCACTAACCAGGGATGAAGCCAGCAGCAGCGAAAGTAACAGTGAATAAAAGGTGCACTCCTTAAAAACAGGAGAGGGTTCATCTGATGGCTATCCGGACCACTACAGCACTGTGCAGTGATTTCGACCCGGAAGAGGATTCTATGGCTGTTGAAGGTGAGCTGGCTGATCCCACCAGACTCAAGGGTAAAAGACTCTGGACTAGATCTTCTCTGTCGTTGAAGGGTAAATAGCTCAGGACTGCAGCAGGGCTTCCCCGGGACTCGGGGGTTGCAGCAGCCCTCTTCTTCTCTGCTCGTCTTCGGTTCTTGTAGTTCCAGTGGCAACTCTGACTTCCAACCCAAGAGTCCTGCCTTTTATGCGAAAATCCCCCATTCACACAGCCCGGATGTCAATCACACAGCAGAGGGGTTGTCCAGCCCGGACAACCACCCCAGCCAATGGACACAAAGTGTCACTTGGGTCTCCAAGGAGACCCTGTGCAGGGGGTTACTACACCCCTCCCTCACATTCAGCCCACCTAGACACCCAGATGCCAAAGGAGGGCTTCTCCGTAGAAGCCTGCCAAAGGTTGGTGAACAAAGAAGGCAAACCTGGTTTGCCGCGCAAAGTAAAACACAAGAAGGATCTTAACAAAAAGAAATGGCGACTAAACCCGACCGGAGCGAAAATAAAAAGTATTTGGTCAAGCGGGTTTATGTTCGAGGCTAATATTAAGCCTAAACAGTACCATGTTTATATAGTATAATCGCGGTAGAAAAGTTAGGGTAGATACCACTGCCACCAGCCAAGTCTTAGTGTTAAGGGAGCAAAACAAGGCTCCAGGAGACCCAGACAAAAAGGGATAGGATTTAACCCTTTCCAGTACGTCATGTAAAATGGGGTGTACTGGGTCTGTAATTTGAAGTGACTATGTAAAGTTAATGGTAACTTCACCCGTTTCTGGGGGACAGTAGTCAGCCCCAGAAAATGGAGTCAGGGGGAAGTCTCAAAGACAACACTGTGTCACTGCACTGAACACTGTGCTGTGTAACACACACACAAAGTAGGGCTCATGGAGTGGTGTGATCCAGACCCCAAGATCACACAAAAAGTAGAAATGCACATGGCAAAACACATGTAAGAATGGGAAAGAGGTTCCCACTCTTACCAGGTGGTAAACAGTTTTTCCATAAATCCAGCAAAGCTGCTGAGGGACTCACTGGGTAAGGGAAATTAGCCATAAATGAGAATTCTCCCTAACAGTCGTAGAAGGGAAAAGTCCCCCAGAAAATGCACAGGAAAATCCCATTTCGCCTATATTGTGAGCTCAGAGAGGCAATGCTGATTGCCAAAAGCAAACCCATAACTGTTGGGAATTCCTTTTTCTTGAATGTCAAATATGGCAAAATCATGGGCACAGAATTACTTTACTGCAGAAACACACCAATGCCATGTCCTGAACATGGACAATATACTCCATGTAATATCACTTGCTGAAATGAATCAATCTAAAAAAAATCCCAAGGATGGATGCAGTAACCACAAAATCCTGAGGGTGGCGCTAGCGGTCTAAACTCTGACAGGAGAGCTGTCTTGCAAAACTGTCTAGTGCAAAGAAAGGGCTCTTATTTCATTAAAAGTTCAAAGGGGTTGCCTGTCCTGAGAACTCTTGACACTTCAGAACTCAACACAAGAAGCCAGGAAATCACAGGGTTCTGTTAATTAAATGCAAAGTGGCTCCCTGGCCTCCTGATCTCAGCTTCCCAGAGACCACACAATGGCCCCTCTCCTCTGAAAGGAATATGTTGATTTTTACTGTTTCCTGTCAACAAAGGCCTGCCTGCCAGAGGACACATGTGACTGACCCACCCAAGTCTTGGAGGCGGACTCCAACACTCTGAGAACTGAATTGAAAGCAAAATATATATTTTACAGAAACACTGATAACTCTTTGTAATCAAATGACAGAAATGTATAACTTTGAGAGCCTTAATTTAAAAAATGTACCTTCAATTCAAGCCCAAACTCCAATTTGTGTGATGTTCTGGGGCAAAACCCTGCTAATTGTTAATATTATAGACACTGTGTTTAAGTTAGACAAATGACAATTTACTGGAGTATGTATGGACAGGCCGTGTACATGTGTACAAATCTGGAGAAAAATCTGATGTTGCAAAACCACTAAAAAGGTGCAAATATTGCCATTTCTGAATGCAAGCCCCCAGGAAGAGCAAAGTTTGAACAGGGGATACCTCCTGTGACATGTGAGGGGTGCATGTAATTTTAAACAAATGTTTACCTGTGCAAATATGTCTTTTTATATCAAATATAGATTGTGTGCAATTTGACAGGGGAGTGTCCTCTCTGCAAGCCATAAAATGACATCGCTCTGACTCACAGTTCCTTCCCCAATCAAGTGAGAAATGGAAATTTGACCAATGGCAAGTGGAGAGGGGTAGGGTCTAGTGATGCTGCACACACACCCATAAAAAAACACATAAAAGCAGACAGACAGGACAGATAGGGACCTTCAAATCCATTTGCAGCTGGAAGCTCTGCCGGGAAAATCCATACTTTACCTCCATCAACCTTCAGAGACCCAGACCAGACCAGCAGAGTAGAGCTGACCTGTTAGCAGAACCAGAGAGAGAGCAGAGCTGATGACCCAGATCACTGAAGTGCAGAGGCCAGACCAGAGTTCAGTCCAAAACCTGACCAGATCCGTGGCAAGGCATATTTCTAAATATATTGTGAGTACATAGCAGAACTGTGCAGAACCAATCTCTTAGTTAAAATAATATAATTCAATCCTATTTTAATCTAAGTAGAACTGTCTCCTAACTGTCACCTGTCATTTGTAAAGCTGTCACTTGTCATTTTCTAGTTGCAAGCTGCACTTGTCTTTTTGAACTTTAAAATTTCAAATCTGAAAAACGACCTTTATTTAATCGCTCATATCTCCGTGACCGATTGTGCTAGAGACTTGCAGTAACTTTCCTCTGAAAGCTGGGAATCGTGGCTTTTCTACGAACCTAGAACCGCATTCCTACCCCCTATAGTTTTGCCGCAATCGTGAAAAACGCACTCGCGAATTTACCGCGATTTGCACATTTCTCCACGTGTAAAAATCTGCTGCTGCTTGCCTTTCAGTTGCCAAAAATTCGTTTAACCTGCTAGTTACACCCTAGATCCTTGCTAAAGTGAGCCTGGACTAATATTAACTAGATACCACTCACCCTGAACCTCTAGAGGGAATTAAAAGCATTTTAGCATATTTTTTTTCTACATTGCCAGCACATTTAAAAGCATTTGGGCCTGTGTTTTCAACGTCTGTAGTCTAAGTTGCTGGGTGAACTGAATCACATTTGATTGCATTTCTGAGAACTGTGTGCCTTCCTTCCATTTCCTTGCATAGCATAAAAGGGGGGGGGGTGAATTGTACCAGAAAGTGATTACGTTGTCTTTGCTGAAATTCTATCAAGTTATTTTCTTTACTGCATTTCATTCCACATTGCATCCATTTGAAACCATAAAAGTATTGTTGCTATCTTATCCATTTCATGTCAACTTCTTAGTGATTATCAAGAAGTGTGCTAGTGCCAGATTCTCCGTTGTTAATCTTTATCATATCAGATTAAGTGTGCTATTCAATTATTAATTTATTATAAAGTGTGATAGATATATATTGCTTTACTTCTCAAATAAACCTTTTAACTTGCAAAACAGAACTACTTCTTGGCACAGTGGGGTCAGGGGGATTCTGAGAGAGGGGTGTTATATAGGGGTAGTCATCCAGAACGCATGAACTGGACATAAAGATATATCAATAAGGGTTTTCAATCAGTATTATAGACTAGGCGTTGACTTAGCCGTAGTGTTGAATTGAATCCTCTTACAAATTGGGGGCTCGTGCCGGACGTTTGGGTTAGATCTACCATTTGTGCAGATTAATACAGCGTGCCAGCTGACCAGATACACATATCCGGTCGGATCACACGCTGTGTTACGCTGTAAAGCACTCCTCAAAGGAACGCTCCAAGAAAAAGGTCTGTTTTGCAAGAATAAAATACAAACTTCTGTAAGTCAGGACAGAGACCAATCTCTAGAATGACGACCTTAGTAGACATGAAAATAGCCAGAGAGCACCTCTTACATAAACTATTTGTGAGAGGTGAATGGACTGAACAGGGCCAGGATGCCTGGGTGCAGGCCATCACGCGACAGGTCACTGAAACAGGGTCAGACCTATGGAGAGATCAGGGTCCATTACATGTGGCCCTGAGTGAACTATATATGGCTCCTAAAGCCAAAGATGAACACAATAAGATTGCCAGGATAGCAGCATACCTGTACCTATATATGGGAGACATGCAGGATAAATGCACTGAAAGCCAAGATCTGGCAAATAGGCAACAGATGGCAGTAGAGAAGGCCTGATCTGATCTGGCCTCTTCTGAGCAGAGGCTGCAGAGGAGCCAGGAGTCAGAAAATGATAGTAGGCAATATATCATTAAAATAAAAGAGGATATGGGCATCCTACAATAGGAAAAGACAGACCAGGATACCAGATTTCTGGCCCTGCAGAAGGAGCACCAAGACAGTTTGGACTCCTTACTGCAGAACCAGAAAAAGTTGGAGCAACAGATCAATTTCAACAGGGCATGCGCGGAGCAGGTAGTCACCCTGCAAAGCCAGCTAGATAGAGAGAAAGAGGAGAGCAATAAACTGATTCTGAAAGACCTGGATACCCAGGCAGAGTTTCATGAGGAGCGCCAAAAAGCTGGTGCCTTTCAACGACAGAGGGACGACTTGGCAGCACAGATGCAGGCTCTCAGCCAGGAAAGAGACACTTTAGGCCAGGAAGTCTGCCACTTAAAAAAGGAAATTGAAGAAAATCACCTGGCCCTCCAGGGGCTGGGTGACCTCCAAAAAGAAAACCAGAACTTGGTAGAGCACACCAGAAGGGTGGAAGATGCTCTGGCAAGAAAGGAGCAGGCCAGTAGGGATGGGACTCAGGAGGTAAACCTCCTGCAGCAAAGACTGGCCCAGTTCTCCAGGACCAACCAGGAAGCACAGAGGGAAAATGAGGCCCTCTGTCAACACAATGATAGGCTCCAACAACAGGTAGTGATGCAGGAGAGACTGATAGAGTAAAGTAAGGCCTTGACTGAGGAACTGAAAGCACAAATGGAGGCTCTTGCATTGCAACAGGGAGCAGGGGCGGATAGAGAGGAGGTCCGCTGGGAAAGAGAGACTCCTGACCATAACCTCAGGAGCCCCAACACCAGGGGCCTTCATCTCTCCCAGTCCCTGGACTCTACCACCCCCATGTCCCCTGGCGCACATGAGCACAGGGCCACAGGGATGGCAGATTACTATCCAGCTAAAAGTATGGGGCTCATAGGCCAGGACCACTCAGGAATGGAGGGGTGGGCATCCGGGTATGGGCACCCAAGTACAGTACAGTTCAGTGGGGAACCCCAGGAGAGTAGGCCCCTTAAGGGCATCCTGAAAACCTCTGCCCAGTTAGGTCAGTGGGGGGGGGGGGGTACCCAGCAAATCCTGGCAGCAAGGAGGGATCTGAGGACTCCTCTGAGCACCACAGGAAACAGGAGACCAGGTCCCCACATTCTGCCAGCCATTCCCAGGCTCGCAGAATCCGGGAAAACCTGGAAGAACAGACAGGAACCTCTGGGAGCAGTGCCTCTGAGTCAGAGGATGATTGGACAAGGGTTACCCGAACCAAAAAGGCCAATAAGGCAAAAAGGGCCTTGCTTAAGGACCCCTTAAAGCAGATTAAGGCGATCAGGAGCGTCATCACGCCTTACCATAAGAACGCTAAGTATTCTGTTTGGGAGCACTTAGAGTTGTTTGAGCAAATGATGGAGACTTTCCATTTGAAAGACAGCCAAAGCTGTATTCAATATGTAAAGTGGACCTTCTCCCCGGAATACTCCAGTTTCTTTGCGGGGCTGGAGGACCAAAATCATTTAAGATGGTCCACCTATAAGGCGGCCATCTTGAAACATTTTTCATTCATAGAAATCCTCAAGAGGCTCGCAAGGCAGCCTACAATTTGCAATGTGGGGAGGATCAGGCCCCACAAGAATTTGTGCAAGAACTGAAACGTGCTTTTGCGCAGACCACCAGAAGGGTGCGCACAGACAGTAGAGAATTCATTAATACATTTTTTCATGCCTTGCCCAAATACATAATGACCCAGCTCGTGAGGGATTTTCACGAGAAAAGATCTTTAGACTGGGTCATTGAACAGGCTACCCGGATCTATGAGGTGCAGAAACCGGTAGATAGCAAAAGTAATGCCCAGAAAAACCCCAAAGCCAACAGCACCCCTGCTGCTGCCAAGGTGGCAGAGGTAAAGGTCACCCCCGTTTTGGATTTGGAGATGGGGGGGCCTAAAAACCTACCTGCACCTAATAATGCTAGGCCCAGGAGGTCCTCGGGTCAGTCACAGACAGGGAGCCAAGGAGGCAGCCCCACAAATGGGGTCCCTCGCTCTCCTGATTATGTAAGTCCCCGTTACAAGGGAAATCGACCCATCCTGGGTTATGTGTGGACTCCCCCAGCCCAAGGGGGGGGATCCAACCGAGCACCGAACCCAGGGAACTTCCCTCCAAACTTTCCACAGGAGGGCAGAAATTTACCAAACCCTGGGCAGAACTTTTTCCCCAGATATCCACCCGACTTTCAGCCCCAAAACCATCCATCCTTCTTTCCCCAATTCCCTGAGCCCAGACCACTGAATCCGGGAGAGGGGAGGCCAAGGGTGGAGGGGTACCCAAATCTTCCCAACCCGGGGTATTACCAGAGGAGGGACAGCTACCCTTCCCGGGATCAGCCCAGGGGAGAAAACAGGGCCCCGTATCAGCCTGAGCGGGTTTCCCAGTTAGAGCGCCAGGTTCAAAACATGGCGCGGGATCTGGGTCACATACTGAGGGCTCAGCAGAACCCTCAGATGGGCATGCCGGCGCAGAACGCACCCAACTCTGGACCTGGTGCCCCAGAACAATGACGGGGGCAGCACCCCGATAACTCACCGGTTCCCAGGGAGGAGGCACAAGGGGAAGGGGGGTGTAAAGCCTTGGAGGAAGCTTCCTTCCTCACTTGTAAACAGCCCCTGGAAACCCAGGAACCGGAAACAAAATCTCTTGCCCCTGAAAGTCTGCCTCCTAAGGAGCAGAGGGGGGGTAGGGGAAACAAAAGACCCAAACAGACTCAGTTTGAGGAGGAGGTACAGATATTCCAATTTGAGGGAGAGGGATCCTCAGAGTATCCTGGGAAAAGGATCTTCTCCTTCAGAGAGGGGGGAACTCCTCCCAAAGAAAAATGGGTCCCTAGGGATGCAAGTCCAGACTGGGGAGATGTGGAGACTGAGCTACCACCGCCCACCATCTCATCCCAGAACCAACAGCAAGAAAATCCCCTGGTTCAAACCCATCCTGGTGACTGCCTCCAAAAAGGGGGGGGCGGCCCGGAACCGGAGCCAGGGGAACCCACAATGGCTCTGATCTCCAGTTGCCAACTTTTTCTTTCAGATTCCCAAGGCTCTCCACAGAAGTCTGCCCAAATTTCTTCTCTTGCAATGTCCAAAACCAGAAAGTTAGCCCACCAGTTGTCCAAAAATGTGCATTATCTGTGCCCCCTTGAAGAGAAGGAGGGAAGATATTATGCCCCGGTACAAGTACAGGGACAGGGTGCAATTTTGGCACTGGTGGACACTGGATCTCAAGCTACCCTTCTGTCCAGAAGGGCCTTTGACGAACTGAATGCAGGAAGGGGAGAGAATTACCAAATTCCTCTCACCTCTCTTCCTGGACAACTCCAGAACTTTGACGGGAAGGAAATTCCCGTCGAGGGGACGGCAGACTTGGACATTAAAATTGGGCGACACAAGTTGAAACACCCAGTCATAGTTGTGACTCCAGAGGGCACCCCTTGTTTACTGGGGAATGACCTCCTGAGGAGGTTGTCACCCTTAATAGATTGCGTAAACAAGGTCCTCTGGACCCAGACTAGCCGACCAATAAAATTAAAACAGAGTGTCAACCATGTTAGTTTAAACGGCACCTGCCACATGGTTGAACAAAAATCTGACCAAGTAGAATTTCACTTCCAGAATAGCCAAATTCCAGATGTGACAGTAATAGCAGTAGGACAACAGACTGGTGATGGGGGGTCCTCTCTATTTCTGAAAACAACCTTCCTTCCAGTTTAAAGTGGTACTCCACGCTGGAAGGAAACACTCTGAGATTCTATACTAATCCACAACCAGAAACTCCCACTCCTATAGTCCAGAAAAATGTGAAATCAGCTCAGAGCCTGGCTGATATTCAGCAAATTGGAGAGCAGTTGTTCATCCCTGTTCAGTTAAATGATGGGAAGGACTCTGTTCTCGCTCGAGTGTGTGTGAACAACGGTAAGAGCTTCATCAGCGAAGCCATGTTCCGCCAACTCCCAAAAGATCCAGCCATTCCCACATTCAAACTGATAGACAAATGGGAAATGGACCTGGAAGCACCTAATTCCAAACATCTCCTGCCAAGCAGGTGTATGCTCAAAATCTCTATTGGCAACAAGAGCATAGTCCTTAATTGTTGGGTCGTGCGAGACGTCACTACCGCCTTTTACTTAGGCAGTGACATTCTCAATCGCTTTGCCATTAGTTTGGACCTAATAAACTTCAAAGCTTGGTCCCGATTAGCGGATAATCCCATGGGCTTTGATGATCCAGAAAAAGCATTTAGGTCAGCTCAATTGCTACCTTATGCAGTTGAAATTCAGATCAAAGAGGAAGTCACCATCCCAGAAAGGACCCGACAATTCTCCCTGGAAGTGAAAGTTAAAAGAGGACAATATTTGCAAAACCCTGATGCTTACATACATCTAAACGCTTCTCTCCAACAGCAAGGGTTGGGGGTAAACCCAACTCCATTAGTCAACATAGAACATGACACCATTCCAATAGAGGTGGATAACAGCGACTTAAAGAGTATTACTCTAGCCGCAGGCACCATTATTGGAATGGCGGTTGATGACCGACATTTTTCCATCGACTTAGTAAATGAACTGTTAGGGCCAATCCCCAAGGACTGCTTTGACAGTGATGACAATACAACACCAGACAGGATTTTTACCCGGCATGGGGGGAACTTCCTGGTGTACACTTCTTGCCCTTATGGTAAGGAAGATGTGACTTGTGACTTCCGGAGGGATGAGGTGATTTTCCAGGTCCATGAGGGCTGCCTTTCCCACCTGAAGCCTCCAGTCCAAATCAGCACTCTGACCAGGGACTTCTCCACCCAGCTGGAGGAGGCCGCGGAGATAGCCAAACCAGAAGTCTTTCCAGGCTTCAGGCAGATGGTGGAAGAGAGAGTCAACCTAGCTGATGCCTGTGTGACTCTGGAACAGAAGCAAAAGTTGAAACAAGTTTTCTTGGATTTCCAAGATCTCTTTGCGGTAGACTCATATGACTGTGGTCGCACCGACATCCACACAACAACAATCCCCACGGACCCTGGCATGACTCCTGTGTTTGTGAAGCAATATCGCTTGCCTCTCGCATCAATGGAGTCCCTTACTGAAATAATTAAGAACCTTGAGTCCCGGGGAATAATCCGTCCAGTCCACAGCACCTTCAATAATCCGGTGCTGGGAATATTGAAGCCAAACGGCCAGTGGAGACTCTGCGCCGACCTCAGGGAGCTCAACAAACGGGTCCATACTTCCCGATGGCCTCTGCCCTACATTGACCAAGGGCTGGCCCAGATCCAGGGGTCACAGGTATTCACTGCAATAGACCTGACCAATGGATACTGGACCGTGCCTGTCAGTAGGGAGGACCAAGAAAAGCTGGCTTTTACCTTTGGGGGCCAGCAGTACACATGGACCCGGACTCCCTTCGGATACCTTAACTCCGGTAATGAGTTCAATATTTTCCTACATAAGGCCATGCCCGACCTGGGTGCGAGGGGTAACCTGGCTTATGTAGATGATGTCCTCATCAAAAGTTCATCTGTGGAGGAACACATAGCGGAGATCCGTTATGTTCTGACGCAGTTGAGGGCCGCCGGAGCAAAACTTTCCTTTCAGAAAGCACAGTGGTGTAGAACCCGTGTTAATTTCTTGGGGCATGAGATTACTCCTCAGGGCCTCTGTCCCCAGGAAAAGAAAGTGGAAGCACTTCAGAAACTGAAAGACCCCACAACTCTGCGAGAACTAAGGAGCCTCCTTGGACTGACTAATTACAGCAGAAAGTTCATTGAGGGCTACGCAGAGATCACCAGACCCCTGATTCATCTCCTGAAGGGGGGGGGGGTCAAGTGGGAATGGGGTCCAGAACAAGCCGAGGCAGTAAGACAACTCAAGAGAAGCCTCTCACAAGCGCCTTGCCTAGCTTACCCTGTCAGAAACAAGGAGTTCTTCCTGGAGACGGGGTTCTCTAATACGTGCTTGACGGCAGTATTATACCAAAAGCATGACAAGGTCAATAAAGTAATCTCCTATGCGAGCAAAACTTTATCCTCTGTGGAGGAAAAATTCAACGATTGTGAGAAGGCACTCCTGGCAACGGTGTGGGCATTGAAGAATTACCGCCCGTTTATCCATGGGGAACACATCATAGTGGAGACTCCACACCAGCCTCTGCAATATCTCCAAAGTGACAGAATCTGGGCCGGAAATGTGAGTAATTCCGGAATTACTTCCTGGATTCTGTCAATGCAAGGCTTTCCTGTGGAGGTCAGATATGGCCAAAACAAGAAGAGTCCCCTCGCGCAAGGTCTGGCTGACTTGCATGATTGTGCCAGAGAAAACTGTCTCGAGGACGAAAGTCTAAAAATCAAGGACAACATGGAGGCATACCTTAATTCCCCCCACAAAGTCTTTGAAGAGGACAAGTGTGAGGGAATGCCCACTGTCTATGTGGATGGATGCTCTTACCATGTTGACAACAACGGGGAGAAAGAACTGGTGGCTGGCGTAGGGAATGCATGGGTGAAGGAGTTCCCAGAACCCGCCGCTGGATACAAAATTGGTCCCCGAAGTAGTCAGGTGGCAGAATTGATGGCTGTGCATCAGGCCATCCTCACTGCTGTCCAGCATCAACTCCACGAACTGGTCATAATCACAGATTCGGATTATGTACGGAACGGGTTCGTGGAGCACCTGGTTAATTGGAAAACCAGAGGCATGTTATGTGCTAACAACAAACCCTTGAAACATGGGAAGTTGATCCAAAACATTGATGATCTGGTCACATCGAATGGGATGACCATCTATTGGAAGAAGATCAAGGGTCATTCCAAAGTAGAGGGACCAGACAAAACTGGAAATGACTTAGCTGATCAGCTGGCCAAAACCGGGGCCATCCAAGGGGATCTAATTGAGATTGAGTCCCTGTTGGGGGAAATCCAGGTCACTGCTATCACTAGGTCCCAGACAAATGCTCACAACGACCTTTCAATTGCACAATGGAGTAAGGAGACCCCTGATGCTGATTTGATTACCGCTCAGAAGGGGGATCCAATAATTGGTAAATTTTACCAACACCTTGAGGACCCTGAGAACTTTCCCCTGACGGATACCGATTACATTGGGAAAGAGGACCTAAGAGTGTTGATGAAATGTCCAAAAATGTTCCGAATCCAAGACGGTATGCTGGTAAGGAAATCCAAAGCTGGCCACGATCATTGGGTTGTTCCTACCTCATTCCGAAGCCTGATGTTAAGTCACGCCCATGATGCGGCCACCGCCTGTCATAGGGGGTTTCACACAACATTGGAAATCTTAAGAGAGGTTGCATACTGGCCACACATGGGGCAGGACCTCGACCAATACTTGAAGGAGTGTCTTGTGTGTGCACAATTTCAGCCATCATCCCTCACGCACCGTGCGCCTCTCCAAAAGCGGGGGATGACACTGCCATGGTCAGATTTACAAATCGACTTTGTAGGCCCTGTGATTCGCTCGGCTAGGGGGAATAAGTACATGTTGACTGTGACATGCTTGTTTACCAAGTGGGTGGAATGTCTCCCAGCCCCAAATTGCAAGGCAGAAACCGCAGCCGCCTTGATGATTAACCACATCTTTTCCCGTTTTGGTCTACCTCAAAGGATTGAGTCAGACAGAGGTAGCCACTTCACCAGTGAAGTGATGACAAAGATGTGGGAAATACTGGGGGTCAAAAGGAAGTTACATATTGCTTATAGACCAGCTTCTTCTGGGGCAGTAGAGAGATATAACCGGACAATTGTGAGCATATTAAAGAAGTTTGTGGCAGATTCTGGGCCAAGTTGGGATATCCGATTACCTCTGGTCCTAATGGCCATCAGATCTACCCCTTCATCTGCAACCAAAATGTCACCATTTGAGTTGATGACTGGACGCAAGATGGTGCTTCCTCAGCATTTGCTCTACAGGACCCAAGAGCAGACACTGATAAATGCCTCCACTACTCATGAGTATGTGGAGAATTTAAGGAAACACCTTCAACATGCTTTTGCTTATGCTCAGCGGAATCTAGAAAGATCAGCTGATAGCATGAAGACCCACTATGACCTGAAGACTTCCAGGAAGGAATATCAGGTGGGGGACCGGGTCTATCTATACAACTTCCAAAGGAACCCGGCCAAGCAGCGCAAATTTTTGCCTACATGGAAGAGACCCTTTGAGATCATCGACAAGATCTCCCCTGTGGCCTACAAAATCCACATCCCCAAAGGCAGTTTGGCAGCGGGGGAAGACAAGTGGGTCCACATAAACCAGTTGAAATGTTGCCATCCCAGGCACACTCTGCAACAACTGGAGGAATCCTCTGGAATCCTAGCGGGTACTGTCTCAGACTAATTCAGTTCCAACCATAAAACATACCACATCTAGTATCTAAAATATTTTGATTTGCATGAAACTGTCTCTTAGTTATACTGTTTTTTTTTTCAAAATAAGAATGTAATGTTTCGTTATGATGAAATGCATATGCTGCCCCACTATCTCAACAGTGGTGGAAACACGTCTATGAGTAGGTATTGCCGCTCTTCCTTTGTCGTCCTAGGAGAAAGAAAACCTGGAGACGGGCCAAGGAGGACGATCCGGAGACCGGGAGCAGAGACGCAACGGGCCCGGGGTACCGCCCAATATTCCCATCAGGACCGGCGAGGAGAACTGATCGATCAGTACCGGATGGAGGAAAAGATGCTGAACAGTGCCATCTACCGGAAGAAGATGAGAACTACATCCCAGATCTTGCTGGTCCCACCAGTGAAGGATCAGATGGCCACCGCAAGAAGGGGGGCTTGTGGGATGTTTTTATCCATGCATTAAAGCCCTACCACCAAAACTGTGCATCACTGGCATTGAAAACATCATAATGGCCAGAGCTCCCCAGAAAATGCACAGGAAAATCCCATTTCGCCTATATTGTGAGCTCAGAGAGGCAATGCTGATTGCCAAAAGCAAACCCATAACTGTTGGGAATTCCTTTTTCTTGAATGTCAAATATGGCAAAATCATGGGCACAGAATTACTTTACTGCAGAAACACACCAATGCCATGTCCTGAACATGGACAATATACTCCATGTAATATCACTTGCTGAAATGAATCAATCTAAAAAAAATCCCAAGGATGGATGCAGTAACCACAAAATCCTGAGGGTGGCGCTAGCGGTCTAAACTCTGACAGGAGAGCTGTCTTGCAAAACTGTCTAGTGCAAAGAAAGGGGTCTTATTTCATTAAAAGTTCAAAGGGGTTGCCTGTCCTGAGAACTCTTGACACTTCAGAACTCAACACAAGAAGCCAGGAAATCACAGGGTTCTGTTAATTAAATGTAAAGTGGCTCCCTGGCCTCCTGATCTCAGCTTCCCAGAGACCACACAATGGCCCCTCTCCTCTGAAAGGAATATGTTGATTTTTACTGTTTCCTGTCAACAAAGGCCTGCCTGCCAGAGGACACATGTGACTGACCCACCCAAGTCTTGGAGGCGGACTCCAACACTCTGAGAACTGAATTGAAAGCAAAATATATATTTTACAGAAACACTGATAACTCTTTGTAATCAAATGACAGAAATGTATAACTTTGAGAGCCTTAATTTAAAAAATGTACCTTCAATTCAAGCCCAAACTCCAATTTGTGTAATGTTCTGGGGCAAAGCCCTGCTAATTGTTAATATTATAGACACTGTGTTTAAGTTAGACAAATGAAAATTTACTGGAGTATGTATGGACAGGCCGTGTACATGTGTACAAATCTGGAGAAAAATCTGATGTTGCAAAACCACTAAAAAGGTGCAAATATTGCCATTTCTGAATGCAAGCCCCCAGGAAGAGCAAAGTTTGAACAGGGGATACCTCCTGTGACATGTGAGGGGTGCATGTAATTTTAAACAAATGTTTACCTGTGCAAATATGTCTTTTTATATCAAATATAGATTGTGTGCAATTTGACAGGGGAGTGTCCTCTCTGCAAGCCATAAAATGACATCGCTCTGACTCACAGTTCCTTCCCCAATCAAGTGAGAAATGGAAATTTGACCAATGGCAAGTGGAGAGGGGTAGGGTCTAGTGATGCTGCACACACACCCATAAAAAAAACACATAAAAGCAGACAGACAGGACAGATAGGGACCTTCAAATCCATTTGCAGCTGGAAGCTCTGCCGGGAAAATCCATACTTTACCTCCATCAACCTTCAGAGACCCAGACCAGACCAGCAGAGTAGAGCTGACCTGTTAGCAGAACCAGAGAGAGAGCAGAGCTGATGACCCAGATCACTGAAGTGCAGAGGCCAGACCAGAGTTCAGTCCAAAACCTGACCAGATCCGTGGCAAGGCATATTTCTAAATATATTGTGAGTACATAGCAGAACTGTGCAGAACCAATCTCTTAGTTAAAATAATATAATTCAATCCTATTTTAATCTAAGTAGAACTGTCTCCTAACTGTCACCTGTCATTTGTAAAGCTGTCACTTGTCATTTTCTAGTTGCAAGCTGCACTTGTCTTTTTGAACTTTAAAATTTCAAATCTGAAAAACGACCTTTATTTAATCGCTCATATCTCCGTGACCGTTTGTGCTAGAGACTTGCAGTAACTTTCCTCTGAAAGCTGGGAATCGTGGCTTTTCTACGAACCTATAGTTTTGCCGCAATCGTGAAAAACGCACTCGCGAATTTACCGCGATTTGCAAATTTCTCCACGTGTAAAAATCTGCTGCTGCTTGCCTTTCAGTTGCCAAAAATTCGTTTAACCTGCTAGTTACACCCTAGATCCTTGCTAAAGTGAGCCTGGACTAATATTAACTAGATACCACTCACCCTGAACCTCTAGAGGGAATTAAAAGCATTTTAGCATATTTTTTTTCTACATTGCCAGCACATTTAAAAGCATTTGGGCCTGTGTTTTCAACGTCTGTAGTCTAAGTTGCTGGGTGAACTGAATCACATTTGATTGCATTTCTGAGAACTGTGTGCCTTCCTTCCATTTCCTTGCATAGCATAAAAGGGGGGGGGTGAATTGTACCAGAAAGTGATTACGTTGTCTTTGCTGAAATTCTATCAAGTTATTTTCTTTACTGCATTTCATTCCACATTGCATCCATTTGAAACCATAAAAGTATTGTTGCTATCTTATCCATTTCATGTCAACTTCTTAGTGATTATCAAGAAGTGTGCTAGTGCCAGATTCTCCGTTGTTAATCTTTATCATATCAGATTAAGTGTGATATTCAATTATTAATTTATTATAAAGTGTGATAGATATATATTGCTTTACTTCTCAAATAAACCTTTTAACTTGCAAAACAGAACTACTTCTTGGCACAGTGGGGTCAGGGGGATTCTGAGAGAGGGGTGTTATATAGGGGTAGTCATCCAGAACGCATGAACTGGACATAAAGATATATCAATAAGGGTTTTCATTCAGTATTATAGACTAGGCGTTGACTTAGCCGTAGTGTTGAATTGAATCCTCTTACAGAGTATAGATGTAGAAGGAAGACCTAATGGGGCTTAAGATGGAAGGGTACGACGTCCTTTCATCGTGGGATGTTTTTTCGCTGGGTTTTTTACCGTGAATTTTTGGGGGAAAAAACCCATAGAATTTATTAGAAAATGGGAGGTTTGGGGGAGGGATCCCCCCCACAAAAAAAAAACATTAGATGGGTTTTTTCAAGAAAAAAAATCACGGTAAAAAACCCCACGAAAAAACATCCCGCGATGAAATGACATGGAAGATAATCAGAGGATTAGGAATGAAAAAGTTAAGACCCATACTGAACTGGCACTGTGAGCTGGTGGGGCCACCGCAATAGGTGTTCCAATAAACCAACTGGAGGAAGGCTGGTCGGCAGTCATAGACACACATTGGTGGAATCGGCATGGGCTCCAATAGCACTAACAGACATTAGCCATGAAATAGAGAGATAAAGAGAGAGATGAGGAAGCCAGGAGGTGACATCTGGTTAGCCGGTAGCCACAGACCAGAGCTGGTAGAATTTTCAAGTGCCCCAAAAAACAATTAACAAACTTGCCCAGCAATCCAGGGCTCTTGACTACAGACCCGGAGGCTGCCTTGGGTACCTGTGCTCAGTAGATGGGCCTTTGATGAGCTCGCACTAGACGGAGAACAAAAAGAAGAGTGCTGAGACTGGCCTTGGTGAGATCTGTAATGACGACTGCATGAAAGGATGCTAAAACCAGCCGGCAAGAAATCGATGTTCACCTGACAATCATCTGCATTATTCTGTGTGAGCAGGAATTTGCAGTGCAGAGAAAGACCCACAGGAATTGTGGGCTATACTGTTTTGTGGGCCTTTACCTATTTGCATGTGTTGCACCCTAAACTCAGACTAACAACCCTACCAAAGACCGTGGGATTTGTCAAAATTCTTTGCAGTTTTCAGTTTACTTGATCCCCTGTTTTTAGGGTGACTGATCCTACCTTGATTTTACTTCATGTTCTTACCCTTGTGTGCATCACAATACATTTGGTTTCTTTGATAGGTTTTGGCTGTCAAGTTCTCGGTTAATCTCCTTCCCAGTAACAGGAGTAATACACCAAGATGCGGGGAGGGGACGGGTGTAAGATGTGCTTATTGTATATGACCTTTTAAGTGAGTAGCTGCAGGAACGAAGGAAGCTAACAGGAGAGCAGGGTGTCTGTCTAGGATGCAAGCACCAGGGATCAGGGAGGTGGGCTGGGTTGAACTAGGTGAGAGCTACCAAGCAAAGGATGCTAGCATCTTGAGTGGAAACAGGGGATGAGATTTAAGTATTATTCGGGGTGATGGGAGAGTGAAAATGTAGTGAGGGCCTTGCTTCAGACCTCAGCAGACAGATTGGCAAGTTGGGGCAGCCTAGTTTGCAACATGGCATCAAGCCATCCCAATGAATGAATGTCCTGGAATTTCTTGCATTCCCATCCATCGGAAACTTAAGCTAGCAGTTTGGGTTGGACTGTTCCTACTGATTGCAGGGTCAAGACTGGTTTGAATATGACTGGACCCAATGTATATTGACACAGATGAGCTGCAATAACATAGTATGATAGTCTGCCCAGAACAAGACTACTTGTTTATGATGAAATCAGAGCCTTCAACCTGTCACTTGTTTAGTTTTAGAATGCTCAGGATGGGCCGGAGGATGTGCCTGAGGATGGGCCAGAGGGTAACATGCCGCCTTCTTATTATGTTGCTGGATTCAGTGCAGAATAATGGCACTGATGTTCTGGGGCATGATGCTAAAGTGCACTGTGCTATTTGACAAAGTCCCTATACCGGTCAATACTACTATGCGTGATGAATGTTGTCTCGTCACTTCTTTGAAGGGGTAATTAAGGTCTGCAAATTAACAAGTGTCAGTATAGGCAGCAGGTCTGTATAGCTGAAATGAATAACTGTTCACCCCTAACGTTGTTTGGTGAGAGACGCCCTCACAAATCAATTCAATTTACACCCATCTTGAACCACGGTACAATGGTTATTTTCAAATGCCTTGTGTAGGAAAGTCTTGATTCTACTAAAGACACAGAGGGGAGCATTATGTCTCTCTGGGTGTTTTCGTCAAGCCTGGTTCCTTCAAAAGATCAACCCATGATCCCAGGCACCACTGTCATGCTGAGCATCAATACATTATCCCTGAGCAGAACATGCAACTGACCATTGCCACTTAGGCCGTCTATGGCCACACCAAGCTGCCCCTGACTGCAAGGAAACGGACCCTCCATGACATATTCCAATTCAGGCAGAGTTGATCTCTGCTCCCACCAGCGAAAGAGAATGGCTTTAGTCCATCAGGGATGGGCAGCGTGATTAAACCAATACATTAAAATAAAATGATCCTTATTATACTCTAACCCGCCAGAATGCCACAAAATTAACCAATAATAGGCATCTACATTCCACTGCATAAAGAACCCTTCCCATACCCAGCTCTACATGAAAAGAATAAGCGGCATGTGGCCCGCTTCTCCTATCACGGTGCTGCGATAAATAATTCTCCCTCCGTGGCTTGAGTAAAATTAAGATCGTCCTACGCAAGGGGTTTGATAAATCTCTTTCCTAAGTCAATAGGAGCATTATGCTTGCTCAAAACATACCTACTACCAACAAGGTTGGCTGAGACATAAGTTTAAGGTAAACGTTCTTAAAGACTGAATCCCATGGCCAGTCCCCTACTTTCATAACATCCTCAAGACCATTGCCCCTCTGGCCAAGCTAGCACCCACCAATCGCACCATGCCTGGTCGTAAGGAAACTGGTGTGCGTGGTTTTCATCCAGCAATCCTCAGCTGACCCGAGGCTACTTCGTAAGCTTAAAACCTGCACACCACTCAGAATTTGGGAAGGAAATCAGCCTGGAGTTGCTATTGGTTCTCAAGGAAACATGAAACATTACATCCTTTGGGGAGAAACCGGTGTCAGATAGATCACGGCTCTCACGTCAAGCACTCTTCTAAACGAGATGAATCCCAGGTGCAGAGTGAACTTGCATGAAAGTTCCATCCTGGACATGTCCTTGTTCATGTCCGATGGTTGAAACATCCTCAATACCAATGAATGCGAGTTACTACATATGGAACATAATGCAAGCTTTTGAGCAGGTAACAGACTAGCAGGTGCTCCTTTCAAGGGAGCATAGCATGCCAAAATAACTGATCGATATGAAGAAATGATCTGGTACGCCTTCCCTGACTAAACCTGTGAATTAATTCATAAATAGCACTGAGCTTCCAAAAATGGGATCCACACTCATCTTCAATCAACAGCTGTGCCAGAGCAACCAAGCAACCCGATAGCATCTCGAATTAGCATGGTCCAGGAAACGAAAGCACTACTTTACCTTGCCCGCAGGGCCTGGGAGCTTTTAATGGACCCATACATCCTCATGGCCACCAACAGCTAAAGCATGCTATGACTAACGTATGAGGCCAATGCATAGGACCTTTCAGGAGAAGAGGGTTTAGGGTCTGTCGGAGTGACAATTCTGGGTAAAGTTCCTGAAGACCTGAAAATAAAGCTTGTAATTCCGAAAGCAGTGTGAGTATCACCTTCATGGCCATCGTGGTCCTAATTGATTATAGTTCTTCCTGTAACCATTTCCCTCCTATCAACAGGGCTGGCCAGTGAGCACTTCAACCAGACTTGCTAGATTTGACAGTCAGCTCTGGATTGGATCAGAAAAAGGACTTGCTACTCCCAGTTCTCATGCGTTTGAGTCAACAATGCTGCTCTGCAGTGGCCTCTTCGGAAGCGGTACCCTCTCAGAGGGCTGTATACGAATTGACCTTTTGACAATTGCCCTTTTCACAATTGACGTATTGACAATTGGCTGAATTTAAAGGTCAATTAGGACATATATGCGGGTGGAAACCCCCTTCAGCCCCCAATCCAACCCCTCCGCAATCCCCCACCAAATCCCCTTATATTATTATAAACCAAAACCAACCCAATATATTTATATATATAATAACTTAGCAGTCAATTGTACAGAAGGTCAATTAGGACCACAGTAATTCGGTCAATTAGGTTAAAAGGTCATTTCGGGTAATGCCTCTGACAGTAGGAGGTCCTGCAGTGCAGGTACGAGATCTTCAGTCTCTCAGCAGGCAGAGAAATATGGCCTGATTTGACCCTGATAATAGCCATATAGACCTGTCCCCAGCACATGCAGCTATGGTTGACCATTGTCTAGAGGTTGCCTATATTTCCTGTTAGTTGTTCACACGTTTACTGCCAGTAATCTGAGAGAGACTTTCAGAGTTTTTATGGAGAACACTTGGCACTCCATCTCCTGACTGGGCATCAGCACAGATTTTTCCCAATTTATCTGGCTTGATAGAAGCTGTGTCACCAAGAGAATTTGCTCCTACAAAATAACTTTTTCCTTGGACATGAGACTCATGTCATTGAGGCATAAAATGAGAGAGACGTGGCACTCTTGAAGGGAGGCCACCCCTGACCGCTTTACCTTCAGGAAGCAACAAGGAGATGAGAATAGTCCAGTCCAAAGGGAAGGCATGCAAACTACCAACAGTATACTGGGGAGAGAAACTTCAGATATCATCTGAGAGGTTTGCAGATGGATATGGCTTGGTAGGCATCCCGTAAAACCAGACATGCTTGCCAGTATGCCGTAGGGAGAATATCCTGGAGCATGTGTATGCATTGTGGTGTAGCCGTGTGCCTCACATTGAGAGGCTTTGCTTGGAGGTGACGGGGTGAGAGGCAGGAGGAGGAGCAGTGTGCTGTTGGATTTTGTGAGGCAGATGGGGTGGTGGGAGGAGTTGTGAGTTTATGTGAGCTAAGTATTGATTTATGGGTTTGGTGCACATCATCCTTCAGCATCCGATAATTAAGAAGAAGAAGAAGGAGATTTGTTTCCTTTTGGCTCGTAAGCGCCCGACGATGAATGTCCGTCAATGCATGGTCATCTTCCAAACACATGATGGGAACAGGAAGCCTCTCATGTAAAGGAAGGCTATCACCTCTATTTGGAAAGCCCTGATAACCTGGTGCGCACACACATTCCCTAGAAGTAAATCCCAGCTTTGATATAAAAGTGTGGTCCCACCCCACTGGTGGACCTTGTGGGCTGTCGAGGATGTCAATTGCCATTAATACTCCTTTATGACATTGGATTGCTTTGGCGCAGTTTGTCCTTAACAAAAGAATGACTACCTCCTGGGTGCAGCTTGTCAGTTTAAATGAGACCATTAGAGAATGTGTGTCCATCGTCCTTTGTGCTCAGTCAAGGAAGTTGACGAGGATACTAGCAACATCTAAGAGTTTATCCTGTCAACTGAATCTGACAAAGAAGCCTAAACTGAGTTGACATCGCCACTCTGAACAGCTGCTAAAGTAATGGTGTTCGTCGCAGCAGGATCGCAAAGAAGATGTGTATGGGAATGATCTGTATGATGCAATCTCTACAAAGGTGAGTGATGCAAGAGTCTCAGAAGACGCTGTAGGCGACTGATTTTTCAAATGTAGGCTGATTTTTCTGAGCAGTTGGAGACATGGACCCAAGTAGGATGGCCCTTGCACTTAACGATGGTCTAGATTCATAAGCATGATCCAAAAGGGACCCACCAGTGTGGCTTCACCACTGATTTTTCTTTTTGTAAAGGAGTGGTATGGTTCCACAGCAGTTTCTAACAGTCTTTGCTTGTCCTGCGGCCAGAGAAATTGGATAGTTTTTACATGGGACCTGCAATAGTTCAAAATAGCTTCTACTTTCAAAGTGAGTCTTGGACTGCCTGCCGGGGGGGGAGGTGTAATGGCCAAGTGCACAGGGCATCCAGTCAATATTTCATGGGGTAATTTTGGATATGAAGCAGAATTAGTGGTAGGTTTTAGGCCACTTGAGGCCAGTCTTTTGTCAAACCTTGGATAGCCTATCCTTTCTTTCACCATTTTGGCGTTCTACTGCCCTGCTGGATTCAGCAAGGTAAGCACTATTCAAATGTTGGGAAGCATTGTGCGAAACCTGAGGGTATTCTCCCTGCATAATCCTGGAATTCCATTATTCAGGTGGCCAGGACACAGCCATAGCCTGGTGGTGGACCAGTGGGTGAGGATCAACTGGATGGGGGAAACCAAGGCTATGCTCTGGGGAATGCCTCAGGTGAGACGCGGTATGATGCCGAGGAAGGAGATGCCTTTATAGGATACACCACATCTGCTTCGCCTCCTCCCATTAAAACCTTCTCATCCAAACTCCCTAAGCCTCCCGACATAACCGATCCCCTCAGAGTTTGCATCCTGCTGTATTCAGAAACCTTCCTTCTTCGAATCCTTCTTCTTTCTGTTTCTCTGATTATCATTCCCTACCTTTCCAATCACAAATCAGAAAACACTACGACTCCCACAATGCCTTCTGTTCATGTCATGACTCCAGGCATTCTCGCTTACTCTACCAATCCCGTCCCTCTGATTATTCTTTTCCGCAATCCAAAACTGTTCACGCAACCCACTAAAGTTCCCATAATTCCCCTGGTTTATTTTACATACCTATTTGTGCCGTTTTGCATCCCATCATTCTCCTGGTTTATTTTACGATCCCTTTTGTGCCATTTTACATCCCGCCACTTTCCCTCATTACATCAACCTTCCCAATCTCGTCCCGTAGAATATTCAAATACTCCATACTCTACTTTTTGTTATCCAAATAACGGTTTTCGGACATGTGATGTTAAACCTGTACACCTGACATGTCCTAACCTGTGGGTCAGGGAAAGTCAGCCAATTGACTCAAATCACACACACCTTACAGCCCTTACCTTTCCCCACAGGGATAAAAGGTGGAGCTTGAGAAAACAAGATGAGCGAGGCAGAGAAGGCACGTACGAAAGACTGCACGAGGAGACGGCTTATCCAAGGCGACAATCCAGATGAAGGAGAAAGACGGCAGAAAGACAGCGGAAGTTCTTCTCATCCCAGACCCGCAGAGCCTTCATAGAGGAAAGTGTAAGACTGAGAACAAAGGATCAATTGTCTTGCAGCAGGTGTCAGAGGTACAAGGGGCCATCTAATGCTGATCGGCAGGAACAAGGGTAGCTCCCGCGCCCATGGTACCGTCCTTAACTAAAAGGAAGCCCAAAGCCAAGCGGTTCAGCACAGCCGGTGAGTCCAAGCGGAGAACCGATAAGCACCGGGCTGTGCTGAGTGAGAATCGGAAAGTGATTACATGTTTGAACTTTAAAGACTAGTGATCTTTGAGGGAACTGAAGGGGGAACCAGCGACAGAAAGAAAGCAACACCACGTGCGTGTTAACTCGAGAGACTCCGGCTGAGCCCCATATTGAGAAACTAACATAACCAGAAGGCCATAGAGAAGGCCTGCCAAAGAGGAAGCAAAGTGGTTATATGTGAGGGTCGAGCAAAAGCCCTGTACAATCAAAAGACTTTGATCCGCAAGTTGGTAAGGGAAGATAATCCCGCTGGAGGGATGCTGAAAGAGCGAGTGGTAAAGTGAACCCAGAGAAGGGAGATTCACTGAGCCATTCTTGATAAAGACATTTGTAAAGTTAAAAACGTTTCTGAGTCCGATGCGAGGGAGATCCGGGGTGGAGCTAAAAACTAAAACATTGACAGTCGCGAGAGGTCCGAGCCCGGCATGAGGGAGACCCAGAGGTGAAGGGCTGCCAGTTGAGAGGGGTCTGAGTCTGAGGGGGGAGATCCGAAGAGTTTGGCTATCATCCAAATTAACTTTGTTGGAAAGGAATACAATTGAGAGGTGGGTACCCAGAGGAACTTTAATTTGTTAAAGGAACTTGTGTTTTAGTTTTGTTGTTTAAACATTTGAGACCCAAAATCCAGACACAAGGAATCAAGAATTGGCCATCGATGGTCCTGAGAAGGGCCTTTTTTATAGCCATTGTCTGGCGCTGGAGAAACCTGAGATTGCATGCCCTTGGAACTGTTGTCTCTGGCTAAGAAAACGCGAGATTGTTTGACTTGCAACCGCCATCTTGTGCTTGTGATTCCCAAGCCCATCTACTATTGGAACTGTCATCCAAGCTCTGAGCTCTAACCTTACCCTGTGCTTAAACTGTGGGAAAGGGAGACCCAAAACCACTGCATCCTGACTTATGATTTAAGAACACTTCTTTCTTTTCTTGAGAATTATCCTTCACCCTTTTTATAGTAGTTGTAAGGTTTGGAAATAGGTATCTTAGTATATGACCTTTTTACTTTGACTTGACACTACTAGGACCTCTCTTATTTTCATTTGATGGTCGACGCCTGTTCCCATCTTAGTTTTAGGTTTAAATTACGTGTTTTTCCAACCTGATCACTTGTGTCTGTCTTACTTTTGAACACCACGAGTTTCTCACAGCAGTCAAAGCCCTGTAAATATCTCTGGTAACTTGTTGAGTAAAATGTGTTCCTCTGTCACTGTCTATAATTGCAGGAAGACCAAATCCATGAATACAGTGCATAAGAATTGTCTTTGCCACAAAGACTAAGTCAGTCTTTGGGCAGGGATATGCTTCCACCCTCCGAGATAACATGTTTACAATTGCCAACCAGAATTCGAAGGACAAACATAAGGGTAGTTTTATCAAATGTATCTGACTATTCAAAAACAGACATTCTTGAATTGAATGCACAGAATCTGCGGTTCTTACAGCTTATCGTACATCGTGGGCTAGACACATTGAACAAGTGCTTCAACAGGCCTGGGAAACAGTAAGGAAAACTAGTGCAAATCACTCTCTATTGATAACAAAAATCATTGCATTTTTTCTGGAATGGGCCACCGAATGGAGAAATCGGACGTGATAAGGTAAAAGCAATCTAGGAGCAATCAGGTGGCCATCTGGACAATACCACAACATCACATCGTGCAACTTACAGTTTTTTCAGGCCCACTGTTCTCTTTCTTGTTCGGGTGCTAAGTCCTGCAACACTGACAAGCTAGAAGGGGTAGTAATCAGAGACTTGATCCACTGCAATAGGAACATTGTTAGAGGGCAGGGGGGCTTCCAGGGCTACAGTTAGAGCTGATTTGGTAGAAAAACAATTTCCAATTGCAACAACTGATTCAGATAATTCATGTGCCTTGCACTTAACTATGGCCAGTGCAGAAGGCAATAACATTGCTTCTAACAAAGCACCAATATAGGAACCATTACATATTGGTCTGCCAGCTGGTGTCAGGTAGACACACTGACTGTCATTCCGAGGTTGATGCTAAGAGAACAATGATGCCGGTAAAGGAATACCAGTATCAAATACCACTACGGGCTATTCTGACCTCCCCCACCGCAATTAACGGCATTGTAAAGTACGGTGCTGTTAATATCGGTTTGGGATCGGGCCCTCGCCCCACCATGCCGGCAATAGCGGCATGGCATAAAGTGGAGTAGATCACAAGGTAAGCGGACTTGCAAATTACAGCTTCATGAAGGCGTTAAAAGTGCCTACTGGCATGCCGTAAATACCGGCATCGCAGACCTACCGTAAAATGCCATGTGCAGTGATCCAAAATGCCACAGGTGCACACAATCAGCACAGGTGGTGCCCCACTACAAAATGAGCACACCCAAACACCACACCCCTTACCACACCAAGACCAATACAATAGCAGCATCAACACTTCGGCTGGAGGACATGCATGCATTGCAACACCAGCAACAACACCAACGACAACAGCAGACACCACAGAGGAGACGCAGCAGGAGAAGGAGGGTGAGACAGGCCCTGCATGCCCCACCAGTGCAGCCAGCTTAACCATGCATGCAGCCCCCAATCCCAAACATCATAGACAGTCCCTCCAAACCAACCCCGCAGCATAACAACACCCCGTACTGTCTGGACCATGACACCATCAACACCATTGTGGACATGATATACGACTGTCAGTCTCATTGAAATATGCACCGCCACCCCTCCTCTACTGAAGGTACTGTTGGAGCTCCAACTCAAGCACACAACGGAATACATATCTCTACCACGGACTCCCCAGGAGATGCCATGGAGGTGGTTTAACGCAATCACAAACTATACCAACACAAAGAGGTGGAGATGGAAGGTGACGCAAGCCAGATCATCACACATTGTGGTGCACATTATCCCGGATCAACCACAGAAATGCTGCATGTCACCATGGGAAAAAGCAGCGCAGAATGCCAAAAATTGCAGAGGCTACTGCCAACGCTCACCATCAGAAAATCCAACACAACACAACAAATCACCAAAATCACACAAACACAGCAAAATGCGCACACAATGCATGAGCTACAATACGGCAGATCACACTGTGTATCAACTTGAAGATGCAACCCACACCGTTATTCCATGGCACAGGACACATTGAGGGCCAAAAAATAGCTTGCATACAACCAGGGACATGTGCATGTGACCAATGATAATCTGCCGGCATGTGTGACTAGGACAGCTGTCCATCATTATCATCATGACATTTACCTTTAATTGCCACGCATGCAGGTGATAGTGGCTATCCCTTGAAGCTGTGGATCCTCACCCCTGTCCGTAGCCCACAGAAAAGGCACAACGAGGACTACAATTGTTCCCATTCCCGTACCCGTGTGGACATCGAGCAGACCTTTGGCCTGTTGAAGGCACGATTTCACTGCCTCAGCCTGTCGGGGGGGGGGGCACTCCACTACAGGCGTGAGGTAGGTGGCCAAGATCATCATGGCATGTGTCGAGCTGCATGATGTGTGCATCCGCCGGAACGTGCCCCTGCCTCCTGACATTGAACTGCTACCACCTGGTGATGATGAAGGGGAGGAAGAAGACGTGGCTGGACACCATCGCGTTGGAGATGCACAGGAGGCCCGTACTGTGTGCAAGTCCGTGATTGCACAATATTTGTGACACAGATGACAGCAGAGGGTGACATGATGGTTGGACCAAGGGCACTGGGTGTGGGGGTACAACTACACCATGCACTGTAACTGAATAAATGACACATGCGCATTGATGAATGTCCACTCAGGTCTTTTTTTTCACACAACCGGTGTATTAAGTGTAACAAAGTAAACTTAAGTGACAAAACCCTCAACCATGCTCACCCCCTCACCCTCCCCCTACAACTCCCCCACACACCCACCACCCCTCCCCCCACAACTCCCCCACACACACCCGTCCCCCCACAACTCCCCCACACACCCTCACCCCCCTCCTCTTCCCCCCACAACTCCCCCACACACCCTCACCCCCCCGCTATCCCCCCACAACTCCTCCACACACCCTAAAACCCCTTTCCCCCTCCCCCCACACCTCCCCCACACAAGTCCCATTGAGTCCCTGAAGCCTGCATGAGGCTGCCATAACAATTACTCGGCACTCCCTGACCCTGGGGGCGGCATGTCTTGTCGGCGCTGTGTACGGGCCAACCTGCGGAGCAGGCTCGTTTGTGTGAAACTGCAGGACGACGGTGTGGCCGCCTGCTAAGGTTGTGTGGCAGGATGCCCTGCCTCCATGGCATCCGCGATGCGCCCTAACACCTGCCGGAGGGCCGAGACCTCCTCGCAGAGGCGGCTGGTGTTGTCCGAGAAAGATCTCACTCTGGAGGCAGTGTTGTCCGTAATGGACCGGCCTAGTGCAGCTAACTCTGTACGCCACTCCTCTCTGGCCTGCCGGTTGTCCTGTACAAACTCACGAACGAGTGCAGTGAGCAGGTCAGCCCGCTGCGGCCCTGCAGGTGCACCTGTGCATGATTGGGCCCCTGGCTGTCATGCCCAGCGTGCTCATCCTCCCCAACACTGAAAACTGGACTGAAGTGTCCCTCTGTGTGGTCATGGCCGGACTGCTCTGAGGTGGTGGCGTTCCCGGTATAGAACAATGATACTTTGGGGGGATGCAAGTTGAGTTGGGGTATGGACCACATCCATTAGATTTTCCTCCATGGTGCCCCAGATGTCCTCCTGGGTGTCATCCACAGTCATTGGTGCTGTGGCTGCCACCACCCCAGCCAAACCCGACTCCTCCGATTGTGGTGTCTCACATGTGTCATCAGGCTGACCAGTGGGTGGAGGTGGTGGTGGTGGTGGTGCTGTGCCCTCCACAGGCCTTGGTGGCACAGGTGCAATGTGTACCTGCGGTGGCTTGGATGCTGGTACACAGCACCCCCTGGCTTGTCCCCTGGAGGTTGACGGCCGGTTGCTGTCCTCCTGGGACCTCTTCCGGGGTGTGGCCTGTGCAGGGGTAGCGTCCTGCCCATCGCTGTCATGGTCAGTGCCTGTGGGGGTGGAAGAGAGGGACGGCATGAGTGATGTTTTGTTAGGCATCATACATACATTGGGACAATTGCTCATCCACACTATTGGGGGTAATAGGCATTTGCGTTTGGAAGGGCACGTCATTTGATACATGGGTGGTAAATGCAGGCATATGTCGGTGTCACTCATGTTGGTGAGGAACAGTGCTGGTATGTGTCATGTACGAAATTGCCTTGCACCAGGCATCAGCATGTGTCTGTGATGCATCGGCCTAATTTGCAGGGAGTGTGTGCGTGTGTGGGCGACCGTGGCGTGACTCTTCGGACTGACATTGGGGTTGACTTTCATCAGATTTGGCATAGCAGTGTTTACTTTGGACACTCACCTCCATCGCCCAATGTTGTGGCGCCACACTCTATCTCGCCTACACCTTCGATGAATTCCGTCCCAATCATGCTTGCGCATATGTCCTCCCACGGGGTGAGCTTTATAGGGGAACTGGGACCTCCTCCTGTTCCCATGGCCTGGCTGCGATTGACGGAGATGATGTTGTGCAACCTTAGTCGCAGGTCATCCCATTGCTTACAGCAGTCTTTTACTCTGCGTGGTGTGTTGCCCACAGCACTAACTTTCTGGGAAACAAGTGCCCAGATCTCTTTTTTCCTTAGCACTGCCTCTCTCCTCATGTTGCTGGAGAAGACTGTGGCTGCATGCTCGTGCAGTGTGTCCACAAGCATCTGGAGCTCATCCTCATTAAATCATTCCTTTCTCAGGCGGGCAGCTCCCTTCTTCAGGGCCTTAGGCATTGTGGTCTTGAAGGTGGATGATTTCTAACATTCAGCAGTGTCCCAGGGGTCCTGTGTGCTGAGTATGGCAATGGATTGTGTTTTTGAAGATGGCCGCCGTGCCCCTTCCCGTTCCTGTGTGATGACGCTACTTCCGGTTCTACTTATTAGCGGTGACCGTAAATAGCGGTGGCCGCTAATTACAGTCACCGCTATTTACGGTCACCGCTAAGGACGCTTTGGACAGTGTCGGTAGTGTTAGCTGCGCTACGCTTGATGCCGGTAAGGGCTTCTTTGGAGCCTTTTGCAGCATGGCGCTAGATACCTTACCGGCATGGCGTAAAGCTCGTGCCCGCGAAGTCGTAATAGTCCTCTATTAGCGGACTGGTGCCAGCACGGACACGCTATTTGCGCCATGCCGGTGAAGGACGTTACTTACCTCCAAACTCGGAATGACCCCCACTGCATCTTGTATCAGATTGGTTCTTATGTTGATGCTTTATTATACAAAAGGCTTCACCATGCATTTGAGTCAGTCTTCCCAGAGAAAAAACATTGCAATAATGGGGCCATGACTTTTGATCATTTGGTAAAACTAAGGCCAGAGGCTTGTCAGCTCTTGCTTGATTTTAATGAACACCTCTTCTGCCTTAGTAAACTATGGAAGAGCCTCAAGGGTAAGGTCTTGTAAGGTGTCATAATCAAAGCATTGCCCATTATCCACTTGCAGCGCCAACCATTACAAGACATCTTCTCATTTGTTTTCAGGTCTGGGATTAGGATACCTTATGAATTACATTAATTTGTGTTTTATGAAAAAAAATTTCTCCACAGCGGAAGTTACATGACTAAGGTAATGGACTCAGGTCTGGCACAACTGACGATTTTCTTTCAATGCTTTATGTGCTTTCAAAGCAAGAGCCCTCAACAAATCAAAGAATTCTTGCTTCCAAGCTTCTGATGATGGGGATGCCAATAAGAGATCATCAACGTATTGAATCAAAACAGAACCCTTGTGCCCCCTTTGAACACCAGTGAATAAAGATCTTGTTTCAAAATCTAAAACAGATGGTTGGGCTCTCAATGAACCCCATGTGCAAGCCAGGTGAACCTGTACTGAAGATTACCGCCCTCAGCTGAGTGAATCTTAGAAAGGCTTGGGCTTCGGCTTGGCTGCTGCTTGTGAAGGAAATGTGTCAATATTGTGAATGATCTGAACACTCTGAGGCTGACGTGGGTTCCAGATGCAGTCCTGCTTTGTGGGTCCCTGGTGTTGCTTATTGCATGGCTAGCATAGAATGGAGTTGAAAAAGCATCTTGGTTTTGAACAACAGGCAGGTAAACAATTTTTAAAAAATCACTATTTTTGAACTGATTCGCTTAAATTCAGATGGTACTTAGGGTTCCATCAAGACAAAAGAAGTGATGGCTGGAAGATTTTGAATTAATCGCAACCTCTGGCATTGCTCTGGGCGGCCATCGAGACCATCGTTCTTCGCCTGCCAAGCCATTACAGTGAGGAGTATCTTAGGTCTCCGGGCCCAGCAGGCACGAGTCCCACTCAGGGTGACTACAGCAAAACAAAAGAGGTGATGGATAGAAGGTTTTGAATTAATCGTAACCTCTGGCATTGCTCTGGGCAACCATCCAGACCATCGTTCTTCTCCTGCCAAGCCATTACAGTGAGGAGTATCTTAGGTCTCCGGGCCCAGCAGGCACGAGTCCCACTCAGGGTGACTACAGCAAAACAAAAGAGGTGATGGATAGAAGGTTTTGAATTAATCGTAACCTCTGGCATTGCTCTGGGCAACCATCCAGACCATAGTTCTTCGCCTGCCACGCCATTGCATTGAGGAGTAGCTTGGGTCTCTGGGCCCAGCAGGCACGGGTCCCACTCTGGGTGACTACAGCAAAACAAAAGAGCTGATGGATGAAGGTTTTCAATTAACCTTAACCTCTGGCATTCCTCTGGGCAACCATCCAGACCATAGTTCTTCACCACGCGGTTCCAAAGCCATCATGGGGCTTTTGAAAGTCCGACCTGTCATCAAGCAGTAGTAGAAGGTATGAAAATAATCTTTTCATGATGGAGGTTGCATTATAACTCTTCTTGTTAGATCACCTTCATTTTACTGTTTGGTGATGCAGCCCTCTGGACTGGGCAATATCTCCAGGAGCTGCTAGCTTACTGTCAACTACGGAGTACATATGCAAAGCATAGGATTCTGCCTGCTACCTAGATCCCTCCTGGAAGGCATACCTTGTATCAGTACCAATATCAGATACGAAGAATGCCACGAGAAGGAGTCAGAGCCCAGTTGCAGCAGACTGAGCAGTCCACGGAGCTGAGAACTTCAATTGTATCAAGTTTTGTTTGTTATTCCCTGACCTGGCTTTCGTCAATATCACCTCCCGAGGGTAGCAGTCTGAGCGGATTCAGGGGGTGAGATAACTTTGTTATTATTGTAACTAAACTAAGTTCCCTAGTTTGTGACAGCAAGCTTTAATTAGTGTTACAACTACAATGGGCACCAACAAAAGCAGGAAGTAACTGTCCAAACCTCCCACCCACGATCATACGTGCTACACGGGCACAGGTACCTGCTCACCCTGCCACCCCCCTGCACTGCCTCCTGGCCACCCCCTGCACTGCGTTTTGTATCTGTACCCATACAGTCCCCCACCCACTTCTCTTCTGCACTATCAGATATACCCTATCTGCTTAACCTAGCACTTGCTGGCTGCATTACCCCCTTTAATTATTTATTTTTATTTATTTTCTTCTGTTCTGTCCTCAGTTCCACACTTTCCACTTTCCCTTCCATGCACTTACCCCTTTTCCCTTTCCCATGCACTTGCACGTTCTTAATGTCACTGGGCCAAGTAAGATCGTTGTTTTTGTTCTCCGCTGTTCCCCTCTCTTTTACCTGGTTGCGCTCTGAAACTCTTGTGTACGAGCGCAATAAAAATAAAATATCAATATTAATATCAATACATAGTATGTTGAAAAGACCAGTGGTAACTATGCGAACCAGCATAACCTGGGCATTTGTCCATATTTGTACCAACATGTTTGCTCATTCCAATCGCCACACTTGCTACCCCACCCAGGAAAAAGGTGCAGAATGAGACATTCTTTCTTTGTTGGCATAAAAGGCTTCAGATTTATTTTCACAACATTGTTTATAACTACCAAATTCAAAACACTGCAAACCAAACTTTGAGAAAATAGCTCTGAAGGTGCGGCGACCAGCCGACTGATCTGTGACCAATCCTTGCTTCCCCCTTTCCCCAACTGAGCCCACTGTAGGCCAAAGCTCCCCCAACCATTCTTGTCTGAGCCCCGTCTGCACTTGCATGTGTTCCTGAGCTGGGGGAGTGCCGTTTTGTTGGAGTAGGCTCATGAATACCTCACGAGAAGAGCGAAAACCGTTCCTGCTTTTCCACAGCTCGTTAGTAGTCTGTATCTTTCCACTGGTCGCAAAAACCACTGTCACGCCAAAGGTGGGTGCATGCCCACCGTGGCTCCCCCTTTCCTTCTTCATAACTCCAGCAGTTTTGTGCATAACTTCCAAAAGAACTGTTCCATGCCTACTGATGACAAATGCACTTCATCCTACACATAGTATTCCGGGGATATTAAATTGATCAGACCGTGCCTGATCTGCGGGAAACCCCTGCCCCTGCAGAACTTACCCATTGCCCCGTTCAATTTCCTTCTTGATATCTCTACTGCTGCATGGCTTTCTGCGCCCCTCCTTTCCTGCCTCGGAATGATCTCTGACCAGATGATGTCTGTCTCGCCCAACTGGGAGGACAATTCCTGTAAAGTGAACATCATTTCCCTCATCAATGACCCCCTACCCAAGGTTGTCAGGTCATTCCCACCTAGATAGATGATCAATACGTTGGGCCTGTGCTACTTGCCCAATAATTTGTCAATGTGCCCCTGCAACTGTGCCCATCTCATCCTGGGCACCGGGTGCCAGCAGATCCGGTACTCACCAGCGGTCATCCTCTGTCTTCCTGCCGTCCAGTGGGCCCTGGCCCTAGTCACAAAAGAATACCCCACTACCCAAACGGACCACCTCCTCTTTCGAGCTGCTGGTAATTGGAGGGAGATGAGAAGGTGGTAATTAATAATACATTTTGTCCGGCCTTATGTACCTCTTGAAGCAACCTGACTTCCAACCCCCAATTCTCAAGATTGCCTCAGGCCCTATGCTCAGTTTGGCTGCTGATGTAGCCGCCCCTATTTTAAAGGAGTGTGTACCAAACACCCCTCCTGTTCCTCCCATCCCTTTCAAAGCCATATCCATCACGCTCCTGAATTGGAACCTGCTCAGGGCCGTCCCATCCCTGTGCAAGAAAACGGGGGTGCCCGCCCCTGCCTGTCTCCTCTCCTGAAAGTAATTTGTCAGCCCTCCTATCGGACACACTATGCTCCCCTAGATGCTATGAAGGGTGACTGTCCTCCTCTTTCCTTTCTGATCGGTCTTAGATTTCCTCATATAAATGCACACCTGCTCCTTTGATAATTGCACATCCACCAACCTTAAAAAACCAGAGCCCAGTCCCTCTCTATTCTCAGGAACCAGCTTGCTTACTCTGAAGGCTCCAAAGAAGGCCAATGAAAAGGCTGCCGTGAACAAAACCCTCTCCCCCTTGCTATGGCAAACCGTATGTAGGGTTTCTATTAAGCTGTGCAATTTCACAATGTCAATGGCCCCCCTTGGGTCAGGTTTTTTCTCAGTTTGCTTTGCCCAACCACTCATTGCCATTGCAGTGTAATGCTACTTGGTAGGATTGGGTTTGGGTTTGTAGTAATGAGCTATTGCAGACAAATGGTAAGACATCCAGGATTTGGTTTTCCCAGACTATCCCCATCCGACAAAGGCGCCTACTGTCGTCCCCCTTTGTCCTTCCGTCAAATATTTTCCTTGAAAGGCCAGGAATTCCTCCCAGCACCCCATGTACCTCCTCGCTGTGCCTGGGGCCAGAGCAGTGTGGATTACAGAGCTCAGATTACCCCAATCATGTCCCACCACTGCACCTTGAACAGGGTCATCCTCTTGTTTGCCTCTGGACAGTTCCCCCGAAATGTCTCCCACTGCAAACGAGAGAGAGAGTCAGCTGCCATGTTCTTTACTCCTGGAATGTGTTGTGCTCTTACCTCTGCATTTAGTTTGAGCAATCTTGTTGTGAACTCCCTCAGTAACCTCAGTACCCTCACATTGCTGGACGTCCCCTGATTAATGATTGTACCACTGAGAGGTTATCTGACCACAGCACCGCCCTCCTATTTGCTAATGACTTTCACCAAAGCTTGAAAGCAACCACAATAGAATATAGCTCCCGCAGGGCGATGTCCTTGGTAATTCCCTTGTGGTGCCAGGCTTCTGGCCAGGCCTGATCTCACCAGTCGCTACCCAGAATGGCCCCAACATTGTGTGTGCCTGAAGAGTCAGTGAAAAGCTTGAGTTTCTGGATAGTGGCCCACTGCTCCCACCACATTAGTATCCCATTGAAATCAGGAAAACCATCCCACATTTTGAGATCCTCTTTACCCTCTGCCTCCAGCCGCACGTGCTGGTAAGCTTCCTGGGCTTCCCTAAAGTCCTCCCCCTTACCCAGGGATGAGGGAGGTGAGGACGCTGCCCCGTTATTTGGGCGCCTCCTCCATGCTTTCATCATCACCTCCAAAATGGCAGTGAGGAGCCCAGTGAAAATTAGCAAAAACGTGGCTAAGGGGGCCCTCAGTTCATCTCCATGCGTACAATTGGACGAGCCACATCGGGTGGATGACAAAGTAATGACGGTGGTGGAACGCACCCAAATTATAGACTTTTTCACTGCCACAAATGTGAAACCGTGAATAATACTCCCACCACATATAACACGCCGCAAATAAGCTCACCAGCAACCTCTATAGCAATTGACAACAATAACTTGCTTTGAAACGTGTTTAAATCTACAAAAATAATCGATTGGAGACCACATACTTCCAGTGCAGAATATATGGAATCTGCGAGCCCGGATTTAAATTGGCATTTCTCATCGTCATCAGAGTAGATGGACTCCTGGAACACCTCCATCGAAGCTAGGACAGGATGTGACCTCAGCAAGCAGCAGCCTGCCTCCTTCTTGCCAAGCCTGAATGCTATTGCAGCGACCGTCAATGAAATGTGTGCCTTATGCTCGTCCATGCCGCAAGTACAACAAACCACACAAAAAATATCCCGGCCAAAGTAGTGGACATAATCTCGGCACAGAGTGTGGGTGCCTTTAAATAGAGACCTACTAGTTGCAAAGAAGTCATCTCAGACAGTCAAGCGGAAGGGGAACTTGATACATATTCTTTCCTTCTCAACCCCCCCCACCACAGATTAGAATCTATGGAGAAGAGACAAAATGAGGAAAAGGATGGCAACGAGGATGAATTTACTTTCATCGTGCAAAAAACAAATGAGGGGAAGAAACAGAAACCAAAACTGGCTGCCTGTCAAAGAAAAAGAAGAAAAACTGAGAGGAAAAACACACATCTTTACTCTCAAGTAACAGCGCCTGTTCAGAAATCTTAGGCACAGGCACTTGCAAATACACATCGCACAGATGTCATTTGTGAGGCAAATGCACATCGCACAGATATCATCTTTGTGGAGAATGCACATCGCACAGATATCATCAGTGTGAAGTATGCACATTGCACAGATATCATCAGTGTGAAGTATGCACATTGCATAGATATCATCTGTGTGGAGAATGCACATCCCACAGATATCATCTGTGTGGAGAATGCACATTGCACAGTCTGTGTGGAGAATGTATATCACACAGAATGCACATTACATAGATATCACCTGTGCGGAGAATGCACATTGCCCAGATATCATCTGTGTGGAGAATGCACATCGCACAGATATCATCAGTGTGAAGTATGCACATTGCACAGTCTGCGTGGATAATGTATATCACACAGAATGCACATTGCACAGATATCATCTTTGTGGAGAATGCACATTGCCCAGATATCATCTGTGTGGAGAATGTACATCGCACAGATATCATCAGTGTGAAGTATGCACATTGCACAGTCTGTGTGGATAATGTATATCACACAGAATGCACATTACATAGATATCACCTGTGCGGAGAATGCACATCGCACAGATATCATCTGTGTGGAGAATGCACATCGCACAGATATCATCAGTGTGAAGTATGCACATTGCACAGTCTGTGTGGATAATGTATATCACACAGAATGCACATTGCATAGATATCATCTGTGTGGAGAATGCACATCACACAGAATGTGCACATTGCACACATATCATCTGTGTGGTGAAAACACATCACACAGATATCATCTGTGTGGAGAATGCATATCGCACAGATTTAATCTGTGTGGAGGGTTAAGACTGCTATGAATTGAAAACTATAGATCCATTCGAGCATACTCTAACTTTACCCCCACCAGAGAAAACCACACACACAGGCATTTTAGATAATTGGCTAAAAGTACCAGACATAGCTACCAGGCCCTCAACATCTCAAGCACCACCAGCCCATTTCTCACAATTGAATATAAATTCAGCTCACGTGACTGGCCAAACAACTAATTATTCATCGCAGACTGTGCAGTTCTTGCCTGAAACCCAACAGAACACCATGCACATAGGGGCACCATGCAAATGGCTCCCAGTCACCAGAGAAAGGGAATTGAGATCAGCAACTGTGGCCGAGAATTGGACACACCTCGAACAGTGCCCCGAAGAGTCCACTAGCATTGCCACCCACAGCATGGCTACCTACACAATCGATAGGAATAATGGACGCCCACACTTCTCACGAGAGACCTTTCGCAAATCGAAGACAGGTTCTTTATCTGCTGCAACAAATTCCTGAACTCAGCATCATCACTACAAACAATATAGAAAGTATATAACTTCCGGACTTGGGTAGCTCTACCAATTGGGCGATTGTCACAGTAATTTCTCCGGTTATTGTTGACAGACCATGTTTGTTTTTTCTTCAACCATAGCTAATCTGGGTTTCGGGATACACTATCTTGTAACACAGCAGATTCCGTGCACCAGGCAAGAGCCTTTATATACGATGCATGGCGAGACCAAACAGCCAATTTGGGTCTCAGCGACTCGTCATGGCACAGCTATATAGAAAAATAGCAAAATGATGCAGACAAATGCCCAAAATATACATCAACAAGAAGGAAAACAATGGATGGCATACAAAGCCCTGGATGGGAAACATTGACCAGCAACAAGTAACAGACCGTTGACCGTTTTATCTTCGAACGCGAGAGATGACCAGTCTTTTATCACACATCCTGAGGGAAAAGACATCATTGCTTCTGCTGAGCTGTTCCTCCTCCAGGAAACATGGCTTATGCAAGAATTAGCCCTGGGTGATATCATAGTAACGTGCGCCAAGCTCGAAAAAGTCCTGAGGGAAGACCTAGGTGCATAGGTGCGAAACGTCACCTGACTACAAAGAACTATACGCATGGAGGGAATGACAATAATTATATATGCACAGAGATATATGACTTTCCAATAGAGGACAACAGAACATTGGCTATTGCACTCTATGGTCCCCAAGATGGTTCTTTTACAGAGGCTCTTGTGGAAGCAGCGTCCAGGACCCTGGAGGAATGGCAACGACTAGGAGCTGGTGTGGCAATAATGACAGCAGGGGATTTTAACGCACATTGCGTTACAATGGATGACCTTACCCTTGAGGGATATCAATTGGAACTTACGAACTAAAATAATTCTAAGTACACCATTAACCAAAGAGCCTATTGAGGAGGGCAGAATTTGGTCTGACATATTGTCAAATATGACTTTCTACCGATCTTACTGACCAGTGAAGTGAAAAAGCCTCCTCTTGTTTGGACTTAATATTTGCCTCAGCGAGATTACGAACTCGAGTGATGGAAGACAGCGTGGAATTTACGGGGATAAGAGATCATGCAATATTAAAAATGACTGTATCCCCATACATAAATATATCCACTGGGGGGGTCCAATGGCGCCGACCACCTGTGGAAAAGTTGAATGCGTTACTAATAAAGCACGTTTTGCAGCATGGAAAGGACATTCAAGACAATGGGTGGGGCCTAGGTGGTCTGCATAACACCCTCTTTCACATACTAGCCAGCAGAAGCCAGAGAGGCAAACAAGGGGGTAAACATATTGTATTATATTGTAATGTATTTGGTTATTTATATAGCACTCTTTCCCCACTTGTGTGGCCTCAATGCACTTTTTCCTTGATTGGAACGCCCTTGGTGACCGTAGTCGAGGTAGTTTGAAAATTCTATGGAGTTTAGCTTAGGAGATGCATGTGTGCATGTTAGGACAGTTTTTCGGAAGTCCAACTAAGGGCTTAGTAAAACCATTCAACTGAGGCAGTACAAGACTCTACTCTTAGTATAAAGCTGTACCACCTGAGTGTAGGGTAGCGTAGACAGAGCAGCCAGGCTTATCTTAGGAGGTAGAGAGGGCAGTAGACACAGTACAAGTGAAATTGTAATACAAATGATCCAAAGAAACACTGAAACACTATGTATTGAACAAATAAAGGATTTATTTAAATACAGGTAGGCCCAGATAAATCTAGGGGTAAGTAAGTTCTAACACATTATGTGAAATCACAATATAAAAACACAGCACTATACTTGAAATCCACAGACTCAAGTATAAACCTTATTTGGAACACCTAAAAGTAGTTCTAGGGAAGTCAATACCTTGTTATACACATTTAGTATAGGCCAAGCCTATTCTTTGGGAGTAAAAGACCAATGGTTACTTTTAGATTTCATTCAGTAATACAAGGGCAGTAGGCCCTTCCAGTTGTACAGTGAGCTTTGGAACAAATCACATAAACAGTCAACTGGACAATGTACTTTTGGTGAATAGTGAAACACTTATCCTAGGTGCAGTAAAAACCTATACTACTTTTGTCATAACACACAGTTATACCAGGTGAGTAAAACCTAAGGATGTAATATACAATTACAGATGCTTTTGAAATCAGGGAACCCCAGATTGAGGTAAGCAATAACTCTGGTAACTTATTTTGGATGGCACACAGTTAACAAAAGGTAAGTAAAACCCACATACTTTAACTTGACAATGAAGTGGAAAGTAAACCCAATGTCACACTTTACTGAATAGTTATTCTAGGTAGGCAACAACCTAATGTAGACTTATTAAGGACAGGCTAGCAGCAAGTCAAGGGAAGCAAGACCCAGTTGGGGGACACTCATACAGTTATTCTAACAGGACTAACCTGGTGATACCAACAGTTGGAGGACACTCATACAATTACCCCTACAGGAATAATCTGGTGAAACCAACACATTACTTTTGTAAAGAGGCCCAACCTAATCACAGGAGAGTAAAATACCTTCACATCTATTTTCAATTAGACTGGCAAAACAGTGGCTAAGGAAGAAAAGATGTTAACCATACTTTTAAAAATAGTGCATCACACATCCAAGATCAGTAAGAACGTTTGGAACTGTTCACTCTTTGAATTACAGTTACCAACCAGCTCTTTACAAGTAAGTAAAACACTTGATTTCTTTTCTAGGCTGAAGTCCCAATCCCTTCAAAGTCTTTTCCTTATTCTTGGAGCATGAGTGTTCTCAGTGGCAGAAGGGGGGTCACTAGGACTAATGACCAACAGGCAGTGTTAGAATAAGTTCTTTAGTAGCAAAAGTCAGAGTTCCTTAGGAAAACTGGGCAAACAGGTAAGTCATTTACTTTTAGAGTTACAAGTGAGTCCAGGGGCTTCACAGAAGACACCCCAGCAGTATTCTAGCAGTGGGACCGGGTGCACTGGACGTGGGACCTCCCAATCACAGAAAACACCCCAGGACTACACAGAAATCCCAACAGGCTTAAGGTAAGTATATACCCAAGCCAACACAGTAACTCAGCAATGAAGAAGAGATTACAGAAGGAGAACTTCAGGGACTGCAGCCAAATACCCGGTCAGTGGATTCCTTGTCCTGGAGACTGAACACAAGAGCTCAGAAGGGACTTTGCAGCAGGGATCGATGAAGGAGGCTCTATGCAAGATTTCCATCATGGCTAAATGCGGTTCTGCGGATTTGGCCGCTTTTCAAGGAGCACAGAAGAAGACAGAAAAATTGTGGTTGAATTCTCGTCATTTTAAAGGTCCAGCACTCTTGTGCACACTTTTGGACTTGCTTCGTGTCTCTGGAGATACACCAAGATGCCCACGAAGTTTCAGCAAGATTCGAAATTCGGAAGACCATGCACTGCATAGTGGCTGGAGGTCCCAGAGTATTGGGGTATTGCAAGAACGCAAGGTTGCAGCAACCCATGGGATGGCTCAAAATGCAGGTCTTCTCGAGTCTAGTGGGACTCACCAGGCTTTGTGTTTGGGTAATTGTTTTCGGAGACCCCAGGTCGTTTGGAAGGAAGGGCTGCAGCAGGCTTGGGTTACACAGCAGGCTCTCTGGTCACTGGAAATCGTCTTCGCCGCTTTTCCTTCATCATCCTCTTCGGTTTTCTGTTCCAGTGGTCAACATGACTTCAGCTTCCAGGTTTCCAGTATTTATCAGGAACTACAGCACAACCTCTGCATTCTCTCCCTGCATTTTACAAGAAAGGGGCGTCTGGTTGTCTAATAAGGACAGCCAGCCCCCCACTGGGATTAGTCCCAGTTGAAGCAAGGCGTAAAACAAAGGAGGGGGAAGTTTTGGACTCCTCCCCCACTTCCTGTGCTTACGGACTGACTGGAGCCAGGGCGGGGTGTCCAGGAGACTCCTGCCGAAGACAAAAATCCCACAAAGGAATTTCCCACCCTGGATGTCAGGGGAAGGAACAAGACAGGACAAGAAACACTAAAATGGCAGAAAAAGAAGATAGGGGCCATTTTGGTAAAATGAGCACCCTTAGGTGCCTTTACTGCAGCTGTGCCCACAGCCCGCGGTAAAGGTGCACCAAATTAGTAAAAGGTATCACTGCCACCAGCCATTAAAGGTAAGCTTGTCACTGTAGCAGAATTGCATTGTATCTCCCCAGCACTCCACATAAGGTGGGGTGTGCTGGCCTCACAGAATAAAATGTATAAGGGATCCCAAGATTCTTTCTACCCTTGGGAACTGTAGTTCACTCAAGGTCAGCACAAGAAAGTTAAATGGGGAGCCCCTAGGGCAACCCAGCAACAACAGGCACTTATTGCCAATAAGTTGCTGGACATGATAAAGACACTATGGAGAGTCTTAAAAATGACACCCATAAAAAGAGTTAAAGAGTAGGTGAGTGTGGAAAAAGGTTCCCACTCACTGAGGTATTAACGAAAAATATCCCACTAGAAAAGCAAAAAGTTCTGGGGTTGAACCAGGAAAGGAAGATTTACCAGCTCTGTCGAAATCTTACCTAACAGTGCATGTTGCCGTTCTAAGACGTGGGTGGCTGGCAAGGCTCTACTAAGCAGCCCAAGAGAGGTCAGACACGTGCGTGGGTGCTGCTGAGAGTTAGAGATAGATTGCTATTGTTGAGAGAGTCTATGTGAGGCCTGCCATACCGGTTTCCTTTTGGGCGGTGTTTGCTGTATGCTAGTGGCAGAGGTGTTGAGGTATGTTGGGTGTTTCAGTCTGGACTGCTATGTGTGAACTAGACCGGATGTGCTTGGCCACAGCCGTACTATATTGCCATATTTGATATATTAATACACAGAAGGAAAACCATCGACAGAAAGGGGCGATAAGCGATACGAAGAACAGTTCCAACCAGAGGCATTGCTGGGGGTGAGGAGGCTATGGCCCTGGATCTTTTGGTTGGAGCCCCGGATAGAAGCTCAGGGGCTACAACCAAAAGGCTAGCTAGCCCCGAGTCCCACCAGTCCCGACTTTAGCTTTGCCCATATCTTTTCCAGACCTAGCAACACCCCTGGTTACAATCTAGATTTCAAGGTCAAAAGGGCTGAAATCAATAAACTGACAGAACACAGACTCTGGATGTTACTACACAAAGATAACAGAGAATCGAAACATTGAAAAATGATATAGTGGTTAATGAAGGCACACAACACTAAATGTTCTAGTATACATGTCGTACATACCTCACAGGCCATCTCGGAGGAAAGTTGTTGTAGGTACATTGATAAACTACATATGGATGACGCCGAGATGCAGATGCCTAAGGAGCCTGGTATTCAGATTGATGCTGAGGTTATATACCAACTAATTATTAAACTTAAAGCATCCAGGGCCCCACATGGTCTTGTAAAAAAAGTGCTCAAGGCCAATCTAGGAATCTGGGCTGAACTACTCACCTCCCGTTATAAGCAGATCTCGATCAGTGCATCTTTACCGTTCAGTCCTCATACCCATACATAAGAAGGGCCCTATTGCAGAGCCCAGTAACTTTGGGCTTTGGCATGGGCGATGCTGGATTCCAGTAGTACATCTTTGGCACCATCTTGCTAAAACAGTTTAACAGCTGGGTGAAGATGGAGCAGATACTGAGTCCTCAGCAAATGGGATTCAGGCGAGGAAGTAGTACAACAGACAGTTTATGGGCACTCCAGTCGCTAATGGAAGAGGCAACTCAGGGTTCTAACGACTGCCTGTATGTGTGTTTTGTTGACTATTCCTCTGCATTCGACTGCGCCATAAGATCTCACCTCTAGAGCAAGCTGGAAAAATGGGGAATTGAACCCAGCCTTTTGTACTGTCTCAAGCTCCTGTATACTAAATCCAGCATGGCTGTGAGAGTATTGCAGGAGGGTACCCTCACGATGTTCGTCAACACCGACATGGGCTTGAAACAGGGTTGCGTCCTGGCCCACACACTCTATAACCTGTATGTATCCGAGTTGAGCACCCATCTGGATGCATGTTGTAATTTTCACCCAAAGTTAGCAGGCAGGTCTGTAGGATGGGTGTCATGTGTAGAAAACATGGTCCTTATAGACCACACACCTATAGGGCTTCAGAGATCGATAGATGGCTTCTATGAATATGCAAGAGAAAGTCTTAGAGTCAACCAGTGTGTGTTGTATTTACAGACCCTAACAGAAATCCCCTTCACCTAAAAAGAAACACACTTAAACAGTGCCATGAATAACGCCTGTGCTCCGCTTCCCTGGCACATGTGTGGCAAGCATCGAACACTGCAACCCAAAGAATGGCTCTGCAATTGTTTTATTCAATTTTGAATGATCAGAAGTAGAACCTTTCACCAAGAGCGGCTCTTTTTCTATCAAATATTCTTTGACATTTTGACTTTGACTTTATTGTATTCGAAATTATGACTGACCACCGTGGGCTCTTGCTCTCCCCACTATTTTTGTTGGGTGAGCGGGGTGCCACCCCTTCCCTGGCCCCTCTCTGGCCTTCTGGCTTGGGTCACCTGGGCCACAAGTGTATGCAACATTGAACGCATTTGCCCTGTGATGCTGCTGAGGGCTCTTGCCCTTTGAATACCAGTCTCTTATTCTACACCAGGGCATGTTCTAGAGCCTCTGATGAGTCATCAGGGCCTTGCGGGCTTATTCTGCACCTTTTGTACGCCCCGTGGTGTGCTTCGTTTCCGAGCGTCACAAGGAGCAGGTTTCCCGGGCTCCATGACGCTGATGGGGATCTCCGGCCTGTACGGCTGGTGAGGCACTACGGCCTTCGCAGGACAGCGGGGGAGGGTGGGCCTAAACGTTGGAGGCGCACCGACCCACGGTTATATGCCCAATGGCATCCTCCGGGCCTCACCTCTGCACTGACGTCCTGCTTGTCCTCCCCTGTTTTGGCGCGGGTCCATGGATCAGCTTGTCGCCATTGTGATGCCTTTGCGTACCTGCGGGAGCTTCACACGCGCAGGCCTGGGCATGATCTATGCAGGCAAAAAAGGCACAGGACACCAGCGGATAGAGCACACGTCTATCTTTATTCAATGCACAACAGGAGCTGTCCCTTCTCCCCATGCCCTCCTCCCTAACCCCAACGTCACTTACCGTGGGAGGTGGCCGATGTGGAGGGGCAGCTATAATCTATCAAGTATGTCCACTGGTTGACACGTGTTTTGGGGTGTCCAGTCATTTGGTCGACTACAAACTGGTCGACTGCAATTTGGTCGACGTCATTTGGTCGAAAACCAAATGGTCGAATTTTTTTTTTATTTATATATTTATTTTTCGGGTTTTCGTTTTTTAAAAAAAGGGTTTTTTAGAGAAAAAAAGGGGGTTGGGGGGACCCCCCCAAAAAAATAAAAAAAAGGGGTGAAAATAAAAAAAATAAAAAATTCGACCATTTGGTTTTCGACCAAATTGGTTCGACCATTTGTCTGGTCGACCAATTTTTTTCGACCAAATGTCTGGTAACTGTGTTTTGGCACTAAGCCGTTCCCAAAACCAGACATTTAATAATCAAAATCCAATTGACTTCTAAGTATAATTCACCATAGTCCTATTCACATTTCTTCTTGCACAGTCATGGGTTAATCCACGATTTATCCATTCCAGCAGATATTCTGCCTCGCGTTTGTGAAGAACAGCGTTTCCCATAAATCATCCATCATCTTTTATAGCACACTTGTTATATACATTTCTTTATATTCATAACATACATCCCTTCTGACGCTGCAATGCACCGCATTCATTACATGCATTTAATTTATTATAACATTGTATCTCATTCACACTGACCTTTGTGAAGATGCTGTTCCATGTGATTAGACTGTCATTGAAGGTCAGCTCTTCCCCAGAAGGAGCCAGTGGGTTAAACCTCCCAACTTGAACTGTGTAACTCATATTCCCAGAGTGCACCAAGTTTAGAAGGTCATAGACCACCATGACGTCCCCGTTCTCATCAAAGAAGACGTCGTCACCAGCAGAGTTGGTGAAATGCACACTCTTCAAATATCTATGGAGCTGGAGAAGAAACTGTATTATTCACAATGGAGATTTGTACAGAACAGAAGATATCCAGGTGTCATAAATGATTTAGAATTTCCTTACATGTGTCGCCCAGGGCAAGCTAATGAGGTACTTGTGCTCATAGCATTGAACAGTTAAAAGCCCTCAGCACCATAAAGGTTTAGTTACAGTACCAGTGCTAAGTCAAACAGTTCCTCAAATGTAATACTTTTCTAGAATGTTTACTCCTGTCCGCCATGGCTGAGGTCTAAGTTCTTCTAATGAACATGGCTCATGTCATTCTCCCCCCTCCCTGTTTAGATAAAATGAGGCATGTAATGAGGCATGTAACATGTCTCAGTTCACAAGGCGCATGGCCCTCAAATCAGAATGCACAGTTTATCTGTTCTGTGTTTAAATTAGCTCCCAAAAAATAAAGGAAATACATTTCCATTCATTTCCCAAATTCTGTGTTAAAAACCTATGCTTTTTCTCAAGTGGTGTCTTGTTCCTCGTGTGTATTCATAAAGTTGCTGTCAATCGAATACAAAAAACTAATGTAATTTAGGATCAACACTGAATTAAAGACAATTTGATGGTTGCCAGCTGTGATGTTGCGTGTGGCGGGCCGGGCGCGGTAGGCCGGGCACGGAGTTAGGCAGAATCACCTGCAGTACCCTTTGGGATTACTACATGCAATTTAGACTACAAGTGTCAGTACAATTTCACCTTTGGTACGAGTCTGTACTACACAGTTATGTGGTAGCAGTGGCTGAGCAGCCAGACTTATCTCAAGAGTTTAGTGAGCAGTATAACAAGTTACACAAAGGACCAACAGATACAGTGATTCAAATATACACTTAACTCAAGGTTTCTTTGGTAAAAGAATATACATTTATTTACACAGTTAGTTTGAAAACATTACACTAGCAAGAGCAGCTGAATATCACACACTTAATATACCACAGATACACAACCAATAAGTACTGAACAAGTTCAACTCCCCTGAGCAAAATGGCCCTTCAGTTACTTAGAAAGGGGGTAAAAATACAAGGTTATGAGAAATGCAGCCCAACTACATTCATAGGCAGGGCAAAGGGTGTCAGTTAACTACAACCAGCAATTCTTCTCAATAGGCCTGGGCCAAAGTCAATGGTTCAGAGTCTTTGTATAGGATAGCACAGTTCTGGTAGTAAACGGTTAAGTCTTTGCCACAGAGTTTAGAAGAATTTGGCTAGGCGAAAAGTTTGATGAATGTTTAGGGAAGGACTAGCCTTCGAAGTTGAGGAAAGTTCCACGAACTTTTGCAATGGACAAAAAGATTAAAACACACTGAAAATGAAAAGTTCAAAGCCCCAAAATATAGCAAAAGAGCTGGAGGGCTCACATGTAGAGGGATTTAAGCACTTGTGTGAGAAATCTCCCTAACACACGGCAGGCCTGGCACGCAGCACAAAAAGTGAAACACACACAAGGGCTCGCAGTCTCGGAGCGGCAATGCCCTTGCGGCCTTTCTGACTCCCTTGTATTACCTTCATCATGTGGTCTCTTACGGCCACTTCCCCTGGTTTCATGTGACTATCACATCCCTCCCCAACTTGGATGACAAACATTTTCAAAATCACAACTGTTGCCTCACGTTACATCTCCAGAGGCATTACTTTTAACTTTAAATTCAGAGTCTTACCACTTCTGATTTTGATTCTCACTGGCTCCTGTCTTCTGGTAGATGCCATTCAGGCAGCAGCATGGAAGGTACAGATCCTCTGCGGATGGAGTATCGTCCACCGTCTTCTCTCTTCGGGGTGGCAGACCCAGTGGGGTTTGCCTGAATTGCCTCTACTTCTGGACTTTCTCCAGGTGGTGTTCCTGGTGGCTCTCTTAGGTCTTCTGCCTGGGGAGCTTGCTCCGTTGTCATGGGGCCTGTTCTCGTGGGGACTTCTCCTTCTTGAGTCTCTTGCCAGGTGGTGCTTGGTATCCGCCTGAAATGGGACACGTTCCGTGTGACAGTCTCTGAGCCCCGGGATGCAGTTACTAGTCCTTGGTCTCGATGGGTGATGGTCCATGCTAGTGATTCGTAGGGGAGTGCCATCTTCCTAGGAGGGGCTCAGTTCTTGATCAGCGCTGTATCCCTCACTTGTAGGTGGCTTGGTGTTGCTCTCCTTGTGCAATCTTTCTTTGCGTTGTGTTCTTGCCTCCTCTGTTCAATCCGTTCTAGGTCTGCCTGAGGGGGGAACTAGGAGTGGTAGAGGGGAAGCCCTGCCTGGATGGGCACCCCGATGGGCCACAGGGCTCACTTGCGTGGCTGAGTGAAGAATCTGTCGGTACAGCCACAGAAACCGGTACAATTCTGGTAGCCCTGGTCGCCCTCTGTCCTTGGCAATTCACACGCATTTGTTGATGGATGCCATGAATCTCTCGGCATCTCCATTGGCCTGGTGCCAGTACGGTGTGGTATGGTGGTGTCGAACCCCTACTTTGTCGATGAATCGCTGGAATTCTTTACTACTGAACGGCGTGGCGTTGACGCTCTTGAGCGATGAGGGTATGCCATGGACGGTAAACGTTTTCTCCATTGCGGTTGCCACGGAGGCTGCATCGGTGGATTTGACTGGTTCAACCTCTGGGTATCGTGTGTATTCGTCCACTGCTACCAAGAGGTACGCCTCATTAGCGATTGTGCAAAAGTCCACACTCACACGGCATCCCACCTACATTCACTTCTGGGTGGGAAGACCATGGGCTCTGGTGGTCCTGGCCAGCGGGTATTGCTGTATTTGTGCCATCCATACTCGTGACTTGAGGAACGCCTGTGTCTTCACGATCCCTTGGTGCCCTTCATGCGCAAGGTGAAGTGCCTGTTTTTGCAGTCTGGAGGGCACTACAATGAAGTGTCCTTTGAGGATCAGTCCTTCCGGGGAGACGGATAGTTCATGTCTGATCACAAACAGTGCTTGCATTTGTTCTTGTGGCATTCGATGGGCGACGGATGAGAGGAAAGTTTTCCATTCGTCTGTTAGTATGGCCTCTTTGGCGATTTGAAGGCAGGTGTCTTTGTTTGTTTCTGATACTAGCTCATCTAGTCTTAACGCTTTTGGCTTGGTGCCCGCGATGATGTGGCATACATGCTCATCTCTCTCTTTGCCCGCCTTCCATTCTGTCACAGTGGCAGGTCTTAGGTGCCGTGACAGGAAGTATGCAGGGTTGTCAGCTCCTGCTCGGTACTGTACATCCAGATCGAACTGTTGCAGTTGGAGAATCAAGCGCTCTATCCTGGCAGGGGGATGTTTGTTTGTTTGTTTATTATTTTTATATTGCGCACCAGACCCAGAGGCATCAGGGCGCAGAGCATAAGATAATTCAAAGCTTAGTTACACAAAATTGCAAGATAATCACACAAAATTACAAGATAGTCAATTGGAAACAAGTGAAATGTTGGGGGTATAGTAAATGAGTGACCAGAGCAAAGGGGTGTACAGAAACGTGTGTATCACGTAGTAGCACCTCGTACCATGAGGACTAAAGCTGTACAGTTTAAAGCCATTATTTACACAGTCAATATTTACAGTCGCAGAACAGTACAGTATAGTATCTAGTATATACTAGAGATCTGAGTCTTTGAGCCATTTAATGGTGCTCTTGCGGAAGTTATGGATGGACTGATCTACCCTTAGTGTGGGTGGGAGTGAGTTCCACAGTTCTGCTGCCTTGACTGGGTAGCTGCGACCCCCCTATTCTTGATAGCTTGTATCTAGGAACGGCCAGGTAATTAGTGTTAGAAAGTCTGGTGATCCTAGTTGTAGACTTCTTCTTGAACCTTTCCGACAGGTAGATGGGTGCCGCATTGTTCAAAAATTTGTAAGTCAAAAGTTGCAACCGTCAGCTTAATTTTGTCAAGTGTGGAGAGCCAATTATTAGCTCTTCTAGTCGTGGAGATGTGTTCTCTCTTGGTAATTCCTAAAGCGGCTCTAAGAGCATTATTTTGCAGGGTTTGGATTTTCTTGATGGTGTGTTTGTTAGCACCTATGAATAATGCGTTGCAATAATCCAGTTTTGACAAAATAAGAACTTGGGCTAGGGTGATGCAACTATTATTTGATAGAAAAGGTTTGCTAGCTCTAATCAATTTACAGGTATAAGCTGTGGAAGAGGCCACCGCGTTGACTTGTTTATTGAAGGATAAGGTAGAGTCTAGGTAAAAACCTAAGGTCTTCACCTCTTTGGCCACAGAGATAGTGTTATTATCAATATTGAAGGCAGAGTAGTTGGGGCTTAGTTTGTTGAGGGATGCAGTAGTGCCCATGATGATGATCTCAGTCTTGTCGCCATTCAGGCATAGACTGTGAGTAGCCATCCATGCCTGGATGACGAGGCAAATCCTATTCACCAAGGCCAGATCCTTGTCATAATCACCAGAAAGAGGTAGGAGGATCTGGGTGTCATCTGCATAGTTAGTGTAGGTGACACCCAGATGATCCAGATCATCGAAAAGGGGCTAAGTGAAGATATTGTAAAGGGTGGGTGAGACACAAGACCCCTGAGGCACTCCACATGTGATAGGGATGGGGTCAGCAGATGCAGTCTGGGAGAAAGCCCTCATGGTCCGATTACTGAGAAAGGATTGTATCCAGACTATAGCCTCCGCTGAGAAGTAAGCGGCTGTGTCAAGGTGGCTACATAGGACTCCATGGTCAACTAGATCAAATGCCATGGATAGATCCAATAGGAGAAGGAGGGCAGAGATCCCCTTGTCTCTGAGTTCGTCAAACTGTGACTTCAGGTCCAGAAGGGCTGTTTCAGTTCCATGTTGCGGGCGAAAGCCGGACTGGCGTGAGCCCAATAAAGAATTAGATTCCAAGTGTTTTGGGATTTGTGAGTAGGCCTTTTTATTGGCACAGTGCTGATGGGTCGATAATTGGTGGGGATCGTTGGGTCCAGTGTTTGTTTTTTTAGGAGTGGGAGCACCCATGATTCCTTAAGGTTAGCTGGGATTTTGCAGCAGAGAAAGAGGTGTTAATCAGTTTAGTGATGAACAGGGCCAGGTCTCTAGCGGCATCCTTTATGAGTTGTGGTGGCAGTGATCTCCCTTACAGTTGGAAGGTTTGAGCGATAAGATCATTTTCTCTGTGTCAAGTATAGTAACTTTAGTGAACTTGAAGCGTGGGGGGACATCCTGGCTGTTTTGTATCAGCCGGGGTGGGAGATGGGGGGGGTCCTGGTTAGTGATGCTTTTTTCTTGGCAATTTTAGTTTGTAAAGTCATAACTTTGTTAACTAGTGCATGCTGAATCTCAGAGCACCAACGTTTATCTTTTGTACAATTATCAGGTATGGGGATTGGGGTTTTAAGCTCTTTGAGTATAGCAAATAGTTCCTTCGTACTTGATTTAGCCTGGGCTATTCTCGTGTTATAGGTTTCACTCTTTGCTTGGAGTATTTCCTTTTTATAGCGAGCCATTATGGTGAGGAGGTTGGTTGTTTTCCTCCGATGGAAGTAGTCTCCAGGATACTTTGCATTGACTTTTTTCTTTCCGCAGAGTTTTCAGTTGGGGTGTGTACCAAGAATTAAGGTGTGCCTTAGGTTTACTTTGTTTCATTTTTAAAGGTGCTATTGGGTCGAGGGAGGCGGACATAATTTGGTTAAATTCCTTAACTAAATCATCTGGGGACATATGAGCTGAGAGAGCATTGAGTGTGGAGAGAATCAGAGGGTGTAAGTTGTCGTGGTTAATGTTCTTTTTGTTCCTAGTTAGGACAGAAGGAGCATGAGGTGCAGGCATGGGAATAGGTCTTTCCATGTCGAAGGAGAAGGAGATCATGTAGTGGTTCGTCAAGATCTGGGGAGATATAGAGGATATTTTAGTATTGCAGTTATAGTCTGCCACCCAGTCTAATGTTCTAAGTGTGGTGCCAACCCATTGAATATTGAGACATGGGGCTTGTAGTCTATTAGTACTTTCACCGGATGACACACAATGTACGCATGAAAGTGTCAGCAACCCCATATGATGGCAAAAGCCTTCCTCTCTATGTAAGTATAATTTCTCTCAGTTGGGGCGAGCGCACGGCTAGCAAATGCGATGGGGACCACTGGTCCCTTCCGATCAGTTTGTGGTAGTACTGCTCCTAGGCCAACCGCACTGGCGTCGATAAGCATCTCTGTCTTCCGCAACGTGTCAAAGAAGGCGATGGTGGTGTGCTGGACAGGGAGTCTTTTATTTTCTGGAATGCTGCTTCTTGTATGTCGTTCCACTCCCACTTCGACTTCGTCTTGGTGAGTTCTCGCAGTGGGGTGGCGATGGTGGCTCGGTTATGACCACAGGGGACACCCATGGTGTGGGGCCTGTGGTCTTTTCAATTATCTGGAGGTCTTCCAGCTTGTTGAGTTCGGTCTCCACCGCCACTCTCATGTGAAATGGAACCCGTCAGTGTCGGACGGCTCTTGGTCCCACTGTGGGGTTGATGTGGAGTTTCACCATTCTTCCTTTTAGGCATCCAATACATTGGAACAGCTTCTTGTATTTGGTCAGCATGTGATCGATTTCTCTGTAGTGGATTGCAAAGGTGAACAGGATTAGCTGCAGGTTTCCGCAGTTGGGCAGCTGAGTAGCGTCTTGATCCCACTGTCCACTACATAGATACGTGTTTTGCAGCTTCTTTCACCATAGGTGAGGTTGGTCTTGAAGTGCCCTGTGACTGGTAGGGGTTTCTTACACCCGTAGGCGAATTTGTTGGTCTGGGGTGGAGCTTGTCAAATTTGGTGGTTGGCATTACATTTATGGTGGCACTGGTGTCAATCACTGTTAAAATGGATTTCTGAACTCTGTCCTGGAGGGGCAGAGGTTCAGAAGGCCAGACTAGTTTCTTGGAACAGGGTAACCTCTGGACAAGCCAGACCAATCAGGGTAGCAATGGCAGCGGTCAAGACTAGGTCTCAAGAGGGGTGAGGGTGACTGAAAGCCCGCAATGAGCACACAAAACAAGGACGCTTACAAATTACTCCAGGCAGGTGTTATATTAAAAATATAGACACATTTATTACAAGGCCTTTGTAACATCGACCATAGTAAAGAATCACGATAAAACTCAAGTAAACCAACACATCACAATCAATACAATATATATACAAGACCGAGAGGTCTAACGGGTTAGGAGCACGAAATATGCAGACCACCTAGATGGGAGGAAAACAGGCAGTGTAAGTAATCGTTAGGCCCAGTTCGACATCAGAGACCACCTAACTAGAAGGAAGTCCGAGCCCTACAAAGAGTGGAGCCTTGTGCTCAAATGTACCTGCACACGCGGGTGCCAACGGGCCAAGGAGTGTCTCTTCGGGGAAATCAGGCAGTTCAGAGTGGTGAACAAATGGTGGCGAACAGACCTCCACTACTCAAGCGGGGCCTCCACTGGTGGGCAGAAGTAGGGTGCGAGTACGGAGAAAGGGGTGCTGCTTTTCAACAGTGGGGGAAAGCCACAGGCTTCTGCAGGAGGGACACCGGTTCAGGGTATTGACTACTCACCGGTCCCCGATGCAGGCAGACCCAGGCTTCTCCGAGTTAGTTTCATTGCTAGCAGGTTCAGATGCAAACAGAGTGACGTCTCGGCGCCGTGTAGATTCCGCGGCAGCAGAAGGCAGGGTCGAGGGTGTCCCAAACGCAGCAAACACACACAGATGGTTACCTCAGCAGGGCAACTCGGCAGCCGCTTGTATTCCAGGCCCAATGTACACTTCTCACTTCAGACCTGGGAACGCCAAGTGTACGAAGCGTGTGAGAGTGTCGAGGGCTCGGATTTCAGCAGCAGCCAGACGGCGGTAACAGAGCAAGGTTCCGATGTAGGCTGGTCAGTCCGCTGGATGGCCGAGGGATGCTTTCGAAGGCTTACGTACAGAAGTTGGTGAAGATGCTGAGAATAGTTGTTCCCACTATTCTAAAGGGTTGAAGCGCCAGTACAGGCCTTCTCGTTCGATCAGAGGCAGAGGGGTCTCACAGGACGACAGCAGTGCAGGGTGCCAAACCTTCAGCGAGTCACCAGCGATTCCTCGACTCAGCTTCTTACTTGCAGGATACTTGGCTCCTTTATCCTTTGTTCGTGAGAACTCAGGAGATCGACATGGTAGTGGTGTTTCCAGCCTCCTCTTATCCAGGGTTCCCTTCGCGCCAAAACGAAGAGGGCCCAATGGGAGATCTGCTCACAAAACACTCACACCATACGTGGACCTATCACGGACCACAGTGGTCCCAGGCATTCAAGACAGACTAGACTCTCTGGCACCCAGGATGTGTATTGGGACCAGACATCCCAGCCCACATTCTGGAGGCTCACAACAGGCCTGTAGAAGCCTGCAAAATCACCTGTGTTTCGCGGGATAGTACATGCCCAAATAAGGATGGCCCCGGGTTTGCTCGACCTGGCGAAGATGAAGGGGCAAGACAGTCAGCGGACAGAACAAAGAACCTCGTGGTATGGCCATTTTGGAAGCCAGGCCACCCATTTTGGCCAAACGCGAGAAGCGTGGTTAACAGGGTAAAAGGGAGTTCAAAACACAAAGAAACGATTGCTGCCACCAGTCCCGTCCGTGACATACTTGCACAGTTCGTTATAAATCCATCGAGAGTTACTAGGGCCTGAAGAATGACTAGAGACCCAAGAGTGCAGTAACTTAGCTTACAGTGCCCTCTTGTGCCATGTTGCGCGAAAGCTGCAACATGAGAAAAGAACTACGGAAAACAACGTTTCCCGGTACTGACTGTCTTAAGGCCATGTCAGTTTCCCCGTAAGAATGGAGCGAAAGCCCAGAGGAGTGCGGCAGAAGGCTGCGCTTCTCTGGAAAAGTCTAGATCAGGGTGTAAAACAACAGCAAAAAGTGTGGGGGTTGCCACATGGAAGGAAAATTACCTACAATGTGAAATCTTTCCTAACACTCACCATTTCCGCCATGAGCTAGTCTGTCCTCTCGCGCTGTCGCCCCATGATGAGGATGGTTTCCAAAGGGAGATTGGTTTCTGACAGTATCGTTCTGCAAAGTTTTTCAGAGAAGAGGTCATGTATGACTTGTTGCCTGACTGCAAAATCTTCATCGGGGAAGTCACAACCAATGGCCATCTCCCGGAGGCGGCCATAAAAATCATCAATATTTTCTTGTGGGCGCTATCTTGCTTGGATCATTTTGAAACTTTAAAAATCCAGGCTCAGTTGGGGTTTGAACTTCCTTGTTAATACTGCTTTCGCCGTATCATAGTCATCCTCGGTGCCCCTGTTCGGGAGTGTGTTGAAGAGTCTCAACGACATTGTGCCTTTTCTCTTTATCATCTGTGACCTTCCTTGACTTCAAGCTCAGTTCAAACTGTTGGACCCACAGTTCCTAGCGAAGCACAGCTATGGGGCCGAACAGCTCAAAAGGCTTCATAAATGTGCCCTGTGTCGTGTCCAACCATGTGCTGGGGTCCTTGTTCTGGCCTTGTGTTCTTGCTGGTGATGCAGCGGGTTCAGCTGCCATGATAGAGGTTTATGTTGGTGCTGGTTGTACTAGGTGGACAGAGGGGCTCTTGTAGGGGCACTGGTGGTGTGCCTCATACAGCTGGAGGGTTTTCCTTGTGTGGGCGTGCAATGGCGTGCTTTGCTGGACGTGATTGCGTGCACGGGAAGGTGTTGGACTCTATTTTCTAGTCCTCTACATTGTGCGGGCACTAGCGCTCCTTGGCGGCCCCTTGATGTGTCTGCTGGCCCCTGCATAGTCAGGTTGTATATGGTGGTCCTTGGTCCACGGGCAAGTACTCGTTAAGTACTGCTTTGCTGCTGACCTTGGGTCCTGGTTCCCTCTCTCTGTCTGTTGGCTGCGGATTGTGCAAGTGAACTAGAGTGATTGACAAGCTGCATTTGTCCCGCCTTGGATTGTTGGGGATTGGCTCCCATTCAACTTCCTATATAACGTACACGCACGAGCATAGTGTTCGCGCACACGGGCAAGTACTCGTTAAGTACTGCCTTGCTGCTCACCTTGCTGCTGGTCCTGGTTCCCTCTCTCGGGCTGTTGGCTGCGGATTGTGCAAGTGAACTAGAGTGATTAACAAGCTGCATTTGTCCCGCCTTGGATTATTGGGGATTGGCTCCCATTCAACTTCCTATATAACGTGCACGCATGTGCACAGTGCGTGCGCACACGGGCAAGTACTCGTTACGTACCGCTTTGCCGATTCGCCGCGGTGCTGCGGCGGGCCGCTCCTGGACTGCAAAAGCTATCTATTCTGCTGGTTCTGGTTGTCTAATCAAGGTTAGAAATTGGTGATTTGCTGTCGGCATTGTTTGTTTGAGCATGACTTTTAACATGTATACCTTGAAATCCAACATGCCAGCTGGTATTACAAATGCATTTCCATTGGCGTCACATCCTAAAGTGTCTCACTCTTCATACACTGCAATCAACCTAACGCCATTTAGTGCACGTTAGTCAGCCCAAAGGTGGAACGCTGTGAGTTCACCTTCCATCTCTGACAAACATTTGACGTGCTGCACTCCGTTGTCTCTAAATATAGTCGGCTTGTTACCTCCGCTACCAACTAGGCCCATTTACACAACTGCAATACAACAATGTTCTTCCATCTCTAATGTGTGCAATGGACGTACCATGTCTGATCAAACCATCTTAGACTCAGTGAATCAAAAATGTTAATCACACATCACCTGTTTTATCACCAATTCACTTTCCAATACATTGTGGAGACAGCACGGGCATCTCGATATATGCTAGCCAGTGCAAGTCTCCAATTTCCATCATGGAGGAGATGGAAACGCTTAAAGAATCAGTGGAAGCGTTGACTTCCACACTCTCACTCTCCTGATCCACCTCGCTTGCTTTTGCGCAGCCTACACCTCGGACACACAGGAAAATATCTCTGGTACATGAACCCCAAGAACTTGCACTAACTAAGTCTGCTATGACGGAATTGGCTTTAACAGCCATCAATACTTCTGTCCTGAGTCTATTCAGATTATTTGAAACTCTAGATGCGAGAATAGCAAAACAAGCTGTCCTTCTTGAAGACTTAACACGTGGGCACAATGGCAATTATAAGCTTCTTGTTGACCATAATCTGAGGTGCCCAGGAGTGAATCAGGAACGCTGCACGTCAGTGTCTCCAGAGCACGATGATGGTCAAATGGTGTCTGGCTCTGGCGTGCATGTTGAGTCCGTTTCTGTGGGGCAGGTGCCCCGTTTGCCAGTCATTGTGGACATTGTTCGCTCTGTAGGTGCATCTTCGTCAGATGAGATTATACACGTAGATAAAGATGCCTCATATATTGACCGCTCTTTTGATTCGGACCAGCCTGCTGAAGAAGGCGTGGCTTTGGAGCCACCTCCTTCGTCTAATCACAACGCTGGTCATGTAGTAAAAAATACAAAATTTACACGCAAACAGTTGAAGGGACCTCGAGCCATTACAAAGAAATCGAAGAATATGCCAGGAGTCAGAGGCCCTAAAAATACCCTTAATGCATTCTTCCAAGCAATCGGTGGTACAGTCCGGCCTCCAACAACCCGTATTTCAACAGCTTGTGGTCAACTAAGTGGCACGATTCCTAAAATGATTCAATCAAAAGATTTATCTGGTGGTAGCCTTAATGCCAACGATGCTGGTGGTTCAGCAGGCTTGCTCCTCCTCCCTCCTGCTTACTCGCCGCTGAATCATCTTGTAGACTACTTGAACAGGCAGAAGCCCCAGACCCGAGGATTCCTACTGAGCGCGCAGCTTGTGGTCAACTAAGTGGTGCGATTCCTAAAATGATTCAATCAAAAGATTTATCTGGTGGTAGCCTTAATGCCAACGATGCTGGTGGTTCAGCAGGCTTGCTCCTCCTCCCTCATGCTTACTCGCCGCTGAATCATCTTGTAGACTCACTTGAACAGGCAGAAGCCCCAAACCCGAGGATTCCTAATGAGCGCGGTATTAAAAAATGTGTCAGCTTTCACCCGCCTGGTGATTTGCCCGTAGTTGCCTGTGGTGGACAGTCTCAGGTTATGGTTGTGACAATCAAACAAATGATAGACGACTACTTGACAGAACGTACATCGGCGCCAGTGTTACCAGCCCCCCAATCGTTATTTTGTGGTCCAATAAATCAAGGGGCGAGTGGATTACTTCAATCCTTACCACCGCTGACCTACACGGGCATCACTGGTCCAGGTTCTTTGCACAATAACTTTATTCCACATATGCAGACTCCACACTCGCGTAATGCCTCTACAGCTCCCACTTTGCCTGCCTCAATTAAACCAGTACTTAAACCAGTACAGGAAAGATTTGGGAGTGCACACTCCTTCATCCTTAAATGCAGGGACAGTAACTTTCCTTCCTACGTTCTGAATCGAAGAAGTGTCCTTAACATCTTTAGCGATGTGAGTGCCCTCCAAGACGTGTCATCGCAAGACATTGACCAAATCGAATTTATCTCAGACATCACAAATTCGATAATAAGATTGTGGATTCCGTCTGGAGTGGTGGCAAACCTTGTATGGCAGGAAAAAATGAGGTTGTTTGATGTGGGATTTCTGCTAGCGGAGGACCCCGAGCGCGCAACCCTTCAATCTCAAAGCACAGCTCCCAAATCAAACATCTACCAAAGCGTACATATAAGCGAGACAAGAGATGGCTTGGTTTCCTCTCTGGCGCGCAAGTAACCACAACTGTTGGCGCCAATAACAGCTCTGAACATTGCAAGCTGGAACTCAAGAGGTCATTCCCATCTCCAAGCCTCAATACAAAACCTTCCACAAGTATTCCACATTATTGCCCTACAAGAAACCTGGTTGACCACCACACCAGCATGGGATGGATATGATATTATTCTGCTCCCGGCTTTACCAACAGGAGGGAGACCGTCATCAGGACTGCTGGTTGCGGTAAACTTCAAAATGGGCCTTACTATCACTGATTGGGCAGCTGAAAGTGCCTATATCCTTTTGGTAAAAATCATCTATTGCTCACAAATAATAGCCCTAACAAATCTTTACCGCAATCGGCGGTGATGTTAGACGAGGCATTTTATGCTGGTGTGGGCCGCATTCTACACCTAATTAATATTGCAAGCAACATAACCTACACCATCATCATGGGTGACCTGAACATAGACTGTTGGAATACAAATCGTGATGCAAAAGATGGACGCACATGGACGGCTTTCATGGCGGAAAGACAATTCCACATGATGAATGGGGCAGTCCATGGTGATATTCCTGCACATACAACGTGGTTTCGAAATTCCAGCACAAGCACAATTCATAACATATATGTTGACAAACATCTTTTCCAACAGGTTCAGAGCTTGGAGATCCTTAAATTGCCACATAGTGATCATAAGCTCCAAGCATTGTCAATTGCAGGAGATTACGATCACAATAGAAAGTCGTCTGCAAACCAAATACTAGCCATTAACTCCTCAAAGAATCGTCTAAAATGGTCTGATGCGAAGGTGTCAGCCTAGAGACATAACCTTGAAAGAAAGGTGAGGGCTTGTATGCCAGTACACTATACAGAGTTATTGGTGCCTTACATCAACACGGTCTCTATTCTGTCAAAGGATCGTTTGAAGTACAAACATGTATTCGACCACGACATACAACTACAACGTGCAGCATATTAGAGAAAAAGAAGGGCTATTTTAGCAGCAGGAGCTATGTCCTGTCGAAAAGAGCTAAATACTGCTAAATGCCAATATAAAAATTGGGTCAAATCCAGGAAACATCTCATGTTTCAACATGACAGTGAGCATATGGGACGTGTGATGGCGAATAAAAACTCAGCTCAGATGTGGACCTACTTAATAACCAACCCTGCAACTTGCAAGCAGATGCACAACTCATGGCTGTAAATGAAGACAAATGGATTGGGTACTTCACCAATTTGTATGCTGATGCACGTTCTGATGAAGTACAGGTGGCACTGCCATCAACAGTGGGATGGTCCTTGAATTTTTCCCCAATGATCATTGAAGACCTCATACGACGTGCCAGCACATCAAGGGCTGCTGGCCCGATGGCATTACCAATGTTACATTAAAATCCAACATTGTTGAATGGGCCTTAATCTTGGATCAGATCTTCCAACAGGTAGTGAAGACACGAATAGTCCTGTTCTCTTGGAAAACATCTGTGATCATTCCCATTTTTAAAAAGGGAGATCGCATTCTACCCCAAAATTATCGGCCCATCGCTTTGTTGGACGCCCCAGGCAAGACTTTTACAAAATTGGTGCTTTGTGACTTTAATACATGGACACAGGCACACAACCTGCGCGATCCATCTCAAACAGGCTTTGTGCCTGGTGAGCCATTCCTTTAAGAGGAGGGCCTTGAGCTCCTTTCTGAACTGCAGAAGCCATGCACAAGTCTGATGTTGATGGGGAGAAGATATTAAGTCTTAAGGCACAGACAGAGAAGACCTGTCTTATGGTTCTTTTCCCCTGCATCGGTAGGGTTCAATAGTGCACATGTCAGTTACTTCTGGTGGATCGTAGGACTCTGGAGATGAGTTTCTCAGGTAGCTTGTGGACTTCAGGGTGGCAACCTTGTAGATGATGCAGAGGGAATTGAAGATAATGCACACTTGCATCAGGAGCCAATGAAGTTGGATTAGGGTTGTGGTGATGTAGTCAAACTTAGAGTCCTTTGATGATTCGTGCTGCAGAATGCCGGACACATCTTCGGGGCACTAGGGTAGTCAGCGGAAGACCTTCCAGAATGGCATTGCCACCATCCAGGTGGGAGAGGACCAAGGCTTGGACAGCAAAGTATTCTGGGACGGAGGGCTTCATTTTCCTCAGGAGAGAAAGTTGGTACCAAGCCGTTTGTGTCTTCCTTGCTATGTGCCGTTTGAAGATGAGGTGAGGGAAAAGTTGCCCACCCTGATCCAGCAAGAGAATCAGCAGCACTGGGACACAACCAAATAGAGTAACAGCAAAAAGAAGCCAAAGAAAGACAGGGTCGGCACACCAGCCATGGAACAAGAGGGCGCTGCAACCACTACAGAAAGCAGGGTGGAGATACGAGACTGCAACCCCTTGAACCCGGGAGAGAGACCTGCTAATGCTCAGTGCAGCTTGAGAGAAAATAGCCAATGCTACTCTGGCGAGAGATGGAAAACCACGGAAATAGCATGCAGCCTAGGGCTATATCGAGCGACACCAAGAACAGGTCTGAAGCAGTACATACGCCACTAAGAAGCATGAGGCTACACTTTCCCAAACAATGGACGCGGACTTCGGATGTGACGGCTCCAGAAACAAAAAAAGCAGCTGGAAGACCACGTAAAGCAAAGGGATAAAGAGGGGCGCAGCTCCCCTGCTGCTGCACCGCAAGTTGCACCCAGAAAGAGCTGACGTGAGGCAGATCAGGGGGACGGGAGCTGAGACGTTCACACCCGGAGACAAAGGGACAAAGGGCTGAGATGCTAGACGGTGCAGTGAGGAATGAAAAACAGCGGACGGAGGTGGTCGCACACGGGCACATTTGTACCAAAGCCCACCCGCGCTATTGCATGCGCACCTACCGCTGCCACCGGAGCTTCCATATATGTGGGGCGCGAGAATCCTTGTGGGAGACCTGCGCCAACGCCCAGTGAGAACCCCCAAGAGAGGGGGCAAACACATGTAAGGACGCAGCACATCGAGCGAAAGATCCCGACAAGAGAGAGCACACCCAACAGACCCTACATGGTGGGATGGAGCTTGGGATTCCCCGGACTCCAGCGAGACAACCCCAGGCCAACGGACAAATGGACAAAGCCATAACTGCAGGCACAAGCTCTTGAGATATGCGGTGGCACACAGGTGAACTCTGACCACGGTGCCGAGCAGACCAGGATAAAACCAAAACACAGGACCACATCATTGGCAAAGGGCAAGAGCAAGCTGAACAGGACAAAAAGGCTCATAAAGGCAACATGCGGATGGCTAATGCTGCGCAACAGACCAGACTAGGACCTATGGGGCTGTGGAATGACACACCAGAGTATTGCATAAACTGGAAAGAAGCCTGCGTAATCCAACGCGCTAACCCCTATGCATGGACACATGATCACCTGTAGACCGGTTGTAATTGACACAACCAGTGACCTTGAAGACCCGAGCTCGAAACGTACAACGCTGCCCAGAAAAGACCCTACAGGGGGGGCAGGCAAACAACAGAAAACAGAGCAGCGGACCCTGAAACAGGTGGACATACTCTGCAAACCTCAGAGTGGAGATCAGAACCCCCTGATCAGCAAACACGGCACCCCAGGATCAGCACACAAGATACTGAACGGTGGGCCCAAGAGCCTAACACAGACCTGTGCTGAGGACCGGAGGAAACATACAGGAGGTGCGAAGGGACACTGGCCCTGGCGCCTCATAACCCACGAGCAGGGGCACAACAAAGCGTTACTCCATTAACACAAGGCAAATGGAAACCACAAGGCACAGTACGATGCGCGAAAACAATGGGTGGCAGGTTGAGTGCAACGCACCCCATTAGGAGATGAAGCGAAGGGCTGAGATGTGCGCTGAGCCCTCTGCACCTAGCATACTGCAGTGGTAGGCTATACAAACCACTGATAGCACAAGGAAGAGCCAAGCCACACAAGCCATAATCGATTGTTACAGGCCACCGGGACATCCATTCAAGCACATATACATAAACATCTGTGCAGAGACCCACTGGAAAATGGCGATTGTCGGCCAGGATCTGGGGTCCGCCGTAGACAATGGAGTAGCGTATGGCTAAGGGGGGACCCAGCTGACAGAGACCCACAAGAGAGGAGAAAGGAAGTAACACACCGAACCCACCACAGGGGCTGCCCCCGCTGAGGATTTGTCGCCAAGACGCCAAGTGGCAATAACAAGGCACGAAACAAGTGATACTAGGGTCTCACAAATAGACCTAAGCACCACCCTCCCACCGCATGGATGGGTCGAGAAGCTGAACTTTGGTTACCCCAAACCAAGACACCCAGCCACACCGAAATGACATCCAAGCTACCTAAGACAAAAGGGAAGCAACCCACAATGGAAGAAAACACCAAGACACAGCTGCAAGCGAAAGGGGCAAGGAACCAGGAAAGAAACCTGCAAATGGACGCAACCCCGACACGCAGCGACCAACAGATCCTGGACGTAATCGCTGACCTGAAAACATCATGGGAACCCAATCTACTGGCAGCCATGGCTGAACTCAAGGCAACGCTCAAACTCAAAGTGGGTGCGGTGCAGGAAGACGTTAATCTACTCAGACAGGATGTACGGAAAATAGCGGAACACAGACAAACTGGAGAAGGAAGCGGCCACAAATACAACAGCAAGCACAGCGCACCCCTCCAAAATACACATATTAAAGCAACAAGTAAACAATCTGGAGACCAGAGGAGAAGAGGTCGAAGGGCGCGCCCGGAGGAATAATGTGCGCATAGTAGGGCTCCCAGAAGGGGAAGAAGGACCCAGCTCTACAGACTACGTCGAGAACATGCTGCTGCAAGAAATAGGAGGTGGAACGCTCACCCAGCGGTTTGCGGTGGAGAGAGCGCACAGGGCCCTGACCAGGAAACCCCCTCCTCGGGCCCCCCCCAGGCCTATAATCGCCAAAATTCTGAATTACCGGGAGAGGGAGAAGATCCTGGAACATTTCCGGAAGGGGGCACAATACAAAGGGCCTCCGCATCCATTACCGTTTACCCAGATTATACCCTGCTGGCCCAAAGGCGACGCCTGAACTATGGGATGGTGAAGAGGAGACTTCGAGAGGCGGGCTACAGGTACATGTTAATGTACCTGGCCAAACTGAAAGTGCTCCATAAAAACAGAGCCCTGTTCTTTGAAACCCCGGAGGATGCGACGGAATGGTTGGATGCTCAGAACTGCCCACAGGAACCAGATGGCCTCAAGGAGGGTGGAACAGACAACTGAGGTGGCGGCTCCGGAACCGAGGTGTTGTATGTAATATGACATTGGGACTTGATTATAAGAGAGAAAGATGATGACTCGTAAAACATAGCCATAAGTTAAACAGGAATATTTGCATAAGCATAGCACACCGGTGCGCAATAGCAGAAAGTACAAAGGGCTCACCCTCACACACCCAGAGCTAGACTAGTTGGGTTGCCAGTAGTGAGGCACCCCCTGCTAGCACCGGCGTAGCTGTGCAGGGACTAAATGCGGGAGGGCCTGAGATAAAGGGATGGAGCTGGGCAACAGTTGGAAAAGGGAAGGGAGGGGGGAGGGAGGACAGTTGGGTGGAGGGGAGTTCGGGAGTTTGGAGTGGTAGCTGTTAGGGAACGAGCTTGCACCCATGCGCTTCTGCGCTTGCTCCTCCCCAAGCATACTGGGAGGGGGGAACAAGGAGGGAGGAGGGACGAGACGAGGACGATAATGGGAGACCTTAGAATAATAACTTGGAATGTCAGAGGACTCAACAGCTACCTGAAGAGGAATAAAGTAATGATGTACCTGAGGAGGCAAAAAGTAGACATAGCCCTATTGCAGGAAACCCACCTCACTAAAGAGAAACAAGGGGCCTCATTACGAGTTATGCCGGTAAGGGAAAAATGATGGCGGTATGTAAATACCGCCATCATTTAACGTTCCGTAGCATTCTGACCCACAAACCCGGTATTAACGACATCGTTATTTACGGTGCCGCTAATAGCGGCATAGGCGCGTACACGCGCCTCCTCAGGTAGTAAATACCGGCATGCCGGTAATAGGGGGCACGCAAACATGCAAATACCGGCATCGCGAACACGGTAATAACGGGCTGCATGATGCCGGAAAAACAGGCATCGCGGACCACCCGCAAATAGCAACCAAGATACAAGGCAGCTGCCACAGGTGCACACAATCCTCACAGGTGGAGTCAAAGGAGGCTGTGCCAGTATGAACTGAGCACACCCACACACCACAACCCCCCCCACAGGTGTAGGCAATGCAGAGTGGCCCAGTACAAAAGGAGCACACCTACACACCACACCCCTTCCTACACCAAAATGCTACCACTAGCATTTGCAATCATGGCGCAGGAGGACATGCCTATACTGCTACAACTACAGCAACAACAGCAACAACAGCAACAACAACAACTACAGCAGCAAGAACAGGCAGCACAGAGGAGACGCAGGAGATGAAGGAGGGTGAGACAGGCCCAGCAATTACCACCAGCGCAGCCACCAGCGCCTCGTAGGCAGCCACCAATCCCTCGCACCAGACCCAGCCCATTCAACCTAACCCCTGAGCAGATCCACACCCTGTACCGGTTGGACCGTGACACCATCACCACCATAGTGTACATGATACACAACGACATTGCCAGCCACATACAAATACGCACTGCCGTCCCCCCACTACTGAAGGTGGTGTCTGTGCTACACTTCCTGGCCACAGGCACCTACCAACACACAGTGGGCTAGCTGCATGGCATTTCACAACCACTATTCTCACGCATGCTGAACCAAGTGCTGGATGCCCTCCTGAAGCACGCAAACACCCACATATCCCTACCACGGACTGGCCAGGAGATAGCCGAAACCAAAGTAGGCTTCCATGCACTGGCCGGCATGCCCAATTGTGTTGGTGCCATCGACTGCACCCATGTGGAATTGGTAGTCCCCCATGCCATAGAGGCGGTGTACCGCAATCGCAAGCAATACCACTCCATCAATGTGCAAATGGTATGTGACTCCAGCAAAATCATCACCCATTGCTGCGCCAGATTTCCTGGATCCACACATGATACCATGGTACAGTGCAACTCCACGCTACCCCGTCACATGGAGAGACATGCTGGACCACGTGCCTGGCTGCTCGGTGAGTTGCACAACAGGCCCATGGCCATGCTGTGGGGTACTCATGTGTGCGGATGCAGAAGGGGGGGGATAGTACACCTGGGTGGGAAATGGGGGGGATAGCTCACCAGGGTGGGAAAGGGGGGGATAGTTCACCAGGGTGGGAAAGGGGGTGTAGTTCACCAGGGTGGGAAAGGGGGGGTTAAAAGTACACCTGGGTGGCAATAGCCAGTGAGTGGAGAATGAATGCAGAGCTAAACACTCCTCACCTGACACAGCCAAACGGAAAATGACACATCACTGGGCCACATATCACAAATAATGCAAATGGATGACAAAAAGTAAGAGGCACAACCGGGGCACCATGGTGATGGCAAGCAATGCATGACTGAATAGGATGGCAACTGTGCCAATGCGGCCAGTGTGACCATGCAAAGTAAAGAGTACACAGCATGAATTGAAGGCTAAACATTGTTGCACTGCCACAGCACATCTGCCTCAGCATGCATGATTACACCCTGCATCATCTATTCAACCCCATCCAGTGTTCCACACCTCTTTCCAGTATACATCCCATATAGGTGACTATTTGGTACACGTACAGGGACATGTGCATGCTCACACCTAATAGCTGCCGCCATGACCGTGCTCCCTGAAGGTGTCAGTTCAGAGTGACACACACCTATTTGTATCTGCTTGCAGGTGATGGAGGATATCCCTTGAGGCCGTGGCTACTTACCCCTGTGCGGAACCCGCAGAACAGCCATGAAGAAGAGTACAATCGTGTGCACACTCGTACCCGTGTCGTGATTGAGCAGACCTTTGGCCTGTTGAAGGCGCGGTTCCGCTGCTTTAGCAGGTCTGGTGGGGCACTCCTATAAAGGCCTGAGAAGGTGGCAAAGATCACCATGGCCTGTGTCATGCTGCACAACATGTGCGTCCGAAGGAATGTACCACTGCCACCTGACATTGACATGCATGGCCCGGGTGAGGATGAAGGGGATGGAGACGGAGGCGAAGGAGCCCCCCTGCCAGTACGTGATGCACGGGACTGCCATGCTGTACGCCAAGCACTAATTGACGAATACTTTTAAGACACAGGGACCATGAATGACTTTTGTCAGTCAGACACTGGGCTAATGTGAAAATGTTGTAATTTTGAGACTGAACACCGTAACACATTAAATGGATGTACACCAAAAATGACAATGTCCAGCCATGGATTGTTCTCCAGAAAACTTGTGTATTATATGAAAGTGCAAAACTGTGCCCACTCCCCCCTCCCACGATCCCCCAACAAACTCCCTCACCCACCCCACAGACCCCAGTGAACAGCCCAACAAACTCCCTCACCCACCCCACAGACCCCAGTGAACAGCCCAACAAACTCCCTCACCCACCCCACATATCCCAGATGTCCCCATGTGTGCAACAAACAGTGTTGCCTTCATCAATCCTACTCCTCACATTTCTTCCATTTTTCAAAAAGTCACTTTTTGGCGACTTTCGGGTCTGGGGGTGCCATGGCCATGCACCGTGCACTCCTGCGCGTTAAGCGCACGGGGCTTGATTGGACAGAGGTGGAGGGTGTTGACGTGGTCGAGGTGTCAATTGTCAATCCTCTGTCAGACCCATGGTCTGGCTGCTGCACTTGCCTGATGTTGGCTAGTAGGGCCTCGGTCAGTGACCCCATGCACTGCCTGAATGCAAACGTGGATGCCTCCACGGCTGCTGTATTTGCGGCAATGGCCGTGGCTATGGCCTTCATGGCCTCATTACCGGCAAGGACCTGTTGCCGCATTATCTGCAGCATCTCGTCTTGACGGGCCTCCACCCTTGTCAGACGGACCTCAAAGGGGGTTTCTGTCGCAGGTGTACCGGTGGAGGGCTGGGTGGTGGAGGGCTGGGTGGTGGAGGGCTGGGTGGTGGCAGGCACCTGCGTGGGGCCCTCGTCCTGGGCACTGTCGTCCTCAAATATGCCGATGTCCGAGTCTCCTAGGTCGGAGTCATGGAGACATGGGTCATCCAGGCTCTCTGTCTCCGCAGGGGGGAGGGGGGCCAATGGGTGTTGGGCTGGGCGATCCCGAAAATTCTTCGGCCTCTTCAACCACCTCTGTGGACAGGACGTCCGTGGTGGCCGGCGGTACAGCTGGCACTGTCGCAGCAGGTGCCCCCTGTAGAGATGATGCCTTGCGTGGCACACTGGGAGTGGTCAGAGGAAATTTTTTGGAGGAGGGGGTTGCGGTGTCCCTGGTCCCCTTGCTTGCACTGGATGTGCCTGGCCCCCTGTCCTGGGTTCCACCTTCCTCATCGGTGCCTGGGGGATAGAAGAGATGCAGGTCATCAGTGAGATTGCCAAATGGCAGCTGTGATTTGTGGCAGTGTTATATCTTGATACATTCAGGCATGATTTCATTTCTGTTGTGTGGCATTTGGTGTACTGAGGGGACATGTTGGCAATGATTGCATGGCTGGTGGCAATGGATTGTCTAGGTGAGGGGGGGACATGGGCATGGATGGGTTTACAGATTTCATGCAGCATGCGTGTGGTGCAGGGGGTGGCAATCAATATTCTGTTGGTGAATTGATGTTGCCTTGGGTATGGGAATTGCCTTGCCTATTTTGACTCCCACCTCACTTGTGTCACATCATGTTTTGTAATAGGTGGATGTGATGGTTCACTCACCTTCCTCTGTTGTAGTAGCTGCCCCGTACTCCTGCTCTCCAATCCCCTCGATGGATTCTGGATCAATGAATCCACTTGCAATCTCCTCCCATGTGGTGAGCTTAACAAGGGAGTGTGTGCCACCGCCTGCCACCATTGCGGCCCTCCGGTTCTCCGCAAGGATCTTCCGCACACGGAGGCGGAGGTCGTCCCAGCGCTTTCTGCAATCCCGGACACTCCTTGGGGTAACCCCCACTGCTGTTACCCTCTGAGCAACCTCCTGCCACACCTGTTTTTTATGCGTTTGGGCCGCATGCTTCAGGTCCGTGCTGCGGATAATGTCAGCATGCTGTTGTAGGGTGTCCGCTAGCATTGTCAATTCTGCATCTGAGAAGCGCTGCTTCCTCTTCCTTTGTTTGCTTTGTTTGCTTTTTCCGGTGGCCTTTGACATCCTGGTTCTGTTTTGGCACTCAACAACACGGGTGTAGTGGTAGTAATGGAGGATGGCAATGGATTGTGTTTTTAAAGATAGCCGCCGGCCCATTTCCCGTTCCTGCGCGATGACGTAATTTCCGTGGCTGTTTTTTGCGAACACGGTAATACCATGGTGGTGTTACCGTGCCGGTAATTATGGGTTAGTGTGAGGCGGTAGCGCAATGGGCGGGCCCCGCGATGCCGATATTGGGGTCTTGGAGGCCGTTTACCGGCATGGCGGTGTTGCCACTACCGGCATGGGGGAATGCGCGTGCTCGCGCACTCGTAATAACCCGCCATTAGCGGGTTCATACGTGCATGGACCCGCTCATTCCGCCATGCCGGTAATGAACACGGTTTTACCGGCATACTCGTAATGAGGCCCAAGAGGTGGTTAAAAAAAAGTGGAGTGGGACCACCATAGGGGCTACGTATTCGGCATACGCCAGGGGAGTAATCATTTGGGTGGCGCCACATGTGCCTTTCCAGATGCGGATGGGAGGATGGTAGTGATTCGGGGCTGCTGGAGAACAGAGAACTGTGTATCATAAATACATATGCCTCCAACCAAGATACAGCAGCTTATTTTAAGACATTATACCGCAAGATTAGCCCCTCACATAAGTGGCACACTCATATGGGGCGGATACTTCAACTGCACGCTGAACCCTAAAATGGACAGATCAGACATGAAACTAGACAAGCCCACCCCTGCAGCGAAAACGCTACAAGCCTGCTTAGAGACTTTGGGCTGGAGGACATATGGAGGCAGCAACACCCGAAGGACAAGCACTACTCACATTATGCCGCCCCACACAACCTGCACACAAGACTGGATTACATGTTCGCTACTCCGAAACTCGTGGGGGAAATGACAGGCTCAGAATACAAGGCGAGAATACTGTCAGACCACTCCCCACTGGTCCTGGCGTGGCGACATCAGCCTCCCAGAGCCAAGATTCCAACATGGAAGCTTAGAGCCGAGGCATTGAAGGACACTGCATTCCGAGAGAACCTAAGGGAGGAGATAATTGAGTACTTTGAAAATAACACGGGAAGCGTGGAGTCAGAGTGCACCCTATGGGAGGCCTTCAAGGTGGTAGTTAGGGGGGCAGCCATATGTAAATCTAGAGGGCTCCAAGGGGGTATAGCACGATAACTGCAGGAGACAGACAAGAAACTAGAAGCAATTATGAAAAGAGGGGGCACCTTACTGGAGGACGCCGAACAAATGAGCCGATTATGTGCTCTGGGAGAGGTTGTGCAAACTGAATTATAAAAAGTACATCGAAAGACAACACGCAGGGGGAGACAAACCAGGGAGACTGCTTGCATGGCTATACAAGAACGAGACACCAAGATCATCATTAGAGAGATAACGGGAGAAGCGGGCCAGGTCTGGAATACCCAGGAGAGTGTGAACGAGGGATTCCTTAGATTCCACAAACACTTCTATGAATATGGAGAAGAGACGGCAGAGCAGGAGACGCAGGAGACATTGGAAGACATAGGATTACCTAAATGAAGTGAGGAAGGCAGGGAGAACCTGGATGCCCCAATCACAATATAGGAATTAGAGACAGTGGTAATACACCTGCCCACGAGAAAAGCCCCTTGGACAGATGGGCTCCCCAGCGAATTCTATAAAACATACAGACAAGAAGTGCTCCCCCCACTATTGGCAATGTAAAACGAGGCCTTGAGAAAGGGAGACTGTGGGAATCACTGAGGGAGGCGGTAATCATCCCACTCCTCAAACCTGACAAGCCAAGCACAGACTGTGCATCGTATAGTCCACTATCCATGCTAAATCAGGACAGTAAAATTCTCACGGCTGTGCTGGTGTATAGGCTTAAGCGGGTAATAAACAAACTCATACACCCTGATCAAACCGGATACGTTCCAGGCAGAAGCATATTCAACAACCACAGGAGGCTCCACCATATTATGGAACAGGCAGAGTGCGACCCAGGCGAAATAGCAGTAGTCTCATTAGATGCAGTCAAAGCCTTCGACTCTGTAAGGTGGCCTTGGATGTTGGCGGCCCTGAAAGAATATGGGATGGGACCAGGGTACCTACGGTGGGTGAAAATGGTGTATACCTCCCCAACAGCCAAGGTCAATACGGGAGCGATAATCTCCGAAAAATGGCAACTCAGCAGAGGCACGAGACAGGGCTGTCCTTGGTCCCTGATGCTGTACATCCTTGCTCTAGAACCACTAGTGATCTGTCTGAGACAGCAGTACGAAGAAATAGGGGTGTACACTGGACCAAACTTGATATCACTGTACTCGGATGACATGCTGTTATATCTGCGACACCCAGAGGAAAACTTGCAATACATCTTAGTGGTGATGGAGCGCTACGCAACTCTCTCGGGCATAGTGGTGAACCCCAAAAAGTCATGCATGTTTCCCTTGGGGAGGTACAGAGGAGTCCCACAGGAGAATTTACCTATCCTGCAGATAGCCTGGCATACCAGAACATTCAGATACCTGGGGATCGACATATATAAAATGATTGTAAATGAGCACAAATATAACACAGAAAGGGCAGTGGAAGGCATCAAGATCAGTATGGGATTATGGGCAAAGCTCCACCTGGCCATGGCGGGAAGGGTGGCCTTGCTAAAGATGGTGGTCCTGCCTAGGCTACTACATGGGCCTCATTACGACCCAGGCGGTAAGTTACCGCCTGGGTCGTACCTTTACCGCCATGGCGTAAACTACATTTACGCCATGGTGGTTGGCGGATTTACCGCCCCATTCCAAGGTGAGTGGGGCGGTAAATCCCCATTTCCCATTTTACCCTTCCCCATTCCCATTTTTGCCCCATAGGGCATAATGGGAGTGGGGAAGGCGCTAATTACGCCACCGTAATTACTGTGGCGTAATTAGCACCATGGTCCCTTAGCGCCATGGATTTTAACGCCTTCAAAAAGCAGGCGTTAAACTCACCATGGCGCTAAGGGACCTTGTAATCAGGCGTTAAGGGTCGGCGCCGTTTACGGCGCCGTTAACCCCTTAACGCCTGACTTGTAATGAGGCCCCATGTGTTCGTGAATATCCCACACATGTTGGCCAAACGTTTCTTTACTAAACTCCACAGCTTATGCAGAGGCTTCCTGTGGCACAATTCCAGAAACAGAGTGGCCCTATGGAAACTACCAAACACATATGACAGAGGGGGCATTAATCTGCCGAACTTTGAGATATACCACTTAGCAGGGCAGATACAATACGTCTCCAGGTGGTTGTCAGAAGATGAGACAGCAGAATCTGGACTGCTGAGGAAAGAATGCGACCCTTACTTCCTTAAAGAACTGATATGGCTACCCAAACCAGAGATGCATGGGTAATCGAGATTGTTGGAACTGGGCGGGAAGACATGGCACAAAGCGTGTCGCGTCATGGAAAACCCGACCTCATGCTCCCCGCAGGCGCCACTTGTGGCGTTATGTGGGAGGGTGAGCAACTAAAGAAGGGGATCTTCAAATACTGGGAGCCGGTAGGCCTAGCGACCCTGGGAGACATATGGCAAGAGGGGAGGGCACTGGACTTCCAAATGATAGCGGATGAAACTGGGATACATACGGGGCAACACATCACATCACATGTTTCCTTCACCCGTTTAACTAGAATAGTTAAACGGGTGAAGGAAACATGGTCCGAACTAGCATTGGCAACACAGCCTGATACTGTCATAGAAATGATGTATGATGTGTCTGAGGGGGGGGCAACAAACATCCTGAATCGACGATCTGGTAATGTCCAGAGTGGGAAAGGAGCTGCTCCAACTGAGCTCCAACTGGGAGGAAGAAGCGGGAGAAACTTTGCAAGACAGGAAGTGGGAAAGAGCTCAGTGGTATCATAAATAGGTATCTACGAATGCAAGGCTGCAGCAGATTCAGCTATATGTCACCCATAGGGCATACATGACCCCACGAAGGATAGCCAGATTTGGGAGTACAGAAATACAAAAATGCCCCAAGTGCAGGGAGGTGGATGCCGGTATGATCCATTGGTTCTGGTCGTGCCCAGAGGTGGGAAAATTCTGGGAGGAAATCAAGCTACGACTATCTGAAAAGGGAATCAAGTTAGATGTGGAATCTGTGTGGGCATGCATGATGGGGGGATTCACCAGACCACGCAATCTGAAACACGTATGCAAACTCAATGACCTGGCCTATATTTTGGCAAAATGGAGAATAGCCGTGAGCTGGAAAGCAGCCTTTAGACCCAGAGTAGAGATATGGTGGCACAACCTCCTAAAATGGGCAGATGCTGAGACAGTGGTATGGCATAAGTCAGCCAGAGGGGAGGATAATGAAGTGGGACCTCTGATAGCATGGAGACAAATGGTATCCACATTGTCGGGATCCTCCCATGCCAGATCCAGTGAAAGTGACTTGTCTGAAAACAGTGAAGGGGATCAGCCCCAAGAGCAGAGAAGCCAGTAGAACTGAGGTGTAAGCTTGAGTTAATGCGGGAGAGGGGGAAGACAGTAACAAATGACATGCAAATGTATGCTGAGACACGTGTAACCGAAAATGTCGGGTGTGTTGGTTATGTTTTGTTTGTTTTAAAAACCAATAAAAATATATTTAAAAAAAACAAAGCACTTACCTGGGCAAGCAACGCTTCGATCGCTCACCACTCCGGAACATCACTGCAACCTTTACAAAGAAGGGAAGAGAACACAGGTTCGCAATTAACACCAATAAACAGCGCAGTGCTCCACGCATCAATAACTCACTGTGGTCTTTGCCATCGGCGCAGCAACTCCGAGATTGCAACCATCCCTGTGAAAACAAAAAGAGACATTGTTAGTGAACAGTGTAGTGGGGCAAGACGCCGAGAAGAAAGAGAAAACGGAGGGAAAGAAAGAGACAGTATACAGACTGAAAGGACATTATAACTCACCTGGAAGACAGCAAGCAAAGTCGGAGTCACAGCCGGTCTGTACCGACATAAGGGCACACGGACCAGTGAAGCAACTAGGTCTACGGAACACCCACACCATCCACGCGCCCCTTCACAGAGACGCAGGACGGAGAGTTCAACGCACAAAAAACTAAGGTGAGCAATAACCCCAAGGGGGGGGTTGAAACAGAGGTAGGTGGGAGTTCACCCATCACAGAACCAGTATCTTAGCCCTCCATTCTCCTGTTATAGGTGCTACCCAATGTCTGGCACATAACCAAGCAGAGAAGGGTCCGGGATAGCGCTTAGACCTCCATCCAGTATCGTGTGCCACCCCCGTGGATACCAGGTGAACGTAACAGTTGGTATGCACATGCCGGGAATCATTAACATTAAAATTGTAAAGTGGCATATTTTTCACTGACATGGCTCCTGAGTAAATGAAGAAAAACTATATTTTTGCATAGGACAGGCATGTGGAGTTCAGACTAGTCTTAGCTGATTCGCCTTAAAATCTAGTTCTCAAAAATGTATTTGTGCATGTAAAGATTTGAACATTTAGGGTAACTGCCATGTTGAGAGATTTTGTGAGCTCAATGCAGACCGACCCCATCTGTCAAAGTGGGATGATGACACTTTCTCCTCCCACAGCTATCCCAAATCACTGCCTCATCCCCTTGTCCTATCGGCACACAGGTGGAGGTGGGTAGTGATAACCAACAAATCCCTTTTGCAAGAATCATGACAAATTTGTGATGTCATTTGCCCTATAAATAAACCAGTTTGCATCAGACCTGGACTTATTTAAATGATTTGAAGAGGCGACCTGCTGCTAAAATCTGTCAAACAACATCTCAGCAGAGAGGCCTAATTTTGCATTGGAGACAGGAGCCAGGAGACATAGAAGCTGATTGGGACCCTGTAAAACTAGGAAACAACCCTAACCTAGTATAGATGGTATATTATGTTGGCCCTAAACCAATTGCATCACATAATTGACGTTGCGATACAGATTCGTCAGTAGAACCATAGGGCGTCCATCTTGAGTAACATTAGCCATTTTGCTTTTTTCCTTTCTGCCAAACGCTTTTGCAAAACGTATAATGCTCTGAAAGCTCATACACGGTACGAGGCCACAGCTTGCATGTTGATATATCAACCCAGACAGGAATGCCAAGCAGTGCAGAAATACATTGTTTTCCTCCCTCACTAAGTCCTTGAGAGCAAGCAGAAACTGCATTTAATCAACAGACCAGGGGCCAGCCTGTCTCACCACAGCTGTAGGAACAGGCAGTAAAAGCATGAATTATACTTTTCTAGTGGTCCTCCCTTGCGGAGCTTCCTTAGAACAGGCTGACCCTCAGTTCACAAATAGAAACTGGTAGATAACGTGTTTTGGAATGTGCCTCTCTCTCGAACACGATATGCTTCTGAACAAGTGCTTTGTGTTCTTAATAACAAAGATCTATGTCTGCAACTGTTGCAAAGTATAAGAAACTTGTCATAATGTGTCATATTTGTCATAATTGTCAATCACCAAACCCTAGCTCAAAAAAGATACATTATGGGCGGATCTGATGTGCCTTGAAGGCTGTTGTTTTGTATATATGTACCTGTTGGTTTGATGTTCGCTCTCTTGCGTCTCACGAGGTCTGGGTGATACACGTTGCGAGACGTTAGACCCAGTCGGCCGACTGAGCATTTTATTTTTGCAATAAACCATAGTACTTGGAAATTCGAACCTCGTGTCTGTCGTATCACTGGTATATGGTGATTGTGCCTTAGTCTCCATGTACAAGGGTCGTCAGGGCCTAGAAACCCCTTGGAGGACTCAGAGGAGATCTTTGACAGACTCCCTAGTGTCCCAGCGCTGTGATGTTCCTGATGCCCAGTTCAAGGCATCTCCTGTAAGTAGAACCACTCCAAAGCCATAGATTGTATAGACCCTATATTATCCAGCACTGGCATATAATCCAAAAAACTATTTTCCCATTGTGCTATGACCGAAACCTCAAAGCCCCACCTGTTCTTTAGCTGTGGCAACACGAATTTCCCATTTGCATTTCTTTCATTCCCATTGCATCTGTGCTAGTAATCCAAAAAACGATTTTCCCATTGTATTCCCACTCCCTGTCACTGGACTTCCATTCAGGGTAGACACGTTGAATTGATGTTTGAAGGGTGAGGGTTGCTGGGAGAAAGCATAACTGCATCTACAATCACTGTGTGTGTTGAATTGTTCTTTTACTGCATTGGTGGGATTTTAAAAAGAAATCCTTGTGACTGCATATCTTAGTATTATCTCTGTTGTTTTAAAGTTGTAAAACAAACAACAAATTACAAATAATTGAGCATAAACGTTTAGAAAATTGATAACGGACAAAAACACATTGAATTGTGTCAAATCATCATGTATGTTCCTAGATAGTAGACCTATTCCTTCTGTGAAGAGATGTCAGAATCCTAGTTTATAAAATCCTGATTTAATTATTTTGGAGTATAGTAGTCTCTCCTAGTTCCATGATCAATACATGATCATGTCTAGTAATCTGCCAATCTGCCAACGTGAATACCTACAAGTCTAGATACTTTAGAACAGTGCTTCAGAAATAGTTTCAAAAAGAATACAAAGAAAGAAAAGAATTCAGGTGAGCACTGGAACACGTTTCGGCTTGGCAATGTTCATCCTTCCTCAGGGCTGGTGAACCTCCAGGTCCCTGTATCTCAGACAGGGGTACGAAGAGCGTGTGACCTTGTTTCTGGATACACAGAGTCCTATGGAGTGGTTAGACTGGCTTGCATGGTTGCCTATAGTTTTCTCCTAGGGGATCTAATCCCTTGCAGGTAGTTCCAGAGGTTGTTCAATATGTGCCGGCAGAGTCCACTTTATAATTTCATTCAGGGTTTACATCTATTTTTCAGATTCGGATATCTGTGTGTTCTGGGATTTCTGTACAGAAGGCAGCAGGAAGTATTCCTTTCCCACACAAGAAGTGGATTTGGGTGGCGTTCCAGTCCTATTAGGGTATGAGACTGGCTGTGGTCCTCTGTCATGCCAGTGTTGGTAGAGTCAGACCAGAGGTCAGGTAATCCCTCGTATTGTAGTGGCTGGAATCTGGCATAGCTCTGGAAAGTCACCTGACTTGCGTCTTCGTGCTGCATTAGTCACAGTGAAGCTGTGCATGCGCATAGACGAAAGCGTCTTTGGAGGCAGAACTGACCTGGCTTTATCTGGTCTTCACCATGTTTTGATATAGCCCTGTAATTCTTTCTTGTATTTTCTTCGCCACAAAGGAGGCCATTTCAACAATCAGCCGCTCACAGGATGAGCTCTCCTTTCAGGGTTCTCCTCTCCAGATTTACCAAGACCTCTCTCTACTTACCCTCCAGAAGAGGAAATCTCTCCTGCCTCTGACCCTCTTTCTTCAGGAGCATCAGATTAGATGGATATTCCCGACTGCCCTACAGTTCTCATACAACGGCACTCTATGCAGAATCAGCCATCTTGAGGACGCCAACAAAATCATGCACCCTTCCTCGTGCGAAGAAGCCACACCGCCAAGATCGGAGGATGCTACGGACCCGGGAGCTACCTCCCTCCCGAAACCTAGGCAGTCCTCCTGGTCGAAGGTGCCGTGGAAGCAGCAGGAGAAGGTAGTCAGGTGCAAGACCGTAACCTGCAGATCTTTGTCACACGCTCTCGCCGACTTCCCAGCCCCGTCCTTAAGGAACTTCACCAACCTTGACCCAGCCTACGAACAACTACAGCCAATGCAGCTGGCCCCACCCACAGCCCATGCCCATTTCTAAGGGACATTCCACCTGTGAGTCCTTGGAATTCTACATTACCTTTACCTAGACGTTTGGCCCAGTTTGCCAGGGGAAAAGCTGAACCACTAATGTCGGCCCACCTACCAGTTAAAGCTACAGCCTCCCGTTGAGGGCTTGTGTTAAAACCCCAAGAGCAGGGTGATGTATTCCTAGCATTTCCTCAAGATGGCGGTTAACTCACACCCTTCCGACCTCTGCCCCCCAGACGCGGCATCAGAGATGGACCTAGCTCAGGAGCATCAAACCCTAACATTTCTCTCCCTCAATGTCAATGGACTGAACTCCCCCGCCAAACGTAAATCGATTCTACAAAAGCTCCAGGATGAAAATGCAGCGGTGGCCCTGCTTCAGGAAACTCACCTATTACTGGTAGACGTTGGCTGTCTCCACTCCAGATCTTATCCTCTCCAGTTCTTTGCCTCAGGGGGCTCTAAGAAAGGAGGTACGGCAATCCTCTTCATGAAGGGCCTAAAGCCCCAGGTCCTGGAAACAAAAACATGCCCAGAAGGACGATTTGTGGCAGTCAAATGCCTACTGCTGGGAGACCTGTGCACTTTTGCGTCAGTATATGACCCTAAATCTGGGCAAGCAGCCTTCTATGACTCACTGGACTCCTCCCTCTCCCTCTTTATAGAAGGCCAAGTCATAATTGGGGGAGATCAATGGAGTACCAGACCCTACAAAAGACAAATCTCAACCCCCGCCCCCGGAGACTTCACTCAAGCGCTCAGTCTCTTACGCCTGCTCAGGTCTCTGGAGGTAGTGGACTCATGGTGGGGCTCCACCCTTCGAAAATGACTACTCCTTCTACTCCTCTGTTCACCGAACCTTCTCACAGATTGACCTCCTCCTGACATCCTCTCAGCTGCTTACCTACACCAATGAGGTATCTATCGGCCCGCGAGTCCTGTCTGACCATGCTCCAGTAATCATGGAGATCCGAGCACATGTACCCAAGCCCTATTCTCTGCTTAGATGGACACTATACGATCCAATCCTTAATGAAATGCCGCTAAGGGACAAGATTGCAAAAGCGATAAAAAACGTCCTCAGAGAAAATCCAGTCGAAGATACGTCCCCTGCAAACACTTTGGATTCCCTGAAAGTGGTGATCAAGGGAGAATTAATCGCACATGGAGTGGCATTTCATCGGAACAGGCGGCATGCTCGCTTGGTTCTGGAGGAAGAACTCAAAACAGCGGAGGAAACCCACAAGGAAAAGGCTGGTCTCCCAAGACTCAGCAAGCTATTCGGATTGCCAGAAAGAAGCTGGAGGCCTACTACGCCGAACACACCGCACAGCTCATGGTTAAAGCTAGACAATTCTATTATGTGAAGAACAACAAGACAAACAAGCTACTCGTGCCTAAACTGTCTAAAGCAAATCAAAGTAGCACATCGGACTGCAAGACCCACAGGGGGTGATACAATATGCAGATCTGAAAAAGCAGCAGCTAGCGGCGGACCATTTGACCCAGGTAATAATGGTACCACCGCGGGTCCAGACTAAATAAAAATAATACCTGCGGGAAGCAGCCCTCCCCTGACTACACGACTCTACTAAGGAGAGCCTGGAGGCCCCGATCACAGGGGAGGAGGTCGAGGAAGCCATAAAGTCCCTTAAATCCCGGATTCTCCTCTAGGTTCTACAAAATTTTAAAACCTCAGCTGGTTCCCCCCTTGGTGGCCCTCTTCAACTCTTTCAGGGAGACGGGAACAGTGACCCCTTCAATGCAAGAATCCACCACCATCCTTCTACCCAAGCCAGGGAAAGACCTGAGAGACCCAGGCTCCTACAGGCCTATAGCCCTGCTTAACATTGACGCTAACCTATACTCCAAAATTCTCTCCAACCGCCTACCACGCATACTACCTGACATAATTCACCCCGACCAGGCAGGCTTTATTTTGAACAGATCGGCAGGTGATAACGTTCGCAGAGCCCTGAACCTGGTGGACCTAGCCTCCCGAAGCTCACATGGCCTGGTGTTGATGGCCCTAGACAACACCAAAGCGTTTGATACTGTGGACTGGTCCTTCATGAGCCTTACCCTGGAGGCCTTTGGGTTTGGCCCGGCGTTCCAAGCAATGGTCTTGTCTAGCTATAAATCACCAAAAACATTCATCAGGATCAATGGCTCACTCTCCGCCCCAATCCCTCTGACCTGCGGAACCAGATAGCAGGGCTGCCTGCTATCTCCATAGCTATTCTTATTATGGAACCCTTCGCCCAGAAGATCAGACTGAATAGCCACATTAAGGGACCCCAGGTCGGTCCATCTCAGCACACAATCGCCCTATACGCAGATGACGTGCTGCTCACGATCTCGCAGGCCCCCTCCTCACTAGCACACGCCCTGTCTGAAATAACTAGCTATGGGGAGGTCACCGGCTTCTCCATCAACTTCAACAAATCGGTTGCCATGGGAGTGGGCCTCTCTATGGAGGAACGGGAAGCATTGGTCCCGATGTGTCCAATTGCATGAGAGGGGAGGGACATTCCCTATTTAGGGGTCCATGTACCCGCAAACCTGAAGGACACATATCAGGTCAGCTTTCCTCAAGGAATTAGAAGGCGACTTGAAACGGTGGGCGACCCAAGAAATCTCCCTGATGGGATGCATAACAGCCTGCAAAAGGAAATTACTCCCAAGATTCCTTTACGCCTGCTCTTCCCTCCTGGTTGCAATCCCAGCTCCCGCCCTCGGGGACCTGCAGAGGAAAATGCTTCGGTTCAACTGGAGAGGTAAGAAAGCTAGGATCCCCCAAAAGTCAATGCTAGGGGATGCAAGATTGGGCGGATTGGGGGTCCCTGACCTGCAATCCTACAGGGTGGCAGCACAACTAGCGCACCTTCGTGTGTGGCAAATAACCACAGACCACCCTAGATGAGTGGAATCAGAACAATCATGGCTCCCGCTCCCCCTGCGGTTTCTTCCAACCATCCAGCCCTCTTTCAGAGAACGATGGGAAGGAGTCCTGTTGGTGAGCACGCACAAATGACTCTGGCTTCTTTATTTCTGGCATCCAGGGGCTATATTTCACCAAGAAATTCCCCCCTCCTGGCTCTTTGATTCCACTGAGACATAGAGAAGAGCAAGGAGGGAGTGGGGTGTCCGTTTCCATGTGGCCTGGGTTTATTCCAGGGATCTTCTTGGGAGCAAGTCTGCTCTTTCCTTGTCCTGAGGGAGTGGCGCTCTCGTCAGCACTCCACTCTTTTCGGATTTTGGGTTTTGGTCCTGGACCCCCCCTTTCCGGTTGCTCCACCTCAGGCCTGTAGAGGCAAGGAATTATTTAGTCTGCCGAGATTGACAGAGAGGTTAAGTGTTTCATACAGTACCATTTTGCCCGATATTGACATGCAAATTGACAACAAAACAACAAGGTACACAGGACATTTTACTGGACATCTACAAATTCAGACATGACAATAGTTCTTAATAACGTCATAATAAGCATAAGTTGTTCTACTCCCTATAAACGTGTGATTTTCTCATCTGGGTTGCCATTCTTTACCTTTACTCTTCAGATGGTTCTTGGGATCTACCCTCACTGGGTTCTTCAATCAGTCGCAAGTTCTGTCTGAGATGACAGCTTTTCAACTGATTGATATGAACCCATTTCGAATGGATTGTGTCCTTCAACGTATTCCTCATCTTAGATGTATTCCATCCAGCTTTAACTGCTTTGGAAATTTTTTCTCGGCAGGGGGCGCCGTGCGTCGATGTCGTTGAGTCGATGGTCTCTCGAAGGCCTCCGTCGAGGGTGACATCATCGGGTATACAAGTAGCACGTGCAGTGCCGTTGGCCTCAATTCCATTTTTCCGCAGTACGTGTTGCTTCGGAGACTCGGCGGGCCTCGAGTAGTTCTGTGACGCAGTAAATACTGAAGAAGAAATTCGATATGTCCTTGTCATCGACCCCGACTACGACCCCACGATCAGGGTTCAAAAAGTGTAAATCCTGCGGTTCGAAAATGTCCATCACGGACCTGCACAGTGAAGTGAATGCCTGTGGTGTCTCGGGGAGGGCCACGACATAGAGGCCTGTACGAAGTGTCAGGCGATGACGGGGAAGGCCTTGCGAGAGAGGAAGGGAAAACTGCAGGTAGGTTGTTAACCCGACCGGAAAGCCTCTAGCGTTGAGTCGAGGTCCCGTGAGGAGAAATCTCCTCGATGCGAAAGGCATCGGTCTAGGTCCCGAAGCGATTCTCATCACTCTTAGTCTTCGATGAAAAAGTCCAAAAAAAGACGCCACCTGTCCCCTTCCACCTCGTCCTCAGACGAATCCCCAAAAAGGATGAAATGCCCCACAAAACATTCTTCCTCCGAAGAGTGGGAAGCATTCAGGGTGAAAATGATGGAGGTGTTTGAAAAAGCTAAGCCTCGGTCCGTGCCTTCTTCGGAAAGAATTTTTCAAATCCTTGACTTCAGTATTTGAAGAACTGGTGAGATCTGATGAGGAGAATGTTCCTTTTGGACTGGAATATGGTACCCCAAATGTCCCAGAATGTGTTTTCGAATGAAAGCAGAATGAGGGACTGGTGGAAACCTTACATAATGCAAGTGGCATTAATACATCGCCTTAAACAGATTTTGGCAGGCCAGAACCAGGGGATCATGCCAGTCCCTCATACAGGTAGCTAATGTCACGACCCTCGCCCAAAACCCCTCTGGCAAACCCATTGGCCAGGTGGAGTCAGGACTCGGGCCTTCAGCGCCTGGCATCCTCTTCAAAAGCCCTCATGGGGCCAGTCCTGGCGCCTATGGTGCCAGGCTCAAACACCATGAAAAACAATGTGGTTCGGAACTACTTTATTGTATTGTCAGCCAACATGGAGGCATCCACATAGCTTGGTTCCTAAGAACCAAGCTATGCCGTCTAGTGTTTTGGGTGTGGTAGCCTAGGGACTACTATACCTGGACTATTTTGTTGGGGCTATTTAAACCACACCTGAGCAAGACAACACGCTTCGTGTTACTTTGCAGCTTGCAACGTGATGCTCACCGTGTCCAGCTATTCCCTCGAACCTCGGAGAAGCAGAACCTGCAAGGAGACAAAAGGAGTATCATTAGCAGCAGCATCTTACCTGCAGTCTTCATCTTTAAACACTCGCAGCTACTGAGAACAGCTTCCTCGAATCTGCACGCCTCCCAGACAGAACGACCTGAAAGAGGAAGATAGAGGCAACATTAAAGAAAGAAGAAGAGACATTTACAAATTACGAACCGCTCAAAAGGCTTACCTGGCTGGTCGCCTCTCAGCTGGCACCACTCCGGACATTCCACTTGCACTGAAGAACATTGTGACCTACAAGGAAGGAAAACACAGGTTAGCAAAGGTAAGACTTTGCAGCGCTGCGCATAGCGCTTACTTACCACATCATAGCGCTCTGAATGCGCCATCATTTACCAGCGGGGCTCAGCCAAGCCAGTTCACCGCGCTGAAGCTCCGCATACCTAAGGGAGAAAAAAGAGACATTTTAAACAAAGAAAGGCATGCAGGATAAACAAAACTAAAGAACAGCAATAAGACCTACCTGAACAATATCATACGGGTCGCCGTCAGTGAAGTAACTGGACCGCACTCACCCATGAAAGACAACGCGCCCTGCAAGTAAGGCAGGACGGAGAGCACGCCTAATTCTACCACAAGAACCTTCCTCGCAGACCACATCAGGGCAAAGCTGAGAAGCATACCAGCGAGTAACCCGGCTGGGTGGTGTCCCTGTGGATACCAGGTGAGCGTAACAAAAGTGGTTGAATATTTAGGATGGACTAGACGACCAACTCAATTCATCCAGTATGATCTGACCGATATATTGGATCATGGTCCCACCGAAGATCCAATTCTACCCTTCCATGTAGCCTTGCAAAATAGGTGGCCAAAAATTGGGAGACTCCGGATTCTATTCCTCCGGTGAATAAATCCCGTAATTCAAAATACCACCCTTCCAGTAGCGACCCCGGCTATCTGTCTAAGCACCCTACTCCCGAGAGTTTGGTGATCCAGGCAGCCACAGCTTCAAGTAAGGCGGTGTACCCTTTTATCCCTCCGGATAGGGATGACAAGCGTGTGGATGGTTGGGCATGTAAGGTATTTTCAGCTGGGAGTATGGCGTTAAAATCGGCCAACTCCACATGTGCCTTGGCAACATTTTTCGTACACTCTGTGGGAGTGCATTGCAATGGCGGCAGAGCACATACCAGAAGGGGATGAAAGGGAAGAATTCCTAGCCATTGTTAAAGATCGAAAGGAAGCCATGCAGGAATCCCTTCCATCTGGATTGGACACTGCAGATAGTGTGAGCAGATCCATGGGCACTAGCACAGTAATGCGCAGATTTGCGTGGTTACGGAAGTCGGGTTTCGCACCAGACGTGCAAAACCGTCTTCTGAATATGCCCTTTGACGGGTCTCACCTTTTTGGCAACAAGGCTGACGAGAGCCTTGAGAGGTTCCAGACCTCAAAAGCAGCTGCCAAGTCTTTAGTAGCTGCTATAAGATAACCTCACCCTTTTCATGCGCCAGGACAATCTTGGAGGGGACGATCCTATCGTTACTACACCTCATATGGGAAGGTGAGAGGAATGGCCAGTCAAAGGGGCCAGAGAAGGGCCACTCGCGGTGGACGAGGAAAACGTGCAAAGCCAGCTCCAGCTTCAGCCTCTTTGCCTTCAGTAGCCACAGCAACCACCACAAAACCACTTTGAGGACTTGCATCACAAGACACCTGTGAAGTTTTCAGACCTGCTGCGACAGCAGGAAGTTCTAACCCTGCTGGAGAAAGGTGCTAAAGATCCAGTACCTGTAGCAGAGAGGAACAAGGGATGGTACTCCCCTTATTTTTTGATCCCCAAAAAGGACAGAGGACTGAGACCCATCTTGGACTTAAGAGGCTTGAACAAGCTCCTCAGGAAGGACAAGTTCAAGATGGTTACTCTTTCTAAGATCCTTCAGGCCCTGCAACTTCAGGATTGGTTGGTGTCATTGGACCTCCAGGATGCTTATTTTCATGTGCCGATTCATCTCAAGCACAGAAAATACCTGCGGTTCGTAGTTGGCGACTCACACTATCAGTTTCGAGTCCTGCCATTTGGATTGACCTCAGCCCCAAGGGTCTTCACCAATTTAATGGTACTGGTGGCAGCGCACCTCAGGAGAGGGGGGATTCATGTATACCCCTACCTGGATGATTGGTTGATCAGGGCTTAACGTGTGCCCCCTTTGAACCCCTGCACACTTTCAGATGATCCACTGCCGAACAAGCACTGGATCATCTGAAAGTCCCCGGCCATTTCCTCCACAGACTGGGATTCTCCCTCAATTTCAAGAAGTCACAAATGACACCTTCCCCCTGGAGCTTCAGTACATAGTGGCTGTATTAGACATATCCTTGGGAAAGAGCTTGCCTCCCAAGTCGAGGCCTCAAGACATTCTTCAGATGGTCTCCAAATTCCAAAATGCACAGAATCTCCAGGCCTACGACTTCTTAAGGTTGCTCTGCCTCATGGCATCCTGCATCTTCCTAGTGCCAGAGGCACGCCTGAGGATGCGATCCGTTCAGTGGGCTCTAAAGACTCAATGGTCCCAGTTCTCAGGTCAAATGACAGATCTTCTTCAGATTCCGAACAAGGTTCGGTAGGATCTTCTGTGGTGGTCTTGCACAGAGAATATCCTAAAAGGAGAACAGTTTTGGCAACCATGGCCGGAGATTACAGTAGTGACTGACGCCTCACTCATGGGGTGGGGAGCTCATGCCAACGAACTAACAATAAGCGGTCGCTGGTCTCCATCGGAGTCCAAACTACACATCAACCTTTTGGAGCTTAGAGCAATTAGACTAGCGCTGAAGGCTTTTCTGCCATCTGTCAGAGGAAAAAATGTCCTGATAATGACAAACAACACAGTGGACATGCATTATCTAACCAAAAGGGGAGGTTTAGGGTCACTACCTCTGTGCAGAGAGGCAATGCGGCTCTGGTATTGGGCAATTCAAGAAAGAATCTCCTTAATGGCAGTTCATCTAGCCATGGAGGATAATATGATGGTAGACGCTCTGAGCAGGCAGAGCACCGTTTCCCACGAGTGGGAACTGGCTCTGGAAGTCCTTCAAGAGATCTTCCCCCTTTGGGGAACTCGTCAAGTAGACCTGTTTGCGACCGGAATCAACCGGAAGTGCGAAAGGTATTAGTCAAGGGAATTTCCCCCGAGAGGAGCCCTAGGGGACGCGTTCGTGGTGGAGTGGAACTTCCCACTATTATACGTGTTCCCTCCGATTCCTGCCATTCCTCAGGTCATTAGGAGATTGAGACGGTTCGGAAACCGCATGATCCTAATTGCCCCGGTTTGGGCCAGGAGAATGTGGTACCCGGACCTTCTAGACATGTCCATCTGCCCTCCGTTACGTCTTCCTCAGAGAGAGGACCTTCTCTCACAAATGGAGGGCCAGGTTCTCCATCCAGAGGTCAAGACTCTCAACCTTCATGCTTGGTATCTGAAAGGCTGAGATACAAAGATTGGGACCTTCCAGATGACGTCATTGAGGTGTTGCTTTCGGCAAGAAGGCCAGCAACAAAATCTCTATACCGTTGCGGTTGGAAAAGGTTTTGCAACTGGTGCAGAGAAAAGAATGATGATCCTTTTCTATGTTCCATTCCGGAAGTGTTGTCCTTCCTCTTGTCCCTAGCACATAGAGGTCTAAATGTTAGGACCATTAAAGGTTATCTTGCAGCGCTTTCAATTTTCAAGCATTCTTGAGGAAGAATGTTCCTATTTCAAAATTCCCTTAATATTACAATTCCTAAAGGGACTCACCAATGTGCTTCCTCCTTACCCCTTTCAAGTGCCAATTTGGGATCTTAATCTGGTTCTAAAATTCTTAATGTGTACCCCCTTTTAACCCCTGCACACTTGCCCCTTAAGATTACTAACAATGAAAACAGATTTTCTAGTTGCTTTAACATCTGCAAGAAGAGTGAGCGAATTGCAGGCACTGTCTTCTGGCCCACCCTATATTGTGTTCCATAGGGATTAGAGTGGTGTTAAGGGTTAAACCCTCATTTTTACCTAAAGTTGTGTCTTTTTTTCATTTAAATGAGAAAATTGTTCTACCCACATTCTACCCTCCACCTCACCCTAGTAAGGAGGAGGAAAGATTGCACAGGTTGGATCTCGAGAAGAGCTCTAAGCTTTTTCATTTCTTGGCTTTCCAAGCTTAGAGTGGATAATCAACTTTTCATTTGCTACACCGGAAGGAAATTGGGTCAATTGGTGTCAAAACAAACCATACCACAGATTGTACTTTTCATTTCAGAATGCTACAGATTGGTGGGAAAAGACCCACCAGAAGGCTTAAGGGGACATTCCACCAGAGGTATTGCCTCTTCGACAGCCCTTCAAAGAGGTGTTCCCTTAAAATCCATTTGTGAAGCAGCAACCTGGTCAACGTCTGTTGTTAGGCAGAATCATGTGCAGTGCCCTTAGGGACCACTACACACAATTAAGACTACCAGTGGCAATACAAGTTCACCTTTGGTACAAGCCTGTACTACTATGTTAAAGTGGTAGCAGTAGTGGAGCAGCCAGGCTTATCTCAAGAGTATATGAGCAGTACCAGAGATGACCACAATTAGCAAAGGGACCACAATTACTGTGACTCAAGCAAACACTGGCTCAAGGTTTCTGGTAAAAAATACATTTATTTTTAAACCATCTGTAAAACACAACACTTCTATCAATTCAAAAGCCACATGTAAAATACACTACAAACAACCAATTCTCTTGGCACAGAATAGCTCAAGGTAAGTACCTTATGTTTTGGCGGACCGGTGTTGTGAAACAAAACATGTTACCGGGAACACATATGCGATCACTTTTTGACAGCTCGGTCGTATTAAAGAAACGCATATCCCCAGCAAGAAACGTTACTGGGGAAAAACACACTTAGCACCTGGGCTAACCAGAGAGAGTTGGGGGCAAAAATCATATGCAATACTATTGTCAAGGCAGACAGAATCAGAGAACACTCGCTGACAGAAATACAAAAGACAATAGGACGGAGCCAGCGTCAAGTGGAACCGGGTTCCTGTTGTCGAGGATCACACAGTCAGACAGTTCAAGATTCAACGTTGCCAGGAGTACTTGGATATTGTCAACAGATGAAGCACAAGTTATAAGAAGAAGGGAAGATAAGTACAAGCCTTGGAAGAGGAGAGAAGGGATTCACCCTAGTTCCTCAAAGCAGAACACAGTACCTTATTTAATGACGAAGCTGGTGCCACGGCAGTTGTTCCCGGTAGTTTCCTGCAGACCCACGGTTCCTAGAGCTTCGACAAGAAGGAGAACGTCTGGAGGGGACTGCACCACACAAGGATGAAGCCAGCAGCAGCGACGGTGAATAAAAGGTGCGCTCCTTTAAAACAGGAAAGGCTCTTCAGATGGCTATCTGGACCACTACAGCAGTGTGCAGCGATTTCGACCACAAAGAGGTTCCTCTGGCTGTGGAAGATGAGCTGGTTGACCCCACCAGGTTCAAGGGAAGAAGACTCCGGACTGGATCTTCTCTGGTCATCGAAGGGCACATAGCTCAGGACTGCAGCAAGGCTTCACCAGGACGGGGTAGATGCAGCAGCCGACTTCTTCTCCGCTTCTCTTCGGTTCATTGTAGTTCCAGTGGCGACTCTGACTTCCAGCCCAAGAGTCCTGCCTTTTATGCGAAAATCCCCCATTCACACATCCTGGCTGTCCATCACGCAGCAGGGGGGTTGTCCAGCCCGGACAACCACCTCAGCCAATCATGGCAAAGTGCGACTTGGGTTTCCTAGGATAACCTGTACAGGGGGTGACTACACCCCTCCCTCACATTCAGCCCACCTAGACACCCAGGCGCCCTGAGGAGGGCTTCTTGTCAGAAGCCCGCCAAAAGACGGTGAACAAGTAAAGTAAAACACAAGAAGGACTTTAACAAAAAGAAATGGCGACTAAACCCAACTGGAGCAAAAAGAAAGAGAATTTGGTCGAGCGGGTTTATGTTCGAGGCTAACATAATAGCCTAAAACAATACCACATTTATATAGTATAATCGCGGTAGAAATGTTAGGGTAGATACCACTACCACCAGCCAAGTCTAAATGTTAAAAGAGCAAAACAAGACTCTAGGAGGTACAGATAAAAAGGGCTAAGGAGTAACCCTTTCCAGTAGTCCATGTAAGATGGGGTGTACTGGATCTGTGGTTAAATGACTAGGTAAAGTTAATGGCAACTTCACCCTTTTTTGTGGGGGACAGTAGTCAGCCCTGAAAAAAGGAGTTGGTGGGAAGTCTAAAAGACAACCCTGTGTCACTGCACTGAAGGTGCTGTGTAACACACAAAAGAAGGGGCTACTGAAGTGTGTACTCCAGAGTCCACAATCACAAAAACAGATGAAATACACATGGCAAAACATGGGTAAGAGTGGGGAAAAAGCTCACACTCTTACCAAGTGGGAAATTAGCCATAAAATGAGAATTGTCCCTAACACTCACCCCTTACCCCCGACTAAGGGACAGGAGAATTTAATCCACCCCTGGATGGATCTCATACCTCTAGTCGGTTATAAACATCCTAGAGAGTCCATCAGCATTTTGTTGGTGACTTCCTGCCCTGTGCTCAATGGAAAAATCAAATCCTTGTAGGCAGATTGACCATCTGAGTAACTTTGGGTTTTCCCCTTTCATTTGCATTAGCCATCTCAAGGGTTAGTGGTCAGTCTGAATAGTGAAGGTAGATCCATACAAGTATGGTCTAAACCTTTTCAGTGACCACACAATAGCAAAACATTCACGTTCTATTGTTGCCCACCTTGTCTCAGGGTCCTTTAACGTCCTGCTGATTAAACAAATGAGGTGTTCCCTACCTTTCTCATCCAGTTGACTAAGGACTGCACCTATACCTACATTAGAAGCATCAGTTTGTACAATGAAGGGTTGGTGGTAGTCAGGAGCTCTTAGGACTAGAGCTTGACAAAGGGCTTTCTTCAGACCTTCAAAAGCTTGATTGCACTCCTCATTCCACTTGAACTTTTTAGGGAATTTGAGAGAGGAGATGACATTCAAGGGAGAGGCTATGGTCCCATAGTTCTCTATGAAGTTCCTGTAATACCCAGTGAGACCTAAGAAGGCTCTCACTTGGGTTTGAGTAGTAGGGGTGGCCTAGTTTTGTACAGCTTGTACTTCGCTAGGCAATGGCCTTATTTCACCTCCTCCTACCTCATGTCCAAGGTAGACCACTGTACTCTGACCAATTTGACATTTGCTTGCATTTATGGTCAGATGGGCCTGTTCCAGAGCCTGCAATACATATTCTAGGTGTTCAATATGTTCTTTCCATGTAGGGCTGAACACTGCAATGTCATCCAAGTATGCCATGCTGAAGTCCTACATCCCATTCAGAACTTGATTGACCATCATCTGAAATGTAGCAGGTGCATTCTTTAGTCCAAAAGGTATTACCTTGAATTGGTAGAGGCCAGCTGGGGTGGAGAATGCAGTTTTCTCCTTGGCATAGTCTGGCAGGGCTATTTGCCAATAGCCTGACGTTAGGTCAAATGTGCTGAGGTTCTTGACTGTACCAAGTTTCTCCACCAGCTCATCTGTCCTAGGCAAAGGATGGGCATCAGTCGTGGTGACTGCATTTAGAGCTCTATAGTCCATGCAGAATCTCAACTCCTTGGATCCTGCCTTTAGTACAAACACAACTGGGCTAGACCACGGGCTAGTAGAGGGCTCTATAACCCTGAGATCAAGCATCTTGTTGACCTCATTCCTTATATGGGTCCTTATATTGTCTGACATTCTGTACCCCCTGCTTTTGACAGGCAGACAGTCACCGGTGAGTATATCATGTTGGCCCCAAGGGGTCAAGCCTGGTGAAAGTGAGAACAGGGAGGCAAACTGATTTAACAGCAGCTTTCACTCATCCTGCTGCCAGATGTGAGACTGGAAGAGAGATTAACTCCTTCCACTTGCTCATCTAAAGGTAAGCCTCTGAGGAGGTCAGGCAGAGGTTCACTCTCCTCCTCCTCCTGAGCTGAAGCTAGAAGCAAAGCTCATATGTCAGGTCTAGAGACATAAGCCTTCAAACGGTTGGTGTGAAAGATTCTGGGAGCCTCCTTAGGATTGCCTTAGATAATTCACATCTCCAAGTTTACCCATAACTTTGAAGAGTCCTATCCATTTGTCCTGCAAGGCCCTCTGCCTTGTGGGGACCATAACAAGAACAAGCTGGTATTGAGTAAACTCAACCATGTTAGCCTTCTGGTCATGCCAATGCTTGACCAGCCCCCAAGTTATCACTTGCCTGTAACGCTCACCTGATTCCCGTAGAGGCGCCGGTCTTGACTGGGCGTATACCGTATCTTCAAAGGTGATGTGTAACACACGGCTGGCTCTTTGGGCTGGACCTCTGTGCACTGTATGTCTGACTCGAAGGGTAAGATGTCTGCAGATAGAAAATATGGGATTAATGAACTGGGTTATTGAATGTCTCTCTCTTCTTCCCTTTCTCTTCTCCTGTAGAACCCCAAAGGTTAACGCTCTCACCTTAGGTAAGTGAACGCCGTGCTCTCCATCTGCCTCGGGGCAGGGTGCTGTAACCAGTTTCTTCACTGGATAAGGGGAGCAGGCCTCTTGACTTCAGAGGACTGCTGTCCGTCGTTTACTGCACGAACGGTAAGTTTCGAGTAATTCTAATGTCTTTAAAAGTCTTTAGTAATGATGTCTCTTGTTTTGCAGGGTTCCGGCGATGGCGGATGATGGGCTGAAGTGAGTTAAAGATGGAGCCCGTGTGATGAATAGAAGCGCCTGGAAGCACGGAAGTAAGCGCTTGTTGCCTGGTTCACGATGCGCTCTAACTGTCTTTTTATTTTGCAGGTACGAGTTCGGAGCGGCTGCAGGGTGCCGGAATACCCACTGGGTTAGATGTGGAAAGGAGTAATGGCACGTGAGTATTAAAGTTCCCCAATGTCTTTAAACGCACCTTGTTTTGTCTTTCAGATGCGGGATGCAGCGCCGAAGGCCTCCGGAGCGTGCGAAGAGTTGGTAAGCTTTTGTCTTTCAGATGCCGGAATGCAGTGCGAAGACCTCCGGAGCGCACGAAGAGTAGGTAAGCCTTTGCCTTTCAGATGCCGGAATGCAGCGCGAGGCGTTGGTGACAGCCGATGGACCAGGTAAGTGAAGCGCTGTCACTGAAGACCGTAATGCTAACCTGTTCTTTCTTGTCTTTATAGGTGTTGCTGAAGATTGGATTCAGGATAGTAAGCCTTTTTCCTTAGGCCCAGGATCAGATGCAGAAGACACGATGAGCGTTCTGCTGCAGAGGATGCAGAATAACGCAAAGCAAGATTCATCCATCGGGTGTGGTTTAAATAGCCTCCTGTAGTGCTTAGGTGTCTCCTTCCACAGCCACGCCTAGGTAAGAAAAGAGTTCCTGCTTTCCAGAAGAGTTCCAGTGTTCTGAACCTAGGGAGTGGCTCCTGCCCCACCCAACAGGAAAAGTAGTTCCAAACAAAAGAGGATCAGAGGCTCAACTGGCAGGCAAGTAAGCAGCATGGTCTGCTGCAGGTAAGTCCACCCAAGCATTATGAGCCCGGCGCTTCCAGCGCTGGGACTGGGCATATTTATGAGCCTTGTGCCACTGGCGCCAGGACTGGGTCCAAAAGGTCCCAATTGGGACTGGTTGGCACTCGGAACCTGGGTTATGGATCTGCTTCCAAGGGAGTTGGGAAAACCCTGACCTTTTGGAAGCAGAGATCATGACAGTACCCCCCCTCAAGGCCCCTCCCAAACCGGGCTTCTCCGGGGGGTTTGGCTTGTCAGGAAATGTTCGGTGAAATCTTTTGATTAGGCGAGGAGCGTGGACATATTCAGCAGGTTCCCAGGATCTCTCTTGGGGGCCGTAGCCTTTCCAGTCAATTAGGTAAAATAGTTTAGATTTGGAGATCTTGGAGTCCAGAATGCTTTTGACTTCAAACTCGAGTTCTCCTTCAACTAGGATGGGTTTTGGAGATTTAGTTAGTCGGGTTTGAGGTTGCACGGGTTTTAATAGAGAGACGTGGAAGACCGGATGTATCTTCATGTGCGGGGGCAAGTCCAACTTGACCGCTACTGGGTTTACTATGGTAGTGATGGAATAGGGACCAAGGTATCTTGGGTTGAATGTGCGTGGCCCTTTTAGAGGTAGATATTTGGTGGATAACCAGACTTGATCCCCTACTTGATATTGAGGGGCTTCCTTCCGATGTTGATCTGCTCCTTTCTTGTATTGTTCTTTAGCCCTTTGAAGGTGAGAAACAGCTTCCTTAAAGGCTTGGGTGATTGTAGAATGCAGGTAGTCTACTGCTGGTGTTTCAAGATCTTGGAGGGGATCCAACTCCGAGGTTCGAGGGTGACTGCCGTATAAAAGAAAAAACGGGGTTTTCCCAGTTCCCGAATGGACAGAGTTATTGTAGGCATATTCGGCTATCCAAAGGATGTCTTTCCAAGTTTTTTCAGTTTGTTGCAGCATGCAGCGTAAATACTGTTCCAGAGTTTGATTGGTCCTCTCGGTTTGTCCGTCGGTCTGAGGGTGGTGACTGGTCGATAGTCTCACATCAATTTGAGCCGACCGACAGCAACTTCGCCAAAAATGAGAAATAAATTGACTACCTCGATCCGAAATTAGAACCGAAGGAAAACCGTGCAGTCGGACGATGTTTTCGAGAAATTCTTGGGCCAGAGTTGCTGCTGTTGGCAAGCCTTTGAGCGGAATGAAATGCGCCATCTTGGAGAATAAGTCCACGATTACTAGAATCGTATTGTATCCGGAGCATGGAGGTAGATCGGTGATGAAGTCCATAGAAAGCGTATGCCAAGGGCGAGGTGGGATGTCAATAGGGCGTAAGAGGCCTGCTGGTCTTTCCTTTTGACTCTTGTTTTGGGCGCATACTCCACAGGACATTATAAAGTCTCTGATATCTTTTTTCCAAGAAGGCCACCAGAAGTAGCGCTTGATCTTTTCTGAGGTCTTGGCCATACCGGGATGTCCTTCCATTAAAGAATCGTGATAACAAGAGATTACTTTTTTCTGTAAATCTGTGCTGGGCAGGTATAATCTTTCTTGGAAATACAATAAGTTGTCCTTTACTGCAAAGTCCTTTCCCTGCAGATGCCAATTCTGTATGTCTGCTGGAGTTACAAGTTGCCTGGCTTTATCCTTAACTTCCTCTATGGATTGTGTGGCGATTACACCCAGAATTCTTTGTTCGGGAATGATTGGTACAGGTTTAGGGTTGATCAAGTGTTCTTCCACTCCCATCCGAGAAAGGGCGTCAGCTTTACCGTTTTTTGTACCAGGTCGATAGGTAATTATGAAGTCAAACTCGGCAAAGAATAATGCCCAACGGAGTTGCCTAGAGGATTGGGCTTTTGCGGTTTTCAAATATTGCAGGTTTCGGTGATCCGTAATCACAGTAACGGTGTGTCGGGCCCCCAGCAGATAATGCCGCCAAGCCTTAAAGGCAGACTTGATAGCCAGAAGTTCCTTGTCAGTAATCGTGTAATTGATTTCAGGAGGCAAGAATTTGCGGGACCAAAATGCCACGGGATGCAACTGATTGGTTACTGGGTCCTTTTGTGATAGAACTGCCCCCATGGCAAGGCTTGAAGCATCAGTTTCCACGATGTAGGGGAGTTCGGGGCGAGGGTGTTTTAAGATTGGTGCAGAGATGAATTTAGTCTTCAAATCCTGGAAAGCTTGTTCCGCCTCGGTAGACCATTCAAAACGTTTGTTTTTCTTTAACAAGGCAGTGATGGGCTGGACTATTCGAGAAAATTCGGGGATAAACCTGCGGTAAAAGTTAGCGAAGCCTAACATGCTTTGCACACCTTTTACGGAGGATGGTGATGGCCATTTAAGAACTGCATCAACCTTCTTTGAATCCATACGCACTCCGCTAGGTGATAATATGAATCCCAAGAATTCAACTTCAGTCACGTTGAAAACACATTTTTCCAACTTAGCGAAAAGTTTGTGTTGACGCAATCTTTCGAGGACCATTTTCACGTGTTTCCGATGTTCAGATTCCGATGAAGAATAGACGAGGATGTCGTCAATGTAAACAACAACACACACATCTATGAGCTCTCTGAGGACATCGTTCATAAAATATTGAAAGGCGGCCAGGGCATTGCAAAGTCCGAAGGGCATGACCTGATATTCAAATAGCCCATATTTGGTGCGGAAGGCCGTCTTCTATTCATCGCCCTCTTTTACTCGTACCAAGTGGTAGGCTCCTCTAAGATCCAGCTTTGTATATATGCATGCTTTTCTGACTTGGTCCAGGAGTTCAGGGATCAAAGGTAACGGATATCTATTCTTGACGGTGATCTGGTTCAGGGAGCGATAATCTATACAAGTTCTAAGGTCTCCTCCCTTTTTTGGAACGAAGAACAAAGCTGAAGAAGCAGGGGACTTGGAAGGACGAATAAACCCATTTGCCAGGTATTGATCCAGGTATTGTCGAAGGTGAAGGTTCTCAGGCTCGGTGAGGGCATAAATTCTACTACAAGGAGGAGTAGATCCAGGTATCAGGTCTATCTGGCAGTCATAAGACCTATGAGGAGGTAGAGAGTTAGCCTGATCCTTCCCGAAAACATCTTGGTATTCTAGGTATTCGGGAGGTAACTGGGGAGTCTCTGAAGAAATTGCTGCCAGTGCAACACCAGGTGGAGGGTGACAAGTAGAGACACATTCTGGAAACTGGACCGTTCTTGCTCGCCAATCGATCAGAGGATTGTGTTTCTCTAACCAAGGTATTCCTAGAATAATCTGAAACTGAGGAGCCTTGATCACATCGAACACGATCTTCTCATGGTGTCCATCTTGACTTACTAGCGTCACTTCTTGAGTGGTATGCGTTACTGGTCCGGAGGCTATCTCCGTTCCATCCACCGTAGTAATGACGTCCTTTACAGCCTTGGGACAAAGAGTTAGATTCATCCTCAAAACCATTTCATGATCCACATAATTGCCGATGGCACCGCTGTCGACGTAAGCTTCAATTGCATGTAATCGATCCGGATTATCAGGGCTAATGAGGACCATAGGTATCACGAAATGCGAGGTCACGGAACTGGTTTTCACGCTCGGCAAGAGGACCTCTATTCTTGTCGGGCGAGGTCGTTTCCCTGCTCAGAGTTTGTAACTTTGGTAACTGCAGCTCCTACTGCCTTCTTGCCAGGTTTCACCGGACAGTCTCGAAGAAAGTGCCCTGAGTTTCCGCAATAGAGGCATAATTGCAACTGTTTTCTCCTTTCCCGCTCCTTTTGTGTTAGAGGACCTTTCAGGCCCCCTATTTGCATGGGTTCCCCGGAGTCTACTCCTTTGGAAGGAGTTGGCGGTTTGGAAAATACTCGAGCATCAAACTTGGAACGATCGGCCTTCCTGTTCTGCAGTCTGTGATCTATTTGAACGACTAAGTCTATATAGTCCGAACAATCTTGTGGGGGATTCACTACTTGGGCTAACACATCTTTGAGCTCTCCACGTAGACCTCTATAAAACAGCGTAATCCTTTTGTCCTCAGGCCATTGAGTTTCCACTATCAGTCTGTTGAAAGACGCAATATAAGCCAAAAGGTCTTGATTACCTTGTCGCAACGAAAGAAGCTCATTGTCCAAGGCCTGCCCCTGTAAATGTCTTGCGAACAGTTTTTCCATACTGAGCTGAAAAGCTTGAAAATCATGGAGGACCGGATCATCTTGATTTACTAGAGGGATCGACCAGTCTGCCGCATTGCCACTAAGGTACGAAAGCACGAAAGCTACTTTAGCTTGATCAGTTGGAAAGGCTGCTGGCCGGCATAAGAAATGCAACCGCCACTGATTGATAAATACTGCAAACCTCTTTGGGTCACCAGAAAATCGTTCGGGCGGAGCCAGAGGTACATTCCCAGGTAGGTTGATCTGCACTGGATTCATAGAGGATGTAGAAGGAAGATTTCCCCCAGATGCAGGTAACGGGGTCTGTCCGGCTTGTGACTGTAGCAATTGTCTAGCGAGATCATCTGTTCGCTCCTTGGAAATAATCAGTTCCCTTCTTAGAGCGTTCGTTTCCTGACGGGCTGCATGCACTTCTGCCCTTAGTTCCCCAAGTAACTGGGCTAGCTGGTCGGTATCCGAGGTTTCCATAGCGCCTGGACGGGAGTTTTGCGGTAGGCTTTGCGTTCTGTAACGCTCACCTGATTCCCGTAGAGGCGCCGGTCTTGACTGGGCGTATACCGTATCTTCAAAGGTGATGTGTAACACACGGCTGGCTCTTTGGGCTGGACCTCTGTGCACTGTATGTCTGACTCGAAGGGTAAGATGTCTGCAGATAGAAAATATGGGATTAATGAACTGGGTTATTGAATGTCTCTCTCTTCTTCCCTTTCTCTTCTCCTGTAGAACCCCAAAGGTTAACGCTCTCACCTTAGGTAAGTGAACGCCGTGCTCTCCATCTGCCTCGGGGCAGGGTGCTGTAACCAGTTTCTTCACTGGGTAAGGGGAGCAGGCCTCTTGACTTCAGAGGACTGCTGTCCGTCGTTTACTGCACGAACGGTAAGTTTCGAGTAATTCTAATGTCTTTAAAAGTCTTTAGTAATGATGTCTCTTGTTTTGCAGGGTTCCGGCGATGGCGGATGACGGGCTGAAGTGAGTTAAAGATGGAGCCCGTGTGATGAATAGAAGCGCCTGGAAGCACGTAAGTAAGCGCTTGTTGCCTGCTTCACGATGCGCTCTAACTGCCTTTTTATTTTGCAGGTACGAGTTCGGAGCGGCTGCAGGGTGCCGGAATACCCACTGGGTTAGATGTGGAAAGGAGTAATGGCACGTGAGTATTAAAGTTCCCCAATGTCTTTAAACGCACCTTGTTTTGTCTTTCAGATGCGGGATGCAGCGCCGAAGGCCTCCGGAGCGTGCGAAGAGTTGGTAAGCTTTTGTCTTTCAGATGCCGGAATGCAGTGCGAAGACCTCCGGAGCGCACGAAGAGTAGGTAAGCCTTTGCCTTTCAGATGCCGGAATGCAGCGCGAGGCGTTGGTGACAGCCGATGGATCAGGTAAGTGAAGCGCTGTCATTGAAGACCGTAATGCTAACCTGTTCTTTCTTGTCTTTATAGGTGTTGCTGAAGACTGGATTCAGGATGGTAAGCCTTTTTCCTTAGGCCCAGGATCAGATGCAGAAGACACGATGAGCGTTCTGCTGCAGAGGATGCAGAATAACGCAAAGCAAGATTCATCCATCGGGTGTGGTTTAAATAACCTCCTGTAGTGCTTAGGTGTCTCCTTCCACAGCCACGCCTAGGTAAGAAAAGAGTTCCTGCTTTCCAGAAGAGTTCCAGTGTTCTGAACCTAGGGAGTGGCTCCTGCCCCACCCAACAGGAAAAGTAGTTCCAAACAGAAGAGGATCAGAGGCTCAACTGGCAGGCAAGTAAGCAGCATGGTCTGCTGCAGGTAAGTCCACCCAAGCATTATGAGCCCGGCGCTTCCAGCGCTGGGACTGGGCATATTTATGAGCCTGGTGCCACTGGCGCCAGGACTGGGTCCAAAAGGTCCCAATTCGGACTGGTTGGCACTCGGAACCTGGGTTATGGATCTGCTTCCAAGGGAGTTGGGAAAACCCTGACCTTTTGGAAGCAGAGATCATGACATTGCCTCTGCCATCATGTGTGGCATTCTCCTCCGGAGACCTATCACATAGTCAGTCACTCTGACTTGCTTGGGGGAGGGAGCACTCTCCAACCCCTCCTTAATCAGGGCCAATGGACCTCTGACTGGATGGCCATAAAGAAGTGTAACCTACTCCCTCCTGAGGGACTTCTCTATATGCAAAGAGAAGGCAAAGCAGTAGAAGGTCCCACTTTCTTTTAAGGGTTTCTTCTAAAGCACCTCTCATGCTCTTCATAGTTCTGTTAAGCCTCTCCACCAATCCATTGGTTTGGGGATGGTAGGCAGTTGTGAACTTTTAGGTGACTCCATAGGTTTTCCACATGGCTTGCATGTAGTGGGACATAAAATTTGATCCCCTGTCAGATATCACCTCCTTAGGAAAACCTACTCTGGTAAAAATACCAAGTAGGGCCTTAGCTACAGCCTGAGCCGTAACAGTCCTCATAGGTATTGCTTCAGGATACCTGGTGGCATGATCCACTACAACCAGGATAAACCTGTTGCCTGAAGATGTGGGGGGATCAAGGGGACCAACAATGTCAATCCCTACCCTCTCAAAAGGAACTCCCACTACTGGGGGAGGCACCAAGGGTGCCACATTCTTGGCTCCACTCTTGCCAGAGTCTTAGCAAGTGTGGCAGCTCCTGCAGAATATGTCTACTTCTGACCCCATCTTAGGCCAGTAGAAGTAAAGAGAGGGCCTTTCATTGGTCTTCTTAAAACTTAAGTGACCAGCCAAAGGTATCTCGTGTGCTAACTGCAGGAACTGGAGTCGGTTCACTGGAGGTACTACAAGTCTTTTGCAGTCTCCAGGGGTTGACTCAGTCGGTTCACTGTAGAAGAGGCCATCTTCCCAGTGCAACCTATACTTTCCAGGCTCTTTCCCATCAAGCTGAGAAGCTGCCTGTTGGCGAAGACCTTCAAGAGTAGGACACTCTCTTTGTCCTCTGCTGAAGTCTGCCCTTTTGGGTCCACCTTCTGCCAGTAAAGACTGCAGCTCAGAATGGTCAACAGGGTCAAGATCTCCAACCAGGGTAAGATCTTCTTCTAGATCTGATTCCTCAGTATCTAGTTGAACCATACACGGTTGAACCTCACACTCAGCCTCAGCTGGTGGAGGAGTCACTGATGTGACTTTGGATAGTCTTGGAGATAGATGTCCTTCCGGGCACAGCAGTGCTTGCTGGTTTCTTGCTGGCAGACTTGGGTTTCCCCTTTGTCTCTTTCTGACCTGCAATAGCAGTAAGTAAGTCCTGTGGACTTGGGGTGATAGTTTCCTCTATCATATCCCCAGGAGAGCCTCTCAAGTTTCTCTCCCTAGCAGACCTTGTGAGCTCCTGCTTCCTTCTGCTGGAGGGCCTGGGGGTACTAGACACAACTCCAAGAGTTTTATGGTCATTACACAACAGGACCCTCCCAGGTACGTTATTTTGCACACTTACAGGTATTCTGACAGGCATGTCATTGCACTGGATGAGAGCTGGTAACTGGGGAACCATTTGCACAGGGCCTCCAGTTAACTTGGTTAGGTGTTTGGGTGCCTTAGCAACATCCTCCACCTTGAAAAAACATTCATCAACCACAGTTATGCTGGCTCCAGTGTCTCTGATGGCAGGGGTTTCCTGACCATTCACAAGAACACTATCTTTGTAATACTCTTTAGTATTATCTGGGATTGAGTTATGGACATCTAAGTTCTGTTGTTCCCAAAGACCCAAGGGCACCAAAGAAACACCAGCTGAGACTCTCATGGGCTCCTCAGCTAGGAACTGAAAATTTAAACTGGCTATAGGTACTTCATCCACCTGGGAGAAGGCTAAGGAGACAGTGTGGACCCCTGCAGGTTTACCCTTAAATCTGGGATCTCCTTTCACATGGTCAGTTAACCCACAAACAAAGCATTTTCCAAAAGCTTTCTGGAATGGGGGTTTGTTCTGACCTCCATCTGGTTTGGGACCAGATGGTACACTAACCTGATTTGGTTTCACTTGTGGCTTACCCTGGTTGTGTTTGTGGCCCTCTTTTGGATTGGAATTATTGGAATTCTCTTTGTTGTCTTTCTTTGACTGCTTCCCCTCTTCCTTTTTCTGAGTTGCCCCAGAATCCTTGTGAGTAGCCCTGTTGGCAACCCATAAGTCAGCAGCCTTAGCTAGCTTCTTAGGATCTATCTCCTTTGAATCATCCAAGTGCTGTCTAAGCTCAGGAGAGCAGACATCAAAAATACACTCCAACATTACAAGATTCCTCAAACCTTCATACATGTTCACTTTGTAACCCTTATCCCAACCATCTAGGTTTTTCAAGCAGTCACACACGCAGGTAGCCCAAGGGGTACATCATGCTTTTTGAGGGTTCTAAACCTCTTAAGATACTGGGAAGGGGTCTTCCCAAATCTAGCTATTAATGCTAGCTTCACACACTCATAATCCTGCTTATTCTCCTCCCCCAACTCCATTACAGCATCACTTGCCACAGGGGGAAGCCTAAAGAAAGGCCAAGGAATGAACTGATTCCCTGAGATACCTTGAATCCCATGATTGTACTCAAACATTGCTAACCAAAACAAAACATCAAGTTTAGTCTCATACATACCAGTCATCTCCTTTTGACATGCGGGGTCTCTTAGGGCTGGAAGAACTAGAAGATTCTGGGAGAGAAGCATTTTCTAAAGACAATTTCTTCATTTCTAGTTCATAGTTCAGCTCCATTTCTGAGCCTCAACTCTTGATGTTTCATGGCAGTTTGTGCATCAGTACGTTTCACTTCCAATTCAAGTCTCATTTCCTCAAGTGCAATAAACTCAAGAGTAAGTGTAGGACCTGTGGGGGTCCCTGTGGACAGAGGTTGTGCTTTCTGTGCAGGCAAAGGAGTTGTAGGGTTTCCTAACAAGGACTCATCTACTTCATCTAAATCAACACTCTCAGATTCAGAAACATCAATATCCACATTTGCTGGAAGGGTAGGCCCTTCTGACCCACTCTCCAGACTTTGTTTTCACATTAACTTTGCAACCAGTTCAGATTTTTTTCCTTTACCAGAGAGATTCTTTTCTCTATACATGGTTCTCAGAACCTCAGCAGTATAGTTTAAGAGACCCTCTTCACTGTAGTTTTCCACATTTGACATGATTTCTTTAGTGAACAGAATTAGTGGTGTTTAGGCTTATGGTTAGTTGAACCCAAGCAACAGCAGCACTTTAAGTGTAATCACTCTACTTCCAAATCCTCACCGCTGTACACCAGTGTTAGGCAGAATCCTGTGCAGTGCCCTTAGGGATCACTACACACAATTAAGACTACAAGTGGCAATACAAGTTCACCTTTGGTACAAGCCTGCACTACTATGTTAAAGTGGTAGCCGTAGCGGAGCAGCCAGTCTTATCTCAAGAGTATATGAGCAGTAGCAGAGATTACACAAAGGGACCACAATTACTGTGACTCAAGCAAACATTGACTCAAGTTTTCTGGTAAAAAATATAAGTACATTTATTTTTAAACCATCTGTAAAACACAACACTTCTATTAATTCAAAAACCACACGTAAAATACACTATAAACAACCAATTCTCGTGGCACAGAATAGCTCAAGGTAAGTACCTTATGTTTTGGCGGACCGGTGTTGTGAAACAAAAGTCTTACCGGGAACACATATGCAATCACTTTTTGACAGCTCGGTCGTATTAAAGAAACGCGTATCTGCGGCAAGAAACGTTACCGGGGCAAAACACACTTAGCACCTGGGATAACCAGAGAGAGTTGGGGGCAAAAATCATATGCAATACTTTTGTCAAGGCAGACAGAATCAGAGAACACTCACTGACAGAAATACAAAAGTCAATAGGCCGGACCCAGTGTCAAGTGGAACCGGGTTCCTGATGTCGAGGATCAGACAATCAGACAGTTTAAGATTCAACGTTGCCAGGAGTACTTGGATATTGTCAACAGAGGAAGAAAAAGTTATAAGAAGGAGGGAAGATAAGTACAAGCCTTGGAAGAGTAGAGAAGGGATTCACCCTAGTTCCTCAAAGCAGAACACAGTACCTTATTCAATGAAGAAGCTGGTGCCACGGCAGTTGTTCCTTGTGGTTTCAAGCAGACCCACGGTTCCTGGAGCTTCGGCAAGAAGGAGGTTGTCTGGAGGGGTCTGCATCACACAGGGATAAAACCAGCAGCAGCGTTGGTGAATAAAAGGTGCGCTCCTTTAAAACAGGTGAGGCTCCTCAGATATCTATCGGGACCACTACAGCAGTGTGCAGCGATTCCGACCATGAAGAGGATCCTCTGGCTGTGGAAGATGAGCTGGTTGACGCCACCAGTCTCAAGAGAAGAAGACTCCAAACTGGATCTTCTCTGGTCGTCAAAGGGTAGATAGCTCAGGAATGCAGCAGGGCTTCACAGGGACGGGGTAGTTGCAGCAGCTGACTTCTTCTCTGCTTCTCTTTGGTTCCCTGTACTTCCAGTGGCGACTCTGACTTCCAAGCCCAAAAGTCCTTCCTTTTATGCGAAAATCCCCCATTCACAAAACCTGGCTGTCAATCACGCAGCAGGGGGGTTGTCCAGCCCAGACAACCACCTCAGCCAATCATGGCAAAGCGCGACTTGGGTTTCCTAGGATACCCTGTGCAGGGGGTGACTATCCCCTCCCTCACATTCAGCCCACCTAGACACCCAGGCGCACAGAGGAGGGCTTCTTGGCAGAAGCCCGCAAAAAGACAGTGAACAAAGAAGGCAAACATAGTTTGCCACGCAAATTAAAACACAAGAATGACTTTAACAAAAAGAACTGCTGACTAAACCCAACTGGAGCAAAAAGAAAGAGTATTTGGTCGAGCAGGTTTATGTTCGAGGCTAATATAATAGCATAAAACAATACAACGTTTATATAGTATAATCGCGGTAGAAAAGTTAGGGTAGATACCACTGCCACCAGCCAAGTCTAAATGTTAAAAGAGCAAAACAAGGCTCTAGGAGGTACAGATGAAAATGGCTAAGGAGTAACCCTTTCCAGTAATCCATGTAAAATGGGGTGTACTGGATCTGTAGTTAATGGCAACTTCACCCTTTTCTGGGGGACAGTAGTCAGCCCCAGAAATGGAGTCGGTGGGAAGCCTAAAAGACAACCCTGTGTAACTGCACTGAAGGTGCTGTGTAACACACACAAGAACGGGCTATTGAAGTGGTGTACTCCAGAGTCCACAATCACAAAAACAGATGAAATACACATGGCAAAACATGGGTAAGAGTGGGGAAAAAGCTCACACTCTCATTAAGTGGGAAAAATAACTCCAGAAATCAAGCAAAGCCGCTGGGGGACTCACTAGGTAAGGGAAATTAGCCATAAAATGAGAATTCTCCCTAACAACTGTATAGTCTGGATGCTTCCCTGTTTAAGGAGCTTGCTTTTGGTAAAGCAGTGCTATAGTCCACCACATAATGGTATAAAAAATCTACTCCCTCCCCCAGAGAATTTTCCATACTGCTTTGTGAGTCTATGTAAGATGAGGAATATGTTGGAGGACACAATAATTCGAAGAACAAGTTACTTACCAACTGGTAATGTTCTTGCTATTGGATGTTCCTCCAATGTATTCCTCATCGTCCTCCCATCCTACCCCTCTGTAGATTTTCCGGGTTATTGCTGATCCAACTCTCGCAAGGCTGATACCTGACTACCGGCACAACCTACACAGTAGGCAAGTAGGCAAGGGGGGGGAACAGAACTGAGGCCAACGGGCAATGTGCATGCTACTTGTATACCTGATGACATCATCCTCAACGGAGGCCTTCGAGGGACCATCAACTCTACGACATCGACGCACGGCACCCCCTTCTGAGAAAACATTTCCGAAGCAGCTAAAACTGGGTGGAATACATCTAAGATGATGGAATACATCTAAGATCCAATCGAAAGAATGTTACCAGTTGGTAAGTAACTTGTTCATCTCTTCCGTCTGTTCTCCTTTGGGAATGTGGATTTTATAGGCGACAGGTGAGATTTTTTCGACAATTTCAAAAACACTGCGCCAGCAGGGGAGGAACTTCCTCTCTTTGTTCTGGTTCCTTTGGAAATTGTACAGGTAGACCCTGTCTCCTACTTGGTACTCTTTCTTGGTGGTCTCTAAGCCATAGTGGGTTTTCATCCCATATGCTGACTTTTCTAAGTTTCTGAAAGTGTGCTGAAGGTGTTTTTGTAAATTCTCAGTGTCATTATCGGTCGTGGGCGCATTGATCAGGGTCTGCTCCTGAGTTCTATGAGCAGATGTGAGGTAGCACCATTTTTCGCCCAGTCCTGAGCTCGAATTGTGACATTTTTGTCGCAGAAGATGGTGTACACCCGAAGGCCATCAGGACAAGCGGTAATCAGATGTCCCAACCTTGTCCAGAGTCCACCACAAACTTCTTCAAGATGCCCACAATCATTTTATTGTAACTCTCAACTCCCCCACTTGAGGCTCGGCAGAAGGCAATGTGGAGTTTTCTCTTTACCCCGAGTATCTCCCACATCTTCGTCATCACCTTACTGGTAAAATGACTTCCTCGGTCCAACTCAATCCTTTGGGAAAGGCCGAAACATGAGAAGATGTGATTGATCATTAGGGCGGTAGCTGTTTCTGCCTTGCAATTTGGGGCTGGAAGACAATCCACCGAGTTGGTAAACAAGCATGTAACTTTCAACATGTACTTTTGTTTCCTCTAGAGGAGCGAATCATGGGCCCGATGAAATTGAGTTGGAAATCTGACCAAGGCAGTGTCATTCCCCTTTTGTGTAGTGGAGCTCGGCGTGTGAGGGAACTTGGCTGAAACTGAGCACACACAAGACACCTCTTTAAGTATAGGTCGAGGTCCTGACACATGTATGCAACCTCTTGCAAAATTCCTAAAGTTGTATGAAACCCCCTATGACCGGCAGTGGCCGCGTCATGGGTGTGACTTAACATTAGGCTTCAGAATAAGGTAGATACCACCCACTGGTCACATCCAGAGATGTATCGCCATACTAACAAATCTTCTTGGATTAGGAACATTTTTGAACATTTCATCAACACCCGGAGATCCACTTTTCTGATATAATCAGATCCGGTCAGAGAAAAATTCATGGGGTCTTCACTATGTTGATAACATTTCACAATAATCGGGTCCCCTTTTTGTGCAATAATCAAATCAGCATCTGGGGTTTCTTTACTCCACTGGGCTGTTGAGAGTTCATTTTGGGTATGTGTTTGGGACCTGGTGACAGCAGCAACCTGGATTTCCGTTTCTAGGAGATGCCGGTGGATGGTTCTGGTTTTGGCCAACTGGTCAGCCAAGTCATTTCCAGTTTTGTCTCTATTCTGGAGTGAACTTTGATCTTTTTCCAATAGATGTTCATCTCATTAGAGGTGAGCAGATCATCAATTGCTTGGATTAATTCCTATGCTTGAGAGTTTTGTTATATGCGCACTGCATGCCTTGATTTTTCCAATTAATCAGGTGCTCCACGAACCCATTCCTGACATAATCTGAATCAGTGATTATGACCAGTTCTTTGTGTTGGTGTTGCACTGCCATGAGGATGGCTTCATGAACCGCCATCAACTCTGTCACCTGACTACTTCGGGGACCTATTTTGTACCCAGATCCGGGGCATCATTCACCCAGGCATTCCCAATGCCAGCAACTAGTTCTTTTTCCCTGTGATTATCAGCATGGTAGGAGCACCCATCCACATCCGCCATTACAATAAAGGTGTCTGCGGCCAAAGCGATACTTCTAGGGTCGCTGTTTTCCACCAATATTCAAATGGTGTCCTGTTCTATGTCATCTAAGGGTGTCAGATGTAAATACAAACCTTGTTGTTGAAGGTGATAATCCAAATTTATATAAGCGTCCTGGTTTTTGAGGTTCTGTCCTCGCTTAATTTTTAAGTGAATTGTGAATTGTCGTACCTGTCCTGGGATGGTGACCTCTTCTCCTATTTGAACTTCAACCAAATACGGCAGCAATTGAGCTGACCAAAATGCTTTCTCGGTGTTGTCGAAGTCCATGGGTCTACCCCCCCAGTCAGGACCAGGATTTGTAATTAATTAGGTCCAGATTAATTGTGAATCGATTGACAATGTCACTGCCTAAATAAAAGGCAGAGGGTACATCTCTCACAACCCAACAATTATGTTCTATGCTTTTGACGCCAAAGGACATTTTTAGCATGCACCGGAGATGTTTGGAACTTGGAGTTTCCAGGACCATTTTCCAGTTATCAATCAACTTAAACGTGGGAATGGTCTGATCTTTTGGGAGGCCCCCCCTCATTTACCTAAATGGGCAAAAGCAGCTGTTCACCCTTTCTCTGGATGGCAGTCAAACTTTGAGCTGGTTTTTCATCATCTTTTGTCATGAGATTTGGATTTTCATCAGATTGTGGATTGGTGTAAAAGTATTCCGTTCCAGTGTGCAATGCCACTTTAAACTGGGAGGAAGGTTAATTTTCAAAAATGGAGAAGGTTTCCCATCACCAGTTTGTTCTCCTACAGAGACGACAGAGATGTCTGGGACTTGATTGTTCCTAAAGTGAAATTTTAGGTTCCATGTCATTTCATTGCGGGATGTTTTTTCGCTGGGTTTTTTACCGTGAGTTATTTTGGGAAAAACCCATCTAATTCTTTTTTTTGTTGGGGGGGTTTACCCCCAAACCCCCCGTTTTCAAAAAAAGTTGATGGGTTTTTTGCGAAAAACATTTTGCAGTAAAAAACACAGTGAAAAAACATCCCACGACGAAAGGACGTCAAACCAAATTGTATTGGGTCAGACCGTTGTTTGATCATGTGGTATGTGCCATTTAAACTCATGTAATTAGTACTTTGTTTTAATTTGATTGGCCGGTTAGTCTGAGTCTAGAGGACCTTGTTCACCAGTCAATCAGGAGTGATAACCTCCGGAGGAGGTCCTTCCCCAGTAGACAAGGTGTGCCCTCTGGAGTGACAACTATCAATGGGTGTTTCACCCTGTGTCGCCCAATTCTGATCTCCAGATATGCAGTCTCTTTAAAGGAAATTAAAGGAAATATAATTTCCATCGAAGTTCGGGGTTGTCCAGGAAGAGGTGTGAGGTGAATTTGGTGACTCTCCCCATTCCTAAATTCATTTGGTCAAAGGCCGTTTTGGACAGAAGGGTGGCTTGGGATCCAGTATCCACCAACGCTAAGAATGCACATTGACCCTGTGCTTTGACTGAGGCATACAATCTCCCATTTCTCTCTTCACGGGGGCAAAGAAAATTTGAATTTTGTGCCAGCTTGGCAGTTAATTTTCTTATTTTGAACTCTGACACTATGTGATCTTTGGCAGTTTTCTGTGTTGGAGTCTGGGAATCTGTAAAGAAAATGTTGCACCAGGCAACAAACCAGCTGATTCTTTGCTGTCCCCCTTTTCCTGGAGATGGTTGCCCAAACCTATTTGGGGGGAGGAGCCCTCATTGCTTTCAGAGTTATCTGGGTGATGTTGGGATTTAAGAATTGGTTGCTCTGGGTCAGTCTCCTTACTTACCCAGTCTAAGTCAGGGTCTTTTGGAACACATTTTTCTTTGGGACGGATCTCGCCATCCCTGAAAGAGAAGATATTCTTCCCTGAATCCTCCAGGGATTCCTCCCCTTCAAACGGGATGACGTGGACCTCCTCCACGTAATGGGTTTTCTTTTGCTCTTGATTTCTCCTACTTACCCTCTGTTTCCTACCTTCCAGCTTTTCGGGGGAAGGAGATTTGTGTTCAGGTTCAGAGTTTTCCAGGGGTTTTGCTCTGGTCAGAAAAGAAGCTTCTTCTAGGGCTTGACATCTCCCTTCCCTCCGGGCCCCCTCCTCTGAAACCTGTTGGTTGTCAGGGTTTTCTCCCCGTCATTGCTCCGGGGCACCAGACCTTATATGGCAAAACCCGGGGGTATCACGGCATAGGTTACAGGAGTCTTACATCTCTGGTTATAGTGAGAGAAAGAGTTACATTACATACACAACACAGTACCATAATGGGTAATACACTTGAATCCCATGTTACAGTGCTGTGATTAGAAAATAGAAGCAGAAATGATAATAGTTAAGTATGAAACTACCTCCTCCTACTTACCTATCAGGTAAGTAGGAGGAGCAAGGGGATAGATCATGCATGGTCCTATTGTATGGTTCGTCTGACAAGAGTGACTACAGCTAATCAGTATTTGTTGAAGAGCCAGGTTTATAGCAATTTCTTGAATCTCTGGTGGGAAGGCTTGTTTATGGTGTGCAAGGTAAGGGAGTTCCAGATTTTGGGCGCCATCACTGGGAAGCTGCTCCCTCCTGCCCTAGTGAATTTGAATCATGGGACGAAGAGTTGGGGGCTGCTGTTGGATCTCAATGTTCTTGTGCCCTTAGTATGGGTGGTGGTATTGTTCAGGTAGGTGTGAGCCATCTTGGTGAGGCATTTGTGGGTAATACAGAGTGTTTTATAGATGATTCTAGCTTCAACAGGAAACCAGTGTACTTCCTCCTGGTTTTGGAAATGTGGTCAAAGTTATTTATGCCAAGGGCAGATCACAGTTCTTTATTTTGCAATAACTGGAGTTTGGCTAGATTGGAATTAGAAGCACCTAGCAGTAGTATGTTACAATAGTCTAATTTAGACAAAATGTGAGCACGGGCAAGTGTGATACAGTTTTGTGGAGTCAGGAATTGACGACTTAATGCAATAACTTTTGCCGTGTTGGAGGTGGCTGACGAGAGGGCATTGACCTATTTGTTCTTTGTTAGGTTAGTCTCTAAATGTATGCCCAGCGTTTTGACCTGCTTGAGGACATTTATAGGTGTACCATTGATAATGATGGATTCGTAGTCAGGGTGGCGAGATTTTATGTTGGCGGGGAGGCCACAATGAGAATGTCTGTTCTTTCCTCATTCAGGCACATACTGTACATAGCCATCCAGTTTTGGATTATAGCATTTTCCTTGTTTACAGTGATTGTATCTTGTTCATGATTGCCTGTGATATGGATTAGGATCTGAGTGTCATCCGCGAAGTTCGTGTAGATGGCATCAGTAGCATCAAGGGCTGCAAATAGCAGCTTAGTGTAGGTATTATAGAGGGTGGGCAAAAGGCAAGATCCTTCCGGTATCCCTATAGGGACTGGTATGGGTTCAGCAGGTTCCTTGCCTATTGAGACTCTTGGTGTCCGTTCTGAGATAAAGGATTTGACCCAGAGGATGGCTTCATCCAAGAAGTGGAAGTTATCGACAGTGTATTACAGAGTTTGTCATGATCCACCAAATCAAAAGTGGCTGAGAGATGTAATAGCAGCAAGGTGCATAGTTCCCTGGCATCTCTTAAGGAGTCCATTTGGATTTTAAGATCCAATAGAGCCATTTTGGTGCTATGACTAGGCCGGAAGCCTGATTGTGTAGCTCCTAGGAGGTGGTTCTGTTCAAGATGATTCTGTATTTGTGAGTAAGCAATTTAATCGATTATTTTCAAGAGAAAAGGAACTGTGGTTATGGGGCGGTAGTTCGTGGGTACTGTGGGGTCTAGCAATGTTTTTTTAGGAGTAGGGTGACCCATACTTCTTTAATGCTGGCAGGGACAACATTAGTACAGAACGAGGCGTTGATAAATTTAGTGATGATGGGAGTAAGTATGGGTGCACATAGTTTGCCTAACTTGGCAGGGAAGCAATCTCCTTTGCAATTGGATGGTTTTAGCTTAGCTATTGTGTCCAAGACTTGGCTGACCTTAGAGAATTTCAATTGCGTTATATTTTCATGGTTTGTATTCAAGAGTGGGAGAGATTAGCTTTCATTAGCTAGCAATTTTCTTTTGATTGAAATTTTGTCTTGGAGCATATTTATTTTAGAAGAAAGTGCATTCTGTATGGTGGTACACCAAACTTTGATTGAATTGATGGGAGTGTTGGACGGGACAGGGTTTTCCAACTCTATGAAAATAGTGAAGAGTTCTTTGGAGTTCAATGACGCATTATTTATGCAGGTGTTCAGGGTGTTTGATTTGTGTGTTATGATGGCAGATTTATAAAGTTAATTTGCTCCCAGGAAAGAGTTGGCTGATTCAGCGGAGAGGGATTTTTTATGCATATGCACCAAGGCTCTTTTATTGCGACGAAGCGCTATGAGTTCCTCATTGAACCAGAGGTTAGAGCGTATTGCCAATCTCAGTGTTTTAGGAGTGAGAGGGGCCAAGACATCTATAGTGATTTTTAGATAGTTGTGGTAGGTGTCGGCAAGGCAATTTGGGTTAGAATTGGAGGGGGTCTGGGTGGAGAGAGCCTCTAACAGAATCGGGGAGAGGTCTTCTGCTGTAAGATTACGCTATTTTTTATTTTAATGGGACATAGTGTGGGCGGAGGAATGGTGAGTTAGTCTGGAGTTGTTAACTTGAAGCAGATTAAGTGGTGATCCAACCAGTTTATTGCTGTGATGGAGTCTAAAGATAGACAAACGTTTAGTGTCAGTATCCAGTCTAGCGTTCTGCCCTTTTCATATGTGGGAGAGGTCACCAGTTGGGTGAAGTTTATGTCGGAGAGGGCTGCATGGAGAGCTCCGGCTTTGTGGTCTAGGACGTAATTGAAACCTAAGTTGATGTTGCCTAGAATAATGAACTTGGTATTAGGCATGAGGTAGGGTGTAATGAGCAGTGGGATGTCAGATTCTGGGTGGTTAGCGTGGATGGGTGTTCTATAAACGATCAAAATATTGGTAGTAGATTTGCGGTCTGATTTAAATTTAAGGAGGAGTATTTCATATCCTTCCATAGTCTCTAAAGGGTATGATCTGAGTTCGAGGTTGGATTTTGCAATGATGGTAACAACTCCCCCCCAGTGAATTTGGACGGTCCGCCCTGTGTATACTAAAGTCAGAGGGGATGGCTTGTGGGCCGGAGGCTTGGTGCAGCCAGGTGTCAGTAAGCACTAGAAAGTCTAGCTGATGGTCTATGATTACCTAATGGTTGTGTGTCTCAATAGCATGGGCTCCTAGAGAGCGCATATTTAGGAGGGCGCCTTTGAGAGTAGGGGAAGGCTCAGGCAGAGGCGTTGGGGCCCAAGGCTAAGGGAAATTAGGCTGAATTGGAATTTTCTGTTGAGGTCATCTTTTGGTGTGGACATGGCTACGGTTTGTCTCGGGTTTGTGGGGCTGTGGGTCTAGATTCAAATCTTTGCTGCTCTCGGAAAGGGTAACTGTCCCTTCTCCCAGAGTAGCTCGGGTATTGAGAGTTTCCCTGATAACTCTCAATCCTTCGTCTCCCTTCTACCTGATTTGGGAATCTATTAACCTGAAAGCGGGGAAAGAGAGTAGAATTGTTTGGGAAATTGGGGTAGTATGTAGTGAAGGGGGCACATTGGCAAAGGCCGGGAAATGCAGTGTTGATTTTGAATATTAGTTGTGGTTGCGTATTTCTTTATTGAAGCCTGCAAGACAACATTTTTTTTTATGCAAAGCTGAGTAGGTCCTAGCTGAATTCCTTTCTTTGAACTGCCCGATAAAAATAAAGAGTGAGCAATGTCTACTTTTTCCCCAGGGTAACATTCTTTGCCGTCTCTTTGGCATATAACATCTCTTTTTTTTATTGCTCAAAATTTCACTCGGTTGTTGACCTATGCGAGAGGCATCACATGACTTTGCAATACATTTAATAGCACCTCTCATCAAGGGAGTGCTGCGCTCAGTGCCATAGCACCAGCACCGCTCCCCACCTAGCCCGGGACGGAACCTACAGTGCAGGCATGAGGACTCTGAATCCCCTGACCTCCCCTTTTCTTAACTTTGTCAGATGGGGGGCATATGTGGGAAAGAAACTTAAGTTGGATGGTGGAGTAGTTCTTCCCTCGTAAGCGAGTTCGAGGTTGGATTTTGCATTGATGGCAACACCTCCCCCCAGTGAATTTGGACGGTCCGCCCTGTGTATACTAAAGTCAGGGGCCATGGCTAGTGTTAATAGTGTGTCAGTGGCTTGGTGCAGCCAGGTTTCAGTAAGCATTAGAACGTCTAGTTGATGGTCTATTATTAGATAGTGTGTCTTAATAGCATGGGATCCCAGCGAGCACACATTGAGGAGTGTGCCTTTGAGAGTAGGGGTAGGCTCAGGCAGAGTTGTTGGGGCCCAAGGCTGAGGGAAATTAGGATTAATTGGAAGTTTTATGTTGAGGTCATCTTGTGGTGTGGACATGGCTATGGTTTGTCTCTTGGGTGGTTGGTATGGGGGTCTAGATTCAAACCTTTGCTGCTCTTAGAAAGGGTAGCTGTCCCTTCTCCCAGAGTAGCTCAGATATTGAGTTTCCCTGATAACTTTCGATCCATGGTCTCCCTTCTCCCTGATTTGGTAATCTATTATCTTGAAAACAGGGAGAGAGAGGAGGATTTTTCAGGATATTGGGGTTTGGAGGGTATCAGTGATCGAAACTTACGTTGGAGGGTGGAGTATTTCTTCCCTCCTGAGGGAGGTTCTGAGGGAAGTTTTGGGAGGTCTCCTGGGGCAGTACTACCTGATTGGACCCCCCCCCCAAGATGGGTCTATTACCCTTGTATCTACGGCTGATATAGGTTGCAGGGTCTGGTGAAGAGTTTGTTGGATACCCTGCCTGGCTATGACCCGATTGTGATGGATCAGAGGGTCTCCTCTGCCTCTCATTTGGCTTATTAGTCAGAGGGGTATTTTTAGGGCCCCCCATTTCCAAGTCCAAAATGGGGGTATTTTTCACCTTTACCACCTTTGCCGCAGAAAGGATGTTTGACGGTTTGGAATTTTTGGGGTTATTTTTGTTCTCAGATGGCTTTTAGACTTCATAGATCCGGGTGGCCTGATCTATTACCCAATCCCGGGTCCTATGCTCATGCAAGTCCCTTACCAGTTGGGTCATTATGTATTTTGGGAGTGCATGGAAATAAGTATTAATGAACTCCCGGCTATTTGTGTGCACCTGTCTAGCCATCTGGGCAAATGCCTGCTTCAGTTCTTGCACAAAATCTCTAGGTGCCTGGTTTTCTCCACACTGCAGGTTGTAGGCTGCCATGCGGGCCTCCTGAGGGTTCCTGTGCATGGACAAATGCATTAAGATAGCCGCCTTATAGGTTGACCATCTTTGGTGATCTTGATCCTCCAGCCCTGCAAAGAAGCTGGAGTATTCTGTGGAGAATGTCCATTTGACACACTCAATGGAATTTTGATAATTTTTGATGCCAAATGATGTCATCATCTGGTCATACAGTTCTAGATGCTCGCAGACTGAGTATTTGGCATTCTTATGATATAGTGTCATAAAACTCTTGATGGCTTTATTTTCCGAATTGGGTCTTTTACAAGACCTCTCTTCTGATTGGCAGCCTTCTTTTTCCGCTGCACCTGAGCCCACTCGCCCTCTGAATCAGAGCTGCTACTATTGGTGATCCACTCCCTGTCCTCTAGGCGCTCCCTACCTCGATGAGACTGGGAATCCCTCCCAGAATTACAGGGTCTGGTCTGTTCTCTGCTGTGGTACTGTGGGCTCTCTGCATCCCTTCCCTTGGGCTCTGCCTTTCGCACAGGAGAGTACTCATCTTCCTCATCCCTTCTTCCGGTATGGTGGAGAATTCCCGCCCCTCCCTGAGTGTGTGAAGTTTTTCAAAATACTCTTTTGAGGCCTGGACTCTGGTTCTTCTGTGTCTGCAAAGTGGACCAGGTGGTCCCTTTGTAACTTATGTTTCTGCCAGTCTAACTCCCTGATCTTTTCAACATAGGAGCCATCCTCATCAGAAGTACGAGGATGAAATCTGGATAAAGATGAATATCCGTCAATATCTGATAAGGACTGGCCTTCTGGCTCAGTTGGCCTAGGCCTGGTTGAATCCAGCTGCCTCCTGTTTCCATGTTCTTGCAAACTGACAGGCATGAAGTTAACAGCACCCTGTGTATATAATGTGGTGAGTTGGCTTGCAGTCTATGGTGAACAGGCCATCACACCGTGGTCAGAGGGTGCCTTTCCATACTGTAACTGGTCGGGGTTCCTCAAAACATGCTTGTATTTGGCCATCTCCTTTTCCAATCTCTCAGATTTGTTTTTCTCAGCCCCTATCTCTTGGTGGTATATAGAGGCCTGAGTTTTCAGTTCTGCTATCAGGGCTTCTATTACTGTTTTGTGCTACTATTTGGTCACTGAACCCCTTGTTCTCCTCACAAAGGGACTCATTTTTCTTCTGTGAGACTTGTATTGACTGGGAATATTCAGCCCTCTTGTTTTGCAGGAGACTAATCTCTTCACTTCGTGCACTTTTGGCCTTTTCTGCCTGCTCTAGGTCAAACTCTACTTGCCTCACATGTTCCATTAATTTTTCATTTTCTATCCTCATGTCAGTCAGTTCGTGAGAGCATAACTCGCTTTTCTTCATGTCATTCCTTAACTGGCACACTTCCTGACACAGGGCACTTTTCTCCTAACACAATTTGCTGTTCTCTTCACGGAGATGTTCTCTCTGTCGTTTCAGAGCATTCAGATTTTGGCACTCCTGATCGAATACTGCCTGGGAATTGACCTCCCTAATGATCAACTGACTATTCCCATCTTTCAGTTGCTTAACCTACATTTGAAATGCAAAAATGTCCTCTAAACAGGCTCCATTGTGCACAACTTGCTAACTTCATTTGTGTTGACTCCTCTCAGATTTTCTACACCTTCTTGATACTCCTCTCTCAGTGCAGAAAATTGAGCTTCACGCTCTAAATTTGCTTGCTGCTGTGTCAATAGCTCCTCTTTTAGCTGCTGAATAATGTTTTCTAATTTCAGCTCTGAGCTTTGGCTCTGTTGCCTGGTATCTTGCTTCCATGGTCATCATATGGAAGTACATATATGCTGTGAGCTGAGCCATTTTAATTTGCTCATCTCTGGTGGTCTGTGTTATATGAAAGTCTGTCAGGGCTTGATGTAACAGCCCATTATCCTGGCACATATCAACATTTACAGGTAACCTCCTGCATCATTCTAGACACATTTCATGCTCTTGTTCTACCCACTCAACTTTAATAAACCATTTGGATAGAAGGTGCTTCCTGGCTATATTGATTGCTACTGTGCTCATTATGAAATGTGTTCTGCACCTAATATGCTCTCTAGACAAGGGGAAATCTCAAACCTGTTCCTGCTTAGTTTGTACTCACAATAACACTCAATTAACCTTTTCTCTACACACCACCCTGAAACCCAGGGTACAGGTCTGAATGGCGCCTTCACAATGCAACCCAAATTTCCATTCACTAAAATTTAATAACACCTACAATGAATAGTCTGCTGCGACTGCAATGTCACGCGTGAAAACTCTCTACAATCACGGCACGAGCACACAGTTTTGTCACGGTTTATTATGCTGTCACACCCAAGTTAGGGAGCTCCTTTCTCCACAATGAATGTGACACAAAATAAAGCACTGTTTTTATTTTTATTTGTTCACTGTGATAAGGCCTCAACCAGCCTCGCACACAACCCCAACAAAAACCCGGTGCCACAATGGACAAGGAACCAGGCCGGTGTGTATTGAGAATATATTTATTCATTGATTTATTTAAATCAAATTTTGACAAACAGATTACCCCTGCCACCAATACTGTGGCAACACAAGAACAAAATGACTTCCGTCAAAACACCAACAGAGAAATAATACTAAGATATGCAGTCACAAGGATTTCTTTTGAAATCACCCCACAATGCAAGAAAACAACAATTCAACACACACAGTGATTGTAGATGTAGTCATGCTTTCTTCCAGCAACCCTCACCCTCCAAGCATCAATTAAACTTGACTCCCCTTACTGGAAGGCCAGTGGCACGGAGTGTGAACACAATGGGGAAATCGTTTTTTGGATTACTAGCACAGATGCAATGGGAATGAACGAAATACGAATGGGAAATGTGTTTTGCCACACCTAAAAAGAACAGGTGGGACTTTGGGGTGTTGCTCAGAGCATAATGGGAAAATCGGTTCGTTTTTTACACCCTGCTCAGTCACGTGGAAATAGGGTTTTGGGATTAATTATTTGGCAAATCTTTATGTCTATACTGATTCACATGACATTGGGAAGAGTTTTGAATGCCAACAAACACCACCCGTGATTTCTATAGGGGAATGAATTCATTTACTTTGATTAAATATGCTAGGAACTACACAGACAAACAGGATATCTTTCTATGGGGGAATAACTAAAACAGTGCTGGAGTAATATAGGGCATACACAATCTATGGGTTTGGAGTGGTTCTGCTTACAGGAGAGGCCTTGAACTGGGCATCGTGAACATCAGGGTACCTCTGGGCCCGCTAGGGGTTCAGTCAAAGATCTCCTCTGAGTCCTCCAAGGGATCCCAATCAGCTTCTATGTCTCCTGGCTCCTGTCTCGAATGCAAAATTAGGCCTATCTACTGGGATGCTGTTCGACCAGATTTTAGCAGCAGGTCGCCTTTAGGAGTTATTGGAAGAAGTCCAGCTCTGATCCAAACGGGCTTATTTATAGGGCAAATGACATCAAAAATGTGTCATGATTCTTGCGAAAGGGATTGGTTTATTATCACTACCCACCTCCCACCTGTATGCTGATAGTACAAGGGGATGGGGGGAGTGATTTGGGATAGCTGTGGGAGGAGAAAGCTTCATCATCCCACTTTGACAGATGGGGTCGGTCTGCATTGAGCTCCTGTAACGCTCACCTGGTATCCACGGGGACGTCACTCAGCCTGTTATGACCTCTTACGACCTCAAACCCTTCCCTGGAGGCTATTCGACTGGAGACTGGACCTGAAGCACAGGATTGGTAGAGTTTAACTCTCTATTGTCTCTGTGTGCTTGAACCCCTTCTTCCCTGTAGTCCAACACTTCCCTTTGATCTACATCTCATCTTGATTTCTTGGCTAGTGTGCTCTCTGTCCTGCCTTCAGCGCAGGGGCGCGTTGATTGATGCGGGCTCGTTGCTGCCTAGTTACTTCACTGGCAAGAGTCTGAAGGTAAGTATAATGAGTCTTTTGAACAGTTCTCTAACTTCGTTCCTTTCCTTCCTTAGATGATGGCCGGCGTCCGGGGATCACGGCGTGCTGCTGAGATGAGTAGCGCTGAAGGTGAGTGAGAGCGCGATGCGCAATGCGCGATGCACCCCTTTCGTATTTGCATTGAGTTCTTTTTCTGTGTCTTTTAGGTGCCGTGAAGTTTTCAGCGTGGATGCCGGATATGAAGAAGAAATGCGGTGGGTAAGCGTGGTTTGCGGCGTCTCTAGATGTTTCCACGCTAACCTGGAGTGTCTTTTCCCTCTTGCAGATGGATGAGAAGTTCCTGAGACAGAGATCCCCCAGAGCGGCTGGGATTCAGGTAAGGGTTTGAAGCTCATACAGTATTTAAAAATAAGCAAAGATTTGCAGAATGCTTAGTAATGCCTTTTTCTGTTCTTTTCCCTTTTCCTTAGGAAGTGGCGTGCCGGGATGGGAATGACACCGCCGAAGATGCCCGCAGAACAGAAGGAGCGATGACTGATGGGCAGAAGTGCTGCAAGGTAAGGCTGTTCCTAACGGTGTTCTTGTTCTTGCAGGTGCTGAGCGCAGAAGAAAGATGCAGGCCTACTGGAGACCGATCCGAACACGGTGAGTGTCACGCTGCAGGTGCAGAAAACGCAAAGCATGTTTCTCAGCCTGGGTGTGGCTTAAATAGTCTCTGGGTATCACAGGTGCCTCTGGGCTGAACCACACCCAAAAGACTAGACCGCACATGCAGTTCTGGGAACCGAAATATGTGGGGGCATCCATCTTGTCCCCATCAATGCACTACAAGTCCAATCCCCAATGTTATCCTATGGGAGTGAGTGAGTCTGGTGCCACAAGCGCCAAGTCTGACTCCAAGTGAGTCTTTAGAGGGATGGAGAGGCCCTTGAGGGCCATGTAGGTGATCGTGGCCTGGCTCCAGCCTGACATCTTGGAGGGCTGGGGACATGAGAGGCAGGAATCATGAGAGCACTCCCCCCCAAGGCCCCTCTCAAGGTGTCTCTTCTGTCTGGTCCTGGTTTGGTTGGATGGTTTTGATGAAATCGTCTAAGCGAGCAAGGTGCATGGATGTACTCACAAGGCTCCCATGTCCTGTCTTGTGGACCATACCCCTTCCAGTCTACTAGGTAGTATAATTTGGATCTGACGTACTTTGAATCTAGGATGTCCTTGACTTTGAATTCTGGCTCCCGGCGACTACTACTGGCTGCGGTGGCGTTGCTATCCGGGTCCCAGGTTGAACAGGTTTAAGGAGAGACACGTGGATCACAGGATGAATTTGCATGTTTGATGGCAAAGCTAGTCTGACCGCCACAGGATTTATCACGGAGGTGAAGGTGAATGGACCCAAGTATCTTGGACGGAAAGTTCGGGCTCCTTTAATGGACATGTGTTTAGACGCCAGCCAGACTTTGTCTCCCACTTGGTAGTTGGGGGCCTTTGCTCAGTGTTGATCAGCCAACTTTTTTTGGCGATTCTTAGCTTGAAGTAGGTGTTCAGCTGCCCTTTTAATAAAGGTTTGAGAAATGGTTGTGTGCAAGGTTTTGACTGTTGGCATTTCCAGAGTTGTAGGAACGTCCAACTTAGAAGTATGTGGGTGCCTGCCACACATGGTATAAAAGAGTGTCTGCCCAGTGCTGGTGTGTAGGGAATTATTATAAGCATATTCAGCTATTCATAATAGGTCGAACCAGCTTCCTTCAGCTTAGTGTAACATGCAACGCAGATACTGCTCGAGCGTCTGATTTGTCCTCTCAGTCTGACCATCCGTTTGGGAATGGTGACTGGTGGATAGCCAGATGTTGATCTGGGCCATAGAGCAGCATTTTCTCCAGAAGGTAGATACGAATTGAGTACCTCGGTCTGAGACCAAAACTGAAGGAAACCCATGGAGCCATACGATGCCTTCAAGAAATACCTTTGCCAGGGTGGAAGCATTTGGGACCCCCCTTAAGAGGAATGAAATGTGCCATTTTTGAAAATAGGTCCACGACCACAAGAGTAGTGTTAAAACCTTGACTGGGTGGTGAGTCAGTAATAAAATTGAGGGACAACGTGTGCCAGGGTGCTGGTGGGATTTCCAATTGTTGTAATAGCCCAGCCGGTTTCTGCTTGGATGACTTGTTTTGAGCACACACTCCACAAGATAGGATGAATTGGATAATGTCTTTACGCCACGTGGGCCACCAATAATTTCGTTTTACCTTGGCTAGGGTTTTAGCGATTCCGGGGTAGCCCTCGATCAAGGAATCATGATACCCGGACATGACTTGTTCTCGTAGTTCTTGGTTTGGTAAGAATAAATTATTCCTGAAGTAGGGCAACTGATCTTTTATCATGTAATGTTCTCCTTGTGCACTCAACGCTTGTAATTGCTCCGGACTCATCAGGTTTTGGATTTCTTCATGTAATTCTTTCTGAGTTATGGTTGCTGTGATTCCTAGGAACTTGTCACTCGGGATGATTGCTATTGGCTCAGGGGTCTGATAACCTTGCTCTTCCACCCCCATACGGGAAAGGGCATCGGCCTTCCCATTTTTCACCCCTGGTCGAAATGTAATCATGTAGTCATATTCAGCAAAAAAAAAGGCCAACATATTTGTCGTGAGGATTGGGCCTTTGCCGTTTTTAGGTACTGGAGGTTCCGGTGGTCAGTTATTACGGTGATTGTGTGTCTGGCGCCCAAGGGGTAGTGCCGCATGCCTTAAAGGCTGACTTAAAGGCCAGGTGTTCTTTGTCTGTGATAGCGTAATTGAGTTCAGGGGGTGTGAATTTATACGACCAGAAGGCAACAGGGTATAACTGGCCCGTTTGTGAGAGGACGGCTCCCATAGCCATGCTTGAGGCGTCTGTTTCCACCAGGTATGGGAGATCAGGGCGAGGGTGGCGTAAGATTGGGGCTGATGTGAATCTTGCTTTGAGTTCCTGGAAAGCCTCCTCAGCTTCTGTTGTCCAGTGGAACTTTTTGTTGCTTTTCCTTAGTAATGACGTGATGGGATGCACGATTTGCGAATATCCTGGGATGAACCGGCGGTAGAAGTTTGCAAAACTCAGCATACTTTGAACCCCCTTGAAACAATTTGGGGATGGCCAGTTCAGGATAGCATCTACCTTGTGTACATCCATTCAGATTCCATTCTGGCTGAGAATAAAGCCCAGGAATTTCACCTCGGAGACGTAGAATGAGCACTTTTCGAGCTTGGCGTAGAGCTGGTGTTGACAGAGTTTCTCCAATACGGATCGGACGTGTTTAACGTGGTCCTGCTTTGATGCGGAATATACTAGGATATCGTCGATGCACACTAGAGCACAGACATCAATCACTTCCCGTACGGCATCGTTCATGAAGTATTGAAATGCAGCAGGCGCATTGCAAAGGCCAAAGGGCATTACTTGATATTGGTACAAGCCGTATTTGGTGCGAAAAGCTGTTTTCCATTCGTCCCCCTGTTTTAGGCGAACAAAGTGATATGTCCCCCTCAGGTCTAGTTTTGTGTAGATTTGGGCATCTTGGACTTGATCAAGCAATTCAGGGATCAGTGGCAGGGGATAGCGATTTTTTACAGTAATCTGGTTCAGTGTGCGATAGTCGAGGCACGTTCTCAAGTCCCCCTCCTTTTTCGGTACGAAGAATAGAGGACTGGCTGCTGGAGACTTCGAGGGACGGATGAACCCGTTGGCCAGGTATTGGTCAAGATAGGCCTTCAGGTGCTGGTTTTCTGGTTCCGTGAGTGCGCAAATTCGCCCACAAAGGATTTGTGTGCCGGGTATCAGGTCGATTTGGCAATCGTCTGGTCTATGCAGTGGCAGGGTATTAGCCTGTTCTTTCTGAAAGACATCTTGAAAGTCCATGTATTCACTTGGTAGGGTGCTGATTGCCAGAGTCGCAAGTGTGGAGGTTCTGGTGTCTATTGGTGGCTTCTCTTGGCGATAACATGTGTGGGCGCAAGCCTCGGAAAAGGCCAATTCTTTCGCTCGCCAATCGATTTGAGGATTGTGAGCTACCAACCATGGCATTCCCAAAATCAACCGGTTGCTTGGCTGTAGTTTCCTCGGTGACCACCAGGGGGCTTTCCGCCTCCGTCGTGTGGATTAACGCACTCGTTGTTACCTGGAGTCGAGTGCCTGCGGGAGGCAGCGCCGTCGTCATCCGAGCCCTCAGATGAGGGGATCGATGGTCCAAGTAGTCCAAGTGAGCCAAGTGAGTCACCTCGCTCTCCGCGTCGCCCAATACCTCTGCAACCTCGACCTGTTGCGAGGTGAGTCTGGAGGGCGGGAGGGGATTTGTTGTGGCGTCCATTTTCCAGCGGGCTCCCGGTGTGCATCTTGAGTCTCACGCTGCCAGACCCTGCCCGGCTGTCCCGCAGGGCCTGCCTCGGAGAGCTCCCTCACCGTCAGCCCACCGGCCGGCGGACGGGGAGTCTGGGCGATAGCAGGCACATTAGCCGAGTTAGTTCTTTGGGGGGGCGAGTGATCTTGAGCTGGGGGCCCTGATTTTGACCAAGAAGGCAGTTCTGCGGCCACGGAGGGCTTTAGGCTCACCAGACATGCTGATGGTTTAGGTCTGGTAATGAGTTTGGTGCCTTGTGAACTGGCACTCGGTTTGGAGTGAGGCGGCAGGCGTGTCTCTGGATCAACCAGGTCCTGCAACGCTCGCTGCTCTTCTGCTGTAGTTGGGGCCGATAGAAGGCGTAGTCTGCCGAGTGGGGGAGCGCATGTCAAGTCACTCAGAAGATTGGTAAGTTTGGAGAGTCTCAGGCATCTTTTTTCTACCCGTGCTCCAATGGCTGGTTTTGATGAAAATGACTGGCCTCCGGAGCGGGAGCAGGTGTTTCCATCTCCTGGCTCTCCGGGCCTTGCAGGGACTGCAAGGATTGCGACTCCCTCAGCGACTGGCTCCGCGGCCGCTCCGTGGCGTAGATGGGGTATATGTAGGTCCAACTACATGTTGAAAACAGTAGAAAGACTGTGAGGCTGAGCCTCTGAGCAGGCTAGAGGTATAACTGCAAGGACTGCGACTCCCTCAGCGACTGGCTATCTATTTCAGCAAATATTCCAATTTGGTATTGAATACTACTTTAGTACGAATGAAAAGGAGCCATTTTATTTTGTACATGGGTTGTATTTCATTAAAAGGAATTTGTTTGTTTATAACATTGATTTTTCATTAGACAAAATGTTTTTAGAACATTCCTTGTGATGCTTTTGCAGGATGATATCTATTAAGATATCAGAGAGAGCTAAGATGGACATCTGTAATACTTTCAGAACAGTTTATTTTTTGAGGAGTTTGAAGAATATTAGTGGTGTGTGACTACAGACAGGTCGTGGAGTGACCTTTTAGACCAGTCCCTGTAAAGAGGCAACCAGGGCAGAGTAATGTGATTGTACACCTATACCAGGGAACTCCCATGTTGCCCCATGCCATAATACTTACGGTTCTGTTTTTCCCATTATATATTGCTGTACAACTACAAGATATCATGCTTGCGCTCCTCACAAGCTCATACACCACCCGACTCGCACAGCAGGTGTATGTGCCTACTTCAGAAACCTGTAAGCTGCTAGTCAAAGCTAGAAGGAGGGAAGGGCTGCCATAATTAAACTTTAAAGACCTAGTTTGAGGACCGTACTTGAAGTTATGGGCCTTGAAGCCCGAGTTAAATGCCTGGTTGTGGGAAGGGTGTTTAACAAGGTCTTCAGGTCCCGTAACTTCTGATACGTTCTGAGGGCATTGTCTATAAAACTATTATGTGCCTATAGTGAAGGGGGTAAAAAAGAAAAGAAAGCAATTTTCCTGGAGGGTTTGCTGGGAACTGGGTAGTTCCCAGCAACTATGTACAATGTAATGATGGAGGGAGGGTCTTAAATCCCAGCCAGACTATCACTCATGGTGCAGCCCTGCAAGGCAAGTGAGTGGCGGTTAGGGGTGGTAAAGATTGAGGTGCCAGACCCTGTTGGTCATCTGGAGCTGTCATGATTCCTGCTCCTTATGTCTCCAGCCCTCCAAGATGTCAGGCTGGAGCCAGGCCACAATCACCTACATGGCCCTAAAGGGCCTCTCCATCCCTCCAAAGACTCACTTAGAGTCAGACTTGGCTCTTGTGGCACCAGACTCACTCACTCCCATAGGATAACATTGGGCATTGGACTTGTAGTGCATTGATGGGGACAAGATGGATGCCCCCACATATTTCGGTTCCCAGAACTGCATGCGTGGTCTAGTCTTTTGGGTGTGGCTCAGCCCAGAGGCACCTGGGATACCCAGAGACTATTTAAGCCACACCCAGGCTGAGAAACATGCTTTGCGTTTTCTGCACCTGCAGCGTGACACTCACCGTGTTGGATCGGTCTCCAGTAGGCCTGCATCTTTCTTCTGCGCTCAGCAAGAACAAGAACTCTGTTAGGATCAGCCTTACCTTGCGGCGCTTCTGCCCATCAGTCATCGCTTCTTCTGTTCTGCGAGCATCTTCGGCGGTGTCATTCCCATCCCGGCATGCCGCTTCCTAAGGAAAAGGGAAAAGAACAGAAAAAAGGCATTAGTAAGCATTCTGCAAATCTTCGCTTATTTTTAAATACTGTACGAGCTTCAAACGCTTACCTGAATCCCAGCCGCTCTGGGGGAACTCTGCCTCCGGAACTTCTCATCCATCTGCAAGAGGGAAAAGACACTCCATGTTAGCGTGGAAACATCTAGAGGCACCGCAAACCGCGTTTACCCACCGCATTTGTTCTTCATAACCGGCATCCACGCTGAAAACTTCATGGCACCTAAAAGACACAGAAAAAGAACTCAGTTCAATGCAAATACGAAAGGGGTGCATCACGCTCACACTCACCTTCAGCGCTACTCATCTCAGCAGCACGCCGCCATCCCCGGATGCCGGCCATCATCTAAGGAAGGAAAGCAACGAAGTTAGAGAACTGTTCAAAAGACTCATTATACTTACCTGTCGGACTCTTGCAGGTGAAGTAACTAGGCAGCAACGAGCCCGCATCAATCAATGCGCCCCTGCGCTGAAAGCAGGATGGAGAGTACACTATCCAAGAAAACAAGATGAGCTGTGGATCAAAGGGAAGGGTTGGACCCTGGGGAAGAAGGGGTTCAAGCGCACAAAGACAATAGGGTGTTAAACTCTAGCAATCCTGTGTTTCAGGCCGAGTCTCCAGTCGAATAGCCTCCAGGGAAGGGTTTGAGGTCGTAAGAGGTCAGAACAGGCTGAGTGACGTCCCCGTGGATACCAGGTGAGCGTTACAGAACGCAAAGCCTCACATCAAAATCCACCTGGGCGTCATGGAAACGTCAGAAACCAACCAGCTAGCCCACATGTTGGGGCAGCTACGTTCCGAAGTACATGCAGCCATGCAGGAGACCAACACCCTGAGGAGAGAGCTGATAGTAGCCAAAGAACGCACTGATGATTTAAGCCGGAAACTTCTCCAGTCACAAGCAGGGCATGCACCATTGCCGGGAAGCGTGCCCTCGATTCCAGCGCCATCAGCCAATCCCGTTCAGATAACCCTTCCTGGGGCTGTTCCCTTGGCCCCGCCCAAACGATTTACGGGGGATCCCAAGAGGTTTGCAGCGTTCTTGAACCAGTGCAGCCTGCACTTCCTTTGTAGGCCAGGGGCCTTTCCGAGTGACGTCCCCGTGGATACCAGGTGAACGTTACAGAACGCAAAGCCTCACATCAAAATCCACCTGGGCGTCATGGAAACGTCAGAAACCGACCAGTTAGCCCACATGTTGGGGCATCTACTCTCCGAAGTACATGCAGCCGGGCAGGAGACCAACACCCTGAGGAGAGAGCTGATAGTAGCCAAAGAACGCACTGATGATTTAAGCCGGCAACTTCTCCAGTCACAAGCAGGGCATGCACCATTGCCGGGAAACATGCCCTCGATGCCAACGCCATCAGCCATTCCCGTTCAGATAACCCTTCCTGGGGCAGTTCCCTTGGCCCCGCACGAACGATTTATGGGGGATCCCAAGAGGTTTGCAGCGTTCATGAACCAGTGCCGCCTGCACTTCCTTTGTAGGCCAGGGGCCTTTCCGAATGACCCATCACGGGTCGCTTTTGTGCTATCCTACCTGAGTGGTAGCGCCGCAGACTGCTCTGTACCCTTTGTGGCCCAAAACGATCCTTTGCTGCATGACTTCAGGGGCTTTCAGCGGCGATGGAAAAGCTGTTCGCCCATCGTATTCATGAGCAGGCATTAGATAACGAACTTCTGTCCCAACGCCAAGGGAATCAAGACCTATTAACATACATAGCCACGTTCAATAGACTCGTAGTTGAAGCAGAATGGCCAGTGGAGAAGAGAACCACGTTATTTCATCAGGGGTTGCGGGGGGAGCTCAAGGATGTTCTCGCACAATTAGTGAACCTTGTTGTTCAACTGGATAATAGGTTGCAGGACCGAAGAGCAGATCGAACCATACCGGACGATTGCCCTATGTATGTGCGTTCAAAGGATAATACTCCCCGAACAACGGAAGGTTCAGGAGAACCAATGCAAATGGGGGGGTCAGATCCCCCTTGACTAAAGCGGAAAGGGATGAAAGGAGACAGCAGCAGTTATTGTCACAACAAAACCTCTGCGATGTCTATGGGTACCTCTGTCCCCAAGCACCAGTGAAGGAGAAAATAATATGCTCCCTCACCAGTTATTGAGGCCATAGGTGTTAAGGGTCAGGAACATAGGTACCAGGTGCTGTAAGGGAAAAGCAGGTGAGTGTGAGTATAAGGCAGTAACCTGGGAATGACCAGTAATCAAGAAAAGGAAGTGGGACCTACCTAGCATGGGAGAGGAACCAGGAAGGGGAGACAGCTGGGGGCGCTGGGGGTCAGAACCCCCTCACTTGGGGCTTGATGTGGTGTTGAGCCGAAGTCCAAAACAACCTTGAGCCAAAGGGGAGTTCCAGAAGCAGTTCCAAAATGTTCAAAGCCAAAGTGTCCAAGATCCGATGAAGGCAAAACTCGAAAGTTCCATAAACCAAGTCCTAAATCCGAAAAAAGCAGGTCCAATGATGCAAGCCAGAAAGTCCAAAAATCCACAAGGCAAAGTCCAGGCAACCAAATCCAAGGAGCAGACAAGACAGTCCAAAATCACCAGAAAGCAGGATTCAAAAGCCGGGGGGTCAAGATCCAGGAAAAACACAACGCCACTCGCAATGCTGAAAACAGCTGAGAAGCGCAGAAGCTCGGCTTCAGTGTACTTTTGAGCCGGTGCTGGGGTTACGTGATCGCTTCCTCACTGGGTCACGTGAGTGGCGTTGCGCATCACGTGACCCTTGCTACCGGGAAGCGGCAACAGGATTGGCTGAACGGGCCGCTCCTTCAACATCACATGGGCGTGGACGACGTGACCAGGAAGCCGGGGTGGTGAGGACCGATCCACCCCAGCGCCACCGTGGCCACAGTTTCCATGATACCGTGCGCCGCCTCCTCCATACGGGAAGCCCGGCACCTGCGTTGGGAGGCGGGCGGTGTTGCGCGGCTCATGACAGTTATGTCTTTACTGTGGAAGGTTAGGTCATTTCTTTAAAGAGCTAGACGGTCCACTGAGGGAAAGTAGAAGCCCAAAGGTGGCCCAGACCGAAAAATGATGGGAAGATATAGAACTCCCAAAGACCAACTCACACTGCCCCTTCAAAACGCAAAATGAAAATGCAAAACTAAAACTTCTGGAGCAAATACCAAACTAGCCAAAAAAAAGCGTCTGCGAAAGGGAAACAAAAATCAAAGACAAAAACCGCAGTCCAGTCCAATGCGGCACCAAACATCAGATAACTGACAGAATTGGAAAAGAACACGGATTTATCAGATACGAACAAAAACCACAAAAAACAAAAAAAAAAAACACCACAAATAGAAAACCTGAAAAAAAACTGCCAAATGCACCCAGGAATACTCCCTAAAAGACATTTTCAAACGCTTAGGCAAAAGAAAACATTACCCCGCAGAAGAGATCTCCGACGCTGAAATGCTGGAGGCAATCCAGGACTTAGCCCCAGTCTCCACAGTCAGGAAAATTGGAATCAACAATGAATCTAGGTAGCAAACAGCCCTGATGACAGGGAAAAGTGGTGTGGAAGGAAAACCAACAGAGCCAAGCGAAGCTGCCGAAGCTAACTCGGGAGCAAGTAATGGGGATAATCCGGCCACCAGCAATCCAGAATCCCAGATTCAGCATGATCAAATTTGCGTGACCGCTGACCGACTACCGCCATCCTCTGAAATCAGATGCCCGGGGCTGATTCAACCATTTACTAGCCCAATGACCCTACCTTTATCATCAACCCCCAATCAGGGGGAAAAGTCCCCATGCAAAGACCAAGAAACAGAGTCTTTAACGCCAGCAATGATCATTAACCAACTAACGAGCCAGCCAGATATAAGGTCTATGAGTGAAAATAACGGACCCACTGTCATGATCACTGCTTCCAAGGAGCCAGGACCAGCCCAACGTCCTTGGAAGCAGGCCCCTAATCCTAGGCACCAGCCGGTCCCCACGGGGACCTTTTGGACCTTGTCCTGGCGCCGGTGGCACCAGGCTCATCCAAATCATCGGTCCCGGCACTGGAAGCGCCGGGCTCATAATATGTGTGCAGATGTTTGGGTGGACTTACCTGCAGCAGACCATGCTGCTTACTTACCAGCCTCTTAGAAGTCCTCTGTGAACAGGAACTACTTTCTTACCTGGGTGGGGCAGCACCATTCCCTGGATTCAGCATGGGGAAAGCTTCTAGAACTGGAACTCTTTTCTTACCTAAGCGGGGCCGTGGAGGAAGAAGCCTCATCACTCCAAGGCTATTTAAACCACACCCGATAGAAGAAACGTGCTTCGCGTTATTCTGCATCTGCAGCAGAACGCTCACCGAGTCTGTTCCAGCCTTTCTTCTTTCGATCCTGAATCTGCAAGAATCATACTCACCATTCCTGTATCCAGTCGACAGCAGCACCTGCAGAAACAAGAAACAGCAGGTTAGCAAGGCAGTCTTAACTTGCCGTGCTTACTCACCTGATCCATCGGCTGCGGTCATTTCGGCACGCTGTATTTTCGCCTGTGAAGACAAAAGCATTGTCATTACTTACCGGCACCCGTGAACTCTGGAATTCTTCACGCTGCATCGCCGCCTGTGGAGATAAAAGCATTGCATTACTCACGGGCATTCCGCGGACTCCGGCGCTGCAAACAAACTTCTGAAAGACAAAAGAAGAGACATTAGTCAGGTATTTACTTACGCTCATCGCGCTCTTCACAATAGAACTTTTGCAAATACTCCGGTGCCTCTTCAACCCGAACTACGCTGCAGGGGAAAAGACAGCTAGAGCGCTTGCATTTACTCACGCATTTCCAGGCGCTTTATTTCATCTTCCACAAGAGTCCTGCAAGCAAAAGGGGGAAAAGCATCATGCGAAGTCCTGCCTCGCACCTAAAGACTCTAAAGACTAAAAAGGTGTCAGGAAACTCACCGCTCGTGCTGTTAACAACGGTAACGGTCCTCTGAGTCCAAGAGGCCTATGTTTCACCAGTGAAGGAACTGGCAACAGCGCCCTGCATCAGACGCAGATGGAGAGTCCAGCATTCACCTATCTAAGGTGAGCACGTTGACCAGGGGGCTCTACGCAGAAGCTGGGGAGTGAGAGGAAGAGAGGCTTTACACAACCCAGACCATTAACCCCTATATTCTTTCACCTGCAGAAACCTCACCCTACGAGTTCGTCACACAGTACGAAGAGGTTCGACCCCGGAAGCCCCTCGAGTCCTGCACATCACCTTTCGAGTCACAGACACCTTCCTGCCACGACCTGCGCCTCCGTGGGAATCAGGTGAGCGTTACACCCCCATAATCTCTGAGAAAAAACACTCTGCTCGTGCCCCACCTCCAAAACCAAGCAAAAGCCGCTCTCTGCATAACTACCCACTCTATCAACAGACGATGCAAGACTCCCTCCTCTTCACGCCTGTCAAACCCAGAAGATGCAGCAAGGCCATCGCTCTCACCCAAAAAGAAACGGCCAGCAAAAAAATGGACATGCTAACGATCATGTCGGCCATAGCCATTGCCTTAGCTCCCTTCTGCAAACTGTACGAATCCCTGAGCGAATCCTTAAAAGACCATACAACTCTACTTGCCATGACACATACAAAATTGATATTCCTTGAGGGATATGTAACAGCCACAGAAAAATCGACCCTGACCAAGAGCACAGAACCAGACGAGAGCAACTACATGAGGAATCCCATCGACCAACCAAATCCTGGGATCCAAATCGCTACAGTCAAGCAGACAATAAACACAGAAACACAAACGCTGGAGTCCAGCAGAACAGCATCAGCGACCAAAATCTCCTCTTCTAAACCAACACTGAGCCAGGGCAGCAACTTCACTTCATTTAACAGCATTCCGGGAAGAGCCACGGGCCGGCCGACAGCCACCCAGGAACCCTTCATCTTTAACTCGATGTCGACACGGCCGAAGGCAACGTTGGGCACCCTGGCAAAGGGCTCTGCAAAATCACCATCCAAAAAAGAACCCCAGACAACCAAAAAAGGTCCAGCCAAGAACCAAAAAGTTCTAAAACTCAGCGCACCCTCAAGTTGACTCAAAAGTCCGACCGCAGACCAAAGTAGCTCCACATTTCGAGCAAAAAACGACTTCCAGGACCTTACATTCATATGCTCAACAGACCCAATAAAGACAAAAGAGAATTTCACCTATATCCCCAAGAATCAGCAGACACCAAGATCCCCAATCACAGTTGAAGACTTCTTAATGGATGATGCCGCAAGGAACATTACTCAACATCCAGATTCGGACTCGGAAGAGCAGACGGATGGAGCTCTCGAGAATGGAAGCATGCCCCCCACAAGCGAGCGCGCAGCAAGAAGCAGGAGCAACCACAAATCTAAAATAACAGGACCAAGACGTCCGAAAGAAAATCTTCCTCACAACACAACACACTCCATACACTCAACCAACCAATTGCAAAGTACCAGAGGAAGAAGAGAAACAATGAAGGAAAGGATCTCACGATCCCCAAGAAAACCATCAAAAAATGAACCACTCGAGAGTAAAAGAGTTCAGGAGAAAAGCAAACGGACCACGGATCAAGATAAAACAACGGGTTCTAGAGCGAGAGTAAAACAAACACCTCCACATGAACAAAACAACAGAAAAAACATTTCTGCGACGAAATTCAAAATGGAACAAACATTGGGGAATAAGGAGTACATCACACTGAATAGAGGAACGATTACTGCACATTTTCAGAAAGATCAGAGCGTTAAAAGTCTTGAGATCGGACGATCTCACCTTGGTTGAGCCATACCACAATAACGACAAAGCAAAATCCTTTGTGCATATAAGATCTTCGGCTCCAAGCTTCAACATTAAAGAAGCCCAGGACGAGCTGCGTCCCCGAGGCTTCATGCTGACAAATTGGTCTAACAGTAGTGACCATGAAGAAAGGAAGCGAGAAAAAACAAGAAAATCTCCGGACAGACAACAGCATATACCGAGAAGGGAGAGAATGGAGAAACAACATACAAACAACCGGCGGCTGAACTCAGAGCAGGAAGAAATTCATAACATTACATTGAGACATAGAGACCGAAAACATATGCGATCAACATAGGAACCCACTTACATGCCAAAGGAAGTAGAACCAAAGCAGACGACTTCTGCCAGACGCCCGCAAAACCCCTCAGTCCCACAAGACAACAAAACCCCAGTAGGTTCCAGAGAACCGGAAACAAACTCAGCCAGCAAAAAATTGCCGCTGGCAAATACAGACAACCCTGGACAAATGAAACAACTCTGGGCTTGGCTGCCTAAAGCACTCTCAAAAACAACAGAGAAATCGCAATTTGCGGTCCACGAAGGTGGGCCCAGTAAAAAGACCACAGAGATACCGACAGAAACCACAGAGATTGACTTAAAAATAGGCTCATGGAACACATGCAGGTTCCAACATCTCACGAGAACAGGCGGAGTCGATCTAGGCCAGTTCAACGCACTAGCCCTACAGGAAACTTGGCTCACCGAAAAGCCATCTCTGGACGGCTTTGTGTTAAGGAGAATTCTCTCATAAGGCTTTTTGGGTTTTGTTTTTTTCTCCTGCTAAGAGTGAGACTCTTTTCCTCCCAGTCTTAGGCATGATTTGGGTTATGTCTTTGACTTTTTGTGTGCTTATGGGCTATGGGGTCTTTTACTCCATAGGGTATCATCTGGATTTTGTGTATGTGTTACACAGCACCCTCAGTGCAGTAACACAGGGGTGTCATAGTGACCCCCAAACATAGACTCCATACCCTGGGACTGACTACTGTCTCCCAGGGCATGTAAAGTCACCATTGACTTTACTAGTCCAAAATTGTGAACAGAACCAGTACAAACCATCATATTGTGGACGTACTGGAAGGGGTTCATTCGATTGCCCCTAGGTCTGTTTCCAAGGGGGCCCTGTCCAGTCCCCCCTTGTCGAGTTTCTGGCTGGTGGCAGTGGTTACCATGCAAAATATTCCACCGGAATATTTCCAATGGGATTTTCCCATTGATCTTAAACACACCACTTTTTGGTGCAATGTTAAAGATACCGCTGGTTTATTTATTTAATATAAAATCACTGGTTGGGTTTTTTCGCCAGAACTCTTTTCTAAAATGGCATTTGTATCCGTCTCTGTAACTCCAACCAAGGTCGGGCCCTTTGTTCCACTTTTTGGCGGGCTTCTCCACAGAAGCCCTCCCAGGACCCCCCTTGTTAAATCTGCATATTTAAGTAACTTTGGGTCTCACCCTAAGTTACTAGGGGAATCCAGACGTGGACCCCTTGCTCACTATTCTTAGAGAGGCACAGATCCACCCTACTGATGAGGTCCAACCAGACCGAAACACGTGTCTGGGGTTTCTGTTGGTACTCTTGTTCAGAGGAGAATTGCCTCGCATTTCGGTGCTGGACTGCCCCAGGGCAGGACAAAGACTGATATGTTTGGGATATTTCTTCTCTGTGAAAGATAGTGAGCTAAAGACTCTGGGTAAGTCCCTCGTAACCAGGACTAATGTCTGGCAGAGGGACTCCCAGGACCCCCCTTGTTAAATCTGCATATTTAAGTAACTTTGGGTCTCACCCTAAGTTACTAGGGGAATCCAGACGTGGACCCCTTGCTCACTATTCTTAGAGAGGCACAGATCCACCCTACTGATGAGGTCCAACCAGACCGAAACACGTGTCTGGGGTTTCTGTTGGTACTCTTGTTCAGAGGAGAATTGCCTCGCATTTCGGTGCTGGACTGCCCCAGGGCAGGACAAAGACTGATATGTTTGGGATATTTCTTCTCTGTGAAAGATAGTGAGCTAAAGACTCTGGGTAAGTCCCTCGTAACCAGGACTAATGTCTGGCAGAGGGACTCCCAGGACCCCCCTTGTTAAATCTGCCCTCCAAGTGTTGCCACTCTGTCTGGGTTCCACAGGATGTGTGGGGTGGGGGAATTGACACCCTGGACTGCGTTGCCTTAGCAACCCAAGTCGCACTCTGTTCTGATTGGCCCAGTGGTGAGCCGCCCAGCTCACCACTTAGCATGTATGAGTGACAGCTATGCTGTTGAATGGGGGGTTTTCTGCATAAAAGCAGGGCTTTTGGGACTGGAACTTCAGAAGTCGCCACAGGACCTAAGAATCCGAAGAGGGAAGAAGCTGAGCCATCTGCAACAACGACACCACCGGTGGAGCCCTGCTGCAACAAACTCACTTCTTTCCCAACGACAAGAGAAGATCTTCTACTGGACGAGTCTTCTTCCTTTGAGCTGGTGGGATAAACCAGTTCGCCCCTTTCACCTTCCAAAGACGTCACTTGGTTGAATCGCCCGTGCCAAGCACCCCGGCGGCCAGATAGCCAGGCTTCACCACTTTGACCGCGAATAAAAGGAACGCACCTTTTAACCGACAAACGCCGCGGCTGGTTTCATCCCTGTGCAGTGCCTCGACTCCAAGTTTCCTCCTCGACGAGATCCTCTCTTCCCCTGGTCGAAACAATGAACTGCAACCACTGCCAGGAGCAACTGCCACCGCTGGAGCTTCCTCTCTCTTTAAGGTACTGTGTTTTGCCTGGCCCCCTTTCCACAGATTGCTAAAGGTGACCCTTAAATCCTTGGCTTTCCAACTGGGTTGGCCCCAGACCTTCTAACTTTATTCTTGAATCACCCCAACCTCTTTTGAACATTCTGCAAAGACTTTTAGTGCATTTTAAACTGTGTGATCTTAGGCACATTTCGCTTTGCTCCATTTAAAGTGGGCCTGGCCTATGAACTTTGGCTCTACAGTGTATACTGCCTTTACACCCTTGCTTTGAACTTCTAAAAGTGTTGGGAACTGTTTTATTTTTATGCCCTGCCTTCTTCTGTCCCTTTCTCCCTTTAACTTAACTATTGGAGTGCCATCTAGGTTACGCGCTTACATCTGTTTTAACAAATAGTGGTGTTTTAACTCTGACTTTACCTGACTGAGTTTTAACTTGCTTTTGATTTAGAGTGCTAGTGTATTGCCTAAAGTGTGTTTTAAATAATTAATTATATACTTTTGATACAAAGCTCTGGTCAGTGTTTGTTTGCTCTACTGTGTTTTTGGCCCTATTGTGTATGCTCTATATACTGCCCTACTCTTCTTGAGAGAAGTCTGACTGCTCAGCCACAGCTACCAGGTAAATCTGGGTGGTGCAGACTGCTACCAATTGGGTTTACTGCTTACTCCTGTAGTCTTAATCTTTCTGCAGTGTTCCCCAAGGGAACTGCACAGGATTCTGCCTAACACTTTGAGATTGTAATAGCACCGGCGGTGACGAGCCGGCTAGGTCGCCCCTCGTCGGGCATTCTACTGGCAGTTTGATCTGGGAGCGGAATAAGCATTTCCGAAACAATCGCAACATCTAAACATCACCTAGTGACCATCTTGAATTGGACAAAACACGAGGCGAAAAATCAGAAAAACCAGAAGATCCAAATCGCCATCATAGTGGTTTACTGGAATCCACAAGCAATCTCGGACGCAAAGTTCCTTAAGACCATTGAAAAAGAGATCGACAACCTCTACGTCAAAAAACAAACCAAACACATTATTATATGTGGAGACCTCAATGCAAAATGCCAGGAGAAAACATCAACTGCTCCAAAGATCTCCCGAAAAGGACCAACAGAGGAGAGAGGGCGACCAATGGAATGAACTTATATTCACACAAGGTTTCTACAACATGGCTCAAACCTTCCCAAACCCAAAGAGAACTCCAACGTGGGAAAGAACAAAACAAAAGGGAACAATCGACTACATTTTTGCGCCGAAGAAATGCAGAAGGTGATGACATCTTTCGAAGTAAAACAGACGGCCGCAAGTGACCACAACCTCTTGCTAGCCACATGGAAATCCACGGGCATGTACAAAATCTCAATTCCCCTAGACGTTGAAAGCAACATCCAAGGCAATCGACTCAGGTTTACGGCCGAAAGAATAGACCAACTATCGTCAAAATACGAATGCATCAACCTAAGTGTGGATTATCAACCGCTTTTGAGTCCCTACAAAGTAACAACTAGAAGTAACTGTCCGATGGGGCTGGAAAAAACCCATCAGTACGACAAACAGGTGGTGTCAAAACGAGCAGCAATAAGACGCCTCAAAAGGCTCAGAAAAATTCCAACTCAGAAGTTCTGCAGAAAGAACTTGTAGCAGAAACAAAGAAATATAAATCGTGGATAAAAAGCCACTGTGCAATACTGTACCAAAAAGAAATGTTGAAAACCGGAGCTGGAAAAAATGCAAGAGAATTCTGGAAGCTGATGAAACTGACGGGAGGCACAACCAACAGTTCTCCAATAAACAACGTCAGTGAATAGAAATGGCAGGAACATTTTGAATCCCTATTCCGAGAACCAGTCAAATCGGGAGACTCTCTGAGAGACGACCAAGAATCATCATGGATAGACGTCTCAGACAAAGAGGACATCTAGAAATCATACAAAAACTGAAATCCTCAATAGCCCCAGGGCCCGATGGCATCACAAACATCGACCTCAAAAACTTTCCAAACAGTTGGTCACCGTTTATCAGCAGGGTCTCCAGTAACTGCGCAAATTTGAGAACAATCCCGAGTTCTTGGACGACAGCAACGATCGTCCCAATCTACAAAAAAGGCAACAGATCGGACCCATGCAACTACAGACCAATTGCCCTTTTGGATACGATCGGAAAGATCTACGGGACGTTACTGTTAAAAAGATTTCAAGATTGGGCAAGGACAGCACCATGTGCGTATCCCTTCCAAGCCGGATGAAAAAAAAAACTCCACAACTACAGTCAACATCATGTTGCTCAGTATAATCAAGAGCAAAGCACTCGAAGGCACATCCAGAATATTTCTTGCATTCATAGATCTAACGCAAGCCTTTGACTTAATTGACAGAGAGAAACTGTGGGCGAAGCTCAAAGCTTGGAGATGCCCGGAAAACATCCTCGCTCCGATAAAAGCTCTACACAAGGAGACCACAATGAGGTTAAAACTGAACAACAACGGTCTACTGTCGGCAGAAATTCCAACGAGCCAAGGAGTGAAACAGGGCTGCCCTCTGCCTCCTGCTCTATTCACAGCGTTTATTGGCGATTTGAAAGACTCAGGCCAAGCCGTCAGAGCTTTCCCCCGAAAAATTGGTGGTGAGCCAGTGCAATGACTGCTATATGCTGATGACATAACCCTGCTGGACCGAACTGAGATAGGACTGCAAAGGCAGCTGAATGATCTCTCTGAGTACATTGAGCAGGCAAACCTGCTAATAAACAAAGCCAAAACAAAGGTCCTCATCCTGGAACAGAACTCGAGAAGATCCAAAACCTTCCACTCGAACTTAGAAAAAGTCAAGGTTGAAACTGACACAAACATCAGATACCTGGGAGCTATGATTGACAGCACAATCTCAGAGAAGACCATGCAAAGGGAACTCTGGAGAAAAGTTTGCTCCCTGACAAAACAGGCCAGTGTCCTGGACAAAAGATACGGCCGCTTCTCGCTGATACCGATACTTAAGTTCTACAAAGCCAAGGTGGTCCCCGCACTAACTTACGGTGGCAACGCCATGCCAACAATTCCGGTCAACATCTGGCAAAAAATGGAGGGTTTTTTCTGGAAATCAGCACTGAACCTGCCAAAATCAACTCAGACAGCTGCTATCAGAAGAGAACTAGGCCTCACCTCCTTAAAAGCGACGGTGGAATTCGGCAGTATATCATTATACAGGAAAACAATTCTTCCAGACACACTCCCTCTTTACAAACTGATAGACACGGAAATCAAACAAGGAAGGTGCAAAATGATAACTAACTGGGCATCACAGAAAAAAAACCAGCTCGAGCTTATTGCATGCACGGAAGAGGACTTGATCCAGAATCCCACCAAAATAAAAAGGAAACTGGCAGAATCGGACTGGATTGCTACCCAAGAAAAAGCCAATGCAAACAAGCTTTTGCTCCATCTCCCACCCTTCTCAATGAAACTAAATTAAACTATGCAACTGCTGCGTAGATTTCCAAAGAAGCCGATGAGACGCACCTTCCTAAGAGCTCGCCTGAACCTCCTGCTCACAAACAAAATCCTACACGTAAGAGGCCAATCAAGTAGATAAACATGTCGGCTATGCAGAACTGACCAGACAGAGACTGTGCAACACCTGCTACTGGTCTGCCCGGCCACCCTACAGAGTCAACAAACATACCTACGCCCGATCTCAGAGACCTACATCGTGAGCGAAGAAGAGGTATGGTGGCAACGATTGATGAGCGGCCAAAAAACATCCTGGTCAATCGCTACAGTGAAGATCCTGCAAGCCGCTCTAATACAATGCAGTAAGGCAAATTCGGAGACCGCAACTTCGACAGAATAACCTGAACTCAAAAACAGCTAAATGAAAGAACAGATCTTTGCATACAGAAAAAGACAAACGAATCCTTGTAAAATCAAGATAACTGGATACAAACAAGTAATAAAAAGAATATATTGACAAACATACAATATAAACCAGCATGCAGACGACAACACAACATATCTCATAGCGTCACCATTGGTGCCATCGAGGAATGGATATATGCACTTTCGCTGGCATTTTATCCCACTAGGACTGAATTGCCTCTGATTTCTTTTGCTTCGCCTTGTTTCTTCATTCAAGAAAAGTTCTTTCCTATTCCTTAGTTAGATGTCATCATGGTGTCCTCTGCTAAATCCATGGTTTTTCTTCTTGATCCCAAACATAACTTTATTTGTTATCTCAATCAAAAAGCAACTTTCTTTCAGAAAAAAAGAGTAAGGATTTCATTTCTCCAATGTACTGCAGCTGTGAAGGCCTTAGTAGGCTGGTTGGAGGCACCCAATTTTGACAGGCCTCCAACTTCCCTCTTCATTCTTTTAAGAGATAAATAGCATTTGACTGCATGGCGAATTATCGGATTACAAAAACCTGAGCATTTCATAAGCATTTCAACCACCCTACCTTCTCTGACTTCACTACCTGTACACAGGTGCATGCTCTTCGAGATAAGCAGATGCCTAATCTGAGAGCTGAAGGTATAGCAGCTCAACTGGTCTTAGACATACGCAAAGTATGACTATTCTCATGGTGCAGCAACCACAGCGGTGTCACTCTCGCTTCTCTGCAAAAGCCTTTTATGCAGTGACTCCCCAGCTTGAAATTCCTTTCTTGTCCCTCTTCTTATGGCCTTTGTATGGCTCTGTTATCGTATCATTTTAAGACCATGGCCCTCATTACGAGGTTGGCGGAATGGGTTTATCGGCACCGGTAATGGAGCCGGTGCCGGTAAACCCATTCCACCCTATTACGAGGTCTCCTCGCGGGACCCGCAATCGGCGCCTAGTAAAATCAGGCGTCCTTACCGGGTCCCGCGAGGAGACCAGGGAGCTAACAACGGTCTTGTTATAAACGGGTCCGTTGTTAGCTCCTTCCCCATTTCCTCGGATGGGAATGGGGATGGACCGGGTCCGGGTTCCTCGGACGAGGAATTACCGGGTCTGCCAAGGTTGGGATGGCCCGTTAAGTCCACATTTGAGGAACTCGGCCCGGTATGCGGTAAGGAGGCAACCATGCCGCTAAATGCGGCATGGTTACCTCCAACCTCCTAATGAGGGCCAATATGTTAAAACTATTTTCATATTTTCGTGACTGTGCTAGGCTGTAACTGGGTCTATTTCATGCTATGGTTCAGCACCACAACACCTTCTGGTCGAGGTTTTGTGCTCTATAAAGGTTTCAAGTAAATCACAAAATTAACACATTGGGCCTCATTACATGGTAGGCGGTAGCCATGGTGCTATTAGCGCCATGGCTACCCCCTTACCGCATTCCGGGTCTGTGTTCTCGGAATAGGGACTTACCGGGTCATTCCGACCTTGGAGGACCCGATAAGTCCAAATTCCGGGAACCATTCCCCATTCCCATTTGAGCCCCTATAGGGCTCAATGGGAATGGGGAAGGAGCTAATAACGGTACCGCACCTAAGATAATCCCTTAGCACCTACCGTGTAATGAGGCCCATTGCCTCATTACATGGTAGGAGGTAACCATGCTGCTATTAACGGCATGGCTACTCCCTTACCGCATACCGGATCCGGGTAGGCGGTATGGGGACTTACCGGGTCATTCCAACACTGGAGGACCTGGTAAATCCCCATGCCAAATACCATTCCCCATTCCCATTCGAGCCCCCGTAGGGCTCAATGGGAATGGGTAAGGAGCTAATAACGGTACCGCAATTTGCGGTACCGTTATTAGCTCTGAAGTCCCTTAGCGGGTCCCGTCCTTAACACCTGGACAGACCAGGCGTTAAGGACGGGACCCGCTGAGGGACCTCGTAGTAGGGCGCTAAGGGATTACCGGCACCGGTGACCTTACCGGTGCCGGTAATTCCTTAGCGCCTACCGTGTAATGCGTTCCATTGAGTAAACACAAGCTATCTTTTCAACACTCAACGTAATCAGTAAATAGATAATTTGTTTACAATATCCCTCATCAAACCTATGAAAACACAAGGCATCTTTTTTACCAAAAAACTAAAATTACAGAAAATGAGGCATAATCCGTTGAAAGCAAACTGTTGCGCATGGAGTGGAATGGTCATCGGTCTGCACGGGAGCAGCAGTGTGGGAAACCGGGTCATGGTTTAATGACCGGTGTGGAAAATGTGCATGTCAGAGGGGGTCAGGGTTGCCTTGTGCAAACTATTGCGCAGAGTGTGGAATGGTCATCGTTCAGCACAGGAACACCAGCGTGGGAAACCGTGTCATGGTTTAATGATTGGTGTGGAAAATGTGAATGTCAGAGTGGGTCAGAGTTGTCTCGTGCAAACTATTGCGCATGGAGTAGACTGGTCATTGGTTTGCACGGGAACACCAGTGTGGGAAACCGGGTCATGGTTTAATGACCGGTGTGGAAAATGTGAATCCTATTGTGTCTGTCCAGTTTGTCACCCCTGTTTATCCAACTTACATATTGATACATGACCTCTTAATTATATTGATTTCTTTTCTATTAGAAATTATTAACTCAAGTTTCATTCTACTATATCTGTATAAGCGATATAAGTTCATTCAATTGCAAAGAGGGTTAATTAGGTGCATGCAAAGGTATGCAATTAGGTTACACACTGAATAGAATCAGATCCATAGACAGGAAATAAACATTGTGACTAACTGATAGTACTAGGTATTAAGGATGTATAAGAACATAAAGTAACGTTGTGCAGTAGGTACATAGGCATAGGCGCCTTAAGCACATGTAAGGTTATGCAATAGGTTTAATGAAGAGTTGAGGATTGGATTGGACCGAGCGATCATTATGATGAAGACCGGGGTGATAACTGTGAGCCCTGCATCACATTAAGAAGAGAATAAAGTAGGATAATAAAATGAGACCCAAGTTGGGCCGACCTGTGGCGAGTAGAGTCTTGGGGTCACTCACTAACCTGCCAGTCACCCAGGACCTTGGTCTGAGCATTCCCTTCATTTTCCAGTTGGCAATAGAACCAACATGGACCTAGATTCCTTCTCTTTTGTTGAGCTGCCAATCACTTGGGCCCTTCGTCATGCTACTCCCCTGGCTCACACAACCTATAAGGGACCATGTGAGTGCACTTGCTCAGATAAGAATCTGCCTGCCTCTACTCACCGCCCTCTGCAACCTATCCACAACAGGAATGCTAGACTTGTCCTTGGCATCAAGCCCAGGGATCGTATCTCTCCAGGACTGAAATCTCTGCACTGGCCCCAGTGGCTGTGAGGATTAAGTTCAAAACCCTCTGCATTGTCCACAAGGCCTTCTGGGGCCGAAATACGTTCAACTCTCTCTTCCCAAATATCTTCCTTCTCTCGCTCTTCGCTCTTCCGCCTCCAACTTCCTCAGTGCCAGTCGCTTTTCTAAGCAACAAGTTGGTGGCAGATTTCTCTCTTCTGCAGGGGCCTCCCTATGGAACTGCCTTCCTGCCTCCCTGAAACTTGAGGAGAACCATCTCCGGTTCTGTAAGCACCTCAAAACCTTCCTCTTTGCTTCTGCTTTCTCTCCCTCTCTCTCCTGCTAAATTCTTGGCTGAAACTGCACTGGTCAAAACTACCTGGCCACCCTTTCTGATCTCGGGTGCAGGTACCGCCAGTTGCACACCTGTACTGCCTCCCTGGCAACCCTTGCACCTAGTTACTGTTTTTCTGTCTCCCTACAGTCCCCCAACCAGCACTTATGTCTGCACTTACCTTGCACTTGCCACCATCCAGCTGTTTTATTATCTTATTTATTCTACTACCCCTTGTACTGCACTTTCCCCTCTCCCTTCCCCCCTTGCACTTTTCTCCTTTCCCCCTTCTCATGCACTTGAGCAATCTGAATACACCTGGCCTAGTAGAATCGGTGTCTGTCATCCCTTATTGTTCCCCCTCCCTTACCTCGTCGCTTCTTGAAACACTTGTGCGCGTTATAAATGCCATATCATATCATATCATATCAAAGGGGAAGCTTGCAGAAAGATATCCCTAGCAACCTTGGGAATCTGAAAATCTGCAGCCTGACACAAGGAAACTGAGTTTATCACAGGTGATCATTATTGCTGACCAGCCCATGGACACACATCCACTGTTTTGGACAGATGGCTGGATCATACTGTCATATGCCGCCTCCCGTGGACGTTATGGTCCAGGGTGCGGCTTGGGGGCTGCCATTGTAGCGTTCCACCACGTTTTCAGACGTCGCTGTAGCCGTCTAGCGTTTTCTTCACTGCGAGTCGGGAAGCTTATCAACCACACCACCCCGATTTACAGTGCGTTGCAACCCGCTTGGTCAGCTCCCTGACTGATTTCTTTCGGGTGCTGTTACGCTAGTTTTCTTTTCTTTTTTCCCCTCTCTCCTCTGCCGCCCCTCGGGCCGCTTCCTGCCTTCCCGTTTCCCGGTCCTCTTGTTTCCCCCTTTCCCTCTTCCTCCTGCTCCCTTGGATCTCTCCGTTGTTGCCTTCCTATCTCCGGCTCCCTTTCTGTTCTTTCTCTGTGCTGTTGACTCCCGCTGGCCGTCATTAATGGCTACCTTTACGGTTCCTTCGGAGCCCACCTTCCACCCGGAATCCTTATGACGGACCTCCGCTGCTGCTGTTCTACCTCTGGGGTTTTTTGTGCCGGCAGGCTTTTTCCCCAGTTTGTCCGTCTCGGAAGAGGGGCCGCGGGTAGTGCTATTCACAGCAGTACACTGTGGCTTCCTTTCGTGAGAAAGACACTTTCTCAGAAAAAAAAGAAAGGAGAAAGAAGGAGAAGGATTATTGTGCTAGAAGACCCCAGATATCATCCATTCAAAACCAATCTTCAGGTGAGGAGGAAGAAAGGGGAGAAAGGTTAAGGGTGGAGATTGAACATTCTCAGAGGGTGACGCATACCCAGCAGTCATGCAAACCCTTGAGGTGTCTGACCTAAGGAAATTGTACATTTTCACTGCATTCAAATGTAGCTGAGAAAGCCTCCCAATGTGCCCCAAAATGCCTTTATTACAACAGATTGGGCACATTGTAGCTGCTTCGGACAATGTGTGATACTGTTTTCGTTTCTCATTCCAATGGCGTGTAAAGATAGGTATTAGCCCTAGAATGTCGAAATTGTAAGTCTACTACTTAATGGCAAATAAAGTCCACGTTTTACTGCAATTCATTGTGTGTACTGGCAGAAAAGGTGAAGTGACCAAGAGGTGCACATTTTAGGCTGCGGGAGGAGGGTGACGTCTCCAGTAAGTAACCAAATGGAATGTTGCACAATGGAGAGGGCAAGGTGCAGAAAGAGTGGGGTGTGGGGGCCAGTGTGAGAAAGAAGCGAAGACCAAGTGCTGTAGAACAAGTCTAAAGTAAGTTAGCAAATGGAATGTGCCGAGATGGAGAGAACAGGAGGGAAATTAAGTGGCCTGGGAAGCCCTGTTAGAAGAGAAGACCAAGTAGTGTGGAGGGTTCTTTTGTAATTAACCAAATGGAAGGTGGTGAGATGCACCAAAGATAACAGGGAGGGAGATATTGAAACGAGGTTTCCTTTGCTGTTCTGATTGCAACCATGTCTGCTGATTAGCCTGTACTGAAAAAGAGCCATAGCATTCCTAAAAATATGTGTGCATTCGAGAAACAGAAGAGATATGGCCAAAGAAAATGAGCCGGTCGCTGTTAGAAACCTGTTCAGAAAGATAAACGTTCAAAGGCTTGAACAATTGAATAGTCTTGCTTTCAGAATAGTATTCTGTAGGTTTGTCTTCTCCCCCTGTTTACCTTGAAGGGTGTGAGTTCTTGATGATGTGCTCCTCCACTTGTGACGTTTCGGTCATACAGGGATGAAAGAGCTTTGTGTAATGCGTACGCCACTGCATAGACCGCGTTGTAAATTGGGTAGCCTTGTGCTCTTAGTCTAGGACCACTGCGATCTCCCAAAATACCCAGATCTTCCTTCCCAGTGCAATTTCCGAAAAGGTCGTAAAATTTTCTATGAGGCAAGTTACACTTAAAATTCCGAAACCAAACATGTTTAAGGAAGTAGTCTTCTGGGTATCTTTCAGGGTTGGCTTTCGAGGAAAAATCTCGGAAACCTGGAATCTCCTGTTTATGAGGGACAAAGGCCAAACTGCCATTGAGCGGAACAGTGTTGAAGTAATACCATTTTTCAAAGCCAAGTTCATCTGTGAAGATCCACACCTTCCCGCGCACTGGAGGCATTTGCTGTATTAATAGACCTATGTTGAAGTGGGCCTTGGCACTGCCATGAAAGACAATGACATTGACTGAACTGCTTCTTAGCGACTCCTGCACTTTATTCAGGATTTGATCTTGGCGGGCCACTGTGGGCATAAATACCACAAAATCAATGCAGCCTCCTTGCTTGGTGATCTCTTCTTGGAGACGCTTGATGATCCCCACGCTGTCTCCCTCCTCCATTGAAAATACACCAATCCAGGTCCAGCCAAAATGTTTTAGCAGCCTGCTGATGGCTATGTGGAGATGCGCCCCACTCGCCACAGTGCGGTAAGTAGAGGGAAACAAGACTCGGTCACTGAGGAATCCATCTCTTGAGCCAGCGCTAATCTGTGGCAAAAGATAGATTTTATGAATCACAATTGAAATGTATCATGTAACATACAGTATGTGCAATTATCATTACATTTATGGAAGGCTGCAATGTCCATGTCAAAACATGTACATCATTTTCCCATTATAGTCTAGGTGTAACATCAGCAATCCCTTGCAATAAGCTAATCACATCACTACTCAACTGCAGTGGCCCATTCTACAGTAGTTGTGATTCCTCCAATGCTACTTTGACAGGCAACTCCTGCCATCTCATTTACTGGGGTTGGTAGATTGAGGTCCTCAGTTTAATAAAGGCAAGTATATTCGTCTGGAATCCACCCAAGGAATCCGCCCAAGGAATCCTTGAAGGCTCCACCCACTCCTGCACTTAACAGTTAACAACGGAGTAAATCACTTAATGAAATAAGGGAGGCAAAAAGACAAAGGGGAGAAGAAGTGACTAGGTCAATAAAGGCAAAATCGAAGGGAGAAAAAAGGGAAATATGTTTTCCATCCCTGCTGCACTGCCCGCATTACATCTGCACAGTTTGTGGGAGCCAGAGCTCCATACCATCATGGCCACCATCCATCCACCTCCCTAGAAGCCACACTCACTGCCCCAGCCTGCTCCTGTTGAGCATTGCGATTGGCTGGTGAGCACTGTATATGGGCTTCTGGGGTCTGAGCCGGAGGTGAAGCCGGTGCGGCCCACTTAAAAGGCCATTGCTCCTGTCTGGGCCTGTCCGGCCATGGCCTCGTACTGCCGAGATGCCATGCTTGTTCCATTACTCTCTACTCATCTTGTGGTAAGAGCATCTCTGTTGGCGCTATCTCTCATTGCCTTGCCCGGCCCACACACTTACTTTATTTCTGTGGCTCGCCTGAGCCTGGTCTACCCCTTCCGTTGTCGCACCTACGCTGCCGCCCTTTGTAAAGTCCCCGGCTAAGCCGTGCATGTGGGCCTCCTGGTGCGCAGTGCGGGAGACAAGAAAAAGCATGACACATGAGCTGCTCAATGCTTCCCAAACTACCGGCATTCCAAATGGGCGGGTCCTTTATTACATCTCATGTCAGCATGCATGTGGGACGTGAGGCCGATATAACATTCCTCCTTTATCCCAATTAACAAAACCTTAACATTAACATTAAGGAAACCATGCGCTGTTCCTGTGTTATCTAGTCTGGCACAGGTACATGCCACTCCCCCAACATGAAACTGAAATAGTCCTATGGGCTCTCACCACTCATAGTCTCTCAGCTTCACTGGAGCCCTCAGGGCTGCCCTCAGGTTGTACCTACTAGGCCTCTGTCTCTGATTCTCCTCCCCCTTCCGGCTACCTTCAACTTGGGGATACACCTCCTCGCCTTCCGATGGGGCATCTGTGTCACAGCCCTGTATAATGTCCCCCTCAGTCCTCTGTCTTGGAATGTGCCGTGAGTGTTCACCGTCCTCGCGCTGCTGTCTCTCCCAGTCTGTCCACATTTCATCTGGTACCCAGTGTTTCAAGACGTGTCTGGTACCCAGCTGGCCATACTTACTATGTTATTAGTCTATTATCCCATGCACAGACTCTCCCCTCTCCCTTGCACTTTCCCCCTCCCCTTCCCATGCACTTGCGTGATCTGAATGACACCTGGCCTAGTAGGATTGCTGTTTGTCTTCCCTCTGTTCCACCCACCTTGCCTCGTCACGTCTTGAAACACTTGTGTATAGGCGCATTATAAATGTCATATCATATCATGCCATACCCTTTTGAACCAGGCAGCTTTTCTGGCAATAGTCTAATGCCCTTAGTTCGCTGTCACCATCGTTCCTTCAGTTCTAATTACCCTCCATGGTGTGTGATCATATTGTGTTTCTAACTTTGACTTTGTGGGTTTTGTAACACGAGTACTTGGTCGCGAACCTTGTGCTTGGATTCTCTCACATTTCTCCTGATGCTTTTGTTTTTGTTGATTGCCTCTTAGCTTATATACGTTGACTGTCGAGGTCATCCACACTCCTGTTGGGGTGATGTGGTACGGATGAATTTAACATTGTTCCCTGCATCTGGTCTCCTGGGGGTATGTTTGTGGAGCTGTGAGAAGTTACTCTGGAGTTCTGTAGAAATCGTTATAGGTTGACTCACCATGGGCTGTTCTGGGCTCTGGATATGCGTAAGACTTTGTTGATTGTCCTCATGAATCTCTCCACATCCCCATTCACTTCTGGCCACCTGGGCGTGATGTGGTGGTAATGGATGTGTAGGTCGTCCATGTATTTCTTTATCTCCATCCCCTGGAAGGGTGGTCTATTGTTGCTCCTGATGTACTTTGGCAGTCCGTGTGTGGCGATGTTTTTTTCGAGTCCTGGGATCACACTTTCCGCCTCTGTTGAGGATATTACCTCCAGCCCCGGGCATAACGAGTAGTCATCAATAGCCACCACAGTGCAGAAGTCAATGCTGAAGGCTTCCCACCTTGATGATACGCGCTCCGCTGACTGGATTGTTTCAGTGTTTGATGGTGCCCCTGTTATTTAGCTTGGGTGGCAGGATGTGATGATCTCCTCCACTTTGGCGTCTATATGGGGGAACCGCACTCAGTGTTGTATCCTGGCCTTTGATCTGACCATTCCTTGATGTCCTTCATGCGTGAGTGGGACAATCCTGTCTTGTAGACTGATGGAGATTACTATGCGTGCACTCCTCAGCATCAATCCCTCGCTGGTGACTGACAGTTCCTGTCTTACCTGGAACATTCCAGTGAGGAAATCCTTGGCAACCGGCATGCGCTTGTGCACATGGCGGAGGAATGATTTCCATTGTCCCACCATTATTGTGTCTTTCACGATCGATGTCACAACATGGGTCGCTCTGCGTGGCCTCTACGATGTCCGCCATGCTGATCGGCATGGGCTTCATGGCATTGAGGATCTGCAAATGTGTTCATCCGTCTCTTCTGACTCATCCACTTTGCAGAGTGTAGCGGCCCTTGGATTCCTGGATAGGAAATCCGCCGGGTTGACCGTCCCTGCTTGGTATGCCAGTTCAAAGTTGTATTGTTGGAGGTATAGCAGCCATTTCTCAATTCTGGTTGGAGGTTGTGCTGATGACCCAATGAAAATTGGAATTAGAGGCTTGTGGTCAGTGTAGGCTTCGAATTTCCGACCATAGAGATAGATGAGAACATTTCACAGCCCCAAAGGACTGCTATGGCCTCCTTCTCTATATGTGAGTACCGTTGTTCAGTTGGCATGAGAGCTCTCAAGGTATAGGCGATGGGTCTGGTCTCACCTGTTTGCGATTGTTGGACTAGGATTGCCCCGCGTTCAACGGGACTCACATCCACGTACATTTCTGTTGTCAGGGTCGGATCATAGTATGCCATGGTTGTGTCTGATGACAATGATGTTTTGATCCTTTCAAATGCCTCCTTGCACTTGGGGCTCCAGTCCCATTAATGTTCGATCTGGTGAGTTCTCTGAGTGGTTCTGACATGGTTGCGAGTTTGGGAATGAATTTCCACAGTATGTGGCCATGCCCAGGAAAAAGCACCGATTTTAGGCGGCGCATGTGTTGTTCTCTGTCTCTGGCGTGAATGAGGATGTCTTCGCTGACATCCTCATTCTTGCCAAAGAAATGCTGCGCATGCAGGACGTGAGGCGGATATAACACCCTCCTTCCATTCATCGAGGAGGAGTTTTCTTGGGAGTGTCTTCCCTTTCCATGCAAAGCCATTGTGCAGCGTGATTTTTCCATCAACCTAAGTGTGAGCTGCCCAGCAGGTCACCTCTCTACGTGTGACGTCCACTAGCGGTCCGGACCCTGTTTCTCATGGGCCTTGGTCGCCCCCCTCTCCACCTCCTACTGCACGGAGTATGTCTGTTCTGCTCCCCCGAGCACCCATGACTTGAGACATGAAGACACTCTGTGAATCTTTTAACTGCATTTTAACTCATTTTTTGGGCTGCTGGAAAATCAAATCCTGTTGTTTTTCACCACATGTTTATCTGCCTTTTTAAACTGCATTGTGTTATAATGGTTTCTAGCCGTCCTCCCATCCTGTTGTTTTTAACTGCACTGTGAAAAATCGAATCTGTCCTGCCTTATGATTGCTTCCACTGCCCTGTTCTATCTCGCCTCCAATCTGTCCCTTACCCTTCCCCTCCTTCTTTTTATGTCACTGCACTCACATTATCTGAAATGCTGTCAGGCCTAGTATGATAGTTTTTGTTCTGTCTGTCCCTTCCCCTCTACTGCCCCCCCCACCCCCTCTCTCCTTCTTTTTATGTCACTACACTCGCATCATCTGAAATGCCGCCTAGCACGATAGTTTGTGTTGATCATTCTGAATGACTCAAGGCCTTATAAGAATGATTATTGTATTTTTACCCATGTTCCCTTCCCTGTCTTGAAGCGCTTTGAAACACAGTTCTGTGTATAGACACCAACCAATAAAATGAATAAAATAAAGAACAATATAAAGGTAGTGGAAATAGGAGAGGCAAAGGAAAAGTGGCAACAAGAATACAGTGCTATAATAAACAGCAGAAAAGGAAAAAAGAATAAGAGAAAGGACATCATAGAAAATAAAAGGAAAGAAAGCGACAGGTTTAAAAAAAATGTTTTATTAGTATATTGGTTTATTACAAACTTTTCACTTTCATAATGTTCTTTATCAAGGCAAAATAATGCAACAATCAGCGAAAAAAGAAAGAAGAAAACAGAGAAAATAAAACAACAGAAAAAGACAACAGAGCAGAGCAGAATCAGACATTTTCCAGACTGGATATCTCCTTCCAGAATTGTAAAACTTTAAAAATGAACAATTTTTGTTCTCCCAAAATCGGTGAGTTCCAACGATCATCCGAATTAATGAGAGCGAGTTCAATGGAAGTGGGGCCCAATAGTTATTTCTAATCACAGTCAAGGCTGAGCAGTCCATCAGCAGATGTCTCAATGTTTCTTCATGAGTGGTATCATCGCAGAAGCGACAGGAGACTGGGTGACCCGTCAGTTGTTTTCGATGTGACAAGACCTCTCTGGTTTAGTCTCAGATGGAGAAAAAGATCTTTGTACAAGGGAATTTCTTTAAATACATTGGCAATTGGTACAGCGCCCGACTTTCTACTGGTCAATTGATCGAGAGTTTATAGGTAGCTATCTTCTTCTGGGTTTCCATCCAGTCAATCCTTGCATTTGACTTTCCACCGATTAAGAAGGGCATTTCGCTGAGTTGTAATGGATACCTTAAGAATGTCCACTTGTGGGAGGTATTCATCCAAGAGGGTATTTCGATATAGGTCAATAGATTTTCAAATAACCATTGAGTGCATTGACTAGCAAGTCAATTAACATTGAGAAGCAAGCTCAGATCTTATTCTAGCTACCAGAAAGTATTGTGGTAGCGAAAGAACTTTCCTCCAAAAATATCCTTCCAGGAGATCCCAAATCCACCATGTTAGATTAAGCGCAGTCTCTGCTCTGTATGTCAAAATAGGAGTTACCTTTTGATGGTAGAAAGTAAGAACAGGGATTATGGAGAATTTCCTTATTTTTTGAGGAGCACTAAGGTTTGTTGTGCCAGGGACCGGGCCTTTGTTCTTAAGCACTCTTCCCACTCATGTTCATTAATACTCAAATGTATCCAAACTCCTAGATACTTGATGGTATGAACCTGGACTGCTTAAGTTAAGTCTAGGAATATGGAGAATTTCTCTTTGATAGTTTGTTGCAAAAATACATTATCTGAGTTTTGGTCACATTTATTGCTAGCCCATTTTCAGTAAAATAGGCCTCCAGTACCTTTAGTCTTCTTTGCAACCCGATCAGAGTTTTATCTAGTAAGACCAGGGCATCAGCGTATATCATCCAAGGCACTGGAATCCCATTCAAGATCAGGGGGTGCACTCTGACTTCTTCTAGGCTAACAGCCAGATCTGAGATGTAGAGATTAATCAAAATGGCGGCCAAGGGGCATCCCTGTTTTAATCCATTCCAAGTGATATTTTCTACAAGATAGCACAAGTTGCCGAAAGTCTCACCTGCACTGAGGTAGTTGAATAGAGTGCTCATATTGCCACTGCTAGGTCTGGCGGACAAGTCCATGTCTGTAATTTGGCCCACAGTTTATTTCGAACCACGCTGTCAAAGGCCTGTTTAAGGTCAATAAAGGCCATGTATATTTTCTTTTGGATCTGATCGCCTCCAATTTTAATAAGTTAAGCACAAAGAGATTAACATTAGTCCCCACCCCTTTCACAAATCCAGTCTGTCTGGGATCGTTCCTACTAGTTTATTTGGAGCAAGTAGTCAGGCAGAGGAAAATAACAGAGGCAAAAAGCTTTCCCAGTGGATCTAGTAGCGCAATTGGGTGATAGTTTGCTGGAGTTGATCTGTCTCCCTGCTTAAAGATTGGAATTAGTACCATAAGTTTGCTGGAGTTGATCTGTCTCCCTGCTTAAAGATTGGAATTAGTACCATATTTTTCCAGGATTCTGGAATCTGTTTGTTATCCATTTTTGCAGCAATAAGCAGTGAACAACAATCCTGTTTATCAGGATTGTCTTTTAGTACAGTGTTGAATAAGCCATATGGGCCAGGAACTCTTGAGGTATTCAATTTTAGCATATAGAGTTGCAAAATGGAAAATTCATGCTGATTCTGGAACTGCAGATGTAAAGAGGTTAAGTGTTCTGTATTGACCATTCAATAATGATCATAGTTCTCGTGTGTTATGGGTGGCCAAGGTGTTTATGATTGTTTCTGCATCCCTTTTTTTATTTTATTGTATATGGTTTACAAAGGAAACCTTTACAAAAAAAAGGAAGACATACATTATAGCTAAATTTAATTTATACAGACAGTATATTAAAACAGTATAATTGAAAAAAGAGAAAAAGAGATCTCAATTCTGAGATAAAGAATCATAGCACAAAAAGAACACATTTTAAAAGCTTCAGTGCAATTTAAAATTCAGCAGAGTGATTTAAAATTAGGAAAGCATCTTCAAGTTACTTACAGGGTAATATTAGCAGGAATATCACAGAAAATTCAGATTTTATATTAATACAAGGGAAAAATAGCATTAGATAAAATTCATCATGCAAATTAATCAGAGAGGAGGGGCATACAAATCTAGAGCTTTAATAAAACCCGCCACAGCAAGCCCATCCTTAATATTAGTTATGGAAGTACATATTGACCAGATAAAATTATCTGCCCCCAAATGGCCCAATGTGTTGAATCTAGCTAAGTATTTGTCCCTTAGACCTTTTAGGGCAGCACATTCTAAGAAGAGATGTCGAGTAGACTCAATCACCCCAGGAGTATTGCAAAAACGACATGTCGGGTAGAAATCATTAAACTCCTTGCTTCTATGTAAAACTTCCCTAGTGGCAAGGAGATTCTATCTAAGTTTGAGGAGTAGTACACGGTAATAACGATTTGGGAATTGAGTCAGGATAAAAGAAAGTGATCCTCTCTTCCTATGATCGAATTGTAAGTCACTGAGAGAAGGATAGGTATGGAGTTTTTCGAGGATATTGCTCCAATCATGACTAAATAGACATTCCTTAACCCTATTGGGATTGGTTAGCAGAGCATCCCTACCAGTAGAAAGATCAGACAAGGTCTTATCACAGAGATCACTGAATCTAGTAAGGTATAGATTTCGATACATAGGTCCCTGTGAGAAGATCACCTGTCCCACATCAACACAGAGGGTATCTGATTTGGGAGAGAGCAGGGCTGAGAAAAGTGTAAGAACTCTCCAGAGAATCCTAGCTCACATTGAAACCAACCCGAGTTCGTATGTTATGGCCACTATTGGAACACAATTTGGCAGTTTCAAAATTTTCCTCCAGTAGATACCCTCAAGAGAGTCCCAGAATGTCAAAAGTTCCAAATAATGGAGTTCCATACCATAGAGTAACTTTGGGCTAACCTTTCCCTTGAAGAAATCTACTACAGGTTTGAGGGAAAACATGCAACATTTATTGTCTAACCTTATGGATTGGGAGATGAGCGGGAGCAATTTGTGTCTGAGAAATCGTCTTAGTTCAGTCGCCGATGGTTGGGCAAGAATAAGAAAACCCAAATAGAGAGTTTTGTGTGCTCTGATGATATTTTCACCACCTATTTTCCACACCTTGCTATTCCCTTTTCGTCCCCTAGAAAAGACCATTGTACGGGTTTTAGTCGGGTTGATCTTCAACCCATTGAGAATGGCGTATTCTTCAAATTTACAGATGAGCCTCTGTAAGCCGACTTTGGTATGATCAAAAAGAAGAAAGTCATCGCCATATGCCAACCATGAGAGCCTTAGATCCCCCAATGTTGCCCTCACCATGCCAGTATTTCCCCAGAGATTCACCTACATCTGCCATATAGAGGATACAGAGGCAGGGAGCTAAAGAGCAACCCTGTCTAATTCCAATACGAGTCCTTATCCTTCTGGACAGTGTTCCTGCCAAATCAATCCTAATATGGGCCCCCGAATTCTCATACATTGCCATGACAAGAGAGAGAAGACCAGCTGGGATCCCCCATTTAGTTAGCTTTTCCCAAAGTCTTGACTTGATTACCAAATCGAAGGCATTTGACAAATCGATAGAGGCAACATAAAGAGAGCCATCATATTTACCCCAAGCAGTGCTTTGTAGGGCAGTTAGAATGATGCCATTAAGATTAGTTGAGTGGCCAGCCCTGAAACCAGTTTGTTGCTTCGGGAGAATATGATTTTCCTTGATCCAGACGTTGAGATGGGAAAGAAGCATAGATGCAAAAAGCTTGCAGTCCGCATCAATAAGAGAGATCGGTCTATAGTTTTTGACCAAAGTTCGTAACCCTCTCTTATAAAAGGGAACAATATGTGCGGTCTGCCAGCTGGTTGGTACTTTGCCAGAGTTAACAACATCTTGAAATAACAGGGAAAGGAGCTTGGCCCAAAGTTCTGGTTCAGCTTTTAATGTGTTGTTAGTTAAGCCATTAGGCCCCGGGGCCCTCGATTTTTTAATTTTAGAAATAAGACCAAATATTGTCTCATAATCAATTACAGGCTTCCAGGAGTCATTTACTACATTCTTCCCAGAGTTACATAATTCTAGTCCCTCTCCCCCTGTATCGAACAGATCAGTGTAGTGCTCTACCCATTGAACCTCCGGGATAGCATTCAACTGATCAGCATCCGGCACAGCATCTTGACTAGAGAGAATAACCCAAAATGCCCTCAAATCTCTTTTCATTAAAACTTCAAGCATGTGCTCCGCATCATTTTGTAGCATAATAGATTTTCTTGATTTACAGTAATTTTTGTATTTTTGGCGGATAGCTTTAATTATTACTTTTTAATTATCCACTCAGTGTCTATAGCTTGTGCCTCTCTAATAAGTTTCTGGATGTGGGCCTTTTCTTTAGCCAGTTCTAAATCAAACCTATGTGGATGAGATTTGTTTGGGATACCCTTCCTAAGTAAACCAGAGATACTGTCATGGAGAGCATTAAGAAAACTGTCAAAATGGACAGTATTAAAAACTGCTAATTTCCAGGAAAAGGAGGTATGATTAAAAGAGGAGATCAATTTACAGTTCAGTAGTTTGATGTTTGTAGGTGACCAACGTACTCCTGTCTCTTGTCCCACGGTATTAAGGTGGCAAGGCCCCCCAGCGGGCAGAAACCTCATGGGAAAAGGGCACAAAAATGAAACTGACAGTATTCCATGGTCACTCCATGGATTAAAGAAAACCTCAACTTCAGATGAGAGAGAAAACAGAGAATGATCTACGTAAACATAGTCAATAGTGGATGTTGACACATTTCTACGCCATGTAGGAGAAGGTGAGGAAGTAGCCTCATAATAACCATTGACACATATTAGACCAACCGAATCCAGAGCAAGATTCCAAAGTCTACCCCAAGCAAATTTCTGACCTTGACGGATGTCATCCTCCATAGCCATACCCAAATCGTCATAATTGGTTTCAGAAGAAATTGAGCAATCAGAGTTAAGATCACCAGCCAGAATCACTTTCCCCTTAGGATGTAGAGATCTCCAGGAGAGTAGCATACCCGTTAGCCTTTCCAGAAACGGCTCAAGTGCAGCAATACCTTTGTGCCAGTATACATTAATCAAAAGGAGATTCACCAAATGTCATGATGCCCGCTCCCGAGGAGCCAGTTCAAGCCCTGCGTCCCCAAAAGCAGACATCCAGTCCCCAAGGAAGGACCCAGCAACCCCATATAGGGGCCCTTTGGACAATGTCCTGGCGCCTGTGGCGCCAGGCTCATAAAAGACATCTGTCCTGGCGCCACAGGCGCCAGGCTCATTATGGGAGTGCTTGGGTGCACTTACCTGATGCAGACCATGCTGCAGGATCCCGGCCTCCTTGAGGCCTGAAAGGAACTACTTTACCTGTGGGACTTATTTACCATCCTGGCGTGGTCGGGGAAGGATACATACCTGATTGGAGGAAGGATACATACCTGGAACTTCTTCCAAGGCTATTTAAACCCCACCCGAACAGCCACACGTGCTTTGCGCTGTTCTGCATCTAGCAGCTGGACGCTCACCGTGTCTGCTCCTGCATCCTGACTTCTGCCACGCCTGCCAGCATCCTGGATCACCTGCAAAGGAAGAGAAGAAGAGAACAGAAGAAGGAAAAGTCCTTACCTGCTAAATCCGCATCCCGCAGACATCTCGCCGACAATCCTGAAAAGGAAGACTTTAATTTAAAAGCTCATTGCGTCGATCGCTGCAGCGCCGCATTCCACTCACCTTTACAGGGCGCCTCCATGTTCAGCAGCGATCATCCGGATTCGCAGTCACGCCCCAGCCTTCCTACAAATTCCCACCCAGGCGCTATGGAAAGTTCTGAGACTGATCAGTTGGCCCAATTACTGTGGGAATTACGGGCCGAAGTACATGCTGCTCGTCAAGAGACTAATGCCCTCAGGAGGGAATTAATAATATCAAAGGAAAGAACTGATGACCTGGCCAGACAGCTTTTTCAAGGTCAAGCTGGGCAAACTCCTCTACCCGGTTCCGGAGGGAACCCCGCTCCTGTGGTTTCCAGTAACCCTGTGCAGATTAATCTACCTGGAAACATGCCGCTGGCCCCACCTGAACGCTTTGCTGGGGACCCCAAATGATTCGCCGTATTCATGAATCAGTGTCGTTTGCACTTCCTATGCAGACCTGGGTCCTTCCCTAATGATCAGACCAAGGTAGCCTTTGTATTGTCATATCTCAGCGGCTGCGCTGCCGATTGGTCAGTTCCACTGGTTTCTCAAGATGACCCGATTCTCCGTGATTTTCAAAGGTTTCAAGCAAGCATGGAAAGGTTATTTGCTCGACACTCTCAGGGGCAGGCTCTGGATGACGAACTTCTATCCCTGCGACAGGGCAATCAGGACCTCCTATCCTATATTGCAACCTTTAATAGACTAATTGTGGAAACGGGATGGCCAGAGGATAAAAGAGTCACGTTGTTTTATCGAGGCCTTCGCGGAGAACTTAAAGATGTCTTGGCCCAAGTTGTAAATCCGCCCCGAGAATGCACAGAGTATATAGACTTAGTGGTCCAATTGGATCACAGACTTCAAAACAGAAAAGCAGATCGGTCCAGGTTTCAGACCCGGGTGTTGGTCAAGACCCATGCTAATCCCAAGGGAGTTGATGTCTCTGAGCCTATGCAAATTGGAGGGGTTAAAGGACCCTTAACTCAAAAGGAACGTGAAAGGAGGCGGCAGTTAAAATTATGTCTTTATTGTGGGAATTCTGGACACTTTCTACGAGATTGCCCGGCAAAACCGCCCCGAAAGGCGGTTGGAGCCGCTGATAAAAACCATGAAGACTCTGTTTCGGGAAACAACTGCGCCCGACAAGTGTAGGGGTCCGCTTGCCGTGCTTGAAAACTAACTCTCAGACCTCGCATTTCATTGTGCCAATGGTTCTCCTATATCCAGAACAGCCTAAGCGGTTGCATGCAATAAAAGCATACATCGATAGTGGGGCTATTGGAAACTATTTGGATCGTGAATTGGTCTCTAGGATTAACCTCCCTCTCCGTCCTAAAACCAGCAAAGATGTCATCACCACAGTCGATGGAACTGAAATTGCCTCTGGACCGGTAACACATTCCACTACTGAGGTGACTCTTATTGGTCCCGACGGCCATCGGGAGGGTGTTGTGTTTGATGTAATCAAGGCTCCACACTTTCAGGTTATTCTTGGAATCCCTTGGTTAGAGACACATAATCCTCGAATTGATTGGCGAGCTAAGAGAATAACCTTCCCGCATTGTACACAAACCTGCTACCCAGAAAACCTGAAGATTAATCTAGCATCTGTAACCTCTGCCTCCATGCAACTACCTCCGGAATACCAAGACTTTCAGGACGTCTTCCAAAAGGAACAGGCCAACATTTTACCTCCTCACAGATCGTACGATTGCCAAATCGATCTGGTGCCCAGTGCACAACCCCCGTGTAGCAAGATTTATGCCCTTACCGAACCTGAGAATCTGCATTTGAGACAATATTTGGATCAATACCTAGCTAATGGTTTTATTCGCCCGTCAAAGTCCCCGGCATCCTCGGCTTTGTTCTTCATGCCCAAAAAAGAAGGCGACCTTAGAACTTGTATCGATTACCGCGCATTGAACCAGATAACGGTTAAAAACCGTTATCCTCTGCCTCTGATCCCTGAACTCCTTGACCAGGTGAAGGACGCTTGCATATACATCAAGTTAGATCTCCGGGGGGCTTATCATCTGGTACGAGTTAAAGAAGGCGACGAATGGAAAACTGCCTTCAGTACTAAATACAGATTATTCGAGTACCAGGTGATGCCTTTCGGATTGTGTAACGCGCCGGCTGCCTTCCAATACTTCATGAATGATGTCCTTCGGGAACTCATCGATGTTTGTGTTGTATTATATATCGATGACATTCTGGTGTACTCCTCTTCGGAATCTGATCACAGAAAACAGGTCAGGGCAGTACTTGAAAAACTGCGCCAACACAAACTATTTGCTAAATTGGAGAAATGTGTTTTCCATACAGAAGTCGAGTTTCTAGGTTTCATCCTGACACCCAAAGGAGTCCGAATGGACTCAAGAAAAGTGGATGCCATCCTCAAATGGCCATCACCTAGCTCTGTAAAAGGGGTTCAAAGCATGCTCGGCTTTGCCAATTTCTATCGCAGGTTTATCCCGGAATTTTCACGCGTGGTACAACCCATTACTGCACTCTTGAGGAAAAATAAACGTTTTGAATGGTCTGAAGAAGCCGAGCAGGCCTTTCAGGATTTAAAAGCTAAGTTTATCTCTGCACCTATATTGAAACACCTGCGTCCAGATCTCCCTTATGTCGTCGAGACTGACGCATCCAGCCTAGCCATGGGAGCTGTCCTGTCCCAAAGAGATCCCGAAACCAACCAACTGCATCCCGTAGCATTTTGGTCCAGAAAATTCTCGGCACCCGAGGTTAATTATGCAATCATGGACAACGAACTGTTAGCCATTAAGTCCGCTTTTAAAGCCTGGCTGCATTATCTGCTTGGCGCTCGACATACCATCACAGTGATCACTGATCACCGGAATTTACAGTATTTGAAAACCGCCAAGGCTCAGTCATCACGGCAGCTCCGATGGGCTTTGTTTTTCGCTGAATTTGATTTCGTGATTACCTATCGACCTGGCTGCAAGAATGGCAAAGCAGACGCCTTATCCCGAATTGGAATGGGAGAATCGGATACAAACTCAGAACCAGTACCAATAATTCCCGAACAGAGGATTCTAGGCATGACTTCGTTACAGACGCTTGAAGACATTCAAGCCAGAGTGAAACAACTCCTGGACCCTACAACCTTACAGGAATGGATACAAAAGGGATCAGACTTTACCATAGATAATGGTTTACCTTATTTCCAAGGACGCTTATTCCTGCCACATAAGGAATTACACAAACTAGTTATTGCCGGTTATCATGATACATTAATAGAGGGACACCCCGGTATTGCCAAGACAGAGGAAAAGGTGAAATGACAATTTTGGTGGCCCTCTTGGCGAAAAGATGTTAAATCTTTTGTGATGTCCTGTGGTGTTTGCGCCCAAAATAAAAGTCAAAAGAAAAGACCAGCCGGTCTCCTTCAACCTCTAGACATACCACCAGCACCCTGGCACACCCTATCAATGGATTTTATTACGGACCTGCCTCCTTGTTCGGGGTACAATGCTATTCTGGTAATTGTGGATTTGTTTTCCAAAATGGCCCACTTTATTCCTTTGAAAGGTTTACCTTCAGCTTCTGTCCTAGCCAAAGAATTCCTCGAAAATATTGTTCGGCTACATGGATTCCCATCTATACTAATCTCTGATCGGGGAAGCCAATTCATTTCCCACTTCTGGCGCAAATGTTGTCAAATGGCGCAGATCGACGTAAGATTATCGACCAGTCACCACCCTCAGACCGATTGGTCAGACCGAGAGGACAAATCAGACCCTTGAACAGTACTTCCGGTGTATGTTACAGCAATCTGAAAGCAACTGGAAAGACATTCAGTGGATAGCCGAATACGCATATAATAATTCGGTACACTCTGGAACTGGCCACAGTCCTTTTTATACTTTGTTTGGGCATCACCCTCGAACCTCAAACCTTGACTCACCTCAGAACCTCGGAATGCCTGCAGTAGAACATCTGCATTCTACAATTACCCAAGCCTTCAAAGAGGCAACTACGCATTTACAACAAGCCAAGAGAAAATACAAGGAGAATGCTGATCTACATCGGAGCGAAGCACCTCCGTATCAGATTGGGGATCAAGTGTGGTTAGCTACCAGACATTTACCACTCAAAGGGCCTCGAACTTTTAACCCAAAATATCTGGGACCTTATTCTATTACGGCAATAATTAACCCAGTGGCTGTTAAACTTGGTTTACCAGCTAGTATGCGAATTCACCCTGTTTTTTATGTGTCACTTCTGAAACCAGTGGTACCCAGAACCCGACTACTCAAACCTCCAGAACCTATTCTAATAGATGGGGAGCCCGAATTCGAAGTGAAGAACATTTTAGCCTCAAAAATGTTTGGGTCAAAACTGTTCTACCTAATTGATTGGAAGGGGTACAGACCTCAGGAGAGGTCGTGGGAACCCAGCGACCATGTGCATGCACCTCGATTAGTCAGGAAATTCCACCGACTCTTCCCAGACAAACCAAAACCCCCGGAGGGAACAACCTTGGGAGGGGCCTTGGGGGGGAGTGCTGTCATGATGCCCGCTCCCGGGGAGCCGGTTCAAGCCCTGCGTCCCCAAAAGCGGACATCCAGTCCCCAAGGAAGGACCCAGCAACCCCATATAGGGGCCCTTTGGACAGTGTCCTGGCGCCTGTGGCACCAGGCTCATAAAAGACATCACTCCTGGCGCCATAGGCGCCAGGCTCATTATGGGAGTGCTTGGGTGCACTTACCTGATGCAGACCATGCTGCAGGATCCCGGCCTCCTTGAGGCCTGAAAGGAACTACTTTGCCTGTGGGACTAATTTACCATCCAGGCGTGTTCGGGGAAGGATACATACCTGATTGGAGGAAGGATACATACCTGGAACTTCTTCCAAGGCTATTTAAACCCCACCCAAACAGCCACACGTGCTTCGCATTGTTCTGCATCTAGCAGCTGGACGCTCACCGTGTCTGCTCCTGCATCCTGACTTCTGCCACGCCTGCCAGCATCCTGGATCACCTGCAAAGGAAGAGAAGAAGAGAACAGAAGAAGGAAAAGTCCTTACCTGCTAAATCCGCATCTCGCCGACAATCCTGAAAAGGAAGACTTTAATTTAAAAGCTCATCGCGTCGATCGCTGCAGCGCCGCATTCCACTCACCTTTATAGGGCGCCTCCATGTTCAGCAGCAATCATCCGGATTCGCAGTCACGCCCCAGCGCCTAGGGAGAAAAAGATCAGAACAAAAGGTGAGAGAGAGAAGGGAATAAGGAAAGCTAAATCTCCATGTTAAGACTTACCTGTTGATTCATTCCCTCTTCATTTCGGGTCCGCGCCGCATCCTGGCATTTCCGGACCCTGGCCCCTAAGGGGACAAAGAGACATCAGTGTTAATGAGCGAATGAAAAGACATTACCAAAAAACGCTCATTAAAGACTTACCTGATTTCTACAAGGATTTCACCTCTCATCTCGGGTCGGTGCCTGTTCCCCGGCATTCCGTACCCCGGCCCCTATGGGGAAAAAGACACTAGCATTAGTACATTAATGCATGGACACAAGGGGAACCTCTTATCAAAAACTTACCTGGAAGCCAAGCAAGTTTGGTTCTCACCAATCCGAAAATCCAGTGAAGTAACTGGATACCAACGCGCCCCTGCATCAGAAGCAGGATGGAGAGTTCGTCCTTCCAGACCCTAAGAAGGATACTTCTGCGAGCCAGACAAGCCAGATTTGGGGGCCCGGTCCAGTCCGTCTTCCGAACCATGCGCTTCACCTTAGAAGAGGTCACAGCAGCGCGAACCAGGCCAGCGCCTCCGTGGGAGTCAGGTGAGCGTAACACCAAATGATCAAGAGAGATAACCTCCAAAGCCAAAATACCAAAGGGCGTATCAGGGAGAACCTTATTCCTAAAACCAAAAGAGGTTCTAATTCCTATAAGAAGACCCCCAGAGGCCCTCCCTCCTAGACTAGATTTAGCATTTTGAGAATAAATGTCAAAACCATCTAGGACGGGGGTTGAGAGCATCCAGGTTTCCAGTAGAAAAAAACAACGTGAAGCCCTAATCATGCTTACAGTATCCAAGTTCTTAAAAAGATGAGAATTTCCCCTGGAGTTCCAGGAGAGGAAGGTGAAACTATTCGCTGGGAGAACCTTAGAGGACACTTCAGAGTACTTTGAAGAGAACTCATTTCCACAGACCTGAGGTAACCTGGGCCCAGCTTCTTGTATTTCCATTGAATCTGGGCGTGAATTGCCTCTGTTGGTACTGTGGAGCTCTTTCCGGATGGTAGACCATAGTAAGGTTTCCCCTATATTCTTCACACCTTCCATTATTATCAGAGAACTGATTAGATTTTAATAGGTTTACTTCAAAACCAAGTTGCTTAATACCTTCCCTTTGCCCCATTATCAATTCTGATACCACTCTTGATTTGGGAGAGAAATTACTCACATCTACCCGACCCTGGATGGGAAAACGAACACTTTCCATATCATAACTAGAAATAAGAGAAAGCGAGGGAAGTTGGTGGAAAATTTTTAAAATATTACCACGATTGAGACAGATTGACATATCTTGACCCCAGAGGCTAGTAATCTGCAGAGTGTCAGGAAAATCTTTAGCCTCCACTAAGTGAGGTAGTGAATCAGTGATTTTTTTGGTAAACTGACTTAAGGAGTCAGCCTACCAGTCACTACCCCTTTCGCCCCTAAGTATAGCCCTATTTTGGATTGCTTTTGGTCCCACAGGATATCTTTCACACAATGTGGAAGAATTTCTATTTTGGGCAGATTCAGCTCCAGGAGGAGCATCTTCATAGGTAATGAAAGGGCCAGTACTAGACATAGTTGGATGAACTAGATTAAGGGAATTAGGGGCATAGAGACCCCCCACTGGTCTAAATCCCGTTCCACACTCCCCCATTGTAAGAGCAATATTGGTATAATGACCACCATGAAGGGAAGAAGAATGGGAAACCATAGAAGAAGAAGTAATAATGGGAGCCCTGTCCTGCAATGGACTTTTGTTCAGATTCGGCACCACTTCATTAGCAGATTTAGGACCGAGAAACTCCTGAAAGAGATGTTTTACCATATCGATATTGACCAAATTGGCCGAAATCGGAGTGGTAGTAATCTCTAGATGGGGAAGATCTACCCCAGATATAGAATTACTAGGTATAATTAAGGATTCCACGGCCAAAGAAGATTCCCGCGGCTTAATAACAGTATCGATATTCGGTTCAATTAAGACGTTGATAATAATCGGCTCTGATGGAATTGAAACTATTTCCGAAGGGCATGAGGCAAGAGGGTCCTCAGCCCCCAAATATTGCCCACTGCTGAAGGAGGAACCGTATTATTAATCATAGTACCGTCTACGGGAACATCAGGTGGATCGGGTACAGCAGAGATAGCAGGTTGTACAATAAGTACGCCCGGAATAGCCACCGTATTAGAAACAGGGATCACAGAGGCCGGTAATTCCATAGGGTTCGCAGTCCCTTTAGAAACGAGACAAGGAGTTACAGAGGCCAAAGAATTTACTGAAAATACATTTTTAAAGAATTGATTAGTGAAGGAAGACATTTTTTTCATATTCTTCTGATTTTTAGTTTTCTTTATTTGCTGGTTCAGTTGTTTTTTCCCTATGCAAGCAAAACCTTTTTGGTGTGCCATTTCTTTAGTAAGATCAATAGAATAAGGTAATTTCTCCGAACAAGAATCGGATTTAAAATCCACAGACAAGGCCACACAATCTCCCTTGAGTGACTCAGCTATTTTCAAAGTAATTGCTGCAGAGGATAGCCCGTGAGGAATAGGATTGAGAGGATAACCAGCAGGCCCCTCTTGGACTTTCTCCTCTGATGATTCAGTAATAACATTTGTATTAGAGATAGGCTGTTTTACCTCCATAACAAAGACCTCTTGGGGACCCTCAGAGGTCATAGAAGGAGTCATGGATGAATGATCACCAATAACCTTATCCGAACCACAGGGCACAATGAGGCCTAAACCCATATCTAATGCTTCTCCTTGTAAAATAGGTATTTCTAAATTAGGGACCTTTTTAGCCAAATGGGTTTCCACATACAGTGGTTTAGAGAAAATAGGATCAGAGCACTGTGTTGCCGTTAAGTGATTTTCTTCCTTAATAATCTTAACTAGCTCTTCACATCTATCTAGTGCCTCTAACCTAGAGTAGATTTCAGAGAGAAGAAGAGTATGTGAACTAACTTCTGACCATATATTATCATACATGCTCACCAAAGATCTCAAAACCATATTCAATGCAGAGAGTGTCGGTTGAGTAAGTTTTATTCTGTCATCCGCCTCTTTAAGAGTATGATGCAGAATGGACTCATTAGCATGATCATTTTTTAGATCTGGGAGTAAACCCCTTTCTCTCAACCAATTTTGTTTTTCTGTATACTCATCGATGAAATTTGTGAGTTCAGAAGAAGAACCCATATAGGAATCATCACAAATTTGTTGAGTGACTTTGTGTGCATTGATAGACTTGAGATCTAAGTGGCTTGCAACTGTTGCCTTATCTGCGCATTCTATGATATTAATATCATCAATATCATTATCTGGGCGGTCTTCAATCTCTAATTTCTTTACTACGTCGACCAGATGGGTATGATCCAAACTGGCCACAGTAGGAAGTGATTGTGAAGATTTAACAAGGGTACTAGTGGCAGTCCTCTTTCCAAAAAAATTTGAATTTTTCCCCTTGAATTGGTTTACCTTGATTATCCATATTGGATTTTGTTTTCGGAGTAGGATTTAAAGGTTTATTAAGAGGAGTTTTAAACACTATAGATTTCCCTATGGAAGTATTGGTAATACCAGGAGGGTTAACAGAGAGATTGACATGGATGGATGAAGTATGGTTTGCCCCCCTATTAGAGGAAAAACCCTCTAGCAGAGATTTAATAAGGGGGAGTACCATATTTCCCATTACCCTCTAAGGAGGAAAGATGGTGAGCAGTAGCCTCTTTTAGGGTAAGCAGAGATTCAGTAGCGATAGCTATAGAATCATCCATGATTAAAGCAGGTAGGGGCGGCTTAGAATGTGATTGGGCAGGGGTTGGGTGAATAGAATTCACCATACTGATATTAGTGTGATCCAAGATATACCCCTGCCCTTGGTAGAACACCGCCTTCTTCCAAATTAAAGGCTATAGAGGCTGCTAAACGCTCTTCCTGTGCATCTATGGAAATATCTTGTTTTCCATGAAAGATGCAGCTATTATTAACTGGTGTACGTAGATTAATACCCATGATGTTAAGTACCTCGGACCTACCTCTATACTGAATTTGGGCGTGGGCCAAGGATTTTAGAAAGGAAGAATCCTGGGAACCATCAACTGATGTAAATTGTGGGATACCCAGGGAGGCAGGTATGGAATTGGCTGGTTGGATACAAACTGTTGAGGCAGATGAAAAAGCCCCTTCAGTAGAAGGAGTAGAATCAAGGGAAACCTCCATAGCTGCCTGGCTCCGAAGTCCCTTTCGTGTCATTCAAATGTGAAAAGAGCCCGTAAAAAAGAGAATAGGAGAACCAAAAGAATAACAGCAACCTTAAATTTAAGATAAGAGAGTGCAAACAAACTCATAGACTGAGTTTTAATATGTAAAAATTACAGAAAAAATATCATATGATACAATCTATAAAACAACCAACACAAATATTTAAAATGCACTGAACACCGAGAGCAGCTTAAAACATATAGAGATATGGATCTCTGTCCAACAATCAGAGTAATATAAGTACATGTATTATACAAAAAAATGTCTTTGTTCTCAAAAATGAAATCATAAAATTAATAATAGTTCCAAAAGAGCAGCGTAAACCAGAGGAGAGACTCAGTCTCAGGGTAGAGAACGTCTGACAGCTTAAGGAGCTGCCAGAGTCCGACTCCCCCCTTACCCTGAAGACTGGTAATATTAAGTTAAAAGAAGTAGCAACTGGGAATCGTGGTCCGTAGGCTTTTCTGCCTGAAAAAAGGACAGAGAAGCCTCCTATAAGGCTGGAGGCTGTTCCTTTGGGTTATTCTTATTTTGGGTTCCTTTCTCCTGCGTCTGGGGCTCCTCACTGAGCCCTGAGTCCCCCTTATAGCACCCTGTACCCTGACAGATTGGCCTTTAATTTACTTAGGTCAGCTCAATAGATCTTCCTCATTTCGACCACCTCTCTGTTATAGGCATGGAAATTTCCGGAGACAACTATGGGTCTTGTTCCGGCTGTAACTGTGTATGGTTCCAATACCAGTCATATTCCTGCCTTTGGGGGCCCGTTAGGGAATTCGTTAAATAATTTGCTGTCATCACCTGGACAATTGATGGGTGGATTCAAAACCTATTATTCCCACTTGATAGATTAAATTTTGGAAAATGTATCCAAAAAACGACCTTCTTGCATACCGTTCCACGTTAGTTACAGCAAACTATGGTCATTATTTGGCATTTACAGAACCTTCAGCGCCTTCAACTCAGGGATCATTGCCAGCGAGGCAAAGATATAATCCAGATACGCTATCGTTGTTCCTTTACTCTAGGTGGGAGCAGGTGGAATATCTTCAGAAATTTGTCCATTAAGGAGGAAGATAGACCTTTCTCGTAGTACTTTCGTCCACATTTGTGCTTTCTTAGAGAGATTGTGGGCAGATATCTCAACTCCCATGTTATCAAACAGATGGATATTCAAATCTCCACATAGCACATCCAGTTTTTTGTAGAACACTTGTAAGTCATATATATCTGAAAGTAGTGTTTCAATGAACACATTGTTATTAATATCTGCTGGATTCCAGTATAGATTACATATTGCCAAGGGATTCAGCAGTGATTTCTTCCCAGACAATCTTGAGATAATCGTGATCTGGATGAACGGGTTGGGGCTTCTTACCTCATTCACTCTAAGGTTACGAGCGGACTTAACCAGAGTCAACAGGCCTGACCACAGGCACCCAGCATTATCCAAAAGGGCAGGATTTAAGTAGGATATGTACCCATTACATAGCTGGGTCTTTCGAATGCATGTTTCTTGGAAGCAGATTAAATAGTAGGATTGTAATGCTGAATTTCCTTCCTCAAACAGATGAGTAAAACTTCTTGTATTCCAGGAACTGTTATGTCTCGATACCAAAGAAAGTAGAATTCCACTAACCTGGTCAGATGGCAGTGGCTTGATGAGTGTGAATAATTCCCTTGAGAACTTTACCATTCTCTGTTCGGATGAAAACCAGGAGGAGAGGAGGCAACACCCCCAGGGAAATCCTCTGGGGTAATAAACCCTGAGCAGGAAGTCTTGGGTGTAGAATCTGCTTCTTGTAACTTCTTAGATTTCTGAACAGGACGCTATGCTGGCTTCAAGGTTCTTCAACCAGGAATGTTAAAGCTGGCTGCCAATTGATTGGACCCTCAAACTGGTTCTAATGAGAGGAAGAGAGCTGGGTAAGTATGTGTAGTCAATAAACAGAAAAAGAGAAGAGGAGCCCCTCGAAAGTTTCACCCACCTGACGGGAAACGAAAGTAGTTAGTTCTCTGGAGGGAGCCGATGGTAAACTTATCTAAGCAAGGGCAAAATGAAGTTTAAATATCGAAGGATTCCTCAACAGAGGCAAAGAATATCAGAGACTATAGATTCCGTACAGACCTTGCGGAAAGAAGGAGACAGGACCCAGAGACTATGAGGCTGCCGAGACGCAAGACCTGAAACTAGGAACACACGGAAAAGGTTGGATCTTTAAGTAAGGACAGAAGGTTTGAGCGGGATGGTAACCTTTCCTACACCAGAATAGTGGAAGAGAATGTGTCCTATCTTTGGGATCTAAATGAAAGGACTTTCGGGAAAGAGATTGCTAATTAGATCTGTCTCGGGCTGAGAAAGCGTCTTTGTTCCCGCGATTCGGGAGCTCAGAAAGAAACATAGAAATGATAGGGCTTCGGGAGATCAAGATCCTATACGAACAATGGAAAGATTAGTAGCAGAAATATAGGCGAAAGTAACAACCCCTAGGAATCGGAACTTACGGAGTGTCAGTCTGTAGAGTAACGACGCACTGAGCAGCCGCTTCCATTCTACTATATGCTGTCACGTGACCATTTGCGAGCATCGGTTCTGTGCGTGCAGGACCTGTCTGCTCATTAGAATAGAAGCAGGATATTTCGGCAGCCATCTTGGGGGGTACGAAAGGTACAACATGACGGTACAATGTTGTTTCATCGCCTGCTGTTACATCGCCAGGCTTTTATATGTGCACATTACATCGTATGTGCTCATCAAATTTTTTAGGGGGCGTGGGAAAGGGAAAATAAGGGTTTGGGTGGGTGGGTAATAGTAAAAAATAAGTGTGGGTGGGAGGTTTGGGGAGACCCCCCCACAAAAAAAACAAAAAAAAAAACATGAGCACATTCGATGGAATGTGCACGTTTAAAAGCCTGGCGATGTAAAAGCAGGCGATGAAATCACATGGAACCCAACATGACAGATCCTACCGCGGTTCCACAACGACTAGCGCCTGTAGTGAGATGCCACAGTATGCCCCTCCCGAAGAGGCGGACAGCCTGGCTTGCTGGGATGAAGCCGATAGAACCGTCTAATCAATCTAGGGGCATGAACACCCGAGGAAGGCTCCCACGACCTATCGGCAGGTGAGTATCCCTTCCAGTCGACCAAGAATTGAAGACATCCCCTAAAATAGCGAAAATCACAAATACCAGCCACCTCATACTCTGTACTCAAAGGAGTGGAAACAGGAGGATGGTGGACCAAGTGAGAGCACTTGAAGTGGACCGGCACATCCATCTTGATCTGGGAGCCATGAAAAACAGGAAGGATCCTGGACCAGGAAGGAGGGAGTCATAGACGAACAGCAGCTTCCCCAACCAAAGCAAGTACCGGGAAAGGTCCAATAAATCTTGGTGAGAGTTTGGAAGGAACCAAGTGGCAAGGAAGGAATCGGGAAGCCAACCAGACTGAATCTCCCACAGAAAGAGCCAGCTGGTGACCACGGTGAATGTCACAGAGCAATACATCTATGCCAGGAAAGCGTGTAGCAGCACGTATAGTAGTGGGCAAAAAGGACGAATGGAAGCCATAAGTACAGTAAAAGGGGCTGGTCTTCAAAGCTGAATGAGTGGCATTAGTATAGGCAAATTCAGCCCACGGTAACAGTTCAACCCAATCATTTTGTGCGGCAGACACAAAACAGTGCAAGTATTCTTCTAGGGTCTGGTTTAATCTCTCAGTTTGACCGTTGGTCTGAGGGTGAAAACCAGAACTCAATGCCTGTCAGATGTTTAATTGTGCACACAATTTCTGCCAAAAAAAGGAGGTGTATGCATTTGGGAGCTTTGATAGATGAGTGAAGTGAGCCATCTTAGAAAAGTAATCAATAGTCATCATTATGGTAGTTTGATTGCGGGACACGGGAAGAGCCACAATAAAATCCGTAGATATCACTTGCTACGGTATGTCTGGAATGGGCATCCGTGTAAGCAATCCCAGAGGGAGTTGATGAGGGATTTTTGATTGCAAACACGTAACACAAGCAAAAACGTAGTCTTTCAGATCCAGAGATGGCATTTTTAGAAATGCAGTCACCTTCTCTGCCTGGCGCTATGGAGACAAACAATTGATCTGTCTTTCTTAGCGGTCTGATCTTGTCTACGTAGTAGAGGAGCGCTCTCCTCACATCTAGATTGTGGAGTTTTACCTCACCTGAGTTGTTTCCTGGAAGAAAGCCGGTAGCTCAATCGACTGGTTTACATGAAATTTGGAGATGAATTTAGGGGAGAACCTTGGGTGAGTACGTAAAACCAGCTTGTCTTTGTGTACAACAAAGAAAGGATCCTGCACTGACAATGCTTGAATTTCACTAACTCCTCTTATGGAGGTGATAGCCACTAAGAAGGCAGTTTTATAAGTCAGGTGTTTGAGACTAGACTTGTGCATAGGCTCGAAAGGGGGTACAACATTGAGGTCTCAACCTGGCGGGGGGTTACAAATTGGAGGGTGGAGTCTCTTTGAGACCTTATTATGAGAGGTCGTGTAGGCTGACAAAGCCTCCAGGTGGACCTTTAAGGAGTTGAATACTAACCCAGCATCTAGCAAATGGAGCATATAAATTAGAATGTGGGATTGAGTACATTCTACAGGGTTGATCTGTTTAGACTGGCGCCAAATTACGAATATTCTCCATTTGTCAAAGTAACAGTGCCTAGTGTTTGGTTTTCTTGATTCTTTCAAGATATCCATGCATCTCTGTGGCAGGTTGAGATGGCTGAACTCTAGGACTTCAGGAGCCATGCTGCCAAATTCATTGAGTGCGGCTGTGGGTGCACTGTTAGTCCCTCGTGTTGGGTGAGTAGGTTGTACTGGCACAGGAGTTTGATGGGATCGCACATCGCCAGTTTGCGTAGATGTGGATACCATGGTTGTCTTGCCCACATAGGAGCAACTAGGATAAGCGTCATCGGTTCCTTTTGTATCTTGTTCACCACTTTCCTCCTGAGAGGTGTTGGGGGAAAAGCGTAGGCACATTTCCCTGACCAGTTCATCCATAGGGCGTTCCACTTGGAGCCTGGCTGGGGGAACCTGTAGGCAAAGTCTGGGCATTGACTGTTTTCACTTGTGGCGAATAAGTCTTTAGTGGGGAAACCCCATTGAGAGAAGAGGTGTTCTACGATTCCTTTGTGTAGACGCCACTCTTGTTCCTCTGGTAGGGGGTCTCTGCTCAATGAGTCTGCTAGAGAGTTGAGTTCCCCTGGAGCATGTTGTGACGACAGGAACATCTTCCATTTCAGTGCCCATTTCCAAATTGGCTGGGCAAGTTTGGATAGATTTGGAGAACGTGTAACCCCCTGTTTGTTGATATAAAACATTGCTGTAGTGCTGTCTGTTAGGATCTGCAAAGATAGGTTTGTTAAATGGGGTTCAAATGCGTGAAGGGCTTTGAATACTGCCAGAAGTTCTAGCAGATTGATGTGGTTCAGAGCTACAGTGCGAGACCACAGACCCTGAGCTGTTTGATGAAGGTAGTGAGCCCCCGACCCAGCCAGTGAGGCATCCGTCGTGACAACCACCTGCACCACTGGATCGTAAAAGGATTTTCCTTTCATTAGATTTTCCCTTGTCCACCAGCAAAGATTTTGTACAATTGTTGGCGAAACGACCACTAGATCGTCCGACTGACTGCTTGCCTGAGACCACTGTTTCGCCAACCACCCTTACATGGGACGCAGGCCTGCGTTGGGAACCAGGTAAATGCAGGATGCCATCATGCCTATTAAACGCATGGCTTTGTGCACCCTTATCTGGCGTCCGGCCTGATAATGTGGTATTTACAGTAACACATTTTGACTCTTTCCTCTGATAGAAAGGCCAACCCCTCTTCTGTGTTTAAGACAGCTCCTAGGAACTGTTTTGGAAGTGCTTGGCACTAGGCTTCACTTTTTCTCGTTGATGGAGAAGCCCAATTGAAAGAGAAGGTTGATTGTTCTCTGAATGTTTTGTCTGCAAATTAGGGGTGATTCTCCTGTAATGAGCCAGTCGTCCAGGTAAGGGTACGCTGGGATTGCCTACCTGAGCAGGTGCGCTGCGACCACCGCCAGTACCTTTGTGAATACCCTTGCAGCCGAGGCTATTCCGAAGAGCAGCACTTTGACTTAGTAGTGCTTGTTCGCTATCTTGAAATGCAAGAATCATCTGTGCGCTAGGAACATTGAAATATGAAAATAGGCATCTTTCATATCTAATGTTGCCATGTAATCCCCCTTTTTTAGTAGAGGGATTACCTCTTGGCCTTGATTATTTCCCCAGGAGGAACCTTGGCCCTGACTGTAGTTGGATCCTCGTTGGGAGTTTTGGCCTCAAAAACGGCAAAAATTGCCATTTACCCCTCTGCCCGGGAGGTTTGTTGGTAAGTTGACCCAAAGATTTAAGAGTGTCATATTCGTCCTTTGCAGTCTTAAGGGCATCTTCTCCGGCCTAACCGAAGAGCACATTTGGGTCAACAGGCATGTTTATTTAGGTGGCCTGCGTCTCTGGTCTGAACCCTGACTGGCGCAGCCAGGCATGCCTCGTAATAACAGTCCCCTGCGCAATGACTCTTCCGGCATTGTCCGCTGTGGCAAAGTTGGTCTTAAGAAGACAAGTCCGGCCCACCCTCCCCTCTGCAGCCACTTGTGCTAGCTGGGACTTTAGTGGCTCTGGGGCAGATGAAAGTAAAGCCGACATTTCTTCCCACTTGTGGCAGTTGTACCTGGCCAAAAGTGTTGCAATGTTCGCTATTCTTGTTTGATAAGCTGCAGAAGAGGCGACTTTCCTACCCATGGCGTAGATCCTCTTGCTCTCCTTGTCGGGAGGAGCCTGAGAGGAAGCAAGGGGTGTGCCCGCTCTTTTTCTAGTTGTAGTCACAATTAACAAGTCTGGTTTCAGCTGCCCTCTAATATATAATGGGTCTGAAGATGCGGGTCTGAATAATTTTTCTACACAAGGGTTTACCGCCGGTGTGAGGTTAGGTGCTTCTAAAGAAGGTTGTATTCTGTGCTGCACCGACTTCAGCAGCGGGATGAACTGTGCTACTGTCTTCTTGTTCCCCAGGATTTTTTCTGCAAAGTCTTTATCCTCCTGTACCTCCTGGCTGTCAATCTGAAAGTGCTCGGCCGCCTTGGCTAGCACCTCATTAAGGAGGAGTTGATAATCAATAGGAGAATCGACAACTGGAGTGTCTTTGTTAAGAGGGGAGTCTATACAGTACATATTGGCTTCTTGGGCAGCCTCTTGGTCCTCGTCATCCCCACAATAAGGGTCTGCTGTATCCTCATCAATAAACTGAGTGTCAGCTGCCTCTACAAAGGAGAGAACTTTTTGGTCTGATTCAGGGTCATATAGATCTAAGACTGTACTCAGTAAAGGAACATTTGAACGGGACCTCTTAGAAGGGGGTTGAGCAGGTAAGGCAGAGGCTTGAGAAGCAGATGGAGCTGTAGTGGGGGGAGTGGAGTTGAAGCACTGAAGGTAATCAGTGTTCTTTTCAAAATAATTGGCCATAAGGTCATTCTTCTCATTACTCTGTCAATGTCTTGTGAAGACCATTCCTTGGAATTTGAGATTACCACAGATTGAGGGGAAAGTCCTAGGTGCTCATCTGTGGGAGGTACCACCTTAGGCCAAGATTCTATAGGTTTCTCTATGGGCTTGGATTCTCTAGGCTTCTCCTTCTGATTTTGTTTTCCCTAAGAGGGATTTTGTCCCTATGAGGAGTTTTTGAGGTCTTCTTGTGATGTGTTCCCTCCCCCTGGTGCCCAGAGGAGTGTTTATCTTTCTTCTTGGGGCCTGCCATCTTATCTGACGGCGAGCGTCGAATTTCGCATGCGGGTAGGGCTGAGGCCTCGTCCACGGACGATCGACCTTCAAAGGGAGTTTTTCAAGCAATACTCTTGCCGTCTTTCAACGGTTAGGCCCTGTTGTGTGGCGATCTCGAGCGAGATTGCCCAGAGGACCAGGACTCAGCGGACCTTTCCCTGGGTGTCGAATGTTGTCGATCACTCGACCCATGTGTCGAGTCTCGACCTGGGCTTATGTGCTTAGTGGTGTGTGTCTTTGTAGCGCTACCACCGCCGGGTGTAGGCCCCAAAACATGGCCGCCGGCCTGTACTACGGGGTCGGGGCCTGCGCGTGAGTAGCTGAAGCTACTCCGTCGCCCTCTCCATCCAAAAGGCACCTTCTACCTCCATGACCTTGAACTGCCTGGCGCAGTGGGCCCAGCTTTTCGTGGAGTGGTCCTTTAACGTCTTAGGATTGAAGAGCCTGTACGCTTGACAAGACGTTTCAACATGGTCTCTTGGGAGACAGAAGTTACAAACTAAGTGTTTGACTACCCACAGGAATTTGCGATTACACTTGGGGCAGAATTTAAAAGGCGTATTTTCAATAATTACAGGCTATAGCAGCTGGGTGAACAAAGTGTAGGAAGTGGGGTGTATACATCCTAAAATGGCCTCCCCTCTCTATCCCTACTGTCTGAGCCGAGGCCCTTGGAAGGCCAAACGGTCCATCGTGGTAGTCTTCGATGGGCAATTTCTCTGTCTTCACCGGCGTGATGTTTCGGAGGCCGGTGAAAGGATAGAAAGAAATACTATTGCTAATTGTAAATAGTCAATGGCTTTACGCCGAAAGGAACTCTGCTATACGCATCCGTCTAGAATGGGGGGACTTAGACGTGTGAGGGATCATGGGTACAGTGGACGTCACACTAGGGATAGTATTACTGGCACGCCCTGTCGACGTCCCTTTTTGAGTTTCGAAAACAACAACTGTAATACTATGCAGCTTCCACTAGATGTCGGCCTATGCACAGCATGTGATCTAAGCAGTTTCCACAAGCCTCAGAAATATATATATATATATATATGAACTATAGAATAATGGACATGTTATACATATTATTAGTATTATATAAGATTACATTGTCGATTAAATCACTTGCTAGATATTAAAGTATTTAGTTGAATATTCACCACTGATTAATACATCTTTATTTTTTATGGCAATTTTATCACTAGTTACCAAATTAACATGCACTGCAGTCCTACAAAAATGTACTAATACTGTACATTAGAAGTAATGTAGTCCTGAAATGTCTGTATTTGGTTGTGTTGGTGGTTTGGTGGATGGGTGAATAGATGAGCGGTTTGTTGGATGGATGAAAGAAAGTATCTGAGCAGCTGACCAACAACAGGGCCCCTCTCTTGTATATATGTTCAATAGCACTCCCTATGAGCAAGCAAAACTTACCCGAGCCAGACTTAAACACACCTCCCAGAGGCACTGGCTTGAATGGGAAGGCAATGAACAGTGAATAAAGAACAACACACACCTTGCATGCCTGTCTCGCTCACCACAGCTGATTTCAAACCCCAAAGTATATAAGAAAGGGGTGTTATTTTCCCCTGAAATAAAACTGCAATGTGTATTAATGCCATTGGAAACTATGGTGTCACTGTCACAGCCCAAAATGACTGACATCAAACATTTATATTTTATAATTACTGTCAGTGTAAGTTGTCAAAGTCTGGGAAAGACCAACCAAACTCAAGACTGTGGTGACTAAGAGATTACAAAAATGAATGAAAAGTACTAAATATAGTTAAGTGCTCAATGGATTGTACCCACCTGTGGGTGTTTGTATATCTTCAGTAAATTTGCCAAGTGTACGGATGTTTCAGATGGTAAGTCGTCAATGATAGCAATCACACGTCTCTGCAGCTCACAGTTATAATTTGCAGCTGAGCCGTCTCGTCCTGAAAGTGCCCCGGTAACTCCATTGTTCACCAATACTCCATCATCACAAGAGTCATAGATGTGAAACCCCAATGACGCATTGGGCAGCAAGACAGGGTTAGCGTTGATTTCCTCCACAGCAAAAACCAACACCAAAAGGCTCAAATAGTTCTGAAAACCATATCTGCAGGGACACAGGATCATGCACTGTCTAATTATTATTTATTCTATACCATGTGTTTATTTACCTGTATGCATGTAATAAAATCTATTTACACACAATGAGTGCATGCACATCAAAAAAGCTGGAGTGAGCAGCTTGAATATTTCACCGGCTTGGTAGGTGTCCCTAGGACAATTAAATCTGTATCTATGGTATAGACATGTTGTCTCCCGTCAATGGCTGTATGATGCGCACACAGCGCCAACATTAAGGAACTGAGTAGATACCTCCTATTCATTCTGTGAAAGATGCAGCCTCTGTTCCCATTTCACTCTCTCTAGCAGTTGTACAAGCTCTCCTGCCGGTACACAGCCATGCACCCATGTCACCTGTTTATTTGCATTTCTTTAATTATTTCCTATAAGTGGTTTCAGTGCAACCTGAGGTTATACAAAACATCAAAATAAATACATATATCACCCCATTTCTGTGTCATCTTCAGTACACAGGTGACTCTGGTAGCCAGTCCCCCACCTGGTGATCCCTGTGATTTTCAGTACAAACACCTATAGCGAGGGTTACTCTGAATTCAAGCTTCAGTTTAGGTCACAGTTAGGGTAGTATATGTCAAGCATAAGATATTACAATACATTAATCCTCCTGCTACAAAGCACTGTGTGCAACCTGCAGGCCACAGGTTTGACTTAAGATAGGAATGGCTGAGTATTTCAACCTTATGTAGTTGATCAAATATATTTATAGTTTAAGTGGGTCATTGTGACATTGCTCAGCAGACCTGTATGATTGAGGTATATCATATTGCAATATTGGGAGTTGTTTCACTCATACAGCAAGGGCCATCACCTGCTACAACAATGCAACACAAACTGCCATTGTGACCTCTCACCTCATAAACACAATTTGTCACAACCACGTAGGAGGCACCATGAACCCCACCTACTACTAATCCCCAGACTCGTTGATCAAGGTTTAGTGAATGGAGCAGTTGGAATAGTTGTTTGCTTCCAAACAAATCCAAATGAAAACACTATCCAGTTTGTCAACATCAGTTTTGACAAACTTAAAGAAACAAAATAATCCCCTGCACAACAGCACGTTTCCTTTTTGTCAAAGCTATGTATGTATGCAGTGAACAATTATTTCCCTGTCTTGCATATGCTGTTACTATGATATGATATGATATGGCATTTGTAACATGCCTATACACAAGTGTTTCAAGGCACGATGAGGCACGGAAAGGGGAAAAGAGGGAGGACAGAGACAACAAACTTACTAGGCCAATTGACATTGAGCTCTCAGAAGTGCAGGTGGGATTGGGCAGGGGAAAGGTGCCAGTGGAAAGGGGAGGGGGCAGTGCTGTACATGGGATCAAAATGATAACAGGAAGTGCAGCCAGCAGGTGGCAGGTGCAATGGTAAGTGCAGATAGCAGGTGTCCAAAAGTGCAGGTAGGGGAACTGTAGGGTTACAGATACAGACCCAAGTGCAAAGGTACATCTCTTTCTTCGGCTGGTGCCTCATCCTGGAACAACCTCCCTGCCTCTCTGAAACTTGAGGAGAACCATCTTCGGTTCCGGAAGCACCTCAAGACCTTCCTCTTTGCTTCTTCCTTCTCTCTTCCTCTCCCCTGCTGATATCAGTCTGTTATTGCACTGGGCAACTGACACCAGAATTTGGGCCTAAGTCCCTGCCCACCCAGCTGCACACCCGCACTGCCTCCTGGCAACCCTCGCAATTGTGTCTGTATCTGCAACCCTACAGTACCCTTACCTGCACTTATTAGACACCTGTTGTCTGCGCTTAACTCTTGCACTTGCCACCTGCTGGCCGCACTACTTGTTGCTGTTTTGATCCTGTGTTCAGTACTTGCCACTCCTCCCCTGCCCCTTACACTTTCCCACTTCCCTCTCCCTTGCACTTGCACGTGCTCAATTGTATGGGCGTTATATAAGTAAAATACCATATTATATCCTAATGTTTTGGTTTGAATGGAGAGAGTCATGTCTGCTCTCGCTAATTGTAATATCTCCTCTAGTGATTAGGTACTCTAGCAGTTTTTTCCAAAACTGTGATGACTTGCACCCAGCAGTGGAGTAACGTTCAAAATCACAATATTTCACCCTTTTCCGGAGTCTCATGATGAAATTGTCAACGGTGTCTCCTTTTTCTTGCATGGTCGTATGAAAAATATGGCGTTCATAATGTACGTTTCATAGGGGAGCGAAGTAGTTGTTCAGGGTGTCAAAATATATCTTGGAATATATTGGTGGAGCTTTGTGGCATTTCAAGAACAATATCACAGACTACTGGTCCTAATGAGTGTAGAAGTATTCCCCTGAGGCAGCGTTCTTCTATTACCCCTGTAGCATCAATGTATATTTGAAGTTCCTGTAGCCAAGGGTTCCACAGTGGTGCCAAACTGCTGGTATCTGTGATGTCAAAATGGGGGACTACCTGTAGCTGCAATGATTTGTTTCCCCTTTCAGTTCTTTAGTGAGGCAGCAGTGCATGGGCTGGGAGGAGGAGCTGCCAACTGCCTCGTCCCCTGACATCTTGCAATGTGGATTTCACTGTGTGCACTGAGTTAGGAGGCACTGTGCACGTGGACCACGGTAATGAGGAGAATGTATAGTCCTGGAAGCACATGGAGTGAGTGCCAGTGCAGCTGTAGCAGGTGGGTGCAGGCACATTGGTAGTGCAGTCCTGGCGGCACGTGGGGCCTGTGCCAGTGTGGCTGCAGGAAGTAAGGGCAGGCAGTATTTTGTCACGTCTTTCGGGATGTGATCACTCACACGAGCTACCCAACATTCACTGGGAAAGCACTGTGCTGTGAGATTGTGTGGTGTAAATGCAGGCGGAGGAGTTGTTTACTCACTGCAGGTTCCTCGTCATGTAGGTGGACTGTATCCAGGGCCGCCGGGACGTCAACTGAGGCGGCGGGATGATTCGGCAGAAGCTATGTTGCTAATGGTGTACACCGCCGAAGGCCGGGTACTGGAGACACGTGTCTTCACATGCTGCACGTGTTCGTCTGTATAAACAAAACCTTGTCGCCAGTGTTGAATTAGGTATTAGACATAAGGCAATACATCAGAGACATCAAATAATGGCACAGAGCCATTCCATATGCATGTTACTTCTTTTAATCTCAAGTGGAAACTGCCGAACACTTGGCGGTAGCCTTGCCTTCCCATTCCGAGCCTGAGTGCTCGTCATGGACAGAGATCTATGTCTTCCCTTAACGTGGGGGAGGAAGAAAGAGGACATTCAATCACGACAGCACAGGGGTTACTGGGGAGAGAGTAAGACCCTCTAATCAGTGCCCCACCCAGGAAGACAGTTACCCCTCTCACCCCGTCCCCACTGACTAGAAGCTATTTCACATCATTAGTAATTACAAGGGGGTGGCGTGTGTCAGTGTGGTCTGCATGAACTAGGCTGGGGCTGAAGCATGTGTCACTGCAGAGCTCTATGGGACTGCGAGGGGACAGACAGGTCAGGGCTAGCTGGCATGTGTGTAGTGGTGTGGGGGAGTCCAGGTCTAAGGGGAGGGGCAGCAGGTTTGCGTCCTGAATTTAAGAACTTGCAAAACATGTTCTCCTTGAAATCTTAAGGCATCTAAATCAGGATTTTTGTAAAATTGCATGTGAGTTTGCTAAGCTCAAAATCATCTGGACATTTTTGAATAGGGAAGGGCGCTCTAGGCATGTAATTAAGGGCACAGGGTTGCACAGCACATCCATTGAGTGGGTGACACCCCTGTCATGAGTCTCTGCACCTTTAAGGGAAGAGACAGGGACATTTGGTGGGAAGCAGGAGCGAGCGGGAGGATAGGGAGGAGCCAAGGCTAGGGAAGGAAACGGCAGTGACTATGTAGCCGTGAAATAAAGCAGACGTGTCTATGCATACTCCTCTCGTGTTGCGTCTTTCATGTGCATGAAAAAAGTACAACTGGCGACAAGGATTTCTCCCCGCACACCAGACTCCACGTCATCCGGTAGGAGCAGCGATCCCACGGCGTCGGCTCTCCAAGGCCTCATGCCTGCCTCTGTGACCTTCCGCCGGCCTCAGCCCCGCTGCCCCTCCGCCGACATCCTGTGGTACCTGGCGATCCCGCCAAAGGCCAGCTCCAGTGGCAATCTGCCACTCCTCTTTGCACATTTCCGCCTGCTGACTGCTCATGACGAGCCTCCAGGAACAGGAGCTGCTGATCCACAGCAGACAGCACACATGGCAGCAGAGGATGCTGCCCGCCGGAAAAGAAGACAGAAAGTAAGTGCACGCCGATCCCACCCCTGCCTCAGAGTACCATCGAATCACTATAGCGGCCCTCCCATACCGAGAACCCACAGCCCACCAGCTCAAATTGCAGCAAAGCTCCTAACGATGGCACACCCCAGCAGGCGCTGCGCACGGGACCCTTACCCACAGTCCCGGAAGGAAACACTGTCAGTCACCACAAGAAGGGCATCACCACAGCACAAGATACACATCGCATCACCAAGCCCACAACACATCCAGTGCACACGCGACCAAACCCTATTTTGCAGCTCAGACAACCACTGGCAAATCTGACATCATGAGCAGCCCAGAGGCACCAACACCCACTCCTGCCCCCACATCCAAGGCGGCGCTGCTACAGAAGCCACTCCCATTCACCCTGACACCCCAGTCGGACAAAGGACTGAGGTGGATCGAGTGGGTGGAAGAGTTCAATCACTTTGTGAAGGCGGCAGAAGAACCGAACTCTCCGAACTTAGTTGACATGTTCATTAACCTGGTGGCCAGCAAAATAAATACCACTGTCAAGACTATTGCACCAGAAGACAAAACAGATTTCACTGTGTTGATCACCGCCCTCAACAGGAAACTCATCATCGAAACCAATAGAGACTATGAAAAATACATATTCAACCAATGCAGGCTGAAGACTGTGGAAACCATCAACTAACCATCGATATAACCCGCCAATCATGCTTCAGTTTTTGGCGCCACTTACGCTGGTAAATGCTTTATCACTGCCCGCCATTAGTGTGCCGTGTGCCAGTGGGCCGTGTTGCAGGCTTGCCCACTGCCCATATGTATCAAATCCTACTGGCACATATGTTCTAGCTTCCAGGCCACCCTCACTGCTAGCCTGCCCAACTCATGCTCACATTGATCTTGTAGCTCTGACCATTTGTGCAGTGTCAGACTAGTCTGCTACACTGCCCTGCAGTGCCCCATTCCAAGTGTATACAGACTACAACCTATTACATCATTTGCTCGCTATAATCCACCCATTGTCCCTCAGAATTAACCAAGGGCCAATCCTGCCTAGAAGCATGGCCTCATTCCACAGTGTCACACTAGCAATGGCCTCCCTTCTACCGTTAGTCCATACCATCTTCCCAACCAACTTCCTACCACCATTCCTGTCCAACACTAGCTGGCCATCAGTCGATCCCCCCCATGAGACCTGAAACCAGCTCACCTCTCAGCCCCATTGAATGGACACAGCGTTTTGCAACTGAACCCACACCACTTATCCCACTGCCTGAACACATCAGAAACAGGAGACTAGGCTCTCGTTTTTTCAACCATAAAATAACACTAAGACTGAGCAGTCAAGCCACTCAGCCTACCCCCTGTAAACACAACCCAACTACCTGTGCAGCAGCAGTCCCGAAACCGCAACTACCACCCCCTCCTCCTATCTCGTCTAAAATCCAGCTGCCAACCCCTCCACCATCTACCTCCCCATCACTAACCCAAGTTTAGGAATACCCTCACCCAGTCCTCTGCCTCCTACCATCACAGGGGCACTCATCAATGCTCGGTGCCTAGTCGCCCACGCCACCGAAATCTCTGACCTTATTGTCGCCAACCACCTAGACTTCCTGGCCATCACTGAAACATGGCTCCACGCCGCAGCAGGCCCATCTCTCTCTCTAGCCTTGCCAGAAGGCTACACCATCATCAGAACTGACAGAAACATAGGCAAAGGAGGTGGAGTGACTTTCATTTCAAAAACCCATCTAGGTCTCAGAGCCACCACCCTAACCAGCCTTCCTTCTGCAGAACTCCTATCAGCCAAACTAGAAATCTCACCCACCTAATCCTTACTCATGCACCTCATTTATCGTCCCCCGGGTCCGACCTCCTCCTTCCGACGACGACATCACTAACCTCCTATCTTCCAACACCAAACAGGTCTCCGAAACCTGGGAGACCTAAACCTAGGCTTTCACGACCCTAACGATCCACAAGCACTAGCCGTGGAAAACTCCATCACCCAACTGAGTTTTAAGCACAGAGTCACTGAACCCACTCATTCCAAAGGTCGAATTTTGGACTGGGTGTCCGACCTTAACTGCTCCATCATGATTCTCCAAAATAAGCCAGTGACCTGGTCGGACCACCACTTCATCTCTTTTTCCATCCAAGGAAACATCCTCCCTAACACCTCTTCAGCCCCACCCGAACTTTCCAGAAACTGCTGCAATATCTCAATCAATAGTATTTGCCCACTCATCAACAATATCCTTGACGCCTCCAAGTTTAAGGACCTTGACTCGAACAAGCTGGTCGACCTATACAATGCCACACTCAAATCAGCATTTGACACCACTGCACCCCTCAAACTAAGAAAAGCTAAACCTATTGCCCATCTCAACAAATGGTTTACTCCTGAATTAAAAATCTTAAGAAATGCCAAAAGGACAGCGAAATCCATTTTGCGCAAATCACCCACTAGCCAGAACAAAATTACATTCACACCAGTGGCCGCAACTCACAAAGTGGCTATCCCAGCCACCAAAAAAGAAACTTATAATACCAGAATCCACAATGCCAAATCAAGTACCAAAGAGCTCTTTAGTATCCTAAAGGAGCTCGAATCCCCAGCACATCCATCCCAGGATTGTACCAAGGACACTGCCTGGTGCACAAAAATTCAACAAGCATTAGCCGACAAAATCACCCTATTACAAAGTAAGATTGAATCCAAAAAACCACGCTCGTAAACTGCCACTGCCCTAAACCGGAGTCTGCGAATACTCTTCCGCAATGCCCACCTTTCGCATTCTCCAAAGTAAAAGTAACCCGAAAGGAGGTGGAAGATAACATCAAAACGTTGAAACCCTCCCACTGTCAGGGTGACGTCTGTCCAGCTTTCATCGTCAAGGAAGGAGCTAAAGACCTAGCCCCCTTCATCGCCACTCTTCATTCAAATCCAACCAAGTCCCTAACAATCTCAAGGAAGTCTGGGTTATGCCTCTCCTAAAAAAAACAACCTTGACCCCAATACTCCTACTAACTATAGACCCATTACGACTGTCCCTTTCCTTCTAAAAATCTTTGAGTGAGTCGTCTATATGGAAAAGCAGAAGCACTTAGAAGAAAACAACCTCTCAGGCCTCAGACAGTCCAGATTCAGACCTAGACATGGAACAGAGACCACCCTTTTAGACCTAAAGATTCCGATGGATGAGACAAAGGACAAAGGCAAGCTAGCGATCCTCCTGCACCTGCGCCTAGACCCGTCAGCGGCCTTCGACCTCATTGACCACCAAGTCTTAACCAGACACCTTACCACTGCTCCAGACTTCTCCTCCAATGCTTCTGACTGGATGAACTCTTTTCTCTCCAATCGGCCCACAAGGGCCTTTTCCCCCATCAGCCTCAGCAGACCAGAGCCCCATTCTCTGCGGGGTCCCTCAAGGTTTGTATGTATCACCCGCACTCTACAACATCTTTACAAAGCTCCTCTTCGACCGATTGGACAACTTGGGTGTCATCTACACCAATTACGCAGATGACACCCAAGTCCTTATTCGGCTCTCTGGTTGCTACGACAAAGACTCTAGGCCTCATTACGAGTTTGGAGGCAGCCATGCCCATAATAAGGGCATGGTTGCCTCCAAACTCGGGTCCAGGTCCGGGTTCCCTGAATGGGGAAATACTGGGCCATTCCGACTTTGGAGGGCTCAGTATTTCCCCATTCAGGGAACCCAGACCATCCCCATTCCCATTTGAGCCCCCATAGGGCTCAATGGGAATGGGGAGCATGCTAACAAAGAGCCCGTTAATGACAGGCCCATTGTAAGCATGCTGCCCCCCTCGCGGGACCCGCTAATGACGTCTGGTTTTACCCGCAAGGGGACCTCGTAATAGGGCGGTATGGGGTTAACGGCTCTGGTGCCTTTACCTGCACCATTAACTCCTTACCGCCCACCTCGTAATGAGGCCCTAAATTTCTGAATGAAGTCTACCTAGAAATCCAGGCTTGGATGGCTACCAACAGCCTATGCCTCAATGACGATAAGACCAAGCTCCTAATCGTCAGCACTCAGGCACGTTTGAACAAGTTCGATCATAGATATACATCCTTCAGTATCGACGGTAACACAATCAAGGTCTCCAAAGAAATAAAAACTCTAGGAGTCTACCTTGATTCAACTCAGTCCCTCAAGCAACAAGACAGCTCTGTGGCTTCCACCACAGCCTACACCAATAAGCTTATCTACAGCTGCAAATCTTACCTGTCCTCTAGCAGCTGCCTAACATTAGCCAGGGCACTTGCTCTGTCGAAAATTGATTATTTTAACACTCTCTTTCTAGGTTCTTCTGAACTCAATCTAAATAGGCTTCAGGTCCTCCAAAACAACTCCCTGATCGCAGCACTCAACTTACCCAGGACCAGCCACATCGAATCACTCAGACGTGACACTAACTGGCTGCCAGTTCGTGACAGAATCATGCTCCATACATTGGTAATCACTCACAAGTCCCTTGCCAACACAGCCCCCAAATACCTTTCTGACAAATTCAACAAGCACCTTCCCTCTCGCACCACCAGATCTGCCCTTTCGAATGGATTGTGTCCTCCCACGTATTCCTCATCTTAGATATTGTCTGCCAGCCTTGCTGCTTCTTTGGAAAATTTTCGCCAGAGGGCGCTGTGCTCGAGGCCGCGGAGTCGTAGTCCCTCAAGGGCCGCTGTCGAATGTCGACGTCATCCATCGTATCAAGGGCTCGAGCTGTGCCCGTTGGTCTGAGTTCAGTGTTTTTGGTGTTAATGGTCGCATCAGTTGCATCAGGCATCGAAGGATGTCAGGCTCTTAAGGAAGTACAAGTGCAAAAAGCGTAAAAACTATACGGAGGAGTAGGTTGGGAATGGTGATGAGGAATACGTGGGAGGAACATCAAGTCGAAAGAACGTTACACTTGGTAAGCAATTTGTTCTTCGAATGGATTGTGTCCTTCCACGTATTCCTCACTCAATCTCAAATATATCTAATGCACTTGCGCTCATGTTATTGTACAAATGTCAACTTCTAGACCTATCTGTAACCTCCAGGTCTTCTTTATTGTTACCTTGCTATTCTATTGTATATATGCTAAACCTACTGTAACCTGGTCTCCAGTCTGTTATCTTGTGTCTGTTCCTCTCCATGTATGTATCCAAGTCCCTCCAGCGCCCAGTTACCTCAGGGTTCGGTGCGCGATATATGTAATAAACAAATACAAATACTAATTTATCACCCTCCTCTGGCTGAAAAGTGCCCATTGTCAGTTCCACCTTTTCTCCACCGACGAGGCGATCAGACTTCACGTCATAGAAGGATGCCTGTCACCCGCTCTCAGGAAACAGCTACTAAAAGAAACCTCACCATTGATGAGGTGAGTGAGATGGCTAGAATCTTCGAGAGAGAGTGGATGCACAAGCGGCTTCCATCGAGGGAAACCCAAACAAAAACCATCAAAGGGGTAGACAATCGCTGCCATCCAACCTACACCTCAACGCCCCACAGATCGGGGAACCACACCCAATAGGATGGCCAACCACATGGGGTTCAGGACGCAGAGACAATGCAACCGTGTGGTATGAATTTCCCGCATTCTGGGACGTGCCCAGCACTATCACAAAAATGCTCCAACTGTGGCAGATAAAGTCATTTTCAGTCAGTCTGCAGAAAAGGCAGACCATTCCCCACCCCCCACAACGCAGGACATATGGCCGCGCGCCCCAGCCTCCGGCCCATCATATTCGACTAAACATATCCTACTACCAAGGGCAGCAGCGCTACATTAGAGCAATAGAGGAAGCTCAGCCACAGGACAGTGAACTTGGCTATGACCAGTGCGATCAGTACTTCCGGTTCGGAGAGCCTGGGACCTGTGAGGCTCTGGAGGTGAGCCATGCACCAGTCAGCAAATACTGAGCAAAGTTAGGGGAGAGATGGAGTAGTGAAGCTGGAGAGAAAGAGAGAGGAAGTTAGCAGGGAAGAGGGAGCGAGAAAGAGGAAAAGAAGAGGAAGGTCTTGAGGAGTTTCTGGAATTTAAGTAGCTCCAGCTCAAGGTGGAGAGAGGCAGGGAGGCTGTTCCAGAGGGAGGCACCTGTAGAGGTTAAAGATCTACCCCCAAGTCTCTGCTTGGAAAAACGTCTCACAGGCAAAGAGTTGGAGGCGGCTGAGCGGAGGGCTCTAGAAGGAGAGTATTTAGGAAGAGAGTGTTGTAGATAGTATACAATCCATAGTAAAGATGCAGAACTCAGACCTGTAGCCAGATATTCTGCATACACCCGGCTCAGAGTGTACACATGCTCAAGCATGGATACAGAGGACAGGCTGGTTCATCCCCCTCCTCCCTCTTACATCTTGGCTTTCAGGCACTACCCTTGTTTGAGTGACCTCCTGCCTGGCTCATTACTCCTTGTGCATTTCCTTCTTCACAACCCAGCACTGAGCAGAGGCTCCACCCTGCATTTCAAACACTACACCTCATCTATCAAATGGCTCAACGCCTCCTTCTCATATTACCTATTTGCCGAAGATATGCACATGTTCCCCTGTTTCACCACCTCTGCCCCTCAGCTGAGCTGCAGCATTGCCTGATGCTCAACTCCTCCTGGTCTCAAATGGCGTACCCCTTATCTCCTCTTCTATATCCTTTCCTCCCGGCCATTCAGCAAAGACTTCATCACATCCACTTACCCTCCTAAACTTTAAAATCCATCCCTGTGTCACCATTCACTGCACATCTGCATACATCTGTGAACACTGTCTTACTCTCAGCCACCATTACCACTGGACTGCACACCTGGAGGCATCTGTGAACACTGGCATATTACCAGCTAGCATCCCGACTGGACCACACAACAGCATGCATCTGTGGACATGGTCATATTACTAGCAACCATTACCACTGGACCGCACACCTGCATGCATCTGTGAACACTGTCATACTCCCAGCCACCATCACCATGGGAACGCACACCTGCAGGCATCTGTGAATACTGGCATAATCCCAGCAACCATCACCACTGGACCGCAAACCTGCATGCATCTGTGAACACAGTCATACTCCCAGTCATGATCACCCCTGGACCGCACATCTGCATGTATTCATTTGTTTGTTGGTAGGGCGCTGGAAGCCCGCAGGCATTGGGGCACCAATATAGAGACAGGACGTAGCGGACAAGACGTGAGGTACAGGACACTTGGCTAATAAAAACCAACAGTGATGCATTCAGTGTATCTTTCTAGCTATCTTATGGCCTTATTCATTTGAACAGATGTGTTTTCAGCTTTTTTCTGAACACAAGGTGATTTTCTCTAATATTAGGTTTAGGGGCAGGCCATTCCAGCGTCTGGCTGGTGGACCGGAAAAGCTCTGCCTAGACCATTTGCTTTCTTGTGTGGTTTTACTACAATAAGTCCCAGTGCTTCTGACCTAAGCGAGCGTGCTGGCATGTATTTTGTAATCCTCGATTTCAGGTATGCTGGAGCTTTCCCATGCAGGCATTTGTGAACTAGTGTCATGGATTTAAACAGTACTCGGTCCTCAATCTTCAACCAATGTAGCTCTCTCCTGGCTTCACTGATATGTTCCGCTCTCTACTTCTGTTTGATTATTCTGACAGCATTGTTTTGTACTAACTGGTATTTGGTCATGCATTATTTGTTGGCTCCAAGCAGTAATGCGTTTTCATAGTCCAAACGGGACAGTATGGTTGTATGCATCTGTGAACTCTGTCAGACTTTCAGCAACCATCACCACTGGACCGCACACCTGCACATCTGTAAACACTGTTATATTACTAGCCACCATCACCATTGCAACACAAACCTGCATGCATATGGGAACACTGTCATATAACCAGCCACCATAACCACTGCCCCGCCCACCTACATTACATTTATCTGTGAACACTGTCATACCCCCAGCCACCAACACCACTGACTGCCCAACTGCAGATATCTGTAAACATTGTTATACTTCCAGCAGCCATCACCACTGGACAGCACACCTGCATGCATCTGTGCACACTGTCTTACTCCAGGCCCACATCACCACTGGACCGCACACCTGCATGAATCTGTGAACATTGTCATACTCCCAGCCACCATCACAACTGGACCACACACCTGCTTGCATCTGTGAACACTTAAACTCCCAGCCACTTCACAATTCAACCCCATATCTGCATGCATCTGTGAACATTGTCATAGCCCTAGCCACCATCACCACTGGACCGCACACCTGCATGCATCTGTGAACACAGTCATACTCCCAGCCACCATCACCACTGGACCCACACACCTGCAGGCATCTGTGAACACTGTCATACTCCCAAGCACCATCACCACTGGACCGCACATTTGCAGGCATCTGTGAACACTGTCATACTCCCAGCCACCAATACAACGGGAACGCACACCTGCAGGCATCTGTGAATACTGGCATAATCCCAGAAACCATCACCACTGGACCGCAAACCTACAGGCATCTGTGAACAAGGACATACTCCCAGCCACGATCACCACTGAACTGAACATCTGCATGTATCTGTGAACATTGTGTCATAGACCGAGCCACCATCACCACTGGACCGCACATTTGCATGCATCTGTGAACACTGTCATACTCCCAGCATCCATCAACACTGGACTGCACTCCTGCATGCATCTGTGAACACTGTCATACGCCCAGCCCCCATCACCACTGGACCGCACACCTGCATGCATCTGTGAACACTGTCATACTCCCAGTCACCATCACCACTGGACTGCACATCTGGATCCATCTGTGAACTTTGTTATACTCCCAGCAGCCATCACCACTGGACAGCCCACCTGCATGCATCTGTGAACATTGTGATACTCCCAGCCACCATCTCCACTGGACTGCACATCTGCATGCACTTGTGAACACTGTTATAATCCCAGCCCCCATCACCACTGGACCGCACACCTGCATGCATCTGTGAACACTATCATACTCCCAGCACCCATCACCACTGTACTGCACACCTGCATGCATCTGTGAACACTGTTATACTCCCAGCCCCCATCACCACTGGACCGCACACCTGCATGCATCTGTGAACACTGTCATATTACCAGCCATCTCCACTGGACTGCACATCTGCATGCATCTGTGAACACTGTTATACTCCCAGCCACGATCACCACTGAACTGCACATCTGCATGCATCTGTGAACATTGTCATAGTCCCAGCCACCATCACAACTGGACCGCACACCTTTATGTATCTGTGAACACGGTCATATCACCAGCCACCATCTCCACTGGACTGCACATCTGCATGCATCTGTGAACACTGTTAAACTCCCAGCCACGTTCACCATTGAACCGCACATCTGCATGCATCTGTGAACACTGTTATACTCCCAGCCCCCATCACCACTGTACTGCACACCTGCATGCATCTGTGAACACTGTTATACTCCCAGCCCCCATCACCACTGGACCGCACACCTGCATGCATCTGTGAACACTGTTATACTCCCAGCCCCCATCACCACTGGACCGCACACCTGCATGCATCTGTGAACACTGTCATATTACCAGCCACCATCTCCACTGGACCGCACTACTGCATGCATCTGTGAAAACTGTTATACTCCCAGCCCCCATCACCACTGTACTGCACACCTGCATGCATCTGTGAACACTGTTATACTCCCAGCCCCCATCACCACTGGACCGCAGACCTGCATGCATCTGTGAACACTGTTATACTCCCAGCCCCCATCACCACTGGACCGCACACCTGCATGCATCTGTGAACACTGTCATATTACCAGCCACCATCTCCACTGGACCGCACTACTGCATGCATCTGTGAACACTGTCATACTCCCAGCATCCGTCAACACTGGACTGCACTCCTGCATGCATCTGTGAACACTGTCATACTCCCAGCCCCCATCACCACTGGAACGCACACCTGCATGCAGCTGTGAACACTGTCATATTACCAGCCACCATATCCACTGGACTGCACATCTGCATGCATCTGTGAACACTGTTATACTTCCAGCCATGATCACCATTGAACTGCACATCTGCATGCATCTATGAACATTGTCATAGCCCCAGCCACCATCACAACTGGACCGCACACCTGCATGCATCAGTGAACACGGTCATATCACCAGCCACCATCTCCCCTGGACCGCACATCTGCATGCATCTGTGAACACAGTCATACTTCCAGTCACCATCTCCACTGGACCGCACACCTGCATGCATCTGTGAATACGGTCATACTCCCAGCCACCATCACCACTGCCCCGCACAGCTACATTGCATGTATCTGTAAACACTATCATACTCCCAGCCACCATCACAACTGGAGTGCACATCTGCATCCATCTGTGAACTTTGTTATACTCCCAGCAACCATCACAACTGGACTGCACACCTGCATGCATCTGTGAACACAGTCATATCACCAGCCACCATCTCCACTGGACTGCACATCTGCATGCATCTGTGAACACTGTTATACTCCCAGCCACAATCACCACTGAACTGAACATCTGCATGTATCTGTGAACATTGTGTCATAGACCGAGCCACCATCTCTACTGGACCGTACATTTGCATGCTTCTGTGAACACTGTCATACTCCCAGCTTCCATCAACACTGGACTGCACCCCTGCATGCATCTGTGAACACTGTCATTACCAGCCACCATCTCCACTGGACTGCACATCTGCATGCATCTGTGAACATTGTCATAGTCCCAGCCACCATCACAACTGGACCGCACACCTTTATGTATCTGTGAACACGGTCATATCACCAGTCACCATCTCCACTGGACCGCACACCTGCTTGCATCTGTGAACACTGTTAAACTCCCAGCCACGTTCACCATTGAACCGCACATCTGCATGCATCTGTGAATATGGTCATACTCCCAGCCACCATCACCACTGGACCGCTCACCTGCGAGCATCTGTGAACACTGGCATACTTCCAGCCACAATCACCACTGGACCCACACACCTGCAGGCATCTGTGAACACTGTCATACTCCCAAGCACCATCACCACTGGACCGCACATTTGCAGGCATCTGTGAACACTGTCATACTCCCAGCCACCAATACAACGGGAACGCACAACTGCAGGCATCTGTGAATACTGGCATAATCCCAGCAACCATCACCACTGGAACGCAAACCTACATGCATCTGTGAACACGGTCATACTCCCAGCCGTGATCACCACTGGACCGCACATCTGCATGCATCTGTGAACACTGTTATTCTCCCAGCCACCATCACCACTGGACTGCACACCTGCATGCATCTCTGAACACTGTCATACTCCACGCTCAAATCACCACTGGACCGCACACCTGCATGCATCTGTGAACATTGTCATACTCTCAGTGACCACCAAAAATGGCCAGCACACCTGCATGCATCTGTTAACACTGTCATATTACCAGCCACCATCTCTACTGGTCCGCACATCTTCATGCATCTGTGAACACTGTTATACTCCCAGCCACCATCACCACTGCTCCGCACACCTACATTGCACGTATCTCTAAACACTGTCATACTCCTAGCCACCATCACCACTGGACTGCACATCTGCATCCATCTGTGAACTTTGTTATACTCCCAGCAGCCATCACCACTGGACAGCACACCGGCATGCATCTGTGCACACTGTCATACTCCACGCCCACATAACCATTGGACCGCACACCTGCATGTATCTGTGAACATTGTGATACTCCCAGCCACCATCACAACTGGACCGCACACCTGCATGCATCTGTGAACACTGTCATACTCTCAGCCCCCATCACCACTGGACCGCACACCTGCATGCATCTCTGAAAACTGTCATATTACCAGCCACCATCTCCACTGGACTGCACATCTGCATGCATCTGTGAACACTGTTATACTCCCAGCCACGATCACCACTGAACTGAACATCTGCATGTATCTGTGAACATTGTCATACTCCCAGCCCCCATCACCACTGGACCACACACCTGCTTGCATCTGTGAACACTGTCATATTACCAGCCACCATCTCCACTGGACTGCACATCTGCATGCATCTGTGAACACTGTCATACTCCCAGCATCCATCAACACTGGACTGCACTCCTGCATGCATCTGTGAACACTGTCATACTCCCAGCCCCCATCACGACTGGACCGCACACCTGCATGGAGCTGTGAACACTGTTATACTCCCAGCCATGATCACCATTGAACTGCACATCTGCATGCATCTGTGAACATTGTCATAGTCCCAGCCACCATCACAACTGGACCGCACACCTGCATGCATCAGTGAACACGGTCATATCACCAGCCACCATCTCCACTAGACCGCACATCTGCATGCATCTGTGAACACTGTTATACTCCCAGCCACGATCACCACTGAACTGAACATCTGCATGTATCTGTGAACATTGTCATACTCCCAGCCCCCATCACCACTGGACTGCACTCCTGCATGCATCTGTGAATACTGTCATACTCCCAGCATCCATCAACACTGGACTGCACTCCTGCATGCATCTGTGAACACTGTCATACTCTCAGCCCCCATCACCACTGGACCGCACGCCTGCATGCATCTGTGAAAACTGTCATATTACCAGCCACCATCTCCACTGGACTGCACATCTGCATGCATCTGTGAAAAATGTCATATTACCAGCCACCATCTCCACTGGACTGCACATCTGCATGCATCTGTGAACACTGTTATACTCCCAGCCACGATCACCACTGAACTGCACATCTGCATGCATCTCTGAACCGCACACCTTTATGTATCTGTGAACATGGTCATATCACCAGCCACCATCTCCACTGGACCGCACATCTGTGTGCATCTGTGAACACTGTTATACTCCCAGCCACGATCACCACTGAAGTGAACATCTGCATGTATCTGTGAACATTGTCATACTCCCAGCCCCCATCACCACTGGACCGCACACCTGCTTGCATCTCTGAACACTGTTATATTACCAGCCACCATCTCCACTGGACTGCACATCTGCATGCATCTGTGAACACTTATATTCCCAGCCATGATCACCATTGAACTGCACATCTGCATGCATCTGTGAACATTGTCATAGTCCCAGCCACCATCACAACTGGACCGCACACCTGCATGCATCTGTGAACACGGTCATATCACCAGCCACCATCTCCACTGGACCGCACATCTGCATGCATATGTGAACACTGTTATACTCCCAGCCACGATCACCACTGAACTGCACATCTGCTTGCATCTGTGAACACTGTCATACTCCACGCCAAAATCACCACTGGACCGCACACCTGCATGCATTTGTGAGCATTATCATACTCTCAGTGACCACCACAAATGGCCAGCACACCTGCATGCATCTGTTAACACTGTCATATTACCAGCCACCATCTCTACTGGTCCGCACATCTTCATGCATCTGTGAACACTGTTATACTCGCAGCCACCATCACCACTGCCCTGCACACCTACACTGCATGTATCTGTAAACACTGTCATACTCCCAGCCACCATCACCACTGGACTGCACATCTGCATCCATCTGTGAACTTTGTTATACTCCCAGCAGCCATCACCACTGGACAGCACACCTGCATGCATCTGTGCACACTGTCATACTCCACGCCCACATAACCATTGGACCACACACCTGCATGTATCTGTGAACATTGTGATACTCCCAGCCACCATCACAACTGGACTGCACACCTGCATGCATCTGTGAACACAGTCATATCACCAGCCACCATCTCCACTGGACTGCACATCTGCATGCATCTGTGAACACTGCTATACTCCCAGCCACGATCACCACTGAACTGAACACCTGCAAGTATCTGTGAACATTGTGTCATAGACCGAGCCACCATCTCCACTGGACCGCACATTTGCATGCATCTGTGAACATGGTCATATCACCAGCCACCATCTCCACTGGACTGCACATCTGCATGCATCTGTGAACATGTCATAGTCCCAGCCACCATCACCACTGGACCGCACACCTGCTTGCATCTGTGAACACTGTCATATTACCAGCCACCATCTCCACTGGACTGCACATCTGCATGCATCTGTGAACACTGTTATACTCCCAGCCACGTTCACCATTAAACCGCACATCTGCATGCATCAGGGAACATTGTCATAGTCCCAGCCACCATCACCACTGGACCGCACACCTGCTTTCATCTGTGAACACTGTCATATTACCAGCCACCATCTCCACTGGATTGCACATCTGCATGCATCTGTGAACACTGTTATACTCCCAGCCACGTTCACCATTAAACCACACATCTGCATGCATCAGGGAACATTGTCATAGTCCCAGCCACCATCACCACTGGACCGCACACCTGCATGCATCTGTGAACACAGTCATACTTCCAGTCACCATCTCCACTGGACCGCACACCTGCATGCATCTGTGAATACGGTCATACACCCAGCCACCATCACCACTGGACCGCTCACCTGCGGGCATCTGTGAGCACTGGCATACTTCCAGCCACAATCACCACTGGACCCACACACCTGCAGGCATCTGTGAACACTGTCATACTCCCAAGCACCATCACCACTGGACCGCACATTTGCAGGCATCTGTGAACACTGTCATACTCCCAGCCACCAATACAACAGGAACGCACACCTGCAGGCATCTGTGAATACTGGCATAATCCCAGCAACCATCACCACTGGAACGCAAACCTACATGCATCTGTGAACACGCTCATATTCCCAGCCGTGATCACCACTGGACCGCACATCTGCATGCATCTGTGAACACTGTTATACTCCCAGCCACGATCACCACTGAACTGAACATCTGCTTGTATCTGTGAACATTGTCATACTGCCAGCCCTCATCACCACTGGACCGCACACCTGCTTGCATCTGTGAACTCTGTCATATTACCAGCCACCATCTCCACCGGACTGCACATCTGCATGCATCTCTGAACACTATCATACTCCACGCCCACATCACCACTGGACCGCAAACCTGCATGCATCTGTAAACATTGTCATACTCTCAGTGATCACCACAAATGGCCAGCACACCTGCATGCATCTGTTAACACTGTCATATTACCAGCAACCATCTCTACTGGGCCGCACATCTTCATGCATCTGTGAACATGGTCATACTCCCAGCCACCATCACCACTGGACTGCACACCTGCATGATTCTGTGAACACTGTCAAATAACCAGTCACCATCACCACTGGTCCGCACACCTGCATTGCATATATCTGTGAACCCTGTCATATTCCCAGCCACCAATACAACGGGAACGCACACCTGCAGGCATCTGTGAATACTGGCATAATCCCAGTAACCATCACCACTGGAACGCACACCTGCATGCATCTGTGAACACTGTCATATTACAAGCCCCCATCACCACTGTACCGCACACCTGCATGCCTCTACGAACACTGTCATAGTCCCAGCCACGATCACTACTTGGCTGCACACCTGCATGCATCTGTGAACACTGTCAAATAACCAGTCACCATCACCACTGGTCCGCACACCTGCATGCCTCTATGAACCCTGTCATATTCCCAGCCACCAATACAATGGGAACGCACACCTGCAGGCATCTGTGAATACTGGCATAATCCCAGTAACCATCACCACTGGATCGCACACCTGCATGCATCTGTGAACACTGTCATACTCCCAGCCATGATCACCGCTGGACTGCACATCTGCATGCATCTGTGAACACTGTCATACTTCCAGCAACCATCACCACTGGACCGCACACCTGCATGCATCTGTGAACACTGTCATATTACAAGCCCCCATCACCACTGTACCGCACACCTGCATGCCTCTATGAACACTGTCATAGTCCCAGCCACGATCACTACTTGGCTGCACACCTGCATGCATCTGTGAACACTGTCAAATAACCAGTCACCATCACCACTGGTCCGCACACCTGCATGCCTCTATGAACCATGTCATATTCCCAGCCACCAATACAATGGGAACGCACACCTGCAAGCATCTGTGAATACTGGCATAATCCCAGTAACCATCACCACTGGATCGCACACCTGCATGCATCTGTGAACACTGTCATACTCCCAGCCATGATCACCACTGGACTGCACATCTGCATGCATCTGAAAACACTGTCATACTCCCAGCAACCATCACCAATGGACCGCACATCTGCATGCATCTGTGAACACTGTCATACTCCCAGCAACCATCACCATTGGACTGCACACCTGCATGCATCTGTGAACACTGTCAAATTACCAGTCACCATCACCACTGGTCCGCACACCTGCATTGCATATATCTGTGAACCCTGTCATATTCCCAGCCACCAATACAACGGGAACGCACACCTGCAGGCATCTCTGAATACTGGCATAATCCCAGTAACCATCACCACTGGATCGCACATCTGCATACATCTGTGAACACTGTCATACTCCCAGCCATGATCACAACTGGACTGCACATCTGCATGCATCTGCGAACACTGTCATACTTCCAGCAACCATCACCACTGGACCGCACACCTGCATGCATCTGTGAACACTGTCATATTACCAGCCCCCATCACCACTGTACTGCACACCTGCATGCCTCTGTGAACACTGTCATAGTCCCAGCCACGATCACTACTTGGCTGCACAACTGCATGCATCTGAAAACACTGTCATACTCCCAGCAACCATCACCAATGGACTGCAGATCTGCATGCATCTGTAAACAGTGTCATACTCCCAGCAACCATCGCCAATGGACCGCACATCTGCATGCATCTGGGAACACTGTCATACTCCCAGCAACCATCATCACTGGACTGCACACCTGCATGCATCTGTGAACACTGTCAAATTACCAGTCACCATCACCACTGGTCCGCACACTGCATGCATCTGTGAACACTGTCAGACTCCCAGCCACCCTCACCCCTGGACCACACACCTGCATGCATCTGTGAACACTGTCATACTGCCAGCCACCGTCTCCACTGGACCGCACACCTGGATGCATCTGCCAACACTGTCACATTCCCAGCCACCATCTCCAACAGACTGCACATCTGGCCCACATATCTTTTTGTTACTATGTGTGCATTCAATGAATGGTAAACAAAAACTACCCATAAACGTGCAGAACTCACCCAAAAGCGAGAACAATCATTTTAATGAGAGCCAAAAATTAAAACACCCATGGGTATCAAGGCGAGAGTGGAATGGGGGGGGGTTCAACCCCCATAAAAGTAAAAGGGAAGAGCCTATTTGGAAACGAATAAAACAGGGGAAATAAAATCACCCCGCAGGTGTAGATCTGCTGCCACCATTCACTGTTTGCAGGTTCTCAGCCCCCCACCCTCACCCCCCTATCAAGTTTAATGTTCTCACTAGCCTATTACTTCCTGTACATCACCCACCAAAGGGAATTCTCAAGCTATCACTATGCCCTTTGTATACTCTATTGGTGAATCACTTTTAATTTAAAAAAAATGAAAGGCAAAATTCAATATACGATGGCCTTTATCATTGATAGCTGTCGTAATATTACAAAAGCAGATCAAGCAGAGGTAACTATGACTGTCAGATGGCAGATGTGTGCTGGGTAATTGATAAACAGAAGAGCTGTGCAAGCAGCCACTGTTGCCACCGTTAGGCTTCCATTCCCTTAGGCTTCGCTTGCAGAGGGGCAGGGAGGTGTGCTTGAGGCACCGAACAATCAGACACGATGTGTGAATATACTCACTCGTGGCACGGCCTCATTCTGCTCCTTTCCGTGTTCACGCCGATGAGGCCACCGACGATGAACTCTCCTTCCTTGTAATATCCCCTCATGATGATATCGTCGTCAAAGTATTCCGTTATCCAATGATTTCTGAATGCACACATGTGGAAAGCTCCAGGGCAGCAGAGGATTAACAACTGAAAGGCCAGAGAACTAGGATATTTCATAGACATGCATATATAACCAAACATGTTGAGTTGTGCGGCTTGTCAATGCATACACCTGTGTGCTCCAGACAGAAGCTTCCAGCAACCTTTTCATTTAAAATGTGGTTATAGAGGGCAGGCGCCAACGTACATAAAATAGGCAAAATGAGATATCGTCAGTTCAAGAGAAAAGGTACAGCTTGGACCCCCCCCCACTCACAGCGTCTATTTATAAGGAGCTTTCCTGGAGCCAGAGAGGCCAGGGTGTTCTCCTCTCTCTTGGTGTCAAGCAGTATAATTACATCTATTTTTATAATTCTCTCTATGCCATCAATCTTCAGATGGTCAGTGCAGGAATACATATTTTCCGCCAATGCCCCAGAGCAGACACACACGTACATCTCTGAGAATAGCTACATTCAGAGTCCCTCAGGTGCACTGGAGACCTCCATCACGATGCACTGCAAATCTGGGAGGGCAAGACACAGAGCCATCACCTGAGCTCTACACTGTCCTGGGAAAGTGCGTGAAGCCAAAGGGGCGGAAAGGAGGGGTCCATAGATGGTCACCAAGCCAGCAAAACACCCAAAGCACACTGCATTGCCCTTAACACAGAGATAATAATATGGTGCAACTATGAGCAGCGAGATTGTAAACAACCTTACTTTCAGATGCACTCTTAGGCTTTTTCCATAAGGACATGATTTTATAAGCAGCTCCTGGGAGCTGTAGCAGGTGTTTTTAATTAGCTGTCCTCTGTTACAGGTGAGCATTTGGCCTGCTTGACCATTGCAGAAGTCTCTTTGTTTTATAGACGAAGTCTTGGAAAACAGCAACTCGTACAGTGCGCCACTGTACATTTATTATTAACAAAGTGAGTCTATTCCTGATGCCTGCGTGCTACGGCGTGGTAGAAATAAATAAATAAATAAATCCGGCTACGGATATTAGCAGGGTAGACGTTGTCTGAAGCAAATCATTAAGGGACTCAAATGATCTCTGAAAACTTGCGTGGTAGCCATGTCCCATCAGGAGTAGCCAGCACTGAGGCACATTCAGGACCATCACTAAATAAATTCAGTAGAAAACATCACATTTACAGACAAATTCTGGTCACATTTGACATAGACATTTTGGATGAAGTGCACAAGCCACAAACACATGAAATCATAAACAATTAAGCAAGTATGCATCTGAGGAATGTATTGATGTCACTGAAATCAAATGCGGGATCCAAACTCTGTTGAGCTTAGTTTGGTAAATCTTTAATAGCAGAACTGCAGGGAGAACACAGGAACAGACTAGACACAATCCCAACCAATGTCCACACTGTGTTACTCCAAACCTTATACAGCAACCTTTATGGTTTCTTAACACATTGAGTCTAATACAGTAGACAGAAGATTCTATGGCCTTACTCGGGGGGATAAATACATCTACTTTACACAGTGGTCCTCTATGAGGACACAGGCAAGCCCAGCCTCCCAAGGGCACTTCTGCGTCTTCCAGAGATAACAAGACAGATGTTCATCCATCATTCAATTAAGACTCACGCTTTCTTAGCTTTGTGTGTTTGAAGCTGTTTTGGTTAGTGATATACGAATACACTTCTGGCAGTGCAAGGATATGAATAATTGTGAAACCTCAGCAAAAAGCTGTAAATAACTCATTGGTGCGACACGTTTCGTTTCTCTATCCTGAATTCAAGCATGAGTTCTCTAAGCTACTGAAAGTCTGGTGCTGAATATAATGGCCTATTCCTTCTTTAAAGCAGTGTACTCTCTTCATCTACATTTAATTTCACTTACAATTGTTTTCCTACGTAATCATATATATATGATGACATTTGACCCCACCCCGAAGTAAAATCCCATGTGAACAAGCGCCGAGTGGTGCGCAAAACGCGTCCTCTTGTCTAGCAGGATGTACTCTATGGCGTCCTGCCTCTGTTGATGTTTTATCACAGACCTACTGCTTGACATCATGCCTTTTTTAAATAATAAACAGCACGTTATTTACTACAAGCTGAGTCGGATTTTTCATCTTTCTGACCCTTAATTGTGGAGACTATTTTGTTCGCCTGGAGTGCGGTTTGCTTTCCTTCTTTTGTGTATATATATATATATATATATATATATATATATATATATTCACTGAAAAAACTTTGTTAAAGGGACATTATGGTTAAGTTGCCCTAATAAAAACCTTTGAAATTCAAGGACAAAACTTTGTTAAGGGGACGTTATGGTTAGGTTGCACTAATAAAAACCTATGAAATTCAATGAAAAAACTTTGTTAAGGGGACGTTATGGTTATGTTGGACTAATTAAAACCCATGAAATTCAAAGAAAAAACTTTGTTAAAGGGACGTTATGGTTTCAAATAAAATCGAAAAACCCCAGAAATTCGCCAGTTATGGTAAGCTAAGCAACCATAACTCGCGCCTCCACCGTGCACTGCTAAGACTAACACCCAAGACATCAAAGATGACATCACCTCCCCAGAGATTATTTGATAAGTTTGACAAGTGCAATGTTGTGTTTTTTAATATGTTTTTACCGCAATGTCCGCGGACAGCGACGAAGTCCGCAAATCCAAGATGGTCGGCGTTTCCAAAAATCTGACGCACTTCACGCTCTTCACCATCCAATCAGCAAACACGTTGCATGTCCGTGGACATGACGCAAGCCGATTAGCCAATCGGTGTCCTGTCCGCGGAGCGAACAGGAAAGTGTGTCCGCGGAGAGGACATAGATATCACACATTTTTTGTGACCTATTTTTTGGTCATTTAAAAAAAAAACTACTGGTCAGATTTTTTACCAAATTTACACTGGTCAGATTTTTTACCAAATTTACAAATGCACGCTTTTGGGACCAAGCCGCTGCTCCTGCCGCAAATCTGGTGAAAATCCGTCCAGCGGTTTGGGCTGTAGGCGTCAGCAAAGTTTTTTCCCCATTCAGTCTAAAAAAAAAAGACATTTTGGGACACCCCCCCTATAACTTTGCCCTCCCTGGACCAAACCTCACCAAACTTTGCAAAGAAATTCAGAGTGGGCCAAAGTCTGGTGAGGATTCATCCAGGGGGAGCGTAGTTATAAGCCGCCCAAAAAGTGCTCTTTCTATGGGATTAGCAACTTAACCATAACTACACAGCCACTAACGTGGCTGTGTAATATATATATTATGGGGCAGCGGTCGCCACCAGGGACGTCATTTCACCAAAATATCAGGAGTAGCAGAAGTGGCATCACACGGCCCTTGACCTCTGATGACATCACAGGAAGCGATGCCATTTGACCCCACCCTGAAGTAAAATCACAGGAAGTGATGGAACACGACCTTTCACCCCTCAACATAACCGGAAGTGGCATCACATAACATTGTTTCTAAGTACACTACGAACAATATGGCTACGATATCACTGTAAAGTGATATACATTTCATGCAAGAATGGATCAGCATATGTATCATGAATAGCAGTGCGTATAAGCCCATATTACCAAATCCCTGTGAATGCAATCAGACGCCCAAGGCCAGGCGATAATGATGTGTTATTGTATAGCACTTACACTTAAGCGCTTCATATATAACAAATATACAGGAGGTGGCTAGAGGCTACCAAGTGAAATTCAGGAGTTGGAGGGGGTCTATGGACTGAGTTTGCAACACAAAGCTTTCTGTAGCCTTGGCTATAGCCGCGAATAGCCGACATCTGAAAGCAAACTGCGTCACATGAACATTGTGTGTTGTGGGGGGCAAGGGGAGGTGATGAGGCTATCTGGGGAGTGGGGGAAGCAGGCCCAGATGAGGGGGGCACTTGGTGAGGGCCTGGTGGGGCAGGAAAGCATTATTGTTATGCAGCCGTTTTGCTGATATTCGCAGCTACGATAGGACTACAGATAGCCGAGACTATGTGTAGTTCGGTACCCGCGGTCACAGTTTTAAAAAAAAAAGATATTTTTACAGCCATAGTGATGGCCAGTGACACAATTGCCTTCCAAGTCTCCCATCCATACATTAACCAGGACAGACCCTAATTAGCTTCAAAGCGAGGAAGGGGCCAGCCTCCTCAGGCCATGTTGCCTGATAAATAAGTCACGTTTAAAAGACCACTTAGAGAAATGGGCGGGCCATTTATTTGCTTTGAAGCTAAGCAGTGTCAGTCACAGTTACTGCATGGGTGACTGAATAAGGTTCTGAATTATTTTTTTTTAAAACCGTGATACTGTCAGTCTTTGAAAGTTTTGCACTCAGAGACCATTTTTGCCTTTCGTTGAATTGCATTCTGATATTTGTAGTCTCCCAGTCAATGATAAAAAAAACTTGATATTTTTACAGCAACGGTGGGTTTCCCATCCTTGCAGCAACTGGAACAAACCCTGCTTAGCTTCTAAGTGAGGAAGGGTTCAGCCCTCTAAATATAAGGCATGTTGCCTTATATTTAGAGCCCACCTTACAAGACCACTTAGAGAAACATGGCCTATCGGGGCTGGATCCTTCCTAGCTTTGAAACTTAGCAGGGTCAGTCCCGGTTACTGCATTGATGGCAGACAGTCCACGATCCCGAATGTCTTGTGTTTTCTTAGTTTAAAATATATCATAACACACAGCATCCACATTATTTTATTTAAACCGTGCTACTGTCAGTCCTTGAAAGTTTTGCACTCAGAGATAATTTATTTGCCTTTTGCTGAATTGCATTCTGGTATTTGTAGTCTCACAGTCAAGATGGAGAGAATAATGCCACAATTGTACACTTTTTGCCTAACATAGTTCTATAAGGATTTATATATTTGAATGACACTTTGGTATGTGTTCTTTTTAAGTTAGCTTTATAAAGCAGTGTGTATTGTTGAAAGCCAGACATGGTGGTGAGGAGGGGAAATGATGAGAGGGCAAGTAAGTCATGAGTATTTGTCCAAGAGAGTTTGCCATCCTGGACACTGGTGCAGTTATTTATCCCCTGATTGTGGCTGCTTTCCAGGGCATCAGTAAAGGACACATGTTGGTGGATAGCATGACATGCATTACTTACCGTAAAAGCATTTCTGATGTTTGTATCTGCTTAGATTCACATGCTGTGCATATGGTCGGACATCCAGTGGTAACTGCAGAGTATTGCATCTTGTCTTTCGGGAACCAAAAGGGGACGTCGGCATAGGCGTGTCTGTAACACTATCCCTATCGTGACGTGTGTAGTACCCAAAATCCCTCACGCGCTGAGGTCCCTCCGATTGTATTTTTCTGCCATGAGGGAGCCCAAGACTATAGTGAGTGAGTACATAAGAGAGAAAGTAGTAAGAAGTCTATGTTCCTTCCACCCGAGCGGGGAGGCAGGGAGGGCGCATGTGAATCTAAGCAGATACAATAATCAGAAATGCTTTTACGATAAGTAATGCATGTCTTCTGATGCTTGTTAATCTGCTTAGAATCACATGCTGTGCATAGACTATCGAGCAGTACCAGGAGTTGGAGGTGGGTTGTGAGAAGGAACAGTAGAGAAAAAATGTGTTGGTACTGCTTGTCCCACCTGAGAATCAGACCTAGAATGAGAGTCTAGCCAATAGTGTTTTGTAAAGATGTGATTGCTTAGTTTTCCTCAGTGGTTTAGTTCTTTCCATGTAGAAAATGACTGCCCTCGCCCATCTAGTGTGTGAAGGCTTCTTTCGGCCATGTAAGTAGGTTTCTGGAAGAACGTGGGTAGTTCGAATGACTGGTTCACATGGAACTTCGAAATAAATTTCAGTGCAAACCTGGGGTGTGTGCGCAGAACTACCTTATCATTGTTGACTGTAACAAAGGGGTCTAAAACAGAAAGAGCCTGTAGTTCGCTAATCCTTCTGATAGAAGTGATAGCCACTAGGAAAGCTGTCCTTATAAGTCAGATCTTTCAGACTTGCTTTATGCATAGGCTCAAAGGGAGCTCCCATGAGCCTGGTCAAAACCACATTCAGATCCCATCCAGGGGCTGGATGAGAGATGGGAGGATAAATCTTCTTAACCCCTTCCATAAAGGCTTTAATTACTGGTAGCTTCCACCACAAAACTTTTTGCTGTGACGTGGTGTAGGCTGACAGTGCAGCCAGATGAACCTTTAGGGAATTGAAGACTAACCCAGAGTCCAATAGGTGGGCTAGATACAACACAGTGTGTGAGGGTGAGCAATCGATGGGATTGACGCCCTTGGAATTGCACCAGATGGCATTCGGTTTCCATTTGCTGGCATAGCAATAACGTGTATTAGACTTTCTCGCTTCCCTGAGTACATCCATGCATCTCTGAGGGAGCTGCAGGTGGCCAAACTCTAAGATCTCAGGAGCCAGGCTGCTAAGTTCAGAGTTTGTGGGCATGGCTGTAGGGTCTCCCCCCTGCCCTGAGACAACATGTTGTACGGGCAGGGCAGCTTGACTGGTGGGGAGAGGGACATTTCCATCAGGTGAGTGAACCAGGGTTGGCGGGCCCACATGGGGGCCACCAGTATCATGGTAACTGGTTCCTGGTGCATCTTGTGCACTATCTTGTTGAGAAGGGGAGTCGGGGGGGGGGGGGGGAAGCGTAGACACATTTCCCCTACCAAGTTATCCAGAGGCCGTTCCCCTTGGATCGGTTCTGAGGGTACCTGGAGGCGTAGTCTTGGCATTGGGTGTTCTCCTGAGTAGCGAACAGGTTGATCTCCGGGAAACCCCATTCTGCGAAGACGTTGGACACAATGTCTTCGTGCAGCCGCCATTCGTATTCTTCTGGCAGAGGAAAATCTCTGCCGAGTACGTCTGCCAGAAGATTGAGCTCCCCTGGAACATGTTGGGACAACAAAAACCTATTGTGTTTGAGAGCCCATATCCAAATGTTTTGGGACAGCTTGGATAGCCCTGGAGAGTGAGTGCCCCCCTGTTTGTTCAGATAATACATTGCTGTAGTGCTGTCAGTTAGGATCAGCACTGTCTTCCCTTGCAGTTACACTGAAAGGCTTTCAATGCTTTGAACACTGCTACTAGCTCCAGTAAGGTTGGACGCTACTTGGGGGGACCACACTCCGTGTGCTGTCTGCTGAAGCAGGTGAGACCCCCACCCCGTGAGAGATGTGTCTGTCATGAGAGTGGCTTCCACTGCAGGGGTGGTGAAGGTCTTCCCTTTCAAGAGGTTTTCTCTTGACCACCACTGCAGATAGAGAACGAGGGCTGGCGAGACAACTAACAGATCTTCCCATTGTCCGCCTGTCTGACACCACTGGCTGTTGAGCCACTCTTGCATGGGACGCATGCGCAGCCGCGCGTGGGGAACCAAGTATATACATGACGCCATCATCCTTAGCAAACGCATCGCTTTGTGTACCTTCACCTCCCGACTGGCTACATATTGAGATATCTGAGAGAGCATGTTCTGAACTCTCTCGCTGGAGGGGAAGACAAGACCGTCTTCCGTCCGAATTAGCGCTCCCAGAAATTGTTTTACTTGGCTGGGGACTAAGCTGGATTTCTTTTAGTTGATTGAAAAACCCAGACTTATGAGGAGATCTACTGTTTTTTGGGTGTTCGATAAACAACCGTCTAACGAGTCCCCCGTAATGAGCCAGTCATCGAGATAAGGGTAAACTGGGACTGATAGTCTGCGCAGGTGTGCTGCTGCCACTGCCAGGACTTTGGTAAACACCCTTGGCGCCGAGGCGATGCCGAAGGGGAGTACTTTGAACTGGTAGTGTTTGTCCTGGATCATGAACCTTAGGTATTTTCTGTGCGCTGGCAACATTGAAATATGAAAGTATGCATCGTTCATATCCAATGTTGTCATGAAGTCCCCCTGTTTCAGCAATGGGATCACTTCCTACCAGTGTTACCATGCAAAACTTCTGGGGTTTTATAAACTTGTTCGCTGGACGCAGATGCAGGAGAGGACGCATGGTGAGATCCTTTTTGGGTACAATGAAGTACACTGAATAAATACCCTTGTTTACCTGAAGAATAGGGACGGCTTCTATGGCGCCTTTCCCAGCAGAGCTTCCACCTCTTGGATCAGGGTCTGCAGATGTTCCGGTGAAAGGCGCCGTGAGCGCGGCGGTCTGAACTGTGGAGGTCGGGCAAATTCCACTCAATAACAGTGGGCGACCGTCTTTAAGACCCACTGGTCAGATGTTATCCCCTCCCATGCCTTGAGGAAAGATGTTAATTGCCCCCCGACCAGGGAGATATGGGAGGGGACATGGACTTGGTGGTCATTTCTGACCACAGGCTGAGGCTCCTCTGGGATTGGGACCTCTGCCTCTACCTTTGCCGTGTTGCTGACCCCTTTGGGGTAGTAGGTAGGGCTGCCGGCTGCTTCATTCGTGTTGAAGGTGCGTGTGCCGTAGTAATTCTGGCCGGCACGGGTCTATCCTCGAAAGGACCGCCGATAATTATTACCCCTCTGGGAAGAGAGTTTCTGTGTAATCTGGTGCAAGGACCTTATAGTCTCGTGCTCCTTCTTGGCAGTCTCCAACGCATCATCCAGTGCTTTCCCGAAGAGGTTAGTCTCCTCAACAGGTTTATTAATAAGAGAGGCCTGAGTCTCAGGTCTGAACCCCGATGTCCGCAGCCATGCATTTCTTTTTAGAAGAGTGCCTTGCGCAAGAGACCTGCCTGCTGTTTCTGCAGTGTCCAGGGTGTTCTTTACCACATTTTGATTGACCAGTTTTCACTCCGAAACAATGGCGAGAAGCTTTGTTCTGGCTGGTTCCGGGCCTCCTGGAGGTTTTCTTGGAGCAAGTTCCATTGGGCATCAGCGTAGCTTGCTAATAACATAGTATTATTAGCAATCGGAATGGAGTATGTAGCTGCTGAAGTGACACGTTTGCCCAGGGCATACAACCTCTTAGATTCCTTGGCGGTGGTGATTCTCCTGTGGCAAGTGGTACCCCCGCCCTCTTTCGAGTGGTAGTCACGACCAGTGAGTCCGGGATGGTGTGCCCTTTGATACACAGCAGGTCGGTAGGAGAAGTCCGAAATAATTTTTCGACTCCTGGGTTCACTGCCCGTGTCTGAGCAGGTGCAACGAAAGATGGGGCTACCCGCCGCCGAACAGAGTTAAGGAGAGGGATGGATTGACTCGCTGGAGGTTTTTCTTTGATAATATCCTCCACGAAATCCTGCTCTGGTAACGCCTCTTGGGTGGCAATCTTGAAGAATTCTGCCGCTTTTTTCAACATGGAGTTGAAAGCCATTTGGTCATCCACATGGGAGGCCTGGCGAGCCGGGGTGGAAGGAGGAGAATCGAGGATCACAATATCAATGTCTTGATCTTGTGTCCAAGGGTTTTCATCTTCTTGCTAGGATTCCTCCCAGTTGTCTGTTGTGTCCTGCTGATCTTCTTCATAGTTTGAGAAAGGAAGCCTCCTCTTCCTTACTGTATATGTCTCTACAAAGAGACAGAATCTCCAACCCGGAATTACAGGAAGGACCAAATATGGGCACTAATGAACCTGTACTGGAATCCAGTAAGCATAACGGATGAGAAAGTTATAGACATGGTACTATTGGCAAGGAAAATACAATGCGATTGAATTTATAATATGCAGCGATTTAAATATTCACATATTCGACAAAAAAGGAGAAGAACTAGAGGAAAGCCATCTCACGCCCGAGCCAAATGCTGGACCAAAGAATTAAGAAGCAGGAACCTGAGAAGATCGGACAGCCTCGACACATCAACCGTAAGACAAATGGAAACTTGGGCAAGAGGCAACTCCACTGCCATAATCGATTATATATACATAACTAAAGATATACATGACAAACTGAGTGAATCCCTAAACATCAAAACAGAAACAAGCAACCACTACATAATGAAAAGATCGTGGAACACTGAGAAAATGATTAATAAAAAAACGGAACCAGCAAAAATCGAAATAAATAATGGAAGAAACAGAATAAGAATCGGACAAGAACTGCCAAACATAATGAATAACTCAACACTAGACAAAATCAAAAAAATCAACTATGGATGGTTACTTCTACCAAATAGGTGCCAGAATACAACAAATGAAAAGCAATTAGCAAATAAACATACTCATGCATACAATGAGAAAATATTAACAAAAAAAAGGAAATGAGATTAAAAATAAAATTGATAATGAAACAAAACCTAGCCGAGAAATATAAGAAAATCAAAGCGGCAAAGCAAGAATACCGAAATTGGACAAAAAACAACACAGCCTTAATAATGCAAGATGATGCAGAGAAGATGCTCCAGGACCTAAAAAAATGAAACACGAGACAATTATGGACGCTACTACATGATCAAACACAAATGATCAAACACAAATACAAAGCACAATGATCACTGATGTACCAGAGGCAAGATGGACAGAATATTTTACAGATATATGGAAACAACAAGTCATCAAAAGAAAAAAATCCATACAACAAAAAACATAGCATGGCAATGGGAATGGGACCCAGAAGACCTACAAAAGGCAATAAGTACTCTAAATATTTCCAGAGCCCCAGGACCAGATGGTCTATCAAATACAGTAATCAAACAGAATCCAGACGTCTGGGGAGCAATATGGTAGAGCATATTCAAGATGATCCAGAATACAAAAACAATCCCAAACACATGAAAGCAGGATACAATAATATCCATGTTCAAGCATGGATCCACAAAAGAACCGCAAAACTACCGACCCCTAGCTTTACTCAACCCCTTTGGGAAGATTTTTGCAAAACTCCTACTAGGGAAACTGGACAGATGGGCAACTAAAGAAAAGAGATACGCAACAAGACAAACAGGATTTGTCAAAACAATAGGCACCAATACTACTAAACATACTGAAACAAGAAGCCATAAGAACAAAAACGCAGATCTATGCTGCCTTCGTAGATTTACAGCTGGCCTTCGATTCCGTGAGCAGAGTCGACCTATGGGAAAAACTGAATGCATGGAAGTGCCCAACAGACATCATTGAACCGATCAAACTCTTGCACGACGACACCAGTATAAGAGTCAGACTATCAAGAGACGGCACACTCACGGAACAAATTAGAACATGGAATGGCCTGAAACAAGGATGACCACTGGCAGCTACTTTATTCCATCTTTATATGGCAGACCTTGAAACAAACATATACACACCTCAAATAAACCCTCCCAAAATAAACAACACAGCGATACCCTGTATCTTGTATGCTGACGATATAGTGCTACAAATGCCATATCATATCATACTGGCAAAAACACCCAGAGGACTACAGATTGCACTACAAAAACTAGAAGAATACACGACAAAGAATCAGCTGGAAATAAACACGCAGAAAACTAAAATCATGTCACTAAAGAAAGAAACTAAGAAAAACTGATTGCTCCCCTCCTTTCATATAGGAAAAGACAGAATGGAACAAGTAAATACAATAAAATATTTGGGAATATGGATCACTCAATCTCCAACAGAAGAGGAATGGGCCCTACATCTCAAAGAAAAAACACTGTCCTTAGCACGCCAGGCAAAGGTAATACACCGAAAGTATGGAAAATTCTCCCTGATCCGAGTAGTTACTTTCTATAAGCAAAATGTAACGGCTATTCTAGGATACGGAGCAGAATCCATGATAAACATCAGCAGCACCATCTGGGATAAATTGGAAGGGAGTTTCTGAAAGAAAGTGTTAAACCTGCCTATGTCACTACCCACTACACGCATTCGAGCTGAACTTACGCTCCAATCGCTCAAATCCATCGTCCTGTGGAAACAGCTCGATTTATATTGGAAAATCATGAGCAAATCCAATGCCCCCCAGCTTGAAATACTCATAAACGAGAAAATATTCAACACATAAAATGCCTTAGAAATCTGGAAAAGATTGACAGAAGCAAAAAGAGAAAAACAAGACATATCAATGGAAATGCTACTAGAAAGACCACAAAAAGCAAAGATCAAACTAAGAGAGAATGACTGGTTGAACACCAACCGAGCCAAAGCTAAATACTGGCATGACATACACTGTGCACTCGACAATAGAAGAATTAACCAATTACCATCGTACTTGCAAATTTTCACGTCTTCTAAAATAAGAGACACATTCATGAGACTACGGCTAAACATCCTCCCAACTCAAGAAATAATGGCTGCTAGGAAACATATCCCCGAAAGTAAAAAATATTGCCGATTTTGCAAGGACTTAACGATGACACAGAGTCTACATCACATAATCATGACATGTCCGGCACTGAATGAAAAAAGACATCTATCCAGAGAATGGTTCATGAAAACCCAAATAACTAACACCTGATGATCGTTGGCGAAGATGATTGCTGGAAATTAAAAAAAATCGGTGTTTGCACTAATATCATTCTGGAACAACATTACGAACAATAGACAAACAGGATAATGCATCTCTAAGACGAAAGAAAATAAGAATTTGAAGTAAAAATCAACAAACATGAGGAACACTACTTCCAAAGCCTTGATATCTTATTTTAAGTAACTTGAGCAATAAACAGAAGAGAAGATAAAAAGATGAGAGGTTTGAACGTAAACCAAACATCTTGTTGAAAAACTTGAGACTGATCCACTTGAACCCGAGAGTTAGGGTCCACCCGTGCTTTTTTCGGGGGTGGATGATCTGAAGAGGCGATAATCCGCTCCAGCCGATCCATACAACCTTCAAACTTTTCTGTAGCCCATTTAGAAGACCCAAACGGGCCGGCACGAGGTGAAATTACATTCCCCGCACCTTGGCGCAGACGGGAACTTCTAAGGGAGTCAGAGAGAGCCTCTTGACTGTCTACGTAAGCCCTATCGGGTTCGGGGAGCCAATCCGTCGAAACATTTTCCGTGGATTGACTTATAACCCTTCGCGGAACTGGGGTGGGGCCCACCGCTGCTGTGATCCTTTCAATGCTACTTTGCATAGTCGCAGAATCGTCAAGAGACCAGGGCTCCGATGATTTATCGGCAGCAGAAAGACCGTCCGTGCCACCAGGTGGCCTAGCGGATGGGTTTCTGTGTAGAGGCCTATCCGTAGTTTTTGGGCCTATCGATGCCTTGGAACTCGTCGAAATGTTGGGATCCTGCCCTTCGACGTCTGTAGGATTAGGAGTAGCGCCCTTGATTTTACTTGTTTGCCCAGTCGCTATGCGCTGCTGTGCATGAGCGGAAGGCCTTGGATCAGAGCGATCCGAGGGAACCGGCGAAGACTTTGGTGGCCCCGTTGGCGCTTTCGCCTTTTTCGACGCAACCGTTGAAATTGGCGTAGGGGTTGTGTGCTTAGTTTTACAGTGCAATTGTACGCCCTTGTCGCTGGGTGTGGTCCCTGTAGCAAGACCAGAGTCGAGCCTGGAAGGGTTGGGGATGGGCGTGGCGGATCTAGAAGCATCCGCCTCAAGGTCTATAACATCCGCGTTGGACGTTTGGTCATCCGAAGTACCCCCCCCGTCACTTTCGGCTGGTGTGGTGGCAGGGGAGGGGGGCTCCACGCGTGACATACCATACGCGGCCCACCGCTTTACACAGTGCTCCTTGAGGGTCTTGGGCCGAAGGAGTTTGCACGCCGCACGGCACTTCTCGTCGTGCTCTGGGAGGAGACAGGCGTTACACGTCCTGTGCTCGTCCTTCCAAGGATAGCTAACCCTACACTTAGGGCAGAACCTAAAAGGAGTCCTCTCCATAGAAAAAGAGAAGATGACCAAACTGAAAGGGAAAAGAGGGGAAAGGAAGAAAGACATACTAAAACAATATGGCCACCCTGACCCCACTCTCCCTACTGTATAGGCCGGCCAGAGGGCCCGACCACGTGGAAAATCCGCCCGCCGAATCTTAGGCGGTGAAATCCACAGCCGAGACGTATCCCCCCTAGTCTTCGTCGAAGATGTTCTTGTTGGGCGAAGTGACTTAACGGAGAATAAACCGACAATTCGGTAAGATAAACAGTGTCTCTAGTAAGAACTCCGTTATAGGGCGACCAGTTATCTGAGCGGAAAAAAACCATCTGAGGGACCTCGGCACGTGACGGATTTTGGGTACTACACATGTCACGGTAGGGATAGTGTTACAGACACGCCTATGCCGATGTCCCCTTTTGGTTCCCGAAAGACAAGATCAATACTCCGCGGTTACCACTGGATGTCGGACCATATGCACAGCATGTGATTCTAAGCAGATTAACAAGCATCAGAAAACATTTTTTCAGAGGGCAGCACAACCCCTTGTTTTTTTTCAGGTTGGTAAGCTTGATCAAGTATTTAGATACCATGATTTTATTCTGGTTGTCATGTTCCCACTGCAGACGCTTACCCACAAGATCACAAGCACTTGTTTCGTATTGAGATTTTGTCGTACATGGAATATTTCACTACAGATTGCTTGGTTTAAAAGGTGAGCACCTTTTATACTTTTCTAGCATATTTACTGGAACATTTCTTCAGGTTATTTTTCTGGTGTTCATTACTTTTTGTAAAAGTTCAATGCTATTTTGTCTTGCACACTCTCTTCTAAGGAGAGGTTCAATTGAACTGCATGTGGTATATTTAACTTGCAAATATATGGCCACTTACTGTGCGTATATTCATGGGTGCCAGCTTTTGATTTTGCTGTGGGGCAAAAGTACCTGGGCATATGTTATTCTTGCTGGTCATTTTTTGCCCATTTCCAGGCTGCTTAAATGTGGTTAGTTGGTGGTTGTGCGATGTATCACAACAGTCACCAAGAGACAGGCGATAAAATAAAAGGGGCTTGGAGCACACTGCTTAACCAAAGTGTGTGGTCCATAGCAAATAATTTAATCTCACTGCGTGTTGCCTAAAAACATTATGACTTCTCAAAGCCTGCAATCTTTTATACATAACAATACCACTGTCAAAACAGGACAAAATCTGTTTGTGATTGATGGACGTCTTTGAGCGATGGGTTGCAAGTGTTTTAAAATATAGCGTGACCGTGCCCACCAGCTATGGCCGAAGGCCCTGGCTACTGGTTTGATAGTTTTCGGACGTGCCCACTGACCTTGGCCGCAGACCATGCTAGTGGTCTGTAAGCGTTCTAAAAATCTATGGCATAACAAAATCCTTGAAATTCAAGGAAAAACTTCAGTTGCAGGGACGTTAAGGTGAGAACTTAACGCAACAAAACCCCTGAAATTCAGCTAAAGCCACCTTAACTTCGCGCCCCCTGTTGCGCAGCCTATGACCACAATGATGAGATCACAGATCACCTCACTGATGACATCACTAATTACATGTTGTATTAGAACACTGATGACATTACAAATCACATCACTGATGCCATCAATGGTGATAACAACACTAATTACATTGCATATAACTGATTACATCAATCATGGAATTAGACATAACATAATGTATAAGTTAGCTCATGAAAACTATGATCACCTTAATAACAATTTAGGCCATGGACATGGTCGTGACAAAGGCTGGTTGCGGTCACTGGCCAGCACCAAAGGCCACAGCTAGTGGTCTCTTAGTGTTCAAAGATACCAATGTGCATGGTTAAAAGCCATGCCTAGTAGCCCATCAATGTTTTAAAATATACAGTGGGCAACGTTGAAAGCTGTAGTCAGTGGCCATGCCTAAAGGCCATAGCTATTGCCCATTAATATGTAAAAATGTACAGTCGGCACAACTAAAGGCTGATGCCACTGGCTAGTATTGTGTTGAAGACCAGTGCTAGTGGCTGGTTAGTGTATACAATATACAGTGGGCACGGCCGAAGGCCATAGCTAGTGGCTGCTTGGTGTTGTATAATACACAGCAGGCACGACCGAAGGCCATCGCTTATGACATGTTATTATTTTAAAATATACAGTGGACATAGCCAAAAGGTGTGCAAACTGCTCTAGGTAAAAGACCATGGTTAGTGGCTCATCTATATGTTAGAATATATAGTAGGCACAGCCAATGATTGTGCTAAAGTACATTGCTAGTGCCTGATTAGTGTATATAATATACAGTAGACATGGTTGTAAGCTGTATCCACTGGTAATGGCCAAACTCTATGGTCGGTAGCCTGTTAGTGTTTTAAAATATGGGTGAAGATTGTGAGCAGTGACCATAACTGAAGGCCATGACTAGTACCCATTCATGTGTTAAAATATATTTGGCCATGCACACTGTGCTTAATGCCAGTTACTGTTGTAATGTAATTAGTGATGTGACCAGTAATGTGATCTGTGATGCCATCATTGTGGTCAGAGGCTGCGCAACAGGGGGCGCGAAGTACAGGTGGCTTTAGCTGAAGTTGAAGGGTTTTGTTGCGTTAAGTTCTCACCTTAATGTTCCTGCAACTAAAGTTTTTTCCTTGAATATATATATATATATACACAGTAAAAAAACTTTGTTAACGGGACTTTATTGTTAAGTTGCTAAAAACCTATGCAATTCATTACCAAAAACTTTCTGACTGGGATGTTATGGTTCCAAGTAAAACCGAAAAACCCCTGAAATTCGCCAGATATGGTAACCTAAGCAACCATAACTCGCGCCACAACCGTGCACTGCTAAGACTAACACCCATAACGTCCCGGTCAGAAAGTTTTGGTAATGAATTGCATAGGTTTTTAGTAGTGCAACTTAACCATAACGTCCCGTTCAAGTTTTTTTTTACTGAATTTCATAGGGTTTTAGTGGTGCAATTGAACAGTAACATTTTTTTGTTGCTGCATGTATTAAGGTTATAATAGTAACACGTAAGCATACTGTAAACAAACATTTCACTTTACGGCCCACCTTCCGACGAATTCCACATTATCATATGCTGGCGCACAGCATGGTGACGTGTTCGAAAACTGATACACACTTCACAATAACATGTGGGTCTCGGTGATAGTGAGGAAGTGCATTTTATATTGTATTGAAACTTGTGACTGCAACAATTTCCGTGCACAACTCCACAGGGCAAGTTTGCAGCACAATGAAAGCGAGAGTGCATACCGAGGTCTCTGGATCATTAACCCCCATTCCACCCCAAAAAAGGGGGATGAATGGCATTAGCAAGCTAGATTTTACAGCAGTAAGCCGTGGTACCGAAAAAGAGGATTTTTTGTCTTCACCGGGAATGCCTTCGGCGTTCCCGGTTAAAGAAAAAAAATCCTTTTCCAAGATGGCCTCCATAATAGAAAGCGAAGGCGGGTGTTCCATACAAATCCTTCTTCGCTTTCCATTACAGCCTGCAGAAAGCAGAAATTAAACCGTACGACCATAATGGCATGACCGCATTTTTCTGCCTTGTGAAATGTGTCATTATGTGCAAGAACTTTACCAGAAAGCCAGTCCTTGGTGGACATGGCGACTTCAATACTATGTTTTGTCCCTTCCAGTAATGGCCAGTACCACATCCCCGACATTGTGGCCACAACCAAAAGCTACAGCCTACTCCTCAGAGACTAAAAATGTAGTGGTGGTTTTTTATGTACATTACGACACTTGTCAAATATCAAAACACTGGCACATCGACAACACCAGGCTTTTCTGTCGTTGTCAATCATCCGTACATACATTTGTGGTACATGCATCAAGTTTTTTTCCCAAAACTATGCATAAAGTACGCAAAAGAATCGTCTTCTTACGTCTGCACAAAATCCCAACAAACTCTGTGATGTCAAGCGCAATCACGTCAAAAATATTCCAAGCAGCACCATTACCACTCACCTTTACACACATAATTTCATAAGTTCCACAAGTTGAAAGGTCTGAAGATATGTGTATAGCAAGGGTGGGACTATGTACTTTTTTACAAACATTGATGTATTGCAAACATGTTCAATGCACCTTACTTCATTTTTCCTCTTTCAGAAAGATACGAAATCTGACAACATACCATGTTCATCCTGAACTAATTTTGGTCTGTGCTGCATCTGGGTAACATAAATTGGCCTGACGTCACTAAACCATATGAGTCGGCCCTGACCCTCACATAGCCAAACGTAGTGGTATGCAATACCTTTCACGATAACGTTCCTGGGCAGCAAAGGCAAATGCGTGCATAAGGACTTACGTGCCGTCACGCAGCACCTAAAAAAGAACACACTGCGATGTGCAACAAAGCACACCACATTTTGAAGTAGAAGACTTATCTTTAAAACAAAACACTAACATTTAAGAATTACTAAAGTACTTTTATTTCACAAATAAAACTCCATTGAGTTTGGTGCAGTCAGGCAGCAGTGTGTTAGCAGGAAATGTTCTTGCTGAAGTGATATTGCATGTGCCTTACAAACGTTTTTGAAACATAACCTTATCAAACGGTATGTTTTCCAAAGTGTTACTCTCTGCATTCTTACTAAATTTTCCCTGTAGCTCAAGGTAAAAAAACAATGGGTTCCGTTAAATGTATGGCCGTACTGAGCGCATACCCAAAAGAGCAAAGCAAGTGACCTTCACTCAGAATGCAGATACATTTTTTTTTTGAAACAACATATCAACAGCCATTCATGGGAACCGCTACTCCCATACACTTACAGAAGTGCTGTGTCCATGAAACAGTGCAGGTGGCTGGCTCAGATTTCACACTGTACAACGCCAGTCTGACTGCAGTGCTGTTGTTAATGCATTGTAACGTAGACGCAGCAAGTCCTTGCCATACATTGAGTATTACCTCCCACTGTACCGTATGACTGTAGTGACAAGAATACATCACTGTTTGAATTCCTACTACCACATCCCACCACACCCTCATTAATGCTCATCTTCCGAAACAGTAATCCATAAGTGTAACAAGTGCATTGGTGTCTTGGGTTATGTATGTTAGCAGCGATGTCGGCGTACAAGAAAAAACGAAATGAAGATGACGGGCGCATCGAAAGAATATGATGCACTTCACGCTGTGCCACAACCAATCGGTGAAGGTGCAACATGTCCGCGGCCATTACACCACGGATTAGCCAATTGAAATCTTGTCCGCGGAGCGATCAGGGGGAGCAAACTTATAAGCCGCCCAAAAAGTGCTCTTCCTATGGAAACAGCAACTTAACCATAACTACACAGCCACTATTGTGGCTGTGTAATATATATTCACTAACAAAAAAACTTTGTTAAAAGGACCTTATGGTTAAGTTGCTCTACTAAACACCTTTTTTTAAATATTTTTTTATTTTTTTATTTTGATATAGCTGAATAAATCAACTTTTCAAAAATTCACAGCAGAGAAAATATCATTAATTAAAACATTCATAAAAACACATTTAGAAAAGGAGCTGAACACATCTCGAGTCCTAGATACATATTTGGATTTAGAAATTTGATAAATTATGCACAGGAATATAATTACAACTTAATTTCAGCGGGAAAAATTGCATCAAGAAATTGCACTAATGCTTTTATCACAGGGAATTTCATGTTGGAGAACAATAATCTCCAGATCTGATGTGCATCTTGTTCATTGTGCACATTAAGCATATTAGTGAAAAATATAGCTCGTTGGTCATCTAAATTAACATAAGATACTATCAAATGCTGTAGAGTCTCCTTTTCTGTGGGAATCGCAACAGCAGTAATTCATATTGGCTGGAATGATGTTACGCTTGGTAAGCACTTCCCTGGTTAGCCATAAATTCAATCTGAAGCATAAAAATGTATTCTGTATAGTTGCAGAAGGACATTTCAACCGATAACCTGTGACTTGACCCAGCTTTTTATTGCCAAAGTTGGTACTGTTGAAATCTTTATAATTTAGACAAGCTTCTCGGTTTTTTATCCAGTCCCAGCAATGAAATTTTATCTTGGCACGCACAGGATTTTCAAATAGGAGTGATACTGTTATATCAGCTTCAGCCAAGGTATTCATTACCTGATTACGCCATGTGAGTGGAAAGACGTGGTTTGATGAAGACAGGTAATGGGCAACCGTACTCAGGATGTTATTGATTTCCAGACCTAGTAAACACTTGAGAAAAAAGGAACACATCAGCCACTTAACTCTACAAGCCAATGAGTTCAAGCCTAACTCGAATTGCAGGATTGGCATGGGCGAGCAGTTCGGCAGGTGTAATACTTTTTTTTCCAAAAACAGGCCTTTAGTTTGTTCCATATTTTATCATTGAGATAAAGTTTTGATTCGACACCATAGGTCAATATGGGGATTACCTTTTGTTCATAGAAAAGAAGATGTTTCAAGGTGAATTTCCCATATTTATAGAATACAATTCTGGCTTGTGAAGTCAGATTTGAGAGTTTAGACTGAAGGTTGGTCAAATAGAGATTGTCAATGACTGTATTCTGTATCATGAGCCCCACATATCTATATTCGGAGACAGATTTCAGAGGTTGTTTTTCGGATGGACCAAATGAAATTATTAGGTTTGTTTTTACCTTGATTTTTGCAGACCAAAATCTGTGATTTATCCAGGTTCACAGTAAGATAGTTATCTTCAACATAGGTAGATAGAGCAGATAACAGTTTTTGAAGTCCCCTAGGGGTCTGGGATATTAGAACCAGATCATCAGCGTACAGTAACCAAGCTATACGCTGACCCCCAGCTCCGGAGCATCAGAGACAACTTGGAGAAATGGTTTGCCCATGTGCAGAATAAATAAATTAAACAAAATGGAGGCAAAAATACAACCTTGTTTAAGGCCCAAATGGGTGCTGAAGGATGAAGAAAAAAAGACCCTCCAAAGATAATCTCACACGCATGGTAGTCTCCGTGTGCAACTGGATTATCAAAGTTAGTAGTGATACCGGACAACCTAGAAGTTCTCATTTTTGAAACAAGGTTCACGGTTAATTGAATCAAATGCCGTCCGGAAATTAATGAATCCAAAATATAAAGATTGTTCCCGGAAAACATACTGAGCTTTAAGCATATTAATAGTTATGATATAAGGTAGGGTTCCTAGCCCGCTGACAAAACCAGATTGGAAAGGATCTCTCTTGAGGAGATTCTTGGACCAGTTATTCAAATCTCTTAGAAATAAACGGCAAAAGATCTTCCCAGGCACATCTAACAAGGATATAGGTCTATAACTGGCCAGGTTGGACCGGTTTCCTTTCTTATAAATTGGGATAGTAATGGACTGTTTCCAAGACAGCTGTATTTTTGGTGATGAAAGTATGTTCATAAATATAAGATAAAAGTATATCAGCCCATATAGCCGGGAATTGTTTCAGTTGCATATTTGACAAACTATATGGCCCGGGTGCCCTAGAACGACTAACTTTATTGATAAAGAATAAAATATCATCCTTATCAAACCTTAGATGGAAAATAGGATGGGGCTGGGGCTTAAGAATTCTCAAATTCTCAGGGGGTGCAGCATAAAGATTAGAATAATACTGTACCCACTTCTCTTCATTCACATCATTTGTCTGGATTGCAACCCGATGTCCTGCAGTCGCTTGATTGATGATTTTCCATAATTCTGCAGAGTTTTTACTAGCCAGTAGTTTTAGCATATTATTGCCATCATTTTGATATAATTTAGCCTGCATACCTCTTAACCAATTCCTGTATCTGGTTTTAATGTGAGTCAGGGCCGTCACTCGTTTGTCACAAGGGAGCGTATAGACCTCCCTCCTTTCAGCTCGAACCAGTGATTTCTTGATTTTGATTTCATGGTCAAATATATGAAAGTGAGGTGATTGTTTTTGTTTATAAGCTATAGAAGCAGGCTGGAACAACTGCATTAGTTCATGGTAGATGACTACTGTACCTTGTTTTTGAGTAGTTTGAGACTTAAGCTGAGCATCATAGCAGGATCTAAACGCTTCCAAGGAAGACTCCGTCCAAATGAACCTATTTCTTGCCGTGCTTACTGTAATGGAACCCTTGAGATATTGAGGTTTCTCTTGAATCCTTTTAAATTTGGAATTCCAGATCACGTTAAGCATGTTATGGTTGCTCGCTTCAGTGTCTATAACTTGAAATGATTTTACTTTATTCAACATATTTGTGTTAACATAAATATAGTCAATGATTCCCCTGCTAAAGGCTCGGTGGCAAGTTACTCTTGCAGGAATATCCATGTCAGATGAGCCATTTAACATAAAGAGGTTTCTGGATTCAACAAAGCTTGTCCATTTAGCAAGGCAAGTAATTTCAGCTTTCCTTTTTGGGCCCAAACAGTGGAGGTTCAGATCTCCAGCTATAATGATAGAGTCCAGATTGCCATCTAAAGGATTCCAATAGACATTGATGAGTGCACAATGCATATTATGCCCAATAAGCCTGGACATTTGTATGAAGGAATTTGGGGAAAACCATGATTCTGCTTTTAGGGATGAACTCTGCTTAACAGCCGTTAGCAAACCAGAGGTAGGTCGCCCAGAAATTCCCTTAACCGCTGGAGTGAGGCGGATATCATAGTTATTCCACGATGGGGCACAAGTGAGCCAAGATTCTTGTATTAATATTAAATCGTGATCTAATAATTTGATGGCTTGGTTGTTCATTAAATGCCTATATCCTCTAGAGTTCCAGCTGATCGGGGACAGAGCAGTTGCATAAGTAACCGAATGCTAATGCTGTGTATCTTTTTGATTGCAGTTGCAATTGTGGGAGCGGTTGTTTTGCTTTGTATTCAATTGTTGGTGTATGATTTGCTTTGATGTATCAGTTGGAGTGCACTCCGGAGAACCCGGAACGGCCGAAATTATAAATCCAAGGTCATAGAGCTGGGACTTAACTGCCCAGATGGTGTTAACTACAACCCTTGAGTTTATCTATACGTTCACTGATGACCATTTTAACCGATCAGTAAATTCCACGTGCTCGATATCGAAAGTACCAATGTCGTCTAGTTCAGGAATTTCACTGAATATAGATAGAACAGAGGCTCGGTTCAAATGATACTGTGGTGCCAGGGAAGGTCGACATCTGATAGATAACAAGTGAACTGCAGGCCGTTTGGTGTAAGGGATTGGGTTTTTTTGCTTTGGGAAATGACTAGAGTCAAGCAGGTTTGTATTCTCCATGGACTTAGACCTTGGCTCACTGCCAATTGTAGCGGTATGAGCATCAAGAATTTTCAATACTGTGGATTTGATCAGTTCTTCTATATTAGGGGAGGGAGAGATCTTGGGTTGTGGCTCATTACTCTTGTTTCGATATTGCATCTGTATCGTATGTAGAGATGATTGAAAACCATCAGGTAATTGAGGACAAGCTAATTGTACTTTCTGTGCCAACAAGAGGCCAGACTCTCCTGTACTTGCAGTTGCGTTGACACAGAGTTATTGGAGTGGGTACTGTGGGCTCACATGTCGCCAAGCTAAGCTTCTTAGGTGCTGGTTTGGAGGCCATGTATTTGTCCACTGCCTGTCTTATTTCTCTACGTCGATCAGACAAACTCTGATCTTCAAGAGATGACTTGGGATGGAAACATTGTACTTCATCTAATTGTTTCACACTGACTACATTAGCTGCTGCTGCACTTACCAAGGCATTCAGAGGGCTACAAGAATGGACAGAGATGCTCTTTTCTGTTGAAACCTTGGCTTTCTTCGCGTGAGATTGCAGTAGGTATTTTTTTGCTATAGCCTTAGAGGCAGTTTTAGTATTTGTTGGAGGTAGTGAGAGATTTTTAACCAACTATTTGATATGGGATGTTCGCTTTGCCACAGACCTTACATTTTCTGATTTCTTAGATGAATCTCCCTTTGTATTCCCTGATTTTACGGGCAGGTCAAATACAGTTGTGCTCGTACCATCAAAGAGTGCATAATTTTTTTTTTTTTTTTTTTAAAGATCAGCCACAGGTTCAATTGCAATATCAGCCAAATCGATGATGGGATTCGACATATGTGGAATATTGCGAAATGTCTGCGAAGACACAGCTGTCTGCATTTAGGTTTGGGAGCTTACTGACGTTTTCATGATAGGCAGGTTGTTTGAACCGCCTAAAGTCTCAAGTTTATTTGTAATAGGAAGATGCCCAGATAGAATCTGATTCAATTGATGAGAGTGGACATCAGCCTTAGTGGCTAAAGCTTCAAACAATTTAGCTAGAGAAAGAATAGCTGTGTTCATTGAGGTTAATTCAATTTTGGTTAGGCCATTTTGCTTTTCTACCGATTCAACTCTGGAGAAGTGATTGCCCGCCATTTTCCGTGGGGTAGGGGCAATGAATGATAATTTCTCCACTGAATTTGTGTCGCTAATGTTTGTAAATAAAATCGGTGATTTAGATAGATTTTCAGATAACGTCTGAGCAGAGAAACATGATGCAATTCGTGTCTAGGTCAATTACCGCCATGTCACCAGAAATAATTGTTTTAGATGAGTTAAGATTAGAGATGTCATTATCAGACAAAACAGGGACTTTGACTGAAATAGCAACAGAACCAGTTACCACATCTTTCAGCAAAATACTGTCCGTTAAAGATACGTTTTCTTTAGCAAAGGTTACCGTAGGGACAACCGCTGTCACAGAATTGGATTGCCCATCGGATGTTTTTACATCCAAAATGTCATGTATGCCACAGCGTCCATGTGGAGAACCATTATGAGGGCAACTGCATGAGGTGGCTGGGATTTCCAAGAGTCGTGTTGCCGCAACCGAGAGATTTGCACAGTCCACATCTTTAGGGTCCAGCTGACTTGCATCACGACAAAAGGGTCGAATATCCATTCCCAATAGGATTTAGGCTTTTGATCTTAATTCGGGTTTCGTTACACCCATACGAGGTGTGGAACTTAATTGTGATCTTTTGGTTGGGCATTGTGGCGAGTTGAATAGGGAACCATCACCGTTAGTACAGTGAATTGCTGTCACTACGGGCATGCCTGATTTCAGAGTAATAATGCCTTGTTTCATTGCTGGAGCAAAATGGCTCTACTCACAAACACACAACACCCCAGGGAGGAAGGATAGACCCAGAAAGAGCCGCAGCCTAACCGCCAACTGCGACAAGCATGGCAAAGCAGGACTTTCCGGGGCCCCCACGGGTGCGTGCGCGGAGCGCGCGGAACCACAATTTTATAGCCACGCCTCCAAAATTGCGTGAGCAAAGCCTAAACAAGTGAGGAAAAGAGATTTAGAGTCTATACACTCAGTATAATAGTTATTAAAGGCCTTCAGCAATAAGCCTTCACCTTGTGGGTGTTGAAGTGCAAAGCAGAAAACAGCAACGACAAATCCACAAGTCCACAGTGAGTTGAAGAGAGACTCCGGGCTAAGCAGGACTTTCCCGGGCTTCCACGGGTACTAAACACCTTTTGCCTTTACTGAAAAAATGGCCCTAAAGCAACATTATCGTTAAAGTGCCCTACTAAAACTTATAAAATTGAATGGGAAAACGCTGCTATACGGATGTTATGTGGACAACTGACACCGGCATGCTTCCATTGTCCTCTTGGCGTCATCGATGAGAAAATAACCTTTACAGTAGGAAATATCTGCATCACAGCTTGTAACAATCACCTGATTCAGTTTCCGATGAAGAATAAACGAGGATGTCGTCAATGTAAACAACAACACACACATCTATGAGCTCTCTGAGGACATCGTTCATAAAATATTGAAAGGCGGCCGGGGCATTGCAAAGTCCGAAGGGCATGACCTGATATTCAAATAGCCCATACTTGGTGCGGAAGGCCGTCTTCCATTCATCGCCCTCTTTTACTCGTACCAAGTGGTAGGCTCCTCTAAGATCCAGCTTTGTATATATGCATGCTTTTCTGACTTGGTCCAGGAGTTCAGGGATCAAAGGTAATGGATATCTATTCTTAACGGTGATCTGGTTCAGGGCGCGATAATCTATACAAGTTCTAAGGTCCCCTTCTTTTTTTGGAACGAAGAACAAAGCTGAGGAAGCAGGGGACTTGGAAGGACGAAGAAACCCATTCGCTAGGTATTGATCCAGGTATTGTCGGAGGTGAAGATTCTCAGGCCCGGTGAGGGCATAAATTCTACTACAAGGAGGAGTAGATCCAGGTATCAGGTCTATCTGGCAGTCATAAGACCTATGAGGAGGTAGAGAGTTACCCTGATCCTTCCGGAAAACATCTTGGAATTCTAGGTATTCAGGAGGTAACTGGGGAGCCTCCGAGGAAATTGCTGCCAGTGCAACACCAGGTCGAGGGTGACAAGTAGAGACAAATTCTGGAAACTGAACCGTTCTTGCTCGCCAATCGATCTGAGGATTGTGCTTCTCTAACCAAGGAATTCCTAGAATAATCTGGAACTGAGGGGCCTTGATCACATCGAACACGATCTTCTCATGGTGTCCATCTTGACTTACTAGCGTCACTTCTTGGGTGGTATGCGTTACTGGTCCGGAGGCTATCTCCGTACCATCCACCGTAGTAATGACGTCCTTTACAGCCTTTGGACAAAGAGTCAGATTCATCCTCAAAACCATTTCATGATCCACATAATTGCCAATGGCACCGCTGTCGACGTAAGCTTCAATCGCATGTAATCGATCCGGATGTTCAGGGCTAATGAGGACCATAGGTATCACGAAATGCGAGGTCACGGAACTGGTTTTAACGCTCGGCAAGAGGACCTCTATTCTTGTCGGGCGAGGTCGTTTCCCTGCTCAGAGTTTGTGACCCTGGTAACTGCAGCTCCTACTGCCTTCTTGGCTGGTTTCACCGGACAGTCTCGAAGAAAGTGCCCCGAGTTTCCGCAATACAGGCATAATTGCAGCTGTTTTCTCCTTTCCCGCTCCTTTTGTGTTAGTGGTTCTTTCAGGCCCCCTATTTGCATGGGTTCCCCGGAGTCTACTCCTTTGGTAGGAGTTGGTGGTCTGGAAAATACTCGAGCATCAAACTTGGAACGATCAGCCTTCCTGTTCTGCAGTCTGTGGTCAATTTGAACGACTAAGTCAATATAGTCCGAACAGTCTTGCGGGGGATTCACTACTTGGGCTAACACATCTTTGAGCTCTCCACGTAGACCTCTATAAAACAGCGTAATCCTTTTGTCCTCAGGCCATCGAGTTTCCACTATCAGTCTGTTGAAAGACGCAATATAAGCCAAAAGGTCTTGATTACCCTGTCGCAATGAAAGGAGCTCATTGTCCAAGGCCTGCCCCTGTGAATGTCTTGCAAACAGTTTTTCCATACTGAGCTGAAAAGCTTGAAAATCATGGAGAACCGGATCATCTTGATTAACTAGAGGGATCGACCAGTCTGCCGCATTGCCACTAAGGTACGAAAGCATGAAAGCTACCTTAGCTTGATCAGTTGGAAAGGCTGCTGGCCGGCATAAGAAGTGCAACCGGCACTGATTAATGAATACTGCAAACCTCTTTGGGTCACCAGAAAATCGTTTGGGCGGAGCCAGAGGTACATTCCCAGGTAGGTTGATCTGCACTGGGTTCGTAGAGGATGTTGAAGGAAGATCTGCCCCTGATGCGGGTAACGGAGTTTGTCCGTCTTGTGACTGTAGCAATTGTCTAGCGAGATCGTCTGTTTGCTCCTTGGAAATAATCAGTTCCCTTCTTAGAGCATTCGTTTCCTGACGGGCTGCATGCACTTCTGCTCTTAGTTCCCCAAGTAACTGGGCTAGTTGGTCGGTATCCGAGGTTTCCATAGCGCCTGGGTGGGAGTTTTGCGGTAGGCTTTGTGTTCTGTAACGCTCACCTGATTCCCGCAGAGGCGCCGGTCTTGACTGGGTGAATGCCGTATCTTCAAAGGTGATGTGTAACACACAGTTGGCTCTTTGGGCTGGACCTCTGTGCACTGTATGTCTGACTCGAAGAGTAAGATGTCTGCAGATAGAAAATATGGGATTAATGAACTGGGGTTATTGGGTGCCTCTCTCCTCTTCCCTTTCTCTTCTCCTGTAGAACCCCAAAGGTTAACGCCCTCACCTTAGGTAAGTGAACGCCGAGCTCTCCATCTGCCTTGGGGCAGGGTGTCGTAACCAGTTCCTTCACTGGATAAGGGTGCAGGCCTCTTGACCTCAGAGGACTGCTGTCCGTCGTTAACTGCACGAACGGTAAGTTCTGGGCGCTTCAAATGTCTTAAAAGTCTTTTGTAATGATATCTCTTGTTTTGCAGAGTTCCGGCGATGGCGGGTGGCGGGCTGATGAGAGTTGAGGATCGAACCCGCGTGAGGAATAGAAGCGCCTGGAAGCACGTGGGTAAGCGCTTGTAGCCTGCTTCACGATGCGCACTAACTGTCCCTTTTATCTTGCAGGTACAAGTTCGGAGCTTTAGAGAAGCTGAAGGGTGCTGGAATACCCACTGGATTCGGCGTGGGAAGGAGTAATGGCACGTGAGTAATAAAGTTGCCCAATGTCTTTAAACGCACCTTCTTTTGTCTTTCAGATGCGGGATGCAGCGCCGAAGGCCTCCGGAGCGTGCGAAGAGCTGGTAAGCTTTTGTCTTTCAGATGCCGGAATGCAGTGTGAAGACCTCCGGAACATGCAAAGAGTAGGTAAGCCTTTGTCTTTCAGATGCCGGAATGCAGCGCAAGCCGTTGGTGACAGCCGATGGACCAGGTAAGAGATGCGCTGCCACTGAAGACCGTAGTGCTAACCTGTTCTTTCTTTGTCTTTACAGATGCTGCTGAAGACTGGATTCCAGGATGGTAAGCCTTTGTTTCCTTAGGCCCAGGATCAGAAGCAGAAGACACAATGAGCGTTCTGCTGCAGAGAATGCAGAATAACACAAAGCAAGATTCATCCATCGGGTGTGGTTTAAATAGCCTCCTGTAGTGCTTAGGTGTCTCCTTCCACAGCCACGCCTAGGTAAGAAAAGAGTTCCTGCTTTCCAGAAGAGTTCCAGTGTTCTGAACCTAGGGAGTGGCTCCTGCCCCACCCAACAGGAAAAGTAATCCCAAACAGAAGAGGATCCGGGGTTCAACTGGCAGGTAAGTAAGCAGCATGGTCTGCTGCAGGTAAGTCCACCCAAGCATTATGACCCCGGCGCTTCCAGCGCTGGGACTGGGCATCTTTATGAGCCTGGTGCCACTGGCGCCAGGACAGGGTCCAAAAGGTCCCAATTGGGACTGGCTGGCACTCGGAACCGGGGTTATGGGTCTGCTTCCAAGGGAGTCGGGCAAGTCCTGATCTTTTGGAAGCAGAGATCATGACACAGCTCTCATCAACTTCTTTAAATAAGCGAGCAAACATAAATACGACATGGGCCCCAAATGTAGTCCTCCAAAATGCACGACCACCACATCTACAGTACCAACAGAGGCCACATATTTGCAAAGAAGATCCATGCAGTTGAAACCCCACTCAAACTGTGGCCCAAAAAGCCTGCACTCCTTCCAACTGAAAGTCAGTATCAAAGCCTCTTTCCACAGCATACCTGTGCAGATCGTGCACAAAGCTATCACTGACTAGAAGCACTCGCCGTCTCTTCATGTCGGCCAACCTCTGTACATCTACCTTTCATTAAAAATATGTCACTACCCCTTCAGTTAAACCACACCCTCCAATCCTCATTGGAGAATCCCCACAATTCAACTTCCAAAGGCTCCATGCTCATAAAGCCATGATGTGGCATGTGCACTTTCCCAGCTACAGCTAGGGCCATGCCCTAGTAAAGCACACACAATACTTCTTCACTCAATTTCTCCAACAGTCCCTTACTGGCGCCTATTCTGTGCCCAACTCCATATTTCCCCTTTAACACTCTAAGAACACGTTCCCTTTGTTGCCAAAGCCGCTCCACCAGAAACTTTTCCTACACAATGCCCTACTTTAGGAACCACAATAATTTTGCGGCGCGCCCTGCAAACCTTTCGGCATGCACACAACACTCCACCCTTGCGCACACCCACAACAACACTATGAATGCATGCATACGACCATATAGGCATCTAACATAGTACACAAACGTAATATACATAGCAGCGTTTCAATCCAACTCCCTCACACCATAAAGCACCTATTGATGAAAACAGGTTGTAATTACCACCATCCACAAAGATACCATAGCCTCCATCACCCCTATCCACTACCATTCACAAACTATTCTTTCACTACCAACCTAACCACAACATTGTCACAACATTGGCCCTACCTCAACAATTCTGCACACATCATAGTAAAGAAAGCATAGAAGCTGCACTACTAACATACCCTGTGCCATAAAGTCGGTATGCACACACTGCACCAACTGGGCACACTGCATGACTTTTCATTGCACCACCTCTAATCACACATCCAAAACTTTATCATATTCTACCAGCCACCTCACCTGCACAGCCAAAAATACAGACCTGCCAGCTCATTTGTACTGCTCTATGTCGTCTGCAACATAATGCACAACCGTTCTTTGCAGGTGATCACCGTCTACCAGATACTCAGTCAACATTGCATTAGTGGCGTGGGTTCCCTGAAGCCCTAGGCTCTTCAATCCATGGCCTAAAACGTACCACCTGCGGCCATACACCCAATAGGCTACACCTTCAACACAGGCACCGCAACTCCATAGTGACAGTAGGGAAACCCAGCACCCAGTGCCCAGACTGCAGCACTTTTCACAGCACCATCTCCAAGTAAACATCAAAAACGTTACCATGTTGTCACAGTGTCCTCACCAGCAAAACCACACTAGCAGTTATGGCAACTCACTTGTCCTGCTCTATGCTCTGAAATGTGCTCCACACCCATTCTTTACAGGTCACCACCCTCATCCTGCTGCAGAATCCAAAATGCCTTACTACAGTATGGAGGTCATTCCGAGCTTGGAGGTGTACCAGGCTTTATCGGCCTGGAGCAAAGAACGAGTCCGATCTGGTCACAGACTGCTAATTGCGGCGCATTACGACATCGCGGGCATGAGCTTTGCGACATGCCGGTAAAGCACCTAGGGCCGCAAAAGGGCCTGTAAAACCCCCTACCGGCATGATGCGTGCCATACTTAACAATACCACCATGGAATCAGCAATGTCCGTAAATAACGTTGGCCGTAAATTATGACTACCGTAAATTACGGCCACCGTTAAATAACGGAACCAGAAATATCGTCATCGCACAGGAACGGGAAGGAGAGCGGCGGCCATCTTTAAAAACACAATCCATTGCCATCCTAATCAGGCAGCACCCTTGGGAGCATTCTGAACACTGGAAAAGGCCATCACACCCTGCAGGAATGCCAAAAGCCCCAAAGAAGACGGCAGACCGGCTACGCAAGCAGCGATTTAGCCCAGATGCCCAGATGAGTTGCAGGCCTTGGTAGACACACTTCAGGAGCACGCTGACATTGTGTTCAGCGGGGACACGCGTCGAGTGCCGGGAAAAGAACATCTGGGCACTAGTCACCCAGAGGGTGAGCGCAGTTGGCACCACCCCCCGCACCCCCAAGGACTGCTGCAAGCAGTGGGATGACCTGCAGTTGAGGGTGTGGAGCATCCTCTCCGCCAACCGCAGTCAGGTACTGCAGACCGGAGGGGGCCCAAGTTCCCAAATGAAACTGATGGCATGGGAGGAGACATGTGCTGCACTGATTGGAACGCAATCCATAGAGGGCGTCGGCGAAATGGAGTGTGGGGCACCATCGTCCGCTGATGGAGGTGAGTGTCCAAAGTCAACACTGCCAATGCCAATTACATGATATATACACTCCCAAGGGCCGTCCAAGGCACCTTGTCATGGTGCCCACCCCCCATCCAAATCATGCTGAACCAACTGCCACCCAAGCTAGGCCCAAGTGAAAGGTCATAACGCATATCTCACACAGTGCACAAACGGGCACATCCCATGATGCACACTGTGCAGCTGGGTGGCCAGTGTGCGAGTCAGACTACACAGTACCAGTCCAGGATGAGTGACTACGACACCTACATACATATCATGCACAGTAGTGCTGTTGCATACCCAAAAGGCCACAAACCCCAAATGACTGAAATGTGAATGTAGCCATTAATGTCATTAGCGTCTCAAACAATCACTCGTGCCGTCGCTCTCTTCTACCCCCACAGGCAGTGACCAAGAGAGTGGGGAGCCCGAGACCAGCCGTCCCAGCACTTCCAGGGGCAAAGGCAGGGTCTGCCGCATACCAGCCCAGAAGGACACACCCAACCCGGCTCCTCAAAGGCCCATGGAGGGTGCATCACCCCCAACCCTCCCTGCATCGGCGTAAGGTAAATTGACCACTCCAAGGTTAGAGGAGTCCGGCATCGCTGGGGAGGTGGCAGCCACAGCCCCCCTTGAAACCGTGGACAGCCCCTTATCCATCTGTGGAGCATCAGAGGAGGAATCATTCCCCACCGTCCACACTCCAGAGCCCAGCAATTACCACCAGGTGTTGTGCAGCGACTCAGGGGGGCCAGGTGCTTCACCACGTGCACACCTGGCCGATGTGCACGTGGTGAAGCACAGGAAGATGCCAATCCCGTGCCCAGTCCCCCAGTTGAAGCCCTGTCAGGGCATGTGAGCCCAATCCCCTGCAGGGATGACACCCCATCAAATGATGTACTGCGTGCGGCACAGCTCACTGCCCTCATCACTGAGCTGATGGAAGACAACCGCCAGAGCAGGGTGGAGTGGATTGACGAACTAAGGGCAATGCGTCAGGTGGTGACGGACAGTACAAACCGACTTTGCGAAGTCCTCGGACGCATTGCAGATGCCCTTGAGGCTGCGCGTCCCACTCAGCAGGCTCAGCAAGAGGACACCCCCTCATCCAGTCGCTCAACCCCGGCAATCCCACTGCGACGTTCGCTACGTTCACAGCGCCACCATGACATGCCTCCCCCGGGCCCCGGGAGCATGGAGTAGATAGCATAGCTGCCACATGTGGCCTTGACGGACACCATGGGACTACTGTTGGGGAGTTGGGGGGAGGGGGGTGGTGGGTGAGGGTGTGTTGGGGAGTTGGGGGGAGGTGGGTGTGTTGGGGAGTTGGGGGGGGGGAGGGGGTGAGGGTGTGTTGGGGAGTTGGGGGGTATGTTTACACTTATGCAGTTACATTTTCATTACACCGTTTGTGTCGCAAAGTTACACCTGTGTGGACATACATCATTGAGCATGTGTATCCCCACACCCAGTGCCCTATGTGCCCATGTCATGCCACCCTCTGCTGACTTGTGTTTCGGTTTTGATGTCCAATCAATGTTTGCCACACGACATGTCCCTCCTGTGCACTGGCACCATGATGCTGTCCTGCCCCTTCCTCCTCCTCCTACACTCCATCTTCATCTGGTGTTAGCAGTCCCATGTCAGGGGACAGGGCCACGTTCCAAGGGATGCACATTTTGTTCAGCATTATGCATTGAAATGGGGGTCTTGGACACCTACGCATTGCAGTAGATGGGTGCCCCATCCAACCTGCTTAGGGAACTCATATGTGCCTTCTACAAGCCAAGTGCCTGCTTCATCTTCACACATGTACGGGTATGGGCAGTATTGTAGGCCTCCTCGGGCCTGTTCTGTGGATTCCTGACAGGGGTCCTGTACCATGGTGTCAAGGGACAGCCACCATCACCTGCATGTGTAGGCAATGAAGGTAATTGTTTGGACTGTCATGGTGGAGAACTGAACTTGTCTTGCATGGCAGCAGGTTGTTAATGGCCATACGCTCATGTCCATGGATGCATTTACCCCAATCATGGCCCCGATATGTGTCCTGTGCAATGGAATGATGTAGGGGGTAGCGTCTTCGACATGGTCTATGAACTATGGCACTCACATCTCGTGGTACAAGCATTGTTTATGCATGCAGCAGTCTGGAGGTTAGATCCATGAAGTGCTGTGTACTGTGTGATTCCGTAGTTGGGTGTGTTGGCTGTAGTCAGTGGCACATTCATCATACTGCACTGATCCTTACTATGGTGACTTCCGCCACTCCTATGGGTGTACCGAACCGGTGATGCGGTGTGGTATCCCTGCTGGCCTCAATTCAATCCACTCCCAGGGATGACTCTCCGGTGTGGTGATATGCTGGAGGCAGCCACATAGTGCATATGCAGTGTGTCTTCCTATATGCCCTTAGGGTGTGCGATGGCCGCCAATAACTGGTGCACGTGTTGTGGGTTGTGGCCTTGTCACATGTTGGTCATGTAGTGTTAGGTGTGTGCCTTACTACATCAATATGGGTATCTGTACTCATGTGCCGTTACACTGGCTCTGTGGCACGGTGTTTGGTGGGGTGCACATCGTGCACTGACGTCAACATTTCATCCCGGTTTGCTTATGCAGGCACCCACCTCATGACACCGATGCACTGGCATGACACAGTCAGACAACTCACCAAGCAGCCAGGCACGTCGTCCTGCATGTCACCCCATGTGGCAGGGTGGCGTGGGGTTCAGCTGGGCCATTGAGTCATGAGTTGGTACTGGATGTCGGGCCCACCCATGTGTGATGATCTTGCTTGCGTTGCATACCGTCTGCACGTTGGTGGAGTGGTATTGCTTGCGGTTGCGATAAGCCACCTCCATGCCATGTAGGTCCGCCTACTCCACGTGGGTGCAGTCAAGGGCACCTATGTAATTTGGCATGCCTGCCAATGCATGGGAGGCAACCTTTGTGTTGTATATCTCCTGGGTAGTCCATGGAAGGAATTTGTAGTCCCTTGTGTGCTTGAGGTGGTGATCCAGCACTTGGTTTTGTGTCCGTGAAATGAACGGTTGTGATATGCCATGCTTGGTCCCCACTGTGTGCTGGTAGGTGCCTGTGGCATGGAGGTGGGGCACAGGCATCACCTTCAGTTGAGGGGGGATAGCGGTGTGCATTTCTATGATGCTCACCATCTCGTCATTTCTCAGGTCAACTATGGTGGTGATGGTGTCACAGTCAAGCTGGTACAGGGTGTGGACCTGCTCAGGATTTAGCTTGAGCGAATGGACCTGATGCATGGGAATGGAAGCTGCTGGGGTGGTGACAGTGGCTGCACTGCTGCTGCATGCTGGGCCTGTCTCACCCTCCTTCTCCTCCTGTGTCTCCTTTGTGGTGGGGCCTGGTGTTGTTGGTGTTGTTATTGTAATTGTGCCCTTGCAAGCAGAGCCTCCTGCTTCATGTACTGCTACCACTATTGTTATCATCTTGATGTGGGAGGGTGTGCGGGTGTCGTCCTTTTCTGCTGTGGGAGACTCCATTGGCTACACCTGCGCTGATTGTGTGGACCTGTGGCTCTGGGAACTACTGTTCAGGGTTCTTTACACCTTCTCTGAGATGCCAGTATGTACTCCATGCCGGTTAGGTACTTAACGGGCTTGAGAAGGCCGTTATTTACGTGTGCGCGTTCCTTGTGATCAGCTCCGGTTTACACCATGCCGCTAATATCGGCATGGTGTGTCGCGCGCACAACCCAAGATCGCCATTTACTGCATCGTACTTTACGGTGCCGTAAATAGCGGTCTGGTTGGTCGGAATAGACCGTAGCGATAAAGGATGCCGTTAATCACTTACCGGCATCCTTTTTCCCTTACCTCCAAGCTCGGAATGACCCCCTATGTGTCCTAACGTCCTAGCCTCTTGAGTGCATGGCCTACGGCCTTTGGCCATGCACCCAACAGTCTCACTTCTACATAGTGGCACCATCCATTCACCAGCCTGTAACTAATGCACATTCCGACATGCATTAGTGCCATGTGTGTCCTACAGTCCTAGCCTCTTGAGTGCATGGACTACGGCCTTCGGCCTTCATCCATGCAGCCAATAATATAATCCTTACTCAAACCCAACGCAGCTTCTTTAACCCATGCATCCCACCATGTACTCAAGTGCCGCATTCCATCCGCATAATACAGGCACCTGCGCAACCACCCAACCTATCTCATGTGCAAAATGTTCCCCTTCTAAAATGTACTTGCCACCACTCACCACGGAAATAGGTGGCCGCAAAAAAGTGGCAGCACAATCTATGGGGCCGTTGTGGCACCTGCCTCCAATCACCACACAAAGTACTCGCCTGTGTAGGTACCTGCGAGTTAACGAAGTACGCACAAATATTACAGGCACTCTTCCGTCTTCTTCGACCTACATACATATTTCACATTACCCACTTCTCACTCCCCCACACATTCCGTACGGTACATTTTCCACACCCTTCCGCCGCGGCACTGTCCTACGATACACCGTGGTGGCGTTTATCGCTCCAACCAACCACCGGCCACGTCCAACATTTGCCGACATCACGGCATACCATAGGCCAATGGAGCAAACAGGGAAATGGGGCATATAGCACACATTTTTTGGGATGTACATTTCAATAATAAAAATAAAGTACTGGTCGGATTCCCACCAAACACACAAAAGCACGCTTTCTGACCCAAGCCCCCGCTCCTGCCGCAAATTTACCGAAAATCAGTCCAGCCGTTCGGCCTGTAGCCGTGTGCAAAGTTTTTCCCCATTCAGTCTATGGGAAAAAAATATTTTTGGGGATCCCCCCTATAACTTTGCCCCTCCCCACTAAACCTCAGCAAACTTGGAGAAAAGATTTCAAGCCGCCCATATACTTTTGTTGCAAATTTTGGTGCAGATACGTCAGTGGGGAGCGAAGCTATAAGCCGCCGAAAAAGTGCTCTTCCCATGAATTTAGCAACTGAAGCAAAACTACACGGCTGCTACGGTGGGCCGTGTCATATATATACATTTCCCAACACACTGTTAAATGAAAAGCTCATCAGTATTTTACAACTGTGAAAGAGGCTTTTCTTTCTTTGGGCAGCCAATAACGCCAGTGTTAATGCTTGATGTTAACTGGATGGGTGTAAATATTTCCCAGTTATGAGTGTGAGCGACAAAGCATAGCAAAGGAAATTTAAGCAACATAGGATGATATAATATGATATGGCATTTGTAATATGTCTATAGACAAGAGAGTTAAGGTGCGAAGAGGCACGGAAGGAGGAACAGAGGGAGGACAGAGATAACGATCTTACTAGGCCAAGTGATATTGAGATTGCGCAAGAGCCTGGGAGAGTGGAGGGGAAAGGTGCAAGGGGAGGGGGCAGTGCTGTACATGGGATCAAAACAATAACAAGAAGTGCGGCCAGCAGGTACAAAAGTGAGTGCAGACAGCAGGCATCCAAAAGTGCAGGTAGGGGTCTGTAGGGGGGACAGATACAAACCCAAGTGCAAGGGTTGCCGGGAGGCAGTGCAGGTGTGCAAATGGGCGGGCAGGGACCTGGCCCGAATTCAGAGGGGAGCCAGGTGACCAGTGCAGTATCAGACAGGAAATCAGCAGGGGAAAGGAAGAGAGAGGGCAGAAGCAAAGAGGAAGGTCTTGAGGTGCTTCCGGAACCAGAGATGGTTCTCCTCAAGTTTCAGAGAGGCATGGAGGCTGTTCCAGAGGGAGGCCATAGCGAAGAAAGAGATCTACCACTGACTCGTTGCTTGGAGAAGCAACTGAGCCTGAGGCAGTTGGAGGTGGAGGAGCGAAGAGCTCCAGTTGGAGGGTATTTACGAAGATAGAGTTGGAGGTATTGAGGACCCAGGCCCCAGTAGGCCTTGTGGACTATGCAGAGGGTTTTGAACTTAATCCATGCAGCCACTGGGAGCCAATGCAGAGATGTCAGTGCTGGAGAGATACGATCCTTGGGCTTGAGGCTAAGGACAAGTTTTTCAGTCCTGTTCTGCATGAGTTGCAGAGGGCGGAGAGTAGAAACAGACAGATTTAGAAACTGGCTGTTGCAGTAGTCCAGCCAAGAGAGAATCAGAGCTCTAGAGACAGTGAGCTTCTGGGGAAGGTGAGGAAAGGAACAATACCTCTAAGAGGGTGCAGTTGGTCGTTTGACTTCTTAGAGACGTCAGAGATGTGAGGAGAAAAGGAGAGTGTGGAGACGAAGATGACCCAGAGGTTCTTAAGACTCACAGGTGAGAGCAGGAAGAGGGCCAAGGGAGGCCTGCCAGAGAGTGACACGAAAGGAGGGTGCAGATGAGCCAATGAGGAGAATCTCTGTCTTACTGGTATTAAGGCAGAGATCATTGGTGGCTCACCACTCCTGAATAGCAGACAGACAGAGAACAGAGAAGGGGAAGAGGCGGTAGAGGGGAGCCTGAAAACGAGTGTCATCCGCATAGCACTGAAAGTTGGAGCAGAGTGCAGCAATGTGGTGGGCTCGAGGTGCCAGGTATTGGTGAAAAGCCAGGGAGAGAAATTATACCATTGGGGAACACCACAGGTATAGAGTGAGATGGAGGAAAGGAAGGACCCAAAGTGGACCTGGGAGGGTCGATCATAGAGGAACAATGTCATGATGGCCAGGGCCAGATCGGTGATACCCAGGTTATCACGGAGTCGATTGAGCAGGATGGCATGGTTCACCGTGTCAAAGGCAGAGGAGAGATAGAGTAAGATGAGGACAGAGGGGAGATTATAATCAAGGTTAGAGAGCAGGTCTTCAAGGATGTTCAGGAGAGCAGTTTCCATGCTTCCGGCTGCTCTGAAGCCAGACTGATGGTCATGGAGACAACAAACAGATTTAGTGTGAAGATTAAGCTGGGAGATGGCCAACTTTTCCAGGGGTTTGCCCAGGAAGGGAGTGTTAGAGATCGGGGGATAGTTAGCTGGGCAGGGGGGGTCGGCTGAGGATTTCCTGAGAAGAGGGTGCACAAGAGAGTGCTTCAGGGGAGAAGGAAAGGCTCCAGTGGTGAAGGAGTGGTTGCAGAACCTGTTTTGACAAGACTTTCATAGATCGGACTTGTCTAGAAACGTTGTCAGGGGAGAACAGAGGAAAGGAAGAGAAAGAAGGAGCGGTGGCCACAGGGGGGACAGAGGTATAGGAGAGAGTAGAGGGATGAGGAGGAGAGGACGGGAGGTTGTCCTGGATTTTAGAGATGAAATGAGAAGCCAGGGCCGTGCAGAGAGTCTGGTAGGGGACAGGAGAGGTAGAGACTGTAGCAGGATTGGCCAGCTCCTTGCAGATTTTAAAGAGTTCAGCCGAGTTGTTAGATGCCGTGGAGATGCAGACTTGGATGTGGGCTCTCTTCTTAGTGCGGACAGAGAGCTGGTATTGCGTTTGGAGCAGGCGGCAGGCCAGTTTGTCAGAGGATGCGCAAGAAACTAGCCATTTCCTCTCAGCCACCCTACACTTGCGTTTAAGGGTGACAAGGTCATAGTCATACCAGGAGTTGCACTTGGCTTTGGGCTTCCAGCGGATCCTCATGACAGGGGCAAGAACATCAAGAGTATCAGCTATAGAAGAGTGGAACATGGAAAGGGCTCTTGTCAGGATGTGAGCCAGCCAGAGGAGGAGCAGGGGAAGAGAAAGTGGCGGCAAAAGCCTCAACTGACACACGCTTCATGGGTCGGATGATCGAGAAGGTATGTGCAGTTCTGGAGTTGGCTTGGCCTGAGGGGTGGAGAGGGAGAGGTGGGAGGAAAGGAGAAAGTGATCACTCCAGGAGAGAGGAGTGTGAGGGGGATAGGGAGGGGCAGGTCTGAGGAGATCAGAAAATACAGAGTGTGCCCTGCAGAGTGAGTCTTGCCAGAGGGGAGAATAGAAAGCGAGAGAGTTGCAGAGGTCACGAAAGAGTCCAGAGGAAGGACAGGAAGCATCCAGGTGGATGTTAAAGTCTCCAAGAAGGGGGAGTTGAGTGGTCAAGGCCAGGAGGGAGGAGTAGAGGACCACCCACTCGGAGAGGAAGGAGGTGATCTGACCAGGTGGCCGATATATAGTAGCCACGGTAAGAGAGTGGCCAGGATGGAGAGAAAGTCTGCAGACAAGGCATTCGAAAGAGGAGTAGGCCTGAATAGGAATGACAGAGGCAGGAATCCACTCTGGGAAGATCAAGGCTACAACCCTTCCGGAACGGTTGGTTCTGGGCACAGAGAGGATCTTGTAGCCATCAGGGAGGAGAGTGTCAAAGCTGGTGACAGAGCTGTCCGTGATCCATGTCTCGGTGAGACCGAGGACATCAAGATCAAGTTCTTCCAGGAGGAGGCAAATGTCAGAGGAGTGTTTGACAGCTGAGCGAGAGTTGAGAGTGGCAATATGGAGAAGGTTACCAACCTTGAAAGACCTCCGGGGAGGGGTACAAATCAGAGGTACGCCCTGCAGAGGTGTAGAAGGAGCCTAAGTGGGCGCAGAAGAGGAAGGAGGAGAGGGCAAGGTAGCCAAAGAGGAGGCGGGGGGGAGCAAGGAAGGCGAAGAAGGGAGAGAAGGGACAGCAGAAGAGGAAAGGAAATTGATGAGGTGCAGGAAGCATCTATCAAAGAGGAGAAAGGTGGCCTGAGAGCCTTGGACCAAGACAGTGCCATTCAGGTAAACATTAATGATGACCTTAGAGCAGCGGAAGGGGGCCAGGAGGGCCTTCCACCGGGTGCCACCATTCATGGGAGAAGAAGAGAAAGGAGAGAGCACAGAGACCATATGAAGATTCCATAGATCTGGCGAGGGAACAACATAGTGAGGCTCAGGTGGGGTGCAGGGTTTCCACCAGAGAAAATCTTGAATATAATGAGTTAAAATGGTACATTTTACCACACGCTTATTGTGACAAATTTGGTTAAAAAGCAATGCAATTTACAATCGGTTCTGCAGGGTAACATGAAAAAATCCAGTTGATGGCCGGCCACCAAAAGCATAATTTTCGTGATGCCGATGCTCATAAAATATGCAACATTGCACTGTAAAATACACTTCAAGATGCTTGGTCCACAATACATACTAGCACTAAAAGGCACATGTTCATGATGTGTGTACCCATGATATATGCCTGCATTGCCACTGTAAGAACACACTCATGTTGGCTGTGCCCAATAATCTCAATATTTCCACTGTAAGAAGATCCTTCCATACTAGAAACAATGATATGAAAGCATTGTCCTGTAACATGCTGTTAAACAGCATGCAATGGTTTCATTATCTCTGTGCCCAGAGTATGCTAAAAGTACTGCCTACCGAAGCTGAAAAAAAAACAGATGTGGAGAATGAATAAGGGATTTTCTAAAAATACATAAAAATCTGGGGCTGCCAAGCCAACTGACATAAGTGCATAAAGGAGGAAAGAGAGGAGAGGAAGGGAACATCTCGGACCCCACCAGCAAGACCTGCCTAGTCATTGGTGAGGGATGAGATGAGCATGGGATTCAGTGATCAAAGATAGTGGTGTAATTGTATGCATGGTCCTTAGCAGCAAAATGAAGGATTATCATGGTGCTGATTAAAATGGAGCAATGGTAAATAAGATTCCACTGTGTACATGCATGCCAAAGCGATATGACCTGAATCTGCACGGCTAATTAGCTTGCAGTGCAACATTCAATTACTGTGAAAATCTAAAGTGAAAGTTTACGTGTTTGCAGCCAAGCAGGTTGTAAGGGATTTCTACAAAAGTAGTACTGGTAGTTGCACTTAGGAAAAATCCACCTTGGGTGAACAGGGTTCCCTACTTAGGTTTGGCCTGAAATACCCAAATGTTTGGTAGCAATGGCTGAGCAGCCAGGCTTAGTCTAAGGAGGAAGGAGGGCATTAGTGAGGTACGAAGAACTCAGAGCATAAACTTAGTCCAGGAAAACACTGACACACTTACAAATTATACAAAAAATAGAGCTTTATTCTTATACACTAAGGGACACTGTTAAAATTATAGCCAAGTAATTACTATAATACATTAGAATAACAGGAGAACATTTCCAATATTCCTTAGATAGGAAATCACACTTGTGATAACTGTAGGATGCTATAGTGGCAACAAATCACTTAATAGAACCACCTAAAACATATATGCAAACTATTGAAAACTCATAACTTTCAGCCAATTTTAGAGAGTCCACTTCTAATTTAGGAGAGTCTCTCAAAGTTCAGCAGGGTCACTGGGCCACCAGTGACAAGTGGTTGAGCAAGAAAAGGCAGGAAAGGGCAAAGTTCAGAGTGAAGGAGTCCAACTGGAGCTTTCTTAGTTTGAAAGTAACAGTTTTGATTCTTTAAGTCAAGGACATTAAGAGGTTTCCTTGAATGGAGCCTCAAGGACCATTGTCCTAAGGTAGGAGAGAGTGCAATGGGATGTTCACCCCAATGTATCTCTATGGAGCCCTGCAGGGGTCCAAGATAACACTATCTGCAGCCGCCAGGAGCACAGGGTCAACAAGTATGCCTCCAGGTAAGTTTTAACAGGAGTAGGACAGTTCCCTGGAATGAAGAAACAGATGTTGCAGGACGGTTCCAGCGGTGAGGCGACAGTAGACCCGGTCTCAGGTTTCTCCGTCTTGGTAACAGAAGAAATGGAATTCAGTGGATCTGGCAACAGCTTTTGTGCAGACGGACGCCCCGCAAAGGATCTTCTCAGTTCTGGTTTGTTGGCAACATTTTCAGGTTTGGTGGAAGGCTAGTGGTCGCATCGGTCGACTCTTCTCCTTTTCTCGGTCCTCATCTTGTATGACGGGATTTAGCGGAGCTGGCTTGAGACACTGTAGGCTTAGACGGATGTCCACCAAGTTCCAGGTGAAACCGAGCCTCGGGAGATGATGCACAGCACAATGGCACAGAGCCCCAGGTATTGGTGAATTGCAGTCCATGGAGGCATAGTGCAAAACGCAGTCATCTTAGGACTATTTAGGCCCACCAGCCCAAGGGAGGAAGTCATTGTCTTCGTATGTTCCCCCTCGCCTAGAAGTTGAGGTTGGCTGGCAGCGATTACTCAGCAGGCTCTGGCGGTTGCTGGAAGTTGCTGGCAGTGTCTTTTCTGGCTACTTCTTTGGATTCTGCTGTTCCAGTTGTCAAATCAGCGTTTCTGCTCCAGGACCTTGGAATTTGTGCAGGAACACTGGCTGAGCCCTCCAATCGAGACCCATGCACCATTCAAACTTGGAGGGTGGCTGACCAATGGCAACGGCCATCCTCCCAGTTGGAACTGGTTTAAATCAGGCACCATTCAATACAAAGAGTAGGGTAGTTATGGTCACCTCCCCCCTTCCTGTCCTGCCAGTCACTCAAGGAACCTTTGCCACCTTTGCAAGGGAATGCCGGCAAAGACAAAGGGACCAGAAGATCCACCTCCATCCAGATAGGTAGAAGAAGACATCAGAAAGGACTAGCCATCTTGTTCAGAACTTAATAAAGTACAGCCAGCATTTTGGCCAAAGGGTGACACTTGTGTCCCCGACCAGAGCCGCGATGACAGCTGTGACAAATGTTCACAAAATGTCATGCAAGGGTATACTGCCATCAACCTGAAAAGATGGATTTGTCATTGTTAAATAGCGGTCCGGACACAGTTGCACTTTCAATTCAAATTGTTTTATTGGCTTCCTTTCTTGGTTACAGGATGGCAACATACAATCACTTACAGGGTTTTCCTGATGTCCGTGGTAGTTCAGTGCGAGGTAGCAGATGGGTTTGTATTGCTGCTTTCCCCACCTTTTCTTCACTCGAACTACGGGAACAAAACAAAATAACCCCCTCTGGGTTCTTAACGGACAGGGCGCTCTGTGTCCAAATGTCCGCTCGACAGAACCCTTCTGTCACCTGCCACCGTTTGCGTTAGATGAAAGGAAATCGAGTCCTGAGAGACCCTTTCGCGGCTCTCGCTTTTCGGGGAAAAGAAATAGCAGGTTTCGAATATGGGCATCTTCTTAGTCGGCTGCTTCCCAATCTAATAAGCCCATACGTAAACACTGGCGTCTTCAATCGCTTCACTGCTCTACAAGGAGGAGATGAAAAAGAACACTCCCTCATTAGTCCGGGTTTTATTTCTCCTCTTTTCCCTCCCCTCCCCATTTCAGGTGTTGCTTGTTTCTTAATTGCTTGCAGGCCGTCCTGTCACCTTGCGTCTGTCTGCTTCCAAGTTCTCTCCTCCCCATGTTCATCTCCCCATTTTCCCCACCGCACTCTCACTAGTCCCAGTGCCCAATCCATCCTGGAATAAGGTACCAGTGGGTTTTTGAGGGGGTTGGAATAACGGGCTGGGTTTTTCCCTCCTGCTGTCTGTTTCACGTCGTGGGGCATTCTGGGAACTGAAGTCCAACAATTATTGATATAGCAGAGTAAGCCCTCATGGTCTTGCTGCAGTTCTAGGTCCACCCGACTGTCATCTACTGGTTTGGGATTATGTGTCATTGCTGTGGCATATAGTGCCGGTTTTATTCTGTTTGCCTGGGTCATGGTTTTCTCTTCCCCAGCCAGCTCTGCTGTTTCCTTGCAGTTTAACTGATTCCTGGTGGTTTCCTCTGTTTTAACCCCATCTCCACTCACACTGACTCATGGGTCCATCCTCACAAACTCGCCTCCAGTGACCAAGCCGCTCGGGCTGGTCCACAGCACGGGAGAGATAGTCGGCCATCAATTGGTATTTGCCTGGTTTGTGGACCGTCACGAATGTTTATGGTTGTAGAGTAAGGAACCAGCTCAGCACCCGATGGTTGGACTCTTCTTGTGCTGCTAGCCACCATAATGGGGCATGGTCTGTGAATATTGTAAAGCGCTGTCCTAATAGATAATAACGTAGTGTCTCGACAGCCCATTTAATTGCTAAACACTCCTTCTCCAAGGTGGAATACGGAAATTCGTGAAGCTACAGATTTCTGCTGATAAAGGCTATCGGACGTAAGTCGGTATCTGTGCCTTGAGATAGGACTGCACCCAATCCGCATCCTGAGGTGTCGGCTTGCAGAAATAATTGTTTTGAGAAATCAGGACAGTGCAGTACTGGCTGGGTGGCAATTGTTCTGATTAATGAATTAAATGCTTCCGAGGCTTCCGGTGTGATCACCAAGGGCCGGTTGGTTTTTCGGGCATCCGTTAGGAGTGCAGCGATTGTGGAAAAGTGTGGGATAAACCTTCAGTAATATCCAACAAACCCCAACCAAGCTGTATCCCTTTCCTATTGTTGGGCATTTGTACATTTTTTAAGGCTTGCACTTTGTCAAGTAAAGGAGTTATTACTCCTTTCCCCACTGAATATCCCAGATATGTGGTGGTTGCGGCTGGCAATTTGGTTTTCTTGGGGTTTATATGTAGGCCAGCTTTTTGTAAGGACCTGATCACATCCGATAGGTGTGTCAGATGTTCTTCCTAGGTCCTGCTGAAAATAACTATGTCATCTAAACAGGCAGCTGCATAGTTAGTATGGGGTTTTAGTATCTTGTCCATTGATGACTGAAAGGTCGCTGGAGCCCCATGCAAACAAAATGGCAACACTGTGAACTGAAACAATCCCTGTGGGGTGGCAAACGCTGTTTTCTCCTGATCTTCGGGGTTGAGAGGGATTTGCCAGTAACCCTTGGTTAGGTCCAATGTGCTTAAGTATGATGCGGCTCCTAATTTCTCAATTAGCTCATCTATCCTTGGCATAGGATAGGCTTCATAGTGCGAGAATGTATTTAGTTGCCCGAAATCCATCCAAAACCTGGTGGTACCGTCAGGTTTTGGGACTAGTACCACCGGAGAACACCAAGCGCTCTTAGAAGGATCTATTGTGCCCATCTTTAACATTTCATTAATTTCCCGTGCTATGTCTTCTATTTTAGCTTCGGGAATTCCGTAAGGTCTGAGTCTCACTATCGTTCCTGGTTCTGTTTTTATAGCATGTGTTGCTAGGTTGGTTCTGCCAGGCAGACCCAAAAACACCCCAGATACCAGCTCTAATGTGGAAAATAATTCTGCTTTTTGTGCAGGAGGTAAATTCTCTCCTAGCAATACACCCTTTAGCTCGCTAGGGTTTTTGGGAGGTATTTGCTCAATTACTGACAAATCTGAGGTTGTGGTACACAGAACCGGAGTGGCTTCTTTCCACAGCTTTATCATATTTATATGATAATTCTGATGTTTCTCTTGTCTATCCGGCTGTTCCACTTCATAATTTACGGGATCCAATGTTTTTGTGATCTTGTACGGCCCCTTCCATTCAGCCAGCCTCTTGTTGGCTGATGTGGGTGATAAGACCAATACCTTATCCCCTACTTGGCGGGATTTCAGCCTGGCCCCTTTGTCATAGTATTTCTCTTGTTGTATTTGTGCTCACCCAAGATTCTCTTGTGCATATTCCTGCAGTTTGCCTAGATGATCCTGTAGGTTGTTCACGTAATCTGTTAGGATGGTTTCTTCTTGATTTTCCCAGGTTTCTTTTAACAATCCCAATATTGACTTTGGCTGTCTCCCAAATAACAGTTCAAATGGTGAAAACCCTGTTGAAGATTGGGGTGTGTCCCGCAATACCATCAAAACCCATGGTAGAGCTCTTTCCCATCCCAACCCTCTGGGGCTGGTGGCTCGGCGTATCATTTGTTTTATGGTTTGATTGCATCTTTCCACAAGCCCAGCTGTCTGTGGGTGATATACAGAAGTCTTCAAATGAGTGATCCCCAAGGTTTTACACACTTCTCTAATTACTACTAACATGAAGTTGCTCCCCTAATCCGTCACCACGTCTCGGGGAATTCCCACTCTGGTGAAATACGGTAGCAGAACATCACAAACTTGCCTGGCTGAAGTCCCTCTTAATTGAAATGCCTCCAGATACTTTGTTGCATAGTCCACTACTACCAATAGGTACTTGTATCCACAGCTGCTAGGCGCTAATGGTCCCACAATATCCATTCCAATTCTTTGAAACGGCTCTCTAATTATGGGCATTCTCTGTAAAGGAGCCTTAGGCGGTATGTGGTGACTGGTCTTTTGACACATGGCATAGGACTGACAATATCTGGTTACCTCTGCATATATTCTGGCCAATAGTAGTTCTGCAGCAGTCTTTTTAACGTCATGTGTTCTGCCATATACCCCCCTGTATTGTGGTTGTGGGCCAACTGTACCAGTCTCTCTCTATACAACTGGGGTACCAGTAGTTGTTCTTTCTCTTGGTTGTCTGGGCCTCTGGTCACTCGGTAGAGGAGACCTTGTTTTTCTTTAAAGTAATGAGTTGTGACAGGGATGTTTGTCACGCTTTGAGCTTGCTCTCTGGCCCTTTTAAGCATTTCATCTAGGCCGGTCTCTGTCCGGAAGGGATATGTCCTTCCACCTTCCAATTCACTATGACTATGCCCGGACCCTGGGGTTGCCTCCCTGTTTTAGCTAACCTCTTCTGGGCCCGGGACATAACTTCCCTTGGGCGGGAACTTTCCAGGTCTGTTCCAGAATACGGGGCTTCTTTTAACCATTGCTCAAACAAAGGTAAGTCCATTCCTATTAGCACTGGGGCTGGGAGAGTGGGGTGACTGCTGCCCTTATTGGAACCCCGTGACCCCTTATCCCTAGTTTACCGAGTGACATATTGTTTAATATCTCCATGCACACATTTTACTGCCAGTTTCCTCACCTTGTTGTCTTCAGTGCTGCTCACATGGGGCTGTATCGCCGTTTGGCTGCTGCCGCTGTCCATCATCACCTGTGCCGGATGCCCATCCACTGTCACTTCTATTACGTACGGCAATGTTTTCCTTCGGGATATCATGGGACTGTAGGGTCCCTATCTCCATAGGTTCTGTTTCTTGTAGCAAAACCGGGCTATATGGCCCCATTCCATGAACTTGAAACATTGCAGGGTCTGTGGTCTTGGGGTACCACTTCTGTTAGGCAGAATCCTGTGCAGTTCCCTTGGGGAACACTGCAAAAAGATTAAGACTACAGGAGTAAGCAGTAAACCCAATTGGTAGCAGTCTGTACCAACCAGATTTACCTGGTAGCTGTGGCTGAGCAGTCAGACTTCGCTCAAGATGAGTAGGGCAGTATACAGAGGAAACACAATAGGGCCAAAAACACAGTAGAGCAAACAAACACTGACAGAGCTTGGTATCAAAAGTATATAATTATTTATTTAAAACACACTTTAGGAAATACACCAGCACTATAGATCAAAGCAAGTTCAAACACAATCAGCAAAAGTATGCACTCCTCCCTTAATAATTATTTAGACAAGTCTAGGTCAAAACACCACTACTTGTAAAAACAGATGCGAGAGCTTACCCTAGATGGCACTACAATAATTAAGTTAAAGGGAGAGAAAAAAACAGGTCATGAAAATTAAAAACAGTTCCCAACACTTTTCTAAGACCAGAGCAAGCTAGTGAAGGCAGAGTTTACTGTAGAACCAAAGTTCATAGGCCAGGGTCACTTTAAATGGAGCAAGACAAAAGGTGCCCAAGAACACACAGTTTAAAAATGCACTCAAGGCTCTGCAAAAAATGTTCAGAAGAGGTTGGTTCGATGCGAAAGATAAAGTTAGAAGGTCAGGGGGCCAACCCAGTTAAAAAGCCAAGGATTTAAGTGTCAACTTTAGCAATCCGTGGAAAGGGAGGCCAGGTGGAACACAGTACCTTTAAAAGTGAGGAAGCTCCAGCAGTGGCAGTTGTTCCTGGCAGCGGGTGCAATTCGTGGTTTCGACCAGGGAGGAGAAGATCTCGTCGAGGAGGAAACTTGGAGTCGTTGCACTGCCCAAGGATGAAACCAGCCGCAGAGTTTGTTCGGTTAAAAGGTGCGTTCCTTTTATTCGCGGTTCCCGTGGGTTGAAGCTTGGCTATCCGGCCGCCGGGTGCTTGGCACTGGCTATTCAACCAAGGGGCGTCCTGGAAGGAGAACCTCAAACTGGTTGATACCACAAGCTCAGGGGGAGAAGACTCTTACAGCAGAAGATCTTCTCTTGTCGTCGGGAAAGTGGTGAGGTCGTTGCAGCAGGGCTCCACCGGTGGTGTCGTCGTTGCAGATGGCTCAGCTTCTCCCCTCTTCGGATTCCTCAGATCCAGTGGTGACTTCTGAAGTTCCAGTCCCAAAAGCCCTGCTTTTATGCAGAAAACCCCATTCTTTTTTTTTTATTTATTTATTTATTTATTTTTATTATTTATTTACAAGTATATACAAAAATAATATCAAAGTACAGAGGAACAACAAGGAATAGAAAAAAAACGGATCAAATAAAATCAATGAACATGTTCCAAATCTTTTCATATGAGGACAACTTACATTTCAATCTGTAGATCATTTTTTCTGTTCTAGACAGGCTATGCATTTCTTGAACCCATTCCTCAAATGACGGACGGATCCGACCTTTCCATCCTCGAAGGATCAACCTTTTAGCAACTATGGTTGCTCTGAAAAGCCATTTCTTGAGGGAAGAGCTGACTTCAGCCAGCTCAGAATCTTCCCCTAGGATCATTGTCTTAAAGTCCAGGACACACCCTTCACCCAAAATTCTGACACACACGTCACAAATGTCTACCCAGAAAGCCCTGACCCTCTCGCAGGCCCACAGCATGTGTTCCAATGATCCCACTTCCTGAGCACAACCCCAACAATCAGCGTTGTCAGTCATACCCCTTCTATGTAACATTTCCGGACACCAATACACACGGTTCAGGATCTTAATTTGTCTAGACCTTTCGCCCAAATTCAGTGAACATAATGAGACATTTCCGCATATATTCTGCCAGGCCTCAAGATCAATATAAGACCCAATTCTCTCACTCCAGACTTCCCGTAAATAGTCATTGTTCCGAAAATACGACATGAAAAGTTTGTACAACCTACTGGCTATACCACCTCCCTGTCCTTTAGAATCCGTCAGAAAAATAGTCATGTCAAAGGAGTCAGACCAGTCCACCTCACCGATAGACCTCTTGAGTCGTCTATAAGCCAAGTCCGACAAGTCCTCAAAACTCCATCTCTCTCTCAGCTCAGCAGCAGTCAGCCACCGATCATCATTCCCCAAGTCGGAGACCTTTTTAACATTCATTAGGAACCATTTGGGCCAAAAAATTGTCCTGGAATTATCTCTAATCCTAGGATTCAGCCATATAGAGGCATTCTTACACCTAAAAGCGTCCCTCCCAATCAAAGTCAAGACCTCAATCCAAGAGTTGCGCAAAAAGGACGTGGTTAACAGACTTCCCCCCATGATCTTTGTGTTAGTGGTCAACAGTGCTTCCGGAACCAATGGCCCATATGCATTCGACTCCGCCACCGCCCATCTGTCCAGCTTACCATCTAAAAACGGAACAAAAGAATGAGCAGAAAATGCTAAATGGTAGGTCTTAAAGTTCGGAACTCCTAGACCACCCAGATAAATTGGACGCTGCAATTTCCATAGACTAAGTCTGGGCGGTTTCCTGTCCCATAAAAATTCTTGCATAAGGCGGTCTAGGTCTTTCCAATAACTACAACCCCAATCAACAACCTAGCTGTCATTTATACATGCTAAGTGGTGAACCAGGTGGGCCAATCAAGACAGAGTGTGACTTTGGTTGCTAAGGCAACGCAGTCCAGGGTGCCAATTCCCCCACCCACACAACCTGTGAATCCCAGACAGAGTGGCACTAGTTGCAGGGCTTCTGTGGAGAAGCCCGCCAAAAAGTTGAACAAAGGGCCCAACCTTGGTTGGAGTTACAGAGACGGACACTTATGCCATTTTGCGAAAGAGTTCTGGCAAAAAGACCCAACCAGTGATTTTATATTAATTAAATAAACTGGCGGTATCTTTACAATGCACCAAAAAAGTGGTGCATTCAAATTGAATGAGAAAATCCCATAGGAAATATTCTGGTGGAATATTCCGTGTGGTAACCCCTGCCACCAGCCAGAAACCCAACAAGAGGGGACTGGACAGTGCCCCCTTGGAAACAGAAACAGGGGCAATCTAATTAACCCCTTTCAGTACTTCCACAATATGATGGTTTGTACTGGTTCTGTTCACAATTCTGGACTAATAAAGCCAATGGTGACTTTACATGCCCTGGGAGACAGTAGTCAGTCCCAGGGTATGGAGTCTATGTTTGGGGTTCACTATGACACCCCTGTGTTACTGCACTGAGGGTGCTGTGTAACACATATACTAAAACAGATGATACCATATGAAGTAAAAGACCCCATAGCCCATAAGCACATACTAAATCAAAGACATACCTCAAGAGTGGGAGAAAAAGAGTCTCACTCTTAGCAGGAGAAAAAACCAAACCCCAAAAATCCAGCAAAGCTGCTGGGGGACTTACTAGGTCTGGGAAATTAGCCTTATTAGAGAATTCTCCCAACACTCGCCCCAGCCCCCAGACTAAGGGACAGGAGGATTGAATCCACTCCTGGATGAATCTCATACCTCTAGTCGGTTACAAACTTCCTAGAGAGACCATTAGCATTTTGGTGGTGACATCCTGTGCTCAATGGTGAAATCAAACCCCTGGAGGCAGATTGATCATCTCAATAGTTTTGGGTTCTCATTTGCATCAACCATCTCAAGGGTTGGTGGGCAGTGTGAATAACAAAAGTAGAACCATACAAGTATGGCATAAACTTTTTCAGAGACCACACAATAGCAAAGCACTCTCTTTCAATGGTTGCCCACCTTGTCTCAGGTTCCTTCAGTTTCCCCCTGACGAAGCAAATGGGGTGCTCCCTACCTTTCTCATCCAGTTGACTAAGGACTGCACCTATACCTGCATTTTAAGCATCTGTCTGTACAATGAAAGTTTGGTGGCAGTCAGGAGCTCTTAGTACTGGAGCTTGACAAAGGGCTTTCTTCAGGTTTTCAAAAGCCTGATTGCACTCCTCATTCCATTTGGCCTTTTTAGGGAACTTAGGAGAGGAGATCACATTCAGTGGAGAAGCTATGGTCCCATAGTTTCTCTATGGAATTCCTGTAGTATCCAGTGAGACCTAAGAAGGCTCTCACCTGGGTCTGAGTAGTAGGGGTGGCCCAGTTTTGCACAGCTTGTACTTTGCTGGGCAATGGCCTTATTTCACATCCTCCTACCTCATGACCAAGGTAGACCACTTTACTCTGACAAATTTGACAGTTGCTTGCCTTTATGGTCAGATGGGCCTGCCCAAGAGCCTGCAAAACATATCCTAGGTGATCAATATGTTCTTTCCATGTAGGGCTGAACACTGCAATGTCATCCAAGTACGCCATGCAGAAGTCCTCCATCCCATTTAGAACTTGATTAACCATCCTTTGAAATGTAGCAGGTGCATTATTTAGTCCAAATGGCACAACCTTAAACTGGTAGAGGCCTGCTGGGGTGGAGAATGCAGTTTTCTCCAGTTGGCATGGTCTGTCAGTGCTATTTGCCAATAGCCTGAGGTTAGGTCAAATGTACTGAGGTACTTGGCTGAACCAAGTCTATCCACCAGCTCATCTGTCCTTGGCAAATGATGGGCATCAGTCTTAGTGACTGCATTAAGAGCTCTATAGTCCACACAGAATCTCAACTCCTTGGATCCTGCCTTTGGTACTAGAACAACTGGACTAGACCATGGACTTGTAGATGGCTCTATAACCCCCTAGATCAAGCATCTTGTTGACCTCTCCTTTGATGTGGGATCTCACATGTTCTGACATTCTGTAACCTCAGGTTTTTACAGGTAAACAGTCACCAGTGAGAATATCATGCTGGCCCCAAGGGGTCAAGCCTGGTGATAGTGAAAACAGGGAGGCAAACTGATTCAACAGAACTTTGCACTCCTCCTGTTGTTCAGAAGTCAGCTGAGAAGAGAGATTAACTCCTATTTTTTCATCTAAAGGTTGGCCTCTGAGGAGGTCAGGTAGAGAGAGGTTCACTCTCCTCTTCCTCTTGAGCTGAAGCTAGAAGCAAAGCTCCTACTTCTGGTCTCAAGACATAAGTCTTTAAACAGTTGGTGTGAAAGACTCTGGGAGCCTCCTTAGGACTGCCTAAATCCACCAAATAGTTCACCTCTCCAGGTTTGCCCACAACCTTGAAGGGTCCTATCCATTTGTGCTGCAAGGCCCTCTGCCTTGTTGGCACCATAAATAATACAAGCTGGTCTTGAGTAAACTCAACCATGCCGGCCTTCTGGTCATGCCAATGTTTGACCAGAGCCTGACCTGCTTTCAAGTTATCACTTGCTTCTGCCATCATGTGTGACATTCTCCTCCGAAAACCTATCACATAGTCAGTCACTCTGACTGGCTTGGGGGATGGAGCACTCTCCAACCACTCCTTGATCAGGGCCAATGGACCTCTGACTGGATGGCCATAGAGAAGTTTAAAGGGACTGTAACCAACTCCCTCCTGAGGGACTTCTATATATGCAAAGAGAAGGCATGGCAGTAGAAGGTCCCACTTTTTCTTAATGGGTTCTTCTAAAGCACCTATCATGCTCTTCATAGTATGATTAAACCTCTCTACCAGTCCCTTTGTCTGTGGACGGTAGGCTGTAGAGAACTTGTAAGTGACACCACAGTTTATCCACATGGCTTGCATGTAGTGGGACATAAAATTGGATCCCCTGTCGGATATCACTTCCTTAGGAAACCCTACTCTGGTACAAATACCAAGTAGAGCCTTAGCAACAGCCTGGGCCGTAACAGTTCTCATAGGTATGGCTTCTGGGTATCTTGTAGCATGGTCTACTACAACCAGGATAAACCTGTTCCCTGAAGATGTGGGAGGGCAAAGGGGACCGACAATGTCAATGCCCACCCTCTCAAAAGGAACTCCCACCACTGGGAGAGGCACCAGGGGTGCCACATTCTTGGCTCCACTCTTGCCAGAGGTTTGGCAAGTGTGACAGCTCCTACAGAATTTTTCAACTTCTGAACCCATTTTAGGCCAGTAGAAGTAAAGAGAGAGCCTATCCTTGGTATTCTTGAAACTCAAGTGTCCAGCCAAAGGTATCTCATGGGCTAACTGTAGGAACTGGAGTCTGTTGGCAAGGGGCACTACAATTCTTTTGCAGTCCCCAGGGATAGACTCAGTTGGTTCACTGTAGAAGATGCCATCTTCCCACCTTAACCTGTGCTTCCCAACTTCTTGCCCATCAAGTTGGTTAGTGTCATGAGCAATGCTCCCGAGAAGCCAAGTCAAGCCCAGCATCCCCGGAAGCAGGCTCACGACCCTCGTCCACGGCTCCAGCAAACCCCTATTGGGGCCCTTTGGACCATGTCCTGGCGCCAGGGGCGCCGGGCTCATAAGGAATCTCAGTCCCGGCGCCAGGGGCGCCGGGCTCATAATTCTTGCAAAGGTGTTTGGGTGGACCTACCTGTAGCAGACCATGCTGCATACTCACCTTTGCAAATGCTGGCAGGATGAAGTCCCCAGCCTTCTGCTGGGAGGAACTATTCCCTGAACTGGGACTACTTTCTTACCTGGGTGGGGCTGGTGCCACTCCTTAGCTCTGGAACACAGGAACTCTTTTACCTAGGCGAGGCTGAGGAAGAAGACACCCAATCACTCCAACACTATTTAAACCACACCCGATTGGGAAAACGTGCTTCGCGTTATTCTGCATCTGCAGCAGGACGCTCACCGAGTCGGCTCCAGCATTCCAGTAACATCTCCAGCTTCAGCTCAGCAACCTGTGGAAGAAAGACACGAGAACTATACTTACCATCCAGGAATCCAGACACCGGCAGAACCTGCAAGCAAAAGAAACATAAGGTTAGCAAGTTGCAACACGTTCGCAGCAGCGCTGGCTTACCTGATCCATCTGTGCTTTCACGGATTCTTCGCGGCCTTCTCTTCAGCAGCCTAACGGCACCTGTAAAGACAAAGAACATTGTTAAGTAGGAATCGGGTGGAGGCGGCCGCATTTACTTTTCTTACCTGCTTTTGTGCGCATATTATGATATCTTCAACCGCAGCAGCCCGGCACCTGAAAATAAGAAAAGACATTATTTAAGTGCCATTAAAGACTGCAAGAAAGCCTAACACATACGTGTTTCCCCACGTGCATCCGCAACAAACAACGCCCGCAACATCTCAAGACCTGAAAACAGAAAACAAGGGACATTATTGAGGTGTCATTGAAATTCCCATACCTACGTACAGTGACCACGCCCTCAGCATCCAGGCACCTGAAAAAGACAATGCAAAGACTTCGTTAAAGGTGCCCATCTCTTCAAGACTATAAAAACTCTTTATACCTACTGGCATCCGCTCGTGCAGTAACGGCGGCATCACCTTTTGGCATCTCAGCACCTGTGCCACTTCTAAGGCCACAAAAGACTTTGAGGACCTCCAGTGACGTAACTGGAACCCACGCACCCCTGCATAAGTCGCAGGATGGAGAGCCCAGCATTTATACTCCTAAGGTGAGAGCTCACCGGGACATTGGACTTTCGGAGAGTTGGCGATTAGTGAGGAGGAAGTCCAGCCAAACGGTCATTAACCCTTTTTTTCATCCGCCTGCAGAAACCTTACCCTGCAAGCCAGAGGGTCAATAAGAGGAAGCCCAGTCCAGAGTGTCATCCGAGCTCTGCGCTTCTCAATTGAAGAGACTATAACAGTTCAGCCGGGACCAGCGCCTCCGTGGGAATCAGGTGAGCATTACAGAAGGCGAAGCCCTCCAATAACCACCTACCCAGGGGCTATGGAAACTTCCGACACTGATCAACTGGCCCAGTTACTAGGGGAATTAAGAGCTGAAGTACATGCTGCCCGCCAGGAAACAAATGCCCTGAGGAGGGAATTGATTATGTCCAAAGAACAAACTAATGACCTCGCCAGACAGTTATTACAAACACAAGCGGGGCAAACCCCTCTACCTAATTCAGGAGGGACCTATACCCCGGCGACTTCAGCCAATCCTGTTCAAATCAATCTGCCCGGAAATGTGCCTTTGGCTCCGCCCGAACGCTTCTCTGGTGACCCTAAGAGGTTTGCGGTGTTCATAAATCAGTGCCGATTGCACTTTCTTTGTAGACCAGCTGCTTTTCCGACTGATCAGACTAAAGTTACCTTTGTGCTTTCGTATCTTAGCGGCAGCGCCGCTGATTGGTCGATCCCTCTGGTTACACAGGATGACCCGATTCTTCGCAATTTCCAGGCCTTCCAGGCCAATATGGAAAGACTTTTCGCAAGACATTCCCAGGGGCAGGCCCTGGACAACGAACTCCTTTCCCTACGGCAGGGCAATCAGGATCTTCTGGCTTATATTGCGTCATTTAACAGACTAATCGTAGAAACCAGATGGCCCGAGGACAAGAGGATCACGCTTTTCCACAAGGGTTTGCGTGGCGAACTCAAAGACGTCCTAGCCCAGGTCGTGAATCCCCCTCAAGATTGTTCAGAGTACATTGATTTAGTGGTCCAATTGGATCACAGACTACAAAACAGAAAGGCAGACCGCTCCAGGTTCGAAACTCGAGTTTTCTCTAAGCCACTAACTCACACCAAAGGAGTTGAAGCCGTAGAACCTATGCAAATAGGGGTCGTAAAGGGTCCCCTAACCCAGAAAGAACGCGACAGGAGACGACAATTGCAGCTATGTCTCTATTGTGGAAATTCAGGACATTTCCTCCGAGATTGCCCGGTGAAACCTCCGAAGAAGACAGTGGGAGCTTCTGATAAGAATTCCGAAAAGCCCGAGCCGGGAAACGACCTCGCCCGACAAGTGTAGAGGTCCGCTTGCCGAGCGTAAAAACCAGTTCTTTGACCTCGCACTTCATAATGTCAATGGTCCTAATAAATCCAGAACGACCGGATCGTTTGCATGCCATTAAAGCATACATTGATAGCGGAGCGATTGGAAATTATGTAGACCGCGAGATGGCTTCCAGGATGAACCTACCCCTTTGTCCTAAGGTAATTAAAGACGTCATTACCACAGTGGATGGTACGGAAATAGCCTCCGGACCGGTAACCCAGACCACCACAGAAGTGACGTTATTAGGCCAAGATGGACATCGGGAGGTAATCGTGTTCGATGTGATCAAGGCCCATCAGTTCCAAATAATTCTGGGGATCCCTTGGTTGGAGAAACACAATCCTCAAATTGATTGGCGAGCAAAGACGATACAGTTCCCAGAGCGTGCACCTACTTGTTATCTTCGACCCAGTATTGGCCTCGCGGTAGCAACATCCGAAGGACCGCAATTGCCTCAAGAGTATCAAGAATTCCAAGATATCTTTCAGAAGGAACAGGCTAATACCCTGCCTCCCCACAGATCTTACGACTGTCAAATAGACCTGATACCCGGAGCCACTCCCCCTTGTAGTAGAATTTACGCCCTTTCCGAGCCTGAAAATCTTCATTTGCGACAGTATCTGGACCAGTACCTGGCCAATGGATTTATCCGCCCATCAAAGTCTCCTGCATCCTCGGCTCTATTCTTCGTACCTAAAAAAGAAGGTGACCTTAGAACCTGTATTGATTATCGTGCCCTGAACCAGATAACGGTAAAGAACACATACCCCCTACCTCTGATTCCGGAACTCCTTGACCAAGTTAAGAACGCCTGCATTTATACAAAGCTAGATCTCCGGGGAGCCTACCACTTGGTACGGATTAAAGAAGGCGACGAATGGAAGACGGCATTTCGCACCAAGTATGGACTATTTGAATACCAATTTATGCCCTTCGGACTATGCAATGCACCAGCCGCTTTTCAGTATTTTATGAATGATGTCCTCAGAGAACTCATAGATGTTTGCGTAGTCGCCTACATAGATGACATCCTTGTGTACTCATCTTCAGAAGCAGATCATCGGAAACATGTTAGAGCCGTCCTTGAAAAACTCCACCAACATAAGCTTTTTGCTAAGCTCGAAAAATGTGTTTTTCACGTCACGGAGGTCGACTTTCTAGGCTTTATTCTGACACCCAAAGGAGTCCACATGGACTCGAGAAAGGTCGACACTATCATCAAGTGGCCATCACCTACTTCCGTGAAAGGTGTCCAAAGCATGTTAGGTTTCGCCAACTTTTACCGCAGGTTTATTCCAGAGTTTTCACGAGTGGTGCAGCCCATCACCGCCCTCTTAAGAAAAAACAAACGTTTCGAGTGGTCAACAGAAGCAGAACAGGCCTTTCAAGAGCTAAAAGCCAAGTTCACCTCAGCACCCATACTGAAACACCCACGCCCAGACCTCCCTTACATCGTTGAGACCGACGCCTCCAGCTTAGCAATGGGGGCGGTTCTATCAGAGAGATCCGGAAACTAACCAATTGCACCCCGTGGAATTCTGGTTTCGCAAGTTCTCGGCGCCTGAAATTAACTACACCATCACAGATAAAGAGCTTTTAGCAATTAAGTCCGCTTTCAAGGCCTGGCGGCACTATCTCCTTGGAGCCAAACACACTGTCACGTAATCACCGATCATCGAAACCTACAATACCTGAAAACCGCCAAAGCTCAGTCCTCCAGACAGCTTCGCTGGGCACTTTTCTTTGCCGAATTTGACTTTGTAATTACTTATCGCCCCGGCAACAAAAATGGCAAAGCGGATGCCCTTTCCCGGATTGGAATGGGAGATAATATTGTCAATCCTGAACCTGTGCCAATAATTCCAGAACAGAGAATCCTGGGCCTGATTTCTTCCCAATCCATCGAAGATATCGAAGCAAAAGTTAAACAACTTGTGACCCGTTTGGACTTACAAAACTGGCAACTGAAGGGAAAGGACTTCATCATAAAAAAAGACCTGCCTTATTTTCAGGGACGACTATTCCTACCACATGCCGATTTACAAAAACAGGTAATCTCTTGCTACCATGATTCCTTGATGGAGGGCCACCCAGGCATTGCCAAAACCTCGGAAAAAGTCAAGAGACACTTCTGGTGGCCGTCATGGAGAAAAGACATAAAGGAGTTTGTGATGTCCTGTGGTGCGTACGCCTAAAACAAAGGTCAGAAGGAAAGACCAGCGGGTCTCCTGCATCCGCTAGACATCCCGCCACATCCCTGGCATACCCTCTCCATGGACTTCATCACCGATTTACCCTCCTGTTCCGGATACAACACTATTCTAGTAATTGTAGATTTGTTTTCTAAAATGGCCCACTTCGTTCCACTAAAGGGCTTACCTTCAGCTTCAGTTCTAGCACGGGAATTCCTTGAAAATATTGTAAGATTGCACGGCTTCCCTTCGGTTTTGATCTCAGATAGGGGAAGCCAGTTTATCTCTCACTTTTGGCGAAGTTGCTGTTGTTAAGCTCAAATCGATGTGAGACTTTCAACCAGCCATCATCCCCAGACCGACAGACAAACTGAAAGGACAAACCAAACTCTGGAACAATATTTACATTGTATGCTACAGCAGTCGGAAAGTAATTGGAAAGATATCCTTTGGATAGCCGAATATGCTTACAACAACTCGATCCATTCAGGAACCGGAAAAAGTCCCTTTTACATTTTATATGGGATTCATCCTCGAACCTCCAATCTCGACCCGCCCCAAGATCTTGGAACGCCTGCCGTGGATCAACTTCACAATGCTATCACTCAAGCTTTCAAAGAAGCGACAATCCACCTACAACAGGCTAAAGAACGGTACAAAAGGGGAGCAGACCAACACCGAAGAGACGCCCCTCAATACCAGGTTGGAGATCAAGTTTGGTTATCCACCAAACATTTATCAGTTAATGGACCTCACACCTTCAACCCAAAATATCTGGGACCATATCCAATTACAGCCATAATAAACCCAGTGGCTGTCAAATTGGGTTTGCCATCCCACATGAAAATACATCTGGTGTTTCACGTATCTCTACTAAAACCTATGCAACCTGGAACCAGACTGAATAAACCTCCAGAGCCTATTCAAGTAAATGGAGAACCTGAATTTGAGGTTAAAAACATCCTGGACTCCAAGATTACGCTTTTCCACAGGGGTTTGCGTGGCGAACTCAAAGACGTCCTAGCCCAGGTCGTGAATCCCCCTCAAGATTGTTCAGAGCACATTGATTTAGTGGTCCAATTGGATCACAGACTACAAAACAGAAAGGCAGACCGCTCCAGGTTCGAAACTCGAGTTTTCTCTAAGCCACTAACTCACACCAAAGGAGTTGAAGCCGTAGAACCTATGCAAATAGGGGTCGTAAAGGATCGTTACAGTTAGCAGCCTGTTGTCGAAGACCCTCAAAAGTAGGACACTCTCTCTGTCCTCTGCTGAAGTCTGCCCTGTTGGGTCCACCTTCTACCAGTAAGGACCGCAGCTCAGGATGGTCAACAGGGACAAGATCTCCAACTAAGACAGTGTCTTCTTCCAGATCTGATTCTTCAGATACTGGCTCAACCACACAAGGTTGCACCTCACACTCTGCCTCAGCAGGTGGAGGGATCACAGGGGTGATCTTGGACAATCTCGGTTATGTCCTTGTTGGTAGCACAGGGGTGCTGTCTGTCTTTGTCCTGGAGGTCTTGGGTTTCCCCTTTGCCTCTGTGTTCCTAGAAATAGCAGTGAGCAACTCCTGTGGAGTGGGAGTGATAGTTTCCTCTATCAACTCCTCTCGAGAGCCTCTCAAGGTTCTCTCCCTTGCAGACCTAGTGAGCTCCTGTTTCCTTTTACTGGGAGGCCTGGGGGTGCTTGACAAAACTCCAAGAGTTTTCAGGTCATTACCCAACAGGACTCTCCCAGGCACTTCACTCTGCACACTAACAAGTATTTTGACAGTCATATCATTACACTGGATGAGAGCTGGTAACTGGGGAAGCATTTGCACAGGGCCTCCAGCTAACTTGGTGAGGCGTTTGGGTGCCTTAGCAACATCCTCCACCTTGAAAAATGATTCATCCACCACAGTTATGCTGGCTCCAGTGTCTCTGATGGCAGGGGTCTCCTGACCATTCACAAGAACACTATCTTTCTAATACTCTTTAGCATTATCTGGGATGGAATTATAGACATCTAAATTCTGTTGTTCCCACAAGAACAGGGACACTAAAACACTAGCTGAGACTCTCATGGGTTCATCAGCCAGTAGGAGAAAGTTTCCACTTACCATAGGTACTTCTTCCTCTGGGGAGAAGGCTAAGGAGACAGTGTGGACCCCTGAAGGTTTACCCTTCCATCTGGGATCCCCTTACACATGGTCAATTGACCCACAAACATAACATTTCCCAAATGTCTTGATGAATGGGGGTTGGTTCTGACCTCCATCTGGTTTGGGTCCAGATGGTGCACTAGCCTGATTTGGTGTCCCTTGTGGTTTACCCTTATGTTGTTGTTTGTGGTCCTCTTTTGGATTGGAGGTATTAGAATTCTCTTTGTCATCTTTCTTTAGCTGTTTCCCCTCATCATTTTTCCGAGTAGCCCCAGAATCCTTGTGAGTAGCCCTGTTGGCAACCCTCAAGTCAGCAGCCTTAGCTAGCTTCTTTGGATCTAACGCCTTACAATCAGCCAAGTGCTGTCTGAGCTCAGAAGAGCAGACATCAAAAATAGACTCCAACATAACAAGATTTATCATTCCGTCATAAGTGTTTACTCTGCAAGCCTTAATCCAACCATCTAGGTTTTTCAAACATTCACATACCCACCATCCATGCCTGGAAATCCTCGATATTTGAACATGCAGCTAGGTCCTGCCGCAAATGTTTCTTGAACAACAGGCAATTTTCAGGTGTTTTGAGATTCCCCCACCCATTGTCATTATTTACTGCAACCCCTGCATCTGACCAATCACCTCTTTTTTCAGGCCCAGAATAAAATGACTGGGCACCCAAAGGCACATGGTCTTCCGAAATATCTGGTGCCTTGTTCTTTAATGACGCCTCAAATACCCCACTATGGGCATCAAGTGAAACAGGCACCGTTAACAGTGATGGCATAAGGGGGGGGGTGAAGGGGGAACAACTTCACTGGCATCACTCTGAAATCTTTACTGATGAGCAGGAGATGATTGTTTTGGAGCCTCTTTCTTCTTTTTTCACTTAGTGCTAGAACTTCCAATGAGCGACTAACCTTCCTATGAGGGGCCGGGGTGGGGAGAGAGCGGAAAGATCCACGAAGCCCAAGGCATCCAAACAATTAATAAAAGGCGTCAACCGTGGACTGGACGATTTTTCAATTCCAAAGGCATGTCTATACCCTTATTTCTGCAGTGCATGGTATGTAACCTTGTAACAGGCATATCAGGAAGTAATTTACAAGGCCAAGTTAAAGCAGAGCAGAGGCGCAGCTATAAGAAGGAAAAAAACAGGCGCTTACCGGCGCATGCTGCACGGAGTATGACCAGGCTCTCTACTCCAGATAGAGCGGGAGCTTCGATAGACACTGCCGATGCTACCGATTCTCCCTCAACGATAAGCACCAGGAAAGACTCCAGGAGACAACCCGGTCTGTGTAAGTGACACTGTCGCCACTGGCGTTAACACCCTTCCGTTCCCCTCACAGACCGTCACCGCCTAGAAGGATTTGACGGTGAGGAGCTAAGAGCGAAGAAGGCTCAAAAGGTAAAGGTTGCTTCAAGGAACGCGGCCGGCAACCTCGTGGCCGAACTCACTTCAACGACACGGCGAGATTAGAGGAAGGGACCTACACCAAAGCTAAGCCATGTTAAGCTGCACCGCCTAGAACGGCCACCTCAGATATGCCTGGGTGGTACTGGCAGTGGCAGTGTCACTACCGACATCCAACTGAGAGGAAACTGCCCCGATTAACTTGAATGACCGCTCTCTCTCTATCTCCTTTGAGATCTGGGGCTTTGGTGTTCTGCTACCAGAAGTTTTTGTTCTGGGTGGACCTCAGTAGTACAGAGTGGAAAGGGTAATTTGCTGTTTTTTGGGCTGAGCCCACTACTAAAATCCTTACACTTGAACCGTTGTTCCCACAAGACCCTTGGTGCCTATTTAGTGAGGGGTTGTCAGATGGTTCATCTTGCCGTTCAGCATATCACTCAAGTGATAAGTCGCGATACAGTATGTTTTTTGGTACTTCCACCGCACTTAAGGTGAAGCCATAGGTTTCATTCTAAGGTGTGGTTGGGGCCGTTGGTTTCAGATGAAGGGGTCAGCCGAGGATATCTCCACCCAGGAAACATCTGGATGTTGACCTGGTGTGCTCTGGGTGGGGGGTCTCATGCCTTTTGTCTGGCTCCCTCTGCTGAGATAGGGCGGCCTGTTCTTCGTCTGGGTGGGGCATCAAGTTCTTGTTGTAGGAGGCCTGACCCTTAGCTGGACCAGGCAGTAGTCCAGCCCTGCCGTTTAAGTTCCTCGCTTTCTCCCAGGAGTTGGCTCCTTCGCAGCAACCGTTAGATGAGTTCAGCCTTGGTCTTTTCGGTGCTGGGGTTCTCCCCCAGTCAGTTGGATCTTTGGCTGATGATGAGATTGCCGCCCCTGTTAGACAGAAGCCTGTGCAGTACACTTAGGGACCACTACACAAGATTAAGACTACAAGTGGTACTACAATTTCACCTTTGGTACAAGCCTGTACTACACAGTTAAAGTGGTAGCGATCGCTGAGCAGCCAGACTTATCTCAAGAGCAAATGAGCAGTAACAGGGATTACACAAAGGACTACAAATATTGTGACTCAAGCAAACACTGACTCAAGGTTTCTGGTTAAAAAAATATAAGTACATTTATTTTTAAACCATCTGTTCACAAAACACTTCACTTACATTAAATTAAACCACACTGTAAATATACTACACACAACCAATTCCTCTTGTTCAGGTAAATTCAAGTTAAGTACATTAGGATTTGACAGACCGGTGTAGTCAAACAAAGACGTTACCGTGGGTACATACGCGACCACTTTTTGACAGGTTGGTCTTTCGAAAGAAAAGCGTACCCGCGGGAAGAAATGTCACTGGAGTCAAACACACTTAGCACATAGAATTAAAACAAGGGAATAGTGGAAAAAAATCATAGGCAATACTTTTGTCAAGGCAATAGAATCAGAGGACGTGTTCTAAGAGGCAGATAAAAGTCAATAGGCCTGCGCCAGAGTTAAATGGAGCAGGGGCTCTGTTGTCGAGGATCACACGGTGAGAACAGTTCAAGATCTACGTTGCCAGGAGTACTTAGATATTGTCAAAAGGAGGCAAAAGTTATAAGAGGGAAGATGGAAAGGACAAGCATTGGTAAGGAAAGAGGGTCCACCCCAATTCCTCAAGGTCGGACGGAGAGAACGACCAAATGGACACAGTGGGCCTCATCACGACTTTGGTGGTAACCCTTAAATCTGGCGGTAGCGCCATTACCGCCGGATTTAAGGGTCCGCCGAATCAGGGCTTCGGTGGATTTCGCCCCAGCTCTGAGCTGGGGGAAATCCGCCGAAAATCCACGCCATTACCGCTGGCGGGAAATCTGCCAGCGGTATTAGCGCGAAGATTCCCCATTGATCCCAATGGGGAATGGGGCATTCCCGAATGGGCTCAGTGGGGAATGGGGACTTTTACCGCCGAACTCATGATCCAGCGCTATTAGCACCGGGGAGTTCGGCGGTAGGGCTAATACCACCCATGCTGATAGCGTTACCGCCCAAGTCGTGATGAGGCCTAGTACCTTATTCGTATGAAGAAAGCTGGTGCCACAGCAGTTGTTCCTGGTAGCTCCTGCAGACTCACAGTTCCTGAAGCTTCATTCGTGGGGACAAGAAGGAGGACGTCTGGAGTGCTCTGCACTACCCAGGGATGAAGCCAGCAGCATCAAAGCAATGGTGAATAAAAGATGAGCTCCTTTAAAACAGGAGAGGGCTCTTCTGGTGGCTATCCGGACCACTACAGCACTGTGCAGTGATTTCGACCCAGAAGAGGATTCTCTGGCTGTAGAAAGGTGAGCTGTTTGGTTCCACCAGGCTCAAGGGTAGAAGACTCCGGACTGGATCTTCTCTGACATTGAAGGGTAGATAGCTCAGGACTGCAGCAGGGCTTCACCGGGACTCGGGAGTTGCAGCAGCCGTCTTCTTCTCCGCTTCTCTTCGGTTCTTGTAGTTCCAAGTTAACCCACAACTTTGAAGGGTCCTATCCACTTGTCCTGCAAGGCCGTCTGCCATGTGGGCACCATAACAAGAACAAGCTGGTCTTGCTTAAACTCAACCATGTTAGCCTTCTGGTCATGCCAGTGCTTAACCAGACCTTGACCTGCTTTCAAGTTATCACTTGCCTCTGCCATCATGACATTCTCCTCCGGAGACCTATCACATAGTCAGTCACTCTGACTGGCTTGGGGGAAGGAGCACTCTCCAACCCCTCCTTAATCAGGGCCAATCAACCTCTGACTGGATGGCCATAGAGAAGTTCAAAGGGACTGTAACCTACTCCCACCTGAGGGACTTCTCTATATGCAAAGAGAAGGCATGGCAGTAGACGGTCCCACTTTCTTTTAAGGGGTTCTTCTAAAGCACCTATCATGCTCTTCATAGTTCTGTTAAACCTCTCCACCAGTACATTTATTTGTGGATGGTAGGCAGTAGAGAACTTGTAAGTGACTCCACAGTTTTCCACATGGCTTGCATGTAATGGGACATAAAATTGGATCCCCTGTCAGATATCACTTCCTTAGGAAAACCTACTATTGTAAAAATACCAAGTAGGGCCTTAGCCACAGCCTGAGCCATAACAGTCCTCATAGGTATTGCTTCAGGATACCTAGTAGCATGATCTACTACAACCAGGATAAGCCCGTCAGCTGAAGATGTGGGAGGATCAAGAGGACCAACAATGTCAATCCTGACCCTCTCAAAAGGAACTCCCACTACTGGGGGAGGCACCAAGGGTGCCACATTCTTGGCTCCACTCTTGCCAGAGGTTTAGCAAGTGTGGCAGCTCCTGCAGAATATGTCTACTTCTGACCCCATCTTAGGCCAGTAGAAGTAAAGAGAGGGCCTTTCCTTGGTCTTCTTAAAACTTAAGTGACCAGCCAAAGGTATCTCGTGGGCTAACTGTAAGAACTGGAGTCAGTTCACTAGAGGTACTACAAGTCTTTTGCAGTCTCCAGGGGTTGACTCAGTCGGTTCACTGTAGAAGAGGCCATCTTCCCAGTGCAACCTACACTTCCCAGGCTCTTTCCCATCGAGCTGAGAAGCTGCCTGTAGGCGAAGACCTTCAAGAGTAGGACACTCCCTTTGTCCTCTGCTGAAGTCTGCCCTGTTGGGTCCACCTTCTGTCAGCAAAGACTGCAGCTCAGGATATTCAATAGGGTCAAGATCACCAACCAGAGTAAGATCTTCTTCCAGATCTGATTCCTCAGTATCTGGTTGAACCACACAGGGTTGAACCTCACACTCAGCCTCAGCTGGTGGAGGAGTCACAGGTGTGACTTTGGACAGTCTCTTGTGATGTCCCTGTGGGCACAGGGGTGCTTGATGTTTTCTTGCTGGTAGACTTGGGTTTCCCATTTGTCTCATTTTGTCTTGCAATAGCAGTAAGTAAGTCATGTCCACTTGGGGTGATAGTTTCTTCTATCAAGTCCCCAGGAGAGCCTCTCAAGTTTCTCTCCCTGGCAGGCCTTGTGAGCTCCTGCTTCCTCTTACTGGGAGGTCTGGGGGTACTAGACACAACTCCAAGAGTTTTCAGGTCATTACCCAACAGAACTCTCCCAGGTACTTCACTCTGCACACTAACAGGTATTCTGACAGTCATGTCATTGCACTGGATGAGAGCTGGTAACTGGGGAACCATTTGCACAGGGCCTCCAGCTAACTTGGTTAGGTATTTGGGTGCTTTAGCAACATCCTCTACCTTGAAAAAACATTTGTCAACCACAGTTATGCTGGATCCAGTGTCTCTGATGGCAGGGGTCTCCTGACCATTCACAAGAACAGTATCTTTATAATACTCTTTAGTATCATCTGGGATTGAGTTATAGACATCTACATTCTGTTGTTCCCAAAGGCCCAAGGACACTAAAGAAACACTAGCTGAGACTCTCATGGATTCATCAGCCAGTAACTGAAAGTTTCCACTTGCCATAGGTACTTCTTCCACCTGGGAGAAGGCTAAGGAGACAGTGTGGACCCCTGAATGTTTACCCTTACATCTGGGATCCCCTTTCACATGGTTGGTAGCTTCACAAACAAAACATTTACCAAATGTCCTATTGAATGGAGGCTTACTCTGACGTCCACCTCGTTTAGCACCAGATGGTACACTAGCCTGATTCGGTTTCCCTTGTGGCCTACCCTGGTTATGTTTGGGGCCCTCTTTTGGATTGGAATTATTGGAAATCTCCTTGTTTTCTTTCTTTGGCTGCTTTCCCTCATCTTTCTTCTGAGTTGCCCCAGAATCCTTATGAGTAGCCCTGTTGGCAACCCACAAGTCAGCAGCCTTACCTAACTTCTTAGGATCCATCTCCTTTGAATCAGCCAAGTGCTGTCTAAGCTCAGGAGAGCAGGCATCATAAATTGACTCCAACATAACAAGATTCCTCAAACCTTCATAAGTGTTCACTGTGTAACCCTTAACCCAACCATCTAGGTTTTTCAAACAGTCGCACACCCAGGTAGCCCGAGGGGTACCATCATGCTTGTTAAGGGTCCTAAACCTCTTAAGGTACTGGGAAGGGGTCTTCCCAATTCTAGCTATTAAATCTAGCTTCACACATTCTTAATCCATTCTATCCACTTCCTCCAACTCCATTACCAAATCAGATGCAACAGGGGGGAGCCTAGAGAACAACAAGGAAGCAACTGATTCCCTGTGATGTCCTGGAGCCCATGATTCTACTCAAGCATAGCAAACCAATCTAACACATCCAACTTAGGTTCATACATACCCACAATCACTATATAAGTACATTTATTTTTTAAACCATCTGTTCACAAAACACTTCACTTCTATTAAATCAAACCACACTGTAAATATACTACACACAACCAATTCCTCTTGTTCAGGCAAATTCGAGGTAAGTACATTAGGATTTGACAGACCGGTGTTGTGAAACAAAGACGTTACCATGGGTACATACGCAATCACTTTTTGACAGTAATGACAGTTCGGTCTTACGAAAGAAAAGCGTACCCGCGGGAAGAAATGTCACCGGAGTCAAACACACTTAGCACATAGAATTAAAACAAGGGAATAGTGGAAAAAATCATAGGCAATACTTTTGTCAAGGCAATAGAATCAGAGGATGTGTTCTAAGAGGCAGATAAAAGTCAATAGGCCTGCGCCAGTGTCAAATGGAGCAGGGGCTCTGTTGTCGAGGAACACACAGTGAGAACAGTTCAAGATCTACGTTGCCAGGAGTACTTAGAAATTGTCAAAAGGAGGCAAAAGTTATAAGAGGGAAGAAAGAAAGGACAAGCCTTGGTAAGGAAAGAGGGTTCACCCCAATTCCTCAAGGTCGGAAGGAGAGAACGACCAAATGGACACAGTACCTTATTTGTATGATGAAAGCTGGTGCCACAGCAGTTGTTCCTGGTAGCTCATGCAGACTCACGGTTCCTGAAGCTTCAGTCGTGGGCACAAGAAGGAGGAAGTCTGGAGCGATCTGCACTACCCAGGGATGAAGCCAGCAGCAGTAAAGCAACAGTGAATAAAAGGTGTGCTCCTTTAAAATAGGACAGGGCTTTTCTGATGGCTATCCGGACCACTACAGCACTGTGCAGTGATTTTGACCCAGAAGAGGATTCTCTGGCTGTATAAAGGTGAGCTGGTTGACCCCACCAGGCTCAAGGGAAGAAGACTCTGGACTGGATCTTCTCTGTCGTTGAAGGGTAGATAGCTCAGGACTGCAGCAGGGCTTCACCGGGACTCGGGAGTTGCAGCAGCCGTCTTCTTCTCTGCTTCTCTTCGGTTCTTGTAGTTCCAGTGGCGACTCTGACTTCCAGCTCTAGAGTCCTGCCTTTTATGCCAAAATCCCCCATTCTCACAGCCTGGCTGTCAATCACACAGCACGGGGGTTGTCCAGCCCAGACAACCACCTCAGCCAATGAACAAAGAGAGACTTGGGTCTCCAAGGAGACCCTGTGCAGGGGGTGACTAAACACCTCCCTCACATTCAGCCCACCTAGACACCCAGACGCCAAAGGAGGGCTTCTTTGCAGAAGCCCGCAAAAGGACGGCAAACAAAGAAGGCAAAACTGGTTTGCCGCGCAAAGTAAAACACAAGAAGGATGTTAACACAAAGAAATGGTGACTAAACCCGACCGGAGCCAAAATAAAAGACATTTGGTCAAGCGGGTTTATGTTCGAGGCTAACACAATAGCCTAAAAACAGTACTGTCAGGTTGCCCACATCGTTGTGTGGGCGGACCCCCGTTGGGTCCCACAGGACATGACGTCCCGGACGTGACGTCAGGGGAAGGGGAGGGACGAGGGCAGGTTCGGCAGTTCCGCCGATGCGTTTAATAAAGGAGGTTGCATCACACCCCGGCTCCCGCGTATTATTCCTGCGCACGCAGGGCCTTCTCCACGGGGACGCTTCAGGAGGAAGCGGCGCCTTAACACTGGCGACGAGCGGGCACGGACTCCCGCTGGCACCATGCCGAGGTCTGCTGTCGAGCAGTTCAGCGCGTCGGCGTGCCTCGGGCACGACGGCCGACTCTACACGGCCCCACCTCCCGCATGACAAAGGCCTGGATTCGGCACACGGGTGCCCCAGAATCACGGGCGCACCGACTACGTGCGGCCCCGCCTCCCGCGTGACAAAGGCCCAAACTCTTCACACGGGCGCCCACGCGAAGGCATGCAGGCGCGCCCAGTGACAGCAAGGTACGGGAGAGTGGCGCCAGAGGAAACAACCTCCCCCCACGTGTGGCGTGAGGCTGCGCAGGCCAGGAAATAAGGCCACACCGCAAGGAAGCGGTGAGGTGGGGAAGGTAATTCACCACACACAGCAGAAGGGCTGCTGCAGCTGCCCAAGCACAGTCCCAGGTGCCACAGCATATCGACACACGAACTCTTCACTGCAACGCAGTCATGTCAGACACGGCGACCACGCCAGCATCCTCCTCGGGAGGGGTAGGATCGGCGCCTGGAAATGTTGACACAGCACAGGACAACAGCCAGCATGCACACCAGGAGGGAGCAGCCCAAGTCATGCACATGCCCAACCCATTCGAAATCAGAGATACCTCCAATCTGGGGCCCAGATGGAACATATGACTACTGGACTTCAAGTTCTACACAGGTGCCATAGGATTGACGGACGACACGAGGCTGAAAAATACACTGTTCATGGCAGTGGGACCAGCGGTAAGAGACATTGCGGGGGAGCTGCTGAATGTAGAAACAGTCACATATGGGGAGCTACACGCCAAGCTATCCGAATACTTTGCACCACATACAAACGTGGATTATGAGCGCCACATGTTCCACACAACAAGACAGGAAAAAGGGGAATCAATAGACAATTCTGTGATGCGCCTGCGCATCAAACTGAAACATTGCGAATTCCATAGGTATTCCAATGAAGAGGTGCTCAGGTCCCAAGTAATAGCCGGATGCCTCGCACAGCCTTTTCGTAAACAGCTCCTACAGAAACAACGATCGCTAGAAGAAATCCTGGCGCTGGCCCGCATGGAAGCAGCAGTGGACTCGCAATTGGACAGCCTAGGAAAAGTGTCCATACACCAACACAGTGACAACACCGAGTCGATCAATAAACTGTATACCCACCCAAATCAAGCCAACAAACACCCCGATGCCACATGTTTTAAATGTGGTTATGAATACCCACACACAGGGACATGCCCAGCTGTAGGACAAAAGTGCGCCGCATGTGGGGGAATGGACCATTACAGGGCCATGTGTAAGAACGCCCCAACCCACACAACTCCCAAACATCGCTACCAAGAAAGGCGCCAGCACAACCCCCAGAGCCCTCCCAGACCAGCAGTGGACAGCGAAAGACGGAGCGCCAGGAAAGAAGACAGCGACCGCAGAAGCCGATACACACGCGAAGATAAACGCTCGTCAGAGGACACGAGACGATCACACAGGCGGCGTTTTGTAAGATACGTTGAGACCAGATCCCCCACCAGTACTGACACCCCTTCGTCAGAAGAGGATCAGAGGAGGAAAGGTTACGTGTGGGCCCTACAGGACAACACGGCGGCCACCCAACACAGCCCCATTTTGACACTTCATGTGAATGACACCCCACTGAAGTTTCTCGTGGGTACCGGAGCAACAGTCAACATTATTAGTGAAAGCACATATCAGTCCTTGACCACACAGCCAAAGATCAGAAAGGCCAGGGTAGACATATACCCCTATGGCTCCACGACACCCCTGCCATGCAAAGGCATGATCACAGCCAGATGCACACATAAAGGGCACTCCGCAAAGATCCCGCTGTACATTCTAGACACAGAAGCTAACAGCGGATGTATACTGAGCTTCCGGACAGCAGTAGACATGGGACTAGTACACATCTTATACCAGCTGATGGCCCACAAGTACTTTACAAAACCGGATTCAATCGAACAATCATTCCCAAAACTCTTCGCCGGCCTAGGCAAGCTGCGAAACCGGAAAGTACACCTCCACATTAACCCTCAGGTCAAACCAGTGGCCCAACACTATCGAGGCATTCCGTTTAATATTCAGAGACAGGTGGAGGAGGAGTTGGACAAACTCATCCAAATGAACGTCATAGAACCTGTATCGGGCCCGACGCCATGGGTATCGCCCATCGTCCCCGTCCCCAAGAAGTCACCAGAAGGATCCATATGTTTATGCGTAGATATGCGCAGAGCCAACACAGCCATCGAAAGGGAAAGGCATCAAGCGCCCGGGATCACGGACATGATGCACCTTCTTCATGGGGCGAGAGTCTTCTCCAAGTTAGACCTCACAAAAGGATACCACCAAATTGAAATCGCACCGGAATCCCGTAACATCACCACATTCGTCACTCATCTCGGCCTGTTTCAATACAAAAGGCTCAGTTTCGGCATATCCTCGGCCGCCGAGATCTTTCAGGTGGAGATTCACAAGGTCATCAGACACGTCCCCAACTGTCTGAACTATTCGGACGACGTCCTAGTGTACGGCAAATCACAGGAAGAACATGACCTAGCACTACACAGGGTATGCCAAGCACTGGACGACGCAGGGCTAACCTTGAACAAATCCAAGTGCGAGTTCTCGAAAGGATCTCTGAGGTTTTCGGGCACATCTTCTCGGATAAAGGCATGAGACCCGACCCGGAAAAAGTAGAAGCCCTCAACTCAGCCACGCCCCCTGTGAACACCACCGACCTCAGGTCGTTTCTTGGACTGGCCAGCTATTGCTCCAGATACCTGAAAGACTACGCCACAGTCAGTAATCCCCTGCGCCTACTCACCCGGAAGGACACGCCATTCACATGGTCGAAGGAGTGTCAAGCAGCGTTCGAAGCAATAAGGAAGGCCATCGCACAGGCAGAAGACATGGCATACTTTGACGCCAGCCGCGACACCGAACTAATAGTGGATGCCAGCCCGGTGGGACTCGGCGTCATACTGACCCAGAAAGATCCCAGGGAGCCACACATCACGCACGTGGTAGCATACGCCAGCCGGAGCCTGACGACCACGGAACAGGCATACTCACAGGCCGAAAAAGAGAGCCTCGCGGTCGTCTGGGCTTGTGAATATTTTCATCTCTTCCTGTTTGGCAAGGAGTTCACCATCATCACGGACCACCAGGCACTACTTACCATATACGGCAGCCCGAAGGCCAGGATGCCACCGAGAATTGCCAGATGGGGCCTACGCTTACAGGACTACAGGTTCCAAATACAGCACCGGCCAGGAAAGGAAGAAAACCCAGCGGATTACCTCTCCCGGCATCCCATGTCCACGACGGCGTCTCAACCGTCCATAGCGGACGCATACATAAATTACATCATACATCACCTGCAACCACTCCCAGTAGGGTGGCTGGAGCTATCGATACAATCAGAGGCAGACCCAGTGCTGCGAATCGCCCGACACTGCCTACAGATGGACAAGACGACCCTCATGAACATCAAGCCAGAGGTGAATTGGACACTACGAGGGAAGACATCAAGTGGCTGGACCAAGTCCGGGAAGAGCTGACCGTGGTAGAGGACAACATCGTACTAAAGGGTTGCAAGGTCATCATCCCGAGAACGCTCCGGGAGAGGATAGTACACCTAGCACATGAAGGACACAGAGGCGTAGTCGCCACAAAGCGCCTCCTTCGCCAGAAAGTCTGGTTCCCTCAACTCGATCGCTTGGTAGAAACCATCGCGGGAAATTGCCACGTATGTGCGCAAGTGGCGCCCCCGCCACACCCAAACCCATTACAGTCTTCACCGTTGCCAAACAAAGTGTGGGAGGAGCTAGCAGTAGACCTATTCGGACCATTGAACAACGGGACACACGTGGTCGTACTTATGGACGAACATTCAAGATACCCGGACGCCCAAATAGTAGAGAGCAGTGCCACAGCATGTGTCATTCCAGCTCTTGACAGGATGCTCTCTGCCTATGGCATCCCCAAGATCATAAAGTCCGACAACGGTCCCACATTCATAAGTCAAGATTTTCAGCAATTCGCAAAGTACATGGGGTTTCAACATCGACGTATAACCTCCCGATGGCCACAGGCCAACGGTATGGTCGAGAGGTTCATGGCCAACATAAAGAGGACCCTCCAAATAGCCCACATGCAGAACAAGCCATTCAAACAGTCCCTCAATCAATTACTACGAGAATACAGGCACACGCCCCACAGCACGACGGGAGTGTGCCCCGCAGACCTGATGTTCCGAAGACCGATCACCACACGACTACCTGAAGACCCGAGACCACAAGATCTGACACCGCTAGAACAAGAAGCGCAAGCAAAAGACACCGCGAGGAAAGCAAAGACAAAAGAGATCACAGACAGGAAAAGAAGAGCTCGGGAGAACATAATGCAACCAGGAGACGAAGTATGGCTCAGGCAACCGAAGAACCAGAAAGAAGAAGCCACCTTTGCACCCACACCTTTGGTCGTGACACACAAGAAGGGCTCTATGGTCACAGCACAAAGGGACGACCGCTCAACGGTAACCAGGAACAGCTTGCACTTCAAACGAGTCAGACTGACTCCAGCAGGCCAATGGACCTGGGACAGAGATAGCGATGAGGACAGACCACGCGAAGAAGCGTACCAAGGAGACGGGGAAGAGTCAGAAGGCGAGGCACCCCTCCCCACACTCGCCAGGGACGCACCGACCCCGATCAAGACAACACGACCGCAGACGAGCCGCATGAAGCCGACGCGACTCATCGAGGGGATAGGGTAAGAGGGGAGCCCCTCAACTCGCATGTTAAAAAGGGGGGAGATGTCAGGTTGCCCACATCGTTGTGTGGGCGGACCCCCGTTGGGTCCCACAGGATATGACGTCCCAGATGTGACGTCAGGGGAAGGGGAGGGACGAGGGCAGGTTCGGCAGTTCCGCCGATGCGTTTAATAAAGGAGGTTGCATCACACCCCGGCTCCCGCGTATTATTCCTGCGCACGCAGGACCTTCTCCACGGGGACGCTTCAGGAGGAAGCGGCGCCTTAACAAGTACCACATTTATACATATAATCGTGGTAGAAAAGTTAGGGTAGGTACCACTGCCACGAGCCAAGTCTTAGTGTTAAGGGAGCAAAACAAGGCTCCAGGAGGTACAGACAAAAAAGGGATCAGAGTTAACCCTTTCCAATATTCCATGTAAGATGGGGTGTACTGGGTCTGTAGTTTTAAATGACTACATAAAGTAAATGGCAACTTTACCTGCTTCTGGGGGACAGTAGTCAGCCCCAGAAAAATGGAGTCCGTGGGAAGTCTTAGAGACAACCCTGTGTCACTGCACTGAAGGTGCTGTGTAACACACACAAAAAGTTGGGTTCATGGAGTTGTGTGGCTCCAGAGCCCGAGATCACACAAAAGTAGAAATACACATGGCAAAACACATGTAACAGTGGGAAAAAGGTTCACACTCTTACCAGGTGGAAAAAAATAAACCCCAGAAATCCCGCAAAGCTGCTGAGGGACTCACTAGGTATGGGAAATTAACCATATAGGAGAATTCTCCCTAACAGCCCCCTTCTTGAAGCCCCACTCCCATCGAGCCTTCCAAATGTTCCACATCAGTGAGTTCCCTAGCCCTTGAGGCAGGGCGACTTTTCCCCCTCTGCGTGTTATTGGGCAAAGCCGTCTTTAGGGTAGGCTTTTCCAGTTCATGCAGCGTAGCAGAAGGTGCTGAGGGACCAAGCACATCGAGTTTAGGTCCTTTACCACCTCTTCACCTCCATTTCACCGTAGCAAGAGATATCTGTGAAGGTAGATAATTTGTCTTCAGGGTTAGATTTGGCGTCTTTATGGTGAGGTCATTAAAGGAAGCTATTTCTTTTGGTTAACATGGCAGCTGGGCGGTGCTTGATGCTGATAGGGGGAGGGGTTAGCACCTTTCCCGTTCTTAAAATGGAAACGCCTCTCACCCCTGCCGTGCATTCGGCAACAGAAGAGGGCTTACCCGCCCTTCAGGCAGAACCATCTATCCTGTTATCTCCAAAATTGGCGTTTCAAAATTGTTGCTTGAGTGGTGGATTTGACAGGTATTTCAGTTTGGCCATCATCGGACCCCGCCGCCGTATCAGAAGTATGAGATACATGAGGGTCCTCTGTAGGGGCATGCGGGAAGCCGGTACAAATCTTACCAGCAGACTTGTTCTGGAGCTGGTGTGGGGGCCATCAGGGCCTTCCTCGACCACCTCCACTTCTAGTGCAGTTGCTCCACCGGCACCAAGGTCCCTGCAAACATCCATAGTTTTTACACTGAGGCGGTGTCCAGCCGAGCTGGATTTACTTCCTGAGAGATCAGGACAGAGTGCGGGCCTGTTTCAGATAGAGGTAGAGGTTCCGCGCTACCCAAGTCCAATTCTCCCCTCCCCAGTGACTGCAAACGGTGAGGGGTAACACTAACAGATGACAGCAGAAGGCACAGAGGGGAGCGTGTCAAACATCACAAGGCTTATTCATCTGATCCTCGGGCGCCCTGTCTTTATATCTGGTTCCTTAATGGCTTCCCGGGTGTGCTGTTGTATGCGGGCACTCCGAAGGTTGTGAGACCGCTCAGCCATTTCTCACGGGTAAACTAAGTTTCACTTTGCTGGTTTCTGTGACATTGCTTCAATCCGGCTGCAGCCCCCCCAAGCCAAACCCAGGCACTCAGCTGCAGTCAGAATCCTTAAAGGCACAGCAGTGAAGCAAGTGAAGCGCAGACTTTCTATGCAGCAGCGGAGTTCAGGTTATAGTGACAATCGGATTGGTTTGGGAGTAGTCTGCACCTTACTGCGACTGTATGCCCAGACCAAAACACTCCCCCCGGGGGTTACTACACTCCTCTACGCACTCTACACATTCTGCACACTCAGTGTGCACCAAGCGTGCTCCCATTATATTGTTGTGCCATTGTGCCTTACAAAAATACAAAATAAAAAATAAAACAGAGTCAATACTGTTGGGTAGAACAGCACTGAGGTGTTTTAGACAGGATGCATCAGGGGCAGCCTACCATAGAGCTACTATAGAGCTTACAGAGGGTGTCGGTCCTAAATACACCGGCTTTCTCTCTCGGACTGACTGGCTTAGGGTCTCATCTACCCGCTCACTGCAAGCACTGTCCCAGCACTGTCTCAGCCTTAGCACCCCTGTGCATCATCTCTGCCAGCTCTCGGCTCACGGCTCTCCACTGTATGGAGTTCCACTTCTCTGTCGATTCTGATGCCAACTCTGCTAGAGAAAAGAACCTCTCAACGTCCGATCGTCAAGCCACACTGTGGAAAATTGAAGCAGCCGCTTCCGACAATCTCACTCATAAAGGGCTTACCCGCCCTTCAGGCAGAACCATCCCTCCTTTTATCTCCAAAATTAGCTTTCAGGGGAAGAGACCATGCACCCTGTTGCCTGAGTGGTGGATGTGACAGATATTTCAGTGCAGCCATCAGCGGACCCTGTTGCGGTATCAGAAGAATGAGAGAAATGAGGGTCCTCCGTTTCAGGCATGTGGGCTGCCGGTTCATATCTCGCTGCCAGGCTTGAGGTTTGTGGGATATATTTACCCACTCAGCCTTACTTCCCCACATCACCAAGCTGCATTTCAACAGAAACAGCAAAATGGCTGCTGTTAGGGAGAATTCTCATAAATGGTTAATTTCCCTTACCTACCGAGTCCCTCAGCAGCTTTGCTGGATTTCTAGGATTTATTTATTTCACCTGGTAAGAGCGTGAACCCTTTTACCCACTCTGACATGTGTTTTTCTATGTGTATTTCTACTTTTTGTGGAGCCTCACCTACTCCATGGCACCACATTCTTCCATGTGTGTTACACATCACCTTTAGTGCAGTGACACAGGGTTGTCTTAGACTTCCCACCGAATCCATTTTCTGGGGCTGACTACTGTCCCCCAGAAAAGATATAAAGCTGCCATTAACTTTATTTAGTCAATTTTACCACAGACCCAGTACACCCCTTCTTACATGGAGTATTGGAAAGGGTTAAATCTTCTGCCTTTTTGTCTGTGCCTCTTGGAGCATTGTTTCACTCCCTTTACATCAAGACTTGGCTGGTGGCTAGGGATGTAACAGTATTACGGTATACCGTTAAAGATACCGTGAACCACTTAATTGAACAATAATAACCGTCATATTGTTTATACCGGTGTACCGTTCATACCGTTAAATGTGCTTTTCAATCTGATTTGGAAAGGCTGCAGTAAGCAAGTGCTGTGCAGTCTTGGTCTTGCAGACTTGGTCTTGCAGTGTTGGATGTGCCGTCTGCCAAGTAGTTTCAGTTGGAGCAATTTTTAAATGCCATTTCATAAACCACACGTGCCTGACACAAAATCAATAGGTTAGCAATAAGAAGAATAAATACAGTGCCAAGAAGGAAAAGGGTTTATTTTGGGTTGGCGGCTTTGAGGTTTATATATTTATAATGGATAAAGTTTTCTAAACATATGACAACGGGGGATTTCCCTGGTTCCATCATTGAATTTACATATAATAAGTCACACTGCGAAATTTACTCATCTCTGTGGGTATTCCCTGCTGCTATACCAAGGTGTAACATGTCCGTGATTACTGAACACCAATTGGCCCGCAAGTAAACTAAATGCTGTAACGTAAAGAGAGTGTGCGTGTTCGTGTGTATGCGCACAAGCGTATACTACCATCAGACTCCATTGATCTGTGGCATGCAGGTTATCAAAATGGCAACATGTTCACCAGTAGCCAGTGGGGGGGGCTAAAAGGCTAAATGACCACTTAAGAAAAGCCATTCAGTTTGCTTTGCCAGTCGCAGCAGGGCTTCCCCCGCCCCTCCTCCTCTCCACACATGTGTCAGAGTTTGGTGGAAGCAAGGGGTGGCATTTCAGTGGAAAGTATATTGAAAAGCCCAATTCAGGCCCTGGGTGCCTGGTTTTGTTTGTGATGATAAATCTGACAATGTATGACCTTTTAGAAAATATTGGTCAAGATTAGTTAACTCCACCTGCTATACCGTGATAACCATGCTATACCGTCATTTGGCAAGAAGGTTATTGTACCGTCATAAAACTAATACTGTGACACCCCTACTGGTGGCAGTGGTATCTACCATATTTTTTATACCGCGGTTATCTTAAATAACCATGGTATTTTTTGAGGCTATCATATTAGCCTCAAACATAAACCCGCTTGACCATATATATTTTATTACGGTTCCGGCTGGGTTTATTCGCCATTTCTTTTTGTAAATGTCTTTCTCGTGTTTCACTCTGTTCCCAAACCAGGTTTGGTCCCTTTGTACATCGCCTTTTCGCGGGCTTCCACACAGAAGCCCTCCTTTAGGCGCCTGAGAGTCTGGGTAGGCAGGATGTGAGGGAGGGGTTTTAGGACCCCGGCCATGGGTTCCCTTGGTAACCTAAGTCGCACTCCTGTGCGATTGGCTGGGTGACTGTCCATGCCAGGACAGCCACCCTGCCGTGTGATTGACAGCCAGCCTGTATGAATGGGAGAAAACTGCATAAAAAGCAGGTGGCTGGGACTGGAAGAGCAGAGTCGCCACTGGAACGAAAGAACCAACGAGGAACTGATGGAAGAGGACCCTACAACGACTGAACTGCCCGGTGAAGCCCTTCTGCAGGTCCGAATCTTCAGAATCCGACAACAGAGAAGATCATCCAGGAATCTTCTTCCCTTGAGCTGGTGGGACCAACCAGTTTGCCCAAACTACAAGCCAGGACCCCTCCTTTGGTCGAATTTGCTGTACAGAGCTACAGTGGGCAGGATATCCAGGAAGGTCGGACCCTGCTTGGGTTTTAAGGAGCGCACCTTTTATTCGTTTCTTTGCTCTGCTGGTGGCTTCTTCCCTGGGTAGTGCCGGACCCTCCAGTCTTCCTACTTCTGATCAGTCCGACAGTCGCTTCAAGAACCGTGAGCCTGCAGGAACTACCAGGAACGTCTGCCTCAGCTACAGCTCCCTATCCGATTTATGGTACTGTGCAAATCCGGTTGTTCGTTTTGTTCAGCCTCGGTGAAAGTGGACAACAGGACAACATTGGTGGACGTCTTGGGCTCAAGATGTCCAGACACTGTTCCATAGCACTCATGAGGATACCTCTGTAGGACAGCAGGCACTCAGGACTGGCTTCCAGGACACTTCGGTGAAGAACAGCAGTTGCAAGATGTCCATCGGTAGCTACAGGAAGAGGTCGCCTCTGCAGATCCTCTCTGGTTCAGGACTTGAATCACAAAACGGCCTTTGGATATCTTGAACGGTTGCAGCAGCATACTTCTTCCTCCAGCTGGATTCAGGATGCAGGCTTTCAGGAACACTCCAAGCTTCTAACTTCATGTTCCAGTTTCTGACTTTGCGCACAGAGGTGAGCGAGAGGTCTTCTGATATACACTCAGTCAGCCAATCACAAACTAGGGCTATCATCATGCAGCACCCAATCAGGCTCACAGGCATTCAGGCCATTCACCCAAAACCAGGCACCCAATACAGTAAATGTGTATTGAGGGCACTTCCCCACCTTTCAGAGCACACATTGCATTCACTCCAGTTTGTCAGGGCTGGTTCAGGCAGACCACAGGCATTGTGACACAAAACCAAAACCAGACACCCACAACATATGATGTATTTGACTCCTGTCTCCATTCATTCATGTCCCACACCAAGGGTGTTCCCAGAACAAGCTTTCCCTGGGAAGGCTCCTATCAGTCTAGCAAGGGCAGCCCCAGTGGCATATGTGGTAGTTTCACCCAACATCCAATCAGGGGAAGGGAACAGTGCTAAGGCTTCTCAGAACTTTGAGAAACAAGGGGAAAGACAAAGGAAACCATGAGGCTACAGTTGCCATCTTGTCTTTGTTAAGGAATCCTATGGGAGGGCCTGGGTGTCCCAAAAATGGAGGACACCCAGAGCCACCTGTGGGTAACCCACAGGTAGCCCAAAACATACACTACGGGTACCAAGGCATATCCTTACCCATGGGTGCCATAGGGGTATCCCATGGGTATTGTTCACCAAAAGGAGAAGGTGAAGAGCTGCATTGCCAAGGGTCCAAACTGGACTCTGGTCCCAATAAATACAGAAGAAGCCTACAGGGAAGTGGTAGGACAAGGAGGAGGAGGCCCTGCCCCTTCAAAAGCAGAATCACAATGGCAAGCACAGGAAAGAGAAACAGACAGACACCTACATTTATTTCCCCTTTGTTTAAAACCGCATTATTAGCACATTTCAGTATGGAACCTGTGAGACCGCATATGGGATAAACTAAAACTCTCATGCCTCAAAGATTAATGGAGAAGTCAACCCCCTTCCAGACTGCATTCACAGTCTTCTTTTACTGGTGAATAACCCCGTAAGAGGAAAACACAAAAACGATAATGGTGCTCATTCCAGACTTTATTAGCAGATCCTCATGTAAAGTGTGAAAACAACTCTGCCAGGACAGCTATTCCTCATCTAGTATGTCCTCCCATGCTACCATGGCACACATGACAAAGTCTCACGATATAGCATACACCCCTTAGTAACTTCAATGACTCAGAACTGCAGGATATGGGAAACCAAATGTCAAAATAATATTCAATACTGCCTTACAGGGAAACAATTAGCACCCCCCTACCCAGTCATAAGTCATTCCCTGTGAACAGAGGCTGAGGGTGTCTTCTGGAACAGCCGCTGAGCTGCATAATCTGTAAATGGCAACTCCAACGGCACAAGCAAAAAGTGAACTAACAGGTAATTTATCGATTTAACTTTCCGTCTCCAGGTATGGAAAGTGTCTGATTTATGAGAGGACACGTGGCAACCTGGCGGAACGATAGGGTACGTTGGAAGTGAACCACAGCTGTGTACGGAAAACGGACTGCTTAACGCAGAGGTCACCTCTAAGGATTCCCACTCGTACCTTCATGTTGAGAAAATACCCAGCAACACACAGGGCCTCATCAAGAGTTGGGAGGTAGCCCTTAAATGAGGTAGTAACGCTATTACCGCCGCATTTAAGGGTCTGCCCAAACATGAGTTGGCAAAATGTACCGCCGATTCTTGGCACAATTACTGCGCGGTAATACTGCCAGCTGTAATTGCGCCAAAAATTCCCCATTGGGTGGGCGGTAACGCAAATACAGTTGGGCGGTATCCCATTCGGGATACCGCCCAACTCATGATGAAGCTGACAGTCTACCATCTGCATATGAATGCATCCCAAACAGACGTTGGGGCCTCAACCGACCCTATGCCGGCTCATAGCTGCTCCTCTCCTCACTGCCTCACTACATTTTGCAATCGCCCATCCCCAGGATGGGGGGAGAAGAGAGAAAAAAAAAACACACTGGCTGGATGGGCCTGACAGGATTCACACAGGATACAGTGAGACCCTCCACCTTCTGCGCCTCGTACCCACCCAAAAAAAAAAAAGAAAAAAAAAAAAAGGTGCACACATTTTCCTTGGAGCGTACCACACCAAGTACTGCTATCCCCGGAGGGGGAAAACAGCAAAAAATAAGTTCTTCCCTCAGTGACACCATTCTCCCTCTTGCAAGCGATTATACCAAAATCCGCCATTTTGTAAAATACCACTCTTGAAAACAGAAAATAAAACCCAAACCGAGAGAAGAACTCTCATAAACACCATCGAAACGGTGTTCCATTTTAGGAATATTGTTTGATGTGCAAAACCCAGATTCTAGATTCCCGCCAAGTACAACAGCAAACATGCATGTACATAATACACAAGTGTCCTTACCACAGTAAATAAACCGACATTGAAATTCCAGGTATTTTACACACGTCTTCCTGCCTTGACTGAGATGGCGAAATACAGTGTTTTAATTTCATTGTACTTGACATTCGTATAGTGCCCATGTTACCATTATTTTATTCTCATTGTGCTGTTAGTGGGAACGCCTTTGGAGGACCGAAGTCCAGAGTGTTGGAGGTCCTGGAGCATATTATGATGCATATGTACATTTGACAAAGGCTTAGCAGGGCTGGCCAGATTCCAGTAGAGAAGAAATCCCTCCGGTCAGGCATGTGGATGGGTCCTGAGAAGAGTAGGGGTGGCTTCTATGCTGCTACATCACCAGGTCCCAGCAAGAGCTCCTCATTAGAGATCCTCTGTACTTACTGAGAATAAGTCTTAGTTACTTACCTAGCAGAGTCGGTGCGGAGTCTTCTCAAGAATACGGAGACTCTTTGGTGGGTTTTTTTCTTTGCTTGTGCCTGCTGGTTGAGTCTGCCCTCCTGCTCCAATGAAAGAGGAGGGCCTTACTACATAAGAGGCCCGACTACCGGGGAGCGGAGTCAGTGCTGAATCTTCATTAGTCTTCCCGAGGCTGACTCGAGGCCCGACTGCACCTGCTACGCTCTCATCCAAGGATCAACAACTTTGCAATTTTTTCATCTGCGGTCTCGAACCCTTCTTTGGATAATGGCCGCTTCAACAGGTCCGGTAACGCGGCAGCGCAGCAAGATTGGGTCGATAACAGACATGCCCCTCCCTCTCTCTGCTGAGACGCTGCAGATGGCAGATCTGCTGGATGATCCACGCAAACAAATACACTCTCCGCCGCCTATGGCAAAGATGCGAGAACTCATCTCCCCGCAGGAGGTGAGTGATATCCTCTCTGATATGGACGTATGCCCTCTTGACGAGGCTGTGGGGAGACATGTAGATATGCTTTTTCCAGACATTTCTTGCTCACACACCACAGTAGCATTCAACTTGATGACTATTGCACCCGTCTGAGAAAAATCTTGAACAAACCAGCTAAATGAGACAAAGGAGCAATCCTCGTGGGACGAAGTGCATAGCAATACACAGAAATAAATAATAACAGATCATTACAAAAACAACCAAGTGCAACCTTCTAATCAATGTGACCAAGATAATAGTCTGGCTCTCCCTGCTGACCACTCTGTGACATCACTAACACAAAAGAACAAAGCATTGATGGCAAAAGAAATGTGGCAAAAAAAGACCGAGTCTACTTCGCCAGTAATGCAGCACTCTAGTAACACCCGGACCGCACGTCTTTCGCTAGACATTACGGAAATTGAAACTCTCATGAGTAATCATGAAAAAAGGAATGCAGTGTTTGGTAACTCTATCAAAACAAAAACGGGCAAAACGTTGACCACCTCAACACCGCTAATGCCTGCCTCAAACCCAATTCTCCAACAAAATTCCGGTTTTGGAGCCTGGCTACACAAACCGGCAAACGATAAAGATGAGAAATGGGCCCCGCAGAGAGAAGCGAGAAAAGTACAAGAGGAGATTTTAGCTACTAAGTGCCAATGCAGTCCCCTGAGAGGACATCAACAAGAAACTATCCCAACTGCAATGTTAGACTTGCAGAATCTGTTACTGGCTGCTTCAACACAAGCCAGGATTCCTTTCATTAAACTACAAGAATCAAGTGTGGAGGCGCTGAAAGATCAGGCTACACTGCTTGCCCTTACACACTCAAATCAGATACACTTAGAAGCTTTTGTGAACCCCATAGACAATCCCTTAATCTAGAGGCAGAGGTAACATACCAATGGCAGACCAGTCTTTTTGAGATTGCCAGAACTGACTGGGATGAGAAAATGCACATGACAACTGCAATCTTGTAAATGCTGGCTGCGACCCATCCGACAAGCGATATAACAAAGATCATAACGGAACCTCTGCTCAAAAGCAAAAATATACACAACGACCTTTCCAAAACACCCTTCAACAAACCATTGACAAGAATGGACCAAGCGAAGGGGAAACTAACAATCAGATTGGGGCAAACAGCGGTCACAGGCCCAACATCGGTGACTTGACCCCTTGCAGCCCTACACCGGATACACATATTGCATTGAAAGACAATCCAGCGAACAAACTGATGTGGACCTCAACCACCACAAAGTTATTCAACTCGCTTATGCCAGCAAACGGATCGGAACTATTTGCGATATTTACTTAGAAGCCTATCAAAAATACTCAAAAACCAACGCAAGAAGAGACAAAGGAAAAAAAATTGATTACAGAGCCTTTCTAAGAAATCTCTCAACACCAGTGTGTGTTAAGGACAAGGAACAACATAAGTTTGCCACACATATAGTAACAAGTGAAAAAACAATCACCCAACCTCCTGTCAAAATTCAAAAACAACAACTGAGCGATGCTTCCCAAGCACAATTTATAGATGAACAACAGCAACAAGACCTACTGAGGAATTTATCAGTACACATGGATTACAAACAGCCCACAAGAGCTGATCGAACACTAACAGACAACGACCTCTCAATGATTATACTAGATCAATATAAAGATGGACACACTGCTCAACTTCAGTCTAATGAGCTCACTTACTGTCATGCAAGGCAGACATATTACCTCTGGATCTGGAACACCGTCTTCACACAGAACGGGTTATGCCAATAGAACTGCTAAGCCTTTCTATTCTAAATGGAGGTTGTTTGATATCTTGCCTGGAAAATGACATTTTCATTATTCACGTCGTTGAATTCATGTGATTAGGGGTAGTCACATGTTACGGCATTACGTTCATAAGCAGCGTGGGAACGTCGCTCGCTGCTTCTGATTGAACAAACATGGTGTTGGTAACTGAAACCTTGATCTGCGTCCTCGCATCTCTTCAGTTACATCTTTGGCTTTATTCCTGCGTGTTACTTCCACACGCGAATTCCTGCAGCTGCATTCAAGAAGTTACGGCAGCTTTTCTTGTTCACGTGCATCTTTCTACACGCTACCTTCGGCAGCCGTTCACAAGAAGACCAATGGACAGCTTTTCCTTCACACGCGAGTTCTGGCAACCCTGTGTGCGTGTACTTCAGTCGGGTGAATAAACACACGCGGGTTCCTGATATCTTCATGTGCCGCCTTCCTGGCTGCGTGTAAGTTTGTTGCATGTAAAAACCACACGCGGTTTCCTGAACTCTTCAAGCGCGGCTGTCCTGGCTGCGTGTACTTTTGTTGCATGTAAAACCCAACGCGGTTTTCTGAACTCTACAAGCGCGGCTGTCCGGGCTGCGTGTACTGTGTTGCATGTAAAAACACACACTGGTTCATTAACTCTTAACTTGCGGCTTTCCTGGTTGCATGGAAATTGGTCGCGTGTAAAACTGCATGCGGTTTTCTGAACTCTTTAAACATGCAATTCCACATGCAAGTTATGCTTCGATTTGCATTTAATTCCTGGCACCTGTGAAGAGATAACAGGTGGACTTTAATTCCTTATTTCTGTTCTACGTGAGAAAGTATTGCAGACAGCTGTTTATTTGAAGGTGGATGTGCACAGTACTTTGGCCGCTATACTGTGGTGCACCAACCCGGTATCTAGATTGAGCCTCGTGCCGTTCGGGATAAGTTTCCCTTACTAACCTTCCCTCCTTTTTTTGTCGTTTCAATTCATGGATTTGTTCAGAGACTTGTTGGCGAAGCTTCCAGTTCTAAATCTACAGGTTAGTGTGGTACTAGGTGCTATTGCTGTGCTATTAGTGAGAGTTTAAGTTGGGACACTTCCTCATTATAATTTATTGTATCCTAGGCTGACTGCGCATGATGTTCCCACGCCCTTTCCAGTGATCCCTCTTTCTGCCTGTTTATTTAGTTAGAGTTGTATCATTTGGAAGGTCTATTTTTGACTTCACTACTGTCAAGCCGTGTGATTCATCAAGGATCCAGAAGAACCCTACCAATTGTATCCTTTATGGTTACTTGTATCCTTTTTCATAAGATACTTGGGTGATTTATGACACTTACAAAGAGATTTCTGATAATGATCTTGATATCACTGTGAGGGAAGACCTAACAATGATCGATCTTACAACTGACTATGATGAACCAACAACACAAGGAACAGGAGATACCATAAGATGACAAAGTGCCGGGACACATGATCTTAATCAAGATATATGTGCCACGGGGGGGCGTGGCCAGCACGCGTAGGATGCAGACGTGATCCCTCGCTGCTCCCGGCCGCCAGCCCAATCCTACATCCATCCTGTCACTAGAAATAGAGATTAAAAGCCTTAAAATACCATAGCGACGCTGGAACTACTGCTGCCTCGAGTCGGAACATCGCGGACCCAAATCGGTACGGGCTTTACGAGATATAGCCCTCAGCGCACACAAGCTGCGGGCCGCGACCAGCAACCAAGATGGCCGCCTGAGGACGAGGGAGACAGAGGCTGAGGATCTCTGAAACTGCAGCCACCCGAGGAAACCGCAAGGTGCGCGCAGTCACCCACCCGCTGGCTGTGAGGAAAGAAGCGACTGTCCGGAGCCATCGCACACTCGCCTTCCCGGCTGCAGGGCCGCGCCGACTGAAAGACGCGGCGACCGGTGCTCCCGCGCACGCGTTTTTGCGGGGAGACCCAGCCACTGCACTCAGGCACCAACAGATCCGGTCGGCTGTCAGCGAGATCCGCTGACCGGAGCGCAGAAGGGAGCCTGTGGAGAACCACACCGCCACCTCACTTGAAGGGTGAGAATCAACGAGGACTCGCCTTTCCCCCTCCCCCTGGATCGCCGGCAATTCCCACAACACAAAGGCGTCCTCCCCAGCTGCAACACCGGGGTAAGGAGCGAAGGAGAAGGGAGGTGAACGGCGATCCTCACCTCCTGGCCCGAAACACGCGCACGGCCCAGAACGGGCTCTACCAATCCACGAAGAAGGCGCCACCCTCCCTCCGCGCATCTAAAGCGCACCCACACACTATCACGAGCATTACTTTGCGGGGCACCCACACAGCCGCGGTGCACAGAACTTCGGTTCCACAGCCGGACCCATCCGTGGAGCCTCCCCCAACACGCACTCAGATGCAAGCGCATGGAATGTAGATACTCCTCCTGCGAAGTGTTGTAACTACGGAGCGGCCATACCCGAATCCCCCCCCCAATAATAACACTCGCCTCCCTGCCCTCCAAAGGGCCCCTCCCTCCAGGTGAACCCCTACCGCCACCTCCCTACCATTCCTGCAATGGGGAAAGATAAGCCCAGGAAGACCTCCACACAAAGCAGGATTGAACAATACGCAACCACGCCACTCTCTCGCTCCCCGGAAAGGCCAACACAACAGGATCTGGACTGCATGGAAGATAATATCTCCCTCAGAGACATCATGGGTGCAATTGCCAGTTCTAGAACTTCCATGGAGAAAAAGATGGACAGTATAGGTGCGGACGTATCCTTGTTGAGACATGATCTCCAGAAGCTGACCTCACGTACCGGGGAGGCGGAGATGCGGATCTCCGAAACCGAGGACAACCTTTGCGGTGTGAACCAACAGATGTCTGGCATGGTGGCACGCATAAAGCTCCTGGAAGCAAGAGCAGACGAAAGTGAGGGCAGATCAAGACGGAACAACGTCCGCATACTGGGTCTTCCAGAAAAAGCTGAAGGAGATTGCATGGAACTATTCCTTGAGGGGTGGCTCGTGGATATATATGACGTACAGTCCTTCTCCAAATTCTTCTCCATCGAGCGAGCCCACCGCATTCCCACCGGTAAGATCATGCCAGGAGCACCTCCACGTACAGTCATCGCAAGGTTCCTAAACTATAGAGATAGAGACACAGTACTGCAACTGGCGAGGTCTAAAGGAACTATTACGTACAATGGGTCAAGAATTGCGTTCTTCCCTGACTTCACTAGAGAAGTACAGAAAGCGCGCCAATCATTTGATTCCCTTAAAAAACGACTGCAATCAATGGGAGTTAAATATGGGCTAATATTCCCCGCCCAGCTTAAAATATTTCACAAGAACACAACAGTCCACTTCGCTGATCCTAAGGAGGCGTGGAGCTGGGCTGAAAGGCACATAGATGGCGACTGGAGCGCTGACAGAAGACGAAGAGGAGAACGGAATAGACCTCGCCCTGACCGACCACCTGATCAGGAACCGCAGCAACAACAACAAAACGGAATCCTACAACATGCGGAGGATTAGAAGGCATTACCTATATCTCGGATATCCAGATCACTACTAACATACTGCAAAGGTGCTGTACTATACACCGCAAACGCGACGATGACAGCAATTCCGGCTGGCGGCTGTCCAAACAGCGCCCCCCCATCCCACCCCCAGACACTAAGTGAAATCGAAACACCGTATAGCGGAGTTCCACCACCCTGCCTTGTGTTTCCCCCTGAGACGCAACATCTAGCACATCCGCACTCTGAAAACGGCTTGTCACAGGGCAGGCAGATGTAGATAACAGTTAAATCGTTCATAAGTTAACATTGGGTCGACAGATGCTTCAGTTGTGGGTGGAGTATAGGGAGGGGGGAGTTGGGGTTGTTACATCTATTCAATGTTTATCATACAGAGGCACGACGAGCAGGACATACGGACCAAATATCACAGAACTGTTACATATGCATCCAAGGAAATACAACTGTGTAAGCAGATCCCGCACTGACAATGGCAGCTGAGTACACTTCAACCCAAAGCAAACTTAAACTCCTGGCATGGAATGTGAACGGATTGGGTGCCAGCATCAAAAGACGGCTAGTCCTGCAGCATCTAAACAGACATTCCCCAGACATAGCCATGCTGACCGAAACACATCTAGCCGGAAACATATGCAAATTTTTCCAAAGATCAAACTACCGCACTGCGGTTCACGCAGGCTTCTCTATGGGAGCGAGAGGAGTCCTCATACTAATCCACAAGAGACTTCCGCTGGTGATCACAAACGTTCTTCAGGACAGAGGAGGCCGGTATGCATACATTCAAGCAACACTATGGAACCAAACACTGGCACTCATGGCAGTGTACTCCCCACCAGCTCTCCTCAATGACCTGCTAAACGAAATTACCCCCATCCTGGCAACGAGAAATGCAGACACAATGGTGATAGGAGGAGACTTTAATGAGGTCATGGACTATACGCTTGATCGCACGCACCTGAGAACCAGAAACCCCGCCACTACGACTAAACTGGCCTCCTTTGTGTCGGCAATGGGCCTCTGTGATGCGTGGAGAGTTCTTCATGCTCAGACTCGACAATATTCCTTCCACTCGGGGGCCCACGCCTCGATGTCTAGGATAGATTATTTCTTCCTCCCACACCAAAGTAGTCACCAAATAAGCAATGCATCCTTCCTTCCCCGAGGAATCTCTGACCATTCTCCACTGCTACTAGAACTGGAAACAGCTAGACCACGACCGCCCCCCTTATGGCGTTTAAATACCTACTACTTGGGATTCCCTGAATTTCAGGAGATGATAGAGACCGCCACCTCCGATTACTTTGAACTTAATACAGATTCGACTGATAACCCCAATACACTGTGGGAGGCGTACAAGCCAGTTCTGCGCGGAGTAATTATATCATGGACGTCCCATAAGAAGAGGATGCATCGCGAAAAAATCATGGAAGCTGAAACTGAAGTCATGTCCAAGGAACTGGAACACACTGCCAGTGACACCCCGGAGTCGAATAGAGCCTTACTAATGGCACAGAAGAAGTTGCATAACTTATCCTTAGACTGTGCCAGGAAAGCACACGCTGCAATGAAGGCACGTGTATATGAAACGGGAGACAAAGCAGGTAAACTGCTTGCGTGGCTGGAAAAACGAGACGAGGGTCAATCGAAGGTGAAATGCATCAGAACCCTAAACGCAAATCTAGCCCACATCGATGCAGACATCGCTGAACGCTTTGCTGAGTTCTATGAGAACCTCTACGAACCCCCCACCAATGCTATAGACAGTACCATACTAACTGATATTGTCCTCCCAACACTCACCAGAGACCAGATCACCGCTCTAGACAGAAAAATCACTACTACTGAGATATCAACTGCCATCGGACAACTCCAGGCTGGTAAGACCCCAGGCCCGAACGGGTTCCCAATAGACTTCTGGAAAAAGCTACACCATCTGGACATACCCGCACACTTGCTCAATGTGTTTGAGCACTCCATAAATCAAGGCGAGCTCCCACCTGATCTCCGCAAAGCCACCATTATAGTAATTCCCAAAAAGGGTAAACCCCCTGAAGACTGCACATCCTATCGACCCATATCCCTCATTAATAGCGAAGCCAAAATACTGGCCAAGGTTCTTGCCAATAGATTGCAACTAGTCATCACGTCCCTGATCCACCCGGACCAATGTGGCTTTATGCCCCAGAGGTCGACCAGAATGAATATTCGCAGACTGCATCTGGCACTAGAGAGAGCCCTGGCCTTGCAGCAATCACTAGCTCTGTTGGCCATAGACTTAGAGAAAGCATTTGACTCTGTTCATTGGGAGGCGCTATGGGCCATAATGCGCAGGATGCACTTCGGAGAACCGTTCATAAAATGGGTACAACTACTATACAATAACCCAGTAGCCGAGGTTAAAGTAAAGGGGTGGCCGTCGCGTACCATCCGACTAGGGAAGGGAACCAGGCAAGGTTGCCCACTCTCGGCAATGGTGTTTGCACTGATAATAGAGCCACTGGCAGTCCTCCTGAGGGACACTACCACATGGACTGGCTTTAGATGGGGTCCGAACTGCGAAGATAGAGTATCCCTCTATGCAGATGATCTCCTAGTGTACCTGGGCGACCCAGCATCTTCATGCCCTGTAGTCACGCAAATCCTAATAGAGTACAGATCCTTTAGCGGACTCAAAGTAAACTGGTCCAAATCTGTGCTGTTCCCAGTTAAAGGGATAGATTGCATTCCAACATCGGGTTCCCCATACAAAGTTGAAACCAATCAGTTCCGATACCTAGGTATTCTGGTCGCCAACGAGCTAAATAGCTACGTAAAACAAAATCTACACCCACTCATCAAAAGATATGAGCAAGACGTAGCCCATTGGCAAGCACTACCACTGACACTGTTAGGCAGGGCAGCACTCTTTAAGATGTTGACCTTACCCCGTTTTCTATACATTCTCCAGAATGCCCCCCTCCACATCCCCCGCTGTAGAATTCCACAGTATAAATAGCACAACACGTACACTCCTATGGGGTGGGAAACGCCCGAGAATTGCCCTCCAAACTCTCCAACGCTCAGTCTGGGAAGGGGAAATAGGACTCCCGAACATCCAGCTCTATTATTGGGCAGCTCAAATGGCAACAGTCAATGATATCCTGCATGGAGACCCGAGCATCCCTCACATAAGAGCAGAACTAGCGGCGAGACACAGAATGTCCCCACTCGAAAGCCTCTACTGTAAGCAGACTCGCCCGCCTGAACGCACGATAGCAGTACACACAGCCTTGGTGTGGAAAGAAATACATAAACACATAGGTTGGGATAACAAAATTACCCCAGTCCAACCCATCTGGAACAATGCTCACCTCCCGAATCTTGCCAACCTCCCGAAATGGCCAACCTGGGCTGTAGCTAACATACAGACGATTCAGCAGATAGTAGTGAACGACCAGCTGATGCAGTTCCCTGAGCTTGCTGCAACACATGGCCTGCTAGAGACTGAACAGTATCACCACGGACAACTACAGTATGCACTTATCGTACACAGGGCCCAACTCGTGGACATGCCGGAATGCACACCTATAGAAACGAACATAGTAATGGATAAGGTAAACAACAAGGTCACATCTACCATGTACAATGCTATCTCCTCATTTGGTACGAAAGAGCTGCTGACCTTGAAGACGAAATGGGAAAATGATATTGGCCCCATATTACCTGAAGACTGGATTGAAATCCTGATGTATCCTAGAGAATGTGCAATTTCGGCACGTATTCGGCTGGTGCAATTTAAGATACTACATAGGATATACTATCCCCGAATAACCCTGTACAATTGGGGCAAATCGACCGACCCCAAATGCCTACGCTGCAAACAAGAAGAAGGATCCTTCTACCACATCCTCTGGCAGTGTACACGCATACAACGCTTCTGGCATAAATGTAGCGCGAGGCTTTCCAGGGTCATATGCCGCCCAGTTCCGACGGATCCTAAACTCCTGCTCTTGGGCATTGTAGACACTCTAGAACGGTCACGATTCAAAAACTACTGGTTTCAACTTCCACAGGAATTGCGAAAAGGAACATTGCACAATTGTGGGGTTCAGAAAACACCCCGAAATCCGATCAGTGGACATCGGATGTGGATGCAGTTATTTTAATGGAACGCCGAGTCTACCAAGCTAGAGGCTGCCCGGGCAAAGCAGATAAGATTTGGGGAAGATGGGAACAGACAATATAAATCTGATGTAATATTGGCAGTTTGCATTGGCACGCAGTCCTACAGAGACTATATCTGCTAACACCATTCTTTGGGATGCTTGCACATCATAATCATCCATAAACTGCCTGCTGCCTTAACTGCTCATATACTTCACATCATGTGTGTCGCTGCGATTGCATATGTTTTAAGTATACTCATCCGTGCTACTCTGCCAACTGTATGTAAAGTCTTATGGTTTTGTTGGTAACTTGTTGTTTATTGCACAAAATGTAATAAAATTTGTTATTAAAAAAAAAAGATATGTGCCATGGAATTAAAATTACCAACCTTCATCGATCCGCGGGCACTTGTACGAGTAGATAAACTGAAAATAGAAAGACTGGAAGCCACAAATGATGCACTCATTCTAAACAGAACCAACATCATTCGTCTTCTATATTCAGTGCCACTGTGTGATGGTTTAATCAGGTTTGGAACACAATGGGGGCACTTTCACTAGACTATCCTCTTCCAACATGGCTTCCCAACCAGGTTACAGAAGCATGCTAGTGTCTACAGCAGTGGAGATAACGAGACTTCCGGATGTAGCCACGCCCACTGTTGGGGAAGTAAACAGTATTTACAGATGGCAGACGAACAATGCGGTGCATAGCTATCTTCTAGAAATTGCAAAACGCTCCGTGAGTTTCCTTCAGGGTATTTACAAATACTTTGTTCTAAATCTGTCTACCTGCTCTTACTCTCTAACTCTTTTTGGATCCGCAGAAGTTATCTTCCGAACGGAACCCAGATTCAGGGACTTTCCGACAATAGATCTCACATCCTACTGGCGGTCTTATTCCCCGCGCGATCCAGGTCTTTTCACTGGCGACACGGGTAGGTTTAGCTTGTTCTTACTGACAGCTACTAGGTGGAGTTGACTCATATTAGTGTTCATTCTTTTGTAATCACAAATTATTGTTTGTGTAGGTTTGATAACGGAGGAACTACAAATCCCACAATCCTTCACACCTATCTCCACAGTATCAGTTTAGACTTCCAGGTTAGCGGTTCTTCTCTCCGTCATCTGTTTATATCTTGTCTTGACAAATTTTCTTCCAATTTAGGACGCCTTTCATTCTTTGATATTAGAACTACAAGAGAGGCGAGTTCCCTCCGAACCGCCTTTCACCGCAGCAGTCTAATTACATCTTCGACCTCTTCAATCTAGGGTAAGGCTTTTTAGGTTTAACAGGGTCTATATTCTATCTTTTCTAATCTTCAGCTCAAAGGTAATTATTTCTATTTTTGTATCCAGTTGAGCGGGACGTTGGAATTCACATCATCCATCCCGGGGACTTCAAATCAAGGCCATTTCATCTCTACACGCGGCTTTGGGGGAACACAGGACCCACGCTCCCTAGCAGCTCAGCCGAGGGTTTTTTCCCCCATGAGGGTTTCCCTGGGACTTCCTTCGTGATTGAGCCATTACAGTGCTGGGTCACGCAGGTTCTTTCAGGGGGATTCTTGCTAACCTCTTTACCGTATCGCTGAAGAACAGGTAGGAGAGTTTGTGGGCATATACAGTATATTATTTCTGAATCTTTGAACTTTGAAACCAGAGTGGTACTTAGGTAGTTTTGATCACACGCTGTTACAATCCATAAGGTCAGAAGACATAAAATAGGTGAAATTTATTCATGATTCCAGCACAGATAGAGTATGGATTGATTTTAATTCCATTGATATCATGAATAAAGTGCTTGATAAGGAACCCCAATTTCGCCAATTAGGCTTTGGTTGTTCATCCACTGGAGATGAGGTCGACGTGGGCAAGCAGAAATATCAAAGGATAAAACAAGAAAATGGGATTGTGTATACCAAAGATGAAACTTTCCAACAGTACAATAATCACTAGGACCCACAGTACCTCATATATGGGCAATAGAAGTGTCCCGTGTTCAAACTACACTAAGCACTTCATCTGGAGATATTTTGAGAGGTCAAATACCTCAATGAACTCAACTAGGAAACGGCAAAGATAACAAGTACCAACACAAGAAAACTTTCCTCTATCTCTATGCTCTTGGAATACAAGAGGATTTGCCCACCTGTACCAAACAAATATCAATGAGCTATACAAATTCCAGTTTTTCTGTCTACAGGAAACTGGATCGGTATCTGACGGATTCCTAACATATATGAATCCAGCGCATAAAAGGGCATCCATCAATGGGACAATTAACCCTGATCAGAAATGAAATAAAAGATAGAAGTGCTGGAGTCCCTTAATTTAAATCCATGGGCCCCATTGACTATCTGCGAATATCCCTTGTACACTCAAGCCAAATCCGACAATACTGGCCTAATTCAGAGCAAAAAAATACCATGCATTATGAACTTATATTGGAATCCGTTTGCAATCAGTGACAAAATCTTTACGGATTCTGTGTTCACAGCCATCGATTGTGCAATAGATAAATTCCATTATATTCAATTCATAGTGTGCAGAGATCTTAATATCCATTTGTTTACGCCTAACGGAGTGTTAATACCTCAGGACAAACTTCCAGCAAGGGTCCACCGCTGGAACAAAGAATTGAGCATTAGAAACTTGTCCTTCATCAACTTGCCCAACTCTGATGTTGTGACATACAAACCAACATGGTCTTGTGGCAACTCGACCGCTATGCTTGACTATAGGGAAACGGCCTTCCCCCCTCTCTGCAGCTCTCCGCTGCTTGACAGCGTTCGAGGCTGTAAACTGTAGGTCACAAGGTAAGGCTACAAGCCTCTGTATATGTTTCTTGCTCGTCCATCAGACCCTCAAAGAGAGAGGTTTGCCACCTACTCCCCGCGCCCTCCCCCTTCCTATACCAGATACACTCGACTCCGGTCACGCACCCGCCCGTCCTTGCCCCTCTCATATGAACTGTGCCCTAGTGACCGCAACCGAAGGGTTGGAGTAAGGTGTCCCCCTAACTTAGCCCGCTCCTACAAGCACCAACGTCATTCTGCGCCCGCAAAAGTTGCCCAATCTACACGCACCTCTGCACTAGCTCCTCCCTGCACTCCACCTGCTGTATCATCTAATTCTCTCATACGAGCGCATCTGAGGCACCTTCTGACACCCGTAAGGTCCAAGTCACTGCCACTACTGCTGGACTCCCCTAAAAACAGCACTGACTGTCACTTCACCTGCATTAAAGGAGCAGGACATGCCACTATAAGGGCCAGACTCTAACTAAGAGCACCGGGTTACCCCTAACCACATTGCTGGAAGAGTGCACACCTGACAATGTATCTGAAGCATTGTCTCCTCCTACACCGACAAATATGTATTCACGTGTGCACTCAAGTTCTTTAAATAACTGCTCCTTGTCCACCATACTTGTTGTGCCTGTACCCTCACCTGCCTATATTGCTAATGCTTTGTGTGCCATACCCGCGCCTTCAAATGTGCTGATGCCCCGACCTGATTGTGGTAATACTGCATTATCTGCTATGACAGTACCGTCTGATAAGCCTATGCCCTCACCTGATTGTTGTATTACTGCATTGTCTGCTATGGCAGCACCGTCTGATAAGCCTATGCCCTCACCTGATTGTTGTATTACTGCATTGTCTGCTATGACAGCATCTTCTGATAAGCCTGTGCCCTCACCTGCCTGTATTGCTAATGCTTTGTGTGCCTTACCCACGCCTTCAAAGGTGCTTATGCCCCCACCTGATTGTGGTAATACTGCATTGTCTGCTATGACAGCTCTGTCTGATAAGTCTATGCCTTCACCTGATTGCTATAATAATACCATCTTTGCTAAGCCATGCCTTCATAATGTGCCCATGTCTTCACCTGCCTCTGTTGCTCTTGCCATACCTAGCATACCCACGCCACCGTCTAGGCCCACACCATCACCTGATTGTCCAATTAATTACATGTATGCTATGCCAGCTCCTCCTGCTGTTCCTAAGCCACCACCTGACTCCACACCCCAATGAAATGCCACTCTTAGTTGTGCCATGGTCAACGCACACTCAATACCTGCTCATGCCCTTGATGTTCATGACCTTATCATCAAGGATAACCTCGACCTCCTGATAATCACTGAAACTTGGCGTAATGAAAGTTCGGGCCCGGCTCTATCTCTTGCCATCCCTGCAGAGTACACAATCATCAGAAAAGATCATATTAACCAGAGAGGTGGGGGTGTGGCCCTTATCGCCAGGGAAACCCTTGGTATTAGGGAAACTGAAGGGCAACTTGGGCACTAGTGTGACTACCTCCCACTCAAAATTAACCTCTCGCATCGACCTCCAGGTCCCACTGCTGAATTCCAGGACTCCCTCATCCTCTCCTTGTCTGACAACATTAAAAAGACATCCCAAGTCCTTCTGAGCGAACAACCCAAAAGATTGCCATGCCAAATCCCTCAAGAAAGCTCTATCCACCTTAGGATTCTTGCAAACTAGCTCTGAACCCACCCACATCAAAGGACGCACATTGGACTGGATTAGTCATCATAACTGCTCTATTCTAATCACCGCCAACACTCCAATCCCATGGTCTGACCACCACTATATTCAATTCAACCTCGCCACGAAAAAAGGGTACCCCATGCCCACTATCCCATGCCCAGCAGCCTTCGCGAGAAGCTCACGCAAACTGACCGCTATGCAGGCCCCATTTTCCGAAGACCCAGAAATTCTAGCCAACACCTTTAAACACATTGTCACACAAGCTGTTGACGCCATCATCCCCCTTGCCCTAAAGAAAGCCAAAAAAGTCAAACACTCTAACGTCTGCTTCTCCAAGGAGCTGCTTGACCAACGCTCAGAGAAAAGGTCTGCCTTCTCTGCCTGGGAAGCTAACCCCTCCAAAATCACTAGGAATGCCTTTAAGGCTATTTCCAAATTGTACAAAAACAATGTCACACAGGCTTAAGCCACGTCATTCAACTCAAGGACAAATGATGCTAAATCAGGTTCCACAGAAATCTTCACCATCTTTAGAGAGATGGAAAAACCATCCACCCCTCCACCCACTCTATTAGGGAGAATTCCCTTATAAGGCTAATTTCCCAAACCTAGTGAGTCCCCCAGCAGCTTTGCTGGATTTTTGGGGTTTGTTTTTTTTCTCCTGCTAAGAGTGAGACTCTTTTCCTCCCACTCTTAGACATGATTTGAGGTGTGTTTTTTTACTAAGTATGTGTTCACGGGCTATGGGGTAGCCTCTTTTACTCCATAGGGCATCATCTGTTTTTGTATGTGTGTTACACAGCACCCTCAGTGCAGTAACACAGGGGTGTCATATTGACTCCCAAACATAGACTCTGGACCCTGGGACTGACTACTGTCTCCCAGGGCAGGTAAAGCACCATTGGCTTTACTAGTCCTAAATTGCCCCTGGGTCTGTTTTTAAGGGGGCACTGTCCAGTCCTCCCTTATCGAGTTTCTGGCTGATGGCAGCGGTTACCACGCAAAATATTCCTTCAGAATATTTCCTATGGGATTTTTCCCATTGATTTTAAACGCACCCCTTTTTGGTGCAATGTTAAAGATACCGCCGATTTATTTATTTAATATTAAATCCACGGTTGGGTCTTTTTGCCAGAACTCATTTCTAAAATGGCATTTGTGACCGTCTCTGTAACTCTAACCAAGGTTGAGTCCTTTGTTCCACTTTTTTGGCGGGCTTCTCCACAGAAGCCCTCCAAATGGTGCCACTCTGTCTGGGTTCCACTGGAGGGGTTGAGTGGGGAATTGGCACCCTGGACTGCGTTGCCATAGCAACCCAAGTCACACTCTACTCTGATTGGCCCAGTGGTGAGCTCTGGTCAGTGTTTGTTTGCTCTACTGTGTTTTTAGCCCTATTGTGTATACTGTATATACTGCCCTACTCTTCTTGAGAGATTGCTCAGCCACAGCTACCAGGCAAATCTGGGTGGTACAGACTGCTACCAATTAGATTTACTGCTTATTCCTGTGGTCTTAATATTTTTGGGGTGTTCTCCAAGGGAACTGCACAGGATTCTGCCTAACACACTCTCCTCAAGGATGAAAGTTGGTGTAACAGCAGTCAGTCGGCCATGCTAGACAAGCTCAACACCCTGCAAGCTAAAATCCGTAGCCATCAAAAAGCTCTTAACCTACTAATAGCCAACCTGCACAGTAAAGCACCCACAGCCACTAAACCAGAGCCTTTCCCACCCTTTGACTTTAAAGATATTACTGAATCGGAAGTTATCACCCTGCTCAAGTCCATCAAACCATCTAATTGTAAGGGGTATGCTTGCCCAGCCCAAATCAAAGATTCGACACACATCTTCGCACGCTTCCTTACAGCGTTCATTAACTTGTCCTTCCAGGCAGGCCACGTTCCTACCGGACTTAAGGAAGCTTGGGTACGCTTGCCCCTTAAAAAAACATCCCTTGACCCTACGATCCCGGGGAACTACAGGCCCATCACCACCGTCCTATTCCTTCTAAAAATATTGGACAAAGCAGCATACTTGCAAGTCCAAAAATTCCTGGAAGAGAACCGTCTCCTCGGCCTGCTGCAATCTGGCTTCCGCCCACGACATGGCACCGAAACGGCTCTCCTAGACCTAAAAAAATCAAAGGATGATCTCGGAGACACAGGGAAACCTGTGCTCCTTTTTCTCTTTGATTTGTCGGCTGCTTTCGACTTGGTCGATCACAACTCCCTCTGACACCATATCGCAACTGCATCCAACTTCTCCCCTAAAGCATGTGATTGGATCACTTCCTTTCTCCAAGAGAGGGCCATGCAAGTCTTCTCTGACTCGGCCTGTGCTACTCCGAGCCACATCAAATGTGGAGTTCCACAAGGATCCTGTATAGCACCCACGCTATACAAATTCTTCACAAGGCCTCTTTTCAGCATACTTGACTCCCTGGGCATCTCATATACTAATTATGCGGATGACACACAGGTGCTAATCCCCCTCACTGGTGACTATGAGGCAGATATGATCACTCTTACCTCCATCTACTCTACTATTCAATCCTGGATGGCGGACAATTAGCTATGCCTCAATAGTGAAAAAACGGAACCTCTGCTTATCGGTTCGCCCACCACATTGGGTAACCTTGATCAGCAATATATTTCCTTCACTATTGATAATATTCCCATCAAGGTATCCAATAACGTCAAGACACTCTGACTCAGATCTTACCATGGACAGGGAAGTGAATGGCATTGCTTTGTCGTCGGCCTATTACTCCAAAGTTCTCAACGCAGCCAGACCGTTCCTAGCACGCCAGAATTACCTTACCATTGCTATGGCAATAATTGGATCAAGGCTCGATTATTGCAATGCCCTCCTTGTAGGGACCTCTTGCAAAAACCTGGCCAAACTCCAGCTGGTTCCAAACAACGCCGTCAGGGCGGCCACTGGAACTTCAAGGAAAGATCACATCTCCGAAATTAGAAGGCTGGCTCGTTGGATCCCTGTCAATGAGAGAATCGTCTTCAAAACCCTCTCCCTCGCACATAAATGCCTCCATGATCTTGCACCGCCGTACCTTGTCCAAAGAATTGTTAAACACACCGCTAGGAGACCTCTTAGGAAGGGGTATTCCAACATGATTCTCACGCCCAAGACAAAAAGAATATGCGCTGGGGGAATCTAGTTTTCCCACAATGGCCGCCTCCCACTGGAATGCCCTTCACACTCACCTAAGAATGATTGAGTCCCACCAAGAATCCCGCAAAGCAATCAAAACCAAGCTTTTTGTATGAAAAAACTGTCAAATGCTCACTGTGTGATAATGACTGCAAGTATGTATGTATACTAATGTACCTGTAACCAAGAGACCTCATGGTCGCCTGTGAACCACTTAATCTAAAACGCTACAAAATCTCATGTAACAGCGCCTCGATGCTTCTGGGCTGTAAGTGCGCTATACAAATGCAAATAAATAAATATATCTAGGCATCACATGCAATAAAAGAGAAAATACTTGCTACTGATAATATCAAAACCATAAACAGCGACCAGCAAATACTTACTGTAAACTGGAAGTCTACATGTCCGCACAAAGAAAAAATGCTTCTGCCTCTCATGGAGATTAACAATGGCATGAATAGATTGCGCATCAATGACAACCAAGCAGGAAACCTCATACAGACTTTCTCGAACACGGCCCGTAAAGGAGCAGATAAATTAAACAATGAATGGTTATTACGCCCCTTTTATCAAAAAACTGTTAAGGTACAAAAGTCAATGAAAAAACACAAACATGCGTATAACACACTGATTGTTGAGAAAAAAAAGGAACTACGAAGGGAACTGAAAAGAATAACAAAAATGGTAATCTCAGATCACGTTCAATTAATGAAAATAGCTAAACAACGCTACAGAAATTGGATTAAAACAACAAAGATGTTGATGATCCAGAATGATGCAGAGAATGTTCTAAAAGCTCTGATATCAAATAACTCAAGAGAGCTTTGGAACCTCCTCAATCCACACACTCAGCGGCAGGAACAAATGATTCAGGATGTCCTGGAAGTAACATGGCTCACACATTTTGCCCCAAAAAGATGTATTTGGCGAAGAAAAGAGCTTAAACAAACACCGAACAAAACGGGCATTGAATTGGGAACAAGTGGAAATCCTTGCCTTGATTAACAAACTAAGTACTTCACGGACCCCGGGCCCAGAAGGATTATGCAACGTAATTTTAAAACGTAATCCAGAGATCTGGTCAGCCATTTGTATATAAATCTTTACAATCATTGCAGAGATAAACCAGATAACGATGTCATGGAAGGCGGCTACACTCATACCTATCTTCAAACAAGGAGACAAGAAACTTCCCAGCAACTACCGACCAATAGCGCTTTTAGATCCACTTGGTAAGATCTTCTCTACTCTTCTGCTCAAAGGTTTGACAGTTTGGATCAATAACACAAAAAGATATGATATAAGGGAAACAGGCTTTGTGATAAATGCTGGTACTACTATCAGCCCGATTATTCTCAACATGGTGAAGCAAGAATCCGTTATGAAGAAATGCCCAATATATGCAGCTTTTATTGATCTTCATTGGGCTTTCGATTTGGTGAACCGATCCAAACTATGGGAAAAACATACACTTTGGAAATGCCCTTCTGAAATACTGGAGCTGATAAAACAACTATATACGAACAACAGCAAATGGTCTTAAACAGGGATGTTCACTCGCTGCGACTCTTCTCAATTTATATACATCGGACTGTGCAGAGGAGCAAAATTTTTCTGCAGCAAATCCACCTAAACTTAATGAGAGTCTCCTTCGCTGCATGTCGTATGCTGACGACATAGTGATCCTGGACTCAACTCTGCTAGGCCTTCAAAAAAGTCTAACCAAGCTAGAAATTAACACGAATAAAACAAATAAAACAGAAATCATGACATTACCTAATATCCCGAACTATAAAGCAAAACCCAAGGCATTCTATATTGACGGGAAAAAATTGGCACAGGAAAAAAAACTGTAAAATATCTAGGAATGAGGCTTAGCCACTCTGAAGTGGAAAAAGAGTGGGCAGATCACCTGAAATCGAAGGCATGTTCTTTGGCAAGACAAGGACTCTTCCTCCATAACAAATATGGTTAATAAACCAGTCATTAACTTTTATAGACAGAAGATGGTGGCCATCTGTCATGATGCCCGCTCCCGGGGAGCCGGTTAAAGCCCTGCGTCCCCGAAAGCGGACATCCAGTCCCCAAGGAAGGACCCAGCAACCCCATATAGGGGCCCTTTGGACAGTGTCCTGGCGCCTATGGCGGCAGGCTCATAAAAGACATCAGCCCTGGCGCCATAAGCGCCAGGCTCATTATGGAAGTGCTTGGGTGCACTTACCTGATGCAGACCATGCTGCAGGATCCCGGCCTCCTTGAGGCCTGAAAGGAACTACTTTACCTGTGGGACTGATTTACCATCCAGGCGTGGTCGGGGAAGGATACATACCTGATTGGAGGAAGGATACATACCTGGAACTTCTTCCAAGGCTATTTAAACCCCACCCGAACAGCCACACGTGCTTCGCGTTGTTCTGCATCTAGCAGCTGGACGCTCACCGTGTCTGCTCCTGCATCCTGACTTCTGCCACGCCTGCCAGCATCCTGGATCACCTGCAAAGGAAGAGAAGAAGAGAACAGAAGAAGGAAAAGTCCTTACCTGCTAAATCCGCATCCCGGAGACATCTCGCCGACAATCCTGAAAAGGAAGACTTATTTAAAAGCTCATCACGTCGATCGCTGCAGCGCCGCATTCCACTCACCTTTACAGGGCGCCTCCATGTTCAGCAGCGATCATCCGGATTCGCAGTCATGCCCCAGTGCCTAGGGAGAAAAAGACCAGAACAAAAGGGGAGAGAGAGAAGGGAATAAGGAAAGCTAAATCTCCATGTTAAGACTTACCTGTTGATTCAATCCCTCTTCATTTCGGGTCCGCGCAGCATCCTGGCATTTCCGGACCCCGGCCCCTAAGGGGAAAAAGAGACATCAGCGTTAATGAGCGAATGAAAAGACATTACCAAAAAAACACTCATTAAAGACTTACCTGATTTCTACAAGGATTTCACCTCTCATCTCGGGTCGGTGCCTGTTCCCCGGCATTCCGTACCCCGGCCCCTATGGGGAAAAAGACACTAGCATTAGTACATTAATGCATGGACACAAGGGGAACCTCTTATCAAAAAACGTACCTGGAAGCCAAGCAAGTTTGGTTCTCACCAATCCGAAAATCCAGTGAAGTAACTGGATACCAACGCGCCCCTGCATCAGAAGCAGGATGGAGAGCTCGTCCTTCCAGACCCTAAGGTGAGACGCTACGAGGAATCACAGAAGTGTTTCGAGGAGGGTGAGAGGGGAAAGTGGGAGGCTGATTGCATTGCCCCGCAGATAGTTAATCCCCTATTTTGGCCTACGGAAGGATACTTCTGCGAGCCAGACAAGCCAGATTTGGGGGGCCCGGTCCAGTCCGTCTTCCGAACCCTGCGCATCACTTTAGAAGAGGTCACAGCAGCGCGAAGCAGGCCAGCGCCTCCGTGGGAGTCAGGTGAGCGTTACAGAACGCAAAGCCTTCCTACAAATTCCCACCCAGGCGCTATGGAAAGTTCTAAAACTGATCAGTTGGCCCAATTACTGGGGGAATTACGGGCCGAAGTACATGCCGCTTGTCAAGAGACTAATGCCCTCAGGAGGGAAACCAGGCCAGCGCCTCTGTGGGAGTCAGGTGAGCGTTACACATCTTGACCTATGAGAGCAAATCAATGATAAATCTAGATCAATCAATATAGCAACTACTTGAAGGAATATTTTGGCGGAAAGTACTGGCACTACCTGTGACATACCCGATGCCTCATATCCGGCATGAGATTGCAACGCAATCCCTTGAGTCCATAGTCACCTGGAAACATCTAGATCTCTATAGGAAGACCATTAATGTCGACTCAACACCAGTTATCGAAATCCTACGTTATAGACATAACTCGTTAGCCGACACTGTTCAAAAAGAATGGAAGCGGTCAGCAAAGACAAAGTTACAGCCGGCGGAGATCACCATGGAAATGCTTATACATCGCCCGCAACAAGCAAAAATGTGAATTAGACAAAACGATTGGATCAACACAATCAAACTCAAAACCCAATACCAGTTGAATCTCAACTGCGAGACCGACATAAGACCTATTAATCATCTGCCGCCATATCTTACGCTATTTCCAGATTGACAGATTAGAGATCAGTTTCTCAGATTCCGCCTCAATTTGCCACCAACTCGTGAAGTGCTAAGACAAGGCAAATTCCTACAACACTTCAATATTGCTGCTTTTGCTCTCAACAGGAAACTGTGGAATCATTATTACATATTATAATGGACTGCAATGACCTGACAGAAAAACTAAAGCTATTCAGAGGTATGTGCAAATAAAACTCTGGCTCCTGAGGAAAGATGGGCCCAGATTCATGCAGGAATCAATAAAAATCTTGTCTTAATTATTATTTTTTGGAGCAATATTATGGAACCATACAGAGAAGCTCTTATCTCAATTTTATCGTCACCCAACAAATAGACTATGAACTTAGATGATGAACAGCGGAAGCTATTAAATAAATGTGTTATTCATTGGTAAAGTAAATGAAAAGTTTGTAAGAAAACTAAATAATTTAATACATTTTTTTAAAAAAAATACCAAGCCGTGGGTGCATGCCACCAACTTCACTGAGGCACACATTAGGTTATAAACATTACCCACAGAAGTACCCTTAACCCAGTATGCATGTTTGAAACATGAAGGGAAGGAGGAAAAAACAAAGCCTGCTCCAATCTCATGTAAATAGGTGGCACAAGACTGCTTGTCCAACAGCTGACTCTGTTCTGGCGTCCTCTTCCAGACAATAGTGTTTGGAGAACGTGTGGCACATGCTCCAGGTAACCGCCCTGCAAATGTCCTTCATTCCCACACCCGCATGGAATGGCGCAGTAGCTGCCTTCCATCTGGTGTAATGGGCAGTAGCTGGACGAGTGAGAGGGTCGCCCATGGTATTGTGGCAGTGGGTGATGCAGTTTACCACACAACGGTCAATGCTTTGTTTGTATATGCTATGACACTTACTAGGGCCTGCAACAAAAAAAAATAGGACTTGTGAAAAACACTGATACATTGCAGATAGAATTTAAAGACCTGTGTTAGGTCTAGTGAGTGGAGAGCGTGTTCAGCACTTGAGGTGTGATTGCCAAAATATAGTTTACATGTTATTTATAACGCACTTACTACCCAGAGGTTTCTAAGAACGTACCGGGGATCGAACCAGTGTTGCTCCGTGTCGTCTTGTTTCCGAGGCAAGCACGTTGCTGATGAGCTATCCTCCCAAGACAAGGATTGGAAGGATTATGCGCTCCCAGAGGGTCATATGTGATACAACCTTAGGAAGGAACTTGGGGTGTGGTCTGAGGACCACCGGATCCTTTAGGAAGACTGTGAACAGGAGTTCTGCAGATAGGCCTTGAAGCTCGCTGATCCATCTTGCCGATGTGATCGTCACCAGAAAGTTGACTTTACATGAGAGGAAGTTTAGATCACGTTTGTTAATAGGCTTGTATGGTGGAGCCAGTAGAGCTGTTAAAACCCTGTTGAGACTCAAGCTGGGAAATGGGACAGGTGGTGGAGGAAATGTCTGTAACAAGGCTTTTATGAAGGTTTTCACTGTACGGTCAGATACAATAGATGTAGGTCCAGGGCCATTGGAGTAGGATGCTACGGCCGAGAGGTGGACCTTGATGGAGGCCTGCGATAACCAAACCTTTGATAAGCGTAGCAGATAGGGCAGCAGTTAGTCTACAGAAATTGATAAGGGCTCTAGCTGTAGCGCTGCACACCAGGTGGTAAAGTGTTTCCATTTTCTGGAATACGTTATGTGTGTGCAAGGTGCGCTGGATGCTCGGACGATATCCCAGCATTCGTCTGGCAGGGTTAAATATGTATGCTTTCGCTGTTCAGCAACCAGGCCCTGACAGAGAGAGATAGCCACCGGGTTGTGGTGAAGCATTTTCCCTACCTGCTGCATTAGCAATGAATAATGTGCCCTGAGACAAATGGGTGTGGTGTGTGTCATTTGTAGGAGAGTTGGGTAACAAACTTGACCGGCCCATGCTGGCGCCATTAGAATCATTCTGCAAGGCCGTTCTCTCACCCTGCTGAGCACCAAACATTCCCCTTGGACACAAAGCTGCACAGCTGACCACAGCTCCAACGTGGTGATCCACTTGTCTACAGGAGTACCTTCTTCTCCCTCCGGAAAGCCCCCTTGGGCCTTGTGAAGGACCGGAGTGGGGTGTCTGTACTCTTGCTCTCTATATGGCAGAGGAGAGGCACAGAGGACCCCAGCCAAGATTCTCTATTATTGGTACGTGGTCGAGCAATCAAGGCCTAGCTTCTCAGGAGGAGATGCAGGCTGGTTCTTAAGTACAGTGTAGTCCCCAAGCACCCACAAAGGAATGTCCGCACACTGTATCGGTTAAAACACAGTCTTTATATAATTAATATTCAAGGTTGTGTAGAATATCATGATAACTCACTTTGTACTCGGTTATCTATAATGGCAAAATATATAGTTCTACGTGGTACCACAATTACTATTAGATCTCTTTAAAGTGCATCAACTGTACGGTTAAATGCCACACAAATCAGTTTGTAAAGGAAACCAACAATAGATATGAGAGGAAAGCAGTTGGTTAGAACAATTGGCAGAATACTGGCACCTACCGTTAGACACAGTTCTGTGTGGAGATCCCCCCACCTGGGCAACCTGTAGAATAAAGATATATCACAAGCCCAGTCCATATATTGTTCACAAGAGACTTTCCAATACTTCTGCAACCTCAAAGCGCCTGGCGTTGTAGCGTTCCTCATCGGGGAATCGTCCGACGGAGAACAGGGTGAACTACGATGGTGAAGTGGCAGCTTCTTTCCTAGCGGTGCTCGTCGACAGGGAAGCGTAAACGTCCTGCAAGAAAGAGGCGTGCGGGGCACCACAGTGTCGATAGTTCAGGACCGCAAAGAGTTTGAAGAACTGTGGAACAAGGGCATCGAGTCGTCAGCGTCTCTGTGGTCTTTGGGTGGCGGAAAACACGTCGACGGCCTGGCCTTCTCCAGCGGGATAAGATAGGTGATGATGCAGACGAGAGCGTCCTTGGGTCAAGAGTTCTTAGGCAACGGGAGCACTGCGGCTCCGGTCAGCGACGGCAGTCGTCGACAGTGGCGACAACAGTCCGGGCGCTTCTCCTTGGGATTCCGCGACAGTCCCCGTCTCCCGTCAGCAGCCTGTCATAGGTCTGTATACCAGGGAGCTTTGGCAAAGATCAGCTGGTGCAAGATGGTCCCTGGTAGCTCGGGAAGAGGGCGCCTTACCAGGTCCTCTCTGGGTCAGTCCTTGGGGACACAGCAGCTTTCAGATTGATGAAGGAGAGCAACAGCAATTCTTCTCTTCCAGCAGTGCTTCAAGGTCAAGCGTCAGTTTCACTCCAGTTACTCTTCGTAGTTTGGACTTCAGCTCTGAACACTTCTGAACATTTCTGAACACGAACACGATTCCTAGCAGGGATAGGTCCCCAGATATACTGTTGATCTCCCATTCATTCCACTGGGTCACACTCGAGCATCTAATCACGACTAAGGTCATTCAGCAGTCTGTCAGCCAATCAGGCGCACAGTGCATTCAGGCCATTCTTCTCCATCCAGACTCTCACAACACAGAATGTGGATTCGGACAAGTACCACGCCATTCAACACTACACACTGCATTCATACCAGTTTCAGGCAGGGCTGTCTCAGTCATTGTGTCAAACACCAGAAACCAGACATCCACAACATGAAGTGCATATTCGGCACACACTCCATTCACCCAGGACCCACCCAGGACCCACCCACAGGTGTACCCACAACATACGGTCATTGGGAAGGCTCCAGCCAGTCCGGTCGGCACTTCCCCACACTACCATATATGGAACTTCCACCCAACAGCTAGTCAGGAGGAAGGGACAGAGCCAGGGCTTCCCGGGACTTCGGGAAGATCAAGGTAACAGGTGATGGAAAGCAAGAGGCTACAGGGGCCACCTTGTCTCCATCAGGAATCTACCGATTCCAGTGACAGCCTGGGCATCCCAAAATGGAGGACGCTCAGGGCACCAGTCAATTCAGCACAGAGCTTCCACCAGTCCGTACCCTGCTCTGCGGGCCACATTCAGGGGCCCAAAAACATACACTAGGGGCACAGGGTTGTACCCCCACCCATGGGTGCCATAAGGGTATCCCATGGGTCCGTTCACCAAAACCAAAGGAGAGAGCAGCACTGCAAGGAGTCCCACATGAACTCCTGCGCAGAAAACACGACAGAACACACGATAAAAAGCAGTAAAGGACAAGGATACGGAGGCCCTGTCCCTCCGATGCATTTCCAGCATCACAGTCTCCGCCCCAGACTGAGGTTAGGGTGCCTAATCTCCCACGGGATAGACACCCTCATCGAGACAGTCAACAGACCTTCTGGAAAGGCCATCTGCATTATCGTGACTCTTCCCTGGTGTATGCTTTATGGTGAAGTCTAGCCCTTTCAAGGCCTCCAACACCTTATGTCAAATGCTCTTCCCAAGTGGTACTGTAGACAGCAACGTTGTCTAAGTAGGCCACACAAAAGGCCTCTAGCCCATTGAGCGCATGATTGACCAACCTCTGGAAGGTGGCAGAGGCATTCTTCAACCAACCCGAAAGGCATGACCCTAAACTGGTAGAGTCCCTCAGGTGTTGAGAACGCCGTCTTTTCCTTGGCATGGTCTGTCAGAGATATTTGCCAATAGCCTGCGGTAAAGTCAAAGGTGCTTACAAATTTGGCAGCACCTATGGTGTCCACGAACTCATCAGCCCTGGGCAATGGGTGGGTGTCAGTTTTGGTGACGGCATTGACTCCTCGGTAGTCCACGCAGAACCTCCAATCCTTGGTACCTGCCTGGGAACTTGCCTTGGGGACAAGGACCACTGGACTGGGCCAGGGACTGGTTGAGGGTTCAATAACACTCAGATCCAACATCCTGGCAACCTACGCCTGGATGTGGTTCTTCACTGTATCTGACATATGGTAGCATTTGCTTTTGACAGGCACACTGTCACCAGTGTCAATTTCATTCCTACACCATGGTGTAAGGCCTGGTGTCAGTGAAAACAGAGAGGCATACTGCCGCAGCAAAGCCCTGCAGGCCTTCTGCTGCTCTGTCATCAGATCGGGAGAGAGATGTACTCCCTCCACTGAGCCATCCTGAGGGTTGCTATGCAGCAAATCAGGAAGGGGCTCACTCTCATCCTCTTCTTGCTCTGAAGCTAGAAGAGACATAAGACTTCTGCTCGCCGGTAGAAAGGCTTGAGCCTGTTAACATGGAATACTTGAGGGGCTACCCCAGAGACTCCCATGTCAACCAGATAATTGACCTCGCCCATCTTGGAGATTATCCTGAAGGGTCCAGTCCATTTATCTGCAAAGCTCGAGGTTTGGTAGGCTCCATCACAGGGAACTCCTGTCCCAGAGTCTAATCCACGGTTTATAGTCATAATCCCGAATTTAGAAATCCCGAAAAAAAATCTCGAATAAAAAAGGCCGAAAAAAAAAATATCGAATTTTTTTTTTTATGACATTTTTTGTTCGAAATGGGGGGGTTCCCCCCCCCCCAACCCCCTCCCCCTTTTTTTTTGTTTTACTTATTTTAATTATATAACTAGAGCCAAAAAAAAAAATATGAAAATTCGATATTTTTTTTTTCGGCCTTTTTTATTCAAGATTTTTTTTTCGGGATTCTGAATTCGGGATTATGACTGACCGCCCTAATCCACTTGCAATGCTTTAAGGTCATGGCAGTACTTATTCAATTCCTGGCTGGCTTTGAGATTTGCTGTTGCCTGACCCATCATCTGTGTCATCCTCCGTCTGAGGCCTAACACATAGTCCCCCACTTGCTTGGCGGCACCTGGAGGTGTGGTTTCCAAACCTTCTCTGATCAAGGCAAGGGGCCCTCCTCACGGGATGTCCAAAGAGTAACTGAAAGGGGCTGAAACCAACACCCTCTTGACGCACCTCTCTGTAAGCAAACAGCAGGTATGGCAGGAGGAGATCCCATTTCCTCCTTAGAGGCTCTTCCAAAGCGCCTAGCATGCCTTTGAGTGTTTTATTAAACCTTTCATCCAGACCATTGGTCTGGAGATGGTAAGAGGTGGAGAACTTGTAGGTTACCCTGCACCCTTTCCACATGGTTTTCATGTAACTAGACATGAAGTTGGATCCTCTGTCAGAGACAACCTCTTTAGGGAATCCAACACGGGTGAAAATGCCCAGGAGAGCCCTGGCAACCACCTTGGCAGTAACAGTCCGAAGGGGTATAGCCTCAGGGTACCATGATCTACCAAGACCAGGATGAACCGATGTCCACCTGAAGTGGGAGGGTCAAGGGGACAGACAATGTCGATGGCCACCCTCTCAAACGGTGTGCCAACCACTGGCAATGGTTGCAGTGGGGCAATGACACTGCCTCCAGTCTTGCCAGATAACTGACAAGTTGGGCAGGTCCTGCAGTGGGACTCCACTTCTACTCCCATCTAGGGGCGGTAGAAATGGGCAGAGAGCCTCTGCTTAGTCTTCTTGGTACCAAGATGACCAGCCAAGGGCACCTCTTGAAAGGGGCCCCTACGGGTCCCTCGCGATATGGAAACAAGGCAATAACAATACACGAAAAGATGCACCAGACACGAGGTTCAAATTCCCAATGCTAGGGTTTATTGCAAGCAAAATAGTCCCAATTGGCCAACTGTGATCTCACGCCCCGCGACGTGTATTTTCTAGACCTCGAGGGATGCAAAAGCAAGAGAGCGAATTACATACATCAGAGTCATGTATACAAAATGCATATCATATAATCAGCAATGTCATGTTTAACACCCCCCTTTTATTGAGTTTCTTTGAACTCGGGATGATGATGGACATATCCGACGAGTATGACAATTATGACACTTTCGATGTCTATTCCAGTAACAATGTGCAATTAAGAAAGTGCGGAGGCATCTTCTAGTTGTTGATCAGAACACAGTGCTTCTGTTCTCGGAAGCAAGCTGCACACAGGGGAAGAGCCACCTTCCATGCTTTGCTATCTATGAGGTGCTATTCGTGTCCTGGAAGCCGACACGCTCTAAAGGGTTTTGTGAAGGGGGGCCGTAAGAGGAGCATAATTCAAGCCTTTAGCTGCTTTGTTCTAACATATTCTACCATAGTACGAGACTGGCTGGCAGCTGTGAAATGATTAAATGCCTTCCAGCTCTCCCTCAAGGCTGCATTCCTTTCTGGGCTACTCATGAGGAGTTTCAACGACCTCAGTTCCGCGACCTTGCCCTTTTCATATTCAGACACCAATGTTAACAGTTGAGCAAAGTAAGCCATCAAGATACGTCCGTCAAGCAAATGAAGGGTATTCACTTTTCCAGATTGACAAACCCTCCTTTTGGCCGTATGCCAAACGTCTTATTCATTTATTGTAACCTCCTCTGATGAGGATAAGTCTGGGTTATCTATGTCTGAACCTTTCATGTTATCATAAGCATCATCTTCATCATTAATGTCTATAGCCATGAATTGTTTTACTGTTTTTGTTTCATCAGTGTCTCTGTTAATTCGGCCATGCGTTTGTTTTCCTCTCGACACCATGTGCATACATCCCTTAGTACATCCATCAGTTATTTCAGTGCAAACTATTGGTAAGCATTGTATGCAACAGCAACATGTTATGAATATACCAAGTACCACCATTAGTATCGAAATTAGCTTCCATCCCCAGGACCGCAACAGTCCCCAAAACCATGACCCTATCCCCCACCCCCCTTCTACAGTGGAGAGTGCGGAACTTAGGACATGTAATTTACGGATTGCTTTAAATATCATAAGGGAGTAATCATCTATAAACACACAGCATGCAGTTTTTACGAGTTTGCAAACTCCCCCGCGATCAACTAATATTATATCAAGAGCCATCCTGTTTTGTAGTGCCATTAGTCTTATTCCTTTCTCTTCTAACGTCATATTGAATAAAATATCCGTTGTTGAATCTATTGTATTTTTTAATATTCTGGACAGTTTTCTTATATTATAGGAATTTTCTATTTGGGCCAAGAATGGTATAAACAATTTGGCTACATCCATTGCTATCATTCCATCTTCACTACTTCTTTGAGTTCTACCTTTTGTTCGTCTGGCTACTTCTGCTGTTTCCAAGAGGAACACTCCTGGAAACAGTAGACCTAGGTAGCATGTACCTCCCCAGTTCCTTGGTAACCATGGATATGCTTTTTCCCCACATATAAAGTAAACAGGGTCCCCTACGTACACGGGTTCTATTTCGTGCTTTAAAACCACTGTGTTCAGGCAGCTGCTAAACGTTCCTACTTTATAGGAACCCTTTTTCTTTAAACCTAGGAAAGCAGTTTTTGGGCTGTGATCCACTGTATAGGCAGGGGGCACAGCATCTTTATTCCATTCATCCCTCATTCGAAAAGTCATTACTGATGTTTCTTCTGCTGGCGGGGTCGGTCTATTCTGCCTATGTAATCTATCTAGTCTTGTTGTTTTTCGTGTATTCTTCCTCATGGGATCTGGTGAAAACACGCGAGCTTTGTGGAATATGGAACAACCCACAGGTTTCATGATCACTTCCTCAAATTCATTCATATTGGTCTCATCTAGCTGACCCATATTACTCTTGTTCCATTTCCCAAAGAACATTGCACTCTAAGATACTTCACATGAATAAACCAATGATAACGGTTGTACATACCAGCCTATACCTTTCCCACCGTGCTGTGGTAAATGGGCAAGAACCCAGCAATCTTTTTTCTTTAAAACCGCATGGGTCATGTTCATGATGAGCAACAATGTATTGTTGCCATATCCTTCTCTATGTCTTTCTTCCATTGGGGACAAAGTACCAGTGATTACATGAACCGGGCTTTCAGTAGCTGCTTTTGGCAAAAGTGTTTTGTAATGGGTGCGCGGACTCCAGGAACCATAGTGTAATAGCTATTATTGTTGGTACTACCATACTTGGAGAACACAGGACCAATGTCCAAATCAGTACCCTATTCCTTTTACCATGCAGGAGGAGGCTGAAACCGGCCTTGATTTGTTCTTCATCGTCCTTCTTGCTGGCAAAGTTCGTCGCAAATGTCTCTCGTTCTCGATTCCAGAAAAGTTCAATGAAAATGTCACAGTTCAATTCTGCCAGCCCTTTCACAGCCTAGATCACTTATCCACTCTGAGCAAGATTAGTTGTTCTTTCTCCCACTGCTCAGACAATTTCTGAACAGTTCTTTATTGACAGAGTACTATGTGCATCCAGCTTGTCCCGCTCTGGCTTAGGAGACATGTACTCCGTCTGCCTCAGTACTTATGTGCGTCCAGCTTGTCCTGCTCTGGCTCCTGACACATGTACTCTATTATAAGCGCACCGAGGAGCCTTGAGTCTTGAATTGTCTGACTTGCACAACTCTCACACTTCTCTCCTCTACGCCCCTGGTTCCTACTCCGTCCGTGAGTGGAACCAAAGGCAAAAGAAAAGCACCAAAGATCTGAGGATCACTTTGCCTGTCGAGGCCGCAAATTAAACCGTTTCACTCCTGGTATTGTATGATCCGTGAATAGTGCCGTTGCACTTCCAGTATCAGGCTCAGTGTCAGCCTGCGGCACAATGATGGGTAGCAATGAGCGCCGTGGCAATGATGTAGTTTCTTTCTTTGGCTCTGGTGCGTTTGCAGAGACAGGCGGGCGCCAAAGGGGTTCACGCGTTGTTTCTGCTCGTGTTTGCAATGCAGAGTTTGTGTTGCTCGGCAGTGATGTTGTTTCTGCTGAGCAACGTTGGGGAACTTTTCGCCCTTTCCCCTTTCTGGCAGCCTCTTCAGGCTCTTTTTCGAGTTTCAATTCTCGCTCAGGCTTTGTTTCAAGTTTCACTTCTCGCTTAGGCTGATGCTGTGGCAGTGGATTGGCAACAGTTTCTTTCATTTCCGAAACCGTCTCCTTTCTCTAGTCGTCGGAAGTTGCCAACAGTCCTGGGAATCGTTTGGCATGTGTCGCATGGACCCATGCCTTGCGTCCGTCCACTCGAATGGCAGTCTGCGTCGCAAACAACACTTGATAGGGGCCGCGCCACCTGGGTGCTAATGCTGTCTTCCGGTAAAAGTTCTTAATCAGGACCCAGCTACCAGGCTCCAGCGCGTGCCCCGGTCTGGTGTATCGCACTGGTAACGCCTCCTGCACCTGCTGATGAATCAAACGCAATTTCTGCATTAAAAGGCCACAATACGTGCTTAACACAGGATGCTCGACCTCACATAATCTTTTGGGCTGCGGTGCGCACCATACATTTGCCGGTCTCCCCATTATAATTTCATAGGGGGAGAGCCCAGTTTTAGCCTGAACAGACGTGCGCATGCACAATAGCGCTAGGGGTAATGCGTCCACCCAACTCAACTTGCTCCCAGCACAGATTTTTGCTATTTTTGACTTAAACATACCGTTATGTCTATCAACAAGCCCTAACAGAACTGGGATGCCTGGAACTGTGGAATCGTTTCTCTATCTGTAGACCTGCACAGATCTGTAGTACTACTGCGCCCACAAAGTGTGGGCCGTTATCTGACCACATGACACGGTGCAGCCCTAACCGGGAGAAATACTCTTTCAACATCACTTTTGCCGTTGACATGGCAGTACAGTCTTTTAAAGGATATGCCTCCACCCACTTGCTAAATGCACAAATCACCACTAACACATATTTGTAGTTCTGGCACCTTTCCATTTCTATGAAATCAAAATGGATCACCTCAACTGGCATAGAGGGTGGGCCAAAACTACCTACTGGAATCACATTGTGTTGCAGGCACGTAATACAATTCTGCACTAGCCTTTCTGCATTCTTTTTTATGTGCTCATTTTTCCATACGGTGGAACCATTGCAGTCACGTAACAGTTTGGCAACATCCAGTTCTTTGTTTCCTTGTCCACCCAACATCCTTCCAAAACTAACTCAGCAGAGCCCTCAGCCCACCCCTGAATCTCTTCGGTCGTGGCCTCAGCCTGCATTTCTTTGACTTTGGCAACTCCATTCTCTATCATACAAGGTACTTCCTCAGTCTGTACTGTCATCATTTTGTTTCCCAAATCAGTGGCTGTTTGTTTCGCAATCTTGTCTGCAAATGTGTTTCCCTCTCCCACTTTACATGTTCCTTTTTTATGCGCCTCGCATTTTACTATAACTAGGCGCTTTGGAAACGTGAGTGCAGACAACAATCGTACAATCAAAGGGCCATGCTGAATCCTGGCCCCATGTGATGTCAAAAAGCCCCTCTCAGCCCAGAGTCGGCCAAAGTTATGAACCACGCCAAAGGCGTACTGGCTGTCAGTATAAATATTCACGTTCAAATTCTCAGAGAGTTCACAGGCTCGGGTCAGTGCTATTATTTTTGCGGCTTGTGCCGAATTGTAGGGGGTTCTTCTGCTTTCTACAACACTCTCTAGGGTAGTAATTGCATATGCGGCCGTTGATGTGCCATCAGGTAATTTAAAACAAGAGCCGTCACAAAACAACTCCCCATCTGGCTCTTTCTGTGGGATGTTACTCAAGTCAACTCTTCCCTTTGTTTCTTCTTCAGTGACCATTAAACAATCATGGGGTGGTGATTCGTTGTCACCAATTTCTGCTATGGGCAGTGGCATTAATTCTGCAGGATTCAATGCGCTACACCTCATAATTTGGATGTGGGGTGCAAACAAGATGAGCTCATATCTTGTTAGTCTGGCAGAAGTGAGGTGTTGCGTCTGTGTTCTATTTAATAGAACGTCTATAGCATGTGGCACCATCCAAATTAAAGTGTGCCCCAATACCATTCTTTCCGTTTGTTTCACTGACGCAGCAGCCGCTGCGACGGATCGCAAACATCATGGTAGTGCGCGCGCTACAGGGTCCAGCGCGGAAGAATAATAGCCGCACGGCCTATTTCTTCCACCTTGTTCCTGTTTCAAAACCGCCAATGCACATCCTTCACTCGCACTCACAAATAGTCTAAAGATCTTTTTATAGTTAGGAGTGCCTAAAACTGGCGCAGCACACAATGCAGCTTTCAATTGCTCAAACGGTTTCTGACATTCCTCATCCCACTGTAAAGGCATCACTGCATCCTTTTTAGTTAATTTTATCATCGGCTTCACAATCAACGCAAAATTACTGATCCACTGCCGACAATAAGAGGCCATGCCTATTACAGCTCTCACTCCTTTTTGAGTTTTTGGAATAGGCATACTAGAAATACTTTCTATGCGTTCTGGTGTTAATCTTCTCCCTTCTTTCGAAAGTAGGTAGCCCAAATAAGACACCTCCTTTTGATTATACTGGAATTCATTCAAACTTTCCTTGTGACCATGGGTCGCTAGGTGTGTTAATAGTAATATAGTACTTTCTTTGCAGATCTCTTTTGTGTCAGCAGCTAGTAACAAGTCATCTATTTACTGAAGAGCACGCAACCTTTGGGTAATTCTAACATGTCTAGCTGCTCTTTTAGCACTCTGCTGTAAATACTCGGGCTTTCTGTGTATCCTTGTGGAATGCGTGTGAATGTGAATGATCGACTTAGAGTGAACGTGAACAGATATCTACTGCTTTTATCCACTGGAATGCTAAAGAACACGTTCTTCAAATCAACTACACTAAAGTATTCTGCAGTGGTCGGTATAATTGTCAGTATTGTTGTGACATCTGGGACCAAAGGGAATTGTGGGTCTACCACTTTGTTTAATGCGCGCACATCAATTATGAAACGATATGGTACTTCATTGCCTCCTTTCTTGTAAACTGGAAGAATTGAGCTGTTGCACGTGCTACCTGCAATTTCTTCAACCACCCCCAATCTCACCAAGTCAGTAACAATACTCTTTAATCCCTTCTCACATTCAACAGAAATTTTATACTGGGGAATTCGTGGTAATGTAACACCTTCCTTCAAAGTAATTTTTGCTCGCTCTAATTTTGATTTGGTTTTGATTACCTCCATTGGTATATCCCTGCTGCTGCTGCATGCTATTTCTGCTTGGGCCATTTGACCCCTGATGTCCTCTATTAGGCCTTCTCTGGCCAAACCCACCTCTATTCTGTAGGTGCGGGCATTGCGCTCGCCAGTGTCCTTCCTCTTTACAGTACGCACATTGATTTAATCCCAATGACACCCCGTGCATATTATTCAAATTTCCTCTGCCTTGCGCGTTCCCTCTACCTCTATTGTATCCAATTACCTGCTGTAGTAACACCCCTACCATCGTTCGCTTCGCTTCTTTTCTCATCTCCAATGGGTACCCATTACACATCTCACTTACTTCCTTCACTGACGTTCTTTTGTTCAACATCCATCGCATTGTTTCCCCCACCCATGCCTGCAATCTTTGTTTATCACTTATTTGTCCCGGTGCCGGCAAATGCTTTGTACCACCTGGAAAAACCGTCGGCGTGTAGCAAACATTTCAGCATATCTATCTTCCATTTCATTTTTCAGTTCAGAGTTTGTACACATGTTTTCTTACATCTTCATCTCTGCTCACTGCGTGCTAACTTATTCAAATCTAACAATCGTTGTGGCGGTAAATTCCCAAGTATCTTTTTCCATTCTCCCACCAAAAATTCCCCCATGCATTCCAACACTACCTGTCTCCGTTGCTTGTTCGGTACCCATACAATGAGGCCAATGCTGCCGTCCCATCATTCCCTTTTATGTACATTTCTGCCTCTTGCTGTAATTCAATCTTTCTTTCTTTGCTGATCGCGCTTCGAGTTACCCGTCCAAATCCTGTTCCTTCAGCCCCGCCTCTCGCCTCCCCGGTCTCAATTTCGACTACGGGAGGGGCGGATAGTGCTGAATCTGTCTCTGGAGCGGGAGGTGCAGATGGAACAAGTGACACAGGTGGCATCTGTGAAGGGCCTTCCTGGGTGCTGGGAAATGTGCATCTGCGGTCTGCGCTTGTGGGAGGGCTCGAGCTGTAGGTGGGGCGTAGGTTAATGCTTGCGTGAGGGGAAGTGCTTGAGCTACGGGAGGGGGTATGAGAGCTACTGGTTGGGCCTGCGCAGTCACTACTGGCGTGTTTGGTTTCGATTCTGGTTTTGGGCCTCGACCCATATGGGTTAATACCTGTTCCATTAATTGGTCTGCTATGTGTAGTTCCTGCTGCGGGTATATTCCTTCTATGTTCATTTGGTCACGTCTCCCTTCCCGTCTTAGACTTGCCGTCCACTCCTCCTCCTCCTTTTCTTCTGCTACCTCAAGCTTCGATTTGTGCCTACGCGCATGCTTCCCTTTACTCCTAGGTCGGAGCATTGCTTCCCTCCTCCAATCTTTGACAGTCTCAAAAGCTGCGGGTCGCGATTTTTTCCTTATCAACACCCTTTCTAGGTTATCTATCCTCGCAATCTCAAAACTACCATGGTCCTGTTGCTTTCTAGTTTCTAGTTTTCCTATGCCAAATTTCACAAAATATTATCGCACCCGCACCCACACCATATTTTGCATACATGTCATAAGCCGGCGTTCCCCCAGGCGGTGCACTTTGGCCATATTCCAAGGACTGTCTACCGCAGCTGAAAAGCCCTGCTAAAGTGGACAGTTCTCCAGGCATGTTTTTAACCTTCCCCTTGGTTATTCAAACTTACCCTGGATGTTTGAATTGGGACCCTCGCCTCCTTTGCCCTCTGGCACAGTACGTTGATCAGGGATCAGAAGTGTGCAGATCTGCGGAAGGAATCTCTCCTCACTTCTACAGGGCGCCCTGTACACCTCTTGATCCCGGCTCGATCGTCCCGTCCTCGCTGTTCTTCCGCCTTTACACCGTTACAACGTATACGTTGGGGCAAGTGGGGGAGGGTCCCTATTCGGGCACCATCTTGAAAGGGGCCCCTAGGGGTCCCTCGTGATATGGAAACAAGGCAATTACCATACACGAAAAGATGCGCCAGACACGAGGTTCAAATTCCCAATGCTAGGGTTTATTGCAAGCAAAATTGGCCAACTGTGATCTCACGCCCCGCGACGTGTATTTTCTAGACCTCGAGGGACGCAAGAGAGCGAATTACGTACATCAGTTACATATATACAAAATGCATATCATACAATCAGCAAGGTCATGTTTAACACCCCCCTTTTATTGAGTTTCTTTGAACTCAGGATGATGATGGACATATCCGACGAGTATGACAATTATGACACTTTTGATGTCTATTCTAGTAACAATGTGCAATTAAGAAAGTGCAGAGGCATCTTCTAGTTGTTGATCAGAACACGGTGCTTCTGTTCTCGGAAGCAAGCTGCACACGGGGGAAGAGCCACATTCCATGCTTTGCTATCTATGAGGTGCTATTCGTGTCCTGGGAGCCGACACGCTCTAAAGGGTTTTGTGAAGGGGGGCCGTAAGAGGAGCATAATTCAAGCCTTTAGCTGCTTTGTTCTAACATATTCTACCATAGTACGAGACTGACTGGCAGCTGTGAAATGATTAAATGCCCGGCAGCTCTCCCTCAAGGCTACAGTGAGGGAGCGTGGGCATTCCTTTCTGGGCTACTCATGAGGAGTTTCAACGAACTCCTCAGTCCCGCGACCTTGCCCTTTTCATATTCAGACAACAATGTTAACAGTTGAGCAGAGTAAGCAGAATTCGCAAGGGTATTCACTTTTCCAGATTGACACTCATGCGCCAACTGCAGCAGGAAGGGCCTGTAAACCTGGGGTACCACTAACCTCTTGAGGGTACCAGGTTCAGGCTTAGTGGGCTTACTAACAAGGAGCTCACCCTCCCAATAGATCTGGAATGTCCTACGCACGTCTCCTTGTGCCTGGGACAGGGACTGCTTCCTCAGACCCTCAAGAGAGTGGCACTCTCTCTGTCCCTTACAGAAGTCCGCCTGAAGGGTCCCCCTTCAGCTAACAAGCATTGAAGGTCTGGGTGGTCCTCCGGGTACCTCTCCCACAGGAAAGTCTTCTGGCTCTTCTCCCACAGGAGTGGAGACAGGGTTTACCACTGGACTTACAGCAGGAAGAACAGGAGTCCCCACCACAGAGGTGGTCTTCTTACTCTTCCGTTTCCTTCGCACCTTGGGTTTCCCCGTCGGGGAGGGTACCGGGCTCGCAGCCGGACCCTGTGTGACCTGCGATCGGGTGACTGCCACAACAGCCATGCGTAGACCATCTGTGATCATCCCCAACTCAACCAAATCGTTACCTAACAATATGTTTGCAGGTACGTTGTCCTGAACCAGGACCGGGAGCTTTGTTGTCTCGTCTCCAATTGTAATGTTGACTAAGGCTACAGGCGATAATTTGGGAGGCCCACCAGCTAACCTGGTGGTTCTCAGAGGAGCACCTACATAGTCCTCTGGCTTGAGCAGGGTCCTGTCCACCACTGTCATGCTTGCCCCAGTGTCTCTCAAACCAGTAGAAGGCTAGCCATTCAAGAGGACACTTCTCAAAAACCTATGAGTGTTTTGTGGGATAGTTGCCAGTACTTCTGCGTACTGGTCCCAGGCCCCAAGGGACACTAAGGAAATATCTACGGGAGCACCTAAGGTGATCCCAGTAGAGGAGGGGAGGACAGTGGCCTCCACCTCAGGTACGGGTTAGGGGTAGGTCAGGCTGACAGCCTGGACTCCAAGTGCCTTACCCTTACACTTGGGGTCACCCCTTCGGTGATCCAGAGCCCCACAATCCCAACAAGTGCCAGGAGTGCGGTGTACTGTACTGGAACCACTGAGACCCTGCTTGGCAGCAGGCGGACAACTACTCTTACTCCCACCCACAACAGACTTATCCCCACTAGGTGTTTGGGTCTTAGGAGAGGAAGGTTTTGGTTTACCCGACTGTGATTGCTTCTGGGACTCCTCAGCTTTCTGATAGATCCACTTTTCTTTGTCCTTGTCCTTCCCACTGGAGTCCTTAGGGGACACCCGATGGGAGACCCACTTGTCAGCCAACCTAGCCAGCTTAAAGGGGTCCAGATGTTCTGGTTAGCAACATACTGATGCAGCTCTGGTGAACAGGCTTTCGATAAATGCTCAAAAAACAAAAGGTGGGACAATTCAACAGACGTTTTCACTCTGTAACCATCAATCCACCCCATCATGTTCATGTGCGCAGCACTCACCCAGTCAAACCAAGACGCATTCTCTCGTTTCTTAAAATCCCTGAACCTTTTAAGGTATAGGGTAGGTGTCTTGCCAAACTTGGCAATCAAAGCAGACTACATGCACTCATACTGACCCCTTTCTTCCCCACTCAGTTTCAGAATACAGTCATATCCAGTCTGAGGCACTTTGCTTAACAAACACTTAGCCCAATCTCTCTTATCAACATCATGAATTGCACAAGTCATCTCAAATGCTTGAATCCATTGGATGATATCAGAACCCTCTGCATACACACCAACCAAATCTTTCATAAACTTGGTTGCTGGGGACCTGACACTCTCAACTGGTTTAGCTGAAGTCTCCACTCGAGCTATCTCTGACTGGATTCGCTGACATTCAGGTCCTTATCTTTGAGCTCAAGAACCCGATTCTTGAGCTCCACTTGCTGTGTCAACTCCTCTTTCTTAAGCTCAGCATCTATTTCCAACTTGCGATATTCAAAGGCCAATAACTCAAGTTCCAAGGAATTTCTGGGGTTTGGAACAGAGAGCAGCTTTCAGATTGATGAAGGAGAGCAACAGCAATACTTCTCTTCCAGCAGGGCCTCAAGGTCAAGCGTCAGTTTCACTCCAGTTACTCTTTGTAGTTTGGACTTCAGCTCTGAACACTTCTGAACATGATTCCTAGCAGTGAGAGGTCCCCAGATATACTGTTGATCTCCCATTCATTCCGCTGGGTCACACTCGAGCATCCAATCACTACGTAGGGCATTCAGCAGTCTGTCAGCCAATCAGGCACACAGTGCATTCAGGCCATTCTTCTCCATCCAGACACTCACAGCACAAAATGTGGATTCGGACAAGTACCCAGCCATTCAACACTACACACTGCATTCATACCAGTTTCAGGCAGGGCTGTCTCAGTCATTGTGTCAAACACCAGAAACCAGACATCCACAACAAGAAGTGCATATTCGTCACACACTCCATTCACCCAGGTCCCACCCACAGGTGTACCCACAACATACGGTCGTTGGGAAGGTTCGAGCCAGTCTGATCGGCACTTCCTCACACTACCATATATGGAACTTCCACCCAACAGCCAGTCAGGGGGTAGGGACAGAGCCAGGGCTTCCCGGGACTTCGGGAAGATCAAAGTAACAGGCGATGGAAAGCAAGAAGCCACGGGGGCCATCTTGTCTCCATCAGGAATCTACTGATTCCAATTACAGGGCCGGGGCATCCCAAAATGGAGAATGCTCAGGGCACAAGTCAATTCAGCACGGAGCTGCCACCAGCCCGTACCCTGCTCTGTGGGCCACACACAGGTGCCCAAAAACATACACTAGGGGCACAGGGTTGTACCTCCACCCATGGGTGCCATAAGGGTATCCCATGGTCCGTTCACTAAAACCAAAGGAAAGAGCTGCACCGCCAGAACTCTCACATGAACTCCTGCGCAGAAAACACGACAAAACACACGATAAAACGCGGTAAAGGACAAGGATACGGAGGCCCTGTCCCTCCGATGCATTTCCAGCATCACAGGCCTTGCTGTGCACTAGAGCGTTATCGCTCATGAAGTGCTACAGAACTGTGTTTGTTATTAGTTAAATTTTTACTGCCTGATACGTATGCCTGCATCCTTACCTGAGGCACACTGTTTAATCTGGATCCCCCGGCCATCAAAGATGGCCAACTCGCGATTGAGCACTGGAATGCCTCATACCATCTCTTGAGGGCCCTTGTGATTGGCTGTTCCCCTTTTACCTTTGCCAATTGGGGTATCCGGCAGGCGAACGCCGGCCCTCACCAAAGGCCCACTCCAGGCCCTGCAGCTGTGTCATGTCCCTCACTTTCCCCTTCAACACGAAGCTGCACAGCTGTTCGGAGCTCCAACACATAGCTCTCAAATCACACGCTTTTGGTGGGTTTCACCCGCCTTGTAAAGAGTTGAGTCACCCGCTAAGCCTCCTGCACGCACATTCATTTCAATGGGCTCTCACCCGCCAAAAACAAAATCGGATGTTTTCAACACAAATGGTTGAGAGCTATGCCAACGTGGTGATACACGTGACTACAGGAGCACCTTCTTCACCCTCCGGTAAGCCCGCTTGGGCCTCGCTTTGCACTAGAGCGTCATCATCGCTCATGAAGTCCTACTAAACTGTGTTTATTATAAGTGCAATTTTTGCTGCCTTATACCGGAGTGCCTGCATCCTCATCTGAAGCATACTCTTTAATCTGAATCCCCCGACAAGCAAAGATGGCCGACCTGTGATCGAGCACTGGAGTGCCTCGTACCATCTCTTGAGAGCCCTTGTGATTGGCTGTCCCATCTTTTAACTCTGCCAATGGGGTTAACCGGCAGGTGAACGGTGGCCCCCACCATAGGCCCGTCTGCTCCCTGTCCACTTTCTGGACGGCCTCGGGGGGGCCCCCTATCCTTCTGACTGGGAAACAACCTGATCCTGAACTCTCCTGGTGCTTGCTGAACATTTCGTGACACTTTTCTGTCCTTGGGGTTCATACGCAACACCACCGCCCATCCCTCTGCATCGTGTTTACATCTGCCTTGCTTACTGTACTGTTAGCTGCGCCCAGTGACCACTGCTTCCATCTGCTTTGCTTACTGTACTGTTAGCTGAGCCCAGTGACCACTGCTTCCATTTGCCTTGCGTTCTGTACCGTTAGCTGTGCCCAGTGACCACTGCTTCCATCTGCCCTGCTTACTGTACTGTTCACTGCGCCCAGTGACCACTGCTTCCATCTGCCCTGCTTACTGTACTGTTCACTGCGCCCAGTGACCACTGCTTCCATCTGCCCTGCTTACTGTACTGTTCACTGCGCCCAGTGACCACTGCTTCCTTCGGCCTTGCTTACTGTACTGTTAGCTGCGCTCAGTGACCACTGCTTCCATCTGCCTTGCTTACTGTACTGTTAGCTGCACCCAGTGACCACTGCTTCCTTCTGCCTTGCTTACTGTACTTTTAGCTGCACACAGTAACCCTTTGCTTCTACCTGCTGTGTTTTTCACTTTCAAGTTCCATTGCTTCTGCTTGCACCCCCCTGTGTGTTCTCCCCCACAACGTCTCTAGCCCCCCTCTGCTGTTTCTCACCCCCCTCCACTTCACCTATGGTGCTCTCTGTTTCTCCTATCTTTTCCAACAGTTTCTCTATTGACTATCCTGCCCTTCTCACTAAGTCTGATAGGAAGAAGTTCAAAAAGGATATCCTGGTTTCCAACCCAGGCCTCCCCATCGCTGGTACCTACACCAGCGCTTCCTCCAGACAGACCCTCACCAACATCTTTGTCGTTCCTTCACCGAACCAATGGACTCTTCATATGGTCTCTGTGCTCTCTCCTTAGTCCTCCTCTCCCATCAATGGTGGCACCTGGTGGGAGGCCCTCCGTGCTTCCTTCCATTCGTCTAAGGCCATCATAAATGTGTACCTCAATGGCACCGTCTTGGTCCAAAGCGCCCAGGTCCACCTCCTCCTCTTTAACAGACGCTTCCTGTGCCTTATCAATTTCCTTTCCTCTCCCGCTGTCCCTTCTCTCCCTTCTTCGGTATACTTGCCCCCACCCTCTACCACCTCTTTGGCACCCTCCTCCTCCTTGGCTACCTTGCCCACTCCTCCTACCTCCTCTGGCCCTTCTACACCTCTGCAGGGAGTACCTCTGATTTGTACCCCTCCCCGGAAGTTATTCAAGGATGGCAACCTTCTTCACCTCGCCACTCTTAACTCTCGCTCTGCTGTCAAACACTCCTCTGACATCTGCCGTCTCCTGGAAGATCACAACCTTGATGTCCTTGGCCTCACCAAAACATGGTTCACGGCCATCTCTGTCATGAGCTTTGACACTCTCCTTCCTGATGGCTACAAGATCCTCTCCATGCCCAGATCCAACCGCTCCGGTGGGGGTGTTGCCTTAATCTTCCCGGAGTGGGTTCCTGCCTCTATCATTCCTATGCAGGCCTACTCTTCCTTTGAATGCCTGGTCTGTAGGCTTTCTCTCTCTCCTGGCCACTCTCTCACAGTGGCTACTATCTACCGACAACCTAGTCCGATCTCCACCTTCCTCTCTGATTGGGCGGACCTCTCCGCCTCCCTCCTGGCCTCGACCAGTCAACTTCTCCTCCTTGTAGATTTCAACATCCACCTGGATTCTTCCTGTCCCGCCACAGGACTCTTTTGTGACCTCTGTGACACGCTCTTCTACTCTTCCCTCTGGCCAGACTCACCCCGCAGGGCATACTCTCGATGTTCTTATCTCCTCTGACCTCCCCCTCTCTAACCCTCTCACCACTCCTCTCTCCTGGAATGACCACTTTCTCCTCTCTTCAACACCTCAGTCCAAGCCTAGCCTCACACTGCCACCCAACTTCTGAGTCATTCGACCCATGAAGCATGTGTCAGTTGAAGCTTTCGCCGCATATTTCTCTCCTCCTCCTGCACCTCTGGCTGACTCACACCCTGACACAACCCTTTCCTTGCTCCACTCTGCTATCTCTGATACTCTCAAGATACTTGCTCCTCTAATGAGGATTTGCATGAAGCCTAAAATCAAGCGCAACTCCTGGTACGACTCCGACCTCGTCACCCTTAAAACGCAAGTGTAGGGTGGATGAGAAGAAATGGTTAGCTTCCTGTACATCCTCTGACAAACTGACCTGCCGCCTACTCCAAAGACAATACCGACGCTCTGTCCTCACCAAGAATAGAGCTCACATCCAAGTCCACGTTTTGGTGGCATCTAACAACTGGGCTGAACTCTTATCTGCAAGTAGATGGCCAATTCTTCCCCAGTCTCTAGCTCTCCTGTGCCCTCCCAGCCCTTCTGTATAGCCATGGCCTCTCACTTCATTTCAAAAACCCAGGATATCCTGCCCACCCTCTCAGCTTCTTCCGCCCCTCCCCCAACTCTCTCCTCTTCCTCCAGGTCCCCATATGGCCACCTCCCTCCATTCTCTGCCTGTCCTCTCTTCTCCCCGGATGAGGTTCCAAGACAAGTCTGATCTATGAAAACTTCTTCTAAACAGGTTCTTCTCCGTTCCACATCGAAACCCTTGCCCCAGCCCTGGCTGACTTCTGCCACCACTTTTTCTCCTCAGGGACCTTCCCCTCCCCTGAAGAACTCTCTTGTGCGCCCTCTTCTCAAGAACCCCTCAGCCGAGCACTCCCTTCCGGCTGACTATCGCTCGATCTCTATCACCCCTTTCCTGGGCAAACTCGTGGAGAAGCTGGCCATTTCCCAGCTTAATCTTCACACTGAATCTGTTGGCTGCCTCCATGACCACCAATCTGACTTTAGAGCAGCAAGAAGCACGGAAACTGCTCTCCTGAACATCCGTTAAGACCTTCTCTCTAGCCTTGATTCTAATCTCCCCTCTGTCCTCATCATACTTGATCTCTCCTCTGACTTTGACATGGTCAACCATGTCATCCTGCTTAACTGACTCTGTGATAACCTGGGAACCTGGGTATCACTGAACATGCTCTGGCCTGGCTGACTTCTTTCCTCTCTGACCAACCCTCCCAAGTCCAACTTTGGTCCTACCTCTCCTCTATCTCACTCTTTACCTGCCGCTCTCTGCACAAATGTCCAGTGCTATGCAGATACCCAGCTCTCCTTCAGGCTCTCCTCTGCCGCCTCTTCTCCCTCTCTCATCCAGGATTGTCTGAACGCAATCCAGGAGTGGTGCACCGCCAAAGATCTATGCCTGAATGCAATCAAAACGGAGATCCTCCTCATCGACTCACCCCCACCCCTCTTTCCCGCCACTCTCTGGCCAGACTCCCTTGGCCCTCCTCTTGCTCCCACCTCCGTGGCTAAGAACCACAGGGTTATCTTTGACTCCTCTCTCTCTTTCTCTCCTCACATTTCCGACGTTGCTAAAAAGTCGAACTACCAACTGCACCTCCTCAGAGGTATTCTTCCTTTCCTCTCTTTCCCCCAGAAGCTCACTGTATCTAGAGTTCTGGTTCTCTCTAGGCTTGACTAATGTAACCGCCTTCTTTTAAATCTGCCTGCCTATACTCTACGCCCTCTGCAACTCATCCAGCACATGACTGCAAGACTTGTCCTTGGCCTCAAGCCCAGGCATCGTATCTCTCCAGCACTGAAATCTCTCCATTGGCTCCCAGTGGCTGCAAGGATCAAGTTCAAGACCCTTTGCATTGTCCACAAGGCCTACTGGGGCCTTGGACCGAAATATCTCCAGCCTTCTCAAGTATCTTCCTACTCAAGCACTTTGCTTCTCCATCTCCAACTCCTTGATGGTCAGGCGCTTTTCTAAGCAACGAGTTGGGGGCATATCTCGCTCTTCGGTCGGCGCCTCCCTCTGGAACAGCCTCCCTGCCTCTCTGAAACTTGAGCAGAACCATCTCTGGTTCGCCAACAGCTCAAGACTTTGCTCTTTGCTTCTGCCTTCTCTCTTCGGCTACCTTGCTGATCTCCTGTCTGATACTGCACTGGTTACATGGCTACCCTCTGAACCACGGGTCCAGGTTCATGCCCTCCCAGTTGCACACCTGCACTGCCCACCCTTGCAAGCCTGCACTTGGAGCTGTATCTGCAACCCTACAACCCCCTATACTTGCACTTATCCATCACCTATTTGTTATGAATGTAACCCTTGCACTGCCACCTGCAGGCCGCACTACCTGTTTTTCATGTTTGATCCTATGTCTTGCACTTGCTCATCCTCCACCTTCCTTGGCACTTCTCCCCTTCCCTCTCCCCTGAACTTGCGCAATCTCAATCTCACTAGGCCTAGTAAGATATTGATCTTGTTCCCTCTTTTTCCCCCCTCCCTCGCCACATTGCGCCTTGAAACACTTGTGCATAGGCGCGATATAAATAAAATATCATATCATATCATATCACCCTGGCTAGCAATGGTATTGGTGGGAAGGCGTAAAGGAACTCCCTCGTCCATGTCAGAGAGAAAGTATACCCTAGAAAGTTCTTCTCTGGATACCTGGATGCAAAGCTTGGGCATTTCGCTTTGCGGCAGGTCACAAAGAGATCTACGTGAGGGTGACCCTATCTCCTGAAATTTGATCTCGTGCAATCAAGCTCCCATTCGTGGGACAAGGAGAAATCCCTGCTTAGTTGGTCCACTAGAACGTTGTCCTTCCCCGGAAGGTGTTCTGCTCTGACATGTACTTTGTGTTAGAAAGCCCACTCCGAGTTTCGGCGCTTCTGCAGATAGTAGCGCTGGCTTGGTGCCACACTGCTGGTTGAGTAATGTATGGAGGTTGTGTTGTCCATTTGTATGGTGACAACTTGGCCTGCTAAGACTGGTTGGAAGGGCTTTAGTGCCCAATCGGATGGCTCTTAGTTCTAGCCCATTGATGTGCAGGTTTGATATTTGTTTTGACCACGTTCCCCTTGCCTTGCAAGTCTCCGAGATGAGCGCATCTGTCCTGAGAAGCAGCGTGGAGGTTGGGGCTTGGAAGGGCATGCCCTGATTCAGGTTGTGTTCTGTGCACCACCAGCTCAGTAGAAATGGTGTGACAGGTGTAAAATGTCCTCCCGATTCCTGTGCCCTGTGTAGGTTCATTGCTTCTTGCATCGCTCTCATTCTAAACTGGGACTAGAAATATAAATAAAGACATCATGCCCAGCAGGGATTTGAAGTGATGTACCGTGGATGAGCGTGCCTTGAGAAACCAATTGACCAGCTGTGCCACTGCCGCAGGATGGGGGTATCTAGTTCCGGAAAAGAGCGGTTTGCGCTGGCGTGAGCACTGACTTGGTGTTGATGGAGAAACTAAACTTCCTGATGGTTTCTTCCATTTTACTGATGGCTACGGCTGTTTACTGTTCTGACTTTGCTTTTATGAGCCAGCCGTCAAGGTGAGGGAAGACTTCCACTCCGGCTCATCTTAGATGCGCTGCTACTGGGGCAAGACACATGATGAAGACCCTCGGGCTGACCTTAGACTGAACAGGAGCACACAGAATTGGAAATGCTTGTCTCCCACTGTGAACCTGAGGTACCGTCTTTGTGCCGGATGTATAGGTACATGAAAATACACATCCTCTAGGCCGAGCGTCGCTAGAAAATTCGCCCTGTGGAGCCACGGTAGGATCAGTTGCAGAGAGGTCATTTTGAACTTTATGCTCTTTACGTATTTGTTTAAAGCCTGCAGGTCCAGGATCGGGCACCACTGTCTTTTCTTTTTCTTGTCAAGGAAGAAACATGAGTAGAATCGCCTCCCTCTTTGATTGACAGGTACCGCCTCTGTGGCAGCTTTTTTCATCAGTTTGTCCACCTCCAGTTTGAGCTGGGTCATTTGGTGGACGTTGCATGGCCACGGTGGTAATGCTGGTGGACGTGTGAGGAAGTCGATGGTGTGTCCTTTGCGCACTATTTGTAGCAGCTATTTGTCCAATGTGTTCTTTTGATATTAGCGTAGATGTTGGCCGATTCTCCCTCCCAATGGGGTGCAATGCGGAGGTGGAGGAGAATCCCAGTCAATTCTGTTTCGATGGCTGGGCCCTTGCTTGGCCTAAGCCACATCTGCCTATGTGCGTATCTAGCGGAGAACTGTTGGTATCTATTAGCTGACTGGTCTGTAGAGGAGGATCGCTGCATGGTGTATGGTATGTTGTATGCTCAAATTGTTCCTGATCCTCCATGAAAGGAACAACAACTGCGCCGGTTTTTGTCCATATCCCTCAGCGAGCTGATGGCTATGGTGGTGTCTATGCCTGTTTTTATATCCTTGAGATGATCGTCGACCTTTCTGCCGAACAACTCTTGACTTCTGAACTGAAATTGGCAGTTTTCATCCAAGCCTGGCGTCTAAGAACCGTACCATGTGCAACTTGCCTGAAGTCAATCCCAGTCGCATCCACTGCAGAATCTATCATGTGGTCCCGATGTAGATTTGCCATCTCTAACAATTGACTTTGCTTCCTCCTGGAATTTGGGGGGCAGGTGATCCATAAATGTAGACATCTTATGCCACAATTCTCTGTCATATCTCGCTGTCATTGCAAGGGCATTTGCTGTTCTGATGGACAAAGACGCTGCATCCGATACCATCCTGCCTACTTCTTCAAGTTTTATGCCCTCCTTGTCTGGAGCGGTCATTAGTGGAGAAGCGGGGTTCGTCAGCTGCTTTCTAACCTCCACTGTGATAACGGAGTCAGGCTTTGCGTGTCCTCATAAGCATAACGGTGCGTTATTTGGGGCCTTATATTTTTTCTCCGGCCTAGCTGCTGTAGCACGGGTGGATAGCGCGTTCGCTAGGATCTTCTCCACTGCTTCTCATATGGTGTCAAGAACGAGAATGGCAGTAACCGTTCTGCTTCTCTTGTCTATGTGCTGGTACGGAGCTAACTTTTTCTCCTCACACGATACTTGAAGATCAAACATTTGTGCTGCCTTTGCTAAGATGGAGTGGCACGAGGCAACGTCATCTGGTAGTGAAGAGATTCTTGGGGGAGTCCTGCCTCTGTTTTTTGATAACTTAGTCGTCCCATTCATCGGCTTCTTGCTGGGTTGAGTCCTGAGGAATCTCCCCCTCTTCAGGATCATCAGACAGTGTGAGAAATCCCTGTAAGGGTCATCCACTTGATCCTGCCAATCGGTTAAACACAGAAGGGATGGGGCCCTGGTGGCCTTGTTGGAGAGATTCTTGCCTGTCTCAGCGGGGGAGAGATGCTTCTTTGCCTCCTGGGAGAGACACTGCCTCTGCGCCGGTGAGATGCTTGTTTGCCTTTTGGAAGATGACTCCTGGGTAGCGACAGACAATCTGTGTACCTCTTGTGTAGTGCTGGCATCTAAGCGCGCTCTTTGCGTCCTTTGAAATGAGTCCATGATATTCTACAGGTACTGCATTAAAGATGGTTGAAAAGGGTCCTAAGTGTCTTCTGAAGTTGACTGCCACGGGAGCTGTACTCCTTGGGTACTGATTGTGGCCTGTCTGGGTGTCTTCCAGGCCTGAAGACTCCTCTTGCAGGACAATATCAGGTACCTTGACCATTTCCTTGACGGGGGATAGGTTAATATTGGAACATGATGTATGTGGTACTGACAGAGTATGTTTTTCACTCTGTCCCATGGACAGAGGAGGTAGCAGTGCATTTCTCCTCTTTTCTGTGGACGGGGTGGTAGTCATGGATGGATGGAGTTTTTCCCTTGGATGAGACTTTGCTCAATTGTGTATCAGCCGTTAACGTATTTGTGGACGAATGATGTTTGGAACTAGTCGTGGACAAGGGATCCTTTACATTCATCATGGATGAGGGGTCCTTTATAGTACTCGTGGATGAGGAGATATTTATGGAAGTGGTGGACGAAGGGTCCGTCGATGACGTAGACGAGGGCTTTTTCATGGATGGCGGATTAGCCGTGGACAAGGACTTTCCCGTTGACGAAGATGCCTTTGATGATGAAAAATGTTCCTTTGTGGACGAGGCAGGCGTCGATGATGATTTAACCGTAGACGAATTGGCCACTGATGGAGACACGACTGTAGACTCCGTGGATGTCTCCTTAGTAATAGTCGGGGCTTCTTACCTGCCCTTTTAGATGTTGCCTCTCCAAAAATAGGGTCTTTAGGAGCCCTGAGCTCCTCAAAGATAGTCTTTGACTCCCCCTTTCCCTTCGTCCTTGCCTTTGCAGGAATGGCTCTCCCTCTCTCCACTGATGAAGCTCCCCTCTGGGAAGCATGCTTCTCAGGGGTCCTGTGTGAGGTGACAGGAGCTATCTTGACAGATTCCTCATCAGAGGAATGGCACTTTCTCTCCAGAGCCTGATGCCGAGGAAGTCTCCTGTGCCTGTCATGTAGGGTATTTTGTGTGAAAGTCTGACAAATGTGATACCCATGGATGTCATGTGGGTAAAGACAGTATATGCACTCCTGGTGAGGGTCTCTGACAAAGAACCTTTTTGGAGCACCTGAGGCAGTCCTTGAAGAGAGACGTTCTCCCCTTTGATGCACTATCAGTGCCTGGGTCTGCCATGGCCATGAAGGGCCTTATGCAGGAACTTTCCACAATGATTTGGAGGAGTAAACTGAAATTTCCTGAGCTGCAAAACACAGGCTGTGTAAAGCAGATACAGATCTCTAAAACATATTAGAAAAATGGAAAAAGATGTCAGAAAAAACACTGGTTTATTAAGAACAAGCTCAGAGAGCTGTGGAGGATGCCTTAGGCACTTTACTGCAGTGAGAAATCTGAAGATGGCTGCCTGGGGTGGAGCTTTAACCCTGCCATCTCATTAGTTAGGGTCAAAAGGGACCAAAATGAGGTGGAGGGACTGTACAAGTGAGTTCTTTTCAGGTATCAATGGCAATGTACATGTTTCCTATGCAATTGTTTTTTATATTACTGAGGATTCCCAGTCTGTCGATGGGGAATATTATAGTGTTGGGAATCTATGAAAGATCCAATGTTGGAGAAGAACCGGGTCTTCGTTAACATGTTTCACTTAGCTCTGTTTAAATTGACAGTGGAAGCGCCCTCTTCACAGACCTCCCCAACTCCACTCTTGGCAACCATGAGGCTGCTTTCGACAAAGCAGTGCAACTGATCTCACGGATGTGCAGCTCGGACCACATCACCCCCACATTGGTGTACTTCCATTGGCTTTTCACCAGGATCATGCCCAATTCAGATTGCTATCCATCATTTGGAAAGACCTCCATACACCAGCAACCCAGACCACATGAGAAGCTACACCTTGCAGACAAGCCACACTACCGACAGCGCCAACATACTGATTCAGGAGACCCACAAACAAGGCAGCCATAAAAAGCACCTTCACAGCCCATCCTTCCACTCTCGAAATTCTACACCCTGCGATCTGTGACTCACACCTTCCTTACAGACCTTCAGGAAAGAGCAGACAACCATACTGTTACCCGCTCAAGACAACTAGCCTACTGTGACAGCTACACCCAATCAACAATTACCACAGGAACTATTGTGACAACTCAGTGATAATATGTAGTAAACATGTCTCTGGGTGTAAGTCACCTATATTTACAGAGTAAAACACTCTGCTTCCACTTAGGGGAAGGTGCAAATTATGTAAACACTCACAAAAAATGAATGTAGAAAAATAAAAACATCGGCATCTTGAGTTCAGAACGATGCAGCCATTCCCTGGGGAACCCCCTACAGGCAATTGATAGCCCTATATATTAAGGGCATCATCACAAGCCCCACCTATATTTGTGTCACATATTACTGTCAAAGTGGTAGAACTGGCAGCTGATTTACTGAAATACCACTGGGGGTATTTCAGAATATCTTCATTCACCCTGGAACCTTTTTTCAGGCCTTTCCATCCTCATCTTGAGAATGGAAATGGATTATGTACAGTGACAGAAAATACCACTTTTGTACTTTTTTATAATGCAATTACAGGACTTAAATTACCATTCTCTGCTTTACATTGCAGAGTAGGTGACAAGGTGGACATCAGAGATGTCCCCATTTTACCCCCTTTGGATGCCCCCATGTAGAGATTTTTTTCCCCATTATTCAAGAGAAGCGTTTCCATATACTACAGAAATTACACTTTTCAAAAAGCTCTATGGACTGGTTATAGATTCCTTTGCCACCTCTTGCAGGAAGGTAAACATTTTAGGTATGACGGCGGAATTTTCCTTTACCGTCTGCGATTTTCCTTTGGAATACAACCCGGTGTAAATACAAGGGCTGTAATGTTGTGGGTGCTAAATGAGGCAGTATAATTGTGCCTCTTTTTGCATTACCACCCCAGCTGTAAGAAGGCCATTAATGTAACATGTTTCAATTCCTACTAAGCCATTTTGAATCCATCTTGTGTGTGGCTGTTCTCTTGTATGACCCCAAGGCAGCAAACTCAGCACTCAATTTGGATTAGGGTTCACTACCAGACTAGTCCTCATCACACACATATAGGCGCGAGAAGGGCCAGGCAAAAGCGTTTGATGAAGACTAAAGTTGTAGAACGGCATATAAATGTTAGTGCTTCAGTGCCATTTTAAGATAAGTCTATTTTAAAGGACATTAGATTTGAAATAGCTGTAAGTGTCATCATCAGGGTCTACATAACTCTACACAAAATGGTGGAACCTGATAGCCTTTGCCTCGGTTACTGGATGTTCCCTAGCGGGCAAAATGGTGCCAAGCAGTGCCAGTGGGAGCACTTATTGAGCAAATACTGATGTAATGACTTGAATGGCAGGAGGCAGAGAACTCCATTTGCATTGTCTGTAAGCAGCAGATCCCTTGATCCACAGGGCTTTCCACTCTCCACTGGCTCCTCGTTAGCATTTCTAAAAGCAACAATTCACACTTTTAATAAAGTCCCTTTGGCAAAGGTGTTGTTTTAATAATTGCCAATCCAGAAAGCATCACATGGCATCACGTCTTCTGAGAACTCCCGACGTAGCCCAGGGAGGACAGTTCGGTAACATGCTAACAAGTCCTGTGTCTGGTGATCTCATTAATTAATTGCCCTCATGAGACTTGGTAATTTGGGAGTATTTCTTTCCACGTTTAACAAGGTATTGAGAGCACTGCAGAAGGTGGGTTAATGTAAGCATCTACAGTGTAGGCGATTTTGTTAGCATTACTGAACGCCCCCTCCCCCTTGATGGGATTGAAGAATGAACCTACTCTTGGACACCCCCGTCCCCCTAGAACATTACATGCAAAGGATCGGATCTATTCAGAATTGCATTCCCGGTGCACATGTGATTTTAAATGCAATGCTCGACCTCTGCCCAACTCCTCTCATATTTTCCACTGGATTCCAATTGATGTCAAGAGTCACTTGATGAATATCTATGTTGTCTATCAGTTGTGTGTTAGCTTTGCTTCTCTAACCACCTGGAGTCATAACGGCATGTTCACGCTGTTCAGAATCAATGTGTAGTTGCCACAGTGTGCTTCCCTTGTGTTCAGCTGGGGTGTGTTTACCAAGCTACCATTGCTTACATAGATATTAATAATAATAATAATTTGCATTTATATAGCGCTACGAACCCTCCGGCATCTGAGTGCTGCTCATTACCCATGGTGTGTGGTGTTCCTTTAACGACCCTCAGAAGGGTGAAAGGCTGAGTTTGGCCCTGCTGGGATTCAAACCTGCGTCGGCAGGCTCTGCAAGGATGTCAAAGCGAGCGCTCTACTCGCTGAAACTGACTGGTTATATTCTCCATCTTATTTAAACTCAATATACAAGTTTCAACCTTACCCCGAGTATCCCCCTGTGCCCCTTTCACCAATTGTAGCCATGTTGCCCATCTACACAGCAGATGCTGCTTACTTCCTAAGAATAAACTCATCTACTGCGCTCCTTCCGGTATCTTTGTTTTTTCTTACTGTCATTTCTGTGGTGCTCACAGACCAATGGGCTTCTCAGAGCTGGGCAACAACAGAGGAAGAGGAGCCTCTTAAAAGAGCATGGTTGCTCAATTCCACGAACATCCTCAGAAGGAACTTCCATATTTTATCATTTGGGACTTGGAAAAGCACCCCATGGCTTTAGAGAATTTGAAGTGTAGGATGGTTCCCGAACATGTGTGTTAGGAAGATTTATGCCTGGCCAATGACAAGGGATTTTATGCCAAAGGTGTTTAGGGTCTGTGACGTACTACGCTTTAAACAAAATCTGTTATCTCACCGGAAGCCAGTGCGGCTTCCTTGAGACAGGGTGAAACGAGCCCACCTGGGAGTGTTTGTTACCACTCTTGCTGGTGTGTTCAAAAGGACCTGGAGGTTTGATTGGCCGCAAGGAGTAGGATGTTGCAATAAATAAGTTAAGCTCCAATCACGGCCCAGGCCGTGGTAGCGCTGATAGCTTCTGGCAAAAAGGGCAAGTCTAGCAAATGGACAAGGGAGCTCTCACGGGCTTTGCATGCTTCTGTATGCATGTTGCTAGATCAGCGTTCGGGGCATGCTTATAAGTATGATAAAACTTCTCTTGTAATAGCTCAGGAGATCAATAATTTCTTTGAGACTCAACTAGCCTGCCATAATCCTACCTTCAAGAAAGTCCAAGTACAATGGGACCAAGGCAGCAGTCTGGGTCCCCAGACAATCTGAACGTAACATGTGTGTCGTCTACATAATTCTGGAATGGCAAATCGTGAAGAGGCTTGAAGTACCTTGAATAATATAATACAATACTGGGAACAAATAAGACCCCTGGGTCACTCCACATTCAACCAAGAAAGGGAACCCTTAATTCAGGAAGTTCTTTTGGTGTGGAGGGATTCAAACCATTGTCCATAAAGGTTTGCCGATAGCCAAACTTATTGTTTCTCCCACATTTTTCTTTCTTAACATCTTTGCTTCGATGTTGTTTCAAGACACTAAAGTTAAAGGCCCTTTTCGCCAGACTGTGTTTCGCCTACAGTCCTTGTAGGGATGATTATATATTTCTGGTGTTCTCAACTTTAGAAAATTATCTATCAGTATTTCCTGGTCTAACATCTCTCCCTAGATCCTCGTGTGTGCCTTTTTATTTCACAATAAGAGCATAATTTGGTTTTGCCACAGTCTAGACGCCTGCATAGATTCAATGTGTTTTGGTACATGGACTGCATGTGAGTATTCCATTTGTATGTATTGCTTTGAACAACCCACAGTTGCAGCTGAAGACCGCTCTTGGGAATGAAAGACAAGTGCTTGAATCATGATACAGAAGAAGAAACCAATAAACCTGGTACTGACCTAAGAGCCGAGGGGTGGGGTGGAGGTAAGGGATATAGCTAGTTGCCCACAGATGTAGAACCAAAAGTGCCTGGGCAACGCCAGGAGGAGGCCGAGCAGATGGGAGCAAATGTAGATGTAGACGGCCTGCCCCTCAACCATTCATAGGTCGAGGGACAAAAGGGGGAACACAGGAAGGAGGAAAGCAGAGCGAAGGACATTGTCTCCCACATGCTCTTTAGGCCCAGCCTCTTCTCAGGATTCACAACACCTACTCCTCACCAATACATTCAGATGCCAATCTGCACCAATGCAGCGAGATCCCCTTGGAAGCAACACGCAGTCCATACAAAGCCTCCCACATTCCTCCCAAGCTGGCTCAATCGTCTAGAGCTACAAGAGCCCACTTTCATCTGTACCATGCTGAAAGTCAACCAGCACACCCTCATTGTGGTGGGAGAGCAATAGAAATGGCCTTGAACATATTTCTTGGAGCCTCTGTATCTCATGGCTGCAATGTTGACATCAATTCTCATGACAGAGAGGAGACAAGCCCTGGGATGCCCACCTGCATAGCGGCTGCTATTTAGCTCATGCAGCTTCTTTATGAGTCACGATCAGGTGCACTTAACAACAACTGCTCAATGCATTAACCTTGTTGTGATTGCTTTTTGAAGATTTATTTTATTCATTTAATAACAAGAAAAGCATAAAACCCTAACCTCAAAGGTTAACAAGAAGCTGGCTATCACTCTTTGAGGTTTGTGTCTTATGATTTAAGACATCCAAAAATGAATTCAAAGGGTTTGGGCCAGACATCAGTGCAAGCATTCATCTGGCAGGGCAAGACCCCGAGGACTAAGAAGACTACTCTCACCTTACCTAGGGAAGAAGGGGTCTTTGGTCTGCCTGATTTCCGCCTTTACTTTACCGCAGCTCAGCCTAGGGTACTTTTCTAGAACACATGAAAGAGGGCAAGGGCACTTATTGGACCTATCTGGAGGACTTGGATGCTCACCCGCTTAAGGGGAGAGACCTCCTTTGGGCTCCATGAAGGGTCATTCCGAATAGGTTGAAGAATCACCCAACGTTAGGGGTAGTCTGGGCACTCTGGAGGGAGGGGTCTCACACCAGCCACCTGACAACATGGCCCTCCCCGCTGACCTAACTGTGGGGCCCCATATTCAGGTTGGCTAGCAGGGGATTCAAGAGGGCGCAGGCCTGGTCGGACAATGGTATGGAAAGGGTGGGCCAATTGTTCAGTGAAGGAGACTTTCTACCATATGAAGAAATAGGAGAGGCGCTGGGCCGGGGGACAATCTCTAATTTCGAATATCTCAGGCTGAAGGGCATCCTATGTGAGCACATTTGGGATCAAAAACTAAGGAGACCTCTGACCCCCTTTGAGAAAATGATAGACTCAGCAAATTCAAGGAAGGGGATGGTGTCTAAAATGTACAAGATATTGAATACCAACAATCTCACAGAAAGAAGAGGGTTCTGAAGTGACTGGAAAGGCCTGGCAGGGCAGACTCTCTCAGACGAGGTATGGAACAAGGTTTTCAAAATAGCCTTCCATGGTAACCTGTTCACGGCAAATATGGAGCACAATTTAAAGGTCCTACGGGGATAGCACAGGGACCTGCTAAAGCCATCAAGGATGTTCCCGGGGATTTCGCCGAAATGTCCAAGGGGATGGGCCCAGCTGGGAACGAGGGAACACGTGATGGAACTGTCCGCAGATTTAAAAATTCTGGGTGGACATGAGTGGTCACCGGGGACTTACTCCCACAAGACCCATTGATGCCATTACTAGGCCTGCCCCCGAGGGACTCTGACATATACAGATACCCCAGAATGTGGGAAACGATGCTGCGGGCGGGGAGGGTAGCACTGGCGCAGAAGTGGAAGAGCCCGCTTGCTCCATCTCAAGAGAACTGGCAAGGTAAACTGAAGAACATGTTCCTCATGGACAAATTGACTGCAATGGTAAATGATGACTCAGCCACCTTTCGATCAAACTGGGACGGGGTGCGACAATCATGGGGATGGGAGGTATACTGAGCAACTGATAATTGGATGGTCCTGAAATGGGGAAGGGGGGCACTGAGAGTGGGAAGTGGAAGAAGATTCAGGTGGGGAGGTGTAAGGAGGGGAGAACCACTATCCAGCACAAAGTCGGCAAACCATAAAACACCTTGAGAGTCATTACCAGGCAAGTTCTCAAGCACCGGCAAAGAAGTTCTCTTGGAAACTCTTACCTTCATCGTATAATGCCTACTGTCAAGTTCGAAAGGGTTCAAGTTCTAGGAAACCCCAGTTGTAGGGGGAGGGTGGACAGGCTGGACTGTGAGTTGGAAATGTATGAAACGTAAAAGAGCTGCCCCGGTTGTTATTGTTATTGTTTAACCTAAAGTTAAAAAAAAAAAAAGGTTTTGGGGATCCACCACAAAAGAACGACTTCAAGGGTAGAACTAAAAAAAAAAAACATGTTTGCCATATGGTTTTTCATTGCGTGTGACAACTTTGAGTTGTGAAGGTACTGATCCGTTACCTCCTTGTCCGGATTCCTTTTTGGTTTGGGTACAAAGTACTATTGCAGGATGGGCTCTTATTGTACCCCTTTGGCCCCCATTTACCTGATGAAGGCACTTCAGGTGCATGACACATTGGGTATGGTTTCTTTTTTGTTGCTAGAGATGGGGGCGGGGGGATGTCTGTGCAAACCCCTGATGGTCTTTCTGGTTAGCATCAGTTTTTACTGGTGGATTTGCCTGATATCATCTTGGCAGTTCAAAGGGGTTGTCTTCCTCCAGGCTTGCCTGACCTGGCATTAGGGGAAGAGGCTGATTTGCCTGATATCATCATGGCAGTCTATAGGGTTTGTTTCCTTCCAGGCTTGCATGACCTGGTGATGGCTGACCTCAACTGACCTGGAGAATTGGTTTCTGGGAAATAATTTCAATATCGGTAGTCTTTGCACTGATCTCTCTGTGGCAGTTCACGATGGAACGGATCTCCAGGAAGTGCAGTATGGTGCTCAAGCATATGGATCATGAGGGGACGTTTGAATTGGTGCATTCTTCTCTTACTACTGTTGAAATGGAGAGATGGCAATGTGTGATTGCCATTTCAATTGTAGATGAATGAAGAGGAGATTCTGGAACAAGCAGCAGTGAATGATGCATCAGTGGTTGATAACACAGCAGTTTCATTGCAGAAAAAGGGGAGCTACCTGTAGGGGTAAAAGCTAGCTGCAGCCTTGCAGGGTATTGGGAATGTACTAAGTGTAAACTACTTTTCATCTATGAGGTAAGGATGATTCTGACCACAAGCAATCACGTATTGCCACACTTACAATGTTAGATATATGATTTGTTGCCCGCATGCAAAGTATCTACAAGGATAACAGAACACAGACCCAAAATACATATAAAGCTCTTTCTGCTCCACTGGTTCAGCATTACATTGAAAGGAATAATTCAGATGGTGACCTAGAATGGATAGTAATAGACATGTTGGCACAAGACAAACAATTATTCGACAGACTTCAGAAGTTGGAACAACAGTGGATCTATCGCTTAAATACACCGCAGATAGGATTACATTAAGAACTCCACTGGTCTGCATTATTAAGTTAACATTGAGTCAAAATTCTCATCAGTTCTTTCAACATAACTGCAGCCATTTCAATTTCCTGGGGAAATTGCATGAACTACATAGGTCTCCTGCAGGGCTGTTCAATTGTCTTAATGAAGAACAGCTACTTATAGGCCAGTTTATTTGTAGGATGGGACCGCATGAGTCCTGGATCTATTAACGACCTGTCAGCTGAATTAGTGTTCCCACAGAGCTCTTATTACTGCAAGCGTCAATGGTGCAGTACCGTTTATCCACAAGTTTAATGCTTGGACAATAGTGGTTTCCAAAATCGCTGCTAGATGTTCCTACCCCGAACAGCTATGTGCAGTGCACTTTATATGTGGGCTGTGAAAATATGAGGTTTCGACAGTCATGTGATCTAATTGGTGTTTTCACGCTGCATTACTAAGTGTCCAATATGGAATGTTCATGCTTTTTTTAATAACAGTTGTCGGTTAATGGCTCAAAGTTTAAGAGATGTTTTTCAGCCGTTCCACTGGGTTTCCAACATGGCCGCCAGCTGTATCTTTTCGGAACACTGATGTGTGATCTAGTTTACATGTTGGCAGGGACAGTGGTGACAAGACTGAGGTGCTGGTGGTGGGCCCTCCTTTGGGCAAGGATTTCTGGACTCTTTTCTGGCCCTCTTCTTTTGGTCCGTTTTCCACTCCGGTTTTGGTTGTAAAGGACCTTGGGGTTAAAATGTCAGCCTCCTTCTCTGCCGAAAATGAGCTTAGTACTGTGTGCCAGAAAGGTTACTTCCAGGTAAAGATTTTGCTAAGGTCCTCCCATTTATTTCAGCCCAGTATAGGGTTATAGTAGTTGCTTCCCTTGTTCTACATTTACTGGATTATTGTAACGCTCTCTATTTGGCACAGTCTGTCCATTTGATTCAGCGGAACTCTGCAGTGAGAGTAGCTTGCGGGACGCCTAGGCGTGCTCATATCACTCCTGTACTTAGTCATCTGCACTGGCTTCCTGTGGCTTAGTGCATTCAATGTAAGTGTTTGTGCCTGGTCCATCGCGTCTCTTATGGTATTGGCGCAGAGCACATGCAAGCAAAATGTTGTCCCTACATTCCTGCCTGGGCCCCTGCTGATGCTTGCTTGGTTTCGATCTCTCGTGTTAAGTTTTCTCGTATTGGAGGTCGAGCTTTCTCTATAGCAGCTGCTGTACTTTGGAACTCTCTTCCTTTGTCACTTTGTCACTTTGTACTACTGCGAACCACCTGCTATTTAGGCAGTCCCTAAAGTCCTATCTGTTTTAATTCTTCTGGTGCTTCTTGCTGTTTGCTTGTCTCATCCATTTGCTGCTAGTGCCAAGATGCCATTTGGCGGACGTTGCGCCCTACAAATTCTAATAACAAATATGAGGTTTGGGCACATTGGGTTTCCGTTACCTAAATCAGTGTTCTCGTGGAGCACCTTAAGCTACACGTGTATCTTGCGTTGTACTAGTAAGTGAAGAATATGGATTTTTATTTTAACAACAAACAGTTGCTGGTTATTTCCTTAAAGCTCAGGATTAGCTTTTCAGCAGCTTAGCAGGATCTTTTTTATTTTTCTTGCTGCTTACAGGACAATCTGGGAACCATACTGTGAGTTCAATCAGGTAGCATTCTTTCTAAGACACAAATTGCTTTTGTGTGCGGTTTCTGATTCCAATATGCCACGCCTCGTAAGAAGCACACTGGTGCAGCAACCATGTTTGCCGTGAGATCGGGACAACAGAGTAGGATCAATGCCCATTCAAAGCAAGTGTATTCACAAGAACAGTGTGTATTTTTGTGTATTTATATAAATTAGTTTGATCTGGGTCTGACCTTTAGGTGTGTAAAATACAATAATATGTTTATATTTTTTGATTAATTCCCATCCTGGTGAAGAAACATTATGCCCTGAGAAAGGCTGGGCCATGGAACAAACAGGCTGTGGCAGCCGAAACTTAATTTGGCTTTTTCAGTGATGTAGAAAATGTTCAAATATTCGTTTTTGAACAGGGTGATTTGTGTAGAACCCTGTAATTCAAATGGATCCAGACACATGTAAAAAGAATAGGGGTCTGGTTTACATACATTTGTAAACATTGTGATACTTGTAAATTACCTTTATGTCATGTTGCAGATGTAATTGTGTGTTTGTTGGTGATGTTTGTATATGTATATTTTGTGATCATTGTATTGTGGTTCATGTCACTAGAGTGTTTTTAAAAATTTAAATTCAGACCTTTAAATTTCACAATGCTATAGTATTGTGGTTGTAGAAATCAAACAAACTAATTAAATGATTAAAGGCATTTTTGCAAAAAGGTGTTAATGTTCTTATAAATGTTTTTCCATTGCCAAATACGTGAAATATCCCTCAAAAATGGATTTTCAATAAGTCACACTCAATGGCACTGTTATTGTGTTTCAGCTCTAAGCACTACATAAAAGACAATGAAAGTGTGTTACAATAATGTACATTGAAATTGGATTGATATGTTTTTGTTTGCATATGCCTCGTTTAAAGAACTTGTGCGTTTGTTTTATGTTTTTTTATGTGTCAGAGACTTTGAAACTAGCTGGTCTGGTATTACGTTGTGCTTAATACATTTATTGTACTACTTCTACTACTAACGCATTTATATGAGGTACCTGCTGGGGCGCACCTAATGAAGGATTGACAGTCAGGCATTCAAATGTATAGCCACTGGACTACCATCCTGAGTAACCTCAAAATGTGCCACCCTGCAACCTTATGGATCTGCAGGGACTCATTTGCAGAGGGAATTTGGGCTTACAACCTGCAAAGAGGTATTCATCCAGTCAAAAGAGTCACCAGTGCTTAGAAACCATTACTAATTGCTACCCTTTAAAAGTATCTCTTACAATCTTCTAGCATTAAAGTCAGGTCGGTCCATTGGGATGGAATACTCAGGCACACATAGGTGTGATATTAACAGGTTGCTTTATTGTCTAGCTCAGAGGGAAAGAAAAAGAAGCAATGAACCCTGTCTTTTGTATTTCCCAAGCACCCCACATAGGAAGATCAGTACCACCCAAGAGTATCTGGAGGCTGCTTTCTGGATCTGAGATTCTTCCAGCTAGAACCATTTGGAACTCTTGCGTAGGGATGGGTTAGAGGATATCCTAAAGGGAGGGCATGCTGCTCAACAGAGACAAGCCTAAGCATAACAGTGTGACAAAGGAGTATTAAAGTAAAGTAAAGTAAAGTAAAGATCAGCTAAAGATCCAAGAATGTATCCAATCAAGCAGGCAGCCCATAACTTCTTCCACCCTGTAGACTTGCAGGGGTCCCCAGATTTTTAAGGGCAGGTGGCTCTTTTGAGATAAGCGCTATGACCAGGGTGCCTAGTCTTCAGACAGACTAGAACAACTTCCCACTCAGACTTACTCATCCCAGGCAAGCCTCATCACCGAAGACTATATCTCCTTTATTTTGACTATCAGCGTTCAGTAGTACCAACCGACCAGAGTGTAATCCAACACAAACTCCTGGGTGGTGTGAAGGCATGAACCACCAAGACACAGACAAGAAATTCAGAATTCAAAACCAAATATTTTATTAACTTAAATATCAGGATTGAAAAGGCCTAACTTGCCCTATACGAAGGTGGGTTTTCCCTACCTAAATAAAACTAAGGAAAGTCTAAGTCAAAGAGTTCAACTTGGGAATCTTGGGAATCAATGGGAATCTTGGGAATCTATGTCCAAAACCTATACTTGCCCTCACAACTGAGTTGCCTAAATTCTGAGCTTCTTCTAGCTCCCTTCCCCAAGTGTAAAACAGTACCACGAAAAAGTCTCAGAATGACCTTCCTGGGAATTAAGATGAAATATTCTTAATCAAGACTTGGGGTTCCCTTCCCCAAGTTCTAAGCAACACAGCTCAAACATCTCTGTTCTCACTTCAGCAAATGCCTCAAACCTCAAGGGTTCCTCACCCGAAGATGTTGCTGAGAAACACAGGTCAAAAGAAAAGTATCCTTATCTTCTTAATTTTAATTTCCAAAGTTCAGTTATTTTGGTTTGCAAAAATGTGTTCCAATAGTTTGTAAGCTTTCACACAAATTGACATCAATACTGCTTTAACTTTTAAAGTGTCACTGTAAATCAAGCTTCAGCATCTTTTGTCTGCAGATTCTTAAACATCACCTTCATTTTGGAACTCGGCATACTGTGGTTTGCTTATTCTTTAAAGTTATTTTCATTTCAGAGCTTCAACATACAATGGTTTGCTTGTATTTGAGGTTCTGTTCCCTTTCTGGATCCCAAATATCTTAATTCTGTTTGTTAACAAAGTTTTGATTCAGTTCGGTATTCTATAATTATGGGTTTTGCCTATAGCTCATTTCCCCTTAATCTGTTGTTCATTATTCATTAATTTTGCTTTAATTGAATTGCCCAGTGTTCGCAAACCTTCGGAAATGTGTTTCTTGACACACACAACCACTCCGTTACAAAGTATTCCTGGCAGTTCGGTAATTGACAATGAAAGGATTGGAGACTTTCGAAAACGTGTTCATTTGAGGCACGGGACCTTTCTGAGACAAAGTATTCCTGAATGATAAAGTTCAATGACTTCTCATTCATCAGAAATTCAATGGTCACTTTAACAGTTTTTGCTGCAGAACGGATCACACAGCATTCTGCTTTTAGTGTCATGGCTCCAGCACCTGCCCTTGACCCTTCGACACAGGGGAACAAGCAATTTGAGCAAAAGCTAAAGGGACATACTTCCCACACAGCTTCCTTTACCCCAACCTGCTCCAGGAAGCCCCAGCTCCCATGCCACACTTCCATGGACAGTCTCTCTCTTTAGTCCTCAGCGTCTCAGCGTCTTTCTCCAACAAGAGTCGCTGCTGCTTGCACCAGCCTCCTTGCTGCTTCTCCTGTCGCTCTCTTTCCCATTTGGCTGGTTTCCTTGTATACACCTGCGGTCCCTTGACAGGCAGCATGTGTGAAGGTCCAATTAGCCCTGCCTGGCCACAATCAAAGGTACTGCCTGACCCTCACAGCTCTTACCAGGCATCTTCCTCATCGCAGTAACAGAGTGGTAAAAGAGCATAGTCTTCATTGTTCTTAGTTGCCACTTCTTCGTGCCAGTACAGTCAAGTGTCAAATGTGGAGAAACGAGGGGAAGTGGCTTATAACAGCCCATGAAGGTTGGGGAAGGGTTGGGTTGGTTGTCAATAGGGAAAGGGGGATACCATATCTCACCCAAGGGCACCCCACTCCCAGTCCCCAAGGACCCTCCATCCAGGGTTTCCTCCCTCGCTTCTCCGCCCCATAGTCAGGATCCAATAGCAATGGCCTATCATTGAGTTCAGCAGGTCACTGACATGGTTTTTAGCGTTTCCCAGCATTCTTCTTTCACAATGATGTCATCCTCGTTGTGGCTTGAGATCTTACTTGTGGTTCCTTGTGTTGCAACCTGGGAAAATGCTTATGGAAACCTTCTCCTACAGCTTTCTCTGTGGATAAAGTTGGTAAGTATTTTTCCCCTAACAGGTACTTTCAGGAATGACTTACTCCTTCCTACCTGGATTTTCAAGTCCTGCCAGGCTTATTTATTTAGACTGGTGGCCTCACAACTTCGAGCAGGGTCTCAGATTTAGCAAGGCTACTTTATTTGAGCTTTAAGCTTGCTTGCAAATTGTACCAGAGTCTCGACTCTATTGCACCGGATCACTAACAGCTTTAGGGATGTGGGGTGGGGTAAATGCCCATCTCTATGCCCAGGTTCTCAGTAGGTCAGCCCACCTATACTGCCTTCTCAACCTGGATTCTCCTATACTACACTGGCTTAGCCAACTCCCTTTTCGTGTTCTCTGCCTCTAGCTGGCCTTTTTCATCTTGCAAGCCCAGGTTCTGCTCCCCTCATTCTCCTTTTCTTACTCTCCCTGCGTGGCCCTTTTGGCCATTGCAGGTTGTGCTGTCCTGTACCTCTTGCTAACTCTCCTTATTATTGCAACACTCCCTTGCAGGAATCCAGTCTGTCACTTACCAAACGAGTCAAGTGAATTGTTCTACACAGGGGTTCATAGGGTGATTGGTATGGGAGCTCAGATTTGCGGGTAGATTCATGTAGTGCAGTTTGCCCTTGCTTGATCTGGCAGATGGGGAGCAGGTGCAAGTGGATCTAGGTCACCTGGCCTAAGCACCACCCACCTTCTTAGCCTTGCCTCTTCCTTCCTCCTTTAACTCTTAGATTAAGGGCATCTTTCGCCCGGGCGTTCGAAGTGAAGGGCAGATGAAGAAAAGGGCAATTCCTGTTTGGACTAGGAGGACCTAGGGCCCGAACCCCTCCTCAGAAAGCAGGTAAGCATGCACCAACATGTGTTTACTCCCTCTGTCCCCACAGGCCATCCCCACCCCCTCTTTTCCCCCCGTGTTGTTCCCTTGTGCCCCCCACCCTTCTCGCACACAGGTGTTGACTGTTTTGCTTGATTCTCCTACCTTGCTCCCACTCTGTCCCCCTCCAGCCTACTTCTGCAGGAGTCTGTCCTGATACATTCTGGTTTGACCATCAACGTCTTGTGGCCAATGCTGGACCTGACTTTTATGGACTTCATTGTTTCACGGTGCGTCACCCTTTCTCAACTCTCATGCTGGACTTCCTTTGCATCCTGTATTCATGGTGACCCTGAATCATGCTGTTCCCATCTTCATCTTGTATCCTGACTTGCATCATTATGTGTTACTACTGACTTCTGCAATTGTATTTGCTCTCCCCTCTTGCTTCCCCACTCTTTTTGACTGCTTACTCTCTGTTCTCTCCTCCTCTCCCTTTCTCTATCTCCTCCCCTCCTCCCCTTACTTTCCTCTATGCACTTATCAGAATTGTCCCTGTACCTAGTATGATAGCAACATCGTCTGTCTCCTCACCCCTCCCCTTACTTGTTTCCCCCCCCCCAGCACTATCTGAAGTGTTGTCAGGCCTAGTACGATAGTCGCTTGTTTTGTTCCTCCCCTCCCTTTCTGCACCCCTCTCCCTCACCTTTTATTTTTCTCCAGCTCTACCAGAAATGTCATCAGGTCTGGTACGGTAGTCGCCTGTCTGTTTCTATTTGCTTCCCACTCTCCCCCTCGCTTCCTTACCTATGTCTTAGTTCTTGCACTATCTGAAATGTCGTCAGGCCGAGTACGATAGTTAATTTCACATCCTTACTGTTCATGGCCTGTAAGAATGTTATTGTATTTCCCCTTGTTCCCTCCCTTGCATTGAAGCGCTTTGAAACACATTGTGTATAGGCGCTATATAAATAAACTATCATATCATATCACCTCCTTTCCATCACTGTGGACAGTCCTCATTATATGCAGGTGTCGAGCATCTCTCATGGATGGCCTGAGGTTAGAAACACCCTATCTGCCATGTTGGGAATAGGGGTTTCAAAGTGGGGCCTCATGAACCTCACATTTCAGTGTCTCCAGATTCTTGTGAGTTTCTCTCCCTCCTGTTGGTGTTTCAGTGTGAGCATTTGGTGTATTTGATTTTGGTGTCTGCAATATGGTTTCTGTTTGGCTCTAGGTGAGGGGCCAGGCCAGAGCTTGTGCACCCGGCGTGATGGATCTCTCACTGTTGCTCTCCTCCTGGAGCTGTGACCGAGTGCTGAACAACGTAAAAACTCACTTGCTAATAGAGGGCATGCAACACATGGATTCTGGTGACAACACTCTCAGAGTTTTCTTCCTGGTGCCATTAGGTTTAGCTATGCAGCCGTGTTCTTCCCCACCAAGACACACATTTCCTTCTGACTGACCTACGGTTTCTTCACTGCTTTGGTACCTTTATCACTGAATAGTATGACACTGACGACATACCTGACTCTGGTTGTGGACATAGCCGTGCTGGCAACAATAGTGCCATGCAGGATCTTGCCACTCCCCCTCTTTCTCTACTTCTCAGAGCTATTCCCCTCTGGGATCATCCGCAGGGTACAATTCAATTAGATGAAGAGGCTCCCCACTACCCTACCCACCTGATTTAATTTCATTGATTTGATATATTTGTATTGCACACTTAACGGCCTAAACCTCATCTAGGTGCAGGTTATACAATGTACCACCTTCTGATAAAAGTTGATACATCACATGAACAAAACGCAACCTATTACTGGGAAAGTAAGGTTTTCACGGCTTTCCTAAAAGGCCAGAAGAGATCAACTTGCGCAGTGATAGTGGGAGGGAGTCCCACAACCGCAGCCCGTAGACAGATAAACCCTCTGTACACACAAAGGGTGGAAAGAATATTTAAGAGGTACTTATCGGCCGAGCAGAGAACACAAGTCGTCCGATTGAGACATTTAATTAGCCAAATAACAGGGAGCAGAACCATTTATGTACTTTAACACCAGGCACGGGATTTAAAAATATATTCTCTGCCTGATCGGTAGCCAGTGGAGGGATCTTTGGGCTACTGAGAACGGGGACATTTTAGGAAGCTCATGGATACATCTGATGGCTGCGTTGTGGGCAAATTGTAATCTGTTAAATTGCTTTGAAGGCATACCGGCTAGCAAGCTGTTTGTGTGGTCCAGTGAGGACTTAATCGGTGAGCCCATCACAACTGCTTGATCTGGTGATGTAATTTAATAAAAGAAAGACCGTACAATTACTCCGACCTGATGCTCACAACCCAAGTTAGACTGCCAGATGATCCTAAAGGTCTTGACCTTAGCCGCAAAAGTCATAAAGCAAATACAAATGGGGGATTAGTCTATGCAGACTCCCCCCTAAAATGTATAGGTCTAAACAAGATAAGCTGTCTAGTTTGGATTTAGTTGATGCTTATTGGTAGTCATCCACTGACAGACTTCAGCAGTGCATTGTGCTATGATATGCAATGACTCTACCTACTTGCAGACCTTCACATATATCATATATTCATCTACGCCTGAATGGTAGCGGAGATAGTATAAGAGGATGCATATAGATATTAAACAACAATGGGGATTAGGAAGTGCCTTAAGGAACTCCACAGGATACTGGAATAGAATTAGAGATATCGCTCTGATTTTTAAACACATTGGAAGCGGCAATCCATGAACGACGGAAACCATTTTAGGGCATTTTTGTAGACACTGGCGGCTCTGACAATCTACCAAGCATAGAATCTGCATCTACGGTGACAGACGCCACTGATAAGTCTAACATGATCATCGGCGTCAATTGACCTTCATCTCAGTTTGTTAATATGTTATCCTACACCGTGATCAGTGCAGTCTCTGAACCGTGAAGAGGGAAATCCGCAATCAAAAGTGTCCAGGATTAGTGATTTATCAACATGCGCTTAAAGTTGAAGCGTAACAAATTTTACTTATTTGTGTCTTGTTCTGGGGAACCCCCCCTTTGGTCATAATTCTTAATAGGTACAATCCAGATTGGTTCGCCCAAGTACGTGGTTGGCCTTGATCAAGTGTTCTTTTATCTAGTCGCTTGTCTGAGCTCTTTGTGGTGTTCATAGCATATTTTGTATGCGATGCAGGCAGTGCACTATTTTGTATAATAATTTAACAATTTGTTTGTTAAGCATTCCCACCTGGCTTTCCAAATGTTGGTGTCTCTGATCTCCTCTAGTTTCATATTATATTGTATTGTATTGTATAACATCATTTGTATAGCACCTGTAATCATTATTATAGTCTCAACGCACTGTGTGGTAGGAATGCCCTCGGGGAATGAAACACAAAGTGTGGGAAATCACAGAGTAGGTTTTAGAATATGTGTGCGTTTTGGCCAGGATAGGGCTTAGGGGCTGGTCGGGCTGCAGTAAGCAAGTGCAAGAAACTGGTTATGTGTCCAGGTGGACCGAATTTTGTTGTATGTCTTCACTGTATTCTGATGGCAGAGGTGTTGCAGTAGAGTCTTGTGTAAGGAGGCAGACCAGTATGTGGGCAGCTAGACCAAATGTGGTGCAGTCTTCACTGCATGCTGATGCATGCGGGCAGCCGTGCCTGTGCCAAATGTCCACCAAGGTGGTGCGTTTATAGGTACCTTGAGGCTCGGAAGGAGCTTTGTTAAAGGTGCACCTGTTTGAACACATGGCTAGCCCTCACAACTCCTCCACTGGCAGAGCATGAACTAGGCATCCAGAAGGAAAGTCAGGCCTTCCTTCGTATTTCCAAGTTCAACGTATGGTCAGCCACCACAATCCCTCAAGAGCGACACAAGGCTGGCCTCCCCGATCCTTCCACTAGTGATGCCTGTACTAATCAACACCTCTCATTCAGGACTAATGCATGGATATCCTTCGTATTTCCTTCCAAGCACAGTCCCTTGGTAGGCCTTCGCTATACTTCTGAGCGCAGCATATGATTAAACCCTCAGATTGCCCTACCCGGACAAACCTCCACAATTCCTCCAGTGCAGAACAAGACCGAACCCACAAATTCTTAAGCGCAGAACCTGCCCAGCGCCTACAATCTTCCAAGTGCAGAACATGGCAAACCCCCAAATCCCACAAGCGCAGAATGGACGGACACTCAAATGCCTTTAGGTTAAATCTATGGCAAGCTATCATTCCATCAAGCACCATACATGGCAAACTATCAAAGTCTTCTCAGCCAGAGGTCTTCAGAATGGGGGTGGCCCTGGGAGACAGGGTGTGTGACAGATTATTCACTGGGAAAGAGTGAGTGGGAGGGTTAAGATATCACAGGAGGATTATCAGGTGGGAGGTTGGTTAAAATTTCTGTTTTGCTCACAGATTGCAATTTATAATCTGTAGATGGTTATTGTGATTTGTGTATTTAGTAGTCGACAAGTGTTTCTAGGCGGGGCCACCGTAATAACAGCCAGCATCTGACTAGTGGCACTCAACCATGATCAAGATTGGTGCTGGTCATTGTGCGAGGTCTGGGCTGCTGCCATAACAGACATCACTACCTGGTGGGGACTGTTCATGTCTCAGGAAGAGTTAGGTTTGCTTAGAAGGAAGCTGGGTTCATCAATAGGCTTCAGGATGCCTTTTGCAAATAGCCAAGTTTTGAGATCTTTTTTTAAGGCACAGTAGTCCTCAGTGTGGCCGACGCGAAGTAGACAAGAGTTCCAGATGGAGGGCGCTAGGATAGAAAAGGCTGAGCCTCCAACTCTGGAGGACTTGTAAGGGGGAATTGCGAGAAGGAAAGCAGAGCCCGATCAGAGGGTTCTGGTCAGTTGGTAGCGAATGACCTTATCCTGGAGGAACTCTGGTCCAGTATTACAGAGGGCACAGTGTGTGATGCACATGGCTTTGAAAGTCACTCGTCGATTGACAGGGAGCCAGTGTTGCACTCTCAGGGTGGGGGTGATATGTTCTCTGGGTGAGAGGGCGAGGAGGAGTCTGGCAGCAAAGTTTTGAATACGTTGGAGTTTTCCGAGCTGGCGTGCTAGGATGCCAAGATAGAGGGAGTTGGCATAGTCTAGGTGAGAGATGTATTGCACAAACGCTGTGTGGGTAGGAGAGATAGGGAAAGATTCACTTAAGGATGTGGATGTGGCAGGTTCTGGACACAGAGTTTATATGTTGGGCTAGGGATAGGTCTGAGTCCATTGTGCATCTGAGATTTTTTACCGATGTGGAGGCTGCCCTTGGAGCTCTAAAGGGGTCTGGCCAGGGTATCGGCTGTGGTATGAGGGTGACTTTGCCACAAATTACGATTTCTATTTTGCCTGGGTTGAGAAGAAGGTGGTTATTTGACATTTACAGGTCGATAGCAGAGAGACAAGGCGGGACAGCTTGTGTCTTGGGAATTTTGAAGATGATTTGGGTGTCATCTTGCTAATTATAGCAGGTGAGATTATGAGAGCGGATGAATGCCGGGAGTGGACTGAGGTAGAGGTTGAAGAGGAAGGGTGACTGGAAGACAAACCTGTGGGACCCCTTTTGGGACATGGCAGGGGCAGAGGGGAAACGTGGAAGCAGCATGATTTGTGAGCGATTCAAAAGCAATGAGGAGATCCAATTGAGGGTGGAATGTTTGATGCCTAGAACGAAGAGCCTGTTCCTGAGTATTGTGTGGTCAATGGTGTGGGGATGGGCCTCTAATCACCTCAACCCAACGTAGGCCCACTACTTAAGAAGCAAGTGCACGTTTGTATGTAAAGCAGGATTATTGTACAATCATCCCAGGGAGGAGCTAGAGGACGCTGTAGAGTCAAACTAACCCGAGTTTCCCCATACCACATAAATTGACACATTATATACATTTTTGCAACAGCTAAAACACTCCCATATATTTTATTACAACCCTCCCCCACAAGAAATCCAATCATTCTCCCGTTCTCCTTGGTCACAATAATCTTAACTACAAGCTTCAGCTCATGTGTACAACACACCCTGTTTTAAGATTTGCCTGTGGTAGGTCGTGACATCATCACATGTTACACATTTACATACAAACATAATTTATTACAAGTTACAGCTGGCCTGAGACCTTCTAACCCTAACAACATGAGGAGAAGAAGAAGAATCAGGTTCCCTTTGAACTGACGATAACCATCTCACCCACCCTGACTCACTGGTGTCTCCCGAACATTCTAATCTAAACGACTACCATTCCTGGACGCATGGCCTCTTGGTTACATCCTGAGAAAACAATCAAAGCCAATGAAGTATCGGTCACGCTGGCCTCGAGCATCACTTCACCCCACATTTATTGTTGGTCAAAAGCAAAAGGCCAGATCCCTCTAAACAATAAATGACAAGCTCCTATGCACTTAAAAAGGATTCCATCTGCCTTCTGTGAAGCTACCAGGCCATAAAACCCTTGGCCGGTTTGTTGTCTCACCATCTGCTCGGTTAATCATTACTTGCAAAATCAGTTGTTTGCAGAAGCTCAGAACCCCTGACTGCAAGTTTAATCAATTCATAAAACGAGCCCACTACATGTGGATGTATAAATGTCCTATGTATGTATATTAGTGTGCATACATGTTTAATAACTATCATCTCTTCTTCACATTGGTTCTTCATGACAAGCCCTCCTCCTTGCATGCGAATTAAGAAACTCGTCACCCAGCTTTTAGGCACTTCATGGCACACCATATTTGGATCATGCAAATTAGGTGTAGGGCACTAGCATAGGTAGATCACTGAGCTGATCTTTGAGCTAACCTCGATACCCTGCTGCCGGTGGTGGGGCTCCAATGAGAAGGTGACCTTCCATCTCCAAAGAACATGTTCAGAAGCAGAAATTGAGCCCTGTTCACCTAGGCTCTGGATCATTTATTCATTTAATGTATCGATATTGCAGAAATCATGTATTCAAGACAAATTATTCAACTTATTGATGCTATATTTATTAGACAGATGTCAGCCAACACATGTTTTGACCATGGTGTGGCTTTCTCAAGGCGTGCGGTATGATTAAGGAGTCATCGCTTGGGAGCAATGACATAATGGTCCAGAGTAATCTCTGCTATTTTAGGACCTGTTGGGGCTGGTTACCTGTTGTGCGTGTACTAGTTGGGCTGGTTGGATATTAGTCCGGTGGCTAGCTAACGGTTGTGCGACAGTTGGTTGATTGACTAGAGGACAATTTCTGTTAGCTCAGTCGGGCTTGAGGAGCATCTGCTGTGGTCACGTCGATCTTTCAAAAGAAAGAAGCAGAAACGCCTTGATTTTAACTGTAGCCAGCTGACGTTCCCTCGCGTAGAAGGTGAAGCGAATGAACTCATTCATAATTGTGGTAAGTCTTGTTAAACAAAGGGAAACGTATCACAAGCTTATCCTGCAATAGCTGAAGTGCGTAAAGAAAGTCTTTATTTACCAATTTTTACACTAAAATCATTAACAGGAGAAGCCGTGTGCCTCCCATTAACAGGGAGAACGGTAACAGTTATGACTTAACAAGTTGTTACAGACTTTCCCAAACAGTTGCAAGAATATCTCACTTTAGAGAGGCCGCATATGAAGTAGTGTGCTGCCCGATCAGTGTTGAGGTCGAAAGCTGTCTATAATAAAGGGAACGCAAGTAACAAGTTGGAGTATGCCATCAAGAAGCAATCGCTTATGCGTAAATCTAGTTTTGAAGTGAACCTTAGCTCTTGTAACTTTCTACATGAAATTGTCACAGAAGTTGTTGAACTTTTAAATAGAACAAGCTTTGCCAAGCCAGTAGACAGAACCTTCCGAAAAGAACACCAGCCCAAATAAGAACTGAAGCTTGTTGTCTTGAAGTTGTTGAAGGCAATATTACCACAGGATCCTGTGATAAATGGATGACAGCAATTGACAGCTAGCCTATCAACGACTGGTGCACAACTGTGAGCTAGCCAGTGGACTGATATACAAAAAGCCCAACAAGGACACGCAAAAGTGGTAGTCAGCCCCAACAGGGCCTACAATAGCAGAGATTACTGAGGACCACATGTCATCGCTTCGAAGCAATGACTGCTTAATCATACTGCATGCCTTGAGAAAGACCCACGAAGGTCCACACAAGTGTTGGCTGACATCCATCTAATAAATATAGCTTCAATAATAATGTGGTTGGGGGCGTGGCTAAATGGCCGCTTAAGAGGACGCTCGTGTGAGGAGCTCCCGAAGATCCGACATTGATCCGCAGGGAAACAAGCGGTTTCCAGTGGTCTATGCAAGCCAAAAGCATTTCTAAAGGTGCATGAACATTGGGGGCACAATCCGAGCACTATGAGAGCCTGGGCGCTGGCTGAGACAAGAAGCTACAGCCACGGAGGTGAGACGGGTGCCCGCGATCGTGCGACAGGCAAGATGGCGGCCAGTGAACAAAGGGCCGGCAACTGCGGCCGTGTGGATCGAGTGATGCCCAGCCTGAGAGCAGACTGACAGACCCGACTGGAGCGGGGGCCTGCGGGACCTAGGAGCGGACGCCAATGCCCACAGCGGGCACAGGAGAGACGAGCGATCCCTGCCAACCCGGTCCGCAGTGCAGGATTGGAGCGCCCCCAGATGCGCTGCAGCCGTCGAGCGCGGGGGACGAAACTGTGGAGGCTGTGTGCCCGGGGACCTGCTGTTGGGCCTGGGGGCTCCTGCTGGAGCGAAGACCCCCGAAGTGTTTGAGCCCGATGGAGCTGAACGCAACAGAAGAAGCCAAACGATCCAGAGATCCGGATCTTCATCGGGAGGGTGCCGGAGCCGCGAAGTGATTCTGGTAGTTGAATTACACAGAAGCCAGGAATGGTGGTGAGCTATCTCATTATCCCTGGGAGCCAGGCAGTGAAGGTACAGGGGGGCCTGGTGGGGACAGCTCCCCAGAAAAAAAAATGTTCTCTCTCACATACATCGGGGGCACCCTGAGAGAGGTGCCCAGCTGGCCCACAATGGAGCACCCGATCAGAGCGCAGGCACGCGCCCCCGGCCCAGGACAGGATTGGAGGCAACAGCCCCTACCGGGACAGAATGCCTGCAACAACAACATAAAGCGCAGGCAGGGGAGGGATCACTCAGGTGCCCAGGCCCGGTGACGGACGTAAGGTGCACGAGAGCAAGAGGAACCGTGGGCATAACGTGGGGAGACACCTGGATGCTTGGCCCGAAGGAACCCATCAGACACGACCACCTGGTATCGGAGCCCCAGCAAAATAATTAAGGGAAGGGAAGGAAAAGAGGAAGAAAAGGGTAAATAAATAAAATAAAGTGGCAGACCAATAGACCACCACGCCTGGACCCCAGGGAGAAGTGAGCACCTGTGGAGGCACCTTACAGACACAAGTAGTGGCAGCACAAAATATAGTGGAGCCACACTAACACCAGGTGGAACACCTGACACTGGCTACTGGGGAGAACACGGAAAGGGCCTGCAGAACAATATTGAACTGGAGCAGGCACGTGAGGGGACACGGCCCATTCCAGGAGCGCAGCAGGCTTTAGGCGCATATCCTCCGCACGGTCGAGGCGGGCCCCAAACATCAAGAAAAGCCCGACACTGCGTGGATCTGCATACAAGTGGTCACTGTGCTGGCCCATACCAAGGTGGTGTAGCATGATGTCTAATAAAACTGTGCGACCGAAGAGCAAGCAGCCCACGCTAGAGGCCTATGCCAAGACACCTCCAGGGGCAGAGGGGGCCAGGAAGAAGGACAAAACTACCACTGTGACGGACGAACCCCCGGGCACAATCCAGGAGGTGCTGGCAGCAATTGCAGACCTGAAAGGTGCCTGGGAGACAAAACTGGGCCTGGCTATGAACAAACTGAAAATGGCACTGGACCTTAAGGTCGGAGCAGTCCAGGAAGATGTGAACTTACTAAGACAAGATGTGAGAACGCTTGCGGAGCGCACTGAAAACCTGGAAAAAAGAGATGGCACCAAACATAGCGGAATGCGCCTCCCACAGATCCGAGATCCATGCCCTCGTGCAGCGAGTGGGCAACCTGGAGAACAGAGCATAGGAAGCAGATGGGCGTGCCAGACGCAATAACATCTGCATCGTTGGTTTGCCAGATGGAATGGAGGGGCCCAACCCAACAGAATACGTGGAAACCATGCTGCTGCAGGAAATAACCGGAGGTGCACTGACCCAGGGGTTTGCTGTTGAGAGGGCGCCCAGGGCTTTGATGAGGAGGCCGCCCCCGGGTGTCCCCCCAGGCCATTGATCGCAAAGATCCTGAACTACTGGGATCGGGAGAAAATACTCGAATTCTTCCAGAAGGTTGGAACGATCGAAAGAGGGCCCGCGGAAATCACTGCATACCCAGACTACACCTTGCACGTACAACGCAGTAGAATGAACTTCGGAGTGGTGAAAAGAAGACTGAGGGAAACAGGTCACAGCAGCAGGTCCCGCTGGTGGTATTATGTGGGGAAGACTCCCAATTGATTAAAGGGGTCCCCAAATACTGGGAACCGGTGGGCCTGGCCACCCTTGGAGACGTATGGTGGGCGGGGGAGGCAGTGGAATTTGAGAGGTTGCTGGAGGAGACAGGGGTGCATAAGGGCCAATATATCACTTACACCAGGATCATGAAACGGGTGAGGGAAAGGTGGCCTGAAACAGTACTAGAAGAAGACCCCAATGCCACCCTAGAAATGATGTACGATGTCTCGGAGGGCGGGCACGAAATATCTCGGATATACGAGCTCTTGAGTGCAAAGGCAGGGAAGGAGTTGCTCCAACTGAGACTTGACTGGGTGGGGGAGGTGGGTGAACCCATGACAGAGGGACAATGACAACGTGAGCCGCTCTTCATCATTGGGACCTTTCCTGATCACTTCAAATTTGGTGTCAAAAGCATCTGAGAGATTGAAGAGAATGAGTGCAGCACATCCTCATGAATCAGCTATTCGTTTTAGGTCATCCAGGATGGAGACAAGAGGTGTCACCTCAACCCGATTGAGGTGCATTGAGGAGTCTGTTGGTTTCTGTGAATCGGACCAGTTGCTTGTAGGCTGTACAGTCTATACCTTTGGCAATGAAACGGGTTTTACAGATAGGGTGATAGCTAGGAGGAGCGAGGGGTTGAGAGGTTTTATTTTTTAGAATGGGTTTTGACGTTTTTTCAAGGCCTCCGGGAAGATGACATAGAATGACAGAGAATTGTTGAGGATGGAGCAAGAGATGATGTCGGCACAGGTAGAAGTGAGCATCTTCTTTACAAGTCAGGCAGGCAAGGGTCTCCTGCTTAGAGTTAGTAGGTTGGTGAATTCGGCGGGGGAAACAGGTCAGAACCAGGAGAAGGTTGGTTGAGTGGGCGGGCAAGGATCTCGTCTCGTGGACGGGAGAGGGAATGGACTCGATGAGGGGCAGGAGGAAGGGGGGCTATCTGAGCTATTTTGGAGCTATTTTGGAGTTCAGCAGGTTTCTGTGATAAATAGGGTGTCAGTGTTTTCATTGGATATGAGCTGAAAGACGTGTCTGTTTTTAAGAGACAGATCTGGCGTTAATGAGAATGCAAGATAGCTGGAAGGATGTATAGTGTAGTGTGGTGTGGTATCGGCAAGGGGCGGGGCGGTGGGCGAGGTCAGCTGTGGAAGGGAGCAGTGGCATGTTCGGAGGGTAACTCGGGGGGGGGGGGGTGAGGGATGCTGCTATGAATTGTGGGTTTGGGAGGGGTGGTGAACCGGGCTAGTACCGGGGATGGGGGTGAGGGATGGAGGATTAGAGAGGCGGTATGCGGATGGACCTGAGGGGGAGAGGAGGTGAGGAAAGCGGGGGTGATGATCTACAAAGAGTGGGGCAGGTGCGTTTGAGGGGGGTAGGTGTATGAGTGAGTGTGAGAAGGTTTGATGAGGGGGTTGTGTTGGCAAAGGGCGACTAATCGTGGGTTTCGGGAATTCAGAGATTAAGTGGGTGGTGGGGGCATGGGTTGCAGGGAAGGAAACAGTGTGAAGGCGCAGGTGATAAAGGTGGGTACAGTTTGGGAGAGAGGGAGAGTTATAGTGTGAGCTGGGGTGTGGTGTGTCGAGTTTAGGTTTTGGTAGGTGGCGCACCAACGGGCTGTCATATTCCTGGAGGTGTGAGGGACCCCACGGGGGGCAGATGTTATTGGGCATGCAGGGAGTGTGGGAGGGGGAGTGGTAGTGGGGTTTGATGGAGTGTTGTTAGTCAGAGAGAGGAAAGTGGGGGTAATGGGGTTGGGGAGGATTGTTGGGGAGAGGGAGGCTGGGCATGATATTAGCTAGCTGGGCAGAGTGAGGCATGGTTCACAGAAATGTGAGGAGTTACACAATGTATGACACAATTGTAGGCAATTTGTTAAACGACTATAGCTATAGGGCGAATGCTGCAGGTAGAATTGTGCAGCTCAGTGCAAGTTGTTACACAGCTCTTTTCTATGCCACAGCAGGGATTAAATACCCCACCATGTAAATGCTATACAATGACCATCTTTGAGTGCAGCAGGGAGCAAAATACACTACAGTGCAAGATACTACACAATGCCTGTCTTTTGGTGCAGCAGGTAGCAAAATACACTACAGTGCAAGATACGACACAATGCCAGTCTTAGAATGCAGAGGGCAGATACACTACAGGAGATTACACAGTGCCCGTCTTCAAGCGCAGCAGGATAAATATGAGCAGAAAGTGTGCAATAGAGTAACGAAGAAGTGGGGCTACCCTGGAGTTCTGTAATGGCTCTACTCCCACCCAGACCAAATATGTCTGATTTCGCGAAGGTCAGGAAATGCAATGCGTGGCAAGCTTATTCTATTCTGATAAGTGAGGTATACGGTTGAATTATAAAATCAGGATGAATGCAAAAATAAACTGACTTGCCCAATCAGGCTAACTGTGAGTAGAGGTATAATGTCAAGTAGTAAGCGTGGTGGAGCTTTACTGGAGTACAGAAATGGCAGTACTCCCCGCCCACACCACAATTAATGTGGTTGCTGTAGGATGTCTGCGTCGGGCGTCCCGGGTTAATCAGGGGCAGACAGGGATGGAAGCTGCGTTTTGCCTCTGGCCCTTGGCCAACTGCCCTGCAAGGGCCTCTGAAATGCAGCTGTTCCGGTCAAATGGGGGGACACGGACCAATGCGAACCAAATTGACAGGCAGCAGGGGAGTTGGGAGGAGGGTCAGCGATTGGATGAAAGTGGATGGGCGAAGGCAGGGGGAAGCAGGAAGAGATGGCTGCAAAGACAAAGGCAAAGAGACACCTGACTGCCTAAGCCAATTGCTAAAGGGTTGGGCGGGGAAAGGAAAACAAGCCAGAAACAAACAAAGGACTACATCACAAAGGCAGGGCACTCTAGATGCAGACAAGCTCATAAATCGGGTTGGAAATCAAAGGAAAACACTAAACAAACCTCTCAGAAAACGACCAACCAGACTGAAAACAGATTGCAAAATACACACAAGTCCCTCCAAAGGCACCCAAATCAAGCCAAAAAATGTATTGGAATCAAAGTAAAACACTCACAAAGTACTATGCATGCCCTAAAATGGCTTACCAAGTGGTTCTTGTAAAGTATGGCTACATATATCTTTGAAATCTAGGCCTGTACTGCTTGAAGTAACTGTTAGGGGTCTCTATTATAGTTCCTACGATTCTGCTCAGGAATTTTAAATAATTTGCAATCCCCCCAAACTCACTGTTTACCTCAGGAGGGGATCTTGGCAACATTCTCGGGTCAAATTGATTCTGAGCGACTGCTCCAGCATCTGTCTGTGGGTTGAAGCTGGACTCAGAATTGTAATTTCTTGGGTTATCTCCTTTACATGGGACATTTGGCTCTCGAAACCTGATTGCTCTTTCTAGAGATAATGGAAGGCTCTCTGACCTCCGCCTTTCATCCTAAATGTATTGGTCCATCGAAAGAAACCTACAAATTGATTCCTTTGCTCAATTGTGCTATAATGAAACTATGTGGAACTGACAGTATTTTGGGAATCACTTTCTCATGAGGAGGTTCATTCTGTTGACTCTTCTCAGAATTGTTCTTGCTTTTGTTAGTTTATGAGCAAACTGGCCTTTAGTTTTAAGACTTTGGGCCTCAACCAGAAGTTTTGGTTTTCTCTTCGCTACATTTTGGGGTTTTGCACTCACACTCCACAAGTGAGTCGCCTGTTCAGTATTCCAACTTAATGAATAGTTATTGTGATAATCTTGTGCCAGTTGGGCTACGACTTCAACTTGGTGGGAGTAGGAGTATAAATTAAGGAGGTATAATGATTCAATTTGTAGCAAGCTTGTATAAGAGCTTGAGAGAGCGCATATGTTCAGTAAACCACAAAGCTGACAGCTTTTGCGGTTTCTTACGCTGTTTCACTGGAGCTAATTTGTCAGCTGCCTAACTAAAAGCAGAATACAAAGCTGACAGAGTGTAGGTTGTCAATAGCAGCGTCATAATGACCTTTGACACAAGCCAATAAAATAGCTGGGTCCACTTAGCTCCAAGAGCGTGAGGAGACATTTCTTTTTTTTATTGATTTGGCTGAGAAGTCTCAACCTTTCAACATTGTTTCATTCGATCACATTATTAATTACATTGACATATTAAAACAGAGAAAAGGAGATAAAAAGAAAGATGGTAATGCATTCATATTCATTACAAAGTTTTAAGATTCCATTCAGATAAAAAGGAATATAAAATGAACAATTAAAGAGAAAATAAAGTAATTACATTTCTCAATGTTCAGGGTTAAATTGATCACATCTCACTGGAATTTGGCCCATTTTTATTCTATAACATCATAGTGGTCTAGATTTAATGCCTGCAAGAAATGTACAATTGCATATCTCACTACTTTGGATTCCATGTGGAAAAGAGCTTTCCACAAATCTTGTGCATCCAGATTAGTATAATCTCCAAAGTAATTTTTAAAACATAGATTTGTCAAAGATATTAGTTCAATACATTCAACCATGAGATGTTTTTAAGGTTTCACCCACTCGCTTGCAACATTGGCACATTAGATGTGTGTGATCTGATAAATGCCATCTTGCTGTAATTTCCTTAGTCTGCCACAGATTAAATCTAAAGCGCATGAGTTTCACACGATAGTGTGGATTAGAAAATCTCATCAAATAGGACGCTGGGACCCCATATTGCTTTAAAAATGGATTTTGACTAAAGTCTTTATATTTCATGCATTGTTCCCTTGTCTTAATCCAGTCCTGTTGCCATAACTTTGTTTTTGCTCTATCGGCATTGGTTAAGAGAAGCTCATGTATGATGTCCGCATCGTGTAAAGTCTCATGCATTTTTGATCGCCTGATCTTGATAAAGGCATCATCAGATGTTCCCACATAGTCAGACAATATTGATAGGAGGCCGTTACTGTTGTCAACAAGTACACATTTACGATATAATGAACACAGATTCCACTTGTAACTGACATTTAGCGACAATAACCCTAACTCATACCTAAATATAGCAATAGGTAGAGATGAGGGTAAATTCAACACAGTTTTCCAGTACCTCCCTTCCGTTTTTGCCCAATAGATGTAGGGTTTCCATTGTTTTGAGTCCACACCATATAGTAAGATAGGAATTACTTTCTGTTTATAATATGTGAGGAGCGGGCTGATTGAGAACTTGCTGTAATAATGCATGCTTGCGATATGGCCGTGGCTAATTTTGTTTTTAAATTTGCATGATAGGGTTGGTCTGATGGATGATTATTCACGTTAACTCCCAAATAGGTATAACTAGTGATGACCTGTAATATTTCACTATCAAGATAACATCCCAACATCCCATGTCAACCCCAACACCAAACAATAATGACATAAATTATCCATGGGTCCATTCTCCCCTTCACTACTGGCTGTCAGTGGCTGGGTTCTTCCTCACTGTTGTCCTTCTCTCGTGGGACCCTCGGTTGCCTCTTTTTGAGATGGGACGTGCAAGATGCCCAGTCAGGCAATTGTGCCAGGGTGCCACTACATGGCGCGCCAGTGTTCATAGGCTGAGGGCACATCAGGGAGAACATTAGTGGTGTTATTTGGTATACGAATGGCTTGTGTGCTTGGAATGGCGTTTGACCTTTCAATGGCCCGGCTGTACGAGAGCTCTCCTTGCGTGAGCTGTGGCTTGGTGATCACTTGCCTGGCGCTGGAAAATGGCAGTGTGGTCTCGGCGCCCCGGTATCTTCTCTCACCGGATATTCTTGACACTGCAGGTTGTGGCCGGCATCTCCGGACATGTAGATTTCCCTCACCCGACAGCGGGTGGGGCTCCTTCAACATCTTAACCCCTTGGTGATCGGAAGCCAGGGAGATCAGCCACGTGGAGGGGAAGGTTGGTGTTCACTGGGCTCCACAATACAGGAGCAGAATTCCCCTGGTCCCCAGGAGCCCAGTCTGCAAGCAGTCGTGGAAGGAGGCAGAGGGCTCTCAGGAGTGGGAATCTGTCCCTGTGGGACCAGGGTTGGCGGAGGGCCCATCGATCCACCTTGGGGAGGCCAATGGCGGGTGCCCTTTGGTCAGAATACCGTGTTGTGCATCTACTGTCGGGGGATATCTTTGAATGCCTGCCGGGGAGGCCGGTGGTATGGTGATGCAGAGGCGGAGGCTGCTTCTAGATGGGGCCCAGCAGACCACCGAAGACCAGCTGGAGCACGGGCGGTGCGGCCAGCCACATCCTCCACATCACGCAAGGGCAGGGCCCTGCGACATCAGGAGTCTGCCTGGCAGCACGTCGGGAAGGCTGCTGTTGGAGGCCCTTGTTTGGGGATACCGTGACAATCAATGCCAGGGAGGCCGGCCAGGGTAGCGCGTGTCCGGGAGGCTGACGATGCATGACCTCAGGTGAGGGACACTGGAAGGGGGTGCTTGTTTGGGTGGACAACATAGGAGGAGGCGGGGTGTACTCCTCAGCAGTCGCTGAGCACTGCCAGTGTGATGTCCCAGATCGGCAGAGGACCGGATACCATCCTTGTCACCATTGTTAAGGGGGCCTTTGGAGGCAGGCCTGTTGTGCGGGTATTAAGGTCCATTACTGACTTGTGCACCGCTGATAACATGCTGAGGGCTGTAAGGGACTCATGGTGGCAACAGTAAAAACAGACACAAGTGATCACAGTTCAAGGGTCTTAGGGAGAATTCTCAAGAATTTGCTAATTTCCCTTACCTTTTGAGACCCCAGTAACTTTGCTGGATTTCTAGGATTTTAATTTTTACCTCGAAAGAGTGTGAGCCTTTTTTCCCCACTCTTTCATGTGTTTTGATTTTTGTTTTACTTTTGTGTTCTTTGGATCTGAAGTTTTAAAACAACTCCATAGGCATCATCTTTTTCTTGTGTGTCACACAGCACCGTCAGTGCAGTGGCACAGGGGTGACTTTCAGACTTCCCACCCAAGGTTTAAATACCTTCTCTGGGACTGACTACTGTCTCCCAGAGCATGTAAAGTGAAATTGACTTTACTAGTCTCTTTAAATTTACAGACCCAGCACACACTATCTTCCTATAGAGTGCTGGAGGGGTTGCCTAGCATCCCCCGAGTCTAAACACTGATGTAACAGTCAAATTACCCTTTGTTACCCTTTTCTACTTGAAATGGCTGGTGGCAGTGGTTTTTAAAAACGACCTGATTTTTCCCGACCGCGAACACGGTAGCTAAAAATCGGGTCAGTCATATTTTCCAATATGGAGCCCAAGACCTATCTCCGTTTATTTTAGAAAAGGTCCTTCTTATGTTTAAGTCTGCATGCCAAACCAGGTTTGGTCCTTTTGTTCGTTGGCCTTTGGCGGGCTTCAGTGCTGATGCCATCCTCTGGTGCCAGAGTGTCTGGGGTGGACAGGATGTGAGGGAGGTGCCCGAAACTCCCTGTGCTTAGTCTCCAAGGAGACCTGAATGCACTCTGATGTGATTGGCCGGCTGGCTGTCTGGCAAGGACAGCCACCCTGCTGTGTGAGTGACAGCCAGGCTGGAATGAATGGGGGAAAACTGTTTAAAAGCAGGACTCTGGGACTTGGTAAGCAGAGACGAACACTGGAACAAAAGAACCGAAGACGAGCTGAAGGAAGATGACTGCTGCACTCCTGGTCCACCGGTGAAGCCCTGCTGCAGGTCCGAATTGCCTGAAACTCCATAAACAGAGAAGCCCTTCAAGGTTAACTTCTTCCCTTGAGTTTGGTGGGAACAATCAACTTGCAAGTCACCTGGACACTGTCCCTATACTGGTCGAATTTTCTTCAGAGTGCTGTTGAAAACCGGATAGCCAGTGAGAAGGATACCAGTTTGTGGACTTTAAGGCACTTGCACCTTAAACCGACGTTTTGCCAAGCTTGTGCCCTCTTCCCTGGGCAGTGCAGGAACTCCCAACGTCCTCCTTCTTGACCCCACGACTGAAGCTCAGGAACAGCGAGATCTGCAGGAACTGCCATGAACAACTGCCTCAGCTACAGCTCTTCTTCATTTAAAAGGTACTGTGCAAGTGCGGTGCAGAACTCAGTTCGGCTGCTGTGAAAGTTTGTGAAACTTTCCCCAACTTTGAAGGCTTGACCTTCCCTAAACCAACATCTAACTTTTCGCCTGGCCATGTACTTCTAAAAACTGTGGCAAAGACTTAACCGTTTACTACCAGAACTGTGCTAGCCTATACAAGACTCTTAACCATTGACTTTGGCCCAGGCCTATTGAATTGAATTGCTGGTGGTAGTGAACTGAAACTATTTGCCCTACCTCTGAAAGTATTTGTGCTTGGATTATTCTTAACCTTGTCTTTTTACCCCTTTTTAAAGTAACTGAAGTGCCATTTTGCTCCCACTTTGTTACCAGGGCGAAGGTTCCCAATACAGAGAACAAGCTAGCAGTTTTAATGACAGGAAATAAAAAGCAGATTCATCCTTTCCAAGTTACAAACTCGTGAACCTCCAATAATAGTACTATCTCTACAGCAGGTGCATTATCACAATTGGGTAAACACATACCTGCTTCAGTATTCAGGGTGCCTGCAATGCCATTCTAGACACACATATACATGCACTTGCCAGTGTACATAGTTGTCTGGTCCCCAAGTCGTACCAACTGCCTGAAAGCAGACTTTATAATAAAGCCCTGCTATTCACTGGCTTCACTTAATACAGGTATCCCATTGCACTCTGGTACATAGTGTCTCACCTGATGTTTTAACAACATGCAATATAGGAATAATCAGAGATTAGAAAGATGAAAGGATGAGCCAGCATGGAGGGCCTAGACCCGGTCGCCTGCAGGATACATGCAGCTCTCTGCAGTTGGCGCTAAACCCAATTAGCTGTCTTATTGCATTACAAACATGTGCAGGATTCTCAAAACACCTTGGCCCTCATTACGACCCTGGCGGAAAGCAACTGACCTGACCGCCATAGCGTAAATAGCGTTTCCGCCATTGCACGACGGAGTAAAGTGCGGCTAATTCTGACCCATCGGGCACGAGCACTACGCCTTGGCGGAAGTGCAAAGTCTGCGATGGCGGAAATGTCCCCAAAACGCCCCTCACCGCCGTCGTACGGCGACCTAGGTGCAATTCCGCCACCGGACATAGCGGTCACCGTAATGAGCGGCAATCGGAAAATACGGTGACCGTAAATATACGGAAACGGAAGCAAAAACATGGTCCCGGAACGGGAAACAGCACGCCGTACACCTATAAAAGCAGAATTTACACACAACCATTAAAAATACTACCCTGAGAGACATCCCAACCCGTCATCCACCCTAGTGAAACCAAAACAATGGGAAAAGTAGCGAAAAAAGCGTGCGACCGCAAGCGGCAGGTCCACTTCTCACGTGAGGAACTCACGGTGCTCACAGAGACCCTCCAGGAGAATGCTGCCGTCGTCTTCTCGACGCAAATGACCAGGACGGCACTTGCGAACAAGAAGGCCATATGGGCCCTGGTGGCACAGCGGGTAAGTGCGGTGGGGACCGCACCCCGCAACCCACAGCAATGCAGAAAGCGATGGGACGACTTGCGGATATGCGTACGGAGCATACTATCCGCCAACCGTAACATGGCCACAGCTACCGGGGGAGGATCGGAATCACCCATCAAGTTGACCCCCTGGGAAGAAATCTGTGCCTCCACCATTGGAATGGAGACCATAGAGGGAGTCGGAGGGATGGAGAAAGGAGTGCAGACATCCGAAGAATCAGGTAGGTGTCCCAAATAAAACTATGCTAAAACCACAATGTCCAATCATGTGAAGTACCATGTGTCCACATAGTGCAACAGAAACACATGTCCAGGAGAACGTCCACTTACATTGGCCTGATAGCGCACATTAAAAGTCAAATTAAATAAATAAGTAAAATTCCTAAAAACACCCTCTACACGTGCAGCAGGCACCCCCTAACTGCAGGCTGCAATACAACTGCACCCTCAATCCACACAAAAATGAAACCACCTCCAAGGCCCTGACCCAAATCACCCTCAGGTACCACCCCAATGCATGTGATACATTGCCATTCCAATTTCCACAGACCCATAAATAACGCTCGCCCTCCTTTACTCCACCACAGGGTCCGATTCCAACGACGAGCTCCAGGACACCCCTACCAGCACACCTGCAAAGAGGGCCAAGACCAACGGCCAAAGACCCTCCACCTCAGCTGCACGGATCAAGACACGGCAGCAGCACAAATCAACTGGCAGCACACAGGAGGGGACTTCAACAGGCACCCCAGCAGCCAGCATGGCCACAACACCACCACCACCACAGGCCCCCCCAATGGATGCCACAGAAGGCACTGCTTCTGGTGGCAGCAGCACCATAGGTGACACTGCATTAATGGCAGCATGCTCCGACACAGAAAACGGTGATGTCGATGTACGATCCATCCATGACCTGTCTCAATCCCCCTGTTTGTTTCATCCCGTACACCATGAGGATACCACGCAGGGGCACTCACAAGCCGACGACTGGCCATCCCCCACAAGCCCTGTGTCAAGGCAACATGAGGTGATCAGCCCCTCTGTGACACCACCGCAAATGGCCATGGCCCAGCAGAGGCAACAGTCCCTCGACCAGGTGATCGTGCAACAGCAGCAACTGGCCACGCTCCTCAAGGACCATGCTGATGAATGTGGGGGTACCAAGGCAGCCATAGAAACATGTACAGAGACACTAAGGGCAGAAATGGAGAGAAGCACCGAGAGCCTGAGAGTACAAATGGAGAGAAACACCGAGAGCCTGAGAGTACAAATGGAGAGAAGCACCGAGAGCCTGAGAGTACAAATGGAGAGAAGCACCGAGAGCCTGAGGGGGGAACTGCATGCTACGTCCAAAGACGTATGTGCTGAACTTGCCGCTGTGCGCCGTGTGCTCACTGAGCTCTCACAAACCCTTAGGGACATGCATGGACGTGAGCAGGCAGAGACATCATCCGTTGCAAGTTCCGTCCAGGGCAGCCCCAACGTAGATCTGGGAGGAACCTGCGCTCCACAGGCAGGGGTGCCCCTGATACCCGGAGAGGGGGCTTGCAATAGCGTCTGCCCACTGACAATGAGCATCCTTGGACACTGGTGTTCGGGGGGAGGTAGGAGGGTGGAGGGGATGTGTTGGGCTTGCTTGGGTGGCGGGTCGATGGGGTGTGTAACACAATTTCACATATGCTATAAACATTTCACAATCATCCAATGAGATGTGTGGACATTGATCTTTGTGTACGAGGCCATTATAGGCGTACAGTCCATATTGTGCATGTTCCAGACACACACAGTGCCACAAGTCCCGTGTCCATGTATCAGCCACCAGGCGTGAGTGCTAGAAGCATGAATCTATGATAATCTGACGAATTTCACGGCCCTCCTGTGCCTCGCGGACTCCTTGAGGTGCTGCCACATCCCCACCCACATCATGACCATATTCAGGTGCTTGCAGTTCTGCGTCAAGGGGCATGGGCACATTTCTACGTATGCACATGTTGTGTAGCATGACACATGCCATGACCATCTTTGCAACCTTCTCATGGCGGTACAGGAGTGCCCCGCCAGACCTGCTGAGGCAGCGGAAACGACCCTTCAGTAGGCCGAATGCCTGTTCTATGACTACACGGGTACGTGAGTGGGCATGGTTGTAGTCCTCCTCATGCTGGTTCTGTGGGTTCCGGAGTGGTGTAAGGAGCCATCTCTTCAGTGGATACCCGGCATCACCTGTATGTGGACAATAAAGGATGTTTGAGGAATGACATTGCTACGTAAGCACCCCCCCCTTCCTGCCAGGTCATTGCCGCATCACATACCCCACATTATCATGCATGAAATGAGACTCACCGAGTAGCCAGGATCTGTTCCCTGCATGTCGCTCCATGTAGCGTGGTATTGTAGAGTTCCGTAAGACCATGGAATCATGGGTTGATCCAGGAAATCGGGCACAACAATGTGTAATGATCCTGTTTGAGTCACACACCATTTGTACATTAAGAGAATGATATTGTTTTCGGTTGCGGTACTGGGCCTCCATGGCATGTGGGACTACCAATTCCACATGGGTGCAGTCGATGGCACCAATGCAACCCGGTATGCCGGCAAGTGCATGGAATCCCACTTTTGTGTTCATAATTTCCTGCTCCGAGCGTGGTAGTGAGATGTAGTCGTCTGCGTGCTTCAGGAGGGCATCGAGCACTTGCAATAGTGTCCGTGACAACAGTGGCTGTGAAATGCCATGCAACTGTCCGACTGTGTGCTGGTAGGTGCCTGTGGCCAGGAAGTGGAGTACAGACACCACCTTCAGTAGGGGTGGGATGGCGGTTGGGCTATCTATCATGCTCACAAGGTCAGCGTGTGTCATGTCCACAATGGCGGTTATGGTGTCCCGGTCCAAACGGTAGAGGGTGTGGATCTGCTCATCAGTGAGGTTGAACGGATGTGCTCGGAGGCGTGGGATTGCGGGCTGCCTGCGTGGTGGCAGTGGCTGTGCTGGTGGGCCTTGCTGGCCCTGCCTTGCCCTCCTCCTCCTGCGTCTCCTCTGTGCGGCCGGTTGTTGTAGTAGTTGGTGTTCGTCTTCTTCTTGAAGTTGGAGTACTTGCAGTGCTATCAGGTCCCCCAGGGCCAACATCGCTAGTCCTGCCGGTAGCATTTTGGAGTGGGTGTGGTTGTGGGAGGGGGTTGGGTGTGCAATTTATGTGTTTTCTCGCTGTATAGCCTCCACCTGTGGTGATTCATTCCACCTGTGCAAGCTGCAATCCCCTTTGGGCGAGCACGTCCCGCACACAACGCTGCAAATCGACGCATGGCATCTTGCTATTACAATCATGTATTTCATCCCGATGGCAGTGAGATATTGCTTCATATGTTAATTCTGCTATGGTCCCATTGTTTCACATACTATCTTTGCAGTCGGGAACAAACTTGTGAAGGGTCAGTGGAATGTAGTGCTCGATTAACGGTGGACCCTCATGCAGCGCTGTACCGCGGTTCACCGACGGGCGGGGCGTCCCATTTGTGAGTGAAGCCAGTTGCCATTTTCACACACTGCCGCACTAAATGGATGGATTTGTGATTTCAAGCGGTCACAGATGCCTTTTCGACGTGATGTTGCAAATGAGGAATTCGAAGGACAGCGCTTTCGGTTTCCAGCTAGCGGCGAGGAGACGCCCACAGGTCTGACTGCAGATAGAAAGTTCTATTGTTTAATGTCCTTGGGACAGGGGCCATGCCGAGAATGCAATGATTGATATGAATAGTATGGGATGCGCAATTGCGTAGTGGAGGATAAGGCAGGACGTTCCCAAATACATGTTACTTCACAACACTAGAATTCCGGCCTGGAGCACAGTGGATTTTGCAGACTGCATTAAGCACAGACTCAATGGAAATTTCAAATGTTATGTGAGTAAATAATCAGGCGTTTTTATACCGGGATGAGGGAATGATGTATGGATGCATGGACAGATGATTTAATAGAGAGTCTGCCATGTACATGGCTTTTTGGAATCTATCAACTTCCTCTGCGCCATGTGATGCAGGGCTGCCATAGTGGGACCATCGTCTATCTGCCCTTGTTGAACCCTCCCTGTCTCGACGCGCCTTCAAACACTTGTGTCTATGCACGTTACTAATCCCATCTAATGGATTCTGTTTTAACAGACGCATGCACACAAACACTCGTTTGTAATAGTGTTTTCACCTCGATTTATATAGTTATGATTCGCAAGTGATTTTTGGGTGCGAATAATCCTTTTGAGTGGGCTAGCATGCATATGGCTGTGGATTTAGTGTGATCTTTGAAGTGAGTAATTCAAATGGAGTTCAGATGCCCATACTATTCTTTTTCGTTTCATTTGGGTGACAGGTATCTCCTCCCCTTTTGCCGCTGCCATCTGTATGCCACTCCTGCAGATGGCTTTTACTCCCGACACCTGCTGCTTCGTGTTAATCAGTGGAGCACCATTACGATCTTATGGGACGATCGCCAATGGCCCACATGCCCTTACGCAGTACTAGTGGCTAGGAGCAACATTTCGAGCTTTCAGCTGGACTAGTGCCTACCTAATGGGACGGCCCTGCGGTTCTAGGCGCTTCCATGTTGCCTTTTTGAACGTGAATGTAGCCCCTGTGTACCATGGAGGAACAGGGCGTCACACAAGAAGAAGCTGGTCATTTATTGCGGATGCAGCCCACAATTATGAGATATGATTTGGAGTTCATGACCTAATAGCTGTATGGCCCGGGTGATTTTGTTGTGCATTAAATTTTGATTATGCTATTGACCGTGTAGCGTTATTCTTTGCAAGTAATGTAGCATATTCCTATTTGTGGAGCGATGTATTGTGAGGAGATCTGCTTTGGGTTCGGCCTTCTGAGTATAGTTGCGTGGTACTGTACTGGGCGCGTTTGCCTACGAAGGCCAGTAAGGTCAGGGATAGGGGATGCAATTATGTCTGTTTTGATGATGTCATGCTCATGGGAGGGGGATTAGCTTTTGTGTAACAGATGCCGGTCAGCCAGGTGGATTGGTGGAATGATGTGATTTTCAGAATATGGCTGGTCACAGGTGCCTGTGTTTGCGTGCGTTTCTTGGAGGGAGACTGAGGTCATGTCCATTGGAATAGCTTCTGTATTCGTGCCATCTGTGCCCTGCTGCTCCCATTGGCCCCTCTTGAGATGTGCCTGGCTGCTCAGTCACTCTGCCAACTTGTGTGGTACATGCTTATGCTGATGGTTGGTTTGTTTACTGGCAGGAGTACAGGGCTGGTGCAGTCTCACTCAGGATACTGCTTTGTATGTTGCCTTACACTGGTGTCAAGCGATGGGGGGCCTGTTTTTGTTTGTCTCAGTTTTCAGTTCATGTTGCTGTACTTGAAGCTTCACATGCCTGTGCTGCATCAGTACGGCAATGGTGCCATGGCTAATATGGATGGCCACTCACAAGGCACTTGGAGCCCCTACATTCATTTGTTCGTTGGCATGCATGAGTGACTTGTACATTTCACTGGTTGCATTGTGTGACTTCATTGCACCTACGAGGAGTTGTGCAATTTGGCAGGGAGTGGTGTACAGGCACTCAGTGGGGCCTTTTACGGTTGGTTTGCGATGCCGTACTTCTCACCATGGCGGAATGGTACTTTCCGCCATGCTTGATGGCGTTAGGTACATGTCCGCTAGGGTCAGAATTCCCGTACCGTTGCGCCATGGTGGTAATTACGGTTTCGCAGTGCGCGCGTGCGCGTACTTGGTGCAGTTAGCGTTGGCGTTCACTACGGTGTCGCTAATGGCATCGTACTTTACGGTGACGGGTCATAATAGCACCGAGCGGTATTCGATGGCGGTATTGCATTTCCGCCATCGTTTTTCGATTTCCGCCAGGGTCGTAATGAGGGCCTTTATCTTTCAAGAGCAACGCTTTACAATAGGGCACATCTTCAGGTTGCATTCTAAAAAGATGCAGTGCCTCGTGTCCAGCAACAATTGCCAAAAGCACTACAGAAAATAAGCTCACTCACAGTATCGGGAGACCCAAATCGTGAAGCAAAATTCAGTCACACCTCCCCTGCTTACAGTTTTCTCATCAGGTTATGTGAATGATCAGCGGATACACAGTGAAATATAAAAGCAATAAAACACAATGGAAATACAGGGACAAACAAATGATAAAGAGTACCAGTTGTAGAAAATACTAAATGACCGCTTGTACAATGTCTGGGGAATGCACGCTTCCATTGGGGGAGCCTTCCTAAGGGGATACAGGGTGACCAGGCATCTCCCGTTACCTCCATGGCCCCAGGCTGTCAACTAAACTCAGACTTCGTCTGGAGCACATTTTGGCCAGTGTTCGCACTTGGTATAAATTATGCATCGTAAGAACAGCAAGGGTGCCATTGCCAAGCAAGGCCAGCATTTCCCAACGCAGAATACAAGTGCTGCCTGAGACCATTTACACATTACTGACATTATAAAAGGACACTCTAGTGAAAAGACATTGCTTGTGCCATCAACCGCGCCCATCCTACTTGTGCTGGATGTGCCATATATGGCCTGAACATTCTACTTACTGTAAAATCATATGTGCTGTGTGAGCCCAGTAATGCCTTTATTTGTATCAGTAATAACATGCATGCTGCTCCCTTCTGCATTCTCTCTTCAGGCCCAAGTCAGAACGTTGCTGCCATGGTAACGCCACCTCCCACAATCTGCTGCCCTAGGTCCAGGGTACTGCCCGTTCTGCACAACAATTCGGTTCAATCTTCAGGTCCACCCTTGCAGCTCAACACCCTCTCTTGCACCTGCTCTCTTCCACACCATCACTCCTTCCTGTTCCCTGTCTTGCATCCTTTGCTCGCACTTAACCATCCTTGCACTTACACCATTGCTCATTATCACACTTATTCTAGGTCTCACGTAGCCTCACATGTGCACGCTCACACGCCTGCTTTTTATCACTTATGTTTTCTTACACACCCTTGCATCCACACACCCTTTTTCAGACCTCTGCCGGTAAGTACAAATTGAGGTTTTGAAATCGCTCAAACAGGCTTAGAAAAAGTCAATAAACGACAGGGTATCAGCACACAGATGACTGCCGGGCCATGAGAGTGGCATGTACAGGAGGAAAGCCACAGATCTGAATGCTGGGGCTCAGAGATCCATGCAGAGTCTGCTGGCAAAACAAAAAAATCCAAGAAATGTGCTATTTCAATTGTTAGTGAAGGGGCAAGGGCCCAGTAGATTATCTTACAACTGTTGGTTAACAAAAAAAAGATTCCAGTGAGTAGATTATAAATAAATGACGGTTGCTAATGCTTCAAGCTCAGATCACCATGTATTCCTTGACAGGCACCTGTTGCAGAGAAGCTACATTTCAGTGAGTTGAGGCCGTAAGATCAACGTGCAGCCACAAACGTGCAATATAAAAGGGGGATGGGTACAGAGACCCAGAGTCTCCGGGTAAAACCCAGAGGTTAGGCAGGTATGGGTTTCACCCATAATGGGACACGGACACACATGAATCCTTTTTTTGGGCAAGGAAGCCTTTGAAGGGCCTTGCAATAAGTAAGTTTCATTGGCCAATACAAATGAAACGCAATAACCACTGACCTACACTTTTAGACCAGACACCGACAAAGGTAGCCATCAAAGTATATCAGATTCTTTGAAGGACCGTGCAGAAGGAGTCTTCACTTTTGAACACAAACAAATTGCATTTACAGACAGTACTACACATTAAGCCAATACACTGCCAGTGGTAACGATCGTTCTAGAGTAGGTAATTACTGTAGCTAAGCGAAGAAGTCGTGCAAAACCCACAAACTTGTTATTGGGCAAGTCTGTGCCCTGTTACTGCACATCGATTTGTAATTCTACTTTTCCATATGGTCAAAGCCATACATCTTCATCCCAAAACACGCGTATGAGCAAGCAGACCCAGGCACTCACTGGACTTGACCCGAGTAACCCTCCCCCACGCGATGGCCGGATAAAACGGCTGCTCCGCAGCCATTGTCCCGAAAAATAAATAAATACAATCACTCCTCTTTGCCGATCAAGCCGACCTCCATGGCTGTGTTCATTTTTGCAGGCTAGTCACTGTCCTGTAGAGCTTGATATCCAGAAATCCAGTAGCACTGCAGAGTCAGCTCACGAAGCTCAAGTGTGCAGAACTAATGGTTCACACTGCAGTGCCATCTACTGGAGGAAAGAGGACTTGTTTAATAAAGAACTACAGTGTCAATCCTGCGTAAACGGTAGGCATTTAAAAAGTGAAATGTGGCGTATTGGTAAGAATTAAATGTGTAAAAAGGCCTCTATGCGCCTTATCTGGAGAACTGCATGTCATCTATATATGAGGAACATTCCTCTGAAGAGGATGTCATTCCAGTTGGAGTTAGATTTATTTATTTATTTAATGTGTTACAGTTTGGTTAATAAACTTTACACATACATGGAAACAAGAATACAATAATCAAATTAGTTAATTTCCAAAATCAAACTATTATATCATTACATTGAATAAAAACACTATACATGGCAATTAATCTCCACTTTGAAATTAAGATTACACAATGAAATAAAAATGGCAATACTAATAACAATAATAAATAAATGTAACCTAGACACAATCATACATACTAAAACCTTAAACAACCTAAATCAAGCCCTATGTACATCACATCGGAACTCAACAGGGTACGAAATACTAACCCAAAATTAAGAAGAAACAATTAGGAATTACAGTTCACAATTACAGAGCCAGATGTTATATAAAGCAGTTAGAATATGGATATTTTCGGAATTTAGGCAGTGATGCCAAAATAATGCCTTAGAGGTTGCTGCAGAATCATGAGTATACTTTCCCATATGTTGATGTATTATGTCTGTCATACTACTACATTGTGTCAGAACATGTTGTGCTGTCTCCAAAACATTATTGATTTTACACAATCTGCAAATCCTTAGTTCCGACAGCATTTGATCTCTCCGGCCCGTGACCCATAGGGTCGGGAGCTGATCCAGTCTTAATAGGAGTACAAAGCGTTGCAGTCTTTTGCAAGGGCATAAGTTAAGGTAGTCTTGCGGTCTCATATATGTGTACAACCTGAATTTCACAAATTCATAACTTTTCAATGCACTGAGGTGGGCAAAATTCTCCAGCCAGTCCCACATATCTATTCGCTTGTCAAGGGCTCTCTGAACTTGCCTGGTATAGTCCCCTTCGCGATACATCCATCCTATATCAGCAAGATATCTTAACATTATAGCAGCGGGTGAGAGGGAATTTTGTTTTTTACATATTTCCTTATCCACAGCAATCAATACTGGATTTGTTGTACCACTACGCATTTTAATGAAAAGCCCCAATCTCTTTTTCATCACTATAGCTTTCAATGAAGGTATTCCCAGCTCTAAGCGTATAATGGCCATTGGAATTCCTGGTGCTAGGCCCAAAACCCGCCGCCAGAATTTCCCTTCTATTACTTGTAGCCAGCTAAGATCTAGGTCAAACAGGGCCTCTAGTCCGTAGATCACCATGGGTGTAAAAACCTGCACATAGAGTTGGCGTGTGCCCCATAGCGTAAAACCTCCTCGCATCTTCCGAGAATGTTTGCATATACTATAGTCGCCGCTAGGCTCAAAATCAATACCCATATACCGATATTGTGGGGCGTAAGGGATTATGTTCTTACTCACCATAAGATTTACGCGTGACACTCTTTTATTGGTAAATCGCAATACCTTAGTCTTATCAAGATTGATAGTAAGGCCATTACGATTCGCATAATCCCACAAAGCTGTAGCCGATCTACGCAGGCCACTGATTGTGTGATCAAAAATGACCAAGTCGTCTGCGTAAGCCAGGACAGTGCATACCAACTCCCCAATCTTAGGTGGGCAATTTGAGACGGCCGTTATGGCCACTGGTATGTCATGGACATAAAGATTATATACCAAAGGGGCCGTCACACATCCCTGTTTCACCCCCCTGTTCTACTGCACTTTATCAGTCAGGTGTCCCTCTTGATCTAATTTCAGTCTAACTGACGTATTATAGTGCAGCAATCTAAGGTAATACAGGATGCCTGCTGGACAACCAAGACCGTTAAGTTTAGACCAAAAACGTTCTCTAGGGATGGTATCGAAAGCTGCTTTAAAATCAATATATAATGCGTATAAAGGTGGTGCACCTTTATTGCGTGCCTTAGTTCTCAACAGGTTCATGACCATTAAATTGTGACTCGTTGAATAACCCTTCCTAAATCCACACTGGAAGATGGACAGAATATTGGCCCTTTCTACCCATGATTGTAGTTCCTCGAGCAGTATTGAAGCAAACAATTTACCCGTTGTGTCCAACATGGAGAGGAGCCGATAATTGGTGGGATCTAGACTATTACCCTTTTTAAAGACTGGTATCAATACTGCTGTTTGCCATGAGCTCGGTATTAGCCCCTGTATCATTATCTTCTTAAACAGTATAGCCAATACGCTCGCCCAAAACTCGGGCTGATTTCTCATAACTATATTGGCTAGACCGTTAGGTCCTGGAGCTCTGGACGGTTTAAGAGTCTTTATCTTGGTAATTATGGCCGCGTATGAGATATCAAAGGCCATATAGGGAGCCAAGGTTATCTGAGGGCACAATTCGTCTCTCTGTAGTATTGTATTACGGGCTAGTAGAAACTTAACCCATTCCTCAGCTTTAATTGGATTAACCATTTGGCCCTTCGATGACTCCCTAGCTTCCCCCAGGAGTGACCAGATACTACGAGTGTTTTTAGAACAAATCGTCTGCACTAATTTCTGGTGAGCCCAGGTATTTACGGCAGATTTTATATTTTTAATAATAGATCTATATTTATTTTTAATTTTCCTCGCAGCCACTCGTAATACTTCAGATGGTCCTAACTTTTTCTTACTCATACGCAGTTCCCGTCTCAAATCCCTCTTGGCATCTCTAATCTTATTATTATAAGAGCGAGGCCCACCCTCCGGTCTAAACATGCTCGTGGTCGGAACCAAAGCATGTGTATGAGAAAAGGCTTTTATCCAATTTTCTATTAATTCAATAGACATGGAGTGGAAATCGGGTAAGTTTGGCCATTTATCGATTTCGAGTGCCAGTGCTGCCTGATTAATGTTCTTAGCCGACCACCTAATGTTGGAGCCTGATTTATTCGCGTAGACTGTGCCCATATTGCTCTTGTCGAAAGCTCTCTGTTGGATGTTTAATATACATCGGAGAGCTGAATGATCGCTCCATTTATTTAATGATACAGACATATCTTCCACTAAGAGGAGCATTTTAGGGCACATGAAGATGTAATCGAGAGTACTACTATACAGCCCATTGGACCAAGTATGTTTCCCCGGGTAGTCACTATTCGTATAGCCGTTCAGCATTTCCAGGTCCCATTCGTCAAGCAGCCGACACCAACGTGGCCCCTCGATGTCAGTTTTAGTATGAGTTAGGAGATGTTTCTCTCTTAACTTAGGGTTTTGAGGATATTTCCCTGTCTCAGCAGGAATACGACAATTAAGATCGCCCACAACAATAACTGCTCGATTACCAGGTAGAACCGACCAAGAGGCCAGTAATTCATGAAGGGCTTCTTGAATAAGTTCACTGATCCCGGCATGCGGGGGATTATATATATTTATCAATAGGAACTTCCCCTTATCAACCTTTGTTCCATATTCAACCTCTACTGCCAGCATATTATCACAAACATTACATGGTATCTGTCTCGAGGGCAGAGAGCTAATCACACCTATCAAAAGCCCTCCAAATGGTCTCCCTTTATTGCCCTTCTTAGCAAAAGATTGATAATTCATGTAGCCATCAAGTAATATAATGTCCATTGCCCATGTCTCCTGTAGGCATATCAGGCTATGTTTCACAATAAAATTAACCGAACCCTCCGGCGCCAACAGATGAGCAAATCCTCTTGTATTCCACGATAACAATGTCAAGTTTCAATGTTTAGGCAATACCTCTGGCAGAGATTCCGCAAGCCATTTTAGGGCCAACTGAACATCAGCAATTTCAACTTTCTTTCCTTTAGGAATCAAGGGGCACTCCACTGGTATGACCGGCCCACTTATTTCCAAAAGTTCAGCACTGGTGTCGACTTCATCCAAGTCTGCATCAACCTCAACATCCACAGCCCTCAGCTCTTCACGGTGTTTCCTAAGCATCTGTGCGGTGGATAGAAATTTACAATGTAATGCAGACACACAGGGATTGAGGCCTTTTAATGGTTCCACAAACTGGAAGTCATCTGATTTTAGGACGCGTAATTCAGGGACCGAATGCAGACGTATTAGGAACTCCGATCGTGGCAACCATCTGCGTTCGCTGGTTTTATACAGGTTTTTAATCAAGCAGATTCTATTCCCTATAGGATCGTCTCCATCCTTAACTGATCTGAAGGGAGAAATGGTGGGACTAGCCGGGGCTGGCTCAGGTTGAAATACTAAGTCAGAACCCCTAATCCGTGTTTCCTCCATCTCTTGAAGGTCGGACTCAAATCGTTCCCATTCGTCTGCCTGGTCCTCTATTTCATCCACGGTCGGCATTCTTCCCTCATCAGCAATCAGACCCACCATCACTGGTTGTTCATATTCGGGCAGCGAGTCTTGGTTCGTATCTTGATCAGTGATGAGCCAACTGGAGAGGCGGCCTTCTCCAGAGCCAATCTTTTTCTTAGCTCTGGCTGCCCTTTTTTTTGCTTTTTTTGAGCGCCCACCAATGTACGCCGTCTTATCTTCTTTAGTACCTTGCATCATATTTTCCTTGCTCTTTAGCGCTTTCTTAGCCAGTTTGCGTTGTTTACGGGAATAGAAAACTGTCTCACTCGGATCCTCATTTACCGAGGAATCTTTATCAGCTGTCTTATTTATCTCCTCAGCAATACCTATGGCCTCCGATAGATTCATTTCCGCCTCTACCTCCTTATTCTTTTCTTCTATTTGTATTTTAGGCAATGGGTTAGTATTCGTAAGAATCCGCCCCGTCATTTGGAGCAGAATTTTAAGTGCAAATTGAAGGGAGGCCACTGAGGATTGGATCTCTGCCAATTCCTTTGCCCCAGGGAACAGGGTGGAGAGATTTCCTTCCTCTGAATCCGGCCCATCCTCCATTGACACCATTACCAAATTAGGGGAGGCCGACAGTCGGCTCAAAGGTACCTCGTGTCCCATGATGTTGGCTGGAGATGACATATAATTATTATCCTGTGGCAGACATTTGTCTTCCAGCGGCCTGAAGATCTGGGGAGTCATCCCCCGCTGAATGCTCAAACACAGGTCTAACAGCGAATTGTTATCTATGTCATCAAAGTTAGTGGAGCTCATTGGATCACCACCCCCATCACCCGATAAGACGGGATCCTCAATGATCGTTGAATTAGTTTCCGTTATGGGGAGGGGGGCAAAAAAACCAGTTATGGCCCCCTGTCCCAAGGGAATGGATATACTGGATTCTTTCTTGTTATTTGCTTTAGGTTTTCTCATCTCCTCATTCGTCGGGGTTTCCGCTTCGAATTGTTTCTTTGTCTTGCGCAGATTGTACTTGTTTTGTGTCATTTTCTTCCCTGGCGCCATTTTATCATAAAGCAGTGTTTATTGCAGAGATCTAGGTACCTTCTCTCTAGCCGGTTACCAGATTCTGCTAAGCCCAAATCTGAGCCAGATTTCAACACGTAGCCTACACTGCCCTTACTAAACAGAAAAGGCGCAAAGCCAGCTGTCGCCAAATACCAGCGCCCCCCAGGCAGGCACTATGCAAGTTCAGCACACACACCCAAATGGACTCCTCTCCATAAAGTGGCTATACAATTATATCAGACCATGGGAGGGTGGCTGGGTAGAAAGGTGGGGGGGGACTGGTAGCAAGGGGAAGGAGGGTGGAGGCTCAGTTTAGGAGAGCAGCGCTGCTTGCTGGGCAGTGTAATCACTGCAATTCAATATGGCTCCCCCCTGCGCTGCTCAACTTTCTTCCCCATATGCTAATTACCCACCGCAAAATACCAGCAATGATTGTGCTGGTCCTCCAACAGCTCCCAGAGTTCCACCACCGACAGAAGTCGCTCTCCGCCCTCCGTCGGTACCCGTGTACTCTAGCAGGTGTCCCGCGGGTGAAGATGCACTGCCGCGGCTGAGAGTACACAGCAGGCAGGCACTGCAAGCAGACTCGAGCACAGACGCCGACACACGCTGACAAGCGGGAGCGGGCTCAGCCTCGGGTTACTCACATTCGAGGAAAGGACCCCGAAAGAACGTCTGACTCAAGCTGACTCAAGCCGCACCTCGTAGAATCGTGAACGTCAAGAACGTGAACGATTGAGGCCGCCTCCGAGTACCTCCGAGTACCTCTATAGATTTGGGGGCAGAGAGGTCCCTGAAGAATTAGTGGACCCACAATCAAAATAACAGACCTTTATGATTGCCTACAAAATGCCAGAGGCTTAGACACTTCACCGGAAGTGAATTCTGAAAAACCAGACCCTACAGATCATGCTGATCCCAGTTATAGAAATCTTATGGGAAGGGTCATTGATTTTATGGGTTGGAAAGAAGCTTCCCGGGATTTTGACAAGGATGACATGACTGTGATCCTGTGTGAGAGTCCCTTAAAAGATCCCGTTTTACCATTCCATAAGGCTTTACAAAAAAGGATAATGGTAAAATGGAATAATTCTGATTCGATTCCAGCAGTAAATAAAAAACTGGTACCAAAATATAGGCTTGCCTTATCAGACCCAGAGAATTTATCCAAGCATCCCTCTCCCTACAGTCTTGTTGTTCAAGCTACAACCTGCACTAGGCAATCATCTTACCCATCAATACCACCAGACAGGGACGATAAGAAAGTTGATGCTTGGGCCTGGAAAGCTTTTACTTCAGGCAGCATGGCCCTCAAATCAACTAATGTAACTTGCACATTAGCAAGATTCACTTATACCCTGTGCGACTGCATGTCTTCAGCGGCTCAACGCACCCCGGAAGGTGAAGAATGGGATGGTTTCATGCCTATAGTGAAGGATGGTAAAGAGGCTATGGAGGAATGCCTTTGGTCAGGATTGGACACTGCGGATAGTATAAGCAGGTCCATGGCATCTAGCACAGTCTTGCGCAGATTTGCATGGCTAAGAAAATCTGGTTTTGCACCTGATGTGCAGTCTAGACTACTTAATATGCCCTTTGACGGCTTGAGGTGGTTTGGCAGAAAGGCGAATGAGAGCTTGGAGAAGCCGCAGACCTCAAAAGTGGCAGCAAAATCACTCAGTGTCGCTATAAGGCAACCTCAACAACACTCTTACGCAGGCTCATCTTCCTGGAAGATTCACCCCTTTCGCTTTTATTCCTCTTTTGGAAAAGGGAGGGGCAGGCCAGTCACAGAGGCCAACAGAGAAAACATTTTTGCTGTGGCAAAGGGAGAGGTGCTAGATCAGCCACAGTAGCGGCTACTACCTCCTCACCCACTGCTGCAAAGCCACTTTGTGGTCTTAACCCACAAAACCCCGGTGGGAGGCAGAATCACTCAGTATCTGGACGAATGGCAGGGTATTACGTCAGATGCCTGGGCACTAGAGATAGTGACCCATGGTTACTGTCTTCCTTTTCATCAAAGACCTCAAGATCATCTGCCGGATAACCAACTCTGTACAAATTCCAGACCCGCTCCTTGTGCAGGAGATTTTAACCCTGCTAGAGAAAGGTGTAGTAGAACATGTACCTGTAGCGGAGAGGAACAAGGGCTGGTACTCCCCCTATTTTCTCATCCCCAAAAAGGATAGAGGATTGTGACCCATCTTGGACTTGAGAAGCTTGAACAAGTTTCTCAGGAAGGACAAGTTCAAGATGGTGACTTCAGGCTCTTCAGCTTCAGGACTGGCTGGTTTAATTGGACCTTCAGGATGCTTACTTTCATGTGCCAATCTATCTCAAGCACAGAAAGTACCTGAGGTTCGAAATCGGTGGTTCTCATTATCAGTTTCGGGTTCTACCATTTAGGCTAACCTCCGCCGCAAAGGTTTTCATCAAACTGATGGTGGTGGTGGCAGCGAGTATCAGAAGACGGGAGATTCACGTCTACCCTTATCTGGACGATTGGCTAATCAGGGCGAGTTCATCCGAAGGAGCCTAGGAACATCTGGCCTTGACCTGCCACTTCTTACACAGTCTGGGATTCTCCCCTCCATTACAAGAAGTCACAAATGATTCCAAGCAAAAAACTCCCAATTCATAGGAGCGATCCGGGACACTTCCTCGGGGAAAGCCTCGCCTCCCGAGGAGAGAGCTCGCCACATTCTGCAGATGGTAATGAAATTTCAAAATGCATTCGACTTCCTAAGGTTGCTAGGCCTCATGGCATCCTGCATTTTTCTGGTGCCAGAGGCCAGATTGAGGATGAGATCCCTTCAGTGGGCCCTCAGGACTCAATGGTCCCAGTTTTCAGGAGAGATGTCAGATCTTCTACAAGTCCCGACCAAAGTGGCTCAAGATCTCCTATGGTGGGCTTGCAAGGAGAATATCCTCAAAGGAGAACCTTTTTGGCAACCATGGCCGGAGATAACGGTAGTAACGGACGCCTCACTCACGGGGTAGGGAGCCCACACCAACGATCTGACAATCAGTGATCGTTGGTCTCCATCAGAGTCCAAACTACACATCAACATTTTTGAGCTGAGAGCAATCAGACTAGCGCTGAAGGCTTTTCTGTCCTCTATGCAGGGAAAGGATGTCCTGATAATGATGGACAACACAGTGGCCATGTACTACTTCAACAAAAGAGGAGGCGTAGGATCACTCCCACTGTGCAGAGAGGCAATGCAGCTCTGGGCAATACAAGAAGGAATCTCTCTATCGGCAGTTCACCTAGCCAGAGAGCTAAACACGGACGCAAACGCTCTGAGCAGGCAGAGCACAGTCTCCCACGAATGGGAACTAGCTCAGGAAGTCGTTCAAGAGATCTTTGCCCTTTGAGGAACCCCTCAAGTGGATCTGTTCATGACCGGGACCAACCGGAAGTGCGAACTGTATTGCTCAAGGGAATTTCCCCCAAGAGGAACTCTAGGGGACGCAGTCGTAGTGGACTGGGTATTTTCACTGCTTTACACGTTTCCTCCATTCCCCTTGATTCTTCACGTAATCAGGAGGTAATCAGGAGGTTGAGAAAGTTCAGGAAAACCATGATCCTAATTGCCCCAGATTGGTCCTGGAGGACGTTGTACCCGGACCTTCTGGACATGTCCATCTGCCCTCCAATACGTTTTCCACAAAGAGAGGATCTTCTCTCGCAAGAGGAAGGTCGGGTTCTCCATCCAGAGGTCAAGACACTCAGCCTTCACGCATGGTTTCAGAGAGGCTAAGATATAAGGATTGGGACCCCCTCGGATGACGTAATGGAGATTTTGCTTTCGACTAGAAGGCCAGCAACAAAATCCTTGCATCAGCGTCGTTGTAACAAGTTCAGTAACTGGTGCAGGGATAAGAATGTGGATCCATTTCTTTGTAATACTTCATCAGTACTTTCTTTTCTCTTGCACTTAGCCAATTTGGGGCTCCAAGTTGGAACGATAAAAGGTTACTTGGCAGAGCTATCTATCTTTAAGCACGCCTCGGAAGAGTTGTCCTATTTTAAAATGCCTTTAGTCATTCAATTCTTGAAAGGGCTGACAAATGTATATCCTTCGACACCTTTTCAGGTGCCCATCTGGGATTTAAATCTAGACTTAAAATTTCTCATGTGTGTCCATTACGAGCCTTTGCATTCTTGTCCATTAAGACTGCTCACTCTTAAAACAATTCTGTTAGTGGCTATAACATCAGCCCGCAGGGTAAGTGAGTTGCAGGCACGGTCTTGTAAGCCTCCTCATACTATTTTCCATAGGGACAAGGTTATTTTAAAAGTCAAGCCATCATTCTTGCCTAAAATAGTGCCTGATTTTCATCTGTCACAAAAGATTGTCTTACCTTCCTTTTATCCTCCACCTCACGCTAGTAAGGAAGAGGAAAGATTACATGGACTGGACCCAAAAAGGGCTCTCAGTGTCTATATTTCCAGATTAGCAAATCTCCGACAATCTGACCAACTATTCGTTGGATATACTGGGCACAAATTGGGCCTTGTAGTATCTAAACAAACTCTATCCAGATGGATAATTCTAGCAATCTCTGAATGCTATAAACTAGCTGGGAAAGAGCCTCCAGATTGATTAAGGGTTCATTCAACCATGGCAACTTCCACAGCTCTTCAGAGGGGTGTCCCGGTGCAGGATATTTGTGCTGCAGCCACCTGGTCGTCAATGCACACCTTTGTTAACCATTACTGCGTGGACTCTACTTCATACCAAGGAGGACTATTTGCAAAAGCTGTCCTTCATTCAGTCCATAATTAAGATTTCTAGTACTCCCACCTCCAAAATTATCACTGCTATGGGAGTCTATCATAAGATGAGAATACGTGCGAGGACACAATCCATTCGAAGAACAAGTTACTTACCAACTGTAACGTTCTTTCGATTGGATGTTCCTCCCACATATTCCTCATCGACCCTCCCATCCTACCCCTCTGTACAGTTTACGCCAGTTGCACTCTGACTTCCTTAAGAGCTGGAAGACTTAAAGCCTGATCAACTGATGCGACCATGAACACCGTAAGAACAGAACTGAGGTAACGGGCGCTGCTCGAGCCCTTTATACAGTGGATGATGTTGACGCCCGATGGCACCCCTCGAGGGACTTCGACTTTGCGGTCTTGAACACAGCGCCCCCTGGTGAAAAAAATTTTGCCGAAGCAGGGATACGATTATCATAGGATGAGGAATATGTGGGAGGTACATCCAATGGAAAGACAGTTGGTAAGTAACTTGTTCTGCTGTTTCAGCTAACCTTACCCAAACCAATTTCTTCAGTTTTGCACAGTGCTTATCTTGCTCCCAGTAGAACCTGTAAGATTTCACCTAAAATCCCAGACCTTTGCAAATTGCACATTTGTTTTGGCTTTTTGGGAGCATGTGTGGAAGTGCTTACAAAACATTTTTTATTTTCATGAACCATTAACCTTATGCAATGGCACCCTTGTTAATTATTCCTTCTTCCGCATCTTTATTTAATCTTTTTATTTCTATTGGCTTTACCTTTTATCCTCTAATTGGAAAAATGTCATGCTTATTAAAATTACAACATTTCTAGTTTTGAATCCTTTTATCTTTTTTTAATAATTATCAATATCATTTTCTATCTCAGTATTTGTCTTTTTAGTATTCCTTGTTCGTCTTAGCTTCTCAACATGATAGTTTAATGATTACCTTGTTAGATTAATCATTTGTATGTATTACTTTTTTAGTTTTACTTTGTTCAATTTAATATGTGTATATACTGTTATTTTTGCTGAACTCAATCGAAATTATTAAAATAAAAAATGTGTTTGTATGGTAACTGGAAAAGCTCTGTCCTGAATTCGCTCATCAGAAAGTGCTTGTTTGTGTCCTTAGGCGATTTAAACCAGGGCATGGGTTACACTGATTCTACCAATCTGGAGTCTCATTAGAAAGCACATGCTTTCATCTTGTGCTGGTGTAGGGATTATTCCTTTGCCTGCTCCCACCCGCCTGTCTGTATTTCAACTTCCCCCAATCTGGCACTGAAAGCAGTCTCCTCTCCTGCATTACCTCTCCCCGCCATTCCCCAAACCCTGAATGAGAGCCCTGAGATAATGCTGGCTGTCATATCCAGGCCCTGAAGTTAATATTTCTTTGCTCTCCACAGAGCTATGTATTAGTCAGACATATTAGCAATATTGGTTTTTTGAGTGTGTATAGGTCCCCCATCCATATCCCAAGTGCGTACACTGAAGCAACTACCCCTCACCCAATACTCTGCCTCCTTCCAGTGCTGCAATGATCAAGCTTTCAATCATGCTGGTATCCCCGGCCGCACCCTCCATGCGTTTCCTGCCCTTTTTTTGTTTTTATTTATTTTTTTAGATATGATAGCTCGACTGCTGCATGTCTGTAAGGAATCCACCAGCACAGTCTCACGAGGATTGAAATGGCTCCCTTTATTTCTTATACCCAATCATATCTTATCATTATTATAATTTTTTATCTTTCATATAAAAAGTAATTGCCCTCACGAGTGAGAAAGCTAATGCAGTTCTAATTGCAGTAGACGAGTAACGAGCGACCGTGTCAGAAAACCACTGTAGATTGCAACAAGTTCTTTCACCAGTACATGACTTTCCTTTTACGGCCCGTGCAAAGTGTTTCATTCAGTCATTGGATTGGGGTTGCATGCACGACAAACAGTTAAATCTAGTCAGGTGTTCACTGTATATATGGGGACAATGTGGAAAATAGTTGCATCTGGATTACTAGTTCTGAGCCACCAACTGAGTATCACAATTCCATCAACAAAATTCAACATACATATGAAAATGCATAAAAAATGCAAACCTCCAACAAATTTATTTTTGGACTTTAGGGTGCGTTTTCAGATGTTCAGTTACTCCTTCGAGCATCATAAGATAAAATAACTCTTCCCGTTTTCATTTTCGCACATATGGTGGTATTAGCACCACCTATGCAGCAAACCATTCCTAAAACAAGAAATAAGCATGGGTTTTCAGAATTAAGATGTCTGGTTGACATGGTAATCTCTCTCTGAACACTGTCACACTCTCTCAATTTGTTGTCACTCCCTCTGATTGTACTGTACTCACTCTTTCTCCATGAGCTGTCAATCACACTCACGCCATACGTTGTCCTTAAACTCTCCCCCTGCACTTAGTCTCTCCATGCGCCGACCCTCACTCTCTGTGTGCTGTCACTCTCCCTCTCCGTGTGCTTGCTTTTTCTATGCACTGTTACTGTCTCCCTTTTTTTAAAAATATGCAACATATTCGTACACTTTCGCCTTCAAGCCCGGGACCCAGACTTTCAGCCTTAGCCTCGACTTTGTTTTGGTGGTTCCCTCATGGCCACAATGTGCCAGATCCATTGCCCTACCCACTATTGCCTGCAGGATCACTAACTGGTGCCCTCTTAAAATCAGTCCATCTTCAGTTGCTGACAGTTTGTGTCTTATTCGCCAAAACTGCTACAGGTCCTGTTGAGCCTCTCGACTCGTGCGGTTTGGGTTGGACAGGACTGTCTTCCAGTCACCACTAGTCAAGGCTGCTCCGACCACCTGAAAATACTCACTGTTCGAGGCGTCTCCTACCTCCTGAATAGTGAGTGCAACCAGTTTTGTGGCTTCCACCGCCAAGCGAACATGTTCTTCTGCAGTTACCTGTGACGTATCTGCCTGCCCAACTCTGTTTCTTGTGCGAGAGGTAGTCCACTGGATCGTGGGCTCCGGGTCTGTATGACAACACAACCACGTACTCCACCAGGGCCAACATCCATCGCTCAATCCTTGGGGGCGGCTTGGACGAGGATCCCACAATGAGGGGTAGCAACGGTTTGTACTCAGTCAATACCATAACAGGTTTGCCCAGTATGTAAACCCCAAAATGTCGGCATCCCCATAGGACGGCCAGGGCTCCCCTTTTGATCTGGGAGTAGTGTTGCTCTGTGTTGGTTAGCGCCTTGCTGGCGTACGCAATTGGTCTATGTTGTGTAATGTACTTCGTGAGGGCCAGCAGAATGTTATGATGGAACATGATGCTAATGTTCTGTAAGAGAATGTTCTGAGAGCTGGAGAAGGACAGTTGGAGAGAGAGTTGACAGAGGACGGTTGGGGGTCTTTATTCATATATGTAACTTGGTAATAAAGTGCAGTTATTACTCATCACGGTGTGGAGGCTTGTCATTACAATGGCGACGAGGATCTAAAAAGGATCCATCTAGACCTTTGACCGCAAGATTTCTCTGGTAGCGAGTTTTCTCAGGAAAAGGACCAAAGTAAGAGTTAATTGTTTGTCCAGGAAAAGGGACAAAGGTACGAGTCTGTTATGCGGAGCATCAACAAGAATCAACGACGAGCTTCTAGGCAGTGCGGAACATCATTTGTGGCAGTACTGGTAACTGGTCGCAGGCTGTGTGGATTGGAGTGTGGTCACGGTCGCACAAGCAAGTTCGGTGATTGCACTCTGGATTATCAGGAAAGGTACGAGGAATTATTTAATGCTTTCCCCTACGTGGACAGCAACTTTGGCAATAGCTGCTCTGCGTCTTTCAAAGGTGTATTATTTGAAATCCATTTGCAGCCGCGAGGCTGCGTGAAAGGCGAGCGGATCCATTGTTATTAGTGTTCTCTCCTTTGGACAAAAGAAAGGAAAGTAGAATGCACGAAGAAAAGTGTAGTGCGCAGGCGTGCCCTACAGCTGTGTTGTGTCCTAGCAACGTATAACACAAGCAACACTAGTACTACGTCCTTTGCGTAGTGACGTGATATACCATTGCCCAATCAGAACTAAGACTACAGTACAGGAGGAACTGTCTGACTTCAAAGCTTCGAGCAAACAAGATCATTCACTGCGGCGTGTGCGCCCAGGGCCCAATTGGGAAGGCACGCACGTCCCGGATGAGAGTTTTATGGCGATTGTCTGAAAGTACGTGAAGCGCATCGGGTATTCTTTATCCGTTCTTCATTTCCATCTGATCTCCGGATATTTTGGATATCGTGGTGATCGCAGTGTATCTCAACTAACGTCTCTTAATTTACTTATTTGAGTGGGTGGAAGCATGGCTATGGCCGGCGTGCCTGGTCCACCCATGTCCATGGCCAGCCCAGGCCCAACTAAGATAAAATGGGCGGCATGGAAAAAAGATTTCCTGCATTATGTTAAAGCGGCCTGCGGGAACAGTATATCAGCTGAACGCAAGGTGTCCATGTTAATGCATTTTATTGGGTATGAAGGACAAAGGATTTTTGACAAATTGCCTGACATTGTGGAATTAGATCTTGAAAGTAACATGAATGAATTTGATGTTACTTTATTGAAGCTGGATCGCCATTTTGAAACACGAGTTAGTACTGTACTGGATAGGTATCACTTCGGTATGAGAGAGCAATATTCTGGGGAAAGTCTGGAGGAATACATTACGGTTTTACGTCATCTTTCTTTGAATTGCAAATTTGGGGACAAGTTGGATGGGCACATCCAGGACCAATTCATGTTGCACTGTTCTAATGATAAAATATGTGAGGACATTTGGTTAAAAGATGAGCCAGGGTTGGAGGAGGTAGTTATGATGGCAAAAAGGGGGGGGAACATGCATTACAATGTGTAGCAAAGCTGTCACACAAGGAGGTAAAAACCCACCAATGAAGAATTAAGGGTAGGGGAACAAAAGAAAGAGTTTCACAAAAGTGTTAAAAAGAAAGCAAAAGATTAAGGATCTAAGGTTCCCGAAATGGGAAATGAGAAAGGTATGGGTGCGAAAGGAAGAACAAGAGAGTATAAATTGTGCTTCCGTTGTGTGAGCCCTAGACAATATGTCCAGGAAGGAAAGCATTATGCTGCAGATGTAAAAGGTGGGGGCATTTTGATATTTGCTGCAAAAAATACTACACCATAGGTGATAGCAAGAAAGTGTTGTACATAGGAGATGAAACACAACAGTCATCGGGCGAGAACGAGGATGAAAGAGTGTGGTGGTCACTGTAAATATGGTGAAGTGTGATGATGAGGAAGAGTGTGAACATCCTTTTGCTGACATTAATGTGAATGGCAAAAAGGATTCCAGGATGGCTGGAAAGGTTGACGAGCTGATCCCGTCAGATAAAAAGCCTGGTGGGTACAATTGTGGTAGGATTGATGTAATTGGTTATTGCGTTGCTACATTTGAATTTAAAGGGAGAGAAACGCAGGGGAAGAAAAAGCGGCTTATCTCCAGATCCAATCTTATCTGGAGATCAACAACCTAGTAGGGACAGGACAATCAGGTTTTAGACTGAGACATGGAACCGAAACAGCTCTCCTTGATCTCAAAAACCAACTAGATGAGCGTAAAGATAGAGGAGACATTTCTATGCTCCTACTCTTAGACCTATCAGCCGCATTCAACCGGGTAGACCACACGTTTCTCTGCAACCACCTCAAATTGTCTGCCAACTTCTCCATAAAAGCCACAGCATGGATAAACTCATTCTTAGATGAGAGAACCATAAGAGTCTTCTCACCCACATCAGCAGCAGATCCAGTCCCTATCACCTGCGGAGTCCCCCAAGGATCATGTGTTTCCCCGACTTTGTACAATATATTTACAAAGCCTTTGTTCGATATCTTGGAAAAACTAGGGGTCTCATATACAAACTACGGGGACGACACCCAGATTCTTATCCCAATCCAAGGAGACTACGACAATGACACCAGCCTCATAAATAAAGTCTACCAAATCAATAAAGTCTACCAAATCATCCAAAATTGGATGGCCACACATGGCCTTTGTCTTAACGACAACAAGACCGAGCTCTTAATCATCGGGTCCACCAATAAACTTAACAAATTATCCCATCTATACAATTCCATCACCATCGAGGGCATCAGAATCAAGCCAAGGAAGTTAAAACCTTAGGAATCTACCTAGACTCAGCTCTCACCCTCGACAAGCAAGTTAATGCTAAAGCTTCAGCAACCAGCTACACCTGCAAACTTATTCATGCTTGCAAATCTTACCTATCCACAGGCAGCTGTCCCACTATAGCGCAAGCTCTCATCCTCTCCATATTATACTACTGCAATGCACTGTACCTAGGCACCAGTAAACACAACACTAACAAACTCCAAACCCTGCAAAACAATGCTCTCAGGGCAGCATTAGGCATTCCTAAAGGGCAACACATATCTGACCAAAGAAGAGCCGTCAATTGGCTAGCCATCAATGACCGCATCAAACTTAAAACTCTGAATATTACAAACAACTGTCTGAATAATAAAGCACCTGCATACCTCACCGAGAAATTCACAAAGTTCACCTCTGAACGATCCCATCGGAAAGGCTCAATCTAACAGTATCAAGATCCCCAACTTCAAATTGAAAAGATCGGGAAGGTCTAGCTTCCCAGTATTACCAGCTCATCTTTGGACCTCCATCCCAGACGCACTCAGAGCTACTCCTTCCTTCTTCCCACGTGTTCAAGGCCAATGTCAAACTCTGGCTTCACACCAATGATTGCTGAAGCCTCAACAGTATATTCTGTATATTTAATGTACATTAATTGAAACTATAACATATCCCATGTGTAAAATGCATGACACTAACATAAGAAATGCTGTATATGTGGCCCTGTAACACAATAATGTATAATATCTATGTATGTATAAAATGTAACACAATGTATAATATCTATGTACATGTAACCTAAGTTTCTACTTCTTGCTAGCGCCCAGTTGCTTAACGGCCCGGTGCGCCGTTAATAAACAATACAAACAAAAAACAATACAATACATGACTATCAGTGGGGAAACACTCCTTAGTTGGCAAGAACAAAAAGGATTGCTGATAAGGTTAGATCCCAACACTGAGGAAGAAGTTCTCAATGTAGGAGAGAAACGGAACATAATTAGAAATTTTCCTGAAGGGTTTTCTAAGAAAGTGGGGTGTGTTAGAGGGATGGTGCACAAAACTGTGATGAGAGAAGGCAGTAAGCCCAAGAGTGCAAAGCTTCGGCCGATTCCTCTTGCACTTCGGAAGGGAGTGCGTGCATGAGGAACTTGAGAGATTGAAGAGTGCAGGAATAATAGAACCTGCAAAGGGATTAGAGTGGATATCACCATTGGTTGTGGTTAAGAAAGCTAGTGGTGAGTTGAGATTATGTGTAGATTTGAGAGAGGTGAACAAATGTGTGTTAGCAGAAAGGCATCCTCTATCTAATATGTCAGAAATGCTCAGTAGAATTGGAAAGGCAAGGCATTTTACCAAACTAGATATGGCCAGTGCATACCACCAAATTCAGCTTGATCAGGAATCTAGGAAACTCACAGCGTTTATAACGCATGATGGTGTTTATCAATTCCGCAGGATGCCTTTTGAGATAATCTCAGTATCATCAGTATTTCAGAAGGTGATGAACAAACTGTTGGGATAAATGAATGACGTATGGTGCTTTCAGGATGATATACTGGTGTGTGGCGAAAGGGAGGACAGGCTTAAGAGGAATGTGAGGAGTTTTGTTGATGTCTTAAGTAAGAAGGGAATACCACTAAAGGCAGAGAAATGTATCTTTGGAAGTAAAGTTGTGGAGTATCTTGGACATGAGATCTCTGAAGAAGATCTTCGTCCAAAGAAAGAATTGGTAGAAGGATGTAAGAACATAAGGTTACCTAGAGATAACGCCTAACTGAGGTCCTTTTTGGGCATGATTGAATTTTATCACAGGTTTGGCAGATGCCTTGCCGGTAAAACCTTGCAATATTTTCCGGGACCCGTGAATGGGCAATTACCGGGTCATTACGACCTGGCCGGACCCGGTAATTGCTCATTTGCGGGTGCCGGAATAAAGATGCTCCCCATTCCCTTTCGACCCGACAGGGCTGAATGGGAATGGGGAGGTCGGATGCACCGGCACTGTTAATAACGGTGCCGGTGCATCCAACATGCTGTGCTCGCGGGTGCCGCTCTGCCTGCCAGGTCCAACTTCTGGGCAGAAAGGCACCTGCGAGCACAACTCGTAGTTTTCCCGGGCCGGGAACTATGGTACCGGGAAGCTTACCGGTACCGTAGTTCCTGGACCGGCAAGCTTGTAATGAGGCCCAATGAGTGTGAGATAGATTTTCGCGACATAAAGAGAAAAATCGATATGGGCAAAGCATTATCCATGTTTGATACACAAAGATGATCTACCATTTTGGCTGATGCTAGTGAGGCAGGAATTGGTGCCATATTATCACATATTGGGATAGATGGCAAAGAAGAAGTGGTGAGCCATGCATCGAGAATGCTGAAAGGTGCTGAGAGAAATGACTCCATTTTGGAAAAGGAGGGCTGCGTGTGCAATTGGGGGATTGAAAAGTTAAAAAAACTGTGTCTGGAGGTCAGAATGTATGTTAAGGACAGACCACAAAAAACGCTCAAAGCTATATTTGAGAAGAAAGGTTTAGACAAAGTGTCCAGGAGAGTTGAGTGCCAAGGCTGCAGTGCCATAAATTCGAGACTGAGGTAATTTCAGGGAAGGAGAATGTACCAGCTGATCATGTATCTAGACTGAGGGATGAGGATTTTGAAGGGAGTCAAGATGCATTAGAAGATAGGATTACAGATATGGTATATGTTACTCATGATGGGGTGATTACGCGTGTGGAGTGGAAGAGTGTATTCAATTCGGATGAAATGTGGAGATACATTTTGGAATTTGTTCGACAAGGATGGCCAGAAAAGAGACTCTTGAGTGGAGAAGAGAGAGCAATGTGGGAGGTGAGATCAGAGTTAAGCGTGAGGAATGGTATGTTGTACAAGTGGGATCGTCTTGTGGTTCCAGGAAAATTACGCAGAAGACTGATTGAGATTAGCCATCAAGGTCATTTTGGAACGTTTAAAATGAAAGAACTTCTCAAGGGCGATTATTGGTGGCCGGGTTTCAACCGCGATATAGAGAGGGCGGAAGGATCATGTGTTGAGTGTTGTGGCAAAACGCCAATCAATGATTAAAGTAGATGCACCAGTGGGTGTGTGGAGTGATTTAGCTATGGATATCACCGGCCCAATGGATTTAGGAAGTGGACGTGGAAGGTTCATTGTAGTGGTAATTGATTTGTTTTCCAGGTGGACAGAGTTTAAAATTGTGAGGGAGATGTCATCTCAGTGTATTATTGAATTTCTACAGAGTATTTTTGAAAGGGAAGGATTGCCTAGGTCCATCTTGACTGACAATGGCAGTCAATTTGTTGGTGGATTATTTCAGGATTATTTAAAGATGTGTGTAATAAAGCATAAGCAAACTGCCTTTTATCAACCTCAGACTAATGGCATAGCAGAAAGGGTGAATCGTTGCATCATGGATGCTGTGCAGATGAGTGGAGTAACGGGAAAAGATAAGAAAATTGCAATCGGGGAACGGCTATATGCATTGCGCTTAGACCCCCATGCAGAAACTGGAATTAGTGCATTTGAATTGATGAGAGGTAGAAAACCCAATACTTTGGTATGACCACCATGGTTGGGAAGGACTAGAGAAACCAATTGGGTGGTGGAAGAAGTAAGAAGAAGAATGGAAGAGAGACCCTGGGAGTGCTTTGCAGTGATGGGTCGCCATCACGCACACTGATGCTCCAGTGTCTACGAGTACTGCCATCTTTGCTCCTTCTACAGGGTCTCCTCTTTCTCTTTATGGAGTCTATGCTTGAGATGAAAAAGATGTCCTCCTCTTCCTCTTCTGCCAGGTCTTGACTCGGTGCTACCTGTTCGACGACCGCTAGTTGCCTCTGCCGCCGCGCAGTATCACTGGGCGTCCTGCTAGGTTCTATGGAAATAGTCACGTGTGTGGGGGCTTTACACATTCCAGTTAAATGACCTGCTGTTCCACAGCATCCGCATACTCTCCTCTTCGCTGGGCATTCCCCCATGTGCGGAAGGTCATAGCCACACTTTTGCCAGGGCAGCGGTGTATCTTTGTGTTCCATCTGGGCCCTGCCTGACCAACATTCGGTGGGTGCCCTATAGCACACGCGTCCTTCACGTTCAGCGAACGAATCGTAGCGTCCATAGGTTGCGCGGCTCTCTGCCAGTTCATAAGATCTGCCCATTTCCAGAATGGGGGTTAACGTCAGACCAGGCTTGGTGGCGCAGCTTCCCCGAGGCGCACCCTTGTATTAGTTAGTTTCGCACCATGCCGTCCTCATTCTCCCATAAACACCAACTTGCCAGATGACAAAGCCTGCCATAACACTGGTCCAAGGATTCCTCCTCCTTCTCGCTGCACATAACAAACCTTTCATAGTCCTGATTCGCTAGTGGCAAGAAGTGTTCTTTGAGGCTGCCTATCCCTGCTTGATAGGAGTTATCAATGGGAGTGAGGGACTTGAAAATCTTGTGAACCTCCAACCCAACGTGTTGCAATTTTTGCCTCATCTGTCTAATCGGTTGTCCAACTTCTCTATCCAGAGCAACCATTTCGGTCCAAGCTTCGAGAGATTTCCTTAAGTGTCAAATTCCGGCATTGGGGCCAATGTCCCTTGCTAGCGTGGTGCTCTTCTTGCCATAGGGGCCTTGTGCGCCTTGTCCAGCACCCTGGAGGTCGTCTTCATCGCTCATGGCTGCAGATCGTAAAGGCACCCTCTTTGTACAAATAGGCCGGGATTTGTCACCTGCTGGTGCACTTCCGGGACGTCCGGTGCTGTGGTAGTCAAGCACGGCTCCTGTTTGTTGACCATGATCTGGTGTGAGGCACAACAGCCCCTCCGGACACCAACTCAGTAGGACCGAGAGAAATCCCAATGGATGACAAAATAGAAAAAAAATGTTTTGAAAGTGCCCTTGTGGCCCTGTTGTAGCCTTTGATCCTTGACTCTTGTTGGTGCCAAAAATGACCCACAAGGCGCACAAGCACTCCACGAGTGGAGCCGATGCTGTTGGGTCACAAAAATGCCAGCGTTTGCCTTACCGTGATGATCAATGCATCTGACAGGTGACGACGGATCAGGCTGCTGGAGATGCCTCCTCGTCGCCAAATGTTTTATGCTTTGTTACCCCAGGACTCTTGCATGTAGGCCTTGCCCCACCCATCCCTGAAAGGAACACTTGGACACAGGTCCTACTATATCGGGCTCCCGGCATGCACTACCATGGTGTGGGACCGCCCCCTTTACTACCTTAGCACGTGACCACATCACACCTCTTACCACGTGTAGGCGACACAGAAGTACATACCAATAGGAATAACCACCACTTTGCGCAAGCACAGCACCTTCACCCGTTGTTCAAAAGTCCTTGAGCAAACCATAAGCTTACCCTCACCCACCTTATGTATAAAGTGAGGTGAACGAGCCCACTCCTGTACAGATTTCGCAATTTAAATTGGGCACACCTTCCTGAAATCCTGCTCTTCCACAGCACTCGCCATAATAACCACAAAATCCCTCTCCTTAGGAGCACCCGCATGCAGCACACAAGACCCACTACCCTCCACAGTTTCCGCAACACGCCCTACTGCACCATTCTCCCTCTAAAGGATGAAGAGGCACCACCTCCTCATGCTCCAACACTGCATACCTTGAAGAAACAGCAAAGCCACAGTCACCCTCAGCATAACCTAGTATCCACAGGAGACGCGCTCCTATTCATACCCTGCCGCTTACACTCCTTGAAAGGAACGGACTGGCACTCACACCTGCATCACTAGAGCCCACCTGCACAGCCCGCGGCGGCTGGACTCTAGCGTGCTTTCGAGGGTCCTCCTGGCCCGTGTGGCCGTCTGACAGGACGCCTGCTATGGCGCAGACACTAAAGTGCGCAGCCAGCGCTGGGAGGTCCCATTACACGACGCCAAATCCTGTCAGAAACCGCCGCGCCTCTGACTCTCGCTTTATTTTCCTTTTCAGCACCCGCCCGCCACGCTCAGGGAGCCAATAGCATTGCGAGGAAAGGACACGCGCCGTCCAATGAGGGAGCGGCCGAGCACTCGCAAGCACCCAGCAAAGACCCGGCTGGCAGCCGGCACACTGCGCATGCGCGCACTCCATCTATCCATCCATCCCTCCCTCCGGCTCCGAGACCTGAACGGCAGGCGGCCGCTCGTCTCCTCTGATGGGCGCCGCGGGGTGCGACGAGACCGGAGGGGCCAGGTGAGGCGGCCAGAAGCCACGGGGAAGCCCCGCAGCGCTGTGTGTGGCGCTGGAATGCGCAGGACCGAGTGGCCATGGCCTATGGAGAGAGACTCAAAACAAAGGGCATCACTAATAGATATCAATTCCGTCGCAAGACCCCACAGACTGTATAGGACACCGACCATGACCCCTCCCCGGACACCCCCTGTAGGGCACACGCACTGGCACCCAGAGACTGAATGCCCTGATCAGAGGCCTCTGGGTTATATGTGCTATATGAGTGACTAAATAAATAAATAAATAGATCACACCTGGAGACAGTGCAAGACCTCCCCTGAGACGCCCACAGGCAGGAGGATATGCGACACTCTGATAATCCACACGCCTACTGGCAGACTGCTAGACCTCTGCCCTGACATGCACAGGCTGTTGTTAAGTATTTGTACATAGGACGCCCACAGGCTGGCACCCAGCGTCTGTGACAGCTATAGAGTGTATAGAGGACCCCCACTGTGACACTCGCAGACTCTATAGGCCATGCTGTGGGGTGAGCCCTCGCTGCCACACCTGCAGTGCCCAACACGCCCTCTGTTTCATGCACAGTCTGTGTGCAGGACCCCCACTGACTGTTAAACACACCCTCTCCATCAGAAGCGATTTCCCCAAAGGTTCTAAGGTTTCCTTTTCTGGTTAGGGTAGCTGGTGTGGGAATCTTGCACTTCCCACACATATGAGATGTTGTGCTCTTTTCATCAAGTAAGTGCCATAGTGCGTTTCTCAATGGCCAACAGTCTTAATCTCATTTCTTTCCAACCCATCCAGAGAATACAGGTCATAGGACACCTTTTTCCTGACTCAGCAGATCACTCAAGACCTCTCCTCCCTGGAGTCATGGTCTGGCTCTGGTGAAATGTTTCTCCCTCTTCCTCTGGCCGTTTCATACTCGTTCACTTTCAAGTTTCCCCTCTAATTCCTTGTGCCCAATCTTGCGTTCTATGGAGTTCTCAATTCACTTAAGTTTATTTGCACTAGGTGGATCCACAGTTGCCAGCTTCAAAATAGCCCATTGGCCATCTTGGTGTTAGGCATAATTTCCAATTCCATGCTTGTTCTGTAATGATCAAGCTTTGTCTCGGCTTCCTTGCTTCAACGATGGGTCCGTGGTCCATCTCTACACTCACCTGAATTTCAACAAATGGTGTGAAAAGGTACATGTTTCGATATATGATATGATAGTTTATTTATATTGTGCCCATACACAAGTGTTTCAGGTAGGGGTTCCTACCCGGAAGTGGAGCACTGCCTCAGCAAGCTGAAATTCAATCTGTTCTTAATCCCTTTTGCCACCAGTCATACATCACTCCACCACTGTTCTCTGATGATTATATTTCATAAATATATCTTTATTATAACATATGGTACTTTTACAAAGAAATGTCCCAGACTTAACTACCCACTGCTGAATCGGGAACACGAAACAAGTTGGTTTTTAGTTTGATTATTCTGTTTTATTTAAAACTTTGTCAAGAAATTAAACATGGTGTCCTAACTTTCACTATTGGGTGAGTCAGTCACAAAATTCCAGATAAACGCAACCACATTTTCTACAGAAAAGCAATCCATTGCACCTGCTACTATCTCACGTATGTTTACATTCACAATCCACACAAACATCTAAGCACTTTAAAGCAAATCTGAATAACTATTCTAGACAAAAGAATACAGTCCTTCAGTATCAACATTCTAGTCGTGGATTATCAAATTAAAACTAGCACAAAACAATTCCTAGAATAAACTTTACAAAAATACAATTCACTTGTTTTTGTCTGAAACTATACAACACGTTTTGGCATCGGAATAAAATGTGTTTAGCATAGAATGCATTAACTTTAAAATATTGGCCATTGTTCATTTCATCTTGGACATAGATACAAAAGTGGTTCCTAGGGCTAACATGGCTATTCTGAAGGTTTGGGTTAAGGATTAAGTTCTATTTTAGAGAGTAAAATATATTGATGTATTAAAGGGCACACATGCATAAGAGTAAAACATGGAAGTAGAAAATATATCAGAAAATTAACATTACTTGGTTTAAGAAGTCCACTTTAATGCAGAATCCTTTTTTTATGTAGGGTTATTTGGAAAATTCACATTGACATTTCTCTGAAAATTGTGTTTTTGTAATGTTAATACTAAGAATGTTTTTGTGTTGGTTTGTATTCGAATAGCATTGTCTAGAACAGTTCAGATTTGCTTTTTATGCATGGATCTTTGTGTATATCGTGAATGTACACATTAACGAGACGATTCAGTTTTTCTACTATACAATCTATGAGGCTTTGCACACTGTATGATTTAGTGACATGCTTTCCCTGCTCTTTCTGATAATTGTGGCAATTCTCCATAGGTGTTGTAGGGTACTGGTGCAGCTTACCCTAGCTGACATTTCCGCATTGTGCAGACCAAAAGAACACATGTCAGGTGATGTAAGTGTCACCAGACTTTATTCAAGGCCTAGCGGTTTCTCTACAAAGGATCCTCTAGCCTCCAAAATATTCAAACACATGTAAGAAATTGATGGTTAGCTGCTGCAGCATGTAAGACTGCCTTGAAGGGGATTCAAGAGGAATTATAGACATGTTGAGAGGGTGTTTCCAAACTATGTGTGGAAGACATGTGCCTGAACAGTCAAATCACTTTTTGGGAAGTGGGGCGGACTGGGGTTATGGTTTATTTTATTTTTTCAGGAGTTTGAGGTGATACCAGGCAATTTATTCTTTTTCAAGATGTGACATTGAAGCAAAACTCATGTAAAAAAAGACACAAGATTTAACACTGTGAGTTTGGAGTAAAACTGCTGCGGTACGATGTCCTGGAGCTCTGAGAGGAGCCGGGCTCAAAATGTGCACTCATCGCTAGCCATTGGCAAGTGATAGTTGACTCTTGGCGAGTAAGAAATGGTGTGCTGTCTGAATGTTGATAGGGACGAGTGACGAGAAGCTTGCAACTTTACACTTTTACCCCTTTTGTGTGCATTCTCTGCAGTTGGATAATAACATTTTTGTTTTCGTGGGCATAGTTTCTGGCAGGATCTTATAACTTGACTACAAAAAATCAGTTCACAACGCCTTGTCTAAGTTCTAAGAATAAGTCATATAACCCTACTAGATTGTTGCATTCGGAGAATAAACAGTTACTCACTGTTCCTCATTGGTGTTCTAAGTCCTGCAAATACAAATTCAAAATACAAAGTAATGATTGAATCAGTGACAGAAGGATGGAAATCCCATACATCTTTACATTGTCAGTGGGAGATATGTAATGAAGGACTGCCTACATCTTTTATTTATCCATTTGAACAATAGATGTTGGCACATATCCTAAAAAATGAAATTCTATCTTTGTGACACTGGCATTTAGACATGTCGCATAACTGGGTATTCAACAGTACTTTTCACACATATTTTGGATGTTCGGTCTTGGTCCTAGAAAATAACTGATGTCCGAGTCAATCTCCATGAAGATAGTCCTGGAAGATCTCCATATGAGGCCGAAATCATGGTATACATTGGGGCAGCTTTTTATATATGGAAAAGAGCAATTTTCCTTTTTAATGAGTTATTGTGAATGTAGGTTATGTACTGTTTTCTTTTAAATAATTCAAGGAATAATGTATAGTTATTTCTGTATAATCTGTTGGGTAGTATATATGGAAGTATGGACTATGTACTTGTTGGTAAGGAATTCGATAGGACAACCTTCTCTTCTTGTGGATCAATATGTGAGTCTTGAACAATATTGTAAAGCAATGTGTTATTCCCTAAATGTTTCTATAACTGCTTTTAACATGTTTCAGTGTATAAGGTTTTAATTAACCAATTTGCGCTTTAAACTAATAAAAAAACACAAGTTAGTCCTGGAAGATCTCATTCACATATATTTTGAAAAGTTGATGGACAACGGGAGATGTTATAAATGGCAGAGTTGGCACTTGAACGCTTTCTCTCATTGTATGCTTCCTTTCAGTCAATAATCCTTCAACCGATCTAGTAAAACGATATTTGGAAGAAAAGCATTAAGATTCTTGACTGTCTGGGGAAATGAGCTTGAGATAGTATATGCATAGACTTTCACATCAGCCCTTTTTACTGATCCAAAGTAACCCTACACTTGAAAGTGATTTTGAGGATATGCTCATGCCTTTAATGAGGCTGTCCTGTGTATGTGTCTTTCTCCTTTCCAGTAAGAGCATATTTATTTTCCATTTATGGCATATATCTACGTCAAGGTAAGCACACAGTTGCAGATAAAAGAATATTGTATGTCTACTGTGGGGGGAAATGCCTCTACTTCCTGCTCTTTATAGACTGCTTCTTATTCACGCTATACAACTCAAAGCGAGACTCTTGCAACGAGCAATGTTGTAGCTGGAACTGGGGTCAACAAAGTGGTGGCTTCTGGAAACCTCTCCTTGAAGTAATGATGTGTAAAGTAAACAGAACGTAGTGTGATGGTTTGAGCTACCCAGTCAATAATGGATTATATTGAATGAGACAATGAAGCCACAATATCTTTTATTGGTTAAAATTAAATCCAACCTTTAACATACAACTTAATAAGAAGCAAATACAGCAATAAAAAAGAGAAATTATTTCAAATACCAAAAAAGAACAAAGAGAAAAAAATAAGAATAGAAAGAGAGTAAAAATGAAATGGAAACTAACTAATAAAATCCAACCATACAATCAATTCATCTTTCCATTTGCAGATTAAATAAAATATCTTTTCCACCGATAAAAAAAACACCTAAAAGTGAGAATGCATTTAAAATCAACACAACTCCTGATCATCGTCAGACACTTCGTATTTCCATTTTCCAGATAGACTACACATCCTTCACATTAAGAATGACATAACGAAGGATGAGACAGTATTCCCAATTGATGTGGTTGAACCTGACAAACAGTAATTCCACATGTAATCTGCTGATATTGAATACTCATTTTGATATTTATGGAATGCTCTTACCCTAATGTGTTTTAAGTATTACATACAAGCAGTAAATGCCTTGCTCTCTCTATCTGTGTTTCATCGTTACAAAATCTGCAGAAAGCAGTGTCTGTTGTTTTCAGTCCATATCTCAGTAATACTTCCTCGGTCCGAACCAAATTTTAGGGAAATCTAAGGAAGGTGGATTGTACCTGTTTGCTAGATAATACATCGACAAATATGGGGCAAATATTCCCAGTTTTTGAAACTATCATATTTGAGATGGCTTAAAGATGGATATGCATGAAGTTCCAAGATAGTGTTGGCCCAATCTGCTGCAAATAATGCTTTCTTTTCTCTATCTAGTTTGCCAGTAAGATCTAACATAGAGCACCCTGACTTAGCCAAAAGAATTTGTGCCAACCCCTTTAACTAGGACAAGGGACGAAGTTCACCACGTTCACATGCCTTTTTACGGTCTGCCAACAATGGGTTCTCTGATGCAGTTAACATGTTCCCATAAAAGGATAGGTAACGCCAATATGCTCTAGCCTTCAGCGAAATGGTCCCCATTTCGTACCGGATGATTACAAGTGGCGTCGAGGATGGAAGATGCAAGACCCTTTTTTATATTGAGGCTTCCAAAAAAGACAAATAATCAATTAGTACTGGATCATTTACTTCAATCCCGTAGAGTAATTTCGGGACACTCTTGCCCTCGAAGAAACTCCTACAGGGCAGTAAGGAGAACTTGCAGAATTTGGAATCCACCCTTTGTAGTTGATAAGCCAATTTGGTGGCCTTAGATAAAAGCCATGATAAAATGAAAGTGAGCAATTGTTTGGAATAGATCTTACAGCCTAAATACTGAAAATAGTCTATCCTCTCAACTACCTCAGAATGCACCCTCCACTTGATTGTGACCTGTTTCCTGGCATTAGAGAGTTGCCTGTTTCAGGGTATTAGAGAGTTGCATCATCTTAGTCTTTACCAGGTTCATTGTTAAAGAATTGGCCTTCGCGAAGGCGGAAAACCTGTTCAAGAGTCTCTGGAGGTCAATTGGGGTGTTATCAAAGACTATACAGTCTCGATAGCCCGTCCATAAAGGTCGTAAAATGGATATTTTCGAGTTTGCCAAGGGCATCGGTAGTAATTGCTGGTCCAAATCAGCCATGTACAGATTGTATAGGCAAGGGGCTAAGACGCAACCCTGCCTTATCCCTCTGTATGTTTTTATTGGGCGGGCACAACAAGCCTTGGTGGTTCAGACTTATTTGTATGGTCGAGTGGCTATGGAGCGCAACTATTAGTCTTAGAAGACCTGGTGGAATACCCTGATTCTGAAGGTTACACCACAGCAGTGACCCGTCGAATGCTGCTGCAAGGTTGATAGTGGCCTTGGAAATCGGGTTACTCCCTCTTGACCAAGCATGACCCTGTATACACTTAAGTAGCATACCATTCAAAATGGTACCCATCCCTTTCCTGGGTCCAGTTTGCCACTTGGGTCATTTTGTATATTGGCCCAGGTTTCCAGGTGTTGTAACAGGATGCAGTAAAGCAGTTAGAGTCCGCATCAAGTATGGCTATTGGGCGGTAGTTGGATGGCGACGCTCTATCCCCTCTCTTGTAAATGGGAATAATGTGGGCACGTCCCCACGTTGGAGGAAATTTCTCAAGTTCGATGATGTCGAGATATAAAGTGTGTGGAATCTTTTCTCAGAGTGCCGGATTCAGTTTAAACAAGTAAGCTCATTCAGACCCAGTGCCCTCGAGTTACTGATGTTACCAATTAACTCAATTAAATATGGCTGAGAATATCCAAAGGGTCACCCTTAGCAAATTCATTAGCTGTTATACCTCTGACTTGCGCGGTGGGGATAGCATACAGGGACTCAAAATGATGTACCCAGTCTTCCTCTACCACACCATTCACCAACCTGCCCATTTGCATGTTTCCAGTTGCATTAATCAACGACCAGAAGGATCTGGAATCCCTATCTAAGAGTGCAGATAACATTGTTTCCGCATCCAGTTGAAAACGATGAGCTCTGGATGTGCGGAGACAGTTTTTATACCTCTGCCGTGCTTTCCTGATATAAGCCCCTTTGGACAGCTCAGAGAGCTGAGAGTTGTTTTTGATATGCCTAAGCAAACATTTGTATTCTCTTCACCTGACAACCACATCAGCATTGTAAGTGTGAGTGTGGAGATGTAAACGAGATTTCCTGGAGCCTGCCCTTGAAGTGTAAGGAGCAATTACACTATCTAGAAAGCACTCTAAGTTCTCAACAGAGAACATGGTGCACATTTCTAGCTTATATTTATCGGCTGTAACCTTTGCAACAGCTTGGGTGACCCTTACTAGCATGTCGGGTGTCCAATGTAGATGATTGCCCTGCATGTTGGGTGCCACAGCAGGCCGCCCCAGATTTATTGCAATCTGACTAAGTACGTTGGCTAGAAAATTGAAATGGGCTTTCAAAATAAAGTGATCGCTTAAAACAAGAGCAGTTGGTCCCACAAACGCAGTTAATGGTGGAAAGACTCCACCCATTAGACCACGTAGCAGAGGGGGGGAATATCTCTAAAGACCGAACCATTAAGAGGTGAGAGCCCCATCCCAGTAAGACAATCGACCCACCCTCTTCATTCCCAGATTTGGAAACCTTGTTTTTCAAACATCCTACATTCAACTCCAAAAACGGAAAGACAGTCTGAGTTTAAGTCCCCTGCCACTAGAATGTGCCCTGAAGGTGTTGTATTATACCAGTCTGCCACATATAAAGAGATGGATTTGACCACCTTTGTTATTGCCCCCATAACCTGGTGCCAATAGATGTTGATAAAGCCGCACATTCACGTCCATGCCAGTTGCAAGTCTAATATGAGTGGCCAACACCCCGAAGCGGACCTCAATGCTAGCAACCACCTTTAATGGCAGAGATGTTTTTACTAGGGTCAGCAGACCACCACATGGGCGGCCATTCACTCCTTGTTTTGCGAAATGGTGGGCGACACAGTAACCGTCAAAAGTAGGCTCCCCCTTAATCTAACTATCCTGCAAAACAATCACTGTGTGTGACCTAAATAAACAAGCCAAAGATAGATTATTTAACAGGTGAACATGTCCTATGGAATTAAAGGAAACCACTGAGAAGCGGCCACTCTTCTAATTTAGGGCCTCATCCGAAAACCCATGCTTCCCAAGTTGAGAACTCGAAGTCTAACTTGAGGAAGTTGCCAGGACCAGTCAATTCATGATTTTTCTTTTTAAGGCCAGAACCTGCTCTTCCACTGTAACTCTCTGTCCCAGTCTATGGCCTTATTGGAGCCCGCAAGAGAAGCCCTCGCCCTGTAGAAGGTTGACCTTGAATGGTAGCAAATCGTAACCCAAACATCTCAGATTATCTTGCTCCTTCAGTGACGTGTCCATCACGAGTTTGAATTTAATAGAGATCACTGCTTGATCTAGTTGGCAGCAATCAGGGAAGAGTACTCTATCCAAGTCACAAGATTTGATGCCTCCCAACAATGGTATTTTTTGTAGCAGAGACAGTAGATTTGGGTGGTTCAAAATAGAGGAGCGGGTTTCAGGAATTACACTTTCATCACAGTAATTCATCTTGTGCTTTCTGAGAGATATGAAGTGACTTCTGCAGGCCCAATGGACCCTGGGGGAAACGATCTTGTCTACTTGCCCGCAGTCGTTCGAGCCACCCTGTGGCAATTGTGACCTGGGTGGGATGACAAAAACAGGCCCCTGAACTTGTAAATTTGTATTTGTAGTCGGGGGCATGGGCTGACTGCAGGGCACCGCGGGGAAGACTTCAATGGCAACTTGTAGAGGAGCTTTGGGCACTAATGAGACACCTCCACCCCCTTTGACCTGTGAGCTCTGTGAGGTGGATTGACATGCAACCTGGCATATGTCGTCCGTTGAGGCCCCCGCCCAATCCAGCTGAGATAAGGCTGCCTTCACTGCACTCTGCAAACAAGGATTGGATAAAATTACATGCCCCTTGGTTTTTTGCATTTTTGGAGGGCATATTTTTAGATTTCTTTTTCTGTCGAGCATGAAGTCTTATTGTACGAGCGGGCTTGTCTACGACCTCCCGACATCTTAACACGACCCTTGCAGAGAATTTCCTCCACCGATTCTTCCGCTATGGCATTCTGCATATTGATGTCCAAAATCTCGGGCACAGCCGGTACTTGTTTGTGGCGATGTCAGCCTGCTGCCTGTGTGGCATCTGTGCCGGGCATGTTACCCCAGACTGTCTCCCAATGGGAGCCTGCTGGATAACTGGGCAAGCGGAAGATGTCAAAGGGGCATTAATCTCACCCACTGGAACCTGAGCAGCCCGTTGTTCATGGGCTTCCTTCTCCGGTGTTCCCGGTGGGGCGACTTTAGACATCCGTGCAACTTGTCTTATAGGTTCATTAGTGACCGTACCCATAGTTTCCTCTACTGTCAATAGAGGTGTTTCAGCGGAGCCAAATTTCCTGGAGAAAAGAAACTCCCTTGCAAAGACTTGCAGATCAATGTGATCAAACTTGAACAGCAATGATTCAAGTAATGCCGTGTTCGTTTTGGTCTCTCGTTGTATACTTTTAGGCAGAATTATATGCAGAACCCTTTGGGAACACCACACACAATTAAGACTACAAGTGACAGTACAAATTCACCTTTGGTCCAAGCCTGTACTACATAGTAAAGTGGTAGCAGTGGCTGAGCAGCCAGACTTATCTCAAGAGTAAAGTGAGCAGTATCAATAGTTACACAAAGCACAGAAATTACTATGGTTCAAACAAACACTGACTCAAGGTTTCTGAGTAAAAGAATATACATTTATTTACACATCAGTTGTATAACATTTCACTAAAGTAAATCAGTTGAAAAATCACACTCCTAATATACTATACCACACCCAATAGATTCTGGACAAGTTATGCTCAAAATGAAGTGTGAGCAAAATGGCACTACAGCAATTTAAAAGGGAGGAAAAGACAAAGTTAGACTAAAAATTGCACAGTACCTTTTAAACGGAGAAGAAGCTGTAACTGAGGCGGACGTTCCTGGCAGTTCCTGAAGCGACTGTCAGACTGACATGAAGTAGGAAGACTGGAGGGTCCTGCACTGCCCAGGGAAGAAACCAGCAGCAGAGCAAAACAACAAATAAAAGGTGCGCTCCTTAAAACCCAAGCACGGTCTGACTTTCCAGGCTATCCGGTTCACTGTAGCTCTGTACAGCAAATTAGACCACAGGAGGGAGTCCTGGCCTGCAGTTTGGGCGAACTGGTTGGTCCCACCAGCTCAAGGGAAGAAGATTCCTGGTAGATCTTCTCTGTCGTTGGAGCTTGAAGGTTCGGACCTGCAGAAAGGCTTCACCGGGCAGTTCAGTCATTGTAGGGGTCCTCTTCCGTCAGCTCCTCGTCGGTTCTTTCGTTCTCAGTGGCGACTCTGCCTTTCCAGACCCAGAGACATGCTTTTTTATGCGATTTTCCCCCATTCACACAGCCTGGGACAGTAACCACTGCCAATCAGATCAGAGTGTGACATGGGTCTCCAAGGAGACCCTGTGCAGGGAGTCCTAAACACCGCCCTTACATCCTGTCCCCCCAGACATACAGGTGCCTAAGGAGGGCTTTGTGCGGAGTAAAACACTAGAAAGACATTTTCAAAAAGAAATGGTGAATAAACCCAGCCGGAACCATATAAAAAACTAGTAGGTGAGGCTCCACAGTCTATGAACACAAGAAAATGTTAAACACACACAGCAAAACACATGTAAGAGTGGGGCAAAAGGGCTCACACTCTTACCAGGTGAAAAAAAAAATCCTAGAAATCCAGCAAAGCTGCTGAGGGACTCAGTAGGTAAGGGAAATTAGCCATTTTGGAGAATTCTCCCTAACATATACCTTCATATAAGGAGACCAAAATACATAGGACCTGATTTATCTCTCTGAACAGACCGTCTCTCTCCTTTGCCATCCTCAGCTCGATGCATCTTCACTGATTACTGTCACAGAGGGAGTGGGGTAAGGGTTAGTGCTAGAGAGGAGGAAAAGAAGAAGTAGAAGTAGTCCCTGACCAGTACATCATGTCAGGGGGAGTATCCACTATAGAAAGGTCCAATGGCGCTTAATTGAGGAAAGCGGCATTTGCTTCAGATTGAATACTGGATTCTGATAATACTTCTTGATTCTGCTTTGGTGGAGTCTGTTGGAAGTTGCAGAAATCACTTGCAGTAGATTTTTGCCAATGCTGTACTTACTATTAGGTCATTCACTGATGACTCACCGGTGGCAAAAAGGACGTAATCGGGTTCTGACATTGTGTTTTCAGTTTCTGAGATTTTTTCCCGTTAACTGCCATAGATGGATTTAGAGCCAGCACAGCCCCATTTTTTGTGGGTGAAGGTAGGAGGGGCAGCGTGATAGCAGCCAGCATCTCTTTGTACGTAATAGGTCTACAAGGGGGAGTCATGGTAGAACTGCCACTATGGAGATCGTAAGTCATTCCTCTTGATGATGGTATGCTCATGGCAACGTGGCAGCATCTGATATAAGTGGTATAGTGAGTGGTAAATCAGATGATAATTAGTCTCAAGTGGATAATCTGGCCCCTGCTTCAGCCAGTATTTATCAGAGGGTAAGTAGGCTCAAGAAGGCAATCTAGCCCATGCTTCAACCAGTATCAGAGGAGCTAAAAGGCCAGCGTCGCAGACGCTCCTCTAGTCAGCAGTGTATCTGGCAAGCAGGAGTATTACAGTTCAAGAGGTTCGCAAAGGCCATGGTAAACAAAAGTGAAATGCATGTATGTCAATTTCCGAGTCAGTATCCACAAATGGACCCCATACCAGTTTCCGACTCAGTATCCACAAATGGACTCCAGACCAAGTGATTTTTCAAATTTCAGGCGTGTGCTTGATACGTTGAAACAATAGCTAAGTACATAGCAATGAATCACATTACCCGCTCTATGATGGGGTCCTGTAGCCTGCAAACCCACAGTCCAGCAGCCTAGCCGAACAAGAACACTCTACTCGCACACCGCGCAGGCTCTGCGCCGGTAATTACTCTTTGTAGTGTTATGCTGGCTCTGCTTGTCCTTATCTCCTCCACCCAAGTAACAGCAAGCAAATAAAGATTTCCAAAGGTAAAGCAAATGTCCTCCACGAGTAACACAAACGCACTACTCGCACACCGCCACAATAGTAAATTGAGTTGAAGGGCAGTTTACAATCAAAAGTGATCTGGGAGTGTGGAGAGTGTCTGGTGTCTTGAGGGAAGACTACAGCTTGTGCGTTTCTACGAACATTTGCCAAGTGGACTTTTGGCACTTGAAAACACTGCATCCAGTTTTGCGGTAAAGGATATTCAGTCTTTCCTTTACTTGGAGTCATTGTATCCAGCCATTATATCCAGTCTTTCCGCCAGTCTCACAGCTGAGCCAGGCCCCGCTTCCTGCTTACGCCTGCATCAAAAACATTCTGCTAAGCGTAGCGTAGCAGAGTGTGGAGAGTGTCTGGTGTTCCGGTGGGCAGTGGACTTATAGATGAAGGAAGAACTCTACGAAGCTCAAAAAATAAAAAAAGATGGGGCTGTCGCCGGCTTATCCGTGTGCGATACATCAGCAGCTGTGTCACCAATGCAACCGACTATGGAAGACTTTTGTGTCTGATTCACCTATACCGGGTAAGCCTACTCGTAAATCCACATTTTTAAATGTTGCACTTGCGGCTTTCCCCACTATACAACGACATATGTCAACAAGTGTAAGTCCACGGATACTCATGCCTACTGGTTCCAAAGTTGGGGATGAACCAGAATCAAGTCTCACAAGTTATGGGAGTGAATACAGACGATACAACAAGTGGAGTACTGTTGTGCCTACAGAATGTTGTTTCAATCGATTCGAGGTCGGACATTACATCTATGCCACATGTGTCTCAGAGCTCTCCTGAAGCGACGAGTGAGAAAGACAAGACGGTGCAGGGGCACTCAGTTGCCCCTCTTATCAATCTTCTATCTTGCTGAAGACATTGGCAGTTGATACCTCGGTGTGCCACAAGGAAGTCGTGGTAAGAGCCATGATGCACACTGAGCCTGGCAAGCAAAATTGACACATTCTGTGTGAGGCTCCCCTGAAAAAACATTAACAATGCTATACTGGATGGAAAGCCAGAGAACACGGATGTGAACAATCATGATTTTGACATGAATTGAATACAGGCCGACAGTGTGTGCTTGTACAACCGCCTGATCCAACTTCGAATGATCATTTGAAATACTTCGCTCCCCAGAAGCATTTTTCCTGCTTTAACCTGAACAAAAACTTAAATGATTCTTCTAAACAAGGTGGGCACTCCAGAATTTACAGGCTCAGGTGAGGAGTCGTGGCCCTGGAATCAGCTGCTAAAGCTCTAACCCCTTTAAAGGAGGCCATCTAGCACACGTACAAGCTACAACAGATCTATCTGATGCAGAATTTTCAAAACTTACCAGAATGTCTGTATTAGTGAGAAAAGATATTCAAACTCATCATGAAGCAACTGCCTCCACTGATGAGGAAAGCCTTGTGTTTAGGAATCAAACTGCAAAAAACATAGGCACAATCAGAGACATTCGTAGATCACCAACATTGCAGGTGGATTCGAATTTTCCTGACGTCGCCATAATAAAGATCATGATGGATGACGACTTGAGGCACAGAAACCAGTTTAGGGTAGATCATGTGATGGAGGCATTTGACAATTCTAAAAACCAAACGGCAGGTTTAGCGGAAGCCTCCTCGCTGGAAGAAGTCCGAAGTGTTGGGGAAGAAGCTCACCATACAGTTCCGAGAGTTGAGAAGGATTCTTCACAGAAGTTGATAATGGAAGAGAATCATTCACCTATAAGTGAGGCAATGTTCAATAATTTCATTCATAATGTAAATCGATTGAATCATGAAGAAACGAGAGGATTGGTAAATGAACAACAACTTTTATCACCATGGGCCTCATTAGGAGTGTGGAGGTAGCCATGCCGTTCTTAGCGGCATGGCTACCCCCAAACCGGGTACCGGGTCCCAGAAATAGGGAATTACCGGGCCATTCCGACCTTGGAGGGCCCAGTAATTCCCTTTTGCAGGACCCGGACCCGGTACATCCCCATTCCCATTTGAGCCCCGATAGGGCTCAATGGGAATGGGGAGGATGCTAACAACGGGCCCGTTAATGACGGGCCCTTTGTTAGCATCTTGGTCTGCTCGCGGGTGCCGCTAAGGACGTCTGGTCAGACCAGATGTTCTTAGCGTCGGCACCCACGAGCAGACCTCGTAATGAGGCGGTAGAGTGATAACGGCGCCGGCAGCTCTACCGGCGCCGTTATCACTCTATCGCACTCATTGTAATGAGGCCCCATGTCAATTGAACTCAAGAAAGGGACAAGTTACTGGCCATAATCCAGCATTGGAGAGCGTTATTGGTACCCTTCAAAACAAATTCTCGTTGGAGCAGGAAAACACTCGGAGCGAGAGGAGTCAGGATACCAAAAAACATAAACCAGATCTGCTCGCTTTGATGTCGACCATCACGATAGCCTTGGCTCCATTTATGAAATTATATGAGAATTTGAACGAAACCTTGAAAGATCATACAACATTACAAGCTATGATGCACTCTAAACCTTTTTAGAGGGCTATGTAACAGCCCATGTTCAAGGTGTCTCCACTGCTCAGCCTCAAATAAAACAAAGAAACACATTATCCAAACATTCCTCTAACCAGCAACTCGCGTGTTCCAGAAGGTCGCAGACAATCATGGTAGCACAACAAGTAGACTTAACAATGGAGCCTGTGAACCAAAGTGCTCTTTGTATTGCTGCTGAGGATGATGCGTCAAATTGGCAGGAGTCGCGATCACAATTAGACTCCAAATAGCTTGCCCCTTATGATTACCGGTAATCAGCAAACCGTTAGAAGTCATCAAACAGGGCAGATCCGTGTGTCATACCTGAACACTTTTCAAATGTTATCGAAGCTAACTCTGTTGGCTCAAATGAAATGCAGAATGTGCCCTTTGCCATATTTGGAGCTAAAAAATCGCAAAGGCTTGAAAAGCCACATCAAGTGAAACGAAACTCTAAGGTAACACAATCCAGCAAGAATGCAGTCCTAGTGTTAACCCAAACAAAAGCAAAAAGAGAAACGCCCAAACCAGCTCCTAGAAAGCTACCTGTAAAAAAGCCAAAAAACAAGACCTCCAATTTTGCGTTATCGAAGTCCAACCCCAACGAACAATTGTGCATACCAATGACCACTGAAAATGAAATGAGTCCTACATCACAAACAGTATTGAACTTTTCAACATATTCACTAGATCACGCAACTAGTGACTTACATGAGGTGCGAAACCTGCAGGAACAAATGATTGTGCAAGAAGACAGAGCATCACATCCAAGGTTTGCCCCGTCTCAGCCATCTACACCATCTTTCATTACCATGTTAGAAAAAAGGAAAAGATGTTCTACAACCCGCCCTCAATTCGAACGAATAGAGATCAGTGAATCCAGAGATTCAAGAATGGATCTTAAAACACAGGCTGTGACATCAAATCCCAAATCAGATCAAACTCTGCTGTCCACAACTGAACCGCGAATGGGGTTGTTGGGCGTGGAGAATCAGAATGGCAACTTGTATCACAAATTAGATAAAATTTGTTTGAACACAGTTGATCCACAAAGGGTTCTGTTTGGGGTGGAGAAACCAAATGGAATGTCATTACAGCACACTGCCTACAATCAAAATTAGTTACGAGTGCATGAAACCAGCAATTGGCCGAGCGGCAAAAGGTATGTTTCCAATTCTGCAATTGATCGAACAAGTAAAGATAAAAGATCCTTGTTACGAAACTCTGAGCAGCGAACATTCAAACTGGAACGGGTACTAGATACCGAGAACCCTCTAATATTGAACAGAAGAGCAATATTGGAACTCTTCGACCATATCCCCAATCTCTGCCAACTAACTTCGAGAGATCTTAAAACCATTGAGTTTGTTGACAATCGAAGAACAGATCAAATATATTTGCATGTTAGATCCCCAATAATTAAAACCGTGCTCATCGCTGCAACTGAAAACTTTCAAATGTTGGGCTTTGATTTGACTATGGCTATGCCTTTGGAGGGTGTCCAAGTAATTCCTGATGAAAGTTCAACACAAACTGACAGTTGTTTTACGGTACGAGAATTGGTCAGAATGGAGGACACCAAATTGAAACTGAGACTGCTAAGTACTCAGATCCGTTGCAGGTTGGGCGAGTACCAATTGGGCCGAGACAGAAATTAAATGTAACATTCCAAACGACCTCCTCTACCCGTGACATTAATCTGACCAATACCCACTCAAAAGCACCAGCTGTCATCAAGAAACAACAAGATTGGTTGTGGCTGCCAAGAACATTAACCGTTCAGAGAGAATTGTAGCAATCCAACAACTCATTGGTGCCCAAAACTAGAATACCTTGCGCAGCAAATGAATAACCTCACCGTCTAAAATTAGCCTCATGGAACATTCGTGGCCACATTCATCTCACCAAAAACAATGACATCAATTTAGGCAATTTTGATGTGCTCTCTTTACAGGAGACTTGGCTTTGTACTAAACCATCTTTAGACGGTTTTTAGATTTCAGTAAGTGCAGCAGTTGTGGGCAAAAAAGGGCGGCCATCAGCAGGGTAGTTGACTGCAATAAAATCAGGCAGTCCTCTAACCCTGATGCAATGTGTATAAAAAAAGCATCTTGTCACAGGAAATTGTAATTAAATTGGAAACGAATATGAACTCCCAAGTGACTGAGACTGCAGTAAAAGTTGTACTGATAAATGCATATTGGAATCCAGCTATGGTATCAAACAAAAGGTTTATTGATCACATAGCAGAACTAATCGATGATGCATATATAAGCCAGAAGACTGGCTATGTGATTGTCTGTGGAGATCTGAATACCTCATGTATAGCTAATAGTGTGGCAACTCAAAATACAGCCCAAAGTCCCGCCAGAGCATCTAGAGGAACAATGTGGAACAATCTGATGGCCAATAAAGAAATGCACATGTTAATAGGAACTCAAAACAAGACAAACCAACACAAATAACATGGGAAGGGATGGGCTCCTCCTCCATCATAGATTGTTTTTGTTTCGCAACTCTTCCTACCACTAATAACTTCATTCAAGGTAATAAAAACAAGAAAAAGTGACCGCCACTTACTCTGTATGGAATGGTTGGGATCCACGAATAAAGCTTGTAAAAGTATGCCGGCTGACATACAAGTGAGCAGTGATGATCAAAGATTGAAGCTAACACATAAGAACATCGAAAAATTGGTAACAGATCTTGAAGACGAAAGATTGATGGTAGACTACAACCCTCTCTTAGAACCACATCGTTGCGATATATCAAACCGACGTTGGTCACCCAATTCTCATCTCCATATTTATAACCAGAAGCCAGTAAACCGGAGGAAAAAGATCCGGAAACTAGAAAGAGTGGGAAAAAAATGAGATTAAGAGAGGACCTTCAAAATATCTGAGTCAAAAAGAGAAACTTCAGAACTTGGTTGCCTTCCATGAAACGTGCGATATTTCAATCTGCCGCCATGCTGAAGATTTTGGTAAGCAAGAATACTAAGAACTTTTGGGCCTTAATCAAATCAGAGTGCAACCAACGGAAGCCCAATCAAACCCGATAGGCGAAGCTAGATGGATGCAGCACTTTGAGAAAACATATATGGCACCTCAGCCCTTCACGAAATCAGACGTGTTACCGAAGGTTTGGAGCAATAGTTCATGCCAGCGAGTAAAGACGACATTTGCCATCAAATCGCTCGGCTAAACAACTCCCGAGAACCAGTGCCAGATGGTCTCACCAACCTCATGTTAAAAGAACATCCGACAGAGTGGGCGGCCTTCATATACATCCTATTAATGCAGATTTCTATCAGACAAACTAATTCCACCTTTGTGGAAAAAGGTGATTATTGTCCCCATTTTCAAAAAGGGGTCAGTGATGTTCCAAGAAATTATCGCCCCATCGCGCTTTTAGATGTCATAGGCAAGGTATATGGTGCGATCATTTTCGCACATGGGCTGAGACATCAGGAGTTAATGACCCACTACAAACGGGATTCGTCAGAGGCGTAGGAACATCAGCCAACATTCTCATCAACATGTTAAAAAGTCGTGGCTTTTGACCAGATCGATCATCATATACTGTAGAATAAATTAGAAAGCAAAGAAATGCCCAATTTCTATTCTTAAACTAATAGTAGCTATGCATCAAGGCACTTCACTTCACTGTGTGTTCGATTAAACAAGAAAGGGTTGCTGTCCAAAGAAATAGTTATAGCTAGGGGAGTCAAACAAGGCTGCCCCATGGCCTCACCTTATTTAATTTTCTTCTTTGCAGACAACGGCAGTTAAACAGCCTGCAAACAATATTCAGTGATAATAATCTTGAAATCAATAAATCAAAGACCAAAATTCTGACGTTTGGGAACTCAAACAGAGGGAAAAATGCACTCTCCTGGAGACTTCATGGTGAAAACATTGAGCAAGTAACAACATTTACATACTTAGGGGTGTTGAGCGACACTGTTTCAGAAGTTCCCATGGAAAGCCATCACCAAGGCCTTGTCAAGTCAGGCTGTTGCGGTAAATCAGACTTACGGGTGGTTTTCCATCCTACCCATCCTAACATTCTACCGCTCTAAAGTAGTTCCCACGTTATCTAACGGAACTGATGCAATGCCATATATTATGGAAAAAAGTGGGCCTCTTTAGAGAGCCTTATTTGGAAAAAAGGTCTTGGCTTCCCCCAATCTGTGCCAATGCAAATAAAAAGTATTTTTTTTCATTATATCAATCACATTGTATTTCCACCAGTTGTAGTTTCCTGATGGAAATATTGCACCATTCACAGCCTTCACCTGTTTTGGGCATAATGTAGATAAAGAAAATTGCCATCAGTTCCTGACTCGATTTATAACAATTGTCTGAAAAGTTCATCCACTGGGTATAGTTTCTTGAACTGGCAAGAAGTGGGAAGGAAAACTGAACGTGGTAGTCCAAAGGGCAATTGCAATATTTCCTGTAAAGCTCTTCGTCTCTTCTAGGATGAGCACTCTTAATGCCTTACTTTAACTTTATTGGCAACTCCTTTGCAAAGGCTTGTTTCCTCCAATACAGTTTGGCTTTAAATTGATTCTGGTATTCTTCAGTTGAAATCAGGGGCCTTCTGATCCAAATTTACAGTTGCATGGATTTGGGAGATTTGCTGACCAGAATTTGCAAAAAATATCATCTCTTATCTGTTCAGGGAAGCCCAGTCTTTTTTCTTTGTATTGTTTGTTTGTGCACTCTCTGGTCAATGTGTAACGTCAGATCACTTGCATGTGTTTGAGTAACTGGCGGTCTGTGTAAGCCATTTTATCTTTTATATTTACACCAACGACACCTATAAGGTCAGAATCCAGCGTCCCTAGCCAACTCCCAACGAACAACCTTCACCCACTTGATAAATGCAACTATAGATCATACCTGTATAAAGTTGAGTGAACATTAGCACTTGCCACACTAATTAAGCTGTGGATATTGGCAGGGGCATGGACCAAAGAGAGTTGTGATTGTAGGCAGACGCCGCCCCTGGACATAAGTGCAAGCATTAGCATTGCGACATACCAAAGGGGGTAAGAGCGGTAACGTGAACGAGCAACCGAATAAGATGATGAATGCCAATCAGGCCTCAGCACATGGAGGAAGTAAACCGAGGCTTACCAATGCCGACCACCTACAAGAATGGGATTGCTTTCTGGGCTAGACTGCAAGGGACGCACAAATGCCTGCCTGGCTCTGGAAACGGAGGCCCATAAGGTAGCCAATTAACCAATCCACTAACAACTTCACCCTCTCCATAGACCTCTCAAACTCAACACAACCACAAACTTACAACACAACAATCCGGACAAACTTCACTACACTGCAACAACAAAACAAAGCACACATAGACCCACACAACAGCACACGACGTCTTCCGACAGTATAACACCCCAAGCCCAGCCAACGGAATTCCGGGCTAAGGCCGCCAACAGCACATCACTGCTCTCTTGCACTTCTCCAGCTCATCCCCACTAACTCCCTCCACCCCTCCCTCTTTTTTCAGAACCGCAAGAGCGCAAGGGGACCACTCCGGTGGTGATAATGTGTGGTACAAATATCCTTTAACATTAACATGTACTCTTGTTTTATTTCATCTCATTTTTAGTGATTGGCGGAAAGAGCTGATTTACTCCAGTTTGTTTCTTTGGTTAGTTGCTTTAATTTAGCTATATATTAATGACTTTAATCCATACAGCCTTGTGTTAATTCCAGGAGCTCTCTTCTGTTTAACCTATGTACCTGATGCTGGGGGAATTCCCCATCGAAATTGGAGAGCAGGAGGCTATTCTGTTCCAATGGAGGAGTGGCCATTCGGGCAGGGTCTCCCGTTACTGTAATTTTAAAACGAAGCCCACGCTTGCGGGACTTTGTACGCAAAGTGCCCTCTGTGTTGATTTACAAATATCTACCAGTACTTCTGATTACTGCTAACCCTCTCAGACTCCAATAGTTCTGGTGGTATGTCGATTACAGGGAAATAACTGCAGCACCCACATCCACTGGGGCTTGGAGAGTATTCACTTTTAGAGATAACTGGAGTTGTTCTTCTATCAAATCTTGCATTTACCTCTTTGTGGTATGTACAATTTTTCAATCTGTTATGTTTACTGCAGTGGTAAACTGTGTCGGTATCTCCTACCTGGTGTTTGGAAGCTCACTGAGATTTGTTGTTACTTCTATCCATACCTTTATTCTTTTGGCCTCCTGAGCATGGAGGAATGCCCAGAGCAGAACTGACAAATTCGAAGGTAATTGGGAGACCTCTTAGGTAGAGAAGGATGCATGCAGAGGGAGTTCCTGAAAAAATCTCTACAGCCTACCAAAAGATTATCTTCGACTGATGCACTTTGCAAGTGGAAGAGAAGGTGAGAGGTGCAGATATCCACGCACTGGTGCCCAAATTTCTCTGCCATTTTCCTCCATGGACAGATGGTGCCCTGAGGAGGGTTGTAGTCTGACACTTGTCAGGCCCCATCAGTGAGGTTTAGCCTGGTTCCCAAGTCACAGTGAGCACCTGCTCCCACCGATAGAGACTCACTATAAACGCCAAAATGATTCTTGTAAATCTTTGAATAATTTGCCCATAGCTTACCTCGCCTAGGGAATTAAACCTCACCTCACCTCACTGATCTAGCTCAGTAAGGTTTACGCATGTATGGGGCTGCTTGTAATCTCATCCATAGAAGGTGTAGCCTAGCAGTTCAGATGGGGTTTTGTCTATTTCTGTATTTTTCTATCTGACTGGTTATGTGTCTACAGAAGAAATAATTATGGAGGAATCCTGCAGCATCTTTCACACCCCTTCCATTTCTACCCCTCCCCTTCTGTTCATGAACAGTTACTCCGCAGATAACCAGTGGTGCTTTGAAGAAACACTTGGTTTGTTAGTTAGGTGTGGGACTGTGCCATGGCCAAGAAATCAGTCAGCAGAAAGTATATGTACAGTATTTATTCAAGGATGTATTTGGAGTCCATATCAGCATTCTAGTAATATCAGTATCCACATTCTAATACAATTTCTAAGTATTGTGTGTTACTGTTTGAGCCTTTGTTTGTAGTCATACTTTCTGCTGACTGAATATTTTTTGGCCATGATGCAGTGCTGCACCTAACTGACAAACCAAACACAAATTTATCTTGATTGACTAGGGGAATGCCAATCATAGTTTGGTCATTGCAGCCGGCTAACACATACTGAACGGCCACCCTAGACAACGAAGGGGGGCACACAGACTTAGCATTTTCCCCAATTCCTGCAACCTTTTGAAGAAACACAGCTAAGTACAAATAGTAACTTTATTGTCTCCTTTTACAGATTGCGGCTGAGGAAGATGGTGGAACTTATTCCAGGGATTAGCAGTTGCCATTAGCTCCGGACCTCGTGTGTGACCAACTGAGAAGGGGAGCATGTCGGAGCCATTCTGGACTCAGGTAGGAACTTATCTACAGGACTTAAACGCATCCGATTCTGTAAAATCTGCCTGTTTGTGACCAATTATCGATCTGAGGACCCCTTTACTGATCCAGCTCTTCATCATATTGTTCTGTTCAATGGATATTTGGAATTGCTACCATTTTACATCTGCTTGGATCTGCAACATATATTTAGGAACTCTGGCCTTGTTTCACTGTTGGAATTTTCTGTGAAGGAGTTCTCTCATCTTTGGAAATTTGGTTGTAGAAATATATAGAATTTCATGGTAGAACGAGTCTGCTAAGAGAACCTATCCAATGTGCTTGTGTCTTCCCTGCTTTTTCCTCAGAGACTCTCACCATAGTGCTATCATTGCTGGCATGTGATATTCCAGTGGACTGGCAATAATTATATACAAACCCACCATTACATTTAAGACCATGCAATATCGTTGGTTGCAGTATCATTAGAGACGTTCCAACTAAATAAAATGGTCTATACTTTGTATGGAGGAATGTAGCTTTTAATGCTCTTAGTCCGGGCAAATTCCCAGGGACGCTTTGGTGTTTTCATTTGTCCCTGGCAACCAAAACAAGTCACCTACTTCGAGCCAAACTATGTTGTGTAAGCTGTGAATCCTTTAGATTGTGTGTAGAAGCCAAGAATACATTTTTGTAATTTAATGCTAAAACAAAGAGGCTTGGCATTTGGCACAAATCTGACTCCGTGCCCCTTCATAAACCTTTGATGCAGAGTGAAAAGAATTAAATAAACAATTAACTGTCTACCTTGGATGAGCAGCTACTCTTCCCAAAACCCCTTCCCTACTGGGTAGTCTTCTATTGGATGAGAACCAAGTGTGGGACAGTGGAACGTTCAGGGACAGGCACAGAGTCTATGGAGCAAGCACAGAGCAAACCATGAAGTCAAAACACCTCTGCACTGCCTGCTCTTCTATAGCTGGTTATATTTCTATATTCTCTGTTTCTGTTGCCAAAGGAACCTACTTGCTTATCATGGTGCAAGGCCCGAGCAGATTAAGGCAAAGGCCATAAAAGGGGAATAGTAGCTACTCAAAAGGTTTGTGAGGGGATCCAGAGATGTCCTGTCTACCCGAGTCAAATAGCTAACTAGGGGTTTTGCAGGGTCTCACTGCATCTTATGAGCGTTTAGTTACCCCACACAAGGGTGTAGGAGGGATATAAAATGACTCTTCTCATGGTCATGCAAGGGTTACAAAGCCCACTTCAGTCAGTATAATGCTAAAGTGTCATGTATGGAGAATACGGTGGCATCCAGTCAAATCAGCCGTCGCCAGTTTTCACCTTTGAAACTGCACTGAGCTACACATAGACCCCCATTCCTGAGGTTGGAGAGTAGACTATATAAATAGGCATCACCAAAGCCAGAGGTTTTGGCTGTTGGATAAGCATTCGCGAAACACTGCCATCGTATGCCAATGTTCTCCCACTGTTTGTCAGGAATTGCAATCTTATGACAGATCCTGCCATCATATACCATGATCAGTCAAAGGTCCATATAGTGCCTTCATGTGCCTGGCAGAGTCCCCACATGTAAAGTATGCTGCTGTCATAAGCCAAGCGCATTCTCCAGTGCCCACGTAAATGCTTGGTACAGTCCCAGCAGGTGCAACCAATTGCAGTCTAAATTGCTCTAGTTACACTTTTGAGAGTCATGTTTTCTTTTGGCAATTCCAACCCATATCCCTCCTATTCTCTTGAGGGGGCTTCCTAATAGCTGCTCAGGGGCTAAGGGACAGAGAAGGAGTGGTAACTTGTCTACATACTCTCACTGTGTCATTGCATTGCAAGCGTGATGAGGAAAGGCATGAAAAAGGGGCAAACTGCTCATTATGCAGCATACAACGCTCTGGACCAATACCTTGGGAACTAATATGTAATGGGGCAATGGACTATGGTGAGTAATATTAGAAACTTGAAGGTGTCTCACCCGCCAGTCCCCGGGGATCTGTCATCCAGGTGGCCCCGACACGGCCATCGCTATTGGATCCAGTTCCTTGGGTCGGACCAGTGCGGGAGGATCACCTGCATGAGGGGTCTTCAAGAGTGGAAGTGGGACACGGATGGGTGAGACGCGGTATCCCCTTCCCTGTAACTCCTTTTCCCCGTCCTGCCAGGTAGGATACCTAGAAGCTCAACCCTAACCCGCCCCCCTTTTCCAACACAAACACTTTCTCACGGACAGGTCACCATGAGCGACAATGGACTAACACCATAGCCGTATACCTAACATGTCCCAACACCATGGTCCTGCAATTACTGATCATTACACACACCTGACTCCCATCAGGCTTCTCCACATGGATAAAAGGCGCAGCACGAAAGCACACTCTGAGCGAGGAAAAACACACGAGGAAGCAGCAGTTCCAAGATAGCAGTTTATCACAAGATGAAAGGCAGCGATACCGGAGAGGGTTGCAAGGAGGGAAGTACCCTTGACCTCTAGAAACCATTATTTTTCTCAAGTCTGAGAAAGTGAGAAGCCGAAGACCGGGAACTGAAGCTGAACAATCCTACACTGTGCATCAAAAGTATCCCAGGCCCTCCTGTGTTGATAACTCAGGCCGGGAGGAGCGATTGCCGCTGTGGTACTGTCCTTGGGGCTCATGCAAGAAAGCGGCACCAATAAAAGCAGTACAGCCAGTTGGAGAAACTGATACAAAATCAGCTTGTGTTTGAACAAAGGTTGCAAGCAGCAACAGTGTATGAAGAAATCCACAAAGGACAGTGTTTGAAGCGCATGTAATGAGAGGCGCGAACAAGTGGAAACTAAAGGAGTGAATGTTCTTTGAAAAATTCAACTAAGATACCGTGTACAGAGTGGCCTGGCGCCACATGGGTGCTAATTCGAAGGTATCCAACTGAATGACACCTGCATTGTAAAAAGGGACCTTTGAATCGAAGTGGTCCTGCGACGGGTCAAGCTAAACCCTGGTAACATTCAACAGTCTTCAATAAGTATAAAATTAACTGCAATTGGTACGAGCCCGGCTGAGGGAGACTAATTGAAAGTGGATCTGCGCCCGGCTGAGAGGTTTCTGCTGTGAACCGGAAGTCACCCGAGAATTAATATTTTTGGAATTTTAAAATAAAGGTATCTGAGCCGGGAAGAGGGGGGTCCACTGTAATAGAAAAGGAATTTGAGCCTGACTGAGGGGTATCCAGGGCGAGGCACCCGAATCACATAATTGGAAGAAGAAAATAACTTTGTTTTTGTTGTGCACATCAGGCCCTCTGAATCAAGAGACTTTGATGAGAAAAGAGACTTCAGCACAGAAGGCCCTGATGCTGAAATTAGAACTGTATCCTCCTGTAGAGGAAGCCAGTGTGTGTGCTTGGCTCAGTCCCGCCTTACTCCGTACTGAAAACGTGGGGAAGGGAGGCTAACAGCCCGAACATCCTGACTTTTCATTTTGTGAACACTTCTTTCTATTGCATGAACATTCCCCCACACTATTTGTAAATTAGCGGGCAATAGGTTCTTTAGCATAGACCTTTTTATTTTGACAAGACTCCACTAGGACTGCATTTAGAAAGTTCAATAAACACCCTTGAACTGTGGTCACTTGTGTCTGTCTTACTTCGATACCATGCGTTACTTACAGTAATAAATGCATCCCAAACCACTCGGCTTTTGTTTTGTGCTAGGGCCACACGAAACCCCTTGTAGCATATCAAATTAATTATGCATTGTGGGTCATGTATAATTCTGTATGTGTCCTATAGATTGGTTGGCCCATTCCAAATGAGATGTATATGCTATGGAACAGATTCTCCCTATGCAGTGGCCCTCTGTGAGGCTGAATGGCAGTTTGCTGAAGACATTTATTTTCCTTTCAGGTATCCATCACATTCCATGATGTTGCAGTCTATTTCTCGGAGAAGGAGTGGGGTAGTTTACAGGAGTGGCAGAAGGAACTTTACAGGAACGTGATGAAGGAGATTCACAGTGCACTGATATCCTTGGGTAAGGGGATTGTATGTGTCTGAGGTCTTAGTTGGATTGATTTACTATCTTTGAGTGGTGAAATCTAGACTTACTTCCCTTCTGCATGGTGCTACCCCAGGTTGTGCAGACTGATCACAGGAATTCCATTTATTGACCCCACTCTGGTGTCTCCTCTGCATGCACAGCTAGCACAAAGACTAGCTCTTGACGTTAGTTTTTGGATCAGAAGGACAAAAAAACACACACACACACACACACACACACACACACACACACCACACACCACACACCACACACCACACACACCACACACACACACACACACCCCCCCCCATTAAATATGCCTGTCTTCTCAGGATTATTTACTTTTATGTGTAAACTTCCAATGTGTTCGGGTTTGTCTGTTAAAGTACTGTCAGGTAGGGGTGTCACGGTATTAGTTTTATGACGGTATGATAACCTTCTTGCCAAATGACGGTATATCATGGTTATCGCGGTATAGCAGGTGATGTTAACTAATCTTAACAAATATTTTCTAAAAGGTCATAAATTGGGCTTTTCAACATACTTTCCACTGAAATGCCACCCCTTGCTTCCACCAAACACACGTGTGGAGAGGAGGAGGAGGGGGGGCCCTGCTGCGACTGGCAAAGCAAACTGAATAGCTTTTCTTAAGTGGTCATTTAGGCTTTTAGCTCCCCCACTGGCTACTGGTGAAGATGAACATGTTGCCATCTTGATAAACTGCATGCCACAGATCAATGGAGGCTGATGGTAGTATACGCTTGTGCGCATACACACCCACACGTGCACACACACACACTCTCTCTTTACGTTACAGCCTTTCGTTTACTTGCAGGCCAAAAGGTGTTCAGTAATCACGGACATGTTACCCTTTGGTATGGCAGCAGGGAATACCCACAGAGATGAGTACATTTTACAGTGTAACTTATTATATGTAAATTCAATGATAGAACCAGGGAAATCCCCCATCCCAAAGTAAACCCTTTTCCTTCTTAGCACTGTATTTTTTCTTCCTATTGCTAACATATTGATTTTATGTCAGGCACGCGTGATTTATGGAATGACATTAAAAACTGCTCCAACTGTAACTACTTGGCAGATGGCACATCCAACAGTGCAAGACCAAGACTGTGCAGCACTTGCTTACTGCAGCCTTTCCAAATCAGATTGAAAAGCACACTTAACGGTCTAAACGGTATACCAGTATAAACAATGTGACGGTTATTATTATTCAATTAAGTGGTTCACGGTATCTTTAACGGTATACCATTATACCGTTACATCCCTACTGTCAGGCACCTCTGTGCATATGCATGTCTACCTGTCAGGGCTGAGCAGACGATGCAAGGGATAGGGTAGCACTGGGCAGACGATGCAAGGGATAGGCAGGAGGTATCCGAATGAGAGCTTACCCTCTCATTCGGATACCTCCTGATCAAATGCAGGTCACTGGTGGTGCCTAATAGGACACCAAGATCTTTGCAAGTTGCGAAACCATGGCTTGTGATCATGCATATCTGGGTGGTGGCACAATGTGACAGATCCCTACTCCATGCCTGGAGAATGGTGAGGCTAACAGAGGAGTCCAAGTCCAGCATTGCCTGGTTTTAGAAGCACATGGCCACTTTAGAGAACCAACCACCCACTCAAAAATGAGTTCTTCGTTACATTTAGAGAACCAACCACCCACTCAAAAATGAGTTCTTCGTTACATGGCACCAAAGGCTCAATTATTTTCACTTCCCACTAGCCTTTAGGACCATGTTAAAGTTAATTGCCCTCTGCAGGATCTTGTCAGCACCATAGGAGACATCAGCCTGGCAACTTAGTGTGAGTGGTCTGTCTGTATTCTCCTGTGGTGGAGTTAAGGAGGATGTGATTAAGGAGGTTAGCATATGTATTTAAATTATTAGGCTACATGAGATTTTCGTACAGCATAAATTTGGTCAAATATGACATACATTTATTTTCTCTTCAATCTTTTTGGGTGTTTCCATGTAATAGAGAAGTACACCTCAACAGTGCCCTTCACTTAAGGCATGCAGACACTGATGCTGTCTTTGCCTCTTACAATTTCAAGTGCTGGAGGGTAATTACAGACTTCTTGGAGGACCCGCCAACTGACAAGAGAGAGCAGTTCTTTGCATGTTTATGAGGCCAAACAAGTGCATCCTGACATGTTGGAAACCTTGGGTGGCCATCAGAATATGTCCTGTCCTTGACATTAGTTTGGGTTAGTGGCTTAAAAGCACAAAATATTTACCCAAAGTTCCGAAGTCTTCCGTTGTATGGCACACAGCTATTTCTTTGCCTCTATGGTTGAGGCTTTGTCCAAGGAGAGCAAAAAAATACCCTCACTGTGAAAACCCTTTTGGCGGTATTGTAACCAAAGTCCAATGCCTGTTCCTGTTCTACCATTTAAGGATAAGGTAGGTCTTATCCAGATTTCAGGGAGCTGTGGATATTTGTTATGTTGAGCCCTGGCTTCCATTAGATTCTGAATCCTTTGGAGGAGGGGGGCTGACTTTGTGCCATTTATCTTCAGAACCCGTACATGCATATTCTTATTTGGGCCCCTCATTGCGAGTACCTATGATTTGCAACAAACCAAATTTAGGGGGCTTCTGTTCGGTCTCAGCATAGCACTGAGAGCAATCACAAAAGTTTTGTTTTGTTTTTATTGTGTTACAGCTAACAAAATTGACTTTTCACATACATACAAAAAGAAGCAGTTTAAAACAAAATATTAAGTAAAAGAAAAAGCTACAGACCACCATCTCTTACGTCTGAGCTGTCCGGTGAGCTCATCATTGAAATCAATCTACTTAAAAGTCCCAACTCATCCACGCTGGTCCTAGGCGATCTCAATCGCTGGCAGGGTGCCCCCAAGCATAAAAAAGCGATAGACCTAGAGAAGGCACTAATCGATCTTGATTTCAAAGTTAAAAAGCCACAATGGACAATGGTCACCAGCTAGACTGGATCATCACGAATAATCTTGCAACCAATAACTACACGACCACTCTGTGCATCTGGTCTGACCACAACAAAATATACTTCACACTGACCTCGCCTACTCCCAATGAACCCAAGAAAACGACATGTCGAAATTTCAAGAAAATTGAAAGAGCACACCTTGTGTCTTGTGTCAACAACATCCTAGCAGACCTTAGTGAGGACGATACTTGTGAGAAAATCATATCTAAATATGAACAACATACCACATCTCTCATTGACCAAATAGCTCCTCTCCCCGCTAAACTACTTAGACCTAATACCAATCATCAAAAATGGACACCTCAGATTTAGCGGCTCAAAAAAAGAAAAAAGACAGCTTGAAGTCAGATGGTTAAAAAAACCAACCACTAGCAACAAGGATAGATGCAAGGAACTCCAGAGGTCCTACAAAAGGATCCTTGTAGAAGTACTTTAATACACAAATTCAGAAAGCCTCCAGTGCTCCAGCTAAACGGTTCGAGATACTAAAATCGATCGACAAGCCTGAATCGTTGACTCCGGCTTTTGTTCCGTCCCAAGCAGAATGTGAAAACACTCAAGTCGCATTCTGTAATAAGATCACTAAAGCAAGAGAAGTAATAGCGAGCGCCCGACTTAACAAAGCTAAGGACCAACAACCACTCATGAAAAAGGAAACGGACCATCTTGGTTACACCTGTACTTACGAGAATGGTAAATACTTCTTTCTGGGACCAATGGTTCCCAAGAATATAAAAAAGGGGTCCATCACCCCACTGGTCCAAAAGCCCCATCTAGACCAACGAGAAGCAGGAAACGTAAGACCCATAACTAACTGTGATTTCATTCTAAAAGTTATGGACAAAGTTGCAACTGCCCAATTGCAAGCTTATGTAGAGACCAATTAAATATTACATCGCCAACACTGAAACTGAGATGCTAGACCTACAGACAAAAATGCTAAGTATCATCGACATGGGCAACACGGGTCTGCTGATTCTGCTAGACCTTAGTGCTGCGTTTGATTTACTAGACCACAAACTACTACAGGAAGCACTGGAGAAAATCGCCAACTGCTCTGGTGAAGCTATAGGCTGGCTATCAGCCCCAGGGAGCAAGTCGCTCGCCACTTCTCTTCAACGTATTCCTACGCCTCCTGTGTGAGGTTTTAGACAACATCAATGCCTTTGTCACAAACTATGCTTAGGACACTCAGCTGGTAATGGAACTGAGCGGAGACCACATAAAAGACAAGAAAATAGTAAATGAACTCTACAACATCTTCGAACAATGGATGGATCATGACTGGATGTGTTTGAACGGGAAATGGTTTTCGGGTCCAAACAAGCCAGGGCTAAACCATCAGCCAGCTATGATTCCTTCATGATAAGAGTCCCACATCCAAGTAGTGACTAGCGTAAAAACCCTGGGCATGACTCTAGACGCCTCCCTGAGCTCAGATGCTCAAGCCTCCTGCGTCAGTAAAAATTGCTCATACTACGACTGCTAAAAGCCATCAGACCTGTTCTGAGTGAATCAAACTGTGCTACCATCGCCAGAGCGACTATCCTGTCTAGACTGGACTATGGCAATGCCCTACCATTGGGAATGCCTGACAAACTTTTCCAGCATATTCAGAACCACGCTGTTCGGATAATTAAGTGGAAAGCAAAAACTGACCATATCAGTGAAGCACGAAAGGAACTACACTAGCTTAGGGTCGAAGACCATATATTTTTTTAAGCTATGACACTTACACATAAGTGCCTATACGGTAAAGCTCCGGCATACCTGAAGTCTAAGATCGTGGGCTACACCCCAACCCGCACTCTTAGATCTGAGACGCAAGGGCTTATTACAAAAAAATCTTCATAGGAAAACAAATGGGTTAGGCAAAGCCTTCCCCAACCGGTCAGCTCAGCAATGGAATAAACTGCCACTGAATTTGAGAGCGGAATCCAACCTCCTTAGATTCCGAAAGCAATTAAAAACCTTCCTATTCAAATGAACCAGACATCCCTGAGCTGTACTTGTCCTCTTCTGTTTCTTGGCATTCCATGCGTCTCGTGTTCTGTTCCTACTTAGTCAACATGTTACGTGTAAGTCAATGTCTTTGTGTCGCCCCGATGCCTGTGGGCTTTCGGCGCCTTACAAACAAAACAAAAAAAAATAATAAGCATAAATCAGTCTTCCTACAAATCAAATCAAGCACAATAAGAGATACTTTACCGGGACTAGATGAAACCAGATTAAGACAGACAGTTATACTACTTAGATCCTCCTGGAGCAGTCAGCTCCTTTTGAGACCTATATTTTGAATTCGTCACTGACTTGGAACTCAGATATCCTGACCTAGTCATTAAAGGTGATTTTAATTTGTACTTTAACTGCCCTGCTACCATGGCTGAGAAGCAATTCTTTGAAGCTATGAAGGACATGGGTTTAGCACAATTGGTGTCTGCCCCGACGCATTTAGCCGGAATACACTGGATTTAGTTTTTGACAGAGATTCTCTAGCTACTGTTTTCCCTCCTTTCCCTATCCTACGGTCAGACCACTTTGTTGTACACTTCTTGATTCAGGCCCAGGTCGTTCAGGCCCCGGTAGAAGCTAAATACCAACGTTGGCATAATTGGTTGAAAACTTTGAATGCTGACATTGTTTCTAATATCCAGGCACAGTGCCAAGCAGCTGGCTCAATAAACTTTTCTACATTAATAAAAGTTTTTAGTAGTTTAGCCAATATGCTAGCTCCGCTTACTCTTCGGAAGCTGAGGAGTCGCCCCTCTCAGCCGTGGTTTTCAGACGAGCTGAAGGCCTTGCGAGCAAATAAACGGCAGGCCGAACAAAAGTGGAGGAAAGCCTATTCTGCTGGTGCCAAGTCAGCTTTTTCCTCAATATGTAGCATTTACTATCTGGCTATTTGGATGGCTAAAAGCACCTAATATACGGGTACATTTGAAAGTGCCCCTAATCAACCTCGTTAACTATTCTCTGTTGTACGCTCACTCTCCTCTCCTCCGGATACTGCTTTGCAGGCTGACCCTTCCCAGGCTTTCTGTGATGATCCGGCAGCTTTTTTTATTGATAAAGTTAATTTGATACGGGAAAAGATCTGTTATCTGCTTTCCCGCCCCTGAACAGCAATCTCTGCCTGGGGCCTTGGATCATAGGTCGATATTTCCCACCTTCTCAATGAGGAGGTGGAGCTTGCAGTTAGCAAAATCTGCCTCTCCCTCGTATGCCATCCCCTTGAGGATTTTGAAATATATTCCCCATATTTCCATATGGCTGACAAGAGCGTTCAATCATTCTTGCCGATCTGGGTCCATCTCACCAGAGCTTAAGCAGGTGGTTGTTATTCCGCTTCTGAAAAAGCCTTCATTAGATCCTATATCCTGGCAAATTTTCAACCTATTTCTTTACTTCTGTTCGGTATGAAATTAATGGAATCTCTTGTTTTCTCCCTCCTTACGTCTTTTCTTGAGTCCTCTTCTTTTCTCAATCCATTTCAGTCTGGTTTACGCCCGGGTGCGGACAGAAAGCGTCCTGGTCTCTGTGTACGATGACCTATGTTGACTGGCCGATGAGGCTGGAACAGGCACCCTGATTCTATTAGATTTATCATCCACGTTCGATACCGTGGACCATAGGGTACTATTGGTTTCAGTTGAACATTGATCTTATCTGTGGAGCGGGGTCCCAAAACTAACACGCTCAGTCCAGTGGAGCGAGATGTGGCATAACATTCTACTTTAATGGCATTACACTACAGAAATATTGCATTTAATGTATCCCTCAACGTCTGCCCACTGCTGGAGAGATTGTGACGCAGTTGGAGATTGGGCACACATTTGGTGGGATTGTCCTGTCTTGCAGCCCTTCTGGGGAGAATTGAAAATACAGATGGGAGGTATGTTTCAGGGGACAGAGCAGCTGGGTAAAGAGGTTTGGTTATTTGGTCTGTGGGACTCCTGTTTTAAAACTTACTCAAAAAGGGCTTCATGGCCCTTCTAATAGCTGCATAGCTCGTGATTGATCAACAATGGAAACATCGACAACCTCCGCCAAACCAGGAATGGCTCTGGAAAGTATGGTCCTTTGTTTCATTGGAATGGGTTACCTGTACTATACAGGGTGCCCAGGAAGCCTTCAGAGGGGATTGGCGTATGGTTTTATGTTATTTGCAGAACGATTACGTGCTGCAATGGTGCCCCCATAAGATAAGGATTTTGGACATTATATGAACCATGAAGAGACTCACCATTGTGAATGGTGACTGTTGTATCACTGGCGGGTGCAGGGACTGGGTGAGGGCGAGGGAAATCTGATTGTTTTGCTGTATTGTATTTAATTGAAAATAATAAAATATATATATTTTAAAATACATATATATATATATATATATATCAAGAAGCTTAATAGATGTACCTTGTTAATGCAGAGTTATTCCAAAGACTTTCTTCTGATCATATACAGACCTTGAAGGTATCCCATTGTCAGTGAAAGAACATATCACATGCCAATAGGAATGCACCATCACATTTGCCAGACATACTATATTTCTCTTTCACTAATATTTTGTCATTGTACAGTTGCTTAATTTAGTAATGTTTCCTAACAGGCTATGCAATTGTGAACCCAGAGAATCTTTTTCGGATTAAATCAGAAAAGGAGCTCCTGTTCAAGGACAGCCAGGACACAGAGAGCAAAGCAAGAGGAAAGACACCTGTGTCCGTTACAAGTAAGAAGACTGTTAGCACCCTTTACCGGTATGATGTGCTTTTTCAGTGTTTCACAACGTTATACTTTGTAACAGCATCATACTGTCACACCTAAGGCAAGATAGAAATTCAAAACATACTCTGTCATTTACATTGTAAATTGCCAAGGATGGAAATACTGTATAAGGGCATCTAATATCTAGAGCCTGTCCCATGCAAATGTCCCATGAGAAAGGCTGATTAACTTTGTTCAGCTCTCCAGTCCACCATCACATAGCTGAAGAAATAATGTGGATGCACAATCAAGACTAACAAAGTCTACGAGCTTTATTGATATTGATATTTTATTTCTATTGCGCTCGTACACAAGTGTTTCAGAGCATGACAAGGCAAGGGAGGGGAACAGGGGAGAACAAAACAGCGATCTTACTAAGCCCAGTGACATTGAGAACGCACAAGTGCATGGGAGAGGGAGAGGGGGAGGGGGAAAAGTGCATGGAAGGGGGAGAAGTGGAAAGTGCGGAGCAAAGGAGAAACAGATAAATAACAATAAATAATAAAAGGCAACAAACAGTGGTAGTGCAGCCAGCAAGTTGCAAGTGCTGGGTTTAAGGCGGCAGACAGGGTAGGTCTGATAAATGCAGGAAGAAAGGGCGGGGGGCTGTATGGGTACAGATACAGACCCCAGTGCAAGGGGTGGCCTGGATGCAGTGCAGGAGGGTGGCAGGATGAGCAGGTACCTGGACTCAGAGGACAGAGGGAAGCCAGGTGCACTGTGCCAAGAGAATAGATCAGCCGGGGAGAGGGGGAGCGAAGGCGGAAGCAAAGCGGAAGGTCTTGAGGTTCTTCCAGATCCGGAGATGGTTCTCAAGAGTGGCAGGGAGGCTGTTCCAGAGGGAGGGCCCCAGCCGAAGACCGAGATCTACCCCCAGCTCGTTTCTTTGAAAAACAACTGACTCGGAGGGAGTTAGATGTAGAGGAGTAAAGAGCTCGAGAGGGGAGGTATTTGCGGAGGGATAGCTGAAGGTATTTTGGACCCAGGCAACCAGAAAGCCTTGTGGACAATGCAGAGGCTTTTGATTTTAATCTGTGCATCCACTGGGAGCCAATGTAAAGATTTCAGAGCTGGAGAGATACGATCCCAGGGCTTGAGGCCAAGGACAAGTCTTGCAGTCCTGTTCTGGATGAGTTGCAGAGGGCGGAGAGTACAGGCAGGTAGATTTAGAAAGAGGCTGTTACAATAGTCCAACCTAGAGAGAACCAGAGCTTGGGAGACAGTGAGCTTCTGGGGGAAGGAGAGGAAAGGCAGCGTACCTCTGAGGAGGTGCAGTAGGAAGTTTGACTTTATAGAGACATCAGAGATGTGGGCGGAGAAGGAAAGTGTGGCGTCAAAGATGACCCGAGGTTCTTAGTCTTGCAGGTGGGGGTAGGAGGAGGGCCAAGGGAAGCCGGCCAGAGAGTGAGGAGAAAGGACGGTGAAGTTGTGTGGATGAGGAGGATCTCCGTCTTGTTGGCATTCAGACAAAGATCGTTGGAGGCACACCAATCGTGAATGGCAGTTAGGCAATCACAGATGAGAGAGGGCAGCCGGAAAATTAGTTGAGTGTCAGCGTAGCACTGGAAATTTGAGCAGAAAATGGCAATGCAGTGGATGAGAGTTGCCAGGTATTGGTTGAAAAGCCAGGGCCAGAGGTTAGACCCCTGGGGAACACCACAGGTAGAGAGGAAGATAGATGATGGGAAGGACACAAGTTGGACCTGGGAGGGTCGATCAGAGAGGAAAGAGGTCAGCCAGGCCAGAGCCTGATCAGTGATAACCAGGTTATCACGGAGACGGTTGAGCAGGATGGTATGGTTGACCGTGGCGAAGGCAGAAAAAAGATAGAGTAGGATGAGGACAGAGGGAATGTTAGAGTCAAGGTTGGAGAGCAGATCTTCACGGATGTGCAGGAGAGCAGTTTCTTTGCTTCTGGCAGCTCTGAAGCCAGACTGGTGGTCATGGAGACAGCCAACAGAATTGGAATGAAGGTTAAGCTGAGAGATGGCCAGCTTTTCCAGGCGTTTGCCCAGAAAGGGAGTAATGAAAATTGGGTGATAGGTAGCCGGACAAGAAGGATCAGCTGTGGGTTTCCTTAGACGAGAATGCACAAGGGAGTGCTTTAGAGGGGAGGGGAAGGATCCTGAGGCAAAGGAGTAGTTGCAAAAATCAGCAAGGGCCGGAGCTAGCGTGTCAATGTGGTCCTTGATGGTTTTAGAGAAACCGCGATGAACCTGTTATGACGAGGCTTTCATAGATCGTACTTGTCTAGCAACCTCATCAGGGGAGAAAAGAGTAAAGGACGAGAAGGAGGGTGGGTGGTGGCTGAAGGAGGGTCAGCAAGCACAGACAGAGAGGAGGGGCAGGGGTGGAGAGGGTGGCCAGGATGTCCTGGGTTTTTGAGTTTTGAGATATGAGCCTGGGAGGCAACAGGAGGGGTAGAGGCTTCAGCAGGGTAGGCCAGCACCTTGCAGATTTTAAAGAGTTCGGCCGAGTTGTAAGATGCCACAGAGACACAAGCTTGAATGTGTAGTCTCTTCTTGGTGAGGACAGAGAGTCGGTATTGCCTTTGGAGCAGGCGACAGGCCAGTTTGTCAGAGGATGAACAAGAAGACCTCAATTTCCTCTCAGCCGCCCTACACTTACCTTAGGTCGGAACCATACCAGGAATTGCACTTGGCTTTGTTCTTCAAACGGATCCTCATGACAGGGGCAGAAGCGTCAAGATTATCAGAAATTTAAGAGTAGAGCAGAGACAGGGCTGTGTCAGGATGTGAGACAGCCAAAGGTGGGGGGGAGAAAAGTTGGCGGCGAAAGCCTCAACTGACTCACGCTTCATGGGCCGGATGTCCAAGAAGGTAGATGGCAGTGTTTGGGTAGGCTTGGCTTGGGGGGAAGAGAGGGAGAGATGAGCGGAGAGGAGGGAATGATCGCTCCAGGAGAGAGGAGTGGTCAGAGGGATGGAGCGAGTCGGGCTAGAGGGGAGGATGGACAGGCAGAGGGAGTCGCAGAAGAGTACAGAGGAGGAACAAGGAGAGTCTAAATGGATATTGAGGTCACCAAGGTGGAAGAGTTGAGTGGTAGAGGCCAGCAGGGAGGAGGAGCGGTCCGACCACTCAGAGAAATGAGGTGTTTTGACCAGGAGGACGGTAGATGGTAGCCACAGTGATAGAATGGGTAGGAGAGAGAGAGAGCCTACAGACAAGGCATTCAAAACAGGAGTAGGTCTGATTGGGAATGATGGAGGCAGGAATCCACTCAGGAAAGATCAGGGCTACCACCCCACCGAACCGGGAGGATCTGGGTGCAGAGAGGATCTTGTAGCCATCAGGGAGGAGAGTGTCAAAGCTTGTGACAGAGCTGGCTGTGAACCATATCTCTGTAAGACCAAGGCCATCAAGGTCTAGTTCTTCAAGGAGGTGGCAAATGTCAAAGGAGTGTTTGACATCAGAGCGAGAATTGAGAGTGGCAATATGAAGAAGGTTGCCATCCGTAAAGACCTTCCTGGGAGGGGTACAGATCAGAGGTACGCCCTGCGGAGGAGAAGGAGCCCTAGGAGGGTCAGAGGAGGAGGAGAGAGAGGGCAAGGTAGCCAAGGGGTAGAGGAGGGGACAGCAGGAGATGAGAGGAAATTGATGAGGCGAGGTAAGCGCCTATCAAAGAGGAGGAGATTGGCCTAAGGGTCTTGGACCCTGACAGTGCCATTAAGGTAAACATTAATGATGACTTTAGAGGAGTCGAAGGAAGCCATGAGAACTTCCCAGCGAGTGCCACCATTAATGGGAGAGGAGGAGATAGGACAGAGCACAGGAATCATATGAAGAGTCCATAGATCTGGCGAAGGAACGACAAAAAGGAGGTCGGTGGGGGGTCTGTCTGCTTCTTCCAACCACTTCTCAATGCAGAGATGGAAAAGAAGCTTTCACAAAACAATGCACTTTAACCAGTCTTTTCTGTTATTCCTTTTCTGTGCCGGTCTTGTTCCTGATTTGTAGTTTCTTCAGAGAGGCGAGGCCTTTTAGAGGTTGACACCACACATGGCACTCTTCAAGATTTTAATGGCACACTGAACTGGGTGGGGGCAGTAGAACGAAACACTGTTAGGCTGCTGTGAGGACGGCATGAAGGGGTCCTTCATAAAGAAGCACTACTAGGATGCTCTCGAAAGTAATGAAGTAGTGTGCCACCCAGGGAACAGGTCATGATCCAGAGAATTGGACTCAAAGCTGTGTACCCAGCTAGTAGGGCATGAAAGAATCCCCTCATTGTGCAGGGACCTAGAGGTAGTAGACAGAAAATGGAAAGAAATTATCTGTCAACCCCTTTGGACCCAAGCAAGCTGCAACTCCCAGGAACTGAAGCCCTAAGGCCAGGGGAAGCCATGGAGTCCTGGGCTGTTATTTTAGCTTTTATTATATTAGCCAGTTTTACCATTTTAACTTGTTGTCTTAGTTCCTTGTGTTATCTTGTTATTTTTTTTCCTATGCCATGGAAGCTACCCTTGAAGCGCCCCCTCCCAACCCACTACAAATTAACCAGAAAGCAGAGTGGTGGGGGCTTTGGTGTGGCTTGGCCGCCAGCTTGAACGGTAGCACCTTGCGATGGCTCCATGATCGGACGGCGGCATGGGCTTCACACCGGCTTTAGGAACCTAGATTCGGTAGTGCCGGATGGCAGAAGAGTCGCGGGCGCATTGTAGCATGCTGCCGTGGGCCAGCTGTGGCTGAGAGGTCCATTCTGCTTGCTGATCGGGCCGGCCTCGGAGGCCCGCTCCAAGATGGCAGATGGATGCAGCGAGTGGGAGGAGGCCTGAATGGGCTGCTGGGCGCTTCTGGCTCATCCTGATGTGTCTACACTGCGGCTGCAGTGCAGCCTCCTTTGCCCGTGCTGGTTTGCGGCTCGGCAGCTCCGGGGCTTTGTGACTTCTTCGTGGAGCTAATTCCGCCAATACTTTTGGGGATCCATGCGGCTCTCAGGAGACAGGCTCTGTTTGGAGCTCCTACGGCCGCACTGGCAACTCTTGGGGCCTCTTCGTCTGGTGACTTGCGCAGGGAGGCACCTACAGCCCTAGGTGCTCTGCTGGAGGAGAGGGCTTGGATCCTGATGGACTGGGGCTGGGCTCTTTCACCATCAAGGTCGGGGAGACTGCAGATGAGTGGTAGGGGCGGGGCCTGCTCAATCTGTAAAAGCGCAGAGGCCCGAATATAGCTCCGCATGTACTCTGTGTAGCTGGGGAATAGCGTGAGGCCCCCTTGCTGGTGAGCACACTGGGTTCCGAAGAATGCAGCAGCCTGAGTTGGCGGTGGTCCCTCCTGGGAGGTTTTGTGGCCCATGGCTGAGGGCACTTCTCTGTCTGGTGCCTGGAGCTTGGTCGAAGACTTCCTTGCCTTCTACCTCTATCGTGGTCATGGCAGGGAAACCGCCAAAAGGTGAGAAGACTAGTAATTCAATTTTCGCACATGCACAACCAGGGAAAGTCAAACCCTGTGAGACACTGACTGAGGCGCAGGTGCATGCAACGAGCCAGCTAATGGAGACCCCGGCAGTTTTAGCTATCGGAGCAGACTTTCGACAGATGGTTACAGATATCAAACTGGAGATCCATGCATCGATAGGAGAGCTCTCACAGAAGGTGACAGAGATAGATAACCGTGTGATAGCAACTGAATCGTGCTTCGAGGAGCTAGAAACTGGTGCCTGCAAGCTCTTCTATGACTTTCTCAACTCTTGGGAAGGGTGGACGAATTGCAATCTATGAGCGGACACACATTGAGCTGGTTGGAGGACCATAAAAAACCGCTCGAAGGGGGACAACTTCAGGCTGCAAGGGGTGCTGACGCTGTTTATGGATCAGGTCCTCGCAACCTATGTTAAGACTTTGTTTTTTTAACTGCTCGAGTGGCTGGTGGAGGTGGAGCTCAAGCTGGACCGGCCTCAAAGTCTTCTCCCCAATACAGATCTGGAATAATTGGTCTCCCGTTGTCCTCACTAGGGTCCACTATTTCAAACACAAGGAGGACATTAAGAATGCTGCCTGAAGCTTTCTTATTCATGTTGTGATCTGGTGGGTCCCATCAGAGTGAGCCCCTGGCCAACGCCGCTAGATGGCCCGGTGGCAGATGAGGGCGAGTTCTTTTCGGGGTTTGTGAATGAGGTTCGGAAAGTGGGGTTGGGGTTCAGTTCAGGGGTTTCAGTGGGAGTTGTTTTATGGGCATGGTTTTGGTTTTACGATTCCAGTGTTTGGAGGAACTTCTTTTGGTACATGTTCCAGCAGGTGGGAGGAGGGTTGATGTTCATTGGCCTGCTTATCGATGGAGGCTGAAGTATCAAGGGTGGTGACACTCAAAGTCCAGGGATTGAATTCTTTGGACAAGCAGAGATCATTGCTCCGGATGCTTCAGACTTCTGAGATTTCTATAGTTATGCTGCAGGATACCCACCTACTCTCAGCGGATGAACCCCTTATGAGGTACAACTCATTTAAAAACCAATATTATGCCTCGTCGGGGAATAAAGAGTGGGGTAGCAATCTTGGTAGCTAGAAGGACTCCTTTCTTGGCGAGGGGGGTTCTCTGTGACCCAGAGAGGAGTTTTGTGCTGGTCAAAGGCATGTTGCGGTCTACCCCGGTCACCTTGACTTCCCTTTATTTCCCCTATAACCAGCATATTTTTTTCCAAACTTATTTTTATTGGTTTTGTGCATACAAGCTTCCAAACTGACCTCAGACAGCAAGAGCATTTCTCGGAGCTTTCGTTAAGACATTAATAGAAGGCAACAAAAATAAAATAAATGACAAAAACAGATAACAATAATATTCCTTGGTAGGGAGGAAGGAAGGGAACCGAGGGGGAAAATAGGGAGACAGCAGATTTCACGGTTTGCTTAGTTCGGGGAGATGAATCACGTTAGTGTGCTTGGTCGCAGTATTCTCATGGCACAGGTTCCTGGAGGAGCTTGGGGCCGGGAGTATATAGTGTTCTACGGATTTGCCTTCGGCTCAGGCGGCCATCAGTATTCTGCTTCATGCTCTCTGGTCTGTCCTTTTAGTTTTGGTTCCCCATCCAGCGAAGGGTCGGGGGCTGTCTTGCCACTCCTGGATATTGCTGCGTATAGTCCAGGAAGGGGGCCTAGGTCTGGTCGAATGATGTCCTGTTGCCGAATCTGACAGCTGTAATTTTTTCTGCCGCAATTATTTCCCAACACTTGGACCACCACATTGGAATGGCCGGGCTTTTTGGGATTTTTCCAGAGTCTCGCTATTGATATCTTTGCGGCCGTTGGTAGGTGCGAACACAGGTCTGCCATTCGGCCTGTTAGTGGGAATGGACCCTCACCCGTGTAAGTCCCGTGAAGTCCCGCTTTGCCGCGGACCCTGCTTCCAGCGCTTCTTTTCGTGGATCCTTGGATTTTGGACTGTTAAACTACAAGCCCCAGCAGGCTCAACTGCAATAAGGGCTGGGCGGAGCTATATAAGCTCAGGGGCGCGCGCACCGCGCGTGCGCACCCGTGTAAGTCCCGTGAAGTCCCGCTTTGCCGCGGACCCTGCTTCCAGCGCTTCTTTTCGTGGATCCTTGGATTTTGGACTGTTAAACTACAAGCCCCAGCAGGTGAAAAATAAAGGGAGAACAGTTGATTGTGCAAAGGATTAATTAGCTTTAAAGCTAAGAACAAGACTCTAATATACTTCTCTCCTTGTTTAGGCTCAACTGCAATAAGGGCTGGGCGGAGCTATATAAGCTCAGGGGCGCGCGCACCGCGCGCGCGCACCCGTGTAAGTCCCGTGAAGTCCCGCTTTGCCGCGGACCCTGCTTCCAGCGCTTCTTTTCGTGGATGCTTGGATTTTGGACTGTTAAACTACAAGCCCCAGCAGGTGAAAAATAAAGGGAGAACAGTTGATTGTGCAAAGGATTAATTAGCTTTAAAGCTAAGAACAAGACTCTAATATACTTCTCTCCTTGTTTAGGCTCAACTGCAATAAGGGCTGGGCGGAGCTATATAAGCTCAGCGGCGCGCGCACTGTGCGCGCGCACCCGTGTAAGTCCCGTGAAGTCCCGCTTTGCCGCTTCGCCGCGGTGACGCGGTTATCGTGGGAGAGCTAGGATTTAAGAATTCCATGATTAAATATTAATACTGGTTTTAAAGTTTTTAAAAGCAAAGAGAGGCATTATCGTGAATCAAGTAAGTGTCAACTATGCTCACCCTTAGATCTGGTATGCCTTGTGAGGAACGTGTGCGTGCCTTATTGGAGTCTACCTCAAGAGATAGTCCAGCGTTTTCCTCAAAAATGACGCGTTCTTTTGTTAAAAGTGTGCCTCTGCAGATGCGAACAAAGAAGAAAAGATCACGACTTGACTTTGTTACAGGTGACCTGAGAGACTACGGATTTGATGTTGGTCGATCTCCACGTCCTGTGGCTCGAACTGCTGAATGTAATAATTTAAGTGTATCAAATGTCGAGGCGCATCCCTTCAATGACGAACAAGCGGGTTCTGCTATCCAGCAAACTGCTCTTAGCCCACGGTTGTCTCAGGCCACAAATGTTGGTAATGAGCAGGGAGAGCAACATTGTAATATCTCTCTATCGGACTCAATGATGCTGCTGAACGCCCGCTCAGGAGTTGTTAGTTTAGCACCTCTATCTATGCAGAAGCAAGAGTCTGTTGCTGTTGAAGCCAATGCAATTATAGAGTTGGAGTCATCGGACTCTTGTTTTGTGGCCAAAGATGACGAATCTGACCTTTCTAAATCCCCTGTTTTATGTAAAAATGGAGATATTTCAGAATCAGAAAGCTCCATCTCATTTATTCCACCGACTCCGAGGAGACTAAATAGTGATAGTTCAGCTGCAAGCCCGACTTTGGTAATAAAAAATGCAGCTCCTGTAACATTAGAAGCAATGAATATGGCCCTGATGTCCCTCGCTAAATTATTTGAAGTTCTAGATTCAAAGATTAACTCATTACAAAATAATGTTGAATCTATCTTGAGGTCACAGAAGGCTTTTGGTTTATCTTTGGCCCAGAAACAAGAGTGTGATGTCGATCAGATAGAACTCCTCTCTAAACAGTTAGGTGAGTTGGTGTCATCATGTAATAACATTGGAGACCAAGTGGACAGGAAATTGAGCTCATCTAGAGCCGAGAAAAATATGCAAAAGTTTAAGACCGCGGTGCCTTTTGTTGAGGGTATTATACGAGAAATATCAGTAGAGGAGGTGGGGCTGGTATCTGTGGTGTCACAGTCAAGCCCTTATGTGGGAACAGCCAATGTCGTTGGTAAGGATGTAAGGGGTCAAGGTACTGTGAAGCTGACTAAGTTGGCGCCTATATTTGATCAGGTGGTGTTATGTGAAGAGGAACCTGAGGACCCTAATGCTGTTGCCTCCAAAATAAGTGACGAGCAGCAGTCTAAAGGGGCTTATACAATATTTGCTAAAAATGCAAAAGGGTTAGCCCACCAACAGAAGGAAAATGTGAAGAAATCAAAAAATCAGAAGTCTAGGATAACTCCTTCGAGTGGGAAAACAAAACAATTCTTTAAATCCCTGTCTAAACCGGATAGGGGCGCTTTGATAGCTTCTGATGCAATCTCAAAAAAATATCAGAACTTATCACAAGAGCGACAACGAGTGAAGAGTGGGGGGTTGGACCCCCTTGATGTGATCCCCCCGCATGCTCCCTTAAATGAGCTGGTGCAAATAGTGGAAGATCTTGAGAGCGAATCTTCAAATGTGACAGATCGGAACCCAGCTTTAAGGGCCCCGAAGAAAAAGCAATCGAAAGATGCTAGAGTATCCAACTCAATACCTAACACTCAAGATCTTAGAAAGGCAGTGGATGAGTATATGGCCCAATTTCGTCCTGAGCCATCTCTGACTTACCCACTGTCCAGGGTCCTAATTCCAGCAGCAAAAAAGCCTGAATTAGAGGTTGATGGGAAAATAAACACTGGGAGGGCTGCAGATAATCAACTAATAATACCATCTAGAAATGTTTTGCCAGTAGCAGATTTGACTCCTGATACTCAAGATAGTCTACAAAATAATATTTTAACTACAATCAAAGACTGTCTAGTTGCTCTGACCTCAGAACAAATGACTCTTAAATCATCTATGAAGGCAATGAGCTGTAGTCAGTCTGACCTGGCAAAATCTTGTGATGAAAGATCTACCTCTAAGAAGGTTTCGTTCAAATCTCCAGTCGAAGAGACCAAACATCATCCGCCTATAGAAACACCTAGTATTCAGAGTCGCCCTGGCTCCAAAGGAATATCTAAGAGCAAAATGCCCCCCCAGTTATTTGCCTTGTTTCTTAGCTGTCGTGAGGGCTCCTTCCCCAAGTACACCATGAATAGACGAAGTATAATGCAAATATTCTCGGATGTGCCCAGCTTAGAGGACATCTCTTCTGGGGATGTAGTACAAGTAGAGTTTCCGGATGACAACGATCCAACGGTGTCCTGTTTGTGGTTGGGATCCCGTGTCATCTATAACATTATTTGGTCTGCTAGATCTGATCTTTTTGATCTGGGTTTTAACCTAATTCCAACCACAAAAGAACCCCTGGTGTCCGCGACTGCTTGTAAATCTACTAGTCAGGTTATTAGTGATGATGGCAATTCAGCTAGGGGTTGTAGTTGTGGAAAAGCATAACTAAGAACAGGTGAATGTGCTGCGCGAACCCAGAAATTTGTAGTTACGAGCTGGAATACCAGGGGACATAAACACCTGCTAAATAATATGAGTGGTTGTTTGGAAGAATGTGACTTAATTCTTATGCAGGAAACATGGCTAACTGCCCCACTATCATGGGACAATCATTATGTCCATTTGGCTCCAGCGATTAAGGGACAAAAAGGTAGACCTATGTCAGGGATGACAATTATCACTAAAACGACCACGACAAATACAATCTCAGATGGTCCTAACCCAAATCCCTATTTGCAATGTTCCATAATAATGTTTCATAAATTGAAATTTCTTGTTATAAACATATACTGGAACCCAATTGCAATTATAACAACTACTTTTTTTAATGATTTGAATGCATTGATAGAAAATACTATAACCACCACAGAGATTGCGCATGTGATACTAGCAGGGGACCTGAATCTTCATCTGTTGGAACCAACTAAGAAAAGAAATACGGATAGAGTCTCCCAATGGTTGGTATTTATTGACACCTGGGATTTAATAATGCTAAATGGAGCAGTTGATTCTGACAATCCACCATCTTTTACTTGGACTTGTGGGGGCCAAAATGCTACAATTGATTATATGTATGTTGACCGAAAGCTATTTGAGAAAATATCCGAGTTCAAGGTTATTCCAACTACAGTAAGTGATCATTGGATGTTGAGGGCTGAGTTTTTACTCCAGGTTGTGATTGAACCTCGATACTGTCAGCATCAACTGAATGGTCTGGTTATAAATCCTCAACGGAACAGGCTATTATGGACAAGCGAGGGACTACACGCTTTTGCGGCCAGTGTAACAAATGACCATCACTGTTTGTTGAGAGGTATTGACTCATCTAATTATCATGATAAAATGCACCTTTTTGCCTCCACTTTGTCTACAGGTTTTGGTAAGGACAATAAGTGTCATATCCATGTATTTGATCAGGGCATCAGAGAGAGAAAAGCACAGTACCGAAAACAGAAAAGATAGTTAGCCCATCTACCAGTACACTACCGAGAATCTGCGTTACGCAAACTGAAGACCAATTATAGGAATTGGGTCCGGGGCAACAAGGCAGCTTTGTTCCAATATGATGGTGAAAAGTGGTTACAGGTGGCTAAAACCAAAAATACATCGCAAATTTGGAAATTGTTAAATAATGGAGTAGCTGGTACTCAACTAGCAACTCAACTTAATGGTGTGTCGGAGAAGAAGTGGGTGACCTATTTCTCTGACATATATGATCTTCCAAATAATAGAAAAATCTCACAACCAAACTTAGAATTAAGCAATCCATCTTTCCAAATCAATTTTGATCGAGAAGGTGTATTGTTTTATATAAACAAAGCAAGTTCATCAAGAGCTCCCGTGCCAGATGGCCTGTCAAATTTTGTATTAAAACAGAATCCGGAACTATGGGCATCTATTTTGTATGATGTTTTTCAAACTGTGCAAATTAAACAAGCAGTCCCTCCATCATGGTGTAAGGCCATTACGGTACCAGTCTATAAGAGGGGAGATCGAGCGAATCCAGCGAGTTAGCGTCCGATTTCTCTTCTTGATGCCCCGGGTAAGATCTTTAGTAGAATTATTCTGAGAGAGCTCAACAATTGGGCGTCAGAAGAGAATCGGCGAGACCCATTTCAAACTGGATTTGTGACAGGTCTTGGCACCAGTATTAACATTACGACTCTTAATGCAATTAAAGAACTGTATGCATCAAGAAATCAACCAATTTATCTCGCTTATGTTGATTTTAGAGTAGCGTTTGACTCCGTAGATCGGAGTCTGCTACTTGAGAAATTGTTAAAATTCGGATGTCCTTCTTCGCTTGTCCATTTAATATACTTACTCCACTCTAATACTTCAATGAAAGTTAAATTGAATCTAGAAGGGCTACTGTCTGAAGAGATTCTAACCCAGCGAGGCCTGAAACAAGGATGTATCCTTGCTGCCACACTGTTTAATTTGTTTATTCTAGATTTAGGCAATGAATTCAATATCGTAGTGAATGATGCTCCTAAACTAGGGAACCAGATCATTGCATGGCTTTTGTATGCAGACGATTTAGTCCTCATCTCGCAAACGCCGAGTGGCCTACAAAACATGCTTGATAAATTAGATCAATATGTCACCAAGAATAATCTGACTTTGAATCTGGTAAAAACTCAAGTGATGGAATTGGGGAGATTTAAGCCAAGATTAAGGAAACAGTATTGTTGGTTTCTGAATAAACCAAAGCTGAACGTGGTGAATGAATACAAATACCTGGGCGTTCTATTCAGTAATTCTCCCACAAATAAGCCCCAAAGAGACAGTCTAAATGGTAAACTGACCACATTAATATCACAAGCCAGAATTTTGCAACATAAGTATGGTACGTTCTCATGTAAGCATATTCTTACCTTCTATCAGCAAAAGGTACTTCCCATTATTACTTATGGATGTGAGGCTTGGCTACCTGTGGAGGCTTGCTATTGGAACAAATTCGAGGCAAAATTTTGGAAGAAAGTCTTGAATCTCCCAAACTCTAGTCCAACAGCATTGCTCCGCTTTGAGCTGGGAATTTTATCAGTAAATAGACATGCTTCGTGGAAGAGATGCTGTCTATTTAGAAAATGTGTGCTAGGCCTGGTGAGTAATGGTATACTGAAGATTCTGGCAGACTATCTAATACGTTCAGTACATCTATTTCCATCAAGTTGGAGAGCGGCGGTTATGTCCGATTTGACGGAAGCAAATATCTCATTAGACACTCTACTAACTAATCCCTCTAAAGCCAAAATTAAATTATACCAACTTGATTGGCATATAACCCAACAAGATTGTCTAAAATTAAAAGATTTTGATAGAGCTCTGTTTGGGCATAAAAAATTCCGCCAAACTGCGGATTATTTACTAAAATGCCCCTCTCACAAACTCAGAAACCAAATACTGAGGTTCCGCCTGAATCTTTGGCCGACCAAACAAATTTTGGTAAGAAGGGGAATCATTAAGTTGGATGATTCATTTTGTCGATTTTGTAATGATAAACTATCTAAAGAAAGTTTGAAACATCTATTAATAGAATGTGCGGCTTTAAAAATGCAGAGAAAAGACATTATTGATAAATTAACGAGACACCACTATATAAGCCGCTCAAATGATGAACTATGGAATGAGCTATTTGCGACTTCAAAAATCACAGTAAGAATAGCCACTATTCAATTCCTAAATAAGCTTCTATGTCCAATTTGTCCAAGTAAGTAATTGATTGCTCTCTTTGTTCTGATTATAAGATCATTCATGTAAGTCACATGTGTTATTGTTCGATGTTTTAATTGGTTACTTGGCATACCTTGCCTTTTTATTGTATGTTTTTTTTTTATATATTTTGTATAAAAGTAATTTTGTTTGAAAGGTTAATCTAATTAGCCAAACCAAACCAAATAAAATAATAATAAAAAAAAAAAAGACCCTCTCCTGTCTCTCCCAGTAAGACAATTCCCGTGTCCCATGGAGTCGCTCCCAGTAGGACAATTCCTGTGTCCCAGGGAATCGTGAAGCCTGTAATCCATTTGATTTGTTCCAGGAAGTTTTTCCAGAATTGGGACGCTTCGGGGCACGTCCGGAAGAGGTGGAATAGCGTGCCTGTGTCCTAGCATCCTCTCAAGCAGTGCATGGTCACTGGCGGATTAATTTTTAACTGTAAAGGAGTTAATCAATTCTAAGGTGTTCCCGGCCACAAAACAGTAATCCAGACATGCTTTACTCTTGTTGCATGCCCAGGTGTCAGCCCCATGGAGATCGCCTTTAGTCACTCCATTCAGCATTGCCATCTCTCTAATGTCCATCTCTTCTAGCCATCTCCGTTCCCTTACTTCCAATTGTGAATCCGGTTTCCTCTGACCCCCTTTATTCAATAGTTTGAGATTAAGATCGCTGCATAGGAGGATACGTTGGTTTTTATCTTCCAGCATAGATTTGTCGATTTCCTCCATAGTATCCCCTATGTACTTTTCAATCTGTTATTAGCGCTCCAGTACGTATTAATCAACAGTATTCCAATCTCATTTGCTCCCATGAGATTCTTTACTTTGAGTATCTGAACAAAGGGATTTGGGATGCAATGTTCCACCGCAGTTAGATCACAGTCGTCTTTTATCAGGGTCAAAAGGCCGGCGTAGGGTCTCCCCTTCAGACCTTTTCTAGACGGGTTTATATGCACTTTGGTGTAGATCTTATCCAGGTCTCTTGTAGACAGATTAGTTCGAACTTTCCCAGGAAGTTACTTTCTCCAGAGAACAGATGATTAAATCCCCTGGTATTCCATGAGGCAAGTAGAACTTTGTTCCCATCAGCTTCAACATTAATCTATTGCTTCTTTTTTGTGGTCAAGGCGTTTGCCATCCATGCCCAATCCTCTTACCTCCTCGTCTCCCCTCTCCAAGTTGTTTCGTCGGTGTCCTTGAATTGTCTACAGTAAATCTTAGCTTTGCGACTGAGGCATTTTGTTCTTAGAGCTTTCTCTTTTCTTTTCCTTTGGCCGATGATTTTCACGTGGCCTGGTCTTAGGTTCATACCTTTCTAGATATTTATTATTTTTTGACCTATGAACAGGTTCTTTAGTTTCTGTTTTTTTTCTCTTTAGTATCTTGATTCTGCCGCAGGCTTTTATCTTCTCCACTCGTCCCTTCCAAGAGACCCTGGGTCACTTAGTCTAAAGCCTATAGTATCCAGCTTCTCTTTAACTTTCTTTATTGTATCTTTAATCCTCTGCGATCTCAAGTACAGGATTACCACGTCAGGCCTTCTGTCATCTGGAAATTCAACGATTGCAATGTCATCCGATGTAATGGTCTGCATTGTTGAAAACTGATTGAATAGGGTCATCACATTTTTCCTGTTTAGAAGGATCCTTTTGTCATCTTTTGATATTCTTTCCAATTTTAAATTATGGTTTTGTTGGTGGGTTACTTTCTTTGCAACCTGATTCCTCGTGGTTCCATGCGCAGTACCATTTCTCTCTTGTCTTTCTGTATCATTTCGGCTCAGGGATGCTCCGCGCTGGCAGCCAGCTTTGGCCTGCGCTCGACCATTCCTTCTGTCTTCCAGTTTCTCCAAGATCACTGACATCTTTCGATATGTGTTTACTTTCAACAAGTTTACTAGTCTCTTTTGCCTTTTTGCCATCCTTAACAGGTTTGCTGTGAGTTCTTCCACTTGAAGCCCTTCTTTTTTTGTTAGATGAGATGAGCTCCATTTGTTTCTCTATGTCTTGCCAGTCCGACCCACTAATGTGATCCCAATTGTCATCTTTATTTTCTTCTATCATTTCATTGAGATCACTCAGGCATGCATTTGACTCGACTTCATAGTCATTTTCAGTTTCACTTTCAACCCTGATTATAGGGGAGTTTCCACTAGCAACCATTGCATTGACCATATTTCCTATTGTCATTTCTCTTCTCGTTTTTTTTGCAGTCTGGACCATCTCTTCTCGGGCGGAGTTCTTATATTCCTTAGGAAGGATCTAGATCCATTTGCCTTCCGTTTATTTACTTGGTTTTTTGGCTTCTTTTGTGACTTTTTTCCATCTCCGCTTGTGAGTTAGTTTTCAGGCTCTCTGATGGTCCCTTGATTTGTGTAATAGGGTCTTTAAAAATCGCTTGCCTTAAGGCATCCATCTGCGCTGGAGGTAATGCAGGATCCATAAGATCAACACCCACATGCAGTCCTCTAGGTTCTTTAACTGGTAGGGGGTCGCCAAGTCCCTTTCCCAGCACAAGGGGACCCCCCTTTGGCTTCCTCAGCTGTTTTATCTGCAAGGCCTGACCTTCCTCGTTCACCTATTCCATGCCCCCTAGGTCCGTAAATCTTCCCAGTGGGTCCTCTAATACCGGCATGGAGACCATGTCTTTTAACTGATGTGCCTTTCTTAGCCATTTACAGTTTTCCAAAACAGCATCCATAAGGAGTGATTTGTCATTAGATTCTTGTCTCGCTAAATCGCTTAGTCGATTCTGCCAAAGGCTTGTTAGATCAGATTCATTGTCCGTTCTCCAATCTAGCCTTCTCAGGAAGCCATCTATTTCGCTCAAGTGCTCCTTCGTTTTCTGATTTGACGTATGGGCTTCTTGTAATGATTCATTGATGTTCTCTCACAATGTTTAACGCCGCCATCACCACATTCTGTGTATGCACAAAATCGTCCATTCTATCCTTTCTACACAGGTCACTGATTTTCCCGAGTGAGACTTCATCTATACTCATTTCCTCTCGTCCCTTTGCCTCTGAGATAGAATTCAAGTTTGATATACCAGCCAGAGTGCTAACAGGAGTGTTTGAGACCCTCTCGTTTAGCCCCTTTAATCCTTCACTGGAATCCTCAAGTGGGCCACCACCATCCAGGGCAGCTAGCCTCTCCTTGATAAGAGACTTTTTCTTTTTTCTGTTACGATTTGCCCTGTTATGTTGGAAATGTCTTGAATTAGTTTATCCGCCAGACTTGTATTACTTGGTTTTCTTTTCTCTGTGTCCGCTAGCCCACTTTGGGAGGGCTGGCTTGAACAGCCCAACCAACACAGGTTTTCATTTTCCAAGGCGTGTATTTTAATTCTGCCTTCTGCAGATGGCGTTGCTCTAGCTTCCGTCTATGACCATATTTACGGGTGTGCCTTTTCCATTATTTAATCTTTCCACGGAACGGTAAAAAAATATATATGGTCAAGCGGGTTTATGTTTGAGGCTAATATAATAACCTAAAACAATACCATGGTTATTTAAGATAAGCATGGTATAAGAAATAGGGTAGTTACCACTGCCACCAGCCAAGTCTTAGTGTAAAGGGAGCAAAACAATGCTCCAAGAGACACAGCCAAAAAGGGATAAGAATTAACCCTTTCCAATACTCCATGTAAGATGGGGGTGTATTGGGTCTGTGGTTTAAAGCGACTAAAATAAAGATAATGGCAACTTTATCTTTTCTGGGGGCCAGTAGTCAGCCCCAGAAAAAGGAGTGAGGGGGAAGTCTCAAAGACAACCCTGTGTCACTGCACTGAATGTGCTGTTTAACACACATGAAAAACATGAGGCCATGGAGTAGGTGAGCCTCCAATTCTCAAGATCACACAAAAAGTGAAAACGCACACAGCAAAACACATGTAAGAGTGGGAAAAAAGCTCAAACTCTTACCAGATGAAAAAAATAAACCCTAGAAATCCAACAAAGCTGCTGAGGGACTTATTAGGTATGGGAAATCAGCCATTTCTGAGAATTCTCCCTAACGGTGTCTCATTTTCGTCGTCGTGCAGCTCCCCAAGTCAGAACAAAAAGATGGAAGAGACGCTGCCAGTTCCGGGGGACGTGCTACTCAACAGGCACCACCTGGCAACACTGTCAGCACCACTTGCGCACAACTTCCACTCCGCTGACGTGGAAGTAGGTGCTTAAGAGTGCTGACACGGGCTGGAGGCAGCAGGCAGCTCCTCCTCCATCAGTCCTTAAAGGGCCAAGAGCCTACTGGCCAAGTCCACAGCTTGCAGGATTTTTAGCAAAATGGGGCAATACTTCCAGCAAGCCCCAAGATTCCAAATGGCAGTGCAGTGTTCTCAACCGCTAACACCACTTGCGCACCACTTCTGCCGCGTTATAGGATTCTCCCTTGACTTCGAAACCGTGTATTGCTGGGTTGTGGCGAATCCTGCTGGCGAATGGCTCCATAGAAAGCGCGAATCTGAGGGGGTATAGTGGACATCCTTGTCTGGTGCCTCCATGTTGATTTTGTCCGATCTGGCCACGTTCATTCTAAGTCTCGTGGAGGGGTGCTGGTAGTTAGCCAGCGTCCATTTTACAAAGTTTGGGCCGAATCCATAGTGGTGTAGTGTTTCTTATGTAGCGCCAGTCTAACATGTCAAAAGCTTTGTGTGCATCAAGCGAGAGGAGGACCAGTTCCAGTCGCATCCTGTTTGCCGCTTCGGTTATGTTTATGGTTCTTCGAATGTTATCTTGGGTGCTGTGGCCCGGGTTGAAACCCGTTTGGTCCGGGTGTATTATATCAGGGAGGATTTGTGCTAATCTATTCACCAGGATTTTTGCGAATACCTTGGCGTTGTTATTTAACAGTGTGATAGGTCTATATGATGCGCATTGATTGCAGTCTTTCCCCGGCTTCGGAATGAAGACCGTCAGCGACTCCTCCATGGAAGGGATGGTGGACCCCTTTGACAGGAATGAGTTGAATAGTCTTGCCAACTGGGGCGCCAGGATGTGGGCGAATTTCTTATAAAATTGAGTTGTGAACCCGTCTGGTCGAGGGGGTGCGGTGGCACTTTTTGGGCAGTTGCCAGGAATTGCAGTTGTGCCAACTTAGCCGTTGGAAGTCCGGTCATGATTTCCTTGTGGTGTTCAGTCATTAATTTTGAGTTTCTCTGCGTCAGTATGGCGAAGGTTACCATTCCTGTCTGCCAGGCACTGGATGTTGTTCCGCAAATGTAGCTTCTTCGATTTATGCACCAAGAGGCGATTTGCTTTGTTGCTGTTGAAATAGTAAAATTGCTTGGTGTAGGCCAGAGATCTAGCTGACCGGTGCGCCAAATGCATTTCCAGTGCCGCTTTCTCTCTTTTTAGTTCCCGTCCTGTTGTTTTGGTTGGGCGCTTTTTGAAGCTGCTCTTCATTTCCACCACCTTCTCTTCTAGTTTGACTTGCTGCAGTTGATTATGCCGTCTGTCCCTTGCCGTGCAGTTGATCGCTACCCCGTGGATTACAGGTTTCATTGCGTCCCAGATGATTGCTTTTGAGGTATCATTGGCTGTATTCTCCTTGAAGTAGTTTGTGAGAGTTTCAGCTAGTTCTGAGCTGATGGCTATGTCCGCTAGGTGCATGGTGACTGGGAGGTGGAGGTGCATGGTGACTGGGGCATGATCTGATATAGCTATGTTCCCTATTTGTATGTCCTCTATGCAGGAGGCGAGCGCGCTCGATGCTAGTAACAGGTCGATCCTTGAGTATCTTTTATGGACATGCAAGAAGAACGTGTAATCCTTCGGTCCGCTGTTGGATAGTCTCCATATGTCGATGGTTTCAGTTTCCCTTAGGAATTCCGCCATTGCTAGGGCTTTGATGAAGTCTTCCCTCGTTGTAGGGAGCGGTTTGTCTAGGTTCGTGTCCGGAGGACGGTTAAAGTCACCCAGGTTAGTATATGTCCCCTGGAAAAGGCTGCAATGACTGGTAGGAGACTGCGGAGGAAGTGGTCTTGTTCCTTATTTGGGCTGTAGATTGCCACTAAGGTGATGGGCAGTTCAACCAGGAGACCTTTCAGTAGTAGATATCGCCCCTCTGGGTCTCTTTTGACTGTGATCTGAGTTAGTGGTAGGTCGCGGCTGAGTAGTATGGCAACACCACCTTTTCTTTTTTTCTTTTTTTTTTTCTGGCCCGCTGAGTCAAAAGTAGCATTTTGGGTAACGTTGGAAGTTGATCCGCTTTTCGTTGATTGCCAGGAGGTGTGTTTCCTGTCGGCAGATGAAATCTGCTGCGAGTTGGGAAAGTCTGTGCTCCACTGATTTTCTCTTGCATGGGGCATTTAGGCCTTGCACGTTCCAGGTCACTATGGTAAGTGTTAGGCAGAAACCTGTGCAGTTCCCTTAGGGACCACTGCAAAAGATTTAGGACTACAGGTGTTGGCAGTAAACCCAATTGGTAGCAGTCTGTACCACCCAGATTTACCTGGTAGCTGTGGCTGAGCAGTCAGACTTCTCTCAAGATGAGTTAGGCAGTATATAGAGTATACACAATAGGTACAGAGATACAGTAGCACAAGCAAACACTGACCAGAGCTTTGGTGTAAAGGTATATAATTATTTAATGACACACTTGTAAATCACACAAGCACAAAAAGAGATAAGTAAATTCAACACACAGTCACTATTATAGATATACAACCCTGATTACTTATTAGGCAAGTCTTAGTGAGAAACACCACTTATTTTCAGACAGAGGTGAGTGCTTAACCTAAATGGCACTCTAATAAGTTATAAAAAAAGGGAGGGAAAAGGCAGAGTTATGAAAGCACACAATTTCAATACTTTTAAAAGAACCACTGTGAGGCAGGTTAGGCAAAGTCTACTGCAGAGCAAGGAAGTTCAAATGCCAGGCCCACTCTTGGAGAGAGCAAGAGAAATGTGTCCAGGATCACACAGTGGGGTTATGCCCAAAGAATCTTTGTAAATAGTTCACAAAAAGATTGAGATCAAGTCAGGAAAAGTTAGTTAACAGGTCCCAGGCTAACCCAGGTTATAAAGTCGAGGATTTACTGTCACCCCGAACGATCTGTCGCAAGGGAAGCCAGGCAGGACACAGTACCTGAAAGTGCGAAGAACGCTCCAGCGGGGGCAGTTGTTCCTGGCAGCGGGTGCAAGTCGATGTTTTGTCCAGAGGAAGAGGAGGTCTCAACGTGGAGGAAAGCTGAAGGTCGTTGCACGGCCAGGGAAGAAACCAGCCGTGGAGTTTCCCGGTTACAAGGTACCACCCTTTTCTTCGCGGTAGTGGTAAACCGTGGTATTCCGGTTGCCGGGGTGCTTGGCACGGGCAAGGCAGCCAAAAGATGGTCCAGGAAGGCGAAAAGACGGGCAAACTGGTTATCCCCACCAGTCAAAGGAAGAAGACTCTCCGTACTGGAGATCTCCTCTGTCGTCGGGAAAAGTGGTGAGACGGTTCAGCAGGGCTCCACCGGTGGTGTCGTCGTTGCAGGTTGGCTCGGCTTCTCCCTCCTCGGATTCTTTAGGTCCTGTGGCGACTTCTGAAGTTCCAGTCCCCAAAGCCCTGCTTCTATGCAGAAAACCCCCATTCATTCAGCCTAGCTGTCACTCAAACATGCTAAGTGGTGAGCCGGGCGGCTCACCACTTGGGCCAATCACACAAGAGTGCGACTTGAGTTGCCGAGGCAACTCAGTCCAGGGTGCCTAAACCCCCTCCCACACCCCCTGTGGTACCCAGACAGAGTGGCACCACTTTTGGAGGCTTCTGTGGTGAAGCCCACCAAAAAGTGGAACAAAGGGCTCGACTTGGGTTGGAGTCACAGAAGCGAACACAAACGCCAGTTTCGGCAAAAAATACCAACCGGTGAATTTATATTAATTTAATAAACCAGCGGTTTGTTCGAGGCTATTTTAAAAAGTGGTAGCCTCGAACAATGGGAAAATCCCATAGGAATATATTTGCGGTCGAATATAAAAAAGTATCCACTGCCACCAGCCAAAACTCGGTCGGGGGGGACTGGACAGTGCCCCCTCGAACAACAGACCCCGGGGCAATCGAATTGCCCCGACCAGTACGTCCACAATAGGATGGTTTGTACTAATTCTGTTCACAATTTAAGACTAGTAAAGCCAATGGTGACTTTACATGCCCTGGGAGACAGTAGTCAGTCCCAGGGTAGGGAGTCTATGTTTGGGGGTCGCTACGACACCCCTGGGTTTGTTTGTTTATTTATTTCTATAGCGGTCCGGACCCAGGAGTATAGGGGCGCTTAGTACAAGGTTACAAGGCACGGTACAGGGTAATAAACAGTGAAGCTCGAACAATTTAAATAGCAGTTATATACAGGCAGTGAGGGTGAAAGCACGCAATAGTAACATAAGTGAGGAATAAACAGTCAATACATTATATAGCTAGGTCTGACTTCAAAGTTGGCTATTTGTCAGAAGCCACCCAATGACCAGTTTCCTGAATGACTGGAAGGAGTTGGATGTTTTTATGCTCAGTGGCAAGGAGTTCCAGAGTTGGGGGGCGAGGACAGTAAAGCTCGAGCCTCCGGCTCTTTTGGAGTTAAATCTAGGCACTGTAAGGCATAAGGTGTTGGAGGATCTCGTGGTTCTAACGGACGGTTTCATGGTGAGTTTGTTGGTCAGGTATGGGGGTGCTAGATTGTTGAGAGCTTTATACGTCAGGCAAAGTGTTTTTAGGTCGATTTTATGTTGGATGGGTTACGGCACGGAGGGTGCTGTGTAACCCATATACCAAAAACACATGAAGCCCTATGGGGTAAAGAAGCCCATAAAACACATAAAAAGTCAAAGGAACACCTCAAATCATGTCTAAGAATGGGAGGAAAAGAGTCTCACTCTTAGCAGGAGAAAAAAAATAAACCCCAAAAATCCAGCAAAGCTCCTGGGGGACTCACTAGGTTTGGGAAATTAGCCTTTACAGAGAATTCTCCCTAACAGTAAGTTCCTTATCCTGGGAGGCCATCTGGAGAACGTGTAGTTGCTTGAGCTGGTGTCTCACTTGAAGTTAGCTTAGCCTCGTGTTGTGGCTTATAATTCTGTGATCCCCCTCACCCCCATATCCTCTATTGGGTGTTTCCCCAATTCTCACCTCTCATTCATCCAGTGAAGCTGGTACGTTTTTCGGCTTATACTGCATGAGTTTTTGTAGCTGCATGCGTTGCAATGAAAGCTCAGTCCCCTTGGCCTCTCAGGTCCTGAGTTATGGTGTGACGTCTTCATAGCTAATAGTATGGGGGACCCCTGAGGCCACTTGTTTTGCCTGGTGCAGTTCACCTGGGGTGCGATAATTTCCTGGTAGGTTTTTAGATGGAGACTGGAGGCACCCTTATACCTTGGCCTGTCGGGGGCGCCCCTCTCAGCATTTGTTGGTCTTCTTGTTGTTGGCAGGGGGTCCTCGTACTCTGCGGCGGCCCTCTGCCCGGGTCCAGGATTTCAGGGTTTCCCGCGGTCCCCTTCCATATTAGGCGTGGCTTTATCAGATTCGTCGTCCTTGGCCTCGGGGTTCATAAAGCTTTCTGCTTCTCTTGGAGAGAAAATGTGCCAGGGCTTTCCTTCCATATGAAGGTGAGGGCTGTGGGGAAGCTCCAGCGATATATAATCTTCCTCTCGCAAAGCCATTGAGTCACTGGTTTCAGGACCTTCCTCTTTGTCAGTGTGACTTCTGCCAAGTCCTGATACAGGGATATTGCGGCATCTCTGAAGTGTATGCGTGCAGTGCTCCTGGCCTCACGCATTATTTCTTCTTTGACTCTGTAGAAGTGCACCCTTAGGCGGGGAGGCAGCGCTTTGCTTTGACTTTGTTCTGTACACTCTGTCGAGTTGAAGCGGGGCTTCGTCCTGGAGGGTTATGATGAAGCGGAACGGGTCGTTGACATTGGCCCCTAGTTCCTCATCGGGGATAGATGTAGGGATTCCCCTCAGGCGGATGTTGTTGCGCCTGGATCTATTTTCTGCATCCTCTTGTTTGGCCTCGAGAGTATTGAATCTGGCCTCTAGCGCTGTGAGCCTATCCGCCCCCTCTCCAATTTCAAAGTTTTGTTCATAATGTGGTTTCTATTTCTTCTGTTCTGGATTTGGATGGGCTCTGTGCTGCTGGTATCTTGTCCCTTGTTTGTAGGGTTCAGGACTCAGTGTCTATTGTGTTTGTTGTCCGTTTGCCTCCGTGCACAGTTTACAGGGTAGCAGGCCGCACCCCTACTGCACCTTCAGCTGGTAGTGATGAGACTGCGAGGTTTCAGGTGTTCCCTAGGCGCTGTGGGGAGTTCTGGTACTCCAATGTTCGGAGTGAGCGGATGGCTCCACCAGCTTTAGTGTTCACTTTTAGGGTACTGAGGTACGAGTTGTAGACAGTGGTGGATACAATGAGGCGAGATTGAGTTGTCCCATCCAGCTTTGATGGGTCATTAGTGAGCCAGGCAAAGTGATGGGGATCCTATTTTAAGGGAAGTGCCAGTTCACGCAGCACTGTGACTGTGTTCCCCCCCCCCCCCCGGATGTTGCGGCCGGAGCCGCCTTGCCCTCTGTTGATCGGTCTGGTAATTTTGGAATGTAGAGTTTTTGCGTGGGAGGCCCTTGAGTTCTGCCAGTTCAGGAGGAGGGTGTGGGGATCCTGGGTTCCCTCCTTTGTGCCCCGGCTGGTGTTGCTGGAGTTATGGCACCACTGCAGAATTTTTCCCTGAGGGTTGTATGTCACCATTCCCCGTGATCTGCAGCACCTGTGTTGCCTGCTACATTTGGGAGTCTATGGGCTGGGTTGGAGGGTTTCCGTTCTCTAGGGCCTGAGCCCATCTGGGCCTTTAGCTGTCCAGCTGTGGTGGGGGCTGTTGTTCAATCCCTTGTTGTTGCAGGCATTTGTGAGCGTCACAGTGGGTTAGCGGAGCAGAGAGGACCGGGGGGGATGCCCCGTATTATAATGGTTGGCTGCGTCCATTCGGTGGTGCGGCAGGTGCTGCCCTACCTTGTGCTGTGGCTCCGGATTATGCGCTTGCTGGGCCCAGGCTGACACCCTCCCTTCGCAGTTCGATGTGGCTGGTGTGACGGCCAGGCCGCTTGCGCCGATTAACTGCGCTGGTCTAGGACTCCGGACTTGGGCGAAGAGCTGCGTGGCGTACCGGGATGGGTTTTTCAATGGCCGGTTCGGTGCACCGCGTCTCTTTGCTGGTGTAGGTTTTTGCCGTAGGATAGGTCTGAGCGTTGTCCAGAATGGTACGGATGGTGTGGATGTTCTGGACATGCTGCTCGTCGTTCAAGGATGGGGATTGTTGTCGGGTCTCACTGGTGCGTTAGCGGAGCCTCCCCCTAGTTTTCGTGGGCTGCTGGGGTGGTGGGAGTTTGGCAGGGTCTTGGACTGCTGGTCCTCAAGGTGACTCGTGGTACTCCTCCCTTGGGGTCTAGTTCAAGTCGCTGTCGTCCCAGCTGCCACTTTTCTGGGATTCTCACTTTTCCAGACGGGTGCAGATTGTTATATGGGGGGGCCACAGAGATGTAGTTGTCCCCGGGGGCCTCTATGAGGGTTGCGTCGGAGCCTTGCGCTCACTTTCCGCTGGATTGGGGATTTGCTGCTGCTTTTGGGATAAGGTCTTAGCGGGCGGTAAAGATTTTTGTTGTCTGATCTCCCCAGGCTCCCGCGTTCAGACCTCTGGAATGCCGCAGCTTCAAGACCGCTTTTGCCGATGTGGATTCGAGACCCAGTAACCTCTAGGGGCCGCTCCCAATGACACGCTGCTGTGGGCCTCTGCTGTGCTGTCTGCACTGCTAGCTGTGCGCCCAGAGTGGCTTTCACGTAGGTGTCGTGTGGTGATGCGGCCTGATGCAGACGATGGTCTGCTTCACTGGTAGGGTTGCTTGAACTCCAGGAGCTGGCTGTGGGGATCTAAGTGCGGGCGCCCGATCCTGCTGCTGCTGGCGTGATCACTTCAGCTGAAGGGTTTAAGTGAGGATTGCTTCCAGAGTCTCAGTCTCATTCCTCCTTGGGGTCAGTAGCTATCTAAGTGGCCGTCTCTGCTGGCCGGTTCCAGCCGTAGCACTGTCCGCCATTTTGTGAATGCCACGTTTACTGCGGCCCGCTCCGAAGTGAGCTCAGTTCAAACCCCGGGTTCCGGACCTCCTGGGATGTTGAAGGTCGATCACCAGGTGCTGCGGCACTTCAGCAATTCAACTCGCCGTGTATGTTTGCAGAAGATGCGCTTTCACTGGGGCATTACCGCTGGACGCGTGGCACCGGTTGGGAACTCTCACAGAGCCAGTCTGACTGCCATGGCTCCAAGCCACGCACCTCATAACCAGCATATTTACATGAACTACTTGCTCCCAATTCTGGTGGATTTTGCAGAGGGGTACTTACTCCTGGGCGGTGACTTTAATCTAGCCCCTGATCCAGCTTTGGATAAGTCTCTGGCTTTGGCTGCGGGTGACTATAAACGATCCCTGGCTATGATGAAGTTCCTCAGAAAGTTGGACGTTGTGGGGAAGGCGAAAGAGAGTACACTTTCTGTTCTTATGTTCATAAGGGGTTCTCTCGCTTCAACCTCCTGTTGGCTTCTCCCTTTTGGTTCGTCATGTAGTCAATACTAATATAGGTCCTATGTTATTTTCGGATCATCTGCACGTTTCTCTAGATTTAAGCCTCCCGGACACTCAGCCTGAGCCCAGATGCGAATGGCGCCTTTATGACCCAATCCTTCAAGATGCTCTCTTGAGATCCGAGATCTCTAACTATTTTGAAGAGAATAGGGGGTTAGGGACGAGACCGGAGGTAGTATGGGATGCTATGAAGGCGGTGGGGCTCATTAGCTAAGCAGCGACCAATTTCTCTGCCAGGTCCCACAGTAAGGCACTTTTGGAGGCCAAGGTGTGAGAGTGCGAACTTGCTCATGCACGAGTTGAGACGTGGAAAACTCTGTGTGAGATCAGGCTGGTTAGGCCCAGTTTAGAAGTCCTTATGGCTTTGAAAACAGCCAACTCACTAATGTGCACGGGGCAGTCATACTATTCTCTCAAATAAGGCAAACAGATACCTGGCGTATATGCTGAAGAAACAGAAAACTAGAAAGAGTGTCCAAGCGAACAGGGATGGCAATGGGGTGCTCTGATTCTCAGAGGCTGAGAAACTTGAGACCTTTGCCGAATTTTATGAATCCCTATTACGGGCTGAGCGTTTGGAGTTAGACTGTCAAATGGCCTTTTTGGAGGGCTCCCCGCTGCTAGGCTTCGGAGGATCAGAGCGCTTTGATGGAGGCTCTGATTGCACAGGGTGAGGTGGATCAGGCAATTGGTGCTCTTCGCAGGTGGAAGGCCTCTGGCCTAGGCAGCTTCTCCACAGCCTTTTACAAAAATATCCGGGCACAGCTCAGGGGCCTTCTTGCCTCTCTGTTTAATTTGTTTTTGGACTCCAAGCTAATGTGAGAAACCAGAAGGTGCCTCACCCACTAGTCCCCGGGGATCTGTCAACCACGTGGCTAGGACACGGCCATCGCTTTTGGATTCAGTTCCTTGGGGTGGACCAGTGCGGGAGGATCACCTGGATGAGGTGTCCCAATACAATGTTCAGGCAATTACTGCTCATTACACACACCCGACTTCCATCACACTTCCCCACACGGATAAAAGGCGGGGCACGAAAGCACACTGAGCAAGGCAAAGCACACGAGGAAGCAGCACGTCCAAGATGGCGGTTTAATACAAGGAGAAAGACGGGCGAGACCAGAAAGGGTTGCAAGGAGGGAAGTGCCCTTGACGTTTTCAGACCGTTACGTTTGTGAATCTTGGAAAGTGAACCTAAGACCGGGGACTAAAGCTGAAGAAACCTGCATTGTGTGTCCGAGGTACCTGGGGCTCAATAACGAAGGCGGGGAGGAGCATTTTCTGCCATGGTACTGTCCTTGGCCCCTACAACAAAGCAGAGCCAGTAAAGATAGCACAGCCAGTGAATCAGATAGACTGATACAAGATCAGCCTGTGTTAGAACCAAGGTTGCAAGCGGCAAAAATGTAGTTTCTAAATCAGTAAAGACCCTTTTTGGATGGCCCACAGACACAACCTACACCTTCAGGCGACTTCAATAGCTAGGGTGCTGGGGATATTAATATCTTACTGTAGGCATTTAGAATACTATTATAAGTTGGTAAAAGGAAAAGATTATAGAACAACAAGAGACCACAAATATTCTTTTTTTTTTTTTTTAATTCTCTTTATTGAATTTTTCAACAACATTAAGCATCCCCATAACTCGCCCCTCCCCTCTCCCCCAGGTGCTGCTCCAAAGTCTCTGTTGCTCCCTGTCACCACAAAGTGTCTGGTCGGGGTTATTCCAGGTCCAGAAGTCTTAGACTTTGCGGGCGCCACCCGATCCTGAAATCGTCTCTGAGAAAGGAAAGGACTTCACCCCACTCTCCCGCTAATTTTTGTATTCTGTTGTTCATTGCGTAGGAGGCCCATTCCATCGCTACTATCTCCCAGACTTTACGCAGCCAGTCTTGAAACATAGGTATGATCGAGCTTTTCCATCTCTGGGCTATGATTGTCATTGCTGCCAGAGTGAGCATCACCCTCACTCTTTCCCTGCCCCTTGACCCCGCCGACCCTTCTGCTGGCCTAATAGTGACCATTCTGGGGGTATACCTCCCTCTGTCCCAAATATTTGTTCCATCGCCTGCTTGAAGTCTCCCCAGAACGGGACTATTTTTGGGCATCGCCACCAAATATGTTCCGCAGTGCCCTCCTGGCTGCATCCTCTCCAGCAAGTTGCCGATGATTCAGGCTAGATCCTGCGTAGCCGAGCTGGGGTATAGTGCCACCCATATAATATCTTGTACCAGGCCTCCCGGGTTTGTGAGGCTCTCGCTAGTTTGGGGACCTTCTCCATAGATTCTCCCACTCTGTCTTCTCTATTTCCCTGCCCAGAATGTTTTCCCACCGTCCCATCTATGCCCATTGCGGTCTGGGGGTGGCCTCATCCAGGATCTTGTAAAGCTGCGAAATAAGGCCTTTCGAGCCGTCATTGGTCATCAGGAATTTTTCAAAAGGGGTTGGTGTCCTAGTGGCCGCCTCCTTATTTATGGGGTGTAGAAGCCAGTGTCTAAGTTGTGAGTATCTCAGTCGTTCACCTTCCCCCAGTGTAAAATCCTTTTTACACTCTACAAAGGAACTGATCTCCCCTCCTATAAACATGTCCCGCATCCAACGGCAGCCTCCCTCCCGCCAGTTCCGGAATGCCCCTCTTTCCAGCCCTGGGGTGAAGTTTTTGTTATTGAAGATGGGGGTGAAAGGAGACGGGAAGGTTGTAATTTCCTTCCGTTGGACCAGTCTGTCCCAGTTATCTGCTACTAGTTTAGTGATCGAGCTAAGGTACATATGGCCCGGACGGTGCTGTCTGGGTAGCTACAGAACCTCCCAGTTCGTATCACGTGACTGCTCTGTCCATCTGAACCCAGTGTTTTCCTTCCCCCTCTCGCAGCCATTCCCTGATCACCCTTAGTTGGGCTGCTTCATAGTATTGACGGAAGTTGGGAAGAGCTAGTCCCCCCCCCTTTTCTTGGGGCCATAAATTGCATCCTACTCACCCTTGCCCTTTTTCCCTCCCATATGAACTCATTATTTATTACCTGGAGCTCCTTGAAGAAGCTAGCTGTGACTGCTTGAGGGATAGCCTGGAAGAGGTAGAGCAGCCTCTGCAGGGTAACCATTTTAAGTGCCTCTATCCTCCCCAACCAGGAGATCCGCAAGTTCCGCCACTTATGGAGATCTTTCTTGATTCTTTGCAGGAGTGGGGGATAGTTTGCTACGTACCATCCGCGTAGAGCCGGAGTAATTTTCACCCCCAGGTATGTAATTCCCCCCGGTCGCCAGGCAAAGGGCGTCGTCCCCTTCAGCTCCTCCCTCTCTTCCCTTGCCAACGTCAGGTCCATCAATTCAGACTTGTGCATGTTGATGCATAGTCCGGATGCTTCCCCAAAGTCTTCTAATAGTAACCTGGCTTGCGTACTCGACTCTATGGGATTGGTCAGGGCGAGCAGCATGTCTGCGAAGGCCGCTACCTTGTGGTGCCTGCCTCCAAACGGTATTCCCTGTATTCCTTCCGATTCCCGTATTGCCTGCAGGCGGGGCTCCAAGTAAATTGCGTACAGCAGGGGTGATAGGGGACATCCCTGTTTTGTACCTCTTTGGAGTTGGAATGGTCTAGTTAAAGACCCATTTACCACCACCCTCGCTCGCGGGCCCTCATAGTTCGCATTGACCATCTGTAAGTAAGCACCTCCTAACCCCATCTTTTCCATGGTTTTGAAGAGGAAGGACCACTCCACCCAGTAAAACGCTTTTTTAGCGTCTAGGGACAGGAGTGCTGCCGGTGTGCAAGTCTTTTCTACCTTTTCCACTAGGTGAGCCACCCTTCTGATATTGTCCGCTGTCTGCCTCCCTTTTACGAATCCCGCCTGATCCTGATGGATCAAGTCCGGGAGAAGCCCCTCGAGCCTATTCGCCAGGATCTTGGTGTAGATCTTTGCATCTACGTTAATGAGCGCTATTGGCCTATAGGAGGATCTTTCGAGGGGGTCCTTGCCCTCCTTCAGAATCAGAGAGATCTTGGCTTCTTTCATTGACGGGGTGATTTGCCCACTATCTAGGAAGGAATTGAAAAGGTAGGTCAGGTGTGCAACCAGCACTCCCGCATAGGTCTTATAGAAGGACGCAGTGTACCCATCGGGGCCGGGGGCCTTACCCGCGGGCAGTTTCCGAATAACCCCCCCTCACCTCCTCCTCCGTTATCTTTTGTTGTAGGCCAATCTGGGCATCCCCCTCAATTTTACGTAGGTTAACCCTTTCCAGGAATTTCTCTTGAGCTTGGCCGCAGGGGTGCTGTGAGGCATATAAGGTCTCATAGAAATCGGCCATGGCCTCTTGGCTATCCTCTATTCGGGTAACCCTTTCCCCCCTATCTGAATTTAGCGCCGTGATTGTGTTTCTGGAGGCAGCTCCCCGAAGGAGGCGAGCTAGCAGGGCGTCTGCCTTATTCCCTCTTGCATAGAATTTTTGCCTCACAAAAAGCATGGCCCCCTCCGCTTTTTTGGTCCTAAGGATCCCCAATTGTCCTATTGCCCTCCTGTAGTCCTTCTGGTTAATCCTACTGGGGTTCGCCACTACCCTGCCTCTCGCTTCCTCAACTTCCGCTTCCAGCCGGGTCTCCAGGGCCTGTAGCTGTTTTTGCCTCTGTGCCTTAGCTGCTATAATTTCCCCCCTCAGCGTAGCCTTAAATGCGTCCCATCTTATATCTTCCCTCGTGTCCCCTCTCTCGTTATTATCGAAGAACTCTCTCATCTTGCCCTCTACCTCCTCTCTTACCACAGGGTCCCTCAGCAGGTGTTCTGGGTATTTCCAGCCCCACAGCTCCCTCCTCCTCTTTCCCAGTTCCAGCTGCATCAACAATATTATATGGTCTGCTATTCCCATGGGCCCCACCTCTATCTCTTTGACCTTACCCACCAGGTTGGCTGAGATCCAGATGAAATCAATTCTGGATTGGGTCCCATGGACTTCAGAAAGGAATGTGTAGCCCTCCTCGTCCCCCCCCTCAATTCCCTCCAGACGTCCCTCAGGGCTATGCTCTCCACTTTGTCCCGGAGGTCCGCTGAGGCTACCACCCCTCCCCCACGGCTTTTGGTCCCTCCTGACCTGTCTTTAATCTTGTTCCAGGCTATATTCAGGTCCCCCATTATGATTATCTGGCCTCTTGCCCAGTCACCTATTTTCCCCATGAGATCGCAGAGGAAGGGGTCTTGCCCTGTGTTGGGTGCGTAAATCACCCCTATTGTGTACGCTTCTTCCGCAATTGTGCCTTTTACCACAACAAACCTACCCTCCTTGTCCCTTAGGGTGTCTTCCAAGCGGAAGTTCACCGTGCCCCTGATGGCCAGCGCCACCCCCCGATTTCGTGGGACCAGATGCCTGAAACACCTGATCAAACCCTCTCAACCTTAAGCGACTCTGGTCCTTGCGAAGCAGATGTGTCTCTTGTAATCCCAGAAAATCTGGTTTTCCCCGCTTCGTAAATTGTTCCAGCTTTTTCCTTTTCAGCGGGGTATTTAGGCCGCTAACGTTATGTGTTACCCACTTGAATTGTGGTTAGACATGTGTCCCGCCATTCAAGACCCTCCGACAGTTCCCCACTCCCACTCATTTGCCCCATGCTTGTTACCTGGGTTTGTGGGCCACTTCTGGCTCGTCCCTCGTGCAGCACCTGAGGATCCCTCCCCCCCTTCACCCCCTTTCCCCCACCCCCCCAAACCCTAAAGACCTTAAAACTTGGTCCTCCCGCGTCCCTCCCCCCCCAGGCTTCCTCGCCCCTGAAGATCCCATGATGTTTGCTCTTGGCACCCTCTCCCCTCCTTGTACACAATACTGCCTTTGTGTCCACCACCCCCTGAAATTATTCAAGTACCCGATTAGTTCTCCTCTGGTCTAGCTCACTCCCCGGCCGCTGTCTCTGCATCAGTTCCCTTCCTGGGGGGCCTCCGCCGCACGGGCCTCCTCCTTTTCACCTCCCCGACCAGCGACCATTCCCATGGCCTGGCTCGGGCACCACTCCTCGATTCCATGGAGCCGCTTGGGCCCGTCACCCTCGATTCCTCAGCCAGTTCTTGGTCCAGTTCAAGTTGAAGTAGGTCCGCGCCTTCCTGCATCGTGATTATCCGCTTCTGAGAACCAGCCCAATCGAATACAAGTCCAAACAGGAAGGTCCACTTGTATCTAATCCCCTTTTCTTTAAGCTTCAGGGTGAGGGGGCTCCATTGTCGCCTCTTGAGCAAGGTGCAGCTGGCGTGATCCTGGTACAGCTCAATACGATGATCGTTAAAAAATAACGGCTCTTTTTGTCTAGCGGCCTTGAGTACTGCCTCTTTTTGAGCGTATCGTGTAAACGCCGCTAACACGTATCGCGGCCTAGACTTCGGGTTCCTATTGAGGGATCCCACTCTGTGAACCCTGTCCAGTTCGATCCGATCAGGGGAGGACTCGCCCAATAGTTCCGCGAAAATTGCTTGAACCGTTTCCTTCAGGTCCCTATCTTGCACCGTCTCCGGCAGGAGTTTCAACCTGATGTTGATCCGTCGAGACCTGTTTTCCATGTCTTCCATTCATATTTCCAGGTTCCGCGTCGCCATGTCGAGCCTCTCGATAGTTTCACTGTTCTCCGTGGTCTCACTGCCGATCTCCTGCAGACCTTTTTCGACTATGTCTGTTCTCTCCCCCAGTTGACCCACTTCCTGCTTGATTTCGGTCAGTTCTTATTAGTTGGAATTGTTCTTGAAAGGTTTTCCCCAGAGATGCTTGGAGTGAGAGCAGCTCCCCGTGTAGGTCTTGGCGCGAGATCTGGGTAGACGCCTCCAGGGTCTCGCTGTGCTCCAGCTCCGTACTCCCCCCCCCCCCCCCCCGCCCCCCTCCCGTGTGGCCCTGTGGTCCTCGGTTGCATCCTTGCTTGCCCAGAGGGCCATGAAGGGGCCTGAGGCATCCGGCTGCAAGTGGCCTCCTTATTGGCCTTGACCTTGTTTTTAGCCGCCATATTTGTAGCTCGGAGGACAACCCCCCCTGGTGTCGGCGGCCATCTTGGAATCCGAGACCACAAATATTCTTAAGCAGGCAAATACTTTTGGATCCCCCAAGAAGAGGCATTCAGTACAACAGGCTAAGCCAAAGTCAATAGGCAAAAGTCTTAAATAGGATGAAGCACTTCTGGGAGGTAAGCAGAAAAAGTCTTTGCACAATGTTTTAGAAGTCTTTGAAAAAAAGAACAATCAAATATAGGTCCACAAGCTGATTAGACTTGTGAGAAGTACAAGATGCAAGCCACTCTACAGTGAGAGATAAGTTCTCTCAGACTTTACACTGCGGTTCCTGGCTGTTGAGATGGACTTTTCTTGCTTCTGGGGTCGCGCACTCTGTTGAGGGGGCTCGGTCTCGGTCAGTCCTGCTTCCTGGGAGTCCGGAGTATCTTCCTGGAGCTCTAGGGCAGCTTAAAAGCAATGCACACAATCTGGTGTTCCTCTCCCTGGCTATACGGTTTCCAGCAGCAACTCTGGAAATTCAACTAGCTCCGAGATCTATGTCCAGGTGGCTTACTTTGGGGTTGATTGATCCCACCGACTCAAGGGGAAAAGTCGTCCTTGCAGGGGCTTCTCTGTCGATACGAATTTGGAGTTTCAGCACAGCAGCAGGGCTTCACTGGGCAAACCAAAGGTCCAGGAGTTGTAGCAGGTGTCCTCTTCAAGTTCTTCTTCGGTTCCTTCGTCCAGTGGTCGACTCTGCCTTCCAAGCCAAAAGCTTCCCCTTTTATACAGCTCTCTCTCATTCATTCCAGCCTAGTCAGTTGGCCAATCACCACAGAGTGCATTTGGGTCTCCTAGGAGACTAAGCACAGGGAGTTTCGGGCACCTCCCTCACTTCCTGCCTACCCCAGACACCCTGGAGCCAGAGGCGGGCTTCACTCGTGAATCCTGCCAAAGGCAAAGCAAACAATGGGACCAAACCTGGTTTGGCGCGCAGAGTAAATTTCAAGAAGAACCTTTCCACAAAGAAATGGCCAAAAAAGACGACCAGGGGCTTTTTGACAATAATGGCACCCTTGGGTGCTTTACTGCAGCTGCAAATGCAGCCCCCGGTAAAGGCACACCACAGTAGTTAAAACTAAACCACTTCCACCAGCCATTCAGTGAGAAAAGGGTAACATAAACAATGTTACATGAGAAGCTAGACATGAGAAGTAATCCCTCCAGCATCCTATTGTAAGATAGTGTGTGCTGGGTCTAGAAAGTTTCAAATGTAAGTAAAGTCAATTTCACTTTACTGCTCTTGGAAACAGTAGTTTATCCCAGAGAAGGTATTTAAACCTTTGGGAAATCTGAAAGACTTCCCTGTGCCACTGCACTGAAGGTGCTGTGTGGCACAATGCAAAAGATGATACCTATGGAGTTTGTCAGACTCCACAACCAAAAGAAACAAAGAGGTAAAAAATCAAATTAAAATACATGAGAGAGTGGGACAGAGAGTCTCGCTCTCTACAGGTTAAAAAAATAAAGTCCTCAAAATCCAGCAAAGTTTAGGGGGTCTCTAAGGTGGGGGGAATTAGCACAATTCTGAGAATTCTCCCTAACAAACCGTAGGTCACCCGAGAGAGAATATTCTCTGAGCCCGGAAGATGGGGATCCACAGTAGCAATCCTGATATAAAAGGGATCCAGGGTGAATCACATGAATTAAGTACTTATAAGAGGAAAGGAACTTTTTGTTTTGTTTTGGTACATCAGGCTGGCTGAATCAAGAGACTTTGATAAATAAAGAGAGTTGGGCCCAGAAGGCCCTGATGCTGGTAATCAAACTGTATCCTCGTGCTGAAGAAGCTAGGGTGTGTGCTTTGCTCGAGTGAACAGCCTTGCTGAAAACATTGGTAAGGGAGGCCAAAGGCCTGAACATCCTGACATACTATTTTGTGAACACTTCTTTCTTTTTCTTGAACACTATCCCACACTATTTGTATTTAGTGGTAAGGATTGGCAATATTTTCTTTTAGTATAGGCCCTTTTATTTTGACAAGACTCCACTATTTGATGGTCGTAGCTTGCTCACATCTGTGAATTTAGGATAAGACCGACTTTTATCACACCCTTGTTGAAGTTCAATGGACACCATGAACTGTGTCACTTGTCTGTCTTACTGTTGATACGATGCCTTCCTTGCAGTAGTCACACAAACAATGGGTGAATATTACCTCTCTTACCTCTCTTTAAGGATGCCGCTCTTCGCAGGTCGTATCGCCTGATATCTCATCTCAATTTAGAGGCAAAGATCTATGCAAAGGTATTAGTCCCAATTCTGATGGGCTCCCTCCATGTCCTCATCCACCCTGATCAGACGGAATTTATAGAGGGCCGCAGCACACATGATAACATCTGTTGAGCCATCAACGTCATTGAGCTGGGGTGAACGTGCAGGATTCCTCCGACTTTGTTGGCACTCGGTGCCGACAAGTCCTTTGGCAACATGTTGGAAGAGGGTAGGTCTGGAACCTTTGGACTAGCTGTATCACAAGGTGTCTCCTTTAACGTTTGAAGAGTGTAAAGCCACAATTTGCCTTCCTGAGGGGGAGCGTTTAAGGTATTGCCAACTCCATCACTGGATCACTAACTCGATGGCTCGCGAGGCAGGCACAAGGCCCCCTTTGGCTCTCGAGCTAACCTTACAAGACGGTTGGATATCTAAGAGAATTACTAAGATATATAGGTTGCTGGACAAGTCAGATTCCTCCTAGTTATGCCTATAAGACTCAATGGAAGCGAGACCTGGGCTGCTCTATTTTTGAGGAGACTTGTGGGCATATTTGGCAGAGGGCGGCGACTTCGTCTCAGTGCATCACAAACAATTCTGTCGGTGGTACTTGCACCCTATTCGTCTCCATAAGTTGAATGCAACACCCTCTTCCCAGTGCTGGAGGGGGTATGACCAGGAGAGTGATTTATATTTGCATATGTGGCAGACTTGTAGAATGGTCCACACCTTTTGGCGCGAGGTATTCATGAGATTCACTCAGGGACCACCACAGGAGTATCTGAAACCGCTGGGCCTTATGGATTTGTGCCGTGGTTCCGGTGGAGGAATCCCATGGGCCAAGACCAGTTCACAGTTTCAGACTCTGTTCTGGATTCTGGACACTTGGGACACACTGACTACTGGATCACCACCCCTGCAATGATGTCCGAGACTGCCCAGGATGCTATGCAGGCAGCGAACAGCAATGGCCACTTCAAGAAAATAGCGGAAGGTGATGCTTGCAGCCAAAACGCAGCATGAAACTGGTGGTAAACTCTTCTTGTTCCATAAGAGTATGATCTTCAGAGTCCCAAGGCTCAACTCAGGATGGCTACCGGTGCAGCAAAGGATCTCAGGAAGATGTCTGGCTAGTCCACATGATGGTTCAGAGACTGTCCCGAAGGCTTCCAGTGGCTGGACCTCCAAGCAGAGGTCGGAACTGGTTGTTCCTACTCGTCCAAGAGCGATGAAGGTATTCTGGAGATCTACAGAGAGGCAGGGCTTAGCCGAGCAATTGTAGAAACGCCTGCTGGTGATTTTCCAATCACAAGGTCTGCAGTAGACTGCTCTCCTTCGTAGGGGTTGTGGCTTCAATGTTTATCTGTTTAATGGTTGCAGGAGACCCCCTTTTGTCCAGGATCCAGGCGGGAGTTGTCCTTAGCCCACCAATGGCAAGGATCTGCACCACTCAAACTGGCAGGGGCCATCCAAACCTGGACAGTTTGCCACTGCATATGCCCAGGAAAAATGCACAAATGCATAAGTGTACATGACTATAAAATTAAACAATATATAAGTATCCACTGCCACCAGCCCATTCCGGACACATCATACAAGCAACCAGAAAGTTACTAAACGCAATATTATGGGGGCACAAAGTGTGTATACCACACTTAACATAAGGTGATCTCTTCATGTAAAAATAAACAGAGACCTTTAGCAAAGAGACCTTAACTATGGAGAATGGAGCTCTCCTGCACTGATAGGCAGAGGGACTGATCAGTGCCTTCAGAACAGAGGAGCTTACCAGGGTAAGTGGAGCAACATGGCTTGACTTGCATCCAAAAGCGAGGAAAGGCTCAATACAATAGCACAAAGTAGGGTGTCCCTGATGTCTATGTAGGGAAAGCAGCAAAAAGAAAAACCTTTCCTAAAAGTCCCTAACCCACAATGTCCCTGATGCTGCAGTATTGAATGGTAACCCCTACTTTCTTTACCTTGCTTAGCTGATGAGGATAACCGAAAGACCCTGGCCTTGTTTTACTAACTTCCTTTGGTTTTCTTTCTCTTGCTCTCTTTCATAAACATTTCTCCCTCCCCTCTCTCCCTCGCTCTATCCTCATCCTCTCTACACTTTTCTCTGTCGCCTCCCCAGACCCTTTCCTCGCCTCTCTCCTTCTTTGTCCTGATGTTGCCACACTCTCTCCTCCTGTTTCCTCCCTCTACTCTTCTTCATCACCACTACTAATACTTTTACTCTCCCACAATTTACACCATTATTCACCCTCTCGACCCTCCACCACCTCTCTCCCTCACCCCCCCCTATTCCTAAAACAATTCTAAAGTATGAATTTGTTTGTTTTCTGCTAGGCTACCCAGTCCTCAATCCTGACATTTTTCTAAGGATTAAACAGGAGGTTGAGGAAGATGCCTGTTACAAAGAGTCCCCAGAAGCAAGACACCTATTTAGTGATCTAAACACAAGTGAGTTTGAAATCATGTTTTCTTGTGTAGTAGTGCTGGAAAATACTATATTTACTGAATAGATCTTTCATAAGATTTCTGGTGCTTTCCAACTATTTGTCGTCTTCTTGGAGATGAATGTGGAATCATTTATGTGATGTAAGAACAGCCTACAGTGGTCATACGAAAAGAAGCCAGTCAGAATGCTCAGTGAGTTAAAAGCTTGCTGCCGATATTGTTTGACCTGTCATTCTTATTGGGTTGATACATTGTTTCTCCTTGAGTTTTGTAATATTAAATCCTAGTATGAACGCTGAGATGGCATGTTCTGTAGGAAAAAGACACTTTTGTTACCAGTAGTTGTAATGCGCGGAACCAGATCATGATGATCTAGAATATCTGCAGAACTTGTTGTTTGATGTCACCCATATCTATGTTCTGTTCAACCACAGAGCATACCGCTGTGCGTTTTTCAATGCAGCGGAAATGTAAATGTGTTTTCCCTTTAACCCGAACAGGATTGAGAATGCCCAGTCTTCAGCTGTTTTCTTTTCCCACCTTCCAGTCTATGGGAGCATTTAGTTGTCCTTCCAGGAGATGGTCAATTTTGAAATCTCTGCATAATGGAGAGAGACTTTTTATCGGCATCTGTTTAAGAAAGATGACAGCCTCTGACATGCCCAACAAATGCCATGATTGCCTGCCAATTGCCTACTGACAAAATAGCTGTAAGACTTAAAGTTCTTCTTGAAGTAGATGCAGGGATCAGAATAAAGATTTGATGAGTAAGAGCTAAAGGCAGCTGCTGGGCATGAGGCGTCTCCCACTATGCAAGGGCTATCCCTGGAGAAAGAGGAACCAGTACATAGTTTGTCATTAGTTTGACTTTTGCATATGAGTCACATCCTTCGTGTACATTATATATTCCCTATTGTGCCTTAAATGTGGTGTACATGTGACGTAATATGCCTTTATGCACTGTAAGGGTGCAGAAGTAAGGCTTGGACACAAGCGTGACATAGTTTTGGTTATTAACATTTATTAAACAGTAACTGCACATGTTAAAATCACACTCTGACTGCCCGCAACTCTGCACTGCATAGACCTGCACTGATTTAATGTAGTGACTTAATGCTCTGTCATCCTGTGTGAATACGTTGATCTCAACTGTACTGGATAAACGACACTTAGAGTGCCTGAAATCTGGCCAACTCTTAACTGCTTATCCATGCATATTAGCCAAAACGCCATATTCCGCAAACTTAGCTGTTCACCTTCTGCCTTATTGCCCCATATTGAATTTAGCGGCTTGCTCATGTATTCTAGCCAAATTGTGGAATTTCGAACCTAGCTGCTCACCCTTTGTATCCTAGCATTACTGCCTTATATTGAACTTAGCAGCTTGCTCATGTATTTTAGCCAATTGTGGAATTTCACACCTAGCTGCTCAGCCCTTGTATCCTAGCATTACTGCCTTATATTGAACTTAGCGGCTTGCTAATGTATTTTAGCCAATTGTGGAATTTCAAACCTAGCTGCTCACCCTTTGTATCCTAGCATTACTGCCTTATATTGAACTTAGCGACTTACTCATGTATTTTAGCCAATTGTGGAATTTCAAACCTAGCTGCTCACCCTTGTATTCTAGCATTACTGCCTTATATTGAACTTAGCGGCTTGCTCATGTATTTCAGCCAAATCGCGGAATTTTGAACATAGCTACTTTACCCTTGCTTCTGGGTTAACTGCCACACTTCAAAGTTAGTTGTTTTCCCAGGTACTGCGCCCAATCCGCCTGGCCTCATTTACGCATTAACTCGATGTATACTGACCTCACCATCTAGCATGTGTCTATTCATCACTAATGTGGTTGTCTACCTCCTGATTAGCCTCAATCTTGCTTTACCAACCAAGATGGCTCCATACTTACCCAACTTGCCAGCCTCTTCCAGGCCTATTACCCAAGTACCATACCTATACCAAAACGACCCTCAGCCACTGTTTCTACCCAATCACCCACGCACCACTCTAGAAAGGAACCTAGGACTCAGAGCCAGACTAGCAAAAATCCATGAACCGCTCGCCCGCTCATTGCCCTTCACACAAAATTCTAGAACGTCATCTCTCAGACTCAATCCCCCCACACAAATTTAGTGACCCACTACAAAACCTTCACTCTTCACCTATCCATAACTCCTCCACCTAGAGCACTCCTGAACCTACACAGGACAAGCGCCATTCTACCATTTCAAAATATTCAGTCACTACTCCGAAAAACCCAGTCTGCCCTAAAATTAAGGGAGCCTTAATCAATGCAAGATCGCTAGTAGCTCATGCTATAGAAATTGCAGACTTAATCCTTACTGAATACCTTGACTTCCTGGCCATCACTGAGACCTGGTTACACCCAGCAGCAGGTCCTATGCTCATGCTGGCAGTCCCAGACAATTACTCTATCCTAAGACAGGACCGCCCCAATTCCAGAGGAGGTGGTGTCACCATCATCCATAAGTGCAGTCTCGCCATGAGACTAGCTACCTTTAGTGATGCCCCCTCGTGTGAAACACTAGCAGTTAAACTACCACTCACTAACACCCAAACCCTCAACATCTACCTTATCTACCGCCCACCAGGCCCTATTGGCACCTTTGAGGAAGATCTTAACGCTATACTATCGAATAACCTCAAAAGCTCCACCCAAGTTCTCACATTAGGGGACTTCAACCTGGGCTACAACAACCCGAATGACCATCTCGCCAGCACCACAGCTAACACGCTTACTGAACTAGGCTTCGTGCAAAGATGCCTGACACCTACGCACGTAAAAGGCAGAACCCTCGACTGGGTGGCTGACTACAACTGTCTAGTGAATCTCATAAATACTTCACCCTTAGCCTGGACAGACCACCACCTGGTATCATTCATGCTATCCACTGACAGACCTCCACCCACACCCATCACCAAGGCCCCAACCACTCTCACCAGAAACAAGAAGAACATGACAGTAGAAAGACTTATCCCTAACTTACTTCCCTCACTTAACACACTTCCTGACAACCTGGATCTCGAGTCCCTGGTTGAAGAATATAACAAGATCATGGCCACCTCACTGGACCGCATCGCCCCCCCCCTTAAACTTAGATCAAGCAAACCAAAAACGCACCTCAACAAATGGTTCACACCGTTCCTTAAAAATCTTAGGCAGCAAAAAAGAAACTGCGAGGCCATTTGGAAAAAATCCCCGTCAATCTCTAACGAAACCAAATTCTCCAAACTAGCTGCACTCTACAAAAAAGAAATGTACCTGGCCAAACGAGCGTCCTTTGACTCTCGCATATCTCAAGCTAAATCCAACACGAAATAACTATTTTCCATCCTTAAAGAAATAGAAACCCCCATAGCACCCCTTGACACGTGCATCAAAGACAAAAACTGCTGCTCAGAAATACAAAGTACCCTAGCGAATAAGAGCGTGACTCTTCAAAGTAAAATCGCCAGCAAAAGAGCTACCCTAAATGACACCCTCAACTCAAAAATTCCGGATAAGCCCATGCCCACAGACTCCACCAGCTTCCAATTCTCTAAAGTCAACATACTGGAAGTCGAAAAAATGATCTTGTCCTTGAAACCGTCTAACTGCCAGGGCGATGCTGCCCGTGATCTCTCCCCTTTCATCACTAAATTAATAAACGCCTCCTTCGCCACTGGATCCATCCCCTCCAACATAAAACAATCCTGGGTACTCCCACTACTGAAAAAACCTACACTTGACCCAGCCATACCCACAAACTACCGTCCTATAACAACTGTTCCCTTCTTACTAAAGATTTTGGACAAGATTGCCTACGTACAAATACAGAAGCACTTGGAAGAAAACAGGGCGATGCTGCCCGTGATCTCTCCCCTTTCATCACTAAATTAATAAACGCCTCCTTCGCCACTGGATCCATCCCCTCCAACATAAAACAATCCTGGGTACTCCCACTACTGAAAAAACCTACACTTGACCCAGCCATACCCACAATCTACCGTCCTATAACAACTGTTCCCTTCTTACTAAAGATTTTGGACAAGATTGCCTACGTACAAATACAGAAGCACTTGGAAGAACACAACCTCCTAGGATCCAGACAATCTGGATTCCGTCCCCAACATGGGACCGAAACCGTCCTCATTGACCTGAAAGCACAGATCGATCGACAATGGACAAGCGGCTCTACTCCTCCTCCTCCTCGACCTATCTGCAGCTTTTGATTTGGTCGATCACTCTATCCTGTGCTCACACCTCAGCTCACTTTTCCACTGAAGCCATCACCTGGATTACATCCTTCCTCAATGGTAGGACCATGAGGGTCTTTTCTCCCACAGCGGCAACTGACCCTATACCCATCACCTGCGGTGTTCCTCAGGGCTCTTGTGTCTCCCCTACACTATACAACATATTTAACAAGCCCCATTTCGATGTTTTGGATCATTTTGGTATCACCTACACTAACTATGCAGATGGTACCCAGATTCTCCTTCTGCTTTCAGGAGATAATGGAAAGGATTTGGCCTTGCTAAATAGGGTGTACATTATCATCCAGGCATGGATGGCCACTCATGGACTATGCCTGAATGATGATAAAACTGAGCTCATCATTTTAGGCACCACATTCAGCATTAAGAAACTTGGACCTGCCTATAATTCCTTCATGATTGATGGGAACAACATCAAAGTCGGACAGGAGGTCAAAACTCTAGGGTTCTACCTAGACTCTTCTCTTTCCCTCAAAAGACAAGTGAGTTCTCTTGCATTCGCCACAGCTTATAGGTGTAAATTAATCCGCGCAGCCAAACCTTTCCTATCTAACTCCAGCTGCCTGACACTTGCCAGAGCCCTCATACTGTCTCGCCTCGACTATTGCAATGCCATGTATTTGGGGTCATCAAAGGCCACCACCAGTAAACTGCAAACCCTCCAGAACAACTCTCTCAGAGCAGCACTGGGCATCTCCAGAAGAGAGCACATCACAGGATTCAGCCAACAGAACAACTGGCTCTCCACTAGAGATAAAATTCTCTTAAAAACGGCATCTCTCACCCACAAGTCCCCCAATAATGCTGCCCCTATCTACCTGATCAATAGATTCCACAGACAATCCACCTTAAGACCTGTCAGAACTATCTATAAAGATTGTGTATCTGTTCCCCACTACAAACCGGCCACAACAGGGGGTAACAGCTTCCCAGTAAGAGCTGCCAAGCTTTGGAACTCGCTGCCCCCAAGCTGACCTACCCTATCAGAACTTCCGATCCAAGGTTGTCTCCTGGCTGAAATTAGGGTCCCACTAGGATATGCAATGCCCAGCGCTACATGCACACACTGTAACCACCTGTGCCCTTGCTCACTTGTACATTACGGTCTTTTAATATGACTGCTGACTTGATTTGATTTGTATTTAACTTTATATACCTACCTTTTGTATCATGTATATTCTCTGTGTATTTTAACCAAGCTTTGAAATTTCTTAAATGCTGAGCCCTGATACCCCCGGGTTCACTAGCGCATTATAAATAATAAAACAAACAAACAAACATAAAAGGGTTGGAAAAACGACTTCTCTGTCCCTAAAGCTAAGATGGGATTCCCTGCCTCAAAGAAATCTATGGAAAATGTCAGGATGTCAAATAGTCCATGACTGTGGTGTCACAAAACCCTAATTAGGGCCACACCACTTTTAACTAAATCTAAATCTAATGTGCAAGGATGCTATATTCTCAACTACAGTATTGATGAAAGTTCTTTGCCAATGAAAAGTTCCCAATGCCTCAGGTTGTCAATAAACAAAGCAAATGTTCCTTTTCCACAATGCAATATTCCAATGGCCATGGATTAGCTCCTTCCCCCTGGATTCCTCCTTGTTCTAGTTCACAAGTTGGGAGCTCGTCTCCTCCTTAGCTGGTTTTCTTGACTTTGCAGAATAACACAACAGAAAACGTCTTTAGACCAATGGAAGTATTTTCCAGACCCTGGCTACTTCTAGACCTTCAAAGGTTACAACACAATGTTCACTCAGCCAGGGGAATTGTCTCCAGTTCCCTGGACTTTCCGAACTCTTCCAGTGATGCACAACCAATGTTCCCAGGTTTCCTGTGAAGACCTTTCATTTGTTCACAGAAGGCTTATGTCTGGTTCACTCTCCTGCCAAACATACCCCAGGGAATTATAACTGACAGTCTATGCAAATCTCCTCTTTTTAATCTCCTTGTGTCCCAGACCCCTTTCTTTCTTTTTTTTTTTTTAAATATATCTGGTTTATTGTTTTTCAAACACAAAACAACACAAATACGAGTCCCTCAGCATTCACTTCTTTACAGTTGTTTGTCCCATTCTGTGACCGCAAAAAGACATTTTATATGTTGAAAGTTGTAACAAAGTGTATCGCAGCCCCACATCCGTCGACCCATGTTGTCCATTCTGGATCAGTTCCCAAATTGTGTGGCTTTGGCTGGTCAACCCCGTGCCGCGTAAACCCAGTGCTCCATTGCTGCACACATGTCCACATCTGCAACCCAATGGGACACAGCCGGGCCCTCAGGCGAGCCCCACCGCTGCGCTATGTTGCGTTTTATTAGGCCAATTGCAGTGAAAAGGAATCGTTTTTCCCAGCGGGTGGTAGTGTCCTCGTCCGCGATGCCCAGTAACAGGAGTTTGGGGTCGAGTGGTACCGTCTTCCCCAGGGCCTCAGATAGATGCATGCAGCAGAGTCACCAGAAGGACTGGATCCGGGGACTTTCCCACAATATGTATATGAAGGAGCCCTCCTCTCCTCCGCATCGCAGGCAATTCGGGTCTGGGGCACGGTTCCATCTATGCAGGGCGACCGTAGGGTAGTACACTCTATGCAGGTTCTTTAGCTGTATTAAACAGAGCCTGGAGCTAATCGCAATTTCTATCGGGGTGCATTAGGGCCAATATCCAATCCTCCGGGTCAATGTTTCCCACTTCAATTTCAGGTTGGTTAACTCCGGAGTGGTGAAGGCCGTAATTGCAGCATATAGAGTTGCCATGATTTAGGCGTGTATACATTCCACCCAGAGGTTGCGCTCTAGGTGGGTGTTCTGGGGCAAATCTTCGAGCGCAGGCAAGTGTCTATTCAGTGCATGGGTTAATTGCAAGTAATGAAAGAAATGAAAATACTCTGTTTATGGGAGTCTGAACTTATTCTGTAGCATTTGAAAGGTGGCAATTTTACCCTCTGACAGGATACCCCCCCCCCACTACAATCTTTGCAGCAACCCATTTTGGCCACCTCAGTAATCTTCCCAGTTCTGCAAGGTTTGCGTTGTTCCACAAGGGTTGCATCTTTGTCACCCTTCCCTCCCATCTAATATATCGATGTGCCTTTTTCCATATCATAACCATGTGTTGCCATTGTCTGTGGGTGGGGGGGGGGCTTGACAAGGGTTGGTGAAGCCCTTCTCGCGGTGTCATGTTTTGTTGTCCCAGTCTTTCGGCTATGATGTAGGGCAATGTCCCATCTCCATGAAATTTGTCGTTGATTACTGACATTTAGCTCGCCCAGTAGTAGGTCTGGATTCGTGGTAGCCCTATTCCCCCTTCCCATGCCGACCTCTGTAGTGTAGCGAGGGCAATATGGGGGTGTCCTCTTCCCCATAATAGCTTCCGTAGGGTACCATCTATTTGTTGAAATTCTGCATCTGCAACTAAGGGAGGTGGATTCTGCAAGATGTAGAGGAAATGTGGGAGTGCCAGCATCTTGAAGAGCGCCACCCTACCCAGAAGTGTCATGGGAAGGGCCATCCCTTGTGACTGTCTTTTTTTAATATAATGGTTTTGTAGCTTGGGAAGGGCCATCACGAACCTACTAACAAGTGAGTGCAGATTATCGGGAACATATTTCCCAATGTTTCGCGAAAGCAGGATAACCATGTAGTGAAAACCCTCCTGCTCAATCCGATGTGGACAGCTCAGTGGCATCGCATAATCTCCACCCTTCACCGGGAAGAAGACAGAATTTCCCCATTGACTCTCAATCCACTAAACTTTCCGAAGCGTGCCAGCATCTCCGTGACCATCGGGCAAGACCGGGCTGGGTCGGCCAGGTATATTAGGAGATCATTGGCATATAAAGAGAGTTTATCCTCTTTTCCGTCCGACCAGGGGAACCCCAGCCATGTGTCTGTCTGACGCGGCCACAGCACCAGAGGCTCCATAGCCAGGGCGAACAGGAGCAGTGATAGGGGGCATCCCTGGTGCGTTCCCCTGCCTAACGGGAAGGATCTAGAGGGCCACCCATTGACCCTAACTTCCGCGAGTGGGGAATTGTAAAGTAATTGCACCCATTTCAAAAAGGACTCCCCGAACCCCATCCTACGCATGATCTCCCAAAGGCTCCCTCAAATCACATAGTCGAACGCCTTCTCGAAGTCGATCGCCAGAAGGGCGAGGGGAGCATCTAAGATCGGGGCTCGTTCCAGAAGTAGGTAAAGTCTCTGTATGTTCATGCGTGTAGATTTACCTGGCATGAAACCGCATTGATCGGGGTGGACCAGCGAAGGCATAACTGTCTACAACCTGGTAGCCAGGATTTTTGCAGGGATCTTGGCCTCACCGTTAATCAAAGAGATAGGCCTGTATGAGGCTCATCGTTCTGGGGGTTTCCCCGGTTTCGGGATCACCACTATGTTGGCTCTATGTAGGTCCAGGGGGCGGGGGGGATTCCCTGGTCTCTACTATGAAAAAACATTTCCTGGAGGATGGGTGTCATGGTTTCACCACCCAGTGTTTTCCAGGTCTCCACCGGGAAGCCATTTGGGCCTGGTGTTCTCCCGGAGTGTAACTGGGCTATGGCATCTGCTATCTCAGAATCAGTCAGATCTTTGTCTAATTGGGCACGTTGTACGTCTGATAGGTGAGGGATCGCAATACCATTCAGTATGGAGGGATCATCGGTTCAGCTGGGCCCTCAGAGTGCTGCATAGTAGTCTGCGAATGCCTCTGCTATATCGGAATCCCCCTGCACCAGTTTGTGTTGTGCATTCCTAATCTCCCTAACGTGTCTGTGGCCCTCATCTCTTTTCTAGCCAGGCCATCATCTTGCCCGCCTTGTCACCCTGTTCATACATGCGTGCCCGTGCCGTTTCATGTGTGTGTTTAGCATTGTCCAGCGCTACGTTTCAGAGAGATTCTTTGGCATTCAGAAGGGATTGGTGCATGTCTGGAGTGGTATGCAATACATAGCATGTTTCCCAGTTGCTTCCTGCACTTTCCTGAGTTGTTCCTTCTTCTTTGCCGATGTCCAGGAGATGCTTTCTCCCCGGAGCACTGTTTTATAGGCTCCCCACAGCACAGTGGGATTATCTACCGTGGGGGAATTGGTTTCAAAGTACTCAGTGGTTTTCCCATGGATGTGATCCACAAAGTCCGGGAACCCAAGGTAGTAGTTATTCAGCCTCCACGTGTTGGGGGGGTTAGAGGGAGGTTGGGCCTGTTCGTGTTCAATTCTATCAGCAGGGCGGAGCAGTCCGAGATGCCTCGGGGTAATATTGTTTCGTTAGATACCCTGTGCGACTCTAGTGCTGGAAGAAGGAAATAATCCAGTCTGGATAGCGAGGCGTGGACCCCAGAGTGGCACGAGTAACACTGCTAGTGTGGGAGTAGTTAACTCCATATATCACAGAGACCCATTGTTGCCTTTCAGGGTAACCTGTTTACGTCCACCATCCAGCACAACTTTAAGGTTCTCCATGGATGGCAATGAGACCCAGTTAAACTGGCTAAAATGTTTCAGGGCTCGTCCCCGCTCTGCCCTCGGGTCTGCGGACAGCAGGCCACCTGGTTCCACACGTGGTGGGATTTGCCAGTGATTCTGACTTATTGGGCGGAGGTCCTCAGTTGGATGAAAGAAATCACAGGGGTCTCCCTGGAACAAGACCCCATCCAGAACCTGCTGGGAGTCCCCCCTGCAGAGGGTGCAGAAGGGAGGTTCCCAAGATTGTGGGAATCAATGCTTTCGGTTGGGCACGGTAGCACTAGGGCAAAAGTGGAAGTCCCTGGGAGCCCCAGTTAAAGTGGTCTGGGAACAGAAACTTGGGGACATTTACACAATGGAGAGGCTGACGGCCATCGTACATGATCAAATGGGAACAATTCATGAAGAGTGGGATTCTTTGATTGGTAAATGAGAAGCATGATGAGAGTTTGGGTGGAGGGGGATATCCAGCTGGTGTGGGGCGGGGGTCCAGGAACCCTGAGAGATGAGCGGGAGGAAGCTCCACTGCCTGAGGCTTAGAACTTCCTATAGGATTACAACAATTATTCACGCGTAGAGCTGGTTCACACCTGGTCATGTATATGCACAGTGGTATCATTTAAGTTCATGCATATCTGATTCTGGGTTGTTTATTTAAGAAAACATCTTTTGTGTTTTTGGGAGCTGGGGGAGATTTTTTCTGTTGTTATTGTGGTTGTTTCGCTATGAGTCCCATGCTGTAACTGAATACTGCTGGACAAAATGACAATAAATGAAGTTTTTTAAAAAAATGCTCTGGATATAGAGCCTTATGTACATACTTTCACAATTTCATCTGAGTAGAGTAATATAACCATTGAAAGGAACATTTGAATAACGCTGTTCTTTGCAAGATATCACACAAGAAGGGTCAATCAACAGAGTACTAAGGCTTCTCACCTTCGAAAGTCATCACAACTGGCACAAAAGCAGCAGTCAAATCATGTAAAATTGCCCTCAAACGCTTCAGGTTTTGGTGTTCAGCGAGCAACCAGGGCTGAACCTTCCCTGAATGACAGCACCAATCTTGACATCCCCTTTTGCACTGCAGGCCAATGTGTGTGGGTCCTGAACTGTCCTCCGTGCTCTGCGGCCTACGGCCTCTTTTTACTATATTATTCACAAGAAAAGGGGACCAGCCATACTGATGGATTCCAACAGAGATCTTAGTGACTTGATAGTGAACCCCCAAAAAATGAAAATTGACCTGTAAAACGGGGACTAGTGTAGGACAATCAAACAGTTGCATAATTATGAACCTCTTTCCCATCTGGTGCATGAACACAAAAAGAGGCACTGTGGCTCCCTTTCTGATTTTGTTCCATAGATCAATTCTCTTGTGTTTCTGATGGAATTTACTGTTGACAAGAGGTATTGTTGAAAAGGAAACACATTTGTAGTGGGGAATCCATGTGCCGATTTTGTAATGATAAAGGGGCAATAGAAACCGCAAGGCATTTACTTTTGGTGTGTTCAGCCCTGGACGTGCAAATGATGGCGAATGGCGTAAAAAGTTGCTGCACAAAATAAATTGGGTAGACACAGAGAGTTTATGGAAAAAGTGTTTGAGCGCCAACCTTCCGTCAGTAGGGATTGCAGTGGCAGGATTCTTGGATTCTCTGACGTTGGGTGCCCCACCAGGTATTAAGGAGAATGCAGTCTAATAGATGGATTCTAAATCGTTTTTAATCTTTTTTAAAAAAATCATATTGAATGTTTATGGTGATTTATTCTTGGTGCTGTCTTTTATCGCTATGGAAGTGCATTAATTCACTGGTGGATTTTAAGGATGGTGTTAATTTTTTTTGTGAGAGTATAGGATCACTCTTATGCAATTGTTCACTTTTAAAATGCTGTGTACTTCCTCATTTTTATCTTGTTTCCTCTTTTTCGTGATGACTGGTTGAATTGTAAAAGGCTTTTTTCTTTTTAAAAGAAAAATTATAAAAAATTATAAAAAATAAAAAAATGAATTGGGCTGTTGACGAATGTGGAATAGTGTATTGGCTAGTGACTGTTTCACCCCCTTATTTGTATGTTTACGAAGTTGGTCTGCTATTTGCAGTACAATTTAATTGTGCATCGTGGTTGAGGACTATATGTTACGACTGGCCTCCAACGCGGTTTGTTATGGAACCGCTGGCGGCTTCAACCGAGGTTGAGGCTTTGTGCATCCAACATGGCGCCTGTGCTCGGAGTTAACGGTCTAGTTGTTAGGACGACGGGAGAGAAACTCTGCCTCCCATCCCGGAAACAGTACATGAATCCATGACTCCTGGACAACAACGCGTTGCTACTGGTGTCGGAGGCTTCGCTCCGGGAGTTGCCGTTGGTGACCTTACGTTAGTATTACTGAATTACTTTTCTAACTACTAACCCATAATTTCTTTCTTTACGCATTGGAGCAGGGAAGCTCCACCCCTCCTACCATATACGCTCGCATTGCTGACTCCCTTCGGCCATCGAACACGGCGTTCTTCATCCGCTCTTGTAAGCTACTTTGTTCCATATTGGGTTACCGGACTTATAGGTTGGGCCTCTCCTCTTCTAAACTTTGATCTCCTTTCTTTATCCCTCCGAAGAATACCAGCTTTCCAGCGTTCGATCTCGCTCCATTTTAGAGACCCCCCCTGGGAGTCCATCTCAGGGGCACACACGCATACAAGCAGCGGTAGGGATACTCTCCACATACCTCTTTTTTCTAATCTTATTCCTAATTTGCCTCATTAATACATATCCTTCTGTCTACCCCTTAGAGATTGGAAACCTTCTACCAAAAAAACAATTCCTACCAATCGCTCCCGGTGGCTCTCAACCAGGTACTGCTACCACCACCAAAAAACTCATAGGAAGTCCACTGTCATCACCTTAGTTAATTTTCTATTCTTTTATTCCCAGTTCACCCTGAGAGGAGACCACTTACCTACCTGCAAAAAGCATCATCCCGCAAGACCAGTGAGAGATTGATCCAACTCCACATCCTGCGCTCCCTACCTGCAACCAGGTTTTCTTCCCCAAGAGGGTTTCCCGGGAGCCTCCTTTCGGTGCCTGACTTGGAAGGTGTCAGAAGCGGGTTCCTGGTAGACCTTTCTATTCTACATCTCATAACGAAGACAAGGCAGGCATTGTTGTCTTGTTTATGCCGGCGAGTTTGCATGTGGGGTCTCTCCAGAAGAGATAACCAGTTGAAACATTACAGATAGCAACGCCAGTTTATTCTGGAGAACGCACAGGCGAAACAGCTACAACAGATGATGGCCGCCATGCAGACCCTTTCCGCAGAGGTCCAACAGTTAAAGTTAGAGAATACTGCATTGCGGCAACAAGGAGGACATTCAGCTCGGACCTCAGAAGTCCCTCCAGGGCCTTTACCAGGCGGTCGCTTTGACGGCAATCCCCAAGCCGTGAAAGAATTCCTAGAATTATGCACAGTGCAGTTTGCCTTTAAAGCAGCCTTTTGTAACGCTCACCTGATTCCCGTAGAGGCGCCGGTCTTGACTGGGCGTATACCGTATCTTCAAAGGTGATGTGTAACACACGGCTGGCTCTTTGGGCTGGACCTCTGTGCACTGTATGTCTGACTCGAAGGGTAAGATGTCTTAGGTAAGTGAACGCCGTGCTCTCCATCTGCCTCGGGGCAGGGTGCTGTAACCAGTTTCTTCACTGGATAAGGGGAGCAGGCCTCTTGACTTCAGAGGACTGCTGTCCATCGTTTACTGCACGAACGGTAAGTTTCGAGTAATTCTAATGCCTTTAAAGTCTTTAGTAATGTTGTTTCTTGTTTTGCAGGGTTCCGGCGATGGCGGATGACGGGCTGAAGTGAGTTGAAGATGGAGCCCGTGTGATGAATAGAAGCGCCTGGAAGCACGTAAGTAAGCGCTTGTTGCCTGCTTCACGATGCGCTCTAACTGTCTTTTTATTTTGCAGGTACAAGTTCGGAGCGGCTGCAGGGTGCCGGAATACCCACTGGGTTAGATGTGGAAAGGAGTAATGGCACAAGAGTATTAAAGTTCCCCAATGTCTTTAAACGCACCTTGTTTTGTCTTTCAGATGCGGGATGCAGCGCCGAAGGCCTCCGGAGCGTGCGAAGAGTTGGTAAGCTTTTGTCTTTCAGATGCCGGAATGCAGTGTGAAGACCTCCGGAGCGCACGAAGAGTAGGTAAGCCTTTGTCTTTCAGATGCCAGAATGTAGCGCGAGGCGTTGGTGACAGCCGATGGACCAGGTAAGTGAAGAGCTGTCACTGAAGACCGTAATGCTAACCTGTTCTTTCTTGTCTTTATAGGTGTTGCTGAAGACTGGATTCAGGATGGTAAGCCTTTTTCCTTAGGCCCAGGATCAGATGCAGAAGACACAATGAGCGTTCTGCTGCAGAGGATGCAGAATAACGCAAAGCAAGATTCATCCATCGGGTGTGGTTTAAATAGCCTCCTGTAGTGCTTAGGTGTCTCCTTCCACAGCCACGCCTAGGTAAGAAAAGAGTTCCTGCTTTCCAGAAGAGTTCCAGTGTTCTGAATCTAGGGAGTGGCTCCTGCCCCACCCAACAGGAAAAGTAGTTCCAAACAGAAGAGGATCAGAGGCTCAACTGGCAGGCAAGTAAGCAGCATGGTCTGCTGCAGGTAAGTCCACCCAAGCATTATGAGCCCGGCGCTTCCAGCGCTGGGACTGGGCATATTTATGAGCCTGGTGCCACTGGCGCCAGGACTGGGTCCAAAAGGTCCCAATTGGGACTGGTTGGCACTCGGAACCTGGGTTATGGATCTGCTTCCAAGGGAGTTGGGAAAACCCTGACCTTTTGGAAGCAGAGATCATGACACCTTTTTTCCCAACGGACAGAGACAGTGGGCCATATGATTGCACAAATGACAGGAGCAGCTTTAGCATGGGCCACTCCCTTAGTCACCAATAATAATCCCATTTTGGACTCCTATCTGGCATTTTGTAACAGTGTCTGCAGCATGTTCAGTAGACAAGAGGTGGTGTTCGCCTCTCAGGAAAGGCTCCTTGATTTAAAACAAGGGAACCTAGATATCCTGACCTATATTACTACCTTTAAAAGGATGGCCGCCGACACCTCGTGGGCGGACGATGCATTGATAACCCTCTTTAGAAGGGGATTATCGGAAGATCTAAAAGAAGAGGTGTCTCGAGTCCCGAGACCTTCCAATTTGGCTGAATACATTGCACTAGTGATGCAGTTAGACTATAGGCTCCAGGAAAGGAACAGAGAAAAACGAAAGGGAAAGAACCCTAGATACCATATGGAATTCCTCTCTTCTCCCCATAAACCAAATACTAGCGAGGAACCCATGCAATTAGGAAACGCAAGGGGTCCTCTCTCTCCGGAAGAACGAGCCCGGAGAAGATCACAAGGATTATGTATGTATTGCGGGTCAAGCAGCCATACTGTTAAAGAATGTACGGTGGCACCCCCGAGGAAACCGGGAAACGCCAGCACCCGACCGTAAAGGGGACAACGGCTTTGGGTTCCTCAGCAGCTATTAGTCCCCTTCCGAATTTCACTATCACTCCTTCTACCCTTGCAGATGGAAACACCATGATTACTTTATGTATTTCGTTGGCTTGGGATAATGTTTATCTTGTCAATGTTCCCGCTTTAATAGACAGTGGAGCCGCGGGCAAGTTTATTGACGATGTGTGGGCAAAAAAACATGGAATCCCACGCACTACCAAGACCATAGCCATCCCAGTGGAAAGCGTGGACGGCAGCCCTCTTATATCTGGGCCCATTAAGGATCACACAAGAGCCTTAAAGATGACGGTGGCCTCCCATCATGAGAACATTGAGTTAGACATCATTAAGATCGCCCATTACCCGGTAATTTTAGGGATCCCGTAGTTAAGGGTCCATAAACCCTATGTTAATTTTTTTTTTAGGTTCCGAACAGTGTGTTCACGGTCACCTCGCATCTAACCCCACTCCACAGAATCCTGAGCAGGAAATGGGAATTGCCAATACCATGTTTAACGAAATCTCCTCCTAACCTGCAGAATACCAATCATTTCGTTCTATCTTTTCTCAGTCTGAGTTTTCAGAACTTCCCCCTCACCGGAGGGACGATTGTGCGATAGACCTTATCCCAGATCGTCCACTTCCTTTTGGTAGAATGTACATTCTATCAGCCAAACAAAAAGGAAGTCCTAAAAGAATATCTACACACATATAAAAAACGGTCTGATCTCTGAATCCACTTCCCCCGCAGCTGCCTCACTATTTTTTATACCAAAAAAGGACACCACAGAGCTCCGTCCTTGCATCGACTTTCGGGGTTTAAACAAGATCACCATCCCAGACAGGTACCCCATGCCTCTCACCCCAGATATATTAGAAGCGGTTCAAGGAGCCAAAGTTTACACCAAGCTTGACCTAAGAGGACCCTACCACTTGATTCGTATTAAGGCTGGAGATGAATGGAAAACGGCTTTTCGCACCCTGTTTGGTCATTACCAATATCGAGTCATGCCGTTTGGACTTATGAATGCTCCAGCTGTCTTTCAAAGATTTATGGACCACATTTTTGCAGATATCAACTTACATTATGTTATCATTTATCTGGATGACATATTGATTTTTTCCTCCTCCTGGGAAGAACATGTTTCACATGTAAAGGAAGTTCTAAATCGGCTACAACAAAACCATCTATTCCGTAAGTTGGAAAAGTGTGAATTTCACAAGACCACCATCTCATACCTAGGCTACGTTCTTTCTCAACAAGGCATTGCTATGGATCCTGTTAAGATATCAGCAATCACGGAATGGCCCTCTCCCCGATCTGTCAAGGACATCCAAAGATTTTTAGGTTTCGCCAACTTTTACAGACGATTCATTCCACATTTCTCCTTGCTGACCAAAGCCTTAACACATCTGCTAAAAAAGAGACTCCATTCGTTTGGGCCCCTGAGACACATAGATCGTTTGAACAACTCAAGATCCTCTTTACCCAGGCTCCTATTCTAATGGTACCGGATCAACGACGACGATTCATTGTGGAGTCCGACGCATCACAGTATGCCTTAGGGGCCGTCCTACTTCAACCAGGCGAACAGAATATAGAAAGACCAGTGTCTTATTTATCCAAGACTCTTTTGCCGGCTGAGCTCAACTACACAGTGTTGGAGAAAGAACTCCTAGCCATTAAACGGGCTTTTGAGGAATGGCGCCACCTTCTCCTAGGGGCCCAACATCCTATAGAGGTCAGAACAGACCATCACAACCTCCGAACTTTACAATACACACAAACCTGCAATAGCAGGCAGGCTCGGTGGGCCCATTTTTTTTCTCCGTATCGAATAAAATTCACCTTTATTCCAGGAAACACCAATCTGAAGGCCGATGCTTTATCAAGAAAGACTCCTCAAGAAAGGGTCCCTTTTAAACCCGAACCTATGTTCCCAAGAGCAATATTTGTACCCGTAGTTCATTTCTTCCTACAAAAACTGGAGGACAAGTCCAGAGACCTCGAGATCCTAGACTGTAACCTACTAGCAACTCATGGATTGACAAGAAGCCAAGGTTTTCTATTCAAAGGAGAAAAGGTCTACGTTCCTGATACCGATCTCCAAAAAGAAGTGTTACGACTTTGCCATGATTCACAGGCAGCAGGACATTGAGGATTTACTAATACCCTTGAACTCATTGAGAGACATTTTTGGTGGCCTACTGTACGTACTGATGTACGAGACTATATTTCTTCCTGCACCGTCTGCCTACAGACCAAGTCACCTCGAAATTCCCCCTTAGGGGAATTGGGTGCCCCTCCACTACCGGTCAGACCCTGGCTGATAATCTCTACAGATTTCATTGTGGACTTACCCCGTACCAAAGGGTGTACCACCATCATGGTCACCATCGACAGTTGAACTAAAATGGCTCATTTTATCCCCTTGGCTACTATTCCCTCAGCAGCACTCATGGCACGGATCTTTTTGGAACGCATCTTCTCCCTTCACGGCCTTCCGGAAACTATCATTTCCGATAGAGGACCGCAGTATACGTCAAGGTATTGGAAGCAAATCTGTCAGGTTTTGGGAATCTTGAGAGCATTAAGTTCCGGCTTTCACCCGCAAACCAACGGGCAAACGGAGCGAATAAACCAGACCCTGGAAGGGTACCTACGCTGTTATATCTCTTCGGCCCAAGACAATTGGAAGGATCTGCTACCCTTAGCGGAATTCGCCTATAACAATGCCACACATTCTTCCATCAGAGCCATTCCCTTCTTTTGCACTTATGGATTTCATCCTAGTTTTTCCTCTGATGGCTTCTTCCCTTACCAAATTCCAGGATATAGAGGGATTGATTGATACCATTCAACAAGGCCACATCAAAGCAGGTCTGACCCTACAAGAAGCCCAGACCAGAAGCAAGAAGCAGGCCGATAAACATCGAACTCCTACTCCGCAATTCAACATTGGGGGCCATGTCTGGCTGGCCAGCAAATTTCTCCCCAGGCAACTCGTTCCCTCTAAGCTGTCACCCAAATATTTCGGTCCTTTTCCCATTATCGCCAGATTCGGGCCTGTGGCTTTCAAGCTTAAGCTCCCTAGGTCTTGGAGTCGCATCCATCCCACCTTTCACGTCTCACAGCTGAAGCCAGATGTATGCAATCAGTTCCATCAAACTGCATGCGGTTCTCCCCCTCCTGTGATAACGGACTCAGGTCCGGAATATGAGATCTCTGGGATCTGTGATTCCTGTTACCATAGAGGGGTTCTCCAATACCTGGTGGACTGGAAGGGTTATTCTCCTTCCGACCCTTCCTGGGAACCTGCATCTGCGGTTCATGCACCGCGTCTGGTTCGTGCCTTTTATCGTTTCCACCCGGGTAAGCCGGGGTTTTCCTTCCTTAGGAGGGGGCATACTGTTACGACTGGCCTCCGACGCGATTTGTTATGGAACCGTTGGCGGCTTCAACCGAGGTTGAGGCTTTGTGCATCCAACATGGCGCCTGTGCTCGGAGTTAACGGTCTAGTTGTTAGGACGAGAGACGGGAGAGAAACTCCGCCTCCCATCCCGGAAACAGTACAAGAATCCATGACTCCTGGACAACAACGCGTTGCTACTGTTGTCAGAGGCTTTGCTCCGTGAGTTGCCGTCGGTGACCTTACGTTACTATTACTGAATTACTTTTCAATCTACTAACCCATAATTTCTTTCTTTACACATTCGAGCAGGGAAGCTCCACCCCTCCTACCATCTACGCTCGCGCTGCCGACTCCCTTCGGCCATCGAGCGCGGCGTTCTTCATCCGCTCTTGTAATCTACTTTGTTCCATATTGGGTTACCGGATTTATAGGTCGGGCCTCTCCTCTTCTAAACTTTTATCTCCTTTCTTTATCCCTCCGAAGAATACCAGCTTTCCAGCGTTCGATCTCGCTCCATTTCAGAGACCCCCCTGGGAGTCCATCTCAGAGGCACACACGCATACCAGCAGCGGTAGGGATACTGCCCACATACCTCTTTTTTCTAACCTTATTCCTAATTTCCCTCATTAATACATATCCTTCTGTCTACCCCTTAAAGATTGGAAACCTTCTACCAAAAAACCAGTTTCTACCAATCGCTCCCGGTGGCTCTCAACCAGGTACTGCTACCACCACCAAAAAACTCATAGGAAGTCCACTGTCATCACCTTAGTTAATTTTCTATTCTTTTATTCCCAGTTCACCCTGAGTCCGACACTTCGTAGGAGACCACTTACCTACCTGCAAAAAGCATCATCACGCAAGACCAGTGAGAGATTGATCCAGCTCAACATCCTCTGCTCCCTACCTGCGACCGGGTTTTCTTCCCCAAGAGGGTCTCCCGGGAGCCTCCTTTCGGCGCCTGAGTTGGAAGGTGTCTGAAGCAGGTTCCAGGTAGACCTTTCTATTCTACATCTCAGAACGAAGACAAGGTAGGCATTGTTGTCTTGTTTATGCCGGCGAGTTTGCATGTGGGGTCTCTCCAGAAGAGATAACCAGTTGAAACATTACACTATATTTATAAAAGGCTATTATATTAGCCAAATACATTTATTTTTTTCAAAAACATTGTGCCTTATGAGGCTTGTCCATTGTTACCTGCATCTGGAATTGAGTTAGCACCTATGAGACGCACAAATAAAGTTAGATAATAAATTATGTAAGGTCATAAATTATTGATCTTTATTGAAGACAAATGTTGAATCCTTCTTTGCCAACACGGGTCAGACATGTAGCACCCTCCGCCAACTCTTTAGATTTGCTCAGTGTGTGAAAAAATCACCAAGTCTAATTCATTGTTCAATGTTTCACAGGTTCACCACCCGCCGCTGCCACTAGGAAGGCCTCTATGAGCACTGGCGCTCATCACGCCACATGGCTACAGACTGCAGATTTTCCTGGCAAATCAATAGTAGTAGCACATGAGGATCTTCCATGTAACATCTAGTAATGACCGACAGTCATTTCCAGTTGTGTGCAGGATAAAAGAAGCATTTGCTTGGTTTTAGTTGGCGGTGCTGGTCAGAGAGTTATGTTTTCTATACAAAAGCAATCATCTTGTGCCTGTGTATCATTTAGAATAATCATCTGGATTGCACGTGTTGCCCTTTTTCTTTCAACATTCATACTGCACTGATTGTGTTTTAATTTAAATAAACACCATAGATAATATAATGTCAGTAACAATTACAACCCCATCCTGTGACTTTTTGACCCTTTGAAATGTCTAAATGCAGCGAAGAACTGTTTCTCTTAACCATCATATCTTATCGCTGAACTGAAATGTGAGGCTTTTGCCTAGAAGTGAAGAGTCTTTTGGGTTAATGTCCTATCCTTTTTCAGCTCTGTTATGTTCCATCCTAGCTCATCTGGATGCTACATCTACCCTTACTGTAAATGTCAAGCAAGAAGCAGCCTTGTGCCCTACAGAGGAAGAAGACCAATATTCGTCAGCTCTGCAGGAATCACAAAGGGAAAATTATGCTTTCTGCCCTGACACAAGTGAGTGTGACATGATGCTTAAATATGGCAAGTGAGGGCTGGCTTAAGGGGGCAGGTGGGCCTCCATGTCTCACTGGGGATATTCTTTGTTTTCATTGTTTTATAACTGATTATTCTATCAGCAATCTGTGCCCATATACTGTTACAGGCACATTCAGAAAGACTTGTCATGGGGTGGCTCCCTGTACCTGGTTTTTCTCTAACTCTGAGCCGAAAGGATGACCTCTTCTGTGGGAGTAATTGGCCTCTCCTGTGCTGTGGCTGGTTGGTAGTCCTTTTGTTTGAGCGCCATAGTCTTTCCCGCCCAGCTGCATTTGTGCTAGTTTGCTGACAGCTTCCCAATGACAGAATTGCGACCACAAAAAATGCAGCAACAATTGCTGAGTGCTGGGAGCTGTTAAAAAATGAATGGTATATGGGAAAAAAGTTACTCAAATGCGCCAGTTCTTTAAGAAATAAAAGGTTTCTGTTAAGTGAGTCAAAGTTTATTGACACGATCTTCAATTCATAGTTGTTATGCAGAAATCAATTCTGGGGAATGGATAACTGCAAACTTGAAGCGTCGCAAATCTAGTGAAGAAGCAGCATTGCTGTGAAGTCATTTGGTGGCATAAATGATGAGCTTTATTCCTACCCAGGCACACTATTGGGCATTGGGCATTGGGAGCATAGTACCAAATACAGCTTTACTTTTTATCGTGTAAGAATGAAGTTGCGTGAAGTAGCTTGCAATCTATGCAGCAAAGGTACTGTCCTCGATGCATGAACCCCAATGGCTGGAGAAATAAAACAAAATCTGCATCAAAGGGAATTGGCGAATATGGGTGAGGGTTAGGGGGGCGGAGTAAGAATACCAGAAGTACATCTGGTGATGGGAAGATTACTAAATACTTCCCCCAGTATCCCTACGGAGTAACGCTGCCAATCGTTTCAAACAGGCAGAGTGCCTAATTGATGATGGGGCAGCAACTATAAACCAAACTCACTCGACTCTTCATTTCTAAGATAGTGTATTGTGAGGGACCCGAGGGCTTCCTCACTTCTTTCTCACCATCATGCTCTGCTCAGTTGGCCAGGGAAGGCTCATGACTCTTGTATTGTATTGTTTATTTATATAGTCCCTATACACATGGGAGTGTTTCAAAGCGCTCAAGGAGGGTGGTGTACAGGTGGAAAAACGAGTCGCTCAGAGTCCTTGAAATTCTGAGACGATAATAGCCTATACAGGCCAAGTAAGTGCGTAAATACAATTAACAAATTGAGACATAGGCCTATTTGCTAACAGCGATTCTGCAGTTTTACAAGTGCAATTCAACCCTGGTAGTGTAGATGCGAGGGAGGATCACCTGTGTTGGGGAGACTTTGGGAATGGTGGGAGGACATCCTTGGGTGAGACTGTCAGGAATAAGACCACTAAGAGGCATGCAAGACACTCTGTGTCCGCCGAGACACCGTCCAGAAATAAGCCGCCAGTCAGTTCCCAAACTCGAGGAGCTGCGAAACAGCAAGGACGGGCCATGTTGTACATACCATTTACGTCATGTTGGAAGCTGACCTGGAGACGTCTTGCATCGTTCCTGGCTCGTTGTCATAGTAGCAAAAGGAACATGCCTCTCTGCTCATGTGACCTACGGTCACGTGTTTCTAAGTAAATAAAGACTGCCTCCAACTTCGGTTGGCGCTTCTAATTGACGTTCTTTTGCTTCCTTGCTACGTTTTCCTGTTTCAAATCTTGTCTCCTATGCTCATTGACCTCAGCTATGTTGTTCACGGACTTCTTTCGTCTCATCCTTCTGCCTCTTGTTTTCACCCAGCTTGCCTCACAGACTGTTTGTTTTACCCTCTGTACTACGCCGCCCGCACTGTTCCCAGGACTTTGCCTGTTTTCCGGACTGCTTTGAATTATGCATTGTACCTTGTCTGTTCCATTCAACCACCCGGCTACACCTTGCCTCACGGACTGCTTGCCTTTCCGCTTTCTGCTTCACGGATTCCCCAGACTTCATGTGAACTTCCACGGCATTCATCTTCCCAGCACTTGGACTAGAGACGCTTTGCTGACTAGTGCTGTTAAACGTCCGCGTGCCGTCGGGAATAGGGAATTGCTGGATCTTGGACACTGGTCAACCTTAGGCGTCCTCGAGCCGTCGGGGTAGGCTGTGGAAACATATTGGACTTCCAGGACTGCTCATCTCCTGTTCTTTCACTGGTAAGAGAATCCTGAATATTATAGAAACAATGGTTTTACGTTATTTGCAATTCAGTAATTACAGCAGGGTTTTGTTGTTCCAGGGCTGTACTTCCCACATCAGACTTAATACCGGGGCACCTTACCATCTGATCTACATTACCCAGTATCCTACATGGGCCATTACTTCCTTTCTGAGGTTGGTTAGCTACTGTTTTGGTTCTTGGGGTTTCGGTTTAACTTGAGAAAGCATACACATTTGTTCGCTTCTCCAACAGGTGTGTCGTGGGTCTGTGTCCCACTTTCTGACTGTTTGACCCCTCTGTCTGTTCTTACATCCGCAGCAGTTTACTAACCTTTACTCTTCTAAACTGCTCATCTCCAGTGACAACAAAGATCTTAGCTCCCCCTATTCCAACGAGAAATAAGAAAAATATCACAATTAATAATCTCAGACCTTTTCTCGAACCCCGGTAGTCACCTTCATTTCTGTCTAACCCTGAGGAACAAGTAGAGCAGTAAAATAAAACTATCGATATCGCCATTGCACCTTTGAACATGTGCAAAAGTAAACCGATTGCGCATGTGAACACCTGGTTCACCTGTAAACTTAAAGACCTTAGAAAAGAAAAAAGAGAACACAAAGCCACATGGAAAAGCAACCCATCTACCACCAATAAAGAAACCCTTTTAAAAATGACTGCCAATTACAAAGATGAAATCCTAGCAGCCAAACATAATTCCTACAATGATAGGATTGATAAGGCCAGTTCCAGCACCCGCAAACTCTTTGTCATCCTCAGAGACCTTGAATCACCTACCCCCCCAACCCCCCCCCCACAGACCTTTGAGTCATGGATCAAACTTAGTGCACGAAAATCCAGATGGCACTTGCCAATAAAATTACAATGCTCCAAAATAAAATCGCTGACAAAAAACGTATCCTTCCATCGCAAGATAATTCCCTAAAACAACTCCCTAATACTCCCATCTCCACGCAAATATTTAAATTCACCCCAAGAAGTACTAAAAATCATACATTCCCTCAAACCTTCCAATTGCCAAGGAGACTCTAGCCCAGCTGCTGTCATTAAGGACGCAGCAAGCATCCTCGCCCGCTTCATTACATCTCTGATTAACGCCTCCTTCCATACCTGCACTTTTCCAACCAACCTGAAGAATTCATGGGTGCTACCACTGCCCAAAAAAACATCCCTTGACCCGAACAAACCTACTAACGTAAGACCCATTACCACGGTCCCATTCTTGTTAAAGATCCTAGATAAAGCAGCCTACAATCAAATACAACTTTTTGTGGAGACTAACAAACTACTAGGTCTCCGTCAGTCAGTCTTCAAGCCGCAACATGGCACTGAATCATCATTGATTGACCTGAAAATGCAAATTGACGACCTAAAAGACAAAGGCAACTCAGCCCTCCTGCTTCTCCTGGATCGATCAGCTGCCTTTGATTTGGTTGAGCACAAGATCCTATGCAACCAGCTCTCCTCCACATCACACTTCTCCGCTCCAGGAGTTTGTTGAACATGAATTACTGCTAGATAAACTCCAGTCAGGATTTCGACCAAAATTCGGAACCGAGACAGCCCTCCTAGTAGTACAGGGTGAATTACTGAAGGCCGCGGATCAGGAGGAGCTCACACTTTTGGTGATGCTGGATCTGTCCGCAGCTTTTGATACATTGAATCACGAAATCCTCTTAGAACGACTACAGGAGGTAGGAAGAGTCTCGGATTCAGCATTGAAATGGTTTAAGTCTTTTTTGACTAACCGTCAGCAGCGTGTGAGACTGGGAGAGTTCTTGTCGAACCTTACCTGTTTAAGCTGTGGAGTTCTACAGGGATCCTCTTTGTCACCACTATTTAACTTATATATTCAACCCCTCCTGGAAATCCTTAGACGGTATGGGTTGGATTTCCATTCATATGCCGATGACGCCCAGATATTCCTGCAAATTACTAATTTTCAGGAAGCGTTTAGCAAACTGGAGACAATGTTTGATAGAGGTAAGCAGCTGGATGTCAAAGAACTATTTACAGCTCAACGCTGCTAAGACCGAACTCCTATTATTCGGTCCTAAACATCTGCTGACAGCTGCTAAAAAATTGCCTGTACCAACACTGCTGGGCAAAAATCTTCAATTTGCTTAGAAAATTTGGGATGTATGTGGCAAGAAGATCTGGGGAGTGAAATACAGGTGGGAGCTAAAACCAAAGCAGTCTACTTTGTCCTGAGAATGCTACGCCAAGCACTTCCTTATATTCCTAATGAGGCTCATGCCGCTGTGGTAGGGGCATTAACTAGTGCCCACCTTGACTATCGTAACAGTCAATTGATGGGCATCCCTTCCAAACAACTTCATTGACTTCAGAGAGCCCAGAATGCGGCCATTAGACTGATATTTAAGTTAGGCAAATTTACCCATGTATCATCTTATCGGAGAGAGCTACATTGGCTCTCAATTGCCGACCGTATCAAATTTAGAACGGCCTGCATTATTTTTAAATGTATTAATGGCATTGCCCCTCTGTACCTGAGAGAGCTAATTCAGCTTTATCACCTAGTAAGACAATTACGCTCCAGTGACAGTCATCCTCTGGTCATTCCCCATTCAGTTTGTACCTCTAGAGGTGACAGACGATTTTCTGTCTTCGGCCCTAGGCTGTGGAACTCTCTACCTTTGCAACTTAGGACCATGAGCTCTCTTCTGCAATTCCGCCGAGCACTGAAAACCTTTCTTTTTAGGTAGATAGCCCTGCTTTTTTGGGGGGGGATCTGTTTCAATCTATATATTCTACCACTGTTGTCATCTGCGCCAAAATACGATTATGTTTGTCACGTGCACATTACAAATGAAAACAATCAAAAATCAAATCAAAGCCACAGCATAGATTAAGTCATTCCCAAGTAACCAGTCGATGAGAGTATTCTCGGCATCAGCGGCTGCAACACCGATCCCTATCACATGCGGAGTCCCACAAGGATTGTGTGCATCACCGACCATGTACAATGCATTTACCAAACCATTGTTTGATGACCAGGACTACATGGGTGTCACCTACACGAACTATGCTGATGACACCTGTTAGGAAAGATTTCGTAATTGTAGGTAATTTTCCTTCCATGTGGCAACCCCTAAACTTTTTGCTGTTGTTTTTCACCTTGTTCTTGACTTTGCCAGAGAAGTGCAGCCTTCTGCTGCACTCCTCTGGGCTTTCGCTCCTTTTCTTACGGGGAAACTGACATGCCCTTAAGACAGTCAGTACCGGGGAACGCTGTTTCCCGTAGTTTCTTTTATCATGTTGCGGCTTTCGTGCAACATGACACAAGAGGGCACTGTAAGCTAAGTTACAGCTCTCTTGGGTCTCTAGCCTTCTACAGGCCCTGGATACTCGTTTAGGATTGTATTTGATCGGTGCAAGTAATTCAGGGACGGGAATGGTGGCAGCGATCGTTTCTTTGTATTTTGAGCTCCTTTTGGCGTTCTAAGCACGTTTTTCGCGCTTAACCCAAAATGGTGGCATGGCTCCTAAAATGGCCAGACCACGAGGCTCCTTTGTCCTGTCCGCTGACCGTCTTGCTCCCTTCACCTTCCCCAGGTCGAGCCGACCCGGGGCCTTCCTTATTTGGGCATGTACTTTCCCGCGAAACACGGATGCTTTCGCGGGCTTCTACATGTCTTTTGTGTGCCTCCAGGGTGTGGGCTGGGATGTCTGGTCCCAATACACATCCTGGGTGCCAGAGAGTCTAGGGTGGTGTGAATGCCTGGGACCACCGTGGTCCGTGATTGGTCCACGAATGGTGTGAGTGTTGATGAGCGGATCTCCCATTGGGTCCCCTCCGTTTTGGCGCGAAGGGAACCATGGATAAGAGGGGGCTGGAAACACCACTACCATGTCGATCTCCTGAGTTCTCACGAACGAAGGAATACAGGAGCCAAGTGCAACCAAGAGGCTGGACCGAGGAATCGCTGGCGACCCGCTGAAGGACTTCTGCTCTGCACTGCTGTCGCCTTGTGAAACCCTTTTCACCTTTGATCGAACCAGAAGGCCTGTACTGGTACTTCGACCTTTGGAATAGCGGGAACAGCTATTCTCGGCATCTTCATCATCTCCTGTCAGTAAGCCTTCGGAAGCGTCTCTGGGCCATCCAGTTGACTGACCAGCTTACAAGGGAGTCTTGCTCTGTAACCGCCGCCAGGTTGTGTTGTATTTCGAGTCCTTGTCACTCTCACACGCTTAGTACACTTGGTGTTCCCAAGTCTGAAGTGAGTAGTGTACATTTGGCTCAGATACACACGGCCGCTCCGTTGCCCTGCTGTGGTGACAAAACTGTGCAGGTTTCTTCGATTGGGACGTCTTTTTACTCAACACGACGACGAGGCGTTCCCTGCTCTTCTGAACCTGCCAGCTGCTGAAACTGACGCGGAGAAGCCTGGGCCTGCTTGCATCGGGGACCGGTGAGTAGTTTAGCTAGGATCTGGTCGTCCTCCTGCAGGAGCCCATTGCTTTTCCCCGCTGTGTAAAACAGCACCCTTTTGCCGTACTCGTGCTCTGCTTCTGCCCACTGTGGAGGCTGCGCTTGAGTCGCGGAACTTGTTCTTCTTCTGTAAGCACTGAACTGAACTGCCTGATTTCCCTAGAAGAGACTCTCCTTTTGCCCTTTGGCACCAGCGGGTGCAGGTACTTTTGAGCACAAGGCTCCACTCTTCGCAGGGCTCGGACTTCCATCTAGTTAGGTGCCTCTGAAGGCGAACTGAGTCTAAAGCATTGTATCGCACTGCCTGTTTTCCTTCCCTTGCAGGTGGACTACACATTTCGTGCATATAACGCTTGCGACTGTCGTATTTGTATATATATTGTGTTGATATGGTATGTGTTGGCTGAATATTGTGATACTGTGATTTTCTCGCTACGGTCATTGTTTTAAAGGCCTTAACATAAATGTGTATATATTTTTGATATAACAACTGTTTGGAGTAGTTTGTAAGTGATCTTGCTTTGTGTGCTCATTGCGGGCTTTCAGTCACCCTCACCCCTCTTGAGACCTAGTCTTGACCGCCGCGATCGCTACCTTGATTGGTCTGGCTCGTCCAGAGGTTACCCTGTTCCAAGTAATTAGGTTGGCCTTCTGAACTTCTGCGCCACCAGGACAGAGTTCAGAAATCCGTCTTAACAACACCCAGATCCTTATCCCACTGATAGGTGACTATGCCAAGAACCTAGCCGTGATTAACAGAATCTACCTCATCATCCAGGCATGGATGGCCACACATGGCCTCTGCCTGAATGATGACAAAACAGATCTCCTCCTCCTAGCCACTCCCATCAACATCACTAAAGTAGGTGACCAATATCGATCATTTGAAATCGATGGCAACATTATTAAAGTAGCCAGCGAAGTAAAAACTCTGGGTTTTTACCTAGACTCCTCCCTAAACTTGAGAAAACAGGTTAGCGCCACAGCCTCGGCTTATGCCTACACCTGTAAACTCATTCGAGCATTTAAACCCTTCCTCTCTACTAAAAGCTACATCACCCTAGCTAGAGCCCTAGTCCTAAATTTACTATTGCAACTGACTTTATCTGGGAGCCAACAAATATATCACCAAGAAATTGTAGATTCTGCAAAATAATGCCCTCTGTTCAACACTGAGTTTTCCCTGCAGACCGCATATCTCCTCCATAAGAAGGGGCCACAAATGGCTCTCTATAAAAGAAAGAATTCAACTTAAAACCACTTCACTAACATTCAAATGCCTTAATGGAATGGTTCGGTCAAATTTATTTATTGCCCCTACGGGTCGGCCATGTGTTTTTAAGCCTAAATCGCTCGATTTCAGAAAAATTTCCTATGGACCTTAAACGCACGCGAAAACGGGCATCAGGGAGCTGCCATTTTGTGATAATCCTATAATTTCCCCCATCGCCCTGGCTGACCTGCTTTAGCGGCACTAAATCATATCCCCCGCCCCTGAGCCTGACATTATCAAAACATTCATATTCCCCGCCTCTCTCCATGACGTTTCTGTGCTGCGTAGGCAAACGTGCCCAGTCGTCTTCTACGCGACTTCACACAGGACCCGGAAACCAACACAGATCAACTCACAACACAGCGCGCCACAATTCGGAATACGAAACTGTACTTTAAAATCAAACAGCAACACGGTACATTTGGTAAAGTACATTTATTTGACATTAAATGTTTATAGAATATTCAGCAATTTCCATATGAACTCCGAAAGCCATTTATTTTCTTTTATCTCTATCCGCAAATCCGTAAACGTTTATCGTGAGTCACGCGCTGTTCCTTTATGGTACACAGGGTGTTGGTTTTCGTTAAAAGAAGCACTCTTGTCGCACGTTGAACCGCAAGGCTGTTCCATCAAGTAGGCACTAGGCCAGCGTAAAGGTTGATATGTTGCTTCTAGCCGCTAGTACCGCTTAAGAGCATATGGGCCCTTGGCGATCGTCCCATAAAATCATCAGGATTGTGCAGTTGTTTGCATTAAGCTGCAGCTGGCGGTTAAAAAAACCATCTGCCAGTGTCTGAAACTGGTGGCAGTAGCAAAAGGGAAAGATATACCTGTTTTGAAAACATAAAATGTATAATTGGTCTCGCCAGCCGATCTTTATTAATATTATTCATTTTATTTATTACGGCCGAGCTGAAACTATGCGCTTTCAAGGATAGTGCAATGGAGTATGTTCGGCTCTAAAATCAATGCGAAAAGTAACAAAATAAATTGAGGTTAGTACACAATGAGAAACGACTTTTTGTCTACATGCGTGTGGAATGTGGACCTGCATGCCCATATGCCCGCTACAAGGACGATCCCACAAATGTTTTCCAAGCTCTTCATTCATTCATTTATTCATGCATCCATTCATTAATTCTTCATTCCAGTATAAAAGCGTCTAAAGAGTTACTTACATTATATTTGCAATTTCCATTGGCAGGAAGTAGAACAGGCTTAGATAGCCTTAAAATATGGGTTTTGAGTTTCTTTTTAAAAACTGCCAGAGATGTGGTGATTTTGAGATCGAGAGGAGTAGAATTCCAGGTGGAAGGAGCCAGGACGTCAAAGATGGCTTTCCCAAATTTGACAGAACGGAACCTGGGTTGGCACAGTTTGGCCAGATCTGAGGACCAAGATCGTGTGGGAGTATGCACTCACAAAAGTAGCTGGGTGCGGTCTGAGTTAAACACTTGAATGTGAGTGTGAGGATCTTAAAGGAGATGCAGTGCTTCACTGGCAGCCAATGCAGACTCTCCCTTGCAGCAGTAATAGACTGCCTGATAGAGATGCCCAGCACTGCTCTGACCACCCCATTTTGCGTCACCTGAAGGCCAGAGAGGTTGGATTGAGCAATCTGTTACAATAGTCCAACATTGAGTTGACTAATGCAGAGCCGAGAGTGGACATATTTTTGACAGAGAGATAAGGACGAAGGTAGGCCAGCTGTTTGCTAATTCAGCTGCATGAGCTTTGGCAACATACAACCTCATGGTCAGCTCAGAATCCAGAGTGACGCCTAGGGTCTTAACAGTCTTTGCCATCGGAACAGAGACATTAGAAATTACAAAGGAAGCATACTCGGGAGAGAGGTTTTTCTGCATGTGACTAGAGGCAGCAATGAGTAACTCGGTCTTGTCTGTGTTAAGAGCCATGGAGTTTTCAACCATCCAGGAATTAATGGTGCAATAGATGGCATTTATGGCTAGAACATCAGACAGATAAGTGCCACAGAGTAGTAGTTGGTATATAGGACACCCAGGTCATCAAGTAGAAGAGGAAGAATATAGATATTAAAAAGGGTAGGTGAAAGAGAAGACCCCTCGGGGACATCGCGTGTGAGAAGAGTAGGACAGGAGGAGGCATCATAAGACGCAACTCGGGCGATACGTGGACCTAGAAAGGAAACCAACCATTGTGTTGCAAGGTCGCAGCAGCCAACCAGAGATTGTAGTCTAGAGGCCAGAAGCCCATGGTCGACCAAGTTGAAAGCGGCCGAAAGGTCGAGCAACATAAGAAGTACAGGATGACCGCGATCAACAATGGCCGCCAAGTTCGCCTTGAGCTCAAGCATTGCAGTCTCTGTCCCATGACAGGCCCGATAACCTGATTGGCAAGAATTATCCTCGATGTATTTTTGAAACTGAAGATGGGCCACCCGATCCATCCCTTTCAAGAAGAAAGGAACGTTGGTGATGGGTCGATAATGCTCGGGTTTGAGGGGGTCGAGATGTTCTTTATTAGCAATGGGGTGATCCGAGTTTCCTTGAGGTCGGTGGGTACCTACCCTTCGGCAAAGGAATGATTTATATGTTTAGTAATCCAGGGACAACTCGCATCAATGGACCCAACTACAAGTCTGGAAGGACAAACGTCCCCTCTGCATGTGGTGGGTTTCATGTCAATGATGATTTTTTTTAACCTTGGCTACTGTACATGGAGTGAAAGAAAATGTGGTTTTAGGAGTAGAACGCTGTGTGGTAGGGATAGCTCCAGAAGTGGAAGTCAAACTTGTAGACTCTTGTAGGACCGAGTGAGGTGAGGCACTGGCCTCAAGGTGTTGTGCAATTTTAGCTGTGAAGGCATTGTGGATGATCTGACACCAGGCAGACTCTTGTACAATGTTAGTCCTGGGCTGGGCTTTTGTCTTGTATAGACATGTGACTCCTCTCAAATACATTGCTTGGAGGGGTCAGTGATGCCAACATGCTACCTCGCACCTACTCTGATCATTCCCCAGTTAGCATCCACCATTGATGAACATATGCAATTGTTTTTTTTAACAAAATGTAGGTTCTGTACCCTCGGCCGGTGTGATCTGGGAAAACTTCAAGGTTTGCTTTCGAGGGATTGCAATGTCGACGGAGTTCAGTGTCCTCAAAGCCATCTGGCATAGCATAGTACAATGCGAGGACGAACTGCAGAGACTAGAACGAGAACTAGCTTATGCTCCCCCTATGGCCACGCTGGCACAGATCAGAGAGGCCATTGACACTTTTTTGGCCCATGCTGAGTGCAAAGTAAAATTCTTTGATACCCCAACGTCGCTAGAAAATATGGGAAGGAAGACAGCCGTGGCAAACTGCTCACTTGCACGGCTTGACAAAAGAGCAGCAATCGGTGCATTCCACTCATAACAAACACCTTGGGTAACCTAGTTCACACACCTATAGCCATCAATGAAGTATTCACAGGTTTCTATAAGGATCTATATACCAACTATGAGACATGCACGTCGGAAGAGATTGATGTGTTTCTCGATACTCTCCCACTCAGTCAGATATCACAGGACACCAAGGCCCTATTGGATCTCCCAATCTCGTTATCCGACATTATTCATGCAACAGACCACCTTCCATCTGGGAAGGCCCCTGGTACTGACGGCCTTACAACCGAATTTTACAAACTCTACAAGGAGGTTTCTTACCCCACGCCTCCTTCAGGTCTGGCGAGAATCCCTCGAGTCTCTGTCGCTCCCAGACACCAGGCGCGAGGAAGTTATCACAGGTTTTGCTAAAACCGGAGAAACCTGCAGATCAATGCGGCTCCTATCAAACTCTATCCTTAATTAGCACGGATGTAAAGATAATTGCGAAGATTCTAGGCACTCGGCTGATATATGATCTGGCATTTTAAACGCACCTATACAATAGTGTTTCAAGGCACGACGAGGCAAGGGAGGGGGAACAGAGGCAAGACCGAAACAACGATTTTACTAGGCCGAGTGACATTGAGATCACGCAGGGGAAGGGGGATGTGCCAGTCATGCTGTATATTCATCCGGATCATTCGGGGTTCATCCCGCGCCGGTCCACAGCACTGAACCTATCCTTCCTCTCAATATACTGGCACAGATAGATCCTGGGGTTCAGGTGGTAGCTGCTACACTAGACATTAAAAAGGCATTCGACTCCGTATCATGGCAATTACTCCTCCTTTATAGCTGGCAAGCTAGCACTCCTCAAAATTACTGTTCTTCCTTAACGTGGTGCTGTGGCCTGGGCGATCTTTCTTTCAGGAGTTACAAGGCAACATTTGTGGGCACTACGGGGCGGTACGCATGTAATCGAACACGCTAGGGGTGGGTTTGCAGCCCCCAATTTCCAGTTGTATTGGATAGCTGCACAAGCACAATTTGCGGCCCTCTGCTTTGGTGATGGCTCACTCACCCCTCACACACAACTTAAAAAAATACTCTGCAGGAGACAGGGACTTGAGGTCGCTGGTTCTTCCCGCCAAATTTGCAGACAACTGCAGATTTGACCCCGTAAGAGTCAAAGCGCTAGCCCGGTGAAAAATATGGAAGGAGATAGGGGTACCCGCCACATACCATGAAGACTTTCCTCTTTGGAACTTTGTTCCATCCCAACCACGAGTCGATGCCGGCTCGTGTGGGGCCTGGCTGCGACACAGGATTCACACTTTGGGGCCACTATAATATGAAGAATAACCTCATCCAAACTACTAATGCCCAAGGGCTCATGTGCAGAACGTCCTTGCAGTCGTTGCAGTATGCAGGTCTGCGCAAAGCATGCAAGAAACTTTGGATTTGCTTCCCGGTTAAGCCTGCTAACAATGCCTTGTTGGGTTTTTGTTTTGACAGCGGGTGACCGTCATAGTCTAATGTCGTCCCTGTACCGTTTAATTCAAACTCACTCCAGTATATAGCACCACAATGTACGAGCTAAATAGGTGGAGGATCTCCAACTAGATGTCACTGATGACCTCTGGTCCGATATGTGCACTGAGACACGCAAAGTGTCCTATAATTCCTGATTCTAACTGATACAACTCCAGACAGATTGCGTATGTTTGCCAATGAAGGTACTGGAGCATGCCCACGTTGCAACTCCACCCACGCTAAATACTTTCATATGCTATGGGACTGCCCACAACCTGTGACCTTCTGGAACAATGTGTGCGTGACGCTGTTGGAAATGATTGGCAAGGTTGTACCCCCCTACTATTACTCTGCTTGTTTCATATTTCTGACCCACTACTGGGCAATATGAGTACATTTGTATGACTGTGACTTCTGTTAGCCACGCGCTGTATCCTTCTGCGCTGGATGAGTGTGCATGCTCCCTACAAAGACCACTGGTTAACGGCCAATGATATGGAAGAGCAGTGATCACACATGCAACCACCTGAAACCCAACCAAAAGACATCTGGAACCAACTTAAATTGTACCTTTGGCGCAAAACAACAAGGCCGGATTCGCCCTTGTCCCCCCAACCGATGTGCATTTCTCCCCTGACACTGAACTCCTGCTACAAGAGCTGCATGGTCTCACCCCTCTATATATTCATATATTACCATTCTGTATGTTACAATGCTTACACCCAAATTTCATTGTTCGGATCCCTCTGTCATATTTGTATTGATGCCCTACTATGATGTGAGTTGTGCCGTATGTTACAAGTGCACCAATAAAGAAAGTTAAAAAAAAAATCTTCTTTTAAGTCCCCTCCATACCCACTAAACACAACCTAAAAATGGAAAGCTTACTGGACCGCATTTGAGCATCTGCAACCACTACCTTGTATGTCCTTTTAATTTACCGTCCTCCTGGGTGCGATCAGTTGCTTTGTTATGATTTTCCAGTATTTGTACCTGAACTTCAACAAACATTTTCAAATCTGTTTGTTGTCAGTGATTTTTATCTTCCGGCCAACAAATCTAGTGAGCATTTGGTTTCTCACTTTCTGGCATCTGTGTAGGATTTAGGCCTATCTCAATTGGTTGCATTCCCGACTCATAACCTGGGCAACACCCTTGACATTATCCTTGCCACAGTGATTTCCACCTCTGTTTTCCCGCCACTTCCTGCCATCTGGTCTGACCACTATGCAGTACCATTCTCCAGCTCTCTCAAGGTCCCTCCTCTATCTGCACCCAGACAAACTACTTGTAAACGAGGCTGGCACTCTGTTCCCTGTCAGGCTTTAGTAACCCATATTTCCACTCACTGTGCTAGGTCAGATTGTTGTACCTTGTTCACTATTGCAGCTGACTCCATTGCTGCTCTTAAACGCTACATATCTAAAAGTCGTCCTTCAGAACCCTGGTTTAATGGCGATTTGAAATCTCTTAGGCTCTCACGTGGGCAAGCAGAAAGGAAATGGAGAACTGGCTATAGGTTGGCTGATAGTTATCTTTCGTCTCGCCACAGTTACATATCAGAAGGCCATCTTGTCTGCTAAGCAAGCTTTTTTTAGTGAGCAAGTCGAGAGAGTGATTAACCAACCTAAAGCTTTATTTCGATTGGGTCAGTCATTATCCTCGCCTGCCAAAATACTTTCCAGTATCAATCCCTCACAAGATCTGTGTGACTCTGTCCACTTTTTTTGATGAAAGGATTACCATCATACGGAGCAAAATCATCCGCTCCTGTTTTCACCATACTACACTCAAGTCCACTTATATTAACATTAGGCTTACTGCGTTCTGGTCTACCTTCCCTGCCTTCTCTCCTCAAGATTGTCTATCTGGCATTAATAGGCACAAATCTGTATCTCATCTTGATCCTATTCCTCTGTCTATTGCTAAAGGTATTTCACCTGATATTATCTCCTGGATCACAATATCTGTTAATGATTCCTTTTCTTCTGGTTCCATCCCTAATAACTAGAGACACGCACTTGTTATCCCCCTTCTTAAAAAACCTGCTCATGATTCTGCAGTTCTGTCTAATTTCCATCCTATCTCACTTCTCTTGGTTTCTATGAAGCTCTGTGACTCTCAGGTTTCTCCTCTCCTTGGCTGCTTTCTTGAATCTTCACTTTTCTTTGATCCCTTTCAGTCTGTTTTCCGCCCTGGCAGGGGTACTGAATCAGTTCTTGTATCGGTGATTGACGACCGTGCATGTCTGGTGGACCAGGGTGGGGTAGGGGCGCTCATTTTATTAGATCTATCTGCTTCATTTGACACCATGGACCACCCAAACCTCGTTGCTCGACTCTCTTGCAGGTCTGTCCGGCCAGGTACTTAGTTCTCCTTGTTTCTGTCAGGTCGTACACAATCTATTTTTCTCTCTCCTTTTTCTTCATGGCCAGTCTCTGACCTGCCGGGTCCCTCAAGGCTCTGCTCGGTCGCCCACCTTGTTCAACATTTATATGCAGCTTCTCATTGGTCTCATCCATTCCCATGGCTTACTTTGCTATTCCTATGCTGATGATGCACAGATCATTCTTCGGCTCGATCTGTCTCGGTATGAGATGGCTGGTCGGTTTAGGGACTGCCTGAAGGCCGTGGGTGTATGGATGACTGTTAGGCAGAAACCTGTGCAGCTCCCTTTGGGAACAATGCAAAAGATTTAGGACTACAGGTGTTAGCAGTAAACCCACTTGGTAGCAGTCTGTACCACCCAGATTTACCTGGTAGCTGTGGCTGAGCAGCCAGACTTCCCTCAAGAAGAGTTAGGCAATATGCAAAGTATACACAATAGGCACTCAGACACAATAATACAAGCACACACTGACCAGAGCTTTGGTATCAAAGTATATAATTATTTATTTAAAAACACACTGTTTGAAACACTCCAGCACTCTTATGGTAAAACACTCTAAACACAGTTACTATTATAATATACACGACCCTTGTTCCTTATCAGATAAGTCTTAGTTAACACCACTTATTTTCATACAGAGGTGAGCGCTTAACTATAGATGGCACTCCGATAAGTTCATGAAGAAGGGAGGGAAAAAGACAGAATATGGAAAGATACACCACTCTAAGATTTAGGAACACTATTAGCAAGGCAGAAGAGAAAAAGTCACTTGTAAGCCAAAGTCCATAGGCTGGGCCCACTCTTAGAGAGAGCAGAGCACAAATGCGCCCAAGATCACACAGTTACACTAGGCTTAGAAAGTCTTGCAGAGAGTTCGAAAAGAGTTTAGAGAGGCTCAGAAAAGTTTAGCCAGGATCTCCCAGGGTAACCCAGGTTCGAAAGCCGGGGGCTAAATCTACCCTGTACAGTCGGTGGCAAGGGAAGCCGGGCGGGACACGGTACCTTAAGTGGGAAGGATCCTCCAGTGGGGCAGTTGTTCCTGGCAGCGGGTGCAAGTCTCGTCGTCGTCCAGGGGAAGAGAAGATCCCGACTTGGAGGAAAGATGAAGGTCGTTGCGCTGCCAGGGAAGAAACCAGCCGCAGAGTTTTCTGGTTAAAGGTATTACCCTTTAATTCGCGGCCGTGGTAAAACGTGGTATCCCGGTTGCCGGGGTGCTTGGCACAGGCAAGGCGGCCACGAGATACGTCCGGAAGGTGACAAGACGGTGAAACTGGTTATCCCCACCAGTCAAAGGAAGAAGACTCTCCGGCGGGAGATCTCCTCTGTCGTTGGGAAAAGTGGTGAGACGGTCCAGCAGGGCTCCACCGGTGGTGTCGTCGTGGCAGGTCGGCTCAGCTTCTCCCTCTTCGGATTCTTAGGTCCTGTGGCGACTTCTGAAGTTCCAGACCCCAAAGCCCTACTTTTATGCAGAAAACCCCCATTCACTCAGCCTAGCTGTCACTCAAACATGCTAAGTGGTGAGCCGGCCGGCTCACCACTTGGGGCCAATCAGGACCAATCATGAGTGCCCTCATTCTAATTAATTATTAAACCTCAATCATTGTATTCCAATTGAGTGGAGTTTCTTTTCTATATTATAACTTGGCGCATGAAGGAATAAGCGCAACCACATTTTTTCGAATATAAAAAGTAGTATCCACTGCCACCAGCCAAAACTCGATCAGGGGGGACGGATACGTGCCCCCTCGACTAACAGACCCCGGGGCAATCGAATTGCCCCAGCCAGTATGTCCACAATATGATGGTTTGTACTGCTTCTGTTCAGAATTCAAGACTAGTAAAGTCAATGGTGACTTTACATGCCCTGGGAGACAGTAGTCAGTCCCAGGGTATGGAGTCTATACTGGGGGGTCACTATGACACCCCTGTGTTACTGCACTAATGGTGCTGTGTAACACATATCACAAAAACATATGAAGCCCTATGGAGTAAAAGACCCCATAGCCCATTAAAGTCAAAGAAACACACTCAAATCATGCCCAAGAGTGAGGGTAAAAGAGTCTCACTCTTGGCAGGAGAAAACAATAAACCCCAAAAATCCAGCAAAGCTGCTGGGGGACACACTAGGTTACGGAATTCAGCCTAAACAGAGTATTCTCCCTAACAATGACCAAGAACTGGCTTAAGTTGAATGGAGAAAAGACAGACGTACTGGTAGTAGGTTCTATTCATCCTTCTGGCCCGTTCCCATCACCTGCCATTCTGGTAAAAGATCTGGGCATCAAAATCTCAGCCTCGCTGTCAGTGTCTAATCAAGTGGCTTCTGTCAGTAAAACTGGTCATTTCAAGTTAAGGACCCTTCGTAAGGTCCTACGCTTTATTCCTTCTAATTTTCATGCCCCTGTTGTGTCTTCTTTGGTGATGAGCGTTATTAATTACTGCAATGCGCTTTATCTGGCTCAACCAGTCCTATCTGACTTATCGGCACTAACTCTTGCAGAATATGGCTGCACGAGCGGTCCTTCATCCTCCTTATGGTGCTCATATGAGTTCCATCTGACATCTGCAACATTGGCTCCCTGTCGAAGGCTGTGCTGTTTAAATCCTTGTGCATTGTGCACAAAGCTTTTTATAACATAAGCTTGGTGCCGAATTTCTTCAGACTAAATTTTTCCCTTACTTTCCTTCGACAGCACTCCGCTCCCAATTCTCATTAACCATTGAAGTCCTCTGCATATGTTATTTCTGTGTTGGTGGACGGTCTTTCTTGGTGGCTGCTGCGAAGGCCTGGAACTCTCTCTTTCGCCCTCTGTGGAATGGATAATCATTTATCCTTCCGTCACGCCCTGAAGACTTTTCTGTTCTAAATTCTTTTAGTTTGCTTTCTCTACCTGTTACCTCTGGTTCCTAGCACCTTGATGCCTTCGGGTGGCTGTTGCGCTTTCCATTACATGTTAACATACCATAACAATGCAAAAAAAAGAGGTGATGGCTGGAAGGTTTAGAATTAATTGTAAACCTCTGGCAATTGCTCTGGGCAAGCCTCCAGACCGTTCTTCGTCTGCCAAAGGGGCAGTCCAGTCCGAACTGCTAGGTCACATCTCTTCTGCACGAGATCACAAGCATCCCCAGACATGTTTCGACCTCAGCATCATCAGTAAGGAGTAGCTTGGGTCTCTAAACCCAGCAGGGACGGTACCCACGTCTGGGCATACCTGTAGACAAAGCAAAGAAAATGAAAAAGAAGATAGGTGAAAAGATTACAAAGAAGCAGAATGAAGTGTAGGAGTTACAGAAGAGAACAGAGCAGCAAATGGAGAAGACGAATATACAGAATGTAAAGGAGTATGATAAGACATAGGAAGGACTTGAAAGAGAAGCAAGCATTAGTTAAGACGAGAAAAAACAAGCGAGTAAATCGGGAGATGGGTGGCCTGAAATGAAAGAAAAGGGCGGGCATGGTGGAGATTGTAAAAATGAAAGCGGGCAGAACGGGCAGTGTTAGAAATATGAACTGCTAAAATAACATAGGGGTCAAAGATGACTACAAGGGTGCGAGCAGACGGAGAGAAGGAAAGAAAAGATGGGGAGAAAAGACCAGATGGAGGAGAAACAGGGGGAAGGACAAGAAGAGGGAAAGAAAAGAACCTCTGTTTTTGAAGGATTGAGGTGAAGAAAGTGAGAGGACATCGAGGATTTGACAGCTAGAAAACAAGAACAAACAGTATTGTGAAGAGAAGAAGAAAATGTAGAAAAGAAAATGTGTGTCATCAGCATACAAATGACAGGATAGATTAAACAAACTGATGAGGGCAGACAAAGGAATGGTGTAAAAAGAAAAAATAGGACTAAGAGCAGAAACCTGATCCTCGTGGTACGCCATAAAGAAGTGGATGAGACCCAGGGAGCTGGTCAGCCCAGGAAACAGAATATGAGCGGTCAGAAAGATAGGAATTAAACCACTTGAGCCCAGACCCAGATAAACCAAGAGTAGAAAGAGAGGGGAGTAGGATAGTATGTTCTACATTTTCAAAGGCGGCAGAGCGATTAAGAAGAATGAAAATAGAAGATTGCTTGTTGTTCCCAGCAGGGAGTAGAGAATTAGATGCATGTAATAAAGCAGATTCCATGGAAAGAGCAGGACGGAATCCAGATTGAAAAGGGGGAAGAAGAGAGTGAAAAAGAAGGCAAGAAGAAACTTGAGGTATATACAACCCACTCAAGAAGTTTAGATAAAAAAGGTAGTAAAGAGATAGGTCGGAGTTTAGACGGAAGAGAAGCATCCAAGGAAGGTTTGTTAGGTATAGGAATAATAATTGCATATTTAAATGAAGATTGAAAGGTAGAGGAGTCAAGGGAGCAATTAATTAAAGAAGAAAGATGATAAAGGACCAGAAAGAGAAATATAGAAGGAGTCAACACAGAGGGAAGCTGATCCAGTGGGGATGCCATTTGGTGCACCTGAGTCAAGTATAGAGAAGTGTCAATCGGATAAAAGAGAACAAGGAAGAAAGTGTTGGAAAAGTATGGGGGGACGGTGAATCGGAGAAAGGATAAGAAAACAAGGGATTAGTAGAGAAGGAAGAAGAGGGAGAACACAAAGAAGGGAAAGATGAACCAAGAGTCACTTGAGGTGAAGAAATCAACAAAGTCACTAGCCAGGAGAGGAAGGAGAAGGATCAGGGGGACGGGGAGAAAGAATGGAGCTTAGCAATTGAAAAAGACGTATGGGATGGGGGAAAGAGTAAGATAAGAACAATATTTGTTCTTTTTAGATAGAAGAGAAGTCATAAGAAGAGTGAAGGTAAGTAGGTCATCGGGAGCGCAAGACGTCTTCCAACGGTGTTCTTCCAAAGGTGATCAGCCTTGCGTAAAGAAGAAAGGAGAAAACGAAGAGCAGGAGAAATCCACAGTCAGAAGGGTTTTTTAGGATGGAAGGGGGCGGTAGGATGAAACTGATGTTCAACGTAGAGCTGAATCAATAGAAGTAGAAGCAGAATCTATTGAGAGAGGAGAAAAATGACTGGGGGCGTGTAGAAGAAAGAGGAGAAAAGAAGGTTGAGTTAAAAGAAAGGAGATCGCCAAGAGAAAGGGAGATGGGGTGGAGGAAGAGAGCAGGAATCAGGAATGGAAGGATAGAAGGAAAGTAGAGAATGATCAGATGGATAAGTAGGTTGCGTGACTGCTGTGGTTTTACAGAAAAAAGTGAACATTAAGTCGAGAGATGAAGAAGAGGAATGGGAAGTTGGGGTAGGAAGTTGGGCTAAATGGAATGAATTAAGAAGAGAGAAGCGGCAACGAAGCATAGTCGTAAGTAGTAAGAAGATGAAGATTAAAATCGGCAAGAAGTATGAGTGGGTAAGAAATTGGGAGAAGAGAAGTATCAGTCAGCCAGAAAGGACATAAGAATTCCAGGAGGATGATAAAGAATAAGACATGCGGCTGAAAGTGGAACTGGGCAAAGTGATATTCAAAAGAAGAAAAAGAGGGTAGAGAAATTGGAGAAGCAAGAGACCACAAAAAATGAAATCGAATACCAGTGCCCCCCCTCCCCCCTGTTTCCATGAAGACCATGGGAGTGAGCAAAACCAGTAAGTGGAGAAAGAAAAGAAGCAGGGGTAACAGTATTATCAGAAGAAATCCATGTTTCTGTAAGGCATAAGAACTGAAAACTGAAAGAAGAAAAGTGTCTAGAATAGAATGAGATTTATTACAAGCGGAACAGCACGTCCATTCCAGAGACCAATAGTTAGGGAGAGGGAGTCGATAGAGGAAAGAGAGGATCTGCTGAGTCATGAGTATGTGAAGAAGGAGGAAAGTTAGCCTGTGCAGAATAGCGAACAGGTATGCAATGTGGCATATCAAATAGAGTAGGAAGAGATAAGTATTAAAGAACTCTGTCAGAAGCAGGACATGGACACAGTGGTGGCATTTTAATGGCCGATAGCCTTTTTATTAAAAAGAAAATGGAAATTCCTACCTTTCCTTAAATCCATGAGGGGTTTCCCTGCCTCGAAACAAACTAAGGAAACTAGCAGAATGTCAGTTAAAATCCATCTTGTGCCCAAAACGCCTATTTCTAACTCTTCTTAAACTAATATACAAAGGGAAAACTGGGACTCCTAACTGCAGACCAGTGGCTCCCTTCCTCTGAGTAATGTCCAGTGGTTGTTCAACTGTTCCAATGCTCCAGGTGTAGCAAAAAGGGGAAAGTAAAGTTCACAGTTTCAAAATAAAAAGTTGCTACAACCAGTAATAGAGACCAGGGCTTCATCCATTCTGCTGCAATGTTCAGAACCTAAGAGGTAATTCTCCTTCTCTTCGTTTTTCCAACCCCCAGTCAACAACAGGGTACTGCCTCTCTTCCTCTAGTTACCATGGACATAAATCTTTATAAAGTCAAGAGGTTGTCATTCCACTCTTGATGTTTCAAAAAATCACAGTTCATAGCAGGGTATGGTCTCCCTTGCCCTGGCTATCAGATGCACTAATGTTCAAAAGACCAAGAGGTTGCTCGTCACTCTTGGTGTTTCAAAGGTCACAGTCAATACCAGGATACTGCTTCCCTTCCCCAGGATACCAGATTCACTAATGTTCACAAGAGAAAGAGGTTGTTCCTCTTCTCCTGGCTTACCATGTTCTCCATAGGACTAGGGGGTATGAATCTATTCCCTTGGCTATAATAGTTCACACAAAATTGGGTTGTGAGTCCCAGAGGCAGTCTTCTTGCCTGGTATACTCTCCTGCCATCAGTTTAGTAACATTCCCAGTCTCATATAATTTCAATATCTTGCCTTTCTGGCTTTCGGTACTTTGATTTTAACAACAGTTTGCTTTCTCATCCAAGTACTGCCTCAAACAAGATATCTCCTCTCTTCAGGGTGAGGGATTGGGTTTCAGACCCAGTTTCTCAACCCCTGCGACTCTCCATGCAGCGCCCCAGTGTCACAACTCCCTTCTATGGGCTCACCGGCTACTCTATCGTTTCTCCAGCTTCCTAGTCGGCTCAGTATGCGGGAAGACTCCTTCCTTCCACTTTGACTGTTGGACAGCAGAACCCTCTCGGAAATGCCTCTTGTCGGGATGCATCTCTGAGCCTTTCGGCTATGCGATTCTGTCTGTGGCTCTTCCTCAACCTGCGTGAGAGGAAGAAAACTCCATGTTTTCCTGTGCTCCATAGTTTTGAATGTCCCAGCACCAATAAGATTGGTCCAACAACGAGGGCCTAGTTTGGTTCCTCCAGGTATTCTTCTTGTCCCAGTACTTTGATTCAGAATCAATGAGGGGTACTTAGGAACTTCCCTATTGGTCATACAAGGGTGGTCCTTTTCAACATAATATTATAGAGGATTGGGGAGTTGGGTCCTGGATGTCAACCTCGGATGGGTAAGGGGATACCATGTTCTCTCTGGAATATCGGCCCCAAGTCAGTAGTGGAACTCCGTCCCCATGTGATCATCCCCCATTGCCACCCCTCATATTGTCTTCTGGACTGTGGCCTCACCCCCCTGGCCACATGAGAAGAGGTTTCCCTTAGGGAAACAGGGACGACATCCTGAGCTTGTTCACAGAGCAGAAAATGGAGAAAGGTTGGCAGCAGAGTTGCTGCAGTCTTCAGCAGTCTTTCCTTGGAGGTTCTACCTGAGCCTTATTGTGGAAGTCTTTCCACCACCTCTACTGACTGGGCTGCCTCTGGACTGCCTCTACAAAGACTCCATTCCGCCGCGGAGCGGCCGCAGATTTGCTACAGTCTTCAACAGTCTTACCTTGGAGTTTCTACCTGAGCCTTACTGTAGAAGTCTTTCCACCACCTCTACTGACTGGGCTGCCTCTGGACTGCCTCTACAAAGACTCCATTCCGCCGCGGAGTTGGCAGCAGAGTTGCTGCACTCTTCAGCAGTCTATGGCAGCGCCGACAAGCAGGCACCCGAAGGCCAAACCTGGTGTAAAAACACGCAGCACCAGGCTTTTGTCTACATACTTTTCAACAATGGAACAATTAGACATCAACCTTACATTGCCAGATGAGGATTATCACCCTAAATCTCCACCTGCACAGGCTGCACTGGCTAGATCGAATCACCCAGCGCCCATTGATTCTACTCTATCTGCAGCGTGAGTGAACGAACTTGAAGTAAAGGAAGAAAACGGTAGGTCCAAAACTGTTCAAATCACACCTCCTCCCCCCGGACCGCTCTTACCTGCTGTTAAGCCTTTGTGTCCCTGGGGTGGCCAAGCGGAGGGTGCTCTGGTGGAAAGCTCCCCTTCGGCGGCCGTGGTCGGACAAAGCGTCCGTCCGCCGCCAATTACACAAATGACGGAACATCTGAGCAGTGGGCGGGAGACCGTGAGTGCAGTGGGCAGACCTAGTGGGCATAGCCAAACAGACACTCACAAGGGACCGTCCACAAACACTCCTAACGCATTGAACAGTGAAACGCGTGGATTCAGTCTTACCCTATTGCAGGATATGGAAGGGGGCGTGACGACAGACTCTCATGTGGAACTATTAGAGCCCCTTGACACTACCCACTCACAACAAACTAAAATTGTGCAAGTAGAAGTATACAACCATAATTTAATGGACGCCCCCCATAGCCCGTTGCAGTCCCCCCAAAATGGTGTTGGATGTTGCGGAAGGGGTGAAATACAAAAGTGAACAACCGCAGGAGAGGGCCCCAGCATCTCAACTCGACGATGAAGACGGGCTCCCTTCACCAGACAATCATGCTAAGGCCCCGAACCAGGAGCAACATATGGAACAAAGATTTCCTAAGCCCCCTCAAGTTGAAAGTACATGCACTCCTTCACACGCAGACTTGCAACTTCAACCGCAAAATGTCCCCAGAAAAAGTCACAAAAAACAAAGTCTAAAAAACAGGAGAAAAATAACGGACAAACCTAGAACTTTACAGAAAAAAAAAGCGCTTCCACATCAAACCCTGCCAAATTCAATGGCAAAATACTTTTTTCAACAAAAAAAGGGGTCCTGATTGTCCAGGAAATAACAACATCGGAGAAATCTCAGACGCAGAACTCTTGGACGGAGTGCTAGACCCACAGGATCTACTGATGGAAACGGAAAAAGAAAAAGAATGCCCTATTTCAACCATCAACTCAGCCTCCCACAAAATTCCTCCCGCTTGATAATAAAAAATGGCACTTTGAAGACCACCTACATTGGACGAAACCAAATTGCTTGATGGCGAATCGAGCTTCACGAAAGCAGTAACAAAACCAGTTCAAAACTTTGGTGCCTTTAAGGATCAAAGCACTAGACCGTTCTTTCCCAACTCGGATACAGTGCAAGACAAAGATGACTCCAGCTAACCAAATTCAAACGAGGTTGACCTCTCCAGCCACCGAGTCCTTCGTAATGATAATAACACTGATACCCCATCGCCCATCGATTTTCACCCCCAAGACCCGAAAAAAGAATCGGTGGCAACCCAGACCTCTTTTTCAAAACCTAGATAGTCTAGAGACGATAGGATTTCTGGGAGGACCTGTGACGAACAAGAAGGGGGTTCTCAGGAGAGGAGACGGAAGGACAATCACTATGTACCCCCAGAAGCTCAGCGTATTGTAGTAAAGGAGTTAAGTATGCACAACGTCAGCGAGGAATTGTGTGCATCTAACGCAGCACCCCATCACAGAAGACCTAGAATATCAGAGTTGCAATTAAATAAAGATACCCCCACAAAAAAAACGGATTTATTAACAATAATGTCCACCATGACTATAGCCTTAGCGCCCTTTTTCAAACTATATGAGGCAATAAACGATACATTAAGAGATCATTCAACGTTGATAGCCTTAATGCACACTAAACTTATCCATTTAGATGGATATATAACTGCCAAGGAACAACTCAAACCAAGCTTAAGACACCAAGGGTGCATGACGGATCCCGAAGAAAGCACTCAAATGCTCTCCAAACAAGTTTCCGAACCAGAGGTACTGTTTAGTTCAGAAGACCGTCTATCTCACAACGTCGGTCCAAGGATCACCTTCATCTAACTGTCCAAACAGGAAAGAAAACTACTGGTTGTCTTGAAAACAGGAAAATTCCAATATCAACCTCCCACAACGAAGTGACACTAAAAAGCAGCACTTGCTTAAAAAAAAGTGGAAAAGATCTAAACTCTTCAACGATTGACCTGACAGAACAAATCCAACCAAATAAAAGAAATGGATGTGTAGTGCTGGAATTGGAGCATCCAATACAAACATCAAGTTCAAACAACAAAAGCCAATAGCTTGGCCAGAGACTAACCATAGAAGAAACAAATAGAGATTTTGCTATCTTTGAAAACACCAAAAAGAAATCTGGTGATCAAAAACAAAGTGGCAAATCTGGAGCATTACCTAAGTCGGCCAACCTAAAATGAAAAGTAACTGAAGAAGTGATAAAACCATTAGTAAAAAATTGTCTCGATGCCACAAGACAACAAAGAAAAAAGTACAAGTACCCAAAAGCTTACACAAAAAGACACCCAAGAATCAAGAGCACCGTCCACATCTAGAAGCTCTCCTGAAACAAGCGTGGACTTAATGGATATGAGTCAATGTTCGATCGAAGAATCCGACCTCCCACAATCGCCCGAAGACCACCAGCTAAATCCACCAACGTCAGATTGCGCTCCATCAAACCAATCTAAGGAGCCCGAAGACGCAACTGACCATAATCGCTCCCCCGAATTTCTGACTATGGCGAAAAAAAGAGAAAGGCTTACGGAATGTAGGGCCCCAGGCTACAATGATGAAAGGGAGCACCATGCAAGCCCGGAAAGGACCGGGGAAAGGCTTTCAAGATTCTGGCGCGATAAAACAGTCCCCAAATGCAATCGATACAGATCAGTCTCAAGAGAAAAACGCGAAAGACACATGAAAGAGACAACTGGAGAGAAGAGAAGCTCTAGATATAGACAATCTGACAAACATTGCTCTGGCAAAGACACAAAAACGCATAAGGTAGAGGACCGTCGCCCAGCGAGAGAACTAAACAAAGGCAATCGGGCCTTCAAATTGGAAAAAATATTTGACAAAAATAACAAAAAAATCATAATAAACATAAAAACAATATTGGCCTTATTCCAATCGATGCCGAACCTAAGACAATAGCGTACAGATGATTTAAGAGTCAATTGAGTTTTGTGAGGAAGGACGTTTCGATCAAGTGTATCTTCACATTCCATCTTCAATGGTAAGAAGAATGCTGGCAGACTCAACTGAAAGTTTCCTAGCACTGGGTTACGACCTAATGGAATTAAATAAGGATTCCAACCAGAATAACGGGAAGTTAATCACAGAAAAAGAGAAACCAGCAGAGCCTAAAGAACCATACATATCATACGCAGAATATCTCCAAAGAGCGAAATTAGAAAGATCAATAGACAAACAGAACATTGATAGGCCCTTGTTAAAGGATAATACGGAAAAGAAAAAGAACCCAGTCGAGAACAAGGACGTCCAAAGGTGCGCTGGGGAAGCCACTATAGATAAACAATATAAAGACCCTCTGGGCGTGGGCAGAAAGCCGAAAGGCCCCCAAACTACATTCAAAATTACCTTTGAACAAGAACCAACTGGAGAAACCAATGATGGAAAAGAGCATGCTAACAAACCTACTTCACCACGAGGTAAGAACAACGAGAGGTGGTTCTGGCTGGCAAAGGCCTTGACTGCCGACCAACATAAATAGCAATTCGACCCGGGAACCCAGAGGCAAGACCGACAAAAAGAAGAGCAACAATTCAGGACCATGGTCATTGCCTCTTGGAATACAAGAGGGTTTTCACATCTAACAAAACCCAGCAATGTAAACTTGGGGAGGTTTGACATCATTTGTTTTCAAGAATCATGGCTAATGAGAAAACCGTATTTAGACGGTTACGAAAAAGCCATATCACCAGCAGCGAAAGGGAGGCCCACTTTGGGATTGTTAACTGCCATTCGAAACGGTCTTGGCCTGGAACTAAAAGAAACTGTTGTGAGCCACCCCCTCATGTTGGCAACCTGGATAACCTGGCAAGAATGAAGCAAACTTGACTGGGTCACCCCTAAGCTAACGACCAAGACGACTTTGGGGAAAAGTTCCATTATAGTGATCAACGTCTATTGAAACACGTAAGTCGTAAATAAGAAAAACTTTCTGAAACTAGTTGAAAAGACCATTGACGAGGCACGTACAAGTCATCAAGCAACCTATATAATTGTCTGTGGAGGTCTGAACGCCACTTGTACAAACATTGATCAAGATGCAGTCGAAAGAATAGTGAAACAACATCAAACACCAGAGGAACTGCCTGGTCCAAATTAATGGCCTGTAGAGATCTCCATAATTTGCATCTGTAAGACTCCACTGGTCCTCAAATACCATCTTGGGAAAGGGATGGCCAAAGTGCTACTATCGATTACATCTTTACATCAAGAGAATTCCTTTCACCCGTCACGTCTTTTCAAGTTCTAAAAACAAATAAGTGCGACCATAATTTACTTAGTTACATGGAAAGCAGCAACACAAAGAAAAGATTGAATGACAACAGACGTTGAAAGGAGTTCAAATGGGACCTGCCTAAAAATAACAGAAGCAATGATTACATCATTCACTAAGCAATATAAAGAATTAACAAACACGGATCATTGTGTCAACACGAGTCAGGGCGTGGACTATCAGCCATTATTGATGCATTACCATCATAGAATCGACCACTCGAAGAACAAAGTATTCAAGCATCTTTTATGTTTTTGATGAGCTGGTGGCCGACAAATAGAAAACAATGAGACGGGAGAAACGCCAAGCACTGAAGAGCGGTGCAAAAGGCTTCAGGGAGAAGGCAGCTAAAATTGTAAACACCTATAAGAACTGGCTATTGTTCCATAGAAGTAAACTTTATCAGATACCGAGATGCTTAAAGCCATTTGTGGTCAGAAAACGAATGAATTTTAGTCCCTGATAAGGCAAACATCCTCAGTAAACCAGGAAGCCCTACAAAACAACATTGGTGAGGAAACCTGGTTTTGCCACTATGAGTCTTTTCTCCACTCCGAGCATAATTGACAAAAAATACCCATCTGAGCTAGAAAATCCTTGGAAAATCCCACACGAAGAAGATCTTATAAATAAAAAGATATCCAAACTGAACAGGTCTAGAGCCCCAGGAACCGACAGGATCAGAAACATCGATCTCAAAGAACATCAAGAAAAATGGGTGCCTCTTCTATCGGAGATCTTCAAAAGGAGCGTGCAGACTAAATCAGTTCCTCCATCATGGAAATGCGCTACAGTCATCCCGATTTTCAAGAAAGGCGCCCGCAATTGTCCTAAGAACTATCGTCCAATAGCGCTTTTGGACGTAATAGGCAAGCTATTTGGATCCTTCTGTTCAGACGACTTCCAAGACTGGGTAAACACAGCTGCTTGCTCTTGACTCTTTCCAAACAGGATGTGTTAAAGAGACTGGTACATCTGCTAACATCCTTATACTTAGGTCCCTAAAGGGAAAAATAAGACGGCAGCCCAAGGATTTTCAATGCTTTTATTGACTTGGTCCAAGCATTCGAATAAGTCGATCGCGACCGTCTTTGGCAGAAAATTACCCGGTGAAATTGTCCTAAATCAATACTGGAACGGATCCAAGCCCTCTATACTGATACAAGTATGAACATCAGGATAAACGGGGAAGGCTTCTCTCTGAGAGTATTAGTACGCACAGAGGAGTTAAGCAGGGATGTCCCCTACCCCCAACCCTCTTCAACGCGTACCAGGGCGACTACCAATATTCAGATGAGAACATTGGCTCATTTCCACCAACATTAGGAGACGTCAAGATATCACGTCTCTTCGAAGGGATTGTGTCCTCCGACATATTCCTCACCTTAGATATCTCCTTCCTGCTGGCCTCGGAAAATTTTTTCTCTAGAGGGCGCTGCGCGTCGACGTCCTCCGAGTCGATGTCCCTCGACAGCCGCCGTATCGACGTCATCCTGCCTATAAAGGCCGCGCGCAGCGTCTGCTGCTCAGTTCCGTTTTTCCGCGCTTACTCAGTGCCTCGGAATACCGTTGCTCAGTTCTTAGTCAGATTAATCCTATTTACCTCGAGTTATTCGATCCGTACTCGATGGCTTCCTCGTCGGAACCGACAACTCCTCGATCCGGCTTCAAAAAATGTCGAGATTGTGGGAAAAAGATGTCGTTGACCGATCCTCACAGAATTTGTCTGTGGTGCTTGGGAGCTGAACACCATTGTTCGGAATGCGAGGACTGTATGTCCATGACAGCTAAGGCCCTGAAGGAGCGTAGGGGGAAGCTGGAGAAAGGTAAGACTTTTAAAGCTTCTTCTTCGTCGACGAAGTCGAGACATTCGTCTCCTCGTCACCATTCGCGCTCCAGGTCTCGGAGTGGGTCTCATCACTCCTCGAGATCGAAGCACTCGAAGAGGAGACGTCGAAGATCCCCTTCTCCGTCTTCCTCTTCCTCTGTTTCGCCAAAAAGAATCCCTTGCCCCACGAAACATAGTTCCCGGGCTGAATGGGAGGAATTCCGAAAGAATATGATGAGCGTCTTCGAGAAAGCGGCCTCGACCCCCTCGAAGACTGCCGAGAGCGATGCTCTGGTCGAAAGACCCGAAGGTCAAAAACGCTGCGAGTCGCAGTACCCGGCGAAAGAAACCTCTCGAGCGCGTTTCGAACCCTCGAGCAGGACTATGACCTCCAAACCTTCCTCGAAGGTTCCGTCGACGCCGTCGACGAAGGTTCCGTCGAGGTCGATGTCTTCGACGCCGTTGTCGAGGGGACCTTCGACACACGGGTCTGTCGACTCGACGCCGGCCTCGACACCGGCGTCGACACCAAAAAAAGTCACGGTTACCACACATCCAGTGACTATCCCCAGGCCCTCGACGTCGATGGCGTCGATATTGTCGAGTAGAATTCCAATTCTGTCGAGGTCCTCGAGGCCTCCACCTCTGTTTTCGACGCCACGCTCGAAGCCTTCGACGTGGGCGTCGACGACATCGACGCTTTCGAGGCGAATAATGACAAGTTCGGCACCCTCTGCCTTGGAAATGGGATTTACTCCCTTTATGAGTTCAGAACAATTGAGAAATATATACTCAATTTTAGAAGAGGGTGATTTGTCTGAGCAAGACACATTTGAGTTACAGGGACCTGTAACCCCAGTTAGAGAGGAATTTTCCTCTGAAGAGCGCAGATTAAAGGATCTTCATGATTCTTTACATGAGGCAAGTGGGTTAGACACTTCCCCTGAGGTGGAGTTTGCTAAGCCAGACCCGGGGGAGCATGCTGAAACCCCCTACAGAGCCTTAATGGCCAGGATTACAGAGTTCATGGGGTGGTCTGCACCTTCACAATCTTTCCAACAAGATGACCTCACGGATATTCTTGACAAAGGCCCACAAGAGGATCCTTAGGTGCCCTTTCATAAAGCTCTTCAGAGAAAGATCATGACAAACTGGGAAACCCCAGATGTAATACCAGCAGTAAATAAAAAACTGTCTACAAAGTACAGGGTTTCTTCCACAGACCCAGAGTTTTTGTCTAAACACCCATCCCCAGAAAGTCTGGTGGTACAAGCAGCATCCTCTACCGATGTCAAGACGGCTTATCCTACAGTCCCACAGGACAGGGACGATAAAAAATATAATGCTATGGCAAAGAAAGTCTTTTCAGCATGTAGCATGGCGTTAAAGTCTGTTAATGCTACTTGCATCCTTGCTAGGTTCAGCCATACACTTTGGGAGTGTGCTTCTACAGCGGCTGACTGCATCCCGGAGGGAGAAGAAAGGGATGCGTTCCTGAATATTATACAGGACGGTAAAGACGCTATGTGCGAATCCCTCCAGACGGGCATTGATTCGGCTGACCGTATCAGCAGAGCAATGGCGGCAAGTACATCAACCAGGAGATTCGCTTGGTTGAGAAAGTCGGGTTTTGCCCCAGATGTGCAAGCCAGGCTCTTGAACATGCCATTCGATGGCTCTTCTTTGTTCGGGAAAAAGGCGGATGACAGTTTAGAGAAACTGCAAACTTCAAAAGCTGCATCAAAATCCCTAGGAGCTGCAATCCGTCAGACTCCTTTTCGTCCCACAGGAACCTCTGCGAGGGGCAAGTCCTTTCGCTTCTTCTCCGCATTCGGAAGAGGTAGAGGACGACCGGCTCAAAGGGGTCAAAGAAGAACTACCCAAGGTGGAGGGGGGTAGATATTCTAAAGCCGCAGCAACAGCAGGTGCCTCTTTACCATCGGCATCTGCATCAGCCGCCCCAAAACCACTCTGAGGACTCCCCTCACAGGACACCTGTAGGAGGCAGGTTGACTCAACATCTGACGGTATGGCAGGCTATCACGTCAGATGCTTGGGCATTGGAAACAGTCGCCCAAGGTTACTGCCTGCCTTTCCTACGTATACCTCAGAGTCATCCACCGGGGATCAGCTCTCAGAAAGCTCCAGATCCGCTCCTCTTGCAGGAAATTTTGGACCTGCTAGAGAAAGGTGCCATAGAACCGGTACCTGTAGCGGAGAGGAACAAGGGCTGGTACTCCCCTTACTTTCTCATTCCGAAGAAAGACGGAGGACTGAGACCCATCTTGGACTTGCGAGAATTGAACAAATTCCTCAGAAAAGACAAATTCAAGATGGTCACACTTTCTCAGATCCTCCAGGCCCTTCAGTTCCAGGACTGGTTGGTATCTCTGGACCTTCAGGACGCTTATTTCCATGTGCCTATCCATCTCAAACACAGGAAATACCTGAGGTTCGCAATTGGCAACTCTCACTATCAATTTTGAGTGCTGCCATTTGGGCTGACCTCCGCCCCGAGGGTCTTCACCAAGTTAATGTCGGTAGTGGCTGCAAGTCTAAGGAGGGAAGGGATTCACGTCTACCCCTACCTGGACGATTGGCTGATCAGGGCTGTTTCTCCGGAACAAGCTCAGATCCAGCTAAATCACGTGTGCCACTTCCTTCACAGACTGGGCTTCTCCCTCAATTTAAAGAAGTCACAAATGATACCATCGCAGAGACTCCAGTTCATAGGAGCGATCCTGGATACTTCCCTGGGAAAAGCCTCGCCACCAGAGGTGAGGGCTCAAGATATTCTACAGATGGTTACCAAGTTCCAGCATGCCCAACGTCTCCCAGCCTTCGACTTTTTGAGGTTACTAGGCCTCATGGCATCCTGCATCTTCCTTGTGCCAGAGGCTCGCCTGAGAATGAGATCCCTCCAGTGGGCACTGAGGACTCAGTGGTCACAATTCTCAGGGAGAATGACAGATCTTCTTCAGGTTCCCGGCAGGGTGGCTCGAGACCTTCAGTGGTGGGCCTGTCAGGAGAACATTCTGAAAGGAGAACAGTTTTGGCAACCCTGGCCGGAGATAACAGTAGTCACAGATGCCTCACTCACGGGGTGGGGAGCCCACGCCAACGACTTGACCATCAGCGGTCGTTGGTCTCCATCGGAGTCCAGACTACACATCAACCTGTTAGAGCTGAGAGCCATCAGACTTGCGCTGAAGGCTTTCCTGCCAGCTGTACAAGGGAAGAAAGTCCTGATAATGACGGACAACACGGTGGCCATGCATTACCTCAACAAAAGAGGAGGCGTAGGATCACTACCCCTGTGCAGAGAGGCGATGCAGCTCTGGTTTTGGGCAATCCAAGAAGGAATCTCTCTATCGGCAGTTCACCTAGCCGGAGAGAAGAACTTGACAGCGGACGCTCTGAGCAGGCAGAACACACTCTCCCACGAGTGGGAGCTAGCTCAGGAAGTCCTTCAAGAGATCTTCGCCCTTTGGGGAACCCCTCAGGTAGATCTGTTCGCCACCAGCCTAAACAGGAAATGCGACCTGTTCTGCTCAAGGGAATTTCCTTCGAGAGGAGCTCTGGGAGACGCGTTCATAGTGGACTGGGAGTTTCCGCTTCTGTACGTGTTCCCACCAGTCCCTGTCATTCCTCAAATGATCAGGAGGTTGAGAAGATTCCGGCGAACCATGATCCTAATTGCCCCGGATTGGGCCAGGAGAACGTGGTACCCGGACCTTCTAGACTTGTCCATCTGCCCTCCAATTCGATTTCCACTCAGAGAACCTACTCTCACAGAATGGAGGTCAGGTTCTCCATCCAGACATCAAAACCCTCAACCTTCACGCTTGGCTTCTGAACGGCTGAGGTACAAGGATTGGGACCTCCCTGATGATGTTATGGAGGTGTTGCTTTCGGCAAGGAGGCCAGCAACAAAGTCTTTATACCGCTGCCGTTGGAACAGATTTTGCAGCTGGTGTAGAGAACAGAATATCGACCCATTTTCACGTGGTACACCAATGGTTTTGTCCTCCCTACTATATTTGGCAAATTCAGGCCTTCAAATTGGCACCATAAGGGGTTTCTCGCAGCGCTATCCATCTTTAAGCTTACTGCGGAAGAACCATCCTATTTCAAATTACCCTTGGTAATACAGTTTCTAAAGGGGTTAACCAATGTTTATCCCCCAAGACCATTCCAAGTTCCCCTATGGGATTTAAACTTAGTACTAACTTTCCTGATGGGTACACCTTTCGAACCTCTCCATTCTTGTTTGTTAAAATTCCTTACCCTTAAAACTGTTTTATTAATAGCGCTTACATCTGCTAGAAGGGTGAGCGAATTACAAGCTCTTTCTTGTAAACCCCCTCATACAATCTTTCACAAAGACAAAGTTGTCCTGCAAGTGAAGCCTAATTTCCTCCCAAAGGTGGTTTCTGAATTCCATATCACTCAGAAGATTACCCTACCATCTTTCTATCCTCCTCCTCACCCGGGGAAAGAGGAAGAGAGGTTACACAGACTAGACCCTAGGAGGGCTTTAAGTTTTTACATTAGTAGACCAGCCAGGATAAGACAGGCAGACCAGCTGTTTGTAGGTTACACAGGTCACAAGCTGGGGTTACCAATAACTAAGCAGACCATTTCCAGATGGATCATTCTAGCCATTCTGGAATGTTATAAACTGGCAGGGAAAGAGCCCCCTCAAAACCTTAGGGCTCATTCGAGCAGAGGTATTGCAGCTTCATCGGCCCTCAAAAGAGGTGTGCCGGTTAAAGACATATGTGCGTAATCGTACACTGAGGAAGATTGGTGGTCTAGACTGCTAAGTGGGGAAAGAGTTCAATGGGTAATAGCAGTGGTGGCGTTCTTTCGAAAATTGGATTTGGGAAACAACACAGTGGTAACTTGAAGAATTTAAGAAGTTGGGCTTCATTGTTCAGCCATTCTACGCAGGCCTACTTTCCCCACTCCTGTGTAGCTAGAAGAAGTCAAAGAACTTAAAGGAGACATATGGAGTTAAAAGATGTTAAAGACTTTAAAGTAGATAATTTCTCTTTCACAGGATGTTTATGGATTCTAAAGTTTAAAAGATGTGAGTGAAGATTTCTTGTAAAAATTGTAAATCAATTAAACAAGTAAATAAACAATGAAAAGAAAAGGAATAAACCATAATTAATAGGAGGAAGGAAAAATGAAACCAGGAGCTACCACGCTGTTGCCGCTGGGTTGCGTCTTTATATGTATGCAGATGTCTCCTGACTTTTCCCGTGACTAGACGATATTGAGCAAGACCCCTTGAAGACATTAAATCATGTATAGAACAAGTTGGGCCTTGGATGTCTTTAAATTGTCTGCTACTTAACGCACACAAAACAGAGGCATTGTTTTGCCAACAGAGTCCCACCCGGACACTTGTGTCACCTGTCCCTGTGACCTTGGGAGAAATAAGAGCGCTTTTGCCTTCTATGGGCACTTGTTCCGCCCCAGTTACATTTGTTTGGAACTTAAGTGTCTGGTTGTACGCTGACCTTTCCTTTTCAACCCAGATAAATCAACTTACAAGCAGCTGGTTCTTCCAGTTAAATTCTCCCAAACGGGTAATCAAATATTTTAGTTTTCCAGCCAGCATTCAAGTCATGAATGCTTTCATCTTGAGTCGCCTGAATTATTGTAAGACCATCTACCTTGGCTTTTCAAACTTCATCTTATTCAGATTGCTGCTGCTCGCCCCTCCTACATCTGAATAGACAGGCTCATATCTCCTCAGTTCTTATAGATTTGCACTGGCTGCCTGTGGCTAGAAGGATTGAATTCAAGATACTCTGTTTGGTTCACAAAGCTTTCTATCATAACGGACCTAATTTCATCCATGAATGCTTAGCGTGATATATCCCTGGCAGACGATTCCGATCTGTCTGCCAATTTGTTGGCAGTGCCGAAGATCAAATACCAGTGTTGGGGTGGCACATCTTTTGATTTTCTTGCTCCTAAACTATGAAATACCCTCCCTCCCCATCTTCGAACAATTTCGAGTCACTTGGAGTTTCGATGCAGGCGGAAGACCATGTTGTTCCCGAGATATGGTTTATTATCAGTCTGGAAAGCAGGTGTTGTCTTTGATGTGTTAGCGCCTTGATGCCTCCTCCAAGGCGAGTACTGCACTCTACAAATATAATACCATACCAAGACGGTTGGCTTGCTGTATCTGGACAGCTTGAAAAAGGTGCCGGGATTGGCTCTAAAGTGGGCAAACTACAAGGAAGGGAGAAAGTCACAGGTATGAACCAGCAGACAGCCTCAGGAGCCTGGCCTGACTCCCATTGGTACCACAGGAGATGTGAGAATAGATTGCAGGCTCCTAGCCAGCAGAAATAAACCCTGATCCATTTGAACCCACCTCAGTATCCCAAGGGAAAACATTTAAAAAGGCACTTAGATATGTCACTTCTCGCCTTGATACAGAGATTGACGATTCTGACCATTAAAAACTCAGATATGGATTCCAAGATGGCGGCCGAGTCGGGCAGGCGTGCGTGAGCGTAGCTCCGTCCCCCAGCTCGGGCCGCGACTATAAAGAAATAAAATAATGCAGGCGCCTAGCCCTCTTAGTCGCGCCGACCTCCGACGGATGAAGGAAGGAGAGAATCCCCGCCGAAGCATTCACCCTGGAACCGACGGAGCGGAACATAGGTCCCGGGCGGCTCGGGAAAGTCTTCCTGCCGGCGCCGAGGCCTGGACAGAGCAGAGACCCGGAGCCCGCCCACGCGAGGGCCCTATCGGACCAACGTAGGTCCTCCATCGGAGAGACGAGGATCCAGGCAGAGGACCCCACCCCGGCGAGACGCCTGAGGACTGAAGCAAGCAGAATCCGGGGACCCTACAACCCCTGGCGAGAAGAGGACCGAACAAGAGAGGAGACGGAAAGGCGGGAGGACCCGCACGCCAGCCCGGGCGCGAGTGAAGACTCCAGAAGCGATCAGTGGGATACAGCGGAAACGAGCGATCCGGCCGGAGACACAAAGAAGGTACGAGGAGGGGAGGAGAACAGGGGATATTCGGTGAGGGATAAGCCCCCAGATAAACCCGGCGAGCCGCCTCGGCGCGCTGGGGGCCAAGAAGCGAAGGATCCCCCCCCCATCCCCCACCCCCGAATTTAGAAAGGCCCGGAAATAGGAGCTTCTCCCCCCTACAGTAACAGAGACTTGCTCTGCCCCCCTCGAAAGCACGGAGACAGGAAGGAAACCCCTTCATACTACCGCTAAATTAACCGGGGGGTCCCCAAAAGCCCCTCGAGGGACAGATCCACAAGCCATACAACAATGCCAAAAACAGGGAGACCTGAACCCGGGGAAAGACTCCGTAGAAGAAACGGAATTATATAACACGCAAGACGAGGAGAAGCTCAAGCAGAAACCGAGGGGAAAGATTCACGCCACAAAGAAGCTAGACACATGTCCAAGGCCAGGACGAGGGTGGGGTCACAGGCGACGAACAAAAACTGAGCCAAACAGGCCCAGGATCTGACCCATATCTGGGGAATAGGGACAGCAACGCCAAAACAATTGTATAAACAAAAAAACAAAGGGGGAGACTCCAGAGAGCAAAACAAAGACACAGATATGGCCTCAAGGGACGACAGGACATCCTGATTTAAATAATTTCAAGACCAGTTCATGGCCACTACTCAATCGCAATTCGACAACATGAAGGGAGAACTGAAATTGGCAGTCCAGGAACTAAAAAAAAGACATAGAATCCTTAGCAGAGAGGACGGACAACCTGGAAAGGACGGTCCAGACCCTGGACGAAGAGTCCCTCCAACAAGCAGACGCACAAGACCGCCTAGCACGCCGGGCTTTAGAACTAGAATCACAATGCGAAGATTTAGAAAATAGATCCAGAAGATCTAATATACGCATTAAAAATATGCCGGAAACGGTAAAGGAAAAAGACCTTTGCACGGCAGTACAGCAAGTTTTTCAAGACATTCTGAAGGAGGACCCAGGGCAAGATATTCTCATCGATAGAATACACAGAGTAGGCCCACGGAGAGCTGGGGACCCCAGGTCCCGCCCAAGAGACGTCCTAGTGGCGATGACACTCTATATGCAAAAGGAACGAATCCTGAGGAAGGCAAGGGCGATAGAACAAATAAGAATGAACGGCAAAGAAATCCTGCTGTTCCAGGACCTAGCGCAATCCACACTCAGAAAGAGAAGGGAAATGAACCAACTCACCAAAATCCTAACTGAAAAACAAATCCGGTATAAATGGACATTCCCATTTGGCCTCCTATTCACGTGGGAAGAGAGGCAACGTCGAATCACTACTTGCGAAGAGGGACTCAAGATAATGGGACGCCACGAACAGGAGTCAGAGTCCGCAAAAACGAGAGATCCCCAAAAACAAAGAAGACAGCCGAAGGGCTGGCAAACAGAGAAAAGGAAAACTAGACTTCATCCGGAGTAAAACTAACCATCCCAGAGAAAAGAACTTTATCGCAAGATCGGAGAGAGAGGTAACGTAGGCATGGATGAGATAGCCAGGGCAGGCGCCTGCCGGAAAGCGCGGCAGAGCCCCGGGACCGCCTAGGAATCAACTCCACCAGCAGGGTTTAGGAGCCCCTGCGAACAGTTACCCTGAGAAGTTAGAGGGCATGGAGCGAAGGCGACACGCCAGAGCAACCATAGGGCCCAGGGCCCTCCTCAGGGACAAAGTTGGGGGGATTGAAAGGGCGGGGGGATGGGAGGGAGTTCAGGGTCAAGTTGGGAGGGGAAAAGACTCAAACACTGGTACCGATACATACAACAGCGACCCACAGGATAGCCCAAGTAAACCAAAACGATCACACACGAAAGAATGGGGCTGAAAATTCTAACATACAACATCAGAGGGCTGAACATGCCTGTAAAGAGGAAAAAAACTGAGCACTTCCTACACAGAGAGAAGTTTGACATAATTACACTCAAAGAAACGCACATTCAAAAGAAGAGAAAGAACCAACTCCAAATAAGAGGCTACAAACAAATCACACAATCCAACGTTGAGGAGAAAAATAGAGGAGTACTCATTGCCTTTGCGAACCATCTTCAGGTCCGAATCATAGCAACTATATCGGACAAAAACGGCCGCTTCGTCTTTGTGAAGACCCAGATAGATAACCGAAAACTAACCATCGCAACACTATACGCTCCAAATACAGGCCAGGAGGGATTCATCATAGACACAGTCAACAAACTGGAAAACTTTGCGGAAGGGGAAGTGATCCTCTCAGGAGACTTTAACCTTGCTTGGAATCAGAAAGAAGACCCCAAAAGGACCCAACAGGGCACCCCATCACCTACGCTCCAACAAGCAATGCAGAATCTAGCACTAGAGGACATATGGAAAAGACTCAGAGGCTCAACTGAAGGCTATACGTATCATTCACACGTACATGACACAAGCTCCAGGATAGACTATATATGGGCGGAGAAGTACAGGACATCGAAAAAGGTATAATGTCACTCTCAGATCACGCCCCTCTATGGATAACCCTACAAAATCTGCGAAAACCATCGGGACTATGGCGCTGAAAGCTACCAAGAGAAATAATACAAGACACAGTGGCCAGAGAATCAATCAGAGAAAATATAAAGGAATACTTTGAACACGACGACACCCCGGACGTCTCCCCAAGCACCACCTCGGAAGCCTTCAAAGCAGTGATAAGAGGCCGAATCATTTTGTTAAAAGCACAAAAGGATAAACTCTCATACAAATGGGAAGATGAACTGGGGAAAAAATTGGAAGAAATAAGAGAAGAAATGACTAAAAGCACCTCCAAGAAAATAAAGAAAGCATACCGACACATCCAGAGACAGATAGAACTGATAAGGACCAAAAGAGCCGAAATTCAACTACTACATTTAAAACATTGGTACGTGATGAAATCAAATAAAGCAGATAAATTACTAGCACGACAATTAAAAGGTAGACGGCAAGAGCAAACAGTGAAAACCCTAATCGACGACCAAGCAACCAAGAAAACACACAGACGAAAGACATTAAAGAAATATTCTGAGATTACTACCAGAAACTGTATACCTCCCAATGCCCGAGCGAAGAAGCCCAGAAGGCATTCCTATCAGAGATAACTCCTCTCCCAACAGTATCACAAACAGAAAAAGAGGTACTTGACGAACCGGTCACAACGGAGGAGGTGGCAAGGGCAATAAGGGACTTCCCGAAGAATAAAGCACCGGGCCCAGACGGCTTCATGGCCGTGTTCTACAAAAAGTGTGCGGAAATCTTAACCCCATATTTAACCACCCTATTCAACACTTTCAAGGCTACAAACCACATAGCCATGTCCATGAACGAAGCAAAGATACTAGTCTTCCACAAAAAAGGAAAAGATCCAGAAAAACCAGACTCGTACCGCCCAATTGCCCTAATCAATGTCGATGCCAAACTCTACACAAAGGTCCTCACAAAGAGACTGGCCCCCCCTGCTCCCTAAATTAATACCAAGAACAATCAGGATTTATCCCTGATAGGAAAACTCATGACAATATCAGACGAATAGTACATCTCATTGAGAAAACCGGTATAAAGGAAATCCCCTCGGCAATAATATCGTTAGACGCCGAAAAGGCATTTGACCGGGTGGAATCGACAATGCTATTTGCTACACTACGGAAAAGGGAAGAACTTCATAAACATGATTCAGGCCAATTACAACTCCCCGAAGGCCAGGATTGCGGTCAACGGGGAACTATCAGAGCCCATCAGAATTGGAAGGGGTACTAAACAAGGATGCCCTCTGTCACCCCTACTGTACGCAATCTTCCTAGAACCACTTCTAGCAAAGATCAGAGCGACCCAGGAAATAAGGGGCATAGAAATGGGAGGTCATATGCACAAGACAGCGGCATATGCGGACGATATGTTGATGACCATGGCGGACCCAGGCAATACACTCCCCCTCCTCATCCAGTAGATAGACGAATTTGGGAAAATATCGGGCCTGAAAATAAATAAGCAGAAATCGTCGGTAATGGCCCTGGCAGGAGACAAAGAGGAAATTTACAAAACGACCAAGGACCTACAACTACAAACGGCCGAAGAAGGAGTGAAATACCTGGGAGTAACGTTAACCCCACAGATCGAAGACCACTACAAAGGAAATTACCCCACACTTTTAGAAGAGGTAAAAAGCGACTTAAACAGATGGAATCCGCTCTCAATCTCTTGGTGGGGCAGAATAACAGTCATCAAAATGACGATCCTAGCCAGACTGCTATACCATTTTCAAGCCCTACCCATCCGGATTCGGCCGGCATTTTTTAAGACACTCACCAAAACAATCACCAAGTACATTTGGCAAAATAAAACACTGAGATTGTCACTACAGGTGCTCACAGCACACAAACCAGATGGAGGTATGGCACTCCCCCACATTAAAAAGTACTATGAGACGGCACAACTATTGGTCATACAGGAATGGATCATGGACAATTCAGAGAAATGGTGGGAGGCCCAAGATAGAGCAGTTGCAAGATCAAATCTGCGCCACCTACTATGGAGGAGACCGGAACATCAACACCATAACATCAAACTAAGCGAAGTCATGAGTACCACGATGGAAGTATGGAACAGAGCAACCAAGAAGGAAATCCTCACAATAGATCCCGCTCCGTTTATACCAATCTTCGACAACCCAGACTCCCCCCTCCCCCCCCCCCAGGAATGGTAAAAGGATCCTTTCAAAAATGGCGCGAAGCGGACTGTACTAAAGTGGGAGATATGATGGAGGGACATCAGATCAGGACCTTCAAAGAATGCCAGGAATTGCTGGGCCTCACGGACAGGGACAGCTACCAGTACGAGAAGCTCCACCACTGGCTCACAACGCCAAGAATAACAAAGGCACTGACAAGGGACCTCACTCCATTCGAGACATATATATTGACCCAAACGGATGAAAAGAAATTTGTCTCTTCTCTCTACAAATTCCTAAATGCCCAAGAAGAAAACATCACATGGCAGTACATGAAAAAGTGGGAAAAAACCCTGGGGAAACAAATTACGAGGGACCAATGGACATACACCTGCCAAATAATCCCGAAATGGACAAGGGCGATACAAACGAGGGAAGCCTGGATCAAAGGGCACTACACGCCGGAGAGAATCCACAAAATGTTCCCGACAACTCGAGGGAAATGCTGGAGGGGGTGCGATTCCTTGGGAGATTGGAGACACATATGGTGGGACTGCAAGGAACTGCAACTATTCTGGGGGGAAGTGAAAGCACAAATGCAGGAAATCTTCAAAGACACGGCAAACCTAGAAGAAGTATGGATGTGTGGCATGTGGGCCCCCAGAGACAAATCCCTCACAAGGACACAAAAACAAAACTTTATGGGCTCCCTCATTGCAGTGTGGCTAGCCATACCACAAAAATGGAAACAAAAGTCCCCTCCAACCACGCAAGAGTGGCTACACAGGATCTGGACATTTGTAGCAATGGAAAGGATCACGTACAATATTCAAGGAGACGGACAGCGTCTTGCAACTGATTGGGGGGAGGCAATAGACTACCTGCAAAGTGATTACATGCTGCAATGGTGCCCCCACAATATCCGTATTCTAGACATGTTCACAAGCTAAGACGTTAATAACGGGTGGAGAGGGGGTTGGGGGGGGAGGGGGTTTGTAGGGGACAATGTTGTGTCCCGACGTATATATGTTTGAAAAATGCAAATAAAAATATTTGGGAAAAAAACCTCAGATATGCCACTGACGCCATGCATAAAGCCAAGTATAAAGAATGTTGTATTAATATTGCTGAGCATGATACATGTAACAAGCAGCAGCTATGTGATGTCTTGGCACTGGCAGGCCACTGGTCCGCTCTTTTGGAGTCCGAGAAGCAGTTTTTGAATATTGGCTTCATGGAAGACATTAGAACCATGCGCACAAAACTGGACTGCTAGACTCATAAGAGCCTGTGTAAGGAAAGAAACCTCTCCCATACCCACCACAAATGAGGAGCTTGAGCATTTGTACAGCATCGTCAGCAGGCAAAACACGAATGCAGATCCAACATGGCAGCCTACCTCATCAAACCGCAACAGCTGGGGAGTTTATAATTCAGAGCAAGTCAACCACAGCGCTCGTTCTCCACTTAAACACAGGTAAAGTTGTTTAAACCGTTAGAAGCGCAAAAGGTGATTGAGGAGAGGGGAATGTAGAGAGGTGTGTGAGCCAGACGTCTAAAGCAGGTGGTGCAGAACAGTGTATGGCAGAGTGGCAAAGACGAAGGTTGCTGCGACTAAGATGTGGGCAAGTGGAACGGAGCAGGAAGGGAAGAATGGAGCGTAAGCGGGGAGATTTAAAAGGGGCGTCGCAGTGAAAAACATAAGAATGAGAGGGAGGACGAGAGGTGAAAAGGAGCACAAAGGAGGAGCAACATCAGAAGGAGTGGAGTGGGTGTGAAGAGGTGAAAAGTGTGCATGAGGCGAACATCAGAGAGGAGCAGAAGTGGAGAGGGTAATTGGGGGAAGTAAAGGGAGTGGAACAGCAAGCAGAGGTTGGGAGGAACAGTGGTGGGGTAATAGAAAATAGAGGGGTGGAGAGTACCAGATTAGAGCCATGGTAAAGCATCAAGGAAGTGAAGGTCACAGAGGAGGAAAGAGGGTGTGATAATGAGATGGCCAAGAGTAGCAACAAGAAAATGTAGAGACTGGAGCTCCTGGAGTGATGCATAGTAGTCTCCATAGTCCTCCCTGAAAGCCTATAAAGGGCCTAAAACCGACATCCCCAAAGCCCCCAATACAATCTTGTTAAAGATCTTGAAGTGTCTGACATTAGATGGCCCCAGACCCCCCAAGGCACTCAGGGTGGTGGTGCCGGTTTTTCCTCTGTAGAAGTGTAACATCCTGGCAACATCTACGAAAACCAAGCAAGAAACCACAACTGGCAAGGAACAAGTGGGTGGCACTGAAACACTGAGTGAATTTATCTGCCAGGAAAGCAGGGTCTAATTGAGTCTGAGAGAGAAGAAAGACTAGTGGGCCATGGTCTTATACAAAAGCCTGGTTTGATTGTTTTGTTTAATCCTTACCAGTGACCTCCGCTAAACCCAATCCCTTAGTATTTTTATTTTTTTAATAATAAAAACCTGTTACCCATATAACTAGACTTTGGGTCATCTGCTAATCTCTCGGCTGTGCTTTTTGACATGTGTCCTCCATTTCTAAGATTATAATTGAGATTGTAGAAATTCAGTAAGTTAAATGAAAATAAATGCATTGTCTTCTGGAAATACTAAGTGTTCGATATGTTGGTTGCCTGACGAATAAATGGTGCTTTAGCACTCCTAACAGAAATGCCCCCCCCACCAAAAAAATTAATCTGTTAGAAATGAGATTTTAGTAGTGCACAATCACTGTGGCAACATATTATACAATTATGCTTTCATGTTTCATTCCTAGCCTTCACAGCCCAAAGTCCGAACATAATTGTGATTAAGGAAGAACCATCACATTTTCTTGGTCCACAAGAGCCAGATGAGGCACCAAGCCATCGAACAGGAAGTGAGTATGGAATGTATAAAAACCTGTATGAAAGTAACAATCCTGCAGTTTACTTTTCCTACTGTGATGTAAACCAACTGCATATCTTTCGAACAGGTAATGCTACCACAATCCAACATGAACAGCATCCCACTCTATACTGCGAAGGGACCAAGCCATGCAGAGCAGTTGAGTGTGAACCTCCCTACAAAAGATTACCATTTTCTACAACTCATCCAAGACCCCAAGCAGGGGAGATGCAGAACACCTCTTCTGAACTAACAAATCAATCAAGAAACCATGCAGGTGAGAGACTATATAAATGACTATAGGTTCTATGTGCAAAGTTTTGGTAAAAGCACAACTCTACTTCCACAGCTGAACATCTACCCAGGCAAGGCTTCCCATATTTGCAAAAGCCGTCGGATGACCCTTCATGCAGAATTCTCTTCTTAACAAAAGATCCACACAGGAGACACACATTTTACATTTACTAACTGTGAGAAGAGCTTCACAAAATTGAAATGCTGCTGAACTCAGTTACGTTACCGACTACGTTACTCATGCGGACCCTTCAGTTATTCCTCATTTTGGTTTTGTGTGGAGCAAGTTACCGCTACACAAATAAAAAGGTGGTTTTGTCAAGGTTTGAATTTGAAACTTTCAAGTGGTGGTAATTCCTTTAAAACCATTTATTTTACTGTATTGCGAAGCTGTAAATGATGTCATTGGTTTGTGTTTGCCTGTTCCGGAAACATACCTAAAAATAACTCTTTAAAAGGGGTATCTGTGCAACACTTTCCCTCAGTCACATGCCCCACCTCTTTCAGCACAGTTACAAATTGCCACACCTTGGTGCTAGTTTTCTACTTATTGGCAGGCCAGAAAAGTGTTTATTGTTGCATCATCATTTTTGTTCCAGATGTTCCAATTTCTCATTTCTATCTGTCACACACACAGTATGCCTTATACGAATGACTAAAAGTGACGCATTGCCCAAGGACAAATAACGGGGCAATAAAGGAATGGCTCTTCAACTCGATATTTATGATAATAGAGTTTACACAAATAGGAATTATACTTAATCAGTATGCAGCGCCCTGAAATTGGTAAACGTTCTGCTACAGCTAAAGTAATAATAAATGAGAGACCAATACTGACAAATTTGTTCCAGCTTAAATATTTACTGTAGTGATTCGGCAGCAATAATTATGTAACTTCTGATGCACCGACTCAAAACAAGATTATTGGCACAGCATGAATTTGATGGTTAACTGACAGGATCACAGGTAACCAATTTTTCGCTTGTGTATGGAACTTCAGCCACCGCGTGACTAGGACACAGCCCCATAATGCTAGGATGGGGTTGCTGGTACTATGAGCAGCTGAAGCACCTGTGTCCCTCTGCTCACAAATTCTAATTTTGGAAACAGGGACAGCTGCCTGCGACTGAAGGACCTTCACGCATCCTCTCTTGTCTAGGCCTTCAATACGTTAAAGCATCTGCCATTACTCTTGTACCTTTGCACGATATGTCTTGCACAGTACAACTTCCTGGCAGCTGCACAGTAAATAGTTGGGTCATGTGCATTTGAAGAAGTATCTATGAGCACTTCTCTCATTTTCTTTACCGAATGAAAATTTAGCAGAATTCCTTGTCCACCGATTTTACTGCTATTTTTAACCACAAAGCAGGGGACAGGGGAACCCCCTGCAAACATCCCACCCCCTTTCACACAGGCACTCACCTATAAACTCATACTTGCATTCTAATTGATTCATCGATCCTCGCTCTCATGTATAGATCGCTACATACTTATTTAATAAATCATTCATCATATTACACTTATGCATGTAGCCGTCCATTCATCCTTGTAATGGCATATAGCCTTAAACCTCTAAGATGTAAAATTATTCACACATTCTACCCCAATCTTTCAATTATTAATCCTCACATATGAAGGCTAGCGTCCACAACCGTGTCACTTCACCTGGTTTTTCTTCCTCAGTCAGTTCTTTATCGCTTTTGGGTATCAGTAACAGGTTGTCTGTGGTAGATGGCAAATTGGTAGTCGGCTCTATCTTTTTGATTGGAGGCACCTCTTCAAACAATCGCCAGAGATCTAATATCTCCCTCCTATTGTGGAACTGTTTCCCCTTTTTTTATCAAAAGATCCTCCTTCGGGCCATATTTGGGGCAGACCTTTTCCCTTTAACTCTGTGACCCACTGATCGTGGTACTTCCTAATGCGTTCAGCATATCCAGGTAAACTCTTACAGATATGAGCCAGGAGGCCACGGGTGTCTCTGTCCCCATTGTATGTGGTTGGTTTCTGTAACAATATGTGTATAGATATGTATCTTCTAAAATTCTATGCTTTTCTGACACCTTGGCAATAAAAGGGGTGTGCGGTTGTGTACCTTATACTAGAAATTACTTAGGGGGCACATACAAGAGCAAACCACCTTCTGCACACTACCAATATTTCCAGCACAAATATTCAAAAGAAACAACTTCATTCATTGGGCTTACCACCTTATAATGTTTCCTGGTCACACTTACCCTGGCCACACCATGATCATGCACATTTTACTATCCACTAAAATCATCATAACATGGCTTTGTGTCAACACATATAATGCATATACAATGATAGTCGGTACTTTATGGGAAGTTATCCTTCAATCCCTTTCTCCCCTCCCTTGTTTCACCTAACCTTTCTTTATTTGTTATGAGGTCCCCCTTTTTCACGCAAATCTCTTTTTGTCTTTACTAAGTATTTCACCTATTTTCATTTATAGACCCAGAAAGAATGAAAGAAGAGCATTTACTGCTATATTCACTGTGTCTCCTTTTTCTACCAGACACCTTTATCTTATTCTCCACTTGTTCATATATTCCCAGTACTAGTCAAGATAGCACTATGCGGCGCCGCCTTCTACCCCCTTGCAGAGCTAGGTTCCCATCTCTTTCTCTCTTTTCACCTTTTGATCCTAATGGCCATATGCAAAGAAAAAGGAAAGAAAGTATAGTATTGATTCTAGTGATCCCCACCGTGACCCCCTTTTAAATGACCTCCCAATGAGAGGCAAGAATAGACTCTCCCACGAAGGGGAATAAGGCTAGGACCAAGTGCGGGTGAGCTTAAGAGAAGCTTTATCTAAGTCAAAATAGGGCATGCAAAGAACTCTGCAAACTCCGAGAGCGCTCTGTCTGACAATAGCAAAGACAGGCGTTTTTATTTACAAAAAGTGTCATAGGCACCTACACACTATAGGGGGCACATGTACATGGGGATTGGGTGGCGTCGACTAACTATATGTGCAGCTGTGATGCGTCTCAACGTGGTTGGTGGACACCGCCGGGTGCCAATGTGGGGTGGGCAGGTCAGCTGGGCTCATCCGGGAGGCGTTGTCCGGTCAGGTGTGGTCAGTGTCATTGATGGACGTCTTTCTTGGCTTTCTGCCCAAAGGGCCAGGCACACCCCATTAATTCAATGCTGCCACGTCAGTTGTCCTGTAAATCCTACAATAGGTTATTCTACAGGTTAATATAACACAGGCGGAATGCGCATTAGGTGGGGTACTTTGGTGATACATCAATACAGGGTTGCTGTTATCCTGTTGACTAGGTGTCATAGGCCACGGGTCGGGTCTCAGGGCATGGGGTAAGCTGTCCAGGCTTTGGGTCTCGTTAGAAGTCATGACGGATGCTTTTACACAATGTTGGTGCAATATTAGGTGTCTTCTTTTACAAGCGTCATTAATCTGGGGTGAACTGATGGGTCATGGGACCTATGAGGGGGCACCTCTGGCCTCTGGTTATGGCCGGATTTTGCTGCTGGGCTGTGAATAATTCAGGTGGCTGTTCGTGGCCATGTGAGCTGCGGGGGAATCGTGAATGCCTGAAACGGCTCCAGCCGAATTGGAGGAGGTGAGGCGGTGTCGCTCGGGCCTTTGCTTTCTCTGGCAGGCTTCAGTGGGAAGGGAGGAGAGGTGGCCTTGGATATGCCCACAATGATATTCTTCTAGAAAGCTGCAAACTGTAAAACGAAGGGATTCGCATAATATGAAATGGCTAAGGGGTCACACAACTATAGCATTTTCAGCAGTACATATTAATTTCAGAATTCGTTAACTATATCTACAACTCCATTAGTCACTATACGGTAAGTATCTGCAATATTAGCAGTTTTAGCATCACACTGTAAACACAATACGTGAGGTAGCATTAGGGTTGGTGGAGCACGCAGGAGCAACAGACCAATACGGTTGACAGCAGTAATATACATTAAACCTGTACATTTGCACTTGATGACCTTCTATGTATCTTATTTACATGAGCTCACAATACTGTCGCACTTGTGTTCCTTTGCATTCTAGCAGCATCAGGGTAGTCAGGACATAAGGACTTGGTATCATTCACTTTACATTACCCCAAGAGAGGCACATAGTAGGAGGCCAGGGACCCTGAGTGTATTGTGCATACTGAGGGGGTTTGGGTATTGTGACCATGTGGTCGCACAATGACACATTCTTGGTTCGTACAGGGTTTGTAGATTTCTGACACGGAAGTCGTGCACAAGGGATATCATTGTACTGCAATATATGTATATATGTATGAGCAGTTTCCTGGTGTGGGATTAAGGCTTTTGTTTCATCGAGGACGGTTTACAGTTATTTTCCAAGCCAGCCCCGCTGCCCGGGTCACGCTGAGGCTAATGATGCACTGCGGAAGGTGAAAGATACTGCAGGGGAGGGAGGGTCTCTTTGACCTGACCTCCCATACACATTCGAATGGATTGTGTTCTCTCATGTATTCCTCATCTTATAATATTCGTATCCCAGCTTCAGTTGCTTCGGAATTTTTTTTTCATCTGGGAGCGCTGTGTTCGAGACCGCAGAGCCGAAGTCCCTCGAGGGCCGCCGTCGGGTGTCAATGTCATCCGCTGTATAAAGGGCTCGAGCAGCGCCCGTTACCTCAGTTCAGTTTTTCCGACGCAACTGCTTCGTGTTACGAATGGCGCATCAAGGATTTCTCTGACAATGTCCTCGTCTTCAACTCCCTCCACACCCAAGACAGGGTTAAAAAAATGTCTGAAGTGTGGCAGGAAGATCTCTATAACCGATCCCCATCGGAATTGCCTCTGGTGCCTCAGCGCAGATCATCGGGTTGATGAGTGCGAGTCCTGTCTGGCCATGTCAAATAAGGCTCTTAGGGAACGAAGAGGTAAGCTGGTGGTGGGGGAGGAGAAATATAAGTCTTCGAAAAGACAAAAGGATTTGGACGATTCGGGTAGAAAATCTCATCACGAGTCGAGGAGGTCGAGATCTGAGAGTCGCTCGAGAAAATCTTCCTCTTCGACTAAAAAGTCAAAAAAGCGATGTCATAGGTCTTCTTCCTCCTCGTCCTCTTCTGAGAGGAGAGTAACTTACCCTTCAAAGCACGATTCCCCAGAAAAATGGGAAGCCTCCAGGGCTTCGATGCTTAAAATTTTCGAGAAAGCAGTCCAGACCCCCTCGAAGTTGCCGCGTGATGATCATGCCTCTACTCACTCTAAAAGTGACGGAGGAAAATCAAGATCTAAACACGCAAGGGTTAAAAAAGAGTCAAGAGTTTCTTCAAGGGAAAGTTCCCCGAAGCCTCCGGTGCATAAATCGGGGCTAGCGGAATCGGTAGTCAAAGTCGATGCCAAAACTCGACTCGACAACGTCGACGACCATAGCGTCAATATCGCTGACAAAGATGACGTTGACCCCTTTAGCTGCATCGAAGCCTCCTTCGATTCGACACATTTGAAGCCAGCGTCTACCCCATCGACGCCTTCGATGCCTTTATCGAGGCCTACCAAGACCCAACTCGACTCCATTGTCCATACCTAGGCAAATTCCACCTTCTTTGCCTGAAAAGACTTTCCACCCTCAACCTAGATAGGAATTATTTAGATCCATGTCATCTATATATGAAGAACATTCCTCTGAAGAGGATGGCACTCCAGCTGGAGTTAGATTTGGTGCCAGAGAGCTTCCTGAAGAACTAGTGGACCCACAGTCTAAAATAACTGACCTTTGACTGTCTCCAAAATGCCAGTGGTACCAAAATATAGGCCAGCTTTATCAGATCCAGAATATTTATCTAAACATCCATCTCCTGAAAGTCTAGTGGTGCAAGCTGCAACCTCCACTAGGCAATTAGCTTACCCATCAATACCACCAGACAGGGACGATAGAAAAGTTGATACTTGGGCCCGGAAAGCTTTTTCTTCGGGCAGCAGGGCCCTGAAATCGACTAATGTCACTTGCACATTAGCAAGATATACGTATACCCTGTGGGACTGCATGTCATCAGCGGCTGAACGTATCCCGAAAGGTGAGGAACGGGTTGGTTTCCTGGCTATAGTAAAGGATGGTAAAGAGGCTATGGAGGAATGCCTTCAGTCAGGATTGGACACTGCGGATAGTATAAGCAGGTCCATGGCATCTAGCACAGTCTTGCGAGATTCGCATGGCTAAGGAAATCTGGTTTTGCACCTGATGTGCAGTCTAGATGACTAAATATGCATTTTGACACGGCTTGAGGTTGTTTGGCGACAAGGCGGACAAGAGCTTGGAGAAGCTGCAGACTTCGAAAGCGGCAGCAAAATCAGTGAGCGCCGCTATAAGGCAACCTCAACAACACTCTTACGCAGGCTTATCTTCCTGAAAGAGTCGCCCCTTTCGCTTCTGTTCCTCTTTTGGAAAAGCGAGGGGGCAGGCCAGTCAGAGAGGCCCACAGAGAAAAGCCTTTTGTGGTGGAAAAGGGAGAGGTGCTAGATCAGCCACAGCAGCGGCTACTACCTCCTCAGCCACTGCTGCAGCCGCTGCAAAGCCACTTTGAGGTCTTAACCCACACAACCCCGGTGAAGGCAGAATCACTCGGTATCTGGACGAATGGCGGGGCAGAACATCAGATGCCTGGGCACTAGAGATAGTGACCCATGGTTACTGTCTTCCTTTTCATCAGAGACCTCAAGATCATCCACCGGGAGCCAACCCTGTAAAAATTCCAGACCCGCTCCTTCTGCAGGAGATTTTAACCCTGCTAGAGAAAGGTGCAATAGAACATGTACCTGTAGCGGAGAGGAACAATGGCTGGTACTCCCCCCTATTTTCTCATCCCCAAAAAGGACGGAGGATTGAGACCCATCCCGAGGAGAGAGCTCACCACATTTTGCAGATTGGAATGAAGTTTCAAAATGCCCAACATCTACCGGCTTTCGACTTTCTAAGGTTGCTAGGCCTCTTGGCATCCTGCATTTTTCTGGTGCCAGAGGCCAGATTGAGGATGAGATCCCTTCAGTGGGCCCTCAGGACTCAATGGTCCCAGTTTTCAGGGGAGATGTCAGACCTTCTACAAGTCCCGACCAAGGTGGCTCAAGATCTCCCATTGTGGGCTTGCAAGGAGACTATCCTGAAGGGGGAACCTTTTTGGCAACCATGACCGGAGATAACGGTAGTAACGGACGCCTCACTCACGGGGTGGGGAGCCCACACCAACGATCTGACAATCAGCGGTCGTTGGTCTCCATCGGAGTCCAAACTACACATCAACCTATTGGATCTGAGAGTAATCAGACTAGCGCTGAAGGCCTTCCTGCCCTCCGTACAGGGGAAGAATGTCCTGATAATGACAGACAACACAGTGGCCATGTACTACCTCAACAAGAGAGGAGGTGTAGGATCATTCCCACTGTGCAGAGAGACGCAATGCAGCTCTGGTTCTGGGCAATGCAAGAAGGAATCTCTCTATCTGCAGTACACCTCGCCGGAGAGCTAAACATGGCGGCAGACGCTCTGAGCAGGCAGAGCACAGTCTCCCACGAATGGGAACTAGCTCAGGAAGTCCTTCAAGAGACCTTCACCATTTGGCGAACCCCTCAAGTAGATCTGTTCATGACTGGGCCAACCGGAAGTGCGAACTGTATTGCTCAAGGGAATTTCCCCCAAGAGGAGCTCTAGGGGATGCGTTCGTAGTGGACTGGGTATTTCCACTCCTTTACAGGTTTCCTCCAGTCCCCGTGATTCCTCACGTAATCAGGAGGTTGAGAAAGTTCAGGAAAACCATGATCCTAATTGCCCCGGATTGGGCCAGGAGGATGTGTTACCCGGACCTTCTGGACATGTCCATCTGCCCTCCAATACGTTTTCCACAAAGAGAGGATCTTCTCTCGCAAGAGGAAGGTCGGGTTCTCCATCCAGAGGTCAAGACACTCAGACTTCACGCATGGTTTCTGAGAGGCTAAGATATAAGGATTGGGACCTCCCAGATGACGTAATGGAGATCTTGCTTTCGGCCAGAAGGCCAGCAACAAAATCCCTGCATCGGTGTCGTTGGAACAATTTCAGTAACAGGTGCAAGGATAAGAATGTGGATCAATTTCATTGTAATACTCCAACAGTACTTTCTTTTCTCTTACACTTAGCCAATTTGGGGCTCCAAGTTGGAACTATAAAAGGTTACTTGGCAGCGCTATCTATCTTTAAGCGCACCTCAGAAGAGGTGTCCTATTTTGAAATGCCTTTAGTCATTCAATTCTTGAAAGGGCTGACAAATGTATACCCTCCGACACCTTTTCAGGTGCCCATCTGGGATTTAACTCTAGTCTTAAAATTTCTCATGTGTTCTCCTTTTGAACCTTTACATTCTTGTCCATTAAGACTGCTCACTCTTAAAACAATTCTGTTAGTGGCTATAACATCAGCCCGCAGGGTATGTGAGTTGCAGGCACTGTCTTGTAAGCCTCCTCACACCATTTTCCATCGCAGAGTATGTGAGTTGCAGGCACTGTCTTGTAATCCTCCTCACACCATTTTCCATGGGGACAAGGTTATTCTAAAAGTCAAACCATCTTTCTTGCCTAAAATAGTGTTTGATTTTCATCTGTCACAAAAAATGGTCTTACCTTCCTTTTATCCTCCACCTCACGCTAGTAAGGAAGAGGAAAGGTTGCATAGACTGGACCCAAAAAGGGCTTTGTTACATTTCTAGATTGGCAAATCTCTGACAATGTGGCCAACTATTCGTTGGATATACTGGGCACAAATTGGGCCTTGCAGTATCTAAACAAACTCTATACAGATGGATAATTCTAGCAATCTCTGAATGCTATATACTAGCTGGGAAAGAGCCTCCAGATGGATTAAGGGCTCATTCAACCAGAGGCATGGCAACTTCCACGGCTCTTCAGAGGGGTGTCCCGGTGCAGGATATTTTTGCTGCGGCCAGCTGGTCGTAAATGCACACCTTTGTAAAGCATTACTGCTTGGACTCTACTTCATATCAAGGAGGGCTATTTGCAAAAGCGGTCCTTCATTCAGTCCATAATTCAATTTCTAGTACTCCCGCCTCCAAAATTACCACTGCTATGGGAGTCTATTATAAGATGAGGAATACGTGGGAGGACACAATCCATTCAAAGAACAAGTTACTTACCAACTGTAACTTTCTTTCGATTGGATGTTCCTCCCATGTATTCCTCATCGATCCTACCCCTGCGTACAGTTTACGCCAGTTGCACTCTAACTTCCTTAAGAGCCTGAGGACTTAAGACCTGATCAGCTGATGCGACCATGAACACTGTAAAAACAGAACTGAGGTAACGGGCGCTGCTCGAGTCCTTTATACAGTGGATGACGTCGACGGCGGCCCTCAAGGGACTTCGACTCTGCGGTCTTGAACACAGCGCCCCCTAGTGAAAAAATTCCGAAGCAGCTGAAGCTGGGATACGAATATCATAAAATGAGGAATACGTGGGAGGAACATCCATTCGAAAGAACGTTACAGTTTGTAAGTAACTTGTTCTTTTGTTCATTCATCCACCCATTCTGTACCGTCCCTCCACTCGGTCTGATTTCTCCTCAACATATCCTCCACCTGCCTAAGCCTTCCTGGTTGCATAAAATGTTTTTGATGTACACAATTCGCTCTTTCAATGCTTATTTCAGTGATTTCCTTATTTAATAATTAACCCCCGATTTGGGGTGGCAATGCATCCTGGTATTCAGCTTGGGCAGCTTATTCAGTTTACAGTCCCGGCTGAAGCCTTAACGAGTGCCCCAGCGCCCTTGTTGGGAAGTATTGCCATGCATCTCGGGTATTTTAGCTATTTACACCCAGCATACTGCCCACTGTTGTGAAACAGTGACGTGGCCGTTTCACAAGTTAAAAAACAACCCAAAAACATGCCTTTTCATTGGGCCCATTGCAGGAGGATCAGAAAGGTTGTGCCCGCCGGGTGAGCAGAGCGGAGTGGGCGCGAGAAGGAGTTAAGTAAATGGGGAGAGCATGCTCAGGAGTACAGGGAGGTTTTGAGAGGAAATGTGGTGGGTTTGAGAATCTAGTGGCTGGTGCCTGGTAGGCAGAATGGTGGCACTTCACATCTCCGGGGGCTGAGAAGGTGGGCTGATGCCAGTGCTACGCTCCTGCTTTTCCGTCTTTCACATCAACGAAGCTGAAATACAACAGCCAAGCAAATGGAATTCATATAATGCAAAAACACCCTACCAACTTCCCTTTTAACCCAGGTCTGTCATAAAAAGGAATTTATTTGACATATTTTGGGCAACATACTAACTACTATCCACAATACACATTGGGCCTCATTACGACCCAGGCGGTAAGTTACCGCCTGGGCCGTGACTTTACCACCATGGTGTAAACTACGTTTACACCATGGTGGTTGGCGGACTTACCGCCCCATTCCGACCTTGGCGGGGCGGTAAGTCCCCAATCCCCATTTACCCTTCCCCATTCCCATTTTTGCCCCATAGGGCATAATGGGAGTGGGGAAGGCGTTAATTACGCCACCGTAAATTACGGTGGCGTAATTAACTCCATGGTCCCTTAGCGCCATGGATTTTAACACCCGCTAAAATCGGGTGTTAAAACCTCCATGGCGCTAGGGGAACTCGGAATTGGCGGTAAGGGGTCGGCGCAGCTAACGCTGGCGTTAACCCCTTACCGCCAGGGTCGTAATGAGGCCCATTGTAGAGGTTTGTTTTTGTTGGAATGACTCAGAGTTTGGGGCATAAACTATGTATCTTTATGCCATACAAAATCTAAGTTTGGAAACCTTTTATTGGACTAACTAAAAATATTATACCAAGGGGGAAGGTGCATCTTTATGCAACACCTCCTGCATATAGAATTTACAGCAACGCAGGGTTTGAAATTAAGGGGAACTGGGAGCTATTTGGCTCCTGCGTGTAGCCTAGAAAAGCCTGGTTAGCTAGGAGCTACTTTCCCCAAGCCAACTGATGCTGAAAGAATCAAGAAACACCCCAATGTGAATTTAACTCTATGCATTTGGGACAATCTATAAATAAACATTAGGGCCACATATAAATGACATTTAAAGCATAAGGGGTCCTAAATAATGGAGAAAAGGATAGGTTTGCATCTTATGTGGAAGTTGGTCTTGTGCAACGCTATTTACTAGCTCCTTGTTCCAAAGTGGTTGCTCCTGGCCACTGGTTAATTTAGGATACACATGAACTGCTTTTGGCTTCTGCTTATGCCATCTTAATTCCGATCCCCTATAGCGTATTACTGGTAATGGATTCCATAGAATAATATTGGACTGTGGTACAGATGTATTTGTGACTGTTACAAGTTTGTTCTGTATTTATTTCCTCCATGTTATTTAGTTTCTTTTTTTCTATGATTCCAAATATCCTTTATTCTGTGTCGTTCTGGCACTTGAAAACGTTTTGCAAATATTTGTTTTGTCAAGTCTTGTGGAAAGAAAAACTTCACTACAGTATTGAAAAGGAGAATAGGATGTACCCTTAAATCTCCGTAATGGAGCATGTGATTTATTTAATGAAAGAAACATTGTGTCAGGGTCTCTCATGTCCAGACTTGGAGAGCACAAACCATAGCAGGTTTTCAGGATAACACCTGACTATGTAAATAAATCACATTTAGAATCACTAGATTCAACTGTACATTTTGAATACTGAAAACATAGAGTTGATTTGAAACTTCTTAGTCTGACTTGAAAACCCCCGTAATACGGCTGCCAGGATTGAACTAATCTGTAACGGTGTGTTTGACCGACTTCAAGTTCATACCTTTTCATGTTTTCTGAATATTCACCCGAGTAATTCTCATGTTACCTTTTGGGACAGGCAAAGCTTCTTAATTATCTAGACTTTGACATTACAAAATTCACACGTGTCACAGAATGCTACTATGCCGCCACTAACAAATATTGCCAATCTGGTTTTTATTACAACACTCATGCTAAAGAAATGTAAGTACTGTTGTCCCAAATGTCACACTTTCTCTTTGAGCTAAATATAAAAAGGTATTAAGCAAAGGGTTTATATAACTTGAGAGAATATGTAAAATAGAGACAAATGCATGTTCCGAGTACTCTGTATTATATCACTATTTAAATCATTGAAGCATCACACGTCAGCCTCCCATTTGCACCTTTTGAGGAGGAGGACAATTAAGAACGGGCTGGTCAGTGGGAAATGAAACTTCATGATCTATCAGGTGCACTTATTAAAATATTTTTCCAACACTCTAAAAGAGTACATGATCAACATGAACATAACATTGAACAACTTAAAAAAGGAAATCACAGAAGTGAACCGTCCAGATAGATTGTGGACGGTTCACTTCTGTGATTTCCTTTTTTAAGTTGTTCAATGATGATAAAATAGAAACTATAAGATTCTAGAGAAGTTAATGAGTGAATATCACCATGCGATTAAAATCAGGAATTCTTTTAAGTTGTTTTAAGATGGGATACACTACCATAGTGGTAGGGTGATTACTTTGCAACCAAAGTGCAATAGATAGAAGCCTAATTAAAGAATGATTACGGAGACATAAATACCTAGAGTACAGATCCCTCAACTAATAGAGTATCATTGAAAATGAATTTAGAGGCAATCAGTTGGCACTGAAAGAGCAATAGACATCAAATAATGCAGCCAACATTCTCATAAAGAAATGTGGTAAAATCCAAGAGGCTGTAGAGGGGCAAAAACAAGCTGGTTAAGCATAGAAGAAAATAGGACAATAGTGACAAAACTCAAAGGCAAAAGCATGTAATACACAAACTAACGAGTAGTACAAATAGTATTCTCAATTAACTTCAAAACTAATACAATCTGCTAAACAAGCTACAGCTCTTGCTACGACTTCCACATAAGTGGATTTATTAATATCCACACACACAAACTCTACATTTTATCATCATAAGAACTCTAAGGGATCAAATGCAATATTTCTAGAAACTCCATCAAGCTTTATGGTAAGTGATTTGAGCCACTCGAACATTAATATCAACTGAAGAAGACACTGATCTGGAAGCTTTAGAAATTATGACTGTTTCTCACTTTTGAGTAACAAAAATGAAAAAACTGAACGATGGCCATAAAGAAATCCTGTTTAATTCGGAAATCTCTGGCTGTAATCAAAAGCCGCCATACATTTTAAACACAAATTTGCATCTGCTGCAGAGCACAATTATATTTCTCTGATTTTCAAAGTGTAATATATAGAGGCAAACATTTGAAAGTATGTTCTATCCTAAGTCCTCAAACTAGCAAAGACAAAGAAACAAATACCTGGTTTTATAAATACAAATGCGGAACGTGCTCCATGTGTGAATTTGCAGTGAAATTCTGAGAAGTTGGATTGCGAAAACGAATTACAAAGTAAAAATGTTTGCGGACCAAATATACAGTTATGCTGATCCTTTTTGAGACCATTTAAGTTGCATACAAAATATGGATGGAAAATAGTCTTTTGAACAACACTGGCTCAAGAATCCTTAACAAGAGCAGATCAGTGACCGCAGGTTTGTTGAACTTTGAACACGTCAATAAGCCAGAACGTTATAGCACTTGTGACTTGCTTCAGCGTTAAAGAAAATATGAAGCAAGACTGGTAGATCTGACCAGGGCTAACCAACAGGACTGAATACAGATGAAGAGCTTTCAGTCGTGTTGTAAACTGTTTTTTTTATTTCTTTCATCTCGACTAACCTTGTATTTCGTTGCATCTCTTGCACTCTTACTTATTCTAACAAGCTATTAACAAAGATGCCGACCCTAACTCTGAACATCTATTACAGCACTGGCTGAGCCAAAATCATATTTGACTGGCAGAACAGAGACCAACTTCGAAATGATCTATTGGACAGGAATCTCTTTCACTCCTTTTCAATTCATATATATCCTCTTTAGTGAACATCATTGCAAGTTGGGGGTATGGCTGTCAGCTCTATGCTGACAATACAGTTTTTAGTAGAGCTACATAAGTCATGAGACAGGCAGGGAAGTGGGCGAGTGCTTGGGGCAATACAGAAATGGATGCAGGGTAATTTTCTCAGGCGTAATCGGGAAAACACTGATCTCCTGTTAGTATGTGGCCAGAGGGATGTACCCTGCCATTTACGTGACCCTCTAGCTTAGGCCCTCCTCCTGTCCCAGTTGAGGTAGTTAGACATATTAGAGTGCTGATGGACAGTGAATTGTCTTTTGCTCCCCAAGTGGATGCTGTAGCTAAGAGTACCCACTTTCACCTGTACAATATAAGTAGATGTGGGTACTTCTAGCTCTGAAGCACAAAAAGACCCTGCTTTAGGTAGTGGTTCTTTCTAGTATTCAATACTGCGCAGCTATCTGTCTCTGTGTAGCAAAGAAATATATGGCATAATTGGAGGCTTTGCAAAATCGTGAATTAAGAGTCATTTATGAGCTCAAAGAATTTAAGCCCATCTCGGAATCCTGCTCTTTACTGCATTGGCTGAAAATTGAAGTGCGCATTCAAATCAGAGTTTTAACTCTGATCTGGAAAATCATTCAGGGACTGGCGCCTACATACTCGACCACCTTTTTAAAGCCTCACGTTCCTGCTTGTGTGCTTGGATCAAGCAGGAAAGATCTACTTCAGGAGGCTAAATATGTGTAAAAAAAAGCTTCAGCGGTAAAAGGATCAGCACCCTGGGGTCTCACCTTTGGAATGGGTTATAAATCCTAATTCGCAACTGTCCCACCATGCAAAGCTTCAAGATAAGATTTAAAAAAAATCTGTTATCTTCTTGTTTTATTCCTTGAATCCCAACAATCGATTGAACACTTCTGGATCGGGTGGAGACCTGAACTGTTTTATATGTTTAAATGTACTTTTATGTTGGTAATGTGTTAAATCTAATGTACGTGATTGTATTTGTATTTATGTAGCGCCTTGAAACTGGTTTCGCTGGTAAGATGTTTGCGCTTAATACATATTTTCTATTCTATTAGAGCTATTTGGAGGTGATACTATCATAATGGTCTATAAAGCAGTTTATTTTCAGCAAGACTTTATTCATCTGTGAATAACATATTACAGTATCAACTATGTGAAAAAAAGAAATATATATATATATATATTTATATATATATATATATATATATATATAATTTCTTGGTCTGTGTCAAGCATGACACATTTATTTGCACTAATGTTTTCTGTTGATCTCACTGGCTTTGAATAATGTTGATAACCAAGTATAAACTGTACCTCATGTCAGCAGCTATACTCCAAATGCTTGTCTGCCTTTCCCAGCATTGAGGCTGATGTACAGCAGCTAGCCAACCAAGAATCAAATACTGCCATACACCTTAAATATTTGCCCCTTCTACCCAAGTCTGCTGATTATCTTACTATACCCTTTACTTAGAACATATTACCTGATCATGTATACTAATGTACCTAGCTAGACAGGCATGCCCTCTACTCTCCACAGCTGACTTCACAGCTCTTGAAGTCATGTGTTTATTTATTTATTTTTTTTAAACACTTTGTTATTTGTGTGGTGTTAAAATAAATAAAAATCAACTCTCCCGACAGTTTCGAACTTCAACTTCATATTATACAGTTTGCATATCTTTATTGCTGTCATCCTCTCCCCTCCCCCCTTAACTCGAGCTTCTTCCATTGTTCCTACAGATGTCCCGTTACAGGGGGATCTTCCCCATCACTGCTTTCGGGCGTTTCCTGTTCGCTAGGGCTGGTTTGGGTAGGACTTGTCAATGTGGCCACCAATTGTCTCCAGTCTATCAAAGGTCCCACTTTGTTTTCCTCCCCCCTGCTTGCTGTCTCATACCATGCCACTGTTTCTGCGTTGGCCCATTTTAGGAGATCATGCCACCATACTTCTATTCTAAGTCTATGGCTAGATTTCCAGCTCATGGCAATTCTCTGCTTGGCCAGAGTGTAGGCCAAGTCCTTGAGTTTGCTCAAGTGTTTCAAGTTACGCAGTCTGGTGAATCCCCCCACCAAGCATGCCCATACAGATCGTACATCTAGCTTGATTCCCTTTCCGGCCAGCCGTAGGTTGACTTCCCAGCAGAATTTCTCAATCTCAGGGCACGCCCAGAACATGTGGATCAGCCCTGCTTCCACCTCCCCACATTTGGGCCATTTTTGTATTTCTGGGCCACCAAACCCGGCGATTGTTACGCTCACCTGGCTCCCATAGGGGCGTCGATCGGACCCGGACAGCTGCGGTCTCCTCCACCGTGAAGTATAAAGTCCAAAGAGTTCAATATGTCCGATGTTCACTCTTGTCCCATTCCCTTCTTGTGTTGCAGCCGGGTCCAACAGAAGATTGTCTTGTGGCAGCTGATGGCGTTCAGGTAAGAGTCTGTATTACCCAACACTGTCCGGTAAAAGATGCGTGTATTATACTTGTTGTTTTCTCTCTCCTTACAGGTGCGGCGTAAGAAGTTGCGGGATGTTAAAGAATAATGCCTCCGGTGGTAAATCAGGTAAGTCTATGGTGGTAAAAAGAGATTGTATTTGTTGGCTCTCTCGGCTCACCTTATATTTCTTTTGTCTCCTAGGTGCTGGCGTTCGGCAAGGAAAATGATGGAGGCAACGCCGAATCGAAAAATGCTGTGAGGACTGGTGAGTAGGGCAGAAATAATGTCCTTTCCAAGTTCGAAGACGTGATGGATCCGGAATCAGGTAAGGAATTAAAATAAAGTCCGTGTTCTATCCTTTCCTTCTTCTTTCCCCTTTTTTTAGGAGCTCTGGATTCGAGGCGGGCGTGGCAGAAGACTGGATGCTGACTGCAGGCACAGTGAGCATTATGCTGCTGGATGCAGAATAACGCAAAGCATGTGCTGCTGTTCGGGCGTGGTTTAAATAGCCTTCAAAGTAGTCCCAGGTAAGAAGTTCCCCCAGAACCAGACCCAAGTAAAAAATAGTCCTTGAAGTAAAGTAGTCCCATTCAGGCCTCACGATGGCTTGACTTCATTACAGCATGGTCTGCATGAGGTAAGTAAAGTACATGAGCCTGACGATTATGGCGCCAGGACTGATTTCCTCTATGAGCCTGGTGCCAATGGCGCCAGGACTGTACCCAGACAGCCCCTAGCCGGGGCTGCTGGGTTTTTAGTAAGCACCTGGATGCCTGCTCCCGGGGCTGATGGGCTTGGTCCGGATGCCCGGCGGTAGGCGTCATGACAGCGATCTTCCGTGGGGTCAAGTATGTTCTATGGGTTATGTACAGCTGAATCTGTTGCAGCCTTGCATTTCTGGACACCTTTTTCTGGTATCTGTGCCCTCTCCCATAGTCCGTCTTGCATGGGTATTCCCGCCTCCTCCCCCCAATCCCTTCTCAGCGTGGACACCTCTTTACCCACTCTAGACATCACTAGTTCATAAATCCGGGACACTTTGTGCCCTCCTTCCGAGATGTCGTATATCGTTTCTATAGCCATGTCAGGTTGTTCTGCTAGCGCTATTTCCAACCAAGTACCCTTCACCAGATTGATCACTCTGGTTTGGGTGATGTATTGCCCCCGGTGTAACCCAGTTTCATCGACTATGGTTTGGAAATCCACTGCCTTCCCTTCCCGCCATATATCTTACAGTGTTGCTATGCCCACAGGCTCCCAGTGTTTGCGAATCACCTTCCTTAGTTGCTCATCCACCCCGCGTAGCGTCACAAGAGGTGCCTGCGGGGAGCATGGGGATGGGTTGTCCATTGCTCGTCAAGCCTTGTGCCATATCTTCCAGCCTAATTCCAGCAATCTCGATCGCCCTTTCAGCTCTGACTTAGGTAACCAAATCAGTTCTTTCAAAAAATATGGATTGCATTCTTCCTTTAGCAGTTTAGATTCTGCCGTCCTGTCTTCCGGCAGCCATTTGGCAACATATTGTAGTTGCCCAGCCAGATGGTATATTTCAAAGTTCGGCAGGTTTATGCCCCCTCTGTCATGCGTGTTTTGTAATTTCCATAAGGCGATTCTATTCCTAGTGTTGTGCCTGAGAAAGCCCCTGCATAGGCTCTGAAGTTCAGTAAAGAAACGTCTAGGCAACATGTATCGGATATTTACAAAAACGTGTAATAGCCTGGTCAATACCACCATCTTCAGCAAGGCCGCCCTCCCCACCATGGCTAGGGGGAGCTTCGTCCAGAATCCCATGCTACTTTCAATGTTTTTTACTGCTATCTCTGTGTTATATTTGTGTTCACCTTCTATCGTGTGATATATGTCGATCCCCAGGTATCTAAACGTCTTAGTCTCCCAGGCTATCTGCAACACCGGTAGGTTTTCCAGCGGGACTCCTATATATCTACCCACGGGGAACATGCATGATTTCTTGGGGTTAACCGCTATACCGGAGAGTTTCGTATAACGCTCCATCACCTCCAGGATATATTGTAAGTTTTCCTATCGCAGATATAGCAGCACATCATCTGCATATAGTGATATCAGGTGTGGTCACCCTTTAGTTTGGACCCCGATCTCTTCATACTGCTGTCTTAGGTTTATCGCTAGCGGTTCTAATGCTAGGATGTATAACATCGGAGACCACAGACAACCTTGTCTGGTGCCTCTGCTGAGTTTAGCAAAACAGAAAGGTGATGAGTTGCCATTTATCTGAGATGATAGCTCCCGTTTTTACTCTGGCCACTGGAGAACTATATACTATTTTCACCCACCTCCGGGATCCGGGTCCCATCCCATATTCCTTCAAGGCTGCCATTAGCCAGGGCCATTTTACAGAGTCGAAGGCTTTCACTGCGTCTAGTGAGACTATTGCTATTTCGCTGGCGTCGCCTTCCGACTGCTCTATAATGTGATGGAGCCTTCTATGGTTATCAGATATTCTCCTACCTGGGACATAGCCAGTCTGTTCAGGGTGTATGAGTTTATTTATTACCCTCTTAAGTCTGTTAGCCAGCACCGCTGTAAGGATTTTACTGTCCTGATTAATCATGGATAGCGGTCTATATGACCCGCAGTCTGTGCTGGGCTTATTAGGTTTGAAGAGTGGGATTAATATTGTCTCCCTCAGGGGTTCCGGCAGTCTCCCTTTCTCAAAGGCTTTGTTTAGCATTGCCAGTAGCAGGGGGAGCACCTCCTGCCTATACGCTTTGTATAATTTGCTAGGGAGCCCATCTGCCCCTGGAGTTTTACTAGTGGGCAGGTGTGTTAGGCAGAAACCTGTGCAGTTCCCTTGGGGAACACTGCAAAAGATTTAAGACTACAGGTATAGCAGTAAACCCACTTGGTAGCAGTCCGCACCACCCAGATTTACCTGGTAGCTGTGGCTGAGCAGTCAGACTTCCCTCAAGAAGAGTTAGGCAGTATGCAAAGTATACACAATATGTACTCAGGCACAATAGCACAAGCAAACACTGACCAGAGCTTGGTTTCAAAAGTATATAGTTATTTATTTTTAAGAACACACAAATTGAAAACACTCTAGCAAAATATAATAAAACACTCCAAACACAGTTTATATGGAAAGCAGTCCCAATCCTTATTCCTATCTAGACAACTCTAGGTTAATACCACATAATTAAAACAGAGGTGAGCGCTTAACGTTAGATGACACTCTAGTAGGTTAAAGAAGGGAGAGAAAAAGAGCAGAATTAGGATAAACACACCACTCTAAGGTCAAGAACACTTTTGGTAAGCTCAAAGAAGCACCAAGTCACAGGTGAGCAAAAGTCACTAAGCAGGGCCCACTCTTAGAGCAGACAGAGCGAAAACGTGCCCAAGATCACACAGTTGGTAGGGATTCAGAGTCTTGCAAAAGAGTTCGGAACAGAGTTAGAGAGGCTCAGAAAGTTTAGCCAAAGTGTCCCAGGCAATCCCAGGATCGAAAGCCGAGGGCTAAAACTACCTCGTACAGTCGGTGGCAAGGGAAGCCAGGCGGAACACGGTACCTTAACGGAAAGGATCCTCCAGCGGGGGCAGTTGTTCCAGGCAGTGGCACCAAGGCTCGACGTCGGTCAGGGGAGAAGAAGATCTCGCTGAAGAGCAGAAGAAGAAGGTCGTTGCACTGCCCGGGAAGAAACCAGCCGCGGAGTCCTCCGGTTAAAGGGTTGCACTGACTTTCGCGGTTGGGGTAAAAGTGGTGGGGTTCCGGTTGCCGGGGTGCTTGGCACTGGCAAGGCGGCCACGGGATACCTCGAAGAACGGAAAGAAGGAGAAAACTGGTTGTCCCCACCAGTCAAGGGAAGGAGCCACTCCGTTAAGAGTTCTCCTCGGTCGTCGGGAAAAGTGGTGAGATGGTTCAGCAGGGCTCCACCGGCGGTGTCGTCGTAGCAGATCAGCTCAGCTTGTCCCTCGTTGGATTCTTAGGTCCTGTGGCGACTTCTGAAGTTCCAGTCCCCAAAGCCCTGCTTTTATGCAGCAAACCCCCATTCACCCAGCCTAGCTGTCACTCAAACATGCTAAGTGGTGAGCCGGCCGGCTCACCACTTGGGCCAATCAGGACGGAGTGCGACTTGAGTTACCTAGGTAACTCAGTCCAGGGTGCCTAAATCCCCCTCCACCCCTCCTAAGTACCCCAGACAGAGTGGCACCACTTTGGAGGGCTTCTGTGGAGAAGCCCGCCAAAAGTGGGACAAAGGGCTCCACTTTGGGTCAGAGTTACAGAGGCGAATGCCAACGCCATTTTAGCATCAAGTTTTGGCAAAAAATCCCAACCGGAGTTATAATAATAAATATATAAACCGGCGGTATGTTTAAGGCTACTGTAAATAAATAATTAAATGTGTTAGCCTAAAACAATGGGAAATCCCATAGGAAAATATTCGCGGTCGAATATAAAACGTAGTTTCCACTGCCACCAGCCAAAACTTGATCAGGGGGGACGGAGACGTGCCCCCTCGACTAACAGACCCTGGGGCAATCGAATTGCCCCAGCCAGTACGTCCACAATATGATGGTTTGTACTGGTTCTGTTCAGGATTTAAGACTAGTAAAGTCTTTGGTGACTTTACATGCCCTGGGAGACAGTAGTCAGTCCCAGGGTATGGAGTCTATGTTGGGGAGTCCCTAGGACACCCCTGGGTTACGGCACAGAGGGTGCTGTGTAACCCACATCACAAAAATATGAGGCCCTATGGAGTAAAAGACCCCATAGCCCATTCAACACAAGGTTTAACCAAGAAAACACACTTCAACATGCCCAAGAGTGAGGGTAAAAGAGTCTCACTCTTGGCAGGAGAAAAAAATAAACCCCAGCAATCCAGCAAAGCTGCTGGGGGACTCACTAGGTAGGGAAATTCAGCCTAAACAGAGAATTCTCCCTAACAAGGTGTTGGACAATAGTCTCCAGTTCCTCCATCTTAATTGGGGCATCTAAGTGCTCCCTCTCTTCTGTGTCCAGTTTAGGTAACCCTATGTCTTCTAGCGTTTCCTGGATCTCCTTTTCTGCCATCCCCCTGCGTCCTCGTACAAATGTTGGTAGAATTCAAGGAATATATCATTTACACTGTCTTGGGTGTCCCATACTTGGCCTGCTTCTCCCCTTATCTCTCTGATTGCTGCTCTGGGTGTTTCATTCTTGTATAACCATGCTAGCAGCCTCCCCGGCTTGTCTCCCCCTGCATGTTGTCTTTCGATATATTTCTTGTGGTTTAAGTTATAGTCTTTCCCAGAGCGCGCCACCTTCTTGTTGTAATTGGCTCATAGTCTCGGCATCCTCCTGTGAGGTGTCCCCTCTTCTCATGATTGCTTCTATTTTCCTTTCCGTCTCTTGTAATTCTCGTGCTATGCCCCCTTGGAGCCCTTTGTACTTGGATATGGCCGCTCCCCTCACCACCACCTTAAACGCCTCCCACAAGGTACCCTCTGAATCTACACTGCCAGTGTTATTTTCAAAGAATTTGGTTATCCTCCCTTAGGTCCTCCCGGAATGCATTATCTCTCAGTGCTTCGGCTCTGAGCCTCCACGTGGGGATCCCAGCTCTGGGAGGCTGATGTCTCCACGGCGGTACCAAAGGGGAGTGGTCCGATAGAGGAGTCGGAATATAAAGCAAGAATACTATCTACTCGATGAGTTCCGGAGTGGCGAACATGTAGTCCAATCTCGTGTGTAACTTTTGTGGGGCTGAATAATGTGAGTAATGCCTATCGCTAGGGTGTTGCTGCCTCCATATATCTTCTAGCTGAAATTCTCCCAGCAGGGTCTGCAGGGTCTTAGCTGCGGGAGTAGGTCTGTCTAATTTTGTGTCTGACCTGTCCATTTTAGGATTTAGCGTGCAGTTGAAGTCCCCTCCCCATATGACCACCCCCCCAGGTGGTGGATGATTTTGCTGTATAATGTCGTAAGTTATGCCAGTGTGCCCTGGTTTGGGGCGTATCTATTAATTATGCACAGCTCTCTATTTTCTAGTATACCCCACACCACCACCATTCTGCCGTCCGGCTCAGTCGTGGACTGCAGTATCTGAAAGGGTACATGTGGCGCCACCCAAGTGAGTACTCCCCTGGCATATGCCGAATAAGTAGTTCCAACAGTAGTCCCCCTCCATTGTTTTAATCACCTCCTGTTTCTCTTTAGTGAGGTGGGTTTTTTGTAGCAAGGCTTCTTAGGTACATCATGACCTTGTTCCTCTTCCCTCTTCAGGTAGCTGTTGAGACCCCTAACGTTCCAGGTTGCTATTCTAAGGTCTCCCATCTTTGTCCATATCCCATCCCTTCACCGCTCCCCCTGTTCCTGGGCCCTCTGATATATTGGTGCAAGCTCGTTCCCCAACTATTAACCCCCGTTCAAACATCCCAACATCTAACACTACACATCCCTCTACCCTCATCCTCCCCCCCCCCCCCAACTTCCCAAACAATTGCCCAGCTCCATCCCTGGATCTCAGGCTGCCCCGCATCTAGTCCCTTTCTTCGGCCTAGCCGATACTCAGAACTCAGCAAGGGGATACTTTACAACTAATATCCTACCTAATTTCGTCTACTGGGGGTATAGGTGCGTTTCCACTGCTCCTGCATTGAAGCTGTAGTATTATGCTTGTCTACATGTTATGTTATGTTACTTTGCATTTATATAGTGCCTTATATACCGGTGGTATGGTCTGAAGGCGCTGGTAGGTTGAACGCCCTGGGGAACCGAAGTTCAAGTCAGTAAAGAGAGTAGAGAGAGTCAAAGGTGCGTGTGAGCACCGGATATGTGTGCAGCTGGTGGTTGAGAGGTCAATAGTATGTGTTCGTTCTGGCAGGAATTATCCAGACCGATCGTGGCTGCGTTAGACCTGAGGAGAACGCCTGGCTGGGGGGGGGGGGTGTAACCAGCAGTTACATGCTTGCCGCTGCCTTCCTACCACCACTTGGTTTCCCCAACTCTCGCATATATTATAGATCTGGGGTTCAGATCTGGCACGTGATTATAATCTAGTCCCAAAGTCAATATGCGTGTTGTACTTCTCTCTCAATAGTCTACGTGTCCGCCTCCGAGGCTTCGCGGGGGTGTCTGTTCACTTCTCCATCTCCTTTTCCTCATGGTCAACAGGCAGTTCCTTGCATCCAGCCATGCTGTCACATCCTCTGATGTGTCAAAAAAGGGCCTTGTTTTTATGGAGCACTTTCATCTTTGCCGGGTACAGCAGCATGTATTGGTAGCCCGCCTCCCGCAGTCTCCTTTTGACCACCACTTAGTTCATGCGCTGTCTCTGCACCAAAAGGGTATAGTCCGGATATACCGTGATGGTTGCTGACACTCTGCTTATCATTCCCCCTTTGCGAAAATGTTCCAAGATCTTTTCCCTATCTTCATAGTTCAGTATTTTTGCTTTGATCGGCCGCGGGGGGGCTCCTGGTGGCGGCCTCCTCATCAGGGCTTTATGCGCCCGTTCTACTGCAAATCCCTGGCTGCGTGCCCATCGGTTATTCCTTGTAGTAGCATGTTTTCCACATAATTTGTCGAGTCTGATCCCTCATCTCCTTTCGGAAGTCCCACAATGCGTACATTGTTGGGCGCGCACGTTTCCCTGTGACCTCCACCCAGAAGAATGGCCCCCTCGTCCACCGTGGGACCCGGAATGCTGCTTCTTCTACTTCTGCAGCATTGGACGAGGCCATGCCAAGATGGCCGCCGAGCTTTCTTCTTTGTTTGCACCGTCCTCAGTGCTTGGAGGCACGTCCTCGTTTCCTGCCTCCTGATTGGCCCCTGCCCTCATCAAATGCAGAGACCCGGCCTAGCCGTGAGGCGAAGCCGCGTCCGCGCATTTAAGGGCAGCGCTTAAGGGCTCCCTCCTGTCTTTTCCCTGTCCTTTCCATGGACTTGCCTGCAGCCTACCCTCCTGGTCACCCAGCGTTCTTTACATCACCTTAATGCAGGGTCACGGCGCAAAGGTAAGGAGTGCACGTACCTCCGCTTCCTCCTTGTTCTGTGTCTTCATTCTTTACTTATCCCCCCCTGGTCTTCTCCCCCACCTCCATCTACCACTTGATTCTACAGTAAAACCCAGCACCCAAGTGAACTTGACTATGCAACATCACTTGCTGCACCATTGTTGACTCTTTTTCACTGCCCTCCACCTCCAGTTGACTCTTGCTTCAGCCCCTCCACCTGCCATTGGATCCTACCCTCAGTGCCACAACAAACATTCTCGACTTTGGCACTTGTTCTTGCACGCCTTTCATCTTTCTGTGAACCGATCATCTACAGTCTCTAATTCCACCTCAGTGGAATCTTGTAACTCATCATTGTTAAATACTGTTTGAAATTGTCTATGCACTTTATCATTCTATACCGTACTCCTGCCCTCCATGACATTGGGGGATTTACCTGTACCTCATGCATGTTTCATCCTTCCTCTAATCGAACGCACTACAAATGTTTGGTCCATTATCGATGCATGTTTCCACTGTTTGCATTCACTGTCTTTAACTTACCTTGAATTGCTACCTCTATATAACTCGTGCCTGTACACCTGTTCTGATCCATCTACATCTCCCCACCCCCTTTTTTTGCCCTTTTGCCTCATTCCCTCTCCCCTCTGTTCGTCTGCCACCCTTCATCTCATCTCAATCCTTAAGTTTGTAAGCGTGCCCGCCTCTGCCGAGACTTGGTCCCGCTACTGCCTGGCAATACCAATTACATTTCCACGTCTGCCCCTGCCACCACACCTTACGTGACCCTCCGCCCCCTGCTCCGCGCTGACCCTACTCACGCTTCTTGAGGTGCTTACCCTGAGGTGCTTCCCCTGTTCTATGTGCTGGGTACCTCAAACCCACCCTCTTCTACTTCCCACTCTACTTCCTACTCTCTCTTGCCTGCATCTCCCCACTCCTCTGGGGACCTAGACACTCACTCGAGGTCTTTCCCCTCCTAGCACTTACTCCTATCATCTGTTCCTTGACCATTGATAGTAGCTTGTCTGTCTCCCCTCCTACCCTTTTGTTCTCCATTCCCCCTCCCCTGCTTTTAAATTTATCTCTGATAAAATGTGCTCAACAGCGTGTCCTGTCCTCCTCTCCCCTCTATCCCTCCTGCCCCCCCTCCCAACCCTCCTCTTGTATTCCTCCTGCACTGCGTAAATTGTCGTCAGACATAGTAATGTTACTGCTTGCTTTGTTCTCCTTTTCCATTACCTCCTGCCTTACTTGTTTTTTTGCACTTGCACTATCAGAAATTTCGACAGGCCTATTACGATAGTTTTTTTTCTCACATTCTGTATTGCTTCAAGGACTTTAACTGAATGTACTGTATTTTCCTATGTTCCCTCCCTCCTTGAAGCGCTTTGAAACACTTTTGTGTATAGGCGCTATATAAATAAACAATCATATCATATCATCCTTCTGCTTCCTCTGTTCTGCTTTCGAGGTTATGCACTTGTTGGCGTAGCGTGTGGATCTCTTTAGCATTGGTCGCACACGAGTCTGTATTGACTTCCATCACCTTCTCCAGGTTCCATGTGCGCTTGGCTAGCGCTCGAACATCTTGTCGCAACAGGTTTACGTCCACGCTTACCGTGTCAATTTTAAACTCAAGCGAGGACTTCATTTCTTGAATAGCAATCCCCATCTTGCTCTCCCAAGATGCTTTTAATTCTGCTATGGCATCTAGTATTTGTTTATCGCTGCGACCTGTGATTTCCTCCTGTTGTGTATGCTGTCCTTTGGGTCTGGCCCCTTCCGCTGTCGGTGATGTTTTAGCGAACTCCTTCAGAATAGGTTGTTTCCCCTTGGCTTAGGGCGCCTTAGATACCATCTGCGCGCAAGTAAAGCGATCGAGTCAGGTGCCTCTTTATACTTGGTCTTAATCCCCAAGTGTGGGGCAATTTGTTCTGTATCTAGGGGTTTCTTTTTCGGTTGTTGCACTATGTCCGTGTTCAGTGCTGCAGCGGGCCAAACAGAGCCTGCAGTCTGTCTCGAAAGAGCAGGTCCAGTGTGTTGGCCAGCCGCAGTCCGCGGACGCGTCTGCGGGGGCTTTTTGTTTTCAAGGGTATTCTTTTTTCCCGGCAGCTTATTCTCCTCTTGTTGCGTGGGTTTGGCTGGCGGTGCACGGCCAGTGCTCGTGTGTAACCCGGATGGCGCCCCACTGAATACTCTCTTCGACCACCTTCGAGCTGCCTCTCACTCCTTTTGTGGTGTGGGGACAGAGCTTCTCTGTAGTGTTGTCCGCTTTTTGCCTCCGGGTGCACGACTGTGTGTTCAGTAGCCGCTCACATGGGGCTCTGGACTGTGGGTAGCTGCACACTACTGGTGGTGCTTGAAGTGCTCTGTGGCCTATCAAGCCGGGCCAGTTCTTCTTTCACATCTGCCCACCTTTCCCCTTCCTTTTCTTATTCCTTTATTTTTTAATTTATTTTTGCCGCCCCACTGTTTCATTCAGCACGCACCTGCTCAAAGTATCTGCTGTTTGCCCTTATGTCTCTGGCCTTGCTCCTGCTGCCCGCAAGTTCTTTGGTATAAGGGTCTCTTCTTAGTAGGATCCTATTGTGTGTGCTTCCCAGGGGGCTTTTGCGCTGCTCTGGCTAAACATGGGCTTTGTCTATGAATTGTGAGCCCATCTGATTCGGGCCGTCTGGTGTGGCTCATTTGTATTCCTCTCTACCTCTGTTTGGCCATGTTAATATGTGCTGCTTACGTGTGGGCCAGCCTGCTGTAGCACATTGTTTGCAGGTATGGGTGCGGGCACATCTTGAAAGGCTGAGTGCATTCAGGATCACATATTTCTCTCAGCGAGCTGGTTCGTTGCCGGTATACTGCTAGGATTGCCAGTGTCTACCGCAATGTCGTATCACTGCGGGCGAACGGCCGCATATTCTTTATCATCCAGCAGATGGGTCGTTCAGGTGCTGTGGTCCCGTTTGTTTCGATTTGGGCCAGTTTGTAACTCATAACTTGCTGCAGGTTTGCCGTGCCTGCAAGCTAATGCGGCTTGGTCTGTGTGTTTCTCTACGTGTTTCGGGCATTGCACAGTGTGCTGGTCTTTTGGGGGTCGGGGGTCCTCGCATGGTCTTTCGGCTGCCACAGTGCCGCTGCGTCTTATCCGCTCTGCAGCCCGGCTTGTTTTGGTGACATTTTATTACCTCCCTTGGCCACATACGCCGGCTTGTGCTCCGCAGCAACAATGTAACTGCGTTGTTATTATGCGGCACGGCTTTGGAAGAGATCTAAGAGCTCTTTCTCCGCTCAGGGATGCAGGTCTCTTCCATCCGCGTTCTGCAGCGTGTTCTAAGCGTGCGATGTGCTTTCCAACGTTGCACGTCAGAGTTCTCCAAATATGTTTTCCCTGTCTTGCGCTGCAGATCCACTATAGCATGCACATCAAGGAGTGTTACAACGAACCTGCACTCGTTGTCAGCTTCGTCCCTGCAGTCACTGGGTTTGCGGTCCAGGGCTCGGTGGCTACTTCTTTACTCAGTCCCTTTATTGGCCGCCATTTTGGCACTGTGGCATTTCGGTCCGTCTGGATCTTCTTCTCTGCCTGCGGCAGCTTTGGTGGCAGTGCATGGACAGCGCAAAGTGCCTCCAGTTGTGCCTGATCCTTTCACACGCACTTTTGTGTGCTTACTAGGACCACCTATTCTTTGCATTTTATCCGGATCTGTGAAGGATCTGCACAAGCTGCTGTGGAGCTGCTGCGGATTCACGTCCTGTTACATGGCTCCCAAGCCACGCGCCTCCCCACCCCCCTATTTATTTTTGATTGTTGCATGGCAGCTTCTTATCCCTTTGAAAACCTGAAGGAAAATTCCTGTACCGTCTGAGAGTAGCAAGTCTCACTCTCATTAGCCTCACCACTTCTCCCATCCCACTCCTACACCCCACTCTACTAGCCTCACTCTCTTCTGATAATGTCTTGTACACTAGCTACTACTCACTCCCCTTAGCCTAAATGCCACTATTTCCCTAACTTTCTTTTCTCTTCCTCTCATCTTTTATACCCCACCCTCCCCACTTCTTACACTAAACTACACACAACTGATACCACTCTCACAAATATCTCCCCTGTACGAAACTTTGACACCGTTTTGATTGCTGTATTTTTTTGTTTCTCACCTTGTTTGGATCCCAGCTGAGTTTTCTTGGTTGCTCGCTGGTGCATTGTGGGAGATGTGGTTCTGTAATAGAAACGCTATCCATGACCAGAACATTTATTGGTAAGCTTTGGGAGACAGTCATATGACATCTAAGGCACATGGGAGGTTTTTACGGACTGGGGACTCCCTAACTCCCACTTTCCGGATATGGGTCAGGGCTGATTCTGTAGTGACCCTGCTGCCCCAGATTGGGGAGGGGCCCCGTCCTCCCCGTTGACAAGGTCATGATCCTGACCCTGTCACACCATGCACAGAGGTATAGATCGGAAGAAGAAATGTTTTATTAGTCTGTGTCGATTTTATTTTTTCTATCAGTCAAAATGCTTTATTCAGCAGTTTTGCCATTAGCATAGAAACGTTTTTAAAACATTCCTGCACAAATCTCACACCTTGAATCCAGGACAAAGCTAGCATTAAAGTCTGCATAAGCACACCATAAAATTCAGTTAATTGCATATTACACAACAGACAAAGGTTTCCTACAAAGCCAAGCACGATGAATACATTTGGCCACAAAATAAATATAATTTAAAATTTCAGTCGATCGGCATAACGCAAGTGCATCCAAGGTATGTTTGACATGTTTTTTCCCAAATAGTGGGATCAAGTACATTCTCCTCAATGCATTATAACATTCACAGAAATGCACAACATACCATACCATACTGCGCTTCTGAACACCCCTGAAGAACTGCTAGAGTCTCTGTACTCCAACTCCCCAGCTGTCCTCATTCTACTTAATCTCTCCTCTGCATTTGACACGGTCAACCATTCCATCCTCATACACTCATACAAAGAATCCATGATACCCTTGGTATCTCGGATCGGGCACTGGACTGACCGCTCGGCCCAAGTCATCCTGGGCACCTTCTCCACCTGTGGCATCCCCCAAGGTTCTATACGCTCCCCTTGGTTCTTAAACATCTACCTTGCTCTGCTGGCATGCCCCATCTCCTCCCTTTCCCCTAACTTCCAGTGTTATGCAGACGACACTCAACTCTTTCTGAAATCTCCTGCTGACCCCCTTGCACCATCCATCATCCTTGACTGCCTATTTGCCATTCAGTCCTGGTGCACCTGTAGCGATCTCTGCCTCAACGTCTGTAAAACTGAGATCCTTCGCAATCCGGACCCCTGCACCCTCTTTCTTCCCTTCACTCTGGCCTTCCTCCATGGGCTGTCTCCCTTCTCCAGAATCCTTGGAGTCATCTTCTAATCCCCTCTCTCCTTCTTTCCTCCCTCACACTCAGGACATTGCCATATCCTTGGTTTTAAGCACAGCGATCACGTCTTTCCTGCCTTAAAAAGACGTCTGTGGCTTCTTGTTGCTGCACAGATTAAATTCAAATCCCTCTGCATCATCCACAAGGCTGTCTGGGCCCGGGGACCTCATCACTATTGTCAATATTTATCTCACTAAATACTCTCCCTCCAGACCTCTATGTTCCTCTGAAACCAACTCTTTGTGTGTAAAGGTTTTTGCTAAACAGAGAGCAGGAGGTTGAACGCGTTCCTCAGTTGGCTCCCTACTATGGAACAGCATCCCCTCCTTCTGTGCCTTCAGCAGGACTTATTTAAATTCCTGAAGCTCCTCAAGACTTTCCCCTTTTACTCCTCCTTCCCATCTTCTCACCTCTGCTAATATCACAGTTGCTGTGATTGGTGTCCTGGGCCCTTATGCAGCCCTGGGGGGTGCCTGACCTCCCACACCCAATCGCCCAACTTCTGTCTACTCTCATCACTGGCCTTGGCACTAACTCTGCCTTGGAGGTTGTCACGTACACCCAACACGGCTCCAGGCCGTGTTGCACTTACCACACCAAGCACTTCATCTGTTGATCACTCACAAGCATGGACACTCCAGCACCTACCCCCTCTGCCCTCTTCCTTGCTGCACTTGCACGTTTTGAATACTCACAAGGCATAGTAGGTTTGTCCTTCTTTTTTTCCTTTCCCCTCCTCTGTTGTGTATTCAATGTGTATCACTCCCTTGATCCCTCCCTTTGCCCTGTGGGTGCTTTGAAACAGTATGTACTTGCTGCATAAACACCTAACAAGCGAACAATAAACTAAATAAATAAATAAATACCACAGCCGGGCAAACTTCATATTTTTTAATGATGGTCATTTGAAGAGATCGTGATGCTGATTTCCATCAATTTCTGAAATTAGTGCATTGAATAGAAGACCATTCCTCGTGTTTTCTGCGTCAATCTATATCAGGTAATTGAATGTAAAAAATCCAATTAAATTAAGTTCACAACTAATTTAAGGAGGTAGTTCTTTCTTTTTCGATGTTTAGGACCAATTGAACAGTTTTCACATCTTCAGGGATCGATAACAAATTCAGTGCAGTGGCGGAGGCTATTGGTAGTAATAATATGATTACAAAATAAGTTGTGTTTTTGCTAATACTTCATTAAAGCATTTTTTTTTTTTTTTTAGGACAGACGTGTAATGTAAACCTGATTTGAAATGTGACACAAAGATCATAGGGAGGAATTTGAACTACCTTTTTCTCAATGCATAGAAATATTGTAAATGTATGTTCATTCTATCTATATTTAAATCTTTTTTTTTAATTACAAAATGTTTAGACTTGAGAAATTACTTATAAATGGTCTTTTTAGTTAATTTAAATACTGCCTTGTTTACCACACCTCCAAATTCCATCTTTGGTGTTAATGTGGAGGAAACACTTTCTATGTCTTTGCTGTGGTGGTAGTTATCCACATTACTGCCAAGAAATTGAGGACTTACTTCAGGGGGAGCTACCTCCTGTAATTAATTCTTTGAATCCTCAATGGAATTCTATGGAGTTCATTGTTATTAGCATCGCATTCCGCCACTTGTGATTTAGTGGACTTGGAGAAAATATGAATGTTGGAATCGCCAAACCCATATTGAGGCCCAATGTGTGTAGGCTTTGCAACCATGTCCAGTTAATTGCCATTTGGTTGTAGAGATGCTCTTCTTTTGCTGATTTATGACAACCCGATATAGCTTGTATGTCGGACTACAGGCTTTCCATCTCCCGCATCACACATGCATGATTAATGGTTGCACCTGAATAGGGCAGAAATAAGCATGGCCCTTTCCGATGAAACATAATGTGCATTATTTGTAAACCAAACAATGTGCTGAAAAAGAAAATGTGCCTGTAATCTGGCAGAGCATGTGTATAAGTGAGGTGATTGGGATCGATGGAGGATCACAACACCACATTTGACTTCTCCTGAGGAACCCCAGAACATCCAGACCTATGTTCAAATTAATGGCTTCTTCATTCTATACATTGTCATATCACGCAGAAAGTTGTTCGTCTATGACTGATACAGATTTGCATTTGTGAGTCCTCTCCACAAAGACACATTAAAGATACAACAGGTTTTTGAGATGCATTCCTTTGTCCCCTTGAACCTTCCAAGCTTGACACTGGATTACTTGAAGTCATGCACACCTCTCCTATCATCATTGAGAATGTCTGGCCTGTGAAGCATACACTATTAGTTGCCAAATAAGCAGTGTAATGGTACGTTTAAAGCTCTTCCAAGGGCTGTTGAAGTGCCTCAGTAATTTTCCTGCCATTGTACCACCAATAAGATATGTAGTCACATGTCATACTCCAGTACCGTCCCTGGAAGCCTAATGCCCCATTGGACTAGGCCACACTATAATGCGTTGTACATGTGTCCTTTTATTTATAGGCTGCCCCGATGCCACTCCCGACAGAGCTATGATTAAGCATGATGCCCGAGCACAATCCATGGATCAGCACCAGTACTCAAGCCTTGCAAGAAGAAGTGAGTATGCTGTATTTACAAGATTGTGTTAGACAATGACCAGGCATCTGGGTGCCCTTCCTGTCATGTGACCATATTGTGTTTCATCCCAACAGGGGATATTCCATCAAAACAAAATAAGAGGCATAGAGCTGTGTCCCGAGAAGAGCCGAAACTTCACAGAACGCTTTCAGATGGTGCACATGAAACATTGCTTAGTTGTTCTTATGACACAGTAAACCATGAAAGACTGCACAGATGGCGTCAAATTCCCAAGATTCAACAAGAAAACCAGGGATCTGAAACATCCGGCCTAGAGTTTGAACCGATCAAACAACAAGAAAACCTATTCCGCAGTATGCTGCATCAGCGTATAATCTGCAGGCTAGGCTTCAGTGATAATGACGCTCTTCTTTCACATAGCCAACTCCACGCCGACGAGAAATCACACAAATGTACAACTTGTTTGGGATACATCAGTGACAGTTCATCTCTCCTTCTACACATGAGAACCCACCCAAATGAAGGAGAGTATAAATGTACAGTCTGCATGAGGTGTTACACCGATAGCACAACCCTAACGAAGCATATGAAAACACACGCAGTTGGGACATCCTACCAATGCACACCATGCGAGAAGTATTTCAGTGACAGTGCTTCACTTTTTATGCATCAAGAAAGTCACACATCCCAGAGCCCTCATATTTGTACTCAATGTGGAAAAAACTTTAGTCAAAACTCCTTGCTTAGATTTCACCAGCGGCTTCACTCAGGACTAAGGCCATACAAATGTGCGACTTGCGGAAAAAACTTCACAAAGTTATATCATCTGAAAGTTCACATAAGGACTCACACAGGAGAGAAACCCTACAAATGTAGCAAATGTGAGAAATGCTTTCGGGATAACTCAGCCCTTAGTAAACACGAGCGTATCCACACTGGGGAGCAACCCTACAAATGTACTGGATGTGAGAAAAGCTTCAGGGATAGCTCCTCCCTCAACGTACACCAGCGAATACACACTGGGGAGCGTCCATATCAGTGTTCTGGATGCGCAAAAAGATTCAGAGACAGCTCTTCTCTCAATGTGCACCAGAGGGTCCACACTGGGGAGCGGCCTTACAAGTGCATGGACTGTGATAAAAGCTTTTCCCGTAAGCCAGCATTGACAAAACACTTGAGTACCCACTTGGGGAGAACATGTGATCAAAGGCCTGAAACTGAGGAGGAAAGTTAAACTAATATTCCTACTAGTCAAAGAATAATGTTTATACACAAAGTGTTTGCGGGGTATTGAAAAGCAGAGATTGCAAGGATTATCTTATGGTGTGCTTCTGTGACCGAAACAGATTTTGGTTTTTCATGTTGTGTTAGAGGTTTTCCTTCCCCCAATCGTCCCGTTTTACAGGAGCACCAGTATTCACTTATGTCTCTGACACATTTTTACCTATGATATTCTTTTGCATGTGTTTGTGTATGTTCAAGCTAATGCATTACATGAGCAGTACTCTAAAGGCAGTTTTATATGTATGCATGTATTGGGTTTTGATTTATACTGTGAACCTATTTTAAAGCAATAGTTGTCTGTTCATCAAGGGCATATAGTGATCAAATACAATAATATGGATACAATTAGAAGGCTAGAATGATAGGAAGTGTGGGTCTACAAGGGGTTACATGCAGAGAATACAAGTTAGGGAGGGAATGTGACTGTGTTGGTTCTGCAGCTGTTCTCCAGTTGAAGCTTTATTTATTTTAGTTTCCATCAACCTTGACATTCCTTACATCAGATCTACGTGATTATGTTCTCAGTCATAGCAGAATTGAGACACACATTATTTCAAACATCAATCCTGGACACTAGAGAGGTGGCTTACAATTTGACTGGGGGCTGAGGAAAATTCTGCATCAAGCCAGAATGTAATTTTGGTGTCAACAGCATAAGACAGAAAAGAGAGGAGAAGTGGGAGAGAAGATAAGTTAAAGGTATAAGGTTGGTTTTAAAGTTTCAGGGGGTGAGGATGAAGGCTTGGTAACCCCATAGTTGGATACACTGGCAGTGAAAAGGTCCTGGCTCAATCTGGTCCTCCCTGTCCTAAAGAAAGAACTAAAAGAACAAGATTCTGCTGAGGGCACAGTCTTTAATGCCAAAGATGTTTTCCAGGTAGTTGGGAAGAGGGGGTGGTTGATGGTGTCAGAGGTAGAAACAAGTTTAAGCATCATGAGAATGGCAGGACAGTTCTTATCAAGCGACGAGTTTATCTCTAATAAAGCAGGCCATGCCAATTCCTCTTATAGTACCAGATTGGTGGTTGTACAATAAGACATCATCTTAAGTAAGGGCAAGAGTCGGGAGATGGACATCTTTTCCAGTACCTTGCCAATAAAAGACATGATAGTAGTGGCAGTAGTTGGCTGGACCTGCCAGTTCAGTTGAACCTTTTTGGGATGCGTCTGGATTAGTAGTGTCTTAAGCTTTTGGGGGAAGACTCCAGAGTCAAAAGAGCTACTGCACAGGGCAGCAAAGTCTGGGGTCAAGCTGTTGATGTTGTCTGTAATGAATACTACTCCGACACTGTCATTTTCTTTGCTGAGATCATGATTTTCTTTGGAGAAACTGACTTGAAGTAGGAAAACCAAGAAGGTGGCCTGGTGGAGGTATCGTTGCTGCATCTTGAAATGTAATGAAAAATGGAAGACCAGAATGAGAAGCCGGAAGCATACAAGTTGTCCATATGAAGATTGCTCAAAGATTCCATTGTCCTCATCAAAAACATTCCAAAGTCATAAACTAAGTAGCACTTCTGCATTAAATGGATCCCAAATACATGTCAAAGCACTCGGCAGAAAGATTTCAAAATGTTAGCATTACATCCCCAATGTTCTATGCGATAAACTCCCCAGGTCCTCAGCAAAGCAAGTCCGAAGACCTTTATCCTCCCACGATGGTCAAAAATGATCCATATTACAATCCCATGTTCCTCAAAGATTGCTGAGCCCCCAATATGAAGATCCCAAAGCCTTTCTTCTAAGGGTCCCCAGTATGAAAATCTCAATGTCCTTATCAGTGTGAAGATCCCAATGTCCACCTCCTACAGATTACATTTAAAAATGATTTTGGCTAAGTTTCAACCTTAACAATTTCACAAACCATTATACACATTTTTCAAAATAGCCAAAATTCATGAGATCTTAAGACATCTTAAAATTCTATAATTCACCAATAAAAACGATGTTTCAATTGCAATTCCTCTAAATTCAAGCAATTTATAAAACACTGAAACGCCAAAACAAGCAAAATGGAGCCCCCACCCAAGCAGTCCATCCAAAAAAGATCACAGTCAAGTACCACTAATTTACTAATGCAGTTGCCTAAATAGCGAGTGCAAATTTCGGATACAATTGGACATAAGGGGTGACAATGTGCTGAAGTGTTTCCAATTCCTTCATGTCTTTATAGAACCAGTAAAACGCCTCCTGAAGTAGAATTTTCTTATAACTTAGCTGTGTATCCTTGGTGAGAAATACGTTCTATCATAACCTAGTGTAGTTAGATATAGCTTTTGGACAAGGAAAGTGTTAAAGGTGGGACACCAAAACTCCCAGGCACTTATGCGAAAGTTGACTCTTAGAGACAGATGTATGGAGACTATCCACTGTGACACACCAATCCCAATCAAACAGGGCAGCCTTTACCTTATGTGGAGTGTCTCCTAAATCTGTAACACTGATCAAGATTTCATCTAGCACGCAACTACAATAATCATTAAATTAATTCACTGCCTTCACTGATGATATAAAACAATTTCTTTACATTTTACAAATAAGGTAACAGGAAAAGGACTTAAAATATTATTATAAAAAGCCAATATTTCCAAATAGCTTTCGCATGCAGAGAGCTCAGTCCTAACTCGCATTTGCAATATTTATTTTTGATATTCATCTGATGTACCAGGGCATCAGCTTTTTGACGTAAGTAGGCAGTGATATGTGCTTTTCCTGGGCACCTATAGTTTGGAAGCCCATGTAAATAAAATGATCTACTGTCTCGAATCTAGTGCCTTCGAGATTGCAAAGAAAGCCCCATTTTTTCTTTTTAGATTTGGACAAGGACAGAATTTTAGTTTTGACCACATTTATTTATATTCAGAAAAAAAACTTAAGCTGCTGTAAGCCTACTGGAGTGCAATCTAATAAAATAAAATCGTCCGCACACGCCAACCATATTAAACGCAAGGAACCCAGTCTCGGAGGGACAAAAGAGGCTTACTCAATAAAATCACATATGTCACCTATGTCAGAAACATAAATATTAAAAAGACGGGACCAAAATGCACCCCTGTCTCAAACCATTATTAACAAAAATGTTCATAGTTCATTTGCCCTCTGAATGTAGCCGTATCTGTACTGGGATCGAAATTAAGATTGGGTAAGAAGGAGCTAAAAGAAGCTCCTGGGTATCCAGCATTAACCTGTGACCAAGAGCTACCATTGGGGAAAGGGGAGTGAGTACATAGTGTTACGCAAAACTAACTTCCACATATGCTGCAGACTTATCATTATGTCCACATTTTATGATCTGTTATGCTTTAAATGTTGTATAGAAGTGCCCTAATGTTTATTTATCAATTGTCCCAAATGCACAGAGATAAAATCACATTGGTACGTTTGTTCAGCATAAGTTGGTTTCGGGAGCCAAAAGTAGCTATTGCTAGCAATTGGTGTCAAGGCTCGTCTTGGCTATAATCCGGAGCTAAATAGCTCCCAGCTCTCCTCAATTTCGAACCCCGCTGTACATTGGAGTTCTCATGGATACCAATAATAAACCTAAGCAAATCCTCTAGAATACCCCACTTCTGGAGTGTCTGCCATAAAAACGTCAGAGAAACAAGGTCAAAAGCTGATTTGAAGTCTATTGTTGCTACATAAATTGTACAAGTTTCACAGTATAAAGATCCCAAATTCTTCCTCTTAAGGATACCTGAGTCTCCAGTATGAAGATCTCAAAATCATCTTCAGTGTGAAGACCCCCAAAGTCCATCTTCTATCGATTCCCAAGTCCCCAGTATGAGATTTCAAAGCCTCTCTCCTGTAGATCCCCAAGTCACCTGTATAAACATCCCAAAATGCCCAGGTATAAGGTTGGGTGGAACAGAGCCCATGTAAGGGCCTTCCAAGCGTCCAGTGCCTGACTGGCGTCTTCAGGGGACCTAGCAATGCCTTCCTCCCAGGCTGAGATTTCTGCCCCGACCCAGCGTTCCAGTTCGCTGTGCCATGCTTGGAATCGTGGGCCACCCGGTCGCTTCCATGCCATTGCAATGATCCTTTTAGTCAGGATGCATGCCATGTCCATGAGCTTTACGGTGTGCTTAATTTTGGCTAGTCTGGGGTAAGTCCCCAGGAGGCACTCTTCGGGGGTCCACTTGTACCTGGTCATGTCAGCCCTCCTGCAGGTTTGCTCCACTTCAGCCCAGAGTTGTGGGGCCATGGCGCATTCCCAGAACATGTGCATTAGGTCCGCTTTGTCTCTGTTGCACCATGGACAGTTATGCTGGGGTTGCTCGTAGATCTTCTCTATTCTGTGCGGTGTTAGGTACGAGCGGTAAAGCACGTTAAGTTGGATCAGTCTGAATCTGGAGTTCCTGGAAACCTCCTTGGGGAACGCCAGTGCTCTCTCCCATTCTCCATCAGTCATTTCCCGCCCCAGGTCCCTGTCCCATTTAAGTTTTAGAGCAGGGCTACGGGATTAGACCTGTCTATTAAGTGACTGTATATCTGAGACACTGGTCTCCATCCTTCTCCCAAACTATACAGTAGTGTTACGAAGGGGTTGGACTCGGGCTCCTCGGGCCATGTATCCCATTTGGTTTGCGCTAGTGTCCGGATCTTTAGATACCATAGGAATTGGCCACTGGGTATGTCATCCTCGGATTGCAAGGAGGAGAAGTCTCGGAAGGAGCCCTTGTTGTATAAGTCCCCCCATCTGTACACTCCCTTCCTTTCCCAGTATTTTATTGTTGCCAGGTCGACACTGTTCTGGTACAGGTCGGAAAGGAGCAGAATGTCCGGAGTATATGCGTGCTTCAGGTGGAGAAGCAATTTTGTTTTGTGCCATATTTGCTTGCCCAGGGTGGCTAAAAAGGGCATTTCGCTTGGGAGGTGTTGGGGTGTCCAAATGGGTTCCTTCAGTCGGATTGGAGCAATTGGATGCTGCAGTAGTGCCGTTTCCGGGGTGACGTCATCAGCCAACCATTTGGCTACGAAGCTGAGCTGAGCTGCCAGATAATAGTTCTCCAGATCAGGGAGGTGAATGCTGCCTTGTCTGTGCGGAAGGGTTAATGTGGATAGTGCCAACTTGTGTCTTCCTTTTCCCCATAAGAAGTCCTTAAGTATTGTCTCTAGTAGGCAGAAAAAAGGAGCTTTGATATAATGGAACACATTTTGGAATCCGTAGAGGAATCTAGGGAGAACAATCATTTTGATGATGGACGCCCTTCCCATCATGGACAGGGGAAGTTGGGACCAGAACCCTATCAATTTGCGTAGAGGGGGCAACGCTGCCGCTGTGTTTTCATGCATGAGTTCGAGTCTGTGGTGTATGTTGACTCCAAGGTAGCGGAATGTGGTGAGGTGCCATCTCACCTCCAATGAAGGTAGGTCACCTATGTGTTTGTTTTTGAGGCCTCCCAGTGGAAAGAGGCAGGATTTACTTCTGCTGAATTGTATACCCGATACTTTGGCAAAGTTGCAGAGGACCTCCAGCATGGTCGGGACGTTCAGTTGCGGGTCTCTTACATAGAGGAGGACATCATCCGCGTACAGGGATATTGTAACGCTCACCTGATTCCCGCAGAGGCGCCGGTCTTGACTGGGTGAATGCCGTGTCTTCAAAGGTGATGTGTAACACACGGTTGGTTCCTCGGGCTGGACCTCTGTGCACTGTGTGTCTGACTCGGAGAGTAAGATGTCTGCAGATAGAAAATATGGGATTAATGAACTGGGGTTATTGGGTGCCTCTCTCCTCTTCCCTTTCTCTTCTCCTGTAGGACCCCAAAGGTTAACGATCTCACCTTAGGTAGGTGAACGCCGAGCTCTCCATCTGCCTCGGGGGCAGGGTGCTGTAACCAGTTTCTTCACTGGATAAGGGTGCAGGCCTCTTGACCTCAGAGGACTGATGTCCGTCGTTTACTGCACGAACGGTAAGTTCTGGGCACTTCAAATGTCTTAAAAGTCTTTAAGTGCGTAAGGCGTGGCTGCTGTGGAGCGGTGCCGAGGAGCACGTGAGTATGGCTTTTGACTTATGTAAAGTTCTTTTGTAATGATACCTTTTGCAGGGTTCCGGCGATGGCGGATGGCGGGCTGAAGAGAGTTGAGGATCGAACCCGCGTGAGGAATAGAAGCGCTTGGAAGCACGTAAGTGAGCGCTTGTTGCCTGCTTCACGATGCGCACTAACTGTCTCTTTTACCTTGCAGGTACAAGTTCGGAGCTTTAGAGAAGCTGAAGGGTGCTGGGATACCCGCTGATTTCGGCGTGGGAAGGAGTGATGGCACGTGAGTAGTAAAGTTGCCCAATGTCTCTAAACGCACCTTCTTTTGTCTTTCAGATGCGGGATGCAGCGTTGAAGGCCTCCGGAGCGTGCGAAGAGTCGGTAAGCCTTTGTCTTTCAGATGCCGGAATGCAGCGCGAGGCGTTGGTGACAGCCGCTGGACCAGGTAAGAGATGCGCTGCCACTGAAGACCGTAGTGCTAACCTGTTCTTTCTTTGTCTTTATAGGTGCTGCTGAAGACTGGATTCCAGGATGGTAAGCCTTTGTTCCCTTAGGCACAGGATCAGAAGACACGGTGAGCGTTCTGCTGCAGAGAATGCAGAATAACGCAAAGCAAGATTCATCCATCGGGTGTGGTTTAAATAGCCTCCTGTAGTGCTTAGGTGTCTCCTTCCATGGCCTCGCCTAGGTAAGAAAAGAGTTCCTGCTTTCCAGAAGAGTTCCAGTGTTCTGAACCTAGGGAGTGGCTCCTGCCCCACCCAACAGGAAAAGTAGTCCCAAACAGAAGAGGATCAGGGGCTCAACTGGCAGGTAAGTAAGCAGCATGGTCTGCTGCAGGTAAGTCCACCCAAGCATTATGAGCCTGGCGCTTCCAGCGCTGGGACTGGGCATATTTATGAGCCTGGTGCCACTGGCGCCAGGACATGGTCCAAAAGGTCCCAATTGGGACTGGCCGGCACCCGGAACCGGGGTTATGGGTCTGCTTCCGAGGGAGTTGGGTAAATCCTGACCCTTTGGAAGCAGAGATCATGACAGATATTATGTGATCAATCCCGTCCAGTCGTATACCAGCATCAAAAACATTTTTCTGAAATAGATGGCAATAGGTTCAAGCCCAAGTATGTAGAGCATGGGGGAGAGTGTGCAACCCTGCCTAGTGCCCCTTTGTATGTCCCACGCTGCAGAGATAAGCCGTCCGGATTTTACTCGTGCATTTGGTTTGGTATGGAGGACTTTGACCCATCTAATGAATTTCTCTCCAAAGCCGAAATTCCCAGAGTACCGCCAGTAGCCACTCCCAGAAGATGGAATCAAACGCCTTAATGGCATCCAAGGAAAGCAGAGCGTAGGACCCTCCGTCTAAGTTGGCCTGGGACATGACATGTTGGAGCCTGCGGAGATTGGCGGTGGTGTTACGGCTTGGCACAAAGCCATTTTGGTCTGGGTGCACTACTCCTCCTATTACCCTGGAAAGCCGCTTGGCTAGGATTGTTGTTAGTATTTTGACATCGTAATTGAGCATTTCAAGTGGGCGGTAGGAGTCACAATCTCCAGCAGGTTTATTGGGTTTGAGCATTGGGATCACCAGCGTTTCCCGCATACTCTTGAGCAGAATCCCCAGTTCGTAAGCCTACTGAAAAACCTCATGCAGCAGCGGGATTAACTCAGGTTCGTAAGTCTTGTAAAATTTGGTGGGTAGCCCATCGCTACCCGGGGCTTTGCACGTGGCCAGGGACTTGATCGTTTCAGTTATATCGTCCTTGGTGATGTCTGCATCTAGGGCTTCTCTGTGTGTGGGTGATAGTTTAGGCACTCCTATTTCTTCCAGGGTGTCTGAAATCTCGCCTGGGGGCATCTGGGTGTCGTGGGAGTACAGCTGGGTGTAGAATTGTTTAAAGGTGTCATTGATGCCCTGTTGGGTTCGGTATAGCGTGCCATCTGCGCCTTTCGAGGCTGTGGTTGGGTACCTGGGATGTTCTTTTCTGCAAAGCCAGGCTAGTAGTCTACTGGGTTTGTCTGCCTGAGTGTGTGCCCTGTTGGTCCTGGTGGTGTAGTCAAACTTGGCTAGCCTGTCCCAAGCCTTTTTGCATTCAGATCTGATTTGCTTGAGCTTGTCTTCTTCTTGCTGGGAGTCTCGGGTGCCGGATTCCAGCTGTTCTATTTCATTTTCCCATTCCTCTAGTTCAGTTCTTAGGTGCTTCCTAATTCCTCCTGCCTGTGGCCATGTTAGTACAAGAAAAAGTTCAAGTGTTCGCTTCCTGCTGACCCAGTTCACCCACGTGTTGGCCATATATCTTGGACGCCTCCCCTCGTGGTTGACCAGTGTTGATACATCCCCCACTCCCTCCCTTGTCCACGTTAATGGAATTACTTTAGATCCTGGAGACTTATTAACTGTTTCAAATAATTCACTCGAATAAGTGAATTAACAACATATAACAACTGTGAACTGCCCCCAGCAGTTGCATTGGGAGGGCAACGCTCGGGGGCTTCCGCGTCCCCTTGGCCTATCCAGGTCATGAGATGCGGATGTAGTGCTGGTAACAGGCCGGCACAGGTTACAATGGGGTGGGTTGTAGCAGTGCCCATGTGTGATCATCTGAACTCCTGTCTGTAGGAGCGCATTCTGTCTTCTTAGCGGAGGGTCACCTTTTAGGTGCAATGTTCTGGTCTTATAACTTGATGAGGTTTCATTCGTAGGATTCGTGATTCCTGCTTAGTCCTTCGGCCCCTGAGGTGCGTTCATCACCTTGGGCTAGGTTGTTGTGCTCCAGCCCCATGTTGGCTGCAGCCGGAGTTTCCATGAAAACCGCTTTCCCTTTGTAGAGTATCTTTAGGCGTGAGGGGTATAGGAACATGTATTTGAGATTGAGTTTTTGTAATCTAGCTTTAATTGGTATGAATGAATTCCTGGCTTGTTGCACATTGGGGGTGTAATCAGGATACATGACGATCTTGGAGTCTGGGGTTTGATCTCACCTCCCTCTCTCGAGAATTTACGTATCTTCTCTCTGTCATGAAAATTTAGAATCTTCGCGATCATTGGGCGTGGATGTGATCCTGGTGGGGGTCTTTTTTGTAGAGATCGATGGGCTCTCTCGACTGGGAACCCCTGTGTGAGCTTGCTGGGCCCAATCTCCTGCAGTATCAAGGACTCTACATATTCTGTTGGGTTGGTTCCCTCCATTTCTTCCGGAATTCCTAGTATATGTATATTATTGCGGCAAGCCCTCCCCTCTGCGTCCTCCGACCTCGCCTCTAGTCGTGCAACTTGCCTTTCTAGCTCGTTTACCTTGGTTATCAAGTCTGTGGCGGTATCTGTGGTGTCCTGTAAATTCGCCTCCACTTTGCTCACCCTTTCTGTAAGATTGCGGGCATCTTGGCGCATTAGCTGCATGTCGGCTTTGAATTCGCCTCTTTTGGTCTCGATAAATGTCTGGAGTGCCGCAATAGCCTGCAGTACCTGAGTGTTTTTAGGGTCGTCCTCGGGTGGGGGTGGTTCCGTTTGCGTGGTAGTTTCATGTTGGAGTTGCTGTTTGGGTCTTGTCACCGAAAAGGAGTCCATTATCGTCGCTGTTTTATTCTTCTTGAGGAGGACATCTTGCGCTGTGTTGCGTGGGTTATTCCAGCGGGTTCTGGCTCAGCCCGTTGTTTTGCAAGGGGACCCTTTGCGCGTTGTGATGAGCCCCTTCTCCCACGTTTTAGTGTTGGTCCGCTGCCCTGGTGTCAGGCCTTGTATTACCTGGATGCCTATGACTTGTGGCCTCCAGTGCTTCCTAGCTCACCTCAGGCACCGCACTTAGCTGGGACTTCCCGCCACCTCACTTTGTAGTAGGGTATCAGGTTCCCTTCTTGCTCCACCGGCATCTGGGCCAGCTATTGTTTTCCTGGGTCCCCTGTGGCCTAGTAGATGGGGCCCATCAAGTGGGGAGCTGTTCCTGGGGGCGCGTACAGTGCCTCAGTCCAGAGCTCTTCCAGTGCTCCTACGGCGCTCCCTCAGGCCTTCTCGGGTTTTGTCTGCGAGTGTATCCGGGCTCCAGCGCTTAAGTTTAGGCGTGTGCATGCTCTGGCAGGGGACTCCTGCTATTACGCGTGATATGGTCCCGTTCTTCGTCCGCGCGGGGAACTTATCAGATTGTGCGGATGCTGCGGGGAGAGGACGGTGTGTCGTCCCTTACCTCCGTGGTGTCTCCCTGTTGCCGGCGGTCTTCTCCCTCGGTGCGGCAGCTGGGGGAGGGCCGTAGCAGCTCCGTCGCACGGCAGCACTGCAGTACTTCTATCTCCTATGCAGTCAGCTGAGCTGGGCCGTGGCGGGCTCAATGCGGAATGGCGCCTTCGTGCTTCTATTTCAGAAGACCGATGTGCCCGCCTCGGTCTCTCGGTGTCAGCGGTCCTCGGATCTGGACCGTGCCAGTCTCCGCCAGCTTCCACCATCCGGTGAACCTCAGGCCTCCAGCGTCCGGGTTAGCTCCTCCCCCGCTGCAGTCTTCGACTCCGCTTAGGCCGCCATTACAGTGGGACCCCCGGGGCTTGTTCGCAGACCTAGTTCTGGGGTGTGCAGGCTCCGATTTTCTTCGGGTCTTTGCCCGGAAGGCACTGCTGCGCTTGTTCTAACTGGCGTTGTGGTTATTTGCCAGAATTATTGCCTTTGGTAGCAAGTACAAGGATCAATGTACAAATCAGGACGTGAGCTAAGCTCTGCTGCCGCCTCACTCCATGTGCTCCGGCCACGCCAATGAATCTGTTCCAATGGCACTGCTCTGGGAAACCTTCCACACCACCGTTATTTAACCCGTTTGCACCATTGGAAAATGAGGCCAGCCATATACAAATCAGTCAGGTACTTCCCCCCAGTGGGAGCAGCCCAGCCTGAACCGCTAGGCCAGGTATCCACTGCATGGAAAACACAAGCAACCCCAGACATGTTTTGGCTTTGTTGAGCCTCATCAGTGAGGTGCAGCTTGCTTCCCTAGGCAACAGCGAGCAAGGGACCCAAGTCTGGGCATACCCTCCCTCACACAGGGAGACAAACTGAAAAATAAAAGTGATGGGTGGACGGTGTTGAATGCATATGAACCACTGGCACTGCTCTGGGAAACCTTCCATATTACTGTTTTTTAGCCCATCTATGCCATTGCAAAACGGATGAAGCATACACAAATCAGTTGGGTACTGCCACCAGTGGGAGCAGCTCATGATCAATGGTGATGTATTTTGTGAAAAAGTGTTTTGTTGTACACTATAAAATCAGGAAAAGAGGCCTTTTGTACTACGCCTCTGCCAACGGCCCTGGATTAGGATACGTCCAACCTTAGACACCCAGGACCCTCTGCAGAGGATCACTTGCCCCAGCCCTTCCCTTCACCTTTGTGAGCAGCCTGTGACAAAAATCTATGCACTAAGAAGATGTGCTTCTTACTCTCCTGACACACCAAACGAAATGGGAAACACCAAACTGAATCCATGCACCACTTCTTTTTTTGTTGTTGCTGAAGATCAAATCATGAGCAATGGTCTCTAGTTGCCCACAGAAACAGAAACCAGTTGTATTTACTGACCTGTGCCGTTTTACTTCAAAGGTGGGCCATGGTAATACTCCTACGCAAAACTTGGCACATAAAACAATAATATTATTGGTTCCATGCTATCCAAATAAGCCACTTTAACCTGAATCAGCCACATACATGGGCTACCTTTTGCAAGGTTGGCAGTTTAGGATAACTGCACAGCTTCTGCCCAAGAAAACATCAGGCTTGGTCAGACAGTGAGGATGCAACCAAATGTCTGAGGGCTAGTGCTTTAGAGCTTTACTTTCATAGACTGGAAGCGAGTTGGCCAAACGGTATCGTTTAAATGTTACACTTCCTTAAGAGCACTTCAGAAAACATGTTCCATATTCAGGCTCCAGAATTTAAGCAATGCATCAATCCTGACTAGAACAATAATGGTACTAGCTCCCAATTTAAGCCTAATACATGCTGATGATGAGTATTGGGGGGTCTGTATAAAAGAGCAGAAGACGTTTATCTCTATTGGTTTAAAATTATTTAAATGAGAGCTACAGCACTCCTTGGCTCTTTAAAACCAACCGGCCACTGCTTTAGCCCAATAGACCTCAAGCGCAGGGTACCTAGCAATGTGCCACATTTTCTGTTGAACTGAAGGATGGGACTAGTGTTTGTGGAAGAGTTCCTGCTCTTCAAAAGTTGGAGGTTCCAGGACAAACTACTAGTGAAACTAATACTGAGATACTCCTATTGATCAGTGTGTTTGAAACACAACATTTGAATATGTCTGCTACATAAGTAATTTGTAAATTAGCGAGCAATTGGACACGCTGTTATGAGAGGCAAACTGTTCCATGTATAAGTCGGATGCCAGTGTATATATCAAGATTAATCAGTTTACTGTGGAAAAATATCTCCAAGTCATTTATCATACCATTAGATATACATATCCTGCAGCTATCCATGAATGAGATTTACATTTCACTGAATTCCGCCTGATATGCCATGTATTGGTAAAACCATGTAGAGGATATTTCAAGTAGATGTGCCAATTAAAAACTGAGGTTATGAGGAGTTATCAAGGAGATGTATAATTGAGGATGTATTCATTGGCGTTAGGGATACGCCAATTAGGATTCAACACATTTAAAAGAAGAAGAAGCAGTGATAAGAAGTTGTACCAATTATTGGAAGTTTTTAATTAACATATAAAGAATGTATCTTTAGTAACAATGTAAAAGTAATGTCAGCAGATGCACTTATTGTAAACAAACAAGATACCAGTAGTTGTATCCATTGTAAGTAAACATATAACAATTCTGAGACCTTTTTGGTATATTAAAGCGCACAATTATTTCCTTTATTAATATTCTACCAAACAAGCCCTTCTTTATGACCATAACTTTGTTTTTCTCTGTGTCAGGGGCGTAGGAGATCCATAAAATCTGGAGGGGACAGAGGGCACCTTGGGGACTTTGCTTTTTTTATTTATTGTGGTTTAGTCAAAGAACTCCACTTTTCACAAAATTAAAACAACAGTACGTATTAAATTACATATTTCATCACTGTATAAAAAAAGAGAAAAGAAAACAGAAGAAAACAATCCTTCAATTTGGCGTCTCACTTCAGAAGACTCAGTTCACATAAAAATGTCAAAAGGCTTTCATGGCTTGAGCATAGCTGGTCCCAAAAAGATTCCTTTGTTCACAAATCTCACAAACTTTACTTTGCTGCAGACAAAAACCACAAAGTAAAATGATCTGCCAATTATTTTGTAGTGAGTGATGGTCATGAGCATTTGTTCAAAAAAATGAATATGTTTTTCTGGTGTTCCGTACGCATGATAAATTCTGTTATTGTTTGTATGTTAACCATATCCATTATATCTTTGTGTATATTGCACACACAAACCTGATTGAGTCTTTTCTGAGTCATAGTTGTGCGCAGCCACGTTTTCAGTCGTAAAGCACTAAAGCTCCTCTCAGCCTCACAGGAAGATACTGGAACAGATAGGAGGATTCGCAGTAGCTTCTCCACCTGTGCAAAGAAAGCTCTTTCTGTGGGAGGCATCCGTCGAAAGTTCTCTACCAATTCTGAAATGGAAGAATATTTATGGACGCTTGATATTGTTACAAATTGTGCCGGGAGGAGGAGATATTGAATTTCTGGGTACTTAACAATATTTTCTGCGCTTCTGCCGGTTAGAAGCAGCTGTTCAATCGGTACATACATTTGGATACCTTCCTGGTCAAAACGCTGCTTAAGTTGAACAGAAACGGTATCTAAAAGTTCTAAATCCTGTGGTCTGTAGTAGTCCTTTATGGATGAACATTTTCCGCTAATCCTTCATCAATACGTTTGGCAATTTGGTGTTGTCTTGGCAGTTCTATCTCCTTCAGTTGATATCTTGCCACCTGTAGTGTCTGGTGTCATATAGTAGCCAGGTAATTAGGAGACACGCATACACTGGTATATATAAATATGAAGACTCTTTATTGTTACAGGGTTAGGTTATAGAAATGGGAGTAGGGTGCAATATACATCCATCTCTGTTGCTCTCCCATCCTGTCTGTCCCCAACTGCCACTGCTGGAACCTTATCACACCACAAGATTCCAGCCCAGGGAAACATTCCTACACTTGCATTGATACACCAAAGCAAGTGCATACCACACTACCATATGTTATTGTACATAAGTAGACTGTCAAAAGATTGTTTTTTTGCGAAGCTTTAGGATGGCACTGTATGTGTGATTCACAGCTGCAAGTAATCCGGATACTGTTTGTTTGGTTCCTTGCATGGCAATATGTTTTGTACATCTTTTACCCGAACCGTCCAGCGCGTGGGACACAATGGGCTGATTTTGGCAACCTTGGCTGGACCTTCAGTTGAATGCTGGACAATATCTGCAAATGTTGTGCGGCATGTCATAGATTGCCCAAACAGATTACAAAGCTCTTGAACATAGAGTATTGCATCTTCCATTATGGGACACTGTTGTGCTGCAGCCTTAATGGCTAAATTTGTAGCGTGAGCTCCACAATGGACATTCAATGCAAGTGGTTGTTTCCGTATTGTTGCCTATGCACCATGGTACATCCCTGGCATATTTACTGCACCATCATAAGTTTGTGCTCTAAGCATTGATAAAGACAGACCCGGACGACATAAAACATCCTTTACAATGTTAGCAATTGATGCTCCGCTGGTATCATCTGCTTGGTACAGTCCAATAAATTCTTCATGTGGCCAAAGATCTTGGTCAACATATCTGATACAAAAGCAGTCTTTTTCTTGACCAGATATATCTTGTGTGCCATCAACTATAGCAGCAAAGGGATTGTCTCCAATACTGTTACGGATTATACGCAAAATTGTATGAGACAATAACTGCGGAACTTCATTTTGGATGTCTGGACTCAAGTATTCAGCTCTGCTTGGGGTGATCCATTGTTTCAGACAAGTAACCTCATCTGCTTGTGCATCGAGAACTTGCCTGAAATTCCCTTCTTTGTCATCATGCCCTCGTACGCAAGACCTTGTTTTGCCAGAAGAGCAATCGTGTGAATTATCTTGTTAAAGCACAACCAAGAATCTTGTTGTTGTTTTACTTGTTGCCAAAGTTGTGAATCAATTAGTTTACTTCCTTTATGGTGTGCCAATTGCTTTACCGAGTCTGCATGAGCAGAACTATTTTGATGCTTGTTGAACTTTTCTACAGCCTTTTTCCAATTGTTCAAACCAATAGTAACAAACGCTTGCTCAGCGTTCTTCAAGAGATCAACCAGTTTCAATGCAGCAGGCTTTGCACAGGGGAAGCAAATAACCCCATCCAGTTTGGTACTGTAGTGCAATCATGGACAATCTTTGAACCAGCTTTCCTAAAAATGCAACTGGTATACATTTCACAGATGGGTGATTTGGAACCATTGCACTTAGAAGAGCTCCCTTGTCATCGCTATCTAAAAGGCTGGTTGATTTTTGTTAAACAAAGATTTCACAGTTGTTCTGGTCATCTTCCGCAATGCCAGTTGTTTCCCCAAGGATATGTTCTGCTCCATAGATCATTTTGTTATATTCATTTGTGGGCATGGCTGGGATACCGTCCTTTGAAGTCATTGCAATGCATACAATTGGAACCTCATCTGTACATTCAACTTCTGATCCTCTTACCTGTTGGTCAGCAGACTGCAATACAGGCATGTTCTCTGCTTCACTGCACTCTTTTGTAACAAAGAATTTACGAATGTCCATTCTGAAAAAGAAAAAAGGAGACTATACAGCTATTGCAATTCAGCCAGACATGGAATTGACAATGCAATGTTACCATTTATAAAAAAAAGTATTAGTTGTGTACAGTACATTGTGCCTATCCAAGATGCCCACTCCTGTGACTTTCTCACAGATATGTTGATGTCCGGGGTGGATGGGGGAGTTTAAAATGCACACTGAATGCCACAGTGAAAGTTGAAATAGAAATGCAATAAAAACATCCACTCGCCAATAAACACTGAGGGGTTGCCAGAAGTATTTTGTGTGTCTCACTGCACGCAGGGCCATTCCAAGGACTTGTGGAGCTAAGTTCAGCAATTCAAGTGTGGGGGTGGGACCAATCTAATGTGTGTAGGGTGACCACAGGAAATGACATCATGGGGAATTACATCACTAGAAAAATAAGGCAACGTGCATCCCCAACCCATTTCATCCTATTCCCATGCTGGGAAGGGCAGCAGGGCACACAGATTAGGCATTCTTAAATGGCCATTGGCAGTGCCAACAGTTTTGGCTTTTGTGTAGGCATGGGAAAGGCATTTGCCAGCACTGTAGTAGTTGTATTAACTGGATTGTAGCAACTGCAAAGTGGTGGGAGTACCTGGGCATTATGGACATATAATAGCACTGCTTGGTGAATGCCTAATATTGATAAACAAGCTGAAATTGTTGGCTTTGCCAATGCTTGTTTTTAACAGGACCTCAGTAAAGGACATGCACTGTGCTTATAAATCGAGTGGCTAAAGCCTGAAGGCAGACCTGGGTACATCATTTTATTACACTTATAGGGTTTGCATCTGCTTTTGAAAAAACACTTGACAGGCACTTAGGTGCAAAGTTTGATGGTAAGGTTTGAATAAAGCAAGCACAAAGCATTCCCATGAGAAAGTGGTGTGGGCCCCGAGGCAAATAAAAACAGTAATACTTCCAACCAAAAACATCAGTACACACAGGATCGGGACAGAAGAGGATTGCAACATATATGCCATTCTGTTAATCGACTTTACTCACTTATCATGCTGTGTAACTTGTCCAATTTCCTGTGTGAGGTTTCGGCTTCTGCAAGTAATTGAAAATCAGCTCTGGTTTTGCTTTCCTCAGACACACAAGCTTCACTGCTTCAGGTCTTCAAAGTTCCTTTTTGAACTAAGGACGTGTGAAGCACAATGTTAGATATGCACAACACAACATATTTATTTATGAAGTTTTGGAACATGCACATTGCTAGCTTTCCAACACCTGAAACTTGCCTAACACTGCAACGGGCACAAGAGATTTCTCTAGAAACGAAGGGCTTTAAGTGTTTTACAATGGAGCAGTCCCATTAAAAAACGTTTGTAAATCATGCCCAAAAAGAGTTCTGCTGAACAATATAGAATGGTAGCTAACACATACACATACTTGAAACGATACCCTTCAGTAGTTTCATCAACATTACGGAAGTCTTGAAGAAGGCAATTTGTTAGTTTGCATGATTTAATTTGCATTATGTTAGTACTTATCCCCTAAAGGAGCGCTTTAATCTAATGTGTAATGTGAATATTGGAGAGATGGCTCAAGACAGTTACCCAATGAAGTGAGAGGTCTCTATGTAACTATACGTAAGAATCTGAATATGTATATAATGTAAATATAGCTACCTGCACTTTATAACAAAGTGACTCTCACACAACTGGTCTGTTTCTGGCCTATATCAATCCTCACCAAATGCAGAGAATCCACTGTACACCTGTGATAAACTCAGCGAGTAGACAGTACTAAATCCAAAGTGCAGCGCAGCTTCAAGACAAGCCCCTCCGTGCTTGCACTGTGTCCTGCCACCAAATTGGCAATGTGTAGCACGCACCAAGAATGTACAATGCATGATCATTGAAAATCAAATGCTTCCACAGGGATCTAACTCAAGGGGGAGTCTGCTCTAGAATTCACAGAGGCTGCAATACAACCCTCTAATCATTTCTTATTATGCAGACCTAAATAACCAATACTGGCATGGGGCAGCATGCTAGGGATACGTTGTCGACTCTGCCTGAACTCAGATTTACCCCCCAGTCCCCTTAGATGGATGGACTCGACATTGCGATTAGCAGCCATATGGGCTGGGAGGATAGCTAAGGGGCAACACATTTGTTTTGGAGGCAAGATAGCGCAGAGCAACACAGGTTTAAATCCCGGTCCCACGCTTAGAGACTGGTATCCGGTGTTGAGCATTTATTTATTTATGTACTGGGTATTTATAAGGCGCTTATACATCAAAAACAGTGTTTCAAAGTGCCACAAAGCAAAAGGGAAGGGAGCAAGGGAACAAATAAACAATGGAAAGGCAATGTATAAATAATAAACCAAACAGCGGTCCTACTAGGCTTTGGGATATTCGGAACGTGGAAGTCCACTGACAAAGCGGGGTGGCAGACTCAGAGCGGTACGTGCTACAGGGTCCCCCAGCATGTAATAAAAGATGAATTAATTCATCTCACCTAAGGTCTGGGTAATTAATGTTCTGGGCTCAGATGAGGATGACCAGCGTACACTTTGTTTGGATAGGCTTTTGTTGGTACCAGAGACATCCCTCCAAGTCCTGAAAGCACACATTATGTACTCAATTAGTTGCGCCACTTGTCTATCACAGGAAATGCATCAGGATCCAACAGCGCCTGTCCCAAATATGATAACAGCTGTAGTATTTAAGCGCTCTCAAGATTGTTAGGTCCAGTTGTCTCGGTCGGTTTGTCCATTGTTTGTGGGAAGAGGGGTGTCCCCTGTATCGCGATCAAACTCAATCATTATATCATTTTGTATGAAAGGAACCATTGATGTGGTTACCTCTTATTCACCAATCAGCCTAATATATATTGACGAAAAAATCTGTTGTCATCTCATACTGTCGGAATTAAGTGGATTGGGCAATCCCTGAACTGAATGCAGGGAGGATTCAGACCAGGGATCTCCACATTGGACCACATGTTTGTGTTATGGCATCTGATTAACAAGGATGCAGCAGCAAAGAACATGCCTTTATATGTTGCATTTCTGGATAGAGGAAATAACAATTACTTCCAGTGGTTCACAGCTAGGACGCCAGCTTGTTAAGAGGCAGATCACCTGTAAATGGACTCCTGCCAAATAAAGGAGTTTCAGCCTTTTCTACCAACTGCAAGTTGCAACTTTTTTTGAATTTGGCAAAGAAACAGACTGTGTGTCTCTTGGAATGGAAGGATGGGGGTCAAAGAAAGAGGAAATCTTGCTTGTACCTCTGAGTAAATCCTGTTATGAGAGTAGAGGGACCAGGTGTGTGATGTTGCTGCTTTGACTGTCCTCCAGAGGGGTGGGTGCAGCAAACAAGGATGCTGAGCGATCGCAAGCCCACCCCCTTATAAGTGCTCCCCAGGCCCACAGCCGGATGTGTCGGACCCGGGGGACGCCTAGTAGGTGGTGTGTATGTGGACCCAGGGGGGAGGCCAGAGGGGCAGCCCGCTATGTGTGCTATCCCTTTAGCGCCCCTACGAGGGCCGGGTCAGCCTCTCACGATGAGTCTGGTCCCTCTTATTCCATCTCATGCTGGCTTTAGAGCCTAGCAAAGCCAGATATATTTGCTTCTCTCATATATTACTAGGACGGCGGAGCATGGCTCCTCTGCACTGTTACACTATTCAAAGAGCCCCGTTGGCCTTTCTTTGCCTCCCTTGTCTCACTGCTTGCTTGCTTAATACATACCTTCTTGCTTGAACACTGAACATATTCTCCATAACACAGCAATGGCATCTGCAGTCTGTCTTAACTTCTATTTGTTCTGTTTCATGAATTGGCCTCTTATTTCCGCTTTCCTGTCTGCAGGGGAAAGGCATTTGCCAGTCACTGCCATAATGATATGATATGGCATTTATAACGCCCCTATAGACAAGTATTTCAAGTCGCGAAGAGGGAAGACAGACAACGATCCTACTAGGCCATTCATTCAGATCGCGCAAGTGCATGGGAAGGGGGAAAAGTGCAGGGAGGGAGGGAGAAGGGCTGGGGACAGTGCAGTACATGGGATAATAGAATTAATAAGCAATAAGTGACATCAGCTGTCAAGTGCTGGTAGTGGTACTGTGGGGATACAGATAAGAGTGCAACAGCTAGCCGATATTGGAAGAACATGGGCATATTATGCCAGAGGCTGGCAACTGCCTTCTAATGTCCACACAAGAGACACACCTCTTGCCTTTGTTTCTAACAGTAATTCAGTGGATGAAGAAACGCGAGAACACACATTGTTTATAAATGAAGGGGATGATGTCACACTTGGTTACGACATTTTGATCACGCCAGGAGCTTATTTCCAGCTGAAATTAAGTGATTACTTTTTATACTTCTGGCTTTAAATAACGCTAGTGTCCCCTGTAAAGCACAGAGGTTGCTCAACAGGGTTCCTGGAGCACGAGGGATACCCTACTCGTGGGCATGGATGATTGGAGGGCATTCTTGCCCTGTTTTGGAGCCGGGCCCTTACAGCCATGATGGGGGGAGGGGCCTATTACTTTTGGTTGCACCCTTGAAGGGTGGGCAGAGATTGCCTCCTGCTTTAGCTCACTAACAGCTGTGCTGTGCAACTTTATCACACGGCTGCTAGTGGATGCGTGGACTGTATCTTTGGGCATGCAGGGCAAGAGATTAACCATTAGCAGAAAGGCAGAATGAAGACGGTGTGGGTCAGGGTTATAAAATGTAGGTAGGCATCCCTTAAAGAAGTACCCACACGGTGTGGTGTGTGCATTGTGTGTGGCCTGGGATACTTGCAGATGCTACAAACACTTGTCTTCCCTGTCACGCACCTTGGCATTGTTGAATCATGTGCTGAGGTACTCAAGTAGATCATAACATGTGTTGTGAATCACAATCATTTAAAAAACAAAGCAGTAGATTTCCCCCCCCCCTAATCCACCTCAATCGTGTGCACATTTCTACATGGTACGACGCTGCATGTTTAAATTGTACATGTATTAGTCCAGATGACTTGGTAATGAATGACAACCGTCACGCTTTAAATGCGCAAGTAGTTATGGAATGTATTCAAGTGGGCGTGTTAAAAACCCTCCTTGAATCTGAAACGCCGTCAGCAGTCAGCATAAGAGCATGCGTCGCTGCCTGGCTGCTCCACAGTCACTTCGTTCTGGAAAACGCTGGCTGAGGCTGCGCAGGGGCACGTGCAGTTTGTTCCCCGGTGGCCTTGGCACGTTTCAAATGCGCAGCAGATGTACTTTTAGTAGACAGTCTGCAGAAGAACATTTACTTTTGCACGCTGACGGCTGCAGTCTGCAGACGTATTTCTATTCGCTGCATGATGCAGCTGCAGACAGTGCTGTGCAGAAACACAGTGCACGACACAACAAACACTTACATATTCTGGGGGGGACTTGTTCCCCTTGTCCCTCCCATGTCCTACACCCATGCTCTGTGTTAATGATTAACCCCTTCATATGAGAAAACTCTAAAAAGCCCATTCAGGGCGCTCTCCATTATTGATGACAAAGCTGCCCTCTCAGCATAATCCAAGGTTTTCAATCGTGGGGGCATCAATGTATCACTACCAGGGCCACTGTGACCTGGATCAACCTCCTGAAGATACGAGAGATTCACCACAACCTCATCCATCACACAGTCAGGACTCTGATCTCTAAGAAAGTACTCTGCAAACCTGACTACTGTTCTAGCCTACTCCTCTTCCTCTACTCTCCTCCCCCTCTGAACAGTCCTTAACGTCATCACACACCCGCAATATAACCTATGAAACACCTGCGACACCTTCATCTGTAGGCACCATGGTGGATGGCTCTCCCCGCACAATCGCTCCATGTTTACATTTCTACTCCTTGTCTTCATGTACCTCGATGGTTACAGCCCCCAAATTCCTCACAGACTGTCTTGTTACTCTCCTTTTACTAAGGTCTTGTGCTCTCAGTCTTTCTGCTCCCCAGCCTCCCTGTGCTCCTTCACGCTTTCTCCCGACGTGTTCCCAACTCTGCATGCTCTCCCTGGATACCAAAACCAGCCCAACAGTGGAACCCTTCAAACTCAACTAAAATGCCTCCTGTAGCTGCTAGCAAGAATGTCTCCTCCCCACTCCGCACTGCTTCCCAAATGACACCAGCGCCATTCCTGGAATTGTCACTCAGAAATATAGAATATATATAAATATGCCAATATGTATTGTCCTTAAACATAGATAATGGTACAATCGTTCCCACTAACCATCGCTCATTTGATACTTGATTCTGTGTAAGTTATTTCTATTTGAAAAGGCAACCTGCCTGTCTAGATAAATATATACAAATACAGACCTGCCCCAATATATTCTCTTCCCAATGCACAAAGGTTAAATAAAGTGGGTGCCAGGACACACACTTGTCCCACACTAGCCCCTGTATGAATAGCATTTGATAATTCACCTTCGGCACTATAGCGAACATTAGCCTTATTATCAACATGGAGGAATCTCAGCAAGGCCACTCCTGTTTTTAATAAAGATTTCCATCAGTTCTCTAATGGAATCAAAGACCAGCTTTAGTCACAGAAACAGCATAGGCCACAGAGAAGGAATTGTTTTCTTCTTCCAACGTTTGAATTCTACCCAAAATTTGAAATGTTACACATCCAGTAAGGAGATCGCTCCAAAATTTGATGGAATCAGTTGTGAAACCTTTTTATATATTGAAAATAATCCCTGATCAACATGGCTTTAATGAAATGTAATACAACTGGAGCCCACATCTTAGGATCCTTGTTATAAAAATCACTTGGGACAGAATCGGAACCGTCCCGTTTATTTGTAGATTGAACTGAAAAGCACATGAACATTCAGAGAGGGATACATTCCCACTCATTGGCTACATTCTAATCTAGCCTATCCAACACTTGCTGCTCATCCTTCCCCAAAGATTATTGGCTGGGGAGCAAATGGTATGGCAAAGTCCCTTGCTAGATGTTGGGGGTCTCTGGGTGCCCCCAATGCGTGCCCGCGAGCCCCTCCACCCACAGACTCCACACGGACACGTCTGTGTGTTTCGGGCTCCCCGGTCGCTCTGACGCGGCCGGGAACGCCCCGTTTATTTAAGGCGCACGCGGCGACGTGCAACGTCACGCCGCCGCGTGCGTATCCCCTCACGGGGCAACGCCACACTCCTCCTTTTTCCGGGAGGAACAATAACAAACAGACACGTCAAAACATAGCACTGCACACAATGTCACTTGCGAACTTACAAAGCCCATGCCCCCTTTTATTATCAGCCTCCCAGGTCCCCTTCACTCCGGAACACAGTCAATTGGCCCCAGCACGTAGTCTCCGAGGTAGGCAGGTCTCCCTCGCCCAGCCCTCTGGGGGTACCTCCCACCTACCTCAGCCGCCGGACTCCCCGCTGCTCCAGTGCCTCGTTCTGGTGACCCCGCGAGTTCCCCCCGGGGGGTATCTTCATCCGGGAGGACAGTCTCATCCGCGTCAGGCGGGAGTTCAGTTCGAGAGTCCCCCAGTTTCTTGAAGAAACTCACATTTCGAGTGACGGCCGACTTCCCGTCCGAGGCCGTTACCATCGATCCCTTTACTGCCACTACGTCCAGCGGCTCGGGTTCATATGGGAGCGAGAGTTTTCCGTGGGGATGCCGATTCCTGATCAGCACCTCGTCGCCCGGTTCCAGCCGCTGCGGACGAAGACCCCGCCGTGTGTTTTCTTGATGTGTCCTTGCCTGTCGCTCCGCTTCCACCCGTTGGTCATCTATTACGCCGGGTACCTTTTCCTGTACCTCCGGGAGGAGACCTCGGGGGCACCTTCGGAATAGTGCTTCAGCCGGGGCTACCCCAGTCGAGGCGTGTGGGGTGGTGCGGTACACTCTTAGAAACTGGTATAGCGCCCGCTGGAGAGGCTGGCCTTGTCCCTGGGCTATCCGGAACGTTTTGTTTAATGTCCTCATCAGCCTCTCGGCATCCCCGTTCGCGCGGGGCCACAGCGGGGACACCTTCCGGTGGGCCACTCCGCAGCTCTCGAGGAACTCCGAGAACCTCGCGCTCTGGAATGGGGACCCATTGTCCGAGCACAGGGTCACGGGAAACCCATGGGTGGCAAAGATCTTCTCCACAGCGCCGACCACGTGCTCAAACGCCACCGACTCGACGAATTCCACCTCCGGGTATCGCGAGTATTCATCGACGATGGCTAGGAAGTGAGTACCCACGGCCGTGGATCCGAAGTCCGCATGTACGACCTCCCACGGGCGGGTCCCCCGTGGCATTACTTCAATCTCAGGCTCCCGCTGTACTGGGGAGGCCGCCTGGCACCATACACAGGCCGCTACAAAGTCGTCCACTTTTCTTTCCAACTCGGGAAACCACACCTTCAGCCTCAATCTCGCCTTCGTTTTGGCGGCCCCTTGGTGTCCCTGGTGTGCCAGGTTGATGACTTCATGGACCTTGGAGCCCGGCACCACCAGGCGATCGCCCCGCAGCAGCAGGCCCGACTCTGTGAAGGACAGTTCGTCCTTCACCTTCCAGAGTTGCTCGAGGGTCACTTTGGCCTCTTAAGTGCGCCCTGCCACCAGCTCCAGCACGGCCTTCCAGGACCCCGACTGCATTGATCTCCTCAGGATGCGGAAGCATTCGTCGTTGGCCGCAGCACTCTCCAGCTCGGGTAGCGGCATTGCATTGGGGGTGGCGCTCTCGACCACCATGCTGACATGATCATCGGCTTCCTCCGCACACGACTCTTGTGCGGGTCCGCCCCTGCCCACCGGATGCCTGGACAGGTAGTCAGCCGCATTGTTGGCCCCCGGCCGGTAGATTAGTGTGACGCCATATTCCAGGAGGGCCAGCAACCATCGCTCGATCCTGGCTGGTGGTTTGGAAGAGGACCCGGCCATGATCGGAATCAGTGGTTTATGGTCTGTTACCACTGTCACGGGTCTCCCCAGCACATAGAGCCGAAAATGCCGACAGCCCCACAGAACCGCCAGGGCCTCCCGTTCAATCTGTGAGTACCTCTGTTCGGTCTCGGAGAGGGCCTTGCTCGCGTATGCCACGGGCCTCATTCCCCCATCTTTGCCCACCTGGGTGAGGACCGCCCCGAGGCCAAACGGGCTGGCGTCCACAATAATCTCCGACTCCAGGGCGGGGTCAAAGAAAGCCACTGTGTCATCTGCTGTCAGGGCACCCTTGATGTCCTCGAATGCCGACTGTTCTAACGGGCCCCACTGCCAGATGGTATCCTTTTTCGTCAGGGCCCTCAGAGGTTCTGACCTCGAGGCGAGATTCTTGATGAAACGCCCACAGTACGTCACCATTCCCAGGAAGCTCCGCACCTCCGACGCCGACTCAGGGGGGCGTGCCGTCTTGATGTCTTGGACCTTCTTGGGGTCAGGGGATACCCCGCCCTCCTTGAAGATGAAACCAAAGAACTCAATGGTCGGGCGGAGGAACTCACACTTGTCCTTGTGGAGGGTGAGCCCCAGCGACTGCAGCCTTTCGAGGGTCTTGGCTAGGCGTTTCAAATGGTCAGGTTCAGTCCTAGCAAAGACCGGAATGTCGTCGCTAATGTTTAGGACGCCCTCCAGGTCTGCGAGAGCGCCACGGATTAAGTTCTGAAACACCTCGGCCGCAGACGACACTCCGAAGCTCAGCCGCTTGTATCTATAGAGTCCCCTGTGGGTGGTAAAAGTTGTGATGTAACGGGACTCTGGGTGGAGAACAACTTGGTGATACCCAGCTCGTAAGTCCAGCTTCGAGAAAAACCGGGCCCCTTGCACTTCTGCAATGATGTCATCAATCATCGGGGTCAGGTGTCGTTCTCTCCTGATGGCCTTATTGGGCAGCCGCATGTCCACACAGATTCGGACCGAGTCCGGTTGTTTAGGTTTCCTCGCCACTACGATGGGGGATACCCATGGTGTGGGGCCCTCCACCTTTTCAATTACGTCCAAGTTCACCAGGTTATCGAGTTCCCTGTCCACCTGGTCCCTTAGATGAAATGGGATCCGCCTGTGCTTCAGGGCTACGGGCTGTACCGACTCGTCAATGTGGAGCCTCACGGGGTCACCGTTCATCCTCCCAATCCCTTTGAAGATGTCAGCATACTTGTCCAGCAGGTCGTTGATGTCCTCCAAGTATACCGAATAGGCGAAGCTGACTATGATAGGGCCTCCGCTGCCGCACAGCTAAGCAGGGTGTTGCTGCTCACCGGAGTCACATAGAAACGGGCCCGGATCTTTGACCCGTCATGTTCCACCTTGGCGACAAACGCCCCGTCAAGTGGCAGGGGCTCACGCCCACCAAATGCGAAGATGCGGGCTCTTGGCGTCGCCAGCCTCGGGGGTGGGTTGAGCGCAGCATAGTGTCCTCTCGCCATTACGTTGACAGAGGCCCCCGTGTCGACTAACACGGGGACCGGCGAGCAGTTTACCTCTACGACACATCTCGGCTGTCTTCTGCTCCTCCCCTTGAGGACCTCCATGCTGGAGACGAAGAAGATATTCTCCTCATCCTCTTCCTCCACTTCTTCCGCCAGCGCCTCCTCGGGTTCCGCTTGTTCCACCTGAGCTACATTCGGCGGGCGGTATTGCCGCGGGGCCCATAGACGAGGTTGTCCTCTCGGAATAAGTACCGGCAGGGTCGCCCTGCACACCCTCGAGAAGTGGTCAGGCACCCCACAGCGTCCACAGACCTTTCCTTTTGCCATGCACTCCGATGAGTGGGGGAGGTCATAGCCGCACTTCTGGCATGACTCCACCGGCTTCCCCGCTCTGTCTCTGGGAGGTACACCGGGTTTTCGCACCCCTCTGCCGCCCCGCCAGACAGCGCACACCTCCTCCGGTCTCGCCGCACGGGATCCGGCCTCCATCTTGTTGGCACGAGCCTCCGCCACCTCATGGCACCTCCCGAGCTCCAGGATTCTTGGCAGAGTGAGTCCGGGCTCTCTTAGGACTTGTCGCCTCAGCTTGCCAGATGAGCATGCCTGGATCAGCATGGTCCTTATCATGTCCTCCGCATCCCCCCACGCACACCCTTGTGACAGGCGGCGCAGGCGGCCATAGAAGGTGTCAAGCGTCTCATCCTCCTTCTGTTTGGCCGACAGCATGACGAACCTTTCGAAGTCCACGTTGGCAAGGGGGACGAAGTGCGCGAGGAGGGCGGCTTTGGCTTGATCATAGGAGTTACCCGCTGGAGTTAATGATTCAAAGATCTCCTGCACGGTCGCTCCAGCGGAGTACAGCATCGTGGCCACCCTGCTGTCATCATCCGTGACCTGGGCGGCTCGAAAGTACATGTCCAGCCGTCCGATCCATCTCCTCCATCGGGGCCCCAGGCTGGATGGGGGGCCCGTAGCATCAAACTCCGGAATAGGCTGTAGGGCCGCTTGCGCCCTGGCTTGGGCCATGGCCAGGGGTGGTGGTTGAATCGGAGGGGGAGCGGCAGCAACCGGGCGCGCAGGCGGTCCAGACGTCGTAGGACGCGGGGTTGGCTGTGGGGGTCGCTGCTGAATCTGGTCTGTTAGGTCTTCGTCCTGCGAATCTTCCGAGGCCGTGGCAGCCGCACCCCCAAGTGCACCGGGATCACTCATAGGCGCAAGCGCACAGGCACCCTCGTTCTAATCCTGAGGGCCGCAACTTGCACTTCTCCCCACACTGCCACCACCCACGTGATGATGAAAGGGTTAAAGGAGAATACCTCGAGGCGCCTCGTGTCCACGTGGGCCGCAGAAGCGGGAGTGTCATCCCCCACGTGATGATGATGAAGGGGTTGAAGAGGGTCCTGAAGAGGATCTGTGGATAAATGTCCCCAAAAATTGAGCTTTGAAAAGGAATGGGCTGAGAAGGCCCAGCCACCTCAGTCCATCTTCCAGCTACAACACGACGTCATCGTCTGAAAAATGGCCAAAATATCAAAATTCTGGCATGGGCCTGCGGGTTGCACTGCCCGCAGTCAGTAAGTCCAAAAATTAGGCTTGGATGGCCTTCCTACTCCAAACCGGAGCCTTCGGAAGATCCTCCACCTCGTGCGCAAGATGGCCGCCAGCCGCGTGTGGTCCGCGGCCTCAGCGTGATGCGAAACATCCGCGGATGTTTCCCTTGTTGCAGAAAAAATTGTCCGGGATCGCGCTCACCGCCGGGCCCGGGCATCCGACACTCGTCGCCACTGTTGGGGGTCTCTGGGTGCCCCCAATGCGTGCCCGCGAGCCCCTCCACCCACAGACTCCACACGGACACGTCTGTGTGTTTCGGGCTCCCCGGTCGCTCTGACGCGGCCGGGAACGCCCCGTTTATTTAAGGCGCACGCGGCGACGTGCAACGTCACGCCGCCGCGTGCGTATCCCCTCACGGGGCAACGCCACACTAGATCACTGGCATGCACCTGCCACCAAGCATGGCCGTGTCCACTGCAGCCTGGATCCTGTATGCCGTATCCTTCCATCTGCATCCAGGCATGGGAGCCCCTCTGCTCTCCACCCATGCCGCTGTCTTGCCTGGCTCATCCAGCAGGATGTGTTGATGTAACTAGGTGATCCATCTGGTTCCGATTAAGACTTCTCTCTCTGGGAAGAATAAAGGGAAAACAGTAGTGATTTCCAGCTAGGACTGGGGCATACTGAAAAGAAAGCTTTGGGGACTGGCGCGCTACCTTCGAGCCAATCTGCAGAAAGTTCGATAACGATCCTACCCCCCAAAAATAATTCTGAAATTTAAGCGTGTTGCTTTAGCCAATTTTGAAAATACAATAGCTCATCCTATAAATGTGTTGCATGGATGAAAAAGCATATACCAGATGTCCTTCCATATTGCTTTGTGAACGGACATAGTTATTGTGCCAGACTTGGTTGTAGTGGAAACAATTAAGTTGTGTTTAGTAAGTAAGATCAACTCGAGTTTCAGGCTCATGGAAATCGGATATTTGATTGCCAGCCTTCTTAAGGATAAAACGATAACATTTCACTGTCCTATGCAGGATCACTTTTAGCTGACACACAATGTTTGGCTGAGCACAGGAACATTTCGGGTTTGTTTCATTAAAACCCCACTCTTGTCAAGGGTGTCCTTCAATCACAAACAGTCACCAGGAAGTGTTACTCGTGCATATTCACTGCTTTTGAATTGGACGCCTGCAGTATATATCATGGCATCATGCCAGGGCTCTTAGTTATCATTTCTCAAGATGCTATTGGTAAATGCTACACGTTGGCAGCACCTGCATTGTTAAGCGATAACCATAGCAACTCTACCTTAAAGCCAGACACCTAATGTGATTGCTGATGCAGGATGTCATCACACTGGTCTTTTCTTTTGTTACATTCCTAAATATTAATTAATTTTTTGCAACACTGCTTGCGTTGATCAGTACAACAAACTGGATGCACATTCGTAAGTTTTTAAATTATGCTGAAGCTCAAAGAGAACATTACAAAGCAGGAAACTTATTCTAGCCAAAAGGAAACGCATCGAAGCAGAACGGCAGCATGGCAGTCGACTATGTGTTGCAGCAGAAATTGAATGTCTTTGGCAGAATGGAAAACGATTTATAGGAGAGAAAGCATGCTTTAAAAAATGATATATTGCAACAGAAAGAGAGCCAGTTACAACTGAATGGAAGCATGCCACAACACCAAAGAGTTAACATGCTGAATTAGAAAAGAATGTTTCAGCAAATAGATTACTTGTTTCTGCAAAGCGATATGTCATAGTCGAAATATGTATCATGGGTAAAAAAGCTTATATGTGGCAGGAAGGGATCACAGCTCTCAAGCTGCTGAATTCCATCCACGATCCTAGCGTATTGATGAGTCTTGGCGGCTTATGGTAATGTCTGAGTCTCTACACCTCACATTTGCCTCATCTGTTCATCATGGGGTATAATGTAGCTATTTGAGACTGAGAGAGAGGTGGTAATGGGAGCTAGAGGATTGGGACCTGTCTGTAAATGGCAAGAGGTTGGAGTGCAGGATTGCAGATTGTTTTGCCTTGTAAGCCCTACTTCCGCCTTTCCCCCAAATAAGATCTCCTACTGCTTACACTACATTGACAAACCCTCCACAGATGGCCACCACAGACATAGCTGTTAGTACATCAATACTAATCAAGTCTCGACTAAGACCTCCTCTTTAGCCCTGTCACACTCTCCTACATCTACAGCTTACCAGACCCAAAGTACTGTAGTCTATCAGATCTTAGGCTCCTCCACATGTATAACATAACCCTACTTTTTCTCCCCCAAACTCAGGGAAAATAGATTGGCACTCGGGAATCTGCACCCATCAACACCACAAGTTTTGGATCCGTCTTTCCCACTAATCAACAACACCACCCTTTTTTCTGACCAAGCCAAGCACTTTTCTAGGCCACTTGCATTACATTGCATAATTGGACCACAAAGTGCTTTGGGGGGCAAGATAAGGTGATATGTGAAGCCTTCTAAATATGGCAGTTGTAAGGGACTTCAATCCAGCAATCCAACTAAGTCAATGCTTAGGAGGATGGGATGCCCAATGGAAGCCCTTATTTGGATATTTTTATGTCAAAGTTCTTTGAACCTTGATGATGAACCCTTGTATAACGCCCCTCTCTTTGGATCTCCCCGACCTCACTGAGCTAAAAAGTAGGTTTGTTTTGCAAATTAAAAGGTTTATTTCAATAATTAAACAATATATATATATATATATATATATATATATATCACACTTTTATGAACAAAATAATATTTGAATAGCACACTTATGAATATGGACGGTAATGAACAATGGATAATATTACAAAAGTAACAATCTCTTTAAACACTTATGGAGTATGGATATGAAGGATACTGTAGCAGAGAATACTCTATGTGATTCAAGGAAATTCAATAATGGGAAAGAATGCAACACAGAAATAAACCTTGATATGATTTCAATCAAAAGATAATATGGTCACTTTTTCCCTGTGACTACTCACTCCCCCCCTACGCAATATGCAGAGATGGAAATGAGGGCACACCGGTTTCAGGAATACAATCAAGAATGCAGTTCAATTCCAGTTCCCCCCAGCAAGTTTAGAGAAACAGGTATGATTTTAAAACACAGGTCAAAACGCTTTTGAATGTGATTGCAATGGATGGAAAAATATGCTAAAATGGTTTTAATTCACTAAAGGATATTCAGAATAAGTGATAGTTACTTTGGATTGGTTCAGGGAAACACTAGCAATGATTCATGAATGATTATCAAATTGGAAACTAATTCAGCAGTTGCAAACAAGAAACAGCTATTTTGACAGGAAATGAATTTGAGCTAAATCGCAATTCGCTGCAATTTTTCCGTGTGCGTAAATCGCGATTATGGAAAAACTATAATGAATTGGAATGTCATTTTGGGTTTGTTGGACAGCTTAGGATCTTAGCTTTAAAATGACAGTTAAAATTTGCTTCTAGGTTCAAAATATACAGATGTTTTTGTGAAGGTAGATTTTCAGAAATAAAGTCAAGATTTCAGAATGACAGACGGCGCTTTACAGATTTGGAATCAACAGGATGAAAACGGGATTCTATAATGCAGTTCTGGACAGGTTAAAATGGTTGGAATAGGATTACTTTAAACTGAGACTGGTTCTGTACAGTTCTAGACTACATACTCACTCCTGTTTTTGGAATGGAATGGAAATGGGCCCCGTCAAGATCTGGTCAAGGGATTGGGCTGCGGTTCTCTCGCCACCGGATAGGTCAGGCATCCTGGTCTGTGATCAGCACTGCACGGCGGTCTGCGCGGCCTCTTAGACTGGATCAAGCGGGTCCTGGATACAGCTCTGCTTTCTCTGGATCTTGGTTCTAGCACAGGGTTCTTGGCTAGAAGCAAACAGCACAGCCCGGCTGTTGAGAATCAGGGTGCAAAAGAGTCTGCAGCCTGTTGAAGAGGATTCAGCTTGTGGATTAGGCCTCTCTGCTTCAAGGTTCTAGGGTTTGGTTCTAGAGTTAGTTCTAGAGTCTGGATTCTAAGTTCTGGTCTCTGGAGTCTTTCAGCAGGGTGCTGCGCAGGAATCAGTTTAGTGGAAAGGTGTGTTCCCTATCTGTCCGAAGCAGTCTCTATCTGTTTCCAAAGTGGGTGTGAAGGCTGACTTTCTATGCCTAACCCCCTAAGGATTTGATAGGTCAGAGAATCTCCTGTCCCCTGACTGGAGAAAATGATCAGCGTGTCATGAGGTGTCATCATGATGCTATGTATTTGGCTTAGCTGAAATCCCTCCCATCTGCTTTTTCTTAGAAAATCAATTTTTCATAACAAACATATTTCCAAGGTGCACAACTTGTTCATAATACATACACACATCACAGATTACTTAAGGTACATTCTTGTCCAACTCTGATCTTCCTAGGAGCTTTGGTTCAGAAATTACAACTTATTTGCGATTTTGGTGGGTTTTCCAACATTGGTTCTGCACCAAATTTGATACATGCATGCAGATCCTCCCTGGGCATATTACTGTAAATTCTTATGTTCATAGCAAAAACACTACATCTGCAATATTAATAAATGCCGAGGTTTTGTCTCAGAACATCACACGACGTCCAGCTTAGTCTCAAATTGTGAGTGAATTTTTCATTGTAACCGTCTCAAAGTTTGACATTTCTGTCAGCTTGGTAAAATTTGTTATAAGCAATTTCATAAAACGTACATTTGCTTTCAATTCAATACACACAACGGTTTGTCTCCGCCCCAGAAGCTTGACTCTGACTCAGGGGTCACATGTCTTGTTTCCTGCCAGGAGTTGTTGATCAGGCACACCCAAATTTAGCATATTCTATTCAGTCAAGGAATCTATTGTCTCTTTTTCCTGCCAGCAGGGGAAATCTCCTCCTCTCACAACAGTTCTAATTAACATGTCCATGCAATATCCTCTCCTGTTGGTAGGAAGAACAAGGTGTGAAGGGTTCCCATGGACAGAAGGCCTCTTGAAGTTTTAATTAAATCAGATTCCTTCTAGTCAATTGCAACCTTGTGAAAACAATGCATTTTATAAACTTAAAATAAGCAATATATCTTTAAATCAAGTATTTTTCAACATGAAATCACTGTGTAGCACTCTATATGGCATTTTGATGGAATTCTCTTCTTTGGCATATTTAGCTTCTGAAACTCAACTCTCCTGTCAGAATTTAGAGATCGCCAGCACCTGTCGGAGGCAAGCAACGGTACTACACCCATTTTTGACAGCTGTCTTTACATCAGTATCTTTAAAATAGGATTTTGATTGACAGCATACGATTCTTTGCTGATATTGTATTGATGTGGATTCTTGCAATAGAGTAATGTGGAACACCCAACAAGAAGGTTGGATCTTTTTGATGATTTGTGAGCCATGATTTTATTTTAGCACATTTTGAAAATCAAGAAAATGAATTCCCAAACATCTCTGTGTTGCTTTTGGCAATCAGCATGGCTTTTTCCAAGTGGTTTCAGGCTGCTTTGTGGATGGCCCAATGGTGGTTTTAGGCAGTGATCTCCTGTGCTCACTAAGATAGGCAAAAGTGGATGGCAGCCTATCTTTCAGATTTTTACTGCACATTTTCTGGTGATTTCTAGCGAGCAGCATGCTTTCCAGTGGCCATTCTGATGTTTCTGCTGCCAGTAATGCCTAGTGATGTTGCAGGGCTTGGATGAGTGGGTTAAGACATCCCACAAGCCCCCCTCTTGCGATGCCGTTGAACTTTCATCGATGGAACTTCGCAAGACTGGGATGTCCGCATCATCTCTCCGGATTCCACGAATGGCACAGTTCAGCAACTTTTCCTCCATCAGGGGTGGATCGATCGGTTCTCCTTGCCAGTAATGATGGGAGTATTGAGCAATACCCTGGGCCCCTCGGATCTTTGCTCTCGGTCCCCGGGTAATCCTCCTTGGTCAGTCTCCATGGTTTCTCTCTCCTAGGATGACAAAGCAAAAAGGCAACAACATATTCATAGACATTTCCCCACCACCATTAATGTAGTGGGGGGGCATATACTTTTTATAAATCAGGAGACATGTGCATTTTTGTTATTGTATTTTATAGACTATATGTGGAATATTTTAGGGTTGGAATTTTATTGATCTGGAGCGGCCCCCTCTGGGGTTCCAGAGGATTCCTCCAGTTGCTGCAGAGTGTGCCTGGGATGGCAACACTTTAGCTGATTAATATGGACCCACTTATCTTCCCCCTCTGCCAAACTGCCTTTGGGGATGCGGATCTTGTAGGCGACTGGTGAGATCTTGTCTACACTTTCAAAAGGTCCCTTCTGTAACGCTCACCTGATTCCCGCAGAGGCGCCGGTCTTGACTGGGTGAATGCCGTATCTTCAAAGGTGATGTGTAACACACGGTTGGCTCTTTGGGCTGGACCTCTGTGCACTGTATGTCTGACTCGAAGAGTAAGATGTCTGCAGATAGAAAATAAGGGATTAATGAACTGGGTTTATTGGGTGCCTCTCTCCTCTTCCCTTTCTCTTCTCCTGTAGAACCCCAAAGGTTAACGCCCTCACCTTAGGTAAGTGAACGCCAAGCTCTCCATCTGCCTCGGGGCAGGGTGCCGTAACCAGTTTCTTCACTGGATAAGGGTGCAGGCCTCTTGACCTCAGAGGACTGCTGTCCGTCGTTAACTGCACGAACGGTAAATTCTGGGCACTTCAAATGTCTTAAAAGTCTTTTGTAATGATATCTCTTGTTTTGCAGGGTTCCGGCGATGGCGGATGGCGGGCTGATGAGAGTTGAGGATCGAACCCGCGTGAGGAATAGAAGCGCCTGGAAGCACGTAAGTAAGCGCTTGTAGCCTGCTTCACGATGCGCACTAACTGTCCCTTTTATCTTGCAGGTACAAGTTCGGAGCTTTAGAGAAGCTGAAGGGTGCTGGAATACCCACTGGATTCGGCGTGGGAAGGAGTAATGGCACGTGAGTAATAAAGTTGCCCAATGTCTTTAAACGCACCTTCTTTTGTCTTTCAGATGCAGGATGCAGCGCCGAAAGCCTCTGGAGCATGCGAAGAGCTGGTAAGCTTTTGTCTTTCAGATGCCGGAATGCAGTGCGAAGACCTCCGGAGCATGCGAAGAGTAGGTAAGCCTTTGTCTTTCAGATGCCGGAATGCAGCGCGAGGCGTTGGTGACAGCCGATGGACCAGGTAAGAGATGCGCTGCCACTGAAGACCGTAGTGCTAACCTGTTCTTTCTTTGTCTTTACAGGTGCTGCTGAAGACTGGATTCCAGGATGGTAAGCCTTTGTTACCTTAGCCCCAGGATCAGAAGCAGAAGACACGATGAGCGTTCTGCTGCAGAGAATGCAGAATAACGCAAAGCAAGATTCATCCATCGGGTGTGGTTTAAATAGCCTCCTGTAGTGCTTAGGTGTCTCCTTCCACAGCCACGCCTAGGTAAGAAAAGAGTTCCTGCTTTCCAGAAGAGTTCCAGTGTTCTGAACCTAGGGAGTGGCTCCTGCCCCACCCAACAGGAAAAGTAGTCCCAAACAGAAGAGGATCAGGCGTTCAACTGGCAGGTAAGTAAGCAGCATGGTCTGCTGCAGGTAAGTCCATCCAAGCATTATGAGCCCGGCGCTTCCAGCGCTGGGACTGGGCATCTTTATGAGCTTGGTGCCACTGGCACCAGGACAGGGTCCAAAAGGTCCCAATGGACTGGCTGGCACTCGGAACCGGGGTTATGGGTCTGCTTCCAAGGGAGTCAGACAAGTCCTGATCTTTTGGAAGCAGAGATCATGACAGCACCCCCCCTCAAGGCCCCTCCCAAACCGGGCTTCTCTGGGGGTTTGGGCTTGTTAGGAAATGTTCGATGAAATCTTTTGATTAGACGAGGAGCGTGGACATATTCTGCAGGTTCCCAGGATCTTCCTTGGGAACCGTAGCCTTTCCAGTCAATCAGGTAAAATAGTTTAGATTTGGAGATCTTGGAATCCAGGATGCTTTTGACTTCAAACTCGAGTTCTCCATCAACTAGAAAAGGTTTTGGAGATGTAGTTAGTCGGGTTTGAGGTTGCACAGGTTTTAATAGAGAGACGTGGAAGACCGGATGTATCTTCATGTGAGGGGGCAAGTCCAACTTGACCGCTACTGGATTTACTATGGTAGTGATGGAATAGGGACCAAGGTATCTTGGGTTGAATGTGCGTGGTCCTTTTAGAGGTAGATATTTGGTGGATAACCAGACTTGATCTCCTACTTGATATTGGGGGGCTTCCTTCCGATGTTGGTCTGCTCCTTTCTTGTATTGTTCTTTAGCCCTTTGAAGGTGAGAAACAGCTTCCTTAAAGGCTTGGGTGATTGTAGAATGCAGGTGGTCTACTGCTGGTGTTCCAAGATCTTGGAGTGGATCCAACTCCGAGGTTCGAGGGTGACTACCGTATAAAAGAAAAAACGGGGTCTTCCCAGTTCCCGTGTGGACAGAGTTATTGTAGGCATATTCGGCTATCCAAAGGATATCTTTCCAAGTTTTTTCAGTTTGTTGTAGCATGCAGCGCAAACACTGTTCCAGAGTTTGATTGGTCCTCTCTGTTTGTCCGTCGGTTTGAGGGTGGTGGCTGGTCGAAAGTCTCACATCAATTTGAGCCGACCGACAGCAACTTCGCCAAAAATGAGAAATAAATTGACTACCTCGATCCGAAATTAGAACTGAAGGAAAACCGTGCATTCGGACGATGTTTTCGAGAAATTCTCGGGCCAGAGTTGCTGCTGTTGGTAAGCCTTTGAGTGGAATGAAATGCGCCATGTTGGAGAATAGGTCCACGATTACTAGGATCGTATTGTATCCGGAGCATGGAGGTAGATCGGTGATGAAGTCCATAGAAAGCGTATGCCAAGGGCGAGGCAGGATGTCAATAGGGCGTAAGAGGCCGGCTGGTTTTTCCTTTTGACTCTTGTTTTGGGCGCATACTCCACAGGACATTATAAAGTTCTGATATCTTTTTTCCAAGACGGCCACCAGAAGTAGCGCTTGATCTTTTCCGAGGTCTTGGTCATACCGGGATGTCCTTCCATTAAAGAATCGTGATAACAAGAGATTACCTTTTTCTGTAAATCTGTGCTGGGCAGGTATAACCGTTCTTGGAAATATAATAGGTTGTCCTTCACCGTAAAGTCCTTTCCCTGCAGATGCCAATTCTGTATGTCTGCTGGAGTTACCAGTAGCCTGGCTTTATCCTTAACTTCCTCTATGGATTGTGTGGCGATTACACCTAGAATTCTTTGTTCTGGAATGATAGGTACAGGTTTAGGATTGATCAAATGTTCTTCCACTCCCATCCGAGAAAGGGCATCAGCTTTACCGTTTTTTGTACCAGGTCGATAGGTAATTATGAAGTCAAACTCGGCAAAGAATAGTGCCCAACGGAGTTGCCTAGAGGATTGAGCTTTTGCTTTTTTCAAATATTGCAGGTTTCGTTGATCTGTAATCACAGTAACGGTGTGTCGGGCCCCTAGAAGATAATGCCGCCAAGCCTTAAAGGTGGACTTGATAGCTAGAAATTCCTTATCAGTAATAGTGTAATTGATTTCAGGAGGCGAGAATTTGCGGGACCAAAATGCCACGGGGTGCAACTGATTGGTTACTGGGTCCTTTTGTGATAGAACTGCCCCCATGGCAAGGCTCGAAGCATCAGTTTCAACGATGTAGGGGAGTTCTGGGCGAGGATGTTTTAAGATCGGTGCAGAGATAAATCTAGTCTTCAAATTCTGGAAAGCTTGTTCCGCCTCGGTAGACCATTCAAAACGTTGTTTTTTCTTTAACAAGGCGGTGATGGGCTGGACTATTCGAGAGAATTTGGGGCTAAACCTGCGGTAAAAGTTAGCGAAGCCTAACATGCTTTGAACACCTTTTACGGAGGATGGCGATGGCCATTTGAGAATTTCATCGACCTTCTTTGAATCCATACGCACTCCGCTAGGTGATAATATGAATCCCAAGAATTCAACTTCAGTCACGTTGAAAATGCATTTTTCCAACTTAGCGAAAAGTTTGTGTTGACGCAATCTCTCGAGGACCATTTTCACTTGTTTCCGATGTTCAGTTTCCGATGAAGAATAAACGAGGATGTCGTCAATGTAAACAACAACACACACATCTATGAGCTCTCTGAGGACATCGTTCATAAAATATTGAAAGGCGGCCGGGGCATTGCAAAGTCCGAAGGGCATGACCTGATATTCAAATAGCCCATACTTGGTGCGGAAGGCCGTCTTCCATTCATCGCCCTCTTTTACTCGTACCAAGTGGTAGGCTCCTCTAAGATCCAGCTTTGTATATATGCATGCTTTTCTGACTTGGTCCAGGAGTTCAGGGATCAAAGGTAACGGATATCTATTCTTAACGGTGATCTGGTTCAGGGCGCGATAATCTATACAAGTTCTAAGGTCCCCTTCTTTTTTTGGAACGAAGAACAAAGCTGAGGAAGCAGGGGACTTGGAAGGACGAATAAACCCATTCGCTAGGTATTGATCCAGGTATTGTCGGAGGTGAAGATTCTCAGGCTCGGTGAGGGCATAAATTCTACTACAAGGAGGAGTAGATCCAGGTATCAGGTCTATCTGGCAGTCATAAGACCTATGAGGAGGTAGAGAGTTAGCCTGATCCTTCCGGAAAACATCTTGGAATTCTAGGTATTCAGGAGGTAACTGGGGAGCCTCCGAGGAAATTTCTGCCAGTGCAACACCAGGTCGAGGGTGACAAGTAGAGACACATTCTGGAAACTGAACCGTTCTTGCTCGCCAATCGATCTGAGGATTGTGCTTCTCTAACCAAGGAATTCCTAGAATAATCTGGAACTGAGGGGCCTTGATCACATCGAACACGATCTTCTCATGGTGTCCATCTTGACTTACTAGCGTCACTTCTTGGGTGTATGCGTTACTGGTCCGGAGGCTATCTCCGTACCATCCACCGTAGTAATGACGTCCTTTACAGCCTTTGGACAAAGAGTCAGATTCATCCTCAAAACCATTTCATGATCCACATAATTGCCGATGGCACCGCTGTCGACGTAAGCTTCAATCGCATTTAATTGATCCGGATGTTCAGGGCTAATGAGGACCATAGGTATCACGAAATGCGAGGTCACGGAACTGGTTTTAACGCTCGGCAAGAGGACCTCTATTCTTGTCGGGCGAGGTCGTTTCCCTGCTCAGAGTTTGTGACCCTGGTAACTGCAGCTCCTACTGCCTTCTTGGCTGGTTTCACCGGATAGTCTCGAAGAAAGTGCCCCGAGTTTCCACAATAGAGGCATAATTGCAGCTGTTTTCTCCTTTCCCGCTCCTTTTGTGTTAGTGGTCCTTTCAGGCCCCCTATTTGCATGGGTTCCCCGGAGTCTACTCCTTTGGTAGGAGTTGGTGGTTTGGAAAATACTCGAGCATCAAACTTGGAACGATCGGCCTTCCTGTTCTGCAGTCTGTGGTCAATTTGAACGACTAAGTCAATATAGTCCGAACAGTCTTGCGGGGGATTCACTACTTGGGCTAACACATCTTTGAGCTCTCCACGTAGACCTCTATAAAACAGCGTAATCCTTTTGTCCTCAGGCCATCGAGTTTCCACTATCAGTCTGTTGAAAGACGCAATATAAGCCAAAAGGTCTTGATTACCCTGTCGCAATGAAAGGAACTCATTGTCCAAGGCCTGCCCCTGTGAATGTCTTGCAAACAGTTTTCCATACTGAGCTGAAAAGCTTGAAAATCATGGAGAACCGGATCATCTTGATTAACTAGAGGGATCGACCAGTCTGCCGCATTGCCACTAAGGTACGAAAGCACGAAAGCTACCTTAGCTTGATCAGTTGGAAAGGCTGCTGGCCGGCATAAGAAGTGCAACCGGCACTGATTAATAAATACTGCAAACCTCTTTGGGTCACCAGAAAATCGTTCGGGCGGAGCCAGAGGTACATTCCCAGGTAGGTTGATCTGCACTGGGTTCGTAGAGGATGTTGAAGGAAGATTTGCCCCTGATGCGGGTAACGGAGTTTGTCCGGCTTGTGACTGTAGTAATTGTCTAGCGAGATCGTCTGTTCGCTCCTTGGAAATAATCAAGTCCCTTCTTAGAGCATTCGTTTCCTGACGGGCTGCATGCACTTCTGCTCTTAGTTCCCCAAGTAACTGGGCTAGCTGGTCGGTATCCGAGGTTTCCATAGCGCCTGGGTGGGAGTTTTGCAGTTGTCTTTGCGTTCTGTAACGCTCACCTGATTCCCGCAGAGGCGCCGGTCTTGACTGGGTGAATGCCGTATCTTCAAAGGTGATGTGTAACACACGGTTGGCTCTTTGGGCTGGACCTCTGTGCACTGTATGTCTGACTCGAAGAGTAAGATGTCTGCAGATAGAAAATAAGGGATTAATGAACTGGGTTTATTGGGTGCCTCTCTCCTCTTCCCTTTCTCTTCTCCTGTAGAACCCCAAAGGTTAACGCCCTCACCTTAGGTAAGTGAACGCCGAGCTCTCCATCTGCCTCGGGGCAGGGTGCCGTAACCAGTTTCTTCACTGGATAAGGGTGCAGGCCTCTTGACCTCAGAGGACTGCTGTCCGTCGTTAACTGCACGAACGGTAAGTTCTGGGCACTTCAAATGTCTTAAAAGTCTTTTGTAATGATATCTCTTGTTTTGCAGGGTTCCGGCGATGGCGGATGGCGGGCTGATGAGAGTTGAGGATCGAACCCGCGTGAGGAATAGAAGCGCCTGGAAGCACGTAAGTAAGCGCTTGTAGCCTGCTTCACGATGCGCACTAACTGTCCCTTTTATCTTGCAGGTACAAGTTCGGAGCTTTAGAGAAGCTGAAGGGTGCTGGAATACCCACTGGATTCGGCGTGGGAAGGAGTAATGGCACGTGAGTAATAAAGTTGCCCAATGTCTTTAAACGCACCTTCTTTTGTCTTTCAGATGCGGGATGCAGCGCCGAAGGCCTCCGGAGCGTGCGAAGAGCTGATAAGCTTTTGTCTTTCAGATGCCGGAATGCAGTGCCAAGACCTCCGGAGCATGCGAAGAGTAGGTAAGCCTTTGTCTTTCAGATGCCAGAATGCAGCGCGAGGCGTTGGTGACAGCCGATGTACCAGGTAAGAGATGCGCTGCCACTGAAGACCGTAGTGCTAACCTGTTCTTTCTTTGTCTTTACAGGTGCTGCTGAAGACTGGATTCCAGGATGGTAAGCCTTTGTTACCTTAGCCCCAGGATCAGAAGCAGAAGACACGATGAGCGTTCTGCTGCAGAGAATGCAGAATAACGCAAAGCAAGATTCATCCATCGGGTGTGGTTTAAATAGCCTCCTGTAGTGCTTAGGTGTCTCCTTCCACAGCCACGCCTAGGTAAGAAAAGAGTTCCTGCTTTCCAGAAGAGTTCCAGTGTTCTGAACCTAGGGAGTGGCTCCTGCCCCACCCAACAGGAAAAGTAGTCCCAAACAGAAGAGGATCTGGGGTTCAACTGGCAGGTAAGTAAGCAGCATGGTCTGCTGCAGGTAAGTCCACCCAAGCATTATGAGCCCGGCGCTTCCAGCGCTGGGACTGGGCATCTTTATGAGCCTGGTGCCACTGGCGCCAGGACAGGGTCCAAAAGGTCCCAATTGGGACTGGCTGGCACTCGGAACCGGGGTTATGGGTCTGCTTCCAAGGGAGTCGGGCAAGTCCTGATCTTTTGGAAGCAGAGATCATGACACCTTCCAGGTAGGCAGACATTTTCGCTGTTTGGCCTGGTTCCTTTGGAAATTGTATAGATAGACCTGGTCTCCTACATTGTATTCTTTCCTGGTACCCTTCAAGCCATAGTGGGTCTTCATGCTATCGGCTGATCTTTCTAGATTTTGCTCAGCATAGGCAAAAGCATGTTAAAGGTGTTTTCTTAAATTTTCAACATACTCATGAGTTGTGGAGGCATTGATCAATGTCTGCTCTTGGGTCCTGTAAAACAGATGCTGGGGAAGCACCATCCTGCGTCCAGTCATCAGCTCAAACAGTGATATTTTAGTTGCAGATGAAGGGGTAGATCTGATGGGCGTTAGGAGGTAATCGGATATCCCAACTTGGCCCAGAATCTGCCACAAACTTTTTTAAGATGCTCACAATGGTTTTGTTGTAACTTTCTCCTGCACCACTAGAGGCTAGCCGGTAAGCAATGTGTAGCTTCCTTTTAACCCCAAGTATCTCCCACATCTTTGTCATTACTTCGCTGGTGAAATGGCTACCTCTGACTCAATCCTATGGGGTAATCCAAAACACAAAAAAATGTGATTGATCATCAGGGCAGCTGCTGTTTCTGCCTTGCATTTTGGGGCCGGGAGACATTCCACCCATTTAGTAAACAAGCATGTCACCGTCAACATGTACTTATTCCCCCTAGAGGGGCGAATCACGGGCCCGATATAGTCGACTTGCAAATCTGACCATGGCAGTGTCATCCCCCTCTTTTGGAGAGGTGCACGGTGTGTGAGGGATGTTGGCTGAAATTGTGCACACACAAGACCCCCCTTCAAGTATTGGTCGAGGTCCTGCCCCATGTGTGGCCAGTATGCAACCTCTCTTAAGATCTCAAGTGTTTTATGAAACCCCCTATGACCTGCTGTGGCCACATCATGGGCGTGACTTAACATCAGGCTTCGGAATAAGGTAGGAACCACCCACTGATCATGGCCAGCTAGGAATTTCCTTACCAACAAACCGTCTTGGATTCGGAACATTTTTGGACATTTCATCAACACTCTGAGGTCCTCTTTCCCAATGTGATGGGTATCCATCAGGGGAAAGTTCTCGGGGTCCTCAATGTGTTAGTAAAACTTACCAATTATTGGATCCCCTTTCTGAGCCGTAATCAAATCAGCATCTGGGATCTCCTTGCTCCATTGTGCAGTTGAAAGATCATTGTGAGCATTTGTCTGGGACCTAGTGATAGCAGTGACCTGGATTTCCCTCAACAGGGACTCGATCTCTATTAGATCCCCTTGGATGGCCCCGGTTTTGGCCAGCTGATCAGCTAAGTCATTTCCAGTTTTGTCTGGTCCCTCTACTTTGGAATGACCCTTGATCTTTTTCCAGTAGATAGTCAACCCATTAAAGGTGACCAGATCATCAATATTTTGAATTAACTTCGCATGTTTCAAGGGTTTGTTGTTAGCACATAGCATGCCTCTGGTTTTCTAGTTAACCAGGTGCTCCACAAACCCATTCTGTACATAATCTGTGATTATGACCAGTTCGTGGAGTTGATGTTGGACAGCAGTGAGGATGGCTTGACGCACAGCCATCAACTCTGCCACTTGACTGCTTTGGGGACCAATCTTGTACCCAGCGGAGGGTTCTGGGGACTCATTCACCCATGCATTCCCTACTCCGGCCACAAGTTCTTTTTCCCCGTTGTTGTCAACATGGTAAAAGCATCCATCCACATAGACAGTGGGCATTCCCTCACACGTGTCTTCTTCAAAAACCTTGTGTGGGGAATTGAGGTATGCCTCTATGTTGTCGTTGATTTTTAGACTCTCGTCCTCCAGACAGTTTTCTCTGGCACAATCATGCAAGTCAGCCAGACCTTGCGCGATGGGCTCTTCTTGTTTTGGCCATATCTGACCTTCACAGGAAAGCCTGGCATTGACAGAATCCAAGAAGTAATTTGGGAATTACTCACATTTCCGGCCCAGATTCTGTCACTTTGGAGATATTGCAGAGGCTGGTGTGAAGTCTCCACTATGATGTGTTCCCCCTGGATAAACGGGCGGTAATTCTTCAATGCCCACACCGTTGCCAGGAGTGCCTTCTCACAATCGTTGAATTTTTCCTCCACTAAGGATAAAGTTTTACTCGCATAGGAGATTACTTTATTGACCTCGTCATGCTTTTGATATAATACTGCAATCAAGCATGTATTAGAGAACCCTGTCTCCAAGAAAAACTCCTTGTTTCTGACAGGGTAGGCTAGGCAAGGTGCTTGTGAGAGGCTTCTTTTGAGCTGTCTTACTGCCTCAGATTGTTCTGGACCCCATTCCCACTTGCCCCCCCTTCAAGAGATGAATCAGGGGTCTGGTGATCTCTGCGTAGCCCTCAATGAACTTTCTGCTGTAATTAGTCAGTCCAAGGAGGCTCCTTAGTTCCCGCAGAGCTGTGGGGTCTTTCAGTTTCTGGAGTGCTTCCACTTTCTTTTCCTGGGGACAGAGACCCTGAGGAGTAATCTCATGCCCCAAGAAATTAACACAGGTTCTACACCACTGTGCTTTCTGAAAGGAAAGGTTTGCTCCGGCAGCACTCAACTGGGTCAGAACATAACGGATCTCCGCTATGTGTTCCACCACAGTTGGAGAACAAAAGGGGTACTCCGACCACAGATATCTTTATAGACACTGCCTTTGGTATCTTAATATTTCTTATTCAAGTTATTTTTAAATACGGGCTTCAAATAGTAAACCTAGTATCTTCATGAATACACAATTGTATCCCCTAGCTCCAGCGGCGCTCAACTGGGTCAGAACATAACGGATCTCCGCTATGTGTTCCTCCACAGTTCAGCTTTTGATGAGGACATCATCTACATTGGCCAGGTTACCCCTTTGCACCCAGGTCGGGCATGGCCTTATGTAGGAAAATGTTGAACTGATTACCGGAGTTGGGGTATCCGAAGGGAGTCCGGGTGCATGTGTACTGCTGGCCCCCAAAGGTAAAAGCCAGCTTGTATTGGTCCTCCCTACTGACAGGCACAGTCCAGTATCCATTGGTCAGGTCTATTGCAGTGAATACCTGTGACCCCTGGATCTGGGCCAGTCCTTGGTCAATGTAGGGAAGAGGCCATCGGGAAGTATGGACCCGTTTGTTGAGCTCCCTAAGGTCGGCGCAGAGTCTCCACTGGCCGTTTGGCTTCAATATCCCCAGCACCGGATTATTGAAAGTGCTGTGGACGGGACGGATTATCCTGCGGGACTCAAGGTTCTTCATTATTTCAGTAAGGGACTCCATTGATGCGAGAGGCAAGCGATATTGCTTCACAAACACTGGAGTCATGCCAGGGTCCATGGGAATTGGTGTTGTGTGGATGTCAGTGCGACCACAGTCATGAGTCCACCACAAAGAGATCTTGAAAATCCAAGAAGACTTGTTTCAACTTTTGCTTCTGCTCCAGAGTCACACAGGTATCAGCTAGGTTGACTCCATCTTCAACCATCTTCCTGAAGCCTGGAAAGACGTCTGGTTTCGCTATCTCAGCAGCCTCCTCCAGCTGGGTGGAGAAGTCCCTGGTGAGAATGCTGATTTGGACTGGTGGCTGTAGGTGGGAAAGGCAGGCCACATGGACCTGGAAAATCACCTCATCCCTCCTGAAGTCACAAGCCACATCTTCCTTACCATAAGGGCAGGAAGTGTACACCAGGAAGTTCCCCCCATGCCGGGTAAAGATCCTGTCTGGTGTTGTGTTGTCATCACCGTCACTGTCAAAACAGTCCTTGGGGATTGGTCCTAACAGTTCATTGCCTAAATCAATGGAAAAATGTTGGTCATCAACCGCCATTCCAATAATAGTGCCTGCGGCTAGAGTAATACTCTTTAAGTCGCTGTTATCCACCTCTATTGGAATGGTGTCATGTTCTATATTGACTAATGCTGTTGGGTTTACTCCCAACCCTTGCTGTTGGAGAGAAGCATTTAGATGAATATAAGCATCAGGGTTTTTCAATTTCTGTCCTCTTTTAACTTTAACTTCCAGGGAGAATTGTCGGGTCCTTTCTGGGATAGTGACTTCCTCTCCAATCTGAATTTCAACTGCATAAGGTAGCAATTGAGCTGACCTAAATGCTTTCTCTTGGTCATCAAAGCCCATGGGATTATCCGCTAATCGGGACCAAGCTTTGAAGTTTATTAGGTCCAAACTAATGGCAAAGCGATTGAGAATGTCACTGCCTAAGTAAAAGGCGGCAGTGACATCTCGCACGACCCAACAATTGTGGACTATGCTCTTATTGCCAATGGAGATTTTGAGCATACACCTGCTTGGCAGGAGACGTTTGGAATTGGGTGCTTCCAGGTCCTTTTCCCATGTGTCTATCAGTTTGAATATGGGAATGGCTAGATCTTTTGGGAGTTGGCAGAACATGGCTTTGCTGATGAAGCTCTTACCGTTGTTCACACACACTCGGGCGAGAACAGAGTCCTTCCCATCATTTAACTGAACGGGGATGAACAACTGCTCTCCAATTCGCTGAATATCAGCTAGGCTCTGAACTGAGTTCTTATCTTTCTGGACTATATGAGTGGGAATGTCTGTGGATTGGTAAAGAATTTCAGAGTGTTTCCTTCCAGTGTGGAATACCACCTTAAACTGGAAGGAAGGTTGATTTTCAGAAATAGAGAGGACCACCCCATCACCAGTTTGTTGTCCTACTGCTATTACTGTCACGTCTGGAATTTGGTTGTTCTGGAAGTGAAATTCTACTTGGTCAAATTTTTGTTCAACCATGTGGCATGTGCCGTTTATACTAACATGGTTGACACTCTGGTCAGCTAGTCTGGGTCCAGAGGACCTTGTTTACGCAATCTATTAGGGGTGACAACCTTCTCAGGAGGTCATTCCCTAGTAAACAAGGGGTGCCCTCTGGAGTCACTACTATGAACGGGTGTTTCACCTTGTGTCGCCCAATTTTAATGTCCAAATCCGCAGTCCCCTCGACGTAAATTTCCTTCCCGTCAAAGTTCTGAAGTTGTCCAGGAAGAGAGGTGAGAGGAATTTGGTAATTCTCCCCCCTTCCTGAATTTAGTTCATCGAAGGCCTTTTTGGACAGAAGGGTAGCTTGGGATCCAGTGTCCACCAATGGGCATAGTATCTTCCCTCCTTCTCCGCAGTAGGCACAGATAATGCACATTTTTGGACAACTGGTGGGCTAATTTTCTGGTTTTGGACATTGAGAGAGAAGAAATTTGGCCAGATTTCTGTGGAGAGTCTTGGGAATCTGAAAGAAAAAGTTGGCAACTGGAGATAGGAGAAGTTTTGAGTTCCCCTGGTTCCGGTTCTGGGCCGCCCCCCCCCCTTTTTGGAGGCAGTCACCAGGATGGGTTTGAACCAGGGGATTTTGATGCTGTTGGTTCTGGGATGAGATGATCGGCGGCGCTAGCTCAGTCCCCACATCTACCCAGTCTGGATTTGAATCCCTTGGGACCCATTTTTCTTTGGGAGGAGTTCCCCCATCTCCGAAGGAGAAGATTCTTTTCCCATGATCCTCTGAGGATCCCTCTCCCTCAAATTGGAGGATCTGTACCTCCTCCACAAAATGGGTCTGTTTGGATCCTTTGTTTCTCCTACCCTCCCTCTGCTCCTTGGGTGGCATACTTTCAGAGTTAGGAGATTTTGTTTCTGGTTCCTGGGTTTCCAGGGGCTGTTTACAAGTGGGTAAGGAAGCTTCCTCCAAGGCTTTACACCCCCCTTCCCCTTGTGCCTCCTCCCTGGGAACCAGTGGTTGTCGGGGTGCTGCCCCGTCATTGTTCTGGAGCACTGGGTCCAGAGTTTGGGGCATTCTGTGCCAGCATGCTCATCTAAGGGCTCTGCTGAGCCCTCAGCATGCAACCCAGATCCTGTGCATATTTTGGACCTGGCGCTCTAACGGTGAAACCCGCTCAGGCTGATACAGGGTTCTGTTTTCTCCCCTGGGCTGATCCTGGGAAGGGTAGCTATCCCTTCTCTGGTAGTACCCCGGGTTGTGAAGATTTGGGTACCCCTCCACCCTTGGCCTCCCCTCTCCCGGATTAGGTGGTCTGGACTCAGGGAATTGGGGAAAGACGGATGGATGATTTTGGGGTTGGAAGTTGGGTGGATGACTGGGAAAAAGTTCTGCCCAGGGTTTGGTGAATTTCTGCCCTCTTGGGGAAGTTAGGAGGGAAGTTCCCTGGGTTAGGTGCTTGGTTGGATCTCCCCCCCTTGGGCTGGAGGAGTCCACACAAAACCCAGGATGGGTCGGTTTTCCTTGTAGCAGGGACTTGCATAGTCAGGGGAGTCAGGGACCCCATTTGTGGGACTACCTCCTTGGCTCCCTGTCTGTGACTGGCCTGAGGGCCTTCTGGGCTTGGAATTATTCTGTGGTGGCAGGTTTTTAGGCCCCCCCATCTCCAAATTTAAAATGGGTGCAACCTTTACCTCTGCCACCTTGGCAGCAGCAGGGGTGCTGGTCGGTTTGGGGTTCTTCTGAGCATTATTTTTATTTTCTATGGGCTTCTGCACCTCATAGATTCGGGTGGCCTGTTCAATGACCCAGTCTAGTGACCTTTTCTCATGAAAATCTCTCACTAGCTGGGTCTTGATGTATTTGGGTAGCGCATGGAAAAACGTGTTAAATTCTTTGCTATCCGTGCGCACCCTTTTGGTAGTCTGTGCAAAAGCACGCTTTAACTCCTGCACAAATTCTTGTGGGGCTTGATCCTCCCCACATTGTAAATTGTAGGCTGCCTTGCAAGCCTCTTTCTATGAACAGAGAAGTGCTTTAAGATGGCTGCCCTGTAGGTGGACCATCTTGAATGATTTTGATCCTCCAGCCCCGCAAAGAAACTTGAGTATTCTGGGGAGAATGTCCATTTTACGTACTGAATGCAGCTACTGCTGTCTTTCAAATGGAAAGTCTCCATCATTTGCTCAAAGAGCTCCAAGTGTTCCCAAACAGAATACTTGGAGTTCTTATGATAAGGAGTGATGACACTCCTTATTGCCTTAATCTGTTTTAAGGGGGCTTTAAGCAAGGCCCTTTTTGCCTTATTGGCCTTCTTGGTTCGGGTAACCTTGGTCCATTCATCCTCTGACTCAGAAGCACTGCTCCCAGAGGTGCCCGTCTGATCTTCCAGGTTTTCCCGGATTCTGCGAGCCTGGGAATGGCTGGCAGAATGTGGGGACCTAGTCTCCTGTGTCCTGGGACGCTCAGAGGAGTCTTCTGATTCCTCCTTGCTCCCCGGATTTGATGGGTACCCCCCCCCACTGACCTAACTGGGCAGAGGTTTTCAGGATGCCCTTGGTGGGCCTACTCTCCCGGGGTTCCTCACTAAACTTCACTGTACTTGGGTGTCCGTATTTGGATGCCCGCCCATCCATTCCTGGGAGGTACTGGCCTATGAGCCCCATACTTCTGGCTGGATAATATTCTGCTTGGCAGAGTCCAGGGACTGGGAGAGGTGAAGGCCTCTGGTACTAGGGCTCCTGAAGTTATGCTCAGGTGTTTGCCTTTGCCAGCGAACCTCATCTCTCTCAGCCCCTGCTCCCTGTTGCCATGCAAGAGCCTGTGCTTTCAGTTCCTCAATCAAGGCCTTACTAGACTCTATCAGTCTCTCCTGCATGGCTACCTGTTGCTGGAGCCTATCATTGTGCTGACAGAGATCCTCATTTTCCCTCTGCGCTTCCTGGTTGGTCCTGGAGTACTGGGCCAGTCTTTGCTGCAGGAGGGTTACCTCCTGAGCCCCGTCCCTACTGGCCTGCTCCTTTCTTGCCAGAGCATCTTCCACCCTCCTGGTGTGCTCTAACAAGTTTTGATGCTCTTTTTGGAGATCACCCAGTCCCTGGAGGGGCAGGTGATTTTCTTCCACTTCCCTTTTAAATTACAGACTTCCTGGCCTAAGGTATCCCTTTCCTGAGTAAGAGCCTGCCTCTGCCTTTGAAGGGCGCCAGCTTTCTGTCGCTCTTCCTCAAATTCTGCCTGGGTGTCTGGGTCTTTCAGAAATAATTTGTTGTTCTCTGCCTTCTCTCTCTATCTAGGTGGCTTTGCAGGATGACTACCTGCTCTGCCCATACCCTGTTGAAATCCAGTTGTTGCTCCAACTTTTTCTGGCTCTGCAGTAGGGAGTCCAAACCTTCTTGACACTCCTTCTGCAAGGCCTGAATTCTGGTATCCCGGTCTGCCCTTTCCTGTTGCAGGATACCCATATCCTCTTTGATTTTAATGATATACTGCCTACTTTCGTTTTCTGACTCCTGGCTCCTCTGCAGCCTCTGCTCGGAAGAGTCCAGGTCAGATTGGGCCTTCTCTAATGCCATCAGTTGCCTACTTGCCAGATGTTGGCCTTCAGCACATTTGTCCTGTATGGCTCCCATATATAAATACAAATATGCCGCTATCTTGACAATCTTGTCGTGCTCATCCTTGGCCTTCGGGGCCATATATAGTTCACTCAGGGCCACGTGTAAGGAACCCTGATCTTTCCAGATATCTAACCCAGTTGCAATGACATGTTGTGTGATTGCCTGCAACCACACATTCTGGTCCTCCTCAGTCCACTCACCTCTCACAAATAGCTTATGTAAAAGGTGCTCGGAGGCGGAGTCGAGCATAGAGTCCCCCTTCACTGTGCCTTTAAGGAACTTGCTGGTGCTGGTGCCGGTGGGCGTACTCTACTTCAACTCGCCCCAAGTGCGGCGCGCGCTCGGAGTCGAGCGTACAGTCAGTCTACGGCAGTCCACGGCTGGTCGAGGCTGTGAGGCTCCCAACGAACAGTGCGACCGCAATGACGGCGTAATCAGGCACGAGTGGCCAGGCGGTTCCAGGCACTGGCCCCCTCACCCGACGAAAGACAATCCAACAGCGTTGGATGCAGAACCCCTGAACCGCTCTGAAAGCCGACTCGTCGCTTGAGTCCGCGAAGGTAAGCTCAGTGCCACGGAAACGTGTGACTGAGAATAGTTTGGACTCACGTACAGTACAAACGATATCCTGCCACCGCGACAGTCCCTCACCTGTACTAAAGAATAAGCTTTCTGAATGTTTATCAACTGACTTACTTGCTGCCAGTACAGACACCTCTATTTTTGAGAACGGGGCCAAAACTGCAGGCTCATTGAGTTTGATCATCTTTTTCGACAACCCCGATAGTACAACTTGCCTACTATCATCTGGTCATGTTGACCTAAATGAAGCTGTAACTGTTGTCGATGAGTGTCTCATTGAAATGAGACCATCGAGTCCGTCAATAGACTCTGTGGCCATAGGTGTGACTGAGCCTGACCTAGTAAGCAAGGTCGAAAACTCAACTGCAATCATGGATGTAAATAAAGAGGAAGCTTACCTCCCACAAAGACCTTTACTATCCTTGCTTGATCTGCCTTTCCTTCAACGAAATGTTGCGTCACCAGCCGTGGCTACTCATATTCACTCCGACAAAGGAGATGAGTTTTTTACGGCGTTCGACTTGACCGACGCCAAGCTAATGGAAGCCTCGCAAGACGAGTATGACACCATATCACTAAACGATTTGGACGTACCATCTTCAAAACTTTTGAAAGAACGAGCTATTTGCGTCAACGTTCACGACGACACCATTCTGGCCGGTGGCCCTACAGCAACCAATTCAAACAACAAGAATCAAATAGATTCCAAAAAACACAGGACAAAGAGCCAAAAAAAAAACATTCCAATGTGCCTCCTCCATTCACCTACGGACTCAATTGTTTGAGACTGACGACGCTAGGTCGCGAACGAGCGGTTCCCCGTTCGTTGGCCAGAACCAACGAGTTCAGGAGACTTTTTCCGACCGGGCCCACAAGTCAAGTAACGCGCTGCTAAAACCTCCTTGTGATGCGCTAACAGACCTTTCGTCGGGGCTTGCCCCACATTGTGGAAACCTAGTACACAGCCGCAGCTGCTCTGATGATAGAGAAACCCATGCTTTAAGTCGTCGGTCACACAACTCATGTATCCAGCATCATAGGATGTCGCCCGTGCATTCTTCGAGACACAGGGGAACGCTCTTAAACCCACCACACGCCCCAAAGGGTGCCGTTATGAACGTAAATGGAGACTCATCTTTAACATCTGATCCCCAGTCTGACTCAGTAAATAGCACCCATTCAAATACGGCCGACAAGGCTAGTGTCGAGTCTAAGCCTAGCCTCTCGTCGGCAGCAGCCATGCAGATCTACAACAACGTTTTGGCCGCCTCGTCAGCTGCACTTCTGCCCTTCCTGAAGATGTATGATTCGCTTCACGAGGCCCACAAAGACCAGTCTTCACTCATCATTTCTCTAAAAGAAAAGATGGACAGCTTCAAGTCAGTTACAAACTTTTTACAAAGCCAGTTTACCCAGGAAGCTGAGCGAACTTTGCGCTGGCAAGAGCGCCTAAGCGACCTTGCCGCACGCCATCATTGCCAAAATGACTCTCTTGCAGACGGTCTACTTGAGGCAGTGAAGTGGATGCGGCACTCCACCGCTGAGTCGATATCCAGAGTGGACACCCAAACAATCGGATTATCATCTGTGAGCACATCCGACGCAAGCTCAATTCCTTCATCAGAGTCCTTGAGTCAAGGCTCTAATAAACTAAAAGAGCGGCCATTTCCCAGCTCTACAGCCAACTCAATACCCTAGGCCATCCCCTCAATAATGTCTCAACTGACTCAAGCTTCAGTATCAATCAAGCACAAGTCTGACTCAACTGTCAATGCCTCAGCGCCTGCTCAATTTACGTGCCAATCACAGCTTGATCCACCAGTGATACACATTGACACGATGCCTATAGTGTCATTTGGTATTTTCCAAGGACCGCCAAAACAACAAGAAGGTCAACCAATAACCACTGAAAGTTTCTTAAAGGGTCCATTGACACAAACACGACCAAGAAAATCGAGGCAGGTAACTAGGAAAGGTGTACCGTCTTTAAACACACGAAACCTGATTCGAAATCTACCCACAGATGCGAACAGAGGCCTTTTTAAGCGTGCTGATACAACTAAACAGACTGCGGCTAACACCGCAAAAGATCAAGTCAGATCAACACACGCTGTTGGGTTATCGGAAGTCCACTCCAGTAAGCGTCAAAGAATGGACTGCGATCCTGAAAGCATTGTAGGGAATGTCTCTAAATCCATGATCGATATTTGCGATCTATCCACATACTCCGATGACACGTCGGACGTTCAACCTACCGCTAATCTTGGTGTGGGATTGGAGGTATCACAAGTGGGGCGTTTTTCGAATAGAGTGTCAGCATCAAGCAGCAACGCGAAATTTGATAATAAGTCAAAGATGTCTGAGCAAAATAAGGAACAAAAGTCATCTCGCCTGAATCCAAAACATACCAGCTCTCAAGGAAATAAGTCTGTACGTTACATCTCAAAGGCTTCCACATCATTGAGTTCTCGAACCAATCTTTCAATTTGCAAATTAAGATTGCAATATTTTCATCAAGACGAGGATGATTTGAACTTGAATCGTCGAAATGTGATGAAATTATTCACCTGTATCCCATCACTACGAACAATTACATCTGACGACATAAAAATCGTGGAGTATGCAACTGAACGTAGCTGCGATCAAGTTCTCTTGCATATATCGTCTGCCTTAGTCCGCAATACCATCTTGAACGCTGCGGACGAATTACTGAGCTATGTATTCGATATTTCTCTTGAACCACCAAGCGCTAGTCATGCCAATCCAAAGATAAGTCCAGGGCAGGCCAATTTCAATCAAAAGGACCAAAGACGTTCGGACCCGCGGCAGACTGACCACACTACCGACCGTCAAAGATCGCATACTGATCAGACTTTTAAAAGCAATACGAGAAATGGCAAAACAGACTGGCATTAGCCATTAATTTCCGGAAACGAATGTCCACGTGATTTCATCTCTTGGAACACCAGAGGGTTCTCCCATTTATTTAATCATTTTGATGTGGATTTGGGAAAAGTTTTTGTCATGTGTTTACAAGAGACATGGCTAAGTGTGCCTCCAACTAGAGACGGATTTATGATCTTACTAAATCCCGCAATCAAAAACAAAACAGGGCGTCCTTCATCAGGCCTACTAATGATGATTAGGATTAATACATGGTGGCAGCTTAAGGATGTATATATCCCCAATCCTTTCGTACAAAGCGCCTTACTACAATCAAATCATCAAAACATAGGCGCGAGGAAGCATTTGCTCATTTTAAATGGGTACTGGAACCCGGGGAAAATCACTACAAAATCCTTCATCGAGTCCACAATTCACATACTTGATGACGTCATATTGAAGCATAAGAATCTCTCAATAATTTGTGCAGGAGACTTGAACTACAATTGGTTCAAGTACGATGAAGGAACTCAGTGTTACAAGCCAGCTCCTGCCAAAGAAATTGCGTCTCGGGGTCGTCAATGGAGTCAAGCACTCCACATGAGGAATTGCCAAATGGTTAACGGGCATGTGCCCTCCAAAGCAAACGTGGTCAAACAATAAGGTTCATTCAATCATTGATTATTTCTGGGTATCGCAAAACCTGTTTGAAAAACAATTGTCATTAACAATCGTACCCATGACTAACAGTGATCACAATCTTATGCGGCTCACCTGTCCGGTGGAATAGCCAACAGAAAATCGATGCCACGACATTCCTATCTCATTGAACGCAGGTGGCAACCGTTTAAGGATCGACAAAGCAAAAATCCAAAAGATCAGCCAAAACTTCAGCAATGACGAAGCAACAGCGGTTGATTATCTCCCCTTGCTTTTCAATTTCGTAACTGTTCGAGTGGCAAATTCAACCATGGGGCATAAACATAAACACATATCATCGACAATTCTGACGCAAGCCAAAAAAGCGATGCGACACGACGTGAGGAAGCTGAAGAAGTTGCTCAAGATCACCAACGACACGAGCTCCATAATATCTGCAATCCATAGACGTCGTAAAGTGTATCGTTATTGGTTAAAATCTCAGAAAATCATAATAGAGCAGGACAAAGCTGAGCTATTAATGAAACAACTAGTCCAGAAAAACTCACGGGAAACATGGGCAATCCTCAATTCTGGGAACTCCAAACATCAGCCCATGGCGTCAAATGAAATTGACTCGGCGCAATGGATGCGCCAATACGCAAACATTTTCAGCAATTCACAACATGAAGTCGCAAGCGGCTCTAAGCAAAATCTGTCTTGATGGGACTTGCGTATTCCAGCCAAAGACATAAAACTCGCAATTCGGTCTTTGAAGAACTCTAACGCCGCCGGTCCGGACCTCATAACGAATCTAATGTTAAAAAACTATGAGGCGGAATGGGCTATTTTCATAGAATCCCTATTTGCAAGAATATCTTCAACGAAGAAAATACCTGTTTGTTGGCGGGATGCTATAATAGTTCCCATCCATAAGAAGGGCAATCGGGCTGACCCATCCAACTATCGCCCGATTGCCCTGTTGGACACCATCGGAAAAATGTTTGCCTCTTTTCTACGTCAACAACTTGCTCAATGGTCAGTCATGGAACAAATCCCAGACACGCGACAAACAGGATTCACAAAAGGAGTCGGCGTCGAAGTGAACTTGTTGTTAATGACCATCTTAAAACTTGAAAGTATAAGGGCTAAAACACATCTGTACGTCGCCTTTATCGATCTACGTGGCGCCTTTGATAGTATTAATCGCCCTAAGCTATGGCAAAAATTGGAAAACTGGAACTGTCCAAGTAACTTGATCGACCCAATAAAAGCGCTTCATTCAGACACAGCCATCAGCATACGTTTAAACAATCAAGGCGCCCTATCTGATCAAATACCTACAAACATGGGCGTGAAACAAGGCTGCCCACTAGCTGCCGAGCTGTTCAAACTCTTCATTGCCGACATCCCTGCCCATCGCACAAATGTGAGATGTTTTCCACCAATCCTAAATAACACCGAAATTGGATGTCTCATTTATGCGGATGACGTTGTCCTTTTAGATAAGACCCAGATAGGCCTACAACGGCAAATGACAAACTTACATGAATATCGCATCAAAAACGATCTGGAGATAAACACTGACAAGACCATTGGTAGAACAAACCTCAAAAGACAAAGGGCCTTCACTTGGTACATCGATAAGAACCCGCTTGATGTAGTAGACTCAATAAGATACCTAGGAATCTCTTTTAATAATTCCCTCTGCGAACATCACTGGAAAACCAACCTAATAGCTCGAATGACTCAATTCAGCATACAAGCACAGATCTTGAATAAATCATATGGGAAATTCACTCTTACTCCCATATTGACATTCTATTCTCAAAAAGTAGTACCGGCTATTACTTTTGGTTCGGAAGCGGGCTGGAGCATAGATGTGGCTTTTTGGCAGAAACTCGAGGGTATTTTTTGGCGGCGGGTCCTGAAGCTACCAACATACATTTCAATGACCCAGTTAAGACATGAGCTTTCCAAAAACTCGTTACATACTACTGTCTTGTGGAAATCTTTAATGGCATTCTGGAAAATGATTGTAACGCCCAAGTCTCCTGCTTATCAGATCTTCTCAAAAAGTGCTGGACCTGGTCACTCCAATTTACTTGAAGAATGGAAACAACGCTTGGCACAGATATTAACTGGTGCAGATTTAAATACCGACGAACTAATGACGAGACCACAATCTGTGAAAAAAAAGTTTGAGACTGTGAAGTGGATTCAGAATAACGAACAAAGGAGAAAGATGGCCTCAACATTAGATGCTGGAATAGGTGAACTTAAGCTGGGAGTTCCATGTAACTATCTGACGAACTGCCCGTCGAGACACCATCGTGAGCAGTTCCTGCGAATACGGCTGAATGCCATTGACACAAGAGCCATGTTGTGGCTTCGTCACTCCAAAGAAGTAACTGATGATATATGCCGATTTTGCTTGAAGGAGCCCGAATCCCTAGAACATTTAATAACTAAATGCACGACAATTACGGCAAAACGTATCCTACATCTTGGCAACTTCACTCCTGCGAGCCCCAACTCTCGAGATTGGTGGTCTCATGCAATGGCAGGCAATTCCGTGAAATTATACTGTGCGATAGTTGATTTCATCGCCTCTCTCAAATTGAAGGCTGTGGGTCAATTAACACAGATTGTGCCGCCCTAATCATGAAGCTAGATGGTACTTGAATGGTGGCTTTGGTCGTTCCTGTGTTTTTATGCACTTATCTTTCTTACATTTTCTCTTGTGTTAGCGTTTCTGGAGGAATACGTGACAAAAAAATGTTTGTAATAAAAGTCTGATGTCACAGTGTTATGCTGAGACATATTAGACTGATGTTGCAATAAAAAAAAAAAGAAAATTTAAAAAAAGGTGCTCTCTAGCTATCTTGATATCTACCAATGTCGCCATTCTGTAAACTGATTTCCTTCCTGACTTACAGAAGTTTGTTATTTTATTTTGCAAAACAGACCGTTTCCTTTTTGAGGGGTGGTTTTACAGTGTAACACAGCGTGGTAGCCCAACAGGATTTATGTAGTCTATTAGTTACCACACTGTATAAGCTGCACAAGTAATAGATCTAATCCAGAATCCCTGGCTACTAAGCCCCGCAATCTTTAAGTGACTCCAATCCAGCAATCCAACTAAGTCAATGCTTAGGATGGGGTGTCCAATGGAAGCCCTTATCTAGATATTTTTATGTCAAAGTTCTTTGAATCTGGATGATGAACCCTTGTATAACGCCCCTCTCTTTGGATCTCCCCGACCTCACAGAGCCAAGAAGTAGGTTTGATTTGCAAATTAAAAGGTTTATTTGAATAATTAAACAATATATATATATATATATATATCACACTTTTATGAACAAAATAATATTTGAATAGCACACTTATGAATATGGACGGTAATGAACAATGGATAATATTACAAAAGTAACAATCTCTTTAATCACTTATGGAGTATGGATATGAAGGATACTGTAGCAGAGAATACTCTATGTGATTCAAGGAAATTCAATAATGGGAAAGAATGCAACACAGAAATAAACCTTGATATGATTTCAATCAAAACATAATATGGTCACGTTTTCCCTGAGACTACTCACTCCCCCCCTACGCAATATGCAGAGATGGAAATGAGGGCACACAGGTTTCAGGAATACAATCAAGAATGCAGTTCAATTCCAGTTCCCCCCAGCAAGCTTAGAGAAAACGGGTATGATTTTAAAACACAGGTCAAAACGCTTTTGAATGTGATTGCAATGGATGGAAAAATATGCTAAAATGATTTTAATTCACTAAAGGATATTCAGAATAAGTGATAGTTACTTTGGATTGGTTCAGGGCAACACTAGCAATGATTCATGAATGATTATCAAATTGGAAACTAATTCAGCAGTTGCAAACAAGAAACAGCTATTTTGACAGGAAATGAAATTGAGCTAAATCGCAATTCGCTGCAATTTATCCGTGTGCGTAAATCGCGATTACGGAAAAACTATAATGAATTGGGATGTCGTTTTGGGTTTGTTGGAAAGCTTAGGATCCTAGCTTTAAAATGACAGTCAAATCCTTCTAGGACGTGCGGTTAAAAAGATACAGATGTTTTTGTGAAGGTAGATTTTCAGAAATAAAGTAAAGATTTCAGAATGACAGACGGCGCTTACAGATTGGGAATCAATAGGATGAACAGAGGATTCTATAATGCAGTTCTGGGCAGGTTAAAATGGTTGGCATAGGATTACTCTAAACTAAGAGATTGGTTCTGTACAGTTCTAGACTAGATACTCACTCCTAGTTTTGGAATGGAATGGAAATGGGCCCCGTCAAGATCTGGTCAAGGGATTGGGCTGCGGTTCTCTCGCCACCAGACAGGTTGGGCACCCTGGTCTGTGATCAGCACTGCACGGCGGTCTGCGCTGCCTCTTAGACTGGATCAAGCAGTCCTGGATACAGCTCTGCTTTCTCTGGATCTTGGTTCTAGCACAGGGTTCTTGGCTAGAAGCAAACATCACAGCCCAGCTGTTGAGGATCATGTTGCTAAAGATTCTGCGGCCTGTTGAAGAGGATTCAGCTTGTGGATTAGGCCTCTCTGCTTCAAGGTTCTAGAGTTTGGTTCTAGAGTTGGTTCTAGATCTAGAGTCTGGAGTCTGGATTCTAAGTTCTGGTCTCTGGAGTCTTTCGGCAGGGTGCTGCGCAGGAATCAGTTCAGTAGTCGAAAGGTGTGTTCCCTATCTGTCCTAAGCAGTCTCTATTTATCTGTTTCCAAAGTGGGTGTGAAGGCTGACTTTCTATGCCGAACTCCCTAAGGATTTGATAGGTCAGAGAATCTCCTGTCCCCTGACTTGAGAAAATGATCAGCGTGTCATGAAGTGTCATCATGATGCTGTGTATATGGCTTAGCTGAAATCCCTCCCCTTTGCTTTTACTTAGAAAATCAATTTTTCATAACAAACATATTTCCAAGGTGCACAACTTGTTCATAATACATACACACATCACAGATTACTTAAGGTACTTTCTTGTCCAACTCTGATCTTCCTAGGAGCTTTGGTTCACAAATGACAACTTATTCGCAATTTTGGTGGGTTTTCCAATATTGGTTCTGCACCAAATTTGATACATGCATGCAGATCTTCCCTGGGCACATTACTGTAAGTTATGTTCATAGCAAAAACACTAAAGCTGCAATATTAATAAATCCCGGAGTTTGGTCTCAGAACATCACACAACGTCCAGCTTAGTCTCAAATTGTGAGTGATTTTTTTATTGTAACCATCTCAAAGTTTGACATTTCTGTCAGCTTGGTAACATTTCTTATAAGCAATTTTATAAAACATACATTTGCTTTCAATTCAATACACACAACGGTTTGTCTCCGCCCACAGAAGCTTGGCTCTGACTCAGGGGTCACATGTCTTGTTTCCTGCTGGAGTTGTTGACCAGGCACACCCAAAATTAGCATATTGTATTCAGTCAAGGAATCCATTATCTCTTTTTCCTGCCAGCAGGGGAAATCTCCTCCTTCTCAACAGTTCTAATTGACATGTCCATGCGATATCCTCTCCTGTTGGTAGGAAGAACAAGGTGTGAAGGGTTCCCATGGACAGAAGGCCTCTTGAAGTTTTAATTAAATCAGATTCTTTCTAGTCAATTGCATCAGAGTTCCTTGTGAAAGAAATGCATTTTATAAACTTAAAATAAGCAATATATCTTTAAATCAAGTCTTTTTCAACATTAAATCACTGTGTAACACTATATGAAATTTTGATGGAATTCTCTTCTTTTGCATATTTAGCTTCTGAAACACAGCTCTCCTGTCAGAATTTAGAGATCGCCAGCACCTGTCAGAGGCGAGCAACGGTACTACACCCATTTTTGACAGCTGTCTTTACATCAGTATCTTTAAAATAGGATTTTGATTGATAGCATATGATTCTTTGCTGATATTGTATTGATGTGGATTCTTGCAATAGAGTAATGTGTAACACCCAACAAGAAGGTTGGATCTATTTGGTGTTTTGTGAGCCATGATTTTAGTACATTTTGACAATCAAGAAAATGAATTCCCAAACTGCTCTGTGTTGCTTTTGGCAATCAGCATAGCTTTTTCCAAGTGGTTTCAGGATGCTTTGTGGATGGCCCAATGGTGGTTTTAGGCAGTGATCTCACTAAGATAGGCAAAAGTGGATGGCAGCCTATCTTTCAGATTTTTACTGCGCATTTTCTGGTGATTTCTAGCGAGCAGCATGCTTTCCAGTGGCCATTCTGATGTTTCTGCTGCCAGCAATGCCTAGTGATGTTGCAGGGCTTGGATGAGTGGGTTAAGACATCCCACACAGTACATTTGTATATGAAATTGTGGCATTCCCTTCATAAGTATTTATTGTCTTAAATGAAGTAAACCGTTAAACAGAAAAGAAAACTCAGTGGTAGTCATTTGGGTCTAGGCGAAACCCTGACAATGAAACCCTCATTGAAAATATGACTGCAACCTAGTAAACCTAGCAACCTACTGCAACCCTGGAGTTGCAGTACTCGCCCCCTCACCCGAGGAGCAGGAGCTCCACCACACTGCAGGAGCAGTGCCCAGGACCCCCGGCTGGAAGGTAAGCCTTCTGGCCACACAGCACAATTGTGCTTCATTGCACACATCCCCCTGAAGCTGCAGCAGAACGCCGTCTCATCACAGCATATTTCTGCTGCCACCGTCAGAAGTCGCATCTGGCCTGTATTTGAGGCAGCTTCACCCATTTTGTATCGTTTTGCTAAAATTTCGATTCTTGCCACCATTATTCACCACGAGTTGTGGCAACTCAAAGATGGCCGCCAGATCGGTGCGAGGTGCATCCGCCTCCATCACAGCCTGATTGAGCCCTGATTGGCCCTCCTGGTGCTCTTATGCACCAATCACGAGCCGGCAGGCGAGTTTGAGCCGGCCCACCACAACGAAGGCCCGCACCAACAAAGGCTTTCACTTTGCCTGTCCCAAGCCTGTCACTTGCCGTCAGGCCGTCGGCCAGAACCTCTACTTGACGTAAATACTTCTCTCAACTAACGCTTCCACCTGGCTTCCCAGGCGCCAAAGAATCCCTGAACCTAGGTACTGTTTACGTCCGCAGCGCCTCTGCATACCTCTGCAGTGCTCGCTCTTAAATGTCATATAGGTTCATGCACTTCAGCTGCCTCAAATGCTTTGCTTTGGTGATCTGACCACTTATGTGCCCTATTGCACCCATAGGCGCTGCACTACCATCCTCCCAGCCTAAATGCGCCATCACACATTAATGTGCTCCTTTACTGTATTCATTGCATCATTCTCCTAATCATTCTAGCCAAATTATGCTTTGAACCTAGGCATGACTTGATTGCACTGTAGCCATACTGTGTCCCAAATTTAGGTGCTACCCTCCCTGTATTCTAGCCAAATTGTGTCTTTTGAATTTAGATGGTACCCCCATTGCATTTTAGCCAAATTGTGTCTTTAAACTTAGGTGCTACCCTCATTGCATCTTAGCCACATTGTGTCTTTGAACCTAGATGCTACCTTCCTGCTTTTTAGTCAAACCTTGCTATATGCTATATAACTTAGCCTATATGCGCCTTGCCATCGAATGCCCCATTTAGCCCATATGTGCCTTGCCATTGAATGCCCCATTTAGCCCATATGTGCCTTGCCTTTGAATGCCCCATTTATCCCATATGTGCTTACCTTTGAATGCCCCATTTAGCCCATATGTGCCTTGCCATTGATTGCCTATTGCCATTAAACCTAGTTGTGCCAACAAACTAGCTTCCTATGACTTACTACTGTACCTACCAACACTACAAGACTAGCTAGTCCTATCCTATCACCATTAGTCTCAGGCACCCACGTGCACATATCTTGACTCGCTGGAACATGCTGTATCCATCATTGCACTACAGCATTATAGCTGCTACTCTACTCTTTATCACCATGACCCAGGAATACCACATTGCGTCTTCCTCCTCGGCGTCAGACCCTATCCCACACACGCTGTCTAACATAGTGACTAATAACCCTACCACCTCTCTACTGAATAACATTAGCACCCGAGGTAAAACCATCACCTGCCTGCCGCGCACTTTACTAGAAAGAAATCTTAAACTTCGCGCTAGACTCACACAACTATATGAACCACCGAGAAGAACCATACCACCAACTAACCTAAAAACAAACCATCTACAAAAGCCTCACCAGACTGTAACAACAAATGCCACTAAAACTAAAAGACAAAAGTATAAGTCCATAGACACCAACTTAACCACCCACAGCCAAATCAACATGTCTAAAGAGACATTAGTACTCAGAGGAGTACTCCTCAATGTGAGATCCCTTGTCGCACATGCCCTCGACATAGCCAACCTTATTACAGAAAATAATCTGGATTTCCTGGCAGTAACCGAGACCTGGCTACACAATGCAGCTGGCCCATCGTTAATGTTATCCATTCCAGAAGGTTATACTATAATAAGACAAGACAGGGATGACTCACGAGGTGGTGGAATTGCCATTATCTCTAAATTGAGCCTCTCTCTCAGAACATCCCCTCCTCAAATCCTACAATCCTGTGAAAATATCTCGGTCAAATTCCAGATAAACAATATACAAACTCTCACAATCCACCTAATATACAGACCCCCTGGTCCTCTCGGCACCTTTGAGGAGGACTTGTATAGTCTAATCACCAACAACCTTAAACCTACCTCCCAGCTCCTATTATTAGGAGATTTTAACCTTGGCTTCAATGATCCCATGGACAAACAAGCATTAGATATAGCCAACATCATCAACGCCCCAGGCCTGACTCAGAAAGTCAACAAACCCACTCATTCTAAAGGGAGAACACTGGACTGGATAGCGGACTACAACTGCACAGTCTCCATCACCTCCATCTCTCCTCAATCATGGACAGATCACTCACTCGTGGCCTTTAACTTATCCACAGCCAGACCCTCTCCTACGGTCTCACTGCTAGCACCACCATGTCTAACTAAAAATAAAAAAAGTATTACAGTGGAAAAAGTCATCCCTGCTATCCTACCTACGCTAAACGCTCTACCTGACAATCTAGACCCTAGTACTCTAGTACAAGAATATAATAAGATTATGCTCAACACACTGGACAAAATCGCCCCGCTCAAACTTAGAAAAAGTAAACGTAAAGCGCACCTTAACAAATTGTTCACGCCCCAATTAAGAGACTTACAACTTCTAAAAAGAAAAAGTGAAAACTCATGGAGACTATGCCCTTCAATCGAAAATAAAGCGAAACTAACCTCCATTTCCTCACACTTCAAAAAAGAAGTGCACCTTGCCAAAAGGAATTCCTATGATGAACGGATCACTAACTCAAACTCCAGCATGAGAGAACTCTTCTCCATACTGAAAGAATTAGAGTCACCAATAGCCATACAAGATCTAGTTACCAAGGATAAGACCTGGTGCGCAGACATCCAAAATGCGTTAGCAAACAAAATGAATACACTCCAAACCAAAATACAGCAAAAAAAAGATATGCTCAATCTACACTATTCCCCTAATACCTCACCACACAGGGACTCACTTGAGGCAAACAACAAATTTCACTTTGCCAAAACTTCTCCACTAGAAGTAGAAAAAATCATTCTCTCACTCAAACCGTCCAATTGCAAGGGCGACATCTGCCCAGCACAGTTAATAAAAGATGCTGCCAGAGACCTCTCACCATTCATTTCAGAATTAATTAAAGCCTCCTTCACATCAGGTACAATCCCAGCCAATTTAAAACGCTCCTGGGTGCTCCCACTTCTCAAAAAACAGACCTTAGACCCACTCATCCCAACCAACTATCGCCCCATTACTACAGTACCATTCCTCCTTAAAATATTGGATAAAGCCGCCTATATCCAGATACAAAAACACCTTGACCTGCACAAGCTCCTAGGAGCTAGACAATCTGGCTTCCGCCCACTACATGGAACGGAAACTGCCCTAATCGACTTAAAGACGCAAGTCGATGAGCTAAGAGATGGAGGGGGAACAGCACTCCTGCTTTTACTCGATCTCTCAGCCGCATTCGACTTGGTCGATCACAAGGTCCTTTGCAGGCACCTGGACTCTGCTGCCCACTTCTCTCCTGAGGCCATCAAGTGGTTAGAATCTTTCCTTAGCGAAAGAACAATGAGAGTGTTCTCCCCATTGGCTGCATCTGACCCTACCCCTATACTGTGTGGCGTTCCCCAGGGTTCCTGTGTCTCGCCAACCCTATACACTATCTTCACCAAACCCTTGTTCGACGATTTGGACCTTCTGGGTATCACCTACACTAACTATGCAGATGATACACAGATTCTCCTCCCGCTTTCTGGGGATCATAGGAAGGACTCGGAGTTGGTGAACAGGGTATATCTCGTCATTCAAGCATAGATGGCCACCCATGGCTTGTGCTTGAACGACGACAAGACAGAGTTGATAATCCTGGGAACACACATACACACCAAAAAACTAGGCCAGGAATTTTCCTCCTTCAATATTGACGGAAATTCTATTAGGGTCTCCAAGGAAGTAAAAACCCTTGGTTTCTACTTGGACTCCACACTTTCATTTGATAAACAGCTTAAATCCTTGGCTTCCACCACCGCCTATACCTGCAAACTGATAAGAGCAGGTAAGCCTTTCCTTTCTAACAATAGCTGCATGATCCTGGCCAGAGCACTCATTCTCTCCAGGATTGACTACTGCAATGCCCTCTATAGTGGTGCTAATAAATCAACAATTCTGAACCTACAAACGCTCCAAAACAACGCCTTGCGAGCAGCGCTTGGCATAAATAAAAGAGCACACTTCTCCGCCACCAGACGTCAATACAAATGGCTATCCACAAACCACAAAATACAATTAAAAATGATCTCTTTGACACACAAAGCTCTCAACAATGCCGCCCCAAGCTACCTTATGAACAAAATACAGAAAGAAAACCTCTATCAGACCAACTAGAGTTACCAACACCAACTGCCTAGTAGTACCTAGATATAAACTAACCACGATTGCTGGCAATAGCTTCCCTGTGAAGGCTGCTAAAACCTGGAATCTACTACCTAACAACTTAAGAGCAGATCAACCTTACCCACTATTTAGAAGGAACGCCATCCAGCATTTTATCTCTAACAACCACTAGTCACCGGCCCACTCTATTCCCAGGCACGACACCCGACATTGGTCCCTTTTCTCCTGTTGAATTATGATATGTTACCTGTACCATCCTTTATGCAATTCACTGACTTTTACGACTCCGGTCTTGTATAATTTGTATATTATTATTGTACCTTGTATAACTTGTATAATTGTACCTTGTATAACTTGTATAATATTACTGTATCTTGTATAATTTGCAACTTTGTAAGCTTTGCATTATCCTACCTGCTGCATGCACCCTTCTACCCACGGGTCTGGAGCGCATTAGAAATAAAATAAACAAACAAACCAAGTTGCTGTGTTCCCAACCCTGGACAGCCGCATCTCTTGGTGAGGGCATCTGTGTAAAACATTGGATTTTCCCGGTTTCCCAAAAGCAGTCAGTTCCTGAACACTGGTTATTCCGTTTGGATGGGATTATCATCTTGAACTGCCATTACTCATGTGATATTCTGAACTCTAAAACAATGTGTTTCTGGGTAAGGCAAGAGAATACATTGTAGCCTTCTAATGGTGTTTCAATATTTTCTGTGTTAAAACCTAGATCTGCACAAGTCATTAAAGAAAAATAAATGAAACTGGTAAGTTTAGACAAATGTCTTGGTTCTATGATTGTTGCTGAGTCTGTGCGGTGCTGCTTTTCTTGCCAACGTATTTCCTTTTTTAGAGGAATTTTGCAATACCTCGGTAATAGCGAGGCCATAAGCCCTTGCCTTCTGTGACTATCACCTGGCTCTCCAAATGGCCACGTATAAAGAGGTTAAAATTGCTGTTTTCCACATCTTCTTTAAACTCTGCATGCACAAATCCTTGTCACTTCAGAGATTAGCATTCAGTCAAGAACAAGATCTCGGTCTGGCTGCGGGGGCCTATTCTACAGTACCTCTAAGTGCAGGTGGACAGGGAGAGCTCCAGCAGTGCCCCGAATAAGCGACAAGCAGAATACTGGCAGAAGGATCGAATGAAACAAGCGTGATAAAGGTTTCTTGACACTGAAAGAGTGTCACGCTAAAAAGTACATTCTCAAGAACAGGATTTGATTTAAGCTGGTTTGCCTGCTTTAGTCTTCAAGTGCCTCAAGGTAGGTCCTACACGTACCTTCAGTCTAGGTACCCCAGAACTCTCCCCCATAGACCTGCAATCATCTAACCTGCTAGACAAGTCATTAGAAGAGATTGGAGGTTGCCTGTCGTCTCTCAAAACCTGCATGCACTCTTATCCCTCCACATCCATCCTTCTTCCCTGTCTCTCTTTTATTGATTTCCCTCTATCTTACTTGTCTCCTCACCTGTCTTCTTTAACTTTTTCTCAACAATTCCATTTTCACCCACTTTCCTTACTCTCTCCCCCCTTCATCCTTCTCTTAATTTCTTTCTACTCCATTTTTTGTTCCCTCGCATTTTTGCATTGTCATCTTGTCCAGTGGTTATCAGCTATTCATTATGTGGCATGCATGATAATACGAACTTAACTATTAACATATCTACTGTGATATACCGACAGTTAGCTTGCAGGTTATCAGATTCTTGAGAAATCAATACTGTGATATTCACAGAATGTGCATGGCAAGAGAAGTGCCCCATTGGGAAAAGCAGTGAGTGCTGGGAATGCAACCCGTCTAGCAACCTGCCTGAAACTCTAAGAATAGGACACTTCTCTCTGAAGGCACATTAGATAGAAGTCCTAAATATAATTAAACAAATATGGCTACTTTAAAAAGGATATCCTGGAATGTTTGCCCGTCCATGAGGTTAGTTTAATGTTTGGATGTGTGTCTGTTTTAATCTGCGCCTCTGAAACATCAAACTGTTGCAGGTGACCTGCCATACCAGACACATACACTTAAACGGTTAATGTATACTTGAATGCCCTACAGAGAGATACACTGTGGAACTGTGTTCGATGAGCTATAAGGTTGCTAGTCAGGTGACACAATTATATATAATGCCAGGGGTTTCAATGCGTCCTAATAAATCATACCGTTAGATTATCACAATGTCGGATGAAGCAATTATCCCTCTGTCCGATGAGGCAAACAAGGACCTGTGAGTAGTAAAACTGCTATATATAAAGTGGCAGAAGAATAGATTGCAAACGTACGTGTATGTCGAACAAACTATCAGTTCATCAACTGACCTTTCTGAAATATGTGCACCCTTTATATCATTTTAACAAGTTCTTGGAAGTGCGGATTGAACATGTGAATGCTCTAATGAATGCTATATATGGCAGGAAACATGTAATTTTCAAATGGTTAATGTAAGATTTGAGGGTGATGTGAAGTATTTTAAGTATCTGCAGGTCACGGAAGGGGGTCTCCAATCAAATCAAATGATTCTGGGACTCAAACATAAGTCTCTGGAGTATAAGAATGTCTCTAGGGCACACGCATTCCAGGGGGTCCCTACCCTGGAAATTCTCCCTTACCAGGTGTTCACTCTTCACTCATTATTCTTGGCTCCTAGATCTCCGTATTCATCTTGTCTGCTTCTAGTCTGTCGAGAGAACCCCTTGCCTGAGTCTCGGGTCCTACCTACACCTGCACATCAGACCTTAGCAGTTGGCAGGAGCAATGGTATAACAGCATCTTACAACAGGAGGCTGGTCACCAAAGCTGCTTCATGAGCGGGAGTCTACTTCTTCTGGATGATTTGTAACCGTCTTGTGCCTATGTTGCCCTAATCTTCAACTCGCCACATCTTCCCTCTTTCTCCTTTGCCCCTACTTGACACTTTGTCTAATACTCGTACCTCTACCCAGCCTCCTGTCACACCCCCTCGCTCATGGTGAGATTTGACCCCCTTTTAATTCCTCTTCTATATTCTCTTCTGAGATTATTCATTTTAATCTCCTCTTCCTTCACTTTTCTTCTAACTGGGTATGCTCCTCTGTCTCTCCTCCTGTCACCTCTGGAATACCATCCTCTTCCCCAAGTCTTTCTCCACCTCCTCCATAATACACTCACTAATATAATTTTCCTCTTACCTCTAGTCCCCTACAAACTCCACCTGAACACTCTTCTTCCTTTCCTTGTCACCCAACACAATCCTCTTATTTTCTTTGTGTCCCTTTTACATCCCCTCCGCCCTCCTCCTTAAAAACATGTTCTCATCTCTGCATCTATTGATCTCCTCTGCCCCCTCCTTTCCCTCAATCAATTCCTCGTGTTTTTCTTCCACACTGCCTCCTTACTCTCCACAACTCGTACCTTTCCATCACCTCAGTCTTCCTCTCCTGCTTTCTGGCAAACTCTCTACAGCCTCCTTTCTCCTCCTCCAGCTGCTTCTGTTATCGCTGTCATTCTCCTCCAACACATTGTTCACTGTCTCCAAACTCACACTCAGAAGCTCCAAAACCCTTTCCACGGCTATGCTGGGCACTGGCTTTGCTGGAATGGGCTGTCCCTAAGTGGTTGAGGCGGTCGCATGACGGGTCTCAGCATGCTCAGTGGCATGGATGCTGGGTAGGTCAGACCTCTCTGGAGAAAGTCTTTAAAAAGTCCAGCTGCCATCTTTCATTAGTCCACAATGTGTTCTCCACTCAGTGGGTGGTATCTAATGTTCTCTCCCCATATCTGCTGCTACTAAAGCACTTTTGCTCATTGTGACCCATTTAGGATGGTGGGGGGTGCAAAGGGGGAGTTATATATTTAAAACAGAAATTGGTATTTTCTCGGTAAGCATGTGTTTTTTAAAAATACCTTGAATAAAGAATTCTCTGTAAAATCCCTGGATACCGGTTTACAGATGTTGGGCCTTCTGAGCTGGGCTTGGCAATTTGCCCTAGGAATACTGTGGCTTTCAAGGTCGAGGGATAGTATTGCCAGGTCCATGAGACAGGGATCATGAGGTCACTTCTTCACAATACTTTAAACATTTGGTTTCTTCCTAAATTAAGTGTTAATATGTGTCCAATAAAGTTGTGAGTCATTAGAGAATATTTTTTGATTAACAGAATGTATGAGCTCATGAAACATCAGGAGCCTGTGAATTTCATTTGCTGCTCTTGCACATTTCCAATGATGCTTCTGCTGCTTGTGCTATGGATTGAATCCTCCGATCTGCAATGCTTTACCATCTGCACTGTGAAGCCCTTAATATGGGCTATTAGCAAATCCTTTATCATGGCATGTGCGGGTGCAAAGAGTTTGCAGGGAATGGCAAGTTGCTCATCCTTCATTGATATTCATAAATCCTGATAATCTCCCTCGAAGTGCAGAATCCCAGAACCGACGCCTTCCTTTGGCTGGTGGGAACTACCAGTCCCAACACAAACTTTGAAACAAGCCATCTCCCGAGGTCCTAGGACCTTTCAGAGCTGCGGAACCCCAATACCAGGAGACCTGCTGCCCATTTCAAGTGCATCGTCGTAGAAAGGCCGAATCCCTCCACATCTTTGCTGATCCTGTAAGGACACTCCAGAGATCCGATCAAACTCACCCAGACCCCCTGTTCTGACTTGAGGGTCGTGTAGACCGTTGATACCTCCGTCCCCAAGTGACGCACAGGGGTACCTGAAGAACCCCCTGTGTGACCTTTGAGGCCACAGGTGGGAGATGTCTCTTCCCGGGTTCCACAAAGCCTCAAGAACACTGATGCTGCTGCAAAAAGAACGGGATTAAGTACCAGGCAATGACAGTATAACACGAATCATAAAATCTGAGCGGTCTTACCAATCCGGTGGTAGGAAGGCACGGGAAACCGAAGTGCAGGAGGTTCGAGACTCAGATGAAAAGTAGTCCCCAGAAGAACAGGGACCAGAGTAGTACGTGGAAGCAGGACGGCCCACCTGAGCCAAGGACTGAGTGCGTAATGTGGGAATCAGGAGACAGGTACGCAGAGGGAGCGCACAAGTTCCAAAGGGCAAATCCGATGGCAAGTGAGGGACGGTCCGAGGTTCAGCGACGAGTAAACAGTTCCAAGCAGAGGGACAGAAGGGCAATCCAAGGGAGTCCAGGTGAGAGTTCCGAGGTCAAGGTATACCAACAAGAGCAAGATCCAACCGTAGCGCCAAACAGGGTCCAAGAGACAGCTGAGAAGCGGTGACTGCTTTGCTCGTCAAGCGTTTTGTAACGGGCGCCTGACAGTCACGTGACGCGCTCTGCCACCACGTGACAGACGTTGCGCTGGATCACGTGATCGGACAGCTACACGAAGTGGGAGCGTTCTGCCGATCCTTCTGGCGTGTGTTCTCCATGGCAACTGCCAATGCAGGAAAGGCTGCAACCGGGTACGAACATGCCACCTGGTGCGGCGTAACCGGTCCTGTGGGACAACCAAATCATGTGAGTCTTGTAACCGGGGAGTAGTGTGCAAACGGGAGGGAGGTGTTGTAGGAACGCTAGCTAAGTTCTGGTGTTCTTGTGGATGCCTAACATCCCCTCACAAGAGTGTAGGACTGCAGGAAGTGAAGAAGATTGAACGGGCGATCCGTTTCCTTTGTTGGTGCTGCTGAAAAGGTGCCAAAACCGCATAGTGAACCAAGAAGTTTTTGAAAGTTGTGCTACAGGTCCTCCCTCGAGACTGCTGCTCAGAGACACCATCCATTGTCCTGCCTTTCATCATCAGACCTAAGAATTGGGTCCAGAGCTGCCACATTGCAGAGAAGCCAACACAAACACTTTCTTCAAACCAAAGATACTGTGGGGAAAAAGTATTGCTTACCTGATTCCAAGAAGTGTCTTCAGATCGTTGGAGTGCATGTAGCGGTATCCAGGACAACCCCCTGTTACCTCTGCAACAAGCCGCTGCTTGTGTCCCCTTCTCGAGTCCATTTTCAGGTCTCCTTTGTTAGTTGCTAATTTGCTGGAAGAAATCCACAGGAACTCTTCATAATTCGCTGTTTGTCAAGACTTCAAGCCTTCTCCGAACTGCCTCTAGCTAGGGTTGTGTTTTTGGACTTCAAAAACTTGTCAGGTGAAGAAACTGTCTCTAGAACCTTGAACTAAGCACATGTTGCACCAACCACTTATTTTCCTCCCTTTAAGTGACTCTTCTATATGTGTTTGCAGAGTAAATGCATTACTGTGTGACCTGTTGAAAACCGCATGAGTGCACAATAACGATAATACGATAACCTTGTCTTTTCCTTTTCTAATGTTGCTACAAATGTAACCGCAAACAAACTTAACACAAAAGTGAAAGTGCCCTTTGAAGTGTATTATCTAGTTTTCCTAAGTGTTCTATCGTAAACATCTGAAGTATTTCAAGTGATTCTGGTGTAAATATTATAAATATATTTCTGAGGCTTGGGGAATCTGCTTAGATCACATGCTGTGCATAGGCCGACATCTAGAGTATTACAGTTGTTGTTTTCGAAACTCGAAAAGGGAAATCGACAGGGCGTGCCAGTAATACTATCCCTAGTGTGACGTCCACTGTACCCATGATCCCTCACGCGTCAAGGTCCCTCAGATTGTTTTTTTCCGCCATGCTAGACAGACATATAGCAGAGTTCCTTTCGGCGATAAGATTACATTTGTATAATTGTGATTATTTTTCTTTCTATCCTTTCTTCGACTGCCGTAACACCACGCTGAGGAAACAGAACGAGTACTGCCGTCGGAGACCATTGCGACAGACCGTACAGCCTTGGAAGGCCGCCCCAGGCCTCGGCCCAAACAGTAACGAGAGAGAGGGTAGGCCATTGTTAGGAGGCCATTTTAGAATGCATATTCTCCCCTTCCTACACTTTGTTCGCCCAGCTGCCATCCCCTTTACCCAGTATTATGGAAAACACTCCATTTAAGTTTTGCCCTAGGTGCAACCATAAGTTCCCCTGGGTAGACAAACGTTTTGTTAGCAACCTGTGTCTCCCGAGAGACCACGTCGAGATGTCTTGTCAAGCGTGCAGGCTCTTCAAGCCTAAGGTGTTGAAGGACCGTTCCACTAAGCGCTGGGCCCACTACGGCAGGCAACTCGAGGCCATGGAGACAGAAGGAGCCTTCAGCGATGGCAGCGACACCGCACTTTCGGCCGGCGAGGGCACCGGAGTAGCTTCAGCTACCCAAGCGCAGGCCCCCGACCCCGTAGGACAGGGCGGCAGCCATGTTGTGGGGACTAGACCCGGCGGCTGAAGTGCTCCAAAGGCACACACCACAAAACACACAAGCCCTAGTCGACATTCGACAGATGAGTCGAATTCTCGACAACGTTCGACACCCGGTGAATGGTCCACCAAGTCCCGGTCCTCGGGGCAATCTCGTTCCAGATCGCCACATGACAGGGCTAAGACGTCGAAAGACGGTAAGGGTGTCGCACGAAAAACACTGTCTGAAGATCGTTCATCCGCAGACGAAACCTTGGCCCCCACACCCGAAGTTCGACATTCTTCATCTAGTAAAATGTCAGTCCCCAAAAAGTCAGTTACACACTCCTCTGGGCCCCAGGGTGGGGAGTAACACCATAAGACATCCTATAAAACCTCCCATAGGGACAAAAGTCCTACTAGGGACAGGTCCTCAAAAAAGGGTATCTTATCCAAACCAATAAAGACATCTAAAGAATCTAGGCCTATTCCTCCTACTAGTGAAGACATGGGTATTCTCGACACTGTAATCCCAAGCTCAAAGGAATGGTCTTCGCAGGACATCGACAGAGTTATGCGAAGAATGACCTTTATGGCAAATTTCTTTGGAAAGAATCCGGATTATCTTCAAAGCTTTCAGACCACGCCTCCCATCTGTCATGATCCCTGCCCCCAACCCTCATAGGCAAGTCACTGGAGCCAGGCTACGATTCTCCATTATGGCCTTAAAGGCCTTGCCAAAAAACTCTCCTGGAGTCAGTCCTGGCGCCTTTGGCGCCAGGCTCATACTCAACCTGAGGATGACATGGGATCTGGACTTGTTAAATGAGCTTTTGTGCACCATGGAGGCACCCACATAGCTCAGTTCTAAGAACTGTGCTATGCGGTCTAGTGTTTTGGGTGTGGTCAGGCCTTGGAATACCTGGGGCCTATATAAGCCACATCCAGGCAGAGGAACACGCTTTGTGTTTCTCTGCGGTTCGCAGCGTGACACTCACCGTGTTCAGCTCAGTCTCCTGAGTTTCTTACCTGCCTTCCTGGAGCCGCGTACCTGAAAGAACAACAAGAACATCTTTAGTGCGATACTTACCTGTGTAACCTGTTCACAATCCATCACTCACCCGGTCCAGTGAACACAGCATCTCGGCGCCGCATCCATCTCCGGAACGCCGCAACCTGGAAAGAAAGGAGCGAAAACAGCATTAGTAAGCGTTTCCATATTTCAATTCAGAAAGCAGCAAGAACCATCAGACGCTTACCTGAATCCGAGACGCTCTTGGTCAGCACCCGTTCCGGAACCTCAAAACAACCTACAAAAGAGAGAAAACACAGGTTAGCACATGAAAAGTCAAGAAGGCGCTGCGCATCGCACATTCACTCACTGCTTAGTGCTCTCTCGGTCAGAATCCATTTTGGGACAAGCTTGGCCTACAAGAAAGAGGGGAGACACAGGTCAACACAAGAAAAGACAAATAGCGTCGTGCATTGCGCATTCACTCACCGCCTCATGCTCTACCCCAATCAGCACGACAATAAGGGAAGAAACAGAGACATTATCAAGGGACAAGAGAAAGAGAGAAGGACAGATTATCAAGACTGTAAAGAAAAACAGCACACTTATCTTAATGAACTGGAGTCACAGCAGTTCTGGATTCGAACAGGTCCCGCACCAGTGAAGCAACTAGGTTGCGACGCACCCATACCAGCTACGCGCCCATACCAGCTACGCGCCCCTGCACTGAGCAGCAGGACGGAGAGCGCATCATACAAGAAAGCAAGGTGAGGAGAAGGCTTAAGGGGAAGGTTTGGTCCTCAAGGGAGGTGGGAGCCAAGCAACAAGAGACAATAGGGTTTTAAATCCTATATTCCTGTATTACAGGCCCAATCCTTGACCGAACAAATACCAAGGGAGGGGTTTGAGAGTGCATGGTCCAACCAGGGCTGAGTGGCGTCCCCATGGATATCAGGTGAGTGTTACACACCTCAGCCCCGTCAGGCTCTCAACCCCCTGTCTCTCAACCCTATACCAAGAGGGCTTGTTCTGATGTCCCAGTACAGGGCAGAATTATAGATCTATATGACCCTAAAATTGATCCAGGAGACCAGGCTGATCTTTCGTTCGTCGATACATCTGACCCTCATCTTATTGATGAGGACATAGGCAAACCTTATTATGGGGACGATCAATGAGGACCCGGACCAGGAGGGGAACATGTATTCCATAGGTTCCCCTATTAATCAACACCCTCCAGTGGTAGATTCCCTCGTAGACAATCAACCCCTCCTCAACGAAGTCCTAACCAAAGCGGCAGAACATTTCCTCATAGACACACAGGAGGTTCTAGAGGACAGAGACTTCGCTGAGCAATTGTTGGGAGATAAATAGACAGTAGGTCTATTTATCCCACTGCTAAAGTCTGTGCAACGCAGAATCGAACCTTCTTTGGAGGCACCAAACCTCACACGGGCCGTTAACCAGCGTGTGGAGAAACTGTTCAGGCCTGCACTTTCAGACCCCCTATACATAAGAAGCCAGTTAAGAGCAGACTCTTTGGTGGTTACCACCACACGGAAAAGAGCAGGCACACCCCTTGCTTCCTCCAAGGCTCCTCCGGATGAGGAGAGCATGAAAATGTATGCAATGGGCAGAAAAGTCGCCTCTTCTGCAGCCTACCAGACAAGAATTGCACATAATGCTACACATTTGGCAAGGTACAACTGCCACAAGTGGGAAGAGGTTTCCACATTACTCTCATCTGCACCTGAGCCACATAAGTCTCAATTAACCCAGGTGACAGCAGAGGGAAGAGCGGTGTCTACCTGTCTCCTAAAGTCACATTTTTAGACAGCGGACAATGTAGGTAGAGTTATCGCAGAGGGCACTATCATAAAGAGACACGCATGGCTTCGCCAATCAGGCTTCAGGCCAGAAACACAAGCTACCTTAATTAATATGCCGGTGGAAACTGATGTGCTCTTTGGCAAGGCTGTAGAAGATGCACTCTTAAGTCCTTAGGCCAGCTCACGAACAAGCCCACGGGGCAGAGAGGTAACTGCAATTTCCACCGCTTTAAGGGCCAAAATTCTCAGAGGGGATCGGGATACAACCCAGGCCAAGATTCCTATGGCAACAACCAAGGGCAAACCTTTCAGGGCTATCCACGAGGACAACATAGAGGTCGTGGCAATCAGGGCTTGGGCCAAGCTCGAGGTGGCACCCCACCTCAGAGCAAGTGACATTCCGCTCCAGCTACCCTCCCATGCATCTCCAGTAAGAAGATGCATTTCCAACTTCACCCACGCATGGGAGGGTATCACCTCAGACAGATGGGTGCTGTCCATGGTAGTAGGGGGCTATTGCATAGAACTTCTTCAACGTCCTCGCGATCACTCCCTGAGACAGAAGGTCCACTCAGAAAAACATCAGCGGATCCTTCTAGAGGAAATAACAGCGCTTCTATAAAGGACGCCATAGACGTGGTCCCAGCCAACCAGGTAAACAGGGGTATTTACTCATCTTACTTCCTTGTGCCCAATAAAGATCTAACAATGCACCCTGTGTTAGATTTGCAGCCTGCAAACAAGTATGTCAAGCCACAAAAGTTCTGCATAACCAGGGTACAAGAGGTACAAGAGGTATTCCCGCTTCTAAAAAAGGGGGATTACATGGCAACACTGGATATGAAAGATTCCTATTTTCATATTTCAATGTTCCCAGCGCACAAGATAGCGAACCAGCACTACCAATTCAAGGTGCTGCCCTTCGGAATAGCCTTGGCCCCAAGGTATTCACCAAGGTACTGGCGGTGGTGGCAGCGCACCTGCGCAGGGAGGCAATCCCAGTGTACCCTTACTTGGACGGCTGGCTCATAACAGGGGAATCAGGTGGGGGGCTGACTACCTTCACCACACAGCTCACGGTCTGTGGTCTGACACTGCAGCTCAGAACCACATCAACGTGCTGGAACTTCTGGCAGTATTGTAAGCCCTTTAAGTATTCAATCCCCATTTAGCAAACATGTCGATGCAGATCCTAACAGACAGCACCACAGCAATGTTTTATATCAACAAACAGAGGGGGGGGGGGCGCGTTCTCCAGATCTATCCAAACTGGCACAGAAAATCTGGAAATGGGCACTCAGACGGAAAATGTTCCTGTCATCACAACATGTTCCAGGGGAACTCAACGCTCTAGCAGACTCATTGAGCAGAGATCCCCTGCCAGTGGAACACGAGTGGCGTCTACACTAAGAAGTCGTAGAACACCTTTTCTCTCTGTAGGGTTTTCCAACTATAGACCTATTCACCACAAACGTAAATCGTCAATGCCCAGACTTCGCGTCCAGGTTCCCCCAGCCAGGCTCCAAGAGTAACGCCCTATGGATGAACTGGTCAGGGAAGTTTGCCTACGCTTTTCCCCAGACTCCTCTCATGAGGAAGGTGGTGAACAAGTTACACAAGGAACCGATGACGCTCATCCTAGTTGCTCCTATGTGGGCGAGACAACTGTGGTATCCACATCTGTGCAGACTGGTGATGTGCGATCCCATCAAACTCCCGTGCCAGTACAACCTACTCACCCAGCACGAGGGACTAACAGTGCACCCACAGCCACACTCTATGAACTTGGCAGCATGGCTCCTGAAGTCATAGAGTTCGGGCATCTCAATCTGCCACAGAGATGCATGGATATCTTGAAAGAATCAAGAAAACCACACTAGGCACTGTTACTATGATAAATGGAAACGTTTCGTAATTTGGTGCCAGAATAAGCAAATCAATCCCATTGATTGTACTCCATCTAACATTCTTACCTACATGCTCCACCTACTAGATGCAGGGTTAGTGTTCAACTCCCTAAAAGTCCACCTGGCGGCCTTGTCAGCCTACACCACTTCCCATAATAAGGTCTCATGGTGGAAGGTACCTGTCATCAAAGCGTTCATTCATGGGGGAGGGGGGGTAAAGAGACTCCACCCTCCAATCTCTAACCCACCGCCAGGTTGGGACCTAAACGGGGCTTAATAAATGGGCACTGTTCTCCAATCATTGGTCACAGGTGAGGAGACCACATTTTGAATTATTCGGCTTGGCTTTTTATTAAGGTTTTAACTCATTTTAATACACGTGCCTTCTTCCTCTTTGGCCACTGGAGATTTATTCGAGCTATTCTTCTTACAGTATAAAGCCTCAAATCAATGGGCACTTGGCATCAAAAGGCCTTTTATTCTTTTACCTAATCTAAGAAGAATATGCTTGACGCTTGGGAATTATCTTCTGTTCTCTTCAGAGCTATCCAAACCTCCTTTTTACAGTAACCTTGAAGGGGGCTGTGCAGCTACGTTACTGTTGCGTTTCTGCATTTAGCAAGCTTTATATGTATTCCCATGCATCTTGTGTTTCAGTATATACATTGATTATGTTGTGTAACTAGTGTCTTATGGTGCATGTAACATTCTTCATGTCTAAATGCATGTTTTGACCTAGAGTCTGTTTCTTCATGGTGAGTGCATATCAGCTTCATGTATAGTGCATCTATGTGTGTCAGTTTGGCTGGGATGCCACTGCTTTCGTCATCTTTGTTTACAGCATATTCATTTCTTCCATAGTTTGCAGATTCATCTCTTCTTCGATTGTTCCAGGATAAGGCTGGTAGGGTTGTCTTAGTGAGTATCGTCTCTCGTACTTGCGGCATAGCGGCGGGGAAGGTGCTGATGCCACAAATTACATACTTTTCTAATTTCTATGATACAGAGGCTGGGAAGGGGCCGACGCCATGCATGACGCCTTTATTTGCCTCTCGACATCTCAGTTACATTAGACTCAGCTGCTCCCCTTCTCTCCGCAAGGCAACAGACATCCTGTTGAAATAAGTGGATCTCCTTCTTAAAAGCATGGTCTAGTAAAAATGTTTATTGTCCCTACGGGTTGGTCATGTTTTTTTAAGCCTAAGTGGCTCGATTTTAGAAAACTTTCCTATGGACCTTACCCGAGTTTTCGTCCATTAAACGCACGCGAAAACAGGCAACAGGGAGCTGCCATTTTGTGATAATCCTATCATTTCCCCCATCGCCCTGGCTGACCTGCTTTTGCGGCACTAAATCATATCCTCCGCCCCTGAGCCTGTCATCAGCAGACTCGTACCGCCCATTTCCCAACGCCAAAGCACGTCTTGTGTCAACATTCGCTGCGCTTCAGCTAATGATGTATCGCCATGGAAATGGCAGGACGCCTCTTTCCTCAATAAGTATAAACAGACCGTTTCACAACACACAGCAGCAGATTTTCAATTCCATTCCTCTCTCTGTGTCACTTAGAGTATTTTGTGACTCGTTTCTGTGCTCTGGTCAGCTACCTTCGCCGCTTGTAGCCCGTGTGAACACCTGTACCATCTCGGTAAATTATTTTACTTTGTTTACCGCACAATGGCTACAATAATGCCCTACATGTACGAGCCCGAGTATACCGAGGAGGAACTACTGGAAAGGGAAGCACGCGAAAACAATGGGGATTCGGACGGCAGTTGGCAGGGCGAATCAACAGATGAAGAGCCTGGGCCTAGTCGCATGGACGGCGTCTCCACCTGGTGCACATGCAATCGGTGCGAGCTAATGCCAACCGAGGAGGAGAACTGCTGCTGCCGAGAAAACTCGGGATGCCTGGCCTACATTTCGGAAGGCAAGCCACGACCGCAATGCATCACCTAGCTGCCAGACTTCAGGGCAGCCTGCCTCACACGGGCCGTGTTGAGAATAATGATGGTGCTTATGCACGAACTTCGCGCAACTGTTCGTCCTCGTAATCCGAGTAACGAGTAAGTATACTCTGCTTGTCATGCCACTCCTATTTCATGTTCTTCTACTATATCCAAAATTACATCTACATATCATTGTAACGCATGTAAGTCGTTCAATAGTGTGCATTGTCTAGATAGCATTTGTCCGTGCAGAATGCCATTAGTTACAAGAATTGTCATTGACAACAAACGTTTATTAAACTTATCTTGGTCATTTAAAAACAGTTTGTTTCATTCCTTTTCACAGGTGGTACAGGCTGGTGGCCTATCGTTCCTTTACATGGTGGCTCCACGGGAGGCTTGGACACCGCGTTCGAAGAGTGATACCCGTCTGTGCCGTTCGTGCCATTAGAGAAACATTCCCGAGTGACAGCGGTCAGTACATGGGATTTTCTCTCGCTGTGCTGCAACCTGACCTGTATAATCTTTAAAGTCTTGTATTTTTTGTGTCATGAAAATAAGATACAAAATAAAACACCACATATATTTTAACAACGGTTGTTTCGATTTTTTAAATGAATCAAGTGTGTCTCCATTCAAGGATGGACATCAGACATCTGTGCTCCGAATGGGTGAAGGTCTGGTTGCTGTGAAGCACGGTGGTCACTATCTATCTAAGCTAACATAACATATTCTCGATAATGCATGCACTAAATAACACTTGTTCAAAGTCTTTCAGTAGGTTATGTCTCTATAAAAGTCACACATATATCTATACTAAAAATTACCATTGGATTATACAGGCCTTAGGGTCTTGACCACTATAATACACCGGTTGAAGTGTGGGTCTGTGCTCACAAGAATCTCCGGTATATGGCATTTGTTATTGATAAGCAACGATATACTATCAAAGGCGGTTCGCGCCAGTGGATGAGCGCTGGCATGGGGGGCTGTCAGGGGCGCGAAAGGCCAAGGTGCCAAGCTGCATGTACACTTCAAAAGGTATCCCATGCCAAGAGGCCATTGCTCATATGGCCTCCTCAGACCCCGTGTCTCCAGCCAGGCCTCCCCTTGAAGCAGGCCGCCCCCCTGCAATCCACATAAGTGTGTCTCCATTCAGCAGTCTTCCTGTGCCTTATCTGCACGCCCCAGGACCATCAATCCCACCCCCCTCTATCAAAGGCGGTTCGCACCCGGGGATGAGCGCTGGCATGGGGGGCTGTGACGGGCGCAAATGGCCAAGGTGCCAAACAGCATGTACACTTCAAAAGGTATCCCACACCCAGGGGCCATCGCTCACATGGCCTCCTCAGACCCCGTGTCTCCAGCCAGGCCTCCCCTTAAAGCAGGCCACCCCCCTGCAATCCACATAAGTGTGTCTCCATTCAGCAGTCTTCCTGTGCCTTATCTGCACGCCCCAGGCCCATCCATCCCACCCCCTCTATCAAAGGCGGTTCGCACCTGGGGATGCGCGCTGTCAGGGGTGCGAAAGGCCAAGGTGCCAAACTGCATGTACACTTCAAAAGGTATCCCATGCCAAGGGGCCATTGCTCACATGGCCTCCTCAGACCCCGTGCCTCCAGCCAGGCCTCCCCTTGAAGCAGGCCGCCCCCCTGCAATCCACATAAGTGTGTCTCCATTCAGCAGACTTCCTGTGCCTTATCTGCACGCCCCAGGCCCATCCATCCCACCCCCCTCTATCAAAGGCGGTTCACACCCGGGGATGAGCGCTGGCATGGGGGGCTGTGACGGGCGCAAACGGCCAAGGTGCCAAACAGCATGTACACTTCAAAAGGTATCCCACGCCCAGGGGCCATCGCTCACATGGCCTCCTCAGACCCTGTGTCTCCAGCCAGGCCTCCCCTTGAAGCAGGCCGCCCCCCTGCAAACCACATATGTGTGTCTCAATTCAGCAGTCTTCCTGTGCCTTATCTGCACGCCCCAGGCCCATCCATCCCACCCTCTCTATCAAAGGCGGTTCGCACCCGGGGATGAGCGCTGGCATGGGGGGCTGTGACAGGCGCAAACGGCCAAGGTGCCAAACAGCATGTACACTTCAAAAGGTATCCCACGTCCAGGGGCCATCGCTCACATGGCCTCCTCAGACCCTGTGTCTCCAGCCAGGCCTCCCCTTCAAGCAGGCCGCCCCCCTAAGACCACGACATACATACGTCATTCATTCACAAACACACCCCTGTTTCTAATACTTTATAAACCACTTGATATGTCTCATGAGAACATCTTTGTGCTTTGCAAGTCAACTCCTGAACGTGCTACCTGGCAACCACTGAGATCTACGCTAATCTGCTCGTCGTCGTGCTATCCGTGAACTTCTGTGACCGCTTAGAGCAAACCCATCAGTGTGCTACCTGTGGCCACCCACCTATTCTCCTGCAACATACTGCTCTGCTTGCTGAATCCAACTGTTTGTTGGTCAAGGTAAGGCCATGTATCCTAGTCATATTTCGCAAATTTTTAAATTTCCATCTATTTGCGAGTAGAGTACACAATAGTTCTATGTTCATTGGTCTCATTGCTATTGACTTGAGTTTCCATTGCTATGCTATCAATAGATCTATTTATTTTCATCTGTGTCTATTGTCATCGAATTGCATCCTTCGGGGGTCCAGTCTATAATGTAAGCATGTTTCCTTCTCGTGCAAAACAGAACATCCAAGGGACGAGTCACATGTTCAGATTTTAGTCACATCATTTATACATTTCTGCAACTTATGCAAATACTAAGCCACACATAATGAACTGGTATAGTTCCTGCGACCAAACCAAACCTTGCATTGATCATTGTATGATTCATTTACTTTTGTATCAAATCTTTATTCTTGAAGATTGTATAATAATGTTGATATGTACTTTTCAGATTTATCAACAATGCCTGCCTGTTCGATTAGCGGTTGCCCTTCGAAGACCCATGCGAAATCTGAAGGCACTCAATGCATGTATTCCCGAACTGTTGAACGAATAAGAGAATGGGTCAGACATTGCGGATATCCACTGGATGAGCTGGAAAGTAGAGTCCAACAAGTCTTACAGGACAAGAGGGGTGATCGATACCGCATCTGCAGCCGGCACTTTTCCTTGGACATGTACACAACATCTTGGGTAACAAAGAAGAATTAACAGCGAACGACACGGAAATTGCTTGAAAACGCTATTCCCACTCTATTCGTCCACATTCCGCCACCGGTGAGTCAAGTGTCCGGATTTAGCTTTAGGCCTTGCGGTAGTGTGTAGGTAGCCGAATGGATTAATTGATATTGTAGGTGTTCTATCCCTTGTAATAATTTCGATATTGATATAAGTGTATATTTTTTTGAATAATGACATTTATCAATATATTCTTTTTCGATTTCATAACCCACAAACGCAATGTATATATATATGGGAACAGGGAACTGTGCTGTATTGAGCATTTTTCAAGTATTCTGTCGCCTTAAAGGGCTATTTTTAATATTGGCATTTCATTATCAATCATTAATTTACCTTTACAACTTCTTGACTATCCCTTGAATCTGAAGCAAGAACATTCTACATCCTTGACGTGGTCGCAGTTATCAACCACTTCTAGCGCGTATCAGGTAATCTTACTAGGCTAATCCGCTACAGACTTGTTTTATGCATGTCAAGTAATAGTTTTATTCTATCGTGTAATTATTTTACCGAATGTTTGGTTAGTGCTTTCCAATTGATATACACCTTAGTTATCGTCCACTGGTGTTTGTTTTCAGTTATAATTAGTGTTATCCATACTAATGCAAGTACTGTCTTTCAGGGAGATGCTGAAGCGTCCGCCACATCTACATTTCTAGATGTTCTTCACCAGGAGGAGGTATGGATACTGACAGGTCCATCGAGCGTCATCATAAGAGCTGGAATTCTTGTCGTTTGATTGTTCTACACAATGTTTCATTCGTGGTTAGCCATTCATATGTACCTGTGCTGGCGACCACAGGTGTGTTATGTTTTCACTATTGTAATCCTCCCTAATGCAAGTACTATGTTTCAGGCAGTTGATGGAGCGTCAACCCCTGCACTTGATGCAGAGCCTGACATTCAAGTAATTCCAGGGGAAGTGGAAGCCGGACCATGCGTATACGAATCGGCGCAACAGCTTTCGGAAGTGCGCACTACATTTGCAACATCCATAGATATTCTTCAGCAGTATGAGATATAGATACTAACAGCACCATCTTGCATGATCATATAACGTGATTCCATTTGCTATACTTTCTTCCCTATTAACGCAAGTGCTGTGTTTCAGGGAGACGACGAAGCTTCCACTACAATCACAACATCCAATTTAGATGATGCAGATGTAAATAAATCGGAGAAATAAGTCGATGAAATGTGATCATATTTAGATTTTCCTTGATTCTTTTAGACAATGCATCATTTGTGGTTATCTCTTTATATGTACCTGTGCTTTCGACCCCAAGTGTGTGTTATGTTTCCAATATTGAAAACCATACTAATGCAAGTACTGTGTTTCAGGGAGACGACGGAGCTGCACTACAATCACAACATCCCATTTAGATGATGCAGATGTAAAGGAATCAGAGAAATAAGTCGATGAAATCTGCACACTTATATTTTCCTTGGTTGTTTTAGACAATGCATCATTTGTGGTTATCTCTTTAAATGTACCTGTGCCGTCGACCCCAAGTGTGTGTTATGTTTCCAATATTGAAAAGCATACTAATGCAAGTACTGTGTTTCAGGGAGATGCGGATGCCTCCTCTCCAATAAAACCATTCATGGCAGTCCATGCAGAGCCAGAGGTATGGATACTGACAGCTCCTTCGAAATAGATCGTCACTGGTCGAATACTTGTCGTTTGATTGTTGCACACAATGTTTAAATCGTGTTTGGCTATTGAGATGTACCCGTGTGTTCGTCCTCACGTGTGTTTTATGCTAACAATATTTTTATACATAGTAATGAAAGTACTATGTTTCAGGGAGACGATGGAACCTCATTCCGTGCTGTCTATGCGGATACAGAAAATATAGTCGTTGCAGTGCAAGAGGAAGGGAGGACATGCGGAAACGAATCGTAGCTACAGCGTGCAGATGTTGAAGGTCGAGTCAAAAAAGTTGCAAAGAAAGAAACCCAAAAAAAGGTTAGTTACAAACAGTTCATAACTTTTAAAAAATGTTTGTGCTTGGGACTATTTTTTTTTTTCCAGTCAATTGGACTACACTTTATCTTGTGTTTAAACTGAACATCCCTTTTCCAATCTCTCCTCCAGTTACCCGTGGGTGTCAGAACTATACATACACAGACAGTGAAGCGAATGAGAGATGTTGCTTGCCAGACCATGTACACTATGGAGGAACTATTAATTGAGGCGAGGCGTGTTCAGGCTCGAGATGCTCATGTCCAATGGCCAGAACATGAATTAACTGTGTTTGCAGACTACAGCAAAGTTGCATTGGACCATAGCTACAGTGCGACCGCACCACCACAAGAAGATGTTATTGAATGTATTGAAGATAGCTCTGAAGTAGTTGCAGATCAATTTACAAAATTTACACCCGCCAAAAATTTTCCAACCAAAAACCTGTCCACATTGTTGTGTTCTCCCATCAATGTTGAAATAATAGATGTCGAAATGACAGAGAATTAACCAGCCGCAGCATCCATAGACGCATCAGAACTTGATATCAGCGATATTACTTTACAATGTGTTGAAATCTCCACAACGTCACATGCCGAAACAACGTTGACGCAGGAAGACAGTCTAATGAAAGAGAGCAAATACATTGTATTCGACAGTTGTTTGATGGACATTATAAGTATGCTGAAATGTGTGCATTCCATTAGAGGGAAAGTATGTGGGAAGCCATTGATTAATGTGACTCGTCAAATAAAAGGCAGTAACGTCAAAATAAATGCCGCCTGTAGATTAAATCATAGGTTCTCATGGTCTGCACAACCGATGGTGGGGAAACTGCCAGCAGGCAAACTACTGTGTGCAGCTGCATCACTTTTTAGTGGCTCCAGTTTTAGAAAGTTAGAGGCTTTCTTTCAGTTTGTGGGACTCCATTTCATTTCTAAAGCGCTGTACTACATATACCAACGTGATTATCTGTTTCCGGCCATTAGTGATGCTTGGAAAATTGAACAATTGTCTCTAGCAAGTACATTCGAAGGCAAACGATTCAGGCTAGCCGGCGATGGACAGTGCGACAGCCCTGGATTTTCTTCCAAGTACTGCACCTACCACTTTCAGGGCATGGATAGTAAGAACATTTTGAGTTCGGTGGTCGTTCAGGTAACACAATGTACATCGTCAGTGGCCATGGAGAAACTAGGATTTATAAAATCAGTGGAATATCTACAATCAAGGGGAATGCACATCGACCTCATAGCCACGGACAGACACGTTTCAATTGCCAAGACAATGAGAGAGCAGTTCCCACATATTAATCATCAATTTGACGTATGGCATCTTGCTAAATCAATCAGTAAGAAAATCTCGGCTGCAGGAAAAAAAAAAGGTTTTGAAAGTATTTTGCAGTGGTCCCATTCTATCACCAACCATCTTTGGTGGAGCTCAAAAACTTGTGAAGGGTCAGTGGAAATACTACTTGAAAAATGGCGGTCACTGATGCACCACTGTACCAATGTTCACCGCTGGACAGCAAATCAACATTTCCACCAATGTGAACATGGCCCTTTGTCCCCAGAGAAGGCACGGAAGAAGAAGTGGTTGATTCCATCTTCACCGACACACAAAGCCATTGAGAAGATTGTTTTCGACAAAACTCTATCAAGAGATTTGAGAGGACTGACAGAATTCTGTCACACAGGAGATTTGGAGGTGTTCCACAATATGTGCCTAAAGTACAGGCCAAAGCGCTTGCATTTTAGCTTTCGGGGCATGAAACATCGCACTCTACTAGCGGTCTTGGCCCATAACAGCAATGTCGGACGTGAACAATCTAGGACTAAGGGTAAAGTAAGGATGCCTCGCTACACTAAGGTGTTTTCAAAACGAAGTAAGCAATGGGTGATCAAACCAGTCTATGATGAAATGCAGTTCGACTTTGTGAAAGGCCTTATTGTTGCTGTGTTAGAGAAGCACAGATATGGAATTTTGGACGTTTCTGTGCAGAGCAGTGAACCATTGCCACCGAACATTGCGACTGTGCCATGCCCACCCGAAGCACAGCTGGTTGTGAAGTACAAATCCCGGTTTAAATAATTGCAATACGATTGTCTTTTTGTAAATAAATGTTATTGTACAGTGTACCTGTAACCCTAACCCCTACCTTCACCATCATGGGTGGCGAACAAGCCTGGTGTCATCTTTGAATTCTCTATATTCACCTCATATATGTGTATGTATATATTTTTCTCATATCTCATCTCATGTAAATGTAAATGCTGTGCACTGTTGCACACTGTTAACGGAGGGGAGGCTTGCGTATTGCAAATAATAAAACAAACAAACAAACAATAAATCTCTCTTTTAACTCAACTCCTGTGGTACTTTATACTTTCCCTGACCTTCCGCCAAAAATTAAATGTCTCAATTTGGGCTGCAAAGCTCGCAGACAACGGGGAAAAAATTGGGGCACTTAGAACGTGCCAAGCGGGCCGTGGCATTTGGGAGAGAAGCCAGTTCGCATTTGCACATTGAGGCGCACTACATAGAGGGATTCTAAATTTCAAGTGCTCACAGATGCCTATACTACGTGATGTTGCAAATAAAGAATGCGAAGGACAGCGGCTTTGATTTTCAGCTCGCGCCCAGATGAGGCCCACAAGTCGCACTGGAAGTATAAGGGTCTATTGCTTTTTGACCTTGAGACAGGGACCATGCTGAAAGAACTACATTTGAAGGGGGTGCGCAATAACGTAAGAGACGATAAGGCAGAAAATTCAGAAACTAGACCGAGTTTCATTTTAGTTCAGTATACGAAAAATCATTGTCAAGAGCACGGTCCGTTTTACAGACTGCATTACGAAGAGACACAATAGAAATTTCAAATATAATGTAAGTAAATCTTTACACGCTTTTATACCGGAATGAAGATTTAATGAATGGATGCATGTATAAATGAATGAATGAAGAGCTAGGAAAAGCAAGGAAAACGTGTTCGTAGTGGGCACATGGGCATGCAGGTCCACTGGTCTCACCGATCTCGGTCCTTGGCCCAGCCACTTTTCCCTGCACTGCCTACCTGCACTATGGGACTGTCTCTGTATCCTTCAGCCCCTTCTCCCGGCATTTACCTTGCACTTGCCACCAGCTGGCCCTATTATTTAATTTGTATTCAACTAACCATGTACAGCACTTTTACCCCCCCCTTCCCCATGCGCGATCAGAAACACACCTGGCCTAGTAGGATCGTTGTCTGTCTGCCCTTGTTCCCCATCTGCCTCGTCGCGCCTTGAAACACTTGAGTATAGGCACGTTACAAATGCCATATCATATATCATATCATTCCTCACGCATGTAGACTGTCGTTTATCATTGTGTGTTGGCCTCGATTTATTTAGTTACTTTTCGCATTGATTTTAGAGCCGAACATACTCCATTGAACTATCCTTGCAAGCAAATAGTTTCTGATCGGCTGTAATAAATAAAATGAGTAATATTAATGAAGATCGGCTTGCGAGACTAATTATAATTTTTTTGTTTTCATAACAGGTATTTGCTCCCCTTCTGCTACTGCCATCGGTTTGAGACACCAGCAGATGGCTTTTACAGTAGATACCTGCAGCTTCGTGTGAACAACTGGAGCATACTGACAATTTTATGGAATGATCGCCAAGGGCCCACATGCCCTTACGCTGTACTAGTGGCTAGAAGCAACATATCAACCTTTACGATGGACTAGTGCCTAGTTGCTGGAACAGCCTTGCGGTTCACCGTGCTTCCAAAGTGCTTCTTTTAACGAAAAGCAACACCCGGTGTACCATGGCGGATACAGATAAAAGAAAATAAATGGCTTTCGGAGTTCATATGGCAATTGCTGAATATTCTCTAAACATTTAATGTCAAATAAATGTACTTTGCCAAATGTACCGTGTTGCTGTTTGATTTTAAAGTACAGTTTCATATTCCGAATTGTGGCGCGCTGTATTGTGAGATGGTCTGTGTTGGTTTCCGGGTTCTGTGTGGAGTCGCGTAGAAGACGACTGGGCGCGTTTGCCTACGCAGCACAGTAACGTCACGGAGAGAAGCGGGGAATATGAATGTTTGGATAATGTCAGGCTCAGAAGCGTGGGAATTGATTTAGTGCTGCAGAAGCAGGTCAGCCAGGGCGATGCGGCAAATGATAGGATTATCACAAAATGGCGGCACCCCGGTGCCTGTTTTCGCGTGTGTTTAATGGACGAAAACTCGGGTAAGGTCCATAGGAAAGTTTTCTAAAATCGAGCCACTTAAGCTTAAAAAAACATGGCCAACCCGTAGGGACAATAACATTTTTTACTAGACCATGCCTTTAACTGCATCAATCTTTGATTCCACTGATAACCGCAAGGATGCTATGGCCTCTAGTATCTGGTTCTCTTCCAGTAACACAGCAGGAGGCAGCATTCCCTGCACCCCCTCCTGATTTGAGGGAGGGACAGCCATTGATGCATGTATGTGGGCAAATGCCTCCATTTTCGTTTGTATAGCTGTGCGTGTGCTTTTCTGATCCAGAAGGGGTTACGTCCAAATTATTACCACGGACGTGGAATATGTGACCGTGTCAGCAGAAAAAAAAACTCCCTTCCAGATTTAGCCCAATATTGTCTTCCCAATGTTCTGCTGAGTGACCAGGAATCCTTAGACAACACTACAGTCTGCCGCCGCAGATAGGGCACCTCAGGAACTCCACTCCAGCCACAATCGCGGCAGCTGTCCCAACCCGGACTGCAGGCGCTCCTTCAACAGTGGCGGGCAAGGCTAGTAGCCATGGCTGTCACCTATATTGAGCTGTGCTTCTCAGGCAGCTTGCTCCATACGTCCCTCGCCTCTATGATGAACTAAACCAACCGCTGTATCGCCCTTCCTGTCTCGTTTTACACCAGTCTCCTTTCTGCTCTGTCCTGGGCTGCAGGCATCAAACAGGGTTACACCTTCCACCAGTCGTTCTCAGGCTGGTCGCTCTCTCCGGATCCCAGCTCACAGTCCATTGTTGTATGTGTTCTGCTGTCTTTTGCTGCCTTTTATTATTCCCTTGGTTTTATTAGTCTTATCTTGGTTTGTTTCATCGCATCTGCATCTCCCCAATTATTATCTTTTTTTCTAAAACTGTTTTTATTGTTTGCTTCACCTTGCATGTTGCCATGTGTTTGTATTCTTGTTGCTATCGCCCGTTCACCTGAAGGGGTAAGGCACTTTATAAATGTATAAATAAATACTAAGGGTCTGTAATTAACAACACCATGTTAAGCGGCTTCACTTCAACACTACAGCTAAGTCAATGCCTAGTCTGGGATGCTGAGGGAAACCCTTATTGATATATTTATAGGTCCAGTTCATGTACTCTGGATCACAACCCTTATATAACACCCCTCTCTTAGAATCCCCCTGACCCCACTGAGCCAAGAAGTAGGTCTGTTTTGCAAATTTAAAAGGTTCATTTGAAAAATTAAACAATATATATATATATCACACTTTTATAATAAATTAATATCTGATAGTACACTGAGACATATGATGTGGATCCACAATGGGTAATGTTACAGTGGCACACTTGATTACTTAGGAGTAGTATAGAGGATGAGGTAGCTGAAAATGCTTGATGGTTTCAAGGAAATGCAAGGTGGAATAAAATGCAGTACAGCAAATAAACTTGATATGATTTCAACCAACAACAATGTAATCACTTTTTCTCTGGCAATTCACCCCCCCTATGCAATGTAAGAAATGGAAGGAGATGGAAAGAGGAGCACACAGTTCTCAGGAATGCAATCAAATACAATACGAAATTCAGTTCCCCCCCAGCAAGCTTAGAGGAAACAGGTAGAAGTTTGAAACACAGGCCCAAAATGCTTTTAAATTTGATGGCAACGGATGGGAAAATGTGCTAAAAATGCTTTTAATTCCCTCTAGAGGTTCAGGGTGGGTGATATCTAGTTTATATTAGTTCAGGCTCACTTTAGCAATGCTCTATGAGTTATTACCATGTTGCAAACGGATTTTTAACAAAGGAAAGAATGGAGCTGCTATTTTGACAAGTGGAGAAATTGAGCCAAAAAATCGCAAATCGCGGTAAATTTCACGAGTGCGTAAATCGCGATTGCGGAAAAGGTATAGGGAGTAGGCTTTAAAATGAAAGTTAAACCACGTTCCTAGGACAAACGGTTTCGGAGATACCGACGATTTAATAAAGGTAGATTTTCGGATTTAAAGTAAAACTCAAAATGACAGGTGACAGTTTGCAGCTTTAGAATGACAGATGACAGCTCGCAGCTTTAGAATGACAGATGACAGGATTACTAGGAGGCAGTTCTACTTAGGTGAAAATAGTTTGGATTAGATTATTTTAACTAAGAGATTGGTTCTGCACAGTTCTGCTAGGTACTCACAATATAAATTTGAAATAGGCCTCGTCACGGATCTGGTCAACACGTCCAGCGGCGGTTCTCTCTGCTCGGCGGGTCAATCAGGCACCGATTCTGCTCACAGCGATCCGGATCTCTGGTTCTGCTCACAGCGGTCTGGTCTGCGGTTCCGGAAAAAGATCTTAGCACAGAATTCAAACAGCTCGCCCGGCTGTGGAATAGTTTGCAGATGATTTTAAGGATGCTGAGGCCTGCTGAGAAAAGTTCTCAGTGTGTGGGTTTAGGCCCTTGCTTTAGGTTCTGAAGTAAAGTTCTGGTCTTTGGAGATTGATGGATGTGAAGTCTGGAGTCTCCCGGCAGAGCGTCCCGCAGAAAATGGAATTGAATGTCTCTACCTGTCCCAGCAGTCTCTTTTTATGCCTTTTGGAAGTGGGTGTGTGCGTGGCATAACTGAGCCTGCCCCTCTCTACTTGTAATTGGCCCAATTTTCCCCTCTCCCATGATTGGGGGAAGGAAATGGATTGTCATCATGATGAGGTCTGTTTATGGGTCCGAGGATCCTCCCCTGGTCCATTTGTCCGCAAATCTATATTTGATTCAAATACATATTTCCCAGATACACAATTTGTTGAAATTACATGTACACATTATATATTCCTTATGGTCCATGCTTGTCCGCCTCTGATCTTCCTGGGGGCTTGCATTAAAAAATGACAACATTTTGTGCTTTTTGACTGGTTTACCAATATCGGACAGTTACCAAAAATTAAACACATGTGCGCAAGGAGTATGGACATTAATTGATGAAGTGTCAGATTTTTAACATGCAGACATTTGGAGTAAGACCCTATTTTCCGCTAGCAACCCCCCAGCATACACCACAGGGTCCTAACACCTCTTAAAACGTGCACAGAAAAATCACAAGAATAATGATGTTACTTATATAATTTCGACCAGTCCGCACTATCTATCTTTTTAACTTATGCCTTGGTCAAAAAGGGGTGTGGCTTCCCACATCACATGGTGGAAGAACTGGTTTATCCACTTCCCCCAAGCTCAGCTGGCTGTCGCAGGCACTTCTCCCACTTCTCCCAAGAGGAAGCCACTTTACGGCCCCCCCAATATAACATTTGCCTGAGTCCATTGTTCAGTTTCCTGCAGTCCCCAGGTAAATCAATCAGAGAGGTGTCACCTCCTTTTTGTGGGGGCAGCAGAATGCAGCCAGGCCTGGGAACACAGCTGTTGATCCAGTTTCAACTCCTGTCGGGGGTAGTTGTCAGGCAGAATCCAGTTTCATTAAGCCAGGTTTCAGCTAAATGTCACTTTTTGTTCCCAGTTTTTTACATTCAAATCAAACTGACAATTTTTACACATGCAGCTAGAATGCTGATTCTAAGTTGAAAACTATGACATTTCAACAGTTACAAACTATGTGACACTCAAAAGTAGGTCCCTCATTTAATTTAAACATTTCGATTTTAGTGGTTTTCAGTTCAGTTTAACTTATGCTGCTGACCTCCACAGCTCAGCCAGTTTTGTTATGAACATTGTTTTGAGCTCTTTTTCTTTCCAGATTTTGTATGCACACAAAACTTCATTCTGCCAAATGTCTGCTGGTGTTTAGTGAGATTTGTGAATATCCTGCAATGTTTGAAAGCTTGCATTTTGAGCTTGCATTCAGAGAAACCAAGGTGATTTTAAAGGGCTTTTAAAGCTAACAGGCACTGCTGTTTTTCCTTTGGCACACATTCCACTCATGGCACCCCTGGCCCATCACGCTCGCACTGGTGGGTGGAACGTTAGGCGACCATTTTGGTGTGCGCACAAACTCCACGGTTCTCCTGGATTCTGGCGCACATGTGGGCTTTTTGGCCATCTTGGATTTTCTAAGCCCACAGCACCAAATGTGCTGACAAAGCTTAATGACTCAAACGTGGGTCAATACACCTGACAAAGCCCCCCCACCTGACTGCACTTTGAATTTGAGTCGAGGGGGAGTCGGGTGCGAAGAATGTTTTGACCCACGCACTGGTATGTCCGCATCATCTTCTTCCAATTCCGCAAATGGCACAGTTCAGCATCTTTTCCTCCATCCGTTGGATCGATCGGTTCACCTCGCCGGTCCTGATGGGAATATTGGGCGGTACCCCGGGCCCCTCGGATCTTTGCCCCCAGTCTCCGGATCGTCCTCCTTGGCCAGTCTCCAGGTTTTCTTTCTCCTAGGACGACAAAGGAAAGCGGCAATACCTATTCGTAGACATTTCTTCCCCACCATTGATATCGTGGGGTGGCATATACAATTTATAGTCAAAACATTTGCGTTCTTATTTTAACAAAAAACAAGATACAATTATAAGACATTTTTTTTCTCAAAATCATAATATTTTAGAGACTATATGTGGGATATTTTAGGGTTGGAATTGAATTACTCTGGAGCGGTCCCCTCTGGTATTGCAGAGGACTCCTCCAGTTGTTGCAGAGTGTGCCTGGGATGGAAACACTTTAGCTGATTTATATGGACCCACTTATCCTCCCCCTCTGCCAAACTGCCTTTGGGGATGCAGATCTTATAGGCAACAGGGGAGATCTTGTCTATAATTTCAAACGGTCCCTTCCATGTAGGCAAGATTTTTCGCTGTTTGGCCTGGTTCCTTTGGAAATTGTATAGATAGACCCGATCACCCACCTTATATTCCTTTCGGGTCGTTTTTAAATCATAGTGGGTCTTCATGCTCTCGGCTTATCTTTCTAGATTCCGCTGAGCATAGGCAAAAGCATGTTGAAGGTGTTTCCTTAAATTCTCCACATACTCATGAGTTATGGAGGCATTTATCAGTGTCTGCTCTTGGATCCTGTAGAGCAAATGCGGGGGAAGCACCATCTTGCGCCCCGTCATCAACTCAAATGGTGACATTTTGGTTGCAGATGAAAGGGTAGATCTGATGGCCATTAGGACCAGAGGTAGTCGGATATCCCAACTTGGCCCAGAATCTGCCACAAACTTTTTTAATATGCTCACAATTGTCCGGTTGTAGCGTTCCACTGCACCAGAAGAAGCTGGCCTGTAAGCAATGTGTAGCTTCCTTTTCACCTCCAGTATCTCCCACATCTTTGTCATTACTTCACTGGTGAAGTGGCTACCCCTGTCTCACTCAATCCTTTGAGGTAGACCAAAACAAGAAAAGATGTGGTCAATCATCAGGGCAGCTGCTGTTTCTGCCTTGCAATTTGGGGCTGGGAGACATTCCACCCACTTGGTAAACAAGCATGTCACCGTCAACATGTACTTATTCCCCCTAGCTGAGCGAATCACGGGGCCTACAAAGTCGATTTGTAAATCTGACCATGGCAGTGTCATTCCCCTCTTTTGGAGAGGCGTCCGGTGTGTGAGGGATGATGGCTGAAACTGTGCACACACAAGACACCCCTTCAAGTATTGGTCGAGCTCCTGCCCCATGTGTGGCCAGAATGCAACCTCTCTTAAGATTTCCAGTGTTGTGTGAAACCCCCTATGACCGGCGGTGGCCGCATCATGGGCGTGACTTAACATAAGGCTTCAGAATGAGGTAGGGATCACCCACTGATCATGGCCAGCTTGGGATTTCCTTACCAACAAACCGTCTTGGATTCGGAACCTTTTTGGACATTTCATCAACACTCTTAGGTCCTCTTTCCCAATGTAATCGGTATCCGTCAGGGGAAAGTTCTCAGGGTCCTCAATGTGTTGGTAAAACTTACCAATTATTGGATCCCCCTTCTGAGCTGTAATCAAATCAGCATCAGGGGTCTCCTTACTCCATTGTGCAGTTGAAAGATCATTGTGAGCATTGGTCTGGGACCTAGTGATGGCAGTGACCTGGATTTCCCCCAACAGGGACTCTATTTCTATTAGATCCCCTTGGATGGCCCCGGTTTTGGCCAGCTTATCAGCTAAGTCATTTCCAGTTTTGTCTGGTCCCTCTACTTTGGAATGACCCTTGATCTTTTTCCAGTAGATGGTCATCCCATTCGATGTGACCAGATCATCAATATTTTGGATTAACTTCCCATGTTTCAAGGGTTTGTTATTAGCACATAACATGCCTCGGGTTTTCCAATTAACCAGGTGCTCCACGAACCCGTTCCGTACATAATCCGAATCCGTGATTATGACCAGTTCGTGGAGTTGATGTTGGACAGCAGTGAGGATGGCCTGATGCACAGCCATCAATTCTGCCACCTGACTACTTCGGGGACCAATTTTGTATCCAGCGGAGGGTTCTGGGGACTCATTCACCCATGCATTCCCTACGCCGGCCACCAGTTCTTTCTCCCCGTTGTTGTCAACATGGTATGAGCATCCATCCACATAGACAGTGGGCATTCCCTCACACTTGTCTTCTTCAAAGACTTTGTGTGGGGAATTAAGGTATGCCTCCATGTTGTCCTTGATTTTTAGACTTCCGTCCTCGAGACAGTTTTCTCTGGCACAATCATGCAAGTCAGCCAGACCTTGCGCGAGGAGACTCTTCTTGTTTTGGCCATATCTGACCTCTACAGGAAAGCCTTGCATTGACAGAATCCAGAAAGTAATTCGGGAATCACTCACATTTCCGGCCCGGATTCTGTCACTTTGGAGATATTGCAGAGGCTGGTGTGGAGTCTCCACTATGATGTGTTCCCCCTGGATAAACGAGCGGTAATTCTTCAATGCCCACACCGTTTCCAGGAGTGCCTTCTCACAATCGTTGAATTTTTCCTCCACAGAGGATAAAGTTTTGCTCGCATTACTTTATTGACCTTGTCATGCTTTTGGTATAATACTGCCGTCAAGGACTTATTAGAAAACCCTGTCTCCAGGAAGAACTCCTTGTTTCTGACAGGGTAAGCTAGGCAAGGTGCTTGTGAGAGGCTTCTTTTGAGTTGTCTTACTGCCTCGGTTTGTTCTGGACCCCATTCCCACTTGACCCAGGGGTCTGGTGATCTCACCGTAGCCCTCAATGAACTTTCTGCTGTAATTAGTCTGTCCAAGGAGGCTCCTTAGTTCCCGCAGAGTGGTGGGGTCTTTCAGTTTCTGAAGTGCTTCCACTTTCTTTTCCTGGGACAGAGACCCTGAGGAGTAATCTCATGCCCTAAGAAATTAACACCGGTTCTACACCACTGTGCTTTCTGAAAGGAAAGTTTTGCTCCGGCGGCCCCCAACTGTGTCAGAACATAACGGATCTCAGCTATGTGTTCCTCCACAGATGAACTTTTGATGAGGACATCATCTACATAAGCCAGGTTACCCCTCGCACCCAGGTCGGGCATGGCCTTGTGTAGGAAAATGTTGAATTCATTGCCGGAGTTGAGGTATCCCAAGGGAGTCTGGGTCCATGTGTACTGCTGGCCCCCAAAGGTAAAAGCCAGTTTGTATTGGTCCTCCCTACTGACAGGCACGGTTCAGTATCCATTGGTCAGGTCTATTGCAGTGAATACTTGTGACCCTTGAATCTGGGCCAGCCCTTGGTCAATGTAGGGCAGAGGCCATCGGGAAGTATGGACCCGTTTGTTGAGCACCCTAAGGTCGGCGCAGAGTCTCCACTGGCCGTTTCCCTTCAATATTCCCAGCACCGGATTATTGAAGGTGCTGTGTACTGGACGGATTATTCCCCGGGACTCAAGGTTCTTAATTATTTCAGTAAGGGACTCCATGGATGCGAGAGGCAAACGATATTGCTTCACAAACACTGGAGTCATTCCAGGGTCTGTGGGAATTGTTGTGGTGTGGATGTCGGTGCAACCACAGTCATATGAGTCTACCGCAAAGAGATCTTGGGAATCCAAGAAAACTTGTTTCAACTTTTGCTTCTGTTCCAGAGTCACGCAGGCATCAGCTAGGTTGACCCTGTCTTCCACCATCTGCCTGAAGCCGGGAAAGACTTCTGGTTTGGCTATCTCAGCGGCCTCCTCCAGCTGGGTGGAGAAGTCCCTGGTCAGAGTGCTGATTTGGACTGGAGGCTTCAGGTGGGAAAGGCAGCCCTCATGGACCTGGAAAATCACCTCATCCATCCTGAAGTCACAAGTCACATCTTCCTTACCATAAGGGCAAGAAGTGTACACCAGGAAGTTCCCCCCATGCCGGGTGAAAATCCTGTCTGGTGTTGGGTCGTCATCACTGTCACTGTCAAAACAGTCCTTGGGGATCTGTCCTAACAGTTAATTCCCTAAATCAATGGAAAAATGTCGGTCATCAACCGCCATTCCGATAATGGTGCCTGCAGCTAGAGTAATACTCTTTAAGTCGCTGTTATCCACCTCTATTGGAATAGTGTCATGTTCTATGTTGACTAATGGTGTTGGGTTTACCCCCAACCCTTGCTGTTGGAGAGAAGCATTTAGATGTATATAAGCATCAGGGTTTTTCAATTTTTGTCCTCTTTTAACTTTCACTTCCAGGGAGAATTGTCGGATCCTTTCTGGGATGGTGACTTCCTCTTTAATCTGAATTTCAACTGCATAAGGTAGCAATTGAGCTGACCTAAATGCTTTTTCGGAATCATCAAAGCCCATGGGATCATCCGCTAATCGGGACCAATCTTTGAAGTTTATTAGGTCCAAACTAATGGCAAAGCGATTGAGAATGTCACTGCCTAAGTAAAAGGCGGCAGTGACGTCTCGCACGACCCAACAATTATGGACTATGCTCTTGTTGCCAATGGAGATTTTGAGCATACACCTGCTTGGCAGGAGATGTTTGGAATTGGGTGTTTCCAGATCCATTTCCTATTTGTCTATCAGTTTGAATGTGGGAATGGCTGGATCTTTTGGGAGTTGGCGAAACATGGCTTCGCTGATGAAGCTCTTACCGTTGTTCACACACACTCGGGCGAGAACAGAGTCCTTCCCCTCATTTAACTGAACAGGGATGAACAACTGATCTCCAATTTGCTGAATATCACCCAGGCTCTGAGCTGATTTCACATCTTCCTGGACTATAGGAGTGGGAGTTTCTGATTGTGGATTAGTAAAGAATTTCAGGGTGTTTCCTTCCAGTGTGGAATACCACCTTAAACTGGAAGGAAGGTTGATTTTCAGAAATAGAGAGGCCCCCCCACCACAAGTCTGTTGTCCTACTGCTATTACTGTCACGTCTGGAATTTGGTTGTTCTGGAAGTGAAATTCTACTTGGTCAGATTTTTGTTCAACCATGTGGCAGGTGCCGTTTAAACTAACATGGTTGACACTCTGTTTTAATTTTATTGGTCAGCTAGTCTGGGTCCAGAGGACCTTGTTTACGCAATCTATTAGGTGCGACAACCTTCTCAAGAGGTCATTCCCTAGTAAACAAGGGGTGCCCTCTGGAGTCACAACTATGACCGGGTGTTTCACCTTATGTCGCCCAATTTTGATGTCCAAATCTGCAGTCCCCTCGACAGGAATTTCCTTCCCGTCAAAGTTCTGCAGTTGTCCAGGAAGAGAGGTGAGAGGAATACGGTACTTCTCCCCCCTACCTGAATTCAGTTCATCAAAGGCCCTTTTGGACAGAAGGGTAGCTTGGGATCCAGTGTCCACCAGTGCCCAAATTGTACCCTGCCCCTGTACCGGGGCATAATATCTTCCCTCCTTCTCCTCAAGGGGGCACAGATAATGCACATTTTTGGGCAACTGGTGGGCTAACTTTCTGGTTTTGGACATTGCTAGCGAAGAAATCTGGGCAGAATTCTGTGGAGAGCCTGGGAAATCTGAAAGAAAAAGTTGGCAACTGGAAATGGTTTCGGGTTCTGGGCCGCCCCCCTCTTTTTGGAGGCAGTCATCAGGATGGGTTTGACCCATGGGATTTTGGTATTGTCGGTTCTGGGATGAGATGATGGGCGGCGGTAGCTCAGTCTCCATATCTCCCCAGTCTGAATTGGCATCCGTTGGGACCCATTTTTTCTTGGGAGGAGTTCCCCCATCTCTGAAGGAGAAGATCCTTTTCCCAGGATCTTCTGAGGATCCATCTCCCTCAAATTGGAAGACCTGTACCTCCTCCACAAAGTGGGTCTGTTTGGGTCCTTTGTTTCCCCTACCCCCCTCTGCTCCTTAGGAGGCAGGCTTACCGGGGCAGGAGATTTTGTTTCCGGTTCCTGGTTTTCCAGGGGCTGCTTACAAGTTGGGAAGGAAGCTTCCTCCCTGTGAACCGGTGGGTTATCGGGGTGCTGCCCCCGTCATTGTTCTGGAGCACCAGGTCCAGAGTTTGGGGCATTCTGCGGTGGCATGCTCATCTGAGGGTTCTGTTGAGCCCTCAGTATGTGACCCAGATCTCGTGCCATATTTTGGACCAGGCGCTCAAGTTGTGAAACCCGCTCAGGCTGATACAGGGCTCTATTTTCTCCCCTGGGCTGATCCCGGGAAGGGTAGCTATCCCTTCTCTGGTAATACCCTGGGTTGGGAAGATTTGGGTACCCCTCCACTCTTGGCCTCCCCTCTCCCGGATTAGGCGGTCTGGGCTCAGGGAATTGGGGAAAGAAGGATGGATGGTTTTGGGGTTGGAAATTGGGTGGATACCTGGGAGAAAGGTTCTGCAGAGTGTTTGGGGGATTTCTGCCCTCCTGTGGGAAGTTAGGGGGGAAGTTCCCTGGGTGAGGTGCTTGGCTGGATCCCCCCCTTGGGCTGGGGGAGTCCACACATAACCCAGGATGGGTTGGTTTCCCTTGTAGCGGGGACTTACATAATCGGGGGAGCGGGGGACCCCATTTGTGGGACTACCTCCTCGACTCCCGTCTGTGACTGGCCTGAGGGCCTTCTGGGCTGTGAATTATTTGGTGCAGGCAGGTTTTTAGGCCCCCCCATCTCCAAATCTAAAACGGGGGCAACCTTTACCTCCGCCACCTTGGCAGCAGCAGGGGTGCTGTTGGTGTTGGGGTGTGCTGTTGGTGTTGGGGTTTTTCTGCACATTACTTTTATTTTCTATGGGCTTCTGCACCTCATAGATCCGGGTAGCCTGTTCAATGACCCAGTCTAGTGACCTCTTCTCGTGAAAATCTCTCACTAGCTGGGTCATGATGAATTTGGGCAAGGTATGGAAAAACGTATTGATAAATTCTCTGCTATCCGTGCGCACCCTTCTGGTGGTCTGCGCAAAAGCATGCTTTAATTCTTGCACAAACTCTTGTGGGGGCTGATCCTCCCACATTGCAAATTGTAGGCTGCCTTGCGAGCCTCTTGAGGATTTCGGTGCACAGAAAAATGTTTCAAGATGGCCGCCCTATATGTGGACCACCTTGAATGGTTTTGATCCTCCAGCCCTGCAAAGAAACTGGAGTATTCCGGTGAGAAGGTCCATTTGACGTACTGGCTGCAGCTACTGCTGTCCTTCAAATGGAAAGTCTCCATCATTTGCTCATAGAGCTCCAAGTGTTCCCAAACAGAATACTTGGCGTTCTTATGATAAGGCGTGATGACACTCCTTATTGCCTTTATTTGTTTCAATGGGTCCTTAAGCAAGGCCCTTTTTGCCTTATTGACCTTTTTGGTTCGGGTAACCCTGGTCCATTCATCCTCTGACTCAGAAGCACTGCTCCCAGAGGTGCCCGTCTGATCTTCCAGGTTTTCCCGGATTCTGCGAGCCTGGGAATGGCTGGCAGAATGTGGGGACCTGGTCTCCTGTGTCCTGTAATGCTCAGAGGAGTCTTCAGATCCCTCCTTGCTGCCAGGATTTGATGGGTACCCCCCCACTGACCTAACTGGGCAGAGATTTTCAGGATGCCCTTAATGGGCCTACTCTCCTGGGGTTCCCCACTAAATTGCACTGTGCTTGGGTGCCCATACCCAGATGCCCGCCCATCCATTCCTGGGAGGTACTGGCCTATGAGCCCCATACTTCTAGCTGGATAGTAATCTGCCATCCCAGTGGCTCTGGGCTCATGTGCGCGAGGGGACATGGGGGTGACAGAGTCCAGGGACTGGGAGAGATGAAGGCCTCTGGTACTAGGGCTCCTGAGGTTATGCTCAGGAGTTTCTCTTTCCCAGCGAACCTCATCTCTATCTGCCCCTGTTCCCTATTGCAATGCAAGAGCCTGCGCTTTCAGTTCCTCAGTTAAGGCTTTACTAGGCTCTATCAGTCTCTCCTGCATCGCTACCTGTTGCTGGAGCCCATCATTGTGCTGGCAGAGAGCCTCATTCTCTCTCTGTGCCTCCTGATTGGTCCCGGAGTACTGGGCCAGTCTCTGCTGCAGGAGGGTTACCTCCTGAGTCCCATCCATACTGGCCTGCTCCTTTCTTGCCAGAGCCTCCTCCACTCTCCTGGTGTGCTCTAACAAGTTCTGGTGTTCTTTTTGGAGGTCAACCTGTCCCTGGAGGGCCAGGTGATTTTCTTCCATTTTCCTTTTTAAGTGGCAGACTTCCTGGCCTAAGGTATCCCTTTCCTGACTAAGAGCCTGCATCTGTGCTGCCAGGTCGTCCCTTTGCCTTTGGAAAGCACCAGCTTTCTGGTGCTCCTGGTCAAACTCTGCCTGGGTATCCAGGTCTTTCAAAATCAGTGTATTGCTCTCTGCCTTCTCCCTATCTAGGTGGCTTTGCAGGGTGACTACCTGCTCAGCACATGCCCTATTGAAGTCTAACTGTTGCTCCAGCTTTTTCTGGCTCTGCAGTAGGGAGTCCAAACCTCCTTGGTACTCCCTCTGTAAGGCCAGAAATCTGGTATCCTGGTCAGCCTTTTCCTGTTGCAGCACATCCATATTCTTCTTTATTTTAGTAATGTACTGTCTGCTGTAATTTTCTGACTCCTGGCTCCTGAGCAGTCTCTGCTCAGAAGAGTCCAGATCAGATTGGGCCTTCTCTAATACCATCTGTTGCCTATTTGCCAGATCTTGGCCTTCAGCACATTTGTCCTGCATGGCTCCCATATATAGGTACAAATATGCCGCTATCCTGGCAATCTTATTATGTTCATCTTTGGCTTTAGGGGCCATATATAGTTCACTCAGGGCCACATGTAGGGGACCCTGATCTCTCCATATATCTGACCCTGTTTCAGTGACCTGTTGCGCGATTGCCTGCAACCAGACCGTTTGGTCCTGATGAGTCCACTCACCTCTCACAAATAGCTTGTGTAAGAAGTGCTCTCTGGCTATTTTGATGTCTACCAGTGTCGTCATTCTGAAATGTGAGTTCCTTCCTGACTTACAGAAGTTTGTATTTTATTTTTGCAAAACAGACCGTTTCCTTAGAGCGTTCCTTTGAGGAGTGCTTTACAGCGTAACACAGCTGGTGATCTGACCGGATGTATGTCTCCTGTCAGTTAGCACACTGTATTAATCTGCACAAGTGATAGATCTAACCCAGAATCTCAGGCTACGAGCCCCCACTTGTTAAGCGGCTTCACTTCAACACTACAGCTAAGTCAATGCCTAGTCTGGGATGCTGAGGGAAACCCTTATTGATATATTTTTAGGTCCAGTTCATGTACTCTGGATGACAACCCTTATATAACACCCCTCTCTTAGAATCCCCCTGACCCCACTGAGCCAAGAAGTAGGTCTGTTTTGCAAATTTAAAAGGTTTATTTGGAAAATTAAACAATATATATATATATATATATATCACACTTTTATAATAAATGAATATCTGATAGTACACTGAGACATATGATGTGGATTCACAATGGGTAATGTTACAGTGGTACACTTGATTACTTAGGAGTAGTATAGAGGATGAGGTAGCTGAAAATGCTTTATGGTTTCAAGGAAATGCAAGGTGGAATAAAATGCAGTACAGCAAATAAACTTGATATGATTTCAACCAACAAAAATGTAATCACTTTTTCTCTGGCAATTCACCACCCCCTATGCAATGTAAGAAATGGAAGGAGATGGAAAGAGGAGCACACAGTTCTCAGGAATGCAATCAAATACAATATGAAAGTCAGTTCCCCCCCAGCAAGCTTAGAGGAAACAGGTAGAAGTTTGAAACACAGGCCCAAAATGCTTTTAAATGTGATGGCAACGGATGGGAAAATGTGCTAAAAATGCTTTTAATACCCTCTAGAGGTTCAGGGTGGGTGATATCTAGTTTATATCAGTTCAGGCTCACTTTAGCAATGTTCTATGAGTTATTACCAGGTTGCAAACGGATTTTTAACAAAGGAAAGAATGGAGCTGCTATTTTGACAAGTGGAGAAATTGAGCCAAAATCGCAAATCGCGGTAAATTTCGCGAGTGCGTAAATCGCGATTGCCGAAAAAGTATAGGGAGTAGGCTTTAAAATGAAAGTTAAACCACGTTCCTAGGACAAACGGTTACTGAGATACAGACGATTTAATAAAGGTAGATTTTCGGATTTAAAGTAAAACTCAAAATGACAGGTGACAGTTTGCAGCTTTAGAATGACAGATGACAGCTCGCAGCTTTAGAATGACAGATGACAGGATTTCTAGGAGGCAGTTCTACTTAGGTTAAAATAGTTTGGATTAGATTATTTTAACTAAGAGATTGGTTCTGCACAGTTCTGCTAGGCACTCACAATATAAATTTGAAATAGGCCTCGTCACGGATCTGGTCAACACGTCCAGCGGCGGTTCTCTCTGCTCGGCGGGTCAATCAGGCACCGGTTCTGCTCACAGCGATCTGGATCTCTGGTTCTGCTCACAGCGGTCTGGGTCTGGTCTGCGGTTCCGGCAAAAGTTCTTAGCACAGAATTCAAACAGCTCGCCCGGCTGTGGAATAGTTTGCAGATGATTTTAAGGATGCTGAGGCCTGCTGAGAAGAGTTCTCAGTTTGTGGGTTTAGGCCCTTGCTTTAAGTTCTGAAGTAAAGTTCTGGTCTTTGGAGATTGATGGATGTGAAGTCTGGAGTCTCCCAGCAGAGCGTCCCACAGAAAATGGAATTGAATGTCTCTACCTGTCCCAGCAGTCTCTTTTTATGTGTTTTGGAAGTGGGTGTGTGCGTGGCATAACTGAGCCTGCCCCTCTCTACTTGTCATTGGCCCAATTCTCCCCTCTCCCATGATTGGGGGAAGGAAATGGATTGTCATCATGATGAGGTCTGTTTATGGGTCAGAGGATCCTCCCCTGGTCCATTTGCCCACAAATCTATATTTGATTCAAATACATATTTCCCAGATACACAATTTGTTGAAATTACATGTACACATTATATATTCCTTATGGTCCATGCTTGTCCGCCTCTGATCTTCCTGGGGGCTTGCATTCAAAAATGACAACATTTTGCGCTTATTGACTGGTTTACCAATATCGGACATTTACCAAAAATTACACACATGTGCGCAAGGAGTATGGAGATTAAATGATGAAGTGTCAGATTTTTAACATGCATACATTTGGAGTAAGACCCTATTTTCCACTAGCAACCTCCCAGCATACACCACAGGGTCTTAACACCTCTTAAAACGTGCACAGAAAAATATTACTTATATAATTTTGACCAGTCCGCACTATGAGTTATCTATCTTTTTAACTTATGCCTTGGTCAAAAAGGGGTGTGGCTTCCCACATCACATGGTGGAAGAACTGGTTTATCCACTTCCCCCAAGCTCAGCTGGCTGTCGCAGGCACTTCTCCCACTTCTCCCAAGAGGAAGCCACTTTACGGCCCCCCCAATATAACATTTGCCTGAGTCCATTGTTCAGTTTCCTGCAGTCCACAGGTAAATCAATCAGAGAGGTGTCACCTCCTTTTTGTGGGGGCAGCAGAATACTGCCAGGCCTGGGAACACAGCTGTTGATCCAGTTTCAACTCCTGTCGGGGGTAGTTGTCAGGCAGAATCCAGTTTCATTAAGCCAGGTTTCAGCTAAATGTCACTTTTTGTTCCCAGTTTTCTACATTCAAATCAAACTGACAATTTTTACACATGCAGCTAGAATGCTGATTCTAAGTTGAAAACTATGACATTTCAACAGTTACAAACTATGTGACACTCAAAAGTAGGTCCCTCATTTAATTTAAACATTTCGATTTTAGTGGTTTTCAGTTCAGTTTAACTTATGCTGCTGACCTCCACAGCTCAGCCAGTTTTGTTATGAACATTGTTTTGAGCTCTTTTTCTTTCCAGATTTTGTATGCACACAAAACTTCATTCTGCCAAATGTCTGCTGGTGTTCAGTGAGATTTGTGAATATCCTGCAATGTTTGAAAGCTTGCATTTTGAGCTTGGATTCAGAGAAACCAAGGTGATTTTAAAGGGCTTTTAAAGCTAACAGGCACTGCTGTTTTTCCTTTGGCACACATTCCACTCATGGCACCCCTGGCCCATCACACTCGCACTGGTGGGTGGAACGTTAGGCGACCATTTTGGTGTGCGCACAAACTCCGCGGTTCTCCTGGATTCTGGCGCACATGTGGGCTTTTTGGCCATCTTGGATTTTCTAAGCCCACTGCACCAAATGTGCTGACAAAGCTTAATGACTCAAACGTGGGTCAATACACCTGACAGCCAAGAAGTATTTGCTTCCTCTTCCTGATAGTATACTGACATGCTGCATGTTTTTTGATTGAAAAAGCATTGTTTTAAAAAAAGAATTGTGTTGTATGTTTATTGTTTGTGTTTATATATTTTATTTTTTAATTGATAAACTATAGCAAGTTTTGTTTTGTGATGGTTTTTAGTCATTGAAATAAAGTTCAAAAGAAAGAAAATATGTCCAAGCTCTATACTAAAAAGCACAGAATCACTAAACTCACTAATGACCCCCCCCCTACAAAGAAAAGGCCTCCAGTAATAAGGCTGAATGTATACAACAGGCAGAATGGTAAAAAGGGAATTGTACTGCAGAAGGTCTATCAAAAATGCTTAAATACTTGAAAAGGGAAACAACATGAACATGGTTACTTCACTACCTTAGTCTTGTAAACAGACTCCAAAGCATCAAGCAGGCTTTTAGCACCTCGATTTGCAACAGAAGATTTAGGTCGGGCATTTGGATTTAGTGAGCAACAAGGGACAGTTCAAGATAGGATGTCTTGACTGACACTCTGACCAGACCTAGTGCAGCAAATCCACAGATACAGAAGGTGATTAGATCTATGAAGTCCCAATGGAGATTGCTGTCTCAAAACAGGTTCAAAATCTCCTTGATAAAATGTGGAGCAACCACTGTGCAGGGGTAATGCCCTTGGATCTTAAAGGATGCTTGGGGGTCCTGTACAGAGTCTTGCAAGAGCGGGATGGAGCTCTCTTCTGCACTTCTCAAGCCAGGCAGGTATTAAAAAGTTAAATAGATATTGGCCGCCAGGGGGCGCACGGATGCAGAACCCCTCCGTGTGAGCTCCGCTCCCCTAACCCCCAAAAGTGCTTTGAGCCCCCACTTTTGGCCCCCCCACCCGAGCAACAACGACGGACGGAGCCCCCTGAACCTGGCCCCCGACTTCCGGGCGAAACTCCGACGAGAATCGGAGCGTTTTTCCCACCGAAATCGCCCCGATTTGGGCCGCCCCCTTCGGGCCTCCCGCGCAGCACCTCCCCGGAGCACTGAAGCCGCGGGAACTCGTGAACGGCCTGCTCGGCCTCCCGCACTCCAACGCACCACCCCCGCCGGCCGCCCCCCCCAGGATCACAGAACTCTTGCGAATCCCACGGACTGGCTACAACCGGGTCAGGTGAGTGTTCTCCGCCCGCATTACGCGCGGGCTTCCCAGGGCCCCCGAGAGGCGCTCCCGCCCCCGAGTACAAGGGCTGCCAGCAACGCCACCCTGCCTGCGGAGACACGGCGCTCCCTCCCCCTGGGACCACAACAAGTCGCCTCCTACCCGCGCCCCCCCTGAAGTTACAACAGGCGCCGACCAAGGAGACCAGGAGCCCCCCTCCTCCATCGACATAGCGGAGGCGGACCCCAGAGGCGCCGAGTAGGACACGAACTCTCGCGTCCCGCACGAGGGCCCCCAGGGCACCTGGAGGATACGAAATTCTTTGCTTCCCCCCACTCAGTAGGGAATGGCTCCCCCCACGCTACTGAGCTTGGCCCACATATTGAGGGCCTAGCGCGGAACTCCCTCAGCAGCCAGGCAGCATTTCGAATGGGGCCCTCCCCCCACAAGCCTGATCCGGGCCTCCTCTAGCCCCGAACTGTCCACACCGAACCCCTACGAGCTCAGTACAGTCCAGACAGGCCCCAAAGGCTACACCAGGACAGTGCAGTGGAACCTGAGTGGCAGAGGATACCAGACTGGAGACCACCACCGGAGACGTACTGTGCGAACGGAGGGTAGTGCCCCTGACCCCAGGGCGTGTGCCTCCTCTCGTCGCCCACTCCAGTTCACCGGGACACCTGAGTCACCATCCCGCATCCCGCATCCTACGCCGGCAACCAACCAGAGCCACGGTGCAGAGGGAAAGGCCCCCATCATAGGGGCGCGTGCCTCCTCGCACTCACACACCGCATGAGCATCCGCAGCAAACTCGCCAGATTCGCATACGTCCCCCCATACCCGGACCCCGATACCAACGGAACGATGTCAGCTGAGCCCCCCGAGGCGGGTGCGGCAGCCACCAAGGGGGACATAGCCGCCCTCCTAAGCGAGATCAGAAGCATGGGCGCGAGCTTAGGAGGCAAGATCGACAGAATGACCCAGAGGGTCGATAACATAGAACAGAGGCTTGAAGGAGTTGAAAACAACCAGGTCTCGATCGATGTAATGGAAGCCCAACTGAACCTCAGAATGAGCAACATGGAGAAAAGAGAAGAGGACATCCGGCTAAAAATTGACGATTTAGAAAATAGGGAGCGCCGTAACAACCTCAGCTTTTTTGGGATCCCGGAGCGCGAGGGTGAAACAGAGTCAGATCTTAAACACACCATACACGATATCATCAGGATATTAGTCGCAGATGAGAATGTGGACGAACCCGCAATTGAGCGAATACACAGAGCCGGCGGCCCATCAGGGGGCCCAAGATCCATCCTAGCCAAGTTCCACAGGTACCAGGATAGAACAAGGATTCTCACGAAGGCTCGATCGGCAGACTCCCTCACCCTCAGCGGGGCCCAGATAACCATTTTCCAAGATCTTTCATCGCTCACGTTGGCTCTACAGCGTCTCTGCAGCCCCCTCACGAAGTGGCTCACGGACCGAGGCACAAGGTATAGGTGGGGATACCCCTTCTCCCTCAACTTTGAGCACGAGAGCAGGCGGATAACGCTCCGATCTGAAGATGACATCCGGAACTGCATTGCGGATCTCGTGGGCCCGGACCCACGGGAGGAATCACACGGCGACTCGGCACGGGATGGAGCGAGGAGGAGACCCCAGGGCCCGAAGCGGAATAAAGTCAAGGGAGCGAGAAAATATAGACGTCCTAATGACTCCCCGGACGTAAATGGATGAGGCGGCACCCACCCGCCATTTGCCCTAGGGAACCTCACTCGGGACCCATGGGCCAGGGAATTGGTACCTAGCGGTGGGACGTCGTCACGGACCCGCCGGACACCCCGCATCGTGCGCTTTCCACTGATGTCATAGCTGAGGGTCGACCGGCGAATGACGTCCCTCGAACCCATACGTATCGTTGCATTTCTTTTCTATCTTTTACCTGTAATAACAGTTCTTGTTGCTTGTTATTCTGTGATTGATGTTCAGCAATCAAATTGGGTGGGAGGGGGCTCAAAACCATAATACGCTACCATGTGGGGGGGGGTTGCGTGGCTATAACCCTCACGGGCGGTCCGCTGGAAGGCCGGCTGCGTACATCTGGTCCAACGCGGGCGCCATCACCTTTAAGACTCAGTTTCACATGGGTTTGAAAGATGCAGGACTCAGATTGAAAACGGGAACACTGGGTATGATGACCAATACCCAAAGGGAAGGGGAGGTGGGTGGGACGATCGCAAATGCAATGCCTCACAAGGCACGAAACACTTATCAGTGTACTTCCACTGTGGCAACTAATCCTCGAAGACGACGCGACACACACGACGAACACACTATGTACAACAATGTCCACGAAACGTAACGTAACAGGTGACAGGCACGGCACCCTTAAAATCGGCACCCTCAATGTCAAGGGCCTCAATTCCCCCACTAAGAGATCTCTAGTATCCCGTGAATTCAAGAGGGCAGGCTTTGATATCCTCTTTCTACAAGAGACTCGATACTCCAGAGGTGAAGAACGGAGAGTTTTACACCCCAAACTAGGCTCCGAACACTGGGGTTCTGGCCCCTTGAAAAAAGCGGGGGTGGGCATCCTGATTAACAAGACCCTACAATTCGAGATGATGAGATCTTGGTCCGACGTGAGCGGTAGAACTATTGTCCTTGTAGGCAATATACAAGGCACCACCGTCACGCTCGCATCCATTTATGCACCAAACACCGGCCAATCTCGGTTTCTTCACCAAGCGATCCCCAAGGTTATGACTGAGGCACAAGGCGAAGTAATCCTGGGTGGGGATCTCAATACGTGGATGGACCCTGAACTCGACAGGCAAGCCGGCGACCCCTCCGCAAGCACCCCAGTCACCAGCGCACGCTCGAGGGTGGCAGAACTGATGGATGTATACAACTTAACAGATGCCTGGAGACATCAGAACCCGTCACACACAGGCTACACCTTCTATTCGACTCCACACGCCACGTACTCCAGGATAGACTATATATACCTAACGCCTGCACTCACAACGGCAATGACGGAAACCAGTATATCCCCGGTCTCCTGGTCGGACCACGACGCGGTGACGGTCACATTGGATCAAATGGCCCTTCCCCAGAGGTCGACCAAATGGCGTTGCAATGAATCGCTTTTTAGAGACTCGGTCTTCCGTGAGCAACTCGAACAGGACATCACCCACTACTTTGAAGAAAACAACACAGGTGACGTCTCCACGAACACAGTCTGGGAGGCGGGCAAAGCCACCTGGAGAGGGGTGCTCATCAGGGAGGGTGCGGCCAAAAAGGGGGAACGACAACTCATAGAGAGTAGGCTACGGACCGAAATCACTCAACTGGACCAATTGGCGCAAACCACGACTACGGAGAGGCTACACAAGATAGAACAAGCCAATGCCAAAAGGGAGGAACTGCGCCGGCTCGAAACAGGGGCCATTGAGCACCGACTCCAATGCCTAAAGCAGAGGCACTATGAACATGGTAATAAGGCGGGGGCACTACTCGCTGCTAGACTCCGAGGCCAGCGTCGCGAGAGGTGGGTGCCCACTATACAAGAAGAAGAACCACTCCGAGTCCGTTGCCCCCCCAATGTCCCTGAAGCCTTTGCCACTTTCTATGAGAAGCTCTACACCTCGCAAGAAGCCCCCGGCTTGGAAGCAATTACGGATTACTTGTCGGCGGTCTCCATGCCTTCTCTTCCGGCAGATATAGCACAGGCACTGGACTCCCCCATTACCGCAGAAGAAGTAGAAAACGCCATTAAAAGACTCCCGACAGGGAAGGCCCCCGGGAATGACGGCTACACGGCAGGATTTTATAAGACCTTTCAAAGTGCCCTCCTCCCCTTTATGGTTGAACTCTTCAATAACATTCTTCTCTCCGGAGTGGCCCCCGCGTCCTTCTCAGAGGCACTGATAGCAGTAATCCCCAAAGAAGGAAAGGACCCGAAGTACTGTGCCTCATATCGTCCGATATCACTGCTGAATACCGATGCCAAAATATACACAAGAATCCTCACAGCCCGCCTAGAGACGCATATGCCCTCGATAATTCATAACGATCAGGTTGGCTTTATTCTGGGTCGACAGGGCGCTGACTCTACACGCAAGACCCTCCACCCTATACATGAATCTAGAACATCTCCAGATATGCCAGCATTGCTGTCAATTGACGCGGAAAAGGCGTTCGACAGGGTCGAATGGCATTTCCTAGAAGCCACGCTGAAGCACATAGGCCTCGGACCTGTCCTCCGCCGAGCGATTAAAGCTGTCTACTCGACCCCGAAAGCCTCAGTAATGGTGAATTCCCAATTTTCGCGCTGGTTCCCACTAACCAGGGGAACGAGACAAGGATACCCCCTTTTGGCGATACTCTTCGCACTGTCCCTGGAACCACTTGCCAGAGCTCTCCGGGCGGACTCCACCGTGGAAGGTATCCGAGTGAACAGTAGGGAATACAAGTTGGCCCTGTACGCAGATGACATCCTGCTTCACGTACTCAACCCCCTGTCGTCAGTCCCACGGGCGATCCATCTCATTGAAGAATATGGAACACTCTCCGGCTTCAAAATCAATAGAACTAAGTCTATCCTCTTCCCGCTCCACGTACCCTCCCCCGAACAACATGGAGAGCTGGCACACCTCGGCCTAACCATACAGGAATCCACACTACGCTACCTGGGGATTAATATAACAAGAGATCTTTCACAGCTCTACGAGGCGAACTTCCCCCAGCTCCTAGCTGCCCTAAAGGCTGATTTACTAAAATGGAAGCCACTCACAATCTCCTGGATGGGACGCTTGAATGCTATCAAGATGGTGACCCTCCCACGCTTCTTGTATCCATTTCAGGTCCTTCCCGTCATGATCCCAGAACACTTCTTTAGACAGGTCAAGAAAGTTATACTCGATTTCCTCTGGGATGGAAGAAAACCACGAATAGCATATGACATCCTGATACTACCGAAGGAGCTGGGAGGAGTAGGTCTTCCAGATATAGAAATATATTATCAGGCAACACAATTGAGGATTCTGGTCCCACACCTACGAGACAGGAAGGACCTCCAGTGGGTCCAACTCGACAATGACTTCCTACGCAACGTGACCCTCGCAGAATGGCTATGGGTTCCCAGATCGAAGCTTGTAAAACCACTGCGCGAACACCCGATATTGGGCCCATGTGGAACATTTGGAAGAAGGGAAAGGGTATGACAGGAGTTACAACATGGCCCTCACCCCTGAGCCACCTCTGGTCACCTGGCATCCGTGAGAGGATCCCCGAACACGCCAGATATCAAACCTGGTTTGATGCAGGTCTAGAAAGAGTCGGTCAGCTGTGGAGGGAGGAGAAATTTATATCAATCTCAGAACTGGAAGATGCCCTCCAAATCCAGCCGATCCCGATCTTCCTGTACCTACGGCTGAAAGGGGTGCTGTCAAGAGAGGAATGGAAAGCCGCCACACGCAGAGAATTAACGCCCTTCGAAATGATCCTTGACACGACCAACGCGACCAAAGGGTTGATATCCCGGATGTATAAAGCTCTGATCACCAAGGACCACTCCCCGATCCTCCGCCTCAAAGGAAAATGGGAAAAAGATTTCGGCAGGGAATTTGACCAGCAGGCCTGGGACCGAATATGCGGTACGCCCGCCAGAGTGTCTATTGCTACCCAATACAAATTGCACGCTGTAAAGCTACTCCACCGTTGGCAGTATGACCCGCATAGACTTTCAAAGATGTTCCAAACCTCCAGCCCCAGATGCTGGCGCCATTGCGGAGCGGACGCCAACTACTGGCACATGTGGTGGGGGTGCCCCAAAGTGCGCATTTATTGGCAGGAGGTCCTAGGGTGGATTAAGCGTCTAGATGGCATAGACAGAGAATCCTCTCCCCTTTTGATGTTGTTTGGTCTTGAAGATGACGATGACGAGCTGGTGCATGTGAGAGGACTGGTATCCCCCTCCTATTAGCGGCCAGGGCAGCTCTAGTTACAAAATGGAAATCTCCACGGCTGCCGAACGAAAAAGACTGGCTGAAAGTCGCCACCAACATCTACACTATGGAGAAAATAACGGCAGCCCTGCACGACAAGGCGGCGAAACACGAAGAAGCGTGGAGTGACTTCGCAAGCCATTACATGTCAAGACCGAACGCCCACCCAACATCTAGTCAGTAAAAGCATTCACCAACTGCCTTTCATGATGTATAAAAATTGAGATCCTTATCACTTAAACGCCTGTGCCTGTCACAAACCCGATCACAATACTAATGATTTACGATCCATAACGACAACGACCTTTGGATGTTGCCGCGTCGCAAGTGTCTTCAGACTACAGCAAACATCATGCCACGGAAGTGTTATGAGCAATAAAAGGGGAGGGAGGGAGGGAGGGAAGGGGAGTTATATAGTTCACTCGTTAGGAGTGGACCCATGCTTGACTGTACTGTCATTATAGTTATGCTATTTGAATCTGAGTTGGGGAAAGAGGCAGAAGCGATATATGGTTCCTATGTATGCTCGACTGTGCTTCTAGCTCATGATTCACTTTTGCTGTTTAAAACCAATAAAATTGAATTTGAAAAAAAAAAAAAAAAAAGTTAAATACTGGACACTGTCCCTCAACATCATTGGGCGATCTGGTCCAATGCTTCTTCACTGCAGTCAGGCCTCTGCATTCTTCCACCTGTTGCCCTCTGATTTTCAGAGCCCTATTGGAGGAAAGGGTTGTGATCCCTTTTTTAATTAATTTCTTTACACTGCTAGTATTGAATCCAAACAACTGACGTGGCCTTCCCTGCCACAGTTCACAGGAGATCAAATAAAGGCAGAGCAAGCTTTTCTTTGTCATCTCTTAGTGTTTGCGTAAGCTTGGCCCTTGAGCAATGAATTTGCAGGTTTTAAACTGAGCCAAGGCACTGTAGAGTAGGACTTCAGATGTTTTCTTATCCTCCAAAGGAGACAATAATTCCGTACCACTACCCTTTGGAGTAGTACATGAAAATGCACTGAAGATTGCTACTAACCCAGACAAATGTGTACTCAACTGTGTTGCTTATTAATTGTACCTTGTAGGCCCTTTTCCTTGGCCTCTTTTAGATGTTCGTCTAGTCATTAATTAAACTTTGTTTTATGACACTCTTACTCCTGTAATCTTTGGTCTAGTATATGTTCAACCTAGCCCCACTGCAGTTCTAATGCACCTACTGTGTGTCTATGAATAGGGGTAACCGTTGACTCTTTTTCCTGTCCTGCTAGTCTACCAACCCTCTTGAGTCAGGCCCCCTTCACTAAAAAAGAGGGTCCCCCTTTTGCCCCGATTTATTTCTTATCTTCCAAAGGTACACAGCCCATAAACAGGGAGTCTAGCATTCATTGATCTCAGGAGATCTTTTGATTCAGTTACAATCAAAGCACTGGCCCATACTAAGGGAAAAGGAAATTTCTCCAGAATTGATTACAATGATAAAGGCGGTCTACTCGCATAACGCTGCCAAAGTGTGATTTGGCTGTCAGGGCAGGAGACGGAAGATTTCCAGATTAGTATCAGGGTTAGGTAAGGTGCATTTTGGCTCCAGCTTTGTTGAGCTTATTCATCGATGGAGTGATAAATTAATCGATAACTTAGAATGTTGATGATTTGAAACTGAATAACCCGTATTGGCTGATTCTCCAATATGCAGATGATACTGCCTTGATTGTGCACACTGAATTATCACATATAAGGCTATTAAAGGGCTTGGAAAGCTTTTTGGAAAAGGTATGCACTGACTATTAATGCACAAGACAAACATTATGAGGTTTTGGACTAGGAGGCAGCTGAAAAGACATGATAAAGACTGTCAATTGGATGAGGTAACATACTCGGATTTTTTAGAAGTGAGATTTGCTGCTAATAGTGGACAGTGCCGACAGAAAGAACAGGTACTTTCTATTTCTCATGTTACAGCACTTTATAGGCTTCTTAGTGCTCTTGGGAAACAAATGTCTGTCACTCTTTAACCTACCTGAGGAAGACAATGTGGGGAAGACAATACCAGTTGGCTTGTATTGTGCAGAGTTGTGGGTTATGTATGGAATAACTGCTGTGACTATTAATGAAAATACATTTTTTAAATACTTAATGGCTGCCCTAAATCAAGGCCAGCACAGTCGATAAGTGCTGCATTAAGACATCAGCACAGTCGATAAGGGCTACATTAAGACATCAACCTATCAAATTCCAGACTGTTTTGAAGCCAGTCCTATTGTTGATACATAATTACCTATGTCACCAGGTGATCTCCTTAGACAGCAATTGGCAGAAGTGTTCAGCTGGCCTAACGTGGACAAACGTTGTTAGTTTGGACAAATGTATGTCTTTGTTCAACGTCTTTCTATTGAATCTTCCGTCTAAGCTCACCAGGCTGAATTGCAACCCTCGTGTTGAACACACCATTAGGAATATTCGCAAGATTTCCCTATTGGGCTACATTACAAGTTTGCTGGTCCGGAAATAAGGGTGCCGGTAAGCTCATCGGCCTTCTAGTTTCCAGACAGGCAAACTACTGGTTTGCCTACCGAAGCCTCTGTGCCCGACAGGTCTGATCAGGCCGGGCACAGCGGTCACGGCAGGCAAAGCCATCACGGAAGACCCAACACCATTAGCAGCAGTGCCGGTGCTTCCATGTCCCCACTCCCTGGGACTCTATGGGAATGGGGATTAACGAAATTGCCAACACCTGACTTCCTGGCAACCAGACTTGGAATAGCCCAGTGGCACTGGGAAGTCAGGCGCCGGTAATTCTTTACGGGTTTGGCGGCAACCCGTAATGAGCCCCATTGTCTCCTTTGCTACAGATACACTAGTCCCTCCCCCGTATTAAAACTGTCAAGACTGAAATGCTGGGCCAATCATGGTTCTGTGCTGTGCTAAAATCCTTGATTTAAGAACTCAAAAAAGTAAATGGAACAGGCCTGGTGGAAGAACTCCTCTGGGGTCAATCTTGCCTCTTATTGCAAAGCTACCACTGACTATGCTGCCAAACATGACTTCTATGAGAATCACATTAGTAATTCCAAGTCATCTCAAAAATTACTCTTTGCCATCCTAAAAGCCTTTGAGGGCAAATATAACTCCTACCCTCCCATCACTAAAAGTAACCAGTGGTGTCTTGACACCCAATCTGGCTTTAATGCCAAACTTAATCTTCATTGAAATAAAATTGCTGTACACATGCTTCCATTACTAATGATGTCTTGGCTCCTTGTTTATCTAACGCCTCTATCCCTATTTTCAACTTTAAAGAGACATCGAAAGCTGAGTTGTACGATATTGTTCAACACCTCAAGCCATCCCCCAGCCCTGATGACATTTGTCCCCTTGCTAAGATTAAGGGCGTTTCAGCTGTTTAGCCCCTCTTGTTACCAGACTGGTTAATTCCTCGATCACTACTCCATTGTTCCTGCTTCTCTCAAAGATGTTTGGATCTCCAATGTCTTACTAATGTCACCTTCTTGCTGCAAATATTGGACAAAGTCGCATACAGTCAACTACATCAACACATTGAAAATAATCATTTACTGTGCTTGTTACAGTCCGGCTTTCACACTTTACACCGTACTAAAACAGCTCTGATTGACTTGAAAGCCAACTTGTGTCACATTGTTCACTCAGGACAGATTGCTCCTGGATCTCTCTGCGGCCTTCGACCGTTTTGATCATTCACTGCTTCTGTAGAGACCAGGAACCATCACGATTTGTTCCAATAACGCCTTATCTTGACTCTCCTCATTTCTAAGTCCCAGATCTGCATGTGTTGCTTGTGGGAGCTATACCTCTCCCTCTCAATTGCTACAATGTGGTGTTCTGCAGGGAGCATGCCTCCCTCCCACCCTTTTTAATTTGTATAGTCAACCTCTTTTTGACCTTCTTGACAGCATCAGCGTGAGTTATACCAACTACACTGATGATACTCAGGTGGTGATCAAACTGACTAGCATTTATGAGTTGGATCTCATTAAAATTACCTCTATCTATGCTACCATTGAGGATTGGATGATTAGAAATTCACTTTCCCTCAATGGCAATACAACTGAGATCATGCTTGTTGGTACTCCTCAACTTCTTGCCAAACTGGATTCTAGATACTCTGCCTTTAACATCTCTGGGGCTACAATCCGGACAAGTCCTTGGGTTAAGACCCCTGGCGTCTATTTAGATGCTAATCTAAATATGAATAAACATGTCAGCCGGCTCAAGGCCTCCTGTGCCTATACAACGCACCTTACTTCTGAAAAAAACTTTCGCAAACTATAGACAACCCAGAAGAACACACTCAAAGCCATCCTTGGCATTGGCAAACATGACCATATTTCAGATGCCAGAAAAACAGCCTACTGGCTCCCTGTCAAGGAGGATCTTCGTGATCCGACCGCGGCTGATTTTGCCGCGGTTGGAATGGTCGCATGAGAAAAGTGCGAACTACCAAAAGTTTGCACCTTTCTCATGTGAACACATGTACATACGGGGCTACAGGGGTTTCCCCCGCAACACCCCACTCATTATATCACACAGTATAGTGAGCTGGTTGTTCTGGGGGACACCCCCGCAGCACCGGCAGTTTTTTTTTGTTTTGTTTAATTTACCTGCAATGCTACCACCAAAGGTTCGAACTTTTGTTGTTCGAACCTTTGGTGGTAGCATTTTTAGAACTTTTGGTCCTTGCAGACCTTTATTGTCAGCAAAAAGGTACAATCCTGTCAAGGATAGTTATTTTCAAAATTCTATCCCTCACCCACCGCTGTCTCTTGAATGACGCTCCAGGTTACCTAGCGGACAACTCGAAAACATATGCCTCAATAAGACCCACTAGAGCTGCCTACAGTCACTGCCTTGTCACGCCACGGTCCAAACGAGCCAAAGCAGGGGCTCCAGTTTCTCAGTCCGTGCACTGTCTCTCTCTGGAGCATGCTACCTACAATGTCTTCAGAAAGCACCTTAATACTCTCTGGTTCGACTGACTCTTCCCTCCCCTGTCCTCACCCCACTGACCCACGTCTGTTTGCTCTGTAACTAGCACCTAGATGCCTGTGGGCTTTGCACGCTGCTATAAATGTACAAATAAATAAATAATAGATAAATGTAGATAATTGAGGGGGCAAGTGGCTTTTGATGCCTGGCTCGTGGCTTGCAACTTGAAATTCCTACCCCTGATATACGGGGTAGGTGTAGAAAAAGTGAGGTTACAGCTATGTTTTGCACCTGCCATTTGTGGTATGTGTAGTCGGCTTTTCACTTGTATGCCCTCATTATGGTTCTATGAGGGCAACATGATTGTTACCAGTTATTAGCAATCAGGGCTACCAAGTTGTTCAGTTGGGATATTGATTTAGTAAATGTACGGAACATGTATAGAGTATTTTATGACGTTAGTCAACTTTTGGGGAAAGCTTGAGCGGTGAAGAAGAGGCTGATGAAATATATTGTTTATTTGAGCTCTTCGGGAACTATATATCTCTGTCCCCTGTGTTTTTTAATTTTATCTTTTAACATTGTTGATTAATCAATACTAGAAGAACAGTCTAGGCCTAAAAGAGGAGTATATTAGAGCTGTCACAATGTTTGGCTAGGGTTTAAATACATTTTTATAATGTATTAACAACTTATTGATGTTATGTTTGTATTGTTAAACATTTTGTACCCCAATAAATGAATTGAATTGAAAGAATAGGATTACACACATCCCCCAACGATCTGACATCCTCCTATTTCCATCTTGACAATTCTTTCAAATCGCCTTTCTAACTCAAATGGATGAAATTTTCCTTTGCTGATGGATTCTTACCAGCATTCACATTTTCTGAAATTACTTTTGCTATATCAAGGCCATTTAATATTTGTATTTGTATTTTGTTTATTTGTATAGCGTTCCCAGCCCGTAGGCAGTGCATAGCATTGTGTGTAGCGAGGCATACCTCAGGTTTTTAGCTCTTCTTTATTTTTATTATCGCTCCATTGAAAGATTTTGCTTCTAGTAATGATCTTTTTGGTCACATTAGGGACCACTGTTCCCTCCATTTGCAAGCACTGTTTGGTTTATGCTCTTTTGTCAGTTTCTTCGTCAGTTCACAACCATTGATCTTTCTGGATCTAAGTCTCTAGTCAAGAGTTCAAGAGCATGCTACTGTGAATTTTGTAATTCTGTAACTAGTTCCCATCTATTTTTCTTTCCTATGTTTTCTCATTAATTTCCCCTCCTTCCGAGGTTTGGGTTGCAGACCTACAGATGAGAGCTTCTCCTTGCTTCATTGTTCTGAGTTGGGGCTGCATCATTTTGCCGCATTCTCCACACATCTCTGCTGGGTTGGGCGCTAATGATGCATGGGATTGAAGATGTGTGTAGTTGGGTCTTTTTAACTCTTGAATGGCGAGACATTACTTCAAATGCGTGGGCATTAGAAACCATAGCCCAAAGTTACTGCCTTCCCTTCATTCAGAGACCTCAGAACCATCCACCGGGGAGCCATTCTTTGAAGGTTCCAGATCCGCTCCTTGTGCAGGAAATGTTGACCCTGCTAGAGAAAGGTGCTATAGAGCCGGTACCTGTAGCCGTGAGGAACAAAGGATGGTACTCTCCATATTTCCTAATGCCCAATGTCATACAATACTGACCCAGCTTAGACCTTGTGAAAGAGCAAGATAGTGATTTACCTCAGGAATGTTTATGAAAGCCTAATTGTGCATGTACCAGGGTGTAGGGAGTAGGTAGGTGGCAGTGCCTTAGCCCTCTGAGGCAAGCCTCATATTGTTTATTGTGATGTCATATCTTTATCATATAAAGGCTATACAGGAATATTGGATTGTTTAGTGTCCGTAATTCATCACCTCTTGTTTCTAGGTTTTTCAGTGGACCATACTCCTAACAAATATTCATATATACAAACGGAAGAACACTATGGTGTGAAAGAGAAACATTCTAAGCAGACACTGTATGCACAACATCCTGTGCAAAGTGAGTATGATGTACATAAAATATGATGAACTATGTTCTGGTAGAATGACACTACTGTAATGTGATTGGACTGTATTTCATCTCAACAGAGCATGTTCCCACCAATAGAAATGAGAAACGGATCGCTGTCTATTCAGAGGACGTCTTGCTGTGTAGCCACATTTCTGATGGATGCCAGGAACAATTGTTGAAGAATTTTGACAACATTGTGGATTTTGAAAACCTGTCTAGGGCTCAAACATGCAATGCAATACAGCACAGAACCCCTGATAAAAAGATATCAAACACTCTGTACAGTCCTGGCACATACCCTATCAACCAAACAAATATGTATAAATGCCCAGAATGTGAGCGATACTTCAGCGACAAAGCAACTCTACTCCTGCATGTGAGAACTCACGCAGAGGAGAGGCTGTATAAATGCACATCATGTAAGAGGTGTTTTTGTGACAGTAAAGTTCTTCTTCTACATCTGAAAGCTCATGCCAGGGAGATACAGTATATGTGCCCTGAATGTGGGAAAAGCTTCAGTCATGGCTCTAACCTCAGATTCCACCAGAGGATCCACACAGGAGAACGTCTATACAAGTGTCCAAACTGCATAAAAAACTTTACAAAGTTTTACTACCTGAAGGTTCACCTGAGAATGCATACTGGAGAAAGGCCTTATAGGTGTACGCAGTGTGATAATCGATTTAGGGATATCTCTGCACTCACAAAACACCAGAGAATCCACACAGGAGAGGGGCCGTTTAAGTGTAATGAATGTGAGAAAAGCTTCAGGGATAGCTCTACCCTTAATGTGCACCAGCGAATACACACTGGGGAGCAGCCATATAAGTGTGCTAAATGTGAGAAAGGCTTTGGACGGAGGATCGCTTTAACCAAACACATGAGCACCCATTTAGAAAGGACTTTGAAGGAGGAACTCTGAAAGCAAAGATTAATATAATGGGGTTTAGTTTGACACCACATAATTAATTAGTCAGAATGTTTAAAATATTCTGAACACTTTCAAATGTATTTACACTTGTGAGAGTTCATGTTTGAGTTAAGAAATGCCATACAATGCCAGTTTTTTCCATAAACGTGTCACTCAAATCCAACTCCCAAGCAACAAGCACCCATACTAAAGTACTCATCTCCCCTCAGGCAGGCAGAAAGCAGGAATTCCTACGTTTCTGTTATTCATTGGCCCCATTCGAGGTTTGAGTGGTCAGTGAATGTTCTGACATTCCCCTTTTTAACATGGTTTCTCCAGATAGTGTCAATGCTGAATGAATTGAATGCCAATTGGTCTTGTCAGCAGTCCCACCATCAGTCTCCCTTCATTGAAAATTGAGATGAGAAGAAATACCTGAGAAGTAGTAATTAAGTCTTTGAAGGCATTGAGGGTCTAAGTGTGCTTGTAACAAACCTGAATTACATCATAAAATTTGTGAATTAAAATTGTGCCAATATTGATTGTGTCTTGTTAATCATGAAATAATGTCCTGCCTTGACTTTGTAGCATGCAAAATTGCAGATTACATTTCAAGCTAGTGAAAGTGCTAGGCCTCTGCTCTGTAGCACATCCCTATTAAATGTTATTGTCCTGGTACAAACATTTGCAAACCTTAGTGCACAATAGATATTACATTGGATAGTTGTATGATACCCAGTGGTCGTCAATAGCTACAGAACTTCAGTACCCTCTGTGGGAAGTGTTGGTTCTCCAGCATCTAGTCTTTTGAATGGATTGTGTCCTCCCACGTATTCCTAATCATTAATATTCAATATCCAGCATCAGCTGCTTCAGAATTGTTTTTCAGCAGATGACACAGTGCATCGATGCAGTCGACTGGATGTCCCTCGAGGGCTTCCGTCTCGAGGATGATGTCATCGAAGGCATAAATAGCACGCGCAGCGCCCGTTGGATTCAGTTCCGTGTTTACGAGTTATCTTACGCTTCAAGAACTATGGCGCGCTCAGTATTTCCTCAGCGAAAGATACGAAACTGTCTTAGTCTTAGACACCGTCTTCCCCGAAGACCGGGTTTAAAAAGTGTCAAGACTGCGGTTCCAAGATGTCGATAACCGACCCACATCGAATATGCTTGTAGTGTCTCGGTGTGGAGCACAAGACCTCGGCCTGCTCTAAATGTCAATCGATGACCGGGAAAGCTCTGAAGTAGCGTAAGGGGAAATTGGCAGTAACTTGAAACCCAAAGAAATCCCCATTGACTACCGCCGTCGAAGAAACCTTTGTCTACAATGAGAGAGGTGACTCTCCTCAAAGAAAGAAGGCGAAAAGGTCCAGGTCAACGAGTGGCTCCCACCACTCCTCTTCATCGTCGAGGAAGTCAAAAAAGAGGCAGCATAAGTCACCCACTTCGACATCTTCTGAAAGACATCTTGGAATTCTTGATACTCTGGAGGCAATTGCGGTCCTTCGGATGTTGCTCCCGCTAGGCCAACACTGGGTCGAGGATAACAAGTAGGTGCACACTCTGGGAACTGTATCGTCTTTGCTCGCCAATCAATTTGAGGATTGTGTTTCTCCAACCAAGGGATCCCCAGAATTATTTGGAACTGAGGGGCCTTGATCACATCGAACGCGATTACCTCCCGATGTCCATCTTGGCCTAATAACGTCACTTCTGTGGTGGTATGGGTTACCGGTCCGGAGGCTATTTCCGTACCATTCACTGTGGTAATGACGTCTTTAATTACCTTAGGACAAAGGGGTAGGTTCATCCTGGAAGCCATCTCGCGGTCTACATAATTTCCAATCGCTCCGCTATCAATGTATGCTTTAATGGCATGCAAACGATCCGGTCGTTCTGGATTTATGAGGACCATTGACATTATGAAGTGCGAGGTCAAAGAACTGGTTTTTACGCTCGGCAAGCGGACCTCTACACTTGTCGGGCGAGGTCGTTTCCCGGCTCAGGCTTTTCGGAATTCTTATCAGAAGCTCCCACTGTCTTCTTCGGAGGTTTCACCGGGCAATCTCGGAGGAAATGTCCTGAATTTCCACAATAGAGACATAGCTGCAATTGTCGTCTCCTGTCGCGTTCTTTCTGGGTTAGGGGACCCTTTACGACCCCTATTTGCATAGGTTCTACGGCTTCACCTCCTTTGGTGTGAGTTAGTGGCTTAGAGAATACTCGAGTTTCGAACCTGGAGCGATCTGCCTTTCTGTTTTGTAGTCTGTGATCCAATTGGACCACTAAATCAATGTACTCTGAACAATCTTGAGGGGGATTCACGACCTGGGCTAGGACGTCTTTGAGTTCGCCACGCAAACCCCTGTGGAAAAGCGTGATCCTCTTGTCCTCGGGCCATCTGGTTTCTACGATTAGTCTGTTAAATGACGCAATATAAGCCAGAAGATCCTGATTGCCCTGCCGTAGAGAAAGGAGTTTGTTGTCCAGGGCCTGCCCCTGGGAATGTCTTGCGAAAAGTCTTTCCATATTGGCCTGGAAGGCCTGGAAATTGCGAAGAATCGGGTCATCCTGTGTAACCAGAGGTATCGACCAATCTGCGGCGCTGCCGCTAAGATACGAAAGCACAAAGGCTACTTTAGTCTGATCAGTCGGAAAAGCAGCTGGTCTACAAAGAAAGTGCAATCGGCACTGATTTATGAACACCGCAAACCTCTTAGGGTCACCAGAGAAGCGTTCGGGCGGAGCCAAAGGCAAATTTCCGGGCAGATTGATTTGAACAGGATTGGCTGAAGCCGCCGGGGTATAGGTCCCTCCTGAATTAGGTAGAGGGGTTTGCCCCGCTTGTGATTGTAATAACTGTCTGGCGAGGTCATCAGTTCGTTCTTTGGACATAATCAATTCCCTCCTCAGGGCATTCGTTTCCTGGCGGGCAGCATGTACTTCAGCTCTTAATTCCCCTATTAACTGGGCCAGTTGATCAGTGTCGGAAGTTTCCATAGCGCCTGGGTAGGAGGTTATTGGAGGGCTTCGCGTTCTGTAACGCTCACCTGATTCCCACGGAGGCGCTGGTCCCGGCTGAACTGTTATAGTCTCTTCAATTGAGAAGCGTAGAGCTCGGATGACTCTCTGGACTGGGCTTCCTCTTATTGACCATCTGGCTTGCAGGGTAAGTTTCTGAAGGCAGAAGAAAAATGGGTTAATGACCGTTTGGCTGGACTTCCCCCTCACTAATCGGCAACTCTCCGAAAGTCCAAAGTCCTGGTGAGCTCTCACCTTAGGCGTATAAATGCTGGGCTCTCCATCCTGCGACTTATGCAGGGGTGCGTGGGTTCCAGTTACGTCACTGGAGATCCTCAAAGTCTTTTGTGGCCTTAGAAGTGGCACAGGTGCTGAGATGCCAAAAGGTGATGCCGCCGTTACTGCACGAGCGGATGCCAGTAGGTATAAAGAGTTTATAGTCTTGAAGAGATGGGAACCTTTAATGAAGTCTTTGCATTGTCTTTTTCAGGTGCCTGGATGCTGAGGGCGTTGTTCGTCCGTTGCCGTTGCACGTGCGAAGTACGTGAGTATGATGATCTGTGACCTTATTATAGCACCTCTAACAATGTTCTTTTCTTATTTGCAGATGTCGGGACCTAGCGGGCGTTTTCCCAGTCGTGGATGCACGTGGGGAAACACGTAAGTGTTAGGCTTTCTTGCAGTCTTTAATGGCACTTCAATAATGTCTTTTCTTGTTTTCAGGTGCCGGGCTGCTGCGTTTGAAGAGATTGTAATACGTGCACAAAAGCAGGTAAGAAAAGTAAATGCGGCCGCCTTCACCTGATTCCTACTTAACAATGTTCTTTGTCTTTACAGGTGCCGTTAGGCTGCTGAAGAGAAGGCCGCGAAGAATCCGTGAAAGCACAGATGGATCAGGTAAGCGAGCGCGGCTGCGAACGTGTTGCAACTTGCTAACCTTATGTTTCTTTTGCTTGCAGGTTCTGCCGGTGTCTGGATTCCTGGATGGTAAGTATAGTTCTCGTATCTTTCTTCCACAGGTTGCTGAGCTGAAGCTGGAGATGTCACTGGAATGCTGGAGCTGACTCGGTGAGCGTCCTGCTGCAGATGCAGAATAACGCGAAGCACGTTTTCCCAATCGGGTGTGGTTTAAATAGTGTTGGAGTGATTGGGTGTCTTCTTCCTCAGCCTCGCCCAGGTAAAAGAGTTCCTGTGTTCCAGAGCTAAGGAGTGGCGCCAGCCCCACCCAGGTAAGAAAGTAGTCCCAGTTCAGGGAATAGATCCTCCCAGCAGAAGGCTGGGGATTTCATCCTGCCAGCATTTGCAAAGGGGAGTATGCAGCATGGTCTGCTACAGGTAGGTCCACGCAAGCACCTTTGCAAGGATTATGAGCCCGGCGCCCCTGGCGCCGGGACTGAGGTTCCTTATGAGCCTGGCGCCAGAGGCGCCAGGACATGGTCCAAAGGGCCCCAACAGGGGTTTGCTGGAGCCGGGGACGAGGGTCGTGAGCCTGCTTCCGGGGATGCTGGGCTTGACTTGGCTTCTCGGGAGCAGTGCTCATGACAGCGTAACTCTAACACAAAAGTTTCCAATGGATTATTATTATTATAATTGGTTATTTATAACGTGCTTAATACCCAGAGGTTTCTAAGCATGGACCCGGGGATTGAACCTGTGTTGCTCTGCATCGTCTTGATTCCAAGACGGGTGCACTGCCCCTTAGCTATCCTCCGGATAAAGTTCACAGTTCCAGGAGATTGCTTCCTTCTCCAGTTTTTTCTTCAAGATACATTAAACTCCTAAGGGTATGAGTCTTCTTTGGAATTCTCTGATCCACAAAAAAACAACTTGCATATAAAACAACTTGGCTGTTAGTCTCAATTTCATAGGCTACCTGGTGTACTCCCCTGCCAGATTTCTTCTCCACTTTAATGTAACCTTTTCTCACAATCTTTGCTTTGCCTGGTGTTTTTCTCCTACCAGGACTTCCTCATATGATTCGCTTTACACACTTGCCAACTTGACTTTGCCTGGAATACTCTCCTGCCAGGGCTTTCTCATGTGTTTCACTTGACACACTTGCAAACTTGTATATATCTTGCATGCATTCTGTAATTTCCCCTTCTAAAATATTGGGTCTCATATTCCTTTTTCATACACCTGCTCTATCTTTATTTATCCTTGGTAAGGTTGCTAAAGTGCCCCGGTGTCCCAGCTTTCCTCATGAGGACTCACCGGCTTTCTCTGGCATCCTTCGGTTCTCCCACAGTGAACGAGAAGCGGCTCTTTGGCATCCTGACCTCACTTCCGGGCTCACCGACTTGGCTTAGCGGCTATTGCATCCTTCATGGCTCTAGCCTACCTGCTGTATGCTTCTCTGTGTTTGGGTGGCGTGGGTACTCCTCTCTGGTTCCAGCGAATGCCAGGAAGTCTTCCTCTCGTGCCTGCTACACGGCGGACCGGCTCCTGAAATCTCCTTTCTCTGGCCTTCATCTTGAGCTGGTTTGCTCCACGGCCTTCCTTGCAGCACAGTAGTCCCTTGGTCAGCACTGACAGGACAAGGCTTCATCAAGTAGCGTCTCTCACCTGTCAGCTGGTTCTGGTTATTAAATGTCCCGGCACCTATTGTGCGCTCACAACAACTAGAGTGCATCTTGTGCTTCTTGCCTTTATTGATCCTCATTACTCCGTTCAGCTTTCTTGTTGCAGTACTTTCACATGCATGGGAATGGATGTCAGTTCTTGGTAATTTATGAATAGAACATTGGATGGTATTTTTAGTAGCTTCCATCCCTAAAAGGAAAAGGGGGAGACTGTGTCTCATCCAATGATATCATATCACCCTTCTGTGGCTCACCTCCCCCTATGTAGTCCTCCCTCATATAGCCACCCCCAGGGTCAGGATCTGGTAGCGACTTCCATCCCACTGCCCCATGGGGAAATGGCTACCGCTGAGAAAGGAGTAATGACATCATCAGATTCATCACAGTAATCGAATTATGAAACTGCATTACATTTTCTGAAATCTATACAAAACCTCCACGATTTATCAGGTTTTGCCACTAGGACTATTTGCGAGGACCAGGGACTCTGGGGTGGCTCAATACTATCTTCATCCAACATCTTCTCTACCTCTTGGATCACTATTTCTTTCCTATCCTCGGGTATTCTACAGGTTTAAGGTTAATGGTTGTTCCCGGGGGAGTGCGTATATATAGTGAAATTCCCCTTTCACGCTACCAGGCTCACAATTGAAGACATCAGGAAACTGATCTAAAAGACCCTGGACATCCTTTCATTGGTTGGGTGGTAGGTCAGCTGGTACTAGCTTGCATTTATGTCCCTTCTGCTAGGAGACTAGCCATTACCATTGAGGAGAACGCCACCTGAAATTCTTTCCATTCTTTTAAAAGATTAACATTGTAACTTGCAAATTTGCAATGCAAACTCTGTGTTTGAATTATCCTATCAGGTTGAGCAATGCAGTAATTACAGGGACCAGTCCTATGACCTTATAGGGCCCATGCCCTTTTGATAACATCTTCTGTTCAGAAGTTGGGAGTATCAATAGGACTTTTTGTCTGATGGAAAAAGATTGGGTCACAGCTTTGCGGTCATACTGTGTCTTTTGATGTTCTTGGGTTTTAGTCAGATGGGAGTGGACTATGTCCTGCACAACATGCATATGTTCTTTAATCCGCCATGTGGTTTGGGACAAGGGTAGGATGGCTTCTTCCCTTTCCTCCCAGGTTTTCTAGCACGTTCCTGGAATCTTCCCCATACAACAATTCAAAAGGTGAAAATCCCAGTGATGCTTAGGGGGATTTCCTAATGGCAAACAAGGCCCAATGTATCATCATATCCCAGTGTTTACCACTGGGTTCCACCGGTTTCTTGAGTATATGTTTTAGGGTCTTGTTAAAATGTTCAACGAGACCATCCATCTGGGGATGATAGACAGAGGTTTGCAATGCAATCTACATCTACAATATTTGCTTTACCTTTGCCACTATCCTACTTATGAAAGTTGTTCCCTGGTCTGTCAAGATTTATTTGGAGAAGCCTAGTCTTGCTAGAAACGGGAACAAATGCTTTAGAATCTGTTGTGAGGTGTTGCTTTGCATGGGGGAAGGCCTCAGATAGAGGGTAGGATAATTTAGCACTACTTGAATGTATCTATTACCAAGCCTAGAGGGTTCCAATGGTCCTCCTCTATCCATTCATTTTCGGGAAAAGGGGACCTCTATTATAGGCCAGGGTTAGAGAGGTGCAGGTGGAGGGTGATATAATGATGTCTTCTGACATAGAGAGCTTGTGGCTACAAAATCTTTGACATCCTCATACACTCCAACCAATAGAACCTATTTACTACCTGCCCTTGGGTTTTTGTTGTACCTAAGTGACCAGCAGTGAGGTGAGCGTATGCGATTTCTACTACTACCCTCCCGTGACTATGGGGGACTATAATCTAAGAGAGAGGAGTCCCCTCAGAGCTAGTATCTCTTCTATACAATAACCTGTGTTTTAGGAAAAACAGCCCTTCTTTCTTTCTACCTTCTTCCTCAGAGATGACTTTTAGGAAGGCCTCCGTTAACACAGTGTCATTGCGTTGGGCAAACTCTAAGTCTGGAATTATCTCTAGGTCTTCCTCCTCATGATGGTATTTTGGGAGATTTATGTCAGGTTCAGGGGTTACATCATCTTCACCAAAACCCTTGATCCCATTATCGTTGGTGTCAACATCTGGGAATTCTGGCAGTTTAGTGAACAAGGCTTTCTCTAAGATCCCCTGAGCAATCTTCCCAGATTTTACTTGGTAAGCCTCTTGTTGTAGTCTTGTATCAGACCTTATTTATTTATTTGTGCATTTATAAAGCAGTGCATAAAGCCCAGGGGCATCTAGGTGCTGGTTACAACCAGAATAGAGAAGATACAGATGAAACAGAGGAGAGGGGAGGAAGCGAGGATACCACAGGGTAAGTTACACAGGTGAGGAGAAGTCAGTCAAACAGGGACGTTTTGAGTTATTTTCTGAAGCTATTGTAGAAAAGTCTGTTGAACAGGAAGGTTTTGAGGTATTTCCTGAAGCAGTTGTAAAACGGTTCTTGTTGCAGGTGGGGGGGCAGCACGTTCCAGAGTATGGATGCTGGCACTGGGAAACTGGTACCCCCTTCTTTTTTACGGTGGAATCTTGAGGTGGTTAGACGGTGGGTGTAGGCAGTTCTTACTGGCCTAAAAGTGCAATGCTTCTTCAGCTTCTGGGTCAGGTAGGGGGGAGCGTCATTGGCAAGACATCGGTGGGTGACAGAATCTTGACATGAATTCTGTCCTTTACCAGGAGCCAATGGGCGTCTTTCCTTGCTTGCGAGATATGTTCCTGTCTGCTGATGACAAAGGCCACCCCGAGGGCAGTTTTTTTGTATGACTTGTAATTTGTGTAGACTTTTTTCTGTAGTTCCGCCAAGGAGCGAGTTGCAGTAGTTGAGTTTGGAGCATATGAGGGCACGTGCTACTTCGAGACGGTTCTTGGATGAGAGGAACGGTTCGCTTACATTAATGAGCTTGGTGGCATAGCCTGATGATGCTGCAATGTGGTTGAAATAGGAGGTCATTGTTAGCGCAGAGTACAGGTAAACACCCAGGGTCTTGACAACAGGTTTGTAAGCTTGGTCCAGTTTTGAGAGGCGGACAGGCGGACCGATGAGGAGGAGTGCAGTTTTTTCGTTGTTGAGACAAAGGCTGTGCTCAGCCATTCAAGCTTGGATGGTTGCGTACATGGAGGAGATTCTGAGCGAGTCAAAATGATGATTTCCTGTTAGGGGAATAAGGATTTGTGTATCATCGGCATAGTTAGTGTACAACACACAAGTCTTGGGCACACGACAGGCAATAGGTGTGTAGGCAGTGATGGCGTCACCAGCGAAGACCCATGCACTTCTGTTAGCCAAGAAGGAAGAAATCCAGTTTGCCGCTTCCTCTGAGAAGTGGGTTGAGGAGGTGAGGGTCTGGCATAGGGTCTTGTGGTCAATGAGGTGAAACACTGCAGAGAGGTCAAGCAGTAGTACAAGTGTGAGCTTGCCTCAGTCGTTAGCTTCATCAAGCTGATTCGTAAGGTCTTGGAGGGCTGTGTCAGTGGCATGCTTGGGACAGAAACCAGATTGCTGTGAGCCTAGAATGTGGTGGAGTTCCAAAATGTTCTGTATTTGCAGGTAAGCTACTCTGTCCAAGATCTTCAGAAGGAAAGGGACTGTCGGTATTATGGGTCGCTAGTTGGTTGGGACAGCAGGGTCAAGTGTCAGTTTCTTCAGGAGAGGAGAGATCCAAAATTCTTTCAAGTCGGGGGTGACGCTGCTAGTGGCAAATGATGTGTTAATGATGGCAGCAGTGAGGGGGGAGTAAAGGTCTCTATGGGAATGGGGAAGGCGCTAATTACGGCACTGCAATTTTGCGGTGCCGTAATTAGCTCCGAGGTCCCTTTGCAAAAAGCAGGCGTTAAATACCCCAACCCGCAAAGGGACCTCGTAGTAAGGCGGTAAGGATTTACCGGTACCGGTAGGTACCGGTATTTTACCGGTACCGGTAAATCCTAACCGCCATCCGTGTAATGAGGCCCTAGGTCAGGAATATTCTTCATTCAATATTGACAGGAACTCTATCAAAGTATCCAAGGAGGTAAAAACCCTTGGATTCTACTTGGACTCCACGCTGTCGTTTGATAAACAGATCAAATCCCTGACACGTGTAAGCTACTCAGAGCTGGCAAGCCCTTCCGTTCTGACGACAACTGCTTGATCCTGGCCAGAGCTCTAATACTCTCCAGAATTGATTACTGTAATGCCTTTTACAGTGGTGCTAATAAAACGACTATCCATAAACTCCAAACCCTACAAAATAACGCCTTAAGAGCAGCCTTAGGCATAAACAAAAGAACCCACATTTCCCCCTTAAACGCCATCATAAATGGTTATTCACGGCCAATAAAATACAATTGAAGACGCTGTCATTGACCCACAAAGTTCTTAACAACGCGGCCCCTAGCTACCTTACAGCTAAGCTTCAGAGAAAAATCGTTCACAGACTAACCAGAGCCGGTAATAGTAATTGCCTGACCATACAAGCTCACCACTATTGGTGGCAACAGCTTCCCTGTAACGGCTGCTAAATGCTGGAACTCTCTGCCTCAAGACTTGAGAGTTGACCAACGCTACTTACACTTCAGAAAAAATGTTATAAAACACATTATCGCTACAGACCCTTAGCCTCTGACCTGTTAGGTTATCCCCGTTGTTCCAGTTCACCTGCGTGCCTTAGTGATACACCTAGCATCTGACTAAGCATTGCGTATTTCTGCACATTGCTCATGTTTATTCTTGTAACTACAAGGGCCACCTTACCTCTGTATATATTTGCAAATTCTTGTATACTCTGTACTTATGTAATTTCTGTGTATATTCAATGTATATTTGTAGCTTTGTAAGCTTTGCATCTTCATACTGCTGCGCCCTTTTACCTACGGGTTTGGTGCGCATAACAAATGAATAAACAAACAAACAAACCAGATGTTGTAGTGCTCAGCCTGAAGAGAAGTGTCTTGAGAAGAGGGGAAGGTTTCGAGTACTGCTGGCCAAGGTGGTAGTTGGACATCGGGCAGGTTTAGAGCTAGTGCACTAGAGATAGGGATGAGGAAGGCGATGGTGTGGTAGTCCGACCAATGGTATGTTTGAGCTGATGGAGATGTTACTGTTGTGCTTGACTATCCAATCTAGAGTGCGGCCAAGTGCGTGTGTAGGTGAGGTGATATGTTGGGTACATCCTAAGGCTGTAAGGGAGTTGGAGAAGGGGGTGGCCTCAGAGTCTGTGGGGTCGTTGAATCCCAGGTTAAGGTCACCTATGAGGAGGAATTGGGTAGTAGGCCTTTTGTGTTGGGTACATCCTAAGGCTGTAAGGAAGTTGGAGAAGGGGGTGGCCTCAGAGTCTGTGGGGTCGTTGAATTCTACATTAAGGTCACCTATGAGGAGGAATTCGGTAGTAGGCCTGATGTTATTGGACAAAAGGTGGATTAGGTCAGTTTCAAAGGTGTTGATATGGCCTGGAGGTCGATAGACAAGGTAGATATAGACTGTGGCATTGTCAGTTAGTTTGATCTTAGCTGAGAGTAACTAATAGTAACTCACAATTGGGGCAGCAGGGAGGTACTGGACGTGTACTGTGCGATGTAGTCCTTATAGATCAGGGCAACGCCGCCTCCTTTTTTATGTTTTCTGTCACAACACAATATGGCGTAGCCCGTTGGGATGGCTAGGGATAAGGCTGGCCCGGCTGTCGGTGTTAACCATGTTTCAATGAGGGCCAGGATATCAGGATTATTGGAGATGATGAGGTCCAGGTTTCATGAGCATGGGCTGTCAGCGATCTGGTGTTGAAGAGAGCGCAATGAAGGGGTGGATGATGCTTTGTGGGTGATAGATCTGATAAGGCATGCAGGGCAGTGGCCTGAGTAGGTGCTTGTAGGCTGGTTGTAGATGTGAGTGGAGGGTGGCAAGGTGTGGTACGGTAATGTAGGAATGCATTACAGATTTACGTGGTGGGAGGGTATGCAGACGTAGTAGAGGATGTGGAGCGAGATGTCAGATGGGTGCTCCGTTCTTTGATCTGGAGGGGGTGTGTAGTATATGTAGTGTAGTAGATGCACGTTCTGGGTTTGCCTGTTAGGTCGGGGGTAGTAGGACATAGTGAGTGACTCTTGCCTGTGTCATGGCACCTTACATGGCGGTGTGGAGCAATATGTGGGTAGTAGGAGTAGTGTGGTGTAAGGGAAGGTTGGCAAGTAAGCATGGCGCAGGATATTGGTGAGAATAGTGGCAGGTGCATGGGAGGGTAATTTTGCAAGAGGCTGTAGGCGCATTGGAGGGTAAGGTGGTAGTACCCTGAGTATTGGAAAGGGGTATCGATAGTGCAGCTAGTGGTTCCTCTATTTCCAGTTACAACAACATAGGGTTACTCTGCAGCTCTGTCAGTGCAGGTAAGAAAGGGGTGGGTGGAGGGAGAACTGGAAGGAGATCGTCAGGGGGTTGGCACGTGTATAGTTGCATAGTAGAGCCTAGTGATTCTGGGAGGCAGGGTCGGACTAGGGTGAATGAGGATAATGGCGGAGGAGCAGGCAGCAGGTGGGTAGGTTTCAGGAGCATGGGGGAACCGCGTCGGGAATACGAGAGTAAGCGACCTGGATGTGAGAGAGGAATGCGTGGCTGCCGTTGCCAATACTCCCTGAAGGGATGGCGGGTAAGTCGCAGTTTAAGGGCCAGAGGTCAGGAGGTGAGGGGGAACTGCTTGGTGGAAGCAGGCAGGTTAATACTGACTAGGTTAGAGAGCCTGCGTATGCTGCTGACTTCGGCAGGTACTACCGCAGGCCCCAGGGGAGGTAGATACTGTAATTCATGTTGGACTGCAGAACAAGGGGAGCCAAGCGAATAGAGAGCGGAAGGGAGAACAGTGGGAGGAAACTCATGGGTTAGGGCAAGTGGGTACCAGCAGAGCAGTTAGGTAAATCAGGATATATGGGCGGGAGAGCCCGAGCGCACATCAGACAATGTGTGGTGTGCTTACCTTGTGGGTTACCTGTGCAGGGGATGCATCGGTGTGGAGCAGGATGGCCAGCATATAGTTGTGCTGCTTCGACGGTTGAGACCGGCAGAGACTTCTGACAATGGCCTTCCTTGCGGGCCTTGATTGCAGGCCAGCTTCGCCTCCCGGCTAGGCCCTGCCTCTATATAGCAGCACAGTAGCCAATCAGGTGCGGGCAGGTTTGGGGCACTGTGGTAATCCACGCACGGCAGTGGCCCTCTTCAGCTGGTCCAGCCTACACTGGACATTACATTCACAGATAAGTGATTACATTTGATGTTTTATATTGAAAAAATAATAAAACATCCAAAAGGCGCATAGTCTCATCATTTGTAAATATGGTAACAGTACATGAATGCATGTGATGATGCCAAAGGGTGGCTTGACAGGGTAAGCCTTAACAACTGAAATCGCAACACTAGATCAGTGCGCCAGAAACAATGTTTTGGACAATGTGAATTTTCCTGATGGTGTCTAGTGAATTTGTTTCCTCAGGGCTGTGTAAATTAAATTGATCATACCATAGATCCACATTAATAAAGGACATTGTAAACACATTTTACAAATTGCAATGTTATTTGTCATATAACAACAACAAAAAAACAAACAAGGAGAGAGAGTGACAGAGAGAAAACAACATTATCTATTGATAATTACAAACAATTTCTCGAATATTTTCCAGGTGTGATTAAACCAGTGATTGTGCTCAAGCAATGATATCATCTTGTCCATGGAACCAAGTATTCAAATCAACATACATTAATTGCCATTTGTCTATTGATCAGAATGCACCCTTGGGCATGATGAATCCCACATGCAGTTAGGAGAAGGCCATACACTGGACTTTATTGGTGCACAGTGTGGTACTCCCGTTTTGGGGACAGAGAAACCATCTAGAGTATAGGATTCATGCATGTGAAGTGCATGGTAGGTTAGTGGGATGGTCGATAAATGAAAATGACTTTCGGTGCGAGCAGCCCCATACCTGTATAGGTGAATGTTTTCCCAACCTGTGTGTGGAAAAGCACATTATGATGGAACTTGTTTTATTTTTATAAAGGACAATTGCCAATGGTAAATGCTCATGATGTTGAGCCGGTCCGGCTTAATGAGAAAACATACTTCGAATGGATTGTGTACTCCAACGTATTCCTCCTCTATGACATTTAATATCCACAGCTGTGCTGCTTCGGAAGTTTTTTCGGCAGAGAGCACCCTTGCGTCGATGGCGTTGTGTCAATGTCCCTCGAAGGCCTCTGTCGAAAGTGATTTCATTGGATGTTATAAGTATTATGCACGGCGCCGTAGCCTCAGTTCCGTTTTTTCCACAAACGTGTGTGTGGGAGTGAGGGGTCATTTGGGCCCCCCTCACACATTCTGCACGTTATGGACCTCTTGCTTGTGCAATAGTGGGGGACGCCTCCATTGCCCTTATGATAACATTACCATAAGTGGGGCTATTGCGGGGGATACTTGGCTTCCATTTTGTGTGCCCTCGACTCCATCTTTGGACTAGGCCTCACTTTGATAGTACGAAAAGGCGTGTCTCCCCTCTGCAGCGCCGTGCACAGCACGCTCATGGCCCCCACCTTTTCTCACTCTGTCTGAAAGCTCCACAACTCCCTTTCTCACGGTTGCACAGGGGATAATTGAAACAGATAACACACTGTATCATCTCACTCTTCCTCTGTGATCACTGTCTTGTGTGTGAACCGGCTCGAACCATGCCTTGTAGCCCATCCATCTGCACAAACCTGCCCCTACCCCCATGACCCCACCTTTGGAAAATTACTGTCAATGTAACCCTGTGCCCTCCTAAGGTATTTTCTTGATGTACCAAAAGTGTGACCTGACTGTGCAGCCCACCTCACAGTGCCTCCAATAAACCCAGACCTCTGTCTCAGTATATTGTGCCCTAAAACCAACACATGTCATTATAACTCCCCACTTGCCTTGATGTGCTAAGAACTGCCCAGTCGCCCAGGTTATCACAGAGAACAAGCCCTCTACGCCTTGTACCCCGTATAATCTCATGTATGCAATTTATAGGTTTTCTAGATTTATTCAAAAGGTATGCTAATGATCATTGTTTATTGTATGTCTAGTGGTAGTTTTTTATGCTAGCATAGTTAGTGTTCGCCATATCTCACCGTGACCTAACCCTCACCCTGCCCGGACACAGGCAGATGGACCTTGTGATGCTCATCCTCCCGCCAACTGAGCAGCTAATCCGGAGACAGCAGCGCCTATGGATACATATGTTGCTCTACTCTCCACCAATGTAGAACTGTTGTAATCCCTTATGTAATGATGTCACTAATGATGATTTTTCCCTTCATAAATTCATGTAATTGTAATGTTTGTCAGAGTGCTCTCGAGGCAGCAGAGTCCTCTGGATGCCAACTTTATATAAACTTACTAAATCTTGTAACCTGTTCTCTTAGTCTCATTCCCCAATGGGGTGTCTTATATTTTTTGGATATGCATGTGTAAGACGGGAAGGGAGTCTTTACATTTGGTGACCCCGACGTGATTGCGACAGGTGCGCCGAGGCCCTGTGCCGTGCAGCGAGATCCGGGACGCCCCCAGCAAAACCATCGCCTCTGCGCTTCACCAGTGTGCGCACAAAACAGAAGGTTCCAAGGGTCCCCGTCATCTTTGTAAATACCCAACTAACTGCTCGCTGAGGCGGGTCACAGCTTGGTTGGGGTGCAGCGAGATCCGGGACGCCCCCAGCAAAACCATCGCCTCTGCGCTTCACCAGTGTGCGCACAAAACAGAAGGTTCCAAGGGTCCCCGTCATCTTTGTAAATACCCAACTAACTGCTCGCTGAGGCGGGTCACAGCTTGGTTGGGGTGCAGACCCGATTGTGGATAGACTGTGAATGGAGGCACTCGGACCACCCGATGAACACATGAGTACTGGTTGCGAGATTCTCAGGGGAAAGGGAACATTGGAGAAATAAGGGTGTAAAAGACAAGGGTGATGAAAATAGTGGGAAGGTGAAAACTGGAATTGGGTTCAGGGCCTGTGTAAATGAAACTGTGAGGCTTTTTTCTTATCTATCCTTTATTTGGCCATTAGGTTGTTGTGGAAAAAAGAGATAAAGAGGAATACGGGATCCTAGCTGCGAAGGGGGGTAGAAGGCGGCGTTGCGTAACATTGTCTCGACCAGTGCAGGGAACAAGTGGAAATAAAGAGAAAAAAGTAGGAGTCTCATATATTTAGTAGGCTTGGAGTAGTAATTTAGAACATTCTTTTTCCGTGTGAGCAGAATTCTTTGAAGAGGTAGCCTAAGGAGGCTCAGAGGTGGGGAGTGAATGAGGAGATAAGAAGGAAGGGTAAAGAACTAGAAAACATTAAAGGGGTGATCTAAAACAAAAAATAGTGCATGTTACATGTTCAATGTTGTTGAAGTACATTGTGTTGGTTTGTCGATAAGTGCATGTGTGTCTATGTGTTCTCTGAAATAAGTTTTGATGAAATTGCTAGTAAATAATTTGTGATTTCTGCAAAAAGGTGTAAGTAAAAAAGGTTATTGGTATGTATGATGATACCGGTGAAATAAGGTTGAGAAAATATGTCAGAGAGGGTGTGTATTTGATAAATTGCATTGTGTAGTTACACTCGTAAAAAGAGGTAACATGGGGGGAATAAGCTGTTAGCGCATATTTGGCAACACCTCCCTTTGTACAGTGAAAAGAATACAGAAATATCACGAACAATGGCTAACTGAAATAAAAGGAGAAGGGTCATCCACACTATGGCCAGAGGGAGGGTCCTTTGAGAAAAGAGTGTTAGATCTTGTAGCAACCCATTTGTTGGCCAAATACAGGGGGGAGCAATTGCAAAATAGGCGGGAAGTATTAGACTTATGGAGAATGTTCAAGGAGGCAGCCCCTAGCGGTGAGGTAAGTAAAGAAACATCAGTAGAAAAGCCGACAGCCCCAGAGGGGGAGAGGGAGGCCAAGAAAAAGAGTGGCAGTAAGGGGAATTCCTCTTCTATTTAAACAGTAAACCTGTGACAATAATACAACCAGGGACACCAGACAGCCAAAGAGGAGAAGCACAGGGAAAGAGAGAGTCAGAAGAAGAAATAGATGAAGTATGGCGCGATCTAGATGAATACGAAGATGGGCAGCAGTGGAGGGGTCTCTGCTACTATTTCGATTTGATCAAGAGGAGGGAATCCTCTCAAGGTGGCAAGGGAGGTTGAGGCAAAGAGTAGGAAACATGTTGGTTAACAAAACAAAGAAGGGAACGGTAAGTAAAAAAGGAGGTAAGGCCAAACTACAGATGCCTCTGATAAGGGAGACCACACTATATACCATGGGCACAGATGGACAAAAATAATCTGTTGAAACTCCTCCCTCCACTTTCGGGTGGGGCGGGGAAGTGGATACACGCATTCGAGAAGAACGCAGCAGGAGTACCATTAGCCATAGGGGATGTAAAATGTTTATTGGTGTCCGCCGTCGGTGACCAAGCAGACAGAGTGTGGGTGAAGACTGGCTTCCCGGGGGTAACAATGAACTGTGACCGCCATGACGGGTCATCATTCAATAACATAAGGGCACATGTTTGAGATGCATTACAGAGAACTTTTCCAGACACTCCAGATTTACATTTAGTGATGCAATGCACTATGGGCGCGGAGGAAGAGGCTACACAATTCATTCTTCGGGTGCAAGACCTGTGGAGATCAGAAACGGGCACAGCGTGGGACCAATCCACCGCCCTGTTCTACTTTATAATTAAAAAAAGGGCTCCCGAAGGAGGTACAGAAGGCCTTGGATAAAATATCTGGGATAGAAGCCAAAGGTTGGCCGGAGATTCAGAGCATTATTGTACACCATTGTAGGCGGATCATAGAAAGAGAAAAAGAGTAAGTACAGAGAAGGTTGGCAGATGAAGCAAAATTGGTTCAAAATGAATTAGTGAAGGTCAAGGCAATTCATTCAGCACAACCCACTGACAGGCAGGGGGAAGGAGAGGAGGGGTCAGGAAATACACCAGCAAGGATGGCAGCAGCGTGGTCTGCAGATGGACAGGAGCAATGGGCAGGAGAGGAGCAATACAAGGGGCCCCAATGGCAGGGCAGACCCGCAAGAGGACAAGGTGGGTACCAAGGGCAGAGAGGAGGATTTGGGGGAATGGGAAATAGAGGATTTGGAGGGCAAGGAAAAGTTTTGGACTAGGACCACGAGGGTCAAGTTGGAATTGCGGGAGATGGGGACATTTTTCTAGAGAATGCAGGAAGCGACCAATGGGATATTACCAAGGGCAGCCTGCTATGGGAAACGAACAGCAGTATGGCCACCCACATCCAGGCAGTCCCTATGGATTACCAATGGGTAGGGGTGGGCAGAACGAACAATGCTATAATGAACAACAGACAAGAGTACAACAAATGCCACACAAGACAACAACCACAACAGCAAGGGATGCAACAACAGATAGCACGTCAGAATACAATGAGAAACGCAAACACTAACATTTTTGCAACAAGCGCAGATGGCGCGCCGGTGCCTTTCGGCGGTGTAGCTGTAGTGGGGGACAATGTCTTTTCTGTTCCTGGAACAGAAACATATGCAGATTAGGACAGCCCACAGAAAGCACTTGCGTGTCCAGTCCTATCAACTACGCTACGTGCAGAAGAGGACCCACTGGTGGGGGCGGAAATAGGCAACAAATAGTTCATCTTCATGGTGGACTCAGGAGCTGAAAAATCGTGCCTCATGGATGGCCGGTTCCCACTCTTGGGCCAAGATTTGGAAAAGGAGGGGGTCTCTGGGGCTATTTTAAAAGTTCCTACACAAAAGACTTAGGGCCTCATTACGACCCTGGCGGTAAGGGGTTTACGCCAGCGTTAGCTGCGCCGACCCCTTACCGCCAATTACGAGGTCCCTTAGCGCCATGGCGCTTTTAACACCTGCTTTTAGCAGGTGTTAAAAACCATGGCGCTAAGTGACCATGGAGTTAATTACGCCACCGTAATTTACGGTGGCGTAATTAACGCCTTCCCCACTCCCATTATGCCCTATGGGGCAAAAATGGGAATGGGGAAGGGTAAATGGGGATTGGGGACTTACCGCCCCGCCAAGGTCGGAATGGGGCGGTAAGTCCGCCAACCACCATGGCGTAAACGTAGTTTACGCCATGGTGGTAAAGTCACGGCCCAGGCGGTAACTTACCGCCTGGGTCGTAATGAGGCCCTTAGACATAACGATGGAAGGTTAGACGGTGTGAGCACCCCTACTGTACCACAAAGACTTGGCAATACATTTATTGGGATGGGATCTCATGAGCAAAGTGAATATGACTATCTCCTTTACATAACGGGGAATAGTATGCTCCACCCCAGGGGTATGTCCAGTGAGGGACATGTTAATGATCAGCACTATGACCAATGCTGTACGAAGGGTACCCATTGACACTGCTATGTTCATTTATGGGATACGGGTACTTGCCAAAGTTGTGCCCAAGATAACATGGAAGGAATGGAGAGTGCCATCTGATTTTGTGTTCCGCCCAATTGTACACTCAGGTGTCGTGCCAGGGACAATTATGTCCACTGATTTATGATATGATATGATATGGCATTTGTAACGCGCCTATACACAAGTGTTTCAAGGCGCGACGAGGCAGGGAGGGGGGAACAAGGGGAAGACAGACAACGATCCTACTAGGACAGGTGTTATTCAGACCGCGCAAGTGCAGGGGTAGGGGGAAGGGAAAAGTGCAAGGGGAAGGGGGAGGGGGGAGTGCAGTACAAATAAGTAGAATAGAAATAAAATAATAAATAAATAGGGCCAGTTGGTGGCAAGTGCAAGGTAAATGCAGACAAGTGCTGGGGGGGGGAGGCTGTAGGGATACAGGGACAGTCCCGCAGTGCAGGGGTTGCCAGGGAGGCAGTGCAAGTGAAGAGTGACTGGGCCCAGGACCGAGGTCGGTGAGAGTGGCCCAGTTGCAGAATCAGTGCAGTTTAGGTGAAGAATTTAGCAGGGGAGAGGGAGAGAGAAAGCAGAAGTGAAGAGGAAGGTTTTGAGGTGCTCTCCTCAGGTTTCAGGGAGGCAGGAAGGCTGTTCCAGAGGGAGGCCCCTGCCGCGGAGAGAGATCTACCCCAAGCTCGTTGCTTCGAGAAGCAGCTGACCCTGAGGGAGTTGGGGACGGATGAGCGTATGGCTCGGGAAGGAAGATATTTAGGAAGAGAGAGTTGAAGGTATTTAGGCCCCAGGCCCCAGAAGGCCTTGTGGACAATGCAGAGGGTTTTGAACTTAATCCTCGCAGCCACTGGAAGCCAGTGTAGAGATTTCAGTCCTGGAGAGATACGGTCCCTGGGCTTGAGGCCAAGGACAAGTCTCGCAGTTCTGTTCTGGATGAGTTGCAGAGGGCGGAGAGTGGAAGCAGGCAGATTAAGAAAGAGGCTGTTACAGTAGTCCAGCTTCGAGAGAACCAGGGCCCGGGAGACAGTGAGCTTCTGGGGGAAGGAGAGGAAGCGAAGAATACCTCTGAGGAGGTGCAGCTGGTAATGTGACGTCTTAGAGACGTCAGATATATGAGGAGAGAAGGAGAGTGTGGAGTCGAAGATGACCCCGAGGTTTTTTGCCTTGCAGGTAGGAGCAGGAAGAGGGCCAAGAGAGGCCGGCCAGAGAGCTGCAGGGAAGGAGGGAGTGGGTGTGCCGATGTGTAGGATCTCAGTCTTACTAGCATTAAGGCAGAGGTCAGTGGCAGCACACCATTCCTGGATAGCAGACAGACAGTCAGAGATGAGGGAGGGAGAGGAGGAGGCCGAGGGTAGCCTGAAAATGAGCTGGGTATCGTCCGCATAGCACTGAAAGTTGGGGCAGAGGGCGGCGATGCGGTGGGCAAGGAGTGCCAGATACTGGTTGAACAGCCAGGGAGAGAGATTAGATCCCTGGGGAACGCCACAGGTGGAGAAAAAGATGTCAGAGAGGAAGGACCCAAGTTGGACCTGGGAGGGTCGATTGGAAAGGAAAGAGGTCAGCCACGCCAGAGCCTGACCAGTGATACCCAGGTTATCACGGAGACGGTTGAGCAGGATGGCATGGTTGACAGTGTCAAAGGCAGAAGAGAGATCGAGCAGAATGAGAACACACTGAGTGTTGGAGTCGAGGTTCAAGAGCAGGTCCTCACGGATGTTCAGGAGAGCAGTTTCCATGCTTCTGGCCGTTCTGAAGCCAGATTGATGGTCATGGAGACTATCAACAGCTTCAGCATGGAGGTTAAGCTGGGAGATGGCCAGTTTCTCCAGGAGCTTGCCCAGGAAGGGAGTGATGGAGATTGGGCGATAGTTAGCCGGACAGGAGGGGTCGGCAGAGGGTTTCCTAAGGAGAGGGTGCACAAGGGAGTGCTTGAGGGGGGGATGGGAAGACTCCAGAGGCGAAGGAGTGGTTGCAAAAGTCAGCCAGGGAAGGAGCCAGGGAGTCGATGTGGTCCTTGATAGTTTTGGAGGAACAGGGGTGAATCTGTTTAGACGAGACTTTCATAGATCGGACTTGTCTGGAAACCTCGTCAGCAGAAAAAAGGGGAAAGGCAGAGAAGGAGGGAGGAGGGGTGGCTGCAGAAGGGCCAGAGGAAGAGCAGGGAAGAGAGGGGGGGAGGTGATAGGAGGAGAGTGAGGACTCGATGTCCTGAGTTTTAGAGATGAAGTGGGAGGCCAGTGCAGTGCAGAGGGCCTGGGAGGGGACAGGAGAGGTAGAGACTGCAGCAGGGTTGGCAAGCTCCTTGCAGATTTTAAAGAGTTCAGCCGAGTTGTTAGATGCCGCAGAGATGCGGGCTTGGATAAGGGCTCTCTTCTTGGTGAGAACAGAGAGACGGTATTGCCTTTGGAGCAGGCGGCAGGCCAGTTTGTCAGAGGATAAACATGAAGCACGCCATTTCCTCTCTGCCACCCTGCACTTGCGTTTTAGGGTGACGAGATCCGAATCATACCAGGAGTTACATGTGGCTTTGGGCTTCAGGCGGATTTTCATGACAGGGGCAAGTATATCAAAAGTATCAGATATAGCAGAGTGGAGCAAGGAGAGGGCTGTGTCAGGGTGGGAGTCAGCCGCAGGGGGAGGGGAGGGGCGAGAAGGTGGCAGCGAAAGCCGCAACTGACACGCGCTTCATGGGTCGGATGACCGAGAAGGTGGGTGGCAATGATGAGGGTGGCTTTGCCTGTGGGTTAGGGAGGGTGAGGTGGGAGGATAGGAGAAAGTGATCACTCCAGGAGAGAGGAGTGGAGAGAGGGACAGAGAGGGGAAGGTCAGAAGAGATCAGAGCATCAAGAGTGTGCCCTGCAGAATGAGTAGGCCCAGACGGGAGAATAGAGAGTGAGAGAGAGTCGCAGAGGTCACGAAAGAGTCCAGTGGGGGGACAGGAGGCATCTAGGTGGATGTTGAAGTCCCCAAGAAAGAGGAGTTGAGTGGTAGAGGACAGGAGTGAGGAGGAGAGGTCAGCCCACTCAGAGAGGAAGGAGTAAATTGACCAGGTGGCCGATAGATAGTAGCCACGGTAAGGGAATGGCTAGGAGAGAGAGAGAGTCGGCAGACAAGACATTCAAAAGAGGAGTAGGTCTGCATAGGAGTGACAGTGGCAGGAATCCACTCAGGGAAGATAAGGGCAACACCCCCCCTGCACGGTTGGGCCTGGGCACAGAGAGGATCTTGTAACCTTCAGGTAGGAGAGTGTCAAAGCTCGTGACAGAGCTGGCTGTGAACCATGTCTCAGTGAGACCGAGGACGTCAAGGTCCAGTTCCTCAAGAAGGCGACAGATATCGGAGGAATGCTTGATGGCAGAGCGAGAGTTAAGAGTGGCAAAATGGAGAAGGTTGCCATCCTTGAAGGACTTCCGGGGAGGGGTACAGATCAGAGGTACGCCCTGCGGAGGTGTAGAAGAAGGAGGTGAAGAGGGAGTGCGAGAGGGGGCAGGGAGGGAGGGTAGAGGCAAGGTAGCCGAAGACAGGGGGGGACAGCAGGGGAGGAAAGGAAGTTGATGAGGCGAGGGAAGCGTCTATCAAAGAGGTGAAGGTTGGCCTGAGGACCTTGGACCAAGACGGTCCCATTAGCGTAGACATTAATGATGGCCTTAGAGGAGCGGAAGGGGGCCAAGAGGACATCCCAACGGGTGCCACCATTAATGGGAGAAGAGGAAAAAGGAGAGAGCACAGAGACCATATGAAGGGTCCATAGGTCAGGTGAAGGCACGAAAAAGAGGATGTCAGTGAGAGTTTCCTTAGAGCAGGCACTAGTGTAGGTGTCAGCGATAGGGAGGCCTGGGTGGGAGACCAGGATGTCCTTTTTAAACTTTTTCCTACCAGATTTAGATTTGGAAGCAGTGCAAGTTTCAAGTAAAAGTATTGCGATGATAGGACTGGACAGGCATGGATGTGAATGGAGAACAGTGTTGTGCATAGAACCAAACAGCGTTGCGTGAGTTGATGATGAGGAATTGTTTACTGACAATGATACTGATGGGAAATTATAATGGAAATAAGTGTACCCTGTGACATAATTATCCAGCACTGAGAAATACACAACCCTCTCATGGCTAGTGTTAGTGTGCCACCCACTATATTTGAGGAAGATATGGAAAAGGTACTGCCGGAATTATGGACTACCGGCCCCCATGACGTAGGACTATTACAAGAGGTCACGCCCATAAAAATAAAATTGAAACCAGGTGCATACCGCCTACAGTAAAAAAGTACCCATTATCACGAGAAGCAGAGGAGGGAATAAAAGAAACAATAAACGCATTATTAGAACAGGGTATAGTAGTGACATCAATTTATCCTTGTAATACAGTGATTTATCCGATCAAAAAAGTGAGGGGAGGGGCTTGGAGGAGGATACAGGACCTACACCCACTTAATGATGTCATACAAAAAGAATTCCCTCTAGTGCCAAATCCTGCATCCATTTTATGTAGCATATCTAAAGATGCTACTTGTTTCACAGTAGTGGATTTGAAGAACGCCTTCTTCTCAGTACCACTTAACCCGAGCTGTCGATATCTCACAGCATTCACGTTGGGAGGCAACAGCTATGAGCATTGTAGATTACCGCAAGAGTACTGTGAGAGCCCCAGCATTTTCAATATAGAATATTGCATGAAGATCTTGGAAATGTGGATGTGGAGAGCACAATAATCCAGTATGTGGATGACCTGCTCATCTGCAGTAAAAGTGAAGAACAGTGCAGGGCTGATTCGATATCATTGCTAAATGTAACGGCATTTAATGATAACAAAAACAGTTAAATAAATGCAGAAATGTCTCTGCATTTGCAATTACTGCTATGCATGGATATTTGACTATGCAGCATACAAGCGCCCATTATTACAGGCCTTAAAAGAAGCACAAAAGAACAGCGTCCCCCTAAAATGGACACAAGAAATGATGTATTTCGGGAGTTCTACTTGTTTTCACATTGCAATGGCATATTAATGACCGCAGTTCTAACACAAAAGACATCCTTATGCCACAAGCCATTGGCCTACTACAGCAGCACACTAGACTCGGTAATGCAGGGCCACTTCGCATGCGAACAAGCTCTCACAGCAGCGGCCTTCGCTGTAGAAAAAAGCGCCACCATCGTGATGGGTTGTTCAGTAACACTGTACGCAGAGCACTCACTGTTTGCCATTCTAGAAAGGTCTAAATCCACCCTCACCACACAAAGGGCAACAGCATACGAGATCATAATATCGAGTCCAAACGTTCATGGTGGTAAGATGTAAGACAGTGAACCCAGCCATATGCATTACTGAGCCATGCACGGTAGAAGACATGCAGGCGCATGATTGCGCCACATATGAAGGAGAAGAAGATGACATTCCAAAAGCAAGTGAAAATGCACTAGGGGTTGGGGAAATATATTTTGTGGATGGGTCAGCCTCAATAGACAGTGAGACAGGTGAAAAACATGTTGGGGCGGCAGTGGTAAGAATGGAAGAAGAAGGGTATGAAGTTATCATACAGAAACGCCTCCCCTCACATTATTCAGTGCAGGCAGCAGAACTAATAGCGCTAATTGAAGCACTACATACAGCCAAAGGATATGCAGTAACAATATATTCGGACTGGGCATATGTGACAACAACAGTGCATTCGGGATTGTCACGATGGCGACGAAGAGGGTTCAGAAGGGCAGATGGATCACCAGTAATGCATGCAGCACTATTAAATGACCTAATTGAAGCGCTAGCAGAACCATCAGTGGTAGCATTGGTAAAGTGCCAGGCACACACCAATAACACGGACGCGATCTTGCTCGGGAATGTGGCAGCGTCATATATAGCAAAATATATATATTTTGAGTCTTTGAAGGAGCGCTTTTGTCCTGTGAACGTTCGCTCCTGCCTGCAATTACTTTGTCGACAGCAGCACTGTGAGCAGAGCTCTTACTGCTCTACCTGCTTCCTGGAGGGGGCAGAGCCCTTTGCGGACACGTGACGGATCACGTGACCTATTTCCAATACAAATTGCCGGCCCAAACACCCTTGCGGCATTAAGCCCTGGAGGCAGTAAGGGCTAGAGTCTCTGTTTAGCTGTTTGGCTGTGACCTCTGTCCTTGTCCAACGGACATTCTACTCACCAATAGTGACTCAGTGAGTATCCTAAGCCAGGGTCTCAGTTTGCCCTACTGCCCGCTTTAACTTATATTTGTCACCAGGGTGAGGGGGGAGAGTCGGACTCTGGCAGCTCCTTAAGCTGTCGGGCGTTCCTTACCCTGTGACTTGGGACCTACTTGGATATCTGCAGATTTATGGGACTTTATCTCCCTCATAAATTCTTTATTACATTATTTAATTGATATTGATTTACACATCTCTCCCTATGTATTTCCTTATTTTATTTTAGGATTCATATCTGTGTGTCTTAATGTATAATAGTGGTAGTTTTTATTGACTTTTATCTACTGATTCACCCTAGCTACCACTTTTTCTCAGTTTTTTTTCCTGTACTCTCACAAACATTTTGGTTCCATTTTTTCAAATTGCATTTTATTTGTCTATAATATTGATTCTAACCATCTAGTTCTGAGGTTTTTCCCTCTGTTACCTAGAGAGTTGCAATGTTGCTGCTACTTCTTGCTCTCCGGCTTCTGGGTTTCTAGACATAGCCCCCTTTTCTGGATGACACGTAAGGGCCTCAGGAGTCAGTCAGTTATGAAGGCTTCTCTGAACTCCATGCAATCTGCCGTGGTGGTCTTTCACCTGACCCCAAAGAAATTATCCCTCTTTTGAATTCCTGTACTCTCTCTCTGTGTAAGCACCCTCATACACAAGTGTTTGGTTATTTAGACTCTATTCTTTTGAAAAGCAAGGTTCATGCTCAAATCCACTCTCAAGATAGGATTGAGGTACTCAACAGCATGGGCATTATTCCACGTTCCCCAGCCGACAATAGCTGCATCTTCAATGGAAAACAGGATATTTCCATTGATCCTCAGGAAGAACATCTAGCAGCTACTATAGCCTTGAACTTGGATGATGGCGGCAGCTCATTAAGGGCGAGGCACGGCTCCGACTATTCGAACAATAATATGGCGAATACTATCCATCTGACTCCCATATCATCACAATCAAAACTGCTTCTATCTGGCTCCATGATGGATGGTTCTGGTTCTAACTTTAAAGAACCTCCTGCCGCCCCTAATGGCGTTACTGCCCCGCAATCTTCCTTACTAGAGGGTAACAATAACCACACTATTTCCCCCACTAACTTATCTGTGGAGGTGTTGTCTTCTGGTGGGGTGGTTAATCATACCTCTTCTATTCAGGTGAACCTTTCTGTTACTTCTGCTGGCAATGCTGCCACTCCTACAATACAGTTTTTAAAACACCCCTTATGAAACCGCTGATTTGCACTCCAAAAATAAATCTAAAATGGACACATTAGGCGAACCAATTCAGGGGGAAAAAATCTCCAATTATTTTGGGAAAAGAACAGCAACTAGTACCCTTATTAAACCTCCTCACTCAGCTTTGACAGTGGCTACTCTGGATCATCTGTATTTGGCAGATGTAGTAAAGAAACTAGAGACTGATGATCCTGCATACAATGATATTGATGATATCAGTATTATCGAATGTGCAGATAAGGCAATAGCTGAGAGTGAGTTGGAACCTAATCCTACTAATACCAACAGTGTAACTCAACAAACGTGTGATGCTGCTTTCGTGGGTTTTCCCGCTAAACTCACCAATTTCATCGATGAATATACAGAGAAGCAAAACTGGCTCAGAGAAAGGGATCTACTGCCAGACATGAAAAAGGAACATGCCAGTGAGTCCATACTGCACCATACTCTCAATGAGGCCGACGATAGAATAAGACTGACTCAACCTACAGTCTCCGCCCTGAATATGGTACTAAGCTCCTTTGTTAGTCTTTATGACAATATCTGGGCAGAGGTTAGATAACACTCTCTTCTACTCTCTGAAATTTACACCAAGTTGGAGGGTCTTGACAGGTTTGAAGAGTTGGTGAAGATTATTAAGGAAGATAACCCCTCTATAACTAAACTGTGCCCTGAATCTGCTGTGCCAAGCCAACTAACTACCAAAGGGCCGTTAGTTAAGAGGGGCCTTTATGTGGAAAGGGCTAGTGCCTCGGGGGAAGATTCTAACAAGATTTCTTCTTCAATCGCCTCACTCTGTCCAGAGAAGGGAATATGTGCTCAACCCTTGCGTATTCCCTCTCTGAAGGATGAGGGAGTCCTCTCGGATCACGTCTTAGGCGCAAAATTACCAATTAACACTGAAAAGGTTTCTATCAATACCCCCTCGGGAGAAGCTCTAGATGGTTTGGCTGTCCATTTTCCTGGTCCTTTTATTCCTATGCTTGTTTGAGATTCTATTACATTAGAAACGCATAAACAACATAAGGGAGATACTGTTGTCCCTATTTTAGATTCTAAACCCCACCCTAATCTGGAGAAATGTTCTGCCTTCATCGATCTCACTAAAGAAACAGTACACTTAAGGGGCTTTGCACCTTTAGGTAAAAAAAATGTATTCAACAAATAAAGAAAACTAAAAATCAGAAAAATATGAAAAGAATAAACTCATTTACTAATCAATTTTTTACAAATCTGTTTTTTTTTAAGTGCTCCCCCGCTTGTAACCACTATTACCCCTTATAAGGGGGTTTATATTCCGGTGGAAGCAGCAGTACCTCCGACTGCCATACCTAGTGCTGCCCCTGTACCCGCTGTGACTACTTTATTGCCTACTACTAGAGCTGTAGGCAGTCAGATCAACTCATTGGTAGTTAGTTCTATGCCAAATGACAATATTCCCCCTGTGGTTGTGGGGAAAGCTGTTTTGGCTGAGGACACCCATGCCATTTGTAACCCTAAAGTAACTCCAACTCTCTCTGAGCCTATAAATAATAGCGCTCCAGATACTCTGAATGCTCAAACAGAATGTAACTCTGTGGCTTCTTCCTCGGCTACAGGATCTCTCATTATTCCTGGTAATATGTTACCCAGTTCAAATTCTACTCATCCTGTGTCTATAATAAGTCCCCTATCTGCGACCCTGGTTAATCTTGATATGGCGAAACAATTATTACAGGATCTCTATAGAACCAAGCCCCCCTCCTTGGTGGATTCTAATCCAACTTTAGGTTTATCTCAGGCCACGGCCGTCACTACTGGTTCTTCTACCACAGATGGCCAAGTATCCCGCCTTCCTGAGGGTCATATGGTTTTTATAGATTCGGTATCAGGGGAGCGTGCTATGGGATTAAAACCAGTGGGGGGTCTCTATGTTCCTAATATCTTAAACCCCGCTCAATTAAAGCTATCAAATGGGGGCTCTTTCAACAGTCAGGAAAGATTTCCTATTGGTCTTCATGTATCCCAAAATAGGACTATTTTAAGGGGTGCAAGGGGTACTGATTTGGAAGCTGACTCTTTAAGTCAACCGTTGGGGGATAAAGATTCACTAGAGACTTTGCAACTTACTAGCCTATGGGGTCAGAATATGTATGCCCATTTGTTTTAACCGTGGGAATATCCTGAACGTTTTTCATCAATTAACACCTCTTTCTCTTATCTCTAGTTATAACATGGAAAGGATTTTCTTTCCCTCTAAAGATCGTGTAGATTTGAGCAATATCGTTTTGAGATCAAGAGAGGTGTTGGACTTAATAATGGACCAAAAAGAGGGCCTAATACAGCTTGGTTTTGAAATAAGATTGCTAAAGTCTAATCAGTTCTCCGGTAAGTATGGAGGATCTGAAGAGTATAGGGGAAATCTTACTATGGTCTATCACCCGGAAAAGGTCTTGCAGCCTCAACGGAGGCAATTTATGGCCAGAAACAATGGAGATGCCAGAAACTGGGCCCAAGTTACTTCTGGCTTGTGGAAATGAGCATTCCCTCATGAGTCTGGCCCAAGTAACTAATAATATGGCCCCTAACAAATGTACTCTTCTATCCTGGAATCCCAGGGGAAATTTGCATCTTTTAACTAATACTGATACAGCACCTATGATCAACGGTTTTGACTGCTTCTATCTACAGGAAACCTGGCTGCTCTCCCCCCTGCTTCATTGATGGCTTTGAAATTTACTCCCAAAATGCTAAACCTATCCTGGGAGGGAAGGTTTCAGGGGGTCTTCTTATTGGGATAAGAGCTTCTCTTGCCCCTAGGAATGTGGTTCTTTCGGACACGCCATTTGGTATTTTAGCTTTGGAGTCCATTTCTGGAGATGGCCTGGTTAACCTTCTTATGATTAACATCTATTGGCATAAAGGCCTTGCTGCCCTTGAGCCTTTTTTGGAAAGTCTAACGGATATGGTTCTCGCTTGGAGATCTCTCCATACCAGGAGGAAAGTGATCCTGGCTGGAGATCTCAATTCTGACTGCTCTATATCATCTGAGGCCAATTATGGTGATCTGGGACAGGATCTGGAGGATGATAATCAGAGAGGTCAGAAATTTGCTTGGGGTAGACTTTGGAATCTCTCTATGGAATCGGTGGGTTTAATATGTCGCAATGGCTCCTACGATTCTACTCTCCCGCTCCGCTCTACATGGCATAGAGGTCTGTCATCGTCTACTATAGACTATGGGCCTCATTACGAGTATGGCGGTGAGGCAACAACAACGCCGGTATCGCTACCGGCACCGTTGTTACCATACCACCATACTAGGAGTTCTGCTCGAGTGCTCGAGGGTGCCCTTGCAGCCACCTGGTCTGACCAGGTGGCCGTACCGGCACCCGCAAGCAGAACTTGATGGTAATACCGGTACTGTTATTAACGGTACCGCTGCTACCACCCTCCCCATTCCCATTGAGCCCTATGGGGCCGAATGGGGATGGGGAGTCCCTTATTACCGGCACCCGCGAATGGGCAATTACCGGGTCCGCCAAACTCTTCATGACCCGGAAATTGCCCATTCACCGGTGCCAGAAAAAAATGGATACCAGCGGCAGCCGTGCAGGCACGGCTACCACCAGCCTCGTAATGAGGCCCTATGTCTTCGTAGACCATTCCCTGTCTTCTCTCTCATCTGAGGTCCAGGTTTCTTTCAACCCCTGGAGTGATCATGGGTCTTTGTTGGTTTCATTTTTTTTCCCAACGAAGATGCTGTCCTCTGGGGGACCACGACAACTAAAAACAGTGGGCCAAGGGACCGGGGTACGCCGGCTAATATTAATCTCCTCAACTGTCAACTTATCTCTTCATTTAATCATACTTTGCTCCTGTGGAAACAAGTGGTTTTTAACATCTTACACTTTGACACTTTCTTGAATGTTCTTCATAGCAGCGTCTATGACTCACTCAAGAATGGTAATTCCAAAAGAGCTCATGTTCATAGGTTTGATCGGGAGATGGTCAATGAAAAGGTCCACAGTCGCAAACTTATTAGAGAAGTCCAATTGCTTGATACTGACTGGGATAATAAAAAAGCTAAAATGAAATCCATTCCTCAAGAATATAAAAAACTATTGCGAATCAAGAAAATCTAGTTTGCTGCAAAACGATGCAGAGTTTATGTTAAGAGTTCCGGTTAAAAGGGATCTTAGGGCGTTCTGGGCTATTTTCTCAGCTCAAGACCATGATGCGGTTATTGACCAACTGAATGCCATCCCGGAGGTCCAATGGGTAGATCACTACACCAAACTCTTTGGTAGAGGGGAAGAGGGGCTAGAACTCTGTGCAATTGGGGAGGATGCACCTAATGTTAGGTGAGAGCCCGCCATTGATTATGAGACAATAGTAGGGTTAATCACCAAAGCTAAGAAATCCAGGGCTCCTGGGCCCAACGGCTTTACGAAGAATACATTGAAAGCGGAATCAGAAATCTGGGCAAAACTTCTGTGCATGCTATTCCAAGATATAGTAAATACTGGCAATGTTCCAACTAGCTGGCAGACTGCCCACATTGTTCCCATCTTTAGGAGAGATCAACGGACTCTGGTCAAGAACTACAGACCAATCTCTCTTATTGACTGTAAGCTTTTTGCTTCCATGCTTCTTTCTCATCTCAATGTTTGGATTAAGGAGAACCATAACCTGCCGAAACAACAAACAGGCTTTAGGGTTGGCCATTCAACTAACCTTAATGTCTTTATTCTAACTGCCTTACATAGCTCAACATGGGGAAAATTTGGTGGTACTCTCTATGTCGCCTCAATCGATTTGTCAAATGCATTTGATTTGGTTATCAGGTCTCAGCTTTGGGAAAAATTATCAAGGTGGGGGATCCCGGCAGGTCTTCTCAAACTAATTATGGCAATGTATGAGAACTCGGGGTCCATATTAGGATTGATTTAGAGGGAACCCTCTTTAGAAGAATGACACACATTGGGGTTAGACAGGGCTGCTCTTTAGCTCCATGCCTTTTTATTCTCTATTTGGCACATGTAGGGAAGTTTCTCGGAGATGCAGGTTTGGTGAACGCAAAATTGGGGGATCTCAGGCTCTCTTGGTTGGCATATGCTGATGATTTCCTTCTCTTTGATCAGACCAAAGTGGGCTTGCAAAGACTTATATGCAAGTTTGAAGAATATTCTACACTTAATGGGCTAAAAATCAACCCGACTAAAATCCACACAATGGTCTTTTCTAAGGGGAAAAAAGGGAATATACAAGTGTGAAAAATTGGCGGTGAAACATTATGAGAGCACATAAAATAGTCTATCTGGGATTCCTTATTTTGACCCAACCATCGGCCGCTGAATTAAGACGCTCACTCAGACACAAAGCACTCCTGCTTATCTCACAGTCTATCAAATTAGATAACAAATATGGCAGGTTCTCTTTTAAGCCAGTGGTAGATTTCTTCAAGGGAAAGGCGATTCCAAAATTAATATATGGAATGGAACTACACTATTTGGTTCTCTTGACCTTTTGGGATATCCTTGAGGGCATCTTTTGGAGAAAGGTCATGAAATTTCCCAATTGTGTCCCGATAGTGGCTATAAGGTTTGAACTGGGTTTAGTTTCTCTACGAGCCAAAATCCTCTGGAGGGGTCTTGCACTCTTCTCTGCCCTGCTCTGTCCTAAATAGGACACGCTCTATGATGATGTGGGTAAGACTCTCTTCTCACAGGGATCCCTAGATCGAAACTTATTTCTTCTAAAATGTAGGGACCTCTGTGACAAGACCCTATTAGATCGTCTACCGATAGGGATACTTTGCTGACCAATCTGAACAAAGTGAAAGAGCTCCTCTTCTGTTGTGACTAGAATGATACCTTGGAGAAATTTCACTCCTACCCATCTCTTTGTGACTTACAATTTGATCACAAGAAGAGAGGCTGCTTGTCTTTTATTCTGACACAATTCCCTAACTGCTATTACCGTTCGTTACTCCTGAAACTCAGATGGAATATTCTGCCTACCAAGGAGGTTTTATATAGAAGGAAGGAGATTAGTGACTTGGATCTTTCATGTCGTTTCTGTCACAATCCTGGGGTTATTGAATCTGCCCGTCACTTTTTTTAGACTGTGTAGCACTGAAAAGTCTTAGGGTACTCTATTTAGGCAGATTCAATACTCTGGGACTTCTGGGGGCAGAAAAATGTATTTGGTCTAATTGTCTCTCTACTTCCAAAACTACAGACGGACTTGCGGTTGCAGGATTCATTAAATCATTAGATCTATAGGCACCTTCCTGATGAATTACTTGTATGATGATTTTTTTTATCTCTCTATATCAACTATTTGCTTAATGAATGTACTGTATATTTATATAAATTTGACATTTTCTTCTTGGTCTTTTGCCATGCGGAGGCAAGTATGACTTGGAATTTGTATTTGGTCTTAACTATGCACTGATTTTATTGGCTTGTTTTATGTTTCCTACTTTTAAAAAAGGATCTTAGGGTTGTATTGTATTTTCAATTTATTGTAATGTATTTATATATACACTTATTGTTCTTTTCTTATTGAATGTAATTGTAAAGGTTTCTTATGTAAACCATACACAATAAATAATAAAAATAAGAAAAAAACAGGGAAGGTGGTGATGCCAATAGAATTATTATTGATAGCATTCCAACAGCTCCACTTCCCAACGCATGTAACAAAACAACACATTGCAGCAGAGATCCAAGAAAATTGGTTGTGCCAAATTTGCAGGAACACCTATTGAACTTAACAATTGAATGCACTACATGCCAAACATATAGCTCGGGAATGACTCTTCAAACACTACGAGGAACACTACCACGTCCTGTGGGGCCTTTTAGAGAGCTCCATATGGACTATGCAGACATGGGAGAAAGATGCAATGGGGCAAGATAACTCATTGTGATAGTTTGTCCCTTCTCACGGTGGGTGGAAGCTGGGCCATGTCCATATCCAGATGAAAAGTGTGCAGAAAGGTTTTTGGTGCGGTAGGTTTTCTCCAGGTGGGGCATATGTGATGTGATCAGATCAGACAATGGCACCCATTTTGTGAATGACCTCTTCAAAGAGGTGACCACCTTGTTAGGTGTAAAGTACAAATTATGTTTGATTTATCACCCGCAGGCTAACGGAATGGTAGAAAAGATCAACGGCCTGCTTAATAGTAAATTGCCCAAATAATGTAACAAACTTAAAAAGAACTGGGTGTATTGCTTGCCCCTAGCACTGTTCCAACTCAGAAAGCAACCAAGCAAGGACCACCATTCGAGCCTGCATGAAATAGTGATGGGACGGCGCATTCACACGCCACTCTCACCAGTAAGAAGAGCATCAGACACTCACAGAGCTGCCACAGTGCTTGGGGATGAATTTAAGGAATATCTCACCCAGCTGACACGTGCGGTACGAAGTATAGCAAGACAAATAGCACCTGCATTCACACAAAATAGTGAAACAGACACAACAACACCAGCACAAGACAGCCCAACAGGCCAATTAATGCCAGGAGAAAACATTTATGTACAACGTTTTGTGCGTGGATGGAACTTCCCGTGATTTCATGGTCCCTATGAGGTCATCTATTGCACACCCACTGCAGTGAAGGTGAAGGGGTTGAAATATTGGGTGCATCTGTCAGATGTGAGAAGAGCACATGACAGTACAACTCCTCAAAGTGAGCAACAACAGAGTGAAGAAGTTGCCAGTGGTTAAAATGCAGATGTGAAAAGTGGAACAAAAGAAGTAAAGAATCTTGAGAAATATGAATAAGAGAAAAATTGTGTGACTCAGAAACATGTATAAAGAGTTGTGTTAAAAGTTTACAGAACTTCTCTCTCTCTTTCTCTCTCTCCATTAAAAGTGATTAGTAGAGAAATTAGATATTAATGTGGTAATGTTTGAAATGAAAATATGCACAGAAGTGTAAAATGTTTTTGCAATGTACTCAACCCTTTTATATCGCCTCTTCAGGTGGAAATATGACGGAAAGGAGGGCCCTCACTAACGACGATTCAAATGTAGATAGTGATAGAGTAGATGATAGAATAAACAAATGATATAATTATAAATGCGGACTAGCATTTGCCACAATAGTATTTTCTGTGATGTTATTTTTTGCTGCTTTTTACTGGACTTTTGCTTTCATAATTGCATAATTGGGGATATGAAAGAGGGGGTGGGGTAAACCTGATACGGGAAGGCTCATGCCTAATATGGGCTTGAGTCACAACAATTTGGAAAAACAATGGCTCTGTAAATAATAATCTCACTACGTTGCATAAAAACCGAACTGTCAAAACCCCAATTGTTTCACTTGCTGCTATGGGCTTTGACAAAAATAATGAGACTAATGAATACAATGGTGATTATTCCTGGTTCGGTGAGCCTGACCCGACACCTACAAATGTACATGCAACCACAGAACCTACCTCACAAGGCACTGTAATGCACTTTAACCCTGATACTCAAATTACCCAAGATCCCCAATATCACAATCGTGGCAAGCTGCTAGTGAATTAAGTGATGTATCGTGGGCAGATGTATTTCCCATAAATTACAGGAGAGTGAAAATAATAAATAATAATGAAGGGGGAGGAGGAGGTAGAAAAGGGGGCGGGAGGGAAAAGGTATGATGTATACCATGGTTTGGGATTAGATGAAAATGAAGACCCCCGCCACCCAGATCAATGAAACAAACGGTACTCAGACATGAGTGCAACAGCCAAACAAGCAACGAATGAGAGCTCTTATGTTTGCTCTCTCATACTGCATGCCTCAGGCACCCCTAAAATACGTATACCTCAGGAAGTGCCCTTGTCGGATGCCCAATGTTTAGTTCATCTCGTATTATGTAGGATTCGGAGCACCTTCCAGCCACACACAGTTAGAATAGAAATGCTGCAGAATGAAAAGACCTGCACGAGTAAGCCGCAAGGAGTGATCGGCATCAAAGAACCATTTTTTGTTATTAGAGGGACACGGTTCACAGAAAACAAATGTGCAACGATCACGTGCAAAGCAGAGGCATTGCGAGGACTTACTGAGGAGAACTTTTAATGGGTCAAGGAAACATGCACTCCGGTCTGGTCCCAACACATTGCAAAGCTCACATGGGTCACAGCTCTCGAGAAACCCATCAAAACTCAGAAAGAAAATGAACACAAACTGTCTCCATGGCGAGGGCAAGGTGCAAATGGGCTCTAACAGAAAGTGCAACAAAACAATCATCATTCCGGACATGAAAAAGGGCACAGCAGTGCTCATGGACATGTACTGGGTATGTGGCAAACAAGCATACCTGCATCTCCCACCATCCTGGAGGGGTACATGTGCCTTGGCCACACTGCACTCAGCACTAACAGTGATTCCAGAAAGCCATATCCAAGGGGGGAAAAATTTGGCTGACATATCGGCCGCACCCCAGCCAGCAACAACAGAGCCTTCCACATACGACATCCTGTCTGAAAACAAACTACAAGACAGGGTATCCCACAAAAAGAGGTCCAACTATATCTCCAGCAAGTCATCAGTACTCCTGGCTGAGATTCCACACAAATATAAACTGTTCAATTCTGATGAAACCTTCTTTGCTTCCCTCCTGGTGCCAGGACTTCAAGCGCGAACAAACGCCAAATGGCTGCAAATCGTGCACTGGGTGCTGATCCATTTGGCAACGACACTGAAGAAGGGTTTAATGTCATAAAAGTGGAACTTTGCGCCCTGCGCTTAATGACAATGCAGAATTGGTACATCCTGGACCTCCTCACAGCAATGGACAGCGGCGTTTGCTGAAAAATCGGGAGTGCATGTTGCACATTCGTACCCTCTGAAGATGCAGACAATGGGACTCTCTCCCACGTCATCTCGGCTGTGCACAGTTTGCGGGAGAGAATGCGGAAGGAAGGAGGAATAGAGCCGAGCAACTGGTTCGACATTTTTAATTGGATATCATCATGGTTCAGCATCATGATGAGCATTTTTGTTCCAGTCATTGTTTTTCTTTGCAATTTTTCTGTGTGTGCCAGATGGGCATACGATGTTGTGCAAAATCTATGCCTAGTTCAACAATGATGATAGTAACAATGGGCAAATTGAGCATGGTAGCAACCGTGATAGATGCTCAAATACAGACTGGGGAGTCAAATCCACCAAAGTATCGCCTGATAGCTGTATATCACCAGCATGGGGACAGGGTAGATAACTTATACCACACCACTATTAAGGAGCCACGGGAATTACAATGGTACACAGAGGTCTGAGTGGACCTGGATGGGGATGGAGGAATATATATGACCTGCACACCTGATGAGTAAGCCAGGAGACGTCAAAGCTCACAAAGTGTTTGCAGGGCCTGGATGCCAATCAAAGGGGTACCCGCATGGGACAAAGCTGTGCAAGAATCAGAGTACTATCGAAATGAAAATAAACTTAAGGATTAGTTTGTTACTTTAGATGTAACAAAAGGGGGGAATGTGTGGGAGTGAGGGGTCGTTTGGGCCCCCTCACACATTCTGCACGTTATGGACCTCTTGCTTGTGCAATAGTGGGGAACACCTCCATTGCCCTTATGATAACATTACCATACGTGGGGCTATTGCGGGAGACACTTCGCTTCCATTTTGTGTGCCCTCGACTCCATCTTTGGACTAGGCTTCACTTCGATAGTACAAAAAGGCTTCTCTCCCCTCTGCAGCGCCGTGCACAGCACGCTCATGGCTCCCACCTTTTCTCACTCCGTCTCAAAGCACCACAACTCCCTTTCTCACAGATGCGCCGGGGATAATTGAAACAAATAACACACTGTATCATCTCACTGTTCCTCTGTGATCACTGTCCTGTGTGTGAACCGTCTCAAACCATGTCTTGTAGCCCATCCATCCCCACAAACCTGCCCCTACCCCCATTGCCCCGCTGCTGGAATGTAACCCTGTGCCCTCCTACGGTATTCTCTTGATGTACCAGAAGTGTGACACCGCTGTGCAGCCCACCCCACAGTGCCCCCAATAAACCCAGACCTCTGTCTCAGTATATTGTGCCCTAAAACTAACACATGCCATTATAACTCCCCACTTGCCTTGATGTGCTAAGAAACCACCCAGTCACCCAGGTTATCACAGAGAACAAGCCCTCTAAGCCTTGTACCCCGTAAAAGTCCCAATGAAGGATTATATAATCTCATGTATGCAATTTATAGGTTTTCTAGATTTATTCAAAGGTATACTAATGATCATTGTTTATTGTATGTCTAATGGTAGTTTTTCGTGCTAGCTTAGTTAGTGTTTACCATATCTCACTGTGACCTAACCCTCACCCCGCCCGGACACAGGCAGATGGACCTTGTGATGCTCACCTTCCTGCCAACTGAACAGCCAAACCTGGAGACAGCAGCACCTATGGATACATATGTTGCTCTACTCTCCACCAATGCAGAACTGTTGTAATCCCTTATGTAATGAAGTCACTAATGATGATTTTTCCCTTCATAGGTTCATGTAATTGTAATGTTTGCCAGAGTGCTATCGAGGCAGCAGAGTTCTCTGGATGCCAACTTTATATAAACTTACTTAATCTTGCAACCTGTTCTTAGTCTCATTCCCCAGTGGGGTGTCTTATATTTTTTGAATATGCATGTGTAAGACGGGGAGTGAGCCTTTACACGTGTTTGCTTTGAGAACGCGGCGCGCCTCCTGTTTCCTGTTGCATTAACGTTATTATGTCTTCTTCTACCCCAACGACCCCGTGGTCTGGCTTCAAGAAGTGTCAGGACTGCGGGTATAAGATGTCCATCACGGACCCGCATCGTGTATGCTTGTGCTGCCTGGGCGAGGACCACGCTACAGATGACTGCTCGAAGTGCCAGTCGTTGACTGCCAAGGCCGTGCAGGAATGTAAGGGGAAATTGAAGGTAGGCCGCATTTCCAAACCCCGTAAGTCTAGGTCTGCTGGGCTGTCGACCGACGAGTCGAGGGTGACTCTCCTCGTCGAAAGAAGTCCAAGTGGTGCAGGTCCTGTAGTGGTTCACGCCACTCTTCGTCGAGACGGTCCAGGAATTTGTGTCATCGTTCGCCTTCCTCGTCTTCGTCGGTTGACTCCTACCCAAAAAAGGTGACCTGTCCCACTAAATCCTCGACCCCGGAGGTGTAGGATTCTTTTCGGGAGCACATGTTGCAGCTGTTCCAGTCTCACGGCACAGTTCCGTCCACGCCTTCGATAGAAGCCGGCAAGGAACAGTCTCGACCAGAAACTTGTGCACCTTCGGGCCCGGATGGGCCTTTCGAGGTCCCGTTCGGACAAGGCATTGGGGGATCGCCAGAGACGTGCCAGGTCTAGGTCACAGTCTTCATCTCCAGCGAAACCGTCGAAGCCAATGAAGTCGTCGAAAGCCTTGAAGGTGTCGACGCCATCAGCGCCATGCCCGTCAAGTGCGTCTGTCGGGTTTTACCCCCGGTAAGGCCCTTGAAGCCATCAGCGCCATTGTCGACGCAGACGCCACTGGAGCCGTCAACGCCATCGGTGCCGGCTGGGCAGAATTTACTGATCGAAGCCCCTGTGGCTGTGGATCCTCCAAGGAAGGCTATTTCTAAATCTGGGAAGCCTGTCCCTGATAAGAGGTGTACTCCTCTCTCTAGGAAGGAGTTTTTTCAGTCGCTCCAGAATATTTATGAGGATGAAGAAAGGTCTGATGAGGATGCTGGGCCATTTGGTCTTCCATACTGACTCCCAATGTTCTGGACAGTCTCATTTCCGAGGAGCGTCGGATTGAGTATCTACGTCAGTCTTTTCATGATGCCAGTGGCCTGGACACTTCTCCTGAGATGGAGTTTGGTAAGCCAGAGCCTGGAGATCCTGCCAAATCTTCTTATCGGAGATTGATATTGAGGGTTTGTAAAGTACCTGGGTTGGCCCAGGCCTCTGATACAATTTGATCAGGATGACCTTACCGACATCTTGGATCAGGGTCTCTTCACTGACCCGGTGTTGCCATTTCATGTGGCATTGCAAAAGAGGGGGGCTGCTACTTGGAATGCTCCGGAGACTATTCCAGCGGTTAACAAGTCGTCATAGAAATACCGCCCATCCAGTAGCAACCACGTCTACCTGTCCACACACCCCACTCCCGAGAGTTTGGTGGACCAGGGAGCTATGGCCACCTCGAAGCAGGCAGCGTACCCTACCATCCCTCCTGATAGGGACGACAAATGCATGGATGGATGGGCACGCAAGATATTTTCTGCAGGGAGTATGGCACTAAAATCAGCCAACTCCACCTGTGTCTTAGCAAAATATTCACAGACTCTCTGGAATTGCATTTTGTTAGCGGCTGAGCATATTCCCGAAAGGGAAGAAAGGGATGGCTTTCTAGCTATTGAGTAGCATGGCAAGGATGCCATGTATGAATCAGTTCAGTCTGGGTTGGACACTGCGGATAGTGTTGCAAGGTCCATTGCTACGAGTACCGTGAGGCGGAGATTTGCATGGTTGCGGAAATCCGGTTTTGCACCCGATGTGCAGGCCGTCTTCTCAACATGCCCTTTGATGGGCTGCATCTTTTAGGCAACAAGGCTGACGAGAGCCTTGAGAAGTTGCAGACCTCCAAAGCACCTGCCAAATCTTTGGGTGCAGCTGTTCAGCAACCTCAGCCTCAGGTTATTTTAGCTATTACTCCTCATTTGGAAAGGCACAATGGATGGCCAGTCAAAGGGGCCAACGTATGTTCACTCGTGGTGGACGAGGTAGGGAGGACAAAGCCGCTCAGGCAGCTGCCTCTTTTCCATCAGGCACTGCCGCAGCCGCTTCAAAACCGATCTGAGGCCTTGAGCCATGGTTCACCAGTAGGGGCAGGTTGTCTTAGCATCACGAAGAGTGGCGGGCCATTACTTCAGATGGGTGGGCTCTGGAAACAATACCCCACGGCTATTACCTTCCTTTTCTCCGTCGGCCTCACAACAATCCACCGGGGAAACACTCTATGAAGGTTCCGGATCCGCTCTTTGTGCAGGCGATTTTGGCCCTGCTGGAGAAAGGGGCTATAGAACCAGTGCCTGTTGCGGAGAGGAACAAGGGTTGGTATTCCCCATATTTTTCGATTCCCAAAAAGGACAGAGGACTGAGACCCATCTTGGACTTACGTTATTGGAACAAGTTCCTCAGGAAGGACAAGTTCAAGATGGTCAACTTCAGGATTGGTTGGTGTCATTGGACCTGCAGGATGCTTATTTTCATGTGCCGATCCATCTCAAGCACAGAAAAGACCTAAGGTTCGCAGCTTGCACTATCAGTTCCGGGTCCTGCCCTTCAGGCTCACCTCTGCCCGAGGGTCTTCACCAAGCTCATGGTGGTGGTGGTGGTGGCAGCGCATTTTAGGAGAGGGGGATTCACTTGTACCCCCTGGACGATTGGTTGATCAGGGCGCGTTCTCCCAAACAAGCTTTGGATCATCTCAGCGTCACCTGCCACTCCCTTCACAAGCTGTGCTTCTCCCTCAACTTCAAGAAGTCTTCATATCACACCTTCGCAGCTCCAGTACATCGGGGCGGTGTTTGACATGTCCTTGGGGATGTGCTCGCCACCGAAGGTGAGGGCTCAACACATTCTTCAGATGGTCACCAAAGATCCCCGAGTCTTCCGGCGTTCAAATTCTTAAGGTTGCTCGGCCTCATGACTTCCTGCATTTTTCTGGTGCCAGAGGCCCGATTAAGGATGAGATCCATTCAGTCGGCTCTAAGGACTCAAGGATCCCTGTTCTAGGGTAAGATGTCGGATCGCCTTCCGGTCTCGGTCTCACAGGAGCTTCTGTGGTGGACCAGCAAGAAAAATCTCATGAAAGGAGAGCCCTTTTGTTTTGGCAACCATGGCCGGATGTCATGGTAGTGACGGACGCTTCCCTTATGGGTTGGGGAGCTCATGCCAACGATATGTCGATCAGCGGTCGTTGGTCTCCATCGGAGTCCAGACTTCACATCAATCTTTTGGAGCTGAGAGCAATCAGGCTAGCGCTGAAGGCTTTCCTGTCGTCTGTATGGGGGAGGAATGTCCTGATATTGACGGACAACACAGTGGCAATGCATTACCTCAACAGGAGAAGAGGTATAGGGTCACTACCTCTGTGCAGAGAGGAAATGCAGCTCTGGTTCTGGGCAATTCAAGAAGGAATCTCCCTGTCGGCGGTTCATCCATCCGGAAAGGAGAACGTGGTGGCAAACGCTCTGAGCAGGCAGTGCACAGTCTCTCATGTAGTGGAACTAGCTCAGGAAGTCCTTCAAGAGATCTTCGCCCTTTGGGGAACCCTGCAGGTGGCCCTGTTTGCAACCGGTGCGAAAGGTACTGCTCGAAGGAATTTCCTCTGAGAGGTGCTCTCGGAGACGCGTTCGTGGTGGATTGGGAATTCCCGCTGCTGTACGCGTTTCCTCATGTCCTCCGGAGGTTACAACGGTTCGGGTCCCGCATGATCCTCATTGCTCTATATTGGGCTAGGAGAGCGTGGTACCCACACCTTCTAGACATGTCCATCTGCCCTCCAATACATCTTCCCCATAGAGAGGATCTTCTCTCGCGAGAGGAAGGTCGGGTTTTCCATCCAGAGGTCAAGACTCTTAACCTTCACGCTTGGTTTCTGAGCGGTTTACATATAAGGATTGGGACCTCCCGTTTGACGTCATGAAGGTGTTACTTTTGGCTAGGCAGCTGGCAACAAAGTCTCTGTACTGTTGCCGTTGGCATAAGTTTTGCGACTGGTGCAGAGGAAAGAATGTTGATCCTTTTCAGTGCTCAATTCCAGAGGCTCTCTTCTTCTTGTTTTCTTTGGCCCTCAGGGGTCTTCAGGTGGGCACCATTAAAGGTTACCTGGCAGTGCTTTCTATCTTTAAGCGCTCGTCTGAAGAATGCTCTTATTTCAAGATTCCACTAATCACTTTGTTTCTGAAAGGGCTCATAAATGTGTTCCCGCCATCGCCTTTTCAGGTGCCGGTTTGGGACCTTAATTTGGTTTTGAAATTTCTGATGGGTGCTCCTTTTGAACTTTTGCACTCTTGTCCGTTAATATTGTTAACATTTAAGACTGTTTTCTTAGTTGCAGTTACGTCTGCTCGAAGAGTGAGCAAGTTGCAGGCACTTTCTTCTAAGCCACCCTTTACTTTGTTCCACGAGGACAGGTTTGTATTAAGAGTACGTCCGTCCTTTCTACCTAAGGTAGTGTCAGAATTAAATTTGAGTCAGAAGGTGATACTTCCCGCCTTCTAGCAGACTCCACATCCTAGTAAGGAAGAGGAACGGCTCCATAGATTGGTTCCTAGGAGAGCCTTAACCTTTTATCTCTCTAGAATGGCCAAACTCAGTCAGAGTGGATGACCAGCTCTTTGTGGGGGTTTACTGGTCAACGATTAGGACAGGCTGTTTCTAAGCAGACCTTGTCCAGGTGGATCATCCTCACTAGTTCAGAAGGCTACAGGTTGGCTGGCAAGGACCCTCCTGAGGGCTTGCAGGCTCATTCTACCAGGGGCATAGCTACTTCAACAGCCCTGCAAAGGGGTGTGCCAGTAATAAACATCTGTGGCGCTGCAATGTGGTCTTCGATACACACATTTGTTAAGCATTACTCCCTGGATACTTCCGATGCTCAGGATGTTGCCTTTGGTAAGGCAGTGCTTTACTCTGCCATTTAATTTGGTATCTCTAAATTCGTTTCCCTCCTCCATTTATGGTTACTGCTTTGGGAGTCTGTCATAGATGAGGAATACGTTGGAGGACACAACCCATTCGAAGAACAAGTTACTTACCAAACTGGTAATGTTCTTTCGACCAACGTATTTTTCATCGCCCTCCTAGCCTACCCCTTTCAAGAATTTCCCATGACCATTGCAGCTTTCGTTCCTGCAAGGCTAAGTGCAGTCGATGCTGTGTTATGGGCACATGTGCCACACGTTGTGAGAGGGACATGAACTGAGGCTACGGGCTTTGTGCGTACTACTTATAACATCCGATGACGGAGGCCTTCGAGGGACATCGACTCGACGCCATCGACGCAAAGGCGCCCTCCGCCGAATTTTCTTTTTGAAGCAGCACCGCTGGGGTCATTACATGTCATAGATGAGGAAACATTGGAGGAACATCCAGTCAAAAGAACGTTACCAGTTTGGTAAGTAACTTGTTCTTCTCCAGAATTGGATCTTTCTAAGATTCACATGCTTGAATATTCCCAGTCGTCAGACTGGGAATCATCAGTAAATTAAAAACAAATAATATATCAAAAACGTTCCCTTTGGGGGGGGGGGGGCTACACCCATAGGACCATATAGGGCTTGTGTACCTTTTCACTTTTGGAGTCCCTCCACCTCCTTTTGCTACTTTTAGGCCCCAACCAATGAGGTGGCAGGGCTTCGGCTCTACCCCAGTAAGCCATCTTCAGATTTTTCACTGTGTCTTACAGTACAGGTGGATACTCTTCAGCTCTGAGTATTTTCGAATTTTCTCATAGTTTATCTCTTCCCAACCAAATTAATCTTTTCAGCTTCCTTCTTAGTAGGGTGTCTTAGCTTTACTCTCAGAAGCCTGTATTTTATTCTCTCCACACCCAAAAACGTTATGTGTTTGGGTCACTCACTTCTCCTCATGGCTGAACAAGGCCAAACTGTGAAAGGGAAGACTTCTCTCTTCAAGGACTGTTCCAAGTGTGGCAAGAGGATCATCTTTACCAGGTACCAACACAAACGCTACACTTACTGCCTCTACCCTCATAACATTGTCATGCAGTATATGCCGAAGGTTCACCAAGAAAACCCTGGAAGACAGGCACAGAAGACTACTTTTACACCTGGAGAGCAGACAAATGTGAGGAATCCTGCAAGACTGTTCCATCAACCTCCTCCAGGCACACTGAGAAGCAAGCTCCTAAAAGGATAGCTTCTTCAGTGGACAGAGCACACGCCCCACCTGCTAAGGACAAGAAGAGGAGTAGAAAGTCCTCTAATGAACCTTCCAGAACCCAGGAGGGTATGGTGATGGAACATCCATAAAAAGATAAAAACGTATATTTTTCTTCTCCCTCATCAACGAAGCGGTCATCCACAGAGACACCGTCCGCGACTAAGTTAACCTTACTATCTACTAGAATGGCAACTTCGTCATCGATTAATCTGTCGTCTACAACCAAACCAGCTTCCTCATCGACGAAGTAATCACTGTCGTCGAAGGACTCGTCGACAAAGCATTCGTCCACAAACTAATCCTTATGCAAGTAATCGTCGACAAAGAAGATTTCCTCGTTGACAAAGCATTCGTCAACGGCTAAGTCGTCCATGGAGAGCACGTCAACAAAGCATTCATCTACGGGTAGGTCATCAACAGAAAGCTCATTGACAGTATGCTCATCGATGCCCAAGCAGTTGTCCACCAAGCAACCACCGTCGTCAACAGAAGAGCTGTCGACAGGCCATGGACATGGGTTAACACCCATGCAAGGGACTCCTGCGAAGGTCGTCGAGGAGCTTTTTCCTCAACCAGAGGAGGTCTTAAGCGTCCATTCGCAATTGGAAGGACTAAAAGCCACTGGGCCTCATTAAAAGTTTGGCAGTAGCCTTGCCTGTAATACAGGCAGGCTGCCGTCAAACTTGCGAATTTTACCGGCGCCTGGCAATGGGGAAATACAGGGCTATCACAGCCTTGGCCCGGCGCTCTTACAATCAATGGGCAGGATTATGGAAGAATTCACCAGAAAACAAAGAGCGAGACAATCCACTCAGTCGGTCTCAGCAGACAGACAACCGCAAAGCACATCACCTGTGCACCCTAGGGACCGCACGCCTCACCACCACCTTGTCAGTCCACTTCAAGGGAAAGCCACCAAGGGCACAAACGCCATCGTGAGCTGCTCAGAGGAGGAAACACTCTGTCGCCCCTGAGATCTTTGCCACAAAGAGCAAGATCAGCTCCCTCGATATTGGGCCCGGAATCACTGTTCACTTTGAACAGGAAGAGAGGGATCCTGATGGCCCCTTTAGAGAGTTTTCTGACTCCGACTGGCAGGAAGATGACCCTGAGGCGGGTGAGATGTCACAGGACTCGCCAGACACAGACCCAGATACCTGGTAGTCGGTGACCATTGAGAGACAAAAGAAATGGGGCTCACGGGGGGGGGGCTCAACACACCCAGACGATGTCGTGTCTTTTCACACAGTCATGGCAAATTCAGCGGAAACTTCCAAGATTCAGGTCACTACTGAAGAAAAAGCGTCGGTTCTCTATGAACACAGGGACAAGAGGCGGTGCACCATCACTACAATTCCTATTTTGGAAACCATCTGGGATGCAGGTGTAAAGATCCTCCACTCTCCACCCCAACACTAATAGCTAGACCGTAGAAAAAGTACAAGGCCCCAGACACGGCCCCTTTATGTCTCAGAGGCCATCCAAAACCGGACATTACCGTAGCAGCAAGGAAAAGACTGCAAAACCTGGCTTCCCCCCTCACTGCTCCACCAGATAAGGAGGGACATAAACTAGAAGCAATTGGCTTCAAGGTTGCAACAGCGGCATCACTTACGGTTAGGGCCAGCAACGGCATGGCCATAATGGCTAGGTTTGATGGAGAGCTATGGCTCTGCATGTCTAAACTGACAAAGTATCTCCCGGAAGAATTCCAACATAATTGCAGACGGCGAAGCAGTCTCGGACCACATGATAGACACCTCAGTGGACAACGCTCACTGCGGTTTCAGGCAGATGGCACACAGAACAGTACTTGGACGCCAGGCCTGGATGAAGGCCACCAGTTTCAGACCAGAAGTACAAGCCCAGATCTTGGACATGCCCATCGATGGTCAAGACCTATTCGGCAAAAAGAGTGACGATCACTTAAAGAGAATCAAGGTCCACACAGACACAGCTAGAGCGATTAGCTCTTTAAAGGACAAATACAAGGACCGCGGTTCCTTTGGAAGCAACAGTTCCAAATACAAATCTTATGGAAAATTTTCCAGGGTCAAACGTCTTCCTCAAATTCCTACCAGTCGGGGGGCAGGTACCAACAAGGTTGCAACAGGTATGTACAAAATCAGCGCGGCAGGAGAGGTTCAGGACAAGGCAGAAGCCAGGCCAAAAAGAATTGACCCTTACCCAACCCCACTCCCGCATCTATCCCTGCCAGGAGGATGCATCTCAAGGCACCTAGACCAGTGGAAAACCATAACGTCAGACAAATGGGTGCTTCAAGTGATAAAGGGGGACACACCATAGAATTTATACAGAAAGTACCAACCCAAACTTCTACGAAAGGCCGCCATAGAGAGGGTATGCCATCCTCAGCAAGGAAATGATTTCTACTCCCACTTCTTACTAGTGCAAAACAAAAATGGCCAGTGGCGCCTGATCCTAGATCTGCGGACCCTCAAAAGAAGTGTTTGCCGACTAAAGTTCAAAATGACTTCCCTATAGTTGGTTCTCCCTTGGATCAAAAAATACTATTTCTCCGCCACTCCAGACTTGGATGACGCATATTTTCACATTCTCATCCATCCAACACAAAGGAAATACCTCTGGTTCACAGTCAGCAACCAACACTTCCAGTTCAAGGTGCTCCCTTCAGGTAAAAACCTGCACCAAGGGTTTTCACGAAATACCTAGCCCCGGTAGCAGCCCATCGCAGTCGCTCAGGAATCCAGGTCTTCCCTTACTTGGAGGATTGGTTAGTGAAGGGAACCCCCCTAAATACAGCGGCCGCAGCAGTGGAAATAACAACACTTTTGCAGGACATAGGTTTCTCAACCAACAACTACAAGTCCTTGATTCTGCCTGCGCAGACATCGATTTTTCTAGGAACAGACCCTCGTCAGACAGAATGACAACAATGCAAAATCTCATTGCTTGGTTCGAGAACAGGACAAACTCTACTGTCGTGCAATACAAATCCCTTTAGGGTATGATGTCTTCCTGTATCCTCCTCATACCAAACTGCAGGCTAAAAATACGACCGCTTCAGGAGGAGCTGAACAACCGATGGGCTCAACACTGTGTGTCATGGGAAGACATTATTCGTCTCACTCCAAGTTTTCACAAGGCACTCAGATGGTGGGCCAGCTGCCCCAGTCTTCTCCAAGGTCTCCTTTTTCAATCCCCCACGTCCACCCTGCTACTGAGGACGGATGCATCACTCTCGGGATGGGGAGCTTATCTAGGCAACCTCCAGGCCAGCGGGGTATGGTTGCCAACAGAATCTCCCCTACACATAAATATGCTGGAACTCAGGGACATTCTGTGGGCCCTTTTCAAACCCCTACGTCCACCATGCTACTGAGGACGGACGCATCACTCTCGGGATGGGGAGCTCATCTAGGCAACCATCAGGCCAGTGGGATATGGTTGCCAACAGAATCTCCCCTACACATAAATATGCTGAAACTCAGGGACATTCGGTGGGCTCAAAAGTCCTTCCTTCCAGTTCATACGGGCCAGATGGTGACAGTGCAGACGGACAACACCACATCGGTGCACTACACAAACAAACAAGGGGACACCAAGTCCAACATTCTCTCGAAGGAATCACAACTACTCTGGAATTGGGTACTACATCACAAAATTCATGTGAGAGCGGATCACCTTCCCGGCAAGGACAACATCTTAGCAGACAAGCTCAGCGGGCAGTTTCTACAGTCGCACGAGTTGGAGATCAATAATGAAGAACTCGACAGAATTTTCTGCATGTGGGGGAATCCCAGCGTAGATCTGTTCCCAACTCACGAGAACACCAAATGTGATCAGTTTGCTTCCAGGTATCCCGTAAAACACTCCCTGGGAGATACATTTTCCATACTACTGAAGGGAAAATTCCTTTATGGGTTTCCACCAACACTTTTTATCTTGCAGGTCCTGCGCAGAATGATCGAACAGCCCTGCACTGTGATACGAATAGCCCTGTTGTGGGCTTGCCAGATCTGGTACCTGATGATCCTAAAACTAGCGATCGAGACACCGGCCCATCTCCAACCTCACTCGCACCTCTTATCTCAGCAGAAGGGCAAGCTACTTCACCACAGCACAGCCAGTCTTTTCCTCGGGGGATGGCTCCTCAGCAGCAAAGGTTTCACAACCTCACGCTAGATCCCAAATGCTGGGATATACTACAGGCTGAAAAGGCTCTGTCTACTAGACAAACATATTCCAAAACGTGGAAACGGTTCAGAACCTGGTGTCTACACACTAACACAGACCCCCTCTTGGCATCTACAGAGCATATACTACCTTACCTCTTACACTTAGCTAAAGTGTGCCTAGCAATATCTCCCATTAAGGTCCATTGCTCCTCCATGGAGTCTTAACATGGTTCTTGCCGCATTAATGAGAGCACCATATGAACCTATACACAGGTGTGATTTAAAATTCTAATACTGGAAGACAGTCTTTCTTGTGGCCATCACACCAGCCAAACGCATCAGGGAGCTACAGGCTTTATCTGCTGAACCTCCTTTTACGAATGTTCACAGAGATAAGGTCCTTTTACAACCTCACCCTAAATGTATTCCTAAGATTGTGTCTGAAGCCAGTCTGGCAGAAAGGATCGTTCTACCTACATCCTTCGGCAACCACACGACTACTGCCGAACGTACGCTACATTCCCTAGATGTGGCATGAACACTCAAGTTCTACTTAGAACGGACCAAGGAATTCAGAACCTCTAAAAGACTCTTCATCTCATTTGCAGGACGAACCAAGGGCAAATGCATATCCAAACAGAGCCTGGCACGTTGGGTATCCAGTTGTAGCGCTCACTGTCATGCGCTCAGAAACAACCCATTGCAAGCCACACCCACAGAACACTCAACCAGAGCGAGAGCGACTTCAACAGATTTTCAATTAGGAGTGTCCTTAAAAGACATCTGCCGGGCATCAACATGGAGCATTAACCACACTTTTGCCCGGTACTACTGCTTGGAAGAAGACAGCAAATTTGAATCTGCCGTGGGACAAACAGTGCTCCAGCATTTATTTGCTTAAGGTAGGAGCAGCCTCTTGTTCCTTTGTTGATTATTGATTAATTGTTCCCACCGTCCTATAACATGTGTTCCTAGTAGCCTCATTTTGCATGCTATAAGTATTATTACACAACATATATATATATGTGTATATATATATTCACTAAAAAAAACGTTGTAAACGCGACATTATGGTTCAAAGTAAAACCAAAAACCCCCTGAAATTCGCCAGTTATGGTAGGCTAAGCAACCGTAACTGCCCGCACCACTGTGCACTGCTAACACTAACACCCAGGACATCAAAGATGACATCACAAATGTCATTGATGACATCACTGATGATATCACATGTGAATTTACTTTTCAGGTGAGGGGTTGTGAATGTAATTTTAGCAAAAAAAGTATCAGGGATTATCGGGACATGTGTAATAAAGTACATAGTGTTTAGTGTTTACATTTAGTGTTCTAAAGAAACTTCCATTGCAGTGTTGTTTCTAGTACAGGAACCTACTCATACAGAAATGTAGGTATTGGCTGCAGCATACACCACAGAGGTGCTATGTTTGTACTTTCCAAAGTTGTATAATAAAAAGGTGAATGTTTCTGTATCACACTTTTCTGGTCTGTGAAACATGTACTAAGCTGCTAATAATGCATCATTTACTACATATTTCTAGTAATACACACAAAACATAAATAGACTACAATGCATACAAAGATGGGGCTTATATATGGAGAATAAAGTAAGCATACAAGGGACAGTATCATTAGCAACTGTGTATAATGTACATGATTGTATTCACGCACAAAAATGATTGCTTTATTTCAGGCCTGCTTCTTCCGCTATATATGTACATCAAACGAGGCGATTAAATTCTAAGGAAAGTAGTGTAAAAACATGTGAGAATAGCAATATCTATAAATGTAATACCTTTTCAAAGGTAAGTTTCTGACTGTCAGTAAATAAACCCACCTGGCCTAGATGGCAGTGAACAAAAACGAAGGGGCACCACATGTGATGTCATCAGTGATGTCATCAATGACATTTGCGTTGTCATTTTTGATGTCCTGGGTTTTAGTGTTAGCAGTGCACAGTGGTGCAGGCAGTTATGGTTGCTTAGCCTACCATAACTGGCGAATTTCAGGGGTTTTTCAGTTTTACTTTGAACCATAATGTCACGTTTATAAAGATTTTTTAGTGAATTTCACAGGTTTTTAGTAACGCGACTTAACCATAAAGTCCCATTAAAGATTGTATTAGTGAATTTTATGGGTTTTTAGTATTGCAACTTAACCATAACGTCCCTTTAACAAAGTTTTTTTTACTGACTTTGACATGCTTTCAGTAGAGCAACTTAACCATACCGTCCCTTTTTGCAAAGTTTTTTTGCTAAAGATCATCGGTTTATAATAGTGGCACGTAACCATGATGTAAAGTAACTTCTGACTTATTTACACACCTTGCAGAGAATACCACATGACAATATACCGGTGTACAGCACGTTAACGTGTCCCAGAATCCGTAAACTCTTAACAGTAAGATGTTTGCCTCGTGGACAGTGTGGAAACAGATTTTATATTGAAGTAGGAACGTCCACCTGCAACATTTCCCTTCCACAGCGCCAACACGTATTGGTAGTCAGCCATTAACAATGTAGTACACATTACATACTTTTAGCAAAAGTTCTAGTTATCTGGAAATGACAGCAGCTAAGGCCATCCCCCATCCCCAAGAAATAGCAGCACTGTTGTATTGAAGGAGCATGACAAACAGTGCCCCAACCTTACAAATAACAAACGCACAATATTTTTGCGCCGTCCACCTACCCCCCCCCATATTACTGTTTGATGCCTCTTTCCTCATTTCCGTTCGCAAATGGCCTTATTAGCTGTCCTAGCAAAATAGAAAGCCATCCGTTAACAAAGTAAATGTTGCGTTAAGAACCACCTTTCACAGTGTATGTATATTAAAAAAAAATGTGCATACACTCCATGTACTTTATATTTCTCAGTAAAGGACATAGACGCAATAAGATTTGCCAGTAATGGTATAGATTTGCAAAGCAATAACGTGTGCTATTGAAAAATAGGATTTCTGGTTATAATCCGTGGGCCGGATTACAAAACAAAATCCTTTTTCAAGATGGCCACCATCGAAAGTGAAGGCGGTTGTTCCAAACGTGGGCCCTTTTTGCTTTCCATGGCAGCCTGCAAAAAGCAAAAGTACGTGCCGTGACGCAGAACCTGTACATAAACATACAGCGATTACAAAACAAAATCCTTTTCCAAGATGGCCACCATAGAAAGGGAAGGCGGTTATTCCATACATTGCCCCTCTTCGCTTTCCATGACAGCCTCCAAAAAGCAAAAGCACGTGCCGTGACGCAGAACCTGTAAATAAACATACAGCGACGTACAACGTTGTACCTTACATTTTGAAATGATACACTGGATTTAAAAAAAACTGTTAACATTTTAGAATTTGTAAAGTAGTTTTATTGAACAAACAACTGTCAGGGACCATCGGACTAATCCCATTTTCAATTAAATTGTAACAATGGTTCTAAGGGCGTCACTGAAAATGTTCATGGTGAGGCACACGTAATTATTTTCCCATGCATAAACTATGCGTTTCTGTTTAAGCATCCGCTTTGTTGCACAGTTATTTCCAAGACGGCGCCATGTCCTTTGCCCTACACCACCATAAATGATGTTATGTTACTACTAATGGCTAGTTCAGCGTAGGGACAAATGGGCCCTGCCCGGTCATCCCAGAACATTGTTATGGACAGGCAGGCGGTCATGAGCAGTTGCATCTGGCGTTGAAAGAAGCCGTTATTCGGCATCTGGAAACCATGGCACGCACAGTACGGCAAGATGTAGCTACGTTGGAAAACGTAAGAGAGAATCTGTGTCAATACCCAACCTTTAGCAAAAAATTCCAAAAAAGACACAACGATTGTGGAAAGTAGTGCACAAATCGAAGTGGGCAAACATGACATTTTAAGGAAATATTAGCGTTGACCATGGGTACATATAGTGACAGGCTACAAACGCAGAGAATCATCACTCGCCGTAAGGTTTAAAAAAAAGATCAACTACACAGTGAGATGGTAATTCAGCTATGAAGCCAAAATGAATGAACAAGCAAGAAAAAATTACATCTCTTGTTTTTACACAAGACAAAAAGAACGTGCAAACTGATACACAAAGCTATGTGGCCAAGCATAACATTTCAAAGAAAAAGTAATAACGGTCAACAAGGGTGACTCTAGTCATAGCCTGCAAACGTGGACAATCTGCACTCTGTTATTGGAGGAAAATTACAACTGCGCAAAAAGATAATACTTCAGCTATATTATCACAATTAGTGTTTTGGTAATATAAAATTAAAATGCGGGTCGGTGTAGAGTCGTCAAAATTAAACTTACATGATGTTTATTGCCTCCATTATTTTTGGCCAAGTCAGACAGCAATGTGTTTGCACCAAAGAATCTTCGTGAACTGATATTTCATGTTCCGTACAAACGTTTTTAAAACGTAACCTTATCAAATCGTATTTTTCCCAAGATCTCATTCCTTGCATAGCTTTTGAAGTTTCCCTTTCCCTCAAGGTCAAAAAACAATTGTCCCTTATGGATTGGCTTAGATGCGTGGGCCTACTGAGCTCGCAACCAAAAAAGCAAATCAACTGACCTTCACTCAGAAGGCAAATACATTCTCACTTTGCTACAACATATGAGAATTGAATCATGGGAACCAGTACTTCCATAGGTCTCCAAAACCGCTGTTTCCAGCAAGCTGTCATGATGCCTACCCCCAGGCATCCAGACCAAGTCCATCAGCCCCGGGAGCAGGCATCTAGACATTTAGTAAAACCTCAACAGCCCCGACTAAGGGCTATCTGGGTTCAATCCTGGCACCTTAGGCGCCAGGCTCATAGTAGGAATCAGTCCTGGCGCCTAAGGCGCCTGGCTCATAGTCATTACTTACCTCAGGCAGACCATGCTGCAAATGACTCCAATCCAACATGAAGCCTGAAATGGACTATTTTTCTACAGGGACTATTTTTTACTCGGGTGTGGTTCTAGGGACTTCTTACCTGGGACTACTTTTGAGGCTATTTAAACCACACCCGACCAGCAACACACACTTCGTGTTATTCTGCAACCAGCAGCGTAACGCTCACCGTGCCTGCAGCCTGCATCCACTCTTCTGCCACGTCCGCCTCGAATCCGGAGCTCCTAAAACAAAGAGGAAAGAAAGGGACAAGGTTAGAAAACAAACTTATTTCTATTCCACACCTGATTCTGGATCCATCTTGTCTCCGGACCTGTAAAGAACATCATTTCTGCACGCGCCACACCTCCAGCTGTAGCGCCGTGCCATACTCACCAGTCTTCACAGCATCCTTCGGGTCGGCGCTGCCTCCATCTTTTCTTCGCCGATCTTCGGCACCTAGGAGACAAAAGAAAACCACAAGGTGTGCCAAGGGAACCAACAAATATAATTCTTACCACCATAGACTTAACTGATTTACCACCGGAGGCATCCTTTTGTGACTCTCCATATTTTCACGTGCCGCATCTGTAAAGAGAGACAAAACAACACATTTTCCTCGTGCAACATTTACCGGACAGCGCTGGGTAATACAGACTATTACCTGAGCGCCACCAGCTGCCACAAGAGCATCTTTTCACGAGCCAGCTGCAAGACAAGAAAGGAAAGGGGGAACAAGAGTGAACATCGGACATATTGAACTCTATGAACTTAATACTTACTGGTCCTCACCTGGCACCTCAGAGTCAATACTCTCCGGAACTCTCCCGAGCCTTCAAACCAGTGAAGTAACTGCAATCGACGTGCTCTGCAAATCCACGCAGGATGGAGAGCTCATCTTTCAAGAATATAAGGTGAGATTGCTGTGAAGGCATTTCGGAGGTGATTAGTTGGGGAGGACTGTGAGGGGTGCCATCACTTGAATCCACAAGTGGCTAAATTCATCTCTCCACTTGCAAGAGAATATTTCTACGGGTTAAGCAGACAAGATTAGGAGGGCAGATCCAGTCAGTCATCGCTGCACTACGCATCACGTGGGTGGAGACTGCAGCTGCCTGGGTCCGACCGACGCCCCTGTGGGAGCCAGGTGAGCGTAACAGAACGCGAAGCCTATCTACAAATCCCCACCCAGGCGTTATGGAAACCTCAGAAACCGACCAACTAGCCCTATTGTTAGGGGAACTTAGGGCAGAAGTGCACTCCGCGCGGCAAGAGACAAATGGAGAGAACTGATTGTGTCAAAGGAGCGCACTGATGATCTTGGTAGACAATTACTGCAAAACCAAGCTGGGCAAACACCATTACCTGGACTCGAGGGGAATCCAACTCCTGTTTCATCAAGCAATCCAGTGCAAGTGGTTCTACCAGGGAGCATTCCTTTAGCTCCACCCGAACGTTTTGCTGGGGACCCAAAAAAGTTTGCCGTGTTTATGAACCAATGCCGCATGCACTTTTTATGTAGACCTGGAGCTTTTCCGAACGACCAAACCAAAGTAGCCTTTGTACTATCATATCTTAGTGGCAGCGCAGCGGATTGGTCAATTCCATTAGTTAACCAGGATGACCCTCTTCTTCAGGATTTTCAAGGTTTTCAATTGAGCATGGAAAGACTATTTGCCAGACATTCACAGGGACAGGCCCTGGAAAACGAACTTTTATCATTACGACAAGGTAACCAGGATCTACTAACCTATATCGCCACTTTCAATAGGTTAGTGGTGGAAACCGGATGGTCAGAGGTAAAACGAATTATATTATTTCATCGTGGACTTCGGGGTGAACTCAAAGACGTTTTGGCCCAAGTTGTGAACCCACCTCAGGATTGTGCAGAATATATAGACTAAGTGGTCCAGTTAGACCACCGACTTCAGAATAGAAAGGCTGATCGAGCTAAGTTCGAGAATCGGGTATTGGTTAAACCCAATGTTACCCTCAAAAGAACAGATGTATCAGAACCGATGCAGATCGGGGGGGTCAAGGGACCCTTAACTCAAATGTTAAGAGAAAGAAGATAACAGATGCAATTGTGTCTGTACTGTGCGGCCTCAGGATATTTTCTACGGGATTGCCCTATAAAAACATCTAAAAAAGTAGTCGGAGTTGCTGATAAAAATCAAACAGAGCCTGATTCGGGAAACGACCACGCCCGACAAGCATAGAGGTCCGCTTGCCGAGCTTGAAGAAGGATACTCAGACCTCGCACTTCATCATACCAATGGTCCTTGTAGATCCAAGGCAGCCATCACGTATGCACGCAGTGAGGGCATACATTGATATCGGGGCCATAGGAAACTATGTGGACCACGAGTTGGCTTCTAGGATGAATCTGTCTCTCTGCAAAAAGACCACTTCGGATGTCATCACCACAGTCGATGGAACTGAAATTGCCTCTGGGCCTGTAACTCATTTCACCGCAGAGATGACACTATTAGGTCAGGATTGGCATTGAGAGACTATTGTGTTTGATTTAATCAAAGCCCCGCAGTTCCAAATAATACTGGGGATACCTTGGTTGGAAACACATAATCCTTGTATTGATTGGCGAGAGATGAGAATAAACTTCCCGGATTGTGCACATACTTGTTACCCAAAAAAACCCTTGAACCAAGGCCTGGCCACAGTCGCTACTATAGTCGTGCAGTTACTTCAGGAATATCAAGAATTCCAGGATGTTTTCCAAAAGGAACAGGCAAACACCCTACCACCTCACAGATCATACGACTGTCAAATCGATCTCATACCCGGTGCACAACCTCCATGTAGTAGGATCTACACCCTTACGGAACCCGAAAACCTTCATCTACGACAATACTTGGACCAATACCTTGCTAATGGCTTCATTCGTCCATCCAAGTCCCCTACATCTTCAGCTTTGTTCTTCGTGCCTAAAAAGCAAGGTGACCTCAGAACGTTCATAGACTACCGCGCATTAAATCAGATCACGGTTAAGAACCGATACCCATTGCCTCTGATCCCCGAATTACTAGACCAAGTAAAGGACGCTTGCATCTACACTAAATTAGATCTCCGAGGGGCATATCATCTGGTACGTGTAAAGAAAGGCGACAAATGGAAGACTGCTTTTCGCACTGAGTACGGGTTAATCGAATACCAGGTGATGCCCTTCGGGTTGTGCAATGCACCAGCAGCCTTCCAGTATTTTATGACCGATGTCCTTCGTGAACTCATTGATGTCTGTGTTGTTGTATACATAGACGATATTCTAGTGTACTCCTCTTCAGAATCAGACCATGTGAAGCATGTTCGTGCAGTCCTTGAGAAACTATGCCAGCACAAGTTATATGCAAAATTGGAAAAATGTGTTTTTCATGCTACGGAAGTTGAATTCCTTGGATTTATCCTGACTCCAAAGGAAGTCCGAATGGACTCTCGAAAGGTGGACGCAATGCTCAAGTGGCCATCACCCAGTCAAGTTAAAGGGGTACAAAGCATGCTCGGATTTGCTAATTTCTACTGCAGATTCATTCTGGATTTCTCACATGTTGTACACCCTATCACAGCACTTTTGCGAAAAAACAAACGCTTCTTGTGGACCGAAGAAGCTGAAAAGGCCTTCCAAGAGCTGAAAGCGAAATTCACGTCTGCATCTGTCTTAAAGCATCCACGCCCCAAACTTCCATACATAGTTGAAACTGATGCATCCAGTTTAGCCATGGGAGCTGTCCTGTCCCAGAAGGATCCTGAAACCGGTCAACTTCACCCAGTAGCATTTTGGTCCAGAAAATTCTCGGCACCCGAGTTAAACTATGCGGTTACCGATAAAGAATTATTAGCCATCAAATCCGCCTTCAAGGCTTGGCGGCATTATCTTCTCGGTGCCAGGAATACCATTACGGTAATCACCGATCACCGGAACTTGCAGTATTTAAAAACAGCCAAGGCCCAATCGTCGCGTCAACTTCGATGGGCATTGTTCTTTGCCAAGTTCGATTTCGTGATCACTTATCGACAAGGTTGTAAAAATGGCAAGGCAGATGCCTTATCCCGAATAGGGATGGGAGAAGCATATGCGAACCCGGAACCGGTGCCTATAATTTCAGAACAACGAATTCTTGGCATAACCACTCTACAGACACTAGAAGATATTCAAGTAAAGATCCAACAACTCTTCGATCCAACAGCCCTGCTGGACTGGGTGAAGAAAGGCCCGGACTACTCAGTCATCAATGACCTACCTTATTATCAAGGGCGACTATTTCTACCACACAAGGAACTACAAGAACTAGTCATCTCCAATTATCATGACACCATGATGGAAGGACACCCAGGTATCCCAAAAACTGAAGCTAAAATTAAGAGACAATTCTGGTGGCCCACCTGGCGAAAAGGCGTAAAGTCATTTGTAATGTCTTGTGGCATTTGCGCCCAAAACAAAAGTCAGAAGAAAAAACCAGCTGGCCTCTTACAACCTTTGGATATTCCACCTACACCATGGCACACCTTATCGTTAGATTTTATTACAGATCTACCTCCATGTAATGGATTTAACACCATTCTAGTTATTGTGGATCTTTTTTCCAAGATGGACCACTTTATTCCTCTAAAGGGATTACCTTCTGCTTCAATTCTGGCCAAGGAGTTCCTCGAAAACATTGTTCGAATACACGGATTTCCTTCCGTATTGGTCTCTGACCGAGGTAGTCAATTCATTTCACATTTTGGGAAGAAATGCTGTCAACTGGCGCAAATCGACGTGAGGTTATCAACCAGTCACCATCCCCAGACCGATGGTCAGACGGAGAGGACCAACCAGACCCTTGAACAGTACCCACGTTGCATGCTACACCAGACCGAAAGTAATTGGAAAGATATTTTATGGATTTCCGAGTATGCATACAATAACTCTGTACATTCAGGAACCGGACAAAGCCCCTTTTATACCATATATGGACATCACCCTCGAACCTCAGAACTAGATTCGCCTCAGCATTTAGAAATGCCTGCAGTTAGTCATTTGCATTCTACTATTACACAAGCCTTTAAAGAGGCAACAGAACATTTTAAACAAGCAAAAGAGAAATATAAGAAAAATGCTGATCAACATAGAAGTGAAACTCCACAATACCAGATTGGGAATCAAGTTTGGCAGGCTACAAAACACATACCTCTGAAGGGAACTCGGACTTTTAACCATAGATATTTGGGACCTTACACTATTAAGGCCATTATCAACCCGGTAGCCGTTAAATTGGAATTACCCTCTAATATGCGCATTCATCCTGTCTTTCATGTTTCACTTTTAAAACCAGTTAAACCAGGAACAAGATTAACCAAACCACCCGACCCCATCTTGATAGATGGAGATCCTGAATTCGAGGTAAAAAATATCCTGGACTCCAAGATGGTTAAATCAAAACTTTTTTATTTAATCGATTGGGAGGGCTATGGACCACAAGAAAGGTCATGGGAACCTTGGTTTTCTGTGCAGAGGGGACCTGGCCTAGCAGTTCGGGCTGGGCTGCTACCTTCGGTGGCGGCAGCTGCTGACTGATTTGCACATGGCTGATCCCCTTATGCAATGGCGCAGACGGGCTAAAAAACGGTGGTGTGGAAGGTTGCCCAGAGCAATTGCCAGTGGTTTAGATTCATTTGAAACCTTCCACCCATCACTTTTGTGGTCAGTGTGTTTCTCCTTGTGAGAGAGGGTATGCCCAGACGTGGGTCCCTTGCTCGCTGTGCCACAGGGAACCAGGCTGCACCTCACTGAGGAGGTCCAACAAGGCCGAAACATGTCTGGGGTTGCTTGGTTTTCTGTGCAGAGGGGACCTGGCCTAGCAGTTCGGGCTGGGCTGCTACCTTCGGTGGCGGCAGCTGCTGACTGATTTGCACATGGCTGATCCCCTTATGCAATGGCGCAGACGGGCTAAAAAACGGTGGTGTGGAAGGTTGCCCAGAGCAATTGCCAGTGGTTTAGATTCATTTGAAACCTTCCACCCATCACTTTTGTGGTCAGTGTGTTTCTCCTTGTGAGAGAGGGTATGCCCAGACGTGGGTCCCTTGCTCGCTGTGCCACAGGGAACCAGGCTGCACCTCACTGAGGAGGTCCAACAAGGCCGAAACATGTCTGGGGTTGCTTGGTTTTCTGTGCAGAGGGGACCTGGCCTAGCAGTTCGGGCTGGGCTGCTACCTTCGGTGGCGGCAGCTGCTGACTGATTTGCACATGGCTGATCCCCTTATGCAATGGCGCAGACGGGCTAAAAAACGGTGGTGTGGAAGGTTGCCCAGAGCAATTGCCAGTGGTTTAGATTCATTTTAAACCTTCCACCCATCACTTTTGTGGTCAGTGTGTTTCTCCTTGTGAGAGAGGGTATGCCCAGACGTGGGTCCCTTGCTCGCTGTGCCACAGGGAACCAGGCTGCACCTCACTGAGGAGGTCCAACAAGGCCGAAACATGTCTGGGGTTGCTTGGTTTTCTGTGCAGAGGGGACCTGGCCTAGCAGTTCGGGCTGGGCTGCTACCTTCGGTGGCGGCAGCTGCTGACTGATTTGCACATGGCTGATCCCCTTATGCAATGGCGCAGACGGGCTAAAAAACGGTGGTGTGGAAGGTTGCCCAGAGCAATTGCCAGTGGTTTAGATTCATTTGAAACCTTCCACCCATCACTTTTGTGGTCAGTGTGTTTCTCCTTGTGAGAGAGGGTATGCCCAGACGTGGGTCCCTTGCTCGCTGTGCCACAGGGAACCAGGCTGCACCTCACTGAGGAGGTCCAACAAGGCCGAAACATGTCTGGGGTTGCTTGGTTTTCTGTGCAGAGGGGACCTGGCCTAGCAGTTCGGGCTGGGCTGCTACCTTCGGTGGCGGCAGCTGCTGACTGATTTGCACATGGCTGATCCCCTTATGCAATGGCGCAGACGGGCTAAATAACGGTGGTGTGGAAGGTTGCCCAGAGCAATTGCCAGTGGTTTAGATTCATTTGAAACCTTCCACCCATCACTTTTGTGGTCAGTGTGTTTCTCCTTGTGAGAGAGGGTATGCCCAGACGTGGGTCCCTTGCTCGCTGTGCCACAGGGAACCAGGCTGCACCTCACTGAGGAGGTCCAACAAGGCCGAAACATGTCTGGGGTTGCTTGGTTTTCTGTGCAGAGGGGACCTGGCCTAGCAGTTCGGGCTGGGCTGCTACCTTCGGTGGCGGCAGCTGCTGACTGATTTGCACATGGCTGATCCCCTTATGCAATGGCGCAGACGGGCTAAAAAACGGTGGTGTGGAAGGTTGCCCAGAGCAATTGCCAGTGGTTTAGATTCATTTGAAACCTTCCACCCATCACTTTTGTGGTCAGTGTGTTTCTCCTTGTGAGAGAGGGTATGCCCAGACGTGGGTCCCTTGCTCGCTGTGCCACAGGGAACCAGGCTGCACCTCACTGAGGAGGTCCAACAAGGCCGAAACATGTCTGGGGTTGCTTGGTTTTCTGTGCAGAGGGGACCTGGCCTAGCAGTTCGGGCTGGGCTGCTACCTTCGGTGGCGGCAGCTGCTGACTGATTTGCACATGGCTGATCCCCTTATGCAATGGCGCAGACGGGCTAAAAAACGGTGGTGTGGAAGGTTGCCCAGAGCAATTGCCAGTGGTTTAGATTCATTTGAAACCTTCCACCCATCACTTTTGTGGTCAGTGTGTTTCTCCTTGTGAGAGAGGGTATGCCCAGACGTGGGTCCCTTGCTCGCTGTGCCACAGGGAACCAGGCTGCACCTCACTGAGGAGGTCCAACAAGGCCGAAACATGTCTGGGGTTGCTTGGTTTTCTGTGCAGAGGGGACCTGGCCTAGCAGTTCGGGCTGGGCTGCTACCTTCGGTGGCGGCAGCTGCTGACTGATTTGCACATGGCTGATCCCCTTATGCAATGGCGCAGACGGGCTAAAAAACGGTGGTGTGGAAGGTTGCCCAGAGCAATTGCCAGTGGTTTAGATTCATTTGAAACCTTCCACCCATCACTTTTGTGGTCAGTGTGTTTCTCCTTGTGAGAGAGGGTATGCCCAGACGTGGGTCCCTTGCTCGCTGTGCCACAGGGAACCAGGCTGCACCTCACTGAGGAGGTCCAACAAGGCCGAAACATGTCTGGGGTTGCTTGGTTTTCTGTGCAGAGGGGACCTGGCCTAGCAGTTCGGGCTGGGCTGCTACCTTCGGTGGCGGCAGCTGCTGACTGATTTGCACATGGCTGATCCCCTTATGCAATGGCGCAGACGGGCTAAAAAACGGTGGTGTGGAAGGTTGCCCAGAGCAATTGCCAGTGGTTTAGATTCATTTGAAACCTTCCACCCATCACTTTTGTGGTCAGCATGGGAACCTAGTGACCACGTCCATGCACCTCGGTTGGTGAAAAGATTCCATTGGAACTTCCCAGACAAACCAGGGCCCAGGGGAAGAACAACTTTAGGAGGGGCCTTGGGGGGGAGTGCTGTCATGATGCCTACCCCCAGGCATCCGGACCAAGTCCATCAGCCCCGGGAGCAGGCATCTAGACATTTACTAAAACCTCAGCAGCCCCGGCTAGGGGCTATCTAGGTTCAGTCCTGGCGCCTTAGGCGCCAGGCTCATAGTAGAAATCAGTCCTGGCATCTAAGGCGCCAGGCTCATAGTCATTACTTACCTCAGGCAGACCATGCTGCAAATGACTCCAATCCAACATGAAGCCTGAAAGGGACTATTTTTCTACAGGGACTATTTTTTACTCGGGTGTGGTTCTAGGGACTTCTTACCTGGGACTACTTTTGAGGCTATTTAAACCACGCCCGATCAGCAACACGTGCATCGCGTTATTCTGCATCCAGCAGCGTAACGCTCACCGTGCCTGCAGCCTGCATCCAGTCTTCTGCCACGCCCGCCTTGAATCCGGAGCTCCTAAAACAAAGATGAAAGAAAGGGACAAGGTTAGAAAACAAACTTATTTCTATTCCACACCTGATTCTGGATCCATCTTGTCTCCGGACCTGTAAAGAACATCATTTCTGCACACGCCGCACCTCCAGCTGCAACGCCGCGCCATACTCACCAGTCTTAACAGCATCCTTTGGGTCGGCGCTGCCTCCATCATTTCTTCGCCGAACTTTGACACCTAGGAGACAAAAGAAAACCACAAGGTGAGCCGAGGGAACCAACAAATATAATTCTTACCACCATAGACTTACCTGATTTACCACCGGAGGCATCCTTTTGTGATTCTCCATATTTTCACGTGCCGCATCTGTAAAGAGAGACAAAACAACACGTTTTCCTCGTGCAGCATTTACCGGACAGCGCCGGGTAATACAGACTCTTACCTGAGTGTCACCAGCTGCCACAAGAGCATCTTTTCACGAGCCAGCTGCAAGACAAGAAAGGAAGGGGGGAACAAGAGTGAACATCGGACATATTGAACTCTATGAACTTAATACGTACTGGTCCTCACCAGGAACCTCAGAGTCAATACTCTCCGGAACTCTCCCGAGCCTTCAAACTAGTGAAGTAACTGGAATCGACGCGCCCCAGCAAATCCACGCAGGATGGAGAGCTCATCTTTCAAGAATATAAGGTGAGATTGCTGTGAGGGCATTTCAGAGGTGATTAGTTGGGGAGGACTGTGGGGGTGCCATCACTTGAATCCACAAGTGGCTAAATCCATCTCTCCACTTGCAGGAAAATATTTCTACGGGTTAAGCAGACAAGATTAGGAGGGCAGATCCAGTCAGTCATCGCTGCACTACGCATCACGTGGGTGGAGACCGCAGCTGTCCGGGTGCCGACCGACGAACCTGTGGGAGCCAGGTGAGCGTAATACAAACACTCCAGGTGGTGGCCTCAGATTTCAAAACGTAGGGTGCCAGTCTGACTTCAATATTAATCTGAAAACATTGTAACACAGACACAGGCATTGATCGCTGTACATAAAGGAATGAAAATGCGATCGAAGGACTAATGTGCATGCTCTTACCTGCTATGAAGTTCTGTGACACAAAGTAGCGTGCAGACAGAGCACTCGTGAGGTGGTGTGACAGCCACATTGAGTGCGGTGGGGGTTGCTAAGTAACATAAACTCGCTTGCTGGGGAACTAAGAAAGGACTAGTGACACGGTATGGTGCTGAATGTTGATGAGCCAGAGCACCATCTTGGCCGACACCCGGTACTAGTGTTATATTGTTTAATAATGACTACTTGCGGTGCAATCCCCTCAATGTGCAGTGTGGAACCCTGTGCAAGGACAAGCATTGATAAGTGTGACATACGAATGCCCTGAGGGGGCAATGCCCCGAATACACATTTAACTTAATTGGTTTGAACTCCACCTTTCAATATGTAAAATTGGTGGGCATGGTTCCTAGTGTATTTAATGTTTTATTTTTGAGATTGGAGCACTTGTTAATAACGATTGGTTACTGTAAATTATAGGGGCCTACGTCTCCCGCGTTGCCGATGTACAGGCTGCTGGCTCGTTCGAGACAGCATCAAACATCATTCTAGTTGCTAGGTGATATGATGTTTGTATCCAAAGTCTTGGATTTCGGGCATGTGTATTGAAATAATTGTGGACAACAACCAGCTTTTTTGCAGCTGCTGTCAACTAAACTGCAACCATGCTGGAGACCAGCCAGGGGTGGGTCCCCTTTCAACATTTGGAAGGATGAAAAGCGTGGCTGAGGTGTGTGAACCACCACACGGGTGTTGATGCCTCAAGGCCTATGATGCTAGGAGAAAATGTAATTGTGCTGTTATGTGCAATGGGCATAATGTATGCTTACCATTCAGTTGCCAATAGTGGCTGATGAGCAGTGATGTGAACAATATTTGAACATTAATATGTACAGTGAAGGCCTGCAGTGCTGAATGTGGGGTTACCACGCCTCGGGTGCCAGCGTTTTCTCCAGCATGGTGTCCGGCATAGATTCACATGCTCATGAATATTGCCCGTCATCAGGTTGGGAATCCTCTGTAAAAGAAAAAACAGTTTCACTTTCATTTACAAACTGTCTTTCTCCTTTAAACCAATCACTGCCCTCTGGGTCATACTGCCCCATCCAATGACGGTCCTCTTCCTAAGCCCCTCCTCTGGCAGCCATCTTCAGATTTTTAATGCACGTTTCAGTGTTGGGAGTCCTCGAGTTTGCTCGGCGCTCTACTTCTATGTTTTATTCAAGTTTTCAAAAGAGCCTGTGTGCGCTCTTCTCCATCTGCCGACAGTGGGGATCCGCTGTCAATGAATTTCAGCGCCTCTCAAGGGCAAAGATCGTCAAAGATTCCAGAAGGCCGTTGGGCCTACTTTGCACCCTCCGACCGTGACTGAGGAGAAGGAGGAGGGAAGGTCCCTCTTCAAGCCCTTCCCCAAGTGCAGGCTACGGAATGTGTTTGTGGCCGCGAAGAAGCAGTCAGCTAACCCGTCCTCGTCTTCTTCGGTCCCTCCAGACAGTGAGGGAAACATGTATGCCAGGGGAAGGAAGGTGAATTACACTGCGCTTTCTACTATCAAGGTGGCCACCGCACTGGTGATCCTAACCAGGTACGACTGATAGCTGTGGTACAAGCTGGGTCTGATTTTGGAGTTCCTCCCTGACGATAAGAAGATGGAGGCAATCACTCTCTTCCAGGAAGGGGAGGTAGCGTCTTATAACGCCATCACAGTGGCGCTGGATGCCGCTGACAAAGTGTTCCGGCAGATGGGTAATGGTGTCTGCCTTCGTCAACAAGGCTGGATGAAGGCCACAAATTTCTGCTAGGAGATCCAAGTGAAGGTACTGGACATGACCTTTGACGGAGATAACCTATTTGGGAAGGACGTCGAAGAGTCCCTACGGGCCATCAAGGCGGATACAGAGACGGCCTGTTCCCTGGTACCCTCCAGCAGCAGCACTGCTCTTCTTTTCACTCCTCCAGAGGAAAGTCGAGCAGGTCTTCCAAAGTTTTCTCCTCATTGAACTGTCAGCCTTCCAGATCCATGACTCAGGAAGCCTACAGAGGCCGTTCCCAGGCCTACGGTAGTGGAGGACAGGGTCACTGTCGCCTGCAGGGCAGGGCGCTGGTGCCAAATCAAGCCTGAACCGACCAGATCGTCAGGCCCCCACCCGTACACCCCGGTGCGAGGCTGGCTGACGAAGTTAGTCAGCGAGTGGAGAAAGATCACCACCGACAGATGGGTGCTGGACGCACTCGCCCAAGGATGTACTCTGGAGTCTCAGCACATGTGTCTGCGGATCCTTCCGATGGGCTGTCAGGAGCAGCACATCCCTCAGCTCCTGGAGGATGTACGGGCCATGCTGCGAAATTTGGGCAATAGAGCTAGTTCCCCAGTGACTTCCAGATACTTTTTGGTCAGGAAGAAGGCAGGTGCTGGAGGCCCATTCTAGACCTAAGATGTCTGAACAAATACCTCAAGTCTCAAAAATTCAGGATGGTCATGTTGCAACACTTGCTCGGCCAACTGGAAAAAGGAGACTTCTTGACGTCGCTGGACCTGGAGGATGCCTACTTCCACGTCCCCATTCACAGGGAACATCGAAAGATTCTACGCTTCGTGGTGCAGGGACAGCAGTACCAGTTCAAGACCTACCTTTCAGCTTGAAGTCGGCCCCTAGATTGTTCACAAAGTGCCTGGAACCAGTGCCGGCCCATCTACGCCTACAGGGCATAAACGTATACCCATACCTGTATGACTGGCTGATTTGCACCCGCTCACAGTAGCTGGCCCAAGGGCACACAGAGACAACCGGCTACTAACAAATCTGGAATTCTCCGTCAACTATCCAAAGTCCTGCTTGACGCCATAGCAGAACGCGCTGTTCCTAGGTGCCATTATCAATACAACTGTAATATTATTACACATTAGACAATAGAAATACACTGAACAATTTGCATCTTTTGTTTTACACCTTGTAGCTGTTTCGAGAAAAATAGCCGAACTTAAGGCTTATCCCTCCTGAAGAACCCTCACTAACCATAGACGGAGAAACACGTGTCGAGGGCTATACTTTATGTTGATAAGATATTTTGACAAAGAAGACATATCAAATTTGCCAAATCTTTATGAGAATACATTTCACAAATCAAAGGAATACATTTATGCATTGAATGGATGTAATCAATGTGACATTCAACTAGAGTTGGGCACAAAACAACGGATTTCCACCTTTCTTTTTTTCCACTAATCTTTCTGATCAGCCTCAGAATAGGAATCCAGATGCAGCCTGACACATATGAGCAAAAGTAAATAACAGAGAGTACACTTATACTTAAGCAGCAGGTTCGCCAGAAGTTGCGTTTAGGCTGAAAAACTCTAAGCAATCTTAGTCTCAATACAGTGTCTTGCCTAGCGTCTCCCTCGGAGGAGAGGATAGCAGTCATTCTGGGGAAGGTGCAGCGGGTGTCGGGGACAGCCACAGTGCGAGCCATCAAGTCATTGCTGGGCATGATATCGTCTTGCATCTACCTCGTCCGGTTATGCAGGTTGCAGATGCAGCCCCTCCAGGAATTTGCTCTAACACGCCTAAGACACAGGATTCCAGACCCCACGATACCAGTAGATGGTTACCATGGACATCTCCCTAGAAGGATGGGGAGCGCACACCGGACGTCTACACGCCAGAGGCCTGTGGTTACCAGAAGAGAAGGATCTTCATATGAATATCCTGGAGTTACGGGCAGTGTTCTGGGCCCTCAAGTCGTTCCTCCCGTCCTTGAAAGGCAAGGATTTTCACAGACAACACCACCACCATGTTTTACATCAGGAAACAAGGGGGCACTCGATCCCCAGCGTCAGACCCAAAACAAATTGAATCCAATAGCCAATCATTAGTATCAAGAACACTCCACTAAGGATCCGAGGGGAATCAGGTTTTTTGCAATACAACAGTTTAAATAGACTGCTATCGATGCAGCAAAAGGAAGCCCCGTTAATCTTTGAATCACAGGCTATCAGTAATGGGTTAAACACGGATCATGAACTTCATGCGTTTATGAATTCCTAAATTGTAATACTATTTAAGCACAGTGCCTGGGGTGTCTGTCAGAAAGTCCAAACTTTTATATAATAACGCTAGCACCCGAGGGGTGGGAACCCCATATTCAGCACAGCAGGCCATCACTGTTCATATTAACGTTTAAATATTGTTCAAATCATTGCTCATCAGCCACTATTGGCAACCAAATGGTACGCATATATTATGGCCATTGCAAATAACAGCATAATTACATTTTTTCTTCAGACACCAACACCTGTGTGGTGGTTCACACACCTCTGCCCTGCTCGTCATCCTTCCAGTTTTTTGAAAGGGGAGCCACCCCTGGCTGGTCTCCAGCATGGTTGCCGTTAAGGTGACAGCAACTGGAAAAAAAGCCAGATGTTGACTGCAATTATTTCAATACATATGCCCGAAATCCAAGACTTTGGAACCAACCGTCCGGGTCTCTGCTCCCCTCCTCCTCCGAAGATACCGAGGCGGATGAGGAATCATTTAGGCTTGTTCACCAGGAGGCATATACCTATGCCGCAATTCCCTGCAAATTAGGTGTAGACAACATATTAGTAGGTGGACACAGCCCAATATCAGGTACAAGCACAGGATCTTGGTTGACTTCACAGCCCGAAGTGAACTCTGCTTGATTCATACTCTCCCCCTGCAGGCTAATAACTAATTTGAGTAGCGAGTTGTTGTCAATGGGGGGTAACCCCGAGGAATTTGCAGTTTCCTCAGAGTGCGAATCCTCCAAGAGGGTGGGGTAGGGGGCGGAATAGCCTGAGGTGTCATAACATGGCTAGTCAAGGGTTTAAAATGGTTGGTGATTTCATTCTGTGTATTGGTACTATTGTCTTGCATTCCACCCACCGACTCAATCAGCCCAGCCGCTCCGAATTTCCATCTGAGTTTATTTTTTCCATTTTTCAGTCTGGTTTGCTAATGGCCGCCTGGCTTGTATTAGTTGTGCGTTCCACACTTCGCAAGTGTTATAACTTATTGCTGGCATAACAATACTACAGAATGAGCAACAGACAACACTTACTTGTGCCTCAACAGTCTGCTGTAGCTTCTCGCGCCCACTTGTGAGCCTCCGCCAACTACCACTTTCTCACCACTTCTTCACCGCACTGCAGGCCGATTTAAAGCAGTGTACTCTATTTCCTGGTGTAGGCTCTTCCTCCACATGGACTGGCATTCAAAACAGAATAACATCCACTGCAAACCACCACTTTCTCGCCACTTCTCTACTATTATCATGGATCTTTTCTTCTGAATGATCACCATAGAGTCCGAATTAACAGCAGAAGTGTGCTTATGTGTCTTCAGTTCGGACGTGGCATTCCGTGGACGCAGCCATTCCTTTGTTTCCGCGCATGCGCAGATTGCTGTGTTCCACACACTCGCAGTGTTCAGTGCTCTATGGCAACGCTGGCTTGCTGTCTAAGTCTGGTTGTCACTTCAGCACTATTTAGGAGCCTGGAAATCACTGGTTCATTGTGTATTAACGCGGTTTGTCCTTGAACTGTATTACGCTGCAGGTATCCCCTGTGATCCCTTTTTCCTTGCCTTGCCTTCTCCTTCTTGCTGGTGTTTATCTAACCATTCCTTGGTTTTCCATCTTAGCTTCTGCCCCCTTGATCTCAGTTCCTACCATTTTGGTTCTCCTTGTTATGCTACCCTTTCTGTCTTTTATACTTTGCTTTTCCTTTCTTCCTTCCCTATCCTTTGCCTGCTACTCTTTACCAGATGACCTGAGGTTTGCCAGCCCTAATTCCAGCCATTGGTCTGCCAGCCTCCTGTTTCGGCTTGTCTTTTGCCAGTCCATCATTTTGTGCCTGCGGATCCCCCGTCTACAGAAACATCCTTTGCTGTTCATTTACACTCCAGAGACACTGCTTGGACATCAACATTCAGCTTGGCCTTCCCATTCAGTGCTTGCACTTTTCCTGCGACATGGAAATCTGGGAAGAGCCGTCCCGTGGCACGCTAATTCAGGACATCTTTAACGCTCACCTGGTATCCACAAGGACGCCACCCGACTTGGTTGGACTGCTTTCGACCTGGATTCGCCTCCCCCGGGTTCTCGTTCTGCCAAGGATCTGGAAGACAGGAGTTCGGGTTTAGCCCACAATCTCTTTCTCTCGGGGGCCCGCCGCCCATGTGAACCCGAGCAACCCCTTTAGAGTTTTCCTCACCTTGTGTTTCAATATGATGCGCTCTCCTTCCTGCAGTTATGTGCAGGGGTGCGTCGTGAATGGGCGCCTTGCTGCCAAGTTACTTCACTGGCGTGGGCCCGAGAGTCCAGACCTGCTGCGACTCCGCTCTTGAGGTAAGTCTATTGTTCTTAAATAATGTGTCCGTAATTGTAATTGCCCTAGTTAATGTCCTCCTTCTCTCGTAGGTGCAGAAGGGATGATGGAAGACGTTGAGCTGATGGAGTGGGCTGTGCTCGAGATGGTAAGTGAATGCGTGAAGCACAGCGCTATGTGCGCTTTTGCTGTTTGGCTAACTTGTATTATTCTTCACTTGCAGGCCGCCGTGATGTTCCTGGATGAAGAACGACTGGGAGGATGCGGAACGTTGAGTGGAAGATGTCCGGACAGCCGTCGAGTACCAACAGAGCGTTTCGCTAGGTAAGCGCACTTCCGAATGATGCTTGAATGAGCAGGGCGAACACTTACTAATGTTGTCCTTTTCTTTCCTCCTCCAGGATGCTGCTTTCAAGCGAGGACGAGCTTCCGAGGTGACACTGGAGCGATCGAGGAGCTGGATTGCCAAGCAAGGAAGGATGGTTAATGGTGTTCTTCTTCTCTTCTCCTTTGCAGGTGCAGGCCTGGAATGCTGAGGACAGATTATGGTGAACGTCACGCTGCGAGTGCAGAGCAACGCAAAGCATGTGCTGCAGCTCGGGCATGGCTTAAATAGTCTACAGGTATCCCAGGTGCCTTCAGGGCTGACCACACCCTAGTTGCTAGACCGCATGGTTCAGTTCTGAACTGAACTATGTGGGGGCGGCCATGTTATTCCATTCCCATTGGAAACTCCATCTGCCAAATGAGCCTGGTGCCACCACCGACTCGGTGAGTGAGAGAAACAATCAACGTGAATTGCGAGAAACCTCGCAGGGAGGTAAGCCACAAATAAGGAACTAGTATCAACATTGAAGTATAAAACATTGTTTCCGACTTTCCCTGCTAGAAATAGTGAGAGAGAGTAACACTACACGGTTACACTGCACACTCTTGCATCAGAACGCTGGTGGAGACTGTGGGCGAAAATAGCCTTTGATCCACCTTTGCACTCCCTAACAAATATTTTTTCCCTACGCACAGACACTCATAAGGAAAGCGCTGCTGTAAAGCACTATGAACCTCTAATGACTTTGTCCAAATAACGGACTTGAAATTCATGCAAGAGAACTAACCATTATTACCTTCCTCTCCTTGCCCTGGATCCCGACGCTTTCACCCGGCAGCCAAGTGCGGTAGCAGGGAGGGACGTGGCTGGTGAATGGGGTGACGGCAGGCTGGCCTGAGCCGACGTGGGGCGTATGACTGACAGCGCCGGGCAATGAAAGAACAAAGGATAGAGCAGCACAAAGACCCCCTGTTACCAAAGATTGACTGTTACCATTAAAACTGGAAGGAAAGTCATATGGTTCCCGGAAAGAAGGAAAGCCGATATAAAGAAAAAGCAACAGAAAACGGGAAATGCAAATGACACCGCTTCAGATGAGGCTGCGAACAAAGACCATGTCAACCCCTGACCTAGCTATAACATGCCCAAAGGAGCAAGAAAAACATGAGGCCGCACCACAGGACTCACCAATCCTACCACATGAGGACCTTACAAATGAAAGCGGCCCCAAACCACAACAGCACAGCGCGCCCCAACCTCTGTGCCAAAAGCCTCCACTAAGTTGCCCTGATAAAGAACACATCGGGTATAAATCCCTGCTTAACACGGAGACACAATACCAGAATACACCGATAAAAGAGAAGTGGGATCAGAAACAAACAATGATGTCGACTCATGAACACGAAAGTACAGCCACGATAGCTGCAACATGCGCACAAGACACCAAGAAGAGGCTAGCTGAGCTAGTCACTCCAGTGCTCTGCAGGGACAAATGAACAAAGATAACGGATGCTAAATGTGCTGATGACTGCGAGTTGGGAAGCAAACCCTTTCCAATGATGGATACAAGTGACAAGATGCCCCTCCCTCCTGTTGAACAGGAAATAGATACACAACTGATGGGCACTTCTAATGGACATGTTAATGGAAAACAATGGGATCTACAATTGAAAGAGACAGAAGAATTAACCCAGCAAGATAAAGCAAAAATAGCCAGAAGGAAATGGCAATCTTTATACGAGAGCCGAAGGCACTCCCAATTGCCACCAAAAAGGACGGCCGACCAGCTGAATCCAAAAGCAGCGCAGCGCGACTCTCACTAGATATTGCAGAAATTGAAAATCTAATGAAAAATCACGAAAAAAGAAGGGACGTTTTTGGAAACAGACAGTGCTCTGGGACGCTACCTGCCACGGATATGTCGGCCCCTGATCGAACAACTGCCAGAGAACAAGTCTACAGTGAACAGAAACTTAAATATAATCAAGCAAGTGCCTATAAAAAGAGCAATCCATGCATGAAATACACTATAATGATACAGGAATGTATCACCAAGAGGATGAACCCGCACAAAACAAATGCAGATGTGAGACTGCTTACAACAATGAAATGGCATCAATTCTAACGTCAATGCTAGACCTTCAAAATATGTTAATCACAACTACATCACAATCATTGATCCCATACATGAAAATGCAAGAGGCGCTAGTGGAGATGATAAAGGATCAAGCAAACGTACTCGCGTTAATTCATTTCAAACAAATGTATTCAGAAACATGCATGAATAAAATACAAGAACGCCTAGAAACAGAAGCTCAAGCTAGCCATATGTGGCAAACACGTCGGTTTGATATCGCATGGAGCGACAGAGCGGAACAAAACAATCTGACGCATGCTCTGATTACTATGAAGACATCAGACAACAGACTGCAGAAAGCCACCATGAAAGAAATGCCAAAGTGCAAACGAGGAAACGACTCAGCGCCAAGTTGGACATCTGGTGATGACAAATCCAAGGGTGGAAATAGCACCCAGGACTCAATCAAACCTCCAGCACACTGCGGACGAGAATTTAATTGATTTGAGCGAGGAAGCAATTCTATCGCCAAAGGCTGACAACCAAGCGAAGATGACCATATAACTATGGAGAATAATGAGAGAATAAAGACGAAACATAAAGGGCCGGAAGCCTATGGGATCTTCACTAAGGGAAATAAACCAGCAACGGCAAAAGAAATAACAAAAAGAGGGACTAACGCAAAAGAAAAGACAAACAGGATCACGTGCGTTTCTGCGAAATTTAACAATCCCAGCAAAAGAGAGTCAAGAAAACAAGGTAAAGATAAGCCAGCATAAGTCCAAGACATCACAGCAGGAAATGACTGCTGACGAAATCCCAAAAGTGAATGAAAACACAATTGAATGCAACTCTGAAGAGATAAGAATAGAAGAACTGATGGAGATGTCAATATATATGGAAGAAGTGAATGAGCAATCCGAGGAAGCGCAAATTGAAATGAGTCAAGATTCAATGATCATTCTGGATCAATATGGCAAAAGTCGCTCCCAAGATACCCCAAGAATTGATCTAACACTCGATGACATATCGAACTGTGAATTTGAAGATGAATCAACAGAAATGTCAGAGGAAAATGAAAAGACAATGCAAGATGAAAGCTCTTATTAGATGCATCTGCCATTAGATCGTCAGGAAATGAGAAAGGGACCAAGAAATAACTCAAAGGAAGATTGTGAAAGGATACTAAAACTTCCAACTTTTGTTGACCCACAAGAAAAATCCAAAGGAAAGGAACACAGGATAAAACTACGAAGAATAGCGACGCAATGTGACAACCTAATATTGAATAGAACAAACGTCCTACGGCTATTCCATGTCATACTGTGATGTGGAAGCAGTGGTGGCCGCCCTGGATCCCGGGAGAAAGGAGGTGTTAGGGAGAATTCTCATTCTATGGATCATTTCCCTTACCTATAGAGTCCCCCAACAGCTTTGCTGGATTTGAAGGGTTTGTTTTTTTCTCCTGACTCTTTTTTCCCCACTCTTAGGCATATTTGCTATGTGTGTTCTAGGCTATTTTTAGTGTTTAATGTCTATGGGGTTTATCCACCCTCATAGGAACCATCTTTATGCACATGTGTTACACAGCACCTTCAGTGCAGTGGCAAAGGGGCATCGTAGCGACCCCCAAACATAGACTCCATACCCTGGGACTGACTACTGTCTCGCAGGGCATGTAAAGTCCCCATTGACTTTACTAGTCAATTTTTATGAACTAAACCAGTACAACCCATCTTACTATGGAGGTACTGGGAAGGGTTAATAGTTTTTCCCTGGTGTTCATTTTCGGGAGGGTACTGTACAGTCCCTAGCTCAAAAGTTTCTGGCTGGTGGCAGTGGTTACTACCAAAAATATTGGACCGCAAATATTTCCCTATGGGATTTTCCCATTGTTCGAGGCTACCATATTTTCTGACAGCCTCTAACATACCACCAGTTTATTCTTATATTAACTTTACTCCGGTAGGTTTTATTTGCCAAAACTTTTATATAAATTCTTTCTCATGCCTTTCTCTAAACTCCTAACCCAGGTCAGGGATCCTTTGTTCGTCCTTTTGGCGGGCTTCTGCCAAGAAGCTGTTACGCTCACCTGGCTCCCACAGAGGCGTTGATCTGAACTGGACAGCTGCGGTCTCCACCAATGTGATGCCTAGGGCCGAGATGATGGACTGGACTGGCCCACCTAGCTTCGTTTGCTTGGCCCATAGGAATATTCTTCTGTAAATGGAGAAAGGGAATTAACCACCCGAGGGGTTGAGCGTAAATCCCCTCACCCCTGCTGTTCTCCCCACAGATCACCTTTGATGTCCCCTCTTATAGTCTCACCTGATGGTTTGAAAAGATGAGCTCTCCATCCTGCATTGAGCGCAGGGGTGCGTTGATAACCAGTTGCTTCACTGGCTCGAAGGAATTGGTGAGTTCCAGAACAATATTGACTCTGAAAAATATGTAGTTCGTAAGAGTTCACATGTCTGACTTTCACTCTTTTCCGATTCCTTGCAGTTTGCAGCTTGACCCCAGCGAAGAGTTCCTCGTGGTAGCTGACAAAGTTCAGGTAAGGATTTGGCATATCCTACACAGTTCAATAAAATAAGGCCAGAATGTAACCTGTGGCTTGCTCCCTTATTCAGGTGTGGAGAGAAAATATGAAGTTCGGGGAATAATGCCTCCGGCGGTAAAATTAGGTAAGTCTATTGTGGTGAGAAGAGTTCCCCTTGTTTGTCCCTTCGTCTCACCTTGTTGTCCTTTTGTTCCCCTTAGGGGCCGGGGTACGGCAAGGATGCAATGGGGACTGCGCCGACCCGCGAAGAGGAACAGTACCCCCGGCAGTAATCAGGTAAGTCTATGGGGGTAGTTACTATCGCCTCTGTTTATTCCCTTGGCTCACCTTTGCTGTTCTTGTGTTCCCCTTAGGTGCCAGAGTGCGACGGGAACGTGCAGAAGGATGCAGTGGATCGTGAGGATGCTGCGAAGGCCGGTGACTTCAGCGCGGCGGTGCAGCAGGCAAGGCGGAGCGCGTAAAGGCTTCTTTCTTCCAGCTCGAAGGCGCGGTGGATCCGGAATTCAGGTAAGGATCGAAGGTTGTGCTCTTATTCTAACCTCTTCTCCTTCTGTTCCTCCCTTTTTCTAGGAGCTGCAGACTCGAGGCGGGCGTGGCAGAAGACTGGATGCAGGCTTGCAGACATGGTGAGCGTTACGCTGCTGAATGCAGAATAACGCAAAGCATGTGCTGCTCTTCGGGCGTGGTTTAAATAGCCTCCAAAGTAGTCCCAGGTAAGTATTTCTCCCCAGCTCCACCCGAGTAAAAAATAGTTCCTAGGTAAAATAGTCAATTCCAAGCCTCATTTGGCTTGGAGCTCTGCAGCATGGTCTGCATCAGGTAAGCTTGCAGCATGGTCTGCATCAGGTAAGTTCTACTCTATGAGCCTGGCGCCATAGGCGCCAGGACTGACTCGCCATAGGCGCCAGGACCGCACCCAAACAGCCCATAGCAGGGGTTTTTGGGCTGGCTCAAAATAACTTGATGCCTGCTTCCGGGGTTGCTGGACCTGGTCTGGTTCCCCGGGGGTAGGCATCATGACAGAAGCCCTCCTTTCGGCGCCACTGAATCTGGGGTGGGTCCATTGTGTAGGAGGGGGAGTAGGACCCCTGGACAGGGTTGCCGCAGCAACTCATGTCACACTCTGCCCTGATAGGCTGGAGGGTCTCCCGCCAAGATGACCACTCCACTGTGTGAGTGACAGCTAGGCTGTACGAATGGGGATAATTTTGCATAAAAGCAGGGTCCTGAGGACTGGAAGAGCAAGAGGTTGCCACTGGAACTGAGGAACCGAAGAGGAGAGAAGCCAAAGACATCTGCAACGACTGAACCACCGGTGAAGCCCTGTTGCAGCGTCTCACCACTTTTCTCCACACGACGAGAGGAGATCTTCATCTGAAAGAGCCTTCTTCCCTTGAGCTGGTGGGGCCAACCAGTTTGCCAATCGCCTTCTTGGACCTGCCTTGGTCGAATCGCCAGTGCCCAGCACTTGGAGGCCGGATAGCCAGGCAGCCATCCACCCGGACCGCGATTTAAAGGAGCGTACCTTTATCCGTTGGGCAGCACCGCGGCTGGTTTCATCCCTGGGTAGTGCAGTAACTCGAACCTTCCTCTACCACGAGAGCCTCTCTTCCTCTGCTGGATCCCTGAACTGCAGGAACTACCAGGAACAACCGCCACCACAGGAGCCTCTTCTTCATTTTAAGGTACTTTGTTCCACCAGACCTCCCTTTTCGGGTGGTAGCGCTAAAGGTGTTTTAAATCCTTTACCTACCTTTTGGGCTGGCCACCCCTATCGTCTAACATTGTCTTTCGCCTCCTGCATCCACCTTTTCGAATTGTTAACCAAAGACTTGACTGCAGCTACAAGAACATTTTGCTCCTGGGCTCTTTGCCCTGTACCACTGACTCTGACACAGACCTATTGACTCTGGCTGAATTTGTTAGAACTGCCTTCTCTAGATTGCTTCTCAACTATAACTGTGTTGATGCACCTAATTCTTCTAACCACCTTTTCCTTCCCACTTTTAAAACTTGTGAAGTGCCATTTTGCTCGGTTTTCATTTAAGTATTCTCTATGCTAAAGTACTGCCTTGCCTAAACTTGTTCACAAACTTATTGGGAAGTGTTGCTAGTGTTAGGCAGAAACCTGTGCAGTTCCCTTAGGGACCACTGCAAAAGATTTAAGACTACAGGTGTTTGGCAGTAAACCCACTTGGTAGCAGTCTGTACCACACAGATTCACTTGGTAGCTGTGGCTGAGCAGTCAGACTTCCCTCAAGAATAGTTAGGCAGTATGTAGAGTATACACAATAGGTACAGAGATACAGTAGCACAAACAAACACTGACCAGAGCTTTGGTGTAAAAGTATATAATTATTTATTTAAAGACACACTTGTAAATTACACTAGCAAAAAAGAGTTAAGTAAATTCAGCACACAGTCACTATTATATATATACAACCCTAATTACTTATTAGACAAGTCTTAATGAGAAACACCACTTATTTTCGGACAGAGGTGAGCGCTTAACATAAGATGGCACTCTAATAAGTTATTAAAAAGGGAGGGAAAAAGGCAGAGTTATGGAAGCACTCAAAATGCAATACTTTTAGAAGAACCACAGTAAGGCAGGATAGGCAGAGTTATACTGGAGAGCAAGGAAGTCAATTGCAAGGCCCACTCTTATGCCCAAAGAGTCTTGTAGATAGTTCGCACACAAAGAATGAAATTAAAGTCAGGAAAAGTTAGCTAGGTTGTCCCAGGCCAGCCCAGGTTAGAAAGTCGAGGCTTTACTGTCACCCCGAACGATCTGTCGCAAGGGAGGCCAGGCGGGACACAGTACCTTAAGTGTGAAGGAAGCTCCAGCAGGGGCAGTTGTTCCTGGCAGCGGGAGCAAGTTGGTGTTTCGTCCAGAGGAAGAGGAGGTCTCGCCGTGGAGGAAAGATGAAGGTCGTTGCACTGCCAGGGATGAAACCAGCCGCGGAGTTCTTCGGTTAAAAGGTACTACCCTTCTCTTCGCAGTAGTGGTAAGCTGTGGTATTCCTGTTGCCGGGGTGCTTGGCACAGGCAAGGCGGCCACGAGATGCTCCAGGAAGGTGAAAAGAAGGCAAAACTGGTTATCCCCACCAGTCAAAGGAAGAAGACTCTCCGGACTGGAGATCTCCTCTGTCGTCGGAAAAAGTGGTGAGATGGTTCCGCAGGGCTCCACCGGTGGTGTTGTTGTTGCAGGTCGGCTCAGCTTCTCCCTCTTTGAATTCTTAGGTCCTGTGGCGACTTCTGAAGTTCCAGTCCCCAAAGCCCTGCTTTTATACAGAAAACCCCCATTCATTCAGTCTAGCTGTCAATCAAACAGGCTAAGTGGTGAGCCGGCCGGCTCACCACTTGGGCCAATCACACAAGAGTGCGACTTGAGTTGCCAAGGCAACTCAGTCCAGGGTGCCTAAACCCCCTCCCACACTCCCCGTGGTACCCAGACAGAGTGGCACCACTTTTGGAGGCTTCTGTGGAGAGGCCCGCCAAAAAGTGGAACAAAGGGCTCGACTTGGGTTGGAGTCACAGAAGAGAACACAAACGCCATTTTAGAATCGAGTTCTGGCAAAAAATACCAACCGGTGAATTAATATTAAATAAATAAACCAGCGGTATGTTTGAGGCTATAGGAATTAAATAATTAAAGTTGGTAGACTCGAACAATGGGAAAATCCCATAGGGATATATTCGCGGTTGAATATAAAAAGTAGTATCCACTGCCACCAGCCAAAACTTGATCAGGGGGGACGGAGACATGCCCCCTCGAACAACAGACCCGGGGCAATCGAATTGCCCCGACCAGTACGTCCACGATATGGTGGTTTGTACTGGTTTCTGTTCATAATTTGGGACTAGTAAAGCCAATGGTGACTTTACATGCCCTGGGAGACAGTAGTCAGTCCCAGGGTATGGAGTCTATGTTTGGGGGTCGCTACGACACCCCTGGGTTACGGCACGGAGGGTGCTGTGTAACCCACATCAAAAACACATGAAACCCTATGGAGTAAAGACCCCATAGCCCCTAAAACACATGGAAAGACACAGGAACACCTCAAATCATGTCTAAGAGTGGGAGTAAAAAGAGTCTCACTCTTAGCAGGAGAAAGAAATAAACCCCAAAAAATCCAGCAAAGCTGCTGGGGGACTCACTAGGTTTGGGAAATTAGCCTTTACAGAGAATTCTCCCTAACAGCTAGGGTGCCTAAGAATGTATTCCTGTATAACTTGTCCTTCCCCCCCTTGTGAGAAATTGCTAGAGTGCCATTTGTGTTTGGTTTTCACTGTGCCGTTTTGCTCAGTTTTTACTCTTGCTCAAACTTGTCTACAATTTAACTAGGGAGTTGTGTATACTTTTCTTGACTGATTTTAACTTGCTTTACTAACTGTGATTAAGGTGTTGAACTAGAAGTGTGTAAAATAAATATATATATTCTTTTTAATACAAAGCTTTGGCCAGTGTTTCCTTGTACCCTAGTGCTGTAGCCCTATTGTGTAAACCTGAATACTGCTCATCTCCCTCTTAAGATAAGTCCGACTGCTCAGCCACAGCTACCAACTAAATCTTTGTGGTACGGACTGATACCAAAAGGGATTTATTGCTCTCACCTGTAGTCTTAATCTTCCGTAGTGCTCCCTAAGGGAACTGCACAGGATTCTGCCTAACAGGAGGGGGTTGCGGAAGGGGCCAGCCGGGTTCCAATGCTGGCCTTTAATGAAAAGGAAAACCGGATAAAGACTACAGATCCCAGAATGCCCCACGGAATACTGCATCAGGGAGGGGGCACACCGATGGGAAAAGAAAGAAAAATAAGGAAAGGGAAAACCGGGTTTCCTTATCGTATTAGATCAACCCAAACAGAAACAAAGTACAGGGTTAACCCACAGCGGGCGGAGCAGGGAGGAGGTGGGGAATCAGGGTCAGGTGGGGAAAAACCGTTGCTTGGAACACCAGGGGCTGATTACGGGGTAGGAGTGGGGCCAGGGTTAAATGCAACTCCAAGAGACTCAGGAGGGGTCTTCTCTTGCAGGAACAGCACGTGGCAGTGGGCGCCGCACCCGAATGGAGTGAGACCAGCGGAGAGTACGAGTGGGCTTACTAGGAAGAAGCGGAAAACCCACAGATTGACGCTGTACCTTGTCCGAGGCTCAAGACAGCATTCCAGTGGAGAAAACCGGCGACCGGAGGAAAAGTATTCCGAGGTGTGAAGTGTGGACAATTGCAATTTTTTCATTTTCGTTTCCACGGCCAGCGGACAGGTTTGAAGGGTGAAAGCCTGTACATGCCGGGGTGTTGTAAGAGACTATTTTGGGAATTATAAAAGCATAACAGTTTAAAGTGCGAGTAAAGCAAGTCACAGCGCCAGTGCATGCAAGGTGAAAGGAACTGTCATCAGTTGGCTGAATTTAATGACCTGTGAAAAGTGTTAGTTGTGAAAATAAACAACTGTGAAAGAAAAACCTTGTTTGTCTCCAGCTGACTACATAACACATACCTAATATGAAAGACATAACATCAAAAGACATAGAAACCATACAATTCATTGACGATGCAATAATGGATCAAGTCTGGATAGACTTTACCGCTGGAAAAACACTTTGCTTAATGATGGAAAATAAGCCCCAATTCCATCAACTAGGATTCGAACTGATGCTGAACGAAGAAAATAGCAACTCTGAGGGGAAAAAACAAGCAAAGTCATATGCCCACGGTTATTCAAGTCCAAAGGTCTGCGAGAACTACAACTCAGACGAGCACCAGAGTAGGTCCTGTGAGTCCAACAAAAAGAGGAGAAAAATCGAGAGTGAGGGAGATGATGATAAACGCACTAAAAAACAATATGAGACACATACTAATGACGGCCATGGAGACAACTGGATGATACAACATCGAATGACCGTGATATGTACAAACAGCAACTGTAACAATCAAATAAAGCTAAGACATCGACAATCTCACTCTGCTCATGGAACACACAGGGACATAGACATTTATTCAGAATAACTGACCACAATCTCAATAATCACAACCTAGTCTGTATACAAGAATCCTGGCTATCTGAGCAACCGATATGCGATGGATATACAGTCCTAATGAATCCAGCTATTCAAAGGAAAAGGTCCGTCCATCCGCTGGACTTGTAACAATGGTTAAAAATGGGACAAATATTGAAATAATTTAATCTGAAAATGTGCACCCATAGGCACAGTTAACGATCGTCAAACAAACGAGATGTAGCCTTGTGAAGACATTGTCGAAAGCCCAGCCCAACCAAAGCTGAAACATGGGGCATAATGAATTTGTATTGGAATCCAATGGCCATGGCTGAGGAAATCTTTATCGAAACAGTCTTCTCAGCAATTGATCAAGCAAAGACGAAATACATTGATATAGAGTTTATCATTTGTGGAGACTTAAATTTCCACCTCTGCGATATCAATGGTGATGAATTTGAAGAAGATAAGCTACAGTCTCGAGCCAAAAACTGGAGCAAAGGAGTAACAAATAGGAATATGTTCAGATCTGACGGCCTCAATATTAAAACCACAGGTCGCCCCATAGACACCTGGGCGCGAGGGAGGATAACTGCAACAATTGATTATATTTTTCTGTCAAAAGGAATTTACGAAGAAATCAGCAGCAGCCGAAACCTCAAAACTAATAGCAGCGATCATTACCTCATGATAAGAGCCTGGCATTTCAAACACCTAAATAATGAGAAAAGATGCCTACCACCAATGGAGATCAACAAAGGTAGGAATAGATTAAGGATCAGACAAAGTATGCTAGAAAAGCTATCGAATATCCTGCTGAATTCCGAGATGGAAGTCACACAAAAAATGAACTATGAATGGTTTCTTTATCCATTCAGGAAACCAATGAAAACAAATCAAATTGCAACACGTAAACATATCCATGCATATAACCCCAAGGTGGCAGAAAAGAAGGAATTGAGGCAGAATATAAAATGGTTAACAAGACAAAATCTGTGTGATAAATATAAACAAATCAGATTGGCAAAACAACGACACAAAAATTGGCTGAGAAACAACAGAATGAACGTATTACAAGAAAACGCAGAAAAGATGCTACAAATCCTGAAAAACAGTAACACGAGGTAATTGTGGTCCTTACTAAATGGTCAGAGGCTCACACAAGACTCAATGATTGCCAATGTACCTGAGGCTAGCTGGACGGAATATTGTACGGAGCTAAACAGACTCCGCCCAAAGAAAAATGAGCATACACAGCAAGTGAAGAATCCAACATGGCAACTTGACTGGGAGCTCTGCGATATACAGAAGGCAATCCAGAGTCTAAATACATCCAGAGCGCCAGGCCCCGATAGCCTCTCCAACATGATCATTAAGCAGAACCGAGCTATTTGGGGATCAATATGGGACTGCATATTCAAGTTAATCCAGAAGACCAAGAACATTACAGCAACATGGCAGCAAGCTACCCTAATCCCTATATTCAAACAGGGGTCAACTAAAGAGCCAAGAAACTACCGTTCGCTTGCTCTATTGGTCCCACTTGGGAAGATTTTTGCGAAACTGCTACTTGAGAGACTGAATTGCTAGGCGACAAAGGAAATGGAATACACCACTAGACAAACAGGATTTGTGAAATCTATAGAAACGAACATCAACCTTTTCCCAAAACATGAAGCCTTAAAATCGATAACACAGCTCTAGGCAGCCTTCCTGGATCTAAAGGTAGCTTTCGACTTGGTGAACAGAACTTGCCTATCGAATAAACTGAGTTCATGGGGCAGTCCGAGTAACATCTTAGAACCCATCAAATTACTATATGAAAACACCACCATTAGAATCAGAATGTCCAGGGAAGGTATACTTACGGATTCTATCAAGACATGGAATGGCCTGAAACAAGGCTGCTCCTTGGCAGCAACGCTTTCATTTATTTACAGCTGATTTTGAAGCAAATATTTACACGCAGCTGATGAATCCACCGATACTCAACAACAAAAGAATACCGTGCATCATGTATGCAGATGATATTGTACTACTAGCCAAAACGCCAAGAGGGCTGCAGATTGCACTTCAGAAACTAGAGGAATACATGATGAAAAACCAGCTTGAAATAAATGTTCAAAAATAAAAAAACAATGCCCCTTATGCAAAACAAACAGAAAGGAGATAACATCTCTTTCTACATCAGGAAGGAAGAATTGCAACAAGTAAAGAAGGTAAAATACCTTGGAGTATGGCTAACGCAATCTCCCTCAGAGAAAGAATGGTCTCAACATCTTAAAGCTAAAGCGCTATTGCTAGCGTGACAAGCCAAAATACTCCACCAGAAATTCTGAAAGTTTTCACTGGCCCCACTAATAACGTTCTACAGACAAAAAGTAATGCCAACTTTAAAATATGGCGCAGAAACAATGATAAATGTCGAAAACACCATCTGGCAACAAACAGAAGGAATCTTTTGGAGGAAAGTACTAGCTCTACCAGCGTCATTTCCAATGCTGCGTATCCGCGCAGAGCTTGCGCTACAATCTTTGGTCTCAACTGTAGTATGGAAACAACTCGATCTATACAGAAAAATAATGTGCGACACATATGTTCCACCACTTGAAATCCTACGAAGCAGGAAAAATGGAAGTAATGAACAACCATTGGACATCTGGAAAAAAGTCTGCTGAGGCTAAAAGAGAAGCAGCAGGCATTTCACTAGACATTCTGCTCAACCGACCGCAAAAGGCAAAAAAGAGAATTGCAGACAATGATTGGATACAGACGAACGCCACGAAAGCCACGTACCAACATGATCTCCCATTCAAATTGGAGGTCAGATCTATTAACAAACTGCCATCATACTTAAAGATATTTCCATCGTGTAAGATAAGGAATACTTTTTTTTGTTTTATTTTTTATTTATTTATTTCTTTTTTTCAGGTTTCTCGATAAGGAATACTTTTATGAGATTGCGGTTAAATAGCTTACCAACACGTGAAATCATGGCATCTAGGAAAAAAATTCCAGGAAACCAAAAACACTGTAGGTTTTGCAATGACAAAGTGACAATTGAAAGCCTGCACCATATTCTTATGATATGTCCCGCTTTAATCGAAAAAAGAAACCTATGTAGAAGATGGTTTATGAACAACCAAACACAACTCTCTCCTGAAGATCGATGGGCCCAAATACCATCGGGAAACAGTAAAAAACGATTTTTGCAGTGGTCTGTTTTTGGAATCAAATCATGGATAACATTCAACTTGGATGAAAAACAATAAGGACAATGGAATTAGGAGAAAGAAAAGAAAGAAACAGCCTCAAGATGAAGGACTTGATTTGACATTTGTGAATATGATGCTATGAACAAAGAGATATGTATGATATTATAATAAGATGAAAGGTTTGATTTGAAAACCAAAACATTTTAATTACAAAAAAAACATTCCAGTTAAATCGTGGTGGGTCTTGGGTTGTTTCCTTGCATTACACTTACTCCTGACCTTTCAACACAAGACAGTCTGGCTTCTCCAACGCAACCATCTGGTAAATCAGGTACGCAGCACAAGCAAGACACATTGCTTAAGAGTAGCAAGTCTTCATCGACTTGCACCAGGATGTCTCCTAGCCCCACCGGGCTGGCATCTACCATCAGCTCTGTGAGCCTTGTCGAGTCATAATATGCCATGTTGTCTGCTGAATATATTCTCTATCGGATACATTCAAATGCCTCCTGCCATACCTTGGACCACTAGAATGAGACGTGTTGTTTTGTGAGAGCTCTCAGTGGTTCGCTGACTGTCACAAAGTGTATCTTGTGCGATAGCTGGCGAGTCCTAAGAACGATCCCAGCTGTGAGAAACCAGAAGGTGTCTCGCCCGCTAGTCCCCAGGGATCTGTCATCCAGGCGGCCAGGACACGGCCATCGCTTTTGGATCCAGTTCCTGGGGTGGACCAGTGTGGGAGGATCACCTGGGTGAGGGGTCTTCGGAGAGTAAGAGTGGTACACCGGATGGTGAGGCGCTGTATCCCTCCCCTCGTAACACCTTTACCACATCCTACCACGTAGAATACATGGGAACTTTACCCTCCCCCTTCCCCTTCACAAACACTTCCACATAGACAGCCCGCTCTGGGAGAACACAGACTCCGACCCAAGCAGTGTACCTGACATGTCCCGCTAATAAGGTCAGGCGAAGGCAGGCAATTACTGACAATCACTCGCACCTGACTTCCATTAAAATTCCCCACACGGATGAAAGGCATAACACGAGAGCACACTCTGAGCGAAGCAAAGCAACCGAAGGAGCAGCAGTTTTGAGAAGGCAGCTGAACGAGGGGAGAAAGATAGCAAACCAAGAAGGGTTTGCAAGGAAGGAAATACCCTTGATCTTTCCGACAGGAAACCATTACTTTCAAAATCCTGGGAGATCAGAAAACATAAGGCCAGGAAACCATGCTAAAGAATCCTGCATTGTGTGTCAGAGATACCAAAGGCCGTCCTGCGTAGCTGACCAAGTCGGGGAGAAGCTGCAGCCTCCATGGTATCGTCCTTGGCTCCAAGAACAAAGTAGCGCCAGAGAGATCAACACAGCAGGTGAGTTGGGGAGGCCGATGCAAGACTGGTCTGTGTTGAAGTCAAGGTTGCATGCAGCAACATTGTATAACGAGTGCAGGAATGAACATTGTTAAACGCATGTGATGAAAGACGCGAGTAAAGCTGAACTGCTGATGAATGTTTGAAGTTTGAGAAGGAAAGATACGATACCAGTGACAGAGTGGTCTGGCGCCACGTGGGTGCTCAATCGAAGGTCCCTGTAAAGGTATCCAGCCAAGAGGTGGCAGAAATGAAAGTAAGAACATTGTGTAAAGTCAATCGAAGTGATCCTGCAACGGTTAAGCAAAACCCATTGCACATTCGAAAGTCTTTGAATTTTGATATCAAGAGGAAAACGTAGAAAGTGAGATTGCATGGTCCGAGCGCGAATGAGAGAGACCAAGTGGGAATATTGTCCTGAAAAGATCTGAGCCCGAAGGAGGGACATCCATGGTCCGAGCCTGAACGAGGGAGATCAGTTGTGAAAAATGTGGTACTAAGGGGTCCAAACCTGAAGGAGAAAGACCCATGATGACTATTGAGAACGAGAACTTGTATATGGGAAAGCCCTGATAAGAAAGGAACTTTTGGTGCTTATTTGTTGGGACAGGCCCTCTGCAGTAAGAGACTGTTATTGGAAATAAAGCTTTGGCAAAAGACCTCGATACCTTTGCTTTGAACCGTATCCTCATGGCAGAGAAGCCAGAGTGTGTGTAAAGCTCGAACGTGCCGCATTGCCTCATGTTGAAAACGCAGGGAAGAGAAGCCAACTGCTCAACTATCCTGACATATTATTTCTTGAACACCTTTTTCTTTTTGCATACACAATTGCCCCATACCCTTTTGTATTTAGAAGTAAGGATTGGTAATAGGTTTATTAGCAGAAGCATTTTTATTTGGACAGACTTTACTAGGACTGTGTTATTTTTATTTGATGGTCGTAGCTTGCTCCCATCTTTAGATTTAGGATTAGATAGGCGTTTAACCAACCCATTGAAGTTCAATTAACACCCTTGAACAGTGATCACTTGTGTCTGTCTTCACTGTTGATACCATGCCATCCTTACACTGCTCAGATCTGTTCATGGGTGGAGGTGTTTTGTCTAGAACCGGCACCTTCTATGGGTCTTGTGCCATTCCCTGCACCAAGAAGATGTGCCCAGAAAATCTGAGTGTGCCATTCCAAAATTCACATCTGTCCTTGATGAGCGTGAGGTGAGCCGATTCCAGTGCTATGCATAATATAGCTAGGGTGTTGTCATGTTGTTCTGTGTCCCTGCCAAAAATCTGAATGTAATTGCAATAATTTAGACAGTTGGAGATGTGATTGATGGCATTGTGGATCCCGGCCTGAAAGATCTCAGCTCTGGGCGACACCCTGAAACTGAGCCTCTTATATCGATATATTCACAAAAGCGGTGATGTACCGTGACTTCAGGCTCAATTCCAGCAGATGATAGCTCTTATTTAGGTCCGATTTTAAGACTTATACCCCAATCAGTAAATGTATCATGTCCATTATACGGGGGCCTGATGCTGCTCCCTCATAATAGCCTGATTGGGTCTTGTCGTGTCCACACAGAGTTTGATGGTATCTGACCCTTTTTTAGGTATAGATACAATGGGAGACACTCAGGGAGTTGGTCCTGTCATGGGCCCTGTAATGTCATGCTCCAGAGGCGTGTGCAATTATTGCACTTGGCACTCTATATTCACTGGTATGCCCCGTGAGTAGTTAGAAATCTGAGGCGGACAACTTGGTTAATGATTTTCAAAAGAAGTCATTTTATTAACTTAAAGTGGTTCGATAAACGCCTCACTAGCCCTAACCTAACAAGGATTTCCCTACCTATCAAAATAACTAGAGGAAAACACTCTAACAAAAGGAATGTGTCCCTCACACTTGTAAATACATCAAAATCATAAAAGTAATCAACGGCAATTCAAATGTGACAGAAATAACAGTTATAGTCAACTTAAATCTAATAACTGTGTATCCTTTTAACATGGGTTGGAATCCCTTCCCCAGATTTAAAGCAGGAATTTTAATCAAACTTCAAATAAGAAAGTTCCTTTTTGTAACCAAGTTTTGATCATAAAGTTTGTCTTGCTCCAAAAGTCTTTCACTTGGACTTTAACCAATAGGTCAGACAGATAAGTTTTTATCGCTCCAAGCACAGACAAAGGTTCAACGTAATTTCTTCTTAAGAAGCAAAGCACTTCCACAATGTTTCTGTATCAACAACAGTGTTTTTGTCAGGATGATTCTACCATGGGAGCTGTCTTGGGAAGATAGCTCAGGAGCAACATACTCGCCTTGGAAGCAAGACGACACAGAGGCACACAGGTTCGATCCCCGGTCTGCGCTTAGAAACCGATGGGTATTAAGCGCTTTATAAATAACCAATCATATCTTATCACAAGGAAAAAACTTAAGTGGTCTAGCCATTTCTTCTTGTATGGCAAATCCCTTGTTGTATTAATGAAAGTAATCCAAAGAGCCAAATAATGTGCTGCGTGAGATATGAGAAAAACAAACATGTATTATAACTGCCAGGGCAGGGAAATATCTAGCAGACATTCAAATTCTAGTAGAGCAAATGCATGGTTTTATCATAGTTAAAGAAAGGCAAAAAGGAAAAAATTGTTTCCAGCTTTCTTTAATCATTGGTTGGTGTGAGTTACAGTATATGTGCTTCCATTCCTTACACAACTTCATTGGCCTATTCTAAACAAGTGCTAACAGTGACGTACATATTGGTTAGCTCATGTCCAGTGAGGTCATCCTCCTTCTAACATTCCCTAATTGGATGGTGAGTGTTAAAAGATGTAACAATCTAATTTGGTTTTCTTTTGGCTGTTGTAGGAGGAGTAGATATGGAGTGAGTAAGCAGAGAATTCTCAACCAATCATAATGCGAGTTGTGACAGTGTGACGCAGAATTATAACATTTAAATTCATTCCGAATTGATCTAAGCGGCTGGCTTCAAAATAGAGCTGTGTAAATACTAGGAAACATAATACTTGGATAGATAAAGCTGTGATGGTGGCAATTCAGCTAATCCTTAGTGTCTGGGAGACTAGAAAGAAACCTACTGTTGAGGACTGGTTGGTGGGGTTACAAATTTTATCCAAGAATGAAAAGATTTCAATGAAAGATAAAGTTAAAGAGGATAATTATATTTCATTATGGGGGCCATTTAATACCTTATACGAATGAAGAAACGGAATGATGGTGGGGAAGTGAGAGAGAGGTGTGAGAGAGCCCCCCTTTTTGTATTATTATTTATTTTATTTCTTTTCTCTTTTCTTCTTCTACCTCAATCTCTGTTGCTTATTGTGATGTTTTATGTGTGTTGGTGTGGATTTTATAGTTGCTTTGTTATTGCTGTTGCATAGGATGATAGTATATTAGAATTATTAGTGTAAGGGTGTTTTAGGATCTAGATATAGGTTTATAATGTTAAAGTTAATATACTGTTATTGAACTAACTAGTGCCATTGTAATTCAAGGAAACCTATGTGATGGAGTTATATTTTGTTGAAAATCTAATAAAAAGATATTACAAAAAAAAGAAAAGAAATGGCAAATAAATAATGAATATGCGATTAAAAAAATATATACTGTCCGATCATTATGAACTATGTACTATCAGTTTATTTTGCAACTTTCTTTGTGGAGGGGCTACTTGCATGTCCTTCCTAATTCTCACAAGTCCATCTGTCCGGATTCTAGCCTGATGTGCTGTGGCCTAGTTACTGACAATGTTTGCTCTTTTATCATGGTACAAGTAAAAATGTGTATGTGTTCGCACAGCGTGTGTTGCCATAACATCTTTATTTTACTAGTATATTCAAGCAGTGTGGCTTAGATGTGCACACTATATACTGACTTCAGGTTCCTGGTTAATACTATAATAAGAATAATATTGCTTGTGTGTGGTGTAGCTTCACACGTTGTCACTATCGTTGTTACATTCACATGATATGAGCTATGTTTAATCTTACTGTTGGCCTTCTGCCAATGTGTGTCCTTCATTAAACTTTGTTTGGTTATTCTGCCTACGGGTACAAGTTGTTATATTTCTTTGCGACATGGCTATGGGAAAGCGGCAACCTGACATTGTCTGGCCAATCAGGGCACAGTGTCTTGTCTTCGAACCCCGGGGCCTGGTACCATTTTCTATTGCTCTTCAATTATCTTGTTCAGGGGGTTGCCTCGGAACTCACCAAGCAAAAAGGAGTGTACACCAGGCAAGAAGTAACACAACTTTTATCTGGGCCCAGTCGCAGCTGGGAAAGCGAAATTCAAACAGAATGCGGGACAGAACTGCATTAAATGCGCTGTCAAAGATAAGCTTTTATAAGATAAGACCTAATTAGCATTAATTACTTTACAACATAAAAATGTCTCTTCACAAGAAGCTGATTGGTGGGATCATATCATACCCCTATGGAAGGGCATACATTATCTTCTATGATTGGGTCTAGCAAACCTTTCCACACCACCCTAGTTTCCCATTGTGATGTATAATCTAACCCACAATTCCCACATCATAGTGCCAATGTATTGAAACATTTGAGATGACCAGCAGATTATTCAATTGCCCTGGTCATCTCCATCTACACTCTCATGAGAAAATATTCCAGCATGACACTGTCAGAGCCTTGAATCAAGAACAAGTTACAACTTTAGTGTTGCATATTAGGAACTCTTTGACATTCTTCCCAGGCAAAGATGTACTCAGGCAATTTGAAACTGCCATGGGTTTTCTGAAACTGTCAGTAGATTTGACTTTGTAAAATAATATGCCAAATGATAATATGATTGTGCATTCATTGTTTTCCCGCAGCACCCATGAGCTCTGTTGTATGACCTCAAAAGTAATAAAGATTATTTGCTTCCTACCGTACGATCCTGGGAACGTGAGATTTGTGATGTTCTACCAGCTGCTGCGGCTACTAAGTAAATTAATGAAATGAGCACTCGTTTCTGAAAAGCATGCTCTGAGGCCTATTCACAGTGCCTCAGCCTAATGCTAAACCTATATACTTAACTGTGGCCTATCTTTATTATCTATGTTTTTTTCATGCACTCACTTTCCCAGAATACATCCCAACTGCTCCAGACACCACAGAACACGCCCACTCACGGGTTCCGCCCTACCACATTGCAGCAGCAGGGTTATGCTCTGTCAGCGCCTCAGCAAACTGGCCCGTACTCACAAAGGGCTCAACACGGGACACGGTATTCAGGGCGACTTCGGTCGCTCCTGCAGTGGCAGTTGTCTTGGCTTTTGACAACACGCTCATTAAGAGGCCGCGTTTCAATGACACCACAGCGCCGTGTCTGTCACGTGATTCAGAAGCAACGATCATGTGACCCGGTATCCTTGGCAACACTATAAACAGCTGCTGTTCGGGCCTTACCGCGCTTCTCAGCTGTTGTTTCACTCAGCGTTTGGCGTTCCGTCTTCAGACCTCGTTGTACTTTCGGATATTTGACCTCGGACTACGCATTCCCGGATTACCTTTGCCTTGCCCCTTTGCCTCGTTGTTTGTCTTCTGCTTCACACCTAGAACTGCCTTGACTTCGGACCCAGATCAACGGACTGCTTTGGATTGCCCTTTTTGTACCGTGCTTCGGACTGCTAACCTGGTATCTACGGTCTTATTTTACGTACTTGAAACTTCTTGGAGTCTGTTGTTCATTCACCTCGTTGATATCCACTCGGACAGGGTCTTGCTTTTCCATCCCTGTCACTCAGCTGCATCCAGTGAGTATACACCTTGCCTTGAGTTGCTGCCATGGATGCCCCTTGCTGCTGCAACTCTACTCACTGAGGGTACAGATACACCGGTCTGGGGGGATCCTGAAGATTTCTGTTTCTCTGTCTTCCCTTCGGTCCAGCCTCCATCTATCACCCTGGTAGGTGTCAGTCTTTGCTCTGTTGTCACGCTATCACTTGGGTCCTGCTGTATACACTTTCCTGTTTTCTTTGCAGCCACTTTGCGGAACCCGGTGTTCCTAATCCCGCCACCTGTGGCCCTAATAACCGAACAGCGAGAAGCCTTCCATCGCCTAGATTATGGATACCTCTGCCGGGAACCCAGTGGGCGCTCTGGTTCAGGTCATCACGATATTACAGGCCGATATGGTGCCGCTACCACTGCAATCCACCAGCGGCTCGACACTATACAGAGCGAGCGCCATGCATTGCCCGCAGATCCAGAATTTGGGGATCCACCACCACAACCAAACCCATCTGACACTAATGCATCCCCTACCCCTGTTTTTGTACCAACACTGTTTCCCCGGGCTGCCCCTGAGAAGTTCCAGGGCGACCCCCGGAAATGTTGCCCCTTTTTGAACCAGTGCAAATTGCACTTCCTATGTAGACCGCAGGCATTCCCTGACTCCACCACCAAAGCAGCGTTTACACTATCACACTTGGGCGGCATTGCGCTCCCTGGGCCAATCCATTGCTAGAGGGCAACAGTCTGGTCTTGTACGACTTTGACCTCGTAGTGACCAAAATGACCAGGGTATTTGATACACGCCACAAGGCACAGTCACGGGACCTTGAACTGCTTGACTTATCCCAGGGAAAAAATCTGCTTATATCACTCTCTTCCACCAATTGTCTGTAGAAACAGCCTGGCCCGAAAATAAGAAGGCAGTGGTGTTTTACAGGTGATTGAACGATGGCATGAAAGACACTCTGGCTGTGGTCCCCTCATTACCCATACGATACCACAAGCTTGTGGATTTGGCACTGAAGGTGGATGCTCGATGGGCGGAACGGAAGTCGGTGTCCGGGCTTCTCCCTTCCCGGTCTTTTTCAGCTTCAGAACCTCCCAGGGAACCCATGCAGATCGGAGGGGTTCTTAGCCTGATTACAGCCACGGAAAGGGAACGCCAGAGGACCGCAAACGCCTGTTTCTACTGTGGCCTAAACGGGCACTATATCAAGGAATGTCCACGCCGTCCCAAACCTAAAACCCCGGGTTTTCAGAAGGCTTGTCCATAGACACTGAGGCACGGATGAGCCAATACCTGACCCCCTTGGTCACAAGCCTCCCTTTTGGAAGCATGAAACCCATGTCAGTGCAAGCCATGTTGTTACCCACACTGGATGTCACGCATTCGGTTCAGCTAGTCGTCGACTCAGGTGCCACGGGCAACTACATCGACATTTCCTTGGCTGCCTCACTCAATCTGCCGTTACAAAACCAAAGACACCCGGAACCAGTACAAGCGGTAGACGGCACTTCCTTAAGTCTCAGGGCCCATTCGACAGCAAACAGCAACCTTGACATTAGTAATCCAAGATACCCACAGGGAAACCATCTCCTTTGACCTAATCACAACACTGTAGTTCGGCCTCATCTTGGGAATACCCTGGTTGCGGATACACAATCCTGTCATAGACTGGGCTTTGGGTCACATCTATTTTGAGTCCGCATTCTGTCAATGTGAATGCCTCACCCTCACTGATAGCACCGAGACACCATCTCGGGTATTGGGTGCTATCGCCCGGCTCACGCTAAATGACCCGGTGGCCATGGACCTAGATCCTCCCCAGCATGTTGTAGGTACGGTCGCATCAGGCATTCCTATGGAGTACCATGACTTCTTGGAAGTGTTCGATAAAGGCTGCACAGAACACCTCCCACCTCACAGACAATATGACTGCCATATTGACCTCGTACCTGGCTCGACCATAACTAGCGGGCAGATTTACTCGTTGTCTCCTTCAGAAGACCAGGCTTTGAAGGAATATATACAGACTTCTCTCTGTTTAGGCCACATCCGGCCTTCTAAGTCACCTGCGGCCCGTTGGATCTTTTTTGTACCAAAGAGGGAGGATGATCTTCAACCCTGTATTGACTACAAGCGCTTGAATTCCATAACGATAAAGAACTGCTACCGCATACCTCTCATCAGCCCTTTGCTTGACCGCTTGACTCATGCGTCCATATTCACAAAACTAGATCTGGGGGGGGTCTTATAACCTGTAGTCTGAAACAGTTCTGAAATGTCAGCAATGTGGTTTATTCCACAAATTGGTGCAGCGGTACAGCCGACATGTGTTTCGACCACTTGGTCGTTTTCAAGGCTGTTTAAATTGAAATTACATTGAAGCATCAAAAACAAATGATAACAATGAAACCAAATCCACAAATGACAGCATATTCAACATGTATGGCAAAAATGGTACAATAAGGAAAAGTAAATAAGTACAAAACACCCCAACATACTGCGTTTCAGGACGGAGACGGGTGGTTGGATCAAATATGTGAACAAAACAAAAGAAAACTGAAATTGCCAACATCAACATTGCGTATCAATAGTATAGACATCCATCTGCGATATTAAAAGAAAAATAGTAGTTACATATATTGGAAAAGGAATAATGGGATGTGGAACCCATAGAACCCACTTAAATGTAGTGGAACACCATAAAGTGCAACTGAATGCATATGAGCGAGTAGTGTTGACACATGCTCTCTTACGTAACATGGTGAATGGAGACTATAGGGAGAATGTACAATAAGGATTGCGGACACTGTTATTTAGTGGGCTTACTCTATTCAAGAAGATCCATAGGTTCAATCTGTGAAAATATAGTCAGTGTTCTGTATCAGGAAACCATGGGTACAGAAATCAGATAGCAAAGAAAAATGGTGCATGCGAATAACCGTTGGGAAACATACCTTGATAAGAAGATTAGATTCTAAATGAACATTAAGTGATGTGTTGGTTGAGCTTGTGGTTCAAGCTAGGATGCCAGTCACATGTAGCATGGGCAGATCTTGACTTAAAGATCAAGAAAAATAAGGATGTAATGATGAACAATGCCACATAAGGCCAACAGTTCATACCTTGTAGATAAGTTGATGTAGTAACGAAGTAACAGCCATTCCAAAATAATGATAGGCTGTGGTTGATAATCACAATGCAAAAACGAGTCCAAGAGCACATACAATCGAAAAATACACACATGCTCCCCTATATCACCATACATGATTAAGAGTAATATGTCACAGTTGGACTATCAAATTAAAATCCAATCGGGCCACATCTGGAACTCACTCGTAAAGTGCTTGAAAGACACTCAAAGTGCGCGTTCACCTATGTTGCCCAAAATGACAAGTGACCAATAAATGACGCATCCAACGGGAAAAGTGCATATTTTACATCTGTTGACAGCCCTCGGAGTAAAGCACGGTGACTCTCTAGAAATGTTATCAGGAAAAGTGCCTGAATAGAATACTGAATTATCTTACTTGAATTAGGATCTTCACAAGAAAAGCAGTCTCGGGTTGAATCCCATACGTTAGTCCAAGGAACCCGCGGCTCTCAAGAAGCGCAAAATGAAGCTTGCGGGCCGCGGGCCCTGATGTGCGACTTGATGTGTAAACAAAACACGGCATACGTCTCTCCAAAGCATATCAGTGATGTATCCTGTGTTTGAATTAAGTAAAAACTGACCAATAGTGTAAGATTAATGTCAAGAATTAGACATCAATGACTGATAAGTGAAAGTAATCATTGCAATTTATAGTTGCATTGGAGTCAATGGCTACTTAGCCAAATTACAATATTTAACCTCTCCAATAGTAACAGATCTATTTAGTGAGTGCACCTCATAAAACAGCTCCTAGGAAATGAGCTGGATGCTCACACTAAACGTTCTTGAAACCTATAATGCATTCTCAGGGCAAAACAGGAAACAAATTAGTTATTACTTAGCCTCCCAAATATAGACTCTTAACAGATGATTGACCAATAGGTGCAAATTAAGAGGTATGTACATTCCATTCAAATTGTGGGTTGGGCATTGCCCTAAATCAGATAAGGCGAGAAGACTAATGACCTGATATATAAGGCCGGGATCAATCTACAATTGCTGATAGAATGACATGTGTCTCTGCAAGACCATAGGTAAAATAGCCATTGAAAATGTGTCAAATGATTGGCCAAGTTAACATCCTAGAACAGTGGATTCCAATAAGAAATAGGTGAGAAAGGGGCAGACAACGTCCATTGAAATTGTTAATTACCAATGGAAGTGCCACATGTAGCAAAAGAATAACCAGATTAATTTCTTAGCTAATTAGGTCATATCCGACAATATAGTCTCTTTAGACAAGTAAAGTCCTTTAGGGTTGCACATCGCCATGGAATGTCCCGGTTGACAGAGTCGTGTTACAGTAATGAGATGAAACAGAATGTATGCTACAGGTTAACACTCTTTATAGGAACACATTCATCTCATGGTCACTGTTAAGACCCTGGGTTGTACATCTAAGGAAGCAACTAAGTTTCGATTCAGCCTGTCTCAATTTCAATTAAATGTCCCCCCTCTTTTGCCCCCCCGCCCCCCCGATTTTCATAACTCCAACGAATCTCAAATCCTCCTTGTTGGCAAGCTGGTGTTCCTCTTGCCAAAGTGTGGCCAGTGGCAATTTCGGGTCAGAACGTTTAAGACTTGCCAGATGTTCCCTGATCCGCACTCACAGTTGCCTTATTGTGCTGCCCACATACAGCTTGCCACATATACAAATTATAGCATAGACAACAAAACAAGTCTTGCAGTTGATGAAATCATGAATGTTTACAGTAACACCTGAGCTGGCAGTTCTGATATGCATATTTACAGAAATTGCAATTACCACATTTAATGAAACCTTTCGCAGTATCAGACCAACTAGTTATGCCAGGTTTGGAACACTTAAAAAATGATGGACTAATTTGCTGTTTAATAGTTCGAGCTTTTGTAAAAGTGAATTTAGGTTTGTCCGAGATGTATGGTACTAGATCTTTGTCAAGTTTAAGAAGATGACAATGCTTCAAAGCGAAACAATATAAAAGTGGTGAATCCCTGGAATATTAGGTGACAATGGCTATGTGTTCTGGATGGTTAGACTCTTTGCAACTTACTCCCAGCAAATCCTGTTGGTTCATGTTGGCATATTTGTTCCAGGCTTTGTGAATTGTTGCTGGTTGATAACCTCTGTTCAAAAACCTCAATTTTGAAATATGACATTCATTAGCAAAATCACGTGTCGGCTGTACCCTGCACCAATGTGTGGAATAAACCATATTGCTGACATTTCAGAACGGTTTCAGACTATATATTGCTTATACTTTTCAATTACCAATCAGTTCGCGTGTGCCGGCCCCAACTTTCAAATCATTTTGTTTTCAATTGCTTCAGATCACTGTGGGTGGTCTGTGGGGAGTGAACACTTGCTGCCGATATACATGCACTTTGAACCTCAAAGGTGGTAAATAGCGCATAGGCGTACTCATCGATCCCACTGATTTCAATTCATTGGGCCTCATTAGGAGTCAGCCGGTCTGGAAAGAACAGTGGTGGTAAATCTGCCACCACCGTTCTTTCCGGACCGGCTGATTAAGAGTCCTGCAGGCAGGAGGTGCCACTCCTGCCAGGTCTGGCCTGGCGAGTTTAACACCACCCGCCTGTAGGCGGACATGGAAACAATTGTACCATTACAGCATGGTGCGGGTGTTTCCACTTCCCCATTCCCATGGGAATGGGGATTAACAGAATTCCGCCTCCGGAATTACCGGGTCATCAGGGTTGTAATGCCTTGGTGATTCCGGCAATCACGGAGTCGTAATGGTAATATGAGTCAGGCGGTAACCTGCCGGAATTTCCGGCACGGTTACTGACGGACTCGTAATGAGGCCCATTGTCTTATAACCTGGTCCGAGTCCGCAAGGGCGACGAATGGAAGACCGTGTTTTGCACACGACAAGGACTCTATGAATATATGGTCATGCCGTTCGGTCTGTGCAACGCGCCCTCCACGTTCCAGCGGTTTATGAACGATATCTTTAGTGACATCTTGGACGCCTTCGTGATTGTCTATTTGGACGATTTTCTTCCCGTCCATACAGGAACATGTTGCACATGTTCGGTAGGTGCTTTTTCGACTCCAAACCCATGCCCTCTTCGCAAAGCCCGACAAATGCCTGTTTCACGTTAATGAAGTCGACTTCTTGGGATTCCATAAATCTCCTGGGGCTTGTCCATGAATGCTTCCAAAGTCTGTGCAGTCCTAGACTGGCCAGCCCTGACATCCGTAAAAGCCCTTCAGTCATTCCTGGGCTTCGCCAACTTTTACAGGCTGTTTATCTCTGGGTTCTCAACTATTACCGCTTCTCTCACCTCCCTTACTAGCCCTCAGAACCCATTCATCTGGACGTCCGTGCAACAAAAGGCCTTCGACATGCTGAAAACAGCGTTCACTTCTGCACCACTGCTACAACATCCTAACCCTGACCTTCCATTCCTAGTGGAGGCTGATGCCTCTTCCTATGCGTTGGGGACTGTACTCCCACAAACTTGTTCGACTACAGACCATTTGCACCCCATAGCCTTCCACTCACGCAAATTTACGGCAACTGAGATAGACTACACAGTCACAGAGAAGAAACTCCTAGCCATAAAAGAAACCTTCCAGGTGTGGAGGCATCATCTCCTGGGGGCCAAACACCAAACCACAGTATATACTGACCACTGCAACCTGCAAGACCTGGCCTCCCTGAAATGTGCCAATAGTCGCCAAGTACTCTGGCACCTGTTCTTCTCTGCATACGATTTTGTGGTTAAACACAGGCCGGGGGTCACGCATGGGAAGGCCGATGCCCTGTCCCGTTCACCAGCGGGGGTCTCCCTTCCTATATATCCCGAATCACTGCTCAATAAGAAGCACGTGGTTATGTCCATGCACTCCCCCGACGAGTCTACTGACTTCTGTCCAGCAATGGGCAGCCCGTCATCCAGAACACTTGTCGGAATGGGATCCGGTTTTCCATGACGGCCTGCCATTTGTACAGGACAAACTGTTCCTACCCACACCAGACACACGTAGTCAGGCCTTGGAATAGTCCCTTGATGCCCCTGTCAACCGCCATCCGGGCCAAAAACGCACCCCATCGTTACTTCAACATTGGTGTTGGGGGCCTTCTATGCGAAGAGATGTCAACACCTACGTTAAAACCTGTTCGATTTGTGCGCAATGTAAAACCAGGAAAGGCCACCTTTTAGGTCTGCTTCAGCCCTTACCCGTTCCACCCAGGCCCTGGCACATGGTCACTATGTATTTTGTTACAGATTTACCCAAGGTACAAGATTTTGATATGGTTTGGGTGGTCGTGGATTCATTCACCAAAATTGCCCGGTTCATCCCATGCTCAGGGATACCCTCAGCTCCCATTTTAGCGGGTTTGTTCTTCCGGGCTGTCTTCTGTCTCTTTGGGTTACCCAAAATTCTCATCTCAGATTGAGGCTTTCAATTCACATCCAAATTCTGGCGGGCTCTCAACAAGTTGCTCGGCATCGATGCCCGGTTCTCGTCTTCCTACCATCCTGAGACGGATGGGCAAACCGAGCGCGTCAACCAAGCAAAGGAGCAGTCTCTACGCTGTTTGTCCCTTCAAAACCAGCAGTCCTGGTATCAGTTACTGCATCTCGCAGAATTTGCGTACAATGACGCCCCACATTCCTCCACTGGTTCTTCCCCTTTTCATTCCCTGTATGGGCAGCACCCACGTACCCTTCCATTCCCTGATCTTCCTACATCCAGGACACCTGCTGCCTCTACCTATTTTAGGGATCTTTCACTCATCCAAGCTCAAACTCTCACTCATCTCCACAAGGCTCAGGTGGGGATGCGGTGCGCTGCTGACAAGAAGCGTTCCCCTGCACCTTCCTATGCCCTCGGGGACAGAGTGTGACTTTCTACCAGACACCTCTGCTTGCCTGGCTGCCGCAAGCTGCTTCCTCGGTTCATTGGTCCGTATAGAATCACCAAGGTAGTGAACCCTGTGGTTTTCCGTCTTTCCCTCCCGCCTGCCTGGTGCATCCACCCTGTTTTCCCCACTTCCCTGCTCTAACCATGCCCCGCTTCCACGACAGTGTTTCTGCCTCCCGCTCATGTTGTGCAGGGTACCTCCGACGAGTATGAGGTCAGTGCCATCCTTGGTTGCCGTGTTAATAAGGGGCGCTTGTATTATCTGGTTGACTGGTTAGGGTTTGGCCCTGAGGAGAGGTCCTGGGAGCCCGCTAGTGCAGTCACGCCCCACTCCTCGTTTGCCGGTTTCATCAGGATAATCCATCCAGCCCACGGTGTAGTGGGCCCTTGGGGGGTCTCTGTCATGCACTCACTGTCCCAGAATGCATCCCACCTGCTCCCAACACCACAGAACACGCCCACTCACAGGTTCCGCCCTACCACATTGTAGCAGCAGGTTTGCGCTCTGTGGGGCCTTGGCAAACAGGCCCGTACTCACAAAGGGCTCAACATGGGACGCAATGTTCAGGGTAACTTCGGCCGCTCCTGCAGTGGCAATTGCCTTGGCGTTTGACAACACGCTCATCAAGAGGCCGCGTTTCCATGACACCACAGCACCGTGTCTGTCACGTGATTCAGAAGCAACGATCATGTGACCCGGTATCCTTGGCAACACTATAAACAGCTGCTGTTCGCGCCTTACCGCGCTCTCAGCTATTGTTTCACTCAGTGTTTGGCGTTCCGTCTTCAGACCTTGTTGTACTTTCGGATATTTGACCTCAGACTACGCATTCCCGGATTACCTTTGCCTCGCCCCTTTGCCTTGTTGTTTGTCTTCTGCTTCACGCCTGGAACTGCCTTGACTTCAGACCCGGATCAACGGACTGCTTTGGATTGCCCTTTTTGTACTGTGCTTCGGACTGCTAACCTGGTATCTACGGTCTTGTTTTACGTACTTGGAGTCTGTTGTTCATTCACCTTGTTGACATCCACTCGGACAGGGGCTGCTTGTCCTTCCCTGTCACTCAGGTGCATCCAGTGAGTATATACCTTGCCTTGAGTTGCTGTCACGGACGCCCCTTGCTGCTGCAACTCTGCTCACTGAGGGTACAGATACACCGGCCTGGGGGGATTCTGAAGCCAGATTTCTGTTTCTCTGTCTTCCCTTCCATCCAGCCTCCATCTATCACCCTGGTAGGTGTCAGTCTTGTTACTTTGCTCTGTTGTCACGCTATCACTTGGGTCCTGCTGTATACACTGCTTAACTTGCCTGTTTCATTTGCAGTCACTTGGAGGACCCAGTGTTCCTGTTCCTGCCACCTGTGGCCCTAATAACCGAACAGCAAGTTACTTGTATCCCTCTGTTGGGTGCTTAGGGACGGAGGTATACCTAATCTACACGATTCACAAATCTTAACAGTTTTATTAACTTGGAACACGATTATTCGTGAAATTCTCTAGCCGACTGCTGTCCGGCTATCAAGGAAGCCCCATCCCTGTTGAAAAGGCTACTTCTGCAGCTGGTAAGTTTGTGCCTTTTTACCACAATATCACTACTGCGACTAAACCCCAGGAAAGCGCTTGCTTTTAGCCAATCATTGCGTGGCAATGCGTGGCAATCGGCTTGTGGCTGTGTGAATGTTGCAACTGGGACTGCGTGCCTTTCAATTAGAGTCCGACTGCAGCTTTCGGCTATGGGGTGATGGGGAGATGTTCATGCTTCGCTAATATAAAATAATAGCGATCATGTGGTCATCAATATAAATACGTTCTACATTTTTCTAATTACTGTTAAATGCAGTTGGGTTTGAGTAAAAGTATATGGCTATGTTAGTCTACAAAGGTATATTATGGCTTGGTTAAAGTGTAGCTACTTGTGCTCTGTTGGCCTAAGCATGAAGCCTTTTGCTAAATGGGGCTGCCTGTTTTGTCGCAGCGCACTTGTCTCACAGTACTTTCACAGTTTATATTTTCAGCAGGTTTGAGACATTGAATACATGTGCCCATATTCTCATTCTCCCTTACATTCCCCTTTAATCCTTGAGGGTTGAATGTTTCTCTAAGTTACCCCTCATAGCTTCCTTCTTCTGGCCACTCAAACACTCCTGGGTATCCATATCTTCCCTAGGTCTTAGATGTCCACCATACATGATATAATCCCATGGGCTGCATTGTAAATAGTTATGCGGCCATTCTAGAGTGGTATCAATATAGCACTCCAGGTAGTTGGTGGGGTCACTGCGTTGGGACCAAAGGGCATTGTCTGGGTAGCTGCGTATGTTTGTGGGATACCTGATCCTGTGTTTTCCTACCTGAGGGGGTTCATCCGTTTGACAGCTTTCATCTTTCCACCGAGGAGTGGCATTACCTGTCATTACTGCAAAGAAAGGGTTTTCATTGTTACAGGACACACAACAGGTATAATTAACTGATATATGCCCCAAAATAATATCACAAGGATGGAGACAAGAAACTAAATTCGGCAGAAGTTGGTTAACCAACATGGCATCCACAAAGTAAACAGTGTCATCCAGTCGTCTACTTTTGCAAGTTCTCCTTCCTTTTCCATGTCCAATGTCATCTGGGCCATTTGCTTGATTGCTACGGTTAATGTTCAATTTTCTGCATCATTGGGAGGGTGCGTAGGTGGAGTAGGTGCAGTAGGAGCTGCCGATCGTCTTGCAGACCCCCCACTCCATTGCTGTTATCGGGTCGAGCACCATGTGGTTTTGGAGTGCTACAAGCTTGAATGCACAAAGTTCCTTGCGCATGGCATTCAAACCGCATGTGAGATAAGCCCACAAATATAACACAAGTCATTTACCTGGGCCCTACTGAACATTTTCATACGATTGTATCACGTATTGTTCGTCTAACACTACATTTACTTCTGCGCTTACTTGTCTTCTATGCCTAATCATAACATTATTCCAGAATGCGAATACATTTTCTATTTGTGTGCCATTTTGCCTAGTACCTCTATACCCTAATCTTAGTAGTTCTGTTAAAAGGATAGAAAGGAGAGCGAAATACAGACAACATACCCCTATCAACATATTTTACCTATTTCTACGACTATTTTCTTTAGCTTCTTGCATATTTATAGTTGCACTTGTTTTGCTATGCCCAAAAGGCCTCAGTTTCATCTTATATTTGTTTTTATAATCAGTAAATACATTCAACTTTCATGGTTTATTTCCGGTGGTGGAGATCGTTGTTCATCAGAGTTGAGGTGAAGTGCTTGTGTCTTTTCGCAGGTCAGTTAGATGCACTCAGGCAGAAACATTTTTTAGCTTTGCAGCCGTTGGGGTTGAGTACACCACCTCATGTGGTCCGGTGAACTTGGGCTTCCACCATTTACGTAGGTGCTGTCTTGCATACAATTTATCACCAAATTGTAGCTGAATAGGCACCTATGTTGAGATGCCTAGTTGACCCATTGAAGACCGTTTTTCTGTTATGCCGTTTATCTGTGAAGAAATTAACTTTGCTCAGGTTGGCATGTTCTTGAGATACACATGGCATTCTACTCCTAACAAATTTGAACTCCAATGCTCATCTGACACTGTTTGTGGAGGTACTGCTGGGGCAAACATTCTCCTGCCTGTTACCAAGGTGCACTGCTGATTGCCATTTTGAGGTCCTTGAATCATTCTGGCATTTCCTCTTTCAATGCAACTGTTCTCTTAATCTTCTGGGCCTGCAATAGGGATCTAACATGTGCTGAAAAATCAAACACCCAAGTGTGGCAATAATTGCACAATCCTAGAAATTGCTGCATCTCTCTAATTGTGTTTGGCTGTGGTGTGTTTCTCACTGCTGTGGCTCTGTCTGGGCTTATTTTCCTTCCTGTTGCAGATATGATCTGACACAATTATATCACTTCTTTCTGGCACCTGGATGATCCTGTTAAAGACAGTGGGGGATTCACAGTACCCCTGGGGGAACCTAGTGTGTTGGAATCTCTGTGGTATGAAAAGTCTGTCAAGTACTGTGAGTTTGGGTGTAATGGTATGGTGAAGAATGCATTTTTGAGGTTTACTACAGAGAAGTAGACTGCATTCACAGTTATATTGCATAATATGGATGCAGGGTTTGCTACTAGCGGATATTTTGCTTCCACTATGTCGTTCAGAGGGCAGAGATTCTGAGTGAATCGCCATCATCCCCCTTTGCTTTCTACAATGGGTATATAGCTGTGTTGCATGGTGTGTTTAAAGGCACTATGATGCCTTGGTCAAGTAATGCTTTGATTGTGTTGTAAATGCCCTCATCTGCTTCCTTGGGCAGAGCTTATTGATTCACTTTAGGGAGTATGGTTTGAGTTTGATTTTAACTGTCTCTATGCTGGTCAGTCGCCCTACATCATGTGGGTTGCTTGTCCACAGTCGACTGGGCACTTCTGCTAAGTCTTCATGTGCGTGTGTTGGTGGTGTGGTTGCTGTCTGTGGAACTTCCCTGTGTTGTATTACCAAATGGCAAGGTATGTCGATTTCAAAGACTACTTCCCCATCCGTGGCCAGAATAGCTGGTCATCAGTAATTTCTTTCAATGGTAGTGTGGGGTCTATGCACAGTACACGTCTCCACTGCATCCTGTCTTTATCTGTGCCTCTTACAATGATTGTGTCTTTCCTCCAAATCACTGCATCAATGCGTAAGGTGAAAATTGTTCCTGGCACTTCCCCATGTGGTACTGCTGCTCTAATCATCATAACTTTATTTCACCTACAAGCCATAAAGGTTTCACAGATACAACAACCAACATTATACAAAAAGCATCACTTAATAAAATAAATAACACTTGAACATTGCTGGTAATGCATACCAGCAATCTATGCAGGGACAATACAAATAACTATACATTTTTATTGTTCTCAATGGACCGTACACCTTGTTGTTCTAAATAGAGGGGACTTGCTTGGGGGCCTTTTCCCAAATATGGCAGCATTGGCTACTGTAAGCGCAAACCAATGGGGAATGTTGTTGCAGGGCAAATGGCTCAGTACTATAGTAGAGTTTAATTGGCGACCACACAACCTAATGAAATTTAATACGCCCTCTGCTAACTGATAATTTCTAAGGTCAGTTCTGATGGAATCAAGAAAGTTAACCCATTGATGTTGAATCCTGGTACAACACATGATTTGTTCCAGGTTGACAAATGAGCATCCCCTCACAACCCAAAGCTAATAGAGACATGTATTATTGGGTTCATTATAGGTTAGAGCAAGCTTGTGGACATTGTGGACCCCCTGTCTGTAAGGCCAATGGCCTGTTGTCAATCAGATAATCTGGTTGGGGTATGGCCTACCCTAATCGATGCCTGTCCTTGCATATTGGTTACTCCCTTTGCCCTAGCTACTTTGCAACCCAGGGGATAAGTCAGTGAGTGCTGAGGAAGACAGTGACTGTCCCCACTGGATATATAGTTATTTGGAGCTGTATTGGGCATTACCTTCACTTCCACTAAGCCAGGTGGACCGGGGCATTGGGTTCGGCCGTATTCAGAAAGTCTCTATCACTCTGGTTAGTGTCAATTGAAATAACAGCAACAGAGCTAATTTCAGGTGCAGGTACAGGTAGACCACCCTCCACTTGGTTTGCTTGAGCCTCTCCTTTAGCCATTCGATAAGTCAGGAGGCCCTCCTTAATCGTGCCTTTATTTACCAGTTCAATCAGATGTTGGACTAGGTTCTTGAGTTGGGAAATCTCGGTCAGGGCGTTGCTACATTGACCGACAATGAACGAAGGTCCTTTCGCGTCTGGATGATTTAATATTTTTGTTATCCAATCTCTCACATAAAATTGGGGGGCCACATGGATTATTGACTTGCGGCAAATCACCAGAGGATCACTGAGTCCCCCGTTCTTCAGTGCCTCTGCTTACAATCACAGGTAGGCTAGTACCCTCCAATCGCCCCTTGGGAAGCCCCTGCTGCCATGATGTGTCATTGCAAGGACTATCAAAACAGGGAAAGACATTGGGTGTGAGCATCACAGGTATTACATTAACCCCAACCACCGATGATAAAATACAGGGTGCAGGGAGGGCAGGGAGGTCGTTAGAACAGCACAGAACTGAGGCATCTGGGACATCTGAGGCTGAGGAAATGGTGGTCGCAATGCAACTGGTGGGTGCAGGCAAACCGGTAACGAAAGCAGGATTGGATGCTTCAATCCCCATGGCCATCTGTAGATGGTGGGAATGGTACGGGCCTATACCTTCGGGCAAGGCAATATTTCCGGAATGGCTGAAGCCGAAGGCAGAAAAGTCAATACTGTCACAAGTTGCAGCACGATCCCCCGGCAGCCACGTCCCCCCGCCCCTGCAAATCCGAACTATCAGGGGGAGCAGTCTAAGGCCCAGATGAGCCCAGGAAGTAGTTAATTCCATTCATCAAAAAATGGGCTTCACGAAAAGATCTTTCCCCAGTCTTGTGAGGGTCCTAACTGCTGTTGCGCATCTGTGGGGCTTGTCACTACTGCTCCCTCCATACTGACTTTCACTAGTTTATTTTGTATTAGTTTGGTTTCTGCTTGCTGCACTTCCTCTTCTGCTGCTCTCACCCTTGCGCTTGCAAAAGTGCACTATATTCACCTGTATTTCTCCACAGGCCTTCGTTTCCATGCCCACAATTCTGTCTAGCTCTGTTTTGTACTTCAGTGTGTAAGCCTTTCCTTAGTACATGGTTCCCACATTTCCCGTGACTCCTCACACCACATTTCCTGAATGGACTGAATATATAATGTAGGGTCTTCGTCATGCTTCATTGTTCGTGCCATTAAATCACCTACATAAGGTCTATCAGGGTACCCCCTTCTCAATGCATCCCATACATGGGCTCAGCAGTTATTAAATGTGCATTACTCTCTAATCAGACACCTGGGTAAGCTGCTCAATCCCAAATTGTGTTTGTCTGATCTCCTATTATACTGGCTAACAAGCTCTTCATGTCCCCGATTGCATGGATAGCCCCTGTTGTATGCTGTTCTACTTCACTAATCCATTTACCCACACCTGCTGTAAGAGGTGGTAACATCTTGATCAAATTATTCTTGTCCATATGTGGTGTAGGGAAGGCATGGTATCCCAAGTATGACACTGACACAATGGATACAATTTGTAAACCCTTTATCGAAAATGTCTCGACCATCAAACGATAAACATAACAGTCCTAGTGGAGTCCATCATATCAAAATGGCCTATGCTAACAAAATCCTAATGCCTGCCCTATCTCTTGTACAAAAAGTGTAAAAAGGAAAAATCAGTGTTTAAAAGAATAAAGGTAGTTAACCCAGCTCTCCTCCTCATGTTAAACCTCATGCAGTAAGGCTGTCTTTGTAGGCAGGATAACACACTCTGGCTCAGTTTATAACACTATAAGCAGTTCCAAACCGTGGATCAAGGCCTGCCTGGCCTTCCACGTTAAATTCTTGTTTTTGACTCAAAATTGTATTGCAGCATAAAGTTCACAAAGGTCCCCCTCTGACGGGCTCAGACCTTATAGTACACAGTTCACGCAGGTCCCCCTCTGCCGGGCTCAGACCTCTCATGTCACATTTCAACACAAACTTGCCGGGACTCCCTTCTCCAAGCCTATCGTACTTCGGGTTTCCCTTCATCGGACTTTGACCCCTTTCGGATGTAGAAGACTTTCAAATGTATGTGGTTCTTACAGACCACTGCAGGACCACTTCGATTCAAAGTTCACATTTACTCTTGCTTAATTCACTTTCACTTTACAGCTTCAAACAATGTACCTTTCACAGAGACTTTCGAATGGGCTACTTCCCTTCGCCGGACAACTCCTCTACTTGGTATTGCTGATAGAACAGCTGCCTTTTACTTCAAAGTTCATTCACAGGTCTGCCTTTCTTTGCATCTCATCCACACACGTGTAACCTTCACTTGTGATATGATATTGCATCCTTGAAAAACAATGCAATCTTCACTTGTGGAATCTGGCTTTCTCCACTTGTCTTTCGCGGTCTGGAGGCAACGACCTCCAATAGGAAACCCTTGGGGTTTTCCGGCCGCTGCTCTCGTCCCATGGTCTATTGCTCTGCTCCAGTAGGTGTTCCTTTATCTCTGAGGTTCTGTTTGTACTCATGTTCCGCCTTGCTCAGAGTGTGTCTTGAGGTGTTGCCTTTTATATGTGTGAGGAGATCTAACTGTTATCAGGTGTACACACTTAGGCTAAGGTGACTGACTTTGCCTGGCCCAATTAACGGGACATGTCCAGTACGATGGGGAGAGTTATTCTGGTTACTCTCAGTCACCCTCTTCCTCGGCCCAGTGTTTGTGTAAAAAGGGTAGATGAACAAAAAAGGGGGAATACCGAATCCCACCATCAGCGGTCTCACCCCCACTCCCTGAATACCCCTCACCCAGGTGATCCTCCTGCACTGGTCCACCCTCAGGAACTGGATCCAAAAGTGATGGCCATGTCTTGGCCACCTGTATGACAAGTCCCTGAGGACTAGCGGGTGAGACACCCTTTGGTTTCTCACAGTGGCCATGGAACATATTGTGTTCTACCCACTCCTTTCTGTATCAATGGGAACTGCCTTCCCTGCATTTTACTACGCAGTTTCCGACCCTTCTTCTTCCCCCTAACCACTGTTCTATGATGCAGTCTTAGTAGCTTACCCCATGGAGTTCTCTCTTCCTGGACCTCCTCTGTTTCCAATTCTCTTCACCTCCCTCTGGTTCACTCGCACTTTCCATTTCATCTGTCTCATAGTCTCAAAGGAAACAATTGGTTACAGCTTTCTTCAATCATGGATTGGTGTGAGTTACAGTATATGTGCTTCCATACATTACACAACTTCATTGGCCTAGTCTAAACATGTGGTACCAGTGACGTACATGCTAGTTAGCTCATGTCCAGTGAAGTCATCCTCCTCACGCTCCCTAATTGGATAACGAGTGTAAAAAATGTAACGTCTGAATCAGTTCTCTATTGGCTGTTCCAGGAGGAGTGAGTAAACAGAGAATTCTCAACCAATCATAATACGAGTTGTAACAGTGTGACGCAGAATTATAACATTTAAGTTCCTTCCTAAATGATTTAATTGGTTGGCACCAGAATACCGTTCCCATCTTTATGAACTATCAGTTTATTTTGCGATACTCTTGGTTGAAAGGCTACTTGCATGTCCTTCCCGATTCTCACAAGTTCATCAGTTTTGATGTGCTCGGGCCTAGTTGCTGACAAAAATTGTCTTTATTTTGCTAGTATACTCAAGCAGTGTGGCTTATATGTGAACTACTATACTGACCTCAGGTTCCTGGTAAATACTGTAGTAAGAATAATATTGCCCATGTGTGGTGTAGCTTCCTACATTGTCATTATCATTGTTGCATTCACACGATGTGAGCTTTGTGTAATCTTCTGTGTCGTTCACTAATTCCTAATTGGGGCTACCCAGCAGGAAATGGAGCTCTGTCTAACCGTTTCTCAAAAGAAGAGAGTTCTGTAGATGTGATTTATCCTACAGAGGGCACTGTTGTGCTACAAACAGTCTCTCTATAAACATGTTTTTTCATGTCTTACTGTTTTACTTCTGCCAATGTGTGAGCTTCATTAAACTGTGTTTAATTATTCTGCCTAGGGACACAAGTTGTTATAATTCTAAAGGACTTATCTAAGGGAAACTGGCAACCTGACGATGTCTGGCCAATCAGGGCACAGTGTCTTGTCAACAAACTCCGGGGCCTGGTATCATTTTCTATTGCTCTTCCATGATCTAACTACAGCGACTAAACCCTGGGAAAGTGCATGAATTCTCTTGCTTTTAGCCAATCAGTGTGCAGCATTCGGCTTGTGGCTGTGTTAATGTTGCAACTGGGACTGTGTGCCTTTCAGCGAGTGTCTGACTGCAGCTTTTGGGTATGATGTGATGTGTGATGTTCATGCTTCAGAACGACTAACTAAATTTGTAGTCCTACGTGTAGTGCATTCAGCTAATGTAAAATAATAGCGATCATGTAGCCACCAATATAAATACTTTTTCTACATTTTTCTACTGTTGAATGCAGTTGGGTTTGTACATAGCTATGTTAGTCTACAAAGTGTATATTATGGCTCGGTTTAAGTATAGCTGTTAGTGCTCTGTTGGCCTAAGCATGAAGCCTTTTTGCTAAATGGGGCGGTTTACTTGTTTGCAGCACACTTTTCTCACAGTGACTTACGCAACTTATATTTTCGTGCAGGTTTGGGATGTTGAATAAATGTTCCCACATTCTCATACTCTCCTACATTCTTCTTCACAAAACGTTCAACCACAATGCAGTAATTTCTTCGCAGTCCACTAACCTGCCAGGACTACCACTAAAAGCTCCCTTTCCTAGTAAACTCGGCTGCCAGGACAAAAGCTCCTAACTTGCACCTTGAAACACATTGCGCATTGGCGCAATATAAAAAAACAATAAATAAAATAACACTACAAGTACTCTGTGGTGAGGTTTACTATAAACCTTTTTTAAAAGTCTTAAACTTTCAACAACATCAACATTCACAACTTCTTCTGAGAAAACATGAGGCCCATTGGTGCTGTTTGTTCCACTGTTGTATTGGCCACAAGCCATGCAGGTTTTTCTCCTCTACGCCTTGATACCTTCTATCAGGAGAGCTTCTCTCCCGCAACTCCTGTTTTTTACACTTTTACATTAAACAACTGCTGACAATGATTTTGTATTAAGCTTGGCTTAGACAATACTTCTTGATATCTTTCTTAACTATTGCCTCTTCTTTACTCTGGCAATAATGGTTACAATTAGCTGTCTTCAGTTTTGCCCTCTCTTGGCTTTGCCAATATGTGTTTCTGTTTTGGTTTAATATTGCCCTTTCTTTGTTTTGACAATATTCTTAGCTTGGTTGATAGTAAATGCAACCTTTCCTCTTGTTCTTTAGCTAACATTGTTATAACTTAAATATGATTCTCTTTCAGTTCGATAATCAAAATAAGGGAAATTAGAAAGTTGTTGACTACTATGGAGATTTCTGAAAACTCCTTACAAAGTTGTCTGTCTCACATTTCTGACCCCTCACAAGAGGGAGAGACCAGAGACAATCACTAAGGATAGTGAAAGAGAAATTGATGTTCTACGGTGTAAAAGCTGATGGTGGCTTGAGGAAGACTAGCACACAGTCACAAGAGTCAATGCGTCAGTGTAGTCTCTTTGCTAGGGCTACTACGACGCTGTTTATGACTACCTTTTGGAGCGGAAACCGGTTACATGGGTTGCGATTTCAATTGGCTTTGAACCAAATGTTCATAACTTTGCTGAGAAAAAATTGCCAGTGATTGGTCAGAATTGGCATGAACATTCGGGATGGAGAGGGTTTTGGAAAGGAATAGAGGTTCAGCACAAAATCCCTGCAGATAAATAGTGTCTCAAGAACTGTATATAATAGAAATATTTTATTTAAAAATAATGTTATTGAATAAATCAACTTTTCCATTTTTAGTTTTACATAAATACATTTACAGAACAGACAAGTTAAGACTAAAAATACATGGAACTATGAAAATGTAAGTAATAAATTAGAATTGCAATCACAAAATTTAAATAAAACAATTAAAATCAACTTACTAACCATAAGAAAATAATCTCATTACAAGCTCATGTGTGTTAACCGTCATCTTTTCAGTGACATTCACGTTATGATGAAACATTTTAAATATATAAGAAAAAGAAGCAAATATTATTAACTTATTTGTTTCAATTGTCTCAAATCATCATTGACATCAACGGATTGTCTTATTAATATCCACATTTCATCGACATAGAATTCATCATAATAATTGAACTTGTTAATAATTGATGTCATCAGATGAAATTATCTAGTTAATTGTTATATACTTCAGAGAATATGCATTAAGCGATCCAAAGGAAAGGGGGGGAAGCATGGTTTAACACCAAGGCCATGGCGTAACCATCTAATCAACACACAACATGTCTAGATGTTAGAAGCAAGTCAAAAAGCCGTTCATATGCTATCGAGTATTAGAGAATCTGTGAACAACGCATTTCAGTAGTTCATGGTAGCTATTCTAAGACTGGTATTCAAGGTGCAAACAATTAAGAGTCATGAGCTTTCAGCATTGGTTTTTCCAAGATGATCACAGTGTTTGAAAAAATGTTTGATCCTTAAAGTGGAAAGAGCTAGACAGTCTGTTATAAGATGTCGTAGGGTCGCTCTCTGTTCTTTTTTGATGCAATAACGACAAAAATTGCTTTCTTCACTGATGATGTCTAAGCAAGTATGGTTCAATTGAGCAGTGTTTTTTTCTTTCCGAATGGATTCTCTCTGAAGTCTTTGCACTGAATACACAGTCTACGCGTAGCTATCCACTCCGTTAGATATAGCTTTATTTTGGCCCTCTTTGGCTCTAAGATGAGAGTGTCTATAGTGACGTCAGCTCTGGCTAGGATATCATAAACGGACATTCTCCATTGGAGTGCACATTTGTGTTTAGACAGGAGCATATATTCTGAGAGTATCTTGAGCAGTGTGTTCGAATTTCCTGCCAAAAGGCACTTCCTAAACAATGCACAAAGGCGCCAATTGTACAATACATGGAGTGAAATCAGTCCTAGTTCATACCTCAGCCATGCTGTTGGTATGCACTGTGGTAATCTTAGAGTCTGTTTACAATATTTTACTTCCGTCTTTTGGAAGAGGGTATTTGTTACTATTTCTCGAATTTCCATACCATATAGTAGAACAGGAGAGATTTTCTGGTTGTAATAAGTAATGGCTGGTTTTAAGGAAAATGTGCCATATTTGGCCAGGATGATCTTGGTTTGAGAAATGACAGTTGCAAGTTTTGTTTCTACCATTTGCAGATTACATTTATTGTGGGGTTGTTTGTCAATGACCATAGCTAGGTAGGTGTAGTGAGTAACTACCTCTATCCTGGCGTTATGCAGAGTCCATGAGGGTTTGCTCCAAACATAGCGCTTACTGCGACAAGACATTTTAGTTTTTTGCAGATTTATAATCAGTTGATTGGAATCTATGTATTGTGACAAGGCATCGAGTAGTCTTTGAAGGCCCATTGTGGTCTTAGAGATTAAGACCAAATCGTCTGTATATAATAGGGCAGACAATGTTTTGGGGCCTAACTTTGGTGCATCAGCAACAATATTATGAAATGCATACTTCATAATCAAAGATGAAAAAATTAAAGATGGCAGAAGCAAGTATGCAACCTTGCTTCATACCTCTGGTTGTCTGGACAGGAACAGATAGTAGACCCTCAGTTGTCAGACACATTTGAATTGAGGTATCTGAATTAAGGGCACCAACAATCTCAATCAATGTGGAAGGGCAACCAGCGTGGTGTAACTTGTTCAGTAGAAGCCTTCTCGATATAGAGTCGAAGGCTGTGTGGAAATCTACGAATGCAAGGTAAATCGGTTGTTTGGTGTATGAGGCTTGAGACTTAATTGCATTAAGGTATGTCAAGTTAACAGCAGTCCCCAGGCCGGCTACGAACCCTGTTTGGTTCAGGTCCCTCTTTTGTTGTGACAGAGTCCAGTCGTTGAAACTACGAAGTACAAAACGTGCAAAGATCTTTCCCAAAGCATCTAGCAATGCTATCGGCCTGTAAATTATGGCCTGGGAACGATTGCTTTTTTTAAAGATTGAAGCTATGACTGATTGTGTCCAAGAGTGTGGTATAGTGCGACTTTTAATAATCTCAGCAAATATATTATTCAGGAATGTGGATCAGATTTTAGGTTGAGCTTTTAACATTACGTTGCTCAGCCAGGGACTCTTGACCCACTAGATGTTTTTATGAACTGCTCTATGTCTGTTTCAGATGTTTCTAATTGCCATGGCTGATGGGCAAAAGGGCTAATCGAGACAGTAGAGAAAGTAAGATCAAAGTATAGGCTCGCAAAGTGCTTGCGCCACTGCAGCTCAGTAACCCCATAAATTTGGACAAGTGATTGGGATGCATGATTGGCTTGATTTAAAAGACTCCAGATTTGAGCAGAGTTTTTGTTTTGTCATAGAGAGTAACATGGTCTCTCCATCTCGTTGGTACATTAAAGCTTGTCTATCACGAGTCCAGTTTCTATAAGTGCATTTTGCTTTTTTTAGAGCTACCAACCTTTCTGCTTCTGGCAATTGATGTAGGGGCCTTTTGAAACGTTGAAAGGCAGTTTTCTTTCGCATTAGGTCCGGGTCAAAAGTGTGCCTGTTTTTGTGCAAAGGTAGAGATGAGCCTGTGAGTGAGACTTTGAAAGGAATCAGTGCAGCCGTGTATTGAGAGTTATTGTCAATTTTCTGATTCTGTAAAATCAGGTGATTCAGTTGCCACAAATTGGCCACGGTCCAGCAAAAACGGTTTCTGCCATTATTGACTATTAATGAAGTTTTGAATTGTTGATTAATAACTTTCATTGTTCTAGAATTCCTTGTCCAGTAAAGAATGAGCATGGAATGATCACTAAGTGATTGCTTGATGATCTGAAATGTTTCAGCTTCAGGATAAAGATGTTTATCCAAATAGATGTAGTCAATGATGCTCTGCGTTCAGCCTCTGGACCAAGTGTGATGTGGAGGCACATCTCCCGGTAGGGACCCATTAGTCATGTAAAGTTGTCTTTCTTTCATTAAGTTGTCCATCTTGCAACAGCATTATTGCCGGACAAGCTGTGTAAAGGGAGGTAATGTAAATCAAGGATCCCCTTGACAGTGGTGTTAGTAATACTAGGGTCATTCATGACGATATATAATTGTTCTAGGTCTTTAAAAAAGCGATCGTCAGAGATGCCAGCTGAATTTCTGTAGATATTTAACAAAGCAATTGTGCGACCACAACTTTGAAATTTTACTAGTTTTAAAAAAGAAATCGGAGCTTTCCATGGCTGGATGGTTAGTCCAGCACTGGTTTTGACTGCCACTAATAGGCCCAAACTGGGTCGTCCTTTCTGAGAAGGTTTAGCTGGCAGTAACACTTGGAAGATATTCATAATGCTGGTCCTGCAAAGGTCAAAAGAGGCATACGGGCGCGGATTGACATTTCCTTATTAAAGAATGATGTGAATGCTACTTCTTGCATTTCGTTGTATGGAGGTTAAGTCTTTGCGTTAAGGTATCTGTGTAGGTAAGAAGCTGTTTGTTGATGAAAGTAGGTCGCGTGGGCATCATTGTTTCAAATGTGTCGTGTTGCAGGGAATTATGAAGGGCCTGTGTTGTAGGGAGCATTATCTGCTTTTGGTCATGCTCACATAGATTTGTGGGTGGTGTTTGCACGAGGGCTAGCGTGCCAGTCTCTGTTGTGGCGACATTTGTTTTTGGCTGAGTAGATAAATATTGGTCGACAGCTTTCCTGATTAGAAAGCACCGCTGTTCAAGAGATAGATCAACTATTGATGGAGGGAGCTGTTTAGATTGAATCTTGCTTTCTTTATGCGTCTCCCTATTTGCTTTGGAATTGTTAGTCTTACCGGCAGATTGTTCTGCCAGGTCTGAAATGAGCTCATCCCGTGGCAGGTGATTTAAAGGATCAGCTTTCTTCTGGGGATGTGGTTCTTTTGTGCCTCTGACTAGGTTTTTATATTTCTTAGTGATGCCAGACCAGATTTTACGATATGTTTTTGTCCTGAAGTTACAATGCGTAAGAACAGTTTGGAGCTTTTTTTGTGTGTTCGCGGCTCCAGGCTTTAAGTTCTTGGTCTTATTTTGTTGCGTCAACTGGGGGGGGGGGCTTATCTGACTTAACTTTATTAGTCTTCTTACATTTTTTTTTGCAACTGAAAATGTCATAACCTTGAGTTGGGTTTGGAATACCCAAAAAGTTGGTTTTAGAGTAATTTATTTTGAGTGTGGGTAAGTTGGGCGAGTCATCTCCATCAGAGTGGATAGCACGCGAAAATATAGGTAAAGCTGTATCTTTTGGAACACTTCGAGTAACTTGTGAGGGACGTTCAAAATCTAGGTTTGGGTTAAGTTGTAGATGGTTCAAAGAGGAGGGGCGAGTAATCGTTTTGTAAGGCTAGGAATGGCCATATCCATTGCTGAAAGAGTAATTGCTAGCATTGAGTTGGACTCAGGATGATTTTTTTGTAGCAGAATTGGTTTGAGTAGAGTGGGGTTAGTGTATGAATCAGATGAAGCAGAAATATCGGATAAGCCATGAATAAATAAATCAGGAGATTGTGATAGGTTCGAGACAATGTTAGCTGACAATGTAAGCTGGCATGCAGGGAGATGTTCGAGTGAGAAACCGCACTGCAAGCTTTATCGTAGTCAAAGCCAATCGATGGATGCGGAATGCACTATGAGGTTATATTTTTGTTCGTGGATAAAAGAGTGGTTGGATATGATTTATCCAAGAACATTTGGCAATATAGGAGGGATTGATGTCAGGCGCTCAAGTTCAGCTTGAGATGTAGAGTGATTAGTCTCAAAATTGTCTATGGTACGATTGTCTCGCTCAATAGGATGAGAGTCATGTATGAAGGATGGTGACTCAAAATGAACATGTGTTTATGGTAGACACAGTCGAGCAACGAGAGTAGTCGAAGTTGCATTCGGGTTTATTTCTAAGTTGTTGGCGGAAGTAGCTGTTACACCACGGTTTCATAAATGACAAAACCCACGGATGTCTGCTGTCATGTATTTATGGTTTTGTATAGATACAGGAGACAAACAAATTGCTTTCCTGTTAAACACGTGTGGGTGTAAGAGGACTTGTGCGTGCAGTGTTTTTCAGTGCAATGATATCTGACGGCATGTTTGTTTTCAACGTGTAGGTGCATACAGACATACAGAAACAAGGGAGTAAGTGTTCACAGCTTTGCTGTAGGAAACTGGCCTGCACATCCCTACGAAGGAGAAGAGATCATAGAAGTGCTGGGAAAGAACCTGGTGCCTGCTGCTTGCTGTGCGGCGAAGCGGCAAAGCAGTACTTCCCAGGTACTTCCTCCTGGTGCGCGCGGGTTCCAGAGATGAAGGCTGTGTCACGGAGTGGGTGGAGCCAAGTAATTCAGCATGTAAACTTTGTTAAAACAGCAATTCAGGTAGCAGGAGTAAAGTCCAAAGCAATAGTCCACAGAGATTAGCGCGGCAAAGCAGTACTTCCCAGGTACTTCCTCCAAATGGGCTCTAGCAGAGTACTTTTTTTAAAAATAGTTTTTAATTTTAACAAATTAAACAATCAAAACAAACCAAACAATAAACACGTCATAGGTGCAATATTAAAATGATAAGTCCACTGCTGTCTCGATCCTCCTTCTTTCCTCCCGGACCTACCCCACTTCATCATTCTCTCTCGTCTCCACTGGGGGTGCACAATGGTCTGCATCTGTCGAGGAGTCCTCCTCTCCGGAGCCGATTTCAAACAGAGTGGCCCTTATGAGCCTCTAAGCCAGTAATGACCCATCTAGGTCACCCCCCCATACACACTGCTTCCCCCATACCAGTGTCTCCGCTTCCACCCATTTCTGAAGGTCGCGCCACCACACCTCCACCCTCGGTCTATTATTTGCTTTCCAACCTATTGCGATTCTACGCTTGGCCAGTATATAGGCCAAGTCCTTAAGTTTGCCCACATGCTTCATCTTGCGTGGCCTGGGAAAACCCTCCCACCATGCAAGCCCACAAGGATTCCACCTCTAGTTTAATCCCTTTTCATTCAACCGGTGGGCCACCTCCCCCCAGAATCTCCCTATTTCAGGGCAAGCCTAAAACATTTGTACCATTCCCGCATTTACTTCTCCACACTTGGGGCATGTTTGTACTCCGGCATTCTTAAATCGTGCTATCCTCTGAGGAGTCATATACACCATGTGGGTAATACACAGCTGTATTTGCTGCAATCGCGCATTTCTAGACCCCTTTTTGTGGTACCTCTGAGCTCTCACCCACAACCCGTCACTCATAGATTCTCCAGCTTCCTCCTCCCAGTCCCGTCTGAACTGGAGCACCTCTTTACCCACCTCGGACATCAGCAGGGGTTCTACAAGAGTACTTCCTCCCAATGGGTTCTACCAAAGTAGCACAGAAGGGAGCTTCAGAGATTGCCATGGAGGATTCTGATGCAGGCTCAAATTGTACATTAGAAGGAGCTTTACATGTCCAATTTCACTGTAAAACCAATGCTCTTTCAGTTGCTGTAGCTGATCAAGAGTGACTTTTTCCCAAACATTTTCTTAAATTCTTTGTGAAGATGCAATTCAGTTAGTCAGTTTGCTTTCAGTAAAAATATACAGGGAATTCTTTCATCAACAAATGAATGACAGGTCACATTGGGAAAAATGGGTTTGGATTTGGAAACGATTTTTTACATTCACATTTAACTGGAATTAATCTCTTGGTTAGGAAGAAGATTGACTTGTAGTAAGAGCAGAGGGTACTTCTTCTGAACCTGAATCTGTTCTAAAGGAGTCTGTCAACCTGCAAGAGACACAAGAAACAGCAATTAGTACAGAAACTACTGCAGTTCATACAAACACATCCCACGTCATCTCTGACGCAAGCATGACTACAGCTTCAAGCTGATACAGCTCTCATTTACACTTAAGACTACAGACCTCAAGCTCTGCGTTCAACAATGGTGTCGTAGAAACACTTTAAAAAATGTTTTGGTACCTGAAAGGCCTAATCTGGGTCACTGGGTTAGTCCCCTGGCTTACCGACCTTTTTAGCCTCAGTGAGTCCCCATCCAATGTTTCATTGACTATATGTAATGTGTTCTTTGGGAGTCCCCAAACATTGATGACAAGGTGACCCAAAGGTACCCTATAGACTTCTCTCCCAGCAGGGACCCCAATGCTGAGTAGCTAACTGGCTGGTTGCAGCTTTTTGTGTGTTTTAGTGGCTGTACGAGGCTGCAGCCATTTTCATTTCTTAGGAATGAAAGACATGCTCCTGATTCTCCATCTAGAGCCGCTCTCTAATTGTAATTCTATACAAACCTATTAGAAAATAATTCCCCTCCCTACAGTAGCCTGAACACTCACTTTACCCTCCTGCTTTTTCAAACGTCTTCCCCAGACTGTTTCGGAATTACAAACCAGGTGCTTTGTGATAGGTGCAAGGTTCAACTAGTTTGTGCCTTTTTTACCTACACCGCAAATAAGATTTGAGATGTTTCCTTGTGTATATATAGCATTTGGGTCCCATTCGAGCCGATTCAAATGGAGAGGCCAGGAGCCCTCTCTCCTCTCAACACGCGCTATAGGAGCAGCTTCTGCCAGCCCGAAACAAGCACCCAGCTCACACGGAGCCCACGAAGGAGCATTGGCTCTGACAGCATGTATTCTTGAGTGCAACTGAAATCTAATGCCCACACTCCTTCCATCTTCAGCCCGCAGGCTATGAGTTAAACTACCTTGCCTGGAGCAGCAGAGTCATGTACTTGCTAATCGCACTCGCTCTCACCAGCATTCCAAGATGGCCAGTGCCATAGCGGGCTGTATTGTGTTTATCTGCGCTGCCTAGCAACAGGCCCTTTAATATCCAATCCACTCTGCCGGCAGGCAGAAGCCAGCCCACATGACGAAGGACCACTGAAAAAGGCCCTGTCTGACCCTGTCTGGCCCGTCGGAGCCAAGGGGCCATACACGTACCATTTGTGTGGTTCCATTTCCTAGCACCTCCCTCACTCTTTAACTTGACTAACACGTGCCGAAATGATGAACTATTCTAAGGGGTCCAGCACTGAGACTACGAACCAATGCCGCCTTTCTACTGCCTAGGCTGCCGCGGTAAGCAAGATCTTGGGCCTCATTACAAATCGTCTGGTATGGAAACAACGGTGGCGGTAAACCCGCCGCCACCGTTGTTTCCATGCCGGGCGATCACAACTCCTGCAGGTGGGAGGTGATGTTCCCGCCAGGTCTGACCTGGCGGGTTTAACACCGCCCGCCTGCAGGCGGACGAGGAAACACCGGCAGCATTACGAGATGCTGCTGGTGTTCCATGATCCCCATTCCCATTGAGTCCCATAGGACTCAATGGGAATGGGGATAAACACCATTCCACCTCCGTGATTCCCGGGAAACCGGGGTTGTAATGCCCCGGTAATTCCGGGAATCACGGAGGCGAAATGGTAATACGAGTCCGGCGGTAACCAGGCGGTTTTACCGCTGCGGTTACTGCCGGACTCGTAATGAGGCCCCTTGTGTCTAATGTTATGCAGTTTATCACCATCTGTGTTTCTGCAAATAGTGCCTAGTGATCACCTCCTTTTTCGCACCTGGAATTTGTTCCTTTCTTAGTTGCGTCCTCCTTTTGGCAAATGTGCAATGTATTCGCTCCCAGCCTAGATCCTGTGATCCCCCTTGATACTACGCTGACTATTGATCGCCATTTTGGCAAATGTGCAATTTATTTGCTGCTAGCCCAGATCCTGTGATATTACATTAAGCATTGCTCGCCACTTCTGACAAATGTGTAATTTATTCCTTGCTAGCATATATTCCCGGAACACCAAATAGACCACTGTACGCCACTCACTATCTATCTCAGCTTATGCCTGTTAACTCATGCACCCACACACCTGCATAACCACATGCATACTGTTTGCATTTAGTGCCTTCTCATTGCTCATAATGTTACCACCTGCCTTAGTTGTTACTGCCAATACAGTGATGCATCATACTCAGCAGGTCACCAACACCCTCCGCTCCAGGCCTAGCATCCCTAGTATCTCTCTAAGAATGTCCACAACATTACCACCTTCAGATACTGTATCAACTACCAAATTCCTGCCACCTCTCCTGTTACAGTCAACTAAACACAATACTACTCCAGGTACATCAGTAAATAGTTCCCTCCTGCTCACACCTCTTCAATGGATCCAGCTATGTGCAACTCAACCCTTACCTAATCAACCTAGTTCGACAAACATTAGGAACACCAGAGTAGGCTCAATACTTAAATATGCCCGCCGACCACCACCTAACTACAGAAGTAAAATCATCACTAAAACCCTGCAGAAAATAGAAATAATCAAACCAGACTACGACAATAAGAACAATTACTCAACCACATCAGCAAACACCTCCCTAACTACAAGCATCCCTAACATTAATACGCCTCACATCAAGTGAGCACTTAAAAATGCTAGATCCTTGTCAGCTCACGCCCTTGACATTGCGGACCTTATCATCTTGAACAAGCTTGACTTCCTAGCTATAACCAAGACGTGGCTTCATGAGGCATAAGGTCCAGCACTCACAATAGCCATACCGGACAATTATACTATTAGACTTGACAGAGAATCCTCTAGAGGTGGCGGAGTCGCCTTTATTGCCAAGACCCAGCTTGGCTTAAGAGCTATACCTAACCAACCTTTCCCTCGAGGAGAACTCATGTCCATCAAATGACCTCTAACGGCATCATGAACAGTAACCATCCACCTCTTATATAGACCTCCAGGCCCCATATCTACCTTCGAGGAAGCTATCACACACCTACTCAAATAATGGGAGACCTTAATCTCAGACTCCATGATATAAATAATGATAACTACTATACTTATTAATGCAGTAAAACCCGACCTATCTACCAAGAAATGTCTCAACATTGTTAGGGCCACCATAGGCGCAAAACTGGACTATTGCAATGTCCTCCTACTAGGCACATCCGCAAAAAACATCAACAGATTACAAATCACACAGAACAATGCGCTTAGAGCAGCTCTCAGTATCTCCAGGAGAGAACACATCTCTCAGGCAAGACAAGAAGCCCACTGGCTCCCGATCAAAGAGCGCATACTGTTTAAGACACTCACAATCACCCACAGATGCCTATCTCAAGCACCCCCCCCCCTACCTAGTGGAACAAATACACCAAGCTCAAACACTCAGACCTAAAAGTGACATATACTCACACCAACTCACAATTCCTGCCTTCAACAGAGACAAAGCCGGTGGTTCCAGCTTTGAAGTATTATCACCAAAATCCTGGAACTCACTACCACTCCAACTTAGAACAGAAACCACCCTCATGGCCTTCGAGAGGCATTAAAAACCAAACTATTCAAGTAAACCGTACCCACTCAGCTGTTCCCCTGTAACCATGGAACATTGTACTGTATGTGACTCAACCATTGTACCTGCAACAAAACATTGTACCTATGCTCAACCTGTATCCAAGTGAATATTCCGTAACAGCGCCTTGATGCCCGAGGGCAGTTTTGCGCTTTATAAATGGAAATAAATAAATACATTTTTTAAAAAAAAATAATGCCCCAGGCTTAGCAATACGATTACAGAATCAGGTTTCTCACACCGCGTAACCAACCCCACACACAGTACAGGGAGAACACTGGACTTGATTGACGACCTTAATTGTGACAATATGATTCTCTCCAATGCACCCTGTGCCTGGTCCGACCATGACATCATCTCATTTACCTTACAGAACAGTCCCCGCCCCAACCACTGCAACTCACTTGCCCCACCAACACTCACTAGAAACAATCACAATATCACAGTAGAGAAACTATTGCTGTTACTACAACCCTTCATCAACTATCCGTACTCTAACACAGACCCTTCGGCATTTGTGGAGCTATACAACCAAACACTACATCAAGCTATCAACACATTAGCACCATTGAAAATGCGAAAAGCTAAGCCACGCACTCAAACTCCTGATTCACTCCTGACCTCAACACCTCACGTAATAATAAAAGAAATTCTGAAATCTTATGGAAAAATCACCCCACAGCACAGAACAAAGAAAAACTCCTAAAAGCCTCTAACAGATATAAAACGGCTATCCACCAGACTAAAAGTAACATTTACAATGATAGCATCAATAAAGCTAACTCAAGCACGAGAGAACTATTTATCATACCCAGAGAAGAAAAAGAATCCCCCCTGCCACCACCAGAAGACCTGGTGCACCAACATACAAAAAGCGCTGCTTGACAAAATAGCACTCCTACAAGCACTCCTACAAGCAAAACTCGAAGCAAAAAAACTGAGTATCACCCCTGACTCACTCCAACTGGAGACTAAGGATTACTCCTCCAAACCATGCAACCTGTTTAAGGTTTCCCCTCTCACTACTTACGAGGTAGAAGACATAATACCCAGCCTCAAACCATCAAGATGCTAGGGGGACATCTGCCCTGCAACTATTTTCAAAGAGGCAGCTAGGGATCTCGCGCCTTTCATCACCACACTAATAAACGCATCCGTTGAAACCAGCACGGCCCCAACCAATCTGAAAGATGCTTGGGTCCTCCCACTACTAAAAAAACCTAACCTTGATCCCAACATTCCTACTAATTATAGACCGCTAACTACAGTATCTATTCTTTTGAAAAAATTAGACAGGGCAGCATACCTACAGATATAGAACATCTAGAAGCTAACGATCTTCTAGGCCTGTGACAATCAGGCTTTAGACAGAGACATGGCACTGAAACAGCCTTGATAGACCTGAAAGCACAGATGAATGACATAAAAGATAAAGGTAATTTAGCCCTCCTCCTTTTACTTGACTTATCAGCCGCATTCATTTAAGTCAATCACAAAGTTCTATGCAAACACCTCGTCAGCGGCCAATTACTTAGCCAAAGCTACCACTTGGATACAATCATTCCTGGACAACAGAACCATGAGGGTGGTGGCACTGTCTGCGCCAGCTGAGCCAGCTCTGGTCTCCTGAGGTGTACCTTAGGGCTCATGCGTATTGCTTCCACTCTACAACATTTTTACGAAGCCAGTCTTCGATGACATTGACGATTTGGGTGTTGCAGATGACACCCAAATCCTTATCTCTATCATTGGGGACTACAACACTGACTGACTCGAAACTGTTAACAAAATGTACCTAAGCATTCAAGCATGGATGGCCACACATGGCCTCTGCCTTAATGATGATAAGACTGAGTTACTGCTCATCGGTTCTCAGACCAAACTAAACAAACTAGACAGCCAGTTTGAATCCTTTAATATAGATGGCATTAACATAAATGTCTCTAAGGAAGTGAAAACACTCGGAATCTATTTTGACTCTTCACTGACCCTGACTAGACAAGTCAATGCGACAGCCTCTGTCACAGCCTACACATGCAAACTAATTAACGCTTGCAGACACTTCCTGTCAATAGTAAGCTGTACATCCCTGTCAAGCTTGTATTACTTGATCTCTCAGCTGTATTCGACCTGGTGGATCACAAGGTCCTCTGCAGGCACCTGGACTCAGCAGCCCATTTTTCCATAGATGCTATCAAATGGATAGAATCATTCCTGAGTGATAGAACTATGAGAGTGTTATCCCCATCGGCAGCGGCGGACCCCACCCTGTGCAGGGTACCTCAGGGCTCATACGTGTCTCTGACTCTATACAATATATCCACCAAATCTTTGTTCGATGATTTGGACATTCTGGGTATCACCTACACTAACTATGCAGATGACACACAGATTCTCCTCCCGCTTGCTTTCTGGGGATCATGGCAAGGACCTGGTGCTGGTGAATAGGGTCTATCTCATTATTCAGGCATGGATGGCCACCCACGGTCTCTGCCTGAATGATGACAAGACAGAGTTGATAATTCTAGGTACCCCCTCTAACATTACTAAACTGGGTCATGAATATGCATCATCCATTATTGATGGAAATAACACTATAGTCTCCAAGGAGGTACAAATCCTGGGTTTCTACCTGGATTCAATGATGTCCTTCAACAAACAAGTGAAATCACTGGCCTCTACCACAGCCTACACGTGCAAGCTTATCCGAGCTGGCAAGCCTTTCCTCTCAAGTGACAGCTGCATTATCCTGGCCAGAGCATTCATTCTCTCCAGGTTAGACTATTGTAATGCTCTCTACAGTGACGCCAACAAAGCCAGTATCCAGAGATTACAAATCCTACAAACCAACGCTCTTAGAGACGCACTAGGCATTAACAGAAGAGCACACATGACCTCGACTAGACGTCAATACAAAAGGCTCTCTACCCATAATAAAATACAGCAAAATAATCGCCTCCTTGACACATAAAGCATTAAACAATGCTGTCCCTAAAAGGCATACAAGAGTTAGTAACACAAATTGTCTTGTGGTACAGAGATTTGGACTTAACCAAGATTGGTGGTAACAGTTTTCCTGTGAAGGCTGCCAAACTCTGGAACTCCTTGCCCTACGAGCTGAGAATTGACCAACCCTATTTACACTTTAGAAAGAGATATATCACTTATCCCAACCTGACTGAAGGCTAGTTTGAACTGACACAATTGCCTACACCATGCTGCCCATTATTGTAAATTATTGTACATTATATTTGGAACTGAACTGTATATATTGGAATTGTATTTTATCTGAACCTGTATATCTACACTCTGTCTTGTATTTAATTTCACTTGTACATTCATGATGTTATACTGTCAACCACTTTGAAACTTTGTAAGCCGTGCACCTTCTTATTGCTGCGCCCTGTTACCCCTGGGTTTGGTGCGCATTAGAAATAAAGAAACAAACAAACAAAGAGCACTTAGACTTTCTAAACTAGATTATTGTAACGCCCTGTACATAGGAACTAACAAGCAAAATCTAGAAAAATTGCAAATACTAAATAACGCGCTAAGAACTGCGCTTAACATCCCTAGAACCCACCATACATCGACGGCAAGACGAAATATCCGCTGGCTATCAGTCAATGACAGAATCACATTCAGAACCTTAGCACTTGCTCATAAATGCCTTTTCTAATTCAGCTCCCGATATCTAGCTTGCATATTCACAAGATACTTCTCCGACCGACCTACCAGGTCCCAACATCTACACTGCCTCAAGATCCCTAGATTCAAGCTCCAGAAAGCAGGGGGCAGCAGCTTCCCAGTACTAGCTGCGGAATTATGGAACACCCTGCTTGTAGCCTTTAGAGCAGAAACTTCTTACTATTGCTTCAGGAAAAATTTAAAAACATGGCTCCTCACACAGTAGGTACCAGAATCATGGGTGAAAGTTCCATATATGGTAGTGTGGGGAAGTGCCAACCAGACTGGCTGGAGCCTTCTCAACAACCGTATGTTGTGGGTAGGCCTGTGGGTGGGACCTGGGTGAATAGAGTGTGTGACGAATACGCATTCTATGTTGTGGGTGTCTAGTATCTGGTGTTTGACACAATGACTGAGACAGCCCTGTCCGAAACCAGTGTGAATGCAGTGTGGAGTGTTGAATGGCTGGGTATTTGTCCCAATACACATAACTTGTTGTTAGTGTCTGGAGAGAAGTGAATGGCCTGAATGCACTGTGTGCCTGATTGGCTGCCTGCCTGCATGAATGCCCTTAGTCATGATTGGATGCTTGAGTGTGACCCAGCGGAATGAATGGGAGATCATCAGTATATCTGGGGACGGTGTCCAGTCAACTCGTCGAAAAAAAACTGGTCGACTGCAATTTGGTCGACGCAATTTGGTCGAAAACCAAATGGTCGAATTTTTTTTTTATTTATATATTTATTTTTTGGGTTTTCGTTTAGTTAAAAAAGGGGTTTTTAGAGAAAAAAAGGGGGTTGGGGGAGGGACCCCCCCCAAAAAAAAAAAAAAAGGGTTAAAATAAAAATTAAAAAAAATTCGACCATTTGGTTTTCGATCAAATTGGTTCGACCATTTGTCTGGTCGACCAATTTTTTTCGACCAAATGACTGGCAACCTCTGGGGACCTTTCACTGCTAGGAATCGTGTTCAGAAGCTGAAGTCCACTACGACGAGTAACTGGAGTAACTGAAGATTGACCTTGATGCACTGCTGGACGAGAAGAATTGCTGTTGCTCTTCTTCGCAATCTGAAAGCTGTTGTGCCTCCAAGAACTGACCCAGCGAGGACCTGGTAAGGCGCCCTCTTCCCGAGCTACGAGGGACCATTGTGCACCAGCTGATCTTTGCCAAAGCTCCCTGGTAGACAGACCTTCGACAGGTTGCCGACCCGAGACGGGAACTGCTGCGGAAATCCAAGGAGAAGCGCCCGGACTGTTGTCCGCCACTGTCAACAACCGCCGTCGCCGACTGGAGCCGACGTGCGCCCGTTTTGCCTATGAACTTTCAAATCCAAGGACGCTCTCGTCCGCATCATCGCTGCTGTATCCTGCTGGAGAATGCCTGACCGTCGACGCGCCGAGGAGCATCCACCGGTGGGTTTCCCGCCACCCAAAGACCACAGAGACAACAACGACTCAACGCCCTTGCTGGGCCACAGTTCTTCAAACTCTTTGCGGTCCAGAAATATCGACAACGAGGTGCCCCGCACGCCTCGTCCTGGCAGGACGTTTACGCTTCACCGTTAACAAGCACCGCTAGGAACCAAGCGACCACTTCACCGCCATAGCTCGACCTGTTCTCCGTCAGACCTTCGACGACTCGTGACTCCTGCCTTAAAGGGAGGGCACTCAAGAAGGGCCATCAATTCCCCAATGAGGAACGCTACAACGCCAGGTACTTTGGGGTTGCAGAACTATTGGGAAGGCTGTTCCTTCCTCTCTCTACTGCTGGTTTCCTCTTTATTTGATCTGTGTGTCATTCTGACCGTATGCACTTTAATGAGATCTGATAATATTTGTGGTAACCATATTTACCATTGTTGATTTCGGAGCACAAAGTGAGTTATTGTGATAGTGTATATGACGTTGAATATTAATTATATAAAGACTGTGTTTTAACCAATACAGTGTGCGGGCATTCCATTGTGGGTGCTTGGGGACTACACTGTACTTAAGAACCAGACTGCAACACCTCCTGAGAAGCTAGGCCTTGATTGCTCGACCACGCACCAATAATAGAGAATATTGGCAGGGGTCCTCTGTGTCTCTCCTGTACCATATAGAGAGAGCAGAAGTACAGACTACCCCACTCCGGCGTTTCTTTACAATGACAAAGACTGAGATGGTGGTGGGAATGGAGTTTGTATGTATGGAGTTTGGAGTCCACTCACATTCTGTGTTATGGGTGTCTGCTTTCGGTGTGTTTGACACAATGCCTGGGCCATCCCCGACTGAAACTGTTATGAATGCATTGCGGTGCTCTGAAAGGCTGAGTGCTTACTTCAATCCACATTCTGTGTTATGGGCTTTAGATGAATGGCCTGAATACCTGTGAGCCTGATTGACAGTCTGCATGAATGCCCTTGTGTGTGATTGGCTGAGTAATTGGGGACCAAATGTGTATATGAAGGTACCCCTCACTCACCAAATTGTTCTTGTCTGGAAGCTGAAGCTGAAACCGAAGTCTGTATCCTGGGTCCAGTTGGAGGAAGAAGTCTGCAGGTGCATCGCTTCACGAAATCCAAAGACTGCTGTGCTGACCCGAGGACAGAATCAAGAGAGGATGTGCATAGGAGATCTCTTCCCAAGCTACGAGGGATCATTGTGCAACCTATTGCTCTCCGTCAGAAGTACCCTGGAAGCCAGTCCTGTGTGCCTGCTGTCTGGAGAAGGGGTCTCGCTGAGTCCAGAAGAGGAGTGCCTGGACATCTTACGCCGAAGATGTCCAATGGTGTCCCCAAGAGACCGGAGGAGTGTTCGTGACCACATGAAGCTGGATTGCAGTGTAGCGCCCAGACGAGGGGATACCCTGGCATAGTGCTGCTTGACACCCGGAGCTGCAAAAGTTCCAAACTGCTGAAGAATACTTTAAAGGACATCCTTGCAATCACCACTGAACACATTTCCACGCAGAGAAGACCCAGGGGCTCGTTGGGTGCAGAGGAATGTCCACCGTTGAGTTTCCCGCCACCAGAATCCAACAACGATGTCCCGAAGGTCCAGCTTGGTGAGGGTCCGTGGTCCAGCCCAGTGATGAAACCCAGGTTTCCAGAAGCCATCCAGAAGTCCGTGCTGCAGCACCGAAGATCCAAAAGACAGTGAAACGCGAAATCCTGAAACCTGACACCAGTCGCCGCCAAAAGTCATCCAAGGCCCCCAAGGCTTGTATCTTCACCTGCCAGGCCGTTTCAGAGTCCACAGCAAGTTTCACCTTCCTAGGACGTCCACAGTCGGAGTAACCACCATCCAACGGAGTGCACTGCGAAGACCAAAACTGCTGCCTTTCTGAAGGTGCTTGGGTCCTTCTTTTCTTCGGACCTCGACAACCCTGTGACTCCTTCCTGTAGAGGGGGTCCATCCTCAAGGAGTACCGTCGAGTACAGCCAACAAACTCTACCACACCTCCTGCCAGGTTACCAGTGGTACTGTGATGAGGAAGAGCCTTGTACAGCCTCAGGGCTTGTCCATGGTTCCCAGAGTCATTTTGGCTCCTGTTCCCCTGTGGCATCTCAGGTATATTGGGGCAGTAGAACTTTTAAAAAGAAAGCAGAGCATTATTGAACCTTTTTGGACTGGGCTGTAAAAGACAAGATAAGGTACTCCCTAACTTTTCCATTACAAGTAGCCCAGGTGGGTGGGCATCCTCACACAGTATTACTATTTATGATATGATATGATATGGCATGTATAACGCGCCTGTACACAAGTGTTTGAGTCTCGCTAACGTATACTGCCTATGTTCTGACACTAACCTGCCTTTCTTCCCTTAATCTATGAGTGTACACCTTACTTGAGAATTCACATGCCTGTTAAACTGTCCTTGGTTGGTGTATTATTACCGAATTTAAGTCTAGTGTGGTACAACATAAAGTGTATATATTATTGCAATTTTTGAATTGTGTTGCCAAAGTACAAAGGGTTATTATTTATTTGTATGTATTTTGCTGAACCCTATTTTCTATAAAGAAGCTGTGTTCTCACTTAATATATTGTGTGGACATTCCTTTGTGGGGGATTGGGGAAACACTGTGCTTAAGAACCAGCCCGCATTATTATCACCTCCTGAGAGCTTAAGCCGTGGTTGCTCGTCCATTGCTACCACATAGAGAACTAGAGAACCTAGGCTGGGGTGCTCTGTGTCTCTGTCCCAACCATATAGAGGGCAGAAGTACAGATACCCCCCTCCAGGCTATATATATATATACATATATATATATATAGGCTTGTGGATCTGCTTAGAATCACATGCTTTGGCTTTGCATAGGTCAACATCTAGTGGCAAGTTGTTCTTTCGCGGAGTACATAGCTTGACCTACTTCGTGAGTTAAAACTCATCCAAAACTCGTCTGTTGTTTACATTTCGACGCACTAATTCAACGGCTGTTTCCCTTGAACATCTGAACAGCTTATTCCGGCTTCAGAAACAGACGTTCTGTTCCGATGACAGGCTTTAGCCTACACTGGGCTTCGGCCTAACCAGTAGGGAGAGTTGGGGGGGGTCTGATCCTTCTTTGTTAAAGAATGTATACCCCCATTTCCTGCCCCTACCTTTGTCCTGCTGCCTCTGTGTCCGCCTTCCACTATGGAGCGCACCCCCTTTAAGTTCTGTCCCAAGTTCAACAGAAAGTTCTCGTGGGTCGACAGAGTTTGCATCCACTGCATTCCATGTGACCATCTCGAATCCCGTTGCACGGCGAGCAAGCCCTGTAGGCCCAATACCCTAAAGGAGTACCGGACCAAGTGGTGGGTGGCATACGCCATGGCGGCAGAGCCGGAAACAGCCACCAGGATTTTTGTCACCATTTTGGCATTGACATTGAGGAATCCAGTCACGCAAGGACTGGCTTCATTTAAAATATTCTCAATGAGAAAAAACATGTTAGCCAGGCTATTCCTCTCCTAGAGTACATGAAATAAAGTGTTGCTCCGGCCCGGTCTACTATTTCTCTTACTGGGGCAGTTAGCCCATGGGTGGAGAAATCTTTTAGGCCCCCTCCTTCAGACCCCCTCTACATTAGAAGTCACGTCAAGCCTGATTCTCTGGTGGTGACCACTACCAGAAAGAGAGCTGGTGTTCCACTCTCAACCTCTAAAGGGCACCCCCCAACAAGGATTGCAAGAGACTTTATATGCTGGGAAAGCGTATTACGACCTCTGCTATGGACTTCACCAGGATAGCAAACAATACCACCTTGCTTGCCAGCTACAGCAGCACCCAGTGGGATGAGGCCGCTCCCACCTTCTCAAGATCACCACCGAAGGCAAACAGGTTTTCCAAAACATCCTCAAAAATTGCCTTGGATGCCGCAGACACTTCTGGAAGGGTTATTGCAGAGGGTACACTCTTAAAAAGACATTCCTGGCTCAGAGACTCAGGATTTAAGCCAGAGACCAGTCGGCTTTAATCAACATGCCCATCAAGGAGGGTTTCCTCTTTGGAAAAGCTGTCGACCAGCTGGAGACAGCAAAAAATGTGCATGAGACAATCTAGACCCTTGGTCAGATCTCCAACATGCCTTTCATTCCTAGAGGAGCGTTTAACACACACTAACCTTTGGGTGCAAGGCTCGGGAAAACAAGGCCAAGCCGGAGCAAGCACGTCTGGTGCCTCCTTTTACAGCCCCCATGTTCAGTGATCCTACCAATACCAGCAGCGTGGGTTTTGCCGCGGGAAAGCAAGAGGTAGAGCTGCAGTATCTATGTGCCACCAAATGATGTCCCATTCCATGTTTCCTCCCATGCATCCCCAGTCGGGGGTCACATAACACTCTTCGGCCAGCAATGGGAGGGAATAACGTCAGACCGCTAGGTCCTCGATACTATGGCCAAAGGATACTCAGTTGAGTTCCTCGAAACACCTTGCCACCATCCACCGCGTGTAGGTTAAATGTCCTCCGAACACCTCCACATCCTCAGAGGGGATCCAAATCCTATTACAGAAAGGAGCCATAGAGCTGGACCCTTCATGGAACAAAAGCAAGGTATGTATTCAATGTACTTCCTTGTTCCAAAGGAAGATCACCGCCCTGCAAACACGTATGTCAAACCTCAAAAATTCAGGATGACAACGCTGCAGGAAGTCATCCCACTATTGAAAATAGGGGATTACATGGCAACATTGGGCATGAAAGATGCATACTTTCATATTCCAATGTTACCAGCGCACAAAAAATACCTCAGATTCAAAATGGGAAACAAGCACTACCAATTCAAGGTTCTACCATTCGGCATTGCGTCTGCCCCCAGGGTATTCACAAAGGTCCTGGCAATGGTGGCCGCTCACTTGCGAAGGCAGTCCATTCCAGAGTGGCTAGTGAAACAATGGTCACAAGCAAGCGGTTTGTGGGACAATCTAGTGCTGGTTTCGCAACCTCTGGTTCAGTCGCTACTGTGATGGAACAGAGACAATCTGCTAAAGGGACAGCCTTTCCACACACCAGCGATCGAGGCCACTCTCACTACAGACGCATCGATGACTGGGTGGGGCGTTCATTTCCTGCATCAGACTGCTTACTGTCTGTGGACCCAGGAGCTAACTAGGAAGCACATCAACCTTCTCAAACTACTAGCGATTCTCAAAGCACTTCAAGCCTTCAAGACTCAGCCTGCACACACAACAGTCCTAGTCCTGCCGGACTGTACCACAGCCATGATTTATATAAACAAACAGGGGGGTACACATTCTCCAGGGCTGTTGAAAGTAGCTCAGAACATCTGGCGATGGGCAATACATCACATGTTCCTAGTGGCACTCAATTCTCTGGCAGACGTACCAAGCAGGAGTATAATGCTACCCTCAGAGCACAAATGGCAACTAAACACAGATGTGCTAAACGATGTCCTCTCAAACTAGGGGTTCTCAGAGATGGACCTTTTTGCAACCCTTGAAAACGTGCAATACCAAGATTACGCGTCCAGGTTTCCCCAGACAGAATCCAAGGGGAATGCACTTCTGATTAACTGTCAAGGTAATTTGCATGCACCACCCGCCCCGCCACCTCTGTTCACCAAAATAGTCCACAAGCTACACCGGATACAAGTAACACTGATCCTAATAGCCCCAATGTGGGCCCACCAGACCTGGTTCTCATACCTACAAATGATGTTCCTGTGTCCTCCCATGGAACTACCCTGCATGGACAACCTGTTGACCCAGGATCAGGGAACAGCGCTACACACATGCCCTCAGAGGCTGAACTTAGCAGCCTGGCTCCTGAGGTCATAGAATATGGTCACCTTAACCTAGACCAATGGTGCATGGAAATACTCACGGAGGCATGCAAGCCTAACACACAGCACTGCTATTTTAACAAATGGAAATGCTGTGTGTTATGTTGCAGGACACAGTCTTTCAATCCAACCAACTGTTCACTGACCAATATAGTCAACTACCGGCTCTACCTACTTGACTCAGGATTAGTCTTTAACTCACTCAAAGTACAACTAGCAGCTCTCTCTGCTTACACCACGTCTCAGAATAAAATATTGTGGTGGCAGGTGCCCGTAGTTAAAGGTTTTGTGGAGGGTGTCAAAAAGCTCTACCCTCCCATCTCTAATCCTACTCTCGGCTGTGACCTCAATGTCGTACTCACAACGCTCATGGGGGCCCCCTTCTAGCCTATGCACAAAGTCAGCCTTAATCACCTTACATACAAAACGGCCTTCCTAACAGCCGTTACTTCTATCAGAAGGGTTAGTGAACCGCAAGCTCTGTCAGTACAAGACCCCTTCGTAGTTGTACACAAGGACAAGGCGGTGCTACACACACATCCTCGTTTCTCACCCAAATTAATATCAAAATTCCATGTCAATGAAAATATATATGCCTTTAGATGCCATTTGCAAGGCTGCCACATGGAGCTCAGTACACACCTTCACCCAACATTACTGTCTGGACACACAACCTAGGGGTGATACACTGGTGGGACAAGCAGTGCTGAAACATCTCTCTGTAGCGCTACCTTCTATTAACCCACCCCCTTCTACCTTCTACTAGCACTGCCCGCTAATCTATGCAAAGCATGTGATTCTAAGCAGAACCACAAGCCTCAGAAGGGATACATTACGTGAGCTATGTATCCTATATATATTATCAATGTATAGTCCCTGCATTTCCTTTTTCTCTTGGCCAGTAGAGAGGCTTGTGAAGATCCAACTATGCTTTCCTTATGATGCTGTATACAAATCCTGAGTTATTACTCTAAGCATTGTCACCACACTACTTGTCCCTACATGTGGCCATGTTTGGTGTACATGTGATAACTAGCCACCTGTATCATTATTTTGTTAGGGCTGCTATTCTTAGCTCATCCGGGTCAAAGTCGGGCGATTCAGTAATGGCCCAAATGAGTTTGCCCACAACTTGGGAAATTTAGTGCATTGCCACAAAAGCAGAAACATATTTCACAAAGATTCAGACAATTGAACACAGAAGGTGGTCGTAGATATTACCTCATCAGATAGATTGAAGAGAATCTAGTGGTATAGTGGTCGGCCTTGAACAATATGTAATGTCAGATAGACGCAGTCACTTTAACAGGGTTCGAAATTGAGGGGAACTGGGAGCTATTTAGCTTATAGCCTAGAAGAGCATAGAGGTTATCTTAAAACCAACAATTACTAGGAGCTACATATGGCTCCCCAGTCCAACTGATGCCAAACAAACAGCTCTGTGAATTTAACTCTCTGCATTTGGGACAATCTATAAATAGAGATTAGGACACAGCTATATGACATTTAAAACATGCGGTCATAAATAATGGACACAATTACATGTTTGCATTTTATGTGGAAGTTAGATTTGAATAATGTTATGTACGAGCTCCTCGTTCCCCAGTGGTAGCTCCTGGTGACCAGTTACTACTGGATACCCAGGAGCTGCTTGTAGCTTCTGCGTATTGAATCCTAATTTCGCATTCTGCTTTAATGTAAAGACGCGGACCAGTGGAGCCCCATTGGTGACTGTAGATTTTTTAATATGAGTTCTGGGTTGCTGTTCATCAGTTATTCAGTGTAATCCTCTCATTAGTTTACCTCTGTAAAGAGTGCTGCATGAACATTATATCCCATAGAAACAGTACTTTGGTTAAGCAAGTAGTTGTTTACGGTGGCATCTAATGTCAGCTCTGCAGGCGTTAAACTAATGGTTTCCCATGGAATCCGTCTCTTTTTTAGCACTTGATAAAAGCAGACGTGAAATGGTGTCTGCAACAGCTTGATTCGCAAGATATTTCCCTTCTTTACAAAACGGAGAGTAGATGTGTAGACTCGAGGTGGTTTCACCTGGCTTTTTGCTTCACTTTTTAAACTCCTTTTTGGAAATGTTTTTAAATTGCATGCAGGCGACACCACATATTTAGAGAGATGGAATCCAAGATGAAATGTATTTATTGGATATTTATTAGCTATTTGTAAGGCCCCTAGTCAACAAATGGTGTTTCAAGGCGCCACAAGGCAAAAGGGGGAGGGCGATAAGGGAGAAGATACAGTCCTACTAGGCCTTGTGACATTTGGATCATGCAAGTGCAGAACAAGAAGTGCAAGGGGGGGGCAGGTCTGCGTGAAATGCAAAGTGCTATTGTAGGAAGGGAAGTGGAGGAGAGAGTGCAAGTGAAGGGTGGAGAAGGTAACGGGCAAGTGCTAAGGGGAGGCCAGGAGGGCAAGTGTCAGGGATTGCATGGGTGGGGGTCCAAATGCGAAGTGCGAGGAGACCGGGGTGGACTGGGACTGGGGAGGGGGCGGTGGTGCACTGTAGAACTCCGAGGGAACCAGGCAGCCAGTCATGGAGGCAGACGGAGCGGGAGCGAGAGAGGGAAGGGAGAAAAGATAAAGAGGGTCTTTAGGAGCTTCCGGAACTTAAGGAGATCCGGCTGAAGCCTGAGAGGGGCAGGGAGACCATTCGAGAGGGAGGCTCCAGCGGAAGAGAACGATCCACCCACACTTTCTGCTTCGAGAAGTATCTAATCTGCAGAGAGCTGGATCTAGAAGATCAACGAGGTCTAGCAGGGAGGTATTAAAGGAGAGAGAGTTGGATGATGATGCAGAGGGTTTTGTACTTCATCCTAGCAGCAACCAGGAGTCAGTGGAGAGATTGTAGGGCTGGAGAGATGTGGTCCCTGGGCTTAAAGCCAAGAATAAGTCTTGCATTCATATTCTGTATTAGTTGAAGGGGGCTAAAGGAGAATACAGGAAGATTGAGGAAAAGGCTGTTGCAGCAGTCCAGCCTAGAGAAGACCATAGCACTGGAGAAATTGAGTTTCGGGGGAAATGTGAGGATAGGTAGAATGCCTCTGAGGAGGTGAAGCTGATAGTGGGCCTTCTTGGCAACGTCTGCGGGTATGCAGTAATAAAATTGCGGCAAAAATATTGCCTTTAGAAAATATCGCAGCAAAAATGCTGTGGTTTGACCCGGTAAAGGTGTACCCCATTATACCATTTAAAGGGAGCAAGGGTTGCGGGGGTGTCCCCAGCTCCCCTTACATGGTATAATGGGTCTGAGGGTTGCGGGGGTGTCCCCTGCATCCTTTACATGGATTGCGGCGGCAAAACCACTGCCTTTTTGCTGCAATTTGTTTTGTGTAAACGGACATTTTTGCTGCGATTTTAACACATGGAACCTGTCTGCGATGTGAGAAGAGAAGAAGAGAGAGGAGACAAAGATGACACCAAGGTTTTTTGCCCATAGAGGGTGGCTAGAGGGTAGGAGGTACAGTGAGAGCTGGGGTCCCAATGAGAAGGATCTCACTCTTACAGGCATTAAGGAGGAGATCATTTGCGGCACACCAAGCCTGAATAGCAGTCAGACAGTCAGGGATGAGAGAGGAGGAAGAGGAGGCAGTAGAGGGAAGTTTGAAGGAGAGCACGTGCCATCTGCATAACACTGGAAGTGAAGAGAGAAAGAGGAGATCAGGTTGGCCAGAGGGGCAATGTAGATGTTGAAGAGCCAAGGCGAGTGGATAGAGACTTGAGGGACACAGCAGGTGGAGAGTGTGATAGGAGAGCGAAAAGGCCCCAGTTGAACCCGTGAGGGTCAGTCGGAGAGGAATGAAGTCAACCAGTCCAATGCCAGGCCGTGATGCCAAGGCTGTCACAGAGCTGATTTGTCGGGGTGGCATGGTTGCCAGTGTCGAAGGCAGAGGAAAGATCCAGAAGGGCAAGAATAGAAGCAGAGTTGGAATCAAGGTTTGAAAACAAGTTTTCAGGGGTGTTTAGTAGAACAGTTTTCATGCCTCTGGCTGCTCTGAGGCCAGACTGGAGATAGTGGAGACAACAAACATATTCAGTGTGTAGGCGCAGTTGGGAGATGTCCAGCTTCTCAAGGTGTTTGACCAGGGAAAGCAGTAATGGAGATAGGGTGGTCGTTAGCCGGGCAGGAGGGGTCAGCAGAAGGCTTTGTGAGCTGAGGATGCACAAGGAGGTGCTTGAGGGGTAGCAGGAAGGAGCTAATGGCCAAGGAGTGATTACAGAAATCTGCCATGGCTGGCGTAAGGGAGGGAGTGTTGTCCTTGATAGTTTTAGAGGACCTGGGGAGCACCTGTTTGGTGGAGATTTCCATAGAGAGGACTTGTCTAGAGACCTCATCCGGTGATATGGATGAAAAAGAGTAGAGTAGGAGGAAAGGGGAGATGGGGCCAAGGGAGTCCTGAGAGCTGGGGAGTAGGGAGGGGATTAGAGTAGAGGAGAGCGAGGACAGGATATCCTGGGTTTTGGTTAAGAAGTAGGAGACCAGAGAAGTACAGAGGGATAGGGATGGAAGGGGAGAAGTGGAGACTGCAGTAGGATCGGCGAGTTCCTTGCAGATTTTAAGCAGTTTGCCCGTGTTGTTAGTGTCCCCAGTGATGCGGCCTTGGATATGGAACCTCTTCTGTGAGCGTATGGGGTGTCTGTATTGCCATTGGAGCAGGTGGCAGGCCAGTCTGTCAGAGTATGTGCCAGATGCTTGCCACTTCCACTCAGCAACTCAGCACTTGCATTTCAGAGAGGCGAGGTCGGAGTCATACCAGGAATTGCACTTGGGGGCAGGCTTTATGCAGATCTTCAACTAGTTAAATGCTTGTGCTGCAAACCTACATTACACCACACATGGCTACCAGGAAGCAGGGGAATAGTAGGCCACCAGTTAGCATTCAAACCACAGCGCTCACTCGCAACGAACCACCAACAGATGTCAACTAGATATATAAAACCAGTGGGTGGACCCACTAGAGTATTCAAGAGTGCAGATGATCAGGAGTGGCGTGGGAGTTAGGAACTAGATGGTTAAGGGGTAGTATAGCATTTGGCGATTATGTGAGAGGGAAAGAGACAGGAAGGGGGTGAAGGAGAGCAAGAGAAACAAAAAGTACGTGGTGAAGCAAAAGAATCAGTAAGGAAGCAAAGGAGGTTGAAAGGAGCTTTAAGGAGCAGATGAGGAATAACTAACAAAGAAGGAATAGAGGAGTGACGAGGAGAGTAATAGTGAGCAGGATGTGGCAAGTCCATTAAGCAAAAGGAATGCGAAGAAGACTGAGCTAAGACAAGGAAACAAGACAAATGTAGGTAAAGGTGTTAAATAGAGGATATGGGAAGGTGGTGGCGATATGGAGTGCTAAGAAGAAGGTAAATATAGGAAAGTCAGGGGTAAAGTAGATCGGGAGGAGGGCATGACAAATCATTCAGGGGGAAACATGGAGGAAGATAACTAAGGGGAGAGAGGAGGCGAAGATTCAAAAGAAGGAAGACGAGGTGGTGTTCAAGGCATGGGACAGTAAAGTAGACGGGTGCATGGAGAGACTGGCATGGTCTGAGATCAGAAGGGGATAAGACTGACGACCCCAGGGCCTACATTGAACGTTGCTAGGAACTTGAAGATTCTGATACCTGGCCTAGCCTTAGATGACCTAGGGCATTAGGCCGGGAAGTGCAGCGAACAGCAATAGCCTGAGAACTTCTACAAAAGCCAAGCATCCAATTTCAATAATCCCAAAACACTATGTGAATTTTTCCCCACCTGGTAGTACAGTCTCTCAATGAAGAGATAAGGAGTTAAGGACCACAGTTCCATAGAGAAAGCTTAATTTGTTTATGTTCTTAATTTCTCATAATGTGAGAATTCCTTAGCTTTTCTTTTTTGTTTAATAAAGATGTGAGCCTAGCTGTCTGCAGTAACTTTGCTCATGGCATGTATCGGTATTACTTTAGGTTAATGTCATTCATGGTGTATTAAGGGTTTCCCAACCACTCCCTGTTCCAAAGGTTTGCTGGGGACACTTTGCCATCAATTCCCTTGCAGCACTGAGGAGATTTGAATCAGATGGGGTTTATCACTTTGCTCTGCAAATTTGTCAACCCTATATATAGGCCCTGTCAGGGGAAGGAGAGAGCCCAACTCGAGACACCCCAATGGGTGCAGGATTGCTTGTGGTTAGGGACCATCCCAGCCGTCCTTACTGATTCAGAGTGTGGCGTAGCAGCAGCGGGACCCTGAAGCCACCATCGCAGGCCCAGCAAGAGAGCCCTGTTACAGCAAGTGGCGAACAGACACGAGCGTGGTTTCGGCTAGCAGACGGCCAGAGCGTGCAATTTCAAGAATGAAGTCCAGTAGCCCACCAGAGATTGTATCATTAAAAATAGGCCTACAAGAAGTACACAGTAACAGTCCCCTGCAGCCCAGGGTAAGAGTTGTGCCATAACCACGGCGTACCGTGTGGAAAGTGTGGCAAGTCTTGCAAGCCCTTTTTTATCCTTCACCTCAGCCCTCCCCTGTCACAGGTGAAGTCAATGGCAGGTAGAGCTGGTCAATCCACAAGGGCTATTTAGAAAGCAAGCTAGGAACAGTCTAGAGTGAGTTGTAGATTGGTGAGGACATCCAAGAGACCAGAGGAGGAGAGTGTGGTAGGAGTCTGAAGGTTATTAGAGAGAGGGGTCTGTGGAGTGGTTGTGAATGTGGGGTGAGGAGGGAGATTGTTCAGAGTACGAGGTCGTAGTAGTTGTAGCAGGAAGAAATGGTAGTAGTGGAGTAGTGGTAAGAGCGAAAGCTGGTAGCAGTAGGCAGTGGTAGTAGTAGTGGTAACAGAGGGTGGCAGTGAAACTAGCGTTAGTAGGGAAGTAGTAGCAGTAGAGGGGAGTAGCAGTGATAGGAGGTGGCAGTGGAGTAGGAGTAGCGGGGGTAGTAGTGACCAGGAGACTGAGTAGTATGGGTGTAACAGATAACAGGGAGGGCGTACTAGAGTGGAAGCTGTAAGTAGCAGTGAGATAAGGAGGAAGAAGAGACGTAACATCAAAGGGTGGCAATAGGAAGGCAGAGTGTAACATCGAAGGGATAGAGTTGTGGGGAGGAGAACATGGTGGGACCCAGTGTGGGAGAGGGTCAGGGGAGACTGTGCGTGTAGAGCGGGTGGTGCTGTGTGGAGGAAGGCACCATCCCTATAACTCCCCTAGAATACTAAACGTTACAATGCCCCTATGGAGGAGCCTGCCATCAGCTTAGAGAATGCACCTGCAGCCTAAGTTAGAGAAAGACAGTTAGGTGGCACTGAGCACTAGAGCTAACCCTGTTAGGGATGCCTGGGCTAGGGAGGCGGGAAAGCCCACGGAAGTCGAGAGAGATGGAGAGGAAAGGCCCTAACGCCAAACCCCCGGAGGATCCTGTTTGGCCTTAATCTTCCTGAGAATCCCTTGATCAGACTATTTGAAACATCTTCAATAAACACCCTTAGAGGGGTTATTTGTGGCGGACACCCTGTCACACAAAATGGTGTATTTCGATTGGGATGGCACTCCATAATAGAGGAACGAGGACAGAGAACATCTGACTTTCTCTGTAATTAACCTAGATTCTATAGTGGATATAAATGGGCTGAGTGAAGTGTTCTCATTGGATGAGCACGTTGAAGCTCTAAAGCCACGTGAGGTCGGGAAAAGGCCATGAGCACACTTAAAAGTAAGACAAACAACCTTGAATTAAACCAGCTAGTGACTGGCAGTCAGTACTAACAGCAGCAAAGGGAGAGATGTTGCCTCATTCGTTAAGCCCAAAAATGAGGTTTGCAAACTGCATTCTGTACACACTCAAGGCATGACAGCTAGCACCCCTGTATACATGGAATTAACATAATCAACCCTGGAGGTCATCGTAGAAACCACCGCTCTTTCTGGTAGCTCTTTGGGAGTGAAGAAATGTGCCCTTCATGAAAGACTACTGAGCTCAGTTTGGATTCCCATTGAATTGCTGGCATGAGGACAAATCCAGCCAATATGCTAAGCTTGACAGGTGTAAGGTTGGGGTTGAGGACCATATGGTCCGGACCTTATTTATATATTTATTTATTTATATAGCACTCCTAACCCGAAAGGTATCACCTTGCAATGCTACTTCTATTTGAGGTGTTTTGGAAGTGGTGTAGCCTACGGGACTACACCGATCCATCTCCGGTTCCATTACAGGTGTGTGCCAATTTCTACCAGTAATAGAAACATCTCAATCCAGGTCCAGGTCAGGCTGAGGGTGCCTGGCCACAAGGCATTCTGAGGATCGGCTTGGTAGAGTGCCAAGCTTTTCTTTCTCACTCCACCCACAGAGGCAAGAGCGAGTCTGTCCTTGCTGTCTACATGACTCTCCGTGGATTGGCTATGGTAATACCATGTGCATTTAATACAGACATGGCTGCCGACAGTGCATCGGTAGGGCACAGCGGGAACGTGCCTCCCGCGCTGAAGTCGCGCTTAAGTCAAGCCCGTCTGTGCCTGCCCAGGCTAAGGACAGGTCGTGCGGGCTGACAAGTGAGACTATTGAATAGTTAGCGCTCCATGGAACTAGATTTCAAAGTCACTTTGATACCTCTGAGCCTGTAAAGGAGACTGGTAAGACATTGGGTAATGAAGCGCTGCATTTTATGCTGCTGAACTTGAGCTCCCTCACTACACATTGCTCTTATATTTACGACTAGCTGGAAGTTCATTCTCCTGACCTACTCTGTATAACAGAGCCTGGGCTCCCACTCTCATTGCAGCTCTCCCTATGTGGTATAATGTTATTCATCTTGATATGTAGGCTTCCCACCCTGGGGGAGGGTTGCAATCATTTTTAAATCGCAGCTTACACTTGCACACATCCCTTTTAACAATACTTAAAAAGTGGAAGCTCTCCTGGTGCGCTTTAAAATCTCACCCTCCTACACTATGCTCTTTTTAGCTGTGTATCTATCGCCCTGCCAGCCCGTTTTATGGACACCTTTGCCAATCTCATTGCAGGCCTCCAATGAGATTTTTCAAACATATTAGTCCTAGGTGACTTTAATATCAGATTTAACTTTCTCCAGGCCACTCGTTACACTCAGTTTTTTTAGTCCTGGGCTGATCTAGGACTGGCTCAGCTGGTAACTGAGCCCACTCATCTCCATGGAGGCATTTTGGACCTCATTTTTTCTACTGAGGCTATTGTTCACATCCAAGCTATCAACCCAGTTTTCTGGTTTGATCATCACCTTGTTTCTTTTACTTTGCTGACTTGCAGTTATGCTTCTAAACTATATCCTGCAGCCACGTACCGCCGTAACTGGTGGGCTGCTGACCATAATGCACTAATTTCTAGTATTACTAAGGACTGTTTGGCATTACCTAATCCTAATCTCTCGTCACTAGCTCGGTTTTTGGAGCAAGCTGCTGACTCAGTTGCTCTGCTCAAGCTCCTTCGGTCCTGCAAGCGCCCCTCTGCGCCATGGTTCTCAGTGGAACTAAAAGCTGCTTGTCTGAAGGTCAGGCAAGCAGAACGTAAGTGGCAAAATTCCTATGGCTTGTTGGAAACAGATGTCTTTTACAGGTAAGGACATGTAGGACGTCTGAAGAGTTGTTCGTGGTGGTAAAGTCCTTCTCATCCACAGCCCAAAAAGCACCCAGAGTGACATCTCAAACCTTGTGTGACTCGTTGGCTAACTTCTTCATGACCAAAGTCATGGACATTCGAGACCACATACAGTTAAATGTCTGACTGGCTGAACGCGAAAATGCTAGTAAGCAGACCCAGCATTCCTGGTCCTGTTTCCTAGAATTCTCCACTGCTGAAGTCGATATGGAGATCAGCTTGCTGAAATCTGCTGCCCCTTCAGACCCAATCCCAGTGGTAGTCTTACAGGAGATTCTTCCTGCAGTAATCACCTGGGGGTTACAACTGCAGTAAACACCTCCTGTAAACTAGGTACCATCCCGCAAGAGCTTAAGCATGCTACTGTTCACCCCCTCTTGAAAAAGCCCTCTCTTGACCCCCTTATTCTTGCTAACAACTAGAGACCTATTGCTCTGCTTCACTTTTTCATGAAACTTCTGGAGACTCTGGTGACACCAATCACCTGGCCTCGATCCTTTTCAATCAGGCTTCCGTCCGGGGTGAGGTACAGAGAGTGTCCTGTTGTCGGTACTCAACGATCTTAATATGCTGGTTAATCAAGGTGGTGCTTGATCTATCGGCAGCTTTCGATGCGGTCGACCACACCATCCTTCTTGCCCGGTTTGCCGCAGCAGGCATCAAGGGAACCGTCCTGGACTGGTTTTCCTCCTTTCTATCTGACCATCGCCAGACACTCTCTTTACCTCCAATTCTCTCTGGCTCGCACTCCATATCCTGCGGTGTTCCCCAAGGCTCTGCCCTGTCCCCCTTGTTGTTTAATCTCTATGTTCAGCCGCTATTTGCTCTCATCCACTCCCGTGGCTTCAGATGCTATGCCTATGCCAACGACAGCCACATTCTAGTTAGGTTTGACTAAGATCAGACTAAGGGGTCAGCACGGCTGGGCAAGTGTCTGGTGGCCGTAAGGTCACTCCCTGTGGCTCTTCCTCCTGGCCACCTGTTCTTGGGGACTTTCCTACTCCGGCGTCCAGCTTAAGAACTTGGGTGTCTATCTTTCCTCCTCCCTGTCAATGGTCACCCAGGTAAGTGCGGTCTGTGAGATGGGCTTCTACTCCCTGAGGGTGCTCCAGAGAATACTTCCTTTTCACCCGGTTAATCTTCGCCCCCAGGTAGTGGCGTCCCTGATTACTAGCCGCATTGACTACTGCAATGCTCTCTATCTAGGCCAGCCAAAGGGTCTGATCCAGAGACTGCAGCGGCTGCAAAACATGGCCGCATGGGCGGACACAGGCTCTCCCTATGGAGCTCCTATCAGCCCAGTCCTTCGCTCCCTTCATTTGCTGCCAGTGGCCAAAAGGCTTCATGACAAATTCCTCTGCCTGGTAAACCGGGCCTTCTATTGTCAAGGGGCAGAATACTGTTAAGACGGATTTCTGAACTCTGACCTGGTGGGCAGAGGTTCAGAAGGCCAGCCTAGTTTCTTGAAACAGGGTAACCTCTGGACAAGCCAGACCAATCAAGGTAGCTATGCCAGGGGGTCAAGACTAAGGGCCTCATTACGAGTTTGGAGGCAGCCATGCCCTTATTAAGGGCATGGCTGCCTCCAAACTCGGGTCCGGGTTCCTTGAATGAGGAATTACTGGGCCATTCCAACCTTGGAGGACTCAGTAATTCCTCATTCAAAAAACCCATCCCCATTCCCATTCGAGCCCCAATATGGCTCAATGGGAATGGGGAGGGAGCTAATAACGGGCCGGTTAGTAACGGGCCCATTATTAGCTCCCTGGTCCCCTTGCGGGTCCCGCAAAGGACGCATGGTCTGACCAGACGTTCAGAGCGGATCCCGCAAGTGAACCTTGTAAAAGGGCGGAATGGGTTTACCGGCACCATTACTGGCGCCGTTAAACCCATTCCGCCCCCCTCGTAATGAGGCCCTAAGTCTCAGGAGGGGTGAGGGTGACTGAAAGACCTCAATGAGCACATAGAGCAAGGACACTTAAAAAATTACTCCCAGACAGGTGTATATATCAAACATATAAACACATTTATTACAAGGCCTATGTAACTCAACACACAGTAAATGAATCACAGCAATCCTACTAAACCAATGCAACACAATCAATACAAGATATATACAAGACCATTGGGGTCTAAAGGGTTAAAGGCACGAAATATGTTCACAACATAGGCAGTGCAGACAGTCTTTAGTCCCCTTCAACATCCAACACACACCTAACTAAGAGGCAGTCCAAACCCTAAGAAGAGAGGAGCATTATGCTCAATAGTACATGCAGTGCAGGCGCACGAGGTTGTTCCAAAGGGCAAAACGGGGTTTCTTCAGGGGTCTCTAGCAGCTCAGGAAAGGTGGGTGAGGTGATGAAGAATAGATTCCCACTATTCCAGGTGGGCCTCCACTTGAAGGCAGAGGTGATTCCAAGGTTTGGGAATAGACCGCTAGTTCGCACTAGCAGTGGAAAGGAGAGGGACCCCCAGGGGCCACTCGTGCGTAAAAACAGATGGAGGCGCTAGGGGCCACCAGTTAAGGTTAGGGTTACTCACCGGCCCCAGGCGCAGTCCAGACCAAACTTCGCCAGTTGAGTCCACTGTGGCGCAGGTTCATATGCGACAAAAAGGACGTCTCTGCGGCTTTCAGTTCTGGCGATACAGCGATGATTCCCAAATGGGACAGTGGCGATTTCTCCGCTCCTGATAGATGGACCAGGCCAGTTTCACTGCAGCAGGCTTCATGGGCAAGAGGGTCACAAATGCACAAATGAAGGCATACTTGCAGGTTTTGTCGAAGGTGCCGAGAATAGTTGGTCCCACTATTCTAATGGGTCGAAGCGTCTTCGCAGACCTTCTAGAATGACCAGATGCAGAATGGTCCCACGGGACGACAGCCAGCTCAGGGTGCCAAACCTTCCAGCGGTTCACCAGCGGTTCCTCGACTCGGCTTCTTAGTTTCAGGGTACTTGGATCCTATCCTTCGTTCAGTGAGAACTCCAGAGATCGACATGGTATGGGTGTTTTTGGCCTCCTCTTATCCAAAGTTCCCTTCGCGCCAAAACGGAGAGGACGCAGTGGGAGATCTGCTCACAAACACACACTCCATATGTGGACCAATCACGGACCATGGTGGTCCTAGGCATTCACAGCACTCCATACTCTCTGGCACTCAGGATGTGTATTGGGGACAGACAACCCCGTCCACATCCTGGAGGCACACACACAAGGCATGCAGAAGTCTGCGAAAGCTTGGCGTTTCACGGGAAACTGCATGAGCAAATAAGGACTGACCCGGGTCGGTTCAACCTGGGGAAACGAAAGAGGCAAGATGGCCAAAGGACAGGACAAAGAACTTATTTTGGAGCCAGGCCACCTCTTTGTGCCAAACGCGGTTAACACGGTTTAAATGGCAGGAAAGGGTTAAAATTATATGAAAAGATAAGCTGCCACCAACCCTGTCCATGACACATCTGCACATCTCCCAAAAAGTCCTACAGGAGTATCTAGGGTCTTTGGAAATTACTATGAGACCCAAGTGCACTGTACTGTAAGTTACCTTGCACTCTTGTTACATGTTGCACAAAAGTTGCAACATGAGGAAAGGACTAAGGGAAACAAAGTCTCCCTGTACTGACTGTCTTAAGGGCAAGTCAGTTTCCCCATAAAAAGTGAGCGAAAGCCCAGAGGAGTGCAACAGAAGTCTGTGCGCCCCTGGCAAAGTCAGACTAAGGGCCTCATTACATGGATGGCGGTGAAACATGGTGCTATTAGCGCCATGGTTCATGCCGGTAAAATACTGGCACCGCCTTGGTGGAAAGGGGAATTACCGCCCTATTCCAAGGTTGGCGGGGCGGTAATTCCCCCTTCCACCATTGCCCTTCCCCATTCCCATTTTTGCCCCATAGGGCTCTATGGGAATGGGGAAGGCGCTAATTACGGTACCGCAAATTGCGGTACCGTAATTAGCTCCCTGGTCCCTTTGCGGGTTGGTTTTTAACGCCTGCAAAAAGCAGGCGTTAAATTCCCCAACCCGCAAAGGGACCTCGTAGTAAGGCGGTAAGAATTTACCGGTACCGGTAAAATACCGGTACCGGTAAACCCTTACCGCCATCCATGTAATGAGGCCCTAAGTGTTTAAACAGCAGCAAAAAGTTTGGGGGTGTACAACTGGAGGGAAAATTACATATAAAATGAATTCTTTCCTAACAAATACCTGCAAGCGAAGTTTCGCCTTTTACATTTCAGGCCATCTGCTGCCTCTTTGGAACAATCTACCTACTGCTCTGTGGAGCACAGAGAATCATCTGCAATATCTCTGCATCATAAAGACTCTCCCCTTCTAGAATATGTTGGTCCGACCTTAGTATCCTAGCGCCATGATACCTTATGGTGAAAATAAGAACTCTTAACATAAAATCACATTTGAAATCTGTTGCATGCATGTTGGATACCTTCTCTTTCAGCTGCTTTTTGGTGATGGAGCCCAGACATTATAAGTTCATACCTTTGAAACCAGGAGTTACTCACCCCAGAGTGCGCACTCTGCAGCCAGGGTGCTTGAGCGCTTCAGAGAGAAGTATCAATCCCTGGCAACCCAGTTCGTTCTCACCAAGGTCCAAGACAGTCAGGGAAGAGTTTGCAGACAGAGCCATGGCCAGACTTCCGCAACAGGCAGCTGTGAAGGAGCACCTGGACAATCTAAGGAGACAAAGACATCAGATCTCTGCAAACTCGCTTTCTTATCATCACTCCGAGAAGGGGCCTGGTGGCAACATGCAGAGTGCCACCCAGAGCAGACATGAAGTCTCTGGTTCAGAGATGGCTCCTAACGTAATGTTTAACATATGAGGCCCTCATTACATGGGAAAGGACCATCACAGGCCACCTGTATGAAAATTGATACGCATAAATTGCTAAATCCAAATGATATGCATCCAATGAAATGTCCCACCTCAGCACGGGCAACTTGTTTTATAGGCACTCAGAGTTATGTACTTTTCCAGTAGGTTTTCATTTATGTATTTCGGGTCTTTCACATAGTGCAAAATAGAGCCCCCAAGCAACACTCTTATATTTACACATTGGGTTAGTGACTGCACATTTTATATATTTATATACATTTATATTTATATACAGGGAGGAACAATGCTCTGTTGATCACAAAAGAATGTACAACAGATAAGAAATCAGATTTGACTGGAAGCAGTGAGCTTCTTACAGTAGCAATCAACACAGCACCACTTGGTCAGTTTCTAGTCTATATTTCTATTCATGTATCTATGTCTCTTTATATGCATGTCTATATTTGCAGCTATGTATATATTCCTCTATTTGTGTGTCTGAATGTCTGTCTCTTTCAATTCATCCTATCAATATAATCTGTCTATTTTCAGTCTAGCTGTAGGCCTCTCTGCATTCCTGGGTGTTTCAATCTATCGGTCTGCCATCATTTGTGCCTGCCTTTCTTTCTATATTGGTATCTATGTTTATCTATTGGTCTGTCTACCAATGTATGTGACCGTCTATCTGTCCCTATCACCGTTTGCTTTTCTATTGGGGTATCTTTGTGTATTATGATGCAGCAGACACTCAGAATCAAGGAGGAAGTCCATACCAATCCCTGTTATCAAGGACGCGTAAACAAATGGTGCCAAACTCAAATGGAAACGTGGGGTTTCCTCAACAGGATGGGCTACTCCCAATCTCTCTCTCCCTTTCTCTCTATATCGCTCTCATTCTCACTCCCTCTTTTTGCACACTGTTGGGAAGGAAATTAATCTATCCCCCAGTATGCAGGGCCTGGTTGCCAATGAAAGGAAGTCCACCGTATGAGGCTGCAGTGAAAAGGGAGAATGAGAGTATGCGTATGGGGAGTTTGTTACTGTAGAAGTAACGAAAGGGGGGAATGTTGGGAAGGAAATTAACCTATCCCACCCCCACTAGATGCTTTAGGGTGAGGCAAATCCCATGTAGAAACCTGTGATGTGCCAGGGACGAGGGTTTGGTGTGCTAAGCAACACTGCACGGACATATTATGCACATTGTAGATGTTTAGACGTAGTGCTGGCATATAAACAAGTGCCATTTTGTATATATGGCAGAAACATATGGCCTGCATGGCAGCACGGTAGAGACAGGCCGCAAACCTGTTGAAGAAACCTGAGTAGTTTCAAAGTTCCACAGAAACCCTCCTTTGTTCTAAAACTGTTGCCAATAGGTTTATCCCGAGAAAGGCCATGAGACGGTGCTAGGTGCCTCGTTGCATGTGTTATCACAACCAGGCCAGAGCAAACCTCCGACCCCCACCCAGCTTACTACACGTTGTAGCCCCTACAACTGTCCGAGTCCCAAGACCCCTGAATTCCAAGATACCTGCAGACCCCAGGCCACCGACCATAAACCAGACAACCATAAAAGATCTAAAAGAATGGTCCTTGTAAAGCTGTACTTTACAATGGCATGATTTGTAATGCGAGGTGCGGGCGGGATGAATTATAGTTCAAAAGCGAGGGTGGAAGCTTTGGACACCGGATGACGCAGCTGGGATGAGTGAAATGTGCGCGGGTCACAGTGACCTCGAGCCTCCCCCTGTACCAGTCCATGATCATACCAGGTGCCCTGTGTAGTTATAGAGTAGCATTGTTAGAATGACACATTTAATTGTATTTTTCACCTTGGTTCCCTGGAGACGATGAGCCCAGCTGACCCCATGTGATGGAAGACAGATGGACAGGGCTGTGTCCAATGGAATGGCATCCCCTATGGAGTAGGCTGACCATGCATAGGGTCGCACCAACCAGCTGCGCATGTTTTTACTGTATACCGATGACTATGTACCCCTTTTTAAGCTCTTGCTTGCACCCTTTTTGCTCAGAACATTCCTGAGCAGCAGAGTTCTTTGCTGGCACACCTATTTTTTGTATATTGTATAATTGAAACTTCTTATCCTTGCAAGACCTTTTTCCCTAGTGGGTTGTGTTTTTTTATGGTGTAAGTGTTTAGGGCATCCCTTCAACACTCTGGGCCTCATCACAAGTTGGGCTGTATTCCCGGCTGTAATACCGCCGACTGTAATAGCCCTAGCACCGACCGGTCCGGTGGTGTTACCACCGGATTACGGGTTTGGCCTTAACGGTAAATCCCCATTCCTGATTGGGTCCATTGGATCCAATGGGAAATGTTCGGTGCTAATACTGCGGGCTAATACAGCCAGCTGTAATACCGCCGAAAACAGGGATTTTCACCTCCAGAAAAAAGCTGGAGGTAAAACAGCCGATTTAGCACCCAACTCGTGATAGGGCTAGCCCTTAAATGCAGCGGTAATACCGTTACCACCGCATTTAAGGGCTACAGCCCAACTCATGATGAGGCCCTCTGTCTTTCTCAATCTCATGTGAGTGGTTAAGTCTTCAGGCCTTTGTAGCAACAGTTCTAGTCTGTAATTAACGTTTAAGAGAACCATTGTAATACCTAAATAAACAACACACATTGGCAAAGCCAAAAGTTTTAGCTTTTGTGCATGCATGGGATAGATATTTTACAGGCATTGCTATGAACCTCTTAATCCTATGTTCTGAGTCCCTATGTCTAACTAAATGTCCCTATATTTGCTAATTGGCCCTCTCTACAGGTAAGGGGAACGCCCTCAGTGCTTACTAATATTACACCTGTCAAGGGTACACAAAAGGAGGTGAAGTCTATCCCTATACTTGCTCACTACTTTCCTGTCTGGTAAATTGTTGCACACATCATCAAGGTCGATATTTTTACTTTATTGTCATCTACTGGGATCTGTGTGGTTTACAGTACTCAAAGCCTTGATTTTACTAATCAAGGAATTTCTAAAACCAAAAAACAGCTATCAATCTTGTTGGAGCTGCTCATCTTAAAAAAATGCTACTATGTCTGTGTCGTGTCTACCACTTCCGTTTGTATCGAACACGGGATATAGGTCATCACTCCTAGATCTGTTGTCTACCAGTTTCAGCGGTATCTCATTACTTCCCGCTTTCTTCAGGACATATACTGATTTTAGCGTTAGTGGTCTCAATTATTAATAACAGAACAGCAGAGCAGAAAAACAACAACAAGAATGGTGATGACGGGGTCCCTGGGCTCAGGGGCTAGCAGAGCCACTTCGGGCCTCTCTCCAGTGGCTCCACCTTGGTACTCTCTCACTAAAGGCGGGGGAGCCGGGCGAACTAGGGGCTGGACGCACTGGACTCGAGGACAATTGAACATTTCCCGCTCAGGTGAAGAAAGCACAGAACTTCACTGGGAAGAGCCCAGCAGAACAGTGCAGGGGGAGCCATATGGCTAAGGGAAACAAGAGGCAATGCTGTTTGCCTTTCTCCAAGAAGGACTAACCAATGGGTGTGAGAAGATGTCGGCCCCCCTGCGAAGCCCCGGACAGACAGGTGAGGCTCCTGTGAGGAACTCCAACTTCAGAGCTCGTTCTGGTGCTGGCAGAGATGCGGTCGGGGTTAACGCGATATAGGGCGGGATGGCATATAAGTTCGACCAAATGCAAGAGCGCATTGAGAAGGAGAGTGGACGAATATCCGAGGTGGAGCACCGATTAGGGTCCATGGAGGATACTAGTGGAGAAGTGGCACAAGCAATCCGCCCACTCCACAGGGAAGTCTCAGCCATCAGGGATAAGAATGAAAATTTGGAGGCAAGATCCCAGAGGAACAATATCCGGGTGGTGGGTATGCTGTAGTCTGTCCCGCAGCGAAATATGGAGGTGTTCATGGAATAGTGTATAAAGGAAGTTCTGCAAGAGCCCTCTTTGTCAACACAATTCCTGGTTGAGCGGGCCCATCACGTGTTGCAGGCCCCCCCAAGCCGGGCCAGAGCACCCGCCCAATTATAGCTCATCTGTTGAACTATAGAGACCGGAAATACCATTCTCTGCTGAGCTCGAGAGTTGGGGGACCTCACCTATCAGAACGCCAGGATCTCTTTCTATCCGGACTTCACTCAGTCTGTTCAGAAGGCTTGCCTCTCGATCCTGGCAGCAATGCAGGCCCTCCTCGACCGGGTCTGCAGTACACCATGCAGTACCCGTCCAAACTGCGTGTACAGCAGGGAGGCCAAGCACATTTCTTCACAGATCCTGGGGCGGTGCACAACTTCCTTGAAACGCTGCCGAAGTGATGGGTGTTGACTAGAGACTGGGCGGAGCACCCGCATGAGAGCTTCTTGGTGGGGACGGCCCTCTGGCTTGTCATAGCTGTTAAAGGTCCTAGGCGCCCCGATGTTCAGCACACAAAGTTTTTCCTGGTGGGATATATGTATAAAAGTTTGGAGATGTTTGGTCCAGGGGGGCAAAGTTATAGGGAGGGTCCCAAAACGTCTTTTTTTTCCCATAGACTGAATGGGGGAAAACTTTGCGCACGGCTACAGGCCAAACCGCTGGACCGATTTGCACCAAATTTGCGACAGTAGCATGGGCTCGGTTGCGAAAGCGTGCTTTTGTAAATTTTGTGACAATCCATCCAGTAGTTTCCTTAAAAACGATCAAAAAGTATGTCTATAAAAATTAGTGATATCTATGTCCGCTCCGCGGTCACACTTCCCTGTTCGCTCCGTGGAGAAGATTGCAATTGGCTATTCCTGGCGTGCTGCCCACGACCATGTTGCGCTTTCACCGATTGGTTGTGGCACAGCGTGAAGTGCGTCTTAATGTTTCGATACGTCCGCCATGTTTACTTTGTTTTCTGTTGAGCGCGGACATCGCCGCTAACATACCTAAACGAAGAAGACACCAATGCACTGGTTACATTTATGGAACACTATTTTGAAAGGTGAGCGTTAATGAGACGTGGTAGTAGAAAGTCAAACATTGAAGTATTCTTGTTAGCGCCGTCATACGGTACAGTGAAACTTGCCACTCATTGTACGAAATGAACTTACTGCGTCCATTTTACAATACATAAACATTACTGCAGTCAGGCTGGCGTCCTACTGTTTGAGATCTAAGGCAGCCACCTGCACTATTTCGTACACACAGCACTTCCGCACATGTACGGGAGTAGCGGTTCTCATGAATAGCCGCTGATATGTTGCTGCAAAATGAGAATGTATTTGCATTCGAAGTGAAGGCCACTTAATTTTCTGTTTTCAATATGAGCTCAGTACGGCTGCATATTTGTCGACACCCATAAGGGTCAGTTGTTTTTTAACCTTGAGGTACAGGGAAAGAGCAGAAAGAATGCAGTGAGTAACAGTTAGAAAAACATATAGGCCCTCATTACGACCCTGGCGGAGTGGGTTTACGCCAGCGTTATTCGCGGCGGACCCGTCCGCCCTACTACGAGTTCCCGTAGCGCCATGGAGCCGTTTTCCGCCTGGTTTTTCCGGGCGGAGAAATCCATGGCGCTACGGGACCTTGTTGTTAATTACGCCACCGTAGTTTACGGTGGCGTAATTAACGCCTTCCCCACTCCCATTATACCCTATGGGGCAAAAATGGGAATGGGGAAGGGTAAAATGGGGAATGGGGATTTACCGCCCCGCCAAGGTCGGCATGGGGCGGAAAATCCGCCAACCTCCATGGCGCTATCGGCAGCTTTCCGCCGTGCTCCGCGGTGCATTTAGCACCGCGATTTCCGCCAGGGTCGTAATGAGGGCCATAGTTTGATAAGGTTATGCTTCAAAAACATTTGCACCGACCATGAAATATTAGTTCCCGAAGAGGCACTCTTCCACATACACTACTGTCTGACTGCAGCGAACGCAATGGAGGCGGTCCACATCATGTAGGTGTATTTTTCCCAACTATATACTGAATTGACATTACATTTTTACTTTGGGAAAAAAATATATATTTTTCCTAATGAATTACAAGGTTTATGTGCTGTTGCATTTTTTTTCCCCATTATGGACATTGCACATTGTCGCCGTTTGTAGGGTGCCACTACATTTCCCCAAATTAAATTAATATTTAGTTAAAAAAAGTATGTTACAACTTTGTTTTGTGCAGAGGTTGCGTATTGATACACTTTTTATTTCCCCTTTATCCGCTCAGCTACTTCCAAGCAAAAGTGTTATTTTTGACAACAGCAGTCTCTACCTTCTCTTCCTGCTGCAGTCTTTTTACAGTGCTAGTGGTTAAAACCCCCAGCATTCAGGCGGAGCGGCACGCGGAGTTGGCTCGCTGAAGTGCGAGCAGTCAACAGCAGTCTCTACCTTCTCTTCCTGCTGCAGTCTTTCTACAGTGCTAGTGGTTAAAACCCCCAGCATTCACGCGGAGCGGCATGTGGAGTTGGCTCGCTGAGGTGCGAGCAGTCAACAGCAGTCCACAGAGGCTCGGAGGAAAGGAGCCATGGACCCGCAAGAAGATCCCGGAGCGCCGTTACTCCCCATAACGACAGACTATATTACTGAAAACGCGGCTCACCAGCCCCAGCTGAAAAGCCCCTCTGGCAGGGTGCTGAGGAGCAAGTATTCTCGATTGGTGAACCGGAAAGGACTTGGACCCAGCCATAATACCAGTTCCGTAGTGCAAAGAAAGGCGGCGACCGCAGCTTCATCAGCCTCGTCAATCTCCAACTCTGCGGTCGCCTGCCTCTCTGTGGGAGAAGGCGTTGGCGATGAAAGCGCCGCCATTCAGCGTGGCGCGTTGCCTCTAAACTTGGAGGTAAACGCTGAGGAAGCCTTTGTCTCTTCGCCCACTACACCCTCCCTCCCTGATGCAACGCCACCCTGTCCCCATTTGTTCCACATGTACCTGTGGGGGTGTTGGGCACGACTGGAGGGGCGGTTCTGTAGCCGTCAGTAACGTACCTCGCTAATGTCGACTGCATGCGACCGGCAAGCCGCCGGGGCGAGTGGGGCTGTCCCCTGCGGATTCGAAGGACGCCGTGGGGCTGACCCCAGCCTGCCGGCTGTAGATCGACCAATCAGCGACGAGTCTCACAAGCTCTCCATCTGTGCGTGATGACGACGGTGTTCTGTTAATTAATGTTGTTCAAAACAGATCGATGCCAACAGTGGGGCAAGACGCTTTGGAGTACCCAACCCCTTGATCTACCACCCAAGTGAAAATCCACACCAGACCAACCCCTAAAATGCAGGACACTTGCGACGGAGGAACAGAAGTGTCACCTCTTGCCTTCTCGCAACCCCCATCATCCAATAAAACTACAGATCACCTGCTAAATGCCCCCGGGTCAGATGGAGGAGGCGCATAGAGATATGGCCCAAGATGGTGAAACATTACCCACTACACCTAATGACTCTGCCAGTGAACTCTATGCACAAAAAAGAGAAACAGCAATGGCAATATTCAAAAAAAGAGCCCTGACGAAGAAGGCATTTAAGGACCAGGGTGAGTCAATATACCAAGGCTGCCAGCAAAAAAAATCAGCTTGAGCAACAGCAAACAAAGGAGAATCAGGAAAGTCAACTTCTCAAATCCCTTGATGTCTCACTCTTTGAAGGACTTTTTTTCTAAACAAATGAAGAGGAAATTGGAAGCAGAGGCAGAGCTTTCTGATGCAGAAATTTTAGATGCAGTCCTAGAAGCAAGTTCAGCTCCCAAACAAAGTAAAACTACAGAAGACATCTGTCATAACGCTCCTGCAGGGGCCTCGACTACACAGGTTAATCCTCTACGCGAAGACGTTCCGGGAGACCGTCAACTGCGAAGCATCGACTTCAACTTACTTCCATCGCGATTGGCTCCTGTTTCACTTAACTTGCTCGACGAAGATGTCCCACTACACCGATACGAGAAGTGTGGACTGGGAAAAGACTTATTAATACCGTCAGTTAACAGCATTTCAACTAATGGAACTGAACAAAGGAGCAAAACCCATACACTACTGTCCCAACCCATGTCGATACATACTGGGCAAAAACGAATTTGTCGAGCTTCCAATAATGAGATCACCATCTCACAACGACCTGCCGAAAGATACCTTGACACCGGCTAGAAATAGAAGGTCTAGTGACATGTTCGTGAATCCACCAAAACACACTCCAGTTAAGACACCGGACCTTGTAACAATTATGTCAGCTATCACGGTGGGACTTGCTGTAAGGTTGTATGAGTCAATTAACGATACAATGAAGGACTCGCTCACCCTAACAGCAATGACTAATACAAAAGTAACGTTCTTGGAGGGCTTCATTACAACTTTAGGCCAACAAAACATCGAGAAAGACAATGGGAACTAAAAATTGCTCGACTAGAAGCCCTAATCGGAACCAGAAATTCCCCTAATACTGCTCGAGATTATCAGTCAAGCTCCCAAACAGAATTTGCCCCTCCATTGGATACAAGCCTGTCAAAAATTGAAACTGAAAATGAAGCTCCTATTGGACAGACTCTGCGGCCGGACCTCAAACTCCAAAACAGCGAAACAAATAAAGAGTCAGCAAAAGTCGCCACAATTTTTAAAATTGCAAATTCAGCTGTAACAGCACAAACTAAAGTAGCGACACCTTCAGTAGTGTCTCATGGATTTGTTTCTAGCAACATATCGCAGTCAGAGCAAACGATAATTGAACTAGACAACTCTCGTTCCAGTGAAGCAGAGTCGTTAGTGAACTCTTCACTTCTGGACTTAATGGTCCATTTGGACCAAGAAGGGGTTATTGAACCCCCTGATAACACTCAACAAAGCCTAGTTCTGAAGCCGAACGCTGGTGACAAAATTGTTTCTCATAAAGAAAACAAGAAATCAACCTTGGGCACGACCGTATCAGTAACACATCGACTTGAAGCTGTTGTCCTGGAAGTGGAGAGTGGAGCATCGATTGAGATAAAATCTAATAGAACACAATCTAACCACAAGGAAACTCCAGAGTATCACAAAAACATTCCCGAGACGCGAAAAAAAAAACAGATCAAAGACTCAGCACGACCTAGGTCCACAGAAGACATAAAAACAAGATCCATCTGAATTTTTAAGATGTAACAACTGATAGCTGGGACAAACTTCATAGTTTTAAACAGGAAGACGGTCTTGATTCTAACTAAAGTCCCAAACCTGAAAACGTTGAACACGTCACATTTCGTACTGATTGAGCCCTATCATAGAGAAAAAAGAGCAAAAGCGTACCTTCACGTTAAAAACGCAGCGATCCACGATCTAAAAGAAGACGTGAACTCAGTCTTGAAACAAATGGGTTTTGCCCTCGCAGAAATTCCATCGTCATTACCCCTTGCATCTAATATGCTTTCCTCAAGTAAAATGGCCGAAAAGGGTCCCGAATACGACCTAAAACTGAAGATCTGAACAAAAACAAAAGAAGGGAGGCCTACAAAGAGGAAGGCGGAGTACGCCGTGGGAGATTTCAATCCAGATACTACCCGGTAAACGAGAGTACAAACTATACAAGACCACATCACCAAGAAAACCTAAGAAAAAACTTAAGATCAGAGAAAAACTATAGATATGACCCCGCTACCAAAAACAAAGTTCAGGACAGGCGCAAACTAAAAAACGAGAGCCGTCAGGTCCATGGAGATGGTTGAAAAATGTGCTAAATCCAAATCCTCAAAATTAACAACGAAAAGGAGCAACTACGACACCTCTCAACCAGCGACCCAAACTCCCGCTGGAGGATCTAACAAAAGCAACAACAATGTGCTCTTGGAAACGAGGGGACATGATCATTTGACCATACCAGACACATTAGATCTAGCCCTATTTGATATAATATGTCTTCAGGAGACCTGGTTGACGGAAAAACCAGTGCTCGACGGATACGAAACCCACATTTCCCCTGCGTTGAAAGGCATTTTTGGCAGACCATCGTCAGGCCCCCTAACCGCAGTCCGGCTCGGCTTAGGTATCTCCATCAAAAAGAAGGTAGCTGAATCTTATGGCATCTTGGCACTTCAAATGGAGTGGCACCAGCCAAAGGAGGCTTCAAGGGGTAGAACTAAAACCAATTTAGCCATCATAAACGTCTACTGGAACCCGCAAAGAACAAATAACATCGACTTCTGTGACTCTGTCGCGGAAATCTTAGACAAATGTACAACTGAAATGGCAACTGACCACATCATCATTTGTGGGGACCTAAACGCTAAGTGTGATCAATCTTCCCTCACTACTCCTATTTCAGCATCCTCGAAACGGGGTGTGCTATGGTCAGACCTCATGGACACCAGAAACTTCCATAATGTGGCAATAGCCCGAGGCCAGCTACCTGTTTTTCCTACATGGGAAAGAGCTGAAACTGCAGCGACGTTGGACCACGTCTTCATCTCACACTCCCTTCTAACTTTCGTAGATTATTTTGAGGTCTAGAGAACGAAAGCCAGTGATCACAACTTACTGACAATGAGCTTCGAAACAACAACCGTGTCCAAAGAAGCATACGCAGCTGACATAGAGTTGTCAATCAAGCCAACACAAATCAAACTAATGGCGGAAAACATTAACAAAATCACAAAGAAATTCCACGAAGACAGTAGCAACATCACGGACCCGCATACCAGGCTGAATTACCGCCCCTTTTTCTTGATTCATAGGATAAAACAAGGTAAACAAATCTCAACAAAGGAAAATGGAGTTCACGAGTACGACATCCAACTAGTCATGAAAAGAAGAGAACTGAGTAAATTAAGGCGTATAGCTAGAACATCTGATAACGTGGAGCAAAAAGACATTTTAAATGCTGCAACAAATTCATATAGAACATGGTTGAAACACCACAAAGCTGTTATGTATCAAAATGATGCAGAGCAAATGCTCAAAACCTTAACTTCAAAAAATACAAGAGATTTCTGTGCCTTCATTAAGAATAACAGTGAGACGAATAACCAGCTGACTAACGTCATACCAGAATTGACGTGTACAACCTTCTTTGCAACTCAATTCGCATCTCTTCCTCTATCTGCAACCAACTTCACACTCCCTATAGGAACCGCCTGGGTAGATCTCATAGAACAAGGAGATTTTGTCTACGATCTTGAAACTGAAAACATCAAGGGCCCCCGGTCCTGACGGCCTAACCAATATAGATTTAAAGCAACATTCACAGGAATGGTCGGTCCTAATAACAACATTTTTCAAGCAATGCTAAGCCGCCAAACAAATCCCAAAGACTTGGACTGAAGCAGTGATAGTCCCTTTATTCAAAAGGGGAAATAGAGACAACCCAGCCAATTACCGTCCCATAGCCTTCCTAGACATCATGGGCAAAATCTTTGCCACCCTTCTCTTAACCAGATTCCACAGATGTGCAAGAACATCACCATGCCTAGATCAACTACAAACGGGCTTCGTCAAGAACGCGAGCATCAGTATCAACATTATGATCTTGAATATCATAAAAGAAAATGTAAAGAATGGTGCGCCGAAAGTATATATAGCATTCATAGACTTGTCGCAAGCTTTTGACAAAATCAGTCGTCAAAAGCTTTGGTCCAAACTTACCAGCTGGAATTGCCCTTTGGAAATCCTAGAGCCCGTGATCGCACTTCACACCGATACAAAAATCAGAGTCCGTCTAAACAGGCAAGGTATGCTGTCGGACCAGTTTACGTCAGAACGCGGTGTGAAACAAGGATGTCCGCTTGCTCCGGCTCTCTTTATTGCCTTTTTAGGAGATTTTCAATACACACCAACCATCGGTCAGATCGTTTTCACCTAAAGTTGGCAACAACTCAATATCTAGATTCCTCTACGCGGATGACTTGATCCTGATGGACCAAACACAAATAGGCCTCCAGTGCCAATTAACCAACTTTGCCGAATGCATACACGAAAACGATCTTGAGATCAACACTGCAAAATCCAAAATCTTGATCATGGGGAAAAATCGACCAAAAATGACAGGAAACAGCAGCTGGTTACTGAACAACATGAAGATAGAGACTGTCACCAACATAAAATATTTGGGAATAATGATTGACTCAACAAGATCGGAAAAGTCAACGCACCTGGCTCTATGGAGTAAAATGAAATCATTGACAGCCCAGACAAGGCTAGTGGAGCGCAAATACAGGAAATGTTCCCTACTACCTGCAATTCAATTTTACAAACAAAAAGTTGTACCATCTGTAATCTATAGAATGGACGTGGCCCTAAATATTCAGGAAACTATATGGCCGAAATTGGAAGTTGTCTTTGGAAGGCTGTATTGGGGCTTCCCAAATCAACATCAATCTCAGCTATTAGACGTGAACTAGGTCTATTATTGTTGGCAACGTCGGTTGAACAAAGTCAGATGAGACTCCTGCAGAAAATCATCGCGCCCGATACACTGTCGATCTACAAAATGATCCAGGAGGAACTCAGCCAAGGACGCTGTAAAGCCTTGAACAGGTGGGAACAGAAGCTCATAAAGAAGTTTACAGATTTGGCCAGCAACGCTTGACGATCTATTGCAAAATCCTGAAAAGATAAAAACCAAAATAGCTCAAGAAGAATGGATTCATACCTGTGAAATAGCAACGGCCAACAAACTATTACGCCATCTACCACCAACGACAAACAAGTTGAGATTACCACTGAATTATTGTATAAAATTCCCTAATAAGAGACTGCAAATAACTTATGAAAATGAGACTAAACCAAATGCCAACTCAAGAAATCAGAGCTATCCGCTCCGAACTACTTCCAAAAACCTGCAGACTATGTGCAGAGGCTGAATCGGTGGAAACCGCAAGACATTTACTATTGAATTGCGCTAAAACAGCTCACTTGAGGCAAGCTTTCTTGGTACCCTTAATGTATGATGCCACACTTCGTGAGGAGGACACCTGGTGGTGCCGTCTGGTCACTGGTGAAAAAACAAAATGGTCAACGGCGGCAGTTAGGATACTAGAAGCCGCATTGAAATTGGCAACAGAGACTGCAAATCCAGCCAGTATTAACTAATAGAGATCTATTTTTGGAAAATGTTACGATCTTTTACATCTGTTTTCTGCCTCTTCTTCATTTCTTTTATCTCGCTTCATTTTCTTCTCTACTTTTTCTTACGAAATGACTTCTTGTAAAAGTCAAAATTTTGTTTTGATTATAAACAATAAAAAAAAATGTATTAATAATAAAGGCTTTCCAGCTTTCTGTGCCGTTCGATTTTTTTTCTCCCATTATGGACATTGCACATTGTCCCCGTCCATAGGGTCCCACTACATTTCCTCCTATTGAATAACATTTTTACTGAAAATGTTAAATATTACAACTTTGGTTTATCCAAAGGTTGCGTATTTATAGATGTTTTATTTCCCCTTTCCCCCTCAGATACTTCCTTCCCTATTGTGATTGTCACGGATTACAGCTGCCGAGTCACGGCTTTTTTAACCGTCAAATGCAACTGTTCATCACCGGTTGTCTGTGAATTATAATTCACTGGGATTACCGTGTCAGACCTCTGTGTCCTTATGCTGCTGTCGCTATAAGCAGTAACATTCCATCCTTTCTGTGGTGTAGATCACAGCAGTTCACGTCGTCTTGCACTTCAATGTGGGAGGAAAAAGACTACTGTGGCGGCAACGCTTACTTTCTGTGTGTGAAAAAAACCAACGTGGCCATTAACATTTTCATTGTCGACCAAAGAGACAATCTTACTACTTCTATGGAAATGTGAATAGGGCGATCATTTTGCACAGTTCATTGTGAAACACAACTACTTTACTAATTGCATAGGGCGATGATTTCGCTCAGTGTATTGTGAAATAAAACTACTGTACTAATTCTTAAATGTTAGTGTTTTTTTTACAAATGTACTCTCTGTTTTCACAATGTGGCATGCTACGTTGCAGGTCGTAATGTGTTCTTTTGTAGGTGCTACATCACGGCACGTACGTCCATATGGACGCATTTGTTTAAGCTGCCAAGGAACGTTATGGAGAAAAGTACTGCATACCACTTGCTTTGGCTACGGGAGGGTCAAGCCCATCTCATAAGCTTTAGTGCCGTCAGGCCAATTTCTGTCACCGTCAGGCCAATTTCTGTCACCCAGAAAAAACTGCCTCACTTATTTTGGTGCATTGAAAAATCTAGGCCAGGTGGTTTTATTCATTGACAATCACAATATAAAAATTGAAAAGGTGCTGTATATCAAAACGGTAACCTTGTCGTGTGTTCTAAAAGTACTTTCCTTGGGGTCTGGTCTGAGCTCATGATGCACGTGCATGGGGCAATAGCAGGCCTCAAACACACAATTAATTTGTATACAGGAAGATAAACTTTCTGATGATGCTGTTTTTTTCTTCCTTACTTGAGTTTCCCTTATGTGCCTCTGATTTATATGCATTGGGTCTTCATATGTATTGTTTGTACTAGCACAAGTGTGTATTAAGCCTAGATTTGTGAGCTAGTTATTACATGTTTAACATTACACAATCACCCCTGACATCTTGCTACCAACATAATATGTCATCAGTTATGTCATCAATGATATTTGTGATGTCATTTTTGATGTCCTAGGTGTTAGTCTTAACAATGCACGTAGATGGTGCGAGTTATGGTTTCTGAGCTTACCATAATGGGGGAATGTGCAGTGTTTTATGGTTTCACTGTGAAGTATAACATCCCTTTAACAAAGTTTTTTTTACTGAATATACATATATATATATAGGGCAGGGAACGAAAACAAAGGGGCTAAACATGTGATGTCATCAGTGACATTTGAGATGACATCTTTCATGTTTTGGGTGTTAGTGTTAGCAGTGCACAGTGGTGATGGCAAGTATGGGGGCTCAGTCCACCATAACTGGCGAATTTCAGGGGTTTTTCGGTTTTAATTTGAACCATAATGGGGAGGGCGAACATTTATTTTTTAGTGAAGTGCACAGGTTTTTCGTAGGGCAACTTAACCATAACGTCCCCTCAACAAAGTTTTTTTTGTAGTGAATATATATATATATGTAAAATTGCTTTATACCACGGTATAAAGTTAAACGGAGTGCACTCTGAAAAGCAGTCCAGTGAGACTGTGCCACACCAAACAGTGTCCAAGAGCCAAGAGTCTCCAAGGATCCAAAAATATACTTTTATTAGATAAATGCCATGGACAAAAGAAAGGTAACACGAAAACGACGCGTTTTGCGGCAAACTGGCCGCTTGTTCGCATTTCGATATATATATATACTGATCCATGTAGCGAGTCAGACCAGTGGCTGTGCAGTGTTGTTTCTGTAAGGGCCTCCCCCTGCGGGTGAGATCGGTGGGTGGGCACATGGGCAGCAGTGTCTGGTTCCCCCATGGTAACTTACTGGTTGGGGAACGACGGTAGGGTGGGACAATTCACTGCTAGTTGGGGGTGCGCAGTGTGGGTGGGGGAGCAGGTGGGGTGTTCTGGGGATTCTGCAGGGTTGGGGCTGGCGGAGGGGGTTGGGGAACTTGGGTGTTATTTCAAAATGATTCATGTCTCTTACGTTCAGACAGCAGCTGGTGTGAGATAGGAGTGAGTGCGACGGCAGGGCTGAGCTACTCGAAACGATTCTGGGTCCATGGCAAGCTTTAAGGTGATCAGCTGGAATGTACAGGGACTTAATAACCAGCGGAAGGGCCGTAAGGTGATCCAGTACTGTGAGTGGCACACTGCTAAGGTGGCCCTTTTACAACAAACCCACTTGGTAGGAAGGGGGAATGAGGGAGTCGCTAGGTCCTGGGGGGACTGTAAACATTACACCTCCTACGCCACATAACCGGCTGGGGTTATGAGACTTGTGCACAAGTCAGTCAGATTCTGCACTAAGGAAACAGTGATTGACCCAGAGGGGAGGTATGTGATTGTCTAAGGATGCTGGGGATCCACACTGATGAAGTTTGTTAATATATATACAGGCCAAACGTGGACAACCCCTCTTTGAGTCCTTACTCTGTAGATGCTATAAGTACCTCCACACCAACATTGTATGGGTGGGAGATCTTAATATCGCTTTAGACCCGGAAGAAGACAGGGCAGCTGGGGGTGCACGCACGCAATTCCAGGCAGAGGTGCAGAGAAGGCAGCACAAGTTGGATTTGGGGGATGTATGGAGGTTGCTAAGACCGGAAGAGAGGGGATACTCGTTCCACTCGTCGGTCAATGGTACCCACGCACATCTGGATTATATCCTGGCAATCCCGGCCCTCGTACATAGAACAACTGGCTGCGTACTTCTCCCCAGAACGCTGTCCAATCATTCGCCAGTGCTCTGGTCCCTGAACCCGCATCTGGAAGGGGTTTCTTGACCCTTCTGGAGATTTAAAGCCATGGCCCTGTCGGACCTGGTAATTAAACCGCACTGGACCACTTTAATAATCTCAACGAGCACGAAGTCAAACACCTGGCCCGCCTGGCCATGGGCCAGCAGTATGGGGAGGAGGGCAAGCGGGGTAAATTACTAGCAACAATGATCAGACTTGAAAGAGGGAAAACGGACATTGCCGCCGTGCGGACAGCAGGTGGAAATGTGGTAGTAAAGCCAGAGGATATACTGGATGCCTTGCGCCACTACTATGAGCGGTTATACGCATCTACAGGCTCAACACTGGCTCTAGACCTGGAGGGATATGCAAGGGAAGCGTCCATGCCGGTACCGCAGCCGGGTGCGCTTGAAGCACTAGCTGAACCCATTACGGTAAATGACATCCTGCTTACAATACAAACTTACCCTTCGCCAAAGCGCTCGGCACGTATGGAATAATGACCAAATTCCATAAAGATCTTGGCCCCAAGGTAGCTCAGCATCGGCTGTCGGTGTGGGAGGAGTGGGTGAATGTGGGTCGGCTCCCCCCAACTATGCGGGAGGCTGTGGTCACGCTGATCCTAAACCGGAGAAGGAACCCCTGGATTGTTCCTCATATCACCCCATCTCCCTGCTGAACCTAGATACTAAAATCTTTGCTACAGTGTTGGCAGACCGGTTGCTCCGTAACCTCGAGCATTATCCATACAGACAAATCTGGCTTTATACCCAGAAGGTCGACCTCACTTAACCAGTGTAGGCTATTTGCAATCCTGGCTCAGATCGACCCCAAAATGCAGGCAGTGGTGGCGCTACTCGGCATAGAAAAGGTTTTTTGAGGTGCTAATGACAGGTGGGCATCCCAGAGTACTATCTGAAGGCAGTGCGCCTGGTGTACGCTGGGGCAAACGCTCAAATCGGGCTTGGCGGCATGCGTTCTCAGGCTTTCGACTTGGGTCGAGGGACCAGACAGGGATGTCCACAGTCGCCATTACTCTTTGAAATTGCGTGCTAGCCGCTGGCGGCCCGGCTTTGGAAATTCCACAAGGCATGAGGCCTGGAATTGGGAGGGGCCAGCGAGTTGGTGTCACTGTATGCGGATGATACTGTCCTACATTTCAAAGACCCTGCATCCAATTTGCGACTGCTATCACAAGAGGTTGCAAGGTTTGGGCAGTCCGCGGAACTTAAGGTTAATTGGTCAAAGTCTATTTTATTTCCGCTAAATGAGGCAACAGTTGAGCCCCTAAGCACTGAAGGGCACAAATGGGAACAGAAATCGTTTAGGTATCTGAGAGTACAGGTCAGTCGCGACACCTAAACGTTGCTAGAAGAGAACCAAATGGCGTACATGAACGCTCTGAAGCCCAGGTTGGAGTGGTGGTGTAAACTTCCCCTTTCATTGCTGGGCAGGCTAGCAATTGCTAAAATGCTGGTGGTCCCCAAGCTACTTTACATTTTCCAGAATATCCCGGTGTGGCCAGGAGTCAGTTACTTTGCATAGGTTAAAGCACAGCTGGTCAGGCTCACCTGGCACCAGCGAATCCTGCGTGTTGGGTGGGATACTGTGGTTCTCCCCTGGGAAAGTGGAGATGTTGGTGCACCGGACGTTGAATTGTATTTCCTTCCGGCACAACTACACTTCACACCCTTCTGGATGCCGGGGGCCCAATTTTATCCACACGTGCCCATAGAAAGATGCTTGGTGCATCGGTTCACTCTGGAGGGAGTCTTGGTGTCTAGGAGAAAGCCGGACAAATATAAATTTGTCCAAGTAGCAGGCCCAGTGCACGTGTGGAAACGGGTCCTTCAAATTCCCTTTGACCCAGGGCTTCAGTTGTGGCACATAGAGTGCCTGCCGCCAACATGCAACAAAGCCATTGTCGTGGAGGGGAGTCGGGATTGAACACTTGTCAGACCTATATCCGGGGGGAACGTTCATTTCTCAGGAGCTATTCTCGGAAAAATGGGAGGGGGTTCCGACGCACACTGCAGTATTTCAGAATCTGTGCTGCCTTTAAGGAGTCGTCCCCATCGTTCCCTGGCATGCCACCTGCAATCCCTGTGTTGAGGTTCTTAGTGGGCTCCCCGGCCGATGAGAGGCGTGGTCTCTGCATTGTACAGGCTAATCCAGCGTGACTCCCCCAGGGAGACCATGAAGTGTAGGCAGAGATGGGAGGAGGAAGCGGGGGCCCCCTTCAAGCACAAACAATGGGCACTGCTTTGTGAGCGTACACATAGTGGGTCAATCAATACTCACCTACAGTTGATTATATTTAAGACCTTACATAGAGTGTACCTATCCCCAGATCGCAGACACCTGTTTGATAGCACCAGGAGGGGTAGCTGTCTGAAATGAAATACTGTACCACCAGACTTTCTCCATATGATGTGGGCCTGCCCCAAGCTGAGAGACTTCTGGGAAGGGGTGGGCGAGGTTGTTTCCAAAATGTTGGGGTGTAACGTACCTTGTGAACTCATGTGTTGTATGTTTTGTTGGTTTCCTGTTATCCCCAAACAAAGCTGGAAGCGTCTCACGACATGCATGATTGTTGCTAGATGCTGTATCCTGATGAAATGGACTGGCTCATCCTCCCCGGGGATAAGGACGTGGCTCAAGGATTTGATTTGGCTTAGTGACACTGACAAAGAATATGGCCATTTATGTGGCCAGCAGAACAGGCCGAGGAGTATATGGGGTCCCTTCGTAACCTACCTAATATCCCCGTTCCCGGACTCTGTCACCTACGTTATGGAGCCTAAACCCCTGAGAAGCAGACTAGCCCCTATTGCATGCAGGGATTCGCACCACTGTGTCGAAGGGTGATCTATGGTAATGCATTGCCCTTCTATGCCACCTCCTGCCGGGGAAGACTTGCTGACAGCTTGCTACCGAATTACATATGCTATGTTATTGTTATTGTGCCTCACTCTGATACTGTATTGTTGAAACACCTTGAAACGTGAACCAATCATTAAAGAAAGTTTAAAAAATTATTTTAAAAAAAATCAACAGTGACCTTTAGGATGTGGGATTTGTAGGACTAAACACCTCTTATCACCAAGAGAAACTAGGGCATGGGTTTGCAACCTGTGGCTCTGAAGATGTTTTTGAATACAAGCCCAAGATTGTACAAACGGCTCCCTTTACTCACTGAGTTCAATGCTTAGTTGGTTGGAAATTGTAGGATAAAAGTAGAGATGCACAGCTGTTGACAGTGGCTACAGTTCAGTCAGAGTCTTGTACTCTGCTCCCAATACCATCATACAATAGAGATAAAGTGCAAACACTGAAGCAAAAACAAACAAAGAAGTTATTCACTCTCAGAAGATTGCTAAGAAACAACACACAGCTAGGTCAAAGATGCAAGGAGCTCAAACAGATCCCAGGAAGGTGTGTTTTGAGCAGGGAGGGGCAGATAATGCGTGGGAACGACCATAAGGATTTTTTTAAAAACATTTTTATATAGCACCAAACACTGCCGGCATCAGGGCGCAATAAACAGACACACAGGCAAGATCACTAGGGCCAGACAGGACATAAACAGTTAAAAGGCTGCGGTAAGAGGCAGATGGAGGATTTCAGTTGCTTCCTAAACGCTAAGTGGCATTTCTCTAGGCGCAACATCTGGGGGAGTGTGTTCCATGCCTGAGGCGTCAGCACTTCGAAAGAGCGCCCCCATCCTCTGACTTTCTTTTGCTTGTGGTACTTCCAGTTGTCCTTGGGTACCTGATTGTAGGTGCCTGGAAGGACTATATGGGGATATGCGTTTCTTAAGATAACTGGGAGCTTTTCCGTATATGCATTGGTGACTCACAGAGAGAATCCTGAAACTTGCTCTGGCTGACACTGGTAGCCAGTGTAATCTTCTTGCTCCACAGATATGATCCCTCTTAGGATTATCAAAAATTATCTGCACTGCTTCATTTTGAATCATCTGTAGATTAATGTTACATTGTTAATCTGCCCCGAGAAGAAGCGCTTTACAGTAGTCAGCCTGGGCATGATGATGACTGGGACAAGTACTTCACGTTTATTTTGTGATATGAAGGGTTTGGCGAGTCTTAGCACTCTAAGGTGGGAATGCGAGGTGCTAACAACACCATGCACATGGCCCTTAGAACTGAGGGAAGCTTCAATATAAATGCCAAGTGTTTGACTTTCTCAAGGATGTCTATACAGTTTCCTTCCAGAGTCCTGGATTTGTATTTAGGGCTTGGTTTAGCCCTTGCTTGTGTAGATCCAAAGATCATAGGTTCTGTCTTCGCAGGATTGAGCCACATCCAATTGCTGCACATCCACTCTTTTATCGAGTCATAGATGTAGTTGAGCAGCTCCAAATCGCTCTTTTGATCCCTCAATAGCCCGACCACTAACTGGGTGTCGTCAGAATAGTTAGCAAAGTACACGCCCATGCTGGATAACAAGTCACAAAATGATTTCATACATGGGTTGAAGAGAGCAGGTGATAAACATGGTCCCTGTGGGACACCGTATAGTATTTTCTCTGAATCGGAACATACTCGCCCCAACTCTAGATTCCCTGTTGCTCAAGAAGGGCTGGATCCAATCTCTGGCCTCTTTAGAGCATTTCCCAGTCATGATCAAGACGTCTAGTAAGCGATCATGGTCAAGCAAATCAAATGCAGCAGATAAGTCTTAAAGTTCCAAGAAGTTGAGCATGTGCAACTGCTGGTTCAATAGGACGCTTTCTGTACCATGAGGAGGACAAAAACCTGACTGCATGGGGTGTAGAATGCTCATCTGTTCCAAGTGTTGTTGTTATTGGGCAGAAGCGACTTTGTCAACCACCTTTAGGAGAAAGAGTGAATTTGTAATGGGACGTAGATTGTAGGGATCCTTTAGGTTAAGGTTGGGTTTCTTTAACAGGGATGTAATTGCTACCTGTTTAATTGAGTTTGGGGCCACACCGTGATAAAAAGAGGAGCTAACAAATCGAACCAAAAAAGGAGCAAAAATCTTAGCGTTGCTTAAGACGAAGTTAGCAGCAGAATTTCACTATGGCAGGAGGTAGGGCGCATATTTCGAAGGAAAGCACACATATCGGTGATTGCTATTGGTTGGAATTGAAAGGAGCCCGCAGGTTCCTCTCTTTTTTCAAGATTAGGGTTTCTGCCTATTTCATTCTCTGGTATTTCCGAAATGTTAGCCCTAGCTAAAGTGATTTATTTTTGCAAACGCTTGTTGTACCTCGTTGCAATCTTCTCTAGACGTTTTATAGGCCTTTGGTTGAAGTAGAGGTTTTTCCAAGTTGTAATATATTTCAAACAGTTTTTTGGGTTTATTCTCTGCTTTTTCTATTTCTTTATTGCAGAATGATTGTTTTGCTTCTAGAATGTTCTTTTTGTATCTTGTTTGTAGCATTTTCCAAGATGTCTTATTTTCTTCCGTTTGATTTTTTTCCCAAAGGCGTTCTGTTTGCCTTTTGTTCCTTTTCAGTGATATCAAGTCATTTGAGAACCATACTTGCTTGCAGTTTTTGTCACTGACATCTTGTTTTTCATTGGGGCATCTCTGTCTAGAAGCTTGGTTAATTGTTTATTGTATGTATTAGCTAGAGCTAGAGCTTCTGGGGGGCCTATGTCCGAGGTAGTCTCCATTACCCGTGCTAATCATTGAAGCAGGTCGTTAGAGACAATCCTTTTTCAGATTCCTATTGATGACTGTTTTAGGTAGATTGTGGGTCTTACTGGCATTGTTAGGATATTGAATAAGTCCTTCTACGAACAGGTGATCCGACCAAACACGTGGTCTAGTCTTGGTGATGTTCAAAGTAATATCCCTGCAAGCAATCCAATCCAGGATGTTTCCCCTGCATGTGTGGGTTCTGTATTTAGCAAGTGAAAGTTTTGATTTTCTAGATGTTTTACCAGTTCTTTAGCATCCTTGTCTTCGGGTTTGGCCAACTATCTGTTCAAGTCTCTTAGCAGGATGGAGGTACTGTTGGGTTTATTCCGAGGAGCCAGGATATGTATTAGTTCTTCATTAAACTCTAACATCCTAACTGGTGGTTGATATATCAGGATGAAGTTAACGCAGAAGTTAGCGTTTGGGAAGAATTTAAGATGAATGATCTCACTTCCTGCACAAACAATGGGTGCCTCAAAGATTTCTGATTTGGCCAGGAGAGCCACCCCTCCCCCTATCCCTTGCTCGTGGTACTTACCAAAAAAGCTGTAGCCAGATGGAATAGCTAGACTAACATTCGGACCACTAGAGTCCTTGAGCCAGGTTTCCGTTATACACATGACATCAGGTTTCTATCTGTCATGCACATTTATTGCATGTTTGCTCAAAGAGCGAGTGTTAAGTAGGGACAGCTTAATAGTGGGCCTGTCCTGGATAAAGTGTTCTTTCGGGTGAGAAGATGAGGGCTTATCCCCCTCCCCATTGTCATTATTAATCTAGGACGTTATGATTGTAAGGTGCTGTGGTTCTAAAGAAACCTTCCTTTTGCGACACCTGTTATTATTAAGTAAGTCTGTAGTTACAGCCACTAGAGGCTGTACTTGGGACTTGGGATTAGCATGGCCATGGATGGTGAAGGGTTGGGTAAGATTCCAACAACACTCACAAGCTGCGTGTCCCTCCCCACATTCCTTCTAGAACCTATTTGAATGTATTTGTGGGATTTGTAAAGTATAAACCTGGCTGGGATAGGAAGCCACTGAGCACTCTACTGAGCAGTGGGAGTTACACGTAATTATGTCCGGCGCAGAGGAGATGCCATGGCTAGGAGGAGCAGGGTAGGGATAGGGACAGAACTGATGTTGAGTGGAGCGATCAGCAATTGGCAAGATGTTCCTTGATGATTGGGGTCTCGTGGCCCTGTCGTATCAGCCTGGGTAGCTTGTTCCAAAGACAGATTGCATGGCATTAAAAGGCATGTTTCCATATTTCTCCCTCTTTCAGCTCCCTGTTCCCAACCTGTCGAGGCGGCTTCTGGTGATGCGCTGGCCTTCATTAGGTGCTGCGTTTCTAGACCTGGTTTGCAGGGGACGCAGGCTGCCTTGAACAGGATGCGTGCATGAAGGGGTAGCCAGCACAGCTCCTCAAGGTTGGGGTGATGTGGTCACATTTTCTTAGTCCTGTGATGTAGTGCTTTCAAGGGGCAAAAGGGGCATCTTGGACGCCCACAAGTAAGGCATTGCCACCGTCCAGGTGGGGATGACCAAAGCTTGGAAAAACATTTGGAGACTTGTGTCAGGGATGCAAGACTTAAATTGGCGAATGAGCACTGGCTGCGGTCAGGCTGCTTGGATCTTCACAGCAATGTATCTTTAGAATGAGAGGTTGCAGTCTATGGTGAAGCTGAGAGATGTTGCACTGCATTAGAGTTGAGGGGTGACATCATCAAGCTTCATGGCAGTCAGCCGATTCTGCACTTGCACATACTTTGTGTGGCTTCCTAGGAGAATGCATCCAGGAATGGATAAAGGACTGGCATTGCCAGTTCATGGATGCCTTTGCTCTTTAGATAAAACTGTGAGACATCTGCGTATTGGTGTATGATGAAGTCAGTGTTGACAAGGAGTAGAGAAGAAGGCAGGTGACAAAAGTGGACGGCTGTTCACTGGCCGGTGCTGGGATCTGTTGGGCCCATCTGGGTGAGTTGGTCTCTATTGAAAACGTTTGAGGCAAACCACTGTAAGACTGTTCCATCAAGGCCCAAAAGTGTAGCAAGGATCTTGAGGAGCTTCATGGTCACAAATATCAAAGGTGGCACAGAGGACAAGCATGACAAGTAGGCAGGGGTCTCCTTTGTCCAGGAGGTATAGCGTGTCGTCAATAACGTGTATAGTGGCGGTCTCTGAGCTGCATCATGGTCTGGAATCAGATTGATAGTCAATTAGCCGGATGTGCCGATAGCTTCTTTCGTGCAAGCAGATGGCAACTTTCTTATTACTCACTTTGCTGATGAATTGTAGATGTGTGATAGGGTGATATTTGGTTGTACTGCTATGACAATAGCTTCAGCTCAGGCCGCAGGCTCCCAGGCCTGAGCCGTGACCACTAAAAAGCCACAGCTCAGGCTTGGGAGGGGGACATGATATTACAAATAGAACTAGAATAAATATTGTACAGCTGCTGCTTACCTCAGGGTCTGCATTTTGCATTTTGGATGGCGTAGTCCTTCGCACAGCTGTATCATTCCAGAATCTCCCAGGCTATTATGATACAGCTGGATCTCTGTGAGAAACTGGCTTGTACTTAAAACAGAGGCAAGTTCTGAACAGCTGGAACCAGTAAGCGAGCAGCTAGCCACCCTGAAGGGATGTGATGAAGAAAAAAGAATAAATTACATTAGAAATGCAAGTTTACAAACAGTAGTGAATACATTTTGTTTTGTGTTTTCTGGCAGCAGAATGTCATAGGTCCGGTACATCCCTATGTTATAAACATGTTCTAAAAACAGTATGAAAGGGACACAGACTTATCAAAAATAAAATCTTATCAAAGATTTCTTTCTGTCATTTACCCAGTTTAATGTTATTTCCAGCTTTTATTGTTGGTTTATGCAAGCAATTGCCTACCAAGGCTCCCCTCATTTTGTAAAATGCCTTGAACACCTGAAACAGGAAGTGACATCTGAAGAAGAGAGGAAGTGAAACTTGCTTTACCTTTGTGCACATCATTTAGATGCCTGGATATGGGAGAGCACAAAGGGAGGACGTAATGGCGTGAAGATGTACACAATGATATCTGAGCAGAGCAACCACATGTTGTGACTTACAGTAATGTCTGTATTCTGCAGCCTGGGTGTTTCAGTCCTGTGCACAGTTGCCTGACGCCGCAATCCCCCAGGTCATTCCAACTCAGGTTCAGCTCAGTGAGGGAGCGATTAACGGTGAGGACGCTGGCCAGATCCGAGCAGCACGCAGCTGTAAGGGAGCATGAAGCAATCCTGCGGCAAACAGATATCAGAATCCAAGTGCCATACATCGCAAGATACTCATAGACACAGAGATCATCAAGGAAGGTGAAGATTGCCAGACCTCTCTAGAGCACCAAGTTCCCTGCCTACTGCTCAGTCAATCAATCGCCAGCTTCCAGATGACTCACCTTTGCCTGTTCCAGTGTCACCATTACCTCCAGAGTTTTGGTGTACAATTACTTTGGCAGAATGCATGTATTATAAATATGAATCATGTGTTTGTATTAGGGGTTTAAACAGTGCCCTGAGCCAGGAAGCAAGATAAGGATGTACATGACACTCATGGCTTGCTCAGTTCCTCAGTGCATTGGTGATGATGCCTTGGGAAAGGAAGGCATTGGTTTTCTTGGACATAGGGATGCCTTCGGAAAGGAAGGCATTGGTTATCTTGGACAGAGGGATGAGAGGTCATCTGGAGCAGTGTTCGATCTTGGTATGGCCACGCTTGGGGGTGGGTGATAAGGTCTGGTGATGTTGATTTGGTCTCTGGTCTTGAACATTTCTGTGCATTTCCTTGAGTTGGTGACTGGGGCATTTGAGAGGAGGTAAATACTCTGTTTTCAGTTTTACGAAGTGATCATATCAGTGGACTTTGCTTGCAACATTCTTTCTCCTATTTGTGAATGAGGAGTTTCTTGGTGGTGGCTTCCTGTGCGTTCCAAGGTGTGGGTGCTTAAGCTTGTGGTTTTCAGAGTGTGGTTGATTGTATGCAGAGGTTGTGTTGACATTTTTGATGAAGATGGGCCAGTGAAGCTAGGTGTTGCTTAAGTGCTTTGACGGAGAAGTGCTTGAAGAGGCGCCATTGTTTTATTGCTGGATTGGGGTGAATGAAGTGGGTAAGGTGTGATGTGATGGATGTTGTTGGGTTGGCAAATGTCCTCTTCAGTCCATAACAGGAATGTGGTGGTGCAAACATGCAAGTTGGGATGTGTGACCCTCCCATGTGTATTGCCCTTTTAAGGGGATGTGCCCCTTCCATGGTGCTGGGCCCCCCACCACCAGCAAGGCCAGACGCGTGACTGCCGCCAGCCTCACAATTCAAGTGTGAGGCTGGAAAATAGCCAGTTGTTTATAAGGGCTGTAACCCCAGTGTCACGCTACGGATCCTAGCTAGACAGTGAAATATCACGAAAGACACAAGGCTGTCCTTCTCACAGCACTGCCTTAAGGCTCTGGTGTTAGCAACAAACAAAGTAATGGCACTACAAGAATCCTCACTCTACGGAAAAAGAAGGAAGATTCATACTTTATTGAGCAGTGAACAAGGTAAGCCGCTTCAAAACTTGTAAAACACACCTTATGGTAAAATGAATAACACAAGTGTGGCAAAAGGTAAGAAAAAGAAAATGTATATGTGTTTACATTGGTCAAGTTACTTTTCTTAATGTAAGAGGGTCTAGCTACACACAAATGTGTGGTGGGGGGGATTCCAAAGTGGAATATACAAACAACTATATTGTTCTATCAATGACTTATTAAACTGCAGATTATTGCGAGATATTTTTTTGGCCCCAGACATAACTCCCTTATTTTGATTAGTGGGTTGTACATTTTGGCCAACACCTGTAAATATTGTGCTTAGTTTAAAAAAAATGGAAACACAAAATCCTTCTAGGATGTAATGTGGGAGTAGAATAGGCCCTTTCAGCACCACCTAGTAGCCACCCCTGTATAGGTCAGAGGCACACAGCAATGCACTTTGGGCATGCACCCTTGCATGAAAGTGTTGTCAGTCATTGGTTGTTATGGCAGCACTACTTCATGCTTTAGAAGCTCCAGATCCACATCTCTCAAGGAAGTTGGGGGCCGTCACAGTGAAATAGTTGACACCCTTTTGATTGGGTTACCCTGTATGACAATGCATTACTTACCGTAAAAGCATTTCTGATGGTTGTATCTGCTTAGATTCACATGCTGTGCATAGTCCGACATCCAGTGGTCACTGCGGAGTATTGAATTTTGTTTTTCGTAGTCGAAAAGGGGACGTCGACAAGGCGTGTCTGTAACACTATCCCTATAGTGACGTGCAGTGTACCCACAATCCCTCTGTTTGTATTTTTTCTGCCATGAGGGAGCCTTCTATACGTGAGTGAGTACAGAAAAGAGAGAGAGATGTAGAAAGATGTCTATGTTCCTTCCATCCGAGCGGGGAGGAAGGGTGGGCGCATGTGAATCTAAGCAGATACAACCATCAGAAATGCTTTTACGGTAAGTAATGCATTGTCTTCTGATGTTTGTTAATCTGCTTAGAATCACATGCTGTGCAAAGACTAGCAAGCAGTACCCGGAGTTGGAGGTGGGTTGTGAGAAGGAACAGTAGAGAAAAGATGTCTTAATACTGCTTGTCCCACCTGGGAATCAGATCTAGAGTGAGCATCTAGACAGTAGTGTTTTGTAAAGGTGTGTACAGAAATCCAGGTTGCCGCTTTGCAAATGGACTCAAGGGGAACGTTTGCAATGAATGCTATGGATGCCCGAGTGCCTCGAGTAGAGTGTGCTCTTGGCTTGAAGGGTAGTTCTCTCTTAGCAAGAGTGTAACAGAGAGTGATGCATTGAACAATCCATCTAGATATAGTGGACTTTGAGACTACATCTCCTTCTCTTCCTGCTGCCACTGAGACAAATAACTGATTAGTCTTTCTCAGTGGCCTAGTTCTTTCCATATAAAACATGACAGCTCTGCGCACATCGAGTGTATGCAGGCTCTTTTCTCCCAAATTGGAAGGGTTTTGAAAGAACGTTGGTAGTTCTATTGACTGGTTGACATGGAATTTCGATATGAATTTCGGTGCAAACCTTGGGTGTGTGCGTAGAACCACCTTATCTTTGTGAACTGTTACGAAGGGGTCTAGAATAGAAAGAGCCTGTAGTTCACTTACTCTCCTAATGGAAATGATAGCTATTAGGAAAGCAGTCTTAAGAGTGAGGTCCTTAAGAGTTGCCTTGTGCATGGGTTCAAAGGGTGAGCCCATGAGCCTGGTAAGTACTACATTAAGGTCCCAGCCGGGAGCTGGGTTTGCTATCGAAGGGTGTATTCTCTTTACCCCCTCCATGAAGGCTTTGATAACTGGGACTTTCCACCATGACACCTTAAGTTGAGAGGTGGTGTATGCAGAAAGTGCCGCTAGATGGACTTTAATAGAATTGAACTGTAGACCTGAGTCCAGTAAATGGGTCAGGTAAAGGACAATTTGTGTGGGAGAGCAGTGGACTGGGTTGATGCTCTTACCTCTACACCAGATGACAAATCTCTTCCACTTGCTAGAATAGCAGTGGCGAGTGTTGGGTTTTCTTGCTTCTCTGAGAATGTCCATGCATCTCTGTGGGAGTTGTAAATGGCCAAATTCTATGACCTCAGGAGCCAGGCTGCTAAGTTCATGTTCTGTGGGCATGGGTGTAGTGTCTTGCCCTTGTCCTGTGACAGCAAGTTGTATGGGCGGGGCAGTTTCACTGGTGGGGACAAGGACATCTCCATCAGGTGCGCAAACCACGGTTGGCGGGCCCACATCGGGCTTTCAGTATCATGGTGACTGGTTCCTGGTGGATCTTGTGCACTATCTTGTTCAGCAGAGGAGTCGGGGGGAAAAGCGTAAACAAATTTCCCTGACCATGGTATCCAGAGACCGTTCCCCTTGGAGCGGTTCTGTGGGTATCTGGAGGTGTAATCTAGTCATTGTGAGTTCTCCAGAGTTGCGAACAGGTCTATTTCTGGGAAGCCCCATTGTGTGAAGACGTCGAAGACGATGTCTTCGTGTAACCGCCATTCGTACTCTGAGGGCAGAGGGAAGTCTCTGCTGAGTTCGTCTGCTAGCAGATTGAGTTCCCCTGGTACATGTTGTGACAATAGGAACATGTTGTGTCTGAGAGCCCACTTCCAGATGTTCTGGGACAGCTTGGACAGTCCTGGAGAGTGAGTGCCCCCTTGCTTGTTGAGGTAGTACATGGCTGTGGTGCTGTCCGTGAGGACCATCACTGTCTTCCCTTGTACGTGTGTCTGGAAGGGTTTTAGTGCTTTGAACACTGCAAGTAGCTCTAATAAGTTTATGTGCTTGGAAGCTACGCTCAGAGTCCAAACTCCGTGAGCAGTCTGATGGGATAGGTGAGCCCCCCATCCTGTGAGGGAAGCCTCTGTGGTTAGAGTGGCTTCCACTGCGGGGTGGCGAATGGTTTCCCTATTACCAGTTTTTCCTTCGACCACCACCGTAGCGAGAGAACCAAGGCCTGCGAGACCACCACTAGATCGTCCCATTGTCCGTTGGCCTGACACCACTGGCTGTTGAGCCACTCTTGCATTGCGCGCATGCGCAGGCGCGCGTGAGGTACCATATAAATAAATGACGCCATCATTCCTAGCAAGCGCATTGCTTTGCCTACCGTCACCTCTCGACCGGTACATATTGAGGGATCTGAAACAGCATATTTTGGACCCTCTCGTTGGAAGGGAAGACGAGGCCGTCCTTTGTTCGAATTAGAGCCCCTAGGAATTGTTTGATTTGGCTGGGGTCTAAGCTGGACTTCTTCTCGTTGATGGAGAAGCCCAGTTGGAACAAAAGGTCTACTGTCTTCTGGGTGTTTGAGAAGCATGTCTCGTAGGACTCCCTTGTTATGAGCCAATCGTCGAGGTAAGGGTATACCGGTATGGACAACCTGCGCAGGTGGGCCGCTGCCACTGCCAGTACCTTCGTGAATACCCTCGGTGCAGACGCTATGCTGAAGGGTAGCACTCTGAACTGGTAGTGTTTGCCCTCTATCATGAACCTGAGGTATTTTCTGTGTGCTGGCAACATCAAAATATGAAAGTATGCATCTTTCATGTCTAGTGTTGTCATGTAGTCCCCCTGAGATAGCAGGGGAATTACCTCCTGTAATGTTACCATACGATATTTTTGTGGTTTTACAAATGTGTTCGCTGGGCGCAGATCTAGTACAGTTCGCATGGTTAGGTCCTTTTTGGGTACAAGGAAGTACACTGAATAAATACCTTCCATTACCTGAGATAGGGGCACAACCTCTATTGCTCCTTTCTGTAGCAGCTGTTCTACTTCTTGCAGGAGGGTGATGAGGTGTTCTGGTGACAGGCGTCGTCCCCTTGGAGGTCTGTAGGTGGGGGACCGATTGAACTCTATACAGTACCTGTGGGCTACGGTTGACAATACCCACCGGTCTGATGTTATTCCCTCCCATGCTGATAGGAACAATGTTATCCTGCCCCCAACCGGAGACGGATGGGAGGGGACCCGAACCTTTGGTGTTACTTGCCGGGGTGCCTCTGGGGCTAGAGCCCCGGCCTCTGCCCTTGCCACGGCGTTGTCCTCTTTGGTTATACTGGTTACCAGTACCCTGATTAGAGGGCCAGTTGCCCGCAGTGTAATGCTGTTGCTGCTGCTGTTGTTGGCGTTGGCCACGAAAAAAGTGCTTGTTCCCAAATCCCTGACTATTTGGAGGCTTTGAGATTTGGTCTAAGGTCTTTATGGTGTTGAATTCTTTCTTTGCATTTTCCAGTGCGTCGTCCACTGCCCTTCCAAAGAGATTTGACTCTTCTATTTGCTTATTAATGAGTGTCGCCTGCGTTTCTGCCTTGAAACCGGAATTGCGAAGCCAGACGTGACGCTTCAGCAGAATTCCCTGCACCAAAGAACGGCCAGCAGTTTCTGCCGCATCAAGAGTGTTCTTAATGATGCTCTGGTTGACCAGAGCTCCTTCTGTAACTGTATCCAATAAGCGAGTTCTTAGAGGTTCAGGGGCTTCTTCAATGTCCTGCTTAAGCTTTCCCCATTGAGCATCAGCATAGCTTGCCAACAATGTATTATTATTGGCAATCCTAATTGAAAATGCTGCTGAGGCGGAAATTCTTTTGCCCAAGGCATAAAGCTTTTACCTTCTTTATCTGGGGGTGCCTCGCTGGTTGACAGTGGAACCCCAGCCCTCTTCCTTGTGTTAGTCCCCACTAAGGAGTCCGGGACTGAGTGACCCCTGATATATAATGAGTCTGACTGAGAGGGTGAGAACAATTTCTCGATTCTTGGATTGACCCCTCTTACCAGCACGGGGGTGGACAGCGATGGGATGAGTCGTCTCTTAACCGAGGCGAGGAAAGGAATAGTTTGACTAGTGGGAGGTTTTTCTTTAATAATCCTTTCGACGAAATCAGTATCTGGGGTGACCTCCCCAGTTTCAACTTCAAAATGCGCTGCTGCCTTCCTTCGTAGCGCATTGAAGGTGGGCTGATCGTCTACTGGAGAGGGGTTCCTGACCGGTGTGGTCTGAGGAGAAGAAATGTCTATAATGTCGGGGTCTGTAGACCCTGATAGCGACTGCCAGGGCTGTGAGCCACCTTCACCTGGGTCCTCCTCGTAGCCCTCCTCACCTATGTTAGTGTCATCATGAAAACCTTCTTTCTCTTGTTGGTCTTCATTATTCACAAACTCATCCTCTTCCTGGAAGTGAGAGTCCTCTTCAGTGAGGTCGTAAGAGTTCATGTCATCCTGTAGGGGGTTAAAGAGCTTCAGGTATTTAGCCCATGGCCCCTCCTGGAGTACCTCCCTTGGCCTCTTGGGTGTCCTATTTTCTGGGATGGCCATGAACCTGTCTAGCTTGTCCATACATGACCGGAACCTCTCTACAGTCCAGTAAGGTAGGCCAGAGCGGTCTGGGAGTGAAAAGGGAGTTTCCTCTCCCTGTAGTTGCTTAGTTCTGTCCCATAGCGCTGAAGATAGAGTCCCTTCGCCTTCTGAGAAAACTTCTCGCTGGCTAGGGTCTTCTGTCGATGGTGGGAGCGGTCCCAGCCTACCCTCCGGCGTCCTCTGCATTTCTTTGGCCTTGTGAGCGGTTTTCGACGTGTCACCCGCCGTCCGTCTCTGGCCGTCTTTAGAAGCTATACGCGCGAGGCTTTCGGCGATCAGCTTCTCCGTCGAGGGATCGCTCGCCGTCGCGTTAGGCAGTGCCGAGTCTTTACTGGCAACGTACGCACTCTTGCGAGGTGCATCGCCTGAGGATTTGGGGTTAGCGCCCTTATTTACAGAAAGCCCAGTCGCCGGTCGCGGAAGCGGTGGCAGGGAGGGCTTGCGACCCTTACGGTCGGCGGAAGACGCCGGTGGACCCGACGCCTCCGTTGACGCTATGGCTGCCTTCGTCTTCGACGAATGCGTGCCGTGGGGTATGTACTTATGTATTTTTCTTTGTTCGTCCTTGTCGCCGGGGTGTTCATTCCCATAAGCGGGGCGTGAGCCGGGCTTGTCAGAGCCGGGGACGGACGACGAGGAGCAGGAACGCTCCTTCGAGAGGTCTACAACCTCAGTTGCGGAGTCCGTGTAATCACTGTCCTCATCACAATCGGCGGCGGCGGCAGCTGGCGAGGAGTCAGACCTAGACATCGCATAGGCTGCCCACCTTTTGACCCTGCGGTCCTTTAAAGTTTTGGGTTTAAGTAACTTACAGGCTGCACAGCCGTCCTCTTTGTGATCGAGGGGCAAGCAACGGTTACACCGTTTATGCTTGTCCTTCCAGTTAAACTTGCCCTTGCAACACGGGCAAAACCTTAAGTGCGTCCTCTCCATAGCTGAGGGCATGAAATGTGATTACGACCTCGAAAGAGAGGGAGGGGAAAGAGAAAGGTATTCTCAGAGTGAAACAAAGAAATGACCAACAACCCCACTCTCCCTACTGTGTTCGGCTGGCGAGGCCAGGCCACGTGTTCGGCAGCGCCGATGGATCTCCTCCGCTCGTCCCTCCGTCGAAGATCTTGCTCGGTGGAGAACAGCTTGGCAGCTGCGTCAAGGGAGGGTTCTATGTGATAGTTAATAATAATAAACGACCTACGGGTCGAGGAAATGATTTTGCAATGTCTCTCGAGGAGCTCCGCATAAAGGCGACCAATAATAACTGGGCGGAAAAAAACAATCTGAGGGACCTCGACGCATGAGGGGTTGTGGGTACACTGCACGTCACTATAGGGATAGTGTTACAGACACGCCTTGTCGACGTCCCCTTTTCGACTAAGAAAAACAAAATGCAATACTCCGCAGTGACCACTGGATGTCGGACTATGCACAGCATGTGATTCTAAGCAGATTAACAAACATCAGAAATATTGTTACTTTGTGGAGGCGCTTTAGGGAATGTGTAAGAATGGCATCTTCAGTGCTTTTGGTAACAGGAAGATGTTTTACCCATTACATTATCTTCAGGCGAGCTCCCCCAATATTGGTTTCAATTTGGTTCTGGTTAACACTACAGCTGCAAGGACGCGCTCGGGTATGAGACGTGTTGACTGCATGAAGTAAACCTGCTATGAACCCTGGAGGCGTTTAGCAGCGCCTGCTTCCTTTTCTCACACTGCTATTATTCCCAGGGTTATAATGCATGGGGCAAGAGCCTGTGCTGGAGGGATGCCCTCCTCTTGTGTTCATTCTATCTTTCAGCATGTCTCTCTCCTTTCTCTGGCAACTTCTTCTTGGACCTATATAGACCCCGCAAAATGCACATGTTTAATACCATTTATTTGACTAACTGAAAATAGTATGCAGTGATCATACAATGCATTCAATTTTAAAATCCCAACACCTTCATGGAGGTGGAGGGTGCAGCTGGTAGTGTGACTTGTCAAAGATGTGATTAGAGAAGGAAAGGGTGGAGTCGAAGATAACACCAAGGTTCTTCGCCTCATAGGAAGGTGCGGGTAGAGGGCCGAGGGTGGGCGGCCAGAGTGAAAGAGGGAAAGTGGGAGCAGGGGTCCCAATGAGAAGGATCTCAGTCTTACTGGCATTAAGGCAGAGATTGTTGGAGGCACACCATTCCGGAATCACGGATAGAAAGTCAGGTATGAATGAGAGAGCACAGGAGGCTGAGGGGAGCCTGAAGGAGAGCCGAGTGTCATACGCATAACACTGAAAGTTGGAACAGAAGGTAGAGATGAGGTGGGCCAGAGGTGCCAAGTAATGGTTGAAGACTCAGGGTGGGAGGCTAGAACCCTCTCACCCTGAGGTGAGGCTTTTCTAGTGTGCAGTCAGCCTTATCCGATTGTCTTATTGCTGTCTGTATGACTGATGTAGCCCCTCATACCTTGAGGCGAGGCGAGTCCTGTCTGCAGTCAGCCTTCCCTGATTGACTTATTGCTGTCTGTATGACTGATGTAGCCCCTCATTCCTTGAGGCGAGGCGAGTCCTGTCTGCAGTCAGCCTTCCCTGATTGTCTTATTGCTGCCTGTATGACTGATGTAGCCCCTCATTCCTTGAGGCGAGTCCTGTCTGCAGTCAGCCTTCCCTGATTGACTTATTGCTGTCTGTATGACTGATGTAGCCCCTCATTCCTTGAGGCGAGGCGAGTCCTGTCTGCGGTCAGCCTTAACTGATTGTCTTATTGCTGTCTGTATGACTGATGTAGCCCCTCATACCTTGAGGCGAGGCGAGTCCTGTCTGCAGTCAGCCTTACCCGATTGTCTTAACTGCATTTTGGTTCCCTTACCTGTCCCTGCAGTTATACATGAATTTCATGCATTGTACCTCTCATCTTCTCCCTAACTCATCACTTCCCTTCCTCACCCTATAACCCTTTTTTCATGTTCAAGCACTTTCACCTTCTAAATCGTCTTACGACCTAGTCAGAGTGTTTAGTTTGTCTCTCATCCCTTCCTCCCCATTCCTGCACTTCACCTCCTCCCTATTCCCCTTCCCTCTTGATATAGCACTTGCATGTTCCGAAGGTTAAGAGAACATTTTTGTTTTATACCTTCTTCATCCCTTTCCCCGCCACCCTTGTCTTGATGCGCCTTGAAACACAATTTTGCTGTATAGTGGGCACGGTGCAATAAAGGGGGATCTGCTGGCATATCTGACATGGAAGTGTGGGGAGAAATACTCTCAAACAGACTATTTGATTTTGTCAGCTCGTCTATTCAATGTGTGTAAAGAGGTGAGAGTGTTAGAGACCTCCCTCAGTGATCAAATTTGGGTGTGCTGTGTGCCACGGTTAACCATAATGTGTTTTTGTATTTGGAGGTTACTTCTGGTGGGAATCAATTGGCGGAAAGGATAAGGAATCTTGTGAAGTTCAATAATGGGATTCATAAATTCTATGATATGACCACATTGGACCAAAAGATTGAGATATGATATGATATGAGATTTGGCATTTATAAAGAGTTTCAAGGCGCAACATAAGTATGCTTAGTATATTAAAGTTTAAGAATGATATTGAGAGATTTGACACCACACACCTCTCGCAACAGTAAAGGCAGTATTGCATACTTATGATTGTGACATTCAAGCAAAAAAAAAAGATCTTAAGGAGGGACATAAAAGCACTCTGCAAAAGGGAGACTGTGGGTGTTGAATACCAGGAGGGAGTTGGATGGTTAACACAAACATCAAAACTGGTTAAAGAGTTACAAATGTATGCAGTTGGAAATCAAGGGTGAAAAGATCTTGAGGATCTTAGTGGAGAAAAACTCCCACAACCTCTGGGCGGTATAATACTATTAAACCCCAAGAATACTTGCAGGCCATTCCAATATCTGAAGTGAGGTGGGAGGTGCACTTTAAAGCTCTTAATAGAGAATAATTGCAATCGATCTCATACACGCATCCGGATATGGTTTGGTCACTGCCTTTTATAATCACATTGTTTCAAGGAATTATAAGGAAATTCTCTAGCTCGCGTAATGGCTTGAGTAATGCGTTGTTGAAGAAAGATCCAGGGTTTTGGGCTAAGGTATTATTTATCCTCATCCTCTCTGCGATTGTTGGCATGGGCTGTGTCAGCAGGTCGTCTAAAGAAATATCAGACCGGATTCCAGAAATACCTTTCCACTACCCTTAATGGTTATGTTGTTAGATGTTTGCAGGAGAAGATGTGGGAAAGAGGAGCTGTTCCCATTTATGCTCTAACAATATACTATTCCCAGGCATTCGAATCTGTTAATCGAGCGTTTCTTTGGTCTAACTTGAGGGAATGTAAGATCCCATCGCCCCTTCTGTGCATTCTTGTCTATTTACACAGGGACAGTTCATTACAGGTGATATTGAACAGGCTCGGACCATTGACGGGTACATTCACAACATTTAGAGGCAGGGATGTGTCCTCGCTCTGTGCCTGTTCAATCTTTACCCTACGGACCTGGGGGATTTTTTGCAGTTATCTAGTTTTGTTCCACCTAAGATTCTGAATTTGACTGTTCCATATTTTATGTATGCGGACGCCGTAATACTACTGGACAAACCCCAGATAGGCCTGCAGAGGCAGCTGGATTCTATAAAGCGGTACTCGCAACACAATGAGTTAATAATCAATGGGAAGAAGTCCAGTGCAATACGATGCTATAGTAATGCAAGTAAAAAGATGTGTTTTGAGTGGAAATCAGCTGGTCAAGCTCTGATACCCAAATCCACCATCATGTACCTAGGTTTTCACCTGAATTCCACGCTAAACAAAGGAGCTTTACTTTAACGTTGTATGGCTAAGGCTGATCAGGTGTCATCTCAGGTGAAGAGAATTAGTGGCAAGTACTGACGGTTCTCACACACCCATTGGTTGATTTCATAAAAAAATGAAAGTGATTCCACAGATCCCAGGGGGCGTGGCCAAGATGGCAGAGAGGACCATCGATCTGGTCGTGAGTTAAAGGGTCCCTGAACGCAGAGAGGCTCAGCGAACACTGCACTACGGAGCGGAGGCGGCTTGGAGGTGTTTGGTGCGTGCCCACCGACCATCATGGCCACGGTTGTGGAGCACGGTGCCTCTGAGAGGAGTTAAGGGGGAGCCTGTGAGCCATGCACCCTCCCCTACCCCCCTGTGCAGACATGCAACCAGGACATAATCTGGTGGTGGTGGCCACCATCAGAGCGACCCCTGGTGGTAGCTGCATCCTGAAGCCGGGTTGGCTCTCCTCCGTTGGAGAGAGAGGGAAGTACTCCTCAGCCTGCATTAGAAGAAGCGGTGAGCCTTGGGGAGCGCGGAGACCAATGGTACACTTTATTTGCATATTTACTTATGGAATGCGCTGCAGAGGGGCAAAGATTGAAGCGTCAGTGAGGGGGGCCCTGCCCCCCTCCCCTAGGGGTTCATACCACCAGACCCCATTGATGAGTAGTGCTGGGGGCCCCCTCCCTCTCTTGGTGGCAGGGATCATAGTTCTGGCATTTAACCCCGACAGGGGAGGGGGGGACAAAAAGGCCTCTGCCACAGGATGTCAAAAGACCCAAAAAAGCCTATAAGCTCAAGTATTCAGGCAAGTGTGTCGGCGGCCGCCAGGCAGGACCCTCCAACAGAAGCTACGGCTGCGGATGCACCAGTGGAGCCACGATCTGCGCCTACTGTGCCGCTCCTCACGACGGAATTTCTTACCCAGCCCTAACCTGCTCCAAAAGGATATAAAGGATTTGCTGCACTCAGAAATAACCGGGCTTCGAAAGGAGATGTTGGAGTCCACCATCGAGATCAGGAATGAGGCTGTGGCTTTGGGAGACAGGGTGGACCACGCTTCAGTTGGACGTGAGAGAGGACCAGAGAAGGCTGTCAGCCATGCAGGTCAGTAATGAGAACCTCAAGGCGATGTTCAATGACTTGGAGAACAGGTCGAGGCGAGACAACCTTAGAGTGAAATTCTTGCGACAGGGGTCGAGTTTTCACGGAAGAGGAGGGAGTCCGGCAACTGAACATCACACTGGGCAAGGATGGTACAGTTCAACCTGCTGCAACCATGGATGGGGCCCGAGTAGGGGGGTCCTGGCGAACAGTGCCGTCGGGGAAAAAGAGTTGACAGATGAACTGGCAGCAACAGGATCCTGCTTTTCTTTTGCTTACAGCCGGGAAGCCAGCAGTTTAGTTCTGTCTGTTGACATCTGGCTCACTGCATCGCTTTGGATTTGGCTTTGTGATGTGAATCTCAGCGAGAAACAGTTTTAGCAGGTATGGGGATGGTTGCACTGAGTTGGGGTTTTCACAATGGTTTCGTTGTTATCTTTAGGATTCGACTAGTTGGGTGGGCCGGGCCCCGCAGTTACATTTCGCCAAGTATAGCATACTATTGGCAGGCCGGGTTCGCGTGGCACATGGAGGGGGGCGAACTATCTTCTGGAGCACATTTTTTGCTGACTGGCAGATATACGGGGGATATCGCGGGAGTTACCCGAGAGGTGGTGAGTCAATGGCAGGAATCTTCATGGGGATTGTACTTCAGAGTCGAAACAGAATTATTTTTTCAGAGGTGGGCTTTGCATGGGCTCTTGGGGGGAGCTGAGGAAGAATGGGGATGCTATGGTCAACGGTAAACTGCAGGCTGTGGGCTACCTTGTAGTGCACTATGGTTATTGTTATTTTGCATTTATATAGCGCCTTATATACCATTGGTATGGTCTGAAGGCGCTGGTAGGTTGAACGCCCTTGGGAACCGAAGTTCGGGTCAGTAGAGAGAGTGAAGAGAGTCAAAAGGTGCGTGCGCGCACCAGGTATGTGTGCAGTTGGTGGTGCAGCGGTAGGTGTGGTGGTTGAGAGGTCAGGAGAATGTGTTCGCTCTGGCAGAATTTATCCAGCTCGAGTGTGGCTGCGTTAGGCCTGAGGAGAAACGCCTGGCTGGGGGTGTTAAACCAGCAGTGTTTACTTAGAGTGATGCGGAGTGAGCGGGAGAGGTTGATATGAGAACAGTTATACCGAATGGTGACATAGTATCCCTGTGCTCTATTTGAGTGGTGGTGTAAAGAAGAGAGTAGGCGTGGGGTGTGGTATGATATACGTTCTTTCAAATGTTCCCGCATACCAATGCATATTATGTACGTCACGCAATTTATGCGATCAGGACCGTTCTATGCATTTTATTCATTTCAGGCGTTCAAGATTGTCCTACACACTCCTGCCTGCTCGACACACTCGCGCATTCTAGTTCACCTTGCGTGCTCTAGTCTATCCCTCATTTTCCAGTGTGCTTCACGCATGCTCTCATGTATTCCATACGCATGCACTCCCGCCCTCCCCGCGCATGCACTCTAGTCTACCCCGCGCATGTACTCCTGTCTGCCTATGCACTCATCCGCTCTGTATACTCTTCCGCTCTGTATACTCATCCATTCTGTTCGCTCATCTGCTCTGTACGCTCTGTACTCATTGGAAAACCGGTTGGTTTTAGGGGAAGAGCCAGGTTTTCAGTAGTTTGCGGAAGGACGTTAAATCCTCAGTTAAGCGGATGTGGGGTGGGAGCGAGTTCCACAGGGTTGGGGCTAGGGCTGAGAATGATGAACCGCCTAACCTGACTGAGTTTGTCTTAGGAATTACTAGGAGGCCGGCTGAGCTTGATCTTAGGGTGCAAGTGGGATGATAAGGTATTAGCTTGTCTTGAAGATATTGAGGTCCAGTTTTATGCAGTGCTCGATGGGAGAGGCATAAGGTTTTGAAGGCCACCCTACGGGCTACTGGAAGTCAGTGCAGTGTTTTAAGGGCTGGGGATACGTGGTCTCTAGGACCAAGCGCAAGTAGCATTTTGGCCGCCGCGTTTTGTGCCCTTTGGAGTTTATTCAGTTGGTAGGCATGGATTCCGAGGTATAGGGGATTTACGTAGTCCAGTCTTGATATAACGATTGATTGGACCGCGGAGCGTCTGTTGGGAAATGAGAGATATGGAAAGATGCGCCTAGGGTTTTTAAGGTGGTAGTGGCAGGACTTTGAGACATTGTTGACTTGGTGCGATAGTGTTAGGTCAGAGTCCAGGGTGCATCCAAGATTTTTCACTGTGTCGGAGGGTGTTGGTCAGTTGCCCAAGGCGGGTGGCCAGGGTAGTGGGTGTGGAAGAAGATTGGAGTTGCCGCAAACCATGATTTCTGTTTTGGAGGGGTTTAACAAGAGGTGGCTTTGGGTCATCCAGTGTTCTATGTTAAGGAGGCAGGATGCCAGGTCAGGTCGGGAGTTGGGTTTTGAGTTCAGGAATTTTAGAATTAGTTGAGTGTCGTCGGCGTAGTTGTAACACAGAATGTTGTGAGAACGAATTATTGGTGGGAGGGTGATCAGGTAGAGATTGAACAGGAGGGCGGATAGACATGCTCCTTGTGGGACTCCCGTGTCGACTGGTCGGGCTTGGGAGGTAAAGCTGGAAAGTGTCGTTGTTTGGTGCCTGTCTTTGCGGAATGAAGCTATACATTTAAAAGCGGTTCCACGAATTCCTAGGGAGTGGAGGCGGTCAAGGAGGATTGAGTGATTGATCATGTCAAAGGCAGCCGATAGGTCGAGAAGGATTAGTGCGGCGCATCCCGCGGAGTCTGCTGTCATTTTAAGGTCATCCCAGATCGAGGTTAGGGTAGTTTCAGTTCCGTGACGTCTTCTGAAACCTGATTGGACGAGGCCTGAGGAGAAACACCTGGCTGGGGGTGTTAAACCAACAGTGTTTACTTAGAGTGATGGGGAGTGAGCGGGAGAGGTTGATATGAGAACAGTTATACCGAATGGTGTCATAGTATCCCTGTGCTCTATTTGAGTGGTGGTGTAAAGAAGAGAGTAGGCGTGGGGTGTGGTATGATATACGTTCTTTCAAATGTTCCCGCATACCAATGCATATTATGTACGTCACGCAATTTATGCGATCAGGACCGTTCTATGCATTTTATTCATTTCAGGCGTTCAAGATTGTCCTACACACTCCTGCCTGCTCGACACACTCGCGCATTCTAGTTCACCTTGCGTGCTCTAGTCTATCCCTCATTTTCCAGTGTGCTTCATGCATGCTCTCATGTATTCCATACGCATGCACTCCCGCCCTCCCCGCGCATGCACTCTAGTCTACCCCGCGCATGTACTCCTGTCTGCCTATGCACTCATCCGCTCTGTATACTCTTCCGCTCTGTATACTCATCCATTCTGTTCGCTCATCTGCTCTGTACGCTCATCCGATCTACACACTCATCCAGTCCGCACTCTCATCCGGTCCACATACTCATCCGGTCTACACACTCATCTGGTCCACACACTCAACCGCTCAACATACACTCATCCGCTCCACACACGCATCCGCTCCGCACAGGCATCTGCTCACACAGGCATCCGCTCCACACACTTGTCTGCTCCACACCTTCGTCTGCTCCACACCCCCTTCCGCACCACATATTCTCGTCCGCTCTACATGCCTTCATCCGCTACATACAGTCGTCCGCTCCACATACGCTCGTCCGCTCCACACACTCGTCCGCTCCCCACACCCGTTCGTTCCACACACTCGTCCACACACTCGTCTGCTCCATACACTCGTCCAATCCGCACGCTCATCCGGTCCACGCACTCATCTGGTCTATCCACTCATCGGCACAACATACTACTCGTCCACTTGATATATTACTCGACCGCTCTACGTATTCGTCCGTTCCATACACACATCTGCTCCACACATTCATCCGCTCCCCTCACTTATCCGTTCTACACACTCATCCGTTCTATTAATTTATCCGCTCCACGTATTCATCCGCTCCACGTACTCATCCGCTCCTCATATTCATCCGCTCCACCCATTCGTCCGTTCCACACACACATCTGTTCTACGAATGTATCCGCTCCACGTACTCACCCGCTCCACACACTTGTCGGCACCACATTCACCCGCTCCACATATTTATCGGCACCACAGACTCATCCATTCCATACACTCATCCGCTCCACCTACTCATCCGCTCCACACATTTGTCTGCTCTACATACTCGTCCGCTCTATGTACTCCGCTCTGCTGTGCGTACTCGTCCGTTCCACTCATTCATCCGTTCTAAGTATTCGTCAGCTCTGTTCTACATGCTCGTCCGTTCCACACACTTTTCCGCTCTACGTACTCGTCCGCTCTGCTCTACGTCCTCGTCCGTTCCACACACTCAATCGTTCCACATTTTTAACTGGTCCAATATACTCAGCCGCTCCACACACACTCAGCCGTTCCCCACACTCGGCCGTTCCCTACAGTCGGCCGTTCCCACACTCAGCCGCTCCCGACAGTCGGCCGTTCCCTACAGTCGGCCGTTCCCACACTCGGTCGCTCCCCACACTCGGTCGTTCCCCACACACTCAGCCGCTCCCCACACACTCAGCCGCTCCCCACACACTCAGCCGTTCCCCCCACACTCAGCCGTTCCCCACACTCAGTCGTTCCCCACAATCAGCCGTTCCCCACACTCAGCTGCTCCCGACAGTCGGCCGTTCCCACTCTCAGCCGGTCCCCACACTCGGTCGCTCCCCACACTCGGTCGCTCCCCACACTCGGTCGCTCCCCACACTCGGTCGCTCCCCACACTCGGTCGCTCCCCACTCTCGTCCGCTCTCCACACTCATCCGCTCTCCACACTCATCCGCTCTCCACGCTCATCCGCTCTCCACGCTCATTCTCTCTACATGCTTGTTTGCTCTTACACGTTCGTCTGGTCAAAACGTTTATCCAGTCTATACGTTCGTCCGTTCAGTATAGTCAACAGTTCTAGCGCCCTTCAGCGTTCTATTCGTTTCTCTGTATTTTCGTACTCATCCACTCTACACGTACTCATCAACTCTACACGCTCGTCCGCTCTACACACCCAACCACTCTACACACTCATTGGCTTTAGTATGTTCATCTATTCCATCCGATCTCCATTCCCATTTGATCTATCTAGTCGTCTGTCCTTCCATTCATGCACTCATACACTTATTCGATTCATCTGTTCTATACTCTTTATCCATTCTAACTATTTCATCTATGTCATTCGCTACTTTCCCTCCTCATTCATTACGTCCATTTCATCAGTTTAGATCTCCTTACTTTCATAATGATTTATTCCTATTATCCACTTCACTGTTTTGATCTACATTACTCTTTTAGTTCTGTTTGTTTTCTAGTTCACATTCGGGTTTATTAGCTGTCAATTTCTCGCTTCAGGTAGTTTGTTGGGTCGGTGTTATTGTGATGATGCTAGTTTGGAAAACCGGTTGGTTTTAGGGGAAGAGCCAGGTTTTCAGTAGTTTGCGGAAGGACGTTAAATCCTCAGTTAAGCGGATGTGGGGTGGGAGCGAGTTCCACAGGGTTGGGGCTAGGGCTGAGAATGATGAACCGCCTAACCTGACTGAGTTTGTCTTAGGAATTACTAGGAGGCCGGCTGAGCTTGATCTTAGGGTGCGAGTGGGATGATCAGGTATTAGCTTGTCTTGAAGATATTGAGGTCCAGTTTTATGCAGTGCTCGATGGGAGAGGCATAAGGTTTTGAAGGCCAACCTACGGGCTACTGAAAGCCAGTGCAGTGTCTTAAGGGCTGGGGATACGTGGTCTCTAGGACCAAGCGCAAGTAGCATTTTGGCCGCCGCGTTTTGTGCCCTTTGGAGTTTATTCAGTTGGTAGGCATGGATTCCGAGGTATAGGGGATTTACGTAGTCCAGTCTTGATATAACGATTGATTGGACCGCGGAGCGTCTGTTGGGAAATGAGAGATATGGAAAGATGCGCCTAGGGTTTTTAAGGTGGTAGTGGCAGGACTTTGAGACATTGTTGACTTGGTGCGATAGTGTTAGGTCAGAGTCCAGGGTGCATCCAAGATTTTTCACTGTGTCGGAGGGTGTTGGCGAGTTGCCCAAGGCGGGTGGCCAGGGTAGTGGGTGTGGAAGAAGATTGGAGTTGCCGCAAACCATGATTTCTGTTTTGGAGGGGTTTAACAAGAGGTGGCTTTGGGTCATCCAGTGTTCTATGTTAAGGAGGCAGGATGCCAGGTCAGGTCGGGAGTTGGGTTTTGAGTTCAGGAATTTTAGAATTAGTTGAGTGTCGTCGGCGTAGTTGTAACACAGAATGTTGTGAGAACGAATTATTGGTGGGAGGGTGATCAGGTAGAGATTGAACAGGAGGGCGGATAGACATGCTCCTTGTGGGACTCCCGTGTCGACTGGTCGGGCTTGGGAGGTAAAGCTGGAAAGTGTCATTGTTTGGTGCCTGTCTTTGAGGAATGAAGCTATCCATTTAAAAGCGGTTCCACGAATTCCTAGGGAGTGGAGGCGGTCAAGGAGGATTGAGTGATTGATCATGTCAAAGGCAGCCGATAGGTCGAGAAGGATTAGTGCGGCGCATCTCGCGGAGTCTGCTGTCATTTTAAGGTCATCCCAGATCGAGGTTAGGGTAGTTTCAGTTCCGTGACGTGTTCTGAAACCTGATTGGATGGGGTCTAGGAGATTGTTGGCTTCGACAAAGGCATTTAGTTGAGAATAGGCGGTTCGGTCAATGAGTTTGGCAAGGAACCTGGTGTTTGAGATGGGGCGGTAGTTTTTTGGGCTCGAGAGGGTCGAGCAAGGGTTTTTTAATTAGAGGTTTGACGTGCACCATTTTGAATGCGTCTGGTAAGATACCGGAAGAAAGGGAGGCATTTATGATAGATCTTGCGTGTTCTCCTGCGCAGGTGGAAGCAAAAATTTGTTTAAGGGTTGTGGCTGGGCAAGGGTCCAGTGGTGATCCAGATGGTTTGTGGGCAGATAGAAGTTTGAGAAATTGTTCTGGTGATATTGGACTAAAGGATTGGAACGTTGGTTGCGTGGAGGTCGCAGCTGATGGGCTGGCCGGTAGGGATCGGAGGATTGCCTGGTGGCTGTAGGAGAGCCAGTTTGGTGGTTAGAGTTTTTGTCCTTTCAATAGCCGTGGTGTAAAAATGGAGGGAGAGTGAGTCACACAGCGATTGTGACGGGGTCGGGACGGTCGTGTTACAAGCCGGATTGGTGAATTCGTAGATGATTTTGTGAAATTCTTTGCTTGGGTTATTGCAATTTAGGATTCGGGTGTTGTAGTGGGCTTTTTTGCTTTCCGGATTTCGGCTTTGTACCGATACAGGTGTCGGGCATAGGTGGTCCTGCTCTCGTGGGTATTCTCTTTTTGCCATTTGCGTTCTAGGTATTTGTATTGTCGTTTAGTGGTTTTCGACTCAGGAGTGAACCATCTGGGGAAAAGGCCACAGCGGGTCGATGGTTTGCATGAGGGGGTGAGCCGTTTTAGAGATGCGTTGAGCCATGTATCAAAGGCTTCAGGGGTTAGTTGGTTGTTGAGGCGGCAGGTAGGTGCTGGAGACTGGAGGAGTGCCTCGGCTAGGTCCGGGGTGATTATTAGTTTTTTCCAGCATTTGTGTAGATTCGGAGGTTCAGATACGGGTACCGGAAGGGGGTCGGGTGCGTGGATGGCAAACGAGAGAATGAAGTGATCGGACCAGATGATAGGGGTGGGGGGCTTTAGATGAATCAAGGTGTTGGAGCTAAAGATGGCATCAAGAGTGTGTCCTTTATAGTGAGTCGGGCCGTTTATGTGGGGTTGGACATTAATTGCATCTAAACCGTCAACCGGGGAGTGTGTCATGGGGTTGGTGGGGATGTCGAGCCATATGTTGAAGTCTCCAAGAAGGGTGAAGTTGGGATGGTTTAGTTGGAGGGTGGGAATAGAATCGCAAAGGTTGTTCGCGAAATGTCTATCGTAGCCAGGGGGCCTGTAGATTATTAGGAAGCTGTGTGAGAGCGACGGGGAGAGGGATAGTTTAACGAGGAGAGATTCGGAGGATGGAATGGAGGGTTGGTTGTCGATGATGGAGGCGCGGAATAGAGATTTGAAGACGAATGCTACCCCCCCTCCTCTGGACGGACGGACGGTTCAGTGGGATGAGGGAGTAGTCAGGGGGAAAGGCTTCATTAGCGATTGGGCCAAAGTCGTCAAAGAACCAGGTTTCGGTGATGAAAGCTAGGTCTGGTTTGACAGAGGCGAGGAGGTCAAAGATGCAATGTCTGTTTTCTGCTACAGATTGGGCGTTAAATAGGATACAGTTCACATCGGCGGCCATGGGTGGTCTCGGTGCTGGAGCGGGATGGGGTGGTGGGGGAGATGGTGGAGGGAGAGGGGTAGGGTGGGTGATGCTGGATCATGGGAATAGCGGGCGAGCAGAAAATTTGGCAGGCTTCGGGCAGGGTTGGGTGGCTGCGTGTGATAGGATGTTCGGGTTTGGGTTGGGGGATTTGAAGGTGGGGTGTGTGCGGTTAGGAGTTTCAGTTGTAGTTGATGAGAAGTCAAGGGAGATGGGTTTCAGGGAGGGAGAAGCCACGGGGGAAGGAGGAGATTGCGGGAGAAAGGTGGTGGGTCGAGACAGGGAAGGCGAGGAGTGCTGAGAGATTGAGGGGGACCAGGATGTTTCGTCTTTAGTTTCTTTGCTGCGACTGGTGTGTGAGAGAGGGTAGGGGGTCAGAGGGGGAGAAGGAAGCAGCTTCGGTTCTTGCTAGGGCTAGGGGTGCAGTTTTTAGGGAGGGGAAGGGGTGCGGTCGGGGGTGGAAGGTGGCAGGGGTATGAGGGCAAGGCGGGGGTGGGTGATTGCAGGGAGGGGTGTGCCAGGTATGATAGTGGGGGGAGCGGGTATGGGTAATGCTGGTGGGTCAGGCGAGGGGTTCGGGGGATGAGTGGTCTTAGGGTGAGTGGCTCGCCATCGTGCCCCCCCTTGCTTGGTGTTTGGAGAGGGGAATGGCAGGGAGTGCAAAGGAGGGCCGGGTGATTTGGGAGGGGGGGACGGGAGTGAAGGCAGATCGGAGAGTGGGGGTGGTCCACGGGGGTCGTTTCTGACAGACTCTGGTGGAGTGGGTGCACTCATGATTGGTGTGAGTTTTAGGTTGATTTAGGAGGGCTTTCTGATTGTAGTTCTAAGATCGGAGGTGACATGCTTTTAGGAACAGTTCCAGGTTCAACTGCTCAAAGATGATACTAGACTATTTAGTGCTTTCTAGATACGGTTGTAGACAGAGATGATATTAGTTTATTGGGAGCACTTCTAGGTTCACCGGTCCACAGAGGGGATATTCAGTCAGCCTCTGGATTCACTTTGCTTAGAGGGGGTTTATATTATTAGTCACTGTTCTGGATTCTACATTACACAGCTACACTGTTAGTTATACTAATAGGATTGAATAGAGCACGCTAGTAGGTGCACTTCTTTCAATTCACCTTTATACTGGGGGAGTATTAGGCATGGATCTAAATCAACTTTGTATTAGATTATTAGTTACCGTTTCACAGGCACGTTTCTAAATTCAGAGAGAGGCTATTGGGCACATTTCAAATGCAACTTTCTCAGAGAGGCTGTTGGGTACAACTCCTAAATACACTTATAGGTTATTGGGCACAGCTTCTAAATGCTGTTGGGCTCAGAAGGCTATAGGGTACACTTCTAAATGCAACTTTCCTCGGAGAGGCTGTTGGGCACAACTTCTCAATAGACACATAGGCTATTGGGTACACTTTTAGGTGCAACTTTTCCGGGTGGCCATTGGGTACACCTTCTAAATGCAGATTTTCTCAGAGAGGCTATTGGGCACAACTTCTAAGTGCAGTTTTTCTCTGAGAGGCTATTTGGCACAACTTCTGAATGCACACATAGGCTATTGAGCAGACTTCCAAATGTAACTTTCCTCAGAGAGGCTATTGGGCTCAACTTCTAGACACACACATAGGCTATTGTGCACAGCTTCTAAGTGCTGTTGGGCTCAGAAAGGCTATAGGGTACACTTCTAATGTAACTTTTCTCAGAGAGGCTGTTGGGCACAACTTCTAAATACACACATAGGGTGTTGGGTACACTTCTAAATGCAACTTTCTGGAGACACTATTGGGCACAACTTCTAAATGCACCTTTTCCTCAGAGAGGCTATTGGGTGCAACTTCCAAATGCAACTTTCTCAGCTTTTCCTCTGAGGGGCTATTGGGCACAACTTCTAAATATACACATAAGCTATTGGGTACACTTCTAAATGCAACTTTTCTCAGAGAGGCTATTGAGCACAACTTCTAAATGTAACTTTCCTCAGAGAGATTATTGGGCACAACTTCTACATACACACCTAGGCTAAAGGGTACACTTCTAAATGCAACTTTTCCTCAGAGAGGCTGTTGGGCACAACTTCAAGTGCAACTTTTCCTCAGAGATGCTATAGGGTACACTTCTAAACGCAACTTTCCTCAGAGAGGCTACTGGGCACAACTTCTAGATGCAACTTTCTCAGCAAGGCTATAGGGTACACTTCCAAATGCAACTTTACTGAGCAAGGCTATTGGGCGCAACTTCTAAATGCACACATAGGCTATAGGGTACACTTTTAAATGCAGTTTTCTCAGAGAGGCTATTGGGCACAACTTCTAAATGCACACATAGGCTATAGGGTACACTTTTAAATGCAGTTTTCTCAGAGAGGCTATTGGGCACAACTTCTAAAAGCAACTTTCTAAGGGAGGCTATTGGGCACAACTTCTAGATGCACACATAGGCTATAGGGTACACTTCTAAACACAACAGGGTACACTTTCTCAGCAAGGCTATTGGACACAACTTCTAAATGCAACTTTCTCAGCAAGGCTATTGGGCACAACTTCTAAATGCAACTTTCTCAGCAAGGCTATTGGGCACACCTTCTAAATGCACACTTAGGCTATAGGGTACACTTCTAAATGCAACTTTCTCAGCAAAGCTATAGGTACACTTCTAAAATGCACCTTTTCTAAGCAAGGCTATTGGGCGCAACTTCTAAATGCAACTTTCTTAGCAAGGCTATAGGGTACACTTTTAAATGCAACTTTCTCAGCAAGGCTATTGGGTGCAACTTCTAAATGCACACATAGGCTATAGGGTACACTTCTAAATGCAACTTTCTCAGCAAGGCTATAGGTACACTTCTAAAATGCACCTTTTCTAAGCAAGGCTATTGGGCGCAACTTCTAAATGCAACTTTCTTAGCAAGGCTATAGGGTACACTTTTAAATGCAACTTTCTCAGCAAGGCTATTGTGCGCAACTTCTAAATGCAACTTTCACATGCAGAGGGCAGAGTTTAAATTGGTTGGTGATTAAATTAGGGACTGCATAAAGTAGCGCTCCAGGAAATCCACCTATTACTAAAGGACCAGGGACAGCTCAAACAAACTCTTCCCACACCAGTATCACGCCTCGGCAGGCAGTAACAGAGTCACTACTAATACAAAGTGATGTGGGATTTACTCACATAGCAACCGGCAGGGGCAGGGTAGTTATGTAATGGTAGAGGGGGAATTCTAGGGCAGGCAAATCACCCTACTGACGTTTTGTGCCCCAAATTCAGTGCATAACTCTTTTATGTTGCAAATGTGGATGGTACCAGAGACAGGTCAGCTCAGACCTCCTACACGACTATGGGCTCCATAGCTTCCATTCTTAAGAGCCGCATAAGTGACCTGAATGTTGTGGATGTATGGTGGAATTTACACCCCGATAGTACTGCCTACACGTACACTTCACATGCGCATTGTTCAGTGTCACAAATCGATTATAATTTTATCCCGACTGGTATGACTCACTCTGTCCTTTCCACAGATATGGAGCCCATGATCCTTTTGGACCACGACATGGTGACGGTGAGAATGAAGGACTGGTCGCAACACTGCAAGACCCATCAGTGGCGGCTCCTGTCTGGGATCCTTCGGGATCCGGGCTTCTTAGAGGAGCTGAAAAGGGCAGTTCAAGAATACCTCAATAGCAACCATCCAGTGGATACTGCAGAAGGCATCCACTGGGATGCGCTGAAGGCGGTCACCAGGGGGTGCATCAGCAAGCGCAGCCGCAATGAAGCGGGCGCGGGGTCTGGCAGAGGAGCAGCTGGTGGGGGAGGTGACCTCCTAAGGCAACCGACAAGCAGTGCATTTATCCATATCATTGTTGAAACCCAGGGAAAGGAGGGGGGGACAAGGATAAGAAGAGGGACTTGTATGAAGCCTTCTACACAGACGGCCTCACAGCTAAATTCTGTAAGTCCTTGAGTCAGATAGTGGCCAAACCTCTGGTCGATCTGTTCAACTCCGTGAGAAACGGTGGCCATCTACCAGCCTTAGTGACGGAAGCCCAGGTGACCTTAATACCTAAGCAAGGCAAGAATCCCAAACATTGTTCATTCTACAGGCCCATAGCCCTACTAAACTTAGACTCCAAGATATTCACGAAAATCATCACTACCAGGTTGAAGCGGTTCATGCCTAGTCTTGTTAGCCCAGATCAGTCTGGGTTTATTAGAGGGCGAGGCACAGTTCACAATATAAGGAATCTCATACACCTTATAGACGAATCAGGAAAAATCCAAATCATGCTTTCGTTGGTGCTCGACGTTCAGAACGCGTTTGATCGGGTTGAATGGGGATTCTTGAGGGAAGTGTTGCGGAAATTCAATCTTGGGCCCAAAATGAATCTCTCCAACTACGAGCCCCCCTCTGGGAGGCTTCTGATCAATGGGGCAGTTACTGCACTGATCCTGCTCACTAGAAGCACTATGCAGGGGTGTCCCCTCTCGCCGCTCCTATTTGCGCTTGTGATGGAGCTGCTGGCGGTGCGGGAGCAGACCAACGAGTGCATTGTGGGTCCAAAGTTCGGGGATGCACACCATAAAATGAATCGTTTTTGCGGACGACATGCAACGGAAGAAATTAAGGGCTCTGGGAAGGTTCCAAATAAACAAGGCCAAGTCGGAGATCCTAGGTCTAAACATCCCACCTCGCCTGAAGGATGACCTCCAGCGGACGCTCACCTTTATGTGGGCTGCTAAAAATATGAATACCATGTGGTCAACATAACTAGCAAAACTGAGGTCGTTTTTGGTGTCAACTATCTGGCTTTAGTGAGGACCTGCGTTGTCGCGGTTGAGGAAAATGGCAGTAATCAAATTAAACATTCTCCCACATTTTCTATACTTCTTTCAGTCAATTCCTGTCTCTAATGCTAAAGGGACAATAGGGAACTGAGATGCTGTGCCACTACGTATTCTAATGGGTGGGGGCTCCCCTAGAATCAATAAGACCACACTGTACGTGGCTATGGATCGGGGACTCTCATTTCCTAAGCTTTGGGACCACTATAGAGCTTTCGCTAATTCGCCCGTTGGTTGACTCGAAAAAGCTCTGGGTTAGTATGGAACTTTGGTTGCCTCAGTGGGCCCGGGCGCAGAGTCTCTACTGGAACCCTGTTACTAAGGCTTCTCTCGAGGCCTGGGATGGAGTTGGAAGGGAGAGAGGAACTACCTCCTTTCCCTCCCTGTTTACACCATTTCTCCAGAACAAAGATTTTTCACCCAGGAAGACTGACAGCGGGTTTCTGCAGTGGGCAGACAGAGGGTTGAGAAAGATGGGAGATTTATTCTTCAAGGGGAAAATCCGCACATTCGAAGACTGCAAAGGGGAGGGGGACATTGAGGAAACGGACAGATTATGGTACATGCAGTTAAGGCACTGGGTTCTCCAACCCATCAATGTGTCGCTTGCAACAAGGGACTTGATGCAGTTGGACCGAGTGTTCCAGGAGGCTGCGGACAATAGAGGGCTTATTTCTAAACTCTACAAGTCAATTAAGTCACCTAAGGGGAGCTGCTCATACTGTGATGGTTGGGAGTGAGGACTGGGTCCTGGTGTTCCCTTAGAGGATTGGTAAAGGATTCACAGTGGTAGTGGGGTTTCACTGTGGCCGCGCTTGTGAGAATCTAGATACAAAATACTGGCACAGTGGTATAAAACCCTGGCCCGCCTACATCGTATCAAACCGAACAATGACAGGCTATGTTGGAGGGGATCTGGTCTTGAGGGTACACTTTTGCATGTCTTGTGGGGTGTCCCCTGATACAAAGTTTTTGGCTTGAGGTGAGATCCAGGCTCAAAGAAATTTTACATGTAGACATTCGAGACGACCCAGTGCTGTGTGACTTGGGGCTGTGAAAAACCCAAGGGTCTTTTCCCCCATTCTGCGGAGCTGAGTGGAAAACTCGGGGAAGAATGTCAAAATAGGAGAACACCATTAGGTGAGACAGGCTGTTCCCCCTCCTCTAGTCTAATGTCCTTGCCCGACGTCCCCTTAGATTTTGTAGGATGATGTCGTTCTACCTCAACCTCATCCTAACCATGTCCTTCTCTGAAATGTAGAACCATCCCTACCAGACCTCTTGACAATAATTTACCCGATCTCTACGCTTTGAAATTAACATCCACTGGAACGAAGCATGATCAAGGAAAGGGAGAACAACACAAAACCCCTCTATTTCCCAACATACCTTCCCATGTCTCTCTGATGCAACTACGTTTCTGCCCACTCAGGAATACTATAACACTCACCATCCCAGTCATTCCTCTCCTCGTCCCTCTGACTATTATTTTCCAAACTCCCAGTATGCTTTTATAAAACACTACAGTTCCCACAATCCCCCCTATTCATTCCACAGCCCTGATACAAAACCCTGAGACAAAGCTAAAAGAAATACCTCTGGCTTTTTCCTGCGAGCATGTCCCGCTAATGAGATCAGGCAGAGTCAGGCACCGCACCTTGACAACACACCTGACCCCATAGGGAATAAAGGCAGGTAGCACACAGTGAGCAAAGCAAAACACATGAGGAAGCAGCTGTTCCGAGGTGGCAGTTTAATACCAGGAGAAAGACGACAAGACCAGAGAGGGTTGCAAGGAGGGAAGTGCCCTTGACCTTTTTGGAGAAAGAAACTGCTACATTCACGAACCCTCGGGAATAATAAACATAAGACCGGGAATTAAAGATGAACAGAGGTGCATTGTGTGTCGCAGGTACCCAGGGCTCTCCTGCATCGATAGCCGAGGCGGGGAGTAACAATTGCCGCCATGGTACTGTCCTTGGCTTGTACAACAAAGCAGCGCCAGTAAAGTCAGCAGAGCCGGGGAGACTGATAGCAGACCGGTCTGTGTTAGAACCAAGGTTATAATTGAATATCCAAGGAGTGACGGAACTTTTGAAACCAAGCTAGATACCATATACAGAGTGGTCCGGCACCACATGGGTGCTCACTCGAAGGTCTCTGTTAGGCATCCAACTGGGAGTGTAAAATTGTGAACTGTGAAATCGAAGTGGTCCTGCAACAGGTCAAGCCAAACCCTGTGCACTTTCGAAAGTCTTCGAAGACTGATACAAACTACAATTGGTCCGAGCCCAGCTGACAGAGATTAATTGTGTAAAGGGGATCTGAGCCTGGCAGAGGGAGATCCCGGATGAATCATGAGTCACCTGAGAAAAGGTATTCTATACGTTTTGGAGAAGAGGATCTCAGCCTGGAAGAGGGGGATGCAGGGTGAAGAGTGACTCACCTGACTTGAATATTTGTAAAGGAACTTTTTGTTTGTTTTTGTACATCAGGCCGTCTGAATCAAGAGACTTTGATAACTTAGAGACTTGGGCACGGAAGGCCCTGATGTTGGAAATGGAACTGTGTTCTTGTGCGAAGAATCCAGCGAGTTTGCTATACTCGAGTGAACCGCCTTGTTCCGTACTGCAAACATGGGGAAGGGAGGCCAACGGCCTGAACATCCTGACTTATCATTTTGTGAACACTTCTCTATTTTCCATGAACATTACCCCACTCTATTTGTATTTAGCGGTACAGATTGGCAATATGTGTTTTAGTATAGGCCCTTTTATTTTTTGACTCCACTCCACTAGGAGTGCTTTATTATCATTTCATGGTCGTGGCTTGCTCCCATCTGCAGTTTTAGGATTAGATAGGCGTTCATCACACCTTTGTTAAAGTTCAATAAACACCCTTGAACTGTGTCTGTCTTACCTTGATACCATGCCTTCCTTACAGGGCTCACTAATCTCCTGCAGCAGGGTTGCACCACGGCACATCGCAGGCTGTTGATTAATCTTCTGCTGGTGGCTGATCTTTTTCGATCCTCCACTTTTGGAGGAAGGCAGAAACCCCAGCGGTCAGTGTGTGGCTTGATGAAGTCTGGAATATACTAGCAATGCAGAAACTATTGGCCAATATAAAAGACTCCTTGATGTCATTCATGACTACCTGCAAACCTTTCTTGACCTGTATGCAAAGAGACTATAATGCCCTCTCATACCCAGTGAGGCTGCGGGCGCTGAACCCTGGTTGACATACCTTGATGGTGAAACCACATGTATTATCGTCTATGCTCTACCTATTGTAATGTTTGAAATGCTCAAAAATTACTTTCACTCTGTCTACTCATGAGGGGGGAGGGTGGTAAGAGGGTGTGGGCGGGAAAGGGGGGGGGGAGTTTAATTTCTAAAGAGATATGAGCTTTAAATGTTCAATACCGCTTCAGTCCGGAGCTTCTTATTATTTTAAAAACCAATAAAATCTTGTTTAAATAAAAAAAAAAAAAAAAAAATGAAAGCGATTCCTACTATTATATATGGCATGGAGACTGCAACTGCTCTAAGGTCTCTTGATTGGGGGAAGGTGGAAGCGAGGGTTTGGAGAAAAGCACTGAAGCTCCCGGGCTGCTTACCTATTTGTGCACTGCAATTTGAGTTGGCTCTGCCCTAGCTTAAATGTCATTTGAAATGGAAAATATTAACTCTTTATAGAAAGCTTATGGAACCACCTAGTAGTTTGCTATGTGAATATCTGTTAATTGCAATGAAGAGTGGTACATATGGTCCGGTAATTAATTTCAAAAGCAACAGCGATGACGTTTTGAGCTTCTGAGGCTCATCGGTAAATGATCTCATTGGTAACCCTGATAAGGTTAAGAGGAAACTGTATGAGCATGATTGGGGGGAACCCATGGCTAATATGAACTCTTTTAAAGTCCACAAAAACCTCACAGTTGGGGATAAACCTTTGGGTTTGTTGCCTTTATATTTGTGAAAGTTCCCCAATGCCTACTAGCGCAACAATTTATGAGATACCGATTGAACCTACTGCTAACCGGGGAGATTCCCCATATTAGGTCTTGTGCAGGGAAGAGGTTTTGATTATGATTGGTTATTTATAACGTGTTTAATACCTGGAGGTGCTAAGCGCGGACCCGGAGATCGAACATGTGTTGCTCCATTTTGACTTGCTTCCAAGGCGAGCGTGTTGCTCTTAGCTATCCTCCCGATACTGGAGAGTGTGGTGTTTCTAAGAACGTTAGGATGCTACAGACAAGGACCCACATCCTGATTGAGTGTGAGGCTCTCCAATCTATTAAAGAGTCGTTGCTAGCGAAATATGTTCACAATCCATCATATATGAACGTCAAGGAATTCTACTATCGGTTATCTACCGATGAGGAGCCTAGGTTAACGATCGCAGTGGTGAAGCTACTTCATACTGCTGGTGTTATCAAGCTAAAATGGTAATAAAAATACTGAGCTCTGTTTTCTACTGCCAAATGACTTATTTACAGATTTTAATGTTTTGATAGATACAAAGTTGTATTAATCGTATAGGATGATTGTTTCTTTTATTGATCTTAACGCAGTTTGTATAAAACATGAATTACTATGCAAATGTTTGAAATATTTTGTAACAAGTGTAGCTTGAATGTGTCAATTTCACTGCACATTTTAAATAAGATAATCAACAGAAAATGGTGTGATTTCTGTAGATCTAATACAAGGAGTGAACACATATGAAGCTACACAAGTCCTGTTTCTATATAAAATCACAATCATAGTTTAGAAAAAGAATTATAAGTGCATGTTTTGTGATTAGGTCATTTATTTCCTGGGAAAATAAAAATAGAGCAGAATTTCACATGGAGTGGCAGTGGCAGCTGATGATTTTTGGAGTTCAGGGTCATAAACCTCTTCCCCCTCCAAATATCTGATGAAGAAGCATTGTACCATCTCGACATCAATACAAGTCATCAAAACGTGGATTTTGTGGAATATTAATAGTGGAATAATACAGCGTCAAGCCTTTATTTGCCTGACTTAGGGCCTGATTCATGAAACGTTTTCCGATGGGATTGCGCCAATATAAAACACTTCCATGAATCAGGCCTCAAGATAGGGAAAACACCCTTCTCAGAACTGTGATGAGAAATGTGTGATGTGAGAGCTGGGTGAGTCCTACGGTGGTGTGCAAGGATACAAGAGAAGGTTTGAGAAGAGAATAAAAGTAGAAAAACATGGATAATGTGAGTAAGGAAACAGTAAATGTAATTTGAATGCAGGGAAAAGGAACATAAATGATGGAATTGAGCTGAAAGCCGGGGCTGAGGCTAAAAGTGTTCATTTTGTACAGTCAAGAATCACCATTAATATCTTACCCTAGTTTCCGCAGTTTACAACCAGGATGTTTCAAGCCATCGCACAGCAGTCTAACTCCATGATCGCCAAGTTCATTACCGGTCAGATCCAGCTCTGTTAGCGCTGGACTGGTGCTAATCATAGTCGAGAGGTCAGCACAGCAGGACCATGTGAGTGAGCATGTCCCCATCCTGACAGAGAGAGAGAGAGAGACAAACATTGCCATTACACACAGCAAAAGAGGTCTGATGTAGCAGATCCCAGATATAGAACTGATGCCGAAGGCACAGGATTAGTCTGCACAGAAGCTGTGGAGGGCGCACATCCGCATCCTGTGTAGGAGACAAGCACATAACTGGCATCGACAGCTGAAGAAATATCTGAGCAGCGGGGCCACATGGGAAAAGACAGACGACTAACTGGTCCTCAAAAAAGGTAGAGATCCGAACAGCACAGACCCACCCTGTAGAAAACTGGGACACAAGCCGATCTAATAGATCAGAGGTTTGCAGAGCAGGGACCTATGAGGGAGCACACATCCATCTCGTTGGAGACTTGGATATAACAGAAGGCATGGTCCTCGCTGATAGTCTTGGCAGATCAGTTGTGGAGATTCTGCATTGATTTTCGAAAATGAAACGCCGTGTCCCAGTTTGACAACTATTCCATGCCTAGGACACATGACCTGATTGATCGACTGGGTGCAGCTGTTTATATTTCCACGATTGATCTCACCAAAGGCTATTGGCAGGTCATTCTGAACCCTGAAGACAAGGAAAAGACGGCATTTTTCTCCTCAATAGGGGAATTCATTTTAGGGTACGCCCATTTGGCCTTCATGGTGTACAAACAACCATCCAAAGGCTAATGGACCGAGTAGTACTGAGACCTTATTGTGGTTTCTGTGGGGCATATCTTGATATCATAATCCATAGTAAAACCTGGGAGGAGCATATGACACATCTGTATAAAATCACCAAGGGCCCGCAACAGGCCGGACTAACCGCCAACCCAAAAAAGTTTCATCTGGTATTCTTTGTGGGTAACGGGTTGGACACCCCTGTGCAAAAAACAAACACGATCTAAGTGCTTTCTTGTGACTGGTAGGATACTACCAACGCTTTTTTCCCAATTTTTCATCCATCAAACCAATAAACTGGAAAATGCTAAACCTCAGAGATAAAGTGGGGTAAGGTAAAAAAAAACAAAGCTGCTTTGACACCCTTAAAACATACTATGCAGTGAACCAGTTCTCAAGGTCCCCAACTTTAATAAAGAGTTTGTTCTTCAAACTGATGCATCCAAGGTGGGCGTAGGAGACGTTCTCTCACCGACATACGAGGGGGTAGAACACCCAGTGATGTATATTAGTCAGAAGCTGTTTCCTAGGGAACAAAACTATGCCACAATAGAATTTGAGGCCCTGGCGATAAAAGTGGGCCATGGGAATCTTAAAATATTACCTCACTGGGAGAAAGTTGACTTTAATCATGGACCACTCGCCCCTTATGTGGCTTAGTTTAAGAAATGACACAAATCGCTGAATCATGCGCTGGTTTCTCGATCTACAACCCTTTTCTTTTAGCATAGAATATTGCAAAGTTAACAAACAAGTTAATGTTGACTTTCTGTCACGAGTTCCTTTACCTGATGGAGAAGCCAGATGCATGAGGGGAAGGGTATCCCAGGGTCTTGTCAATACTTCCATGGGGGGAGCCCCTTCCCATGAGGCCAGTGAGGTGAGGCTGCTACCCGATAGCCCCCCTGGGAGTGGTACTCAGCAGGTAATCTCATGGGGAGGGAAGCCTTCCATGGGACCAGTGACGATGGCCTTGGGAGAACGCAGTATTCACCCCAACCATTTCTGTCCCCTCTTTCCTCTCACCCCACTCAGTCCCCTGTGACCTTCCCACACCTCTAGGTATTTCTGTAGAGCAGAGGATTTCATTCATACAGATCATACAGGGATGAGAAATAGTGAGGCTTACCTAGGTGAAATACAAACCATGACTCACTGACACAAAGAAGATCAGGCAAGGAGGCAAAAGCACACTGCTGGAACATCATACGCTGTACAGTCTATCGGAAGCAGTCACAGTGATAAACAGCAAGAAAAGACTGTGTACCTTGTCAAACAAGCCACGGAGGAGCGAGGAACCACACACCCGTTTGCTGGCGAGAGACCCAAGGAGAAGGGAACGAGATGCTGTTGAGGACTGACGAGTGTCTCCAGTGGTTCCATGGAACAGGAGCCTGTCCGGTGATGGAGAAAGAGGAAACCCGACCAGCGAAGCCAAAGCAAGAGGAAGGCGTGCAACCGAGGACGTGAGAGAGAGAGCCTACCGCTGCATAGCCGCCAGGAGCAGGACGTCAAACGCCAAAGTAGTGGAGCGGCCCCACTCTGCTCCTAGTACAGACCAGAGACCGCAGCAACATTTCCTGAAGGTAGGAAAAGGGTTGGGCTGGGTGGTGGGGCACAGAGGAAACCAAATAGATTAAAGAGACACTTACCAAACCAGGGAGGCAAGAAGGGACAGCAAAAGAACTCTACGAACTGTACAAAGTATCCTATGTGGAACAGCACCTGGCAGGAGAGTACACCAGGTCTGTTCAATTGGTCATTGAACAAAGAATGAGCAGAGGGCCTACAAAAAAGAACACCAGGGGTCTGGGACCTATATGAAGTCGGGCGAGGCTCGCAAAAAGGCAACGTACAGAGGAATTGCAAAGAAAGAATGCATTGACAGGCTGTTTCTGTTAGCTGTGACAGCTGACAAATGAATTAATGGGAGATGTGCCGGATAAAGAAAGTAGCATCCTCACCTCTCTCTAGAGACCACATGTACATTCCATTTGAATGCCTGCTGCTTCTTAGAGGACATGTATGCACTCATCTGGAAGGTTCAGATGGCTATACTGCCTACTGCGGCGACCGATGCGGAGACACTGATGCCTCCACTCTTCTATCCGGAGGCACTGAAATGCCACCCTGCTTTTTACCACTGCAAGTAAGCCCTTTTTGGGCTGGACAGACCAACGCACGATGCCTCCTCGGCAGACCCAAAAATGTGCTGCTAATTTTTGCGTGACTTTTGCAATGATCCTCATGCAATTTTGACTTAATTTATTATTGGCAGATGTGTGCCTTGCCTTGTGTTGTTTGTTACGGTTCAGGGCTCTGCGGTATCCCGAGGATTAAAAGGGTTAACCCGCCGGACACGGCGTAATCCATCTGTTGGACCTGGTTTTCATCTAGGACATAGAATCCGGCGCTTTTCAGCACCATTCTATAGGCAGTGGAGGCTGCCGTGGAAACGGGCTATTTCTGCAGCTGTTACTGGCTGCAATACTAAAAGGACTACATGTCCCAGCATTCCCGCTCCATTCCTAGATGCCACCAATGGGAAACCGAAGCCTCTTTCTGAATCCTTCATTGCACAGCAAGACGAGCCGAACGCTGCTTCCTATTGAAGTTGTTCCCACTTTGTTACCAAAGTTTCGTCTTGCCTACTTCTGGTTCCGACCTTCTTTTCTCCTAACGGACTGCCTTTCGGATTTCCCTTGGCTTGACCTTACCGCTTGTGTACCAGATCCCTGCACGTTTAAACGCACTGCCTCGAACTGCCCTTTGTTTTGGTTCATTCTTCTGTGTACCAGACCCCTGCACGTTTAAACGGACTGCCTCGAACTGCCCTTTGTTCTGGTTCATCCATTTGTGTACCGGACCCCTGCATGTTTAAATGGACTGCATCGAACTGCCCTTTGTTTTGGTTCATTGTTCTGTGTACCAGACCCCTGCACGTTTAAACGGACTGCCTTGAACTGCCCTTTGTTCTGGTTCATCCACCTGTGTACCGGACCCCTGCACGCCTAGCGGACTGACTTGAATGATTACCGCAAGTATTTCTTGCTCTTTCATTTTCTACTTTAAAGTTGCCAGACTGCACAGTATTTGCTTTTGTTACAATTACCAGTTGCACGTTACCTACTCCCCGCACCCTGCCTTGTGAGAAGACTGTTACATCCCCTGCATAAGGATTCCGTGGACACTCCTTCTACTCTGCTCTTATTTCTCGAGGAAGACGTCCAATACAAGTGCACTCCGGGACGCTTTGCATCATCGTGCACCATCCCGACTCCAGTGTGTCCCTCGTTTCGTCGGGATAGTCCCTCTACTAATCTTCCCATTTTTTATTTTATCCTATTCGTTGTTGGACTTATTAGTGACTTCTTAATTAATTCCACTGGTAAGAACTTCCCTTCTCTACATTCTTTTTTCTTTATCTCAAAGAATGCCCATCATCCTCTAGTGATCTGCTAGTTACCGGGTTGTTCTTCCTTTTAGGTATCGGGTAGGGGTTGTCAGAAAATAATCATCACCATAGTTCAGGTATATCTATACCTTCATAAAGATCTAATTCCTCTGTACTATTATTATACAACTAAACAGTGTTACTTTTCTTTTGCAGTTGGTGATCTTAGCGGGTGTGCTATCTGCTCTTTTAAGTGATCGGCCTCCTTGACTGTTACCTAACGGTGGGGGGGCATATCATTGAAAAGAGTTTATTCCCTCAACAGAGAGGAGACCCCGGTTTAGGTCTACCGGGGTTCTACAATCAAATCAGGTCCGGGCCGTCTTGAGTTCCTCCGGGAGTAGGCATCCGGTGAGTGACATTGTTGCTATGTTGGCCTCTTCTTGTACACAAGGCAAGCCCTTTCCAAGATGGCCTTGTTCTTTGTTTCATGCTCTGGTGTGCCTTCTCACTCTCTGCTGGGTGTCTGGGATTTGTCCTGGCCCACTTCATCACGGCCAATGAGGAGGCCGGCAGGCTTGGCCGGCCCTACTCACAAGGCCTACTCCTAAGGCCCTGTCTACCCCTGTCCACCACGGTACGCCACTAGCCTCTCCTCTTGGGACACTGTGAGTATGCCCTTTCACCCCGCCTATGCCCTCATGTCGCCCCTACCCCGCGCCACTGTATTCTCGTGCCCCCGAACCCCCTCCATTGTCCTTTTGCCCCCCCACCCCCGCCACTGTATCTCTGTGCCCCCTGACCCCCATACTGTATCGTCGTGCCCCCATACCCCCTTCCATTGTCCTCTTGTCCCCCACCCCCGCCACTGTATCTCTGTGCCCCCTGACCCCGTACTGTATTCTCGTGCCCCTGACCCCCCTCCATTGTCCTCATTTCCCCCCAGCCCCATTGTCCTTATGCCCCCATACTCCCTGCCACTGTATCTTTGTGCCCCCTGAACCCCCTGCATTGTCCTCATTTCCCCCCTATCCCCCCATTGTCCTCATGTCCCCCTACCCCATACTGTATCATTGTGCCCCCTGACCCCCATCCATTATCCTCATTTCCCCCTTACACCCCCATTGTCCTCATGTCCCCCCTACCCCCCTGCCACTCTATCTTTGTGCCGCCCGCCTGTTGTGTCTACATGCCCCCTGATACACCTGGTGTTGTCTGTGCCCCTGACCCTCGCCAGTTGTTTTTGCACCCCCGTATCCCCTCCTTTGTCCCCCCTGCTATTGTCCTCATGCCCCCCGACCCCTGCACTGTATCTTTGTGACCCACGCATGTTGTGTCCACGTACTCCCTGACCCCCCTGGTGTTGTCTGTGCCCCTTACCCTCGCCAGTTATCCATTTACCCCCATACACAAACTACTATCCTCATGTCCCCACCTAACCCTGCCACTGTCTTTGTGTCCCCCTAGCCCCTGCCATTGGCTTTTTGTCCTCCCGACCCTCACCTGTGTATCCATGTCCTCCCCCTTACCCCTCCTACCTGTTTATTCCATGTGTCCACGTACACCCTTCACCCCCTACTTTGTCTTTGCTTCACACCCCTCTTCCGGTTCCCCTTCCCCTCTTGATATTCTCCTGCCCCCTCTCTCTACTTCTTTCTACTCCCTGTCCCTCCTCCTCTCCTTCTCCCTCACCCATTCCTCCCCTCCTTCCCTTTCTCCCTCCACTATCAAACTCTCTACCCCAATTGCCGTTAGGCATAGTAATCCGTTCCCGCCTGTCTTTGCAGCCTTCCCGGCCCGCCTCCCCAACCTTTTCCCAGCACTTACTCTTATCATCTGTCCCTGTGACCACTGATAATAGCTTGGCTGTCCCCCATAATCCCTTCTTGTCTTTTCCTCCTACTCCCTCCCCTGTACTATCTTAACAGTCGTCGACCTACTTGCGATAGTCACTTGTTTGTTCCTCTACTTACCCCTTCCATTTCTTCTACCCCTCAACTCCCCTCCTCCCCCTCCTTTTGGCACTCTTGCACTGCAAAAATTGTCATCAGCCATAGTAATGTTACTGCTAGTTTTGTCTCCTTGTTATCCCCCTACCTCTCCCTTATTGTTCTATGCACTTGTACTATGTGTTAGGATTGATAGTTATTTTTCACATTCTGATCTGTTTCTAGGACCTGTAAGAATGTATTTGTTTTTCTCCCATGTTCCTTCCCTCCTTGAAGCGCTTTGAAACGCATTGTGTATAGGCGCTATACAAATACACAGTCAATCATACTGCAGGTAATCAGGAGCCATGCAGTTACGCTCAGCAATGGAAGGCTCTGTTGGTGGGAGACACACTGGTTCATTCTTTCTGAACGGCAAAGTCCAGTGGGGTTGTACGGGCAAATGGGCAGGTCAGATACCACCACTGGCAAGGACAAGCTGCAGAAATGAGGACCATTCTTGTGTTTGATTGTTTTACTTCAAAATCACCTTCTGGAGTAGAGGTAACTTGAGAAAGGTATACAGAAAATGCCTGACCAAATGAGTGAAAATGGCATGGACAATGGCTCCGGGTAGCTTGAGGTTCATTTTGTTTTTTTGTGTATTAGATTGTGAGAAAGAGATCGAGTTTAGGTATTTCACACCTTGTGGATATGAAGCTTGCAATCTTTGAATTTATGACCCACTATTTGTACAAGGATGTGCTCAAAGAGTCCACTTGTACATGTTCGATGCCCAGCTGATGTACAGCTGTGATGGACTGGTTTGTGCCCAGTAGCCAGTTCCATATTTTTTCAGCTTCCATCATGAGGGTCCTGGGTATTGTGTCTCCTTGATTGTTTTGGTAACATACCACAGCCGTACTGTCCATTTGTGTCAGAATCAATGTGAAAATGAATGAGGGCGAGAAGTCTTTCAGCAACAGGTGAACTGCTTTTTCTTATATCTTCTCCTTCTCTGACTAGGACCCCTGGGCAGTGTTCGGATTTATGTGCGCACCCCAACCCTGTACGGAGGCCTCCATCATTATGGATTGTTGTGATGGAAGGGTTTGAAAAGGCATGGCTTGAAGAACCTTTTTTGTCTTTGCACCACTATGCCATAGATGACTTAGGGGCTTGATTTCTGCAGCCACTGATTCTCCACACAGGCCACATGTGCAGCCATGCATAAAGAACACGAGAAACTGAAGAGGCCACCACCTCCAGAAGAAAGGAATACATCTTGTTCTGGCAACACATGACACTTTCAGCGTTTATTTTATAACTCAGACTTTGTATTGAGATTTGCATGAATACACTTATGACAAAGGACATGTCAACTGTAAGGAACCGATGGTGGCAACAGCAAAGACAGACACAAGTGATCACAGTTCAGGGGTGTTTATTGAACCTTAAGATGGATGAGACGAACACCTAATCTAAACCTAAATCTAAGATCGGAGCAAGCTACGACCATCAAATATGAATAAGGCAGTCCTAGTGGCGTTGTGTCAAAGAAAAAGGGCCTATACTAAAGAAATCTATTGTCAATCCTTACTACTAGGTACAAAACGAGTGTGGGACAATGTTCACCAGAAAAGAAAGAAGTCTTTACAAAATTATAGGTCAGGATAGTATGGGTGGGTCTCCCTTCCCAACTTTTGAGGCATGGGATAAGGCGGGACTCTTGAGTACAGCACACTCCTGGGTTCAGTTCCACGACATCAAAACCCCTTCAGAGGCTAAGGGCCTCATTACACGGATGGCGGTGAACCATGGCGCTATTAGCCGGCACCGCCTTCGTGGAAAGGGGAATTACCGCCCTATTCCAAGGATGGCGGGGCGGTAATTCCCCCTTCCACCATTGCCCTTCCCCATTCCCATTTTTGCCCCATAGGGCTCTATGGGAATGGGAAAGGCGCTAATTATGGTACCGCAAATTGTGGTACCGTAATTAGCTCCCTGGTCCCTTTGCGGGTGGGATTTTTAATGCCTGCAAAAAGCAGGCGTTAAATTCCCCAACCCGCAAAGGGACCTCGTAATAAGGCGGTAAGGATTTACCGGTACCGGTAAAATACCGGTACCGGTAAACCCTTACCGCCATCCGTGTAATGAGGCCCTAAGTCTCTTTCTTCGATAAGTCTCTTGCCTCAGAAGGTTTGCTTAACGAAAGTAACAAACAAGCAAAAGTTCTCTTGGTGATCTTGCACCTTGACCAATTGTTCTTCACCTGGATTTCGCAATGACAAACAAACAAAAGTTCTTTGGGCGATTACTCCTCGCCCCTGGGATGTCCCTCTGCCGGACTGGGATCCTCCTTATAAAAACGGTCCTTTTAAAACAGGCCTCCCTCAGTCGGGTTCACTATGGCCTTTCTTCAAAACAGTTCATGTATTCCTAATACAGTTCATGTATTGCTCAGTTTTTTCGGAAAGCAGGGTTTCCTTCTCTTTAGCTTTTTTTCAGCATCCTTCTGTCGGGTTCACACTTGCCAATTATCACAGTTCACAATTGTAGTGGAAAGCAGGGTTATCTTCCCCTAGCTTTCCTCTGGCAACGGTTCAGAAACATTCGATTGTATAAGGGATTTGACGTGACCCTTATAGTAGTCACATCATAGTAGGACCACTCTGATGCCTCACGCCACACTTTCCTAGTGCCTTCTGGTTGCTGTAGTTTCAGAAACAGGTCCTGGTCAGAGTCTTTCGAATGAGCGCCCACGTGGCACCGGACCCCTCTGCACCTGGAACTTAACTGGGCTTTCTTTAAAGTTCAAACATACACACAAGTTCCTTCTTCTTGCGTTCAAAATGTTGCTATTCGCAACCTTAGGTTTAACACAGTTCGGTTTGATATTATTTTACTTCAACTCACCGGCTGTGCTGAAACCTTTGGCTTCTTTGTTCTCTGGAGTTAAGGATAGCTTGCCTCTCTGCCTATGTTATTAAAAGATCGGGAGGTCCCCGTGCCAGCTGTAACTCCCGGTCTTACGATTTCCCTTCTGGATGCTTTGTGGGTCTGAGTTGAAAAGGGCAAGAACAATTCCCCCTTCGTCATCCTATCTGGTCTCACTGCTTTTCTTCTTCCTGTTGGTCTGGTGTATCTGTTTCCTTGTGAGTTCGTTGGGGCTCAAAGTGTGCTTTCGTGCGCCGCCTTTTATCCCTCTGCGGAAGGTAAAGGGATGTCAGGTGTGCGTGGTTATTATCAATTGCCTGACCCTGCCTGACCTGACTGTTGGGACATGTCAGGTAAACGGCTCAGGTGTTAGTCCGTTGCCTGTTACCGTGTAAGAGAGTGTTGGAAAAAGGATGGGGGATAGAGCTTCTAAATATCCTACAGTGTAGAATGGGGAAAAGGTGTTACAGGGAAGTGGATGGCGCAACTCAACCCTCGGTGTCCCACTTCCACTTCCCGAAGACCCCTCGTCCAGGTGATCCTCCCACACTGGTCCACCCCCAGTGTTAGGGAGAATCCTCCAATTGTGCTAATTTCCCTTATCTTTTGAGACCCCCAGCAACTTTGCTGGATTTCTAGGATTTGGTTTTTTTACCTGGGAAGAGTGTGAGCCTTTTTTCCCACTCTTCCATGTATTTTGTGTGTGTTTTACTTTTGTGTTCTTTGGTTATGGAATTTTAAAACAACTCCAGTGGCATCATCTTTTTCTGCGTGTCACACAGCACCTTCAGTGCAGTGGAACAGGGGTGTCTTTTAGACTGCCCAAGGTTTAAATACCTTCTCTGGGACTGACAACTGTCTCCCAGAGCATGTAAAGTTAAATTAGCTTTACTAGTCTTTTTAAAATTACTGACTCAGCACACTCTATCTTCCTGTAGAGTGCTGGAGGGGCTGCATAGCTTCCCCTGAGTCAAAATACTCATGTAACTGTAAAATGTTACCCTTTCCTACTTTAAATGGCTGGTGGCAGTGGTTTAGATAAACTACCGTGATTTTTCCCATCGCTAACAACGGTAGCTAAAAATCGGGTCAGCCATGTTTTTCAATATGGCGCCCAAGACCTATCTGTAAAAACGGACTCCGGTCATCTTTTTTTGCCATTTCTGTCTCTGCGCGCCAAACCATGTTTGGTCCCTTTGTTCGTTGGCCTTTGGCGGGCTTCAGTGCTGAAGCCCTCCACTGACGCCAGGGTGTGTGGGGTGGACAGGATGTGAGGGAGGTGCCCGAAACTCCCTCTGCTTAGTCTCCTAGGAGACCTGAATGCACTCTGGCGTGATTGGCTGGCTGGCTGTCCGGCAAGGACAGCCAACCTGCTGTGTGAGTGACAACCAGGCTGGAATGAATGGGGGAAAACTGTTTAAAAGCAGGTCTCTGGGACGTGGAAAGCAGAGTCAACCACTGGAACGAAAGAACCGAAGAGGGCTGCTGCAACTCCTGGACGACCAGTGAAGCCATGCTGCAGGTCCGAATTACCTGAAACTCGGACGACAGTGAAGCCCTTCAAGGTTAACTTCTTCCCTTGAGTTTGGTGGGAACAACCAGCTCTCAAGCCACCTGGACACCGTCCTATTCTGGTCGAATTTTCATCAGAGTGCTGTTGAAAACCAGATAGCCAGAGGGAAGGAAACCTGTTCGTGGACTTCAAGGGAATCACACCTTAAACTGACGTCTTGCTACAGCTTTTGGCCTCTTCCCTGGGCAGTACAGGAACCTCCCGACATCCTCCTTCTTGTCCCCACGACTGAAGCTCAGGAACATCGACATCTGCTCGAACTGCCAGGAACAACTGCCTCAGCTACAGCTTTCTTCATAGACAAGGTACTGTGCAAACGCGGTCCGGAAATCTTTTTGGCCATCGAGAAAGTGCGTGAAACTTTCCTCAACTACGAAGGCTTGTCCTTCCCCAAACATTCGTCAAACTTTTCACCTAGCCAAATTCTTTAAAAATCTGTGGCAAAGACTTAACGGTTATATACCAGAACTGTGCTATCCTATACAAAATACCCTGAACTATTGCGTTTGGCCCAGGCCCGTTGAGAAGAATTGCTGGTTGTATTTAACTGAAACCCTTTGCCCTTCCTATGAATGTATCTGGGCTGTCTATTCTTATAACCTTGTCTTTTCACTCCTTTATTAATTATCTGAAGTGCCATTTTGCTCCCACTTCATTTTGGAGCTAAACGTGTTCATTACTTACCGGTTGGATTTTTGTGGTGTATTAGTGTGTGATATTGAACTGCTTATGCGAGAGTGATGTTTTCTAAATGACTGAGTAAATAAATGTATATTCTTTTACCAAGAAAACTTGAGTAAGTGTTTACATGAATCACTGTATTAGTTGGTCCTTTGTGTAACTTGTTCTACTGCTCATTTAAACTCTTGAGATAAGTCTGGCTGCTCAGCCATCGCTACCACTTTACTGTGTCCTGGCCACCTGGACGACAGATCTCCGGGTACCAGCGGGTCAGACACCTTCAGGTTTCTCACACAACATCAAGGCATAGCGGTCTGGGCATTGAGGAGGTCTGCCTGCCCCCTCACCTCCTTACCTTTTTCATCCCTAACCATATTGGTCACTGTAAAAATAATTATGCAACCTCGTCCAGAAGCTAGTGGACAACACACAGCATTGTCTCAGTGAGGCCAGAGCTAGACTTTTTTGTTTAGTAAAACGAAAAAACAAGTAACAAGTTCCCCCTAAACTTGTTTACCCCCCACCTCCACTCAATACCCAAATGCCTCCCCTTCCCCGCTCACAGACCCCTGGCATCTGACTATCGATCTCATCTTCCTGTATGTATTTTTTTAATCTCAGTCCGACATCCAGCTCCCTCTTCTTTCATTGACCATTTCCCCCAAACATGCTCATGTTTCTGTGTGCACCCCCTATTTTTGTAAAACAGTTTTTCCAAACCCATACATCTGTGCATCAACTCTTCCCGGGTATGGAGAGAGAGGAGAGAGGGGGGCTTCCTCCCCACCCAGTGTTAATGATATACCTCGTTTCACCAAGGTTCGTCAAGGTTCTCTCAGTAGCCGTAAATCCCCCCAAATTCCCAGTAAACATAGCTCCATGTCCATGGCTAGAACGCCTTCCTTCAGGATATCAATCACTTCACCCCAAATGCTGATTATGTCTGGGCATGTCCACATCATATGAAAGTAGGTCCCCACTCCTATCTTGCATTCGGGACATGCACCATTTCCTCTCCTTCCCATTCTGTGGAGTCCTCGGGCTATAGTAGTGCCTATGTATGATATTAAATTGAATAGCCCTAAGCCTGGAGACAATTGCTAACTCCCTAGCCATTCCCAGGGCTTGCTGCCAATCTCCATTGTCCAAAGGACCCAGATCAGTATCCCAACAGACCTTAAAATTATCCAACGTCTTCGCTGTGGTACTGACTATCCATCTATATGCCGTGGAAATTGGCTTGCACTCTAATTTCTCCTTAGATACCATTCTCAGGAAAGGGGATTCCCCCCGGGGAAGATTTCATTCCTCGGCAAGCTGAGCCCTCTGGTCAAAGCGTAATTGCACATATTGATATTGCATGGTCATGGGCATCCCAAAAGTGGTTCTCAAGTCCAAGAATGACACTATTCCCTCCACGTTAATCACATCACCCACCCTCATTATCCCTTTCTCCATCCAACCCATTTCATCCCTGAACTACCGTGAGCTATAGGTGTTGACCTAAGGCCAACCTCTTCCCATCCGTCATTTTAACCATAAATGTTTTCCATATTTTTTTCAGCAGCTTTCCCGCCTGGGGGAACCCGTCGGGCATCTACGCTCTTATAGCAGTTGGCTGGGTGTCACTGTTTCCATCCAACATCTCTCCAGGCCAACGACTGGTTCTAAAAAGAACCAATAGTTTGCGGCTAACAAGTTAGTGGCCTAGACATATTTCCTTACGTTCGGGAGGTTCAGTCCCTCTTCCCAGACTGTGTTCATTAGTATGTTTAGCGCTATCCCAGGGGTAGAAGTGCCCCAAAGCATTTTCTCATCCCTTTTAGGTAACTTCAGAGGCGTTGCTGGGGGGCTGAGGGGGCTCTAGCCCTTGGTCTTTTGGTTGTAGCCCCGGATAGAATCTCAGGAGCTACAGCCAAAAGGCTAGCTAGCCCCCAGTCCCATATAATTCCGACATTAGCGTAGCCCCGGGTCTTTTCCAGACCTAGCAACACCCCTGGGTAACTTAACAAAGCTTCCAATCGGTATCGCATATGGTGAAGCCTGCATGATGTAGAGAAACTTTGGGAATGGTATCATCCCAATTTAAGCGAAAGAAACTCGTCCTGGAACCATGCAATCACGACAGCCAAATATTTGAGTGGTTCTCTTGTGGGTAAAAGTTCCCCCGTGTCACATGATCTTCTTGGTCTCCTGTGAGGATGTAATATACTGATTTCCCCCAGACCCGTAGACTACTATGGGTATCATATTTGGGTAATATTGCACTTGCACTAGGTACCAACGTTTCTGGATTGCTTACTTACAGAAGAACATTTTCTGCATAAAGAGATATCTTATCCATATGACCGCCTGGCCACCCAATACCCTTAAGTAAGTCATTGCTTTTCATTTCCTCCACCAGGGATTCAATTAAGAGTGTGAAAAAGGTGAAATGGGGCATCCCTGTCTTCTTCCCTGCTGTAGATGCTTTTAGAGTTTGACACGTGTGTGAGATGGGGCACAGTCTTTCATCTGAAGGACTCCTCTTGCCTTTCCTGTATCCAGTGTGGCCCCTAGAAGTGGATCTACTGTGTCATGAGGGCTGCCAACTTCCTCATGTTGACATAGAGACCCCCTCTTGTAAGGACTGTTTTAGATCATAAACTTTAAGAAGTTCGAGTGATTCATAAATGTGACAATCTTGAGAAAATAGTGAGTCCTGGTCTAGAGCCTTGCGGGTAGTTTAAAGGGAATAAGCGAGAAAGATGTAAACACATTCTTGTCCTTTGTGAAATGGGGAATCAAGGCCTATACACAGAGATTCCCATCAACTATCAAAGAAGCAGAGAAGAAGGCAAAGGAGAACACGTTGATAGCAATGACAGTCTATTGACCACGGAGGCCCCGACTCCTCTTGCTTTAGGTGACCTAAAAGCAGCTATTGCAGCTCAGGATCATACATGTCCATGTGACTACGGGACCTTGCAGTAGTGTGACTGAAGGGCAGAGTACCTCCCCAAATCAGATGATGCTGGGCCCAGAGGAGGTATATGGTTGATCCCAAGTCCACCCCACATCCCATTCAGCCCCTCTACGAGGCAGGGTCCAGTTACAGAAATAAACACTTGATAGACAAAAAGCACACTGTCTAGAAAAAGTCAATCTTGGGTTTGAGCTGAATGGAAGGACTTTTCGGTGAAAATATCATCTTCCCTGATACAATTTAATTCCATTAAACTAGGCGCTCTGTTGCTGATATTGACCCTTTAAGAGAACAGTCACACATGATGACTCCAATCTCCACCAGAGCGTTCACAGAGAATGACCCGCACTTTGGGAACTTCCTGCGGTTGTCTGTAGATAAACTGCCGAACTGATATCTTTCTCTGCAAACAGTTCAAAGAGCTTGAGCACAGTAATTATTCAAACTAACATTTTCTACATGGCCAGCTTGGAAATCCTGTGCTGCGTAAACACCCAGAACAGAAACGCGGATTGTGTCCTGCTCCGCGAGTCCACACCAGGTGGCAGAGCAGTTTAACAATGGGCCGTTTCAGAGACTAGCTGTTCAAAGAATGCAGCAATCACTGCTCTACCCAGCTGCCTTTACAAAATATAAAGGCTGTAGCAATTTCAAAGCCTCTCCTTTCATGCTCACACATATTACAAAACTCTCAAATAAAGGAAGCCCTGCTGCAGGTCAGAGGCAGAGTGGAGGAGAAGGGAAACCAGCTACATGTGCACCACCTTTGAATTCCAAGATGGGAGTAAGCAGTTTTACATGTATGGCCCGCCCCTTACTGCTAAGTACTTTCAGCTGAGCTCATTCCCACAACCCAATCTAAGGGTCTGACTAATTCCCAGACAAAGGGGAATGCCCAGTTAGAGGGTCCACAGCCTATAATAGCCCACAGCCTATCTCACGGTCAGAGCATGGAGGAGCTACTGACAAAGGTTTAGAGAAGAGTGGTGGAAGAAAGGTGTTTGGAGAGATGGAGGTCGTTGACCTGAAGGAGCTTGGAGGGTAAGGGGAGGTTGGAGATGTGAAGGAGTCAAGCAGAGAAGAGGTGTAGGACCAAAGAGGGAGCAGGGGGAGATGAGAAGAAAACATCAGGTGAACGAGGCAGAAGTATTAGAGGAGGATGTTGCGAAACATCATGGAGGGAATGAAGGACAGATGGCGTAGCTGGAGGAGTGTGGGAGTTGGTCTAAGGAGGAGGGGACTATAATACAGAAGAACAGTTGAAGGAGATGGAAACAAAGTATGAGGTGGAGTGGCAAAGAACACCAGGAGAAGGCAAGTGGAGAGAGAGCATTAGGAAGAGGTGAAAGTGAAGAGTATGTAGGTGTGAAAAGAGAACTACAGGGGAGGTAGAAGTGAATTGTCTTGTCAGGAGCTGGTAGGAAGGCAGAGGAAGTGAACCATCAAGAAAATGTGAGAAGAGAACGCCAGTGGGAAGAGGTGAAGTATCTTGTAAAATGACATTTCCTCAAGCAGGCTGGTGCTCACAGGAATGAAGAAGGCACCCAGTGGGGCGATGGTAGGGAGAAGGAGGTGGAAGGACTTGCACGTGTTGACGAGAAAGGTGGTGGCCAAAGGCCCAAAGAAGGTACCGAAAGGGGGGAATAAGGAAGGGGATCAGTAAAGGCCAGATTAGGACGATCACAGAGGGAGGTGACAACACCCCAAGAGAAACCAGCCTAAGTAGGAAGATCTTCCCATCTCCCCACCTTCACCCTCCTCTCATCTCAATACGTTTTAGCTGTTAAGTGTGAAAAAATGAATAATGCTCTGTAGGAGCACAGTCATGAGTAGTGGCAAAGACATCCACTCAGCCACATCCTACTACCATCAGTGATGCCAATCATAAAGGCCTGGCCTGACAGTTATACCTCCTTCATAAATTCGGCTGAAGGTAGGCTATTCTCTTTAGGAGGGGTGTGAGCTGGTAAAGATGCAACACAAAGAACCAAAGTATGGTGCACCAAAATAAAAGAATGGGGACCGGGAAGGGCCGGACCTCTTCAAATGCCTTAGGTTCTTGACTTTCGGCCTCAACATCGAGCCATGCTTTTCGGTGTTGAACCAGGAGTCTGGGTGCTTTTAGCACCAAGCAAGGGTCAAGTCTGAGAGTAGGAGTGAAAGGATCCAACGATGTGATGCTGTCCGGTAGCGATGATGGCTTGCAGGTTCAAGATACTGGGGATGGTAGGCAATGTCGGGTCGGCACACTGGAAGACTCTGCGGCCTGGGGTGAAAAGAAGATGAGACTGGCCTTCGATGCTGGCTCAGCTGGTTCAACACGGCTTCGGGTATTGAAGCAGCAATGGTTTGGATTTCAGACCAAGGCAGCAGTGTCGACTCTAGATGACTGAGATGCAGAGGTGGTTGAGGCCGAATATAGCTCCGAAAAATTCCCTTGAAGCAGTTTGGACAGTATTGAAAGTACTCAAGCTGGCATCAAGGCAGTTCAGAGATGCAGGAAGAGCCACAGTCACCTCCTTAGTTCTGTGGTTGATGGAAGACCAGTCCGAGGTCTCAGGGGCAAGGCAGGGGCAAGGCAAGTCCTTTCCTCTGCCCTTCCCAACCAGGAAAGATTTTAGAGAGCAATTGCTGGGGTTTTCCAGTGTCAGGGTACTGCGTCCCGTACTTCAGTTGCAGTAGGCCTCATCAACACAGCAGTTTCACCCCAAATGTGGCCTCAGGATGGGTGGGGTGAAGAGATTTCCTCTTTTTTTGGAGCTTTCTGTCTTCACTTTTATGGCAGAGCATTTTTGGCACTGAATGTTTCCATTAGAGAGCTCCAGGTGAATTTTTATTCTTTCAAAGTCCAAAGATAACTCAACTAAGAGGAGGGTTTCCTTTCCTTTGCGTAGGAAAATGCTACTTTGGACTGGTCCACGGAAAGCCTGTTGTTAGGGGTCCAACCATGGTGCTGGAACAAGTGTCCTTTGCTTTCTGATCTTATACCTATAGTCATTTGTCTGCAGGGAGTGGGCAGGCAATGTGTGGAGCCCTGCCAAAATCCCACATGGTGAAACCCCTCTCTGGACTACACCTTTCACGTGGGCTACTCACGCTCTTCCTCGGCCTGCCTTCTTCAAAAGTGCTACAGTAATTGGCACCGTGGTATGAGAGAGTCATTACCAAGTCAGGTTAGTCTTTGAAGTACGCTTCCCAAGGACCACATCAGAGGGTTCCCGTAACCTGGGGGGAAGGTATCAACCTTCCTCAGTGCTATCAAAAGAGATATGGGAGTGGCGGAGAGTGGCTGTCTGTGCTGCAGTCTGTTGTTGCTATTCATTGTTGCTGAGAGGTGGAGCTCACCTACAAAAACTAGCACCACCGCGGAGCAGCGCGGAGTGGCGGAGAGAGGCTTTCTGTGCTGCAGTCTGTCCTTGCTATTCATTGTTGCTGAGAGGTGGAGCTCACCTACAAAAACCTAGCCACACCGCGGAGCGATGCAGAGTTGAAGAGAGTAACTGTTTGTGGTGTCAGTAGTGGCAGAAGGCGGAAAGCGGCAGCAGCAGTTCGAACATCCTTGTGTTTGCTCATGGAAGCCAACAGGATCACTGCCAAACGCACCAGAAGTCAAGTACGCAGGTACGGTGAAATGACTAATTTCAGCAACATAAATGCTCTTAACCAGGAGACCTATCTGGAGGGGGAGACTGTGGCTCCTGTTCATACTGCACTGTTAGATCACACTACATCGGACATTGCACAGGAAAACAGACTCCCCTATTCCTTTCCCCAGTGTATCAGCGTTTATTCAAATGTCTGAACTACAAGTACCACAATCACCACAAATACTGCAAGACATATTCAGACCTCACATGGATATAGATGTTGCAAACATACAGAAACAAACATATTTTCAAGCCCCTGCCACAACGGCTAACCAACAGTTGACATTGTTGCCTCTTACCTCCAGTTTGGGAGCAGCAAGCCATTGTTGATCGCCAGCAGTTATGGTCGGGCTTGGTGAACGGGTAACAGCTCCAACCGCACGATATCTGTCCTTCGTTGATGATTGGCCGGGGTCGAAAGCAGGTTTATTCTGAGGTTTACCCGAGTATAGGTCATGGAGTGATTCTGAGCCAAACTGTTGTTCTGCTATTAATCCCCCGAAAAAACGAACTCAGCAACTGATATACCGCCTTGTAAAAAAAAAGTGAGAAAAGTGCAGAGAGAGCCAAACTCTGGGCAGATAGAGAGGGCGAGACTGTAGAAAAAAAACATATGCCCGCCAGATTCTAGCAGCACCGCCAAGACCCTCTCTTCGGACACAACCTTAAACTCCACCCAGGAGTCAGTACCAGCCACTGAGACGCCCTTGGCCAGTGACGCTATGCAGCAGTGTAGGAGGTTCACCTATGCCGGTGTTGCAAACTTCTCAACTGTTTCCACCGCTGCAGGCACTGAACTTGAGCCAGCAGTAACGCCCTGGCTATCGGCTTCAAAGCTGCGTTGTACGCCGATGAGCTTAAGCTCATTCAAAACACATAATGACGTTGATTACTTGAAAAGTGAACAACAACTTGGGAGTCAGAATACGCGTAACTGCAGTAGCTTTAAATTGAACACCTTCTCACGGCCAAGAACCAGACGTGATTATTGCAACCCCTGCTCCTTTGCCTTGTGTTCGATCGGCTCTATAAAGGGTGTACTCATCAGGAGTAGAGAGCGTGGCTTGGGTGGGAAGATTGGGATTTAGCCATGTTTCGGTTATACCAAAAATATCAGGGTTGCATTCTGTTATAATCTACTTCTTGTGGAGATTGAGCTATGAGAGAGGCTTGATGTGGTGGAATGTTCTACTGCCTTAGGTTCCAGTGAGGTCATAGAACCTGTATGTACTTGTGTTGTTCCTTATGTTCTAATTTTGTCAGTTGAAGTTATCTGTGTCGACCAGTTATCTCAATAAATATATAGTGAAGACTTACCTGCAGTGGTTCGTTCGTGTCCTCACAACAATGGCGACGAGGATGGGATCGACCCCCAGCAGCAACCCAGTTGACGCCGCTCCACTCCTGGCAAGCGGCGTAGCGACCGCCGAGGGATAATCCCTTTTGGTGCAAAGTTTTCTGTCCAATGGGCCGCTCCGCTGCCTCCCAGCGTTGCAGCGGCCACTAAAGAAAACCTGCTGCTCTGCCTGCCTGCTTCACAAATAAGTGACCGACCGTGCCGTCCCCGGTTTCCCTTGTTGTGATGCGGCCCCTTTTGCGCGACTCTCGCACGTGTCGTTAAGCCAGATAATTGCCGCCGCATTACCGTGAGGAGCGAGACCGCCCAAAGCATCCAGTCATTACGCCCCAGAGCAACGCTGCCCTCAAGTCGCTGCGCCCCTCTGAGACTGACGCAGTGCTCCTGGGACAGAAGAGGTGTGGTACTCCCAGAAGAAAGAGGCACGGTAGTAAAGGGAATCACGCCGTATGCATAATAGTGAGCGTGCGCTGCGAAAGACAATCTACCGTATGTATGGTATTAAACTCGCACTTTGAAGTGTCAGCTGCATCCGGCCAAGCAGTTTCTCATGCGCATCCGTTAGTTGCTGTTTAGCTCTATCGTCCCATGCAAGCGCAGAGAGCATCATTGCACGTGGAAGAAGCATGGTGCACGTTCTGAAGAGTGAAGCATAGGTCTAAAGGCTGCAAGTTGATCCCAGGCAGAGCTGAAGCATGAGGAATCTCACATGTTGACAAGTGAAGCACAGGTTTTGGAGCTGTAATTTAGTCAGTCAGCTGCATGCTCAATAGAAAGACACTGGGCCTCATTACACAGTATGCAGTAACCATGGTGCTATTAGCGCCATGGTTGCTGCCAGTATTTTACCGTGTCCGCCTTGGTGGATGGCGGACTAACCGCCCTACTCCAAGGTGAGCGGGGGCGGTAATTCCCCATTCACCAAGGCACTTCCCCATTCCCATTTTTGCCCACATAGGGCTCAATGGGAATGGGGAAGGAGCTATTTACGGTACCGCAAATTGCGGTACCGTAATTAGCACCAAGGTCCTTTTGCGGGCCCCTTCCTTAACGGCTGCTAAAACCAGCCGTTGAGGTCGGGTCCGGCAAAGGGACCTCGTAGTAAAGCGGTAAGGGTTTACCAGTACCGGTGCCCTTACCGGTACCGGTAAACCCTTACCGCATACCGTGTAATGAGGCCCATTGCATTCAAGCACACATTTTTGACTATATCAGAAGGAGCATAATAATTTCGGAAGTAGCTTAGTGCACATCAATTACGCCTGCCCACTTTGCTTTTGAAAGAGGAAGTTTACAAAGGCAACAAACAGGACAGGAGTGCCAACGACTTCCACAAGAACTACACACAGGAACATGGCGGGCCTACCTGGAATAGCTGGCCCTCCAATTTTTATGCCAACTCCAGGTCCAGCAAAGAATTTGTGGGCCCAATGGCGCAAAGGATTCCTGCATTATATGAAGGCGGCTGGCGGAACATCATACTCAAATGAGAGGAAACTGGCCCTATTGCTGCGTTTCCTAGGATATGAAGGACAAAGGATTTATGAAACACTTCCCCAACCTGTAGGAGATGGCAGCGCCGATGCCATAAATTAATTTGACTTGGCCCTGATGAAACTAGACAAGCACTTCAATCCTAAGACGAGTACAATACTAGAACGATTTAACTTCCGCAAGCGAATACAAGCCCATGGGGAATCTGTGGAAGAATATGTGACGGCGTTGCGGCACTTAGCATTATCATGCAAGTTCCAAGAGGCATTTGACGAACACATTTGTGACCAGTTCATGACACATTGTAGGGCCTACAAAAAACGCAAAGAACTATGGTTGAGGGATGAACCCAACTTGGATGAAGTATTAGACATTGCAAGACGAGTGGAGCACTCGTTGGCATGTGTTGCCAAATTATCAAAGAATGAAACAGGAGAGCCAAAGGAGAGTAAGACATTTAAAATGTGGTGGATGGGAAAAGCAAAAGAAGGGGGAAAAACAAGCAAGTGAATCGAGTAGCTGCAGAAGAGAAAGGAAACCAAGAACCGCCACAGAGAACAGAGAAAAGAGATGAAAGACTGTGCTTCCGGTGAGCGAGCATTTCGCTTCCTCTATTGTATGTCCAGGTCGCAGAGCCACATGCGCAAAATGCAAAAGGAAAGGGACATTTCGCGAACTGCTGCAAGAATTATCAATATGGACAATTCAATCAGAAGAAGGTCCTTTATGTAAATGAGGAGGAGGATGGAAGATCTTCGGAAGAAGAAATTGTACTCCTGATGCAAAATGTTATTGTCAATACTGTGAATGTTGTGGTAGAGGGTGAAAGTGCGGACGAGTGTGAACGTCCATATGCGATATTGAGTGTAAATGGCCACAAAGTTTCAATGATGGCTGTTTCTGGCTCGAAGATTACTTTGGTGTCAAGAAGTGTGTTTGAGAAGGAGATGAAGGGGGAAGTGCCTAACCTATTGAAACCTGACATAAACCCCGGGGGTTATAATCAGGATAGGATTCAGTTATTAGGTTATGCCTGGAGTAAATTCAAATTTAAAGGGCGCAAATGTGATGGTAAAATGTACATTACTAAGAAAGGTCAATCCTTGCTGGGATGGAGGGAGCAGAAGATCTTAGGGATCAGACTGGATCCAAATCAGGCAGAACAGGTTTTGCAAGTGTCTTCGTCTTGCACGACTCCAAGCACTTATGTAGCAGACCATATTAAGGTATTTAACAAAATGTTGGGAAGAGTGAAGGGATTTCAACACCAAATCATCTTAAAAAGAGGTAGTACTCCTGTTGTTGCAAAACTTAGGCCAGTGCCTTTCTCTCTACGAGAAGGTGTCAAAAAGGAGTTGGAATAATTGCTACAGATGGGCGTCATTGAGAAAGCAGGAGGTGTGGAATGGGTTTCGCCTGTTGTAGTCGTTAAAAAGAGTCCAGGTGACTTGAGATTATGCATAGACATGCGGAAACTCAACAAGTGTGTGATGGCTGATAGGCACCCATTGCCAAACATGGGTGAGATGCTAACCATGGTTGGTCGAGGCAAGGTTTTCTCGAAACTTGACATGGCATCAGCATATCACCAGGTTGAGCTGGAAGAAGGATGTAGGAAAGACACGGCTTTCATCACACATGAAGGTGTGTTTCAATTTAGGAGGATGCCTTTCGGGTTGGCGTCAGCCTCATCAGTGTTTCAAAAGATCATGGATCGCTTACTTAGGTGTGTGAGTGGAGTGTTTTGCTTCCAAGACGATGTGTTGGTATGTGGAGAGACATTAGAAGAACATGACAGGAATCTAAATAGGGTGTTGAAGATCTTTGAAGAGAGGGGTATTACCTTAAGGGAAGGGAAGTGTAAATTTGCTGTGTCCAAGGTGGATTATCTAGGTCACAAGGTGTCGAGTGAGGGTGTGAAACCCAAAGAGAGTATTGTGAACTCTATAAAGGAGATTGAGAGGCCGACTACCAAGAGTAAACTACGTTCATTTTTGGGTATGACCGAATTATACCAAAAATTCATAGAGAATTATGCCACAAAAGTTCTGGAGATGAGGAAGATCTTAAGGAAAGGTATGGATTTCATATGGATCGAGCTTGTGATTTAGAGTTTCAGAGAATCAAGGAGGAGATAGATCTAGCTCGCCCATTAGGATGTTTTGACACAAAAAGACTATCAATCATTATGGTTGATGCTAGTGAAGGGGGTCTAGGTGCTGTTCTTTCCCAAAAACGAGAGGATGGATCTGAAGAAGTGATAGCACATGCGTCACGCGGATTGAAAGGGGCAGAGTTGCAATATTCAGTTCTTGAAAAAGAAGCTTTGGCATGCTATTGGGCAGTTGAGCGGTTCCGAAATTTTGTTTGGGGTGTGTAGTTTGTGATCCGGACGGACCACAAACCTTTGAAGGTTATCTTTGAAACCAGTGGCCTGGATAAAGTCTTGCGCAGAGTAGCCGGGTGGGTTATCAGAATGCAAGCTCATAACTTTAGAATGGAGGTAATTCCCGGGAAAGAAAACACTCTGGCTGATAATTTATCAAGGGTAAGAGTTGCATCTCGGGACTTGTTAAAGGATGTTGACATGGAAATGGTGTTTGTGAACACAGAAGGGATCGTATCTAAGGAAGAGTGGCTATCTGAAATGAGAAAGGATGAAGTAATTAACAAAGTGATTTCATATGTATTAGCCTCAGCTTGGCCCAACAAGTCGGAGTTAACGGAGGGAGAGAGACCTTATTGTGAGGTGAAAGACGAATTGTCAGTTGCGGACGACATATTGTTCAGGTGGGAGGGAGCCGTGGCTCCAGAAGGTATTGGCACCAAAGTTATTGATTTGGCTCATAACCGCCATATTGGCATTATCAAGACTGAAGGAGTATTGAGGTCAGTCTATAGGTGGCCGGACTTCGACAAAGATGTCGAGAGACATTTAGGCGAGTGTTCCATGTGCATTAAAAGTGTAAAGGGGATGGAGGCTAGGAAGCAGCCGTTGGTTGATGTTGGTGTTCCGTCTAAGGTCTGGAGTCACGTAGCCATGGACATTCTGGGACCTGTTGACTTAGGGTATGGTCGGGGAAGGTTTGTGGTATTGGTTGTTGATTTATTCTCCAGGAGGTCGGATTTCAGAATTGTAAGGGAAATATCGGGGGAAAGCATGGTGAATGTGCTTCAAGGGATCTTTGCGAGTGAAGGGCTTCTAGAAAGTGTTCTCACCGACAACGGTACTCAGTTCACCGGTGGATGTTTTCCAAGTTATCTGAAGAAGTGTGGCATAAGACATAAAAGGGCTGCTCTGTACCATCCCGAAACCAATGGGGTAGTCGAAAGGTTGAACAGATGTGTGATGGAAAGCATTCGCATGGGCCAAGAGTGTGGGTTCGATAAATTGGTAACCATCCAAAATAGAATGTGGGCGTTGCGCATGGCGCTTCATGCTACCACTGGCCTATGTCCATTCGAACTCATGAGGCGTCGGAAGCCTTATTCTATGGCGTGTCGTCCATGGTTAGGGAGGAGTAGAGAGTCGGATTTAGTGATTGATGAAGTGAGAAGGGCACTTAAAAAAAAAAAGAGTGATTGGGTCATGCGTGAAGATAAGGCAAGAGGTAGAAAGGAGTTGCGTGTGGAGTGTGGTGATTGGGTAAGAATAAAGAAAGGTGTGGTAAAAAAAAGGGTGATTCGCTATACTAAGATCCAGTCAGGGTGGTTGCTGTTCTGAAAGGTGCAGTGCGCGTGGCGGGTAGTCAAGTTTGGAATAAGGATAGAGTGGCTACGGTGAAAAGGGGCCATGTGTGAGGGTGCTGTTTCGTGGATTTGTGAAAAAGAGGAAGATGTGTTATAATGTAGTTCTTGTGGAGATTGAGCTGTGCACAGAGAGGCTTGATGTGGTGGAATGTTCTACTGCCTTAGGTTCCAGTGAGGTCATAGAACCTGTATGTAATTGTGTTGTTCCTTATGTTCTAATTTTGTCAGGTGAAGTTATCTATGTCGGCTGAAGGACCTCTGCTGTTGCTGGGGGTCTTTTTACCAGTTATCTCAATAAATATATAGTGAAGACTTACCTGCAGTGGTTCGTTCGTGTCCTCACAACACATTCATTGACATGGCCGGCGATCTCTACGCCATGTTTGTAAAGTGAGCGAGTATTCAGCAGTGAGAGTGACAAAACTAGTAGGGGCGCTATGTTGGACATTTTGTCGCTATGTGCATGCATTATTTTTTTTAAACCCATGGTTGTTGGAAGTACTTGTAATCGTATTCTATGAAAACCAGTGAAAAGAGCCTTCTGGAGCAGACAACCTGCATGCAGGTCCCCTAAGGTTGGTGCTTAGTCAAGTGAGAAAATTGTTCGGAGCGACGAGCCGACGAGCTGCAGTGAAGTCTGGCACGTTGCAGAAGCGCCGGAGTGAGGAGGACTGAAGAACTGAACCGCAAGGACTGAAGAAAATCCAGTGGAAGGGAAATACCCTCTGGAGCTAAGACCTTCTTCCTTGAAGAACCTTTGTCTGAACCATGTATTCTTCCTTTATGAACACTTTTCTAAACCTCCCAAGGTTAAAGACATTTTCCATTTCACCTTAGAGTTTAGTTTATAGTGTGAGGGTCAGAATAGAACTTTGGATACAGGACAGTTTTGTTTTTGACATCCTGACAAGGACAGATCCTAAGTTTTGGTTTAGGTAGGGAATTTCCACTTAGAGCAGGGTCAGAGAGGCCTTTTCCAAACCGCTTTTATTTTCAATAAAAGTCTTTAACCATAAATATGGCAAACTTGTCTCCAAGTTTCATTCCTGACTCCTCACCCCATCCTGGTGAGAAGAGCCAGTATATCATAATTTTTTAGAAGTTCTTATTTACCTGATGGTGTATCCGTTTGTATTTGTATCTTTTTTCCTTCATCTTGACTCTAACAAGCCAACTGGAGGTTGGCGACTCCACATATTTTCCCCACAAGTCTGAAATGTTGTATTGTTCGAAATGGGTAATAAAATTGCATTAATTGTTTTCCTCCCTCAGATCCTCACTCCATTAATAGTATTACAAGGGATGGACTTATTCGAGCATATTCAGGTCAAATTGTAAGTAGAATTGTTTGATAACGTCCAATACACTCTTTTGTCAATTAATTTACCATATTATTTTTATTTACCAGTAATAGCCATTTCTTTACCATTCACATTCTTCCTAATTTGACTTTGTAGGACCCATAGTATTACCAGCATTCATGTTATGTTACCCTGAAGATGTCCCCACACCCACATGGGGACCGAAACATGTCAGACTTCTTTGAAGGACTGCCTTTCCGATTTAAATGCAGAAGAATTTGGGCATAATTTATTCTGGAATAACACACAAAATTAGATATTATCCTTATTTATTCATATATTTTTTTAAATTTTCTTTTTTAAGATAAACAGCGTTATCTGCAAATTGAAATAATATAAAAGAGGTGATGGCTGGAAGGTTTAGAACTAATCTGAGCAACCCTCCAGACCATTGTTCTTCAGCCTAAGCCAAGCCATTACAAAAGGGGAAAGACCATATGCAAATCAGGCCCCTTTCTGACAGTTTTTAATTGTGTAGTTGACTGACGCACCTTTGGCGGTTTATCATCCAGAAGCACTCCCACTGGCCTTCTGTGACACTGAACTCTGGAGCTCTCTCATTCAGGAAACATGTAACAATTGAAAATACCTTCTAGAGATCTTCGGTGAAAGTGCAAAGGGGAACCACAGTGGACTCTATGAGATTAGAAATAGCAGTCAAATATGTAGAGGCCATAGCTGTGTTCTGCCCTAACTCACTGAATAATACTGGTTAAACCGTCAAGCGATGGTTCACCTATAAAGAGTAGTCAAATGGATAAGGCGTGATCCCTGCCATGGATGAACCACCTTAGCTATTGGTTTACCGAGTTGGAGCTTCATCAGATGTGGGACTCACTTGAGGGCCTGAAGAACATCGATGCTGTAATTCTTATGAAAGCATTGCGGGCCTATCAAGATCTGAGGACTTTGGGAGGCCAACATGTATATAATGGCTTCTGCAATGAGAAGAAGACACATTGCTTCTTCTTTTGTCGTAGATGTGCACTGTTAATGACAATGTGGTTTACCACCAGGTTGCATCCGACTGGACTGAGGACTGCGTCTGCATCTCTGGAACTGATGCACTCCACAACCTTTTCGCCAAATCAGGGGAGTGTGGCAGACTATTTGTGGCGTGAATGGAGGACTTGTGAGAATGGACGCATGTGATAGGTTGTTGGAAGGTAAGCCATTGGAGAGGATGGGGAGGCGCGCAGTGGGTATGCTTTTGGGAGAGGAATGGTAGACGTGTCATACTTTAGTTCTCAACCCATTGTAAGCCAGGCATCCTGTTAATGCAAAACTAAAGATAACTATGTATTTTTTAAATTATGTTATGCTTGAATGAACTTTGTGGTGTATTGTGATGAATATAGTTACTGTACAATACACTTTGTCAAGATGTATATAATATTGATTAAACATTTATAACAAAATGGTGGTTGTATTTCATCCTGGTTATGGGTGTTATATCACATACATATAGCACTTACAATATGATACATATTAAAAATCCACTGTGCTGGCTCTTTTTGTTGGATACCAGAGGGGATTTGTACAATTTCTGAATTCTGGGTCGCATCAAGGTAGGGTCGGTTCTGACCGACATGAGTGGAGCTGAGCAATGTCATCAACTGTAACCAGCAATTGGGAGAGGAAGGAGCACACTGATCAGTGAAAGGACACTCATCACTCATACTCACCAAAGGGTCTGTATTTTGCAGTCAGGTTGCTTCAGTCCCTCACATAACTGCTTTGCACCCAAATCTCCCAGTACATTGGAGCCCAGGTAGAGCTCTGTGAGAGACAGGCTGGTGGTATTGAGAGCGCCTCCAAGATGTCCACAGCATAATTCTGTGAGAGTGCAACTGTCTATCCTGGGTGTACAAAGAGAAAAGCAAATACAAATACTATATTAACAAGCAGCTCAGTAGGCTACAGCACCGTTCAAAAGACATAGGGCCTCATTACACGGCTGGCGGAGAACCAAGGCGCTATTAGCGCCATGGTTCATGCCGGTAAAATACCGGCACCGCCTTGGCGGAAAGGGGAATTACCGCCCCATTCCAAGGTTGGTGGGGCGGTAATTCCCCCTTCCACCATTGCCCTTCCCCATTCCCCTTTTTGCCCCATAGGGCATAATGGGAATGGGGAAGGCGCTAATTACAGTACCGCGAATTGCGGTACTGTAATTACCTCCCTGGGTCCCTTTGCGGGTTGGTTTTTAACGCCTGCAAAAAGCAGGCGTTAAATCCCCCAACCCACAAAGGGACCTCGTAGTAAGGCGGTAAGGATTTACCGGTACCGGTATTTTACCGGTACCGGTAAATCCTTACCGCCATCCGTGTAATGAGGCCCATAGTCCCTAGGTGTTAGAAACAAAGTAGAAAGAGAAACTAAATTCAATACTGTGCTGACTCTTGCTTGCTGGAGGCATCAATACTGTGTACCTTTATTATTGGCATTTTGCATCAACAAAAATTTACTTTTATTAGTTCATGATCAGTATCAGGCAACGACTGAATCACATTTGTTTATGCACATCGTGGACTCGTTCCTAGATACCCCTGAGCCACAGAGTACTAGCCTTACTTTGAAGGCATAGCAAGACATTGGGCCAGATTCTCACAAAATAATGCAAATTAAAAGAGCGCAGGGGATGCACTTGTTTCATTTGTGTTACAAACTGAAATGTGCAGCTCACCTTATTGTCAAAGGTGACCTGCACATTTCTTGGGGGCTGTGCAGCAGCACAAAAGATTAACTGTCCAGTTCACTTGCATATATCCGTATTTATTATAATATGCGGATAGCCAAAATCGGCTTTGTATGTACACCTCACATCAATCCACCATATAATTCAATCAACAAACAACATCCATAGAAAGTTCATAATAGGATACACATCATTTCATCAATATAAAACCCCCTGCGATAAGTCGCTTAAAATAGCCATGCATACATTATCAAAAGTTACCACGTGGTACATACAATTTACATCAATTTGTAAGAGGATTCAATTCAACACTACAGCTAAGTCAACGCCTAGTCTAGAATACTGAATGAAAACCCTTATTGATATATCTTTATGTCCAGTTCATGCGTTCTGGATGACTACCCCTATATAACACCCCTCTCTTGGAATCCCCCTGACCCCACTGAGCCAAGAAGTAGTTCTGTCTTGCAAGTTAAAAGGTTTATTTGATAATTTAAACAATCGATATATATATCACACTTTATAATAATTAATAATTGAATATCACACTTAATCTGAGCAGTAATCAATAATGGATAGTCTGGCACTGGCACACTTGTGAATAGGAACAGAAGAATAAGGTGGTAGAGAATACTTTATGTAAGTTCAGATGGATGTAATGTTGAATGAAAAATGCAATACAGAAAATACTCGATTTCAGCAAAACAATGTAATCACTTTTCTCTGGCAATTCACCCCCCCTTTTATGCAATGCAAGGAAATGGAAGGAAAGCACACAGTTCTCAGAAATGCAATCAAATGTAATTCAGTTCACCCCAGCAAGCTTAGACTACAGAAGTTTGAAACACAGGCCCAAAATGCTTTTATATGTGCTGGCAATGAAAAATATGCTAAAATGCTTTTAATTCCCTCTAGAGGTTCAGGGTGAGTGGTGTCAAGTTAATATTAGTCCAGGCTCACTCTAGCAATGATTCAGGGATGGTTCTTAAGAGGCAAACGAATTTTTAGCAAGGAAAGCAAGGAAGCTGCTGTTTTCACATGTGGAGAAATTTGCGTTTTTCACGATTGCGTCAAAAGTATAGGTACTAGGAATGCGGTTCTAGGTCGGTTGAAAAGCCAAGATTCCCAGCTTTCAGAGGAAAGTTACTGCAAGTCTCTAAGACAAACGGTCACGGAGATATGAGCGATATGGTAAAGGTCGTTTTTCAGATTTGAAATTTTAAAGTTCAAAGTGACAAGTGACAGCTAGCAACTAGAAAATGACAGGTGACAGCTTTGCAAATGACAGGTGACAGTTAGGAGGCAGTTCTACTTAGATTAAAATAGCTTGGATTAGATTATTTTAACTAAGAGATTGGTTCTGCACAGTTCTGCTAGGTACTCACAATATATTTAGAAATAGAATGGGCCTCGCCACGGATCTGGTCAGGTTTTAGACTGGACTCTGGTCTGGTCTCGGCACTTCACAGTGATCTGGGTCAGCTCTCTGGTTCTGCTAACAGTGGTCTGGGTCAGCTCTGCTCTCTCTGGGTACAGCACTGCTTCTGGATCTTTCTGCACAGCTTTCTCTGGAGATTGATGGATTTGAAGTCTGGATCTCTGGATGTGGTATGGTCCGGCAGCATGCTCCGCAGCAAATGGAATAGAATCTCCCTATCTGTCCTGACTGTCTGCTTTTATGTGTTTTGAAAATGGGTGGAGAGGCTAGCTTCCTAGGCCCTACCCCTCTCCACTTGTCATTGGCCACTTCATCCTCTTCCCTTTGATTGGGGGAATGAAATGAAGTGTCATCATGATGAGGTCTGTTTATGATACAGAGAACCCACCCCTGTCAAATTACACACAATCTATATTTTGACCCAAAAGACATATTTGCACAGGTACACATTTGTTTAAAATTACATGCACCCATCACATATCACAGGAGGTATACCCTGTCCAAATCTGCTCTTCCTGGGAGCTTGCATTCAGAAATGGCAACATTTGCACTTTTTAACTGGTTTCGTAATATCGGACATTACCCCAAATTTATACACATGTGCGCAAGGAGTATGGACATTACTTGATGAAGTGTCAGATTTTTAACATGCATACATTTTAAGTAATACCCTCTTAACTGCTAGCTTGCCCCCAGATCATACCACCGGTTCTAAAAACCTCTTAAACTGTGGGCAGAAAAATCACAAGAATTATGGTATCATTTATAAAATGTTCACAAGTCCGCTCTATGAATGATCCATCTTTTTAGAGTTATGTTCTGGCCCCAAAGGGGTGTGGTTTCCCCCCAGCACAAGGTTGAATTTCTGGTTTTTCCAGTTCTGCCAAGCCAGCTTGCTCTCACAGGCAGTGCTCCTCCCCTTTCCTTCCAGGAGGAAGCCACTTTTACGGCCCCCATAATAAAACATTTGCCTGAGTCAGGACAGGGCTTTGTTTAATTTCCTGCAGAGCCCAGGTAATTCAATCAGAGAAGTGTCATATCCCTTTTGGTGGGAGCAGCAAAAGGCAGCTAGGCCTGGGAACACAGCTGTTGTGCAAGTCTCATCTCCTGTCGGGGGTAGCTGGTGGTCAGAATTCAGTTCCTTAAGCCAGGCCCCAGCTAATGTCACTTTTAGTTACCCAGTTTTCTGCATTCAAATAAAATTAACCATTTTTACCTATGCAGCTAGAATGCTGATTCTAAGTTTAAAACGATGACATTTAAACAATTGCAACCTATGTGACACTCAAAAGTAGGTCACTCATTTCTTTTAAACATTTAGATTTTTAGTGTCTTTGAGTCCAAATTTACTTAAACTGCTGAAATCCACAGCTCAGCCAGTCTTGTTATAAACCTTCAAGTCACTTCAGAATATAACTTTAGATTGTATCCACCTCTCAGTAAGTCTTTCTTTGGCCTGCTTTGGGTTCATTTATTCAGTTTTACACAAATGCCTGGTGTTGTTTTAAAACGCCTGCTTTCTGATAGTGGTGAGTACTGGTAATGCACCCATTTTGGGGATTTTTCTTGGATTAATGCATTCCAAACAGGAATGGTTCTTACATGGTAGTAAATCCTTGCTTAACATTGTTTTGATGGGGCTCCTTACAGTAAAATGGTTATGTGGAACCCCACAAAAGGGTTGAATCTTTAAAGTGGTCCGGTGAGCCACGATTTCAGCAACTTTTTGACATCAGTAACAGTGGATTTTGTTAACAAAGATCTTTCTTTACACTGGTGGGTGGCAAGTTAGGTAACCATTTTGGTGTGCGCACAAACTGCGTGGTTCTCCTGGATTCTGGCGCACTTGTGGGCTTTTTGGCCATCTTGGATTTTCTAAGCCCACAGCACCAAATGTTGCAGCATGATAGCTCAAACGTGGGTCAGGACACCCAAAAATTTCCTTCCATAAAGATTTGCCATAAAAACATTGGTCCATCACAATTCATCCTGTTATTATATGACTTCATGAATGTATGTATAATCATTTCCAGGCTAGCACATGTAAACATGAAATGTTTTGTAGTTTCGATAACGGCCTCCCCACATAACCTGCAGAGATATTCTGGTCGTCTTATATCCTCAATCTCCAAAGCGGATGTAAATCATTAAACACTCCCTTACAATATGGCGGTTAGGAAAAGCCTCCGTATATTTTGCGAATTGACTCTGTTCTAGCCTGAAGTGAATGAAGGGTCCGCTATTGGTATTTGATGCCAATTTTACAATGCCAGTGTCATAGCTATAATCCTTTAGTCTATGCTTTACAGCTCTCTTTGGAGATCGGTTTATTGACCCAGTTGGTCCAAGTCCATGAGTATTACCAACAGTTTTCCCTAGGATACCAAATTGTTCACATTCATACATCCACTGGAAGGCCTGAAAGACAGGGAGTTTCTTACCTCCCCACTGATGTGGTTATACAACAAACTGTTCAACAGATTCTTTTTTTTTAGCCCCATCTCTGACACATATCATGCCTCTTGGATCCCTCTCCCCTGAGCTAAAAATACGCCAAGAACCAGGCCGGTGTACAGGAAATATGTTGGTATTTATTTAAATTAAAAATAATAGAAATTAGCGCAAAAATATAAAAGCACCACTTTATCGGTGACACAACACAATCAACTTCTCTCAGCATAAACACATCACAAAAGTGAGTTAAAAAGAACACAATCACAATTCGCCACTTTCTGTAAATTTCAGTTCACAAAATAATTACACTGATCAAGAACACGGCACTTATAACGTAATGTTGTGCGATTTTTATTTTCCTGCAGCCTTAAAAGGCTAGCAGTAGGATTTCAATATTGGTAATTATGATTTTGCCCACACTTTTGGTTTAAAATAAACACAGGGGGATTTATCAGTTTGTTTTTCAGACCCTCCTTGCTTTCGTCTATGTTGGGAAATCAGACAGAAAAATTGGAATGCTTTGGGGAATTTTGGATTTCAGACCCCCCCTTAGTGAAAGGACTGTGTTGGGGAAGCTGGATAAAAAGGTTGGATTGATTTAAGAACAAAGACACCCCTCTTCCTTAAGAAGTCGGGGTCAGCTGGACAACAAGGATTACCCAATTAATTTATAGGCTATAGTTTGCAGCACACACTAGGAAGTGAGCTTTGTTAAATTAGAATTTTAACAAAATTCACTCTGTAGTGTTCTGCTAAATGGGGAATTAATTAAATTAATATTTTTGGTTAAATAGACTAAGGATCTACACAGTTTTGCTCACATTTGGAGCATGTTCAGATCAGCAAGAAACCTAGTTTAACTGGCCATTACAGTTCCTAGAGTCAAAGGCAGATGTATTTTATATCCCCAAAATCGCCTGGAAATTGCATACAAAAATGGTACAAAATGAAATCAATCTGCCCTATGATGGCTGAGAAAAAGGCCTAAAAATAATAGTCCTTTTAAATTAATTGTGAATCTTCATGTGGGACAAATGGCCCTGACTCCAGCCTTCCGCCCATTGTTTTTCACTAGGTCAGCATCTGCCCAGAATTATTTTTATCAGTCTCCTTTGTGCTGGAAGCTTGCTCTTTGAAATGGGTACTCCCATTTTCCCACATATTAGTCATGCTCCAGCCAAGGGGTAACTTATTGAAGTCAATGCTTTCAAAGCCAGCAGGTCTGGAGAACACTGAATTTCGATGCCTTTAGCAGGACATTTTTATTGCAGTTGGTCATTAGATGGGAGATGTGAAACCCAGGCTGCAAGTGGGAGATGTCCTTGTGAAGTTTTGCCCACAGTCCTTGTGAAGGAACTGCCTTGGGCTGACATTTTTCATGAAGACAAAGTGGCACTACAAATGTCACTGGAGTTTTGTAGGTGAAACATAATATACTTTGCTTTTGGTCAACCCGCAATCATGATTTGTTTTCCTGACATTTTTCTGTCAGCAGTGATATTTCTTTTTCACTTTTACTTTTTTAAACCGTTTTTATTTGCACACACATGGGCAGGCCGTTTTTGTTTTCAATTTTTAAAATTCCTGTTTTCCATGTGAGTGGGATCTTTGATTCCTCCTTCCTTTGTAAATTAAAATTCTGCTTATCAATTGGTAATGACAGGTAGGCCCCTTTCCACATGGCTCTTTAATTTTACTTGAAAAACAACAACAAAGGCTGTTTTTGTTTCAGTGTTTAATATCTTGCTATTCATGTGAAAGGGACTTCTTTTTGGGGCCTTTAAATGCACCCCACATAGCACATGGACGAATGTAGTGTAGCCAGAGGGAATATTCTTCAGATCGAATTCTAAGCGCATATACTTTAATCGTTGCGATTTAGCCATCCTTAACAGAAGACGTTGATATTTTACCCTCTCATCTTTGGTTTCACTTTTTTATTTTTCACATAAAGCTTACAATACAATCAGTATAAAAAAATCATCATAAAATCACAAATGCGATCATGGAAATGAACATCAGAACCACACTTATCAAAATGTACAACAAAGCAAGGCTAAGAAGATAGAGTAGAACAGGAAAAGAAAGAAAGGAAAAGGGACCAGAGAAGGAGAAGAAGAAGAAACAAAAGGATACCAAAAGTTATCATTTGACAGTACAACTCATGAATAATCATAAAACCTATTCTTTTTTTAAGTTCAATTTTATAACATTTTTCAAATACAAGTCACAAATGCGAAATGCAAGCAATAAAACGCAGCACAAAGTTGGGGACATTTCTATTTGTCACCTACATGTAGACTCCTTATATCCTAACAACTTCGAACTGTAGAATTTCCAAATGACATTTCCCATCTCCCACCCTCGACCCCCCCAGAGTAGAGCAATCCTCATAAGAGACATTTGTTTGTCCACCTTAAAGTGTCCAGGGTTTGGGCCCCAAGGGTCTCCCCCAATATGGCGATCTCTTTTTACATTCCTTCGTGTTCTTTCCAGTCCTATTTTATACAACATTAGACAATACACGGGTTCGCCCAATTGCACCCAAGAAGCGGGATATTCATCTGTCACCACTTTCATATATTAATTTAATACTCCCGGCATGTGTTTGTCCGCAAAATCCATCCATTGCACATCACATTGCGTAGATCCCCCATGTAGAGATGAAGGTATTTTTTCCATAATGCATATGTTTTAGCTACATTAACCCATTCTCCCATGTTTGGCACCAGCTTGGATTTCCACTTCATAACCAACAGGGCACGTGCCGCCAACAATAACTGTGGAACCAGGCCTTTAATCCTTCTTCATTCACCCTCACATTTCTCAAAACCAAACAGAATAAGATAGGGGTCTGCAAGTCTGTGGATCTTGTCGAGGTCTTTAATCCACCCCAGAACCTCGTCCCAGTAAACCTTAATCCAGGGACATCCCCACCACATATGCCAATAGTCCCCAATCTCGCCACATTCGCGCCAGCATCGGGGGCTAGTCGACTGGAACATCTTAGAAAGCCTATGTGGATCGTACTGCCATCTATGCAATAATTTAATCGCGTGCATTTTATATTGACTCGATATCGAAGTTTTTGAGGCAGCCCTGCACATTCTCCTCCACATGCTTGGTTCGATGTGTTCACCCAGATCTTTCTCCCATCTACCTCTAAGTGGCTCAGTGGTCCCTTTTCCTGCTTCTACCAATTCCTTGTACATTGTGGATATCAAACCTTTCACTCCGGTTTTGGAGTTCAGTATCTTTTCAAAGGGGGTAAGGTCCCTCTTCAGCTTGTCCTCCCATTCTGCTCTCGTCAATACACCCTTAATCTGCAGAAATTGAAAGGTAGATAAATGCCTATTCCCAGAGCCTCCACCAACTTGGGGAGTGTGATGAAGGAGTCGGTTTTCAATAGTTGACCCACCCTCTCCAGTCCCGCCTCATTCCATGATTGGAACCTCTCTACAATGGTGATGAATTCTCTGATGCCCGGAGACCATAGGTGGCTCAATGGAGATGGCCATGTGGAGACTTTCTGCATCCTTTTACCCTCCCTCCAAATCTCCAAAATGCTTCCCAATATTAAACATTTTTCAGTCTATTTATAGGTTTATTCCTTGGGACCCACAACCGTTCTGAGACTGTTGCCGGGGTTAAATAATGGTTGTCCATGGTATTCCATTGGGTTTCTTTGTGGCTACGCAATTGAGGAATTAGAACTCGTAGTTGGGCAGCTTCATAGTATATCCTAAGGTCCGGAAGGCCTACTCCTCCCTTATCCTTAGATAATGTCAGGGTGTCATAGGCGACCCTGGCTTTTTTACCCTGCCAGAGGAATTGAACAATAGCATTCATAACTTCACTGAAAAAGCTTCCTGGCATCTTGATAGGGAGCATTTGAAAGGGATACAGGAATCGAAGGAGAAAAACCATTTTAATTGCATTGAGTCGGTCTAACCAGGATATCGTCAATTTGTCCCATTTGGTGAGATCCGCATGGAGCCTCTGGAGAAGAGGGGGGCAATTGGCCTCATATAAATCATTCAGGTCCCTTGTGATTTGTATGCCCGGATAGTTTAATTTACAATGTTCAATCATAAGCCACAGTGGGGCAAATTTGGTTTCATTGATCTGCACAGTATTTTGCAGAGGGAACAAAATGGACTTGGCCTTGTTTATCTTAAAGCCAGAGAGTTCACCATAGTCTTTGATGATGCGGAGGGCTCTGGGAATCGATGTTATCGGGTTAGCCTCATGAAGGAGTACGTCATCAGCATACAGTGCTACCTTATAGTCGACCTCACTCAGCCGTAGTCCTTCTACCTCCGGATCGTCTCTCAGTTTTTGGGCCAAGGGTTCCAACGAGAGGGCAAAGAGAATAGCCGAGAGAGGGCATCCCTGTCTGGTACCCCGTCCTAGCTCGGACCACCTGGAGTATTCCCCATTTACGAACACAGATGCTTTGGAAGATGTATATACCGCCTGTATTCCCTTCCTAAACTTTGGGCCTATACCCAACTTTCGTAGCACCGCCAGTAAAAAGCCCCATTCAACCCTGTCAAAGGCCTTCTCTGCGTGGATCGAATGCAGGGCAGGGTCATTGGTCATGGTCCAGGATGCAATGATAAGATGTAAGGTTTTATGCATTGTGTCAGCGCCTTGTCTTCCCAGAAAAAGCCCACCTGGTCAGCGTCGATGAGTCAGGGCATAAGCGTCTCCAGTCTAGAGGCAAGGACACGGGTGTAGATCTTGGCATCTATATTAAGCAGAGATCTGGGACGATATGAACCACATCATTTGGGATCTCTTCCCTCCTTGGGAATCACTGTGACTAGGGGTCTTCCCTGAGTCTAGGATCTCATTAAAGAGGTCAACCATAAAGGGTAAGAGGTGGGCGCTAAAGGATTTATAAAATCCGGCAGGATAGCCGTCCTCTCCCGGGGATTTGCCCAAAGCCAATCTTTTAATTGCATTTTGAACTTCCTCTTCCGTTATGGGGGACTCCAAGAAATGCGAGTCCGAGCCAGATATCTTTGACATATTGACTGAGGACAGATAACTGTCAATACTCGGTAGGTCTGGGTCCACCTCCGAGCTGTACAGCGTCTCATAGAAGGTGGCAAAAGCCTCCGTAATGGTGGGTATAGTGGTGACCGGGGAGTGTCCTTCCTCCACCACATCCAGCACCTTTCGTTCAGCCCTTTGTTATCTAAGTCTGGCGGCCAACAGTGCATCCGCTTTGTCCCCTTTTTCATAAAATTTCTGCTTCAGGAGTCGAAGCTTACACACCGTTTGGCCCTGGCAGAGGCTGTTCCAGAGTTCCTCTGGTTTCTTTTTTCCTTCATTGATATTATCAAGATCATCCCTCCTGACCTCCCCGTCTAAATGGCAAATCTCCTTTCTAAGTCTGTTTTCAATTAGCTTCCTCTCCCTTTTTTTTACGGGACCCCTCCTTGATCAGGATACCTCTTCATGTCGCCTTCCCCGCTTCCCACACCACTTGCTTTGGAATCTCCCCAGTATCGTTCACCTTAAAGTATTCACTAATCTCTGTCTCCATCTCCGCCTTAAAGACAGGGTCCTTCCAAAGAGCCTTGTTACATCTCCACCTACCTCCTGTGACAGGTAAATTCTCCCAATGGGTGTCGGCAATTACCATATTGTGATCAGACCATGTGACCGGGACAATCTCAGACCTCGTAGTAACATCATAGAGATCTTTAGAAAGGTATATGTAGTCAATTCGTGTAAAGGTGTGATGGGGGGTAGAATAAAAATTGTAACCTTGCTCATCTGGATGCATGCCTCTTCACACATCCCACATGCCATACACATCCATCATATCCGCAAACTCATTGCGTTCACCCACAGTTCGATCTCTCATGTTAGGGTTGCCAGGCTTGCGGTCCATGATAGGCCCACAAATTGAAGGCCCCTCCCAGTATAATATGACCCGTGGCCTCAAGCATAATTTTAGGGATTGTTTTGGCAAGAAACCGGACCTGACCAAAGTTGGGGGAGTATATTGGGGCGATTGTTACATTTACTTTCCCTATAGAGCCCATCACCAACAGAGCACAACCTTCTACATCTGACCATGTCTTTCTCACCGTAAACTATTCCTTTCCTAATAAGTATCCCAACTCCCCCTCTCCTCAACAGCCCAGAACCCCAGAACTCTATTCCCATATGCTTTCCCAGGATGTGTCGTTCTTCCCCCTTCACATATTTAGTCTCCTGCAGGAGGAGAATGTCAATCTTTGCCCTACGAGATTCTCTGCTTACCAAAGATCTCTTAGTATGTGAGTTGAGACCTTTAACATTAAGTGTTCCCACCTTAAGGGAGTCCCCCCCCCTTGAATCAGTAATCATCGCCATTGTGTGGCATTAGAGTGAAAAGACCCTTCAACCGCGGCCAGCGTGTCGTCAGCTCGTTGTGCATCACATCACATGTTACCTTTTGAACCAATAAGGATATTGCTCTTTTCTTTTTACCCTTTTCAACCCTTCCCCTTTCCCCCCTACTCCCACCCTCCACCCCCTTCCCCCATTGATGGCTTCCGATCAAGGTCAGTTGAACACACCAACCCTTCATCGTACTGCCAGCGGAGACCATTACTTCACGGTCCCATTCATTAAAAAAAACTCAATGTCAAATGAGCCCCCATTGTGCACCCCCCCCCCCATCTACACCTTGGTCTCTCAGTAGAACAATAACAACTGGCCTAACCGGTTGGCCAAACATCACATTTTAGGGTAGAAAAATCATGGACCTATTGAGTCAGACCAGAATCAGATGTCGCCCTCGGAGGGGACATTGCCTGTCCGGAACTTTCTCAAGCCCTTCACCTGCTTTCTCCTGGGGCTTTGGATGCGCCATTCCCTTCCGTCTTGTCTTTGTTCCTCCCAGCCTCCCCTGTCCCCTTGCGATCCAGTGACCTAGGAAGTGAATTCTCTAATTTCTTTTTCAGAATTCAACCGTACCTTCTTTCCTTCGTGTTCAAAGGAGAGAGAGAAAGGATAACTCCACCTGTATCGAATGTCGCTTTCCTTCAGCCACTTCATGAGGGGGCTGCACAACCGCCTCAGCGAGAGCGTCAACGACGATAGGTCCTGAAAGATGGTTATCTGTGCGCCTCCCAAAGTAATCGCCCCACCACTTCTCACCTTATCCAGTATCCTGGCCTTGTCCTGGTAGTTATGGAATCGGGCAAGGACTGATCTCGGACCCCCAGGTGGGCCGCCCGCTCTATGGATCCATTCGGTTTTAGGTTCATCAATCGCGTCATCTGCAATCAGAAGCTTCATGATGTCGTGGAGTGTTTTTCTGAGGTCATTCTCTGTTTCCCCCTCTTGTTCCGGGATACCAAAATAAATTGCAGGTTATTCCGTCTTTCCCGGTTTTCCAAATCGTCCATATTAAGCTTAAAGTCCTCTTCTCTCTGTTCCAAATCAGCAATCCTGTGTTCAAGCTGCGCCTCGAGCGAGTCTATTGGTGCTTGTTTGTTCTCCACACCGTCAAGCTTCTCCTCTATGTTGTCTATGTGCTGCGTAATTTTGTCTATCTTTCCGCCTACACTGGCCCCCATATTCTTGATTTCACTCAATAGAGCTGCAATGTCCCCTTTTGTAGCGGCTGATTCAGTCCCTGTAGTATCCATAGCTTCCATGTGGGGGTCGTCAGTATGGGGAGGGTCTGGTGAGTAGGCGAAGCTGGCTAGCTTTTGCTTTGTGCTCATATAGGCCTCGGTGGAGGTCACAGTGCCCGATCAGGCTTTGAGAAAAAAGCTGTGAGGCGGGGGTAGGCCAAGCGATACTCCAGGAAGGGTGCGGTGATAGAACTAATGACACCTGAGTATTACCATTCTTACTTTGCCGATCGTATATGGTCCTCAATGATTCCGCCTTGACGACCTTTCCCAAAAAACCCCATATGGTTTCGGCCAGCGGCGAGGGAATTCTCCCCGTTCCTACTATATGGGCGAGCGCAGGTCTTCTATCAGCGGTGTGTTCCTTTTATAGCTGGTAAATTCCAGGCATGCAGTGTGTCATGAGGGTGCAGGTACAGTCACAGAGTGGGGAGAAAAATTGAGCTGTAGTTTCTGAGTTTTTGGTTTCGTAAGTGGACAAGCCCGGTTTTCCGTATCCTTCCTTAATTTGGGACAAAGGAGGCCGTAACTAAAGAGTCGGATCAGGGTGAGAGAAGGGACCGGAGATCACTCCGCTAAAGACAAGAGCCAGTTCCCTTGACTTGTAGGTCCTTTCTGCACTCAGCAGAGGAATGAGGCTCCCTCTTCTCAGGCGTGTGTGTCAGGCAAAGTATCTTCGGGGAGAGGACCCAAGTAAAATCGGATGCTCATTTGATGATTTCCCCCCCTATAGACGCTGGGTTGTCCAGTATTCCCAGTGCAGCTGCGCCTTCTCACACCAAGCTCCTTCAACCAAAGAAGCCCCCCGGTTCAGATGACCCTAAAGTGATTCCAGGAAGTCGGGGCCTTCAAGTATTATGCATTCCTTATTTGAAACAATTTGGCCTCTGTGGGTCTGTAATCGGTCCCCTACCCCACCCCACCCTTTTCCAGACAGGCGTTCCCCAGGAGGCGTTGCAGGTGGTAAGATCAGATCCTACAGGGGATTCCAGCCTCCATTAGGGTCACGCGAGTAGAGGAGAAGGTGGGCTTGAGGTACTTACAGCGTTACCATTAGTGCTTACGCCCAGGCCTCCATGCATAGGTTCGCGCCTCAGTCATAAGTTATTATGCCTGGTGCCTAAGATCTGTGCATCCGCTTCACGGCAGCTCCACATGGGAGTGGGACTGTTGTGGGAGCTGAGGGGTCCGTGGCTTCTGAAGGAATGGTCCATAGCCTCCGTTTGCCAGATCGAGTGCCGTTCTCCACCTATGCCTCCTTACGGAGGACGTGGATGGGGTCTGTTGTGCTGGGCATAGAGGACGATCAAGTTCAGAAAAAGAGACTGTCTGAGCAAGGCGATCTCCTAAATTGTGTAGGGTCTTCCACAGTCACATAGCCTTCTGGGGCATAATGCTGGTTCCCTCAGATGTCACAGCGACGCTCCGTCTAGCTGCGGGCGACTCCGTAGGGTTTGGCGTCAGTGCGTAGTATTCGCCAGTCGCATTCCTGCCTCGGTCGTGTGGGGATCCTCTCTGAGGACCCGGTTCGGATTGTGGAATCCTCAATGAATTAGCTTGCAGGTACGCACCCGCGGACAGCAGGAATGAGGGCGCGTCTGCCCAGGGTGCTCCGGAAAGCATGCACATTACAGTCCTGGCGATCAAGGGGCCGGACTCAGCGCAATGGTGCAGCGGGGGGCTTTTCGGTCTCCTTGTCCCTCTTCTGTTCCATTGGAGATCCTTGTACTCCTTATGAGCTCCCCAGTGCACGGATTGTGCACGGAGAGCCACCGCAGGACCACGGGGTTGAGGCTCAACAAACAGCAACAGCCTCTGCCAAGGCCATCCGGTGCCGAGGTACGCACCTCACGTGGGGCCAGCAGCCGGCGCACCAAAGAGAGTGGATTTCTTTATGACGGCAGCACCGATTTTATTTGGATTTTCTCCCAAGCAGGGGGGGGCCCTTTCACAGCTCCAGGTCACCAATTTTCAGTGATGCGGGGGTGCATTAGCGGGGGCTCAAACCACTTTAGGGACCTGAGGAACAGCGCTCCCACGGGAGGGATCCTCATCTGTGTGCCCCCTGGTGGCCAGTCCCATAAAACCTATTCTACCATGAAATTTGCTTGGCGAATACGAACACAAGAGCTAATCATACATTTGAAATTAACATCAAATTATGACAAAACAGGTCAGCATATGGCATCAGTCCTGAAAATTTAACCGTATACATTAAGGAAGTTCCCCCAAATGTCCATACATTTTTCACAATCTCTGTTCAGTTTATAAATTGCTTTTTCATAAGTGGAGGTGGTGAGTAATTCTTCCACCCAACCGTCGATGCAAAAAGAGACAGACGAGTTCCAGGCCCTCAAAATCATCCTTTTTGCAATCATACAAGCCCGGAGGAACCATAGTATTGTTCCCGAAGTCAATGGGCCTCATTACGAGGTGGGCGTAATGGGTTTAACGGCGCCAGTAATGGTGCCGGTAAACCCATTCCGCCCTATTACGAGGTTCCCTTGCGGGACCCGTTCAGAACGTCTGGTCAGACCAGATGTCCTTAGCGGGTCCCGCAAGGGGACCAGGGAGCTAATAACGGGGCCGTTAATGGGAATGGGGATGGGTTTTTTCAATGAGGAATTACCGGGTCCTCCAAGGTTGGAATGGCCCGGTAATTCCTCATTGAAGGAACCCGGACCTGGACCCGAGTTTGGAGGCAGCCATGCTCTTATCAAGGACATGGCTACCTCCAAACTCGTAATGAGGCCCAATGTCTTCTAACGATGTCACATCTTCCAGTATCAAAAGAGATGCATCCATCGGAATGGCACAGTGTAGGACCAAGCCTATTCTTTCACAAACTCCTTCCCAGAATGCTTTAGTTTTCCGACAGAACCAGACCCGGTGACTAAGAGTACCTCTTGCCTGCTTGCATTTCCAACAACGATCATTTTCCAGCAGGTGTCTCTTAAACAGGCGTACCGGCGTCCAATAAGCTCTAAAAATTAGTTTGGTTTGTGATGCTCTTAAGCCCCAGTCCATGCTCATAAGTCGCACATTACCACAGCATCTTAGCCAGCAACCTTGATCAATCACTTCCCCCAGCTCTTCAGCCCAAACATTCGCCGCCTCAGGATTCCCTCTATGGCATGCTTTAAGAATCCTGTACATAGTTGCTGCAGGGTGAGTTGCACGCTTGCATGTCTCCAAGGCCGACCAAGCTTTCCCCTGAGTCGCCAACTGTGCGGGGTTCATAGTCCTGGAGATGATGTTCTTCAAATTTCTATACTCTGCATGGGTGCATTCACTTCAATCAATAGTGTGGCGTAGCCTTGCAAATGGAATCCATTGATCAGCTTTGACCAGATCTTTGATATACTTGACTCTTGCTAGGAACCACGCTGGCCAAAATAACACCTTTTCCTGCAATTTCAATGCTGTATTGAGCCAGACTGAAGCATCCGGGAATAAGAATGGAGACAGCGCCAGCATTCCTTCAAAAAACGGTCAACGGATTTTGCCCTTTTGAATGGTCACTGTAGACAATAAGGCCTTTGGTGCCAATTGAGAGGACACATTACTTTCCCTTATTGTGTCACCCATTGGCTCTCCATCTGTGTCAATAACCTTACTTAGATGTCTAACCATGAACGCTAGAGGTAGATTCATTCCGCCACATTTTTGGGGAAGCTGCATTTTCCATAATGCAATTCTTGGCGGTCTGCCATCCCATATACATTTCTGCATAATCCTGTCAATCTCTTTGAAAACATTTTTGGTACTTTGATTGGAAGCATCGAAAGGAGATAATTAACACGTGGTGCTAAATTCATCTTAATACAATTGATTTTCCACCATGTTGACAGTTTGAAGAGTCCCGTCTGTCCAAGTCTGTTTGAGGTTTTGGCAAGAGCATTTCAAAGTTCATTTTCGGTAACTTCACCACCTCTGGCACAATCCAGATACCCATGTATTTTATTCTGTCTCGACACCAAGTGAACTGGAATTGACTAAACATAAACTGCATGCACAAGTTATTGATTGGGAGAATTTCAGACTTGCCCCAGTTTACTTTATAACCTGAAACAGTGGAAAATTGTTCAATATCTTGCATTAGATAAGGGATGCCAAGCTACGGATCACGCAAAGCTATTAGCAGGTCATCAGCGTAAAGCCATATTTTATTCTCATGATCCTCCTCAATTATTGCGCAGATTGGCATCAAATCGCAGCAACACCAGCAAGTGGTTCCATTGACAAAATTAATAATAATGAGGAAAGTGGGCACCCCTGCCTGGTAACCCTGGCAAGTAAAAATGGTTTTGAAATTAGACCGTTGGTGAGTACACTTGCGGATGGATTCATATACAGAAGTCGGACCCACTTCTTGAAGTCTTGACCAAATTCATCTTCTCTAAGCAAGTAAACAGGAAGACCCACTCAATACGGTCAAACGCTTTTTCGGCGTCCAAGAATACCACAGCAGCAGCGGTCGTTTGTGTATGTCCATGTTCAATTGTCAACAGTAGGCGTCTCATATTGTCAGCTGCAGATCTTCCGGTAACAAAGCCGACCTGATTATCATGGACTAATGAAGGTATCACTGGTTCCAGTCTTCTAGCTAATATTTTAGCCATGATCTTACAATCCGTATTATTTAAGCTGATCGGCCTGTAGTTCGCACACCTAGTACGTGACCTGTCCTTTTTGGCTAACACAGTTATCAAGGCATGCCGCATTGTATCCGGCAGCCAACCAGTATCAAAAGACACATTGTACACATCCCAGAATAGCTGTAGGGTGCTATCGGGCAATATCCTGTAGAATTCTGCAGGCAGCCCATCGATACCAGGTGACTTGCTTATACTAAGCGATGAGATGGCCCAACCAACATCTTCCAGCTGTATGTAACCTTCAAGTTGTTTCTTCATTGCTTAGACAAGGAAGTTCTATGGAGTCAAGGAAAGATTCTATAGCCGTTGAATCACAAATAATTTCCGATCTGTATAGGTGTCCATACAAATGGTGGAACATTGTATTGATTCCCTTTTGTTGCGTCTCCAGTCCTCCATCTGGGTTTCGGATTGCAGTGATGACACGATCAGTCTTGCCCATCTTCAGCCTGTGAGCAAGAAGCCTACCGGCCTTTTCCCCATTCTCAAAATAGTTAATTTTCTGTCTGAATAAGGCGTAATCAACTTGATCTGCCATTATTTTGTTCAGTTCATACTTCGTGTCTCTCAATTTCATTTTAACCCCTTCATCCAGGCTCATGACAAATTGTTTTTCCAAGTGCTTGGCTTCTGCAGATAACATCTTCATCTTTCTTTCTCTCTCCTTTTTGAATCTACCAGTTTTTGACATCAGTACACCTCTGATGAAGCATTTAAACGCCTCCCAAATCGAGGCAACCGCAATGCCCTCGGTCCTGTTGTTTGAAATGTACTCTTCAATCTCTTTCACAACCGCCCCCTTAGTTTGCTCATTTTGCAAAATGTTTGAATTCAGTCTCCACCTCGCCTATTTGACCAGAGTATATTTAAGAGATAGGCATAACGACACAGGTGCTTGGTCTGAGATATTAATGAGACCTATTTTAGAATCAAAGCAACTCAGCGTCACTCGATCAATGCGTGAATAAGAATCATGGCACTTAGAATGGAAGCTGTAGTCTCTCTCTGATGGGTGCTCCAGGCGCCATATATCGGCCAGATGCAATTCATTAACCAAGCATTCTAGAGACCTCCTATTTTTTTGGGGGGTCCGGGAGCAAGCACCATTCGACCTGTCAATGATTTGGTCCATTACCATGTTAAAGCCGCCAGCCACCACGATCGAGTCGACCTTACCGTTCCGGATAATATGGGCAAGCGTGTGAAAAAAAAAAGGATCATCTGTGTTTGGCGCATATACATTACACAGTAAGACAAACAATTCTTCCTTCTTTATCAGTTTTGTTGTCCAAGACTGTTAAAGGCAAGTTCTTCTTGAAAAGTATTGAGACACCTCCCTTGCTGGTGAAATGTGTTGAAAAACAATGTCCAGCCCATTCCCTTCCCAGTTTCTCAGCTTTGTCATCGTCAAGGTGTGTTTCTTGAACAATGCAATGTCTTGCCCAGAGGCCCAGATTTCAAATGATTTAGCACCTTTGTTCATTTTATAACATTGTTCAGTCCATTCACATTCCATGATACCATGCTAAGATGATTGACAGATGTAGAAGTCATGTTGTACATCACACAATTAGACTAATGAAAAACACAGTTCAATAGGAAGGAGTGAAAAAGAAGGGGGGGGGAAAGGGGAAGGTAAAGATAAAGTAAGAAACCTACACCCAAACTGGGCATGAGAAACCAGAATAATCTGGCGGTACTCACAACAGATGGCCCACTTTTCAGATGTAGCGCCGTGTCAGAGCACAGTAATCACAAGCACTAATTCCTACCCACCCATCGCTGACACTCCCGGCTACCATTAGCACTAAACCCAAGTGATAATCAAAAAAGCCTCCAACCCTTCAAATATAACCACCAACACACAGTAAACTATCAATGGAGAAGAGGGTGTGCACCGTCCGCGCTAACAACAAACCCCTTCAACAGTTGCAACATATGCTTTCAAAAATGCACTGGAATAGATTATAGGCGTTCCCAGGCTCAATGTACAATTCACAGTTGGTAAGTATAGGAATCTAGAGAATATCGGCATGGTTACCACCCAGAGGCATAAATAAGAGTGTAATCACTGCCAGAGCGATCCAACAATTTAGAAGTTGAACAACAATTCCTTGTTACTGAAACCCTAATTATAAAACCGCCAAATGCCATGACCAGCCCACCAGCCTCATACGTTGCCTCAGCCATGCCCAGAGTCATTATGAGTGTAGCATTATATAAGAAAGGTAGTCATTATGATGTGTGAATAGGAATACACCAATATTGACTACCAATGTGCCTGCAATGATGGATTACCACTAAACAACATGGTAGCAAGATTAGATCCAAACATTGTTGCGACTGATTCAGAAATCCTGCTCTGAAAGGCCAGGGCTAATGGGACACTACACGTCACAGCCGAACTAGAGAATACCTAAATGGCCATAACTACAACAATGATTGCACCCAATGAAATGGCACGTAACCATCTGAAATTACATTGAACGAAATCTTACGGAGAGAGCACATTTGCACAGTAAAGCCAAACCCCGCCAGTCTGGCATACCCAAGTGGACTGCTGCGGGCACATTTCCGCGAAACTGGGACTGCACTGCCTATAGCACAGCAACGTGGCCCATTCCGCTTTCTCGTACAGATAAATGTGCTTCGCCCCCCACTTCTGCCAGTCTGGCGCTTTTGTATAGTGGGTTGGCCTGGGGACGCTACAACCTATAGCACCATGTGCCAAATATATTAAATATTACATTAGTCAATTTTGTTATTGTTCGAGAAAATAAAATGATCAAAAGACCCGTACCATTTTGTTTAAACGGGTACCACAACCTGTACAGTAAGGCTCGACGCCCTTGCAATGCCAACACCAGTGCAATCATTCCACAGAGATCGCAAACATGAAACTGCCAGTGCGTATGGAAAATAAAAATACACCAAGTTTATCTTTCTGACCTCAGCGCTCTGAGGCAGGCAAAATGAATGTTAAAGTCTGATACAAGGAGATCCTATTTCAGAACTTGGAACCTATTTATCACATGTTTAAATCCAAAATACATCCCTCCCTCATAACATGCCCCTCCATTGGTTCCTGATCGAGCAGCCCAGAAGATACAAGTCTTGGTCACATATTCAGAGCCACTTCCGAAGAGCAGCCGGGAATCATTGTGGAACTGGTCATAACCTGGGCATTTGTCCATTAGCTATGCCGTTTGTATACAACATTACTCATTTTGTCAGCCCCTTTCGTTTCCCCTCCAGTAAGGTGCTGCATGAGACATTTCCTTTGGTTTGGCATAACAAGGCCGCAGATTTATTTTTACATATACATAACCACTGCAAACAGGTATTAAAAATTAGTTCCAAAAGGTGTGGCGACTGCTCCTCGTCCTGCTTCCCCCTTTACCTCCATATTCATTGCAGGCACAACTCCCCCAAGGCCTTCGAGTCTGAGAAACCGCCTGCCCCTGCAGGTCTTTGCGGACTGGGGGAGCGCCGTTTGTTGGGGGGAAGTTAAGCCCCAATTGCTACCGCCAGACACCCCCGCCGTTTAGGCTCCCAGGAGGCGCTGTCTAGAATGGGCGAAGCCCCTTCCGGTTTAGCAATGGCTCATTCGGAGTCTTTGTCTTATCATAGGTTGCCACAACCCACCTGTCCATCCTGCGACAACGACGTCCAGGGTCTGTCATAACTGTAGGGTGAGAGGGTAGGAAAACGAAGTCCTCCACTTTTGGCGGGCGCCCGGCTGCTGGAAGAGCTGCAAGTGCTCCTGCGCCGGGCGCCCGCCGATTTTATGTCCCAAGCCCCACCTCCTTCCTTTGTTGCCCTTTGCGGGCTTTCCCGGGCTCTTGGCGCCCTTTCCTCTGGCTCCTTTGCCGCCCTCTCCCCTGCCCCTGGGGAGGGAGGGGCGAGAGAGCGTAAAGGAGGAAGGCCCCTGCCCCGGTTATCGGGGTGCCTCCTCCATTCGCTGCGCTCCCCGTTCGTCACCTTCAAAAGATGCGGCCCTACGAGACGTGCACATGCATGAGCTGGGAGAGCCGCCATGACAAGCAAACTGCTCTCTTCCTCCAGGCTTCTAAATACTACGTCCACACAGTGTCGGTGAGGATGAAGGCTACGAGAGACGGGTATCATTTCCACTTTCACATTGTACAAGTCGTGCAGTGCTGGAATATACATATACAAACACAGATGCCCCTCCCCAAAGTTAGGCATCTGTTCTAAATGCAACCACATAACTCAGCACCGACTTCACAGACGTGATGTGCGGGGCGCACTGTGCACGTGTCCACCCGCCCCATACACCCCCCCCTCGCTACATTCAACACAGTGGTGACACAGAGGCGTGTCACAGCTCTGTGGGTCCTTTCCTCTACCGAACACACCTATAAGCACAACAATGAAGCAAACTCGGCAGCGAAATACGAAAGTCATGTATTTTCACATCACGCGCTCAGTGGTCCTTGGCACCAACATTTCAAATAATAATAGCGATAGTCTGCTGATAAATAACATAACATAACTAAATCCAAACATAAAATACAGGCAAATTAACAACAACATTAAGCAGTTGTCCTAGGATATGGGATCAGTGGCAGGATATTTCCTAAGCCATGCGCAGAGGGGTGTCTGTAGGTTTTACTCCTTCAGGTAGAAATAGTTTCAAAGTCGCAGGCTTTAGAAGTGTGGTTTTGATCCCTCTGTCCCTGGCCAAACATGTTGCCTCAACAAAAGCTTTCCTCTGGGTGGCTCCTTCTTTTGGAAAGTCTGCATGGACATGCATCAAGTCTCCCTGCCATGAAATTGATCCCAACTGTGTGCAAAGCCGTTTCCTTAATGCATGCCTTCACAAAGGAGAAGATCCTTTGCCTTGAGTTTACAGCCTCTGATTTTCCTGCTCTGAATACTACATCCAAGTCATGTTTCTGCAATCCACGAGGAGGCAGGCATTTCCGTAAAATATCCACCACCGAAGCAGTCAGATCAAAGTCAGGCTTCTCAGGAACACCAATCAAACGGCGATTATTGCTTTTTGCCTGCATCTGCAAGGACATATTTCTCATCTGGAGTTTTTTCATTTCCTCCTGCAGTTCTTGATATGCTCTGTAACTGCCCGCAGCTTCTTGCTCCAAACCAGGAGTTCTCCCCTCCACAGTAGTCCCACGGGTTTCCAGGTTAGAAACCTTTCCAGACAAATCATTCAGGGCTGCCTTAACCTCTCCAACATCACTGGCCACCTGCTTCAACAGCTTAAAAACCTCTCCAACACTCGTTGTCTCTTCGTCCACATCACTCAGCTGCTTAGGTTTTTTAGAAGAAGGGGTTTCAGCCGTCTCAATACTTTTTAGCCGTCTCAATCCTTTTTTTTGCTTGACATTATCAACCTGTTCAGGTAAACGAATGGTTAGCGGGGTGCAGGACAGGAGCTGCTCTCTTAAGCGGCTACTCCTTCAGCGACCATTCTAGAATGCGCCGTATAACATGCTAGACACAATTTTAGCTCTGTATAGCAGCAATGCTCCCTGTTTGCCTATAAAAGGACTCAACGCTCTGGGTGCCTCATGCAATCAAGTGTATTCCCAATGCAAGATCCATGTTAGTTTATCATCAATCATTGCACCCAGATATTCATAGCACGAGACATGCTCCCAACATGCTCTGAAGTATGAGTGGCTCCCATCAGCCATCTGGGGCGCTGGCCACTCACGGCCCATAAAGGGCGAACAAGAACCAAATATCACGTTCGCCCCTGTTTGGGAAATGCAAGTGTGTCAGCCGCGCTTTAGTCTGTTCCCAAAAGGCGCTCGGGAATGTGCTTCCTTTTTGCGCATTTCAAAGTGCATCCCATTTGCGGATTCTGACTGCTCACTGAAATACGCAGCAACGCTCCCTTATCTCAACAATAAACTCGTGAGTGGATTCGGAACGCGCGCATCTGTAAGGCACACTTTCCGATTTCCTTTGAGAAAAGGGCACACATTTTTGGGGGCGGAAGTGACGCGATTGCGTCACTCGCGATTGCGTCACTTGCGCCTAACAAGTTTCAAGAACATGCTCCAATGTGTGTATCGTAGCAACGCATATTATGCGGAATGGTGCCAATGGCTGCAGCGCTGATATATGGATTATCGTACGTTGGCCAGGATAATAAGTGACACTCCACTTGGTGAAATGCAACCCAAAGGCATCCCCCACTCGATTCATATCCAAGTGGAAGCAGGTCTTTGGATGTCTAAGCCGCACAGAGGTAGTTCATTGGAGAATACAGTTTCCTACAGACCACTGACTTCACAGGCCTCTGTGCTGATTAGAGGCGTGCAACAAGTTAACCTTGTGTAAGTGTAAAGTTTCTGTGCTCAGAAGATGCAGCCCACCTGTATAAACTGCCGTCTCCATAAGCCGGCTGCGTGCCCACGTTCTTTGCCTCACAATGGCATTCGTGACTGATTGGCTGTGGAGTTTTCCCAACTTCACTTAAGCACTCCCTTGTGCACCCTCTGCTTAAGAAACCCTCTGCCGACCCCACCATTCTGGGAAACTACCACCCTATCTCTATCACTCCTTTCCTGGGCAAACTCCTGGAGAAATTGGCTATCTCTCTTCTTACCCTCCACACTGAATATGCTGGTTGCTTCCACGACCATCGGTCTGGCTTTACCGCATCCAGAGGCACAGAACTGCTCTTCTGAAAACCTGTGAAGACCTGCTCTCAAATCTTGACACTAACACTCCCTCTGTCCTCATTCTTCTTGACCTCTCCTCTGCCTTTGACACGGTATACAATAACATCCTGATCGCACGTCTCTATGACACCCTGGGAATCACAGGTCAGGCTCTGGTGTGGTTAACCTCCTTCCTTTCCGACCGACCATCCCAGGTGGAACTTGGGTCCTTTCTCTCTACTATCACTCTTTCAACCTGCAGCGCTCCTCAGGGTTCTAACCTATCCCCCTGATTCTTCAATGTCTACATGGCTGCCCTGGCACGTGTGATTGCCATCTTCGTCTCGAACTTCCAGTGCTATGCAAATGACACGCAACACTCCTCCAGGCTACCTCCTCTTCCTTGCTCATATCTGACTGTCTGTCCGCAATTCAGTCATGGTGTACTGCAAACAACCTCTGCCTCAATGCCAGTAAGACTGAGATCGTTCGCATTGGGACTCCTGCTCCCGCTTTCCCACTCTCACTGTGGCCGACCTCCCTGGCCCTGCGCCCGCGCCCGCACCCACCTGCAAGGCAAAAAACTTTGGGGTCATCTTCAACTCCAATCTCTCCTTCTCCTTTCACATCTCCTCTCACATCTCAGACATCTCTAAAATGTCTATCAGCTACATCTCTTCAGAGGTACTCTACCTTTTCGCACTTTCCCCCAGCGTCTCACTGTCTCCAGAGCTCTGGTTCTCTCTAGGCTGAACTACTGCCACAGCCTCTTCCTCAACCTCCCTGCTTCTGCCCTGCACCCTCTGCAACTCATCCAGAACAGAACCGTTAGACTTATCCTTGGCCTCAAGCCCAGGGACAGCATCTCTCTGGCGCTGAAATCCCTTCACTGGCTCCCCGTGGCTGCAGGGATCAAGTTCAAGACCCTCCGCATTGTCCACAAGGCTTTCTGGGGCCCGGGACCCACCTATCTACAACGCTGCCAACCCAAATTCTGTCCCTCACGAGCCCTCTGCTCATCTACCTCCAACCTTCTGCAAGTGAGCCGGTTCTCCAAGCAGATCTTTGGAGGGAGATCTTTATTCTCGCCAGGGGCCTCCATCTGGAATAGCCTCCCTGCTGCCCTCCGTCTTGAGCCTGATCTCCTTAAGTTCAGGAAACTCCTTAAGACACTCCTCTTCTCCTGTTCCTTCTCTCTCCCTCTACCCTGCTAACCTCTCTCTCCACTCTATCCCTCTCTCCCTACTTTTCTGCACAGCCTGCTGACTGGCCGGCTGGTGTACCTTAGAGTCTCACAGGTCACTGGCACCCTCACCGGTCCTTTCGCACTTACCTCCGGGCCTTGCACTGGCCTCATCATTACTGCACTTGGTCAATGACCCATGAGAGTGGCATCTCTCAGCACTTTCCCCAGCTTCTGACTGACTGGGCACACTTGGTCCCCCCACCCCTGCACTTGTCCCCCCCTCCCACACCTGTCTGCGCACTTGCACGATGCCTAACAGTCTATCTGTTTTTCCCTTGTCTCCCCTTCTTTCATGGTTGCGCCTTGAGACACTTGTAGATAGGCGCATTACAAATGAACAATAAATAAATAAATGTCCTGACTGCTCAACACCCGAGTTCCCCAATTCCTGGATCATCTGCTTCCTGAACCTTGGGATCTACAGGAGAGCCTGAGACACTATGCCGTATGGAGGGCTCTGGACAAGTGTATGCATGGATTTCTCTTGGCCTCTCAAGCATCCCCACGTGTACAGTACTGCACGCAGCTATCTGTCCCAGCCCTTCCTGCCTCTATGTCACATGCCTGAGTGAAGACTTTACTTTAAGAAATGTACTATGAGCATCCATGGACCCTGGGACTTGAGTGCGCAACAAGACATACACAACAGGTAAACAAATAAGCCCCAAAGTCATATATCGGGGTAAAAATCTAGGTACTTAAGTGAACAGGTGGGTCTTCAGTTTCTTTTTAAATGTCTCTGTGCATTCCAGACCTCTCAGATCTGGTGGAAGATCATTCCAGATCTTGGGGGCAATTGCGGAGAAGGCTGTACTGGCTACTTTCATGGTTCTGCATTTAGGAATAGCTAGGAGGTTCTGAATATTAGATCTCAGTGCTCTGCCATAAGATCTTGCGACCAGAAGCTGATGTAGGTATCCGGACATCTTTCCCCATCTACTCTTTTGTATGATGGTTAGGATTCAAAAGCAAATTCTTGCTTCGAACAGTAGCCAATGTAGAGTTTGTCGGGCCGTTGTGACATGGTCTCTGCGCTTGAGCCCCATTACTACTCTAACAGCTAAGTTCTGACAGACCTGGAGTCTATTCCGACCAGTTATTATCAATGCCAATGTGTAAGCTGGAGCAATAGTCCAGTTTCACCCCGATGATTGCTCTGGCAATCGTTTCCGCATTCTTTTGGGAGAGCAAGGCTCTTAGATGAGCTGGTAATGTTATATAATATGCACAGGATGATACCAGACTGCTTATGTGGGGTTTCATAGTAAGATGCTGATCAAGTATTACTCCAAGGGTTTTCACTTTCTTCAATGGAGCAATCATTTCTGTAGCATATCAGTTGACCCAATTACCATCAACTCCGTTTTGTCTTTATTGAGTGCTAATTTGTCATGAATCATCCATGACTTAATGAGATCAAAGGTCTTGTTGATTTCTGTTTTGTCTAATTCATGAGTCCCAGTCAAGGGGACAACACATTGCGTGTCTTCGGCATAGTTCGTAAAAATCACGCCTTCATGAGCCAACCTGGCAAACAGAGGGGCAGGGAAATATAAAAGCATGGTGAGGCCCATGCGGCTTGGGGTGCCCCACAACTAACACGAATCGGCACAGATTCAGTTTCTCCAAGGAAGACCCCACTTTCACGATTGCAAAGAAAGGAGGTAACACATTGAGTGCCAGGGCGATACGTTTGCAACTTCCTTTAACCTGGTGGACATGATGGAATGTTCCACCAGGTCAAATGCAGCCGATAGATCAAGCAGCATCAGCAGTGAGGCTTCATTCCTGCCCATCCCGGTTAATAGCTTGGATTTAAGCTCAAGGAGCGCGGTCTCAGTGCCAAAACCCACTCGAAAACCCGATTGGTGGTCATTTAGGACAAGATGGGCTTTCAGGTGAGCCGAAATTTGTTCATAGGCCCCACGGTCTAAAATGTTCAATAAAAAGGCATATTGGTGATAGGACAGGCCTGGTTTTTTCAAAATGGGAATCACCCAAGCCTTTTTTTTAGATCCTGAGGAACCGTGCCGGTTTTCAGTGAGGCATTAATACGTTTATATATGGCTCTTAACAAGGTAGGAGGGCATGATTTCATAATCATTGCAGAGTACACCTAATTTTTGCATTGGGTGGATTTGAACTGTTTTATTATTGTGTCCAAGTCCTTCATTGAAATTGAAGTGAAATTAAAAACGGGGATGGAAGGGGATTTCTCAAACACCCACTTTGTTTATTCGATCTCTTAACTTAGGTTGTTATTTTTCTCGGTGATAGTGTTTATGATTTTCTTCAGTTTGTCCTTCAATGCCTGTTGCAACAGATCACACCAGACAAGGTTATCTTTAATCAGTCTTTCAGGAGCGGTATGATTTGTTAGTTCCTGTTACTTTAGGATGCTGAAAAGCCCCTTAGTGACAGACTGGGCATTTCCTGGTATTAAAAAAGCTTTTCTTTGCTTCCAAAATGGCCAATCTATAATTTTTAACCGCACTTTTATAAGTTCCGAGGGCGTCGGCCGTTCTGTGGATTTTCCAGCATAGAAATACTTCAGGGTGAGGGATTTCATGCGTTGTAGTACAGTTGAGAACCATGCATTCCGCTTGCTCTCTACCTTAGGTATTTTTTTTTTAGCGGTGCTAATGTATTTGCAATGTTAATAAGATTAGAGGAGATAGCTCTAGACAATTCCTCAGGGGATTTCAGGTCCGACAGATCGAATAGCGGATGAAGTAAGGGTTCGATTTTATGAGCTGTGATGTTTTTTAAATTACGAGCTAGGACTTCAGTACCACTTCTTTGTTTTATTTTCTTTGGGAACTCAGCAGTCACCGTGATTTCGGCAAAGAAGTGGTCTGACCAGGGACAGGGAGAGAGCAGGATATCCATAGTCTTCACCTTATGGCATGATACCCCGTCTAATGTATGCCCTAGATTATGAGTGGGTTCCAGTATAATTTGCTCGAATCCTAACTCCTCCAAGGCCAATAACATCTCAGACACAGCATTGTCGTCTGTATGTTTTAACCAAAGATTACCCTCTCCCATTATCAGGAAGGTAGTATTGGTTTTCATAAAAGAAAGGAGGAAGCTAGAGAGGTTCGCGAAAAACCCTCAGTTATATTGGGGGGTTTGTACATTAGTAACACATTTATTTATTTATTTATTTATTTATACCGCGCACAACTGACCCTAGGGCTTAAGGGCGCCGACATAGAAACAAATAAGAGAACAATTTACACAGAATCATAAACAGGGGCAACAAAAAAAAATGAACAGATAAAACAGTTATGAAGGTGCCAGGCATTAGTCAAAATTGCTACTAGATCAGGAGATCAGTTCAGAACAATTCTTAGATTGTTAGATGAGGACGAGTCTTGCATTTTTGCAACCTTGTTCGAGAACATGGGGAGATTGCTAGCCCCACAGCCGATAATAATACAGTCAGTGTTATCAATGCAGCACCAATTGTCAATCGTGATTCTACGCAAGACTTTCAGGTCCTTGGTACTAGCACAGTTTGGCCCTAATTTAATGTGGACTCCGCGTTCATATCAATTTTCACACAGAGCGAATCGACCCCATTCATAAAGTGACCCTTGGTTCCCCATATTGTGAGGGACAGCCAATAGATAAGGGCGACGCCCCCACCCCTACTCTCCAGCCTGTCACTTCTGTACATGCCATAACCGTGAGCTATGGCCAAAAGGAGAGATGGCGCAGCTGCAGCATGAGCCCAAGTCTCAGATGTTGCGCACACATCAATGTTATTTTCCACTATTTGAGTGGCAACCTCGACCGCCTTCCTAACATACCTCTTTATACTGAGGTAGGAGGTCATTACGACCCAGGCGGTAAGTACACCAACTTTACCACCATGGTGTAAACTACGTTTACACCATGGTGGATGGCGGATTTACCGCCCCATTCCAAGGTGAGTGGGGCGGTAAATCCCCATTTCCCATTTACCCTTCCCCATTCCCATTTTTGCCCCATAGGGCATAATGGGACTGGGGAAGGCGCTAATTACGGCACCGTAAATTACGGTTATTTTTTGTTAAGGGTTATGGAATTTAGGATAATACAAAACAAATCTTAAATCACATTAATTCAAATGTGATCCTACAGCTTAGTTTAAAAGGGTTTAGAGGTATTGCCCCACATTCCCCCAGGCTTGTTTTACACACATTGGCCCTCATTATAACACCGGCGCTAAACCATGGCGCTATTAGCACCATAGTTGGTGCCGGTGTTGTAACGAGTCCGCCATGGTGGAATGGGGAAATCCCCATTCCACCATGGCCCTTCCCCATTCCCATTTTCGCCCCATAGGGCTCAATGGGACTGGGGAAGGCGTTAAGTACGGTACCGCAAATTGCGGTACCGTAATTAGCACCGAGGTCCCTTTGCGGCACCCTACTTTAACGGCTGGTAAAACCAGCCGTTAAGGCCGGTTCCCGCAAAGGGACCTCGTAATCAGGTGTTAAGGGTTTAACGGCGCCGACACCTTTTACGGCGCCGTTAAACCCTTAAGGCCAGGGTGGTAATGACCCCCATTATGTGGTTCTGGGGGAACTGAGCAGGCAGCTGGTTCACAACTCTGTAAAGAGTCATGTCTCGAGAGATGGTCTGGGAGGGAGAGGAGAGCTCTTTCTAGTGTGGCAAGCCATGCTGCACCTGATGGCTCCTGAATGCTTCTCCTTTGAAACTTGGGAGGAGATTTTCACTGGGCGAACCTCTATTGACTGACTGAATGGCATTGCCATTTTGGTTTCGGGGGTCTAGGGGAGTTTAAAACTGAGACCTCCAAGCAAAGGAGTGGGGGCAAAGTGTAGTGAAATGGGGATGCACAAAATATTGAGGTTGCGTGTTGCGCGCCCATGCAACCAGATGATAACTTCTCAGACTAAAGCTAGAAAAAGCATGCCGTGGGGGAGGTAGAAGTAAAGGACAGGGAGCGTAATTGGGGGTAAAGGAACACGCTTAACATTAAATCGCAAGGGGGCGTGGCTACAAGGGCCATGTAAGAGGAAGTGATCTGGAGGAGCTCCCGAGATCCTGAAATGATCCGGGCGTAAAAGTGCGCAACGATGGGCCGACGACTGCTGACAATACACATGTCGGTGTGTGAATGATTGGGCCACGCTTGGTGAACTTTTGGAAGGTGTAGGAAGAATGGCGGCAGAGATCTGTGCGGAAAGGATAGGAGTGCCGGAGACAAAAGACGATACAAAATGGCCGACCAATGTCCGGAACAAAGGAAGGAGCAGGCCGCACGGTGATCGAGCGAAAGAGGCGTACTGGGTGCGCAGTTGTCATTTGTGCAGAACACAGGTCCTCTGGGTCATGTCGAATAGAACGGTGAGGCCGAAGGCGAAACAGCCCACCCTGGACGACTTCGCTAAGACGTCCCCTGGTCAAGACAATACCAAGAGCAAGGATAAGCCGCCTGCAGGCAGCATGACGACAACGGGCGCTAACCAAGAAGTCCTAGCTGCGATTGCAGACCTAAAGGCGGCCTGGGAATCTAAACTCGAATTAGCCGTCACTGAACTGAAAACGGCACTGGACCTTAAGGCCGGAGAGGTGCAGGAGGATGTTAATCTACTCCGACAGGACGTCAGGGCCTTGGCGGAGCGCACAGAGTCCCTTGAGAAGGAAGTGAGCCCGAATACCGCGGATTGTGCCTCCCATAAGGCCGAATTGCATGCCCTGATACAGAGAGTGGGCAACTTGGAGAGCAGAGCGGAGGAGGCGGAAGGACGCGCTCGACGAAACAACATCCGCATCGTGGGCCTACCGGAGGGATTGGAGGGCCACGATCCCACAGAGTTTATTGAGTCCATGCCCCTGCAAGAGATACCCAGAGGAGCCCTATCTCAAGGATTTGCGGTGGAAAGGGCACATAGAGCTCTAACAAGGAGGCCGCCGCCAGGAAACCCGCCTAGGCCGGTGATAGCCAAAATTCTTAATTACCGGGACCGGGAGAGGATATTGGAACACTTCTGCAAGGGAGGAACGATTATACGAGGAGCGGCAAACATCACGGCCTACCCGGACTATACCCTGTCTGTGCAGCGTAGCCGCATGAACTTTGGGACGGTAAAGCGGCGACTGAGAGAGGCGGGCCACAAATACATGTTACTGTATCCGGCAAAATTGAAAGTTGTACATAAACACAAAACTTTGTTTTTTGAGACCCCGGAGGATGCCATGGGATGGCTTGATGCACAGGGATGTCCCCAGGAGTCAGAAGTTCGGACGGAGAGAGAGCACGGAAGAGATAAGTAATGCACGAGGAAGGTGCCACAAGATGGCGCGGCACGGACCCGTGGGACTTGAATATAGTCATTTGCACAGTCTTCAGTAGAGAAGGTCAGACTATTGCACTAGATGTTATGAGCACTGTAATTATTATTGAAGTAATGGGAGCTTTACAGAGCGGATCTCTTTACCCCACAATAATCTTAGTTAAGTGGCCATTAGGGCGCCTTCACCCTACTGAGCTCTGTGCATTGTTTGGTGCTTGCAGGGCTAGATGTGGGGGTGCCTGAGTTCCGAGAACGGAGCTAGGCAGCAGTTGGGGTGTGTGGTGTTGGGGAGGGGACAGGTGGAGGGAGGGGAGGGAAGTTGGGAATTTGTTGTGTACATAGTTAGGGATAGTTTGAGCTGGTACAAGAAGCTACAAGTAAATATGGAGAGCTGTATCTGTATCACGTGGGCAAGGGGGATTTGCTACACGGACGGCAAGAAGACACTCATGAGCCTTGGGGGACCTTAAGATCGTGACATGGAATGTCAGGGGACTCAACAGTTACTTAAAGAGAAACAAAGTCATGATGTACTTGAAAAGACAGAAGATTGATATTACGTTGTTGCAGGAAACACATTTGACCAGGCAAAAACTGGAACTGGTGGGGAAGAAGTGGAGAAGTACTGTAGTAGGCTCTCCGTATTCTGCCTACGCTAGGGGAGTGCTGGTCTGGGTGGCACCACACGTTCCGCTCCAACTTACACAAGAAGTGGTGGACACTGAGGGGAGGTGGGTCATATTAAAGGCTTTGGTGGAGAATAGAGAGGTGTGCATTATAAATACGTATGCCCCCAACCAAAATACTGCAGCATATTTTAGAACCCTGTGTACTCATCTGGGCGCGTGTATGGGAGGAGCGGTTATCTGGGGAGGGGATTTCAACTGCGTGCTCAACCCAAAGGCAGACAGATCTGATGATAAGATTGATAGGCCCACCCCAGCAGCCAGGGTATTGCAGACATTACTAGACTACTTCGGGTTGGCAGATGGTTGGAGGCTGAAACACCCTAATGAAACACAGTACTCGCATTACTCAGCTCCGCAGCAACTGCATACGAGACTTGATTACTTTTTTGCCACGCCAGATGTGGTGATAGAGACCACCCAAATAGACTATAGAGCGAGGGTCCTGTCGGACCACTCGCCTCTGGTTCTGAGTTGGCAGTACTGCCGCCCCAGGGCGCAGATACCGACATGGCGCCTCCGGGCGGAGGGGCTCCGGGACCCGGTCTTCAGGGAAGATATCAGGGATGCGATCACACAGTACTTTGAGGTAAACACAGGCAGTGTGGACTCAGCGTGCACGCTCTGGGAAGCCTTTAAGGTGGTATTGCGGGGTGCTGCTAAATCAAAAGGCCTACAGGGTGGGGTTCTAACGGAGCTAGAGGAAGCAGAAGAGAAACTGGAATGGGAAAGCAACAGGGCGGGAGGGGATGTGGAACTTGTACTCGAACTACAGCAGAGGTGTGCAGAGCTTTGGGACAGGCTCTGCAACCTTAACTATAAGAAGTATGTTGAGAGGCAACATGCAGGTGGGGATAAAACTGGCCGCTTGTTGGCGTGGTTATATAAGAGCGAAACCCCCAGGCCCCCGATTAGGACAATAACTAGAGAAGACGGGGAGGTGGTTGACACCCAAGAGGGAGTCAACGAGGCAATCTTAGACTATTATAGGTCATTATATGAGGACAGAAGAGGGGACAATCGAGAGGAGATTAGAGAAACTCTAAAAGACATGGAATTACCTAAGGTTAGTGCTGAAGAAAGGGAGGAGCTGGACGCACCGATTATCTTAGAGGAATTGGAGGAGGTGGTGAAGCAGCTACCCACCTGTAAGACCCCGGGCGCGGACGGATTCCCTGGCGAGTTTTATAAAACATATAGAGAGGAAGTACTCCCCCCTATGCTAGAGATCCTCAATGAGTCTTTTGAGATGGGCCGGCTGCCGGAATCACTGAGAGAAGTGTTAATTGTGCCTCTTCCTAAGCCCAACAAACCAGGGCATAGCTGCGGCTCCTATAGGCCTTTGTCAATGTTGAACCAGGATAGCAAGATATTGACGGCGGTCCTGGCCAATAGGCTGCGTAGAGTTATTAGCAAACTGATACACCCGGACCAGACAGGTTATGTCCCCAGCAGAAATATAACCCACAACCATAGGCGACTCCACCGGGTGATTGAAGAGGGAAACAGGAGCGAGGGGGAAATGGCGGTGGTGTCCCTAGATGCAGTCAAAGCTTTTGACTCAGTGAGGTGGCCATGGTTGCTGGAGGCCCTGAAAGAATACGGGATGGGGCCGGGTTATGTTAGGTGGACAAAATTACTATACAGTGAACCACTGGCCAGGCTGCGCACAGGATCGGTGATATCTGAGAGATGGCAACTTAGTAGGGGCACCAGACAAGGGTGCCCCTGGTCCCCGATGTTATACATTCTAGCCCTGGAGCCCCTGGCAGTGTACCTCAGACAACAATATGACATGATAGGTATTGAGGTAGGGGGAGAGAAACATCTAATATCCTTGTATGCTGACGATTTACTACTATACTTGAAATATCCGGAGGAAAATCTTCAATATATTCTAGAGGTTATGGAAAGGTATGCAGAACTGTCCGGCATAGCGGTGAACCCCCAAAAATTGAGCATGTTCCCATTGGGGAGCTACATAGGAGCCCCTCTGGAGCGATTGCCAGTGTTGTCCATACCTTGGGAGGCTGATTCCTTCCGCTACCTCGGAATAGATGTGTACCATACGGTGGAGGAGGAACACTTGCATAATACCGAGGTGGCTGTGGGAAAAGTCCGTACAAGTATGATGTTTTGGGAGAAGTTGTCTCTGGCGATGATGGGACGGGGGGCGATGCTCAAAATGGTGGTCCTACCCAGGCTGTTACATTTCTTCAGTAATATACCATACTTGATACCCAAAAAGTTTTTACTCAAACTGAATAGCATGTGCAGAGACTTCCTATGGCACGGCACTCGCAATAGAGTGGCGCTATGGAAGCTACAGAACTTCCATGATAGAAGGGGCATTAAGCTGCCAAATTATGAGGCCTATTATGTAGCTGGTCAGTTGCAATATGTAACCAAATGGCTTTCTGATGAGGTAACTCCTGAATTTAGGCTGTTTGGACAGGACTGCACTCCGTTTTACCTAAAGGAGATTATCTGGGTGCCTAGACTTGAAATGAAAGAACGCCCGGGTATGATGTTGCTTGGGTGGAGGATGTGGCGCAGAGTATGCCGACTGATGGAGAACCTGTACCCGTGTTCCCCACAGGTGCCGCTAGTCGCCTTGGCTGGGGGAGACAACCAACTCAGAATGATAATCAGGACCAATTGGGAATCGGTCGGGCTGGTCACATTGGGAGATGTATGGCAAGAGGGGATCATTAAGGATTTCGAAGAACTGAGAGAAGAGGCAGGCCTGCACAGAGGCCAATATGTCACGTATCTTAGGCTAGTGCAGATTATTCGTAAAACCTGGCCAGAGACTGTACTGGCGGAGGAGCCAGACGTCCTAATGGGAACCATATATGACATATCAGAAGGAGGGCACGAGATCTCTGGATTGTATGAGATGGTGATGACCCGGGTGGGGAAGGATTTGACTCATTTGAGGCTGGACTGGGAAGCGGAGGTGGGGGCACAGATGTCCGATGGGATGTGGGAGCGTGCTATGGGATACCACAAGAAGGTGTCCAGAAACGCCAGATTGCAGCAGATACAGTTATACATAATGCATAGAGCCTATATGACCCCGAAGAGAATATCTAAGTTTGTAAACGCAGGAAGACAAGCATGCCCAAAATGCGATGAAGAAGACGCTGACATGACACACATGTTCTGGTCCTGCCCAGTGACTGAAGGTTTCTGGGGGGAGGTGGCACAAAAACTAGCAGATAAAGGGGTCAGGCTCAACATAGATACGCCCTGGGCCTGCCTGTTGGTAGGGTTTCCCAGACCACGGAATACTAAACATGTTGGGAAACTGAGGAACCTGGCATATGTGCTTGCAAAAAGAAGGATTGCCATGGGCTGGAAACAGTGCCACAAGCCACAGGTTGAGGTATGGTGGCGGGATTTGCAAAAATGGGTGGAGGCTGAAACGGTAGTATGGCAGGAGGCATGTAGCAAGTGCGGGGAAGAAGAAGTGGGTAATCTGATGGCATGGAGAGTGTTCATAACAGGACTGTTTGGCACAATAATGGATTCTGCAGCTTCGGAAGGAAGCGATACCCGGCCACATGCAGCAGATACAGAATGAGAAACGCAAACAAGCTCTTGAGGGGGGAGGGATTTGGGGAGCAGTAATGCGCATTCATTGATGTTCACGAGTCTGTTGTAAATAATGCTGCAAGTTTGGTTTGTATTGTTTATTTGTTTTCAAAATAATAAAAACTTTAAAAAAAAATAAAACATTAAATCGCAAGAGTGGGGTAAAGCCTTAAGGGATCGTCAGATGCTGAGTTCAGAGTTACCCATCACTCTACCGGGCCTTAAGATTTGCATAAAGACCTATAAACACTACTGCTGATTGTCCACTCATTTGTACCATTCCTGGATGCAGGGCTTCTTGGAAGGCACTGCCCTGAACATGTGACCCGGAAGGGGCTTTTTCTGGATCCCGCGGAAGCTTGAAAAGGCCAGTCTGCCTGCTATGCCACTAGACTGCTTGCCAGATGTGGGAAGGCCAAATCTCAGCAAAGAGTGGGATAGGACCTTGCTTTGATACATGCCTACCTTGCTGTGGAAATGTTTCTCAAACACTAATCACTGTACGGTTCGGTGCACAGAATGATCCAGGGCCAATCTCTAGGCTCCAAATGCCTATGCCAGTGCTTGGGAGTGTACCGTAGGAGCTTACGAAATCTTGTGGTTGACTTGGCCATGGTTGACCGGCAGAGATCCCAGCGGCTTCCGGAAAAAGGCATAACATTGATATTGATATTGATATTTTATTTCTATCGCGCTCATACACAAGTGTTTCAGAGCGTGACAAGGCAAGGGAAGGGAAACCGGGGAGAAGAAAAACAACGATCTTACTAGGCCCAGTGACATTGAGAACGCGCAAGTGCATGGGAGAGGGGGAGGGGGAGAAGTGCATGGAAGGGGGAACAAAAGGAGAGTGCGGAGCGAGGAGGAAAAAAAACATAAATAATAATACATTAATAACATTGGCGCACACCTGGCGCCGTGGACTGATGGAGCTTTTTAGGACCGTCCAGAAGTGGATGACCAAAGGTTACCTGAACGTGTTTCTGACACTGTGGAGGCTTAACCTCGCCCCAGCCCTTGCAAGGACCTTTCTGATAGAGGCAAATCTGGTCATTGTACCCGACTGCGAGTGCTCATAGGTCCGTTAGAAACAGGCCCACATTTTTCTCAGCTTTTACTTTTCCCATCAGATAACATTGTTCCTCATAATATTCCATTCACTTTATATTGGAAATGTTAAAACAATATTTTCTTCTACTGTTTCCTTTGGGGGATTTGCTCCAGGTTTTTTGTGTTAATTTCAGAAACACTTTGGCTTCATATTATGGTATTTAGATAATTAAAATGGGAACTCTTATGTTTTTCTAGGTGTAGATATTAACATTATTTAATTTTTTGCTGGGAATGTTAGTTGAGTTTTAAAGCCTAATTGACTGCTCACGCCTTTTACAAGTACTTTTCAGCTTTGTTCCCGTTACCAAAGGGTAAGACAAAGGATAACATTGGGGTTTGCCGATCAATAACCTCCACCCCCAAAAGGGACGATTTCAACTGGCGGTGCATATATGTAAGGGAATCTGTGCTGGAGGTGGAGACAGAATCAGCAGCACCTACATGCATGGAACATGGAAGAACATGGAATCACCACATACCACAGAACCCGGGTTTTACAGTCTTTAGATGTCACGCCTTCCAGTAGCTGCTTCACGTAGGTATCCTTCAGATCATTTTGACAAAATCGTAGCTCCTCCAGAGATGTATTTGTCTGTAAAGCCGAGGCCAGCTCGCCAAAACACAGGCCTGTGAGGGAGCATTCAGTTAGACTGCGGGAGGAAGAGAGCAAGACATTACAACACAAAACATTAAAACAGATCCAGAAAAGGGCCATTGTAAACAAACCTACTTAGGAACACAGCCATCTAAGCACTGCTGTACAGCAGGGCACAGAAAGGCCTAGAATGAAAACAAACTAAGCTCGAGTTTATTTGAACACATTAAGCATCAGGTGATGAGTGGGGCAACTTTTCAAATGATGTCTTTCCTGCAGAATACAGTGAAAATCAACAAAATGTACCTCTATATTCATAGACCACCATTTATACTATCACTACTGATTGAATCGCACAGCAGTATTAATGTAGGGAGTGATGATGTGCCCTCCCTGAGCCTTGGGGTGTAAAGAGAGTGCTGCAGGCAGCGGTGGTGTGGGAAGGAATTCCTGGACAACGCAGTACCTGGGATACAGGACAGGTGTTTGTCACATGTGCGATTTAACATCTGGACCATATTCCACATACATGATGCACCCGGGCCTGCATGCTCTTTACCCTGGGCCCCCCATTTGGGAATTTCATTTTGGTCTATGCAGAAGAATTATCATTCTCTGCGCATGAGGAGGAGGAGAATTTGAAGGAAGGAGCATAGGGTTTGGAGGAGGGAATGAACAGAAGAATAAAGGAAATGGAGGAGGTTGTATGACAGGGTCAGGGGCTTGACCTTGTCAGGAGGACGAGGGAACCGTCCCAGCCTTGGTTAGTCAACCTACACGGTGTATGCTAGAGCCAATCCTACTCCAGAGGTGGTGAGACACAGTTAGGAACCCCAGCCCCCTGAGTAGGCCTTCTTTGATCATGTGGGTACCACTGTCAATCACACAAATATCTACCAGTCTCTCTTTTAGCCAGAGTTTTCTTCTACCATTTTCGGGACTGCGAGATACAATCCAACACAGCAGCAGCCAAGCCAAATAAAAAGAGGAAAAGAGATGCTGAAAAAGAAGCTCCTGTTCATAGCAACTTCCAACTTACAAGCAGAAGGAAAATGAGGCGCCCGGCGAACACCAACCTCACTGGAGCACTAAGATTGCACAAACACTGGTGAACAACAAAGCGGTGGGGCCTCACATGGGGCCTCATTACAAGTGTGGTGGTCCAGAAACAAGGGTGGCAGTAAGCTGACCGACACCCTTGTTTCCAGACTACCACACTACGAGTTTGCCTGCCGGGGCCGCTGCGCCCGACAGGTCAGACCCTGTCAAGTGCATCGGCCCCAGTAGGTAGAGTTGTCACAGAAGCACCGTCACGGTTAGCAATGGTTCCGGCGCTTCCGTTTCCCCCCTCCCATAGAGTCTGATGGGACTCTATGGCAATAGGGACTTACAAAATCCCGCGCCTGATGTCCCGTGCCGCCGGGACTTGTCGGGTGACACCTCCCATTCCTCGCTGGCGGCTGATCGGGTGCTGGGGACCATTGGGACCGGGCCTTGTGGCATCCTCTTCTGAATCTCCAACACCACGGTGTGGAGAGTTGACAGAATGTCCAGAGACGCATCTCTTGGCTGAGCTGGCCATCTGAATGTGAGAACAAGTAAAAGTCCTGCGTATAGTCTGGGTGCCGAACGAATGACTTCTTTTAAATTGTCAAACTGTTTGATCATGTCTGCCGTCCACTGTAACTTATGATCCTTTGTTTTTTGTGCTTCCGTAAGGGCTTTCAAAAGTGGACTTGATTATGCCGCGGAATCCAAGATCCATGCCGTACAGTAATTACACAGGCCCAGAAACGTCTGCATTTCTTTAACTGAGGCGGGTCTGGGGTTTGCGTGTACTGACGCTGCCCTATCTGGCAGTATCCTTTTACCATTTGCTGATATGAACTGTCCCAGATAGAGAACTTCCTGTTGGCAGTATTGCAAATTAGCCTCGTCAACCTTGTACCCTTTAGAGGCCAGCAATTGTATGAGTGCTATAGAATCCCTTTGGCAGTGCTGTTCACTGTCACTGCACACAAACAGATCGTCTATGTACTGAATAATCGTGCTGGGCAGCTGAATATTCCCTAAATCAGTGTGCAGTATCCTGTTAAATATGTTCTGGCTCTCGCAGTACCCCTGAGGTAACCTAGTATGTTCAAACCACATCTGGCCCTGTGTAAATGCCGTGATGAGGTACCTCAACTCAGGATGGAGTGGAATCGAGAAAATGCATTTTTAAAGTCCACTACAGTGAAGTATGTGGCTTCTTTGGGGTTGCTGCATAAAATTGTCGCAGGATTCAGGATGAATGGAAATTCTTTCTGTACCACATCATTGAGGGGGCGTAAGTCCTGGATCATTCTCCATTTGCCCTCTGTTGATTTCTTGACAGGGTATATCGCTGTGTGACACAGAGAAATTAATGGGACAATTACCACCTGGCCCAGTAGGATGATAATGGATATTGTTTTGCCCTGGGCAGCACCGCACCTGGCTTCAGTGTTATACGCACAGGGGTCATGTCTTTGAGTAGTCCTACATCGTGTGGATTTGTAGTCCAGAAATGTGACGGCACGTGTTGCAAGTCTTCGTCAAGAAATAGAGGTGGGGTTAGTACTGCCATCAGGGGGCAGTGCACCCTTCGGTAGAGTATCATTATGCCACAGGGGATAAAAATATCTGATATTATCTCACAATCTTTATCATCGTTCTCAAACAACTTGTCATCCGTCACTTGGTTTAGCTGTACTGTTGGATCTATACAGAGCATTGTGCGCCACTCACACCCATCCCTGTCAATTCCTAACACGACAACCCTCTTGTCAGAGACCAACAATCCCTGTAAATCCAGCAACAATATTGTTCCCGCCACCACCTCCGGTGACACAGCTGAACGAAAGATAAAATCTGTGGACACTCATCAACACTGTTTAGCAATCTGAGGCACAGCCTCCACGAGCACAGTAATACCATAAATGAACATGTCAGGGTCCACGGGAGCCCTGCGGACAACCACCTTCCATGTCATTATCAACATCGCTCTTATAACACACATCCCAGGCGTGGAGCAAACTATACTGCGATCTGTAAATTATATTGTCATGTTTAATTTGCTGAGCAGGTCCCTGCCCAGTAAATTAACAGGGGAACTTTCGGAATATAGTAAGGGTGCCCGTACTACTTTTCCTCCCACCTTTATGTCCAGCTCCTCGGTGTATGGAACCTTGGAAATAGCCCCAGAGAATCCATGCGCATCAAGATATTTTCCTGATAAGGGAAAATGTCCCTCTATGATACATGATTTAGTTGCACCTGAGTCCACCATAAATATGAACTGTTTGTTTCCTATCTCCGCCTCCACCAAAGGTTCCTCTTCAGGGTGGATGGTCGTTGACAGGACCGGACACGCAAGTGCTCTCTGTGGGCTGTCCTAATCAGGATATGTGATCATTCCAGGGAACGCAAAGGGGTTACCCCCCATCACTACTGCTCCTCCAAAGGATGCGGTAGCCCAACTCGGTAACCTGCTCTTACTGGGGCAGCGCCGCCCTGCTCCTACTGTGGCGGATGCCGCACTTGCATGTCAACTGCTTGAGGCTGCTGATTATATGTTTGGTGTTGTTCCTGCGGATACCCTTGGTTCTGATATCCTTCACCCTGTTGCGGATACCCTAGTCCTTGGGGCCCTTGGCCCTGCTGCTGTGACCCGCAATTATACACCATTACAGACTTGCTCCTGCATTCCCTTGCAAAATGCCCCCACCTTAAACAATTCCAACATTGTGATGGTCCCAACCCACCCCCTCTGGGTCCAAACTTCCCCCCTCTTGCTCCTCAGAACCCCCCTCTTCCTTGCTGCTGTCCTCCTTGTTGCCACTATGGGACAGGATACTGTTGCCCACTGGCCCACTGTCCTTGTCCTCCCTCAGTCCAGAGCGCAGCAATAGTGGCGCTCACGACCTGTTGGGTGCTCTCTGTCCACTCCACCTGCACTGGCGTCAACACAGGCACCTGAACAACAAACTTTGCCAATTTCTTTTCTACCAATTACACTTCCTCTGCCTGATGCCTTTGGCTGTTTCCCTTTCCCGCTCCTTGATCCTTTTACAATGGTGCAATATTATATTGTCTATCTCTGGCCACTCCTTTGCTTCAATACCCACAATCTTATTTAGCGCCTTCTGCACTTCCTTTGGCAAGCCCTGTTTCACAATAAAATAGGAAAATGGTATTGAATGATCCCACGGTCCTCCCGTTTCAGCTCTTCACATCCCTTGCAATTTAAGAATACATTTAGCTGGGTCCTCCTCGTTGGCCATAGTACGCTGCATCAGGGAGTGTAAATCAAGGGAATCTGGGAAAGCCCTTCGTAGTGCGTCCCATACCTGTGCTCTAATTCCATTAAATGATGCTCCATCGTGTGCATCGTCTCCCAGGGTTATTCACAGATATCCAACCCTAACCCACACTTCCCCAGCCTGGTCCCCAATTATAGCAACCTTCAAACTCTTGATGTCCCCTATTTCCAGGGTCACCCCTGCCGTTTGGTTTTCAAACTCATATATCCACTTGCTCGCCCCTGCTGTGAGCTGTGGGAGAGCCTTAATCAAATTGTTTTTATCCATCTGGGGCCAGGGTGCATACTGTGCCCTCCCTGCCCCATAATGTATGATGGGCATCTGCCTCTTCGCCCCAGCTCCCACACCCTTCTTCATCACTCCTCTACTCTTTACCAATGCCATCCGGCCAGCCCTATTCCTCAAATTGCCCCCTGTGAACCTTCTACTTGGGGGGGCACTCAACTGACTCTTCGCCCTTCTCTTCTCCTTCACTCTGACCCTCATCAACTGTATCATTGTCCTCCTCCCTCACATTGTTTCCCAACGCTGTATTGTCCTGTCCAAGACTCGTCCACTCACCCTTGTTTCCCTCCTTCTCAACACATACATGTCTTAATCCCAAAGTATCCATCCTAAGCAGTACCTCCCCTGACCTCCATTCTCCTGACCCTTCTCCCAACACCCCTAAATCACTCAATGCTCTTGGGGATGTCTGTATCATGTTCAATTCTGTTAATAATCCTGCCAACCTATCTTCAAACTCCCTTGACCGGAAACCTGCGGATGCCGATACTTCGGGCGGGTGTATGTATGGAGGTGGGAGAGCGGTAGCCTGTGGTATTACTGGTGCTGAAGGGGTCCCTACCAAAATGGGTACATAGATTGGATTTGTGTACCCGTCTGCAGGATACGCTGCCAAAGGATATAATCCCCTGTGTTCCACAGGCGCCCCACCCTCTCCTTCTCCCCTCCGGCACCTTCTATCGTTCTGTATCTGTACCACCGCTCCGTCCACTTGGTCTTATGTGTCTTCAAACATGCGCCAGAGGTCTAAGCTTTCTTTTCTCTTCTATAGCTGCTTCCCCTTATACTTAGCTACTGAAAACGTGGACATGTGTTCCAAGATGCTCTTATTGTGGGACCCCTGCTCTGTCCACGGGCAGGGCATTCCCCCTCCTCCTGCCTCCGCGATCCACTGCTTATGGTATTTCTCCACCCATCACGATACAGTGGCAGGGCCTTGTACATATACTCTATTGGTGTTCCTCCTCCCATGCTAGTGGTGTCTATCTCTTACTGACCCCGCAAAGCCCTGTTAACGTGGCGTGCACGCTGCCAATTGCCTGCGACAAAAAAAAAATCAACCCACACCCTTTTCTGTCCCCCTTCCTTGCGCACACACTGCACTCCACAAAACCATCCAATGCCACACCACACCGCGACCCACACAACTACCGCCCCTCCTAGGTCCTGTTCTTTATACAATAGAACACGAATACAATACTCTAAAATAACAAGCTAAAATAACCACTACTTGTTCCAGGTCTACTCCTTATCTGAGACCATTACTTTTATTTCCGTATTCCTCCTTTAAATAAAATATTTTATTGTGGTACCACCTTCCCTGCCCTTCCGAGGAGGGGCTCCCTGCCTTACCTTTGCCTTAGCTTTGCCATACCTTGTAATACCTTACCAGCACAAACACCAATATGAAATAACACAAACCACACCCAGTCACATCAACGAACTCGCACTCCACATGTTCACACCTCTCACACTTCCCCATGCATCTGTGCCCTACTTGTTATCACTTACAAGAGTCTACTCACATGTGCATGCTCACCTGAACTATTCTGTCACAGGGTTCCAACACCGGCCCGCACTCTCCTCAGACCTGCGCCCTGCTTCAAAGAGAAAAGACGACTTCTCTTAAAATGTCTCCTGCTAAACGACATGTAACGTGTATTTTCGAGACCAGTCACTGTAGGTGGGTGCGGCTCCTTCTGGAGAAGCAGCCTGGAAGCCTCTGGCAAATACGAGCGGCGCTGGGATCACGTTGGGGTCACTAATTGAAGGCAAGTCCCTGAACGCTCACACCAGAGTGAACACAACCTGCTAGGGAAGAAAGGCCCAGGTGATCTTGTAAGGGTAACAGGTTTTAATCTCACACACAGATGAGAGCAATAGAAAAGAACTCTGCTGCTAAGAACGTTCTACCGAAAAGTAGTGCAAGCAGAATCTTATAAAGGAAAACTTCCTCATAGATGACGCAATATATACAATAAAAACCTGCGCGGCTGGTTGGTGTGCGCCTATTCATGATCCGCTTGCTCTAAAAGAGATGCCTGGTCATTCGTTCCAGCCCAGTCGGTCCGTCTTCCATCACATGGGTGCTGCAGTGATCATCTTCTTCTCACGTCGAAGTTCAAAGAACAAATTAACTACACTCTAACATAATGCTACTTTATCACTATACTGTGCACCTGGCAGGCCTCAAGACGGGCACAAGGGAGGTTCTGGGGCACTCTAACCTTCACACACACACATTTCACTAACTCCCCTCCGCGCCATCCAGCTCAAAGGTCTCCAACTTTGTTATGAACTATAATTTATCCCTCCCAGCACCTCGCAATACAAATCATACGATTGTCACTCAACGATGTGCCCTGTCCATCCTCTTTGAACATTTCAGGACTTGTTACTTTGAGGTTGGTGGTCAAAGGGCACCTGGTGCCATGGAAGTCAGGGATCTTAAGGTTTAGTCAATTATATGGGCTATAACTCGTGGTCGCCTGGTGATGAGCCGGGTCATGCTTTGCCCAGTGTGAGATAACATGCACACCACACGCCGGTCTGCGATCACAGCCTTGTAGGGCACATTACTCTCAAACATCTCTGCAACACAGTAGTACAATGAAAAAGCACTGTGTTGGTTGGGGGTCTGGGCTGTCCCCATGGGATCTCGGGCATGGCTGGAGATTTCCCTAGTCTTGCAATTTAGGACTAGTGCATGCAATGCCGTACTCACTGCGCAGGCCTTACCTTCTACCTACGATTACTCATATCTATGGAAAATAGCAATGTTGCTTGCGCCCTGCACTACGTGGGTTTGATTATATTTCATTATATTGAAGTGGGGTCGTTTCTATTGGGAGGTGGTCCTTTCACTGTCCCCCTGCCCCCTGGCCCATCATAGTGCTTTGAATGCCTCTCGCATCACTCTAAAGCACTTAAGGTTGTGGGACGGGGCTGCCCCCTCCCCAACAACATTTACAATTGCAATAACTGTGCTTATCAATCTTTTCATTGCAGGTTCACAACACTCAAAAGTTTATGAAGGGTATCCAGTGTGTGTGTTTGGCTGGTCTAGGGAGGTTTTAGGGGTTGCTTTCTCACCATCCAAAATATGTTCCCCACTGCTCTGAAATAACTCTGCTTAGCAAGTGCTTTTGAAAGAAATGGCAATAGGCCTGATGTTAGGCCAGCAGCCACCATCAGCCAAACACCTCCAACATCAGTCAGACACTTCCACTCATCATAACCTGCATAAGTCGCTGTGTCGACCATTCACTGCATCAACCAATCACCCCCTCCATCAAGTGTCATCTATACCAGCTGTACCTCTGCAAATCATAACCTAGCCAAATCATTTGGTCAAAGAGCCATCCATTCAACCAATCATTGCCTTTACCATTCAACGTCTCCACCATTTATGGCCTCCACCTAGTCCTCACCTCCAAGCAGTCATCACCTCTAAGCAGTCCTCACCTCCAAGCAGTCATCACTGCCACCCATTCATCACCTCCACCCAGTCATCACCGCCACCCATTCATCACCGCCACCCATTCATCACCTCCACCCATTCATCACCTCCACCCATTCATCACCTCCACCCATTCATCACCGTCAACCATTCATCACCTCCACCCATTCATCACCTCCACCCATTCATCACCGTCAACCATTCATCACCACCACCCAGTAATCATATCTATCAGATCCTCTCCTCCAACCAATCCTCTCCTCCTAGTCACCAGAACCATGAGTCATATCTGCATTGTTATTATCTCCACTGTTTATTTTCATCACTAATCTTCACCAACACCAGCCACTCTTCTCATAATTTGTGGAAAATACCATTTAATGTGCTGAAGTATCGAGTCTACTTGAACAATTATTGGAAAATCCACACTTTACTTTACTTTAATACATTTATATAGCGCGGCCATAGACCCGAAGGCGTGAGGGCGCTACATGACATATACAACGAATAACAAAAAGTGGAGAATCCAGTAAACAACACCACAGGAGATAATATGTTGGAGACTGTTTCCATTATCCACAGAGTGATATCATAGAAGCCCAGGTAGTGAGAAGATCCTGGTGTCTGAAAGCAGATTGCAAGACAAAGAACATATTCTCTGGTCTATATGCACACATGTATGAGAGTGGCAATAGGGGACTGTGGATGCAAAGTGAGCATGAGGCAAGAGCCAGACAAAACTAATACTTAGAGTAGGGTATGAGAAGCAAGTCTCAGCTAAAATCAAGACAACCACCCACGAGTCAACGACAAGCACTTACCAAGTGGGTGAGATGTAATTCTGGGGAACAGCCATAAGCCAAGAATGTGTAATACTTACTCCAAAGTCCGTACTCCGCAGCGAGGGTCCTTCAATCCGGCACACAGCTGTATGATCCCGGAATCTGCCAGTTCGTTAAAACTTATGTCCAGATCCCTGAGGCACTGATTGGCACTGAGAACAGAAGCAAGATCTGTGCAGCAGGAACTTGTGAGCGAGCAGTACCCTATCCTGCATGGGAGAAAGACATGGATAAATAAACAAAACATTTCCAAATTCTCATGAGCGCCTTCAGTGGCCACCAATTAACTTTCTATTGGAGTGGGGGTGCGCTCCACATGTTCACAAAATGCTTGTGGCTGGATTGGACCTATGGCAGCCTGTATACCCACAGAATCCATTGCAGATGAGTTTAAGCAATTGTCATTGGGTCTTCGCAGGAATTCCATTTTGTTTGTTTACATTTTACATTACACACAAATTTACAATTCAAGTTGCAGGCAAATAAAATGAATTTCCCAGATGGAGCAATTCTTTGGTCAAGTGGCTGAGCTGGGATTTGAACTCAGATATGCAGAGGTCAGTACACCCAGTAAAGTACATATTGTGCAATTACAGTCCTTTCCTCCTCATCTGTAGATCACTGTGCCAGATTACCGGGCATGGATATCATTTAGCCCTGAGTGTAGGTGAATACAAACACTGAGGAGCTCATTTTCTATAGTGGTGTAAGGCTTTAACACCTTCCATTCACGCCATGCCACATTTTCAATCATTTGTATAGCAGAGAGGAAGGGTGGAACGCAACTTGGATTTCCACCAACTTCCTTCCTATCAGCCATACAAATGCACCAGCATTTGTGCTGGCATTGATTTTCTGGAGATCCCTATGGAGTCCACCTGCTTTGTGCATCAGCAAAAGCAGACAGACTCCATAAGGATCCATTGAACACACTGCCTGCCATGCCCCCATGTACAATTACAATTAAAGCCTGTCCGACATGCCAGGCAGTGTTTACTCACTTTTCACGGCGGAATGCAATGGTGCAGGGCAAAAGATGGTGTAGACGTGTGCATGCCGCCTTTTGCCCTGCACTTTTTCACTCTGCCGTACAAATGATGAAATGTCAACACGTAACAGCTACCTGCCATTATGTGTTGACAATGACACTTTGGAGTAACATGAGCTCCTGAGGGTTGCAAGCTAATTAGCAAGGTTGCTCTGTCACAATAGTACAGCCAATGCCCTGCATCTGGATCCCACGAGAGAACAGGCTCCACGGCGCACCAAGAGACAGTACGTGTGCTTCAGAAGCTCACAATGGAATAACCTTTTTCTATAGGTGGCCCTCGGGTGAACTAGTGGACACAGTCCTTATGTTGCACTTTGTCCATCATGAGATGCACCTACAGGACATGTACTGTTTCACTTAAAATGATAGATTTAGTTCTCAACACCCAACGACTACACCTATTGCCACATTATCACAAGAGTCCTTACCACATTCACATATTTTCTGCATTGTTAAAGAATATTTTGCATCTAAGTTGTGCTGCAAATCTTTGCCTGTACGAGGTAGCCACACTTCAATGCATTCGCTCGGCTAGATAAATGCTTATGGACATTTAGGATGGGAAAGGCCTTGTTTAATCTCAACCATATTTATATCAATGATGTGCGGATCCCTCACTGTAATGACTACTGAAAGTGAAAACAATAAGAGGTGGCACAGCAGAGAGATAGGGGCGGGAGGTGGGGGGAATATTTGGGAAGAATGATACTAGGGCCAACAGGAAAGAATGTATATAAACAAATCCTTCTGGTGAGAAATACAGAATGGCCCAGAAGTCTTTAGGAATGAGTGGAAGGACACAGGAGGAGAATATACCCAATACAAGTGCTCAAACAGTATATGTGAAGGATACAAGACGTGAGAGATGATTTTTAGCCTAGCTTGATAGGTGTTAGGCAGAATCCAGTGCAGTTCCCTTAGGGAGCACTAAACCAAATTAGGACTACAGGTGAGAGCAATAAATCCCCTTTGGTATCAGTCTGTACCACAAAGATTTACAGGGTAATTCATAGAATTTCGCAGAAAAGTGTCGCAAGCGGCTGGCGCTGAGTGTCCGTGTGCGATTGTCTGCGCCAGGCACGTGCGCTAAAACCGATTTCCGCGCACAGCGTATTCATGGATTTTAGGCTCCCAAACCAGCCGTGGCGCAGAGTATCGCAGCGACCCTGCAGCAGCGCCAGTAACGCCCCCAAGAACGCCCTCGCGCAAGGAAAAGCCATCAAAATCGCTAAATCATCGCAAAGGGCTGCGCTAACCCTGGACCAGTTTACAGGGCTGCCAAACAAGGAACGCAAAGCGGGTAACGTGCATATCAGGGGTACGCGTGAAGTTATACACGCGATTAGCCAGGCTGCCAGGGTACGTGTATTTCAGGGGTGCGCGGGAAGTTCAACACGCGATAGTCCAGGGAATGTGTATTACAGGGGTACGCAGGAAGTTCAACACGCGATTGTCCAGGGAACGTGTATTACAGGGGTACGCGGGAAGTTCAACACGCGATTGTCCAGGGAACGTGTATTACAGGGGTACGCGGGAAGTCTTACATGCGATTAGCCAGGGCACGTGTAATACAGGGGTACGTGGGAATTTTCACACGCGATTTGGCTGGGTACGTGTATTACAGGGGTACACAGGAAGTTCTACACGCGAATCGGCTGGGTACGTGTATTACAGGGGTGCGCGGGAATGATCACACGCGATTTGGCTTGGCACGTGTATTACAGGGGTGCGTGGTAATGATCAGACGCGATTTGGCTTGGTACGTGTATTACAGGGGTGCGTGGGAAGTTCTACACGCGATTGGCCAGGGTACGTGTATTACAGGGGTACGTGGGAATTATCACACGTGATTTGGCTGGGTACGTGTATTACAGGGGTACACGGGAAGTTCTACACGCGATTCGGCTGGGTACGTGTATTACAGGGGTGCGCGGGAATTCTCACATGCGATTTGGCCAGGTACGTGTATTACAGGGGTGTGCGGGAATTATCACACGCAATTAGGCTGGGTGGGTCCTCACAGGTGTTCCCTGTACACCCTCCACGGCGCGAGCAGGCAGCCCACAAAACAGGGGACTACCCTGCACACCTGCTCATGTCCCCCTGCACCCCCAGCCCCCAGCAGTGCAGGGGCACCCTCCACCAGGCCCCCACTCATGTCTCCTACCACCCCCACCCCCCTGCCACCATGGGCAGCCCCCACCAGGCCCCCACTCATGTCTCCCACCACCCCCACCCCCCTGCCACCATGGGCAGCCCCCACCAGGCCCCCACTCATGTCTCCCATCACCCCCACCCCCCAGCAGTGCAGGGTCAACCTCCACTAGGCCCCCACTCATGTCCCCCTGCACCCCCACCCCCCAGCAGTGCAGGGTCACCCTCCACCAGGCCCCCACTCATGTCTCCCACCACCCCCACCCCCCAGCAGTGCAGGGGCACCCTCCACCAGGCCCCCACTCATGTCTCCCACCACCCCCACCCCCCAGCAGTGCAGGGTCACCCTCCACCAGGCCCCCACTCATGTCCCCCTGCACCCCCACCCCCCAGCAGTGCAGGGTCACCCTCCACCAGGCCCCCACTCATGTCTCCCACGACCCCCACCCCCCAGCAGTGCAGGGTCACCCTCCACCAGGCCCCCACTCATGTCCCCCTGCACCCCCACCCCCCAGCAGTGCAGGGTCACCCTCCACCAGGCCCCCACTCATGTCTCCCACCACCCCCACCCCCCAGCAGTGCAGGGTCACCCTCCACCAGGCCCCCACTCATGTCTCCCACCACCCCCACCCCCCAGCAGTGCAGGGTCACCCTCCACCAGGCCCCCACTCATGTCCCCCTGCACCCCCACCCCCCAGCAGTGCAGGGTCACCCTCCACCAGGCCCCCACTCATGTCTCCCACCACCCCCACCCCCCAGCAGTGCAGGGTCACCCTCCACCAGGCCCCCACTCATGTCTCCCACCACCCCCACCCCCCAGCAGTGCAGGGTCACCCTCCACCAGGCCCCCACTCATGTCCCCCTGCACCCCCACCCCCCTGCCACCATGGGCAGCCCCCACCAGGCCCCCACTCATGTCTCCCACCACCCCCACCCCCCAGCAGTGCAGGGTCACCCTCCACCAGGCCCCTACTCATGTCTCCCACCACCCCCACCCCCCAGCAGTGCAGGGGCACCCTCCACCAGGCCCCCACTCATGTCTCCCACCACCCCCACCACCCAGCAGTGCAGGGTCAACCTCCACCAGGCCCCCACTCATGTCCCCCTGCACCCCCACCCCCCAGCAGTGCAGGGTCACCCTCCACCAGGCCCCCACTCATGTCTCCCACCACCCCCACCCCCCTGCCACCATGGGCAGCCCCCACCAGGCCCCCACTCATGTCTCCCACCACCCCCACCCCCCAGCAGTGCAGGGTCAACCTCCACCAGGCCCCCACTCATGCCCCCCTGCACCCCCACCCCCCAGCAGTGCAGGGTCACCCTCCACCAGGCCCCCACTCATGTCTCCCACCACCCCACCCCCCAGCAGTGCAGGGGCACCCTCCACCAGGCCCCCACTCATGTCTCCCACCGCCCCCACCCCCCAGCAGTGCAGGGTCACCCTCCACCAGGCCCCCACTCATGTCCCCCTGCACCCCCACCCCCACCCCCCAGCAGTGCAGGGTCACCCTCCACCAGGCCCCCACTCATGTCCCCCTGCACCCCCACCCCCCAGCAGTGCAGGGTCACCCTCCACCAGGCCCCCACTCATGTCCCCCTGCACCCCCACCCCCACCCCCCAGCAGTGCAGGGTCACCCTCCACCAGGCCCCCACTCATGTCCCCCTGCACCCCCACCCCCCAGCAGTGCAGGGTCACCCTCCACCAGGCCCCCACTCATGTCTCCCACCACCCCCACCCCCCAGCAGTGCAGGGTCACCCTCCACCAGGCCCCCACTCATGTCTCCCACCACCCCCACCCCCCAGCAGTGCAGGGTCACCCTCCACCAGGCCCCCACTCATGTCCCCCTGCACCCCCACCCCCCAGCAGTGCAGGGTCACCCTCCACCAGGCCTCCACTCATGTCTCCCACCACCCCCACCCCCAGCAGTGCAGGGTCACCCTCCACCAGGCCCTCACTCATGTCTCCCACCACCCCCACCCCCCAGCAGTGCAGGGTCACCCTCCACCAGGCCCCCACTCATGTCCCCCTGGACCCCCACCCTCCTGCCACCATGGGCAGCCCCCACCAGGCCCCCACTCATGTCTCCCACCACCCCCACCCCCCAGCAGTGCAGGGTCACCCTCCACCAGGCCCCCACTCATGTCTCCCACCACCCCCACCCCCCAGCAGTGCAGGGGCACCCTCCACCAGGCCCCCACTCATGTCTCCCACCACCCCCACCCCCCAGCAGTGCAGGGTCAACCTCCACCAGGCCCCCACTCATGTCCCCCTGCACCCCCACCCCCAGCAGTGCAGGGTCACCCTCCACCAGGCCCCCACTCATGTCCCCCTGCACCCCCACCCCCCTGCCACCATGGGCAGCCCCCACCAGGCCCCCACTCATGTCTCCCACCACCCCCACCCCCCAGCAGTGCAGGGTCACCCTCCACCAGGCCCCCACTCATGTCTCCCACCACCCCCACCCCCCTCCCACCATGTGCAGCCCCCACCAGGTCCTCACAATCCCCAATCATGTGCGTAATTGTCAGCCTCCACAGCCAAAAAGCCCTACCAAGTAACCCATTCACCCACATGGAAATGAAAACACATGTTACACCCCCAATGTTCATGAAGCAAATGAACCCATGTCCGTCACACACAGATTTTCATGGGAAAACACACAACATGACATGCATGAAACCAATGAGATGAAACCACACAGTGAACAATGGAAAAAAAAATGTATTGGACAAAAATACGAATGGTAAAGAAAGAAAAATAACTACAATGTAAATGTGAAAAAATAAGCTGCATGTCCGCATAAAAACACAAAAGTAGAAAATCAAATCCATAAAATTTTGTCCAAAGTGAAATGTAAAAACTCTCCATGCAACAAAGAACTATGTACAAAAATAACAAGGGTCCATCATCACAACTGAACTAAGGAAACCTCCTAAAAAACCTACCTAAATATCAACTATATACAAAAAGTGGAGCAGTGTCCGTCGACTCCAAATCATAAGAAAAAACAAAGGAAACCTAAAACTAAAGAACTATATACAAAGGCGGCGGGCAAGTCCAGCGGCTCACTCCGTGGTGTTCCGGGCCAGGGCATCATTGAACTCCTGTTTGATGTCCCGGAGGCGGTCCAGTTCCATGGCCCCGAGGGTCCGCAGGGACGACGCCGTGTCCTCCTCCAACCCCCTGCGGATTGCCTCGAGGCACTCGGCCCGCCTCAGGGCCCTCCGCATGGAGTTCTCCGCCCTGACCATTGTGAGCCGCGCCTCTTCCGCCCGCCGCCGCTCCGCACCTATGGCGTGGCCCAACCGCTGCCACACGGAAGACACTCTCTGTCCTGGGTCCTCCTGCCCTCCGGCCGATGCCTGCCCCTCCGATGTCGAAGGCCCCGAGCCTTCATGGCTCCCACCATGTTGCTGCTGCTGCTCTGCCTCTGCCCGTGCACTGCCTCCTGCTGCCTGCACATCCTCCGCCGGCTGGGGTGCAGTTGTTGATGTGGCCACCCCTGCTGGACGTCCGACTCCCGACTGTGGCAGGGATGCCTCCTCCACCAGCCTGGCCGCACTGTCAGAGGCAGCTCCACAGGGCACCCAGGTGACTGATGGGTGGGAAGATGGCACAGAGGACGACTGGCGCGTAGGGGGTCCAGTTGAGGAGGGGGTCGGAACAAGCCCCATCAGACGGAGGAATCCGGTCTGGGTGACCTGTCCCAGCAGGCTGACGTGGTCAACGAGCCATTCGAGATGACGTGCAGTCTCTCCATGAAAAGACTGCAGGTCACCTCGCATGGCCCGTTGACGCAACGCCACACCAGCCAGGACAGGCTCAACCCGGACCTGGATAGCCACGTCCGCAGGCAGAGGAAGGCCAGTTGACGTCAGCTCATCCCCTGCCTGGAAACGGGTCTGGACGTAGGCATCCCTGCTGGTGCAAGATGATGCAGGGACAGGATTGGGGACAGGATTGCACACAGGCACCTCCGCGGCGGCCTGTGCTGCCTCCTGTCCCTGGTCCTGGACTGCACCACTAGCACCAGTGGGATCCCCACCTCCAGACCCCGTCTCTGGTGCTTGCACGGCCTCCTCCTCCACCAGACCCCCCACCAACCTGGATGACTCCGTGCCATCTTCCCCTGTTGGGCCCTGTGGGGTCCCAGCTGCCCCTTCTGCTGCCGAGGAGTCCAACTCCAACCTCCGCCTCTTGGACCTCCCCCCGGCAGCTGCGGCCTGGAACGTGGCACCGGACTCCTCACTCCCCGACGAGATGACAACACGGGAGGGGAGCCGGGCCTTGCGTCTCCGGCTGGCGGTCGGATCCCCGCCGCTGTGCTCCACAGCACCTTCTCCGCCCTCTTCATCAGTTGACGCTGCAGACAGGGAGAAACAAAACACAGGCATCAGGGCACTGTACAATGGACACATACACACATGACAGTTGCACATGAGTGGCATTGGCAAACCTCAGACATGTCATCACAATCCCCAACACACATGTCATTGCAACTCGCACACATGAGCCATACCACAGCCATATCGCAACTGCCACCACCATCCATACACATACAACAGCATGAGCAGCCAAAGGTGACCCAGACATCACATGCAACACAGGAAGTGCACCACACATGTACACACACCACCACACTTGCATGCATGTGTACACCTCTGCCAAGTGTTGCACTGTTCAGATGGGCATCCATGTCACATCTGCCAATCAGGCTTACACATACCGCAGTCACATGCATCCATGTTGCATCACTGTTGCACCCTTGTCAAATACACACACATGCACATGTACACAGTGCTCATACATGCAGCCCAATACAACATACATGCGTGACATCACGGACATGTCTACTTACATACACATACATACAAACATGTGTGCACGCACAACTGCATTTGCCATGCAAGCCTACACACACAAGCACCATCCATGTCTCACACATTACAGCCCTCGCATGTATCAGCCCCACGGCCATGTACACCCCCACCCATACTCGACCCCATACAAACAGATGTGCAACCTGCACAATACCGAATAATCACCACACGCACTACTCACAATCAGGATGCATGTACACTCACCGCTCGACTCCAGACGGGTCTGCTTCTCCAGGACCTGGACGTGGAGCGCTGGGGATATGCGTTCCAGGACCCCCATCTGTTCTTCCGACAAGTGGCCCCGGCGCCCCTTGGCATCCGCTGCCTTCAAGAGGCGCCGGGCCTTGTTCAGGGTCCTGGACCTGAAGTCCTCCCAGCGCTTCCTGACATGTTGTAAGTCTCGGACTGCCACCCCCTCCGCGTTGATGGCTGTCACGATGTCAGTCCAGATCCGAGTCCGTCCTTCCTTGTCGGCGCGGGAACTTCCGAAGAGGGCATCATACTGCCCCAGGACTTGCTCCACCAGGACACCAACTTCGGTGGCACTGAAGCTGGTGCCCCTCTGCCTCTCTGGCCGGGGGTTGTCAGTGGTCACAGATGGTGTTTGCCCCGACATGACAACCCCAGAGGCAGGAGTGGGTGGGCAACTGGGTCCTGGGGCTGGGCTGTGGAGCGATGGAATTCCAGTCGGGAGTCTTCGGTACCAGCAGGGGTGGTCACAGCAACAGCACCCCTAGCTGATGTGCAGGCAGCAAATGGCAGTGCACGTGGGCAGCAGGCAGTCAGGCAGCAGCAGATGGTAGGTGGGAGCGTGCTCGGGGCTCTGGGGGGCAGTAGTTCGGCCTTCTGGGCAGGAGCGTGGTCTTCCGTGTGCATACGCGTGGCCAGCTTGGTACGGAGTGATTTGGCACGTGAAAATCCTGCACGTCAGCGTGAAAATCGAGGAAAGGCCCTTAGCGCGTAAGCGCGTCAGCACGCATACGCGATTCTATTGGACCAAAGGCCCTCAGCGCGTAAGCGCGTCTGTGACGTGACCCGCACGGGTGTTTCCCACACAGCACGTGATGAGAGAGCACACGTGGAAAGACTGCACGTCAGAGTCTCATCGCGTGTGATTGGTGGAAATGGCCCTACACGCAGAAGTGACAAAGCGTGTAATTGGTGGAAATGGCCCTACACGCAGAAGTGACAAAGCGTGTAATTGGAGGAAATGTCCCTACACGCAGAAGTGACAAAGCGTGTAATTGGTGGAAATGGCCCTAGCGCGTACACGCCGCGTAAGTGACGCTGGACGTGTGGGCCTGTATAAAAGGTACGCGTAGAACACCACTTCCTTGTACGTGCTTTTCGTGGAGAGCGAGTGGGTGAATTCTGTACTTCTTGTCGTTTCACACGCAATTTACTTCACGGCGTTTCAAGTTCGTATTCCCTGTTACCTCTGACAGCTTTTTCTCTTCTTTCGCTTTTACTGGTTTACCTGGGCCTGTTCCCTCAAACAGTGTTCCCTTCTACTGTTGTCCTGTCTCCTCAGACAGCGTACAAATCTTCTTTTGGAGGGGGTGTTGCCAACCAAACGTGCTCCTTTTACACGCTCGTTTACCAGGCAGACGGTGAGTCACGCACGTATCTAACATCTGTGCTTGCCCCGCGTGTAGCCTACCCCTTCAGAGGTCATTCTAGGCTGCGTGTGACACGCATACGTTCATTCTTGTGTTTCTGGGTGCCACAGCGTAGTGCAGGTTTTTCTTTATGCACACGTGGTCTAGGAGGGGTTGCGTGCACGTCATCTCCCTTTTTTGGGCCTCCTGTGCGTTGCGTGACCCGTCATCTTTCCCCAGGGGTTACATTCAGCCTTGCTAGAGCACTAGGGTACAATTACCATCTGGTACCCAACCCCTTTGACCCCCAATTGCCCAGGACAATAGTCTACATCCACTCCCATACGCACATTAACATCAGTGCCATGGCTGGGAGGCGAGGATTCCGTAAGGGTGGCAAAGGTGGAAGAGCCACAAGTGGTGGCCGTGGTGGATCCGGTAGGGGACGTGGTCGTAACTTGCAGGGTGAGCCTGTCCCCCCATGTGTGGAGGACCAGTCACGGGCACCCATAATCCCCCCCTTCCCCCCCTCCCATTGAGGCTGATGTGGCTGACACCATCCATGCTCAGCCCTTATTGGACCAGCCCATTGTGGCACCAGACCTGGCTGACTCCATGGCTGACTTCCAGGTCAGCAGGGCTACGACACGTGCGCTGGTGCACGTTGATGCCATCATGCCACGTGGATCTGGGGCAGCAAGGTCATCTGCTGCACCAAGGAGGCAGGGCGGAGAGGCTGCAGGGGTAGCTGCGGCTCCATCCACCCCAGCCCTCACACACCCAGCCAGGACAGTGTCGGTCCTAGTCCATGCTGCTGACATTCCCCCTGACACCATCACACTAGAGCCAATGCCTGCACCAACTCCCATGCTGAGTGTGCAATCCCACACTCCTGATACAGAGTCCACCAGGGCTCCTGCCCCTAGTGTCCAGAGCGGCGCAGGACACTCAGGATCACCACCACCTTCCAAGCGGAAGAGGAAGAGTGCTCGTCCGGCACAGGCTGATGCCCCAGACACGGCTACACAGTCCGGCCCGTCCAGGAAGCCCAGCTTCACGGATGACGAACTGAATGCACTTGTCGAGTATGTGTCCGGACATGACAACGAGATGGTCATTGTTGCAGGATCCAAGACCACACCTGCACAACGCCAGGCACACTGGCAGACCGTTGCGGACATCGTAAGTGCCCTTGGAATTGTGAGGCGCACAGCCAATGATTGCTATAAGCGCTGGAATGACCTAAAGCGCAGGGCAAAGAGTAAGCTGGCCTCAAGTCATGCCGCAACTCTAGTGACTGGAGGTGGGTCTCCAGTAGTAGACATGGAACTCACTCCACATGAGTCAGTCGCTGGGACCTACGTCACAGAGGAACAGATCCAAGGCGTGGGAGATCTGGCTGATTACGAGGCATTGTCCGGTGAGTGCACATGCATGTGTGTGTCATCCATGTGCATGGTGTGTGTGTGAGGGCTTCTGTTTGTGTGCCAGGTGAGAGTGTGTGCGCCTGAGTCGTATGGGTCAGCCATGTGCTTCATGCAATACTTCCTGCGCAGCTGCATTTGGCCATAGCAGTATCCCTTCTGCCAACAGTAGACATCTAGCCCAACTGCACGCCAGTTGCCCTTGAAGTGTCACCTTGCCACAACATATTTGCTTATTTTTCACTGTTCATTCAGTCAGTTTGTTTGCATTCCACCACTTTCACTAGGCATGTCGCTGTCCACTAGTCACATGTCTGACATGGGTATGGTAAAGTGGAGTGACTTTGTTACCTGGATATCATTTGTACACACATGTCCCTGTGCAATTGGACCATTTCAGACTGGCAGCTCCAGGTGAAAAATCTGACCTGTTAGAATTAGAAAAGCAATTACATGCGGGAACTGGACTGAATGAATAGGTGCTGCCCTCCTCTCCATCTTCACTCAATAGCAATGGTACATGCCATCTGTGTGATGGCATGTGTGTTTCACCTGGCAATCACAGGCCAATGTGTGATGCCACTGCCAGGCAGCATGCAGAAAATGTGTTCATCTTCCATCTTGGTGTCATCAGTGTGTGCCATTTGCCTGCACTTCATACGCAGTGAGGGTGCATGCATGGGAGGGTTTTAGTCATGTGGGACATGTGTCAATCAAGTACTGTTTCTCTTGCTTCTCAGCCCTCATTGTGTGCCATGGTGCTAATGCCTGTTTCCATTTCTTTGTTTTCATGTCTTTGCAGGGGAAGACGCACATGATACTGCTGGGGTTGTGGAGATGGTGCAGACCCAGGAGGGGTCCGAGGGCCGACCAACCACCAGTGAGGGACGTGGTGTGGTGGTGGGGGAGAACCCACAAGTGCTGCAGGTCGTGCTTTCAAGGGGTGTCTCTGGCTGCACCTCCCCCGAGCTGTACTCAGGTGTTGATTCGGATGAGACCTACGTGCCGTCGCAGGTGAGTGTTCCAGGGAGGGATTCTGTTCTGTCTCACCCACCTGCACCAGGGTCAGAACCCTCCATGGGGATGTCAGTGTTGGCAGCTACGCCTTCGGTGGTTACGGATGCAGGGTCACACTCCGCGACATCCGATCCTGTTCCTGGGCCAGCAGATCAGAGGGGGAATGCAGTCCTGCAGCCTCAGGCAGTGCCGGCACAGCAAGGCGCAGTTCGCCTTGCCCCAGACAGGTGTGGTGCCCGCCGACATGGTGGCCGTACGCCACCCGGCAATACCGCATGGGAGCAATCCATTTACGGTATGGCAACCCAACAGGCTGCATCATCCGAGATGGTGGCTCAGGCCATGGATAGGGTGGCCACTTCCATTGTCCCCCCAGAAAGGCTGATGGAGCGACTAGAGCAGGCAACCGACTCCATCTGCCAGTCACACAGGGAGGACATGTTGGGGTCCAACAGGGACAGGCGGGCGGCACTGGCAACTCTGCAGGAGGCCATCTCCATTGAGTCCCGGGGCCACAGGGAAGCCCTGAGGCAGGAGCTCCTTCACCTCAGGACGACTCTTGTTGAGCTTGAGGCTTCAACACACCAAAGGACAGAACAGCAGCTGGAGCGTCTCACCCGTACGCTCTCAGCTGAGATGCAGGCAACGAGGGCGGAGGTCCGGGCATCCCGTGAGTTGTTGCATGGGGACCTCCGCACACTCATCCTCCAGAACCAGACCTACCACACCCGCATGCTTGCAGCCATGGAGGAGCAGACTAGGGCCTTGCGTGGGCTGCCTCCCATAGTGCAACCACCTCCGGATGCAGCTGCACAGGGTGATAATAGCGACAGCAGTGATACTCCCACAATAGGGTAGCCGTGTGGGCCATGAGCCCATGGAGGTGTTTTATCTTCCCAGGATCCACGCAGGTGGGTTCTGGTGTGCATCCTGTCCTCGGACCTCCTGGGTGGCCTCCCCAACCCCCCCGGGCCATCAATGGCCATTTTTGATTGTTTCTTATTTTTATTTTTATTTTGATTTCTTTTATTCCCAATTTTTTTGGGACGATCTGTTGGCTTCCGTGGTTCCTGTGGGCATACGCTGCATTGTGGCTGGGCACATGCAGGCTTGTAATGTATTTGGTTCAGATGCTTGGGTTTGAGTCACACACACCCCTCCTGCTTCCCGTTTCCATGGGCTTGCAAAGGGTGTGCCCAAGTGACAGTGAATTACACAGTGACGTTGGACTCCCATGAGCTGTGTGGCCAGTCTGTAGTCAATACTGTGTATACATTCCTAGTGCATATTGCTGTTGTGTTGTACACTGCATGTTGCATTGATGTGTAACTCTTCTTCTGTGTCTACCTCCCAATTTGCAGGTCCCTTCCTCATGTCCACACAAGGACCTCTAGTCTGGAGATGGGGTCCATGTTGGCAGCAGTGCACCTACAACTCTACATGGCGACAACACTGCACAGTTGGTAGTGGTGGGAGTGCAGGCATTTCCAGGTGGTGAGACTACTAATATGTAACATTTGTGATGTCATGTTAATGGTAGTACGTGCTCAAGTATGTTGTTGGTCCGGCATTGCTGTGAGCATTTCAGGTGTTGCAGGTTTCTAATAGGGACACTGTACATAGTGAGACTGATGTCATGTTGTGGGGATTACTTTGTTTACCTGCAATTAGCATGACATGGCACGGTGTGTCATGTGGCGGTGCTTGGGTTGGGTTGGCTGACATGGCACTGTCCTCTTGTTGCATTTTGCAAGTGGGTATTCATTTTAGCTGCTTCAATGTGTAACTTCACAAAACTGCATTGGTGGTGTCTGTGTGGGTAGGGATGCACACATTGTGACACTTCCAGGTGAACAATCTCAGGCTGACATGGTATTCCCGGTTCATTCTCCAGACATTCAGGATCAGTGTCAGGTTGAGTCATCATTGATTGTCAGATGGAATGTGCCAGGGCAGTGTGCACTCCACAGGGGTGTGATTTCTATGTGAAGTAATTAGCCACTAGCTGTGTACGGGCTGCCTCCCCCCGTGGCCTTTCCCCTCCCATGCGCAGCGGCTGTGCATGTGGTTGGGGATGTGGGGCCACCACCATGTCCACGGCCAGGCCCCGGCGTGTTGCAACGTTGTGCAGGACACATGCTGCCACTATGATCCTGCACACTACTGGGGGAGCGTATAACAGCTGCCCGCCAGAACGGTCAAGGGAGCGAAAGCGTGACTTTAGCACTCCGAATGTGCGCTCCACTATGCCCCTGGTTGTAATGTGGGCTGTGTTATATCTTACCTGGGGTGGCGTGGTGGGGTTCCGAATTGGCGTCATCATGTGTGGGCTGAGAGGGTAGGCACTGTCCCCTGCGGAGGTGGTGATTGGTATCATTGGTGGGGTTGTGACCTTGCTCAGTATCCAACATGCATGCATGTGCAGTGGCATACATACTCACCAAGCAGCCATGTATCGCCATGCCGCCCAGCTTCTAGGTCCCGGCTTAGGGTGGACATTCGGTAAATGAAGCTGTCGTGGGTGGAGCCGGGATAGTTGGCATATACTGAGGTGATAATTCCCTTGGCATTACATGCTACCTGCACGTTGATGGAATGCCAGTGCTTGCGGTTCCTATAGATGTGCTCAGATGCCCTGGGGGGACGTAGAGCCACATGGGTGCAGTCGATGGCACCTAGCACTTTGGGGAATCGTGCCACAGCGTAAAAATCCAGGGCGGCAGCATGCCTTTCTGCAGGTGTTCTGGGCAGGTATATGTGCCTGCGGACTGATGGGCGTGCAGTGATGATGTTCAAGACCTGGTGTAGGCAGCGTGACTGGGTGGCCTGTGACACCCCACCCACTATGGCACTTGTCCGCTGAAATGATCCAGTGGCTAAAAAGTGCAGTACATTGAGGACCTTCTCCAGGGGGCTGAGTGCTTGGGAGCAAAGGGTGGGTGATGTGAGGTCATCCTCCCACTCACTCACCAGGTCCAGTATTATGTGTGGTGGAAACCTGTACCTCCCATACACCTGGTCATCAGGCATCCCGAAAAGGCTGGTTCTGGGTGTGAATATTCTGGCCCTGACTATCCTCCTCCTCCTCCTTTGGTAGCCCACTGCCACTGCTGCTAGGAACGGTATGTTCATCCTGGCGTCTGAGCTTGTTATTGTTAAAGTCCGCAAATTTATGCTTTGCGCGTGTTGTAGGCGAGCGTGTGACCCGCGCACCCCTGGAATCCAGTTCCCAGTCCAATAGCGTGTGGAAATTCACACGCACCACGGGATACAGCGTGTGACCCGCGCACCCCTGGAATCCAGTTCCCAGTCCAATAGCGTGTGGAAATTCACACGCACCACGGGATACAGGTTCGCTGACGTACTTGCGTGTGTAAGTGCCCGCGCACCCATTAAATACACGTACATAGGCCCATCGCGTGTACGCGCACTTTTGTCCAATTACACGCGATGACACTCTGACGTGCAGTATTTCCACGTGTGCCCCGTCATCACGTGCTGAGTGGGGAACACCCATGCGGGTCACATCACAGACGCGCTTACGCGCTGAGGGACTCTGGTCCAATAGAATCGCGTATGCGTGCTGACGCGCTTACGCGCTAAGGGCCTTTCCTAGGATTTCACGCTGACGTGCAGGATTTTCACGTGCCAAATCACTCCGTATCAAGCTGGCCACGCGAAAACACACGGAAGACCACGCTCCTGCCCAGAAGGCCGAGTTACTGCCCCCCAGTGCCCCGAGCAGCCTCCCACGTGCCATCTGCTGCTGCCTGCCTGCCTGCTGCCACCGTGCCCTGCCATTTGGTGCCTGCACATCAGCCACCTGCAAGGGTCCAGTTGCTGTGTCCACCCCTGCTGGAACTGAAGACTCCCGACTGGGATTACATCGCTCCACAGCCCAGCCCCAGGACCCAGTTGCCCACCCACACCTGCCTCTGGGGTTGCCATGTCGGGCACTTCCACATCTGGCACCAGTGGCAACCCCAGGCCAGAGGGGCAGAGGGGCACCAGCTTCACTGTCACCGAAGTTGGTGTCCTGGTGGAGCATGTCCTGGGGCAGTATGATGCCCTCTTTGGATCGTCCCGCGCCAGCAAGGAAGGACGGCAGAGGATCTGGGCCGACTGTGTGGTTGCCATCAACGCGGAGGGGGTGGCAACCCGCGACGTCCTGAAGATCAAGAAGCGCTGGGAGGACTTGAGGTCCAGGACCCTTGTGAAGGCCCGGCGCCTCGTGGAGGGGTGCCGGGGCCGCATGAGTTCCATCCAGATGAGGGTCCTGGAACGCGTACGCCCAGCGCTCCACGCCCAGATCCTTGAGAGGGAGGCCCGTCTGGAGTTGAGCGGTAAGTGTCCAAGCATTACTGTGTGAGACAGGGCATGTTGCGGTGTGCTGGTTCTATGATACTTGCCTGTATGTGTGCCATAGGCCATGTATGCATGTATGTGTGCAGGGACATCATGGTAATGCATGTGCGACCAGTGATGTGTGATCCACATGGTTGTTGCATGTGTTGAAATGCCGCATGGGGAGCCCTATGCAGATTTTGAACATGAGAGCATGCCAGTCTCTGTACCTGGACATGGGTGGGGGTGAGGGATGGGTGCTGATGGCAGGTACATATATGGTAGCCATGTCTGTGTGCCTGACCTGCGTGTCTGTGACTTGTGCATGCCATGGATGCATGACACATGTGTGTGACAATGCACAGATTCAGTGAAGCAGCCAAATTACCCTTGTATCCGCTGTGTTTGGGGCCAGATGGATGTGACTGAGGTGAAGTGTGTGCATGTGATAGGCATGAGCCATGATGCATGTGAGTTACATATCATTGAATGTTTCAAGAGTCCATTGGACATGCATGGAAATGTCCATGGCATGCACCATGCCTGTTACTGTGTGTGTTTTGCCTGGACTGACCCATGTGTTGTGGAGGGACATGATGGAAGTGTACTTTGACAGTGGTGCTCATCTGCTATTGCTTCCTGTCTAGGGGACCATTGTACAGTGCCCTGATGCTTGTGTTCTTTGTCTCCCTCTACGCAGCGGCTAGTGAAGAAGAGGGCGGAGACGGCGCTGTGGAGCAAGGCGGCGGGGATGCCCCCACGGCTGCAGCGGAAGGGGTGGGTGAGCCCCCACAGGGGCCTGCTACGGTGGGAGACGGTGAGGAGCCATCCAGGTTGGTGGTTTGCACAGAGGAGGAGGAGGCCGCCACTGGGGCACACATGGGGCCTGGTGGGGGCATCCCTGCTGGTGCAAGTGGTGCAGTCCAGGGCCAGGGGCAGGAGGCAGCACAGGTCACCGTGGAGGGGCCTGTGCATGTCGCTGTCCCTGACCCTGTGAGTGCACCACCATGCACCAGCAGGGATGCCCCGTCCCAGGCCTGTCCGCAGGTAGAGGGGATGTCCATGTCACCTGACTCCCCGCCACCTGCGGACGTGGGAACCCCTGGCCGTGCGGAGAAGGTCCTGATTGGGGTCGCGATGCGCACGGCTGTGATTCGTGATGCCGTGCGTGCTTCCCGGGAGGAGCACGCACGTCATCACGAAGTGCACCGTGCCGACGTGGCCCAATTGGGATCGGCCATGTTCGGGGGTTTCCTGCATGTGTTGGCCAATGTGGCGGCCCTCTCCTCCTCTGTGCAGGCTATCCACCAGTCATTCCCCTTGCCGTCTTCCAGCCCAGATGCCACCAGGGCCCCCTGTGGACCTGCCCCGACCAATGCAGCCAGCTCGGTGGGGATCCCATCCCTGCCACAGTTGGGAGTCGGAGGTCCAGCAGGGGTGGACAACACAGCAACTGGACCCCAGCAGATGGAAGATGTGACAGCATCATCAGGCAGGGCACGTGCACGACGGCGTCGGTGGTTTCCATCAGCCTGGATGCCGTCGTGCTGGCAGAGGCAGTGGCGTCGGAGGCAGCAGCGGGCTCGACGTGGGAGGCATCATGGCTCGGGGCCATCAAGATCAGAGGGGCAGGCATCGGCCGGAGGGCAGGGCAACCCTGGGATGGTGGTGTCTTCCGTGTGGGAGCAGTTGGTCCAGCGGATAGGTGCGGAGCAGCAGCGGGCGGAAGAGGAGCGGCTCGCCATGGTCAGGGCGGAGTTCTCCATGCGTCGGGCGTTGAGGCGGGCTGAGTGCCTCGAGGAAGCTCGCAGGGAGTTTGAGTTGAACATGGGGTTATCCCTGCGAGACCTCGGGGCCAGGACAGAGTCCCGCCTCCAGGACATCGACATGGAGTTCGATGATGCCCTGGCCAGCAACATCAACAAGTGAGCCGCAGGACTTGCCCGCTGCCTTTGTATATAGTTATATAGTTAGTTAGTGTTAGGTTTCCTTTATTTGTTTTTATTATTTTGGACCGCTCGGACAATGGCCACTTTTTTGTATATATTTTTTTCATTAGGTAGTAGTAGGTTTCCTTTATGGTGTTGGGCTCATGGACCCTGGTACATTCCTGTATTTAGTTTGATTTTTTAAGGAAAATTTTCGTTTTTTCATTATTGTGTTCACCATGTGGAAATGGTTTTTCATTCTTTTGCTTCTACTTGATATTGCTTTGGTCAACATTTGTTTTTTATTCCTTTTTCGTTTTTTGATTTTTACTTTTGTTCTCTCCAACATGGACCATTTATTTTGTTATCCACATAGTTGTATGTTTGATTTGTTTACTTATTTTTAATCTTTAATACATTTTTTATTTTTACTTCCACTTGTCTTATTTTGTCTTTGGTTTCATACATGTCATGATATGGGTTTTGACATTCACTTGCAGCCATTGTGTATGTGTGTGTGACGGACATGTGTTCATTTACATACTTGCCATTGGGGTTGTGTCATGTAATTGCATTCACTATGTGGGTGGATGCAATCCTTGCCTGGGTGTTTGTGCTGAGTATGCTGCCCATTACTGCCATGATTGTGTATCGTCAGGACCTGGGGGCAGGGGGACATGAGTGGGGGCCTGGTGGAGGCTGCCCCTGCACTGCTGGGGTGTGGGGGTGGTGGGAGACATGAGTGGGGGCCTGGTGGAGGGTGACCCTGCACTGCTGGGGGGTGGGGGTGGTGGGAGACATGAGTGGGGGCCTGGTGGAGGGTGACCCTGCACTGCTGGGGGGTGGGGGTGGTGGGAGACATGAGTGGGGGCCTGGTGGAGGGTGCCCCTGGTGGCTGGGGTGTGGGGGTGGTGGGAGACATGAGTGGGGGCCTGGTGGAGGGTGCCCCTGGTGGCTGGGGGGTGGGGGTGGTGGGTGACATGAGTGGGGGCCTGGTGGAGGCTGGCCCTGCACTGCTGGGGTGTGGGGGTGGTGGGAGACATGAGTTGGACATGTGTGGGGGCCTGCTGGCAGGTGCCCCACAGTGCTGGGGTGTGCGGGTGGTGGGAGACATGAGTGGGGGCCTGGTGGAGGGTGCCCCTGGTGGCTGGGGTGTGGGGGTGGTGGGAGACATGAGTGGGGGCCTGGTGGAGGGTGCCCCTGGTGGCTGGGGTGTGGGGGTGGTGGGAGACATGAGTGGGGGCCTGGTGGAGGGTGCCCCTGGTGGCTGGGGTGTGGGGGTGGTGGGAGACATGAGTGGGGGCCTGGTGGAGGGTGCCCCTGGTGGCTGGGGGGTGGGGGTGGTGGGAGACATGAGTGGGGGCCTGGTGGAGGGTGACCCTGCACTGCTGGGGGGTGGGGGTGCAGGGGGACATGAGTGGGGGCCTGGTGGAGGGTGACCCTGCACTGCTGGGGGGTGGGGGTGGTGGGAGACATGAGTGGGGGCCTGGTGGAGGGTGCCCCTGGTGGCTGGGGGGTGGGGGTGGTGGGAGACATGAGTGGGGGCCTGGTGGAGGGTGACCCTGCACTGCTGGGGTGTGGGGGTGGTGGGAGACATGAGTGGGGGCCTGGTGGAGGGTGCCCCTGGTGGCTGGGGGGTGGGGGGAGACATGAGTGGGGGCCTGGTGGAGGGTGCCCCTGGTGGCTGGGGGGTGGGGGTGGTGGGAGACATGAGTGGGGGCCTGGTGGAGGGTGACCCTGCACTGCTGGGGGGTGGGGGTGCAGGGGGACATGAGTGGGGGCCTGGTGGAGGGTGACCCTGCACTGCTGGGGGGTGGGGGTGGTGGGAGACATGAGTGGGGGCCTGGTGGAGGGTGCCCCTGGTGGCTGGGGTGTGGGGGTGGTGGGAGACATGAGTGGGGGCCTGGTGGAGGGTGCCCCTTCACTGCTGGGATGTGGGGGTGGTGGGAGACATGAGTGGGGGCCTGGTGGAGGGTGCCCCTGGTGGCTGGGGTGTGGGGGTGGTGGGAGACATGAGTGGGGGCCTGGTGGAGGGTGCCCCTGGTGGCTGGGGGGTGGGGGTGGTGGGTGACATGAGTGGGGGCCTGGTGGAGGCTGCCCCTGCACTGCTGGGGTGTGGGGGTGGTGGGAGACATGAGTTGGACATGTGTGGGGGCCTGCTGGCAGGTGCCCCACAGTGCTGGGGGGTGGGGGTGGTGGGTGACATGAGTGGGGGCCTGGTGGAGGCTGCCCCTGCACTGCTGGGGTGTGGGGGTGGTGGGAGACATGAGTTGGACATGAGTGGGGGCCTGCTGGCAGGTGCACCACAGTGCTGGGGGGTGGGGGTGGTGGGTGACATGAGTGGGGGCCTGGTGGAGGCTGCCCCTGATGGCTGGGGTGTGGGGGTGGTGGGAGACATGAGTGGGGGCCTGGTGGAGGGTGCCCCTGGTGGCTGGGGGGTGGGGGTGGTGGGTGACATGAGTGGGGGCCTGGTGGAGGCTGCCCCTGCACTGCTGGGGTGTGGGGGTGGTGGGAGACATGAGTTGGACATGTGTGGGGGCCTGCTGGCAGGTGCCCCACAGTGCTGGGGGGTGGGGGTGGTGGGTGACATGAGTGGGGGCCTGGTGGAGGCTGCCCCTGCACTGCTGGGGTGTGGGGGTGGTGGGAGACATGAGTTGGACATGGGTGGGGGCCTGCTGACAGGTGCCCCACAGTGCTGGGGGGTGGGGGTGGTGGGTGACATGAGTGGGGGCCTGGTGGAGGCTGCCCCTGCACTGCTGGGGTGTGGGGGTGGTGGGAGACATGAGTGGGGGCCTGGTGGAGGTTGACCCTGCACTGCTGGGAGGTGGGGGTGGTGGGAGACATGAGTGGGGGCCTGGTGGAGGGTGCCCCTGGTGGCTGGGGTGTGGGGGTGGTGGGAGACATGAGTGGGGGCCTGGTGGAGGGTGCCCCTGGTGGCTGGGGGGTGGGGGTGGTGGGAGACATGAGTGGGGGCCTGGTGGAGGGTGCCCCTGGTGGCTGGGGGGTGGGGGTGGTGGGAGACATGAGTGGGGGCCTGGTGGAGGGTGACCCTGCACTGCTAGGGGGTGGGGGTGCAGGGGGACATGAGTGGGGGCCTGGTGGAGGGTGACCCTGCACTGCTGGGGGGTGGGGGTGGTGGGAGACATCACTGGGGGCCTGGTGGAGGGTGCCCCTGGTGGCTGGGGGTGGGGGTGGTGGGAGACATGAGTGGGGGCCTGGTGGAGGGTGCCCCTGGTGGCTGGGGGGTGGGGGTGGTGGGTGACATGAGTGGGGGCCTGGTGGAGGCTGACCCTGCACTGCTGGGGTGTGGGGGTGGTGGGAGACATGAGTTGGACATGTGTGGGGGCAGGTGCCCCACAGTGCAGGGGGGTGGGGGTGCAAGGGGACATGAGTTGGTGTTCATTAGTTCAAGGAGACATGTGCCTTTGCTGGGGGGCATGCCCATGTTGGGTGGGCTGCCTGCGGGACATGACCAGGGATGCAGGGTAGTCCCCTGTGGTGTGGGCTGCCTGCAGGGGCCGTGGAGGGTTTACAGGGTACACCTGGGAGGACCCACACTGTCAAATCACATGTGGAACTTCCCGCGCACCCCTGAAATACACGTGCCCAGGCTATTCGCGTGTGGAACTTCCCGCGCACCCCTGAAATACACGCACCCAGGCTATTCGCGTGTGGAACTCCCCGCGCACCCCTGAAATACACGCGCCCAGGCTATTCGCGTGTGGAACTTCCCGCGCACCCCTGAAATACACGCACCCAGGCTATTCGCGTGTGGAACTCCCCGCGCACCCATGAAATACACGCGCACCCAGGCTATTCGCGTGTGGAACTTCCCGCGCACCCCTGAAATACACGCACCCAGGCTATTCGCGTGTGGAACTTCCCGCGCACCCCTGAAATACACGCACCCAGGCTATTCGCGTGTGGAACTCCCCGCGCACCCCTGAAATACACGCGCACCCAGGCTATTCGCGTGTGGAACTTCCCGCGCACCCCTGTAATACACGCGCCCAGGCTATTCGCGTGTGGAACTTCCCGCGCACCCCTCAAATACACGCGCCCAGGCTATTCGCGTGTGGAACTTCCCGCGCACCCCTGGAATACACGTAGCCCGCTCCCCCAGGCCCGATCGCGTGAGGAACTTCACGCGAACCCCTGTAATACACGTAGCCCGCTCCCCCAGGCCCGATCGCGTGTGAAACTTCACGCGAACCCCTGAAATACACGTAGCACGCTCCCCCAGGCCCGATCGCGTGAGGGACTTCACGCGAACCCCTGTAATACACGTAGCCCGCTCCCCCAGACCCGATCGCGTGTGAAACTTCACGCGAACCCCTGAAATACACGTAGCCCGCTCCCCCAGGCCCGATCGCGTGAATAACTTCACGCGAACCCCTGTGATGCACGTACCCTCCTGAAATCGCGTGTTAGACTTCCCGCGCACCCCGGTATACACGCACATGTATTTTTTGTCAGCGGGTGTCCGTGTTTGTGGGTACCCCTTTGCACGTCATTTTTCCTGGAGGGCCACAGTATGGGACATTCATCATGGCAGTATATAGGTGCTATTTGTTGGCGCACCTTTTGGCGCACATTTCTTACAGCCGCAGAGACGCTACCGCCTGCTTTCTTGTGGCGGTCGTGTTTGTGCCTGTGCGCTGGTTTGAGCGTGCGCTTTTTTGCCCTATTCTATTCCATGAATATGTGTTGTAGGCGAGCGTGTGGGTGTTCCGCGCACTTGTGCCCTGTACTTCCCCCGTGACGCCCACGTTTTGGCAAGTTGTTCCCCATTCCGAGTGTTACGCCCGTGTTCCGCCTACTTTTGTTGCGTGCGCCGCGCTATGTGCGAATTTCGCTGTGGCCTGTGCGATTTTCGCTGTGACCTGGCACACGCTGTTAGATGGCCTATGCGCCAACGTGCGCCGCGCACTTTTTTATCGCACATGCGATGGTTTTCTCGCGCACGGCCTTCCATGAATCGACATGCGCTGCTTTTCATGCGATTTTCGCAATTGCACTGCGATTTTCGCTATTCCACTGCGATTCGCACGTTTTTGCCCACTTGCGCCGCGCTAATTATTCCATGAATCGGCCTGTTAGTTGGTAGCTGTGGCTGAGCAGTCAGACTTATCTCAAGAGGGAGATGAGCAGTATTCAGGGTTTACACATTAGGCCTATTAGACTATGGAACAAGGAAACACTGACCAAAGCTTTGTAGTTAAAAAGTAGTTATATATTTATTTTACACACTCCCTATATGAATTGTAGACCAGGTAAACCAGAGTGAAAACTGAGCAAAATGACTCAGTGAAAACTACACACAAGGGATCCTCTAACAATTCCTCACAATGGAGGGAAAGCACAAGTTATTCAGAAATAGGCTCGTATACACCCTAGCAAAACTTCCCATCAGTTGTGAACCAGTTCAGCAAGACAGTGCATCAATATAAGCAATGCTTAGCATGAAAACTGAGCAAAACGCCATTTCACGATGATTATGCAGTGGGAACAAAGAGTAGTTATAAGAAAGGGGTGCACCACACAGTTCGAATGGAGAATCAATCTGGAGAAGGCAGATCTAACAGATGTGACCAGAGTCAGTAGGCCTGTGCCAGAGTTAGTGGTACAGGGCTAGGGCCCAGGAGCAAAATGTTCTCGTAGCTGCAGTCAAGTCTTTGGTTAACGATATTTGAAAAGGTGGTTGCAAAAGTTGAAAAGACAATGTTAAGTGAGGGTGCGGCCAACCCAACCGGTAGGTAAAGGATTTAAAACACCTTTAGCACTACCGCGAAGAAAGGGCGGCCTGGCGGAACAATGTACCTTAAGTAAAGAAGTGGCTCCTGCGATGGCAGTTGTTCCTGGTAGTTCCTGCAGTTGGGGTCATCCAGCAGAGGAAGAGAGGTTCTCATTGTGGAGGAAGGTTCGAGTTACTGCACTACCCAGGGATGAAACCAGCCGCGGTGCTGCTCTACGAATAAAAGGTACGCTCCTTTAAATCGCGGTCCGGGTGGACTGGTGCCTGGCTATCCGGCCGCCGAGTGCAGGGTACGGAAGATTCGACCAAGGCAGGTCCGGGAAGGCGATTGGCAAACTGGTTGGCTCCACCAGCTCAAGGGAAGAAGGCTCTTGCAGGTGAAGATCTTCACTCGTTGTGTGGAGAAAAGTGGTGAGCCGCTGCAGTAGAGCTTCACCGGTGGTTCAGTCGTTGCAGATGTCTTTGGCTTCTCTCCTCTTCGGCTTCTTAGTTCCAGTGGCGATGTCTTGCTCTTCCAGTCCTCAGGACCCTGCTTTTATGCAAAAAGATCCCCATTCATACAGCCTAGTTGTCACTCACACAGTGGAGTGGTCATCTTGGCGGGTGACCCTCCAGCCTATCAGGATAGAGTGCGACATGGGTTGCAGAGGCAACCCTGTCCAGGGGTCCTACTCCCCCTCCCACACAACGGACCCGCCCCAGACTCAGTGGCGCCGAAAGGAGGGCTTCTCGGTAGAAGCCAGCCAAACGGACGAACAAAGGATCCCCAACCTGGGTTAGGAGTTTAAAGAAAGACACGAGAAAGAAGTTATATTAAAGTTTTGGCAAATAAAACCTACCGGAGCAAAGTTAATATTAAAATGCACCGGTGGTATGTTCGAGGCTGTCAGAAAATGTGCTAGCCTCGAACAATGGGTAAATCCCATAGAGAAATATTTGCGGTCGAATATTTATGGTAGTAAACACTGCCACCAGCCAGAAACTTTTGCGAGCGGGACGTTACGGTACCCTCTCGAAAATGAACATAGGGGAAAAACTATGAACCCCTTCCAGTACCTCCATAGTAAGATGGGCTGTACTGGTTTAGTTCATAGGATTTGACTAGTAAAGTCAATGGGGACTTTACATGCCCTGGGAGACAGTAGTCAGTCCCAGGGTATGGCGTCTATGGTTGGGGGTCGCTATGACACCCCTGTGTCACTGCACTGAGGGTGCTGTGTAACATGTGAATAAAGATGGTTCCTATGGGGTTGAGAAAGATCCCATAGGCATTAAACACTAAAATAGCCTAGAACACACATTTCAAAAATGCCTAAGAGTGGGAAAAAGAGTCTCACTCTTAGCAGGTAAAAGGAAACAAACCCTTCAAATCCAGGAAAGCTGCTGGGGGACTCTTTAGTTAAGGGAAATTAGCCATAAAATGAGAATTCTCCCTCACAATAGGAAACATAAAAAGGCTCTGACTTAAAAAAGAGCAGCAGATATGAATGTAATACCCATTAAAAATATTAGGTCATGATTGACATGTTATGCAATGCGAACATTTGGGCGGTGGCATAGCATATCCTGGAAGGAAGAACATTCTGTACCTCAGAAGTCTGTAACCTTTGGCTCTCCGGGTATTTTGGACTAGGACTCCCAAGGTCCCTCACCATTGACTATGAAGTGTAGGACTGATGGGAGTTGTGGTCTAATACATCCGGTGAGGCAAACGTTGCAGACCCCTGCTGTACTCTCTCCTCTACGCAACTTGCCTGGTGGGCAGAATGATGAAGAAGCCAATTTAAGGTTGAGCACTATCACTTGGTAATGTTTTCAGATCTTTCAGATCTCTACCTCACCTGCCTTCTTCAGATAACAAGGAGAGGATCATATGGAGGGGTCTCCACACAGCTCTTTTCTCCATCCTTATTTATTTATTTATTTATTGTGCATTTATAAGGCGCTTATACAGCAAGTAAATTGTGTTTCAAAGTGTCCACAGGGCAACAGGGAGGGAACATGGGAATGTAAAAACAGATATAACAATAAAGGATAGAGGTGGCCATACTAGGCCTTGTGAGCATTCAGAACGTGCAAGTGCAGGGAGAGGAGAGGGGATGAGGGGTTGGGGGATAAGTGCAGGTGCTAGGGAGTGAGCAGCTGTAAGTGCCTATGTGAATGTTCAGCTGCCTATAAATAAATAAGTGCAAGCCAATGGTGGCACCGGCCAGTGTCAGCCAATGCAAGCGCTGGGAGTGGGTGGAGGCTGACGGGGATTGGGTGTGGAAGGCCAGGGCCCAAACAGACACATAAGGGCCCTGGTCACCAATCTCAGCAACTGTGGGCTTTAGCGCAGGAGGGATGAAGGAAAGGAAAAGATAGAAAATGAAAGTCTTGAGGAGTTTCCGGAATTTGAGGAGATCTGGCTCAAGACAAAGAGGAAGGGGGAGAATGTTCCATAGTAGGGAGCAGATAGGCAGTCAGGAATGATGGAGGAAGTGAGGAGAGGTTCAGAGAGAAGTTTGAAAAAGAGTTGTGTGTCGTCTGCATAACACTGGAAGTTAGGGGAGAAGGTGGAGATGAGGTGTGCAAGCGGGGCAATATAGGTCTTAACGAGCCAGGGAAAGAGAGGTTGGAGCCCAGGGGGATGGCACAGGTGGAGATAGAGGTGGGGGAGGAGAAAGAGCCCAGAATGACCTGGGACGGACGGTCTTTGAGGAAGGAGGTCAGCCAGTCCACTGCCCACTCCGAGATACCTAGGGTGTCATGGAGCTGTTTTATGAGGATTAAGTGGTTGACCGTGTCAAATGCAGAGGAGAAATCAAGTAGAATGAGAACAGCTGGAGAGTTGGAATCAAGAGATGCAAGCAGTTCCTCACTGGTGTTCAGAAGAGCAGTTTTTGTGCCTCTGGATGCTCAGAATCCGGACTGATGGTCGTGGAGGCCACAAACAAGTTCAGTGTGCTGGGTAAATTGGGGGAAGTCCAGCATCTCCAAGAGTTTCCCAAGGAAGGGGTGATAGGTATGGGGCAATAGTTGGCTGGACAAAAGGGGTCTGCAGAAGGTTCTTTCAGGAAGGGGCGCACAAGGGAGTGCTTGATGGAGGAGGGGAAAGATCCAGTAGCAAAAGAGTGGTTACAGAAATCAGCAAGTGCAGGGGCAAGAGAACCAATAATGGTTCTCTAAGAGCATGGGGAAACCTGTTTGGAGGAGACCTTCATGGAGCAGACAACTCTGGTGACCTCGTCAGGTGTGATAGGAGAGAAGGAGGTGAGAAAGGCAGAGGGAGGATGGGAGGCCATAGGAGGCAGGGGGTGAGGGAGGGGGAGAGGGATGCAAGGGTGTTCAGGATGTCCTGAGTTTTTGCAGTGAATTGCGTGGCCAATGAGTTGCAGGGGGCCTGGGAGGGAAGAGGTGAGGAGGAGACTGTGGAAGGTTGGCTAGTTCGCAGCAGATTTTAAGGAGTTCAGCCATGTTGTTGGATGCACCAGAGACGCAAGCCTGGTTGTGAGCCCTTTTCCTGGTGTGGATGGAGAGTCTGTATTGTCTCGGGAGCAAGCGACAGGCCAGTTTGTCAGAGGGTGAGCCTGAGGTCTTCCGTTCCGCAGATCTGCACTAGCATTTCAAGGCTGCAAGTTCGGAGTCGTACCAGATGGTCCGCTTGGAGGCATGTTGCATGTCGATCCTCATGACTGGGGCAATAATATCAAGGGTATTAGTAATAGCAAGATGGAGGTTGCTGAGAGCAGATGTAGAGTCTGTAGTGGGGAGAGGGAGGGATGAAGGTAGATGCAAAGGCAGCAAATGACACTCATTTCATTGGACAGATGTTCGTGAACAAGGTTGGCAGGGCTGGGGGAGGTGCTGTCAGAGGGCCGAGAGGACCCAGGCGAGAAGAGAGGAGGAAGTGGTCTGACCAGGAGAGTGGGGTGATCTGTGGGGGGAGTGAAAGATCTTATGTACTGCTTTACAGAATAAGCAATAGGCCAGAAATGGGTGTATATGACACCCATCAAATTCTTTACCCTTTGCTTCACAAAGATACTGTATGGTACAGAGGACATCCAATGTCCTTACCTATACCACCTATTTATGATCAAAATAATAACAAATATCAGTGGTTTAATTTAGCTTTATTCTGGATTACACCCGCTTCTAGGGGCTTTAAGCATAGTAATAATTCATTATAATTGTTCAACACGCTTAATACCAGGAGTGGTTTCTAAGCGCGGGATTGGGATTTGAAACTGTGTAGCGCTGTGTTGTTTTGCTTCCAAGACTAAGGTGTTGCCCCTGAGCTATCCTTCCTCCCCCAATAGTTATTACTATTACCCTATTTAATGGTACTTAATGCATCAAACGCGCAATGCTGAAGGGCTGGGTCCACACTACTTGGCATTCAAATTTGCAAAATGTAGGCTGGCCCCGTATGAGAGCATAATTTACTGAGATATTCACCCAGTGGTGAATAATCTCTGCATCACAGAATAGCCATCCAAGGCATGTATCAGCACTGACTCAAGCACCTTACCCACTGCGTCAAAGAATAGCTGCCGAAGGCATGCAGTCATGCATCCCCTCTACTGCCTTACTCACTGCTTCACAGAATAGCCATCCAAGGCATGCACCAGCACTGACTCCAGCGCCTTACCCACTGCGTCAAAGAATAGCTGCGGAAGGCATGCAGTCATGCATCCCCTCTACTGCCTTACTCCCTGCTTCACAGAATAGCCATCCAAGGCATGCACCAGCACTGACTCCAGCGCCTTACTTATTGCGTCAAAGAATAGCTGCGGAAGGCATGCAGTCATGCATCCCCTCTACTGCCTTACTCACTGCTTCACAGAATAGCCATCCAAGGCATGTATCAGCACTGACTCAAGCGCCTTACCCACTGCGTCAAAGAATAGCTGCGGAAGGCATGCAGTCATGCATCCCCTCTACTGCCTTACTCACTGCTTCACAGAATAGCCATCCAAGGCATGCACCAGCACTGACTCCAGCGCCTTACTTATTGCGTCAAAGAATAGCTGCGGAAGGCATGCAGTCATGCATCCCCTCTACTGCCTTACTCACTGCTTCACAGAATAGCCATCCAAGGCATGTATCAGCACTGACTCAAGCGCCTTACCCACTGCGTCAAAGAATAGCTGCGGAAGGCATGCAGTCATGCATCCCCTCTACTGCCTTACTCACTGCTTCACAGAATAGCAATCCAAGGCATGCACCAGCACTGACTCCAGCGCCTTACCTATTGCGTCAAAGAATAGCTGCGGAAGGCATGCAGTCATGCATCCCCTCTACTGCCTTACTCACTGCTTCACAGAATAGCCATCCAAGGCATGCACCAGCACTGACACCAGCGCCTTACCCACTGCGTCAAAGAATAGCTGCGGAAGGCATGCAGTCATGCATCCCCTCTACTGCCTTACTCCCTGCTTCACAGATTAGCCATCCAAGGCATGCACCAGCACTGACTCCAGCGCCTTACCTATTGCGTCAAAGAAGAGGTGCGGAAGGCATGCAGTCATGCATCCCCTCTACTGCCTTACTCCCTGCTTCACAGATTAGCATCCGAAAGGAGGTGGAGCAACAGTCTTCTTTTACTGCTTCACTACCTTTTCACATTAGCAGCTGTACAAGGCTTTACGTGTCATTACCCACTCAGTGCTTCACATGTAAGCCAGAGTAGCGTGGGGTTACGACAGCCTCCACCACCACACCCACTGCTTCAAAAAATAACTGAAGGGCATACAGTGGCCTACTCTCTACCGCCTTAACCTGTGGGAAGGCCATGCAGGGGTCTTCTCTCTACCACCTTACCCTCTGGGAAGGGCATGAAACACTTGTGTATAGGCGCGTTACAAATTCCATATCATATCATATCATATCATGCAGGGGACTTCTCTCTACCACCTTAACCTGTGGGAAGGTCATGCAGGGGTCTTCTCTCTACCGCCTTACCCTCTGGGAAGGGCACGCAGGGGCCTACTCTCTACCGCCTTACCCTCTGGGAAGGGTATGCAGGCGCCTTCTCTCTGCTGCCTCACCCTCTGGCAAGTGCATGCAGAGGCCTTCTCTATACCACCTTACCCTCTGGGAAGGGCATACAGGGGCCTTCTCACTACCATTTTACTCTCTGGGAAGGGCATGCAGGGGCTTTCTGTCTACCGCCTTACCCTCTGGGAAGGGCATACAGTGGCATACTCTCTATCGCCTTACACTCTGGGAAGGGCATGCAGGGGCCTTCTCTCTACCACCTTACCCTCTGGGAAGGGCATGCAGGGGCCTTCTCTCTACTGCCTTACCCTCTGGGAAGGTCATGCAGGGGCCTTCTCTCTATCGCCTTACCCTCTGGGATGGGCATACAGTGGCCTACTCTCCATCGCCTTACACTCTGGGAAGGGCATGCAGGGGCCTTCTCTCTGCTGCCTTACCCTCTGGGAAGGGCATACAGGGGCCTTCTCACTATCATTTTACTCTCTGGGAAGGGCATGCACGGGCCTTCTGTCTACCACCTTACCCTCAGGGAAGGGCATACAGGGGGCTTCTCACTATCATTTTACTCTCTGGGAAGGGCATGCAGGGGCCTTCTCTCTACCACCTTACCCTCTGGGAAGGGCATACAGTGGCCTACTCTCTATTGCCTTACACTCTGGGAAGGGCATGCAGGGGCCTTCTCTCTACCACCTTACCCTCTGGGAAGGGCATACAGTGGCCTACTCTCTATCGCCTTACACTCTGGGAAGGGCATGCAGGGGCCTTCTCTCTACTGCCTTACCCTCTGGGAAGGGCATGCAGGGGCCTTCTCTCTACCACCTTACCCTCTGGGAAGGGCATGCAGGGGCCTTCTCTCTACTGCCTTACCCTCTGGGAAGGGCATGCAGGGGCCTTCTCTCTGCTACCTTGTCCTCTGGGAATGTCATGCAGGAGCCTTCGCTCTACTGCCTGACCCTCTGGGAAGGGCATGCAGTGGCCTACTCTCTTATCACCTTACACTCTGGGAAGGGCATGCAGGGGCCTTCTCTCTACCACCTTACCCTCTGGGAAGGGCATGCAGGGGCCTTCTCTCTACTGCCTTACCCTCTGGGAAGGTCATGCAGAGGCCTTCTCTCCATCGCCTTACACTCTGGGAAGGGCATTCAGGGGCCTTCTCTCTACCACCTTACCCTCTGGGAAGGGCATGCAGGGGCCTTCTCTCTACTGCCTTACCCTCTGGGAAGGTCATGCAGAGGCCTACTCTCTATCGCCTTACACTCTGGGAAGGGCATGCAGGGGCCTTCTCTCTACCACCTTACCCTCTGGGAAGGGCATGCAGGGGCCTTCTCCCTACTGCCTTACCCTCTGGGAAGGTCATGCAGGGGCCTTCTCTCTATCGCCTTACCCTCTGGGAAGGGCATACAGTGGCCTACTCTCCATCGCCTTACACTCTGGGAAGGGCATGCAGGGGCCTTCTCTCTACCACCTTACCCTCTGGGAAGGGCATGCAGGGGCCTTCTCTCTACTGCCTTACCCTCTGGGAAGGTCATGCAGAGGCCTTCTCTCCATCGCCTTACACTCTGGGAAGGGCATGCAGGGGCATTCTCTCTACCACCTTACCCTCTGGGAAGGGCATGCAGGGGCCTTCTCCCTACTGCCTTACCCTCTGGGAAGGGCATGCAGGGGCCTTCTCTCGACTGCCTTACCCTCTGGGAAGGTCATGCAGGGGCCTTCTCTCTATCGCCTTACCCTCTGGGAAGGGCATGCAGGGGCCTTCTCTCTGCTACCTTGCCCTCTGGGAATGTCATGCAGGAGCCTTCGCTCTACTGCCTGACCCTCTGGGAAGGGCATGCAGTGGCCTACTCTCTTATCACCTTACACTCTGGGAAGGGCATGCAGGGGCCTTCTCTCTACCACCTTACCCTCTGGGAAGGGCATGCAGGGGCCTTCTCTCTACCACCTTACCCTCTGGGAAGGGCATGCAGGGGCCTTCTCCCTACTGCCTTACCTTCTGGGAAGGTCATGCAGGGGCCTTCTCTTTATCGCCTTACCCTCTGGGAAGGGCATGCAGTGGCCTACTCTCCATCGCCTTACACTCTGGGAAGGGCATGCAGGGGCCTTCTCTCTACCACCTTACCCTCTGGGAAGGGCATGCAGGGGCCTTCTCTCTACTGCCTTACCCTCTGGGAAGGTCATGCAGGGGCCTTCTCTCTACCACCTTACCCTCTGGGAAGGTCATGCAGAGGCCTTCTCTCCATCGCCTTACACTCTGGGAAGGGCATGCAGGGGCCTTCTCTCTACCACCTTACCCATTACCTAAAAGAGCAACTGGGAATGGGATGCAGGAGGAGGGAAAGCACCAGTAGAGTTTTGGAGAGGTGACAGCAGACATCAAGTGTTTATATATTTGTAGCATGGATGAATGACACCGGATATTCCCATGTATTTATTATGAGCCATAACCAAGGTAGAGGAATGAAACAATACTATTATTTCACATGTTTATTTTTCACTGGGGTCACAAGGCAGGTTGGGGAGCATGTGACTACACCTTGTCAAGGTCGACGTGAAAATGGAGGAAGATGCAGAACAGAATCATTTTGAAATCTGGAGAACCAGAGGAGGGTGTGGATGTGGCGGCAGAAGTTCTCAAGTACACTGAGTTCCCCACACATCCTCCATGGGTCGCCCTCTCGTCCACGGAAGAGAAATGGGGTCTAAGAGGAATGAGAACACTGGAGCACACTTGCTACTCACCACAGTTTCTGGATTTTACAGCCCGGATGTTTCAGTCCTTCACACAGGTGTTTCAGGCCGGCATTCCCCAGTTCATTATTACTCAGGACCAGCTCAGTGAGAGACTGGTTTGTGCTGAGAACAGAGGAGAGATCTGCACAGCTAGAACTTGTCAACAAGCAATGTCTCACCCTGCAGAAGACCAACATAAAACAAGAGAATGACCAAAGATGAGTAATACGTCGCCACCTTTGCTACTAAAATTGCTCCCAGATTATGAATGTCATTCTGTAAGTAAAGTCGGCCTTAAGCCTTACTCCAAAACAATGAAACAACCCACAACCTGAAAAACAATGCTTTCAGGAAGGGGACAAATATTAAAACTGATTACAAACAAAGCGCACCACCAGTTGCTACTGATTGCTCGACCCATCTGAGTCACATATCTGGGAGAGAACCCACAAGGCATCTCAGTGTACAGGGATAAAGGAATGTGGGTATAGAATCTTATGCAGGTTTGTTTGTTTGTTTGTTTTATTCACTTATAATGTGCACCAGACCCGAAGGTAACTGGGCGCAGTAGTACAGAATATGCGATGTTTAGGGTTACAGGGTTTCAAATTACAAGTAAAAACAAAATAGATATAGGCCATGGAAGGTCAGTTAGAGATTCCACACAAAAACAAAATCTATACAGTCCGTAGAAGTTCGGAAACAGAAAACAAGCAAGATAGAATATATACAGGCACAAGCAGGTTGTCACAGTCACGAGGCATGACCCGGTTATCACTAGCCTAGAGGGAAGATGTCCAAATGGGCAACAGGATGGTGATTATATATGTATGTACATTAGGAGGTCTCAGGAGTCTAGAAGGAGCTGGTGAGCATCTAAACGTCGGCAGACTTCAGAAGATTGATACAGTTGGATCTGGATTTCAGAAAGGGCTGCTCCTCGTGTAGAGGATGTGGCAATGAGTCCCATAATTGGGCCGCACGGACCTGGAAGCTACCTCCCCCCGCCTTAGCCAGCCTGAAAGCCTGAATCGTGGTATGATAAGGCTATTGGCATTGGTGGTTCTTGCCGGTCGGGTGGAGCTTCTCTTTAGGAATCTGTCCATGAGATAGCTAGGTGCAGCATTATTCAAAGCTTTGTGAGCAAGGAATGCAACTTTTAAATGGATTTTGTTTTGGGTAAACAGCCAGTTGTTTTGGCGCCTAATCTTAGAGATATGCTATCTTTTAGGCACGCCAAGAGCTGCTCTTAAGGCATTGTTTTGTAAGATTTGAATTCTGTGGATGATAGATTTGTTGGCACCAATGTATAGGGCATTGCAATAGTCGAGCCTCAGGGCTCTAGCTAAGATAATGCAGTTGTCATCTGAGAGAAAGTATTTACCTGCTCTAATTAGCTTACAAGCGTAAGCTGTGGCTGATGCCATGGATTTCACCTGTTTATCAAAGGAGAGAGTGGAATCCAGATAAAAGCCAAGTGTCTTCACCTCCTTGGACACCTTGATGATATTGCCATAAATCTCAAACGAGGTGTAGTCTTGGCCTAATTTTTTAAGATTAGAGTGAGTACCCAGGATGATTAGCTCTGTTTTATCATTATTCAGGCATAGACCGTGGGTTGCCATCCATGCCTGGATGATGAGATACAGGTGGTATATGTCGCTGAGCAGTTTGCATGAAATCAACCCTGTGAAAAACCAGAGGGTGTTTCACTGACTCAGGGGATCTCTTGCTCAGGTGGCCAGGGCACAGCCATCGCCTTTGGATCCAGACCCTTGGGGTGGACAAGTGCGGGAGGATCACCTGGGTGAGGGGTCCTCGGGAAGTGGGGGAGGAACACCCGATGGCGAGATGCGGTATCCCCCCTCCCTTTCCCTATACCCGTGTCTCATCCTATTTCATAGGACATTCCAACTTCCCAACTCGCCCCCCTCTTTTCTGCATAAACACTGAGCCAAGGAAGAGGAAATCTGAGACTGAAAGGAGTACCACCCATGCAATACTTTGGACATGTTCCACTAACAAGATCAGGCAGAGTCAGGCACTCAACCTCAATTACATACAGCTGGTACCTATTAGCCCTCCATACCTGGTTAAAAGGTGGAACACCGAGACACACTCTGGGCAAGGGGGCATGGGAGAAGGAGCAGTTCTTGCCAGGGAAAGGCAAAGCCAGCTTCAGGAATCGGAGGACCAAGGAGCCATGCAAATACTGTTTCAAAGGCGAGCGAGAAAGATATACTACGAGCAGACCCTGTGGGTTCGTAAACCAAGGGAAGAATGGAAGTCCCTCTTTGAAGTGCTTCAAGGTAACCAGAGACCCTCTTGGGTGACATGGCAGAGTTGGGGAGGAGTAGAGACAGCTGTGATACCGACTTTGACTCCCGCGACCAAAGCGAAGCAGAAGAAAGCCAAGATATCACAACTGGTGAGTTATTGGACGCAGCAAAAGTCTGGTTTGTGAAACGAAGGAGTGAAACTGTATCTAAAGTTGAAAGCGCTGTGTGTGCTGACAAATGCGGGCAGAATGGAATGATTCCTTGGAAGTATATCATAGAAATACCAAGTAACATAGTCCTGCGAAGATGCGAATGTCCGATCAAAAGTCTCTGTGAAATGTACGACAGTATAACCAAGCCAGAATTGATCAAAAGCAGATAAAAGCAGAATACATTAACTTTATAGTTTGATCTCGGCACAGGAGTGTTTTACCTGTTGCAAAATGTATATAATGTGAAGTGTTTGTGTTGTTCAGGGAGACTCGGCTTAGTTTGACTCTACAGCTTCATCTAGCTCCTCCGGCTGATTGTACAATAAACTTGCCTTACAGACAAACGTGCACTAGCTTCTTAAGTGGTGGGCCTGCTTTGGGTTAAGGTGATTAGAGACCTATCCTCACACTAGCCCACCATGGAAGTGCACCCCTTTCTGAAGGAAGGCCCAGCGTGATACAGACCATGCCCCTCCCGGAGGTTTAGATCGCTCAACATGAGTCCCGCTGCAGGCGAGATTCCCCGAAGTATGCAGAAATGGGCCCACTGAGGTCTGCAGCACCGGCTTGCTGGCAAAATCTCACACAAACACGGAATCCAAAATGGCAGACCAGCATTTATTCCTAGTCTCTGCATATACCATGTGCAGGAACATACGCTACATCTCGGGGGCAAAGTAATTAGACAGCAGCCAAACTCCTGGTAGTACACAGGTGCAAAGCTTTCCACGCAGTCTGGCAGCACAGGAGGCTACTGAGGTGGTAGTCTGTCAGAGCAGAAAGGAATGAATGGCCCACTTGCTCCAAGGAAAGGGGTAGAGGTGAGACTCTGATCAGAAGGGCCTATCCTATAGTGGGAGGAGGAACATGCATTCGCTGAGGTGTCAATGGGGAACAGGCTCAGAAGAGAGGAGGTAAAGACGGAAGACCTAAGGACCCTGGGAAAGAGTGATTATCAGGACCTCTTGAGCTTGCCTGTAGAAACTGGGCTTGGGGGTCCAGCTGGATCTGTCTCAAAGTACCTGCACCCATGGCAGAGACACAGACCTCAACAGGATATTAAAGGAGAGGTAGAGTTGGTCATATCGCTCCAATAGGAGTGCAGTGTGATAGAAAGAGAGGAGAAGAGTCTTTGGTAAGAGCCACCCTAGACTGAAATTTTACTGCAGGTGCAGAGTTGTTAGGTAACTCAGGGAGTTTATTATGATTTCAAATCTAACATGATCCTGCATAATTTCTGCACTGATAGGGACATGGCAAGACTCTGGGATGCAGATGGAGACATGTGGCCTGGTTTTGTATCAGGAGTGGTGAATGAACGGACAGATCAATTAATGCATGGATTTTATTTTTACTTTTTATTTATTGGGTATTTATAATACGCCTATACAGCAAATGGTGTTTCAAGGCGCAACAGGAAAAAGGGGGGCAAGGAAAGGCATGAAATAACAAAAAACAGTCCTACTAGGACGTGTGTCATTTGCATCGTGCAAGTGCAGTAACAAGAAGTGCAGGGGAGTGGGGAGGAGGGGGAAGTGCCAGTCAGAGTGTAATGCGCTACTGCTAAGGAGGGAAGGGAAGTGCAGGTCAGACTGGAGAGTGTACAAGTGCTGGAGGGGGGGGGGGGGGAGAGGGCCCCTGGGCTAGGCAAGTGCTAAAGGGAGGCCAGGTGGACAAGTGCAGGGGAATGCAGAGAGTGCAGGGGAATGCAGTTCCACATGATAAGTGCAAGGACAGGGCTAGATGGGCTCAATAGGAGTGCAGGCCCAGCCAGGCTAGTGCGGGGGGGGGGGGGAATCTGGTAGGGCAAGTGCAGGTTAGGGGGGGTCAGAGGAGACCAAAGAACTGAGGTAGACTGGGCGAGGAGGGCCTGGTGCCCTGTATGAATCAGAAGGAACCTGGCAGCCTGTCAAGAAGCGGCAGAGGGGGACATTAGCAGGGCAGGGGGAGAGGGAAGGGAGAAGAGAAAATTAGGGTCTTGAGAAGCTTCTGGATTTTAAGGAGATCTGGCTCAAGTCAGAGGGGCAGGGAGGGCATTCCAGAGGGAGGGAGGCTCCTGGCGAAGAGAGAGCTCTGCACCCCCCCCCCCCTTCTCTCTGCTTGGAAATACATCTGACCTGCAGAGAGTTGGAGCTAGAGGACCGAAGGGCTCTAGCAGGGAGCTATTTAGGGAGAGAGACTTGGATATAGTGTAGACCGAGGCCCCAGAAAGCCTTGTGGATGATGCAGAGGGTCTTGAATTTGATCCCCTCAGCAACCGGGAGTCAGTGGAGAGATTTTAGGGCTGGATAGATGCAGTCCCAGGGCTTGAGACCAAGGATAAGTCTTGCAGTCCTATTCTGGATTAGTTGAAGGGGGCGAATGGGAGGATTTAGTCAGACTGAGGAAGAGGCTGTTGCAGAAGTCAAGCGTAGAGAGAACCAGAGCTCTAGAGACAGTGACATTCTGGGGAAGGTGAGGAAAGGGAGAATGCCTCTGAGGAGGTGCAGCTGGTAGTGGGCCTTTTTGACATGGTCTGTGATGCGAGGAAAGAAGGAGAGAGAGGAGTTGAAGATGACACCAAGGTTTTTTCCCTCACAAGAGGTTGAGGGGAGGGGCCTATGGATGGTGGCCAGAGAGTAGGAGGGAAGGAGGGAGCTGGGGTTCCAATGAGAAGGATCTCTGTCTTACTGGCATTAAGGCAGAGATCGTTAGCAGCACACTATGCCCGAGTAGCAGTCAGACAGTCAGGAATGAGAGAGGAAGAAGAGGACGCAGAGGAGGCAGCAGAGGGAAGCTTGAAGGAGAGCTGCTTGTCGTCTGCATAACACTGGAAGTGAGGAGAGAAGGAGTAGATCAAATGGGCTTGATGGGCAAGGTAGATATTGAAGAGCCCAGGCGAGAGGCTAGAGCCCTGAGGGGCGCTGCAGGTGGGGAGTGTGATGGGGGAGAGAAAAGGGCCCAGTTGAACCTAGGATGGTCGGTCAGAGAGGAAGGGGGTCAACCATTCCAGTGCCAGGTCTGGGATGCCAAGGGTGTCATGGAGCTGATTTATAAGGGTGGCATGATTGACCGAATCAAAGGTATAGGGAAGGTCAAGAAGGATGAGAACAGAAGGAGAGTTTGTATTTTATTTAATGGACATTTGTATGGTGCCTATACAGCAGAAAGTGTTTCCAGTTGCCAGCATTCGCAAAGTAAGAATCAAGGTTTGAGAGCGGGTCTTCATGGGTGTTCAGGAGTGCAGTTTCTGTGCCTCTGGCTGCTCTGATGCCAGACTGGTGGACGTGGAGACAACCAACAGATTCAGTGTGGTGGATCAGCTGGGAGATGGCCAGCTTCTCCAAGAGTTTTCCCAGGAAGGGGCTAATGGAGATAGGGCGGTAGTTAGCCGGGCAGGAGGGGTCGGAACAAGGCTTTTTGAGGAAAGGGTGCACAAGGGAGTGTTTGAGGAGTGTCAGAAAGGAGCTAGTGGCATAGGAGTGATTTCAGAAACCAGCCAAGGCTGGAGAAAGGGAGGCAATGCTGTCCTTGATCGTTCTGGAGGAGCAGAGGAGCACCCGTTTGGTAGAGACTTTCATAGAGAGGACTTGTCTAGATACCCCCTCCAGTGATATGGGCGAGAAGGAGGAGAGCAGGAGGGAAGGGAAGAGGGGGGCCAAGAGAGGCCTGAGAGCGAGTGAGGAAGAAGGAAGGGGTGTAGACGAGAGTGAGGGCAGGATGTCCTGAGTTTTGGTTATGAAGTGAGAGGCCAGTGCAGTGCAGAGGGTCAGAGATGGCAGAGGAGAAGTGGAGACTACAGTAGGATTGGCGAGTTCCTTACAGATTTTGAACAGTTCATCCGTGTTATTAGTGGCCCCAGAGATGTGGTCTTGGATATAGGCTGTCTTCTTTGAGCGCATGTACAGTCTGTATGGATTTTGGAGCATGTGGCAGGTCAGTTTGTCAGAGGATGTGCTCGCAGCCTGCCACATCCGCTCAGCAGCTCTGCACTTGCGTTTCCGAGAGGTTAAGTTAGAATCATCCCAGGTGTTTTGCTTGGAAGCAGGCTTCATGCAGATTCTCATGACAGGGGCAAGAGTGTTGGAGGTGGAGAGGTGCAGGTTAGCAAGGGCTGTGTCATGCCAGTGTGAGAGTCAATGGCCAGAGTGGGAGGGGGAATGAAAGTGGCAGGAAAAGCAGCAACTGACATTCACTTTATCTGTCGAATGACGGAGAAGGAGACTGGGAGTGGCAGTGCGGGCGGAGGCTTGGCCGGGGGACCCCAAGAGATCCATGTGAGAGGACAGGAGAGCATGGTCAGACCAGGAGAGAGGTGTAGTGAGAGGGTTGGAGATGGGGATGAACTAGTGAGTGAATGCATAGAGGATCTATGGTAACACAATGCAGTCCAGAACAGAGAACACTTACCACAGGCCCTGTAGTCTGCAGTCTGGGTGTTTCAGTCCTTCGCACAACAGCAGCAGCCCTGAATCCCCTATTTCATTGCCGCCCAGGTTTAGTTCTGTCAGGAATGGACTAGTGCAGAGAAAGGAGGCAAGATCTGCACAGCTTGATTCTGTGAAGGAGCAGCACTTGATCCTGGAAAAGAAAGAAAAACAGAGTGGTATCTCACTGATTGATGTTCATATTCAGAAAGCAAGGCCTAATGATCCTATTCTGTTTAATACCTTAGGTTCTGCAAAAGACACTAGGTCACATGATGCAAGCTAAGCAAAGGCATAATAGTGATGTAGAACACCTCATGCACATGACATGGCAGCGCCACGTGATGGAATCAGTAAGTAGTCATAAACAATTTAGGAGAGGTTGGGATAAAGCCTATCTTGCCCTCTGCTGAGGTGGGATTTCTCTATCTAACAAACTAAGGAGAGTCTGCGTCAGGAGGTCCAAAGTAAATGTCTGTCTGTGTCCAAAACCTATACTCGCCCTCATATCTATTTGTTCAAACTGTGCAGGGATGTCAGCATTAAATGAAAAGTTCAGAACGTCTTCCAGCTCTTGATTGGGAAGGGTTTCTCCCTTCCCCAGGATTCCAAATAGTTCACTTTCAATCACTAGGGGTTCCCTTCCCAAAGCTTTAAAGTCTCTCTCGGTTTTCACAGTAACACAATTCCACTGGATCCTTCCCAGCCTTCAGGCTCTTTGTATCTTCATCATTATCACAAAGTTAATCTCTTCAAGTTTACAATGTACACGCTTCTCTGGATATTCAACCATAAATGTGTAGATGAGTCAAGCGCCTTCTCTTTGGTGGGGTGTATTCAGTCTAGGCGCCGTCGTCTGACCACACGGTCCACCCAGTACAAGTCACGCAAATGACAAGCCCGATTGGCTTCTTTTCCACAGTTACACCGCCACTACACCGCACTGCTTCAGCTCACCAGTGGTATTGGACTTTTATTCTTGCAATCCTTGTCAACACATGTTTTGCCACCATTCACTTGCTGGATTATCAAACCTTCTCATAGTTCTGCCACAATTTCAACTTTCAACTTGCACAGTTCCCCTTTTCCTTAAGGCTCTTGCCAATACTTCCTTTCTTTAGTTTACAAAATTCACAGTTCCTTTGTATCAGGGAACACTTTTCTCTACTTTCCATTCTTTTGGCATTCACTCATTACTTTCCTTTCGTTCAGTATTCAAATCTTCAGTTCATTCATATCCAAAACAAAATAACTGCAAATTCCCAGTTCACCCTCCTGCTGAGAATGTGCACCCTGCTCACGGGCTTCTTATTCAATCTAAAGTTTACTGCTTTTCTGGCACTCCCACGGCCTTCCCAATTTCAATACCGTTCTGTATTCACAAACTGCTCCGTTCATCAACCTTCACATTATTGTAGTCATCAAACATCAGTGTTTTACCATTGCACCTACAGTCCTTCGCTCACTCGCAAGCTCTCCGACCTGTCTTCACAACGCGGTTCGCACCACAGCGTCCCAGAGTCATTCAGCCACACTCGACTTACCGCGTACGCTGTCTTTATACCCTTCTCCGCTTCGGTTGATTCTTCATGACTGCCTATGTCCTTGGCTCAGCAAGCCCCTCCTCCAGGGTATTCAACACCTTGGGCTACCGGAGAGGGAGTCCTCTTGACTCCAGGAGGTCGGCAGCCTGACCCTGCCACCGGAGACCTTCCGACAATGCCCGCCACAGCACTGCAGCGCTTTGGACACGCATCTCCCTGCCTTCACGTCTGGCTTCACCATCTGCAAGCCTCCCACAGGCGATCTCCCAGGCAATCTACCCCAGCAATCGCATTAGCCTAACCTGAGCAGACCATTTATACTACCATTTGGCTTCAGGTGCAGGCCATTCACATTGATTTCACAATGGTCTTGGTACGCGGCGTCCCTTTTCCTCGTCCCAGTACCAGAGTGGTGTTTGTGTATGTCTGAGTTAATAAAGGAGTGATGTATGTTTCTAGGTGGTCTCTTCCTCGTCTCAGTACCATAGTGGTATACACTGGGTGATGGTTTTCTAACACAACAGGGAAGGGATTGGTAATATCCCATAAAAGTCTGGGGGACATTTGATTCCTGATGAAAAGTAAATGAGGGATACCCTGTCTCACCCAAGGGTGCCTCATCCCCACTCCCCAAGTCTCCTCCTCCCAGGTGATCCTCCCTCGCATATCCACCCCCAGAGTCAGCATCCGAAAGCGACAGCCTTGCCACCTGGAAGGGAGGATATTTTGGAGAAAGAAGTGGGGACACCCTCAGATTCCTCACAGCCCGAATATACAGCCGCTTCAAGAATAGGCATAATCATCTGGTTACAAGGATTGTTTTACAGAATATCTCTAGGCACTGTGTTCAGAACCTGGAAAGGTCCCTCATCAAGCTAAGCAAGCCTTGGCCTTCTTGAATGACCACTGCTCCACTGGAGCAGCTGGGGCCGCACAGCCAAAGCATTACTTTTGGGGGGTTTTGTATTGCATCGGAAACATAACATAATGCGTTATTATATTGCATAAATGAATACCTATGCAGTGTTAGCAAAGACAGAATGCTTTATGTGAATGTACCTAAGAACAACAATTATCTACAAGAGCCGTTAAGTGAATAACGAAAAGCAATGTGAAGGAAAAGTCCTTTATTCAGTAAAGGTTAACACGGTTTAAGTGACAATAAAGGAACACATGGAAACATAGGAAACCACAGTTCTCCTAGTCAGGTTTTGCATCAATACCAGAGATTGTTAAGCTTTAACCTAACCCTGCTATAGGTGCCGGGGTTCTTCAACTCTGTGTCCTTTGTACAGATTTGCTGGTTACAAATGGGACAGTGTGGCTCTTGACCTATGCGTTTTGGTGAACTGCACTTTGCCAAAGTAACAAGTGCAGCAGTAGCCCTTAGTTAACAGTATTTCTCTACCACAATTCAGCCGGTGGTCCTACTCCGCAAATAGCCCAACGTAACTTGGTTGAATTCATGGTATAGGACATCCTGCTATTTCAGACCATTCCTTGTATCCAAATTCACTTTGTGGCAGGTTGGTTTTCCAAGGAATGCTCTACACTGTAATTCAGCTGCATGGACGGTTCGGAGGCCATGCCTAGTGTTATAATTCTACAGGGGGTAGGGAGCGGATTATTTTTGTATCAGCACAACAGTCCACCTCAGAACGTCACGATTGGGTTTTCTATAGACGTCAATGTGTTGTTGAACAGCTTTAGCTTCTTTCAGAGAAGGCTTTCTAAGATTCCCAGTCAGTCTCTGGGACGTTTCTCCGGTTTCTTGAATCTCTGACTGCCTTTTGATGATTGAGCAGGCCGCAGGGATTCCTCGATGACTGGACACTGCCTCCTCCTAGACCGTCTCTGCAGTCCTTGACATACCATGTAACACAGCCACAGATATGAAATTTGGCTGGCTGGCTGTCGTTTCTCTAGGTGTGCAGAGTTAGTGTATGCTTTCAAGTCAGATCACTGCCTAGGTTCCAGCCAGTTGTCATGGGGCAGAAGATGTATGGATCTTACAATACGGCTAGGTCAAGGGGAGAGATTACCATGTCCGGCATCTCTCTTGTCTCAGGATGACTTGTCTGGGAGAACACATGGAGTCCTGCCTCAGAAATGAGTTTTGGAAGGATGCAGGCCAGCAGAGCTTCATCCCGATTAATTTTGGGTTTCATCTTCTTCTGTAGCAGGGTTCATCGGCAGGTGTAGCTTTGGTTGATAAATAGGAAACGGGAGCTCCAAATAACAGGCAGCCTTCATTTAAGCACTTGGTGGCCACCCACATTCTAATTATTGCCACATTCAATCTTTCGGGGCATTTTCCTGGGCTTCAGTCTAAAGTAGATTCTGCTATGGAATCTAAGCCCCATTCAGGGATCCATCCAGATCTGGTCCTGGCTGTTGTGGGGAAGCACCACCATCAGAGAATGACAGAAAAAGGTTCAGGAATAATGTTTACGGTCTCATAAACAAAGCTGGAGGAACCGCAGATTCAAAAGAGGAAACACAGAAATATGAACATCACAAATTGTCTGAGGGAGGAAGAGTTCTCAAACTGCCCGATGATGGAAGAGTTCCCGAATTGGGAGAGATAGTGTTTGCAACATTCCTGAAAGATGAAAGGTTTCTGCAACGGCAGAGGGAGGAAGAGGTCCAGAGTTTTCCAGGGGAAGTGTCATATGTCATATATGCACAAGTGTTTTATTACATTTGTTGTCATGGATTTTAACTTATGTACTATCACATATTAGATGATCCTATGATGAAATATGGTGTGAAATTTGAAATGTTGTAACTTAATGTTGATTTTATTTGTTCATCTGTAAAAAGTGAAAAAAAAATGTGTAAAGTTGTACTAACAACTAAATCAAATTAATAATAATAATAATAAAAAAAGTCACTTCTTTTTAGCCAAGAAGGGGATGAAGATTGATCAGCAAGTCCCACCAAACATGTCTGTGAGTAACTGAGATACCAAAAGGGGGACAGATGCAGGACAAGGAAACCTTTCAAGGCGGACGGGGCAGATGTCTGTCCCAGCTGAGGAGCTGAGGTGAGTGTGTGGAGGAGCTGAGGTGGGGAAAAGTGAAAAGGGGCTGAGTAGCTGAGAAAGTCAGCAAGGCTACAAAGACCCAGAGAAGTCAATCATCTTGGATTCAAGAAGGCATCACGGATACAGTTGCAGATATAGAGACTTGAGATTGTATAAAACAGCAAAGATGTGGAGGGGAGATGGAGTAGAATTGGGAAACTGGATGCCAGACGTAGAAGAGTGACTGGTTTGCAAAATAATGGAGATGAGAGGAGACAGAGGCTAGTTGCCCTGGGTGTGAAAATGAGGACCAATGGCATCACAAGGAGAAAACAGAAGAACACCAGGTGGTATCAGAGAATGAGAAGTAAATTAAGAGGTGCTGGGAGCAGTGACCTGAAGTCCCAATAATACATTAAAAGAGAGTGAGGACCCAAAAGAGTTTCAAGCTGTTACACGTGGTACATGAAATCAGCTCTAGTCTAAGAAAGACTGAAAGAGAGTATAGACAGTTAAAAAGCATGGCTGTACATGTGGTCCAAGAAACAAGCCATGTCCTAAGAAAGGCCGAAAGATGATACAGATAAAGGTATTGCCTACTGCTGCATGTTGCCCAAGAAACCTCCTTAGTGTAAGTAGGACAACAAAGTAAAAAGCCATTAAAAAAATCAACCACTAAACAACTTTTTACATATACTGTATTTCCTGTCCTACCTACAACTGAAAGGGATTTGAGGGTAACACATGTTGCTAAGGGTGTGGTCATCAGCAGCATTTGTTGTCAATAGACAGTTGGGACGGGTATGGTAGCTCCTCGTGGTCATGCAACTGAGAAGGTGAACTTGACAAATAAGGAGAGGTGATCGGGATCAGTACATGCTGTTTCCCTTTCAAGAGATCATACATTGGGAGTATCCCTTTAGCTATGGCTGGGCATTGGGCATAATTCTGCAGGCAAGGCAGTGCCTCCTTATCCTAAAAGGCAATCCTAATGGAGTTGCATTGTTTTATGAGGCATGTGCCATTTGGACCTGTGGATCATAAGCATTCTGGAACCTGAGACAACTGCAGGGGCAATGCTGAGTCAACTGAGTCTGTGGTGAGGACTGTAAAGGAGGCTAAGAGATGGAACATGCAATGTTGTTGTGTATTTTAATCATGCTTGGGATTGAACAATGTCTCACGCCCTGCAGTCTTTATGCACAATAGCATGTAAATAATAAAATGCATTGAAATGTATTAATGCAGTGAGCAGGTAATGAAGGTTATGAACGGATTTTCCCCACACACTTTAAACGTCTCGGCTTCAAGCAAGGCTAATCAGTTGTTTTGGGGAAAAACGGGTACACTACACTGACATTGTTTCTGGGCTGCACTCCAATGGTCTGGGATGTGTTCCAAGTATTCTTTTTGTTTTGGTAAATAGTACCGACTGGTCTCTTTAACAATAACAACATCCTGACAGACTACAATGGACTACAAGGCTTCCAGGCTAGACCAGATGTGAGGGAGATTGTCGACTGATGGGGTTAGAGATAATTTGGCTTCTTGCCTTGGGTAAACAACCGTCTTGCTACTAGAAAAGGCTGACTTCTGGAGGAGGCCGGATGTGCTGTTACTGACCCTGAACAAGGCAAGACTGGTGGCAGAGGCAGAGCTGAATGCCCCAAGAGCACGTAGGAACTACTCTCTCCATGACAGTCTGAAATGGCATTTTTGGGCTCTAGAGAATCAAAAGGCTTTTCTTTTTTGCGAGAACTACTATTTTTCACTGAACTACATAGGTAAGCAATTCCACCTATGAAAATCAGCTCACCACCCATGGCCATATTTTATTCATAATTTTCTTCATGGTCACTTCCAATTGACACTAAATCGACGAAGGCATTTTTTCCTTTTTTGCTACTTTTTGCTAAGGGACAAGGGTGATTTTGATCGGTTGTATTTCCAGTTGGCTTTTATATTTTTGGGACTTTTCCTGGATTGTGCAGACAACAAGCCTTCATCCAGGCTCCAGGCATCCAGCCTTCAGCTGTCTTTTCCCACCCTCAGAGGACAGTAGTGAGTATGAGAGCTTGTTTTACCCATTATTAATGTCACGATGGGAAAGAGGAGAGGTATTGAGAAGGCAGTTCATTCCATGAGGTTGTCAGTGGAAACCGATGAGGTAATCAGTTATTTTTAAAGTAGCTATTATACTTCTGAGATGGTTGACTGATCTAGAGTAGACATCGAGGCCAAGAAAATGATAGCTGCATATTAATTTATAACCATTGCATATTGAGTGTGTTAAGTGTAGTTACAATAATACGGCACGGTTTTTGTGTTACTTATTTTTCATAATAAAATTAATTACACTATACAGGAGTGCGTGCAAGCATTCATTGAGTGTTCATTATTGAGAATCAAGTCAGTAGCATTTGACCATATGCATCAAGGGTGGGGCATCTATCTGAAGTACTGTATATTGTTAAACTGTATATGGTGCATGTTTTGATAAGGATGGGGTTAGTAGAAGGTTTGAATAGTGGGCCCTCAATAAAATACAAGGCATTAGTAAGCCAGTCCTGTGTGGATGAGTGAGGATGGCCACTGTGATGAATCTGATGATGTCATCACTCCTTTCCAGTAGGTAGCCTCTCCCCATTTGGCAAGGGAACGGCAGCCGCTACTTGATCCTACCTTGGGGGCAGCTATATGAGGGAGGAGCACATGGGGGGGAGGCGATCCTCAGGGGGATAGCATGGCATCATCGGATGAAGACACATACCACCTTTTTCTTTTAGGGATATCCCCTCCATGTCTCATGCCGTTATGGCTTGTTGTGCTAGCTCTCATCAGTCACCTATAAGCATTACTGATAATACCTGTCAAGGTAATATGCCCAGAACTGTTTTTCAATCCCATATATATGGGAGTACTGGGACGAGGAAGAGGACTGAGACCAAGGAGCTGATGCAACGGTCTAGTCTCTGCAAGGCGCTCCATTTTCTGGGAAGTTTAAATTCACCCCAGTTTACAGAGATGTATGAGAAGGAGAAAGCTTACAGAGGTGAATGAGAAGGAGAACAGGAACAGGAAGGAAAAGTGCCAGAGCAGGGCGACGCTGCAAGCTGGTGAGACGCCGCTCATCATGCTGCAACACAGTATGCCAGGGAGAGTGGTACTGGAGAAAATCCTGCCGACGTGAGTGGAAAGTGGAATAACAAGCAGCCCGTCGCCAGACAGCCAGTGGCTGCATAAGCCACATACCGCAGAACGAGGCATGTCAAAGGAACTGCAACTGATGGACCGCACGCTCATGCAGCAACCCGAAAGGAGAGAGAACAGAGAACCGTGAGAGACCTCTAAAGCATCCGGTAAGCCTGGGGAAGGAGAACGGGGTACCGGGTTGCTTGAGGGTGAATGCCACCCCACGCCAATAACCGAAGAAACGCCAAGTGTAGCCCGTAAAGAGTTCAAAGAGACTTTGAAACATGTAAGAAAATTAAACAAAATAATTGAAAGTACAGAAAGCAAAGCAAACTGTCTTAAAACAGAGTTTTCAAATCAATTTTGGGCAAATATTACTTTGTGGGCAAGAAGAAAGAAAGCAGCATATAAGTCCTGACAGGAGAGTACACAAGGCAAAATCAAGTATTTGAAAGACACTGTAAATCATAAGCTTGAGGATATACATAACAGAACTGGCAGGGATACCAGGCAAAGGTATGTTAAAAAAGAAATGTAAGAGTGAAATATACGAGGAAAAGCCCTGGCAGGAGAGTATACCAGGCAAAGTTAACTTTATTAAAATGAAAGTGAACAACTTAAAGAAAGCCCCAAGGAAGGCTCATGCCGTTGGGACAGTGAAGCAAATATTGAGGCTGAAAAAAGACTGGCAGGGGAGTATACAAGGCATCTTGCGGGTCTGGGACTTGCCTTTGAGTTATATCATTTGTTTTTGGAAAAGGGAATCATACGGAAGATGCATGCCCTTGAGATACCGATTTACTTGAACTGTTTCTGTTGCTGTGGAAAGAGACCTGGAGAAGGGAGTTATTCCCAGGAAGTAAACTGTTTGTGCTGTGGAAGAAAACCTCTCGGGAAGAGAGTTATCCCCTGGACATGTGAACCTTGTTCATTTGGAAACCTTTTGTTGGAGTTTGCCATTTCTTTTGAACTTGAACATTTGTGCACTTACCAGACCAGAGACATTACCCTTAGCACCTTTTAGTTACTTTTGAAGTGTGAGGGCTAGGATATGATTTCAAACACAAGACATTTAATTTTGGACGTCTTGACACTGGACAGACCCTTAGTTTTGGTTGAGGTAGGGAAATACCTCTGAGCGCAGGGACAGTCAGACATTTTTCAACCCTTTTTATTATTTCAATAAAAGCCAATAGCAATCACTATGAATCTTCTGTTTCCGCAGCTCATTCCTGATTCATCACACTACCCACTGCAGGGGTTCGTTGCCTACTCTGTCTTTTGATGTATAGTGACAGGCATATGCTTTTTTCTACCGCTAATCCGACCACAGATTCTACTGTGAAGGTCTAGGACACGCGCCTAGTGGTGTAGGAAAGGCTTTGTGAGGTAGAGGTGATAGGAATCATGTCAAAGTGTTCTGCAGAGCATGAAGGTAACACATTGCATCTTCAGGAACCATCATATTTCCCCACATAGGTTTAGCTACCTGTCCACTACAGCCCCTGGTTTTGTTAAGAAAGTGGACTGCTTAGTAAAGGCATCCCGTGTCAGATCTATAGGGGAGAGACTAGCAGGTTCATGGCAGTGCCTAATGTGGGAGTCTAGGACTTTGAATGGAATAAAGCCAGAAATCCAATGGCCTGCAGTATATGGTGCAATGTTCCAGTATGTACAAGGGGTTTGGCTGGTGACCTTTGAATAGGGGCAGGTACGAATGGTCACTTGCTGGGAAATGCTAGGGTTAATGAATTGATGAGGATCTCTGGGCCAGTGTGTTGTCATTTTGGTGGAAACTGGAGGTACCCCTGTCCTGGGGAAAATTGAGGGTAACCCTGAGGATACTTATTAGAGTACAGGACCTACCAGTGGTATGTTGTGGGACTGTGATGGGGTGTCATGCCGCCACTCTGGTCTCGTACACAGAGACGCACTCACCGTCATGACCTGATCCCCCAGCATGGTCATGCAGCTGCCAAGCTTGCCACGCCTGCAGTCCGGTTCCTACCTCCATACAGGAACTATTCTCGGCCGCAGAAATCACCACCGCGCTTCCATGGGCAGCTTTCCTGGCGGTTGCCCTGGAGACTGGGGAACGCTCTCAGATCGTCTACGGCAGCACATTCTGGGCAGGCAGTCACGTGGCCCATTGCCGGGGTTACGCGATTAAGAGCGGAAGTAACGCTCCACACGCCGCTTCTCAGCTGTTCTCTTTGTCGGCGAGTGGCGTTCCTGGTGATTTTGTTGCTCCACGGATATTCTTGGCTTTTGGACCTCTTGGCTTGGAACTTGGACTTGCTATTGGATTGCCCTTCTGCACTGTTGCTCTGTGGATATTCTTGGCTTTTGGACCCCTTGGCTTTGAACTTGGTCTCACTATTGGACTGCCCTTCTGTACTGTTGCCACTGGCTGCCACCTTCTGTGTTTGGACCTTGGACTGCATTACGGACTGCTTCTGGACTCACTTTGTTCCCTGCATTGGATTTTGTGCTTTACCTGGGAACTGTGCAACGCCACCCAGCACACTTTCAGGCTGCCAGACCACGCTTCATCTCCCCTGCGCCTCCCAGGGCGGGGACCTGTCTCCTGTCCTATAGGAGTGTTAGGGAGAATTCTCCAGAATGGCTAATTTCCCTTACCTACTGAATCCCTCAGCAGCTTTGCTGGATTTCTAGGATTTGTTTTTTCATCTGGTAAGAGTGTGAGCCTTTTTCCCACTCTTACATGTGTTTTGCTGTGTGTTTTACATTGTGTTCATAGACTGTGGAGCCTCACCTACTCCATAAGCATCATCTTTTTACTGTTAGCCACACAGCACCTTTAGTGCAATGACACAGGGTTGTCTTTTTCAGACTTCCCACTTTAAACTCCATTTTCTGGGACTGACTACTGTCTCCCAGAACATTTAAAGTTGCCATTGACTTTATTAGTATTTTTAAATTCACAGACCCAGTACAAACTAGCTTTCATACAGTACTGGAAAGGGTTAATAGTTATCCCTTTTTGTCTGTTTCTCATGGAACATTACTTCGTGCCCCTTTCTTTAAGATTTGGCTGGTGGCATCTACCATATTTTTCCTACCACGGTCTATGAAAATAACCTTGGTACTGTTTTAGGCTAAGTTAGTAGCCTCGAACTTTGATCCGCTGGACCCCATTTACTTTAATTTGGTTCCGGCTGGGTTTATTCGCCATTTATTTTTGTAAAGGTCTTTCTCATGTTTTACTCTACGCGCCAAACCATTTGGTTCCTTTGTTCGCCGTCCTTTGGTTGGCTTCTGCATAGAAGCCCTCCTTAGGTGCCTGAAAGTCTAGGTAGACAGGGTGTGAGGGGGGTTTAGGCCCCCTGCACAGGGTCTCCTTGGAGACCCAGGTCGCACTCTTGTTTAATTGGCTAGGTGACTGTCCTGCCAGGACAGCCATCCTGCTGTGTGATTGACAGCCAGGCTGTGTGAATGGGGGAAAACTGCATAAAACGAAGCTGAAGGAAGAGGACTGCTGCAACTACTGAACATCCCGGTGAAGCCCTGCTGCGGGTCCGAATCTCCTACACTTCAACGACAGAGAAGATCTGCAAAGAATCTTCTTCCCTCGAGCTAGTGGGACCAACCAGTTTGCCAAACACCAAGCAAGGCCTCCCTCCCCTGGTTGAATTTGCTGTGCATCGCTGCAGTGAACCGGATAGCTAGGAGGACCGGACCCTGTTTGGGTTTTAAGGAGCGCACCTTTTATTTGTTGCTTTGTTCTGCTGCTGGTTTCTTCCCTGGGCAGTGCAGGACCCTCCGGTCTTCCTTCTTCGTTTCAGTCCGACAGTCGCTTCAGGAACCTTGAGCCTGCAGGATCTGCCAGGAACTTCTGCCTCAGCTACAGCATTCTTCTTCTTCTAAGGTACTGTTCAAACCCAGTTGTTCGTTCCGGCCGACCGCGGTGAAAGTGTTTTAAATCTTTCGCCAATCCGAGGGCTTGTCCTTCTCTACTCTTTTAAGTAACTTATCTTCCGACCAACTTCGTTTCGAACTGTTGGCAAAGACTTAACTGCAAACTACTCTGAACTGTGTGATCCTCTGCAAAGACTCTGAACCATTTACATTGGCTCAGGCCTATTGATTTGAATTCTCATTCTAGTAAGCCTTTTCTAGATTACCCTGCCTAGTTACTTGTTGGTGCTGCTTGATTGTGAATAACCTTGTCTTTCCCTCCCTTTTAAAATTGCTGGAGTGCCATTTTGCTCACACTTCATTGTGAGCTTAACTTGTCCAGAATTCATTGGGTGTTGTGTAGTGTATTAAGATTGTGATTTTCTGCTGCCTTACTTAGTGAACTGTTTTAAAATGATTGTGGAAATAAATGTATATTCTTTTGAATCCGAAACCTTGAGTCAGTGTTTGTTTGAACCATAGTAATTGCTTTCCTTTGTGTAACTTCTGATACTGCTCACTTTACTCTTGAGATAGGTCTGGGTGCGCCGCCATCACTACCACTTTACTATGTAGTACAGGCTTGTACCAAAGGTGAATTTGTACTGTTACTTGTAGTCTTAATTGTGTGTGGTGTGCCCAAAGAGTACTGCATATGATTCTGCCTAACAAGGAGCACTGTCCACACTCCTCGCTCCCAGGCTTCTTCAGTCTCCCATTAGGTAGGTCATCAAAGGGGTGGGGATTTGCTTATGGTTACTGCAGTACACGTACCTTGCCCTCTAACCCACCTGTTTCCTTCCTTCTAGTCACCTGGAGACCTGGCACAGCTGTTCCTGCCACTTGTGGCCTCAAAGACCAGCTAGCGAGTTCATTGTCTCTCCCTGGCTGATAGTTGGCGGACAGAGGTACATATCCCACGCCATATTGCATCCTAACATGAACATGGAGTGACCGTACATTTGTGGGACTGAGAGTTAAAAAGTGATTGATTTAGTGTTCATCCCAGTCGGGTAATGACTGAAGTGCTGACACTGGGGCAGTTAGGACTTTCTGCAGGCAATAGATGCTAGTAGATCAAGGCAATATCCCCACCTGGTCTATTATGCTGTCATGGGCCCTTCCCCTGATAGTAGGCCATGCATATTGTGCTATAGCGGTGGGCTCCATCGTTTACTGAAGCTACATGGCGATCGATATAGGATATGATCCTTTGGAATGAGACACTCCACACAGGTCCTGAAAATTAACTCTTTCGAGGATGTTACAGGGTCTGTGATACTAGAATGTCCAATACATGCCTCGTGGGCATGGTTCAGGAAGTCTGTAGGCTTTTCATCCTTTCCCTTGAGTAAATGCCCCAATGTTCTCCTAGTCCGTAGGCTGGAGCACAAGCACTTTACCTGCCTATTAAATGCCATCCCTTTTATTCTTTATGGCATCAATGTCCAATGGGGCAGCTGTTGCCTTACTGGCCAGATGCAGGAGTGCAGGGAGTGTGGGTTCAGAAAAATCAGATGGGCAGTAGGCACAGTACAAAACAAGATTTGTGCACATGGGAGCCAGAGTACTGGGAGTCTCGACATTAGTGATCTTAAAGTTGCCTGGGACAGGAAGATGTCTTAAAGGGGCTATAATATTCTGGGGCTGACGAGTAGGTTGCCCCTTCTCATCATCAGAGGCAGAGGATCCAGAGCCTGTTGGTACTGAGTAGCCGTGGAGGTTGCTGGGGACGGTGTGAGGTCTCCAGCCATTTCAGGATTTCACATTCGTTCACAAGTCTAGTTTCAGGTAAAGTCAACTTCTGTCAGAGTATTCACTGGAGAGTCCGAGTTAGGGGCTTGGGAGCTCTGGGAGCCACACCCTAGCCCGGCAAGATATCAGGTGAAGGGCCATGGGAGCCTCCGCAGAGAGTGACAAGGGCGAGCTTTTAAGGGCTAAGGTTAGGGGCCTGGTACTGACTTGAAGCTTGTGTAGCTGGTTGGCCTGCAGGGCAAGAAGGGGATGCATATGGTGGTGGACAAACTTCAGCAACATTGCCCTCCTGCTTCAGGAGGGCAAATGATATGGCAACTATTCCATCGTGCTGCTTCACGTCCTGCAATCACTTTTTGCTATTCCTTCATTGCAGACAAACCTTATTCTTACTGCACAAGTCACACTTCCACAATGCCTCAGAGGCGTTGCTATTCTCACTTAAAAGCAACTGTAATGCTGAATGAATATATTCCAAACCTATATTTCATTACATTTGCTATTATGAATAATTATCTACACCAGACGAGAATCAATCTAGAACCGGACCCCAAATGTCCACTGAAGTAAAAACCAGACCAGTAAATAAGAACAATAAATCCCAAAAAATAAAAGATGTAACCTGACATCTGAAAAAAAAACAATACTGATCACAACACATGTTAACCTGAACCAGAAGCTACACTAAAATAGATAATTGAATACAGACGTTGTTCAAAACTAGCCCTCCCTTTCAAAAGCTTGGCTCTCTCTGATCTTGCAGAGCCGTGCATGCCCCTGACAGGCCGCTAATATATATTACAATATTTAACTCCTCCTGTAGATCGCTCAGGTAAACAAAAGACTGAATGAGCCGCAGATTACCTGAGCGATGGCAGAGGGGCTGTGATGTCAGCTAATTAGAACCCAATCAGTCATCCGAGTCACTGCATTAAGAAAGTACCTCCAGGCCTCTGGCCCCAGACTCCTGACAGCACATCCTGCCTCGCGAGGCCAGGATGACGCTTGTTTGGCGGTTATCATCAAGACTTGTTCACCTATTCTACTCGAGGCTACCTGCAAATGTGTTAATGCCTCCTTCCTGGAGGGCCTACAGCCCCAGGAACTTAAAAAGGCTTGGATAACTCCCATTATTATAAAACTGGGGCTTTCATTGGATACTCAGCTTAATTACAGACCTATTTCTAACACACCCTTCCTGCTAAAAATTGTGGACTTTGTGGCGTATGTCCACATTTTTGACCCTCTCAATACATTTTCTATTCTAAATAATCACCAACCTGGATTCAGCAGTGTTTTGGAACAGAAACCCCATTGTTAGACCTTAAGACCAGATTATGGGAACGTATGGATGAGGGAAATGCCTCTATCTTGATGATGTTGGACTTGTCAGCGGCCTTCGAACTGGAGAACATACCATCTTGTCCACCAGGTTGAGGGACGTAGCCAATTTTTCGCTGGCTGCCGTCTAATGGGTATCTTCCTTCCTTGGCAACTGGGTCAGTAGGGTCTTCCATGAGGAGGCAGCGGTTGCACCTATGTCAAGGGTGGCGTACCGCAGGGGTCTTGCTTGTTTATACAAAATGTTTACGGCTCCCTTTTTTGCCTTTTTGGAGCATGAACGAGTGGTGTTTACGAATTATGCAGATGATACCCAGTCTATCACCCCCATTGTGGGTACACACAAGATAGATGAGGCTCAGTTGAACAAAGTCTGTACTCTCATAGAGAGCTGGATGATATGAAATAATTTGGCTTTTTTACAGAGACAAAACTGAGCTGTTGATCGTGGTTCCTCTAATTTGCAACCGAAACTGAGTCCGGCTTATGATAGTTTCCATATTGAGGATTCTAAAATATTCACATTGAAGAAGGTCAAGATGTTGGAGGTCATCCTGGACCAAAACCTCACCATGAAGTCACATGTCAGCAGCTTAGTGTCATCATCGGCTTATTATATTAGGCTTTGACTCATGTTAGACCGTTTATTTCCCAAGCTAATGCAGAGTCTATTGCAAGAGCAATCGTGGGTGCAAAGCTTGATTATTGTTGTAGTCTTTTATATGGCATCAATAAAACGTATCTTAACAGGCTGCAGGTAACTCAGAATGGAGCATTGCAAGCAGTCCTGAGAATGTCTGTTAGTGACCATGTATCGGCGGCTAGACGTGCCCTGCACTGGATCCCTGTGGACTCAAGATGCTTGTTTCGTCTTCTGGTTATCACTCAGAAATGTCGACAGGGTCTGATGCCAGTGTATCGTCAGGCTCTTTTAAATGAAAAACCTTTTAGGAGTACAGTAACACTGATCCGCTGGTTCTTCCTAGGTCTAGAACCTCAAAGGCTTTAAGGGGATCTTTTCACCTTGCTGCCCGAAAGCCTGGAATGGTCTTCCTCAGAACCTGAGGTGTGTAAAGTCTACATAATTATTCAGGAAGAAATTGAATACGCATCTGTTCTCGTGAATGCCTGGCTGTTGAATTCTGATGACCTGTCTTTGCTTATTATGTATTCCTGTTGTTTCTATTTGTCTTTTTGTTTGTTGCGCCCTCAGGCCTATGGGTCCATGGCCTACGCAGCATTATATAATAAAAGTAAAATAAATAAATAATTGGACACATACACCAGACAAACATAAAAACACATTGATGGATCCACTTGCAAGCAAAAACGCGCTTTCCAATCCTACTGTCATGGACTGAACAGTGCCTCTCTTTTTATTCAAATCACTACATACGGGGGCGGGGGGAATTACTGCTCCCTCGAAGACCCCCCCTCCAGACCATACTTCACAACGACATAAGCTACCCAGACAGCTTAAGGCTAATTTGTCTATCAGGCTGGAACAACATGTGTTTCTAGAGACGGAATGTATCCTTCAAAGAAGGCTTCAGGGAAGCAGATAATAAGTATTGCTTATTATGCAGAGAGAAACAGAGACTGAAGATGCATGGTAGAGGGAGAACAGACGGCGAAGCAGAAAGAGTGATCAGAGTGTCCAAAGAGTTAAAAACTATATCACGAAATGAAAGCTGCATGCTGCAATAATACATGAATGGTCCATGTTAAACTAGGCAGACCCGTCCAGCTCACCACACCACAGCCAAAAGCATATTGAAAGGGAGTAAAGTGCCAACTGAGTACATGTTGGTAAGCATGGTCCTAAGAACCACCCACAGCCTAAAGAATACTGCAAGAGTGAAGAGCCATTTTAAATGCAAGCTACAACATGTGGTCCAAGAAATCACCCACAGCCAAAAGAGTCTTAAAATAGAGTAAAGAGTCAACTGAAGTGTATGCTGGTAGACACAGTCTTAAGAACAACCATAGCTGGTAAACAGCCATCTGGAATGCATGCTGGCCCACTGGTAATCGGAGCCTGCCACAGTCGGGAAAGCACCAAGGGAGCCCTTGGAATTGTCTAAGGTCACATACTGTTCGAAGATACCAACATCATCAATGAGGGACCAGCACCAATCTTACAAGGACTAAATAAATGCAAAGAATGCCAGATTGTCTGACTTACCTGCTGGGAAAAGTGAGCCTAACAAAACAAGTAATCAGAATAAGGACTTTAAACTATGCTAAGCCACACACATGTCTAAATCCAAGAACAAAGTGAGGAAAACTGGGGGGAGGGGAGGGACGATGACTTGGATATCTCTTGGGTCCCAGTTGAAGTGCAAGAATGAGGAACTCGGAGTGGAAAGCAGCGGGAGACCAGCAGAGGTAGACCAGAACTCTTGGATCCCAAGATATTCAACTGTAAATACCAAAACAAGCAACAACATAAAATATCTTGTTTTTCAGAAAAACGAGTGACACTATCTTTGGTATGCTATTGGCACACTACAGCCCTCACATTCCGTGGCAGGCAAAAGCCGCCACCATATATGACAACATCTGTGTGAAATATATTAAATGAATTTTGCTTTGTTTACGAATAAACTTTGTAAAGGTATTTTGTATACTAAAAACACAAAATTAAAAAAAAGGGAAATCAGTGTTTTTCCTCTGTTGGGTCCGATTTAAGAAATATAGAGACCAGACCAGAACAAATGTAATGTTTCCTTTGTAGTATACATCAGCTTTTGAATATCAAAAGAACGTGGATTTGCCTGTCTACATCACTTTTCAACAAAACAGATATCCGACCTGCATACGGCTAAGCCTCCAGAGGAGGTTACATACCACACTCTATAATTCCTTGCTGACATTATTACATGAAAGCAACTCATATTAATGGTGCCCTATATGATTTCTAATCCTCTTTTGGGTTTAGGACTCAAGGAAAACTCAAAACATGTGGGCGATGTGGTGAATCAAGGTTTTTCTTCAACTCACACAGATAAACTCACACAGATAACATATCTCTGAAACCCTGGTTCAATTCCCCATTATGGACTGCGAGTAAATTTAATCTAAATTCTTGAAGTAACATCTACAACACCACAAAAGCATGAGGAACTAAAATAAAACTTTTCAGGAAGCAAGAGGGACACAGAGAGCCTTACCTATCATCTATTTAGGATTATCAAACCAGATAAACAGGAGCAGAGCTCTTATATAGGAGAGTTAAATGGAACTCCTAATTGATCCAACTGTTATTCGAACTAACCAATAGGGGATGACCTAACCTAGGAGGATAATAGGATGTAAGCACTACATTTACCAACGGTGAAGCCAGACAGTTCAGCCAATCAATAGTCGGCTAAGGGGAGAAAGGACTGAATAAAAGGAGGGGCGGTTTAGTTGCAAGTTAACGCAGCTGGGGACTGGTTCCCTGTCTTGCTGATTAAGGAGAAGAAGCCTGAAGCAGGTGAAGGGAGGCGGCTTTGTGCCTGGTAGCTACCCTGCTACGCCGAAGAGGGACACCTGAGAGAGCCCAGCTGAACCTAGAGGGGGAGAAGAGGGCCCTCCTCTGATCCAGTAGGCCAGAGGAGCTGGAATAAAGGCAGCACATGCTAGCCTGTGGAAGGGGCTGGAAAACCTAAAGTACCCCAGTGAAGAAGGAACTGTGGGCAGTCTGACTCCTCCTGGAGGGCAAGGGGCGAGAAGGGGTGAGCCCATTGTGAAGGAGTCACGTAAGACACTTATCCCCTTTGTTCCAAGTGGAGAGGCAAGAAGGGGTGAGCTCAGTTTGAAGGAGTCATGTGAAAGACTCCTCCCCTTTACTAACCTAAGCAAGTATAATTTACAAGAGAGGGCTTGAGAGTGAGGATACCCTGAGAGAGGGGAATGAGAGTCAAGTGACCTCAAGAGGAGGAGAGGGGAAGAAGCGAGAAGGGGTGAGCCCAGTTTGAAAGAGTCACATGAGAGACTCAACCCCTTGCTCAGTGTGAAGATACCCAAAGAGAAGGGGACAAGAATCAAGAGACCCCAGAAAAGGGGAAGAGAGTGAAGATACCCTGTAACAAGGATGAAAGAGAGAAACGAGAGAGAAATACCCTGAGGTGAGTGAAAGAGTATGTGAGGCCCTGAAGGGGAATAGAAACACTCGAGTGGGGTAAACAAGAGCAAACGGCACCCAGTGGTGTCAGGAAAAACAGAGAATGGAATACCGCAAGTAAGATTTTATTTGGAGCTACACGTAAACATTTAGCCATTACAGTGGCACCTAAAGAACTTTATATTGACGGGAGAACACCTGGAACAGAGGCAGCAGTCAAGCTTCTTTTAGTTATTAAAGCCTTTAGATTTGTGTGTGTTAGTTTTACTATAATCATGGCAGGCTAGTATAGGATTTGGACTTGGGACTTTGTTTTGATTCATTCAAAGAATATTTTTTCTGTAAAACCTTTGACTTTTAGAGTAGAAATCTTTTCGAGTTCATTTTCATTCTTTTAGTTTATTTTCTTTGAAGCTGCCAGGAGGTCATAATTGTAAGTGAAGATAATACAAATCCTTCAATATGATGTCCCAGAGTCCAAGTCCTACTTCTGGTTCACCACGGTAAACTATGCAGGGAAATCTAAAGAATTGAGGTACCCTACTGTAGACCTGCATCCAAGGACATTTGGTCTTAAAGCCACTAAAGGCACATTCTTTGGAAAACTAACCTGTGCACAGCTTAGTGCAAGAGTGTGTGCAATATTCTACTTTGTATAACACAGAAATGGAGGGTGCTCGGTTGATTTACCTTACCAGACGAACTGAGCCTCTATTGTGTGATAAAGTCGAAGAATTTCAAGATCAGCCTTAAACCAATGTATTTCTGTTTATCTAATTCTGTGCTTATATTTACAATTCGTCCATACATGCAGTGGGCTACTGCAGAACTCTGGTGCATCCTTAATAAATGATTTCATGAATAGTGGTTTTAGAAATTGTTTGATATTTCTTCAAAGATTTTATATTTGTAGATAGTTTATTGATTGAGTGGATTGGTACAAAAGTGTGGACACCACATTTTCAGATGCCATGCCAAAGACCCATACAAAATCCAGACATTTATTATGTCACACTTGCGTTTGCCTTACTTGAGTTTTTGTATCCTGCTAGCTGGGTGCTTCAGTCCTGCGCACAAATGTCGCAATCCAGAATCCCCGAGGTTATTTACTCTTAGGTCCAAGTCTGAAAGGGATGGGTTCATTTGTAGGACAGCGGAGAGAGGCTCACAGCAGGAAGCTGTGAGATGGCAGCCATCCATCCTGCAGAAGGAGAGAAAGAGGGGGAGCGGAAGATATCATTTAAAGAGGAAAGAGATAGGGTCTGCATAACAGGATCAAATGAGGAGGAGGCCATCCAGCCTGAAGAATAATGTGGGAAAAACAACAAAAGACACACTGTGTGAGCATGCGTGTGTGTGTGTGTGTGCGGGCACGCGCAGAGCTACAGTCTAACAGTAGACCTCACTATATGTCAAAGACTGCACCTTTATTCAAGGACCACTCATCAAATCAGACCCTCTCCCTATGGTAGCAAATAACTCCATCCATTTATCAGGCTCCATACCAAAGAAAACATTTCCCACAGATCACGCCTCCTCCAACAGGTACACAGCCATCTCCGCAGCTAGACCTCATACAAAATATGACACCTCTATACACAAATTGTACCCGTTCTTTTTTACTTAGACCACACTTCCCGTTATAGGTGATGTCTCCATCAGTAAAGGATACCACTTCCATTAGAAAATGTGTCAGCTGTAGGTTATACCATCGCAGCCCACAGCTCCTCCAGCCAACTTCAGCCCTTACCAAAGACTCTGCCACAAAACCTGAATTACAGCTCTACTTGTAGACCAGCAATTGTTTCATAGATCACAACTCCTCCCATGGTCACACTCTTTACAATTGACCATTCCTCCTCAAAGTGACACACCTCCATACACAGAGATAATCAGCAGCTCTAAAAAAATAATCTGTCCATATAAATAGTTCCTTCTGTAATCCATGCCAGGCCCACTGATCCCACTTGCTCCCATAGGCCACATTTCTGACCACACCTCATCCAACAGGCCATGCCTCCTTCCAAAACTCATACGTCCTGTCATAAACCACCATATAACCTAACCTGTGCCTCCTACCATAAACCACACACCATACTGCACCCAACAGAGCATTCCTCCTTACACAACTTGTACCTCCTATCCTAAACCACAATTCCTACCAAACACCATACGTCACCCATTTGGCCATGCCTCTTCATGTAAGCCATACCGTATACCATATCATACTACACCCAATAGACTATGCCTCCCTGCAAAACCAGTAATTCCATCCCATAAACCACACTTCTTGCCACACATAATACTCTATGCAATAGTCCATGCCGCCTCACATAACCTAGACTATGCCTCATACCATAAACCACACACCATACTGTCCCCAATAGAACATGCCTTTGTGCAGATTACATTCCTCCAAGCACGAACCACGCACTATACTCCACCCAACACAGCATGCCTTCTTACACAACTCATACATCCTATCATAAACCACACACCATATGCAACCCATTTGGCCATGCCTCCTGATATGTTATGTTATGTTTTTTTGCATTTGTATAGCACCTTATGTGTCATTGGTATGATCTCAAGGCGCTGGTAGGTTGAACGCCCTCGGGAAACGCAGTTCAAGTCGATTGAGAGAGAGAGTCGTAAAGTGCGTGGGGGCACCAGGTATGTGTACAGCTGGTGTGGTTGTTGCATGATAGCTGCTTCTTAGCAGTAGGTGTGGTGCTGAGGAGATCAGTTGAATGTGTTCAGTCTGGAGGGTGGACATCCAGACTGAGTTCCTGCTGTGTTAGGCCTGAGGAGACGCCTAAGCTAGCCGGTATGTGCTAGCTAGCTGTGTTTTATTAGGATGATGTGTGGTTTGATGGGTCATGTTAGTATGAGAACAGCTTTACCAAATGTGTCATAGTACTGCTGTGTTCTAGTTGAATGGTGGTGTATAGGAGAGTGTAAGCGTAGTAGTGTGATATTCTGGTAATCAGTAAAGTGTATGCGACCAGGCACACTCAATGATGTTGGGAATACCTTCTAAATTCAACTCTAACACAGTGACGCTATTAGGGCACATTCAATGATGTTGGGAATACCATCTTAATTCAACTCTAACACAGTGATGCTATTAGGGCACATTTCTAAGTTCAACTTTAACACAGCGACGCTTTTAGGGCGCACTTTCTAAGTTCAACTTTAATCCAGTGGTGTTAATGGGGCACACTTTCTAGATTCAACATTAACACAGTGACACTATTGGGCACACTCAATGATGTTGGGAATACCTTCTAGATTCAACTCTAACACAGTGATGCTATTAGGGCACATTTCTAAGTTCAACTTTAACACAGCGACGCTATTAGGGCGCACTTTCTAAGTTCAACTTTAACCCAGTGGTGCTAATGGGGCACACTTTATAGATTCAACATTAACACAGTGACGCTATTAGGGCATACCTTCTACATTCAACATTAACACAGTGACGCTATTAGGGCACACTTTCTAAGTTCAACTTTAACCCGATGATGCTAATAGGGCACACTTTGTAGATTCAACATTAACACAGTGACGCTATTAGGGCATACCTTCTATATTCAACATTAACACAGTGACGCTATTAGGCACGCTTTCTAAGTTCAACTTTAACACCGTGACGTTATTAGGGCACACTTTTTAATTTCAACTTTAACACAGTGACGTTATTAGGGCACACTTTCTAGATTTAACTTTAACACAGTGATGCTATTAGGGAATACTTTCTAAGCCGTACCTCTTACCAGAACCACCTGCCATATTCCACCCACTAGACTATGCCCCCTTGCACAACCAGTACTTCCATTCCGCAAATATTGCTTTCTATCACACACCATTCCCAAAACACCAGGCCTTCTCCGAAGCCCTGTGTTTTCTACCGTAAACCAGACTTCCTACCCAGGCCATCCTTCGTCCAAGAGACCATACCTCCTCACATAACCCAAATCTCCTACCTCATACCACACTTCCTGCCACAGACCATACTCCACTAAATGCACCATACCTCACCCTACATCTCATTCCTTTCTCCATTTGCCACACTTCCTTTCACAGAGCATTCCTTCGAAAGAGCAAATATTATATAACAACATGCTTCAGTTTGCAGATTTCTTCATGAATGCCACATCCAAAAATACATCAGCGAACAGAAAAATTGATGTATGGCCTGTCGGCTCTATTGACAAAACCGAAGGTGTAAGAACCAAAATCTGTGAAAAGAATTAGTCAAATTATACATGTGTACTTCAAATATTGTTTGAAAAGTGTCCTGTGAGCTCAGTGAGAAAGCTGAAGCTGAATGAACTAGAATCTATACTAGAATTAGAGAAACTAGACACCTTCACTTAAAACAATGATTAACAGTCGGATGAACCTTTACAACTAAGTGAACATACCACAGTTTCAGAATGAAACCCTACCTATTTAGTACGTTGATCATTATTACTCTATGGACTGAATAACAGTGAAATGATTACCAGACAGAAAAAAAAGACGTGTATGTTATACAAGTACAATACTGCAAAATTAGGTGAGTTCAGAGAAGGAAGCAAATATAGCCTACCCTATAAACATATGTAACAAATTATCTTTACACTGATCAAATCCCACATCATGATTACATTGCCTGAGGATAATGATATAGGGGTGTCACGCTACATGATTCTAAAATTCAGGGGAGTGTTAGCACTTTAGGATGGTGAATCAGAACACAATGGCGGTGTGGAGTTCAAACCTAATAGAAAACACACTTTGGGAATATGAACAGAGATATAACACGGAGAGTAGAATAAAGCTTGCTTCATCACAAGAGTAATGATTGTCAATGAGGCCCAAAAGACCCGGAAATTCTCCAAACTTATTTTATTCATGGAATTTATAAGGTTTGAATTTAGCTGGAGAACAATGGAGCACTGTACGAGCCAGTAGGGAGGCTACACACTAGCGTTACAGAGGAGGATGGCCGGGACACTCATATTAGGGTTTAAGAGCCGACACACTGGTCATGAAGACCTAATGCATTTAGTATAAATTCATTCAGAGGAGGATGCAGTGCAAATACCCCAGTCAGACAATGGCCAACAGGCACCAATGCATGATAATACATGACAGCAGAAATGCACATACTCGAGTTTCTGAAGCCTGCAGCCTGGATGTTTCAGTCCTTCACAGAGCTGTTCAATTCCAGGACCGCCCAGATGATTCCCACTCAGGTCCAGCTCTGAGAGGAACGGGTTCATGGAGAGAAGTGAGGAGAGCCCAGCACCGCATGCCTTCTTGAGGGCGCAGTCATCCATCCTGCAAAAAGGTAAAGGGAAGCCAACGTTACCATAGGAAGTACTATACCCATGTAAGGTACCTTGGTGTTATTGACTGCAGTTGTAGGGACAGCACCAGCTCTACTTACCCTAACATTTTTCAAAGCAGAACGTGGGCAGCAGCAGAGGTGGCTGGGAGCTCCACCGTCAAGTATGTCATAGAATAGGGCCAACTGATGCTTTTTGCAGGACATTTGTAGTTTTGGCTAAAAGTTGTCAAAGCAAACTTGGCCTAGATACCCCTATGTAAATAGCAGTGTGGATTCTTGGAAGGATAGAGATCGTTGGGGTTGCGTTTTCCTTCCCCTTGAGTATTTATATAATCAGGTTTTACGTGACCCTTATATGACAGAATCAGGCACAGCCCAATTGGATGAATACTCCTGTCACTCCATTCAGAACACTACCTCTGGTCCCTTCTTCCAGCACCATTCCTGGGAAAACATGCACATTCATACTAATCAGCAACCTTGGAATTTTCTGCGACCAATCTGGATAATGCCATCATGCGTCAGGAAGAGCCTGCATTCTAATTGGCTGCCATGTTCTCATCTCAGGCTCCTACCACTCCCCCTCCATTGGTCTCTCACTACAGTTTCTCCTTGACACCCAGCTCCCTTTGCTCTTACCAATGGCTCCTGTGTTTTCAAAAACGTATCACCTTCTCTGCCACAGTCGCCAAACGTCCACCTTCCTCTCCTCGACTTCATGGCTCCCTCAAAGTACAGACCAGGCTTTGTCCTTTCTTTGTTTTAGCAGAAGAGCTTGCCTTTCCTTCCAATCGCACCCACATTTCTGTTTTTCATACGTCCCCGGACTATTGTTTGTCAGCAACACTCTTCTCAGAACAGTACCTATTGACGGTGGGCCGTTACCACATGATACAGTCCTTGCCAAATGTCATTATTGCCTAAGAATATGCCCAGTGAAACTGATTATACATACTGTGATGAATCTGGTCATGTCATCACTCCCTCACTAGGGAAACTCTCCTCCCATGTACCTGAACCCGACCCTGGGGGTGGTTGCCCGGGGGAGGATCATATGAGGAGAGAGGACCCTAATTGGAGGGAGGGTGACACGTTGGCAGAGACATGGCATCCCCTTTTACTTTTAATAGCATATTGTCATGTCTCCATTCATCCACCCATGCAAGCTACTGTGGATAGCTTTCAAAATTCTGTTCATAGGTTACCAGGAACTGACTACCATTTCCATGCATGTGAAAGTACTGCGACGAGAAAGCTGAAAAGAGCAAGAAAGATCCATGAATGTCAAAAGCACAAGGCACAGTCTAGTTGTTATGAACAGTTGATAGGTGCAGGAACATTTAAAAGAAACATCCAGCATGGCTGGGAGAGGTACTGCCTGCAGGAGTCCAATGAAGCTGAGAACACAGAGGGAAGGAAGGTAAGAGGGAGATAGGAGGAGGACCTCATGGACACACCTTCCAGTAAAGCTCCGGTTTGTCTGTGGTAGGAGAAAGATATCCCAGAGCGAGACGCAAGCAGGGAAATGGCTACGGAACAAGAAACAAGTGACAAAGACAGCCGCATCCAAGCACCCGGAAGTGGGTGGAGGACCGAGCAAGTAACAAGCAGAAGAGATAGACACACTTGAGAATTCGGATGTGGGTGGAGTGGCAAAGACAGCCGAATCTGAGCTTCCGGACGCAGTAAGTCATTTTGTGAATCAAGTAATCAAATGTGTAAAGAAAGTCACATAAAAAGCCCTGGCAGAAGAGTATACCAGGCACAGTCAAGTTTACAAGTGTATTAAGTGAAACATATAAGAAAGTCCTGGCAGGAGAGTATACCAGGCAAAGTCAAGTGTGCAAGCAAAGCATATGAGAAAGTCCTAGCAGGAAAGTATACCAGGCAACATCAAGTTTGCAAGTGAAGCATATGAGAAAGTTGTTGTATGTATGCAAACAAGCACACATTATGTTTTTTAAAGTTTCATGTTTTAGGTTGGGCTATCAATAGGATTGACCAGTAACCATAGGAGGGAGTGGGTATGCACATAGTTATATTGGGAATGTAGATAGTTCAGTTATGTTGTGCTTTTAATGACCACACAATATATAAGGATGCATCAGCAGTCTAGTATGGAATTAGAACCATGATTGGCCATACTGTCCCAAGAAGAATGTTAGGCTTTGAATAAGAAGAACTGTTTGCCCTGCTGGAGAGGTTGGGGCTGCTGTAATGATCTTAATTAAATGAGATGCATCCGAGACGTAGAGGCTCATGTCTGATGTGTGGAGCATAATAAAAGTCCTGGCAGGAGAGTATACCAGGCAAAGGAAAACTGGCAAGTGTGTAAATTGAATCACATGAGGAAGTCTTGGTAGAAGAAGACACTGGTTAAGGCCAAGACTGCAAGAACATATTGCATTAAAGTGGAAAATAAATCTGTCTGGGGTGTACACCAGGTATCCTGTCAAATTAAATAGCCAAATTGCTTAATATACAAGTTGTTTTTGTTGACCAAGAGAAATCCAAGGAAGACTCCTACCCGTAGGAGTTTAAAGTATGAAGAAGAGGAAACCTGGGGAATGGAGCAATTCCCTGGAACTGTGAACTTTACCCATTGGGAACATTTGTGTTGGAGTTACGCCTTTTCCTTTTGAATTTGAACATTGTGTGCACTTCCAAGGCCACATACATTACCCTTTTCACCTTAGAATTCCTTTTAGAATGTGAGGGCCAGAATAGCATTTCGGACACAGGCCATTTTTGCTTTGGACATCTCGACAATGGACAGACCCTTAGTTTTGGCTGAGGTAGGGAATCACCTTCTAGAACAGGGACAGCACTGTCTTTTCCACCCCCATTTTATTTTTAAGAAAGGTTTATAGCCAAACCTATGAGCTCTCTGTGTCCTCGTCTAGTTCCTGGCTCCTCACAATACACAGAGCCTGGCTGAGCAGTTTAGCAGGCCGGGCAAGAGCATTTAGACAATGGGCCTCATTAGGACCCAGGCGGTAAGGGGTTTACGGCGGCGTAAACAGCGCCGACCCTTACCGTCTGATTCCGAGGTCCCTTAGCGCCATGGAGGTTTTAACACCTGCTTTTAGCAGGTGTTAAAATCCATGGCGCTAAGGGACCTTGTTGTTAATTACGCCACCGTAATTTACGGTGGCGTAATTAACGCCTTCCCCACTCCCATTATGCCCTATGGGGCAAAAATGGGAATGGGGAAGGGTAAATGGGTTAATGTGGACTTACCGCCCCACTCACCTCGGAATGGGGCGGTAAGTCCGCCAACCACCATGGCGTAAACGTAGTTTACGCCATGGTGGTAAAGGTACCACCCAGGCGGTAACTTACCGCCTGGGTCGTAATGAGGCCCAATGTCAGTTCAAAGCTTATAGCACTGAGATGTGTATCCAGGCTGAGTCCCAGGCTTTGTCAAAGAGGGTTGAGAGGGTTGAGATGCAGGAAGAAATCAAGAACTAGTTTTCCCGCTTAGGGAAAGAACTATTGAGAGGACCCCAATTCAAATGATCCCCCTTGTGCCAGTATGTGGAGGCTATTGATACACCAGCCTTGCATCCAAGAACAGAAACTAGTGTGTTTCTGTTTCAGAACATCAAAAGCACAAGAAGAAAAGAAATGATCACCAGACTGCCACCTGTCCCAAAAAGAGAGGCGAGAGCTACCACCAGACTGACACTGGGCATTACAGCATACCGGGGCCAAGCGAAGGACCAGGGAAGCCATTGCCAGAAGCTGTGATACAGGCACCCAGGACTGAGAAAGCTGCTACCATATGCAGCAGACTCAAGAATATTATTTGGGCCATACATGCTTCTGTACTACTGATTGAGTAAAGAGACAGTGTTCATGCCTTGTAGGGTCTTAATGGCAGCATGCAGCATGATTTTTATGTCAATTCCCAGGAAATCAAAAAGCAAGTGCAGCCGTGTGCCAAAGATAGTTAGCTTGTCTGAAGTTGTTGTCTCTGCTTCCTTGGGGTTTGTAATCAGTGCACCTTCTTTTTTCCATACCATGTTTTTAAGAGCCTATGGCATTTTATGGAGACACTCCCAATGTTAGTTTTTGTACTGTTGTTTTAATACTCTGTACAGCACTTTGGATACAAGCGCTATATAACCTTTAATAAAATACAAATACACTTGTGTAAATGTTCAATTAAGAAAACATAACATGTCTTCTTTTCTTGAGGTTTCCAAATCAAGGTAAAAGTTCATCAACAAAAGAAGTTCCACTAGTAACAAATCTCCTTTGCCGAGAGGAAATGATTCAATGTCCACTTTCAGTACAATAGCTGCAATGGTAATCCTGGCCACAAAGCTTTAGCACCACTTTCAGAATGTTGTGCCACAGTTCAAAAGGAAATATAATATCTCCACTGTCAATGATACACAGTTCTTGGTTAAGAATTAGGGTTTCTTGAATTACAGTGTTAGTATTCAAAATTGTCACACTGCTGCTGATTCCACTTCAACAGCTATACTTCTACTTGCTTCACCACGAGAACCGTCACCTTTGTCCCACAGTATTTAACCTTGCTTTAGACAACTCCAATGTAGCATCTACTGACAACCAGATATACCTCTTCAGTTTCAATACTTTGGACTACTGCCACGGCTTCAATGACTTTTAGACAGGCTTCGACAAGACAGATTTTCAAAGCACTTCAACCTCCTCAGGTAGTCAAGGCACTTTTCCTCTGAACATATTTCTTCAAAGGGGCAGCCTCTTTGCCTCTCTTGTCTATCTACCACCATAACAACCTGGATTTGCCTTTAAGACTTTCTTCTCTCTGGTTCCCAGTCTTGGGCATCACAGGTTAGGTCTACTGCAAAATAGTCATACAAGCAGCCAGTTCCCCTTCCGAAATCTTTACCTGCACATCTCTGCAAGTTATCAGCCCAATCAATTACCCAGAAGCCTTGGTGCCACTCTCTTAGCTTCAGGTAATACTTGCACACTGTTGTTTTAGGCCAATTAACTTCATAGTATTGCTAGATGGCTCTTTACCTCTGGGAAGTGGCATCCCATGCGTAGGAGGAAGCACCGGCACTTCAATATGCAGCAAAACTACACTGCAATCAATCCAAATCTCCCGCCTTCTATTGCCGCCTGGCCCTGCCCACCCGTACTCAGAATTTCCATTTGAACGTGGCGTAAGAGCACCAGCGTGTGCACACCAGAAGTGAGCCTGAAGTGACAGGGCTGTTTGGGCTGGAGACTCTGCTTCAGCTGTTCTGGGAGTCCTATGCGTAGGAGGAAGCACTGGCACTTAAATACGCGGCAAAACTACACTGAAATCAATTCAACTAAATATACTTGATTTTGAACTCTACGTTTTCTGTGTCATTGAAGGCTATGTTTTCTGTGGACTCTCTGTGGACTTTGTTAACAATAACTGACTTCTCCCATCTGTACTCAGAATTTCCATTTGAACGTGGCGCTCTAGAAGTGAGCCCGAAGTGACAGGGCTGTTTGGCTGTTTGGGTGTGGCGGTTGCTGTGGACAAGGTATTGTCAATTTGATGTACAGACATGCACTATAAATGTTTTCCTTTTGACTGTTTTCATGGTGTTAGTAAGGCAACTACAATTTGGACAATTTGGTACTTGCAAACTAGTTAACTGCTTAACAAGGTGACAAACTGTGAAGTGGATGTGCCTTTCCTGGTGTATTATTCTAGTAAGCACCTAACAGACAAACAAAAGAATGGTGTGTAACTCGCTTGAAATTTTTGTAGCAGATACACTTTGGCTCATTTACGCGGTTCTGAAAAACAGGGCTGCAGACCTGATGCGTGAATATCACACATTACATACTATAGCCGTTGTTAACAGTTGTACAACAATATTGAGGATGAGGAAAGAAATTTCAATAATTAGAAAAGAGCCAGCAATGGATATTTTCGCTGCTGCCAACACGTGAAGAGCGATTTGGCGCGAGCAGCACCATTGCCTTTACCTCCACCATGTGAAAATGAGGAGGAACTTTTGCAATGTGCACAGGTGTGCTTGAATGCCCTCAAATCAAATAAATAGTGAGGATGCTTCTCAATCCCTGTTCGTGGAAGACCGTTTCAATGAGATACCGAAGGGCACAGCTAATTCCAGCTTACTGGTAGGTAGAGATATATTGGTAGGAGGTATTAGCCCTAGTAGATCTTTCATTGATACTCCAGAAATCTTTCAAAATAGTGAGTTCAACTTACTTTGTCTTTCCACCCACACTGATGTACATGTAGAAGAGGGCAATGGAAAAGAGAAGGAGTCTGAACAATCCATAATTTTGGGCATATATAATAGACTATATAAATCGACTAATCTTGCAAGAATTACGTAAACAGATTGAAGTGCTGAATAATGTATTAACTGAATTCGGTCTGTTACCTAATAAAATATACGTAGCAACAGCCTACCAGTTAACATGCCTATCTTGCCCTTTTACGCATGTAAATATGGCAAATACAGACCATTTCATTTTGTACTGCGTACCGTGTACGCTTTGATTTATTCATTAAAAAAACATACTTTACACCACTAGATGGCAATGTAGCATTTCATTTGTGAGCAGCATAGCCTTCTTATGCATGATGGTGAATTTCCAACTGAAAGGCCAAATCTGTGACAGCTAAGCGAGCAACACAATAAAGGACGCACCCTTTTAAAATGTGTTCATACCCATAACGTATGTGTTGGATAAGTTTTACTCTCTTGCAGAGGAGAAAACTAATTTTTACTCTCTTGAAATTGCATTTACGCTCTAATTTGAAAAATCATGCGTAAAATACTCCCACCTCAAAATCTTATCTGGAGCACTGCGTAGCAATGCAAGTTCTGGGCGCAACAATTAATTCTGATAAAAAACATTAACATTGATACGAACATAGATCGTATGGAAAAAAAGATAACAACCCCCACGATAGCACCTGACGATAGCACCTGAAGAAGTAATAGTGATTACTGACTCGATACTCACTGAGTGCTCGATTGGGAACAAAATTAAAGATGGGGTTATTACGGGTACAGTAATCGAGGAAGTTACGAATTGCACCATTCCGATTACAGTCCTAGACAAGACCTCTAACTTTAAAGTCAAATTATCCCAAAAACAGGAGAAAAAACTGAAATAGAAAAAAACAGGAAAAAAAAATGATAAATCGTCTAGAAAATGTCTTAGGGATAAGGGCCTAAAAACAGAATTGAAGAGGCTCGGCATGAGATGGAGACACCAATAAACTATTCTCGGGAACTGGAAAAAGCTACAACGGGTTGCGAAAAAGATGTCGCCACCTCTAGTATGATAAACAAAAGTCATCAATCTACCCAAAGTGAATACTATGAGGGGGAAAACACTATGTCAGAGGCAAAGAAAAAAGATCCCTGTAATATTGAAATTCAACTCAAAACCATAGAATATGGTCTCAAGGATATTTTTGAGATCTTTAAAAACCTGGCAGCCCTCTCTAGAATGGTGACACCTACATCTGTGAATTGCAATAGTTCAGCACTTGATAATAATAGGAACAACACAGCCCTGGAAGTTACCGAAAATAGTGAGCCGCCAAAAATGACCTCTGTAGAGCCGATACCAATGAAAAGAAGGTTCATTACTTATTTGGTTAAATCGGGGCTAGGACACAAGGGGCCTCATTACGACCTGGGTGGTAAGGGATTACCGGTACCGGTAAGGGCACCGGTACCGGTAATCCCTTACCGCCCAATTACGAGGTCCCTTTGCGGGTCCTCCCTTAACGGCTGGTTTTACCAGCCATTAAGGACGGGACCCACAAAGGGACTTTGGAGGTAATAACGGTACTGCAATTTGCGGTACCATAATTACCGCCTTCCACATTCCCATTGAGCCCTATGGGGGCTCAAATGGGAATGGGGCAGGGCCATGGTGAATGGGGAATTACTGCCCCCGCAAACCTTGGAATGGGGCGGTAATTCCCCCATTCACCATGGCGGAATCGGTAGTTTACCGGTGGCAACCAGGGTGCAAATAGCACCATGGTTACCACCCGGGTCGTAATGAGGCCCAAGGATTGGAGACAAGTGAACAATAAACCTTATATAAACTCTAATCTTCAAGCGGAGTTAGAACCACCTGCAGAACTCACTAGCTATGATAACATTGAAACAAGTAACCTTGGAGAAATGGTCAGTGATGGTCAGGCAAATCTACAATTAGATGAAGGAGTGGAATGAATTATAGAAAATGTATTGGCTGTGAGGAAGTCCACTAGTAGGAAAGTGCATCTAGTGATTAATGACAAAAAGCAGGAAACACATATATATGTGGATCCTCAAGCGAAGGTAGTTGATAGCAGAGGTAATGTGAACATGGAACATGATCTAAGATGGCCGGTTTTCCCTGAGCTGCCAAGTTTAATATTGAACTCTTTATTCAACGAAGCAGGACGGATATTGCTGAAAAGGCCATATATTTTGTCCCTGTTTGCAGCAATTCCAGAGTTGTGTTTAATATCTTCAGCCGATATAATGCCGGTTGACTTTATTCATAAACACAGATACGACCATGTCCATCTTGTCATACCTTCTCCTCTAGTGAGGTCACTGCTGATGAAAGAGGCAAAGGCATTGCAGAGAAGGTGTTTTGATCTCTCTCCCTGCACAACATTAACTCATCCGGGGGGGTGGGAGAAGGGGGCATGAGGAGAGTAGAGGGGATGGCTCAATCAGCTAAAGAGAAGTCCTTGAATCAAGACAATGTAATGGGCTTGGACAAACAGGATTGGCAATGGCTAGCACTGTCGTTAAGAGACTCAATCAATTGGCTAAAATAATTACAAAAACCTCTCCAGCACAATAGGGAAACTGACTTTACTCAGCGGGAGTTCTCGGTGATGTTTCCATTTATTGAACAATGATAAATTGATGCTCGACTTATCATGTTACGATTTTATTCTATTACAGGAGATGTGGGCTTGAGGCAAGTTGTTATGGGAAGGTTTTCATATTATAGACTTCTGTGCTACAGGGGGTGAGAGAGGTCGACCCAAAGGTGGGTTACTATTCGCTGATAATCAAGTAACTCATTTTGAAAAAAGGGACGAATGGTCAATATTGAATTCCATGTTAATAGTGACCTTCAGTGTAAAAGTTCTAGGTGGTTGTTTTCCCCTCATAATAACTAACATTTATTGGAATCCACTGGAGTACTCTGATAACCAACTTGAGAATTAATTGAATAATCTGGAGGTGAAAATTGACCAGTGGCTTTATGCCAATGAAGGGGGCCAAATTCTCATAGCGGGCGATCTGAATGCTGATTGTAATGTTAATCGGGCAGTAGGTGATGTTCTGAGAGCCAATATGGCCACCACCACTGAAAAGGGAGGGAACAGCAAACTCAGAGGAGCCTTATGGTTAACCTTTGCCAAGATTTGGGTTTAGAACTGGTCGTGAATAAGCTTCCAACTTGGAAAGCTAGGGGAACTGCGTCAACTATTGACTATATATTTTTATCATGTCAATTGAGTAAAAATAAGTCTAGTTTTATATTGAAGGCTACTCCTACTAGCGATCATTGTATGCTCTCAATAGATTTTGAAAGAAATACGCGGAGAGAAACCTTAAGCTACTATACTGAAAGTGGTCTGATAAACCCTAGAGGAAATAGAATCAAGTGGACCCATAATAAAACTGCCATATTTATGTCAACTATGATCCAAGACTATGATACATCGTCTTTAGAAAGAAGAGTACAAAGATATTCAGCTAACAATTTTCTGCCTTATCTGAATGAAATAATTTATGAAATCGAAGATAAGAAAGTCTTAAGCAATACCTTAAAGAAGTCTCATAGACACAATACAGACACTGAGATACAAGGCCAAAAAGCGTTAATGCAGAAAGAAGTAAGATGCCTCCAGAAAATGGGGAAATATGACCCAATTTCATTGAATAAGATATAAAGAGTTAAACAACGATTTGGGAACTGGTTGATAGGACATAGAGGAAGAATGTGTCAACGTGATGGTGAAGAGATGCTGAACTCGTTGAAGGGATGTAATTCATCCAATTTTTTTATTCTTATTAACAATCTGGAGCATACTCAAAAAGATATGACCCTAAATCCCATTACTGAATTGATATATGGTTAGATCCTTTCTCTAAGCTATATAGAGGTAATGTTAAGGTTATCACGAAAGAAACTAAAGAATAAACGGATTGGCTATTGGAGAATTCAATAGATACTGGGGGTAATTCATAGAATTCAGCGCACAAGTGGCGCACGCGGCTGGCGCACAGTGTGCGCGTGCGAATCCCTGCGCCAGCCGCGTGCGCTAAAATCCATTTCCACGCACAGCGTATTCATGGATTCCAGCCACCAAAACCAGCCGTGGCGCACAGTGGCGCAGCGACCCTGCAGCAGCGCCAGTTACGCCCCCAAGAACGCCTCTCGCGCAGGGAAAAGCCATCAATATACCCAATCCAGCGCAAAGGGCTGCGCCAACCCTGTACCAGCATGGCAAGCGGGCTACGTGTATCACTGGGGTGCGCGGGAAGTACCTCACGCGATTGGCCCCGTGCGAGCAGGGTACGTGTATTTCAGGAGTGCGCAGGAAGTTCCACACGCGATTTCCACAGGGTACGCGTATCTCAGCGGTGCGCGGGAAGTGCCACACGCGATTTCAGCAGGGTACGTGTATTTCAGGGGTGCGCGGGAATTTCCACATGCGATTGGGCCCGTGCGAGCAGGGTACGCGTATCTCAGGGGTGCGCGGGAAGTGCCACACGCAATTTCAGCAGGGTACGTGTATTTCAGGGGTGCGCGGGAATTTCCACACGCGATTGGGGGTACGCGTATCTCAGGGGTGCGTGGAAAGTGCCACACACGATTTCAGCAGGGTACATGTATTTCAGGGGTGCGTGGGAATTTCCACACGCGATTGGGGGTACGCGTATCTCAGGGGTGCGCGGGAAGAGCCACACGCGATTTCAGCAGGGTACGTGTATTTCAGGGGTGCGCGGGAAATTCCACACGCGATTTCATCATGGTACGTGTATTTTGGGCTGCGGTGGAAGTTTCACACGCAACATCAGCAGGGCACGTGTATTTCAGGGGTGCGCGGGAAGTTCCACAGGCGATCTCATCAAGGTACGTGTATTTTGGGGTGCGGGGGAAGTTTCACACGCGACATCAGCAGGGCACATGTATTTCAGGGGTGCACGGGAAGTTCCACACACGATCTCATCAGGGTACGTGTATTTCGTGGTGCGGGGGAAGTTTCACACGCGACATCAGCAGGGTACGTGTATTCCAGGGGTGCGCGGGAAGTTCCACACGCGATTCCATCAGGGTACGTGTTTTCCAGGGGTGCGTGGAAATACACGCACCCCCACCCCCCAGCAGTGCAGGGGAACCCACCACCAGGCCCGAACCCATTTCTCCCACCGCCCCCACCACCAAACCACCAGGGGCAGCCTCCACCAGGCCCCCACCCATGTCTCCCAGCACCCCCAGCCACCAGCCACCAGGGGCAGCCTCCACCAGGCCCCCACCCATGTCTTCCACCACCCCACCCCCCAGCACTGTGGGGCACCTGCCAGCAGACCCCACGCATGTCCAACTCATGTTCCCCACCACCCCCACCCCCCAGCCACCAGGGGCAGCCTCCACCAGGCCCCCACCCATGTCTCCCACCCCCCCACCCCCCAGCAGTGCAGGGGCACCCACCACCAGGCCTCCACCCATGTCTCCCACCACCCCCACCCTCCAGCCACCAGGGGCAGCCTCCACCAGGCCCCCACCCATGTCTCCCACCACCCCCACCCCCCCAGCCACCAGGGGCAGCCTCCACAGGCCCCCACCCATGTCTCCCACCACCCCCACCCCCCCAGCACTGTGGGGCACCCACCACCAGGCCCCCACCCATGTCTCCCACCACCCCCACCCCCCAGCCACCAGGGGAAGCCTCCACCAGGCCCCCACCCATGTCTACCACCCCCCCCCCCACCCCCCCCAGCACTGTGGGGCACCCACCACCAGGCCCCCACCCATGTTTCCCAGCACCCCCACCCCCCAGCAGTGCAGGGGCAGCCTCCACCAGGCCCCCACCCATGTCTCCCACCACCCCCACCCCCCAGCAGTGCAGGGGCACCCTCCACCAGGCCCCCACCCATGTCTCCCAGCACCCCACCCCCCAGCCACCAGGGGCAGCCTCCACCAGGCCCCCACCCATGTCTCCCACCACCCCCACCCCCCCAGCACTGTGGGGCACCCACCACCAGGCCCCCACCCATGTCTCCCACCCCCCCACCCCCCAGCAGTGCAGGGGCACCCACCACCAGGCCTCCACCCATGTCTCCTACCACCCCCACCCTCCAGCCACCAGGGGCAGCCTCCACCAGGCCCCCACCCATGTCTCCCACCACCCCCACCCCCCCAGCCACCAGGGGCAGCCTCCACAGGCCCCCACCCATGTCTCCCACCCCCCCAACCCCCCAGCACTGTGGGGCACCCACCACCAGGCCCCCACCCATGTCTCCCACCACCCCCACCCCCCAGCCACCAGGGGAAGCCTCCACCAGGCCCCCACCCATGTCTCCCACCACCCCCACCCCCCCCAGCACTGTGGGGCACCCACCACCAGGCCCCCACCCATGTTTCCCAGCACCCCCACCCCCCAGCAGTGCAGGGGCAGCCTCCACCAGGCCCCCACCCATGTCTCCCACCACCCCACCCCCCAGCAGTGCAGGGGCACCCTCCACCAGGCCCCCACAAATGTCTCCCAGCACCCCACCCCCCAGCCACCAGGGGCAGCCTCCACCAGGCCCCCACCCATGTCTCCCACCACCCCCACCCCCCCAGCACTGTGGGGCACCCACCACCAGGCCCCCACCCATGTCTCCCAGCACCCCCACCCCCCAGCAGTGCAGGGGCAGCCTCCACCAGGCCCCCACCCATGTCTCCCACCACCCCCCAGCCACCAGGGGCAGCCTCCACCAGGCCCCCACCCATGTCTCCCAGCACCCCCACCCCCCAGCCACCAGGGGCAGCCTACACCAGGCCCCCACCCATGTCTCCCACTCCCCATCCCCCAGCAGTGCAGAGGCACCCACCACCAGGCCTCCACCCATGTCTCCCACCACCCCCACCCCCCAGCACTGTGGGGCAGCCTCCACCAGGCCCCCACCCATGTCTCCCAGCACCCCCACCCCCCAGCCACCAGGGGCACCCACCACCAGGCCCCCACACATGTCTCCCAGCACCCCCACCCCCCCAGCCACCAGGGGCAGCCTCCACCAGGCCCTCACTCATGTCTCCCACCACCCCCACCCCCCCAGCCACCAGGGGCAGCCTCCACCAGGCCCCCACCCATGTCTCCCACCACCCCCACCCCCAGCACTGTGGGGCACCCACCACCAGGCCCCCACCCATGTCTCCCACCACCCCCACCCCCCAGCACTGTGGGGCACCTGCCAGCAGGCCCCCAGCCATGTCCAACTCATGTTCCCCACCACCCCCACCCCTCAGCCACCAGGGGCAGCCTCCACCAGGCCCCCACCCATGTCTCCCACCCCGCCTCCACCCCCCAGCAGTGCAGGGGCACCCACCACCAGGCCCCCACCCATGTCTCACACCACCCCCACCCCCAGCCACCAGGGGCAGCCTCCACCAGGCCCCCACCCATGTCTCCCAGCACCCCCACCCCCCAGCCACCAGGGGCAGCCTCCACCAGGCCCCCACCCATGTCTTCCACCACCCCACCCCCCACCACTGTGGGGCACCTGCCAGCAGACCCCACCCATGTCCAACTCATGTTCCCCACCACCCCCACCCCCCAGCCACCAGGGGCAGCCTCCACCAGGCCCCCACCCATGTCTCCCACCCCCCCACCCCCCAGCAGTGCAGGGGCACCCACCACCAGGCCTCCACCCATGTCTCCCACCACCCCCACCCCCCAGCCACCAGGGGCAGCCTCCACCAGGCCCCCACCCATGTCTCCCAGCACCCCCACCCCCCAGCCACCAGGGGCAGCCTCCACCAGGCCCCCACCCATGTCGCCCAGCACCCCCACCCCCCAGCCACCAGGGGCAGCCTCCACCAGGCCCCCACCCATGTCTCCCACCACCCCCACCCCCCAGCACTGTGGGGCACCTGCCAGCAGGCCCCCACCCATGTCCAACTCATGTTCCCCAGCACCCCCACCCACCAGCACCGTGGGGCACCTGCCAGCAGGCCCCCACCCATGTCCAACTCATGTTCCCCAGCACCCCCACCCACCAGCACTGTGGGGCACCTGCCAGCAGGCCCCCACCCATGTCCAACTCATGTTCCCCACCACCCCCACCCCCCAGCACTGTGGGGCACCTGCCAGCAGGCCCCCACCCATGTCCAACTCATGTTCCCCACCACCCCCACCCCCCAGCACTGTGGGGCACCTGCCAGCAGGCCCCCACCCATGTCTCCCACCACCCCCACCCCCCAGCACTGTGGGGCACCTGCCAGCAGGCCCCCACCCATGTCCAACTCATGTTCCCCAGCACCCCCACCCACCAGCACTGTGGGGCACCTGCCAGCAGGCCCCCACCCATGTCCAACTCATGTTCCCCACCACCCCCACCCCCCAGCACTGTGGGGCACCTGCCAGCAGGCCCCCACCCATGTCCAACTCATGTTCCCCAGCACCCCCACCCCCCAGCACTGTGGGGCACCTGCCAGCAGGCCCCCACCCATGTCTCCCACCACCCCCACCCCCCCACCCCCCAGCACTGTGGGGCACCTGCCAGCAGGCCCCCACCCATGTCCAACTCATGTTACCCACCACCCCCACCCCCGAGCACTGTGGGGCACCTGCCAGCAGGCCCCCACCCATGTCCAACTCATGTTCCCCACCACCCCCACCCCCCAGCACTGTGGGGCACCTGCCAGCAGGCCCCCACCCATGTCCAACTCATGTTCCCCACCACCCCCACCCCCCAGCACTGTGGGGCACCTGCCAGCAGGCCCTCACCCATGTGCAACTCATGTTCCCCAGCCAACATGTCATCACAATCTAGATCCCTGGTCCCTATGGTCAGCCTCCAAATGCAAAACACCCACCCGAGTATTGCATCCACCCACTCATAATTTGCAATTACATCACAGAACACCAATTGCAAGTTCCGAAACAAACACATTTCCCTCACATACACCCAATGGGTGTCAGTGAATCTCAAAACACATATCATGAAATGCATGAAACCAATGAGATACCACACATTGAAGTTCACCAAAAAAATATGTATTAAAGGAAACATAAATAGAATAAAAAATGAAGAAACAGAAATGTGAATGTACAAAAATGAAAAGAAGCATGTCCGTGAAAAAAAGCAAAACCAAAAATAAAATTCCAAAGTAATGTTCTCCAAAGTCAATGTCCACAAAACAAAATCCAATGGGAAATAAAAAAGAAAGCCATTGCTCCATGGTTAAAATGTGAAAAAAAATACAATCCAACAGTGAACTATGTACATGGGAACAAGCGAGGGTCCATTATTCCAACAAAAGAAAGGAAACCTATCTAACTACACTAACTAATAAAATAAACTATATACAAAAATGTGGCCAATGTCCGAAAGGTCCAAATAAAATCAAAACAAAAATGAAACCTAACACTACCTACATAACTATGTACAAGGGCAGCGGGCTAGTTTCACGGCTCACTTGTGGATGTCCCAGGCCAGGGCATCATCGAACTCCTCCTCAATGTCCCGGAGGCGGTCCTCCTCCATGGCCCAGAGGGTCTGCAGGGCCGTCGACGTGTCCACCTCCAAACCCCTGCGGATTGCCTCGAGGCACTCGGCCCGCCTCAGGGCCCTCCGCATGGAGTTCTCCGCCCTGACCATTGTGAGCCGTGCCTCTTCCGCCCCCTGCCGCTCCGCAACTATGGCGTGGCCCAACCGCTGCCACACGGAAGACACTCTCTGTCCTGGGTCCTCCTGCCCTCCGGCCGATGCCTGCCCCTCCGATGTTGAAGGCCCCGAGCCTTCATGGCTCCCACCACGTTGCTGCTGCTGCTGTGCCTCTGCCCGTGCACTGCCTCCTGCTGCCTGCACATCCTCCGCCGGCTGGGGTGCAGTCGTATATGTGGCCACCCCTGCTGGACGTCCGACTCCCGACTGTGGCAGGGATGCCTCCTCCACCAGCCTGGCCGCACCGTCAGAGGCAGCTCCACAGGGCACCCAGGTGACTGATGGGTGGGAAGATGGCACGGAGGACGACTGGCGCATAGGGGGTCCAGTTGAGGAGGGGGTCGTAGCAAGCCCCATCAGACGGAGGAATCCGGCCTGGGTGACCTGTCCCAGCAGGCTGACGTGGTCAACGAGCCATGCGAGATGACGTGCAGTCTCTTCATGAAAAGACTGCAGGTCACCTCGCATGGCCCGTTGACGCAACGCCACACCAGCCAGGACAGGCTCAACCCGGACCCGGATAGCCACGTCCGCAGGCAGAGGAAGGCCAGTTGATGTGAGCTCATCCCCTGCCTGAAAACGGGTCTGGACGTAGGCATCACTGCTGGTGCAAGATGATGCAGGGACAGGATCAGGGACAGGATTGCACACAGGCACCTCCGCGGCGGCCTGTGCTGCCTCCTGTCCCTGGTCTTGCACTGCACCACTAGCACCAGTGGGATCCCCACCTCCAGACCCCGTCTCTGGTGCTTGCACGGCCTCCTCCTCCACCAAACCCCCCACCAACCTGGATGACTCCGTGCCATCTTCCCCTGTTGGGCCCTGTGGGGTCCCAGCTGCTCCTTCTGCTGCCGAGGAGTCCAACTCCAACCTCCGCCTCTTGGACCTCCCCCCGGCAGCTGCGGCCTGGGACGCTGCACCGGACTCCTCACACCCCGACGAGATCACAACATGGAGGGAGCCGGGCCTTGCGTCTCCGGCTGGCGGTGGGATCCCCGCCGCTGTGCTCCACAGCACCTTCTCCGCCCTCTTCATCAGTTGACGCTGCAGACAGGGAGAAACAAAACACAGGCATCAGGGCACTGTACAATGGACACATACACACATGACAGTTGTACATGAGTGGCATTGGCAAACCTCAGACATGTCATCACAATCCCCAACACACATGTCATTTCAACTCGCACTCATGAGCCATACCACAGCCATATCGCAACTGCCACCACCATCCATACACATACAACAGCATGAGCAGCCAAAGGTGAGCCAGACATCACATGCAACACAGCAAGTGCAACACACATGTACACACACCACCACACTTGCATGCATGTGTACACCTCTGCCAAGTGTCGCAGTGTTCAGACGGGCATCCATGTCACATCTGCCAATCAGGCTTCCACATACCGCTGTCACATGCATCCATGTTGCATCACTGTTGCACCCTTGTCAAATACACACACATTCACATGTACACAGTGCTGATACATGCAGCCGAAAACAACATACATGCGTGACATCACGGACATGTCTACTTACATACACATTCATCCAAACATGTGTGCCCACACAACTGCATTTGGCATACAAGCCTACACACACAAGCACCATCCATGTCTCACACATTCCAGCCCTCGCATGTGTTAGCCCCACGGCCCTGTACACCCCCACCCATACTCGACCCCATACAAACAGATGTGCAACCTGCACACTACTGAATAATGACCACACGCACTGCTCACAATCAGGATGCATGTACACTCACCGCTCGACTCCAGACGGGTCTGTCTCTCAAGGACCTGGACGTGGAGCGCTGGGGATATGCGTTCCAGGACCCTCATCTGTTCTTCCGACAAGTGGCCCCCGCGCCCCTTGGCATCCGCTGCCTTCAAGAGGCGCCGGGCCTTGTTCAGGGTCCTGGACCTGAAGTCCTCCCAGCGCTTCTTGACATGTTGTAAGTCGCGGACTGCCACCCCCTCCGCGTTGATGGCAGTCACGATGTCAGTCCAGATCCGAGTCCGTCCTTCCTTGTCGGCGCGGGAACTTCCGAAGAGGGCATCATACTGCCACAGGACTTGCTCCACCAGGACACCAACTTCGGTGGCACTGGGGTTGTCAGTGGTCTCAGATGGTGTTTGCCCCGACATGACAACCCCAGAGGCAGGAGTGGGTGGGCAACTGGGTCCTGGGGCTGGGCTGTGGAGCGATGGAATCCCAGTCGGGAGTCTTCGGTTCCAGCAGGGGTGGTCACAGCAACAGCACCCCTGGCTGATGTGCAGGCAGCAAATGGCAGGGCACGTGGGCAGCAGGCAGTCAGGCAGCAGCAGATGGCAGGTGGGAGCGTGCTCGGGGCTCTGGGGGGCAGTAGTTCGGCCTTCTGGGCAGGAGCGTGGTCTTCCGTGTGCTTACGCGTGGCCAGCTTGATACCGAGTGATTTGGCACGTGAAAAATCTGCACGTCAGCGTGTGATTCGAGGAAAGGCCCTTAGCGCGTAAGCGCGTCTGCACGCATACGCATTTTCATTGGACAGAAGGCCCCTCAAGCGCAAGCGCCCCTGTGACGTGACGCGTACAGACGTGCATGGGCATTTCAGCGCGCGAAAAAATGCACGTCCGCGTATAATACGAGGAAAGGGACCATGCGCGTAAGCGCGCGTGGAAAACTGCACGTCCGCGTGCAATACGAGGAAAGGGCCCATGCGCGTAAGCGCGCGTGAAAAACTGCATGTCCGCGTGCAATACGAGGACAGGGCCCATGCGCGTAAGCGCGCGTGGAAAACTGCACGTCCGCGTGTAATACGAGGAAAGGGCCCATGCGCGTAAGTGACGTGACGTGCGCGTGCGTTTCCCTCAGCACGGGTTAAAGGTGAGCGGGCCCAGCAGTTCGCTGTACGTGCCTTTCGTGGAGACCGACGTGTGTTGCTGCTTCCTGTTGTTTCGCGCGCCATGACAACTTCACAGCTATCAAGGACGTATCTCTTCTTTTGGCGGGGGTATTGGCTACGCGTGTTTTTCTGCATCGCGCTAGTCAGACGGTGAGTCGCACATGCTCTTTTTCCCACTGCGGGTGCCCCTGTGTATCGCACCCATTTTCGATGTCATAGTAGCCTGCGTGTCCCACCCGTACGCGTTATTCGTGTTACTGGGTGCCACCACGTACTGCGGGAGGTTGAATCCACACACGTAGGCTGCAGGGTTGCGTGCACGGTTTTACTGCAGTTTTGGGGTGCCTGAGCGTTGCGTGACCCATCACCACATCACCGGAGTCACATACAGCCTTGCAGGTGCAGGGGGGCTGTTAACATCTTGCTTCCCACCCCCTTCACCCCAATTGCCCAGGTCAATTGTGGTGTACACCTCCCATTGGCACCACTCCATCTGTGCCAGCACTACTACATCTGTGCCATGGTTGGGAGGCCACCAAAGGTGAGGGGCGCCTCAGCTGGGCGTACTCCTTGTGGCGGGCATGGTCGGGGACGTGGCCGTGGTGACCAAGGAGTAGGGGGACTCCAGGGTGTCCAGGGCAGCCACAGAGGGGGAAGAGGCAGGGGTGCGCCACTTGAGCACAATGTTGTGCCATGTGTCGGTGCAGCCATGCCACCACCCCCTGTGGTTCCGGGGGATGCAGCTCCTGCATCTGGCACTGGCACCCGTATGACCCGGCAGTCCGTTCCATCGACTGCCACGGGCCCAAGGGTTGTGGTAGCTGCAGGTGTAGCTGTGGACACCGCCACCCAGGCTCAGGGTCTGCCAGCGCAGGCTGCGATGGCACTTGAAGAGCCCTTGGTAGATCTCCAACAGGCCAGGGGGGAACCATAGGGGCACGCCGGGCTGCTCAGACCAAGACACGTGTCCCTGGGGAAGTCATGTCATCTGCTGCCCCGAACAGCCGGGTGTTGGCAAGTGCAGGGGCAGATGCACCCAACAGCACCCCGGTTGTGAGTCTGCCAACCAGGACCGTTGCGGTCAATGACCCTGCCACAGCTGATGTTGCTGCGCAGGGTCCATTAGTGGGCACCCAGCTGCCACTGACACAAGTCAGGCCTTTGGTCATCCCTCCACCTGCCACTCCCTTGGCTCAATCCACCGAACCCACTGGCCATACTGGTCAGGGCGGCATTAGCCAGCCAGGGTCTGCGCCGCAGTCCAAGAGGAGGAAGGTTGCACCTGCAGCACAGGCTGGGACCCCACACACAGCCACGACCTCCTGCACGTCGAGGAAGAAGCCTTTCTGTAAGCAGGAACTGGACTTCCTCGTGGACTACGTGCGGGGCCACAGCCGTGGCATGCTAGTGGGTGCCAAAAGTCAGACTACGGCTGCCCAACGTGACACCCACTGGAAGCATGTTGCGGAACATGTCAGTTAATTCGGCCATGAGGTGCGCACGGCGCAGGAGTGCAAAAAGCGTTGGAATGACATCAAGCGCAGCACTAAGGCCAAGCGTGCCTCAAATTACAACTTGACTCTGGTGACTGGCGGTGGGCCTGCACCAGAGGAGGAAGAACTCACTCCGCATGAGGCTCTCGTTGCGGAGTTCATACCACCTGAATTGGTCGAAGGAGTGGGAGAGATGCTGGACTTTGATGCCCAGTCCAGAGAGTGTTGATGCGTGTTTGTTGAGGATGTGTGTGTTTCACTTGTGGGATGTGTTGTGCATGATTGCTGCTACATGTGACGTGTACATGGTTCTGATGTGTAAGTAATGCAATGCTACCATCATACATGTCTTCTCTGCATGCTCCCTTGCCCCTCTTGCCCCTCCTCCGCCACTCTGCACTCCAGTTCCACCTTTGCACTGGTCTGCTTCAATCTTGCCAATGTGTAGTTTCTTGTTCATGTGCCTTGTGTAGATGCTAACTTCCAGCGTAGAAACTGCCAGACATATGCCGTGTGGTACAGCCTTAGTACTCGATGCAGGGTATCTCACTTGTACTGTGCATGGGTCAGATGTCCCGCAGGGACATGAGTGCCCATTCATGCTCCATGTGCATTGCACGCATGCCCCTATGTGTCTTTGACTCGATGATCACTGTAATATGAGTCCTTGGTTACATACATTGCCTGCCATCTCATCGGCCTCCCCATGTCAACTGTGGCTCAGTCCTGCGTTGCACACATGTTTAGGCCCTGACAATCTGTGTGGCTCACAGGCCTCAGCCTGTTCAATGGCCAATGACTCTGTCCAACTCTTGTGTCTTCTTCACACGTGGGCGGCCTCCGGAGTTTTCATCATGTGTCCTGCCCACTGTCCCAGCATCATTTGCAGTGTTGTAATTTGTATCACATTAAGCTGTTGATGCCAGTCAACACTGCCTGTCAATACACAGGTGTATGGTCAGCCTTTTGATACCATGCTAGGCATCCCTGCTTTGGTACTGGGGTGGAGGGGTGCTTGGCTTCTAGACATGGTACACATTGAATGCACAATGCACGTGATGTCTGAATTTGACATTGCACTGCCTTCACATTTCCTGGCACACACCATGGAGTGCTTGTACATGTAGGTAGTGAGTGGCGTACACATTTTCTGCACTGCATAGACCCACTTCCATGGAAACTGCCACCTTTCAACAGGTCTGATCACAGAATCTATTCAAAGTAGACCCAGCATGCATGCCAGGTCATATGTTGTGTGTCACATGTCTGCCGGATGCCTTTGCTGTCGGTGTGTGTGTGTGTCGTGTGCTTCTGACATGTGTAGTGACCTTTTTCTCTCTATTTTTCAGGTGATGACGCAATGGAGGCGGACGATGGTGTTGTCATGCTAGACACAGGGTTGGTAACACCACATCAACCCGGCACTAGTGGGGGTCGTGGGGTGGTAGGCCACGAAAACCCCCAAGTGCTGCAGTCCATCTTGTCTCTGGCTGCCTATGAGTCCAGCCTTGATGACGACTCTGACGTCCATGTTGAGTTGGATGAGCATCAAGTCCATGTGTCAGGGGTGAGTGATTCTGATGTGGACACTCCTCTGTCTGCGACACCTGCACTGAGGGATCAGACAGTCTTGGTTCCTCCGCCCGTGGTGGATCGGGACGCAGGGTCACCCTCCACACCAGTCACTGATGTGCCTGGGACATCACGTCGACGGGGGCATGTAGTCGTGCAGCCGCAGGTGGTGCCAACACAGCGAGGACCCCCGGTCCTTGGGTCCCGCAGGGGTCAAGCCCGGCAACGCGGTCGCCGCACGCAACCGCTGTATACTGAGTGGGAGCAAGACATGACTGCCAATTCCGAATGGCAGGGGGCAGCAATGGAGAACATCGCTGAGAGCATGGAGCGTGTGGCCCGATCTGTGCTCCCCCCTGCTAGGCAGGTGCTTCTCCAGCAGCAGGCGGCACGGTCCATGGCCCGCTCGCTCAGGCTGGGCATGGCGGCCTCAGACAGGGCACGCCAGGCTGAAATGTCGTCTCTGCGTCAAGCAATTGCTGCTCACGCAGAGGAGCACATGGATGCCCTGAGGGAGGAGTATGCTTCCCTCAGATCCACTCTGGGTGTCCTTATGATGTCCCGGAGGCAGCAGGCAGAGGAGAGGTTTGCACAGCTTGAGCGTACCATCTCGGCTGAGCTACAGGCTTGCCGGGAGGTGCAGCGGTTGTCCAGCCAGGCCTTGCAGGAGGAACTCCGTGTTACACGTGCTACCTTGCAAGAGGAAGCACGTGTATCACGTGAGGTTCTGCATGAAGACCTATGTAACATCGCCACACAGAACCAGGCTCACCCGTCCGGCAGACTTGCTGCCGACGAGGGGCAAGCTGCGGCTAGGCGTGGCCAGGCCACTGTGCCACGTCCTCCTTTACAGGATGAGCCAGACTCGGACGACCATCTATCTCCCACATAGGTCGTGCTGTGCAGGCGTTGAGCCCATGGAGGATTTTTTTTTTGGCTCAGCATCATCGCATGTGGATGTTGAGCAGCACCCTGTACCTCCCCCCTCCTGGGTGCCTCCCCTCCCCCCGGGTTGTATGTGGCCATTTTTGATTTTTCTTTTAGTTTAGTTAGGTAAGTTTCTGTTTGATAGTTAGTTTAAATAGGTAATGTAGGTTTTCCATAGTTAGTGTAATTAGTTAATAGTTGAGTTAGTTTAAAATTGCTAGTCTATTGTGCTTTCATGTGACGGTGCGGTGCTTTGTGGCTTTTGAAGGCATCCACTGTCTGTTCCAGCTGGGCCCTTCATGGTTGTCTTGTGTATGTGTTTGCTGCTTGGGGTCCTTGACTCACATATGCCACTCCTGCCTCCCTTATCCATGGGCTCGCAAGGATGGTTCGGTGTTACAGAATATTACACAAGGGCTTTGGACTGTCATATCTGTGGCATGTCTGGTGCTGTGTGACTTGTGTTGACACCCCTAGTGGGGATGATTTAGGTGTCATTGTCCACTGTTCAGCTTTTGCTAGATGGGGTGTGTCATGATTAATGTGGACATTGATTGCTATGCATTGTGTAGTATGTTTCATATCTTTCCTGTACACGTGCTTGTTGCAATTCATGCTGTAGATAGTGTTCCACACTTTAGAGGTGAAAGACGGACTGATGGTGTGATTTGTGATGTGACTCTCTGACATGGTCAAGTAATGAGATGCCTGATGAGACACACACAGATGACTTTGAAGCATTAATCAAGTGTTTCATGCCCTTTCTGCAGGGGGATGAACCTCCAGAGCACCTTTGCCAGCAGACATGGCCCATTGGACGACGGAATTCTTGACCCGTTTGTTGGTGCTCACATGCACATGTGTGCACAAGCAGAGGCACAGTGATTGCAGACCCACATCCTAGAACTGCTGACATGTTCCAAGGAACTCCAGGCAAGGTGAGCATCACAGGCGGGCCACGACACAGCAAAGCTTGCACCAGGCGAGTTGCACATGCAGGCTTAGTCACAGCACTGAGGGTGAGCTTAGACGAATATTGGTGTTGAAGCACACAATGCAGCTCAGATGTGTTTGTCGACTGATGGCTGTTGATAGTAGGGTTTTCTGGGACACATGCAGGGGCAGTGGCACATACCCTCCGGTACACCAAGGTCCATAGAGGCACTTGTATCAACCATGTAGCCTTCCGAGACATGGAAAGGGGCAGCTCACAGGGACATACAGCAAGGGACATACTCGGGTGCAGTGCATGTCTTTTCCACGTACTTCATGATAAATGCACTGCCAACTTTGTTTCGGTCATGGTGGTACGCAACTTGCTCTGTAGTCATGGCTTGCTATATGGGTCTGTCTGCTTACCCAGGGAACATTGCATGTTGTGTGAATTGTGACACATTGGTGTTCCATTTGCCACGCACCCACCAGCGGCTGACTTACTGCATTGACTGTGTATGACCCATCACAGGGGTGATGTTATATATGGGTACGAAGCATCAAGTACAGATTGTCTGTTTGTAGAGTAGTTTGTTGCTATGGGGCATGTTTGGTGTTGTGTTTTTGTGTAATTGGCACGTACAGGTTGTTAACTGTGGCTCTCTTTGCAGCATTGCAGTGCTCCTGTAACCGGACCTGAGAGTGCGCAGGCAGGAGGCCAGCACTCAAAACCAGAGCTAAGTGTCTTGTTGTTTTTCTTTCGAACTGCTCTGCATAGGCTTGCTGGGGAGTGTACTGATGCATGGATGTATGTGTGGTTCAATTTGGTATGTTTATTCTCCCTAATCACCCGTGATCCTATGCAATTTTGAAACCTGTACCCTCTACCCGGTGTTCCTGCTTCCCGTGCCTATCCAAGCAACGTTCCCTGACCCTCTTTCCCCACTGGGGTTGCGGAAGCCTGTGTAAGCCCTGAACTTGCAGGCGCCAAAACCCTAGAGGGGGTGGTTGGTTCGTACCACTCCTGAGCCTGGACTACAGAAGGCAATGACAATGATGTCCAAGTTTGTTTGGATTGTGCATGTGTTCATGCAGGTTGTACATTTTCGTGCATTCCCTAGTTTCATGTGTCATTCCTCCTCCCCTCTCCTGCCACTCATTCCAGTCATCCAGTGTGTCAACACCTGTCCCGACTGCATATCACTGAACCTCATTCCCCACCAGGGTCTCAGGGGCCTGTGTGAGTTTGACCTTGCAGGCACCCGGGACATGGTGGGGGTGGTTGTTTTGTGACACTCCCGCGCCTGTACAGGGGACCTGTGACAGTACACATCCATTCATGGTGCATCATCCTATGTCATGTACCACACATGTCTCACATCCTGTCGTGACATTGTTTTGCTGTGCTACCTTGGTTGTTGCATCATTGTGGTAGTACTTGGCCTTTGTGAGGTACTGCTACGTCAAGTCATCTACTGGAGGGTGTTCGGGTTCGTTTTTATGCCTTGGATTTTGTGATTTTGGAAATGAGTGTGGATTCTGAGGGTGCAGGCACCTTTTTACACACAAGGTGGGAGATGGTGACGAAGGGTAAAGGTGATCCTGTGGCCAGGTGGAATTGAGGTTTGGAGGCTCCATGACCCAGGTGAAGTTGTTCAGTGGGTCATGCTCATTTGTGAGGGGGGGGGTTGTTGTTGATAGTTGCCTTGCCCTGCAGCGTGATGGGAACTCTGACATAGTAATGGTGGTATCCTATGTACATGTTGTGTTCTGCTGATCAATGCCTGTTCATGTGTTGTGTTTTCCTTTCAGGTGCGAGGGGATAGTTGTGGTTTGACATGCTGGGGTGTACACATGGTGGATGTTCACATGTGATGTATAGGGAACACTGATGGTCACTTGAGTGCACATGCATATGTGGAGTGCATGTCCTTGCAGAACCACACACTTGCACTCGGATGCACTACATGTACTCCCACCCTTGCATATCCACGTGTACACTGTTTGCCTTCTGGTGCCCACTGTGTCCCGGCAGCACATGTTCTGTGACCGATTATGGATCCAGTACATGCCTAATTTGATGTTTGATGTGGTCTGTCACTTAGATGTGATGCTCAGGGTGTGCATCACACACAATGGCTGTTCACTGTGCTGTGCGCTGAGCAGTGTGATGCAGGAGTAGGACACTGCACACATGAGCTGCAGTGTTGATTTTGCAATGCATAATGTGCATGTAGACAGGCATTCATTGTGATGTTACGTCTACGACTGTTGTAATGCATTTGGAAATGACTTATTTTGGGTGGGAGATTTTGTTGGTCTGTCATTTCATCTGATTCCGGGTCAGGCATCATTGTCCGATGCCACTGTACATTTAGGACATGGCAATGTGTACCTTATCGTTACTGCGTTGGTGTATGGGTATTGCTTGCCATGTCATGTTGATGTTTGGGAGGGTTTGAGTGACATGACAGTGATGGCCATGGCCTGTTTTGCAGGTGTGTGTGATGCACACCTTGCATGTCCGGGTCATCCGCTTCTGAGAGCAACTAGCTGGGGGTAGATTTCTCTCCGCAGCAGGGCCCTCCCCCTGGAACAGACTTCCTGCCTGACTTGAACTTGAGGGGAACCATCTCCAGTTCTGGAAGCACCTCAAGACCTTCCTCTTTGCTTCTGCTTACTCTCTGCCTCTCCCTTGCAGAATTCTTCACTGGAACTGCACAGGAGCTGCAACTGGGCCACTCTCACTGACCTCGGTCCCTGGCCCAGCCACTCTCCACTTGCACTGCCTCCCTGGCAACCCCTGCACTGCAGTACTGTCTCTCTATCCCTACAGCCCTCCCTTCCCAGCACTTGTCTGCACTTACCTTTGCAGTTGCCACCAGGCGACCTATGTATTATTTTTTTGGGCTACTTCCCCTGTACTGGACTCCCCCCCACCCTTCCACTTGCACTTTTCCCTTCCCCCTACCCCTGCACTTGCACGATCTCAATGACACCTGGCCTAGTAGTACCGTTCTCTGTGTTCCCTTGTTCCCCCCTCCCTGCCTCATTGCGCCTTGGAATACTTGTGTATGGCCCATATCATGTCATATGTCATATGTGTGCCTTTTGGTCACACAGGATAGCTTGTGTTTAAGTAGCTAGGGATGCAGACGATGTGGCACTTCCATGGCAACTATCTCAGGGTGGTAGGGTTGTGACAGTTGACTGTCTCTTTGTCATCATCGATTGTCACCTGGTATGTGCCAGGCCTGTGTGCACTCCGCAGGGGTGGGAGTTTAGGTGAAAAAATGTGGTCACAAGCTGGGTCCGGGCTTCCTCGCCACGTGCCCTGTCCCCTCCCATGGGCAGCGCCTGTGCCTGTGGTTGGGGATGTGGGGGCACCACCATGTCCACCGGGATGCCCTGCCGTGTTGCAACATTGTGCAGGACACATGCTGCCACAATGATCCTGCACACTACTGGTGGTGCATAGAGTAGTTGCCCACCAGAGCGGTCAAGGGAGCGGAAACGTGACTTGAGCACTCTGAATGTGCGCTCCACTATGGTTGCAATATGGGCGGCATTGTATCTTACCTGGGGTGGTGTGGTGGGGTTCCGGATTGGCGTCATCATGTGGTTGCTCAGAGGGTAGGCACTGTCCCCTGGGGAGGTGATAATAGTTGAGATTATTAGGGTTTGGATATTTGTCTGTGTGTGACTTGCATGCATGTGCAAGGGCATTTGTACTGACCTAGGAGCCATGTGTCGCCATGCTGCCCAGATTCCAGGGCCCGGCTCAGGGCAGACATTCTGTATATGAAACATTCATGGGTGGAGCCAGGGTAGTTTGCATAGACAGAGGTGATGATTCCCTTTGCATCACATACCACCTGTACATTGATGGAATGTCAGTGCTTGCGGTTTCGGTAGATGTGCTCAATGGCCCTAGGTGGACGTAGGGCCACATGGGTGCAATCTATGGCACCGAGCACTTTGGGGAAGTGTGCCACCATGAAAAAATCCAGGACAACGGCCTGCCTTTCTGCGGGTGTTCTGGGCATGTATATGTGCCTGCGGACTGAGGGGTGCGCTGTCATGATTGCCAGTACCTGGTGTAGGCAGCGTGACTGCGTGGCCTGTGAGACCCCCCCCCACTATGGAAGTGGTCCGCTGAAATGACCCAGTGGCCAAAAGATGCAGGGCATTGAGCAGCTTCTCCAAGGGGCTCAATGCTTGGGAGCAAAGGGTGGGGGATGTGAGGTCATCTTCCCACTCCCTGACCAGGTCTAGGATGATATGGGGTGGAAACCTATATCTGCCGTAGACCTGGTCGTCAGGCATCCCAAAAAGGCTTGTCCGTGGTGCGAAAATGCGTGCCCTGGCTATTCTCCTCCTCCTGTGGTGTCCCACGATCAGTGCAGCGACAAATGGGGCATTCATTGTAGCTGTATATACGCGTTTGTTGTTTGTGTGCACTTTTATGCTGTGCGCGGGGACGCCTCCGCCTGCCTTCGTGTGGGCGGACGCGTTGACGCCTGTGCACGTCTTTTGCCGTGCGCGGGTTTCCCGTATTCGGATACGTGGTAAGACTGTAGGTCCGAGTGTCATCGCGTGTGATCGGAGGGGAGTGAGCGTACATGCGATTGGCCTGGGTACGTGTGTTTCAGGGTGCGGGGGAAGTTCCACACGCAATTAGCCTGGGTACGTGTGTTCCGGGGTGCCGGGAACTTTCACACGCGATTGGTGGAAATCCACGTGTGTTCTGTCATCACGTGCAATGAGGGAAACACCCGCGCGCGTCACGTCACAGACGCGCTCACGCGCTAAGGGCCTTTGGTCCAATGAAATCGCATATGCGTGCTGCCGTGCATACGCGCTAAGGCCCTTTCCTCGTATTACACGCGGACGTGCAGTTTTCCACGCGCGCTTACGCGCATGGGCCCTTTCCTCGTATTACATGCGGACGTGCATTTTCTCGTGCGCTGAAATGCCCATGCACGTCTGTATGCGTCACGTCACAGGGGCGCTTGCGCTTGAGGGGCCTTCTGTCCAATGAAAATGCGTATGCGTGCAGACGCGCTTATGCGCTAAGGGCCTTTCCTCGAATCACACGCTGACGTGCAGATTTTTCACGTGCCAAATCACTCCGTATCAAGCTGGCCACGCGTAAGCACACGGAAGACCACGCTCCTGCCCAGAAGGCCGAACTACTGCCCCCCAGAGCCCTGAGCACGCTCCCACCTGCCATCTGCTGCTGCCTGACTGCCTGCTGCCCACGTGCCCTGCCATTTGCTGCCTGCACATCAGCCAGGGGTGCTGTTGCTGTGACCACCCCTGCTGGAACCGAAGACTCCCGACTGGGATTCCATCGCTCCACAGCCCAGCCCCAGGACCCAGTTGCCCACCCACTCCTGCCTCTGGGGTTGTCATGTCGGGGAAAACACCATCTGAGACCACTGACAACCCCCGACCAGAGAGGCAGAGGGGCACCAGCTTCAGTGCCACCGAAGTTGGTGTCCTGGTGGAGCAAGTCCTGGGGCAGTATGATGCCCTCTTCGGAAGTTCCCGCGCCGACAAGGAAGGACGGACTCGGATCTGGACTGACATCGTGACTGCCATCAACGCGGAGGGGGTGGCAGTCCGCGACTTACAACATGTCAAGAAGCGCTGGGAGGACTTCAGGTCCAGGACCCTGAACAAGGCCCGGCGCCTCTTGAAGGCAGCGGATGCCAAGGGGCGACGGGGCCACTTGTCGGAAGAACAGATGAGGGTCCTGGAACGCATATCCCCAGCGCTCCACATCCAGGTCCTTGAGAGGCAGACCCACCTGTAGTCGAGCGGTGAGTGTACATGCATCCTTATTGTGAGCAGTGCGTGTGGTGATTATTCAGTAGTGTGCAGGTTGCACATCTGTTTGTATGGGGTCGAGTATGGGTGGGGGTGTACAGGGCCGTGGGGCTAACACATGCGAGGGCTGGAATGTGTTAGACATGGATGGTGCTTGTGTGTGTAGGCTTGCATGCCAAATGCAGTTGTGTGGGCACACATGTTTGGATGAATGTGTATGTAAGTAGACATGTCCGTGATGTCACGCATGTATGTTGTTTTCGGCTGCATGTATCAGCACTGTGTACATGTGCATGTGTGTGTATTTGAAAAGGGTGCAACAGTGATGCAACATGGATGCATGTGACATCGGTATGTAGAAGCCTGATTGGCAGATGTGACATGGATGCCAGTCTGAACACTGCGACACTTGGCAGAGGTGTACACATGCATGCAAGTGTGGTGGTGTGTGTACATGTGTGGTGCACTTCCTGTGTTGCATGTGATGTCTGGCTCACCTTTGGCTGCTCATGCTGTTGTATGTGTATGGATGGTGGTGGCAGTTGCAATATGGCTGTGGTATGGCTAATGTGTGCGAGTTGTAATGACATGTGTGTTGGGGATTGTGATGACATGTCTGAGGTTTGCCAATGCCACTCATGTACAACTGTTATGTGTGTATGTGTCCATTGTACAGTGCCCTGATGCCTGTGTTTTGTTTCTCCCTGTCTGCAGCGTCAACTGATGAAGAGGGCGGAGAAGGTGCTGTGGAGCACAGCGGCGGGGATCCCACCGCCAGCCGGAGACGCAAGGCCCGGCTCCCCTCCCATGTTGTGATCTCGTCGGGGAGTGAGGAGTCCGGTGCCGCGTCCCAGGCCGCAGCTGCCGGGGGGAGGTCCAAGAGGCGGAGGTTGGAGTTGGACTCCTCGGCAGCAGAAGGGGCAGCTGGGACCCCACAGGGCCCAACAGGGGAAGATGGCACAGAGTCATCCAGGTTGGTGGGGGGTTTGGTGGAGGAGGAGGCCATGCAAGCACCAGAGACGGGGTCTGGAGGTGGGGATCCCACTGGTGCTAGTGGTGCAGTGCAGGACCAGGGACAGGAGGCAGCATAGGCCGCCGCGGAGGTGCCTGTGTGCAATCTTGTCCCTGATCCTGTCCCTGCATCATCTTGCACCAGCAGGGATGCCTACATCCAGACCCGTTTTCAGGCAGGGGATGAGCTCACGTCAACTGGCCTTCCTCTGCCTGCGGACGTGGTTATCCGGGTCCGGGTTGAGCCTGTCCTGGCTGGTGTGGCGTTGCGTCAACGGGCCATGCGAGGTGACCTGCAGTCTTTTCATGAGGAGACTGCACGTCATCTCGAATGGCTTGTTGACCACGTCAGCCTGCTGGGACAAGTCACCCAGGCCGGATTCCTCCGTCTGATGGGGCTTGCTACGACCCCCTCCTCAACTGGACCCCCTACGCGCCAGTCGTCCTCCGTGCCATCTTCCCACCCATCAGTCACCTGGGTGCCCTGTGGAGCTGCCTCTGATGGTGCGGCCAGGCTGGTGGAGGAGGCATCCCAGCCACAGTCGGGAGTCAGACGTCCAGCAGGGGTGGCCACATCTACGACTGCACCCCAGCCGGCGGAGGATGTGCAGGCAGCAGGAGGCAGTGCACGGGCAGAGGCACAGCAGCAGCAACGTGGTGGGAGCCATGAAGGCTCGGGGCCTTCAACATCGGAGGGGCAGGCATCTGCCGGAGGTCAGGAGGACCCAGGACAGAGAGTGTCTTCCGTGTGGCAGCGGTTGGGCCACGCCATAGATGCGGAGCGGCAGCGGGCGGAAGAGACACGGCTCACAATGGTCAGGGCGGAGAACTCCATGCGGAGGGCCCTGAGGCGGGCCGAGTGCCTCGAGGCAATCCGCAGGGGTTTGGAGGTAGACACGTCGACGGCCCTGCGGACCCTCGGGGCCATGGAGGAGGACCGCCTCCGGGACATTGAGGAGGAGTTCGATGATGCCCTGGCCCGGGACATCCACAAGTGAGCCGTGAAACTAGCCCGCTGCCCTTGTACATAGTTATGTAGGTAGTGTTAGGTTTCATTTTTGTTTTGATTTTATTTGGACCTTTCGGACATTGGCCACATTTTTGTATATAGTTTATTTTATTAGTTAGTGTAGTTAGATAGGTTTCCTTTCTTTTGTTGGGATAATGGACCCTGGCTTGTTCCCATGTACATAGTTCACTGTTGGATTGTATTTTTTTTCACATTTTAACCATGGAGCAATGGCTTTCTTTTTTATTTCCCATTGGATTTTGTTTTGTGGACATTGACTTTGGAGAACATTACTTTGGAATTTTATTTTTGGTTTTGCTTTTTTTCCACGGACATGCTTCTTTTAATTTTTGTACATTCACATTTCTGTTTCTTCATTTTTTATTCTATTTATGTTTCCTTTAATACATATTTTTTTGGTGAACTTCAATGTGTGGTATCTCATTGGTTTCATGCATTTCATGATATGTGTTTTGAGATTCACTGACACCCATTGGGTGTATGTGAGGGAAATGTGTTTGTTTCGGAACTTGCAATTGGTGTTCTGTGATGTAATTGCAAATTATGAGTGGGTGGATGCAATACTCGGGTGGGTGTTTTGCATTTGGAGGCTGACCATAGGGACCAGGGATCTAGATTGTGATGACATGTTGGCTGGGGAACATGAGTTGCACAGGGGTGGGGGCCTGCTTGCAGGTGCCCCACAGTGTATGGGGGTGGGGGTGGTGGGGAACATGAGTTGGACATGGGTGGGGGTGCCTGGGAGACATGGGTGGGGGCCTGGTGGAGGCTGCCCCTGGTGACTGGGGGGTGGGGGTGGTGGGAGACATGGGTGGGGGCCTGGTGGAGGCTGCCCCTGGTGGCTGGGGGGTGGGGGTGCTGGGAGACATGGGTGGGGGCCTGGTGAAGGCTGCCCCTGGTGGCTGGGGGGTGGGGGTGGTGGGAGACATGGGTGGGGGCCTGGTGGAGGCTTCCCCTGGTGGCTGGGGGGTGGGGGTGCTGGGAGACATGGGTGGGGGCCTGGTGGTGGGTGCCCCTGCACTGCTGGGGGCTGGGGGGGTGGGAGACATGGGTGGGGGCCTGGTGGAGTAACTGCCCCTGGTGGCTGGGGGGTGGAGGTGGTGGGAGACATGGGTGGGGGCCTGGTGGAGGCTGCCCCTGGTGGTTGGGGGGTGGGGGTGGTGGGAGACATGGGTGGGGCCTGGTGGAGGCTGCCCCTGGTGGCTAGGGGGTGGGGGTGCTTGGAGACATGGGTGGGGGCCTGGTGGAGGCTACCCCTGGTGGCTGGGGGGTGGGGGTGCTGGGAGACATGGGTGGGGGCCTGGTGGAGGCTGCCCCTGGTGACTGGGGGGTGGTGGGAGACATGGGTGGGGGCCTGGTGGAGGCTGCCCCTGCACTGCTGGGGGGTGGGGGTGGTGGGAGACATGGGTGGGGGCCTGGTGGTGGGTGCCCCTGGTGGCTGGGGGGTGGGGGTGCTGGGAGACATGGGTGGGGGCCTGGTGGAGGCTGCTCCTGCACTGCTGGGGGGTGGGGGTGGTGGGAGACATGGGTGGGGGCCTGGTGGAGGCTGCCCCTGGTGGCTGGGGGGTGGGGGTGGTGGGGAACATGAGTTGGACATGGGTGGGGGCCTGCTGGCAGGTGCCCCACAGTGCTGGGGGGTGGGGGTGGTGGGAGACATGGGTGGGGGCCTGGTGGAGGCTGCCCCTGGTGGCTGGGGGGTGGGGGTGCTGGGAGACATGGGTGGGGGCCTGGTGGAGGCTGCCCCTGGTGGCTGGGGGGTGGGGGTGGTGGGAGACATGGGTGGGGGCCTGGTGGAGGCTGCCCCTGGTGGCTGGGGGGTGGGGGTGCTGGGAGACATGGGTGGGGGCCTGGTGGAGGCTGCCCCTGGTGGCTGGGGGGTGGGGGTGCTGGGAGACATGGGTGGGGGCCTGGTGGAGGCTGCCCCTGGTGACTGGGGGGTGGGGGTGGTGGGAGACATGGGTGGGGGCCTGGTGGAGGCTGCCCCTGCACTGCTGGGGGGTGGGGGTGCTGGGAGACATGGGTGGGGGCCTGGTGGTGGGTGCCCCTGGTGGCTGGGGGGTGGGGGTGCTGGGAGACATGGGTGGGGGCCTGGTGGAGGCTGCCCCTGGTGACTGGGGGGTGGGGGTGCTGGGAGACAAGGGTGGGGGCCTGGTGGAGGCTGCCCCTGGTGGCTGGGGGGTGGGGGTGGTGGGGAACATGAGTTGGACATGGGTGGGGGCCTGCTGGCAGGTGCCCCACAGTGCTGGGGGATGGGGGTGGTGGGAGACATGGGTGGGGGCCTGGTGGAGGCTGCCCCTGGTGGCTGGGGGGTGGGGGTGGTGGGAGACATGGGTGGGGGCCTGGTGGAGGCTGCCCCTGGTGGATGGGGGGTGGGGGTGCTGGGAGACATGGGTGGGGGCCTGGTGGAGGCTGCCCCTGGTGACTGGGGGTGGTGGGAGACATGGGTGGGGGCCTGGTGGAGGCTGCCCCTGGTGGCTGGGGGGTGGGGGTGCTGGGAGACATGGGTGGGGGCCTGGTGGTGGGTGCCCCTTGTGGCTGGGGGGTGGGGGTGCTGGGAGACATGGGTGGGGGCCTGGTGGTGGGTGCCCCTTCACTGCTGGGAGGTGGGGGGGAGACATGGGTGGGGGCCTGGTGGAGGCTGCCCCTGGTGGCTGGGGGGTGGGGGTGGTGGGAGACATGGGTGGGGGCCTGGTGGAGGCTGCCCCTGGTGGCTGGGGGTGGGGGTGCTGGGAGACATGGGTGGGGGCCTGGTGGAGGCTGCCCCTGGTGGCTGGGGGGTGGGGGTGGTGGGAGACATGGGTGGGGGCCTGGTGGAGGCTGCCCCTGGTGGCTGGGGGGTGGGGGTGCTGGGAGACATGGGTGGGGGCCTGGTGGAGGCTGCCCCTGGTGACTGGGGGGTGGGGGTGGTGGCAGACATGGGTGGGGGCCTGGTGGAGGCTGCCCCTGGTGGCTGGGGGGTGGGGGTGCTGGGAGTCATGGGTGGGGGCCTGGTGGTGGGGGCCCCTGGTGGCTGGGGGGTGGGGGTGCTGGGAGACATGGGTGGGGGCCTGGTGGTGGGTGCCCCTTCACTGCTGGGAGGTGGGGGGGAGACATGGGTGGGGGCCTGGTGGAGGCTGCCCCTGGTGGCTGGGGGGTGGGGGTGGTGGGAGACATGGGTGGGGGCCTGGTGGAGGCTGCCCCTGGTGGCTGGGGGTGGGGGTGCTGGGAGACATGGGTGGGGGCCTGGTGGAGGCTGCCCCTGGTGACTGGGGGGTGGGGGTGGTGGGAGACATGGGTGGGGGCCTGGTGGAGGCTGCCCCTGGTGGCTGGGGGGTGGGGGTGCTGGGAGACATGGGTGGGGGCCTGGTGGTGGGTGCCCCTGGTGGCTGGGGGTGCTGGGAGACATGGGTGGGGGCCTGGTGGTGGGTGCCCCTGCACTGCTGGGGGGTGGGGGGGTGGGAGACATGGGTGGGGGCCTGGTGGAGGCTGCCCCTGGTGGCTGGGGGGTGGGGGTGGTGGGAGACATGGGTGGGGGCCTGGTGGAGGCTGCCCCTGGTGGCTGGGGGGTGGGGGTGCTGGGAGACATGGGTGGGGGCCTGGTGGAGGGTGCCCCTGGTGGCTGGGGGGTGGGGGTGCTGGGAGACATGGGTGGGGGCCTGGTGGAGGCTGCCCCTGGTGGCTGGGGGGTGGGGGTGGTGGGAGACGTGGGTGGGGGCCTGGTGGAGGCTGCCCCTGGTGGCTGGTGGGTTGGGGTGGTGGGAGACGTGGGTGGGGGCCTGGTGGAGGCTGCCCCTGGTGGCTGGGGGGTGGGGGTGGTGGGAGACATGGGTGGGGGCCTGGTGGAGGCTGCCCCTGGTGGCTGGGGGGTGGGGGTGCTGGGAGACATGGGTGGGGGCCTGGTGGAGGCTGCCCCTGGTGGCTGGGGGGTGGGGGTGCTGGGAGACATGGGTGGGTGCCTGGTGGAGGCTGCCCCTGGTGACTGGGGGGGTGGGGGTGCTGGGAGACATGGGTGGGGGCCTGGTGGAGGCTGCCCCTGGTGGCTGGGGGTGGGGGTGCTGGGAGACATGGGTGGGGGCCTGGTGGTGGGTGCCCCTGCACTGCTGGGGGGTGTGGATGGTGGGAGACATGGGTGGGGGCCTGGTGGAGGGTGCCCCTGGTGGCTGGGGGTGCAGGGGGACATGCGTTGGTGGGCAGTAGTGCAAGTTGACATGTGGGTTGGCTGGTGGGCATGGCCATGGTGGATGGGGTGCCTGCAGGACATGTGCTGGGTAGGCCCCTGTGGTGTGAGCCACCTGCAGGGGCCGTGGAGGGTGTAGAGGGAACACCTGGGAGGATCCACACATGCAATTCACGTGTGCTGCTCCCCGCACGCCCCTGTAATACACGTACCCTGATGAGATTGCGTGTGGAACTTCCTGCGCACCCCTGTAATACACGTACCCTGATGGAATTGCGTGTGGAACTTCCCGCGCACCCCTGGAATACACGTACCCTGCTGATGTTGCGTGGGATACTTCCCCCGCACCCCGAAATACACGTACCCTGATGAGATCGCGTGTGTGACTTCCCGCGCGCCCCCGAAATACACGTACCCCGCTCAATCGCGTGTGTAACTTCCCGCGCACCCCCGAAATACACGTACCCCGCTCAATCGCGTGTGTAAGTTCCAGCGCACCCCCAAAATACACGTACCCCGCTCAATCGCGTGTGTAAATTCCCGCGCACCCCTGAAATACACATACCCCGCTCAATCGCGTGTGTAACTTCCCGCACACCCCCGAAATACACATACCTCGCTCAATCGCGTGTGTAACTTCCCGCGCACCCCCGAAATACACGTACCCCGCTCAATCGCGTATCTAACTTCCCGCGCACCCCCGAAATACACGTACCCCGCTCAATCGCGTGTGTAACTTCCTGCGCACCCCCGAAATACACGTACCCCGCTCAATCGCGTGTGTAACTTCCTGCGCACCCCCAAAATACACGTACCCCGCTCAATTGAGTGTGTAACTTCCCGCGCACCCCCGAAATACACGTACCTCACTCAATCGCGTGTGTAACTTCCCGCCCACCCCCGAAATACACGTACCCCGCTCAATCGCGTATTTAACTTCCCGCGCACCCCCGAAATACACGTACCCCGCTCAATCGCGTGTGTAACTTCCCGCGCGCCCCCGAAATACATGTACCCCGCTCGATCGCGTGTGTTGCTTCCCGCGCACCCCCGCAATACACGTGCCCCGCTCGCACAGGCCCAATTGCTGTATGTTGCCACTTTTGTGATGCGCTGGGACTCTACCGCCTGCCTTCGTGTGGCGGACGTGTTTCAGCTTGTGCGTGTCTTTGGCTGTGCGTGGCTTTGCCCTTTTCGATTCCATGAATACGTGTGGTTCGAGTGCGTGTGGGCGTTCCATCTGCTTCCCTGCAGTACATCCCCAGTTAAGCCCTTATTTTCGTGCGTTATTCCCCATTCCGCGCGATATGCATGTGTCCCGCCCACTTTCTGGTGTATGCGCCGAGGTTGTGCGCTTTCACTGTGCGCGTCGCGCACGCCTTTCGGGATGTTGCAGTGACTTGTGCGCCATGCACGGGATTGGCGCTCATCCCGAGGTGAACACGCGCAGGGACTTCCATGAATCGCACGCGTGCGCGTGCGCCTGTTTTTTTCCGCTTGCGCCTGCTTGCGCCTGCTTGCGCGAAGATTTTCGGCGCACGTTTGTTCCATGAATCGGCCCCACTGTGTCTAGACGGATTATGAGATCCAAGAATTCAAATGCTCCAGGCCCAAATAATCTATCTAATAAAGTCCTGAAATTTAACACTTTATACTGGGCAAGGATACTTTGCATACTCTTCAACAATGTTCTTAAATCTAAGATCATACCTCAATCTTGGAAACTGTCTATTGTTCTGCCGGTTTTAAAAAAGGCCCCCGTCTAAGCCCTACGAGTTATAGACCTATTGCAAATGCGGATCCAGATTCTAAAATGTTTGCATCACTGTTTCTGCTCTAGTGAGGTCACTGCAGATGAAAGAGGCAGAGGCATTGCAGAGAAGGGGTTTTGACCTCTCTCCCTGCACAACATTAACTCACCCAGGGGGGAGAAGGGGGTATGGGGAGAGTAGAGGGCGATGGCACAATCAGCTAAAGAGCAGTCCTCGAATCAAGACAAGAAATCAAGAAATATTCAGTAATGGATTAATGCAAACCACATACTGGATAAAAAATAAATTGGCTTTAAAAAAGGTATGGGCCTGGACTGTGGGGGATTGATAATTTGCAGTTTTCAGACCAAAGCGTTGAAGAAAGGTGCAATGCCAATTTGTATTGCTTCCATGGATCTTAGCATGGCTTTTTACATGGTGGATCAATCAACCTATGGCTTAAACTGAGAGATGTGGGCATGTCTAATTATCTGCTGGACATAATCATAGCACTATACTCGGATACGAGATTGAAATTTCGTTTGAATTCAGAAGGTCTGCTGTCTACAGAAATTGATATAGCTAATGGGCTGTGACAAGGCTGTATGTTAGCCCCCACCCTTTTCAATCTTTATGTTAGTGGTACGGAGAAAGCCCTGGAAGATAAAGGAATCCCTAAGATTGTTCCAATCGAACTAATCAGGTATGAATTTGGGCTCCAATCAATGAAATCTTATGTACTGTGGAAAAAGAGCACTATTCTGGAGGAAAGGTGTAATTAATTAAAAGGAAGATTTATATGCTGGAGCGGGAGCTGAAACTTCAGGTGATTTTATGAAAGAACTGAAAATAGAGGTAGAAGACTTATTACAGAAACTGGGGGCCTCTTTTTCTACACAACTTCAAAATCCTGACAAGATAAAAACAAATGTTGAGAGGCAATGATTGGCAATGATTGGAATGACAATAATATAGTTATTTCACAATCTAGAATTTATTGCCAGGCTAATTATTTTTGGATATGTTATCCTGAATTGGAGGGTTATTTGAGGAAGCACCCTAGTAGGATGATACCGAATGAATATATGCGCTTTACGATGAATGTTATGCATACTAACTACATAATTAACATCCAGAATAGAAACAGTGATATATTAAACTGATGGTGTAGATGAAACACTTGAACACATCATACTTGTCTGCCCCGTTCTCATCCCCCAAGGAATTCTGTACTTTGCACAGTTTGTAAATCCTATCAATTTTGTTAATAGAGAACAACTTTGGTATCAAATGTTGCATGGGAATACAACCTCTTTAAAGACTTGTTTACTTGCTTTTTTGAAAGTTTTTTTTTGGGTTTGACGTAATTAGGATAGCCCGTGTTTGTCAGTTGGCTTAGTAGAAACCTAAATTAATTGACTAGAAAAAACAGATTAAATCATTGTTAAGAAGTGAAGGGAAGGACTGATCCATGTGACTGGAATACTGAGGTAGAAATACTGTGTATGAAAACAAGTGTTTAGAATATAAGATGCAGTTAAATATGAACAGGGAGGGGCTACTGTTCTGCATAGGAAGATCATATATAATGCTATTATTTATTTTTACACACACTTGAAGAATGTGTATGTGTTCGTAAATTGTTTTATATTGTAACTGAAGTACTTTTTATTGGGTTTCTGTGTAAATAATTTTATACTGTTTTTGTAAAGGTTTAAAATAAACCAACACACATAAACATTTTTAAAAAACTGAGAAATGTTAGCTGGACTGTTAAAATGGGGTGCCTCTTGGCTTGGGTAAGGCTTGTTCTTCTCTTCAACAGCTTGTACTCTTGAACTCTCAAATAAAAGATATGTCACGTTTAGTTACAGTGATGGATTCAGTCATTCCCAAGAAACTTTAATTAGGCACATGCAACCACTCTTTGAAGTAGATGCCAAAGTTTAAAGATGTACATATAAATTGTATTCCTGTGTGAAGATAAAGGTTATAGTTTAGGCCTTTTTTGGGAATCACAATTAGACACATGCAACCACTCTTTGATGTAGTTTTCCCATGTTATAAATTATACTTCCTGTATTGTTAATGTTCGTTGTTCGACAATGGCCTAAACAGCGTTCGCTCTCCTTAATTAGGGACACACAACCACTTCTTCGAACAGAAACAGTCTTTTAATTATGGAACAATGGACTGTAGTAGTAGACTTTTATGTTTCTCGTGAACGTTACATTTCCATTGTTCCCAAATAGTCTGAACGAAACAAACAACTTCTACTCACATACATCCTTATGCAAGTTAATAAGCAGCTGGTTACTGTTAGCGGCAAGGCTTGCGCAATATATTAGAACGCTGTGCTTCACCATCCGGCTTCAGATACACTTGATCTGCGGGTCGCACTGCTTTCCCAACTTCCACCACAACGTCTACTGCTTCTGGCTCACTGGGGACCCACACCCTTCTCCTGAACAGGTGTGTCCAGTCCAGCCATACGGTTTGGGAGTACCTCTTGCACCCGAGACCCTCAGCTTGATGAGTGCTTCTTACCCAAGTCTTGTGCACGGCAACCATGGCAATCAGGCTTACATGGGGAAAACGATTTTTCCTGCACGTCTTCTGCTGCACAGCCTCTGAACTTCAGAGTTTGGGGAAACAAGACTCAGAACACGCAGGTGAAATATGCGGTTTTCACGTTACACAGTCCCTTTTGTTCTCGCACTTCTGCTTGTTTTGCCAGACTCGTGCCTTCTTTCTGCTTCCACTGCTACAACCTGCACTCCAGCTAACGTTCCAGCTCCTTCCACTCATTCCCCCTGCCGGGGCATTTTATGCCTCCCAGGTTTCTTCAGGTGCAAGCTGTTAAACTCAATTGCCCAACTACTGCAATGGCTGTTAGGCATAGTTTCCTGACTATTACAACTGTATGCCTCCTCAGCACTCTTCCTCGTCTCAGTCCTTCTGGAATTCTGGGACTTGTAGTTTCTTTCAACAAAGTTATACTTTATGAGAATTAGTTGTTACAGAGGAAGGTAGTTTACAAAATGTCCACATTCCTTTACATTGTACCCTTGGGATTGAGGAAGGTGTTTAATTTGGGATACCCAAAAAGATCTTTCCTTTGGTAAAGTTTGTTCAAATTTAGACATTTTGGATGCTCTAGGGGTGTGGATGGCTGCCAGGGGCTCTGCTTTTGGATAGATTGCGATTTTCAAAATGGCTGCTGCAGTGCTTCATGTTCATGCGGTGACGCATTTCCCGCCAGCCGCAATAGCGTGCACCAATAGAACGCGTTAATTGCGCCGGCAGCACTTTTGGTGCTGGATTTTCGGGGTTAGCCCGCTTTCTGGCACTGTTTCCGCTGAGCGGAATAAGCATTTCCGCCAGGGCCGTGTGCGTCTGCACCCATACTTGTGATACAGTGCTAAATGGTGCTCGCTTACCACCAGACTCGTGATGAGGCCCTGTGTCTCATCCCACGGAATCGCCTCACCACCCTGGGCCATATCTCCTCCCAGTTGATCCTCCCATAGTATACTATCCCCAGGGTTGGGATAGGAACCGCCTGCCTTCCCCCGGCCACCTGGGAGGAGACTTTAGGCAGGGTTTCAGTGAGGGATCCATAGGATTCGTAACAGTGATGACTGACTCACTCTATGCGTGAGCCCCGCAGACTTTTCCAGGGGCACAATCGGCAAGTTCCTAACAATACACACTACATGCAAACCACTATCCCCATCCAGACAGTGTTGGACCCCTTTACTTTGACCTTCTAGGATCACCACAGCTGTCCCTGAGCCACCATAGCCCTGCACTTTTCACATAAATCCCCCAAGAATTCATAGAACAAATACATCTAACGGACAGCATCAGCATAGAAACAGAAACTCCACTACAGAGGGCTTGGAAGTGGCTTGATGGACACATGTAAGGGCAGCCTAGAGATATAAACTATGCTCCTCATGTCAAGGAAGTGGCCTGATGGACACATGTTAGGGACATTTTATAGCTAGACGCCCCACTACTGAGGGCAAGAAAGCGGCTGATGGCCAGATTTACGGGACAGCATAGAGTTTAAAACCTACAGGGGCGTGGCTAGACTTGCGACCATGGCAGTTCATAGAAGGCAAGGTCTGAAAGGCCTTGGCCCTTCCTAGGAGTGGAGTCACCATGTGGCTTAGGGAAAGCCAGCAATGGAGACTGCATTATCTACTCGATTTCAAAACTCCTAAAAGTAGTCCCACAACATGGGGGCCTTTCTTATAAAGTTCCACGTATCACCTCATCACCTCCTTCACTATATGTGTCCCATGGTGGAATGTGCACCTTGTTGCTATTCAGGTAGAACCTGCCAGAGACTGTTTTGAGTGGCACTGAACTTTAACTTGTACAACAAACATGTTAATTGCTGCACAGCATGCTTGATCCTCATGAATGGGCTCTGTGTTTGTTGCTGCCCTTATTTTCTCTTTGTAGACTTTGCCCTTTCCTAATTGCCTATTAATGTTGAGGAATTCAGTAATGTTATCTGTCTGTATTGTGCAAGCATGTTTGCATATGCATTTAGTGGAATGCATATAATTTGTAATACCACTGATACAAAACATTGACATGTATTTTGTTGGAAAGTCCTTGTTCACGTCGACCTACCAGGGCATGACTCCACACCTCTCATTAAGATTCGAATAAGGAAAGGGAATGTCTTTGTTTATCAGGTGAACAAAGTCCTACTGAGTAGGGATAGCACTGTGACACATGCACGTCATCTGATCAGGTCTATAAAACAAAGGAAAAAGAGGAAGTTGCCCTGCCCAGATGCAACTCAGGTGGCCACCAAAGTCTAGGTAATTTCTTGCACGCTAGATCATACATCTTTTGACCAGCTCAGCTGCTCATGAACAATTTAATTGTTTAGTTCTACAAACCTCTCACAACATCAAATTGTATGATAACATCTTTTAACATTTTATTATTGTTCAAATCCCAAAATACATCTACAAACAATAAGTTACTAGACAAATGGTCTCTGTACAAAAATGCAAATAAAGTCAACCACCATAAAGTGCAAATGCATTAAAGTGCTAGCTCAGATACAACAGTATTCAAATGAACTGTATGCAGATATTGTAAGAGGGTGTCTAGCTTTTGGAATGAATGTCCAAGTCAATCTAAGCATGCTCACACAATGATCACATGTACAATCTCCAATGTTTCTGATCATAATTATATACCCTATGCTACAACATATATAATTCACAAATGTTGGTGCCTGCATGGGTCATCCAGCAACACATTGGGCCACAAAAAAAATGTGCTCTTCATCCGACAAACACTGCAAAAAAAGTAAAACAAACCTGGGTGGATATGTGGCGTAAGTGGTAACAATGGCGGTAACAACTGCTAAAATAAAGGCAGTCATTCCACTGGCGGAATTACCTCCAGTGGAATTACCTCCAGCGGTAATTCCACCAAAAATCTGTGTAATCTGCGCTGGGGCTAATTCCGCCAAGAAAACAAAAACACATTACTGCCACATTACAAGTCCAAAAGCAGCAGAATTACCTCCACAAAAAAGGTGTAGGTAAATGCATATATGTGTCGCAAATCAAGGCCGAGGTGCACCAGAACCACTCAGGAAGAGTATAAAAGGACCACACCTACACCAAACACGCATCCAAGCAACTTGCAGCCACAAGCATATGTAGATTATGGGCTCCACAACCTGCTACTCTACATCCAGCTACAGCAGCATGCCGGACCGCAGCAGGGAAGGAGACAGGTGCAGGAGACTTATGCCGTGGAGGGCACCCATACCACATGTCTGCACCCCCCCCCCCATGGACACTCACATACAGTCAATTAGTCACCCTATACCGATTGGACCGTACAGCCTTCACTGAACATCACCTGACACAGGCTGAACTGCAGAGTGTGATTGGCATCAGAACTGCCACCCCCCGCTGAAGCTTGTGGCAGTCCCACACTTCCGTGGCACTGGTGGATACAAACACACAGTTGGGAAACTGCATGGGATGTCACAGCCTACCTTCTCCAAGGTGGAGGACCAAGTCCTGGATGCCCTCATGAGGCATGCACACCTGCACATCTACAGGCCCATCACCCAGGAGCAGGTGCATGCAGCAAAGGCAAGATTGTACAACATTGCCCATTTCCCCAACAGCACTGCAGCATTTGATTGCACCCATGTGGCATTGGTACCCCCGTGCCCCCAGGCAACAGAACAGGCATACTGCACCAGGAAACAATACCATTCAATGAATTTGTAGATGACCAGTGATGCCGACCTCACCATCAGCCACTGCTGTGCCCGAAATCCTGGAGCCACACATGATTCGCTGATACTGCACAACAGCACCCTATCTGCGTACATGGAGCGGCACAGAGGACAGCACACCTGGCTTGTGGGTAAGTAGCACTCATACCTGACTGCCAAAATCACTGACACACACCAAGGGTAGGTAAGCATTAGAAAAGTGACCCAACTGCAAGTCCTATGAAGCAACACCACAAATGCATAGAACAGGCCAAGCACCCTGACCGACCCACCCCAGGACACAGACTTGAACCATGTGACAACACAGGGTATCCAGCATGCAAGGCAGCACACCGCAATCAGGGCAACGTACAACCCAAGTAAGCACTGGCCATGGGCCCTACATGGCGTACTGCGACACCATAGATGACCAGTGCATTGCCAATGTCATAGCAGTGGCAAATACCTCATGAATGCCGACTCCCACAACGTGAATGACTGCAAGTGAACCATGTAGCTCAAGTCCCATCGACCTCAATGCACACAAGCTGCACCATGCACAACCACTGAGTCATGCACATAGTGGTGTACATGTTAGGACCATTGACTTGTTCCCCGACTGACATATCGCCATGTCTCACACAGTCCATTCATGTTTTCCAGGTGACGGTGGATACCCGCAGTTGCCAGGCTAATGACCCCTGTGAGAAACCCTACTACACCACAGGAGATGGCCTACAATTAGGCACAGAGGAGTACCAGGGCATGCATTGAGTGGACATTTGGTCTGCTAAAAATGGACGAAGAGTGGCAGTCTTGCAGGAGAGTCTGTTGCCCAGTTCTACTCTTTTCAGCGTGGGGGAGGACCCTCACATATAAACCCTTTCTATCCGCGGAGCGGACGCGGAGTGGACGAAGAGTGGCAGTCTTGCAGGAGAGTCTGTTGCCCAGTTCTACTCTTTTCAGCGTGGGGGAGGACCCTCACATATAAACCCTTTCTATCCGCGGAGCGGACGCGGAGTGGACGAAGAGTGGCAGTCTTGCAGGAGAGTCTGTTGCCCAGTTCTACTCTTTTCAGCGTGGGGGAGGACCCTCACATATAAACCCTTTCTATCCGCGGAGCGGACGCGGAGTGGACGAAGAGTGGCAGTCTTGCAGTCATGTCAGCCAGGGCTGCAAGGGCAAACAGAGAAATGCGGGAAACTGCCATGAACCCAGAGCAAAATGAGCCTCCAAGAGAGCCTCCAAGAGAGGAAGAAATGGAAGAAGAGGGCAGACGCCTGAGGAGCGCCAAACTAAATCAGAAACAGCTGAGTCATAAACAACAACAACAAACACCAACATTCATGGATTCCCCAGAGACATTACCTCAAATGGGCTCCCCAAAACCGACGCCCCAGCAAGCGCCAGCGTACACCATAAAGGTATATCCAACCAAAAGCAAAGTCTTCCGGCCTCCAGTCTCAGAAGATCCCAAAGCAGCCCAGCATGACCCCCAGGAACGATCAGCCTTAACTGGAGGAGCAACTGATGACAAATGGGCAAAGAGCCTGGAAATCAAGACAGCTGAGGCCATGGCTGGCCGGAAAGACACCCGGCCGCCACTCCTAGCCGCCGCGGTTGAGCGGGACCCCGCGGAAGCGGCCCTCGAAGGAGGACCGCGGTCCGCGTGGGACGGCGGGGAGGGGCGGACGGGGCAGGAAGACACGGCCAAGGCGGACAGAGCCGCCGGGAGAGCGAGCCTCGGAGTGGGAACTAGGCCTGCCGGTCCGGCGCAGCACCCAATACCTCCCTCCCCCGGAGCCCAGCTGAGCGCTCCTCGCCCCACGGCGGGAGCCCTCGGAGGAGGGCTGCCAGACGTGGAAGCTGCTGAAGGAGGGGGGGGAAAAGAGACAGATGGCACGACGGCCCCAGGAGAGGCAGAACCGGAGGAGGTGGCGGGCACCCCACCCGAAGAGAACGGGCAGGGGAAGCCCGACGGAGAGCTGCACATCAACGGAGTACCGTCGACGTGTTCACTGGCGGAAAGGAAAGTGAAAGTGGTGGCTCTCATTCACAAAGAGGCGGAGGAAAGTGCAGAGACCAGTTGGGTCCCAGAAAAAATCAATGTACAAGGGCCATCAAACCCCAATAAAAAGAAAAGACAGAGAACAAGTTCCCTGCCTCTCAAGAAACTCAAGAACCGTATACCAACGAAAAACAAGTTTAGCAGCAGAACGAAAAAAGGGCCCCAGAAGCCCGAACAGCAACAAAAAACACCTGACCAATTGTTGATCAATACAAACGAAAACGACCCACCGCGAGGAGAAGGAGGGGTACTTAAAAACTCAATAAAAGATTATTTCTACGCAAACAGCAGACATAAAGCAACAAAAGAGTACCCGCAGAGGGAACTTACAGATCTTGAAATACTCGAAGCTTTAAACGACTGCCTGCCGGTAGCAAAACTACGCAGAGTTGAGCAATACGTTAGCGACAACCGGCCGCACAGTAAAAGACGGCCCTCAGGAGAAAGCAACAAGCCACAAGGGCAGTGGATTGACAAAGTGGGGCCTGAGGGGGAACCACCGTGCCCGACACTAGCCCAAAAGATTTCCACGAACTCACCAAGAGGCCAGCAAAATTTGAAACCGACAAAAGTCACAGAGAAGGGGGAATTGAAGAGAAACTCGGGCAAAGACCTAGAAATGGGGACTGTCACGTCTGAGTACATAGAAAACCCCCACACCATCCAAGAGGAGAGCCACATTACAGTTGACCCAAATGACCCAATGGACTTAACAACAGAAACAAAGGAAGGCTCCTGCAACTTCAATCAGGCAACACCCTCACTCCCCGAGGGTATCACCTTGAACGTTGATAACTTCACAGGAACATACAGAGATAAAGTAAATAAGACACCAAATAAAATGCTGGGTCCAGAAAACCTCAACCAAGCGGGGCTCTGCAAAGTCCAAAACGAAAACACGACAAAAGGTAGGCCACCCATAGCAGACCCAGACGAATCTAATCAAGAAAACCTTACGAGACCCCATATCAACCAAAACTTGAATATGGGGGGAAATGACATTCGAAGTCCCCACATCGACAAAAACCGAAAAGGAAGAGCCTCACTAGAAACAACAAGGCCAAGTCGAGGCAGCTGGTCAAATCAGACAACAATCTTAACTGAATCCCCCTTAAGAAGAACTCCGTTACAGCACTCGACCAGCCCGACGGATTCCTCAAATAAAAAAAAAATGGACTTACTGTCAATTATGTCATCAGTGAACATTGCACTGGCACCATTTATGAAACTTTACGAAACTATCGCTGACTCCTTGAAAGACCACACAAGCATCCAAGCGATGATCCACAGTAAAGTTATCTTCTTGGAAGCTTACGTTATGGCCTTGGAAGCCAGAAAATCAAGCACAGCTACAATAAACGACGAGGGTTCGCCTCCACGACAAAAAGAGCAGTACGAAGACAAAGAACAAAGGCCGGTGAACAAAACGAGGGGGACTCAAACCACAGCTACTATAGGCCATACAACAAATAATCCACCAACAAAGGGAGTAAATAAAGAGGTGAATCTAAAACAAACTGAGACCCAACCAACAAAGAGACCACCATCTAGACAACCCCCAACTGGAAACCAAACTGCAGAAGGTATTTTTCAACTTTTCACACGACCAGTAAAACACAAGGAAAAACCACAAATGAAGGACAAAGAAATAGAGTCGAGGCAAACAAAAAATCCTGAAATTTCAGAAAAAAGAATCACCAGTTTATCACCGCCAATAACTGAAACGCCAAAAAAAAGAACCTTTACCCTATCCCCATCAACAATTGAATGCATCGAAGATGAAGAATTGATGAATCTGAGCCAACATCTGGCAGAGAATTCGCCCATGAGTCCAGTTGCACATTGCTCCAGTGAAGCACCAACATCACAATCACACAAAGGAAAGGAAAATACAGAATTCATAAGAAGAAACGAAGAAGCGACTAGAGGAAAAGCAGCAAAAAATTATAGGGAAAACGTGAAGAATGCAATAAACAAGGGCGCCAGTCCGATTGACGCAGAAAGACAGACAACGCCAAAAAGGATGCAGAAAGAAACAAAAAAAGAAAACGGAAGGTCGAAATCGAGACCCAGAGACAATCTGACCTCAGGAAACTGGAAAAAAGAACAAAGATACAACTCCTCAAGACAGAAAGGGGGTGAACGCGGTAAATCAAGAAGGAGATCGGCAGGTAGACGGAACGATCACAAACACATAAGAAAGCCGTCTAGAAACATAACACCGGGTAGACCGCGTTCCCAATCCACGAACGCCCATAACAAACCCAATACTGAAAAACGACTCAGCTCGTCACGAGACAAAGAAGAAACGATCTTTCGGTACAGATCCAGAACACAGAAATACAACCTAAAACCGAAAAAAGTGGACAAAGCTAAATGGCGTATAAAGATCACACAAGTGAAAGAAAACAGAGACGAAATAATCTTGAACCGAAACTCAGTGTTAACACTGTTTAAATACATTCGAAAGCTGAATAAAATAAAATCAGAAGATCTGCTTGTAGTAGAGCCAAGCCACGAAAATACAAAAGCAAAAACGGTACTCTATGTAACATCATCAACGTTGAAAAACCTGATCCTCGACTGTAGTGAAGAGCTGGACGAAATGGGCTACGAAGTTAAAGTGCAATCAAACAAAAGTGAAGAAGACAATAAAAGGGAGGCTGAAAACACAAGGCGTACTAATCCCAGTAAAAAGGAAGCAGACAGACACCCAATAAGTGCCTTAGGAAGAATGGGTCGCAATAAGTCGTCTGAAAAAAACAAGGACAGAGCAAGAGTCCGGGGAGCTGAAGAGAAACTGAGGGAAAAGCGACAAGCCTCGAAAGAAAACAAAAATCACGAAAGTCTTATAAAAACCAAAGACACAAAAAAACTTAATAAGGCCAAGGAAATTTCAGAAATAACAGCCAAACTCCCAACAGAAAAACCTCCCCAAAAAAGATGTGAACCCACGAAAGACATATGGTCCTGGTTGCCCAAAACTCTGAGGGGAAAAAAGCAAACATAGCAACCAGCGAGAGACGAGCACAGTCTACATGACAGACGTCGCGCGACCCCCTCAAAGTGCGAACTAAAAATGTGCTCGTGGAACACGAGAGGACATACCCACTTATTGTCTCCAAAAGACATGGACCTGGGATTATACGATCTTCTATGCCTCCAAGAAACCTGGCTGACTGAACCCCCTGCAATAGGGGGGTTCGAAGTCATCCTTGCACCAGCCAAACAAGGAAGTCGAGGAAGACCTTCGTCGGGATTACTGATCGCAACCAAAAAAGACTCAGGGATCAAACTAGAAGAAACATTGATCAGCAACCAAATGATCCTGATGGTTAAGGCGGCATGGAGACGGTGGAGCACCGTTAAAAACGCCTACGAGAAAGTCACCTTAATCGTAGTAAATACCTACTGGAACCCCGCAAGTATAGAGCCTACCGCCTACATAGAAAAAATGGAGGACGCGATAGATGAGGCACTATCGGAACATCTGGTAACATACTTCCTCATATGCGGTGACCTGAACGCTACGTGTATGAGCTCGGAAGAAAGAGTGGCGCACCTAGGCCACAACTCAACAGGCAAACAACGCGGCAACCTATGGGTCAAATTGATGAATTCAAGAAACCTTCACAATTTGCACGAAGCATTCCCAGACCCAAATCGCCCGCCATCATGGGAAATGAAGGAACTGGCAGGTACAATAGACTACATCTACGTCACTGAACCATTACTGGCAATAACGAAAGATTTTGAAATTACAAGAGTCACAGCCAGCGACCACAACCCCCTGTCAACAACCTGGATGTCAATAAGGCCACAGAACGAGTATGTTGAGCACCAAGTCATAGCCAACTCGAAGGGAAATCGTCTATACCTTACAACTGAGGCCATCAAGGAAATAGAAAAAGGATTCAGCTCAATGCTAAATCACTTGGGCAAAAATACTACAGATTATACGCCATTCCTGACGAAGTTTAAGAAGACTCGTAAAACAAAAACAAACAGTGAAAATCCCCCAAGACATGTGTACGACCTAACACTGGTGGAGAAACGTCGGGCACTGCGAAAAATACAGCGCAAAGCAAAATCTTCAGGATCTCCAGGGGCTGTGAGAGCGGCAGAAGCGGAAACCAAACTATACAAAGCATGGGTTAAAGGCCACAGACTGTCTCTCTACCAACAAGATGCTGAAATCATTCTAAAAGCGATAAGTGGCAAGAACACAAAAGAATTCTGGAAAATCTTGAGAGCGGCTAACGAAACCCAAGAAAATACAATCATAAACGAGATTGGGGAAACTACTTGGACAAAACATTTCACTACTATGTACCAGGCACCAAGTTCCAACTTAAAATTACAGGTCGGAATGTCTACGGAGCCATGGATAATCATTGACGACCCACAGGAAATCCAAATGAAAATCAGAGGCTTAAAAAACTCTCACGCCCCAGGACCCGACGGGATCACAAACTCCGATCTAAAAACACTTGAAAATGAGTGGCCAAGCCTGCTAAGCAAAATCTTTGGCAGAAGTTGCAACTTAAAAACGATACCACCCTCATGGAAACAAGCAACAATCGTTCCAATATTCAAGAAAGGAGACAAAAAAGACCCGAAAAATTACAGACCGATTGCGCTCCTGGACGTCATCGGCAAAGTGTTTGGTTCAATGCTTCTCGATCGCTTCAAGATCTGGATGGAGGAATCACCCTGTAACGACCCACTCCAAACAGGATTCAAAAGAAACCTGGGCACGACAGCCAACATTCTAATGCTAAACGTGCTGAAAAACAGAGTACTGGAAGGTGGAACGAGAATTTTTGTGGCATTCATCGATCTGACACAAGCATTCGATCGGATAGACAGGGCCCGCCTATGGTCCAAACTGGAGACCTGGGAATGTCCACCGTCTATACTAAACCCGATCAAAGCACTATACACCGACACCTCAATACGCATCCGACTTGACCAAAACGGCCTGCTATCAGCACCCATCCCAACAGCGAGAGGAGTGAAGCAGGGGTGCCCGCTGGCCCCGGCCCTGTTTTTGGCATTCATTGGAGACATCCAAAACGAGGACCCAACAATTAGAGCATTTCCCCCAAAAATATGCAAAACCCCGATAACACGTTTGCTTTATGCAGACGACCTGGTCCTAATGGATCATACACCGATTGGTCTGCAGCGTCAACTGACAAAGCTCCAAGGGTATATGCAAGAAAACAAACTGGAAATAAACGTAAAGAAAACAAAATTCTTAGTACTGGAAAAAGCGACCAGGAAAACAGAAAAATTGAAACTAACTTTGGAAGGATCACTGATTGAGCGAGTGTTTAACTTCAAATACCTAGGAGTAACCCTAGACTCCTCTTCGCAAGACAAAGCCATGCAATCGGTCCTGATGTCCAAAGCCAACAAATTGGCAGCCCAAGCCAGGGCCATAGACAAAAAGTTTGGAAGATTCTCACTTATCCCAGTGCTAGAATACTACAAGAAAAAGGTGATGCCGACACTAACATATGGGGGAGATGCTATGATGAACTTACCACGATCCATTTGGACAAAAATTGAGGCAAAGTTCTGGCGAAAAGTCCTCAGTCTCCCAAACTCGACCCCAATAGCCTCAATTCGACGAGAGCTCAGTTTACCCTCTCTCAGAAGTTCAGTCTCACAATCGTCTCTAAGACTGTTCAGGAAATGCCGGATGGCTGAACCACCATCAATATACTTTCTCATCAACCTCGAAATAGAAAGGAATACAAGCAAAACCCTCAAAAAATGGAAAGAAGAAAACTTCAGCTTGCTAGAACAGGTCAATGCAGACGAAGAACAACTAATAAAGTACCCAAAGAGAACCTTCACCAAAATCAAAGAACTCGACTGGATAAGCACCCTGGAGACAGCAGGAAAAAACAAACTAACCTTACACCTGCCGTCAACCACGAAAAAACTCAATGAACTCCAGGAATATATAAAGAAGTTCCCATCCAGGAAAGGGAGAGACATGCTGATGAGAGCCCGTCTAAATGTCTTGCAGACAAATGAGATCCTGGCAATTAGAGGCCAGTCGGAGAACAATAATTGTCGATTTTGTGAGACACAAGAAAAGGAAACAATCCGCCACTTGCTCCTAAAATGTGCCTCAAACCAACATATAAGAAGAAGATACTTAAAAGCAACCTTCTCAGATTTCATCATAGAGGACGAAGAAACATGTTGGTCTCGTTTGATTGGAGGCGACAAAACATCATGGCAAATAGCATCCTACAAAATCTTGGAAGCCATAAACTGGCCGATAAAGGCACATTTTTAGAGAGCTGTTCTCATTTTATCATCTTCTTTCCTTTTTATCTTCGCCACGCTTACAGACACAGACAGAAACCTCAAACCTTGTAAAAATCTTTTGATTAAATACAAATAAAAAAAAAAAAAAAAAAAAAAAAAAAAATCAAGGTTGCGGCGCCTTCACCTCACAGGCGGTGCACTCATGTACAGCCCCCAGAAGGTTGGCAAAACTGTAGTAGTATGCTTTATGCTGCACAATATTGTGCATATGTAGGAATATTGAAATGCCTGCGGATGAGGACAGTGACCCCCCCCTAGCTCTGATGAGAAAAACTGTGAAGGAGTGAACAGGGCACCAGAGGAGATACGTGGGGATGTTTCACTTCCTATTTGTTCACAAGTTAGCCTTCCGGCATCTCAAAAGATGGCAAATGATTTCAACATATTTTTTACAGAAGAAATTAACCTAATTCGGAAAGGTTTTGAAGCTCCTACAACAACACTATCCACAGAGGCTGCCACGGAGACCACAGCCCCTTATAATCAAGAGACGGTACACAAATTCACTTTTTCTCCAGTTACTGCTGAGAGCATTGAACTTTTGATCAATCCTCTAAAACCTACCTTGTACAATTATGACCCAATTCCAGCGTATCTGGCCTGCTCATGCTCTCAGCAAACCTATTCAGCAGTTAGTAAATACCTCACTGGCACGAGGCTAGGTTCCGGCTGAACTAAATAAATCTTATCCAACCCCACTCTTAACAAAGCCCTCTCTTGATCAGAATGTTCTAGCCAATTACCGGGCCAGTGCGGGCCTCTTGTGGCCTGCAAAAATCTTGGGAGAAGGTGGTCACCTCCCAATTACAGTCCTTTCTGGAGGAAAATGACACTTTAGATCTTTATCAATCCGGATTCAGAGCAGGCCACATGAATGGGACTGCCTTGCTTACTGTCTGGGATGAAAGCCTAGAGACTGCCGACAAAGGTGACCTCAGCATGCTGGTCATGCTTGATTTGTCGGCAGCCTTTGATACAGTGGATTTTGGCATACTTCACCCCAGATATTCTTCCTTGGCACAAATGTCTGATTTAACCAGTCAATGGTTTACATCTTTTTTGTCTAATCGTGTGCAACAGGTTAAGGCAGGCTCATACTTGTCCAAATCCCTGCCTATTAGCTGTGGAGTTACGCAGGGCTCGTCGCTGTTCCCAATACTGTTCAATTTATACATGCGTCCACCACTTAACATATTTGCTCAATTCAACTTGTGTTAGCACTCATATGCAGATGACATGGAAATATATGTAAGATTAACACATCCTGATGAGGCAATCGAGCGCCTATTAAAATGTGGCGAGAACATTCAAATCTGGATTCAGGACAACAAACTCCAACTAAACCCTTCTAAAACGAAGATTATGGAGCAATGAGTTGGACTCAATGCCCTTCCCAACCCTGTTTGGACTGGCTGCTGACTATACTCAGACAGTAACGAATCTCGGTCTTATCTGGCAATCCAGTATGAGTTTCAATCTACAGGAAAACCAGATAATTAAGACTTGTTACTATCAGATGAAGCTTCTTAAACCATTACTCCCGCTCATTCGTGAGAATGACCGTCCTATGGTGGTGGGCTCTCTCACAAACATCAAACTGGACTACTGAAATGCTTTGTTGGTTGGGTTACCCTAAATACCAACTTCAACAGCTTCAGGTTACACAAACTCTGCAGTGTGTCTGATTTTCTCATTGTCTCGGAAAAACTCGATATGAGGATTTCAAAGGAGTCTTCACTGGTTCCCAGTGCAGGAGCGAATACAATATCAAATTGCTATGCATGGTTTTTAAATGTATTCATGGTCTCGCCCCTGCCTATCTGACAACGAAAATTGTGAACTATAAACCTCCCTATGCAATGCGCTCGATGGACACATGTCTGTTGGTAACTCCCCCCTCTAGAACTACTACTTGGGTTGATAGATGACTTCCTGTGGCAGGCCCTCGAGCCTGAAATTCTTTGCCGATACATCTTCATCAAATACATTCTCTAACCATCTTCCGTAAACTTTGGAAAACCTATATTTTTGCATAGCGTTCTGAATTGATTTGGCTTTTTAAAAAAAAGTTATTAGCACCATAGTAACCACCTGCGCCTAGATGCAGTTTGCTTCCAGGATATGCGCACTACAAATGCTAAATTAAATCAAATGAATGATTACTTTTGACTCTGGACACATGTCAATCATACGTGCAATGAATGCATATGTCTAAACGGCATTGAATGAAAACTATCAAAATGATCAAGATTCAACTGTGTTAATTTCTGGCAACAAGGTAACCCCAGCTCCAACACCAGCTCCCATCCTCCAGCCCCAACACCAACTCCCATCCTCCAGCCCCAACACCAACTCCCACCCTCCAGCCCCAACACCAACTCCCACCCTCCAGCCCCAACACCAACACCCACCCTCCAGCCCCAACACCAACTCCCACCCTCCAGCCCCAACACCAACTCCCACTCTCCAGCCCCAACACCAACTCCCACCCTCCAGCCCCAACAACAACTCCCACCCTCCAGCCCCAATAACAACTCCCACCCTCCAGCCCCACCACCAACTCCCACCCTCCAGCCCCAACACCAACTCCCACCCTCCAGCCCCAACACCAACACCCACCCTCCAGCCCCAACACCAACTCCCACCCTCCAGCCCCAACTCCAACTCCCACCCTCCAGCCCCAACACCAACTTCCACTCTCCAGCCCCAACACCAAATCCCACCCTCCAGCCCCAACACCAACTCCCACCCTCCAGCCACAACACCAACACCCACCCTCCAGCCCCAACACCAACTCCCACCCTCCAGCCCCAACACCAACTCCCACCCTCCAGCCCCAACACCAACTCCCACCCTCCAGCCCCAACCTCCCACCCTCCAGCCCCAACAGCAACTTCCACTCTCCAGTCCCAACACCAACTTCCACTCTCCAGCCCCAACACCAACTCCCACCCTCCAGCTACAACACCAACTCCCACCCTCCACCCCCAGGAACCACTCCCACTCGCGCTTGAGCTCACCCTCCCCCTTGTCCGAAGGCTTTGCAGCAATTGAGGCACACCGTTGTGAGTGCCTAGAAGGGGTGCTGGTCAATGACCCCTCAGTAGGGGTAGCAGACTGTAAGCTCCCCTGCACGCTCCCCTGCAGGTGATCCATGCTTAGTGGATGGCTCTGGCCATAGACTCATGGAAGGAGGTCAATTGTTCAGCTAGCTCCTGCACTGTTTAGCTTGTAAGGCACAGGCGTGCCTTGCAAGCCACCGTGCTCCTGCAAAGCCGGTCAATGGACCTTGAAAACTGTCTAGAGGCCCCCTGGGTGCAATCACGGATGGCCTCACAATGCCCCTATTGTTCCTGCGCCATGGCATGCATCTCCGCCTGCCTCTGTTCCAGACGGTCCCAGATGGCCTGGAGTGTGGGGACAGGCCCTGCCTGTGGTGAATGTCCACTGTCATGTTCCTCATGCTGTCCTTGATGGTGAGCATTCCCGGCCTGCTCGTCAGATGACTTCTCTGCATAGCATAGAGCACGGCGGGATGGACGATGGGATGGCGGTGTGTACAGTGGGGAGAGGCTGCGCAGGGGGAGGATTCAGGTGAAAAATGGTGGACGGGGGAATGTAGCTGGCTGGATGCAGCGGAGGCACACTCATACTGCTTGTCTGCTGTGCCTGCAGTGGCCTGGTCAGATTGCAGGCTGTCGTTCACACTCTGCCCCACCTGTGTGTCCAAAGTCGGACCAGCTGTGGTCGTGTCCTGGCCTGTTGCTGGTGGCCCTGATTGCACAATTGGGGTCTGTGGTGGACTCGTGAGCGTGTCCGTCTGGACCGCTGGAGTGTCAGTCGATGGCCTGATGGCCTGGTGCCTCTTCTTGGGTGGCACACTTTCACTCCCCGAACTGCCTTGGCCTGGCTGCTTGATGGCAGTGCTTGGTGTAGGTGTTGTGGAGGGACCAGCCTCCTCGGGTTGTTTCCTGGGCGTTTTACGTTCCTGTTGGGACAAATTGACATGTGCGTTACCACATTGTTGCTGAGTTGCATGGCAAATCAACATTCACTGTCACTTGTACTATGTTGTCATTGTGTGCTGGGCCTCCTAGGGGGGCTAGCATCATGTGTCGGCCACTGTGTACATGGCAAGCATTGAGTATGGCCGGCCAAGTGTGAGTTGGTTTGGTCGTGCATCCCTGGAATGGGTTGTCCTGTCCAGTGGTGCACCAGGACTGTTGGTGACAGGTATCCAGTGGTGCATTCAGGTGGGTCCAGTGAATTTGGTTGTGTGTGGGTCAGGTGGCCATGTTGTCGGACATGTACGCCTCAATGTGTATCTATATGGAGCATTGCAGTCGAGGGGCTAGTGGCTCTAACACAACTATTCACTGATGTCCATCCGTGGGCAAGGACATATCGTATGGTTGCATGGTGGCTATGATGCCTGTGCATGGGTGTCATGTCAGGGAGGTCCTGTGCCACTGAATCATATAATTGTGACCGGATGCCTCGCATGGATGGTGAATGCTTGCTGGGGTTCACGTTGCTTGCTTGCATGGCAGTGTGGATGTTTGTGGACGCCCTCAATCCCGACCATGTGCAGGATGCCACTGACAATGTCCTCCTAGAGTGTCAGTTGCAGTGGTTCCACTGACCCACCTCCAGTGGCAGCAGCCCCCGGCAGTGGATGGAGGTGAAGCTCCTGACCATGGCCTTCAGGTCATTCCACCTCTTTTTCATTTCCTTCACCTCACGTTGGACGTGGCCTACGGCCACCACCTTGTCCCGGATTTCTGCCCTTATGGTGTTCTTGCGCTGTTGGCTGGTCTTCCTATTCAGTGTCCCATACAGCTCCTCAGATTGGGTGACCACTTACTCTGCCAACACTGTGAGCTCCTGCTCTGTGATTTAGGCTTCCGGAGCCTCATATCAGCCACCCTGCCTTTGCCCTTTCCTGTTGAAATGTTTGGCCTTTGCTGGGTGTCTGGATGGCACTCCTATCTCGAGATATTCAATGGATTGTGATTTCTAAAATGCCCGCCACGGTGCTTCCTTATATAGCAATGACAAATTTCCGCTGGCGGAATTTCCACTGACTGTCATGGCGGTAACAGTAATTTTGATGATTTGTGGTGGAGTTTCATCGTTACACGGGTTGTTCGGAGGTAACTCCACTGGGCGCAATTTCTGTTACCGCCATTGTTGTGCGCACGCCCACCAGGTTGTAATTCGGCGGTAATTTCGATGATCCACACGCTGGTAACACTAATTCCGCCAGGGCAGAGTTAGCTCCGATTTTGGATCAGACTCGTAATGAGGCCCCATGTTTCTTCCTGGAACCTAAACCACATCCCACGTTAGTAGCCATTGTGTGTCAAGATCAGAGGCTGCTAACTAAGCAAGTTCAAAGCTCTTGCAATACAACCTTAGCCACATCTTCGAACACGCTTATGGTAAAACCTATTAAAAGTTCACTCCTTCGACCACTCGACTGCACAGAGAAACCTTTCCAACCTCCTACCCAACCCATCGCATAGGTATTTGCGTGCATGTGCATATTTCTATTCAGCCACAAAACATTACGATGTTCTGGTTCATTGCAACAAAACCCATGAAATTCGGCGGGTGTAGGAAGTAAGGGCAACCCTAACTCAGAGTCCCTAATGTAGATATCCCCCGTAAGGTTATTTTAGGTTTTGACAAATTTGCCAAAGCCATTGTTACAAAAGAGAGAAGGGGGAAATGGGGTTCTGAACTGAGAATATCTGGTTGGCATAGCACCCAGCAATGCCAGGAATGAAATGGCCAACTCACTAAAACATCTTTTTCAAACTCCTCGGCAAAACTACCAAATGAGGAGCTCCCTAACAAGAGTTGTTCCAATCAGCATCTTTGTAAGAAGCAAGTTGCCTGGGATTTCCATCGCCCAGCTGCTGAGTGATTTGCCGTTTGGGCTATTTCTTGTAAATAATTGGGTATTTCTGGGCTACTTTTGGCAGCAATGTTTTCTTTCTGTGTTCTTCACAAAGTTGTGTTCTTCCTCCCCTTTTCTATTTCTGCATTTTACTCCCTCAATTTTATCAGTTGCTTCTTTCTCTGGTCTCTCTCACACACCAACTCTCTCCATTCACCTACCTTCAACTGTCCATCTCTCTCTCAAACACACACGGACACTACCCTACTCCCCGTACCCCTCCATTGCCTTTTGCTGACTTTTGCAGATTTCCTTCCTTGCTGTATGCAACCCCCCAATTAGATGACTAGGTTAATAAATTAACTTCTTAATTACAATAATATTTACAATAATAACAAATACACAATGCCTGCACGACTCCGACGGGTGCTCCTTCCCCCTTGCTCTGACGCTCCTTCCTCTGATGCTTCTTCCCCCATGCTCTGGCGCTCCTTCCCCCCTTGCTCTGGCACTCCTTCCTCTGATGCTCCTTCCCCCTTGCTCTGGCACTCCTTCCTCTGATGCTCCTTCCCCCATGCTCTGGCACTCATTCCCCCTTGCTCTGGCGCTCATTCCCCCTTGCTCTGGCGCTCCTTCCCCCCGATGCTCCTTCCCACTTGCGCTGTCGCTCCTTCCCCCTGCGTCATCGCTCCTACTTCCTTGTGATGTTTCTCCTTTCCCCTTATGCCGCCATCCCATCCCTTCACCCCTTGCGCTGCCACACCATCCCCCCTCACGGCGCCGCTTCTTCCCTCCTTGCACTGTTGCTACTTCCCTCCTTGCACTGTCATTATTCCCCCCCATTTGCACTGTCGCCCCCCATGTGGACTGTCACTCTCCTCCCCCCATTTGCACAGTCACTCCTTCCTTCAAATGCTGAACAATCCTCCTGTGTACTATTGCTGGCCTAGCGTTCATTCATTTTTTATTCTAGCTTTTGTTGCCATTCATTTCTTACTCCTCCCCCTGCAGTGCTTCCCTCATCCCTCATAAGTGGCCTTATCCCACTCACAATTAAGTGACCACATCTCGCTGCATCTGGCCTTCAGCTATGGCCACAGTTCATGTTCTAACAATACAACTAAAAGAGTAGTGCCCACTTGTTTTTCTCCTCCAGTCATTTCTGCAGTAGTTTCCTCTGGGGAATTCCCCCAAAAAATCAAAGTCATAGCGGAAGTAGGTGCAAAAATGTGTATGGTCTGCCGTGTTGGAGTTGGTTGCTGGAGGCGCACTACATGTGAGGTACCGTTTTCGTCGGGACACCTGTGGGAACGCAGGCCTGTAGGCCATGTGTTCTTGGCCACGTGTTTCGGTGTGTGACCACAGTAAAATATACGGAAATTGTGTTTTTTCCCCCCAAATTTGGAATTTACCAGGGGTACTGGGTAATAAATTCTGGGGCGATTTGCGCAAGTCAGACCTCTGTGGATTCCCACGGGTGTCCTCTTTTGGGAAATCCATGGGGTTCCCTGTTTTCCTTGCTGGCTTCATCTTTGCGAAGGTTATCTTTGCGAGTATTGGACTTGATAATGCGAATGGCGTTTTTGCTGTCATATTTCCTAACCGTAATAGAATTTAGGGGTGGCCTTAGTTGGTACAATATAACTGCATTGTGAATCCTGCAACTTACTCCCTTATCCAATCTTCCATTTCGTCAACAGCCAGATCACTAAACCGGTCTATGTCAGTTGTACTCAGGCTGGATATCAAATTACAGGCTTTTTCTATATTCTTATGTGATCAATTTATTCAGTTCCCACTGGGGTTGATGTCAACGTCTCCAACCACTTCCTCCATTCCAGACTGGCCCCATGCTTCGATTGTTAAGTTCAAGGAACAGTGATCACTATGCACACTTTTGATAACTATAAAGCCTTGCACCAGGGGCAGCACGTTTTGGCCTACATAGATATAAAGGAGAGTAGCAATTTTGATTCCGTTAATCCAGGTTTACTGCCCAGGATGATCTTCGAACGCACGACCGTTCATCATGATGAGACCCCAGTCGCACAGATAATCACACTAGAGTCTTCGCTGGCCGTTTGATATGCACTGTTTCATCACACTTTTGGACTTGATGAATTCAGTCTCAAGGTACTCTTTCGAACATGTGCAATGGGCATTTAAGTCCCCTCCAATTATTATCATTTTGCTGCTATCCCTTTGTACTGTCTCTGTCAGCAGACAGGCCATCGTGTCAAAGATACCCTCTGTGCAACCACCAACCGGAGGATCATAGATGTAGACTATGATCAGCTGTTACCGCTTTCAGTTTCAAGATGTAGGCAATTAGAACCGTTAAAAATAAATATAGGAGTAGAGAAGGGTACGAAGCAAGGGTGCCCACTATCCCTGCTGCTCTATGCTCTCCATCTAGAGCCATTCTTGAAGGCGATAAGCTGAGAACATAAAGGGCATCATGTTTGGGGGCCGGGCTCATAAAGTGGCCGCCTTCGCGGACAATATGCTACTCACATTGACTGACCCTGAGGTATCGCTACCAGCGGTACGCAAGGAGCTCGACCAGTTTGGGCGGGTCGCTGCCCTGAAAGTAAACTCGAATAAGTCGGAGATCCTTAACCTTAATCTACAGGCGGCTCCGGTGCAACATGTCAAACGAGAATTTGCTTTCAGATGGGCAAGCAAGGGAATCAAGTACTTGGGGGTTCACCTTACCAACACCGTGGGGGAACTACATTGGGCGAATTACCTCCCTCTGATGGAGAAAATCAAATCGAAGCTAGTAGACTGGAGCCCTCTGTATATCTCGTGGGTGGGGCGCATTAATGTCCTAAAAATGCTGGTGCTCCCACAGCTCCTGTACCACTTTGCCACCCTCCCGGTAGAAGTCCTGCGCTCCTTTTTCAGAGCCCTACATAAAGTCACAAATCTCTTTATCTGGAACCACAAACGTCAGAGAATAGCCTCAGACCTTATGAGGACTCCGACCCTCCGGGCATGGCGGCCCAGATAAGGGTTCTCAGAGATTGGCAGAGAGATGATCGGGATAAACCGTGGAGGCCGATGGATAGGGAAGTGGTTGCTGGGTGGTTGGAGGGAACGCTGTGGCTTCCAAGGGCGGATAGACGTTTGAAGTTTGAAGTTTAGTTTATTTGTAAAGCGCAACCATGCCCGTGGGCAACTGGGCGCATAGTCTTGGATACAGGTTACAGTATATACAATATACACAAATTACAATTTACAAATTATAATACACATACATTATAACGTATGTACACAGGTAAGATATACTACAAGTCGGTAGCAAATCTTAAGTGAAGGGGCTTCATAGGTTCTGCGTGAACAGCCAAGTATTGGTATTATTCTTGAAAGTTAGGAACGAAGGCTCAGTTCTGATGGAGGTAGGCAGTGAGTTCCAAGGTTTTGAAGCTAGGACAGGGAAGCTCACACCACCTGCTTTTTGGAGTTTAAATCTGGGCAGGATTAGGCTGTGAGTTTGAGCTGATCTAGTAAGTCGAGAGGAGGTGTGGAGTGTAAGACGAGAGGAGCGGTAGAGTCGGGCATTGTTGTCCAGGCATTTATGAGTCAAGGCTAGTTTTTTCAGGGCAATTCTTTTTTTTACTGGGAGCCAACGTAGATCAGCTCTGACGTTAGAAATATGAGACCATCTAGGCATATTGAGAGCTGCCCTTATGGTATTATTTTGGATAGTTTGCAGTTTATTGAGGTTAGATTGGCTAGTCCCCAAGTAGAGGGCACTGCAGTAATCGATTTTGGACATAATGAGTGTTCTTGCAAGGGTAATGCCATTATGAGGGTTCAGAAAAGGCCTGCAGATGGTAATACGTTTGCAGGTATAGGCCGAAGCCGACCTTACTGCATTTGTTTGTCTGTTCAGGGAGAGGGTGGAGTCTTAATAGACGCCTAGAGTTTTAGTGTCTTTAGAGACCTTGATGTCATTACCGTCAATGATGAGAGACTTGTAGGCTTGGTCTAATTTATTGAGATGTTGAGTTGATCCTAGTAATAGGAGCTCTGTCTTGTCGTCGTTAAGGCATAGTTCGTGTTGCGCCATCCAAGCCTGAATGACCAGATAGACATCATTCAAGGATTTGGTATCGACTGTGTAATCACCAGTGATGGGAATGAGTATCTGGGTGTCATCCGCATAGTTGGTATAGGAGACAGCCAGATAATCGAGCACACCGAAGAGGGGTTTGGTGAACACGTTATAGAGCGTGGGCGATACACCTGATCCTTGAGGGACGCCGCAGTGAATAGGAGAGGCGTCTGCCGATGCTGTGGGTGAGAAGACCCGCATGGACCTGTTGCTAAGGAAGGAGTGGATCCAGGCATTAGCAGAGTCTGAGAAGTGGGCCGATGAATTAAGATGTTGGCAAAGTATTCGGTGGTTAACCAAATCGAATGCCGCAGAGAGGTCAAGGAGAAGGAGTAGCGCTAACTTCCCATTGTCCTTTAGTGTCTCCATTTGAGTTTTCAGATCAATCAGAGCTGTTTCAGTGCAATGTTTGGGGTGGAAGCCTGATTGTCTTAGCCCCAGGAGATTGTTGGATTCAAGGTAGTCTTGGATCTGCAGGTAGGCTGCACGATCTAGAATCTTGAGTAGGAACGGGACAGTGGTGATTGGTCTAAAGTTGGTTGGTATATTTGGGTCAAGGGATGTTTCTTTGAGTAGTGGGATCACCCAGGCGTCCTTGAGGTTGTCAGGGACTATACCTGTTTTGAAGGAGGCATTTATGAAGGCTGTGATAAAGGGGGCTAGGTCATGCGAGGCTTCCTTGATGATAGGCGCCGGGCAAGGGTCGCCTTGGTAGTTAGAAGGCTTGAGGTTGTTAATAATTCCTTCTACTTCAAGGGTAGTGAGAGGGGAGAAGGCGAATAGTTTATAGGTCGGGTTGGCTTGGCAGGTAATAGATGTGGGAGCGGTCAGAGGTTGGTCTGACTGTAGGGACTTTTGTTTGTCTCTAATTTTGGTTTGGAGGGTGGCAATTTTGCCCAGGAGTGCTGTCTGTATATTAGTGCACCAATTGCTATCTTTAGTGCAGGAGTCAGGGGGAGCTGCAGGCGTTTCGAGTTCCTTGAGAATTGATTGTGCTGACACTATGTGGTTATTGTAGGATTCTTTTTTGGCCTGGAGTATAGCTTCTTTGTAATTGATAGTGGCTAAGAGGCTGTCCTTGTGGGCATCAGAAGGGTGACTTTTCCAGCGTGACTCAGCATTACGTTTCTCTTTATGCAGCACTCCGAGTTATGGTGTGAACTACGAGTTGAGGTGCGCATGTTGTTTAGGTCTAAGTTTCAGCAGGGCGATGGAGTTTATGGCTGAAAGCACTGTCTGGTTATAGGTGTCAGCTAAGATAGTAGGGTCCGAGCAAGAGCCTGTGGCGTTATTAAGGGTAGGAAGGATGAGGGGGAGTAACCTTTCAGTGGTTATTTTCTTTTTATTTGTGGTAGGGATGGCTGGAGCGACGGGAGGTGTAGGTGGAAGAGCTGCTTCAATGATGTGGTGATCAGACCAGGCGCAAGGGGCGTTCGAGAGCAGGCTAATGTTGCAGTTGGTGTCGCTTAGCTAATCTAAAGACTGCCCTTTCATGTGGGTAGGTTCTTGTATATGATGTGAGAAACCTAGATCCATTAGGGTGTTGGAAAAGTCAAGGGCCGCAGGGTCTTTGGGGTCTTGGTGGCCTAGATTGAGGTCTCCAAGGATAATAGTTTGAGAGTTTGTTTTAGCTTTGTCAAGTAATAAGGAGGTGATGTCATCCACAAAGGAAGTGGGGGCACCAGGGGGCTGTATATTAGATGAATGGTGGCAGTTTGGTTGGCTGATAGTGGAAGTTTAACAGAGTAGCTCAGCAGATTCCAGATTAGTGATCGGTAGAGTTCTAAGTCCTAGTGAGTTTTTATGGATGAATGCAATTCCACCACCTCTAGAGGTGCGGTCGCACATAGTAATGGAGTACTCAGGGGGGATGGCCAGGGAGAGTGCCGGGCCCGAGGCAGGGTGCAACCAAGTCTCGGAGATGGCAATGAGGTCAAGCTCCTGAGTCTTGATGAGATCAGCAATGTCCAGTGCGTGGGCTGCTAGGGACCTTGCGTTGACCAGAGCGGCCTTGATCAATCCGGCGTTGCTTGGTGAGGCAGGGTTTGTGCGGGGGCGCTGAGGAGTAGGTGTGGTGGGGTTCAGGGGGGACAGGCTGGGCGTCAGGGGTTTCTGGTATGCGCAGAGGTACATGGGGTGTCCCTTCCTACCCATGAATCTGGAACCTAATCTTTATTTTCTTAGGAGGGTAGAGCAAGGTTGGTTAGGTGTGGGTTTTTTAGTGAAGTGGTCAAGCCATAAGGCAGGGGCATTGAGGTAGATGTTGGGATGTTGAGGCTCAGTGCTCATGTAGGTGTCTGAGGGTCTGTAAGTAGGGGCCATGGTTCCAGTGCACAGGGTGCTAGGTGTAGCTAAACTAGCTGATGATAAATGGAACACACAGGTAGATGCCCACAGTAAGAGAGGTACGCTCAATAAGGAAAGCAAAAGCCTTTGGGAGGAGGGGCGTGGTAACACGATAACTGTTGAGATAATGGTGGGGCACCAGATAGGAGTACAGGTCGCTAGCTAGGATTGCAGTCACTCCTAAGATTCTGAGAGGTGGTTAGGCGAAGGCATGTGGCAGAGCCGATACAGTGCAAAGTATGGAAGGCTAACATCAATTGAAGCTGCAGGGCACATCTAAACTAGATAATGCTAGCACTATGTAGAGCACACAGAGACTACATTTGATTGTAAGGCTGGGGCACATCTAGGATAACAATGCAGAGCACACAAGGCAAATTCAATTGTAGCTGCGAGGCCAATATGGGCTAAATGATGCAGCGCACACAAATGCTAACTTCGATTGTGGGGCCAGGGCACAAATAGGTTAAACAATGCAAGGCACAGGAGGCTGTATGCAAATGTAGGTGCAGGGCACACATGGGCTAAACAATGCAAGGCACAAGAGGCTGAATGCAAATGTAGGTGAAAGGCACATATAGGCTAAACAATGCATGGCACGCAGAGGCTAGATGCAATTGCAGGTGAAGGGCGCATATAGGCTAAACAATGCAAGGCACACAGAGGCTAGATGCAATTGCAGGTGAGGGCACGCTCCAATGACACACATAAGGCACATATAGGCTAAAAGATGCGGATATTGCGGTAGGGGTAATGCTGTGCAGTACTGGGCAGATGAAGTAAGTCCTTAAATGAGAGGGAGGCAGATGGTGAGCTGGAATGCAGCAGAAACAGCCGCGGTAATGAGCCGGAGAACCGAAATTTGAAGACAAACAAAGCGCTAAGATCACAGAGGTGTTATTGTACCTTGGGCTGAGGGCAGGATAGTAGGGGTTACCTTGCTCAGGAAAGTTGCCAGTGCGCCGCTGGTTTAGATAGGCAGGAAGGGACAGTGGATCGCAGTAGCCTGTAGACAAAATGGGCATAGGGACGTTGCCAAGCGCCGGTTGCGCTTGTTCAGGTCAGTCAGAGCCTTTGCCTTACTTCCTCAAGCCGGCTTCCGCCTACCGGTGAATCGTGATGCCTTTAGGAGAGGGGGCAGTAGCCAATCAGATCACAGCTACGGGCCTGGTGAGGTCAGGGGCATGCAAAGGCACGACAATTCTGAGACGGCGGCCATCTTTAAGTATAAAGCACCTTGTGTGCCCCAATGGTGGATTCTTGCAGTAAATGCGGCTGATGGGCACTCGCTCTGTATTATTATTTAAAGACGACATATTAAACACAATATCCAGGTTAAAAGGATCTCGTTCTCCTGGCCCAAATTGACTGGCAAACGTAGTCTTAAAAAAAGATCCCGATGCTTGGGCGAACTTACTGGAGATTATGTATAGAAAGGTCATAGCCAAGGGTATAATGCCAGGTTCCTGGCAAAGAGTGTTTTTGGTCACGGTTTTTAAAAAAGGTAAACGCACAGAGCCTACTAGCTACAGGCTCCTATCGAAGATCGATGTAACGGGTAAACTCTTCTCCTCATTTCTGCTCGATGAAGTGCAGAGGTGGGTAGATCATACACATTATTTGGATACATTCCAAACAGGGTTTAGCCAGGTTCAGGTGTTGTCCATAATTTAGGATTAATGGACAAACTGATTAAACGCACCACTAAGAAGGGTAATCCTAGTCTTCAAGCGGCTATGGTTGATTTTCGGGCCGCTTTTTGAATCTGTAGATCGTGAGAAATTATGGAGCAAGATGGAGTACCTGGGCTGCCCCATAAACATCCTGGGGCTATAAGAATGCTGCATGAGAGCACCTTGGTACAGGTGAGACTGGACAGCAGGGCAGAGGTTACAGTACCGATTAACATCAACAATGGCGTCAGGCAGGGCTGTGTGCTGGCTCCCTGGCTACTTTTCAATATTTACCTTTGCGATTGGCCCATTTTCTTGAAGAGGATCGATAATTGTGCTCCTGAACTAGGTCACGAAAAAATAGAATGTCTGTCATATGCGGATGACCTAGTGATTCCTAACCACACCTTTGCAGGAGTTAAGAGAGTGCTTGAAAAACTGTATAAGTATGCAGAGGAGCATGGACAAAACTAAAATAATCCACTTTTCATATAGGAAAAAAGGGAAGCCAAAGTTGTGTGTCGATGGGAACTCCATTGAGTACGTCTCCAGTTACAAATATCTTGTGGTTGAGCTGTCAGATAAGGGTGATTATTCAGAAGTCATTTCTGTTAAGCAAAGAGAAGTCATTTCTGTTAAGCAAAGAAAGGCATAAGTGTTAACTGCCCTCATCTCCAATTTCGCTGGAGAAATGTCAGGCCTCAGCATTGCCGGAATCATGATGCTCTATAAACAGTGCTTCTGTGCTATGATTTTATACAGCATAGAGGCACTGAAGGAACTGACCTGGCTTAAGGTTATCATGGGCACATTTTGGAGGATGATTTTTAGTGTGGCCCCATGTGACCCTATGGAACTGCTATGATTAGAGTTGGGTTTGCTATCTCTGCCTGCTATGGCGCTTAAGCAAAGATGTCTACTATTCACAGAATCTCAAACGAAACCCAAATGTCAACTGTTGGAATTGGTGGGGAAGTTTCGTAGCAGGGTCAGGGGACGACGACTACACTAGGTTAGTGAAATCTACATTCAATCAGATAAATGTGCGCCCTAATTGGGACTGGGAATATCATTTCTTGGAGAAAGCATTCATTTAAAAATTTGAAAAATGGGAATGAGCGGCAAACTGCGATCAAGTGGCAACCCCAAAGACTTACAATGCTATATCAGGGGTGACTCAAAATTTTAAGTTTCCCCAGAGATATTTAACGCTATGCCTGGCTCCTGCACCACACAACTTTATGTTGTGGTTGCGCACAAACAGATTACCAGTGGTGATTGTTAAGGGAGCTGAACGAGGCGGATCTATGTTCATTCAGCCCCAGTATTTATTTGCAGCTTTTTTGCTGAAAATGTTTTGCTGAAAAAATGCATCTAATATTTTTATTTAGAGGGTCCTCCCAAACCCCCCTCCCTAATTATTTATTCCCTAAACACCACCTTACCCCTTATATGACCTTACCGCTCCCCCTTTATATTTTCCGATGATTTTTCCGGCAAAACATTTTCAGCAAAAAGTGCTGTGAAATAAACGGGCGATGGATGAACATCATACCAAACGAGGCATCCTGAAATCAAAGCGTACATGTTGTCTGTGTAATCTTCTGACAGTGGACGAGACAGAAAATGTGTATTGACAGAATGTAGGGAGAAGGGAGTCTGACACATGTCATTCTTTGGATGCTTTGTAAATCCTCACGATAGCTTCAAGGAGGGCAGCTTCTGGTCATACTGAGTAAATGCAGAGAATAAAGCTCTCCAGATTGCGTGCCATTGTATTTGGAAACATATCGAGATAAGGTTGAAGAACTAATGTGCTGCCGGACTGTACACATCCTCAAAGCCCCATATTGTTAGTGGTACAACAGTCACTAAATATTGCATATAAACGTATATACACTTTGTATGTAAATGTTTTTATTGATTATTTTGTAATAGAACCGAATCATCACACCTTCAGGTGCCACCCGAAAAGATAGTATTTCACCTCCATATGTCCAATCTTGACCTTCATCTTCACCTCATGTCAAAACATATCCCAGGTATCGGTATCTCCCAGAGTCAGAGGCGATATAGAAAGACATCTGAAATATAGTGCTGAATTCCCTAGCAATTCTTTAAGCATCTTCCATTGCACCCAGACTTATAAACATATCCTAAGTATAGAAAAGATAAAAAATGCACCCCCACAGTAATCTCATCCCAGTCCCCTTCAATGCACATCACTGGACAGTCGGGCTATCGCTCAAGGCTCTTTGCATATCTCTTGGCCTCGTAGAGAGGGGGGACGTATCTTTGACATCTATTTGGGCACATGATGCCTCAGAGAAAGTCTCTAGAAAGGCAACTTGCCAGAATTCTTTAAAACCCTTCATTGGTTTACAACAGACAATTACATATTATTGAAATGGTCCATACCTACCTTATCCACACATTAGTCATGCTTTTCTCCCCCCTCCCTACCCCATCTTTATTTACAGCAGCATTCTGAGGCGAGAATCCAGTTCAGTTCGATATAGCTTGTCTACAATGCATCTATGTATGTCAGAAAGGGTCTCCAAATATCCATCAATTCATGAGCCATATCCCTTTTCATAACCAAAAGCTTTTCCATCCAATGCATATCCCCAAGATTGGACCACCACTGTTACTTTTTGGGCCTCAGACGATGTCCATTTTTGTGTGACCATCACGCTAACCACTGTCAAGCAAAATGTAAGTAACCTCTCCACTGCCCATAAGATATCTACTTTGATCATCTGGCATGCCCAAGAGCCCACCATTGTATTTTCCGGCAATGTTGCCTCAATTATCTATTTGATACGCAATAAAACCTCCTTGCATTGTATCTTTATCATGGGGCAATTCCACCAAATATGACCCATGGAGGGAACATCTGCACATCCTCCGTTATAATGATTACTCTGGGAACCTCAGACAAAGCTTTTGGGGAGTACGATAACATTTAAAACAAACTTTGTATGTGTTCACTATGTGGTGTACACAGGTGGACACCCTACCCGCCCTGCGCTGAATACCCCTGCACTTACTGTTGGAGATCTCAGTGCACAAATCTTTTTCCCAAGCTTGCATACAATCCATAGCCTATATGCCAAGTTCCCCATACCTGATATCTTGTGAGGAAAGTGTGAGGACTTCAGGAAGTATATACACTTTTGTGAATCTCAAATGAGTTATAGTTGGACAGGGTAAGATAGATTTGGAAAAGAAACATGTAAAGTTGTTTTTTAAGCCGTTTTGATCTTGTTTATTATTGCATACTGTAACTTGTGAAGTACGTTTTATATATTATATACTGTATAACTTATGTGTAAAGGTTTAATATAAACTAACCCCATTATTAAATAAAGCTACAGGTAGAAAATAAAACAATCTGAATTTTGAGGCGTCAGGCGATGGGAGGCCTAAGGTAAGCGCATCTAGTATGTTACATGATCGCAAATCTACTCTCCCGACCTATTTCTATCCTGAGGTCTAGTGGGCAAAAAGCAAGAAGAGCATACTACTGATGTCGTACCAGTCAAAGACACCTATGTAGCTCCTCTCCAACAACTAGCAAAGCCCATAAAATCTAAAATGGCACTTTCCTAAAAAAATAAAAAAATAAAAACGAAGAACCTTCCAAACCTCAACCACGACAACAGGAGGTGTTAAAGGAAGTTTCTGAGGACTTTGCCTTTGGAAGGTGATGTCATTTACCTAAACAAGCAATCTAATGTACTCGAGGAAATTAGCGCTTCAATCTTGCCAATGTCTGCTCAGGATGAACCGACATGCACTAATAAACAATAGTCGAGAAAGAAGAACAAGGCTAACCTTGAAAATAGAACAGAGGACACATATTGTTACATATATTTCCATGCACCTGCCCTTCATCTCATATGCAAAGGACATCGATTGGGTGGCAATTTCAGAGGTAAGAGTTGATAGATTGGTGGCACATTTCTTTTCAAACATTGGGCTCACTTAATTTGGGATCAAGTAGACGATTTCAGGACAATGGGTGTAAATGCGTTAAGCTTCAAGAATCCCTCAAATGTGCATTTGTTTCTTTACTAATAAAGAAGGACTAGTAATATCTAAAATAAAAGTGACATTCCTCCGTTGCTGATAAGAAGAGACTACATTCAAATTTAGCAATTAGTCCTTAAACATCTTATGGAACAGCTGTGGTTACTCAAATATTGTGAACGCTACTTTACTTTACATATTTCTATCGCACTACCAGATAGCCTTGAGCTTAAGGGAACCACATAGAACAGGTACAGAGACAAAACAGCTACAAGGATGTGAACAGATATTCCTAAGGCAGGTCATTCGGATTAGCAAAAGAGGGAAGTTTTTAGTTTTTTTTTAAAGATGTTCGTGGATTTCCTTTCTATTAAGTCCAAGGGAAGCCTATTCCACGCAATTGGAGCAGCTATGCTAAAGGATTTCTTTAGCGCTGTACTGCTGTCATGTTTTTAATTGGAAGGTGTTATGGGATCTCAGATGCCTTGAGTTGTGTTTCTCCTCAATGCATTCCATCAGATAAGCTGACATCAGTCCTTGGATACAGTCATGGGTGATCAGCAGAGTTCAGAACTGGAGTCTTGCCCTCACAGGCAACCAATGTAGGCTCTCTTCGCCTTGCTTCAGAAACATGGTCTTTCCTTTCGCGGTTCTTGATCATCCTGACGGCTCTACTCTGGATGACCTGAAGGTGGTGATCTCAGTTTGGGATATGCTGCAAAGGAGGCTGCAACAGTGGTCGATTTTTACACCCATTATCGCTCTTGCTAATGCTTCTGCATTTTTTTGCATGATAAATGGGCGGAGATGTGCCAGAGGTTTAATGTAATAGCTTGCTCCAGAGACCAAGCTGCTCACGTGTGATTTTATGTTAAGATGCTGATCTAATATGATCCCCAATGTTTTAACCTTTTCCTGTACTTCTAATTTATGATTGGCTATGGTAAAACTATTGAACATAGGGTCATATTTTGTCAATTTGTTAACCGTGCTTACCAGCATAAGCTCCGTTTTGTCGTTATTGAGAGCCAGGTTGATTTGAACCATCCAGATGTGGATTATGTTGTATACATTATTAATATTTTTCTCATCCACGCTGTGGGAACTGGTTAGTGGGATGACACACTGCGTGACGTCAGCATAGTTTGTAAATATGATGTTCTTTTAGGCCAAGAGATCAAAGAAAGGAGTCCAAGATATTATATAGTTTTGGGGAGACACATGCCCCCTGAGGAACGCCGAATACCAAAGGAATTGGTTTGGCTTCGGCTTCTTCACTGGCTACTCTGCCTTTTCTCTCACTCAGGAAGGAGACTATCCATTTTATTGCCTGGTCGGAGAATTGGGCTATGTCTCTTAACCTGGTGGCCAGAATAGCATGGTCCACCAGGTCAAAAGCCGCATAGAGATCCAAAATCATGGGTAGCGAGAATTACCCAGTGTCCATTCTTCCCAAAAGTTTGGACTTAAAATCAACGAGGGCAGTGTCTGTGCCGTGATGTTGTCTAAACCCTGATTGGGGCTTGTTCAAGATAGGGTACTTATTGAGGTGAGAGGAAATTTGATTATATGCGACTCTATCAAGGATCTTGAGGAGGAATGGTGTGTTAGTAATTGGCCTGTAATTCGTCAGTGTTGCTGGACAGAGATTGGCCTTTTTTAACAGCTGTGTGATCCATGCTTGCTTTAGTTCTTGGGGGACAATGTTTTCTTTAAACGAGGCATTCACAAATTTAGTGAGCGCCGTTAGTAAGGTATCTGAGCTTTCTTTAATAATTATAGCTGAGCAAGGGTCCCCCTTACAGCAAGTGGCTTTGAGCTTCCTAATGACCTTTGCTAACTCGTACTCTGTGATTGGAGAGAATTTGAATTGCTGTGCCATATTAACTTTGTCTGATATATGAAAGTGTACTGTATCATGTTGTTTATTGAGGGTTAGTTTCTTTGCATCAATGCCTTTTTTAATTGATATGTCAACTTGTTAAACATTGCATCTTGGATCAGGGTGCACCAGGCTTCATCTTTCACTTTCTTTGATGGGACCTTTGGGGGTTTCCTGTTCTCTCATGATTTTAAATAATTCCTTGCTATCTGAAGTGGCATTGGCGATTCTGTTATTAAACATCTATTTTTTTGCTTCTGAAATAGCTACCTTGTAGCTCTTAACTGATTCTTTTATACATTTCTCGGTCTGAGATGTCTCAACACTTTCTCCATGCATAGAAGCTAATTCTTTCAGCTTTAAGTGCTTAAGTGCTTGAGTAAGTGCCAAGAATCATTTCTCATGATTATGGTCTTCCAGGCGCTAGTGCTTCTGTGATGTCTTCAAAGGAGTTGATTAAAGATCTTATCATACCCTGCACAGTCTCCGATTGAAGGGTTTTAGATGTCAAGGATATAACCCATGGTTTCACGATATCAGTTGTTAATTTCTTGTCGTTTCTGGCTTGCCTAAGGACCTTTCTAGTGTTAATTTTCCTTGAGAATCGCTCATTCATGATGTGAAAGTAGATACAAGAGTGATCTGACCATGGGCACCACTGCTACCAAACAAAAATAAATATCTTCGAGTTACAAAATAGTAATGTTGCAGGAGACCATGATGACGAATCCCCTTCATGTTGAAGGCTATAAAACCTTTTCTCGTGAGGCAGTAAAAGGTCATAGAGGTCGGCCATATGGGGGTTTAGCCACAGCAAATGATCTAAAGCTCAACATTCAAGCCTTGTTAAATGAGGCTTCTAGCAACGTATTCATAATGTCTTTAATGAAATTCTTGATACTTGGCTGGGAAATGGTCACGAAAAAACCATTATGGGATGTGGTGACCTGTGTGGATAATTATATACATTCTAACTCAACTATCTCCAACCTTCTTCTCTGCTCTAAATCTCCTACCAATTCTAGAGCTGCTGATCACTGGGTGCGCTTCCTGGAATCCTGGGATCAGCATCCTCTACTGCCTGTTGAGGTACCTTCTTCCCCCAATATGAACACATGGAGAAGAGGGACATCATCTTCATGGACTGACCACACTGTATTAACTATGTTGGATTTGGCATCCATGCAACAATTACCTTTAACATAAAACTTCCCTTACAAGTTCTAGAAGTACAACGCTTTTTTAGGCCTCATTAGCCCTCTTTAAAAAATGTACCTGTGCTTTTACAAGGCTGTATATGGAAAATATGTTGTATAATCTTTATAATTGTTTTGGAGTCAAGTCTATCGATGATACTGTCTATAACTATCTGAACAACCTAATTGAGAAAGGCTGTTACCCGGCTCTTAAATCTCCAACTCGTGTATTTGATAGTAGGATCGCTGAAGCCCAAAAGAACAAGAGGGCTCTAATCAGAAAACTCAACCTGGCTGCATTATACTAATTTACTATCTTATATCCTAAAGAAAAAGAAGATCTGCCAGGATTATAGAAACCTGACAACAAGACTAAGGGCCTCATTACGACCCAGGCGGTAAGTTACCGCCTGGCCCGTGACTTTACCACCATGGCGTAAACTATGTTTACGCCACGGTGGTTGGCGGATTTACCGCCCCATTCCAACCTTGGCGGGGCGGTAAATCCCCATTTTCCCATTTTCCCTTCCCCATTCCCATTTTGCCCCATAGGGCATAATGGGAGTGGGGAAGGCGTTAATTACGCCACCGTAAATTACGGTGGCGTAATTAACATCAAGGTCCCTTAGCGCCATGGATTTTAACACCAGCAGGTGTTAAAACCTCCATGGCGCTAAGGGACCTCGGAATCAGGCGGTAAGGGTCGGCGCTGTTTACGCCGCCGTAAAACCCTTACCGCCTGAGTCGTAATGAGGCCCTAAGAGTACAAATGTCTATTAATGACGGCCAAAAAACACTCCTCTATTTAAAGGGTAATAATCATCCAAGTTCTGGGAGCTTATGAATAAATCAGTGACACCTAACTAATGTTGGGAAGGAAATGAACCTCTCTTACCCCCCCAGGGCGCTCTAGGGTGAGGAGAATCCCATAGATACGCTTGCGATGTACCAGGAGTGAGGGGGACATGTTAAGAAATACAGCACAAACGCAATATTACAAATGCATAGACTTAGAGCACACATATAAGGAAGTGCTATTTTTTGTAGTTATGGTAGGAACTTTCCACACTGCATGGCTGCACAGTAAACACACACCCAACGAAGAAACCTGAACAGGCCCAAGCGCTGAGGATAGAGAGACCCACGCTGCTAGCTCCCACAGAAACTTTCCTTTGTTCCATAATTTTTGCCAATATGCGTTATCCCAAGAAGGAATGCGCCCCGCAAGTCCGCGAGACAGCACCAGGCACCTTGCAATGCACGTTTATCACAGCTTGGTCAAAAGCAGACCTCCAAATACCACCCAGCTCACCATGACTTATTACGCCCACAACTGCGTCAGTCCAAGACCCCTGAATTACGCGATAGTAAGCAACCTCAGACCACCAACCATAAACCCAGTGGACATAAAAGATCTAAAAGGAATACACCCAGTTCACCTTATTTCATCATGACAAACTTTGTAATACGAGGTACAGGGAGGAATAAATCATAGTCCAAAGTGAGGGTCGAACCTTGGGTGCGGATGGTGCGATATGGAATGAGAGAAGAATGTGTGGATCACCATGATATGAAGCCTCCCCTGTGCCAGTCCTGGAGATTCCCAGGTGCCGGCCATAATGATAGAATAGTATATAATAGTAACTAATGAGGAACGTGACATGAATTCCCTGGAGGCGATGAGTCCAGCTGACCCCACGTGCTGGAAGACTGACAGACGGGGATGGGACCAATAGCGGCCTGGTATCCCCTATGGAGCAGGCTGCCCATGTATAGGGTCTCACCAACCAGCCACGCAGGTTTCTACTGTATATGTGACGCATTACTGACGATGTCTCTCCTTATAACTTTCTGCTTGTGCTATTTTTCGGCAGAACATTCTCAAGCAGCAGAGTTCTTTGCTGGACTACCTACATTTTGTGTGATTAAAATGTGTTATCCTTGCAAGAATCTCTTGGACCTTTTCCCTAGCGGGTTCTATTTTTTCTGGCATTATCTTCTAGGGGTGTGCCTTTATTTGGTGACCCTGACATGATCCCAGTGTCCCCCATACCTGCGGCGGTGTCCAGGCAGCCTCTCTGGAAGGGCCGCACACAGTTCACCTTATTCCACCATGACAAACGTTTTAATACGAGGTACTGGAAGAAATAAATAATAGTCCAAAGAAAGGGTGAAAACCTTGGGTGTGGATGGTGTGATATGGAATGAGAGAAAAATGTGTGGGTCAGCATGATATGAAGCCTCCACCTGTATCAGTCCTAAAACTTCCCAGGTGCCGGCAATCATGATAGAACAGCATTGTTTTATAATAGTAACTAATGAGGAACGTGACCTTCATTCCCTGGAGATGACAAGCCCAGATGACCCCACGTGATGGAAGACAGACGGACGGGACTGGGGCCAATAACAGCCTGATATTCCCCTATGGATCAGGCAGCCCATGAATAGCGTCTCACCAACCAGCCATGCAGGTTTCTAATGTATATGTGACGTAGTACTGAGGATACGTCTCCCTATGATCTTCTGCTTGTACTATTTTTCGGCAGTACGTTCTCGAGCAGCAGAGTTCTTTGCTCGCCTACCAAATTTTAGTGTGATTAAAAATTGTTATCCTTGCAAGAATCTCTTGGCCTTTTTTCCCTAGCAGGTTGTATTTTCTTCTGGCATGAGGTTCTAGGGGTGTGCATTCACTCATTACCCCACATTAATGTTACTGACAAACCCGTATGGGTGTCTTACTATGACAGAAATGATGCTAAAACTGCGGACCAACCGATGTGCCAAACGAAAATCAGAGGTAATTCAAATAACAGGTTGGGCCATTTTCTTATTGAGGATATTAATAGTAATCTGTCAAATTAAGCCTTCTAGAACGCCTTGTCCTGATAACTTGGCCCCTATCATGAACACACATGATCCTAACCCTTTAACCACACCCCCTCCCGCCTTCTCTTCCTTTCCTTTCTTCTTCCCTGATGAGGTCGCTAGACAAGTCCAATCTATGAAAACCTCGTCAAAACAGGTTAATCCCTGTTCCTCTAAAACTATCAAGGACCACACTGACACCCTCGCTCCAGCCTTGCAGATTTTTTCAACCATTCCTTTGCCTCAGGATCCTTCCCCTCCCCGCTGAAACACTCCCTTGTGCACCCTCTTCTCAAGAAACCCATAACTGATCCTTCCTGTCTGGCTAACTATCGCCCAATCTCTATTACTCCCTTTCTGGGCAAACTCCTGGAAAAGCTGGCCATCTCTCAGCTAAACCTTCATCCTGATTCTGTTGGCTGTCTCCATGACCACCAGTCTGGTTTCAGAGCAGCCAGAAGAACGGAAACTGCTCTTCTGAACATCTGTGAAGGTCTCCACTCCAACCTTGACTCTAACATTCCCTCTGTCCTCATCCTACTTGATCTCTATTCTGCCTTTGACACTATCAACCATACCATCCTGCTCAACCGTCTTGGTGAGAACCTGGGTATCACTGATCAGGCTCTGGCCTGGCTGACCTCGTTCATCTCTGATCGACCCTCCCAGGTCCAACTGGGGTCCTTCCTATCCTCTATCTTCCTCTCTACCTGTGATGTTCCCCAGAGGTCTAACCTCTCGCCCTGGTTTTTCAATCAATACCTAGCAACTATCACCCACTGCATTACCATTCTATGCTCAAATTTCCAGTGCTACGCTAACAACACTCAACTAATTTTCAGGCTGCCCTCGGCCACCTCCTCTCCCTCTCTCATTCAAGATTGGTGTGCCGCCAATGATCTTTGTCTGAATGCGAGCAAGACGGGAGATCCTCCTCATCGGCACACCTTCTCCATCCTTTCCCCTCTCTCTCTGGCCAGCCTCGCTTGGCCCTCCTCCTATCCCCACCTTTGAGGCTAATAACCTCAGGGACATCTTTAACTCCACTCTCTCCTTCTCCGCCCACACCGCTGAGGTCTGTAAAAAGTCAAACTTCCTACTGCACATCCTCAGAGGGACTCTTCCTTTCCTCTCCTTCCCCCAGAAGCTCATTGGCCCCCATTCCGAGATCGGAGGTAAGTACCGGTATTTTCCGGCATGGCGTAAAGTACAACACCGCCCTGGCGTCAGACCGCTAATTGCGGCCCATTCCGACCTCACAGACACGTGCTTTTCACCATGCCGGAAAAGTACCGAGCGGCCTGCCGCTAAATGACCCGCAAACCCCCTACCGGCATGCTGCGACACGTAAATAGCAACACCGCCTTGGAAGACTAGCGCCAGTACATAAGGGTGACCGTAAATTATGGATACCGTAAATTACGGTCACCGGAAAAAAAGGAACCGGAAATTACGTCATCGCACAGGAACGGGAAGGAGAGCGGCGGCCATCTTTAAAAACACAATCCATTGCCATCCTCATCCGCCAGCACCCTTTCGAGCCGAAAGCACCAAAGAAGGCAGCGGACCGCATCTGCAAGAGGAGATTCAGCCCAGAGGAACTCCAGGCCATGGTAGACTACCTGGCTGAGCATGCGGATGTCGTTTTCAGCAGCAACATGCGGAGGGAGTCTATCCTCTGCAAAAAGAAGATCGGGGCTGAACTCGCCCAGAGGGTGAGCGCCATAGGAAACACCCCCCGCACCCCCAGGGACTGCCGCAAGCGGTGGGATGACCTGTGGGTGCGAGTGCAGGGCCTCCTCTCCAGCAACCGGAGCCAGGCCATGCAGACGGGAGGCGGACCAAGTACCCCTGTGGAACTAGAGCCGTGGGAGGAGACATGTGAAGCTCTGATTGGCACAGAATCGATCGAGGGCGTGGGGAACATGGAGTGCGGGGCAACGACTTCTGCAGAAGGAGGTGAGTATTCACAGTGTACACTGCCAATGTCGATTGCATGATTCAAACTGCCCCAATGGCCATTGAAGGCACCTTCTCATGTTGCTCTCCCCCCATCCAACCCATCCCCCATCCAACTAATGCAGAGGCAAGTGCCACGCAATCAAGGGCCAAGTGCACATCAACCATAGTGCATTAACTTGCACATCCCATCATGCACACTGTGCAGCCGGCCAGCTGGCTCGGCATTGTGCCAGCCAAACTGCACATAACCAGGCCACGATGAGTCACTCCCAAACATGCGTACATGACATACTCATGCACATGTACCACTGCCGTAGCTACACCCAAAAGTCCACAAACTGCGAGCGACTGAAATGTGAATGCAGCCATGTATGCAAATAGGACATCTTACAATCACTCATGTTGTCCCTCTCTTCTACCCCCACAGGCACTGACTATGACAGCGCTGACCCACAACCAAGCCAGCCAAACACCTGCAGGGGCAGTGGCAGGCGAATCCATGCACCAAAAACAACAGCCCCCCCGGCTCCAGAAAGGCCACTGGATGCTGCCCCACCACAACCCATTCAAGCATTGGCGCCTGCCACAATGCCAACCCCAACATCGGCGCAGTCGAGCATCTCTGGGGAGGCTGCTGCCACTGGCCCTGACGAGTATGCAGACAGCTCGTCACCCATCTGTGGGGCGTCCGAGGAGGAGGACCAATACAGAGTCCACACCCCGGAGCCCTGCATCGTACCCCTGGCCTCATGTAGTGACTGTGGAGAATTACCAACCCCTGTCTGTAGTCCTCCAATTGACCCGCAGGTGTATGATGATGCAGCCCTCAGCCGAGCATGCAGGGGCAAGTGGTTTCACCGATGGTTTCCCATCATTCGGCACACGTCGGGTGAATCAGCTCTCAGACCTCATAACAGAGTTTATGGAGAACAACCGGCAGGCCCACGTTGAATGGCATGATGGACTGAGGGAAATACGGCAGACACTCACCGACTGCACCGACCGGTTGTGTAACACTTTAACTGACAGCACAAGCCGTCTGTGCCATATCCTTGGCCGCATAGCCAATGCCCTTGAGGAAGGCCATTCGAATACCCAGCCAGAGCAGGCGGACACGGCCGGATCCAGTGAGGCCACACAAGGCAGCCCAGCAAGGCGCACTCAGCGTTCAATGCGGCGCAGGGACATGCCCCCCCTGGGCCAGGGGAGCAAGGAACAATAGTCATTGCTGCCACATGTGGCCTTTAAGTCCTACATGGGACCAGTGCCGTGGAGTTGGGGGGGAGGGGGATGGGGGTTGAGGGTTCGTTGTGCAGTTGGGGGGAAGGGGGTTGAGGGTTCGTTGTGCAGTTGGGGGGGAGGGGGTGATGGTTTTTGTGCAGTAGGGGGGAGGGGGGTGATGGTTTTTGTGCAGTTGGGGGGCAGCAGTTAATGTTCACAATATTTCCTTCTTCACAATACACTATTGGTGTTGCAAAGTTGAACAGTTGTGGATATTCATCATTGAGCATGTGTATGATGACGACTGACAGTGCATGGTGTACAAGTATACACACATCCAGTGCCCTGTGTGCCCATGTCATGCCACCCTCTGCTGACTCGTGTTCTGGACATCTTGTCCGCTCTTTGTATGGCCCATTACACCAGTCCAGCTTCGCCAACTCATATGTGCCTTACGCAAGCCAGGTGGCCGCCTCATCTACACGCATGCACGGGTATGGCCAGTGATTTGGTGTACCCTGGGCCTGTTCTGTGGGTTACTGACAGGGGTCATGTACCATGGTGTCAAGGGACAGCCACCAACACCTACATGTCTAGCCAATTGAGGTGAATGTTTGAACTGTCATGATGGAAAACTGAACTTGGCTGACATGGCAGGGTTTCACTGATGGCCACACGCACATGTCCATGGATGCATTTTGCCCATTCATGGCCCCAATATGTGTCCAATTCAATGGAATGCTGTGGGGGGGGGGTGTGTCTACAAGATGGTCCATGTACAATGAATGGCATGGTCATCTCGTGGTACAGGCTTCGTTGATGCATGCAGCAGTCCTGATGTTCGAACCATGTGGTGCTGTGTACTGTGTGGATTCGTATTTGGGTGTGATGGATGTAGTCAGTGGCTCATGGTCATCATCCTGCTCTGATCCATACTATGGTGAATTCCAACACTCCTATGGGTGTGCCATGCCGGTGACGTGGTGGGGTATCCCTGCTGCTCTCAGTTCAATCCACTCCCAGGGATGTGTCTCCCATGTGGTGCCATGCTGGGGGCAGCCACATTGTGCATATGCAGTGTGTCGACCTATATGCGCGTACGGTTGTGGTGGCTGCTAGTGGTTGGTGCATGTTTAGTGGGATTTGGCCTTGTCAGATGGTGGAAATGTAGTGTATTGTGAGTGCCTTATTACATCGATGTGGGACTCTGTACTCATGTGCCGTTGCACTGGTTCTGTGGCGGGTTGGTTGGTGGGGTGAATATCGTACATGGCTTCATCATTTCCGCCCAGTTGGTTCATGCAGTCACCCACCTCATGCCACCAACGCACTGGCATGACACAGTCAGACAACTCACCAGGCAGCCGGGCACGTCATCCTGCATGTCGCCCCATGTGGCACGGTAGCATGGTAATCAGCTGGGCCATTGAGTCATGAGTTGTTCTTTGATGTCGCGCCCACCCATGTGTGGTGTTCTTGGTTGCGTTGCATTCCGTCTGCACGTAGGGGGAGTGGTATTGTTTGCAGTTGCTATCCGCCACCTGCATGCCATGCTGGTCCACCTACGACACATGGGTGCTGTCAGGGGCACCAATGTCATTTGGCATGCCTGCAGATGCATGGGGGCCAACTTTACTGTTGTGTGTCTCCTGGGTGGTCCATGTTGGGGATTGGTGGGCCCTTGTGTGCTTGGGGAGGTGATACGGCATTATTTTGGTGTCCGTGTAATGGACGGTTGTGACATGCCATGCATGGGTACCACTGTGTCCTGGTAGGTGCCTGTGGCCTGGGTGTGGGGCACAGGCTACACCATCTCTTGTGCCAGGATGGCAGTGTGTATTTGTATGCTGCTCGCTTATCTCAGTATGTCTCGGGCAAATTATGGTGGTGACGGTGTCACGGTCAAGGTGGTCAGGGGTGTCTATCTGCTCAGGGGTTTCCTTGAGTGACCGGACATGCTGCGTGGGAATGGGGGTTGCTGGGGTGGTGACGGAGACTGCACTGGTGCTGCATGCAGGGCCTGTCTCCCCCTCCTTCTCCCACTGTGTCTCCTCATTGGGGGGGGCCTGGTATTGTTGGTGGGGTTTTTGTGGTTGTGCCCTTGCTGGTTCTATTGGTATCATCTTGGTGTGGGAGGGGGTGTGGTGTGTGGCTGAATTCCTTTTCTGCTGTGGCAGACTCCATTGCCTCCACCTGTGCTGATTGTGCGCACCTGTGGCTCTGGAACCCACTGCTCAGGGTTCTTTACTCCTTCTCTGAGATGCCTGTATGTACTCCATGCCGGTAAGGTACTTTACGGGCTTGAGGAGGCCGTAATTTACGTGTGCTCCTTACTTGTGATCAGCTCCGGTTTACGCCATGCTGCTAATTTCGGCATGGTGGGGCGCGCGCGTGACCCAAGACCGATAATTACGGCATCGTACTTTACGGTGCCGTAAATAGCGGTCTGGTTGGTCAGAATAGCCCGTAGCGGTCAGCGATGCCGGCAATCCTTTACCGGCATCGTTTTTCCCTTACCTCCAACCTCTGAAAGACCCCCACTGTCTCCCAAGCTCTGTTTCTCTCTAGGTTGGACTATTGTAACAGCCTCTTTCTAAATCTACTGTCATCCAACTGCTAAGGCGACCTTTGCCCTGCCCAGATTATAAAAGATGCTACCAGAGATCTCTCCCCATTTGTATTGAAACTTTTCAAGGCTTCTTTTGCATCGGGCACCGTGCCTACCAACCAGAAACAATCTTGGGTACTGCCTCTGCTGAAAAAGCAAACCCTAGACCCACTTATACCTACAAACTACAATCCCATCACGACAGTCCCATTTTTGCTTAAAATCCTGGACAAGATTGCTTACAACCAAATTCAAAAGTTCTTGGAACAACATAAGCTCTTAGGAGCATGTCAATTAGGATTCTGACCCCAACATGGTACTGAGACTGCCCTCATCGATTTGAAGGCACAAATAGATGAACTACGAGACGAAGGTAAAACAGCCCTTCTCCTGTTGCTGGACCTTGGTAAATAGGGTGTATCTCATCATCCAGGCATGGATGGCAACCCACGGTCTATGCTTGAATAAATAATGATAAAACAGAGGTAATCATCCTGGGTACTCACTCTAATCTTAAAAAATTAGGCCAAGACTACACATCCTTTGAGATTGACGGCAATATCATCAAGGTGGCCAAGGAGGTGAAGACACTTGGCTTTTATCTGGATTCCACCCTCTCCTTTGATAAACAGGTGAAATCCATGGTATCAGCCACAGCTTACACTTGTAAGCTCATTAGAACAGGTAAACACTTTCTCTCAGACGATAACTGCATCATTTTAGCTAAACCCTGATTCTGTCTAGACTCGACTATTGCAATGCCGTATACATCGGTGCTAACAAATCTATCGTCCACAGAATTCAAATCCTAGAAAACAATGCCTTGAGAGCAGCTCTTGGCGTGTCCAAAAGATTGCACATATTTAAGATTAGGCGCCAAAACAACTGGCTGTCTACCCAAAACAAAATCTATCTAAAAGTTGCATCACGGGATTCCAAGATGGCCACCAGCACTGGGTAGACATGCTGTCGGCACTCTCCGGCCCCTGACTGGTGTGGGGTGCCCACCACCCCACTAGCGGCACCCCAAAATAAGATAAAAATTTTAAAAAAAGGTGATAGGACCCCTGCGTGTCAGAGGAGGGGTGTGGAGAGCAGCAGTGCTGCTCGGCAAGGCGGGGCGGTCCGTGGCGGCCTGTGGCAGACCTCGGCGGCAGAGTCTTCTGGGAAGAAGACATGACCTGATGAGGGGCTGGTGTCTGGTGTGGAGGAAGAGAAACGCCCGGGGAGGCCGTGGCATGGAAAGCAGGCAGTGCTACACCATGTCTAGAGCCCCCGGGGATCCCGAAGCAGAGACGGAGCCCTGTGTGGGGACGCGTCGCGGGGGGCTGCCAGGCACCGTGGAGCAGGAGCGGAGGCACTGGCGGACGCAGCCCCGCTGGCTGGCCTACCTTTCCCAGTAGAGTGCTGTGCATCTGGGAGACCCGCGGCGCCGGGGTGTCCCCAGCGGGAGGCATGGATCTGCGGAGAGGGAGTTGGGGAAGCCAAGCTACTAAGGAGACCCGTATTATAGTGGAACCTGCAAACAACGGCAGATCCCACAAGGAGGAGGAGACCTGCAGCATCGGGACCAGGAGGCCCGTAGTGGTGAGAGGAGGCCGCGGGACCAGGGAGTGCGGAGAGCCAAGGTGTGATGCCGGGGAAGGTGCCATCGCCATCCGGCGCTCCCCGACCCGTTGGGAATGGCGAAGCTGGTGGCTGCGAGACGAGAGGCTGGTGAGTGAAGGCGGAAGGTCCCCATACGCCGGGCGGCACGGGGCCAGTGTTTCTGCAGCGGCGGGGGTCTGGGTGAGCATTAATCCACCCCCCTCACAGTAGGAAAAGGAGGCAAGCCCTAATACACCGGGAGGCAAGGCAGAAACTCCCTCAAGACAGAAGTGAATCGGGGACATACCCACCATAGAACGGGAGGACCCTCCCCCCGGTGCACGTGGGGAGGTGGTGAAACTCCCGGGCAGACACAACCGGTGGAGTGGTACAAGGGTGAAAAGACTTGTGCAGGTGGGGACCCACTGGTGAATTAAACGGGGTAGTATCCAGCAGAGCAAGCCCACCGCACACACAGAGCACGGTTAGCAATACTCCCACATCATTTGGCTGCTGAGGCCCCGTTTATGGCACACTCTACGGGTACTCGCTGAATCTAGCGGGGAGGTAAAGGAGGTCCAAGCAGAGAGGATACCCAGGCGAACAGACCTTATAGTAGGACAAAGGAGCAGGTGAATGAGGAACACCGGGAGAAGTCTGATATAGGGGACACTGCATTGATAAAGCCCTGAACTTTAAGGCACAAAGAAGGAATAGCGGGACGTGGTTAGTCCACGGGAACATCCAGTGGAGAGCCGTAGTGGCACAAAGGAGAGGGGAGGCGAGGACTATGACCACGAAAACCAAAGGAAAAGGGGGGAAATGGCCCAGGCTCCAGGAGATACCCCAGGCACCCTCCACGCAATGTGGCCCTTGCAGAACACAAAGGATGGGGTTGGGAATACTCAAGATAAATCTGGAGAAGATAACGCCCAGGGGAACGTGGAGAACCCGGCTTTAATGTCTAGGCGTGAATTCCTGGGGGAGCTGCACGCCCTACAAGCTAACCTGGCAAAGACTTTCCAGGAGCAATTCCAACTTATGCGAGCCGACCTAAATGAAGCCCTAGGAGAGATTAGACAAGAGATGCAGCAGCTAGTGGAGAGGACAGACACCCTGGAAAAAGGCCTCCAAGAAGTTGACAAAGACACCACGGCTAATAGCGAAGCCATAGAGAGACTGGACATAGCAACCCGAAGGATCAATATAAGGGTGAAGATGTTGCCGGAATAGATATTAGATAAAGACTTGAAAGCGGTAACCCAAGGAATCTTTGCCGATATTTTGGATGAAGGGAGCCCTGAGGCGATTGAACTTGATCGAGTGCATAGAAGAGAGCGGCTGGCCAAAGGACAGACAGCAAGGCCTAGAGAAGTTCTGGCTGCTTTTACCAGATACGCCCAGAAGGAAGCAGTCCTCCGAGCTGCAAGGCAACGGGAACCCATTATGTTTAAAGATCAGCAGATTGCGTTATTCCAAGATTTGGCGAGCAGCACGGTCATGAAAAGGAGACAAATGAGCCCGGTGCTAAAGGTATTAAATGAGAAAGCCATACGATACAAATGGACCTTTCCCTTTGGCCTGCTCTTTGAGTGGGAAGGGAGCCAGAAGCGAATCACCTCTGTACAGGAAGAGGAAGCCCTGCTTCAAATGGATCTGGAGGGAGGAGGCTCCCACGGGCTTGGGCGCACAGGGCACGAGCAGTCAACCTAGAACCAAACCCTGGGAATGGACGACAGTTGGGGAGAAAAGAAGAAGAGGATTAAAAGAAGGAGGTCCGCAGCGAAAAGAGAAAACCAGAGAGGAGACGAACGAGACACTATCAGACCCCTGAAGTGCAACAGTGGTAAAAGGGATGGTGGGTCTCTAAAAGGAGGATTGAGGCTTTGGGTCCTAGGAGGAGCAACCATTTTTGGAACGGAAAGGGTGGAAATGCCCGGGTTAGGAGCGGACTGTAAGCGGGAAGGTAATGTCCTTCCAGAGGGGAAGGGGAGGGGGATGTAGGGGAGGAGGAAGGGGAGGGGCAATGGGAGAGGGGTAACGAGACATTTGCTAGAGGGAAGAGTGGAAGGGTAGTGCACGTGACTGGGAACAATGCTTAAGTGGTGTCTTTTCAAGTGGCTAACGCATAATGTGAGAGGGTTGACCACCCCTCTCAGGAGGAAAAATTTGGAGCACTTCACAAAGAAAGAAGGGCCAGATATTACAGGGCTCCAGGAAACGCATCTGGTGCACAAGAACCAGGGAAGATTGAAGCTGCATGGGTTCCACCAGATTCTTCATTCGTCAGGCCAAAGTAAATCAAGGGGAGTGGCCCTGGCTATCAAAAATACGGTTGACTTCAGAGTTAGCACTGTAACAAGGGACAAAGAGGGGAGATACATTGTGGTCAGGGGGAAGTACCAGGATGTCTCCTATACAATTGCGGTGGTGTACGCCCCTAATTCCGGTCAGGAGCAGTTTTTGCAGCGGGGTTCTGAAGGTGTTGGAAGAGCAAGCCTGGGGTCATATTGTTCTGATGGGAGACCTCAATATAGCCTGGGATAGAGAGCGGGACAGGGCCAGCGGGCGAGTAGGTGGGGGGGCGATGATGTCAGCGCAGTTGAAGGATAGGATCGGGAGGATGGGGTTGAGAGATGTGTGGAGGGAATTGAAGGGAGAGGAGGAAGGCTACACCTTTTTATCAGGGGCTCACGGCTCACAATCCAGAATTGATTATATTTGGGTCTCGGTGGGATTGGTGGGCAGCATTCGGGAGGTGAACACGGGACCGATAGGGATAGCGGACCATAGAACGGTGTCAGTTACTCCTAGGGGGGAATTAATAGCGGCAGCCGCTCATCGAGCGAAGCAATTGAAGGCACTGGAATCACAACTAGAAGCAGAAGTAAAAGCGGCTAGGCAGAAGGCGGGTAATACCCCATCCCGGTTAGCTATGAGGGAATATAGGAAAGCGTTGGGGCAGCTGGAACTTCCTCGTACTAAAAAGGCAGAGGGGGTGCTACTCGCAGTGAGGCAGAAGTATTACGCTAAGGCAAATAAGGCGGACGCGCAGTTAGCGCGTTAACTTAGGGGAATGGGAGCGAGGAATGCAATTACAGCGCTGAAACTGGGCTCAGGGGAGAGGGTCACATGGCAGGAAGAGCTGCAGGAAGCGCTTGCAGGGTATTTTCACTCCCTCTATGGCTCTCAACCCTCAAAGCAGCTTGCAGGACAAATTCCTAGAAAACGTACAGCTGCGGGGAAATTGGAAGGGAAACACGGGAGGCCCTCAATCAAGAAATTACAGAGGAGGAAGTACGAAGGGTGATCAGGGATCTTCCAGCAAATAAGGCCCCGGGCCCAGACGGCTATACTGCAGCTTTTTATAAATTGTTTATCACGCAGTTGGCCCCGCAATTGACATCGTTATTTAATACATTTCGGCAGACAGGTAGAATTGCCCCATCCATGGAAGAAGCGAAGGTAACTCTCATCCTCAAACCTCATAAAGATCCAGAGGAAAGAACATCCTATCGACCTATCGCTTTATTTAATATCGATGCCAAGATATTTACAAAGATCCTGGCAAACAGGCTTGACGCCCATCTCCTGAAATTGATACACCCCGATCAGGCAGGCTTCGTCAGAGGCAGGCAAACTGCGGACAATATCAGACGGGTGTCCCACTTATATGAAAAGGTGCAAAAGGTGGGTTTCGGGGGGGACTTCATGACGATGGTCCAAGCTAATTACCAGGCCACTTCCATTAGAATAATGGTGAATGGGACAGCGTCAAGGCTAGTAAGATTACATAGGGGAACAAAGCAAGGCTGCCCGTTATCCCCAATACTTTACGTGATCTACCTGGAACCCCTCTTGCAAGCAATAAGGGAGGCAGAGGAGATACGGGGCATTCCCTTTAGGGGAGAGCAGCAGAAGGTCGCAGCGTTTGCTGATGACATGTTGCTCAGCCTAACTGCACCAATCGAATCGATCCAGGCCAGCACGACCCTGTTGACGGAGTTTGGGGAGGTCTCAGTGTTGAAGATTAACGCTAATAAGTCTGAGGTCCTGAACCTAACACTAAAAGCAGGGGAACGAGATAGGCTGAAAGTGAGTACCCCCTTTTTATGGAGCCCGGGAGGGGTCAGATACTTTGGGGTTAGGATCACTGCTACCTTAGCAGGATGGTATTTGGCAAATTACCCCCTGCTTCTAAAGGCAATCAAGAGGGACTTCCAAAGGTGGAGAGGTCTCAGGGTGTCGCCGCAGTTAAGATGGTTACACTCCCGCAGCTGTTGTATTTATTTCAAGCGATCCCGCAACCAATACCCTCGAGTTTCTTTAAGGAATTGGGAACGCTGACTAACGGATTCATATGGAAAGGGAAAAGAGCTAGGGTGGGCGGCAGCTTATTGATGCCACCCAAGGGGGAGGGAGGCTTAGCGTTACCGAATTATAGACGGTACTATGAAGCAACGCAGCTCAGAATCATCAGGGAATGGTTGAAGGGAGAAGAAGGAATGCATGGCAAGCTATGGGTGAGGATGGATAGAGCGGTGGCGCATCGCAACCTGGCAGAGGTTTTATGGTTGCCTAAATCGCACAGACCTCGGCATCTCTACGAGAGCTCTATTACTAAACTCGTGTCAGACACCTGGGATCAATTGGCAGGACCCAAGGGGATAACCACGTTTCCGTCGCCCTTCACTCCTATCTTTGGCAATGAGGATTTCACACCGGGCTTGGAGAAGGGGGCTTTCACAAGATGACAGGAGGGAGGCTGCAGGAAGCTGTGCAATATGTTTCGGGGAGGGGAAGTGATGTTGTTTGAAGTCTGTAAACGGGAATTTGCAAAACAAGAAGGGGAAAAATTAAGGTACGCACAGATACGACATTGGATATTATACCCAGGGGTTAAAATGGCGGCTACTAGAGAGCCAACGAAATTCAAAAGTTTCCTACTGTCCATTGATGGAATGAAGGGCCTCATTTCCAATATATATAAGATTCTGGATAGCACAAATACAGGCTCCCAATGGGCATTTATGCAGAAGTGGGAAAGGGTCCTAGGGAGGGAAATCAGTAGGGCAGAATGGGAGAGGCTATGGAGGAAAATACCTAAACTGGCCAAAGCTTCCCAATTACAAGAGGCGTGGTATAAGATATTAATTGGATGGCATTATACCCCAGCCCGACTCCATAAGATGTTCCCAGTAACATCGGGGAAGTGCTGGAGGGGCTGTGGCTTGGTAGGAACAGCCGAGCATATCTGGTGGAAATGTCCAAAGATTGAACCTTTCTGGGGAGAAGTACAGAGGGCGCAGGAGCAAGCCTTTGGCCCGGGAGATGGAATAACGCCAGTACAGATCCTACTAGGCATCAGGGGAACCACAGGGGTGGGGGAACCCAGAGGGAGAGAGAAGGCGACACTGATACTAACATTGGCAGCTATGATGTCAATAGCCCAGAGATGGAAAAGCCCGGAGATCCCCAGGTGTCAGGACTGGCTACGGAAAATTTGGGAAATAGTAGCTTTGGAATGGGCAACGTATGCCATGGATAATAAGGTGCAGAACTTCTCTGCGGATTGGGGGGAAATAACGACTTTTCTTAAAGATGACTTTAGGGTGATGTGTTGCCCGCAACGCTTGAGACTACTAGACCTACAATGAAAGTGGAGTGTATACCCGGAAGAAAGGCGATCTAGAAACCGAATGCTCGTTACCTTGGGGAGAAGGAGGACAGGGAGGGAGGGGGGTTGGAGGGAATGTTTACTTTGACATGTTGTAAAATTCAATAAAAAGAGTTTTCCAAAAAAAAAAAAAAGTTGCATCACTTGTTCACAAAGTTTTGAATAATGCCGCACCTAGCTATCTCACAGACAGATTCCTAAAACGAAGCTCCTCCCGACCGGCAAGAACCACCAATGTCAATAGCTTTATCATACCGAGATTCAGGCTGTCTAAGGCTGGGGGAAGCAGCTTCCAAGTCTGAGCGGCTCAATTATGGAATTCATTTGCCACATCCTCTACGTGAGGAGCAGCCTTTTCCGAAATTCAGATCCAACTATGTCAATCTGCTGAAGTCTGCCGATGACTAGTTGCTCACCAGCTCTCACAAGACTCATGATACCTCATGATACCTCCTAGTGTATATATATTTATACTCACCATCCGGCTGCCCTTTTGTACATTTTCCCTTTTTTGAAAGTGTTGCGACGACCTTCTAGTGTCCTTATAAACTTGTAATCTGTAACTGACCTTCTATGGCCTGTATTTATTTTGTTCTCGCTTGCAATGTGCAACCATGTAATCTCAAGCCTTGCATATTCTGTACTGCTGCGTCCTGTTACCTTCGGGTTTGGTGCGCATTATAAGTGAATAAAACAAACAAACACACCTACCTCTACTCTTCACCCTCTCCAGAACAGGACTGCGAGACTTGTCCTTGGCCTCAAGCCCTGGGATCGTATCTCTCCAGCTCTGAAATCTCTCCATTGGCTCCCAGTGGATGCAAGGATTACATTTAAAACCCTCTGCATTATCCACAATGCTTTCTGGGGCCTGGGTCCAAAATACCTTCAGCTATCCCTCCACAAATATCTCCCCTCTCGAGCTCTTCGCTCCTCTACCTCTAACTCCCTCAGGATCAGTCGTTTTTCAAAGAAATGAGCTGGGGGCAGATCTCTGTCTTTGGCTGGGGCCTCCCTCCAGAACTGCCTCCCTGCCACTCTAAAACTTGAGGAGAACCATCGCTGGTTCCGGAAGCACCTCAAAACCTTCCTCTTTGCATCTACCTTTGCCGCCCATCTCCCTTGCTGATCTGCTCTCTCTTGGCACTGTGCACCTGGCCACCCTTTGTCCCCTGGGCACAGGTACCTGCTCACCCTGCCACCCTTCTGCACTGCCTCCCGGCCACCCTTATGCACTGGGGACTGTATCTGTACCCATACAGTCCCCTAACCCCCATTTTCTTCTTTTATGCACTTATAGACTTACCCAGTTTTGCTGCCGTAATCACAGCACTTGCCACTCTCTGGCTGCACTACCCGTTTATTGCTCCATTATCTATTTTATTTGTAAGTATTATTATTTATCTGTTTCTCCTCTGCTTCGCACTTTCCATCTCTCCCCCCTCCATGCACTTTTCCCCTCCCCCCTCTCCCATGCACTTGCGCGTTCTCAATGTCACTGGGCCTAGTAAGATCGTTGTTTTGTTCTCCCCTGTTCCCCTCCCTTGCCTTGTCGCGCTCTCGAACACTTGTGTACGAGCGCAATACAAATAAAATATCATATCATACCTAACCTATGGTCACTCATTTTGTCACAATTACATAGCACGATCCTGAAAAACAATGTGCTCCCACTTTCTTGGCATACTTTATATATAAACGCCTCGAAACACTTGTGTATAGGCGCGTTATAAATGCCATATCATATCATAATACCAATTTTCAAAAAAGGAGATATGACCCAGCGAATTATCGCCCCATTGAAATTCTGGATGCTTCCAGTAAAATGTTTGTGCCTCTATAAATAAAGGAGCTGAACCAATGGGTTGACAAATTGAATCTACTTAGCAGCAAATTTCAGGGGGGATTTCGCAAAAAACTTGCTACCTCTCTCAATGGCACTATCTAGCTCACCTACAGGCTTCTTGTTAGGCAGAAACCTGTGCAGTTCCCTTAGGGACCACTGCAAAAGGCTTAAGACTACAGTTGTTGGCAGTAAACCCAATTGGTAGCAGTCTGTACCACCCAGATTTACCTGGTAGCTGTGGCTGAACAGCCAGACTTCTCTCAAGAAGAGTTAGACAGTATACAGGGTATACAAGATAGGTACCAAAATACAGTAGCACAAGCAAACACTGACCAGAGCTTTGGTATCAAGTATATAATTATTTATTTAAAGACACACTTAGAAACACTCTAGCACTATTATTGTAAGCAAGTTCAAAAACACAGTCACTAATAATATATATACATCCCTTATTCCTTATTAGACAAGTCTTAGTTAACACCACTTATTTCCAGACAGAGGTGAGCGCTTAACTAAAGATGGCACTCCAATAAGTTAAGAAAAAGGGAGGGAAAAGGCAGAAATTAGGAACAGCACACAACACAATACTTTAGAAACACTCAGCAAGGCAGGAAAGTCAAAGTCTACCTGTGAGCAAAAAGTTCAGACGCCAGGCTCCCTCTTGGAGAGAGTATAACACCAATGCACCCAAGATCACACAGTTTAAAAGGCTTGGAAAGTCTTGTAGAGAGTTTAAAAAGGAATCAGTTCAGCTCAGAAAAGTTCAGTTAGCCAGCCTAGGGCCAACCCAAGTGGTAAGATGAGGATTTACGAGACACCCCACACAGACCGTTGCAAGGGAGACCAGGCAGACACAGTACCTTGAAAGTGGAGAGAATCCTCCATCGGGGGCAGTTGTTCCTGGCAGTGGATGCAAGTCGCAGCGTCATCCAGAGGAAGGGAAGATCTCGACGTGGAGGAAAGCTGAAGGTTGTTGCACTGCCAGGGAAGAAACCAGCCGCAGAGTTCTCCGGTTAAAAGGTACTACCCTTTTATTTGCGGTAGTGGTAAAACGTGGTATCCCGGTTGCCGGGGTGCTTGGCACAGGCAAGGCGGCCACGAGATGATCCGGGAAGGCGAAAAGGAGGGCAAACTGGTTATCCCCACCAGTCAAAGGAAGAAGACTCTTCGGGATGAAGATCTCCTCTGTCGTTGGAAGAAGTGGTGAGTCGGTTCAGCAGGGCTCCACCGGTGGTGTTGTCGTTGCAGGTCGGCTCAGCTTCTCCCTCTTCATATTCTTTGGTCCTGTGGCGACGTCTGAAGTCCCAGTCCCCAAAGCCCTGCTTTTATGCAGAAAACCCCCATTCATCAGTCTTAACTGTCACTCAAACATGCTCAGTGGTGAGCCGGGCGGCTCACCACTGGGCCAATCACACAAGAGTGCGACTTGAGTTGCCGAGGCAACTCAGTCCAGGGTGCCTAAACCCCCTCCCACAACCCCTGTGTTGCCCAGACAGAGTGGCACCACTTTGGAGGGCTTCTGTGCAGAAGCCCGCCAAAAGTGGAACAAAGGGCTCAACTTCGGGTTGGAGTCACAGAAGCTAACACAAACGCCATTTTGGAACCGAGTTCTGGCCAGAAATACCAACCAGTGAATTAATATTAAATAAATAAACCGGCAGTATGTTTGAGGCTATGTTAAAAAGTATTAGCCTCGAACAATGGGAAAATCCATAGGAATATATTTGCGGTCGAATATAAAAAGTAGTATCCACTGCCACCAGCCAAAACTCACTCAGGGGGGACTGGACAGTGCTCCCTCGAACAACAGACCCAGGGGCAATCGAATTGCCCCTACCAGTACGCCCACAATATGATGGTTTGTACTGGTTCTGTTCACAATTTAGGACTAGTAAAGCCAATGGTTACTTTACATGCCCTGGGAGACAGTAGTCAGTCCCAGGGTACGGAGTCTATGTTTGGGGGTCACTATGACACTCCTGTGTTACAGCACGGAGGGTGCTGTGCAACAGACATACCAAAAATACATGAAGCCCTATGGAGTAAAAGACCCCATAGCCCATAAAACACATTACAAAGTCAAAGGATATCTCAAATCATGTCTAAGAGTGGGAGAAAAAGAGTCTCACTCTTAGCAGGAGAAAGAAATAAACCCCAAAAAATACAGCAAAGCTGCTGGGGGACTCACTAGGTTTGGGAAATTAGCCTTAACAGAGAATTCTCCCTAACACTTCTGCTAAAAAGAATTTGGGGAGACCCACCTACATAGCCAGCGTAGATTTTTCAAATGCGTTGAACGTGAAAAACTTTGGAAACTAAGAAATTGGGTTATACCAGAAGATCGAGTTAATCTGCTAGTACTTCTTCACAAGAACACTCAGGTTAGGATTAGACTGCCCACCGATGGTCGTTTTCACGGCCCATTAGATAACACTGCATTTTAGCCCCAATGCTCTTTAGTGTAAACATATCCGACATTAATAACTTTTGGGACTCTTATAAATGCACTCCCAGTAGAAGTGGGTGCACTGCCCTTGCACTGGCTCGCGTTTGCAGGTGACCTGCTCTTTTTTAATCTTACTCCTATTGGACTTCAGAGAAAGGTGATGATGTTTTCAACATCCGCCATCGATAACAACCTTTTGGTAAATGGAAATAAGTCAAAGATCATTATTTACTCTAATAAAATATCCTCTAAAATGATGCCCTGGTCCATGGGTGACTTAAAATGTTAAAGAATCTTTACCATCAAAAACCTGGGATTCACCATCACTAACAGTACCTGAATTCAGATAATTGTGGAGCGACTGAGAGCTAGAATGCTACCTCTGGGTGTCCAACTACAAAGGGTCTACCTCAGACTCTGCAAATATTCTATTTGACCTGCATTAAAATTCCATACAGCAAACATTGGTCCCACCTTGACCTATTGACTAGACATTATTTTAGCTGATTTGGGTCTCTATCTTAATTCACTTCAAGGAATTATCTTGAAAAAACGCTATGACCAGCTTTATCTGTCCCGAATTGTGTCAAGAGACATGAGTTAGGGTTTATTTAGTTGGATTTGAGTGTTTGGTGGAAAAAGCTTTGCCTCTACGCAAAAAAGATTGTTCCCCCATCAAACTCCCTTATTGTTGAGCTTAATCTAGCTCTTGTGGACAAATCCATTCCTTCCTTGGGCAAATTCCAATGCACTTTAGATAATCTTTTGAATGAGATCAGTTCCGATATGGAATTTAATAAAACCAAAAAGAGACTTTATAACATCTATGGTACTAATTCATGCTTTTATATTTTTCCAGTACTTGACATTTTCTATGCGGTTATTATAATTGTACCAGCTTTACAAACAAACAAGGAGGCTTCACGCTATGGGGCACACGTCAACTTTATCTGCAAGTGGTCATCCCCATGATGACCTATGGGCTAGAGGCGCTATTTGATCTAGATCTCAGCTGGCTTCAGGTCATTGAGGGGAAATTTTGGCGGCGGGTATTGAGCGTAGCACCAGGAACTCCAATGGCCATTATACGCTTGGAACTGGAAATACCTTCATTAAAAGCCATCGTTATGAAAAAGAGGTCTGGGCTATTCCTGAAAATGCGTAGTGGCTCAACGAATCCTACAATTAATCAAGAACTATGCAAGAAGCAAAATCCCCTCTCACCTGCAGGCAAAATGACAAAATATCTTGCAGACGTAGGATGGTCTTGGCGAGAAGGGGGTACTCTAAGCAGGTCCAGAATGCTTGATAAGCGAGTCAAAATGTGGAATTGGCTTGAGTACTTTGCTCACCTCAGTTCATTGAAAAGCTATACATTTGTGCAATTTAGGCTATATTCATTTATGAAACCGCAACACTACCTTAATCTTTGCCCTTCAAAGTGTCTGCGCTGCTTTATACTCTATTAAGAATGGATGAGCTCCCGACCTTATTGCTTACGGGTAGAAGAGTGCAGTTACGTATGGAACAACGTACTTGCTGGTTGTGCAAAGTAGCCAATGCACTGGAGTCAGCTCAACATGTTCTGACACAATGTGGAAGTATGATAGACCTAATCCATCACCACATTGGAAAGTATACCCATGATTTGGCTTCAATTTCTGATTATTTATTTTGGCACCATTGTATAAATTCAGAGAGTATCCGTGTTCTGACTGCTTTTTACAATATATGGCTCAGGGTTGAGGAAATACTGGGCATTAAGATTTGAACATTATGTCCATACTAAATATTAGACTCTGCATAGGACGTGGAACGTTGCAGATTGCGGTGTAATGAGAACTATAATGTCTTGATACTTTGATCAATGTTTTTCATTTATGTTTACTTTAGGTTCTTCGTTAGTTAAGGTGGCATATTTTATATATGTATTTTTAGGTATGATTGTTATTTTTATTTCTCATTTTACTAAAAGTGGATATCTATTGCTATTTGTTGTGTTATCATCCTATGTTATGCTATATTATTTGATGTCAGAATAATTCTATATCTAATTGTTGTTGTATGTTATGTGTAAAATGTATTAACTAAACTGTAACATTAAATAAATTATTATAATTGTACATATGTGTATTGCTATTTTGCACACTGATTTGTATCTAAACAGGAACAAAACGTGTTTAATTATGTAAGGCTTTACTATTAACTAAATCAACTCATAATATATATATATAAAAGTCAAAAGTTGTGTTTGTGGCGCAAAGCTTTGTTCCTTGTACAATTCCAGACTGTTTCACCAATCTGCACTAAATTGTACATAGTGACCTGTTAAGACATTACTGGCTACATGACAACTGGACACCTCACCCCTTTACCTGGATTTCAGCAAAAGTTACCATTTGTTTGTGGGTTTGTGGCTTGCCGACAAAGCCGTAAACCATGTTCACTGTGAAGGGAAAAAAAATGTTGTTTCTCAACCGGTCCCAACTCGAGGAACAGAACTTGAGGTCCATGTGGGACATCGAAAACCACATTTCAAGGCCCTAGGATGCACGATTTCCGAGATATCTGCAACGCAATACACTGCTACGAACTGCACCACGCCAGGGTGTGGCGGAACAGCGACCTACAGGATCATTCCATGTTCAACAATTAATGAGAGTGTTATCATGTCTGTCTGCAGAACCCGTTCGGAGAACGGGTACTTTTGCTAGTAAATAAATAAATTAGAAAAACAAAGTCACATCATCGCTGCCTTGTATTGGTTATCGTTCCCGTGGTATTGGAGTGTTTGCCGATTACCACGGCAATAGGAATAAGTTTGAAAATGTGAAAGTCTCCCCATCTCCACTGCCACTCTTCATCTGCACCCCTCCTCCTTTCTAGGGCCCCAAATACCCCACCATGTCTTTCCTGACCCTCTCCTATTATCCACTTTCACCCGCTGGTTCACTATGATGCATTTCTTTTTGTTGAGCGTTTCATGCATTTCTGCCCCAAACACTCCAACCCCTTATCAGAAAGCAAAACACTTATTTAATTTAGTACATCAAAATGGTCGCTGGCACTGCCAGGCCGTCTTCTCCCTTGGGCCGCACCTTCTTGCTGATACAGAGCTGAATAGCTTTTTCAGTGGACATTTAGTGTTCCAGCTCCCAGGTGGGTGCCTGTTCTGTGATAATGAGCAGCTATTACCCCCATTCCTGCATTCCTTTACGTCTCCATTATAATCTAGGCACCCACAGGTGTTTCAGATGTGTGTTTCCAGCTGTAGAAATGGGGGGTCCCCCCAAGCATCATTTTCAAATGTGACCCGCTGAGCAGGGCTGGTGGGGGCCCATTTAAACATGTTAGGGAGGGGGAGCCCTTTGCCTTAAGGTGCTGTTGGGGTGTTAAATTATAATAAAGTCAAAAGAATGCAGCAAGATGGTCAATGCAATATACATTTCGTGCATGAGTTAAATGTTACTTGCATATTCTATGGGGATATTTATAGTTGTCGACATAGTATAAAAGAAACACGAAATCCGTCCTTTTTTTTTACATCACTTGAAAATATAAGTTTGAATTAAGTAATAGTGCACACTTTTTTCCCCACCTGTTTGTGCGACAGACAGTCCTATTCAGCAGCGCCTGAGCTCGGGGCGAGGCAGAGGCCCAGGTTCCTGCGGCGCAAGCAGAGCGTCACGGCCGGGAGGCACGCACGCACGCACGGCGGCAGGCTGCAGTGTGGGTCCTACCCCGCTCGGCTCCTCTGCACCCTCACTTTCTGCACTTCACTTCCTGGACCATGCACAGCTGCTGCACGCACGCTGACAGCTTCCTGTGGTGCTTGCCAGCTCTGCTACTCGTGTGCAGGGCCTGTGTGAATCACCACACACACCCACCCACACCCACACAGGCCCGCACACACACGGAAGGGTGGACAGTTGGACTCGCACATGGTTCAACCGAAAAACAGATCAAATCCGAGTGCAGAGAAAGAGTGTGACGCAGCAGCAAGGAGTAAGATCGCGAGCTGATCATGCAAAGAGTGAGAGGGGAAGGCAACCACTTTCCCCCCTCTTGCCTGTTAGGTTTCTGCTTTTTTACCTTTTTACTGTAAATATTTGTATGAACCATAAACTGGGGTCAAAGTCTAAAAGAAAAAGTAGTAGTGGAACTATTTTCCCCTGCCCCGCCCCTTCTTCTCCCCCAATCTCACCTCCCCTCCCCATCGACCTGTACTCACCACTATCCCAATTCAAACCCCCCATTTGGGTCCTTCCTTTCTCCCAGTCCACTCCTCACCTCTGTGTTTAAAAAAAAAAAACACAATAAAAGAAAATGCCATGAAATGACCACAATGGCCCTCATTACGACCCAGGCGGTAAACGGAAAACGATGCCGGTAAATGAATACCGGCATCGTTTTCCGCTGGGTCCGATTATGACCCGCGAAAGTGCCATTAGCGACATCGTAGTTTACGGTGCCGCTAACAGCACCAAGGTCGCGCGCGCGCAACCCTCCATGCCGTAAATACCGGCATGGTGCAAAGCTATGCAGAACACAAACCAAGCGGACATGCCCCTAACGCCATCGCCAAGGCCGTTAAGTACCTTACCGCCATGGCGCTAATTCCGCCATCGCGAACCAACCGTAAATGGCCATGTGCAGTGTTCCCAGCTGCCACAGGTGCACAGAATCAGCACAGGTGGAGGCAATACAGACTCTCCCAGTGCAAAAAGAGCACACCCCACCCTTACCAGCCCCAATCACACTCCACAATGATACCAATAGGACTAGCAATGTTGGGGCTGGAGGACCTGATAGCAATGCGAGTGCTACAACTGCAACAACAACAACAACAGGCTGCACAGAGGAGCCACAGGAGGAGAAGGAGGGCAAGGCAGGGCCTGCAAGCCCCACCAGCACAGCCAGTGGCACCACGCAGGCAGCCCCCAATCCCACGCATCAGAGCCAGTCCATTCAACCTCACCGCAGAGCAGATCCACACCCTGTACCGACTGGACCGGGACACCATCACCAACATTGTGCACATGATACACAACAACATTGTCAGCATGATACAAACACCCACCGCCATCCCGCCCCTACTGAAGGTAGTGTCCGTGCTCCACTTCCTGGCCACAGGCACCTACCAGCACACAGTGGGCCACTTGCATGGCATATCCCAACCATTATTCTCACATACACTGATCCAGGTGCTCGATGCCCTCCTCAAGCACACAGACGACCACATCTCATTGCCACGTCTGCCCAGGAGATTGCCAACACCAAAGTGGGTTTCCATGCACTAGCTGGCATACCTGGTTGCATTGGTGCCATCGACTGCACCCATGTTGAATTGGTTGTCCCACATGCCATGGAGGTACCATACCGCAACCGTAAACTATTTCACTCAATCAACGTGCAAATGGTCTGTGACTCCAACAGGATCTTCACACATTGTTGTGCCCGATTCCCCGGATCAACCCATGATTCAATGGTCCTTCGGAACTCCACAATACCACGCTACATGGAGCGACATGCAGGCCCAAGATCCTGCCTACTCGGTGCGTCCAATGTCATGAGCATGGAAATGCGAAGTGTGTAGGTGATCGACGTACCAATGCATATTTCACCTGGCAGAAAGGGGGGGGAATGATGCATACGTCACATGGCTGCGACTAGCAGTAGCCAGATCATACCCTGAGGCAGCACTCACGTCATCTGACAACTGTATACATGATGCCTGATCTAATCAGCCCTAACATGTGAATGAAAGTGTACCCCAACCATGACACAACCATCTGCAAGTGCATTGTACAAAATGTGACCACATTGACTCCAAAGGAACACACCTACATGCACGTCACCAAACACCATCTACTGAAAGGCCTGTCCCCCATAGCTGCGCACAAAGGAGGCACATGTCGGACAGGAACATCAATGCACCACTACACAGACAGCAAGACCCACAAACTGTCCCCATTGACACCAGTATTGATCCCTGGGGTCATAATGATCTAGACAGCAATGTTGCAATCATGTGAGCTTTGACCTCACAGGACACGTGCCAGGTCACATAAAATAACGGCCTGAACGGACACAGTGGATGGGCACTCACAAGGCAATTGTCCCCCCTGCATTGTGTCTTGGCATGCAAAACAGTACATGAGAGCCATGAACATATACCGGTAGCATAGTGTGAATCCATTAGAACAACTAAATTTGGTGCAAAGTAACAGTTGAATGCAAGGCATGGTGGCGCGTCATGTTCAGAAAGCAATCTCATTCCTGACACATACATTGTTGCCCATTTACAGGTGATGCAGGCTATCCCCTGAAGAGGTGGCTCCTTACACCAGTCCGGAACCCACAGAACCAGCATGAGGAGGACTTCAACCGTGCCCATGCACGTACCCGTGTGGTGATAGAGCAGGCCTTTGGCCTACTGAAGGCACGTTTCCGCTGCCTCAGCAGGTCTGGTGGGGCACTCCTGTACCGCCATGAGAAGGTTGCGAAGATCGTCATGGCATGTGTCATGCTACACAATATGTGCGTCAGACATAACGTGCCTCTGCCCCCTAACGCAGAGCTGCAACCACCTGATGATGAGGATGATGAGGGTGGGGATGGGGCAGCACCTCAAGGAGGCAGCGATGCACAGGAGGGGCGTGAAATGCGTCAGAATCTCATTGACCAATACTTCTAGCACACACAGCGTGTGCGTGTAACATGTGGACGGCACTTGGGGCACTGTGTGTGTCTGGTATATGCACACTGTAGACTGTACAACAATAAAGCACACATACACAATGAGCAATGTCCACACATTTGGTTTGTGATAAACGAAAAAGTGTATTGTGCTTCTGAAAAGGTATGACACACCCAATCCCCCCTCCCCCCTGAACACCCCAACACACCCAATCCCCCCTCCCCCTGAACACCCCAACACACCCAATCCCCCCTCCCCCACCCCCTGAACACCCCAACACACCCGATCCCCCCTCCCCCTCCCCCCTGAACATCCCAACACACCCAATCCCCCCTCCCCCCAGAAATCCCTGCAAAAGAGTGCCAGTGCCCGTGGTGAAGTGGGTAATGTTTCAGTGGTCCACTGGGCGGGCACTATTGCCAGCCCCCTGTCCCGGAACCTGGGGCCCCCCTGCCTGTACTCCTCCGGGTCCTGGATGACCTGCGGACGGGGCTGGATGGGGCCGAACTTGCAGCTGAGGAGGTACCGGCCTGCTCGGTACGCCGTGTGTCCATGATTGTCCGTATCAGTTCACTAATCATATTCCGCACTGCGGCTAGTTCTGTGCATATGTTCGTGCTTGCTGATTGGATGGCTGCCTTGATGCTCTCAGCACACCTCTCCATGCCTGAACTGGCACCTCCACAATCAGCAACATGCTGCGTTAGGAGTGACCCAAGTTGTTCTTGCCTCGCTGATATTTGGTCCAGCAGCTGCCTGAAATCAGGCCCAATGGGGGTTGCAATTGCAGGCCCAATATGACTACTCCCCTCTTCCCCTACTCCCACTGGGCTTGGAGTGGCTGGCCATGAATTTCCAGGGGATTGACCCTGTGTGTCCTGTCCATGCAGGCTACATGGGGACAGGTGTTGGGAGGTAAATTGGGTGTTGGGGGGACCTTCCATGTCATCATCCACATTCGCCACATCGCTGTCAGAACAGGCTGCGATGGCTGCAGTCTCCCCGACTGTATTGCTCCCCGCAGACACAATCCCCTCAGTGGGCAGCAGTGGTTGTGTGTCTGCCGTGGGTGCTATCATGTCCCTTTCCTCAGGGGGAATTGCTGCCCTGGGCTGTTTGGCAACAGGAATTTTGGCCTGCTGTGGGTTGGCCATGGGTCCAGCAGAGGTGGATGGTTGGTGGCCTCTTCCCTCTGTCCTGGGCTTCTTGGCTGGGGTGGTGCCACTCTCGTCCCTGCCGGTGTCCGAGTGTGAGCCTGTGGTGGAGCAGAGGAGGGAAAGAGTTATTGATGGTTCAGCGGACATTGAGCAGGCATTGTGATGAGTGCTATGGTTTAGATGGATAGATGGTGGACTTTGTAGGCCGTGACATACAGGTTGTCTCCCTTTTGGGTGGGTTGAGCATGCAGGAATGTGTGTGCCTGCTGTAGAGTGTACATGCTACATGTGTGCAGGGTGTGGGTCTTCTGCTGATGTGTTGCGTTTGCCTTATGGGGCGACATTGTGATTCCCATGTAAGTGTGATTCAGGGTGTTTTGCAAGGCTGAATTGGAGGCACCTACCTGTGTCTCCTGATGTCGCGGCTCCTCTCTCCATTCCGCCGACGCCCTCAATGCACTCTATGCCGATCAATGAGGCACATGTCTCCTCCCATGGCTGCATCTTCAGTGGGGAGTCTGCTCCACCGCCAGTTGCCAGTCCCAGGTTGCGGTTGGCTGACAGTATGCCCCTTACTCGGAGCCAGAGGTCATCCCACCTTTTGCGGCACTGTCTGGCAGTGCGTGGGGTGGTATCTACGGCACTGACGCGTTGTGCCACGAGTTCCCATACTGCTTTTTTCCGGGCTATGGCTGGTCTCGTCATCTCTGATGAGAAGACGATGTCTGCCTTTTCCTGCAGCGTTTCTGCAAGCATAGTTAGTTCTTCGCGACTGAAGCGGTCCTGCCGCTGCCTGTCACAGGCTTTTTTAACCACTTTTGGCATGGTTAGGTGAGGAAATGGGTGGGTAATGGGATTCACAGGGTTTCAGGGTCGAATGTAGTGTGGTTGGGTAGGATGGCAATGGATTGTGTTTTTAAAGATGGCCGCTGTGCTCTTTCCCGTTCCACCGCGATGACGCTACTTCCGGTTCCGCTTATTTACGGTGCCCGCTAATTACGGTGCCCTCTAATTACGGGGCCCGCTGATTACGGGGCCCGCTGATTACGGTCGGCGCAATGATGGGTGGCGGTAGATCACCCTGCGCGGCGTTCGATGCCGGTAAGGCCTGTTTACGCCATGCCGTAGTTTACATTACCGCCATGGCGTAATGCTCGTGCGCGATGGGTCGGAATATGGCGCTCTTTACGCCATCGGTCCATGGCGTAAACGATGATTACGCCATGGCGGTAATGTCGCATACTTACCGCCAGGGTCGTAATGAGGGCCAATGTGTTTTTCGTTGCCCCCACAGCATGCAGCTTTAAGCAGCCCCCTGTGAAGACTTAGCCCAAGAACACGCGCAAAGCACGCAAAGGAACTGAGAAGTGAGAGACGTGGAGAACAGCAAGGGCTACGGTCGTGCCCCCAGCACTCCTCCTGAGATGAGGCTTCAAGCCTCCATCAAGCACATTCACACCCTGATGCTTGTGATTACAAATAAGAGCGTAATTCCATGGCTGCCAGGTGGAGCCTCGCGGGAGCTCACGTAAGTTTGGACCTTGTCTAGAGACTGTTACATCAATGCAGTGAAGCCAACTGCACTGACCTATCAAGGACTTAACTGTGAGTACAGCCATTTCCCTGCTTGTTGTACGGTGCCAAATTAAACGCCTTATCTTCATCCTGGTGTCGTGTGTTCTAGGGGCCACCACCAACCCCTTCCAATGACACCATTTGCACCTCTTAAGGGGCATGCTCGGGACTAGAACTGTGTTATACTGAGTAGCACAATGCATAGTCCCTTCCTGTCGCTTGTTTCCTAAGTAAGGTCTAGAGGCCGGTTGAGCACCCCTAGCAGGGAGGGGGATGAGGAGGTTTGAAGGGGGAGGGGGGACGGGGTGAGGAGGTCGGCTACCAATGAAGCATGCCACAGCCAACCCATGGGACGATGGATAGAGGTAGGAGGTTGAATATTATTTCCATCAACATAAACGGCATTAACTCCCCTTTGAAAAGGAGAAAACTGGAAAGATATCTCAAGCGAGAGAGTACAGATATGCTGGCTCTCCAGGAGACACAGTTACAACTCCGGGACGGGGACAGGGTACGAATACAAGGATTCCAACAGATGTTTGTTTGTTTGTTTATTTATTATGCGCACCAGACCCGAAGGTATTAGGGCGCAGAAGAAGGAAAAGAGGGTTGTTCAGCTTAGGTTACATTGCTGTGCGTTACAGTACAAAATAATAATAAACAGTGTTGGCTTGTATCATACAAGAGGGCAAGGGCTAATGAAGAGCATCACGCCACAGTTATATACAATATGTACAATTATACAGATATATATATATATATATACAGTTATATGCAGTAGTGGACAGTGGTGTGGTGGTGTGGTGGAAGGTCAGATGTCATGCTCCTTAATACATGGGGTGAGGTTAGATCTGAAGCGTGAGTAGGGCATGTCTTCTCGTAAGGAGGGTGGGAGTGAGTTCCAGTTTTGGGCAGCTTTGACTGGGAAGCTACTACCACCAGTCTTTATACGTTTGTATCTAGGCACAAGAAGTAGATTAGTATTAGCTGTTCTAGAGGGTCGATTAGTGGATTGTCTCCGGAATCTGGAAGTAAGGTACTGGGTGGCGGCCATGTGTAAGCATTTATGAATTTGAGGAAGATTTTATCTTTGGTGGAGAGCCAGTTGTTAGATCTTCTGAAGTCAGATATGTGAGCTCTCTTGGGAATGTTGAGGGCTGCTCTTAAAGCATTGTTTTGTAAAATCTGCATCTTATTGGTAATGTATTTGTTGCAACCTATGTATAGGGCGTTACAATAATCTAGTTTAGATAATACCAAGGCTCTTGCTAGAGTGATGCAATTGTTGGGTGTAAGGAAAGGCTTAGCTTCTCTAATTAGCTTACACGTGTATACCAAGGAAACGACTAAACCAAAAGGGCAGGGGTATTGATAGCCATTGGGAACAATCTGGACTTCGCAATAGAAGGGATAGATAGGGATCCCCTGGGGAGGTACGTAGCACTCATTGTAAGGGGACTGGGCAGGCGATACACCATCGCCACTGTATATGCCCCCAATCAGGGCCAAGATCACTATCTTCAGGCGACCATGAACAGACTGGAGAAGTTTGCGAGGGGCCCAATAATACTCATGAGCGATTTTAATATGGCTTGGGACCCATGCAAGGACAGAAGTAGGGAGATCACAGGAGCGCAGGGCAGGCTGTCAAAGGAACTGATAGCGAAAATGGATGGGCTAGGGGTGGTGGACATCTGGAGGGAGAGGATAGGGGAAAGGGATGGCTACACCCACTACTCTCACGTGCATTGGTCATCTTCCAGGGTCGATTACACCTGGGCATCAAGACTATTGTTAGGTCGTGTCATGGAGATGGAAGCGGGGCCCATGGTACTTTCAAACCACATGCCCATTACACTACAGCTCAGGAGGAAAGAGGGACTGCTCGGGATTTCGAAGTGGCAATTCCCAGCCCACCTACTGAAAGACCACACGCTGAGGGAAGAAATGTGGGCAGGCATATGGGAATACTTGGGTACACCTCCCATCAGTTAAGGTAGGATGCTTTCAAAGCCACCATTAACAGGAGGATCATAGCAATGAAAACAAGGAGAGATAGGGAAATAGAGCGGGTCAAACAAGATCTCGAAGAGAGACTGAAGCAGGTGATGTCGGGAATGGGGCTATGCGCAAGCGGGGAGAATAGGCAAGAATACAGGGCAGTGAGAGGGCAACTGGAGATGATTCAGGCACAAGTGGTGGAACGCTCCTTAATGTCCCTCAAACAGCGGTACTATATCAAATAGCCAATAGCTTTTTCATCCCTTTTCAGCATCCTGGCCATTAATCTAAGACCATCCTGAAAATCCAGGAAGAGGGAGTGGGACGAGCACAGACATAGAAGATATCACCAGCAAATTTGAGAAGTTCTATCCCTCTGAGGGGGTATCTAAGGAAGAGCAGGAAGCATACTTGGCCAATAGGCCCCTATCACAAATCTCTGGACAGGAAAGGCAGACACTGGAATACGAGATAACGGGCAAAGAGGTGAGGAAAGCTATTGTATCCCTACCCAGCAAGAAGTCCCCGGGACCCGACAGATTTACCTCCGAGTTTTATAAGGCTTTTAGGGAAGCGCTAATTCCACACATGGTTTCCCTGTTTAACAAAATAGGAAGAACGGAGAAGGTCACGCCATCTATGGAGGAGTCAAAGGTAGTCCTGCTGCCCAAACAGGGCAAAGACCCTTTGGCCTGCGCCTCTTACAGAGCGGTTGCCCTGATTAACGTGGACGCCAAGATTTATACAAAAATCTTGGCTAATTGCTTGGAAGATGTCCTCCCCCAGCTGATCTCTCCAGATCAGTCCGGTTTTATAAAGGGACGGCAAACAGCGATAGCACAAGGAGGATAGCCCACCTTATAGATAAAGCCAGTAAAAGTGGAGCACCCGCCCTACTGGTCGCCCTGGATGCTGAAAAGGCTTTCGGCCAGGTCGAATGACAATTCCTGTTCCTTACGATGCAGAGGATGGGGTTTGGGGAGAAGATTTTGTCCAGAATCAAGGCCAATTATAAGAACCCAACGATACGATTAGCAATTAATGGCCAGCTGTCACCCACCATTCAAGTCCAGCGAGGTACGAAACAGGGCTGCCCTCTATCGCCCCTCCTGTATGCGATTCATCTGGAACCTCTACTAGGTACATTTAGGGCAAACAGGGAGATAAGGGCACGGAACACAAAATAACCGCCTTTGCGGATGACATGTTGTTATCGATTCAGGAGCCTGAAAGTCGCTGAAGGCTCTGGAAGGCAAGTTGCAGGAATTCCTGGGAATAGTAGGGCTAAAAATTAACACCCACAAATCCAAAATACTAAACCTGACGATTCCACCATAAATGGAAGTCGCGATTGGAAGGGAGCACCCCTACCGATGGGTGGGGATGGGTATAAAATATCTGGGGGTTCACTTTACCAACTCCTTGGAAACGATGGTGGGAGCAAATTCCCCGCCTCTCCTGGAGAGCATAAAAAACAAATGTGTAGATTGGGGCCCGCTGAACATCACAGGGATGGGTAGAGTTAACGTACTTAAGATGGTGGTGCTACCCTGACTACTGTACCACTTCATGAGCATCCTGATACAGGTACCTTGGCCCTTCTTCCGGGCCATGCAAAGATACACAGGGAGGTTTGTGTGGAATCACAAAAAACCAAGAGTGTCACGGCAGGTCATGATGATGCCTAGAAATAGAGGGGGTATGGGACAACCCGACTTCCGGGTTTACTACCTGGCGGCACAGACAAGGGTACTGAGGGACTGGTTGAGGAATGACTGGGTCAAGCTATGGAGGGCAATGGACGAGGCAGTGGTAGGAAGGAAGCTGACGGAGGTCTTATGGAAACCCAAGATGGACAGGCCGGCCAGCATGTATCGAAGTGGAATAGTCACAGCGGTAGGGGAGGCCTGGGACGAGCTGGTGGGGAAAGCCAGATTCACAACATTCCTGTTGCTGTGTACCCCCATATTTGACAACCCACAGTTCACACCAGGGATGGGAGGTAGAGGAATTCATACCTGGAAAGAGGGAGTGTGCCAAACCTGTTCCACGGGAATGAAATCAAATCTTTTAACCAATGTAAAGAGGATTTGGGGCTGAGGGAGGGAGAAAGGTACAGTTACATCGAATAAATACATGTAGTGAGTCTTACAGACAGATCTGTGCTCATCCATGCGAAGTACAAGACATTGTGTACCTGTTGCATTATTCTATGAGTTATGTTAAACACTGCTGTATAGATTGGCTGTAAGGGAATATCTCTGTATATGAACGCATCCCAAATTAGCATCAAATGAGGTAGAACACATACAATAAAAGGAAATGTGTGCATGTCTCGTATAGCAACAGACCGTAACACCTTATTGCATAGACTCAGTTTCCATCAACCCAGTCTGAAAAAAACCTACCCTTTAGCCAGATGCTATGTGTCAGGAGGATCGTCAGTGATCCCAATGAATATGAGAAGGAAATCAAGATGGGAGAGAAGTTCCTAGCCTGAGGCTACAAGACAGATCAGATTAAAACAGCTACCGATAGACTGATGAATCTACAACACGAAGACCTTTTATCTGAGAGAAGAAAAGAGAAAGTCACCCCCTCGCTTATGTATGTCTCTAAATACTCCATACAAAGCAACCGGATCAAGTCAGCAATTAAAAGAAACTGGAGAACTCTGACCAGCGATTCTAGACGATTTTCCTACATTTGCATACAAAAGAGCATGAATTTTAGGGACCCCCTAGTCAAATCGAGACCAGAGGGAAAACAGCCACAGACAAATAGAAAAGGGCATTTCCATGTCTGCTCTGTAGCAATTGTGGCTTTGTGACCAAAGGAAATACCATCAACCATCCAAGGAAAGCAGAGAAAATAAGAATAAATAGCTTTACAACATGTGACACTGCCAACAACATTTACACGATCAAATGCCCTTGCAGCATATACTATGTCGGACAATCTAAACGCCAATGCAAGCAAAGATGGAACGAACACAGATCGTGCATCAGAAATGGCAACATAAATTCGGCAGTGGCCCGGCATTGGATGGAGAAGAAATACAATATCACACAGATCCGTTTCCAAATAGTGGAGGTGGTAACAAAGTGTATTACACATGAGAACCTAGCCACAAGACTGGACAAGAGAGAGACTTATTGGATAGAGCGACTCGACGCCATGACCCCTGGTGGAATAAATGAAGAGATCAATTTCCTGTGCTATCTTTAAACCTTAACTGATCTTAATGAACTTGTATGCATTTGTACCACCCACATCCTTGAGATATATCCTCACACACTGATGAACTCTTGTCCTTCTATTTGCCTGACGAATGATCCTTTGTGTTGAGACTTACCTTGAACTGAGTTGATATAGTGATATCTTGGAATGAGTTGTTGTACCGAAATTGATATAAAATATATTGATGAATCTATGTTTTTCTACTCTTTTGAGCAAGGAATTTGTATTTTACGAGTTGCTATACTAGATATACTGATGAACTTTCTATTCTTCTGATTAATTAATTTGTGCTGCACTTACCTCACTATAAGTTGCTATACTAGACATGCACACATTTCCTTTTATTTTATGTATAAACCTCTACCTCATTTGATGCTAAAAATAATGCAACAGGTACACAATGCGTTGTACTTCGCATGGATGAGCACAGATCTGACTGTAGGACTCACCAAATGTCTTTTTACAGATAACTTAACATGAACAATCAACCAATAGTTGCAACTTGATTACAGAGCAAAGCGTGAGCGTACTATGAAGTAGGGATTTTTTCCTACCTCTTCTTTTTTGTATTGTTCATTCTTGACATCCGACACTGACTCAGTAGGACCAACCTAAAGTTATTGCAGCAAAACACTTGGTAAAAACACTGGCCACTGAAGCCCTGTACTAGAGCAGCAGCTGTGTTAACACGCAGACTCAGCGTTCTAAGCGTGTGCGCAGATACAAGTTGAGAAAGCTCCCACCAGCTAGATATTGGGCCGTTAATGATGACTTGGCTATCGGTACACAAGTTGCCTCATTAGCATACACTTTTAAGATGACAGTTAAATATACACGCAGCAACACGCACTCAGGAGAAATATACATGCAGCAAAGTATTTAAAAACACATGTAGCAAAAGCCTTTAAACATATTAGGGAGGACGTTTTTCTTTTCTAAAGTAAAAGTGCTTTTCTTTTTGCTGGCATTTATATATGTATATATATATATATATATATATATATATATATATATATATATATATATATATATATATATATATATATATATATATTACATGGCCACGGTAGTGGCCATGTAGTTATGGTTAAGTTGCTGTTTCCATAGGAAGAGCACTTTTTGGGTGGCTTATAACTTCGCTCTCCCTGGACAGATCCTCACCAAACTTTGCAAAAAAAAAGTATATTTTTGCTACCCTGACTACTGTACCACTTCATGAGCATCCTGATACAGGTACCTTGGCCCTTCTTCCAGGCCATGCAAAGATACACAGGGAGGTTTGTGTGGAATCACAAAAAACCAAGAGTGTCACGGCAGGTCATGATGATGCCTAGAAATAGAGGGGGTATGGGACAACCCGACTTCCGGGTTTACTACCTGGCGGCACAGACAAGGGTACTGAGGGACTGGTTGAGGAATGACTGGGTCAAGCTATGGAGGGCAATGGACGAGGCAGTGGTAGGAAGGAAGCTGACGGAGGTCTTATGGAAACCCAAGATGGACAGGCCGGCCAGCATGTATCGAAGTGGAATAGTCACAGCGGTAGGGGAGGCCTGGGACGAGCTGGTGGGGAAAGCCAGATTCACAACATTCCTGTTGCTGTGTACCCCCATATTTGACAACCCACAGTTCACACCAGGGATGGGAGGTAGAGGAATTCATACCTGGAAAGAGGGAGTGTGCCAAACCTGTTCCACGGGAATGAAATCAAATCCTTTAACCAATGTAAAGAGGATTTGGGGCTGAGGGAGGGAGAAAGGTACAGTTACATCGAATGAAGACACTGGATGATGCAGCCCCCAGTGAGGAAGGAGCGACCAGGGCACTGACCCAATTTGAAAGGTATCTAGCGACAGAGACAGGGACCTCCCACGTAGTGGGGGCAATCTACTCTCAGGCCAAGCAGGGAGAGGTGGCGGGGGAGAGAAGATAAATGAGCACATGGGAGGACTCAACAGCTCAAACAATCGGGGAGGAGGACTCGCATCGGCTTTGAAGACACATCCCAAAACTAACAAGATCTCTCCAGACCCAGGAAATGTGGGTGAAGCTGATGGTGCAGTGGCATCTGACCCCGATGAGGCTGAATAAGAGCCACACCGCGGTCTCAAGGATGTGCTGGAGGGAATGTGGAAGGGAAGGGACGTGGAGTCATATGTGGTGGGAATGCCCACAGATCAAGAAGTTCTGGGCTACAATTTATTAACCTCTAGAGACGACCCTGGGGATAACAGTAAAGGGAAACAAGGGCCTGGTTCTGCTGGGGATGGGGGCTAGCTTCGAGGGCCTATCCACAAGAGTGGAAAGGAAAGTGTACGCTATGATGCTGATGGCCGGGGGCTCATACTGGCGCAGAAGTGGAAATCGCGAGCAGGGCCAGTCTTTGCATCAGGCCATGCAGGCGGCTGCCTGATGTGCCAGCCTCCATGGGGGCAGGTGTGAATGGGGGTGTAAACGAGGTGGGAATGGGAGGCAAAATGAACTTGCAGGATTAAAAGAAGGGCCTTTAATCCTGCAAGTTCATTTTGACATTTCAAAGATACATGGCCTGATGCAAAGACCAGCTTTTTGCTTTTGACTTTACATGCTGGAATTTGTAGGCCCATATTTAGCAAGGGAAACATGAAACTACAAATCCAATCATGCAACAAGAAAAGCCAGGAATGGCTCTAAGTGGCTGACATGGCAGCTATGCATTTGGACATCAAGTAGTGGCAGGAAGTTTGGAAATGGAAGCAAGGGTCTGACTGGGCAACAGGATAGGAAGACGACCATTAAATGCAGCACGAGGCATATTGGACTGAAACCAATGTTTTGGAGACTAGTTAGTGATGCAGTGATTGGAAGCATTGGTGCATGTATGCATTAAAACAACTTCATTTATAGCACAGAAATCCCTCCTTTGTCGTGTTTGAAAATGCTGCCATAGTCGCTGGTATAGAAGTCTGCTAAGTAGGCTCGCAGTGTGCACCCCCTCAACCGAAAACTCAGTGGCATTCCTTTTATAAATGACTGTGCATTGTAAGGGCATGTGGGCATTGCCCCCACCAAACACCTGTGAGGACGCTTGTATCAGAGTATTGTCAAGCAATACGATTTACCCATACATTTTACCTCTCTCCATCTTACTATTCTTACGTTTTGTTGGTGCAGGAGGCATATTTGTATAGTGAACTGTAGATTTGAAGTCGTACTAACATGCCTCTTTTTATAAACATTGTTCAAGAGAATGATTAACATATTTATGTTTGTAAATAATGCATTGAATGTTAGGAATATTCTGCAGGGAAGATTGGACAGGTGTAATTAGTTTATGATTCTAACCATAGCCCACCCTGAATCACGCCCTCAAAATACTATAGTGAGAGGGTCTGTGCTGATCTGCACCCAATTTATGTTGTCATTTTTGTTGGGGACAGGGGCGCCAACAATGCTTCCTGCCTGGGGTGCAATCTGGTGTAAAACAGGCCCTGATCGCGAGACCCTCCCTGGCAACACGAATGGGTGGGGAAGATGTGGAACTTCGCAGCACTAGAGTGGGTGATTTACTCACTACAAGGGGATCACCAGGGCTTCCTTGCAGACTGGTCAAGGGAAGGGTGTTGGGATATCTCCAGCTAAGGGGAAGAACGGCATGGTGCCCGAGGAGAATGAGACTACTGGGCTTAATCTAAGGGAGCAAGTGGAATAAGCAGAGGGTCGGTGGTTGGCAAATCCAGTGGGAAAGGGGGAAACTGGACATGCCATCTGAGGCGAAATGGACAAGAAGCCGACTTCGGAACTCGGGGGGGGGGGGGGTGCAGGAGAGGCATGTTGTTAAATGTTCTTGTTGGAAATTCTATAAAAAATCACTTTAAAAATAAATACATGTAGTGAGTCTTACAGACAGATCTGTGCTCATCCATGCGAAGTACAAGACATTGTGTACCTGTTGCATTATTCTATGAGTTATGTTAAACACTGCTGTTTAGATGTAAGAGAATATCTCTGTATACCGACTGCTTCCCAAATTAGCATCAAATGAGGTAGAGGTTTATACATAAAATAAAAGGAAATGTGTGCATGTCTAGTATAGCAACTTATAGTGAGGTAAGTGCAGCACAAATTCATTAATCAGAAGAATAGAATGTTCATCAGTATATCTAGTATAGCAACTCATAAGATACAAAAGAGTAGAAAAACATAGATCCATCAATATATTTTATATCAATTTCGGTACAACAACTCATTCCAAGATATCACTATATCAACTCAGTTCAAGGTAAGTGTCAACACAAAGGATCATTCGTCAGGCAAATAGAAGGACAAGAGTTCATCAGTGTGTGAGGATATATCTCAAGTCTGTGGGTGGTACAAATGCATACAAGTTTGTTTTTCTTTTCTAAAGTAAAAGTGCTTTTCTTTTTGCTGGCATTTATACGGTAGTGGCCATGTAGTTATGGTTAAGTTGCTGTTTCCATAGGAAGAGCACTTTTTGGGTGGCTTATAACTTCGCTCTCCCTGGACGGATCCTCACCAAACTTTGCAAAAAAAAGTATTTGGGTCACTCTGAATTTTTTTGCAAAGTTTGGTGAGGATTCGTCCAGGGGGGGCAAAGTTATAGGGGGGGTCCCAAAACTTTTTTTTTTTCCCATAGACTAAATGGGAAAAAAAATTTGCTCGCGCCTACAGCCCAAACCGCTGGACGGATTTCCACCAAATTTGGACCAGGAGCAGCGGCTTGGTCCCGAAAGCGTACTTTTGCTAATTTGGTGAAAATCCGTCCAGTAGTTTTTTTTTAAATGACCAAAAAGTAGGTAAAAAAAAATAGTGATATCTGTGTTCGGTTCGCGGACACACTTCCCTGTTCGCTCCGCGGACAGTGTCCTGATTGGCCAATCGTCTTGCGTGATGTTTGCGGACATGCAACGTGTTCGCTGATTGGACGGCATGGAGCGTGAAGCGCGTCAGATTTTTCGGTAGCGCCCGCCATCTTGGATTCGCGGACCGCCGCGGACAGCGCGGTGAAACTTTGTTCAAAATGTGTATTTTGTAGAGTGTGTTGGTGTGTAGGAGTGTTTGGGGAGGGTGGGAGTGTATGAGATAGGATGAAAGTTGTGTTTTTTATGTGTTAGACGTTCTTTTTGTGTTCGATTTGTTTGCGGACATCACAGGTGTTCTGAAATGTTCTAAATAAACTGACTGGGGGGTGTTCTAAGGACTCAATATGTGTCCGTTTTGTTCGCAAGCAAAGTGAAACTGTTCTAAGAACACTCGCGGTGTCCGGGGAGTGTTCGTAGGGGGTGTCCTGAGGACGCTGTCCGTATTGTTCTCTGTCAAGTTGAATGTGTTCTAAGAACACCCGCGGTGTCCTGAAATGTTCGCAAATAAACAAAATGGGGGTGTTCTGAAGACGTTTTTGAGAACACTCCCGGTGTCCTGAAATGTTCGTAGGGGGTGTCCTGAGGACGCTGTCCGTATTGTTCTCTGTCAAGTTGAATGTGTTCTAAGAACACCCGCGGTGTCCTGAAATGTTCGCAAATAAACAAAATGGGGGTGTTCTGAAGACGCTTCTAAGAACACTCGCGGTGTCCGGGGAGTGTTCGTAGGGGGTGTCCTGAGGACGCTGTCCGTATTGTTCTCTGTCAAGTTGAATGTGTCCTAAGAACACTTGCGGTGTCCTGAAATGTTCGCAAATAAACAAGATGGTGATGTTCTCAAGACGCTTCTAAGAACACTCCCGGTGTCCTGGAATGTTCGTAGGGGGTGTCCTGAGGACGCTGTCCGTATTGTTCTCTGTCAAGTTGAATGTGTTCTAAGAACACCCGCGGTGTCCTGAAATGTTCGCAAATAAACAAATTGGGGGTGTTCTGAAGACGCTTCTAAGAACACTTGCGTTGTCCGTGGAGTGTTCGTAGGGGGTGTCCTGAGGACGCTGTCCGTATTGTTCTCTGTCTAGTTGAGTGTGTCCTAAGAATACTCGCGGTGTCCTGAAATGTTCGCAAATGAACAAAATGGGGGTGTTCTGAAGACGCTTCTAAGAACACTTGCGGTGTCCTGGAATGTTCGTAGGGGGTGTCCTTAGGACGCTGTCCGTATTGTTCGTTGTCAAGTTGAAAGTGTTCTAAGAACTATTGCGTCGTTCTGAAATGTTCGTAGGGGGTGTCCTGAAAACGGTGTCCGTATTGTTCGCTGGCAAGTTCAAAGTGTTCTAAGAACACTCACATTGTTCGCGGACATTAAAAGTTTCCCATAGATCATAGTTGAAATGTTTGACTCTATGGATGTGATATGCTGCGGTGGTTGTTGCCAGGGCATATCACATTCATATTTGCTTATAACTTTGGGTGAAAAACAAATGTATAAGGAACAAAGGTATTATACTATGGATGTGATATGCTTCTATGGTTGTCCTTATATGGCTGTCCTTATTATTGTATACTTACTGTTTGGTCTAGTAATGGGAGTCCATGTTTTTCTTCTTCATTTCTGTGATAAAAGAAAATAGCATGTTAGTATTAGTATTTTGTAATGATTTATTACATTGTATAAGCAAATATACTTTTATTTTTTTTCAACTCTCATATTTAGTAGAGTACAAATCAGAGTACTGTGCAATTTGCTCAGTTTCTGTATTTGTTGCTAAAATCATTGGGTCTGTGGGAGAAAAAAAAAATCCATGTTTTTCTGTTATGCTACAGTTTATTTGTTTGTTTGTTTTCAATGTTCACTTTTTGTTTCTGGCTAATGCTTTATACTTTGCTTTGTTGTATTTTTTTTGGAGCAGTAACAGATTCTTCATTTGTTTTGATATTATAAAATTTTGGAGCAGTTAGATACCAATTGGCGTATTCTAACTGTCTATTTTTTTAATATATTTTAGTGGTTTTGATTTATCTATTTGGATATTGTTAAATTCTGGGACAGTTAGATACCAATTGGCGTATTCTAACTGTGTATTTTTTGGCCTAATTTAGTGGTATTCATTTATCTGATTAGTTGTTGTAGAATCTTTGAGCTGTTAGATAGCTTTTGGAGTATTCTAACAGTTTATATTATTTTAACACAAATTTATAATTTTGGGACAGTTAGATACCAATTGGCGTATTCTAACAGTGTATTTTTTGGTCTAATTTAGTGGTATTCATTTATCTGATTAGTTGTTGTAGAATCTTTGAGCAGTTAGATAGCTTTTGGAGTATTCTAACAGTTTATATTTTTTTAACACAAATTTACTTAAAGGTTTAAATACAGTTTATTTATCAAATTTTGGTTTTAAGAACATCAAATAAGCGTTTGTAAGATTTGCTGGTAATCTCTGCTTTAGAGTAATGGTACTATCATTACGTTCAAACCATCCACATTTCTTTTTTATATATGCCGTGTAGTGCCCTGAATTGGTTGTGGCTCCTGCGTGGTAGATTATACCTATTGTTGTGAAGGTTTTCTTACCAAGTGATATTTGACTATGTGTGAATCCAGTCAGCTTGCAGTTGTTTTTGGTACCATCTGCATTGTAACGTAGAAGCATTAGTATTACGTATTTACTATGTGTTTGTATTACTAATGTGGAGCGATTATCTGAATTGCAGGTAGAGCATAATCTACCATGGTTTGCATTTTGTACAAGTTGCTGAAATGGAATGGATTCACAATTTGGTATTGATATATATATGAAGCGTACATTGGGAATTTCTTCTTGTGTCACATTGTTGCACAGAGTGCATGTATGTTTCCACATGTATGAAATCTGGAAGATTTCATTTATAGGTATGTTTTTGTTTTCCAGTACTAATAGTAAGTACATTAGAAATTCTTGTGGATCTTCCTGTGAGTTTATAGTGAATTTCACCATTCCAGCACAGTAGTCCAATTGTCGTCTTATTCCAAAAACACTATAGGTGTTGTCAGGATTGTTTGCTGCATTTCTGTGAAGTACTAACATTTGCAAACACAAAGGGTCTGTACTGTGTAAGTAAATGTTGTCAACAATTGGTGGTAATTGAAATAGAATATTCATTGCTACATTTGCATAGCAACTTACACCAACTATATTTGAGAATTTAAATGGTCCAGGTAGTTCTGTATCTAACTGCTTTTTTTGGAGTTTGTCTTCCTTCTTTAAAGAAGTACCTGGTTTACTTTCTCTAATTGATTCTTTTTTGTTTGTGGTACTTGATGAAGTATTAGTTTCTTTTACTCTCTTTGGAGGATTTGCAGTGACGTCCTGTTGCATTTCTGTTTGATTTAGTTTTCTTTTACAACGTTTTAGTTTTTGTGGAACAGAATATGTGTTTAGATGGGGAGTGTATAGTGAGCGAAGTCTATTATATTCTAAAATGCAAGGAATATCAACGTGTACTTTGCTTGCATCAAAGTTGATTAGAAATAGACCGTCAAGTGTATGTAAGCGTGATAGTGCTACGTAGCTCATGCCTTCTTTAAAGACTGTGTTACCAATATCTATCATTGCTTTGTCAAGGGTAAGACCTTGTGATTTATGAATCGTGACTGCGTATGCAAGAGTTAGAGAAAATTGTTCTCTGCGTACATACATATCTTTGAAGAGAAGGAATCTAGCTGTTGAGCGTCCTATCCGTTTTACTTCTGAAAGTTTGTCAAAGAGTATATTGACAAACTGAATTTTGTTGTCACGTGGGTATGTTTGAAAGCCAACAACTGTACCCAGTGCTCCATTAACTAGTCCTTGGTCCACGTCAAGGTTACGTTTAAGCATTACTCTGCAATTTAAGGATAATTTTAACATCTTTTCTAAGCCTGCTGTGTTTGAGATTGATTTTTCTAAATTATTTAGTCTTGTTGTGGCTTGGTCACACATGGGTAGTGTCATACCATGTACATCTAGTTTGTCTGTGGCGCTAATTTCCATTATTGGTTGCATTTCTTTACTTAACATTATTTCATTGAATTTGAGACAGCTTGCAAGAGTTGGCATTAAGGCCATACAATTGACACTTCTGTGGGCTAATTGTTCCATAACATCTGTAGCACATACATCATCGCCATAAAGTGCATTAATGTGCCGGGTTTTCAATGTTGCTTCTGCTTCTTTAGAAAGTATACCAACTCTCAAACTTTTTAAAATGTTGGCATAAGTTAGATCTGCAGATTGGCGCATGTTTTCTGTTAATTCTCTGTATTTGAAATGTTGCCAAAGGTTGACATTTCCAATGCTGCCAACAGTTTTACGGCAGAGTTTGTGCCCTAATGTTTTAAAAATAGGTTCACCTTTTACTGGTGTTAATTGAAGCAGATCTCCAAAAACAATAATGTGTTTTCCTGCAAAGAGCTCTTCATAGTCTGGTTTGAGTACTTCTTGTAATCTGAGGTGAATCAAAGCTAACATCAGGTTGGAGACCATGCTCACTTCATCTATTAGTAGCATTTTCATTTGTTTCAATACTCTGCGTAATTCCATTGCAGCTTCTGCAGAAAGTTTGTAATAGTCTAATTTGTTCTGGTGTTCTACTGGTAATAGTAGTAATTGGTGTAATGTAACACCACCTATGTTGTAGGCAGCTAAACCTGTGGGGGCAGTGACAACAGCTGACAGTTTGTTGTTTGTCAATTGTTGAAGGAACTTACTAATGATTTTGATTAGGAATGTTTTGCCAGAACCAGCTTCACCACTGACGTACAGTAGTATAGGTTTATAATTATGGCAGGAACATTCTTTATTTTCATGTTTTACACCATGTGCAATTTGTTTTGTTACTTCTTGAAAAATGCTACTTTGCTCATTGTTTAGTTTTGATTGTAGTATAGTTAAGTCTTCCTTATCTTCATACTGACACATGGTGTTTTCTACTTCTATCATAGCTAATTCTGCCTCATTTGTTATTAGTGGTTCTCAAGTGGTTCTTGGCTTCCTGTTACAGAAGGTTGACTACTGTCAGGAGTATCCTTATCTAGTTGGGCTTGGAGTTCTTCTTCATGTTGCTTTTCATTGTGCAACATTGTTTTGTACTGTGTAAAGTTTACATCAGTTATAGTGCTTTCATTTGCTTTGAAAGCATCCTCATATGAGTCATAGTTATCTAGTAATTGTTCTTCTTTTCTCCATGGTTTGAAGAGTTGTAGCAGGGACATGTAATATACTTCTTTATGTTGAGGAGTCTTCAATGACAATTTGATATGATTAATTAAATTTGGTTTAGTGAGTTTAACTAAGCTGCCTTCACAGTCTGTCACTCTATATTTACCTTTTTTTTCATCAGGTTTCATATTATTTTTGTATGTGTAGTTTTGGGCTATTTGGTATAGACACATGTTTTCCAAAGTATTACTTCTGTTTGGGTAGTATGTGTCCAATAAATAGTTTTTTTAAATTTCTTGGCTGTTGGGATCATGTTTGGCTATTGTTTCTATATCTTCATATGATTTTAGAACTCTTTTTCTAGATTTAGCTGGACCAAGACTTAGCCATACTATATTTTCAGATTTACCATACAATGAAGTACCAGTTAAACGATCAGCTGCTTCATAAGATCCACATTCTCTATGGGTGAGCATTTTTATGCCCAAGCTGTATAATTTCTGAGATACTGTTTTATCTGATGACAGGTCATTCCAGAGGTCTTGGAGCTCTGTCTTTTCTGCTTTAGTTAAGTATGCTGTGACATATCGTGCAACTGCAGTAGAATTGTCTGCAATGTACTGCACATCTATGTTTGCATTCCATAAGTGGGCAATGATTGCATTATAATCATTGATATATTTTTCTTCTTATTTTCTTTTTATGTAATACATATTTTTAGGTGACTTACCTTTAACACTATGTCTAACTGAAGACATGAGGTTGTTTACTTGACCTGTATTTGTAACTGGTCTAGGGAAATCAAATCGGCATTTGGTGTAGTATTTGCCTTTGTTTTTGTATTTGCGACGACAATATTTTCCACATTTGTGTCTTTGAAATTGTAAAAGTTGTGCACGAAGATCACTATTTGTGGCTTCTGTTGGAATTTCACAAGTGACATATTTTTCAATAAACTGTAAAACAGTGGCATCACTGTCTTGACCAAATTTAGGAGCATCTTTAATCCATAAAAGCATGTGGATATGTGGTGCTCCTCTGGCTTGGTATTCTTTTCTCCAAAAGAAGTGTTGCACTTCTCCAAGGGGAGGAACAGTTTTATTACAAATAAAATGTAGCATAGCAATGAAGCGATGGTGAAAATATCTTGAAACATTAACAGGATCCAAAGAACAAAGTTCTCCAGGTGTTAGAATATCTATGTTTGTTTTGTTTTTATTTGATATGCGTAGGAAATCATGTGAATCTTCCCATGCATATTCTGCACAACTTAATGTAACAAACCAAGTGGGTGGGCCAAGGTTTCTGATCATACAACGTACATCTCCATGACGTCGAAACCAGTACTCTTTAGTACCACGCATATTTGCTAATAGATTTGTAATATTTGATTGTAAAACCTCATCCTTTTGTTGCACTTTCTCTAATAATTGTGTAGCTGTCATATTTTGAAAGTGTGATCCTGATTTTAATATGTGTGCAACTCCGTAACATAAAGTTGCTAGTTCACTTTCAAAGAGTAGGTGGAATATGTATTCCACATTTTGTCTAAATCTGGGATCTTCAGAATACATCCGTAATGAGCGGTATTCTGAAGCTGATATTTGAATAGGTCTATCATCATACCTTCCTCCTTTGCCAGTAGGAAAGAGTAGAGGAAAAGCACGTGCTTCTATACTTTTTTCCCATATACTGATTGGCGATCCTTTTGTTTGACGCATTTGGTAAGTTTCCAGTACATCTTGTACGGTGTCATTACAGTGCAAAGGATGAATTGTATAATGGTCTAAAGTATTTGATATTGTAGCAGGATCTAGTAGCTCAAATTGACCAGCTTCTTGTGTTTCTTGAATTATTTCAGTTGTATCGTTCAAGTTTTCTTCAATATTAATTTCTTTGTAATATTCATTATTCTCTTTAAGATATTGGAAGGCTTGTCTAACTTTATATAAATCTACCAGCTGTTGCCATATTTTTTTGTCTTTTGTAGGTACTCCATTTACTAATATAATTAAAGATTGCTGCATTGGACGTTGCACTCCTAGAGTATGCACATTTTCTTTTAGATTTAATGGTAAATAAACTACTTTTCCACAAATGCCTTTTACCAATTCAGAGGGAGGTAATTTTGCTGTTTTTGGTTGAAGGTGTATTATTGCTTGAAATGGGTGTACTGTTTGAATTATGATCCTCTCATATAAATTAAGTTGTTGTAGAGGTTTTGGTACTGGGTATAATTCCAAATTATTTGTGATAGAACGTGAAGGAGTTTGGTTGTTGTCAAGTTTTGTAGTGCAATAACTGCAAAGTATTAAGGGCTCAGTTATTTCATATTTGTTTTCTGCTACAAGGTAGAGAGCTAATTCAAACCATTTAGAATCTTCATTGTCTTCTATTTTGTATGATAGATCCACAGTTTTTGTGTTACTTTTATAAAAAATTCTACGGCAACATACACATACATGGTTTTGTACTTCAGCTGATGTACTTTTAAATTTTAGTATTTCTTTTTTGTATGTGTTTAGCAAGGTTGCCATGTGTAGAATTGTTGCTTATTTGGTTTAAAGCTATTTCATTCTGTAAATGGCTTTCACTTCCAAAATGTTTTTTCTGGATATAGTGAATTTCTTCAAGTAGGTCTTTTGCTGTACCATGTAGAAGGATGTTATTTAACTTTGCTAGTGCTAAATCAGGACTTTTAGCATAGTATATTATATAGACTAGATTTCTTATAGTTGAATGATGTGTTGATATCCTTTTGATATCATGGAAAGTGGTTTTACAAGTAGGTCCTGTAATGCAGGCCAATGAATGTCCTTGTAGTCCTGTGTACTTGCGCACTGGACAGGTATCTATATTTTGCAGTAATTCAATTTTGATTTTGTCTTTGCTTTTTACATATTTATTGAGGAATTGGCGTAAAGATTTGAAACATTGTTTGGGAATGTTACACATTGACGTGCATGGCCATTTGTACACTAGACGTTCTGATTCAGTTGAATGGAGGGGTAATCCTAAGTTTTCAGGGCATATTTTTGTAAGGAGTACTTCTTGTTCCATTATGGTATTATTCACTTTTTCATAACCTCGACCACTGCTATTTATGGCAATTGTATTTGTTTGCTTTTGTTTGTACGCTTCTTCATTAAAATATGGTTCTGTGCTCGTAGTGTGATTCCATTCACCTCCGCAGATACTTAAGAAGTTCTTTCTGTTGACATTTCGCTTATTGAGAAGTCTTTTTTGTAATTTAGTTATTAGTTTTGTTAGTGGTTTCATTTTGTTTAACAGTAAAATAAATAAATTTCTTTTGAGAAGAATTGCACTGTTCATCAACGCTTCTAAGATTAATTTCCTATGATAGGTTTTAAGCTTTGAACCTGATTTCTCTCCTGTTTTTATAAGATTTTGAAGGACTTTGTGACGGTATATTTTGGCTAAAATACTTTTCTTGGTATGCTTACTTTGCACTATATTAAAATTTGAAGAAGTAGTTTTATCTGTACTGATAGCTGATTTTCTGTTAATTGTTTTTTGGTTTGTTTTACATTTTGATAGAGGAAGCAAAGTTGTTGTACTTGAAACTTCTTGTGTTTCACTAAATGATTGTATTAGCTGTTTTGTTTAAACTTTTTTTACAAATTCTGCTAGAGATGGATGCTTATGTTGGACACCTTTATTTTCATTTGCTCTACTTTTGCGTTGCTTTCTACGGACTTGACTTTTGGTAGGCATTCTTTAGGGTCTGTTGAAAAAAATAAAGAAGAAATGGGTTGGGGTGTTCTGGAATGTATGTGTGCTGTGTGCATGAGTGTTTGAGTAAGATGATAAAGATGTATGTAATGGTGTGTGATTGTGCATTGGGAACTAAAACTAGTAGGGATAGGTATTCTTGAATTTATGTGTTACTAAACTGGGGTTCAGATGACAAAAAAAAAGTAAGCTAGTGGTGTGGAAAAATACAAATAGTAAATCTAATGTATACAATTAAAACAGTTGTTTGTTCTATAATATGAAAATTGTAGTGGTTCAGTTGGGTAATTTGTGTGTCCAAAAATAGAAATTTGTGGGCCATTCTGGCTGTAAATCGCTGTTTAAGACATGGACATTTTTGGACAAAATGGTACAAAATCTCTATTTTTTTAAACCAAAATAGCTCATATTAATGTTATAGTATATTTGATTAATAATACAAATATTATGGTGATATTTTACTTACTTTTTTTTAAAATTAACAGGTAACTTCTTAGTTTTTCTTTCTTCTTCGAATTCGGCTGCTTCTTTTCAGGAAACTGGTCTTCACTGCAATTGTAAAAGCTTCAAATTAGTAACTTTGTTTGTATATAGCACTGTTTTTAATTTAGATATTGATTTTTTTAATTGAAATCCTCAGTGCCTTCTGTAAAACCATTAAACTAATTTATTTACATAAGATACATTGCATCAGTTCAGTACATATGATATGTTCTTAATGAACAAATTGTATTGAATGACTAACTGTAGCAAAAAAAATATATCTTTACTATGTCTTGTGAAATTTATAATATATTAGTGAATACCACTATTTCTGTAAGTAAACTGTTCTAGGTAATAGCGCCTCAATGTCATGTCTAATTTAAAGTAATTAAGTAAATAAATAAATAAAAACAAAAAATATGAAATTGTATAAGTATTTTTATAAAGGTTTAAACATAGATTGTGTTTGCATGCAATTTTGTTTGAATATATGTAGTCTATATATTTCATTTAAAAAATGTTAGTTTAACATGATTTGAGTGTGTGTGTATAAAGAAAGTAAATAGTATAAAGGTTTATAAGTGATAGTTGATTTTAGGAAATTGAAAAAAGTACAGTAAATTCATTTTACAGATTTTACAAGGTAAAAGTCTGTTTGAAAATGTGTTCATCTACTATACAGAAAATATGCATACCTGAAGTTTGTGTTCATGCATATGGATATGCATGGAGCTGCAAGTAGAAATCTTGAAGACTTGTACAGTATTTCTGGTAGATGGTGCTTGCCAATGATATGACACTTGTACTCAGAGAGATTCAGAGTACATTTGCAGTGCTGATCTATGATGATGCAGTTAGATGTAGAGGTCTTGAATGTGATTGGTGCATGGTCATGTGATTTTTGAGGTACATCCAATGAGGGAATGGCAGAGAGAGTGTAGTGGAAATGGTAGAAGGGCTGTTCATGTTACGATATGTCCGCGGACATGGCGGTAGTTCGCGGACATCGGGAGTTACATCCGGGGATTTTTGGGTTCAGAAGTCATGCAAATGAGAATAAGCACTGAAAGGGATTGGTCAGGAAAGTTTGGTGGGTGTGTTGTGCCAGGAGAGATTTTCTCAGATACTCTTTTTGCTGAGAGAACAAAAGATAGCTATGGCTGTGTGTTTCAGAAAACAGATTGTTTGGATTTTAGGAGATTCGTGGATACATTGGTTGAAGGTGCATACAGAAAGCTGTGGAGTAGCTGTAGATCTTGGATTCCCACATGTGGAAGCACACTGGCATGGAGTACGTGGAATGAAGTGGTTGGACTTGCTACCTCTCTGTGCTACTTTGGAGACAGAGCAACATCCAGACATAATTGTAATTCATTGTGGAGGGAACAGTTTAGGACATGTGACTGGAATTTTTTTGCAATTTGCTATGAAAGAAGGACTTAGGAAGGTTATCGACATGTTTCCTAATTCTCAAGTGATATTTTCACGGATTGCGCAGAGACAAATGTGGCTTTGTTCTTCTTCATTTGGTCCACAAATGGAAAAAGCAAGGCGCAATGTTAATAAGGCTGTTTGTGCCTTTCTAAGAGATTTTGGCATGTCTTCTTTTCACAATGAAAATATTATGTTTTGTAGTACATACATCCATCTTACTTATGCTGGCAATCAGATTTTTCTGAGAAATGTACAAAATGCATTGCGACCTTTTTTGGAATTACAACAACGATTTTGAAGTAGATGTTAAGCATTTACAATTTTTGACTTACAAACACCACCCAAAGGCTCTTTTCAGAGCCACCACTTCTTTCCAGAGAAAATTACAATGTTTGTGATGGAGTAGCAACCCAATTTTTTTAATGTTCGCGAACTGTCCACGGACTTCTAAAAAATACAAAGAGCCCTGCTTCATTTATTTTCACTTCTATTTTTTAACTGGGAAAGGCGGCTCTGAAAGGAGCCTTATTTTTTTTTGATTTTTTTAATTTTGTATTTTTTTTGGTTTTTCAGACACGACACACTAGGAGAGGAGGGTAAAGGAGGGTAAAGGGGGGACACCAACCACAGGGATAAGAAAGGGCGAGCTGAGAGAGGAAGATGTAGAGTGGGTTTTATTTGGGTAGTGAGCAGGTCTTCTCGTGCTCTGAGATGATAGTCTCAAAAGCACTCCGAAGTCGCTCCCCCCTGCAGAGTACTGTGTCACAGTACATACATAAAACTGTGACCATCGAAAGGTAAGGGTCATCAGCATTCTGTATGGCCTTTGAGGCAGCTTGAGGAAGACGCTGTCCCACAGAGGTGGTCCTTGTGGTGACAGGATCAGAAACAGAGGATGAAGTAGAGGAAATCAACCTGCTACGTTCTTCGCAAGGTACAACCCTGCGAATAGCCCCAGAGTGAAATGACCTCAGGTGTCGCTTCATAGTAGTGGTCACAAAGCTGTACTTACCGTGCTTCCCGCGACTGAGTATCATTTTGCACTCATTGCAGGTAACATGGTTCGCATGTTACCTGCGAAGAGGATGATGAGAATGAGGTAGAGGAAAACCCTACTACCCGCACTAGGCATGAGTCTTGGGTGTGGCGGTTATTTACCATTCATGGTAATGTTCCTAAGGCTCGTGCGAACCATGTCATCTTTGATGTCCTGGGTGTTAGGCTTAGCAGTGCACGGTGGTGGCGCGAGTTATGGTTGCTTAGCTTACCATAACTGGCGAATTTCAAGGGTTTTTCGGTTTTACTTGGAACCATAACGTCCCTTTAACAAAGTTTTTTCACTAAATTTCATAGGTTTTTAGTAGCGCAACTTAACCATAACGTCCCTTTAACAAAGTTTTTTTCACTGATATATATATATATATATATATATATATATATATATATATATATATACACTGAAAAAACATTGTTAAAGGGACTTTATGGTTAAGTTGCGCTACTCAAAACCTATGGAATTCAATGGAGAAACGTTGTTACAGGGACATTAATTCGCGCTACCACTGTGCACTGCAAGGACTAACACCCATGACATCAAATATGACATCACAAATGTCATTGATGACATGACTGATGACATCACATGTGTGGCTCCCTCTTTTTTATTCAGTGACATATGTACACCAGGTGCTTTTCTTCACTTGGAGTCAGGAGCTAAAAATGGAAAAGGTACTATATCTGTTGACCTTACCCTTCTCATATGTTCTTACACTACTCTCCTTAGGATTGAATCACATCATATGATACATAAACATAGGGGAAGAAGCAGGCCTAAAACAGCAATCATTTCTGTGCATGAAGATAAGCAGTTAGGTTATGAACACTTTCTGGTAGTACGGCTACTTTTTTGCTTACTTTACTTTCCTTTTTTCTCCCAAATTTCTATAGGTTGTGGTCTCTTTATGTTTTGTGTATAGTAGTACAATTATGTAGTAAGAGAGGCATTCTTAGCTACCTACTTATTACATGTTTCACGGTGCACAAAACTCTGAAATGAAAGCATTCATCATTGTACGATGCAACATGCGAAAATTTTGATTATTGCATCTGTATGATGCATGCTGTAGACAATGACTACGTTTCTACATGACAGTGTTCATGTACTGGAAAGAACTGTGTAATGCAATGGTGTTTATAGCAATGCATTGCTTAATGAACTATTTATCTCATGATAGTTCTTTCAATGATGTCTGATAGTTTTCTGCTAACATTACAATGACAATCCCTTGTGGAGGCTTTTTATGAAAACTATATACACATGTGATGTCATCAGTCATGTCATCAATGATATTTGTGATGTCATCTTTGATGTCATGGGTGTTAGTCCTTATAGTGCACTGTGGTAGCGCAAGTTATGTTTGCTTCGCTTACCATAACTTGCGAATTTCTGGGGTTTTTCAGTTTTACCTGTGACCATAACGTCCCTGTAACAACGTTTTTCCATTGAATTGCATAGGTTCTGAGTAGCGCAACTTAACCATAGCGTCCCTTTAACGTTTTTTCAGTGAATTTCATTGATTTTTAGCAGGATACCCTTAGTTTGTAAAGATGTACTGTGCAACATAGTGAAGCTGCTGGCACCTTGTTAATTCGCAGAGCAGTCGCGGACTATGCATCTGGTTGAAGACATCCGGTGGCACCAAACCTTCTCAGGAAGGCAGGTGCTCTCTTACATAGTGGTACCAATCACCAAACACAAGGAACATATACAAACAGCACTATGTGCAAGAATTGCAGGGGAAAATAGAGTAGGTCTGCAAATTGTGTACTTATGAAGCAAACAGGACAAATGCATAGGGAGTACACCATAACGCAATGTACCAACAACAGAAGTGACGTCTCCTTTCAACAATCTTACCGCACTGCTACTGTACATGGGAACAAAGAACGAACGGCCAGAGTATGGACTAGAAAGTACTAAGACCAGAACGGCACTACAATGTAGTAAGCACACTAAACTTTGTATAATAATTGCAGAGGTGCTGCAGTATACAATAGTAGAGAAGCATAACGTTTCTTTTTTTACGCAGAAATGGCAAGGATCTTAGAATGGCTGGAAGAAAATTTCCCTCATGAGGCAATGACTTACATTACTAACCCCATTTATACTCACAGTAGTATGAAGCGTAAATTATGAAATATCTATTGCTGCATGTACACCAAACACATTTTCTTTTCTGTAAGAGAACATATTGGAAAGGAAAGCATGGCAGCATAAGCAGCAACCCTTCCACAACAGCATACAGGCATAGGAAAGGAAAGAAACTCTGTGCATAAGAAAATGGACAGCCTGGAAGCCAAAGTGGAAAAATTGGTGAGCAATTGTGCCACCTTGAAGGTAGCATACAAGGGTATATTTTGGACAAAATAAAACAGCACTGGCACACCTGTACGTGTACCCCTTCCCCATGTCAGAGCGTGCCATCCCCTCAAAATCCGTGTGATGGGAGACATTACGGTGAAACCTCAATCTCTTCCTCCCCTCAAAACCAACTTGTGCAAATCCCCATTTCCCCACAATAAGAATCCACTTCTGCTACCCCTTCCCTTTCCTAATGGTGCGTATGAATGTATACAAGTAAACGTTAATAATCAAAATGTTGCTGAGTGTATGTGTGGTATTGTTTTTTTGTTGAAATGCCGTTCTGACTCAGCGGTACAGTCCTCGTTGGAATGACCGCAATTAAGAAAAAGGTAGGAGCTACACCCCAGTAAATCAGGGACAGTCCTTCTTCCCTCTCCAGAGGCGTTGCTAGGGGGGGCTAAGCGGGCTAAAGCCCCTGGTCTTTTGGTTGTAGCCCCGGATAGAATCTCAGGAGCTACAACCAAAAGGCTAGCTAGCCCCCAGTCCCGACAGTTCCGACATTAGCGTAGCCCCGGGTCTTTTCCAGACCTAGCAACACCCCTGCCCCTCTCCACTGTTCTTCTTACAGCACTCCCTCATTGAGGACTGTGAAATATTCACACATGCATGCAGCAATCACAGCCAAGAAGTCTGCATCCAACACTATCTTTTCTGTACAGCACTCCATATTTACCGATCAACACTCTGAGTACACGTCGCGTGTGCTTCCAAAGCACCTTCCGTACAAAGGTGTGGGAAAAAAACCACGATTTCAGCATCCAAACTCGTCCAGAGCGGCCCCCATCCCGCCTTTGACCATGCACACAAGAGTCTACTGCTTGCCGACACCCATCAAAACATAATGGAGCCATGCAGGAGAACACGTGGCCAGAAACCACAATCCACAAGCGTAACATACCCACTTCCATTCACAAAGTATTATGTCACTGGCAACCAAACAGCACAATCGTCACAACATTGGGCCTACTCACAGGAACCTACACAAACCAGAATGTCCAAGGACATAGAACCTTCACTTCAACCCTACCCTCTTCTATACTGACAGTGTTCCAACACTACATCCAGTGGGCAGACTGCAAGACTTTTGACTGCACAATCTCCAGCCATACACCGAAAACCGTAGGATGTTCTAACAATGACCACACCTATGTAACCAACAATGTATGCATGTCAGCGCACTTCTGGTGCTCTATGAAGAGTAAAATGTGCTCCACAACCATTCTGTGAAGGTGACCACCCTCAGAGATGCAATCAAAACTGCATTGCTGCGGTGGGTGTGGTGAAGGCCTTGGCTTTCCGGTGCATGGGCTACGGCCTTTGGCCATGCACCCAATAGTCTAGGCCTTCGCCACACCCACTGCAACGTAATCCAGCCATGCATGACAACATGTCACCAAGTACCATAATCCACACACATACAACAGCCACCGGCACTCCTACCCAAGCTCTGCACCGTTATACAGCTATGCATAGAAAAAAAATCACCTTCTACCACAATCTACAAACGTAACAAAGCCTCCGGCACCCATACCCACTTTCATTCACATACGATGGTGTTACTGCCAATCGAACCAACCAACCGTATATGCATGTCAGCTGACGTCTGGTGCTCTATGAAGTCTACAATGTGCTCCACAACCATTCTGCAAAGGTGAGGAGTCTCTGACACATCCAGTCTAAACTGCATTGCTGCGGTGGGTGTGGGCTAGGCCTAGACTATTGGGTGCATGGCCTACGGCCTACAGCCTTTGGCCCTGCACCCAATAGTCAGGCCTTGCCCACACCCACTGCAACATAATGCAGCCATGCATGGCATCATGTGCTCACGTACCACACTGCATACATGTACCACAGCCACTGTCACTACTACCCAACCCTCAGGCCTAGACTATTGGGTGCAGAGCCTACGGCCTTTGGCCATGCACCCAATAGTCTATACCTTGCCCACACCAACCGCAACTTAATGCAGCCATGCATGGCATCATGTGCTCACATACTACACTGCACACACTTACCACTGTACGCACTCTAATCAGTACACAAAAGAAAGACATCATAATGCAGTACAGTAGTCACCACTCCATGCAATAGACACTACGCAATCCTATGCGATATGCAGTTTAGCCCATTACCACTTCGATGCACACACTATTGAAGAATTGCGCCCACTTCACACACTGCAGTATCCATGCACAAAGCAGGTGCACTTCAGCCCTAGCCCCTTCCATACTGTCAGCATTACAACACTACACTCAGTGGACTCACTGCACAACTGTTCACTCCAGTAGCAGCAGCCATGGAGTACACACTGTAGGATATGCTAAGAAGCAGCACACCCATGGAATCCACAATCTATGCAATGCTGACAAACCACACACAGAAGAGAACAATGTGAAACCTAATTCCAACCACGGCACATAGTTGTTGCTCCAAGGACTCCATCCATGCAACATACCAGAGTACATGCCATTTTACAATGTGCATGTCGTGTGCAATGCACTCCCCTTCTGCAATTGAGCTCCCACCAGTCACCACGGAAAGAGGTCTCCGAACCAGCTATCATGCTGTTAGGAAGCCTGCATGCATGCAGCACACATGGTAGTCGGCTGTGCAGAGACCCGTAAATTGGCGCTGTACGCACGGACACTGCAGGCACATCAATGTCTTCGTCCACCTATTGACATATCTCAGATGATTCACTTCTCACTCCCCCACCCTTTCCATCCCTTCTTCCCACCACCACATGGCATAATATATGTTTTGCAATGCACTCCCCGTTTGCTATTCAGCTACCACCAGTCAGCACGGTAAGAGGTTGTGGCACAAGCTATCATGGCATAACGAAGGCTGCCTGCATTCACCACACATGGTAGTCGTCTGTGCAGGGGCCGACAAATTGGCGCAGTGCGCACAGATAATGCAGGCACACCACCGTCTTCGTCCACCTAATAATCACATATCTCTGATGAAACACTTCCCTCTCCCCCACCCTTTCAATCCCTTCTTCCCACCACCACATGCCGTACATTGTTTGTCAGTCCCTTTCGGTGCCACACTGTCCTCCCATACACCATGGCAGCGTTTCCCAAAAACTTTGACGCACAGCACGCTTCCCTCCAGCCAACCACTGGCCGCATCCAAAGTTTGCCGACAGCACAGCGTACTGCAAACCAATGAGTCTTCTGTTCACGGAGCGAACAGGGAAATGGGTCCGCGGAGCAGAGCCAGATATCACACATTTCTTTAGATCCACATTTCAGTTCTTTGCTACAAAAGTACTGGTCAGATTTCCACCAAACACACAAAAACATGCTTTCTAACCCAAGCCCCCGCTCCTGCTGCAAATTTGCTGCAAATCCGTCCAGCCTTTCGACCCGTGCGCAAAGTTCTCGGCCATTCAGTCTATGGAGAAAAAAAAAATGTTGGGACCCCCCCCCCCATAACTTTTCCCCCCCTTCACGAAACCTCACCAAACTTGCCAGAAAGATTCAGAGCGGGCCATATACTTTTGTTTGCAAAGTTTGGTGAGTGTTCCTCCAGGGAGCGCGTAGTTATAAGCCGCTGAAAAAGTGGTCTTCCTATGGGTTTAGCAACTTAACCATAACTACACGGCCGCTACCGCGGGCTCGGTAATTATAATACGGTAACCCTAGGTCTCCTGGGGGCAACCAGACGTGGTCTCCCTCTCACTGTGCTTAGAGAGGCATCAGCTTCACCTCACTGATGATCCCCAACAAGGGTGAAACACGTGTATGGGGTTGCTGGTGGTACTCTTGTTCAGGTTGGAATTGCCATTGCATTTCGGTGCTGGACTGCCCCTGGGCAGGACAAAGACTGATATGCAAATGGATATTTCCCATCTGTGAAAGGCACAGTGAGTAAAAGCAGTGGCTGCAAACTCTCAAGTGGTTAATAACCACTGAACAGGTTATCAAGCCTTGTTCTGTCGAGAGAGGGGCGCCCGCTACCTTTGCAAACTAGGTTCGACAAGTGTAACACTTTGAGCAGTGACCCTAAATAAGAAAGAATAGGAATTACAAATGATTTGTCTTTCTGGAATTCTATACAATAATGTCTAGACTCATTAAAGGTTTATTTTAGGGACACTTCAGGGGTGAGTCACTGATTTTGTATGTTCTTAAACACCTCAAATTCACAATGCAGGCAAAATTCTACAAAAAGCATTTAGAGTAGAATAAGCATCTATTTTGGACTATGTATTTAAGTTGCAGTTATAGCATGTTTTTTTCTGCCGATACATATGGTGATCCATTCTTGTCTGAAATGTTTATCACGTTACAGTGATATTGTAACCATATTTTTCATAACGTACTTAGGAACAATGCTATGTGATGCCACTTCCTGCTTTGTCAACGGGAAAAAGGTTGTGTTCCATCGCTTCCTGTTATGTCACTTCGGGGTGGGGTCAAATGACATCACTTCCTGTGATGTCATCAGAGGTCAAGGGTCATGCGATTTCACTTCCGCTAGCCATGGCATTTTGGTGAAATTATGTCCCTGCTTAGGTCTGCACATCTGTGCGGAAATTCATGACCTTTAGTCAACCTTGGCGTCAGAGAGCCACACCATTTGGTGGAAGCCGGAGTCCGCTATGTCGAGAGCGACGTTGATGGCATGGTCGGAAGCTACTTCTCCTTCCTGGAATAGGGCCAAAGCTTCGGCCTTCTTGTCATTTTTTTGCACTTTTTTGCACAAATAAATGCAAAGCATAAATTTGTTTTCTAAAATATTCTTGATTAGCAAACTAACCCATTTGATTAGCAATGTTGTACTACTATTTTTAAGGTCACCAGAAATCATTTTTACCCAAGACATAAAATGAGCATCAATGCAGCATTTTTGTGTACCGCATTAGTGAGAGGAGTTAGGCCTTGCAATTTCTTTAAAATTCGACTAAACCTGCAGGTCAAGTAACTTAGTTTACCTACTCGACCTAAGAGAAATGCACTGGACCCATGGAAATGGATGACAAAAAATTCACAGGGTAATTCATGGAATAAATGTGCGCCGAAAAGGGGAGCGCAAGCGTGAAAATCGGAGCGCACGCGTGCTAAATCTGTGCACGCAGTCGTTCATCGATTCATGGAATGTGCTGCGCTTGTAAAACCTGGGATGTGCGCCAAATCCGTGGATGGCGCACGCAGGCTCAAACGTCACTAAACGGCATGCGTGACACGCACAGGGAAAGCGCACATCATGTAGCGCACACAAGAAAAGTGGGCGGAACACGGGCCTAACACGCGGAATGGGGAACAACGCGTGAAAATTTGGGCGTTACGGGGGAAGTACGGGAGGTAAATGCTCGCAATGCCCACACGCGCACTAAAAACATGTATTCATGGAATCGAACAGGGGAAACCTGTGCGCCGAAAAAGACGCGCTAATCCGGAAACACGCACGCCAGCAGGAAGCAGGCGTAAATGGCCCTTCGCAGCATAAAAGTGCGCGCAAAGAACAAACAAGCTCATACGCTACGATGAATATACCGTTCCTCGCAGCAGTGGTTGTGGGACACAGCAGGAGGAGGAGGATAGCCAGGCCCTGCATCATTTTTAACCCAGGACCAGCCTTTTTGGGATGCCTGATGACCAGGTGTATGGGAGGTACAGGTTTCCACCACTAATAATCCTAGAACTGGTCAGGGAGTGGGAGGATGACCTCACATCACCCACACTGTGCTCCCAAGCACTGAGCCCCTTGGAAAAGGTGCTCAATGTACTGCACTTCTTGGCTACTGGATCATTTCAGCGGACAAGTGCCATAGTTGGGGGTGTCTGACAGGCCACGCAATCACGCTGCCTACACCAGGTGTTAGCCATCATGACTGCAGGCCCCTCAGTCCGCAGGCACATATACATGCTCAGAACACCTGCAGAAAGGAAGGCTGTCGTCCATGACTTTTATGGGGTGGCACACTTCCCCAAAGTGCTAGGTGCCATTGATTGCACTCATGTGGCTCTACGTCCTCCCAGGGCCACGGAGCACATCTATCGAAACCGCAAGCACTGGCATTCCATCAAGGTGCAGGTTGTATGTGATGCCAAGGGAATCATCACCTCAGTACATGCCAACTATCTGGGGTCCAGCCATGATAGTTTCATATTCAGAATGTCACCCCTAAACCGGGACCTGGAAGCTGGGCGGCATGGCGACACATGGCTAATTGGCGAGTATAAATGCCTCTGCACATGCATGCATGTCAGACACTGAGAAATGTGAAAACCCCACTAATTACAACCGTTATCACCTCCCCAGGGGACAGTGCCTACCCTCTGAGCACCTACATGATGACGCCAATACGGAACCCCACCACACCACCCAAGGTAAGATACAACATAGCCCATATTGCAACCCGGGGCATAGTGGAGCGCACATTTGGAGTGCAGAAGTCACACTTTCGCTCCCTTGACCGCTCTGGTGGGCAGCTGCTATATGCGCCCCCAGTAGTGTGCAGGATCATAGTGGCAGCATGTGTCCTACACAACGTTGCAACCCAGCGGGGCATGACTGTGGACATGGTGGTGCCCCCACATCCCCAACCACATGCACAGCCGCTGTGCATGGGAGGTGAAAGGGCACGTGGTGAGGCAGCCCGTACCCAGCTTGTGGCAAATTACTTCACCTAAAATCCCACCCGTGCTGAGTGCACCCAGGCCTGGTACATACCAGCTGACAATTTATGATGATGACAAAAGGGCCAGTCAACTGTCACAACCATACCACCCTTAGATTGTTTACCTGGAAGTGCTACATTGTGTGCATCCCTAGCTACTTATATTCACCCAATGCTTTGTCAGTAAAAGCATGAAGGACTACCCCCTTGCAAAACACTACAAACAAACAGTGGCATGTCACCAAACCCCTCCCTAACTCCATCTCAGCTACCCAACACACCATGGTATGGCATGCGATGTGAAAGCAACCAAATGAATGCACATCACATGACACAAGTGTCACAAAGTGCACCGTCCCAAATGGAAACAGGCCACAGACAATTGCTTCTCACCAATGAAAAAAAAACAGTACACATTAACAAATACTTACCAGCAAGACAAAACATCAGTACGGGATCCAACAGTAGCAACATATGCCAGTAAATAATTAAAGTAGTGCAAGTGTCACAACCTAACTAAGGCAGCACATCTACAGAGTGTTGCTGGTAGGCAAATGTGGCAGTGTACGGCATACAACATGAACTGCATCTGCAAAGGAGACAGGCTCGTTAAGACATGAAGAAGCTACATGTATATAAGCAAAAAGTCCTGTATGCAAAAACATATAGAAATCCACCATGCAGTGGAGAAATGAACAACAATCCCCAATAGGGATATTTATACAGTTTGGACTACAGACTGCCCACACAACTTATGGGAGCCCAATGCCTCTGTGTAAGTTACTGTCACTTGGTCACACCCTTTGCGAGCCCATGGAAAGGGGAAGCAGGAGGGGTGTGTGTGTCAGGAACCCAAGTTTCTAACCCAAAGACAGGACAAGCCTGCATGTGCCCCACTGGAATACGCAGTGGATGCCTACGGGAGCCACACAAAGCAACACACTGTGACATTAATTCATAATCTGAAAGAAAATGTAAATGCAAATGAAATATAGAAAAAGCTAAAGTAAATGTAAAGTAAAAGAAACAAATTAAATAATAACGTAAAAATCAGAAGCATAACCAAATAAAAATAAATGTATGAAAATCAAAATAAGAAATCAAGATTTAAAATAAAAAAAAATAATAAATAGAAAAAAGAAGAAGAAATAAATATAACAAATGAATTAAATACTATTTCCATTTAGCAAATCGGAATGAAATGTGAAAAAACCAACAAAAAAGAAAAATGGCCATGTGTGGACCGGGGGGGACACCACCAAGGAGGGGCGATGTACAGGGTGCACCCCAACACCCACATGCATGAATGTTGGGAAAAAAAAACCTCCATGGGCTCATGGCCTGCACGGCTCTCTACAGTGGGAGAACTGCCGTCGCTGTCATCACCCTCTGGTGGTACATCAGAAGGTGGGCGTGATATGGGAGGCAGACCACGCAAAGCCCTGGCATGCTCCTCCATGGCAGCAAGCATGCAGGTCTGAAAGGTTTGGTTCTGCAGGATGATGGTACAGAGATCCCCATGCAGCACCTCATGGGTAGCACGCATTTCTGCCTGCAAGGCCTCGTGTGATGCCTGGATCTCCTCACGGGTTGCCTGGAGCTCAGCTGAGAGTGTGCACGTCAGCTGCTCCAGCTGCTGTTCTGGACTTTTACTCCGGGACACCTCAAGTTCACCCAGAGTATCTCTGAGGGACCTGTGTTAACCTAAGGGCATCCCTGTGGGCCTGTGACTCTGCAGATATGGCTGTGCGCAGAGTCTCCAGTCCAGCCCGTTGGTCTCTGTTGGACGCCAACATGTCCTCCCTGTGTGAGTGGCAAATGGACTCTGTTGCCTGCTGCTGGAGCTCCACCTGCCTTTCAGGGGGGAGAATGGAAGTGGCCACCCTATCCACTGCCTGAGCCATCATTTCACACAATGCCCCCTGTTGTGCTGCTATAGTGTACATGGAGTTCTCCCACACAGTATTGCCTGGTGGCGCACGGCCACCGCGTTGGCGGGCACCACACCTGTTTGGGGCAAGGTGATGTGCACCTTGCTGTGCTGGCACTGCCTGAGGCTGCAGGACTGCATTCCTTCTTTGATCTGCTGGCCCAGGAACAGGAGCAAATATTGTGGAGTGTGACACTGCATCCGTAACCACCACAGGCGGACTTTTCAACACTGAATGCCCCATAGAGGGCCCCCAGTGCAGGTGGGTTGGACAGAACAGCATCCCTGCCAGAAACACTCACCTGCGATGGGACATATGTCTCAATGTCCGATTCAGCACCTGATTCATAGAGGTCTCCGGAGGTGTACCCAGAGACACCCGTGGACAGTATGGTCTGTAGGAGTAATGGGTTTTCACCCACCACCACCTCACGCCCTCCACTGGTGCCTGGTTGTGGCTGTGAGTACTCCTGCCTCTGCGCCATCTCCTCTTCCTCAACAGCATCTAGTACCTCATCACCTGCAAAAATATAAAAGAAAAGTAATGAAAACAGGCATGAGCACCATAGCCCACACACATAGGCATGAGGAGGCAGACATCCAGTACATAAATGACACATGTCACACATGACAATAACTCTGGCATGCATGCACTGGCAATGAGTTGGAAGGGGAGGCAAAAAGCAGACACTGAGGACTCCAAGATGGAAAAGCAACACATGTGCTGCATGCTGGATAGCACTGGCATCACACATTAGCCTGTGAGTGGCATGGACAATCCACATACATGACACATGCCAGCACACAGATGGCACGTAGCATAGCCATGGCAGATTTGACAAGGAGACCCAGATGGTAGCAAATCAGTACTGTCACCCATCCATGTGAGATGGACATCATGAAATTGAATATGCAAAATAGTGTGACAAAACACGCATGTGCCACACGCTGCAACAAAGTCAGTGTTCACTAATGCAGTGATGGCAGGCACATGGATACATCAATGGTTGGTCACTTCGACATGACAGAAGACAATTGTCATGTTCAACATTCAAACAGGGCCCCGAAGTGATTGTGTGCAGGCCATGTGTAGGCGCACATTACTCAGGCTCCAGCGATAAACTCATGTTCTGTGAGTACTTGCTCCTCTGGTGGAGACCCACTGCCAGTCACCAGAGTAGAGGCATGATTGGAAGCCAGCCTGTTCTTTGCTCTGCGTTTGAGGTCATTCCACCGCTTAGAGCAATCATCAGCTATGCGCCTGAAAAATCCAAGGGCACTAATCTGGTCCGCGATGCACTGCAAGTGGGCCCTACGTTGAGCAGTCGTAGTCTTGCACCCTGCAGTCACCAGCATTTTGCGGCCATTGGCCGACACGTAGCCCACAAGTGCGTCTAGTTTCACATCATTGAAACAACACTTACTTGACGTGCCTGAGCTGGGATGGTGTCAGCTGCATCTCCCCGACCCATTGGGAGGGGCATAGGTGTCCCTGATTGGTCCTCCACACACTGGCCTCTTCGGCCACCCTGCACATCCTGGCCACGTCCCCTACCGCGCCCACCTCTTGGAGGTCAGCCACCTTTGCCTCCCTTACCGCTTGGTCGCCTCCCAACCATGGCACTGATGTTCTGTGTGAATGGGAGGTGCAGTAAACAATTGTCTTGGGCATTTGGGGTGAAAGGGGCAGGGTACTAGATGGAATACGTACACTAGTGCTCTAGCAAGGCTGCCTGTGACCCCTGGGGGAAGATGACGGGTCACGCAACGCTCAGGCACCCCGAAAACTAAATTTAACATGCACGTGACCCCTGGTAGCCCACGTGCGTGGGAAAAAGAACCCGCACTACGCTGTGGCACCCAGAAACACAAAAAGAAGCGTATACATGGTACACGCTGGCTACAATGACCTCTGAATGGGTACGCGACACACGGGGCAACCACATTGAAAAATACGTGTGCGACTCACCATCTGCCTGGAAAAAGAACCTGAAAAAGACGTGCGTGTGCGCTTTGGCAACACTCCCTGCCAAAAGAAGAATTGAACGCTGTCTGAGTATACAAGGAGTACGAACTGGAACCGTTGTGAAGTAATCGCCTGTGAACTGACAAGAAGTATGAGAATCACCCGCTCGCTCTCCACGAAAAGCATGTACAAGAAAATGTCGTACGTGTACCTTTTAACCCAGCCCACACATGCAACATCACTTATGCGCGTACGCGCTAAGGGCCTTTCCTCGAAATACACGCTGACGTGCAGTTTGTGCATGTGTACAATTAACATGCACCCGTGTGGAGGGAAACGCCCTTGTGCCTTACGTCACAGACGCGCTTACACGCTAAGGGCCTTTCCTCGAATTACACGCTGACGTGCAGTTTTTTCACGTGCCAAATCACTCCGTATCAAGCTGGCCACGCAACAACACACGGAAGACCACGCTCCTGCCCAGAAGGCCATTTTCCTGCCCCCCAGAGCCCCGAGCACGCTCCCACCTGCCATCTGCTGCTGCCTGCCTGCTGGCCACGTGCCCTGTTTGGTGCCTGCACGTCAGCCATCTGCAGGGGTCCAGTTGCTGTGACCACCCCTGCTGGAACAGAAGACTCCCGACTGGTATTCCATCGCTCCACAGCCCAGCCCCAGGACGCAGTTGCCCACCCACACCTGCCTCGGGGGTTGCCATCTCCGACACAACACCATCTGGCACCAGTGGCAACCCCCTAGCAGAGAGGCAGAGGGCTGCCAGCTTCAGTGCCAATGAAGTTGGCATCCTGGTGGAACAAGTCCTGGGGCATTATGATGCCCTCTTTGGAAGTTCACGCAACGACAATGAAGGACGGAAGAGGATCTGGAAGGACATTGTGGCTGCCGTCAACGTGGAGGGGGTGGCATCCCCCAACATGCAACACGTCCGGAAGCGCTGGGAGGACTTCATGTCCAGGACCCTCAGCAAGGCCCGGCACCTCTTGAAGGGAAAGCATGCAGAGGGGTGCCGGGTCCGCCTTTACAACATCCAGATGAGGGTCCTGGACCGCATAAACCCAGCGCTCCACCACCAGATCCTTCAGAGGCAGACCCGTCCGGAATCAAGCGGTAAGTGCCCATGCCTACTGATTGGACGCTGTGCATGTCGAGGTGTGGCAGGAGTGTGCAGGTTGGACATATGTCTTGGAAGGCCCATGTATGGATGTGTATGTACAGGGACATGAGCCTGCCGCATTTGAGTCCAGTCATGTGTGAGGCACATCAATGGTGTATGTGTTTGAATGCATGGTGCACACATGCATGTGTCGGTACACACATGTTTTGAATTATGTATATGTACTGTGGCATGGTTGTGGTGTGACACAAGGATGCTGGTTCCACCTTCATGTATGTGCCCAATGTACATGTGCGTGTGTGTGTATTTGACATGTGTGCCACTGTGATACACCATGGATGCATGTGACACCGACATGTAGGAGGCTGATTGGCAGATGTGACATGGATGCTGATGATTTACCTGCGACAGGTGGTGGAGATGTACAGATGCATGTATGTCTGGTGGCGTGTGTGCATGTGTTTGGCACTCCCCGTGTTGCATGTGACGTCAGGCAAACCTTCGGATGCTCATGCTGTTGTATGTGGATGGATGGTGCTGCCTGCTGCAACATTCCTGTTAATTTGCGCATGTGTGTGGGTTCAAATGATAGGTGCGCTGGGGATTGTGATGCCATGTGTGAAGTTTGACACTGACACTCATGTGCAACTGTCATGTGTGTATCAGACCATTGTACAGTGCCCTGATGCCTGTGTTCTGTCTCTCCCTGTCTGCAGCGTCAACTGATGAAGAGGGCGGAGACAGTGCTGTGGAGCACAGCGGCAAGGATCCCACCGCCAGCCGGAGACGCAAGGCCCAGCTCCCTTCCCATGTTGTCATCTGGTCGGGGAGTGAGCGGTCTGGTGCCACGTCCGCAGCCGCAGCTGCCGAGGGTAGGTCCAAGAGGTGGAGGTCGGAGGTGGACTCCTCGGCAGCAGAAGGGGCAGCTGAGACCCCACAGGGGCCTATGGAGGAAGATGGCACCGAGTCATCCAGGTTGGTGGAGGGTTTGGTTGAGGAGGACAACGTGGAAGGGCCACACACGGGGTCTGGAGGGGGGATTCCACTGGTGCTAGTGGTGCAGCCCAGGGGCAGGGACAGGAGGCAGCACAGGTGGCTGTGGAGGTGCCTGTGTGTAATTCTGTCCCCGATCCTGTGACTGCATCATCCCGCAATAGCAGGCATGCCTTCGTCCAGACCCGTTTTCAGCAAGGGGATGAGCAAACAACAACTGGCCTTCCTCTCCCTGCAGACGTGGCAATCCGGGACCGTGTTGAGCCTGTCCTGGCTGGGGTGGCGTTGCGTTAACTTGGCATCCGGGATAACGTGCAGGGTTCTCGTGAGGACGCTGCACGTTATTTCAGATGCCTCGTTGACCGTGTCGACTGGCTAGGAGGGATCACCGGTGCCGGGTTACTCCATGTGCCGGACCTTCTACCGACCCCCTCCTCAACTGAACCTCCTATGCGCCAGTCGTCCCCCGTGCCATCTTCAGCAAATGGCACCGAAAGAGGTTTGAAGGACATCAAAGAAGTGGGTGCTGTGCTTCACCGCCCTGCAGAAAAGATACATCCTGGACATGATTACGGCCATGGAAGGCAGAGTTTGTGCAAAGATAGGGATAAGTTGTTGCACTATGAACCCAGCAAATGATGCTGACAACGGCAGCCTGACTGACGTCATTACTGAGTTGCACACCTTCAATGTGGCCTTGGAAAAAGAGACTAGCAGGGTGCTCGACGATGATTGGTACAGCACACTTTATTCCTGGATACCTAGGTGGCTGAGCAACATTTGTAAAATATTGATTCCAGTCCTCGTAGTGCTGATAATTGCATTTTGTGGGAGTCAGGTAGCGGTGGGGTGGTGTAGCACGGTTGAGACCAAGGGGAACAACATGAGGTCTCTAACACTGACAAGTAGCAATAATATTGCCACTCCTGTCTCGACATACGTTCACAAACCAATGCCACAGAAAAATTGCCAGATAGAACATCATATGGTTAGGTTGGAGTATCCGATTGGTCCCTTGCGTAAAAAATTCTCCACCCTCAAACCACACCAAGTACATTGAAGCATGAGTAGAATATGAATCAAGTGGGGAAAGCTTACATGGTGTTTCTAAAGTTTGGATTCCCAAAGATGACTATGATAGGGCCAAAGAGGAGGGAGTCATAGTGGGTTGTTAATAAATTAACAAAAGGGGGGAGTTTTAATATGCAGATTCAGCATTCTAAGCGCGTGCGAAAATACAAGTTGAGAAAGCCCCCACCAGCTAGATATTAGGCCTTTAATGATGACGTTGCTGTCACGCAGACACGTGTAAATTGCCTCATTATAATAGAGTTTTAGGATGATAGGATTTTTGGATGATAGTTACATATACATGCATTAACATGCACTCAGCAGAAATAAACATGCATCAATTTATTCAAAAACACATGTAGCAAAAGTCTTTAAACATATTAGGGCAGGGCGTTTTTCTTTTCTGAAGTAAAAGTGCTTTACTTTTTGCAGGCATTTTTTATATATGGATATATATATATATATATATATATATATATATATATATATATATATATATATATATATATATATATATATATATATTACACGGCCCGCAGTAGCGGCTGTGTAGTTCTGGTTACTTTTTTTAAACTCATAAGAAGAGCACTTTTTCGCAGGCTTACCAAAATTTGCGAAAAAAAGTATATGGACGGCTTTGAATTTTTTCTCCAAGTTTTCTGAGGTGTAGGTGGAGGGCAAAGTTATAGAGGAATCCCAAATATATATATTTTTTCATAGAGTAAATGGGGAAAAACATTGCGCACGGCTACAGGCCGAATGGCTGGATGGCTTTTTGGCAAATTTGTGGCAGGAGCGGGGGGCTTGGGTCAGAAAGCATGCGTGTTTGGTGGAAATCCGACCAGTACTTTTTGGGAAAATTACTGAAATGTACGTCCCAATAAATTACTGTGGACCTATTTCCCTGTTCACTCCGCAGACCGCAGTGTTATTGACCTGCGGTACTCAATGATTGTAACGCTCACCTGATTCCCGCAGAGGCGCCGGTCTTGACTGGGTGAATGCCGTATCTTCAAAGGTGATGTGTAACACACGGTTGGCTCTTTGGGCTGGACCTCTGTGCACTGTATGTCTGACTCGAAGAGTAAGATGTCTGCAGATAGAAAATATGGGATTAATGAACTGGGGTTATTGGGTGCCTCTCTCCTCTTCCCTTTCTCTTCTCCTGTAGAACCCCAAAGGTTAACACCCTCACCTTAGGTAAGTGAACGCCGAGCTCATCATCTGCCTCGGGGCAGGGTGCCGTAACCAGTTTCTTCACTGGATAAGGGTGCAGGCCTCTTGACCTCAGAGGACTGCTGTCCGTCGTTAACTGCACGAACGGTAAGTTCTGGGCAATTCAAATGTCTTAAAAGTCTTTTGTAATGATATCTCTTGTTTTGCAGGGTTCCGGCGATGGCGGATGGCGGGCTGATGAGAGTTGAGGATCGAACCCGCGTGAGGAATAGAAGCGCCTGGAAGCACGTAAGTAAGCGCTTGTAGCCTGCTTCACGATGCGCACTAACTGTCCCTTTTATCTTGCAGGTACAAGTTCGGAGCTTTAGAGAAGCTGAAGGGTGCTGGAATACCCACTGGATTCGGCGTGGGAAGGAGTAATGGCACGTGAGTAATAAAGTTGCCCAATGTCTTTAAACGCACCTTCTTTTGTCTTTCAGATGCGGGATGCAGCGCCGAAGGCCTCCGGAGCGTGCGAAGAGCTGGTAAGCTTTTGTCTTTCAGATGCCGGAATGCAGTGCGAAGACCTCCGGAGCATGCGAAGAGTAGGTAAGCCTTTGTCTTTCAGATGCCGGAATGCAGCGCGAGGCGTTGGTGACAGCCGATGGACCAGGTAAGAGATGCGCTGCCACTGAAGACCGTAGTGCTAACCTGTTCTTTCTTTGTCTTTACAGGTGCTGCTGAAGACTGGATTCCAGGATGGTAAGCCTTTGTTCCCTTAGGCCCAGGATCAGAAGCAGAAGACACGATGAGCGTTCTGCTGCAGAGAATGCAGAATAACGCAAAGCAAGATTCATCCATCGGGTGTGGTTTAAATAGCCTCCTGTAGTGCTTAGGTGTCTCCTTCCACAGCCACGCCTAGGTAAGAAAAGAGTTCCTGCTTTCCAGAAGAGTTCCAGTGTTCTGAACCTAGGGAGTGGCTCCTGCCCCATCCAACAGGAAAAGTAGTCCCAAACAGAAGAGGATCAGGGGTTCAACTGGCAAGTAAGTAAGCAGCATGGTCTGCTGCAGGTAAGTCCACCCAAGCATTATGAGCCCGGCGCTTCCAGCGCTGGGACTGGGCATCTTTATGAGCCTGGTGCCACTGGCGCCAGGACAGGGTCCAAAAAGTCCCAATTGGGACTGGCTGGCACTCGGAACCGGGGTTATGGGTCTGCTTCCAAGGGAGTCGGGCAAGTCCTGATCTTTTGGAAGCAGAGATCATGACAGCGATGTCGGCGAACATTGGACGCAGCCGGTGGTTGGCTGGATGGATGCGTGCTCTGCGTCAAAGTCTTTGGGAAACGCTGTCATGGTGTATCGGAGGACATTGCGGCGGCGGAAGGGTGTGGAAAATGGACCATACGGAACGCGTGGGGGAGTGAAAAGTGGGTTATGTGAAATATGTGTGTAGGTGGAAGAAGACGGAGGAGTGCCTGTACTGTTGGCGCAGTACCTACACAGGCGAGTACTTTGTGTGGTGATTGGAGGCAGGTGGTGCAACGGCCCCATACATTGTTCCACCACTTGTTTGCGCCCACCTATTTCTGATGCGGATGGAATGCGGTAGTTGGCCATATGGTGGTATGCATGAGTTAAGGAACTTACGTTGGGTTGGAAGGATTACAAAATTGGCTGCATGGACTTAGGACATAGGGCCTCATTACGACCCTGGCGGAAATCGAAAAACGATGGCGGAAATGCAATACCGCCATCGAATAGCGCTCGGTGCGATTATGACCCGTCACCGCAAAGTACGATGCCATTAGCAACACCGTAGTGAGCGCCAACGCTAACTGCACCAAGTACGCGCGCGCGCGCCATGCCAAACCGTAAATACCACCATGGCGCAACGGTACGCGAATTCTGACCCTAGCGGACATGCACCTAACGCCATCAAGCACGGCGGAAAGTACCATTCCGCCATGGTGAGAAGTACGGCATCGCCAATCAACTGTAAACGGCCCCACTGAGTGCCTGTACACCGCTCCCTGGCCACATTGTACAACTCCCCGTAGGTGCAATGAAGTCACAATGCAACCAGTGAAATGTACAAGTTACCCATGCATGCCAACGAACAAAAGAATCTCAAGAGGGGCCAATGGGAGCTGCAGGGCACAGATGGCACGAATACAGAAGCTATTCCAATGGACATGACCTCAGTCTCCCACCAAGAAACGCACGCAAACACAGGCACCTGTGACCAGCAATATTCAGAAAATCACATCATTCCACCAATCCACCTGGCTGACCGGCATCTGTTACACAAAACCTAATCCCCCGCCCCTGAGCATGACATCATTCAAACAGTCATATTGGCAGCCCTTATCCCTGACCTCACTGGGCTTCGTAGGCAAACGCGCCCAGCAAAGTACCACGCAACTATACTCCGAAGCTGGAACCCAATGCAGATCTCCTCACAATACATCGCTCCCCAAATAGGAATATGCCACATCACTTGCAAAGAAGAACGCTACACGGCCCATATCAGAATAGAAATTTAATGCACAACAAATTCACCAAGCCCATACAGCCATTAGGCCATGAACTCCAAAACACATTTCACCATTGTGGGCTGCATCCGCAATAAATGACCAGCTACTTCTTGTGTGACGCCCTGTTCCTTCATGGTACACAGGGCCACATTCTCGTACGAAAAGGCAACATGGAAGCGCCCAGAACCGCAGGGCCGACCCAATGGGGAGGCACTAGTCCAGCTGAAAGGCCGAAATGTTGCTCCGAGCCACTAGTACTGCGTAAGGGCATGTGGCCCATTGGCGATCGTCCCATAAGATCGTAATGCTGCTCCACTGATTAACACGAAGCAGCAGGTGTCGGGAGTAAAATCCATCTGCAGGAGTGGCATACAGATGGCAGTGGCAAAAGGGGAGGAGATACCTGTCAACCAAATGAAAAGAAAAAGAATAGAATGGCCATCAGAACTACATTTGAATTACTCACTTCAATGATCACACCAAATCCACAGCCATATGCATGCTAGCCCACTCCAAAGGATCATCACCACCCAAAAACCACTTGCGACTCATAACTATCTATATCGAGGTGAAAACACCATCACAAACGAGTGTACCTGTGCATGCGTCTGTTAAAACAGAATCCATCAGATGGGATTGGTAACGTGCATGGACACAAGTGTCTGAAGGCGCGTCGAGACAGGGAGGGCTCAACAAGGCCAGATAGACGATGGTCCCACTATGGCAGCCCTGCATCACATAGCGCAGGGGAGGCGGACAGATCCCAAGAAGCCCTGTACATGGCAAACTCTGTATCAAATCATCTGTCCATGCATCCATTCATCATTCCCTCATCCCGTAATGATAACGCCTGTTTCCATACTCACATAACATGTGAAAATTCCATTGAGTCTGTGCGTCATGCAGCCTGCATAATCCACTGTGCCCCAGCCCGTAATTCCAGTGTTGTGAAGTAACATGTATTTGGGAACGTCCGGCCTCATCGTCCACTTCGCTATTGCGCATCCAAAACTATTCATATCAATCATTGCATCCTCGCCATGGCCCCTGTCCCAAGGACATTGAACAATAGAACGTTATATTTGCAGTCAGACCTGTGGGCATCTCCTCGCCGCTAGCTGAAAACCGAAAGCGCCGCCCTTCGAATTCCTCATTTGCAACATCACGTCGAAAAGGCATCTGTGGCCGCTTGAAATCACAAATTAATCCATCTAGTGCGGCTGTGTGTGTAAATGGCAACTGCCTTCACTCACAAATGGGACGCCCCGCCCGTCGTTGAAACTCGGTACAGTGATGCATGAGGGTCCACCGTTACTCGAGTACTACGTTCCACTGACCCTTCACAAGTCTGTTCGCGACTGCTAAGATAGTATGTGAAACAATGGGACCATAGCCGAATGAACATATCAACCAATGTTACACTGCCATCGGGTACAAATACATGATTGTAATAGCAAGATGCCATTCCTCGAATTGCAGCGTTGTGTGCGGGACGTGCTCGCCCAAAGGGGAGAGCAGCTTGCACAGGTGGAATGAATCACCACAGGTGGAGGCCATACAGCCTGAAAACACATAAATAGCACACCCAGTCTCCTCCCACAACCACACCCACTCCGAAATGCTACCGGCAGGACTCGCGATGTTGGCCCTGGGGGACCTGATAGCACTGCAAGTACTCCAACTCCAAGAAGAAGACGAACACCAACTACAACCGGCCGCACGGAGGAGACGCAGGAGGAGGAGGAGGGCAAGGCAGGGCCAGCAAGGGCCGCCAGCACAGCCACTACCACCACGCAGGCAGCCCGCAATCCCACGCCTCCGAGCACATCCGTTCAACCTCACTGATGAGCAGATCCACACCCTCTACCGTTTGGACCGGGACACCATAGCCGCCATTGTGGACATGACACAGGCTGACCTTGTCAGCATGATAGATAGCCCAACCGCCATCCCACCCCTACTGAAGGTGGTGTCTGTACTCCACTTCCTGGCCACAGGCACCTACCAGCACACAGTCGGACAGTTGCATGGCATCTCACAGCCACTGTTCTCACGGACACTATTGCAAGTGCTCGATGCCCTCCTGAAGCACGCAGACGACTACATCTCTCTACCACGCTCGGAGCAGGAAATTACCAACACAAAAGTGGGATTCCATGCACTTGCCGGCATACCGGGTTGCATTGGTGCCATCGACTGCACCCATGTGGAATTGGTCGTCCCACATGCCATGGAGGCCCAGTACCGCAACCGGAAACAATTTCATTCACTGAATGTACAAATGGTGTGTGACTCCAACAGGATCATTACACATTGCTGTGCCCGATTCCCTGGATCAACCCATGATTCTATGGTCTTGAGGAACTCAACAATACCACGCTACATGGAGCGACACGCAGGGAACAGATCCTGGCTACTCGGTGAGTCTCATTTCATGCATGCTGATGTGGGGTATGTGATGCGGCAATGACCTGGCAGGAAGGGGGGGGGTGCGTACGTAGCAATGGCATTCCACATTATTCGTTTATCGTCCACATACAGGTGATGCCGGATATCCACTGAAGAGATGGCTCCTCACACCAGTCCGGAACCCACGGGACCAGCATGAGGAGGACTACAACCATGCCCACTCACGTACCCGTGTAGTCATTGAACAGGCATTCGGCCTACTGAAGACTCGTTTCCGGTGCCTCAGCAGGTCTGGCGGGGCACTCCTGTACCGCCATGTGAAGGTTGCAAAGATGGTGATGGCATGTGTCATGCTACACAACATGTGCGTACGTAGAAATGTGCCCATGCCCCCTGACGCAGAACTGCAAGCACCTGAAGATGGTCATGATGAGGGTGGGGATGTGGCAGCACCTCAAGGAGTCTGCGAGGCACAGGAGGGCCGTGACATTCGTCAGCATCTCATAGATGCATGCTTCTAGCACTCACGCCTGGTGGCTGATACATGGACACGGGACTCGTGGCACTGTGTGTGTCTGGTACATGCACAATATGGACTGTACGCCTATGATGGCCTCGTACACAAAGATCAATGTCCACACATCTCATTGGTTGATCGTGCATTGTTTATGGCATATGTGATATCATGTTGAACACCCTATCGACCCGCCACCCAAGTGAGCCCAACACCCCCCCTCCACCCTCCTACCTCCCCCCCGAACACCAGTGTCCAAAGATGCTCATTGTCAGTGGGCAGTCGCTATTGCAAGCCCCCTCTGCGGGTATCAGGGGCACCCCTGCCTGTGGAGCGCAGGTTCCTCCCAGATCTACGTTGGGGGCTGCCCTGGACGGAACTTGCAACGGATGATGTCTCTGCCTGCTCACGTCCATGCATGTCCCTAAGGGTTTGTGAGAGCTCAGTGAGCACACGGCGCACTGCGGCAAGTTCGGCACATACGTCTTTGGACGTCGCATGCAGTTCCCCCCTCAGGCTCTCGGTGCTTCTCTCCATTTGGACTCTCAGGCTCTCGGTGCTACTCTCCATTTGGACTCTCAGGCTCTCGGTGCTACTCTCCATTTGTGCCCTTAGTGTCTCTGTACTTCTCTCCATTTCTGCCCTAAGTGTCTCAGTTGATGTTTCTATGTCTGCCTTAGTGCCCCCACATTCATCGGCATGGTCCTTGAGGAGCGTGGCCAGTTGCTGCTGTTGCACGATTAACTGGTCGAGGGACTGTTGCCTCTGCTGGGACATGGCCATTTGCGGTGGTGTCACAGAGTGGCTGTTCGCCTCATGTTGCCCTGCCACAGGGCTTGTGGGGGATGGCCAGTCGTCGTCTTGTGGGTGCCCCTGCGTGGTATCCTCATGGTGTACGGGATGGAACAGACAGGGGGATTGGGACAGGTCATGGATGGATCTGACTTCGACATCCCCGTCTTCTGTGTCGGAGCATGCTGCCATTAATGGAGTGTCACCTATGGTGCTGCTGCCACCAGAGGCATTCTGTGGCATCCATTGGGGGGACCTGTGGTGGTGCTGTTGTGGGCATGCTGGCTGCTGGGGTGCCTGTTGGAGTTCCCTCCTCTGTGCTGCCACTTGATTTGTGCTGCTGCCGTGTCTTGATGCGTGCAGCTGAGGTGGAGGGTCTTTGGCCGTTGGTCTTGGCCCTCTTTGCAGGTGTGCTGGTAGGGGTGTCCTGAAGCTCGTCGTTTGGATCGGACCCTGTGGTGGAGTAAAGGAGGGCGAGCGTTATTAATGGGTCTGTGGGAATTGGAATGGCAATGTATCACATGCATTGGGGTGGTACCTGAGGGTGATTTGGGTCGGGGCCTTGGAGGTGCTTTCTTTTGTGTGTGGAGTGAGGGTGCAGTTGTTTGGCAGCCTGCAGTTAGGGTGTGCCTGCTGCACGTGTAGAGGGTGTTTTTGGGGTTTTTAATTATTTATGTATTTATTGTGAGTTTTAAAGTGCGCTGTCAGGCCAATGTGTGTGGATGTTCTCCTGGACATGTGTTACTGTTGCGCTATGTGGTCACATGGTGATTCACATGATTGGACATTGTGGATTTGGCATGGTTTTATTTGGGCCACCTACCGGATTCTTCGGATGTCTGCACTCCTTTCTCCATCCCTCCGACTCCCTCTATACTCTCCATTCCAATGGTGGAGGCACAGATTTCTTCCCAGGGGGTCAACTTGATGGGTTATTCCGATCCTCCCCCGGTGGCTGTGGCAATGTTGCGGTTGGCAGAAAGTATGCTACGGACGCGTATCCGCAGGTCGTCCCATCGCTTTCTGCACTGCTGTGGGTTGCGGGGTGCGGTCCCCACCGCACTTACCCGCTGTGCCACCAGGGCCCATATGGCCTTCTTGTTCGCAAGTGCCGTCCTGGTCATTTGCGTGGAGAAGACGGCGGCAGCATTCTCCTGGAGGGTCTCTGTGAGCACGGTGAGTTCCTCACGGGAGAAGTGGACCTGCCGCTTGCGGTCGCACGCTTTCTTCGCTACTTTTCCCATTTTTCTTGGTTACACTAGGGTGGATGACGGGTTGGGATGTGTCTCAGGGTAGTGTTTTTAGTGGTTGTGTGGATTTTGTGGTTTTATAGGTGTACGGCGTGATGTTTCCCGTTCCGGGACCATGTTTTTACTTCCGTTTCCGTATATTTACGGTCACCGTACTTTCCGGTTGGCGCTCACTGCGGTGTCCGCTAAGATGGGTGGCGGTATTGCACCTAGGGCGCCGTACGGCGGCGGTGTGGGCCGTTTTGGGGTCATTTCCGCCATCGCAGACTTTGCACTTCCGCCATGGCGTGGTGCTCGTGCCCGATGGGTCGGAATGGGCCGCACTTTGCTCCATCGTGCAATGGCGGAAACGCTATTTACGCTGTGGCGGTCCGGTCAGTCACTTTCCGCCAGGGTCGTAATGAGGGCCATAGACCGTAGGGCATGGAGTGAAGAGCGTAGGCCTTTACCGTACATAACACAGTAACGCGGCAAGTGTGGGTGTATATCCGCTGCAGGGTGGTGTTTGCATAGTGCAGTGTGTGGAAATTGATTGCAGTAGGCTAGTTTTGCAAACCGAATGCGGGTACTTTGGCGGTGGCACTATAGTTAGGAATGGAAGTGGGGACGGCCATAGTATGTAAAGGAAAGTGCACAGGTGTGAAGGAGAGAGTGTTTTTTGTGTGAATTATGCTAATTGGTACAATTTGTTGCTGTGTAGGTAAATGCTAGTGCGCAGCTTGGGTAGTAGTGTTGTTGGTAGTGCTGTGTATGTGGAAAGGTGAAGTTGGTCACATGGTCAAATGGATGGTGCAATTATGTAGCAGTGATAGTGTAGAAGGTGTACACTGTTGGGTGCATGGCTGAAGGCCGTAGGCCATAGGCCATGCACTCAAGTGGCTAGGACTGTCGGACACACACGGCACTAAAGCATTTCGGAATGTGCAGCAGTTACAGGCTGGTGAATGGATGGTGCCATTATGTAGAAGTGAGACTGTTGACGGCCTAGACTGTTGGGTGCATTACTGAAGGCCGTAGGCCATAGGCCATGAACTCAAGAGGCTAGGACTTTAGGACAGACACGGTACTTTTGGAATTTGTAGCACGTGGTGACCTGTAGAAAAAGGGTGTGGAGCACATTTGAAACGCAATAGAGCAGAACAAGTGAGCTGCCATGCCTGCATTTTTGGATTTGCTGGTGAGGACACTGTTAGAACATGGTAAAGTATTTCTTGTGTACTTGGAGATGTTGATGTGAAAAGTGATGCAGTGTGGGAACTGGGTGCTGGATTTGCATACTGTTACTATGGCAGAGGATATGGTAGAAGTGCACCTTAATTGTGATTGGCAACTATGCTATGTGATGAATTGTGGCAATAGGGCCAATGGTGTGCACCTGTTGTGGTTAGGTTGGTAGTCACACCATACTTTGTGTGAATGGGTCTAGATAGGGTTGGTGGAGGCTGTGGTATGTTTGGGCATTTTGGTTATAGCGGCCTGTTTTAGTGAATGGGTGCAATGCATAGGTTTTGTATGTGATTGGTGGATGCGTGTGCAGGTCATCTGTTTGCGGCCACCTCTTTCTGTGCTAAGTGGTGGCAGGTACAGTGTAGAAAGGTAATGAATTGCACATGAAATAGGTTGGGTGGGAGCCGGATGGCTGTGTCATGCGGATGGAATGTAGTACTTGGGGCACATGGTGGCATGCATGGGTTAAGGAAGCTGCGTTGGGTTTGTGGAAGGATTATAATATTGGCTGCATGGACGAAGGCCGTAGACTGTAGGGCATGCAGTGAAGAGCGTAGGCCTTTACCATATTTGCCACAGTAAAGCAAGTGTGGGTGTACATCTGGTGCAGGGTGGTGCTTGCATAGTGCGGTGTGTGCACATGTATTGCAGTAGGCTATTGTTGTGAACTGAATGTGGTTACTTAGGCAGTGGCACTATAGTTTGGGAATGGAAATGGGGACGGCCATACTATGTGAATGAAAGTGCACAGGGGTGTAGGAGAGAGTGTTTTCTTTCTACATTATGGTAAGTGGTGCAAATTGTTGCTGTATAGGTCTATGGCGGTGCAGAGGTTGGGTAGTGGTGCTGGTGGTACCGCTGTGTATGTGGATAGGCGAAGTTGATGAAATAGTGAAATCGATGATGCTATTACGTATAAGTGACAGTCTTGAAGGCTTAGACTGTTGGGTGCATGGCTGAAGGCCGTAGGCCATGCACTGAAGAGGCTAGGACTTTAGGACACACACGGTAATAAGACATTTTAGATTCTGCAGCAGGCAGAGTGTTGTGACCTGTAATGAATGGGTGTGGAGCACATTTCCGACGCTATAGAGCAGGACAAGTGAGCTACCATGACTGCTTGTGCGGTTGTGCTGTTGAGGACACTGTTACAACATGGTAAAGTTTTTGATGTGTACTTGGAGATGGTGCTGTGAGAAGTGATGCAGTGTGTCCACTGGGTGCTGGGTTTGCATACTGTCACTATGGAGTTGCGGTGCCTGTGTTGAAGGTGTAGCCTATTGGGTGTATGGCCGAAGGTGGTAGGCAGTGCGCCATGGATTGAAGAGCCTAGGACTTGGGGAAACCCACACCACTAATGCAATGTTGACTGTGCTTCTGGTGATGACCTGCAAAGAATGGTTGTGCAGTACGTTGCAGATGACAAAGAGCAATACAAATGAGCTGGCAGGTGTGTATGTTTGGTTTTGCAGGTGAGGTGGATGGTAGACTATGGTACAGTTTTGGATGTGTGATTGGAGATGGTGCAATGAAAAGTCACGCAGTGTGCCCACTTGGTGCAGTGTGTGCATACCGGCAGTATGGCACAGGGTATGGTTGAAGTGCAGCTTATATGGGTTCTTTGCTATGATGTGTGCAGAATTGTTGAGGTAGGGCAAATGTTGTGACAATGTTGTGGTTAGGTTGCTAGTGAAACAATACTTTCTGCATAGTAGTGGGTAGGGGTGATGGAGGCTATGGTATGTTTGTGGATGGTGGTAATTGCGACCTGTTTTCGTCAATCAGTGCTTTATGGATTGAGGGAGTTGGGTTGAAGTGCTGCTATGTATGTTACGTTTGTGTACTATGTTAGCTGCGTACATGGTCGTATGCATGCATTAATAGTGTTTTTGTGGGTGTGCCCAAGGGTGGAGTGTTGTGAGCATGGGAAAAGGTGTGCTGGGTGCGCCAGCAGATTGTTTAAGGGGACATATGGAGTTGGGTACATGAATGATAGTGTGCAATGCAGAGTTTCAGTATGTGATTGGTGCAGGCGGTTTTGAAAGTGTGATAGTTGTTAATAGGTGCCAGTAAGGGACTGTTGGAGAAATCGAGTGCAAAGGGAAGAAGTATTGTGTCTACTTTACTGGGGCATGGCCTTAGCTGTGGCTGGGAAAGCGCACGTGCCACATCAAAGCTTTCTTGTAAAAAAATGGAGTGCAAAGGGAAGAAGTATTGTGTGTGATTTACTGGGGTGTGGCCCTAGCTGTAGCTGGGAAAGTGCACGTGCCACATCATGGCTTTATGAGCATGGCGCCTTCGCAAATGGAATTGTGGGGATTCTCCAAGGAAAATTGGAGGGTGTGGTTTTAACTGAAGGGGCAGTGACATATTTACAGAAAGGTAGATGTATTGTGGTTGGTGGACATGGAGAGACGGCGAGTGCTAATAGTCAGTGATAGCGTTGTGCACGATCTGCATAGGTATGCCATGGAAAGAGGCTTCAATACTGATTTTCAGTTGGAAGGAGTGCAGGCTCCTCAGAAGTTGAAGGACTGTCTTTCAGCAGTCGCTGACTGAATGTCTAAAAATTGGCTCAAACTAAACGGGGATAAAACTGAGATTTTGTTGGTCCGCTCTACTTGCTCGGCACCATCCTGGACCACTCACTACTGGCCCCCCTCTCTTGGCCCCTGCCCTGAACCTTCCTCTACTGTAAAAAGCTTAAGCATTAAAATTATATCCTCGGGCTCTAGGGCAGCCCAAATCTCAGCAACTTGCCAAACTGGCTTTGCAAAACTCAAATTACTGAGAAAGGTTCTCCCTTTTCTGCCACTCGACTCCATATAAAAAATTGTTGCTGCCTCCATTATGAGGGTCAATCGACTATTGTAATGGCATTTACTTGGACCAACCTGAATTCTTGCTTCAACGACTGCAGATTCTTCAAAAGTCTGCAGCACGACTTGCTCTTAATGCCCCTCGACTGGCTCATTCCCGAGACCTGCTTTGCCAACTCCATTAGCTCCCGGTGAAAAGCTGCATCAAGTTTAAAGCACTCTGTCTCGTTTAGCGAGCCACACATGGTATGGGAGCTGAGTTCTTGCAATCTAAACTGATACCCTATAGACCAGGCGAACCAATCGCTGCTCAGTATTCCTCGATTTCAACAGACTCAAGCAGGAGGAAGGTTTCTCTGTGCTTGATCCCACACTGTGGAAAGCCCTCCCCCTTGACATCCGTACTGTTCTGGATTTTTTATCCTTTCATAAATGCCTCAAGACCTTTCTGTTTTAATCCCTAGCAGCTCGTTTTCCTCTCAAGTCTTTCAGCACCTTGATGCCTTTTTTTGGTCTTGTCCGAGCTCTACAAGTTTCAGTACAATACAATACAATTCAAAACCAGTTAAGATGGGTCTCAATCCTCTGTCCTTCTTGGGAATTCGAAAATAGGGAGAGTACCACCCTTTGATCCTCTCTGTTACAGGCACGGGCTCTATAGCACCTTTTTCTAACAGGTTCAACATTTCCAGCACAAGGAACGTATCTAGAACTTTGAATGAGTGGCTCCCCGATGGATGATCCTGAGGCCTTTTTAGAAAAAGGGAAAGCAGTAACCCTGGGCTACTGTTTCCAACGCCCAAGCATCTGAAGTAAAATCATGCCACTCTTGCAGATGCTGTGCGACTCTGCCTACCACCGGGGTTTGGTGGGTTAAGGTCTCAGAGAGGTTTTGAGGCGACTGAAGCTGAGGCTGATGGTAAAGTAGCCATTGCTTGGCCGAACTGGGCACCTCTCCCTCGTCCACCACGAGGGAATCTTCTTTGGCCTCTATGACTAGCCATTCCTCCTGCTTTACCAATTGAGGAATAGAAACAAAAGGACCTACCCCCCAACCTGATCCACTGGGGTCAGATGGTTGTGGCTGTCTGATAGCAGCACTAAGTGACTTGGTTGCTGCCTTTGAAGTCTGCAGCTTCCCCAGGCTTTGCCTTTCTTCCCCTTCGGCAACATGCTCAGCCATCATGGCTATACATCCCACAGGGTGAATGTAAACTTTGCTAAGGCGCAAATGGCATTTACTGTTCCGCTCACTTGGTCTCTACGTGGGCGTTGCATGAAGCTGAGCGATGAACGTCTGCACGTGTCTTTCTCTGTCTCACTACTTCTTTCACGAGTGGGCGTTTGCTTTAGGTGTTTTAATGGTGGACTCTCTGTCCTGCGTCTGAATGCAGGGGAGCGTTAATGTTCATAGGCTTTTCTCTGGATCTAGTTGTGTCACTGATCCTGCGGCCTGTAGAGAAATCCAGACCAGCTGTGACTCAGTATGTAAGTCTTTGTACCAATCGATTCTTGGTATCAGTTTTGCTTAAGTGTTCTTTTGTTGCGAAAGTTTTCACTATTGTGCTTATTCCTTTGCAGGTGTGGTTTTGGAGAGGCCAGATGAAGAATTAGACTACTCACTACGACGCTGCGCAGAATTCCTGCAGGTGAGTGTTAGCGCGAGAGCGCGGCGTCGAAATGTATTTAGAAATTGTTCTTTTTTCCTTGTGCGACTAACCTGATGTTTCGTTTTCTCTTCTGCAGGTACGGTGTGACTCCGGAGCGGTGATCGCGTAAACTGCTTTGATGGATTGCTGGAAGACTGTAGCCTCCGGGTGAGTATTAACTCTCCCTTCTTGTGTCTCTTTTTGAATTATGTATATGTACTGTGGCATGGTTGTGGTGTGACACATGGATGCTGGTTCCACCTTCATGTATGTGCCCAGTGTTTCCCGGGAACGGCAGAAGAGAAGGCTGTTTCAGATGGACTGCTTCTCAGGTAAGGACACAACCGCTGTTCCTCTGTGTTAGGGAGAATTCTCTGTTAAGGCTAATTTCCCAAACCTAGTGAGTCCCCCAGCAGCTTTGCTGGATTTTTGGGGTTTATTTTCTTCTCCTGCTAAGAGTGAGACTCTTTTTTTCCCACTCTTAGACATGATTTGAGATATCCTTTGGCTTTGTGATGTGTTTTATGGGCTATGGGGTCTTTTACTCCATAGGGTTTCATGTGGTTTTTGGTAAGTGTGTTACACAGCACCCTCAGTGCAGTAACACAGGGGTGTCATAGTGACCCCCAAACATAGACTCCATACCCTGGGACTGACTACTGTCTCCCAGGGCATGTAAAGTCACCATTGACTTTACTAGTCTTAAATTGGGAACAGAACCAGTACAAACCATCATATTGTGGAAGTACTGGTAGGGGTAATTAGATTGCCCCTGGGTCTGTTTTTCGAGGGGGCACTGTGCAGTCCCCCCTCGTCTAGTTTCTGGCTGGTGGCAGTGGTTACCAGGCGAAATATTCCTTAAGAATATTTACTATGGGATTTTCCCATTCATTTTAAACGCACCACTTTTTGGTGCAACGTTAAAGATACCGCCGGGGTATTTATTTAATATTTATTCCCCGGTTGGGTCTTTTCGCCAGGACTCGGTTTTAAAATGGCGTTTGTGTTCGCCTCTGTAACTCCATCCCAAGTCAAGCCCTTTGTTCCACTTTTTGGCAGGCTTCTACACAGAAGCCTCCAAAAGTGGTGCCACTCTGTCTGGATATACATGATGTGTGGGAGGGGGGTTTAGGCACCCTGGACTGAGTTGCCTCGGCAACTCAAGTCACACTCTTGTGTGATTGGCCCAGTGGTGAGCCGCCCGGCTCACCACTTAGCATGTTTGAGTGACATCTAGGGCTGATGAATGGGGGTTTCCAGCATAAAAGCAGGGCTTTGGGGACTGGGACTTCAGACGTCGCCACAGGACCAAAGAATCCGAAGAGGGAGAAGCTGAGCCAACCTGCAACGACGACACCACCGGTGGAGCCCTGCTGAACCGACTCACCACGTCTTCCAACGACAGAGGAGATCTTCATCCCGAAGAGTCTTCTTCCTTTGACTGGTGGGGATAACCAGTTTGCCCGCCTTTTCGCCTTCCCGGATCATCTCGTGGCCGCCTTGCCTGTGCCATGCACCCCGACAACCGGGATACCACGTTTTACCACTATCGCAAATAAAAAGGGTAGTACCTTTTAACCGGAGAACTCCGCGGCTGGTTTCTTCCCTGGCAGTGTAACGACCTTCAGCTTTCCTCCACGTCGAAATCTTCTCTTCCACTGGACGACACCGCGACTTGCATTCACTGCCAGGAACAACTGCCCCCGCTGGAGGATTCTCTCCACTTTCAATGTACTGTGTCCGCCTGGCCTCCCTCGCAACGGTCTGTGTGGGGTGTCTCGTAAATCCTCATCTTACCACTTGGGTTGGCCCTAGGCTGGCTAACTGAACTTTTCTGAGCTGAACTGATTCCTTTTTAAACTCTCTGCAAGACTTTCCAAGCGTTTTAAACTGTGTGATCTTGGGCGCATTGGTGTTCTACTCTCTCTAAGAGGGAGAAGTATCAGTATTGAAGGTGCATCTGACACGCTGGTCCTAAGTAATTGCTGCTGTTGAGAAAATTGTTGTAGATGTGGTTATCATTACTTCCAAATTTGTATTATTTTCTTGGATTCATCCATTGATGGAAAAACAAGTGGTGCCTAACAGGTCTTTTTCTAGGCTACCCTTTTTGATTTAAAATACATTGAAGAATGGATACATATACAGTGAATGTAGTGTCCCCAAGTGGGGTATTGTCATACATCACCAAGGTATCTTATGAAAAGGATACAGTAACTAAAAAGGATACAATTGGTAGGGCTCTTCCGGATCCTTGAATTCACACGGCTTGATAGTAGTGAAGTCAAATTAGACCTTCCAAAAGATACAACTCTCTGACTAGTAAAACAGGCAGAGAGAGGGATCACTGAAAGGGTGTGGGAGCATTATAGGAAGTCAGCCTAGGATAAATAAAGCATCATGAGAAGTTGTCCAAACTAAACTCTCACTGATAGCACAGCAATAGCACTAATACAACACTAACCTGTAGGCTTAGAACTGGAATCTCCACCAACAAGTCTCAGAAGAAATCCAGGAATTGAAACAACGACAAAGGATGGGAGGTTAGTAAGGGAGACTTATCCCGAACGGCACGAGGCTCATGCTAGAAACCGGTTGGTGCACCACAGGATAGCGTCCAATCCTCTGTGCACAATCACCTTCAAATAAACATTTGTTGATAATACTTCCTATCCCACAATGAGTCCACCTGTTATCTCCTCACATGTGCCAGGGATGCGTGTGAAGTTACACGTTTCAAAGAGTTCAAAAAACCGCATGCAGATTTACCCGCAACAAAAGTTCACGCAGCCTGAACAGCCGCGCTTGCAAGTATAGTAGAAAAGCGTGCTGATTTACACGCAACAAAAGTACACGCAACCAGGACCACAGCGTGTAAAGAGTAGAGTAGACCGCGTGTGATTTTACACACAAACAGAAGTGCACGCAGCCAGACAGCCGTACCTGAAGAGTTCCAGAGTACGCGTGGGGTTTTCCCCGTGAACAAAGTACACGCAGCCAGGACAGCCACGTTTGGAGAGTTCCATAGTCCGTGTGGGTTTTTACCCGTGAACAAAGTACACGCAGCCAGGACAGCCACGTTTGGAGAGTTCCAGCGTCCACGTGAGGATTAACATGCAGCAATTTACACGCAGTCAGGAAAGCAGCATGCAAAGATATCAGGAACCGGCGTGTGAGGATACACGCGACTGAAGTGCACGCAGACAGTGCTGCCAAAACTCGCGTGTGAAGGAAAGCCAGCTCCAGGAGTTTGCGTGTGGAAGAAACACGCCGAAGAAAGCCAAGGAAGTAACTGACAAGATGCAAGGACACAGATCGAGGGTTCAGCTATCAAACGCCATATTGGTTCAATCAGAAGCAGCGAGCAACGTCGCCACGCTGCTTATGAACGTACTGCAGTAACACACGTGATTACCCTGAATCACGTGAATTCAACAACGTGAATAATGCAAACGTCGTTTTCCCGGCAGTACATCAAACAACCTCCATTTAGAATAGAACGGTCTAGCAGTTCTATGAGCATAACCCGTTCTGCGTGAAGATGGTTTTCCAGGTCCAGAGGTAATATGTCCAGCATGCATGACAGTGCCACCCTTCAAAAGAGCAGCCTCTCCCCTTTTCAAGTGGAATTTTCTTAATAAAGCGGGAGCATGGATATTGAAAAGAGGTTCCCAGGACCTATCTTCTGGACCATATCCTTTCCAGTCCACCAGATAATAAGGCCTACCAGAACGCAGTCTCATATCCAGTATTTCTTGTACCTCAAATTCATCTGAACCTTTCACAGAAACAACAACAGGCCGTATAGACAATCTAGTAGCATCAGAGCATGGCTTGATGAGTGACACGTGAAATATGGATGCACTCGCCATCGTTGTGGCAATGCCAGACAGACAGCAGCCGGGTTAATCACGTTGAGCACCTCATATGGCCCAATGTACTTAGGCAACTTAGTAGACAGCCATACTTTCATTCCTGTTTTGTAGACTGGTGCAGGTACTCTACGAGCATCAGCATAGATCTTATCTCGTTTTTTAGCCTGCTCCAATTGCTGCTTCACCTTCGTCTGTAAATTCTTTAGATCTCTGATATTACAAACTGCTGCAGGAGTATCCATAGACAAACCGGAATCCAAAGGAATGGATCTGGGGTGTTGCCCATACAGAGCATAGAAAGGAGAAGTACCTATGGCACTATGGTAGGAATTATTGTAGGCAGATTCTGTTGCTGGCAGGACAGTGACCCAGTCTGATTAGAACTGAAGACATAAACACTGCAGGTATTGTTCCATAGTGCTATTGACCCTCTCAGTCTGTCCGTCCGTTTGGGGGTGATAAGCACTAGACATCCTGTCATCAATAAGCAATGCAGAGGTTAGTGCTCTCCAAAAACGGGACGCAAATTGTGAACCCCTGTCAGTAATTATCACTGAAGGCAGACCAAAAAACCAGAATACATGGCGGATGAATAAGTCAGCCAGGACAGCAGCTGTTGGTAACCCAATACAGGGAACAAAAAGAGCCTATTTCGTAAAGTAATCCACCACAACCCATATGGTATTGTAACCATTATTTCTTGGGAGTTCTACCACAAAATCCATCGATATCATATACCATGGTTTGTGAGGAACAGGTAAAGATTGTAGTAAACCCACTGGTTTGCCAGGAGTGTTCTTGCATTGGATGCATACAGAACATGTAGAAACATAATCTATTACATCTCGTGTAATGGAAGGCCACCAACACCATCTCTTGAGCAACTCTAGGGTTTTCTTTTGTCCAGGATGGGCTGCCACAGTGGAGTCGTGTCCCCAACTGAGAGCCTTGTTCCGAGTGGTATCTGTTGGTAGATAAGGCACCCCTTGTGTGAAAGGCAAACCGTTGTGTATGTCTAGATTAAATTCCTGAACCAATCATGGATTTTGTTCAACCCATTCCTGTAATTCATGCTTTAGGGAAGACTGTGCAGAACAACTACATATCACGTGGTCTGCCAACAACGTATTCTGAACTGGAGGTTCTTCCTTCACCTCCTCACCGATGCGGGATAAAGCATCCGATTTGACATGTTGTCTGGCAGGGCGATATGTGATTTGGAAATCGTATTGAGCAAAGAACACATGCCATCTGGCCTGTCGAGCCGTAAAACATTTCACAGTTTTGAATGCCTGAAGAATCCGATGATCAGAGTACACCAACACCTGATGTTTGGCCCCCAGAAGATGATGTCGCCATTCTCGGAAAGCATCCTTGATCGCAAGCAATTCTCGCACAGTAACGGTATAGTTCTGTTCGTATGGGGTTAGCTTACGAGAAAAGAAAGCGACTGGATGCTCCTCCTTGGTTTCTGCACAAACCTGCGAAAGAACAGCTCCTGTAGCGACACTGGAAGCATCCGCCTCTAGGATAAAGTGACAATCAGGATCAGGATGAAATGCTTCCTTTAACATCTCAAAAGATGCTTGGGCATTCTGGTTCCAACAGAATGGTACTTTTGAACTGGTTAAAGCTGTCAATGGGGCCACTGTTTTGGAGAAGGAACGAATAAATCTGCGATAAAAATTCGCAAAAGCTAGGAATGACTGTACAGACTTGACATTATGTGGAATGGGCCAATTCAATATGGCCTTCACTTTGGAACGGCTCATTCGGACACCATGATTGGTAATGTCATAACCCAGGAATTCCACTTCTTGTGTATGAAAGACACATTTCTCGGCTTTAACAAAGAGTTTGTTCTCTCTGAGTCTTTGTAGGACAGCGGACACATGTTTAACATGTTCTGGGAAAGACGAATATATCAATATGTCTTCCAAATAGATCACCACAAATTGATCCATCATGTCTCTGAAGATATCGTTCATGAAGAACTGGAACGTGGCGGGAGCGTTACAAAGGCCAAAAGGCATCACAAGATATTCATAAAGACCGTATCGCGTCTTAAAAGCGGTCTTCCACTCATCGCCCTCACGAATACGAACCAGATTGTATGCTCCTTGTAAATCTAATTTAGAAAAGTACATGGAAGTACCTAGTTGATCTAACAAAACATTTATCAATGGTTCTGGGTTCTGGTTCTTTATGGTGATGTCATTAAGAGCCCTGTAATCTATGCAAGGCCTTAGATCTCCCTCTTTTTTCGGAACAAAGAATAATGGTGAGGCAGCAGGCGATTGGGATGGCCGTATGAACCCCATATCAAGAGCTTTATCGATGTATTCTTTCAGGACAACATCTTCTTTGGGAGTTAAAGAGTAGACACGACCAGTAGGGATTTTGGCCCCAAGAATTAACTCAATCGGACAGTCATACTGTCTATGTGGAGGCAGCTGTTCTGCCTGGCCTTTGTCAAAAACATCTGCATATTCCGTATACTCGCATGATATATGTGTACCGCTCTAATTTACAACACTGATAGAGGAACCTCCCTCCATAGAGGCCAAAATATGTGATTTGGTTGACACCCCCTGACTGGAAAAGCAATGTTCGTTGCAATAAACAGAAGGATATTGGATCAATCCTGTAACCCTGTCAATGGTTGGATTATGAAGAGTCAGCCAGGCAAGACCAAGCAATAGATTGTATTGAGGAGCCGCAATGACATCAAAAATCATTTCCTCTGAATGACCATTTGATAAAGTCATTTGAATAGGTACAGTCTCCTGGGTTACCATACCCGAAGTCAAAACTGACCCATCCACAGTGTTCACAGTTTCAGGTTTTTTCTTGGTTATAAGAGGTATAGAACATTTCTTAGCATATGTGATGTCAATGTAATTATTTGTGGCTCCGGAATCCACCATAGCCCTGGAAACTAATTCTTGGTCAGCAAAACGTAACGTCACCTCCACAGCTAAAGGTGTGTACGTCGGAATGGTATGGGAGCCCGATGTAACACTCGACACAGGGACTCCTGCTAATGTCGAGTTTTGGCGTTTCGCGAACGCTTAACTGGTTTCTTGGGACATACCACCAGTAAATGCTCAGATGAACCGCAATACGTGCATAGATTATTTTTTCTTCGGTTCTCTCTCTCTGCATTAGATAACCGGCCTCTCACGGCACCAATCTGCATTGGTTCAGGGTCATTTGAGGAGGCTGCCGGTACTTCCGGACGGACAGGTGCTTGCAAGAAAGGTTTTCTCTCTCCTTTGCAAGCGTTTCGTTGAGCATCGATTTGTAGAATCAGATTGAGCAATTCTGTGAACCCTGTAGGGACCACAGGAACCGTAGACAAGGCGTCTTTTAGTTCTTCTGAAAGACCCTTATAAAAAACAGCCGTTTTCTTGTCTTCAGGCCATTGGGTCTCGGCTGCTAATTGGTTGAATCTGGCTATTTAAGCCAACAGGGTTTGACTGCCTTGTTGTAAACTTAGCAACTCCAAATCTGGGCTTGAGTGGCACAGCGCATGTCAAAGACCTTACTCATGGCAGCCAGAAGATCGTCGCGATCGTACAGCAAAGGACTGTTTGACTCCAATAAAGGATTAGCCCAAGCAGCAGCTGTGCCCCCCAAATGGGAAAGCACGAATGCTGCCTTTGTAGTTAAATCGGGAAACGAGTTAGGCCGGCACAGGAAATGAAGTCGGCACTGGTTGACAAAGGTTCTATAGGTTTTAGGATCACCTGTGAACCTTTCCGGGGGAGCCAAAGGAAACTGGGTTGGCATAACCACTTTAAGGGTTTCTTGTTCTGGTGCCGGTGTCCCGGATCCAGATGCAGTGGCCGCTGGAGCCTGTGCTCCCTGAGGAGCGGCATGAATGGCGTCTTGCATAACATCCATGCAATGACGCAATGTGTCCTGTGCCGTAATCATTTCGTTTCTCAAATCCGTGATTAACTGAGTCAAAACCGTTAAAGGATCCGTACTTTCCATGGCTTCTGTATCACCAAGGTATCTTATGAAAAGGATATGGTAACCAAAGAGGATACAATTGGTAGGGCTCTTCCGGATCCTTGAATTCACACGGCTTGATAGTAGTGAAGTCAAATTAGACCTTCCAAATGATACAACTCTCTGACTAGTAAAACAGGCAGAGAGAGGGATCACTGGAAAGGGCGTGGAAGCATTATAGGAAGTCAGCCTAGGATAAATAAAGCATCATGAGAAGTTGTCCAAACTAAACTCTCACTGATAGCACAGCAATAGCACTAATACAACACTAACCTGTAGGCTTAGAACTGGAATCTCCACCAACAAGTCTCAGAAGAAATCCAGGAATTGAAACAACGACAAAGGATGGGAGGTTAGTAAGGGAGACTTATCCCGAACGGCAAGAGGCTCACGCTAGATACCGGGTTGGTGCACCACAGGATAGCGCCCAACGTTCTGTGCTCAATCACCTTCAAATAAACATTTGTTGATAATACTTCCTATCCCACAATGAGTCCACCTGTTATCTCCTCACAGGTGCCAGGGATGCGTGTGAAGTTACACGTTTCAAAGAGTTCAAAAAACTGCGTGCAGATTTACCCGCAACAAAAGTTCACGCATCCTGAACAGCCGCCTTGCAAGTATAGTAGAAAAGCGTGCTGATTTACACGCAACAAAAGTACACGCAACCAGGACCACAGCGTGTAAAGAGTAGAGTAGACCGCGTGTGATTTTACACGCAAACAGAAGTGCACGCAGCCAGACAGCCGTACCTGAAGAGTTCCAGAGTCCGCGTGGGGTTTTTCCCGTGAACAAAGTACACGCAGCCAGGATAGCCACGCTTGGAGAGTTCCAGCGTCCACGTGAGGATTAACATGCAGCAATTTACACGCAGTCAGGAAACCAGCATGCGAAGATATCAGGAACCCGCGTGTGAGGATACACGCGACTGAAGTGCACGCAGACAGTGCTGCCAAAACTCGAGTGTGAAGGAAAGCCAGCTCCATTAGTTTGCGTGTGGAAGAAACACGCCGAAGAAAGGCAAGGAAGTGACTGACAAGATGCGAGGACACAGATCGAGGGTTCAGCTACCAAACGCCATATTGGTTCAATCAGAAGCAGCAAGCAACGTCGCCACGCTGCTAATGAACATACTGCAGTAACACACGTGACTACCCTGAATCACGTGAATTCAATGACGTGAATAATGCAAACGTCATTTTCCCGACAGTACATCAAAGAACCTCCATTTAGAATAGAACGGTCTAGCAGTTCTATGAGCATAACCCGTTCTGCGTGAAGATGGTTTTCCAGGTCCAGAGGTAATATGTCCAGCATGCATGACAGTGCCACCCTTCAAAGGAGCAGCCTCTCCCCTTTTCAAGTGGAATTTTCTTAATAAAGCGGGAGCATGGATATTGGAAAGAGGTTTCCAGGACCTATCTTCTGGACCATATCCTTTCCAGTCCACCAGATAATAAGGCCTACCAGAACGCAGTCTCATATCCAGTATTTCTTGTACCTCAAATTCATCTGAACCTTTCACAGAAACAACAACAGGCCGTATAGATCATCTAGTAGCATCAGAGCATGGCTTGATGAGTGACACGTGAAATATGGATGCACTCGCCATCGTTGTGGAAATGCCAGACAGACAGCAGCCGGGTTAATCACGTTGAGCACCTCATATGGCCCAATGTACTTAGGCAACTTAGTAGACAGCCATACTTTCATTCCTGTTTTGTAGACTGGTGCAGGTACTCTACGAGCATCAGCATAGATCTTATCTCGTTTTTTAGCCTGCTCCAATTGCTGCTCCACCTTCGTCTGTAAATTCTTTAGATCTCTGATATTACGAACTGCTGCAGGAGTATCCATAGACAAACCAGAATCCAAAGGAATGGATCTGGGGTGTTGCCATTACAGAGCATAGAAAGGAGAAGTACCTATGGCACTATGGTAGGAATTATTGTAGGCAGATTCTGTTGCTGGCAAGACAGTGACCCAGTCTGATTGGAACTGAAGACATGAACACTGCAGGTATTGTTCCATAGTGCTACTGATCCTCTCAGTCTGTCCGTCCGTTTGGGGGTGATAAGCACTAGACATCCTGTCATCAATAAGCAATGCAGAGGTTAGTGCTCTCCAAAAACGGGACGCAAATTGTGACCCCCTGTCAGTAATTATCACTGAAGGCAGACCAAAAAACCGGAATACATGGCGGATGAATAAGTCAGCCAGGACAGCAGCTGTTGGTAACCCAATAGAGGGAACAAAAAGAGCCAATTTCGTAAAGTAGTCCACCACAACCCATATGGTATTGTAACCATTATTTCTTGGGAGTTCTACCCCAAAATCCATCGATATCATATACCATGGTTTGTGAGGAACAGGTAAAGATTGTAGTAAACCCACTGGTTTGCCAGGAGTGTTCTTGCATTGGATGCATACAGAACATGTAGAAAAATAATCTATTACATCTCGTGTAATGGAAGGCCACCAACACCATCTCTTGAGCAACTCTAGGGTTTTCTTTTGTCCAGGATGGGCTGCCACAGTGGAGTTGTGTCCCCAACTGAGAGCCTTGTTCCGAGTGGTATCTGTTGGTAGATAAGGCACCCCTTGTGTGAAAGGCAAACCGTTGTGTATGTCTAGATTAAATTCCTGAACCAATCATGGATTTTGTTCAACCCATTCCTGTAATTCATGCTTTAGGGAAGACTGTGCAGAACAACTACATATCACGTGGTCTGCCAACAATTTATTCTGAACTGGAGGTTCTTCCTTCACCTCCTCACCGATGCGGGATAAACATCCGATTTGACATGTTGTCTGGCAGGGCGATATGTGATTTGGAAATCGTATTGAGCAAAGAACACATGCCATCTGGCCTGTCGAGCCATAAGACATTTCACTGTTTTGAATGCCTGAACATTCCGATGATCAGAGTACACCAGCACCTGATGTTTGGCCCCCAGAAGATGATGTCGCCATTCTCGGAAAGCATCCTTGATCGCAAGCAATTCCCGCACAGTAACGGTATAGTTCTGTTTGTATGGGGTTAGTTTACGAGAAAAGAAAGCGACTGGATGCTCCTCCTTGGTTTCTGCACAAACCTGCGAAAGTACAGCTCCTGTAGTGACACTGGAAGCATCCGCCTCTAGGATAAAGTGACAATCAGGATCAGGATGTTGTAGTACAGGTGCAGTGATAAATGCTTCCTTTAACATCTCAAAAGATGCTTGGGCATTCTGGTTCCAACAGAATGGTACTTTTGAACTGGTTAAAGCTGTCAATGGGGCCACTGTTTTGGAGAAGGAACGAATAAATCTGCGATAAAAATTCGCAAAACCTAGGAATGACTGTAGAGACTTGACATTATGTGGAATGGGCCAATTCAATATGGCCTTCACTTTGCAACGGCTCATTTGGACACCATGATTGGTAATATCATAACCCAGGAATTCCACTTCTTGTGTATGAAAGACACATTTCTCGGCTTTAACAAAGAGTTTGTTCTCTCTGAGTCTTTGTAGGACAGCGGACACATGTTTAACATGTTCTGGGAAAGACGAATATATCAATATGTCTTCCAAATAGATCACCACAAATTGATCCATCATGTCTCTGAAGATATCGTTCATGAAGAACTGGAACGTGGCGGGAGCGTTACAAATGCCAAAAGGCATCACAAAATATTCATAAAGACCGTACCGCGTCTTAAAAGCGGTCTTCCACTCATCGCCCTCACGAATGCGAACCAGATTGTATGCTCCTTGTAAATCTAATTTAGAAAAGTACATGGAAGTACCTAGTTGATCTAACAAAACATTTATCAATGGTACTGGGTACTGGTTCTTTATGGTGATGTCATTAAGAGCCCTGTAATCTATGCAAGGCCTTAGATCTCCCTCTTTTTTCGGAACAAAGAATAATGGTGAGGCAGCAGGCGATTGGGATGGCTGTATGAACCCCATATCAAGAGCTTTATCGATGTATTCTTTCAGGACAACATCTTCTTTGGGAGTTAAAGAGTAGACACGACCAGAAGGGATTTTGGCCCCAAGAATTAACTCAATAGGACAGTCATACTGTCTATGTGGAGGCAGCTGTTCTGCCTGGCCTTTGTCAAAAACATCTGCATATTCCGTATACTCGCATGATATATGTGTACCGCACTAATTTACAACACTGATAGAGGAACCTCCCTCCATAGAGGCCAAAATATGTGATTTGGTTGACACCCCCTGACTGGAAAAGCAATGTTCATTGCAATAAACAGAAGGATATTGGATCAATCCATAACCCTGTCAATGGTTGGATTATGAAGAGTCAGCCAGGCAAGACCAAGCAATAGATTGTATTGAGGAGCCGCAATGACATCAAAAATCATTTCCTCTGAATGACCATTTGATAAAGTCATTTGAATAGGTACAGTCTCCTGGGTTACCATACCCGAAGTCAAAACTGACCCATCCACAGTGTTCACAGTTTCAGGTTTTTTTTTGGTTATAAGAGGTATAGAACATTTCTTAGCATATGTGATGTCAATATTATTATTTGTGGCTCCCGAATCCACCATAGCCCTGGAAACTAATTCTTGGTCAGCAAAACGTAACGTCACCTCCACAGCTATAGGTGCGTATGTCGGAATGGTATGGGAGTCCGATGTAACACTCGACACAGGGACTCCTGCTAATAGAGTTTTGGCGTTTTGCGAACGCTTAACTGGTTTCTTGGGACATACCACCAGTAAATGCTCAGATGAACCGCAATACGTGCATAGATTATTTTTTCTTCGGTTCTCTCTCTCTGCATTAGATAACCGGCCTCTCACGGCACCAATCTGCATTGGTTCAGGGTCCTTTGAGGAGGCTGCCGGTACTTCCGGACGGACAGGTGCTTGCAAGAAAGGTTTTCTCTCTCCTTTGCAAGCGTTTCATTGAGCATCGATTTGTAGAATCAGATTGAGCAATTCTGTGAACCCTGTAGGGACCACAGGAACTGTAGACAAGGCGTCTTTTAGTTCTTCTGAAAGACCCTTATAAAAAACAGCCGTTTTCTTGTCTTCAGGCCATTGGGTCTCGGCTGCTAATTGGTTGAATCTGGCTATGTAAGCCAACAGAGTTTGACTGCCTTGTTGTAAACTTAGGAACTTCAAATCTGGGCTTGAGTGGCACAGCGCATGTCACAGACCTTACTCATGGCAGCCAGAATATCGTCGCGATCGTACAGCAAAGGACTGTTTGACTTCAATAAAGGATTAGCCCAAGCAGCAGCTGTGCCCCCCAAATGGGAAAGCACGAATGCTGCCTTTGTAGTTAAATCGGGAAACGAGTTAGGCCGGCACAGGAAATGAAGTCGACACTGGTTGACAAAGGTTCTATAGGTTTTAGGATCACCTGTGAACCTTTCCAGGGGAGCCAAAGGAAACTGGGTTGGCATAACCACTTTAAGGGTTTCTTGTTGTGGTGCCGGTGTCCTGGATCCAGATGCAGTGGCCGCTGGAGCCTGTGTTCCCTGAGGAGCGGCATGAATGGCGTCTTGCATAACATCCATGCGATGACGCAATGTGTCCTGTGCCGTAATCATTTCGTTTCTCAAATCCGTGATTAACTGAGTCAAGACCGTTAAAGGATCGGTACCCTCCATGGCTTCTGTATCACCAAGGTATCTTATGAAAAGGATACGGTAACCAAAAAGGATACAATTGGTAGGGCTCTTCCGGATCCTTGAATTCACACGGCTTGATAGTAGTGAAGTCAAATTAGACCTTCCAAATGATACAACTCCCTGACTAGTAAAACAGGCAGAGAGAGGGATCACTGGAAAGGGCGTGGGAGCATTATAGGAAGTCAGCCTAGGATAAATAAAGCATCATGAGAAGTTGTCCAAACTAAACTCTCACTGATAGCACAGCAATAGCACTAATACAACACTAACCTGTAGGCTTAGAACTGGAATCTCCACCAACAAGTCTCAGAAGAAATCCAGGAATTGAAACAACGACAAAGGATGGGAGGTTAGTAAGAGAGACTTATCCCGAACGGCACGAGGCTCACGTGGATACCGGGTTGGTGCACCAAAGGATAGCGTCCAAAGTTCTGTGCTCAATCACCTTCAAATAATCATTTGTTGATAATACTTCCTATCCCACGTAGAACAGAAATGAAATGAGTCCACCTGTTATCTCCTCACAGGTGCCAGGGATGCGTGTGAAGTTACACGTTTCAAAGAGTTCAAAAAACCGCGTGCAGATTTACCCGCAACAAAAGTTCACGCAGCCTGAACAGCCGCGCTTGCAAGTATAGTAGAAAAGCGTGCTGATTTACACACAACAAAAGTACACACAACCAGGACCACAGCGTGTAAAGAGTAGAGTAGACCACGTGTTATTTTACACGCAAACAGAAGTGCACGCAGCCAGACAGCCGTACCTGAAGAGTTCCAGAGTCTGCGTGGGGTTTTTCCTGCGAACAAAGTACACGCAGCCAGGACAGCCGAGCTTGGAGAGTTCCAGAGTCCGCGTGGGTTTTTACCCGCGAACAAAGTACACGCAGCCAGGACAGCCGCGCTTGGAGAGTTCCAGCGTCCGCGTGAGGATTAACACATGGCAATTTACATGCAGTCAGGAAAGCAGCATGCGAAGATATCAGGAACCCGCGTGTGAGGATAAACGCGACTGAAGTGCACACAGACAGTGCTGCCAAAACTCGCATGTGAAGGGAAGCCAGTTCTAGGAGTTTGTGTGTGGAAGAAACACGCCGAAGAAAGCCAAGGAAGTAACTGACAAGATGCGAGGACACAGATCAAGGGTTCAGCTACCAAACACCATATTGGTTTAATCAGAAGCAGCGAGCAACGTCTCCACACTGCTTATGAACGTATTGCAGTAACACACGTGACTACCCTGAATCACGTGAATTCAACGACGTGAATAATGCAAAAGTCGTTTTCCCGGCAGTACATCAAACAACCTCCATTTAGAATAGAACGGTCTAGCAGTTCTATGAGCATAACCCGTTCTGCGTGAAAATGGTTTTCCAGGTCCAGAGGTAATATGTCCAGCATGCATGACTGGCATTCATAATTCGTGATCGAGTTGACAATACGTGACAATTGTGTTGAACCACATTATGTGGCAGTGAATCAGTTCCCAGTGATTGTGACATGGAGTTAGGTATTTGTAGTTTTTTATATTTGTTTGCAGATTGGTACATACATTTTAGAGAACACATTGCAAATATTAGATTCATTACACAGTAATTCATATACATGAGGAAGAGAAAAAGAAACATTTTTGTCAGCTAGATTAGATTGGCACCTAGGTGTTGCCTCATTAAGGGGTTGCCTGAATCACTTTAAAAGTGGTCTCACCAAGACCACCCGGGGGCGCGGAGCATGTCGGACGTGCGAGGCTCGTGTGCCTGTTGAACCACGGGGCCTAGTGAGCTATTCCAGACCCCGGCCGGGGGTGCAGAGCCCAGCTGAAGAGCTATCATCGCCCCACGCAGTTTACCCCACAGAGGGAGGGCGCCTGGGGCCCACCACAAGCTCCCCCACGGTACGGTCCCGATCCACAGCCCCAAGGAGGGGGCCTGACTGAGTGCTGGCTACAGGTCCGAGGGAGCAGCGGGGACCGCAGGGCCAGCCTTTCCCGTTGAGCTGCAGGGAGACCAGAGGGGTCATACGCCCCCCCACCACCAACACCCTCAGAGCACACCCGGAGGACGCAAGCGGGGGGGCGACTATCCCCGGGCGGCATGGGGCGCGGGCCCGCATCACCAGTATCCTGCCGAAACAAGCACTGTCAAGGCCCAGAACCCCGGCCCCAGGGAGGGAGTCGGAACAAGCACCGGCTGAGGAGCCGGGTGAGCGCTGGGGACTGCGAGGCCAGCTGGACTCCCGGAGACGCAGGAGGGCCTGAGGGGTCACACACCCCCCCACCGCCACCACCAGCAGAGCACGCCCTGAGGACGCGACCTGGGGGGCTACGCTTTTCAAGTGGCTGGAGGCGCGGGCCGCCACGCACGCACCCCGCCGAAGAGAGGAACTTCTCGGGCCCTATCCGCGGCCCTGGGGAGAGGCTGAACAAGCGCTGGCTGCGGGGCCGGGTGTGCGCTGTGGTCCGTGAGGTCAGCCTGACTCACTGAGCCACAGGGAGCCCATAGGGTATACTCGGCCCCCCTACCACCACGTGTGGAGTGCGCCCTGAGGACGCGAGCCAGGGGTGGCAGCGGTCCTCGGGCAGCCTAGAGCGCTGTCCCGCCCCACAAGTACCCCACACGGACTCGAGGAGCTCTAGGGGCCTGCGGGCTGAGGAAGGGCTGCCCCAGGCCCCCCCCCCCTCGGATCACCAAGCCGGATCACCAAGCCGGAGCAGAGGAACGAGTGGAGAATCGCTGGAGGGACCACAGGAGAACATCCCCCAGTAGAGTCCGGGGACTTCTGGTCCGACGATTGAGCCCGCAGGCCTACCCGGCCCCACGTTACTGGTGGCGCCCACGGAGGAGGAGCCCACCCTGGGACACCGGCCTCCCGGGCTACGTGGAGACTACCAGGGCAGCAGTGCTCACACAGCAGAGCCCGACGGCGTGACAGGACAGTTAATAAGGTGAGGAGGCGGTGGGGGAGAAGTGGAACAAAGGAGCCACAGCGGAGGGGGATATACCCCGACCCCCCATCTGATAAGCTCAAGGGCTGCCCAGGGGGCTTTAGAGGCCTCGACCACTGCATATCCTTGGGCCCCGCCTCCATGGCAGTAGGGGCCCACCCGGGTGAGAGAGCCCCGGCACTGGCCCGGGAACTCCCATAGCCCCTGGGGGACACCATTAAGTCCATTAAACAGAAACACAGCTCTCCAACAAAGAAGTAGGGCTGGGGCCCCGACCTGAACATTCCGGACTCCTCGAGGTGAACCTACCTAGAGGCACCACCCCCAGGTGCCCCATTCTGCACTGACCCTGGAGCAGACCCCACCCTCCGGAGCTATCACCTCTCTGCAGCGCTTTTGCCGGTATTCCCCGGCCCAGACTAAGGCCCCTGGAGCCATCATGCCCACGTTAGGAGACCCACCCCCAGCTGCACTCACCAAGGACGACCTCAGGGACAGCCTCCAAGAGATCAAGGCGATTCGCACGGACATACATGCGTCCATCCTAGACCTCAAGGGGAGAGTGGACACTCTGGAAGACAAAATGGAGGGGATGGAAAACAACCATCTCCAGACAGACCTTCTAGACATGAAATATGAGGCAAGGCTAACAGACTTAGAAATAAGAGAGGAGGACATGATTCTCAAGGTGGACGATTTAGAAAATAGAGAACGTCGAAATAATCTGCGCATTATGGGTGTGACTCAGGAGAGAGGGGAGACAGCTGCCGACGTGGGGAGACAAGTCCAGGGCTTGATCAACCAACTATTCACACTTGAAGGGGAAAAGGAGGTCCAGCTGGAAAGAGCACACCGAGGCGGAGGAGGTGCAGAGGGTGGGCCAAGGTCCATCGTGGTGCGGTTCCTGCGCTATAGGGAGAAAATGGAGGTCATGGAAAAGGCAAAAAGGTTGGGGAGCTTCATCTTTGAAGGGGATACAATCAAGATTTATCAAGATCTATCAACCCTCACACTCACCCGAAGAAGGGAATGCCGCCTGCTCACCCAATGGCTCACAAGCCAGGACATAAGATACAGATGGTCTTTCCCGTTTGCCTTATCCTTCGAACGAGCGGGGTGGACTACATGGTGATCAGCGGAAAAGAGGCCACACAGGTGCTGCAGGTGCTTAAGGGAGACCCTCAAGAGGAGGGAGAAGGAGCGGGAACCCAGGAAAGGGCAGAACCCAGGAGAGAACCGGAGGGCCCCTGGTCAACAAAGAAGAAAACAAAGGGCAGGAGAAAATTCAAAAAACCCAACACCCCGCCGTCTGAAGCAGGAGGAGAGTAGAGAAAGGAATAGCTTCCGGCGGGGAGCGCGAGGGCAGCAGCTGGATAACCCCGGTCAGGGACACAATGTTTGATCTTGAGAACTGCGGTGCACGAACATGCTTTCGCTCTGACTTGCCCGTTGGCAGGCATCTCAAAAAGGAGAGGGAGAGGGTAAGGTGGAGGATAGGGAGGGGGGGTAGGGGATCTTGGGCTCAACACAGATCCAGCTCCAAAGGGGACACAGGACCGAATAGGCTCACTCAACGTCAAGGAGCTTAATTCCCCAACAAAGCGCTCCCTTTTGGGGTGAGAAATAAAGAACACAGGCGTAGACGTCCTCTTTATACAGGAGACCAGAATCGTGAGGGGTGAAGAAAGGGCCATCCCCGGAGCACACGTGGGCCAGGCATTTTGGGCATCCGGCCCCACAAAGAAAGGTGGGGTCGGGATACTGCTCCACAGGCACGAAAAACTAACTGAGGTAACCAGTTGGGGGAGGGAGGACGGAAGGGCGATGGTAGTGTCCGGTAACCTGCATAACTCTAGGGTCACTCTAGTAGACATCCACTGCCCCAATGTAGGTCAGTGGAATTCATCCAGGGGGTCATGGAAGAAGTGCGGCACAGGGCGGAAGGACTGCTGTTCCTGGGTGGGGACTTTAACATGTGGGCTGACCGGGATCCCACCATAGTGGGAGGATCACCCAGCCAGATGGCGCAGGGTTGAGTCCGGAACGAGGGCTCCGGGACTTGATGTGGGAACAGGGGCTGGTTGACATATGGAGGGAACTCCATCCGAAGGCTAGGGGATATACTTTCTACTTGGCAGCCCATGGAACCAGAATGAGAATAGATTACTTGTTTACAGAACACCAGTGCATGAGTAGAATAGAGGCATGTGAGATTCACCCGGTCAACTGGTCGGACCACGACATGGTCTGGACAGACGTCAGTATCTCTGGTCTAAAAACCAGGGAATCCTTGTGGAAATGTAACGATTTTCTTCTGAGGGACGTGGTGTTTAGGGAGGAAATGTCATCTGCAATCAGAGAATTCTTTGAGCTAAATAACACGGGAGAAGTGGCTCCGGAAATTATCTGGGAAGTGGCTAAGGCAACCTGGAGGGCAAGGTTGATAAGTGAAGGAGCCTCCAAAAAGAGGGAGAGGACCCTCCTGTCCCACAGGTTGAGGTCAGATATTCTCTCCCTGGAAAGGTCCGAGGGGAAGGGGGAAGGAGAAAAAGAGAGGGATCTGGGCCTAGCGAGAGAGGAGACAGGAACTCAGGGAAATAGAGCTGGGCAAAATTGTGGCGGGACTCCAACAAACACCTGCGCCAGAGGTACAATGAAAAAGGCGACAAGGCCGATGCCATGCTCGCAGCCAAACTCCGGGGCCAAAGAGCTGTCATGAGTCGGTAATGCATTAGAGGGGGAAAGATCAGACCCGGAAGGCATAGCAGAGAAATCCGCTAGCTATTATGAGAGTCTCTATGGGAGGGAGGGGGAAGTGGATAGGGAAGATGATGGGGTCACCCTCCCGTCTCTTGGAACGCCGGAGTCTGAGGCCCTAGATGCCCCAATAACAGAGGAGGAGGTGCTCAAAGCAATATCTGGGCTGAGGCTGGGTAGGGCCCCTGGGGAAGATGGATTCACTGCAGGATTCTATAAGGCCTTCTCGGGCCGGCTGGTGGGTTTCTTGGCTGGTCTATTCTCAAATATAATGCAGACAGGGAGGGCGCCCCCATCATTTGGCAAAGCGCTGATCATGGTGATCCCGAAGGTGGGGAAAGACCCAGCAGACTGCCGCTCCTATAGACCTATCTCCCTCCTCAACGTGGACGCCAAACTGTTCACGAGGTTTATCGCGATGAGGTTGGACGACCACATGCCGAACCTAATCCACTCAGACCAGGTGGGCTTCATTCAGGGTAGACAGGGGGCTGACACGCTTCGTAAAACCCGGATAACTCGGTCTTGGTGTCCGTCGATGGCGAGAAAGCGTTCGATCAGGTCGACTGGGGGTTCTCGAGAAGCTGGAGATCAGGCAGGCCATTAAAGCCTTGTACGAGTCACCCTCAGCCAGAGTGAAGGTTAATGGACGCCTGTCACATGCTTTCAGTCTCCAGAGAGGGATGAGGCAGGGCTGTCCATTCTCCCCCCTCCTCTTCGCCATGACCATGGAAATACTGGCAGAATATGTCAGAGGTTCTTGTATGGTGCGGGGCATAGAGGTGAGAGACCGCACATTCAAACTTGGCCTTTATGCAGATGACATCCTGCTCCACCTAAGGGAACCCACACGATCAATCCCAGCCGCTTTGCAGATAATCGAGCGGTTCGGCCGTTTTTCCGGCTTCAAGGTCAACGTAGGCAAGTCGATGATCTTTCCATTTGCTTCAGATGCTGACAGGTGCTTATCCGAATTGTCCCCTCTAGGCCTTCAAGTCTGTGTTGATGGGATAAAATACCTGGGAATTAATATTGTAAGACCGAGTGAAGACCTGAGCCAGGCAAACTACCCCCCACTGTTTGAGAAATTATTCAGGGAAATGGAATGCTGGGGGAAGGGGCAAATCTCGTGGATGGGTAGAATAAATGCGATAAAGATGAACCTGCTCCCCAGAGTACTGTACCTCTTCCAGATGCTTTCCCTGGAGGCCCCCACAATACACCAAAGAGAAGCCAGGAGGCGCATAGTGAAGTTCATATGGCAAGCCCGGAAACCCAGAATAGGGTATGAGACCCTCACCCTCCCCAAATAAAGAGGGGGCGTCACTCTCCCAGATCTTGAGGTCTACCACAGGGCGACCCAACTTAGAGTTTTAGCCCCTCACCATAGAGAGTACCCCAATAAGCAATGGGTCTACATTGAGAACTCCTTCCTAAGCCCCGTCACTGTAGGTGAATGGTTATGGGTCCCACTAAAAAAGCAACCGAGGAGGATCAGGGACCACCCAATTCTGGGAACCATGTGGAAGGCTTTAGCAGGGAAGGGAAACAGGGAGAAAGTGACTACATGGCCCTCCCCACTAAGTCACATCTGGTCCACACCAGTCCTAGAAGAGATTCCAGGCCATGAACACTACCATCCCTGGTTTGACGCGGGGCTATGTAGGGTTGGTCAGCTGGTGAGGGAGGATTCGTTCATACCTATCCAGGAACTTGAGGAGGCACCGGGCATTGGTAGAATCTCACCTCTCCTATACCTTAGACTCAAGGGAATCCTAATGAGGCCAAAACTGAAGGAATGTATACAAAGGAAGCTCACCCCGGTAGAAAAAATTCTAGATTCCCATACAGAAATGAAGGGGCTCATCTTACTCCTGTATCAAGCCCTTTTGATCTCCCGGGAGGGAACGACTGGGAGCCTCAGAAGGAAATGGGAAAGGGACCTGGGCTGCGCCATTGGGGACGGCCTCTGGGGGAGTCTCTGTAATAGGGCCTTCAAGACGTCGATCTCCTGCCAATATGAAACCCATGCCATCAAACTTCTCCACAGGTGGCAATATGACCCGATCACCCTCTCAAAGATGTTCCCGGATGTTGTCCCAGCGTGTTGGCATGGATGCGGGGGTAAAGCTGCATATTGGCACATGTGGTGGACCTGCCAAAAAGTTCAAACGTATTGGTCGGAGGTGCTTAGTTGGATCAGGGAGGCGAGGGAGGGGACTACCCACTAGACCCTGTCCTGATGATATTTGGCTTACAACAAAGGGATGAGCGCTGGGAGAAACTACCGGACCTGACACACTCTCTTTTGCTGGCAGCTAGAGCGGCGCGAGCTAGAACCTGGAAAAGAGCGGCCCTCCCTACTAAAAGGGAATGGGTGGCAGTGGCCAAGGACATCTACTTTATGGATAGACTAACGGCCGCAATACATGGCTCAAGTATGCAGATAGAAACAGACTGGCTGCAATTTATAGGGGCGTTTGTCAACACAGAGGACGGGTCCAGATGATAACCGGAACTCTCCACCCGGCACGAAACTAACTTTTGCTTAAGACACATTGTAAAGGACTCAGGAGAGTCGACTACACTTCGACGGCCACAGGCCCGGTTGGTGCTGCCCAAAGAGATGAATCTTGAAAAGCGGACACAGAGCCTCGAGGAAAGGGTGGGGGGGAGGGAGGGGTGGTGGGAGATTGCACCAAAGTCTTGTGTTGCCCTAATGTTTTGAAGTTGTTACGGGCATGCACCCAACCTACACTATATGTATAAGCTCTTTTGTTGTCTTGAAAAACCAATGTCTTGAAAACCAATAAAAATTGAATTAAAAAAAAAAGTGGTCTCAACTGGTAGGTGATAGGGGTTGTCTAAAGTACTGCGTCAGGTTGATCCTGGGTAGTTGGATTCATCGGGGGATGAGGTCCGCCTCCGTTATTTAATAAATTCGACCATTGAAAGCGTTTATTCTTTCGCAGTAAGGACGTGATAGGGTGCACAAGTTGCGACAAACCCGGGATAAACCAGCGATAGAAGTTTGCAAAGCCGAGCATACTCTGGACTCGTTTGATTTAAGTTGGAGAGGGCCAATTGAGGATGGCATCTACCTTACGCGAATCCATACGAACACCACAAGGGGTTAGGACAAATCCAAGAAACTCGACTTCGGTAACATGGAAGAAGCATTTTTGTAATTTAGCATATAACGTGTGTTGCCGAAGTTTTTTAAGGACAGCACGGACGTGTTTCACATTCATAAAGTATTGAAATACCGCCGGGGTGTTACAAAGCCCAAAGGGCATCACCTGGTATTCAAATAGCCCATATTTGGTACGGAAGGCGGTTTTCCATTCGTCTTCCTTCTTGACTCGTACAAGATGATATGCCTCTCTGAGATCTAACTTATTATAAATCCGAGCGTCCTTTACTTGATCCAGCAGCTCAGGGATTAGAGGCAAGGGGTACCGATTTTTCACAGTCACTTGGTTCAATGCGCTGTAGTCAGTGGTGTCGCTAGGGGGGGCTAGGGGGGCCAGGGCCCCCCTGTCAAACCCTGTGTGCCCCCTTGTGCCCCCCCTACCTAAGACAAGCAGCGACCATGTTCTCCCCCTACATTTGTCTATGCCCCCCCTACTTTTGTCTTTGGCCCCCTCTGTGCCCCTCCTAAATTTGATTCCTGGCGACGTCACTGGCTGTAGTCAATGCAAGTCCTTAAATCTCCTTCCTTTTTAGGTACGAAGAATAAAGGCGAGGCCGCCGGGGACTTGGAATGGACGAATGAAACCGTTTGCTAGATATTGGTCTAGATACTTTTTCAAATGAAGGTTTTTGGGCTCAGTGAGCACATAAATCCGACCGCATGGAATCTGTGCGCCAGGTATAAGGTCGATCTGGCAGTTGTATGGTCTATGGGGCGGCAGAGTATTGGCTTGGTCTTTCTGGAAGACATCCTGAAAGTCTTGGTATTCCTGGTGTAGTGGGTTTGTTAGACTCATGACTGTTGCCACCTCTTTAGTCAAGGGTTCTCCTGCCTGATAGCATGTATGAGCACATTCGTCAGAGAAGGTCAACCTATTAGCATGCCAGTCAATGCGAGGATTAAGTGTTTCTAACCACGGCATTCCCAGAATTATTTGGAATTGTGGAGCCTTCATTAGGTCAAACACAATGGCTTCCCAATGCCCATCTTGGCACAAAAGTGTCATCTCTGTTGTTGAATGCGTTACAGGACCTGAGGATATCTCTGTTCTGTCGACAGTGGTGACCAAATTGGTTGTTGCCTTCTCACAAAGAGGAAGATTCATCCTTGAAGCCAATTCTTGATCCATATAGTTACCAATGGCTCCGCTGTCAATGTATGCTCTGACCGCATGCATGCAAGACGGTTGTTGGTGACTGATAAGAATTATTGGCAAGGCTAGGTGCGAGGTCTGAGAATCCTTCTTTTCGCTCGACAAGCGGATCTCTACTCTTGTCGGGCGTGGAAGTTTTCCGTCTCTGGTTCCACCTCAACCTTGTCAGCAACCCCAACTGCCTTCTTGGGTGGTTTCACTGGACACTGTAGGAGGAAATGGCCGGCAGTCCCACAATATAAACACAACTGTTGTTGTCTCCTTTTGTCTCTTTCGGTCTTGAATAATGGACCCCGAACTCCTCCAATCTGCATAGGTTCGGACATGTCGGTGGGTTTGGAAGCATTTTCTTTATGGCGCACATAAACCCGATTTTCCATTCTAGCTCGGTCAGCTCTTCGATTCTACTGTCTGTGGTCTAGCTGCACCACCAAGTCGATGTATTCCGCACAGTCTCTTGGAGGATTTACCACTTGGGCCAAAACGTCTTTTAGCTCACCTCTCAACCCACGATGGAACAGTGTTGTTCTCTTGTCTTCGGGCCAACCAGTTTCCACTACCAATCTGTTGAAATTTGCGATATGCGTTAACAGATCTTGGTTCCCTTGACGCAAAGACAGGAGTTTGTTGTCTAGTACTTGGCCTTGGGTGTGCCGGGCAAACAACTTTTCCATATCTTGTTGAAACCTCTGAAGGTCCCGTAGCAGAGGGTCATTCTGATTAACTAGTGGTACCGACCAGTCTGCGGCGCTGCCACTGAGATATGAAAGCACAAAAGCCACCTTTGACTGGTCACTTGGAAAGACTCCATGCCTATATAGAAAATGCATGCGGCACCGGTTCATGAAAACTACATACAGTTTTGGGTCTCCAGTGAAGCGTTCAGGTGGAGCCAAAGGTACGGCCCCCGGAAGAACCACCTGTACAGGGTTACTTGATGGAGCTGGGACTGATGACCCCATTCCTGGTAACGGTGTTTGACCTGCCTGCGATTGAAGTAATTGTCTGGCTAGTACATCCTTGCGATCTTTAGTCACAATCAGTTCTCTTCTTAGAGCATTTGTTTCTTGTCGAGCAGAGTGCACCTCGGCCCTGAGTTCCCCCAAAAGCTGGGCCAACTGGTAAGTCTCAGAAGTTTCCATGAAGCCCAGGTAGAGGATTTTATGGAGGCTTCGTGTTCTGTTACGCCCACCTGGCCTCCACGGGGGCATCGTACGAAGCTGAGCGATGAACGTCTGCACGTGTCTTTCTCTGTCTCACTACTTCTTTCATGAGTGGGCGTTTGCCTCAAGTGTTTTAATGGTGGACTCTCCGTCCTGCGTCTAAATGCAGTGGTGTGTTAATATTCATAGGCTTTTCTCTGGATCTAGTTACGTCACTGATCCTGTGGCCTGTAGAGGAATCCAGACCAGCTGTGACTCCGAAGGTAAGTCTCTGTACCAATTGATTCTTGGTATCAGTTTTGCTTAAGTGTTCTTTTGTTGCCAAATTTTCACTTTGCAGGTGTGGTTTTGGAGGTGCCAGATGAAGAATTAGACTTCTCACTATGACGCTGCGCAGTATTCCTGCAGGTGAGTGTTAGCGCGAGAGCACGACTTCGAAATGTATTTAGAAATGATTATTTTTTCCTTGCAGGACTAACCTGATGTTTCGTTTTCTCTTCTGTAGGTGCGTGTGACTCCGGAGCGGTGATCGCGTGAACCGCTTTGATGGATTGCTGGAAGACTGTAGCCTCCGGGTGAGTATTAGCTCTCCCTTCTTGTGTATCTTTTTGCAGATGCAGTGTTTCCCGGGAACGGCAGGAGAGAAGGCCGTTTCAGATGGACTGCTTCTCAGGTAAGGACAGAACCGCTGTTCCTCTGCTTGTTCTCTCTTTCCTTTTCTTTTCTCCAACAGGTGCTGATGGTCCGTGGTTCCTGAGGCGTAGCTGAAGACCGGGTAAACCGGAGCTGAGCAGACACGGTGAGCGTTACGCTGCAGGAGTGCAGAATAACACAAAGTGTGTTCTGTCCTTTGGGTGTGGTTTATATAGCCTTGATCAAATAGTCCCAGGTAAAGTAGTCCCAAGCCCAGCCACACCCTGGAAGCTAGACTGTATGGCTCAGTTCCTCCAGACTGGGCTATGTGTGCCTCCATGTTCAATGAATCCTTGTTCGCATGAGGAAATAATATGAGCCTGGCGCCAACGGCGCCAGGACTGACTCCAGGAAGACTTCAGACAACGTTTTGGGGCCTTAAAGGTCCCCATGGGAGCCTGCAACTGGGGAAGGCTGGTCTGATCCTGACGTCCGGAGGAATGCATCATGACAGCTACAGATTTTAGAGCCCTTCTCCCAGCAGAAAATACTTTCCTTGCCCAAGTCTCAACACGCTTAACATCCCTGTCTGGCGGGATGGTTGGGTATGCCATCTGTTTCGATGTAGATGTCACTGCCTGAACCAGGCTCTCTGGTGTTGGATGTTTTGATAGGTAGACAGGATCGCTACTGGAAGGCCTGTACTTTTTGGTGAGGTTCTTATTTCCTGCTGGACTTGTTTCCAGAGCCTCTCAAGTCTCTCTTACCCCTTTGAAAGATTCCTCCACACAGGTATGCACAATAGGAGGTTCTTTATTGTATATTTCCAGATGATATGTACACCCTACCAGACTTGACAACAACCTCCTTCCAACTGATAAAGAACCACCCCATAGAGCCTCCCTTCTCCTTCCATATTCCACATTCCACATTCCACATTCTACATCCCACTTACAGCAACCCACAGATGGAGAATGCTACACACCTCTCTTTTTCTACACATTGAAACACAAATCATATAATAGACACTTTACTTTGTTTTTATAGAATAAATGAAACGGAAAAATATACAAGAACATTTCTGATACTAATAACTCGTAAACTATGAACAGTGAAACATGTGAACCATATTAAGAGAAAAGGAAATAAAGTAGAAAGATAAACTTGTGGGGTAAACCACTATAGCACATCACTTTAAAGACATAAATAAATAAACACATAAACCATATTGTAATAATGGACTGAAAGCAGCTTTTACAGATATTACACATCAAATGATTAAATGGTTTAACATCGGCAAAAGCATTGCTGCTATTCTACATAGTCTCTAAGAAATGAAGGCTTCCCACTCTCTTAACCGGAGGCTCCCTTTTATACACCTTACAACCTTCCTTATGCACCATTAGATCATTTTGTTTACAAACTTTCTTATGTATTGATAGATCACTATCCTTCTTTCTCTATCGCTTCCTGTCTTCCATTCCTGCACATCTTTACACATTCAAGATCATTTACAAACTCGATTTACATTCCAAACCTTTCCATATGTCAGCCTCACAGCACCATACAATTATGTAACCACCCTCGTGGGTTTAGACCATTTTGAGCCTCCTTCCACTTTATTGATGGGAAACCTAATCCGCATCCAATCTCCTTCTTTAACTGGACATTGTTTTACTGCTTTTCTTATGTCAAAACCTCCTTTGTTTATAATCTGTTTGCCTTGAATTCTCTCCTTCACAATACCCATATCAATATCCTTTTGACAAGCTCTACCCAACCATCCTGGACAAACCCTACTGTTGGGTTTTATTCCCCATAACATTTCAAATGGGGAAATGCCTGCGGTAAAATGAGGGGTAAATCTATATGTAACTACCACATCTTCTGCAGCCTTTTTCCAATCAGATCCTTCTGAAATGGCTACACTTATGCTTTCTTTGGTAACTCTATTAAATCTTTCAACTATTCCATTTGTCTCTGGGTGATAGACTGAACTGGTCTTGTGCTCAATACAATTTATCCTTAAACAATTCTTCATCTCTTCAGCAACAAATTGCACATCATTGTCTGTCATGATGGAGGTAGGATACCCTTCCCTCCTAAAAACGTCACCCAGAAATTTGATCACATCCTTTGCACACACATTTTCTACCTGTGACAGTTGCACCCAATGAGATAGCATGTCTACTAACACTATGCCATACCGACAAGCTCCCTGGAAAGTAACTGGGGCCACAATATCAAGTCCTACCCTTTCCCATGGCATAGACGGAATGGACACAAGAGTCATAGGCTCTACTCTCGTGACACAACCTTTAGCCACATTCTCACAAAGAGCACACTCCCTGATAACTCTTTCTACTTGTAGATCATTGCTGCCCACCAGTAATCTTGCCCAATCAACTGTTTGGTCTTGGTCATTCCCTGATGACCTGCATGTGCTACTTCAAGAATTCTCTGCCTTACTCCTACTGGAGGAAAAATGTTGTCTCCTCTTAGGATCATGCCATCTTTAACAAGAAGCTCATCAAAAAAATGTTTTATAGAACCAGGTATAGTTCCTCTCCTGAATTGGGTACCCTTCATTCCTGACTCCAACCTTTCTTTGATATCAATCATAACCTGACCAACCAACATTGCCTCACGCCACTCATTCTCAGTCACTACTTCCTGACTGACATTGAGAACCTGATCATCTTTATCCTCTTCATCACTATCATCCTCTACCACATTGGTCAACCTGGATAAACAATCTGCCGCTTTATTTTTTATAACTGGTAAGTACTCAATTTCCCAGGTGTAATTCTGCAAACTAGAAACCCATTTTCTGATCCTTGATGATACTTTGTCTAAACCCTTTGTAGTTAGAATCTCTTTCAAAAGTTTATGGTCAGACCTGATAGTAAACTTACCCCATAGGAAAGGACAGAATTTCTCTATTGCCCATTTGATGGCCAACAATTCCTTTTCTATAGCGTAGTAATTTCTTCCTGCAGTTCTCAAAACTCTGGAAGCAAATGCAATAGTAAATTCCTTATCCTCACTTTTTTGTGAAAGTACAGCACCAAACCCATGGTTATTGACATCGGTTGTCACCACACTGTTCATCCTGGGATCAAGAATAGTATTTTGCCATGCCAAGAAAGGATATTACCTTCTCTTTGTCTGACGGACTCAGGAAATTAACAATATTGTCTACCAAATCAGCCTTGCGTTGAATGCCTGCATCTGATATAGTGTGTCCTAAATATTGGATGGTCGTCTTATTGACGTTGCATTTATCCTTATTCAACGTTAAACCAGCTGTCATAAAAATGTCTAATACTTGTCTCAATCTTTCATCATGTTCTTCACTATCACTCCCATATACTAACACATCGCCTTGGAAGCACAATACACAATCCATATCCTGAAACAGCTGATACATGATGCGTTAGAATACTGCAGCCGCCGACATTAAACAAAACGGCATGCGTTTGCACTGAAACAATCCCTCTGGTGTAATAAATGCAGTTACATTTCTAGATGAAGGGTGGACAATTTGGTGATAAGCAGATTTTAGGTCTAAAGAACTCATCACTCTTGCATTCTTTATGCTACCTAACATCTCAGTAATATCGGGTAATGGGTGTCTATCTGGTTTCACACACCTATTAACCTATCTCAGATCAATACATAATCTAAGTTTACCATTGGGTTTATGTACTACTACCAAAGGAGAAACCCACACAGAAGCTTCTATCCTTTCAATCACTCCTTGCCTCTCCATGGACAACAATTCTTCCTTCACAGCAGATCTAATGGCTAGCGGAATACTTCTGTACTACTAGAGCTGAACCTGCTTTTTTTCTAATCTTATTCATAAAACCATTGAGACTTCCTAATTCTTCAAGGAAAACAGTATGTTGAGACACTTCATTGATGTTCCCTACGGCATACACACTCTCTTCAGCATTGGGATCAAGTTTTATCTGAAGTCTTTTCTGGTGTGACCAGCTTAAACAGCGATTACTACTCTTCTTTGAAACACAGACCTTTCCTTTAGCCGACCTATCTTTACATTTTAGATTGGCCCAGAACCAACATTCAATGTCAATTTTCTTACCACCACATGATATGATATGATATGATATGGCATTTATAACGCGCCTATACACAAGTGTTTCAAAGCGTGACGAGGCAAGGGAGGCGGAACAGAGGGAAGACAGACAATGATCCTGCTAGGCCAGGTGTCATTCAGATCGTGCAAGTGTATGGGAACGAGGAAGGGGGAAACTGCGGGGGGAGGAGACAGTGCAGTACATGGGATGATAGAATAAATAACAGTAAGTAAAGTAAGGTCAGCAGGTGGCAAGTGCAAGGGTAAATTCAGACATCAGGTGTCAGGTGCTGGTAGTGGCACTGTAGGGATACAGAAAAACAGTCCCCAAGTGCGGGGGTTGCCAGTAAGGCAGTGTAGGTGTGCCACTGGCGGGGGAGGGGACCTGGGCCCGCGATCAAAGGGTGGCCAGGTAACCAGTGCAGTTTCAGTTTCAGCCAGGAAGTCAGCAAAAGCAAAGAGAAAGGTTTTGAGGTGCTTCAGGAACAGGAGATGATTCTCCTCAAGTTTCAGGGAGGCAGGGAGGTTGTTCCATAGGGAGGCCCCAGCTGAAGAAAGAGATCTACCACCAACTCGTTGCTTGTAGAAGCGACTGACCCTGAGGGAGTTGGAGGCGGATGAGCGAAGAGCTTGAGAAGGAAGATATTTAGGAAAAGAGAGTTGAAGGTATTGAGGCCCCAAGCCCCAGAAGGCCTTGTGGACAATGCAGAGGGTTTTGAACTTAATTCTGGCAGCCACTAGGAGCCAGTGCAGAGATTACAGTCCTGGAGAGATACAATCCCTGGGCTTGAGGCCCAGGACAAGTCTTGCAGTCCTGTTCTGGATGAGTTGCAGAAGGCGGAGAGTAGAAGCTGGCAGATTTAGAAAGAGGCTGCTGCAATAGTCCAGCCTAGAGAGAACCAGAGCTCTGGAGACAGTGAGCTTCTGGGGAAAGGAGAGGAAAGGAAGAATACCTCTAAGGAGGCTGTTGCAATAGTCCAGCCTAGAGAGAACCAGAGCTCTGGAGACAGTGAACTTCTGGGGGAAGGAGAGGAAAGGAAGAATACCTCTAAGGAGGTGCAGCTGGTAGTGTGACTTCTTAAAGATGTATGCTATATGTCTTATGTCAACTGGGTTCAGGAAAACATTCTAAGGCATTTTGTTCTCAAAAATATGTTTGGGTAGTAAAGTGTACTAAGTTCCTGAGTCTATGACCATGCCAAATTCTATCCCTTCAATTTTGATAATAGATGTTTGTTTTTCTGTATCTGTATCATCATCTTGAATTACAACACTGTGGTCAGAACTGAACTCAATGGGACATGTGCAATCTTCCATTCCTTCACAAAGTTCCTCACAACACACAATTTTTCACTTTTTGTCTTAGAGCATGAGGTGAAATGTCCCTTCCTGTTACATCTTTTCCATACTGCTTTGAAAGCTGGGCATCCGTCACTGCTCGAAATATGATTGAGACTATCACAGAGAAAGCATATTTTCCTTTTGCTTTCCTCCTTTTTGTCCTTGTACTTTACAAATTTCTTTTTACCACTCTCTCTCTTGAAATTCTGTTTCTATTCAATTTTCTTCATTTGTATCTCTAATACTTCCATTATTTGACACTGATGGAGCGTGATCGTTTTTTTGATCTCTTCCTTCGAGGAGAGTCGTCTTTTGACTCATCGGAAGAGTGTTTCCTCAACAGAGTGTTACGCTCACCTGGCTCCCACAGTGGCGTCGGTCGGACCCGGACAGCTGCGGTCTCCACCCACGTGATGCGTAGTGCAGCGATGACTGACTGCATCTGCCCTCCTAATCTTGTCTGCTTAACCCGTAGAAATATTCTCCTGCAAGTGGAGAGATGGATTTAGCCACTTGTGGATTCAAGTGATGGCACCCCCACAGTCCTCCCCAACTAATCACCTCCGAAATGCCCTCACAGCAATCTCACCTTATATTCTTGAAAGATGAGTTCTCCATCCTGCGTGGATTTGCAGGGGCGCGTCGATTCCAGCTACTTCACTGGTTTGAAGGCTCGGGAGAGTTCCGGAGAGTATTGACTCTGAGGTTCCTGGTGAGGACCAGTAAGTATTACGTTCATAAAGTTCAATATGTCCGATGTTCACTCTTGTTACCCACTTCCTTTCTTGTCTTGCAGCTGGCTCGTGAAAAGAGGCTCTTGTGGCAGCTGGTGGCGCTCAGGTAAGAGTCAGTATTACCCGGCGCTGTCCGGTAAATGTTGCACGAGGAAAACGTGTTGTTTTGTCTCTCTTTACAGATGCGGCACGTGAAAATATGGAGAGTCACAAAAGGATGCCTCCGGTGGTAAATCAGGTAAGTCTATGGTGGTAAGAATTATATTTGTTGGTTCCCTCGGCTCACCTTGTGGTTTTCTTTTGCCTCCTAGGTGCCGAAGTTCGGCGAAGAAATGATGGAGGCAGCGCCTACCCGAAGGATGCTGTGAAGACTGGTGAGTATGGCGCGGCGCTGCAGCTGGAGGTGCGGCGCGTGTAGAAATGATGTTCTTTACAGGTCCGGGGACGCGATGGATCCAGAATCAGGTGTGGAATAGAAATAAGTTTGTTTTCTAATCTTGTCCCTTTCTTTCCTCTTTGTTTTAGGAGCTCCGGATTCGAGGCGGGCGTGGCAGAAGACTGGATGCAGGCTGCAGGCATGGTGAGTGTTACGCTGCTGGATGCAGGTTAACGCGAAGCGTGTGTTGCTGGTCGGGTGTGGTTTAAATAGCCTCAAAAGTAGTCCCAGGTAAGAAGTCCCTAGAACCACACCCGAGTAAAAAATAGTCCCTGTAGAAAAATAGTCCCTTTCAGGCTTCATGCTGGATTGGAGTCATTTGCAGCATGGTCTGCCTGAGGTAAGTAATGACTATGAGCCTGGCGCCTTAGGCGCCAGGACTGATTCCTACTATGATCCTGGCACCTAAGGTGCCAGGACTGAACCCAGATAGCCCCTAGCCGGGGCTGCTGAGGTTTTACTAAATGTCTAGATGCCTGCTCCCGGGGCTGATGGGGTTGGTCCAGATGCCTGGGGGTAGGCATCATGACACAGAGTCGTCGAGGTGGATTTTGTAGGGGACCTACCTGCCGCTATTTTCTCCTTATGCTCTTTCAAAGCTGTACCTACCAGTCATGGACTGACAGGACCCACAGTCTGCCATCCTATGCTCCACGCCCAGGCACCACAGACACACTCGATGAGGGTCCATGAGCGACATATTGGTGCCTCAGTAATGACATTTTTTAAACCTGGTCTTTGGGTTGATAGTGTCGATGACAAGGCCATCCTACTCGACTATGTCACAGTTTTTAGCAAAAATCTAAGCGTGCCGTAATTCTCGAAGCGTTAGCTATCGTGGAAAAACAGAACTGAAGCTAACAGGCACGTTGTTTTGTATATATACCAGCGATGATGTTGTCCCCGAGAAGGAAGTCCTCGAAGGATATCGAGTCGACCATATCGACGCACAGCGCTCTCTGCTGGAAAAAAATGTTCAGTATACACTCTTTAATGAGGAGAACTGTATTGTTACAAAAGCATTCAAGAAATAGTTTATATGTGCGGTTGCGCCCCAGTGTGTACCCAAAATAGAGGGTACAATGGATTCTAATGTTGCTACTGAGAAGAGGCTAAGATAAGGAAATAGATGTGAAGAAGGGACGAAAGTGAGAGTGGAAATGAAGGAAGGAGATTGAAACTCATCTTAATTGAGATACCGAGTGGTCCACTACTGACTTTGAAACGATACTTCTGAGATGTGGCTGATTTGCCGGGGGAGCAGCTTCAGGGAGGGTTGTGTGGGGGGTGTGTTGAATGGGAGCACAGCCAGCAATGTTAATGGCCCAGATTGAGTACGAGAGAAAGTTGTTATTAGATGGAGTTGTCATAGGGGTTCCGGAAGAGATTTCTACTGGTAGGTAATTATGGAGGTTTGCAGACTTCTGGGAATGTGCAATTAGAAATGGATACAGATATGGCTACATGGGGAGGCTTGCATAGGTATTTTTCAAAGGGGTTCCAGATTTCTATGAATGTAATAGTTTTGAGGGTGTCTCTAGATATTACTTTTTCTAGGCGGTGAGATAGGCAGATGGAGTTCCACCAGACTCGATGGGTTGGCGGCTCTTTGTTCTTCCACATGGCGGTGATAGATTGAATGGCCGCAGCTAGAAGAGTATCTAGTAGGGAGATTTGCCTACTATGTAGCAATCTATTCTTAACATTGGTAATTAATGAGATGGTGCAAAGGTCTTTCAATGAGTGTATAGAGCTAATTTGAAGGATATCTGAGTTATCTTTTGTGATTTCCTCCCAAAATGCAGAGTTGAGGACATGAGAAAAGCATATGCTCCATTGAGCCCAATAGTTGTGTATCTTTGCACCTTCAGCAGTATGGGTTGTCACTAATCTTGGCCTAATGTAATTTTTCTGGAGTCCATAATGTCCTGTAAAAGACAAAGAAAAGGGTTTGGTTTTACTGGCTGATTTGAAAGCTTTCGCTAGTCTCCGAATAATTGTTGCCATTGGTTCGTATCCAGTACCAAGCCCAGAGCTTCTTCCCATGTTCTAGTGACTTATGGATTCAAGTAATTGTGACTTCTTGAAAGAGGAATTCTTTTGTTTAAAGAACTGGCCTTATTAAGTGAGCTGGAATTTAGTGTAATGTTGTCCGTACTGCAAAGGGGTGCTGTCTGCATGTTTGTTTTGTATTTTGAGATTATTTTACAGAGCCTCAGATAGTTGCTAATTTCTGACCGAGGGAGATCATATTTGTCTTGAAGTTCTGCAAAGCCGAGGGGAGATACACCAGCCCATATTTGATGCACGAAAAAGATGTTCCTATCTATCCATGAGTTCCAATGTAAGGTTTGTTTATTAGTTGATAGTGCTGGATTGTTCCAGAGAGAGACCCTTTGGGAGTCTACCTCTGTTATTGCAGATGCTATGTTGGATCCTTTCCGATTTTTAACGGCAGAGAACAAGCTAGGGATTGGAGTATGTTTTTTCGGGCTAGTCATGCTGAATCTGCTGATTAGTGAGAGTGGATGTGATAAGGCTTCTTCAGGTTCTAGGCATTTGGGTGGATCCCATCTGTCTTGTGGTGGATGGTACACAATCTTTTTTTTTAATGAAAGTGTGATGGTACACCAGGAAATTTGGGAATTCCCTCCCCCCCCTTGATTTTGATCTGCTTGTAGTTTTTTTCACTGATATTTTTGGCGGCTTCCCTTTGCAAAGGAATTTGAGAGAATGGAGTTGGCCTCTTTATAAAATGTATAACAGGGATCATGGCAAGAGGGTATAATAGTACAGGTTTAAGCATCATTTTGATTGTGTCCATTCTCTCCCACCATGAAAGACATAGAAGCGACCAGGTTTCTGTTTTTTTTCTTAGCATTTCTAAGATGTCGTTTTCGGTTCTAGTGATTGTTGTATCAATATTGTGAGTACATTCTAGCCTGAGATATTTATTGTGAATTGATTTCCAGCTAATTCCTAGGTCATCAAGGTTGATGCAAGAGACAGATATAGGGAGGATCTCAGTTTCCTCTTGGTTAGGTTTATACCCTGAGACTTTCCCGTAATTTTCAATGTGACCTAAAGTTTTCCTAACTGAGCTATTGGGGTTGGAAAGAAAAAGGATAATATCATCTGCATACGCTACAAGCTTGAAGTCGGTATTGTGGATTCGAATTCTGGTGATAGTTGGGTAGTTTCTGATTAGTTCTAGTAAGGGTTCTAGAGCAAGGCTGTAAAGAAGTGGGGAGAGCAGACAGCCTTGCCTAGTGCCTAGTGTTAAAAATTAAATTCTGATGCAGAACAAAAAGTTCCCAAGACGTGGGAACTCCCATCCCATGCACACTCTCAATGGCCGAAATTCAGCCAAGTAGTTATGACAAAGGTTCATACATCTGTGTGTTGGACAATCTTAGATAAGTCAGTTTATACTGAAGTAATCATTAGTAAGGAGAGTTAATTTGAACACATCAATTAATCTATGTCAAAGAAAAGTTTCCAACCGGCTCCTTTCTTCACAAAATCTTCTTTAATAGGAAACGCGTTTTGTGCTGGGATGCTCTTCACCAGGGGTTCATATATATGAGATATAACGTAATGTAGCGAACAAACGGTATCAATAAAACAATTTCTGCTAATCATATGCAAGTTATATCTCTATACAATCAAGATTCAAAGGTACTTTAAGCTTGATAAGTCACCTTATGGGTAAGGAAACTCCCAAAATGTGCTGCTCTTATGTCCACCATGCAGACATGGTCCAAGTCTGTTCATCAGGTGTGCCCAAGTAACTACAAGGTTAAGGAGGAATAATAGGTTAACCGCACTGTAACATAACAATCACCTACTCCGTTCTAATATGTCTAACAGAGTAAATCTGGACATGCTCTAACCTTCTCAGGCCATTTGTTCTGTGTAAAATTAGAAGGAAAGCGTCACGCAGGTTCTATGTTTTTGTGAGCGTGTGATTCTAGGAATATCCAACATGCAAAATATAGAAACAAATGGTCTGCAATGGTAAAATCTACCCTGTGTGATATTGAGTCTATGAGGATTACGTGTCCCAAATACCTCACTGATTGTTCTGCCGCCCACCGTTCTGGATGCTGTAGAAGTAGTTCTGCTAGTCGTGTTGCTAGGAGAGGTTGTTGCTATGAACTAAATGGGCGTGCGACCTTGTGACTTCATCATGCTCATGCATCCGACATGTGAAATATGTTAACTAGTGGTCACGTTAGCAAAGTCTACCCCGTATGTTTTACAGTCTATGAGAAGTGAGTGTTCCAAATGTCCTACTAAATGATCTGCTGCGGCCCATTATAATGCAGTAGAAGTAGTACTGCTGTCCAAGTTGCTAGGGAAGGTAGTTGCTATAAACTAAATTTGCCTGTGATGTGGTGACGTCATCGCGCTCCTTCATCAGAAATGTCAAAACAATGTGTATCCACGAATCGCGAGTTACAGTAGATGAGGTTCTAGTTCTGTATGTTAGAACCTATGTGTGGAATCCTACATGTAAAGTGGGAGCGCAATACAATGGGGGTCTGCTTAAGAAGATATTGCTTCTCTCGTAGCCGGTTAAACGTCTAAGCTATATAGGTGAAGCACCATGAAGTGTGTCCAAACAGCCTCAAAGATAAATATCTTCAGGATAAACTCTGAAAACCGTTATCCTTCAGTTTACAAGTGACTGATCAAGCTTATGATGTTACAATTAAACCACACAGTTTTAGTGGACAGTGTGTACATATCAGGTACAGCACGACATATTTTGAGCAAACTAGTTGTCAAAGGTGTCTGTATTACTATTAGACCTGTGGATCAATAGGAAATCATGTGTGTCACATGCTATGGTGGTATGGTTTTATCGAGGGGCTGATGTCAAAACCCTTCTAATTTGATCTTAGGTATACCCTATTGTGTGGGTCATAGTATTCCTCATTCATACCCAAAGGACTGATAGAGTCCAATATGTGCTAGTTTCTTTTGTAGTTCTCCTCCCCTGGGAGTGGGTGGATCACTTCGAGAATCACACATCTCATCTGTGCTACTGTGTGTCTGGCTTCTTTGAAGTGTCTGTAGACGGGAGATCCAATGTTTTCTGTCCTGATGTTGGACTTGTGATCAGTCCAACAATCTTTTGCGCACCTAATTGTTTGTACTACATAGTATATGCTGCAAGGATACTTGAGTGCGTAAATCACATTTTTGGTGTTGCAAGTCGCAACCTGATCTTCTTACCCATGTTAGGGTGGCGTATGTGGTCTTCTTTGATGATATTGGAGCAATGCTGGCAATTGAGGCACAGGAATGTACCTAATCTTTGTTTATGTAGCACCATTTGTGCAGGTTTCCTCACTCGTTCAGCTTTGATCCGTGAGTCTCTAAAGTTCTTCCCTCTTTTGTAACCCAGCATCAGTGGTTCTGGGAACAATTTGTTCAGGAATGGATCTAACTTGATGAAGTTCCAATTCTTTTTGATGGTTCTGACTATTTGATGACTTGTTCTTGGGTGGATGGCCCCCGGGAGAGTCTCAACCAAGTCTTTAGCTCACTGCCCCTTTCACAAAGGAGAAATATCCCTGCATATCAGTCTTTGTCCTGCCCTGGGGCAGTCCAGCACTGAAATGCTTGGCAATCTCCTCTGAACAAGACTACCAATAGCTACCCCAGATATGTGTTTCAGCCTAGTCGGGCCTCATCAGTGAGGTAGAGCTGTGCCTCTCTAAGAACAGAAAGCAAGGGGTCCACGTCTGGATTCCCCTGGTAACTTAGGGTAAGACTCAAAGTTACTTAATATGCAAAACAAGGGAGGTTCTGGGAGTCCCTCTACCGGCCCAAACACAGCCCATTAACCTGTTCCTGGGTGGATGGCCCCCGGGACAGTCTCATCCAAGTCTTTACCTCACTGTCATTTTCACACAGGAGACATTTTCCCAGTCTTTGTCCTGCCCAGGGGCAGACCAGCACCGAAATTTTAGGCAATTCTCCTCTGAACAAGAGTACCAACAGCAACCCCAGACACGTGTTTCGGCCTAGTCAGGCCTCATCAGTGAGGTGAAGCTATGCCTCTCAAGCACAGTGAGCAAGGGGTCCACGTCTGGATTCCCCTGGTAGCCTAGGGTGTGATCCAAAGATACTTAATATGCAGAACAAGGGGGTTCTGGGAGTCTGGGGTTGCTGTTGGTACTCTTGTTCAGAGGAGAATTGCCTAGCATTTCGGTGCTGGACTGCACCCTGGGCAGGACAAAGGTTGATATGCAGGGATATTTCTCCACTGTGAAAGGGACAGTGAGCTAAAGACTTGGTTGAGACTCTCCCGGGGGCCATTCACTCAAGAACAGGTCAATGGGCTGTGTTTGCACCGGTAGAGGGACTCCCAGAACCCCCTTTGCTTTGTCATAACTACTTGACTGAATTCCGGCCATTGAGAGTGTGGAGGAGACGGGAGTTCGCACATCTTGGGAACATTTTGGTCTGCATTGCATACTTTCACGGTCCATTTGCCAGGATCGTCTTTTCTCCCCTGCACCTTAAAACCTTTATAATTACTGACTAGAACCAACACATTCGATTGATATCAACTGAATAAACTTAACAGGTGGGCGGTGCAGATTATCTTTTCGGTCCAAAAGAAATCCTAAAGCTGGAAGGGAAGACATCTAAACATGAGGAATATGTGGGAGGACACAATCCATTCGAAATGCAAGGTTATGTACTCCATGCGCGCGCTCTTTAGGTCCGTAGATGTATACTATGTACCCCCAAAACTGCAGCTAAAATTTCGTTCATGAAATCCCTCGAGTTTAACATTTTAAAAAGTGCCATGTGAGCCTGTGATACAATTTCCGTTTACATTCATTTTTTTTTTTAAACATATTTTATTGGCATTTGTATTGGATGCATACAAATACAAGAAAATTAACTAAAACATTAAACATAAACAACAACAGTCTTCATGCGAAACAGTTCATCTTCCTCAGGTGGGCATAGTTGCAAATAGGGGTTCTGATATCTCGGGAAGTGGGCGGGATCTCTGTCAAGAGGATCACCATCTCTAGGCGAGTGCGAGGGATCAGTTATGGCAGAATAGTGGGGTTTATCAAGGGGTTTATGGTCTGCACTGAAGTGCATATCTCTCAGGAGGGCCTTCAAGAGTCTAGAGTGCCACTCGCAATGTCTCCACTAGAGATGATTCCATCTTGCCAGGCTCTGGTTTCGGCTGCAGTCCATCTCTCTAGTTCTTTCAACCAACGTTCATGTCTCGGGCCTCCTGGTGTCTTCCATGCCATGGCTATAGTTCTTTTTGCAAGTATGCATGCAATGTCCATCAACTTGACAACATGTTTGTATTTGCTTGGTCTGGGGTAAGCCCCTAATAAGCATTCCCCGGGTGTCCATTTATATCTGCTTATTCCGGCATCTGTGCAGGTCTGTTTAACTTTGGACCACAGCGCCATCGTCCTGGTGCAAGTCCAGAACATGTGGATCAGATCAGCTTTGTCGTTCCCACACCATGGGCATGCCGGGGAGGACTGTTTGTTGAAGGAGGCCACCCTGTGTGGGGTAATATACGTCCGATATAGGACGTTTAGCTGTATTTGACCGAATCTGGAGTTTCTCGACACCTTCTTGGGATATAGTAACGTTCTTTCCCATTCCTTGTCTGTAAGCGTAGTTTCAAGGTCTGTTTCCCATTTCGCCTTCAGTGCCGCACTTTTGGGGTTGGGTTTGTCGTTGAGCCTCTTATAGAGTCGAGAGACTGGTTTCCAGCCATCCGTAAGGTCGTGCATCTCTTGTAACAGTGGGTCTGGGGTGGGTTCCTCCGGCCAGCTGCACCAGTTCTTCCTGGCAGTTTGTTTGAGCCGATGATACCAGAGAAACTGGCCGCTTGATAGCCCTTCATTAGCCTGCAGTGACTCAAAATCCTTGAATTCGCCTTCCTCAAACATATCTAACCATGTATAAATTCCGGGAACCCTCCCACCTCCTAGCTGTGGAGAGATCCGATTCTGTTTTGCACACGTCAACCAGAATGGGGTTGTCTGGAGAGTAAGGATGTTTCACCTGCCTAATGTAGCAGGTTCTGGTGCAAATCTGCCTACCAAGTTCAACGATCAGGGGGGCATCTGGGGATTGTCGTAGAGGGTTCCAAAGAGTTTCCCTGGGGAATATTTTGGAGGGAGATTGTCGCAATAGCCCCAGCTCGGCTGACGGATCGTCCGAGAGCCACTTCGTCACGTGGCTAAGCTGTGCCGCAAGATAATACAACTGGAGATCTGGGAGTTGTATTTCCCCTTCCTTGTATGGCAGGGATAGGGTAGCCAAAGTCAATTTAAGCCTGGTAGGTCCCCATAGGAAGTCCTTGATAAGTGCCTCTAATTTCTTGAAGAAGGGTAGTCTGACATAGTGGCATATGTTGACAAAGAAATATAGAAATCGAGGGAGGACTATCATCTTAACGATTGCTGCTCTGCCTACCATTGCAAGTGGGAGTCTAGACCAAAATTTCATGGATCTGCGAAGGCCGGTTATTGCTACTTCCGTGTTGTACTCGTGTGTGAGCATCGGGGTGAGACTCACATTAATTCCTAGGTACTTAAACGTGGCGAGTTGCCACTTTATCCCAATGTCCGGGAGATCAGTTTCTTCTAGACCTCTCGGGCTAGCCAAGGGGAAGGCAGAGGATTTCAGTTTCTGAATTTGATCCCAGAGTATTTCGCATGGTTGTCTAGTACATCTAATGTGATTGGTGCGTTGACCTGGGGGTCTTTCAAGTATAAAAGGACATCATCCGCGTATAGGGATATTATGTTATGTTTGTTGCCCACTTTGATGCCAGCGTCAAAGAACTGTTCCCTAAAATATATGGCAATTGGCTCCAGGCCCAATATGTATAGCATGGGCGATAGTGGGCACCCTTGTCTGGTGCCCCTTTGTATTTTCAGGATTCAGACACTATTCTGCCGGTCTTTACTGTTGCCACAGGAGAATTATAGAGTACTGTGATCCATCTGACAAAGCCTTCGCCAATCCCGAACCCTCTCAGCACCTCGATGAGCCACTCCCAGAAGATAGAATCAAAGGCCTTAATGGCATCGAGTGATAGTACTGCTAGGTCTTCTTCTCTCTCATAGGTTTCGGCCATAATGTGTTGAAGCCTTCTCAGGTTGGCTGTGGTATTGCGTCCTGGAACAAACCCGTTCTGGTCTTCGTGGATTAGGGACCCTACCACCCTAGCGAGTCTGCTGGCCAGTATAGTGGTGAGAATCTTGCTGTCGTAATTTAACAAGGCCAGAGGGCGATAAGAGTCACAGTCAGTGGGTGGTTTGTTTGGTTTGAGCATGGAAATAATTATTGTCTCTTTCATAGTGTTAGGTAAGACCCCATTTTCGTAGGCCTCTTGGTAGACCTTGTGGAGGACTGGTGTGAGAGTGGATTCATATGTTTTGTAAAATTCAGGCGGGAGGCCGTCGCTTCCAGGAGCCTTACAGGTGGCGAGCGATCTAATTTCTCCTGTCACGTCTTCTGCTGTGATTTCCATCTCCAGTGCCTCTCTCTGTTCGCTGGATATTTTGGGGAGGCCTATCTCATCCAGTGTTTCTTTAATTTAATTTCTGTCTATTTGTGTGTCATGGGAGTACAATTTGGAGAAGAATTTGGCAAACGCTTCATTAATTCCTAGTTGTGTCTTGTGACGTATCCCGTTTTCGTCCAGTATCTCCGTTGGGAGGTGCTTGGGGCGTTCACGCTTGCACAGCCAGGCCAGCAGTCTGCCGGGTTTGTCGGACTCCTTGTGAGACCTTGTAGTGTATGTTGCGAAGTCAAACTTCTCTAATCTGTCCCAGGAAGATTGGCATTTCTCGCGGGCTTCCTTCAACTTCCTTTCGACCTCTGGAGTAATGCTTGAGGTGGATTATAGACGAGAGATCTCCTCTTCTTGTGCTTCGAGTTCAGTCCTCAATTGCCTGCGAGTACCAGCAGCTTTTGATATTATTTCACCTCTAGCCACCACCTTCATGGCTTCCCACAATGTGCTCCAGGTAGATACTGAGCATTTATTAATGTCGATGTATTCTTCTAGTTTTTCAGCGAGGTGCTCTCTGAACTCAGGGTCGGCGAGGGCCGCAGTAGGCATCCTCCACATGGGGATTGTGCATGGGGCCCCGTTAATTGCCATTGCATAATCAGTGGGAAGTGGTCTGAGATTGATCTTCCTAAATATGCCGTAGTTTCTGCCAATGGTATTTGTTCCGTTTACATTCATATGCTCTGAAGCTGAATGTTTCTGCCTATGGCATGCCCTAAAACACCAAGAATTTTTAAAAACATGTATTGGGGAGATACTGTGTCTTCACTCTCCTCCGCAGAAGGTAAACTTGGTAACTATGCAACTTAGGCCCATTCTGACTCCTGAGCCCATGGCTTCCACGCACACTCGGGGTTTCAGGCTGACAACCTGCACTTTACCGGAGGTTCATCACTGCTACTCACACAAGGGTCATCCCTGCTACTCACCAGACACCCATCCCTGCCTCAAGACCCATCAGTGTTGAAAGGCCCTTCCCTGCTCTGAGCCCACCTTTGCCTGCACGCCCATTGGTTCCTAGCCCTATCTCTACCCCAAATCCCATTCCCACCTTCGGGGTTCACCCCTGTCCCAAATTCTACTTCTGTTTGAAGGCCCATCTCTGTCCCTTCGCCATCTCTTCTCGGTGGTCCATTCCTGCCCCAAGGACATCCCTACCCAAAAACCCATAATAGCCCCAAGTGCCATCCTCCCCAGAATTGTATTGAAAATAATGGAATTAATACATTCCAATAATGGAATGAATACAGTATGTCTTGTCATTTGACCAGGAAGGAACCAATCACACCTTTAGCCCGCCTTGGCTTTTCTGCCAACAGCACTTTGTACTCTGGGACATTATAAGAACATACATGCCAACCCTTGCCAACCCTCCCGATTTAGGTAGGAGATTCTCTATTTTTCAATAAAACTATTGCTAACGCCAACGCAAGCCTACGGGAAACTTCACTTCTTTTGCTTTTCCTGACAAAATCTACCTACCAGGTGCTTCAGAATTTTGGCATGTATGTATGAACGGCTCTATCACTCCGGCATGCAAAGTGTTGTTGACTAAAAAGTCAGGAATGGCTGAAGGCATTTCATTTGACAGGTGGACACTTGAAAAATCTACAAGAGCCCTGTTAGGCAGAATTATATGCAGTCCCCTTTGGGAACACTACACACAATTAAGACTACAAGTGACAGTACAATTTCACCTTTGCTACAAGCCTGTACTACACAGTTATAGTGGTAGCAGTAGTGGAGCAGCCAGACCTCAAGAGTAAGTGAGCAGTACAAATATTTACACAAAGGACAGCAATTACAATGATTCAGGCAAACACTGACTCAAGGTTTCTAAGTAAAAGAATATATATTTATTTACTCAACAGTTGTATAACATTTCACTATTCTAAGCAAGATCAAAATCACAATCATAAATACATCACACCACTTCCCTTAAATTGCAGACAAGATAACCTCACAAAATGAAGTAGGAGCAAAATGACACTCCAGCAATTTAAAAGGGAGGGAAAGACAAGGTTATTAGAAATAAGGCAAAATCAACAGGTAAGTACTCTGGGCAATTGAACAAGAGAGACTACAGTGAGAAGATCAGCTAGAAAAGGCTTAGAGCCAAAGTCAATGGGTCAAAAGTCTGTTGCTCAAGCTCACACAGTTCAGGGTAGTTTGCGGTAAAGTTCGCAGCACAGATTCCGGACGAGGTTGGTTGGTAGAAAAGTTTGTTCAAAGAGAAGAGAAGGACAAGCCCTCGGATTGGAGAAAGATTTCAAACCCTTTCACCGCGGCTGAGCGAAACGCACAACCGGATTTGCACAGTACCTTAAAAACGGAGAGGGGGCTGTGGCTGAGGCAGACGTTCCTGGTAGTTCCTGCAGGCTCACGGTTCCTGAAGCGACTGTCGGACTGATCAGGAGTAGGAAGACTGGAGGGTCCTGCACTACCCAGGGAAGAAACCAGCAGCAGCGCCAAACAACGAATAAAAGGTGCTCCTTAAAACCCAAGCATGGTCCGACCTTCCTGGCTATCCGGCCCACTGTAGCTCTGTACAGCGAAATCGACCAGAGGAGGGGTCCTGGCTTGTAGTTTGGGCAAACTGGTTGGTCCCACCAGCTCAAGGGAAGAAGTTTCCTGGAGGATCTTCTCTGTCGTCAGATTTGGAGATTCGGACCTGCAGCAGGGCTTCACCGGGCCGTTCAGTCGTTCTAGGGTTTTATTCTTCCTGTTCCTCATTGGTTCTTTCATTCCAGTGGCGACTCTGCTCTTCCAGTCCCGGAGACCTGCTTTTTATGCAGTTTTCCCCAATTCATACAGCCTGGCTGTCAATCACACAGCAGGGTGGCTGGCCTGGCTTCGCCAATGAGACAAGAGTGCGACTTGGGTTACCAAGGGAACCCATGGCAGGGGTCCGAAGATCCCTCCCTCACATCCTGCCTACCTAGACTAATCAGGTGTCTTAAGGAGGGCTTCTGTGCAGACGGCCGCGATAAGACAGCGAACAAAGGAGTCATCCCCGGTTTGGCGCGCATAGAAAAACACGAGAAAGACTTTAACAAAAAGAAATGGCGACTAAACCCAGCCAGAACCAAAATAAACCGTATTTGGTCAAGCGGGTTTATGTTCGAGGCTAATATAATGGCCTAAAACATTACCACGTTCATATAAGATAATCGCAGTAGAAAGGTTAGGGTAGATATCACTGCCACCAGCCAAGTCTTAATGTTAAGGGAACGAAACAAGGCTCCAAGAGGCACAGACAAAAAGGGATAAGAGTTAACCCTTTCCAATACTCCATGTAAGATAGGGTATACTGGGTCTGTGGTTTAATGTGACTATTTTTTTAATTTTTTTTTAAACTTTTACTTATTTACAATAGGTTTTATCAAAATTTCGCCTCATCTGCAGCCGAAAGAAAAGAGAAAAAACTTCACCAACTACATAAACCTCCCACACTAACTGGTACGTAGCAGTGGCTGTTATATGAGAACAAGGAACTAAAAAATAGCCTTTTGAAATCGACGCCGTACGCCACACCACCCTCGGGCCCTTGGAGATTTATCAGTTTGAATGCGAGTTCGAGTAGTTTGACCAGTGCAATGGTCCATCTCGTTTTTTCACCAGAGATCAGTCTGTTCCACATACTGTCAGATTTGAATATCCATAGGTTTTCCACCAGCGATGGGACACAGGTTTTCCACCAGCGATGGGAGGTAGATGTTTCTGTTTGCGTTGGTTTTAGAACAATCAATCACCAGGTGTTTAAGTGTTTCAACAGATGAATCCTCCTTACATAGGCGACATCTCTTGTCGGTTGTGGTTCCTCGAGTTGCTATGATCTCTCGGGTCAACAAAAGGTTCAATCTCGCTTTCATGGCATATATTCTTATCTTCTTGTCCGGAAATTTTTGGCAGTAGTTCATCGGTTTTCTCAGTTTATTAAAAGCCGGTGGCAGGTGGCTTAAGAGTTTGGTCCTCACCACTTTCTCTATTGTCAGGATCCAGTCCATCTCTTCCATTTTTCTTTTGATTCAATCTGGGTTTTCCTTCAGCTCTACTTCTGTACATGCTATTAGTGCTAGATCGGCCTTTCTGGCCTTAACCCATTGTTTCAAAGCCTCACAATTGCCTGTTTCAATTTCCTTCTTCATGAAGTTAAAAATGGGTAATGTATCCGACATGATTATTCTCCTGTACAGTCTCATGGCGCTTTGATCTACCATCGACGCTAGTGAGACTAGCCCCAGCTCTGTCCTGATGGCCGGCATGGCAGTTGATTTCGGAAGGCCCAAAAGTGTTTTCCAAACACAGCCCTATAGTTTGCTCCAGAGATGGCGTGGTATATACAAAGAAGCTTCCATTCCATATGTCATCGCGGGAATGACTTTAGCCTTGTAGAAGGTTATCGCTGGTATTAAGGAGAACTTTCCAAACTTGGAGTCAACCACTCTTGTCTGGGAGGTTACACATCTCACTTTTTCCCACAGTTGGTTTTGCGCACTCATGTCTGTTCTTGAACTGTCCATCTGGACCCCTAGATATTTGATATTTTTGACAATTTCAATTTTGGTCTTGTCGAGAAACCAATTTAGTTTTTTCGTTGCTTTGTTGGTTACTTTTTCAATTACCAAAATGTTGGTCTTTGTTTTATTTATCTCCAATTGGTTTTCAGCTATGTATTTCTCAAGGCTTGCTAGTTTTCTTTGAAGCCCCACTTTGGTCTGATCTATCAAGATGACGTCATCGGCGTACAGAAGACGTGGAATTTCCATTTTCCCGATTTTAGGAGGAAAAGATCTTATTTTACTTTCTGAGAGCTGGTAATCGCCTAGAAATGCTATGAACAAGGCCGGGGCTAAAAGGCACCCCTGCTTGACCCCTCTATTCACCACTATCTCCTCGGAAAGTGCGCCTTGGAGGTTTAGTTTAACTCTGATTTTTGTGTGCAAATTAAGAGCTTTTATGGGGTCGTGTATTTTTTTTTGGACAATTCCAACCTTGAAGTTTCTACCACAGTCTGTTCCTGTCGATCCTATCAACAGCTTTCGAAAGGTCAACAAAAGCCAAGTAAATCTTTGGTGCACCTTCTTTGACTTTGGCTTTCAAGATGTTTATTATCATTAGGTTGATTGTTGTACAGCCATTTTTTTGAAAGCCCGTTTGTAGATGGTCTTTTGAAGGGCCGTCTTTTTCCCAAATTCTGAAGTGAGCTAGCAGGAGGGTTGCATAGATTTTCCCTATTATGTCCAATAGGGCTATTGGCCAGTAACTCTCAGGTTCGTTTCTAGCTCCTTTTTTGTAAATCGGGACTATAACCGCTTTCTGCCATGACTCAGGGATCATCTTTGTTCTACCACATTCGGCGAAAATCTTGCTGATCATTTCCGACCATTGCTTTGGGAACATTTTTAAGTCCACATTCGTCAACCCATCAGGACCTGGGCCTCTCTATGTTTTAAGTTTCCTTATGGCTGCTTCGATGTGTTCTGCGTTCGAGAGGTCTTCCCAGGGTGTGTTGAAAACCTGGTTGATCATTGCTGGGTCTTTATATACGCCTTCAAATTTGGTTATAAAATAGTTGATCCACCTTACTTCCGCCACGGCATTACACTGGACTGCACTTTGAGGGCTATTCTTTGCTTTTATCAGAGGCCAAAATTCGTTGGATTTTTTTGTTTGAAGTTTGCTCATCATGTTCTCGGCATCGTTTTGATATTGAGCTGCTCTGCGTTGTTTGCACTAGGTGTTATAGCTTTTCATTTCCAGTTGCCATTTTTCCCAATCCTCAGGGGCATTTGATTTCTTCGCTATTCTTTTCAATCTGCGGCCCACCTTTCTTTTCGCAACCAAGTCTTTGTCATAGGTATGGTTCGTATGCTCAGGTTTCATTAATTTCTTCTTGCCCCTTACTTGGAATGACAATAGTAGAGGCAGGTAGTTCGGTCTATCCTTCGTTGCGTTCAAGACGTCGCCGTTGACCCTCTGCTCCCAGGCCTGTTTAATAAGCACGATATCTTGTTCAGTCAATCGTAGCCAGGTCTGTTGGAGATGTGTTTCAATGGCCAGATCGTAAGAGCTTGGCTTCAAAATTCTTGTTTGCCACGTACACATCAATAAGTTATGATCACTGTGCACCCTTTTTTGCACCTTTTACCAAGGGAACCCATGGCAGGGGTCCAAAGAACCCTCCCTCACATCCTGCCTACCTAGACTATCTGGCGCCTTAAGGAGGGCTTCTGTGCAGAAGCCTGCGAAAAGACAGCGAACAAAGGAGTCATCCCCGGTTTGGTGCGCAGAGAAAAACACGAGAAAGAATTTAACAAAAAGAAATGGTGAATAAACCCAGCCGGAACCAAAATAAAATGTATTTGGTCAAGCGGGTTTATGTTCGAGGCTAATATAATAGCCTAAAACATTACCACGTTCATATAAGATAATCGCGGTAGAAAGGTTAGGGTAGATACCACTGCCACCAGCCAAGTCTTAATGTTAAGGGAACAAAACAAGGCTCCAAGAGGCACAGACAAAAAGGGATGAGTTAACCCTTTTCCAACACTACATGTAAGATGGGGTATACTGGGTCTGTGGATTAATGTGACTATATAAAGTTAATGGCAACTTTACCTGTTTCTGGGGGACAGTAAATAGTCAGCCCCAGAAAAATGGAGTCAGGGGGAAGTCTGAAAGACAACCCTATGTCACTGCAGTGACGGTGCTGTGTAACACACACAAAAAGTGGTGTACATGGAGTAGGTGAGGCTCCAGTGCCTAAGAACACACAGAAAGTAGAAATACACATAGCAAAACACATGTAAGAGTGGGAAAAAAGGCTCACACTCTTACCAGGTGAATACAATAAATCCTAGAAATCCAGCAAAGCTGCTAGGGGACTCTTTAGGTAAGGGAAATCCACCATTTATGAGCATTCTCCCTAACAAGCCCATTGAGTTATGTTACAAATTACGTAGTGTGGTAAAAGGGTTACAGGATGGTGACAAATATCTCTTGTATCTTTCATTTGCTTTGTGAGCACATGGGGAGAGACACTCTGCCACATTTCCAAATATTTCTGCAGCAGGCACATCAAGTGACTGAGCTATCTTACTAGAGTTTGTTTGCAAGCTGATCAGAATATGGTGAGTTGTGCTCTACCTGCTGAGGAATGGGAGACACAAAGAGGTACATTCATACCAAGTAAACAAATACCTTCAGACCTACCTCACCATCTTAAGGATGCAGATCCTGGGAGTTTAGGGCAGGGGTAGGGGCCCAACACCAGGATCTGTCCAGTCTGCAAATTAACTAATCTCACTGAGCCATCTCCCCATCTTGAGTTTGCGGCGGCAGTCAGGCACGCAATGTCATAGAGCTAATCGGGTTTCAGCACCCCCGAATTGTGAGCTGAGGCGAGGGGCTGAAGCTCGATTAGCTCAATGGTGTTGAGTGAAATGGTTTTTTGTTAGTCATAGAGGGGAAAGAAGCCTTTTCTGAAACTAGCGGCTTTAAAGTTTTACTGTGTTCGTGCAGATAAACGTCTTTGCACAAACACAGAAAAAATGTAAACCTGCTAGTTTCAAGAAAGGCTTCCATTCACCTATCTGGCTAACAAAAATCTAATGCACACATCAACCCCCTCCCCACGGATGCGAGCGAAAATATAAAGCTATATGTTCTTTAACATCTGAAGGAAAGGGTTTGATGAGCACACTTACTTTTTGTTAAGCAGAGACGTGAGGGAAGCCTTTTCGGAAAGTAGCAGTGTTAAAGGGTGTTAGGGAGAATTCTCTGTTTAGGCTGAATTTCCTAACCTAGTGAGTCCCACAGCAGCTTTGCTGGATTTCTGGAGTTTGTTTTTTTCTCCTGCCAAGAGTGAGACTCTTCTCCTCACACTCTTGGACATGATTTGAGGGGTTCCTTTGACTGTTAATGTGTTTTATGGGATATGGGGTCTTTTACTCCATAGGGTCTCATGTGTTTTTACTATGTGTGTTACACAGCACCGTCAGTGCAGTGACACAGGGGTGTCATAGTGACACCCCACCATAGACTCCATACCCTGGGACTGACTACTGTCTCCCAGGGCATGTAAAGTGACCATTGGCTTTACTAGTCCCAAATTATGAACAGAAACCAGTACAAACCATAATATTGTGGATGTACTGGTCGGGGAATTCGATTGCCCCAGGGTCTGTTATTCGAGGGGGCACGTCTCCGTCCCCCCTGATCGAGTTTTGGCTGGTGGCAGTGGATACTACTTTTTATATTCGACCGCAAATATATCTCTATGGGATTTTCCCATTGTTTGAGGCTACCAACTTTAATTATTTAATTCCTATAGCCTCGAACATACCGCTGGGTTATTTATTTAATATTAATTCACCGGTTGGTATTTTTTGCCAGAACTCGATTCTAAAATGGCGTTTGTGTTCTCTTCTGTGACTCCAACCCAAGTCGGACCCTTTGTTCCACTTTTTGGAAGCCTCCAAAAGTGGTGCCACTCTGTCTGGGTACCACAGGGGGTGTGGGAGGGGGTTTAGGCACCCTGGACTGAGTTGCCGTGGCAACTCAAGTCGCACTCTTGTGTGATTGGACCAAGTGGTGAGCCGGCCGGCTCACCACTTAGCATGTTTGATTGACAGTTAGGCTGAATGAATGGGGTTTCTTGCATAAAAGCGGGGCTTTTGGGACTGGAACTTCAGAAGTCGCCACAGGACCTGAGAATCCGAAGAGGGAGAAGCTGAGTCGACCTGCAACGACGACACCACCGGTGGAGCCCTGCTGAACCGTCTCACCACTTCCCGACGACAGAGGAGATCTTCTTGCCGGAGAGTCTCTTCCCCTTGAGCTGGTGGGGACAACCAGTTCGCTTTCCTTTTCGCCTACCAGGACGTCTAGTGGTCGAATTGCCCGTGCCAAGCACTCCGGCAACCGGATAGCCACTTACCACTGAACCGCGAAAGAAAGGACCGTTCCTTTGAATCGAGAAACTCTGCGGTTGGTTTCTTCCCTGGCAGCACAACGACCTCCTGCTTTCCTCCCCGATGAGACCTTCTCTTCTGCCGGACGAAGCACCGACTCGCAACCGCTGCCAGGAACAACTGCCCCCGCTGGAGTGTTCTCACCATTTCAAGGTACTGTGTCCGCCTGGCCTCCCTTTCTATAGATTGCTACAAGGTGACAGTAAATCCTTAAACTTTCTAGACTGGGCTGGCCTCTTGACCCTCTAACTGGTCCCTTTCTTTTGGTCCAACTTCTTTCAGAACCTTTTCGAGACTTTTGTGCACTTATCAACCGTGTGACCTTGGACACATTTCGTTCTGATCCTCTTAAAGTGGATCTGGCTTTCTGAACTCTAACTTCACGGTTTGATTCTGCCTTCCTTTCTTGCTGTGTTCTTTTGAAAGTGTTGGGATCTGTTTCAATTTATGCTCTGCCTTTCTCTCCCTTTTAAACCAAATTATTAGAGTGCCATCTGCGTTAAGCGCTCACCGCTGTCTGAAAATAAGTGGTGCTTTACTTAAGACTTGTCTAATATTCTTTTAAGGGAGTGTATATACTTTAGTGACTGTTTTTTGAACCTGCTTGATATTAGTGCCAGTGTGTTTTCATAGATGTGTTTTTAAATAAATAATTATATATCTTTTACACCAAAGCTCGGGTCAGTGTTTGCTTGTTCTACTGTGTTTGCCTGCCCTATTGTGCATGCTCTGTATACTGCCTAACTCTTCTTGAGAGGAGTCTGACTGCTCAGCCACAGCTAACAGGTAAATCTGGGTGGTGCAGACTGCTACCAATTGGGTTTACTGCTAACTCCTGTGGTCCTAAACTTTTTGCAGTGGTCCCTAAGGGAACTGCATAGGTTTCTGCCTAACAAAGGGTGTTGTGTTTTATCTCATGTATCCATGTGTGCAAGGATTGTGTATGTAATTTATGTGTGAATGAGTGCGTATGAATGATTGTATGATGTATGGGGGGGCTGGGTGCGCATGTAAATGTGTGTGTGTGTGTATGGTGAATGGAATGTTTAAGTGAATTAATATGTAATGGCGTGTGCGACCTATGTGTAATGCTGGGCTGCTACCATTTGTTACTTGGGGCCCCATGCCCAACAACCCTTGTGGTTGAACAGAGGGTGAGGAGCCTCCAAGTTTGCTGCACCCTGTTTAGAAAGTGACGTCTCCTGTCACCAGTATGTCTTGAATGAGCACATTCACGTTCTAGAGACTCAGGGTGCATAGCTCTCAACTCACACGCATTTGGCAGGTGTCACACGCCTTGTAAAGGGCTGACTCACCCGCCAAGCCTCCTGCACGCCTATTCATTCCAATGAACGTCTCACCCGCCAAAAACAAAATCGGGTGTTTCATCCGCCTTTGCGACACAAATGGTTGAGAGCTATGAGGGTGAGTGGCAGGACGGGATGGGTAGGGTGATGCTATAGCTCTCAACTCACCCGCTTTTGGCAGGTGTTACCCGCCAAAAGCATCTAGACACCCACCCACCAGCCAGCTCATCTGTTTCACCTGCCTTGGGCCATGGACTCATTTTTGCCAGGACCTGATTTCGAAATCCCGAAATCGGGCCCCGGCGCGACTCTTCCTGCGCTAATGTTGGCGTGAAAAGCAAATGAAATGCTTCACGCCCCCATTTCCTCCCCCTTCCCCTCCCCGGTGCTCTCCTCCAATGAGAGGATTGTGCCTGGGAGCACCCCCGCAAAAGTTCAGCGACATTGTAGGACTACCGTTTTGTTTTTACGGCAGTCCTACTTTTATGTTTATGGCCTGTCTGGATTTTCGTTTTTTAAAATCTGTTCACCCCCTAGTTTTCAGCCGCCTTGGTGTTAAAAAAGGTTGAGAGCTATGGGTGATGCACACAATGATCTATGTAGTCTGAACACTAACTAAACTTACTGAGCTATCTCACCACCTGGAGGTTGTGATGGCTGGGTGCTTTGAATAAACACAGCAGATATTGAGAGATGGGTGACGGACTCACTGATAAAAACGGTAGGAAGCCCCACACAAAGATATGTGCAGCCTGCACAATAACAAACATCACGAGCACTGTTAAGCTGAACGGCCTGCTGCTTTGAATGAGCTTGAGCTCCAGCCGGGAAGGAACTCGACCAAAAGTCCATTCAAAACACTCTGAATAGGGGCTGAAGCGTACTGGTGCCAGACCCTTCCTCCCCACTGATCCCGCCAAGACAGAACCCAGGACATGAAAACAATCAGCTCCTGCAGCAATTTGGCAAGCTGTTCGCGCGTGCCAGTAACAGAACGTGACGTCATCTACCGCCATCCATCACGTGTGACAGAGAGCAACGTGCCAGGTCACGTGAGAAGACTCGCGCTGTGCGCCGACAGCTCTACGCGCGTGCCAGAAGCGCCATCTACCACGATACGTGAGAAGGCAGTCGCTGTGCGCTGTCGGACATCTCTCGCTTGCCATTTTCCAGGTCACGTGAGCGGCGGGTTCTTGCTGTGAACGGTTGCTCGCACGTGCCAGCAGCGCCAGCGCCATCTATCGCCCAAGATGACACATCAAGCATAGGCGTGAAATAAGTGAGCGGAAAGGTGACTTATACACACAGCTCAGCTGCAAAAGCGTTCAATCATTCTCTCAGGCAGGTCATGTGTGTAATATTTTAGTTACATTATTTTTATTGGAAAATATTTGTATTGGGGTATTTCAGAGAATCAACAAACACTTCGACAGTTGCTGATTCCCCCATAATGCCTTTACACTGTACATTTTTGCAGTTTTCATAGTTTTTTTAATTTTATTGTATATTTATAAGGTGCTTATACAAGACAGTATTTGGAAGTGCCGCAAGGCAAGAGGTAATGAACACGGGAGCAAATAAACAATGAAAATGACAATGAATACAATTGAAATGGACAGCGATCCTCATAGCTCTCAACTCACCCGCTTTTGGCGGGTGTCACCCGCCTTGTAAACAGGTGAGTCACCCGCCAAGCCTCGTGCACGCCCATTCATTTCAATGGGCCTCTCACCCGCCAAACACAAAATCGGGTGATTTCACCCGCCTTTGCATCGAAAAAGGTTGAGAGCTATGGATCCTACAAGACCTTGTGACATTCGGAACGTGCAAGTGCAGCTAAGAAAAAAGGGGTGGGGGTAAGTGCTAGTAAGGGTCCTGTTGCAGGTGAGTTTCCCCACCCGCGGGAGGACAGATAACAACAGAGACAAGCATAGCTCTCAACTCACACGCATTTGGCGGGTGTCACCCACCTTGTAAAGGGCTGACTCACCCGCCAAGCCTCCTGCACGCCCATTCATTTCAATGGGCGTCTCACCTGCCAAAAACACAATCGGGTGATTTCACCCGCCTTTGAGTCACAAATGGTTGAGAGCTATGGACAAGGAGAGAGGTTCCATAGTGGTTTATTGAAGAGGAAAGATGCTTCCTGCAAGGGATCCTTACCATAGGCTTCTCGTGTCCCTGGGCAACTGCTGGATGCTGTCTCACGCGCAATGCGTCACACAGGAGCATTCAAAGGATGTTCATGGTGACTCGCTGTGCGAGAGACAGCAACCCACAGACCTGCAAGACACCTCAACCCGTGTGGTGCAGTGCACATAAGAACCCATCTACACATCCCCCATGGGAGGAAGTGCCAGAGGCGCCGGTTGGGGAGGCGACATCCCAAGCGTAGATGGGCGGTCTACTGCCCAACATGTAAAACCAAGGCAAAGGCAAGCCACCCGACCGACGGATGTGAGCCCAGAAGCCAGTGCAGGGGGTTGGGGATGCTGGTGGCGATTGGGCAGAAGGCCAGGGGGCCAGGCCGCCAATATCAGTTGCAGACGGGATGGTTAGCATTGGTGGGGGGAGGGAAGGAGGAGAAGAGAAATGTCTTGAGTTGTTTGCAGAACTTGAGTTGGACTGGTTCAAGAAGGAGAGAGAGAGAGGGATACTGTTCCATAGGAGGGAGCCAGCTGAGGAGAGAAATCTGCCCACAGCTCTCTGCTTGGCGAAACGTTTGATCAGCAGAGAGTTGAAGAGAGAAGATCAAAGGGATCTGGAAGGAGAGTATTTAGTAAGACAGAGCTGCAGGAAGTGTGTTCCCAGGCCTTGTGGATGATGCAAAGGGTCTTGAATTTGATCCTTGTAGCCTACTCGGAGCCAGTGGAGAGATTTTAGAGCTGGAGAGAAACAGTCCCTGGGCTTGAGGCCAAGGATATGCCTTTCAGCCCTGTTCCGGATTAGTTGGACCCAGTGGCGTAACTCAAGCTCTGGGGGCCCCCCTGCAAGCCATGCTGAGGGGGCCCCCCCAACTCGGCAACAAATAATGAGTCGCGCCACACTCTGGGCCACCCTAGATTACCACGCTTGCGCAATACGCAAAATGTGTTGCTGAAGGGGTATGCTACACACTGCACTAGGAGAAAGATATAAATATGTGTTTTAATGCAATATACAGTACACTTTCTGAGAAAAATTGACTAAAAAGCCACAGTGTTTGCTATCGTTGTGTAGGGTAACAGCAATCCAAAACATGCAAGTCACCAACAGTGCACATGGACATTAATGCTTTGCTATTAAAAATGCCATGCCACAATGAAAACATGTCCAACTGGCTGCACAATGTAGACCAGTGTAGACACATAATAACATTACAGTAAAGAATGCCAGGCCACATTAAGACATATTGTAACACTGTAGTTACACTTGTCACTTTCATGCGCCAGGTAAACAAAACATAACTCCACTCAATTGGAATATAGTTCTTAAAGCTGTGTATTTGAACGAGTGCCCTTTATGATGACACGTGTTTCGACAGACAAGGCCGTCTTTTTCAAATCAGGGCAAACGTTATTGTACTTTAATTCTGAACACGGCTTTTCAGCAAGTCCAAAAAAGTCATGGGTTCAATCCCAACCTCTGTACTTTAAACAGCAGCTCCGTACGAATCTGTCCACGGACGATTACTTTATAAAGCGGAGTGGAGGAACCACATTTTCTCCGCATTTGCTTATTTCATGCGACAAATACTATTGTCTCAACAAACAGAAGGGCGCTGAGGTCTACCTTATATAGGTGTCTTTTGTGAAAAGGTTCCTCAACTTAAATTGTTCACATTAAGACATACCTAGACTGGTTGCACCAAAATGCCAGTCGAAGCAATAAGACTCATCAAGAAGAGAGCACACATTCAAGCCTGCGTCTCTGTGGCCTCTAACAACACAGCCAAACTCTTTAAAATCTGCAAGGAACTGGCCAATCCTGTTGCAGGTTCTACCTCTCCTGTTTCCACAACAGGCCCTCTGTACGGCTTTGGCCTCTCGCTTCTCCGCTAAAACTCAGGACATCCTGTCCACTATCTCCTCTTCCTCTCCCTCTTCCTCACTCGGCCCCCTTTGGCCATCTCTCCCCCTCCTCCTCCTTTCTCCTCTTTCTCTTTAACACCTGACGAGGTTTCTAGACAAGTCCCATCTATGGAAGTGTCGTTGAAACAGGTGCTCGCCTGCTCCTCCAGAAGCATCAAGGACCACATTGACACGATCCAGCCTTGGCTGATTTCTGTAATCATTCTTTTGCCACTGGAACTTTCCCCTCTCCCAAATTCTTGGAAAAGCTGGCCAACTGCCAGCTTACTCTCCACACTGAATCTGTTGGTTGTCTCCATGACCATCAGTCTGGCTTAAGAGCTGCCAGAGGCACAGAAACTGCTCTCCTGAACACCTGTGAAGATCTGATCTCTAACCTTGATTCCAGCATTCCTTCTGTCCTCATCATCCAGGAACTTTCCTCTGCTTTAGACACGGACAACCATTCCTTCAGGCTCCCCTCAGCCGACTCTCCTCTCTCACTCATTCTTGGTGTCATCTTCAACTCCACTCTCTTTTTCTCTCCTCACATCTCCGACGTCGCCAAGAAGTCCCACTACCAGCTGCACCTCCTCAAAGGGACTCTTCCATTTCTCAATTTCCCCCAGAAGCTCATTGTCTCCAGGGCTCTGGTTCTCTCTAGGCTGGACTACTGCAACACCCACTTTCTCAATCTGCCTTCCTCTATTCGCTACCCTCTGCAACTAATCCAGAACAGGACTGCGAGACTTATCCTTGGCCTCAAGACCAGGGACTGTATCTCTCCAGCCATGAAATCTCTCCACTGGCTCTCGGTAGCTGCCAGGATCAAGTTCAAGATCCTTTTCATTGTCCACAAGGCTTTCTGGGGCTGGGATCTGCACTACAGCCAACGCTATCTTCTAAAATACCTTCCTTCTCTAGCCCTAAGGGTTAGATGCTTCTCCAGGCAGAGAGTGGGGGGTAGATCCTTCTCCCCTGCAGGTGCCTCCCTCTGAAATGGCCTCCCTGACCCTCTCAAACTTGAGCCAGACCACCTGAAGTTCCGGAAGCAGCTCAAAATGTTCCTCTTCTCCTCTGCTTTCTCTTTCTCAATCCCCTGCTGACCTACCTGGCCGCTGTACCAACTGGTTGCTTGGCTACCCTCTGTCTCACTGAGTACAGGCTCTTTCTTGATCAGTCACCCTTGCACTGCCCCCAGGCCTACCACGCAGTTAGGGATTGTAACTGTAACCCTACAGTCCCTTGTTCTCCTTGCACTACCCAGAGCTGCCCTGCCTGCCCTGTTTCCCCTCCCCTCTCCCTTGCACTTCCCCCTCCCTTTCCCTTTGCACTTCTCGTTCTCGCACTTGCACAATCTGAATGACACAAGGCTTAGTAAGATCGTTAGTCTTGTCCTCCCTCAGTTTTCCTTCTCTTGTCTTGTCGTGTCTAAAAACACTTGTGTACAGGTGCGTTATATATGACTTATCATAACATATCAATTTATCCCAGATTCCCCAAAAAATATACAGTGCCGCAGTAAGAAACGGCTAGACTGGCAGAACCCAAATGCCAGTCTAGCCAGGTAATTACACTTAGCAGGACTGCTTTATCAGAATTGCCCAGTTCAAAAAAGTCATAACAAACTTAGGAATGACTAGACTGGCTGTACCAAAATGCCTCTCTAGCCACTAGTACCACATATCATGCCTGCTTAGTATGGACATGGACGACCATTATAATTTATTGCACAACCCCACCCCCCCACACATCCCTTCTCCCTCCCATCCCCTACCCCAACCTCCAAAATCAGCTCATTGGCCCAGAATTACCTCCACGTCCCTCTTCCTTGTCCCATTGCTTACGTATGAGGCTCCTTGCCTCACTGGTAAGTACTGGAGGAAGAGTGGGACTTGAGTAATGAAGATTACAGGTAGCTTAGTCAGGCATTACCTTCATGTACCTCTATCTTATCCCAGTACTGTGTATGAGGCTTAGTGCCTCATACACAAGTACTGCCTCATACACAAGTACTGGGATGAGGAAGAATAGGGCTAGGAGTAAAGAAGATTATCAATAATGAATCAAGGCATTAAACACAAGTAGTGGTGCAACACCACTGAGCTGACTGGGCTGCAGCACTCCACCCCCCACCCCCACTGAAATTGTGGGCTATGTTGACTTGACCTGGCTGACCTACAGAGCAGTTGCCGGACAAAAAAAGGACACAGATGTTAAACGGCACCTGGGTTTTGCCGTTAAAAAGGGCCCGACCCAGCAATTACTAATGTACAGGATTTCACTGTTCGTACCTGCATTCAAATGCCAAATTTTTTAAGCAATTGGAATTCTGATGTGGGTTTAGTACTTGCATGCCAGGGGAGTGATTGGAAGGGTAGAGCAGAAACAAGAGATTAGTCATTCTCACAGCAGCCCATAAGTGGGTGCTTTCAGACCTAAAGGAGAGAGTTAACTGTGCTGTAACATTGAAGCTTCACTAGAATAGTCTCATTAAAATGCGTAAAGAAGTTAGATACCCCCACACAAATAAGTTTGCTCCTCCCCACCACACGTGAAGTTAGCACCTCTCCCAACATTTGAAAAGTTAGCCCCCCTGAAATGTAGGTTTTGTTGCGCCCCTGATCACAAGCACACACACCATTCACCATATATACACATGCACACCCAGCCATCCATATATTTAAGAGTGCACTCTTTCACCATACAGGCACACCCAGGCAGCCAACCGTACATTTAAGTGTGCAACCTTTCACCACACAGGCACACACACCCAGGCATCTACCCATACCTTTAAGTATGCACCCTTTCACCATAAAGGCACACCCAGGCAGCCACCCATCCATTTAAGTGTGCATCCTTTCACCGTACACGAACACCCAGCCACCCATACATGTGTGTGCACCCTTTCCCCATACACTCACACAGGCAGCCACCTATACATTTAAGTGTGCCCCCTTTGACCATACCCTCACACAGTCACCTATACATTTAAGTGTGGACACTTTCACCATACCCTCACACAGACAGTCACCTATACATTTAAGTGTGGACACTTTCACCATACAGGCACACCAGGCAGCCACCGATAAATTTAAGTGTGCATCCTTTTACCGTACACGCACACACGCATACCCAGCCGCCCATACATTTGTGTGCACTCTTTCACCATATACTCACACACGCACACGTCATAGGTTGAGGGGAGCCATAATACTTCAAAAATACATTGGGCCTCATTAGGACCCTGGCGGTGACGGTATGAATGGTGCCGGTAAGGCACCAGCACCGTTCATACCGTCCCGCCGCTTTACGCGTTCTGCTTGCGGGTTACTGACAGCCCGCCCGGTCCAACCTGGCGGGCTGTGCGGCACCCGCGAGCATAACTCGTAATTGCGCCGGCACTGTTATCAACGGTGCCGGCGCAACCATGCTCCCCATCCCCATTCTGCAAAATGGGGATCAGGAGCCCGGCAATACCGCCACCCGTGAATGGGCAATTACCGGCCCATTCATCTCGTAATGGGCAGGTTATTGCCCGATCGCGGGAGGCGGTGCCGGTAGCGAGCATGGCGGTAGCCGTGCCTGCCATACAGGCACGGCTACCGCCATGCTCGTAATGAGGCCCATTGTTTCTTTTTGAAGTCACTCTGACTTCATAAAGAAAATATTTCCGTTAAGGACTGAACCATAACAGAAATAATTTCTTTATGAAGGCAGTGTGACTTCAAAAATAAACTATTTATTTTTGAAGTCCTAGGGCTTCCTCCACCCCATGACATGGAGGCCTCCAGACTAGGGTCTTCATGCCATGGGGTGGGGGTAGCCACCAGACCTTTTGTATTCACTCTGCCTTCATAAAGAAATTATTTCTGTTACAGAAATAATTTCTTTAGAAATACAGAGTGAATTAAAAAAGAAAATGTAAAAAAAAGTGGGGCCCCCTTCCAGAACATGAGGTTACGGGACCCCCAGCACCGCTGGTGGTGCGGGGGCCCCTGTTAACGCCAGTGGTTGGGCCGGACAGAGGGAAGGAAGAGGCAGGTTGAGGAAGAGGCTTTTACAGTAATCCAGTCTGAAGAGGACCAGAGCTCTAGATATATTGGGCTTCTGGGGGAAGGGGAGGAAAGGAAAAATGCCTCTGAGGAGTTGAAGTTCAAAGTGGGCTTTCTTGGCAAGGTCCACAATGTGAGGAGTAAAGGAGAGAGAAGTGTCGAAGATGACCCTGACATTTCTGGCTTCAGTGGAAGGAGAGGGAGGCAAGCCCATATAGGGCAGCCAGAGTTCAGGAGGAAAATGGGGAACAGGTGTCCCGATAGGAAGAATCTGTCATGAACCGCCACCTGCGCCCATTCTGGACTTTGTGGTCCCTGACCCATAGAGGACTGAATTCTGTGATCCTTCCAACATGGCCGTTTGGTGCGGAACGCAGCTTGCCAGTCTTTAAGTGCTACGTTCAGCATTCTACAAAGCAGACACCCCCCCGCGGCTCTGCGTGTCTCAACGCTACCGCTCGGAGCAGTCTGACATGTGTTTCCGAAGTTCGCCCAGAACTTCCTTCCTAGTTCTGTTTCCCCGATTCCTTGAATCTACTTCCTCCCTTTCCTTTCCTCGAACTTACCTTACGATTCTCCCGGGATCCTCGCCTGCGCTCGAGTCACGGCGTTCCGTGCCTCCGAGCTCGGACTTAGTCTCCTTCCTGGTTCCTGCTACTGGACATCCGACCGCCTCCTGGAGTAGGACCGCTATCCCCGCGCTGGAACCAGACGACCAGCACACGAGCCTCTACAAATCCCAGACTGTGCGAAAGAAATCATCAAAGAAGGTGGCAAGCAAGGAAAGACAGGTGAGAAGGGGAGAGACTTGTGACATAATCTTGGTCTTACTGGCAATAAGACAGAGATCATTGGAGGTGCACCAAGACTGAATAGCAGACTGGCAGTCAGGGATAATAGTGGAGGAAGAGGTGGGGGAGGAGGAGGGTAGCTTGAAGAAGAGTTGTGTGTCATCTGCGTAACACTGGAAATGAGGAGAGAAAGCAGAGATCAGGTGAGCAAGAGGTGCAAGGTATATGTTGAAAAGCCAAGGCAACAGGATGGAGCCCTGGAGAACACCACAGGTAGAGAGAGTGGTGGTGGAGAATAGTTCAGGAGCACCTGGGAGAGGCAATCAGAGAGGAAGGAGGTCAACCAATCTAGTGCCCGGTCTGCGATACCAAGGTTATCACTGAGTGCTTTGTGAGGATAGAGTAGTTGACCGTGTCAAAGGCAGAAGAGAGGACAAGGAGAATGAGAACAGCAGGAGAGTTAGAGTCAAGATTTGCTAGCAGTTCTTCATGGGTGTTCAGGAGAGCAGTTTCCGTGCATCTGGATGCTCGGAATCCAGATTGATCATCATGTAAACAACCAACGAGCTCAGTGTGTTGGATCAGTTGGGGGAAGACCAACTTCTCCAGGTTTTTGCAAAAAGGAAGGGTGTAGTAGAGATAGGGCAGTAGTTAACCGGACATGAGGGGTCGGTTGAAGGCTTTTTAAGGAGGGAGTACACAAGGGAGTACTTGAGAGAGGAAGGGAAAGAGACAGAGGCTTAGGAGTGGTTGCAAAATTCATAAAGAGCTGGCGCGAGGGAGGAGATGTCCTTAATGGTTCTGGAGGAACAGAGAAACACCTGTTTGGATGAAACCTTCATAGGGCGGACTGCTCTAGAGAACCTGTCCGGTTTGATAAGTGAGAAGGAGGGGAAAGTGGGTTGGGGTGGAAGAGAGACCAAGGGAGGCAGGGGGAGGAGTGGGTTATGGGGAAGAAGAGATTGAGGACCGAATGTCCTGAGTTTTAAAATTGAAGTGGTTGGCCAGTGCAGTACAGAGGGCCTGAGAAGGAAGAGGCGAGGTGGAGACTGTGGATGGATTGGCTAGTTCCTTGCAGATTTTGAAGAGTTCAGCCATGTGTTAGAGGCTCCAGGGATACAGGTCTGAATGTGGGCCCTTTTCATGGAACCGATAAATGGGCGATATTGCCTTTGGAGTAGACAAAAGGTCAATTATTTCAGAGGATGAGCCCGAGGTCTGACTCTTCCATTTAGCAACTGGACGTAGCACTAGCGTATGTGTCAGCGATAGGTAGGCCAGAATTAAAGGTGAAGAGATCTTTTTTAACCATTTTATCTGCCAAACCTCATGAGAGAGGAGGCATAGGACGTAGAGTAACAGTTAGAATAGATGGGGGGATGGAGAGTGCCACAGAGGTGGAGAAGAGAGCGACAGATGGAGAGGTTGCACAACGCACAGGCAAACTCACCAGGCACCTAACAGCCGAAGGATGCAGGAGGATGCACAGATGTAAAGGACGCCTAAATTCAAATTTTCACAAAAGCACAGCAATGCAGTACAAAGTGGATGATGCGCAGATGTTAACACCTACGTTCGAATTTTCACAAAAACACAACAATGCAGTACAACGTGGACAATGCGCAGATGTAAAGCAAAACTAAGCTTGAATGTAAGGCAAAGTATGGAAAGCCTTGTAGGGGAGTATAGGCTTCAGTGAGTGTTCGGGTGGGGATCCCCAGGTAGAGACAAGTCGCGCAACGTGGGTGAATCATAGGGCCAGCAAAAAGGCCACAAATTTAGCAAGCATGATTGGCAGAGAGGTGGAATTGCCAAGTTCCATTTTAAGCAGCCCTGCTGTTCTTTGCAGTGATGGTGAGCGCAAAAGGTGTTCCAAAAACAGTGAGGCGCTGCAAGAGCAGAAATTGTTGCAATGCCAGCAATTCAGTATAATTATGAAATGTATCGAGCAATTGATGCTCTGCTGTAGTCAGTGGTGCTACAATACCTACAGTGCCCTTCAGGGCTTACCTTGCAAGCAAGGATTATTGGAAAGCTCCTCATGAGCTTCATGGTGATGTATGAGGAATGATGGTTGTTCCTCTGGGCTGCAGTGCGGTATAAAATGTGTTGTGGGAACCACAGGTCAGTGGGTCAGAGTCTCCACCAGGCCCTCCAGGACCCGTACAGGCCCAGACAGGGCAAGACCCAACCCTTAGAGGCGGCCCTTTGAGGGGGCTGGCGTTCGCCTGCTGGCTTGCAGGTGTGTAGTCAGGAAGTTGCCGTAGCAGCCAATGAGGAGCTCCGGCAACGAGGATCAGCTGGTTGGGAGGCCGCAGTAATGGTGGCTGCACCACGCGGTTAGCAGACCCCAGTCCTCACTCACTTCACGAGGTGCTGTGGTCCAGAAAGTGAAAAAAGAGGACTCCAGAGGGGTGAGCAGGCCTTCAAGAAGAGTGACCCCTTGAGTGGGCCGGCGTTCACCTGCCGGCTCCTGGGTGTGCAGTCAGGAAGTTGCTGTAGCAGCCAAGGAGGAGCTCCGCGAACAAGGATTAGCTGGTTGGGAGGCCGCAGTAATGGTGGCTGCACCACGCGGTCAGCAGACCCCAGTCTGCACTCACTTCACAAGGTGCTGTGGTCCAGAAAGTGAAAAAAGAGGACTCCAGAGGAGTGAGCAGGCCTTTAAGAAGGGTGACCCCTTGAGTGGGCCGGCGTTCACCTGCTGGCTCATGGGTGTGCAGCCAGGAAGTTGCTTGAGCAGACAATGAGGATCTCCGGCTCCAGCAACAAGGATCAGCTGGTTGGGAGGCTGATTCCGGCGGCCGTGCTTGAGATGGACCGCTGTAATGGTGGCTGCACCACGCAGTCAGCATGCCCCAGTTTGCACTGACATCACAAGGTGCTGTGGTCCAGAAAGTGAAAAAAGAGGACTCCAGAGGGGTGAGCAGGCCCTTAAGAAAGGAAACACCTTGAGGGGTCCGGCGTTTTGCCAGCTCCCGGGTGTGCAGCCAGGAAGTTGCTGTAGCAGCCAATGAGGAGCTCCAGCAGTGAGGATCAGCTGGCCGGTAGACCGATCCCATTGGCCATGCTTGGGATGGACCGTAGTAATGGTGGCTGCACCACACGGTCAGCAGACCCCAGTCTGCACTAACCTTACAAGGTGCTGTGGTCCAGAAAGTGAAAAAAGAGTTAATCTTGATAGGGGGACAACAGCTGGGATACGAAGGATGTCCCAATTACCTAATGAGGTTCAGCAAATGTAAATCTTAGCAATCATCTTAAACTAGATATAGTATTATAATACCCTAAACCACTTTCCTGGTAACAGATGTGAATCTTGAGTTTTTTTACATTTCTAAACTGATTCGATCTAACGCGCTCTAGTTATATCCTTTGGTTAGCTTTAAGTTGTGGTATTGGTTCTTACCCTTTGTAGTCCATATTCAGTTCTTGTTTAGGCCCTGCTTGTTGCTGCGTTTAGGATAGAAGATGAGGAGGGTAGAAGCTTATACAGGAAAAGAGAATGAGAGTAGGTGGCTGGGCCAGAGCATCTGAGGAAATGGCAAGACACATTACTCCGGATGCCAGCCTTGTGTCTACCACTGTGGTGTATCGGGAACATCCCTAATCACGCTTGCGCAGTACACATGATAATCATGCTACTGCAGGGGCACTGCACATACTGCACTAGCTAGGAGAAAGATATGATATTTTAATGCATTATACAGCACACTTTCTGAGAAGAATTGGCTGAAAAGCCAAAGCGTTTGCAATTCATTTGTAGGGTAACATCAGTCCGACAATACAATACAGGCAAATCACCAAAAGTGTATAGGCTTTAATTTAATCCATTGCTATTAAAAATGCCATGCCACAATGAAAACATGTCCAACAGGCTGCACAATATAGACCAGTCTAGATACATAATAAACATATTACACTAAAACATACCATACCACATTAAGACACACTTATACTTGTTGCACCAAAATGGTAGTTGAAGCAATAACAATTATCAAGGATTATTTTATCACAAATGCCAGAACAATATACAATGCCACAGTAAGAAATGGCTAAACTGGCTGCATCCAAATGTCAGTCTAGCCATATTTTTACACTTAGCAGAACTGCTTTATCAGGGATGCTCAGTAAAAGAAGTCCAGCCACAGAATGAAATGACTAGATTGGCTGCACCAAAATGCCAGTTTACCCACTAATAACACATATCAACACATATGCCTGCTTACCTTGGACATGGGTGACTTACGATTTAGTGCACAAACTCCTCCCACCACCCACACATCCCCTCCCTCCACTCCCTACCTCAACCCCAAAAATCATCTCCTCTGCCCAGAATTGCCTCAACGTCTATCTTTCTCAGCCCAGTACTTACCTATGAGGCACCTCTCCTCATAGGTAAGTACTGGGACAAAGAAGAGTGGGACTAGGAGTAATGAAGATTACAGGTAACTACACCAGGCATTACCTCCACATCCCTCTACCTCGTCCCAATACATAAACAAGTACTGGGACGAGGACAAGTAAGGCTAGGAGTAATGAAGAGTACCAATAAGTAATCCAGGCATTAAAGGAATGGTTCGGTCAAAAATGTGTATTGCCCCTACGGGTCGGCCATGTGTTTTTAAGCCTAAGTCGCTCGATTTTAGAAAAATTTCCTATGGCCCTTACCCGAGTTTTCGTCCATTAAACGCACGCGAAAACAGGCATCAGGGAGCTGCCATTTTGTGATAATCCTATCATTTCCCCCATCGCCCTGGCTGACCAGCTTTTGCAGCACTAAATCATATCCCCCGACCCTAAGCCGGACATTATCAAAACATTCATATTCCCCGCCTCTCTCCGTGATGTTTCTGTGCTGCGTAGACAAACGCGCCCAGTCGTCTTCTACGCGACTTCACACAGAACCCGGAAACCAACACAGATCAGCTCACAACACAGCGCGCCACAATTCGGAATATGAAACTGTACTTTAAAATCAAACAGCAACACAGTAAATTTGGTAAAGTACATTTATTTGACATTAAATGTTTATAGAATATTCAGCAATTGCCATATGAACTCCGAAAGTAATTTATTTTCTTTTATCTCTATCCGCAAATCCGTAAAAGTTTATCGTGAGTCACGCGCTGCTCCTTTATGGTACACAGGGTATTGGTTTTCGTTCAAAGAAGCACTTTTGTCGCACGTTGAACCGCAAGGCTGTTCCATCAAGTAGGCACTAGGCCAGCGTAAAGGTTGATATGTTGCTTCTAGCCGCTAGTACCGCGTAAGGGCATGTGGGCTCTTGACGATTGTCCCATAAGATCATCAGAATGGTGCAGTTGTTTACATTAAGTTGCAGCTGGCGGTTAGAGAAACCATCTGCTGGGGTCTGAAACTGGTGGCAGTGGCAAAAGGGAAGTATATACCTGTTTTGAAAACATAAAATTTATAATTAGTCTTGCCAGCCGATCTTTATTAATATTATTCATTTTATTTATTACGGCGGAGCTGAAACTATTTGCTTTCAAGGATAGTGCAATGGAGTATGTTCGGCTCTAAAATCAATGTGAAAACTAACGAAATAAATCGAGGTTAGTACACAATGAGAAACGACTTTTTGTCTACATGCGTGTGGAATGTGGACCTGCATGCCCATGTGCCTGCTACAAGGACGATCCCACAAACGTTTTCAAAGCTCTTCATTCATTCATTTATTCATGCATCCATTCATTAATTCTTCATTCCGGTATAAAAGCGTCTAAAGAGTTACTTACATTACATTTGCAATTTCCATTGTGTCTCTGCATAATGCAGTCCGTAAATCCCACTGTGCTCTTGACAACGATTTTCCGTATACTGAACTAACATGAAACTCGTTCTAGTTTAATAATTTTCTGCCTTATCGTCTCTTACGTTATTGCACCCCCCCACACCTCCTTCAAATGAAGTTCTATCGGCATGGTCCCTGTCTCTCAAGGTCAAAAAACAATAGAACCTTAATACTGCCAGTGCGAGTTGTGGGCCTCTTCAGGGCACGAGCTGAAAATCAAAGCCGCTGACCTTCACTAGAAATGAGCATACATTCTTTCTTTGCAACATCCCGTAGTAAAACCATCTGTGAGAACTTGAAGTTTCGAATCCATCTATGTAGTGCGCCTCAATGTGCAAATGCGAACTGGCTTCTCTCCCATCTGCAACGGCTCGCTTGGCGTGCTCTAAGGCCCCCAATTTTGTCCCCGTTGTCTGCGAGCTTTGATGCCCCAAAGAACCATAACTATTGCGACTTAATTTTTTGGGAAAGGTCAGGGAAAGTATAAAGTACCCGAGGAGTTGAGTTGAAAGTGAGATTTATTGTTTGTTTTATTATTTGCAATACGCAAGCCTCCCCTCGGTTAACAGTGCCCAGCATTTAGAAGCGATTGCGAAAATACAAAAATATATAGATACACATATAGACAAGGTCAGCAATATGAGGTGAATAGAGAGAGAATTCAAAGATGACACCCAGGTTGTTCGGCACCCAGGATGGTGAAGGTAGGGGTTAGGGTTAGCGTACTTTGTATGCACACTGTACAATAACATTTATTTACAAAAAGACAATCGTATTACAATTATTTAAACCGGGATTTGTACTTCACAACCAGCTCTCCTTTGGTTGGACATGGCACAGTGGCAATGTTGGGTGGCAATGGATCAGTGCTCTGCACAGAAACGTTCAAAATTCCATATCTGTGCTTCTCTAATACAGCAACAATAAGGCTTTTGACAAAGTCGAACTCCATTTCCTCATAGACTGGTTTGATCACCCATTGCTTACTTCTTTTTGAAAAGGCCTTAGTGTAGCGAGGCATCCTTACATTACCCGTAGTCTTAGATTGTTCACGGCCGAGATTCTCGTTATGGGCCAAGACGGCAAGTAGAGTCCTATGTCTCATGCCCTGTATGCTGAAATGCAAGCGCTTTGGCCTGTACTTTAGGCACATATTGTGGAACACCTCCAAACCTCCTGTGTGACAGAATTCAGTCAGTCCCCTCAAATCTCTTAATAGAGTTTTATCGAAAACAATCTTCTCAATGGCTTTGTGTGTCGGAGAAGATGGATTCAACCACTTCTTCTTCCGTGCCTCCACTGGGGACAAAGGGCCATGTTCATTGGTGGAAATGTAGGTTTTCTGACCAGCGGTGCACGTTGGTACAGTGGTGCATCAGTGACCGCCATTTTTCAAGTAGTATTTCCACTGACCCTTCACAAGTTTTGGAGCTCCACCAAAGATGGTTGCTGATAGACTGGGACCACTCTGAAATACTTTCCAAACCTTTTTTTTTCCCTGCAGCCGAGATTTTCTTATTGATTGATTTAGCAAGATGCCATATGTCAAATTGATGTTTAATATGTGGGAACTGCTCTCTCATTGTCTTGGCAATTGAAACGTGTCTGTCCGTGGCTATGAGGTCGATGTGCATTTCCCTCGATTGCAGATATTCCACTGATTTTATAAATCCTAGTTTCCCCATGGCCACTGAGGATGTACATTGTGTTACCTGCACAACCACGGAACTCACAATTTTCTTACTATCCATGTCCTGAAAGTGGTAGGTGCAGTACTTGGCAGAAAATCCAGGGCTGTCGCACTGTCCATCGCCGGCTAGCCTGAATCGTTTGCCTTCGAATGTACTTGCTAGAGACAATTGTTCAATTTTCCAAGCATCACTAATGGCCGGAAACAGATAATCATGTTGGTATTTGTAGTACTGCGTTTTTTAAATGAAATGGAGTCCCACAAACTGAAAGAAAGACTCTAACTTTCTAAAACTGGAGCCACTAAAAAGTGAGGCAGCTGCACACAGTAGATTGCCTGCTGGCAGTTTCCTCAGCATCGGTTGTGCAGACCATGAGAACGTATGATGTAATCTACAGGCGGCATGTATTGTGACGTTACTGCCTTGTTTTTGACGAGTCACATGAATCAATGGCTTCCCACATACTTTCCCTCTGACGGAATGCCCACATTTCAGCATACTTATAATATCCATCAAACAACTGTCGAATACTATGTATTTGCCCTCTTTCATTAGACTGTCATCCTGCGTCAAAGTTGTTTTGGCCTGTGACGTTGAGGACATTTCACCACATTTGAAAGAAATATCGCTGCTATCAAGTTCTGATGGGTCGGTGAATGCTGCTGCTGGTTCATTCTCTGTCATTTCAACATCTGCTACTTCAACATTGATGGGAGACCACAACAATGTCGACAGCTTTTTTGGTGGCAATTTTTTGGCGGGTATAGATTGTGTAAATTGATCTGCGACTACTTCAGAGCTATCTTCAATACATCCAGTATCATGTTGTTGCGGTGGTGCGGTCGTACTGTAGCAATAGTCCTTTACAACTTTACTGGATTCTCCGGACACATTAATTTCATGTTCTGGCCATTGGACATGAGCAAATGGTCTGGCAAGCAACATCTCTCATTCGCTTCACTGGGCCTCATTCCGGGTTTGGAGCTAACCATGGAGTAATTAGCTCCATGGTTGCCTCCGAAACCGTCCCAAATCCGGCATGGTGAATGGACTAATTACCGGTCCATTCCAGGGTTGGAGGGACCGGTAATTCCCCATTCACCTTTTGCCCTTCCCCATTCCCATTTCTGCCCCATAGGGCACAATGGGAATGAGGAAGGAGGTAATTGCGGCACCGTAAATTACGGTACCGTAATTACCTCCAAAGTACCTTTGCGGGTCCCGTACTTTACTCCTGCTAAAAGCAGGAGGTAAGGAAGGACCCGCAAAGGGACCTCGGAATACGGAGGTAAGGGATTACCGGCATGGGCACCCTTACCGGTGCCGGTAATTCCTTACCTCCAACCTCGGAATGACCCCCACTGTCTGTGTATGTATAGTTCGGACACCCACGGGTAACTAGAGGATAGATTGGAAAAGGGATGTTCAGTTTAAACACAAGATAAAGTATAGTACAATTGACTTGAAAAAAACATAAAATAGTCCCCAGCACAAAATAAATTCTAAAGTTATGAACTGTTTGTAACTAACCTTATTTTTGTTTCTTTTCTTTGAAACTTTTTTGACTTGACCTTCAACATCTGCACGCTGTTGCTCCGATACATATCCGCATGTCTCCCCTTCCTCTTGCACTGCAACGACTATATTTTCTGTATCCACATAGACAGCACGGAATGAGGCTCCATCGACTTCCTGAAACATAGTATTTTCATTACTGTGTATCAAAATATTGTTAGCATAAAACACACGTGAGGACGAACACACATGTACATCTCAATAGCCAAACACGATTTAAACATTGTGTGGAACAATCAAACGACAAGTATTCGAGCTCTGATGACCTAGTTCGATGGAGCTGTCAGTATCCATACCTCTGGCTCTGCATGGACTCCCACGAATTATTGTATTGAAGAGGAGGCATCAGCAACTCCCTGAAACACAGTACTTGCGTTAGTATGGTTTTCAATATTGTAAACATAACACACACTTGGGGTCGACGGCACAGGTACATCTAAAGAGATAACCACAAATGTTGCATTGTCTAAAAGAATCAAGGAATATTTAAATATGATCAGATTTAATCAACTTATTTCTCCGATTTCTTTACATCTGCATCATCTAAATGGGATCTTGTGATTGTAGTGGAAGCTCCATCGTCTCCCTGAAACACAGTACTTGCGTTAATAGGGAAGAAAGTATAGCAAATGGAATCACGTTATATGATCACGTTCGATGGAGCTGTCAGTATCCATACCTCGTGCTGCTGAAGAATATCTAGGGCTGTTGTCAATGTGGTGCGCACTTCCGAAAGCTGTTGCGGCGATTCGTATCCGCATGGTCCCGCTTCCACCGGAATTACTTGAATGTCAGGCTCCGCATCAACTGCGTGGGTTGACGATTCAACAACTGCCTGAAACATAGTATTTGCATTAGTAAGGATTACAATATTGAAAACACAACACACGCTTGGGGTCGACTGCACAGGTACATATCAATGGCTAACCACGAATGAAATATGGTGTAGAACAATCAAACGGCAAGTGTTCCAGTCCTGACGATGACGGTCGATGGAGCTGTCAGTATCCATACCTCGTGCTGTTGAAGAACATCTAGGGCTGTTGTCAATGTGGTGGATGCTTCAGCATCTCCCTGAAAGACAGTACTTGCATTAGTATGGATAACACTAATTATAACTGAAAACAAACACCAGGGGACGACAACTAAGGTGTATATCAATTGGAAAGCACTAACCAAACAATTGGTAAAATAATCACACGATACATAAAAACTATCACTTGACATGCATAAAACAAGTCTGTAGCGGAATAGCCAAGTATGATTACCTGATACGCGCTAGAAGTGGTTGATAACTGCGAGCACGTGACGGAAGTAGAATGTTCTTGCTTCAGATTCAAGGGATAGTCAAGAAGTTGTAAAGGTAAATTATTGTTTGATAATGAAATGCCAATATTTAAAATTGCCATGTAAGGAGACAGAATACTTGAGTAATGCGCAATATAGCACAGTTGCCTGTGCCCATATATAGATTTCGTTTGTGCGTTATGAAATCTAAAAATAATATATTGATAAATGTCAGTATTCAAAAAGCTATACACTCATATCAATGTCAAAAGTATTACAAATTGGAAACAACACCTAAAATATCAATGAATCCATTCGGCTACCTACACACTACCGCAAGGCCTAAAGCTAAAAACGGACACTTGACTCACCAGTGGCGGATTGTGGACGAATAGAGTGGGAATAGCGTTTGCAAGCAATTTTCGTGTCGATCGCCGTTTATTCTTCTTTGTTACCCAAGGTGTGGTGTACATGTTCGAGGGAAAGTGCCGGCTGCAGATGCGGTATCGATCACCCCTCTTGTCCTCAAAGACTTGTTGGACTCTACTTTCCAGCTCAGCCAGTGGATATCCGCAATGTCTGACCCATTCTCTTATTCGATCAACAGTTTTCGGGAAAACATGCATTGTAGTGCCTTCAGATTTAGCATGGGTCTTCGAAGGGCAACCGCTAATCGAACAGGCAGGCATTGTTGAAAATTCTGAAAATTAAATATCAAGATTATTATAAAACCTTGATGAATAAAAATGTCATAAAAAAGTAAATGAACCATACCATGCTCAATGCAAGGTTTGTTTTGGTCGCCGGAACCATACCAGTTCATCAGGTGCGGCTTAGTATTTGCATAAGTTACAGAAATGTTTTAAATTATGTGACTAAACTCTGAACATGTGACTCGTCCCTTGGATGTTCTGTCTTGCACGAAAAGGAAACATGCTTACATTATAGACTGGACCCCCGAAGGATGCCATTCGATGACAATTGACACAGATGAAAATAAATAGATCTATTGATAGCATAACAATTGAAACTCAAGTCAATAGCAATGAGACCAATGACCACAGCTCTATTGGGTACTGTAATAGCAAATAGATTGAAATGGAAAAATGACCGAAATATGACTAGGATACATGGCCTTACCTTGACCAACAAACAGTTGGATTCAGCAGGCCGAGTAGTATGTTGCAGTACAACAGGTAGATGGGCACAAGTAGCACACTGACGAGTTTGCTCGAAGCGGTCACAGCTAGCACGGCGACGAGCAGATTAGCATAGATCTCAGTGCTTCTCAGGTAGAAGGTTCAGGAGTTGACCTGCAAAGCACAAAGATGTTCTCATGAGACATATCAAGTGGTTTATAAAGTATTAGAAACAGGGGTGTGTTTGTGAATGAATGACGTGTGTAAGTCGTGGTATTATGTTTATTGCAGGGGGGCGGCCTGCCTCGGGGGGAGGCCTGCCTGGAGACACGGGGTCTGAGGAGGCCATGTGAGCGATGGCCCCTGGGCGTGGGATACCTTTTGAAGTGCACATGCTGTTTGGCACCTTGGCCATTTGCGCCCGTGACAGCCCCCCATGCCAGCGCTCATCCCCGGGTGCGAACCGCCTTTGATAGAAGGGGTGGGATGGATGGGCTGGGGCGTGCAGATAAGGCACAGGAAGACTGCTGAATGGAGACACACTTATGTGGATTGCAGGGGGGCGGCCTGCCTCGGGGGAGGCCTGCCTGGAGACACGGGGTCTGAGGAGGCCATGTGAGCAATGGCCCCTGGGCGTGGGATACCTTTTGAAGTGTACATGCTGTTTGGCACCTTGGCCGTTTGCGCCCGTGACAGCTCCCCATGCCAGCGCTCATCCCCGGGTACGAACCGCCTTTGATAGAGGGGGTGGGATGGATGGGCCTGGGGCGTGCAGATAAGGCACAGGAAGACTGCTGAATGGAGACACACTTATGTGGATTGCAGGGGGGCGGCCTGCCTCTGGGGAGGCCTGCCTGGAGACACGGGGTCTTAGGAGGCCATGTGAGCGATGGCCCCTGGGCGTGGGATACCTTTTGAAGTGTACATGCTGTTTGGCACCTTGGCCGTTTGCGCCCGTGACAGCCCCCCATGCCAGCGATCATCCCCGGGTGCGAAACGCCTTTTGGCGTGCAGGCAAGTGTGTGGGAGCGAGGGGCCATCAGGCCCCTCTCATCCTTTACTTCTCAGTAGAAACTCGTACCAAGTGCCTCCAGTAGTGGGTTCGCCCCTTGCCCTTATGTGATGTTAACTTTGGATGACATTCGCGTAGATGGGAACACTGAGCAGGACACGGGGCATCCATTTTTGTACCCCCTTTCCACTCCATCTTGGTGACCAGGCCTCACTGCGATAGTACAGCGCGCAGAGCACATGGCCCACACCCTCGTTCCCACTCTGACTGGAAAACTCCAGAGGTATTTGCAACAGCTAATAAATGTAACACATCACTCTCTGAGATCACGGTCCTGCATGTGAACCGGCCTGAACCAAGCACATGGCTCGTTCATCACCACAAACGTGTCCTTGCCCACGCACCCTCGCCAGTGGAAACTTACTGCCATTCTGACCCTGTGTCCCTGCAAGGTATTCTTTTCATGTGCCAGACCACTGACCAGGCCATGATGCCCACCTAGCAGATCCCCAACTAACATTAGACCCCTACTGCAGTATATCGTTGCCTATCAATAACAAATGCCACATACCGGAGATTCTTGTGAGCACAGACCCACACTTCAAACAGTGTATTATAGTGGTCAAGACCCTTGACCTAAGGCCTGTATAATCCAATGTTAATTGAAAGTATAGATATATGTGTGACTTTTATAGAGACATAACCGACGGAAAGACTTTGAACAAGTTTTATTTAGTGCATGCATTATTGATAATATATTATGTTAGCTTAGATAGTGACCACCCTGCTTCACAGCGACCTGACCTTCACCCATTCGGAGTACAGATGTCTGATGTCCCTCCTTGAATGGAGACACACTTGATTCATTTAAAAAATCGAAACAACCGTTGTTAAAATATATGTGGTGTTTTATTTTGTATCTTATTTTGATGACACAAAAATACAAAACTTTACACATTGTACAGTTCAGGTTGCAGCACAGCGAGAGAAAATCCCCTGTACTGATCGATGTCCCTCGGGAACGTTTCTCTTATGGCACGAACGGCACAGGCAGGTATCACTCTTCGAACGCGGTGTCCAAGCTTCCCGTGAAGCCACCATGTAAAGGAACGATAGGCGACCAGCCTGTACCACCTGTGAAAAGGAATGAAACAAACTGTTTTTAAATAACCAATATAAGTTTAATAAACGTTTGTTGTCAATGACAATTCTTGTAACTAATGGCATTCTGCTCGGACAAATGCTATCTAGACACTGCACACTATTGAAAGACTTTTGTGCGTTACAATGATAAGTATATGGAATTTTGGATATAGTAGAAGACCATGAAATAGGAGTGGCATGACAAGCAGAGTATACTTACTCGTTACTCGGATTACAAGGACGAACAGTTGTGCGAAGTTCGTTCATAAGCACCATCATTATCCTCAACACGGACCGTGTGAGGCAGGCTGCCCTGAAGTTTGGCAGCTCGGTGATGCATTGCGGTCGTGGCTCGCCTTCCGAAATGTAGGCCACGCATCCCGAGTTTTCAAAGCAGCAGCAGTTCTCATCCTCGGTTGGCATTAGCTCGCACCGATTGCATGTGCACCAGGTGGAAACACCGTCCATGCGACTAGGTCCAGGCTCTTCAGCTGTTGAATCGTCCTCCCAACTGCCGTCCAAAGACCCATCGTTTTCGCATGTTTCCCTTTCCAGTAGTTCCTCCTCTGTATACTCGGGCTCGTACATGTAGGGCATTATTGTAGCCATTGTGTGTTAAACAAACTAAAATAATTGATAGCGGTGGTACTGGTATCTGTTCACACGGGCTACAAGCAACGAAGGTAGCTGACCAGAGCACAGAAACGAGTCACAGAATACTCAAAGTAACACAGAGAGAGGAATGGAATCGAAAATCTGCTGCTGTGTGTTGTGAAACGGTCTGTTTATACTTATTTAGGAAAGAGGCGTCCTGCCATTTCCATGGCGACACGTCATTAGCTGAAGCGCAGCGAATGATGACACGAGACGTGCTTTGGCGTTATGAAATGGGCGGTACGCGTCTGCTGATGACAGGCTCAGGGGCGGGGGATATGATTTAGTGCCGCAAAAGCAGGTCAGCCAGGGCAATGGGGGAAATGATAGGATTATCACAAAATGGCAGCTCCCTGATGCCTGTTTTCGCGTGTGTTTAATGGACGAAAACTCGGGTAAGGTCCATAGGACATATTTCTAAAATCGAGCGACTTAGGCTTAAAAACACATGGCCGACCCGTAGGGGCAATAAAAAAATTTGACCGAACCATTCCTTTAAACACAAGCACACACACACATTCACGCACCATTAACCATACACTCATGCACACCCAGCCTCCCATACATTTACATGTGCACCCTTTCACCATACTGACACACCACACCCATGCAGCCACCCACACATCACGCACTCACTCATTCACACACATTATATTATATACAAATACACATACACACTTGTGGGTGGGACAATGACTGATATGCAAATGGTATTTCTTCTTTGTGAATGTTGAAGTGAGCTAAACCGTGCTTGTATGCCCTCCTGAGTGGAAGAAACAGGGTTTGTTCTCAGTCCAGGGGATTCCACACTCCTTTTCAATAGTGTTTTGTCTAGCCTGTGGGTTTGGCATATGGAATTCCACCACCTTCTATATGAAGCCGGCTCTTGGTTTTTCCCGTGAGAGGTTATACATGTTATGGCTGACGCTAACAACATATCTAGTAGCTAAGTATTCTTGGGGCTTAGTGGGCTGTCTTTATTAATGGAGTTGATGCAAAGTTCCTTTATTGTAGTTTTCGGGGACAGCAAAAGCATGTCCATGATGGACTGTGTTTCCTTTTTCCCGAATTATATTGGAGCATGGCAGTAAATAATTATATGCTCAATGGGCTGTGGAACATTCTGGCCTTGTGCATGCTTTATCATGACCATAGTGCCCTATTTAGAACAAAGAACAGTGTTCGTGATTTGCTTGCTGCTTTTGATGCATTACCAACTCTTTTGTAAACCTTTTCCCTTTTGGTCTGATCTAGATTGATGGTTGTGTTTTGTTCACATTTATTGATGTGTTGATTTTTGCCTGGCTGGAGACGGTGGTTCTATTTTTATAGAATTTGCTTGCTTTATATATTTTGCTTTTCAATTGAAAGTCCTCAGCGGTGTTGCTTATTATTACTATGTCCGTCTTGCATTTATTAATTGCACTTATTAGTTTACAATAGTTTCCTAGCTCTATGGTGAGTAGACGGCATTTTAGGTGGAGATCTGTAAAACTGAGTGGGGAATCATTCACTGTTAGTTGATAAGTGTAGAATATTTGTTTCTCTACCCATGTGGGTCAAGATAGTTTTTCTTTTGATGGTTAGCCTGGGGTTATGCCATAAAGGGTAGGTGCTATGTTGGTTTTGTATTTTTCCAGTGGTTTTAGTGAACTGGGTAAAAATACCGGAGGAGGCAACCAATATTGAATGGTCCTTTTGCGTCTTTGGGCTTATGAAGAGGCTGCAATCCAATGGGAAGGGATGGAAAATGGCTTCTTCCAATTCAATCAATCTTTGAATCCCACTCTCTTTTCTCTTAAAGGGCGGTATATGATTTGGGCAACTATGAAGGCGTTGTGGTATGCAAGGAAGTTAGGGAAATTGCCCTCACCTCCTCCCTAGTTTTTATCCAGCTGGAGTTTTTTGGTTGAGATTTGCAGAGGTTTGCATTTCCAAAGGAACTTTACAAGGAGGGAATCAGTCCCCTAGCAGAATTTATTATTGAATAGGATGGGAATCATTGCAAGTGGGTATAGTATTATTGGATTGATCATCAATTTGATTGTGTCCAGTCTGCCCCAATATGAAAGAAACAGAGGAGGCCAGCTTTCTAGTTTCCCTTTTATTTTTTCGTTCATGGAGGCTTGGGTTCTGGATTAGGTTGATTCAATGTTTGGGCAGAATTCGATTCCCAGTTATTTGACTTGTTCATTTTTCCAGCAAAGTCCCACGTCTTTTAGGTTGTCTTTATTACATGCAGTTGATTTTTTCTTTGTTAAGTTTATACCCCAAAACTTTCTAGTGTTTGTCATTAAGAAGGGAAGCAGAGAGTTATCTGTAATGGTCGGGTGCATTGGTTGTGGAGTCTTTTTCCTATTTTCATTACTGGAAGATGTGCTCCGTGGAGCTCACTAAGGAAGTGTTCATAAACTGTTTAGTTGCTCGGAGCAGGGAAGCAGAGAGTGATCTCTAGTGGTCCGCGGGGGAACAGGGGAATCAAGGTGGTCTTCTGTGGTGAGTTTGTTTGACTACGATAACGACTCTTGTGTCCATTGTTACTGTTCATTGGAGCCCATTCCACTTTTGATATCTTAGTGCCACGATATAGCAAAATGGACCACCATTTCTCAAGTCGCTTATGTGGAAAAGCTGTGCAGTCCCTCTGTTCCATGCTCAGTGTCACTGTCAGCCTCTCACGATAAAAAAAACCTCCTGGCCGCAAGACTGTGTTTTCAGTTAGTGCAGATGAACCCGACGCACCGAGAAACAATCCTGTGAAATCAGTCATGGACAATGTTTCGTATACCGCAAATGTTGCAGAAATTGTGTTACCAATGGGGGTTGGAGGAAAGCATTTTGGCTGATAATGTCTTCAATCTGGTGAGGATGGAGTGGTGCAAATCATATGCGCCGATCTTGAAATTGAGAGGGACCCCCCTGCTGCCAAAAAGTAGCAGTCTTTGTCATTCGCAAACTTAGTGCCCGCATCTAAATAAAGTTCCAATTTGGCAGGTAAACTATCATAGTCCCTAAATGCAACTTCAATTGAAGGGACAAGGATTACAGACTTTTTTTCTCGTGCCGGGACAAGCACAGAAATTAATCGCCCGGCACTTCTTCTGCCGAGTCTGGTGAGAGCGATGAGATTTTGACCAATGGCAGTATTGTGGAATGTGCTGGGAATACTGGATGCTTTGCTACTGAGGCTGCTCCATTAGAGTCAAGTGACTTCATTAAATATCAAAATAAGATCAGACAATTGGACACTCCATTTCCGGAGGACTCTTTATCTGCAATAGATTGTGTCTCTTATATGGGTTTACAGGGCTCTCCCTCACAGTTACTTGAACTTATATCCATAAAAAATGCGGCGCACGATGCAGAGCAACTAAAATCCTATCCTCTGCATCATACACTAAAAGAAGTGGACAACCAAATTAAATTATCTTCCCCGTCTATGTCAGCTTTTAATTCAATTTTGGGTGCATCTGTCACACTATATGACCATATTCGGGACGAGGTGAAAGCCAGTACACTTATCCTAAGTGAACCTGATGTAAAAATGTATATTTTAAGCAATAGGCCATGGGGTCTAAGGTGCTGAAGCCGAAATTGGTGAATAAGTGTGTAGGGGACGGGTTGTCATGATTCCTTAGCAACATTTGTTGTTATCAGTGGGGAAAGTAGTGACACTTTGAATGAGGGTCTAGTCATGAATGAATGTGAAGATAAACAAGAAAGAAAATGCACTAAAGTAGCAGCTAATATCGTAAAAGGACGAAAAAATTGAGGAAGTTTGGCTCTAATACGTTTATTAGAAAATGATGCTTTCAACTGGAGGAGGTACAAAGCTCCAATACACTGCCCGCAAATTTAGAGGAAGTTCGTAATGAGGCAAATGCAGTGATAATTGTTGAGATTATAACTGACTTAGTAGCTCCTCTGTCCAATAAGAAGTTGATTCCGCAATCATCTAAACCTTGTAATGAAATTATTGATCTGGTGTGCACACTCGATGAAGAACATATACATCGGTTACATTTGATTCCCAATACCAATCAGAAATCGATAGCCTGTAATACTAAGGAGGCGGGAATGGTGCCTGCTTCTGTCGTGGATGATAATAGGAACATCTCGGGGGGGGTATATTGTCTAGAGTTGTACAAACTATTTTTGTGGTAACTTTAATGAAATATCAGCAAAGAATGTCACAGCGAAGGATAAAGTGGCTAATCAAGAAAGGGAAGTGTTAAGTACAAATGAGGATGTCATGGTAATGTGATGTAGTTCTGGAATCTGCCTGCCTGTGTTCCAGAACGGATGAGAGGTAGGCGTTAGAGAAGTGATGAGAAGGTGCTCCCACTTGGGGGCTCTCAAGAATAAAACAAACGTAATAACAACTTGAAGATGTCGTGGTAATTAATACATGACAATTGGCGACGAGGATCCCCTGCGGCAGAGAGCCCCCACTCAGCAGAAAGTTTATTAAGTGAGCCCACGTGTGTTCCGGTCCGCAGCTGCCGCACAGAAGATACGGAAGAATAAGAAACCAAAATTTGTGCAATGTGGGTCACTGGCACCTAAAACCAAAGTTATAAGCAGTGAAGTTATAAGCCAACATGGGTTTAATATGCTGCGGTGGTTGTGGGTAGGACCTACAGTCTTGGTTGCATGGCCGCAGGCCGTAGGCCGTACGTTATACATCCAAGATTCTAGGCCCTGGCCACAGCCACTGCACCATATTACAGCCATAGATCACACATATAGATTTGAATATGTATGATATGTGTGAAATTATACTTACTGTTTCATTTGCTGGGATTCAATATATTTCTTACATGACTTTACTACTTGGAGGAAATATTCTTTTTCAATTTCTGTGATAAAAGAAAAGAGCATGTTAGTGTTTGTATTTTATAAAGACTTATTACATTGTATAATAGACATTTTAGCTTTTTTTTACCCTCATATTTAGTTTACAAACCAGTGTACTGTGCATTTTGCTCAGTTTCTGTGTTTGTTTTTCAAATCATTGGGTCTGGGGAAAAAAAATCCTTGTCGGATTAAAAACACCCTTTCTTTGCTATGCTACAAACTATTTCTTTGTTTCCTTTGAGTGTTCACTTGTTGTTTCTGGTTAATGTTCTATATGTTGGCTTGTTGCAGATTTTTTAAACAGTTAGATACCTGTTGGCGTATTCTAACTGTGTATTTTTTGTTACAAGTCAGTGATATTCATTTATCTGTGTGGTTGTTATACAATCTTGGGCAGTTAGATACCTGTTGGCATATTCTAACTGTTTATAGTCTTTTAATTGAATTTTTGTTAATGTTGAAGTACACATTAGTTATTCAATTTTGGCTTTAAGAAGATTAAATAAGCATTTGTAAGATTTGCTGGTAATCTCTGCTTTAGAGTAATGCTACCATCATTACATTCGAACCATCCACATTTCTTTTTAATATATTCAGTGTAGTGACCTGCATTGGTTGTGGCTCCTACGTGGTGGATTATACCTATTGTTGTGAAGGTTAACTTACCAAGTGACACTTGACCGTGTGTGAATCCAGTCAGCTTGCAGTTGTTTTTGGTATCATCTGCATTGTAATGTAGAAGCATTAGTATTATGTAGTTACTATGTGCTTGTATCAGTAAGGTGGAGCGATTATCTGAATTGCAGATAGTACATAATCTGCCATGGTTTGCATTTTGTACAAGTTGCTGAAATGGAATGGATTCACAATTAGGTATGGATACATACACAAATCGATCATTAGGGATTTGTTCTTGTGTCACATTGTTGCAGAAAGTGCATGTATGTTTCCACATGTATGAAATCTGGAAGATTTCATTTATAGGTATGTTTTTGTTTTCCAGTACTTGTAGTAAGTACATTGGAAATTCTTGTGGCTCTTCTTGTGAGTTTATAGTGAACCTCACCATTCCAGCACAGTAGTCCAATTCTTGTCTTATTCCGTGAACACTATACGTGTTGTCAGGATTGTTTGTTGCATTTCTAAGAAGGACTAACATTTGCAAACACAATTGGTCTGTACTGTGTAAGTAAATGTTAACAATTGGTGGCAATTGAAATAGAACATTTATTGCTACATTTGCGTAGCAATTTACACCAGTTTCATTTGAAAATTTGAATGGACCAGATAGTTTTGTGTCCGAGTGATTTTTTCAGAGTTTGTGTTCCTTCTTTGAAGAAGTACCTGATTTACTTTAACTAATAGGTTTTTCTTTGGTTGTGGTTTTTAATGAAGTATTAGCTTATTTTACTCTCTTTGAAGGATTTGCAGTCAGATCATGTTGCATTTCTGTTTGAATTCGTTTTCTTTTAAAACGTTTTCCTTTTTCTGGAACAGGATATGATTTCAGATGGGGGGTGTACAGTGAACGTTGTCTATTGTATTCTAAAATGCAAGGAATATCAGCGTTCACTTTACTTGCATCAAAGTTGATTAGAAATAGACCGTCAAGTGTACGTAAGCGTGATAGTGCTACGTAGCTCATGCCTTCTTTAAAGACTGTGTTTCCAATATCTATCAATGCTTTGTCTAGGGTAAGACCTTGGGATTTATGAATAGTGACTGCATATGCAAGAGTTAGAAAAAATTGTTCTCTACATACATACATGTCTTTGAAGAGAAGGAATCGAGCTGTTGAGCGCTCTATCCTTTTTACTTCTGAAAGTTTGTCAAAGAGAATATTGACAAACTGAATGTTGTTGTCACGTGGGTATATTTGAAAGCCAACAACTGTACCCAGTGCCCCATTAACTATGCCTTGCTCCACGTCAAGGTTACGTTTAAGCATTACTCTACAATTTAAGGATAATTTTAACATTTTTACCAACCCAGCTGTGTTGGAGATTGAATTTTCTAAGGTATTAAGTCTTGTTGTGGCTTGCTGACACATGGGTAGTGTCATACCATGTACGTCCAGTTTGTCTGTGGAACAAATTTCAATTATTGGTTGCATTTCTTTTTTTAACATTGTTTCATTGAATTTGGAACAGATGGCAAGAGTTGGCATTAAGGCCAACGGACATTTTTGTGCGCTAATTGTTCCATAACATCAGTCGCACATGCGCTATTGCCATAAAGTGCATGGATGTGCCGGTTTTTCAATATTGCTTGTACTTCTTGAGATAGTACACCAACTCTAATACTTTTTAAAATGTTGGCGTAAGTGAGGTCTGCAGATTGACGCATGTTTTCTGTTAACTCTCTGTACTGGAAATGTTGCCAAAGGTTGACATTTCCTATGCTGCCAACAGTTTTACGGCAGAGTTTGTGTCGTAAGGTTTTAAAAATAGGTTCACCTTTCGCTGGTGTCAATTGCAGAAGATCTCCGAAAACAATAATGTGTTTTCCTGCAAAGAGTTCTTCGTAGTTTGTTTTAAGTACTTCTTGTAATCTGAGGTGAATCAAAGCCAACATTAGGTTGGAGACCATGCTCACTTCATCTATTAGTAGCATTTTCATTTGTTTTAATACTCTGCGTAGTTCCATTGCAGCTTCTGTAGAAAGTTTGTAATAGTCTAATTTGTTTTGGTGTTCCACTGGAAGGAGTAGTAATCGGTGTAAAGTAACACTGCCTATGTTGTAGGCAGCTAAACTTGTGGGGGCAGTTACAACAGCTGACAGTTTGCTGTTTGTCAATTGTTGAAGGAACTTGCTGATGATTTTGATCAAGAATGTTTTGCCCGAACCAGCTTCACCACTGACGTACAGCAGTATAGGTTTGTAATTTTGGCAGGTACATTCTTTATTTTCGTGTTGTACACCATGTGCAATTTCTTTTGTTACCTCTTCAAAAATGGTGCGCTGGTCTTTGTTAAGTTTTGATTGTAGTACAGTTAAGTCTTCTGTATCTTCTTCATAGTGACACATGGTGTTTTCTACTTCTGTCATAGTTAATTCTGCATCATATGCTATTAGTGGCTGTCCTAGTGGTTCTTGGCTTCCTGTTACAGAAGTTTGACTACTGTCGGAAGTGTCCTTATCTAGTTGGGCCTGGAGTTCTTCTTCGTGTTGCTGTTCAGCGTGCAACATTGTTTTGTACTGCGTAAAGTTCACATCAGTGATAGGGCTTTCATTTGCTTTGAAAGCATCTTCATAGCAGTCATAGTTATCTAGTATCTCTTCTTCTTTTCTCCATGGTTTAAAAAGTTGTAGCAGGGACATGTAATATAGTTCTTTCTGTTGAGGAGTTTTTAATGACAATTTGACATGATTAATTAAGCTTCGTTTGGTAAGTTTCACTAAGCTGCCTTCACAATCTGTCACTCTATATCTACTTTTGTTTTCATCGGGTTTTATATTATTTTTGTATGCAATGTTTTGGGCTATGTGGTATAGACACATGGTTTCCAAAGTGGTACTCCTGTTCGGGTAGTATGTGTCTAGAAAATTGTTTTTCAAAATGTCTTGGCTGTTGGGATCATTTTTGGCTATTGTTTTGAGAACTCTTTTTCTAGATTTTGCTGGACCAAGACTTAGCCATACTATATTTTCAGATTTTCCATACAAAGCAGTACCGGTTAAATGATCTGCAGCTTCATAGGTCCCACATTCCCTATGAGAGAGCATTTTTATGCCTAGGCTGTACAATTTCTGAGATAGTGTTTTGTCTGATGATAGGTCATTCCAGAGGTCTTGCAGCTCTGTTTTTTATGCTTTTGTTAAGTAGGCTGTAACATATCGTGCAACTGCAGTGGAATTGTCTGCAATGTACTGCACATCTATGTTTGCATTCCATAAGAGGGCAATGATTGGATTGTAATCATTGATATATTTTGATTCTTCTGTTCTTTTTATGTTATACATGTTCTTAGGTGATTTACCTTTAACACTACGTCGAACTGAAGACATGAAGTTGTTCACTTCACCTGTTTCTGTAACTGGTCTAGGGAAACCAAAGCAGCATTTGGTGTAGTATTTCCCTTTGCTTTTGTATTTGCAATGACAATATTTGCCACATTTGTGTCTTTGAAATTGTACAATTTGTCAATGAAGGTTACTATGTCTCGTGTATGAAGGGATTTCACAAGTGACATATTTTTGGATGAACTGCAAAACAGTGGCATCACTGTCCTGACCAAATTTAGGTGCACCTTTAATCCATACAAGCATGTGGATATGTTGTGCTCCTCTGGCTTGGTATTCTTTTCTCCAAAACAAGTGCTGCACTTCTCCAAGGGGAGGAACAGTTTTATTACAAATAAAGTGTAGCATAGCAATGAAACAATGGTGGATATATCTTGAAACATTAACAGGCTCTAGAGAGCAAAGTTCTCCAGGTGTTAGTATATCTATGTTGGTTTTGTTGTTGTTTGATATGCGTAGGAAATCATGTAAATCTTCCCATGCATATTCTGCACAACTTAATGTAACAAACCAAGTGGGTGGTCCAAGGTTTCTGATCATACAATGTACATCTCTGTGACGTCGGAACCAGTATTCTTTCGTACCATGCATGTTTGCAAACAGATTTGTTATGCTTGATTGTAAAACCTCATCTTTTTCTTGCACTTTTTGTATTAATTGCATAGCTGACATATTTTGAAAGTGGGTTCCAGATTTCAATATGTGTGCAACTCCGTAACATAGGGTTTCTAGTTCACTTTCAAAGAGTAGGTGGAATATGTTTTCCACATTTTGCCTAAATCTGGGATCTTCAGAATACATTCGTAATGAGCGGTGTTCTGATGCTGTTATCTGAGTGGGTCTATCATCGTATCTTCCTCCTTTGCCAGTAGGAAATAGTAGTGGAAAAGCATGTACTTTTTTCCCATATGCTCATTGGTGACCCTTTGGTTTGTCGCATTTGGTGGTAAGTTTCTAGTGCATCATCTATGCTCTCATTAGAGTGCAATGGATGAATTGTACAATGGTCCAAAAGAGTGGATACTGCAGCAGGATCCAGAAGTTCAAATTGACCAATTATTTCAGTTGTTTCCCTTAAGCTTTCTTCAATATTTATTTCTTTGTAGTATTCATTATTGTCTTTCAGATATTGCAAGGATTGTCTAACTTTATGTAAGTCCACGAGTTGTTGCCAAATTTATTTGTATTTTGTTGGTACACCATTTACTAAGACAATTAAAGAATGCTCTATTGGACGTTGCACTCCTAGAGTGTGCACATTTTCTGTCAGATCTAATGGCAAATAAACTACTTTGCCACAAATGCCTTTCACCAATTCAGAGGGAGGTAATTTTGCTGTTTTTGGTTGAAGGCGTATTATTGCTTGAAATGTGTGTACTGTTTGAATTATGATACTCTCATACAAATTGAGTTGTTGCAGGGGTTTTGGTAGTGGGAATAATTCCAAGTTATTTGTGATAGCACGTGAAGGAGTTTGGTTGTTGTCAAGTTTTGTAGTGCAGTAACTGTAACATATTAAGAGTTCACTTATTTCGTATTTGTTTTCTGCTAAAAGGTAGAGAGCTAATTCAAACCATTTGGAATCTTGATTGTCTTCTATTTTATATGTTACTTCTATAGTTTTTGTGTTACTTTTGTAAAAAGTTCTGCGGCAACACACACACACATGGTTTGGTACTTCAGTGGATGTATGTGTGTAATAGAAGGTTGCCATGTGCAGAATTGTTGCTAGTCTGTTCTAAAGCTATTGCATTTTGTAAGTGGCTTTCACTTTCAAAATATTTTCTCTGGATACGGTTGATTTCTTCTTGTAGGTATTTGGGTGTACCATGCAGAAGAGTGTTATTTAAATTGGCTAGTTCTAAAGCTGGACTTTTAGCATAGTACAGTTTATACACTAGATTTCTTATGTTTGAATGATGTGTTGATATCATTTTGATATCATGGAAGGTGCTTTTGCAAATAGGTCCTGAAATGCAGGCTAATGAATGTCCTTGTAGTCCTGTGTATTTGCGCACTGGACAGGTATCCATATTTTGCAGCACTTTCATTTTGATTTTGTCTTTACCTTTCACATACTGATTGAGGAACTGGCGTAAAGATTTCAAAGATTTGTTGGGAATGTTACACATTGACGTGCACGGCCATTTGCATACTGGACATTCTGGTTCAGTCGAATGGAGAGGTAATTCTGAGTTTTCTGGGGATACTTTTGTAAGCAGTGTTTCTTCTTCCATGATGGTATTATTGATTTTTTCATATCCTCGTCCACTGCTATGGATGGCAATTGTGTTTGTTTGATTTTGTTTGTATGCTTCTTCATTAAAATATGGTTCTGTGGCCGTCGTGTGACTCCATTCACCTCCACAAATATTTAAGAAGTTATTTTTGTTGACATTCCGTTTATTGAGAAGTTTCTTTTGTAGTTTAGTACTTAGTTTTGTTAGTGGTTTCATCCTGTTTAAAACTAAAATAAATAACTTCCTTTTGAGAAGGATTGCACTGTCTACAAGAGCTTCTAGGATTAATTTTCTACGGTAGGTTTTAAGGGTTGTGGATGATTTCGCTCCTCTTCTTATTAGATTCTGAAGGACTCTGCGGCGGAATATTTTTGCTAAAATACTTTTTTTTACTATGGTTTCTTGCTAATATATGAGGATTTATTGGAGCAGTGCTAGCAGTAGTGGTAGCCAAATTCCTGTTAAGCATCTTCTGTTTCGTGCCACATTTTGATAGAAGAGGCAAAGTTTCTGTAGTTGAAGCTTCTTTTGTTTCACTAAATGACTGCATTCGCTGTTTTGTTTCAACGTTTTGTACAAACTCTGGTAGAGATGGATGCTTACTTTGGACACTTTTATTTTCATTTGTTCTATTTCTGCGTTTCTTTCTACGGGCTTGCTTTTTGGTAGGCATTCTTTGGGGTCTGTTGAAAAAAAAGAAGGTATGGGTTGGGCTGTTATGCAATGTATGTGTGCTGTGTGCATGAGTGTCTGAGTATGGTGGGAAAGATGTATGTGGTGGTGTGTGATTGTGCATTGGACAGTTACAATTAGTTGGGAAGGCTATTCTTCTATTTGTGTGTTACTAAACTGCGGTTCAGATGAGAGTAGAAAGTGAGCTAGTGGCGAGGAGAAGCATTAAAAGTAAATCTAATGGTATCAAATTAAAACAGGTATTTGTTTTGTAGTACTAACATTCTAAGGATTGTGTATGTTATTTGTGTTCCAAACAAACAGGGATTTGTGTGCCATTCTGCCTGTTAATCTTTGTTTAATAAATGGGGATTTGTGGGCAGAATGGTTCAGAAATCGATGGGTTTTTTTTGGTGCGCAAATTACATGAATGACCCACACAGTCTCTTTGAGGAACAGTAAGACTATAAAGGTAGTAGTGTACTTACTTTTTTTGTGGAATTAGCAGGTTTCTTCGGATATGTTGTTTGTAGTGTAGATGCTGTTGATTTTCAGGAGAGTGGTCTTCACTGCAATTGTAAAAGGAAGAAGTTAGTCATTTTGTGTGTTTATAGCAGTGATGTTAATGTACACGTTCATTTTTAAGCTTTCGTAGAAGTATTCTTGTTTGATATCTCAACACAGTGTATGCGTGCATTTCATTTGACTATGTGCAGCCTTTAAATGTTATTTGCAGTATGTTACTTCAACCTGCTTCGCAAATGAGTACACTTTTAAGTTCATGAAATTCCCTTGTTTTTTTGCATCTGTGTTGTACATAGCAGAGATGTTTGGAAGTGATAGGTCATTATAGTAGATGGGGAAAAATGTGAATACTTTCATATTATAACATACATGCCAACATTCAGATGCGCCTGGGAGGAAATCAGGTGACACATGTTTTCCCATAGGAATGCATTGGGGCTACACTTATTTTAGGCGGGAGACCGTGAAAAATAGCAATATTTTTCACCTAAAAATCGGGAGTCTCCCGCCTAAATCGGGAGGGTTGGCATGTATGTTATAAGTAGGCATGCAAAAAATCGGGAGCACCTGAGAGGGAGATGTCACCACAGCAATCGGGAATGTTTATTTTTCTCATACGATCGAATTGGGAGTAGCATTAATTTAGGCGGAAGACAGTAAAAAATGGTGACATTTTTTAATGAAAAATAGAGTTTCGCCTGTAAATCGGGAGGGTTCGTACGTATGTATAGGTTATGCGGGAGATAGTAAGAAGTAGTGCGATTTTTCTTTTTTTTTTGTAAGCTCTTTTTATTGAAATTTGCAACATAACATACAAAGAGTAAAAGAAAATGCCCTCCACCCCCCTCCCTCCCTCTCCCAGCCCCCTACCCGCTTGGCAACTAGCTTAACCTTCTTAGTTCACCCTTCACTCGGGTTGCAACTCAATGTTCATTGTAAATCCAACAGTTTCAAACGTTGCGGGCACCTCATCACCCTAAAGTCGTCCTTAAGCACATTCAGAACATCACCCCAGTCCGCCACAAAGGACTGAACCTTGTCATTCATGGTATAGGATGCCCACTCCAGGGCTACGATTTCCCAAATCTTCCGGAGCCAGTCTTGGCATCTAGGGACCTCCGGGCCTTTCCATCTTTGCGCAATTAACAACATTGCTGCCAAGGTCAAGATTGCTTTCGCCTTCTCCCTCCCTCTGGTATCCCCTGCGCCAGTGGTGCCCCGTATGCCCAAGAGGATCTGGACTGGAGTTCCCACCTCCTCCCGACCAAAGGCTTGTTCCTGTGCCTCCCGTACCTCTTCCCACAAAGCTCGAATCTCCAGACACTCCCTCCAAATATGCTCCGCCGTGCCTGCCATCCCACATCCCCTCCAGCACTTACCCGATACTGAGGGGTATATCCTATATAGCGGGTCGGGGGTGTAATGCCACCCAAATAAAATCTTGTACCATGCCTCTTGTAATTGGGAAGCTTTGGCCAATTTGGGTATTCTCCTCCACAATCCTTCCCATTCCATCCTACCTATTTCTCGACCCATGACACGTTCCCATTCCTGCATATAAGCCCAAGGAGTTCCTGCATTTGCTGCATGCAATATTTTGTAAATGTTGGAGATAAGCCCTTTCGTGCCATCATTAGTGAGAAGGAATTTCTCTAATTGGGTTGGATCTCGAGTAGCTGCCAATCTGACCTCTGGGTGTAATACCCTTTGACGTATCTGCGCATATCGGAATCTATCGCCCTCTTGTATAGCAAATTCCCTCTTACAATCGCTAAATGGTAACACTTCCCCACCCTGGAACATGTCACACAATTTCCTACAGCCTCCTTCCCACCATTTTGCAAATGCCCCTCTCTCCAAACCCAGGGTGAAATTCCCATTTCCGAAAAAGGGTGTGAAAGGGGATGGGAAAGTAGTGATTCCCCTAGGACCCGACAGTCTGTCCCATGTATCGGCCATCAGTTTAGTAATAGTGCTCTGGTAGAGATGCCTGGATCTATGCTCCTTAGGGAGCCACAATACTTCAGCTAGGTTCCGGTGCGCCAAAGTCCTGTCCATCCTCACCCATAATTTATCTTGCGTTCCTTCATCTCCCTTCAGCCACTCTCTTATGATGCGCAATTGTGCAGCTTCATAATATTGCCTAAAATCCGGCAATGCCAGACCCCCCTCATCCCTAGGTGCGATCAGCAGTCTAGCCCCCAGCCCGGCTCATTTCCCCTCCCAAATGAACTCTCCCGTCAACTTACCCAATTCCTTGAAAAAACTAGCCGGGACCGGTTGAGGGATCGCCTGAAAAAGATACAACAAACGTGGGAGCGTGACCATCTTAACCGCGGCTATCCGCCCCATCCATGACACCCTCAGATTCCTCCATCGCAGAAAGTCCCTCTTAATTGCCTTGAGGAGCGGAGGGAAGTTCGCTGCGTACCACCCCCCTAAAGTCGCCATGATTTTCACCCCCAGATATCGAATCCCTCCCGGGCTCCACTGAAAGGAAGTATTCTCTCCTAGGCTCTCTCGATCAATTGCCCTTACCGTTAAGTTCAGAATTTCTGACTTAGTAGTGTTAATTTTTAATCCCAAGGCTTCCCCAAAGGCGTCTAGTAGAGTCACGCTCGCCAGAAGTGAATCCCTTGGTGCCGACAGCATAAGCAGCATGTCATCTGCAAAAGCCGCAACTTTCTATTTTTCCCCCCCAAAAGGAATGCCCGGATCTCCGTGGAGTCCCTGATTGCTTGCAATAAAGGCTCTAGATAGATTGCATAAAGTATTGGGGAAAGCGGGCATCCCTGTTTTGTTCCCCGCTGCAATTGGATTAACCTAGAGGCTGCCCCATTCACCATCACCCTAACCGTAGGGGCTTGATAATTGGCCCTCACCATTGTCATAAACTCCCCACCAAATCCCATGTTTTCCATAACCCGAAACAGAAATGTCCACTCAACACGGTCAAAAGCCTTCTCCGCTTCCAAAGCCACCAAGACCGCGGGAGTGTTTGTTTTCTGGACTTTTTCAATTATATGGGCCACTCGCCTGATGTTATCAGCAGTTTGCCTTCCCCTAATGAACCCGGCCTGATCGGGGTGTATCAGGCATGGGAGGATAGAATCTAGCCTATTCGCCAGAATCTTAGTGTAAACCTTGGCATCGATGTTAATCAAGGCAATGGGTCGGTAAGACGTTCTCTCCTCCGGGTTTTTGTTTGGTTTGAGGATGAGGGTGACCTTAGCCTCTTCCATGGACGGGGCAATCCTGCCACATCGGCAGAATGAGTTGAATAATGAAGTCAAATGCCGCGCCAGCTGTGAAATGAATAGCTTATAAAAGACTGCAGTATAGCTGTCCGGACCAGGGGCTTTATGTGCTGGAAGGCCTCTTATTACCCCCCTTACTTCCTCCTCCGAAATTTCCTGATTCAGGGCATCCCTCGTATCTCTGCTAATTTCCCCCAAATGCACCCTTCGCAAGAACTGCTCCTGCAGGTCATTATCGGGGTGCTGTGAAGTGTACAGGGATCCAAAGTACTCCGCTAGAGTCTCCTGTAATTCCTCTTGCCTTGTGACCTGGGCCCCTGAGCCTGTCTTCAATGCTGTAATCGCATTTCTCACCCCATAGTAGACGCGCCAAGAGAGCTTCGGCTTTATTGACCTTAGCATAATACCTTTGCCTGACGACTAATAGGGCTCCCTCTGCCTTTTTTGTACGCAGGAGGTTCAGCTGCCCCAGTGCCTTCCTGTACTCTCGCTTTGCTTTTCGAGAGGGGGTGTCACCTGCCACCTGTCTAACCGCCTCCACCTCCGCTTCCAATTGGGCTTCCAAAGCCTGTACCTGCTTCACCCGGTGGGCTGATAAGGCTATACATTCCCCCCTGAGAGCGGCCTTGAACGCATCCCACCTTATACCCTCGTCAGTGTCCTCTTTTCTGTTACTCTCAAAAAACACCTTGATTTTCTCTTCAACCCTCTCCCGCACTTCTAGGTCTCTCAGTATGGCTTCTGGTAATTTCCAGCCCCACAAACCCTTTGCCCTCCAACCCAGCCCCATCACCAGGGAGACCGTTTTATGATCTGCTATCCCAATCGGCCCGGTGACGACCTCCCGGATACTCCCCAACAAGCCTGCCGACACCCATATGTAATCAATCCTGGATTGTGACCCGTGAACTCCCGACCCCCCGAAGGATAACACCTTCCCGCTCTCTCCCCATTCCTAATACGGGCATCAACGCCCTTTCAGCATCCAACATGTTTGCTCCCCTAGCAACCCGCCAGCTTACATCCTCCTTTTTGAGGCCCACCACCTCTGACATTCCCAGTACAAGTTAGGGCTTTGACTTGTTCTCGCAGCTCGGTGAGCCCGGCTTCCCTTTATTCTGCGGTTCACCATGTCTTGATCCTCTACGCCTTTTATCGCCGACAGATGTCCATTCCCATGGTCGGGGCCTAGCGCCCGTGCCCACTTTTCTGGCTCGTGGTAGCAGATGCTTCCTCTAGGTCTAAACCCAAGAGGTCTGCCCCCTCCTGCAGGGAAGTAACCCGCCGCTGGGCTCCCTCCCATTCGAAAGTCAAGCCAAATGGAAAGGTCCATTTATATCGAATCGCCTTTTCATTGAGGACCTTCAGCAGTGGGCCCATATGCTTCCGTTTCACGAGTGTAATGCCCGCCAAGTCCTGGAAAAGAGCAATCTGCTGGCCCTCGTACATTATGGGTTCTTTTGGTCTTGCTGCCCTGAGGACCGCCGCCTTCTGGGCGTATCTGGCAAACGCTGCCAACATATCTCTCAGTCTCGCTGACTGGCCCTTGTTCAATCGCCCGGTTCTATGCACCCGATCTAGCTCCACTGCCTCCGGGTTATCCTCCCCCAGAATATCAGTGAAGATGCCCTGAAGCACCACTTTCAAAGTCTTGTCTGGTACTGATTCCGGCAGCAATTTCACTCTTATATTGATCCTGCGGGATCTATTCTCCAAGTCCTCCATCTGAATCTCAAGATTTCTCGTGGCTATATCCAGCCTTTCTATGGCCTCACTGTTAGCTGAAATATTGTTGCCCATCTCCTGCAGGCCTTCCTCCAACACATCCGTCCTCTCCCCCAGCTGACGCATCTCTTGCTTCATCTCCCCAATGGCTTCATTCAGGTTGTTGCGCATTAGCTGGAATTGACCCTGAAAGGTCTTCGCCAGATGTGCCTGTAGGGCGTGCAACTCCCCTAAGAGTTCCTGTCTGGGCAAGGGTGCCAGATCCTCCACTTCCCCTTGAATGGTGTCCTCTCTCGTCTTGCCTCGGACGGCCCCGGAGCCTTCTCTCGCCGCCTGAGCCGGCCACATCGCCTGAAGGGTGCCCAGTACTTCTCCCGAAGAGTGGGGAGCTCTCCCCCCTTTCCCCTTAAGCTTCGTGGACATACTGCTTACTTCTCCTCTGCGTGAAGGGTCCCAGTCCGCTCGCCCTGCCCCAGCGTTCCTCAGCACCCGGCGAGAACGGGCACGATGCAGGCGTTATTCACTTTTCTTAGAGGTCTGGGGGCGTCCTTCCCCCTGGCAAACCCCACAGTCACACCGGCTGAGCCCCTGTGTGTTACTCCTCGAAAAGCTCACTGTGCTGGGTTGGTACGGCTCCTACCAGCACTTGGGGGAGAGCCCCCTCGATGATCAGGGGTGCCTGTGTCGCTCCTCCGATCCCGCGGGCCGGCCTGCTCCGCCTTCCTCCTTGAGCCCCTCTGCTCCAAAAGGGCCTCTAGCAGCCCAAACAGTAGCTACCAACTTCACGAACAAAGTCTCGGGGCACTCTGGTGCAGGGGGGTGTGTGCGAGACAGTCCTGTAGCTGAAGAGTACCACCAGGTGAACCACACTGCGCTCAGGGGCCACCCACCTTCTCCCCTGCCCACGTACCTTCACACGCAGCAGGCAGGGTGTCACTCGATGCAGCATGCAGACAAGGAGAGCCTGTCGGGACCAGCTCCACTCCTTAGCTCATCCAACAATTCGGGCCGTGATACAGCGCCCCCGAACGACGGTGGGTATTCAGCCCCCCCCGGGGGCCCGCCGCCTCCGTGCTCCCTGACACGTGGGGTTTGCCAGCGGTGCGCTGCAATCAAATCTGAGGCCGCTGATGTCTCCGCCAGCACCGCCGATCCCCCGCTCCCCCACGGGCTCGGCGCTGAGCCTCTCCCCGCACCGCGCTCACCAGGGCTCCTCGCAGGGACCCGGGCCACCAATCAGCGCTGCTCCGATGGCCCCCCTTCCGCGGAGATCCTCAGCTGCCAACAGGCACTTCCCTAGGGTGATTGCAGTGCTGGAGCTCCCTGTCTTTTTCGGGCGCGCCACCCCCTCCTCCACTCGCACCGAGAGCGATGGCCGCCGTCGCACCACAAAGGCCCCACAGACCCAGGGTACTTCTGATGGGGTATGCTCCGGAATGGTTTTCAACCGTAGCCGGGGAGTTTTCCGCTCAAATCCTCTTCCAGCGACACCGCAGGGAAACATGCAGTGCTCACAGCGAGTCCGCAGCCGGGGTGGTGGGCACCTTTCATCAGCCAGGTCCGGAGAGCGCCGTCGGCACGTCTACACTGTGCCGACGGCCATCTTGGAGTCCCTGTAGTGCGATTTTTCAATGAAAAATCGGAAGTCTCGCGCTTAAAGCGGGAGCGTTGGTATGTATGTATTGGCTATGCAGATTTAGTGGCATTCATTTGTTTCTATGTAATCATAAGAGTTGTACATGCACTCTGAATAAAATATGCATACCTGTACTTTGTGATCATGCATGTGGGTATGCATGGAGCTGTAAGTAGAAATCTTCAAGACTTGCACAGTAGTTTTTGTAGTAGGTGCTTTGCAATGATATGAGACTTGTATTCAGAGTGATCAACAGTACATTTGAAGTGCGGAACTCTGATGATGGAGTTAGATGTAGAGGTCTTGGATGTGATTGGTGGATGGTTGTGTGACTGCTTAGCTGTGTCCAATGAGGGAATGGATTCGCGAGTGATGTGGAAAGAGTAGAAGGGCTGTCTAAGAGTTACATGCCACACGGACACTGCGCCTGTCCGCGGGTAGGGCGTGCCACATACTGGGTTTTACAGCAAATCCAGCATGGAAAGGGGACTGTAGGGATCAGCCAATCAGATGTTGACATTGTTGATTTCTGTAGAAAGAGAGTGTGTGTAGTGAAGATGGCAGAGGTGCAGACAGACAGGGTGTTGGTGCTCGGAGATATGTATTTTTGTCCATGGTTTACAGCACTATTCTGAATGCAGACATGTGGCAAAGAATTTCGATGTAAGAGGAGTGGAGGTGGAGTGGAGCACTGCGACTGACTGCAATGTAGAGGCAATTCTCCAAGTTTGCAGAGATATGCGTAGGATGAACAGTCCCCATGTGGTAGTTTTGCACTATGGTGCTTTCCATTTGGGCTACGTGAGTTCACCTACTTTGTTGGGAGATTTGGAACAGTTGGTTCAAGCAGTCATGAACATCCTTCAAAATGCGATAGTAATTTTTTCTGGATTACTTCCTAGAGCAAAATGGGACAACAGTTCTGTTTTTTGTCCTGTTCAAAGTATTGGTAGGTGTGCAATCAATCGTGGCATGCGTGCTTTCATGTTAAGAGCTTTTTTTAAAAAATGTCTTTATTGGTTTTAACAATATAAACAACGCCATTATCAATTATCAAACGGTATACTTTATCAGAAATAAAAGTCCCCTCCCTTAGCCTCCCTCCCCACGCTCTCCCAAGACCATGGTTAGTTCCCCGTTTCCCGGTTTGGGCTGCCCGTGCTGCTTGAGGAGCTATCTGCTGCCCTGGGATGGAGCAGGGGCACCGTTAGCGCTACCCAACGGTGCAGTTCCTCACTGGAGTCCAGCCTCTGTACTTGAATTGCAGTTTCCCATGCTGCAGTTTCAGCAGTAATCCATTTCGTAAGATCACCCCACCACTGGGCCTCATTCAAACTACTGGGGCTTTTCCATCCCATGGCTATGCGTCTTTTTGCCGTTTTATATATTAGGTCTCTGAGTTTGTTTAAGGGCTTATTTTTCCTATTGCGCCTGTATCTGCCCAGGATACAGGCTGTAGGCTCATGCACCTCCACTTCAATGTCTGCGTTAGCCACTCTATCCTTCACTTGTGTCCAGAAAACTCTTATCACTGGACAGCCCCAGAATATGTGGGTCATTCCCGCCTTGGGCTCGATGCATTTGGGGCATACTTGGATTCCTGCACCCGTGAACCTCTATATGTCTTCAGGTGTGAGGTAAGCCCTGTTGGTGATATACAGTTGGATGAGCTGCAAGCAGGCGTTTCTGGAGATTTTTTAGTGATAATAAGTTATTTCCTCCAAGTCCTTGTCTTCAAATACGAGGCCCAGTTCGGTTTCCCAGTTCTTCCTGCATTTGAGTTCGTCCCCCGTCGTGCCCAGCAACAGGGCCTCGTAGATTTGTTAAGTCTCGTGGCCTCCCTCTGCGGTGTCTAGCATTGTTTCTATGCACTCATTCTCCAAGGCCTGGTCGACAGCCTTCGGCCATCTGTTTTTCACGGCTTGCACCACTACCCTGTGGAGCAGGAACTGCCCTGCTGGAAGACCTGTGGCTTCGCTGAATGTTAAGGTCTCTTGTTCTTGGATCAAGTCTCCCAGTGTGGCCACCCCGTAGGGTCCCCACTGGGTGCGTGTTTCAAGTTGCCCCCATGAGTGTTTTGCGATAAGTGCCGCAATGGGGATCTGTGGGGAATACGGATCCGCCGACCCAACTAGCTTACAGGCCCTTCTCCAAAGCTGGATCCCGAGCTTGGCAAGGTATGGGCTGTGTCTCAAAGCTCCCTCCCCGGCCCAAAGTAAGTCTCTTAGTAGCAGATGAGGCAGGGCTGGTTGGAGGAGGCGGGTATCTGTCGTTTCCTCGTCAGCCATCCATCGCGTCACGTGTCTCAGCTGGCTTGCGAGGAAGTAGAGCTGGAAGTTGGTGACCTTCAATCCTCCCCTCTCGTAGGGTCTATGAAGTGTCTCCAATGCCACCCTGTGCCTACCCCCTGCTAGAGGAATCTCCTACAGAGTTTGCTGATGTCTTTAAAGAATGAGGGGGGAATGTTGAAGGGAACATTGTGAAGTTGTGTAGCAGGCGGGGGAGAGCCACCATCTTGAGGAGACCCGTCCTCCCAGCCATCGAGAGCGGGAGCTTGCCCCAGAATTCCATGGATTTCACAAGAGAGTTTTTGGCCCTGACCGTGTTCAGGATGTGCTCTGTGTTGGGATTGCGATGTATAGGAATCCCCAGGTATTTTAAGGAGGTCACATGCCATTCAAGATCTGGGGGGGGGGACCTATATTCTTCGTTGTGTAGTGCCGCTAATGGGTAGAGGCAGGACTTGCTCCTGTTAATCTGGGTCCCGGTATGTTTGTGGAAACAGTCCAGGGTTTCTAAGATGTAGGGCAATAGGTGTTCAGGTTTATGTAGGTACAATAGGGTATCATCTGCGTACATAGAGACGAGGTGGGTCACCTGTCTATCTCGATGCCCCCATCCCTGTATTCCTGTCTTAGGTAGGCAGCCACCGGTTCTGCTGCAATAATGTATAACATGGGGGACAGTGGGCATCCCTGGCGGGTGCCTCTGTGGAGGGACCATTTGTCGGAGTATGTTTAGTTAGTGCGCACTCTGGCAGTTGGGTTGGTGTAAACCAGTTGGGTCCACTTTAAAAAAAATGGGCCTATCCCCAATTTCACCATGGTAACATATAACCACTCCCACCTTACCGAGTCAAAGGCTTTGGTGGCGTCTAATGACACAACTGCAAGTTTCTGTGGCCTTCGGTCCGTGCTATATATGACATGGTGTAGCCTGCGCAGGTTCTCGGTGATGGAGCACCCAGGTACATATCCTGTTTGATCTTGATGGATCAGCAGGGGGATTACTCTGCGCAATCTGTTTGCAAGTAGGGCAGTTAGGATCTTGCTATCTACATTTAACATAGAGAGGGGCCTGTATGAGCCACAGTCCGCTCCGTCTTTACCCGGATTGAGTAGGGGAATGATCACAGCCTCGCTCATGGAGTCTGGAAGGGTGCCACGCTCGAAGGCTTTGTTGAAGAACTGGGCTAATAGCGGGGCAAGTGTTTCCTCGTAGGTATTGTAAAACTCCCCCGGGAGGCCGTCCGAGCCCAGGGTTTTACCAGCCGGCAATGATCTAATTAACACACAAACTTCATCAGGAGTGACGGGTTCGTCTAGGGCTTCGGCCATCTGTCTGCGGATCTAATTTGGGTAGCTCGATGACGTCTAAGACATCGTCGATCTTGGTGTCAGGAGAGGGCGGAGACTCGGAGTAGAGGTTGCGGTAATAGTCAGAGAAGACCAAGTTGATTTTTTTTTGAGTGTGTGCGGTGGTGTCGTCATGGTTCAAGAATGTGGCAAATGGGTGACCTGGGAGCTTCCCTCTTATAGAGCCAAGCTAAATGCTTCCCAGATTTGTCTCTGAGGGCATGGGTTCTTTCTGTGTGCTTAGCGTAGCTCAGTTTCCCAAGGGATTCCCAATGAGTTAGACAGGTTTGTCTGAGTTTGGTAATTTCAAGTTGATGTTCAGGGGTTGGGTCAGCTCTGCCCTCAAGCACACTCATCTTTCTCTGCGTGCTCCAAAGAGGTTGTGATGGATCTCTGGGCACCCGCAACTGCTGCGATCATCTCTCCCCTCATGACCACCTTGTATGCCTCCCATGTTGTGCTCATGTATTTTACGCTATGCAGGTTATCTTGCCAATACTCCTCGGTGCTATCCCTTATACGTTCCTGAAACGCTGTATCAAGCAAGGCCTCTGCTCTCAGCCTCCACATGGGTACCGGGGGTTAAGGCGAGGACACCTCCCAGGTGACTAGCAGGGGGGAGTGGTCGGACAGCACCCTAGGCAAATAGTGTGCATCAACGAACATGGCCTGATGTGCCTGACTAGCAAAAAGGTAGTATAGCCTAGTGTGGACAGCGTGTGGTGCGGAGAAGAAGGACTATTTACGTTGTTCCGGGTGCAGGTCCCTCCACAGATCTTGTTGAGTTAGTTTGGATAGTATTTTGGCGGGAGGGGAGGGGCGATCGTGCTTGTTGCCCGATCTGTCCTTTAATGGGTTTACAGTACAATTGTGGTCGCCTTAATAGGGAGTGGAAGAAAGCAGTTGCATCATGGTTAGGTGCGTAGGTGCTAATTAGGCATAACTCCCTACCCTCGATGGAACCGCATACCAATGCCATCCTACCCTCATTGTCCGTTTTTGTGATAGTTAGCCTGAAGGGGACAGTCGGGCGATCCATATCAAGACCCCTCTGGCATAGGAGGAGTAGGAGGACCCAATTAATGTCCCTCGCCATGTTTTGGCCAGGGCATCCAGTTTCTTTGCAGTTAGGTGTGTCTCTTGGAGCAAGGCGATTCCGACCTTGCATCTTTTTAAGTAGGCGTGGATTCGGCGCTGTTTAACAAAGCTGTTCAGGCCTCTGATATTCCACGTTACGACCTTTATTGTGTCAGCCATGGGTATCATGCGGTTTGTCGTAAGCTCCAGGTGGTGCTCGAGGTCCTGCTGGTGATGAATTGCATATGGGATTTTCCCGTGGTCTCAATATTTCCCAATGTAGGTTCCCAACTTTTGTGTTAACGCCCCGTTTCTCACCCCCCCCCCTTTAACTGTAAACTCCCCAAACATAGAACAGGTCCAGCGATATTCCCCTCGTTATGACAGTCCGTTTCCGCTCTGTTTGACCACACATTGGTCTCTGGGTGCCCTGCGGGCGGGTATATATACCCAGAAGGAAATTTCCAGCGGGTGGAGTGACCTTTGGCTCTGGTGTCTCTATGCAGAGGATCCATTCAGCTGTGTAGAGGCTCAGTTTGCCTGCAGGCAGGCAGTTGTGAATGGAAGGGTCCTGCCATGCGTGGCTAGGAAGTCTTTAGCGCGGTCTCCGCTTCTTCTCCTCGACGTCAGGGATTTGTTGACCGTCCATCCAGTCTCTGGCTTGTGCAGGTGTGTCGAACAAGTGGGCCCTATTGGTGTGTAGCACTTTTAGTCTGGAAGGGTACAAGAGCATATAGCACAGTCCAGCTGCTTTCAGTCTGGCCTTTGTGTGTATGAACTGCGCTCTGTTCATTTGGACCTGGAAGGTGTAATCGGGGTAGATGGCAATTTTTTCAGAACTTCTTTGGATTTGACCTCCTGATCGAGAAAACGCCAGTATCACCTCCTGATCCCTGTAATTGAGTACTTTCGCTATCACCGGTCTGGGTGGAGCACCTGGCGGTGGTTTCTTTGCTAGGGACCTATGGGCCCTTTCGATAGTGAAGCCTTGAGAGAGCTTCTCTGCGCCGACTTCCTGCAGCAGGAGGTTCTCAATGTAGTTAGTAGGGTCGGGGCCCTCAATGTCCTCCTGCAGCCCGAGAAATCGTATATTGTTCCGGCGGGCCCTCCCTTCTGCCTCCTCAGCTCTGTCCTCCAGGTTCTTGACCCTTTGTTGAAGCACATCCACGTCTCGAAGGAGATGAGTTTTGGCTTCTGTGTTTTCCCGGACTTGGGTTTCTAGTGCTTTAGTTCTGCCGGCCAGAGACCGGACGTCTTGGCGCAGGAGGCCCAGGTCTGTGGCCATGGGATCGATTTTGTTCTCCATTGTTGCCTGGAACAGCTTAATGTCTTAGAGAATCTGGGTTTTGCTGGGTTCAGCTGCTGCTTCTGTGGGATCAGGGTGAGTATCTGATGCTACCATGGTTGAGCTTTCGGGATCTGCAGGTCCGCTGTCCATGAAAGTGTCTATAGTGGTTTGGCGTTGTTTGGACCTTGCACCTTTCCCGGACATCTTGTCAGGTGGTGACATCCCCTTGCTCTGGGCGCAGATGGCGTGGGCGGGAGGCCACTAGCGAGGGATGCGGTGCAGTGTTTCGCGTCTGCAGCTGCGGAACTGGCTGTGGTAACACTGCATAAGAATGAGGTGGTAGTGTGGGCCCAGCTGGGCACCGCAGGGTGCTGGTATTGGGTACACAGGGGACTCCGGCACTGTCCCGTTAGTTGGCTGCACCGGCCTCAGGCGGCAGGGTGGGTTAATGTAACTCTTAAGGAGTCCTTAGAAACTCTGGTTCCATGGATTACCAAACTGGTAAATCTCTCTTTTGATGAGGGCCTGGTACCGGAACTGCTAAAATCAGCGTGGATTACACCTTTATTGAAAAAGGAAAATCTTGACCCAGCGAACAACGACAATTACAGGCCCATTACCAACGAGCCATATGTTCTCAAGATAATTGACAAACTTGCCTATTTACAGTTACAAGCCCATGTCGAAAAATATAACATCGTGGGTACCCTTCAGTCGGGCTATAGGGCTCGTCACGGGACTGAGACAGCAATGCTAGATCTTAAATCTACCTCAGCTAGCATAGCTGATAATAATCAAGCTGCTTTGCTCATGTTATTAGACCTCTCCGCAGCCTTCGACCTAGTTGATCACAGCTTACTGGTGTCAAGGCCCAGAGAGGTCGCCAACTGCTCCGTAATTGCATCCAGATGGATTGCTTCCTTTCTGGGTCCCAGAATGGTGAGGGTCTGTGTTGGCGATAATCAATCTTCTCCAATATCTCAGACATGCAGAGTTCCACAGGGCTCCTGTCTATCGCCTCTGCTTTTCAATCTTTATATCCGTCCCCTTCTTGACCTCTTAAACAAATTATGAGTGCAATACACGAACTACGCTGATGACACTCAGGTGGTCATACAGCTGAGTGGCTCCTATAGCAGCGATACAGTAACCATCAATAAAATATACAAAGCCATACAAGACTGGATGGCCTGCAAATCTCTTGCCCTGAACGACAAAAAAACTGAACTCCTCATCGTGGCATCAAAAAACACCCGGGCGAAACTCGACTCCAACTATGCTAGTTTCCATATTGCAGACAATACCATTCTCGTCCAGAAGAAAGTCAAGACCCTAGGCGTCGTTCTTGACGAAGAACTCTCTATGAAGTCCCCTGTCTCCAGCATTAAATCTAGCTGCGGTCTTATAAATAAAAGAATAGGCTATATTCGACCATTCATTTCAGAAGAAAACTGTGCCCTTCTGTCCACTGCACTGATCAATTCAAGATTGGATTATTGCAACAGCCTCCTAGCGGGCACCACAGCCTCCAACATCCAATCATTACAAGTGGCTCAGAATAATGCTGTTCGTAATATCTTCAATCAGTCCCGTCGTACACACATCTCCACTTTTAGGAAAAAACTTCACTGGCTTCCTGTTAAACATCGAATAACGCACAAGATATTGACCACGACCCACAAATGCCTCAGCCTCTGTAGCCCCACTTATTTGTCAGCCCGCATTAGCATTAAATCTAACGCGAGGAACCTTCGTTCATCCTCTGCCACTATTCTCAAGCATCCAAAATACAGGACAGCCAAATTTGGAGGTACCACTCTTGACGCTCAAGGTCCCCTTCTATGGAACAAACTCCCAGCCCAGATGCGGCAGATCCAGGACTACACTGTATTCAAACGTGCTGTAAAAACCCACTTCTTCAATCTGGAATAACTCTTTGACACTTCTTCTTTCTTTGCCATGTGTGTTTGTTTGTTTTGTTCAGTTTTATGTGCGCCCTGAGGCCTACGGGCATGTTGGCGCATTACAAGAATTAAAATAAATAAAAAATGTGCAATGGCTCAGCGTTAAGGGCTGTCTGTGGGATCCGGAGAACGTGTCTCCACTGGCCGCCGTTCTGTATGCTGATTGCGGCCAAGGTGTTTTGCCTACTGTTAATGGATGGCGTCCCATGCGTCTGCGGCGTCCAGCGTAGCTAGGCCGGAGAGGTGTGCAGTTCCGTCTCCCCCGGAGTAAGCGTGTGAGAAGTTCCAGCGCGTGGGCGCAGGCCGGTATGGGGATGTTTAGGGTCCTGCTACTCTAGTGGGATCACTGTGCGCTGGATGGCGTATCACCAATGCCGGTACGTATCCCCAGGGTGTTTCCTCAGCCGGTGACAAGGGAGGATGTGGGGGCTCTTCATGAGGGGCGACCGACGGCCCAGTTGGATGTTGGCACGGCAGGCCGGTGTCTGTGTTCCCCGCACCCTCCGCCTCTCTAAGGGCCACGGGGTGATCCGCACGGGCGGAGGAGAAAAACAAGTCACCCCTTTCCCGGCCAAGCAGGTTAGTGCTCTTTCGTCGATGTTGGCGTATTAGTGTCTGGGCCGGCCCCCCCTCGCATCCGCTCACCTCCGCGGCGCTGGCTCGCCTCTGGTCTCAGGAGGAATCCAAGCGGCTCATCGAGGTCCCCCGCAGTCCTCGGGCGTGCCCTTGTCCTAGGCAGCCTGCTTGCCACAAGCAGGGCGCTGCTCGACGGGGGTCACGGGGCAAGCCGCTCCGATCTATGGGTCAGGCTGGTCCACCTGCGCACTCCGGTGCTAGTGCCGAATCAGCAGCCTGAGGTTCGCTCTCTGGACGGCGGGCGATATCTTCGGTGGCGCGTGTGCGCTCTAGCCCCTCCAGGGGATCAGCGCGCGGGAGCCGCCATTTTGGCCTTCCTTCCGCCACTTTTTGCTCGCAAAGTTGAAGTGTTTGCCGGCTCACCCAGGCTTGGGAGACGGCTCGCAGGGCTGCTAAATGGTGTCCGCAGCAGGTCGAGCAGCTCACGGGGTCCAGGGGTACCTCCGAGTCTTATAAAACAGCTTATTTTGGCGCATAAAGCGGAGCTCACCAGAGACACGTCTTCTCTACATGGCAGCTAGCCACGCCCCCCTTTCATGTTAAGAGCTGGTATGTTTTTCTGTAGCCACAAGAACATTGTTTCCAGTAATGCGGCTTATTTTGAAGCAGATGGTGTTTCTTTATCTTTTTTGGGAAATGCCATGTTCTTTTGGAATGTAAGGCTTTCTTTGTAGCAGGTTATGTGATGATTTTAGGAGTAAACTAAGAAGAAAAAACCCCCCAAAAAATACAAAATAACAGGTGTCTGTCAGGCATCTGCAAAAAAACCAAAAAAACAGCTCTTCTCAGAGCCCACCTTAATGGGGAAAAGGGGAACACTATTTAAATGTACAGTCGCCATGCTCAGATCCTCTACATGTCCGCGGACATGGCGGTAGTCTGCGGGCAGCGTGTATTACATACAGGGATTCTGGGGTGGAGAGGCATGCAAATGAGAATGAGCGGAGCTAGGGATTGGTCAGTAAAGTTGAGTGGGTGTGTTGTGAACGGAGAGATTTAGTGAGAACGTCTTTTTCCTGAGAGAAGAACTGACAGCTATGGATGTGTGCGCTCGAAAACAGATTATCTGGATTTTGGGAGACTCATGGATACATTGGTTGAAGGTGCGTGCAGAACATTGCAGTATATCTGCAGACCTTGGATTCCCTCATGTGGAAGTGCACTGGCATGGAGTGCGTGGAATGAAGTGGCTGGACTTGGTACCTCCCTGTGCTACTTTACAAACAGAGCGTCATCCTGATATAATTATCATTCATTGTGGAGGAAACCGTTTAGGGCATGTGCCTGGAATTTCTTTGCAATTTGCAATGAAGGAAGGACTTGAGAAGGTCATGCACATGTTTCCAAATTGGCAAGTTATTTTTTCTCGTATTGCGCAAAGACAAATGTGACTGCGTTCTTCTTTATTTGGTCCACAAATGGAGAAAGCAATGTCAATAAGGCTGTTTGTGCCTTTCTAAGAGATGTTGGCATGTCCTCTTTCCACAATGAAAGAAAATATTATGGTTCGTAGCACATTCATTTTTCGCAGAGATGGAGTCCATCTTACATATGCTGGCAATCAGATTTTTATTTGAAATGTACAAAATGCATTGCACCCTTTTTTGGAAATATAGTTATCTATTTTCCATTACATGTTGACGATTCCCAGTTTTTCAAACACACAAAACACCACCAAAAGGCTTTTTTCAGAGCCACCACTTACTCCCACAGAAAAGTGCATTGGTTTTGCTAGGGTTGCACCCCAAAATCTTTTCTGTCCGAAGACTGTCCGCGGACTTTTAAAAAATGCGCTGGGCCCTGCACCTTTTACTTGATAGCTTTATTTTTAAACTGAGAAAGGCGGCTCTGAAAAGAGCCTTTTTTTTTCCTTTTCGTTGTTTTATATATTTCTTTGGCTTTTCCTAAACCCGACACACTAGGAGAGCAGGGGAAAGGAGGGTAAGGAAGGGACACCAACCAGGGGGATAAGAAAGGGCAGGTGGAGAGAGAAAGATGTAGGGTGGGCCTTATTTGGGTAGGTAGCAGCTCTTCTGGTGCTCCGTGACCGTAGTCTCGAAAGCACTTCGAAGACTCTCCCCCCTGCAGAGTACTGCGTCACAGTACATACACAATATTGTGACCTTGAAAGGTAAGGGTCAACAGCATCGCGAATGGCCTGTGAAGCAGCTGGAGGGATGCGCTCTCCCACAGGAGTGTCTCTTGTGGTGAGAGGATCGGAAACGGAGGATGCTGCGGTGGAACTCAACCTACTACGTTCTTTACATGGTACAACCTTGCAAATGTTCGCACCGTGGAACGAAGTTAGGTGTCGCTTCATGGATGTCGTACCAAAGCTGTATGCACCAGGTCTCCCACAACTCAGCACCAACTTGCACTGTTTACACATGACCTGGTTTGCACGTGCTTTTGGTACGTTACCATAAACGGTAAACAAATGCCACACCCATGACTCCCGGCGAGTGCTGGTAGTAGGGAGTTCCTCCACCTCATTCTCTTCATCCTCTTCATCCTCGCTCTCTGCATCCTCACTCGTATTCCCCTCTGCAGGCCCTTGGGGCGGTGGTGGAGGGTTTGGGGGTGGTACTCAGGCTGATGTAGCAACAGCAGCCATGGATGCCATCAGGGTTGGTGAGGTAATCTCCGCTAGAGCACTAAAGGAAGCAAAAGTAAATCTGCAATCGCCAGAAGTACAATGAAGATGAGCTTGGGGGTGTGGCCTTTTATAGGGGTGCAGGGGAGCGCCTCGTGACCATATTGATCACTCAAAAGCGTTCAAAAAGTTCCAAACAATATGTGGAAAGCTAGGGCCATTGTATGGGACATTTGAAATGGTGATTTTTTACTGTAAAATAATTTGGCTTGTCTGCATAACTTCTTTTGAAATGTTGGGGTAGCGGACAAAGTGCACAAATTAGGACAAACGCTCAGCGTGGGTGTGGTCACATGATAACGTCGTGAACACATCCGCGAAGGAAATGGGTGCGCGCAGGACCTCAAATGCACAGGAGCGATCGTGCGCATGCACGCGGGTGTTCTACGGACAGTGTTCGGGTCCTGAAACTAATTAAAAGTGCGACACAAGTGAGTCGGACAGTTACGGACAGGCGCGATGTTCGCAGGATTTACGGGTGTGGTGCGCATGTGCGTAGATGTTCTGCTGACTGTACGGGCAGGTATAGTGTCCTTAGGACACCTCCATTTTGTTTGACTAAGGACATCCTGGACATCGCGCCTATTCTACGGACAGTTCCATCTTGGCTGCAGACCGTAGGGACAGGTATAGTGTCCTTAGGACACTCCCATTTTGTTCATTTACAGACAACCCGGACACCTGGTGTGTTCTAAGAACAGTTTTATCTTGGTTGCGAACAGTACGGAGAGGTATAATGTCCTTAGGACGCCCCCATTTTGTTGATTTACAGACATCTCGGACAGCTGGTTTGTTCTAAGAACAGTTCCATCTTGGTTGCGAATGGTACGGGTAGGTGTATTGTCCTTAGGACATCCATATTTTGTTACTTACCGACAGGCTAGACAGGCCGGACAGGCGCGCTGTCCGCTGACATTTTAACTGTTTTAAAAATAATAAATTAAGACGCACACAATTCCATTAAAACTAACATAACATTTTTTTTATTAAACACATATACAGCAATTAAGAAAGAGAGGGGGAAGCAGAAACTGAAACAAATATAGGGGAATTAGAGGTTTCCACAGGTTGGTTGTGAGGGGATGAAGGGATTGAAGTTTCGTCGAAAGGTTTATGTTGTTCTTGAGGGTTTGTGGATAGTTCACTGGGAAATGGAGAAGGGGAACAGGTAGAGGTAGTACAGTGGTATCTAATTTTGAGCTTGTCCACTTTCTCATCTATGCGTTTCAAGGTGTCTTGCACTGTGTCTTTTGGTGGAATTTCTTCAATTTTTGCATGGTCTGTTAAAAATAAATACATATATGTTAAGTACACATAAAGTACTGCCTATTAATTTGCTTATGCAGAGAAGTGTGTACCATTATTATCGCTATCTTCTGACATTTCGCCATGCATAAAGTTCTCCTCCAGCCACTCCAAAGTACTGCCCATTTCTGTGTGAAAACAACAGAAATACATTATTTGTTCTGCACCTCATACAAAAAGTATACAAACATATAAGAAATATGAAGTTCACTTACTACTTTCTTGTAATTTGTATTCGTTGTGTTGTGTTCGTCTACTGTCGCTCCTAGCTGTGCAGTTTCTGTGAAATAATTACATTGGAGGCATATCTTTTTTTGTTATGGTATAATCTACATGGTATTTAAATGGATGGGTGATGTGTGAGACGTGTAGGTTCCAATGGTTATTTATTATTACTCATAATGTGTTTATGTACTGCTTTTTAAACTTGTGCAGTTTTTTTATGGCCTGATAGAACAATTTCAGATACCCCCTGAGTGTTTGGGTAGTGTTGATCTCATACGCGCCCGTCCGCGGACATACGCTCAGTCCGTGGCCTTCAAATATCATTAGTGAGGGGGTTCAGTATGTTCTATGTTACATGTATATAAAGTAAGGGAATCCTAGTAAATATCTCCCAAATTCACATGATGAAAGTGTATATTCAGTAAAAAAACATTGTTAAAGGGATGTTATGATGTTGCGCTACTAAAAAACTATGAAATTCAGTAAAAAAACTTTTTAGAAAAAAACTTTATTTAATGAAAGTGGTACACAACATTGCAACAACATGACATTCCATATATATCCATATTGGAGACGTTCAGTTCAGTTACATAACATAGTGTGTGGTATTACAGAATAGACATATTACTGGGCCCTGCTGGGCTGCTACTGGTCGAGTCCGCTTGGCATAGATATACTCTGAACTGGGCTCAAATGTCCTTTGGTTTACATGTGTTCGGGAGTGACATTACGTAGTGTTCCTCACATTCATTAAGGTACATCAGTTCCTTAAGAAAGTGGCTCACTTGTGGTGACTGTGTACTCTTCCATTTTTGCAGAATGCACTTTTTTGCCACCGCGTATGCAATATTAAAGAGCCTTCTGGTTACCTCTGACTGTTTTCCTATATCCCCGAACAGGTATTTTTGTGGTGTGAGGTCTGCCGGTATCTGAGTTACTTCCTCTAGGATTTTCGCCACCTCCCCCCAGAATACACATATGTGTGGACAGCTCCCAGTACATGTGTATCGAGTCGGCCTGATACGCCCCACACTTCTGACACCTGCCGGGACTGTTGTTTGTGAATTTTGCAATTTTTTGGGGGGTGTAGTGCAACTTATTCAACACCTTAAATTGGATCAGACGCAGGCCCGTGTTCATGGATACCCTCTTGGTCAATTCACAGTACCTCTCCCAGGATCTTTCAGTTATGGCAGCACCCAGATCTGTTTCCCAGGAGGTCTTTATTGTGTTTACCGTTGGAGTGTTGGCCTGCACAGCCATTTATAGCCCCGAGACACTGGTTCCCGACCAGGTTGACAAGGCCACCAGGATCGGGTGTGGTGGGGGTTCATCTGGGAACATTGGCCACCTAGCCTTAAAAGCCATTCTCATTCTATGGTATTGTAATATCATCAATTGGTCCCTTCCCATCCCTGTTTTGAACTCTTCCAGCATTATAAATTTGCCATTAGGGAATATGTCTTTGATTTTAAATTCTACTTCCGGGTCCCATGTTTTCTGCACATTTGGATCATATGTGGGTGCTATATCGGGGAAGTTCCAGAACGGGGCCTCAGCGTAGTAAGGTGTCTCCAACCCGAACCTACGGTAAATTTTGGACCATGCATGCACTGTTGTACTGACTGGGTCGAATGGACACTCATCTGTGTATTCCTTTAAAGATGACAGACCTTAAGTCGGTGGGGCGTGCGGCGTGCTTTTCTTAACAAATGTGGGGTGAGGTGTCCTGCTCATCATACCAGTGTTTAACAAACTGAGCCTGTGCCACTAGGTAATACAATTCAAAGTCTGGAGCTGCTATGCCACCTTTGTTATAGGGTTCCACCATTTTTTCCCACTTCATTCTGGCCGGCCCCCCGTACCAGACAAACTCTACCGCCATGGATCTGAGAGTATCAAAGAATCGCCTACCAGGCCATATCGGGATATTAGTAAATATATATAGCAGCTTGGGGAGAATGACCACTTTCAATATAGCGACCCGGCCGATAAGTGAAATGGGAAGTTTAGCCCAGAAGTGGAGTTTAGTAGAAATTGTGTTCAACAGGGAGTTGTGGTTGTTCGAGAATAGGGATGTTTTGTCTCCCGACACAATAACACCCAGGTATCTTATCAGGGGACCATTGTAGGCTGTGGGTGCTGTTTGGACATCTAGTGGTAGGGGTCAGGGGAAAGATTTTGGATTTGGAACGATTAGTTTTGTATCCTGAGTATTCTGCAAATTTATGCACGGTCTCCATCGCTGGCCCCAAGTGTGTGTCTGGTTCCCGAATGTATAACAGGGCATCATCTGCATATAGTGATATTGATTGGGTCAGGCCCGACATCCATATACCCCTCTGTCTCTGGTGTTCCCTAATTGCTGCTGCGACTGGTTCCATAGTAAGGGCGAATAGTATGGGGGAGAACGGGCAACCCTGTCTCGTACCCCTGCCCAGCTCAAACCATTCTGACATGGTACGATTGGTCAATACCCTGCCTCCGGGGTTAGTGTATAGTACCTTGACGCATTTTAGGAAGTATGGGCCTAGTCCAAATTTCTCAAGCACCATGAACAGGTATGTCCATGACACTGAATCAAACGCCTTTTCGGCATCTAGAGATACAGCCACCGCCTGGGCTTCTGGCTTAATCTGGGCCATGACACCAAACAGCCTACGCAGATTCAGTGCCGTCGATCTGGTGGGGATGAATCCGCATTGGTCCGGATGCACCAACACAGGCATGTTTGGCAGGAGTCTAGTGGCCAGAATCTTTGCAAATACCTTGGCGTCACAATTTATAAGGGATAGGGGCCGGTACGAGGACATCTCGTTCGGCGGGCGCCTGGGCTTGAGGAGTACCGTTATTATGGCCTCTCTCATGGACGTTGGAAGTGTCCCTACCTCTATGGCCTCCTCCCACACAGACAGTACTATCGGGGCCAGCTCTTCACGGAGCTCCTTATATAACTCAGCCCCCAGTCCGTCTGAGCCGGGTGCCTTCCCGTTGGCTAGCGATTTAATTGCTTCCTTTATTTCATCGACCGTTAGGGGCTGGTCCAGCAGCAGTCTATTTTCTGTTGACAACGTCGGGAGCGTGATGCTTTCTAGGTATTCCTTAATGTCATTGGGAGTTTTCAGGTCATGATTGGCATACAGTTCTGTTTAAAAATGGGAGAATTATCTGTTTATGCCCTCCTCGCTTGTAGTTACCGTGCCGTCCCCTGCTACTATGCTGGAAATCGTAGTATGGTGTCTCTCGGCCTGCGACCCGCCCTGTTCCCCTCGCCATACCGGCGTGCTCTAACTGGAGTAGCCATATACAGCAGTTCCCTGGAAGCTAGTTTATTGTATTCTTGTAGGTTACTATTTATTGATGTCTGCAAGGATATTGTCTTCATGTATAGCTGTATGTCGCTGTTCTAACTCACCCAACCGTTTCTCTACTTCCGCCAGTTCCCCCCTGACCGCCTTAAACAACCCCGTGGATTTGGAAATCAGGATCCCCTCACCCATGCCTTAAATGTCTCCCATAAAACTGCAGAGCTATTGACTCAGTCTTTATTAGTTTCAAGGAAGAATTCTACCTCTGTATGTAATTCCTCTGCCACTGCAGGATCCTTAAGAATGTCGGGAGACATTCCCCATCTCCTGACCGGGGGTTTCAGGTTCCCTAGTATCATGTCTAACAGGATAGGGGAGTGATCCGACAGGGTGCGGGGAAGTATTTCGCTATTGTCGATTTGGTTCATAAGAGATGCGGACACCAACCAGTAATCTATGCGAGATTCGGTGTCGTGCACCGAGGAGTAAAAGGAGTACTGTCTTTTATGGGGGTGTAGTGTTCTCCAGGCGTCTACCAGTGTTAGTTGCGAAATGATTTGTTGTAAATTACCAGCTGTTTTTGTGGGATTCCTGTGTCTGGAGGTGGAGCGATCTAAGGTAGTATCTAATATAGTGTTGAAATCTCCCCCCCACAATATTTGCTCGCTTCCAGAGAAGCCAACCTCTTGCATTACATTCGTGTAGAAGTCAGGGTCGTCCACGTTCGGACCATACGTGTTTATTAATATCAGTTCTTCCCCAGCGATGCTGCCCCACACTATTACGTATCGAACCAGGGGTTCTATTTTACTTTTTCCCAATTGGAACCCAACGGAGGGGTGGATCAGGACAAGTACTGCTCTTGCCTGTGAAGAGTAATCAGTATATAGTATCTACGCTTGCCCCACCCTTTCAAGAGCTCAGTGTTGACCCTCTGGAGCGCATGAGTTTCTTGTAGCATAATTATCTGGGGATGGTGTCGAGTGACATAGGCTCCCACCTTGTTTAATTAGGCTCGATTGTTCAGCCCACGGACATTCCATGTGAGAAGCTTTAGTCTAAGCCCTCGGGCCGTCATAACAGGATTAGCCATACCTGTATACCCTTGTTGCGTCTCTTGACTTGCTGTTACTGAGGAGGGTTCCATGTGTTGCAATGTCACCATGATTTTTAACTTGTAGGACATCTCCAACTGAGTCCCAAACCTTCAACCCCCCCGCCCCTTCCTGCATTGCTCAACAGAGCTGAACCTCCTGTGATACTTTGGTCCCCCACCCACATCATCTCCCCCAACTTGAGGATGCTGTCCTGTAACGTTCATTCCCTTAAACTGGTGGAGCCTTCCTGAGGGTTGCCCGTTGCTTATACCTGGCTTGCCCCGACGGAGACTCTCGGCTCAGTTAATCATAAGTCTTCATTCAGTCCGTCCATATTACAGAGTTTTCCTTTCTCTGAGCGGGAAGGAGCTGGCTATCCCTTTAATAAAAAAAATAAAAAAATGTTTTTGTCCCTCCTGATTTTACTGCAGTGTTGGGAGCAGATGGTTTACTCTGGTCAGTGAGCTGAGTCTGGTATCTCATCTCTGGGTTGTGGTCTGGCGTTTTGGTCGACTATCCGGTCTCTGGGAGGTAGCAGAATGGAGGCCTCTATATACGTTATGGCTTCTGTGGGGTTTTCGAAGAAGTGAGTTCTCCCACCATGTTGGATTTTCATTTTCGCTCGGAAGATGAGGGCATACGGTACATTGCGTATCCGCAGCAGTTTTTTTAACCAGTTCGTATGATCGCCTCTGTGCCTGTATACCAGCGGAGAAATCCGGATATATATGGATTCTGTTGTGTTCTACATTCAAAATGTAGAGTGCCTTTCTCTCTGGACAATCTGAGTATCAAATCCCTATCCCTACTAAGACTAACACCCAGGACATCAAAGATGACATCAGAAATGTCATTGATGACATCATTGATGACATCACAAGTACATTTACTTTGCGTGAAAACTCTGTAGAAGGTATTCTTATTATAATGTTGACCAAAAAGTGTCAAGGATTATTGGAATAAATATCAAGTGCTAATTAGTGCATTAAGCAATGCGTTGACATACGTAGCATTCTATTATGAAGTTCTATGCAGTATACTAAGGTACTCATGTAGAAACATAGGCATTGTGTGCAGCATACATGATGGAGGTGCAATATTCATAAGCTTGCCATGTTGAATAGTGAAATGATAACTCTTTTCTTATTAGAGTTTTGGGTACTGTGAAACATGTGCTAAGTAGGTAATAAAACCACTTACTACATAATTGCATTATTATAGACAAAACACAAAGAGACAACAACACATACAAATATGAGTATGTACAAGGAAATTGAAGTAAGGAAAAAAACAGCAGTAGTAGCAGAAAGTGTTCATAACCTAACTGATTACTTTTATGCAGAGAAAAGATTGCTCGGTTTCAAAGGTGCTACTTACCCTATGCATATGTATCACATGATTTGACTGGACCCTAAGGGAATTACTGTAAGAACATACTTGAAGGATAAGTCTACAAATATAGTACCTTTTCTATTTTTAATTCCTGACTGTTACTGAAGAAAACCATGTGGCCTAGATATGTTAATAAATTAAAAAAGGGGGAGCCAGACATGTGATGTCATCAGTGATGTCAACAATGACATTTCTGATGTCATCTTTGATGTCCTGGGTGTTAGTCTTAGCAGTGCACAGTGGTGGCGCGAGTTATGGTTGCTTAGTTTACCATAACTGGTGAATTGCAAGGGTTTTTCGGTTTTACTGCGAACCATAACATCCCGTTAACAAAGTTTTTTTAGTGAATTTCAGAGGTTTTTAGTAGTGCAACTTAACCATAACGTCCCTCTAACAAAGTTTTTTTTACGGATTATTCTAAATGTATATCTCACTTCACAGATAAAACTTAACACATGAGAGAGTTGATGAAGAAATCTGTGAAGTTTACATGGTCAAATGAGTGCAAAAATTAGTTTGAGGGCATAAAAGAAAATATAAATAGTACACCGACATTAAAAATGTTTGACTGTAATGCTCGAAATCTGATTTTAGTAGACGCCAGCAATGTGGGTTTAGGTGGTGTCCTGGAACAAATCCAGGGAGGCAGAACAGTACCCATTGCATTTGCTTCTAGAATATTGAAGGGAGCAGAACAAAACTACTCCACTATTGAAAGAGAAGCGCTTGGTGTTAGATGGATATTGGAACATTTTAGAAGCCTGATTTGGGGCATGCCTATTGAATTAAGGACAGACCATAGGCCTTTGATCCATGTGTTGAATTTGATGACCCCACATTTAGCGTCACCCCGGATCCGAAGATGGATATTAGACATTATGCACTATAATGTAAAGGTGATGTATACACCAGGAAAGTCAAATGTGATAGCGGATTGCTTTTCAAGGCTGCCCTGGGATTGTAATGAATTTAAAGATGTTTCCTGTGATGAGTCAGATGCAGAATGCATTGTAGCACACATAAATTCAAGCATGTCGAAGGAAGAATGGGGTAAAACCGTAGCTGACGACAACAAACAAAGTCTCTTAAGACCGGCTGTCCAAAGTGAATGGAAAGAAACTGATCAGAATTTGAAAGGATATACTCTGGTGAAAAATGAAATTTCGGAAGATGCCACATGTATTTACAGGGGTGATCGCATCATTCCGACAACATCAATGAGGAGAATAATAATAGACTTGGCACATGAAGGACATTTGGGTAGAAACCTCACCAAGAGAATGGTTAGGGAAAACTACTGGTGGCCGGGGATGTGGAGAGACACAGAAGATTTAGTAACGATTGTACAGCATGTGCAGTTTGTGATAAAGGAAAAAAGATGATAGTCACACCTTTACAAACAATTGAAATTCCGCAATCAGTTTGGACAAAACTAGCAATAGATATTACTGGACCTTATGAAACTTTAGATGCCCAAAAGATCATAGTAATGTTCTAGACTATACGTCCAAATGGGTAGAGTAGGATGTCATGGAAGGGTTCCATGTGATATAATCGCGGCAAAAATTGCTGTGGTAACAAAATATTGTGGCAAAAATGCCACTGTTTTTGCACCGCAGTCCATGTAAAACATGCGGGGGACACCCCCTCAAACCCCGGACCCATTATACCTTTTAAGGGGAGCAGGGGACACCCGCGCAACCCCCGCTCCCCTTAAATGGTATAATGGGGCACACTTTTACCGGGTCAAACAGCGGCATTTTTGCTGCAATATTTTTTTACTGCAACATTTTTGCCGCGATTATATTACCTGATACCCATGGAAGGAGCTGTGACTGCCAAGAAGATTGTGCGGTTCATGGAAGACGTGTTTAATAGAGAAGGAGACCCGTGTGAGATTGTGTCAGACAATGGTGTCCAGTTTATGTCAACAGAAGTACAAACGTTTATGAGGAACCGAGCGATTGAGCATAAAACAACTTCACTTTATCATCCAATGGCCTAGTTGAGAGGATGAGTGGCTTCGTGAAGAGCATCATACAGTTAGCAATTGCAAATTTGTTACCGTGGAAGCACACGTTGAAGGAAGCATTAAATGCTTACACTATAACTCTGCATTCAGCCAAAAGAAGAAAAGCCTTTCACAATGATGAGGGGAAGAACAGCATCAAATAGACTTAAGACCTGCTTGGTTGATATCGAATTGTCACAAACAAATTGGTATGGAGGATGTGGTAAGGAGAGTAAAAGAAAGACAAGGTAAACATATATAATACTGTGATGTTAATAAAAGTGCGTCAGAGAGCACCATCAAAGAAGGTAATTGGATCTGTGTGAGAGAACCTAAGAGAGTATTGAAAGGGCTATCCAAATATAGATTTCCTCAAAAGGTGGTGAAAGCATCAGGGGAATCAGTGATTTTAGAAAATGGCAAGAGGTGGTCTTGCGATGATGTGGTGAGGTCAGAGAAAAAGTATTATGCAACCAAACGATGACGATATGGTAGAAAAGAGGCAGGTGATTACCAGGAAGTTTGAAGATTCCAGTGAGAGAAATGGCATGTCATCCAAGAACAGAAGAATTTTACAAAGCTTCAAGAAAGATTTTATTTATTACTAGAACATGTTTTCTGCCATCCTGGATCTTGGACATAAGGACTTTTGCATTCAACGACCAGACTGTGTTGATACCATGTCCTTTATAAATGTTAAAAAAATAGTTATGTGTGTTCTAATTTTCCTGATTTTATTTTTCTTTTTTCTTCCTTTCCTTGTGCTTCCATCTTTCACTGTTGTTTTCTATTACTCTGTCAATATTTTCATTTTGTTTCTTGTTTTTCTTTCTTGTTATGTGGAAGGGGAGATGTTATGTTGATGTAACATTTATGTAATGTTAGATTTGATGTAGTTCCGGAATCTGTCTGTGTTCCAGAACGGATGAGAGGAGGCGTTAGAAAAGTGATGAGAAGGCGCACCCACCTGGGGACTCTCAAGAATAAAATAAAAGTAATAATAACTTGAAGATGTTGTGGTGATTAATACATGACAAGCATCCCAAACCGTTGCGGGACTGGACAATACTGACCGTGAGGGTTGGGACTGGTTGATGGGTGTACTCAAACGGGAAGTAACCAAATTTACTGAACCTACTTCGCCTCTATGATGCAATGTGTGACCCAGGTTTTAGTATGGAGTCCAAGAGGTAATAAGAGGTAATAATAGTTTTTTATAGATTGACAAATTTAAAAACATTTTTAGGGGCAATGAAATTGTTCTCTTTCAAGAGACCTGGATTGCTTGTCAGATTTGGGTTGAAGGTTACTCAATTGTACAACAGGTGGCAAAAGGGCATACTGGTGGTAGACACTATGGAGGATTATTAATCACCACTAAGAGTATGTCTGTTATTATTATTATTATTATTATTATTATTATTATTATCATTATTATCATTATTATTATTATAGATGATTTCATTGGGAAACATTCAGGAATTATGGGAGATTGGTTGACAGATCACGATACAAACTTGATTATTGCAGGGGATTTCAACTCTTATTACCTGTAAGACGGCCGTTCAAAAAATAAAATTGGTAACAGCCATAAATGGAATGCTTGGGTTTGGGGTGGGAGTTATTAAGGACAAATCACAATATAGCAGGGGATTTAAACGCAAAGGATACTTGGAAAACTGGTACGAAATCAACTTCAGTTGATTATATCTATAGCTATTTAGATCTATGTATAATGCATGTTTCTCTGTTTTCTTTATTGGCCTTTATCATAACACTTTTCTTCCCCCCCACCCCCCTTTAACCTCCTCCCTCCCCCCCCCCCACCGGGTCGCACATTCATTCCATACACCTTCAGGAAAATACACTGTAGTTGTTTCTGGGGCACTATGGGTTGCCTCTTTCATTTAATGTCCGATACTCACACCACATTTTGAGGGCACCATTGTTGTATAAAGTCACTTTTGAGAAAGCACATAGTTTCTCCCCATTCTTTCTGGAATATGCCTGCATCCCCTTGGATCTTATATGTGATCCGCTCCATCGCCACCATGTCCCATAGTTTACAGAGCCATTCCACCACCGTGGGTGCACTCCTTTATTTCCAGTCTTTTGCAATCACCATCCATGCCGCTATTAGTAATGTTATCAGTGCCCTTTTCAGTGGCTTTGATATTGCATGACACTTTGGTTCGTTCAGTCCTCCTAGACTCTCAGCCAATGAAAGCGGCAGGATCTCTGGTACTATCTCCTGCAGAGACTTCATGACTTCTTCCCAGAAATCTTTAGATTTGGGGCATCTCCACCAGATATGGCTCCTGTCCCCTACCCCCTGGCAATCCCTCCAGAACTCCACGGATACCGAACCCTACATCCTGTGCTGTTTACTCAGGGTGTAATACCACTGTATCATCATTTTATAGCAGGCCTCCTGCACCTGTAGGGACCTGGTTAGTTTCGGGATATTCCTCCATAATTCTTCAGTTTTCTCTGCCAGTACCTCCCCTCCCAGTGTTTCTTCCTATGTTGTCTGGTAAGGCCAAGTCTTCCAGTCTGCACATTCCAACAAAATCTTGTATATGTCCGCCACTAGGTGTTTGTCCCCAGTATGCGAGATGGCTTATGCCTCAAATTTAGCAGCCTTATTGTTGCTTGGCGAATCTCCTTCTGTCGGAGCCAATACTTCAATTGGATGTAGTTGAATCTGTCCTCTTCCTTCACTCCTAGGTGTGTCTTACACTCCTCAAAGGAAACTGTTCCCCCCTCCCACACCATATCCCCAGTCTTGACACATCCCCTTTCTTTCCACCTCTTAAATGTGCCCTTTACCATGCCCGGGGTGAAGTTAGGGTTATTGAATATTGGGCTAAAGGGGGACTGTATTGTAGATAACTGTCCCCTCCTGATCCACCTATCCCATAAATCACATGTTTTACGCAACACCCTGCTGCGCCTACCGCTCTGTGGCCTCCCGCCATCGCCCTATCCATTCGAGCCCATATCTTATCTGTGTTGTCTGTAAATCATTCCCGCACCACTCTCAGTTGGGTTGCTTCATAGTAGTAACAGAGCTAGTTTGGGAGCCCCATTCCCCTTTTCTACTAGGGGTGATCAGCAGCTCCAAGGCGACTCTTGGCACTTGTTCTGCCACACAAATCTGGAGATTAATGTGTGCATCATTTTAAAGAAAGCATTTGTGATTGTTATGGGCATGGTAGAGAACCTATATAGAACCCTCGGATGAGTTACCATTTTCACAGTATTTATTCGCACGAGCCATGATATCCGCATCGGGGTCCATTTTGCAAAATCTGCTTGTGATTTTTTGATTAAATCTGGGAAATTGGCCTTATAAAGAGCTGACATTTTGTCCGTCAATTTTATCACTAAGTATGTTATGCAGCCTCCCGCCGGACGAAATGGGGAGCAGCTCAGTATCTGTGTCGACATTTCTTTATTAATTCCTACTTCCAGCATTTCTGATTTATTTCCCCATGTTTATTTTCAGGCCCGATAGGCCCTCCTGTTCTTTAAGAGTACTCAGCATATCATCTGCATAAGCTGCCGTTTTAGGCATCTCCCCCTCCCAAAGGGGACCCTCTTGATGTCCTGGTTTTGTCTGATTGCCGCTAGCCAGGGCTCTAAATATATATCATACAGAGGAGGTGACAAGGGGCATCCTCGACTGGTACCTCGTTCTATGCTCACAGCCTCTGAAAGGTGGCCATTCACCGCTATTCTCTTTGTGGGGTTTCTATAGTTTGCCCTCACCAATTCGGATATAGTTATGCCCGAATCCCATGAGTTCCATCGTTTGAAACACGTTCGGCCACTCCACCCTGTAAAAAGCTTTTTCTGCGTTCAGGGAAATCAGAGTGGCCGGTATCTGTTTTATTTCAAATTTTTCTTGCAAGTGGATCTCCCTTCTGGTGTCATGCCATGTTTGCCTGCTGGTTATGAAGCCTGATTGGTCCTGCCCAATAATCCCTGGGAGGACCACCTTTATTCTGTCCACCAGTGTTTCAGTATCTAGTTTGGTATCTACGTTCAATAGCCCCATAGGCCGGTACGACCCGCAGCTTGTCGGATCCATATTTGGCTTTTCGAATACTACTACCTTTGCTTCTGTCATAGAACGCATAACTCCTCCATTCAAAAAATGATTTTGGTATGTCACCATTCAATGCCTTGTAACTTTTACGTTACATGAGATAACTCGGCCAAATTTGACCCCTTTTTGCCACAGGTATCCTAGGTTGCTGTAGGGGGAAGTGGGTGAGAGAAAATAACCAAAAAGGGGGGAAAAGCCTGTGGTTTTTTCCTTGTAAGAGTTAGGAACAAATGGTTTGCTGTGCTGAATTCCCCTATTTCCTGGCTTCAGGGCCAGGTTGAGTGGAAACAAAAAAAAAATATTTTGATGTGGTTATCAACCGTTTTGTGAGAGGTAGGCAATTTTGGCCATTTGGACATGTGTGGACGGAATGGAAAAAAAGGGTAGGAAAGCCGAATTGGAGGATAGAAAGGCATACATTTCTGAAAAGTAGACAAAATTCCAAGTTTAGGAAGCAGTGATTTGCGCAGGTCAGGCAACAAGGTAGGGGAAAATTCCATAGTTTTGGGAAAAAGCGGGAAAATGACTGAAAAAAAGGTATGTGGTGGACATGGTTGGCTTGGTACAGAAATGGCTTCTATGAATTTTGAGAAAAACAATGCTCCGCTACATTCCCCCGACTCTTGCAGTTAGGAAATCACACATTTTTCGTAGTGTTTCACAAAACAAGCACGCACGGCAAGCATACATTTCTTGAAAGAGCACAGGCAGACCTTTTCAAGGGTAGGTGACTTGTGCAGGTTACAAAAGTGTATGGTGCCTAAAGCAGCAACTAAATGTAGGGCACATTTGGGAAATGAAAGGGTTGTGCGACAAAGGGCACCAGCAAATGGGTCGAAACATTATGAAAATCACAGAAACACAACAAATGTCATACCTTCCCGCGTTCCCACACGTGTCCTGATGAAAACGGTACCTCACATGTGTGGGTGCACCTACCTGGGCACCAAGGGAAAAGCCTAAAACACGGCTATCCCCAAGTCTTTTCCGACAGCTGAATTTCACGATTTTTTTCAGAAGGGCACATCATATAGATATGGGCCTAGGGTGTCCAAGCCACCAAGGAAAACAGGGAACCCCATTCATTTCCGAAAAGAGGACACACGTGTGAATCCGCAGGAGGTCTGACTTGTGCAAATCGGCCCAGAATGTATTACCCAGAAACCCTGGCAAAGTCAGAAATGTGGCGAACAACCGCCAATTTCCGCACATTTCACTCGGCTCACCCACCGAAACACGCCGCCAAGAACACATGGCCTACCTTCCCGCGTTCCCACACGTGTCCCGATGAAAACAGCACCTCACATGTGTGGGTGCATCTACCTGGGCGCCAAGGGTAAAGCCTAAAACACGGCTAACCGCAAGTTTTTTCCGACAGCTGAATCTCATGATTTTTTCAGAATGGCACATCATACAGATATGGGCCTAGGGTGTCCAAGCCACCAAGGAAAACAGGGAACCCCATGCATTTCCGAAAAGAGGACACCCGTGGGAATCCGCAGAGGTCTTACTTGCGCAAATCGGCCCAGAATTTATTACCCAGAAACCTAAGCAAAGTCTGAAATGTGGCAAAAAAATCCCAATTTCCGCACATTTCACTCAGCTCACCCACCGAAACACGCCGCCAACAACACATGCCCTACCTTCCCACGTTCCCACACGTGTCCCGATGAAACGGTACCTCACATGTGTGGGTGCACCTACCTGGGCGCCAAGGGGAAAGCCTAAAACACGGCTAACCCCAAGTCTTTTCCGACAGCTGAATTTCACAATTTTTTCAGAAGGGCACACCATACAGATATGGGCCTAGGGAGTCCAAGCCACCAAGGAAAACAGGGAACCCCATGCATTTCCGAAAAGAGGACACCCGTGGGAATCCGCAGAGGTCTGACTTGCGCAAATCGGCCCAGAATGTATTACCCAGAAGGCCCGGCAAAGTCCCAAATGTGGCGAAAAAAAACCAATTTCCGCACATTTCACTCCTTGGGGAGTCTGAAAGACCCCTGCCAAGATTCTCTATAAGGTAGCAATGGACAAGCAATCATGGCCTAGCTTTTCAGGAGGTGATGCGGCTGGTTCTTAAGTACAGTGTAGTCCCCAAGCACCCACAAAGGAATGTCCGCACACTATATTAGTTAAAACACAGTCTTTATTTAATTAATATTCAAGGTTATGTACAATATCACGATAACTCACTTTGTACTCAGTTATCTATAATGGCAAATATACAGTTCTACGTGGTACCACAATTACTATTAGATCCCTTTAAAGTGCATCAACTGTACGGTTAAATGGCACACAAATCAGTTTGTAATGGAAACCAACAATAGATATAAGAGGAAAGCAGTTGGTTAGAACAATTGGCAGAATACTGGCCCCGATATCTAGGCACAGTTCTGTGTTGAGATCCCCCCACCTGGGCAACCTGTAGAATAAAGATACATCACAGGCCCAGTCCATTTATTGTTCACACGAGACTTTCCAACAGTTCTGTAACCCCAAAGTACCTGGCGTTGTAGCGTTCCTCGTCGGGGAATCAACGGCCCTTCTTGAGTGCCCTCCCTTTAAGGCAGGAGTCACAGGTCGTCGAACGTCTGATGGAGAACAGGGTGAACTACGAAGTGGCAGCTTCTTTCCTAGCGGTGCTCGTTGACGAGGGAACGTAAACGTCCTGCAAGGAGGAGGCGTGCAGGGCCCCTGGATGTCGATAGTTCTTGACCGCAAAGAGTTTGAAGAACTGTGGTCCAGCAAGGGCGTCAAATCGTCGGCGTCTCTGTGGTCTTTGGGTGGCGGGAAACCCACCGGTGGACACTCCTCGGCGTGTCGACGGTCGGGCCTTCCACAGCGGGATAAAGTGGCGGCGTTGCGGTCGAGAGCGTCCTTGGATTCGAAAGTTCTTAGGCAAACGGGAGCACAGCAGCTCCGGTCGGCGATGGCGGTTGTCGACAGTGGTGGACAACAGTCTGGGCGCTTCTCCTTGGGATACCGCGGCAGTCCCCGACTCGGGTCAGCAGCCTGTCGAGGTGTAACGCTCACCTGAATCCCTCGGAGGCGCAGGTCTGGGCTGGGGGTTCTCGGAGTCTTCTAGGGTCATGCGCAGGCCTCGAATGCCACCCTGGAAAGGCCCTCTCCTCACTGAGATCTTGATCTGAAGGGTGAGGTGTCTGCAATTGGGAGAGCAAGGGGTTAATAGGATATATAAGCCTGACTGGGCAAGCTGACTCCCCTTCCTGGTACTCCCCACGTAGTTCGTAGGCTAAATGTGCTCACCTTATAGAGGTGAAAGCGGAGCTCTCCATCCTGCGTCTGTGCAGGGGCGCCGAAGCCAGTTACTTCACTGGTTGATTGTCCAGCCTCTTGGTTGCGGAGGATGAAGATTTGGAGCTAGGCCGTCGTTAGCAGCACGAACGGCGGTTGCTTGAATGGAGAGCGATGGAAAGGCGAAGGTATTGCAGGCAAGTAAGTAGAAAATGTCAATTCGAAGTTTAAAGCACTTCTTAATGTCTCTTTTCCTTTTTCAGGTTGCAGAAGCAGCTGGGTAGAAAAATAGATGTCGAGGAATGCGCCGAGGAGTGAGAAAGATGAGAGCTGCCCAAAACACGTGCGTATGGATGGAGTTTTGTATTTCTTAATGATGTCCTTTTGTTTTGCAGATGCGAGTAGCAGCGTCGGCGGAGGCGAGAAGAATGCAGCGCAGGTAGGGAAAGTTTCACGATGGTTACTAACCAATGTCCTTGCTTCCACAGGGTGCCAAAAAATGGAAAGCTGCAGCCCGTGGCTTGAGATGCACCGATGGATTGGGTAAGTGCTGCGCTGGTTGTTATCTCGTGCAAACCTGGTGTTCTTTTCCCTTCTCAGATGCTGCAGAAGACGAAGATGGTATTTCAGAAGGTAAGATTACGGATTTCTCTTCCCTAGATGCAGAAGTTGAAGATTCTCTGGAGCTGACACGGTGAGCGTCTTGCTGCTATTGCAGAATAACGCGAAGCACGTTGCTCTGATCGGGCGTGGTTTAAATAGTCCTACTGGAGTGCTTAGGTGTCTCCTTCCACAGCAGCCTCGCCCAGGTAAGAAGTCCCAGCTTCCAGAATAGTTCCAGTATCCAGTCCCAGGGAGTGGTGCTGGCCACACCCAGAAGGTAAAGTAGTTCCAGCCATGGATGGATGAGGATTTCATCCTGCAGGGGAGTGAGCAGCATGGTCTGCAGCCGGTAGGTCCACCCAAGCACCATTCCTTACATCATGAGCCCGGCACGTCCTGTGCCGGGACTGGGTCCCCTTATGAGCCTGGCGCCACTGGCGCCAGGACAAGGTCCATAAGGCCCCTATGGGAGCCGATGGGTGCCTGAAAATGAAGTTGTGACCCAGCTTCCGAGGCAGTTGGGCTAAACCTGACTCCTTGGAGGCTGCGGTCATGACAGTACCCCCCTCAAGGCCCCTCCCAAGCTTGTCTTTTCCGGAGGTTTTGGCTTGCTGGGAAAAGCCTGATGAAATTTTCGGACTAAACGAGGTGCATGTACATATTCTGAGGGTTCCCAAGATCTCTCCTGGGGTCCATATCCCTTCCAATCAATCAGGTAGTATAGTTTTGATTTGGAAAGTTTGGAGTCCAAGATGTCTCGAATTTCAAATTCGGATTCTCCGTCAACTTGGATGGGCTCAGGAGTTTTAGTCAAACGGGTTCCGGGTTGCACAGGTTTCAGGAGAGAAACATGGAAGACAGGATGTATCTTCATTCGAGTAGGTAATTCTAGTTTGACAGCCACTGAGTTAATCACGGCTGTGATCGAGTAGGGTCCTAAATATCTTGGGTTGAAGGTGCGTGGCCCTTTTAAAGATAAATGTTTAGTGGACAGCCAGACTTGATCTCCTTTTTGATATTGAGGAGCCTCTTTTCGATGTTGGTCCGCTCCTTTTTTGTATGATTCTTTAGCTCGTTGAAGATGAGCTGTGGCTTCTTTAAATGCTTGAGTTATCGTTGAATGCAGATGGTCAACAGCAGGTGTTCGGAGAGCTTGAGGTGGGTCCAGATTTGAGGTTCGAGGATGACTTCCATACAGCAGGAAAAAAGGGTTTTTTCCTGTCCCAGAATGGATTGAATTATTGTAAGCGTATTCAGCAATCCAAAGGACATCCTTCCAAGTACCCTCGGATTGATGCAACATGCAGCGCAGATATTGTTCTAGAGTTTGGTTAGTTCTCTCAGTCTGCCCATCGGTTTGAGGATGATGGCTGGTGGAAAGTCGTACATCAATCTGTGCTAAACGACAACAACTCCGCCAAAAATGGGAAATGAATTGGCTCCCTCGGTCAGAGATTAGTACTGAAGGGAAACCGTGCAACCGGACAATGTTTTCAAGAAATTCTCGGGCTAGAATGGAAGCTGTAGGTAAACCCTTCAGTGGGATAAAATGAGCCATTTTTGAAAAAAGGTCCACGATCACTAGAATTGTGTTGTATCCGGAGCAAGGGGGTAAATCCGTGATAAAATCCATCGAGAGCGTGTGCCAAGGGCCTGGTGGAATGTCTATTGGACGTAATAATCCTGCTGGTTTTTCCTTCTGACTCTTGTTTTGTGCGCAGATACCACAAGAAGCCACAAACTCCTTAACATCTTTCCTCCAAGATGGCCACCAAAAATGCCTTTTAATTTTCTCTGAGGTTTTGGCAACTCCAGGATGTCCTTCCATTAGAGAATCATGGTAGCAGGTGATGACCTGTTTTTGTAAGTCAGCGCAGGGTAAGAATAGTCTTCCTTGGAAATACAATAGGTTCTGATCTATTGTAAAATCCTTTCCTTTCAATTGCCAATTCGATGAATCTTCGGGAGTTATGAGTTGATTGACTCTTGCTTTAATCTCTTCGAGGGATGATGTGTTGATTACTCCTAGTATCTTTTGTTCAGGAATTATTGGCACCGGCTCCGGATTAGCTGTAAGTTCGTCTACCCCTATCCGGGAAAGGGCGTCTGCTTTTCCGTTCCTAACGCCTGGTCGAAATGTGATTACAAAATCGAATTCTGCGAAGAATAAAGCCCAGCGTAGTTGCCTCGAAGATTGAGCTTTAGCTGACTTCAGGTACTGGAGGTTACGGTGATCCGTGATTACAGTTACTGTGTGCCGGGCTCCCAAAAGATAATGCCGCCAGGCCTTAAAGGCGGACTTAATTGCCAAGAGTTCTTTGTCCGTAATTGTGTAGTTGATTTCAGGAGCCGAAAATTTGCGAGACCAAAAGGCTACAGGGTGTAACTGGTGCGTGTCGGGGTCTCTTTGTGACAGCACCGCCCCCATTGCAAGACTGGAAGCATCTGTCTCGACGATGTAGGGAAGTTCTGGACGGGGATGCCTTAAGACTGGAGCAGAGATAAATTTGGTTTTTAATTCTTGGAAGGCTTGTTCGGCTTCTGGAGTCCACTCGAATTTTTTATTCTTTTTCAGAAGAGCCGTGATAGGTTGGACTACCCGAGAGAATTCAGGAATGAACCTTCGGTAAAAATTAGCGAAGCCCAGCATGCTCTGCACACCTTTCACGGAAGTTGGGGAAGGCCATTTGGTGATAGCATCCACTTTTCTTGAGTCCATGTGAACTCCGTTGGGTGAACCCTAAAAATTCCACTTCCTTTACGTGAAAGGTGCACTTCTCCAGTTTAGCAAACAAGCGGTGTTGGCAAAGTCTCTGTAAAACCGCTGTGACGTGTCTACGATGATCAGATTCTGAGGCTGAGTATACCAGGATGTCGTCAATATAAACGACTACGCACACATCAATAAGTTCTCTGAGGACATCATTCATGAAAAACTGGAAAGCGGCCGGTGCGTTACATAGTCCGAAGGGCATTACTTGATACTCAAATAATCCATATTTAGTGCGAAAGGCCGTCTTCCATTCGTCGCCCTCCTTAATGCGTACCAAATGGTAAGCTCCTCTGAGGTCTAACTTTGTGTATATGCAGGCGCCTTTTACCTGGTCCAATAATTCAGGAATCAAGGGCAACGGGTATCGGTTTTTGACTGTAATCTGGTTCAGGGCGCGATAATCGATACACGTTCTTAGGTCACCTTCCTTTTTCGGGACGAAGAACAAAGCTGAGGAAGCCGGGGATTTCGAGGGGCGGATGAATCCGTTAGCCAAGTACTGGTCCAAGTATTGCCTGAGATGGAGGTTTTCTGGTTCAGTGAGGGCATATATTCTACTGCACGGAGGGGTGGACCCAGGTATCAGGTCTATCTGGCAGTCGTATGACCGATGTGGAGGCAGAGTGTTGGCTGGATCTTTCTGAAAGACGTCGCTGAACTCTTGGTATTCCAGAGGTAATCGGGGGTCCTCGGAAGTGATGGCTGCTAGCTTGATTTCGGGCTGAGGATAACAGGTTGAAGCGCATTCTGGAAACCGAATCACCTTGGCTCGCCAGTTTATCTGAGGATTGTGTTTTTACAACCAAGGCATTCCCAGAATCACCTGAAACTGCGGGGCCTTGATTACATCAAACACGATCTTCTCCCGATGTCCGCCTTGACATAACAACGTTACCTCCATGGTGGTATGAGAAACTGGTCCGGAAGCTATTTCAGTACCATCCACTGTAGTGATTACGTCCTTTACCATCTTGGGACGTAGGGGAAGATCCATCCTGGTAGCCAAGTCGTGGTCCACATAATTACCGATTGCTCCGCTATCGATGTATACTTTGATAGCATGCATGCGATCTGGTCTATTGGGACATATGAGGACCATAGGCATTACCAAATGCGAGGTCAAGGAACTGGTTCTAACGCTCGGCAAGCGGACCTCTACGCTTGTCGGGCGAGGTCGTTTCCCGATTCCAGTTTCTCAGCAGTTTTATCAGAAGCTCCTACGGTCTTCTTGACCGGTTTCACTGAGCAATCACGAAGGAAATGTCCAGAATTCCCACAGTATAGGCACAGCTGTAATTGCCTTCTTCTTTCCCGTTCTTTCTGGGTTAATGGTCCTTTTACTACTCCTATTTGCATTGGTTCCACGGAGTCATTCCCTTTAGCGGAGCTCTGAGGTCTTGAAAGTACCCGGGTTTCAAATCTGGATCGATCGGTCTTCCTGTTCTGTAGCCGATGATCTAATTGGACCACTAGGTCGATATAATCTGAACAGTCTTGCGGCGGATTCACCACCTGAGCTAAAACGTCTTTAAGTTCCCCACGTAGACCTCTGTAGAAGAGCGTGATTCTCTTATCTTCAGGCCACCTGGTCTCAACCACCAGTCTATTAAAGGACGCTATGTAAGCCAGGAGATCCTGATTACCTTGTCTGAGTGACAGGAGTTCATTGTCCAAGGCCTGCCCCTGCGAATGTCTTGCGAACAACTTTTCCATACTGGTCTGAAAGTCTTGAAAGTTATAGAGGAGCGGGTCATCCTGTGTCACGAGAGGAATGGACCAGTCTGCAGCACTACCGCTAAGATAGGAAAGTACAAACGCTACCTTGGCTTGGTCCGTTGGGAATGCGGCGGGTCTACACAGAAAGTGCAAGCGGCATTGATTGATGAATACTGCATATCGCTTTGGATCTCCGGAAAAACGTTCGGGCGGGGCCAAAGGCACATTCCCTGGCAGATTAATTTGCACCGGATTACTTGAGGTTGTAGGAGTGCCGCCCCCTCCATAGGGAGGCAGTGGCGTCTGTCCCGCTTGAGCCTGTAGCAACTGTCTGGCCAGATCATCAGTCCGTTCCTTGGCCATGATCAACTCCCTTCGTAAAGCGTTTGTTTCTTGGCGAGATGCATGTACTTCTGCCCTTAGTTCCCCAAGCAATTGAGCCAGTTGATCTGTGTCCGAGGTTTCCATTGCGCCTGGGTGGGAATATTGCGGTAGGCTTCGCGTTCTGTAACGCTCACCTGAATCCCTCGGAGGCGCAGGTCTGGGCTGGGGGTTCTCGGAGTCTTCTAGGGTCACGCGCAGGCCTCGAATGCCACCCTGGAAAGGCCCTCTCCTCACTGAGATCTTGATCTGAAGGGTGAGGTGTCTGCAATTGGGGGAGCAAGGAGTTAATAGGATATATAAGCCTGACTGGGCAAGCTGACTCCCCTTCCTGGTACTCCCCACGTAGTTCGTAGGCTAAATGTGCTCACCTTATATAGGTGAAAGCGGAGCTCTCCATCCTGCGTCTGTGCAGGGGCGCCGAAGCCAGTTACTTCACTGGTTGATTGTCCAGCCTCTTGGTTGCAGAGGATGAAGATTTGGAGCTAGGCCGTCGTTAGCAGCACGAACGGCGGTTGCTTGAATGGAGAGCGATGGAAAGGCGAAGGTATTGCAGGCAAGTAAGTAGAAAATGTCAATTCGAAGTTTAAAGCACTTCTTAATGTCTCTTTTCCTTTTTCAGGTTGCAGAAGCAGCTGGGTAGAAAAATAGATGTCGAGGAATGCGCCGAGGAGTGAGAAAGATGAGAGCTGCCCAAAACACGTGCGTATGGATGGAGTTTTGTATTTCTTAATGATGTCCTTTTGTTTTGCAGATGCGAGTAGCAGCGTCGGCGGAGGCGAGAAGAATGCAGCGCAGGTAGGGAAAGTTTCACGATGGTTACTAACCAATGTCCTTGCTTCCACAGGGTGCCGAAAAATGGAAAGCTGCAGCCCGTGGCTTGAGATGCACCGATGGATTGGGTAAGTGCTGCGCTGGTTGTTATCTCGTGCAAACCTGGTGTTCTTTTCCCTTCTCAGATGCTGCAGAAGACGAAGATGGTATTTCAGAAGGTAAGATTACGGATTTCTCTTCCCTAGATGCAGAAGTTGAAGATTCTCTGGAGCTGACACGGTGAGCGCCTTGCTGCTATTGCAGAATAACGCGAAGCACGTTGCTCTGATCGGGCGTGGTTTAAATAGTCCTACTGGAGTGCTTAGGTGTCTCCTTCCACAGCAGCCTCGCCCAGGTAAGAAGTCCCAGCTTCCAGAATAGTTCCAGTATCCAGTCCCAGGGAGTGGTGCTGGCCACACCCAGAAGGTAAAGTAGTTCCAGCCATGGATGGATGAGGATTTCATCCTGCAGGGGAGTGAGCAGCATGGTCTGCAGCCGGTAGGTCCACCCAAGCACCATTCCTTACATCATGAGCCCGGCACGTCCTGTGCCGGGACTGGGTCCCCTTATGAGCCTGGCGCCACTGGCGCCAGGACAAGGTCCATAAGGCCCCTATGGGAGCCGATGGGTGCCTGAAAATGAAGTTGTGACCCAGCTTCCGAGGCAGTTGGGCTAAACTTGACTCCTTGGAGGCTGCGGTCATGACAGAAGGTCTGTCTAGCAGGAAGCTTTGGCAAAGATCAGCTGGTGCACGATAGTCCCTCTTAACTCGGGAAGAGGGCGCCTTACCAGGTCCTCTCTGGGTCATTCCTTGGAGACACAGCAGCCTTCAGATTGATGAAGGAGAGCAACAGCAATTCTTCTCTTCCAGCAGGGCTTCAAGGTCAAGCGTCAGTTTCACTCCAGTTACTCTTCGTAGTTTGGACTTCAGCTCTGAACACTTCTGAACATGATTCCTAGCAGTGAGAGGTCCCCAGATATACTGTTGATCTCCCATTCATTCCGCTGGGTCACACTCGAGCATCCAATCACTACGAAGGGCATTCACAGTCTGTCAGCCAATCAGCCGCACAGTGCATTCAGGCCATTCTTCTCCATCCAGACACTCACAACACAGAATGTGAATTTGGACAAGTACCACGCCATTCAACACTACACACTGCATTCATACCAGTTTCGGGCTGGGCTGTCTCAGTCATTGGGCCTCATCACGACCTTGGCGGTAACCCTTAAATCCGACGGTAGCGCTATTACCGCCGGATTTAAGGGTCCGCCAAATCAGGACTTCGGCGGATTTCGCTCCAGCTCTGAGCTGGGAGGAAATCCGCCGAAAATTCGCGCTATTACCGCCGGCGGGAAATCCGCCGGCGGTAAGAGCGCGAATTTTCCCCATTGAGCCCAATGGGGAATGGGGCATTCCCGAATGGGCTCAATGGGGAATGGGGATTTACTTTACCGCTGAACTCGTGATCCGGCGCTATTAGCGCCGGGGAGTTCGGCGGTAGGGCTAATATCGCTGGCGGTAATACCGCCGGCGTTACCGCCCAAGTCGTGATGAGGCCCACTGTGTCAAACACCAGAAACTAGACATCCACAACACGAATTGCATATTCGTCACACACTACATTCACCCAGGTCCCACCCACAGGTGTACCACAACATACGGTCATTGGGAAGGCTCCAACCAGTCTGGGCGGCACTTCCCCATACTACCATATATGGAACTTCCACCCAACAGCCAGTCAGGGGGAAGGGAGAGAGTCAGAGCTTCCCTGGACTTTGGGAAGATCAAGGTTACAGGCGATGGAAGGCAAGAGGCCACGGGGGCCATCTTGTCGCCATCAGGAACCTACCGATTCCAATGACAGGGCCTGGGCATCCCAAAATAGAGGACGCTCAGGGCACCAGTCAATTCAGAACGGAGCTGCCACCAGCCCGTACCCTGCTCTGTGGGCCACACACAGGTGCCCAAAAACATACACTAGGGGCACAGGGTTGTACTCCTACCCATGGGTGCCATAAGGGATTCCCATGGGTCCGTTCACCAAAACCAAAAGAGAGAGCTGCACCGCCAGGAGTCCCACATGACAGAACACACGATAAAAAGCAGTAAAGGACAAGGATACAGAGGCCCTGTCCCTCCGAAGAATTTCCAGCATCACAGTCGCCCCTCCCTCTAATGTCCCACGAGATAGACACCCTCATCCAGACGGTCAACATACCTTCTGGAAAGGCCATCTGCATTATCATGACTCTTTCCTGGTCTATGCTCTATGGTGAAGTCTAGCCTTTGCAGGCTAATGGACCACCTGAGCATTTTCGGGTTCTCACCCTTCATCTGCATAAGCCACTTCAGGGGCTTATGATCTGTTTGGACCTTGAAGGTAGACCCGGTAAGGTAGGGTCTAAAACACCTAAGGCTCCAAACTATACTAAAACAATCCTTTTCAACAGTAGCCCACCTAGGTTCTCTACCCTTGAGTTGTCTACTGATGAATATGATCGGATGTTCTCTTCCTTTGTCATCTAACTGGAACAAGACAGCTCTAATTCCGTTGTGGCAGGCGTCAGTTTGAACGATAAAGGGCTTGCTGTAATCAAGCGCACATAACACGGGTGCCCTACACAGACTTTCTTTCAAGCCATCAAAGGCCCTCTGGTAGTCTTCAGTCCAATTAACCTTCCTAGGTTCCATAGTCTGCCATGAAATTGCGATAATACCCAGGGAGGCCCAAAAAGGCTCTCACCTGTGTTTGAGTAGTGGGAGTCTCCCAGTCATGTACATCCTATACTTTACTGGGGAGAGGTTGGCTTTGACCCCCTCCTACCTCATGACCAAGATATGTGACTTTCCCCTGAGCTATCTGGCACTTGGTGGCCTTGATAGTGAGGTTAGCCCTTTTCAAGGATTGCAACACCTTATCCAGATGTGTCAAATGCTCTTCCCAGGTGGAACTGTAGACGGCAACGTCGTCTAAGTAGGCCACACAAAAGGCCTCCAGCCCACTGAGCGTCATGATTGACCAATCTCTGGAAGGTGGCAGGGGCATTCTTCAGCCCAAAAGGCATGACACTAAACTGGTAGAGACCCTCTGGTGTGGAGAAGGCCGTCTTTTCCTTGGCATGGTGCGTCAGAGCTATATGCCAATAGCCTGAGGTAAGGTCAAAGGTGCTCACAAATTTGGCAGCACCTATGGTGTCCACGAGCTCATCAGCCGTGGGCTATGGGTGCGCGTCAATATTGGTGACGACATTGACTCCTCAGTAGTCCACACAGAAGCTCCAATCCTTGGTACCTGCCTGGGAACTTGCCTTGGGGACAAGGACCACTGGACTGGACCAGGGACTGGTTGAGAGTTCAATAACACCAAGATCCAACATCTTGGGGACCTCAGCCTGGATGTGGTTCTTAACGGTATCTGACATACGGTAGCACCTGCTTTTGACAGGCACACTGTCACTAGTGTCAATTTCGTGCCTACACAACGGTCTAAGGCCTGGTGTCAGTGAAAACAGAGAGGCATACTGCCGGAGCAAAGCCCTGCAGGCCGTTTGCTGCTCTGTTGTCAGATCTGGAGAAAGATGTACTCCCTCCACTGAGCCATCCTGAGGGTTGCTATGCAGCAAAGCAGGAAGGGGCTCACTCTCATCCTCTTCTTGCTCTGAAGCTAGCAAGAGATATGAGACTTCTGCTCGCCTGTGGAAAGGCTTGAGCCTGTTAACATGGAATACCTGAGGGGCTACCCCAAGGACTCCCATGTCAACCAGAAAATTGACCTCGCCCATCTTGGAGATTATCCTGAAGGGTCCAGTCCAATTCTCTGCCAAAGCTCTAGGCTTGGTAGGCTCCATCACAAGGACCTCCTGTCCCGGAGTCCAATCCACTTGCGAGGCTTTAAGGTCATGCCAATATTTATTCAATTCCTGTCTGGCCTTGAGATTCGCTGTTGCTTGACCCATCATCAGTGTCATCCTCCGTCTGAAGCCTAACACATAGTCCCCCACTTGCTTGGCGGGACCTGGAGGGGTGTCCTCCAAACCTTCTCTGATCAAGGCAAGGGGCCCCCTCACGGGATGTCCAAAGGGTAACTGAAAGGGGCTGAAACCAACACCCTCCTGAGGTACCTCTCTGTAAGCAAACAGCAGGCATGGCAGGAGGAGATCCCATTTCCTCCTTAGGGCCTCTTCCAAAGCACCTAGAATGCCCTTGAGAGTTTTATTAAATCTCTCAACCAGATCATTGGTCTGGGGATGGTAAGAGGTGGAGAACTTGTAGGTTACCCCACACTCTTTCCACATGGTTTTCATGTAACTAGACATGAAGTTGGATCCTCGGTCAGAGACAACCTCCTTAGGGAATCCAACATGGGAACAAATCCCCAGGAGATCCCTGGCAACCACCTTGGCAGTAACCGTCCAAAGGGGTATAGCCTCAGGGTACCTGGTGGCATGATCAACCAAGACCAGGATGAATCGATGTCCATCTGACGTTGGAGGATCAAGGGGACCGACAATGTCGATGCCCACCCTCTCAAACGATGTGCCAACCACTTGCAACGGCTGCAGTGGGGCAATGACACTGCCTCCAGTCTTGCCAGACAACTGACAAGTTGGGCAGGTCCTGCAGTGGGACTCCACTTCTACTCCCATCTGTGGCTAGTAGAAATGGGCAGAGAGCCCATTCATTCCGCTGGGTCACACTCGAGCATCCAATCACTACGAAGGGCATTCAGCAGTCTGTCAGCCAATCAGGCGCACAGTGCATTCAGGCCATTCTTCTCCATCCAGACACTCACAACACAGAATGTAAATTCGGACAAGTACCATGCCATTCAACACTACACACTGCATTCATACCAGTTTCGGGCAGGGCTGTCTCAGTCATTGTGTCAAACACCAGAAACTAGACATCCACAACAAGAAGTGCATATTCGTCACACACTCCATTCACCCAGGTTCCACCCACAGGTGTACCCACAACATACGGTCATTGTGAAGGCTCTAGCCAGTCTGGGCGGCACTTCCCCACACTACCATATATGGAACTTCCACCCAACAGCCAGTTAGGGGAAGGGACAGAGTCAGGGCTTCCCGGGACTTTGGGAATATCAAGGTAACAGGCGATGGAAGGCAAGAGGCCACGGGGGCCATCTTGTCTCCATCAGGAACCTACCGATTCCAATGACAGGGCCTGGGCATCCCAAAATGGAGGATGCTCAGGGCACCAGTCAATTCAGCACGGAGCTGCCAACAACCTGTACCCTGCTCTGTGGGCCACACACAGGTGCCCAAAAACATACATTAGGGGCACAGGGTTGTACCCCCACCCATGGGTGCCATAAGGGTATCCAATGGGTCCGTTCACCAAAACCAAAAGAGAGAGCTGCACCGCCAGGAGTCCCACATGAACTCCTGTGCGGAAAACACAACAGAACACACGATAAAAAGCAGTAAAGGACAAGGATACGGAGGCCCTGTCCCTCCGATGCATTTCCAGCATCACACTCACCACCTCTCTTTCAAGAGCAGGATGGGTCTCAGGTATCTTGGTTGGAGGGGCTGTGGTCAAGCAAGGTACATGCTTCCACTTCCTCTGAGATCTGGTTTTACCTGGCTTAGAAGATTCCCTCCTAACACTAGAATTTATACTGGAGTCTTCAGTAGAAGATCCAACAGTCTCAAGGTGTTTAGCCGTAGACCTATTTTTCCTGGTTTTCCACCAGCTTTGAGAATTACCAGTTATCACAGGCCTAGAGAGGGTTCCAATCTGTCAATCCACCTGTTCCTCAGAAGCATGGAGAGTCAAAGACTTTACAATTGAACAGGCAATGATGGACCTTGGTTGGGGCTCCCATTTCCCTACTATACTAGCCTCAGATTTGCCTGGGTTAGAGGTCAACTTACTAACACCAGGGCTTGCAGTGGGGTTCTCTGTAGAGGTTCCTACAGGCTCAGAGTGGTCTCTTAAGGTTGCCTCTCTAGCCAATTGGGGTTGGTTCTCTTTCTCCTTACTGGGAGGGCTGGGGTATTGGATACTACTCCTAGCGTTTTTAAATCATTCCCCATCAGGGCTCTTCCTGGCACCTCATTCTGGACACTGACGGGAATCATCACTGTCATGTTATTACACTGAATGAGAGCTGGTAGAATTGGAACCAACTGGACAGGGCCTCCAGAGAATTTAGTGGGACCTTTGGGTGCCTTAGCAACATCCTCAGTCTTGAAAAAGCTTTCATCCACTACTGTTCTGCTGGCCCCAGTGTCTCTCCTGGCAGGAGTATCCTGGCCATTGACAAGAACACTGTCCATATAATACCCTATAGAGTTTTCTGGAATGGAGTTTCTTACCCAGACCCAGACGTTTGGCTTCTTGACCACGAAAAACCTGGAATAGGTCCCCTTTCCTTTTGTCGATGAGGGAACCCTCTCCATTGGCCCTTTTTGTAGCATTAGACGAACCTTTGACGCAAGACGTGAAGATGAGCCTGAGATACTTTTACCGGATGAATGGGGAGTTGACGACGCTTGAACTCCAACAAGTGGCCGTATTGGACTGCTTCCCATCTGTCTGTTTTGAATGAATGCCGCTCTTTGCGGTGGTGTGCCAGCCTCCCTCCTAGTTGTCTGCCCTTGTGGCAGTCATTGTTGAGGCTTGCTTTGACGGCCTCTCTGTGAAGAGGAGGATCCCCTTTCCCTCTGGACTTAGTACTCCTTGTTCCGTTGGGCGGTCTGGATAGAACGCCTGAAACCCTGGGAGTAGTAGGTGGATCTACCGTATCCCTTGTCTCGAGAACCCGAAAACCTTGCATTTCCTGAGACACCACGAAACGAGGGAAAGGGGCGAAAATACCTTCTAACCTGCAGGGCTGTAAGTGACCTTGCTGTATCATAGTCCGCTTTCATGTTCTTCAAAGCGTTGTCAATCTTTTCCCCGAAAAGGTTTTCCCCTTCACAAGGCATGTCCACAACCTTGTGTTGAACGTCTTGATGGAAATCAGTGCAGCGAAGCCAAGCTTAATGCCTGAGAACCACCCCATTATTAATCTGCTTGAAGCCAGTCTGCCAGGTCAACAGCGATGTTTATACTATGGTTCGATGCCTCCTCCCCCTTACACACCAAAAGCATAGCTTCTTTCCTCTGTTGCTCTGGTAGGTGGTCCAACAGAGGTGCAAGGCAGTGCCACATCTCGCGGTCGTACCTTGCCACGATAGCCAACTAGTTGGCAGCCTTAGCAGTAGTGGCTCCGACAGTGAGGACCTTCTTACCGAAAGCGTCCAATTTACAGTTCTCATTGACGGGAGGAGTAGCACACTTGTGCTGAGTGCGAGCCTTTCCACTAGCTGCTGCAGAAACAACTGACTCCGGTGTAGACTGCGACGTAAGGCACTTGGGAGTGGACTCAGGAGCCTTGAACTTCAATTCTGAGCGGCCCTTGACCACTGGCTCCGTAAACGGGTGCTTCATCTTACAGAGACCCTCTGTCAGGAACCCGGACTGGAAATGCTGGAGTCGCTGGAAGTTCCGACTTCGATGAACTTTCTAGTCCTCACCCAACATGGCGCCGGTGCCTTTATATTCAGGCTCCGCCCACTACTCGGAGCGTTGTATCTGTCTTTGTTTTGTTCAACGCTCCGAGTCCTGTGTACTAGTTCTTCCTTCCAGTGTTTATTGCTCCTTCTTTAGCCCTCCAGTAGTATTCTGTACTACGTTCGATTTCCTCTTTATCTGTCCATCCTCTTTTGTTTCCGTACTTCTATTTTCCTGCCTTCCTTATCCCCGGCTGTCGGTTTTCACCCTTTCCTTTTATCTTTCCGTGTTCGTCAACCGCCCTGTCAGTCGGCGCCGGCTCCTCTTTCACGGAACCTTCCGTACTCCTTGCTTATCTCCCTGTACGCTCGACAACTTGCCTCTGCCGTTTGGCCTGCCTTCTTGCTGATGGCCGCGGTGGCGCTTCTCTGCGCCGCTTTCCGCTAGCCTTTCGCAGAGCTTATCCGTACTCCTTACTTACCTCCATGTCCGCTCGACAACTTGCCTCGGCCGTTTGGTCTGCCTTCTTGCTGACGGCCGCGGTGGCGCTTTTCTGTGCCGCTTTCCGCTAGCCTTTCGCGGAGCTTATTTTGGTAGTGCCTTTCATTTGATTCTCATCTTGTGAGTATTTTCTGTTAACTTACCTCCTCCTTTGTATTCTGCTCTCTGCTCCTCATATTATCTTTATTCCTTACTTTCCACATCTTTCTTGTTATTCCTTCTTTCTCACCTTTATTATTGGTCCCTACTATCTCTTCTCTTCTGTACCTATTAATATTAGTATTCTTCACCCCAGTTTTGCTTCGGATTGTGTTTTCACATTACTGGTATCCTGGACATTGTACCTGAAGACCTGTGCCATCTCTTTGATTCATCATCAGAGCCCATCTATGGACAAGGGTTTTTTCTGCCTTCAGGCTTTTTCCCTAGATCAGAGGCTGACCCCCTGGGGTTCTCTTAGGGCAGGTCTCTACCTCTGCCAAGGTGGCCTCCGGAGGGGCCAGACCTTACCTACACGAAAAGAAGGTTTGAGCACCTAAAGGCAAGGGTTCAAGGACAAAGAAGAAACCCCTGTAGACTCAGATCTTGACACCCTCCTGCCATACGTGATCCACTATAGGGATTGAAAAAACTGCCTTTCTCCTCTTCCCCATGTGGTCGAACAGGAAACAGTCCTTGCTTTCCCCCTCCGGGATGAGACCAAACTTGTGACAGGCTTTAACCATCATGGCGTGGAAAGCTTCAATGTCATCCGGTGGAGATGGTTGGGCCGGACTACCCAGAGCATCCAGGTCTGGGTCTGTATCCCAGGTGTCCGCCCTTCTGGGAGAAGAAGAGACTGTAGTGAGAGTGTCCTGTGGAGCAAGCAACGTCTTGATCTGAATCATCCAGCTCCCCTTCCTCCTGATCCCTTCGAGGAGGACTGAAAACCCTATGGAAAGGACGAGGAGGCCTAGCCAGAGATTTCCTGAGTTTCCTGGGATGAGACCCTTGGCTGCGGAAGGCATTGGAGACATCCATTTGATGAGGAACGGTAGGAGGGCTCTGCAGCAACGGAACTAACGGGGCCTGAGGTACCGGGAGCCTGGTATCCAACTGCCCCAGCAGAGTTTGTAAAGTAGTGAGCACCTGTATCGAGAGCACTGAGTGTGGGTTGACGAGATGATACTGAGGCGGCACAGCTCCCAGATCCGCTGATGTGGACGGAAGAGAAGGCTGTAGGCCCAAAACAGAAGGATCCAAGAAAGGTTGCCCTTACTCTCCTTCTTCCGGATCCGATCCAAAAGCAGCATGCTCGTCGTAGGGAGGAACCTCAAAGTCTGAAGTGATCCCATGTTGGAATATGTCCTCAGGTAGTAGGGACGGAAGCTGAGCTGGTCGTGCAGCAGACATATGCTTCACCGTCGCCTTATTCTTTTCCATCATTGACAGAGCAGTCGTCGACAGAGTCGGCGTCAGTATGTTCGTCGACGGAGCAGCGGATGACAGAGCTTTCGTTGACGGTTGAGTCAAAGAACTGGTCGTCGTCGGTGGAGCTGACGATGAGGGATGGGTCGTAGACGCTGTCTTTGTCACCGATACCATCGTAGATGGAGAAAGAGGCCGCCTAGATGACGACTCAGACTTGTGCTTCGTCGACTCATGGCCAGAAGGAGGTCCTATGGGATGCCGATGAGGAGTGATGCTTGTCCTTGGACGATGGCCTCTTTGTCGACGAGGAGGAAGAATGAGGTCTTGACTTCTCCTTATCCGATGACGAAGCCTTGCGGGATGAGTCCACAGATTTCTGTGGGTGTAAGCCTGTCTCCCTCGGCTTATATGAGCGTATTGTAGATGTGCCATGAGAGGAGGGAACCTGCGACCCCTCAACACTCGACAAAGGCCTTACAGCAGAAGACTTCTTGGCTTTCCCCAAATCAGACGATGTCCTGGGCTCACCTGTGCGCTGTTTCTTAGGCAGCGCTTCCTCCGACCGAGCCCTTTGGAGCGATAACAAACTCTTGGCTGAGGGAGTGGAGGACCTGCCCCTGCGGGAATAGCTGACCTCCGAAGCCTGATAAGATCCCTCGTTCAGTCAGCAAATCAAGTGCTTGTTTCTGTCCTTGAGGGTTTTTTGGGAGAACCCCTGACAGAGGTTGCAGTTTTCGGCCGAGTGATTGGGGCATAAGCAGTACAGGCACTCTGAATGCCCATCCCCCTTGTACACATTCTTGAGGGCGCAGGTCTCATACAGCCAAAATAAAGATAAGATTTCTTTGGACCCAAAGATAACATAACGGGACCTGGAAACACACCTTTCTCGCAAGAAAGGCCAGAAAAACAGCAAAAGCTGCAGTGAAGAAAACAAAGTTTTCACACAGAAAGAAAGTCTCTGGAGAGAACGCGAGGGGATCCCAACGGTTTGGAAGACGGTTCAAATCTGAGGCGAACTCGCGGGGGCAGAGCTATAAACCCGATGTCCTATTGGTGCTGCCTAAAGCACCCATAATGATGTTGATAGGACACTCAAGGTGTCAACGTTTTTTCCATAGGAAAACTACTATACTAAAGTTAACAGGGTTTTCCCAGCCTGACGACGGGGAATATTCACAGCATGTGAATCAATGAAAGATCGAATGCTGGAGAAAGAGGATTTCTGTCCTGCCAGAGTATTTGTCATTCATTTTAAAGCTTTATTCGTATTAGACCTTCAACACAGTCCATCACACATTCATTTATACAAAAATGTAAAATCATCATTCACACAACAATCATTAATAAACACATATAACACTAAAAATGGAGTCCACATATAAATATTTCTTACAGGTAGTCATTTGGCCCTCATTACAAGGTGGACGCAAAGGGATACCGGGCACCGGTAATGACACTGGTGCCGGTAATCCCTTTGCGCTCCATTTCGAGGTCCCTTTGCGGGTTCCTCCCTTAACGCCTGGTTTTACCAGGCGTTAAGTACGGGACCCGCAAAGGGATACCGGGGTCAATAACCGTACTGCAATTTGCGGTACCGTTATTGCTGCCTTCCCCCTTCCCATTGAGCCCTATGGGGGCTCAAATGGGAATGGGGAATGGCTCTGGTGAATGGGGAATTACCGGTCTCGCCGACCTCGGACTGGACCAGTAATTACTTCCTTCACCAGACCGGAGTCTGACCGATTTTGGCAGCAGCCATGGCGCTAATAGCGCCATGGCTACCTCCAAACTCGGAATGAGGGTCATTGTCTCCTATGAGGAAAGCAAGCTTGCAGCCTCATGATACTTCTGATTATATTAGTAAAAAATTACCCATCAGCCCCCTTCTTAATAGCAGAGGCAAACACAACCTTCCACTCTAATGTACAAGTTAAGAACTGCATTGCTTCTCGTGTGTTTCTTATCCTTGAGTCAATCAGTAGGACTTTTAAATACCTGCACCTTAACTCTAATGAGACAGGGCAAGTTAACATAAAATGAGTCAGAGTTTCATTTGCTGATCTATAGGGGGAGCATTCACCAGATCTCGAAGCTGATCATCAACGAGTATACCAGGCTGTATGCAAAATCCCTAGCCTAAAGCGAATATATAGAGAACGTTTATAGGGAGGTGGATTTCATTTAATATATATTTACATTTTCCCATCATGTTACAATGTAAAATTTCAGGACAGTTTTTTCTAGAGTTCCTTAATACCTCTACCTTTTCCAAGGCTTTACTCTTCGCATTTACTTTAATTTCCAATGTTGTTGTTTTTTTTGTTCTTGATTCAATCAAATTAATGATTTTTACAAGGAAGAAAAGTCATAAAATAATGCAATCAAAAAAGTCAAGGATCGTGTACCAGTCCGGGGCTGAAGTTATGTACAGGTTGATGATGAGACCCAAGGATCTGTTTCAGGGGCTGAGCTGTGGTGATAATCCAAGCAGTCCTTTCGCCGCTGATTAGTCTGCCCCACCACAGTTCTTCCTCTTGGGTATAGGATGCTGACAGATGTGGCATCAGGTATTTTCCGCTGATTAACTGGGTTCCCAGACAGTTCAGGAGCAGGTGCCGGATTGTTTCAATCTCCTCCTCGTTGTTGCAGAAGAGACATTTGTTGGAGCTGGATTGGCCTCTTACAGCCAGAATCTCGTGGGTGTCAAGAAGGTTTAGACGCGCTCTCAAGAAGAGATTTCTTACTGGTTTGCTTGGGAATTTTGCCAGGTAATTCGGAATGGAGTTCAGTTTGCTCAGCTGTAGGGGAAGATGACTGGTTGATTTAAACTCGGCTGCACGATCCAGAGTCTTTATCCAGTCGAGCTCCTCGATTTTCTTTTTTATTTTCATCGGGTTTTGTATTAACTCCTCTTCCGTTACCGAAATTTCATTCAGCTTTGACCTGCAAGCTGTTTCCCAATTTTTCAGCATTGTGCATCGCGTGCCTTGCGTTTCTTTCCTGGTTATGTCTACAATGGTTGGACAGTTAGGCAGCAGGATTTTTCTATGGAGCATCAGGCTGTTGATTTCAATAGTCTCTGCCAGCGAGAGGAGACCTAGTTCTCTTCTGCTCTAGACCATGGATGTGCATTTAGGGAGGCCCAGAACGGATCACCAAAAGTAGCCTTCTAACCGAATCCAAAGCCTCGCCAGTGTTTGTGGCAAGGCCTCTGCGGCATATGTCAGAGAAGGCACCACCTTTGCTCGGTAGAATCTTATTGTTGGCACCAGGGAAAAGCAGCCATATTTGTTGTCTAACGCGCAAGCTTGGGCGGATAATTTCCTTACTTTTGCCAGGAGAGATTCTTGTAGTGCAGCATTTGTTTTGGAGCAGTCAGGTGTAACTCCGAGATATTTAAAGTGTTGCACATTTTCAAGGGCTGCTCCTTCGAGAAACCAACTTAGTTGTTCCTTGCTTCTTTTAGATTTTTCCAGGACAAAAATCTTTGTTTTTGCCACATTAATTTGTAGGTCGTTGCCGTGTATGAATACTGCCAGGTTATCGAGTTGGTGTTGTAAACCGATGGGGGTGAGATCCATCAGGATCATATCGTCCGCATACAACAAGCGTGTTGTTTTCTGAGAACCCATTGTGGGTGGAAAAGATCGAATAGTGGATTCTGATACCTTGAAATCGCCCATGTATGCTATAAAAAGGGCCGGGGCTAAGGGACATCCCTGCTTGACTCCTCTTCCTGACGGTATTTCCTCGGAAAGCAGACCAGCTTGATTTAGCCTACCTCGCAGCCTGGTGTTCTTATGGAGGGCGCGAGTCGGCTGTAGAATGTCGCATGGACAGTTCCACTCTCGAAGTTTCCTCCATAGGGTCTCTCTATTGACCTAGTCAAAAGCTTGAGCCAGGTTACTGAAGGCCACGAAAACTCGAAGTGCCCCGTCGATGATTTTGCTTTTCAGCGCACTCATGAACATGATGTTTGCAGTAGTCCCAATATTTTTTGTGAATCCAGTTTGAAAAGGATCCGTGCACTCAGCGGTTTTGGCCCATCGCTGGAACTGTTTTATTATGAGGGCACCGAACACCTTGCCGATTACGTCGAGGAGTGCGATGGGACGGTAGTTGCCAGGCTCCTCTTTACTGCCCTTCTTAAGTACTGGCACCACGATGGAGGAGGTCCAAGAAGATGGAATTGACTTGGTGTCTTTGCAGCGCTTAAAAATCGCATTGATCAGCTGTGACCATTCCTCCGGGTGTTTTTTGAGGTCTGTGTTTGTAATGCCGTCAGGGCCGTGAGCTCTAGAGGATTTGAGATTACGTATAACCTCTTATGTCCTCTTTATTACTCAGGTCAATCCATGAGTCCTTTTCGATGTTTTCCTCAGTAGCAGGCGGTGCTGAGGGAGGTTTGAAGAGTTGGCTGAAGAAGTTCATCCAGGTCTCCTCGCCGATGTTGTTAAACGGAGGTTCCTCCGCTGGTGCAGCAACAGATCTCAGTAACGTCCAGAATTCACAGGGTTATGGCTGCACACTTGCTTTAACATTAGTTCCGCATCCTGCTGGTAAAGTGTTAAACGATGTTGCTTGGCCCAGGACTTATAGACAGTTAGTGCTTTGCGGAACAGGTCGAGGTTTGCTTGAGGGCTGTGTGCGGGATAGCCGCTTCAGTTTCCTTGAATCTTGGCGTTTGTCCACTAGAATCTTGCAGTATGTGTGGTTACGGGGTCTGAGCGTGGATTTAATCTTGTTAGCTGAATATGTGAAAGGGACCAAGAGAGGCTGTTAATCAGGAGCGCCGGGGGGATCCTTTGCTGGCTGTTATTCGGATCTCTTTAGATATTGTGATGTTATTGTCATCACGGATCTGGCAGAGAGTTTCAGGTGGTTTCTTTGCTGATTGCACTCGACTTGATGTAACATGAAACGTTTTTCGGCCTTAAGTATTTTCCATTTAAATGCCAGTAAGTTATGATCACTGGCATTTGAGATGATTACTTCAAAAGAAACAGCTTCTGCGGCTAGAGATCTGCTCCCTGAGATATGGTCAAGGTCTGCAAAGGAGTTTCCTCTCGATCAAGTGGGAGCTCGATTTGTCGTCGGGAAAAGGTCGCCTGCGTTAAGAAGAGCTCTGGATGACATTAGAGCATTCCACTTATTGCCTAGGGCTTCTCTGTGGGGTACAGGCTTTGGATGGGGGCCCTCGTCGTCAAGCAGGCGGCATGTAGCGTTAAAGTCCCCGCATATTATCACGTTTGCTGCTGGATACTCCACGAGGATTGCATCCATGGCTTGTTCAACCATCTGAAGGAAAGTTTTATCGTCCATGGTTAGAGGGTTCCAATAAGCGTTCATGACGATCACCAATGATGACAAGGGTCTCGTGGTTGGGCCTGTTGGTTGATCCCATCGGAGTAATGTGACAAGGAGGTACGTAGATGTCAGCAGCATTTCCTGAAGCATCAGCCCACTCCCTGAACGAATCGCAGTTAGAAGCCCTGAGAAAGGGCATCCCAGGACACCTTTGTTTGCAGGGCAGAAAGCTATGACATACCCATCCATTGTTGGTTTCTCCGTCATCCATGATTCCTGGATACAGAGAATGTCGAACAGTCCTAAATTTAGGTCACCCTCTTTAGTCAAATGGGGAAAGCCCCTTGTATTAAAGGACCCCAGAACCAGCTACTCTTTCACCGTGGTCGATCGGAGTGCTAGGGAGTCTAGGGGGAACCTGGCGCATTGCTATTGCTTCCTGTTGGTTATTAGAGCTTTTGGAATCCAAGACCAGAGCTGTTATTCGACACTCAAGAGGATTATACGGGAGGGGTTTAACATTCAGCCTACATAACAATTCATTCACATTAACTAACCAGCCACACCTTTTAGCACCTTCCAATTGTATTAAGAGCCAACCTCGGGGAAGACCAAAGCCGTACCCAATACATGCAGGTTTGAGGGCAATCTGGTCGGATATAGGCCACACCTGAAGGTCCATTTGGACCAATGAAGTCGTAGCATTGTTTTCAGTAACAACATTAGCTTCTTCAGAAAGATGTTCTCAATTGAAGATAGCGTTGTTATGTTAGCATAGCCCCAAATCTCAGAACCATAAAGAGCTGCTGGTAAAGCTTGTTTTTCAAATAATCCATAGCCGGTTAGATTGCTGCACTACCGTGACTTTCAAAAAAATAATAAATACCCCCACCATATTTGCTTAGGTTGACTTTAGCTTTAAGGAGTTGGTCCGACCATCCCCCCGTTTCATTAAACCTAATCCACAACTAATCAAAAAACTTGACTTGCGTCAATTTTAAACCATCTACACAGGACAGGGCTTGGCAAACCGTGGTTAAAAATCTGTAACCATAACTTCCAATGGATTGTGTCCTCCCACGTATTCCTCATCTTTTGATATTCGTATCTCGCCAACTTCGCTGCTTCGGAACAAATAATTCTCGGCAGAGAGCGCTGTGCACGCGGTTGTGGCGTCGATGTCCCTTGACGGGCTCGGTACCGCATCGACATCACCATCAGTATAAGTAGCTCTTGCCGCGCCTATTGGCTTCAGTTCAGTTTTTCCGATTGCTTCGCTCTCGCGTTAACAGCGTGCTTTGAATTTTCTTAAAGAAAATATATTCTTCTTCCCCTTCTACTCCCAAGACTGGGTTAAAAAAATGTGTCGACTGTGGCTCTAAAATGTCGATCACTGACCCCCACCGTGTTTGTCTTTGGTGCCTGGGTTTGGACCATCGGACCGGCGACTGTGGCTCCTGTCAGTCGATGATGAAGAAAGCTCTTCGTGAGAGAAAAGGTAAACTGGCGGTGGGGTGGGAAGCTTCCAAGGCCTCTTCGAAGACGTCTTTGAAGGCCACTTCAAAACATAAAAAGTCTGTCGAATCGAGAGATTCGGTTCAGCGCCTAGCATTTCGAAGGGATCCCGATCATGTAGTAGATCGAGGCATTCTTCATCTTCTTGTTCAAAGAAGATGAAGCGGAGACACAGGTCTCCTTCCTCTTCGTCTGACACATCTACCGAATTGGTAAGATGTCCGACTAGGTCGGACTCCCCAAGACAATGGGAAGAATTCAAAAAGCAAATGATGAAGGTCTTTGAGAATGCGGCCCCGAACCCCTGAAAGAAACCTCAAAAGAGCCGGACCCCGGTCGCTCCCTTGGACGATGCAGGGGAGTCAGAAACTACTAAGGCTAAGTCCAGTAGTAAGGAGGAATCTCAACGATCTCGACCCGACCTTAAAACATTAAAACATCGAAGGCTTCTCGAGATTCGAGTGATTCCCTGGTAATGACAAAGAAACATAAATCGTCGAAGCACTCGACAAGTTCATCGACGCCATCAGCGCTGACTACCTCGACGCCGAAGCAGAAGGAAAAATCGGCTACTTTATCAAAGTCGTCATCGTTCCCTCAAGACAAATTCCTGAACAGGAAAAAAGGTATACACCTTTACCTAAATCAGACTTTTTTAAGTCCATGTCCTCGATATTTAAAAAAATCTCCTTTTGTAGTACAATTTGGTACTAGAGATGTGCCAGAGGAATGGATTGACCCTGAGTGAAGATTGAGAGTCCTGTGAGACTTGTGTGATACCCTTCACTCTGCCACTGGCATTGGTACGTCACCTGAGTTACAGTTTCAAAAACCTGATCCTGCAGAACATGCAGATTCAGGGTACAGGAACTTGATGAACAGAGTTGTTGAATATATGGGTTGGGGCAGGTCTTTACCAATCTTTGAACAGGATGATATGACAGATATCCTGGACCAGGGCCTCCAAAAAGACCCAGTTCTTCCCTTTCATAGAGCTCTTCAAAGAATAGTGGTTACAAATTGGGAGACTCCCGAGTCTGTTGCAGTAGTCAATAAAGACTTTCCAAAAAAATATATGCCATCAGGCAGACCTTGATTTTCTGAGTAAGCACCCTATATCAAAAAGTCTAGTGGTGCAAGCCGCTACTTCCATGAGACAGTCAGCTTATCGATCTATCCCCCCAGACAGAGAGGATAAAAAGGTGGACGCTTGGGCCCGCAAGGTATTTTCCTTGGGCATTACGGCTCTTAAATCAGCAAATGTTACCTGTACCCTGGCCAGGTTTACCCACACCCTGTGGGATTGCGTAAAGGCGGCGGCTGATCATATTCCAGAAGGCGAAGAAAGGGAAGGCTTTCTGAATATTTTGAAAGATGGGAAGGAGGCAATGGGGGAATGTCTCCAATCTGGATTTAATACTGTTTTATAGCATTAGCAGATCCATGGCTGCATGTACAGTACTGCACAGATTTGTGTGGTTGAGGAAGTCGGGGTTTGCACCAGACGTGCAGGCCAGGATACTCAACATGCCTTTTGACGGCTCAAGGCTGTTCGGCAGTAAAGCTAATGAGAGCTTAGAAAAACTGCAAACCTCCAAAGCGACGGTTAAGTCACTTAGCGCCTCTATGTGACAGCCTCAAAAACCTTATTTGGGCTTATCTTCTTGGAGAGGTCGCTCTTTTCGATACTACTCCTCATTTGGTAGAGGAAGAGTACAGGCCGTAGAGAAAGTAGAAGAAATTTCCCTCGTAGTGGACGAGGAAGAGGTGCAAATTCAGCCTCAGCAGCGGCATCTTTGCCCTCAGCCGCTCCTGCAGCCACCTCCAAATCTCTCTGAGGCCTTAGCACACAAGATCCCGGTGGGAGGCACAATCTCTCAGCATCTGAACAAATGGCAGGGCATTACTTCAGATGCTTGGGCACTGGAAACAGTAGCTCAAGGTTACGGTCTTCCCTTCCTAAAAAGTCCTCAGGACCATCCATCGGGAGCCAACTCTGTCAAAATTCCAGACCCGCTCCTTGTGCAGGAAATTTAAACCGTGCTAGAGAAAGGTGCAATAGAACATGTACCTGTAGCGGAGAGGAACAAGCGTTGGTACTCCCCTTACTTTCTCATCCCAAAGAAGGACAGAGGGCTGAGACCCATCTTGGATTTAAGAAGCTTGAACAAGTTCAAGATGGTAACCCTTTCTCAGATCCTTCAGGCTCTCCAAATCCACTGGTTGGTATCATTGGACCTTCAGGATGCTTACTTTCATGTGCCAATCCATCTCAAGCACAGAAAGTACCTGAGGTTCGCGGTTGGCGGCTCTTACTTTCAGTTTTGAATTTTGCCATTCGGGCTGACCTCCGCCCCAAGGGTTTTTACCAAGCTGATGGCGGATGTGGCAGCGAATCTCGGGAGAGGGGGGATTCATGTCTACCCCTACCTGGACGATTGGTTGATAAGAGCTTGTTCACCTGAACAAGCTCAGGAACATCTTGCAATCACCTGCCACTCCTTACACAAGCTGGGCTTCTCCCTCAATTACAAGAAGTCCCATATGAAACCATTCCAAAGACTTCAATTTATCGGAGCAGACCTGGATACTTCCTCGGGCAAAGCCTCGCCCCCTGAGGTGAGAGCTCTCCACATTCTGCAGATGGTAACGAAATTCCAGAATGGCCAGTGTCTACCAACCTACGATTTTCTGTGGTTGCTCGGCCTCATGGTGTCCTGCATTTTGCTGGTGCCAGAGGCTCGACTGAGGATGATATCTCTTCAATGGGCCCTCAGAACTCAGTGGTCCCAATTCTCGGGGGGAGTGCTGTCTTGATGCCTACCCCCGGGCATCCGGATCAAGCCCATCAGCCCCGGGAGCAGGCATCCAGACATTTACAAAAACCCCAGCAGCCCCAGCTAGGGGCTGTCTGGGTTCAGTCCTGGCGCCGTAGGCACCAGGCTCATCATAAAAATCAGTCCTGGCGCCACAGGCGCCAGGCTCATAGACATTACTTACCTCATGCAGACCATGCTGCAAATAAATCCAAGCCAACGTGAGGCCTGGATGGGACTATTTTACTACAGGGACTATTTTTTACTCGGGTGTGGTCCTGGGTAACTTCTTTCCTGGAACTACTTTGGAGGCTATTTAAACCATGCCCGAACAGCAGCACATGCTTCGAGTTATTTTGCATCCAGCAGCGTGTCTCTCACCGTGCCTGCAGCCAGCATCCAGTCTTCTGCCACGCCCGCGGGCCTGCAGCCAGCATCCAGTCTTCTGCCACGCCCGCCTCGAATCCGGAGCTCCTAGAATAAAGAGAAAGAAAAGGACAAGGTTAGAAAACTAACTTATTTCAAATTCCTCACCTGATTCCAGATCCATTTCATCTCCCGACCTGGAAAGTACATCAATCCTGCACGCGTCGCTTCGCCAGCTCCAGCACGGCGCCATACTCACCAGTTCTCACAGCATCTTTCGATCCGGCACTGTCTCCATCATTTTTTCGCCGTACTCCGGCACCTAGGGGCACAAGAATAACAAGGTGAGCCAAGGGAATCAACAAATACCTCTTACCACCAAAGACTTACCTGATTTACCACCGGCGGTATTATTCTCCATATCTTCATATGCCGCATCTGTAAAGAGGGAGAAAAACAACACGTTAACGCATGCAATAGTTACCGGACAGCGTTGGGTAACACAGACTCTTACCTGAACGCCAGCAGCAGCTATGAGACCTTCTTCTCACGAACTCAGTTGCAATTTAAGGAAGGAAGGGGACAAGAGTGAACATCGGTCACATTTACTTAGCACTCCCGCCTGGGACTTCAGAGTCAATGCTTACCGGAACTCTCCCAACGCCTTCAAACCAGTGAAGTAACTGGTATCTACGCGCCCCTGCAAGACACACAGGATGGAGAGCTCATCTTTTACAAACATAAGGTGAGGTTACTAAGGGGATATCGTAGGTGATTAGTGGGGGAGACCGAGAACAGTTGGGAGGCCATCACTAAAACCCACAGGTGGATAATCCCTGTCTCCACTTGCAGGAAAATACTTCTTCGGGTCCAGCAGACAAGACTAGGCGGGCCAGTCCAGACAGTCATCTCTGCACTACGCATCACGTTGACGGAGACCGCAGCTGTCCGGGTCCGATCGACACCCCTGTGGGGTCCAGGTGAGCGTAACAGTATGTTGGATCTTCTGCAAGTCCAGAACACAGTTGCTCGGGATCTATTATGGTGGGCTTGCAACGACAATATTCTCAAAGGAGAATCTTTTTGGCAACCATGGCCGGAGATAACAGTAGTGACGGACACCTCACTCACGGGGTGGGGAGCCCACACCAACGATCTGACAATAAACAGTCGTTGGTCTCCATCGGAGTCCAGACTACACATCAACCTTTTGGAGCTGAGGGCGATCAGACTAGCGCTGAAGGCCTTCCTGCCCTCTGTACCGGGAAAGAATGTCCTGATAATGATGGACAACACAGTGGCCATGTACTACCTCAACAAGTGTAGGGTCACTACCACTGTGCAGAGAGGCAATGCAGCTCTGGTTCTGGGCAATACAAGAAGGAACCTCTGTCGGCAGTTGACCTAGCCAGAAAGCAGAACACAGCGGCGGACGCTCTGAGCAGATAGGGCACAGTATCCCACGAGTGGGAACTAGCTCAGGAAGTCCTTCAAGAGAGCTTCACCCTTTGGGGAACCCCTCAGGTGGATCTGCTCGCAATCTCGATCAACCAAAAGTGCGATCATTACTGCTCAAGGGAATTTCCCCCAACAGGAGCTCTAGGAGACGCATTCGTAGTGCACTGTGAATTCCCAATTCGGTATGCGTTTCCTCCAGTCCCCGTGATTCCTCAGGTAATCAGGAGGTTGAGAAAGTTCAGGAAAACCATGATCCTAATTGCCGCGGATTGGGCCAGGAGGATGTGGTACCCGGACCTTCTGAACATGTCCATCTGCCCTCCAATACGTCTTCCACAAAGAGAGGATCTTCTCTCGCAAGATGAAGGTTGGGTTCTCCATCCAGAGGTCAAGAAACTCAGCCTTCACGCATGGTTTCTGAGAGGCTGAGATATAAGGATTGGGACCTCCCGGATGACGTAATGGAGATTTTGCTTTCGGCCAGAAGGCCATCAACTAAGTCTCTTTACTGTTGTCGTTGTATTAAATTCAGGAACTGGTGCAAAGATAAGAATGTGGATCCATTCCAATGTGGCACACCTATAGTGCTTTCTTTCCTGTAATATTTAGCCAATCTGGGACTCCAGATTGGAATGATAAAAGGTTATTTGCGCTGTCCATTGTCAAGCGCTCCTCGGAAGAGATTTCCTACTTCAAAATTCTATTAATCATCCAATTCCTGAAAGGGCTCACTAATGTGTACCCTCCAGTCCCTTTTCATGTCCCGACTTGGGATTTAAATCTTGTTTGTTTGTTTGTTTGTTTATTTATTTGGTAATGCGCTCCAAGCCCTTGGGCAGCTGGGCGCAACAATACAAGTAGACTCGAAACTTAGTTACAATGCCTGACACAGGCTATTACAAAACAGTAGTAACTTACAACATATGATACAGGTGAAGCAGTACATATAGGATCAAAAATAGGTAAACGCAGAACAATATTGTCTTAACAAGTGTTACAAATCCTTGTTGTGCAGCCATTTGATAGCATTAGATCTAAATCTAGTGTAAGGTAGAGGGCGTCTGAGGTCAAGTGGGAGTGTGTTCCATGATTGTGCAGCTCTAACTGGGAAGCTAGATCCGCCCGCCATGGTGAGTTTAAATCTAGGGACTTCAAGTAAGAAGGTGTTGGTAGATCTTGTCAATCGGTTAGATGGTCTCCAGTTGATTCTTTCAGCTAGGTAGGGGGGTGCTTGGTTGTTGAGGCATTTGGCTGTGAGAGAGATGGTTTTAAGGAGGATTCTGTCCTTTATCTTGAGCCAGTGGGCCTTGGTCCGGTGTTTGGAGATATGCTCTCTACGTGGGATGTTCAGAGCTGCTCTAAGAGCGTTATTTTGTAATCTTTGGAGTTTATCTGTTACCGCCTTATTAGCACCTGAATATAAGGCGTTGCAATAGTCCAGTCTGGACATGACAAGGGCATTGGCCAAGGTGAGGCAGCTGGCGCTGGACAGGAAGGGTTTGGCGGCATGGATAAGTTTACACGTGTAAGTGGTTGTGGAGGCGAGGGAGTTCACTTGCTTTTTGAGGGTGAGAGGGTGAGAGCTGAGTCGAGGTAAAAACCTAGGGTTTTAACCTCACGCATAACCTTAATAGTGTTATTGTCGATGTTGAATGAGGCATAGTCCGGGGTGAGTTTATCCGAGGAGCAAGATTTCAGTTTGATCGTCGTTCAGGCAGAGGCCATAGGTGGCCATCCATGCCTGAATGAGGATGTAAATGTTATTCACCAAAGCCAGGTCCGCTCCATAGTTGCCCGAAAGGGGTATGAGGATCTGGGTGTCATCTGCGTAATTTGTGTAGGTGACGCACAGTCTGTCCAACTTGTCGAACAATGGCTTGGTGAAAATGTTGTACATGGTGGGTGAGACACAGGAGCCCTGTGGGACTCCACATGTAATTTGGATGGGATCGGCACAAGTGGGTGTGGAAAACACTGTCATGGTCCGGTTGGCTAGAAAGGATTGGACCCATGCTATAGCTTCTCCTGTGAAGTTGGCAGCGAGCTTGAGGTGGTTGCATAAGACTGCATGATCCACCAGATCGAAAGCTGCTGACAAGTCCAGTAGGAGCAACAGCGCTGTTTTGCCACTATCCTTAAATTCCTCCATTTTAGTTTTAAGATCTATCAAGGCTGTTTCAGTGCCATGAAGGGGGCGGAAGCCCGATTGGCGCGAGCCAAGTAGATGGTTAATTTCTAAGTAATCTTGAATTTGGAAATAGGCTACTCTATCGATAATTTTTAGTAGAAAGGGTACAGTGGTGATAGGCCTATAGTTAGTCGGGATAGATGGATCAAGGGTTTGTTTTTTAGGAAGGGGGAGGACCCAAGATTCTTTTAGGTTAGCTGGCACTGTATTGGATTTGAAGGAGGAGTTAATAAGCTTCGAGATAAATGGGGCTAAATCTCTGGCTGCGTCCTTTATTATTTGAGCTGGGCAACTGTCGCCCTTGCAGTTGGAAGTCTTCAGTGAGAGGATAACCTTTTCAGTGTCGATGATGGAGATAGGTTTGAAGCTAAAAGGGGGGATAGTATTAGGTTCAGTCACTAGAGGTGCTTGTTGATCAGTAGGAGAGAGGGCTTCCTTTTTATTAGTTATTTTAAGTTGGAGGGTGGAGATTTTATTTGATAGGGCATTCTGGATATTAGTGCACCATATCTTGTCCTTAGGGACCGTGTCAGTAGGTTGGATGGGAGATTCCATTTCCCGGAGGATGGCAAAGAGTTCCTTGGTATTAGATTTGGAATTGGTAATTCTGTTATTGAATACATTTTTTTTAGTATTGATAATTTCTGACTTGTAATGTTTAGAGAATTGGGTTAAGTTAGCTTTGTTGTCGTCGGTAGGCGAGTTATGCCAAAAGGTTTGGAGTTTTCGTTTCTGCTTTCTCTTTAAGCTGGGGGGTGAACCAAGCGTTAAGCTGGGCTTCTTGTTTAACTTTGCGGAGTTTTGGAGGTGCAATCGTATCTAGAGCATGAGACATAGCTTTATTAAAGGTGTCTACTAAGGTGTCTGGGTCAGTATTGTCCTTCAGGCCATTGATAGTGGGCAGGAGAAGGGGGATGAGTTTTTCTGTGGTAATGTCTTTTTTACTTCTGGTGGGAAGTGGTGGTATCATTTTGATAATTTTAGGGCTGAGGAGGTCAAGCGTGGCAGTGAAGTTTATTAGATAGTGGTCGGTCCATGGTTGAGGGGTGATGTCAGTAATGACAATGTTGCAGTTAAGTTCAGATATCCAGTCAAGGGTTCTGCCTTTAGCATGTGTAGGGGAGAGGACTTTTTGAGTAAGGCCGTGGTCATTTAGAATAGCTGTTATAGCGATGGCATTTTGTACTTAAGTTTCTAATTTGTGTACCTTTTGGGCCTCTGCATTCCTGTCCCTTCAGGCTTCTAACATTAAAAACTGTCCTTCTTGTGGCCTTAACATCAGCCCGCAGGATTAGTGAGTTGCAGGCTCTCTCATGCGAACCTTTGTACACTATTGGTTAAACCCTCTTTCTTACCAAAAGTAGTTTCTGACTTTCACTTGTCACAGAAAATCATACTACCAACGTTCTACCCTCCTCCTCATTTGGACAAAGGAGAGGAGAAGTTTCATAGACTGGCCCAAAAGGGCTCTCAGTTTTTATATAAGAAATTAATAATTGCATCAGGATGACCAACTTTTTGTGTGTTAAACTGGCCATAAATTGGGATTAGCAGTAACAAAACAGACCATATCCCGCTGGATCATTTTGGCTATAGTGGAGTGCTACAGATTGGCTGGAAAAGACCCGCCGGATGGGCTTTGAGCCCATGATATTTGTTCAGCCGCAACATGGGCATCAATGCATACCTTCATTAAGCATTACTGCTTAGATGCCTCTTCTTCCCATGAAGGATTATTTGCTAAGGTGGTACTACATTCCGTCCATGATAAAAATAATTGGTACTCCTACCTCCAAAAATGTCCACTGCTATGGGTGTCTATCATAAAATGAGGAATATGTGGGAGGACACAATCCATTCGAAGAGCAAGTTACTTACCAACTGTAACGTTCTTTCGACGGGATGCTCCTCCCACGTATTCCTCATCTACCCTCCCATCCTACCAGTACAGTTTGTGTTATTTACACTTCTCTTTCACGAAGAGTTTACAGTCATGAGGCTCACCTGGGTGTTCCTTGAATATTTCCACGAAAAACAGAACTGAAGCCAACGGGCGTGGCATGCGCTACTTATACTGATTGTGACGTCGATGCGGTATGAAGCCCGCCAAGGGACATTGACACCCGACCTCGTGCACAGCGCCCTCTGCCGAGAAAACTTTTTTCCAAAGCAGCGAAGCTGGCGTGATACGAATATCATAAGTTGAGGAATACGTGGGAAGAACATCCAGTCGAAAGATTGTTACAGTTGGTAAGTAACTTGTTCTTTTGTTTTGTTGGTATTTGTTATAGGAATCCTCAGGAGTTATCATATTCCCTGCCTCTTTCTGAGCAAAGCAGTCTTGGGGATCTACAGGAATGGTGGTAGTCCCTGACTGAAAGATGGTCTTGCTTTTTACAGTTAGTGGAGATCACACCAAAAACATGCTTTTAAGAACGAGAAATACATTAGATGTTGTATATGTTCTCTTTATAAGCTGCATTATTTATAGCACAAACACAGATTCTACTTCCTCTAGCGTTCAACCTTTAAAGCTCATCTTCGTGACACATGACCTTTGGTGTTCATGTCCGGCCTGAGAAGAATGATGTAGCACTTGGGTATGAATATACAGCCCAGAAGTCCAGCCGTGGAGGCCAGGATGGCAAAGATCTCCACCGCCACCATGTACTTTCCCTTGGAGCTGAGGTAGGTTGGAATGAAGGAGATCCAGACGCTGCAGAACACTAGCATGCTGAACGTGATGAACTTGGCCTCATTGAAACTATCTGGTAAGGTCCTCGCTAGGAAAGCAACGAAGAAGCACAAGGAGCCCAAAAATGCCAGGTAACCCAAAACGCAATAGAAGGCAGTGATTGACCCTTCATTGCACTCCAATATTATCTGACCAATCACAGAGTGTGTGTCGAAAGAAGGAAATGGGGGAGTGATGGAGAGCCAAATAGTGCAGATAATGGCCTGGATAGTGGAGCAGAAAATGACAAGGTAGTTTGAGAGTCCGTATGTCATCCACGTTCGTAATTTACTTCCTGGTTTTGTGGCTTGGAAGGCCATGACGACAGTCAGAGTTTTTCCTAATATGGAAGACACAGACACAGTGAAAGTGATAGCAAATATGACCTGCCGGAGAACGCATGTCACCTTCTTAGGTCGACCAATGAATATCAAGGAACAGAGGAAGCAGAGCATCAGGGAGATCAAGAGAGCGTAGCTGAGATCCCGGTTATTGGCTTTCACTATTACAGTCTCCCTGAATTTTATGAAGAGGCCTAGAACCAAAGTCGTGAGGAGAGCGAAGGAAAGTGCAATGAACACTAGCACTGCACCCAAAAGCTCCTGATACGACAGATACATGAGATCTTTGGGGATGCACTGGTCTCTTCTTGCATTTGGCCACTTGTCTGCAGGACATTTTAGACACTGGTCGGCATCTAAAAAGAGAGAGAGCACAGCGTTATTATCACCAGAGGATGAATGTCTGAATGACCAAGTACATGGCCATGAACCACTATGACTTTGGAATAAAAGAATGGCTGATTATTAAAATGTCTCATTTAAACGTCTATTATGATTCTTCCATATAAGTATCTGAATAACGCAAAAAGAGTGAGTGTGTCATTGTTACGAACATTTGAAACAGCTTGGAACCAAATGTTTGCAAAGAACTTAACATGTGTCACATGACCTACAGAGCTCCCAACAACAACATATCAGCAGAAATGTCTTTATTTCTTGCATAATTCTTTGTCAGACCTTGCAAACACTGCAAATGGCAGCAAAAGAGAAATGCTTGCACCTGGCATCCATTTAACTGAAAGTCCCCCCTGAAGCCCGCGCACGTCAAGGGCGCGCATTTCCTAGGCTGTTTGGCTGTGATGTGCAAGGATATTGTGACTGCTCCTGACGGATACATTTGGGAGATTAAGTGGAGCGGAGTGCTTTTTGTCCCTGACAAGCGTCCTTGCAAGTGTTCCTGAAGATCATTTGCAGCTAAATTAGGTGTGGCTCCCTTAAGAGCTATGAGACTGTAGTTCAGCCCCCTTACCAAACCAGGAAGCAGATTTAACTGGGATACCGACGCCCTAGTGGCGTGAAGCCTGCGCACGTCAAGGGTGCGCATTTCCGAGGCTGTTTGGCTGTGCTGTGCACTGGACGCAGGACTGGGGAATAAAATCCCAAGTGAAGTAGAGCGCTCAAATCCGCAGCGCTCGTCTCCCTGGTCAGAAAAAAGGTACTGTTGACTATTTACGGTCTCGCCTAGATATGATAAGGCCGTATGAATGAATGTTATGCAAGGCTGATTGGAACCTCACGCTGCCCATATAACTGGACCACTAGATGGTAGATATCTGGGGCTGTTGAAAGCTGCGCCTATATACACATTTCTTTTTTTTTGTCTTTGGGACTGCGGGCCATTGAGCCTTTGACCCAAGGGTGGTGCGCTGGTGCTGAACTAATCAATAATTGTGAGGCAGCTGCATAATGTATAATCGGTGGAGTTCTGCCAATCCTGATGATATCCATTTGAAAAAGATCATTATAGAGAGCTTGGGTAAGGATCAGGATGAGAGCGTGCAAGGTATGCAAAGTAGATCTTTTTTTAAATGCTACAAGACAGGTGGGGGCATATTGCGTCCAGCGCCTAGCGTGTTCTCTTTGGGTAATCAAATACTGTCAACCTCTGGCTTTTTGAACTCATCTGTGGACCTTCGGTCCCTGCAAGGCCAGAAAGTGGGCATTTCGACACCGGTCAATCATCTAATTTGTGATTCACTGCCCTTCAACTTAGACTACACTTTGAGGACGACCACAATGAAAAATGCAATATTAACCCATTTTTGGCAAGGCACACAATCAACAATTATCTGCTCCGTAGCGGGTCTATTAAATAAGGTAAATGTGCCAGTGCTCACAACTGGGATTGGCCCTTGTGATGAAGAGTTGTTGGAACTAGAAATGCAGATACCAGTGAATGTATCTCATGAATTAAATAAAATACCGGAAGAACAACAAGATAATTTGGAAAAGGAGGTCACACTCTATGAACCAATTAGGTTGGCTGACTCGTCTGCAAATATCCAGCAACAAGGGCAAATCGATTCAAATCCTACCCTAATTCCTCCAACAATTACCGATGTGAACTTTGTGTTAAGCTCATTAGTGAAAGTCTTCGAATCAATTAAGTTGGAGGTACAGCAAAACACAGGGATATTGTTGGAAATATCGAAGGAACTGGAATTGAATGACATAACGGCGACGGCATTGAAAACAGCCGTCAATGAAGGTATGGGAGCTATCCAAAAGGAACTTCGGGAAATGTCAAGAGATCAAGCTATAAAACTGGAACAACTTTCGGACCAATATGACCTGATGAAAATAGATCTAGGTGTTCTGGTGAAGAGCTTAAAGTCACCTTCGAAAGTGAATGGGGAGAGTTGCAACTGTGAGCAACCTTTAATAACACGTGAGCAATTCCCAGATGATTCACCTTTGTCAGAATCAGTGATGGAGGAATTTCTCCGAATGGCACAGGCTATAGATCTAGATGTAACATCTAAAGCGCCTGCTCCGGAGCCCCATGGAAAGGCTACTATAAACTGTGAGGAACAGGGAGTAGAGAAAAAAAAGAAGAAATCGTCAAGCAAAGCAAAAAAGAAAAAAATGGCAATGGAAGATGTGCCAAAATTACCAGGGGAGGTGAAAGGGAAGTGTAAAGTTAAGAGGAAATATCTGACAACTGATACTACTCGTTTTATGAAGTATCTTAAGGCAAAGGTTGGAGAGGTGGTAATAGAAGAAAAAGTGAATCTGCCAAAGAGAGGAAAAGGAAAAAAACTGAGAAAAAAAATTAAAGAAAAAGATAAGAAACAAACAAAAGAGATCCCTGAGGCGGACCTAAAGAAAACGACAGTGGGCATTCAAACGGACATAATGGAACCCCCAAAGCGAATTGCCCCAATTTTTCTTCTATCGAAGAAAAAAACAAAGGTGTTGAATCCTGCAATAAAGATAGCCCCAATTTTTCTAAAAATGAAACCTCAAGAGATGGGTCCTGGGGGATTGGGCCTAACTCCTGCAGCAAGTGGCGGGATACATATAACAGGGACAAATGTAGGTTCACATCTAGCACCTCTGGAGAAACCGGTGTCTGGAGGCATTAAAGAAGTCGCCCAAAACCCTCCTTGTTTTGGTGAGGGCACCGAACCAAAAAAAAAACATGCTAATTCAACCTCAGAGGGAGCCAACACCAAATGCGTGTAACAAAAGCTCAAATAACTCAAATCAGCTAAAAGATCTTAGAGTATATACATCAAGATTGACTCCAAACTCCCAAATTAGGGATCCGTTGAATCGTTCCAGGATCCTATCAGAAATGAAATCTATCCCGGGTTTGAAATACTTGTCCTCAGATGATATTGAAACGGTTAAATTTCCCTTTTCTCTAGACACAAATACTGCTGAACTATTATTAAAATCAAACTTGGGTCCGGAATCCATTCTGGGGGAGGCTGAAGCCTGTCGGAATAAGGGGTTTCAAAGTTTCTAACATATGCCCGATGTTGATGACCCCATCTCCCCAGTTGAAAGGAAATCACCTTTGCTATCAAACCCATAACAGTAACAACAGTACGGGTTCAGTTCCAACGGCTGCATGGGAAATGGTTCCTGAGATAATTACACAAGTCCTCCTTAGAATGGGTGTTCAGCAGAAGAGCCTCTAGCAAAAACCCACTTTAAGGTATTATGATGGAACTCCAGAGGCTATAACTCCTTTGTCCTAGAGCCGAGAAAATCTTACATCTTTGGATCTTTTGACTTGATCTTACTTCAAGAAACCTGGTTGACATGTTCAATCGGAATAGATGAATTCACCATGTTTCATCAGCTAGCAGTAATGTCAGAAGGAGGGAGACCTTCTGGGGGACTGAGGACAAGTTGTAAAAATAATGCTTACTATGAAACCAGGTTATTATCAAATGAGGCACATGGTATTCTGATAGTGAGTATGTAGTTTAAAGCCTCAAATCCGGGTCAGAGTTGGATTCTGGTAAATTTATATTGGAACCCTCGTCAGGGGGGTCTCTTGGACTTTTAATCAAAACTTTCTGATCTACTGGTTGATATATTCTCTCTCTTTCCCATGGGCGAAGTATTAATAGCAGGCGATCTAAACTCCCAATGCCTAACAACAAAAGATCAAGCCACAGGAAAAATACGCCATCAAACACATAATGGTATAATTTGGGCAAATTTCATGAAGGATTGGGATTATTGGATGCTTAATGGAAATATTAGGGGTGATATCCCGAGTAATCCAACCTGGCATAGGGGATCAGCTTTCTCTACAATTGACTATTGTTTTGCCTCTGGAAACATTTTTGAAAATTGTGTTACATTACTTGTAATGAAGGTAATGTTGATGACCATGCAATGCTTAAACTATTAATAGATGTCAACTTGTCCACAACTGTCCCTATATATACAGGTAAACTGACTGTGAATTCGGCTGGTAACTGCATTAGAAAATTTGATAGGGGTGGAAAAAGTTGGACCAACAAATTGCAAAATATGGTGGATAATGTTCCTGAGGTTCAAATGTATGATTCTTGTAATCCATCCAGTTTTCATTTGTTACTAATGGATTTGGACCCTCAGAAACAGAATAACCAAACACGTAAACTGTTTCATAAGCATTCCTTTAACTGCCAGACAATGGAACAGAAGACGATTATAAGATCGAAAAAAGCTGCATTAAGAAGAGCTAATCTCGATAGGAAGTCCTTTGAGATAGCGTTAACCTCCATTAATAATTACTATAGAAATTGGAAAAGATCAATTAAGTCAATCATCTTTCAGCAAGATGGTGAAGCTATGCTCAGGTCGCTGAGTCAGAGAAAATCAATAAATGTCTGGGCTATTTTAGGGGCAAAGCAAGATCAGCAGATGGGTGCCAAGATGCTGTATTACAAGAACAGTCGTGGGTGGACCAATTTTCGGTGATATACAGGTCTGTAGATTCTTATGTAGATATCAACTCTGAAACTGCTTATTGGTCCCTTTCCTATACCAAAGCTGACATAGAGCATTTAATAAGGAGCTCCTCTACATCGAGAGCGGCCGGCCCGAATGGACTTAGTAACTGGACATTGAAAATGAATCCATCTCTGTGGGCCCATCTACTTAAACTACTCTTCGACCAAATAATTAGATCAAAACGTCTCCCAGAGTCATGGAAAAATTCAATCACAATTCCGATTTCTAAAAACGAAGACCGACTCCTAGCAGTGAATTATAGACCAATTTCACTATTAGATGCTGACAGCAAAATTTTTGTCGGCTTAATTCTAAGGGAGTTAAAAGAGTGGGCCAAATTAAAGGGCATAATTCCGAAACAGCAAACTGGTTTCAGAAAGGGACTATCCAGCTCCCTGAATGGTCTGGTTCTCAGCTGCTTGAATGGAGATGTTAGAAATAAATATGGCATACCCCTTTTTGGAGCTTCGATTGACCTCACTCATGCGTTTTATACGGTCAATCGTGCGCTTCTGTGGAAGAAACTGCAGGCATGGTGAGTCCCATCACACTTACTCTCTATCCTAATTGAACTCCATCAAAATACTAGAATGAGAGTTAGACTCTCTAAGAGTGGACAATTAACAGACCCAATACGGGTGGATAGAGGGGTGCGCCAGGGTTGCTTGATAGCGCCTCTCCTGTTTATCCTCTTTATGGCCGATTTGGGTATGGACCTGAAAGATAGTGGGCTAATATCACTGCGCCTCGGCTCGACTAAAATTAACTGGTTGGCTAATGCCGATGACGTAGTGGTACTGGACCACTCACAGGTAGGCCTATAGAGATTGCTCTCTGCACTTGAATTGTATGCTCAAAATAATGACCTCAGGATAAATCCGGAGAAATCTCGGATCCTTATTTTCAAACATCCGAATAAAATAGTCAAGAAGTATTCCTGGGACCACAGAACAATAGAGATTGTGTTTGAGCTTACTTAATTGGGAGCCATAATTAAATCATACCCAACTAAGATCCATCTACAAGAAACGATCCATTTAAAAACTATTAAGTTGGGGGCTCAGATGAAAAGGATAAAAACAAAATTTTGTAAATTTGCTATACTTCCGCTGGTAAAATTCTATTTAGGAAAGGTGGTCCTGATTATTCTGTATAGCATGGATACAAATTTACTTGCATTGGATGTTAATTGGGATTCGATATAATCAAAACATTGGAAAACAACATTATCCCTCCCGAATTGTGTTCCAATTGTATCTGTGAGGTATGAATTGGGGCTCTCTTCTTTAAGATCATGGCTACAGTGGAAATGGATCTCCTTGTATATGTCCCTATTGGTTCCTGTAAAGGGGTCTTTATACAAGGATTTGTCTGTCCTACTCCAGGGCAATACGAATACATTTCTTGAAAAACTAAAGCTGAAATGCCAAGAGCTGCTGGACAACTTAGATTGTACATCAGATCTTCTGATAAAAAAACCAGATGAAAGGGAAAGACCGCCTGAAAAGGTGGGATTGGGTGATCACAGGAGAGAGGATGAGGTTGACAAAATTATCGCAATCCTTCTCCAGCATGGACAAAAAAAGGACAATTCTTCCCCCATACTTGAAAAAATACCTAGATCCATGTTCTAGGGATATTTTCCCGAGATTTAGACTCAATTTACTCCCTAGTCTGGAAATTCAAACAGCCAGAGATCTAATTCAATCAGGTAATTGCTGTATGAAATGTGATGCTAATGAATGCCAAACATTAAAACATCTGCACGGGCACAAGGGAGTTGAGAGTCTTGAGACTGAGAAGATTTGTTTACGATATCAGCTGGCTAGACACAGAGGAATTTTGGTTTAGAGCCTTTTCTGGGGTGGAAACTTTTTTAACAGCTGAAATGGTAAGATTGTTGAGAGATTTAAAGTTAGACAATTATTGGCGGAGTGGACGACGAGTGGCAGTCCTGCAGTGCTGTGCGGGAGAGTCTTTCTCCTCTTTCTGTTGCTGGACTATTGTGGGAGGTCCTGCTTAAAATCACCATCCACCCGCGGAGCGGACGCGGAGTGGACGACGAGTGGCAGTCCTGCAGTGCTGTGCGGGAGAGTCTTTCTCCTCTTTCTGTTGCTGGACTATTGTGGGAGGTCCTGCTTAAAATCACCATCCACCCGCGGAGCGGACGCGGAGTGGACGACGAGTGGCAGTCCTGCAGTGCTGTGCGGGAGAGTCTTTCTCCTCTTTCTGTTGCTGGACTATTGTGAGAGGTCCTGCTTAAAATCACCATCCACCCGCGGAGCGGACGCGGAGTGGACGACGAGTGGCAGTCCTGCAGTGCTGTGCGGGAGAGTCTTTCTCCTCTTTCTGTTGCTGGACTATTGTGGGAGGACCTGCTTAAAATCACCATCCACCCGCGGAGCGGACGCGGAGCGGACGCGGAGTGGACGACGAGTGGCAGTCCTGCAGTCATGACTGTCAGGGCTGCAAGAGCAAACAGAAAAATTGAGCTAAATGAATCCCCCCGAGAAGAAGACGAAGGTCGGTGCTTGAGAAGTACGAAAATGACACAAAAACAACAGGGAATTACCCTTAAGAGTCAGCAGGGAATACTGACATGTAGTCCCAAGATAAACGAAAATGGCAGACTCAGTGAACGGGGTCTGCCAGAGAAGGGAGGCCAACAGACTTTACACCAGATTTTGGCCCCGCAGTCGGAACAAACTGTACAAACAGAACAAATAGAACAAACAGAATCTACAAAATCGTCACAGACTTCATCATGGGCGCGCACATTAAACAAAATGAAAAAACTACAACCGCAGTCATCGCTATCATCGCAATTGTTACCTGAGCCTGATCCCGATCCCGTCTTGGAGCCGGTCCCGGTCCTGGTTGACCTGGTTGACCTGCGCGGGGATCCCTCGGTTTGGATGCCGGGGGCTCATGGAGTCGGTTCCCCGTCCATGAGTGGGGAGGGGAGCAACCAGGGAGGCGGGGAAGGTGGGGAGGTTGTGGAGTCTTTGCAGAGCGCACCACCCGGCGAGCTGAGCCGAATCCCTCCCAGCGCGGCCCAACAGGGTGAGCCGCGCCGCATGGCAGAGTCTCTCGGAGGAGGGCCCCCGTCCGTGTCGGGTGCTGGGGGGGGAGAGCAGGAGTTGCTCGAGGGGTGAGACGGCATCCGTGGAGGACGTGGAGGAGCGGGTCCCTGGGGATGAGATTCGGACGGCGGGAGCCGTGTGCGAGCTGGCCACGCCCCGGTCTCCGCCTACGGAGTTGACGCCGGCCCGGGTCCAAGTGGTGGCGGTGATCCACGTGGAGGCGGAGGGCAGCATAGACGATAAGGACGATCAAACTGACACGGAAGCAGTTCTTGTGGCCAGTAAAGTCAGCAAAACTCCCAATTACAAAAAAAGGCAAAGACAAATGGTTAAAATTACCACAAAAAGTAAAAATGGTGGTAAACATTTCAACAAAAAAAGGCCAACAACAAATGAAACCAATTCAGTGACAAATTATTTTACGTCTCGAGTAAACACAAAAGCAGTTAATAGACAACATCATATGGAGCTATCGGATATGGAGATTCTCGATGCTCTAAATGAATGCTTACCCCCTTCTAAACTACGAATACTAGATTGTAAAAACAGTGAAAAGCAAAGTGCCAGGGACGTTTCACCACTGGAGGAGAAAGATGGGTCGTTGAACCAACTAGAAAAAGGAGTAAGGGAAGAGCCGGAGACATCCAAGTCACCACTCCTCCTAACGACTTCACAAGAAATGGTGACGCCTAATGGGGATTTGCATCCCCAAACCGACACAGAAAAGAGAAAAGAGGGGAGAAACTGGATAATTCAATTGCCAGGGAGCAGGAAAAATCAATAATCCAACTGGAAATAGAAAGTCCATATGAAAAATCGGACACCGGGGATGAAGTAGAAGTCTCTGGTGGCACACCAACAGGGACAGACAAGTCAAATAAAACATCGCTGGAAGGAGATACTACATCATCTTCACAGCCTGATAAAGGAGGTATGTTTGAACCAGATTACGTAACACCTACTAAACCATTTCAGGAGCCCGATTCGAAACTAATCGATGGGACTAGACGGGAACGACATCTGAGCAAGATGGAGAAAAATATATATTCAGTAGACCTACCAACCCCGTCCAACTTGACAATACCAGTTCAGGATCAAACGAAGAAACATTTGCAGCACCATCATCAAAACCCGTGGGGCCATGAACCACTTAGCCCCCGACTGGATATGACGGGGAATCGAAGGTGCTCACTGGACATAGCTGGACCGTTAAAAAATCAGGGGGGAAATATGACAACAATTATAACTGATGCCCCAACAAGGAGATCCTCAATGCAACAACACTCATCGAGTCCAGCAGAACATTTAAACAAAAAGATTGATCTACTCTCCATTATGTCATCGGTAAACATAGCACTCTCTCCATTTATGAAGCTCTATGAAGCCATCGCTGACTCATTGAAGGACCACACCAGTATTCAAGCAATGATGTATAGCAAAGTCATCTTTTTAGAAGCCTACATCATGGCCCTAGAAGCAAGAAAAACAAACAACCGAGAAGCGAACCAAGACTCTTCAGTTACACCTAAACAAGCATGCCGGAAAGGTGAGGCTCAGACAGTAGCGAGAAAAACTATAGAGACTCAAACAATTACCATGATAAATTTAACAGCGAGTAAATCATTAGTAGAAGATGCCACCAAAGTAGCAGAGACGAACACCCAACCAGGCCATCCAGACACTATACTGAATTCAAATAAACCAGAAATTATAATTGAAGTACCAGGAGGAAAATCTCAAGGGCGAAAAATCGTCCAAAAAAAACGGGAATAAAGACACTGTCACCTAGGCTGGCCAAGCCTGGTACTCAATCAGTAGAAGCGATTTTTCAAGTTTTTAAGCAGCCAGTAAACCACAAAGACAAAGTATTTCTTGGGGAGAGATCAGATACAAATATAGAACACAGGAAAAGACAAGAAAGTTCGGAAACGAACAAGACACCATCACCTACGACGACTAATGATTTTCTGGCAAACGAGGAATTGATGAACTTGAGTCAATATGTGTCGGAAGACTCTACATCAGGCATGAGCCCAAAGAAAACTTCTAATATTTCGAATCCACAATCTGCCAGCAAAACAAATAAAGCAGATAACAACATAGAGGTAAATTCACAAAGAAATGAACAACGCCAAAAACAAAAAATGGTAAAGATCAGCAGTCAAAACAAAAAAGAAACCCAGGTAACTGAAACTTCGAGACAAAAAATGTTAAAACAAATGATGGAAACAAAAAAAGGAGAGAGAAAGGGGTAGATCAAGAACACCAGAAAATCGGAGTAGCAGAAACTTGGAGAAGGTAGTTCATTATTCCCATGCAAGATCAGAGGCCCGTGAGGGTGAACGTTCCAACCGGATACAGCGTGATGACTTTCAGTATCGCCAAGATGAGCAAGAGAGTAAAAGTAAAAGCTCAAGAGGGCATACGCCAATTCGCGTCTACACGAAACCCAAACATGGCAAATGTGGAGAAAACGAAAAGACCTCTGCGAATTCATCAAGGGTCTCAGGGGAAATGAGTTCGCAGTACAGAGCTAGGACCAAATGGTCTAATCAAAAATCAAGGAAATGGGATCAAGCGAAATGGCAGATTAAATTAACTCAAGTGGATGAAAATGAGGACAAGGTAACACTAAATAGAAATTCGGTGTTAAAATTGTTCAAACACATCCGAAACTTAAAATATATCAAATCAGAAGAGTTACTTGTGGTAGAGCCAAGCCATAGAAACACCAAGGCCAGAACTTACTTGCATATAGCGTCAACAAAGCTAAAAAACACCTTCCTTGAAAATAAAAGAGAATTAGAAAATATGGGATACGACCTAAGAGTGTATCCGGTGACGCAGATAGGGCAGAACCACGAAAGTAAAGAAAGGAAGAGGAATGAATCTCCGGACATAAAGTCGAATAAACAGCGGAATTTCAATTTTCAAACAAAGAAAAGTCATACAAGTCCCAGAGTAAAGGAAAAGACGCGAGTAATGCAAAAGCGAGAAGGGCAAAAGCCATTGAGCCCGAAGGAAATCACCCACCACGGAAGAAGTGAGAGAGAAGATAAGAGACAAATTTACAGTGTCAGGGAAACATCCTCTCAAAAGGACCAAAATCAGGAACAAAAACAAGAAGATACAAGAAAGACCTATAGAGTTAGGAAAACAACAGCCCAAAAGGAACAAAATCAGGAACAACAACAAAACAAAACCGAGAGCGAACTTCCACCAAAATGTGTCCCAATGAAAGGAATATGGTCCTGGTTGCCAAAAGCGTTAACAGAAAAGAAGCAAAAATAGCAGTTTATTGGAGACGAGCACATTCAACGAGGAAAATGTAAGTTAGGACAACAGAAGCAGTCCATAAAAATGTGCTCGTGGAACACGAGAGGACATCTTCATCTCCTATCTGCAAGTGACATGATTTTGGGAGCATATGACCTAATATGCCTTCAGGAGACCTGGTTGTGTGAACCACCCTCCATGAGGGGATTTGATTTAATCCTGGCACCCGCTAAGCAGGGTCGTTTGGGAAGACCATCTTCAGGGCTTCTGATTGCCTGTAAAAATGGATGCGGGATCAGACTAGAAGAGACATTAATCAGTAACCTTGCTATGTTGATGGTGAAAGCCTCATGGACCCGCAAGACAAATAACAAGGAGGGTTATGGGAAAACACCATTAATAATAGCAAACGTCTATTGGAATCCAGCGGCCACAGAAACAACTACCTTCCTGGAAAAAGTTGAAGAAGCAATGGATGAAGCCTTGGCAGGTCACTTAGTAAAACACTTCTTGATCTGTGGGGACTTAAATGCAATCTGCTCTGCATTCCCAGGGACTGGAAATAGACAAGTAAATAGATCACCGGGAGAACAGCGTGGAGAACTATGGACCCGTCTGATGGAATCGAGAAATTTACACAATTTACATGAAGCCTTCCCAGACCCAAAGCGTCTACCATCATGGGAAAGAAACAATTCAAAGGCAACAATAGACCACATGTTTGTTACAGAACCGATTTTGGCCATAACGAAAGATTTTGGAATAATTAGAACAAGTGCCAGTGACCATAATCCGCTCTCAACCACTTGGGAGGCATCAAGCCCCTCGAACGACCATATGGAAGCCAACATTGTAATCAATGGACAAGGAAATCGTCTAAAACTATCAAAGGAGCACATCGTGGAAATAGAGAACAGTTTTAATTCCATGACGGAGATAGCGGATGCGAATAAAACTAACTATATCCTGCTCCTAACGAAGTACAAAAAAACTGTATTAGTAAAAAAGTTCGGCGGAAATCCGCCAAAACATGTGTTCGATAAATCTCTGGTGGAGAAACGCTGTATCCTTCGAAAAATTCAACGTAGAGCAAAAACAAAAGATACACCTGCGGCATACGAAGAAGCAGTGGCGGCAGCAAAACACTACAAATCCTGGGTAAGAGGACACAGGTTAAAACTCTATCAACAAGACTCAGAAAACATCTTAAAAATTATAGGTGGGAGAAACACAAGGGAATTTTGGAGCACTTTGAGAGCCATGACGGATGTACAAGAAAAATCCTTAATAAGTGAGGTTGGTGAAGTTACATGGGTAAAACACTTCGAAACAATGTATTTGGCTCCAACGAAACCCACTACCAAACATTTTGGATGTGAGCCTGGCCCATGGCTAAAAGTGGATGATCGTGAGGAGATCCGACTAAAGATCTTAAGTTTAAAGAACTCAAGAGCCCCAGGGCCCGATGGGGTCACTAACGTGGATTTAAAAACAAACCCTGAAGAGTGGGCAAGTTTACTGAGTAAAATCTTCAGAAAATGCTCGGATTTGAGAACCATACCGCCGTCCTGGAAATCAGCAACAGTGGTACCAATTTTCAAAAAAGGTGATAAAAAGGACCCAGCGAATTATAGACCAATCGCGTTGCTTGATGTCATAGGGAAAGTGTTTGGATCAATGTTGTTAGATCACTTTAAGCTATGGGCAGCAAACGCTCCATGCGAAGACCCGTTTCAAACGGGATTTAAGAAAAATATGGGTACGACGGCCAACATTCTACTTCTTTCCGTGCTGAAAAACAAAGTCCTGGAAGGTGGTCCAAACATTTTTGTTGCATTCATCGACCTGAACCAGGCCTTTGACCGCATAGACAGGTCCAGGCTCTGGTCAAAACTGGAGGTGTGGGATTGTCCAGCTACCCTGCTAAATCCAATTAAGGCACTGTACACAGACACCAACATGCGGATCCGTTTGGACCAAAACGGATTACTATCAAACCCGATATCAACAGCAAGAGGTGTGAAACAGGGGTGTCCATTGGCCCCGGCCTTGTTCTTGGCATTCATTGGCGACATAAATAGCTCAGATGCAGCAACACGATCTTTTCCACCAAAACTCTGCAAAACGCCTATAACGAGGCTCCTTTACGCGGACGACCTAGTCCTTTTGGACTACACTCCCGTGGGATTACAGAGACAAATGGCAAGTTTGCAGAGTTGTATGCAAGCAAATATGCTGGAAATTAACGTTAAAAAAACAAAACTGCTGAGATTCGAGACGTCGACCAGAAACAGAAAAGGAACATGCTTAAATCTTGAGGGCAAGCCGATTGAAACAGTCTTTGACTTCAAATATCTAGGAGTCACATTAGACAGCACAAAACAAGATAAAGCTATGCAAACATCATTAATAGCGAAAGTAAATAAAATGGCAGCCCAAGCCAGGGCCATAGATAGAAAGTTTGGCAGATACTCGCTGATGCCAGTGCGAGAATTTTATAAGAAAAAGGTGATGCCAACACTATCATATGGAGGTGACGCCATGATAAACTTGCCATTGGATATCTGGACCAAAATGGAGGCAAAGTTTTGGAGGAAAGTCCTCACGTTGCCGAACTCAACACCTGGTGCTTCAATTCGTAAAGAGCTTAGTTTGCCGTCCCTTAAAAGCTCCGTGGAACAGGCGAAATTGATGCTTTACAGGAAATGCCGGATTGCGGAGCCTCCATCAATTTATAATTTGATAAATCAGGAAATTGAACAAGCAACCACCGGAAGCCTAATGAAATGGAAAAAAGATAACATCCGAGTGTTGGAACAAATACAGGAGAACGAAGATTCACTAATCACCAATCCGAAAAAAGTTCTCAAAAAATTACGAGAATATGATTGGATAGTAACTTTGGAAATCGCAGGAAAAAATAAATTAACTACACACCTGCTGCCAAATGTTAAAAGATTAAAGGAATTACAAGAATATATAAAAAAATTCCCTTGCAGGAAGGGGAGAGACATGTTGTTATGTGCTCGCCTCAACCTTCTGGCTACAAACGAGATCTTGGCAATAAGAGGCAAAGCCGCATCAAATTTTTGTCATTTTTGCAATGCGCAAGAAATAGAGTCGATACAACATTTACTTCTAAAATGTGCCGCAAACCAACAAGTAAGAAGTCGTTACTTAAGACATATTTTTTCGGACTTTATTATAGCTGATGAAGATACTTGTTGGGCTCGCTTAATGGGAGAAGACAAGACAAAATGGCAGATAGCTACGTACAAAATATTGGAATCAGTAAATCTGCCACGGACATAGCCCGCGACAAGGGCCCATTTTAGTGAGACCATCCGTTTTATGTGAATTTTAAGACAAAATGTCATTTTGTAAAAATCTTTTTGATTAAATACAAATAAAAAAAAAAAAAAATTATCAAGAAAGGAAACTCAGGTGATAGTTGCAATTTTATTATTAGTTTAGCTTTTTCTCTTCTTTTTCTTTGATATATGCTTAAATGTATTTTGATGAAATATGTATTTTTTTAAAAATGTTTTGTATGTAAGGAAAATGTGTAAAAAGTCATCAATTTTGGCTAAACCACAAGAAAGAAAGAAAGAAAGAAAGAAAGAAAGAAAGAAAGAAAGAAAGAAAGAAAGAAAGAAAGTCCTCCCTGTACTTTCTGTCTTGTGGCCATTTCTACCACCATGAAAGCAGCGTACAAGCCAATGGTTTTCTTTATGTGTCAGTAGAGGTGACTGTTGGAAGCGGCCAGCATTACGAGGCACAGAGGATCAGAGAGAGCTGGTGCGGCTGGACGGTCTCCAGGCTGACAGTAGGTTATTTCCTCTAGCTGCCTGTGGACATTTGGAAGTTTGAGAGCAGACGTGCTGTATGCTCCGCCCTCCGCGCTTCGCTTTGCGCTCTGGTTCTTGCTCGGTACTCCTGTGGCCCGGGTCCCGAGAGATACGACAGCTGCCAGAAGAACTGCCGGCAAGTGGAAGTGATAAAGGGCTTGAAGCCCATTGTAAATTATATCTGGGGTGTGTTTGCCCGCCCACCTGCTCCCCATTGCCTAGTGTTGCCCACTGTTGCCCACTGCCCACCCCCCCTTTTCTTTGTTTGAAGGAGGGGAAGGGAGTGTGCAAGCGGTGGGACCACATTGAGATTGAGGCGGTTGTAAGCCTCTTCTGAAACGTCAGTATTTCCTTAGGCTTTGCTATTAACCATCTCACTTCTCTGTTACGGCCCTTTGTGTTGCTTGGGGTAAGCCTCCCCCTCTCTTCCCCCCCTCCTCTTCTGCTCTCACTTCAGCAAGAGTGAACGAGGGGCTCCAACGGTTGTTTTCCTGTGATATCCTCCAATTGCTTTGGTCACGGTTCCCCTTGGTAGCGGGAACGGGAGTCCGCTTACTAAAATGACTAAAGCCAAATCAGTGAAATCCGGGTATAATCTACGTAAAGGAAACACTGACAATATGGCAAAACAGCCTTTAAAGCCCCCAATGAACAATGTTGACAATGTGGCGGGCGGTGAGCGGGATAAAGGGACTATTCCCGCTCTGTTTTCTAAAATCATTCCTAAAGCGGCCCCTCCAGTGGACAAAATGGCATTGGAAGGAGGGGATGTCTCTTCCTTGCATAATAGCAGTGAAATTTTAGATTCTACAAATTACAATGACATCGACAATAATTCACTCCTGGATCTATGTTTATCCATACAAAAACCGATGGCAGTCAATAACAGACCTACTGCGCCAGCAAAAATAAGCTCAATAGTAGTAGAAGCGCAGGTCTTGAATGCTGCTTATAATGAATCTCAAGCAGCAAGTGAGATACCAAGTCCTAAACAAACTGGAAACTCCACATCCAATCTGTCAGGAGTACATCCTATCCACCCTACCCCTATCTCTCCAGTGGTACCAACCATGGGACGCCTGTCGGCCTCCCCAGATCTATATATCGACACGGAAGATCTGGAGCACACGGACGGTGGAGGAAGTAGGGCTGCCAAACCCCTAAATAACACTGCTATAATAGAGTTGCAGGCATCTATGGCAGCAGTGCAATTCACACTAAAAATACTGTTAAAACTGTGTGGGAGGATACATACAAATTCGATTATACAGCTAGGGTTGCCCAATCCAATGGGGGGCTCAGACCAGGAGCCCAGAAAATCGGTATCTCCGAAGGGGTCCAGGATCTCGTGGCACCTATGGACAAGGGCAATCCGTTTGATTCTGAGGAGGTCAGCGCGAAACCACCTCTGACAAAAAAACAGCGTCGATTGCAGAAATGTGAAGCCGCAAAAAATGCAGTGATTGAAATTGCTTCCCCTCTACCTCCCACCAATGCCCCAGTGACTAGATCTAAAAAAGCAAAAAAAAGGGGTCGGAAAACAAAGAAGCGTGCAAAGAAAGCTATGGGGACATTAACTAGCTGGGTTATTCCTGATGTAACCCACGTTTCCACAACTATAGATTCAAAAGACGCAGAATCTGACCTCTCGGTCTCCACAATTGGCGATTCCACAAAATGCTCAACACCCTGTAGGAAAGAGGAGCCTGCTGAGGAGGAGCACCAAGAACATCCAACAGCCAAGATACCAGTCGATGCTGAAGCAAGCAAAATATGCATCATTAAAAATCTAAATCAGAAGAAAAGGGACAGGTGGCTGCCAAGATCAGAGGTTTTGACTAAATTACATCTGATTCCCCAACTGCGTGTAATACGCTGTGAGGACTTCTCGTTTGTGGAACCACTCAGGGTATGCAACCCTAATGTTACAGCCCTCCACTGCTGCGTTTTGTCATCGGCCCAACCGATCCTGACACATAAGAAAAGTCTTATGCAGGTGGGTATGGAGGTGGATGCAAGCAAGGAGAAGGAAGATTCCTCCCTCCTGAGTGAGGAAAATGTAGCCTTCAAAAGCAAGGGCGGCAGGCCCGCCCAACCATCGGCAAAGAAGGTCCAGCTGAGTGATATCCAAAGCACTCTGAAATGGCTGGCGGATTCGCTACCCATGGTATTACAACAGTCATGAGATTGTTCTTTATTGAGCTGGAACACGCATGGTCATCATCATTTCTTAACGGCCAATGGCTCCCTCTCACTCATTAATAAACACCTCTTCTTTTTCCTCCAAGAAACGTGGCTGCAGACCCCAATGGCCATGGATGGTTATACTTTACATCACACCTCCGCCCAGAAAGGAGTCCGAGGGCACCCTTTTGGGGGTCTCATTAATGGAATCACGAATGGGATCCCAAGTAAAAGAATTCCCATTGGCGATGACAACTTCATATGTGCGGTGGAAGAGTCCCTCATAATAAAAGCATCATGGGAGAAAATACTGTTAGTTAACATATACAACCCCCCTGGGGCAAAGCATAGAGAACATATCCAAGAATCCCTGCACGTGCTTCTGGGCAAATGGAGATTATGTAATGAGAAATACTTTGTGATTGTGGCTGGGGATCTGAATTGTCGTATTAATTGTTGGGGTGGTACGACCAACAATCCGTTTTTGAGCAATCACAGTCTTTGGAAACACATATCTTATGACAAAGAAGTTGACTGCTGTTCCTGTTTTTTTTAATGCTGGGACCTTAAGATAATCAATGGACGAACCAGGGGTGACAGACCCGGCAAGTACACCTGGAGTAATGGGAGGACTGGGAGTACCCTCAATTATATTTACACCAGTGCGGAGGTTGCTTCTACTGTTGTTGATATGGGGGTTAAGGAAATTGAATGGAGTGACCACAACCCCTTGATTATGAGTATGGGGATCTCCTCCCGGTCAGGGGGTGATGTAAATTTAGGTGATCTAATAGTCTACCATTCATTAAATTGTATCTCCTGGTCTATGAAGAACGTACAAAAGGCTACTAAGGCCACTGGCGAGTGGAGTATTAACCAGGCTAACAGATTTAATCAAATGTCCTCTGAACAAATTGAGATATGGATAGGTGCCTTTTCTGGCCAACATGCTTCATGTAAAGCACGGTCTATGGTGGGTAAAGCACCGAAAGAAGCCACCTATGACCGTGCTATTAGAGATAGGAAACGTAAGCTCAGAAAAGATATCCGATTGGTCAGATCGGGGGTTTACTCTAATATTGCTACAGTTGACAAAACTAGGAAACTGAACAACAGCTATCGAACCTGGCTAAAAATGCACAATAGGCACAGGAAATTGGAAAGATGGCAGCACACTGTTAAAACTCTCTGCAGCCGAAACACCCGAAATATATGGTCCATACTTGGGGAGGCTAAAGGGAATAAGACTTCACATACGATTAACCCTATAGGCAGTGCGGAGTGGACTGCCTATTTGGAAAACCGTAATGGTGTGATGAGCAGTAAGGCTACCAGCCCGAACCGCATTAAACCCCTTCACCCTCCCTTTGTGGTCTCTACTGAGGAGGTCCAATTTAGGATTGGAGAGTTAAACTCATCCCGTGCGCCAGGGCCTAACGGCTTATCCAATGTGGCGATGAGCGACAACCCCCCATTCTGGGCTGGCCTCCTCAAAATTCTATTTGAAAAAAATATGGCTGAGGGACAAATTCCAGCATCTTGGCAGGCAGCCATTCTTATACCAGTATTTAAAAAACGCAATATAACCGAACCTGAAAACTACCGGTTATTGTCTATGCTGGACTGCACTGGTAAGATGCGGCCTTGATTTTAAAGGAACTGCAGAAATGTGTTGAGGGGGCAGGTATATTAGATCAATTCCAATGTGGTTTTAGAACTGGTTACTCTACCACCCACAATTTGTTCATTATGAATTCACTGAAAAGTAATGCGCTGGTACATGCAAATCCCCTGTTGTATGCACTATACGTAGACTTCAGGGCTGCTTTTGACTCGGTTAACCGTTCCCTTTTGTGGAGTAAACTGAGGAATATGGCTTGCCCTGAGTCTCTCCTATACTATCTAGAACTTTTGCATACGAACGCTACGGTACAACTGAGACTGGATAATCAAGGCACTGTGACCAACCCATCCCCCAGACCAAAGGTGTAAAGCAGGGCTGTGTGACTGCTCCTACTTTATACAATCTATTTGTATCCGATGCTCCTGAATGCCTACGGGGGATTAACAACTGTCCGCCCAAGATGGGCTCTAGCCATTGTCCTATATTGGCTTACGCGGATGACCTTGTGATCCTGGACCACACCTTTAGTGGGATTTTAAGATCTGCTGAAAAGTTGTGGCGATATGCTGAGGCCAATGAACTTATCATCAACCACAACAAAACAAACCTGTTATTATATACATCAGGAAGGGTGGCTAGGCCACGCATGATGGTGGGTATCATTGAAATCAAATACACCCTTATGTACAAATATCTTGGTGTTGAGTTTGATCACAAGAGAAACTACTCCTCATGAATTCAGGCACGTAGAACCAAAGCTGCCCAACTTACAGCGTTAATATATAAATTCACGCGAGATAGGAGTGGGTTTTCGATATGGGCAGCACGTCAATTGTATATTCAATGTCTTATACCTATGGTTACTTATGGCCTAGATCCCCTTATTAATATGAACTTGGGGTGGCTACAGCTTGTGGAGGGTAAGTTCTGGAGGAAGATTATTGGTCTTCCTCAGTGCATCCCGATAGCTATAATCAGGTAAGAGCAGAGGCGTTGCTAGGGGGTCGGTAAGGGGGCTATAGCCCCTGATCTTTTGGTTGTAGCCCCGGATAGAATCTCAGGAGCTACAACCAAAAGGCTAGCTAGCCCCGAGTCCCAACAGTTCCGACATCAGCGTAGCCCCAGGTCTTTTCCAGACCTAGCAACACCACTGGGTTAGAGTTAGGAATTACCTCTCTTAGAGCTATTGTTCTAAGAAAGAGAGTGGAATTCTATATCAGATTTAACAACAAGCCCGCAAATAGGCTCCTCATGTCTATTAAAGAGAAGGCAGTGGCCGGCAGACAGCATAAACTAGAAGCCCAGATGAATACTCTGCTTGAAGAAATTAGCTGGTCACCTGAGTGGGGTCGGGAAAAAGAGTGCTTATTTCTCAGTTTGCATTAACACTTAAAAGTGTGGGATTGGCAGAGCAACTTTACCTATTTGGAAAACCTGAAAAGCTATAAATTCATTAATCATATACTTTTTACCTTTATGAAGGCTCAGCCTTACTTAAATATTTGCCCATCTGATCAACTGAGGCGATTTATTATACTTTTGCGTTTCAACCACCTGCCCACTCTGGCTGCTAGAGGTCCGGAAATGGGATTAGTTGAAATAGAAAGGTATTGTAGAATATGTGCATTGCCCACATAGTTGGAAACTGCACGTAATTTTCTAACATGATGTTCTGAGATGAGAGTAAATAGTGTTAAATACCTTGGGGAGTTTGTCCACAACCCAGAGTATAGCGAGCAGATAGAATTCTGGAATCAGTGTGTCAACACTCTGAATCCCAAATTGCACTTAGCACTTTTCCAGGTGTGGCGAGAATCCTCCACTTGTATGAATTTGAGCATCAGGGTGGGCCCCTGCATTTAGACGCCTTCCCCTTTAGAACTGTGACTACGAAAGCCAGAGTTATACATGCTGTTCCTAGTACAATTGATGCAAAACTGTATGTATGTACATAGACGATTTTTTAATAAATTAGCTTGCATGAGTTTTGATGGTCTAAGATATCTGTTGCTGCTATTGTTGGATTATTAGTTTTTTATAGTTTTCTAAGATTGGCTGCTGGGTAAGTTTGTCTGTTTTAACTTGTGAGATGATGTGTATATATTGTTTTTTTCCGTTTGGTTCTTATTTTATGTAGATATGTGTAAAGTTTTTTACGTATGCACAAAACTGTATCACATTAATAAATTATTATTAATTATTATTATGTGTGACAATCCCACCAGGTTGTAGCTGAGGCATTCTCTCTTAAGGATAGCCCAAACCAATGGCAACCTATGTTTATATCTGTTATGGCCTGGAAAGGACCTTAGATCAAATTGTCGGGTTGTAATCCTTGTCTCTTATAGTCCAGAGCGAAGGCACAATACCCATCCTTTCTAGTGTGTTTAGCATACACCAGAATAAAAATCAGTGTGGGGGGTGGGAGGGTTGGTAGAAAGAAGTCACATTCGACACACAAAGAACTGCAAGGGAATGGGCAATTTTTCGAGATTGTCTGATGGAGTGGAAAGTGTTAGATTCTATGTGCTTATTCCAGAGAGCAAGAACGCAACCAAGAGGCACTGAAACCTGGGAGAAAAAAGTGAATCAATGGAGATATTCAAGATAAAGGAGAGAGGATGTGGCTAGCATAGCAACAGTTGGTGGAGTAACAGGGAAAATAGACTTTGGAAGAGTGCAACATCCCCGTCATTGATCACATGACAGTAGCCACAGTGGAAAGAGGAAGAACTGGACACAGCTAAGAAGGAGGAGTCCTGCCTAATAAAGAGATACAGCCAGAGTGGTGTGCTCAGCTGAAGTGCCGCCAGGATGCTGAGTAGCAGGACTGTTGAAGAAACAACTATGTAACAGTCCGCTGAAGCATGACCAACATAGAACTGGTGAACGAGGACGAGGGAGCCAGTTCAGGTGCCAGTTGCTGGGAAGAAACAGACCCTGTGAGAGGGTCAGAGAAGAGGAGGCGTGTGTGGGGGATCCGGCAGTGGGGTCACAAAGTTGGCGAGGAGGCCTGGCAGCGAGAAACATGTACCAGGCATAAGATGCTGTGAAGGAACAGAGCTGGTGTGAAGTCCAGCGGGCGATAAGCATGTGTAAGATGCAAGATGCTCTGAGAAAATAGGGTCTATGTGAGTCCTGATAGTGGGAGATGCAGACCTGGTGTGAAGCCCAGAGGGTGATATGCATGTGTAAGATGCAAGATGCTAGCAGGAACAGGTCCAATGTGGAGTCCAGATAGTGAGAGACGTGCGTCAGGCATCAGGTGCAGGGAAGGAAAAGAGCCAGTGAGAAGGCCTGAGGTGAGACCCATATGCAAAGAGGGCACATGTGCAGTGCTTTGAGGCCACCACTAAAATACTGGCCAAAGGTTTCTTTATTTATTTATATTTACATAGAGGGAAGAACAATGTTTTTTGGATCACAAAAGAATTATAAAAATTGGATTTGACGGGCAGCAATGAACTTCTTACATTGGGGTGAGTGAGTGACATTCTGACCAGGTTGTGGAGGGGAGTAAATGACATCGCCAGGGATAATGCATGAGTGGACATACATAGATTAAGGATACTCAACATTAGACATTCTTAAGTGCAGGTAGGCGGTACGGCCAGCAGTGACCATGATGGATGAAGTGCTAGAGTGGAGGCAGATAAAGTGAAGGACAGAAGCAGGTTAGTGGTGATGGAAAATGTTTGATTGAAGGCAGATAAGAGGTAGGTTAAGAGGGTAACTCTGAGGTGAAGTGGTAGGCTTTTAGTTTGGTTTTGAAAAAAACAGTGTTGACTGTTTCTCGGATGTCCAGTGGTAGAAAATTCCATGCAAGTGGAGCAAGAAGAGAGAAAGAGCGGAAGCAAGGAATGTTTTTTCATATCGTGTATAGTTCTCTTCCCCCCCAGAGCTACCTTGGGTTCCAGTTGGGCCGGAGTGTCTAGGACCCCATTGATTTCATTGATACACTTACACCAGAAATCTTGTATGACCTCACATTCCCATATCATGTGAAGAAGGTGCCCCCCACCCTGCAGCATCTCAAACATTCAGCATCCTACCCCCCCCCCATTTCTTCATCGAAGCTCGGGAGTGGTAGGCCTGGTGCAATATTTGATATTGTATAAGCCTGAGTTTGGTGTCTATGCTGATTTCACACAGAAACATCAGTGCCTCCACCCATTCTTCAGATTCCAAAGGGCCCACCACCTTCTCCCACCTCTCCCGCAAGCAGGCTAAGTCCTGGGCCCTGAATGCAGTAATAACTTGGTACAATGTTGATGTGGGTTTCACCAGGATCCTGGCCTGGAGGACATTCACCTCGAGGAGGGAGCATTTAGGAATGTCTGCCAGCTTCTGGAATTGGGCATGGAGGGTGTGTGTTCATTGTACGTATCGGTATATATCTCCAGGGGGAGACCAAACCCCTCTCTTATCGCCTCGAACGTTATCAGATGTCCATCCTGTATGACATCCGCTAAGGTCCATATCCCCCGATCTTCTGAATTGGGAAAATGGCCCATTGTCAGGACCTCAGGGATGTACCTGCTATCCCAGAGGTTGGCCCAGTGTCGTTCGCCTACCCCACCTAAAGTGTTGGAGCGCCTCCACCCACACAGTGCGGATTTGGCGTAGCATGCTGGAGACTACACTGTCCGATCCGTACAGGGCCCGGAGGGGCGATCTCTCGCCCATGCATCTGATCTCATTCCAAATATGTGCCAGTACCGGATTTCCATGAAGCCAGTCGTTCAAGATCCCCGGCTGTGCTGCCCATTAGTAAGCCCTGAGACAGGGTATGCCCAGTCTCCCCTCCCAGTCTGACCATTGAAGCGTTGTCAGGGTGATGCAGGGCTGCTTCCCGCCCCATAGGAGTTTCCGGGGGGTAGATTCCATAGGTAGAAAGCTTGTGGGTTGGAGCGTTCTATAGGACAAACAGGAATCTCGGAAGAGAGAGTATTTTGAAGATGGCAGCCCTCCCCATCAAACTTATCGGGAGGGACTGCCAGTGGGTGACATCTGCTTCAAACCTGCTCACGCCTGGTTGGAGGTTAAGCCGGAGAAATTCATCAGGATTGGGGTCCACCTGTATGCCCAGGTAAACAAAACGCCAGATGGAGATAGAGTAAGGACAGTGCTGCGGGATCGCGTCATCCCCTCCCTGGAGGGGGAAAAATATTGTCTACTGATTGTTAACTTTAAGCCCACAGAACTCCTGATATTCGGTGAGGATTCTCGTCACCGCGGGGCACAAGACCCTAGGGTTGGTCATGTAGATAAGCAGGTCGTCGGCATAGAGCCTTGAATGGTCCGGACATGTCCCCGGGTTCTGTCCCTTCTTTCCAGCCAGGCTAGGGTCTTGCCGACTTTGTCCCCAGTATCATAGATCTGACTGCACATGGTCCAATGAGCCGTCCTGGCATTGTCTAGTGCCAGGTTCTTTAAGGCTTCCAGGGCCGTGATCATCACCTCTTTAGATTCTGGCGTCCCCAAGGCAAGAAACTCCTCCTCAGCATTTGCTGTGGTCTCCTCTTGGTCTGAAAGCTCACTGACTTGTTGCCGACGGTGTACCGCGACAAGAGAAAGGGCCTCCCCCTGGCGCACTGCCTTGTACCCTTCCTGTAGTGTAATGGGACGGGCCACTGAACCCTTGTTTAGGGAAAAGTATTCGGTTGTTGTCTGCGCAAGGCCCTCATTCACCTCAGGGATCCCCAGGTAGTATGCATTAAGTTTCCAGGTGGGTCGGGGTTTGGTTCGGGTCTGTTTTATAGTCATTAGCAGGGGGGAATGGTCCAAAATGCCCCTGGCTAGGTAAGGGGCGGATTTCAGCATGTGTGATGTGTCTTGTGGGACGAAGAAATAATCTATTCGGGACAGGGATTTGTGGGCATTAGAGAAGAAAGAGTATGTAGAGTCTGTGGGGTGTAGAGTGTGCCATGCATCCACCCACCCAAGTGCCGATGCGAAGGATTTAAGCTTGGTTTGGGCGTCAGGGTTCCTGTTACCTACGTGAGTTCTATCCCTAAGCACATCCATTACTTCATTGAACTCTCCCCCAATACCCAGTTATCGGCCTGTTTCCCCATCATCGCCTCCTGCAGGTCGATAAGGAGTTTGAGGGTGAGTTGAATGGGGATTGTACGCTGCCACAATCCCCCAAGAGATCCTCCCGATATTGCCGGTTATCACCACAAGGCGCCCCATCGGGTCAGTATGGAGCCCTCTCAGCTGGAATGGGACCCGTTTATGTATAAGGATCATGGTGCCCCATGACCCACTGGAATATCTTGCATGAAAGGTGGTTGCATAATTGGATCTCCTAAAGAACTTACAGTCCGTGCCCATAAGGTGTGTCTCGTTAAGAAGAGCGATATCGGGTGAGTGCCTGTTCAGGTTTTGGAGTACTAGCCGCTTTTTCACCCCGGAGCCCAACCCGTTAACATTCCATGTGAGTAGGGTTAACTGACAGTCTTGCACCATTGGTATGAGTGGGGTTGTTGCGCTTGCCGTGGGAGGGTGTCCCCCCCGTGTTTCCAGCCTGCGGCCCCAGTGTCCAGTGTTTTCCTATTTCAGCCCATTCCCATTCTGTTTGCTGCAACCTGTCATAACCACCTATAAGGCAAACCAACCCCCCTTCCTGAGTGGTGAGATTGCTTGCATCAAAAACCTTTGCAAATAATGTCTTCCCCTTTCCCCCACCCTCTACTGGCCGCATAACTTGAAAACAAACCATTTTGGGGCATTTACCTCGAAGCTCTCATCATTAGGTGGCGGCCGCCCATGCCAAGCCCCATTGGTCAATTGGTCCGTTGCTGCGCACAGGCCATATTGTGGAGGTGTTCACGCATTCTCTGTGCTTCTCTCCCCAGGGCGCTGTGCCTCCTCCGGTTCTTGGTCCGAGGGAATTGTAGGTGGTGGAGATCGGTCCGTCCTTGGTTTTCCGCCCTTCTGGTCCATTCAGTGATCGTTGCGGCCCGATTCCGTTAAGGATTTGGGTCTCCAACCATTCCCATGCCTCTTTGGGTGTATAGAACAGGTGTGTGGCCCCTTCATGGTGGACCTTCAGCAGCACCGGAAAGAACAGCACATATATGATTGACAACGACTGCAATTTCTTTTTGACAGAGTCAAAGGATTCCCGGCCCATCTGGACCTCTTTAGTGTAGTCTGTGTAAAAGCCAATGCGGTATCCATTGCAGGTGATGGGGCCGGAGGCGCGGGCGATCTGGAGAATGGCGTTGCTATCCCGGAAATTCAGGAGCTGTGCGATGATTGTCCATGGTGGAGCACCAAGGACAGGGCTTTCTGTAGGGATCCTGTGCGCACGCTCTATTGAAAAGAACTTGAAGAGTTTCTTGGGGGAAAAGAGGTGGGCGAGCCAGTCCTCAAGAAAGAGTTCAACACTGGGACCCTCTTCTTTTTCGGGGAATCCGTAGGTTATTCTGGCGCGCATGTCCCTCGCTATTCTCTGCTCGGTATTCGAGTTGGCTGACCTTTTTGGATCATTTTGGAGATTGCGGCCAGTTGCTTCTCCATCTGTCAAACCGTGTCCTCTGTGCTCGAGATTCTTTGCTCCGACTCCCCCACCCTCGATGCTGGGATGCAGAGGTCTTGGCGGAGGAAGGACACTTCTGCAGATAGGCCGCCTATCTTCACTTCTAGGGCCAACCTCAAGTCCCCAATTGCCTTCATGATATCCGTGAGGGAGATGGCTGGATCTTGGGTTTCCTCACTCGATCCTTCGCAGCCTAGGATTTGTGTTGTGGGTTTAGGAGGAACACTGACCGTGAAGAGGTCAAATTTACTTTGTAGGGCCAGCCTTTTGGTCTTCTCTTTGACTATTGTGCTTATCTGCTTGATCTAGTAGGGAGGGGTTCCTTTTTCACCGGTCCTCCTATCGGCCTCCGGGTGGATTCCTATATGCTGGCGGCAGTGCTATGTGTGACACAAGCTGCTCTAGTCCCAAGGAACCGCCAGACTGATTGAGGGTGGGTGCGGAGGAATTAGTACTGCTGCTATGTTGCTTTTCGGATCGGAGTTGGATGTGTCAGTCTCATGGGGAACCAAATACAAGGTGTTCTGTTGTGGAGGTTCCACCTGCTGCTCTTGCAGGGGTCCTGGCTACTCCGGGGTCAGTGCTGTTCTTCTCCCCCTGATGGTAACCCCCCACAGGGGCCTGGGGCCTCCCACAGCACGTGCCAAAATCCAGTCCCTTGGTCAGATATCCGCCTCCCCGTGCTCAAGGCTTGCTCCCGCCCAAACGTCCCCCTGTGTCCCTAGAAAGCGACCTCCTTACCGGGTAAATCTCCCCTGTGCAGGTTCTATCGACTATCTGCTCCGTGGACTACAGGGGCAGTGATGCACCAATCGGGGCCTTGGCAGAGTTGTACCTCAGTTGTTGTTCTGTCCGGGCTGTGTCCGGTTTCTTATTACCTTTAACGAGCCAGGGTGTGAAGAATGCACGGTCAGCAGCGACAGTACCAAGCAGCCTGCAGCGCCGGGGTGTCAGAGGCCTGTGTAATTGTCCCCTCGGGGTTGATGTGCGCAGCCTCACGACACGGTGTCCGGCAGCGCTTTCTGTGTCTTGGGCCAGATGGAGCAATAAGCATTGGTGGGTTTCCTTACCCATGGTATGCCGTGCCTCTGTTACTAGGCCACACAGAGCTGTGAGGCCGTTCATTCTGAGCTCCCTCTCCAGCAGGGCACGTCTCACATCCACATGGACCGGCCTCTCACCCAATTGTCCACATCCCTCCACTTGGGCAGAGGCTGGATCAGGCACCAGTGTTGGCCGCGGAGGGTCTTCCTCTCAATGTGTGCAGGACTCCTTCACCGCAGTGCCCCCAAGGACCCCAGCCTCCACGAGGCACACAGCGGACGTTCCCTAGTCAGCACCGGCCAGCCCCTCTCCACCGGTGCCCGTTCCAGGGAGGATGATCGGGGCAACAACGGCCTGCGCCCGAATTAGTGGTTGCCTGGAGGTGCGCTGGAACATCAAAGGGGCCAAGATGGCACCCGCCGACCCGTCGGCGGGGTCGCTGCTCCATTAAAGGGGTTTTCAGCTCCGATTTCTGCCAGGGTTAAGACTGTTCGGGAGCTAAGCTGTAGAGCTACAATCGGATTAAGTTTCCCCTCGCAGAAATCACTGGGGGTCAGGATATCGTCCCAGGATATCAGCGACTGCAGGGAGCTAGGTCTCTCACGTCTGCATCGGCGCCTTGCGCATGTGCAGTCCGAATATATTATTTGTTGATGGTGGTGTTTTTGTGCTATAGTGGTCCTTGCGCATTAGGATGAGTCCCCCTCCTCGCTTTCCTTCCCCATTTGTGTGGTTGAGTTTGGAAATGGTTTAGATGGCTTCAAGCACTACCACCATGTAGTCGTCAGACAGCCATGTTGTTGTTATGAAGAGTCAATCTGGCCTTAGGTTGTAGATGTCTGTTTTTTAAATTTGGAGATAGAGAAGGTGTTTATGAAAAGACAGTATGGTCCTCTCTCGGAGATGGTTTGTAGTTCCGTGGTGCTGTTATTGTTGGGTTGATCTTTTTGAAAATGTTTTTATTATTATGTATTGGTTTATACAAACCTTATACAAGTCGATCCACATCCTTTATGTTGCCATGAGTGCCCTATACTCATTTTGGGATTCGAGAAAGGGCGTTCAGTGCCTGGCTACCATGCAGAGGCCAGAGCTGAGGTGATCTTTTTTTTTTTGTATTTTTAAAAAAATGTATTTTCAAGATTTTCAATAAACAAAATATACATTACCAAAAGTTCAAACAGAGTATCAAACATAACACTCATTGGTATAATCACTCACAAATTTAGAGTAGTACTCTGTCATGCCTAAAAAACTCCTCAGTTGGTCTTTATTATTTGGTTCAGATATACCCAATATAGTGTTCATTAGTTCTTCTTTGGGACTCATAACCTTGGCGTCAATGGAATGGCCCAAATACGACACTTTGTCACACTTAAACTTGCACTTTTCAATTTTCAAAGTGATTCCACTCTTTTGAATTACTTGCAACACTCCCATCAACTTTGCATCGTGTTCCTCTTCTGTACTGCCAGATATCAAGATGTCATCCTGGAAACAATATACGCCTTCCAGACCTCCAAACATGATTGACATCAGTCTTTGAAAAACTGCCGCAGCAGAAGGAAGGCCAAAAGGCATCCTCTTAAACATAAATGCGCCAACTGGAGTGACAAATGACGTTAAGTGTTTAGAATCATTTTCTAAAGCAATCTGGTGGTAAGCCGAGGATAAGTCTAGTGTGCTGAAAAATTTGGCTGACTTCATGGTTGTCAACAATTCTCCTATATTTGGAAGAGGATGTCTGTCTATCGAGATGTTTTTGTTAAGGTCTCTCAGATCTACACACATCCTTATGGAGCCGTCTGGCTTATTCACCAAGACTATGGGGGCTAACCATTCTCAGCTTTCTATAGGTTCAGTTATATTCTGTTCACATAATCGAGAAAGTTCACTTTTGAGTGCTTCTTTTGTGCCAATGGGAACACTTCTTACCTTGTGTGCTATGGGCATTGCTCCCTTTTTAAGAATTATCCTGTGTTGGAAACCTTCCAGTAGTCCAATCTTCTCATTGAATACTTTGGGGAACTGCCTTGTAAGTGTGGCTTTGATGTCATTGTTATCCTTCAAGACACACAAGATAGGGACTTCTTCCCCTGGATGAATTCTGACAGGTAAAGCTGCTTGTTCCTCCCATCCGACTACAGACGAGCTGTTCTTTGCTATGTACAGTTTACAGTATGTTTCTCTGTCCTGGAAACGTAACTTCACCCAGGTACATACGATAATATCAATAGGGGTTTTACCGTACCCCGTTGCTCTCACTCCAGTGCTTTGTATTTTCTGCATATTGCCAGATAATACTTCAATAAATGTGTTGACATCATTGATGGTATATGGAGACCCTGTGTCCACCATAATGGGTAATGATATTCCATTTATTTGCATGTTTACCCATGGTCCTTTAGTTTTCCCATTTGAAGTGACTGTGAGTATCTGTACGTGCTGTGCATTCTCACTGCTGATGGTCAGCATATTGTCTGGTACAGGATTGTCTTCAATCGCTTTCACCATGTTTCTAGGTGGTCTATTGAAAGAGTATCTGTTAAATCTACCCCCTCTTCCACAAGTATTCCTGCACACCTTGGCAAAATGACCTATGTGGCCGCATTTGTACCATTCTACAGCTGCAGCGGGAAATTCTTTCTCAGTATCGTTGTGTTTATACCAGCTGCATTTCTGACAATGGTTTTGGCTCTGGCTCCTGTATCCAGTATCTCTACCTCTCTTGGAGTTGGCTCTGGAGTTATTAGTGGTCATTCTCTTTATCATTGCTACTAAAGATTCCTCTGTGTCTTCTCTTATATCTTCTTGGACCATCTTGATTTCTTTATCCTCAGTTTTGTCAAATCTTTTTTTAATGAAACGATCTCCAAGTTCCATATCCCTGGCAATCTCTAATGTTTGTTCTAATGATGGGTCCTTAGCTTGCGAAAGTCTTTGTTGTATACGTGGATCAGCCACGTTTAGTACCAGTTGATCCCTCAAATATTCATCATCAATGCCAGTGAATGTGCATGTGGACATGAGTCCCCTGAGAGCTGCAATATAAGCATCTATAGATTCACCCTTTAGTTGACGTTTTGAAAAAAACTTGTATCTTTCTAGCACAACATTAGTTTTATTTCCAAAATGCTTTGCTAATTTTCCTAGCGCGCATTCAAACTTGCGATTGTTGTCGCCACTTCCGCCCTCTGCACCATCAAGACCAGGGAGTGTCCTGAAAATCCTTAAAGCTTCTGCACCAATACAATTTAATAAAGTTGCCTCTTTGAGATCGTCGTTATATTTAGTGCCCCCCACAGCCCTCAGATGTACCTGAAAACCATCAATCGATTGTTCCCATGGGCACATGGGATTCCCTGGAATTGAGAAAAATTGAATCGGTGCTGTAATATGTTGCATGCTGATGGTTGATAGGCTTTTAGAATTGTAATGTCTTCACCTTCACTACACTCCTTTTGGTCCATTCAATTGTATTTGGTTTTATTTAATTATGTTTTTCTTTTGTTTTTTATATTTACTTTGTCTTTGCTTGGGTAACAATGTTTATAGTAAACATCAGTCTCTGGCTCTGAATTCCCACAAATATGTTATATTTTGCCAGTTAGTATCCCTTGTGGGTTTTCCAATACACATGCTGCTTTTGTAAGGGTCAGTACATAATTTGCATGTGCATAGTTTCTTTCACTGTTTTCTTTTGTTCCGTGAAATGGTTTCTGTGGTTACCTGTACGGATTCACGTTGTTTCAAGAAAATGGCAGTCACATTGTGGCACGCTTTTATGTCCTTTCCTCTAGTGGTCGTTGCCGTTGAAGGAGCTTCCATTTTTTCATATAATGCAGAGCGCTCGTGCTGCGTTATGTTGTACGATACAGGCTTTTCCCAATACACTTTTGCGAGCGGCTTACTCTGTGTCCCTTCTTCAAAGATCCGTCAGTATATTGGTGCCCCTTGCTGCATCAATAGTAGTCTTCTTCGCTCTGCAACCGTCGGAGGATGCCCGCTCGTCTCATCGGGCCGCGCAATCACTTGTATCCAGCTGAAATGCTGAATAGAACTTCGGGGGCTCAGCCTCTAGAAGGTACCTCGTTGCCAAATGTTGTAAAAAGGCTATGGAGGTATGTAATATTTTTAAGATGGTTTATTCTATGAGCCCCCAGAGCCTCATGCTACCGGGCAACCTCGCACATCAGAATGGTTCTGGAATGGCTACATTCCAGAGCCATGTTTTACAATACATTCCATAATACGTGTAATGCGTGTCTAAATGTGAAACTACTCTAACAGCTGCTGTGCTCATTTGGCAAGTAATTGGGTCTGGAGTCTCTACTCTTCTATACTGCTGTAGCCTGTCTAGGCTTTTCGCAGCAGCTGGCCTTCTTCTTTTCTGCTCCGCCCTTCTGGGGTTCTTGGCTTGGCTGTGAGGGGGTTTCCTTGGTGTCTCCTTTGTGGGTTCCAGGTTTCTTCTTGGTTATTTTGGTTTCTGTTGGGTTTTGAAGCTATCCCGCTGCGTGCCTTTGCTCCTTCTTCTGCTGGGGTGAGCATGCGCAAGGTTTCCTTTGGGAGCTATTGGATATGCCTGCTGCCTGGCTCCCTCAAATTTTGCAGGCAATCCTGGTTTTCTACTGACTTTGGTGATAGCCTGTATTTGTCGATGCTCAGGCGTCTCTACTGGTTCTCCCCTCTACGGGCCTTTAAAGCATTTTGGTCCCCCTTTCCAGGGCAGCTGCTCTCTTGCTCTCTTGAACCTTGCTGGCGGGTTACCCGGGTGGGTACTGATAGTGCTGTCACTTAGGGCGATCTGCTGAGCCCCGAATCTGTGCTTCCCACCCCGGGCTTGGTACGCTATCGAGGCAGTGCTGCCCAGACCCTTATAAGTGCTCTTGGCAGTTACTGCCCGCCCTGGGTCTGCGGTGATATCGTCCTTTCCCTGCTGTGGCTGAGCCTTCACTTAATGACTGTGTGTCCCAAAGGTGCGCTTTGGTTCGTTCTCAGGGGCCTGCCCCCTCCGCTTCCATTCCCTACTGGGTATGGTCTGTAATTTTCTGCGCAGGAGCGCGGAGTTGGCGGGGGGGCACTTCTTACCTTCTCTCCTTATATTGCTTTGACTCCGATGGGGCCCCTACGCCCTTGTGTTCCTCGAGGTGTCCTGGAGGCCGTCGGTCCGGGCTTCCGCTGCCCCACTGCAAATCCGCTGCTGATGCGATCAGGGGGAACACTCTGGGTCCCAGGCAATTATCACTTGTGGGCTTCTCCCAAGTTCATCCCGGTGTCTGGGGGCAGGTCGCTCCTTCCTTTCCTATCTTTCTGGCCGGTGTAATCCAGTGACGACTTCCTTGCACTAGCCCTGTGCGCTGCACTTTCTGTCAGTTTCTCTCCCTCGACCCCCTCTGGTCTCGCCAACCCAAGCGGGGCCGGGTGCAGTACGTGCGTTCAGAGGGCTTGCTGGGACTCTCTCCTTCCTCCTGGTCCCCTTCGCGTTCCTTCTCTCGGGCGAGGGTGGCAGGCTTTTCGCTGGGCTCTCGCCACTGGGGTTGCGGGGATCTGGCCTGGGTGATTGGGGTGCCGGATCATCTTCAGGGCCCTATCCGCACCACGTACCCCGCCTCTGTTGCCTCTGCCCACTACGCCCTGAGTGTCCCCTTTTCGTTGCCTGGGGGCTATTCACCACAGACCTCACCTCAGGCCCGATGGCGGCTCGTTTCTCTCTGGGGTGCCGTTACTTCTCTGGGCGGGGTCTTTCCAGTAGCTCCCCGCCGTTATGCTTACGGCTAGCGTGTTGGCGCTCTTCTACTACAGGCTTCTGCTTTCCTGCCTGATGAGGAAGGGGGCGACCTCTCATCCTCCGCGGATTCTCCTTTGAATCGAGCCTTGGATCGTTTCTCTGTGCATTAGCAATTGCTTCCTCGTTTTACCACCCCACCTGTGTTATTTACGTTTCGGTGAAGAGTCAGGAAACGCTCTTTCTCATCTCTTTAATATCCGTTGGGTCAGGAGCTGTGGATCAGGCAGCCATCGCCGTCCGCGCCCCATAGTGGGACTGACTAATGTTTACCCTCCAAACCCGTTTCAAGTCCCACTATGGGATCTAAACTTGGCATTAAACTACTTGATGGGAGCTCCTTTCGAGCCTCTACATTCTTGTCCATTAAGACCTCTAACACAGAAAACTGTCTTAGTGGCAATAACATCAACCCAAAGGGTGAGTGAGCTACAGGCGTTTATCCTGCAAGCCTACTCATACTGTCGTACTAAAAGTGGAGCCTACTTTTCTCCCCAAAATTGTTTCCGAGTTTTATATTACTCAGAAAATAACGTTGCCATCTTTTTATCCTCCTCCACATTCGGAGAAGGAAGAAGAAAAACTTCACAGGCTTGACCCTAGACGTGCACTGAGCTTTAACATCTCCAGATGCCAAAATTGCGACTGGATGACCAGTTATTTGTGGGCTATTCAGGTCACAAATTGGGACTGGCCATTACCAAGCAAACTATATCCAGATGGATTATACTAACAATATCAGAATGTTACAAACTGGCAGGTAAAGACCCTCCAGAACATCTAAGAGCTCATTCGACCAGGGGCATTGCAACTTTGTCTGTCTTGCCAAGGGGAGTTCCGATAAAAGATATATGTGCAGCTGTCACATGGTTGTCTCTGCACACCTTTACTAAACATTACAGTTTAGACTCCTCCTCGGGCCAGGATTCTGCTTTTGGAAAAGCAGTGTTGCACTCAGTGCCTTCAGCTGTGCTCCCATGGGCTTTTGCTAATTTGTTATGGGGAAACTGACACGTCCTTCAGGCTGTCAGTACTCAGAAGCTATTTCCCTTAGTCGTTGACTTTGCTGTCATTTCTTGGTAACTTTTCATCTGTGTGCGAAGTACCTCACTGTACCGCACACAGGGGTCTTTTCATTTTATGGCCCTAGATACCCTCTAAGGATTTTTTGGTGGTTATACAAATGTGCCTAGGAAGAACTTGTGGCAGCAATTTACTTTAATGGTATTTTTACTTCTTTTATTGTACCATACCGCGTTTATCGCGTTTGGTCCCTGACAGTGGCCAGTGCTGAAAATGGCCATGCAAAAAAGTCTTTTTGTTCTGTCTTTGGGCCATCTTGTTCCTTACCCTGCCTCCATTTCGAGCTGACCCGGGAATCCCTTATTTGGGCATACAGCCTCCTGGGAAAACCGCAACATTCGTGGGCTCCTGCATGTCATGTGTGCTAGTGCCCAGGAAGCGGACTGGGACAGTCTGGTCCCAATCCACACTACTGGTGCCAGTATGTCTGTTGTGCCTGAATGACTGGGACTATTGTGGTCAGTGATTGGCCCACGCCTGGCATGCATGCAAGAGAGCAGATCTTCCTATGGGTATGCCAGATTTGAGCGCAAAACGAATCTTGGATAATAGAAGGGGCTCTGCATCCATTCCTGGTCGATCAACTGAAGTTCATACTGAACTACAGAAGGAGCCAAGTAACCTGAAACGCTGAAGCAGACTGGTAGAACCGCTGGAAACGCACTGGAAGGTTTGGCACCCTCAGCCCACTGCTGTCCCGTCGGACCCCTGCTTTTGTCCTCCATCTTAGAAGGCCCTCAAGGGCGCTCTGACCCTTTGGAGTAGTGGGAACAACTACTCTCTGCGCCTCCCGATTACCGGCCAAAAGAGCCTTCTCAGAAGTGTTCCTGGGCCGTTCAGTGAACGGACCAGCTCTAACCGGGGTATCGCATAGGAGTGCCGCCGTCCTGAGTTGTGACTCGAGACTTGGGAATCACTAGCTTGTGGTCCTCGGCCCTCTCCCGCCAAATAGTGTAGTCCTAGCTGCTCTGGGTTGCAAATTAGAAGAGTGCGCCACACCGTGCCTGCCTACCCTCCTGTGCCCTGAAGCCTGCTGCACTGGAATTTTCTTCCTCTCTTCTTCATGAGCTGAGAAAAGGCTAATGTCCCATCACGGATGATCATCCTGTCCTGCAGCTGCTGAAAGCGGGAGCGCCGATACATTTTCACGCACGAGAATCCATTAAAAGATACTCACTTGGCTGGGCTAGCCTGCACTCCCTAGCTATTCCTGATCATCGAAAGTTGCTCTACCTGCAAGGGTAGACCCTCATCGAATAGTGGGACTTCATTCTTCATCACCTGAATCCTCTTCCTGAACTTCTACAGCCTCCTGAAGAGGTACTGTTTTCGCTCCTGACACACGACCACGCGTTGTAAGCGCACTACTGTACTTTTGAGCACAAGCCTCCCTAGTTCATAGGGCTGGACTGCTTAAGTTAGGGTGTTGATCCTGAAGACTGCCTAATGCTATATTTGTGTTAACCCCCTTCTGTTACTGGTTGTGGCTGGTTCTCGCCTTTACTGCATTAGGCTAAAAGTGATTGTATATATGTTAACTAGTAATACACTTGTGTGGTACCTGTTTCCTTTTACTCTGGCTATTTGTGTGATTATAAGGCCTATTAGAAATGTATATGTATTTTTGATATACCCCTGTCTGCTTGGAGAAACATGATCTGCAGGGAGTTGGAGATAGACGAGCGAAGGACTCTATCAGGGGGGTATTTAGGAAGAGAGAGTTGAATGTAGCGAGGTCCCATGCCCTTGTGGATAATGCAGAGGGTCTTGAATTTGATCCTTGCAACCGCCGGGAGTCAGTGAAGAGATTTTGGGGCTGGAGATATGTGGTCCCTGGGCTTGAGGCCAAGGATAAGTCTCACAGTCCTATTCTGGATTAGTTGAAGAGGGCCGAGTGAGGAGAGAGGCAGATTAAGGAAAAGGCTATTCCAATAATCAAGCCTAGAGAGAACCAGAGCTCTGGAGACATTGAGTTTCTGGGGGAAGGTGAGGAAAGGGAGAATGCTTCTGAGGAGGTAAAGCTGGTAATGAGGCTTCTTGGCAAGCTAAGCAATATGTGGAGAGAAGGAGATAGAGGAGTTTAAGATGCCACCCACATTGTCTGCCTCCCAGGAGGGAGAGGGGAGGGGGCCCAAGGAGTGCAGTTAGAGTGTAGACAGGAAGGAAGGAGTGGGGGTCCCAATGAGCTGGATCTCAGTAATACTGGCATTAAGGCAGAGATTATTAGCAGCGCACCATGCCTGAATAGCAGTCAGACAGTTGGGAATGAGGGAGGAGGGAGAGGAGAAAGAGAAGGAACGTTTAAAGGAGAGCTGTGTGTCCTGTACTTGCCTATTTAAATGTCAATACGCAGTTCAATAAATGTCAAAAGGCAGTTCACAAGAATATTCTCCTTATGATTCTCCTATGCATCCCACCAACCTGGCACACTCCTAGTGGCCAAGCATAGGATTTATTTGCACAATGTATTCTTCACTTATTTTGGGTGCAGATCCTAGACTCGCAGTATTTCCAAACTGGTTTCTTTCTTGCCAGGACAATGTCCTCTCATGGACTGTTCATCTTTTGGGTGCAAGTTCCAGACTTGCACTATAACTCCTTGGTGCACTCTCCTGCGAAGCAGTTACCTTTTCATGAACTTCTTATTTGGGTACAGGTCCCAGACTTGCAGTGTTCAAATCAGCTTGGTATACTCTCCCTTCAAGCCTTTGTCCTCTCAAGCCCTGTCCCTCTTTGGGTGCGATTCTCAGACTCGTAATATGCACAGTTGCTTTGTTTACTCTCCTGCCAGTCAACAGTCCCAATGTGGACTTTCTCTGTTTTGGTTTGTTTCCGTTTCTCATATGGGTGCGTGTCCCAGACTTGCACTTAATTCCCAGGTTCCCAGGCCCTCTTGATCCGGCTTCTACCTTCACCCTCTTCCTCCCCCGGTCCTCCAGCACCTCATTGGTAACTTGCATACCTGTTTGCTTCTCTCTTGTAGGCACCAGCGTTTCCTGAGCAGCTGCTGTGTCTCTGGAGGCTACGGTCGCATTTGGGTATTTGTCACGGTTGTAGCAGCATTTCTAACGTCTCCTTCTCCCTGGTGGTGCTCTCTCCTGATTGGATGCTTCAGCGGCACTCTGGAAGACTGGAGGTTCCACACAGCAGCAATGCGAGCAGTCAGCCTGTGGGACCTCGCTCGCGTTCTGCTCCTCTGTTCTCGGCTTCCTTCGTGCTGGCTCTCGTTCCTTTCGCCGCTGCACTGCTCACCGTTTCCCCCCTCTTCGGAACGCTCTCCTGATGCATCTCAGCTGTCAGATGTTTAAACTTCCACATTGGAAAAGGGAGTCGCTTTGGGCAAATCACACTCATTGAAGAGATAGAGCGCTCACTCTGCTTCTCCAGAGTGATTGTTGGACCCCTGATCATCATCTTCTTCTCAGTACATGGCATAGTCAGATGTAATATACTGTGCATTTCCTAAGGTTTGAATCTTGTCAAGTCTATTATGTTGACTAACTTGACAATAACATATGTTGGCCTTATCGATAGAAGGTAGGGGAGGATTGAACATTAGAGAAGGGTTTAGATGTAGTAACGCGGGGGCATACTGTGTTCTCTGAACATGGTCATCCCTAATTCCATAAGGTGGTTAGTCCCCATGGGATCCTCCCTCGGTGCACCACCTCCAGGAGGGGGACTATTAAACTGTGAAGGCACCGCCCAAGCCCCATTGGAAAGGTCTCCTCCTAGGGGAGAAGGGACGACATCCTCAGATTTGTCACACTGTGCAATGGTTTGATAAGAGAAGATAGTTCAATTCTTTCAACAATAAAATAAACTTTGAATAAAACTAAGAAAAGCTACAGTATGAGTAAAATTAGAGGGGCTTCTCACACCCCTAGAGACATCTTTCAGTTTCCACAACTAGACAAATCATGGCTTGTAGGGGGAGGGAATTCAGGAGCAATTGCGCCATGACTTCCACAGTGGCCATCTTTCTCAACCTTTCTCTCCAGTGAGAACTCTCTATCTCTTCTTCTCTCTCCCTCCCTCCATTCCACCCTCTTTATCTCTTGCTGTTTCTCCTCCCGCCTTTGTCTCTCTATCTCCTGCCCCACTCACTCTCTATCTCTCTGTCTCTCTCTCCCCATCTCCATATTCCTGTCCCCTGTTCCACCCTCTGACATACTCTCTCACCTCCCTTTCCTTGTCCCTCTGCATCTCACACTCCATTCACTCTTGCGCCTGTTATAAATTCTGGTCTACCTTTTTGGTTGGAGACCTCTCCCTCTGGGCACCGGATACAGCTGTAGCAGCAGATTTGTTTTCCATCTGAAGTTAGTTTCCGGTATCCAGGATCACAGGGTTCACTGCATCTGGACTGCGGTGGAGTCTGATGGAAAGAAATACCACAATTAGTGAGTTAGTTCACTGGAAGTGTAAGGAGATTGTTTCCCATTACCAAAGTCATTATATCACAGTCAGAATTGGGACACAAGGGGACATATTACGGAAACGCTGCACCAGTGAAAGTGCAATTACCACTAAGACAAAAATTGCCAAAGTGCAAAAAGCATATTCTTTCGATGCATTTTTGCACTTTGCACTAGTGCAAGAATATGTTTTTTGTATTTCTGCATTTTATGTCCTAATGCTCATTTTTATTTGCCCTGGTGCAAAACTTCTATACAAAACAAAAGAGGTGATGGCTGAAAAGTTTAGATGCGATCTTAAACTGTGACATAGCTCTGGGCAACCCTCCAGACCATAATTGTTCTTCAGCATGTCAAGCCTTTACAGAAAGGGAAAAGACCATGTGCAAATCAGGCTCAGTGCCACCTCAAAAGGGGCAGACCAACCCTGGTGGATTGATGAACACTTTATTAGTAAAGCTTTAGAAGAAACACAACCAATGACAACACAAGGCTTCGGCGCAAGTGACCCACCTCCCTCCTATGTCCAGGTCTATTATACAAACAGGCATACATGAGTTTCAATGGAAGGGGCGTAGTCTCGGCCTGGCAAGGTCACATCTTGCAATTTTGTTGATGACCGATAACAAACCCTCATTATACAGCCTTTCAAGCTGCACTCTGCAGTGCTTGTTAGTATTATCAGTAAAACAGCATAGCATAATACATTTTTTCAAGGGTGAATATACTCCCCAGAACTTTGCACCTGCTTCGAGGCAGGCGAGAGACCTTGTAAAATGATGACATCCACCAGCTAAAGCTGCCTTTCAGTAAAAAGCTAGAGCAGAGAACACGCTTAGCTATGCCAAAAAGGCCAGAAGCGTGAGCACTAAAGGCAAGCATTCTTCAGCGGTGGGTGTATGAATTTCTGTTGTAAGGCCCTATAGGTGTGGGGGTTTGAGTGCTACTATCGCGCTTTGGGTCCCATGCTATACTGAGATCCCCTAACAGTAGTATGTCCCCTTCCACAAACTCTTCCAGCAGCCAAAGGGTGGATTTCAAAAAGCCTTCCTGACCTGTGTTGGGGACATATAATGTGGCCACCGTCAACTTGTTAACACCCAGTTGAAAAATGGAGAATATATATCAGCCCTCCTTGTAGATCTGGGAGCGTAGTGCTTTAATTAAAGTTCCCCTCCTAAAGGCTGTAAGCACACCTGCCACCTTCCCCTCAGCATTTGCCTGCAAGATTAATGGATACTGACGCGAGTGGAGTTTACCTCTCTCCACCCTCCGTATATATGTGTCTCTTGGAGTGCCACCAAGTCCGGTTGGTGGTGCCCCAATAGTCCTGGTACCTTAATTAGTTTCTGTGAGGTATTAAGCCCCCTAACATTCAATGATAAACACCTGAATTAAATCTATGTGGCTTTGTCTTCAGTGGGGTCGCTATATGAGCATGTCTGACTTACATCACATTTTCATACTGCTACTGCTCCCCGAGTTGCCCCCCCCCCCATGGTTGACCTCTTTCCCCCATCCCCTTTCCCCTCCCTTTTCTGCAGCTTACCCCAAACTCTTCCACTGAATGTTCCCTGGTTTGAGACACAGAACCTAGTGTTACCCGGGATACAAACCCCCGGCTGTGGGTCACCTGCTTACCCAGGGGTTTAGAGAATCGGTAGAGGAGAAACAACCTCTGGTTCTTTGGGGTTTTCGGAAAAGGAGGCGGAGACACAAAGAGATCTCAGGCGAATGATACACAAGATTATAAAACCTCTCTTCCAAGATGATTCGATTGACGAGACAAAAATAGAGAGGATCCACCGAGCTGGCGGGCATGAATCCACCACTACCCGGAAAGGCTCAAAATTCTGGAGAATACGAAGAGCAGGGCAGCGGTGATGATTTGCACGGCGAAGGTTACTATTTTCCAGGATCTCTCTTCACTGACTCTTTCAGAGAGTTGAGTTTGGGGGCCATGCGTATAGTCATCTTTTCAACAACAGAACTTCAGAAGGCTACAGAATTGAACCAAAATTCACACAGGTACATTATTCCTCTAGGAGTACAAATAAATAAGAATGCTGGAAATTAGTCTATAGAAGAACTGAAATTATTTCATGAACTTTATGAACTTAATTGAACTAATTTGTCAAAGCAAATTCAATACAGATTTTCAACAACATTTAAGTCAAGAATCTACCAAAAGGTTTATGAACTTTGCAGTATTATAATAAAATTTGAAGACTTAAGAAAAGTATATTACTAAAATTAATGCCAATCAGCCATCAAGCATAGGCAGCAGGTAAAAGAGAAAATAGTTTAAAATCTTATCAATATAAGTAGACTATATTCAGTATAGAGTAAAATTAACCCATATATCCTTGTGTTTAGATTTTCACAGACACAGCATACTGAGGAAAATAAATCTATCCAGTCCCAGAGAATAACAATCTACTTAGTCTGAATATCTGGGAACCAGTGTGCCAGGAACCAGGGAGCCAGTGTCTTGAGAGCCAGTGAAGATCTGCATTTGTTATTTTATCCTCTATTCCCCTTTCCCCTTGGGTTTGCCGGTTTGGTAATTTTATTAATTAAGGATTGTTGAGCTGGCATACCAAGGGGGTCTGGTGGGCCAGCATCACTCCTGCAAGAAGATTCAAGACAGAGACATGACAGGCTGTGCCTCCCCCTGACAAAGTGGCTAAGCGGTAAAGGAGTGTGCTACAGATGGGAATGCCCGTTCTCCATATCCTTTGAGCTGGATGGGCAGAGACACAGGCTCGTTACTGAACAGGAAATACGTAGAGCCTCAAGGGAACTTCTAGCGGAGGAAGGAAGGCACAGCGCCGGGCCCACAGGAAGAGAACAATGGCGACAGAGGGTGGCGTATTAAGGGTCCGAGGAGTAAAAGAATCCTGGACTCTAGGAAGTTTATGAAGCTGAACTCGACCCCTCCCAATACATCCTGTATGGGCCTGCACACTGTGCACGAAATGTAATCTAAAAGTCAACTTGTGGGGTTGGGGGAATGTTCAAGGTGTGTGATTCTATGGGGGAATGTAGTGGTCCTGGGGCTGGGGTGGGGGCAACCGAGTAAGTTGTTCTGTGGGAAGGCCTGGGGTTCTGGCTTGTTTGATGGTTCGGACTCACCTGGTGATGGTAACTGGGAGGGGCCGGGCGCTGTGGTGGGGAGGCGTGAGGGGGCAAGAGAGAAGGGACAGGGGGTTCAGGGACCTAGTTCTTATACAAACGTTCATGTTTTGTTCATCGTTGGAGTGGACTTGTCAGTCGAGGGGGCAGAGTGCTTTTATTCTGAGGGTCATGTTGGTCAGTGGATTTGATTATGGCTGATGGAGTCAGGGCTGCGATGGGGGACAGTCTATAAGTGTTTTACATTGAACATTAAGGGGCTTAACTCCCCTATCAAGAGGTCTCTGGTCGGCAGGCAATTCAAAAGGTCAGGTACTGACAATCTGTTCCTCCAAGAAACCCGATACCAGAAAGGGGAAGAAAGGAGGATCCCTTCTGGGCATATTGGAAGGGAATATTGTGGTTCTAGTATTGTCAGAAAGGCAGGGGTAGGGATTCGGGTTCGGAAAGGCCTACTGGTGGAAGTAACCAAGGTCTGGTTGGATGCAGAAGGGATATCTGTTCTGATCTCTGGCCTGCTCAAGAAAATAAAGGTCACCTTTGCAACGATGTATGCCCTGAATCAGGATCAGAAGAGATTTCTGCAAAGAACCCTAGAGAAAATCATGAATGATACCCAGGATATCTTATTCTTGGTGGGCATTTCAATGCTTGGATGGACACGAGCCTGGAGAGGCAGCCCAGACAGGTGGGAGACCAGGAACCCCAGACACAAGGGGATGCAGCATTGGGAATAGCCATGGAATTGTACAGTCTTAGGGACATATGGAGGCACCTCCACCCGCAGGAGAGGGATTCACTTTCTATTCTGCACCACATGGCACTCTCTGTATGTCACCAGGGATCTGTAGGGAGTCTGGGATCCACCTGATCTCCTGGTCCGACAATGATATGATGTCTGTGGACATCGACTGGGGAGGCCTGTACCCAAGAAACTCTAAGTGGAGGCGTAACGACTGAATGTGGAAGGACCAGGTCTTCAGAGAACACTTCGAGAATAGCATTAAAGAATTCTTTGCCATCAATGACAAGGGTGAAGTGAGAAGGAGGATGGTATGGGACGCGGCAAAGGCTACATGGAGGGGCTTGCTGATCAGGGAGGGGGCCCACAAGAAGAGGGAACGTACGTTAATAGAAAAATTACTCAGCGACAAAATAAGCACACTGGAGAGGTGGGCTCAGTCCACTCCCGTGGAAAGAGAAGACTGTATTCTGGAAGCAAGGGGTCTGAGGGAGGAGTTGAAATTGCTGGAGGAGTGGAAGGTACTTTGAACCTACTGTTTCTAAAACAGAAATTCTATGAGAAAGGAGATGAAGCCAACACTCTTCTCACCGCAAGGCTGAGGGGACAGAGGGCAGATAGATGGGTCACGGAAGTGGAGGGTGAGAGGGAAAATAGTGAGAATACAGTGAAGGGGATCCAGGAGGGATTTGCCTCATTTTATGAGGCTCTATATAGGAGTGACGGGAAGGCCACCACTGGGGAGATTGCTGCATACCTTGAGGGGGCCCCCCTGCCATCCACATCGGAGGTGGATTCAGAGGTGCTGGATGCCCCAATTTCGAGTGAGGAAATTCAGAAGGCTATAGGATGCCTACGGCCCGAAAAGGCACTGGATGAGGACGGTTTCACCCGAGGCATTTATAAAACCTTCTCACCGGTCCTCCTCCCCTTCTTGACACTACTTTTCTATTATATCCTAGACACAGGGAGGGATTTGTTCATGCCCTAATTTCTGTGATACCAAAGGAGGGCAGGGACCCTAGATCATGTGGGTCGTACCGCCCAATTTCGCTCCTTAATATAGACTCGAAGATTTATGCTAGGGTCCAGGCTGCAAGACTGGAGGGACATCTCTCGAAACTTGTACACTCAGACCAAGTGGCCTTTGTGAGTGGGCGCCAAGGTGCAAACACTATGAGAAAAACACTCATTTGATTAATGAGGCCCAGGCTATGAAGTGTGATTGCACAATCCTTTCTGTGGATGCAGAAAAGGGCTTTGACAGGGTGGAGTGGGACTTCCTGGAGACGGTCCTAACCAAACTGGGGCTGGGTTAGAGACTCCTAATCGGTATTAGGGAAATCTTCCTCCCCGAGGGCCTGCGTGGCAGTTAACAGGGGATACACAAGATGGTTCCACCTGGGGAGGGGGACAAGGCAGGGTGCCTGCTTTCCCCCGCGCTCTTTGTGCTGTCGCCGTAACCGCTGGCCCAGAGACTGAGACATGACCCGTGGGTTGAGGGGTTTATCGTGGGAGGGTTGACCTATACATTGGGCCTATATGCAGATGACATGCTCTTACACGTGGTGAACCCGTTTACCTCTGTCACGGCGGCTGTGGATGTGATTGGTCAATACGGACGCTTGGCAGGGTTCAAAATAAACACAGGCAAGTCAGTCCTTTTCCCCTTAGATAAAAGGCGCAATGAGAGGGGGGGCGGTTTTCTCTCTTGGGCATGAAGGTGAGCATGGGGACACTAAGGTACCTGGGCATTAATGTCACGAGGGAGCTAAAGGATCTCTATGAGGCAAACTTCCTCCCGCTGACCAAAGAATTGGAAAAAGACCTGGCGAAATGGAGTAAATTGACCGTATCACGGATAGGTAGATTGAATGCAATTAAAATGGTGGTTCTCACTAGGTTTTTGTATTAATTTCAAATGCTCCCAATACAGATTCATGACTCTTTCTTCAGAGTGACAAAATGTACTCTCACACGATTGATCTAGCAAGGGAAGAAACCTTGGGTATCCCGGACATACAGATATACTATAAAGTGACTCCGCTTAGGATCCTAATCCCACACGTCAGACAATGGGGAGATTCGCAGTGGGTGGGGCTCGATAACTTTAATCTAAAACCGGTGTCGGTCGGAGAATGACTTTCTGGTTACTATCTGGAGCATTTGTCACCCAGGAGCCGGGATGAGAGACGTCGAAGTGTGGCCCTCTCCATTGGGGCATCTCTGGGTACCGGGTATCAGAGACACCATTCCGCACCTTGAGAGGTTCCAGGCTTCGTATAAGGCGGGTTTAGAAAGGGTTGGACAAATGTGGAGAGAAGGCAGGTTTATTATGTTACAGGAGTTGGAAGAGACCCTCGGGTTGGCCAAGCTATCCGTCTTCTCATATCTACAATTGAAGTGCGCCCTTACAAGGGAGAACTGGAAAGAGAAAATTCAGAGGGAACTCACCCCATTCGAGAAGATCCTAGATTCCGCTCTGGGCACAAGGGGACTCGTTGGTGCACTATACGGGGCCCTGGTGGATAGGAGAAAGGGATCCTCAGACAGGTTGAGACAGATATGGGAGGCAGACCTAAAATTGGACCTTTCGCCCCAGACATGGCAGAGAATGTGCCGGGGAGCCTCCTGGGCCTCAATCTCATGGCAGTACAAACTCCATGCCATCAAACTGTTGCAGAGATGGCAGTATGACCCGGTCAGGTTGGCTAAAATGTTCCAAAGCATGAGCCCTAGGTGCTGGCATGGGTGGGGTTTGAGAGCCAACTATTGGCACATGTGGTGGGGTTGTGTTGTGGCCCAGGCCTACTGGGATGAGGTTCTTGCCTGGATCAGGGACTTGGATGGGATACAGAGATGTAAAACACCAATGTTGATATTGTTTAGGCTATAGGAGTAGGATGGGTTGTATATAAGATTGCCGAAAATGGTGCACAGTCTGCTTTTGGCTGGGTGGGCTTGCCTGGCCACACAGTGGAAGAGGGAACTCCCCCTGAGTAAGAAAGAATGGGTTAAGAACCTATACTTGATGGAACGCCTGACAGCAACAATACATTACATGGTGACTATGGGTCAGTGCAAACTGAATGGGCTGGCTTCCGTGAAAAGCACACCTAACAGGCTGGTTATTCAGCGCAGCGATGTGAGAGGAGATGTGGCCCCCCGGCCTTCTTAACAAGAGGGTTAGCCCACACGGACTGAACTCCATACCTATTTTGTGGACACATGATCCCCCAAGAAGAGTTATGCAGTTTAAGTGAACATTTTAGAGATTGTTGCACTGTTAAGCGGGTTATGGAGCGGGGTGGGATTAGGCAGGGGAGGGCATGGGAGGTAAAGTTGAAATGGCAATGTTGGAGGTCTTTGGTTGTGATTTCTTGGATGTGGTCTGAAGATATTATTGTTTTACCATTCATCTGTTATTTTTCTTGAAAACTCAATAAAAACTGAAGTTTAAAAAAAGAAAAGAGGCAGCGAATTTGGCTTGGATGTCCTGGAAGCTCTTGGCAAAGTCTTATTTGGTGCTGCCATATCTCAGTCTGCAATGGATGGGGGCGAGAGGAGTATTTGTTCCCCTTGGGACGTGGGTGGGACGATCTCCGGATTCTTTACTAGGAACCTCTCCAGTGGATTGAGTTGTTTGGGATCTGCTTCTTCCTACCCCCTGGCATGTGCGTGCAACCCTTACTCATACACAAGTTCCTCTATCTGCCCGATGGCCACTTAAATTTCAGGTCCTGGTGGCAAAGCCTCTTTTCCACAAACTAATGACCCTGCCAACTGGGCCCGCAGACTGTCATCGGCTTTTCTTTTTAAAATATGTTTATTTTAAACCATTCCAAGGTGATAAATGACAAACATTTCAAAAAGAAGCAATATCCACATGCAAATATCCCCCAGTTTTCCCCTCCTGTCCATTGAGGATAGACCGTGTCTCATCTATTCAAGTCCTCTATATCAGTCCCGGCCCCTCTTCCCCTCGGGGGACCCCTTCAGCGCCAAGGATTCTCTGAGCCTCCCAGAGTTTGTAGGTTAATGTGGGGAAGTCCTTGTCGTATTCCAGGAATGGAGCCCAAATGTTTAGAAAATGATGTAGGAGTCTAGCTGTAGCTGCTATCACTTTCTCTGCAATCAGGATATCCCACATCTTCCCCCACCACAGAATCATGATGGGTCCCTCAGCTGATTTCCAGGTGCGGGCCACCACGATTTTCCCTGTCAAGAGGCATTGAGTTATCAACTTGGCTTTCCTTCCTGATCTGGGGTAAACCCCCGGAATTGGGGACCCCAGGAGAACAGGTTCGTGCTCCAGTGGGATCACTACAGGGTAATGTTTTCGATGGTGGTTAGGCAATGTTTCCAGAATTGCTTTACCTTGGGGCATAACCACCACATGTGGAAAAAGGAGCCCGGCTGACCACAGTGTCTCCAGCAGGAGGGATCAAGCACCCGATTCATGTAGTGGAGCCTAAGAGGGGGATAATACCAGCGCAGTAGTATTTTATATGCACATTCTCTGTTTGTGATGCAGGGGGACGAAGAGTATGTTCTCGTCAATATGTCCACCCATTCCTGATCCTCTATGTGGCGTCCCAAGTCTGCCTCCCACTGTGCCATGTATGGAGCCTTTGAGGAGAGGAAGTCCACCTGTAGGCATTTGTATAGGGTGGTAGTTCTCCCCCACACCAGAGGATCCTGTAGGGTCAGTTCGAGGGCAGTGGGGTGCGTGTCGCGGCTTGGAGTGTTAGGGCATGGGAACACCAGTGACGGAGTTGGATGTAGGGAAATCTGCCTGTCTCCTTGAGATGATAAGCCTCCTTACATTGCTCAAAGGTGCGGGTATGCCCCCCACAAAAAGCTGGCCCAAGGTTACTAGACCTCCCGTGATCCTGTTTTTGAAATTTTGGGGTTGGGCCTCAGGAGAGAATGCCGGGTTGTGGAAAACTGGAGAGGATGGACCTAGACCCCTCGGGATCCCTTGCCGTTTCAAGGCCCAGTCGCATAAGCGTAGGGTGTGATTGGTGGTGGCTAGCAGTCTCTCCCATCGCCGACGGTGTGGGGGCGAGATGTGTGGGAGGAAGCGTAGCGGGAGAGATAGGCGCGATTGTTTTACTTCCACCCATCTGGGAGGCTCGGAGGGTATCAGCCAAGTGTGAGATTGAGCTAACTGTGCAGCCACTTGGTAGTTCCGCAGGTCGGGGACCCCGAGCCCCCCCAATTTAGCATTGCCCATCATTGTCTTCTGCAAGACCCTGCCCTTTTTTCCCCTCCAGATAAACCGGAGCATTTTCCTTTGCAGTCTGCGGAGAGCAGGGAGCGGAATAGCGACGGGTAGCGAGGAGCAGGCATATAGGAACCTGGGGAGGAGGTTCATTTTACAGGCTGTGATACGCCCCATTAGTGAGATTTCCTGTGCCGACCAGCGTTCCAGGTCCCTCTCGAGCTCTTTAAAGAGCGGGGGAAAGTTTACCCAGTATATTTCCTTTGGGCTTGAGGGAACCGGCACACCTAAATAAGGGATCAACCTTTTTTCCCATTGAATAGGGCTGAGAGAGCTGAGGGTTTCTCTTTCTTCTGGAGTCAGGCCAATCCCCACGGCCACAGATTTACCGAAATTACTGGAAAAGCCTGTGACCCTCCCAAAGCTGTCAATTTCCGAGAGCCTGCCTTAACGTCGGCGTAGAGGGCTATTTTGTGTTGGTAGGAGCCTGCTTGTAGGCCCTTAATGTTAGCGTTCAGTCTGATTCTTTGAGCGAAAGGCTCCATAACCAAAGCAAATAATAGCGCGGATAAAGGGCATCCTTGTCTAGTACCACAGGTTAGAGGGATTGGGCCGGAGAGAGAGCCATTGACCCTGAGGAGAGTTTTCGGGGATCTATAGTTAGCCAGGACCATCTTTTGGAAGGCAGGTCCAAAGCGAAACGCCTGTAGGGTGAGCTGCATAAATACCCAGTCGACTTTATCAAACGCTTTGGTAGCGTCCAGGGCCAGTAGCCCAAGTTTCTACGAATCCTGGGCGGCGATATCGATCAAGTTAAGGGCTTTGCGAATGTTATCCCCCACGGAACTGTTTTTAATTAAGCCGGTTTGATCTGGATTGATTATGTTGGGCAATATATGTGACAAGCGATTTGCAAGGGCTTTGGAATAAATACTTGCATCTATATTTAATAGAGCAATCGGCCTATAGGAGGCAGTGTCTTTGGGATCTTGCCTGGCTTGGGGAGGAGAATGGTGATTGATTCCTGCATGGAGGGGTTTACAGAGCCTGATTCCCTGAAGGAATTGAAGAGCTGGACCAGGGAAGGGGTTAGCTGAGGGCGGAAGACCTGGTAGAATTTAGTGGAGAAAACATTGTGGCCTGACGCACGAGATTTGAGGGATTTAATAGCCGAATCGACCACCTCACCTGAGATTGGCGCATCCAGGCTTTCCCGGGACGGTTCATCTAACTGGGGAAGAGTTGCCTTCCGTAGGTATTCACGCTGTTCGCCTTGGTCACGCGGTGGCGTGGCCATCACCTGCCTCATGTGGTCTATCCCCAGCTGCAGCTTCACCTGTTCCGTGTATTGCACCACAACCTGTTGGTCTTGAAGTCCGGTGATATATTTATCCTTTTCGCCTTGGCTAGCTTTGCCACCAGTAATGTTTTGCTTTGTTATTCCTGGTGTAGTAGAATTGTTTAGATTTAGCTAGCAGGTGTGCTGTATGTTCAGCATAGTGTGCTTCTATCTTATTACGGGCGGTGCGGATGGCTCGTTGAGTTTTTGGAGACCAACCTTTCTGCTTATGATTCTCTTCCGCTACTCGGAGTTCCTCCTCGATGACCAGATGGGCTTGCCGTTTGCGCCTATGATATGCTACTCCCTATGGAATCAATTTCCCCATATGACTGTCTTCATGGCGTCCCAGGTGTTTGCTGGGGAGGTGTCTTCATTGGGGATTTCCTTGAAGAAATTCAGATCTATTTGGCAACGGAGTCTCTCAGTGGCATTTCATTAAGTATGGGGTCATATAGGATCCATTTGCGTTGAGGGTTTGGAGTTGCGTCGTGCACTCAAAGCACAAGAGCTACAGGAGCCTGGTCAGACAGGATTCTAGAGACAATGGAAACCCTGTCGACATAGGTCAGAATCTGTTGTGATGTAAGCAAGAGATCGATCCTTGAAAAGGTTCTGTGCACATAGGAGTAAAAAGAAAAGTCTGTTTCGGTGGGATGAAGCACCCGCCATGAGTCTACCACATCCAAGGTCCTGAAAAGGTGAAGGAGACTGATGGCAAGCTTGAAATCTTTGGGGGTATGTGGATGTGATCTGTCCCTGGTGGGGTCCGGGACCCCGTTAAAGTCCCCTCCAATTACGACATGACCCTTCACAAAAGGGGATAGTTAGTTGCCCAGGACTTCGTAGAAGGTAGCTTGTCCTTCGTTGGGGGCGTACACGGAGATGAATGAGTGTAGTTGTCCCAGCAGCAAGCATTTGATTGCTATGTAGCGGCCCTCGGGGCATAGTTTCTTTTCCAAGATTTGAGGGTTCAACCCTTTCGCGAAGAGGATCGTGGTTCCTCCTTTCCTGGTACCGGCAGAGGCCATGAATTGGAGCAGGAAGTGTTTGTTGCGCAGCCGCTCGACATCTGCCGGCAATAGATGGGTCTCTTGCATAAAGGCCACTGCCGTATCTTCGTCCTGCAGTTTCTGTAAAATGGATTTGCGCTTAGCGGGGGAATTCATCCCTCTAATATTTTGGGAGACAAGCTTCAAGATGCGGTGATTCGGAGCGGAATCCGGGACCTCAGTGAGGCCTGGGTGGAGGGGGGGTTGAGCTGCGAACGGTTCAACCAACATTTTGGGGGGTCATCAGCTGAATGTCACCTTGCAATTGGAAGTTTAGCGCCGACCACCAATGGGAGGCCGGAACTGTAACCGTTTGGTGGGGCCGACATTTTTGGTTCGGCATCCTTGCTGGCCAACTGGGCCAAATGTGTGTCCCCAGCCAACGTGGCCAGGGTGGGAATACATTCTGTGTTCCTTTCCAAGGACCTTTTGATGGGATGTACCTTGGAGGGAGGCATGGGCCGTGGGAAGCCCAAGGCGGATATTCGAAGTTCTGTGTTTCGGTGTCAACAAAGCTTTATTGAAGTGGCGCTGGATCTTTGTAGGAGTGAAGGGGTTGGACATCTATGTGATGGATTGAAGCAGTCCTAGGAGTTGCCTTTTAGCTCTCAGGGTCCCGTAATCTGAGGTCCCTTGAGGCTCGCCAGTTTTGCCGCAAGTCACCTCCCCCTCCTGTTCCTATGTACCTTTGGCCAGGATGCCCGTCTTGGTTTCGGCAAGGAGGGATTTGTCTCTCCCTTAGCCCCTTCAAGAGCCGAATTTTCTGAAACCTCTGGGGAGTCCGGATGTAGAATCCTCTCTGCATCTTCAAGGTGACTGATTCTCCGGAGGGAGCCCCTGTAGGAAAATTGCAATGCTGGTGGGAACATCCATCTGTAGCGGATTTGGTACCCTTGGAGGAAGAGGGTCAGAGGTCAGAGGGATCTTCTCTGTAGCGTGAGGAGGGAAAGATCCTGGTATATCTGGAGGGGGAACCTTGGAAAGTCAGCTCATCCCGGGTCCGGCCTATTGCCGATAAGGCTTCTTTCGTAGTATAGAAATGCACCCTTGTTATGGGTGGGGGGGGTCTGAGTCCACCCCCTGCCGTGTGCGTAATCTGAGGGTCCGGTCTAGTAGCAGCTGGTGTTTATCCAGCTGCGGCATCAAGGATTGGAAGAAGTCCCCTACGTATTCTGCCGGGTCTTTGTCCGGGACTGAAGATGGAATGCCTCGAATCTGTAGGTTGTTGCGACGTGCCTTATTTTTGAGGTCATTCTGCTTGAATTCGAGGAGATCGCACTCATCCTAGAGAGATCGGATCGAGCAATGGATCTCCTACAGGGCTGCTGACTGGTCTTGAGAGCGGTCCTCTACCACCCCTAGCCTCTGCTCCGCTTCTTTGAACCTTTGGTCAGTCTGTTCTAGCTTCATCATGAGCTCGGTCATACATGACCTGAATTCCGCCTTAATGTCAGACATAAAGGCTTGGATATCCTCCTTAGTGGCCAGGGCTCCCCTGTCATCTGAGGCTTTTTTTGGGGTGTAAGTTTAGGGGGGTCAAGTTTCTTTCCTCTGTCTGCTGAGAGCAGCATCGTAGTTATGTAGAATTTTTGGTAAGTTTGGATTGCTTGGCCATGGTGACCACCTGATTGATAGAGCGGGGAGCCAGAGGCAGAAAAGACACAGAAGTCGAAGTTGGCCAGGCCCCCTTTTTTTCCCTTTCTCTGTGCTGGACGGGGGGTGAGAGGAACTTTGATTCCTGTTATCTGTTGCTACGAGACTTTTCCGGGTGCAGCGTGCTCCTGTTTGATAGGTGGGGGATTCGTTGAATTAGGTTTTGTCGGATGTGGCCAAGCCCCCTAGGAAGATCGTGTGCAGTCCGGTTAATCCATGAATGCGGGAGGAGAGGACCCTCCAGAAGGGGGGGGACGCATGCTCCCAGGTCACACCGGGAATCAGAATGTCCGTTGACGCTGACTGTGTGGAACCTATGGGGACTACGTCCCACCAAGCAGGTGTGTTTGGTACATTATCGCTGGAGATGGCGGTTGGCCAAAAAAGAAATCGCACAGAGAGTGTGCAGAGGAGGTGAGTCGCAGTGTGGGATGGGCTCCCCTGGAAATGGAGATGGGGGAAAAAAGTTAGAGCATCCGATGCCAGGCTGTATCTGTTGAGTGGGTCCTGACTACCTGGGTTGCCTCCAGTGGTCTTAGAATGCTGGCTTTCCCCACATGGGGCTCCCCCTGTGACTTGCTAGGAGTTATGCTTTGTGGGGCTGGGGGACGCCGGGAGCGCCACACACCCCGCAGCAGTGCTTAGAGCTTGAGAGGGGGCTGCCGTCAGGAATTGGTCACTCCCCTCCCAGCGCGGGGGGCGGGACTGAAGAGGATCTCTGAGACTTGTGGGGCTAAGCCGCCCCAGGACCCACACAGTGGGTGTTCATGCAGGCTGAGGAGGTCCTTACAGCTGCAGGAATAGACCGGCACTGCCCAAACCCCCAACTCCACCATCAAAAGGTCACCGGCTGGCTGGTACGTCGTTCGGGGGTGGGGGAGCAGTGATGTTCATAATGTGGGCCGGGGCGCCCCAGTATGTAAAAGCAGGCCCAGGTGTTGGAGGGATCCGGGATTACAGTTTATGTTGTGGATGAATGCCGCCGCCGAGGAAGAGCCTCAGCTGGGGGCTGGATTTTCTTTTCCATCAGGAGGTGCCGGGAACCCACCGTCTCTCCCGTCGGGCCCAGCGGCCCCACTTCCCTTCATCCGTGCTGTCTGCAGCTCCGGGTGGCCCACTCCAGCTCCAAATCCATGGCGAGGACCCGTGGAGGCCGCCATGCCTCTCTCAGCAGCGCCGGCGGGCAGCGCGGGAGCGCTTCCTCCAGTGAGAACTGCCTGCTTCCCACCCGATCCCGGTGGACGATTTGGAGGGGATCATGGATTGTACGTAGTCCGCAGGGCAGACTAGGAGCTGCCGCCCCGTCGCATGGGCCGCTGAACCTTGACCCTAGACCCTCTTCAGTGTTGTTTTAGGACGCATTGGGTCCGCCCGCCATTTTGAAATCTTCGTTCCAGTTCTAAGTTCTCAGTGGATGATCGCCTTATGTTTTTGCCCCATCGGGAGTCCAAACCATCTGAATGCCGCAACAGGGATTGGTTTCACGAATGGTTCGCTGAGACCGCTCTAAACTATGCAATGCCTCAGTGGAGCTCAATGGAGCGACCTCATCGCTGGCTCTCCAGGCCACGCCCCCTGTCACCGGCTTTTAACGTGGGGTGCTTACAGCCCTGCTTATTCCACCTGCCGCTCCCGCCACTTACTGCTTGTTGTTTTCTTCAGGGGCTTTAATCCTCTAATGTCAAGCGGGAGCCTCCCTCGTTGTCGCTCACCAGTGGTCTCAGCTCATGCCACCCCGGCAGCTTTCAGTTATTGTAGGCGTCGGCCTGCAGAGGTCTCTTCAGGAGGTAATTTCTGCCACAAGAAGAAACTCTGCTCTGCCACCAGGACTGCTCCCCGGGGCGTTTCACTGCCCCGCTTCAATGCCGATGGCTATGTGTCACACCCAGTGCCGGGGCCACTGTCCTCTCCAAGTGAGGAGGTGTCGGTATCTCCTTTAAATTCCCTCCACAAGACTGCTAGGGGGTCCCACTGACATCACCTCTGTGTTCAGGGGCCGCACCAAAACCTTCCCAGCTCTGCTTTTTCTTAGCTGGAGACAGAGTGCACAACCTTATAGTGCGGTGGCCATCCTCACACAGAGTTAGGATTTTGACACTGGACAGTGGGACTTTTACTTTGGACATTCTGACACTAGTTATTTCCGTTGAGGCAGGGACACCCCTCTTAGAGTTAGATCAAGTTAGTTTTTTATTTTCCTTTTGCACTTTGGAATAAAGGTTTATAGCTAACACCATGACCCTTCCGTGTTAGAGTCTTACTTCAGCACCCATACAGTATCTACTTAATGTTTTCAGATCTATCCATGGCCGCGCTTCTTTTCACCTGGCCATCAAACACTACTCTCCTACTCTCATGCATTTCTCCAGCATATTACTTAACCTACCTGTTCTTGCACTGTCTCCCACTTGTGATCTTTTAGCCTCTTTGGTCCCCCTCACTTGAACACCCAACCGCATAATAAACAACATATGGCTAGACACCCACTTTAAACTCTGCTTTCAAACGTCATCTCCTCTCACTTGAATGCAACAATAGCCATATGCACCGTATTATCCCATGCCCTTCAGCTCCTTCTGTTTACCACGGTGACTAATCTAAATATCAGTCCCCAGATAGATGGCTGAATGGGACACTACCTGGTAATATCATTATATAAAAGAAAGCCATGTATTGCTGGAATTGGTCAATAATTAGTTACATTCAGGTACATTAGATAATTCATTTATTGAAAAAGAAAAAAGAAAAAAGGGCTCCCTTGAACAAATATATTCTAAACGTTTTTAAAGAGTAATGGCCCACTCTCCTCTTATGAACTTCCTCAGGGACAAATTTATGAAGATTATCCTTCAGTAGTGAAGTTATTAGTAAATCACGCTCATGAAAATGTCAACAAACGTGATAAAAACATGTTTTGAAATCATATGTTAACAATTGCAAACCTTTAATCTCATTTTTTTTTATTATTGTATTTTGTATTGGTTTAACCTTACAACGAAAATTACAATGGTACATGAATACAATACACAGCACCCTTAAGCCTCCAGTTCAGTGGCAGCGCTATACAAATTGTTAAAGTTAAAGTTAAAGCACAATAAACCATTAAGTCTTATGAGGCAGTGTAGGTAGAGGTTTGGTGGCATGATCTCCCGAAATGGGCAGAAGCGGAAACGGCGGTATGGAATGAGGCGGCCAATAAGAGGGGGGGGGTGAGGAAGCGGAATGGCCTGGAGACACTTAGTGGCCACACTGTCTGGGTCCACCCAGGCCTGCCTAAGCGAAAAGGATTCCTCCGAGAATACAAAGGGTGAGGTACCCCTAGAGGAAATACCACCGGATGGCAAAGTGGAGTAGGCCCGAGTTAGGGGGGAGGGTAATGGGAAGGCAGTGGACGTTTTACGATATTGTATATGATGCTTGAAGTTATATGTCATGCACTGTTGGGTTTGTTATTTGTTGATTGGTTGTTATAAAAGATAATAAAAATTGTTTGGAAAAAAAAAAGTCTGATGAGGCAGCGTCCTTGAGTGTCCACATTCATTTGGAGGGGGGCGGATATTGGGGGTAAGAAATGACTACACATTTCAATCAGAACCACCAACAAATGGCCTCAATAGTGTCTCAACAAAATACCAAAAGATACAAAATAGGTCAGAGTACAACTATTCAAAGCCCAAGGCTTGCTTCGCAGACAATACTTGTCGTATCTGTTAGGTAGAATCCTGTGCAGTGCCCTTAGGGACCACTGCACACAATTAAGACTACAAGTGGCAATACAAGTTCACCTTTGGTACAAGCCTATACTACACTGTTAAAGTGGTAGCAGTAGCAGAGCAGCCAGACTTATCTCAAGAGCAAATGAGCAGTAGCAGAGATTACACAAAGGACCACAATTACTGTAACTCAAGCAAACACTGACTCAAGGTTTTTGGTTTAAAAAAGTCAAAGTACATTTATTTCTAGACCATCTGTTCGTAAAATACTTCACTTCTATTAATTTAAAATCACACGAAAAATACACTACACACAACACAATTCACGGTAAGTACCTTTGGTTTTGACAGACTGATGTTGGGAAACAAAGACGTTACCGGGGAGACAGATGCGATCACTTTTTGACAGTAATGACAGTTCGGTCTTACTAAAGATATGCGTACCCGCGGGAATAAATGTTACCGGAGTTAAAACACACTTAGCACATGAACCAACACAAGAGAGTTGGGGATAAAAATCATAGGCAATACGTTTGTCAAGGCAGATAGATAGAATCAGAGGACACTTTCCTACAAGTGAATAAAAGTCAATAGGCCTGCGCTAGTGTCAAGTGGAACAGAGTTCCTGTTGTCGAAGATCACGCGGTTATTACAGTTCACGATTGGAGATTGCCAGGAGTACTTAGATATTGTAAAAAGAGGAAGCAAAAGTTATAAGAGGGAAGGAAGATAAGGACAAGCCTTTAGTGAGGAAAAAGGGGTTCATCCCAGTTCCTCGAGGTCGCACACAGTACCTTATTCAAAGTGAAGAAGAGCTGGTACTACGCAGTTGTTCCTGGTAGTTCCTGCAGACTCACGGTTCCTGTGGCTTCAGTCATGGGGACAAGAAGGAGGACGTCTGGAGCGATCTGCACTACCCAGGGATAAAGCCAGCAGCAGCAAAAAGCAGCGTTGAATAAAAGGTGCACTCCTTTAAAACAGGAGAGGGCTCTTCTGATGGCTATCCGGACCACTACAGCTGTGTGCAGCGATTTCGACCAAGAAGAGGATCCTCTGCCTGTTGAAGATGAACTGGTTGATCCCACCAGGCTCAAGGGAAGAAGACTCCGGGCTGGATCTTCTCTTGTCATTGAAGGGTAGATAGCTAAGGACTGCAGCAGGGCTCCACCGGGACTCGGTAGTTGCAGCAGCCGTCTTCTTCTCCGCTTCTCTTCGGTTCCTTGCAGTTCCAGTGGCGACTCTGATTTCCAGCCCCAAGAGTCCTGCCTTTTATGCGAAAATCCCCTATTCACACAGCCTGGCTGTCAATCACACAGCAGGGGTGTTGTCCGGCCCGGACAACCACCTCGGCCAATCACGACAAAGTGCAACTTGGGTTTCCAAGGATACCCTGTGCAGGGGGTGACTACACCCGTCCCTCACATTCAGCCCACCTAGACACCCAGGCGCCAAAAGGAGGGCTTCTTGAGAGAAGCCCGCCAATAGACGGTGAACAAAGAAGGCAAACCTGGTTTGCCGCGCAAAGTAAAACAAGAGAAGGACTTTAACAAAAAGAAATGGCGAATAAACCCGACCGTGGCCAAAAGAAAGAGTATTTGGTTTTTTACAGCGTGTACTTTGCTAGGCAATGGCCTTATTTCACCTCCACCTATATCATGTCCAAGGTAGGCCACTGTACTCTGACCAATTTAGAGTCTCCCACAATGAGTGCTATATCCTTGGCTGTAGCAGTGTTAGAAGAAATGTCAGAAGACGCAGGAGTGTTTTTCATTGTTTGGGCTAACAAGATCTGTAAGAATTCATTATCTTGCTGTAGCTCTTCAACAGATAAGGATTGCGGGTCATAGTCGCAAATGTCATAATAATTATACATGGAAGAAGGGTCAGCTAGCCAGTGAGTGTAGTACCGTGCTTGTAAATCTTTGTTAACTAAGGCGAGACTGTCTTTTAGACTAATGTTTTTGTTTGATGTCTTTAGGGAAACTATAGATTTTTGCAAAGGTTTCTTAACCCGAAAGGAAAGCATCCTTGGTCTGTGTGTGCCTTTCCTGCCTATGGAACAAGACATTTTTGGCTCTTGAATTCTGTCACAGATATTTACTTGCATAACTTGGTCAGATGGGCCTGTTCAAGAGCCTGCAAAACATATCCTAGGTGATCAATATGTTCTTTCCATGTAGGGCTGAACACTGCAATGTCATCCAAGTATGCCATGCAGAAGTCCTCCATCCCATTCAGAACTTGATTGACCATCGTCTGAAATGTAGCAGGTGCATTCTTTAGTCCAAAAGGCATTACCTTAAATTGGTAGAGGCCTGCTCGGATGGAAAATGCAGTTTTCTCCTTGGCATGGTCTGTCACGGCTATTTGCCAATAGCCTGACGTTAGGTCAAATGTGCTGAGGTACTTGGCTGCACCAAGTTTATCCACCAGCTCATCTGTCCTAGGTAAAGGATGGGCATCATTCTTAGTGACTGCATTTAGAGCTCTATAGTCCATGCAGAATCTCAACTCCTTGGATCCTGCTTTTGGTACAAGCACAACTAGGCTAGACCATGGACTAGTAGAAGGTTCTATAACCCCGAGATCAAGCATCTTGTTGACCTCATTCCTTATATGGGTTCTTATATTGTCTGATATTCTGTACCCCCTGCTTTTCACAGGCAAACCGTCACCAGTGAGGATATCATGCTGGTCCCAAGAGGTCAAGCCTGGTGAAAGTGAGAACAGGGAGGCAAACTGATTTAACAGTAATTTGCACTCTTCCTGCTGGTCAGATGTTAGACTGGAAGAGAGACTAACTCCTTCCACTTGCTCATCTAAAGGTAAGTCTCTGAGGAGGTCAGGCAGAGGTGCACTCTCCTCCTCCTCCTAAGCTGAAGCTAGGAGCAATGCTCCCATGTCAGGTCTAGAGACATAAGCCTTTAAACGGTTGGTGTAAAAGACTCTAGGAGCCTCCTTAGGATTGCCTAAATCCACCAGATAGTTCACCTCTCCAAGTTTACCCACAACTTTGAAGGGTCCTATCCATTTTTCCTGTAAGGCCCTCTGCCTTGTAGGTACCATAACTAGAACAAGCTCGTCTTGAATAAACCATGTTAGCCTTCTGGTCATGCCAATGCTTGACCAGAGCTTGACCAGCTTTCAGGTTATCACTTGCTTCTGCCATCATGTGTGACATTCTCATCCGGAGACCTATCACATAGTCAGTCACTCTGACTGGCTTGGGGGAAGGAGCACTCTCCAACCCCTCCTTAATCAGGGCCAATGGACCTCTGACTGGATGGCCATAGAGAAGTTCAAAGGGACTGTAACCTACTCCCTCCTGAAGGACTTCTCTATATGCAAAGAGAAGGCATGGCAGTAGAAGGTCCCACTTTCTTTTAAGGGGTTCTTCTAAAGCACCTATCATGCTCTTCATAGTTCTGTTAAACCTCTCTACCAACCCATTGGTTTGGGGATGGTAGGCAGTAGAGAACTTGTAGGTCACACCACAGGTTTTCCACATGGCTTGCATGTAGTGGGACATAAAGTGGGATCCCCTGTCAGATATCACCTCCTTAGGAAAACCTACTCTGGTAAAAAAATACCAAGTAGGGCCTTAGCCACAGCCTGACCCGTAACAGTCCTCATAGGTATTGCTCCAGGATACCTAGTAGCATGGTCTACTACAACCAGGATAAACCTGTTACCGGAAGATGTGGGAGGATCAAGGGGACCAACAATGTCAATCACTACCCTCTCAAAAGGAACTCCCACCACTGGGAGAGGCACCTAGGGTGCCACATTCTTGGCTCCCCTCTTGCCAGAGGTTTGGCAAGTGTGACAGCTCCTACAGAATGTGTCTACTCTACTTCTGAACCCATTTTAGGCAAGTAGAAGTAGAGAGAGAGAGCCTTTCCTTGGTCTTCTTAAAACTTAAGTGACCAGCCAAAGGTATCTTGTGGGCTAACTGTAGGAACTGGAGTCAGTTCACTAGAGGTACTACAAGTCTTTTGCAGTCTTCAGGGGTTGACTCAGTCGGTTCACTGTAGAAGAGTCCATCTTCCCAGTGCAACCTATACTTTCCAGGCTCTGTCCCATTGAGCTGAGAAGTTGCCTGTAGGCGAAGACCTTCAAGAGAAGGACACTCTCTTTGTCCTCTGCTGAGGTCCGCCCTGTTGGGTCCACCTTCGCCAGTAAAGGCTGCAGCTCAGGATGTTAAACAGGATCAAGATCTCCAACCAGAGTAAGATCTTCTTCTAGATATGATTCCTCAGTATCTAGTTGAACCATACAGGGTTGAACCTCACACTCAGCCTCAGCTGGTGGAGGAGTCACAGGTGTGACTTTGGACAGTCTTGGAGATGTCCTTCTGGGCATAGTTGTGCCTGCTGGTTTCTTGCTGGCAGACTTGGGTTTCCCCTTTGTCTCTTTCTGTCCTGCAATAGCAGTAAGTAAGTCCTGTTGACTTGGGGTGATAGCTTATTCTATGAAGTTGTCACGGATGGCACTCTGTTAAGAGTGGCACAGGACACCCAGGAAGGGTTTGGGTGGTTGTGCCGAAGTAAGGTGGACAGATAAGTACACACACAGCTGAAAGTAAAGCGAACAAAGAGTAGGCAAGTGTAGCAAGGAAATAAGGTACAACAGAATGGATTCCCTCTTGGGGTGTATGCAGATATAGGAAAAGAGTATTCCACGAACCTTAGGAAAAACTCTAGCCTTCTGCACAGTTTGCTATAACAGAGGCCTATGCTGTTAGCTCATGGCTTGGAACAACAGCTATGGGTGTCTATAACGTAGAAACGAGACATGGGAAGGGGCAGAGGTTGACTGACGGAAACCAACAGACAAGGTCTGTACAAAGGGGTCTACAAACAGTACAAGAGAAGACACTAACAGACAAATCTAGGGAAAAGGAAGTCGATAAGCAAACTAGCAGAAGGAAATGAAGGGAAAGCCTTATAACAGGATTGGATACGGATAAAGAACAGAGGGTTGAAAACAAGGAAGAAAGCAAGGGAGCAGCAGTCAGGAAACAGGGGGACTGCAATAACTGAAAGTAAAAATTGTAGGTAAACTGTTGTGGGTAGCAGAGGACGGTAGGGTACAAGGTTGAAAGCTCAGAGAAGCAGGGAAGCAATGAGCAAGCCCAAAAGGAGCAGGGCTGTAAGGAAGGAAGCCCAGAGGGAAAGGGCTTAGGGCAGCGGAGTGAAGCAGGCTGCACGGCATGGAGCCCAGAAGGGCCGAGCAGCAAGGAGTGAGCCCAGAGGAGCAGGGCCGCTAACTGTAGAAGGCTGCAGAGGACTGTAGAAGGCTGCTAGACTGGAAGCCCAGCGGACGAAGACTGTAGGTTGAAGGCAGCGGAGCATGATCGGCTGCAAGGCAGGAGCCTGGAAGGCAAGGGCGGAAGGTAGCAGCGGAGCGTGATCGGCTGCAAGGCAGGAGCCTAGAAGGCAAGGGCAGAAGGTAGCAGCGGAGCGTGATCGGCTGCAAGGCAGGAGCCGGGAAGGCAATGGCGGAAGGCAGCAGCGGAGCGTGATCGGCTGCAAGGCAGGAGCCTGGAAGGCAAGGGCGGAAGGTAGCAGCGGAGCGTGATCGGCTGCAAGGCTGGAGCCTGCAAGGCAAGGACGGAAGGTAGCAGCGGAGCGTGATCGGCTGCAAGGTTGGAGCCTGGAGGGCAAGGACGGAAGGTAGCAGCGGAGCGTGATCGGCTGCAAGGCTGGAGCCTGGAAGGCACTGGATCCAAAGCAGGGGTAAGGAGGAACCGCATACAAAGATCCGTAGCTCGAAGCAAAAAGGTGCTGGAAGGACTCTTAATGCAAGAGACTGAGCCCCTGCAGGCAGCAGCTTTTATACCGCCCTGCCCAGCACAGAGGCAGGCTAATTGGTCGCACCTGGATCAGCACACCTGCATAATCTGCCTCCTCCCTCTCTGTTCCTGAGCTGGTGGAAGCAGAGCTGATCCCTAGGGCTTCTGGGGATTGTAGTTTCTATGATGACAACTAGGAATAGCCAGGAATAGATAGTTATAGCCAAGTGCATTGTGGTAAGTGTAGTTTGTTGGGAAAAATAGAAAAGCACCAAAGTCTCGCAAATGGGAAATAAGGTCCAAGAAGTGAATAGTGGTTGATCCAAGAGTTTTCCGCAGATAAATGAATAACAATTAGTCCATATTGATCGCCAATATATGGCCCATGGCGCAGGCATGACAGTATGCCCCTCTCCAGGCCCCTCTCCAGGCTCCTCTCCAGGCTCCCTGAAGACCGACCAACAAGAAGAATGTCTGTCACACCGTGAAAGAGTCTCATACCAAAAAGGCACATCATGAAGCACCAAAAACTGTTTAAGGTTGCAAGGTGAGAGTCTTGAATGACGGAGACAGTACCAATGTTCTGAACCTTTGAGGTAGAAATCAGAAAAGACGAAGTCTTTGGAGCACAAAACCCAACAGTGTGTTCATGAATAGAGGAACTGTGAATGTCTGCTGCAGGTTCCATGGCAAATCTTGCTTTGAAAGGCAACAGTAAGGTGTTGAAAGGTGGAGCCAGAGGTACAGCAGAGTTGGTTGCTCTAGGAAGGTCTTCCAAGGCATCAGAAGCAGCAATGGCAAAGTCAAGATTAGCCGCAGAAATTTCAGGAATCACAGTGGCAGGTTCTCCATGATTAGAAGGAAGTTCAGAAAACACTGCAGCAGGGAGATCATGAATGGCTGTAGATAGTTCCGATGCTGTAGCAACTGGGAGTGTGGGTGCCGTAGAAGAACCAGCGGGCAGTGACGCACCTGAGACTGATAGAGTAGAGTCTGGTAGTTTTAGTGCTGCAGAGGCATCTGCAGGAACAACCGGAGCTGTAGTCCTAAAAGAAAAGTTGTTATCTGACTTAGCAACAGTTTCTGTCCTTGCAGGCAGAGAGGAAGGGGGTGCTTCTACTGCAGAAAGAGTGATGTGAGAAGCTGCAACAGTAGCAGATTTAGAAGTATTAGCAGGAGGAGCAGTAGAGATTGGGCTAGCAGAGTTACAGTAACAGGCAGTATGACAGATGTGGGGTCAGGATAGGGTAGGCGTTCTAAAGGCTGATCTTCAAAGTCTGGTGTGCTCAGATTGCTAGGTATGTCTGGGGTATTGACAGAAGGAAAGGCTGGATTCCAGACAGTTACTGGGTATTGTTCAGAATTTGAATCGTGGTCTGGTGTACAAAAACCCTTAGAAGCAGAGTACATTTCTGATTTGATCACTTCAGAAGAGGCTGTAAGTGTGAGTAAAGGACAGTAGTCAGGGGTAAGAGCGGAACAATCCTTTGACTCAGAAGGATCTCTAATCAGAAGATTACACTTGTCTTGCGGTGTAATGGCAGTGTGAGTGATTTGGCCCACCGAAGGCGTTAATTCTTTACTGTCTGTACAACAACCTGAGTTACTGTGGCTGAAAAGTGAAAGAGCTGTGTCAGACTTTAGAAGGGATGCATATGCTAAATTTAGGTCTTCCATCTGCTTGGTATAAGTCTGTATCCTTTTCTGCATGGCAATTCCAGGCCTTATCATGTCGATCTCTAAAGACAGAATATCGGGTGTAGGACATAGTTTCAGAAGGTCTGGAATATTGTGTCCCTTCATTAAATTTTTACTATGTAAATAAACAAAGTCATCATAGAGATCTTCGGTCTGTCTTTTAAGGCGTAGGAGTTGTTCTTGAAGCAGGTATGTTCCATTAGCCTTATCTAAAGCTTCAGAATCTGGTGTATCAGAAAATGTGGTTGTAGCAGTAGGAAGACTGACCTTATGGTTATTATGGTTAGTAGATACTGGGGAAGTATTAAGACAACCGATGGTCAGTATTGGTCTTTTGTACCCAGGACCAGGTGGACTAACCTCAGGATACTTAATGCCGTGTCCTGTCAAATGAGGGTTTCCAGCAGTCTGGGAAGCTTGCCAAGCTGATCTTGAACATATCACTCTAGCAACAGCGTACTCTGGTTTAGAGTCTCCCACAATGAGTGCTATATCCTTGGCTGTAGCAGTGTTAGAAGAAATGTCAGAAGACGCAGGAGTGTTTTTCATTGTTTGGGCTAACAAGATCTGTAAGAATTCATTATCTTGCTGTAGCTCTTCAACAGATAAGGATTGCGGGTCATAGTCGCAAATGTCATTATAATTATACATGGAAGAAGGGTCAGCTAGCCAGTGAGTGTAGTACCGTGCTTGTAAATCTTTGTTAACTAAGGCGAGACTGTCTTTTAGACTAATGTTTTTGTTTGATGTCTTTAGGGAAACTATAGATTTTTGCAAAGGTTTCTTAACCCGAAAGGAAAGCATCCTTGGTCTGTGTGTGCCTTTCCTGCCTATGGAACAAGACATTTTTGGCTCTTGAATTCTGTCACGGATGGCACTCTGTTAAGAGTGGCACAGGACACCCAGGAAGGGTTTGGGTGGTTGTGCCGAAGTAAGGTGGACAGATAAGCACACACACAGCTGAAAGTAAAGAGAACGAAGAGTAGGCAAGTGTAGCAAGGAAATAACGTACAACAGAATGGATTCCCTCTTGGGGTGTATGCAGATATAGGAAAAGAGTATTCCACGAACCTTAGGAAAAACTCTAGCCTTCTGCACAGTTTGCTATAACAGAGGCCCACGCTGTTAGCTCATGGCTTGGAACAACAGCTATGGGTGTCTGTAACGTAGAAACGAGACATGGGAAGGGGCAGAGGTTGACTGACGGAAACCAACAGACAAGCTCTGTACAAAGGGGTCTACAAACAGTACAGGAGAAGACACTAACAGACAAAGGGGAAAAGGAAGTCGATAAGCAAACTAGCAGAAGGAAATGAAGGGAAAGCCGTATAACAGGACTGGATAGGGATAAAGAACAGAGGGTTGAAAACAAGAAAGAAAGCAAGGGAGCAGCAGTCAGGAAACAGGCGGACTGCAATAACTGAAAGTAAATAATGTAGGTAAACTGTTGTGGGTAGCAGAGGACGGTAGGGTACAAGGTTGAAAGCTCAGAGAAGCAGGGAAGCAATGAGCAAGCCCAAAAGGAGCAGGGCTGTAAGGAAGGAAGCCCAGAGGGAAAGGGCTTAGGGCAGCGGAGTGAAGCAGGCTGCACGGCAAGGAGCCCAGAAGGGCCGGGCAGCAAGGAGTGAGCTCAGAGGAGCAGGGCCGCTGACTGTAGAAGGCTGCAGAAGACTGTAGAAGGCTGCTAGACTGGAAGCCCAGCGGACGAAGACTTTAGGTTGAAGGCAGCGGAGCGTGATCGGCTGCAAGGCAGGATCCTGGAAGGCAAGGGCGGCGGTAGCAGCGGAGCGTGATCGGCTGCAAGGCAGGAGCCTAGAAGGCAAGGGCGGAAGGTAGCAGCGGAGCGTGATCGGCTGCAAGGCAGGAGCCTGGAAGGCAATGGCGGAAAGTAGCAGCGGAGCGTGATCGGCTGCAAGGCTGGAGCCTGAAAGGCAATGGCGGAAGGTAGCAGCGGAGCGTGATCCGCTGCAAGGCAGGAGCCTGGAAGGCAAGGACGGAAGGTAGCAGCGGAGCGTGATCAGCTGCAAGGCTGGAGCCTGGAAGGCAAGGACGGAAGGTAGCAGCAGAGCGTGATCGGCTGCAAGGCCGGAGCCTGGAAGGCAAGGACGAAAGGTAGCAGTGGAGCGTGATCGGCTGCAAGGCTGGAGCCTGGAAGGCACTGGATCCAAAGCAGGGGTAAGGAGGAACCGCATACAAAGATCTGTAGCTCGAAGCAAAAAGGTGCTGGAAGAACTCTTAATGCAAGAGACTGAGCCCCTGCAGGCAGCAGCTTTTATACCGCCCAGCCCAGCACAGAGGCAGGCTAATTGGTCGCACCTGGATCAGCACAACTGCATACAATCTGCCTCCTCCCTCTCTGTTCCTGAGCTGGTGGAAGCAGAGCTGATCCCTAGGGCTTCTGGGGATTGTAGTTCCGATGATGACAAATAGGAATAGCCAGGAATAGATAGTTATAGCCAAGTGCATTGCGGTAAGTGTAGTTTGTTGGGAAAAATAGAAAAGCACCAAAGTCTCGCAAATGGGAAATAAGGTCCAAGAAGTGAATAGTGGTTGATCCAAGAGTTTTCCGCAGATAAATGAATAACAATTAGTCCATATTGATCGCCCATGGCGCAGGCATGACAGAAGTCCCCTAGAGTGCTTCTCAAGGTGCTCTCCCTAGCAGACCTTGTTAGCTCCTGCTTCCTTTTGCTGGGAGGCCTGGGGGTACTAGACACAACTCCAAGAGTTTTAAGGTCATTACCCAACAGGACTCACCCAGGTACTTTATTTTGCACACTTACAGGTATTCTGACAGTCATGTAATTGCACTGGATGAGAGCTGGTAACTGGGGAACCATTTGCACAGGGGCCCAGTTAACTTGGTTAGGTGTTTGGGTGCCTTAGCAACATGCTCCATCTTGAGAAACATTCATCAACCACAATTATGCTGGCTCCAGTGTCTCTGATGGCAGGGGTCTCCTGACCTTCACAAGAACACTATCTTAGTATTATCTGGGATTGAGTTATAGACATCTAAGTTCTGTTGTTCCCAAAGACCCAAGGACACTAAAGAAACACTAGCTGAGACTCGCATGGGCTCATCAGCTAGTAACTGAAAGTTTCCACTGGCTATAGGCACTTCATCCTCCTGGGAGAAGGCTAAGGAGACAGTGTGGACCCCTGAAGGTTTACCCTTACATCTGGGATCCCCTTTCACATGGTCAGTTGACCCACAAGCAAAACATTTACCAAATGCTTTAATTAATGGGGGTTTGTTCTGACCTCCATCTGGTTTGGGACCAGATGGTACACTAGCCTGATTCGGTTTCCCTTGTGGCTTACCCTGGTTATGTTTGGGGCCCACTTTTGGGTTGGAATTATTGGAATTCTCTTTGGTGTCTTTCTTTGGCTGCTTTCCCTCATCCTTCTTCTGATTTGCCCCAGAATCCTTGTGAGTTGCCCTGTTGGCAACCCACAAGTCAGCAGCCTTAGTTAACTTCTTTAGATCTATCTCCTTATAATCAGCCAAGTGCTGTCTGAGTTCAGGAGAGCAGGCATCATAGATTGACTCCAACATCACAAGATTCCTCAAACCTTCATAAGTGTTCACTCTGTAACCCTTAACCCAACCATCTAAGTTTTTCAAACATTCACACACCCAGGTAACCCAAGGGGTACTATCATGCTTTTTGATGGTCCTAAACCTCTTAAGGTACTGGGAAGGAGTATTCCCAAATCTAGCTATCAAAGCTAGCTTTACACATTCATAATCCATCCTATCCACCTCCCCCAACTCCATTACCACATCAGATGCAACAGTGGGGAGCCTAGAGAATAACAAGGGGATCAACTGATTACCTGTGATATCCTGGAGCCCATGATTATATTCAAACATAGCAAGCCAATCTAATACATCCAACTTAGGTTCATACATACCCACAATCTCTTTAGGCATCCGGGGTCTTTTTGGACTGGAAGATCTAGAGGATTCGGGGAGAGAAGCATTTTCCAAAGACAATGGGCCTCATTACACGGATGGCGGTAAGGGATTACCGGCACCGGTAAGGGCACCGGTGCTGGTAATCCCTTACCGCCCTACTACAAGGTCCCTCAGTGGGTCCCGTTCTTAACGTGTTGTCAGACCACACGTTAACGACGGAACCCGCTGAGGGACTTCAGAGCAAATAACGGTACCGCTAATTGCGGTACCGTTATTTGCTCCTTCCCCGTTCCCATTGAGCCCTATGGGGGCTCAAATGGGAATGGGGAAGTGCCATGGTGAATGGGGAATTACCGCCCCCGCCAACCTTGGAATGGGGCGGTAATTCCGCCATTGACCATGCCGGACTCCGGCGGCAACCATGGCGCTATTAGCGCCATGGTTACCGCCATCCGTGTAATGAGGCCCAATTTCTTCATCTCAAGCTCATGGTTGAGCTCCATTTCTTTGAGCCTTAGTTCTTGATGTCTCTGTTCAGTTTGGGCACTAATTCCTTTGAATTCAAGTTCAAGTCTCATTTGTCCTAGTGAGATAAATTCAGGACTTAATGTGGGGCCTGGTAAGGGTCCAGTAGCCACAGACTGAAGCCTTTGAGCAGGCAGAGGGCCAGAGGGGGTGACATTGTTATCCTCCTCTTCCTCATCTGTCTCAACAATAACATCTTCAACATTATCTCCATTACTGTTTGCTACATTTGCTGGAGTAATGGGCACTACAGCACCACTATCCAGACTTTGTTTCTCTAACAGTCTATCAATCATTTCTTGTTTCTTGCCTTTGACAGGAAGACCTTTCTGTCTAAACAGGTCCCTTAAATAATCAGCAGTATTAGTAAGGAGGGTCTCCTGGCTGTAACTTTCCAAAATTTTGACTTTTGTTTAAAATAAACTTGTTGTGATAGATAGCTTTGTGGTTATTTGAACCAAAGCACTAGCAGAACTCTAAAATGTAAATCCAATACTTGTATCCTCACCGCTGTACACCAGTGCTAGGCAGAATCCAGTGCAGTTCCCTTAGGGAGCACTACACCAGATTAGGACTACAGGTGAGAGCAATAAATCCCCTTTGGTATCAGTCTGTACCACAAAGATTTAGTTGGTAGCTGTGGCTGAGCAGTCAGACTTATCTCAAGAGGGAGATGAGCAGTATTCAGGGTTTACACAATAGGTCTATTAGACTATGGAACAAGGAAACACTGACCAAAGCTTTGTAGTTAAAAAGTATATATATATTTATTTTATACACTTCTAATGAAACACATGTATCACAAGTATCAAGCAAGTTAAATTAAGTCAAGGAAAAATATACACACTCCCTATATGAATTGTAGACCAAGTGAACCAGAGTGAAAACTGAGCAAAACGGCACAGTGAAAACTACACACAAGGGATCCCCTAACAATTCCTCACAAGGGAGGGAAAGCACAAGTTATTCAGAAATAGGTTCTTATACACCCTAGCAACACTTCCCATCAGTTTTGAACCAGTTCAGCAAGACAGTGCATCAGTATAAGCAATACTTAAAATGAAAACTGAGCAAAATGGCATTTCACAATGATTATGCAGTGGGAAGAAAGAGTAGTTATAAGAAAGCGGTGCACCACACAGTTCGAATGGAGAATCATTCTCAAGAACGCAGATCTAACAAACGTCACCAGAGTCAGTAGGCCTGTGCCAGAGTTAGTGGTACAGGGCAAGGACCCAGGAGCAAAATGTTCTTGTAGCTGCAGTCAAGTCTTTGGTTAACGATATTTGAAAAGGTGGTTGCAAACATTGAAACGACAATGTTAAGAGAGAGGGGGCGGCCAACACAACAGGTAGGTAAAGGATTTAAAACACCTTTAGCACTACCGCGAAGAAAGGGCAGCCTGGCAGAACAATGTACCTTAAGTGGAGAAGTGGCTCCTGCGGTGGCGGTTGTTCCTGGTAGTTCCTGCAGTTCGGGTGATCCAGCAGAGGAAGGGATGCTCTCGTCGTGGAGGAAGGTTCGAGTTACTGCTCTACCCAGGGATGAAACCAGCTGCGGTGCTGCCCGACAAATAAAAGGTATGCTCCTTTAAATCGCGGTCCGGGTGGACGGGTGCCTGGCTATCCGGCCTCCGAGTACAGGGTATGGGAGATTCGACCAAGGCAGGACCGGGAAGGTGATTGGCAAACTGGTTGGCCCCACCAGCTCAAGGGAAGAAGGCTCTTGCAGGTGAAGATCTTCTCACGTTGTGTGGAGAAAAGTGGTGAGACGCTGCAGCAGGACTTCACCAGTGGTTCAATTGTTGCAGGGGTCTTTGGCTTCTCTCCTCTTCGGCTTCTTAGTTCCAGCGGTGACGTCTTGCTCTTCCAGTCCTCAGGACCCTGCTTTTATGCAAAAAGATTCCCATTCATACAGCCTATCTGTCACTCACACAGTGGAGTGGTCATCTTGGCGGGAGACCCTCCAGCCTATCAGGATAGAGTGCGACATGGGTTGCTGAGGCAACCCTGTCCAGGGGTCCTATTCCCCCTCCCACACAATGGACCCACCCCAGACTCAGTGGCGCCGGAAGGAGGGCTTCTGGGCAGCCCGCCAAACGGACGAACAAAGGACCCCCGACCTGGGTTAGGAGTTTAGAGAAAGACACGAGAAAGAAGTTATATTAAAGTTCTGGCAAATAAAACCTACCGGAGCAAAGTTAATATTAAAATGCGCCGGCGGTATGTTAGAGGCTGTCAGAAAATGTGGTAGCCTCGAACAATGGGAAAATCCCATAGGGAAATATTTGCGGTCGAATATTTATGGTAGTAACCACTGCCACCAGCCAGAAACTTTTGAGAGAGGTACTGTAGGGTACACTCTCGAAAATGAACATATGGGAAAAACTATGAACCCCTTCCAGTACCTCCATAGTAAGATGGGTTGTACTGGTTTAGTTCATAGGATTTGACTAGTAAAGTCAATGGTGACTTTACATGCCCTGGGAGACAGTAGTCAGTCCCAGGGTATGGAGTCTATGTTTGGGGGTCGCTACGACACCCCTGTGTCACTGCACGGAGGGTGCTGTGTAACACATGTGAATAAAGATGGTTCCTATGGGGTTGAGAAAGATCCCATAGGCATTAAACACAAAAATAGCCTAGAACACACATATCAAAAATGCCTAAGAGTGGGAAAAAGAGTCTCACTCTTAGCAGGTAAAAATAAACAAACCCTTCAATTCCAGCCAAGCTGCTGGGGTACTCTTTCGGTAAGGAAAATTAGCCATAAAATGAGAATTCTCCCTAACACTTGTGAGTGCAGAAATGCTTGTTTTTGGAGGATCCAGGAATTGTCAGTTGGAGAGGCTTAGCCTGGGTGATGGGACACAGTGGTTCATGTTTATCATCTCAAGTGTAACTGGAATAAAGCTTACCTGTGGAACCTGACAGATGAGTCCAAGGAACTTGCTTTTCTACATACACCAAAACCCAAACTCAAGTTTTCACCCATTAAAAATGAAGACAGGTTGAATCCCAGTCGCATAAGCTGACTGCAGAAGTATTTATTCGGAAATGTTACTAAATATCTGGGGACCATGTTATAGGCCCTCACTTCAATGTTGCAATGGTAAAATAATGTATATCTTTCCCTTTCATCCTGTGTTTGAATCCATTCCCTTCGCCACAACTTCGCTTTACAGCCATTGGCTCTGACACCAGTACCACCTCCGAGGGATCTTACTCCCTCAATATGAATTTGCAAACCTGCTTCCACTGTTCCAAGATCCACTCATCAGACTTGTCAGACCTACCTTTAAATATACTAAACACTGGGGGCGCTGTTGTGCGCCGACTAAGATGGGCGCTTAGATGTAGAGCTGCGCTGTAATAAGTATCCTAAATGTCAGATCCTGCGGATCGGAGCATTTACTTTGGTTTCTGAGAGCAGTAACCGGAATCGGAACATTTGTCTAGTGAAGAATAGTGTAGCATCAAGGTAAATACCGAGGGTTTTATTGTTGTTAGAGGCTGTGATGGTGTTGCCATCAATGATAAAGGATTTGAAGGCAGGGTCTAGTTTGTTCAGTCTAGTGTGGGAACCAAGTATTAGTAGCTCGATTTTCTCGTTCTTTAAACAGAGTCCAGGGTGCGCCATCCAGGCTTGGATTACTGAGTAGATTACGTGTGGTCACCTGTGATGGGAATAAGTATCTGGGTGTCGGCGGCGTAATTAGTATACGTGACACCCATGTAATCAAGAATGTCGAATAGAGGCTTAGTAAAGACATTATAGAGCGTAGGAGAGACACATGACCCTTGTGAGACCCAACAGAGTACTGGAGACGGTTCGGCAGAGGCTGATGTGTGAAGACTCTCATAGTTCTTTTAGCAAGGAAAGACCTGATCCAAGAGGTGGCAGTATCGGAGAAGTGAGCAGCTGTTTTCAGGGGATGGCACAATGTTTGGTGGTTGACAAGATCGAAAGCCGCCTATAGGTCGAGCAATAGTAGGAGGGCTAATTTACCCTTATCTTTTATAACTTGTATTTGCGTTACAAGGTCAATCGGAGCAGCAAGAGATTGTTAGTTTCCAAATATGCTTGAATTTGCAAATAGGTGGCGTGGTCCAATATTTTTAGTAAAAAGGGCACCGTCGTAATAGGTCTGTAGTTAGAAGAGTTGCTAGGGTGGAGTGTAGGTTTTTTGATAAGTGGAATGACCCAAGCGTCTTGAATGATCAGGCACAGTACCTGTTTTAAAGGAGGCATTGATGAGGTTGATAATGAAAGGCGTGAGGTCATGAGCAGCCGCTTTAATGACTGGAGCGCGGCAGGCATCTCCTTGACAATTGGACGGTTTTAGCTTCCTAATGATGTTTACCACTTCCCAAGTGTCTAGAGGTGAGAAGCTAAATGGTTTGAATGAAGGTTCAGGACGGGTAATGTTAGAGGTAGATAGTTTGTGGTCGGGGTCTGTCAGAAGGTGTTGTTTTTTATGTTGAATTTGGTTTGAAGCATCAATATTTTATCTAGGAGAGCCTACTGGATGTTAGTGCACCATGCAGCATCCGTGATACAATTGTCAGTAGGGGCAATGGGTGATTCAAGTTCTTTAAGAATCCTGAACAATTCTTTTGTATTAGATTCAGCTTGTATGATACGTTCATTGTAGTTGTTTTTTTTGGCTAGAATGATAGCTTCTTTATAGTTGGAGGAGGCTATAGTCTGAGTAGTTTTGTTATTTAGCGTCTGGCAATTGTTCCAGCATTCTTTTGCATTTCTCTTAGTTTTGTGCAGTTCTCTCAAATGTGGTGTATACCACGAATTGAGATGGGATTGTGGTTTAGGTTTTAGTGGGGCTATGATGTTTATTGATTTTAGGATGGCATGATTATATGTATCCACTAGGACTGTAGGGTCCGAAGAGGATGATGTATTGTTAAGAAGGGGGAGAATGAGGGGGAGCAGTTTATCTGTTGTGATGTTTTTTTTGTTGCGAGTGAGGGTAGCCGGCGCAGTGTTCACACTCGGACTGTATGGAGTGGCGTTGATGGAAAAGGTTATTTTGTGATGATCTGACCAGATACACGGTGTGATAGTTATCAGATTGGTACTACAGTTGAGGTCCGCAAGCCAATCTAAGGTTCTACCTTTAATATGAGTAGGCTCATGAATGTGGTGGGTGTAACCAAGATCTGAGAGTGTACTGGCTAGGTCAGTAGCGTTGGTGTCTGCTGGGTCATTAAGGCCAAGGTTGAAATCTCCAAGTATTATACTTTGTGAATATGGTTTGGCATGGAAGTGAGGAGTGACACAATGTCCTCAGAGAAGGTTGAAATAGGACCTGGTGGTCGGTAAATGAGATGTAATGTAACCGTCTGATTTGATGATAGTGGCAGTTTAAAGGATAATGATTCGGCGGATGTGATTTGAAGGTTAGGAATGGCTCTAATGTCAAAGGAGTTCTTAAAGATGACGGCAATTCGTCCACCTTTCGCTTGGTCTGTATTTCTATCGCATCTGAATATAGAGTAATTGACTGGAATGGCTAGAGACAATGAAGGGCCCGACGCTGTATGTAGCCAGGTTTCTGTGACAGCTAAGATGTCGAGGTTTTCCGTGGTTATAAAGTCAGCAATGTCCAGTGCATGGTCAGGGAGGGATCTGGCATTGATGAGGGCTGCCTTGATCATGGTGTCAATCACGATTACCTTATGAGTGGAGGTATGGCTAGTATGTGGGGCATTAGTGTCATCAGAGTTACCTAAGTCAGCAATGTTCAAGGTCTTGGTATGATGATTTCTTTTTTTTGCTCTTGGTTAAGTGGGGGTGCGGAGTTCTTATACACAGTCTAGATCCTAATCTCAGGTTTCTTAAGAGAATGCTGTGGTGGTTGGGTGATAGTTTGGCTAAAGAGTTGTTATTTGTAATAGTAGCTCGATGTGCAGGTATCGTACTATGCGTCCTCAAGTAAGAACAGCTAGTTGTTAAGTTAATTCTAGATCACAATCTGAGATTTCTAATGGCAGTAGTGCATGGTTGATTAGGTGTTGGTTTGGTAGCGAAATGTTGTAGCCATAGGGCAGTGTCATTCAAGTAAGGATTAATGTGTGACAGTGAGTCAGTAATCCTAGGCAAGTGATTGCTGGCTATCGCCCAAGTGGGATAGGCCATGTGTGACCTGAAAAGTGTGCTAGTAGAGAGTTGGGAGGTGTAGTGGTAGTATTGGTAAATCGTGTCACTAGCAGTAAGCATAGGTCTGGGCCAGTTACTGAAGTGTAATATATGGAAGAGCGCGGTCAGGATCCTATATATGGTGGAGTAGGATCAGTATACATAAATGGCACTTGGGAAACACCTAAACAATATTATGATGGTACCTATGATAAAACAGTATAATGTGGCTATTGGTATTAGGATACAGCAATACCCGACTCAGCCGTCTAGTATCTGAATATCTAGGTAGAGGTAAAGGGTGGAGAACAAGGTCCAGGAAAGGAGTACCTACGGCAGGCTGGATGCAATCAACGTGCTAATATACCTCAGAATAGGGGGGAGGTAACATAAGTCAAATAAGTCACAGGAGATTGCATTTACAATACGCACAACAGCACAAAGTAAAATGGTGCAAGGTGTTACAATACAAATATGCAAGTAATCGGATACGGTCACTAATCATAAAGCAGTCCAGCGAAGTGACTATTCAGACTAGATTCAGCTGTAATCGTGTGCACAATTGTCGCAAGTGAGGTACAATATAATGAAGTCGCATGCAATGCGTAAATTACAGTGGGGTAATTCGAGCTGCATGGCGCCATACAATATAGTTACTAAGAGTGAGAGACGAGGCAAGTAGGATTCAAGGATAATAACCGACATTGGCAAATTACAATATTATGGCAGCAATCGAGTGCCAGTAAGCAAGTCATACGTTAATCAAAGTTCAATGGCACTCACATGCAGTACTGGCGAGGCTAGCAGATAGTGTAGGACTTAGTTAAGAGGGTAACGGGGGAGAGGCTCAGTGGGCTGAGAGCATGTGACAATGGCGAGCAACGTAGATAGCTCGTATGAGCATATGAGGGGGAGGCTTACCAGGTAATAGGTGCAGCACGGATGCAAAGTACAGTTGCACATGGAGGGGTATAGGATCTGGCCCAGGCCACTGTGGTCACTGGACAGGCACATGACAGGAATGGTCCTTAAGCGTGGTCCTTAGGCAGTGGGACGGCTTACGCCTAACGGCTCCAGCAAGGTCTGTTTCCCATCATTCACATACGTGGGAGCAATTTATAACATTTAGATGTGTTCCCCCAGTTAGATCCCCCTGCAAAGTGAGCTCGACGGGGCTGAGGTCGCGTGGAGCTCTTTGTCAAACTAGCGGGTGTGTGTACCACTGGCAGAGTTGGGCGTAGGCAAATTTGTCTGGCTCAGCCAGTCAAAAAGCCGCTTTGCAGCTCTCAAATGTACTTGGCTGCCAATTTTCAAATAGCTGCACTAGGGTTCACAGCCCACCCCTCGGCCAATTCTTAAAGTTTGTGGGATGGATACCTGGAGTGAAGGTCGGATAGTGAAAGAGCTGGGGTGTTCGGGCCCAGGCCACTCGGAATGCCTTCAGATTTCACTGCCCAGTTCCATATTCTCTCCGCACATTTTGTGGAGGAGAGTATGCCTGGCCAGAACTTCCACGCAGGGGGAGGAACATAAGGGAGGAAACAGTGGTAGCAGCAGTCTTGATTGTTCGATATCCAGCCATCTTGGGGGATCGGCTGAGGAGATCCACACTTGGAATCGCACCAGTTGTGAGGCTACATATTTGCCTACGTTCGAGACCCCCAAACCTACCAGGCAAGCACTGCCAATCATAACCTTTTTAGGGATCCTTGTTTTCTTACCTTTCCATATAAATCAAAGCATTTTCTGCTGTAGGCGGAGACGGGGGCCGTAGGGGGGGGTAGCGGGATTGGGTCCGGCAGAGTAGAACAGAAGTAGAGGAGTCGTAGAAGAAGCAGATTCCATTTACAGGCCGTTATTCTCCCCAGTAGTGATATCACTTGTGTAGCCCACCATTCTAGGTCTTTTTCCAATTCTTTAAAGAGGGGGGAAAGTTTGCTGAGCATACCTATCCCGGCCGGACAAGAATGTGCACTGGGTAGTCTGTGGATTTCTAGTTCCATTGAATGGGGCAGAGGGGCCCGAGAGCCTCTATCTCCTCTGGAATCAGGCTCACCCCCAAGGCTAAGGATTTACTATAGTTAATAGTGAACTCTGCAACCCTGCCAACCCTATGCAGTTCCCAAGGGGATTGTTCCAGCGAAGCCTGGATATTCGTTAGGGTGAGCAGGACGTCGTCTGCGTAGAGAGAGAGTTTGTGCTGTGTAGTGCCTTTCTGTAACCCTTCAATGATGGAGTCGTTCCGAACCCGTTGAGCTAACGGCTCCATTATTAGGGCGAACAACAAGGAGGAAAGAGGGCATCCTTGCCTAGTCCCACAGGTCAGTGATATGGGCGCTGTTAGTCTTTGATTAATCCGCAGAGAGGTTCTAGGAGAGCGATAGTTGTTTGTTTGCCTGTTTGTTTATTTATTTATTTATAAAGCGCTGTAAACCCAGAGGTATCTAGGCGCATTACATGAATTTTCAGTTTCTTAGTTACATTGCATACATGATAGGTTACATTCGAACACAAGGTTACTTAATTAGACATAGCATATATACAAGAAGTTATTTACAAAGATACAAGATGATGCTGATTACAGAGTCCTAGGTTCGGAATGTTGGGACTGTGGGCAGTCTTTGGAGGTAAGCCAATGTTTGGTGTTTTTCCTGAAGTTGTGAAAGTATTGGTCGGCTCTTAATGTTGTAGAGTTCCAAAGTTGGACAGACATAACGGGAAGGCTGCTGCCACCTGCTCTTTTCAATTTGAATCTAGGGACTGTTAGGCAAAAAAGAATTAGCGGCCCTTGTAGGTCGTGAGGAGATGTTTTTGGTGAATTTTTCATTCAAGTATTGAGGGGCTATGTTGTTGTTCAGGGAGACTGTTTTGAGTCGTATTCTATCCTTGATTGAAAGCCAGTTGATCTTCCGTCTGACTACTGAGATATGTTGTCTTCTGGGGATGTTTAAGGCTGTTCTAAGTGCGTTGTTCTGAAGAATTTGAAGTTTGTTGATAATGTATTTGTTGTCTCCTAGGTAAAGTGCGTTACAATAGTACAGTTTTGAAAGTATTAGACCTGGCCAAAGTAATGCAATTTTCAGTGGATAGAAATGGTTTACATGCATGGACCAGCTTACAAGTGTAAGCTGTCGCCGATGCTGTGGTATTGACTTGTTTACGCAGGCTTAAGGCAGAGTCTAAGTAAAAACCCAAGGTTTTAACCTCCTTGGCACCTTGATGTTGATACCGTCAATGTTGAAAGAAAGGTAGTGGTCACTAAGTTTCTTCAGATTGGCAGAGGCGCCTAGAAGCAGAAGCTCTGTCTTCTCATCATTCAGACACAGGCCATGTGTGGCCATCGAGGCCTGAATGATAAGATCGTTTTTGTTAACCAGCGCCAGATCTTTGTCATAGTCGCCTGTCACAGGTATGAGGATCTGGGTATCATCTGCTTAGTTAGTGTAGGTTTCACCCAGAAGGTCGAAGTCATCAAACAGTGGTTTGGTAAACCCATTGTACATCATAGGCGATACACAAGAACCCTGCGGTACTCCACATGTTATGGGTATGGGGTCCGCTGCTGCCCAAGGTGAGAAGACTCTCATGGATCTGTTATTCAAGAAAGATTGGATCCATGATGTTGCTTCTGTGGAGAAATGAGCCGCTGTAGAGAGATGTTTGCAAAGCACACCATGAGCAACCAGATCGAAGGTGGCTGACAAATCTAATAGGAGTATGCGTGCAGGTTTCCCTTTGTCTTTCAGGTCGTCAATCTGGTTCTTCAAGTCAATCAGAGCTATTTCTCTGCCATGTTGGGGTCTGAAACCAGACTGACGGAGCCCTAGTAGATTATTAGTCTCTAAATATGATTGTTTCTGGATGTAGGCTGCTTTATCAATGATCTTCAATAGAAAGGGCACTGTTGTGATGGGTCTGTGGTTGGATTGGGTGTTTGGGTCCAAGGAAGGTTTCTTTAACAGTGGAAGAACCCACAAATTCTTCAGGTTAGTGGGGACAGTGCAGGTGCAGAATGATGAGTTAATTAGAGTGGTGATAAAAGGGGCAAGGTCACTAGCAGCTTCTTTAAATATAGAAGCAGGGCAGGTGTAACCCTGGCATCTGGAGGGTTTGAGCAAGGCTATAATATTTGTTACTTCTCGGGTGGACACTTGGGTAAATTTAAATCGTTCTAAAGGTTTCGGAGGGTTAGGACATGTTTTTAGGGCGTTGACTTGAGTAGGGAGGTTGAGTGTTTTTGTGGCTATTTTATTTTGGAGAAGAGAGATCTTGTTAGCTAATGAGGTTTGGATCTTGGCGCACCAGGTTTTGTCCTTATTACAATTGTCTTGTGGCGGGGATAGGAGATCCCAATTCTCTTAGAATAACAAAGAGTTCTCTAGTTCTAGAGCTGGCTTTGTTGATCCTATCGTTATAGGTGTCACGTTTAGTTTGAAGTATTTCTAGTTTGTAGTTTGCTGTGATTATGAGGAAGTTATCTTTGTTGGCTGGGGTGGGTTGATTTTTCCAAGTGGGTTCACATTTCCTTTTTTCATTCCGCAAGGCTTTAAGTTTAGGTGTAAACCAAGTGTTCAGGTGGGCTCTAGGTTTACCGTTGTGCAATTTTAGAGGTGCAATATTACCTAAGGCTTGGGTGATGGTGGTGTTGTATAGTTCAACTAAAATGGACGGGTCAGAAGAAGCAGGCATAGGATTTAGTAAGGGTCGGAGAAGTGCCTGAGTTTTTCCAATATGATGCTCTGTTTGTTTCTGGGAGGAGCAGTTGGAGCTATAAGGTTGTTTTTGTTAGGCAGTGCACATCCTTGGATAGTAAGGTCACTAGGAGATGGTCAGTCCAAGGGTACGGTTCAATGGAAGTGATAGATGTCTCACAATTGAGGTTGGCTACCCAGTCGAGGGTTCTTCCTTTTTCGTGCAGAGGGTGAAGAGCTCTTTGATTAAGACCTAGTTCAACGAGGGAGTTTGACAGAGCTAAGGCATGTAGATCATTAGGGTCATTGAAGCAAAGATTGAAGTCTCCTAAAATAACGATTTGCGAAGAAGGCTTAGTAATGGTAGATAGTAGTGCACTGATTTCTTCCTCAAAAACACTGATAGGTCCAGGAGGTCTATATATCAAGTGTGCCGTTATAGTGTGAGAAAGTTTAACTGTCAGCAGTTCGTATGATGTGACAGGGGAGTGCGTGGAAATTCTAAGTCCCGAGTATATTTGGCGATAAATGCAATCCCGCCGCCTCTAGAAGATTCTCTGTCGGATCTAAGGATCGTATAATTATCCAGGGTAGCAATTGCGAGATAGCGACCTGCAGCTGCATGTAGCCAGGTTTCTGTTAGTGCTAGGAAATCGAGTTCTTTATCAATAATCAGGTCAGTAATGTCTGCTGCGTGGGCTACCAAGTATCTGGCATTGATAAGTGCCCCTTTGATTAGCGTAGGAGTGTTATTACGGGAGTTAGAGTCAGGCATGCTAGACACCTTGTTTGCTTTGTTATAACCTTTTCAGATTTTTGGGGAGATATTCTTCAGACCCTGAAGTTTGCTATTCATGGGAGGTGGGCTGGTTGGTACTATGTATGTTTTACCTAATCTAGAGCCAAGTCTGGTGTTTCTGACTAAAGTATGACATGGAAGGTTGGCAATCGGTATAGGAGTGTCAATCTGAGTTGCTGGGAAGGTGGCTGGTATGCCGAGCATTTCCCTTCTAAGGTTGGTGTCTAGGTTAGTATGTTTAATTAATGGATATGATTCATGCTGTGGTTGGATGGCTCTATTGGAAGTTGGAATAGTCGTAGGGATCAAGGGGGGGCAGGAAAATGGTAGTTTTAATCCTGATCAGTAAATTCAATGGTGGCAGGAATTTGGTAGGCTTAATCCAGCTCGCACTGTCAGTTTAATTTGTCATGGTAGATAGTGCTCGGTTTATCTGTGTCCGTGTCCTGGTAAGTGACGACTTAGTCTTAAGTTGCCGGGTGACATCAGCTGATGCAACGATATTAAGATTTAGGCTAATAATTAGGAGTCTAACACTGACTACAATGGTGGTAGCCTGCATGGTTGTTAAAAATGAGGTGAACTAAGGCAGTCAACTGCCATTCAATACAGAGGGATCATGCTGGACACCCTCCAGTTAAGCGACTTTGGTCAAGTCCTGGGTACGTATATGGTAATTAGCAAATGATATTGGACAGTCTGTTAGCTACTATACCTATTACATACATTTCCAGGCCAGTTATAGATGGCCAGGACCATTTGGCCAGGACCATTTTCCGAAAGAGTGGGCTGAACTGGAAGGCTGTGAGGGTCAGCTGCAAGAAGAACCAGTTCACTTTGTCAAAAGCCTTGGACGCGTCCAGGGCTAGCAGCACCATTTCATCATGGTCTGAGGCTGTTACCTTCATTAGATTTAAAGCCCGCCGGATGTTATCCCCTGTTGATCTGCCCAATATGAAGCCAGTGGTTTGGGTCACTTATTTTAGGTCGAACTGCCACTAGGCGATTAGCCAGTACTTTGGAATATATGTTGGTGTCTATATTAAGCAAGGAAATGGGCCTGTAAGAAGTGTGATCCCTGGGCTCTTTACCTGGCTTTAGTGCTAGTATTATTTTTTTAATGTTGCCTATCTATTTTTAAAATAACATTTTTTACTGGAATATCCCTTTAAGGAGTCTTGCATTGATGGAGTTGTAGAGCCCAACAGACGGAAGGAGCCACAAAGAGAGCTGTAAGCAAAGAGCTTGTAAAATCTAGTTGTGAACCCATCAGGGCCCGGGGCCCTTGTTTTTAGGGATTTAATCACAGAGTCTACTTCTTTGTTTGTGATCGGGGCATCCAGGGCTTCGATGTCTGCCTTTGTGAGGTGTGGTAGGGTTGCCCCTTCAATATATTGCACCTGTTCCATTAAATTATGAGGAGACGCTGTCAGAGTTTTGGTAAGGTGTGCAGCTGTCAGCTGGAATTTGGCATCTTCCACATTTTGAACCCTGTCCTGCAAGTCTCATAAGCCCATTATCATGTTCCACTGTCTCATTTTAGCTAGTTTTTCAACCAGGAATTTATTCGCTTTATTATTTTTGGCATAATAGCCTTGCTTGGTTATAGACAGGGAGTGGGCCGTTTCCTCGGCATCGTGTGCTTCCAGTTTCTTTGTTTTCGGGTGACCTGTAGGGAGCGATGTGCCTTGGGGGACCATCCCTTCTTGTGTTTCCCTTATGCCTCTATTATTTCCCTCTCCACTCTGGTTTGGGCCTCCTGCCTACGCTTTCAATAAGCTGGTGCATGGGCTATGAGCTCCCCCCTGATCAAAGCTTTCATTGTGTCCCATGTGTTTGCCGGTGAGGTGAGTTCTGTGGGGATCCCCTGGAAGTAGACCCGGATGGCCTTGGCAATGTCGTCTCTCAGCGCCATGTCATTTAGGATTGGGTCATATAGGCTCCAGTGAGGTCTTAGAGGGGCTACAGAGTTATGGAAACGAGATGTTAACAAGACTGGAGAATGGTCTGACTGTATTCTCGGCCTTATACTCGCCTCATCGACAAAAGAAAATAATTGGGGGGGATGTCAGAAGCAAGTCTATTCGGGAGGAAGTTTGGTGTACATGTGAGAAGAAAGAGAAGTATATTTCGCCCTGGTGCAACTTCCAGGCATCAACCACCTGAGGGTTCTAAATAGGTGAAGGTGCCCCGTAGCAATCCTAAAGTCTTTCAAGGCGGGTGGGTGAGATGTGTCCATCAGAGGGTTTGGGACCCCATTGAAGTCACTGCCATGATCACTTGGTCCTCAATGAAGGGTAGGAGTCTAGATTCCAGTTCCAAATACAAGTCTTCCTGTCCCTCATTGAGTGCATAGACGGAGACTAAAGTATATTATTGTCCAAACATCATACCTTTGACTGTATAGCGTCCCTCCGAGTAGTACAGCGTCTCCAGTTTCCTAAATGAGACCCCTTTTGCCAGGAGGATTGCTGTCCCACCTCTCTTCGAGCCACTAGAGGCTAAGTATTGAAGTGGAAAGTTTCTGTTGCGGAGACGGGCAAAGTCAGGTGGAAGAAGGTGAGTTTCCTGCAAGAAGACCACTGAGCCGTTAAGGTCCTGCAGCCACTGGAGAGTAGATTTGCGCTTTGTTGGTGCATTTAGGCTCTTTGGGTTAAGTGAAACAAAGTTCAATTTCTGATGGGGCAGAGACTTCGTGTGAGGATTCGGCTCTGCCACGCAGGGGGCGGGGGGATAGAGTCCAGTTCAGTTTTATCTACCATCTAGTTCTGTTGCTGTTCCAATCCCAATCTGCAACCAAGTTTTTAACTTATGAATCCATCTATGAAGCTGCAACAATAGAACAGCAGCTAAAATCCAACTTGTGAACAGTAACCATAACGTGGATCTGAATTTGGGGTATTTACCATGTCGGCCTTGGGGCGCCATATTGTTGATTTTGTAAATATTTTGGGGGCCCACGCTACTCTTAGAAGGTTGTGGTCGCTTGATTTAGTTTGGAGAACCTCAAATGAACTGATTAGCTGTAGCATGGCATCTGACACATAGATGTTGTCAATGGTTGCTATTGAATTTTCCCTCGTCGGAATCTGGTTGGGATTGACAATAACGTGATCAATATTGTGGAAATTTCGGGAGTCCATTAGCTTTTGCCAAAGGATGCCGTGCAGCTCCGAAGAAGTTTTGGATGTTTTCTCAGTAGAAATGTGTCTTTTTCTAGTGCATGTTGCATTGAGATCTCCGCAAATTATGATGTACCTGACTTCATTTTCTATTATCACTAGAAACATTTTGTCGGATATTGTTTGCGGATTCCAGTAGATGGTTATTATTACTATTGGAGTAGTCCGTTTTTTTCCCGTCACCAAATCAAGATAGGTGGTTTGGAGAAGGTGCAAGTTTCTTTTGGATGGTGATCCCGTTCCCAGATCGAGTTGCGAGTAGAAGACCCGATGATGGTCGCCCAATTGGTCCTTCTGTTGCTGGCGAGATTTTGATGGAGAAAGCATCAAGGGAAGGCTTTTCTACCAACAAAGGTTTCTTGAAGTGAGAGAATGTCAAAGTTGCCTAAGTCGAGACCTCCGGTTTTCGTGAGGTGTTGGTGGCCGCAGGTTTTCCAAGATCCCAACTTCAAAGTTGCAGTTGTAGTTTTTATGGGCTATGTGAAGCATATTGACCGCAGCACCTCTCGTTGATCGGCGGGTTGCTATTTCTTTTTAATGAGTTGAGAGTACTTTGTGGAGCCAAGCCCAGAGCTGTTTCATGGGGGCAGAAGATGGTTCTTTTGTATTGATGACTTCTGTTTCGTTTTGAACGTCTCGAGAGGACTTTCGATCTATGTCTCTTGGATATCTTCTCTGATCGGGTGAGGCAGCTGGTTGAAGATCTTTTTTTTCTAGGAGCTGAACTCTGTGCTTTTCCGCTCTTTTTGATCGGGATGGTTCCTCTTCTTTTAAGTCGTCGAGATCAGATTGAGATCGCAAGTTTCTTCCTCTATGTGCCTGTGCCCTAGGCTTTTGTGGTCTTTTTGCAAGATACTGAACCTCTTTGTTTGGGTCGTTTGGGCTGGTTTGCGATCATACATTTTTTCTTTTTAGGTTCGATCCTGATGCTATTTCGGGTTTGTCACTCTGCCTATTAGGTCTGTATAATGCCTCTGTTCTTGACGTATAGTGCCATCTGGAAGTCAGGTGGCGTCCGACCCTTTCCTGTTTCTGTTCTTCATGAGGTTTTCCTCTCAGTTCTGTTAGATGGTAGTCCCATTTTAATAGGTCTCCCTCTGCCTCTTAAGGTGGCAGTTTCAGAGCCCAGGCTCTTATGTGGATGTACGTTTTTGCTTTGTGATCTTTGTGATAAGGTTCCACTAGAATGTAATCGTCCAGTTTCAGTGATCAAAACCCGCATATTTTTTTGAAGAATCCTCATGGTTGTCTACTATTTGCTCCAGTTTAAAGGTTTTTATGGAGGTCGAAGTTCTTAAAATGTTTGTTGCGGATGGTTTTATTCTTTTGTTTGAATGGGAGATTGTTCGTCGTGATGTTCGTGTCTGTAAGTACTTTGTTTGGGCTTCTAGTTTCAGTGAGGAGTTTATTCCGGAGCTTTTCCGTATAGGTTTTTGAGTTTCCTGCTCTCTTTCTCGAGGCTTTTTTTTGTTTGTTGCTTTGGCACATGTTCAACAAGTCGTGGGCTCAAGGGAGAGGTAGCAGAGTTTCTTCTCGGATCCGACGTTTCTCATTGGTTTCTAGGACTGAACAGTGATGGGGATAAAGGGGTCCGATCTGTGTTAGATCCCCGTCTGTTCTGTCCTGATTTCGTAGTGTTCAAGAGAGTTTCACGTGAATGGCTTGAGGAGTTCATTTTTTTAGGCTGGCTCTCTTTCTGCGATAAGTGGGGTGTTTCAGAGCCTTGGAGTTCTTTGTTGGAGATCTCCTCCTTGGATGCATCAGTTTCTGTAAGAAGATGCTGGCTGAGGTTCATCAAATTTGTATCCGCCAGAAAGTCATCGATAGAGGTCGGTGATTTAGCAAGAGTTTCCCGAGTCAGGTTTTGCTTTAGTTTAGTTCGCTGGATCGCTGACGCTGCGGGTAACTGCCCCTCAATTTTTGACTTTTCGTAGGTTGGGTTTGCACCCGTGCTGTGAAGATGTCAGGGATCAAATCCATTCTTGGTGCCTCTGTTTCTGAAAGCTGGAGAGTCACTTGACGTCTTTCAAGAGGCGTTGTCACCGATTTTACTTTTGCTCCCTCACACGTGGAGTATTTTTTGTTGGTCGAATTTTCTTCTTGATGCGATTCGACTATGATTCAAGAGAAGTCCTCAGTTTGAGGTATCTGTCTGGCTGTTGGGCGGTTTTGTTGAGTCTTTGGTCGAAATAAGGCTCCCATGCTTTGGCCTTTAATGTGAGTCTGAGTGTCTAATGATTTTTCAGAAAGATTCTGCAATGATGTTTGGGTCGCTATGTCGTTTCTTTTTCCAGGTGTGTTGTATTGTGCCTGTCTGAGGTGAGGTAGCTTGAGATGTCATGTGGAATGTTTATGTGTGGATGATGGAATATTCTGAGTGAGTGTTCTGTGTAGAGGCGGTTACAGCTGGCTGGCCCTGGGTGATGGGAGCCGGTGTTGTCACAGCTTATGTCCTTTATGTCTTCATGTGGATATGTAACTAAGAATTTGGAAATAAACTTACCTGAAGAAATCTTAAAGAGCCTGGAACCTGCTTTTTAACAATGGCGATGTGTCGGTCTTTGGTAACCTACGTGCCACAAGCTGATGGACTGAGGACCCTGCTGCGGGGGGTGCAGGAAGGACAAGCTTCTGGAGAAGGACAACACCGCCCCCAGAAACTGTAAGTCCCATCACCCAGGGTGCAGGGGGAGCCGCAGGATTAAAGCCCCATCTTTGTTGGGACCGGCGCACATAAGTAGTGGGCAAGCTGGGCCCCATGGAGTCTTCAGGGAGAAGCCCTGACATGGCTCCCCAGAGCGCAGGGGCAAGAACAGGAATTGGGCCCCATTGCAGAGGGATCAGCTCAAGGAGCAGGAAGGAGGACTGCGTCCCAGGGTTCAGGGGAAGTCCAAGAAAGAGGCCCCTTTTTGGATGGGCAGCTCCTAAGTAGGAGGCAGAGCTCTGCCCTGGGGGCTGGAGATGGCGCTGGACCAGCAGGTGAAAGATAATACTGGCAATACTGGGAAATTGATGTTGAAAGCAAACGCTGTACCCTGGTCCTCCATGAGATGTAATGAGGAGCTAGCCCACTGGGAGGGATGTGATGCTACTCTAGGTTTTTTTAAAGTTAGAATGGCAATAGAAAAAAAGAGACGCTGCTCTGAGTTTGGGAAATGGATGTGAATTTGACATGAACAAGGAGGACTGTTAGCCTGACTACACGTCACTCCCATGTCTTGTGCACTCATAGCAATGGGGAGCTGTTGTTTTAAACTGTGTCCTGCTCACGAGATAATTGCAGGCTTTTCAAGATATGGGAGCCTGGCAGCACCATACTGTGCTTATCGTGCACATCATGTTTTTGGCTGTCTGAAACTCTGGTGATTTATGAGCCTTTCGTGGCGAGGTCTCCTGGGAAGTGAACGACCATTGGCCTATGAAGCTCAGCAGAGCCCTGCTGAGCAGTAGTGACTGATGATGTCACACATGCAGCAGGGGGAGATGGTGAAGCGTAGAATGTTCTTTGGCATGTGTCTTAGAAGGAAGGAAGCAAAATATGTGTGCAGCTATATTAAGGCAGGAATGAACAATGCTTAGATCATGGGAACCCTATGATACGAATCGGATCCAAGAGACATGGTTTGTTTAGGTGCCAAATGCTGTGGTCTCTGCTTGGCAAAAGAGACATTTTCGGCGGATTGTGATGCTGGCATGCCGCTCCGTCTCAGTTAGTGAGGCGACAGGTAGCGGCCAACAAATAAGGTGACATTTTTAGGTCATGACAGTATGGTGGGGTATAGGCTTGTGCAGAGAGTAACAGCCATAATGTTGGGTGGTTTGGAATTTTAATATACCTATTTAAAACTGACAGAGCATTTTGCATGTGCAGGATGGTGAGTGCCTTGGTGCGATGTAAATCTGTAGAATGGGGGCACTGCGAGGATGCAAATGAGTTCATGTTTATAGAAGATATACATGCATCTTAAACTGCGCTGTTCTGTTATGTAAATGGGTAAGTGAAACGGTGACAATATAGTGTGGTAATATGTTGTATTGAAGGGTATTTAGCATCATTCTTTTGAGGAATTGCAGGTTTCGAGTGCCAAGCACCATGGCACATGGACACTAATGTGCATAAATCGTTGCTGTTAATGTAAAATGGGTGGTATGTGTATGAGTGGGATAGCTTTAATCATTTTGAGGATTTTCAGCTATATTGCAGATGTCAGTAGAGCCTGTGTAAATGGGTATGGACTCATAGGTTCGCTTAAGAGCCTACAAATGGCTATGGACGTTTTAGTTCATAAAAGTGTTAGTTTTGGGGATTTTACTTACTATGAGCAACATGGTTTTGTATATCAAATGTGCACAACGCAAATGTTTTCAATGCGGTTTATGTATTGTTTACAGAATATGGTTGCAGCATTCTATGATTTTGGAATGTATGCTATGATTAATCTGACTCAGATAGGTTGGAGAGAGTCAGTGAGTGTTGGGTATTGGGTGAACTCACATTCAGCATGGAAGTGTTGCAGTGTGAAATGCATGGTTTGAATTGTTTGGGTAATGTCAGTGGGGTATATAGTTTTCCTTACATTGTTTTGGTTTGGTTTGGGTAGTTACCTGTCGTGGTAAAAGTTGAACACCCATGCGATTGTTCTAGAGTGAGGTAGCGCCTCGACTCTTTCAATTAAGGATGTTAGGATTTTCTAATTTCATATGAGGGGATTGGTCTGGTTATAGGGGTTACCTCATTCCGGTAAAGGTTGAACAGCGATGAGGTTGTTCTGTGAGGGAGGTAGCGCCTCCTCTAGGTTTTATTTTATCCTTCTCATCACATTGGACAGTAGGTAGCTGGTGGTGCAGGGGTAGCTGGAGAACGCCTGGTAATGACCCGTCGGTATTGAGTGTGGTAAGTCCTGAGATGATGAGTACATTGTTTTCTATGTTACTTGTGGTATTTATTGTGGATTTTGTTGTATCCATGGGTTCAACAGCTTGTTTTGGGTTAGGATGTTTTCCTTGCTATAAGACAGTTTAGTTTTTACCAGTCATTGACGTTGGCATTGGGAGTGCGTGGCCACCACTCCCAATGTGTTTGGAAGGCTTGTACATCCTGGTCTGGTGTAATGAGTATGGTATTAAGACCATGGGTGTTTGTGATCTCAGTGATGTTGTATGTTTCCACTTTGTGAATCCCTTTTGGAGTGAGGTTGTGATTGTCTTTTTGGAGGCTTTGAGGTCTCAGTTCTCTAGAGTGGCAGTCTAGAGGCCTGCTGGGGTTCCAGGGTGGCAGCTTGGACACCTGCGTTGTTGTAGGCGGGGGCAGGTGGTAGGAGGCGAAGCAGTCTTGTGGTGGTTACGGAATGTAGGTGAAGTAGCCCAGTTTCAGGGTTGGCCAGGTCCTGGGGTGAGAGCCCAGTTGCTTGTTTGTGGCAGGAACAGGCAGATGGATGACAGTATTTTTGTTATTGGTACATGGAATGTAGTTTGTTAGGGTGTGATGTTTTGATGGTTGGGTTTGGTCGTGGAAGTGTCTGTCTTCCAGTTGAGTGTTATGTGTGCGTATATCTTGGAAGGTGTTGTTCTGGTATGTGACTTGTTCTGTGCATGTATGGTTTAGTAAAGGAGGTAGGTGTGTTGTATTGTGCCTGTCTGAGGTGAGGTAGCTTGAGATGTCATGTGGAATGTTTATGTGTGGATGATGGAATATTCTGAGTGAGTGTTCTGTGTAGAGGCGGTTACAGCTGGCTGGCCCTCGGTGATGGGAACCGGTGTTGTCACAGCTTATGTCCTTTATGTCTTCATGTGGATATGTAACAAAGAACTTGGAAATAAACTTACCTGAAGAAATCTTAAAGAGTCTGGAACCTGCTTTTTAACAAGGTGGCAGGAATACGTTGGGTTTGATAGTTTGTTACCTGCCAGACCGGTCGAGATTGATTTTGACCCTGTTGTTTGCGCGTTCATTTTTTGCTCCATTGCTGTTATATAACCGTACAAAAAAATTAACTTTGTATGCATCATTGCTGTTACGGTGGTGTGGTCTTTGAGAGTATCGTTTAAGGCCTCATATAATTTTCCAAACGGTGCAAGCGCAATCGTGACTCTTTCCATCTGAGGAGCAGGTGAGTGCGCCCCCATCCGCGACCCCATTCCGCGTGCCTTGTTGTATTTTTCTACCCCCCGGCCCCGCGTTGCCCCGTGGTTCCCTGCCTCTCCCTTCCGGCATCCTTCGCCCGCCCGCCTCCCAGCCCGCCCCCCACCCCTGATTGGTCACCAAGTTTAGCCTTGCTGGGTCTAGCGACCCGCGCCACTGCACCTACTCCTCTTTCCATCTGAGGAGCAGGTGAGTGCGCCCCCATCCGCGACCCCATTCCGCGTGCCTTGTTGTATTTTTCTCCCCCCCCGGCCCCGCGTTGCCCCGTGGTTCCCTGCTTCTCCCTTCCGGCATCCTTCGCCCGCCCGCCTCCCAGCCCGCCCCCCACCCCTGATTGGTCACCAAGTTTAGCCTTGCTGGGTCTAGCGACCCACGCCACTGCACCTACTCCTCTTTCCATCTGAGGAGCAGGTGAGTGCGCCCCCATCCGCGACCCCATTCCGCGTGCCTTGTTGTATTTTTCTCTTCCCGGCCCCGCGTTGCCCCGTGGTTCCCTGCCTCTCCCTTCCGGCATCCTTCGCCCGCCCGCCTCCCAGCCCGCCCCCCACCCCTGATTGGTCACCAAGTTTAGCCTTGCTGGGTCTAGCGACCCGCGCCACTGCACCTACTCCTCTTTCCATCTGAGGAGCAGGTGAGTGCGCCCCCATCCGCGACCCCATTCCGCGTGCCTTGTTGTATTTTTCTCCCCCCCCCGGCCCCGCGTTGCCCCGTGGTTCCCTGCCTCTCCCTTCCGGCATCCTTTGCCCGCCCGCCTCCCAGCCCGCCCCCCACCCCTGATTGGTCACCAAGTTTAGCCTTGCTGGGTCTAGCGACCCGCGCCACTGCACCTACTCCTCTTTCCATCTGAGGAGCAGGTGAGTGCGCCCCCATCCGCGACCTCATTCCGCGTGCCTTGTTGTATTTTTCTCCCCCCCCGGCCCCGCGTTGCCCCGTGGTTCCCTGCCTCTCCCTTCCGGCATCCTTCGCCCACCCGCCTCCCAGCCCGCCCCCCACCCCTGATTGGTCACCAAGTTTAGCCTTGCTGGGTCTAGCGACCCGCGCCACTGCACCTACTCCTCTTTCCATCTGAGTCTGAGGAGCAGGTGAGTGCGCCCCCATCCGCGACCCCATTCCGCGTGCCTTGTTGTATTTTTCTCCCCCCCCGGCCCCGCGTTGCCCCGTGGTTCCCTGCCTCTCCCTTCCGGCATCCTTCGCCCGCCCGCCTCCCAGCCCGCCCCCCACCCCTGATTGGTCACCAAGTTTAGCCTTGCTGGGTCTAGCGACCCGCGCCACTGCACCTACTCCTCTTTCCATCTGAGGAGCAGGTGAGTGCGCCCCCATCCGCGACCCCATTCCGCGTGCCTTGTTGTATTTTTCTCCCCCCCCGGCCCCGCGTTGCCCCGTGGTTCCCTGCCTCTCCCTTCCGGCATCCTTCGCCCGCCCGCCTCCCAGCCCGCCCCCCACCCCTGATTGGTCACCAAGTTTAGCCTTGCTGGGTCTAGCGACCCGCGCCACTGCACCTACTCCTCTTTCCATCTGAGGAGCAGGTGAGTGCGCCCCCATCCGCGACCCCATTCCGCGTGCCTTGTTGTGTTCCCCCCCCCCCGGCCCCGCGTTGCCCCGTGGTTCCCTGCCTCTCCCTTCCGGCATCCTTCGCCCACCCGCCTCCCAGCCCGTCCCCCACCCCTGATTGGTCACCAAGTTTAGCCTTGCTGGGTCTAGCGACCCGCGCCACTGCACCTACTCCTCTTTCCATCTGAGGAGCAGGTGAGTGCGCCCCCATCCGCGACCCCATTCCGCGTGCCTTGTTGTATTTTTCTCCCCCCCCCGGCCCCGCGTTGCCCCGTGGTTCCCTGCCTCTCCCTTCCGGCATCCTTCGCCCACCCGCCTCCCAGCCCGCCCCCCACCCCTGATTGGTCATCAAGTTTAGCCTTGCTGGGTCTAGCGACCCGCGCCACTGCACCTACTCCTCTTTCCATCTGAGGAGCAGGTGAGTGCGCCCCCATCCGCGACCCCATTCCGCGTGCCTTGTTGTATTTTTCTCCCCCCCCCGGCCCCGCGTTGCCCCATGGTTCCCTGCCTCTCCCTTCCGGCATCCTTCGCCCGCCCGCCTCCCAGCCCGCCCCCCACCCCTGATTGGTCACCAAGTTTAGCCTTGCTGGGTCTAGCGACCCGCGCCACTGCACCTACTCCTCTTTCCATCTGAGGAGCAGGTGAGTGCGCCCCCATCCGCGACCCCATTCCGCGTGCCTTGTTGTATTTTTCTCCCCCCCGGCCCCGCGTTGCCCCGTGGTTCCCTGCCTCTCCCTTCCGGCATCCTTCGCCCGCCCGCCTCCCAGCCCGCCCCCCACCCCTGATTGGTCACCAAGTTTAGCCTTGCTGGGTCTAGCGACCCGCGCCACTGCACCTACTCCTCTTTCCATCTGAGGAGCAGGTGAGTGCGCCCCCATCCGCGACCCCATTCCGCGTGCCTTGTTGTATTTTTCTACCCCCCCGGCCCCGCGTTGCCCCGTGGTTCCCTGCCTCTCCCTTCCGGCATCCTTCGCCCGCCCGCCTCCCAGCCCGCCCCACCACCCCTCCCTAGTCCAGCTCCCACCCCCGACCCGCCCATCCCTCCCTTCATCACTGCTCCGTCCAGGGCAGCCCTTTCCATCTGGACGCATCGAGGTGAATGCAGCACACCCAAGACCCTTCTGGGCCCTCATCCTGACTCCATCCAGCCCCTGTAGAGGCCCCCTGCACCTGCGTGCACCGTAACTTGTCCCGGCCCTCGCGCTCTCTCTTCCCCTCCCGACCCGCCTCCCAGCCCGCCCCCTCCCCTGATAGGCCCTGACAAGAAGATCTGCACTCATTACCAGTCCCTCCAGGGCAGCCCTCTGCCCGGCAGCCCATCGGCTAAGGACCTGAGGCAAAGGACGGCTCCTACAGTGACGGCTCCAGGTTGTATCTGCAGGTATCAGCAGGAGAAGCAAGAAGACAACATCAAGTAAGTGTGGAAAGGGCGGGGCCAGAAGCAATTACTTCACACCATACTACCCTACCACTCAACTAACAAAGCATCACCACTGTAAATTCATTATATTTGTATTCAGAAACTCTGCCCTCTGCATGTGAAAATTGCATTTTAGAAGTGTACCTATATCCTTGATGAGAAAGCTGCATTTGGAAGTTGCACCCAATAGCCTCTCTGAGGAAAAGGTGCATTTAGAAGTGTACCCTTTAGCCTAAGTGTGTATTTAGAAGTTGTGCCCAATAGCCTCCCTGAGGAAAATTGCATTTAGAAGTGTTCCCAATTGCTTTCAAGAGTTACGCCCAATAGCCCCTCTAAGGAAAGTTGCATTTAGAAGTGTTCTCAAGTCCATTCAGTAGTGTTCCCAACCATATTTAATAGTGTTCCCAGTTGCATTTAGGTATTGTGCCCGATAGCCTCTCTGGGGAAAACTGCATTTAGAAGTGTTCCCAATTGCATTTAGGTATTATGCCCAATAGCCTCTCTGAGGAAAATTGCATTTAGAAGTGTTCCCAGTTGCATTTTGGTGTTGTGCCCGATAGCCTCTCTGAGGAAAATTGCATTTAGAAGTGTTCCCAGTTGCATTTCGAGGTTATGCCCGATAGCCTCTCTGAGAAAGTTGCATTTGGAAGTGTGCCCTTAACCTAAGTGTGTATTTAGAAGTTGTGCCCAATGGCCTCCCTGAGAAAGTTGCACTTGAAATGTGCCCAATAGCCTCTCCCTGAATTGCGCCCAATAACCTCTCCGAGGAAAATTGCATTGCATTTAGAAGTGTTCCCAATTGCATTTGATATTGTGCCCATTAGCCTCTCTAAGGAAAAGTACACTAGAAGTGTTCCCAATTACATTTAAGTGTTGTGCCCATTAGCCTCTCTAAGGAAAAGTACACTAGAAGTGTTCCCAATTACATTTAAGTGTTGTGCCCAATAGCCTCTCTGAGGAAAATTGCATTTAGAAGTGTTCCCAATTGCATTTGATATTGTGCCCATTAGCCTCTCTAAGGAAATTTGCATTTAGAAGTGTTCCCAATTACAATTAAGTGTTGTGCCCAATAGCCCCTCTAAGGAAAGTTGCATTTAGAAGTGTTCTCATGTGCATTCAGTAGTGTTCCCAACCGTATTTAATAGTGTTCCCAATTGCATTTAGGTATTGTGCCCAATAGCCTCTCTGAGGAAAATTGCATTTAGAAGTGTTCCCAATTGCATTTAGGTACTGTGCCCAATAGCCTCTCTGAGGAAAATTCGCATCTAGAAGTGTTCCCAATTGCATTTTGGTGTTGTGCCCAATAGCCTCTCTGAAGAAAGTTGCATCTAGAAGTGTTCCCAATTGCATTTAGGTATTGCGCCCATTAGCCTCTCTGAGGAAAATTGCATTTAGAAGTGTTCTCAAGTGCATTCAGTAGTGTGCCCAATTGTATTTAATAGTGTTCCCAATTGCATTTAGGTATTGTGACCATTAGCCTCTCTGAGGAAAGTTGCATTTAGAAGTACTCACAATTGCATCTAGCTGTGTTCCCAACTGCATCCTGAAGCTGCGCCCAATAGCCTCTCGCAGGAAAGTTGCATTTAGAAATGTTCCCAATTGCTTTTAGAATAGCCTCTTACCTAATCCCTATTGCATTTAGTAAGTGATCCCAATTGCATTCTGAAGTTACGCCCATTAGCCTCTCTAATGAAAATTGCATCTAGAAGTGTCCTCAATTACATTTAATAATGTTCCCAATTGCATCTAGGTGTTGTGCCCAATAATCTCTCTGAGGAAAATTGCATTTAGAAGTGTTCCCAATTGCATTCAGGAGTCGTGCCCAATAACCCCTCGCAGGAAAGTTGCATTTAGAAGTGTTCTCAAGTACATTCAATAGTGTTCCCAACTGCATTTAATAGTGTTCCCAATTGCATTTACATGTTGGGCCCAATAGCCTCTCCGAGGAAAACTGCATTTAATAGTGTTCCCAATTGCATTCAGGAGTTGCGCCCAATAGCCTCTCGCAGGAAAGTTCAATTAGAAGTGTTCCCATTTGCATTTAGTAGTTGCGCCCAATAGCCTCGAGTAGTGCTCCCAATTACATTAAGTATTGTTACCAATTGCACTTAAGTGTTGCGCCCAATAGCCTCTCTCAAGAAAGTTGCATTTAGAAGATCACACAATTCCATTTAGTAGTGTTCCCAACCGCATTTAATAGTGCTCCATATTGCATTTAGGTGTTGCGCCCAATAGCCTCTCTGAGGAAAGTTGCATTCTAGAAGTGTTCCCATTACCATTTAGTAGTGTTCGCAACTGCATTTAATAGTGCTCCCAATTGCATTTAGGTGTTGCGCCCAATAGCCTCTCTGAGGAAAGTTGCATTCTAGAAGTGTTCCCAATACCATTTAGTAGTGTTCGCAACTGCATTTAATAGTGCTCCCAATTGCATTTAGGTGTTGCGCCCAATAGCCTCTCTGTGGAAAGTTGCATTTTAGAAGTATTCCTAATACCAGTTAATAGTATTCGCAACTGCATTGAAGAGTGCTCCCAATTGCATTTAGGTGTTGCACCCAATAGCCTCTCTGAAGAAAGCTGCATTTAGAAGTGTTCCCAATTGTATTTCTGAAGCTGCCCCCAATAGCCTCTCTAAGAAACTGGCATTTAGAATTGTTCCCCAAAATTACAATTAGAAGCTGCGCCCAATAACCTCTCTGAAAAATCTCATGCTATTGGAAGGGTCTCCGGTCTGGAATGGGAGGGAGTTGGATATCACATCTCGTGTTGTGGGAAGGATCTCAGGTTTGAGCAGTTGAACCCTAAAGTGTGCCTAAAAGCGTGTCATCACCGACCTTAGAACTACAATCAGAAAACCCTCCTAAACCAATCTTAAAACTCGCACCAATCATGAGTGCACCCACTCCACCAGAATCAGTCAGAAACACCATCTCCGATCTGTCCTCCGTCCCTTTCCGCCTCTCCCAAACCCCCCCACCCTCTCTCGCACCCCCTGCTTTTCCCCTCTCCAAACACCAAGCAAGGGGGGCACGATGGCGAGCCACCCACCCCAAGACCACTCACCCCCTGAACCCCACCCCCGACCCACCAGCATTACCCATACCCGCTCCCCTCTCTATCATACCTGACACACCCCACCCTGCAATCACCCAACTCCCGCCCTCCCCTTATACCGCTGCCACCATCCCCACTCGACCTCACCCCTTCCACTCTATAAAAACTGCACGGCTAGCCCTAGCAAGAACCGAAGCTGCCTCCCAATCACCCTCCGACCCCCCCACTCTCTCCCACACACCAGTCGCAGCAAGGAAACTAAAGAGGAAACGTTCTTGGTCCCCCTCAATCTCACAGCACTCCTCGCCCCCCCTATCCCAACCAATCACATCTATCCTGCAATCCCCCCTCTCCCCCGCGGCGTCCCCCCGTCTGAAACCCCTCTCCCTCGATTTCTCATCAGCTGCAACTGAAACTCCTAACCGTCATCATCCCTCTTTCAAATCCCCCTTCCAAGACCCGACCATCCTATCACACGCAGCATCCCAACCCCTCCCGAAGCCTGCCAATCGCTCTGCTCGCCCACTATTCCCATCTATCATCACCCAACCTACCCCCTCCCCCAAACTCTCCACCACTGCACCCTCCCCCTCCACCACAAAGATCATCCCCGACTGCCGATGTGAACTGCATCCTATTTAACGCCCGATCAATAGCAAAAAACAGACATTCCATCTTTGACCTCCTCACCTCTGACAAACCAGACCTAGTTTTCATCACCGAAACCTGGTTCTCTGACGACTTCGGCCCAATCGCCAATGAAGCCTTTCCCCCCAACTACTCCCTCATCCCACTGAACCGTCCGTCCAGGGGAGGAGGGGTAGCACTCGTCTTCAAATCTCTCTTCCGCGCCTCAATCATCGATAACCAACCCTCCATTCCATCCTGCGAATCTCTCCTTGTTAAACTATCCCTCTCACCATCGCTCTCACATAGCTTCCTATTAATCTACAGGCCCCCAGGCTACGATAGACACTTCGCAAATAACCTTTGCGACTCTATTGCCACCCTCCAACTAAACCATCCCAACCTCACCCTTCTTGGAGACTTCAACATATGGCTCGACATCCCCACCAACCCTATGACATACTCCCTGGTTGACGGATTAGATGCAATTAACCTCCAACCCCACATAAACGGACCGACCCACTATAAAGGACACACTCTCGATGCCATCTTTAGCTCCAACAACCTGATTCAGCTAATGCCGCCCACCCCCATCATCTGGTCTGATCACTTCATTCTCTCTTTCACCATCCACTCACCCGAACCCCTCCCCTTACTCATATCCGAACCTCCGAATATAGGCAAATGCTGGAAGAAACTAATAATCACCCCAGACTTAGCCGAGGTTCTCCTCCAGTCTCCACCACCATCCTGCCCTCTCAACAACCATCTCACCCCTGAGGCCCTTGATTCATGGCTTAGCGCACCTCTGATGCGCCTCACCCCCTCCTGCAAACCATCAACCCGCCGTGGCCCTTTCCCCAGATGGTTCACTCCTGAGCTGAAGACCACTAAACGACTATACAAACACCTAGAACGCAAATGGCATAAAGAGAAAACCCATGAGAGCAGGACCACCCTGGCCCGACACCTGTATCGCTACAAAGCCGAAATCCGGAAAACAAAAAAGGCCCACTACAACTCCCGAATCCTAAACTGCAAAAACCCAAGTAAAGAACTCCACAAAATTATCTCCGAATTCACCAATCCAGCTTGTAACACAACCATCCCGACCGCATCGCAATCACTCTGTGACTCACTCTCCCTCCACTTCTACTCCACAGCTATAGAAAGGACAAATACTCTAACCTCCAAACTAGCACTCTTACAGCCACTAGACAATCCTCAGCCCGTACCACCCAACCCATCAGCTGCAACCTCCACGCAACCAACGTTCGACTCCTTCAGTCCATTAACAACAGAACAGTTTCTCAAACTCCTATCTGCCCGCAAACCATCCGGATCACCATTGGATCCATGCCAAGCCACTACCCTTAAAGAAATCTTTGCCTCCACCTGCGCAGGAGAACACGCAAGATCTATCATAAATGCTTCCCTCTCTTCCGGTACCTTTCCAGACGCATTCAAATTGGCGCACGTCAAACCCCTGATTAAAAAACCCTCGCTCGATCCGCTTGACCCCAAAAACTACCGCCCCATATCAAACACCAGATTCCTCGCCAAACTCATTGATCGAACCGCCTACTCTCAACTTAACGCCTTTGTTGAAGCCAGCAAACTCCTAGACCCTGCCCAATCAGGCTTCAGAACTTGTCACGGAACTGAAACCACCCTAACCTCTATCTGGGATGACCTTAAAATGACTGCTGACTCGCAGGATGCGCCGCACTAATCCTTCTCGACCTATCAGCCGCCTTTGACACGATCAATCACTCAATACTCCTTGATCGCCTCCACTCCCTAGGAATACGTGGAACCGCCCTCAAATGGATAGCCTCATTCCTCAAAGACAGGCACCAAATAACGACACTCTCCAACTTTACCTCCCAAGCCCGACCAGTCGACACAGGAGTCCCACAAGGAGCGTGTCTATCTGCCCTCCTCTTCAATCTCTACCTGACCACCCTCCCACCGATAATTCGTGCACACAACATCCTATGTTACAATTACGCCGATGACACACAACTAATTCTAAAATTCCTGAACACGAATCCTAACTCACGACCAGACCTGGCATCCTGCCTCCTTAACATTGAACGCTGGATGACCCAAAACCACCTCCTGTTAAACCCCTCCAAAACAGAAATCATGGTGTGAGGCAACCCAGATCTTCTCCCGCACCCTCTACCCTGGCCAACCGCCATGGGCAACTCACCGATACCCTCCAACACAGTGAAAAATCTTGGATGCACCCTAGACTCTGACCTAACACTCTCGCGCCAAGTCAACAATGTCTCAAAGTCCTGCCACTACCACCTCAAAAACCTTAGGCGCGTCTTTCCATATCTATCATTTCCTAACAGAGTCTCTGCGGTACAATCAATCGTCATCTCACGGCTGGACTACGGCAACCCCCTATACCTCGGAATCCATGCCTACCAAATGAACAAACTTCAAAGAGCACAAAACGCAGCGGCCAAAGTGTTACTTGCGCTTGGTCCAAGAGACCACGTATCCCCAGCCCTCAAGACACTGCACTGGCTTCCAGTAGCCCGTAGGGTAGCTTTCAAAACCTTATGCCTCACCCATCGAGCAGTACATAAAACTGGACCGCAATATCTTCAAGAAAAACTAATAGCTTATCACCCCACTCGCACCCTCAGATCAAGCACAGCCGGCCTCCTAGTAATTCCTAAGACTAACTCAGTCAGGTTAGGCGGAGCATCATTCTCAGCCCTAGCCCTAACCCTGTGGAACTCTCTCCCACCCCACATCAGGCTAACCGAGGAGCTAACAGCTTTCCGCAAACTACTGAAAACCTGGCTCTTTCCCTAAACCAACCGGTTCCGTGCTAGCACCATCAAAATAACACCGACCCAGCGAAGCACCTAAAGCAATACCAAAAGCAAAAAAAAAAAAAAAACGGATTGTATCAAATGTTCACAAAAGAAATTAAAACGAGTAATGTAGATCTAAACATCGAAGTCAATAACACAAATTGATCACTGGACAAAAGAAAAATAGAGCGTGGACGAGCTTGGAAAGCCGATGAGTGTGGTGAACGGATGAGTGAGAAGGGCGAATGAATAAAGATGATTCTAGACAAGTATAAATGAATGTGGAGGATGAAAGCGGTTGACAAGTGCGTCTGGAAGACGGTTGGGTCTGGAGACCCGACGAATAATACGAGCAAATTCAATGGGGGTGACGGATGAGTGTGTAAACCAATTGACTGTAGAAAGCGGTCCGAGTATGGAGAGCGGCTATGTGTAGAAACTGGAGGAAGATGGAGAATGGAAGAGCATGCAGAGCGAAGGAGCCTGTTGAGCGAAGAGAGCATACAGAGCAGAAGAACGTGGAGAGCAGATGCGCGTAATGAGTAGAGAAAAGTATCAGTGACTGAATGGGGGAGCGACTGGGTGTGGAGAGCGGAAGAATGTGGAAAACGGAGGAATGTGGAGGGTGAGAGGCCGGAAGTGGGAGACCGACTGAGTACCGACGGGTGGAATGCGCGTGGAAGATGAACGCTGCTGACAGATGATTATGGAGAGCCGATGACTGTGGAAGGCGGATGACTGTGGAGGGCGGATGACTGTGGAGAGCGAATGACTGCGGAGGGCGGATGATGGCGGAGGGCGGATTTACTGCTGAGGGCGGATTTACTGCTGAGTGCGGATGATTGCGGAGGGCGGATGACCGTGGAGGGCGGATGACCGTGGAAGGCGGATGACTGTGGAGGGCGGATGACTGTGGAGGGCGGATGACTGTGGAGGGCGGATGACTGTGGGGGGCGGATGACTGTGGGGGGCGGATGACTGTGGGGGGCGGATGACTGTGAAGGGCGGATGACTGTAGAGGGCGGATGACTGTGGAGAGCGGATGACTGGGCAGGGTGGATGACTGGGCAGGGCGGTTGACTGTGGAGGGTGTATGCCTGTGGAGGGTGTATGCCTGTGGAAGATGACTGTGGAGCGCGGATGACTGTGGAGGGCGGATGACTGTGGAGGGCGGACGACTGGGCAGGGCGGATGCATGTGGAAGGTGGATGCCTGTGGTAGATGACTGTGGAGGGCGGATGTCTGTGGAGAGCGGATGTCTGTGGAGAGCGGATGTCTGTGGAGAGCGGATGACGGTGGAGGGCGGATGACGGTGGAGGGCGGATGACGGCGGAGGGCGGATGACGGATGACGGTGGAGGGCGGATGACGGTGGAGGGCGGATGACGGTGGAGGGCGGATGACGGTAGAGGGCGGATGACTGTGGAGGGCAGGTGACCGTGGAAGGCAGATAACTATGGAGGGCAGACGACTGTGGAAGGCGAATGCCTGTGGAAGATGGGTGTGGATGGCGGAAGACTGTGGAGGGCGGATGCCTGTGGAAGATGAGTGTGGAGGGCGGATGCCTGTGGAAGATGAGTGTGGAAGGCGGATGACCGTGGAGGGCGGATGACCGTGGAAGGCGGATGACCGTGGAAGGCGGATGACTGTGGAGGGCGGATGACTGTGGAGGGCGGATAACTGTGGAGGGCGGATGACTGTGGAGGGCGGATAACTGTGGAGGGCGGATGACTGTGGAGGGCGGATGCCTTTGGAAGATGAGTGTGGATGGTGGATGACCGTGGAAGACGGATGACTATGGAGGGCGGATGACTGTAGAGGGCGGATGACTGTAGAGGGCGGATGACTGCGGAGGGCGGATGATTGCGGAAGGCGGATGATTGCGGAGGGCGGATGATTGCGGAGGGCGGATGATTGCGGAGGGCTGATGACTGTGGAGGGCGGATGACTGTGGAGGGCGGTGAGCGTACAGAGCGAACGAATATGAAGAGCCAATAAATGTGGTGGACAGATGAATGTGGAGAACACACGAGTGTAGAATGCGGCTGAATCAATATGGAGAGCACATGAATTGTAGAAAACGGTTGAGTGTAATGAGGGGAAGAACATGGACCGCGGAGGAGCTTAGGGAACGGCTGAGTACAGCTATCGGCTGAATCTGACGAGCGACGGAATGTAGCAAGCGGCTGAGTATCGCAAGCAGCTGAGTATGTCGAGCGACCGAGTGTAGTAAGCGGCTGAGTATGGCGAGGGAACGGGTATGCGTCGAACGAACGAGAAATAAGAGCGAGAAAACGAGTGTACACAAAACAGTTAAGTACATTGTACGGAAGAGTGAACGGAGCTGATGAATGCAGAACTGACAAGTGGCGGATGAGCATCTGATGCGAATGAGTGCGTAACAGATGAGCCTGGGGAGCGGGTGAACGCACGAAACAAATGAATGAATGGACCAGAGCGCATGATTATGCTAGATGGAGGAGTACGCTATACGGAAGAATTCGCTGACCCGATGAATAGTGCATAAGAGCAGATGAGAAACAAAACACATCGCACGGACCGGACCGGACCCCCCTGAATTGCGTAATGTGCAGACTCTGATGTGGAACGCAAGGAACCGTTGTAAGAGCATACTTCATTTCACACCCCACGCTTACTCTCTCCTTACACCACCACTCAAGTAGAACACAGAGATACTATGACACCATTCGGTATATCTGTTCTCATATCAACATCCGCCGCTCACTCCCCATCACTCTAAGTAAACATTGCTGGTTTCTCACCCCCAGCCAAGCGTTCTCGTCAGGCCTAACGCTGCCTTACTCGGACTGGATAACTCCTGCCAGACCGAACACATACTCCTGATTCCTCAACCACCACACCTATCGCTAGGAAGCAGCTACCACAGAAATTCCGCACCAGCTGCACACATACCTGGTGCGCACACGCACCTTTGACCCTCTCTAATCTCTCCACTGACCCGAACCTCGGTTCCCAAGGGCGTTCAACCTACCAGCGCCTTCAGACCATACCAATGGTATATAAGGCGCTATATAAATGCAAAATAACAATAACAATAACAATAACATAATGGTCAGCAGATCAGGTTTCTTTGAAGGCGTTTCTTTTGGAGCAGTGGATGGAAGTTCACTGAATCTGCGACCTCTCAAGGGTGAGCTCGAGAATGAATCTTGCAGCAATGTTCGTGGTGGGGAAATTCTTTTTTGACTCCTTCGCCGTAGTTTGGAGGTAAAATGGCTTACTGAGTAAAGAGTCTTTATCTCTATTTGGACGAGAAGAGTCCCGCTCTTTATGAGGGGGCGTAGGCGGGAGGCTAAGGTCAGATGGAGTAATTTTTTTTTTTTTTTTTTTTTTTATTATTGTAATTTCTAGTTTTTTACAAACTTTTATTACACTTGTCTTCACTTCACTTCTTCTTCCTTGTTAATTTCATGAACTGGAAGGTTTTAATTTAACATTTTTTCCAGAAAGTTTATAGCTGCACAGGTCAAGTGAATTGAGGACCCACTTAAAATTCGCGTCCACAAATCGTCCATATTGTCAGTTAGTGGGGCGAACTTCAGCAGGTATAAGCTTCTTACATCTTTAAGCAACTGACATTCAGTAAGTATGTGTTTTGTCGTTTCCAGGTTGTTAGCGCAAAACCTACATTTAGGATCTTTTACATTGTCAATGTGGCGGACAAAGGAGGCTTGCCTGGTCTTATAAATGTTTGTTCTTAGTCGTAAGAAAGCGTCTCTGTGATATCTAGACGGGAATTTACTCAAGTACTTAGGCAATTGGTCCATTTTATTCAAGGTTAGGCTCATATCCAGGGTAGTCTTTAGACCTTGATATTTTTCTAAGTTGTCGATCCAGAGCCATTCTCTCACTTTTTTCTTGGCAGTCAGAGGACGTTCCAGGAGCATCTCCATAGTGATAGTTGCGGCCTGCATGTTTGCTTTTACTTTCCCGAACCACAGGTCTTGTAATGTTTCTGTGTTACAGTTTTTAGAGGGTATGAACAGTTCAAATGCTGGTTGTGGATTCATCATTGACATCTTTCGCAACAGTGCCATCGATTTCCAAATGACGGCACCGTGCAAGGGCTCCAAGCCTAATTCATAACGAATTACTATCGTTGATAAGTATTTGGGCAGTCTTAGTACGCGTCGCCAGAACAGTCCTTCTAGTTTAGACCAGATCTTATAGTCAATGTTCCAGCCTGACTCTGTTCCAAACGTAATTGCTGGTATTACCTTTTGTAGGTAAAAAGATCGTACCGGGATCAAGGAAAATTTTCCATATTGTGAATTGATTTTAGCTCCTTGGAGAGCTAGTGTTTTAATTTTTTTTTCGAGTTCTGTAACCCAACTCCATTCTCTTATTGAGGTGCTAAAGGGTATACCCAAATAGCGGATCTCGTTCACTTCCTCAATCTTGACGTTGTTTATTGTCCAGTTGAAGTTCTTGTTTCTCTGGCCCTCAACAAGGCCAAATTTCAGTATCTTGGATTTTTCCACATTGATCCTTAGATCATTTTCAACCATGTAAATGTTCAACGTATTCAATAGCCCCTGTAGGCCTATTTGTGTCTTGTCGATCAAGACTAGATCGTCTGCGTAAATCAAACAGCTTACAGGATTTCCGTTGACTCTAGGGGGGAAACAATGCGTTTTGGCTAGTGTTCCTGACACATCCGCAATATAGAGTTTGAATAGTTCCGCTGCCAACGGGCAGCCCTGCTTCACTCCCTTATTTGTGGTAATTGGTTGAGAAAGGTCGCCATTTTCGTTTAGTCGTATTCTTATCGTGGTTGACTTATGCAAGGCCTTTATGGGATTTAGTATATTATCGGGGCATTTCCATCTTTCCAGCTTTCCCCAAAGCCTTGCTCGATCTATTCCATCAAAGGCTTGTTGCAAGTCGATGAATGCCAGGAACAATTTTTCTTTCTTTCGCATGGCTTCTAATTTCAAGAGGTTCAGTATGGAAAGGTTGTTTTCGGTGCCAACTCCCTTAGTAAAGCCAGTTTGTCTTACATCGTTTAGCCCAGACTGGAAGGCCCAAGCTGAAATCTTTCCCTGTAAGAAGGAGGCAAATACCTTTCCAATAGTGTCTAATAAAGCAATAGGTCGGTAATTGCTAGGGATGTCCCTGCTGCCTTTCTTATAAATTGGGACAATTATTGCCTCAGACCAAGATGATGGAATTTTCTTGGCTTTTGCTATTGTCATAAACAGTTCAGCTATGAATTTGGCCCATTCACGAGAGTGATGTTTTAGCATGATATTCGTGATGCCGTCCGGGCCAGCTGCTCTGGAGTTTTTTAACTTAGCTATAGCGTGAGCTATATCGTCCACCGTCTCTATTGTGTCCCAACACGGGCAACAGAGTTGTTTTCTTCATCTGGTGATTGTAGGTTGCAGAAGAATACTTTCTGGAAGTGGGTCACCCAGGCACCTTCCGGGACTCCGTTCGCCATTATTGCAGCTTGATTTTGATGATCGTGATTTAAAATTTTCCAGATATCTCTGGTGTTGTGTGTTCTTATCAAAGAGAGCATCGTCTCGCCGCGTTCTTGGTCTCGCTGGTTTGCAAATGCTATTAGCCAGTTTCGATACCTTTGTTTGCGTTGTTTGATTTCTTGTGCTCTGTTGATGCCAGCTCTTGATCGTAGTTCTTTTAAGTCTTTTCTCAATTTCTTTTTTTCGCTATTCAACCTATTACTCCACGTGTGTTTGTGGTTTAGTATGGAGTAATTTTATAAGAGATGGGACTCAAGTTTACCAAGTTCTGAGAGTTTGGTGCGTCCACAGCCGCCGTTTGCATGGTGTTTCGGGGAAATACAGGTTTAAATCTGTTTAGGCGAAGAGATGGAGTTTGTTTCTGGGAGTCAGATGGAGTGAGAACGACTGTGTTTGTTTTTTCATTTCCGCCTGTTGAAAGAGGCGTATTGGTGACAGTCTTGTTTTCCTTGTTCGAACTTGGTGATTGTTGCAAAAGGGGTCGTTCTGCCCCTCTGGGAGGTGAGATCAGGGGATCGTGCAGGAACGGAGACGCCGGTGTATTGTGCACTGGGTTTCGTCCTGTTTTGCGCCTTTTTAAGACTGGTAGTGGATCTTGCACTGCTTCCAGTATTTCTGCGTCTGATAGTTCCTCTAGACTGTTATGTTTCCGCTTACCTTGTCTCTTAAAGAAGTCTTTTAGAATGTTAGAAAGCGCTGGTTTGAAGAGAGGTTTCTTTGGTGGAGCACTGTGGATGTTTTTATTTTTGGAGCCATTGTTATGGGTGGCTGCCCCTTTAAGGCAAGCCACATGTAAGGAGGACGTCACGGGGGGGAAGTGACGTGAGGAGGAGGAAGGGGGTGTCGGGAAAAACACTTCCCAGTTGTAATTGAATAAAGACGGTTCCTTGTTGTACCCGCTGGCGTCCGTGTCTTCTTGGAGCTTCCCGAGCTCCCTAACATTTGGCGACGAGGACTCTCCAGCCAGCGGTCCTCCTTATTCCTGCTACGGAGATCCCTCCGTGCGTCCTCCTCCACTGCTAGTGATCCCACTAGCCCGCGGATCCCCGCTACGGCCCTGCAGGCACCCGCTCCACACGTGCGATCCCGCCGTGGTGAAAAAAAAATAAAAATAAGATATATAATAAACAAACACGGCGCAGCCCGGGAAAACGGCCAACGCCAGAGGAGCAGACAAGACTCCAGAGATGCCCAACTACACGAAGGGGTACCCGCCAGCAAGCACGTTAAAGTAGTGAAAAAAAAAAACTTTTTTTCCCCCACCATACTACTACTCCTCATTCCTCCGGCAGCCTTCTTCTTCGTCGCAGTACTTGCATCCACTACAACAGTGCCACTATCACCCCACAAGAACCCACAGTTCGACTTGGGGTGCCCAAGACTAGCCGGTTTGGCCCACAAGGAAGTCACCTGACGGTTACAACCTGCAAGCAACACCGACCGCATCCAATATGAGCACCACTCCGGATCAGGCATCATCCAGCTCGCAGCCTCCGCCTGCGGTATCGAGGTCCACCGTCACGGCTTGGCGCATGCCTCTACCCTTCGCCATGACGCCTCAAGCAGTTAAAGGTGCGAGGTGGGTGGAATGGTTGGAGGACTTCAATAACTTTATAGAGGCAGCTGGAGAAGAAACCTCTCCGCGACTACGAAGTATGTTCATCAACACGGCCGGCACTGAGATAAAGATGCTCATCAAAACCATACCGCCAACAGAAATCACTGATTTCAGCAGTCTCATAGTAGCCCTAAACAAACGCCTTGTCATCGCCCCCAATAGAGACTATGAGAGATATGTCTTTAACCAGTGCACGCAACGCATGGAAGAAACAGTCGACGAGTTCATCACGAGACTTTGAGTCAAAGGAGCACATTGTCTATTCCATGAGTTCTCACTGGACGAAGCGATCCGACTCAGGGTCATTGAGGGCTGTGTGTCAGCTACACTACAGAAACAACTTCTAAAGAAACCTGTCACAATAGAACAAGTGAGTGAGATGGCACGCATACTCGAGAGAGTGGAAAAGCAGGCCACTCACATGGCCACCAACGCCACCACAAAGCTTGACAAGAGTGACGTAATAACTGCAATGCAACCTGGCAACCAGAAAATCTACGACAGACACGCCACGACAGCCCCGCGAATGCAAAGACAATGCTACAGGTGTGGAATGGCATTCCCACATGCAGGTTCCTGCCCTGCGCTGTCCCAAAAATGTGGCAACTGTGGTAGGGAAGGACATTTTCAGTCTGTGTGCAGGGAAGGAAAACCATTCCCCACTCCGAGAGCGTACACGGGCACGCAACCGAGACAAACCCAAAGATCATTCCCCAACCAGTCTTACCAGCCTCGACCATACCAGCAAGGACCCAGGAGATATGTAAGAGTGGTTGAGGAGGTATACCCGGAGGAAGACTGCCAAGAGTATGTCACGCAAGGACAAACCGTGCAACTGAGGGACGAATATGATGGACCACCGTCGACACGCCATGACCCTTCGCTAGAACCACATGGGGAGCTCGACTATGGTCTCGCGTATGACCTGCATGACCAGGATGAGTTTGTAAACCTTATCATGGATGAAAGGGAAGCCCAGGAAGCACCCAAGATTTTGATAAATATATGCGACCAGCAGTTCTGTTTTCTAATTGACTCAGGGGCGACAGTGAACATTATAGGGGAAACAGAGTTTCAACGACTGCATGATAAACCGAAGCTGAGCCCGTCAAAGTCGAAGATCTATCAATGGGGGGCGGATGCCCCGCTGCAGTGCATTGGGTCGTTCAAAAGGAGACTCACATTTGCTGGCCAAGTAACCGACACGGTCATCCATGTCATAAAAAGCCCCACCAAAGGTCGGTGTTTACTAAGCTACAGGACGGCATCACACCTGGGCCTAATCAACATACCTGTCCGGGCTGGAGATATCATTGAGTCTGCGGAGCCACCACATAGCAAGATGGAGCACATAGGCAACATAGTCACCCATGACACCCCTGCCATCACAAAAGAAGACATCATCAAAGAGTTCCCGCAACTATGCCAGAGGTTGGGCAGATGGAATGGCCCGCCGATCAAATTACACATAGACCCGAAAATTTCACCGGTCCCGCAACACCCGCGCAGGGTAGGGTTCCATTTGCAGGAGACGGTGTCGAAAGAGCTAAACCAACTGTTGAAAAATTACATAATTGAACCGGCCACCGGTCCGACACCGTGGGTCTCTCCCCTTGTGATTGTCCCGAAAGAAGGTGGTCGCCTACGACTATGTGTGGACATGAGGGTGGCCAACACGGCCATACAGCGAGAACGGCACCCTGGTCCGAAAATTGAGGGCATGATAGTCCAATTGAACAAATCCGTCCTCTTCTCGAAATTGGATCTGAATCAGGGGTATCATCAGATGGTACTCCACCCGGACTCACGACCCATAACCACCTTTGCTTCACATAAAGGACTGTTCCGTTACAAACGGCTAAATTTTGGAATTTCGTCGGCGGCGGAAATATTCCATGAAACAATCCGACAGATCATACGCCCTGTAAGCGGGACACTCAACTACAGCGACGACATCTTGGTTTTCGGAAAGTCACGTAAGGAACATGATGTTGCCCTTCGAGAAGCGTGCCGGGCAGTACAAGAGGCCGGACTAACACTTAACATCGACAAGTGTCGATTCAGCAAGGCCAAGCTCAAATTCTTTGGCCACATCTTCTCGGCTGACGGGATGACTCCCGACCCAGACAAAGTAGCCACCATCTTTCAGCTGGAAAGACCCACTCAGGTCGCCGACGTCAGGTCATTTTTGGGAATGGCAGGGTACTGTGCTCGGTACATCCCACATTTCGCATCCATCACTGAACCTCTCCGGCGCCTGCTTCAGAAGGAGGTCGCATTTGCATGGTCTGAGGAGTGCCAAGCTGCGTTTGACAACATCAAACAATCGTTGACTGAGGCGAGAAAACTGGCATACTTTGACCCTGACTGGCACACTGAGATAGTGGTAGATGCCAGCCCGGTGGGACTAGGTGCCATTCTGGCACAGACCAGTGGACAAGACACGCATCCAAGGCACATAGTTGCTTATGCCAGTAGAGCCCTGGCCCCGCCGGAGTCGGCGTACTCCCAGGCAGAAAAAGAGAGCCTGGCAGCCGTCTGGGCGTGCGAGCATTTTCATAATTTCGTCATTGGGAAAAAGTTCACATTGATCACAGATCATCAGGCCCTGCTTTCCCTTTTCGGCAACCCGCGCACAAAAATGCCACCCAGGATTGAGAGGTGGGGAATCCGTCTGCAAGAATATGACTTTGACATTGTTCACCGACCTGGAGGTGAGAACAACCCAGCAGACTACCTCTCCAGACACCCGGGCGGTAGCCCCACACCTCGATAGGGAGACGTAGAATACATCAGCTACGTAACGACCAACGCGTTACCGCCTGCCATATCCATTGAAACAATTGCGGTGGCGTCGGCTGCAGACCCGTCCATGGCCCTAGCCATCAGTCTGACGGAAAATGGAAAGTGGAAGGATTTCCGCAGAGCGGTACAAAACCACCCTGGAGCGTGCCGCGATGAGAAGGAGAGACTGGCGAAGGTGCACGCCGAGTTGGCAGTCCAAGACAAAGTCATTCTGGTAAGGGGTTGCAAAATTGTCATACCTTCCACACTACGCGTGGAAGTCATCAAAACGGCCCACGAAGGGCACCGTGGTGCGGAGAACACCAAACGTCTGTTAAGATGCAATGTCTGGTTCCCCTTCATGGACGATATGGTTGACCGGTGGGTCAAGAACTGCGCGGCATGCCAGTGCACAGCAAGACCCGACCCGCCAGTACCGCTCAGGATAACCACAATCCCCGATCATCCTTGGGAGAGAGTAGCGGTCGATTTCTATGGACCAAGGGAGGAAGGAGATTACCTGTTACTGTTTATTGACGAACACTCCAGGTTCCCCATAGTAAAACGAGTCAAATCAATAGCGTTCGCCCACGTCGCTGCAACATTTGATGAAGTCTTCAGCGAGTGGGGGATACCAGACACGCTAAAATCCGATAATGGTGCCCCTTTCAGTGGTCACGAGTTTGGGGTATTCGCGAAACACATGGGCTTCCGTCACCAAAGAGTGACACCGAGATGGCCACAAGCCAATGGCATGGCGGAAAGATTTATGGCGTCCATTAAAAAGACCATACAAAGGGCGCGCCTAGAGGGGATTGAACCCCATCAAGCGCTGTGCAGAATGTTGAGGGACTACAGGAACACCCCTCATGAAGCCACGAACAGAACCCCAGCAGAGCTTATGATGAAATACCAGGTCAGGACCAGGCTCGTCAACAACCCGACGAACCGGCCTGAGGCAGACCAAGAAGTCATCGAACGAGACAGAGCGACCAAAGAGAAGATGCGGGAACAGACTGACAGGAGGAGGAGAGCACAACCCAAAGAACTACAAATAGGATATGAAGTGTGGGTGCAGAGAGCCGCAACAAGAAAAACAGACTCACAATTCTCACCTGAGCCGCTTAGAGTGGTGGCGATAAAAGGCACCATGATAACAGCGACAAATGGACATCAAGAAGTGACTCGCAACAGTTCAAGGTTCAAGCACATTACCAGACCGGTTGAGGAGGAGTTGCCCCCTGAGGACCCCGACCCGGAAGTCATGGACAGTCGTGATGAAACGTGGATCCCCCTCGAACCACAGGTTCAAAGTCAGGTCAACCCTGAGCATGACGCTGACGGCGGTCCCCACCCGGAGCCGCGAGGAAGGCCACAAAGGAACGTTAGGAAGCCTCCCAGGTTAGTGGAGGAGTGTTGACGTTGGTGCCAGTTGGCCAAGTTGAGTTGGTCCGGGGGTGTTGTTATGGGTGGCTGCCCCTTTAAGGCAAGCCACATGTAAGGAGGACGTCACGGGGGGGAAGTGACGTGAGGAGGAGGAAGGGGGTGTCGGGAAAAACACTTCCTAGTTGTAATTGAATAAAGACGGTTCCTTGTTGTACCCGCTGGCGTCCGTGTCTTCTTGGAGCTTCCCGAGCTCCCTAACAGCCATATGGTCTCCTAAGCTTTTTTCCTCTTGACGTAGCAGGTTTTATTGCATCTGAGTTCGAGGGTGGCCTTTCCATTGGAATTCTTTGTCATCGGGCCACTGTTGACAAATTGGTAACTTTTTTTTTGGTTTTCGTTTTTGTAGTGGAGGAGATTAAGGTTTTCGCCCTGGTTTCTTTCTTGTCCGCAGTGTGTTTTGTGCGCAGTTGCGGATTTGTGTTCACCGTTGGTTTTCCCATTTGAGGGGTGGTTTTGTTTTCACTTAATGGTTCAAAGGGGTCCAGAGAGCCTGCCCCGTCGGGAAGGCTTGGTTCCCTGTTGTCACGACGTCCAGCATGCACCTCCGCTGAGACGCAGATAGAAACAGTTGTCCGGTCTGGTCTCAGGAACAACTGATCAGTTGTGGGAGCGGGTGTCTCGAAACAAGGGGACCGAGTGCTGCAGGCTCCCCTCGCCACCCGGGTCGCCGCTCTCAGCCTGCTCCTCTTCGCAGAGGGGGGCTTCTTCCACGTCGCAGGGGGACAAAGGGTCTCCTAATGACGGTGTCGCAGATGAAATCCATTCCCTTTCTTTGGAACAAACCTGAGCGCCCCCCCACAGATTCACTGCCACTCGCAGAGCCGAAGTGGAAACCCTTGCCGTCAGTCTTTTGGCGGGTGGCACTGGGTCGCTAAGATCAGGTAAGGAGCTGGGTGGCAAGGGGTCTGGGTTCTCAGGCTTTGATGCAGGTACAGGTGCCGGTGCAGCGGGAACAAGTCCTGCAGGGTCAATTTATTCTCTGATAACTGCCCCAGCTTGGGTGGGTTGGAGGGCTTTATCTGTGAAATTGAGCTTTTGAGATTCGAAGTCCAGCAATGTGTTGGTTTGATTTATCGAAGTTCGTAGGTTCGTTTGTGTAACCAAGAGAGTTTCAGTACAGTCTATAAGCTGATGCATGTCAGGCATCAGTGCAGGAGCTGATGCGAAGCGGTCTCTGCCGTGTGTGTGAGAGAGAATCATGTCACGGCGGAGGCGGGAGCTTCTCAAGCACCTTCTTCCGTCGTCTTCAGCCTGCACTCCTTTCGGCGAGGTGCTTGGAACATGCTGGAAAACTTCGAACTCTATTTCCAGCCTTCAGTTCTGCCAAGGACTGCTAAAGACTGCGTTCATCTCTGCGGCCAGCTCCACGGCCGCTCTGCAGCCATTGGAAGTGTTTTGTGGGTCCTCCCACAACAAAGGAAACAGGAGACAGACTGTTGCAGCAAAGCATAGCAAAGGGACGTGTTGCAGACTGCTAAAGACTGCGTTCACCTCTGCGGTCAGCTCTGTGGCTGTTCTGCGGCCGTTGGAAGTGTTTTGTGGGTCCTCCCACAACAAAGGAAACAGGAGACAGACTGGCGCAGCAAAGCAGAGCAAAGGGACGTGGTGCAGACTGCTAAAGACTGCGTTCACCTCTGCCTGCGTGAGACTTATTATATGTGATGCAGAAATTACTTACGCTCCCCACTACAAATACCTTGGAATCGAATTCGATCCTAGCAGCGATTATGTCACATGCAAGCAAATGCGTACTATTAGCGCTGCGCAGGTTACTGCGTTGATGTACAAATTTACCAACAAACAAGAAGGCTTTACCTGATGGGGTACCCGCCAATTGTATATACAAGTCTTCTCCCCAATGATGACCTATGGTTTAGAAGCCCTTCTAGATATAGATTGTCGGGGTGACTTCCCGGGTGCCGGCAGAGCCGTCCGTGGACCTCCGGGGCTGGGGAGGCCCCAACTCCTCCTGCGTCCCAAAAGGAGTATGAGGCACACACAAGAGCAAGGTAGATACTGCTGTTTATTATAGTAACGGCAGGGATAACTCTCAAACCGTATGCATCCAGAGGGGCTCTCAGCATTAGTGGGGTTCGCAGGCCCTTTTTACCGTAGTATGACGCGCTACTTGCGTCACCTGGGAAAACTGTCCCAAAACCTAACGCCACTTCGGGTTGGCTCCCCGAGTGGTGGGGTCAGTATAGTTACCTATAAGAGAAAGGGTTATTGGATAAGGACGGGTCAGGTGGTACACTTGGGCTGTCCCTAACAGTTGCTACACCAAATTTGTTACAAGGGGACACTTGGTGATTGGCTAGCTAGGATGGCGTCAGTGATGAGCCCCTCGTATTCTGATTGGTTCACCCACGAGCCCCCAAGCCTGGGACCATCGCTGTTCCCAGCTCGCGGTGTACCTGGTGCTGGCAACAATGTTCAACTATGTGTCAGTGGCAGACAATGGACAGGTCTGACTAGTGGCTGATGTGCATGTCTTTCCCATCGCTGTAGGTGTCCAACTTGTAGCTTCGTTGTTGCAGACCGTGTCCCAGACGTGGGACCCTGACGACTTTCTGTCTCGTGAGCTTGGCATCTTGTCAGTTCGGCTTGGTCATGTGTGGAGAGACCGTGGCTGGAGCAGAATTATGAGCATTTGATTTGTATTTCGGCTCTGAGGAGCGTTTGGCATTGGCAGGTGTAACCTTGGCACGGGGAGTGCGGCATGTAAATGGCAACATTGTGGCCTTGGATGTGAGCTCTCGTTGGGGCTTGTTCTGCGTGATCAGCACTTTGCATTTTCGTCTGAGAGGACTTTCGTCTGACAGGCTACTGCCTGGGGACTCTTGCTTTGCGGCCTACCTTGGCCTAGTTTCTGGGTGGCGGTACATAATCCATAATATGGCGGTCGTGAGGGGCGACAGAGCGTCACAAGCAGCAGTAGATATATAGGGTGGCATCTTCATAGGGATAGGTAGCGAGAAAGCATCTGCAAGAATATATACATGAGCTCTTCAGGCGTCTTGTGTTTCTGCGGTGCTGTAGGAGGCCTATGTGGAAAATAACAACGATGCGTGTCTGTGGGTGTATCAGTCCTCTGCGTCATAGCACTGAGTATGTTCTTCGTGTGGGTTGGTGTGTGAGTGACCAGTGTGCATGGTGGCACGTGTGTTCTTGTTTGTTGGCTATGTCGTCATGGCATCTCTAACGATGATGGTGTTTGTGGTTGCTGTCTAATCGAGTTGATCCATGAGGCTGATGTCGGCTTCACCAGAGGTTCCCGGACGTGGTTTCGTGGTTTCATTAGTGGGCAGGCTCCCCGGGCGTGTGGGGCGTGGCCACAGTGGACCTTGCAGTCTGGTGAGGAAGTGAACGGGTCGAACATCTCTCGTGGGGGGGGGTGCTTGGGTCTTGATGTCCTGGGCCATGGTTTGGATGAGACTGGGGAGAGGGTATTTTCCCATTTTCCCACTTCAGTCCCTCCTCTGATCGACTTGTCGACCACAAGATTATCCACTCTCTTGTCTCCGCGTACTCTCTACACTTTTGTTATTCCAGCCAGGTGTCCATACTGGTTCACGTGATCTTCAAACGGCCAGTACATGTGTACGCATCCACTGCCAGGCTTGCAATAAACCCACTTTCCAATGTAACTCTTCGGGTTCCTTGCGTTCACGTTCCTTTATGATGATGTCTGTGTGTTTGTCGTCTTCAGCTGTCATTAGGCCGTGCATGCTGATCATTTCCATCATTTCATCAGTAGTACGTTCTGACCTCGCTCTCCATAACTTCATTCTTAACAGGGCGACCATTCCCAATATTATGCATCCTGCCAGAATTTTAAGACCGTCTGACAGCCAGGATGGCATCCATGACCACAAGTAGGAAAACTAGCTACCATCTTTCTTCACTCCCTTTGCTTCTTCTTTCACCTTGCCGTGCATCTTGGAAAGTTGTGATACTGCCTCAGAAAGCGTGCCATTGTCTGCGTCGTTGGCAGGGCTAAATGTGCAACACGAGCTCCCAATTTTCGCACAAACTCCTCCTTCCATTGCTGTTAGGAGATCCAGCACATATCTGTTCTGAAGTACTGCCCTCAGTTCTTCTTTTATTGCGTTGAATCCATCGACGGTGGAGTTAATCGTCTTCATTAGTTCCCATCTGGTAATCTGGAGCCACTTCCCATTTGCATATGCCTGCATCCCTGGATGTATTATGGAAGAGAAAAACATTGCCGCTCTGCTGAACAGTCTGTGTTCTGGTGGGATGTCACTAAGAGCTGTTTCTGATCTTCCCCACAGGTAATTCCCCGTCAGTGGTTCTCCTTGTCTTTCTACTCTTGACAGGCTTGCCGTGCTGTTCTCTTCCCTTCCTCCTCCTAACTTCACTGACCTTTTCTTCCTTTTGTTTCCTTCGTCCATCTTAGGGAAGTTCACCAAGTTGACATGTTTCTGCGGTACTACTAGGGATGGTACGTTGATGTGTACCATAGTACATATTCCATTCCATGATGGTGGCAAGCTGTGGTATGCTTTTGCTCCGCAGGCCCAATAGTGATCCATCAGAACTGCTGTGCCAGCACCCCCCTTAGCAATCATTATTGTTCTTTTGCAGTTGCTGTTTTTTCCAACATCTACATTCCCATCATGCTGATAACATAGTGTAGGTGCAGTTAGTGGATGTATCGTTATTGGTTCTTCGTCCTTATCTAGCCAAGTTACTAGGCCTGCGCTCCTTGTCCATCCATTGTAACATTTATTGTTCTCTTCATTAACCGTTACCACTGTTGTTCTTGCCAATGTCACCATATTGCTTCCTACAACCCCGTCCACCCATCCTTCTTTGGTGTATACCTTTCCATATATTAATATCAGTGGTCTTTCCCAGCACCCTGGTATCCCAGCAACTTCTCTGGCGTGCGATTCGCATGGTAGGTAGTTCAATGTTACTTCCTTTGTGTCTCCTTTGTCAGGTCCATCCGTCACATATTAGAGCCCTTGCGTATGCTGCCAGTAGTTGTCATACATGGGTAGTGTTTTGATGAAGTTATTTTCATACGGGTATGTATCCCTCGATTTCCATTTCAGCGTTGCTAGTTTCCCTTGAAATCACCCTCTTGTTTGGAACAAGGCCGGGTATAGCAGGCACTCCACTGATGTTGCAGGTACCTCAGTTGCCACAAATGTTCTGGATGCGGTTATGGCGTATGGGATCAATGAGCACACATAGCAGTTGTCCTTAGTTGTCCCCTTACCAATTTTGGACATGTGCTGGTACCACATGTTATTTGAGACGTGTGCGGACTCTGTAAGATATGTGTCTACCCTGTGGTTATCAATAGGAACACTACGTTTATCCCTCTTCCTGTTTCCTCTTGGGTTACTTGTACCACCTGACACTGTACCTGTTGCAGCCGTGGTGGGGGGTTTGTTAGTAGAAGGTGATGCCATAACATAGGAAGCATAGTGTGCCTGCCAGACAGTGGCAGCAAGTATACCAGTGATGAAAAATATGCCTATTATCTTTATTATAATTGCTAATATCACTGGCATATTTCTCTTACTTTTGCTGCAGTCCTGCAGCTTCTTTGCTTTTAGATGATATAGATGCCCGCCTGAAAACTTCTAAAAAATGTGCGTTATTTTGTTAGTGTCTTTTATTCAAGCCTCCTATCAAATATTTGTTCAATGCCCAGGTGAATAGCTGTTCTCACGCTTTCCTCACCGTCCTATTTCTTAGGGTGGGTAATGCTTCGTGGAGATGTGGGAAAGATTGCTCTATTATCATAAGGAACGTGTTGTAATACACACATATTCTTCTTTTCTTTAAGTGTTATGGTCTTTTTATAACATACACAAATTGGTGTGACAATGCTCCTGGGGTGTTGTCATCCGCGGGCAGCATTTACCTCTGGGCAATGACTTATGCGTTAGTAACTTATATTCAACTCTTTCTATATATAACAGTACTGTGTGATACCTGCATGTGCGAGACAAAAAGGAGAAGAGAGCATGCACGTGTCTACACAGTGTGGTGTAAATTTGCCAATTATTGGACAATGTTCTTTATTAGGGATTGGCTGGGGCAGTGTTTGCTTTATTCTGGGATCTCGTGACCATGGGGTGGGCTATGGGTGATTGTTCACTTATGTCTTTAGGGGGGTTTGGTGTCTGGGCTGTGTCGCTGTTGTCGTTGGTTGTCGTTGCTGGTGCGTTGGCCCTTCGTCTACTCAAGGGGTGGGTCTGTGCTTTGTAGGGCTTGATGTCATGCAGGTGGGACCAAACGTTTTTATCCTTCAGTTTTACAGCTCTAGGAGCTGTTTTTTCCACCTGGTGGGGCCCAGTAAACTGGGGCTGTTCCACCAGCGGTTAAAATTCCTTAGAAGGACGTGGTCCCCCTCTTTTACTGTCCACTGTGCGGCTTGTTCCTGTTCTGCGTTTTTTTTTTGTTCTTGTTGGGTGTTCTTCAACCCGCCCCATGTCCATTCGATCTGATGAGAGATAAAGGCAACACTAGTAACCAAGGAAAAGACATATTCGTACATTTCTTCACCAAAGACATTTTGTGAGGCATGGCAGTCTGTTATAGCTCTTGATGGTGGTGTGAGTGGAAGGTGCATTTGGCGTCCGGTCACCACCTCGTGGGGTGTGAGGGAGTTGTCCGACCCTGGCCTATTTCTTAATTTGAACAGGGCCAAGGGGAGGCAGTAAAGCCAACTCTTTTTGGTTGTTTGCTTAATCTTTGCAATCTCTTCTTTTAGGAGGCCGTTGAGGCGTTCACAGACACCATCTTCTTGTGGGTGGTACGCGCATGCAAACTTATGCTTTATACCAAGGAGGGCAGTTATGTGTTGGAACATTTCATTGACAAAGTGTGGGCCATTGTCAGACCGCAGCACTTCGCATACCCCCCACCTCGGGAACACCTGCCTTACCAGGAACTTCGCTGCTCTGAAGGCGTCTGCATGGGAGTATGGACCTGCCTCACCTTGAAAATGGGCATACTACTACAATCATGTATCTGTATCCTTGACATACATTGATCATGTCAATGTAGTCAATGTGTAGGTGCAGAAAGGGTCCTTCTGGCCGGGGTATAGTACCTTTAATCACTTGCAGCGTGTGACCGGCCGTACATTGTTGACAAGTGAGACAATTGCTAATAAAGTTTGCAACGTGTGAATTTAGCTCGGGACAGAACCACGCCTCCTTTATTCGTGCTGCAATCACCTCTTTTCCTGTGTGTGTGGGGTGATGTAGTTGGGCCAAGGCTGTTTTCAATAGGGCTAGGGGCATCACTATTTTGCCTGTATTATTCTGTCTCCATAATGCGTCTGTGGGAGACATTGTGCATCCTCTTTTTACCCATAACTCCTTTTCTGCCATAGGTGCTGCTGCCTGTAATTCCATTATTGTCACAACCTTACCCCCACTGTGTGTTAACGGGGCCCTAAAGACTCTATTTGGCCCCCCTCGGATCCCTTGGAGCCAGTCCTGGCGCTGTTGGCATCGGAGGCACATACTAGGACGGAGTTTCAATGGGCAATGGACAGGCATGGCCACCCCCATGAGGACTAATGAGGAACTGCATTCAGCGGTCTAGCATCCAGGGCGGGGGCCGCCCCAAAGGCACCTGGGATACCTGCTGGCTATGTAAACCACGCCCGATTAGAGGCACGCGCTTCGTGTTATTCTGCTCTTGCAGCGTGACGTTCACTGGGTCCTGCTCAGCATCCTGGCCTGCACGGGCGAGAAAAGGCAAGAACCATTGTCATCCTTACCTGCTCAACGGCATCCTCCGTCAACCGAAGTCGTCCAACGTTCATTGTCCTCCTCCTGCACCATCTCTGGAAGGTAGAGCGGGAACAAGACATCGAGTGAGCTACTTACCAGTCCGTCAGGAAGGCCATCGTCTCCAGTACATTTTCTGCCTGCTTGGGTTCCGGGGAAGCTTTCTTCTTAGATTCTTCTCAACCTGCAAAACAAACAATAGCAGAGGTTAGCCACTTGCAAGGACGCTCGCAGCGCCGCTTGGTGCATTCATCTTACCTTCTCGAATTCAGCTTCAGCATCCAACCTCAACTTTCAACATCTGCAAGTAAAGGGGAGAAGGTTATTTGGTGCATAAACCAATATAGACATTGCTCTCATCTTAAAAGACTTAAATGAAAAGCGGAGTCGCAGCCGGTCTGGACTCTGACCCTCGCCAGTGAAGAAACTCGGCGGTACGGTGCCATTGACGACGCACCCCTGCCCAGCGCGGCAGGATGGAGAGTGCATCCTTATAGAAATCAAGGTGAGAGACGTCTCCAGGGGAACTTCAAGGGGAACCCGGGAGGTGGGTTGCAAGCGGAGGAACAGCAGTTAAACTTCACCTCCTGTCTTCTAGAGCCGATCCTCGACAGCACGAACTCCAGTGAAGGTGAGGGGTCCCGGAGAGCATCCCGGCCAGTCGAGGTGCGTCCTGGTGGATACAAGGTGAGCGTTACAGAACGCGAAGCCCTAAACTTAATGATCCACCCGGGCGCCTAGTATGGAAACTTCGGAAATAGTCCAGTTAGCCCGGTTGTTGGGGCAGTTGCGCGCAGAGGTCCACTCTGCGCGGCAGGAAACTAATGCTTTGTGAAGAGAACGAATTGTGGCCAAGGAAAGGACGGATGACCTCGGGAGGCAGCTCCTTCAGCCACAAGCAGGACAAGCCCCGTTGCCCAGAATCGGTCAGTCTACACCAGCTCCAGCAAGCAATCCGGTACAGATCATCTTCCTGGGGCAGTACCTCTGGCTCCTCCGGAGTGATTCTCGGGAGACCCCCGACGATATACTACCTTCATGAACCAGTGTCGCCTCCATTTTCTGTGCAGGCCTGGGACGTTCCCCACTGACCAATCACGTGTGGCCTTCGTGTTATCTTACCTGAGTGGGAGTGCGGCAGATTGGTCAGTACCGTTCATTAGTCAGAACGACCCTCTGTTACAAGACTTCGACGGGTTTCAGCGGGAGCTGAAAAAACTCTTTGCCCGACTCCACCATGGACAGGCTCTAGATAATGAACTCTTGTCCCTTCGTCAAGGGAGCCAGGATCTTCTGACTTACATCGCAACTTTCAATAGACTGGTGGTCGAGGCAGACTGGCCAGAGGACAAACAAACTACCTTGTTTCACTGGGGTCTTCGAGGGGAGCTAAAATACGTTTTGGCCCAAGTAGTGTACCCACCCCGGAATTGTGCCGAGTTCATTAGTTTGGTGGTACAGTTGGATCGCTGACTGCAAGATAGAAAGAACGACCGTGGGAAGCCCGATTCACGCCCTTTATTCCTGTGAGCCAAAGATCAAACCCCGCGGGGACCTGACGGAACCAGTGAACCCATGCAGATAGGAGGAGTTAGGCCTCCTATAACCATAGCCAAAATAGATAAAAGGAGGGAACTGCAGTTGTGCCTGTATTGTAGAAGAGATGGTCACTTCCTAAAGGAGTGCCCGGTCAAGCCACCCAGAAGAACCGTGGGAGCCACAGATAAATAAACCCCTGACGAGGAGTCGGGAAACGATCAAGCCCGGAAATTGAAGGGGTCCAATTGTCGAGCAAAGAAATCCAGCTACAGACCTCCCATTTTGCGCTACCTATGATCTTAATTTCCTATCAGCAGTCGTCCAACATGCACTCGTTGGAAGCCTATATCGACAGCGGAGCGGTGGGAAATGACATAGATCAAGACCTTGCAGCAAACATGGGGCTAGTTCTTTGCCCTAAACCAACCGCTGAGACTGTGACCGCCTTTGATGGTACTGAGATTGCCTCGGGCCCTGTGTCTGAATGCACCACTGAACTCACCCTCCTGTGCGAAGATGGACACCGTGAAATCATCGCCTTCGATCTGATTAAAGCCCCCCAATTTTGGCTGATCCTGGGAATGCCATGGCTGCTCGCACATAATCCACGGATAAACTGGCGAGCTCGCGAATTGGTTTTCGCCCACAGCTGCACGCACACCTGTTACCCCGAAAAGTCGGAAGGCAAAACAAGCAAACTCTCCTGTTCAGGAGAGAATGGCCCATGTCCTTGGAGGGGTCTGTTTCTGTGTTGTGTCTTGTGTCACTGTGACCTTTGTGGGCGCGGGTGCTGTTATCAGAACTCCTACCATAGCATATTTAGATAACTTCTTTTGAACCGATTTCGCTTCCTCTGTCTTTCTATCCTCCATTCCTACTAATTTCTTCAAATGCCTCTGTACTTGTTCCGGGAGCCCTTGTACTAGTATATGGTAAAATATTGCTAATGTCTTGTCCCACGGTTCCCGCGTTTCTAGGCGCCACTTTTCCTGGATCTCCTGGATGTAATCAACAGGGTCCTCATTCTCGCGCATCTTTGCGAGGCGTTATTGCTCCTATGTCTGAGGTGTCTGGGTATTGGACCCTCAAGGCCTGCAATAGAGCGTGCCTACAGTTAACAAATGGCGCTCCATCATGTGATGCGTCGTTTATTGTTACCCCTGGGAATCCCGCCCTCCTCCAGATGTCATCTGCAGCATCCCCCAGTATTGAAATTAGTAGCCCCTTTACATCACCCACCGCTAACCTTAGACCCGCAGTGTGTTTTTCCATTTCATATATCCATTTCCCAGCTCCCCCACTCAGAGATGGAAGTCTGCATTTAATATTTTCTTTATCTGCATGTTTCCATGGGACATGTTGTGGTCTTGATCCCCCTCTCTCCAGGAGGAGTGGCATTAAATTGTACTCCCTTACTTCCCCTGGCGTTCGTCTGTGTGGGAATATGATAGTGTATTCATCACCTTCTTCTATGCTAAGTAACTCTTCTATACTGTCAATGTTACAGTGTTTCGCGCTATCACTTCCTATGCTCTTCCTTCCCTTCCTGTTACCCACCTGCCCCATCATGGGTGTGTCTGCTCGCTCTTCCTGCCTGCGTCCTGGGAGGTCTCTAAGTCTGTTGACATATGGAGTGTGGACAGGTGTTGGTGTTAGTGGTCGTGGTGTTTTTCTGTTCACTTCTCTGCTTTTCCTCCGTGTTTTGTTCTCCCCGTGTCCCGCATGCCCATGATGACTCGCAGTTAGTGCGTGGTATGTATAATTTATCTAAACTTTCTCTATTTCCATCTCTTCTACCTTTGCACGACCCTTCCTCTTCCTCGCTGCAAAATCTATCTCCATCACAGTCGCCACTCTGTGCGTTTCCCCCCACTGTCACTGTCCTCAAATCTATTAAGTCTACGTCTGTGTACTCACCTCCTTTAACCCCAGCCCCCTGTGTTGATGTTGTCACAACCTCCTTATCCTGGCGTGTATACTTTTTTGTTCCATGTTCCACTCTCCTCTCTCCTCCTTCATTGTTTTTCTTTACTACCTCGCCACCTATTTCTGCTCGTTTCCTGGAAAGTTCTTCAATTACTTCGTCACTCATCTTTTCTAATATCCTCTCCTGTTCTTGTTTTCTCCCCGATATCCCCCCTTCCCTTTTTAATATGCATTCTATTGCCTTTCCTTCTTCATATTTCCGCGCACTTTCTGATATAATCTTCTTTTTCCACATTCCCATTTCCCTGTCATTTTCTTCCCGCTCCTCCTCCTTCCTTCTCATCTCCCGTTGTTCCACGCGCGCCACTCTTTCAGCTATTGCCCGTATGCGCACTTCTTCCTTCTTCCTTTCTTCTGTTTGTTATTTGCTTTCTTTTTTTCCTCTTTCCCGTGTTTCCTGCTCGAACTGTCTGATCAGTACGCTTCGTACTTCCCTCATTTCTGCCAACCTTTCCTCCAGCATCTCTTCCTCTTCTGAAAGTCGCCCTTCTCTCTCTTTACTTACCTCGTGCCCTGTCTGTACGTGGTCCATCTCTTCCTTCCTTGCCTTCCTCGCTGCGTCCTCCTCTTCCCCTGTTAGTGTCCCCCGGAGCTTCAGAAGCACCTGTGCTGCTATCCATTCATCTGGCCCTATATTTGCGAAGTCTCCCAGGACCCTCTTCCCGCCCCCCCCGTGCCTGCGTTTTGTTTATATCTGCCGTGCTCGTCGCTATCACCCCCTTTGGTAGCTATCTGTTGGTGTGTATGGTGGAGGGCTGTATGCGGGGTTTGAGTATCCCTCAGCGGCCGTTAGTTGCTGCCGGGCGGCTTCTCTTAGTTCTGTTAGTGGATACAACCCCCCTTCCTCCTTCTTCACTACCTTAGCCATTGGCATGTCCCCTGCCCCTTCCTTTTTCACCTTTGCCTCTGCTACCGCAAACAATCCTTCTGCTTCCTCCTCACTCTCTTCAGTGCTGGGTGGGTTTTTGTGCGTCGTACCCCCGCCCCTCCTGTTACCTTCTCCTCTTTTACCTCCTTCTCTTCCCTTATCCACTTCTCCTCCTTTACCCCCTGTACTGCGAACATTCCCGGGCTCCTGGTGTACCTCCCTGGAACATCTTCCAGAGATCAAAAACCTCTAAATGGTTTGCTAACTTTTTGCCTTTGCATGTATTGTGTAGGTATGTCAGAAGTGAATGTTGGGTGAATGTGTCGAAGCTGCCGTTGGGCGGCCATGGTACCCTTATTTTGTTGTCTGTTCCTTGTGTCCACTCAATGCTGTATTTTACAATTTTCTCTTTGTACGGTGACAATGTCGTGCAGGTGTGCTGAAGTGGTGTAGTTAAAGTGTTCACCCTTAGCCCCAACCCTGCTCCTGCCCCCGACCCGTAGTACTTGGCCATGTTACAATTTCAATTTTCTCAACGTCAACCTTTTACCTGGCCGCGTAAACTGGGGACTTCCGACCGTCCGCTGAAAAGGAAGGCAATTTCAATATGCTTTGCTTTTGCTGTTCCTCCTTCCCGATGTTACAACTATGGCCCCCTTCGGCCGTGGCGCACGAAGCCCCCTGCGGCTATGTGCCCTGTGTGGCCTGCCTTTGAGCTGTCACACCTTCCTGTGCTGTCTGTACTTGGCACACCTCCAACTTAGTTCCTTCTCCTCCCCGTCCCCACTGCCTGCTCAGTCCCCTTCCTCTTCTGGTGCAACCCTCTTGTCGAGCGCAGCTGGCGTTCTCCGTGCACGGCCGCCTCTCCCCCTTCGCCGCTACCCTTTCGTACTTCCTGCCCTCAACCACCCGTGGATGAACACAAGATGGTTGTTGTGTCCTATACAAGTCCTATGGGTGACGTCACCAACCTCTACATTATATTACCTGTACGTACAATTTCAGAACCAATGAATGCGCGCTATCCTTAACCCTTTTATTCCCCGTTAACCCCACAGCTGTCTTCCCACTACATCTGGAGTGGAGCATGCAACAATCAATTACCTATTACAATCGGACTGCGCACGCTGCGTCGCCTCACGTGTGATACGCCCCCTCCCTAGGTGAGGTTAACCAGCCAATTATCTTCCGCACTCGGGAAACAATCTAGCTACCTCCTGCGGGAAAACATCATCTACCTAACGAGCTTCAACACTCAATTAGTAGGTATTCTCATCTATTCATTGATCCAAACGTCAAATCATAGGAAAGCCACATACAGGTGTCCGTGATCTGGACAAATCAGCGCCGTCTAACAGTCACACGTGGGTGCTTGAAGGCCCACCCAATCCACTTCGTGACGCTGTAGAGGATGGCTCCCGTGCCTGTCCCGCTACACCTCACATATCTATCGCCGCTTATTAATCGAAATCTTTTCCAAAACACTAACAACCGCCCACCACCCTCATTACAATTCCCCCCCCCTCCCGCACAACATTACATTGCTGGTTGGGTGTGCCATACTCACATCAAGTCCTCGTGAGCCGGGGCCGCTCGACCGCGGGCAATCCTCCAAAGCGGCTCGCAACCTCCCCTCGTCTGGACCATGTCTGGACACTCGCCAACCGCGGGCGGGATATTTCTCAAGTCGGCTCCAGACGACCAATGTCCGGATTGCGCTGTCCGGTAGTCTCGCAGTTCCGCAATGGTCCTGTAGTCCTCAAAAGGGGGCAACGGCAGAGGGGCGCGCACTGCCGCGCTACCTCGTCACAAAAGGCCTTGTAGTTGTGTCCTTAGGTTAGGTGGACTTTAAACAGATCTCAGCAGTGCCTCCAACTTGTCGGGGTGATTTCCCAGGGGCCGGCAGAGCCGTCTGCGGACCTCCGGGGCTGGGGAGGCCCCAACTCCTCCCGCGTCCCAAAAGGAGTATGAGGCCCACACAAGAGCAAGGTAGCACGGTAGATACTGCTGTTTATTATAGTGACGGCATGGATAACTCTCAGCCTGTATGCATCCAGAGAAGCCCTCAGCATTAGTGGGGCTCGCAGGCCCTTTTTACTGTAGTATGACGCGCTACTTGTGTCACCTGGGAAAAATGTCCCAAAACCTAACGCCACTTCGGGTTTGGATCCCCGAGTGGTGGGGTCAGTATAGTTACCTATAGGAGAAAGGGTTATAGGATAAGGACAGGTCAGGTGGTACACTTGGGCTGTCCCTAACAGTTGCTACACCAAATTTGTTACAAGGGGACACTTGGTGATTGGCTAGCTAGGATGGCGTCAATGATGAGCCCCTCGTATTCTGATTGGTTCACCCGCGAGCCCCCAAGTCTGGGACCATCGCTGTTCCCAGCTCGCGGTGTACCTGGTGCTGGCAACAATGTGCAACTACATGTCAGTGGCGGACAATGGGCAGGTCTGACTCGTGGCTGATGTGCATGTCTTTCCCGTTGCTGTAGGTGTCCAACTTGTCACTTCGTTGTTGCAGACCGTGTCCCAGACGTGGGACCCCGGCGACTTTCTGTCTCCTAAGCTTGGCATCTTGTCAGTTCGGCTTGGTCACGTGTGGAGAGACCGTGGCTGGAGCAGAATTATGAGCATTTGATTTGTATTTCGGCTCAGAGGAGCGTTTGACATGGGCCGGTGTAACCTTGGCGCGGGGAGCGCGGCATGTAAATGGCAACATCGCGGCCTTGGCTGTGAGTTCTCGTTGGGGCTTGTTCTGCGTGATCCGCACTTCTGCATTTTCGTTTGAGAGGATTTTCGTCTGAGAGGATTTTCATCTGAGAGGATTTTCGTCTGACAGGCTACTGCCTGGGGACTCTTGCTTTGCGGCCTACCTTGGCCTAGTTTCTGGGTGACGGTACATAATCCATAATATGGGGGTCGTGAGGGGCGACAGAGCATCACAAGTAGCAGTAGCGTGGCATCTTCATAGGGATAGGTAGCGAGAAAGCATCTGCAAGCATATATACACGAGCTCTTCAGGCGTTTTGCGTTTCTGCGGTGCTGTAGGAGGCCTATGTGGAAAATAACAACGATGTGTGTCTGTGGGTGTATCAGTCCTCTGCGTCATAGCACTGAGTATGTTCTTCGTGTGGGTTGGTGTGTGAGTGACCAGTGTGCATGGTGGCACGTGTGTTCTTGTCTGTTGGCTATGTCGTCATGGCATCTCTAACGATGATGGTGTTTATGGTTGCTGTCTAATCGAGTTGATCCATGAGGCTGATGTCGGCTTCACCAGAGGTTCCCAGACGTGGTTTCATTAGCTGGGCAGGCTCCCCGGGCGTGTGGGGCATGGCCACAGTGGATCTTGCCGTCTGGTGAGGAAGTGAACGGGTCGAACTCCTCTCGCAGGGGTGCTTGGGTCTTGATGTCCTGGGCCATGGTTTGGATGAGACTGGGGGGACGGTATTTTCCCATTTTCCCACTTTAAGATCTTAAATGGCTACAGGTAATTGAGGGTACATTTTGGCGGAAGATCTTAGGCCTACCAGCATGTGTACCCATGGCCCTTATTAGGCTGGAGTTGGGTCTGAGCCCCCTAAAAGCATTACGACCCTGGCGGAAAGTGACTGACCGGACCGCCACAGCGTAAATAGCGTTTCCGCCATTGCACGATGGAGCAAAGTGCGGCCCATTCCGACCCATCGGGCACGAGCACCACGGCATGGCGGAAGTGCAAAGTCCGCGATGGCGGAAATGACCCCAAAACGGCCCACACCGCCGCCGTACGGCGCCCTAGGTGCAATACCGCCACCCATCTTAGCGGACACCGCAGTGACCGCCAACCGGAAAGTACGGTGACCGTAAATATACGGAAACGGAAGTAAAAACATGGGCCCGGAACGGGAAACATCCCGCCGTACACCTATAAAACCACAAAATCCACACAACCACTAAAAACACTACCCTGAGACACACCCCAACCCGTCATCCACCCTAGCGAAACCAAGAAAAATGGGAAAAGTAGCGAAGAAAGCGTGCGACCGCAAGCGGCAGGTGCACTTCTCCCGTGAGGAACTCACCGTGCTAACAGAGACCCTCCAGGAGAATGCTGCCGTCGTCTTCTCCACGCAAATGACCAGGACGGCACTTGCGAACAAGAAGGCCATATGGGCTCTGGTGGCACAGCGTGTAAGTGCGGTGGGGACCGCACCCCGCAACCCACAGCAATGCAGAAAGCGATGGGACGACCTGCGGATACGCGTCCGCAGCATACTTTCTGCCAACCGCAACATTGCCACAGCCACCGGGGGAGGTCCTGAATCACCCATCAAGTTGACCCCCTGGGAAGAAATCTGTGCCTCCACCATCGGAATGGAGAGCATAGAGGGAGTCGGAGGGATGGAGAAAGGAGTGCAGACATCCGAAGATTCAGGTAGGTGGGCCAAATAAAACAATGCTAAATCCACAATGTCCAATCATGTGAAGTACCATGTGTCCACATAGTGCAACAGAAACACATGTCCAGGAGAACGTCCACACACATCGGCCTGATAGCGCACTTTAAAACTCACAATAAATACATAAATAATTAAAAACCCCTAAAACACCCACTACACGTGCAGCAGGCACACCCTAACTGCAGGCTGCCAAACAACTGCACCCTCACTCCACACACAAATGAAAGCACCTCCAAGGCCCCGACCCAAATCACCCTCAGGTACCATGTGACACAATGCCATTCCAATACCCACAGACCCATTAATAACCCTCGCCCTCCTTTACTCCACCACAGGGTCCGATCCAAACGACGAGCATCAGGACACCCCTACCAGCACACCTGCAAAGAGGGCCAAGACCAACGGCCAAAGACCCTCCACCTCAGCTGCACGCATCAAGACACGGCAGCAGCACAAATCAGGTGGCAGCACAGAGGAGGGAACATCAACAGGCACCCCAGCAGCCAGCATGCCCACAACACCACCACCACAGGTCCCCCCAACGGATGCCACAGAAGGCACTGCCTCTGGTGGCAGCAGCACCATAGGTGACACCCCATTGATGGCAGCATGCTCCGACACAGAAGACGGGGATGTCGAAGTCAGATCCATCCATGACCTGTCCCAATCCCCCTGTCTGTCCCATCCCGTACAACATGAGGATACCACGCAGGGGCACCCACAAGACGACGACTGGCCATCCCCCACAAGCCCTGTGGCAAGGCAACATGAGGTCAACAGCCCCTCTGTGACACCCCCGCAAATGGCCATGGCCCAGCAGAGGCAACAGTCCCTCGACCAGTTAATCGTGCAACAGCAGCAACTGGCCACGCTCCTCAAGGACCATGCCGATGAATGTGGGGGCACTAAGGCAGACATAGAAACATCAACTGAGACACTTAGGGCAGAAATGGAGAGAAGTACAGAGACACTAAGGGCACAAATGGAGAGTAGCACCGAGAGCCTGAGAGTACAAATGGAGAGTGGCACCGAGAGCCTGAGAGTCCAAATGGAGAGAAGCACCGAGAGCCTGAGGGGGGAACTGCATGCGACGTCCAAAGACGTATGTGCCGAACGTGCCGCAGTGCGCCGTGTGCTCACTGAGCTCTCACAAACACTTAGGGACATGCATGGACGTGAGCAGGCAGAGACATCATCCGTTGCAAGTTCCGTCCAGGGCAGCCCCCAACGTAGATCTGGGAGGAACCTGCGCTCCACAGGCAGGGGTGCCCCTGATACCCGCAGAGGGGGCTTGCAATAGCGACAGCCCACTGACAATGAGCATCTTTGGACACTGGTGTTCCGGGGGGAGGTAGGAGGGTGGAGGGGGTGTGTTGGGCTCACTTGGGTGGCGGGTCGATAGGGTGTTCAATATGATATCACATATGCCATAAACAGTGCACGATCAACCAATGAGATGTGTGGACAATGATCTTTGTGTACTAGGCCATCATAGGCGTACAGTCCATATTGTGCATGTACCAGACACACACAGTACCACGAGTCCCGTGTCCATGTATCAGCCACCAGGCGTGAGTGCTAGAAGCATGCATCAATGAGATGCTGACGAATGTCACGGCCCTCCGGTGCCTCGCAGACTCCTTGAGGTGCTGCCACATCCCCACCCTCATCATGACCATCATCAGGTGCTTGCAGTTCTGCGTCAGGGGGCATGGGCACATTTCTACGTACGCACATGTTGTGGAGCATGACACATGCCATCACCATCTTTGCAACCTTCTCATGGCGGTACAGGAGTGCCCTGCCAGACCTGCTGAGGCAGCGGAAACGACCCTTCAGTAGGCCGAATGCCTGTTCAATGACTACACGGGTACGTGAGTGGGCATGGTTGTAGTCCTCCTCATGCTGGTCCTGTGGGTTCCGGACTGGTGTGAGGAGCCATCTCTTCAGTGGATATCCAGCATCACCTGTATGTGGACGATAAACGTATGATGTGGAATGCCATTGCTACGTACGCACCCCCCCCCCCCTTCCTGCCAGGTCATTGCCGAATCACATACCCCACATTATCATGCATGTAATGAGACTCACCGAGTAGCCAGGATCTGTTCCCTGCGTGTCGCTCCATGTAGCGTGGTATTGTAGAGTTCCTCAAGACCACAGAATCATGGGTTGATCCAGGGAATCGGGCACAACAATGTGTAATGATCCTGTTGGAGTCACACACCATTTGTACATTCAGGGAAATAAATTGTTTTCGGTTGCGGTACTGGGCCTCCATGGCATGTGGGACGACCAATTCCACATGGGTGCAGTCGATGGCACCAATGCAACCCGGTATGCCGGCAAGTGCATGGAATCCCACTTTTGTGTTGGTAATTTCCTGCTCCGAGCGTGGTAGAGAGATGTAGTCGTCTGCGTGCTGCAGGAGGGCATCGAGCACTTGCAATAGTGTCCGTGAGAACAGTGGCTGAGAAATGCCATGCAACTGTCCGACTGTGTGCTGGTAGGTGCCTGTGGCCAGGAAGTGGAGTACAGACACCACCTTCAGTAGCGGTGGGATGGCGGTTGGGCTATCTATCATGCTGACAAGGTCAGCCTGTGTCATGTCCACAATGGCGGCTATGGTGTCCCGGTCCAAACGGTAGAGGGTGTGGATCTGCTCATCAGTGAGGTTGAACGGATGTGCTCGGAGGCGTGGGATTGCGGGCTGCCTGCGTGGTGGTAGTGGCTGTGCTGGCGGCCCTTGCTGGCCCTGCCTTGGCCTCCTCCTCCTCCTGCGTCCCCTCCGTGCGGCCGGTTGTAGTTGGTGTTCGTCTTCTTCTTGGAGTTGGAGTACTTGCAGTGCTATCAGGTCCCCCAGGGCCAACATCGCGAGTCCTGCCGGTAGCATTTCGGAGTGGGTGTGGTTGTGGGAGGAGACTGGGTGTGCAATTTATGTGTTTTCAGGCTGTATGGCCTCCACCTGTGGTGATTCATTCCACCTGTGCAAGCTGCTCTCCCCTTTGGCCGAGCACGTCCCGCACACAACGCTGCAATTCTAGGAATGGCATCTTGCTATTGCAATCATGTATTTGTACCCGATGGCCGTGTAACATTTGTTGATATGTACATTCGGCTATGGTCCCATTGTTTCACATGCAATCTTAGCAGTCGCGAACAGACTTGTGAAGGGTCAGTGGAACGTAGTACTCGAGTAACGGTGGGCCCTCATGCATCACTGTACCGAGTTGCACCGACGGGCGGGGCGTCCCATTTGTGGGTGAAGGCAGTTGCCATTTTCACACACAGCCGCACTAGATGGATTAATTTGTGATTTCAAACGGCCACAGATGCCTTTTCGACGTGATGTTGCAAATGAGGAATTCGAAGGGCGGCGCTTTCGGTTTTCAGCTAGCGGCGAGGAGATGCCCACAGGTCTGACTGCAAATATAACGTTCTATTGTTCAATGTCCTTGAGACAGGGGCCATGGCGAGGATGCAATGATTGATATGAATAGTTTGGGATGCGCAATAGCGACGTGGGCGATGAGGCCGGACGTTCCCAAATACATGTTACTTCACAACACTGGAATTACGGGCTGGGGCACTGTGGATTTTGCAGGCTGCATAACGCACAGACTCAATGGATATTTCTAATGTTATGTGAGTAAATATTCAGGCGTTTTTATACCGGGATGAGGGAATGATGAATGGATGCATGGGCAGATGATTTGATACAGAGTTTGCCATGTACAGGGCTTCTTGGAATCTATCCGCCTCCCCTGCGCTATGTGATGCAGGGCTGCCATAGTGGGACCATCGTCTATCTGGCCTTGTTGAGCCCTCCCTGTCTCGACGCGCCTTCAGACACTTGTGTCCATGCACGTTAACATTCCCATCTGATGGATTCTGTTTTCACAGACGCATGCACAGGTACACTCGTTTGTGATGGTGTTTACACCTCGATATAGATGGTTATGAGTCGCAAGTGGTTTTGGGGTGGTGATGATCCTTTGGAGTGGGCTAGCATGCATATGGCTGTGGATTTCGTGTGATCATTGAAGTGAGTTGTTCGAATGTAGTTCTGATGGCCATTCTGTTCTTTTTCTTTTCTTTTGGTTGACAGGTATCTCCTCCCCTTTTGCCACTGCCATCTGTATGCCACTCCTGCAGATGGCTTTTACTCCCGACACCTGCTGCTTCGTGTTAATCAGTGGAGCAGCATTACGATCTTATGGGACGATCGCCAATGGGCCACATGCCCTTACGCAGTACTAGTGGCTCGGAGCAACATTTCGGCCTTTCAGCTGGACTAGTGCCTCCCCATTGGGACGGCCCTGCGGTTCTGTGCGCTTCCATGTTGCCTTTTCGTACGTGAATGTGGCTCTGTGTACCATGATGGGACAGGGCGTCACACGAGTAGTAGCTGGTCATTTATTGCGGATGCAGCCCACAATGGTGAAATGTGTTTTGGAGTTCATGGCCTAATGGCTGTATGGGCTTGGTGATTTTGTTGTGCATTAAATTTCTATTCTGATATGGGCCGTGTAGCGTTCTTCTTTGCGAGTGATGTGGCATATTCCTATTTGGGGTGCGATGTATTGTGAGGAGATCTGCTTTGGGTTCCAGCTTCAGAGTTTAGTTGCGTGGTACTGTGCTGGGCGCGTTTGCCTACGACGCCCAGTGAGGTCAGGGATGGGGGCTGCCAATATGACTGTTTGAATGTTGTCATGCTCAGGGGCGGGGGATTGGGTTTTGTGTAACAGATGCCGGTCAGCCAGGTGGACTGGTGGAATGATGTGATTTTCGGAATATTGCTGGTCACAGGTGCCTGTGTTTGCGTGCGTTTCTGGGGGGGGGACTGTGGTCATGTCCATTGGAATGGCTTCTGTATTCGTGCCATCTGTGCCCTGCAGCTCCCATTGGCCCCTCTTGTGGATCTTTTGTTCGTTGGCATGCATGGGTGACTTGTACATTTCACTGGTTGCATTGTGACTTCATTGCACCTACGGGGAGTTGTACTTTGTGGGCAGGAAGCGGTGTACAGGCACTCAGTGGGGCCGTTTACGGTTGATTCGCGATGCCGTACTTCTCACCATGGCGGAATGGTACTTTCCGCCATGCTTGATGGCGTTAGGTACATGTCCGCTAGGGTCGGAATTCGCGTACCCTTGCGCCATGGTGGTATTTACGGTTTGGCATGGCGCGCGCGCGCGTACTTGGTGCAGTTAGCGTTGGCGTTCACTACGGTGTCGCTAATGGCTTCGTACTTTGCGGTGACGGGTCATAGTCGCACCGAGCGCTATTCGATGGCGGTATTGCATTTCCGCCATCGTTTTTCGATTTCCGCCAGGGTCGTAATGAGGGTGCTTAAGAAGAGGGCTGGCATTTATTTAAAGATGAGCAGTGGCACCAAGAATTCTCTGTTGACAGCCATTTATCAGGAAGTAACTAGAATGCACACCACTTGCTCATTGAAAGGTGCCAGTGAAAATCTTCTCTCAGAGATAGGTTGGTCATCTAGAGGAGAGATTTATTCAGAGAGAATGCAGAATGCTTTGATAAAGCGTATTGAACTCTCGGACTAGTTGGAGAATTTTGACCATCTGAACAAACTTAAAATGTATCAATTTGTAAAATATAGATTATATACATTTAAGAAGCCTCAGGAGTACCTTAATCTTTGCTCCTCTAAGAGGCTTAGATGCTTTATATTGCTATTGAGAGTAGCCCAGCTCCCCACTATGATAGACGGGAATTGTGAACAAGATTCCTAAGAAGAATGGTTTTGTCGCCTTTGGAAAAATCATGAAATGTTAGGGTCAGCCAAACATCTCCTGACTGAATGCCATAACATGTCCAAAATCATTAAATATTATATGGGTGCTTATGTTCACAACATGGAAACAATCGGGGAGATGTCTTTCTGGCAGTATTGTACTAATACTAGGAGTATGCGTTTATTAACTGCCCTATATAACGTTTGGCTGCAGATTGAAGTCAGGTTGGGTATATCAATATGAGGAATGGGTAATTTGAATATAAGCCAGTTTGGACTTCAGAGTTAAGATGGATTGAAACCCTGAAGAACTACATGTCTATTTTTTATATCCAGCGCTTTGTTGATCATATATTTTCCTACTTGCAGAAATAATCAAGAGCATTTAAATGTTATTGTATTTGATTAAATGCTCTGTGATATTAGAAAGTGTGTAAGGGAAATTGTACGTGGTAGTATGTTATCAAGGTCTGTCACTGACCAGTAGTTTTTTTTGTTTTTCTTTTTGGTTTAATTACTTGTCTTGTTGTTAATGGTTCTCTTTTTCCATTATTTATTTTTTATTAGGATTATTTCTTTTGATTATTTAAATTGTTGCATGTTAGATCACATGTTTTGTTTTTATGTAATATGTGTAAAGTTTATAATTTTAAACTAAATCACATTAATAATAAATAAATAAATAAATAACATCGCAAAGTCTTCCCACAGTTCTGGTTCCTTGTGTGCACACCATTAGTCAACCCGTCTGAGCCAAGGGCTAGAGAGCTACTAGCCTTCTTGATTACCCTAATGTTGTTGTCTCTTTCACAATCAATCAACCATTGGCTAGTGGTTAGCACACCTGCCCCTTTTATGGGCTTCTTTGGGTCCCAAAAGAGTCCTGCAAAATGCTGTACCCATGTTTCACCCAAAACCACATTACATTGTAATGCAATTTGGTGGGGTGACTTGATTATTGAATAATTGCCACACTTCTCCTGTCTTCCTCTTGCCAATCATTTTTAACATGTTTCCTGCATCTTGTCGCAATAACATAGTTGTATGCAGATGCAGCCAGTTCTTAAAGTTCTGCTTCCTTTTTCTCAATGTTCCAGTTACAGACAGTTTGTAGAGGTTTTAATTCTACAAATGTCTGCCTTCAACTGTTTCTTACGTGTCATTTCCTCCAAATCATAAACTTGCTTAGGTTGGAATCCACACTTCTTCGCCTCCCTGCACTGTTCCACAAAATCATACAATACAATTGGGGAGTGCTATGTTACATTTACTGGAGCCCCCATTATTCAAGTGTCTGATATATGTCTCAGTTATGTCCTGAGCTTGCATTCAAATTCTGTTCCCTCCCTGAGAAACCTCCAAAGTTTGGTCATATAGTTCTTCCTTAGTGTCCATTTTGCAACTCAAATCTCATTTTAAGACTGTTGTGGTCCCTAGTCACTGTATAAGAATCTCAAAGTTCTCAATCTCTGGAATAAGCTTTTGGGACACAAAATGTCCCAAAATGTCCCTTATGTTTTATGTATTAAGTTGTTCACTTGTACAGCGCTTTGGATTAAAGCGCTTTATAAACCAATACATACAAATACAAAATACAAATATGTAATCCATAATCCCTTTTTTCAAGTCCCTAGACCATGTTGGTAGAGAGGAGATATCTGCCTGCATTTCACCATTTAACATATGGAGATCTCTCATGTTCATCTTTCTAAGCTCGGTCATACCTCTGTTTTCAGCCGGACTACCCGGGTACGCACCTTCTTTCAGCACAACCCACACAGAGTTTACAGGACTCTTTTGGTGTCATGCATGCTGGACGCTACGCTCGTAGAACAGCTAGACCGTTCTACTCCAAATGGAGGTTATTCGATACGTTACCGGGAAAACGACGTTTGCACTTTTCACGTCGCTAACTTCACGTGACTTTTGCTTCGTCACGTGAACTACGGTATTACGTATTTAAGCAGCGTAGAAGCTTCACTCGCTGCTTCTGATCGTCTCTATTGGCGTTGTGTAGCTGAACCTCTGATCTGCATCCTGGCATATTTCTACAGCTACTTTTGGGCCTTCGATAGCGTGTGTTCCGCCACACGCTGATTCCTGGAGCTATCCCTTCGCGTGATAATTCACACGCGTTCTCTGTCTTCAAGCGTGGCTGGTCCGGACTGCGGGAATCCTGCCCGCGTGTAATTCCACACGCTCACGCTGTCTCTAAACGCGGCTGTTCCGGACTGCGGGAACACCGCCCGCGTGTTATTCCACATGCGCTCTCTGTCTTCAAGCGCGCCTGGCTAAGGCTGCGTAAATCCTGCCCGCGTGTAAAATCCACACGCGCTCTTTGTCTTCAAGTGCGGCTGGCCAAGGCTGCGTGAATCCTGCCTGCGTGTAAAATCCACACGCGCTCTTTGTCTTCAAGTGCGGCTGGCCAAGGCTGCGTGAATCCTGCCCGCGTGTAATTCCACACGCGCTCTTTGTCTTCAAGTGCGGCTGGCCAAGGCTGCGTGAATCCTGCCCGCGTGTAAATCCACACGCGCTCTTTGTCTTCAAGTGCGGCTGGCCAAGGCTGCGTGAATCCTGCCCGCGTGTAAAATCCACACGCGCTCTTTGTCTTCAAGTGCGGCTGGCCAAGGCTGCGTGAATCCTGCCCGCGTGTAAAAACCACACGCGCTCTCTGTCTTCATACGCGGCTGGCCCGGACTGCGTAAATCCTGCCCGCGTGTAAATCCACACGCGCACGTTGTCTTCACACGCGGCTGGCCCAGACTGCGCGAATCCTGCCCGCGTGTAAAATCCACACGCGCACGTTGTCTTCAAACGTTATTTTCTTCGCGGCTGTTTATAACCGCGTGTACTTCTAACTCCTGCATCTGTGGAATTAACAGAAGGATTGATCCCTATAGTGGGAAGGAAGCCTTTCAAGGATTATTGGAAGGTGACATTGAACTGAACTTTGGACGCTATCCTGTGGTGAATTCAACCCGTATCTAGCGTGAGCCTCGTTCCGTTCGGGATAAGTCTCCCTTACTAATTTTCCCTTCCTTGTCGTTTGTTCTTCATTCAAATCCATCAAGAGACTTCTGGATTGTTCTACCCAAATCTAAAGGTCAGTGTGAACATTCCTGTCATTATCTAATTCATCATACTCAGATTTGAGCAGTTATTCATGATACTTTAATTTGTCCTAGGCTGGATTACTATACCTTACCCACGCCCTTTCCAGTGATCCATCGCTCTGCCTGTTTTATCAGCCAGAGGGTTGTATCATTTGGAAGGTCTTTTATTGACTTCACGACTATCAAATCGTGTGAACAGGGATCCGGAAGACCCTACCTCCTGTATCCTTTTGAGTATTGTATCCTTTTCAGTTAATACTTTGGTACATTCTGACATTTGGGACCCAATTTTCCACAAATAACTATTCCCGGATTTGAAATGTTCGTGTTACAATCATTAATTAAATTGGTCGCGCAATCCATAAATTCCTCAATGCCAAGAGCTGCCGGATTCCAATACAAGTTTAAATGTGCTTTCTCCGTATAGACCAAGGTTCCTACATGATTCCATTTGATTTTAATCATCTGCTAAAATGGGTTTAGGTTGCACACTGTTAAGACTTTCAACCGCAGCCCATTTTTAAGTGCAGTTAATAAACCCAAGGAAGTTCTTCCATGTAAACCCTTTGTGGCTGCGTTTAAATAGATAGAACTGTCTAACATTGGGGTCTTCTGTAGCCATGTTTCTTGTAAACATAATATATCATACAGTTCACATTTTAATTTTCCCTTTATAAATAAGTGTGCAAATCCACGTTTATTCCATGATCCCAACGCTAGATCACAGCGCCACCTGGGTCCTTGGGTTAACTTCTATTATATACCACTAGGGCCTCTGCCATCCAAGCCCAAGATCCTTCTCAGGCTACCTAAGGCAGTTCCACGTGATCCATAGTAATCTTCATTTCAAATGTTGTTTTACCATCAAAGGTTATTCTTAACAGGCAATTACTTACAGTAAGACTACTTTCCACTTTACTATCCTTTATCTTGGAAGTCAGTACACTTTCCTTATTTCTCACTCCAGACAACACCCCTTTTCCCTCAAATATGGCCTTTCCCCACTTCATAAATTTTGATGTCAGCCAACCTTTCTTGTGTGACAAGTCAAATTCCAGTAGCAGCAAATAACTAGTTGCCTCCAGTAGAGATTGCTTGAATAGATTAGACTCCAAGTGTATGATATGATAGGTTATTTATAATGCCCTTAATACCCAGAGTAATCTAAGCGCGGACCCGGGGATCGAACCTGTGTTGCTGCGTGTCGTCTTGTTTCCGAGGCGAGCACGTTACCACTGAGCTATCCTCCCGAGACTCACAAACTCAACTTGATTTATATCCAGGGTACTAATAGCCCTCCATTTCGGAATTAGATGGAACAGTTTCAGGACATTGGCACGGTTCAATAGAAGGCAATCCTCCCCACACACTACACGTTCAAGTAACGTACATTTGTCCAAACTAGTTTTGTGCACATCCCTTAGGGTGATGCACTTCCCACCCCCATTTTTGGTCAAGGATCATCGACTTACACCTTCCTTCCCCATTTTGTGTTTTATATCTATTGCCTGGCGTTTTTGTTCCAATGTTATAAAACACAATGCGAAGTCACCTAGTAAACAAGGCCGCGTTTCACCACTCAGGGTTCCCTCCTTACAGACAGCTGTATTGGTCAAATTAACAGTTTTACTAGACAAACCATAATCGTAGATCTCTTGGTGGCCTTGCTCTTCAGGACCTTTGATCGTGTATACAGACATTTCTACAATTTCTCCTGTGAAAATAATGTGTCTTATTGGAGGTTCTTAACCTCCCTGGTATTATAGCCAAGATTACCCGGGGACGAGTTACTAAGGCATGAATTAGAGTCAGCGACTTTCTGACTCCTCTTTTGCTTTAACCTTGGAGATGGAAGTTTCAGGTTGCGAAGGAACTTCCTTGAATCATTAGACTTTACTCTCTTGGGTTGGTGCATGTTCTTTGTTTTTTTAACCTGCTTTACTTGTTCTTTATTAACTTTCTTCCTTTTTCTGTTTAAAATGGAGCATTCTTTGGATGGCTCCTGACATCCCTTTGGTGATAAACACGCCCGTTCTTCCATCATTTCCATATCCAATTTAGAATTCGCCTCATCCTCTGGCACTGTATGCTCCTCAGAGGCAAATAAAACAGCCTTCTGGGAGACTACTGCCTCATGAGGTAACTCCTCTAACATTTTATAAAAGACCAGTCACTTGATGAAAACCTTTCACCCTCCATTACACTCCCCACCACAATTGCTCTAATTTCTGAGGTAAACTGCGCGGTCCTCTGAGATTTGCTTTCAGGTTCATCTGGCTCACTGGATTGCTTAGACCGTTTTACTAAATTCTCAAGACCATTAAGATCTTTTGGTTCCATTGCCTGTTTAGTTTTGTATTCCAGGACCTTTTGCTGGAGCAATTAGTCTGATCTCATTCTCTTTCAAATCTCATCTGTAGGGATGTTACAAATCTTTCAATAAAAATCATCTTTGAATGAACCATCGCCAGCGATGTAGCTTGGTCTTTAAAGTTGTCATTAATAGAGTTGTATGATTTCAAAAAAGGAGCTAATGAAATGGATAGTGTTGACATCATCTGAAAGTAGTCTAATTGCATTTGATTATCCACTCTTTGGGCATCTCCATTACCCTTATAAGACTTAGATGGTTCTGTGGCACCACTGGCCACAGAGTTATCCATAAAACCTAGAAGAGGATTCAGATGAATTATCAAATGCTTCCCGCGATTGAGGCTGCAGCTGCAGCTGCGGCAGAGGACGAATCAATGCAGAACTACACTGGGATACTACCTCTCCCTTCTGATCAGATTGATGATTTGGTGATCTAGTGATTGAGTGGCTTCCCAGTTGATCCTCCTGATCCTTGTGCATCCTCATGTAAATTCCATATGCGCTTGTTAGCACTCCTGTTCCATCTCCCCTTTTTCTAGCGCCATCAGTTGGGTAATATGCGTGTGATGCTGGAAATGCCTTTTGGAGGAACAGGGCCTCCCAGTCCTTGTCCTACCGCTTCTCTCTGTGTGTTTTCTCTGTTTTGTGCCACTGAGTCCAGCCTGGACTGGCGGCAGTGCAGCTCTTCATTTTTCGTATTGGTGAACTACACCCATGGAATATCCTTATGGCACACATGGATGGGGGTACAACCTTATACCCTTAGTGTGTGTTTTTGGGAACCTGTGTGTTGCCCACAGGCAGGGTATGGGCTGGTGGAAGCTACATGCTGACTTGGCAGTGGCTCCGAGTGTCCTCCATTTTGGGCAACCCCGGTCCTGCCATAGGAATCAATGGATTTCTGAACACAAGCAAGATGGCCACTGTAGCCTCTTGGTTTCTTTTGCCTGTTACCTTGTTTTACCAAAGTCCCGGGAAGCCCTGACCCCATCCTTTCCCTTGAGTGGCTGTTGGATGGAATGATGGGAAGCCCATGCTAGACTGGCTAGAGCCTTCCCAGTGACTGTGTTGTGGGGACACCCTTGGGGTGGGATCAGTGTGAATGGAGTTAGATTCCAACTTACATTCTTTGTTGTGGGTGTCTGGTTTCTGTGTGTCACAATGCCTGAGACAGCCCTGACTGAAACTGACCTCAATGAAATGTATTTCTCTGAATGGCTGGGTGCTTACTCCAATCCACATTCTGTGTTATGGGTGTCTGGTTTTGGGTGAATAGCCTGAGTGCCTGTAAGCCTGATCTGGTTGAATGTCTGCATGAAGGCCCTGGAGAATGATTGGCTGACTGAGCCTGGCTCAGCTGAGTGCATGGGAAACAAATGTGTATAACTAGGGTGCCTGCACTCAACAATTTGTTCTTGTCTGGAAACTGCTGAAGTCGAAACCGAAGCAAGTATCTTGGGTCCAGTTAGAGGAAGTAGTCTGCTGCTGCATCTCTTCTGAAAATCCGAAAACTGCTGTGCTGAACCGTGGAAACAAACAAGAGAGGACCTGGTTAGGACACCTCTCCCCGAGCTACGAGGGAACATTGTGAAAACCTGCTGCTCTTTGTCCGAAGTGCCCTGGAAGCCAGGCCTGTGTGCCTTCGGTCCGGCGAAGAGGTCTTTGTGGGTCCAGAAGCGGAATGCCCAGACATTTTGAGTCAGAGAAGTCCATTGGTATCACCCAGGGTCCGAATAAGCGTTCTTGACTGCTGGAAGCCAAACTGCATCATATCACCCAGAAGAGGAGGTACCCTGGCATAGCACTGCTTGACACCCAGAACTGCGAAAATTCCACCTGAAGTAAGAAGCTTTCAAGGGACATGCTTACCACCTCAGCTGGCCACTTGTCCATGCCAGAGAAGGTCCAGGGTCTCTGGCTGCAGAGGAAGGTCCGCCAGTGGGTTTCCCACCACCAAAATCTAACAAAGACGTCCCGAGGGTCCAGACTTGGTGAGGGACTGCAGCCAACTCCAGTGGTTGAGTCCAGTTTGCCAGAAGCCTTCCAGAGGTCCATGCTGTGGCTGCAGCACCAAAGAAACAAAAGTCGGAAAACTGCTAAATCCAAAACCCAACACCAAAAGTGACCTCTGCAGCAGTCGCCACCAGGAGTCATACAAGGTCCCAGAGGGTCTTGTCTTCATGGTCCAAGCCTTTCAGGAGCCCACAGCAAGTTTCGCCTTCCCAGGACTTCTAAGGCCGGAGTAGTAACTGTCCAAAGGAGAGCAGCGTGAAGACCAAAACTGTGCCCTTTCCGAAGGTACTTGGAACCTTCTTTTCTTCTTGATCTCAGCACCCCAGTGATGCCTTCTTCCAAGGGGGGGTCCTGTCGAGTAAAGCTGAGAACTCTGTCACTTCGCCTGCCAAGGCACCCAAAGGATTGTGACAAGGAAGAGCACCTTCCAGCCTCAGGAGTCGTCCAGGGGTCCAAGATTCATCTTGGATCATGTTCTCTTGTGACATCTCAGGTACGTTGGGGTGGTAGAACCTTTAAAAGAAAGCAGAACACTATTTGAACATTTTTGGACTGGGCTGTAAGGGCCTCATCGAGAGTTGGGCGGTAAGCGGGTGCCGTTTCTGCCAAGCAGAAAGAGCGTTACCGCCGGGACCCGTAGCGCAAATAGTGCTGCATCACAAGTATGGGAGCACATGCATCTGGCTCCGGCGGTAATGCTAATTGCGCCCGGTGGAAAGACAGGCTACCAGCAGAAAATGTAGCGCAAAGGGAAGCACTGCGGTGGCCATTTTGAAAATCACATTCCATTTGATATCAGGGCTCCACACTTACAAAACAGCTACAATATCCCAGGAGAGGGTCAGGCACAAGGCTGCATAGGATCGCCTCAGAAAGCCTTAATCCACATAGGGGGAGCTGGTGGGGCTTGTGGATGAGGTTGTGGAAACACCACAAGGAGCTGTATGGGTTGAGGCAGTGTAAAACCTCTGCCCAGCGCCGCACAACCATCTGACAGATGATGAGCCAGAAGGGGAAGACTGCAGAAAAAGGTGGAACGACCTGCGGGTCCAGGGACTGCTGTCCCAGCGCAGGCAGGAGAGCATGGCCACTGGATAAGGGACAGTGCCGCCACTTGCACTAACGTCATGGGAGAAGTGCAGCTCGGTGTTGGATATGGAGGGCTTCGAGGGGGGTCGGAGGTGCAGAGGCGGGTGCCGGCAGCCAGGAGGCAGGTGAGTCAATCCCCTAACCCCCAAATCATGTGCATGTAACAATGACAGCCTAGCACAGTATGCCCCAGTGGACATACCCATGAGCTGGGCATTGCGACTGGGTGCAGTGAGTGGGTGCTACTTCAGCCACCTACCGCAGCATTCATGTGCCAGTGCAGGGCAACCAAAGGACAAATTCAAGGGCCATGCACCACACACCCATGGCGGAAGCACAGCAGTGCCCCATATGGACCTGTCAGTGACATGTACCCTGCAACCCCTCCCCCACCCACACAGATCACCCGGGTTACTGGGTGCATGGGGATCAGAAGCATGCAAGCTAAATAACAGTTGGCCTAGCAACGACATCTTGCCATCCCCACGCTGGCCAAATGGGAACGGTCCCATTATTGTCAATCGGCTTGCAAACGCCCCAGACCAGGCATGTCCATCAGCTCAATAGCCCGTGGCCCCACTAATCACTATGTATTCAATGCCATGCATGCCAAAACACATGGGGGAATGCGACTTAACACCATCACCTATGTCCCCTACAGGTACACAAGGAACGCCAGAGGCGTCGGAGGAGGAAGAGGTGACGCCCATCTGGGAGTGCGCTGTCCCGCGACACAGCCACCACCACCGCGCGAAGGGGCAGACACGCCACCCATAGGCGGAAGACACAGCCCACCACACCCCATTGCAGCAGGAGCAGGCCTACACCCCCAGTCCAGCCCACCAGAATCACGCAGTTGCATCAGACAACACCTCTGCTGCTGTGGACACTGCCACAGAGGACACGCCACCAGCTAACGTGACATTGGAGGAACAGGCTGACAGCAGCAGTGCCAGCAAACCCAAGGCGCAGTCTGTGCAAGCAACCCTCCACCATACCGGAGAGCCAACCACGTGGCCGACAGCCCAGTCAGAGCCCCCAGAGCCCACCATGCTGCTGGCGCATGCACCCCCAGCCTAATACAGACACCCCTTTCATTGGCTCCCCTGTTGCAAGCCCACCCTGACAACATACCCCCTCACCACCGCAGTCCACGGCCACATTGGGCATGCTGATGCAGAGGCTGGGGGAAATGGAACAGAGGCAAAGGTAGATGGAGGCCATCGGCCACACCCATCTAGGCATTTAGAAACAATACATGACGCAATAAAGGGTGCGACACGCCGCATGGCACGGGGCAATGCCAGGACTCGGAGGGCCACTACCGCAAGCACTGCTGCACTGACGACGTTTGGCCGAAGGGTGCGCGATATGACAGAGAGCATCTCAGCCCTTGCTGATCAAATCCATGAGAGCCGTAAGCTCCAACGGCAACAGCTGCAGGGTGTGGGGTCAATCCCTTCCCGTTCCACCACGACAGAGGAATCCCGGCAGAGTACCCCTACGCGACAGTCCCTGCACCTGCTACGTGCAATATTACTGGCTGCTTGGATTCGGGGGAAGAGGCCAAGGCCATTGTAATTGTCAAGACAATTATTGACCCTAGTGGCAATGCCATGGGCTCTTTGGAGGGTGGGAGGAGTGTGCTGGGGTGTTGGTGGTGGACAGGGGCAATGGGGATTGTGCTGGGGTGTTGCAGTGGAAGGGGGGATTGTGTGCTGGGGTGTTGGTGGAGGGGGGATTGTGTGCTGGGATGTTGGTGATGGGTGGGGAGAGTGGGGGATTGTGTACTTGGGTGTTGGTGGTGGGCAGGGGGAGAGGGGTTTTGTGCGCTGGGGTGTTGGTGGTGGGGAGGGGGGATTGTTGGCGCAAAATGTTACATGAAAGTTAATTGAACATCAATAATGCGTGGAGATTCCTGATTGTGTTCATGTGCAGTTTATTCACACAGTGCTGGTAGTGGACTGAGGCAGGTTATTGTACTAGAGTAAATTGTCTATTAGTGCCTGCCGGGCCTGTCTCCCTTCGCTCATGTCATCTTGTGAGTGTCTGATCTGGCTCCTGCCTCATGCTGTTCATCTGCATCATCCCCTGGGTGTGACCTGTCCCTGTTGGGGGGTAGTGGCACATTCCACCTCAAGCAAATATTATGTAGCATTTCCCCACTTTGTCAGGGGCATAGATTAGGGCTCCACCAGTGCGATCTAGGCACCAGAATCGTGCCTTGAGGAGTCCAAAGGCACGCTCAATGTATACACGTATACGGCTGTGGGCATGGTTGTAGGCAGTCTTGTGCAGTGTACGTGGGTCATGCACAGGGGTCAACAGCCACGCCCGTTGCGGATATCCAGAGTCACCTGCATGGGGTGGCATACAGACATCAGTCAATTGTCTCATACATGGGTTTGCCATCTCAATGTAATTGTAATTGTTTATTTATAACACGCTATTTGTGCAGAGGTCATGTCTTCATATTCATGACCCGGGGATCAAACCTGTGTTGCTCTGCGTTGTCATGCTTCCAAGATGAGCGGTTGCCCATGAGCTATCCTCCAGACGTATCAGGGCATTGTTAGCAGTAAGCATGCATGTGTGCATCCCGTCTATGCAATGTGTATGTGTGATGGCTGTGCAGCCTTCGTGTCATTCATACCTTAGCCTGCACATGCATCTTGTGGCAATGTGGCAGGTGTTCTGTGGCGTGTCCCAGGTGACTGCACATGGGTAGATGACTGTGCCATGGGTGGACAGGCTATTGTGTGCTGCTGTGTGGATCTGCGATGTCCCGCATTCCAGATGCATTGTGGTCTATTGTGTCATTGTGATGGCAGCAGTGTGTGTCCATCAGCATGTGTGTGTCTAGGTGTGTCCAACGTGTGCATGCTCCCTTGGATGCCCGCTGTCGTTGGTGCAAATTCTGCCTGGGTGCTGCCAGTGCATCCACTTGTCATGCCCTGCTTCCTTTCAGTGTTGCAATACCCGCCCCCCTTCCCCCTTTTTGTTCTGGTTCTACACTATGCATATGTGGCAGGGATTGTTCTCACCCACTATCAAGGCCCGTTGTCCTCTGTGCCTCTCCATGTATCCTGGCAGTGTGCTGTTGCGTAGGAACATGGAATCATGAGTGGAACCTGGGTAGCAGCACAGCAGTGGGTGATGATGAGGTCAGGGCCACAAGTCACCTGCACGTTGAGGGAGTGGTAGTGGTTCCAGTTCCTGTATGTGGCCTCATGGAGATGGGGGGCCACCAACGCAACGTGGGCGCAGTCAATGGCTGCTATGACATTGGGCAGTTGTGCGGTGGCATAGAACCTTCCCTTCATGTCCTTGACCTGGGCCTGGGTGGTGGTCAGTGCAATATGGTGGTTGACATGGTGCAGGAGGGCATGCAGAACAGAATGTGGGCCTTGCCATGCAATGCATCATGGCCACATAGTGCTGAAAGGTGCCTGTCCCCAGGAACTGCAGGACTGCCACCAGCTTCACCAGTGGGGGCACAACTGTACGGATATTGATCCTGCTCCTTATGTCATCCTGGATTGTGGTCAGCAGCTCGGTGATGAACTACTTGTTGAGGTAGTACTCAGTTAGGAAATGGGTGTCGCTGAGGGGCCATGTGGATGACCTGACCCTGTGGATGGGTGCACGCCTTGCTGGTGCCATTCTCCTCTCTTCCTCCTCCCCCTCCTCCTCCTCATCCCCACACCCCCATACTCCCTGTGCCCTGGCCTGGTTGGCCTGCATCTCAAGGTTCAGGCGCAGCATGAACTGTTGCCTGTCTCAGCCTGCAGCAAATAATGGTAGCATGGTGTTGGGAATAGTGTTTGGGCCTGGCTGTCTCTTATATAGGCCTCTGGTGTGCGTGCATTGTGTACCTGTGGCTTAGTTTCTAGCACTTGGGTTAATTTACCTCCAGCTGAAGGCCGGAGGTCATTCTCGGCTGTATTGGTGCCGGTTTTTGGTGCTAATACCGCCGTACATGCTTTTGTGATGCGGCTGTAATCGCGCTTTGTGTTGTCGACGCTATTAGTGCTGGTTGTAATAGCGCTGGCACGTTTTGTGTCCAGCAGTAATTGTGCCGAGTCCTGATCCAGTGGAGCGGTATTGGCAGCGCTAATTCCGTTACTGCCTGATTTAAGGGCTACAGCCCAACTCCTGGTGAGGCCCAAGATAAGTTTACTCCCTAACTTTTAGATTACAGGTTGACGAGGTGGGGGGGAACCTCACACAGAATTGTCTATCTATTCTAAGGAAAACATTCTGCCACTGTTCACAACTAATCTCCCTTTCTTCCGTTATCTATGCTGTTACACCTTGCGTAAGAATTCACATATTTAAAACTGTCTGCATTTGGGACATCTATTACTGAATTTAAGTATTTTGTGGTACCATGTAGATTGTATATATTTTCCATTATCTGTATAGTATTTTTAAAGAACAAAGTTTCATTATTGATATGTATATGAAGAAGCTGTGTTATCACCTAACATAGTGCATCGACATTCCTTTGTGGGGTCTTGGGGAAACACTGTACTTAAGAACCTGTCTGCTTCCCCTCCTGAGAGCTTAAGCCTTGGTTGCTCAGTCATCGTTACCAAATTGAGATCCTTGGCTGGTGTTTTCTGTGCCTTTACCCTCCCATATAGGGGCAGAGATACAGATACCACCCTCCAGTCTTTACAGTGCGCTATGTTAAATGTTAAAGGTATTTGTACCGTGCACCGTCACCAATGGAATTGGTCCCAATGCGCTCAGGCGGATCTGCAAACTAGAAGGCGGGGTGGGTTAGTAAGGTGAAGAGGGAGTAGGATAGTGCGAGAAGTGGTGTCCTGTTTGCAGCTTCAGTTCGGTTTACACGGTGCGCTGAGCTTTGGTGCGAGTATCGGATCAATGTCAGTCCTCGTGTGCTGTTGGTGCGGCTTATGTGTTGTTTGGTTGTTGTTGCAGTGTGGTTAAGTGTGTGCAGCCTGCTGTGCAAGAGGTGGTTGTGTGGGTTTTTGTGCAGAAATGTTGAGCTTTTTGGTTAATGGGTTATATGTTTTGCAGCTGACCTTCGCAGTTTGGCCAAGTGCCTAGATTTGAGAATCCTGTATGGTGGGGGAGAGGCCCAGATCTCACAATACACTGCGTTTCACCATACAATAGACAAAGATGTAGGCCACACCTAGACTTGAGTGTCCTGCAAAGTGGTGGAGAGACCTAGGTTTCATAATGCATTACGTTTCACCATACAGTAGACAAAGATGGAGGCTATTCCTAGGTTTGAGAGTCCTGTGTGGTGGGGGAGAGGTCCAGGTTCCACAGTAAGTGGGTTGCACCATACAGTAGACAAAGATGGAGGCTATTCCTAGGCTTGAGAGTCCTGTGTGGTGGGGGAGAGGCCTAGGTTCCACAGTAAGTGGGTTGCACCATACAGTAGACAAAGATGGAGGCTATTCCTAGGCTTGAGAGTCCTGTGTGGTGGGGGAGAGGCCTAGGTTCCACAGTAAGTGGGTTGCACCATACAGTAGACAAAGATGGAGGCTTTTCCTAGGCTTGAGAGTCCTGTGTGGTGGGGAGAGGCCTAGGTTCCACAGTAAGTGGGTTGCACCATACAGTAGACAAAGGTGGCGGCTACACCTAGATTTGAGAGTCCTGCAGAGGGGGTGCGACGCAGGCTAGTGTTCACAATTCTAACCAAATTTGGCACTTATTTCAAAAAAGGTAGCAGGCGCTCCTCTCCAGAAAGAACACGGCATGATAACCTGTTCTGAGATGAGAGTTTGCAGCACAGCTTTTTTCTCACTGTACCTTTCACAGATGGGAAATATCCATTTGAATATCAGTCTTTGTCCCGCCCACATGGGCAGTCCAGCACCGAAATGCTTTGGCAATTCCTCTCTGAACAAGAGTACCAACAGCAACCCCATACACGTGTTTCAGCCTTGTTGGGCCTCATCAGCAGTCCTTAACTTCACTGGCCTTTGTAAGGGTGCAGAAATAGACGCAGGATACAAAGGTGGCATACACCTTTATTAAAAGAAGAATAAGGAAGACCCCCATCTGTCCCCATAACTAAGAGGGTTTTCCCTGCCTCAAATAAAACTAAGGATAATGTCAGGACGTCCATCAAAATCAAAAATAGTCCATTGGCATGTGTCCCAAACCTATTTCCATCCCTTACACTTCATGAGAAAACCAACTAGTGGGTTGTACCCTGATCCCAGAAGGATGTCTCCCTCCTTTAGGATGAGTTTAGGCAGTTTGTAAATGACGGGGGAATATCCTCCTTCCCTAGGCTTTTCTGTGAAGTTCCTCACAAGGGGGTTGAGGGTGGACAAGAAGTCTACCTTCCCCAGGCCTTCTCAGGCGATTCTTTATAGTTCCACAAAGCTGGGGGAACTATCTCCCTTCCCTCAGGCTCTCCTTCAATAGTCTCCATGATGTCTTGATTTTTACCAGAGGATATATCTTTCCTCCTCTGTTCCTCTCTTGACTTTTGCCAAAGGATATTTCTCTTACTCCTACGTCCCGTCCCCTTTCCTCCATACTTATGGGACATCGCTCCTTCCTGTGGGACGGGACCGGAGCACTTTGTAAAAAGCATCCAAAAGATTTTCCAGAAATGTGTCCTTCCTCTCTTTCTTGCGCGGGGCCTGGCACGCGGCCGTAACCCCGCCCACCTTGTCTCCGCCCCGCGCATCGCCCATCAGTCCTTTTCTCTGCTCGTTCGGGACTGGACGCACTGCAATCCTCGGAAGATTTTCTTCCCTTTTTCCTCTCTGGCTCTTGCTAGCAATCGTGTACTAATCTGTCTATGTCGTTCAAACTAGACTTTCCAGATTGTTCATCGTGTCACCGTTGTTTTGCGAGGGCGGATCCCCATCCTCTTTGTTTAGAGTGCTTGGGTCCGGATCACCGTTTGGACTCCTGTTTTAACTGCGACTCCCTTTCGGTCTGGGCACTTCAACGTCGGTTGGAGCGGTGGGAGGAGGTGTTCCGACGAACTCCTCCTTCACATTTTTAGGCGTTCATCAACGAGAAGAAGAAACGTCCAGTAAGTTCTTTACTTTTCAGAACACCCCCGCCGGGGGATACCTTTCTGGGTTCCTCTCGGGCTGGGAGGGGCGTTGATCACTCTGCCACCGGGGTTCGCCCTGAGGTGCCAGTTGGGCCTAATAATTGTACCAGAGTTTTCTCCGAGGGTCTCCGTAAGGGGCCTGTGAATGCCAGAGTACGCTCTGAGGCCCCTCCTGTGGGGGCTGTTTGTAGACCCAGTTCTACTGAGTCGTGGGGTACCGGAGCTTGCTCTGAGGCCTCTCTGTCGGCTTCCCTCAAAAATAAGACCGGGGTGCGCCCCGAGGCCTTGGGTGGGATTGCTGTTACCGAACGGATGTTCGAGGCCCGCGCAGATAAGGCTGTTACCGGACCCGGGTCCGAGGTCCCTTGTCCAGAGGCTAAAGCTACCAACAGTTCTGAGAGGCCTGACAAGGCCTTGTCGGTGAAAGCTGTTTCTCACTGTTCCCGCTCTTGCGGTGACACCAGACCTGTTGAGGGGGCAAAGAAGCAAAGTTCTTCTTTTACCGGCAGTGCCGAGGTCCTTCCTTCGAAGGCTAATTTGGCGGTTGGTATGTCACAAAAACATTCGAGGCCTCACAGTACCGGCCCTGCCGAGGTCCCTTATGTTAAGGCTAAAGTTAAGACCCCTGATCCATCGACGGGGACCCCTGCCTCACTTCCTCACGTGCTGCAGTTCCCCTCAGATGAGGACAAAATGGCACCCGTTCCCGCCACGACCGCGGCGGCCATTTTGAGTGCTACCCCTACAACTACGCCATCGACCTCAGGTGTAGGGCTTGGCCCCTTGGGTGAACATAGAGTCCCTTGTGCGCATCCTTATTGGCCAGTTTATGACTGGAACGCTTGGATGCCTCTTCCGCACAATGTTTCGTTGCCTGCAGGGTCGGCACCATTGATTTATGTGGATATGTCGGTGGAGGGGCCAGTGTGGCACCCGTCCCTGTTACGTCCCTGGATTTGTCCACCTCATGAGAGGCCTCCTCGGGTTCCGAAACAGTCCCCAGAGGACGCCTTTTTCGGTAAATTTCAAACGCTTATGTGTACCGACCCCATGAGGGAGTATTTCAAAGGGCTTTTTAGGGAGATATGTCTGCCCGTGCCTCCGGCTCCACCCGTTCCTCCGGTGGTTCCGCCGGCACCTCCCTTGCCTACGGTGCCTTCCCCGACTCTTCCGCCTTTGTCCCCATTGTCCCCTGTGAACAAGGCAGCGCCTGACACGGTTCAGCAGGATCCTGATCTGTCGGATGACACACAAACCGATCAGGACAGCAAGGACCTTCGCCGCTCTATCAGAGCTTTTCATGACAGGCTACTGGACATGATGAACTTCTTAGATGTTCCAGTGCCCGAGGCACCCGCTCCGCAGGAGGGCGTGCTTTCTGGGGCATTCACCCTGTCTCCCTTGGAGCATACCAGCCTGCTCTTGCAGAAGGATGTTCTGGCCGAGGTCCGCAGAGTCTGGGAAAAGCCACACTCTGGACTTTTGTCAATAAGAAAATTGACGCGAGATACAGGCTGCATTCTTCGGAAGAGGTGGCCTCGTCGTCTTGTCCGCCCCCCTCCTCCACAGTGGTGGCTGCGGCCACTTTGCAGTCCAGGCCTGCAGCATCCTCTTCCACGACGGCTAGGTTCTGGGAAAGGAGGATAAGCTCCTCGACTCCCTCGGGAGGAAAATCTTCGCAAACTCGGCCTTGCAGCTCAGGCAGGCCAACGCTGAATTGATATTAGTGGGAGCTAACATGCCGATGTGGAAAGGTCTGTCTGAGTTTGAGGAGTTTATCCCGGTCGAGAAGCTGGAAGACTTTAAAGGAGGCCTATCCGACGCCAGGGTCTTGGCCCAGGATCTCCTGGAGGCTGCGGCTCATCATGTAGACACCTCGGCTCGGGGCCTTATGCTGGGGGTTGATAACTCACGGCAGGCGTGGCTGCATGTAACTAAATTCTCAAAGGAAGTGCAGGACAAGGTGTTGGACCTTCCGTTCGATGGGAAGGAGCTCTTTCATTCTACAACAGATGTAGAGCTCACCAAGACGAAGGATAGCACTCAGACCGCTAAGTCCTTGTCTGTCCTGGTTAAGGCTCCTTTCAAAACCCAAAGACGGTTGTCGCAAAGCCGACCTTGCTCTGGCTTTAGGGGCTTCCTCAACCGCAAATCTCGCAGAGTGAATACTCCTGCGGGGAATAACCGCCGTAGGCAACAACGGACGTGGTTTTTCTCCCGCTCCTCAGCCTCCTCCTCAGGTTCAGGTGGCACCGCCACCGATAAACCTACTAAAGGAGGGTTTTCCACGCTCGCCCGAGACCCCGGTGGGAGGACGCATTGCGTCTCATTGGGAGGCATGGCAGGCCATCACAGAAGACAGATGGGTCTTGTCAGTCGTTCGAGCGGGCTTCCGCTTACACCTACCCCCTACCCCACCCCTCAACCCTCCTTTTCAGCGGTCGGGCTCGCCCTCCCTCAAAGCCGAAGTTCAGAAACTTCTGGACCTCAGAGCTGTGGAACCCGTTCCCCTTAAGGAGTGAGGGGAGGGCTTCTACTCCCGGCTGTTTACGGTGCCCAAACCCAACCAGGCTGGCTGGCCCACCGTCCTAGACCTTTCCCAGTTCAATCTTTTCCTACCCCAAGAGAAATTCAAGATGATCACGCCCAAACAGATACGGTCCTCCTTGCAGATGGGCGATTGGCTCAGCGTCGTGGATCTTCAGGATGCGTAAATGCATATCCTGATTTGGAACCCACACAGGAGATATCTCTGCTTCTCTTTGGGAGAGGAGCACTTCCAGTTTCGAGTGCTTCCTTTTGGCCTCAGCTCAGCGCTGCGTGTCTTCACGAAGATGATGTCGGTGATTGCGGCCTATCTTCGTCTCCAGGGTATCCATGTGTATCCTTATTTGGACGACTGGCTCCTACGCAGCCCTTGTCCGTTGGCAGCAGCGGGCAACCTCCAGTCTCTCCTTCAGCTCCTGTACCATCTTGGGCTGTCGGTGAACTGGCGGAAATCCTCCATGACGGTCTCACAGGACCTGACTTTCCTGGGTTTTCGTTGGAACACGATAGACTGCCGAGTGTATCTGACCGGGGACAGAATGGCGGATTTGTTGGCCACGTGTCAGATGTTCGCGCAGTCGGAGAGCATGTCGGCCTGGTGGTTCCAGAGGCTTCTGGGCCTCATGGCCTCGTGTGTACTGGCTCTTCCTCTTGCTCGTCTCAAAATGAGACGGACCCAGATGGCTCTTCGGAGTTCCTGGCGTCAGGCTGTGGACCCGGATTCCAAGCTGATAATTCCAGATTCCATGAGAGTGGACCTGGACTGGTGGTCGTCTCTCAGCAACCTGTCAGTAGGTGTGGGGTTTCAGGACCCAGCCCCCACGGTGATGATCACGACAGACTCCTCCCTTCTGGGGTGGGGTGCGACGTTAGATCTTCTTCAGGTCTCGGACCTCTGGTCACCTCAGGACAAGCTCCTGCACATAAATCATTTGGAGCTTCTGGCGATTTTTCTGGCGCTCAAGGCGTTCAGACCTCTCATTGTCAACAAGGTTGTCCGCATAAGAACGGATAATGCGGTGTCAATGTATTACATAAACAAGTAAGGGGGAACGAAGTCTCCCCCTCTCGTGGACCTGTCCATCCAGATTTGGGAGTGGGCCGTGCTTCATTGTGTCTGGCTGCTTGCAGTGCACATCCCGGGCCAGCTGAATGTCACAGCGGGAGTTGACGGCGGAGGTCCTCTCATGGATTTTCTTGCGTTGTGGCACACCGGAAGTGAACCTCTTTGCTACGATGGTAAACAAGAAGCTTCCTCAGTATACCTCCAGAGCGGGGCTGGGAGCCTCCTCTCTGGGGGATGCTCTCGAGATTCCATGGCAAAACATGAGAGCTTACGCCTTCCCGCCTCTAGTCCATCGAGCAATTTGGAAGCTGAAGAACTCGGTGAACTGTTCCCTTCTACTCATAGCCCCGTGGTGGCCGGCCAGGTTTTGGTTCTCAGAACTTCAACACCTGTCGGTGTATCAGCCGATCAGGTTACCAGTGACCCCCGGTCTTCTTCATCAAGGGGAACAGCAGATGTGGCACCCCTCCCCACAATCGCTCAGCTTGGTGGCATGGTGCCTGAGTTCAAGTCTTTAGAGCATCTTAACTTGTCTACGGATAACATGCGTTTTATCCAGGCAGCCAGGAAACCCTCGACCAGATCCCAATACAGGAGTAAATGGCTCAGGTTCTGTCATTGGTGTTTGGAAAAGCAGTTGGATCCAAGGGTGGCTACGATTGACACGGTGCTGTCCTTCGTGTCCTCCCTAGCAGAGTCTGGTGTTCACGTTCTGTCATGCAGAACTTACCTTTCAGCGGTCTCCACTTATCAGTTTACAGACCAATGTTCCTACTCTCTGAGTAACCCAGTGGTTAAGAGGCATTTTGCAGGCTTGACACACCTCTACCCTCCGGTTCGTAGTCCGCACCCGCTGTGGGACCTAAATGTTGTCCTGACGGCGCTGTGCCATAAACCTTTTGAACCAATGGCCACGTCGGACCTCAAGCACCTAAGCACCTATCCTGGAAAGTGTCCTTTCTGGTCGCCGTTACCTCAGCGAGGAGAGTGAGTGAGCTCCAGGCCTTGTCAGTGGAGCATCCTTTCTTGGTCTTTCACAAGGACAAGGTAGTCCTACGGTCAAACCCGGCCTTTCTACCGAAGGTGGTAACTGAATTCCATCTGAATCAGTCGATCTCCCTACCGGTCTTTTTTCCGAACCCTGCCTCAGAGGATGAAAGGGTTCTGCACTGTCTTGATGTCAGAAGGACTCTTAAGATCTACCTTGACAGGACTTCTGAGCTCAGGAGTTCTTCTCAACTTTTTGTGACCTTCGGTAACCCTCAGGGTAAGCAGGCGTCTAAGGCGACTATTTCTCGGTGGATCGCCGCCTGCATCACGGAGTCTTTCACCATTTAAGGGCTGAAACCTCCTAAGGGTATTCATGCACACCTGGTGCAGGGCAAGGCAGCCGCGGTTGCTTTTCAGAAATATGTCCCCTGGGAGTCCATCACTAGGGCAGCTACTTGGGCCTCCCCATTTGCTTTTTGTAAGCATTATTGTCTTGACATGAGCTCTAGAGCTGATGCTCAGTTTGGTCAGGCTGTGCTGAAGAACCTTTTTCAGTAAGGGGTATTTCCATCCACCCGTAGTTCCTGTTAGGAGTGCTTGGGAATCTCCTATAAGTATGGAGGAAAGGGGACGGGACGTAGGAGTATAACCAGGTTACTCACCATAGTGACCACCTTACTCCTAGTCCATAGTCCCCTTTCCTCCATACGCCCGCCAGCCGTCCTCTCTAATAAGGTTCCTTTGTTATTGCTAATAGGTCTCTGAAAAGGACTGATGGGCGATGCGCGCGGTGGAGCCAAGGTGGGCGGGGTTACAGCCGCAAGGTGGGCGGGCCCCACGCAAGAAAGAGAGGAAGGACACATTTTTGGAAACATTTTTGGATGCCTTTTACAAAGTGCTCCGGTCCCGTCCCACAGGACGGAGAGATGTCCCATAAGTATGGAGGAAAGGGGACTATGGACTACGAGTAAGGGGGTCACTACGGTGAGTAACCTGGTTATTTTCCCCTGGACTGTCTTCTCTTGATTTTATGTGGATTCCTGGCCCCCTTTTCAGGTTTATAATTAGGGTTTCCTGTTTTAGGGGTTTATTTTTTTTTTACTTCCGGGGGGTGTTTTTCCAGTGTTTTCAAAAACTTTCGGAATCTGTGTTTATCGGTGTTTTCCCATTTGCCCCTTTCAAAAAATCGCGGACAACTGTTCTTTCAGGTGTAAACACAGACATTTTCTTTTATTGCTTTGTTGCGTGCACATGTAGGGTAATCTCTCAGTGCAAGATGTTCTAAACAATTTCATGTTAATCAAGTAATATGTTGCATTCCTACAAGTCAAAATGGTTGTAATAAATCATACAATATTTCTTCAAGGCCTCGTTGCCCATCCGTGTCCTTTCTTTTCTTCCCATAAAGACTTTTATTTGGGAAAACGACCTTTCCACATTGGCACTGGACACGGGCAGGGCCAAAATATCCAACACACAAGCTGATAAATCTGGCCACTGTTGGTGCTTTCCGACCCAATACTCATGCCCCCAAAGCTGCAGATTCTCAGGCACAGGCTCTGCCAAATAGGCGTTAAACTGGCTGCACACAGTCTCAGTGTCTTTAAAATGGTTAAAAATAAATGCATATTTTTCAAAGTTTTGTGTAAATTCTTTTTTGTGGAAGGGATCTAGTACTTGCATGGCATACCACAAAGAGGCTTCACTCACTTCGAATGACATGGTGGCTGATGGAATGTTTCGACACAGCATTGCTTGCCATTTTACATGCATTGTTGCGTAGAGTTCAGTTACTCATTTAGCGCTGCGTCACACATTTACACCCAACGTGGAATAAATAAGTTTACATCGCATGTCTCATTAAATGAAAATTGTTCTATTAGTTGGAGAGGTTCTATGCGCGCGTCAACCTATGCAATGAAAACACATGAAGTGTACTACTAATAATAAATAAACTAATTTGTAGCGCTTCCCCAAAAGGTTACCGATTTCGATGCGCGGATCTGCTTTTAGGCTGTCAAATTCATAGACTGTTTTCAGACTATTCCTCTGCTCTTTGGTGCTATTTTGTGAGCACGGAACATCATGAAGCTGGTTTCTGGTTCTGTGCGCTTAAAGTACTCATGTTGTAATATGCATGTGCAGGCATGATGCTTTTAAAGGGACATCTTGTTATGCAAACGTTAGCACCGACCTATATGCAGCTTTGAGGGGATGAGTTTGAGTGACTTGTCAAAACAGAAAGGCAATGGGTTTAGAGCCTCAGCAGCACTCCATAAAATATCCTGACATGTGTTATTTAAGACTGGTGCCCAGTGGAATCTTACTTCTTGAAATCAGGCAGCCCTGTGGGGCCCCCTCCAAGGTAAGGGGTAATTATGGCACCTCGGCTCAGGGGCACGGGTTGTGCCAGTTCTGAGCTCACTAGAAATGGCCCAGGAGTCCTTGTGTTTAAAATGTATGTAAATCAAACCCCCACCACGTCGGCATCACACAAACAAATACATACAACTTACCTTACAAAGGGTCCAACACATCCAGCAGAGCAAAAGCGAAGGAAACACTGGAAAATACCGTTCAGCAGGTTCAGGGAGCAGTGAATGGCTCGAACAATTGACGCTGCTTATATGGAGCGAGATTTCCCGGGCAAACATGTACGTGCAGCCTAATGACCCATGCAGGACTCAAAGGTCATGACTGGAGGGAGTACTTTAGCCCTCCCCCTGCAGCCCTGCTAATGTTTCCCTCCCAAGAACAATGCCACAGCTGGGAGAGGCACAAAGAGCTTAACGCTCAACCGAAACCAGAGTTTTCCGGATTGTCCAGTATTGCAGTTTGCAATGTGAGGTCCTTATGACCAGGTAGTCAAATCGGCATTTGGCCACAAGGTGGCAATATGGGATAATAAATTATCATTGCAGAGTTAGTAGCAATGTCAGTTCCAATAGACAATGCTTTAACAGAGCTGCTAGGATAGCTCACTGGCAACGTGCGTGTCTTGGAAATAAGACACTATGGTTTCGAATCCAGCTCCCAGCAAACCCCGAGAATTTTTAAATTTTAACTGGGGCCCGAAAACCGGACACCCTATTTATAATATCTCAGACCCAGTTCACTATACTGCTACGCACTGTCTTGTAAGTACCATTTTCCCAGACCCTTATTTCTCTTTGTGGCTCCCAGACCCCCTTCTCGGGTTTATAATGTCTCTTAATCAGGCCTGGTTCCCTATCCTGTCAGGCACTGTCTTCTCTTCTGTTTTCTTTGGGGTGCTTTCTCACCCAATATGTCTCTATTTCCTTTCTCTGCTCTGTCCCATAGGGACGAGGAAGATGGTCCCCCACTTCCTCCCAACCGCAGCCTTTAAGGGGTCGCCACACCTTCCCGGTCCCCCTCCGCGTACATTCTAACTTGGTCCACGAGGGTTCCATTCCTCAGCAACACCGGCAACCTTCTCTGGCTTCCCCCTTGGCCCTTGCATTCGGCTCTCTGTGGCTCCACCACGCTGCTTTCTCCACACACGTCTGATCTCGCCAGGACCACTCAGTGGGCTTCCTTCTTGTCACCGGACATTGGGTACCGCAGCCTTCAGGTAAGTTTAGGCTTGTATTTGTATTTGTATTTTAATGATTCATAAAGCGCCTTACGCCAAAGCGCTGTTCATGGAACAACATAATACATAAAAGATGAACAATAAAACTGTTGAAGCATTACAATGTGAATCAATCAAACTACAAAACAGTGAAAAGAGCAATTAACTGAAGGGGAGGGAGGAGAGGGAGATGGGAGAGGTTGGAGGGAGTGAAGGAAGAGGGCAGGAGGAGGAAAGGGAGGGAAGAAGAGGGGGGTAGGGAGGGGAAGGGAGAGAGTCAGGGAAAAAAGTGAAGACGGGGGAAGTAGAAGGTGGGTAGGGGTTTCAAGGAGGAGGATGGAAAAGGAGAGATTTAAGGGAAGTGCGGAATGAAGTGAAGGTGGGGGAACAGCGGATAGCAAGTGGAAGGGAGTTCCAGTGTAGAGGAGCTAATAGCTGGAAGGAGCGAAAACGAGAGGAGGCACAGGGGGGTGGGGGTGAAGTGAGAAGGAAATGGTCGGTGGACCGAAGGGAACGGGAGGGGGAGTAGAAGGAGAGAAGGGAGGAGAGATAAGGAGGGGCAAGACCATGGAGAGATGTGAAGACAAGGCAGAGAAATTGAAATTTAAGTTGGGAGTGAAAAGGAAGCCAGCCAAGGTAGGAGAGAGAGGAAGAGATGGAATCACGGGAGGTAAGGAGACAGAGGGTGCGGACAGCAGAGTGGTAAATGGATTTAAGAGGGGCAAGGTGAGAAGCAGGAAGTCCAAAGACTAAGGTAGAGCAGTAGAAGAGGCGGGAGAAGATGAGGGAGGAGATTAAGAGTTTAGTAGCGTGGAAAGTGAGAGAGGGGTGGATTTTGCGAATGTTGAAGAGGTGGAAGCGGCAGGAGCGAGAAGTGAGGGAAATGTGTTGACTTCTTTCCACCTTTTCAGATGCCGGCTTCCTTCTCCAGGCATCCGGGTCTGCAGCGCATCTTCTCTGTGCAGTGTCGCTTCCCAGCTCGATTGTTCCTCTGGGGCAGGACTGACCCAGAGGAAAGTCCTTTATCAGTGTTTATGGTTAGTCAGCTTTTGAATTCCCGGATAGCTAGCATGTTTGTCTTGGTTTCCGCGTGCAGCTCTTCATTGCCTTGCTCTTCTTCGTGTCAATACTTGTGGAGCCATTACCATACTTTCCTCACTGTTCCTCGCCAGAGTATTGTCAATCTTAGGGACAGGGCTACTATGCATGAAGTAACTAAGAGAAGAAAGAGGAAACATAGGCGATGGGGGTGCTTAGGCCCTACCCTTGTGGTGTGGCGCATGATGTTAGGGTGGAATGGTGGTTGACAAAGTGTTCTCCCTTGATAGTCTTCCCTTCAAAGGGGGTCCCTCCCAGAGGATCCTATCACTGAGTACCACCCCCAGGGGTACTATCTGGTAGAAGTCTCACCTCCCTAGCGCCATGGCTAGGGAGAAATAACCTGGGGAGAAGTAACATCAAGGTCATCTGATTTGGGGGCACTGATCAGTCCCTTTGGCTACATGGGGAGGTGAACTCTGTTCTCCATAGAAACATTCTCTGCTTTTTCCTGCACACTAACCCTCCGTGAAGTGTAGTAGGGACACTGTCTCTGTAGCTCCACTTGCAACTTTCTGGTTACAAACATGATGTGTAACAGGTGGCAGCAGATAATTGACCGTTTTCTTTCTTATGGTCTCAAGCAAGTTCGCATTCCACAAAAGTAAAATTTTACAAATGTATCCACTGCCACAAGCCTGTCCTGGACATTGAAACCAAAAAGTTACAAACAAATGTAAAATGAAATAAAGGGTCTCTACCACACCCCACTGTAAGGTGATGTGTGCAAGAAAGATAAACAGTGAATCCTACTATGGTGAACAGAGATCTCCTGCACTGATAGCCATAGGGACTGAGTGGTGAAAACAGTTCAGGTTAGCAAGGTCAGTGAAGATGAAAAGGTTTCACTGGTCTCCAATTGTCATTGTCAGAACAGGTACAAAATTGCAAAAACCTGGGTGCCCCCATGATGTCTATGGAGGAAACGCAGCAAAAAGAACATATTTTTTATCAATAGGTATCAATATTACAGAAGCACTTGCAGGTTTGAATTGGGAACATCTACAAAGGGCTACCATTTCCGACTGTACCCGTCCATTACAGAGACCAATCAAGGGTGCTCTCTCTTGCCCACCCGAATAAGCTTGCTCTGGAAAAGCTTTCCATCAAAGTAGATCCAGGGGCAGCAGTGGTCCTAGGATACTGGCTGTCCACAAGCGTTGCTGGCAACAAGAGCTGTATCAACCCCACTCATGAAAAGGGCAGCAAGCTGAATGCCATAGACATCCAATCTCTCGATCTTGAGTTCCTGGAGCTATGTCACAAGTGTTTTGTGCAGCTAGGTTAGAGTCCACTCGTTGGCATTGTGGTAAAGGGGTTGAAAAAGTAATTTCATATTGCGCTGGTCTCTCTACCCTCGCTCCAGGAGGGGCCTACAGGCATTGCTCAAAAGAAGTTATTTGGCTTACCAGAGCTTCCTGCTTCCTTGAACAGCTCTGTATCGGTAACTTCAAAACATTTCTATCAGTACCTACATGCTCCGGAGCCAGTTCCATTTCTTTGTTTAATGAGCCATTTACCAGAGGAAAATAAGCCCTTATTTATTTTAAGGTACTTTTAAGGTTTGAGACATATTTACCTTTCTTTGCGTGTCCCGCTAATCCACCTTTGAATAATTTATCTGAGCCATTTGGTCCCTCTGACAAAGAGGCCCTTAATTGTAAAGTTTTAGATGGGGCCGAGACACACGACCCCAGACTCACATTTCCACATTTGGCCTCAGCGGGATCTGGGGCAAGGATGTGCTCCACATGCGAAGGTGGCAATAACAATCATTCACTTTAGTCATTTACGGAGATAAAGTCACAGCATTCGCCTCCGATATTAGGTAATCTGCCTCCACCACCATCTTGGTCTTCCTGGTGGTGTAACTGAGCCCTAGACTGGAGCAAATAACCCAATTCCATCCTTCCAGGCAGCGCTGTGTCTACATCAGCAGAGGCTCTTCCCGCTAGGCAGTTGCTGACAGTGCAGCCTTTCTTTCTTTTTTTCAGTGTGATTGAAGCACAGGCTGAACTCTGGTATTCTCCAGAATTGGATCTTTCATAGGTTCACATGCTGGGAATATTCTCCAGCGTCAGGCTGGGAATCCTCTGTTTCCCTTGCTGAACACAATGAAAACATGCTATTTAGTGGGCTGTCACCCTCCTTATGGGTGTTTTTGGTCCCAACCAATGAGACCTCGAGTAGTTAAAGACTAGTCCCTCCTCCTCTTCCTCCCTTCAGATTGTCATCGCCTGTTGAAGCTGATGGGAGTCCTCGAGTTTCTCCACATAGAATCTACATCTAAAACTTCAGTCAATATCTTCTTGTTCAGAGAACATTTTTACAAAAAGTCTTCTTTGACTACAGGATCCATGGTGGTTTACCCAAGACAAATCAAGTGACAGATAAGTGGGGATGGAGGGAAAACATAGGCCCCTGCTTAAGGCCTGTGCCACCTGTGGCCTTATAAACATGTATGAAGGGGTAAACATACTGATTGTATACATATTGTTTATACCCCCATCTGGCTGAATGAGGGCAACTATCCAGAGTTTACCTCTGATGTTGAGTCAACGAAGAGCATGGCCATCCACACAGAGGAGCAACCACAATTCAAAGAGAGGGCCAGGATGGAGGAGCAGCTGTCAAAGAAACAAACACAGGGACGCCCATGGCTACGAGCCGTTGACTGGGCAGGACGTCCCTGCGGTGGGCGAGAAGAGGCCTTTCAAGGCTCCAGAAATGGGCGTCATCACCAGAAAAAAAATTCGTTGTCGTCAGACTAGTGGATGCACAATCTGGTGTCGAGCGAATCGATGACAGAGAAATCATACACTAAGTCAGACAAATCCAAGCATCATAAACACAAGTCCAAGTCCATAGAAGGATCAAAGTTACCAACTACAGGGAGAACATCATTGTCGTCAACAGCACTGACGCCAGAAGTACAGAATCCAGTGGGGCGTTCCAGGTCCCCAGGGCAGGCCAAGTCCTCAGGCCTTAAGGCACCACTGACCCCAGTCACCACATCCACGGAAAACATCCTCCTGAGTGGCGGCCCTAACAAACCGGGAGGGCATGCCAAGTCACCCGGACACGTCAAACAAGCAGCCTTGTTGACTGTGTCACCTCGTCCATTTAAGGAAGGCTTGTTGACGGAAGCATCAACAAAGCGAAAACAGAAGTATGGTTCATCTGTAGACGCAGTAACAAAGCAAAAACAGGTAGCAACGGGGCATCACTCATAGCCGTCCACTAACTCCACAAAAGGTAAATCTCTGTCGACAACAGACAAAATGTCTCTACAAAAAGGCAGCTCGTCGTCGGTGATACACTCATCGATAGAGAAGCAAAAAAAGCTGCCTGGGCAAGATTTCAACCAGCAACCTCGAGAAGCTGTTTCATTGACCATTCAGCTACCATCAGTGATCCTCATACTAGACAAGACACTAGAACAGGTCGAGCCATCACCAATTTCTCTGATCGCATACGCCAATGTCATTCTAGAGGAAATCGTGCAGCACGAGATCGATACAGATTTCGATACACAGGACGAGCAAATGCAGTTTTCAGACTCAGAGGAGTCCGTAATAATACAGGAAGGAGCCCCGAGCAGGCCTTCTACACTAGGCAGACACATATCTGTGTACGACCACTCAGGTCAAGGCCTACATCAACCACGTGAAGTGGAGGGATGGGGTAAACCCCCAATATAATAGCAAGAGGTCTGGTTCGGGGTAAAACCCCATGCCCAGGAAATGGAAAAGCCCAAAAAGTTGACAAAACCAACTGTTTATTATGAGATCTTGTAAACAGGAATATATGTGGACATCACAGGATTTCCAATGCTCCTTCAACTGGTTACAGGCTTGGCAACATCTTTTACCAGATTGTGACGTCAGAAATGACAAATTCTACCATACAAACCTAAGGCAGGCTGGGGTTGGTTAATGGGGCAAACTACATATAGTATCTATATGGGGTTAGCGCTCTGATTGGATGTGCATAATCTGGTGGCTCCACCTGTGACCACCTCCTAAATGTTGCAAGTAAAGTCATGTCAGGTTAGTGCATTATGATTGGTGAGTGCAACAAAGTGTGCACTGGCGCGGAAGGTGAGTAGGGATCTAACAGCTTGGAGAGGTTTTAAAAGGTTTTTACACTCGTAATTACAACCCTTGTTGTTCCAGTGTTTGCTCTGAGTATTCCACATACTTTTAGTGGAGATGTACTCCTCGAAAGGTCCCTAATCAATAAGACCTGGGGTACTCAGTGTTGGTCGACCTCACTGTTTATTAGCGAACAGTTCCGGGCAGGTCTTCCTATTTGTGAGTCCTGACACTTTTCAAGGCTTTTCGGAATGTAACATCTGGAGCTGAATGGTGCTGTCCCTTGCGTAGGGTGGAGTTTCTTCACTCGTGGCTGTAAGTGGGTGCTGGTGCACAGTAAACTAGCACCACTGTAGAGGGACTTCACATAAAGAATCTGGATTGGCATGCTTATTGATGGTCGTGTTGTAAACCTCGACGCCGAAATTGGTTCTCAATCCTGAGTCACCTACTTTATTCGGGTAGTGAGCTGTACAAGCCCCTTATGGGATGAAGGTACTGTACTGGAGTGGGATATAGGTGGATCAGTTGTCAGTTTGCAAATGTGTCAACACAGCCATGTTAAAGGTAAGGCTAGTGCCACTGGCTGTGTGCCTGTAGACTGCAGTGCGGAAAAAAGTGGGAGAGGTGCCCGTTCACGCTCTGTAGATAAAGCTTTGGAGTCGGAGTCGGTCATAGTCATGGGGATCGACCTATACACAGAGTAGGGATTGGTCAGTGAGGGTCTTCTCAGCCTTGGTACATTGGAAGGTTACCAGCTCATGAGCAACACTTAAAGATGGTGAGAACAGCCCCAAAGGTGCTGTCTGTACCAATAAGGTTACCATCTCTGATCCTCTAGGCCTTGAGCTCAGTACATTTAACTTTCATCCTAATATTATTTTGTATCGTCTGTCCTGAGATCTGTCTGGCTCGAATTAATAAGTTTTGTCTCTCAGTCTCAGGTCACATGTCTAGGGACCACTGGCTCGATTTTCCTTCTCCACATTTGAGGATTTTTAGTATTTATGCATGCAGGTGTCCGAACCTAACAAGGCTGTTTGTAGCGTCTGCTTTTGTATCCTTGAGTGTCGATGTGTAAACTCTCCTTCCCTTGATAGCATTGGCTGTAACACATACACCGGCTCCACGAACAGTGTGGTCTGCGCTTTCCTGCTAAATCAGCAAGTCAGGCCTCCCCCAGCGTTCCTGTGCTTTCTTAACGCTTTCCATTCACTTCAATGCAGCTGCATCTTACAGTGGGTCAAAGGCATGTTCTTTGTTTCTAAGAGAAGTTTAATCTAAGTGTCTGCGTAGCTTCGTGCAGGGATGCATATGTGCTTCATGTCTAACGCATCTATGTCTTGGACTTAGTCGGAACAGCATCGGCTCTCTGCACGGTCACAGTCAGTCCACTTGCTCCATCGTCTGCAAGTTTATCTCCTCCACAACGTCATCAGGATAGGGTTTGAATGGTTATCTGAGTGAATAGAGTTTCTCACAAGGGGCCAGGAATGATGTACACCTGTCATTTCTGTATCATTGGGATGAGAGCGGGACCGGAGCGACAAGGGCCACATTCATCTGTCCCTCCTCACACGTATGGAGGCGGCGCTTCATTCTACTCAGGGGCCAAGCCACTTAGGCTCACACCAGGAGAAAATGCTGTCACTACTGACAAATCTGCAGACCTTACTGTCGTTACAAGTCCTCTCTTCTCTCCAGTAGGTGATTACCCAACTAGATGCCCCTTAAATGAAAACAGCTCTACCAGCTCTGCTGTCACCTGCCCCACCTCTGCCACCCCAGCACTCACCCTCGCCGCCGAGATCCAGGTCAAGGTCCATGGCGTCTGCAACAAGGTCCCCACAGGGCCACTCACGGTCCAGATCCAGCTCTTTCTCACTACCCAGGCCGCCAAGACCCTGTTCTGAACCGAGGGGTAGGACTGCATCACCAGCATTGACGTCATCTCCTCTAAGGAGGTGTCAAACATTCTCACCTCCATGGCGACCCGCGCAAAAAGGAGAGCTAACGGACACAGACGCTGACGAGCCCTATGATCCATCAACCTCCTCATGCACACCCCAGGGGGACGATGACTGGGACACCGACTCCCCACAGGACAACCCATCATAGGAGGAGACCTCCAAGCCCCTCTCCTGGAATGATATCTCGGGGTTTCACACTATGGTAGCAAGCACATGCAAAGAGTTTGGCCTCCTAGCCTCCGAAAATGAGAAAGAATGATTTTTGTTCAACCACATGGGAAAGAGAAGGAAGGCGGTGGTATCCATACCGATCCTTGATCATGTATTGCATGAGGGCCTCAAGGTAATGAAGCATCAATTCACAACACCAGCTTTGAAAGGTCAACTGGATAAGAAATACAACCCCCTGGAAGTTGCTCCAAAGTGCCTTAGACCACAGCCTTCTCCAGAGTCAGTGGTGTCGACAGCGGCTGGCCGTAAAGCCAAGTCGGATAAACAGAAATGCGCAGTACCCCCCAACAACGAAGTGCGTAAACAAGACACATTTGGCAAGAAGGTTCTGGCAATAGGTGCCACCACCATAAACATGGCCAATTCCCTAGCTATCATCGTCCGCTACGACCGGGATATGTGTCTCAAACTAGCGCCCATTATAGAATACCTCCCGGAGGACAAGAGGGAAGAGGCAAAGGTGATTCTTAAGGATGGAGTGGTGACCTCGAACCACAGCATGAATATGGCTTTAGATCTCGCCGAAACAGGGTTTAAGTAAGTGTGGAATGGAGCTGTCCTATTGTGCCAGGCGTGGCTCACATGTACAGACTTCCGCACTGATGTCCATCACAAAGTAGTGGACATGGCATTCGAGGGGGATGAGCTCTGTGGCCCAAAAATTGATGAGGCCCGACAATTGATGAGGTCCACAAGGCCATACAGACAGATACAGACATGCCCTCCTTAACGTCCTTGCAAAACCGCTGGTCCTTTCAATCTTTCAGAGAAGTCTCAGGAAGGGCGTCTGTGTACTCCTCTAATCAGAGCAGGAAGCCAGTACTCCAAGGGCTCATCATACTACTCCCAGGGGTAAAAAAAGTTGTCTATCACGTGTAAAACTCCCCGCGCACCCCCATAATACACGTACCCCGCTTGCGCCAGGCCTATCGCGTGTAAAACTCCCCGCGCACCCCCCAGAATACAGGTACCACGCTCGCGCCAGGCCTATTGCGTGTAAACATTCCTGCGCACCCCCCAAAATACACGTACCCTGCTCGTGCCAGCCCTATCGCGTGTAAAACTCCCTGCACACCCCCCGGAATACACATACCCCACTCACGCCAGGCCTATCGCATGTAAAACTCCCTGCGCACCCCCCAGACTACACGTACCCCGCTCGCGCCAGGTAAATTGTGTGGAAAAAATACCCTCGGTGGTGTGGGCTGTCTCTGGGGCATGCCCAGGGTGGATGGGCTGCCTGCGGGGTATGGGGAGGGTGAGTGGGCTGCCTGTGGGGCATGCCCAGGGTGGATGGGGTGTCTGCGTGTATTCCGGGGTTACGTGGGGAGTTTCAAACACGATAGGCCTTGTGCGAGCGTGGTACGTGTATTTCGGGGGTACGCAGGGAGTTTCACATGCGATAGTCCTGGCAAGAGCAGGGTACATGTATTTCGGTGGTGCGCGGGGAGTTTCACGCGCGATAGTCCAGGCGAGAGCAGGGTACGTGTATTTCAGGGGTGCGCTGGGAGTTTCACACGCGACAATCCTGGCGAGAGCGGGGTACGTGTATTTCGGGGGTACATGGGGAGTTTCACACGCGATAGGCCTTGGGCGAGCGAGGTTCGTGTATTTGGGGGGTGCGCAGGGACTTTTACACATGATTTGGCATTGTGGGCCCTCCTGGGTGTGCCCTTTCCCCCCTCCCCATGCCCTGCAGGCAGCCCACACCACAGGGGACTACCCTACACCCCTGACCATGCCCTGTAGGCAGCCCACACCGCAGGGGACTACCCTACACCCCTGACCATGCCCTGTAGGCAGCCCACATGGCACCATGCACTTGCGAGCCCCGACTCATGTCGAGACGGGCACCTGCCAGCAGGCCCCGACTCATGTCCCCGACCCACCCACCATTGATGGGCACCTGCCAGCAAACCCCGACTCTTGTACCCCACCCACCCACCATTGACAGGCACCTGCCAGCAGGCCCCAACTCATGTCCCCCACCAACCCACCATTGACGGGCACCTGCAGCAGGCCTCGAATCATGTCCCCACCCACCTACCATTGACGGGCACCCGCCAGCAGGCCCCGATACGTGGCTCACCAAACACCATGTTCTAACAATAGAGACCCATGGGCCTAATGCCTACACAAATCCCCCCTGCCCTCCAGTACAAGCACGCAAGCATCCACTGCCCCCACTCCCAAATTACCCATGCCATGAGAGCCTCAAAAGAACCACCATGGCCATGCATAAATGTACAACAGAGCCACACAGTAGCAACACATAACTGAGGCAATGCTCATTGAGACATGCCCACAACCAAGTACACAACACCAATAATGAAGAAATATGATTTGTATTAAAATAGATAATGAGAAAACATAAAGAAATATCAAACTTGTAAATTAAGAAATGATTGAATCCCCAAAAAATAAAACATTCAATTTAAGAAAAAAATCCACAAAATAACTAAAGTATGTTAACATAATTATGTACATAAAGTGGAGCAAAGTCCATGGATTCCAAAATAAAGAAAAAACAAAGGAAACCTAACCCTAAAGAACTATGTACAAAGGCAGCGGGCAAGTCCAACGGCTCACTTGTTGATGTCCCGGGCCAGGGCATCATCAAACTCCTCTTCAATGTCCTGGAAGATGGCCTCTTCCCTGGCCCCGAGGTCTCGCCGGGATGCAGTCATGTCCTCCTCCAACTCCCTGCGAGTTGCCTCAAGGCACTCAGCCCGCCTCAACGTACAGCGCATGGAGTTCTCCGCCCTAACCATAGTGAGCCATGCCTCTTCCGCCCGCCGCCGCTCCGCATCTATTTTCCGGCCCAACCGCTGCCACACGGAAGACACTCCCAATCCAGGGTCCTCCTGCCCTCTGACCGATGCCTTCCCCTGTGATGTTGATGGCCTCAAGCCATCATCACTCCCACCTTGAGCCTGCTGCTGCCGTGCATGTGCCCTGCCTGTCGATGCCTGCACATCCTCTTCCTGCTGGGGTCCAGTTGTTGGGGTGGCCACCCCTGCTGTACCTCCGACTCCCAACTGTGGCAGGGATGTGTCCTCCACCAGCCTGGCAGCTGGGTCAGGGGCAGCTCCACAGGGTGCCCAGGTGATACATGGGCAGGAAGATGGCATGGAGGACGACTGGCGCATAGGGGGTTCAGGAGGGGGTCGGTAGAAGGTGCAGCTCACGGAGGAACCCAGCACTGGTAACCCGTCCTAGTAGGTCGACGCGGTCAATGAGGCAATCGAAAAAACGTGCATTGTCCACACGGGAACCCTGCACGTGTTCCCGAATGCCACTTTGATGAAACGCCATCCCAGTCAGGACAGGCTCAAAACGGTCCCAGATTGCCACGTCCGCAGGGAGAGGAAGGCCAGTTGTTGTTCACGCATCCCCTCCCTGAAAACAGGTCTGGATGAAGGCATCCCTGCTGGTGCCGGATGATGCAGTCACAGGATCGGGGACAGGATTACACACAGGCACCTCTGCGGCCGCCTGTGCTGCCTCCTGCCCCTGCCCCTGGACTGCACCACTAGCACCAGTGGAAATCCTGCCTCCAGGCCCCGTGCGTGGGCCTTCCACGGCCTCCTCCTCAACTAAACCCCCCAACAACCTGGATGACTCTGTGCCATCTTCCTCCATAGGCCCCTGTGGGGTCTCAGCTGCCCCTTCTGCTTCCGAGGAGTCCACCTCCGACCTCCGCCTCTTGTACTTACCCTTGGCAGCTGTGGGCGCGGGCGCGGCACCAGACTCTTCACTCCCAAAGAGATGACAACCCGGGAGGGGAGCAGGGCCTTGCGCCTCCGGCTGGCGGTGGGATCCCTGCCGCTGTGCTCCACAGCACCGTCACCGCCCTCTTCATCAGTTGATGCTACAGACAGGGAGAGAAAGAAAACAGGCATCAGGGCACTGTACAATGGTCTGATACACACATGACAGTTGCACATGAGTGGCAGTCTCAAACTTCACAGATGGCATCACACTCCGCAGCACACATCATTTGAACCCACACACATGCACAAATTAACAGGAATGATGCAGCAGGCAGCACCATCCATACACATACAACAGCATGAGCATCCAAAGGTCAGCCTGACGTCACATGCAACACGAGGAGTGCCAAACACATGCACACACGGCACCAAACATACATGCATCTGTACATCTCCACCACCTGTAATAGTGAAATCTTCGGCAACTATGTCACATCTGCCAATCAGCCTCCTACATGTCGGTGTCACATGCATCCATGGTGTATCACAGTGGCACACATGTCAAATACACGCACATGTACACCGTGCACGTACATGAAGGTGGAACCAGCATCCATGTGTCACACCCCAACCATGCCATAGTACATACACAGAAATGTAAACATGTGTGCACCCACACATGCATTTGGCCATCATGCATTTCAACACATACACCATTGATGTGACTCACACATGACTGGACTCACATGCGGCAGGCTTATGTCCCTGTATATACACATCCATACATGGCCCTTTCAAGACATATGTCCAACCTGCACACTCCTGGCACACCTCAACATGCACTGCGTCCAATCAGTACGCATGGACACTTACCGGTCGACTCCGGATGGGTCGGCATCTGAAGGACCTGGAGGTGGAGCGCTGGGTGTATGCGTTCAAGGACCCTCATCTGGATGTTGGTAAGACAGACCCGGCACCCCTCTGCATGCTTTGCCTTCAAGAGGCACCGGGCCTTGCTGAGGGTCCTGGACCTGAAGTCCTCCCAGCGCTTCCGGACGTGTTGCATGTCACGGGTTGCCACCACCTCCACGTTGATGGCAGCCACGATGTCCTTCCAGATCCTCTTCCGTCCTTCATTGTCGGCGCGTGATCTTCCGAAGAGGGCATCATAATTCACCAGGACTTGCTCCACCAACGTCTGCGGCACTGAAGCTGGTAGCCCTCTGCCTCTCTGGCTGGGGGTTGCCAGTGGTCTCCGATGGTGTTTCCCCCAACATGGCAACCCCCGAGGCAGGTGTGGGTGGGCAACTGGGTCCTGGTGCTGTGGAGCGATGGAACTTCTGGTTCTGGTTTCTCACAGCTACCATGGTTTCTATTTGTGCAAAATGATGAAGGGCTGTGGTACGTAGTTCCCTTAGGAAGGGGTTTAAACTTCATCGTTCATAATGACCTGCTAATAAAACCATAAGAGTTTTCGGTGTAGTTATTTAGCTCTGTTCGTCTCCTTTCCAAATGAGAAGAATATCGTCTATGTATCTGTTCCATGAAAGGGTGTGTTGTGCACAAATCAGACACCTTAGGCATGAGTGTCTAGGATGACATTATGCAGCCTACATTCTATACCTCTAAATCATGGCAAGCACAATCTTTTGCTGTATGTCATACCTTTATGCTTTCAATGATGATTCTAAACACCATTCCTCAATCCTTGTCCTGCTTATGTATTAGTTTGTCCCTAATTTGTAAGACATCCTGCATGTAGATTTTGGTTATAGAAGCGCTCACCTTTCCTCAATAAATACAAATTATAAATATAAAAAATAAAAATGCATATCTGGCATGTCGCCATTATGCTGCTCTGCCTTCAAAGGCCTTTTATCCTTTCACTGCAATCATTCTCATTGGTTGTTAGCATGAAAGGCTGCCACACACTCTTCAAGAATACTTTCAAGTATAGGATATGGCTGCGACTTTGAAGGAGATGGAGATCAATATCTCCAAAAGATGCTTGTTTAGAGATAGAAGAACGAGCGTGTGCAATGCTCTGCTGAGACATACTGGCAACTAAATAGTACATATGCCAAGCGTTAATGGGAGGCAGAGCATGAGCATTCTCTTGCCATCAACAGCAGCCCCGGAAAGCAGAACATGTATAAGCACCAGTATCACATCTGAGGAACAGAGGTAAGTTTAGACTGCGGCCTTGCCCTGCTGCATTCTTTCATGGTCTCTTTGGAAACATTGGACGCAATATCGCAGGAAACGCCAATCTCAAAATGAAGCTGGCCTACTATGAACTTGTGTGCCAACCCCAATATGGCGCTCACGCTCCATACTATGGCCCGGCATTTAGGGACAACCTTTCTACCTTCTAAACAAAAGTGAATAGATCAGGTAAGCAATGCGTGGCAGCTCGTACAGGTTGCACCGACGTTGTGTGCTAATTCTTATGTATACGCAAAAAGAAAGGATAGGGACAACAAATGTTAAGACTTCCGGTGACAATCACATATTACTTCCCACTGCTCAGTAATGAAAAATTGGCCTAGTAGCCAAAACATAAAATCACATTATCAATTTGTTTACAATTTCATATCAAAATTCAACATAGTACTAATCTAAAACATTTATGTAAAAAACATCTGTCTAAGAACATCATACCCTCATTTTGCGAGCAAAAGCTAAATATAAACAGTATAATTTTAACACGTGAAAGATTCTAAGACCTGTCCCTTGACAGACCTGCACAGATAGATCCACAGTGCAGACAAGGTGCAGCCTCATAAAGCAGTAGTGATTCAGTGTACGTGGCACTACACCTGAAAAGGTATTGTCAAGGCACCTAACAGCACTGTAACATGGCAAACTTTGAATGGAGTGAAGAAGAACAAGAGGCAGTCTACCCAGAAGACTTAGCCTATAGTTTCAAGGATGTGCTGGGAGATTCACTCACAGAGGCAGTGGCTCAAGGGGTCAGACCCCTACAAGACAGACTACAGACAATCAAATTATACCTGAGCCAGGAAGATAAGAGCACCATGCTAAAGGAAAGCACGTCCACAAGGGTCACATCAAAGGACCCCAAGGGGTGTAATAAGGCCCGGAAGAGCAAAGACTCTTCTGACCCCTCGGGCCAAACGGAAGGGGCAGGTGCAACGGCCCCAGAGGCTTCAGACGCTTTCAATAGATTGAGAGAAGCGTTCATGAAAGAATCACAGGTGCCGAGCCTCGAGACCCCCTACCCAGGGGATGATAATATGGGCAATACAGAAGAAGGGTTCCCAGAAGAGGAACCGGCAGAATCCCCTACCTCCGCGCAGGAGGATGCTGATAACGAAGGGGACAAGGAAAGCCAACCTCTGCCAAAGAAAAGGCTGAGAAAGCTTCATAATTTAGAAGAGGAGGAAACCTCAGACATGTTCCATCCAGAGGATATCCGGAATCCAAAATCTTCGGAATGGGTACCATCACTGAGGGTCGCACGATACATGACCCAGATGCTGCGGAAAGCACTGGAGAAGGAAGTCAGACAGAGAATGAGAGCGGAGTATCCAAGACCGGAACTGCCGGGCAAAATAGCTGAAGCCCCAGAACTGGATCCAAAGATGTTATCTTTTGTTTCCAAGTCCAACAGAGAACCCAGGAAAGGAATAGATCACTCATGGTGAAGCTGTCAGGAAAAGATTCTCGACCTAGCCGGGCCTCTGGCTAAAATTATGGACTTAGCCGAGCGAGCTAAAGATACAGGAGAGGAGGTGGACCCAGTAGTCTAGGGAACTGGGCACAGAGAGCCATATGTCTCCTAGGAAATGCCAATTGTGCAATATCGTCCGAACGCAGGAGAGGGCTCTTGCTTAAGATCGATCACAAACTGGGAGACCTATCATCATATGAAGCAGGCGAGGCAGCTCAGGGACTATTGTTCGGAGAGACCTTCGGCAAAGAAATGGGGAGGTTGTAGGAACCTACACTTCCGTAGAGAAGGCCCAGGCTTCCATGAAGAAAATCTTCCCCGGAAGAGTTTTTGGTGGGACCGGTCGGTACAGAGGCCGAGTGGCCGGTCGTTACCAAGCATTCAGAAGGCCCCAAGGCAATAGAGCCCAATACTGGGAGAACAGACAGCCAGACACCTTCTTCCTGCTGAGAGGCCGTTTCCCTAGAGGAAGGCAAAGTAGAGGACAGGGAAGAGGACAAAACTTCCCCGCAGGTCAGAGTCTTTACATACCCACCAGTAGGGGGGGGAGGACAACGGTATTCTGGGAGAATTGGCGTGCGCTTTCCAGCGACGCTTGGGTTCTGCAGACAGCGAAGGGCATGCGCATAGAGTTTACAGAGACCCCTACCCAATACCAAGCCCCCCGTCCACTAGCCTCGGCACAAGCAGAGAAAGACTTATTGCACGCAGAGCTGCAGAGCCTAGCGGAAAAACAGGCGATCGAACTGTGCAAGGCACATCTGAGGTGCGTGAGCAATATGTTTCTGGTCCACCGAAAAGACAAAGTGAGGCCAGTGATAAATCTGAAGAACATGAACAGCTGGGTGGTCTACCACCATTTCAAAATGGAGGGGAACTATCAGCTCAGAGACACACTCAGACAGAACGACTGGTTAGCGAGGAAAGATCTGAAAGATGCCTATCTGACAATACCAGTACAAATAGATTTCCGTCCCTTTCTAGCATTCGACTGGGACGGGCAATTATGGCAATTTGCGACAATGCCGTTTGGACTGGCATCAGCGCCATGGGCATTCACGAAGCTCATGAAGCCAGAAGCAGCAGCGATCAGGGAGAAAGGGGTACGAATGATTATCTACCTGGACGATATCCTGCTGATGGCCAACAGCAGAGAGAATCTCTTGACTTCCCTCTGGTTTCTAGTGAATCGGGAAAAGTCGGAGATGAGGCCAACGAGGAGGATAGAGTTCCTAAGGTTTATTATGGACACCAGGGCAGCAATCCTAGAGCACCCGATCAGAAAGATAAGAGACATAAAAAGGGAAATAAGACTATACCTCAGCAAAACAGTAATCTCGCTTCGCACAATAGCGCGAGTAGTAGGCTTGCTAGCAGCATCGATACAGGGGATATTTCCAGGGCCACTGCACTACTGAGCCCTGCAACGACTGAAGATTAAACATCTTCATCAAGGCTTACGTTACCACCAATTGGTACCCTTAGACCAGGAATCCAGAACGGAGCTGGAGTGGTGGCTACTAAACATGGAAGCATGGAACGGGAGAGCCATCTTAGGCGACCGTCCAGACTTAATGATAGAATCGGACACCAGCAGAGCAGGCTGGGGAGCTCGGTGCGGAGACCTCCAGACAGGAGGAAGGTGGGGCGCAGAAGAAATCCAGTTACACATCAACTGTCTGGAACTGTTAGCCGGATCTTTTGCGATCAAGGCTTTTACGAAAGGAAAAGTGAATTCATGTATTCTGTTGAAAATGGACAACATTTCAGCAGTCAAGTACATCAATCACTTAGGAGGGATGAGGTCCAAATTATTAGCGGAAATAGCCAAGGATGTTTGGCATTCCTGCCTAGAATCAGGGATGTCAGTAGTGGCTGAATACCTGCCAGGCTCGTTGAATGTAATAGCGGACTGGAACTGCAAGCACCTATCAGACTCCAGCAACTGGATGCTGGACAGAGAGATATTCCGACAGCTGGAAGAACAGTGGGGCCCAGTACACACAGATCTGTTTGTGTCCAGACTGAATGCACAGAAGGAGAGGTTTTTCAGCTGGAGACTGGACCAAGCAGCAGCCGGAATAGATGCCTTCCTACAGGACTGGAGAGGTCAGATACTCTACGCCTTCCCAATGAGGAGCAGGGTTCTAGCAAAAGTACGCAGGGAAGCAGCGAATTTGATAGTAGTAGTTCCCATATGGAAATCCCAAGTATGGTTTCCAGCGCTCATGGAGCTAGTAGCGGACTACCTGAGAGTACTACCTCAAGGAGAGAACATTCTCACGGGTTGGGTCATCTCACCCTCTCAGAGTGTGAAGAGGACGCTGCCGTTGATGGCGTGCAGGATAGCAGGAGATGCTGGAACCTCCCAGGGATTTCGGCACAGGCTGCTAACCTCATCGCCGAGTCATGGGCTCCTTCAACTAGAAGGAGCTACGACGCAGCTTGAAACAGATGGTCGACATGGTGCAAAAGGAGAAGTATTCATCCCGTTTCTGCCCCTTTAGTCGAGATACTGAATTTATTAGCGGAGCTCCTACAAGATGAAAAAGCATATAGAACAATAGGAGTGTATAGATCCGCAATATCAGCAGGTCACCTGCCCGTGGAAGGAGCGACGGTAGGAGAGAATGTAGCAGTGATACGACTTCTAAAAGGAATAAGATTTAGGAAGCCGCCTCAGCCGAGGTAAGAGGTTTTATGGGACGTATCAGTAGTGCTGAAACTACTAGCATACTGGCCCAGTAACAGGTATCTGTCGCTAGGAAAGCTTTCGGGGAAACTAGCTATGCTACTATGCATGGGGTCATGCAGGCGAGTGGCAGACGTCAAAGCCCTAGAAGTGAATAGAAAGACATATGGGGCCTCATTACGACTCAGGCGGTAAGGGGTTTACGGCGGCGTAAACAGCGCCGACCCTTACCGCCTGATTCCGAGGTCCCTTAGCGCCATGGTGTTAAAATCCATGGCGCTAAGGGACCTTGATGTTAATTACGCCACCGTAATTTACGGTGGCGTAATTAACGCCTTCCCCACTCCCATTATGCCCTATGGGGCAAAAATGGGAATGGGGAAGGGTAAATGGGGATTGGGGACTTACCGCCCCGCCAACCTCGGAATGGGGCGGTAAGTCCGCCAACCACCATGGCGTAAACGTAGTTTACGCCATGGTGGTAAAGGTACGACCCAGGCGGTAACTTACCGCCTGGGTCGTAATGAGGCCCATGATCCAGAAGGAGTAACGTTCAATATGGCCAGAAGAACGATAACAGATTCCTCCACGATCACGTACCCCTACATGCAAGATCATCCAAAGTGGTGCGTAGCCACATGCATAAAAGAGTACGAGAGTAGAACAGCAGAGCTAAGACCGGCAGGGACAACCCAATTGTTAATAGCGTGCAGGAAACCACACAAAGGAGTAGCAACAGCCACTATGGCGCGATGGGTCAGAGATATCATGAGTCTAGCGGGCATAGACATGACAAAATTTAGAGCGCATTCAGTTAGAGGAGCAATGGTCTCAAAAGCATTAGGGCAAGGCGCAGCTTTGCAAGAGATTATGAAAGCAGCAGATTGTGCTATCGATACAACGTTTAGAACTTTTTATTTTCGACCAATCAACACTATAGCAGAAGCGGTAGTAAGAAGCTTTGAACAAGCTTAATGCTCGCCTCCGCCTTGACATAGAATGTATATTCCCCCTGCTAATAGCGCAGGGAGCTCTTGATTCTATTAAAGACAAGGAGGCGAGCATTAAATTCCCTCCCTAGATACACAGGAGATTTGAGCAATGATTAGTAGAACGAAGTGATGTATTGCAAATGACTTACATGAACTTTTCTTCCAGAATAGGGTGTGTATCCCCCACCCTAACATGTACTGTTGTTATTTCTGACACTAGGAGATCAGCAGAAGAACGGCTGAAATCGCTCGAGAAGTGAGTGAGTCGCACGAAACGAATCTGCAAGTTAAAATGCGCGAGACCGACTCGACATAAAGAATAAAGTTCAGAGACTAAGTTAGCCCAGTTGGCAGTTCAGTTTTGGAGAAGATTGCAGTTCGAAGCAGTCAAAGAAGAGGAGGAACAGAGGAAAAGGAAGAACTAGATCACGTGGTTAAGACACTGCGACTACAAGGAATGATGGGATATGGAGTTTGTAAAAAAAAATATATATTGTTATTTCAAAAAGAAGAAATTTTAAATTCATGTTATTTGTTGAAACTGCTGGAGAGTAGAATAAAGTGAAGATGAAGCTTAATGCTCGCCTCCTTGTCTTTAATAGAATCAAGAGCTCCCTGCGCTATTAGCAGGGGGAATCTTCATTGTTGCAAAAGGACGTCATGGAAAACAAAGACAAGGATGCACTAAAGCGATATTCCAAATGAAAGAATACAGATGTAACTAAGAATGACAAGAGAACTATGTAATAGAACGTGAAGAAATCATGAATCAGTTAGAAGAGAGGAAGTGAATGTATGTATATACGCAGAAACGAGATAGAAAGCAACCGTTTCAAAGTTTGCTGACAGTAGAACCTACTCACGACTATAGTAGCCATGATGGACGCAGGCTCCATGTAAAGAGGCATAAACGACCTGAACGTAAGCAAGCCGCAGAATGAAATGGTACTTGTGTGAAACTCACAGCCATGCTGTCTGGCTCACAAATGAACAAGGACAGGATGGAAGGCAACTGCCAGACAGAGGAGCAAAGAGGATAAGATGAGGGTGGCAGACATATTTCTTGTAGATTAGGCCAAGGAGGAAACGGTTGCAGGTGCTGAGCAGCAAGCAATTAAGGACGCAAAATACATGAGATGGCTGGAACGCACAAGTCTCTAGAGGCCGAGAAGGGTAAACGCACCCAGCATAATTAAATAAAATGATGTGAAATGCAAATTCACACACATACAGTATTGCTACTCACTATATGCCATGTTTTTAACAAGGTCACTTTCCTCATTTCCACATATAGATGTGGTATGTCTGGGAGTAGGCGCTTACCTGCCTACATTTCAAAATGAAAATCCCGGGAGATCTACATCACTGGAATGCCCCGCCCACACATTTGGCAGGTATGGGTAGGGGATTGGGTGTTGGGTTTTCAGGGTGAGGGCGTGGGGTGGGCTAGATAGTGGATGGGGGAAACCCCCATATTAAAAAGAAAATTTGTGAAAACAACCACAGGGGAAAAACGGGCGAGTAATGTGCAAATGAGGAAAGGGACCTTGTTAAAAACACGCGCAGCCTCTACTTACAAAGAGATCATTCCAGGATGCCAAACGCAATGCTTGAAGCTGGGTTGTAATCGTAACTTTTACACACAGGTGTGTAGGTTAGGTTGGGAAGTTGCTGCAAGTCATGTGTGTGCCTAAAGACCTCTGCAGAGTCCTGTAGACGGGAACCAAAGCAAGAGACCACCACTGATCCTAAGAGGTGATATGTGACTTCAGGTAGGAGTGGAGTGCAGTTATAACGTCACTTTTTGCTATCTGTCAGAAAATCCTATCGGTAGGAAAATCTGACAGGCATTGTAATGTCATTTTTTGCTCCATAAATGATCCATCATCTTTTATATCACACTTCCTATATGCCTTTCATGCATTTCTTTCTACTGCTGTACTCATATGCACCGTATTCATCGCAGCATTTCATTTATTATAATGTTGTATCTCATTCCCACTGACCTTTGTGAAATCACGGTTCCATGTGATCAGACTATCATCGAGGGTCAGCTCCTCCCCAGCGGGAGCCAGTGGGTTAAACCTCCCAACTTGAACTGTGCGACTCCTATTCCCGGAGTACACTAAGTTCAGAAGGTCGTAGACCACCATGACGTCCCCGTTCTCATCAAAGAAGATGTCTTCACCAGCAGAGTTGGTGAAATGCACGCTCCTCAAATATCTATTGAGCTGGAGAAGAAACAGCATTATTACAAATGGGTCTTTGTTTACAACAGGAAGATATCCTGATGTTATAAATGATTTAGAATGCCCATATGTGCTAAGTATATGCATCTATGACATTTCATCAGTCAACATTTGACCAAATGCACCCGCTGTATTCATGGGGTTCCAACTCTGCCAGCCCACCTTCTCTGGACCACGTTCCATGCCTACTGCAGGTCTTGCCAAGCTTTATGGATCATTGACATTTCCTCTCACACCAATGCAGTGCAATATGTCAGAAAGGCAGTGAACTCACGACAAGATGCAATGCATGGAATAGGGTTCAACAGATTTATTAATGACTGTATACAATTTTGAGCACCTCAAAAGGGGGTTGGAATGTGAAATAACATCTTTGTGCTCGAAAAGATTCTGCATGCGTTTCTCTGCCTTTCGCCCCAGTGTCACTCAGAATATTAAAGTATAATGTTGCTTGAATAACAAATGTCCTGGTCAAATGGTTGCCCTTCCCTCTAGGGCGCATATAGGGTAGCACCACTCGGATGTTGTAGGTATCTGTATTGAAGGTCGAGGTGCTGTTGTAGTAAGATCCGCAGTGTCTCCAAGTGGTGGGACAGACCAGGGGGGTCTCCATGTGCCTGGTTGGGTTCATACTCCTACGTCCCGTCCCCTTTCCTCCATACTTATGGGACATCTCTCCATCCTGTGGGACGGGACTGGAGCACTTTGTAAAATGCATCCACATTTTTTTCAAAAATGTGTCCCTCCTCTCGTGGCTGTAACCCCGCCCACCTTGGCTCCACCCCGCGCATCACCCATCAGTCCTTTTCTCCGCACGATCGGGGCCGGACGCACTTGCATCCTCGGAAGATTTTCTTCCTTGTTTTCCCTCTCTGGCTCTCGCTAGCGTTCGTTTACTAGTCTGTCTATGGGCCTCATTACGAGTTCGGCGGTAGCCATGCCGCTATTGGCGGCATGGCTGCCGCCGAAATCGCGTCCGGGTCCGGGTCCTCGGAATGAGGACTTACCGGGGCATTCCGAGGTCGGAAGGCCCGGTAATTCCTCCCTCCGAGGACCCGGACACGGTCCTTGCCCATTCCCATTTCAGCCCCCATAGGGCAGAATGGGAATGGGAGAGGGAGAAAACAACTGGCCATTACGAGATGGCCCGTTGTTTGCTCCCTCTTCCCCTCGCGGGACCCGCTCTGCACGTCTGGTGAGACCAGACGTGCAGAGCGGGTCCCGCGAGGGGAACTCGGAATTGGGCGGTACGGGGTTGACGGCACCGGCACCTTTAACGGTGCCATTAACCCTGTACCTCCCGACTTGTAATGAGGCCCTATGTCTTTTAAACTAGATTTTCCAGACTGTACATCGTGTCACCGTCGCTTCGCGAGGGAGGATCCCCATCCTCTTTGTTTAGAGTGTTTGGGTCCGGAACACCATTGGGACTCCTGTTTTTACTGTGACTCCCTTTCGGTCCGGGCACTTTAACGTCGTTAGAGCGGTGGGAGGAGGTGTTCGGACGGACGCCTCCTTCGCATTTTCAGGCGTTCATCGACGAGAAGAAAAAACGCCCGGTAAGTTCTTTACTTTTCAGAGCACCCCGGCCGGGGGATACCTTTCCGGGTTCCTCTTGAGCCGGGAGGGGCGTTGATCGCTCTGTTACCGGGGTTCGCCCTGAGGTGCCTGTCGGGCCTAATAATTCTACCAGAGTTTTCTCCGAGGGTCTACGTAAGGGGCCTGTGAACACCGGAGTATGCTGATAAGGCTTCTACCGGGCCTAGGTCCGAAGTCCCTCGTACAGAGGCTAAGGATACCAACAGTTCTGAGGGGCCGGGCAAGGCCCTGTCGGTGACAGCGCACCGTTCCCGCTCTTGTGGTGACACCAGATCTGTTGAGGGGGCAAAGAAGAAAGTTTCTTCTTTTACGGGCAGTGCCGAGGCCCTTCCTTCGAAGGCTCAGTTGGCGGTTGGTATGTCGCAGAAACATTCCAGGCCTCATAGTACCGGCTCTGCCGAGGTTCCTTACGTTAAGGCTAAAATTAAGACCCCTGACCCATCAACGAGGACCCCTGCCTCACTTCCTCACGTGCCGCAGTTCCCCTCAGATGAGAACAAAATGGCGGCCGTTCCCGCCACGACCACGGCGGCCATTTTAGGTACTACCCCTACAACTACGCCATCGGCCCCTGGTGTAGGGTTCGGTCCTTCGGGTGAACCTAAGGTCCCTTGTGCGCATCCTTACCGGCCGGTTTATGATTGGAACGCCCGGATGCCTCTTCCGCACAATGTTTTGTTGCCCGCGGGGGCGGCTCCCTTGATTTATGTGGATTCGTCGGTGGAGGGGCCGGTGTGGCACCCTTCTCCGTTACGTCCCTGGATTTGTCTACCTCATGAGAGGCCTCCTCAGGTTCTGAAACAATCTCCTGAGGACGCTTTTTTCAGTAAATTTCAAGCGCTTATGCGCACCAACCCCATGAGGGAATATTTCAAAGGGCTTTTCAAGGAGATATGTCCGCCCGCGCCTCTGGCTCCACCCGTTCTGACGGTGGTTCCGCCGGCGCCTCCCTTGCCCGTGGTGCCTCCCCTGCGCTTCCGCTTGTGCCACCATTGTCCCCAGTGGACAAGGCAGTGCCTGACACGGCTCAGCAGGATCCTGACCTGTCAGATGACCCTCAAGGCGATCAGGACAAAGAGGACCTTCCCCGCTCTATCAGAGCTTTCCATGACCGGGTGCTGGACATGATGAGTTTCTTAGATGTTCCGGTGCCCGAGGCACCTGCTCCGCAGGAGGGTGTGCTTTCTGGGGCGTTCACCTTGTCTCCTGTGGAGCGTACCGGCCTGTTCTTGCAGAAGGATGTTTTGGCCGAGGTCCGTAGAGTTTGGGAAAAGCCACACTCGGGACTTTTTGTCAATAAAAAGATTGACGCGAGGTACAGGCTGCATTCTTCGGAAGAAGTGGCCTTGTCGTCTTGTCCGCCTCCCTCCTCCACAGTGGTGGCTGCGGCTATGTTGCAATCCAGGCCTGCAGCATCCTCCTCTGCGGCGGCTACTCAGGTCTTGCTCCTGAACTCCCTAGGGAGGAATATCTTTGCCAATTCGGCCTTACAGCTCAGGCAGGCCAATGCAGAATTGATTTTGGCAGGAGCTAACATGCGGATGTGGAGAGGTCTGTCGGAGTTTGAGAAGCACATTCCGGTCGAGAAGTTGGAGGATTTCAGAGGAGGCCTTTCCGATGCCAGGGTCTTGGCCCAGGATCTCCTGGAGGCTGCGGCTCATCACGTAGACACCTCGGCTCGGGGTCTGATGCTTGGAGTTGATACCTCGCGGCAAGCGTGGCTGCATGCCACTAAGTTCTCCAAGGAGGTGCAAGACAAGGTTCTGGACCTTCCATTTGATGGTAAGGAGATTTTTCACTCTTCTACTGATGTAGAGCTCACCAAAACCAAAGACAGCACTCAGACGGCTAAATCATTGTCTGTTCTGGTTAAAGCTCCCTTCAAGGCTCAAAGGCCATTGTCGCAAGGACGACCTTCCTCTGGTTTTAGGGGCTTCTTCGACCGCAAATCTCGCAGAGTGGATACTCCTGCGGGGAATAACCGCCGTAGACAACAACGTATGCGGTATATCTCCCACTCCTCAGCCTCCTCATCAGGTTCAGGTGGCACCGCCATCGATAAACCTGCCAAATGAGGGTTTTCCGTGCTCGCACGAGACCCCGGTGGGAGGACGCATTGCGTCTCATTGGGAGGCGTGGCAGACCATCACAGAAGACAGATGGGTCTTGTCAGTCACTCGAGCGGGCTTCCGCTTACCTTTACCCACTACCCCACCTCTCAACCCTCCTTTTCAGCTGTCGGGCTCACCCTCCCTCAAGGCTGAGGTTCAGAAACTTCTGGACCTCAGAGCTGTGGAACCCGTTCCCCATGGGGAGTGAGGGGAGGGCTTCTACCCCCGGCTGTTTACGGTGCCCAAACCCAACCAGGCTGGCATGCGCACCATCCTAGACCTTTCCCAGTTCAATCTTTTCCTACCTCAAGAGAAATTCAAGATGATCACGCCCGGCCAGATTCGCTCCTCTTTGCAGACGAGCGATTGGCTCAGCGTGGTGGATCTTCAGGATGCGTACATGCATATCCTGATTTGGAACCCACACAGGAGATATCTCAGCTTCTCTTTGGGAGAGGAGCACTTCCAGTTTCGAGTGTTTCCTTTTGGCCTCAGTTCGGCACTACGTGTCTTCACAAAGATGATGTCGGTGATTGCGGCCTATCTTCGTCTCCAGGGTATCCATGTGTATCCCTATTTGGACGACTGGCTCCTACGCAGCCCTTGTCCGTTGGCAGCAGCGGGCAACCTCCAGTCTCTCCTTCAGCTCCTGTTCCATCTTGGGCTGTCTGTGAACTGGCGGAAATCCTCCATGACGGTCTCACAGGACCTGACTTTCCTGGGTTTTTCGTTGGAACACTATAGACTGCCGAGTGTATCTGACCGGGGACAGAATGGCGGATTTGTTGGCCACGTGTCAGATGTTCGCGCAGTCGGAGAGCATGTCGGCCTGGTGGTTCCAGAGGCTTCTGGGCCTCATGGCCTCGTGTGTACTGGCTCTTCCTCTTGCTCGTCTCAAAATGAGACGGACCCAGATAGCTCTTCGGAGTTCCTGACATCAGGCTGTGGAAACGGATTCCAAGCGGATAATGATTCAGGATTCCATGAGAGTGGACCTGGACTGGTGGTCGTCTCTCAGCAACCTGTCAGTGGGCGCGGGGTTCCAGGACCCAGCCCCCATGGTAATGATCACGACAGACTCCTCCCTTTTCGGGTGGGGTGCGACGTTAGATCTTCTTCAGGTCTCGGACCTCTGGTCACCTCAGGACAAGCTCCTGCACATAAATCATTTGGAGCTTCTGGCGATTTGTCTGGCGCTCAAGGCGTTCAGACCTCTCATTGTCAACAAGGTGGTCCGCATAAGAATGGATAATGCGGTGTCAATGTATTACAAAAACAAGCAAGGGGGAACGAAGTCTCCCCCTCTCGTGGACCTGTCCATCCAGATTTGGGAGTGGGCCGTGCTTCATGGGGTCTGGCTGCTTGCAGCGGACATCCCGGGCCGGCTGAATGTCACCGCGGATGCCCTCAGCCGGCGGACAGTGGTCAGCTACGAGTGGGTGTTGAAGGCGGAGATCCTCTCATGGATTTTCTCGCGTTGGGGCACGCCGGAGGTGGACCTCTTTGCCACGGCGGTAAACAAGAAGCTTCCTCAGTACGCCTCCAGAGGGGGGCTGGGAGCCTCCTCTCTGGGGGACGCACTCGAGATTCCATGGCACAACATGAGAGCTTACGCCTTCCCGCCTCTTCCCCTAGTTCATCAAACAATTTGGAAGTTGAAGAGCTCTGTCAACTGTTCTCTCCTACTTATAGCTCTGTGGTGGCCGGCCAGGTTTTGGTTCTCAGAAATTCAACACCTGTTGGTGTGTCCGCCGATCAGGTTACCAGTAACTCCCGATCTTCTTCACCAGGGGGAACAGCAGATGTGGCACCCCTCCCCACAATCGCTCAACTAGGCAGCATGGTGCCTGAGTTCACGTCTCTGGAGCTTTTGGGTTTGTCTGCGGATAACATGCGTATTAACCAGGCAGCCAGGAAACCCTCGACCAGATCCCAATACAAGAGTAAATGGCTCAGGTTCTGTTATTGGTGTTTGGAGAAAGAATTGGACCCGAGGGTGGCGACGATTGACACGGTGCTGTCCTTCGTATCCTCCCTAGCAGAGTCAGGAGTTCAGGTTCTGCCTTGCAGGACTTATCTCTCGACGAGTTCCGCTTACCTCTCTACAGACCGGTGTTCTTATTCTTTAACTAACCCGGTGGGGAAGAGACATTTTGCTGGCTTGACACGCATCTACCCTCCGGTTCGTAGTATGCACCCGCCTTGGGACCTAAATGTAGTCCTGACGGCGCTGTGCCACAAACCTTTTGAGCCAATGGTTACGGTTGACCTCAAGTACGTGTCCTGCAAAGTGTCCTTTCTGGTAGCCGTTACGTCAGCAAGGAGAGTGAGTGAGCTCCAGGCATTGTCGGTGGAGCATCCTTTCTTGGTCTTTCACAAGGACAAGGTAGTCCTTCGGACGAACCCAGCTTTCCTACCAAAGGTAGTGACCGAATTCCATCTGAATCAGTCGATTTCCCTTCCGGTCTTTTTTCCGAACCCTGCTTCGGAGGCGGAAAGGGTTCTACATTGCCTGGATGTCCGAAGAGCTCTTAAGTTCTACCTGGACAGGACGTCCGAGCTTCTGAGCTCTTCCCAACTGTTTGTGACCTTCGGTAAACCTCAGGACAGGCCGGCGTCTAAGGCATCCATTTCCAGATGGATTGCCGCCTGTATCACGGAATCTTTCACCGTCCAAAAGCTGAAACCTCCTAAAGGTATCCATGCACACCAGGTGCGAGGCAATGCAGCCGCGGTTGCTTTTCAGAAGTATGTTCCCTGGGAGTCCATCGCTAAAGCGGCTACTTGGGCCTCCCCATCTGCTTTCTGTAAGCATTACTGCCTCGATATGAGCTCTAGAGCTGACGCTCAGTTCGGCCAGGCTGTGCTGAAGAACCTGTTTCAGTAAGGGGTATTTCCATCCACCCATAGTTCCTAGGAAGGAAAGGGGACTATGGACTAGGAGTAAGGTGGTCACTACGGTGAGTAACCTGGTAAAACTCACCTCTGAGTCTCTGGGCTCTGAGCCTAAAATCACCCAACCCTATCTTTCTTACTTCCACGCCTGCTCATTGCCCAGTCATGCCTATGGACCTGTCCCTGCATTTTAGCGTTATCCCGCAAGCTCACTATCATCTAAATTCCTAGGCATTCCTCTGCACGCTTCTTCCAGAAAACAAGCTTGTCCTCACATTTACAAGGGTCGTTCCTTCTTGGTTCCTTTCTCTTCTCTAATTACCTCTCATTTCTCCCCCCTCCTCTTCCCCCTTTGCTACCCCCTCTCTGTCAGCCTCTGTCCCCCTCCCTTCCCCTCTTCAAACTCTTTTGCTCTGTCATTCCTCCTTGATGTTCTCCTTCAAGCTGTTCTATGCTCTCCCACTCCTTAATGTTCAACTCCTCCAACCGTATCTGCTGTCTTCCATCTTCCTTGAAGTTTACCTGCGTCACCCTCTTCTCTCTCTTAGCTCCTCTTGAATCTGCACTTGATCTGCACCACCACCTCCTCCTGCTTCTTCTCCATGTACTGTAATTCCACCTTCTGCTGCACCTCTCCTGCATCTCTAACTCCCCCTGCACTTCCCACTCAGTCTGTACCTTCCATTCTTTCTGCACTTTCCACTCTTTCTGCATCTCCAATTCCTCCAGCACCCCCACTCGTTCTGAACCCCACCTCCTCCTACCCCGTACACTCCTTCCACACCTCTACCTATTCACTGCTTGCTGATCAGCTACACCAACTACCGACTACTAACCTTTCTCTCCTCAGGTTAATAAATATGTATCTCCCTTACCCCTAGACAAAGTTGGACCCAAGTCATAACCTGGGAAGCCTAATTGGCTCTTCCTGAAGATTTGGGTGTAAGATGTAAGAGGTGTAGGATGACTTTCCTGACCAGGCAACACACAGCAGACCGAGCTAATATCATGGCAATGCACCATCTTGTTTCTTAGATATATTACTCTACTACACATTTGATCAACCACTTGTGGAGCCATCATTTCTGGATCAAGGTTTTCAAACTCTAATCAATGGGAACAGCGGGACTAGCATTTACATTTCGAATGGATCGTAGCCTCCCACAGATTCCTCATCTTTGATATATCCGATATTCGACGACTTGCAGCTTCATAAACATTTCGACAGCATAGGATACGTATGTTGTCGACTTGTGGTCCCTCGCCGGCTTGCAACCTGCTCTCGGCCATAACGTTGATGCTGTAATAAGTAGCATGCCTTGCACCCGTTGCCACAGTTCAGTTTTACCAATTGCACTGCAAGCTTCAAAACAGTTTGATGGCCTCAGCGATGCTCTACTTTATTTCTTCAAAAACGTCGATATGTCTACTCTGAAGACTGGACTCGAGAGGTGTTTGGACTGTGGGTCAAAGATATCCATCATTGATCCACTCCGAATATCCCTCTGGTGTCTTGGAGGGGGCCATAAGGTTGACAACTGTGGCTCATGTCAGACTGTTAAGGCCTTGAAGGAGAGGAAGGGGAATCTTCCTCTGGGTAGGCCTTTGTGTAAATCCCTTTCCACTACCCTGTTTAAAATGAGGTCATCTGACGAGGAAAACTCTAGAGATATTTGACCTCATAGGGCTAAAATTGTCAGTAAACATTCAAAGTGCTCTAGAAGCACATCTCAACACTCGTCATCGTCCTTTCAATAGAGATCTAGGACTCTTGACTACTCACCCGATAGGAAGCGGGTATGTTTTCCTAGTAAATCTACTTCATAAGCAGAATGGTGGGGATTTTTGCCTCAAAATGTTAGAGGTGGTCACAAAGGCGGCTCCACCTGCCCCTTTGAGTGGACTAAAAAAGGGTTTCCGTCCCCATCGTGCCTCGTGAGGCAGACAGAGCACCGTTAAAGTCTACTACTTGCACACCTAAGAACCCGGGCAGTAAGTCCTTGAAACGTCCTCAAGAGGTGTTGAGGGAGTTGACTTCACGAGACAAGACAAAGCCACTTCCTCCCCCTCTGCTCCGTCATAAGAATCAGCGCCAACCTCTTTAACGTCAAAGCAGTCGACATCGAAGCCATCAATGTTTTTGACTGATATGTCTGAGACTTTTAAGCCCTTATCTAAAAAGTACTTTTCCAGGTCGATGAGCTCGATTTATGAAGAGGAGGAGGTGGAGGAGGCACAAAGCCCTCGTTTTGATTGGAGTATGGTACTCCCGGTGCTCAAGAAGCATTAATCTCTGAGGAGTCAAGGTTTCAAGGTTGAAAGACCTGGTGGATACCTTGAAGGATGCCAGTGGTCAAGATACGTCACCAGAAGTGGTTTGTCACGCCAGATGTGACTGCCGATGCCTCATATAGATACGTCATGGACAAAGTGATAGCGTATTTAGGCTGACGTAGACCTGTAGCAGAATATGAGAAGGATGATCTCACAAACATTTTTCATAAGATTCCTCCAAAATATTGCCTTTTCATATGGTACTGAAGAACAGAGTCTTGGAAAATTGGAAAAAGTACTGCTTTTTCACACTATACACTATGTACACTATACCGGCAGTAAATAAGGACTTGATGGTTATAGACCCAGAATTTCTGTTTAGACATCCAACTTAAGAAAGTCTGGTTGTTCAGGCGGCCATGTCAACCTCAAAGGCGGCTGCATATCTGACAATCCCTCCAGATAGTGTCAAGAGATTTGATGCTCTTGGAAAAATAGTGTTTTTGGTGAGAGGCTTTCACTTAAGGCCATTAATGCTACCTGTTCTCTAGGCCAAGTATGCATACACTGTATGGGAGGTTGTGGCAATGGCCGCGGAATACATTCCTGAGGGTCAGCATCTACCACTACACCATGGTGGCGCGACTCGCCTAATTTTTCCTTTAATTCCCATAAAACACAGCATTTATCTCCGCCTTGTAAGCGCACCAGCAGCTGCACAGCATGTCTACACTCACTGGTCCTGCCTACTACACTGGCATTTCAGCTTCCTGCACTAAGGGCATACTGTGACAACTAGAACGTTCTTTGGGCGCCCACACACCCCCCTTGTTAATTTTTTGTTTTTTTCTCTATGTGGGGTGACGCAGCCATGCTCTATTTTTGCATGGGCATATATGTTGGCTAATGCCTTCAGATATACTAAAGCCATGCCACTCTATGTTTACAGATCCCTCCAACAGCACACGGGCTAGACGTTGACCATAAGTGTCCTGATTGTTGCTTACACATACCAACCTTCACCGTTGGCTCCTCTATCTAATGTAAGTCAATTAGTGGATTTCTCCAGCCTTTCCCCCTTCTCATTTCATCCTCACTATGTTTAAGCCCTCGCATTTCATACTGTTTGGATCCTAATGTATGTTGAATCCAAATATGTTTTGCATTACTACTTTAAACGAATTGCACTTTGGGTTTCAGGTTGTTAAACTAAATGTGTTTTGGGCTGTTTAAAAACCTGTAATGTTGCAACTGTATGCTGTACAAGTTTTTAAACAGATTTAAAATATGTGTGTTTTTGAACAGATATAATTAAAGAAACTGACCCTGAGGAAGGCGGCTAGTAATTAGGATTTGGTCCGCCGAAACAAATTGGTCTCTCTAATACCACAATGTAGCCTGGAAGGATTACAGGCTGTTATGTGTAAAATGAATGGTGGTGGTATTTGGTTTCTGACACAGTGGTGGTATTAAATTGCAATAATGTAACCTGAAAAGTTCCAGGATGAGGCTGTAATCTTGGTGGCTACTAGCCTCGCACCGATACATTTTTATTGACACTTGACATAATTCTACCACAGGAATTTTGACTTACCAAACCTCCTTTCATTGAAGGTCTGTCAGTTTTAATTGCACCAGCTCTATAGGTGTCCAAACAGGGGTGTGCTTATAGGTTTGAGAAGTGACATTAAGATGAAAAAAATCAATTTCACTGAAACCCTTGTATGCTTCAGATGCTTACTTGGAACGTAAATCTTCCCAGGTGTGATGCTGAAAATGCATTGGAGGGTACAGGGCCTCCATGTCCTTGTCCTTTACCCTGTTATGTATGTTCTGTGTTGTTCTCTGCACAGGATTCCATGTGGGACTCTGGCAGTGCAGCCCTTCCTCTTTTTGGTTGTGGTGAGCAGAGACCCTTGGGATACCCTTTTGGCACCCATGGGCGGGGTACAACCCTGTGCCCCTTGTGTATGTTTTTGGGCACCGGTGTGCGGCCCACAGAGCAGAGTTTGGGCTGGTGGCAGCTCCATGCTGAATTTGACAGGTGCTCTGACTATCCTACATTTTGGGACACCCAGGCCCTGCCATAGGAATCAGTGGATTCCTGATAGGAGACAAGATGGCCCCTGTGGCCTCTTGGTTTCTATGATCTGTTACCTTGTTTTCCCAAAGTCCTGGGAAGCCCTGACTCTTGTCCCTTCCCCTGACTGGCTGTTGGGTTGAAGAACCATATATGGTATTGTGGGGAATTCCAGGCCAGACTGGCTGGAGCCTTCGCAGTGACTGTATGATGTGGGTACACCCTTGGGGTGGGACCTGGGTGAATGGAACGTGTGACCAATATGCATTCCATGTTATGGGTGTCTGGTATCTGTGTGTGTGATATAAATGCAGTGTGGTGTGATGAAAGGCTGAATGCTTGCCCCAATCCACATTCCTTGTTATGGGTGTCTTGGTGGAAGTGAATGGCCTGAATGTGCTGTGAACCCGATTGGCTGGCTGCCTGCATGAATGACTGATTGGCTGCCTCAGCTTGGCTCAGCAGTGTGAATGAGAGACAGAACTGTATCTGTGGACCTCTCACTTACCAAAAATGTTAAGAAGCTTAAGTTGAAACTTGAAGCTGCTTATCCTTGAAGCCCAGCTGCAAGAAGAAGAATTGCTGCTGCTTTCCTTCAACCTGATCCAAACGCTGTCGAGTCTGTCGAGGGCTGATCTGAGAGAGGACCTGGCTAGGAGACCGCTCCCTGTGTTACGAGGGAACATCGTGCAGAAGCTGATCTTCATCGAGGCACCCTGGAAGCCAGTCTTGAAAGGCTGTTGACCGGAGACAGGGTCTGCTGAGGAATCTCAACGTGAAACCCCCGGACATTGAGGCTGTCGAAGTCCATTGCCGTCGACCGTGGTTCGGATGATTTCGGTAAGCTGCTGGAAGCCATTCGAGTCGGGTTGCCCAGAAGTGGGGACAGCTTGACGCCATGCTGCTCGACAACCGGAGCCGCAACGCTCCACCTTTTGCCTAAGAACATTGAAACAAATGACTCCCTTGTCATCATCGTCGACCGCTTTTGTCCCGCCGGTGGGTTTCCCGCCACCCGAAGTCCACAAAGAGACAGACCAACGAAGATCCGAAAGCCAGCCGTGGTCGAGTCCTGATCGCCAAAGCTGATATCAGACGCCGGCCCTCAATGCCCCACTGCCGGGCCTACGTTCTTCATCTAGTCTTCTTGGCTGCACCAAACTCTCTTCTTCGAGGACTCTCAATGCCGAAGTTCACATTTCTTTGAGGAATCTCGACGCCCTGTGGCTCCTGCTTTGAAGGGAGTCCACCCTCGAGGGATCTGTTGATGAACCGTCAAAGAACTCTGCTAAACCCGGGTACATTACGGTAGTAGAACATTTTACCAGGTAAACCAGACTATTTTAAACATGTATGGACTGGGCTTGTTTATACACTTTATTTACAGGTTGCCCAGGTTAGAACTGTGGTATGGTAGTAGGAGTATTCTGCCATTGTTCAACCTAACTTGTCTTCCTTGCTATGTCTGATGTTGATTCACATTACTATTTGATTTATATTAGTTTCTTAATTCTGAGTTTTGTCGTCTTGTCCAATTGTGCATCTGTCGTGCCTCTCGTTGTTTTGTCTGCTTGCACCCTGCCCTGTGTCCTTTCCTAGTGTATCTCCCCTTCCCTCTCTCTAATCTCCCCTTCTATTCCATGGTGCTCTCTGTCTCTCCTATTTTTTCTAGCTGCTTCTCTATTCATCCTGCCCTCCTCACTAAATCTGGTAGGAAGAAGTTTAAAAAAGACATCCTGCTCTCCAACCCCGGCCTCCCTATCGCTGACACCTATACCAGTGCCTCCTCCAGGCAAACCTTCACTGACATCCTCTTTGTCGTTCCCTCACCTAATTTATGGACCCTACATATGGTCTCTGTGCTCTCTCCTTTCTCTTCCTCTCCTCTCCCTCCTGAGTTACACTGCTGATTATTTAAGAAACATGTATAAAGAAAGGAAACTCTCTGTCAAAGGCAAAACGTCTGAATTGATTGAAAAATTGTTAAAGAGTCCAAGTCTAGGGAGTGGGTTTGAAATGCCTGACTCCTTAGCAAATGTGGAAAGTATTGAGGATGATGCTATGTCTATTAATGATGAGTTTGAAGAAGTAGATGTATCTCTTAATGTAGGTCTCTCTGCTCCCTTACCTGCTCAGCAACCTCAACCCTTGTCCACTGGGACCCCCACAGGTCCTACACTCAGTCCTGAATTCATTGCTTTAGAGAAAAAGAGGCTTGAACTGGAATTCAAACGTTTAAATGCTCAAACTGAACAAAAAAATCAAGAACTGGAACTCAGAGAAATGGAGTTGAATCATGAACTAGAAATGAAAAGATTGTCTCTTGAAAATGCTTCTCTCCCAGAGTCCTCTAGGTCTTCCAGTCCTAAGAGACACTGTATGCCTAAAGAAATTGTGGGTATGTATGAGGTTCAGTGGGATGCCCTCTTGGCCTTCTTCCACTCCTCTAAGGTCATCATTAATTTTTATGTGAACTGCACCGTCCTGGTCCAAGGCCCTCAGGCCCACTTTCACCTCTTCGACAGATGCTTTCCACGCCTCATATATTTCCTCTCTTCTCCTGCTGTCCCCTCTCCCGCCTACTTGGCCTCCTCACCTCCCCCTGGCTCCTCCTCCTCTGCTTCCTTGCCCTCTCCTTCCTTCTCTGCCCACCCTCAGGCTCCTTCTACACCTCCGCAGGACGTACCCCTCCCGGAAGTCCTTCAAGGATGGCGACCTTCTCCATATTGCCACACTCAATTCTCGCTCAGCTGTCAAACACTCCTCCGACATCTGCCGCCTCCTGGAGGAACTTGACCTCAATGTCCTTGGTCTCACTGAGACATGGTCCACGGCCAGCTCTGTCACAAGCTTTGACACGCTCCTCCCTGCTACAAGATCCTCTTTGCGCCCAGGCCCAACCGCTCCGGACGGGGTGTAGCCCTGATCTTCCCCGAGTGGATTCCTGCCTCTGTCATTCCTACACAGGCCTACTCCTCTTTTGAATGCCTCATCTGCAGACTCTCTCTCTCTCCCCTAGCCATTCCCTTACTTTGGCTACTATCTATTGCCCACCTGGTCAGATCTCCTCCTTCCTCTCCGAGTGGGCGGACCTCTCCTCTTCACTCCTGTCCTCCACCACTCAACTCCTCCTTCTTGGAGACTTCGACATCCACCTGGATGCCTCCTGTCCTCCCTCTGGACTCTTTCGCGCCCTCTGCAACTCTCTCTCCCACTCCCTCACTCGGCAAGGCACACTCTGGATGTTCTGATCTCCTCAGGCCTTCCCCTTTCTGCCCCGCTCACCACTCCTCTCTCCTGGAGTGACCACTTTCTCCTTTCCTCCCATCTCACCCTCTCTACCCCTCAGGCCAAGCCACCTCCATGTAACGCTCACCTGATTCCCGTAGAGGCGCCGGTCTTGACTGGGCGTATACCGTATCTTCAAAGGTGATGTGTAACACACGGCTGGCTCTTTGGGCTGGACCTCTGTGCACTGTATGTCTGGCTCGAAGGGTAAGATGTCTGCAGATAGAAAATGTGGGATTAATGAACTGGGTTATTGAATGTCTCTCTCTTCTTCCCTTTCTCTTCTCCTGTAGAACCCCAAAGGTTAACGCTCTCACCTTAGGTAAGTGAACGCCGTGCTCTCCATCTGCCTCGAGGCAGGGTGCTGTAACCAGTTTCTTCACTGGATAAGGGGAGCAGGCCTCTTGACTTCAGAGAACTGCTGTCCGTCGTTTACTGCACGAACGGTAAGTTTCGAGTAATTCTAATGTCTTTAAAGTCTTTAGTAATGATGTCTCTTGTTTTGCAGGGTTCCGGCGATGGCGGATGGCGGGCTGAAGTGAGTTGAAGGTGGAGCCCGTGTGATGAATAGAAGCGCCTGGAAGCACGTAAGTAAGCGCTTGTTGCCTGCTTCACGATGCGCTCTAACTGTCTTTTTATTTTGCAGGTACAAGTTCGGGGCGGCTGCAGGGTGCCGGAATACTCACTGGGTTAGATGTGGAAAGGAGTAATGGCACGTGAGTATTAAAGTTCCCCAATGTCTTTAAACGCACCTTGTTTTGTCTTTCAGATGCGGGATGCAGCGCCGAAGGCCTCCGGAGAGTGCGAAGAGTTGGTAAGCTTTTGTCTTTCAGATGCCGGAATGCAGTGTGAAGACCTCCGGAGCGCACGAAGAGTAGGTAAGCCTTTGTCTTTCAGATGCCGGAATGCAGCGCGAGGCGTTGGTGACAGCCGATGGACCAGGTAAGTGAAGAGCTGTCACTGAAGACCGTAATGCTAACCTGTTCTTTCTTGTCTTTATAGGTGTTGCTGAAGACTGGATTCAGAATGGTAAGCCTTTTTCCTTAGGCCCAGGATCAGATGCAGAAGACACGATGAGCGTTCTGCTGCTGAGGATGCAGAATAACGCAAAGCAAGATTCATCCATCGGGTGTGGTTTAAATAGCCTCCTGTAGTGCTTAGGTGTCTCCTTCCACAGCCACGCCTAGGTAAGAAAAGAGTTCCTGCTTTCCAGAAGAGTTCCAGTGTTCTGAATCTAGGGAGTGGCTCCTGCCCCACCCAACAGGAAAAGTAGCTCCAAACAGAAGAGGATCAGAGACTCAACTGGCAGGCAAGTAAGCAGCATGGTCTGCTGCAGGTAAGTCCACCCAAGCATTATGAGCCCGGCGCTTCCAGGGCTGGGACTGGGCATATTTATGAGCCTGGTGCCACTGGCGCCAGGACTGGGTCCAAAAGGTCCCAATTGGGACTGGTTGGCACTCGGAACCTGGGTTATGAATCTGCTTCCAAGGGAGTTGGGAAAACCCTGACCTTTTGGAAGCAGAGATCATGACAGTACCCCCCCTCAAGGCCCCTCCCAAACCGGGCTTCTCTGGGGGTTTTGGCTTGTCAGGAAATGTTCGGTGAAATCTTTTGATTAGGCGAGGAGCGTGGACATATTCAGCAGGTTCCCAGGATCTCTCTTGGGGGCCGTAGCCTTTCCAGTCAATTAGGTAGAATAGTTTAGATTTGGAGATCTTGGAGTCCAGAATGCTTTTGACTTCAAACTCGAGTTCTCCATCAACTAGGATAGGTTTTGGAGATTTGGTTAGTCGGGTTTGAGGTTGCACGGGTTTTAATAGAGAGACGTGGAAGACCGGATTTATCTTCATGTGCGGGGGCAAGTCCAACTTGACCGCTACTTGGTTTACTATGGTAGTGATGGAATAGGGACCAAGGTATCTTGGGTTGAATGTGCGTGGCCCTTTTAGAGGTAGATATTTGGTGGATAACCAGACTTGATCCCCTACTTGATATTGAGGGGCTTCCTTCCGATGTTGATCTGCTCCTTTCTTGTATTGTTCTTTAGCCCTTTGAAGGTGAGAAACAGCTTCCTTAAAGGCTTGGGTGATTGTAGAATGCAGGTAGTCTACTGCTGGTGTTTCAAGATCTTGGAGGGGATCCAACTCCGAGGTTCGAGGGTGACTGCCGTACAAAAAAAAAACGGGGTTTTCCCAGTTCCCGAATGGACAGAGTTATTGTAGGCATATTCGGCTATCCAAAGGATGTCTTTCCAAGTTTTTTCAGTTTGTTGCAGCATGCAGCGTAAATACTGTTCCAGAGTTTGATTGGTCCTCTCGGTTTGTCCGTCGGTCTGAGGGTGGTGACTGGTCGATAGTCTCACATCAATTTGAGCCGACCGACAGCAACTTCGCCAAAAATGAGAAATAAATTGACTACCTCGATCCGAAATTAGAACCGAAGGAAAACCGTGCAGTCGGATGATGTTTCCGAGAAATTCTCGGGCCAGAGTTGCTGCTGTTGGCAAGCCTTTGAGCGGAATGAAATGCGCCATCTTGGAGAATAAGTCCACGATTACTAGAATCGTATTGTATCCGGAGCATGGAGGTAGATCGGTGATGAAGTCCATAGAAAACGTATGCCAAGGGCGAGGTGGGATGTCAATAGGGCGTAAGAGGCCTGCTGGTCTTTCCTTTTGACTCTTGTTTTGGGCGCATACTCCACAGGACATTATAAAGTCTCTGATATCTTTTTTCCAAGACGGCCACCAGAAGTAGCGCTTGATCTTTTCTGAGGTCTTGGCCATACCGGGATGTCCTTCCATTAAAGAATCGTGATAACAAGAGATTACTTTTTTCTGTAAATCTGTGCTGGGTAGGTATAATCGTTCTTGGAAATACAATAAGTTGTCCTTTACTGCAAAGTCCTTTCCCTACAGATGCCAATTCTGTATGTCTGCTGGAGTTACAAGTTGCCTGGCTTTATCCTTAACTTCCTCTATGGATTCTGTGGCGATTACACCCAGAATTCTTTGTTCGGGAATGATTGGTACAGGTTTAGGGTTGATCAAGTGTTCTTCCACTCCCATCCGAGAAAGGGCATCAGCTTTACCGTTTTTTGTACCAGGTCGATAGGTAATTATGAAGTCAAACTCGGCAAAGAATAATGCCCAACGGAGTTGTCTAGAGGATTGGGCTTTTGCGGTTTTCAAATATTGCAGGTTTCGGTGATCTGTAATCACAGTAACGGTGTGTCGGGCCCCCAGCAGATAATGCCGCCAAGCCTTAAAGGCAGACTTGATAGCCAGAAGTTCCTTGTCAGTAATCGTGTAATTGATTTCAGGAGGCGAGAATTTGCGGGACCAAAATGCCAGGGGATGCAACTGATTGGTTACCGGGTCCTTTTGTGATAGAACTGCCCCCATGGCAAGGCTTGAAGCATCAGTTTCCACGATGTAGGGGAGTTCGGGGCGAGGGTGTTTTAAGATTGGTGCAGAGATAAATTTAGTCTTCAAATCCTGGAAAGCTTGTTCCGCCTCGGTAGACCATTCAAAACGTTTGTTTTTCTTTAACAAGGCAGTGATGGGCTGGACTATTCGAGAGAATTCGGGGATAAACCTGCGGTAAAAGTTAGCGAAGCCTAACATGCTTTGCACACCTTTTACAGAGGATGGTGATGGCCATTTGAGAACTGCATCGACCTTCTTTGAATCCATACGCACTCCGCCAGGTGATAATATGAATCCCAAGAATTCAACTTCAGTCACGTTGAAAACACATTTTTCCAACTTAGCGAAAAGTTTGTGTTGACGCAATCTTTCGAGGACCATTTTCACGTGTTTCCGATGTTCAGATTCCGATGAAGAATAAACGAGGATGTCGTCAATGTAAACAACAACACACACATCTCTCTCTCTGAGGACATCGTTCATAAAATATTGAAAGGCGGCCGGGGCATTACAAAGTCCGAAGGGCATGACCTGATATTCAAATAGCCTATACTTGGTGCGGAAGGCCGTCTTCCATTCATCGCCCTCTTTTACTCGTACCAAGTGGTAAGCTCCTCTAAGATCCAGCTTTGTATATATGCATGCTTTTCTGACTTGGTCCAGGAGTTCAGGGATCAAAGGTAACGGATATCTATTCTTAACGGTGATCTGGTTCAGGGAGCGATAATCTATACAAGTTCTAAGGTCTCCTTCCTTTTTTGGAACGAAGAACAAAGCTGAAGAAGCAGGGGACTTGGAAGGACGAATAAACCCATTTGCCAGGTATTGATCCAGGTATTGTCGAAGGTGAAGGTTCTCAGGCTCGGTGAGGGCATAAATTCTACTACAAGGAGGAGTAGATCCAGGTATCAGGTCGATCTGGCAGTCATAAGACCTATGAGGAGGTAGAGAGTTAGCCTGATCCTTCCGGAAAACATCTTGGTATTCTAGGTATTCGGGAGGTAACTGGGGAGTCTCTGAAGAAATTGCTGCCAGTGCAACACCAGGTGGAGCGTGACAAGTAGAGACACATTCTGGAAACTGGACCGTTCTTGCTCGCCAATCGATCAGAGGATTGTGTTTCTCTAACCAAGGTATTCCTAGAATAATCTGAAACTGAGGGGCCTTGATCACATCGAACACGATCTTCTCATGGTGTCCATCTTGACTTACTAGCGTCACTTCTTGAGTGGTATGCGTTACTGGCCCGGAGGCTATCTCCGTACCATCCACCGTAGTAATGACGTCCTTTACAGCCTTGGGACAAAGAGTTAGATTCATCCTCAAACCCATTTCATGATCCACATAATTGCCGATGGCACCGCTGTCGACGTAAGCTTCAATTGCATGTAATCGATCCGGATTATCAGGGCTGATGAGGACCATAGGTATCACGAAATGCGAGGTCACGGAACTGGTTTTCACGCTCGGCAAGAGGACCTCTATTCTTGTCGGGCGAGGTCGTTTCCCTGCTCAGAGTTTGTAACTTTGGTAACTGCAGCTCCTACTGCCTTCTTGGCAGGTTTCACCGGACAGTCTCGAAGAAAGTGCCCTGAGTTTCCGTAATAGAGGCATAATTGCAACTGTTTTCTCCTTTCCCGCTCCTTTTGTGTTAGAGGACCTTTCAGACCCCCTATTTGCATGGGTTCCCCGGAGTCTACTCCTTTGGAAGGAGTTGGCGGTTTGGAAAATACTCGAGCATCAAACTTGGAACGATCGGCCTTCCTGTTCTGCAGTCTGTGATCTATTTGAACGACTAAGTCTATATAGTCCGAACAATCTTGTGGGGGATTCACTACTTGGGCTAACACATCTTTGAGCTCTCCGCGTAAACCTCTATAAAACAGCGTAATCCTTTTGTCCTCAGGCCAGTGAGTTTCCACTATCAGTCTGTTGAAAGACGCAATATAAGCCAAAAGGTCTTGATTACCTTGTCGCAACGAAAGAAGCTCATTGTCCAAGGCCTGCCCCTGTGAATGTCTTGCGAACAGTTTTTCCATACTGAGCTGAAAAGCTTGAAAATCATGGAGGACTGGATCATCTTGATTTACTAGAGGGATCGACCAGTCTGCCACATTGCCACTAAGGTACGAAAGCACGAAAGCTACTTTAGCTTGATCAGTTGGAAAGGCTGCTGGCCGGCATAAGAAATGCAACCGGCACTGATTGATAAATACTGCAAACCTCTTTGGGTCACCAGAAAATCGTTCGGGCGGAGCCAGAGGTACATTCCCAGGTAGGTAGATCTGCACTAGATTCATAGAGGATGTAGAAGGAAGATTTCCCCCAGATGCGGGTAACGGGGTCTGTCCGGCTTGTGACTGTAGCAATTGTCTAGCGAGATCATCTGTTCGCTCCTTGGAAATAATCAGTTCCCTTCTTAGAGCGTTCGTTTCCTGACGGGCTGCATGCACTTCTGCCCTTAGTTCCCCAAGTAACTGGGCTAGCTGGTCGGTATCCGAGGTTTCCATAGCGCCTGGGCGGGAGTTTTGTGGTAGGCTTTGCGTTCTGTAACGCTCACCTGATTCCCGTAGAGGCGCCGGTCTTGACTGGGCGTATACCGTATCTTCAAAGGTGATGTGTAAGACACGGCTGGCTCTTTGGGCTGGACCTCTGTGCACTGTATGTCTGGCTCGAAGGGTAAGATGTCTGCAGATAGAAAATGTGGGATTAATGAACTGGGTTATTGAATGTCTCTCTCTTCTTCCCTTTCTCTTCTCCTGTAGAACCCCAAAGGTTAACGCTCTCACCTTAGGTAAGTGAACGCCGTGCTCTCCATCTGCCTCGAGGCAGGGTTGCTGTAACCAGTTTCTTCACTGGATAAGGGGAGCAGGCCTCTTGACTTCAGAGAACTGCTGTCCGTCGTTTACTGCACGAACGGTAAGTTTCGAGTAATTCTAATGTCTTTAAAGTCTTTAGTAATGATGTCTCTTGTTTTGCAGGGTTCCGGCGATGGCGGATGGCGGGCTGAAGTGAGTTGAAGGTGGAGCCCGTGTGATGAATAGAAGCGCCTGGAAGCACGTAAGTAAGCGCTTGTTGCCTGCTTCACGATGCGCTCTAACTGTCTTTTTATTTTGCAGGTACAAGTTCGGGGCGGCTGCAGGGTGCCGGAATACCCACTGGGTTAGATGTGGAAAGGAGTAATGGCACGTGAGTATTAAAGTTCCCCAATGTCTTTAAACGCACCTTGTTTTGTCTTTCAGATGCGGGATGCAGCGCCGAAGGCCTCCGGAGAATGCAAAGAGTTGGTAAGCTTTTGTCTTTCAGATGCCGGAATGCAGTGTGAAGACCTCCGGAGCGCACGAAGAGTAGGTAAGCCTTTGTCTTTCAGATGTCGGAATGCAGCGCGAGGCGTTGATGACAGCCGATGGACCAGGTAAGTGAAGAGCTGTCACTGAAGACCGTAATGCTAACCTGTTCTTTCTTGTCTTTATAGGTGTTGCTGAAGACTGGATTCAGAATGGTAAGCCTTTTTCCTTAGGCCCAGGATCAGATGCAGAAGACACGATGAGCGTTCTGCTGCTGAGGATGCAGAATAACGCAAAGCAAGATTCATCCATCGGGTGTGGTTTAAATAGCCTCCTGTAGTGCTTAGGTGTCTCCTTCCACAGCCACGCCTAGGTAAGAAAAGAGTTCCTGCTTTCCAGAAGAGTTCCAGTGTTCTGAATCTAGGGAGTGGCTCCTGCCCCACCCAACAGGAAAAGTAGTTCCAAACAGAAGAGGATCAGAGACTCAACTGGCAGGCAAGTAAGCAGCATGGTCTGCTGCAGGTAAGTCCACCCAAGCATTATGAGCCCGGCGCTTCCAGCGCTGGGACTGGGCATATTTATGAGCCTGGTGCCACTGGCGCCAGGACTGGGTCCAAAAGGTCCCAATTGGGACTGGTTGGCACTGGGAACCTGGGTTATGAATCTGCTTCCAAGGGAGTTGGGAAAACCCTGACCTTTTGGAAGCAGAGATCATGACACTCCATCACTGCCCCCCACCTTCTCGGTCATCCAACCCATGAAGCGCGTGTCAGTTAAGACTTTTGATGCCACTTTCTCACCCCCTGTGCCCCTTTGACTGACTCTCACCCTGACACAGCCCTTTCACTGCTCCACTCTGCTATATCTGATACTCTCGATATTCTTGCACCTGTCATGAGAATTCGCCTGAAGTCCAACGCTAAGTGCAACCCCTGGTACGGCTCAGACCTCGTCACCCTTAAACGCAAGTGCAGGGTGGCGGAGAGGAAATGGCGTGCTTCATGTACATCCTCTGACAAACTGGCCTGCTGCCTGCTCCAAAGGCAATACCGCCTCTCTGGGTACATTTGATAGGTGCGCAAATACTGCTGTCTTAGGGAATGAAGACAGAACATTGTACATAGGGGGTCCCGTTTATTTTGTATGCAAGGATGAGGCATATGCATGGTTACCCAGGGATTGGGGAGGTACTGCTACTTAGGGATACTCTTGCCAGGAGTATATCTTGCAACGCCTTCCGAAATTTCCAAACCACGCCCCAGGCAGCAGGTAGATGGTGATACAACCTGGGAGATTTTTGGGGATGTGGCAACATCTTTTGTACCCTTCTGGGTGTTATGAAAGGAAGTACACCTTGAGAAACTGCAGCAGTTTGGTATCCTTTATTGTGGTAGATTTGTTATCCAGGGAGAACGGCCACCTCGTCAGGGACAGCACAACCATCCTCCTCGCTTCCACAATCTCCTCTCCCCCAGCACTCCAGAACCCAGAACCATCACAGTGAGTAGCAATCAGATTCTACAGTAACTAGGTAACATAAGATGCACAGGAAATGCAAGATAGATAACATGTACAGAGTGGATAACATATGTCCCATGAATGACACGTTACTCATCCTAACACTGGGGTCAAGTAATCAACTCATACAACATTAGAAGATTAGCTAGAGTCTTGTAGAAAACAATTAACAAAACAACAGACATAATGTATAATATGACATTAGAGCAAAAAGCAATCCCATTGGTGGCCCTTCAAAATAGGATGGTGTTTGACGTCATCCTGGCAGAATAGTGGTGGTGGTGTATGCAAATTAGTGGGATCCGCATGTTGTATTTACGTACCTGACTCCTCCCCCACAATATTCAAAGCGATAAAAAGGTTGCATCTGCTAAGTACAGAAATTCATGACCCCAAGGGTGATTGGAACACAGGTGGCTGGTTCTGGGACATGCTAGGCTCCTGGGGCTGGAAGATATTCGCATTCTTGGCCATAATTCTCAGTTTCATACTATTCTGTTGTTGCTGCGTGCAGGTTCTACCCGCCATTTGCACCATGATAGGCGGTAGCTGTGCGCAAGCTGCCACAAAAATCAAGCTGAAACCCGAACTGTCCGAAATCACAAACAATGCAATGGTAGCACAAGATGCCATGATTAAATAGTTCAAATGTGCCCCTCTCACCCCTGAAGCCTGCTGCAGTGCAACTGGCCTGATACATCCACCAGGAGCAGAGAAATCGCCAATGTCCCGTTTGGGAATCATCGCTGTATGTTCGTCGCTGAAAGCCGCTGAGCCACCAAATTACAGCACTTGAACCTGCAACCAAAGTGGACTCGACTGCCTAAGTTTGGTCCGGAGTGCACTGGGGGTCGGTGAGTAATCGCAACCCTAACCAGTGGCCCCTAGCTCCTCCATCCATTTTTAGACACGAGTGGCCCCTGGGGCCCCTCTCCTTTCCACTGCTAGTGCGAACTAGCGAACTATTCTCAAATCTTGGAACCGACTCTGCCCTCAAGTGGAGGCCCTCCTCAAATAGTGGGAACCTATTCTTCATCGCCTCATCCACCTTCCTGAGTTGCTTCAGACCCTTGAAGAGCCCCCGTTTTACCCACTTAAACTACCGCATGGGCTGGCATTGCATGTACATTTGAGCATTAGACTCCACTCTTCTTAGGGATTGGATTGCCTGTTAGGAGTGTGTTGGATGCAGAAGGGACTAAAGACTATTTGCACTGCCTGTTTCCCTCCCCTTTTAGGTTGTGGACCCATTTTGTGCATTAACCATTTAGACTGCAATGGTCTTGTATAGGTGGATTGTGTTGGCTTAATAAGTATTACTGTGATTTGATTTGTGTGTTGAAACTCGAAGGCCTTGAAATAAATGTATATGTATTTTTAATATATCTACACCTGACTGGGAGTGATTTGTAAGTGTCTTTTACTCTGTGTGCTCATTGAGGTCTTTCAGTCACCCTCACCCCTCCAGAGATCTATTCTTGACTGCCACCAAGCTACCTTGATTGGTCTGGCTTGTCCAGAAGGTTACCCTGTTCCAAGAAACTAGGTTGGCCTCCTGAACCTCTGCACACCAGGTCAGAGTTCAGAAATCCATCTCAACACCTGTTAAAGGGGTGCAGGTGTATAAAAAACCAATAAAGCTATGTCAACAGGAGAAGCAGTGGTGGTGAAGGTGGAGCAGCAGCAGAGAGGCCAAGATAAGCATCAGGGAGCTGTACATGTGGAGCATGCCAACGGTTCAGGGAAGAGGGGCCCGGGAGCTGGGGCTCTGTGGAACCGAATGTACATTGAAAAGGGAGCCGTGCAAGGAGGCTACTCCTTTTACTGGTGTTCAAAGTACTCATTCTCCTTGGCACAGAAACTATCCCAGGAGTGCCTGAGGGGCAGAAGTTGGAGCCCTGTGGCGGAGACCAGAAGGAAGAGAGATCTGTGCTCCGGGTACTTGATTTTTTATGAAAGCAGAAACCCTGTATGCAAGTGTTTGATCTTACGCATAACATCATTTTGTATCAAAGTGCTCACGTGGATGATAGGACATGCTTTAGAAGGTCTCCGATCTGAATCCTTGCTAACCAGCGAGCAATATAAGTTGTTAATCATTGAACAACTGAGATTACTTTGTTACGCAGTGAGTGCGTAATCATGAAAGCATGTTTTCGTAAGTCTCAGAGTGATCAGCCCATTTCAAGGTAATCTACAAAGGCATATTACAACTAAATGAACTGAATATAACAACAAAGGGATTTAAATGAAAACCTTTAACAATGCAACTGAACCCATTACATATTGGACTCCACCGTGAATTGATGAACTTTAACAAATAAACCAAAACGAACTGCACTTTTCACCTAAGACATTTTTGTTGTACAAAGACTAACCATACACAGAAGGCACTGATGTGGTGCAGAACCTTGATGAAATTGGTAAACAACATTATAACATTGAAAGTGCATCTTGGGGAAGGGAACCTTGAGGTTTGAACTATTTATTGATATGAGGATGGAGCCTCAAGATATTTTGTGTTTTGAACTGTGTTTTTGAACTTGGGGAAAGAATCCCCGAGTATTGGCTGGTTCCATCACATCTTGAACGTAAGGCAATCCTGAGACCTTTATTGGGCCTGCTTTATACTTGCGGAATGGAGCTGAAAGAAAGCTGTGGCCTGGACAGAGCGCCAAACTTCATGTTGAACACTGTTTTGTTGGTTGCTGACATCCCTGCACTTTATATAAATCAGTTGTGAGGGCAAGTAAAGGTTTTGGACACAGACAGATTCCTAAATTGAATTCCTGGACTTAGACGTTCTTTAGTTTTGGTTTGTTTGGGAAATTCCACCATAGTATAGGGCAAGATAGGCCTTTTTCCATACCGACGTTTAAGTTAAAAAAGTTTTTTTGTTAATTCTAAATCTGTTGTCTGTGTCTTACTCCAAAATACCTTGACAACTGGAACTTCAGTAATGATGTATGTACTGGTTGTTAGGGAGAATTCTCATAAATGGTAGATTTCCCTTACCTAGTGAGTCCCTTAGCAGCTTTGCTGGATTTCTAAGATTTATTTTTTTCACCTGGTAAGAGTGTGAGCCTTTTTTCCCACTCTTATATTTGTTTTGCTATGTGTATTTCTACTTTTTGTGTGATCTTGGGCACTGGAGCCTCACCTACTCCATGGCACCATATTCTTCCATGTGTGTTGTACAGCACCTTCAGTGCAGTGACACGGGGTTGTCTTTTAGACTTCCCACCGACTCCATTTTCTGGGGCTGACTACTGTCCCCCAGAAAAGATAAAGTTGCCATTAACTTGTTTTAGTCACTTTTACCACAGACCCAGTACACACCATCTTCCATGGAGTACTGGAAAGGGTTCATTCTTATCCCTTTTTGTCTGTGCCTCTTGGAGCATTGTTTCGCTCCCTTTACATTAAGACTTGGCTGGTTCAGTGGTATCGACCCTAACTTTTCTACCGCGATTATCTTATATAAGCGTGGTAATGTTTTAAGCTATTATATTAGCCTCGAACATAAACCCGCCTGATCAAATACATTTTATTTTGGCTCCGGCTGGGTTTATTTGCCATTTCTTTTTGTTAAAGTCTTTCTCGTGTTTTGCTCTGCGTGCCAAACCAGGTTTGGTCCCTTTGTTCATCGCCTTTTCGCGGACTTCCACACAGAAGCCCTCCTTTAGGCGCCTGAGAGTCTGGGTAGGCAGGATGGGAGGGAGGGGTTTTAGGACCCCTGCCATGGGTTCCCTTGGTAACCCAAGTCGCACTCCTGCTTGATTGGCTAAGGGGACTGTCCTTGCCAGGACAGCCACCCTGCAGTGTGATTGACAGCCAGGCTGTATGAATGGGGGAAAACTGCAAAAAAGCAGGTCTCTGGGACTGGGAGAGCAGAGTCGCCACTGGAACGAAAGAACCAACGAGGAACTGGCAGAAGATGACCCCTACAACAATTGAACGCCCGGTGAAGCCCTGCTGCAGGTCTGAATCTCCAGAATCCGACGACAGAGAAGATCCTCCAGGAAACCTCTTCCCTTGAGCTGGTGGGACCAACCAGTTCACCCAAACAGCAAGCCAGGACCCCTCCTCTGGTCTAATTCGCTGTACAGAGCTACAGTGGGCCGGATAGCCAGGAAGGTCAGACCCTGCTTGGGTTTTAAGGAGTGCACCCTTTATTTGTTGCTTTTCTCTGCTGCTGGTTTCTTCCCTCGGTAGTGCAGGACCCTCCAGTCTTCCTACTTCTGATCAGTCCGACAGTCGCTTCAGGGACCGTGAGCCTGCAGGAACTACCAGGCATGTCTGTCTCAGCTACAGCTCCCTCTCTGTTTTAAGGTACTGTGCAAATCCGGTTGTTCGTTTCGTTCAGCCGTGATGAAAGTGTTTGAAATCTTTTCCCAATCCGAGGGCTTGTCCTTCTCTTCTCTTTGAACTAAATTTTCTACCAACCAACTTCGTCCAGAAACCGTGCCACGAACTTTACCGCAAACTACACTGAACTGTATTATCTTGAGCAAAAGACTTTTGAACCATTCACTTTGGTCCTAAGCCTCTGCTATCTGATTTTATCATTGTAGTCTCTCTTGTTCGCTTGCCCTGAGTGCTTACCTTTTGGTGTCGATTCATTTCTGTTAACTTCTGTCTTTCCCTCCCTTTTAAATTGCTGGAGTGCCATTTTGCTCCCACTTCGTTTGTGAGCTTAACTTGTCTGGAATTTAAGGGACGTGGTGTGGTGTATTAAGAGTGTGATTTTTAGACTGCTTGTAATAGTGTAATGTTATACAACTGAATAGTGAAATGAATGTATATTCTTGTACTTGAAAACCTTGAGTCAGTTTGTGTCTGTATCATAGTAATTGCTGTCCTTTGTGTAACTATTTGATACTGCTCACTTACTCTTGAGATAAGTCTGGCTGCTCTGCTACCACTTTACTGTGTAGTACAGGCTTGTACCAAAGGTGAAATTGTACTGTCACTTGTAGTCTTAATTATGTGTGGTGCTCTGAAAGGCTACTGCATATAATTCTGCCTAACACTGGTGAATGTATGGCTTACTTGAGGCCTTGTGTTGGCACTCCAGTAATGATGTATGTACTGGTGAATGTATGGATTACTTGAGGCCTTGTGTGGGCACTTCAGTAATGATGTATGTACTGGTGAATGTATGGATTACTTGAGGCCTTGTGTGGGCACTCCAGTAATGATGTATGTACTGGTGAATGTATGGATTACTTGAGGCCTTGTGTGGGCACTTTAGTAATGATGTATGTACTGGTGAATGTATGGCTTACTTGAGGCCTTGTGTTAGCACTTCAGCAATTAAATATGTATTGGTGAATGTATGGCTTACTGGAAGCCTTGTGTTAGCTCTTCAGTAATGTACTGGTGAATATATGGCTTACTTGAGGCCATGTGTTAGCATTAATGATGTATGTCCTGGTGAATGTATGGCTTACATGTTGGCACTTGAGGACTTGAGTTAGCATTTCAGTAATGAACTGGTGAGTATATGGCCTTTTATTGGCACTTCAGTAATGATGTATGTACTGGTGAATGTATGGCTATCTCGAAGCCTTGTGTTGGAACTTCAACATTTGATGTATGTACTGTAGAATGAATGACTTACTTGAGGCCTTGTGTTGGCACTTCAGTAGTGGTGTATGTACTGGTGAATGTATGACGTACTCTTGGCCTTGTGGTGGCACTTCATTAATGATGTATCTACTGGTAAATGTGTGGCTTACTTAAGACCTTGTGTTAGCATTTCAGGAATGAACTGGTGAATGTATGGCTTACTTGAAGCCTTGGTTAGCACGTCAGTAATGAAGTATGTCCTGGTGAATGTATGGCCTTGTGTTGGCACTTCAGTAATGATGTATGTACTGGTGAATGTATGACATACTCGAGGCCTTGTGATGGAACTTCAGTAATGATGTATCTACTGGTGAACGTGTGGCTTACTTGAGACCTTGTGTTAGCACTTCAGTAATGAACTGGTGAATGTATGGCCTTGTGTTGGCACTGTCCATAATGATGCATGTATTGGTGAATGTATGGCTTACTTGAGGCCTTGTTTTAGCACTTCAGTAATGATGTATGTACTGGTGAATGTATGGCTTACTTGAGGCCTTGTGTTAGCACTTCAGTAATGATGTATGTACTGGTGAATGTATGGCTTACTTGAGGCCTTGTGTTAGCACTTCAGTAGTGATGTATGTACTGTTGAATGTATGACTTACTTGAGGCCTTGTGTTGGCACTTCAGTAGTGGTGTATGTACTGGTGAATGTATGACGTACTCTTGGCCTTGTGGTGGCACTTCATTAATGATGTATCTACTGGTAAATGTGTGGCTTACTTGAGACCTTGTGTTAGCATTTCAGGAATGAACTGGTGAATGTATGGCTTACTTGAAGCCTTGTGTTAGAACTTCAGTAATGAACTGGTGAATGTATGGCCTTGTGTTGGCACTTTCCATAATGATGTATGTAATGGTGAATGTATGGCTTACTTGAGGCCTTGGTTAGCACGTCATTAATGAAGTATGTCCTGGTGAATGTATGGCCTTGTGTTGGCACTTCAGTAATGATGTATGTACTGGTGAATGTATGACGTACTCGAGGCCTTGTGATGGCACTTCAGTAATTATGTATCTACTGGTGAATGTGTGGCTTACTTGAGACCTTGTGGTAGCACTTCAGTAATGAACTGGTGAATGTATGGCCTTGTGTTGGCACTTTCCATAATGATGTATGTATTGGTGAATGTATGGCTTACTTGAGGCCTTGTTTTAGCACTTCAGTAATGATGTATGTACTGGTGAATGTATGGCTTACTTGAGGCCTTGTGTTAGCATGCCTCCTTTTTGTCTCATTCCCCCAGTAGCCCATCACATTTTTTGTTGCTGCTCCATGTGACTGACGGCAAAATTCTGCAAGAACATAGTGATGTAACTACAGTAGTACATGTTATTCCCTCAAAAAGACAAAAACATTAAAATTAAAATAGGCTTATTACACTTTGAAGTGTAAAACTCACCAATTGATCCTTTGTCACCCTTGCAATGCTTGATCTAATGTAAAACCTCCCCTTTCCAATCTGGAATAACATTTTGAGCAATTATCTTTTGTCCTGTTCCTGTGAGATTATCATGGTACCTGGACACATCAGACAAAAAATGACAGCTTTTCCCCCTAAAAGCCTCAGTACTGCAATGCACCATGGGAGATATATAGTTATTTTGTACATGGTGGTACCCCATTCACCACTAAACTATTTAGAAAACTAGTGCATGGAGTTATTAGACTGCTTAGTGAAAATAAAACAGGCACTTGCTCGACAAAAGCGAAAAGATGCTGAAATATTGATAAAAGCACTTTTAACTAAACTAATGCAGGCCTAAAACAAGGCTGTCCATTCGCGTCAATACTTTTAAACTTTTATATTAGCACATTTTTTAAAACAAGTTCATTCATTCTCTCCGCGACTTGGTAAACATCACATTCCTTACCTGTTATATGCTGATGACTTTGTTCTTTTTGACAAAAGCCCTATTGGCCTGCAGAGAAAGATCACGGCACTATCCTCATTCGCCGAAGCTAATCATTTAGAAATTAACATTCTAAAATCGAATATTTTTATATTTCAACGCTCGCATAAGAAAGTCCCTTAAAAATTTGATTGGAAATTAGTGAAGCACTCTCTTACTAAAATAACGCAATATAAATATCTCTGAATGAATATCAACACAGATCCCTCTGACAATCCGTATAAAGAAGAGCTCATCCTCAAAATGCGACTTTTGGCCACTCAAGCAAATGCTTTGCAGAAAAAATATGGATCTTTTTTCGTTATTACCTGTGCGCATGTTCTATTTACAAAAAGCTGTCCATATAATCACTTATGGCAGCCAAACTAAAATCATGTCTCAACCGGCCGATTGGGATACTCTAGAAGGTATTTTCTGGAAAACAATCCTACCAGTCCCTACTAGTATCCCAATAGCACTTATTTGTTACGAACTTGGGTTGACATCTTTGAATGAAGTCGTGTCATGGGCCATGCTAGCGCTGTATAGGAAATGCCTATTCTCATCAGATCTTTCAAGAAATTTATTTCCAGTTCTTAAAAATATGCTCGAAAGCGAACAGTTATCTCCCATCACAAAATGGCAAAAAGCGTGTGATGACATACTTCGGCTTGCTGACATCTCTATCAATCTTCTCTTAGAACAGCCCTAGAAGGCTAAGATTAATCTAAATACATATGATTGGATCCTTACTTTAGAAAAATGACAAACATATTCCGCTTTCAGATCTGGGAAATTCTTAATTAAGGCTCTCAATGTAATCCCCACTTACATCCAAATATTTCCAGATAGGTCTTATACGGATACATTCTTGCGATTTAGACTGAATTTACTGCCCACTAAAATGAAAATTGCACTTTACAGTAAAGCCAAGTCACTAAGCACCATATGTAGATTCTGTAATTCTGCCGATACTAATGAGTCAACATACCATCTTGTCACTGAATGTACAAATCTTGCCGATCTAAGAGAAAAAATGACAGAGATCTCCTAACTAAAGACCAAATGTGGATCGAAGTCTTCAACACGTCGAGCAGATCTTTGATTATTGATACAGTATCCTTCTTTGCACGATTGAATTTGGTAACTTAGAGTCAAGCTGTTTCCTGCTGATTGAGTATAGATCGACTTTCTGCCCATCACCCCATTTTAAAAGTTTTCTGATGCATCATCTGGTTTAATAATTTTATACATTTAGAATGATTACATTTACTTTTATTGGTAGTCAACTGCTGAATCTAAATAGGTAGTACAGACCTGAACATAGGAATGATTAAGTGTGTTTGTTATTACCATTGTGTTCGCATATAGGAATGTTTAAAACAAAAAGGAAGTAACTGACGTAATTGTATATTGACTGTATATTTAATTCATATGTTATGTCTAATTGAAAAAGTTGATTTATCAACTAAAACAATTTATTTAAAAAAAACAAGAACAGTTGGGAGATGAAGGTTGTGGGGGTAGATCTTGGGTGGAAGGAACAAGTGAGAAAGAACATTTTACAAGTGACAATGAACATAAACAACAAAGAAGCATGTTTTGAGTGTAACCAACGCAACAAGGTGAACATAAATTGCCAAAACAAAATGCAATGATCCCAGGTTTGGCAATGATTATGAATTTTAACTCACGCATATCAGGAATAAGTCCCCTCAGATGATATCATTTGCCACAGATATACTTCTTCTTTTTGACAATATTGCATTTTATTCTTGTCTACTTTGTATCCTTTTTCTGTGAGCAATCTCAACAGGGTGATGGAATCTGCCCTACATAATTCTTCTGTGGTGTGTTTACTAATAGGTCGTCTACGTACTGAATGACTATGCTTGGTACGTGTATATTACCCAAATGAATGTGTAATACGCTTGTTAAAAATACTGGGATATTCACAGTACCCCTGAGAAGTCTACTGTGTTGAACCCTTTGGGGGTCATTACGAGGTTGGAGGTAGCCATGGTGCTTTTAGCTCCATGGCAACCCCCTTACCGCTTACCGGGTCCGGGTTCCCTGAATGGGGAATTACCGGGCCATTCCAACCTTGGAGGACCCAGTATTTCCCCATTCAGGGAACCCATCCCAATTCCCATTCGAGTCCCCATAGGGCTCAATGGGAATGGAGACCATGCTAACAAAGGGCCCGTTAATAATGGACCCGTTGTTAGCATGCTGGTCCTTTAGCGGCTCCCACTAAGGGAACCTGGTAAAACCAGCTGTCCTTAGCGGGACCCGCTAAAGGACCTTGTAATGCAGCAGTAAGGGGTTGTTAACCCCTTACCGCCAACCTCGGAATGAGGCCCTTTGTCCGCAATAGGTAAGCAAGGTGAGGTCTTGAGAATCAGGATGCAATGGAATGGAAAAGAAAACATTTTCAAATCAATTGCAGTAAAAGTAATGGCCTCGGTTGGTATGTTTGGCCAGGTTCGGTAAAACTGAAAATTCAGCTTCAACAATATTGTTGAACTGTCACAAATCCTGTATCATCCTCCAACTTGATCGTTTTGCCTTTTTGGCAGGCTATTGTAAGAGAAAACTCTGAGTGGTCATTGTGGTTGGCATACACTTTTATTCCAATGATAAAATGAAAAGAAAACCCTATCTTGTCCTAACTCTGAGAGTGGTGCCCCTGGCTCAACTAAAATTACCAATGTCACAGTTAGGATGTCAGAACAAGAGTTCAAAGTCCAATCTCAGAATTCTAGCTCTGTCCCTCACTGTATGTTAATCTAAATAAAAAAAGGATGTCTTTCTGGTCCTGAGGAATGGCTCGCTTTCCTGGGACAAAACAAGGCAGTGGCCCTCATTACGACCCTGGCGGAGTGGGTTTACGCCCGCGTTATTCGCGGCGGACCCGTCCGCCCTACTACGAGTTCCCGGAGCGCCATGGAGCCTTTCTCCGCCTGGTTTTTCCGGGCGGAGAAATCCATGGCGCTACGGGACCTTGTTGTTAATTACGCCACCGTATTTTACGGTGGCGTAATTAACGCCTTCCCCACTCCCATTATACCCTATGGGGCAAAAATGGGAATGGGGAAGGGTAAAATGGGGGATGGGGATTTACCGCCCCGCCAAGGTCGGCATGGGGCGGAAAATCCGCCAACCCCCATGGCGCTATCGGCAGCTTTCCGCCGTGCTCCGCGGTGCATTTAGCACCGCGATTTCCGCCAGGGTCGTAATGAGGGCCAGTGTCTTGTTTTAGAAAGTTCTTAATGCTTTAACTCAAATGTTGGGGAGAATCATTTTTATTTTTTTATTATTTGTATATGATTTGATAAACAAATATTTACAAAATTAAAACATGTCATTACGATCTAAAAACATATTATTCCAGCCTTGAAATGATTTGCAACACGCTATCAAGAAAAAAGAAAAGATGCAAACATCAAACAAGAATATAAATAAAATACTTCACAAATACTTAAACACTGCCAACTAAAAATTTAAGTACAATCCACGATAACTCCATTCCTAACAGAAAAAATATGTATCCAGTTTCCTTGATAAAACTTTGGTTTCATACAAAAGCCAACACAACTACCATACTAACTACTGGGGTAGTTTACCTGATGTCACCAGACTCAATAGGCTTTATCCGGTAAAACCATTAGGCACCCCAATAGAGACAACTCCACAGATCTCAGATAAAAGGTAAACCACAGCGATTTTTAGCGATACCGATGGACCGTGGAGAGTTTACATCAGAGTTTACACTTTCTAAATTTGAAACAAACCTTTTAAACACATTGATACGCTCCAGAAGTAATGCTTGACAATACAACAGTAAATGAGCAAGAGTTTCTTTAACCTCGTTATCTTTGAAGAATCGGCAACTATACATTCCAGTTTGTGCCCCAGGGGTTGTATTCCGCGCTCTAATTTCAACTATTTCTCCTGTCAAAAAGACATTGTACCGAAATCTCATGTAAGCATTTCTCCACCCTTTATTAGGAAATTTACACAGATATTCCACTAGACTGCCCAGTTTCTTTTGATGTGTAACCAGATGCCTAAATAATGTCATTGAGGCAACTTTCTCTTCCGTTGCAGCCCAATCTGCAAACTGTAGTAACTTCTTAACTCGTAACAGGTTTTGAATTAGGGTACTGATGGTGAGGTCCAACCCTTCTAGAATTGGAATAGATAATACCTGCAGCTTTATTATGGTTTCATCCTGTGTGGGACCCACCTTCAAACCCTCACTCAGAATTCTATACAGGTTGTTCCCTGAGTCGCCAACCAACCTTCTATACAACGACAATTTGCGCCAAAGAACATGATACTCCAAGGATAACAGCCTCATATCATATCGCAATGCCTCAATCGGAATTGATTTCGGGAGCCAGAACTTTAAAGTCTTCCATATCTTGGACTCAAATTCCAAACCATATGAAATCTTTGGCATAACCTTCAGTTTATAGAACCGAATTAATGGGATTAAAGAGAATCTTCCATATTTTTGATCTTTTTTTCATTTGAATAATTTCTAAGGATATTTTCTTCAATAGATACTCTTCATAGATAGACTTCTTGAATTTATCAAAAATCACGTATCCCAAATATTTCATTGAGTTCTTAACTTCTAGAATCTCATTATTGATATACCATGTATAACCCTTCATGGGTTTGCGGTTAGACAGTTTCATAATAACCATTTTACTTGTGTTTATCCGAAGATGATTTGCTCCGACATAAGTACTAAAATCTGTTAGCATGTATTGCAATCCCTTTGGGGTTAGGTCAAACAGAAGGAAGTCATCTGTATAGGCACACCATGCAATTTTCTTCCTACCAATTTGTGGATAAGCAAACGCAGCCCCGTCTAAACAGTTACCAGCATCAGACACGTGAAGATTAAAAAGTGTCAGTGCAAATATGCACCGCTGTCTCAGGCCATTTTTATAGGGGATGTCAGCAAGCCCTCATTGTTCAAACATACTTGCACCTGCGACTCTTCATGCAGGTGTATTAATATAGATAGTAAGTTTCCCGGCATCCCCAAGGTTAGCAACTTTTGCCAAAGGGAATCCCGATCAACTAAATCAAAAGCCATGGAGAGGTCGATCGCCACCATATAAGGCGGCTGCGACCCAGCTCTCCATGCCTTTCGCTGTAGGACAGTCAATGCCAAACCCCCGGCATCTGTTCCTGTTTGCCTCCTAAAGCCAAACTGCTGCGGCAATAGTATGTTATTAATGACACACCATTCATTAATTTATTTTAAAATGAGTCCCGCAAAGATTTTGGATTCAGTGTCCAAAATCGCTATAGGGCGATAGTTTTGAGGTAACTTTTTGTCGCCCTTTTTGTGAATAGGGATAATATAAGAGAAATGCCAAGATAGGGGAATTATTTTAGTTGTTACAATGTCATCAAATAAAAATGCTAAAGCCCTAGCCCATAACGCACTGTCCCCTTTCAACAAAGCGTTAGATAAGTTGCTAGGTCCTGCAGCCCGTGAAGAACTTGCACTCTTTATCTGTGCTTCTATTTCTTCAACCATGAATTTAGTATCCAGAGTATTTTCTTAACATGGTCCCACGTTTTAGGTTTAGTATTTTGCACATATATTGTTCCAACATAACCAAGCCAGCCTTGTGCTGCTATAGGATTAGTCTGGGATATGTAATTACTGGTTTCCGAACTATTTATGAATACCCAGAAACTTCTACTGGAGCCATTTTCCAGCACAGCCAACATTTTCTCATTCTCTTCCTGTAATAGAGTTAGCTTATGATTTTACATCCAATTTCTACGCTTTGACTTGATTTTCCTGATCTCTTCTCTAATTACCAGGATATTTAAGCCAGAATATTTCAGCTGTCTGACCAGCCTTTTACATTCACTTTTTCTTTTCTTTTACAAGGTTGTCATACCCATGTCTGTGCTTAACTTCACGTTGACCTCTAACAGAGATTTTACTGGCTACAGCTTCAATTAGACTATTAGTATATAATCCAAAATCTTTATGTGTGAACAGGGCGCATTTTTCAGCTATTGTCGTTTTTTCAATGTCTTTTTCAAACAGTACATTTAGCTTCCTTATGTTCCCAGGGTGTCAGCTGAGCCTCGTTTTTGCCTGGTTAACATAAACCTTAGTTGTCATACAATAATTCATTTCTCGCTTCTCACGCAAATCCCAAACTAGTTCAAACCTGCTATGATCACTCAGACAAGATAACACTATTCTGAATGATCGAGTGAGATCAGAAAAATGTTTGGACATGAATATATAATCTATTACAGATGACTTAGGCCCATTTGTCCAGGTTGGAATATTATGGCAAGTACCTTCAGTTTCTCTAGCAGACAATAGACCCCAACTTTGAAAAAATGTACTCCATTGTTCCTTCTGTTCCGTCTTCTTTCCACCTTTTAAACTAACTACTAAATTTGGAGGCTTATGACCTAATGCCTTATCTTTACTCAAAGTAGTGTCTTTCATTCTGGACAAAGGACACACAGACAGAGTTTCCAAATGAACATTTAGATCACCCACCACTACAACTTGTAGACCTATACAGTCTGACCTTTCGTCCACAATAAATTATTCACAATACCCAGAACCAACGCCAGGTTATTCTTTGGTGACCAGTATACATTTATCAACAGTATATGAACAATACAGATCACAGTTTTGACGTCCAGTTTGAGAGCCAGAATGCCTTCAACAATGTTAATGTATTTAGTTATGATGACATTCTTGTCCAGCCTTGCAGCCGTCAATAGACCACCTGCCGGCTGTCCAACAGGACCTTGCTCGGCTAACTCATAGTAACAATCAAATCCATCCAATGAATATGAGGTTGTCATCCAGGTCTCCTGGAAACATTACAGTGAGTATTTTGAAAACTGAGAACAAAGATCAACAGAATTTACCAGATGATCATGACCCCTCACATTCCAAGAAAGAATTGAAAATTCACATTTACTAAAATTCCGCCTTTAGATCCTTTAGCTGGTGGATAGAGTCTCGTAAGTGTGAGGGCTAGCCAGCGCCAGCTAGCGTCATCCTCCTCCTTCCCCTGAAAGTTATTTGAGACTATAGGCATAGTGCTCACTGGGCTTGTTTTCCTTCTCCCTTGTGCAATGTTACCGTTTTGCTCTTCCAGAGAGCCTGGGGAGAATGACAGAATATCAAAGCCCAGTTTGTTAAATGCCTAGGATTGTTGTAGAAGCGCCTCATACACTGAAGTGGTATTAAGTACCAACCTTACATGATCATACCGTTCAGGGTGTATATAATCAACCAGCTTTATGTCAGCTGAGGACAGCAGTCTCAATGTGGAAATATAATTTGCATACCTAAAATTTGAGGCCTATTTAAAGACTCAGGCCCTCCATGATCAAACAGGAAATACAACATCACACTAGAAAGTTCTAGAAAAGCAGGCTGTCTCCAGTGTACATTTTTCAAATCACTAGTCTGTGCTTTTTTATGTAATATGTGTCTCCTCTCTTGTTCATCCTGGTTGTTATTTGAGTGGAAGTAATTTAGATGTCTCGTACTAACTGGCTGATTCCAGATATGTTGACTATTACTATTGGCACAAATGTCTTCATTTGGTTCATTCCAGGACAAACTTGATGGAATTTATTTTGTACTCCCTTCTCCATTGTTTGCCACATTTACTAAATATGAAACATCTTGATTGCTGACCTTAGAGCTCTCAGTTCCAGAATTACCTGGAGCAAAAGGGATTGTTCGGTCGACAAGCCTAATTTGCTTCTCCACTAATGTGTGTTTACTATCATTAGTGTTTATTCCAGCCATTAAGGTGTCTGTGATGATAGTTTGTGCTATTGCGGGTTTTGTTATTTCACTTTGTTCCACCATCAATTGCCTCACCACTTTCTTTTTCAAGCCCTCTATATCGGGATAATCTCTCAGTCTTTTCTCAGGTATTTATATACAACTAGTTAATCCATGTGTGTTCAAATTAGAAGGTCCCTTCTCCGTTACCACTGTGGTAGCTGTAACACCCCGAACCATGGTAGTCATGGAGTGCTTGGGAGAACTTCCTGTGATCCCATAAACTTCAAACTGAGAGCCAGACTGCCGTTCATCCCCATGTATTGTTCTATCAGACAAATTCACAAACTTCATGGGAGTGACTATTGTAATAACATCAGTCTTATTTGGACCATTTCCTTTAGATACAATGTTGACTGTTTCCTTGCCTGAACCATTAGCCTGTACCCCTAAGCCTTTTTTTTCCAAAAGAGGCACTGTCGAAGCGGAGATATCCACCAATTTCTCTGATGTCTCATTTAATATTTTTTTCAAAAAGAAGTTGTATAGATCCCCCTTAATACCACTCTTGAGCCTTTCAAAAGTCTGCCCTTTGTTAGAACCCTTCTGTTTTTGTTTTTTATTTAAATGTTTCATAGATTCCGACATAGTGTCTGTAGCCAAGGTACTCCCTTCACGACTACAAAGAGACGCCTCCTCTCCTGATGTGTCGAGGAACGAGTCACTTTCGAAATTTACCATGTCCTCTTTAATAAAATTACGCCATGTATTCCTAGTAGCTTATATTGTCCTTTGCCTGTTAGGTGTTTGTTGTTTTTATTTTTCTTTATATTTGATTCTTTAGTTTTAAGAAGCGGGGGACACACAGAACTCACTACTTTACCCCGAGAGCTTATGTCGGTGAGTGAGTCCTTAAACTCTTGTCTTCCTTCCCCTAAAGTCAGAGTTAAGACTCTTGCTGACTTTTTGTTGAATTCCGTTGGCACATTCCCCACCTCACCCAAAGTCCACTTATGGTTTGAGTCTGCCAATCTGTACCCCTCTTAATTTGTCTAGTCAAAATCAATTTTTCTAGTAGAACTGTGTGCCTTTTGAGTTCAGCCAAGATTTATCCTTGTAGTGATTCAACTGCCCCCCACCCCATCTCCTGTCCGGGTCCTTTTACTTCACTCTGGGCTGAGGATATACCCCACACTCCCTACTGACACAAAGGATATTGTGATAGAGCCAGGAGGGAGCTGTCAGGTCTGTCCACGGACTGAGGACTGGAGCTAGGTGGAAATGCCGATCCCGGTACTTCGTCTCTTCCTTTTCCCACTGACACAAGTGAAGGAACCTTTTCTCGAGCTTTGGGACTATAGTCAGTGACACCAGACTCAATCAGCAGTATTGAGTTTTCACTCTCAATTGCTGCCAATATGACTGTGTCCGTTGGAGTCAGGGGGGAAAGGGGTAGTGGTAAATCCTGCGCCATTTTCATCACTCCTCTACCTGGAGTAAACACCAGTGGAAAGGGGATTTGTTCCTCAATCGGGCATGTGCCATTTTGAGATTCCTTCCTTGTTTTGGGTCCTGTACGATTATGCTTGTATTTAGTTGTCATCGTTCTATGCACACTCCCAACCACCTCTAGAGTAGATTTTTCAAACAAAACGATAAACAGAGGGAATTAATATTTTACTAAAAGTGTGAGAAAGGAACCCCCTGCCGGCCCGCCGGCAAATGCGGCGAACAGGCAAACAGGCTTCTTGTCAGGCACTTGGCAAGGCACTTATCAGGCGTGCGCACACAGAGGTGCGTGTCCGGATGTTTTATACTGCTGCTGCTGCTGCTGCCCCAGAAAGGGAGCGGAGCCAACAATGGCCCAGTCCAAAGTCTGCGATTTTCATGGGAAGAAAGAATCCACAAATGACGCGATTTGAACGTGGCAGCTCCCCAGTTGAAACAAAAACTCGCAGAGCTTCTTGCAGGCTTCTTGTCAGGCACTTGGCAAGGCACCTCTCAGAAACTCTCCATTCCACAGCCTCCCTCTGGTTTCTGCTAGAGTCTGTCAACTGATGCGTGGACCGGCTCCCTTCCCCAGCGTCCTTAGGCTTGTAACACAGTTCAACATTTGGTGGGGGAAATGTCTCCTTTTCCCCAACCATTCTTTATGCGGCTTCCTCAAAAGGTGAGCCTAGTTGGCAGACCTGGTTCCCTTCTACCAGGCACTGTGATGAAGAAAAGGAGTTTGGATGCTTTCCCAAACCGTGGAGGGTTCCTAACCCTGGTTGGCAGACCTGGTTCTCCTTTCTCTCAGGTCTCTTAGGCTCCCACACAGACGTGGTTTACACGCCTGCCAAGCACTGTGTTCATATGTATCACTCTGAAAGTTCTCTTCACAGTCTCTTGACCCCTCACAAACAGGCTTGGTTTACTCTCCTGCCAAGTACTGTCTACATATGTATGGTTCTCACAGTTCTCTTCACGTTCTCTTAATCTCACATACAGACTTGGTTTACTCTCCTGCCAAGTACTATTTTCATTTATCTTATTCTCACAGTTTGCTTTGCCGTCTCCCCTTTCAATTGACCGCCATGGGTCATATTTTCTCCATGCACTGCCAAAAGGACGATTGGGTATCCTGGTTAGGCGATATGTCCTATTCAGGTAAGGGTCCCAGACCCTACTCTTTATAATATTGCTTTGCTTGTGCTTCTCTTAATGTCCCATTGGGGTATCCTCTTTTCCCCACTTTTTTTGTGCTGTTGACCTTAGGGTTCCTCGTACCCTCTGGATACCTCCAACCATAGACTCAGCCACCCAAATACCTTTAGGGTTTTGGCTGCAGCCCTCCAGTTAATTGGGGGCATCCACCGTTTCTTTCTTTGCTCGCTGCCTCTCTGGGGCTCTTCTTAGCTTGCCACAGCGGCTCACCGACTCCTGTACCCCTTTGGCGTTGGACTGCATGGTCCTATCAGTAACACGCTGCGTGTGCTCTCTCCAACCGACCTTGTTCTCTGGCTGCATCCTGGTCTTCCCCTGCTGTTCTTCACAGTGAGTGTTCACCATGCTCTCAGTTCTTCCAGGGAGGATCTACCCATTGTAAGTTTTTACGTCGGCTTTCAGTACTATAATGCCCTGTTGCCGCAAGGCCACAATCCTCTTGTGTATTCCCTCATCTGCCTCTCTTGACAGTGGATACTGATACACTCTAGGTAACACTGCACCTCGCTTCAACTTGATATGTACTGCTTCTATGCTCTTCTAGAGCCGTACATCGTGGGGGTTGTGGGGGTTGTCTGTCCATAAGTGCTTGGGCCCTGTAACAAGTTCTCCTGTAAATGTGCAGGCATGCATTTAGCAGTAGGCATTCAACCAGGAACATTCCTATGCTCAATCATTATCTGACATGGGATACATACCTCCAGTATCATTTCACCATCATTGTCTGCATCCTCAAACAACTGCCTATCTGACACCGCACTCAGTGGTTGAGCTGGGTCAATGCATAACATGATGTGCTGCTCATCTCCCTCTTCATTGGTCCCTATAAGCACAATCTTATAATCAGCAATCAACACCCCCTGTAAATCTAGTGCAGTGATGGGCACCCCGGAGCGTGATATTGGGGCACTGCTGGCCTAAACAGAAACTCTGACGGTACCCTCCATGGCTTGTTTCTGATACATGGCACCCAACTTAACACCATGGTCGCTCCATACATTAACCAATCTGGGTGCAACGGTATTCCCCTGTTGGCACCATCACTGTACAGAGCTTGTGTTATCGCCACGACCCTAGCATAACAAATTAATGGCGTGGAGTACCCTACACCTTCCTCTGAGAATGAGATTCTCATGTTCAACTTGCTTAACAGATCACTGCCTAGCAAGTTCACTGGTTTGGCGGTCAAAAACGATAACAGAGCCAACACCTCCTTGTTACCTACCTTGATGGGTAAGTCTTCTGTGAATGGAAACACGCCACAGAAAAGGATGTTTCTATTACTGATTGTAAAGCAGTGTGAGTACAAGCATTTGAGGATCATTTTCATTCAATTGTTAGTACAGGACTCTATAATTAAATCCAGCACAAATTTTTTGATAGCTACTAGGTTCCTCATGGGATAAGGATGGATAGACTAGAACCCGAATAAATCTAAAAATACTATCCACTACTTGACCTTGCTGGGGTGAGTGGACCTTTTATCCATGCAATATATTTTTTTGACAGATGGGATGAATGTGCAAGACCACAGCGATATTTATATGGCTTCTATTCACAGATTTTAAAGAATAGAAGGGGAACCTGTTTTGACTGGTTGGCTTCTAACATATCACTTGCTGCCATTTGGGCGCAGTATCAGCCTCAAGAGAGGTGAGTTAATACTGTGTTACTTCTCACATACAGAGTTATATACTTTCTAGAGCGCAGCCTCTTACTTGGTTATCTGTCTCCACAGGCCAAGTAACTGGCACACACGTGATATGCTCACAGGGTTATCCAGCCACAAGAGATTGAGGTGAGACACCTCTACATGACTCTTATTTCTGTAAATACTATGGGCCTCATTACACGGTAGGCGGTAAACCATGGTTGCCGCCGGTACCATACCGGTACCACCATGGAGGAAAGGGGAATTACCACCCCATTCCAAGGTTGGCGGGGCGGTAATTCCCCCTTTCTCCATGGCCCTTCCCCATTCCCATTTTTGCCCCATAGGGCATAATGGGAATGGGGAAGGAGCTAATTACGGTACCGCAAATTGCGGTACCGTAATTAGCACCAAGGTCCCTTTGCGGGTCCCAACTTTAATGGCTGATCTACACCAGCCGTTAAGGTCGGGTCCCGAAAAGGGACCTCGTAGTAAGGCGGTAAGGGTTAACGGTCACCGGTACCCTTACCGGTGACCGTTAACCCTTAACACCTTCCGTGTAATGAGGCCCTATATTTGGTTGCAACATGCCAGTATTTCTTATTATTCCTTAATTTTCATTAGGATCAGCATCCGCACTATATGTACATATAATGTTTCATTTGAACACTCTGGAATTGACAAGGTACACTTTTCAGATTTATGACTATTGAATATTGAATAGATCATATTGGGCCTCATTACGACCCTGGCGGAAATCGCGGTGCAAAATGCACCATGGAGCACGGCGGAAAGCTGCCGATAGCGCCATGGGGGTTGGCGGATTTTCCGCCCCATTCCGACCTTGGCGGGGCAGTAAATCCCCATCCCCCATTTTACCCTTCCCCATTCCCATTTTTGCCCCAAAGGGTATAATGGGAGTGGGGAAGGCGTTAATTACGCCACCGTAAAATACGGTGGCGTAATTAACAACAAGGTCCCGTAGCGCCATGGATTTCTCCGCCCGGAAAAACCAGGCGGAAAACGCTCCATGGCGCTACGGGAACTCGTAGTAGGGCGGACGGGTCCGCCGCGAATAACGCTGGCGTAAACCCACTCCGCCAGGGTCGTAATGAGGCCCATTGTGTTTGAAGCTTGACAATGAGACATGAACATTTTCTGATGAATCTTTTTGAATTATTTCTAGATAACTTTATTAAAATTCACCCCTGATGAAGAGACACGTGTTGCGTCTTTGGTTATATTAAATGTATCTTCTGTACAACACATATTTGTGAATTATTGTATAATTTTCCTTTGAACATTTTCGTATTAAGAATACATGTTACGGGGGGCGTGGCCAGCATGCAAGCGCAGAGGACGTGAGCTCCGTGAGCTCCTCTTGCCGCCGACAACATCCTGAGGAAATTATCCTGTTTGGTGGGACGATACGACTTGCAACTTCAAGATTAGCCGCATGAATGCTGGAAGAAGCTCCGTGTGCATTTTCACCCCGAGAATCCTGCTCTGGGTGAAGGAAAAAAGCAAAGAAGTTGCGGCGCGCTGGGCGCGAGTTGCCGAATCCAAAATGGCCGCTGCGGTCCGATCCCTGTGTTAGACCGAACCTCCTGGAGGGGGTGGACCCCTCGGCTGCCTCGGCCGGAGCAGTGCGCCGCGTTGCGACCCGACGCCCGATCGCAAGGAAAAGGAGTGTTGTGAGCCCGCTCGAGCTGTCCCCGAGAGCGAAGGGACCCTGTAGCGCCCCAGTGAGCAGAAAAGGTGCTCGCCTGACGGAGGTCGGGTTGGGACTCTCGGCCTTATACCCGCAGACCACGGTGCGGCCCCCAGTGGTGCGGGCGGAGGTGGATGAAAGGAGCGGCGCTGTCCGCGCGCGCCGGCGAGGAAGACCCACGGGGCCAGGGCGCACGAGGACGGAGTGGGCCGGTCCCCGTGCAGATTGACCGGGTTTCCCCCCCCCCCCTCCGTAGCAGAGGTGAGCAGGCACTTCCTGGCTGAACTCCTACACACAGGCACCCCAGCATATCGGGCGCCTCTGACTGGGTAGGCAGCCGGTGTTTGTGTGGCTGCGGACCCGCGAACTTTGGGGGAGTGGTCATTGCGGACGATTGGCGGCCCTGGTCCAGGACGGCCTACGGTGCCCGGTGACGGGCCGGGCGGACGAACTGTCTTTCCCCGCCCAGAGGCTTCTTGCCGTGGACCCGTGCGGAGAGGACCCTGGGCAAGAAGAGTGTGCCTGCATCAGAAGCGCCCCCTAGAGCAGCAAGCAAGTAAGTGGGAGCATCCCACCCCAGCCACCCCAACGATCCCGGGGAACGCATGACGCGGGGAACGCAAGAGGGTCTCACAAGCCAACAAAGGAGAGGGGTCCCAGTGGACTCCGGGGACTACTCCGAGTCACGGCGCAGGGCATAGCTGGGGTGGAACCACCAGGGAGAAACGCCGGCGCCCCGCCCCGCCGGAATTTTGCTGCTGCCGTTGGGCCTAGTGGAAGACGCGGATTTCCACCACCGTGACCTTCGACGCACGGCACGATGGGGAAGGACAGGCAGAGAAAAACATCCACTCAAAGCAGTATGGATCAGTTTGCGGTAGCCACGGCCCCGGCTCCCGCAGCGTCAACAACACGAGCGACCCCTCAACCAGAGGATGAACCTCTCTCCTTGCGGGACATCATGGCGGCTATCGCTAGCTCACGCTCCTCCATGGAGATCAAGATGGATAGCATCGCTGCAGATGTCTCCTTCCTGCGGCACGACCTACAAAAGTTAACCTCCAGAACGAGCGAGGCCGAACACCGTATCTCCGCAGTAGAGGATAACGTCACTGGGATTAACAGGCAGATGACCCAGGCACTGGCCCGCCTGAAGACCCTAGAGGCCAAAGTCGATGAGGGAGAGGGAAGGTCTCGCCGCAATAATGTTCGCATCCTGGGCCTCCCGGAGGGGGAGGAAGGGCAGTGCATGGAACTGTTTCTAGAACAATGGCTCGCTGACATCTTCGAACCCTACCCTTTCTCGAAGTTTTTCTCCGTAGAGAGGGCACACAGAATGCCCTCGGGCAGACCGGTACCGGGCGCTCCGCCCCGAACAATAATCGCCAGACTGCTGAACTATCGTGACAGAGATGCGCTCCTGCAAATGTCTCGCTCCCAAGGGTCGATCACACACAATGGGTCGCGAATAGCCTTTTTCCCAGACTACACCCGTGAGGTGCAACGTGCAAGGCAATCCTTCGAGCCTCTCAAAAGACAGCTGGCGCAGTTAAAGGTGAAATACGGCCTTCTCTTTCCGGCCCAACTAAAGATTCACCACAAGGGGACGACGGTGCACTTTACAGACCCACAGGAAGCCTGGAGATGGGCCGAGGCTCATATTGAAGGGGATTGGTCCACGAGGGCACAAAGGCATAGAGGCAGGGTTCGACCCGGGTCACAACAAGTCTCCCCAAGGAGAGCCCCGGAACGTGGGGAACAGGAGGCTCCGGAGCGACTAGCGGAGCAGGACGCACACTGAAAATGCTCAACCCAGTAGCGGTGTGAAAGAGTGCCCTAGCGCTGCATACAGGCGTAATCAAACCATACTCCCGACCTTAGCCACGGGAGACGTCCCACCAGGTGAACACCAACATACGGCACAAGAAGGAGAGCCCCCTGGGTGGGTCCTCTCTTGGAGTTTCGCTTAGAGCTTAAAGTTAAGCCGCACTTGCGTTACAGGTAGACACCTGTACCTCTAAGTCAGTTTGTTTCATGTGAGTTGTCCGGTTGACAACTTGGTTTCTCATGTTCGGGCTACAGATGCTTCTAGTTGGGAGGAGTATAGGGTGGGTAGTTATGGGTTTGTTATGTTTAGTTATGAAAGGGGCCAGACAAGCAGGGTATACACTAAAATCCAAGATAGAGGCAGCATTAAAGAAACACACAGAAACCCGGCGCCAGGCGCCGCCGCCAGTAGCACATACTTTCTCGTCCACAAATAGTTATGGCCCCCAGTAGCATCAGGACTGGCAAGGCCAGGTCACTTAACTTCATGACCTGGAATGTCAACGGGCTCGGCAATGCAATCAAACGCCGATTGGTAGGGCAATACTTGAAAAGGCACGCCCCAGATATAGTTTTTCTGGTAGAAACACACCTTGCAGGCACAGAATGTTCCTTCTTTAAACGCACAAACTACAGGCTCGCACTCCATGCGGGCTTCACAATGGGTTCACGTGGTGTCCTGATTCTGATACATAAAAACCTCCCCTTCCATTTGAACACGGTGTCTCAGGACACCGGAGGCAGGTACATACACGCGACAGGCACACTCTGGGGAAACTCCATCACACTGCTTGTTGTCTACGCACCACCAACTTTGCTAACGCCATTACTCACCGACATTTCCCCCATAAGTACGGAAGATAACTCTGACATCACGATAATTGGAGGGGACTTTAATGAAGTCATGGACCCAACCCTAGACCGCTCACACCTGCGCAATAGAAACCCCGAGGCACGCACCAAACTTGCCACGTTCACGAACGCCCTAGGCTTGTGTGACGTGTGGAGAGAGCTCCACCCCGACTCCAGGGAATATTCCTTCCATTCTGGGGCGCACGCCTCGCTCTCCAGACTGGATTACTTCCTCATCCCTTCAACTGACCTATATAGAGCACAAGAAGCATACCTATTACCTAGGGGTATCTCTGACCACTCCCCAGTGGTGCTGAAAATCACGATCTCTAGACCGACCCCCCCGCCAAGTTGGCGCCTGAATAATTATTACTTGGGTAACCCAGACCTGATAGAAAAACTCCAAGAGGCGACCGAAACGTATTTTGAGCTAAACACGGAGTCTGCAGCGGACCCTGGGTCACTGTGGGAGGCATATAAGGCAGTTCTAAGGGGGGAACTCATCTCATGGACATCCGCACATAAGAAGCAACACCTCCTTAAAATACATGAGGCAGAACAACAAGTTAAACTGGCAGAGGAAGCCCATATTGCCCAGGACACGCCTGAGACGAACCGGGCCTTAATCCGAGCACAGAAGCTGCTCCAGAACACAGCACTTGATAACGCCAAACAAGCACACATGGCAATGAGGGCGCGTGTTTATGAAACAGGCGATAAAGCTGGCAAATTGCTAGCGTGGCTGGAGCGTAAGGAGCAGGGAAGCAGACATGTGCATCAGCTACAGGGGGGGAGCGCAGGGCCACTAGTAGCGGATCAGGACATTTCACAAGGTTTCGCAGACTACTACGCTGATCTCTATAAAGAGCCCGCAACCCGCATGAACACGTCAATAATAGATGAAATCAACCTCCCCACTCTGGACGAGACCCAACAAGAACTATTGGACAGGGATATAACGGAAGAGGAAGTGGCAGGGGCGATGTCTGCCCTCCAATCTGGCAAATCCCCAGGCCCAAATGGCTTCCCGATCGAACTGTGGCGGAAGGTGGGGACCAATGTAATTGCCCCACAACTACTGAGAATGTACCAGCATGCAAAAGAACGGGGCATTCTATCCCCAGACCTGAGAGAAGCCACGATAATCGTATTGCCCAAACCGGACAAGCCCCCTGACAATTGCAATTCGTACCGGCCCATCTCGCTCATAAACAGCGAAACGAAAATTCTAGCTAAGCTGCTGGCAGACCGTTTGCAGCAGGTGATACCCGCGCTGATCCATCCAGACCAATGCGGGTTCATGCCCCAGAGATCGACGCGTATGAACCTTCACAGACTACATGCGGCACTGGAAAAATCCGACAGCATTCAAGGGCCGCTGGCCTTGCTGGCAATCGACTTTGAGAAGGCCTTCGATTCAGTGAGATGGGAGGCCATCTGGGACATAATGAGACGCATGGGGTTTGGAGAAAACTTTATGAGCTGGGTGCTTTTGCTGTACAGCGGGCCGATGGCCAGGACTAAGGTTAACGGTTGGCAATCAGAGCCGTTTGGCCTGGGCAGAGGCACCAGACAGGGTTGCCCCCTGTCCGCAATGATCTTCGCAATAGCCATAGAACCCCTGGCTATCCTCCTACGTGATACACGGCTCTGGGAAGGGTTCCGCTGGTCGGAGACATGGGAGGACAGAGTGTCTCTCTACGCGGATGATCTGCTTATATATCTGAAAGACCCGTGCAACTCCTGCCACCGCGTCACACAGATGTTGAAGGAGTACGGAGACTTCAGTGGATTACGAGTAAACTGGTCAAAATCCACCCTATTTCCCATAGGCAACGTAGCAGCTGCTAGCCCCGCGGACTGCCCCTACCAAGTCGTGACAGAGCAGTTTAAATACCTGGGGGTCATCATCACGAAGAACCTGATGGACTATACATTGCTGAACCTACACCCGGTTGTCACAAGGTTTGCGGAGGACACTCGCCACTGGTCTGCCCTGCCACTAACACTGATGGGCAGAGCAGCCCTATTCAAGATGATTGCACTCCCAAAGTTTCTGTACATTCTGCAAAACGCTCCACTACACATCCCACATCAGGAATTCCTGAAGATAGACCGTATCCTTAGAAAGCTGTTGTGGAGCGGGGGTCACCCGCGGATTGCCCTCTCTACCCTGCAAAGATCCATCTGGGAAGGTGGGATTGGACTGCCCAGAGTGCAAACTTATTACTGGGCCAGCCAGATGGCGGTGGTGAACGACATGCTCCATGGGGACAGGAATTTGCCACACATCAAAAGGATCAACTCGCAAAGTGGAGCTGCCCCCTTGGAACTCCTGTATCGCAGCCGGTGCCGCAGACCAGCTCTAGATATGGATACTAGCATCACATGCATCTGGACCGAAGCGCATCGCCACATAGGCTGGGACGCGAAGCTGACTCTAGCCCAACCTCTGTGGCACAACAGACTCCTCCCCGAAATGTTGAAGCTCCCCAAATGGCCCGTATGGGCCAGTAGAGGTATTGCCAGAATTGGAGACGTTATGAGGGAGGAGAGACTGGTCACCTTTGAAACATTATGCTCTGAATTCGCCCTCCCACCCTCTGAGGAATACCACTACACCCAACTGAAACACGCACTGCATGTCCACCGTCAAACAATCAGCGATATTCCGGAGTGCACCCCGATAGAACGCAATATTGTCCAGGACCGAATACAGCGCAAAGTCACCTCAACCATGTACAATGTAATCACATCCTTTGCTACACCTGAACTGCTCAGTCTGAAAGCCAGATGGGAGCGCGACGTGGGCTCGTTCCAGCCTGAGGACTGGGCAGAAGCATTGATGTATCCCCGGGAAGTGGCCATCTCATCGAGACTTCGGCTAGTGCAACTTAAAATCCTACACCGCATCTACTATGCCAGAGTGGCACTTTTCCGTTGGGGCAGAACCTCGGACGCGCGTTGCTTGCGTTGTAAACGGGAAGAGGGTACTTTCTTCCACATTATATGGGAATGTGACAAAATACAGCAATTTTGGAGGAAATGCTGCGACAAGCTTTCCAGAGTCATGGGCAAACCAGTGCAAAGGGGTCCAAAACAGCTCCTATTAGGAATCTCCGACGAAAGCGATCTGACACGCTACGAGAAATTGCTATGGTCGACCGCAACAGCAGTCCTCAGAAGGAACATTGCGCAGTTATGGGGATCCGAGAGAACACCCTGCTATGACCAGTGGGTTACAGATGTAGACATTTGCGTGATAACGGAACGCAGGGTGTACGCTGCAAGGGGGTGCCCGCAGAAAGCAGAGAAGATATGGCAGAGATGGGAAGAGGATAGCTGAGTCCCAGACGAGATGTATCGAGTGAAACGTGCCATACGGGTGGGCGACGCCGGGTTGGTGGCCTGGAACGCACGAACTGCCTCACGAGCTTCCTCACTGCAGACCTCATGACAGCGAGAGCTAAAGCCCCTTTCTTTGCTTTCTTTGTTTTCCCTTCCCTTTCCCCTCTTCCCTGGAGCTGTTTACCCCCTCCCCCCGCCCCCCTCCTCCCATCCCCTTCTTTGTAATGTTGGGATACTTGTAATGTTACATGCATGTTTTCAAAACCAATAAAGTTTTTGATAAAAAAAAAAAGAATACATGTTACTTGATACCATAATTTATATTTACACACATACAATTATCTTGCTTCAGGCCTAAAATAGTGTGCAGGGGACGGGAGTTCCTCCATCCTGGGAAGTTACTTAGCTTGATTGGTGTATACAGCCTATGTGCCAGGGCTGTCCTTTCTCCCCTGCGTCTGTATCTCAGACAAATTTGAATCTCTAAGAGGTATAAGATATATTTGCTTGAATATTCCTAGACTAAAGGTGTGCATTGTGCAGGATGTCTAGACTGTGTCTTCCCCCGCCCCTTTCCCTTCACCACTGTCATATGACCTGGCCGGGCTCTCAATCTTGGACCCCACAAACTCTCTACTCTCTGTGTCACTCTAGGCAGTATCTCATCTCCTTGCTTGTTGTCCATGCCTTATTACTCCTCCTCCTCCTCTGCTGTTCCTACATCAACGTCTGATCTGATTCATAATCCAAGTTACCCGCCTGTGGGAATCTCTCTCCATACCTATCATTATTATATCCCTCATCCTCCTTTTCAACACGTACATCACTAATCGCAGTGCTATCAATCCTGAATAAAATATCACCCACTCTCCATTCGTCAGTGCCTATTGATGCTCTTGGTCCTTCGTCCCTTTCTCGCTTTACTCGCACAAGCCCCGCATCTGTCTGTCATAGCGCTGTTTCCTAATCCATTCAAGCATGGTTCTCCGTTTTCATAGCCAACAGAGTTTGTGTTGTTATCTACTGCTGGGAGTAGCAGGACATTTCGATAAGCTGGGGGCACTCTCTGTCACGGTACTGCATTGGGCACATACTCTGGGTTAGTATACGCTTCTGCGATTTGCATGGGGTAACAGCCGTGTGGGGGTGTCGTGCAATGGTGGTTGTAGGTGCATCATAGGACACAGGGGCTACACCGAGAGCGGCGCTGACACAGGGCGCTTGTATTGCCACTTCTCCCCACCTATGGTGCTTGGGTACATCCTCTAAATCGTCAACCATCCGCCACAACTCCAAAATACTTTTTCTAATTTTCCCCTTATATCTCGCAGCTAAATATGTGTACATGTGGCCCAGGACGACTTTATTATTTGTTCTCTTTTTGGGCTGTGGCTTATACATCCCTCCTCTCGTATCAATAACCCACTCCTTGTGGTATTTCATGATCTTCTCTGTGTACAGCGGGAGCAATGTACAAAGTGTGGTGTGGGAACTCATAATTCCATCAACTCCTGCACTATAAATAATCTTTTTAATTACAAATGGTTTAGACCCTTTCTCTATCTCTTTAGTGGGATGAGGGCATTTACCGTCTCACACTCCCTTTTGCTGAGTGGAGGGATCCCAGGTCCTTCATATACTGGACCTCAGCTCTTATTGTTATTCTGCAGCGCTGCCTTCTCCACAATCAGAGAAGTTCCCCTTTTCTGTATCGTCACCTTTTTATCTCACAATATATGCCATGACATTACTCTGGCCACTACCATATATATAAAAAAAATCACTATATGTTGCTACGTTGTCTTTTACAACCCACAAACTCACTCCAGACATTACCACTTCCCTTTGTTGTTTTCTCCTGCAAAGGTGCACTTACAATTATGCGTTCTCCAGAGCACCTCCAGTACGGGGTCCCATCAACGGCCTACACAATCTGGGAGCAGTGCCCCACTACCAAAGAGCAGGCAGACCTTCTGTATTACTGCACCTGCAAACCGCTTCAAATAGTGCATGGGGCACTGGTCGCTGGAGATGTCTGCTGCCCCACAGGATGCACTTTTTTTCACCCCCCCGCCCCCGACTTCACAGAGAGTCTGGGGTCACATCAGGGTCCCCAATTTGTGAAGAAGAATGGTAACCAAAATTGAGGCGTAAAAATAACGAAAAGCCAAATAAGCACGACACCTCTTTGCAAGGTAAACCCAGTTTTATTACATGCAAAAAGGTCTCTGAAGGACCCGTAGAACCAAACAGATACATATTGCGAAGATTCTTCAAAGGGTTACATCTTTCATAGGCTGATAAGCCGTAATTAACAATACTAACAAATTCATGAGTTACAACATAATTTCAGCACACTCACTGGCTACCACATGTATATATGCTAATGTCCCCCATAGTCCCTGGACCGATTGTTCACATCTTGTCTGCCCACTACCCCTATGCATGTGGTCTGCTACTCTGTCACTGTCAAACCCAGGTACGGGTTTGGTGCCCCCCCCATGAATAGATTAATAGTTAGTCTGAGAAACCTGAGGTTGTTCTCACCTGTACTCCCGGGGGATCCTATGCTCAGGTTGCCAGGGAAGGATCATCACTTTTGGATCTCAACCCTGTGGATGGAGAAGCGAGGGAGGATCACCTAAATGAACATTCTTTGGGGATTGGGTGGGAGAGCGCCGCTGGGGAAGACACAGTATCCACTTTTGAAAGAGAACGACCTACCCCAAAATCCCTCTAAGTTCATGGGTTGTTGTCAACCTTGTTCCATCCTCCCTCCTTCAAGCTTGCACAGCGCTAGGGCCAGAACAAAAGAGTGGTGAGCATTAACTGCTCCCTATCCCAGAAACTAACCTAGAAAGGAAAACAACCATGAGAGATGGGTGCTTCGTATGATAGTTTCCAATACATCAGTTTTCCCCAATCTATACCAACTTCTAAAAAGAGGAGGAAAACATTGAAAGGCGAGCCATGGTATCCCCCTTTCCTAACACCAACCTACCCTACCCTCCTTCAGTCTTCATGGGATATTGCCAATCCTATCCCATTTCCCCTGTAAGTAACCCCCAAGTTCTGAGAAGAGGAAGAAGCAACTAAGGCTTGTTCTCACTTCCTATTGCAAACACCACTCCAGTACTGGGACGAAGAAGAGGGGTATGGAGCCATCCAGTACTAAAAGTCAGGCAAGTCCCATTAACAGGCTTATACAAGGCCAGACAATTGAGTCTGACCCATTTCACCTTCAGCCCGTTAACAATAGTTAAGAATATAAAAGGAGGAGCCCAAAACCATGCAAAGGGGAGAGAAGAGAGAGGAGAGAATCTGCCATGTTGGGACGAGACCAGGAAGTCAAGACGCCGGCAACTATCCCAGAGGGCCGCAAGAGGGGCTTTGCAGGACTGGGAGTCTTCAATCTGGAAGGCGGACAGCAGGTGCTACCGTAGAGCAGAGGAACATAGAAGCTGACCGTGCCCCAGCCTAGGTGCAGCTGGATCTGCAGAGCTCGCCAGGTCCAGAGGGGACGCAACAGCATGCAGAGCAGAGCAGGGAAGCCAGTGTGTGCGGAGACATGCCTGGCGAATTGGCAGTCTGCTTCCCGGCTCCAGAGAAGGCAAGAGCGAGTAGCGTCAGCCACCGTGAGTGTCAGAGGACACTGGGGAACCCCAGGCAGACCGCAGGCAAGTGATGGTCTTACTGTAATTGTGAAAAGTCAATGATCGGCTATGGCACAATATATATATATATATATTTTTTTTTTAAAGTAGCGATCCATGTGTTCAAGCAAGAACGAGAAGAACATGTACTTACCCCTGGTAACATTCTTTCAACTAGATATCCCTCCCACGTATTCCTCATCTTTGATATCTCCAATATCCAGCTTCAGAAGCTTTGCAAAAATAATTTCAGCAGAGAGCGATGTGTGTCGATGCAGTCGACTCGATGTCCCTCGAGGGCCTGCGTCTCGAGGATGATGTCATTGAAGGCATATATAGCACACATAGCACCCGTTGGCTTCAGTTCTGTTTTTTTGTCTCATTCTCAAGTAGAACTACCTGCATCAACACATGTTTTACCGTACTAGGCTCTGAAGGAGTGAAAGCTGTAATTGCATGGGAAATTCTACTGAGGGGTAGCTGGAAGGGCGATGAGGAATACGTGGGCGGAACATCCAGTCGAAAGAACGTTACCAGGGGTAAGTAACTTGTTCTTTGAATGGATTGTGTCCTCACACATATTCCTCATCTTTGATAGACTCACAAAGCAGTGTTTGTTTTGGTGGAGGGAGTAAGAATTGTGTCATCAATGGTTTCCATGAACAGAGTAGAGGACATCTTTTCCAAAACTTCCATCCTGACTTAGGGTAGAATCAAGCAATTAATGCTTAGTGAAAGTGTGTATTGTAGACCATGTAGCTGCCTCACAAATGTTTTTAATAGGAACACCTCTTTGCAGAGCAGAAGAAGTAGCCATGCCCCTAGTGGAATGGGCCCTCACGCATTCTGGAGGATCTTTGCCTGCTAGCCTGTAGCATTCCGAAATAGCTAGAATAAACCATCTGGATAAGGTCTGCTTTGTTAATGCCTGACACAGTTTATGACCCATATAACCTATGAATAGTTGGTCATCCAGACTCAGTTTTGACAACCTTGAAATGTAGAAGTTCAGAGCACTACGTGGATCGAGCGAGTGCAACCTCTCCTTGCCAGGATGAGGTGGGGGACAGAAAGTGGGTAACACAATCTTTTGTCCTAAAGGAAAGTCTGTAATGACCTTAAGGCTTGAGCCTCAGGACGACCTTGTCCTTGCGAAATACTTTTAATGGTGGTTTAGAGGATAGTGCCTGCAACTCACTCACTCGCTCTATGGGCTGTAGTTAGTGCTACCAAGAAGATGGTCTTGAAAGTTAGTAATCTTAAGGGACATGAATGGAGTGGTTCAAATGGTGCACACACAAGCAATGTTAACACCAGATTAAGGTCCCAAATGGGAACCTGAAAGGGGGATGGAGGGAACACATTAGTGAGTATCTTAAAATATGATGTTTCCTCAGACGAGCACTTGAAGATGGATAGCGCCGCCAAATAACCTTTAATAGTCCCAACCTGAAGCCCTAGATTGGCTAAGTACAGTAGGAAGGATAGCACCAGCTGCAGACTTTGTTCCAACGGCAGCGGAACAAAGACTTTGTTACTGGCCTTCTGTTCGAAAGCATAATCTCAATTTTGTCAACCGGGAGATCGCAATCCTTGTACCTCAGTCTCTCGGAAACCATGTGTGAAGGCTGAGTGTCTTGACCTCTGGATGGAGAACCCGACCTTCCTCTCGCGAGAGAAGGTCCTCTCTTTGTGGAAGATGTATTGGAGGGCAGATGGACATGTCTAAAAGGTCTGGATACCACATCCTCCTGGCCCAATTCGGGCAATCAGGATCATGTGTTTCCCGAACTTACTCAACCTCCTGAGCATGTGAGCAATGATTGGGACTGGAGGAAATGCGTTCAGGAGTGGAAACTCCCAGTCCACTACGAGCGCATCCTCTAAAACTCTTCTTAGGGGAAATTCCCTGGAGCAGTACAGTTCACACTTCCGGTTGGCACTGCCACAAACAGATCCTCTTGATGGGTTCCCCAAAGGGTGAAAATCTCTTGAAGGACTTCCTTCGCTAGTTCCCACTCGTGGGAAACTGTGCTCTGCCTGTTCAGAGTGTCCGCTGCCGTATTCTCCTCTCTCTCTAGGTGAACTGCCAACAGGGAGATCTTTTCTTGAAGTGCCCAGAACCAGAGCTACATTGCCCCTCTGCACAGTTGTAGTGACCCTACACCTCCTCTCTTGTTGGGGTAGTACATGGCCACTATGTTGTCCATCATTATCAGGACATTCTTTCCCGGTACAGAGGGCAGAAAAGCCTTCAGCGCAAGTCTGATTGCTCTCAGCTCCAAAAGACTGATGTGTAGTTTTGACTCCGATGTAGACCAACAACCACTAATTGTCAGATCGTTGGTGTGGTCTCCCCATCCAGTGAGTGGGGCATCCGTCACTACTGTTATCTCTGGCCATGGTTGCCAAAAAGGTTTTCCCTTCAGAATGTGGTCCTCGAAGACCCACCACAGGAGATCCTGTGCAACCCTGCCTGGAACTTGAAGTAGGCCTGACATGTTGCCTGAGAATTGAGACCATTATCTCATTCTCAGGCGGGCCTCTGGCAGCAGAAAAATGTAGGATGCCATGAGGCCGAGCAACCTCAAAAAGTCAAAGGTCGGGAGATGCTGGGCCCTCTGAAACTTGGAGACCATCTGCAGAATGTCTTGAGCCCTCACCTCGGGTGACAAGCACTTTCCCAAGGATATCCAGTACAGCCCCGATGAACTGGAGCTTTTGAGATGGTGTATGGGACTTCTTGTAATTGAGGGAGAGCCCAGTCTGTAAAGAGAGAGGCAGGTGACGTTGAGATGATCCAGGACTTGTTCGGGAGAACAAGCCTGATCAGCCAATTGTCCATGTAGGATTAGACGTGACTCCCCCCTCTCCTGAGACTCGCTGCCACCGCCGCCATCAGTTGGTGAAAATCCTAAGGGCGGAGGTCAGCCCGAATGGCAGAACTCGAAATTGATAATGAGAGCCGCCAACGGCGAACCTTAGGTACTTCCTGTGCTTGAGATCGATTGGCACATGAAAACTAGCATCCTGAAGGTCCAATGACACCATCCAATCTTGGAGTTGGAGAACCTGAACGATCTGAGAAAGCAGGACCATCTTGAACTTGTCCCTCCTGAGGAACATGTTCAAGTATCTGAAGTCCGAGATGGTTCTCAGTCCTCTGTCCTTCTTGGGGACTAGGAAATATGGAGAATAGCATCCTTTGTTCCTCTCCGCTACAGGTACCGCTTCTATAGCACCTTTCTCTAGCAGCATCAACATTTCATGCACAAGGAACGGATCTGGAACCTTCAAAGAATGGCTCCCCGGTGGATGGTTCTGAGGTCTCTGAATGAAGGGAAGGCAGTAACCTTGGGCTGTGATTTCTAATGCCCAAGCATCCGAAGTAATGTCTTGCCATTCTTTCAGATGCTGAGACAGTCTGCCTCACACCTCAGAGAGGTTTTGAGACGGCTGAAGCAGTGTCTGTTAGTAAAGAAGCCACTGCTTGAGCGGGCTTTGCACCTCTTTAGCATCCACCATGAGGGAATCTTCTTTGGCCTCTTTGACCAGCCAGACCTCTCGCTCTTCCAACAGATGAGTAGTAGCAAAAGGATCTACCCCTCCAAGACAAGCACTTGGGTGAAAAGGCTGAGGCTGCCTAGTAGCGGCACACAAATATTTGGCTGCCGCCATTGAGGTCTGCAGCTTCTCAAGGCTTTTGTCAGCCTTGCTGCCAAAAAGATGAGACCCGTCAAAAGGCATGTTAAATTGTCTAGATTGCACATCCAGTGCAAATCCAGATTTCATTAACCACACAAATCTGTGAATTACGGTACTTGCTGCCATGGCTCTGCTGATGTGGTCATGAGAATCCAGACCCGACTGAAGAGGTTCGCACATGGCTTCCTTGCCATCCTTAACAATGGCCAAGAAACTGTCTCTTGCCTCCTCTTCAGGAATATGCTCCGCCGCTATAGAAATGCACTCCCGTGGAGTGTGTAAAAAGTTTGACAAGGCACATGTGGAGTTGGCTGATTTAATAGCCATGCTCCGAGCAGGAAATACCTTTCGTGACCAGGCATCTACCCTTTTATCATCCCTATCCGGTGGGATGGTCGGATAAGCTGCCTGATAGCGGTTGCTGCCTGCACCACCATACTTTCTGGGGTAGGCGGTTTCGATAAGTAGCTGGGGTCACTACTTGATGGGTGGTATTCCCTTGTCAAGTTCTTATTTACTGCCAGACTTGACTCCGGTACTTCCCAATTGGCACTTACTCTCTTCTGAAGAGCAAGGTAAGATGGAATCCTTTGGAGGACCTTTATCTAGGATGTCTATAAGGTCATCTTGTTCAAAAGGGAGAGGAGATCTGCTCCATCCCAGGTAATCTACTACCCTGGTCATCAACTGTCTGTAAAGGCATCTGCATGCTCATCTGACTCAGGATGTCTAAATTCTAATTCCAGTGAAGTGTCCACTCCACTGGCTGTTTGCAATTATTCTTATAGATCTTGCAGTCTGGATTCCTCTGAAATTAAACTATCAGGGACATTTGGTGTGCCATACTGCAAACCAAAGGGTGCATCATTATCAGATGGCTCATTGTCCTCATAAATAGAGGTCAGAGATTTAAAGAAATCGTTGAAGGCTTCAGAAATTTCAAGCCCGATACCCAAGGAGTCGTTGATGTCTTCGATGAAGACGTTTTCGTCTTTGATGGCACCGGAGGCTTCGATGGCATTGATTGAGTGATGGCGCCAATGGGCCTGCTGGCGTCGATGGCGCAGTTGGTGTCAATGGTGCAGCTGGCATCAATGGCGCAGCTGGAGTCGACAACCTCAACCTCGACATGTCTTTCGACTTATGACTCGAAGGATCCCTCAAAGATTTATCATTGTGTCAAGGCCTCAACGGCTCTCGATGGGGATCTGGCCTTAGTCCTGGGTGTGAGGGCGCACAGGATTTGGCTCGAGGCCTTTCCTTACTGACTTTAGAAGGCACGGTAGGAGCATGGCCTGCTTGCTTTGAGGGTTTTTGGCTCTCGAATATCTTAAGCATTTCTTGCCTGAATGCTTGCCATTCGACAGGAGTGGAGGCCATAGTGGGACAGGATATAGCTATAGAGGAGTCAGACAAGGACGTCAAAATAGGGGATTTATGGTGCCTCTTCTTCTACTTCCTCGACAATGATGAGGAGTGGTGGGAGACACTCCTTGACCTGGACCTTTTTGCCTACTTTCTTGGAGGAGAGTTGCCTCTCGCTTTGTCATAAGGTTTCTTTGACGGGGTAGTTGATGGGGATTTCTTAGGGAATCTACCTATTGCCAATTTACCCTTACACTCTTTCAGAGCTTTTCCTGTCATCGATTGACACTTTGAACAGGCCAAGGTCTTGTGCTCCACACGAGACACCAAAAGCATACTCGATTCGGATCGGCAGTGACATCTTGGCATCACAGTTTTGACACTTTTTAAACCCGCTCTTCGGGGTAGTCTGTGTTGAATACAAAGACATTTTCTGATATTTCTCAAGGAAATACTGAAGCGCGCCATAGTTCTCGAAGCGTAAGCCTACGAGGAAAAACAGAACTGAAGCCAACGGGCACTGCGCATGCTCTATATACCTTTGATGACATCATCCTCGAGACGGAGGCCCTCGAGGGACATCGAGTCGATTGCATCAGCACACAGTGCCCTTTGCCGAAAATAAAATCTGAAGCAGCTGAAGCTGGATATTGGAGATATCAAAGATGAGCAATACGTGGGAGGACACAATCCATTTGAAATATTGAATACCAATCTGAAAGAAAATTTGTATTTGAAGAGAGCTACTTTATATTGAATGCCGAACTGAAAGAAAATTGCTATTTGAGTAAACCACAATATGTCGAATACTGAGCGAACCTTTTGAAGTCGAACAGATATATCAAATAGCACACTGCCAGCAAACCGCTGTGTGAGCAGAGCTAAAGGCGTGTGAAGGATTGAACATTTGTTTGAGCACTATAACTACAAACGTGAGAAAGGTTGTTGGAACATTATAACTACGAAAGTGAGACTCACAAACATATGGCAAGCCAAGAACTGGTACAAAAAAGTATTACAAGGAACACCAGTGTGTAAAACAAAAACCCAAGGCAGAAGATCTTCTGAGGGGCCCAACTGCTCTGGGGAGACTTAGGTTGCGCAACCTGTACTGGGTGGACCATGGGGTCTGACAACTGCGCCTAAACTAAAGAGTCTTCTACTCTAAGAATTACAGACATCAAGAATCAAACCAAGGAAAGCCATAGGGATACTGGTTGCGTGATCTGTGAGGGGTTGACCGTGTGGTCTGACAACAGCATCTAGACAAGGAAACCCTGAAGTGGTGACAAGCAAAGAATAGTGTGAATGAGTCATAAAGAATTGTGAAACAATTGGTAAAGCAGCCAGAAGGTGGGTCAAGTAGACCTGTTGTTTTCTTTTGAACAATTAGCATATGAAATCGCCTTGAGTGCCATGTTGAAGTCTTGCGGACTGGAACTCTTAGATTCAGAGAACTGCGTGACATATGAACTTGGGGAAGGGAATCCCAAGACCTCCTTTTTGTGTGAACTGTGCTATATTTTAACTTAGGGAAGAGAATTTCAGAACCTGATGTAACACTATTGAAGTAAACATATATTGGAACTGTATTGAACATGGAATAGGGAACCCAAGAAGATCTTAAGCTGAAAGCTGCTTAGACTTTAATTTTGTAACACTTATTTTGGTTAAGAAGATTCCCACACCATGTTTAGTTGTAGTTGTGCGGGATGTTGCCTCCCCACCTTTGTACTGATTTATTGGCCTCACCTCTGCTCCTCCTGTTCCAAATCACAATGGCTCCCCCTTAACTCCTTTCGAATCCCAGGTACCCAGTAATGTCGTGAATGGGGCACCGCTCTTGAGTCTGAATTTCAGGGATTGTTTTTTTCTCTGCTGGTATGTGTGCTTGTAATTCAAATAGGACACCCATTTTAGGGTGAGGCCTGTAGTATGCTAATTCCTCTTGTTGCTGTTTGGCATCACAAACCCTTATGCTCTAGTCTTGTGAATTTATCCTTCAAAGGGCGCATCCCGACCATTTCCCAACAGCTCACATTCCGTTCCTACCGCGCGCAGCTCTGCAGCTGGATATAAATACCATTTTTTTAACTGATTGTGTCCTCCCACGTATTCCTCATTTTATGATATCTTTGTTTCCAGCTTCAGATGCGTCATAAATTCTTTCTCTCGGCAGAGGGCGCTGTGCGTCGAGACGGTCGACTCAATGTTCCTCGAAGGCCTCCATTTCGGCTGCATAATCATAGAGTATAAATACCACGTGCAGTGCATGTTGGCTTCATTTCCGTTTTCCTGCAAATGCGATTGCTTCGAGAATTACCGCGTGCTTCATTTTTCAACGAAAACGTTTCGAGATGGCGTCATCTTCGACTCTTACTACTCCAAAGACGGGCTTCAAAAAGTGCCTAGATTGTGGTGCCAAAATGTCCATCACAGACCCGCATAAAATATGCATCTGGAGCCTGTGCGTCGAGCATAAGACCGCTGACTGTTGATCCTGTCAGTCGATGACAGGTAAGGCCGTAAAGGACCAAAAAGCTAAACTGTCAGTGGTTAGTATTGTCCGCAAATCCCTGTCAAATCCTTCGAAATTTGGGTCATCCCACGAGTTGAGAGATTCATCTCCTCATAAAAAAAGGTTGGAAAAACCATCCCACTCGAGGAGCACACACTCCTCTGCATCATCAAAAAAGAAAAAATAATAAAAGAAAAAAAGAAAAAAGAAAAAATCAAAGAGAAGGCATAGATCATCCTCTTCTTCTTCTTTGTCTTCCTCAGATGAAAGGAGCGCAGTCTGCACGACTAAATCCTCCTCCAATGATGAGATTTAGAAATAAAAGGTGTAAAATCGTTGAGGAACAGGACTGTCCTCCTCGAAACATAAGAAAAGTGGCCATGCTACGGTTGAGGACAAGCATGAAGCCAAGGCAAAACACTTTGTGCCCTTGAGCCCGGTTCATAAGGCTAAAACTACTAAATTGTCTTTAAGTATTCGATGAGGCGAGAAATCTTCGAAACCGTTGAGTCGAGAGTCGAGTGCCGCGAAAAACAAGTCCAAGGTCAAGTCATCAATACCATCAACGCCACTGACGTCGAGGCCATCAACGCTGATGCAAAAAACATTAAGGCAGACTGTGCATTCATCGATGCCTTTCCCACAAAAAAGTCAGGAAAAGGTTGGTAAACCTCTAACTAAAAAGGAGTTTTTCAGGTCCTTAACATCAATATATGAAACTTAAGATGATTCCCCTCCATGTTGTCTTCAATTGGATACCCCTGCTATTCATGCCACAACTGTCCCATAATGCTTAATTTCAGAAGAGACCAGGGTTAGAGAGCTACATGACACCTTACAGACAGCTAGTGGGGTAGACACCTCAACAGAGCTAGATTTTGGGAAACTGGACCCGGCTGATCATGCAGATGCATCATACAAAAGCCTAATGACCAGAGTGGTAGAATTCCTAGGATGGAGTAGACCAACTCCTTCATTTGATCAAGATGACTTTACGGATTATTATACAAAGGTCCTAAATATGACCCTATAATACCATTTCATGTGGCACTCCAAAAAAGGGTTGCAGCAAACTGGGAGGCTCCAGAGTCCTGCCCTGCAGTAAATACAAATCTGACAAAAAGATACAGGCCATCTAGTAGCAACCCTGGCTACCTGTCAATACATCCGACTCTGGAAAGTCTAGTAGTGCAAGCAGATATATCTTCCTCTAAGCAAGCTGGATACCCAACCATACACCCTGATAGGGATGATAAACACGTTGACTCATGGGCAAAGAAAGTCTTTTCTGCTAGCAGCATGGCTTTAAAGTCTGATCATTCTGTGCCCTTGCAAAATTCCTATTTACCCTGTGTGACTGCATAGTGTTGGCGGGTGATCACATCCCTGAAGGTGAGGAAAGAGATGGCTCCATGAACCTGATGGGGGATGGCAAAGAGGATATGTGTGAGTCTCTGCAATCAGGTTTGGTCTCTGCAGACAGCATCAGCAGGGCCATGGCGGCACGCACTGTCATACGCAGATTTGCATGGTTGAGGAAGTCAGGATTTGCACCTGGTGTACAATCTAGACTCCTTAAAGTGCCCTTTGATGGCTCCAATTTATTTGGTAATAAGGCTGACGAAAGCCTTGCAGACCTGAAAGGCAGCAGCCAAGACCCTATGCTCCGCCATCAGGCAGTCACAGCCTTTTCACCAGAGCGGATTTTCTCGGAGGGGTATGTCTTTTCACTACTACTCCTCCGTTGGGAGAGCAAGAGGACAGGCTGGTCAAAGAGGACAGAGAAAATTCCCTTGTGGTGGATGAGGGAGAGGTGCAAAGCCTGCCCAAGCAGCTGCGTCTTTGCCATCAGCTGCTGCTTCAGCCCTCTCAAAACCACTCTGAGGTCTTGACTCACGACACCCCATTGGGAAGCAGACTGTCACAGCATCTGAAAGAATCGCAAGGTATTACTTCGGATGCATGGACACTGGAAACAGTAGCAGGGTTACTGCCTCCCCTTTTATACAGAGACCTCGGGATCATCCACCGGGAAGCCATTCGTTAAATGTTCTAGATCCATTCCTGTTGCAGGAAATGTTGACTCTGCTAGAGAAAGGTGCTATAGAACCAGTACCTGTGATGGAGAGGCACAGATGATTGTATTCCCTCTGTTTCCTAATCCCCAGGAAGCACGGAGGACTGAGACCAATTTTGGACTTGAGATATTTGAACAAGTTCCTCAGGATGGACAAGTTCAAGATGGTCACACTTTCTCAGATCCTTTAGGTCCTCCAGATCCAGGATTGGATGGTATCATTGGACCGTCAGGTTGCTTACTTTCATGTGCCAATCTATGACAAGCACAGGAACTACCTGAGGTTTGCCATTGGCAGTATTCATTATCAGTTTTGAGTTCTGCCATCTGGGCTGACCTCCGCCCGAGGGTTTTCACCAAGTTAATGGTGGTGGTGGCAGCGAGTCTCAGGTGAGGGGGTTATCCACGGCTAGCCCTACCTGGACGATTGCACGTTCACCCGAACAAGCCCAGGAACATCTCAGTATCACCTGCCACTCCCTCCACAGACTGGCTTCTCCCTCAATTACAAGAAGTCCCACAGGATACTGTCTCAGAGACTCCAGTCATTGGAGCGCTCCTGGATGCATCCTTGGGAAAAGCCTCGCCACCCGATGTGAGGGCTCAACACATTTTGCAGATGGTCACCAAGTTTCAGAATGCCCAGCGTCTTCCGGCCTCATAGAATCCTGCATTTTCCTGGTGCCAGAGGCTCACCTGAGAATGATATCCCTTCAATGTGCTCTGAGGTCTCAATGGTCCCAATTCTCAGGCAGGATGTCAGATGATATTCAGGTTCCGAGCAGCATCTCACAGGACCTTTGGTGGTGGGCCTGCAAGGACAACATGCTGAAAGGAGAACCTTTTTGGCAGCCATGGCTGCTGATAACAGTAGTGGCGGACGCCTCACTCACGGGGTAGGGAGGCCACACCAATGATGTGACAATCAGCCGCCGTTGTTCTCCATCAAGTCCAAACTATACATCAATCTTTTGGAGATGAGGGCAATCAGACTAGCGCAGAAGGCCTTTCTTCCCTCTGTACGAGGAAAGAATGTCCTGATAATGAAGGACAACACAGTGGCCATGTACTACCTCAACAAGAAAGGATGCGTAGGGTCACTACCACTGTGCAGAGAGGCAATGCGGCTCTGGTTTTGGGAAATTCAAGAAGGAATCTCCCTATCCGCAGTTCACCTAGCCCGAGAGGAGAACATGGTGGCGGACGCTCTGAGCAGGCAGAGCACAGTCGCCCACGAGTGGGAACTAACTCAAGAAGTCCTTCAAGAGATCTTCACTCTTTGAGGAACCCCTCAAGTGGATCTGTTTGTGACCAGAATCAACCGGAAGTGCGAACTGAACTGCTCCAGGGAGTTTCCCACTAGAGGAGCTCTAGGAGCCACGTTCATAGTGGACTGGGAATTCCCACTCCTGTACGCATTTCCTCCAGTCCCTGTCATTCCTCAGGTGATCAGGAGGTTGAGAAAGGAGGTACCCGAACCTTCTGGACATGTCCATCTGCCCTCCAATACGTCTTCCACAAAGAGAGGAACTTCTCTCGCGAGAGGAGGGTTGGGTTCTCCATCCAGAGGTCAAGACACTCAGCCTTCACTAATGGTTTCTGAGAGGCTGAGATACAAGGATTGTGACCTTCTGGATGACGTAATGGAGGTTTTGCTTTCAGCCAGAAGGTCAGTAACAAAGTCCTTATACCGCTGCCGTTGGAAGTCCTGCAGGTGGTGTAGGGAGAAAGAAAGATGTGGACCCTTTTCAATGCGTTTCTACTGCATTTGGTAAATCTGGGGCTACAGATTGGAACAATCAAGGGTTGTCTAGCAGCGCTTTCCCTATTCAAGCGCACCTCTGAGGAGACATCCTACTTCAAAATACTCTTAATAACTACATTTCTTAAAGGATTCAAAAATGTGTTTCCTCCTACACCATTCCAAATCCCAACTTGGGACCTTAATTTGGTTCAAAAGCTTTTGACGTGTGCTCCTTTCAAGCCACTCTATTCCTGCCCTTTAAGGTTGCTAACTTACAAGACTATTTTGTTAGTAGCGATACATCAACCCGCAGGGTGAGTGAGTTGGAGGCCTTATCCTGTAAACCTCTTTTTGCCACCTTTTACAAGGATAAGGTTTTCCTTAAGGTCAAACCCACTTTTCTAGCCAAAATGCATCAGATTACCATTTAGCACAGCAAATTGTGCTTCTGGCCGTCCATCCTCCACCTCATCCTGGCATTGAAGAGGAACGATTTCATAGTCTCGATCCAAGGAGAGCTCTAAGCTTTTAAGTTTCAAGAATGGCAAAGTTGCGACAGCACAACCAGCTTTTCATTGGTTATACAGGACACAAACTAGGACTGTCAGTTACCAAACAAACTCTATCGATATGGCTCATACTGGCTATTTCCGAGTGCTGCAGGTTAGCTGGGAAAGATCCCCCAAAAGTCTTAGGGGCTCAATACACTAGGGGCATGGCAACTTCCTCTGCCCTTCAGAGGGGAGTTCCAATAAAAGATAACTGCGAGGCAGCTACCTGGTCCACCATCCACATGTTTACAAAACATTATTGTTTATACGCCTCTAACAATGAGTTAAGATTTGGAATGGCAGTTCTATGCTGCATTGTTGACTAATTTTAACTCTCAAATACTTCCTCCTTCCTCCAAAAGAACCCAATTCTACTTTGGAAGTCTATCACAGATGAGGAATTCTTGGGAGGACACAATCCATTCGAAGAACAAGTTACTTACCCCTGATAATGTTTTTTCGACTGGATGTTCCTCCCACGAATTTCCAAGCTTTAGACTCTGCGCTCTTTTAAGGTCTGATAAATTAAAGGCCCTTGACAATGGCAGTAATTCTGCATATGGGTTGCATAAAACCAGAACTGAAGCCAACGGCCACTGCGTGTGGTATATGTACTCGACGATGATGTCAGCTGAGATGGAAGCCCTCGAGGGACATCGAGCCGACCGTCTCAATGCACAGCACCTCTGTCCAGAGAAACATTTTCCAATGCAGCTGAAGCAGGAAACAAAGATATAATAAGATGAGGAATACGTGGGAGGAATATCCAGTCGAAAGAACGTTACATGGGGTAAGTAACTTGTTCATCTGTGTACCTCAGTGCATCTGACCTCGACTGGTCTCCTGGGGAACAGACAAAGGGATTTGATTTTTGCAAACTAGCCTATACAGGCCTGAATACTATTTTGTTTGCTCTGGAATGGGTCTTAGCATCCTATATGGCGATACTCGAGTCATGTTCATTCTCTCACCTCGTCTCTATCCTAATAACCTTCTGACTCATTGTTCCACCCGATTCAAGTCATTTCACACATCTCTCCGCATTCCCTAACTGTGAGTACTGGAACTATACATCGGGTCTATAATGCTGCCCTATATATAACCTCTGCAACTGCATTTGTTGCTCTTTCTGTGGTGCTATATGTGGTATCTAATATGTGTCAGACCTAACTAAAACACCACATGCACTGTCTGATGTGCAACTCTCAGTCTGCTTTCACGATAAAACGTATTAATAGAGTTTACTCAGCCTGATCCTTTTTGCCTGGCTAGGACGCTGTACGTGCATCCCAACAGGATCCTCCATATGTAAATTATATTTTCAATTCAAGGTAGAGTTTTGAGGTAATGTATGTGCCACAACATACAGATAAACATGATAATAGAAACAAGAAATTTAAAAATATTTGAAAACAATTATCATGATAAAAACACATAATAAAACAGGGAGAGAATAACTCACAGCCCTGAATGACAATCTATCCTGAACCCCTTCGCGTAAAAAATCTAAATTCACCCTGTTGAACAAACACGTACATGTACGGTCCACCTGGCAAGATGATTTCCACTAACACTTTGTTCTCACCAACAAGGCTTGTGGATGTATTTGGCGACATTACCAACAATCAACCAATGCTGGTTATTAGCCAAACAAGACAGACATTGCATCCAAAACAGTTATTACTCCTGCTGCTCTCAGGATTGGCTTGTGTTAACTTGCTTGTGAAGCCTACTAACTCGTTCTAGTAAACTTTACTGCTCTCACGCATTGCACAGTAATCATGCCGTCTTGGTGAAAAAGAAACTACAACCCCCAGCCTTATTGTAGTTCTTTGTGTCTTTTTAGACATTGTCAGGGACCTCAGCCCCGGCGTGTCTAAGCCGGTTTGTGCCGGTGTACTTAAATAGCGAGATGATCATGGGGAACTAGCTTTTTCTCCTCCTTGTGAAATGTATATGGTCTTGTTTGTTTTACTGTGCTTAGATTAATTTTATTTTCACCTCACTAATTGTATGCAGTTACGTTGTTGGAAATATTAGATTTTAGCACATTTTTGCAGAAACTGCAGAAATAACAGAAACGGAATTTGAATTGTTTTGTAAGGGACACCCTCTGTTAACTTGCCTGTGAAGCCTACTAACTCATTCTAGTGAACTTTACTGCTCTCACGCATTGCATGGTATTTATGCTGTTTTGGTGACAAAAGAAACGACAACTCCTAGTCTTATTGTAGTTCTTTGTGTCTTTTTAGAGGTTGTCAGGTGCACCAGCGCTGGCACGTCTAAGCTGGTTTGTGCCGGTTCGTGTTACGGTGAGTGGCACAGTTCGCCTCTTTGCTACTTTCTGTTTGCTACAGCAATATCCACGTGCTGTGAGCTACTGGCTGTGATTCACAGGAATCGTAGAGCCAAGCTATTGCTCATGTCTGGGGAAATTATTCACGTTACAGAAATACTGGGTGGTGAGACATCGAATCATATGCCCATCACGTCCATGCCAGAGATCACTAAACACCCCTACTTGAAAGTCACAAGGACACGAGTACTGTAGATACTAATGTCCCTTTAGACACTGTGACTGAACACAGCAAGTGCACGGATATAGCGCATACTATTCCATCAGTACCACACCAATTAAAATGCACTCTACTAAATACACGGTCGCTGGTGCGACATGCAGCTGAAATAGCTGATTACATTATGGAATCCAATCTTGACTTATTAGCCATTAACGGGACATGGCTCCATGAGGCTGCCCATCATGCACTGCAATTGGCCATCCCTTTTGGCTATTCATCTCTTCATAACGATCGTCTGGAGAATAGAGGGGGGGAGTGGCCCTAATCTTAAACACAATCTTAATTTTCATATATCAGATATACCACATCTTGATCGAGCTAATTTGGATTCTGTTAGTACATTTAGCTTATTGCTATTATATAGACCTCCCATAATGATGCCAAAATTCAAGGAACAACTCCTTGCCTTTGTGGGCAACATCTCTAAATATCAATCGCCCCTCCTTGTACTTGGTGATTTTAATTTATGGGCCAATGATCCCCTGGACTATGATGCAGTACTGCTACTGCAAACACTTCAATCTGTGGGATTTACCCAGCATGTCAACCTTCCCACTCATAAATGTGGTAACACTTTAGACTGGATCTTATCAAAAAATCGGTTGTCTCCCGTTCTAGTCCATGATTGTATTTGGTCAGATCATTCCTCGTTATCCTTCGAGATTTACTTCTCTCGTCTTGTCATTAGAAACTCCTAATTAGATAAACAGTATTCTCTGATTAGGAATTTAATTCTCTGACTAGGAATTTAAGAAATGTAACGCTTGAAGCATTTGAGGCTACCTTTACTCGACTCCTACTCTCACTGAAGGATATTCCTTTAGAAATGTTCATCCATCTTTTTAGAACTGCCACTAATCAATCCCTTGATACACTTGCACCTCTGAAATCTAGCAAAACAAAATAACTCTATTGTACTAAACCCATGGTACACACCAGAAGTATTGAGTGCTAGACTTGCAAAACGTAAGGCCAACGTATCTGGCAAAAACATTCCTCAGATACCAATCATGCAGCTTATAAACTTGCAGCCAAACCCTTTAAGCTCACTGTCTCCAAAGCAAAAGAGTCCAAACTGAACGCCAGAATAGAACTAGCAAAATCCCGTCCTAAAGAACTGTTCAGTATTTTACAGGAACTAAAGAGGACTACAATTAAATCATTGATAACCATTGATAACGAAATAATGTCAGAATATTCATAACAGATTTATTCAGAAAACTCAAAAACATCAATAGCACATCGCTGACCAGGTGAAGAGAATACAGAACACAGAGGTTACTCCTCCCCCAGAAATACTATTGCTTCTCAAACTCCATTATTTACCTTTAAAGAGGTATCAGAGGAGGAGGTCATGGAGGTTTTACGAAAGTTAAAACCAACATCATGCAAGGGGGATATCGTTCCCGCCTCCATGCAAAACAATTGTACCTTGGGTCACCACATTTATTAATCGATCTTTCCAGGAAGCCTGTGTCCCTGATAATGTCATAGAGGCATAGATCACACCATTGCCAAAAAAAGAAAACCTTGATCCCATGGATGTGGCTAATTACAGACCCATCACAAATGCTCCGTTTGTGTTAGAAAATGCTGGACAAAATAGCATATTATCAATATCAAAAGTTCATAGAGCAACAATATATTCTTGTATCAGAAAAATCTGTCTTTCGCCCCAATCATGGGACTGAGACTGCACTTTTAGATTTAAAATCCAACATTGCAAACATTATAGATAGCAGCAATATGGCATTACTTCTGTGGTCATATCATTCTGCTGCCGCGTTCGATCATTCTCTTTTAGGAGACAGACTATTTATTGTTGGCAATTGTAACTCCTCTGCTGCTTCCTGGTTTAAATCTTTTCTTGGACCAAGAACCGCAAACGTGGTTATGGAAAACGCTGAATCATGCAGAGCCCCTCTTCTATGTGGAGTTCCCCAAGGTTCTCCCTATCACCACTGCTTTTTAACATTTATTCTCGACCATTATGTGATCTTCTCTCCTCTCTAGGGATATTGTTCGCAAACTATGCGGATGACACCCAAGTTGTTTTTAAGCTCTCTGGATCTTACACGGAGGACTCTGAAAAAATGAATGAAGTCTTTTCAGCCATACAACCTTGGGTGGCCCTGAACTTGTTAGCCCTCAATAACTCAACAAAACAGAGTTGCTTATCTTCGGGACCCAACAGAAAATGAGAAAACTAGACCTACTATACAAACATGTTAAGATTGCTGCCAATAATATTGAAGTCTCTGATCATGTCAAAACACTGCATGTTTTGTTTTACTCCCACCTCTCATTTAAGAAGCATGTCACCTATCTTAAATCTTCTTGTGCCTACTATATCCACTTGCTGGGGCAGATTTGACCATATATTTCTGAGGCAAACTGAGCACTGATTGCTGCTGCCATCATCAACATCAAATTGGATTATTGCAACAGCCTGCAAGTGGGGACCTCCCAGAACAACATAAGAAAGCTGCAGGTCACGCAAAACGGCGCGGTACGGGCAGTATGTGGCTTGAAACGTCAAACATTAGCGTCTGAATCATGGAGGAAACTGCATTGGCTACCGGTGGAGCGATGGATTCAGTTTAAGGGCCTGCCCATGGTATTTAAGTGTCTTTAAGGCAATGTGCTTTCCTATCTGTCCTCTAGAATCAACAAGATCCCACTCAAACGTACCCTTTGTTCCAATAATACCCCCAGACTACATCAACCACGAGCACCCCAAAACAAATTGACATGGCTAACTTTGATGTTTGGGCACCAGCTCTATGGAACATGGCCCCATTGGACATCAGAGAATCTGTGTCAACTATCATCTTCAAAAAACATTTAAAGACATTTCGAAAAGGTTTTTGTGCTCCCACATATTCCTCATTTTATGATATTTCCATGTTCAGCTTCAGAGATTTTTTCCAGCAAAGGGCGCTGTGCGTCGATGTCAGTCGACTCGATGCCCCTCGGAGGCCTCCGTCTCAATGTCATTGATGGTACAAAGCATGCGCAGCGACCGTTGGCTTCAGTTCCGTTTTTCGGAGAATGTTATCGCTTCAAATACGGTACGCTTCGGTTCCATATCGAGAATCTTCGAATATATTGTTGAAAATGGCATCATCATCGTTGGTGTCTTCGACTCAGAGATCGGGGGTAAAGAAGTGCCAAGATTGTGGGGCTAAGATGTCCCTTACGGACCCCCATCGGGTGTGTCTGTGGTGCCTAAGTTCCTCTCACCCTACCTTCGACTGTAGTTCCTGCCTATCCATGGCGGCGATAGCCCTGAAAGAGCGAAGAGGAAAATGAGCGGCAGGTAGGTCAAAATCCCTTTCAACCCCGTCAAAAAAAGTGTCTTCAGACGAGTCACGAAATGTTTCCCCTTGTCGTAAAAAGACAAAGAGGTTAAGAACACGCAGTGGTTCTCACCACTCGTCATCCACACGACGATCGAGTAAAAGGCACCATAGGTCGCTGTCTTTGATGTCGAGTTCCTCCCTAGAACGGGTTAAATGCCAGACGAAATCGGCCTCTCCGGCTGAGTGTGAGAAGTTCAGAGTACAAATTATGCAAACTCATGAAAGCCATGCCCACGTCAAAAAACTCGACAAGAAAAAAGATAAGGGCAAAAACCGTGTGCCATCGGGCCCGGAAGGCAAAGAAAAATCTCCTCGAGAGCGGTCGAAAGATCCCTCGAGTCGAGACAAATCTTCCTCAAGGAAGAAGTCATCAACGCCATTGGCGCCAAAAGACTCCTTATCTGACTGTGACAGGTCGTCGATGCCAAAGGCGCTAGACAAGTCCTCGATGCTGAAAGCGTCAGACAAGTCCTCGACACCGAACGTTGATTGTGGCGAAACCCTCAATGTCGACTGTGACAAAGATTTCAGCACCGCCATCGATGCCATCGAGGATCACAGAAAAGATATATACACCTTGACCAAGAAAGAACTTTTTTGAGTCATTTTCTTCAATTTATCCGGAAGCAAAACATTCTACAGATGATTCACAACCTTTTGGTCTCCAATATGGAACACCTGGGATCCCTGAGTCTTTCATCTCAGAGGAATCAAGGCTAAAAAACATACAGCAGTCCCTGCAGAATGCAAGTGGACTGGATAGATCCACTGAATTAGAGTTTGGGAGACTAGACCCTACTTAAGGGTCTTATAGACAGTTAATGTCCAGTGTGGTAGAATATATGGGGTGGAAAAGACCAACACCAATATACAAACACAATGATCTAACTGACATCCTAGATAAGGGACTCCAGGAGGACCCTATTCTTCCTTTTCATGTGGCATTGTAAAGGAGAGTGAGTTCAAATTGGGAGACACCAGAATTGATTCCGGCTGTAAATACAAAATTGACATCTAAATACAGGGCGTCCAGTAGTGACGTCAGTTACTTGATAAAGCATCCCACTCCTGAACGTTTAGTGGCACAAGCTGCCACATCAACCTCGAAACAGAATGCATACCCGAATATTCCCCCAGACAGAGGTGACAAGCGTTACGACGCTTGGGCCAAGAAGGCCTTTTCTCTGCGGGAAGTATGGCTCTAAAATCATCAAACGCTACGTGCACATTGGCCAGATTCACTCACACTGTTTGGGAATGATGTAGCAATGGCTGTTGATCATATCCCCCAAAGGGAGGAAAGGGACCGATTTTTAAATCTAGTCAAGGTTGGGAAAGATGCAATGTACAAATCCCTCCAGACAGGTCTCAACACGGATGACAGCATCAGCAGGTCCATGGCGGCTAGTACAGTTATGAGCAGATTTGCCTGGTTAAGAAAGTCTGGTTTTGCTCCAGATGTGCAGTCTAGATTGCTTAACATGCCCTTTGATGGTGCACATTTATTTGGTAGCAAGGCTGATGAGAGCCTAGAGAAATTACAGACCTCTAAAGCAGCATCAAAGTTGCTTGGTGCTGCTATTAGACAGCCACAAAATCTACCCATCGGCACACCTTGGAGGGGTAGGTCCTTTCGCTTTTACTCCTCAGTTGGAAGGGGGAGAGGACTGTCCAATCAAAGAGGTCAGAAAAGATTTCCCTGTGGTGGACGAGGAAGAGGTACTAGAACCGCCCAGGCAGCGGCCGATTTGCCTTCTGCAACTGCTCCAGGCACCTCTGAACCTCTCTGAGGTCTTAGTTCACAAGACCCCAGTGGGAGGCAGACTGTCGCTGCATCTGAAAAAGAGTGGCAGAGCATTACTTCAGATGCATGGGCATTGGAAACAGTTGCCCAGGGTTACTGCCTTTCCTTTCTAAAAAAGCCTCAGAGTGATCAACCGGGGAACAGCTCTTTCAAATTTCCAGATCCGCTCCTTATGCAGGAAAAATTAACCCTGCTAGAGCAAGGTGCTATAGAACCAGTACCTGTAGCGGAGAGGAAAAAGGGTTGATACTCCCCGTACTTTCTAATTCAAAAAAGGACGGAGTATTGAGACCCATCTTGGACTTAAGAGACTTGAACAAGTTCCTCAGGAAGGACAATTCCAAGATGGTTACCCTTTCTCAGACCTTCCAGCATCAGGACTGGATGGTATCATTGGATCTACAGGATGCTTACTTTCATGTGCCAATCCATCACAAGCACAGAAGGTACCCGTGGTTGGCCGTTGGCGGTTCTCATGATCATTTTCGAGTTCTGCCATTTGGGCTGTCCTCCGCCCGAGGGTTTTCTCCAAGTTAATGGCGGTGGTGGCAGTGAGTCTCAGGAGAGGGGGGATTCACGTCTACCCATACCTGGATGATTGGCTGATCAGGGCACGTTCTCCCAAACAGGCCCTGGAACATCTCAGCTCCACCTGTCACTCCCTTCACAGACTGGGATTCTCCCTCAACTTCAAGAAGTCTCACACGATACCATCTCAAAAGCTCATATTCATTGGAGCAGTCCTAGGTGCACCCCTGGGAAAAGCTTTGCCACCAGAGGTGAGGGCTCAGGACATTCTGTCACCAAATTCCGAAATGCCCAGTGTCTCACGGCCTTCGACTTTCTGAGGTTGCTCGGCCTCATGGCATCCTGCATTTTTCTGGTGCCAAAGGCGCGCCTGAGAAAGATATCTCTCCAGTGGGCTCTCAGGACTCAATGGTCCCACTTCTCAGTCAGGATGTCAGATCTCCTTCAGGTCCCAAACAGAGTCGCTCAGGATCTCCTGTGGTGGGCCTGCGTGGACAGCATTTTGAAAGGAGAACCTTTTTGGCAACCATGGCCGGAGATAAAGGTAGTAACAGGCGCCTCACTCACAGGATGGGGAGCGCATACCAACAGCCTGACAATCAGCGGTTGATTGTCTCCTTCAGAGTCCAAACTACATATCAACTTGTTGTAGCTGAGGGCAATCAGACTAGCGCTGAAGGCCTTTCTGCCCTCTGTGTGGGGGAAGAACGTCCTGATAATGACGAACAACACGGTGGCCATGTACTACCTCAACAAGAGAGGAGGTGTAGGGTCACTACCACTGTGCTGCAGAGAGGCAATGCTGCTCTGGTTCTGGACAATTCAAGAAGGAATCTCCCCATCGGCAGTTCACCTAGCCAGAGAGGAGAACACGACAGTGGACACTCTGAGCAGGCAGAGCACAGTCTCCAATGAGTGGGTACTAGCTCAGGAAGTCCTTCAAGAGATCTTCACCCTTTGGGGAACCCCTAAAATGGATCTGTTCCCGACCAGTGTCAACCGGAAGTGCGAACGATACTGCTGAAGGGAATTTCCCCTAAGAGGAGCTCTAGGAGATGCGTTCCTAGCAGACTGGGAGTTTCCACTTCTGTACGCATTTCTTCCAATCCCCGTCATTCCTCAAGTCATCAGGAGGTTGAGAAAGTTTGGGTAATCCATGATCCTAATTGGTCGGGATTGGGCCAGGAGGACGTGGTACCTGGACCTTCAAGACATGTCCATCTGCCCTCCAATACGTCTGCCACAAAGAGAGGATCTTCTCTTGAGAGGGGAGAGCCGGGTTCTCTATCCAGAGGTCAAGACTCTCAACCTTCATGCATGGTTTCTAAGAGGTTGAGATACAAGGATTGGGACCTACCAGAAGATGTAATGGAGATTTTGCTTTCAGCCAGAAGGCCAGAAACAAAGTCCTTGTACCGCTGCCGTTGGAACAAATTCTGCAGCTTGTGTAGGGATGAGAATGAACATCTGTTTACATGCAGTACACCTATAGTGTTATAATTTTTATTACACCTGGCCAACTTGGGGCTCCAGGTTGGTACAATCAAGGGGTATTTTGCAGCACTCTCCATTTTAAGCACTCTTCTGAAGAGGTATCTTTCTTCAAGATTCTCCTTGCAATACAGTTCTTATATTTCCCCAGTCCCATTCCAAGTCCCAACTTGGGACCTCAACCTAGTATTGAGATTTCTAATGTGTGCTCCTTTTGAGCCTATCCATACCTGTCCTTTAAGGTTATTAACCTTGAAGACAATCCTTTTAGTGGCCATTACATCAGCCGAATGGTAAATGAACTTCAGGCCTTCCCTGCAAGCCTCCCTATACAATCTTCTATTCCTTAAGGTGAAAACAACCTTCTTGCCTAAGATTGTGAATGGGTTCCATTTAACTCAGAAGATAATTTTACCTTCATTTTATCCTCATCCTGTACAGGAAGAAGAGAGATTACACAGGCTTGACCCAAGGCGTGCACTGGCATTTTACATTTCCAAGATGTCTAAGATAAGACACGATGACCAATTTATTGTAGGTTACACAGGCCACAAGTTGGGTATGGCAATTTCAAAACAAATCATGTCAGAATGGATTATCTTGGGAACAACTGAATGCTACATATTAGCAGGAAAGGATCCTCCGCAGGGTCTTAGAGCTTATTCAACCAAGGGCATGGCTACCTCTTCTGCATTACAGCGGGGTGTCCCAATTGAGGATATTTGTGCGGCTGCCACATGGTCGTCCGTACACGCCTTTACCAAGCATTATAATCTGGACTCTTTCTCAAGCCGAGAAGGTTTATTTGGAAAGACAGTGCTACATTCTGTGCACACAGACCTATGAAGAAACTCCTAAATTATTGTGAGCCTGAAAATTCTGACTCCCTCCTCCAGGAATACTTACGGTGCTTTGGGAGTTTATCATAAAATGAGGAATATGTGGGAGGACACAATCCATTTGAAGAACAAGTTACTTACCCATGGTAATGTTCTTTCGACTGGATGTTACTCCCACATACGTATTCCTCATTGCTCCTCCCAACCTGCCCCGCAGTAGAATTTTGATGTGATTGCAGTCTTCGCTATTTCAGGAGAAGTAACTGTCTGGTGTGGGTTATCCTATACATGTTTTAAAACGGAACTGAAGCCAACGGTCGCTGTGCGCACTTTATACCATCGATGATGTCAACATCGAGACAGAGCACTCAGAGGGACATCCAGTCGACCAATATCGACGCACAGTGTCCTCTGGTGGACAAAATGTCTGAAGCAGCTGAAGCCGGATATGGAAATATAATAAGATGAGGAATACGTGGGAGGAACATCCAGTCGAAAGAACATTACCATGTGTAAGTAACTTGTTCTTCTGTTTGATAAAGGATTAGGTTGAACTCTCTGCTAGACTAGTGTGCCCTCCTCCTGATGACCTCTGTGTTTCTCGTTGTATGTCTTGGGAGCGATCTGAGACCTACGGGTGAGTGGCAATATATAACAACAATTGAGATGGATGCATGGACCTCATTGCTTTAAATTGTTTACAGAAAAGTCAAAAGTGTGGCACACCGTTTAAATATCAGAAGGACAAAATGGGCATATGTCTGTTTCTGCTCTCTTCCAGGATTTCGTGAAAGACAACACTCTCAGTATCCCAAACCGAAAAATCAAGGTACAAGGCACAGGCAGATGGGGGTTCCAAAAAAATACAGATGTTTCATATGCAAAATCATCTTACCGAGTCAGATAAGCAGGTCCCAATTTCAATTGCTTGCAGTTCTCTATCATAGTCCTTCTGCTATATACTGTTATTTCTTTCTTAACTCTACAAATAGCAGCTTTATTAATCAATGTGGTGTTTGTCCATAGCTCTTGTTCATTAAGGACCAACAAGGAATTCCGTACGTGTCTAACCCACATTAGACCCCTGCACCATCCAAATTAAACAAATCGGACAAAATCAACCCGATATTGGGACAATAATGGCATGGACCATACTCTCAGCCAACACAATAATAGTTTAATTTGAAGTTCAGTGTTAATTGGACACAAATCAAACTCCATGTGCATAGTGGCATTTGGTGTTGCCTGGTTAGTCAACTATATCCAGGACAGGAGCCTTTACATGGCCCTATATATCAGTACGTTAAGAGGCGGACATAGCCGCCTGCTTCATATACACAATCATTACTGGCGCAAATGCTCTTGTGACATGCCCATTAAAGAATTATCTGACTCCCCCACTGTATTTTTCTGGGTTTTCACAAGCCTTTATGATCTGGGAGGACCAGAGCCTGTTCTCATTGAACCTGACCCCCAGGTATCCGAAAAAGTTATCCCCTTTGTTACATCAAACAGCGGAGTGACCTCTCCTGCAAGTCCATAGCGAACCCTGGCTTTATTTTTGCAATATAGGGATTGTAAAATAGATAAAAGACTTGAGAGCATCCCTCCAGTTTGCAAAACTTGCCATAGTCTCTGGCGTTAAACCCCATTAAAGGGTGTCCTGAGGTCGATGAAAATAGTATGTAAGTTAGCTTTCCTCAGGATGGTATTTTCTGTATGATCAGGAACAGACAAAAACTTGATCCACCGTGCCCCTATCTTTTTGGACCCCGCCTGGATAGTATGGATGATATTATTTTCATCATCCCACTCGTCTATATGTTTTAAAATTACCTTTGCAAAAAATAACTCCTGTAGTATCAAGCAAAGAAATTGGACGGTAGTTGTCCGTGGATTCTCTCCAAGCCTTTGTATAGAATGGGATGATTTCAGCATTCCTCCCTGAGGAGTTGTCCGTGGATTCTCTCCAAGCCTTTGTATAGAATGGGATGATTTCAGCATTCCTCCCTGAGGAGTTGTCCGTGGATTCTCTCCAAGCCTTTGTATAGAATGGGATGATTTCAGCATTGCTCCCTGAGGAGCTGTCCGTGGATTCTCTCCAAGCCTTTGTATACAATGGGATGATTTCAACATTGCTCCCTGAGGAGCTGTCCGTGGATTCTCTCCAAGCCTTTGTATAGAATGGGATGATTTCAGCATTCCTCCCTGAGGAGCTGTCCGTGGATTCTCTCCAAGCCTTTGTATAGAATGGTATGATTTCAGCATTGCTCCCTGAGGAGTTGTCTGTGGATTCTCTCCAAGCCTTTGTATAGAATGGGATGATTTTAGCATTCCTCCCTGAGGAATTGTCCGTGGATTCTCTCCAAGCCCTTGTATACAATGGGATGATTTCAGCATTCCTCCCTGAGGAGTTGTCCGTGGATTCTCTCCAAGCCTTTGTATACAATGGGATGATTTCAGCATTCCTCCCATAGGAGTTGTCTGTGGATTCTCTCCAAGCCTTTGTATAGAATGGGATGATTTCAGCATTGCTCTCTGAGGAGTTGTCCGTAGATTCTCTCCAAGCCTTTGTATACAATGGGATGATTTCAGCATTGCTCCCTGAGGAGTTGTCCGTGGATTTTCTCCAAGCCTTTGTATACAATGGGATGATTTCACCATTCCTCCCTGAGGAGTTGTCCGTGGATTCTCTCCAAGCCTTTGTATAGAATGGGATGATTTCAGCATTTCTCCCTGAGGAGTTGTCCGTGGATTCTCTCCAAGCCTTTGTATACAATGGGATGATTTCAGCATTGCTCCCTGAGGAGTTGTCCGTGGTTTCTCTCCAAGCCTTTGTATAGAATGGGATGATTTCAGCATTGCTCCCTGAGGAGTTGTCAGTGGATTCTCTCCAAGCCTTTGTATAGAATGGGATGATTTCAGCATTGCTCCCTGAGGAGTTGTCCGTGGATTCTCTCCAAGCCTTTGTATAGAATGGGATGATTTCAGCATTCCTCCCTGAGGAGGTGTCCGTGGATTCTCTCCAAGCCTTTGTATAGAATGGGATGATTTCAGCATTCCTCCCTGAGGAGCTGTCCGTGGATTCTCTCCAAGCCTTTGTATAGAATGGGATGATTTCAGCATTGCTCCCTGAGGAGTTGTCCGTGGATTCTCTCCAAGCCTTTGTATAGAATGGGATGATTTCAGCATTCCTCTCTGAGGAGTTGTCCGTGGATTCTCTCCAAGCCCTTGTATACAATGGGATGATTTCAGCATTCCTCCCTGAGGAGTTGTCCGTGGATTCTCTCCAAGCCTTTGTATACAATGGGATGATTTCAGCATTGCTCCCTGAGGAGTTGTCCGTGGATTCTCTCCAAGCCTTTGTATAGAATGGGATGATTTCAGCATTGCTCCCTGAGGAGTTGTCCGTGGATTCTCTCCAAGCCTTTGTATAGAATGGGATGATTTCAGCATTCCTCCCTGAGGAGTTGTCCGTGGATTCTCTCCAAGCCTTTGTATAGAATGGGATGATTTCAGCATTGCTCCCTGAGGAGTTGTCCTCGGATTCTCTCCAAGCCTTTGTATAGAATGGGATGATTTCAGCATTGCTCCCTGATTTCATTATTGCTCCCTGAGGAGTTGTCCGTAGAATGGGATGATTTCCGCATTGCTCCCTGAGGAGTTGTCCGTGGATTCTCTCCGAGCCTTTGTATACAATGGGATGATTTCAGCATTCCTCCCTGAGGAGTTGTCCGTGGATTCTCTCCGAGCCTTTGTATACAATGGGATGATTTCAGTATTGCTCCCTGAGGAGTTGTCCGTGGATTCTCTCCGAGCCTTTGTATAGAATGGGATGATTTCAGCATTGCCTTTGTATAGAATGGGATGATTTCAGCATTCCTCCCTGAGGAGTTGTCCGTGGATTCTCTCCAAGCCTTTGTATGCAATGGGATGATTTCAGCATTGCTCCCTGAGGAGTTGTCCATGGATTCTCTCCAAGCCTTTGTATACAATGGGATGATTTCAGCATTCCTCCCTGAGGAGTTGTCCGTGGATTCTCTCCAAGCCTTTGTATAGAATGGGATGATTTCAGCATTGCTCCCTGAGGAGTTGTCCGTGGATTCTCTCCGAGCCTTTGTATAGAATGGGATGATTTCAACATTGCTCCCTGAGGAGTTGTCCGTGGATTCTCTCCGAGCCTTTGTATAGAATGGGATGATTTCAGCATTGCTCCCTGAGGAGTTGTCCGTGGATTCTCTCCGAGCCTTTGTATAGAATGGGATGATTTCAGCGTTGCTTTCTGAGGAGTTGCCCGTGGATTCTCTCCGAGCCTTTGTATAGAATGGGATGATTTCAGCATTGCTCCCTGAGGAGTTGTCCGTGGATTCTCTCCAAGCCTTTGTATAGAATGGGATGATTTCAGCATTGCTCCCTGAGGAGTTGTACGTGGATTCTCTCCAAGCCTTTGTATAGAATGGGATGATTTCAGCATTGCTCCCTGAGGAGTTGTCTGTGGATTCTCTCCAAGCCTTTGTATAGAATGGGATGATTTCAGCATTGCTCCCTGAGGAAGGGACTGTGTTCAGGTTGATGCATGCTGAAAAAAACTTTCCAAAGGATAGGGCCCCAAACGACTGGCTCATCAATAAAGAAGTCTGCATGAAATTTAAAAAATGTTGTAAAAGGTTTTCATATAACCAAATACAAATAAAAAATAAAATAAAATAAAGAAGTCTGCAGGCACTCTATGTGGGCCCGAGGCCTGTTCACGTTTTTGGGAGTTTATTGCATTTGCAACTTTCTCTATGTCAATGATAAGAGTATCCTCGCCCCTATGCCCCCCCAGCCTTTTCTCTCCTTGGGACCAGTCTGGGTCTAGACTAACCATTGTACTAGAAGACATGGGCAAAGTGGTTACACCACTCATCTGAAGTAATTCTACTTTGGAGCACCAAACCCTCATTATACCCAGCCCCAGAAACCAATTTCCACAATGCCTCGCTGTGCACCGTCTCATGGGCAGTAAACCAAACAATTCCACGCAGCCTTTACAAACTCATCTTTTTTCCATTTCAATCGTTTCCTATAGTGGGATCTACTAGCCCACAGATTCACCCTATCAACCGGCAGACAGCAGACAGAACGGTCTTCACACAGTGTTTGGCTTGGGCACATTCCTCATCATACCATTTAGATCTTATGAGTGCATGCTCCTTCACTATGGTTTGGTCACTTCTTACAAAGGGGAAAATGGACTCCACCAAGGTCTTACATTCCCCAAGAAGGTGGGCTTCTGAGACCCCATTGTTACAAATGGTTTCAGTGCATGGTTCAATTGCCTCATCTAGACCATTGTATCTTACATCAAAAAACTGGACCATTTAACAACTGTACGGGCTTGGCCCGCTACCGAAATTGTCTGGGTGAATCTTTGTTCACTTGCAACCCCAAGCATTGTGTAGAAATGTTTTAGTTTGTGGTTAGATGTGGGGAATGTCCAGTGTTGCTTCTTTAGCAGCAAAGACAAATATATATATATTTCACCTGTTAAAATGATCTAGCAGGGTTTCCCATTTGTGAAACAGCCCAGTAATTTAGTTACTACGTATGATATGATATGATGTGGCACGTGCATATCTGGGAGTGGGTTAGCCCATTGTGCTATTGTCTCGGTGTGCTGTGTCTATGTAAATCTGTTGTGGGGATTTGTCTGGTTATACTTATTGCAGGTGATCAATAAACCATTTTACAAGGTATTTTATACTGTGTTTGCTCTCCTCTTATTTGTTTCTTGTGGTGCGTGGCAATCATGAAATGGAGGCCATTGGTATGGCCCAACAGCAGTGGGGTTGCAAGCGTTTGTGAGGTACTCTAGGGTTTCTTTTGTTTGTTTTCCCCCCTCTATGAGGCGCACTTTGGTATGGCTCGAAAAAAAAGGACAACCTGAGCTGAGAGGGGAACTTTAATTAAGTGGGCGGACCCAGGGAGGGCGGAGTGGTGTCTGGTTGAAGGGTGATGGGATTGAGGAAACAGAGCGACCTCTCTAGGAGGGTGCAGGGGGAGAGTGTGCTCGAAGGAGGCAGTAAGAATGGGAAAGGGGGGTGGGAAGGCTGAAAAGAAGGGAGGGGTGGAGGAAGGGGAGAAAAGGGGGAGGACGCTGACTGTGAAGTCTACATCTGTGGAGGGGGGGAATGGGGGAAGTGAGGGGCATCATCGCAGCAGGTCTCCACAAAGGGATGATGGAGGGGGGACGGATCGGGGTATCTCAGGGTCGGGGACCCAGGAAAAGTGTAATTTGGAGGGGCTGGGGGCCTCAGGGAGCGGGTTGACTGGGGAGGAGCAGATGCAGTTTGACAGTGTGTGGAAGGTGGTGTTGAAGCCAAATAGCCGTGGGAAAACGTTTCAAGGGGAGAATCCGATGGTGATTGTTGGATGGATGAAAGAGGCTGTGGGGAATGTCACTCGGGTGCAAGTGGTGACTGGGGGTCGGTTGTTGGTGGAGGGAACGGGTGCTGATAGTAAGGCTAAGATACTGGAGGTGGGTTATCTGGGTAGGCGCACGGTGCAAGTGTTTGATCAGAGTGGTGTGTCGTGTAAGGGGGTGTTGTATGGGGTACCATTGACTGTGAATATGTCTGAGGTGGAGGAGCATCTGGCAGAGGTGGGGGTAGTGGAGGCGTGGAGGCTGGGGAGGAGAGATACACATGGGGATGTGGTGTCTACAACTGTGGCAGTGAGTTTTGCGAGAGCGGAGTGTCTGGAGGTGGTGGAGTTGGGATATCAGAGGTTTCGTGTGAAAGCTTATGTACCCTTGCCTTTGAGATGTCATAAGTGTCAGCAGTTTGGATATGTGGCGAGAGTATGCCGGAATGAGAGGCACTGTGGGAGGTGTGGTGGAGATCATGATATTAAAGAATGTAAGGTGGAAACTCCGGAGAAGTGTGTGAATTGTGGGGGGGGCACTCTACTGCGTTTAGGGGGTGTGAGAGTCAAAGGGTGGCGAGAGAGGTGGTGCAGGTGAGGGCAGCGGAAGGTTTATCTTATGCGGAGGCTGTGGCAAAGGTGAAACCGGTTCGAGTAGTGAGTGAGATGTGTAGGAGAGAGTCGGTGGTGGATGAGGCTGCGGGAAGGAAGGGAGTGGTGAGAGAGGTGAAAGGCGTAGAAATGGTGGTTGTCCCGAAAACTGAGTTTATGTGTTTTATAATAAATGTGCTGGAGCTGGTTCAGGGGAATTTGTCAGTCAGTGTGTCGAATCTTACGAAAGGAGTGGTGGAAGCAGGGAGGAGGTTTTTGAATGTTGTAGATGTGTCGAAAGAAGATGTGTTCAAGAAGGTTACTAAAGTGCGGAAACAGAGTGGGGTGTCGGCCTGAGAATTTTGCACTGGAATGCGAGGAGCTTGTTGAGGAATGGGCAGGAGTTGAAAGCGGTGTTGTGTGGGGAATTGAATGTTGATGTGGTTTGTATTCAGGAAACGTGGTTAAGGGGTGATCTGAGGTTTGTGATTCCGGGTTTTGAGTTGTTTCGTAAGGATAGGACGGAGGGGAGAGGAGGCGTGTAGCTCTGGCTGTTTGGAAGGGGTTGGTTGCAAGGGAGATTGTGGTAGATGGAGCAGTGGAGGCTATCGGGGCGGGGATTCGGGTAGGTGGATCAGAAGTCTTAGTGTTGAATTATTATAATCCGTGTGAGGTGGTGGAGGTGGATGTGCTGTCTGAAGTGATAAGGGGACATGTGGGATCTTGTGTTTTATGTGGTGATTTCAACAGTGCCAATACGTTGTGGGGCAGTGATCGGACGGATGCAAATGGGGAAATGTTGGAGGGTATGGCGGATGAATTGAGTCTGTTTTTGCTGAATGACGGTTCGGGCACACGATTGGATGTGAGGACTGGGAAGTTGTCGTGTTTGGATCTGACCTGGGTGTCTGCTGCGATTGCGGGTGAATGTGACTCGATGGTGCGTGAGGATGGGGATATGGGGAGTGATCACTCTGGCATTTTAGTGACTGTGAGGGGTGAGGTAGGGGTCAGATCCCGGATGCTTGGGAATCGGTTGAATTTTAGGAAGGCTGATTGGGAGTTGTATAAAAGATTGTGTCAGGAATTGATTGTTTCTCGGGATAGGGATGGGGGGGTGGATGAATGGAATGAGCATTTGGTGCAGGGAATGAGAGCGGCGTCGGTAGCGGCAGTTCCGGAGGTAGAGAAGGGGAAAGGGGGGAAGGTTGAGGTTCCTTGGTGGTCGGTGGAATGTTCACGGGCTGTGGCAGCGCGTAAGAAGGCGAGGGCCAGGGCGGTGAGAACGGGAATGTTGGAGGATTTGTTGGCATATAAGAAGGCGAAGGCGGTGGTGCAGAGGGTGATTAGGGAAAGAAAGCGCGGATATTGGAGGGGCTTTTGTGGGTCTCTGGGGAGTAATTCTGACGTGGGTGAGGTTTGGAAGCAGTTCAAGCGGATGTCAGGGTTGATGAAGCCGCAGGGTGGCATGTCTGTGTTGTTGAAAGGGGTGGAGGTGGTCAGTGAAGATGGGGAGAAGGCGAATTTGCTAGGGGAGCATTTTGCGGGAGTGCACAGTTCAGAGAACTTCCCGGAGGCAGTGAGACTAAGTATGGGAGTGATTGAGGAGGAGATGCGGGAGTTGTTGGCGAATGTTGGGCCTTGGGAAGAGCAGTATGAGGCTCTGTTTTCTATGGCGGAGTTGGATGGGGCGATTCGGAAGGACAAGTGGTGAAGTCCAGGGGTGGATGGGGTCATGTATGTATTTTTGGAGAAGTTGTCGGTGGAATGTAAGTTGGAGGTGTTAGCATTGTTCAATGAGATCTGAAAGAGTGGAGTTTTACTGAGGTTGTGGAAGAGAGCGATTGTGGTAGGGATTTTGAAGAGTGGCAAGGTCCCGACAGAGTGTAAGTCATATAGGCCGATTGCGCTGACTGTTGTGTTGTAGTTGAGCGCTTGGGGTTCTATATTTGGAGTCGAATGGGTGTCTGAGCGATTTTCAGAGTGGGTTCAGGAAGAATCGGTCAGTGGCAGATCCGTTAGTGAGGTTGGTGACTGGAGTGGAGGAGGCGTTGTGTGATGGGGAGATGGTGGGGGCGTTCTTTTTGGATTTGGAGAAGGTGTATGATATGGTGTGGAAGAATGGGTCGCTGGTGAGACTGTTGGAGATGGGTGTGAAGGGGAGGATGTTTCGGTGGATTAAGGCGTTTTTGGCTGACAGGACCTTTCAGGTGAGAGTGAGGGGGGTGTTGTCTGAGGTTTGGGAGATGGAGAATGGGACACCGCAGTCGAGTGTGATTAGTGCGATGCTGTTTAATGTGATGGTGGACGGGTTGATTCGAGCCTTGGAGGGTTTCGGGTGTGAGGTGGATTTCTTTGCAGATGATGGTGTGGTATGGGTAAGAGGGCAGAGTTTTTTGTTGGTGCAGAATCGGTTGCAAGCTGCGATAGTGCGTATGGAGGAGTGGTGTGGGAAATGGGGCTTTTCGATGTCTGTGGATAAAAGCGTGAGTATGGTTTTCTCAAGGAGAAGAGTGCAGCAAGGGTTGGACTTGGTTTTGAAAGGTGGGAGGGTGAAAAGCGTGGAAGAGTTTCGGTACTTGGGGTGATTTTGGATAGGAAGTTAAACTGGAATTTGCAGGTGAATGGAATGGTGGATAAGAGCAAATGGAGGTTGAATTTGTTGCAGGCGGTGACTGGGAAAGAGTGGGGTACTCAGCAGAAGTGTCTACGAATGTTGTATAAGGGGTTGATTTTGAGTGTGATGGATTTTGGATGTCAGGTGTCAGTGGGTTTCACGGCGATTCAGAAGTTGCGGTTGGACAGGGTTCAGGCAAGGGCATTGAGGGTGTGTTCGGGTGTGATGAGGTCCTCTCCAGCGAATGCGGTTCAGGTGCTTGTGGGGGAGATGCCGTTGGGGTTGAGGAGGGATGCGTTGAATATGAGATGGTGGGTGAAGTGCAGTGCGAAGAGTGTGGCTCATCCGGTGCGTGAATGTTTGAAGTATAATTGGAGGTTTGATTATTATAGATATCGGTGGAAGAGGAAGGTGGGCACTTTTGGGTTTCACATGTGGGAAAAGGGAGCGCAGTGGGGTGTGGGCGATTTGATGACTGTGACGGATACGGATTTGGAGAGATGGCCAAGGTGGATGATGGGGTCTCCAAAGGTGTGTTTGGAGTTAGCGAATGTGGTGTCGAAGAAGAGAGGATTGCAGGGCGAGATCAAAGCTTTGGGTCAGGCGTATGTGGCAAGAAAGGAAGGATGCAAGGTGTTTACGGATGGTTCGAAGGATCCTGTGTCCGGGAGAGTGGGCATGGCGTATTATCTGGAAAGCACTGGGGAGTATAAAGTGGGACGATTGACGAATGATGTGTCAATTTGTACGGCTGAGTTGGTGGCGATTGCATTGGCGATTGATAGGGTGTGTGAGTTGGGGTTAGAGAAGGTGGTGATATTTTTAGATTCATTGAGTGGGTTGCAGGCGATTGTGGCGGGGGATGGTGATAGGAAGGACGTGATTATGGACATCAGGAGGAAGATTGATCGGTGCGTGCACGGGGGAATGGATTTGGAGTTGGCGTGGGTCCCCAGTCACAGTGGCATTTTGGGTAATGAGTTAGTGGATCTGGCGGTGGGTGAGGGTATGAGAAGGGGAGCGGTTGATGTGAGATTACCTTTGAGTGTGGATGAGGTGAAGGCGGTGGTGGTGAGACGGGTCATGGATGAGTGGCAGGAGAGGTGGGTGAGTGGGGTGAAGGGCAGGTGGATGTTTGGTGTTCGTGGGAAAGTGTCGGTGAAGGTGGATGCAGGGAGTCTGGAATGGAGGAGGAGGGAGGAGGTGATGCTGAATCGGTTGAGGATAGGGCATTCGGGACTGAATGATTGTCTGTTTCAAGTGGGGAGGCGTGAGTCGAGGGATTGTGCGGTGTGTGGGGTGCCTGAGACTGTGGGACATTTTCTGCTTAGGTGTGAGAGACATGTTGAGAAGAGAGAATTGATGAGGGTTCGATTGTCTGCGCTGGGTGTGGCTGAGCTGAGTGGGAAGATTTTGCTGGGAGGTGACGTTGAGAGAGACAGGAGGAGGAATAGTGTGATGTTGGATTTTGTGAGGCAAACGGGGCGGTGGGAGGAGTTGTGAGTTTATGTAAGCTAAGTATTGATTGGTGGGTCTGGTGCACATCATCCTTTAGAATGAGGAAGCGCCTGCGTGGGTCCGCCCATGCATCCGATAATTAAGAAGAAGAAGAACATTAATTACGGGACTTGTTCCGCCTTTCCTGCCTGACCGCAGGCCAGGACATTACACCCTTCACGGTTCCCTTCTCACATGCTCGCATAGTTTTTATTTCTAGTACAGCTTGTTTGGTAAAAGTGCTGTGGTCCTGTGTAGTAGTTTATTTATTATATACACAACATACTCTGGGTCATGCAGCCTCCTCATAGTTCTTGTGTACGTCTATGGGCAGTACGGGTTGGAGCCGAATATGGCATGTGTCATATGCCAGTGACACGTGCCACTGCATGTCACCACTACAAGTGACACGTGCCACTGGCAGGTGTCATATGCCATGCCCCAAAAAAAGGTTTCACGTGCCACGGTAAGTCTGTCTCTTCGTTTTTCAAATTATAATCCTCCTTTTTAAAAATAAAAATATGAAATGCCAATTTTAATCCTTTTTTGTAAAAATAAAATTGAAAGTCTCCATGGAAGATTCAAACTCATGGCCTCGTGTTATGGGGCCTAGCTCCTTTAACCACTGCACCATTATGTCTCATGACATTACAGGTTCAAGTTCTACTTCTAATGTGAACTCTTACATGGTTCAAAGCTGCTCCTTTTCTTATTTTAAGTCACATCTTAAAACAAACTGCATGTGCAATTCTGAAAGCTTGTAGGATTGAAACAATTTACTGAAAGTATTTGCATCTTGTGCTTTTCTTGCATAATACTAAATGTAAAAAACTGTTCAATCCAAAACCTGTTACTGTGTAATGCTTTAAATATCAAACATGTATTGTGTACATGTTTTCCAAAACAGTATGGTTGCAATATTAAAGTGTGTGTGTTTGTACATTAATTCATGTGTTTCACACTTGACTGTACGAACTGTGATAAATACAGTACAACCATATCCTACTAATAATCTGTATAACTTATATATCAGAGTATATACAGGATCATGAAAACATAATTTACAAATGTTGCTAAATCTTCAGATTTAGGGCCCAATTCATAGAATCCAGCGCAGAAGCAGCACAAGTGCTGCACGCCGAGAAGGTGCATGTGCCATGCGTGCACCAGCTGTGGCACGCGTATTCATTTATTTTCTGAGGCATCAGTAACCGTGGCGCAGAGAACATCAAGTACCGCCAGCAACGCCCCCAACACAACCCCATGCGCAGGCAAAAGCCAGTGAAATGCCCAATACGGCGCAACTCCCCGCACCATCCGTGACCCAGCACACATCCCCCCATTGTAATTGCGTGAAAAATCAGAGCGTAACCCGCTCGCACCAGCCAAATCACGTGAAAAGGCCCATGCGTACCCCGTCTGCACCCCAGCAAAATCGCGTACCCCGCTCGCACCAGCTAAATCGTGTGGGAAGGCCCACGCGCACCCCATCTACACCCCAGCAAAATCATGCACCCCACTCGCGAAATCGCGTGGGAAGGCCCACGTGTACCCTGTCCGTGCCCCAGCGAAATCGCGTACCCCTTTCGCACCAGCCAAATCACATGGGAAGGCCCGCGTGTACCCTGTGATACATGCACAACTCCCCTGGAAGCAGACGCCTCCTCAAAGGACAGCCAGACCCCAGCAGTGGATCATAACCCGCAGGCAACCCATACCACATGGTCCCCCCATCACCCGTGACCACACCCCGCAGGCAGCCTACACCAAATGGGATCTCCACCATCACCCATGAACATACCCTGCAGGCAGCCCACACCACATGGCCACCCCATCACCTGTGACCACACCCTGCAGGCAGCCCACACCACATGGGACCCCCACCATCACCCGTGACCATACCCCGCAGGCAGCCCACACCACATGGGACCCCCACCATCACCTGTGAACATACCCCGCAGGCAGCCCACACCACATGGGACCCCCACCATCACCCGTGAACATACTCCGCAGGCAGCCCACACCACATGGCTCCCCCATCACCCGTGACCACACCCTGCAGGCAGCCCACACCACATGGGAACCACACCATCACCCATGACTATAACCCGCAGGCAGTCCACACTACATGGGACCCACACCAGCACCAGTGAACATACCCCGCAGGCAGCCGACACCACATGGGACACCACCATCACCCGTGAACATACCCCGCAGGCAGCCCACACCACATGGGCACCCCATCACCCGTGACCATACCCTGCAGGCAGGCCCCGCCTCATGTCCCCACCTGTGACGGCAACCTGCAGGCGGGCCCCACCCCATGTCCCCACCCCCACCAGTGACGGCAACCTGCAGGCAGGACCCGCCTCATGTTCCCACCCCCCAACAGAGACGGCAACCATCAGGCAGGCCCCGCCACATGTCCCCACCAGTGACAGTAACCTGCAGGCAGGCCCCGCCTCATGTCCCCACCCCCCACCAGTGACGGCAACCTGCAGGCAGGCCCCGCTTCATGTCCCCAACCCCCACCAGTGACGGCAACCTGCAGGCAGGCCCTGCCACATGTCCCCGCCCCCCACTCCAAAACACATTGGACCAACATATAATCACGCAGCACATGCCACCTAAAATGCCACTACACGCTGCATCCCCCTGGTGCACCTCAACACCCATCCATTAGTCATGTGAATCCTAACATCACACATGCATGCATGTGCACACACATGAGCAACATTGGTGAACAGCAGGGACACGCAAATGTGTTTAGGAGGAGTGAAACATGCACTAAACCGTTGAGACCAGATACCACTTCGATTTCAATTTCAAAAAATCATATTAAAAAACATATATCTAAGTCACACACAGTAAAAACAACAAATTAAACATGCATGAACGAAATAAAAAATCAAAATAAAGTGAAAACCAAAATCAATGTGATGTAAAAAATGAAAGAGTCAAAAATGTGGTCCTTGTCCATTAATGTGTGTGCAAATGACATCACATATCACGTGAAAACTATTCCAAATTAAAATCCCAATATTTACAAAGATCCAGGGTCCATGGTCCCAAAACATGTAGAAAAATCCTAAAAATACAATACAAAAATAACTATATACAAGATGCGGAGCAAAGTCCAGGAACTCCAAATAAAAAGAAAAAAACAAATGAAACCTACTCCTAAAGAACTATATACAAAGGCAGCAGGCTAGTCCATCTCCTCACCATGCTCTCTCATAGTCTCCGCCAGGGCGTCATCGAACACTGCGTCCACTTTCAGTAGGCGGGCCTCGGCTTCCCCCTTGAGGGATTGCAGGGACTCCTTCATGCTCCTCTCGAACTCCCTGCGAGTCTCCTCGAGGACCTCCGCCCGCCTCTCTGCCCGACGCAGTGAATTCTCCGCCCTGGCCAAGGTGAGTTGCGCCTCCTGTGCCCGCTGCCGCTCTTCCCTGTTTTGGCGGTCCAAACACTCCAACACGGAAGACATCCTTGTCGTAAGGTCCACGTTTGTCTCCTGCCCGATGGCCGATACCTGCCCCTCTGATGCGGAACGCCCTGACTCCTGTTGCCTCCTTTCTTGAGCCTGCTGCTGCCAAAATGCCCAGTGCCTGCACCACAAGGACAGCATCCGGGATGATGTCACAATCCGGGGCTGTCATGCACGTGCACTCCTTCTTCGTGCCTGCACTTCCTCCCTTGCCATAGCTCCTGTCGCTGCAGTGACAACCTCTGCTGATCCTCCTTCGACTACTGACTGTGGCAGGGATGTGATCTCCACCAGACTGACCGCCGGGGTTGGGACAGGTACACAGGGGGCCCTAGTGGTATCTGGGCCGGAAGACGGCATGGAGGACGACTGGCGCACAGAGGATTAAAAGGAAGAGGGGGTTGCAGCAGTGGCCAGCACATGTACCAGATTTGTGACCAGGAATGAGCTAGCCAGTTAATGAGTCGATAGAGCTCATCGTGATGATGTGCAAGCCCCCGATTGGAAGCCTGAACATCGTCATGAATGGTGACTGTACGCCTCGCAATACTGGCTAGCAACGGCTAGCAACGGTTCCACCCTGTGACAAATTGCTTCCACCGCAGGTAGTGGAGGATCTGTTTGTGTGGATACATCTGCCACCTGTGGAGGGGTCCGGCCTGAGGCTTGCCCGCAGGTGCATACTGGTGCAGTCTCAGTTCCAGGGACAAGATCAGTCACAGGCCCCTCCACGGTGACCTGCACTGCCTCCGGCCCCCCTGGACTGCACCACTCACACCTACTTCATCACCCCTGCCGGGCCCCATGTGCTGGGCTGATATGGCCTCCTCCTCCTCCACCACCACCAACCTGGATGACTCCCCACTGTCTTCTACATCGGATTGCCCCTATGTGGGCTCACCTGTCCCTCCCACTGCCGAGGTGCCCACGGCCAGCTTCACCCTCTTGGGCCTCCCCTCAGCAGCTGAGGCCATTGTCATGGACGCAGCACCAGTCTCCTCACTCCCGGAAGATGACGGTACCTGGGAGGAGGACTGGGTCCTGCGTCTGTGCCTGGTGGAGGCATCCCTGCTGCGGTGCTCCACAGCACCTTCTCCGCCCTCTTCTTCCATCGTCACTGTGGATAGGGAAACATAGAACACAAACATCAGGCTACTGAACATATGTGTGTATGTGTGTTTGTCACAATGCAAATGTACATCAGTGACACTGTCAAAGGTCACAACCATCATCACCCTCCACTACACACAGGGAAGTGCCATTCACACACATTCGCAAACATGTCTATCATTCACAACAGACATTCAGATCCATGGACAAGGCACTGACACAAGATCATAATTCTGTATTCAGCTCACACACATCTTGGGACATACACATCTCATTCACACACATAACCTGACAGTCATGAGGCAGGCCATGGAGCTATCACGTCACAGTGCACTCAAGGGCAAATTGGCAGCGTGAGGCAATCACAAATCAAGAACTCAAGTAACATACGTGCGGAGTGTTGGGCAGTTACACACTCACTACTCAGACACACGCACATGTACACTATGCATGTCTATGATGATGACATAAGCACCCATGTGTCACACCTCTCGCATGCCCAAGACCAGACACAGGTATGCAAACATGTGCGCATTGTTACATGCCGGTGCGCAACACAGACACCATTGATGTGGGACACGCTTGAATGGACTCTCATGCAGCACTGTCAGGGACATGCACACAGACATCTGTACAGGAGGCATGCCAGACATAAGGCCAAGGTGCACACTCCAGCCACATGTCAACATGCACATGATCAATGGTGGGCAAGAACACATGAACCATTCGACTCCAGATGGAGCACCAACTCCAAGACCTGGGGGGACAGCACTGGGTAGGCTCCAGGACCCTCATCACGTTGGTGGTCAACCGGCCCCGGCACCTCACTCGATCATCACCAGCCTTAATGAGGCACCGGGCCTTGTTGTGGGTCCTGGACTTGAAGTCTTCCCAGCACTTGTGGACATGATGGTAGTCGCGGGGTGCCAGCCCCTCTGCATTGATGGCACCCACAATGTCCCCCTAGATCTTCTTCCGTCCTTCATTGCCAACTTGCGATGGGCCGTGGAAGAGGGCATCATGATGCCCAAGGACTTGCTCTACCAGGATGCCAACTTCCCTGGGTGTGAAGCTGACAGCCCTCCGCCTCTCTGCCGGGGGGTTGCCACTTGCCTCAGATGGTGTGGTATCAGACATGGCAACCCCTAAGGCAGGTGTGGGTGGGCAAGGTGGTCCTGGGGCTGGGCTGTGGAGCGGTGGTATGACAGTCAGGAGGCTTCAGGATCAGCAGAGGTGGTCACAACGACAGGATCACTGGCAATGGCTGATGAGCAGGCACCAAAATGCAGGGCATGTGGGCAGCAGGCACACAGAGTGGGCTGGCATCAGCAGATGGCTCGTAGGAGGCAGCTTGGGCAGTTGGAGGCAGGTAAATGGCCTTGTAGGCAGGAGCGTGGGTTTTCCATATTCTTTCGCGTGGCCCGCCGGAAACAGAGTGACTCCGCACATGCGTAAACAGCGCGTTAGCGTGTAATCAGAGGAAAGGCCCTAAGCGCGTAAGTTACGTGACATGCGCTGGACGTTGAGCGTTGTCATTCAGTATCGGGTTAAAGGTCTGCGTAGGACAACAGTGCACTGTACCTGCTTTTCGTGGGGACGGATGCGTGAACTTCGTATTTTTGTGGGTTCACACGCAAATAGTTCACTACTGTGGCAGTGCGTACTTCTTGTTTTGGTGCAGGAGTTGCCTACACGCACACACACGTGTGATTTCTTTTCATTCTACGAGACAGACGGTGAGTTGTGCACACATTTTTCCCACTGTGGTTGCCCCTGTGTGACGTGTACCCCATTTTCGAGGTCATAGTAGCCTATGTCTTCCTCGCGTACACATTTTGTGTGTTGCTGGGTGACACAGTGTACTGCAGGATGTTTTTTACTCAACGTGGGCTACCGAGGGGTCACGGACATGTTGATTTCTGTTTTTCTGGTGCCTGAGCATTGCACGACCCGTTATTTTTTCACCAGGGATCACATAGAGCCTTTCTGGAGCTCAGTGGTACGTTTTCCATCACGTACCCTTGCCCCTCACTCCAATTGCCCAGCACAATTGTTGGCTGCACCTCCCATTGCGCTAGTCCATCAGTGCCATGACTGGGAGGGCAACAAGTAGGAAGGGAGGAAAAGGTGGGCGACTTGGCCAGGGTGGCCAAGCTGGCCAAGGTGGGCGACATGGCCAGGGTGGCCAAGGTGGTCCACGTGGGCAAGGTGTCCAGGACCATGCAGGGAGAACTATGCCCCACACCCAACCGGGCCAGGGAGATGCAGTAGCTGCTGACATACCCAGCACCCGTGGTCCCGGACAAGCAGTGCCATCTGCTGTCCAGAGCAGCCAGAGTGTGGAAGCTGCAGGAGCAGCTTCGGGCTACCACTACCCAGGCTCAGGGTCAGACAGCCCGGACCGTAGTGGTCCCGGCACAGGGACAGGGTGACTCAATGGCCGATTTCCATGTCCCAAAGGCCAAGACACGTGCGGTGCAAGTTCCAGGCACCGGCACCCTGGGATCTGGAGCAGCAGTGTCATCTGCTGTTCACACCGGCCAGGGTCTGGAAGCTGCAGGGGCAGCTGTAGCAACCGGCACCCTGTCTCAGGGTCACCCATCCAGGAATGGATTGGTCCCGGCCCAGTGTGACTCAGGGTCCAAGTCCCTTGTCACTAAGGCCAAGACAGGTGTGGCGCAGAGTCCTGGCAACAGCACCGAGCTACTGATACCTGCAAGCTGACCTTCTTTAGTTACATTGATGGCTGATTTCATAGGCCAGTCCACCTGTACTCCAGCCCCTACTGACCAGAGCGGTACACGCCACTCAGGGTCTGCACCACCTCACAAGAAGCAGAAGCATGCTCCAGCAGTACAGGCTAAAACCCCAGACACGGCACAGGAGTCCCACACGCCGAGAAAGAGGAGTTTCTGTGATGAGGAACTGGAGATGCTTGTGGACTACATGTTGGAACATCGCTGTGACATGCTGGTGCCGGCAGGGAGCATACATACGCCTGCACAGCGTATGACCCACTGGCAGTGCCTCGCTGACTGTATTAGCGTCTTGGGCTATGAGAGGCGCACAGCTGGTGATGTTGTGAAGCGTTGGAATGACTTCCAACACCAAGCAAAAGACAAGCTGGCTACAAAGTTCGCCTCTACTCTGGTGACTGGCAGTGGGTCACCACCAGAGGACGATGAACTCACTGGACATGAGGAGATCGCTAGTGATTTCATTGCAGTGGAGCAGATCCAAGGAGTGGGAGACCTGCCAATGTATGAGGGAATGTCCGGTGAGTGGTGATGCGTGTGTGTACAGGCCATGTGTATGTTGCTTGGGTGATGTGTTACGATTGTCTGCCAGTTCAGGCTACATTGTAATGACTGCCATGTGTGACCCATGTGATGTTGGACTGATACGTGCTTGTTGTCATGCAGACTGCATACAAACCATATGCTGCACACAGAGGCAATCCTCATCACCACACCTGCTCCCTCCTTCCATGACACTCTCTGTCCAGCCTCTATTAGCCCTATTCTTGCTCCAACCTGTGGTCGCGGATAGCCTGTGATGATCTTCCACTCAACAGTCACCTTCTATCATCACATGACTGACGTCTCTGTGAGGTCACCCTGCAAGTTGCTCATCCTCAGAGGAATTCTTCCTTTCCTCTCCATCCCCCAGCAGCTCACTGTCTCCAGAGGACTGGTAATTCCTTTGATGGACTACTGCAACAGGCTTTACCAGGATTTCTATGATTCTACACTCTTCCCTCTGCAACTCTGCCAGTCCTGGACTGTGTGAAAAGTCCTTTAGGCTTGGTGCAAGGTATCTCCCTAGGACTGTGATGATGGGACAGGCTCACAGTGGCTATAAGTGTTCATTCCTGAACCCTGTGCATTCTTAGCAAGTCCCTATGGGTCCTGGGCCAACAATTCCTTCAACTCCACCTCCAGTATTTACTTAATTCTCATTGTCTTTGATCATCCTTTTCTTACTCCCTCAGGGTCAGTTGCTCCTCATGGAAATTAGTTTGTGGTTCATGTCTGTGTTGAGCTGGGGCCTCCCTCTGGTACAGCCTCCCTGCCTTTATGTAACTGAAGGTGTAGCTTCTCCGGGTCTGCAGGTACTTCTGATGCTTCCTCCCAGATGACTGAGAGAATGCACTTGCCACCTGCCCACACTGTCTGCTACGACACGGTACTCTGAGCAACCATTTTAACACATGCACTGCCTCCCAGCCACCCCCCGCCCTTGGGGGGTGGGGTTTACTGTATCCCTACAACCCACTACCAACACTTTACACATGATGATGGCACTTACCCTTACACTGCCATCAGGCCACCACATTGACATTACTGGAACTGTGTTTTTATTCATAGTTGAGGCCGTACCCATGTACTGCACTGCACCCACACACTTCTAAACCCTGTTATCCCTTTCAATATGCCTATTCACTTGCGTGATGTCAATGTGACCTAGCATTATTGAATACGTATGCCTGCCCTCACTGTATTACAACACCCTAGCGTTGTTGCACCCTGTGACACATGTGGGTTTTCTAATAGTGAATTCCATGAAATGTCATCTGACATGCATTGTACATGGCTCATGGTCAGTAGTATTCAACTTGTTGGTTGGCAATTCTGGCATGGCTGTACTACGTGCCATGTGTGTATTGGCATCAGTCATGTTTGTGGAAGGACTATGCCAGTCACATGCTTGTGTGTGATGCAGGTGCTATGCAGTATATGTGTTATTTTGCCCTTTGACAGGCATCCATGTCTGTTTTCAGGCGCCCCTTCCCTTTCATTGACACTGCATGCGTGCCTGACTTTGTGTCATGTGTGGTGGATGGTGCGAGCTGGTGGGGCGAGGTGGTGGAGGAGGCTGCGGTAGGGTTGGCTAATTCCTTGCAGACTTTGAAAAGTGTGTCCGTGTTATTGGATAACGCAGAGATGCAGGCTTGTATAAAGACTCTTTTCTGGGAGCAGATGCAGAGTCTATACTGCCTTTGGAGGAGGCGGTAGGCCAGTTTGTCAGAGGGTGCTCCAGAGGAATCCCATTTCTATTTGGCTGCCCTGCACTTGTGTTTAACGGAAGCTGATTTGGAGTCATACCAAGAGTTGCACTTTTTGGTAGGCTTCAGTCATACCCTCATGACAGAGGCAAGAATATAAAGAGTATTGGAAACAGAGAGGTTAAAGTTTGAGAGGGCTGTGGCAGGGTGGGAGTCAGTCGCAGGAGTGGAAGGAGTAAAATAGGTGGAGGCAAAGGCAGCTACTGAGACTATTTTCATGGGTCAGATGACCTCGTAGACGGGAGGCAGTGCCGGGCTTACCTATGCAACGGGAGAAGAGAGCTTCAAGTGAGAAGAGAGGAGAAAATGATCAGTCCAGGAGGGAGAAGTAGTGAGAGGGATAGATAGCGGAATGTCAGTTGAGAAGAGAGCATCCAAGGTGTGGCCAGCGCTGTGCGTTGGGCCAGACGGTAAGATGGAAAGAAAGGGAGAGTCGCAAAGGTTGCATAAAGGTCTTAAGGAATCAGGTGAGTCGAGATGGATGTTGGGATCACCCAGTAGGAGGAGATGAGAAGAGGAGGAAAGGAGAGAGGAGGCCAGGTCAGCCCATTACGAAAGGAAGAGGGAGGGCTGACCAGGTGGCCGATAGAAGGTGGACAGCAGCAGTGAAGAGCTTGGAGAGAGGAACAGCCTGCAGATCAGGGACTCATAGGATGAATAGGCCTGAGTGGGAATGACAGATACAGGGATACACTCAGGAAAGATCAATGCTACTCCCCCACCTGGTCTGTTTGGTCTAGGAAGAGAGAGTATTGTGTTGCCTTCTGGGAGAAGTGTGTCAAAACTTGTGACAGAGCAATCCTTGAACCAGGTTTCAGTGATGGCAAGAACATCACAATCCAGGAGTTCAAGGAGGTTGCAGATGTCAGAGGAGTGTTTCACAGCTGAGCGAGTGCTTACCATGGCAATGTGGAGCAGATTGCAATCAGTGAAAGACTTACGGGGGGAGCAGGGGACAGTGGGCCCCCCTAAGTGATGATAGTACCTGAGGGACAGAGGTAGAAAGGGGCAGAGGAGTCAAGTCCGGTAAGGGAGCCGGGACCATAATGGGTGAGGAGGGAGCCAGTGCGGGAGGCACCACAGGGGGCAAGGGAGCCCCAGATACAGTGTTAGTGGGTGACTGGTTCACCCAAGGGGAGAAGGCAGATGGGGTTGTCAATGTGTGGGGTGGTGGCAAGAAAGCCATGGCGAGGGTGGTTAGGAGGTGGCAAGGGAACCAAGGTGGGCACAGCAGGCATGGGAGCCATGGCAGCTGAAGGAGCTGGTGCAAAAGGCGGAGGGAGGTTGATAAGGCGGGGGAGGAGCCTATGAAAGAGTAGAAGGTTGGTTTGAGGACCCTGGACCATGATGGTACCATTGCAGTAGACATTGATGATGACCCTGGAGGTGGAGAGGGCAAGAAAACCTCGCAGCAGGTGCCACCATTGATGGGAAAAGAAGAGAAAGGAGAGAGAAGAGCAATCATATGGGGAGTCCATAGGACGGGTGAAGGAACAACAGAGTATGTCTGTGAGAGTCTCTCTGGCAGAGGCAATGACTTAGGTGCCTGCAATTGGAAGGCCTGGGTTAGAGCTCAGTATGTCCTTCTTGAGGTTCTTCCTGACAGACATAGTAAGGGGTGAAGGATAAGAGATAGAGAAGCAGTTTGAGAAGATAGGAGAGATAGAGAGCGCCATAGCAAACTGCAGAGAGTGAGGTACACTTAACCAGGCTGAGGCCACAGAGGTGCAGCGAGAGCAGAAGGTAGAGGGGGAGAGACAGGGAACAAGACTGGGAGAAAAACAATGGGAGCTGGGGGAGGTAATATGCAGAGAAAAACAGTGAACACGCACAAGAAAGCGAGGTAGCGGGTGTAGAGCTGAGGGGAATAACAGCACAGAGTGACAATGGGACTGAGGAAGAGTGAGGGAACGGGTAGCAGACTAGACAGAGTACAGAGGGGTGGACTTGTTAACACATTCTCCTGAAAAGCAGGTTATGCACACAGCTAAAAACAAATGTAAACAGGAGCAGGACAATCAAGATGGGCACACAGCTGAAAACGAATTTAAAAAGCAGCAGGACAATCGCGATATGCACACAGCTGAAAACGAATTTAAATAGCAGCAGGACAATCAAAGTGATAAATAGTTTAGAGGAGTCATCGATCTGACCATGCTAACCAGAGCTTTCGCCTCAACTTCCACTGCCTCCGATGTCGACGCCCGAAGACCTGGATAATCCAGCAGGTAGTCCATGGGGTTGCCAGCCACTGCATCGAAATGGACAGTGACCATGTAATCTGACAGTTGCAATCAAGTGCTCTAATGGGAGTAGTGTGAAGAAATGACCCTTGGAAAATTGGCAGTAGGGGTTTTGGGTCCATCACGATCATGATAGGATGATGAAAAATGTAAAGGTGGACATGACAACACCACAACAGACCAAGGAACACCTCACGCTCTATTTGTGAATGTCGCATTTCTGTTCGTATCAATGCTTTGGGAGCCCCCACTCTCTGCACCCCCTATTCCAGGGTAAATGGCCTTACTTCTTTCCTTATGTGGCTCCTGAAATGCCTGGCCTGTTTAATATACCATGGGACCCCAGGCTCCAACTAGCCCATGTGTCTCTGGAAATATTTTTTTGTAATTTTTTTTAATTTTTTTATTTTGAAATATTGTTTTTAACTAAACCCTGACATGCTTTTCTTCTATTCTTTGACCCACTGCTGAGATCCCACACAGTCACATATAAAATGTGACTCGGAAGCAATGGGCCTCACAAAATGAACAACTTATCAAAATGCAACGCATCACACACATCTATGACTCCAAGAAATCAACAGCCTACAGAAGGACAAACATATGATACATAGATTTTAAGAGAAAGCTATATTTCACATGGGCCTGCAGTATAAGAATATTGTTACTCTCTTGCCAACATGGACTAGGGGAAAAGCCATATAATTGCTGCCATATCTTCTATAAAGCTGTGGCCCTGAGGGCAGTTGTCCATTTCATGCATGCCTTTGAAGGACAATAGAGGTCATGCAGAGTGTGAGACATATGAGCCACAGCGACATTCAGAGGGACCAGTCTGTTGGGAAGTGTCTGGATTTTCCTTGGGCTGAGGCTTAAGGAAAGTAGACATTAAGGTGAAGTAGTCCCTCCGTGAAGCCTATCCCTTGACGTTGACTGGGGCCTGCAGCACGAACCTGGTAGTGATGAACTTGCACATTAAATCAATAAGAGAATTGCAAGGTCCTCTCCTTTCCTGATGTAACATTAAAACATGAAAGGTCTGGCTTAGAAACCCTAAACTGTGCTTCATATGAGGCTGCAGGATGTGGTTTCTAATCATATTTCGAAGCAAAGCAAGAATATGTCCTGTCAGACACTACAGTCATATTTGTGTGCCAGAATATACATGTCAGACCATCAGATGGGCTGTGTAGCCTCTCGCACACCACCTGTGCTGAAATTACACACATGATCATCTTATCTATCCCATTTATTCCTCTTTATCCAAAGTTGCCACTGAGATCAGCTGGAAATTCAGCAGTCGAGGTGCACAGGACACAGCTTAGCCCCAGTCAGACCAGCATGTGCTGTTGAGTGCTGTGTTCAGCAGTGTGTTACTTACTTCAACCCAGGGTTGCCACAAACAAAGGGACTGTCTGAGGCACAGCTGAAGATCTTTGCAGATGTAGAAAGAAAATCCTGCTCAAATACGAGAGTGCAGGTGTCCGTCTCCTTTTGCTAGAGACTCCCACGATTTTAGGGACACTTGGCAGCTCTGTTGACAGAGAAATGTAGGGGCCCTCCATGACACGATATGGAATACATTGCCAGAAAAAAGGGACTAGCCAGAAATGCTGTCTGATGGTAAACTCCATTGAGGCAGTTGGTACTGTGGTAGAGTCCAGATTGTCAATACTTTCTTTCAGGAAAGTAATTATTCTATTAAAGACAAAGAGGCTCGTATTATGCATACTCTTCTTTATTAAAACTCAAGCAGCAATCTTAAAAAGAAAAAAAACATTAAAGAAAAATCAAAGAAAAAAACATTTTCTGTGTCAGTGTAGTCTTTGCAGTTTGAAACTCTATTGCCCTCAGGCATGACACTTGTCCTAGTCCATGAATCACAACGTTATGCTCCTATCACCTCACAATTCCTCATCCCCAATTCCTCTTTCTTTCACTGTCTCGCTGTAGCTGTCTAATGAATGACTCCATCTCGAACAGGGTATAGCAAAGAACAAAACCTGTAATGAACCGCCTCCAACTCCAGCAGGGATCCGCCGTGTGTTGTCTGCCTGTTTAGTGTCCGCACCGGTTGTCAGGTTCCCTTGGAGGTTCAGCAGATTCCTTCTTAGATAAGTGACTGTAAAATTACTGACGAATGCAACTTGTTATGACATATGATTGATGGCAAATTGATCAGTGAGTTAAAAGAACTTTTAAACAGAAGAGGTGATTGAGCAAACATAAGACTGTCAAGTAAAGTTTAGTCTTTAATGGAAAGTCAATACTGTGATGTTTCAAAGGGTCGTTTATTTTCTACAGGGGCAGAGACAGTGCCCCAGCTTTGAATCTGTGATAAACCGCAGGAACTCCATTCTCTACACTGGTGGTCTCGGATTTCTCCCAATTGATGAGAAACCCCAGTTTCTCTAGGAGACCCGTCCTTGGGACCATTTGCTCTGGCAGCCGCATCGGATCCTGCGCCATGAGACAAATATCCTCGATGTATAAAATCAGTCTGACTCCTGAGTAGCTTTGTGAAGCACCACTGTGCTGAAGTTAGTCCGAAAAGGGAGACACATAAACTCCCACCTTTGCCATCACCAGAGGAATCCTAAAAATTGCTGGTGCATCTCAGGAATGGGTACTGCTAGATAGGCATCCCTCAAATCTATGCAGGTTAGCCAGTGTCCTTTCTGCAAAATGTCCCTGAAGAGATGGATTTCCTCCATCTTGCAGTGTCGGTACACGAGAAAGGCGTTAAATTGTCTGAGATTATCACCGGCCTGACCTTTTGCTTCTGTTCCACCACGAAGACATTGCTTAGGAAGCATTGCGCCACCTGCTGCGCTGGCCTTATCGCCATTTTCTTTAGAAATTCTCCTACTTCCTTGTCCATGAGGCTTTGTTCCTCCTCTGTGTTTAGGGAGAATTCTCAAAAGGTGCTCATTTCACTTACCTTTTGAGACCCCCAGCAACTTTGCTTGATTTCTAGGATTTGATTTTTTTACCTGGGAAGAGTGTGAGCCTTTCCCACTCTTCCATGCATTTTGATGTGTGTTTTACTTTTGTGTTCTTTGGTTATGGTGTTTTAAAACAACTCCATAGGCATCATCTTTTTCTTTGTGTCACACAACACCTTCAGTTCAGTGGCAAACGGGTGTCTTTCAGACTCCCCAAGGTTTAAACACTTTGGCCCTCATTACGACCCTGGCGGAAAGTGACTGACCGGACCGCCACAGCGTAAATAGCGTTTCCGCCATTGCACGATGGAGCAAAGTGCGGCCCATTCCGACCCATCGGGCACGAGCACCACGGCATGGCGGAAGTGCAAAGTCCGCGATGGCGGAAATGACCCCAAAACGGCCCACACCGCCGCCGTACGGCGCCCTAGGTGAAATACCGCCACCCATCTTAGCGGACACCGCAGTGAGCGCCAACCGGAAAGTACGGTGACCGTAAATATACGGAAACGGAAGTAAAAACACGGGCCCGGAACGGGAAACAACACGCCGTACACCTATAAAACCACAAAATCCACACAACCACTAAAAACACCACCCTGAGACACATCCCAACCCGTCATCCACCCTAGTGAAACCAAGAAAAATGGGAAAAGTAGCGAAGAAAGCGTGCGACCGCAAGCGGCAGGTCCACTTCTCCCGTGAGGAACTCACCGTGCTTACAGAGACCCTCCAGGAGAATGTCGCCGCCGTCTTCTCCACGCAAATGACCAGGACGGCACTTGCGAACAAGAAGGCCATATGGGCCCAGGTAGCACAGCGGGTAAGTGCGGTGGGGACCGCACCCCGCAACCCACAGCAATGCAGAAAGCGATGGGACGACCTGCGGATACGCGTCCGTAGCATACTTTCTGCCAACCGCAACATTGCCACAGCCACCGGGGGAGGATCGGAATCACCCATCAAGTTGACCCCCTGGGAAGAAATCTGTGCCTCCACCATTGGAATGGAGAGCATAGAGGGAGTCGGAGGGATGGAGAAAGGAGTGCAGACATCCGGAGAATCCGGTAGGTGGCCCAAATAAAACCATGCCAAATCCACAATGTCCAATCATGTGAAGAACCATGTGTCCACATAGCGCAACAGCAACACATGGCCAGGAGAACGTCCACACACATTGGCCTGATAGCGCACTTTAAAACTCACAATAAATACATAAATAATTAAAAACCCCAAAAACACCCACTACACGTGCAGCAGGCACACCCTAACTGCAGGCTGCCAAACAACTGCACCCTCACTCCACACACAAATGAAAGCACCTCCAAGGCCCCGACCCAAATCACCCTCAGGTACCACCCCAATGCATGTGATACATTGCCATTCCAATTCCCACAGACCCATTAATAACGCTCGCCCTCCTTTACTCCACCACAGGGTCCGATCCAAACGACGAGCTTCAGGACACCCCTACCAGCACACCTGCAAAGAGGGCCAAGACCAACGGCCAAAGACCCTCCACCTCAGCTGCACGCATCAAGACACGGCAGCAGCACAAATCAAGTGGCAGCACAGAGGAGGGAACATCAACAGGCACCCCAGCAGCCAGCATGCCCACAACAGCACCACCACAGGTCCCCCCAATGGATGCCACAGAAGGCACTGCCTCTGATGGCAGCAGCACCATAGGTGACACCCCATTAATGGCAGCATGCTCCGACACAGAAGACGGGGATGTCGAAGTCAGATCCATCCATGACCTGTCCCAATCCCCCTGTCTGTTCCATCCCGTACACCATGAGGATACCACGCAGGGGCACCCACAAGACGACGACTGGCCATCCCCCACAAGCCCTGTGGCAGAGCAACATGAGGCGAACAGCCACTCTGTGACACCACCGCAAATGGCCATGGCCCAGCAGAGGCAACAGTCCCTCGACCAGTTAATCGTGCAACAGCAGCAACTGGCCACGCTCCTCAAGGACCATGCCGATGAATGTGGGGGCACTAAGGCAGACATAGAAACATCAACTGAGACACTTAGGGCAGAAATGGAGAGAAGCACAGAGACACTAAGGGCACAAATGGAGAGTAGCACCGAGAGCCTGAGAGTACAAATGGAGAGTAGCACCGAGAGCCTGAGAGTACAAATGGAGAGTAGCACCGAGAGCCTGAGAGTCCAAATGGAGAGAAGCACCGAGAGCCTGAGGGGGGAACTGCATGCGACGTCCAAAGACGTATGTGCCGAACTTGCCGCAGTGCGCCGTGTGCTCACTGAGCTCTCACAAACCCTTAGGGACATGCATGGACGTGAGCAGGCAGAGACATCATCCGTTGCAAGTTCCGTCCAGGGCAGCCCCCAATGTAGATCTGGGAGGAACCTGCGCTCCACAGGCAGGGGTGCCCCTGATACCCGCAGAGGGGGCTTGCAATAGCGACTGCCCACTGACAATGAGCATCTTCGGACACTGGTGTTCGGGGGGGAGGTAGGAGGGTGGAGGGGGTGTGTTGGGCTCACTTGGGTGGCGGGTCGATAGGGTGTTCAACATGATATCACATATGCCATAAACAATGCACGATCAACCAATGAGATGTGTGGACAATGATCTTTGTGTACTAGGCCATCATAGGCGTACAGTCCATATTGTGCATGTACCAGACACACACAGTGCCACGAGTCCCGTGTCCATGTATCAGCCACCAGGCGTGAGTGCTAGAAGCATGCATCAATGAGATGCTGACGAATGTCATGGCCCTCCTGTGCCTCGCGGACTCCTTGAGGTGCTGCCACATCCCCACCCTCATCATGACCATCATCAGGTGCTTGCAGTTCTGCGTCAGGGGGCATGGGCACATTTCTACGTACGCACATGTTGTGTAGCATGACACATGCCATCACCATCTTTGCAACCTTCTCATGGCGGTACAGGAGTGCCCCGCCAGACCTGCTGAGGCACCGGAAACGAGTCTTCAGTAGGCCGAATGCCTGTTCAATGACTACACGGGTACGTGAGTGGGCATGGTTGTAGTCCTCCTCATGCTGGTCCCGTGGGTTCCGGACTGGTGTGAGGAGCCATCTCTTCAGTGGATATCCGGCATCACCTGTATGTGGACGATAAACGAATTATGTGGAATGCCATTGCTACGTACGCACCCCCCCCTTCCTGCCAGGTCATTGCCGCATCACATACCCCACATCATCATGCATGAAATGAGACTCACCGAGTAGCCAGGATCTGTACCCTGCGTGTCGCTCCATGTAGCGTGGTATTGTTGAGTTCCTCAAGACCATAGAATCATGGGTTGATCCAGGGAATCGGGCACAACAATGTGTAATGATCCTGTTGGAGTCACACACCATTTGTACATTCAGAGAATGATATTGTTTTCGGTTGCGGTACTGGGCCTCCATGGCATGTGGGACGACCAATTCCACATGGGTGCAGTCGATGGCACCAAGGCAACCCGGTATGCCGCCAAGTGCATGGAATCCCACTTTTGTGTTGGTAATTTCCTGCTCCGAGCGTGGTAGAGAGATGTAGTCGTCTGCGTGCTGCAGGAGGGCATCGAGCACTTGCAATAGTGTCCGTGAGAACAGTGGCTGAGAAATGCCATGCAACTGTCCGACTGTGTGCTGGTAGGTGCCTGTGGCCAGGAAGTGGAGTACAGACACCACCTTCAGTAGGGGTGGGATGGCGGTTGGGCTATCTATCATGCTGACAAGGTCAGCCTGTGTCATGTCCACAATGGCGGCTATGGTGTCCCGGTCCAAACGGTAGAGGGTGTGGATCTGCTCATCAGTGAGGTTGAACGGATGTGCTCGGAGGCGTGGGATTGCGGGCTGCCTGCGTGGTGGTAGTGGCTGTGCTGGCGGCCCTTGCTGGCCCTGCCTTGCCCTCCTCCTCCTCCTGCGTCTCCTCCGTGCGGCCGGTTGTAGTTGGTGTTCGTCTTCTTCTTGGAGTTGGAGTACTTGCAGTGCTATCAGGTCCCCCAGGGCCAACATCGCGAGTCCTGCTGGTAGCATTTCGGAGTGGGTGTGGTTGTGGGAGGAGACTGGGTGTGCAATTTATGTGTTTTCAGGCTGTATGGCCTCCACCTGTGGTGATTCATTCCACCTGTGCAAGCTGCTCTCCCCTTTGGCCGAGCACGTCCCGCACACAACGCTGCAATTCGAGGAATGGCATCTTGCTATTACAATCATGTATTTGTACCCGATGGCCGTGTAACATTGGTTGATATGTTCATTCGGCTATGGTCCCATTGTTTCACATACAATCTTTGCAGTCGCGAACAGACTTGTGAAGGGTCAGTGGAACGTAGTACTCGAGTAACGGTGGACCCTCATGCATCACTGTACCGAGTTGCAACGACGGGCGGGGCGTCCCATTTGTGAGTGAAGGCAGTTGCCATTTTCACACACAGCCGCACTAGATGGATTAATTTGTGATTTCAAGCGGCCACAGATGCCTTTTCGACGTGATGTTGCAAATGAGGAATTCGAAGGGCGGCGCTTTCGGTTATCAGCTAGCGGCGAGGAGATGCCCACAGGTCTGACTGCAAATATAACGTTCTATTGTTCAATGTCCCTGGGACAGGGGCCATGGCGAGGATGCAATGATTGATATGAATAGTTTGGGATGCGCAATAGCGAAGTGGACGATGAGGCCGGACGTTCCCAAATACATGCTACTTCACAACACTGGAATTACGGGCTGGGGCACAGTGGATTTTGCAGGCTGCATAACGCACAGACTCAATGGAAATTTCTAATGTTATGTGAGTAAATATTCAGGCGTTTTTATACCGGGATGAGGGAATGATGAATGGATGCATGGACAGATGATTTGATACAGTGTTTGCCATGTACAGGGCTTCTTGGAATCTGTCCGCCTCCCCTGCGCTATGTGATGCAGGGCTGCCATAGTGGGACCATCGTCTATCTGGCCTTGTTGAGCCCTCCCTGTCTCGACGCGCCCTCAGACACTTGTGTCCATGCACGTTACCAATCCCATCTGATGGATTCTGTTTTCACAGACGCATGCACAGGTACACTCGTTTGTGATGGTGTTTACACCTCGATATAGATAGTTATGAGTCGCAAGTGGTTTTGGGGTGGTGATGATCCTTTGGAGTGGGCTAGCATGCATATGGCTGTGGATTTAGTGTGATCATTGAAGTGAGTTGTTCGGATGTAGTTCTGATGGCCATTCTGTTCTTTTTCTTTTCTTTTGGTTGACAGGTATCTCCTCCCCTTTTGCCACTGCCATCTGTATGCCACTCCTGCAGATGGCTTTTACTCCCGACACCTGCTGCTTCGTGTTAATCAGTGGAGCAGCATTACGATCTTATGGGACGATCGCCAATGGGCCACATGCCCTTACGCAGTACTAGTGGCTCGGAGCAACATTTCGGCCTTTCAGCTGGACTAGTGCCTCCCCATTGGGACGGCCCTGCGGTTCTGTGCGCTTCCATGTTGCCTTTTCGTACGAGAATGTGGCCCTGTGTACCATGAAGGAACAGGGCGTCACACAAGAAGTAGCTGGTCATTTCTTGCAGATGCAGCCCACAATGGTGAAATGTGTTTTGGAGTTCATGGCCTAATGGCTGTATGGGCTTGGTGAATTTGTTGTGCATTAAATTTCTATTCTGATATGGGCCGTGTAGCGTTCTTCTTTGCAAGTGATGTGGCATATTCCTATTTGGGGAGCGATGTATTGTGAGGAGATCTGCATTGGGTTCCAGCTTCGGAGTATAGTTGCGTGGTACTGTGCTGGGCGCGTTTGCCTACGAAGCCCAGTGAGGTCAGGGATGAGGGCTGCCAATATGACTGTTTGAATGATGTCATGCTCAGGGGCGGGGGATTAGGTTTTGTGTAACAGATGCCGGTCAGCCAGGTGGACTGGTGGAATGATGTGATTTTCGGAATATTGCTGGTCACAGGTGCCTGTGTTTGCGTGCGTTTCTTGGTGGGGGACTGAGGTCATGTCCATTGGAATGGCTTCTGTATTCGTGCCATCTGTGCCCTGCAGCTCCCATTGGCCCCTCTTGAGATTCTTTTGTTCGTTGGCATGCATGGGTGACTTGTACATTTCACTGGTTGCATTGTGACTTCATTGCACCTACGGGGAGTTGTACTATGTGGCCAGGGAGCGGTGTACAGGCACTCAGTGGGGCCGTTTACGGTTGATTCGCGATGCCGTACTTCTCACCATGGCGGAATGGTACTTTCCGTCGTGCTTGATGGCGTTAGGTACATGTCCGCTAGGGTCGGAATTCGCGTACCCTTGCGCCATGGTGGTATTTACGGTTTGGCATGGCGCGCGCGCGCGTACTTGGTGCAGTTAGCGTTGGCGTTCACTACGGTGTCGCTAATGGCATCGTACTTTGCGGTGACGGGTCATAGTCGCACCGAGCGCTATTCGATGGCGGTATTGCATTTCCGCCATCGTTTTTCGATTTCCGCAAGGGTCGTAATGAGGGCCTTTCTCTGGGACTGACTACTGTCTCCCAGAGCATGCAAAGTTCTAGTCTCTTTATATTTACTGTCCCAGCACGCACTATATTCCTATAGAGTTCTGGAGGGGTTGGCTAGCATCCCCTGAGTCAAAACACTCATGTAACAGTCAAATGTTACCCTTTCCTAGTTTAAATGGCTGGTGGCAGTGGTTTAGATCAAACTACCATGATTTTACCAGACCGCGAACAACGGTAGCAAAAAATCGGGTCAGCCATGTTTTTCAAGATGGCGCCCAAGAGCTATCTGTAAAAACAGACTCTGGTCGACTTTTTTCGCTGTTTCTTTTAGGAAAGGTCCTTCTTGTGTTTAACCAGGTTTGGTCCCTTTGTTCGTTGTCCTTTGGCGGGTTTCAGTGGTGAAGCCCTCCTCTGACGCTTCAGTGTCTGGGGTGGACAGGATGTGAGGGAGGTGCCCGAAACTCCCTGTGCTTAGTCTCCTAGGAGACCTGAATGCACTCTGGCGTGATTGGCTGGCTGGCTGTCCAGCAACAACAGCCACCCTGCTGTGTGAGTGACAGCCAGGCTGGAATGAATGGGGGAAAACTGTTTAAAAGCAGGTCTCTGGTACTTGGAAAGCAGAGTCGACCACTGGAACGAAAGAAACGAAGACGAGCTGAAGGAAGAGGACTAGTGCAACTCCTGGACGACTGGTGAAGCCCTGATGCAGGTCCGAATTGCCAGAAACTCCATCGACAGAGAAGCCCTTCAAGGTTAACTTCTTCCCTCGAATTTGGTGGGACCAACCAACTCACAAGCCGTCTGGAAACCGTCCCCTCCTGGTGGAATTTTCTACAGAGTGCTGTGGAAAACCGGATAGCCGGTGGGAAGGATACCAGTTTGTGTTCTTTAAGGCACTCACACCTTAAACCGACGTTTAGCCAAGCTTGTGGCCTTGTCCCTGGGCAGTGCAGGAACCTCCCGACGTCCTCCTTCTTGTCCCCACGACTGAAGCACAGGAACAGCGAGGTCTGCTCGAACTGCCAGGAACAACTGCCTCAGCTACAGCTCCTCTTCACTTTAAAGGTACTGTGCAAACACGATCCGGAAATCTTTTCGACCACAGAGAAAGTTTGTGAAACTTTCCCCTCTTTGAAGGCTGGTCCTTCCCTAAACAGTTGTCTAACTTTTCACCTAGCCAAATTCTTCTAAAAACCGTGGCAAAGACTTAACCGTTATCTACCAGAACTGTGCTATCCTATACAAAGACTCTGAACCATTGACTTTGACCCAGGCCTATCGAATTGAATTGCTGCTTATAGTTAACTGAAACCCTTTGCCCTACCTATGAATGTATTTGGGCTGCATTTCTTATAACCTTGTCTTTTTACCCCTTTTTAAAGTAACTGAAGTGCCATTTTGCTCCCACTTCAGGGGAGCTGAATTTGTTCAGTAACTTATTGGTTGTGTATTGTGGTGTATTACTATATGATATTAAGCTGCTTTTGCTAGTAATGTTTTCTAATTGACTGTGTAAATAAATGTGTATTCTTTTACCAAGAAACCTTGAGTTGAACCACTGTATTTGTTGGTCCCTTGTGTAACTTGTTCTACTGCTCACTTCAACTCTTGAGATAAGTCTGGCTGCTCAGCCAATGCTACCACATAACTGTGTAGTACAGGCTTGTACCAAAGGTGAAATTGTACTGACACTTGTAGTTTTAATTGCATGTAGTGTTCCCAAAGGGTACTGCATGTGATTTTGCCTTACACTCTGAAATTGCGAAAGCGTGCTGCAGTTTAGTTTGTTCTCTTTAAAAATTACAGACAACACCCCTGCACAGTCTCTGCAACCCAAGAGTCCACAGTAAGCTCCTCCCAAGCGCTTAGGTTCATCGCTAGCCTACCAACTATTGTGGGAATTGCATTGCTTGCTGCTGCGCTGTGTGCATACGACTGTAGTCTCACCTGCTGCTGCAGTGCCAACCCCCGACCCCTGCCTCTTCCACGGGAGGGGAAGGAAGGATTCAGCCTTCTGTCTTCCTGCTGTCACCAGTTGTTTCCTCTCTAGGGCCTCTGGCCTCCTCAGTGGCTGGCAGAGACGCCTCTGCTTCTGCCGCCCTGGCGGATACACAGGGCACAAACACTCTTTTTAACGATGTCTGACCTTTGTCCAGAGCAGCAAAGGTGTTAACAAATCTGGACATGTCTTTGACAAAAGCTTCTCCAAACAAAAGCCCTTTAGCTGCTGCAGTGGCCTCAGAGGATGCCAACTCCCTGAGTTTCAGGTCGATCTTTACTACAATCGATCGTCTGCTCTCCGCTGCTTTTGTACAGTTGGTATTACTTATTAAACAAACTGCTCTTTGTGCCCAATTAGCCAGAATATGCACATCCGTAGGCAGGGCCTCTTTGGTTTCTTCGACCATTTTAATGATCTTGGCCAATGGACCTATGGAATCGGGGAGCGTGTCCTGGCATGCTATCCATAAGCGGTCAGTGCCCTTTTCAGGTCCTTGGTGTGCTTCACCATGAATGAGCCCACCTCCAGAGTGTTCCCTACTTTATCCGGCAGAGAAGGTCTGGGATATTGTGCCTTCAATTAGCCTCTCACCTCCTTATTTAGAGGCGTGCGCAGTCACTTGCTTGCTCAAGTACCTTTTGGCCTTAAGTGGGGGCTTCCCCTCCGAGGATCTCGGGTGGAGTAGCAGGTCTGGATGAAAGGGGTCGACCAGGGAACTATCTCTGCATTTCTAAACGCTCTTATTGTGCCTTTTGCACGGTTCTCCTTCCTGAGGAGTGGCAAAGCTCACAGAAAGGTGAGAACTCTCAGTGCTGCTGGAATCCCATTCAGTGCCCTCTTGGTCGTCCTGTGGGCTAAGGGGTATGTCACCTTGTCCCTTCCATCACGCCTTTCCCTTAGCATGCCTCTCTTTTGTGTGTCCTTTGCGTGATTCGGACAGTGTTTCGCCACTGGCCTTATGTTCCTCCTGCCATTGTCTCTTGCAGGCTCTGGGCCTCACAGCTGTCGGCCCTTGCAAGAAGGCGACCCAGCCGAGGAGACAGTCCATCTTATGGGATAGCGGCCTTAGGCCTGCCCATACTGCTTTGTCCATCAGCTGTCCCAGAGAGGGGTCCTGCTGAATGTTTGAAGGCCCTTTTCTGCTTTACTCGCTGTCAGAGGATTCTACTTATACCCAGGCCATATTGTGTAATGCACAGGAGACAGACAGCTAGCAACCGTAAGGTGACGTACAGGGTTTTTATTATTACATTTAATTTATAACGTCTCTCAATGGTCGTGAGGCTATTTCTTCACTTGTTTAATGTATTTGAAGTCATTTAAACAGTACATTTTAAATCAGCTAGTCCAGAGATCGGTGACATGCTGTGGCATGCTGGAGTTCCAAGTGGCTGAAAGTTATGAAATATAATACAAGAGGCTAAGAGGTAAGATGCCTGAAGTAATTTTGAAGCAATGAAAAAACTGATTTGAAACAGATATAAAGAAATATTTAGGTGGCATGCCACATTAGAATTGACACTGTAAAGGGACTTTCAGGCCCTGCTGTTTGAAAAGGTCATAAGAACTAACACCACAAAAGTTTCCATCTGAATCATTGGTGCAATGGTAGAACTTCAGATTAAAGTGCATGAGGTTGTAAGCTCTAGGGAGCTGTCAGAAACAAATTTTTCTTTTTTTAAAAATTTGATTTATAACATCTCCCAGTGATTGTGAGGTTTTTTATTCACTTGTTTAATGTCTTTAAAGTCATTTAAACAGTAAATTTGACATCAGCTAGTCCCGAGAAGGGTGACATGCTGTGGCATGCTGGAGTTCCAAGTGCTTTCAAACATTCAATTGCAGAAAGGTATGAAACATAAGACAAGAGACTAAGAGGTGAGATGCCTGAAGTAATTTTGAAGCAATGAAAACACTGATTTGAAGCAGATATAAGGAAATATCAAGGTGGCATGCCACGTTAGAATTGACACTGAAAAGGGACTTTCAGGCCCTGCTGTTTGAATAGGTCATAGGAACTAGTAACATCAGTCTCCCATCTGCAGCACTGGTGCAATGGTAGAGCTTCAGACTGCAGTGCACAAGGTTGAAAGTTCTAGGAAGCTGTTGGAATTTATATTTTCTTGTTTTTTTTAATTTGATTTATAACATCTCACAATGATTATGAGGCTTTTTATTCACTTGTTTAATGTCTTTGAAGTCATTAAACAGTAAATTTGACATCAGCTAGTCCCGAGATTGGTGACATGCTGTGGCATGATAAGTGCTTTTTTTATGCATTTGCTGAAAGTGTTTCAATATAAAACAATCCCACAATGATTGAGAGGATATTTTTCCCTTGTTGAATATGTTTGAAATCCTTAAAACTGCACATTTTACATCAGCTAGTCCAGAGATTGGTGGCATGCTGTGGCATGATAAGTGCTTTTTTTATGCATTTGCTGAAAGTGTTTCAATATAAAACAATCCCACAATGATTGAGAGGGTATTTTTCCCTTGTTGAATATGTTTGAAATCCTTAAAACTGCACATTTTACATCAGCTAGTCCAGAGATTGGTGGCATGCTGTGGCACGCTGTGGCATGTGCCACATGTCACATTCGGCTCCTACCCCTTCTCTGTATGGGAGGATTTCCCTTGGCCACCATGAGGCTGGTGGTTTACACTTGTCATTAGAGACGCAGATCTGAGTGTCAGAGTGTTGGGTTTTACCTAATCTGGCTATGAGGCTATTTCCTGTAAGTGTGTTTGTCTGTGTCTAGTATGTTGGGTATGGCGTGTTCTGGTTGGAATGTTATGATGTGAGTGCCTGTGTTCCAGAAAAGTCAGTTGGGAACGTATGCTTGGCACAGGAGGACCGGTGGATGTTTCTTTCCCATAGACTTAACTTATGTTTTACCTTACTTATCCCTGTGTACTTACATATGACTAAAGAACCTAGTAAAGACCACCTAAACCATTTAAGACTCCTGAGCATCTGTGCAACCCCAACTTCCTTAAATGTAACACAGAGGCCAGAGCCATCACACGGGTCTATGGTCTTTCCGTCGAAATACATGCATCGAAATACCACAGCATAGAAAAAAATGCATTGTCTGCCAAAGCATCGACAGGCTATCTATTACATGTAAAAGTGCTTTTCCATCTAAACCAGTCCATCGATAATATAAATGGACTGGTTTCAATGGAAATGCACTTTTACATGTAAAAGGTAGCTTTTCAATTCATTTTTTGGTAACATTAACACGTTACATGGAGCTGTCCAGTGCAGAGATTTCGGCACTGGCCCTAACCCTGATGTAACCCTTAATCTAACCCTAGCCCCAACCCTAACCCTAGCCCCAACCTTAACCCGAATGTAACCCTTAATCTAACCCTAGCCCCAACTCTAACCCTAATCTAAACCCTAATTTAACCACAGCCACAACCCAAACCCCTAACCCCAGTTTCAATCAAATTATAGTCAATGGAAAGGCATTTGGATGGAAATGCTTTTCAATGCCTATAATTCGATGGTATGGCATTAGATGCTATGGTTTTAGATGAATTGACTAGATACCATCACACAAGTGTTAACGTTTGTGTATGTTTGTGTGCAAGGTACTCATATGTGGTGTGGTAGACAGGGAGGCTATTGGTTGCATTTGAAGACTGTGATAGATAAATATACATAACAAACGGATTTCAACAAGAGGTACGCACAGACTACCTGTTGTACACTGAGAAGCCTTTTTGTGTTTTGGATGTTTTCCTTTCTCGGTTTCATTATGTGTATGTGGGGAAAGGGTCAACAGTTTATTTGGTACAAACAAGCCAGTTACACAGACAATTTGAGAGTACATATTACTGGAAATAAACAAGTAGTTGTGGGAATCTGTGCAATTTGGGGTTATGTATATGGTTAAACTTTACACCCTTCACTGTAGGGTCAAGGGTTAGGGTATTCCTAGCCGGTTTTTCAGGTTTGCTATGTAATGCTTAGTGGACTTTGGGGCCTGATGACTTAGCGGTCCTACATTTGTCTTGAATTAAATAAAACGTACCTGTCATTGTTATGCTGCTGATCATCATGCAGCTGCTATAATTATTTAATATTTATTATAAAGTTTGCTGTTTCACCTGAGTGTTCTAGTCTGAGTAAATGATTATCTGTCTGTTACTAACCATTTATTTCCAAGGTAAAGAGGTCTTTCAAAATCCATAAGCATCCCTGGCCGATATCTGTGGATATTTTACACGTGCATATGCGCAGTAAGGTGTTGATCTCACATTAACTGAGTGCATGCAGGTTGCTGTCTCTCATATTGCCCTTACCTATTTCCACCAGCCTACTATCTCGCCAGGGTTGTTAGGCAGAAACCTGTGCAGTTCCCTCTGGGACCACTGCAAAAGAGTTAAGACTACAGGTGTTTGGCGGTAAACCCACTTGGTAGCAGTCTGTACCACACAGATTCACTTGGTAGCTGTGGCTGAGCAGTCAGACTTCCCTCAAGAAGAGTTAGGCAGTATACAGAGTATTCACAATAGGTCAAAAGAACATAGTAGAACAAGTAAACACTGACCAGAGCTTGGTGTAAAAGAGATATAATTATTTATTTAAAACCACATCTAGAAAAACACACAGGCACTAATAGTAAGCAATTCAAAAACACGGTCACTAAAAGATATACACTCCCTTAGAAGAATTTTAGACAAGTCTTAAGTAAAGCCCCACTTATTTTCAGACAGCGGTGAGCGCTTAACGCAGATGGCACTCTAATAATTCGTTTTAAAAGGGAGAGAAAAGCAGAGTATAATATGAAACAGATCCCAACACTTTCATAAGAACAAAACAAGAGAGGAAGGCAAGTAAAACCGTGAAGTTAGAGTCAGAAGGCCGGATCCACTTTAAGAGGATCAGAACGAAATGTGTCCAAGGTCACACGGTTGAAGTGCACAAGAGTCTTGCAAAGGTTCAAAAAGAGTTGGACCAAAAGAAAGGGACCAGTTAGAAGGTCAAGGCGGCCAGCCCAGTCCAGAAGGTTAAGGGATTATTATTACCTTGTAGTAATCTTTAGAAAGGGAGGCCTGGCGGACACGGTACCTTAAAGTGGTGAGAATACTCCAGCGGGGGCAGTTGTTCCTGGCAGCGGATGCAAGTCGGTGCTTCGTCCGGGGGAAGAGAGGATCTCGTCGGGGAGGAAGACAGGAGTCTTGCACTGCCAGGGAAGAAACCAGCTGCGGAGTTCTCAGGTAAAAGGAGCGGTCCTTTTATTCGCAGTCCAGTGGTAAGTGGCTATCCGGTTGCCGGGGTGCTTGGCACGGGCAATTCAACCACAAGACGGCCTGGGATGCGAAGAGAAGAAGGTAAACTGGTTGTGCCCACCAGTCAGGGGAAGAAGCCTCTCCAGCCGGGAGATCTTCTCTGTCGTCGGGAAGTGGTGAGTCGGTTCCGCAGGGCTCCACCGTGGTGTCGTTGTGGTAGGTCGGCTCAGCTTCTCCTTCGTCGGATTCTCAGGTCCTGTGGCAACTTCTGAAGTTCCAGTCCCCAAAGCCCTGCTTTTATGCAGCACACCCCCATTCACTCAGCCTAGCTGTCAATCAGAGTGCGACTTGAGTTACCAAGGTAACTCAGTCCAGGGTGCCTAAACCCCCTCCCACACCCCCTGTGGTACCCAGACAGAGTGGCACGACTTTTGGAGGCTTCTGTGGAGAAGCCCGCCAAAAAGTGGAACAAAGGGCTCGACTTGGGTTGGAGTCACAGAAGAGAACACAAACGCCATTTTAGAATCGAGTCCTGGCAAAAAATACCAACCGGCGAATTAATATTAAATAAGTAAACCGGCGGTATGTTCGAGGCTATGAGAATTAAATAATTAAAGTTGGTAGTCTCGAACAATGGGAAAATCCCATAGGGATATATTCGCGGTCGAATATAAAAAGTAGTATCCACTGCCACCAGCCAAAACTCGATCAGGGGGGACGGAGACGTGCCCCCTCGACTAACAGACCCCGGGGCAATCGAATTGCCCCGACCAGTACGTCCACAATATGATGGTTTGTACTGGTTTCTGTTCATAATTTGGGACTAGTAAAGCCAATGGTGACTTTACATGCCCTGGGAGACAGTAGTCACTCCCAGGATATGGAGTCTATGGTGGGGTGTCACTATGACACCCCTGTGTTACTGCACGGAGGGTGCTGTGTAACACACATAGTAAAAACACATGAGACCCTATGGAGTAAAGGACCCCCATAGCCCATAAAACACATTACCAGTCAAAGGAATACCATAAATCATGTCCAAGAGTGGGAGAAAAAGAGTCTCACTCTTGGCAGGAGAAAAAAAAAAACTCCAGAAATCCAACAAAGCTGCTGGGGGACTAACTAGGTTAGGAAATTCAGCCTAAAGAGAGAATTCTCCCTAACACAGGTGTATGCAATAAATCCCCTTTGGTATCAGTCTGTACCACACAGATTTAGCTGGTAGCTGTGGCTGAGCAGTCAGACTTATCTCAAGAGGGAGATGAGCAGTATTCAGGGTTTACACAATAGATAGTACAGTACTATGGAGCAAGAAAACACTGACCAAAGCTTTTTATCAAAAAGAATATCTATATTTATTTTACACACTCTTAATTCAACACACAAATCACTTTCATCAATGCAAGTTAAAATGGTCAAGGAAGTATACACAACTCCCTATTGAAATTGTAGACAAGTTTGAGCAAGAGTGAAAACTGAGCAAAACAGCACAGTGTAAACCAAGCAGAAATGACACTCTAACAATTTCTTCAGAGGGAGGGAAAGGTCAAGTTATACAGGGTTAGAGTTCTAAACAAACCAGCAACACTTCCTAATCGGATTGTGAACAAGTTAGGCAAGGCAGTACTTTAGCATCAAGAATACTTGGGTGACAACCGAGCAAAATGACACTTCAACAATATAGAAGGGGGAAGTAAAGGTGGTTATATGAGTTTAGGTGCACCAACACATTTCTTAGTGAGAAAAAATCTAGAGAAGGCAGTTGTAACAGATGTAGCTAGAGTCAAGAGGCTTGTCAGTGGTACAAGGCAAAGTACCTAGGTTCAAAATGTTCTAGTAGCTGCAGTCAGGTCGTTGTTTAATGAGTGAAAAGGCAGTTGCAGATTTGAAAAGACAATGTTACACGATGAGGGCGGCCAACCCAGAAGGTAAGTAAAGGATTTAAAACACCTTTAGCAATACCCAACGAAACGGGAGGCCTGGCGGAACAATGTACCTTGAAAGTGGAAGAGGCTCCTGCGGTGGCAGAGAGTTCCTGGCAGTTCCTGCAGTTCGGGAGATCCAGCAGAGGAAGAGGGGCTCTCATCGTGGAGGAAGGTTCGAGTTACTGCACTGCCCAGGGATGAAACCAGCCGCGGTGCTGCCAAAAGGAAACAAAAGGTACGCTCCTTTGAATCGCAGTCGTGGTGGACGCGTGCCTGGCTATCCGGTCTGCTAGTGCTTGGCACAGGCGATTCGACCAAGGCAGGTCCTGGAAGGAGATTGGCGAACTGGTTGGCCCCACCAGCTCAAGTGAAGAAGACTCTTGCAGGTGAAGATCTTCTTGAGCCATTGGAGAAAAGTGGTGAGGATCTGCAGCAGGGCTTCACCGGTGGTTCAGTCGTTGCAGATGTCTTTGGCTTCTCTCCTCTTCGGCTTCTTAGTTCAAGTGGCGACGTCTTTTCCACCAGTCCTCAGGACCCTGCTTTCATGCAGAAAGACCCCCATTCATACAGCCTAGCTGTCACTCACACAGTGGGGTGGCTATCCTGGCGGGATAATCCCCTGACCTATCAAGGCAGTGTGCGACTTGGGTTGCCTAGGTAACCCTGTCCAGTGTGCCTGTTCCCCCTCCCACACATCCTGTCTATCCCAGGCTCAGTGGGGCCTAGAGGAGGGCTTCTGTACAGAAGCCCACCAAAAGGACGAACAAAGGATCCCCGACCCGGGTTAGGATTTCAGAGAAAGACACGAAAAAGAAATATTATCAAAGATCTGGTAATAAAAACCTACCGCAGTAAAGTTAGTATTAAAATAAACCGGCGGTATGTTAGAGGCTGTCAGTAAAACTGGTAGCCTCGAACAATGGGAAAATCCCATAGGAAAATATTTGCGGTCAAATATTTACGGTAGTAACCACTGCCACCAGCCAGAAACTTTGGAGAGAGGGACTGTACGGTACCCCCTCGAAAATGAACACCAGGGAAAAACTATTAACCCTTCCCAGTACTTCCATAGTAAGATGCTTTTAACTGGTTTTGTTCATAACTATTGACTAGTAAAGTCAATGGTAACTTTATGTGCTCTGGGAGACAATAGTCAATCCCAGGGTATCGAGTCTATGTTTGGGGGTCACTACGACACCCCTGTGTCATTGCACTGAGGGTGCTGTGTAACACACAAGTAAAAAGATGATACCTATGAGGGTGAGAAAAACCCCATAGCCCATAAGCAAAAAAAGTAGGTTGAAACATACGTCAAAATACAGCTAAGAGTGGGGAAAAAGGGTCTCACTCTTAGTAGGAGTAAAAAAACAAACCCTTGAAATCCAGCAAAGCTGCTGGGGGACTCTATAGGTAAGGGAAATTAGCCTTAGAAGACAATTCTCCCTAACACTCTGCTAAAGAAGCAAACCTTAGATCCACTCATGCCTACAAATTACCGTCACATTACTGCAGTGCCATTTCTGTTACAAATCTTGGACAAGATTGCCTACAATCAAATTCAAAAATTCTCAGAGCTACTTAAGCTCCTAGGTGCGCGACAATCAGGTTTACAACCTAAACATGGGACCGAGACTGCCCTTATTGATTTGAAGGCACAAATTGATGAGCTGCTAGATAAATGGAAATCAGCCCTCCTCTTACTGCTCAACCTCTCAGCTGCATTTGACCTTGTTAACCACAAGGTCTTATGCAGCCACCTAGACTCAGCTGCCCATTTTTCCAAAGAGGCTATAACTTGGATCGAGTCCTTCTTAAGTGAGTTTGTTTGTTTGTTTTATTCATTTATAATGCGCACCAGACCCGAAGGTAAGAGGGTGTTCTCCCCAGCAGCAGCGGCAGACCTGATCCCCATCACCTGCGGCGTGCCACAGGGTTCCTGTGTCTTCCCCACCCTATACAGTATATTTACTAAGCCCCTTTTTGATGATCTGGACCTTCTGGGAATCACCTACACAAACTATGCGGATGATACACAGATTCTCCTCCCACTTTCTGGGGATTACAAGGATTTGGCCTTGTTAAATAGAGTGTATCTCATCGTCCAGGCATGGATGGCAACCCACAGACTATGCCTGAACGATGATAAAACAGAGCTTATTATCCTGGGCTCCCACTTTAACCTATAGGAACTAGGTCTTGACTACTCCTCATTTGTCATTGCTAGTAACCTGGTGGCTAAGGAGGTAAAGACACTCGGCTTCTACTTGGACGTCACCCTTTCTTTCGCCAAACAAGTGAAATCTATGGCTTCAGCTACAGCCTATACCTGTAAGATCATTAGTACAGGCAAACCCTTTCTCTCAGAAGGCAACTGCATCATCCTGGCTAGAGCCCTTATTCTATCTATGCTTGATTACTGCAATGCTTTATACATCGGTGCCAATAAATCCACCATCCACAGGATTCAAATCCTGCCAAACAATGCTCTGAGAGCAGCTCTTGGCATACCTAAAAGATCCCACATATCCATGATGAGGCGCCAAAACAACTGGCTCTCCACCCAAAATAAAATTTATCTAAAAATTGCATCCCTCACTCACAAAGCTTTGAATAATGCAGCCCCTAGCTATCTCACGGACAGAATCCAGCAGAGAACCTCATCTAGACCATCGAGATCAATCAATACTAATAGTCTCATCATACCTAGATTTAAGCTGGCCAAGGATGGGGGAAGCAGTTTCAAAGTCAGAACCGGCACAATTCTGGAGCTCCTTACCACATTCCTTAAGAGTAGAGCAACCCTTCCCTAAATTTAGACTTAATCTCATAAACTGGCTGAAAGCCATGGATACTTAGTCCCTTATAAGTGGATATTACCAGGCTGAAGTTACTGCACTGGTATCTAAATTATAGCCTCCAGTTACCTAATCCATGTTGCCTATATGTATCTTTATGTCCTTCATTGCTATGTATATATTCCTCATCACATATTACCATATCACTGCCTGTATATATATTGTGTCTGTTTACTTTGTAACCATGTAACCTAAGCCTTGCATATTCTGTACTGCTGCACCCTGATACCCCCGGGTCTGGTGCGCATTATAAATGAATAAAACAAACATACAAACAAATAAACAAGGCACCAAATGGTATAATCTGTGTTATGGTCATAGTTCTCTTAAAGGTAAAACCATGCTCACTGAGATTTGAGGTGGGGAGCCATTGTTTGTTTGCCCTGTCTCATCATTAGATGCCTGTCCTGGTATACCTCTGCGCCCTAAACCAGCGACATCAACCAAAGAAGCAGTTGTCATTGCTATCGCTGTGGCTGAGGCTGAGTGGTGTTGGAGCGACAATCTGCACCCTCTTTCACGCCAGAACATGGAACCCACACTCGTCTACAACAATCTTCAGGCGAGAGGCTAGTGCCAAAAGAGGAAGAGACCTATGAGCTATGGGCTTTTCTCACCAAGCTAATGTTACAAGACTGGAAAGTGTCGGCTCGGGAGAAGGGAATAGCAAGTAGTTCTAAGGGGACCCGCACTACAGATGGTGAAGTCGATCTGTGTTTTGTGTCCCGACCTCACTTCCCACCAGGTGATGGGAGCCTTCGAAGGCGCTTTTGGAACCACTGACCCGGTGGAAGACTTGATGATGAAGTTCCATGCCACTACTTTGTGGTTGGGAAAGAATTTGATCGACTTTGTGGTGAGGATTGATCAAATTCTGCTGCTGGCCCACCAAAGAGGAGGAGTGGGGACCTCAAAATGTAACCGCTTTCGATTGAAGCAAATATTATGAGGGGCAAGGGAAGCTTCGATCCCGCTACTGCAACTGAGACTGCGGGAGAAGCTGGATAATCCCCCCTCTTCTGAAGAGATTTAGGGCTCTAGAAGAGGAAACCAGCGATATCTTTGTGCAGAGTCATCCAGTACAAGGCCGGACCCCTGCCCACAACGCTACCACGGCTCAGTAGAGGCAGATAGACAAGCTACAGCAGCTGGTCAGGAAGCTTTAGATACAACGGGCAGCCCGGGAGAACCTTTTGCCTATCTAGAACAGGGGGAGAAACACCTATCCACCATCCCTGGAGCGGGAGAATCAGGCTTGCCGACAGGCCCAAGAGCCCGTAGAATTTTCCACAGTCTTCTGCGCCGTTACCACCAGGGAGGTTCTGCCATCGGTGTGGGGCTGACGATCATTCAACTCGTCTGTGCGAGATGAGACACAAATTATGCACGGGTAGCTGCTTGTATTGATGCTCGTAAACCTAGTGCCGCAAGAGCTCTGTTGGGAAACGCTCAGGAGGTTCCAGAGGAGGAGCAGCTAGAATCTCTTCAGCAGGAGTGAGCTCCACCAAAACTAACATTGACATCTCGACAGTGATGCCGAATCCTAGAGTCAAGCCCTGATCGGATGTCAAGCTAAGGCGTGGGTAGGTCCAACATATGACCATCTCTCTCCAGTTCATGAGCTCTGTAGCACCAAGGCTGAGCTGCCAGTGAACTGTTCCAGGCTGAGAACTCTAGCACGTACCCATCATGACATACCAGCTGGCCTCATTGGGCCCACAACAACCATCCCAGCTGATCTTGAAGGTCGAATAACCACAGCATTGTTGGACAGTGGCTACCAGGTCACCTTGTGTACGAACCTTACTATGCCATCTACCGTTGGAACCTCTGGAGGACTGAATCTGATGGGAGTTGGAGATGCTGCCTGTAGACACCTTGGATACGTTTGTGTAAAAATACATCTAAGACAAAAGGTGGTTGTAGTGAACACCACTTTGAACACCTTTGTGTTGCTGTGCATCACGCAGAATCAGAATCCTGAAGAACGGCTGGTCATGGGCACCAACTCTGCACTGTTTGGTACGTTAGCCAACGTGTGTGAGGAGATGGCCGGCCCTCAGTTTGCCAGAACACTGAAGATGCACCCAGCAAAGCCACCAGGCCTACCTCAAGAAAGGCATGAAAGAGCGTAATTGACCTGCCAGGCTCGTGGGAGATGTGACCACCACCACTTATGGTCAAGCTGACATACCACCTGGCAAGACTGTGAAGGTGTCGGTGTACGCAAGCCTCCGAGAACATGACAGTTATTGGTTGGTGATGGAAGCTTCCGAGTGCAAAGACATGACTGGATGTCTGTTGGTGTAGCGCACATTAGTAACCGACGATGGCCATTGGTTGAAGAACATCAGGGTCCCTATCACCAATATCACTGACAAAATCATACATATACACCATGGGGGCTGAAGATTACGCAGTTCTCTCAGTAGCACAGGCTAATGCTGCACAGAGTGTCTATCCTCCCATCCTCTCTTTGACGGTCAGAACATCAACTTTTGGAGACTTGCCCCTGTCTGAACGAGAAAAAGATAATCTGTGAAATCAGTTGCTTCTGCAAGCCGAAGTATTTTCTACTAGTGACTGGGATCTGGGTGAAGCAAATGGAGTGGAACACCACATCCGGCTGGATGACAGCATCTCGAGAAACTGTTAAATACCGTTATCATTCAAGAATCCAGAAGTCACTATGCTTTACCTATAGTAGTAGCCCGAAAGAAGAATCACAATGCTTGGCTGTGCATAGACTATATTCGCATGAACAGTAGAACGGTCCCCAACCAATACACTCCTCCCCGAGTAGATGAAGCCCTAGACTGTCTTGCCGGGAGCAAGTGGTTCTCGGTGCTGGATCTAAGGAGTGGATATTATCAAATTCCTATGCTGCTGGAAGGTGAAGAGAAGACTGCTTTCATTTGCCTGCTCAGGTTTTATCAATTCACCTGGATGCCGGAAGGGATATCAGGAGCTCCAGGCACTTTTCAGCGACTGATGCGATATGAGTCACTGTGGGCGATATGAATTTACCAGAGGCCTTGACAATATCATTGTCTTTGGAGAAACCCTAGAAGAGCACCATCAAAGACTTTTAAAGGTCCTAGATCGACTTCACCAGCAAGGCTTGAAGGTGTCCTTGTTGAAATGTTAATTTTGCCGAACCAGCGTGAAATGCATTGGCCATGTGGTATCGGCAGAAGGGGCTAATGTGGACTCCCCAAGATGAAAGCACTCAGAACCTGGCCTACACCACAGAACCTAGGAGAGATCCAGAACTTCTTGGGGTTTTGCAGTTACTATAGAAGGTTTGTGCCAGGATTTGCCATTATAGCCCGGCTGCTGACTGAACTGACCAGGGGCTATCCGGCCCTGCAGTAGAAAACGCCTTTCAGTGAAGTAATCTGTAAAGCACTTTATCACCCCAAAGAGACTTTTGGGCTTCGGTGGAGTGCAGAGTGTGACCAAGCATTTGCCCAGCTGAAGAAGACCACCCAGAAGCACAGATCCTGGCCTATGCTGATCCGCAGCTGCCATATATACTACATGTAGACACCAGCAAGAACATCAGGGTATTGCCAGACCAGTGGCGTTTGCCTGTCATTGACTAAGTCCATCGGAAATGTACTATCCAACACAAAAGCTAGAATTCCTGGCCCTCAAGTAGGCGGTTACTGAAAATTGCCATGAATATCTATACAGAGTGCAGTTCACTGTACGAACGTTACACAATCCACTGACCTACATCCTCAAATCTGTCAAATGAGATGCCACAGGTCATCAGTGACTGGCCGATTTATCATCTTATCATTTCCAGCTAGAATAACACACAGGAATTAACAATATTGACACTTGACGTCCTATCCAGAAGACCACCTTCGAGACCAAGAGATGGCTACTGTGCGGGCGATTTGCTTGAACGAAACACTCTGAGATGCTGAACCCAAACGTCTCATGGACGGTCTTGGAGGCAGGGCTAGCACAGTTCCTGTAAGTTATTGCGATGCTACCAGCCTGATGGCTCCAGAACTGCCATATTTGACCAGAGCAGAGTTCAGACAAGCACAGTTGAATGATCCCTATTTACACGCAGTCCTTGAGGCAAAAGAGAATGGAGCAGTGGGACCACCAAACCATTTCAATGGAATATCGATGGATATACGGCAAAGAGTGGAAGACTCTAGTGTTAAAAGGTGGTGTGCTGTTCAAAGAAAGCCACGTTCAAGGGCAGCTTATTCACTGCCTGGTACTTCCTCGCTCCCTCCGTACAGTGGCACTACAAGCCCTCCATGACCAGCATGGGCATCAGGGAAGTGAATGCACGCTGGATTATTTCTAAGTCGCTTCTACTGGCATAGATTGGGCCCTGAGATAGATGACTACTGCTGAACATGTGCCGTTGCATCACCAGGAAGACACTCCTCTGTCCAGCCGCAGAACTTCAACACCTACAGAGCCATGCATTGATGGATTTAGTCTCTGTTGACTTCCTGAGCCTTGAACTGGACAGCAGTGGGACACAAAATGTACTAGTGGTAACCGATCATTTCAGTTGGTATGCGCAAGCATACCCGACGGAAGACCAGAAAGCCGCCACCATAGCTAAAGTATTGTGGGACAAATTCTTTGTAAACTATGGCTGGCCGGCACAGTTGCATTCAGATCAAGGGCCTGATTTTGAGTCCAAACTGATTAAGAAGCTGATGGAATTAATTGGGGTGCAGAAAACAAGAATCTCCCCTTATCGCCCACAAGGTGATGCACAAGCAGATCGATTCAACCACACCATTCTGAGCATGTTGGGCACCCTGACCACTAGAGAAAAATCTTGATGGAGCCGGCATGTGTCTACATTGGTTCATAACTATAATTATCAGTATCCTTAGTAATAATGAGAATTTACTCACAATTGGTCGTTTTCTGTTTGTGCTGGCGTAAGTCCTCGGTAGGTGACGTTATGCGAGAGCTTCCCTCCAGGTGTCCAGAGGCCAGTAACTGGGCTCTGTGCACCCCAGGAGCAGTACCCTCCGGAAATCCTTCTGGGCCAGAAAACCCAGCACGCAATGGAGTGGCAGAAGTTGTAAACAGCTGCAAGGAGTAGATGAAGACAGTCCTTGCGGCTGGTGATCGTGCAGGGTGTTATGGAGTTAGAATGAATGAGCAGTGAGCGGTCGCCGAAGGCAGCGTTGGCTGGAACAGATTGTTGCAGGGAGGTTGAGAGGATCTGCGGATGCAGCAAGTGGCCACGGAAGGCCGTGCTGGTTGGAACAGTTTGCTGTGGTGGAGCTGTGAGGAGCTGCAGAAGCAGCGAGCGGCTACGACAGGCAGCGATGGCTGGAACAGTTAGCTGCGGCGGATGCTGTAAGGAGCAGAGAAGCCACAGAGAAAGAACCGGCCGGAAAGAAGGTAGAAGCTACTGGAGGCAGGTTTCCAGGAGCAGTGAGAAAAGGTAGAAAGAATTAAGCGGGAACAAAACGAGACGAAATAAGGAAAGACAGAAAGGCAAAGAATTGAGTAGAAAGAAACAGGGAAGGGAAGAGTAGCCGAATGACGAAAGGAGAAATAGGCAGAGTGGAGCAAAGAAAAAAGGGGCAGCTATTGAAGTAGCGGAGGAAGTTTCACAGAGCCGATTGCAAAAGCTAAGGGCAGAGAATTGGAGCGAAGTAGCGACGCACCTACCTGTTCCTCGCCCGTGCTAATATTGTAACGGTAGGAACGGGAGGAAGTGGAGTCCGCCATTTTGGGAAAAGACTAGACCCGCTCCCAGGTTCCTTGGATATGGAGCTAAGGAGGCGCCATCATGGTTTCCATTTTAGGTAGTGAGGGTGATGCTTCTTCCAATTCATCCAGACGGACCTGGAGGGCCCGCTAACAGTATGCCCTCCCCGTGGGGTAGTAGGGCCAGGTTTCCAGGGATGAGTATGCTGGAATCTGTGTACTAAGGTGGGAGCATGTACTGCTGTAGCAGGTTCCCATGTACGATCGGAAGGCCCATAACTCTTCCAATCGATAAGGTATTGCAATGATCCCCGGTAATATCTGGAGTCACTGATGGCTGCAACCTCGTATTCAGGTCCTTCTGGAGTATCGATTGGTGGAGGAATGGAGGTTTGTCTTCCATGAAATCTGTCCATTACATGTGTTTCCAATTGAGAAACATGAAATAGATTGTGTATTCGGTGTCAGGACTTGGGTTGCTGAATGCGGTAAGCCACTTCTCCGAGTGCCTTGAGTATTTTGAATGGTGCAAAATACTTTGGTGATAATTTAGCCGGTTCTACAAGCACTTTGTTCAAGTAGGCCATCAAGAACATTCTGATTACTTTGCAGAGGCTCTTAACTCCTGTCAGGAGTGTGCTTTGCAATTTCAGCTTCCTCTTTACTCCTTTATCTTTCTTTTATATTATTGAATCTATGAGTAAACACTGTTTAATTTCTACTTTTTTAAAGGCTGCTTCAAAAGTAATTGCCAAAACAATCTTCTTCATTACGCCAACATATGAACAACTGCAAAATGCAGAAGTAAAACAACTCCTTTTACTCTGCAGTTTAACAGTTACATGTGATTGATGAGTGATGCGTGGCTCACAGCTCACCAGGCAACTAGGACAGACAATCATGTAAATCTCTCTGCTTTCACATCGCCTTTCATATTGTGGGATGAATGGTGCTCTGCTAATTCAGGCAAGAAGGGTCCTCCAATATATCAGCCAACCTTGAATTATTAGTGTCAATGCGATTACTTTTCAAAATAACTGTACTGACAGACATGCTTTTTGCCCACACTGCAATAGCAGTAAATGGCTTCAGCACTTGTTTGCTACTAATTGCATGACCAAGGGTTATCCAAACAAATGTTGTTACACCGGCCATAAACATGTAGGCTGGCTGAGCATTTTGATGCCAACACTGAGAGGTTTCTGACTCAAAGTTGTATCCACTGACATATCAGTTGAAACCTCATTGGCATAGCTATTTTCTTCTTTGTTTTAGTAGGCTGTAACATAACAAGCAGCCATTATTGTGTTATTGCTTGCATATTGCACATCAAAGTTAGCATTCCAGAGCATAGCAATAACAGAACTGCAATCTTCAATAAAGGGAGTGTGTGATTCTCTTTTTGGATTCTTGGGTGATTTCCCAGTGACATTGTGATGGACAGAAGCACACTGTTGGCCTGCCCAGCTGTACACATGTATAAAATGTGCCTTTCCTCCTCCTGTATTTGCAACATTTGTGGGTCCTGGATACTAATACGTTTGCCAATAACCCTTTGTAATCCGTTTCTGTGGGTGCATGTGCCATGCTTTTGTATTAATTCCAAACAAGGCCTGTCATAGGCCCTCATTACGACCCTGGCGGAAATCGAAAAACGATGGCGGAAATGCAATACCGCCATCGAATACCGCTCGGTGCGATTATGACCCGTCACCGTAAAGTACGATGCCATTAGCGACACCGTAGTGAACGCCAACGCTAACTGCACCAAGTACGCGCACGCGCGCCATGCAAAACCGTAATTACCACCATGGCGCAACGGTACGCGAATTCTGACCCTAGCGGACATTTACTTAACGCCATCAAGCATGGCGGAAAGTACCATTCCGCCATGGTGAGAATTACGGCATCGTGAACCAACCGTAAATGGCCCTACTGAGTGCCTGTACACCACTCCCTGCCCACATTGCACAACTCCTCGTAGGTGCAATGAAGTTACACAATGCAACCAGTGAAATGTACAAGTCACCCATGCATGCCAACGAACAAATGAATGTAGGGGCTCCAAGTGCCTTGTGAGTGGCCATCCATATTTGGCATGTCACCATTGCCGTACTGATGCAGCACAGGCATGTGAAGGTTCAAGTACAGCAATATGAACTGAAATATGAGACAAAACAACAACAGGCCCCCATCGCTTGACACCAGTGTAAGGCAACATTCAAAGCAGTATCCTGAGGGAGACTGCACCAGCCCTGTACTCTTGCCAGTAAACAAACCAACCATCAGCATAAGCATGTACCACACAAGTTGGCAGAGTGACTGAGCAGCCAGGCTCATCTCAAGAGGGGCCAATGGGAGCTGCAGGGCACAGATGGCACGAATACAGAAGCTATTCCAATGGACATGACCTCAGTCTCCCTCCAAGAAACGCACGCAAACACAGGCACCTGTGACCAGCCATTTTCTGATAATCACATCATTCCACCAATCCACCTGGCTGACCGGCATCTGTTACACAAAAGCTAATCCCCCGCCCCTGAGCATGACATCATTAAAACAGTCATAATGGCAGCCCCTATCCCTGACCTTACTGGGCTTCGTAGGCAAACGCGGCCAGTACAGTACCACGCAACTATACTCAGAAGCCGGAACCCAATGCAGATCTTCTCACAATACATCGCTCCACAAATAGGAATATGCTACATTACTTGCAAAGAATAACGCTACACGGTTAATATCAGAATAAAATTTTAATGCACATCAAATTCACCAAGCCCATACAGCTATTAGGTCATAAACTCCAAAATATTTTTCATTACTGTGGGCTGCATCCGCAATAAATGACCAACTTCTTCTTGTGTGACGCCCTGTTCCTTCATGGTACTCAGGGGCTACATTCACGTTCAAAAAGGCAACATGGAAGCGCCTAGAACCGCAGGGCCGTCCCATTAGGTAGGCACTAGTCCAGCTGAAAGGTCGATATGTTGCTCCTAGCCACTAGTACTGCGTAAGGGCATGTGGCCCATTGGCGATCGTCCCATAAGATCGTAATGGTGCTCCACTGATTAACTCGAAGCAGCAGGTGTCGGGAGTAAAAGCCATCTGCAGGAGTGGCATACAGATGGCAGCGGCAAAAGGGGAGGAGATACCTGTCACCCAAATGAAATGAAAAAGAATAGTATGGGCATCAGAACTTCATTTGAATTACTCACTTCAATGATCACACTAAATCTACAGCCATATGCATGCTAGCCCACTCAAAAGGATTATTTCCACCCAAAAATCACTTGCGAATCATAACTATATAAATCGAGGTGAAAACACTATTACAAACGAGTGTTTGTGTGCATGCGTCTGTTAAAACAGAATCCATTAGATGGGATTAGTAACGTGCATAGACACAAGTGTTTGAAGGCGCGTCGAGACAGGGAGGGTTCAACAAGGGCAGATAGACGATGGTCCCACTATGGCAGCTCTGCATCACATAGCGCAGGGGAAGTGGATAGATTCCAAAAAGCCATGTACATGGCAAACTCTCAATTAAATCATCTGTCCATGCATCCATACATCATTCCCTCATCCCGGTATAAAAACGCCTGATTATTTACTCACATAACATTTGAAATTTCCATTGAGTCTGTGCGTAATGCAGTCTGCAAAATCCACTGTGCTCCAGCCCGGAATTCTAGTGTTGTGAAGTAACATGTATTTGGGAACGTCCTGCCTTATCGTCCACTACGCTATTGCGCATCCCATACTATTCATATCAATCATTGCATTCTCGCCATGGCCCCTGTCCGAAGGACATTAAACAATAGAACGTTATATTTGCAGTCAGACCTGTGGGCGTCTCCTCGCCGCTAGCTGAAAACCGAAAGCGCTGTCCTTCGAATTCCTCATTTGCAACATCACTTTGAAAAGGCATCTGTGACCGCTTGAAATCACAAATTCATCCATGTAGTGCGGCAGTGTGTGAAAATGGCAACTGGCTTCACTCACAAATGGGACGCCCCGCCCGTCGGTGAACCTCGGTACAGTGCTGCATGAGGGTCCACCGTTAATCAAGTACTACATTCCACTGACCCTTCACAAGTTTGTTCGCGACTGCAAAGATAGTATGTGAAACAATGGGACCATAGCAGAATGAACATATAAACCAATATTTCACTGCCATCGGGATTAAATACATGATTGTAATAGCAAGATGCCATGCGTCAAATTGCAGCGTTGTGTGCGGGACGTGCTCGCCCAAAGGGGATTGCAGCTTGCACAGGTGGAATGAATCACCACAGGTGGAGGCTATACAGCCTGAAAACACATAAATTGCACACCCAACCCCCTCCCACACCCACTCCAAAATGCTACCGGCAGGACTAGCGATGTTGGCCCTGGGGGACCTGATAGCACTGCAAGTACTCCAACTTCAAGAAGAAGACTAACACCAACTACTACAACAACCGGCCGCACAGAGGAGACGCAGGAGGAGGAGGAGGGCAAGGCAGGGCCAGCAAGGCCCACCAGCACAGCCACTACCACCACGCAGGCAGCCCGCAATCCCACGCCTCCGAGCTCATCCGTTCAACCTCACTGCTGAGCAGATCCACACCCTCTACCGTTTGGACCGGGACACCATAACCGCCATTGTGGACATGACACACGCTGACCTTGTCAGCATGATAGATAGCCCAACCGCCATCCCACCCCTACTGAAGGTGGTGTCTGTACTCCACTTCCTGGCCACAGGCACCTACCAGCACACAGTCGGACAGTTGCATGGCATTTCACAGCCACTGTTGTCACGGACACTATTGCAAGTGCTCGATGCCCTCCTGAAGCACGCAGACGACTACATCTCTTTACCACGCTCGGAGCAGGAGATTACAAACACAAAAGTGGGATTCCATGCACTTGCCGGCATACCGGGTTGCATTGGTGCCATCGACTGCACCCATGTGGAATTGGTTGTCCCACATGCCATGGAGGTCCAGTACCGCAACCGGAAACAATATCATTCTCTTAATGTACAAATGGTGTGTGACTCCAACAGGATCTTTACACATTGTTGTGCCCGATTTCCTGGATCAACCCATGATTCTATGGTCTTGAGGAACTCTACAATACCACGCTACATGGAGCGACACGCAGGGAACAGATCCTGGCTACTCGGTGAGTCTCATTTCATGCATGATAATGTGGGGTATGTGATGCGGCAATGATCTGGCAGGAAGGGGGGGGGATGCGTACGTAGCAATGTCATTCCACAAACATCCTTTATTGTCCACATACAGGTGATGCCGGGTATCCACTGAAGAGATGGCTCCTTACACCACTCCGGAACCCACAGAACCAGCATGAGGAGGACTACAACCATGCCCACTCACGTACCCGTGTAGTCATAGAACAGGCATTCGGCCTACTGAAGGCTCGTTTCCGCTGCCTCAGCAGGTCTGGCGGGGGACTCCTGTACCGCCATGAGAAGGTTGCAAAGATGGTCATGGCATGTGTCATGCTACACAACATGTGCGTACGTAGAAATGTGCCCATGCCCCCTGACGCAGAACTGCAAGCACCTGAAGATGGTCATGATGAGGGTGGGGATGTGGCAGCACCTCAAGGAGTCCGCGAGGCACAGGAGGCCCGTGAAATTCGTCAGAATATCATAGATTCATGCTTCTAGCACTCACGCCTGGTGGCTGATACATGGACACGGGACTTGTGGCACTGTGTGTGTCTGGAACATGCACAATATGGACTGTACGCCTATAAAGGCCTCGTACACAAAGATCAATGTCCACACATCTCATTGGATGATTGTGAAATGTTTATAGCATATGTGAAATTATGTTACACACCCCATCGACCCGCCACCCAAGAAAGCCCAACACCCCCCCTCCACCCTCCTACCTCCCCCCCGAACACCAGTGTCCAAAGATGCTCATTGTCAGTGGGCAGACGCTATTGCAAGCCCCCTCTCCGGGTATCAGGGGCACCCCTGCCTGTGGAGCGCAGGTTCCTCCCAGATCTACGTTGGGGGCTGCCCTGGACGGAACTTGCAACGGATGATGTCTCTGCCTGCTCACGTCCATGCATGTCCCTAAGGGTTTGTGAGAGCTCAGTGAGCACACGGCGCACAGCGGCAAGTTCAGCACATACGTCTTTGGACGTCGCATGCAGTTCCCCCCTCAGGCTCTCGGTGCTTCTCTCCATTTGTACCCTCAGGCTCTCGGTGCTTCTCTCCATTTGTACCCTTAGTGTCTCTGTACTTCTCTCCATTTCTGCCCTAAGTGTCTCAGTAGATGTTTCTATGGCTGCCTTAGAACCCCCACATTCATCAGCATGCTCCTTGAGGAGCGTGGCCAGTTGCTGCTGTTGCACGATCACCTGGTCGAGGGACTGTTGCCTCTGCTGGGCCATGCCCATTTGCGGTGGTGTCACAGAGGGTCTGATCACCTCATGTTGCCTTGCCACAGGGCTTGTGGGGGATGGCCAGTCGTCGTCTTGTGGGTGCCCCTGCGTGGTATCCTCATGGTGTACGGGATGAAACAAACAGGGGGATTGAGACAGGTCATGGATGGTCCTACATCGACAGCACCGTTTTCTGTGTCGGAGCATGCTGCCATTAATGCAATGTCACCTATGGTGCTGCTGCCACCAGAAGCAGTGCCTTCTGTGGCATCCATTGGGGGGACCTGTGGTGCTGCTGTTGTGGGCATGCTGGCTGCTGGGGTGCCTGTTGAAGTCCCCTCCTGTGTGCTGCCACTTGATTTGTGCTGCTGCCGTGTCTTGATCCGTGCAGCTGAGGTGGAGGGTCTTTGGCCTTGGTCTTGGCCCTCTTTGCAGGTGTGCTGGTAGGGGTGTCCTGAAGCTCGTCATTTGAATCGGACCCTGTGGTGGAGTAAAGGAGGGCGAGCGTTATTTATGGGTCTGTGGAAATTGGAATGGCAATGTATCACATGCATTGGGGTGGTACCTGAGGGTGATTTGGGTCAGGGCCTTGGAGGTGGTTTCATTTTTGTGTGGATTGAGGATGCAGTTGTTTTGCAGCCTGCAGTTAGGGTGTGCATGCTGCACGTGTAGAGGGTGTTTTTAGGATTTTTAATTATTTATGTATTTAATGTGACTTTTAAAGTGCGCTATCAGGCCAATGTATGTGGACGTTCTCCTGGACATGTGTTTCTGTTGCACTATGTGGACACATGGTACTTCACATGATTGGACATTGTGGATTTAGCATTGTTTTATTTGGCCCACCTACCTGATTCTTCGGATGTCTGCACTCCTTTCTCCATCCCTCCGACTCCCTCTATACTCTCCATTCCAATGGTGGAGGCACAGATTTCTTCCCAGGGGGTCAACTTGATGGGTGATTCCGATCCTCCCCCGGTAGCTGTGGCAATGTTACGGTTGGCTGATAGTATGCTCCGTACGCGTATCCGCAAGTCATCCCATCGCTTTCTGCATTGCTGTGGGTTGCGGGGTGCGGTCCCCACCGCACTTACCCGCTGTGCCACCAGGGCCCATATGGCCTTCTTGTTCGCAAGTGCCGTCCTGGTCATTTGCGTCGAGAAGACGACGGCAGCATTCTCCTGGAGGGTCTCTGTGAGCACGGTGAGTTCCTCATGGGAGAAGTGGACCTGCCGCTTGCGGTCGCACGCTTTTTTCGCAACTTTTCCCATTTTGATTGTTTTCACTAGGGTGGCTAACGGGTTGGGATGTGTCTCAGGGTAGGATTTTTAATGGTTGTGTTGGGATTCTGATTTTATAGGTGTACGGCGTGCTGTTTCCCGTTCCGGCCCCATGTTTTTACTTCCGTTTCCGTATATTTACGGTCACCGTATTTTGCGATTACCGCTCATTACGGTGACCGCTATGATGGGTGGCGGAATTGCACCTAGGGCGCCGTACGACGGCGGTGAGGGGCGTTTTGGGGACATTTCCGCCATCGCGGACTTTGCACTTCCGCCATGGCGTAATGCTCGTGCCCGATGGGTCAGAATTAGCCGCACTTTACTCCATCGTGCAATGGCGGAAACGCTATTTACGCTATGGCGGTCAGGTCAGTTACTTTCCGCCAGGGTCGTAATGAGGGCCATGGTCTTTTACAAACTTTGAAGCACCGTTTGGTCACAACAGCGTGTGCAATTCCACAAGCGTGATATTATTTGCTCTGAACTTAAGGGGGAATGTTCTTTACTGCAAATAAAGTGCATCATGTCTATGAATCGAGGGTGAAAGAGAACAGAGTCCATGGCAAACAGTTCAGTGGTGTCCTTCTTTATTGGGATTACTTTCATAAATGAAATCTGTAAGAACCCCCAACCACACTCTGCACAACTTGAAGTCAAAACCAATTGGGAGGGCCCAAGCTTCTCAGCATAAACCGGACCTCTGGAAGTTATTTTTGATTCTAATGTCTGATCCTGTTCTTTTGACCTTTTGAATGATATCACTGCACGTAGAGTATTATTTTGGAAATGCGTGGCTGGCTTAAGAGTGTGAGCCACTGAAAATCAGATAGTACAAAATGTGCTTTCATCAAGTCAGTGTAAAATGTATAGTGCTTATACAAACTATTATTTACAGTTGTGGGAAATCATTGAAATTGCCATTCTGTTCTTGAGAAATCTTTTCTACATTTTGCATATCAGTATTTTCTTTCAAAAAATGAGCTGATGTTCTTTTTACTTTCCTACTATCAAGAGGATCCTGATGCATTTCCTCTCTTGTGTGGCTTCTACATTCAGCAACACACAAAGAACCTTGCAGTTGGCATTTCACACCCCGTTTCTTTAAACGTTCTTTCAATTTCTTCCATTTCAAGTGCCCATGTTTCCCTTTGCTCCTTAAAAGCTCTTCACCAGGCAACCTTGAGGATCTTCTTTCTAGTCGAGCACCTGGAAAAGATGAATGGTCTGCAGAGTATCATCTAAAAAATGTGCAGGTTTCAAAGAGCTGCAGGAATAATAGCACATTATTCATTTATTTTAACAATATTTACACATTGTGTCTGTTTCATTATGATCTAAATGTTCTTCTATACCTTGTGTAAGGGTGCAGAAGTGCAAGCCTGACACAGTGGTGGTATGTTTGTTGGTACAAACTTGTATTTATATAAAAGTAAAAGAAAAAAGGAAAAAAACATACCTTTCCCTATGAAGGGTTGCCCCACCTTTTCAAAAATACAAAGGACTCTATCAAGATGTCCCATAAAATACAGTGTCCCCCACCCTGTGTCCAAACCTTTTTCAGTCCCTTACACTCTACACTAACTATGGAAAACAACTGGATGTCTTCTTGATCCGGAAGGAGGCGCCTCTTTTCTGGATATAGGTTCAAACGTTCATCTCTGGATGAAAAACACAATTAGTGGTTCTTTAACTTAAACGTTCTTGACGTTGGATGCTCCTCCACGTGTAGATAAAAAGAAACACAACCGGATTAAACAGGAAGTGTCTTCGCTCTTCTTTCTTTCCCGGTTCTATCTATTACAAAAAAAGAACACAGTTCCCAAGTATTAAAGAGGGAGTGAGGGGGAGTCACTTTCCCCTCTTCTTTCAACAAAGTAACACCAACTCTGGTTTACTGTCCTGTCAGACTTGATTGTAGGCTTCTTACGACAAAACAGTTTCCAAATATATTGGGAGGGCGACATCTCTTCCCCTGTTCTTTCTCCAGCTCAAAATGCAGCGTCAAGTCTAGTTCACTATCCTGCCAGACTTGACTGTAGACCTTATCACAAAACACAATTCCCAAGTATCAAGGGGGAGAATCTTGTCCTATTCTTTCACAAACGCAGTGTTAAGTGTTAAGTCGGGTTCACTATACTGCCGACTTGACTGCAGATCTTCTTACCATGAAACACAGTTCCGAAGTATCTGGGGAGAGGGAGCCTCTTCCCCCGTTCTTTTCTCCAGCTCACAAATGTAGTGCCAAGCCTGGTCCACTATCCTGTCAGACTTTGACTGTAGATCTTAGAATTATAAAATGTATCTCTTCCTTTGGTAATGGGTGTCTGTCCCCTTATTCTAGCTTCCTGCTCTTCACTTTATCTCTTATGTTGGTTCCAAACCCCTGGGCTGTCTCTGGATCTCCCCCTGACTTGTGCTGAAGCTTGTTTCTCTTTTGTGTGGATTCCAGACCCCTTTATATTATCTCATTATCTCCCCGACTTGCTCTTGGCCCAGCCCTTTGACTGTCTTCTTCTTTAGACTTGTGTGGGCCCTTGATCCCTGTGTGCTGCGTCTGCGGTGCTTGGCCAACTTCCTGGGGTCCCAGTCCCTGGTCTGCTGTTCTGGTGGGCTTCTCTGACTTCATATGGGTCCCAGAGCCGGGTGTTCTGCTTTTGTGGGCTCTCTGCCCCTGCTTCACTCAATGTCAAATTGAACATACCTGGTGTACTCTCCTGCCAGCTACTGTTCCACATAGGATATTTTGTAAAGTCTGTAACAGTTCTCTCTCTCTATCCCTTTTTGCCTCTCGGGATATTGGTACATGTCTCGTTGGTCTATTTGATCCCCTCTGTGCCCCACCAGCCGGCCTGACCCTTTCCCTAACTTCGGTAAGTGACAACTTGTAAGGAATTATTAATGTAAAGTGTGCTTTCCCTCTGATAGCAGCGTTGTCGCTTGGGCTGAAGCATCCGTTCCTTTGTTGGAACATTTTAAATACAAGAAAATAAAAAATACATTATTAAACAGAAAACTTTAGGAAGCTTAATTAACCAAAAAGCAACACAATGTAAACACTGTTACTTTGGAAAGGTAAAATGATTGTCAACAGCTTATTCATTTGAGGCTCCAGTAATATTAAAAGAAAAAAAAGATATTCTGAACTTAAAACACAAGCAGCTCTAAATATTACGAGAAACAGTAAGACGTATGATTAAAATGCTTGCTAAGCTAACGAAGATTGCCCAAGTCTTCAGCATAGGTAGTCTTGACGCTATTAAAGACACAGAGGCGAGCATTATGCCTAACTTCTTTAATTACTGCTTCCAACAGTTCTTCAAAACTCTTAATGTTTTTTTTTTACTTCAGCCATTCATTGGCTGCATATATAAAAAACCAACAAACAAACAAACAAAAAGAGAGGAAAAACTGCTAATCCCCATGATCCTTTTCTTCCTTGTAGTTCTGAGATCCTCTGTCCCAGTCCACCAATCAGGGCACACACCCCAGTACATAACACACTGTGCCTAGGTCCCTTCCTCTTCTTTTGGATGCCTCTCTTAAGTCTCTTGAACAAACAGTCTATTTAACACAAGGGAACTCCTCTCAGCGTACTCAGAACTTCACCCATCCCTCCAACTAAACTTCTTCATCTTCTGACGATCGGTCATCTTTTGCTCCACCCGTTCAGGATTGTTCTCAGGTGCTCTTCTGGTCATCTTCTGCATCAAAAGAGAGACGTACCATTAGGGAGGGGAATACACTACCAATTTTCAAATTATACACTGTTCTGTAAATGACATGGCATATTCGATGGGTGGGATAATGCTCGTCTCCATGTCTTTAATAGAATCAAGACTCACTGCGCTGTGAGCTTGGGCAATCTTCATTCTAGGTCAAGACCAGAGGAGTGCATTAGGCTTCTTCAAAGCTCTCTACCACCGCCGCAGCAATCGCTGAAGTCGGCTTGAAATAAAACGTCTTGAACATAGTCACTAGACCAATCCGCTGCATTCATGATCTCCTGCAGCATAACTCCCGCTGCAAAAGACTTCTAAGCCAAAGCTACCCTTGCAGAATGTGCTCCGAACACTGATACATCAACCCCTGCTAGGGCCATTATCTCTCTCACCCACCTTGCTGTGGTTGCTATCGCTACTGCGTGACAAGGCTCCTGCGTGACAAGGCTCCTGCGTGCTTTTAGCAATTGGGTCATGCCCTGTGACCTCACTCATGCCGTAGCCGCCTTGTAACTCTTAATGCACTGGGTGACAAATTGCTTGCTATTATTTGGAAAGTAGGGGTAGGAAATAACTGAAGAACTGGTCTTGGTGTGCTGCACAATGCTGAACACTACTCCTTCGGGTAAAATATCTTCCTGTCAATCTCTAATGCTCTTACCTCTGAGATACATCTACAAGAAACTAGACATAGTAGGGTTGGGAGCTTCCCCTATAACTGTTTAGTTGACAGAAGAGCCTTACATGACCATTACTCAAAAACCCACAGTACTGTATTCACATCCCATAGAGATTTCGACTGTGGGGCTTTACTGACCTTCACTCCCCTAATCAATCTTCTTGATGCTCCCCTACCGGTATGCCATCTACCAATTTGTGATTGGCTGAGATAGCTGACCTGTACACTCCCACTGTCCGGAACACTCTTCCTTACTGGACAAACTCACCAGATAGTTTATCACCGTCACTAAACGGGAGGTAGACCCCTGCCCCTTCACCATACCTCCCAGGCTTGCCATGTGGCAACATAGGTCCTGTGGTCGATGGAGCCCAGGATACTCCAATGAGCTATGTAGCCTCCTCTGAAAGTCCTGGCAAACACCATCTGTGCCTGACACTCTGCACGCGATCAGTGCTAGATTTTTCTCCTGCACTAGAGGGTGTGCTGCCCCGGACAGATCTGTCAGGAGATCCGCCTAATGCAGAATCTTCGGGGGGAAAAACAAAGAAAGTTCCATCAGAACTGGAAACCATGCCTGCGACCTGCATTCTGGTGTCACTATCACTATTCAGCTCTGTCTCTGTATACCTTTGCTAGTGCCCTCACCAGCATTGCGAAGGAGGGAAAGGTCTAATGGACGTGTCCTGCCCAGTTGTGTAGGAAGGCGTCCGTCCCTAGTGCGTCCGGATCCATCCTCCAGCTGAAGTACTTTGGCAGCTGAGTGTTCAGCCTTGAAACGAAGAGATCCGTACCAAATGGTCCCCACACTTGCTGCAACCACACAAACATGGCTCCATGCAGCTTCCAGTCGCTTGGGGCTTGCAAATAGCGGGAGTTCCAATCCGCTACTGTGTTCTGTGGCCCCTGCAGGTATTACGCCTTGACAAAGATCCTTTTCCCTAGGCAGAAGGGCCAGAAGTCTTTGGCCAGTTCCACTAGCATCTTGTACTTTGTCCCACCAAGCTTGTTTATATATCTCACTGCCGAAATGTTTTCCATTCACAGTAGAACGCAGCATTGTGTTTTCTCCCTGACAAAAGCTTTCACTTCAAATGAGCCTACTAGCAGCTGTAGGCAGTTGATATGTAAGTCGAGTTCTGCCTGAGGCCATTTGCTGCCTGTCTCTAGCTGACCATACCTTGCACCCCAGCCTGATCTGCTGGCCTCAGACTCTATGATGAGCTCCGGAACATCTCCGAAAATGGCTTGGGCGTTCCATGTCTCCATGGTATGGAGCCACCATAGCAGCTCTGTCCTGCTTTCTTCGTCTAGAGGCACTAGCTGGTGATAGCGCATACCCTCTCGGAGGGGTTTGTTACGCTCACCTGGTCTCTGTGGAGGTGTTGGGGCACGGTTGCAGCCCTCCCTGAACTTGAATCACCCCCTTCAGGCCTCTCCCTCAGTAGAAAAGCTATGAGCGATGGTACGTGGTGATACTGCTCCTGCATGGAGATAAGAGTGTGTGAGTGCACCAATCTGTGATTGTTGTACCTCTCGAACCCTTCACCCCAAAGTACGGTTTCTGTGAACATACGCCGGCCCATAAAGCTCACCTGTGAATTATGGAAGATAAGCTCTCTGTCCTGCTACTTCGGCAGGGGTGCGTCGAATGGGATCTAGTTCCTTCACTGATGATAAGGATTAGTCCAGTCCAGCTGCGACTATGCTTCTCCTTATGATTGGTAAGTCTTTCTTGAGCTCTTGTGATGCTGTTCGTTCTGTTTAATGTCTTTATATGTTGCTCCTATTTGTGCCCGCAATAATGTCTTTCTTCTGTTTTCTTCCCTTAGATGGAAATGCTGCCTCAATGCAGCTGTGAGACGCGAGACGCGGCCGGATGGAAGATGGATGCTACCGCAATGTTCGACAGCAGGTAAGTGATGGTTTAAGGAAAAGAGCAAAGTATGGCGAAGCGCAACCTTAAACTGACTGTTTTTTCGATGTCTAACCTTGTCTTCTGTTTTTCCTTGCAGGCGCTGCTGTCGACAATGGAGCGTGTCGTGCTGAGGTGCCAAGATGAAGATTTCGGCATTTCCGGAAAGTGTAAAGATGAATACTTGGTTCGCCGAAGAGATGTACAGGTAAGAGCAGCTTCCTCCTGTTGGTAAGTATGCTGGCAGGAAGCAGGATGTCCAGGAAGCAGGATCTTCAAAGGTAAGTCTGACCTCAGGTGACGGTGAGCGTTACGCTGCTTGCAAGTGCAGAATAACGCAAAGCGTCTGTCTTGAGTATCTTGGGTCCCAGGAGCTCTAACGTTGCTTTCTGTGTGTCTATCACAAACCCTAAGAATTCTGCTCTTTTGCTGGGAACAAGGGCAAACTTCTCCTTGTTTACTAGAAATCCTACACTCTAAGGTCAAGATTACCCAATGGACCTGCTTGATCAGCCTCTCTTTGTCGCTTGCCATGAGCAAGATGTCATCTAATGATCATTCTAATCCCTTGTTCCCTGAGCATTGCTGCCACCGGCCTCATCAGTTTGGTAAACGCTCAGGCGGTTGATGCAACGCTGAATGGGAGACACCTGAACTGTCAGGACTGCCCTCTCCAAGTGAATATCAAAAATGGACGGTGTTCTGCTGTCACTGGCACTGTCAGGTATGCGTCTTTTAGTCCAGCCGTGCTAGCCAGTCATCTCTTCTGAGTATGTCCCTTAGTAGATGGGTACCTTCCATCTCGAAATGCCTGTATTATAGCCAACCATTTACTCTTTCAGATTTATGACCGGGCGTACTTTGTCTTTGCGGTGCACTAAGAACATGTTGCTCTGAAAGCTTAGCACTCTAGTGTCTGATATTTCAATTGCCCTTTTCTGTGCTAACAGCTCTAATTCTGCATCTAACAGGATGCCTTCCTCTCGCGACATACGACGCGACAGGTACTGAAAGAGCGCATGCGCACTGCGTTCTTGTGCAACATGTGTCGTATTGTCCCAGGAGGCCATGCGCAGCGTTGCATGCTGGTAGCTGTAGTTTCTATGTTACGTGGGCAGACCAGAGCCCTGTGACGAGACCGCTAGCGGGCTCACTCGGCCTCTCTCTACCTATTCAGTATACGCTCGCTGCCTCATCGCTGTTCACGCGCTTCTTCTAATAACATTCGTAAGGCATATTCAGTCAAAAGCTATAATGTAAAACCGACTGTATCCGGAAGAAACAAAATAGTACTTAGCTGTCAGAGAGCAGCAAAAAGAACAGGAAGGGACCTAGGCAGAGAGTGTTATGTACTGTGGCGTGTGCCCTGACTGGTGGACTGGGACAGAGGATCTCAGGACTAGAAGGAAGAAAAGTATCATGGGGATTAGTCGTTTTTCATCTCTTTTTGTTTGGTTGTTTGTTTTTTGGAGGTGCAGCCAAGGGCTGAAGTACAAAAAAAAAAAAGAGAACTAAATGAAGGGCCCGATTCATGGAATTAATTGCCCGGAAAAAGGGGGTCTTGCTAGCGAACACGCGTGCAAGCGCCCGATTGCCGATTCATGGAACACAATGCGCGGGGATTACCGCAGACGTGCAAGGAATCCACGCGGCTCCAACACATCACTGCAACACTACGAACGCCTTGCTCGAGACTCCCAGCGAAGGTGCGTACCGTCATGCGCAGTCACTTAAAAAGGGGGCGGAACATGTGGAATGTGGAACAACAAGCGTAAATGTGGGCGTTACATGGGAAGTACCACAGTAAAATACCCGCAACGCCCACACGTGCGCTAACAACACATGTTCATGGAATCAAACAGGGCTCACCGGTGAGCGGAAAAAGGCACGCACATCCAGAAACACGTCCACCACGCAAAAGCTGGTGTAAGCATCACCACGGACCAAAATCAATGCATAAAAAGGCTGTGCGAAAAACCAACGCGCGTATACAGCGACGATGAATGTACCATTTTTCGCAGCAATGACGTGGGACACCACAGGAGGAGGAGGATAGCCAGGGCCCGCATTTTTTTTTACCCAGGACCAGCTTTTTTGGGATGCCTGATGACCAGGTCTATGCCAGGAATAGGTTTCCAACTCATATCATATTAGACCTGGTCAGGGAGTGGGAAGATGACCTCACATCAGCCACCCTGTGCTCCCAAGATTTGAGCCTCTTGGAAAAGGTGCTCAATGTACTGCATGTTTTGGTCACTGTGTCATTTCAGCTGACAACTGCCATAGTCGGGGGCATTTCACAGCCCCCGCAGTCACCTACACCAGGTGTTGGCAATCATGACTGCACGCCCCTCAGTCCGCAGGCACATATACATGCCCAGAACAACTGCAAAAGGCAGGCCATGGTCCGGGTGGCGCATTTCCCTAAAGTGCTTGGTGCCATCGATTGCACTCATGTGGCCCTACATCCACCTAGGGCCACAGAGCACATCTATCACAAACGCAAGCACTGGCATGCCATCAACGTGCAGGTTGTATGTGATGCCAAGGGAATCATCACCTCTGTATATGTTAACTATCCAGGGTCCACCCATGATAGTTTCATATTCAGAATGTCACCCCTACACCGGGCCCTGGAAGCTGAGAGGCTTGGCAACACATGGCTCATTGGTGAGTACAAATGGCCCAGTAAATGCATGCATGGCACACACAGACAGAAACACACCACTGAAAAACCATGTCACCTCTACAGGGGACAGTGCCTACCCTCTGAGCACCTACATGATGACGCCAATACGGAACCCCACCACACCACCCTAGATAAGATACAGCGCAGCCCATATTGCAACTCGTGCCATAGTGGAGCGCACATTCAGGGTGCTCAAGTCACGCTTCAGCTCCCTTGACCACTCTGGTGGTGAGCTACTATATGCACCACCAGTAGTGTGCAGGATCATTGTGGCAGCATGTGTCCTGCACAATGTTGCAACACGTCGTGGCATACCGGTGGACATGGTGGAGCCCCCACATCCCCAACCACATGCACGGTGGCTGCCCATGGGAGGGGAAAGGGCACGTGTCGAGGCTGCCCGTACAAAGCTTGTAGTACAATTGTTCCCCTATAATCCAACCCCTGCGGAGTGCACACACTGGCACATACCAGGTGACATTCGATGATGACAAAGGGACAATCATCTGTCCCAACCTTGCCACCCTGAGAACCTGTCCTTGGAAGTGCTACATTGTGTGAATCCCTTAGAACTTAAACATATTCAATCAGTTTTGCACAAAAGGAACACATGGAAGATGGAGTATGCCACTAAGACCATGCCAAAGTACACATCTAAATGCTGGTATGTCAGCTAAACCCTCCCACACTTCATGTAACCTGGTTGCCACACCATGGCATGACATGCAATGTCAAAAGAGATAAATAAATGGCCAACACATAGCACTACTGTCCCCAAGCGCTGAGTGATCAATGGAACTAGTTCAGAAAGAACACACTCTCACACATCAAAATAATAATGTACACAGGAACATCAATTGCCCTGTACAACATAACAGAAACACAGTATCCCAACAGTTAATCTGTCTGACAGTGAGTCATCATATTAGCACAAGTGCCTCAATGTGTCGTAACTTGCACAGGGCACCCCTGCAGTTAATGTGTGGCTCTGCTAACTAAAGGGGGCAGATAAGCGCATACATCATGAAGGCAAACAATATTGTGCATAGGCAAGGTAATAAATGGAGATGCAACATGAACAAAGGATGGATCGCAAAGTCGAACCAAAAAGGGATGGTAACCATGCACTGGACAAACAATGATGAATCCCACTAGGGGTGTATACACAGGTTGGACTTGAGACTGCCCACAGATACAAATGCCTCTGTGTAAGTTACTTTAACACGCTGCTCTCCTTGCAAGCCCATGGAAAGGGGAAGCAGGCGTGGCATATGTGTCTGGACCCTAAGGCACAAACAAGGACTGTACCAACACGAGACAAGCCTGTAATAGGCCCAGCTGGAACCTACAGTGGATGCCCTTGGATGCCACACACAGCAACACACTGATACATAAATTCACAATAGACCACAGGTAAGAAAAGGGAAGGGAAGGTGCACAGATTGGCTGTGGGGAAGCCCAGCCGTCTAACTGGTAACTAAGGACTAACATAAGCACAAGTGAGGACACAAGAATGGCAACTCAAATTAACAGGGTAAAAGTTCAGATGGGGTAAAGTTCAGAAGGGGTAAACCAAGGGGTAAACCAAGTAAACAAAAATCAAAAATGCCCAAAGGTGTGGTGGGGGGTGTGGGGCACCCAGGAGGACGTCACACCACAGGTGTGGATGTTGAGGGAAAAAAATAACTTCCATGGGTTCATGGGCCGCACGGCTAGCATGGATTGGGAGTGCTGTCGCCACCTTCTGGTGTAGCATTAGAAGGTGGTAGTGGTAAGGGAGTTTCATCACGCATAGCCCTGGCCTGGTCCTCCATGGCAGTGGCCATGCAGGAATGAGATGAATGCATCGCCAACATGATAGCTCGGAGGTCCGCATGCAACACCTCACAGGATGTTCGGAGTTCCTCTGAGATGGTATGAATCAACTGTTGCATCTGCTGTTCTGACCATCTACTGCGGGCTGCCTTGAGTGCAGCCAGTGTAGTTCTGAGGGACCTATATTCTTCCCTGAGGGCTTCCCTGTGGGCACAACCCTCTGTCACCAGGGATTCCTGCAGAGCCCTCAGTTCCGCCCGTCGGCTCATGTTGCTGGCCTCCATGTGCAGCCTGTGTGAGCGGCATGTGGACCGCAATGTCTGCTGCTGGAGCTCCACCTGTCTTCCTGGGGGGATCATGGAATTGGCCAGCCTATCCATGCCCTGAGCCAACATCTCATAGAAAGCACCCTGTTTTTGTACAACAGTATACATGGACTGCTCCCACACAGTATCGCCAACTGCCACACGGCCACCGTGTTGGCGGACCCCACGTCTGCCTGGCCCAAGGATACCTGGCCCTTGATGTGCTGCCACTGTGGCTATACACAGCTCACGCTTGTGTATGCCGTCACTCCGGTGTTGTTGCAGCTAACGTCTGCACCATAGGTGAGCATACTCACCCTACCTCTTCGGAACAGCAGCAGCCATTATTACGCTCTCCTCAGATGCCATTTTTCATGTTTCTCCTAGCAGAGTGGTGTTATCTTTGGCATTATCCACCATTGAATGGTCATCGTCTGATCCCGCTCGTAGCATCCTCACAGCAACACACACTTGAAGGTAAGCCCGGCGTGACATGATGCGTGTCTAATACCTTTCCTTCACCCAGCTCCCTCTTATTTGGGGACTATTTTATAAACTATTAGAATACAAGGCATTAGCCCATGGCAGCGCTCCCTCGACATTAAGCCTATGTTCTCTTTCCCCACAGGCCCTCAGTGACCACATGGACTCCAGATGAGCTCAGCTCGGATACGTGTGCCCCCCTATGTGCTCGATGACCTCCCTCTGAGGACGACTTGACACCCCAGTACAGAGGTGCACCCTCTGCCCTCATTTGCCTACGGATTTAACCCTACAAGCTTCCCCCGTTCCTAGGACTCTTGCACAAGGTTAGTGGTACTTGCCTAGGAAGCATAGTCTCTTCCTCCTTCTCATTGTTTGTTTCACTCATGCTTTTAGAGCCCACCAGGTGGGCCTCTGTTTTGTCTCTTCCGGTCTGCCTCATTTAAAGTTACTGCATGTGCTCTTTCTACAGAGAGACACAATCCAAGGCCCGGAAGAAGTCACCAAGAACTCTAGCCGAAACGTCCAAGGAATCAGCTAATACCAAGCTGCTTTGTCCACTATACACCCAGGGATCCCCTCCACGAAATAGACTCAGGATTGGTCACCTTTTCTGCCTGCTACTTGACCTTTGTTAGGTCATATATGAGGACACGTATATGAACATGTTGCACTACTCGTTTATGCTTATATTTCTGTTTATAACTATGACAAGTCATGTTATGCACTGCTGTATGCTTTAACAACATTCAGCATTTTTAACAATGTATACAAATACTGATGTTTAGTAAACTATATACTGAACAGTTGTTTTTGGTAAATACAGTACCAAGAAGTTTTCTCGCTTGCTATTAAAAATCAGAATAAAGCCTATGCCACAGCGAATTTGAAAAGGCTGTTTTTACTAGTATAGCCTATGGTCTACTTGATTTCTCCTATAGTCTTAGGAGGATAGCTCAGCGGCAACATGCTCGCCTTGGAAACAAGACGACACGGAGCAACACAGGTTCGATCCCTGGGTCAGCGCTTAGAAACCTCTGGGTATTAAGCGCGTTATAAATAAACTTTCATATCATATCATACAGCCAGTACGATACTGTGGATGGATCTCATAGGCAGATTTGACTCAGCCAAATACCTTGGGCTAATACTACATACACAACCAAAGTTATGGCAAATTTGTTAATAGCAGGACCACTCTGTTGACTTCAGTAATATCTGCCTGCCATCCTGCCACTTAGGGCTCTCCCTCCTCTTACGTTTAGTCTTGAGATGGCGTTAAGAACTTCTTCATTGCTTATGGGGGAGTCGAGGGCCATTCTCTGAGCATGGGGATTTCCAGCCAGTCGAGATAATATCAGGTGCTGTGTATTCTGGGAAATACAGTCGTCCCTGGTTTTGTAAATTGCTTGTTCCACCCTGTGGCCCCTCAGACAGGCCGCCAGTGTTGTGTGGGTTGTTATTTGATGTAGCACAGATGTGCGATCACCTTTCCCCTCCAGATATCCCCCAATGTCTTCCTAAGATCCCTGATCTCCACTAGGCACTCCTCTGAGCCTTCCGCCGTATCTTTCAATGCCTTTTGTCTTTCCTTGATATTCTGTTTCAGGTCAGTTTTGAGTAGCGTTCTTTCTCTTTTTTGCCACGCCTTCTGACAGCAGGAAGCTGCGGAAGGTGGCTTTAGCTGCCTACCAGATCGTGTGCAGCGTTGCATCAACCACATGGTTAAACTGGAAGAACTAATCTATTCTGTTTCAGAGGGTCTCCCTAAAGACCAGGTCTCTATAAAAAGTGTAATTGCAGAACCATCGTGAGGCGAGCGGTCCACAGGGTCCAATCTCCATGGTCAGTTTACACATGTCGCGGTCAGCCCACCCTGCTATTCGGATGTCTGTGTCAAATATTGTGTGCTCTTATGAAGCGTCTAAGAGAATATAGTCAATCCTTGTGTAGGTCATGTGGGGCGGGGAGAAAAAGGTAAATGCCTGTGTATGTGGGTGTGGTGACCTCCATGAGTCTATCACAAAATGTTCAAGCCGGAGGGGCCCCAAGGCGTCACCATCCTGGGCAGTAGGGGGAGCAGCCCCGGGTCTCTGGGACAACCAATCTCTTGTGGGGTTAAGAATCTGGTTCAAGGATTCCAAGATTCCAAGATTCCAAGATGACGCCTTGCTCAGGATAGAAGTGTGCCTTTGAGCTCCATCTCCACGACCTCCTCAAACACATCGAAGTGTGGGGAATCAGCCCAGCCGTGATGCTAGAATAACTGCTGATAGCACCTGTAAACACGCAAGCCTGGCAAGACCTATGGCGAAAGCCTGAGTTTGCAGGATCCGGACCCCGATGAGAAGGGAAAGTTGGTGGACTACATTGGGCGCAGCAGGCCCCGGCTGGGACCGGCCCAAGCTCTACCTGTGAAGCAGAGCAGGGAAAGAGAGAGCTCCGGTGCACACGCAGCAAGCCCAGGTGAGCCGGGACTGAGCCAAGGGGAGCGAGAGGTGCTCAACCTGTGACCCCGCTAGAACAGCAATAAACACTGTAACCCGTGCCGGCCCGGGAGACGCAACAGTCCGCCAGCCCGGGTAAATAAGTGCCTAGAGGAAACATCAGCAGGCCCCTAAGGAAAGGTGGTGGAGCTGGGGCGGGGACAACCCATCTACTGTTGGCAGTGGAAGTGGAGCTGCAGCGCCCCCCCCCACAAATCCTCCAACAGAAGCAAGGACTACTATCATCAAATGCCCGGAAGCATGGGGCGGGGTACCCATAGCAAGCGGCACCCACCGCTGGTGCCACAGGAAGGTACCCTCCAACAGTGCTGGGGAAGGGACCCAGAGGTGGCAGCTGTGCCTGTGCTAGAGAGAGCAGGCCAACGATGATGCACACACCCCCAGCAGTAATGATACCATGTCAATGTCCAAAGAAATACTTGAGGCTTCCTTTAATGACTTCCAGACCAAACTTACTGCCTCCTTTCAAAACCAGTTCACAGCTTTCACCTCAGAGGTAAAACAAGCGATCCAGGACTTGAAAAAGGATGTTGTGAGCCTAAAGGTGGGCACGGACACAACAGAGAAGGAGCTGTAGGAGATGACGGAAAATAATAGGAAAATGGATGAGGCCCTCGATGACATGGTCAGGATATCCCACAACTTAGAACTCCAATGCGAAGACCTCGAAAACCGGTCCCGGTGGTCCAACATCCACATACGCAACCTACCGGACGAAGTGGGGTACAAAGATCTTAAAGGGGCAGTGCAGCAGATTTTTGTGGACCTCCTGGGAGACGAGACAACGCAGTAGGTTCCTATCGACCAAGTGCATCGGACAGGCCCAAGATGGTTGAACCCAGTAGCACATCCTAGAGATACGCTGTCAGACCTATCAAACTATCCCGAGAAAGAACTTATCCTCAGAGTGACTCGCCAAGTTGAACCCATCACCTACAATGGGGTAGAAATCGTCTATACCAGGACCTTGCCCAGTCAACCTTACAGAAGCTCAGGGAGATAGGTCCGGTCGAAAGAGCCCTGCAGACTAATCAAATCAAGTACAAATGGACCTTCCCTTTTGGTCTCCTCCTCACCTGGGAAGGGCAGCACCACCGAATCACAACTTGTGACGAAGGAGCCCATATTCTTAAACTCAATGACGAGGATGCCTGACCTAAACCCTGGGTGGGGCAGAGACATCTACGAGGAGCAGGTCATGGGAATGTTCACAAGTAAGAAGGCTGCGAAGAAGGAATCAGTGCCCAAGCATAGGTTCCCATGACATACCTCCCACAACCGACCTACAACCGGCATCGACAAGATGAAGATCAATAAGAAAGTTTGGCGGTCGACCACATCACAGAGAACAAAAAGCAATGGGTTTGTGGAGGATGAAGTTCATCCTAACGGGTCCTCTTGGAATCGATCGAGGGGTATAGTTCCACCCGCTAGTTGGACCTGGAATTGCTAGTGAACCAAATCGGAGGATAATATGCCCGAAGAGTCCTTAGGATTTTGGCTCTCTCCAGGTAGGGGGGTCAGGGAGAGGTGCATGAGGGGAGTTCTGGGGGGTGTTGCGGGGGACTCGGATGGGAGGGACGATCAGATAGGGCAAGGCCACAGGGCCGGCAATAGCTTTACCACATTAACTAGACTGCTTTCAAATGCCTAACTCTTAATTTTAGAGGGTTAAATTCCCCCACGAAAAGACCGAAAGTCGAGCGGTACCTCCTGAGAGAGCATCCGGACATAGTGGCTTTCGAAGAGACACACATAAGGAAACAGGACAGGCACAGATTCAAAGTACGCCAATATCCCCACATTTACCAATCCAATGCCCAGGGCAAGGTGGCTGGGGTAATGATAGCGCTCCGCTCAGATCCCGATACACATATCATAGAGACTAGGGCTGTTAGCCAGGGGAAGTATTTGTTTCTGACCCCCAGGGTCAATCAGGCATGGGACCCGGGAGGGACAGAAGCATGTGCACATATCATGGTCAGCCCCCTCCCTCGCAAGCTCTCTGCGCTAAAATGGACCAACTGGCTCTGACCGACTCTTCGAAGGGCACTAAAACGTAAGGAGCAGGGTTATACCTTCTACTCGCATTTCCATAAATCATTTTCCCGCATTGACTATATCTGGTCCACAACAACTCTGCTGGGTTCGTTCAGGGAGATAGGCACTATCCAGATATCAGACCATGCTCCATTAACTATAGGGTTGGACTTGCAGCAGGTGTGGAGAGGCCTGTGCAATTAGTCATTCCTTCAGGGGCTTCTTTCGGACCAGGTAATGAGAAAAGACATAGGATCCAAGATTGGGGATTTTTCCTAACTCAATGCCTCTCCAGACATCACAGAGCAATGTCTCTGGGACGCCTTCAAGGAGACCCCATGGGGAGACTTAATAGCAATGCGTGCAGCTAGGTCAAAACAATCCTTTGCACTCGAATGTGAATTGGAGCAGGAACTAAAAGTATAGGGGGCATCGAGTTAATCTCGAACTCATTCAGACCAGAGGTAGTGAAAGGGCTGCCACCTACGGCAGAAACTATGTGAAGGCCAATAAAGCTTTTGGTGTGCCTTCTGAAGCAAAAGGCAGACCATCCGCGATGTAATAACCCCCGGGGGTCCACAGCCACCACCACATAATACATCATTGAACAATTTACAACATTTTATACTGCCTTGGACACATCCGAGTGCCCTGATAGTACCTCCACTCTGTCCCATCAATAAATATCCCTGAGTGAACTAGAATGATTAGAGAAATGTATTACGATAGAGGAGGTACAACAAGCAATCAGGGAGCTCCGCCCAATAAATCCTCTAGCCCTGATGACTATCTGTCAATTTTTTACAAAACCTTCCAAAAGCAACTTGCCGCCAGAATGAAGGCCAAGGATCCTGCGCTATGTGGGTCTTCCTGCCCTATTGCCCTAATTAATATAGATGCCAAGCGCTCTGCTAAAGTCCCGGCAAACCAAATAGAGGACCTCCTCCCTTAACATATACACCCGGACCAAACTGGGTTTATTAAGCAGTGCCAGGCATTTGATAAGAAAGCAGTTCGGAAGGCTACTCCATCTGTCCTCCTTTTGTTTGACGCGGGAAAAAGCGTTTGACCGCATGGAGTGGCCCTTCCTGTTCCACACGATGGAGCTGATGGGGTTCGGAGCCTCATTCCTGCAAAAGGTGCATGCCATCTGTGGCAACCCAACAGTTAGGCTATCAATCAATGTACAGCTTTCCGAGACTATCGACCTAAAAAGAGGAACAAAGCAGGGCTGCCCTCTGTCCCCACTCCTCTATCCTATTCATTTAGAGCAATTCCTGTGCAAAATCAGATCACTAGAAGATATCCGAGGGATACCATTCGGGGGCGAAGACCACTAGGTTACTGCGTTTGCGGTCAACATGCTCCTTGCCCTCAAGGATCCCGAACATTCTCGTCCTGCCGTATTTCGAGAGATAGAGGCATTTGGAGCAGTGGCGGGACTGAAAGGCAATGTCGCAATGTCAGAAATCCTAAACCTAGCAATCCCTGTTGATATACTACAACGGGTGGTGGAAAGTTTGTTCTTTCGCTGGGTGCCGCAGGGAATTAAGCTTCTGGGTGTAACCATCACCAGGTCCGTCGAAGGACTGCACAACGCAAACTATAAACCACTGTTGGAGGCAATCACTCCCCTACCGGTCTCCTGACTCGGGAGAATTAATACTATCAAAATGGTGATTCAGCCCAGACTATAATACAGAATGTAATACTATCTTCAGGCACTCCCGGCCCCTATCCCCAAGCACTTTTTCCGGGCCTTAAACAATATGGTGGTAACCTTTGTGTGGAACAACAGAGCCCTGAGGGTGGCCCTACAAACAATGCTGGCCCGGTGCACAAGGGGGGCTGGGTCTTCCGAATTTCTTGCTCTACTCTAAAGCAGCCCAGTTGAGGTATATTAAAGTTTTGTTTACTGCAAACCCAAAACAAATATGGCTATGTATTGATGGGGCAGTGATGGGTCCCCCCCGTGGAGGTTCTGTGGCTGAGCAGAAGAGATAGGCCACCAAACGTACACAAAAGTGCCATCACATGCCTACCAGCAGACACGTGGGACCAAGCAATACACCAGTGCAACATTACTATAGTCCGATCTCGCTTCACACCAATATTTCAAAACCCTCAGTTCACTCCAGGGATGCAGCCGGGAGCGTTTACCAGCTCGAAGGCTAAGGGGTGCACTAAGATAGGGGATATGGTTACGTCCCAGGGGGTCAAATCTTTCGAACAATGCAAACATGAGCTGCGCTTTTGGGGAAAGCGACAGACTCCAATATCTGCGTCTCGGACACTGGTTAACATCCCACCAACAAAGCAGCAGTGACAAGGCCCCTCACACCATTCGAAAAATATCTCACTACCAACCCCAGGAATAGAAAACTAGTCTCCAATATCTATATACTTCTGACAGACGAACTCCCTAGACAGCCCAACACATATATGGCCGGATGGGAGGGGACAATGAGAGGGCCCATAGATATGGAGGAGTGGGAGCAGCTATGGAGAAATAGCCCAAAACTCATGTGAGCGATCCAAACCAGGGAGATATGGTTCAGGCGCATGACTCAGTGGCACTACACGCCAGTGCGGTTGCATTCCATTAGCCAGAGCTGCTCCCAGGATGGCTGGCAGGCATGTTGGGGGTGTGGGGTCTGGGCCCATATCTGGTGGGGCTGCCCCAAACTGGTGGCATACTAGAAAGCAATCAATGACAATATGAAGAAAATATTTGGTGATCTGATCAAGAGAGGCATGAGGGAAAGCACTTTGGGTCTGGGAGTCTCTGCAAATAAAGACTGGCCGAAGTCCCTGAGAACGGCCTATGCAATTGTAACTTTGGTGGCACGCCTGTTAATAGCTCAACATTGGAAGGTGAAGGTCCCTCAGCAAGAACAAGACTGGTATGCCAAAGTGGGGCACTTTGTGGCAGTGGAATGGTGGACCTGTTCGCGCCAAATTCTCAACTGAATGGAGACCGGTCAAGACGAATACCGCAAGGCATATTGCCCACAAAAGCTACGTATCCTGGGATTTAACTGATATTCTCACCCTAAATAGCCGACTATGTACTCAAGGAAGCCCATCCGACCCTGGGGCGCGGGGAGGTCCTGGCTAGGGAGGGAAATGAGGAGTTGGGGGGGTTCTAATGTTCTTCAGCATGGGGTCTGGCATGGATTCACATGCTCATGAATATTACCCGTCGTCTGGCTGGGAATCCTCGGTAAAGAAAAAATCAGTATCAGTTTCGTTTCTGATCTGTCTTTCTTAGTAGTAACCAATCACTGATCTCTGGGTCATACTGCCCCCAACCAATGACTGCCCTCTGCCTATGCCTCGCCTCTGGCAGCCATCCTCAGATTTTTACCGCACGCTCAAGTGTTGGGAGTCATCGTGTTTAGCTCTCGAGTTTTTTACTGCGTTTTCACGTTTTTTTCGGTTTAATCGAGCCTCAAGCTCCCCCGTTTCTACTTCCGATAACGGGGACCCGTTTCGGAATTCTCTACGCCCCTCAAGGATGAAGTTTTCGTCGAGTTTATACTTCTTGGAGGATTCCGGAAGATCTGCGGCCTACCTCAACGGACATGGCCCAGGACAAGGGAAGCTCGACGCCCAGATCCAAGCTGTTCAGGTGCTGCCCTGGATGCGGATTACAGAACGTTTTCAAGGAGGACGAGCATTCGCGATGTCTCTACTGCCTCCATGAGGACAAGATGCACGTGGAGAAAGACTGTGCGTTCTGCAAGAACCTTTCGGAACAGACCAAACAAGATCGTCGTTCCCGCCTTGCCGCCTGGCTGGAGAAGGGCACAGCAGGTGAGAAGGCGAAGAAGAAGTCTGAGCGGGCTTCTAAGTCCTGTGAGGGTGCCCCAGCGACGGGGGCCCAACAGAAGGCCAAGCAGCGCGAGTCCGCAGGCACCGGGAGCGCCAACAGGTTGGGCTCTTCGGTTGCCAAGCAGGGCGCTACTTCCCCGGCACGTTCGACCACGAGCCAGCGCTCTGGTTCGGGGAAGAGGAAGTCCGAGAACCCGGGTAGGCCGCTGGAGCGGACCCGGTCGATCTCGAAGGGGGAGCGAGGCGCTGACCCTCCCCCCAAGGCAAAGGCCCAGGATGCACCTAAGGTGGTGAGGACCTTGATCCACCCAGCAAAGGCCTCTACCGAAGTGGTTGCTGCGACCCTGGCGAAGCCGGCTGAGACTACGCCTGTGGAAACGCCCGCCGGGCCCAGAGTATTGCTGCCACCGCAGAGGGATTCCTCTTTCCAGCCCATCACTAAGACCCCCGTGAAGCCCCCGGCAGAAAAAGAGGGGGGGGCGGTGGACATTACAGACTCGGAATCAGCCTCTGAGGAGGAACTGGTGAGAAGGGCCACAACTTAAGGTCCATAGGCCTCAACGAGAGGTCCCTAGGCCTCAACGAGAGGTTCATAGGCCTCAACAAGAGGTTCGAGAAGATTCGATCCCAGGGGGCGGTCCCTGATGTCGTGATCGAAGATAGCGATGACGACGACGAACAGGGCCCAGTGGAACGGCCACCCCGTCCGTCGCAGCCATTGCCCGAGCCCCTAGATAGCTCGGCGGCCATTTTGTTGGCAATCCAATCCTTATGCACCGAGATAAAGACGAGATTACCACGGACCCCGAAGGAGGATCCAGAACCAGGCCCGTGGAGGATAGTCCACCCCGCTGCGCCCTTCGACAGCAGACATCCCGTCGTCACGCCCCCCGCGGGCGTCTCCAGCCAACGAAATTGGCTCTTTCCACGCCATGATAACCAGGGCATCCGAGCTCTTCCATCTCTGCCTTGAAGAACAGAAAAAGGAGGGGTTTCTGTACCAACGACGAGAGGCCAAGAGGAAGGCAGTCCTTGCGGTGCCTTTACTCGATGACATCTGGGAGGAGGGGCTTGCTGTCCTCAAGAACCCTTCCACCACACCAGCCAAGAGGGACCGGTATGAGAAGAAGTACCGAGTCCCCGATGCCGCCCCCTTGTGCCTCAGGGCCCAGCCCACGCCGGACTCGGTCGTCTCGGCCGCGGCTAAGAAGAAGGCAGCGGGTGCGGCGGCTTCAACTTCCACTTCCCCGCCGGACAGCGAGGGCAAGAAGTTGGACTCTATGGGACAACGAGTCATCTCGTCGCCGGCGACGACGATTAAGGCGGCCAATTCCATAGCGATCGTGGCCCGCTACGACAGGGAGCTCTGGTTCAAGATAGCTCCCCTGCTAGATTTCCTGCCTGATGACAAAAGGGCAGAGGCCCTAGAAATTCTGCAGGAAGGTGAGGTGGCGTCGTATCACGCCATAACGGTGGCAACGGACATTGCCGATACCGGATTTCGCCAACTGGGCAACAGAGTTTGCCTCCGACGACAAGGATGGCTCAAGGCGACAGGCTTTCGCCAGGACGTCCAGACCCGGGTGTTGGACATGCCGTTCGACGGCAACAACCTTTTTGGTAAGGCGGTGGATGAGTCCCTACAGGCCATCAAGACTGACTCGGAGACGGCCCGGCCCTGGGGGTACTTCAGCAGCGGCGGCCCTTTCGGAGCTCCGGAGGCAGACAGGGTGCCTCCAAAGGATCCAGCGGTGGCTCCTCCACTTACCGCCAGGCAGCCCGCTCCTCTTCTCAGGAGGCCTACAGAGGTCGCGCAAGCAAGGGGGTTCCCGCCGCCGTCGCCAAGGAGGCCAACGCGGCAAGGCCGCCTCCAAGCAAGACTGACCCGTCTGGGTTGTCGGGCCCCCACCAAAGCACCCCGGTGGGAGGCCGGCTGACGAAGTTCGTCAGCGTGTGGGAGTCCATCTCCACCGACCGTTGGGTGCTGGACACCCTGGCCAACGGGCACTCGCTGGAATTCCAAAAGAAGTGCCCTCGCATTCCTCCCGTGGCCAGGAAGGAGAATCACGTCCCTCAACTACTGTCGGAGGTAAAGGCGATGCTCAAGAAGGGTGCCATCGAGCTTGTCCCCAGAGGGCTCTGGGGCTCCGGAGTGTACTCAAGGTACTTCCTCGCCAAGAAGAGGACAGGCGGTTGGCGCCCCATCCTGGACCTGCGTTGCTTAAACAAGTACATCCTAAAAAGGCACAGGAAGTTCCTCAGGTTCGTGGTTCAGGGATGCCACTACCAATTCAGGGCCCTACCGTTCGGATTAAAGTTGGCACCCAGGGTTTTCATCAAGTGCCTGGCACCAGTGGCGGCGCGACTGCGTCTGCAGAACACACGGCGAGGACCGTCTGGTTGCTCACAGAGCTGGGGTTCGCCATCAACTACCCCAAATCCCACCTGATTCCATCGCAGATAGCACTGTTTCTGGGAGCGAAGCTCGATACAGTGGGGCAATTGGCCTCCCCTTCAGAGGAGAGGACCAAGACCATCCTGGGCAAGGTGCGGCACCTACTAGCCACGGACGTGGCCAGGGTGAGGTCCATCAAGTCCCTCCTCGGAGATGATGTCCTCATGCATCTACCTTGTACACCTTTGCAGACTTCGGATGCGTCCGCTACAGGAGTTTCTCTACGCCCGCTGGCTCCAAGCGAGGGGTTGTTTCGAGGACAGGATCCCTCTCGACAAGGAGTTCCGTCAGGTGATCTTTTGGTGGGGCATCCGTGCTCACCTCACGACAGGCACGGAATTTCAAATCCCGGTGTTTCAGGAGACGGTGACAACGGACGCCTCTCTGGAGGGTTGGGGGGCCCACATCGGAGACCTCCATGCAAGAGGCCTTTGGCTCCCGGAGGAGAGGTCTCTCCACATCAACATTCTGGAGCTCTGAGCAGTGTTCTGGGCTTTCAAGTCGTTCCTTCCGTCCCTCAAGGGCAAAGTGGTGAGGATCTTCACCGACAACACCACCACCATGTTCTGTATACGGAAGCAAGGAGGCACCAGATCCCCAGCCCTATCCAAGGGGGCCCATGATCTGTGGCATTGGGCCGTCACCCAAGGGATGTTTCTGGTTCCCTTCCACCTGGCAGGAATAAAAAACATTGTTGCTGACTCACTCAGCAGGGAGCTGCGCTCGTGCCACAAGTGGGAACTGCGCCAGGACCAAGTGGATCGACTCTTCCAACGATGGGGCAAACCCCAGATCGATCCGTTCACGATGGCGATGAACTCCAAGTGCCAGAGGTTCGCCAGCAGGTTCCCACAGCCGAGGAGCATGGGCGATGCTTTCTTGTTCCCTTGGGACGGCCTGTTTCTATACGCGTTCCCTCTGTTGCTGCTCCGCCTCATCAACCAGATCAAGAAGTCCAGGTACAGGATGAGCCTCGTCGCACCGGCGTGGCCGAGGCAGATCTGGTTCCCGGACCTTCTGGACTTGTCAACATCCCCACCAGTCAAGCTGCTGGCGGACGTGGATCTTCTCTCCAGAGAAGGAGGCGCCATTCTCCATCACGACCCACAGTCGCTGAACTTGCAGGCCTTGCTCCTGCAGCACTAGAGTTTGGAGGGTACGATATCCCGGCTGATTGCAGAGAGGTTCTTGGAAAGGCCAGGGCATCCTCGACTCTCAAGTGTTACGGTCATAAGTGGAAGAGGTTCTCTGTCTGGTGCCGTGCACAGAAGATTAACCCTCTGTGGATTACAGCCCCTCAAGTGCTGCCGTACCTACTGTCGCTGGCCAAAGCTGGACTGGCTCACGCCTCCATAAAAATACATCTGACTGCCATCTCCCGATACACCAGGACTACGGGACAGGCGTCCTTGTGGTCTCATCGCCTGGTAAAGGAATTCATGAAGGGACTATCCCGATCATTTCCGCCGGTGAAGGCCCCTGCCCGGCGTGGGAGCTTAATGTGGTGCTGACCAGGCTCATGGGAGCCCCATTCGAGCCTATGCATTCGGCGCCTTTGAAGTTCCTGTCACATACATGCCAACCCTCCCGATTTAGGCGGGAGACTCCCGATTTTTTTGTGAAAAATACTTCTATTTTTCACGTTCTCCCGCCGAAAAGAATTATTTCCCCAGTGCATTCCTATGGGGAATTGTTGTCTCCCGATTTCTCTGTAGAAATCTCCCTCCCAGGCACGTCAGACTGTTGGCATGTATGCTGTCATGGAAGACAGCGTTCCTCGTGGCCATCACCTCTGCACGACGAGTGGGAGAGATTCAGGCCCTATCTTGCAAGCCTCCATACTTGACTTTTCATGACACAAGGGTAGTGCTGAGGACGCACCCCTCCTTCATGCCCAAGGTGCCGTCGCACTTCCACCTCAACGAGCCCTTGGTGTTACCAGTTTTGTTTCCGTCGCCTTCGACGCCGGCCGAGAGCACTTTGCACTTGCTGGATGTAGCTAGAGCGCTGAAGTTCTACGTGGACCGCACAAAGAGTTTTTGGAAAACATCACAACTGTTTGTGAACTTTGGGTCTGTGAATCAAGGGAAGGCTCTCTCGAAGACTTCCATTTCCAGATGGCTCTCCGGCTGCATCATGCATTGTCACAGGTTGGCAAACCGACCGCTGCCCGGCCGTCCGAGAGCCCATTCGACCAGAGCGATCGCTGCTACCACAGCGTTCCTGTCTGGTGTGCCCCTGCTGACATCTGTAGGGCTGCTACGTGGAGGTCGACGCACACCTTCACAAGATTCTACTGCGTCGATCGGGACTCCAGGGAGGAGTCCACGGTCAGCCAAGCGGTGCTGCGCAACCTGTTTGCTTAAGGTGAGCCTGGTGAGGAGGTAAGAGATGCTTAATGTTGAGTTGTTGTATTGCTTAATGTTGAGCCTGTTGCCACCTCCCGTGGTTGTGCATGTGTTTACTGTTATGTATTCTTTTATTCATGAGCATGTGAATCCATGCCAGACCCCATGCTGGAGAAGGAACAAGTTACTTACCTGTAACTGTTGTTCTCCAGCATGGGTCTGGCATGGATTCACATGCGAACCCTCCCACCTACCCCTCTGCGGCTCTTCACTTGGTCATACTGCCACTTGGCGTGCTACCAAATCTGAGGATGGCTGCCAGAGGCGGGGCTTAGGGAGAGGGCAGTCATTGGTTGGGGGCAGTATGACCCAGAGATCAGTGATTGGTTACTACTAAGAAAGACAGATCAGAAACGAAACTGATACTGATTTTTTCTTTACCGAGGATTCCCAGCCTGACGACGGGGAATATTCATGTGCATGTGAATCCATGCCAGACCCATGCTGGAGAACAACAGTTACAGGTAAGTAACTTGTTCCTTGCTGTTTATATTTGAAAATGCCAATAAACCAACGATTAAAAAAAGGATCCGGTTCAAGTCCCCTCCACAGATGAGGTGGCCCATCTTCCATGGCTCCAGGGTCTCCAGCACGGTCGAGCAAAACTGGATTGGTCTGAACTGGGGTGAATGACCCAGCCCTTTAAGGCGAGATAGCAGTACTTAAAGAGATGGATGGGGATGCAGAATATACTCAAACATCAATAATAAAACTGACTCAGGAAGTTGGCAAAGTACATCTGTTTTAAGATCAGTTATCTAAAACAGGGAGTTGCAGCAGACATCATTCGACGTCGCAAAGCACGATCTCAACAAACTTTAGAAAAAATACAGCTTTTATAATCAAAATTCATCACTATTGACGTCAATCTACGTGGCAAACTTCAAAAACCTACTCTGGGACATGATAGGATTGCAGGGAACATCTAGGTATACGTTCCATACTTGTCATGGAAGTGATTGAGTTTCCAACATCAGGTGGGGCACCTAAGCCCTCCTTTAGTGCAAGTCACTATGAACGCCATCAAATACACAACATCCCATTGGTTATCCGAACTATAGGGCTCTTAATTATGTGTCCCTCTATAATTGGTTGGCACCCTTGTACCCCTCTGTAATATTCCATACACGCAAGCAGCACGCAGGCTGGCATCCAGGTGCTGGTGGGCTGGTCATAACCATAGGTTCCCACCAATGAGCTTATCATCCATCATCACCTTTGTAGTCTGCTAGTCAATTAAGGCTTTGAACATGGCCTTGGAAATGTTCTCTGTGCTTGAGAATAAGAGGGAGTATAGGCATACTCTGTTTTCTTGGTTTCGATACAGCTCATTTCAGTGTCTATTTTCATCCAACCATGTGACTGCAGACCATGTTTCAGAGCATTTCTGTATTTAAAATACTATTAAATGATGAACCTCTGACGTCTTCAATGTTCTCACTCCTCACCTCAGACAGGAGATTTGTTCTTTTCACACGTTCTGTAACCATTGCTTGAACATTCAGACCCAGAGTGGTTTGACATCCTGGTGTTGGGCCAACCAAGCCTTTCCTTGATTCACCTCCATGGGTGAGCTTCCAATTTCTAACTGCAACACATTAAGAAATCCTTTCTGCTTGCAGTAACCAGCTCTGCTAAAGTACGTTGTGGAATCATCCATAGTCCTTACATTTCCTATGTATATACGTTGGCGCATTGCCGCATCTACATTTCTACATAGCCAGCCTTTATGATTGCGTTTCCCTACTTGCGTTACTGCATCTGTACAATTGTAAAATGACTTGACGTTTTCTTCATTTGTTTCCAACTTGAAATGTTTCCCATCTTTGACACCTCTTCTTTAGTGCCTATAGAATATCTAGGTTTTTTTGCCTCTTCATCTCCTCTGGGTGCGTTAGTTCTGCTTCTTCATGACGTCACCAATCTTCTCTTTTGCTCAGTTTTCACACTCCCTCCGGAATTTCATTCAAATGGCCATCATATTTTCATGAGTGCATGTATGGCTTCCTCAATGGGAACCTTGTCTCAAATATTCTTTTTGGTATAGGTATTCTCACTTGTACTACACGTGTCTCACACTCTGGCTCCCAACATTTAGGCAACATGGGGGAGGAGCTTTGGGTGAGGGTACTTAGCTCCACCTCTACACGTCATTGGCTGCGGGTGTACAGTGAGCAGAGAGTGACTTCCATGTGGCCTATATTCCCGTTTACTCCCAACAACCTCCCCTCCATTCATCTGACATTTTTATCAGCATTCTGTAAGGAACACATTGTATCAAAGAGTAATACAGACACAAGTAATCACAGTTCAAGGGTGTTTATTGAACTTCAATTTGGATTGAAAAACGCCTATCTAAACCTAAGTCTAAAGATGGGAGCAAGCTATGACCATCAACGTAAAAATACCGCAGTCCTAGTTCAGTCTGTCAAAATAAAAGGGCCTACACTAATAAACCTATTGCCAATCCTTAATTCTAAATACAAAATATAATTATTGGCACGGAGAGGCCCTGGGTACCTCTGACACACAATGCAGGATTCTTCAGCCTGGTTTCCTAGTCTTACACTTTCTATTTTCGAGGTTTCGTGAAAGTAACATTTCCTTGTTGAAAAACGTCAAGGGAACTTCCCTCCTTGCGACCCCCTTCTATTTCGCCATCTTTCTTCTCTTGTTAAACTACCATCTTGGAACTGCTGTTTCCTCATGCGCTTTGCCTCGCTCAGAGTGTGCTTTCGTGCTCCACCTTTTATCTGTGTGGGGAAGTGTAATGGAAGTCAGGTGTGTGTGATGGCTGGTAATTGCCTGACCTCACCTGACCATTGTATTGGGACACGTCCGATATACTGCTCGTGTGTTAATCTGTTTTCTCATAGAGGGCTGTCCGTAAGAAAGTGCTCATGTTGTAAAAGGGGGCTGAGGGGGTTTGAGTTTCTAAATATCCGACCTGTTAGGATGGGGTAAAGGCGTAACAAGGAAGGGAATACCGAGTCTCACCAACCAGTGTCCCACTCCCACTCCCCTAAGACCCCTCACTCAGGTGAGCCTCCCGCACTGGTCCACCTCCAGGTACTGGATCCAAAAGCCATGGCCATGTCCTGGCCACCTGGATGACAACTTGGATGACAGACCTCTGGGGACTAGTGGGTGAGACACCTTCTGGTTTCTCACAATACTCACCCCTGCCTCTTTTTGATGGGCCTGAAGCCCACAGCACCTATCCTGGCCTGAGGTTTTAAATTCCTGCATCACAATGGAGCGTTTCGGTGGCGAGTTTAACCCTTTTAACGTTTAGGGACCCAACCCTTATACTAACATTATACATGTTCGAGTGCGTCTCCTTTCTCCAAGATTTCAACAAGCCAGCCTACCATAACAAGACCCTCAATCCAGACCCCGACCACTGAGATGCAACAGCACCTCCACCCCGGTCCCCTATGCATATCCACATCACACCATCTTGTGCTTCCAGTCAACTCCCAACTTACAGCTTACCCCAGAATGTCCCGTAAAATTGACGCGAAGTGGCGTGACTCCCCCATGATGGAGATGCCCAGATATATGAGGGTCAGCCAAAAAAGGGCCCCTCGCACCACAACAAACAAGCTTATCTATGTGAATATCAAATAAATTACAAGAACATTCACCTGAGCATGTCCAAACAGGGGCGCCTGCCATCAATGGTCAGCCAGGAGCAAGACCCCGGGTCCGGCCCGGCCATTGTTTGACGGCGTCCCAAGATTGCTAGTAGAAAAAAAGTGTGCAGTCATGGAGTATTAAACCTTTGGTATTTCCTCGAGCCCGCTGACCGACTTCTTTTAGGGTGGCTGTCCCGTGCCCCGTGTTTCGGCCCCAGTGCCTTTAGGTACATCATTTGTATCTAAGGCACTGCACTCCATCCTTAATCATTTCAGGACCCCCTCCTCTCCTTATTTAGTGGCGATCCTGTATTCTTCTCCTTGGCATTCGAATTTCAGAGCAAACAGGAACTCCCAGCGATAGCGTGTGCTTTTTTCTTGTAGCCCGTGGGTCAGGTCAATGGGGAAAAGTCCTGGCACATTTGGATTTATGACCCCCCAAAGGTGATGTCCACTTTGACTCTAGCTCTTTGAAGTATGTCATCTTCTGTTTAAAATAGTGGTATTTTACTAGGACTGATTTGGTGCTGTTGGGGCCAGGCCTCCTCCATCTATCGCACGAGAGTCCATTTACGAGAGACTTTACATGATGTTCAAGGGCGCGACGGATTCAGCTGGCGGTCCTTTCAAGCCCATGATTCTGATGTTAGATCTTCGTTCCTGGTATTGAGGTAATCGATCTTCGAAGCCAGGTCCCGCTTCTTCTGTTCTAGTTCCTGTAAGCAGGCTTCTGTTCTAATTTTAGTCAGGTCCACCGATTGCTGGAAGTTCTCGATCCTTATGAGCTTCTCTTCGACCTTGTCAGTTCACCCTCAGGTCTGATATCACCCCTGTTAGGCCTGTCTTATCATTCGTATTTCCTCCAGCAGCATTCGTATGTCTGCCTTCATGGAACCCTCTTTGTCACCCCCAGTCACTGGTTGGGTCTCTGGTATTTGAGCCATTGTGGCCTCTGCTGCGGCTCTCAGTTGTTCAGGCATGTGGCCATGCCGGAGTATAGCGTGCAGTGTGTCAAGGTGTGTCTATCTTTGGTCTCCGCAGGGTCAACGTGGTGGGTCCCCGTGTGCCATGGGTCTTTGTGCTGGTGTCTGGGCTCGCTGGACCGTTTATCTGTGCAGCTAGTCCCCAGCAGGTGCTGGGTTTGGCTCGAAGCAGGTTTTCAGGGGGATCAGGTGTCCCATGGTGGTTTTGACTTGGTGCCTTAAGCTCCCTGCCCGGTGGTGTAGTTAAGTGTCGCTATGTCCGGGTATTGCCAGGACCGATGGAGAACCCGCCTCTGCCAGCCCCTGCACCACCCAGTGTTCTGACCGGATTGAACCAGCCAGGTGTGCTGCTGCCTGTTAAATGTGGTCCCCTGGGCCGCCTAAATTGTCTGCTACTAGCAGCTATAGTCCGTAGGTTGTCTTCACTAAGTACTGCTGACCTCTGGGTGACTCAAGTGCGCTCCAGTCCATGTGGGAGGGGGGGGCGAGCCTTACCTAGGGATCTCTCTGCCTATGGAGCAGAGAGCGTCAGGCCCCTGCCAGCACAATAAGATATGATAGGTTATTTATAACACGTTTAATACTCAGAGGTTTCTAAGCGCGGACCTGGGGATCGAACCTGTGTTGCTCCGTGTCATCTTGCTTCCAAGGTGAGCCCGTTGCCGCTGAGCTATCCTCCCTAGTACAACATTGAGCCTGGGCCGTGCAGTGATGTAATAGGGAATTGCTTGTTTGCCGCGCAGGTTTGCTGGCCCCCGCTCGCACGCCAGCGTGCTGGGGATGGGGGGGGGGCTACCAACCTTGTTGTGGATGCTGCTCCAGGATGCTGGGAACTGCAATACTGTGCAATCACTGCTGCCCCTGTGCCATCTAATTTCGGGCTGCGCTCTTCTCCGCTACTGGTTTGCCTGATGTCTGGCAGCCCACAATTGCCACCGGAGCTCCCCCGCAGGCACATTACATGAGGCTGCCGGTCTAGGCCTGAGCCCCCTTGGCTGTGCGGTGCACCACTGCTGCTGGTGCGGTATGTTGCGGCTCTGTGGCTCTCGCGTTCGGCTTCCGCTTACATTGTCGGGGCCTCTGGGTCTTTACAGGCCACAGAGTTCTGTCAATGTTTTCTCCGGGTTCCCTGCTACAATCTTGCTCAGACCCGGGGTACCGCCTCGTCACACCTTCCAATTTCCCTTGTCTGATTTATATTAAAGTTACTGTGTCCTTCATGGCTTGTTTTTGGTTGGTTGTTGTCGGGCAAGTGAGGCAGTGGATTAGATGTCAATTCCGTCCGCACCCCCTGGTGATCTCGCACACGTAGTCATTTTATTAACTTAAAAGGGTGTGACACACGCCTCGCTTTCCCTAACCTAAAAAGGATTTCCCTGCCTATCAAAATAAAACTAAAGGAAAACACTCTAATAAAAGGAATCTGTCTCTCACTATTATACATACATGAAACTCATAAAGGTAGAATATGGCAATTCAAGTTTAACAGAAACAACAATTATATTTACCATGAACCTGATAACAACATATCCTTGTATCCTGGGTTGGATCCCATTCCCCAGGTTCAAAGCAGGATTTTAAATCAAAGTTCCAAATGAGAAAGTGCCTTGTTTTGTATAGCCAAGTTCTACTCACTCCAAAAGTCTTTCACTTGGCACTTGACAAAGTTTCCACAAAATGACAAGAAAAGTCTTTGGGCCTCATTACGACCCAGGCGGAACGGGTTAAACGGCGCCGTAAAAGGCTGCGGCGCCAATCAACCCGTTCCGCCACATTACGAGGTCCCCTCGCGGGACACGTTAAGCACGACTGGGAAAACCAGGCGTGCATACCGGGTCCCGCGAGGGGAAGAGGGAGCAAACAACGGGCCATCTCGTAATGGCCCGTTGTTTATTCCCTCTCCCATTCCCATTCAGCCCTATGGGGGCTGAAATGGGAATGGGGATGAACCGTGTCCGTGTCCTCGAGTGAGGAATTACTGGGCCATCCGAACTCAGAATGGTCCGGTAAGTTTTTATTCCGAGGACACGGACACGGATGCGGTTTTGCCGGCAGCCAGCAAATTGCGGCATGGCTACCGGCAAACTTGTAATGAGGGCCAATCTTTAAACAGATAGTACATGTCTCAATATCACTTCTTCTTGTAAAACAAACACTTTCATTTGTCCACAATTCATCTTGATTCACAACAAAACACTGCAGTAACGGTGCCGGTAATGACTGCGTTTTTCCCGGTAGGGCGCCTGCCTTGGAGGTAACTCAGGTGCCCCACCGGCAAACCTGAAGTTGGCTGGTCCGGTGAAGTACCGGTATACATCAATGCCAGAACTTTTTTATCGGACCGGTCAACTTAGAATGAGGCCCAATGGGCGTCATTACAAGTATGCCGGTCCTGAAATAGCAGGGAATGTATATCCGTACCGGCACCTTTTTTCAGACAAGCGTACTCTGAGTCGCGATGCCGGTAAAACCGGCATCGCAAGTGACCCACCGCATCCAGCAACACTGTTTCCGGTATCTGTGGAGACATGCGGAAGCCGTGCCTGAGATACCGGAATGGCGTTAGTAAGTGCACATTCTGAGGTGCACAGACACGCAATCACTGGCATGTACATGCCGGTAACAATGTGAAAATGATGCTGGAAACACCGGCATTGCAGACCAGGCGTTAAGTGGATTCTGGTGTGTATAAACATGCCACAGGTGCTGCCAATCAGCACAGGTGGACCCAATGGGCTATGCCACAGCACAAAAGGACCACTCCCACACCCCACACCCCTTGCAACATAACAATGCTAGCAGTAGCTGTAGCAGTATTGGAGCTGGAGGCCATGCCTGCAGGCCTATTACTTGAAGAGGCAGTCAGGCGGAGGATACAGTGGAGGCGCTTGAGGAGAAGGAGGGCCATCATGGCCCTGCAAATCCCCAATGTCCTGCAGGTTGCAGCCCTCTGGCAGACACCGATCCCTCGCTTAAGGGCCACACCATTCAACCTCACCCCCACTCAAATCCACACCCTGTACCGGCTAGACAGGGACACCATCACCAAAATAGTGGACCTGATACTTGATGGCCTGGTGAGCCTCATTAATATCTGCACAGCCACCCCCAACCCCCTTGCTGAAGGTAGTGGGCCTTATTACAAGTCTGGTGGTAACCGTGCCAGTAAAACTGGCAGGTTGCCGCAGGACTTGCGAATTGTTCCGGCCCCTGACTTGCCCAGAAACACTGTGGGATTACCGCCCTGGTGTTCCTGGAACATTGTTAATCCCCATTCCCATTTGAGTCCCATAGGACTCAATGGGAATGGGGACCACGGAAGCACCGGCACAGTTGCTTCCATTCACTGAACATACAGATGGTGTGTGATGTCCGCCACGTCATCACTCATTGCTGTGCAAGATTTTCTGGCACAACACATGAATCCATAGTGCTGCGGAACTCCACGCTGCCTCGGTACAAGACAGCTGTTAGGCAGAATCCTGTGCAGTGCCCTTAGGGACCACTACACACAAGACTACAGGTGGCAATACAAGTTTTACCTTTGGTACAAGCCTGCACTACTAAGTTATAGTGGTAGCAGTAGCGGAGCAGCCAGGCTTATCTCAAGAGTATAGGAGCAGTAGCAGAGATTACACAAAGGGACCACAATTACTGGAGCTCAAGCAAACACTGACTCAAGGTTTCAGGTAAAAAATATAAGTACATTTATTTTTAAACCATTCGTTATAAACACAACACACACAACACTTCTATTAAACTCAATTAAAAACCACACGTTAAATATACTACAACTTACTAATTCACTTTGTACAGTAAGTCTCAATGTAAGTACCCTGTGTTGAATGCACCAGTGTTATGAACAAAACACGTTACCGCGAATCGATTGCGATCACTTTTTGACAGTTCGGTCTACTAACTAAACGCGTATCCCTGACATAAAAACACACTTAGCACCTGAGATTGAGTTGGAGGCAAAAATCACAGGCAATATTTTGGTTAGGCAGGCAGAATCAAGAAACACTCAGAGACAGGAGTTCAAAAGTCAAAGGGCCGGAGCCAGGGCCGAAAGACACTGGGGCCTGTTGCCGAGGATCACACAGTCAGATAGTTTGAGATTCAACGTAGCCAAAAGTACTTCGATATTGTCAATGTTCAGAAGCAAGAGTTATAAGAAGGAAGGGAAGACAAGGGCAAGCCTTGGATATGAAGAAAAGGGATTCACCCAGTTTCCTCGAGTAGAACACAGTACCTTGTTCCAACGGTGCAGCTGGTGCCCTGGCAGTTGTTCCTAGTGGTTTCCCGCAGACCCATGATTCCTGGAGCTTCGTTGTGAAGGAGGACGTCTGAAGGGGGTCTGCACCACACAGGGATGAAGCCTGCAGCAGCGACAAGGTATAAAAAGGTGCGCTCCTTAAAAACAGGAGAGGCTCTTCAGGTGGCTATCCGGACCACTACAGCTGTGTGCAGCGATTTTCGACCAAGGAAGAGGATCCTCTAGCTGTGGAAGATGAACTGGTTATCCCCACCAAGCTCAAGGGAAGAAGACTCTGGACTGGATCTTCTCTGAGTCGTTGAAGGGCAGATAGCTGAGGACTGCAGCAGGGCTTCACCGGGACGGGGTAGTTGCAGCAGCCGTCATTCTCTCCGCTTCGCTTAGGTTCCTTGTCGTTTCAGTGGCGACTCTCTGACTTCTAGCCCAAGAGACCTGCCTTTTATGCGCAAAACCCCCATTCACACAGCCTGGCTGTCAATCACTCAGCAGGGGGGTTGTCCAGCCCGGACAACCACCTTGACTAATCGTGACAAAGTGTGACTTGGGTTTCATAGGATACCCTGTGCAGGGGGTGACTACACCCCTCCCTCACATACGGCCAACCTAGACACACAGGCGCCTTGAGGAGGGCTTCTAGGTAGAAGCCCGCCAAAAGACAGCGAACAAAGAAGGCAAACCTGGTTTGCCGTGCAAAGCAAAACACAAGAAGGAGTTTAAAAAAAAGAAATGGTGAATAAACCCGACCGGAGCCAAAAGAAAAAGTATTTGGTCAAGCGGGTTTAAGTTCGAGGCTAATATAATAGCCTAAAACAATACCACGTTTATATAGAATAATCACGGTAGAAAAGTTAGGGTAGATACCACTGCCACCAGCCAAGTCTAAATGTTAAAAGAACGAAACGATGCTCTAGGAGGTACAGATAAAAAGGGCTAAGGATTAACCCTTTTCAGTACTCCATGTAAGATGGGGTGTACTGGATCTGTGGTTAATTGACTAAATGGCAACTTTACCCTTTTCTGGGGGACAGTAGTCAGCCCCAGAAATGGAGTCGGTGGGAAGTCTAAAAGACAACCCTGTGTCACGGCACTGAAGGTGCTGTGTAACACACAAAAGAAGGGGGCTACTGAAGTGGTGCACTCCAGGGTCCACAATCACAAAAACAGATGGAATACACATGGCAAAACATGGGTAAGAGTGAGGGAAAAAGCTCACACGCTTACCAAGTGAAAAAAATAACTCCAGACATCCAGCAAAGCTACTGAGGGACTCACTAGGTAAGAGAAATTAGACATTGAATGAGAATTCTCCCTAACATATGGTGATATGTAATATTTACAATACTGAAAGCCCTTAACTCCCTCTATTATCCCACCCAACTATCCCTCCCTGTAACCCCTCCCCAACTATCCCCACACCCCTACCCCAACTATCCCCACACTCCCTCCCCAACTATCCCTCCCCATACACACCCAATCTGTGTCCTACTTATGTCCCCTTTTAGGCAGAGGGATGCGCCCTTCTGATGGGCGAGACAGCCACTCGGATCTACGCCTTGGGCTGCTTGCAAGGGAACTTCCAGTGGCTGAACTAGTGGAGGGTGCCAGTGCCATGGCCATGTGCCTGGACCAACACGGATATTGACTCCAACAGGAATGACATTACTCCGTTCCCCTCCCTCACACGCCATGCCAGATGATAAATGGCTCCTGTGACACTGCCCTGCGCCCGTGCGGCCCTCCTGGATGTCGCATACATTGCCTCCTGCATGAGCTGGGCCTTATTCAGGTGTTGTTGCACCATTCTGGCCATGGATTCTTGTCGTGCCTCCATCCTGGACAAGCGCCCCTCAATATCACTAACATTGCGCAGGGGTGGTGGTTGTGTGGGTTGGGGGCTCATTGGGCACACGGGACTGAAGCCCTCGACCTCGGCATAGCTCAGGTCATTATATACAGTTTTGAATCCACCGTCGTCCCCTGTGCTGTCGGGTGGACCCCCTGGCAGAAGGGGTGCAGGTTCCACCTGGCGTGGTGGTGGCTAGGTGGCAGGTTCGACCTGGGGTGGTGGTGGCTGGGTGGCAGGTTCCATCTGGCGTGGTGGTGGCTGGGCGTCGGGGTCCACCTGGAGTGGTGGTGGCTGGGTGGCAGGTGGTTCCTGAATTGTGTGTGACTGGGGTGCATGAATTGTTGCCCGCTCCCGTCTGCTGGTGGATGCATTAGGGTCCTGGGTGGAGGTGGTGGTGGTCCAGTGGTGGCGTGGCCTGATGTTCCTGGATGTGGTAGGCTGTTCAGCCTCATTGCCAGATGATGTGCCTGTGTGGATCAGAAAGGCAGGGCATCAGTGATGGGTGTGGATCCATTAGACAGACATAAGTGCTAGTTTTTTCCGATGTAAGTGTGTTGTCATGGACATGGTGGTTTGCCATGGCATGGTTCACACATGCATGTGTCAGGGATTCTGTGTGGGTGCATTTGTGGTGTGCGGACATGGTGTGTGTAGTGGCTGTTATTTGGGGTACTGGAGTTTCCAGGTTTGGGAGTTGTGGGTGTGCCACACAAGCTGTGTAACATGGTGTTGTGGCTGATTGTGACACAGATGTGTTACACATGTGACTGCTGCCTATGGCAGTTGCTGCGTTGGTGATGAATTAGCGGGATGGGACATGGTGGATGTGACACATGGGCCACATGTATCATTGATGTTTGCATCTTGTCATTTTCCGGTGTTGGAGGTGCTTGACACTGACCTGACTTTGGGCATGTGGTAGCACGGCGGTGACAGCAGCAGTTGTGCAGTGTCAGGGGGATGTGTGTCTCAGTGCCTGCATGTGTTTATTGTGAGGGCGATACAGGGGGCCTGTGTGATGGGTGAGTGGTGTATGGATGTGGGTTGCGAGCAAGTTTTATGTGGATGTTTGCAACCAGGTCAGAGGTGGGTGGACCGCCAGCAGGGCTGTACTGGTGTTGGGTACAACATACCTGACATATTGACCTACTCATTTGTATACAGGGTACAATGTGTATGATCTGACATTGGGTTGGCGGGGTCGCACCTGCCTCATAAGATGTTGCACCTCCAGCCTCTGCAGCACATTCTCCCTCGATGGCCTCCAGGTGCATCATGCTGCTGCAAGTTTCTTCCCAGGGCTGGAGTTGGATAGGTGATGCAGGTCCGCCTCCTGTGGCTGTGCCTTGGGCACGCTGTGCGGAAAGGAGATTCTGCACCCTGAGACATAGATCGTCTCACTACTTGCGACAGTCCCTGACTGATCTGGGGGTTGTCTCAACCGCTGAGACCTTCCGGGCCACCTCCTCCCAGATGGCCTTTTTCCGCAATTGTGTTTGCCAGCGTAAATCTCTGCTGAAGACGTCTGCGTTTTGCACTAGCGTGTCCGCCAGCATGTTGAGTTCAGCCTTGCTGAACTACAGCTTGCGCCACCGTGCAGCTAGTAGCCTTTAGTACATGTCTGTGGTACTTTGTCAGTGCTTTGGATATGACTCTGACTCCTGTGCACTGAGGATTGAAATGGATTGTGTTTTGTTCATGGCCGCCGGTACATTTCCTGTTCCGGCGATCACGTTATTTCCGGTCATGGTAATACCGGTACCGTAACAACTGTGCCGCTAGGTCCGGGAGCGCAGAGCCGGAATCGGAGTCAGCGGCAACAAGGGTGCTTTTGTGGGGTTTTTTGGGGGAGTTTGGTGGTGTTACCGGCATGCCGGTGCTACCGTTTCTGGCATGCCGGAATGCCTGTGCACGCTGACACAGAATCAACTGTTGATTCCGGCAGCTGTGCCACATGGACACGGTAACACCGGCATGCCAGTAATTACAATTTCATTCCGGATAACTTGTAATGAGGCCCAATGTCTCTTAAGCACATTTGAATTTTTCTGGCTGAGTTAATGCTTGTTGGTAACTGACTTTGCTATTGCATCTTCCTCACTCTGGGAATAAGGGTCACAATCTCTATGAAGTCTTGTTCTTTTAGTATTTTGCGAAGGTGGACTATATATTTTCTATATTATTGTCCCCTCTTTACTTGCCAATGATTGTTATAGATACTCCTATGTCCCGTCCCCTTTCCTCCATACTGTGGACGGGACCGGAGCACTTTGTAAAAAGCATCACATTTTTCAAAAATGTGTCTTTCCTCTCTTTTTACATGGGGTACGCAGCCGTAACCCCGCCCTCCTGAGCTCCGCCCAGCGTATCGCCCATCAGTCCTTTTCTCCGGTGTATCGCAACTGCACGCACTTGCATCTTTGCAAGATTTTTTCCTTCCAGTGTCCTCCTCTCCTGCTCCGGTTTAGCGGTCATGTGGCAGTCTGTCTATGCTGTTTCAGTTAGACTTTCCTGTCTGTTCTTCCTGTGAGCGGATCCCCATCCTCTTTGTTTAGAATGTTTGGGTCCGGACCACCGGTGGGACTCGTGTTTTTACTGCGATTCCCTTTCGGTTCGGGCGCTTCAACGTCGTTTAGAGTGGTGGGAGGAAGTGTTTCAGTGCATTCCCCCTACGCACTTTCAAACTTTAATCAACGAGAAGAAGAAACGCCCGGTGAGTTCTTTACTTTTTAGGGCACCCCGGCCGGGGGCCTCCTTCCCGGGGTGTTCCCGGTCCGGGTGGAGCATCAAAAGCTCTGTTACCGGGGCATGCCCTGAGGTGCCTTCCAGGCCTAAAAAGTGTACCAGAGTTTTCTCTGAGGGCCTACGTAAGGGGCCTATTGACACCGGATTACAATTCGAGGCCCCTCCTGTGGCGGCTGTTTGTTGGGCCAGTTCTACTGAGGCGGCTGGTACCGAGCTTGCTTCGAGGTCTCCTTGTCTGGAGCTTCCCTTAAAGACACAGGGGTACGCCCTGAGGCCTCTGTTGAGGTTTTCTGTACCGACCTAAAGTTCGAGGCCCTTTGTGAAGAGGCTTTTACCAGGCTTGGGGCCTCATTACGACCCAGGCGGTAAGTTACCGCCTGGGCCGTGACTTTACCACCATGGCGTAAACTATGTTTACGCCATGGTGGTTGGCGGACTTACCGCCCCATTCCGACCTTGGCGGGGCGGTAAGTCCCCAATCCCCATTTACCCTTCCCCATTCCCATTTTTGCCCCATAGGGCATAATGGGAGTGGGGAAGGCGTTAATTACGCCACCGTAAATTACGGTGGCGTAATTAACTCCATGGTCCCTTAGCGCCATGGATTTTAACACCTGCTAAAAGCAGGTGTTAAAGGTGTTAAAAGCGCCATGGCGCTAGGGGACCTCGTAATTGGCGGTAAGGGGTCGGCGCAGCTAACGCTGGCGTAAACCCCTTACCGCCAGGGTCGTAATGAGGCCCTTGGTGTTAGGCAGAATCCTGTGCAGTGCCCTTAGGGACCACTACACACAATTAAGACCACAGGTGGTAATACAAGTTCACCTTTGGTACAAGCCTGTACTACACCGTTAAAGTGGTAGCAGTAGCGGAGCAGCCAGACTTATCTCAAGAGCAAATGAGCAGTAGTAGAGATTACACAAAGGACCACAATTACTGTGACTCAAGCAAACACTGACTCAAGGTTTTTGGTTGAAAAGTAAAAGTACATTTATTTCTAGACCATCTGTTTGCAAAACACTTCACCTGAGGGGATCAGCAGGCCTGGAAAGCCCTGCCTGGGCCTCCGTGAGTTTTGTGTTCTTTGTGCAGGAAAAAGAAAGTGAATTGTTTGCACGCGCTCCCAGCGCGGTGTTTGGCCTGCTCCTGCTCCCCCCTCCCACTTCCTGGTCTTCCCCTCCCTCCCCACCTCCCTGCCCGCCCACACCCCCCCCCCTTCCTCTCCCTCTGCCTATAACCTCCCCCCTCCTGGGCAGCCCTCTGCCCGGCAGCCCCCGCGGCTAAGGGCCCCAGGCCAAGGGCGACTCCTACAGTGCGGCTCCCTGTGTGTCTGCAGGTGTCCGCAGGGGACGCCAGGCGCCAGCTCCTCCGCTCTCCGGCCCACCCCTCCTCACCTTGCTCACCTCATCCGCATGATGCCTCGCCCCCCCTATTCCATTATTTTGATAAACTAGGGTGCTTTTTCCCCCCTCGCAGGATTCTCAAACTTAGGTGGCCCTGACCTACTACGCATTACTGTTTGCTCTGCATTGTGGTAAACTAGTGCCCTCCACTCACTTCCTGTCTGCATACTCGTGGCGTCCGCTTCCCCTCCTACTCCATGGTGCTCTCTATCTCGCCTATCTACTCTAACTGCTTCTCCATTGACTATCCTGCTCTCCTCACTAAATCCGGTAGGAAAAAGTTTAAAAAGGACATCCTGGTCTCCAACCCAGGCCTCCCTATCGCTGACACCTACACGAGCGCCTGCTCCAAGGAAACTCTCACTGACATTCTCTTTTTCGTGCCTTCACCTGACCTATGGACCCCTCACATGGTCGCTGTGCTCTCTCCTTTCTCCACCTCTCCCATTAATGGTGGCACCCGTTGGGATGTCCTCTTGGCCCCTTTCCACTCCTCTAAAGCCATCATTAATGTCTATGCTAACGGGACCGTCTTGGTCCAAGGCCCTCAAGCCAACCTTCACCTCTTTGATAGACGCTTCCCATGCCTCATCAACTTCCTCTCCGCTCCCGCTGTCCCCCCTCCTCTGTCCTCGGCTACCTTGCCTCTCCCCTCCCTCCCTGCCCCTTCTCTTGCTCCCTCTTCAACTCCTTCTCTAACACCTCCGCAGGGCGTACCTCTGATCTGTACCCCTCCCCGGAAGTTTTTCAAGGGTGGCAACCTTCTCCACATTGCCACTCTAAATTCTCGCTCTGCCATCAAGCACTCCTCTGATATCTGTCGCCTTCTTGAGGAACTGGACCTCGACGTCCTCGGTCTCACGGAGACTTGGTTCACTGCCAGCTCTGCCCCCAGCTTCGACACACTCCTACCTGACGGCTACAAGATCCTCTCCGTGCCCAGGCCCAACCGTTCAGGGGGTGGTGTTGCCCTTATCTTCCCTGAGTGGATTCCTGCCACTGTCACTCCTACGCAGACCTACTCCTCTTTTGAATGTCTTGTCTGCCGACTCTCTCTCTCTCCTAGCCATTCCCTTACCGTGGCTACTATCTATCGGCCACCTGGTCAAATTTCCTCCTTCCTCTCTGAGTGGGCTGACCTCTCCTCCTCACTCCTGTCCTCAACCACCCAACTCCTCTTTCTCGGTGACTTCAACATCCACCTCGATGCCTCCTGTCCCCCCACTGGTCTCTTTCGCGAACTCTGCAACTCTCTCTCACTCTCTATTCTCCCGTCTGGGCCTACTCACTCTGCAGGGCACACTCTTGATGCTCTGATCTCTTCTGACCTTCCCCTCTCCCTCCCTCTCTCCACTCCTCTCTCCTGGAGTGATCACTTTCTCCTATCCTCCCACCTCTCCCTCCCTACCCCACAGGCAAAGCCACCCTCTTCACTGCCACCCACCTTCTCGGTCATCCGGCCCATGAAGCGCGTGTCAGTTGAGGCTTTCGCTGCTACCTTCTCGCCCCCTCCCCCCCCCCCGGCTGACTCCCACCCTGACACAGCCCTCTCCATGCTCTATTCCTCTATATCTGATACTCTCGATATCCTTGCCCCCGTCATGAGAATCCGCCTGAAGCCCAAAGCCAAATGTAACTCCTGGTATGACTCGGATCTCGTCACCCTAAAACGCAAGTGCAGGGTGGCAGAGAGGAAATGGCGTGCTTCATGTTCATCCTCTGACAAACTGGCCTGCCGCCTGCTCCAAAGGCAATACCGGCTCTCCGTTCTCACCAAGAAGAGAGCCCTTATCCAAGCCCGCATCTCTGAGGCATCTAATAACTCGGCCGAACTCTTTAAAATCTGCAAGGAGCTGGCCAACCCTGCTGCAGTCTCTACCTCTCCTGTCCCCTCCCAGGCCCTCTGCACTGCACTGGCCTCGCACTTCATCTCAAAAACTCAGGACATCCTGTCCTCGCTCTCCTCCGCTCTCCTCCCTCCCTCTCTTCCCGGCTCTTCCTCTTGCTCTCTTGCAGCCGCCCCTCCGCCCTCCTTCTCTGCTTTTCCACCTTTTTCTGCTGATGAGGTTTCCAGACAAGTCCGATCTATGAAAGCCTCGTCTAAACAGGTTCACCCCTGTTCCTCCAAAACCATCAAGGACCACATCGACTCCCTGGCTCCTGCCCTGGCTGACTTTTGCAACCACTCATTCGCCTCTGGAGTCTTCCCATCCCCCCTCAAGCACTCCCTTGTGCACCCCCTCCTCAAGAAACCCTCTTCCGACCCCTCCTGCCCGGCCAACTATCGCCCAATCTCCATTACTCCCTTCCTGGGCAAACTCCTGGAGAAACTGGCCATCTCCCAGCTTAACCTCCATGCTGAATCTGTTGGTAATCTTCATGACCATCAATCCGGCTTCAGAGCGGCCAGAAGCACGGAAACTGCTCTCCTGAACATCCGTGAGGACCTGCTCCTTAACCTCGATTCCAACACTCCCTGTGTTCTCATTCTGCTCGATCTCTCCTCTGCCTTTGACACTGTCAACCATGCCATCCTGCTCAACCGTCTCCGTGATAACCTGGGTATCACTGGTCAGGCTCTGGCTTGGCTGACCTCTTTCCTTTCCGGTCGACCCTCCCAGGTCCAAATGGGCTCCTTCCTCTCTGACATCTTTTTCTCCACCTGTGGTGTCCCCCAGGGATCCAACCTCTCTCCCTGGCTTTTCAACCAGTATCTGGCACTCCTTGCCCACCGCATCGCCGCTCTCTGCCCCCACTTCCAGTGCTATGCGGACGATACCCAGCTCATTTTCAGGCTACCCTCGGCCTCCTCCTCTCCTTCCCTCATCTCCGACTGTCTGTCTGCTATCCAGGAATGGTGTGCTGCCAATGACCTCTGCCTTAACGCCAGTAAGACTGAGATTCTACTCATCGGCACACCCACTCCCTCCTTCCCTGCAGCTCTCTGGCCGGCCTCCCTTGGCCCCCTTCCCGCCCCTACCTGCAAGGCTAAAAACCTCGGGGTCATCTTCGACTCCACACTCTCCTTCTCTCCTCATATATCTGACGTCTCTAAGAAGTCACACTACCAGCTGCACCTCCTCAGAGGTATTCTTCCCTTCCTCTCCTTCCCCCAGAAGCTCACTGTCTCCCGAGCCCTGGTTCTCTCAAGGCTGGACTACTGTAACAGCCTCTATCTTAATCTGCCTGCCTCCACTCTCCGCCCTCTGCAACTTATCCAGAACAGAACTGCGAGACTTGTCCTTGGCCTCAAGCCCAGGGACCGTATCTCTCCAGGACTGAAATCTCTTCACTGGCTCCCAGTGGCTGCGAGGATTAAGTTCAAAACCCTCTGCATTGTCCACAAGGCCTTCTGGGGCCTGGGGCCTAAATACCTTCAACTCTCTCTTCCTAAATATCTTCCTTCACGAGCCCTTCGCTCATCCGTCTCCAACTCCCTCATGGTCAGCCGCTTCTCGAAGCAACGAGCTGGGGGTAGATCTCTCTCCGCAGCAGGGGCCTCCCTCTGGAACAGCCTTCCTGCCTCCCTGAAACTTGAGGAGAACCATCTCCGGTTCCGGAAGTACCTCAAAACCTTCCTCTTCGCTTCTGCCTTCTCTCTCCCTCTCCCCTGCTAAACCTGCTTACTCCCCACTGAGTTCTGCACTAAACCTGCATCTGGGCCACTCTCAGCGACCTCGGTCCAGGGCCCAGCCACTCTCCACTTGCACTGCCTCCCTGGCTCCCCCTGCACTGTGGGACTGTCACTGTATCCCTACAGCCCCCCTTCCCAGCACTTCTCAGCACTTGCTCTGCACTTACCTTGCACTTGCCACCAGCTGGCCCTTTTTATTTATTATTTTATTACGCTACTTACCTTGTACTGCACTTCCCCCCCACCTCCTCCCCCTGCACTTTCTCCTTTTCCCCTTACCTCTGCACTTGCGCGATCTGAATGACACCTGGCCTAGTAGGATCGTTTGTCTGTTCTTCCCCTTGTTTCCCTCCCTCCCTGCCTCGTCGCGCCTTGAAACACTTGTGTATAGGCGCGTTACAAATACCATATCATATCATATCATATCATTCTATTAAATTAAAACCACACGTAAAATACACTACACACAACTAATTCACGTTGTGCAGCACAATTCAAGGTAAGTACCTTTGGTTTTGACAGACCGGTGTTGTGAAACAAAGATGTTACCGGAGGGACAGATGCGATCACTTTTTGACAGTAATGACAGTTCGGTCTTACTAAAGATACGCGTACCCACGGAAAGAAATGTCACCGGAGTTAAAACACACTTAGCACATGAATCAACACAAGAGAGTTGGGGATAAAAATCATAGGCAATACTTTTGTCAAGGCAGATAGAATCAGATGACACTTTCCTACAAATGAATAAAAGTCAATAGGCCTGCGCCAGTGTCAAGTGGAACAGGGTTCCTGTTGTCGAGGATCACACGGTTAGTACAGTTCACGATTCGAGATTGCTAGGAGTACTTGGATATTAGCACAAGAGGTAGCAAAAGTTATAAGAGGGAAGGATGATAAGGACAAGCCTTTGGTGAGGAGAAAAGGGGTTCACCCTAGTTCCTCGAGGTCAGAAACAGTACCTTATTCAAGTGAAGAAGAGCTGGTGCCACGGCAGTTGTTCCTGTTAGTTCCTGCAGACTCACGGCTCCTGTGCATTCAGTCGTGTGGACAAGAAGGAGGACGTCTGGAGCGACCTGCACTACCCAGGGATGAGGCCAGCAGCAGCAAAAGCAACAGTGAATAAAAGGTGTGCTCCTTTAAAACAGGAGAGGCTCCTCAGATGGCTATCTGGAGCACTACAGATATATGCAGCAATTTCGACCAAGAAGAGGATCCTCTGCCTGTGGAAGATGAGCTGGTTAATCCCACCAAGCTCAAGGAAAGAAGACTCTGGACGGATCGTCTCTTGTCATCGAAGGGTAGATAGCTCAGGACTGCAGCAGGGCTCCACCGGGATTTGGTAGTTGCAGCAGCCGTCTTCTTCTCCGCTTCTCTTCGGTTCCTTGCAGTTCCAGTGGCGACTCTTGACTTTCAGCCCAAGAGTCCTGCCTTTTATGCGAAAATCCCCCATTCACACAGCCTGGCTGTCAATCACACAGCATGGGGGGTTGTCTGGCCCGGACAACCACCCCATCCAATCACGACAAAGTGCGACTTGGGTTTCCAAGGATACCCTGTGCAGTGGGTGACTACACCCCTCCCTCACTACAGTCCACCTAGAAAACCAGGCGCCAAGCGGAGGGCTTCTTGGAAGAAGCCCGCCAAAAGACGGTGAACAAAGAAGGCAAATCTGGTTTGCCGCGCAAAGTAAAACACAAGAAGGACTTTAACAAAAAGAAATAGCGAATAAACCCGACCGGAGTCAAAAGAAAGTGTATTTGGTCAAGCGGTTTATGTTCGAGGCTACTATGATAGCCTGGAACAGTACCAAGTTTATATAATATAATCGTGGTAGAAAAGTCAGGGTAGATACCACTGCCACCAGCCAAGTCTAAATGTTAAAAGAGCAAAACAAAGCTCAGAGAGGCACAGACAAAAAGGTATAGGAGTTAACCCTTTCCAGTACTCCATGTAAGATGGGGTGTACTGGGTCTGCAGTTTTAAAATGACTATGTAAAGTAAATGGCAACTTTACCTGTTTTCTGGGGGACAGTAGTCAGCCTCAGAAAATTGAGTGAGGGGGAAGACTCAAAGACAACCCCGTGTTACTGCACGGAAGGTGCTGTGTGACACACATGAAAAGTGGGATTCATGGAGTGGTGTCCTCCAGAGCCCACTATTACACAAACAGTAAGAATACACATGGCAAAACACATGTAAGAGGGGGAAAAAGGCTCACACTCTTACTAAGTGGAAAAAATAAACTCCAGAAATCCAGCAAAGCTGCTGGGGGACTCACTAGGTGAGGAAAATTAGCGATAGAATGAGAATTCCCCCTAACACTCGCCCCCCCACCCCAGACTAAGGGACAGGAGGATTTAATCCACTCCTGGATGGATCTCATACCTCTAGTCGGTTATAAACATCCCAGAGAGACCATCAGCATTTTGGTGGTGACTTCCTGCTCTGTGCTCAATGGAAAAATCAAACCCTTACAGGCAGATTGACCATCTGAGTAGTTTGGGGTTTTCCCCTTTCATTTGCATCAGCCATCTCAAGGGTTGGTGGTCAGTCTGAATAATGAAGGTAGAACCATACAAGTATGGTCTAAACCTCTTCAGTGACCACACAATAGCAAAACATTCACGTTCTATTGTTGCCCACCTTGTCTCAGGATCCTTTAACTTCCTGCTGATGAAACACATGGGGTGTTTCCTACCTTTCTCATCCAGTTGACTAAGGACTGCACCTATACCTACATTAGAAGTATCAGTTTGTACAATGAAGGGTTGGTGATAGTCAGGAGCTCTTAGGACTGGTGCTTGACAAAAGGCTTTCTATAGGCCTTCAAAGGCTTGATTGCACTCCTCATTTCACCTGACTTTTTTAGGAAATTCCGGAGAAGAGATGACATTCAAGGGAGAAGCTATGGTCCCATAGTTCTCTATGAAGTTCCTGTAATACCCAGTGCGACCTAGGAAGGCTCTCACTTGGGTTTGAGTAGTAGGGGTGGCCCCGTTTTGTACAGCTTGTACTTTGCTAGGCAATGGCCTTATTTCACCTCCTCCTACCTCATGTCCAAGGTAGACCACTGTGCTCTGACCAATTTGACATTTACTTGCCTTTCTGGTCAGATGGGCCTGTTCAAGAGCCTGCAAAACATAGCCTAGGTGATCAATATGTTATTTCCATGTAGGGCTGAACACTGCAATGTCATCCAAGTATGCCATGCAGAAGTCCTCCATCCCATTCAGAACTTGATTGACCATCCTCTGAAATGTAGCAGGTGCATTCTTTAGTCCAAAAGGCATTACCTTAAATTGGTAGAGTCCAGCTGGGTTGGAGAATGCAGTTTTCTCCTTGGCATTGTCTGTCAGGGCTATTTGCCAATAGCCTGACGTAAGGTCAAATGTGTTGAGTTACTTGGCTGCATCAAGTTTGTCCACCAGCTCATCTGTCCTAGGTAAAGGATGGGCATCGGTCTTAGTGACTGCAGTTGGAGCTCTATAGTCCACGCAGAATCTCAACTCCTTGGTACAAGCACAACTGGGCACAACCATGGACTAGTAGAGGGCTCTATAACACCGAGATCAAGCATCTTGTTGACCTCATTCCTTATATGGGTTCTTATATTGTCTGACATTCTGTACCCCCTGCTTTTCACAGGCAAGCAGTTACCAGTGAGGATATCATGCTGGCCCCAAGGGGTCAAGCCTGGTGAAAGTGAGAACAGGGAGGCAAACTGATTTAACAGTAATTTGCACTCATGCTACTGGTCAGAGGTTAGACTGGAAGAGAGATTAACTCCTTCCACTTACTCATCTGAAGGTAAGCCTCTGAGGAGTTCAGGTAGAGGTTCACTCTCCTCCTCCTCCTCCTCCTGAACTGAAGCTAGGAGCAGTGCTCCCATGTCAGGTCTATAGACATAAGCCTTTAAACGGTTGGTGTGAAAGACTCTAGGAGCCTCCTTAGGATTGCCTAAGCCCACCAGATAGTTCACCTCTACATGTTTACCCACGACTTTGAAGGGTCCTATCCATTTATCCTGTAAGGCCCTCTGCCTTGTAGGTACCATAACAAGAACAAGCTGGTCTTGAGTGAACTCAACCATGTTAGCCTTCTGGTCATGCCACTGCTTGACCAGAGCTTGACCAGATTTCAAGTTATCACTTGCCTCTGCCATCATGTGTGACATTCGCCTCCGGAGACCTATCACATAGTCAGTCACTCTGACTGGCTTGGGGGAAGGAGCACTCTCAAGCCCCTCCTTAATCAGGGCCAATGGACCTCTGACTGGATGGCCATAGAGAAGTTCAAAGGGACTGTAACCAAGTCCCGCCTGAGGGGCTTCTCTATATGCAAAGAGAAGGCATGGCAGTAGAAGGTCCCACTTTCTTTTAAGGGGTTCTTCTAAAGCCCCTTTCATGCTCTTCATAGTTCTGTTAAACCTCTCTACCAACCCATTGGTTTGGGTTTGGTAGGCAGTAGAGAACTTGTAGGTGACTCTACAGGTTTTCCACATGGCTTGCATGTAGTGGGACATAAAATGTGATCCCCTGTCAGATATCACCTCCTTAGGAGAATCTACTCTGGTAAAAATACCAAGTAGGGCCTTAGCCACAGCCTGAGCCGTAACAGTCCTCATAGGTATTGCTTCAGGATACCTAGTAGCATGGTCTACTACAACCAGGATAAACCTGTTACCTGAAGATGTGGGTGGATCAAGAGGACCAACAATGTCAATCCCGACCCTATCAAAAGGAACTCTCACCACTGGGATAGGCACCAAGGGTGCCACATTCTTGGCTGCACTCTTGCCAGAGGTCTGGCACGTGTGGCAGCTCCTGCAGAATTTGTCTACTTCTGAGCCCATTTTAGGCCAGTAGAAGTAGAGAGAGAGCCTTACCTTGGTCTTCTTAAAACTTAAGTGACCAACCAAAGGTATCTCGTGGGCTAACTGTAGGAACTGGAGTCAGTTCACTAGAGGTACTACAAGTCTTTTGCAGTCTCCATGGGTTGACTCAGTCGGTTACCTGTAGAAGAGGCCATCTTCCCGGTGCAACCTATACTTTCCAGGCTCTGTCCCATTGAGCTAAGAAGCGGCCTGTAGGCGAAGACCTTCAAGGGTAGGACACTCCCTTTGTCCTCTGCTGAAGTCTGCCCTGTTGGGTCCACCTTCTGCCAGTAAAGACTGCAGCTCAGGATGTTCAACAGGGTCAAGATCTCCAACCAGAGTAAGATCTTTTTCTAGATCTGATTCCTCAGTATCTAGTTGAACCATACAGGGTTGAACCTCACACTCAGCCTCAGCTGGTGGAGGAGTCACAAGTGTGACTTTGGACAGTCTTGGAGATGTCCTTATGGGCACAGGGGTGCTTGCTGGTTTCTTGCTGGCAGACGTGGGTTTCCCCTTTGTCTCTTTCTGTCCTGCAATAGCAGTAAGTAAGTCCTGTGGACTTGGGGTGATAGTTTCCTCTATCAAGTCCCCAGGAGAGCCTCTCAAGGTTCTCTCCCTAGCAGACCCGGTGAGCTCCTGCTTCCTTTTGCTGGGAGGCCTGGAGGTACTAGACACAACTCCAAGAGTTTTAAGGTCATTACCCAACAGGACTCTCCCAGGTACGTTATTTTGTACACTTACAGGTATTCTGACAGTCATGTCATTGCACTGGATGAGAACTGGTAACTGGGGAACCATTTGCACAGGGCCTCCAGCTAACTTGGTTAGGTGTTTGGGTGCCTTAGCAACATCCTCCACCTTGAAAAAACATTCATCAACCACAGTTATGCTGGCTCCAGTGTCTCTGATGGCAGGGGTTTCCTGACCAATCACAAGAACACTATCTTTGTAATACTCTTTAGTATTATCTGGGATTGAGTTATAGACATCTACGTTCTGTTGTTCCCAAAGACCCAAGGACACTAAAGAAACACTAGCTGAGACTCTCATGGGCTCATCAGCTAGTAACTGAACGTTTCCACTGGCTATAGGTACTTCATCCACCTGGGGGAAGGCTAAGGAGACAGTGTGGACCCCTGAAGGTTTACCCTTACATCTGGGATCCCCTTTCACATGGCCAGTTGACCCACAAGCAAAATATTTTCCAAATGCTTTAATGAATCGGGGTTTGTTCTGACCTCCATCTGTTTGGGACCAGATGGTACAATAGCCTGATTTGGTTTCCCTTATGGCTTACCCTGGATATTTTTGGGGCCCTCTTATGGATTGGAATTATTGGAATTCTCTTTGGTGTCTTTCTTTGATTGCTTTCCCTCATCCTTCTTCTGAGTTGACCCAGAATCCTTGTGAGTAGCCCTGTTGGCAACCCACAAGTCAGCAGCCTTAGCTAACTTCTTAGGATTTATCTCCTTTGAATCAGCCAAGTGCTGTCTAAGCTCAGGAGAGCAGGCATCATAGATTGACTCCAACATCACAAGATTCCTCAAACCTTCATAAGTGTTCACTTTGTAACCCTTAACCCAACCATCTAAGTTTTTCAAACATTCACACACCCAGGTAGCCCAAGGGGTACCATCATGCTTTTTGAGGGTCCTGAACCTCTTAAGGTACAGGGAAGGGGTCTTCCCAAATCTAGCTATCAAAGCTAGCTTCACACACTCATAATCCTGCCTATCCTCCTCCCCAATCTCCATTACAGAATCACTTGCAACGGGGGCAAGCCTAGAGAAAAGCCAAAGAATCAATTGATTCCCTGAAATACCCTGAATCCCATGATTATATTCAAACATTGCTATCCAATCCAAAACATCAAGTTTAGTCTCATACATACCAATCATTTCCTTTGGCATACGGGGTCTCTTAGGAATGGAAGACCTAGAAGACTCTGGGAGAGAAGCATTTTCCAAAGACAATTTCTTCATTTCTAAAGCATGAGCCATCTCCATTTCTCTGAGCCTTAATTCTTGATGTTTCATGGCAGTTTGTGCATCAATACATTTCACTTCTAATTCAAGTCTCATTTTCTCTAGTGCAATAAATTCAGGAGTGAGTGTAGGACCTGTGGGGGTCCTGTGGACAGAGGTTGTGCTTTCTGAGCAGGCAAGGGAGTTGTAGGGTTTCCTAATAAGGACTCATCTACTTCTTCAAATCCAACACTCTCAGAATCAGAAACATCAGTATCCACATTTGCTGGAGGGGGTAAGTACTTCTGACCCACTACTTTGTTTTCCCAACAATTTGGCAACCAGTTCAGATTTCTTTCCTTTACCAGAGAGCCTCTTCTCTCTACACATGGTTCTCAGAACCTCAGCATTATAGTTTAAGAGACTCTCTTCACTGTATTTTTCCATATTTGACATGATTTTTCAGTTAACAGAATAAGTGGTGTTTAGCCTTGTGGTTAGTTGACCCAAGGTAATAGCAGCACTCTAAGTGTAATCACTATACTTAAAAATCCCACCACTGCCACCAGTGTTAGGCAGAATCCTGTGCAGTGCCCTTAGGGACCACTACACACAATTAAGACTACAGGTGGCAATACAAGTTCACCTTTTGTACAAGCCTGTACTACACTGTTAAAGTGGTAGCAGTAGCGGAGCAGCCAGACTTATCTCAAGAGCAAATGAGCAGTAGTAGAGATTACACAAAGGACCACAATTACTGTGATTCAAGCAAACACTGACTCAAGGTTTTTGGTTGAAAATATAAGTACATTTATTTTTAAACCGTTTGTTATAAACATGACACTTCTATTAATTCAAAATCACACGTAAAATACACTACAACCAACCAATTCACTTTGTACAGTATAGCTCAAGGTAAGTACCCTGTGTTTTAACTGACCGGTGTTGTGAAACAAAAGTCGTTACCGGGAATACACTTGCGATCACTTTTTGACAGTAATGACAGTTCGGTCTTAATAAATAAACGCGTATCCGTGGCAAGAAATGTTACCGGGGCAAAACACACTTAGCAGCTCAGATACCGAGAGAGAGTTGGGGCCAAAAATCATACATTTATTTCTAGACCATCTGTTTGCAAAACACTGAACTTCTATTAAATTAAAACCACACGTAAAATGCACTACACACAACCAATTCACGTTGTGCAGCACAATTCAAGGTAAATACCTTTGGTTTTGACAGACTGGTGTTGTGAAACAAAGACGTTACCGGAGCGACAGATGCGATCACTTTTTGACATTAATGACAGTTTGGTCTTACTAAAGATACGCGTACCCACGGAAAGAAATGTCACCGGAGTTAAAACACACTTAGCACATGAATCAACACAAGAGAGTTGGGGATAGAAATCATAGGCAATACTTTTGTAAAGCCAGATAGAATCAGAGGACACTTTCTTACAAGTGAATAAAAGTCAATAGGGCTGCGCCAGTGTCAAGTGGAACAGGGTTCCTGTTGTCGAGGATCACACGGTTAGTACAGTTCACGATTCGAGATTGCCAGGAGTACTTGGATATTGTCACAAGAGGAAGCAAAAGTTATAAGAGGGAAGGAAGAAAAGGACAAGCCTTTAGTGAGGAGAAAAGGGGTTCACCCTAGTTCCTCGAGGTCGGAAACAGTACCTTATTCAAGTGAAGAAGAGCTGGTGCCACGGCAGTTGTTCCTGGTAGCTCCTGCAGACTCACACTTCCTGTGCCTTCAGTCGTGGGGACAAGAAGGAGGACGTCTGGAGCGATCTGCACTATCCAGGGATGAGGCCAGTAGTAGCAAAAGCAAAGGTGAATAAAAGGTGCGCTCCTTTAAAACAGGAGAGGCTCTTCAGATGGCTATCCGGACCACTAAAGCAATGTGCAGCGTTTTCGACCAAGAAGAGGATCCTCTGCCTGTGGAAGATGAGCTGGTTAATCCCACCAAGCTCAAGGGAAGAAGACTCTGGACGGATCTTCTCTTTTCATCGAAGGGTAGATCGCTCAGGACTGCAGCAGGGCTCCAGCGGGATTTCGGTAGGTGCAGCAGCCATCTTCTTCTCCGCTTCTCTTCGGTTCCTTGCAGTTCCAGTAGCGACTCTGACTTCCAGCCCAAGAGTCCTGCCTTTTATGCGAAAATCCCCCATTTACACAGCCTGGCTGACAATCACACAGCAGGGGGGTTGTCCGGCCCGGACAACCACTGCAGCCAATCACAACAAAGTGCAACTTGGGTTTCCAAGGATACCCTCTGCAGGGGTGACTACACCACTCCCTCACATACAGCCCACCTAAACACCCAGGCGCCAAGAGGAGGGCTTCTTGGAAGAAGCCCGCCAAAAGACGGTGAACACAGAAGGCAAACCTGGTTTGCCGCGCAAAGTAAAATACAAGAAGGACTTTAACAAAAATAAATGGCGAATAAACCCGACCGGAGCCAAAAGAAAGAGTATTTGGTCAAGCGGGTTTATGTTCGAGGCTGCTATGATAGCCTGGAACAGTACCACGTTTATATAATATAATCGCGGTAGAAAAGTTAGGGTAGATACCACTGCCACCAGCCAAGTCTAAATGTTAAAAGAGCAAAACAAAGCTCAGAGAGGCACAGACAAAAAGGGATAGGAGTTAACCCTTTCCAGTACTCCATGTAAGATGGGGTGTACTGGGTCTGTAGTTTTAAAATGACTATGTAAAGTAAATGGCAACTTTACCTGTTTTCTGGGGGACAGTAGTCAGCCCCAGAAAATGGAGTCATGGGGAAGTCTCAAAGACAACCCTGTGTTACTGCACGGAAGGTGCTGTGTAACACACATGAAAAGTGGGGTTCATGAAGTGGTGTCCTCCAGAGCCCACTATTACACAAACAGTAAGAATACACATGGCAAAACACATGTAAGAGGGGGAAAAAGGCTCACACTCTTACTAAGTGGAAAAAATAAACTCCAGAAATCCAGCAAAGCTGCTGGGGGGGACTCACTAAGTGAGAGAAATTAGCCATAGAATGAGAATTCTCCCTAACACTCAGGTCTGAGGTCCCTCGTTTGGAGGCTAAGGTGACCGAGAGATCTGAGAGGCCTGCTAAGGCCTTGTCGGTGAGGTGTAATCCTCATCGTTCCCGCTCAAGCAGTGACGCCAGTTCTGTTAAGGGGGCATAGAGTGAGGTCTATGACTGGAATTCCTCTGTTACTGGCGTTGCCGAGGTCTTTCCGTCGAAGGCTATTCTGGCTGATAGCATGGGCCTCATTACGACCGTGGCGCTAATGGTTTAACGGCGCCATAAAGAGCGTCGGCGCCGTTAAACCATTAGCGCCTGATTACAAGGTCCCTTAAAGGGTTGGAGGCTTTAACGCCTGCTTTTTGCAGGCGTTAAAATCCAACCCGCTAAGGGACCTTGGAGCTAATTACGGCAACCGTAATTTACGGTGCCGTAATTAGCACCTTCCCCATCCCCATTATGCCCTATGGGGCAAAATGGGAATGGGAAAGGGCAAATGGTGAATGGGGAATTACCGCCCCCGCCAACCTTGTGATGGGGGCGGTAATTCCGCCATCCACCATGCCGGAGAACGGCATGGACCATGTTGCTAATAGCACCATGGTCCAGCGCCTGGGTCGTAATGAGGCCCCATGTCTCAAAAACATTCTAGGCCACGCAGTACCGGCTGGCCGAGGTTCCTTGTGTCAAGGCTAAGATGAAGACCCCTGACCCATCTGTGGAGACCCCTGTCTCACTTTCACACGTGTCGCAGTTCTCCTTAGGTGCTGACAAAATGGCGGCTACTCCCGCCAAGACTACGATGGCCATTTTGTATACCTCCCTTACATCTACGCCATCGGCGCTGGGTGTGGGGAGTGGCATTTCAGGTGAACATCGTTTTCCTTGTGCGCATCCCTTTCGTCCAGTTTTTGACTGGAACGCTCGGATGCCCCTACCGCACAACATCTCGCTCCCTGCGGCATCTGCGCCCTTGATCTATGTTGATAACAGCGGAGATTGGCCCTCTTGGCAATCCTCTACCTTACGTCCATGGAGTTACTCCGCTCATGAAAGGCCTCCTCCAGTCGCCCCTAAATCGTTTGGATTGGCGGAGGACGCTTTTTTCGGCAAATTTCAAAAGCTTATGCACTCCGACCCCATGAAGGAGTATTTTCGAGGCTTGTTTAGGGAGATATGCCCTCCTGTGCCGTCGGTCCCCGTTGTGGCACCGGTGGTTCCGCCAGCACCGCCTCTACCGGCCGGGCCCCCACTGGCCCTCCCTCCCTTGCCTCCATTGTCTCCAGTGGACAAATCTCCAGCAGCGCCAGATGTTGCGCAGCTTGATCCGGATGTGTCGGACGAAGCACAGGGGGATCAGGACAGCGAGCACCAGCCCCGCTCTGTTAGAGCTTTTCACGACCGGGTGCTGGACATGATATGTCTTTTGGATGGTCCAGTACCCGAGGCACCCGTTCCACAGGAAGGGGTGCTTTTGGGGGTGTTCACCTTGTCTCCTTTGGAGCACACCGGCTTGTTCTTGCAAAAGGACGTTTTAGCTGAGGTCCGTAAAGTCTGGGAGAAAGCACACTCTGGACTGTTTGTTAACAAAAAGATTGACTCTCGTTACAGGCTCCTTTCTTCGGAAGAAGTGGCCTTAGCGTCGTGTCTGCCCCCTTCCTCCACAGTGGTGGCTGCTGCTACATTACAATCCAGACACGCTTAATCGTCTTCTACAGCGGCAACGCAGGTTCTGGCCAAAGAGGCTAAACTTCTTGACTCTTTGGGGAGGAAGATTTTCACTAATTCAGCCCTGCAGTTACGTCAAGCTAACGCGGAACTGGTATTAGCAGGGGCGAGTATGAAAATGTGGAAAGGTCTGTCAGAGTTTGAGGAATTCATTCCCGCTAATAAACTAGAGGATTTTAAAGCGGTATTGTCAGATGCCAGGGTCCTGGCGCAGGATATGCTGGAAGCCACGGCGCATCATGTCGACACCTCGGCCCGGGGCCTTATGCTTGGCGTGGACACCTCTCATCAGGCTTGCCTGCACGCTATCAAGTTCTCTAAAGAGGTGCAGGATAAAGATCTGGACCTGCCTTTTGATGGCAAGGAGCTTTTTCACTCAACAACAGATGTTGACCTGACTAAGACTAAGGACAGCACCCAGACCGCCAAGCCCTTGTCTGTCTTGGTGAAATCGCATTTCAGGGCACAGAAAACGTCTTCGCAGCCTCGATCTTCCTCTGGTTTTAGGGGATTTCTGGATCGGAAGTCCCGTAGGGACGATACTCCATCAGGAAATTCCTGCCGACGGCGACAACGGGGCAGGTTTTTCTCCCGTTCCTCAGCCTCCTCTTCAGGTTCAGGTGGCGCCGCCACCGATAAACCAACTAAATTAAGTTTCTCTGCGCTCACACGAGGCCCCATGGGGAGGGCGCATTGCGTCTCACTGGGAGGCATGGCAGGCCATCACTGAGGACCGGTGGGTCTTGTCAGTCGCTCGGGCGGGCTTCTCCTTGCCCCTTCCTCCTACCCCACCCTTCAATCCCTTCTTCCAGCAGTCGGGGTCACCCTCCCTCAGAGCCGAGATAGAGAAGTTGCTGGATCTCAGGGCAGTGGAACCCGTTTCCCTAGGGGAGCGAGGGGAGGGCTTCTACTCCCGGCTGTTTACGGTGCCCAAACCCAACCAGGCTGGCCTGTGCACCATCCTAGACCTTTCCCGGTTCAATCTCTCTACCCCAAGAGAAATTCAAGATGATCACGCCCTGTCACATAAAGTCCGTGGTGGACCTTCAGGATGCTTATATGCATATTCTGATTTGGAGTCCGAATCGGAAATACTTACATTTTTCCGTGGAGGAGGAGCATTTCCAGTTCCGAGTGCTCCCGTTTAGCCTCAGCTCGGCACTGCGTGTCTTTACGAAGATGATGTCGGTTATCACAGCTCATCTTCGGCTCCAGGGTATCCATGTGTATCCGTATTTGGAAGATTGGCTGCTGCGCAGTCCTTGTCCTCAATCAGCCTTGAGCAACCTTCAGTTTCTCCTCCAGCTCCTGTTCCATCTTGGGCTGTCGGTGAACTGGCGGAAATCCTCCATGACAGTCTCTCAGGACCTGATTTTCCTAGGTTTTCGGTGGAACACGATCGACTGCAGAGTGTATCTGACCGGGTACAGAATGGCAGATCTGTTGGCCACGTGTCAGGTGTTTGAGCAGTCAGAGAACTTGTCGGCCTGGTGGTTCCAGAGGCATCTCGGCCTCATGGCCTTGTGTGTGCTGGCTCTTCCTCTTGCTCGTCTCAAGATGAGGCAAACATAGATGGCTCTTTGGAGTTCTTGGCGCAAAGCAGTGGACCGAGACTCCAAAATGATTCCTGTTCCATCTTTCATGAGAGCGGACCTTGCGTGGTGGTCGTCTCTCAGCAATTTGTCAGTGGGCGCTGCCTTTCAGGACCCCGACCCGCTAGTGACAATCAAGACGGACTCTTCCCTTCTGGGTTGGGGTGTGACGTTGGACCTACTTCAGGTTTCCGATCTCTGGTCACCACAGGATAAATTCCTTCATATAAATCACTTGAAGCTCCTGGCGATCTTCCTGGCGCTCAAAGCGTTCCAGCCTGTCATTGTCAACAAAGTAGTCCGGATCCGCACAGACAATGTGGTGTCCATATTTTATATCAACAAGCAAGGGGGTACCAAGTCCCCTCTTCTTGTGGATCTTGCCATTTAGATATGGGAATGGGTGGTTCAGCATGGCATCTGGCTGGTGGCAGTGCACATCCCGGGTCAGCTGAATGTTACTGCGGATGCCCTCAGCCGACGAACAATGGTCAGCTACGAGTGGGAACTGAACTCAGGGGTCCTCTTGATATGATATGATATGATATGACATTTATAACGCGCCCATACACAAGTGTTTCAGGGCGCAACAAGGCAAGGGAGGGGAAACAGTGGGAAACAGACAACGATCCTACTAGGCCAGGTGTCATTCAGATCGCTCAAGTGCATGGGTAGGGAAAAAGGGCAAGTGCCTGGGGGAAGGGAGAGGGGAAAAGTGCAGTGCAAGGGATAGAAGAACAAATAAGATAAATAAAAGCGGCCAGATGGTGGCAAGTGCAGGGTAAGAGCAGAATATGAGCTCGTAGGGGACTGTAGGGATACAGAAAACAGTCCCCAGGTGCGATGGGTTGCCAGGGGGGCAGGGCAGTTGTGCAAAGCGGGGCCTGGCCCGGACCCAAGATCAGAAAGGGTTGCCAGGTAACCAGTGCAGTTTCAGCCAGGAATTTCAGCAGGGGAGAGAGGCAGAGAAAGCAGAAGCAAAGAGGAAGGCTTTGAGGTGTTTCCGGAACCGGAGATGGCTCTCCTCAAGTTTCAGGGAGACAGGAAGCCTGTTCCAGAGGGAGGCCCCTGCTGAAGAGAGAGCTCAACCACCCACTCGTTGCTTGGAGAAGCGACTGACCCTGAGAGAGTTGGAGGCAGATGAGCGAAGAGCACGAGAAGGAAGGTATTTGGGAAGAGAGAGTTGCAGGTATTGCGGCCCCAGGCCCCAGAAGGCCTTGTGGACAATGCAGAGGGTTTTGAACTTAATCCTTGCAGCCACTGGGAGCCAGTGCAGAGATTTCAGTCCTGGAGAGATACGATCCCTGGGCTTGAGGCCAAGGACAAGTCTCGCAGTCCTGTTTTGGATAAGTTGCAAAGGGCAGAGAGTAGAGGCAGGCAGATTAAGATAGAGACTATTGCAATAGTCCAGCTTAGAGAGAACCAGGGCTCTGGAGACAGTGAACTTCTGGGGGAAGGAGAGGAAAGGAAGAATACCTCTGAGGAGGTGCAGTTGGTAGTGGGATTTCTTAGAGACGTCTGAGATGTGAGGAGAGAAGGAGAGTGTGGAGTCGAAGATGACCCCAAGGTTTTTAGCCTTGCAGGTGGGAGCAGGAAGAGGGCCAAGAGAGGCCGGCCAGAGAGCTGCAGGGAAGGAGGGAGTGGGTGTGCCGATGAGTAGGATCTCAGTCTTACTGACATTAAGGCAGAGGTCATTAGCAGCACACCACTCCTGGATAACAGACAGACAGTCAGAGATGAGGGAAGGAGAAGAGGAGGCCGAGGGTAGCCTGAAAATGAGCTTGGTATCATCCGCATAGCACTGAAAGTTGGGGCAGAGAGCGGCGATGCGATGGGCAAGGAGTGCCAAGTATTGGTTGAACAGCTAGGGAGAGAAGTTAGACCCCTGGGGGACACCACAGGTAGACAAAAAGATATTGGAGAGTAAGGACCAGAGTTGGACCTGGGAGGGTCGGTTGGAAAGGAAAGAAGTCAGCCACGCCAGAGCCTGTCCAGTGATACCCAGGTTGTCACGGAGACGGTTGAGCAGGATGGCATGATTGACAGTGTCAAAGGCAGAAGAGAGATCAAGCAAGATGAGGACACACGGGGTGTTGGAGTCAAGGTTGGAGAGCAGGTCTTCACGGATGTTCAGGAGAGCAGTTTCCGTGCTTCTGGCAGCCCTGAAGCCAGACTGATGGTCATGAAGACAACCAACAGATTCGGTGTGGAGATTAAGCTAGGAGATGGCCAGTTTCTCCAGGAGCTTACCCAGGAAGGGAGTGATGGAGATTGGGCAATAGTTAGCTGGGCAGGAGGGGTCAGCAGAGGGTTTCTTAAGAAGAGGGTGCACAAGGGAGTGCTTCAGGGGGATGGGAAGACTCTGGTGGCGAAGGAGTGATTGTAGAAATCGGCCAGGGCAGGAGCCAGGGAGTCGATGCGGCCCTTGATAGTTTTGGAGGAACAGGGGTTTACCTGTTTCGACGAAACTTTCATAGATCGGACTTGTCGCAAAACCTCGTCTGCAGAGAAAAGGGGAAAGGCAGAGAAGGAGGGAGGGGGGGTGGCTGCAGAAGGATCAGAGGAAGAGCAGGGAGTAGAGGGAGGGAGGCGATAGGAGGAGAGTGAGGACAGGATGTCCTGAGTTTTTGAAATGAAGTGAGAAGCCAGTGCCGTGCAGAGGGGCTGGGAGGGGACAGGAGAGGTAGAGACTGTGGCAGGATTGGCCAGTTCCTTTCAGATTTTAAAGAGTTCAGTCGAGTTGTTAGATGCCGAAGAGATGCAGGCTTGGATATGGGCTCTCTTCTTTGTGAGAACGGAGAGCCGGTATTGCCTTTGCAGCAGGCGGCAGGCCAGTTTGTCAGAGGATGAACATGAAGCACACCATTTCCTCTCGGCCACCTTGCACTTGCGTTTTAGGGTGACGAGATCTTAGTCATACCAGGAGTTACACTTGGCTTTGGGCTTCAGGCGGATTCTCATGACAGGGGCAAGGATATAAAGAGTATCAGATATAGCAGAGTGGAGCGTGGAGAGGGCTGTGTCAGGGTGACAGTCAACCAAAGGCAGAGGGGGGGATGAGAAGGTGGCAGCAAAAGCCTCAACTGACACGCGCTTCATGGGTCGGATGACCGAGAACGAGGGTGGCAGTGATGAAGGTGGCTTGGCCTGAGGGGTATGGAGGGTGAGGTGGGAGGATAGGAGAAAGTGATCACTCCAGGAGAGAGGAGTGGAGAGAGGGACAGAGAGGGGAAGGTCAGAGGAGATCAGAGCATCAAGAGTGTGCCCTGCAGAATGAGTCGGGCCAGAGGGGAGAATGGAGAGTGAGAGAGAGTCGCAGCGGTCACGAAAGTTTCCGGAGGCGGGACAGGAGGCATCCTGGTGGATGTTGAAGTCTCCAAGAAAGAGGAGTTGAGTGGTTGACGCCAAGAGTGAGGAGGAGACGCAGGCAGCCCACAGCGTAACGCAGCACAACCCCCCACAGTACCAAGTGCATACTGAGGTATTCCTAATACCAAAGAGACTAAAGCACTTAACATTAGTTTGATTGGTTAAACGTTTTGTTCAACGGGCGACAGATGCTTCAGTTGGGGATGGAGTATGGGGAGGGGGAGTTGGGTGTTACAAAGGTATTCAGTTGGCACTTGGATCAGCAAGGCTACGTCAATCACAGAATATACGAGGGTCACAAGCGACGGCCACCCGCACATAGAACTAAACCCAAAGATTAATGGCCACGACTGGAAATAACACTAAGAAACTCGCCTTCATGACATGGAACGTGAATGGCCTGGGAAACAGCATAAAGCGAAGGCTAGTAATACAATATATAAACCGGCATGATCCAGATATAGTGTTGCTCACCTAAACGCATCTGGCAGGCACAAACTGACAATTTTTCAAGAGAACCAAGTATAGGGCGGCAATTCACGCAGGCTTCTCCATGGGCTTGAGGGGAGTGCTAATATTGATAAACAAAAGAACCCCCATCGACATAGCTAACGTAACCCAAGACCCTGGAGGCAGATTTGTTTTCATGCAAGGCACACTGTGGAACCAAACCATGGCCATATTGGCGGTCTACTCGCCCCCAGCACTCATGACAGCCTTAATTGAAGACATTACACCGATTATAGTTAACAACTCAGCAGATACACTGGTAATGGGCGGAGACTTCAATGAGGTGATGAACATTCTTGAGGATCACACACATATGAGGGGAAGAAACCCGGCACTACCAACCAAGCTTGCTACTTTTACATCATTACTGGGCCTGAAGGATGCATGGAGAGATCTTCACCCAGCGGAGAGACAATACACATTTCACTCAGGCGCACACACGTCAATGTCTAGATTAGACTATTTCTTCCTCCCCGCGGAAAATATACACAAGGTAATGGACGCAACTTTACATCCCCGAGGGATATCAGATCACTCCCCACTCACAATGCTGCTTGAGACAGAGAGACCCCAGCCTCCGCCGAGGTGGCGATTGAACGCTTATTATCTAGGATTTCCGGAACTAACAGAGAAGATCCAGGAAGCGCCGCAACATACTTCGAACTAAATCAAGACTCAGTGGGTGACATGGGGATAGTATGGGAAGCATATAAGGCAACTCTGAGAGGCGAAATACTGAGCTGGACAGCTGCACATAAAAAAACACATAAGCAAGACGTTGACGATGCAGAAGCAGAGGTGAAACGTGCTGAGGCGAAATACGCAAGCACTGGAGCGGAGGAAGACAACACATCCTTGCAAGTGGCACAAAAGAAACTACACAACGTTGCGCTGACCTGTGCAAAACAGGCGCACAGAACCATGCGCGCCAGACTATACGTGACAGGAGACAAGGCCAGCAAGATGCTAGCATGGTTAGATAGGAGAGAGGAGGGTCACCTTCAAGATCGCCGTATAAGCACCACAAACACAGAATGGGCCTCAACTGACTCAGGCATTGCGGAGGCCTTTGCAACATACTATGAGGCGCTATATGCCCCCCCAACGACCCCGACGGATCCTAGTATATTGGATACGCTAACCATCCCATCACTAAACGAAACACAGAGAATGAACCTGGAAGCCGAAATAACAGAGGAAGAACTGACAACAGCCATTTCTCAGCTCCAAAATGAGAAAAACCCAGGGCCCAATGGTTTCCCGGTGGAAGTATGGAAGAAAGTTGGCACCAGAGGTGGCGCCTCACATGCTAAAAATGTTCCTGCACGCAAAGGAAAAAGGAATCCTTCCGCCAGACCTAAGAAAGGCCAGTATAGTGGTAATACACAAGGAAGGCAAACCACCAGATGCATGCAGCTCCTACCGATCTCTCTCATAAATACAGAGGCCAAAATACTGGCAAAAATACTGGCCAACAGGCTACAAACAGTGATACCCTCTCTTGTCCATACAGACCAATGCGGCTTCATGCCAAGAGATCCACGCAAATGAATATTCATAGACTTCAAGCTGCCCTTGAAAGAGCACCATCCCTACAGGACCAACTGGCACTCCTCACCATTGACTTTGAGAAAGCCTTTGATTCGGTCCACTGGGAGGCCCTATGGCTCATAATGGGTAAAATGGGATTCGGAGTCCACTTCACAAACTGGGTCAAACTTCTATACAATGCCCCGACTGCAGAAATCAGAGTAAATGGCTGGTCCTCACGCAGCATTAAACTGGGGAAAGGAACTAGACAGGGTTGCCCCCTCTCTGCGATGCTATTCGCACTAGCAATTGAACCATTAGCGATAATGCTGAGATAATGCAGGCTTGGAGGGGGTTTCACTGAGCACAGAACTGGGAGGATAAAGTGTCCCTGTATGCGGACGATCTACTGATCTACCTAAGTGACCCAGCAGTCTCATGTCCCATTGTCACGAATATATTAAACAACTACGGGATCTTTAGTGGGCTAAGGGTGAATTATAACAAATCCTTGTTATTCCCGATCAAGGCCCTTGACATAGCGGCTCTAGACAACTGCCCATATAAAACCGAGAAAGAGCAGTTCCGGTATCTTGGGATACAGATCACGACAGATCTCACAGAATATACAGAAAAAAACCTGCATCCAATAAGAGATAGATTTGTGAATGATGCGAAGTACTGGATGACCCCTCCGCTCACCCTGCTGGGGAGAGCTGCCCTGTTCAAGATGCTGGCCTTACCTCGGTTTCTATACATCCTGCAGAATGCACCACTATATATACCAAAAATAGAATTCCGCAAACTAGATGAGACACTTAGGAAACTGTTGTGGGGAGGAGGGTATCCTCGAATCGCACTGAAAACCCTGCAGCGCTCAGTATGGGAGGGAAGAATTGGACTTCCCCACCTACAAACATACTATTGGGCAGCCCAAATGTCAGTAGTAAATGATATCCTACACAACAACCCAACACTACCGCACAACAGAGCAGATACTCAGGCAGAACAGGGGATCACTCCAATAGAAAGTCTCTATCAAAAGAAAACACGCCCAGTCCGGAACGCAATAGCTGCTCAAAGAACACAGATCTGGATAGACGCACACAGATACCTGGGATGGGAAGGGATGGTTACACTGAGACAACCCCTGTGGCGTAACAGGCATCTTCCAGAACTTAGAGAACTCCCCAAATGGGCAACCTGGGAAGAGGCTTGGATAGAAAGACTAGAAGACATGATAAGGAACAGAGAAATAAAGACATTCCAAGCCCTAAGTGACAAATACAATCTTCCCGCCACAGAACACTTCCACTACAGGCAAATGAGACACGCACTCATCACAAGTGAGGTAGACTTCCCTAGTGTACCAGAGTGCACCCCGATCGAGAGGAACATAGTGATGGAGCGTATTGACCACAAGATAACCTCTACAATGTACAATACAATTGGCTCATTTGCTACAACAGAACTCACAGAGCTTAAAGAGAAATGGGAAAGAGACGTGGGCCGAATTCAACCAGAGGACTGGACTACAGCTCTCATGTACCCCAAGGAGACCGCAATCTCAGCTAGAATCAGACTGATCCAACTAAAAATCCTGCATAGGGTATACTATCCTGGAGATGCCTTGCACCAGTGGGGAAGAGCAGCAGATCCCAACTGCTTACGATGCCACCAAACGAGAGGGACCTTCTTCCACATCCTGTGGGAATGCCCACAAATACAGGACTTTTGGCAGAAATGCTGCGACAGACTATCAACACTGATGCGTGAGCTACCAATGTGCGTGAGCTACCAATGGAACCCAAACATATAATACTGGGGATAAATACAGATATAGAGATATCCCGATTTGAAAAACTCATGTTCGCAACATCCACAGGCCTTGCAAAAAGGAATCTAGCTCAACTATGGGGCTCGGCCTCACCCCCACAATACGAGAAGTGGGTAACAGATGGAGACATGTGTGTGCCAATGGAAACGAGAGTGTATACCACAAGAGGGTGCTCAGGGAAAGCGAGCAAGATATGGCAAAGATGGGAGGACAACTGAAGGCATGCAGAAAGGAGCCGAAAGCCTGTTGAACTGCTGAAAACTAACTAATCCAGGCGAACGAGAGGAGCCCAAGGACTTATTAGGCGTAATAGTCTGTATAGCATGTGTGAAGAGAGCCAAGCACCAAGAAGAAGTATATACCCGTGTGTTTGAAAGTATTGATTAAGTGTTAATGTGTTTCCGTTTTGTTTTGTTTGTACCTATAAAATAATAAAATATATATATATATATATAAAAGAGGAGTAGGTCTGCGTAGGAGTGACGGAGGCAGGAATCCACTCAAGAAAGATAAGGGCCACACCCCCACCAGAGCGGTTGGGCCTGGGCAAGGAGAGTATCTTGTAGCCGTCAGGTAGGAGCATGTCAAAGCTGGTGACAGAGCTCGTTGTGAACCATGTCTCAGTGAGACCGAGGACATCAAGGTCAAGTTCTTCAAGAAGGTGGCAGATATCAGAGGAATGTTTGACAGCAGAGCGAGAGTTAAGAGTGGCAATGTGGAGAACGTTGCCATCCTTGAAGGACTTCCGGGGGGGGGTATAGATCAGAGGTACGCCCTGCGGAGGTGTAGAAGGAGCACGAGAGGGGGCAGAGAGGGAGGGGGAAGGCAAGGTAGCCGGGGAAAGGAGAGGAGGGACAGCAGGAGAAGAAAGAAAGTTGATGAGGCCCGGGAAGCGTCTATTAAAGAGGTGAAGGTTGGCCTGAGGGCCTTGGACCAAGACGGTCCCATTAGAGTAAACATTTATGATGACCTTGGAGGAGTGGAAGGAGGCCAAGAGGACATCCCAACGGGTGCCACCATTAATGGGAGAAGAGGAGAAAGGAGCAAGTTCAGAGACCATGTGAATGGTCCATAAGTCAGGTGAAGGCACGACAAAGAGGATGTCGGTGAGAGTTTCCTTGGAGGAGGCACTGGTATAGGTGTCAGCGATAGGGAGGCCTGGGTTGGAGACCAGGATGTCCTTTTTAAACTTTTTCCTACCAGATTTAGTGAGGAGAGCAGGATAGTCAACAGAGAAGCAGTTACAGAAGATAAGAGAGATAGAGAGCACCATAGAGTAGGTGGGAGAGGAGAGGGGAGGAGACAGGCGAACAAGACAATTTTAAATATTGGTACAATGCGTATTAAGTAACATGTGGCGAGGCCACATAAGTTTGAGAATCCTGAGAGGGGAGAAAAGGCCTAGTTCATCACAGCGCAAAAATTATTATATATTGGTACAGTGCGTATTAAGTACACGTGGAGAGGCCACCTAAGTTTGAGAATCCTGAGAGGGAAGAAAAGGCCTCGTTCATCACAGCGCAACATTTTTAAATATCGGTACAGTGCGTATTTAGTAACACGGGTGATGGGCCAGCCGTGTATAGGAGTCTGCAGGAGGGGTAGGCCGGGAGAACTGGTGGGACTAACAGTGGAGACCTACTGGGGACTGGCGTCCCCCGCGGACACCTGCAGACACAACAGGAGCTGCAGCTGTGGGAGCCGCCCTTTGCCTAAGGGGCCCTTAGCCGAGGGGGGTGCCGGGCAGCGGGGCTGCCCAGGAGGGTCAGTTTAACCAGAAATGCACCCAATAGGAGGGGAGGAAGGGGAGGGGGGTGTGGGCGGGCAGGTAGGCGGGAGGGAGTGGAGGACCAGGAAGTGGCTGCAGGGGGAGAGGGGAGGGGTAGAAACAAGGAACTCGGAGCGCGGAACAGGAGAAAAAATAAAATAAAATGCAAATCACTCACTGGAGGCCCCGAGGACTGTGCTGGGCTTTATCCAGCAATCTGGGCCACCGGCGCCTGCTCACACCTGCTCCGCTCTGCAAAAAAGCGAGCGGGGAGAGCAGCCGTTGAGTAGTCCAGGAGGGACACCAGAAGGCACCAATCAGAGGGGTGGGTGGGCGTTCAGGTAGGCGGGAGGGAGTGGAGGACCAGGAAGTGGCTGCAGGGGGAGGGGGAGAAACAATGCGCTCGGAGCGTGGAACAGGAAAAAAAAAATAATAAAACACAAATCACTCGCTGGAGGCCCCGGGGACCGTGCTGGGCTTTATCCAGCAATCTGGGCTACCGGCGCCTGCTCACACCCGCTTCGCTCTTGCAAATCTTCCGGTGTTGGGGCACTCCAGAAGTGGACCTCTTCGCAACAGCGTCAAACATGAAACTTCCCCTGTATACCTCCAGTAACGGGCTGGGAGCCTCCTCTCTGGGGGACGCCCTCGAAATTCCCTGGCTCAACATGAGAGCCTATGCTTTCTCGCCTCTGCCTCTGATTCATTGGACACTGTGCAAGCTGAGGAGCACAGTGAACTGTTCTCTTCTGCTCATAGCACTGTGGTGGCCGGCCAGATTTTGGTTTTCAGAGCTTCAGCATCTGTCGGTGTGTGCACCGATGAGGCTTCCTTTGGCACCCGACCTGCTTCACCAGAGAGATCGGCAGTTGTGGCTCCCCTCCCCACAATCGTTTAGCTTGGTGGCATGGTGCCTGAGTTCAGATCTTTAGAACACCTCAACTTGTCCGCTGATAACATGCGTATTATTCAGGCAGCCAAGAAGCCCTCGACGAGATCTCAATACAGGAGCAAATGGCTTTGGTTCTGCTACAGGTGCTTAGCCAGACAGCTGGACCCAAGCGGGGCTACGATCGACACGGTGCTATCCTTTGTCTCTCATCTAGCAGAATCAGCAGACTCTGCTAGATGAGAGCCAGCACTTGTGGCAGAGTCAGGCATCCATGTCTTGACATGCAGGACTTACCTTTCGGCTGTTGCCGCATACCTATCCACAGATAAGTGATCTTTTTCACTGGCAAACCCAGTGGTTAAAAGGCACTTTGCGGGTCTCATGCGTCTTTACCCTCCCGTTTGCAAACCGCATCCGATGTGGGATCTGAACGTGGTCCTCACGGCCTTGTGCCACAAGCCCTTTGAGCCAATGGCTACTGTAGATGTTAAGCACCTTTCGTGGAAAGTTTCCTTCTTGGTCGCTGTGACTTCGGCAAGACGCAAATCACTCACTGGAGACCCCGGGGACCGTGCTGGGCTTTATCCAGCAATCTGGGCTACTGGCGCCTGCTCACACCCGCTCCGCTCTTGCAAATCTTCCGGTGTTGGGGCACTCCAGAAGTGGACCTCTTCGCAACAGCGTCAAACAGGAAACTTCCCCTGTATGCCTCCAGGAACGGGCTGGGAGCCTCCTCTCTGGGGGACGCCCTCGAAATTCCCTGGCTCAACATGAGAGCGTATGCTTTCTCGCCTCTGCCTCTGATTCATCGGACACTGTGCAAGCTGAGGAGCACAGGGAACTGTTCTCTTCTGCTCATAGCACCGTGGTGGCCGGTCAGATTTTGGTTTTCAGAGCTTCAGCATCTGTCGGTGTGTGCACCGATCAGGCTTCTGTTGGCTCCCGACCTGCTTCACCAGAGAGATCGGCAGTTGTGGGTCCCCTCCCCACAATCGTTCAGCTTGGTGGCATGGTGCCTGAGTTCAGATCTTTAGAACACCTCAACTTGTCCGCTGATAAGATGCGTATTATTCAGGCAGACAGGAAGCACTCAACGAGATCTCAATACAGGAGCAAATGGCTTTGGTTCTGCTACAGGTGCTTAGCCAGACAGCTGGACCCTAGAGGGGCTACGATCGACACAGTGCTATCCTTTGTCTCTCATCTAGCAGAGTCAGGCCTCCATGTCTTGACATGCAGGACTTACCTTTCGGCTGTTGCCGCATACCTATCCACGGATCAGTGCTCTTTTTCACTGGCAAACCCAGTGGTTAAAAGGCACTTCGCGGGTCTCATGCGTCTTTACCCTCCCGTTCGCAAACCGCATCCAATGTGGGATCTGAACGTGGTCCTTACGGCCTTGTGCCATAAACCCATTGAGCCAATGGCTACTGTAGATGTTAGCACCTTTCGTGGAAAGTGTCCTTCTTGGTCGCTGTGACTTCAGCAAGACGTGTGAGTGAGCTCCAGGCCTTGTCGGTGGAGCATCCCTTTCTGGTTTTTCATAAGGATAAGGTTGTCCTCAGGACGAATCCTTCTTTCCTTCCAAAAGTGGTCTCTGATTTTCATCTGAATCAGTCAATCTCCTTGCCTGTCTTCTTTCCAAACCCAGTCTCAGAGGCTGAGAGGTTTTTGCATTGCCTGGATGTGAGAAGAGCTCTTTGTATTTGTATTTTGTATTTGATTTATTTGTAGAGCGCAACCTTGCCCTGAGGCATCTGGGCGCATAGTTAAAAGAAGGTGGTTACAGGCAGGCATAACCTGTTCCGCGAGGGGAACAGTCTTAACAAAGATGATACAATAAAACTTAAAGACAGAACTTAAAAAGGGTGCAGGTTACACATAGTTGCTCCAGAAACATATAAGGATACTAAAAGCTGATGTAAGGGATGCAAATGAGAAGGAGAGGTAGAGGGAACGTACAGAATTAGAAAAGAGTAGGAAGTGCTAATGTGGTTAAAGGTGAGTGCCTATGGTGAGGATGTGGTAGGCTCATCAAGCTTGTGAAGCCAAAGTTTGGTTTTGGTCTTGAAGGAGTGGAACGTGGGTTCTGATCTGAGAGTAGAAGGGGTGGTGTTCCAGAGTTTAGCTGCGAGGACTGGGAAGCTTGATCCCCCAGCAGACTGCAACTTAAATCTAGGTATAGAAAGTGTGTTGACGTAGGCTGATCTCAGAAGTCTGTTCGTGACATGCTGCGAGAAGCGGCTAGTCATATAGGCTGGTGCCAGGTTGTTCTGAGCCTTGTAGGTTAAGGCTAAGGTTTTAAGCGAAATTCGCTGCACGACGGGGAGCCAATGAAGGCTACATCTGATGTCTGAGATGTGAGGTCTTCTAGGGATGTTGAAGGCCGCTCTAATGGCATTGTTTTGTGTAACTTGTAACTTGTCAGTGTTTTTTTGACTAGTCCCTAGGTAGAGAGCGTTGCAATAGTCTATTTTTGCCATGTTAGAGTTCTAGCTAGGATGATGCAGTTCCCAGAGTTCAGGAAGGGTCTGCAGGCTGTGATAAGTTTACAAATATATGCCGAAGCAGACGCTACAGCATTTGTTTGTCTAGTTAGAGATAGAGTTGCGTCTAGATAAATGCCTAGAGTTTGTGCTGCATTCAACACTTTAATGATTTTGCCGTCTATAGTGAATGATTTGTAGGCTAGGTCAAGTTTGGCCAATTTGGAATGCGATCCAAGGATGAGTAGCTCTGTTTTCTCATCATTGAGGCAGAGCCCCTGATGAGCCATTCAGGCCTGGATGATTGAGTAGACGTCATTAAGTGCCTTTGCGTCAAGAGCAAAGTCACCAGAGATAGGGATGAGTATCTGGGTGTCGTCAGCATAGTTGGTGTATGAGACACCCAGATAGTCAAGTATGTCAAAGAGTGGCTTGGTGAACACATTGTATAATGTCGGAGAGACACAAGATCCTTGAGGGACTCCACAAAGGACAGGGGCAGGTTCTGCAGGGGCTAGAGGAGAGAAGACCCTCATAGTTCTATTCGCTAAAAAGGAACTAATCCAAGACGATGCTCTTAAGTTCTATCTGGACAGAACATCTGAGCTTAGGAACTCTTCCCAGCTTTTGGTGAGTTTCGCTAATCCGCAAGGTAAGCCGGCCTCGAAAGCAGCCATCTGCTGATGGATTGCTGCCTGTATTGCGGAGGCTTACGCTGTTCAGGGTCTTCAACCTCCAAAAGGGGTTAATGCAAATCTGGTACGGGGCAAGGTAGCTGCTGTTGCCTTTCAAAAGTATGTCCCCTGTGAGACCATCGCGAAAGCGGCTACCTGGTCCTCTCCATCGCCCTTTTGTAAACACTACTGTTTGGATCTGAGCTCCAGGTCTGATGCTCAGTTTGGCCAGGCTGTGCTTAAAAATCTTTTTCAGTAAGGAGTTTTCCATCCACCCATAATTCCTGTGAGGAGTGCTTGGGAATCTCACATAAGTATGAAGGAAAGGGGACGGGACGGGACGTAGGAGTACAATAAGGTTACTCACCGTAGTGACCACCTTACTCCTAGTCCATAGTCCCCTTTCCTCCATACGCCCGCACGCCGTCCCCTCTAATAAGGTTCCTCTGTTATTGCTTAAAGGCGATAGAAAAGGACTGATGGGTTGATGTGCTGGGCGGAGCTAAGGAGGGCGGGGTTATGGCCGCGTGCGGTACCCCGCGTAAAAAGAGAGGAAGGACACATTTTTGAAAAATGTGATGCTTTTTACAAAGTGCTCCGGTCCCGTCCGACAGGACGGAGGAATGCCCCATAAGTACGGAGGAAAGGGGACTATGGACTAGGAGTAAGGTGGTCACTACGGTGAGTAACCTTATTAGTTTCTTCAGTATTGCCCCCTTTTTACTTTGACAATGCATTTTTTTATCTTGCTGCAATATGGCAGCTTCTTTGTCTTGGCAATAATAATTGTAACCTTTGTTTTCTGGCTTCCCTTTAAAATGAGTATATTGCCCCGGTAACTTTCTTACATTAGTTTGTGTCAGGTTTCCACATTATGTACTCCACATTAGCAAGGGCCCTAGAAGATTTGGGCGTTTCAGGCATTCTTTCTGGAGAACTAGAAGGGGAGGTTTGTTTAAGTATAAGATTCTGTTTTTAGTGTAACAATTTTCATATTTAAAATTGTTTATCTTCCCTTAACTAATCTTCATTTAGAAAGATGTAATTCTCCCAAGCCAAGATGGTGGAACACCTTTTCAGCAGTGATTGGCTTGGACTATTGCAGTCAGCATTGTGTTGTCATTTGGAATCTTCATTATAATTCTAAACTGCCTTTCATTAAAGTTTCACTCTGAGTAGGACATGTTTTTAGTTAGCTCCAGTAAATAAAGTTACAATTTTCATTTATTAGTTGAGACTACTGAATATTTTAGTTTTCACCTCATCTAAGTATATACCCAGTCATAGTTTAAAGACAGCAGCAGAAGAAAGAAAAACCCAAGAGAGTCTGATTGCAGTGCAGCAGAGTTTCCTGTTCAGAAGATAAAGACTAAGCTAAGTGAATTTGGACATTCAGTAATTATTTAGTAAAGGAGTCAATAATTCGTATTTTACAACTAAGTTTTTTTAACTGAATTTTGAACTGTACATTTTGTTATTTGGGTTTTTAAGTAACTTCAATTTCGTGTGTATTTTTACTTATATTAAATGGGGCGTACGGTTCTGATTCGCCGTGTTACTAACTTCTATAACATTTATTAAACATTACTAACTTTGTAAATTACTACGGGCGCGAGACACAAGGTATTCAGGCAGCGCGTACCTTGCATTGTGTTTATGCACGCGACTAGAGAAAAGGACCCTTCGGCATCATGCGAGCGTCGCAGCCATTTTGGGATACGACGTCGTGCGTGCGTCGCGGCCATCTTGGAGTGCATTGATTTTTTTCATTTTTCTCCGTAACGGTTTTTACGAGAGACTTTGAGGTAAATAGACTTTCATTTGAAGGTACTTTTTTTCTGATTTTTGTTATTTCGGAAAGCCTAATCAGACTATTCATCTTCAGATGCAGCACCAGGTATTTAAATGAAAAAAAGAAGCAATATTCTAGGTTTATTTTTTAAAGTTACAAAAGACAAAGATTGAATTAGCAGTAAATCCTTTTCTGGGTATTTATTTAAGGGCAATACTTTCATGTGCTAAGGAAGAGTTTTAACGTGAAACAAAACTAATTTAAGAAGAAGTTCTTTTTGGATTTCAACATTCTAAATTTTGGTGAAGAAAAGCATTACAGTGGTCTGCAGTCAATTTCAAAGACACATAAAGAAAAAGCCTAAAAGCTATCAAGCTTAGGCTACAGGTAACTAGAAGAGTAAGATTAAGAAAGTTTTAGTCATGTGAAGAGAGTTAGAATATATATTTAAAAAGATTGCCTTTTCATTTTAGGTTCTCTACTGTTATACACAAAAGACATTCCTGTGAAGACAGACAGAAGTGCAGAAGTGCAGCAGTAGGAGTTCCTGAATTGATGTTTTCTCCATTCCCCCTTCCCCTTGGGTTTACCTGTCCAATAGTTTTATGAATCAGGATTGTTGGGCTGGCAGGCTTAGGGGGTCTGGAGGGCTAGCTTCACGCCTGCAGGATCCTTCAGCAACAGTTTCTGACAGATTGGTATTCAAAACACTCATTAGTGGTCAGCATTCAACTACAGAGTGTTCTGGGGTTATCCACAACAGGCCAGCTCACCGGACTCTACATGTGTCCGCATGAACCACCGCCTCTATTTCTTCTGTGAACTCCTGCACGTCTGACAGCTTCGGTGGTATTGCCGTGGCCCGTGCCACTCTAGAAAGGGGCCTGCCTTGCTCTTCCTGTAATGCAGTTCTGGCCAACCACCATAATCAGGCATGCAACACTTGAGAGCATCTTTCTCCCAAGGCACAGCTTGCACAAATACTGCTTCCCGCTGCGCGACCTCTGCAGTTTAGCTTTTCCACTAGGAAGACCCTCTCAGGACCGAACTCTGCATCACAGAAAGCGGCAGCTCCGGCATCTTCAGTTTTCGGCTTCTGCTGCTGCATCTGCGGCTTGCAACTTGTACTACTGCTCCACCTTCTTGTTCTCATGGCCTGCACCTGAGAGGGCCTTAAATATTCAAATCTCCCGCTTAGGTGTGGGTCATCAGAACCACTATACTGCATCTTGCAGTTTGGTGCCTCTGAGCACCTCTTCCTCGTCCCAGTACTTAGGGCATTGTGGAACTTGAAGTCCCCAATGTTCTGATTTCTTTCTATATCAAAGGCCTCCATTTTGTAACAGGCTATCAAATATGTGTGGTCTCTCAGGAAGTTATTTGGAGGATTCCCCTTTCATGTGATCCTCCCTCAGAACACCACCCCTAGGGTCAGGATCATGATAGCCTGGCCACATGAGAAGGGTCTCAAGCCAGGGTTCTTGGGATGACCACCTCTGCTTCATCACACTCTGTAATTAGTTTACATGCATATTTGGGAAATAGTACATGTTAAGCAGTTCATTTTATTTCATAGATGGTTTATTAGGTACATGTACACTTCAGAAATACTCACTATATAGCATGATATCATAGACATTAAATAAACATTAGGACCAACGTATCATTGGGGGTATTAAGCATGTTTAAGGTTATAAAATGATGTTGTGCAGTATGTAAATAGAAGTAGGAGCCCTAAGAACATGTAAGGTTATGCAGTAAGTATTATTCAAGATGTTTATTAAGAGTTGATGCTACATGCACCATGGTCAGGATGGAAATGACCAACAATAATATCAACAGAAAGGTGCTAAGCGTGGGCACTGAATCGCATTAAGAGGCAACAAAGTAGGATCATAAATGGGGCCCAGTGTAGGTTGGGCCTACCAGTGGTGAGTGGTGTTTTGTGTTCACTCACTAACCTGCCAGTTCTGCAGATCCTCTATCTCTGTACTCCAATCAGAAATAGTGCCACCATAGACACACTCCTTTGTTTGCCTGGGAATCACTTAGACCCTTCATCGTGATGCTTCACACATTCTCAAAACCTATAGATTATCTTGTTAGCCCCCTTGCCCAGAAGAGAAAGAGAAAGTTGCCATCTCGTGCCTTGCCCAAGAAACTGAGGTAGCTTGCAGGCATACAGTCTATGCAACCGTGGGATGTGGCCGGAGAATCTGTCGGTTGTGTGGCCTGGCAAAAAGAAACAGAGATTCTCACAGGGTGTTCTTATTGCAGACCAGCCCATTGACAAGATATATTGTTTTACCATTCGGACCCAACCCTCAGATGGCCGGACCATGCACAGCATGTGAAGCAAACCCTTGATGAGAGTGACCTAAGCAAATTGCCTGTTTTCACAGCAAGAAAATGTAGATGACAATGTCTCCTAATCTGATCCAAAATGCCTTTTATTATGAAAGATCAGTCCAATTTCAAACTGCTTTGAACAATGTATAAGGCACTGGATTTAATCTCATTATGATGAAGTGCAAATCTACATATAAGATCTAGAATATGTTAATATTGTGATCCTAATTGTACTTCTAATTAATCCCAAATAAGATCCACATTTTATTACAAATCGTTTTGTGTATGTTAGGGTACAAATGTGCATTGGTTTGTTGGCTTTCTGGGAAATATGCTTAATTCAGAGCGAAGAGAAACCGAGATGGAGATAAAACATAGAATGACTTACTAGAGGAATAGCATTGCAGTGGCCAGGCGAATACATGGTTATAATGTGTTTTAAAGGCTTCTGCCCACAGAGGATAATAGGGGGTAATAGGTCTGAGTATGGAGTTGGAAAGGAATACCAGGAGAGGACAACTCTATGTCATAGTAAAGACAGATACATGCTCCCATGTCTGGAAACCAAAGAGAAATGAAGTGCTCCATCCCTGTGAACGGTCACCTCCATTTATTTGAGAAACTATTTCAGTCAGTGATTAAAAGATATGGACATATATGAAGTATATATGAGAAGAACGCAGAGCCGGTCAGTAAAAAGCATGAGCCATGGAAGAGGCGGGAGGGGCCTGTTGACTGAGACCCATCAGCGATGTTCTGTGTGGAAGCCAAGGAATAGGGCATGTCTAAAATTGCTGTTTGTCCCAAAGCTGGTGCGAAGAGGGTTAGAATTTCTCCCAATGGATAGAATATCCCCCAATCATTGCGGAAATGCCTGGCCTTTCCTGTGAGCAGGAACACACAGGTCTGACTGATTGATATAGCCAAACATGAACGTTTCCAGAAATAAGAGGGACCTATTAAAGTAAAGCCAAATCAAAAGCAAACATGGAGGGTTTGAGAACTAACTATGATATGAAGTTAAATCAGGACAGAGCTGGTGTGAGTCAGTCCAGAGAGTGCGAGCAAAGATGGGTGAAATGGAAGGATGAAATGAGCGAGGAGAGTAAAGGGATTCAAACGGGAGGCAAGTTAAACCCTACAAATGCACTAATGGCACAAGTTGTAGCTCTGGCGATAGGATCAGGGTTATCTCTTATATTAAAGTGAGGTCGTGGAGAAACGGAGGACACGACTGGGGGGGGTTAGAAGGAAAACTGGGAGACCAACTGGTTCAAACTATAGGCTGGGGAGAGAAAGAAGTCTGTAGTAAGTAACCAAAAGGAAGGGGGCAAGATGCACCAAGGATAATGGGGAAGGATATATTGAAACTAGGCTTACTTCGCTGTTCTCATTAAAACAATGGCTGTTGATTAACCTGGAAGTCGGTTTACACAGAAAAACAGCTATACAATTCTCCAAAATATGTGTCCATTCTGAAAAGAGCCGAGCATAGCCAAATAGAAAATGAGCCTGGTTGCGGTCAGTAAAGTAGCTCAGAAATAGGCTTGAACACTTGAATAGCATTGTTTCTTGTAAACTAATATGAGTGTAGTTTTCTTTAGTTCTGTCTTTTCCCTACATTTACCTTAATGGGTTTGCGTTCTTGATGATGTGAGCCTTCGCTTGTGACTTTTTGATCATACGGGGATGAAAGAGCTTTGTGTAATGCGTAAGCCACTGCATAGACTGCGTTGTAAATTGGGTAGTCTTTTGCTCTTAGTCTAGGACCACCGTGATCTCCCAAAATACCCAGATCTTCCTTCCCAGTGCAATTTCCGAAAAGGTTGTAAGATTCTCTATGAGGCAAATTACACTGAAAGTTCCAAAACCAAACATGTTTAAGAAAGTAGTCTTCTGGATATCTTTCTGGGTTGGCTTTCGAGGAAAAATCTCGGAAACCTGGAATCTCCTGTTTATGCGGTACAAAGGCCAAATTGCCATTGAGCGATACAGTGTTGAAGTAATACCATTTTTCAAAGCCAAGTTCATCTGTGAAGATCCACACCTTCCCGTGTACTGGAGGCATTTGCTGTATTAATAGACCTATGTTGAAGTGGGCCTTGGCACTGCCATGAAAGACAATGACATTGACTGAACTGCTTCTTAGCGACTCCTGCACTTTATTCAGGATTTGATCTTGGCGGGCCACTGTGGGCATAAATACCACAAAATCAATGCAGCCTCCTTGCTTGGCGATCTCTTCTTGGAGACGCTTGATGATCCCCACGCTGTCTCCCTCCTCCATTGAAAATACACCAATCCAGGTCCAGCCAAAATGTTTTAGCAGCCTGCTGATGGCTATATGGAGATGCGCCCCACTCGCCACAGTGCGGTAAGTAGAGGGAAACAAGACTCGGTCACTGAGGAATCCATCTCTTGAGCCAGCGCTAATCTGTGGTAACACAAAAGATTTTATGAATCACAATTGAAATGTACGATTTCACAGAGTATATGCAATTATCTTTACCTATATTGCTTGCCTTAATGCTAAACATGGAATCCTAAAATATCCATATGAAACTTGTACATAATGTTCTCATTAAACTCTAATATTTTCACCACTACTCTCTTGTAATAAGCTACTCAACTGCAACCACCAATTACACAGATGCGATTTCCCCCAGCATACTGTCAGAGACAACTCCTGACACCTCTCATTCATTGTATTAGATTATCATGAGCTGATAAGTTGCATTTGCACAAGACAAGGGTTTGAGGAAATAAAGAAGGGAGAAAGACCCAAAACGAGAGAGAAAGTTAGAAGAAACAGACAATCTGGAACCAGACAAGAAGTATAATGACAGACAGAAAGTGGAGAAAAAAAATCAAATGTATAAATGATAATAACAGAAAGCGACAAAGGCGGTGAAAATAAAATGAAGAAGAAATATGACTAGAGAAATAAAGACAAAATTGAACGGAGGGACCAGAGAGTGGTCAAAATAGTTGATCAAAGGAGAAATCAGAAAAAATATACAGTGCTATCACTAAAGAGCAGAAACTGAATAAAAAGAATAAGAGGAGAAAGGACATCATAGAAAATGAAAGGAAACAAAGTGACAATAGGAATTCCTAAGTGCACTCAGGAATACCCAAGTACAGGAAAGAGGCGGGTCTTATGTCTAATAATAAATAACCCCTTTATGAAAAAAGGAGATTGGCAGTCATCCCAGTGCTTCTTAGCCATACAGAAGGCATCAGGCCGCCAGCCAATGGAAATCCTTGATGACGTGCACTAAAACAAGAGATGCTTTTCCAAAGCCAATACCTTAGGATTGTGTAGTGTTCATTGCAGTTTACGTTCAGATGCATGAATCTGTGTCAACCCCATAAAGAACAGGTCCAGCTAAAAGAGCATGGAAGCTGATTGGCAATCATGACCTAACACCTATCTGCATACACTGTCCACTCCCCACTCTACCTGAGACTGGGTGATCTGATCCCCACTGTTTCTGCCCCTGGTTACTTGGAGCTTCAATTCTGGCTATTGCACCCACCCTACCCTGTTGTCAAATCTCCACACCCTTGCTTCTATGCTCCCTAAACCTATTCTTCCCCAGGTACCTCAAGAGGGTGTTGGTCTCAGCCCCTCTGAGTTACTCTATGGACATCCCGTGAGCGGGCCCCTTGTCTAGATCAGAGAAGGTTTGGAAGCCACCCCTCCCGGTCCTGCCAAGCAAGTGGGGGACTATGTGCTAGGCCTCAGACGGAGGATGGCAAAGATGATGGGCCAAGCGACAGCGAATCTTCAGGCAGCCAGGAATTGAACAAATACTGACATGACCTTAAAGCATCACAAGTGGATTGGACTCCAGGACAGGAGATCCTTGTGATAGAGCCTACCAAGCCTAGGGCTTTGGCAGATAAATTGCCTGGACCCTTCAGGATAATCTCCAAGATGGGCCAAGTCAATTATCTGGTTGACATGGGAGTCCCTGGGGTAGCCCCTTAGGTATTCCACAAGGCTTTCCATAAGCGAGCAGAAGTCTCATGCCCCTTGCTGGCTTCACACCAAGAAGAGGATTTTCTGCATAGCAACCCTCAGGATGGCTCAGTGGAGGGAGTGCATCTCTCTACAGATCTGATGACAGAGCATCATAGGGCCTGCATGGCTGTGCTCCGGCAGTATGCCTCTCTGTTCTCACTGACACCAGGCCTTACCCCGTGGTGTAGGCACGAAATTGACACTGGTGACAGTGTGCCTGTAAAAAGCAGGTGCTACCGTATGTCGTATACAATTAAGAACCACATCCAGGCTGATGTCACCAAGATGTTGGATCTGGGTGTTATTGAATCCTCAACCAGTCCCTGGTCCTGTCCAGTGGTCCCCAAGGCCAGTTCCCAGGCAGGTACCAAGGTACCAAGGATTGGAGGTTCTGTGTGGACTGCTGAGGAGTCAATGCCATCACCAAACTGACGCGCACCCATTGCCCAGGGCTGATGAGCTTGTGGACACCATAGGTGCTGCCTATTCTTCCCCCTATGATTGTAAAGCACTCTGTTACTTCGCGAAGCTAGGTTGACGCGCAATAACTGGCATAATAATATTCATATTTCGAATGGATTGTGTCCTCCCAAGTATTCCTCATCTTTAGATATGTTGTCTCCCAGCTCTGCTGATTCGGACATTTTTTCCACCAGAGGGCTCTGTGTTCGAGGCCGCGGAGTCGTAGTCCCTTGAGGGCCGCCATCGAGCATCAACGTCATCCGCTGTATAAAGGGCCCGAGCAGCGCCCATTACCTTCGTTATGAGGCTAAAATACAATCCACTGGATGTGATATCATCTATGTGAAATTGACCTCAAACCCTAATTATAGCCTGAATATGGGCTTACTTTACCGCCCACCAGGGGAGGCATGTAACTTTAACGACGATTTAGTCAATTTAGTTGCACCTTTGCTGACCACAAACTCATGGCTAGTCATTCTGGGTGATTTAACCTTTGGAAAAATGACAAAGTGGCCAAAAAAGCACTCCAACTAGAAAAAATGATGAAAAACCATCATATTGTATATCATAATACAGAGCCCACACACAACAACGGACATATACTTGACTGGATTGGAGGTGGAAACATTCAATTTGGACCTATTTCTACCACTCCATGCATCTGGTCGGATCATTATTTCCTGACATGTTGCCTGGAGCTTCCTGTTAAAACCGCAAGAGTGCATGTCACGGCACATACGGTTAAATCTCGTAATTTTAAAAACATTACCCCTCATATTCTAACGACTTGCGCAGAATCACTCATGAACAAAACAACCTTGATGACCCAGAGAGACTTATAAAAGTGTACAACGAAGTTATGTTGAAAATGTTGGATAAGTATGCCCCATGAAAGACAAAACGGTTAAGGATCTGCCTAACCGCCATAAATGGTTCTCTCCTGCACTAGCTGAACTTAAAATCAGCAAAAGACAGGCGGAACATACCTGGCATGAAGACAAATCTAATGAGAATCTGTTGGCATGGAAACTCATTGAGAAGTAGTACAAGAAGATGATCATGGAGACCAAGAAAACTTTCTATGATGATCAAATAAATCAGGCTGGAGATAAGACAAAGGAACTCTTCTGGCTCTTTAGGACATGGGAGAAACCTACTGTCTGTATCCCCTCCATTATACCTACCACTGATGATTGCAATAGAGTCCAGAAGGCTTTTGCTGAGAAGCTCCTGACAGCACAAAGTAAAATTGAACAGGAAACATTAACACTCCCATTGTCAGACCCTTTACCCAAACTTAACTCACCTAAAACAGTTACCTGTACTAACCTACCAGCCATTTGTGATTTTATAGATCCCAACTTAACTGAAATGTTGGAGTTATTAAAAAATATGCATCCCACAAACTGCCCGGCGGAAATTTTCCCTTCCAAATACATATTGACGTATCGAGAATTGTTTGCACCATTTCTTTGTCGATTTGTCAATTCTTCTTTTCGTACCGGCTCCATTTCTCACTCTATTAAAAATGTGGCGGTCACTCTCCTGTTAAAAAAACCTGACTTGGCCCCACTGGATGCGGTTAACTTAAGGCCATTACAAATACCTTATTTTTCCTCAAACTCATTGATAAGGCAGCTACTACACAGCTGCAATCTAATGTACTCGATACTGGCAAATTGCATGTGATGCAATCAGGCTTACAGAGTTTCCACAGAACCGAGACCGCATTGGTAGATCTACAAACACACATGCTCGGTAAAATGGAACACAGCAAGTCAGGGCTGCTGATGCTGCTAGATCTATCAGCAGCTTTCGATTTGCTGGACCACAAAATCCTGCTCATCCGGATGGCTACTGTCGGCGGACTCTCCAATAATGCCATTATTTGGCTTAGATCCTTCTTGGAGGGCCGCCAGTCATGCGTCTATTGGGGTGACTGTTATTAACTGTTACTCGGAGGCACAGAGTACCTCAGGGGGCATGGCTTTCCCCCTTGTTGTTCAACATCTACATTTTTCCTGTGTGTGTTGAACTGGAATCCCTGGGGATCTTCTTCTGTAATTATGCAGACGACTTTCAGTTGGTACTGAACATCACTGGGAATCATAAAAATAGTGCAGAAAGTCAAGACCTTAGGTACATACATGGAGGAAAGTCTGGACAGTGAGGCACATGTCACCGCCATCTCCACAAACACTAACTACCACTTAAAGGTACTTAGACAAGTAGCCCCTTTAATCTCGGTGGAAAACCGTATAAAACTTGTAAGGGCAGTGATATTGCCACATGTGGATTACTGTAATGCCTTATTGGGAGGTGCCAATGAGGCCGATATCCAACAGTTACAGAAGATACAAAATGCTGCCATGCGGATCGTCTTCCGGATGAAAAACTCTGAACCCATTAGTGTTGCGAGGAAAACACTCCACTGGCTCCCGGTGGCAGCACGCATCCAATTTAAATTGCTCACCACATGTCACAAATGTATTTTTGGAAATGCTCCCCTATACTTGAAGGAGAATATTAGCATTTACTGACCTAAGAGATGCTTAAGATCTACAGAAGGCTCCTTGTTGGCATTGCCGCGGATAAATAGTTCTTGCGGACTAGGGCGGGCCTTCCATGTTCAGGGTGCTCAAGCATGGAATGCTTTCCCATCTCAGCTACGAAAGACAGAGGACCATCTCGCCTTTCGCAAACAGCTGAAGACAATGCTATTTTACTAGGATAATCGCCCAGCTTCTTTTCCTATATCTGTCTCTCGGCGCCTGGATGCCTACAGGCTTTGGCACGCTATAAATCCAATTAACATAACATAACATAACCTCAGTTCCGTTTTTCCGAGCAACTGCTTTGTGTCACGAACGGTGCATCAGGATTTTTCTCGACGATGTCCTTGTCATCTACCCCCACCACACCCAAGACAGGTTTAAAAAAAAAATCAGGAGTGTGGTAGGAAAATGTCAATAACCCACCCCCATCGGAATTGCTTCTGGTGTTTCAGCCAAGAAAATCGGGTTGACAAGTGCGGTTCCTGCCAGGCCATGTCCACTAAGGCTCCTAGGAAACATAGAGGTAAGCTGGTGGTAGGGGAGCAAACTTACACGTCTTCTAAAAGACAAAAAGATTCGGATGAATCTAGTTGAAAATCTCGACATGGGTCGAGGAGGTCGAGATCGAAGAGTCGCTCGAGGAAATCCTCCTCATCTTCGACTAAGAAGTCAAAAAAGCGACGTCACAGGTCTTCTTCCTCCTCTGAGAGGAGAGTGACTTATCCATCCAAGCACGATTCCCCTGAAAAATGGGAGGCCTTTAGGGCTTTGATGCTTAAAATATTCGAGAAGGCGGCCCAGACCCCCTCAAACATGCTGCGTGCAGATCATGCCTCTACCCACTCTAAAAGTGACAGAGGGAAATCAAAGTCTAAACACGCAAGAGCCAAAAAAAAGTCGAGAGTGTCATCAAGGGAAAGTTCCCCGATGCCTCATACTAAGACAAAACCTCAGGTGCATAAATCGGTGGTAGCGGAATCGACATCGGCGTCGAAGTCAATACTCGACTCGACACAGTCGACGACTACTGCGTCAAAACCGCCGACGAAAATGGCATCGACACCTTTGACTGTATCAAAGCCTTCTTCAACAGTATCGAAGCCTGCTTCGAAAACATCGAAGCCAGCGTCTTCTTTATCGACGCCTCCGATGCCTTTATCGAGGCATTCTTTAATCCCGATACTCAAGTCGACGCCATTGCCCATGCCTAAGTCGATACCACCCTCTTTACCTGAAAAAGCTTTCCATCCTCAACCCAGAGAGGAATTTTTCAGATCCATGTCATCCATTTTTGAAGAACACTCCACTGAAGAGGATGTCACTTCAGCTGGAGTAAGGTTTGGAGGCAGAGAGGTCCCTGAAGAGCTAGTGGAACCGAATTCCAAGATAACAGATCTTTATGACTGTCTCCAAAATGCCAGTGGCCTAGACACTTCACCTGAAGTGGAATTTGAGAGACCAGACCCTACAGATCATGCTGATCCTAGTTATAGAAATCTCATGGGAAGGGTCATTGATTTTATGGGTTGGAAGGCAGCTTTCCCAAATTTCGACCCGGATGACATGACGGACATCCTGAGTGAAGGTCCTCTAAAAGATCCTGTTCTTCCATTCCATAAAGCACTTCAGAAGAGGGTAATGGTAAATTGGAATACTCCTGATTCTATTTCAGCAGTAAACAAGAAATTTGTACCAAAATACAGGCCATCTTTATCAGATCCGGAATATCTATCTAAACATCCCTCCCCTGAAAGTCTAGTGGTTCAAGCTGCAACCTCCACTAGGCAATCAGCTTACCCCTCAATACCACCAGACAGGGATGATAAAAAAAAGTTGATGCTTGGGCCCGGAAAGTTTTTTTTTCGGGCAGCATGGCCCTTATATCGACTAATGTCACTTGCACTTCAGCAAGATTTACATACACCCTGTGGGACTGTATGTCATCAGCGGCTGAACGCATCCCGGAAGGTGAGGAGCGGTATGGTTTCCTCGCTATAGTGAAGGATGGTAAAGAGGCATGGAGGAATGCCTTCAGTCAGGATTGGACACTGCGGATAGTATAAGCAGGTCCATGGCATCTAGCACGATCCTGTGCAGATTTGCATGGCTAAGGAAATCTGGCTTTGCACCTGATGTACAATCTAGATTACTTAATATGCCCTTTGACGGCTTAAGGTTGTTTGTCAGAAAGGCGGACGAGAGCTTGGAGAAGCTGCAGACCTCAAAAGCGGCAGCAAAATCACTCAGCGCCGCTATAAAACAGCCTCAACAACACTCTTACGCAGGCTCATCTTCCTGGAAGAGTCGCTCCTTTCGTTTCTACTCCTCTTTTGGAAAAAGGAGGGGGCAGGCAGGTCAAAGAGGCCAACAGAGAAAACCCTTTCGTGGTGGAAAAGGGAGAGGTGCTAGATCAGCCACAGCAGCGGCTACTACCTCCTCAGCCACTGATGCAGCCACTGCAAAGCCACTTTGAGGTCCTCACCCACAAGACCCCAGTGGGAGGCAGAAACACTCGGTATCTGGACGAATGGCGGGGCATTACGTCAGATGCCTGGGCACTAGAGATAGTGACCCATGGTTACCGCCTTCCTTTTCATCAAAGACCTCAAGATCACCCACCGGGAGCCAACTCTGTAAAAATTCCAGACCCGCTCCTTGTGCAGGAGATTTTAACCCTGCTAGAGAAAGGTGCAATAGACCATGTACCTGTAGCGGAAAGCAACAAGGGTTGGTACTCCCCGTATTTTCTCATCCCCAAAAAGGACGGAGGATTGAGACCCATCTTGGACTTAAGAGATTTGAACAAATTCCTCAGGAAGGACAGGTTCAAGATGGTGACCCTTTCTCAGATCCTTCAGGCTCTTCAGCTTCAGGACTGGCTGGTTTCATTGGACTTTCAGGATGCTTACATTCATGTGCCAATCCATCTCAAGCACAGAAAGTACCTGAGGTTCGCAATTGGTGGTTCTCATTATCAGTTTCGGGTTCTACCATTTGGGCTGACCTCCGCCCGAGGGTTTTCACCAAACTGATGGCGGTGGTGGTAACGAGTATCAGGAGAAGGGGGATTCACGTCTACCCTTATCTGGATGATTGGCTAATCAGGGCATGTTCATTCGAACGAGCCCAGGAACATCTGGCCTTGACCAGCCACTTCTTACACAGACTGGGCTTCTCCCTCAATTACAAGAAGTCACAAATGATTCCAAGCCAGAGACTCCAATTCATCTGAGCAGTCCTGGATACTTCCTCAGGGAAAGCCTCGCCTCCCGAGGAGAGAGCTCACCACATTCTGCAGATGTTAACAAAGTTTCAAAATGCCCAACATCTACCGGCATTCGACTTTCTAAGGTTGCTAAGCCTCATGGCATCCTGCATTTTTCTGGTGCCAGAGGTCAGATTGAGGATGAGATCCCTTCGATGGGCCCTCAGGACTCAATGGTCCCAATTTTCGGGGGAGATGTCAGATCTTCTACAAGTCCCAGCCAAAGTGGCTCAAGATCACCTATGGTGGGCTTGCAAGGAGAATACCCTCAAGGAGGAACCTTTTTGGCAACCATGGCCGGAGATAATGGTAGTGACAGACGCCTCACTCATGGGGTGGGGAGCCCACACCAATGATCTGACAGTCAGCGGTCGTTGGTCTCCATCGGAGTCCAAACTACACATCAACCTTTTGGAGCTGAGGGCAATTAGACTAGCTGATCATGGACAGAATGGCAGATCTGTTGGCCATGTGTCAGGTGTTTGCACAATCAGAGAACATGTCGGCCTGGTGGTTCCAGAGGCTTCTGGGCCTCATGGCCTCATGTGTGCTGGCTCTTCCTCTTGCTCGTCTCAAGATGAGGCGAATACAGATGGCTCTTCGGAGTTCTTGGCGCCAAGCAGTGGACCACGACTCCAAAATGATTCCTGTTCCATCTTTCATGAGAGCTGACCTTGTGTGGTGGTCGTCTCTCAACAATTTGTCAGTGGGCGCGGCCTTTCAGGACCCCGGCCTGCTAGTGACAATCACGACGGACTCTTCCCTTCTGGGGTGGGGTGCGACGTTGGACCTTCTTCAGGTTTCTGATCTCTGGTCACCACAGGACAAACTCCTTCATATAAATCACTTGGAGCTCCTGGCGATCTTCCTGGCGCTCAAAGCGTTCCAGCCTGTGATTGTCAACAAAGTAGTCCGGATCCGCACAGACAATGTGGTGTCCATGTTTTATATCAACAAGCAAGGGGGTACCAAGTCCCCCCTTCTTGTGGATCTTGCCATTCAGATATGGGAATGGGTGGTTCAGCATGGCATCTGGCTGGTGGCAGTGCACATCCCGGGTCAGCTGAATGTTACTGCGGATGCCCTCAGCTGACGAACAATGGTCAGCTACGAGTGGGAACTGAACTCGGAGGTCCTCTTGCAAATCTTCACGTGTTGGGGCACTCCAGAAGTGGACCTCTTCGCAACAGTGTCAAACAGGAAACTTCCCCTGTATGCATCCAGGAACGGGCTGGGAGCCTCCTCTCTGGGGGACGCCCTCGAAATTCCCTGGCTCAACATGAGAGCCTATGCTGTCCCGCCTCTGTCTCTGATTCATCGGACACCGTGCAAGCTGAGGAGCACGGTGAACTGTTCTCTTCTGCTCATAGCACTGTGGTGGCCGGCCAGGTTTTCGTTTTCAGAGCTTCAGCATCTGTCGGTGTGTGCACCGATCAGGCTTCCGTTGGCTCCCGACCTGCTTCACCAGAGAGATCGGCAGCTGTGGCTACCCTCCCCACAATCGTTCAGCTTGGCTGCATGGTGCCTGAGTTCAGATCTTTAGAACACCTCAACTTGTCCGCTGATAACATGCATATTATTCAGGCGGCCAGGAAGCCCTCAACGAGATCTCAATACAGGAGCAAATGGCTTTGGTTCTGCCACTGGTGCTTAGGCAGAGAGCTGGACCCCAGGGGGGCTACGATCGACACAGTGCTATCTTTTGTCTCTCATCTAGCAGAGGCAGGCATCCATGTCTTGACATACAGGACTTATCTTTCGGCTGTTGCCGCATAACTATCCACGGATCAGTGCTCTTTTTCACTGGCAAACCCATTGGTTAAAAGGCACTTTGCGGGTCTCATGTGTCTTTACCCTCCTGTTCGCAAACCGCATCTGACGTGGGATCTGAACGTGGTCCTTACGGCCTTGTGCCATAAGCCCTTTGAGCCAATGGCTACTGTAGACCGTAAGCACCTTTCGTGGAAAGTGTCCTTCTTGGTCGCTGTGCCTTCAGCAAGACGTGTGAGTGAGCCCCAAGCCTTGTCAGAGGAGCATCCCTTTCTGGTTTTTTATAAGGATAAGGTTGTCCTGAGGACAAATCCTTCTTTCCTTCCAAAAGTGGTCTCTGATTTTCATCTGAATCAGTCAATCTCCTTGCCTGTCTTGTTTCCAAACCCAGCCTCAGAGGCTGAGAGGGTTTTGCATTGCCTGGACGTTAGAAGAGCTCTTAAGTTCTATCTGGACAGAACATCTGATCTTAGGAACTCTTCTTAGCTTTTGGTGAGTTTCGGTAATCCGCAAGGTAAGCCGGCCTCGAAAGCGACCATCTCCAGATGGATTGCTGCCTGTATTGCGGAGGCTTACGTTGTTCAGGGTCTTCAACCTCCAAAAGGGGTTCATGCACATCTGGTACGGGGCAAGGCAGCTGCTGTTGCCTTTCAAAATTATGTCCCCTGGGAGACCATCACGAAAGCGGCTACCTGGTCCTCTCCATCGGCCTTTTGTAAACACCACTGTTTGGATCTGAGCTCCAGGTCTGATGCTCAGTTTGGCCAGGCTGTGCTTAAAAACCTTTTTCAGTTAGGAGTTTTCCATCCACCTGTAATTCCTGTGAGGAGTGCTTGGGAATCTCCCCTAAGTTTGGAGGAAAGGGGACGGGACGTAGGAGTATAATAAGGTTACTCACCATAGTGACCACCTTATTCCTAGTCCATAGTCCCCTTTCCTCCATACGCCTGCCCGCCGTACCCTCTAATAAGGTTCCTCTGTTATTGTTTAAAGGCGATAGAAAAGGACTGATGGGCGATGCGCTGGGCGGAGCTAAGGAGGGCGGGGTTACAGGCAAGTGCCGCACCCCGTGTAAAAAGAGAGGAAGGACACATTTTTTAAAAATGTGATGCTTTTTACAAAGTGCTCTGGTCCAGTCCCACAGGACGGAGGAATGTCCCATAAGTACGGAGGAAAGGGGACTATGGACTAGGAGTAAGGTGGTCACTACGGTGAGTAACCTTATTAGTTCCTTCAATATTGTCCCCTTTTTACTTTGGCAATGCGTGTTCTTGCTGCAATATTGCAGCTTCTTTGTCTTGGCAATAATAATTGTAATCTTTCTTTTCTGGCTTCCCTTCAAAATGAGTATATTGCCCAGGTAACTTTCCTACATTAGTTTGGTATTCAAAACACTCATTAGTGGTCAGCATTCGACTACAGAGTGTTCTGGGGTTACCCACGACAGGCCAGCTCACCGGTCTCTCTACATGTGTCCGCTTGAACCACCGCCTCTATTTCTTCTGTGAACTCCTGCACGTCCGACAGCTTCGGTGATATTGCTGCGGCCCGTGCCGCTCTAGAAAGGTGCCTACCTTGCTCTTCCTGTAATGCAGTGCTCACCAACCACCACGATCAGGCATGCAACACTTGAGAGCATCTTTCTCCCAAAGGACAGCTTGCACAAATACTGCTTCCCGCTGCGCGACCTCTGCAGTTTAGCCTTTCTGCTAGGAAGACCCTCTCGGGACCGAACTCTGCACCACAAAAAGCGGCAGCTCCGGCATCTTCAGTTTTCGGCTTCTGCTGCTGCATCTGCGGCTTGCAACTCCTACTACTGCTCCACCTTCTTGTTCTCATGGCCTGTACCTGAGAGGGCCTTAAATATTCAAATCTCCCGTTTAGGTGTGGGTCATCAGAACCACTAGACTGCATCTTGCATTTTGGTGCCTCTGAGCACCTCTTCCTCGTCCCAGTACTTAGGGCATTGTGGAACTTAAAGTCCCCAATGTTCTGATTTCTTTCTATATCAAAGGCCTCCATTTTGTAACAGGCTATCAAATATGTGCGGTCTCTCAGGAAGTTATTTGGAGGATTCCCCTTTCATGTGATCCTCCCTCAGAACACCACCCCTAGGGTCAGGATCATGATAGCCTGGCCACATGAGAAGGGTCACAAGCCAGGATTCTTGGGATGACCACCTCTGCTTCATCACACTCTGCAATTAGTTTACATGCATATTTGGGAAATAGTACATGTTAAGCAGTTCATTTTATTTCATAGATGGTTTATAAGGTACATGTACATTTCAGAAATACTCACTATATAGCATGATATCATAGACATTAAATAAACATTAGGACCAACGTATCATCGGGGGTATTAAGCATGTTTAAGGTTATAAAATGATGCTGTGCAGTATGTAAATAGAAGTAGGAGCCCTAAGAACATGTAAGGTTATGCTGTAAGTATTATTCAAGATGTTTATTAAGAGTTGATGCTACATGCACCATGGTCAGGATGGAAATGACCAACAATAATATCAACAGAAAGGTGCTAAGCGTGGGCACTGAATCGCATTAAGAGGCAACAAAGTAGGATCATAAATGGGGCCCAGTGTAGGTTGGGCCTACCAGTGGTGAGTGGTGTTTTGTGTTCACTCACTAACCTGCCAGTTCTGCAGATCCTCTATCTCTGTACTCCAATCAGAAATAGTGCCACCATAGACACACTCCTTTGTTGGCCTGGGAATCACTTAGACCCTTCATCGTGATGCTTCACACATTCTCAAAACCTATAGATTATCTTGTTAGCCCCCTTGCCCAGAAGAGAAAGATAAAGTCGCCATCTCATGCCTTGCCCAAGAAACTGAGGTAGCTTGCAGGCATACAGTCTATGCAACCGTGGGATGTGGCCGGAGAATCTGACGGTTGTGTGGCCTGGCAAAAAGAAACAGAGATTCTCACAGGGTGTTCTTATTGCAGACCAGCCCATTGACAAGATATATTGTTTTACCATTCGGACCCAACCCTCAGATGGCCGGATCATGCACAGCATGTGAAGCAAACCCTTGATGAGAGTGACCTAAGGAAATTGCCTGTTTTCACAGCAAGCAAATGTAGTTGACAATGTCTCCTAATCTGATCCAAAATGCCTTTTATTATGAAAGATCAGTCCAATTTCAAACTGCTTTGAACCATGTATAAGGCACTGGCTTTAATCTCATTATGATGAAGTGCAAATATACATATAAGATCTAGAATATGTTAATATTGTGATCCTAATTGTACTTCTAATTAATCCCAAATAAGATCCACATTTTATTACAAATCGTTTTGTGTATGTTAGGGTACACATTTGCATTGGTTTGTTTGCTTTCTGGGAAATGTGCGTAATTCAGATCAAAGAGAAACCGAGATGGAGATAAAACATAGAATTACGTACCGTGCGTGGCCGAGAGGAATAGCATTGCAGTGGACCGGTGAATATATGGTTATAGTGTGTTTTAAAAGCTTCTGCCCATAGAGTGTGATAGGGGGTAATAGGTCTGAGTATGGAGTTGGAAAGGAATACCAGGAGAGGACAACTCTATGCCATTGCAAAGACAAATACATGCTCCCATGTCTGGAAACCAAGGAGAAATGAAATGCTCCATCCGTGTGAACGGTCACCTCCATTAATTTGAGAAACTATTTCAGTGAGTGATTAAACGATATGGACATATATGAAGTATATATGAGAAGAACGCAGAACAGGTCAATAAAAAGCATGAGCCTTGGATGAGGCGGGAGGGGCCTGTTGACTGAGACCCATCAGCGATGTTCTGTGTGGAAGCCAAGGAATAGGGCATGTCTAAAATTGCTGTTTCTCCAAAAGCTGGTGCGAAGAGGGTTAGAATTTCTCCCAATGGATTATCCCCCAATCATTGCGGAAATTCCTGGCCTTTCCTGTGAGCAGGAACACACAGGTCTGACTGATTGATATAGCCAAACATGAACGTTTCCAGAAATAAGAGGGACCTATTAAAGTAAAGCCAAATCAAAAGCAAACATGGAGGGTTTGAGAACTAAGTAACTATGATATGAAGTTAAATCAGGACAGAACTGGTGTGAGTCAGTCCAGAGAGCGCGAGCAAAGATGGGTGAAATGGAAGGGTGAAATGAGCGAGGAGAGTAATGGGGTCCAAAGGGGAGGCAAGTTAAACCCTACAAATGCACTAATGGCACGAATTGTAGCTCTGGCGATAGGATCAGGGTTATCTCTTATATTAAAGTGAGGTCGTGGAGAAACAGAGGACATTACTGGGGGGGTAGAAGGAAAACTGGGAGACCAACTGGTTCAAACTGTAGGCTGGGGAGAGAAAGATGTCTGTAGTAAGTAACCAAAAGGAAGGGGGCAAGATGCACCAAGGATAATAGGGAGGGATATATTGAAACTAGGCTTACTTCGCTGTTCTCATTAAAACAATGGCTGTTGATTAACCTGGAAGTCGGTTTACACAGAAAAACAGCTATACAATTCTCCGAAATATGTGTCCATTCTGAAAAGAGCCGGAGCATAGCCAAATAGAAAATGAGCCTGTTGCGGTCAGTAAAGTATTTCAGAAATATAAAAGGGCAAGGCTTGAACACTTGAATAGCATTGTTTCTTGTAAACTAATTTGCGTGTAGCTTTCTTTAGTTTTGTCTTTTCCCTACATTTACCTTAATGGGTTTGAGTTCTTGATGATGTGCGCCTCCACTTGTTACTTTTTGATCATTCGGGGATGAAAGAGCTTTGTCTAATGCGTACACCACTGCATAGGCCGTGTTGTAAATTGGGTAGTCTTTTGCTCTTAGTCTAGGACCACCGTGATCTCCCAAAATACCCAGATCTTCCTTCCCAGTGCAATTTCCAAAAAGGTCGTAAGATTCTGTATGAGGCAAGTTACACTTAAAATTCCAAAACCAAACATGTTTAAGAAAGTAGTCTTCTGGATATCTTTCTGGGTTGGTTTTCGAGGAAAATTCTCAGAAACCTGGAATCTCCTGTTTATGTGGGACAAAGGCCAAATTGCCATTAAGCGGAACAGTGTTGAAGTAATACCATTTTTCAAAGCCAAGTTCATCTGTGAAGATCCACACCTTCCCGTGTACTGGAGGCATTTGCTGTATTAATAGACCTATTTTTGTTTTTTTTATTGTATTTAACTGTTTCAACAGTTTTTACAAAGGAAAAGATTTCCTCTTTAAGTTTGTGTTGTTTCCCCCGTGTTGTTTCTTTGGGTTTCTTTAGATTGGCTTGCGAAGGGCTAAGTCCTTTAATATTGCACCTTCTAGGTTCGGGAATCCAACTCGAGGCTATGTAAGAAGTTTCCCATTGCTATGACTGGTCTTCGACTTAGCCCGTTCATCAAGAACGTCCACCAATATTCTTCAATTCTGAATATAGACGCCCAAGATGGGTTTCTCTGTTAGAGATTAGACCCGGGCAGTCAAGGATCAGGTGTTTCAAGCTTTCGATTGTATCAGGTGTCAGACAGAAGCGGCAGAAGTTTGCCTCTGTTTTGCCACAAATTCCCAGTACCTCGTTTGTTTTCAAGATGTTTAGTCTTGCTCTCAAAAAGGTTGAGTGGGTTTTCTTATTTGGGAATTTCAGAAGGTAACAGAGGGGCTCATTTATTTTTTGCGCGAAGGGTGGTAAATGGGCTGCAGACTTATAGCTCAGCGCTTTCAACTGTGTATCACACCAGTCCATTTCTTTGAATTTTGTTGCTGTCTTTGTTGGATTAGTAAAGAGTTTCTCTTCTGTGCTTCCTATCTCTTCCAAAATTGTCTAGTTTTTACTAATCCATGCTTGGAGCATTTTGTTTGTACCTTTCTCCATTTCTTCGTGGATGAGTGTATAGATTTTTTCTTTAGACAATCTCATTTTTCTGTAAAGCATCAGGCTGTTTAGAGACACCGTACCCTTGAGCGAAATAAGAGTTCTCTTCTTATCAGGGCCATTGGGGTCGAAGCTGGAAGACGGAGTAGCTTCCTCCAGAGAAAGACTTCCAGTTTTGGCCAGATTGTTTCGGGGATGATTGGCATGGCTTCTACTCCGTGAGTGAGTGCTGGCACTACTTTCGCCTTGTAAAAGGGGATCGCCGCTTTGAGTGAAAAGCGACCACATTTTTTGTCCATCAGGATCATTTGGTTGGTCAGGGTTTTATTTTTGAGGTCCAAGGTTTCTTGCATCAGTTGCTCTTTGTTTTTATTACTGAAAGTGATGCCCAGATATCTGAAGGTTTCAACTTCTTCCAGTGGTGCGCCAGCAAGGAACCAAGCACCGTGGACTTTTCGTTTGGCTGATTTGACCAGTCGCATCACCTTGATCTTCATCGTGTTGCTCTCAAGGTCATTGGTTTTGAGGTATTCGTTCAAGTTGTCCAGTTTTCTCTGTAGCCCGATCTGGGTTTGGTCAATTAAAATGATGTTGTCAGCATAGAGCAACCTGCTGACCTTTTCTGTGCCCAAGGTCGGTGGAAATGCTTTGACGCTTTTTTCAGAGTGTTGGTAGTCTCCTGTATAGGCATTGTAGAGAGCCGGCGCCAGGGGGCATCCTTGCTTTACTCTGCGACTCGTCGGGATAGTTGTGGAAAGGAGGCCTGTACCATTGAGTCGGATTCTCATGGATGTCTGGGAATACAGTTCTTGAATGGGTTCCAACAGCGATTGAGGACAGTTCCAGCTAAGGAGTTTTTTCAACAATTTGTTTCTGTTGACCTTGTCGAAGGCTTTGGACAGGTCAATAAAGGCCAAGAACAGAGGAGTGCGCCTTCCAGTACTCTGGCCTTAAGGTTGTTAAGCACAAATATGTTGGCCGTTGTGCCTAGATTTTTTGTGAATCCAGTTTGGAACGGGTCCCACCCTTCAGATGAAGGAACCCAGGCCTTGAAACTGTCCAAAAGAAATGATCCAAAGAGCTTTCCGATGCTATCCAGCAGCGCGATGGGCCGATAGTTGTTGGGATCACCTCTTTCACCTGATTTATATATCAGGACCACGTTAGCTGTCTTCCAGGGCAAAGGGATGGATTTTGTTGAAGCACAGGATTCGAAAATTTCAGCCACTAAGGTGGACCAGCAAGCGGGATTAGACTTTAGCTCCATGTTGGAGAGCCCATCTGGACCGAGAGCGCGTGATGATTTGAGCTTTTTGATTTTGCTTTCGATGCTAAGTGGGGTGAGTTCTATGTCCCATTTGTCGGTGGTTCCACCGGAAGATTCAATTGCATAAAGTGGCGAGTCAAAGAGAGCTGAGAAGTGAGTAATCCAGGACTCTTCTGGGACGCTAGTTGTTAAAGTGTCTTGAGTTAAGCAGCTTTTGGATGATATAAGTGGCCAAAAAACCTTTGGTTGCTTGCCACTGAGCGTTCTCAGCATTGATTCAGAATCTTCTTGGTAAAGTTGAATTTTGTAGCCTTTTAACCAGTTCTTATATCGGTTAGTCGCTATCCGTGCTTCCACACTATTAGTGATCGAAGGAAGGCGAACAGCCTTTCTTTTCGCTCTTCTAATGGTGAGTCTTCTTTCTCGAGGACCAGGTTATTGTGGTGTTGGGCCTTGGGTTGGTTTTTGCCTCTGTTTTTTTTCACCTGGTAAGGTAGCAATAGCGGGCAATAGTCCGTGAGACTCGTGATCTCGTTTTGCTTATTCAGTATTTTTGCTTGTCGGTAACTGTTTGTTAGATCAATTATCGCTGTCTCCTTCAATCGGAGGCGTGTAGTGTTTGCGTTGGTCTCGATGTTGGTAGGCATAAATGTTCGCGAACAGTTGGTAGTAAGTGAGGGGGTTGTCCAGGTTGTTTTCAAAAGGTTATGATCATTATAGAGTGTTTGAGTGACCTCAAAACCGGTGACCTGTGTCAGGAGTTCTCTGGAAAGATATACGTGGTCCAAGATGGCGTGTCGTCCTGCTAGTTCCCAGGGAGTGTGCATAAAGAAGGTCGTGAGATGCCATAAGGTTGGCCCATTTCCAGGCGTAGGAGTGGTGTTTGTACTTGGATTGGGCAAAGAGTTCCTCGGTGGGTTTTCAGTTTGTTTTAACGCTATTTTAGCGTTTAAGTCCCCACAAATGATTATGCTGTCAATAGTTTCATTATTTCTGGCTTCGTCCAGAAGATCTTCCATTTTAGGGAGGAATAATTCTGTTGGGCTTTCCCTCGAATTCCAATAAACGTTTACCAATAGGTACGTTATGCTCTTCTGTTGGTTTGTGCCAGATTGAAGTGAGCATTGTTGGATCAAGGTGGCCAAGATGTGGGGGTCTTCTTTTACGACCTTGGTCAGTTGAAGGTTGGACCCTATGCGGATTGCTGTTAGTAGGCCCGCCTTCGGTCTACCTGTGGGTCCTCTCAGGGCTGAGGAGAAGGTGATCTCAAAGCCATCGATCGTTGTTTTTTTGAGCATCCATATTTCTTGAAGACACAAGATGTCAAATGATCCAAGGTTTATATCGGAGGTGAGAGTTTTTTGTGGGGATGTGTGTGGGTACAACCTCTTCTGTTGGCGACCTTAGATTATTTTTAATGCTTTCCAGCCATGTCGCATCCGTGTGGCACTTGTTGGAGGAACCAATCCCCTACCTCCTTGGTTTGAAAACAGATCAAAGTGGTCTGCCACACAATGATTGCGCCACACATATGTTTCCAAAAACAACTTCCTTTATATTTTGCAAATTTGGCCATATACAGCAAATCGTTGTGCAAGTTTTAGAGTTTTCCATTCGAAATCACAAAGCCCTCTATTCCTGGTTAACACGTGTTTCGGCTGCTCAAGAGCCTTTTTCAAAACAAATAGGGAAATAGCGCAAAACAATCATATTCCATCTTTCTTTCTCCCACAATCTATAGAGCATAGAGGGAACATGATATCTTTTCCTGTGACGCATCCCAATTGCCAGAGTTCCTCAGCCCATCCAAAGAATGATCGTGGCCTCTTCATCACTTCACTCCAGTGCCAAGGTAAAGGGTGTGGAGTCCACACACAGCACCCCTCCTACACAGACAATGTTAAGACTGCAAGAGGGGGATGTTAGGACAATTGATCAGTCACCTAATTTGCTGCCTGGCCACAATTCCCTAGTAACACCATGATAACACTCGATCTACCTGCAAATCTCCACTGGAGTTCAACAATACACTACCCATCTCTTCACACAGGAAGATGTCTAGGGGACCCTCAGCATTAAGAAACAAGCATTAGCAAAACGAATAGTTCTGCCTGTTTTAGTGAAATGTGTGCTCTGTTTATGACTTGGTCCAATCACATAGAGATCAAAGGAAGCAGTCACGACTCACAGATGTCCACACAAGAAATCACATAGATATCAAAGTAAGCAGTCATGACATACAGATGTCCTCACAAGAAATGCCTAGGGGGACCCTCAGCATTAAGAAACAAGCATTGGCAAAACCAATAGATCTGGCTGTTTTAGTGAAATGTGTTGGTGTATAGCTTTTAAAGATGTGCTCTGTTTATGACTGGGTCCAATCACATAGAGATCAAAGGAAGCAGTCACAACATGCAGCTCTCCTCACAAGAAATCACATAGATATCAAAGGAAGCAGTGATGACATACAGATATCCTCACAAGAAATGACATGATACCTCATTAAGAGTTTGCCGGTAAAAAAATAAATTACCGGCATGCCGGTGCTACCGTGTCTGTGTAGCACTGCTGCCGGAATGTACATTAGATTCCGAGTCAGCGTGCACGCGCCTTCCGGTATGCCGGAAATGGTAGCACCGGCATGCGGGTAACGGCCCCAAAGCCCCCGGTACCGGCATCCTCGATGATGCAGGCACCAACACCGACAATGCCGTAATTACCAGTACCCCGATGCCGGTAATACCGTCACCGGAAACAACGTCATTGGGCCGGAACAGGAAATGCACCAGCGGCCATCTTTAAAAACGCAATCCATTGCAATCCTCAGTCTACAGCAGTCCAACAGGATAACTGAGTAGGCAGGAACAAACAAGACCATCAGGTCATCGGGGCAACGCACTGTCCGTCATCGGAAACCAAGTTTTAGGAAGCAGGAGCTAAACATGTTGCATAGCTCCCAACCTTTCTTTCACCAAGGCGGGTGAAAACACCCGATTTTCTTTTTGGCGGGTGAGAGGCCCATAGAAGTGAATGGGCGTATGAGGAGCTTGGCGGGTGATTCATCAGCTTTCAAGGCGGGTGACACCTGCCAATAGCGGGTGAGTTGAGAGCTATGCATGTTGACAGACACACTCGCCCAACATGGCGACGTCGTCTTCGACGCTGACCTGCGGCAGCCAGCCCAACTGCGCAACAAAGCCATATGGGAGGAGGTGGCCCCCAAGGTATCGGCAGTGGGGACAACACCCCGGACTGTCCGCGATTGCCGCAAGCGCTGGGATGGTCTACGTCTGCGGTTCTGTAACCTCCTTGCTGCAGAGCACAGCCAGGAGCTGGCCACAGGAGGCGGACCGCCATCCCCCCTCAAACTCACGTTCTGGGAGGAGACCTGCAGCACCGTCATCAACATGGAGGGTATTGAGGGCATAGGAAATGCGGAGAAGGGAGTTGCAACATCGGATGATGACGGTGAGTGTCCCTTACCGTAATCCCAAAGTCACACCACACACCTTCATCCCCAATGCCAATGGCCAAGTCCAAATGCCAAGTAGGTGGCACCAGATTCATGCTGTATTTGCACCCACCGAAAGCCACCTCCCACAAAACCACAATGTACCTGCCACGAACACATTCAACAAACCCCACTGACACACCCCACATGACCCCTATATTGCCAACACAAGTACCATCTGCATGCGCAGACACACACACACACACACACATCACTGTACAACTGCACCGTGTCACCTCATGGCAAGATGCACACATCACCAGCACCAGTTGCACACTTGTCACACCCACCATGTCCATACACGCAGAGTAAACCTCAATGCATGAACGTACAGAATGGGAGCACATAAGTTCCACAATGAAACACCACATGGCACACAGCCCCTGTGGCATGCACAACATGCAAACCACTAGACACCTGTACCCCACCCAACAGACACTGTGGACAACATGGCTGCACCAGAAGGATGCCCCGATACTGCATCCCCCCCACATTCTTGTGTGCACCATGCCAGGCTCTCCAACATGTCAATGAGAATGCGCATGACTCAGAATGTACTAGCATTGATGTATGTCAGATGGATGCACACCCATAATGAATGCCCTGCCCCACTGTCCCCCACAGGCACAGTATCTGAAAGCGAGGGTGAACATGCCACAACACCCCGGACAGCCGCTGCACGTGAGCGCTGTGCCGAAGACACTGCCTCCAGCCAGGAGCCGTCTACCTCCACGGCAAGCCACAAGCGTGCCACACCATCCATGGCACAGACCCCTGCCACCAGGAAACACAGACTGGCCAGCAGCCCGAGCAGCAACCTTCAACTTCTGGCAAGGCCCCCCGGCAAACATCAACTTCTGCCAGCAAGGCCCCCCGGCACTCAGCAACATCTGGGGCACAGCAGGCACTTCTGCAGGAAGAGACAGAATCCCCTGTGGCCAGCGAGCAGGAGGAGGCACTATCTGCTGTGCAGAGCGAGCAGGGAGAGGCAGCACAATCCGCACTGCACGGTGAGCAGGAGGAGGCAGACTCCCCAGGCCACAGCCAGCATGAGGAGGCAGAATCAACGCCACCCAAGCAGGCAAGCATGCAAGGTACACCTGAAGATGGCTCAAGTGCACACTGTGCAGTGGAGGCCAGTGGGCCAGATACTCATAGCGACAACGCTCTGTTCAGTCCTGCAAGACCTCAGAGCCCACCTCCCCTGCCAGTAGCTGGTCTCCACCACATCAGGGACATTGAGGGGCGACTCTCTCGCATGGAAGCGCGGCAGCAGGGCATGCAGGCCCCGGTCACACAGTACGTGACAGAGGCTGAATGCACATGGCAGACCATGCAGGATGCCCTGCAAGACACTGCAATAATGGTTAGCAGAGCCGTGTTCCACGTGGCTGAGTGTGCGCGAAGGAAATGCTGTCATGTCTGCCATGGCCCAGTCCAGTTGGCAACCGCAATAGCGGAACAAAAGAGCATAACCACAACCCCCCAACCCGGCCCATCCTCCAGCACAACGCCGGCCAGTTCAACTCAAACTAGCCCTATCCGTCGCTCACAGCGACTTGTTTGCCGCCCAGAGGCTCACCCCCCTCCTCCCAAAAGGAGGTGTGAATAGGACAACTTACAAGTGCATGTGGGGAGGGAGTAGTTGGGAAGGTGTTGTGGGGGTAGTGTGGGAGGAGGTGTTGGGTATTAGGTGTGGGGGTGTTGGGGTATTGGTTGTGGGGGTAGTGTGGGAGGGGGTGTTGGGGTATTGGGTGTGGGGTAGTGGGGGAGGGTGTGTGGGGTCTATTCAAGGGGACAGTAGGGCAGTTAAATAATGCAAACTGTACATAGTTATTCATTATTCAATACAGCTGGTGTGTAAAAGAAAAACACATGACTGAACATTTCTTCTTGAGTGTGTGTCTATTTAATTATTTACAGTGCCCAGTGCCTAGTGTGACCCATGCCCAGTGCCTTGTCTTTTCCAGTCCATCTGAAGTACGGGGCAATTAAATCTTGCCGTATCGCACGTCCTTCATTTACATTGTGCCGCTGAGGAATTCCACCATCTTCCTCATCATCATCCTCATCCTCAGGTGGCATCATGTCCATGTTAGGGGGCAGGGGGACGTTGCACCGGATGCACATGTTGTGTAGCATGGCACATACTAACACTATTTTTCCCACCTTCGCTGGCCCGTAAATGAGTGCCCTCCCATCCCCGACCTGCTGAGGCAGCGGAACCGGGCCTTCAACAGGCCAAATTTCTGCTCAATGGTGACACAAGTGCGTACATGTGCACGGTTGTAGTCCTCTTCGTGCATGTTCACTAGTTGTATGATGGGGGTCATGAGCCAGCCCTTCAGGTGATACCCAGCATCACCTGCATGGGAGCAAGAGAAAGGGTACTTGTGATGAATTTAGTAATTCCATGTTAGCACTGCCTGTACAGTGTTCATGATTAAATGCAACTAAGTATTCATAACTGCAAATGACATGTTCCATTTTTAATGACCCGGGCTGATCCATGGGTGGGGGGATGGGTACAGTTGCCGTCCCAAGGACCATTCAATGTGAACCTGCACTCTCACAAATCAAGTCCAAATGTCCATGATGACCTCAGTATTCATTGATGTGTTACCAATGGAAATAGACTGTGCATGTACAGTGGATCATCACACATTTACCTAATTGGCTTAATCTAACACAGTGGTATCCCCAGTATGCATACTACTAATTCATGTCTCCATGTACATGTCCATCAACACCTTCCCCCATATGACTAGGTCAGATTTACATTGGTGGTACGGGCCACGGGGGAAGGGTTACGTTTCTGTGATACGGCTGGGTGGGGGTTGGCATGGTGGAACTAAGGTACTTAGGATGAGTCAATCATATCTTGGTGGTAGTCAATGATTGCTGAACATAATCGTTCTCATACTTGGCCCATTGCACTTGGAGGTGTCCCTTAAGGTGACATGACAGGCATACTGATCTTCAGTGTACCTGTGGACTGAGTGCAGTAACTGATATTTTTAAGTGTGGCAGATGGGTTTCCCTCAGGCAGGGCAGCATGACTCGTGATTTCCTTTACAGAGATCATGTATTTCATGCATTGACACAACAGGGTGGTGCATTGTGGTACATGTGGTTAATGTTTTCTGATGTCCCTGATACATGTGCTGGTGTGGGCACTGTGTCTGTTGATTGCTTGTACACACAGCTGTGTAGGCCTTGCACATCTGCAAGCATGGCTGTGTTGCAAGTTACTAAGGTCACAGTTGAGGGCTCCCAGGACGCTGTGTGTGGTCTTGTTCCATTCTATGTGTGTGGTTCAACATTGTGCATGTTGGGAATGTAGAAGTTGCTAGGTCTGATTCCTCATCCGACTTTGCCTTCTATTGGCCGACCCAGTGTCTCTGCACTTCATTGCATACCTGGTAATGTTTACGGCTATATGCAGGAGTGATAATGGATTAATGCATGCAGTTTGCACTTGTGCTCCTCATGCATGCAATCCTATGGTATGTTCCGACACCCCTCATGGCCCAGCCAGCAGACATGTTGCCTATGCTTGTGATCCCCCCCAATCAACACCCCTCATGGCCCAGCCAGCAGACACATTGCCTATGCTTGGGATTCCCCCCCAATCAACAGCCCTCATGGCCCTGTGGTTAAACTCACCGTGCAGCCAGGTACGTTGTGCAGAATGTCGTGCCATGTAGTGGGGAAGCGTGGAGTTGCGCAGCACCATGGCGTCATGTGTGGAGCCAGGGAATCTTGCACAGCAATGCGTGATGATTTTGCGTGCATCGCACACCATCTGTACATTCAGGGAATGGTACAGCTTCCTGTTGCGGTGCACTACCCCCACAGCATGCCGGACAACCAGCTCTGCATGTGTACAGTCGAGGGCACCAATTACATTTGGCATGCCTGCCAGTGCATAGAATGCTATTTTGGTTGCATTCACCTCCTCCGCAGTACGTGGTAACTTAATGTGATCGCTTGCGTGTTTCAGGAGTGCAACTAGCATCTGGTTGAGCACACGGGAGAAACAGGGTTGTGAGATTCCATGCAGCTGCCCCAATGTGTGCTGATAAGTGCCTGTGGCAAGGAAATGTAGCACAAACACTAGCTTCAGCAAAGGGGGGGCGGTGGCTATCCGGATATTGATCAGGCTCACTAGGTCATCATGAATGAGGTCCACTATTGTGGTGATGGTGTCCCTGTCCAGCCGGTACAGGGTGTGGATCTGGGCAGGGGGTTGGTTGAATGGGCTGGCCCTTAGGCGAGGGATTGGTGGCTGCCTGTGGGGAACAACTGTCTGCACAATGGGTATGTGCTGGCCCAATCTCACCCTCCCTCTCCTCCTGTGCCTCTGCTGCATTCTCTGGCTGACTGCCTCCTAACAGAGTAGCAGTGCATGCATGTCCTCCAGCTCCAGTACTGCAAGTGCTATTGGTAGGATTGTGGATTTGGGAGGGGTATGGTGTGTGGGAGTGCTCCTTTTGTGCTGTGCCAGACTCTATTGCCTCCACCTGTGGTGATTGTGTGCACCTGTGGCAGGTTTCTACACACCAGATTCCTATTAACGCCTGCACTGCGATGCCATTGTTAACGGCATCATTGTATTCGTTATTACCGGCATGTGCATGCCGGTAATTGCTTATCCGTGCACCTCTTAATTTGCACTTAACAGCGGCATGGCGGTGTCACTGGCACGGCTGCCGCGTGTGTACGCTGATACCGGCAATGGTGTGGACGGACACGGCGGGTCCCTGCCGATGCCGGTGACACCGGCATCGCAGCTCCTAATACTTCCGTCCGGTGAACGATGCCAGTACGGTAATACCGGCATCGATTTTACCGGACCGGCAACCTTGTAATGAGGCCCATTTATATCAAAGGAAGAAGTCGTGACATACAGATGTCCTCACAAGTTTTCACATAGATATCAAAGGAAGCAGTTGTGACATACAGATGTCCTCACAAGAAATCACATAGATATTAAAGGAAGCAGTCACAACTCACAGATATCCTCACAAGAAATGACATTGATATCAAAGGAAGCAGTTGCGACATACAGATGTCCTCACAAGAAATCACATAGATATCAAAGGAAGCAGTCGTGACATACAGAGGTCCTCACAAGAAATCACATAGATATTAAAGGAAGCAGTCACAACTCACAGATATCCTCACAAGAAATCACATAGATATCAAAGGAAGCAGTCACAACTCACAGATATCCTCACAAGAAATCACATAGATATCAAAGGAAGCAGTCGTGACATACAGATGTCCTCACAAGAAATCGCATATGGATTAAAGGAAGAAGTCACAAGATACAGATGTCCACACAAAACATAATAGAGATCAAAGGAAGCAGTTATGGTTAGCCACCGATCCCATGAAATGCTTAGCATCGTGTTAAAAGGCATACATGGCACAGTTTAAAAGCATTTTAAGTAATTATGGTCACTAGACAGAGTGCTTTCAAATGGTGATATCACTATCTCAAAATACCCTTTGAAGTCAAAATAATTATATATGTTCTACATGCCAAATAACGGGGCAAGCATGACTGAGCAGCTGACTGACACCAGAGCCTCTCGCTCATTGTATCTCTCGCTAGCAGTGAACAAAGCTTGCTCCAGCCGGACTCAGAAATATCTCTCAGTGATGTAAGGGAGTCCCTCAATGCTCACACCATACAAAATACTACCCACTAGTGAAAGAAGGCCCAGCACACCTCATGCGAGAATAACAAGTTTTATTTCCACAAAAATAGGAATGCGCCAGCAAAAGACTCTAATGCCGACGAACCTTCTGCCGAAATCAGGTTATGCAACATCTTAAAAGGGCATACAGCGTCATCATTGACGCAACCACATAAAGTATAAACCTGCACGGCTGGTGGGTGTGACCCTATACATAGGCTACCCGCTCCATAGGTGATGCCAGGCCATTGGTCCCAGTCTCTTCTGTGCGTCTATTTCCACGTGGCCTCCTCCTCGCTTGTCACCCCACACAAGGGTAAAATTAATTGGACATACCAAAAGAAAAAATAACACATTTGTTATCTTCCAAGGTCTTCCACCCACAATTTAGATCTGTTGTTTTACCCCTCCCTGCACCACGCATCACAAATCACATAGGCCTTAGAGCTCTGTTCTCTGATCTTTTTTGATCAATCAGGGGTCTAACAGTTTTATGGTCGGTGGTCTGGGGCTGGCTGGTACCTTGGAATTCAGAGGTCTTGGGACTGGGCAGTTGGGTACTATAACGTACAGTTAGGCTGATGGGAATGGGAGACATGTACCCTCCTTCTCAAGGGATTGTATCTTGCAAAGCTTTCAGCCCTCCTTCCATGGCCTTGCAGGGCGCATTCCTCCCGAGCTGCGACTGTTGGCAACTCTTAAGACAATTAAAGGGTTATAATGTTCTGCAACTCCTGCCTTTCTCACCATTGCTGGAAAAGGCTGCATGTCTACGCTCGTTTCTCATGTTTGTGGCTTGCTCTGGAGCATTGCAGGCTTGATCCATGCAAGGCCTTGATTTCAATATGGCTGCTATTATTCAAGATGGCGTTTCTACACTAAGCACACTCTACATCTAAGAATACACTACTTTACCATGTTGAATTTTTCCACCACCGCCTCCTCTCCCTTTTGCGCTCTTACAGTCCCAATAGCACGCTACCAGGCCTCTGCGTCATTCAAAATCGCTTGGGGGCAGGGAGCATATCTCCCCTTCCGAACAGTGCCACTGGCTTGAATGGAAATGAAATGCATAGTGAGAAACAATTACAGAAACCTTGCATACCTGTCTCACCTACCACAAGAAGTTATTTTGTGGATGATATTGCAGCACAAATATATAATAAATGGGCTTCATCTTCCCCCAAAATAAAGCTAAAATGAGTATTAATGCCAATGACAACTATGGTGCCACTGGCATATCCCAAAAGATACTGAGTAATAGTGAATGGATGTGAGGCAAACAGCCCCAATGTGCATTGCATAATTATATTCAGTGTAAGTTACCAAAATCCAGGGAAGTCTTATCAACCAAACTGAAGACTGCAGTGATTAAGAGATTTGAAACATGAATGAAAAGTACTGGGTATTGTTAATTAACGTCAAGGTACACAGCGCTCACTGGGTTGTACCCACCTGCGGGTGTTTGTATATCTTGAGTAGATTTCCCATCTGTTTGGACATTTCAGATGGTAAGTCATCAATGATGGCAATCACACGTCTGCACGGTTCACAGTTATAATTTGCCGCTGATGCGTCCCGTCCTGAAAGTGCCCCGAAAGCTCCATTGGTCACCAATACTCCATCATCACAGGAGTCATAGATGTGAAACCCCAAGGATACATTGGGCAGCAGGACAGGGTTGGCGTTGATTTCCTCCACAGCGTAAACCAACGTCAAAAGGCTCAAATAGTTCTGGAAACCATATCTGCAGTCACAGAGGATCATACACTGTTTAATTGTTTATTATTTATAGTATTACATATTTTTATTCACCTATATGCATGCAATAAGACCTAATTACAGACACTGAGCGCATACATATTAATACATCTGGAGTGTGCTGCTTGAATATTTCACCAGCTTGGTAGGTGCCCCCAGGACAATGCAATCTGGCCCTACCGTATGGACATTGTGTCTCCTGCAGTGGCTGTTTGATGCACACACAGCACCAACATTGAAGTAACTGCTAGTGCTTGATGCCTTTGTATATTTCCGGAGTAGGAGTTGGTGCCTCCTACTCATTTATTGACAGTTGTAACCTCTGTCCCTATTTCGCTGCCTAGCAGTTGTGCATGTTCTCCTTCCTGTGCATAGGTCATACCTACGGCCAAGTTACTTGTGCTCCGTTCCTAATCCACATCCTATACTTTAAGCACTTGCAAGTAGTTTCACTGCAACATGGGGTTATACAAAACACCAAAATAAAGAAATACATCTCCTCATTTATGTGATGTCTCCCACCAAGGGAGCCCTGAGATTTTCAAAATAAACACCTGTAGCTGGAGTTACTCCAAATTCAAGATACATGTTAGGTGACATGTAGGGCAGTACATTACATGGGTAAGATAACCGAATGCTTTAAATGCGCCTGCTGCAGAGATCTGTGCGTAAGCTGCAGGTCACAGATGTGACTATAAATAGGAATGGCTGAGTCTTTCATCTATGAAGCTGATAAAATATAGTTTAATGGGCGATTGTGAGATTGCATAGACAACCTGCTGAGTTATGCATCCCTGTCTCTGCTTTTCCTTGTTGTTAGCCCAGTAACACCTGCACTATTGAGGTGTGTAACATAACAATATAGGGAGTTATTTTAACTCACACAGAGCAGATAAAAAAAAAATCACTCAACGCATGCTACTACTATGCAACAATATGGGCAGTGCGACTTCTCACCTGAGAATCGCATTTCAACACAGTCACAAGGGATGCACCATGAGCGCCATCCACTAATCCTCAGGTTCTACACCAACCCTTCACACAGACATGTATACCAAGTGCACACAGCTACTTATAGACCCAGACACTGAATCCAACAACTGAGCTCTACAACTCAACTAACTGATGACACTCCAGCTAATGCATCTCTGCACAATGAGTGCATGACTTCTCTCTGGGCTAAAAGCCTTTGAAGTTTGTAATCACAAAAGACATAGAACGATCACTCTCATGCAGCACAGAGGGCAGGTCCAGTCTGCACACACAACACAAGCACCACAATGATTCATGTTCACCCATTTGCCCCCTGGTGTTCAACAAGTAGAGCTAGCCACTGATGTTCCTCTTTGCCACACATGGGGTCCACTACCACTCGTATGCAGAAGACCCCCAGGGAGATCTCAGGATCTCAGACCGGACGACGTTCTCTATAGCTTATGCAACTTTCTGGATGCGATCAACAACTCAACAACAAGATGATGTTCAATGGCTTACAAGTGTACCCGGCACTTTTTATTTATGCAAAGTTTGTCGTTGGGTCCTTCTTTGCCTAGTGTCACCTTCTACTCACCTCACTTTTGTACAATGTCACCTGCACCTAGATGCAGTGAATTTTGTCTTGCTTGTGCAGTATAAACATGGATAAAATCAGAGGCAGACACACATTTATAATATTCTCAGACATTTTATTGAATATAAAATGGGTTGTTACAACGCCCTTCTAACCCTACCCTAAATAAAGAGGTACCCTGCCTAGGAGAGTAAAACTAAGAATCAGTCTGTGTCAAGTAGTTCAACTTAGAAAACCGTCCTTGTGTCCAAAACATTCTAAACTGACCCTCACACTAGAAACAAACAACTAAGGGTGTAAAGAAATGTCTCTGATTCATGTTCAGTGTAAAGTGCTCGTAAACAAAACGTAAAATAAATAAATCCAAAACTGTTTTTCCAAGGAGAAACATTTGGATCCAGAGTCTGGCTCCCTTCCCCTGGATTGGTAGGTAGGATGACAAAGTTTATCCTTTAAACAAGAATTTCCCTGTAGCACAAAAGTGTCTCTTTATCCTGGATTGTTAGTTAGGATGGCAACTTTCTCTTTTAAACAAGAATGTATCTGTACCTCAAAAGTGCCTCCTTATCCTGGATTGTTTATATTACCTGGTATACTTCCCTGCCAGGTATCTTCCCACAATGTGGCCCGGTAGATTTCCTTTATAGGTTCCTTCTTTGGTGGTTTCCTGATCTACTTTTGACAGGTATCCATGGGGCTCTTCTGATTCCTCGGTATACTCCCCTGCCAGGTATCGTCTTCAAATGTTCAAGACTTTGCACAACTTTGGTGGATTGCCTGGTATACTCGCCTGCCTGGAATCCTGTTCTGGTGTTTCACAGATCCGCTGGTACATTTCCCTTCCAGGCATCTTACACCCCAAATGTCAGTTGACTGATGTCTTCTCCTTACCAGGACTTCCCAGTGGCTTCACTGTCATTTGCAATGTATATTGCATCAGCACTTGCTTTGTTCTGTCAAAAGTGTTTACATAGTGGAACTTTGGTTTCAGCTCTCCCCCACATTGACGTCTCATGCATAGGCACATGTTCTCCTTTTGTTTTTTCACTTTCTCTTGTCGGTATTCAAATCTTTTCTCTTTCAAACATCGATGTGGCTAAATTGCATTTGGGCATTGTCAGTAATATCATTCTCACGTACTTCATTTACTGAATTATATGGATGTCGGTACGCCCGGGCCCCCCAATGGCTATGGGTATGCCCACAAGTTGTTTTCGGCGTCTATGGCGTTTGTCATGCTTCCACGATGAAGCTTTCCTTCTGGATTGACCTCTGATAGGCTGCGGATCTCTCCCCATCTCTTCCTGCGGCTCTGCGCCTACTCGTCGGCTTGTCTCTGTGGCCTGGATCAGAGAATGCTGAACCCCGTCACAACCGCAACTCCAAGAGCTCTGCGTGTATCTTTGTGTGCCCACAGTCCTTCGGGTATGTCTGCTGCACTTCTCCTTCCTTTGTGACATGCCAGGGCGTCTAGCTCACGGTCACGAGCCACCGTACTGAAGTGCACGTCTCCCTCCTGTTGGCTTTCTCCTTCACGGATCTCTCCAGCACTGCCTGCTGTGTTATTGTGGATCCCTTTTTTAAAGGTCCTGGGCACTTTAGTTCCCGCAGAACAGCTAGTCTGCACATTAGTCCTTGGTCCTCACTTGGTTTGCATCCACTCCTCCCTTCTCTTCTTTGTTTCAGTACTTGAGGCTTTATGAGAGTTGAAGTCCATAGATTCAAGTGGTCTTCTAAACTGTTGTTGTTCAAAAATCTTATATGAAGAAATGTCAGGAACACAAGATGTTTTATGTGTATTGTAAATGTTTGCGGTATACAAATAGATTTATTATCTTAAATGTCTGGATGGAAAAAGGCCTAACTTGCCCTATGCTAAGGTGGGATTTCCCTACCGAAATAAAAGTAAGGAAAGTCTGAGTCAAAGAGTTCAAATCTGTTTGGGTCCAAACCCCATACTTCCCTTCACAACTATAACTATACAATGTGTAGGGATGCCAGCAACCAAAAAGAAAATAGTGTTTAACATAAAGTTGTGGGCTTCTTCCAGCTTGCAGCTTTCTTTCAGCCCCCTTCTCAAAGTATAAAACAGTTCCAAAAAAACAAAGACTTAAACTTCCCTTTCTTTCGGATGTAATAGTTATATTCAGGTCTCAGGATTTCCTTTCCCCAAGTAAGGGCTTGGGGTGCCCTTCCCAAGTTTCAAGTAACACAGTTCAAGTAATCGTGAGATGAAAAGTTTCTGGTCAGAACTCAGGGTTCCCTTCCCCAAGTTCCAAGTAACACAAGTCAAACAATCTTGAGATGAAAATGCTCTCTGTTAGGACTCAGGGTTCCCTTCCCGAAGTTTCAAGTAGCACAGTTCAGAACAAAACACAAAATATCTTTGTTGCAATGTTGATTTGAATATTTGGTCAGATAATTTGCTGCTTGCAAATAAGTTGTAAATTCCACTGCTAATCAGACTTCAATGTCTCTTGTTTGTATAATCTTGAAAGTCTCATTATATTTCAGCATACTGTGGTTCGGTTAACATAATGGTTGATTCATAATTTGCTTCAACAGTTCAATATGTAATGGTTCGCTTGATTTCCAAATGTCTTTCCTCTTCTTTGGGTTCCAAATGTGTTAATTTTGTAATAGTTCTAAAGTTTTACTTCAGTTCGGCATTCAATATTTACATCTCTTATTGAGGGTTCACTTTCCCTTCTTTTATGGTTCAAGATTTATTTGTCTTGGTTTAATTAAAAGGTTCACTGCTCAGAGACCTTCAAGAATGTGTTTCTTGTCACACGTGATTACTCCGCTACAAGATATTCTCCTTTGTTTGATAAGTGACAAATATAGTGGTTTGTTGCACTTTAATTGACTGATTGAATGTTTAGAGAGGTTTGAAAACGTGTTTCTAGCCACACGCGACCCCTCAGTTGAAAAATATTCCTTTCTTTGATAATTGACAAATATAGTTGTACGTTTAACTGTAATTGAGTAATATGTTGCTCGCAGACCTTCGAAAACGTGCTTCTTACTACATGCGACCACTCTATACAAAGTATTCACAACAGGAAATGCTCAAGTTCACACACACGCGCACTGGCTTGCTCAAGTCCCAACAACTCACCAGTCGCTTTCAAAGTGTGTGTTGCAACACAGATCACATATTCTCCTTCCGTTAGTGTTGGGTCTCCAGTTCCTGCCCCTCAGAGACTCCTGGGGTGGCCCTCCACCACAGGGGAATGAGTACATTGAGTAGAAAGGGAATGGGCTGCCTTCCAGCATGGCTCCCTTTACAGGTCCCAGTCTGCTCCAGGGAGTCCTGGCTCCCACGCCACACAAAAGCGTTCTCCGCTGCATACATCAGCCTCCTGGCCCTTCTCCTGTTGTCTCTCCTAGCATCTCTGTTGGACTCCATTTATACACCTGTAGCCCCTTGACAGGCTGCAGGTGTGGATGATTACTCCACCCTGCCTGACCACAATTAAAGGGACATGCTTGACATTCACTGCTCTTAGCAGGCATCTTCCTCGTCCCAGTTCTAGAGTGGAAAAAGAGCATAGTCTTCATTGCTCTTAGTTGCCTCTTCTTCATCCCATTACTATGAACTGTCAGTTGTGGAGAAATTAGGGGAGAAAATTAGGGGAACTGGCTTGCTCACTGTTCTTCGAGAGGCACATCTCCACCTCACCGATGAGGCCCGACTAGGCCGAAACACATGTCTGGGGTTGCTGTTGGTACTCTTATTCAGAGGAGAATTGCCTAGCATTTTGGTGCTGGAATGCCCTGGGCAGGACAAAGACTGATATGCAGGGACGTTTCTCTGCTGTGAAAGGGACAGTGCGTTAAAGACTTGGTTGAGACTCTCCCGGGGGCCATCCGCCCAAGAACAGGTCAATGGGCTATGTTCGTGCTGGTAGAGGAACTCCCAGAACCCCCCTTGTTTTGCATATTAAGTAACTTTGCGTCACACCCTAAGTTACATGGGGAAACCAGACATGGGGCCTCATTACGAGGTTGGAGGTAGCTCCATGGCTGCCTCCAAACGCTTACCGACTCCTCCCTGGTGAATGGAGCAATTACCGGTCCATTCCAAGGTTGGCGGGACCGGTAATTCCCCATTCACCAGGGCCCTTCCCCATTCCCATTTGAGCCCCATAGGGCTCAATGGGAATGGGGAAGGCGCTAATAATGGTACCGTTAATTACGGTACCGTTATTTGCTCCAACTTCCCTTTGCGGCTCCCGCTAAGGCCGCCTGGTAAAACCAGGCAGCCTTAGCAGGACCCGCAAAGGGAACTCATAGTAGGGCGGTAAGGGATTACCGGCACCGGTGCCCTTACCAGTGCCGGTAATCCCTTACCGCCCACCTTGTAATGAGGCCCATGGACTCCTTGCTCACTGTTCTTAGAGAGGCACAGCTCCACCTCACTGATGAGGCCCAACTAGGCCGAAACACATGTCTGGGGTTGCTGTTTGTACTCTTGTTCAGAGGAGAATTGCCTAGCATTTCGGTGCTGGACTGCCACCGGACAGGGCAAAGATTGATATGCAGGAAAATGTCAGGCAGTTCTATTCTAATGATGGCAAAAATATGTATACTCTGTGTGGTACCACACAATACAGAGATTCTCTCCTCAGCAGGGGCCTCCCTCTGGAATGGCCTCCCTGACCCTTTCAAACTCAAGCAGGACCACCTCAGGTTCTGAAAGCAGCTCAAGACCTTCCTTTTCGCTTCTGCTTTCTCTCTTGATCCCCCTTGCTGACCACCTGTGTGCCGCGCTAGATGGTCGCCTGGCTACCCTCTGAACTGAACAGGCACCAGGCTTCCTCCACGAACTGCAAGCAACTGCACTGTGTCCGGGCCTCTGCGCAATTAGGGGCTGTATCTGTAACCCTACAGTCCCCTCCCTTTTGCACTTCCCTTAGCTGGCTCCCCCGGCTGCACTTACTCAGAGCAACTACTGGCCTGACCGCACTTCCCTTCTCCCTCCCCCTGGTACTTCTCCCCCTCTCCCTGCACTGGCACGATCTGGAGAACTCAAGGCCTAGTAAGATCATTTGTTTCGTCCTCCCTATGTCTCCCTACCTTGCGTGCCACGAAACACTTGTGTACAGGCACGTTATAAATAACTCATCATATCATTAATAATGCACGAACAGCTGACACGTTTTAAAAAGCATGTGAATTACTAAGCAAGGGGTGGCTGCATAGATTAAGGAAGAAAGGCAGGTTAGTTTCAGAATATAGACAGTACACTTTCTTTAGACTTAAATAGTGATACTGTGTCACCCACCTGAGCAACCTGTAAAGGATGAGTGAAGGTGTACTTTATCATGTACAACCCAGTCCAAAGAAGTGCAATAATGCTCTGCTTTTCTTTTTATAGGTTACTGTGATGCTGGAAATGCATTGGAGGGACAGGGCCTCCCTGTCCTTGTCCGGTAGTCCTTTTTCATTTGTGTTCTGTATTGTTTTCTGCCCAGGAGTCCATGTGGAACTCCTGGCAGTGCAGCTCTTCCTGTTTTTGGTTTGGTGTACAGGCCCATGGGATACCCTTATGGCACCCATGGGTGGGGGTGCAACCCTGTGCCCCTAGTGTATGTTTTTGGGCACCTGTGTGTGGCCCACAGAGCAGGGTATGGGCTGGTGGCAGCTCCATGCTGAATTTGACGGGTGCTCTGAGTATCCTCCATTTTGGGATACTCAGGCCCTGGCATTGGAATCAGTTGATTCCTGATAGGAAACAAGATGGCCCCTGTGGCCTCTTGCTTTCTATTGCCTGTTACCTTGTTTTCCCAAAGTCCTGGGAAGCCTGACTCTGTCCCTTCCCCCTGACTGGCTGTTGGGTGGAAGTAACATATATGATGTTGTTGTGAAGTCCAGGCGAGACTGGCTGGAGCCTTCCCAGTGACTGTATGTTGTGGGTACACCCTGTGGGTGGGACCTGTGTGAATGGAGTGTGTGTCCAATATGCACTCCTTGTTGTGGATGTCTGGTATCTGGTGTTGACACAATGACTGAGACAGCCCTGTCCGAAACTGGTATGAATGCAGTGTATAGTGTTGAATGGCTGGGTACTTGTCCCAATACACATTCCTTGTTGTGAGTGTCTGAGAGGGAGGAGTATGGCCTGAATGCACTGTATGCCTGATTGGCTGACTGACTGCTGAATGCTCTTCTGAGTGATTGGTTGCCTGAGTGTGACCCAGCAGAATGAATGAGAGATCAACTAGTATATCTGGGGGCCTTTCACTGCTAGAATTCGTTCAGAAGCTGAAGTTGAAACTGACACTTGATCTCGACAACCAAGCCTGAAGAAGAAGGTTGACTGCTGTCTCCCTTCGCCGAAATCCGAAAGCCGCCGAGCTGTCGACACTGATCCAAGAGAGGACCTGGTTAGGCGCCCTCTTCCCATGCTCCGAGGGACTATCGAGCACCGCTAAACCTTCGCCAAAGCTCCCTGGAAGTCAGAACCTCGACAGGCTGCCGACCGGAAACGGGGACCGCCGAGGAGAACGAAGATACGCACCAGACATTCTGTCCACCGCCGTCGACCTGGGTTAGCAGATTTGCATAACCACTGGAGGCCTGTCGAAGCTGTGTTGCCCAGAAGAGGGGACCGCTTGGTGCTGTGCCATGGGCGACCAGAGCCGCACGCTCCTTTGCCTAAGACTTTTGATTCACGGATGCGCTCGTCCGCACCCCCCTCCGCCTTATCCCGCCGGAGAAGGCCAGGCCGTCGATGCGCTGAGGAGCATCCTCCGGTGGGTTTCCCGCCACCCAAAGACTGTAGAGACGCCGGACGACTCGACGCCCTTGCTGGGCCACAGTTCTTCACAAACTTTGCGGTCCTGAACTATCGACATCGAGGTGCCCCGCACGCCTCTTCCTTGCAAGACGTCTTCGCTCTGTCATCGACGAGTACCGATGGGACCGAAGCTGCCGCCTCGACACCGAGTTCACTTTCTTCGAGGGATCTCGACGATCCGTGGCTCCTGCTTTAAAGGGAGCCGCTCAAGAAGGATCTGTCGACGACTCGTCATCGAAATCTGCTATTCCAGGTACATTGGGGTGGTAGAAACATTGTAGAAGGAAATAAGACAAATAGAACAATATATGGACTGGGCTTGTGATATATCTTTATTTTACAGGTTGCCCAGGTGGGGGGATCTCCACACAGAACTGTGTCTAGTGGTAGGGGCCAGTATTCTGCCAATTGTTTTAACCAACTGCTTTCCTCCTATGTCTATTGTTGGTTACCTTGATTTAGTGATTTGTGTGACACTTGACCAGAGTACAGTTGATGCACTTTAATTAAATCTAATAATAATTGTGGTACCACTTAGAACTGTATATATTTGCCATTGTAGATTAACTGAAAACAAAGTGAGTTATTGTGATTGTGTATATAACCTTGAACCTCAATTATATAAAGACTGTGTTTTCACTAATACAGTGTGTGGACATTCCTTTGTGGGTGGCTGGGGACTACACTGTATTTAAGAACCAGCCTGCATCACCTTCTGAGAAGTAAGGCCTTGATTGCTCGTCCATTGCCACCGTAATAGAGAATCTTTCCTGGGGTCCTCTGTGCCTCTCCTCTACCATATAGAGAGCAGATGTACAGATCCCCCTCCAGTCTTTACAGTTACACCACCCCAAATAACCTGAGATGCCACAGGGGACAGGATCCATGACGAATTTAGGGCCCCTGGATGATTGCTGAGGCTGGAAGCCGCTCTTCTTCGTCACAGTACCTTTGGTGCCTTGACAGGCGAAGTGGTTCAGTTTCTTGGCTTCACTCGACAGGACCCCTGAAGAATAGACCCCCATTGGTAAGAAGGAGTTGCTGGGATGCTGAGGCCATGAGAAAAGGCGGAACCAGAAAGTGTCAGAAAATCAGCACAATCAGTCTTTGCAGTGGTCTCCTTTGGCTGGTCGTTACTCCGGCTGTGGATGTCCCACTAAGGTGAACTTTCTGTGGACTCCGAAAAGGCCTTGCTGAAGAAGATAAGTCTTCTGCAGACCTTGGATGCCTTTCATTGGTGACAGAAGTAGGTGTTGGGTTTCAGGATTTCACGGTTTATCGCCTTTGGGATCTTTGGTGCTATAGCCGCAGCACTGACCTCTGGATGGCTTCTGGTGACCTGGGCTCGACCACTGGACTGGATGTCATATGTGAAATCAGTGATGCCATGTGTGCTGTCATCAGCGTTCTTACAGGCTGCGCAATAGGGGCATCATATGTAATCTGGCGTAGCTTCCAGCACCTGTTTAATTTCAGGGGTTTGGTGGCATTAAACCAGCAACTTAATGTGACTTCAACCAAAGTTATTTCTCCAAATTTCAAGGGTTTTATTGCATCAGATTGTTTCACCTTAACCCTGCTTCAACTGAATTTGAAGGGTTTTGTTATCCTATATCTTCCATGTACTTGTAATTCTACAAACGGTGATAAATGAAAACTCTTACCTTCTGTAGTCAACTACTCACCCTTCTGAACAACTGTGATACCGACTGATACGGAAGTATCTTTACATTGTAAAGACAAAAAATAAGAAAAGAGTGCAGCAATAATTGAACAACACAGGCAACCAATAGAAAATATAAGTACAGGTCGTAAATACAATATTTCAGGAGATAATCACTTGCAATTCCAACAATAAACCCTTGGGTGGCGTACTGCATGTATCACTTTTTTGTTCTCAATGCATCTACATTCAGCGATACATCCCAATTTTGTGATTTGATTCAAGTATGTTCAAAACCGGCAACAAGTAACATTGGACACATGGGTACTGGAAGCATTAACCCACAGACATCTACCGGAAGCTTCCCCCTGAAATTCCTCAAGTCATTGCACATCTGCAAACGTAAAAGTATTAATAAAAGAGGTAAAACACATGTTATCTAAGAGTGTCATAGAGAAAGTACCAAGGCAATACAGAGGATGAGGGGGCTATTCCCAATACTTTGTTGTGCGAAAACCAGACAGCAAATGTCACCCTATTTTCTATCTGTGCAAGCTAAACAAGTTCATAAAGAAGCAAAGGTTTACCATGGTGACTTAACAGCAGGTAATAAAGGCGTCCCTAAAATTCCAGGACGGATACTTCCATATACCAATTCACCCAAGACACAGGAAGTAGCTCCCTTTCATGGTCAAGGTGACATTACCAACTTCTAGTGTTGCCGTTCGATCTGAAATTAGCCCCGGAACGTTTATGAAGTGTCTCACACCAGTAGCCACAAGCCTGCGAACGGAGGCCCACCACGCCTATCCCTATTTAGACAACTGGCCTTTGAAGGCTCCATCAATGGCTGGGGCACAAGAATCCACGCTGCAGCGGCTCCAAGACCTCAGCTTCTCGATAAATTACAATACATCCTCACTTCTGCCATCCAAGAAATTGTTTTTTCTTAGGGCAGAATTTTCGACGGGAGAGCTGAGAGTGAAACCGTCAGCAGACAGGGTGAACACGCTCATCTCTCTGATCTCCACCTTCAAGCTGGGGAAATGGCAGACAGTGTGCGACTGCAAGCGTCTACTGGGAACCACAGTATCATGCATTCTGCTGATACCCAATTACAGACTCCACATGAGGCCCCTACAGGAATGTATTGCATCCAATTGGTCCTAGATTTCAGGAACATTGGGAGAGAAGATACAGATCACTTCCCAACTGTCGCAAAATCTCCAGGGGTGGGTCAAAAGATCCAACATTATAAAAGGAAATCCCTTTCAGGACCCAAAGCACAACAAAACACTCATCACTGATGTGTCCATGTTGGGCTGGGAGGCCCACGTCGACCAACTCTATGCCGGGGGGATATGGATAGCTGAGGGGACGACTCTCCACATCAGTGTGCCAGAACTGAGGACGATGAGATGGGCGCTAAAATCCTTCCTACCGCTACTGAAGGGGCACATGGTCAGGATCCTGGCAGACAATACTACAACAATGTATTGTCTCAGCAAGCAGGGGGGCACGATATCCACGACTCTGTCCCTAGAGGCACAGTGGGTGTGGCACTGGGCAATCCCCAATGACATTTCTCTGCAGGCCTTCCATCTCCACAAAGTCCAGAACCAGGTGGCGGACAGACTCAAGCCCATGAGTGGGAACTCAACAACAGCCAGCTGCGGCTGCTGTTTCAGAAGTGTGGTCACCCATCTGCAGACCTTTTTGACAGCAGCTACAACAATAAATGTACACGATTTGCCAACAGGTCCCCGCTACGGGGGTCGATGGGTGATGCATTCTCCTTCCCTTGGGCGAAACTGTTTGCCTATGCATTTCCTCAAATCCTGGTCATACGTCTATCAATACAAATGATCAGGGCGCCTCCTTGCTGAGTGACCTTCATCATGCTGAACTGGCCATGTTTGGTCCTCGGACCTGCTTCAACTCTTGGCGGACCAACCAACAAAACTGCGCTATCCTCCGAACATCACATCACAAGACCATGGAAAAATCTTGCACCATGACCCGCAGTTCCTAAAGTTGACAGCGTGGCTCCTGATTTTGCAGAATTTGGCCGACAAACAATTCTGCAGAACTGTAAAGATATTTTGTTGGCGTGTAGGGCTCCTTCCACTAATAAGTCGTATAACCTCAAGTGGAAGATGTTCTGTGCATGGTTTATGAAACAAGGGGTCCTGCCACTCCAGGTACAACCTGAACAAATGTTGCTGTATCTCTTCTAACTAGCTAAACAAGGTCTGGCTCATGCATCCATACAGGTCTACCTGGCGGCGATCTTGAGATACACCAGAAAGAGGAAAGGCATGCCATTATACAGCAATAGAGTGGCTAAACACTTTCTCAAGGGTCTTTTCAGCATTTTTCCACCAACACATAGGACCCTACCAGACTGGATCCTCAATACGGTCTTAGCGGGTGTCATGAATCCTTTCGAGCCACTTGCCACTACCCAACTCAAGTACCTCTCATGGAAGGTGGCATTCTTGGTGGCCTTCACATCAGCTAGAAGAGTGTCAGAAAGTCAAGCTCTAGTCGTAAACGAGCTGTATCTGCGCTTTTGGAAGGATAACGTTCTGCTAATAAACAATCTGCATTTCATTCCCAAGGTGGCAATTGACTTTCATAAGAATGATACCATTGCTTTACTGATCTTCTATTCCAAAGGCTACTTCTTCTGTGGAGGTAGCTCTGCACTCTCTGGATGTAAAAAGAGCCATTAAATACTACATCAGCAGGACCAAGTCCTTTAGGAACTCAATGCAACTGTTCCTGGCATATGGTTCCACTTACAAAGGGAAAGCTTTGTCCAACCAGTGCATTTCTAGATGGATTTCTTCGATAATATCCGTCTGCCATTTGTCAGCGGGGAAATTGTTAGCCTCGCCACACCATGCTCATTCCCCAAGGGCCACGGCACTCTCAGCGGCGTGTTCGGTGGGTGTCTCCATCACAGACATTTGCCCAGCAACTACATGGTCGATGTCACATATGTTTATAAGGCACTACTACTTGGAGAAACAGCACGAAGCACCACATTACTTTGAATTCAAGCAGACGTCCAAGGCCAAATGATAATGATGTGTTATTATTTAGCGCTTACCCTTAAGCGCTTTATATAGAACAAATATACATACAAAAACACCCAACCTGTGTTGGTACTTATTTATCGACCTCAGAAGGATGAAAGGCTGAGTTGAGGTGTTTAAGAACAGACTAAATCAGTGACTCACATCCTGTGCTTGAAATAAACCTTAATGAGTCTAGCAATTATTGTATAGAATTCCAGAAAGACAAATGAATTGTTATTCCTATTACTTCTTATTTAGGGTCACTGCTCAAAGTGTTACACTTGTGGAACCCTCTATTTTTGCTAAGAGGCCTGAACAAGAAAGGCAGCCACTCCAGAAACAAAGAGCCACATGGCGCTGGCTACAGCCCAGGAGTTTACATTAAAAAAAAAGAAAAAAACATTGTAACATTTTTTTCGGGGTAGCACGGGAGACCTCATGGGTCGCAGGTGCGACCCCTGGCTTCCCCAAATGATGTCCCTGAAGGTAGGCATTTTCCCTTTTACAGCCACTGATACTACATACTGCTACGAAGTCTATTCACAGCATGTGAATCTATGAAAGATCCAATGCTGAACTCATGTTCTCCAGCATCGGTATCTTTCATAGATTTGCATGCGCCCTTCTTCCACTCCTACAGGGTAACAGCCTTCTGAATCTGGTCACCATGACAGGTCATAATCTGATGTGCTTTAGGCAAAGTAAACAAAAGGTAACCGAGAATTCACAGTCAGATGCCAGGGAATAGTCACAGAAAGGATACCGGAGAACAGGAGTTACAGGTGAGCAACTTACTCCTTCTATGCACTCAACCATCTAAGATTGTGAAAAATAATAGTATGGTCAGTGGCAGAAAAATCAACTCACTGGAGAGTAGAAAACCTCTAACCCAAAAATATATATTTTTCATTTTAATGTACCATACTGCAAATAATGTAATATTAACTATAATTTATTTCGACAAATTTGCGAATATTTAACACGTGTTAATGCACCACATCTTTCAAAACCGGAAAAAAGTTATATGAAACAATTAAGACAAAAAATGATTTGGAAAATCCTTGAAAAGGGAATAAAAAAACAAAAAGGAATATAACACAAAAAAACAACAGAAAGAAATCAGAACAAGGGGAGAACACACAGGGGAAAAAGGCTTGGGTAGGGAGAAGTGCTGTTTGGACAAAGAGGACAGTCGCAGCTTGCACTGTGACTATCTGAATTTGTCTCCAAAGCAATGAGAAAGTGTAAGGTTTCATGGAATATATATATGTGATTCATACCAATCAGCAGTCAAAATTCATACTGAGCACATGCCCTTAGGCCAATGCATTTGCAGATTTGTTTGCATGCCGAATCGTGTGTCCATTTTATTTTTTTATATTAAGGATTTTTTTAATGTTAAGTGCCAATTTGGTTGTTAATTTGGTTGTTGAATAGATCAGGTGTGGTAAATACTTATTTCTACGAATGTTATATGAATATTCAGACGAATCGTGGTTTGGGAATCAATTGTTGAATGTTTGTGCATTTTTTCACCATTTGTATTGAATTTTTCCAAAAGAGAGTGTAATGATCAATGGTTTTGGTAGTATGTACATGTTCGCTTAACATAAAATAAAGTTATTGGAAGATTAAGATGCAGATTTTATTTCATTCAGTGTATACGTGGTTCTCGAACTGCATTGTTGCTCAATGTACGTTTCCTAGTCTCAGTATCGTCCAAACAATTTGAAACATTATACGTTCTCGATTTTGTTTTGGGTGGGGGACAGAAACAAGGTACACTTCAAAAACATGATTTTATCTGGTTCTTAATTCACATAGTGTCTTCATAGCTCTCCTTTTTTGTTAATTCTCTGTCTCAATACTGAAAGACATAAAATCTAACCAATATATGAAACTCATTCACAAGTAATTGGAGGTAAGTGATTAATGAAAATTGGCCATGTCTCTAAATGTGTATGTAATTCGGTTTTGCTGAGAAAGTATTTTTTGTTATGTATTGAATTTGTGATGCAATAAAGTACTTGGACCTGTAAGAGGGCTGCATGGGTATGAGATCTAGTTTCCTGATGAGTGATTAAAGTGAACATAAAAAACAGAAAGCAAGGATTTCACGTTATGAGTAGTGAAATGTGAATAGTGTTTGATTAATACGGTGCCTATTAATTTTTATAGATACTGTTCATGAATCTAGATCTGCATGTCCCTCTTCCTTGTCTCAGTACATTCGTAGATCTTGATCTGAGTCTTATTTTTGGAATAAAAAGTTCCTATTTATCGGTAGTCCTTAAAAGAGGTTCTGTGTTTATAATGAGTAAGGTATATTTGTACCAACTCACTCTTCCTCGTCACGGTCCCCCACTAACCATGCTTTGCTATTCCTCATCATAGTCTGCAATTATCACACTTCACTCTTCCTAGTCACAGTTCCTAACTGCCCACCTCATTCTTCTTCATCACAGTCCCGAACTACACAACTTTAGTTATGCAAGGATGTCCAGAGCTCTGGAGATAGAAAGATGCAGGTTAGAGAGGGCTGTGTCAGAGTGTGAGTCAGCCGCAGGAGTAGGAGCAGCAGAGAAAGTAGAGGCAAAGGCATCCACTGACAAACGCTTCATGGGCCGAATGACCGAGAAGGTTGGATGCAGTGCTGGGGCTGGCTTTGCCTGAGGGACAGAGAGTTTCAGGTGAGAGGAAAGCAGAAAGTGGTCAGTCCAAGAGAGAGGACTGGTGAGAGGGTTAGAGAGGGGGATGTCTGAGGAGATGAGTACATCCAAGGTGTGTCTGGCAGAGTATGTCGTACCAGTGGGTAGAATGGAATGAGAGAGAGTGTCGCAGAGGTTGCAGAAGAGCCCAGAAAAGGCATTAGAAGTTTCCAGGTGGATGTTGAGGTCTCAGAGGAAGAGAAGTGGAGAGGTAGAGGCAAGAATAGAGGAGGAGAGGTCATCCCACTCTGAGAGGAAGAGGGCAACCTAGCCAGGAGGCCTGTAGATGGTGGCCACAGTCAGAGAGAGGCCAGGAGAGATAGAGAGCCTGCAGACCAGGCATTCAAAGGAAGAGTAAGCCTGCATAGGAAGGACAGAAGCAGGGAGCCACTATCGAAAGATCAGAGCTGTTCCACCTCCAGGTCAGTTGATTCTGGGCTCAGAGAGGATCTTGTAGCCATCAGTGTGGAGAGTGTCAAAACTCGAGACAGAGCTGGGCATGAACCATGTTTCGGTGAGAGTGAGGACATCCAGGTCAAGTTCTTCGAGGAGGTAGCAGATGTTAGAGAAGTGTTTGGCAGCAGAGGGAGTGTTGAGAGTAGCAACGTGGAGCAGGTTGCCACATTTAAAAGTCTTCTCGGGTGGGGTACAGACTAGAGGTACACCCAGTGGAAGTGGTAGAGGGGCTTGAGAGTGGGAAGAGGTGGTAACAGGAGGCAGGCTACTAGCCTGAGAGGTGCTAGTTGGAGTAGCAGGAGACGAAAGGAAGTTGATAAGCCACGGGAGACGCCTATCGAAAAGGAGGAGATTGGGCTGAGGGCCTTGGACCAGGATGGAGCCATTCACATAGACATTAATGATGGTCTTGGAGGAGTGGAAGATGGCCAAGAGGACCGCCCACTGAGTGCCACCATTAATGGGAGATGAAGAGATAGGAGAGAGAACCAAGACCATATGAGGAGTCTATAGATCTGGTGAGGAACAACAAAGAGGATGTCGTGGGAGTCTGTCTGGAGGAAGCACTGATGTAAGTATCAGCGATAGGGAGGCCTGGGTTGGAGACCAGGATGTTCCTCTTGAACTTCTTCCTTCCAGATTTAGTGAGAGGTATACGATAGGAGATAGAGTAGCAGTTAGAGAAGATGGGAGAGAGGGAAAGCACCATAGAGGGTGTGAGGAGGAAATTGGAGCAGGAGGGAGCGAAGTAGAGAAGGAGAGACACAGCCCAGCGCCGCACAAAGCAGGAAGTGCAGAGGAGAGGTGGGGGTCACACAGTAGGGAACACACAGGAGCAGAGACAGGAGACACATAACCGTACAATGGTACCCCCAGCAGGGGTGGGGACCTAGAAAGTGGGGGAAAGCCTAATGGGACACAGTTCACAGTACAACAGTAACCACAATGCAAAACCACCCAGATTCAACTTTCATAAAAAAGGGGAAATAGACCTAGTTATAAACACAGCAGCAGTGCAAATGTGACATTCCAGAGGAAATGTGAGGGGTGGCTAAACAAAACAATTAACTGGGGGGGCAGTGTTGAGCAGCCAGGAAGATGGCCGCTTGATCTGGGAGCTCCGGCCCCACGGAATCCTGTTCTTTTAAAAAGTCCTGTATTAATCCATTGTTTAGGCATAGTAAAGATCACAAAGTGCTGCAAACTGGTTGTGGACTTTGGGGTTCTGTTCCTGTGCCGATCCGCTATTTTAGGGCGGTGCAGTGCTTCGCCGAGAACCGGCTGTAGAGCGGAGGAGTGAGACCCGTGATGCGCACTTCGGAGCACTGCAAGCCTGACCTGCGAGCTCTCTTGGTGAGGGCTGCCTGGAGTGGCCGGCGTTGTGAACGGTGAGCTGTATGGGCCCCGACCCGCCTTTTGCATCGCTCCTGCACTAACGGTGGCACCGGCGCTGGTGTGGACCATATGCCCTCGACACCCTCCATCATATGTGGCTGCCGCCGTCTGGGAGGAGTAGGCCTTCTGAGTGACAGACACAATGTAGCAGCATCCTTCGGAGAGACACCCGGATGCGACCTGCGAGGGAGTGCCCGGCGCTGGACGAACATCCCTCCTGTCACCTGACGGTGTTTCAGGCTGTAGGGGGCCGCCCTGATCATTGATGCAGCACATTGTTTGCGGCCTGGGATTGTGGAGGGCTCCTGCATCTCCTGCGACAGGCTGAACACTGTCTCCCAACCTGGTGCGTTCGCCCTAATTGACACTGGAACACTCAGTGCAGCGATATTGTATTTGTACACTTTTACTGGTGCTTGTGAGACTTGACGCTGTGGAAATCTCCTGGCTGGACACCGCCTCCTTACTCACTTTAGAACTGTGGTGGAGCAGTCACATTGTGCCTGGGGATACATGACTTCAGGCCTCCACTGAGCTCCGCATGCCCGGAGGTGCACACCAGCGACCACTGGGTTTCCCCCCCTGGGCCTGCTCATCGCTTGTGCGGTACTGTGGGTCTTTGGCGCGGCGCCTGCCGACCTCCTGAGCGCCAGTGACAGCGGACAGTCGCACTGAGGCGGCGCTGCTGACGGTGAGTGCTGTATGTCCCTGAACCTTGTAGAAGCCCGAAAGCTTTTGTCCCGCAGTAAGCGCCTGCCACCATTCAGGTTGTGGCAGCCACGTAATGCCACCTGACATCCTTAATAGCCCTGCAGCGAAGAGCCTGGGTGTGACTGTGGGCAATACATAGTGGCCTGGACGGACTTCCTGCTTGGTACCCTGCAGGGCCCCTGACTGGTTAGGGCCATCTTTTGAAGTCCCTGCGACTCCTTGGTTGCGGCCTGCTTTATGGCTGGACCCTTGCAACACCTGTGATAGGCGGGGTGCTGCCATATAGGTCGTAGAGCTCATCCTTCTGTTTCCTTGTGTGAGTTGGGAAGCCACAATAATAGGGAGCACTGATACCGATACCTGCGCTGTGGGGCGCTGCAGTCTGCTCCTGATTTGACCCCTCAACGCTGCCCCAGGTGATCCTCTCTGTGATCCTCATTGACTGTGAGGGGGCCAGCTTGTTAGGCCTGAGTTGGGGCCGTTACTCTGGTGGCCACTGGGCTTCTCCTTCGTCCTCATATCACCCATTCGGGTTTGGAGGTCTCTGTCTCAGCTTTGGCCCAGCCTCCTTTTTGCCCTTGACACAGGACTGCTGCTTATTCAGTATCGAAGCATAACATCGAACTACTCTCAGTAAAGTCGCAACTGGTGATATGCTTGAGAAGCCATTAAGGTGACCTCTCAATGGGGATAACTGCGGCATCATCCGTTTACTTCCAATACTTTTTCCAACAGAACCAAGATCTTACTAAATGCGCCCATCATATCTTATCATATCCAATTACATTACTTCCAAGTTCAACCTGCAATTTCTCTATCAATTAATTAGGGATACCATTCCTTTTTAGTTTTCTAGTATTTTGTCTAAAAAGTTTATTCCAGCACACACCCAAGATGTTTTTTCACCTACAAGCTATAGTCTCCACCATTCATCAATGGTCAATGAGTTCATACTATTAAAGTACTTTCCCAAGTATAGTGTCCTCTGTGCTGTTAAACCTGTGGTTGTTGTAGGTCATGTTTATCATTAGATCGAATTTTTCTTATGACGGGTGCCTTAGTACATTTTTCTGCAAGATAATTGGGAGCAGTACCAGCTAGGCATTTAAAAACTATAACAGAGCTTTTGAATGTAATCATCTGTTGGACTGGCAGCCAGTGGAGTTTTCTTCTGGCTGCTGATATTTTTTCCCGTTGGCTCAGTCCAAGAACTGCCCTAACCGCACCATTTTGTATGGTCTGCAATTTTGTAATATTACTTTTTGATGTACCCATCAGAAGACTATTGCAATAGTCTAATTTTGAGTTAATTATCGCTCCCGCCATCAGAGCTAGATTTTATTCAGTAAGGTATTGTCGGATTTGCCATATTAGGTTTGTGTAAAAAGCACATGTTGATTTTAAATAAGACATGTCTCTTATAAGAGAGGTGCGAATCCATGAAAACACACCGGGTTTTAACATGCTCCGATACTTCAATGAAGCTATTATTAATCTTACATTTTTTGTATTGTTTGTTTAATTTTCCTATTTTCGGAGGAGTGGCAAGTATCAGCAGTTCGGTCATCGCCTCGTTGAGCGCAAGAGAGTTATTTGCCATCAATTTTTTGGGTAGCATTAAATACATATTCACTCTTTGTGCATCCTTTTCTTAGGAACCTGACAGTTCAAAAACCAACTGGGTGTCGTCAGCGTAGTTCGTGAACTGGACACCCAGATTAAGAAGCATGTCACACAATAGTTTATAAAAGATGTTAAAAAGCAGCGGGGACAAACACAGGGAAGAAAGGTTTCCCTTTACCACTGCCGCCATCCATGGACCTAAAAATGATGTGAATCATTTTGTTGCAAGTGGATAGCATCTACCAGTTGTTCTCGATCTCTCGGCCAGGAGATCAATAAGATCAAATGCCGGGGAGAGGTCGAGTAGCATGAGTAGGGCGGTATTTCCTTGTTCTATAATAGTAGCAATGTTAGCCTGGAGATCCAAAAGAGCGGTCTCCGTTCCGTGTTTGGCCCTAAAGCCGGATTGCTCATTAGCCAGTAATTCATTCAGGTGTACAAACCTTTGATACTGGAGGCAATCCTATCAATAATTTTGAGCAAAAAAGGTGCGTTTGTTATAGGTCTAAAGTTGCCAGGTATCAAGGGGTCCAGGTTCTCCTTTTTAATAAGAGGAGTGATCCAAGCTTCCTTAAGGTCTACTGGAACATATGCTTCTTCAAATGATTGGTTCACAAATCTGGCGTTGAGAATAAAGGTAAGTGAGAGAGATAAGGGGGAGTGGTTGGTCCTTTGAAATGCTGGTGTCAGGGGGCTGGGGGCGTTGGGTTGAGATGGTGGTGGAGGGGGTTCCCCCATGAAGTTCTTGTGGGGGTGTGTGGAAAGTACAGGCGGGTGGTGTGTATGTGGAAAGAGTGTTCATGATGTGTGAGTTTTGGCCAAGAGTCTGGTGTGGTGGGGGATGTGGGAGTGTGTGTAAAGGGGTTTCAGGTGAGATTCCAGAGGTGGGTGGGTGTTCTGGGGGGTGTGCAAGTTGGTGAAGAGTTTTAATGAGGGCGGTGGTTGGAGATTGGGGTTGTAATGAGGGCAGCAGAGTGAGATTTGGGGAGACGTTGGGTTGCTCAATTCCCTGGGAATGTTGGGTTTGCTGCAGCGGCTAAGTATAAGCGCATCTGTCAAATAGGGACTTTATTGAGTTGGAGTTGTGTGTGTAATGGGTGCGAGTATGGATGCAGGTAGGGAGAGGCCTGCAGGGATGCAATGGTATGGGTGTTGCAGGTTCTATGTTGGTGGAGTGCTTGAGTGCCGGTGGTGTGTGCGAGAGAGTTGGCGGTTCAACTGGAGAGGGGGTGTTAGCAAGGGTGTTGGCAAGGCTAATCGGATGACACTTAGGGATGGGAAAGCTGAGGCGCACGTGGGTCTGGAGGGCATGGGAGTGAGAGAGGGCAGTGTTAGGTAAGATTCCTCTTTACTGCAATTTCATTGCATTTCTATGGACCCCCAAACTTGTTGGTTTTATTTTTGTATTTGACCTGTTCCTTTTACAGTGCGGTCACTGGTTTTTGCTCATCTGTAATGGGGAAACGGACATGTCCTTAAGGCTGTCAGTACTGGGAAACATAGATTCCCTTAGTCTTGTTACTTTGTTATTACTTTTGGCACCTTTGTAACTTTTAGCATTGTACAATGCATCTTACAATCCAGTACAATGGGGTACACTTTTTGTTTTCCCTAAACTAACACTCGGAGGATGATTGTTGGTTACTCTAGGTGTGCTAAATGGACAAGCTGGTGGCAGCAGTGACTTTTCACAATTTTTTGGTGTACTTTGTTTTAGCCTTCCAGCGTTTTCCGCGTTTGACTACTTACTGTGCCTAGTGTCCAAACATGGCCAGGCCACATGGTTTTTCGCTTGTCCTTTTTCCTTCTTGTCTTTTAGCTTTCTTCCTGGCATGTGAGGCCAGGAAAATCCTTATATGGACGTGAAAGCAGAGGCTTTTTGTGGGCTACTGGAGGGCTTTGTGGTTTGCTGCCAGGAAGTAGGCTGGGACTGTCTGGTCCCATTCCACAAACTGGTTTCAGTGTGTCCGAGTGGTATGAATGAGTTTTGCCACCAGTGGTCCTGATTCGACCACTGCTGGGGTGTGTGTATAGGCCAAATCTATCATTGGCTAGTGGGAGTTTCTGCTCTTACCTTGTTTTTGGGATAAGAAGAGGACCCCTGCACCCACTCTAGAGAGATCTTGGAAGAAACGGAAGGAGTCAAGAATCCTGTCCAGCTGCACGACTTGCGAGGAGACCATGGGCCTGTCTGAAAGAGTCCTGGCGACCAACTTCTGCTGCTGTCCTGGTAGAGCCCTGTCCTGTGGAAGATCTCCAGCAGTCCTGCGAGGGAGCTGCGACCCTTGGAGTGGAGGGAATATCCATTCTCGACGTCATCTCAGAGTCCTCCGAAGAAGAGCCTTCGGCAGTGCCCCTCGACCACCCAGTGACTTACCAGCTCTGAGTTTGGGCTACCGTGATGCAGACGTCACCGTTTTGAATTGAGTCCTGGAACTTGGGGCATCCCGAGCTTGTGCAACAAGACTTAACTCTGCAGAATTATGTGGTCCTGGCATCAAGGATACCACAGATAGGAGGGAAGCCTGACTGTGGCAAGTGAATACCTTTGCATCGCAGTGCATCGGTGACCACTGTCTGAAACTGCTTACCTGAATCCAGTCCTGTCCTTGGATGGGCCCTGCATCGGATCTGCTGCAATTTTCAACTGAGAGACCTTGCACCAGCAATAGTCACCAACTGGAGAACTGCTCAAACCTGCAACCTCTGGAAATTAAGGCCTGAGGCTGATGGTGGGAAAAGCAACCTTGGACCTTCAATCGACCTGCCAAATCCTGCAATGATTTGGAGTTGTGCGGGGTGTGAGTTGTAGCAATACTTACCTATACCCCTAACTCCCTTTTGAAAGTTTTGGTAACTTTAAGGAACTTTTGTCTTACTTTGACTTTGTCATTGCTTGTTCACAAAAGCACTCCGAAGGTTGGGAACACATTTGTTAGTCGGATTAACTTGTACCCTTTCCATTGGAACTGGTCACTGGGCCCCAGAGACGCTACCTTAATTTTTTCCAGCTTCACAAACTGTATGGAACTTTGCTGAACTTTTGGGCACCAGGCCCCACACATTTTATGGATGGACTTCTGAAGTTTGGATTGAATCTCTGTGGACAAGTAGTGCAAATACTAATCCGTACCTTTCTTTTCAGGGGTTTTATATGTATTTTGCCCTACACCAGTAATTATATATATGTAACAAATGTTTAGTATTGAGTGATAATATGACATGTTTGTAGTAATTTTTCACTGTGTGTTTTGGCCATAAGTAAAGAAGTATTTGTATAGCTGTTTGTCTAAGTGAGTACCTTGTTTGCTTCACTGTGTGTACTCATTGTGGAACCTTTACAAGCTCACCGCCTCTTGAGACTTAGCTTAGACCACTTGCCTTGCTACTTTGAACTGGTTTGGCTACAGCTTCCAGAATTGTCCCTGTCACAATACTAGGTTTGTCTTCTATACATCTGTCCAACAGGCCAGAGTATAGAAAATCAGTCCTAACAGACAGTGTGGGTGGATAGAGATGGGTGGATAAAGCGGGGTGGATCGGTTGGAGATGATAGGTGTGATGGGGATTGTTTCCCCAGAGTGCAGTGTGGGGGAGCTGAGGGGGTTTGCTTTTGGGTGGCGGCAGAGGGTTGTGTTTCTCTGGCAGGGTCTGTAGGGAAGATGAGGGTGGGCATGCAGGGGCAGGGGATTGCCCAGTGCTCTGGTGTGCCCGATAGCTCCTCTGGTCTGTGAATTGGTTGGTGGGGTCGGGGTCGGTGTGCAGTTTGGAGGGAGTGCAATATAACGTTATACTCAAATTTACATCAAGCTGCGAATAACAGGCTAAATTCAAGTTTCAGTTAGATCCATTACAAGGCTATACTCAACTTAAAAGCTAGATGTGATACAAGGCTATACTCAAATGTACAGCTAGATGCAAATAACAGACTACACCCAGGTTTCAGCTGGATCCAATACAAGGATATACTATAATTAACAGCTAGATGCAATACAAGACTAAACTTAAATTAACAGCTAGATGCAAATAGCAGGCTGCAGTCAAGTTTCAGTTAAATGCAATACCAGGCTATTCTCACATGTCCAGCTAGATGTAAATAACAGGCTTCACTCAAGTTTCAGTTAGATGCAGTACAAGGCTTTACTCAAATATACAGCTAGATGTAAATAGGCTATATTTACATAATCAACTGTAAAATGCAGACGTGAAGAAGCAAAAGCAAAGTGATGTGCACACAGTATCTGAATTATACGTACAGTAGCAGGGAAGTGTACAGGAGCTACAAACTGAACCTAGGCCATGCAGGTAGATGAATGATATTTATCTTATCAGTGAAGGTAGGTTGGATCGCCTGGCGTTGGCTCTCATGGACAGAGCTGTCCTAGGGAGCTGCCCTTTTCCTCTGGCCCTTTGCCGGCTACCCGGGCAAGGCTGCCTCGGGGTGTCCCAAGAAGTAGGGCACTTCTGGTCACATGTCCTCACATATCCATCACTACAACACCAATCACATGGCTATGGGCAGGCGAGGGGGAGGCGGGTCAGGCAGAGAATTGTCTGGGGAAAGGAAATGGAGCCTACAGAGACACGGAGCAAAGAAATGCACACCTCAAAGTTGCAGAAATGAAATGGCTGCTGCTTCACCAGTAGCTGTTACCTGGAGGTTGGCAGGCAGCCAAATGGGCTGATTATCGCATCGGCACAGAGAAAAGCAGTCTCCAAAGTACACATGCATTTCTGGTCACATGTCCCTCACTAAAACACCAATCACACAGCTATGGGTGGGCAGGGGGTGGGTGAGGCGGATCAAGGAGAGAAATGGCTGGGAGGAAGTAAATTGAGGCTACTGAGGCATGAAGCAAACAAATGCACAACAACTCAATGGCTGCTGCTTCACCAGTAGGTGTTACCTGGAGAAGGCAGGAGACCAAATCGGTCGATTACTGTGTCAGCATGGACAAAGACACAAACGCTGATGCACACAGTCACTTCTACATGTCCCTCACTAAAACACCAATCACACGGCTATTGGTGGGGACGGTAAGGGGGAGGTGGTTCAGGTTCAGGGAGAGAACTGGCTGGGGAAAAGAAATGGAGGCTACGGAAGCACAGAGCAAACAAATGCACAACTCGAAGATGCAGAAATTAAATTGCTGCTGCTTCACCAGTAGGTGTTACTTGGTGCTGGGCAAAGCTCCAGGTAACTGAAAAGGTTAACAGATAAAGAACCTAACATTGCCTTACTTTTAGAGGGCAGGTGGGGTGATCGATCTGTGCTCTGAGGAACCACAAATGGAAATAATTCCCCAGGTCCAGAAAAGGAAATCCTGAGTACACACCACTTTTATCATAGCACTGCAGCCCCCACCAGCCACCACATCGGTCCTTTCCTACCACACCCATTTTCCCAAAGCCCTCCCCCAAAATGTGTTATCAATGGCAACAAGGACCATGGTTCTTAGTCAACAAGATGGTAATGCACCCAAAACCAGAGCAAAAAGCAAAGAAGTTTTATCTACGCTGCTGTATGTTGGGAGCTTTTGATCTGTCGCACAAGTTTTCTATATATCACCTTGTTGATTGTTCCAAATGATTAAATAACAGCAATGTAGCTCTTGAAGAGACACATGGCTCCATAGAAGAGATTGTTCTCAGTTAACATGAACTGTTTTTCAAACTTGGCCATTAATTGATTGGCCAAACTGGGTGTGACTGCAGTTCCCATCGCAATACCTTTTTATTTGCATGAAAAAAACACTAACTACTCTCATTGCTTCGACCTCAGGTATATTGGTATGTTATGCTTCAATGTCAAAAGACACTAGCAAATCTTATTTGTGGTCAAATTGCATTAATTTCACTAGGTTGATAACAGCCCGAGAATCTGCTCAAAACAACTTACCAATCAGCCAATACCGTTATTGTGTAGGAATGGACATCATATTTGGGATGCAACTTCTCCTTAAAATGAATGAGCCGTAATCCCAAATTTCCATTTCACTATGTAATTCTAAAGCTGGATGTTAATTCTAATTATATATTCATCGAGTAATGCACCTTTCTTTTTCTGAACATTCGCTCACGTACTTGCAGTGGCACAGGTCTAACATGGATGCAGTCTATTGCATCAACAATGTTAGGGAATCAGGCTATTCATTAGCTAGAATCTACTCTTATTACATTGTTAAGAAGTAGTAAAAGATGGCTGAGTATTCCTGAGGTCCTAGCTGGGATTCCGAGTATTCCTGAGGTCCTAGCTGGGATTCCTTGGGGGAGGAAATGCAGTGCATATTGTAATATTATATTCTGAGTCAGAACTTACTATGTTATGTCATTTCAGCTTTAGCCAAGCTTGGGGAATGATGGTTGAGCGATATCTCAAGCTGTGCAGCCATTAGACAAGTACATAGTGAAATACATTGAAATATATTCAGGCAATGAGAACAAAGGTTCGAATGGATTGTGTCCTCCCACTTATTCCTCATCTTAGATATATCTTACCTTCAGCTTTGCTGCTTCGGAAATTTTTTCTCTCTACACCAGAGGGCGCTCCACTCGAGGCTGCGGCGTCAATGTCCCTTGGTGACATCTGTTGAGCGCCGATGTCATCCGCTGTATAAATGCCTCGAGCGCCCCGTTGACCTCAGTTCCGTTTTTCTGTTAGCTTTGCATTCGGATCGAGAAAACGGCGCTTCAGTTTGTACGATAATGTCGTCTTCATCTAATCCTTCCACACCGAAGACTGGATTCAAGAAATGTGAGAAATGTGGGAGAAAGATGTCGCTAACTGATCCCCATCGGAATTGCCTCTGGTGCCTCGGTTCCGACCACCGTATAGATGAGTGCGGTTCCTGTCAGTCGATGACCCATTAGGCCGTAAAAGAATGAAGAGATAACCTGGCGGTGGGGGAGGAATCCTCGAGAAAAGACTTGGCTGAATCTTCAGCAAAACGTCACAAAAAATATAGGTCGAGGAGTAGATCTAGGAAGTCCTCTTCTTCTTCCTCCAAAAAGGCGAAGAAAAGATGACACCGGTCTCACTCTTCCTCAACGTTGTCTTAGGAAATCATAACATGTCCGTCGAGACATGACTCCGCAAGAAAGTGGGAGGCTTTCAGAGCATCTATGTTAAACATTTTGAGAATGCAGCCTCAAAAAAAGTCTAACGAAAACCATGCCCCTGCTCACAAAAAAAGTGACAGGGGAAGATCTAAGATGGGAAAATCCGACAAAAAATCGTTGAGGGTGTCGTTCAGGGAATCTTCCCAGACACCTCATAGAAAAAGCCTACTGGTGCATAAATCTGAGGTAGAATGGCGTCAGACTCTCATACGCCATCAAAGTCCTCATCTAAAATGTCCTCGAGGCCTCTATCGAAGGCGGTCGAGCACAAGGTGTCAATGACCCAACCCAAAAAGGTTACGTCGAGTGCTCAGTCGACGGTGTCGAACGCTCCTTCGACGGTGTCGATGGTCTCGACAACTCCTTCGACGGGGTCGATGATTCCTTTGAAGGTTTCGAAAATTACCTCGTCAAATTCAAGAGTAATGACTACAACATCAACGCTTTTGTCGACGTCTTTGTTCGCTCCAATGACAAAATTGACACCAATGTCAAAGTCTATGCCACCTGAAAAGGTGTTTCATCCAGAAAATAGACATGATTTTTTTAGAACCATATATGAAGGAGATTTATCAGCAGAAGAAGAGGTTTCACCTGCTGGTGTTAAATTTGGTACAAAACAAGTCCCTGAGGAGTTAATTGACCCTCAATCTAAGATGCAAGACTTACATGAGTGCTTGCAGTCAGCAAGTGGTCCGGATACATCTCCAGAATATGAATTTGAAAAGCCTGACCCAGCTGAACATGCTGATGTGGTGAAGAGGGAAAATGGGACGGTCCCTTCCCCTGACCAACGTACAAACTATGGCCGATGACTTCACGACCCTAGCACCCTCAGCGGGAAGAGTTTGCACCACTGTCCACTGCCCCAGATGTCAATATCCACCGTGACCCTGCTCCACCTGCAAATCCTGGCCGCTTCCCACCCAGAACACGAGGTGGGAACCACAATGGAGCTGAAACCGATCACATGGACCAGCTCGACTAAACGTCACAAACCTATGCCTGCCATCGTTAGAGATGACATGACGACATAGCTACAACGGACAGAAACACATGTGCTGCCGTGCACCTGATCAGACACACACCAACCCACACGAAGAACACGCTCAGTGCTACGACTTAGAGGACCCTACACACTCACAGACATGCATCGTTATTATTTTTCATATAGGTCAGCAACCGCATCGCATAAATTCAAGACGCCAGAAGAGTTTGTGTATCTGCTTGCAGACGCTTCATGCAACTGACCCTGAAGACAAGACCCCATAAATGGATCAATGAACAAAGGACCGCACCGCACTCCCACACCCCTTGCCTTATGGACCTTATACCGCCACATATAACCAAGCCAAAGTAGGCCTCAAACCAGAGTCGGCAGACCCGGATCAGCTCACACGGAGCCACACGATGCTGAGCATACAAAACAGCCCCTAAACCGGAGCCACCGCAGCCAAGGTCACAATGTTGCAATCCACACTCTGAGCTCCCCCAGCCAAGGCTACACCTGCCACTGCTGCAGCTACCAGAAGCAGAAATACAAATCAAATCCCCGTAATTCTGCTTCAAACACGGTCTCTCAACACGTGACCAGGCCGCCCTGATACGATGCCAAGCTTCAATGACTGAAGAAGCACTGGTGTCCCAGGTCTGGGACCCAGCTTGCTACAAAAGCGTAACAACCCAGACCCCAGCAGCAATGGGAAAGGAGCGCTCTAATGGCAAGTAACAGGACCTGTCCATTGTCCTTCGCTGACACATAGTCACACATTGTTGCCAACACCAGGTACATTGCGAGCTGGGAACGACGATGGTCCCACGCTTGGGGGCTTGCGGATGGAGCAATCAGGGCATGGGGGCTAACCACTGACGGCACCACAACACAACCAATCACTAACTCTCTTCATGTAACCATTTCCAAGTAGTGATTTTTAGGGACAACCCAAGCGTACCACCTGACATCTTCTCTACCAATAAAACTTTTCACTATACCGTCCTATACTGAACCTACCACTCAGGGAACCAACCCAGAGTGGCGGTAGGTTTGGGGATGAGTTTTCGCAGAGGACGCACATTGTTAGGTCACTCAGCTACAAAAGGGGCCTGCAAGCCTGATTGCAATGAGAAGCTTTTGGAACCTACGCTGCATGAACCTGTCCCTGTCTGTTTCCGTGTAATAAACAGCAGTAACCTATTGCTCTTGTGTGGGCCTCCTACTTCTTTGGGACACATAAGGAGTTAGGGCCTTCCGATAGCTGGAGGTCTGCGGACTCCGGGTACGGCTTTGCCGACCTCCAGAAATTACCCTAACATGTTGGAGGCACTGCTGAGTTTCTGAGATAGATCCCAGCAAGAACGTTTGCGACAATGTGGCCCGTCACCGCAGCCCCCTCCGCCATTGCCCCTTTTGAGGACTGCAGGACCATTGCGGAACTGGGAGGCGACCGGACTGCGCAATCCGGAGATTGGCCGTCGGGAGCCGACTTCAGAAATTTCCTGCCCGCGATTGGCGAGTGTCCACACGTGGTCCAGACCAGGGGAGGCGGCAGCTGATTGGGAGGGGTGTCCGCAGCCGAGCGGCACCGGCAGACGTGAGCCCGATGTGAGTATGGTCCACACAACTAGCAATATCATGTTGTACGGGTGGGGGAGGTATTGTAAATAGGGTGGCGGGTGGTTTTACATTGTCGCATAATTTGGTCTATCAGTGGAGATCGACACGTGAGTTGTAGTAGGGAACGGAGCGGAGGTTGTCCCTTCTTGTGTTGATGAGCTTATTGGGTGGGGTAACGGGTCCCCACTTGTTGAACGGAGTGCCACGCTGATTGGTTTGGATAGCAAACACATGTATGGGGGTGTGGTATTCCTGTGAGTCAGCGTTGAAGTTCAGTGAATAGATGAGGATCCCTATACATTGAGTGTTTTAGCTCAGTGAATAGATGACGTATTCCCGCAGGAGGTAGCTAGAGTCTCTCTCAGATTGCGGAAGATAGTTGGCTGGTTAAGTTCCCCTAGTGAGGGAACGTATCACACGCGAGGCGACGCAGCGAGTGCAGCTTAATTATAATAATAAAGGTGATTAACGGATACTCCACTCAAGGTGTAGTGGGAAGACAGCTTTGGGGATTGCTATTGTGGAAATTGGCGTGCATTACATGTTCAAACTGAGTGTATACGTAATACGTTGTGTTAGTTGGTGACGTCACCCATAGGGCTTACATAGGACATCGCGTTTCTTTTTTAACGAAAAATTAGAGCCGCTGCCAGCAGCTAGGGCAGGGTAAAGGTGAACAGGCAGCCACGCATGGAGAACGCCGGCACATCATTGATAGAAAGGGGTGTGCCGAGCAACGGTGCAACCCATGTGAGTGGGAAGGTACAGACATACGCAGCACAGGCTGTGAGAAAGTAGAGGGAAGGAGGGATCAGGACACTAACACGGGTGTGCTGAGCCGTGGCTACCCCGAGAAGGCAGGGCGGCCCAGGAGCACGCCACGCTGTGTGCGAGGTCGCAGGGGACCTTGCGCGCCATGGGTCGAAGGGGGCCCTAGTTGCTCAGGGAGGTGTGTCGAAGGGCGCAGCCCGGTGCAGGACAACAGATAAGTTGGTATTGAACACTTCAAGAGTATTATAACGCAAATCTTTTCCTCCTATTGACAGCGGAGAGTCGGAAGTCCCCAACTAGGGGCCAGGTAACGGTGGTATATATTTAAAATATGTCATCGTACTATGGGATAGGAACCGACAATGGGTACCACACATTAACAACACTACTTCAACACATTTGTGGAACACTGCCACTGCACAGAGACAAAATAGTAAAATACAGTATTGAATTGACTAAAGGTGCAGACGAAAAGATAAGGATACCGTAGCCGCCCAATGGTAGCTTTAGAATTGAAGCACAACATTCACTGCTAGCATATTTACACAACACATACAAGGGGAAAAAATTGTCAAGCCATTTAGAGGTTTTCGACCTCTGGAGGATATTTCAGGGATATGGCCCAGGGATGATGAGCATGCAGAAGGTAAAGAAAGAGGAGTTGAATGAGGGGCAAGGGTGCAGTACGCCCCAGGCCCCTCCCAGCGATGTAGCGAAGAACGCTGAGGAGAGAGAGGAAGAACGCTCTGGGGGATCACTACCAGAAAGAGTTGTATGCAGGGGGCACGGTAGGTATGAAAGGGGCACAGGTGAACGTTGATGGCGTAAAGAACAGCTCGAGTTAGCAGGTATAGGGCCAGACGAATGGATAGTAGCGCAGGTGCTGTTAAAACTGCAGGGGACGGTGACAGGAAAGGAGGAGGAGGTGATGCAGGCAATAGACAGAGCGGAGTTAGGACAAACGCGGAGGGAGAATGAGGTAAGTAACAGGGAAGAAGGGAACACAACGAAAGAAGAAGAAGCAGAGCTGGAGGGAAAAATAGCCGAATTGAAGAAGACGCAAAGCATACTCACCAAAAAACTTGAGGTAAAGGAGCTGGAGAGACAGGTAGAGCTGGAGAGAGAAAAAGGAGTGAGAATGGAATCAGAACAGCATGAGGAAGAAGAAAGGAAGAGGGCGGAGGCTCGCATACAGAGTATTGCAGAAAGAGCAGCATGTATGGAACAACGGGAGAATAGGAGAAAAGAAGAAGAACGGGAAGAAAGTGACCGAGAAATGACGCTCTGGAAGAAAAAGATTCTGTCAGAAAGCGCACATAAGTACGAGGAGGGAAGAATAATAGAGAGCATATTAGCAAGAGATGGTGGAGAAGCGAGTACCAAGGATAGAGATGCAAGGATGTTGGGCCAGGTGAGTGACGCCATAATGAAAGAACTATGCAGGGCTAGAGCGGAAGTGGAGAGTGAGGGCAAACGGCCAGGTGACCAAGAGCTAAGAGAAAATGACAGAACAACAAGGAGTAAGTTGAACACATGGAGTTGCCAAGCAGCCACAACACCCCAAGTAGGGGGAGATATAGGGGATACACGTAGGTGCACGGACATAGATTTAGAAACAGTAACAGTATGATACCCGCGTCCAAGTGCAAAATTGACATTCTCAGGGGGGGAACAGGAGTGGGGGGACTCGGTAGTGACGAGGAGGAGGAAGAATTATGCGGAGGACAGAGCGATGAAAACAGAGAAGGGCTTAGTAAACTTTACATCACACGTACAGGCATAGGGTAATCATGGGAATGCAGAACACTAGGGGAAGACACAGCGGGACAGGAGGGTGCAAGCACATAGAGGGAAGGGATACTACAAACAGTAACATCATCCACCAAGCACACACCATATGTCAACAGACTCAGAGACCTCCGTGGGCGCAGGAAGGAAGGCTCAGCAATAGCACATAACAAGGGCCAGACATGCCAACGCGGGGACCATAGGAACACAGGGAATGCACAGCATGCAAGTAAAATTACTGAACTTTTTGACGAGTTATCTGACATGGAGGAAGAAACTCAAGACATATATACTTCACAGCATAGACGCACACCAGGGGAAATGACAGAATACACACAGATGCCGCTATTGGAGAGGGGCGGGTCAAGACCGCAATATGTACCATGGAAACATGCAGACAAAGAAAACATTAAGTGTAGATTACCCTCCCTAAGCGGAGGGGCGGGGAAGTGGCTATACGAAATGGAAAAATTTACTGCGGGACACAGGCTAGCGGTTGGGGACGTCAAGGGGCTCTTAATATCAATTTAGGGTCACGCTGCAGATGACATCTGAAAGAGGGCGGGATTCCCGGGGGTGACCATCAGCGACACATCACACGACGGGTCGCCATTTGCAAACTGCAGACACGCGGTATGGCAGGCCTTAAGGGTACAGTACCCCGACACATCAGACATAGGGGCGATTACCTCACGCAAAATGTGTGAGGACGAGGACCCTGTCAATTACATCCAAGAAATTCAGGAGAAATGGTGCTTGGAAACGTGGGAGCCGTGGGACAAAACACTAGCTATATTTTATCACATGCTGATACAGGGACTCCCAGAACCCGTGCAGAGGCAATTGAAAAAATTGGTGGGGATGGAAGCAAAAGCGTGGCCAGAGATACAATTGACAATAGTGCTCCATTGTAGACTATGACAAGAAAAGATGAAACAGAAAAAGGGAAGATAGAAAGGCAGATGAGGCAAAACTGGTTAAAAAAAAGCTGTCGAAAAATGCCCGAGAGGGGGCGCTCATAACGAGCCCCGCCCCACCGGTACCAGCTCTCACACAACAACAACCTACGATACAGCAACAAGTACATCATAATGTCACAACAATTGCCAGCCCCGCCCCCTACACAGCACAACAACAATACGCACAACCCATGGGGGGAGGGTACACGCAAATGGGCAATGGCTCCATGAACAACTACAGAGGTAGATGAGGGTTCAACAGAGGGAGGGGGTTTGGGCCATCAGCACACCAGCCAGGGGGTGGGCTCCTAGGGTATTCCCAATATGGGCAACAGGGTTATTTGGACAGCACAGAGGGTTACCCATGGCAAGCTCGGGAGCCGCCCACGTGCTGGACATGTGGGTTAGTAGGACGCGTATCACGCACATGCAGGGCAAGGTTGGCACAAGCAGGATGGGGCAAGAAAGGACAACAGGGCTACCAAGGGGGACAAAACAACTACCACCAACAAGAAGCGCTACAAGCGGGTCAGATGCAGATAGGACAGCAAGGTGGCATGCCACAACCACAGCTGCAACAGCAACCAAACGTGATGCCCACTACACAGCAGATACCACACCAACCCGCTCAACAACAAGCACAACAACAAATGACATTGGCACAACAACAACACGTCCACACAGTGCAGCAACTAACACAAGTACAAGACAACCAACAACAACCCATGGACACGACAGTACCAACGACACGAATGGGGGAGTAACAATAAAGGGACATAACCTCTACACAGGTAGCGGACAATCATTGTACCCCCAATGGGACAGCCCACAGACTTCCTTGTGGTGTCCCATCCTGTCGGTCACACCTAACCCTGCGGAGGAACCATGCATAAAGGTGATAGGTGACAAAACATTTTCCTTCCTAGTTGACACAGGGGCCACTAGATCCTGTATTAGGGAAGGGAAGTTCAAATTGTCAGGCGATGCCATACACACTCAAGGATTTTCTGGGGCTCGAGGGGTGGTTCCTTTTACTGATAACATCTCTTTATCTGTTGGAGAGCACGACTTATCGTTGCCCTTGTTATATACAAAACAATCACCAGTAAATATACTAGGGCGTGACATCATGAGTAGATTGAACAGGACCATCTCCTTTACTGACAAAGGCATAATATGCTCCACACCAGGCATACACATGCTCACGGCAAGACACATACTTCAGGCTTACTGTGACAAGACAGTGGCAAGGGCAGAACCAGTGGACGCCAAGATCTTCCAATACGGGACTGACATGGTAATAGCATGACTACCGGGGATTGAGGGCAAGGTGTGGAGGAGGCCCGCCGCCTACTTTTTCAGGCCAGAAACGCCCACAGGTGAGGGAGAAGGGGCAATAATATCAGTAGATATCGAAGGTATTGTATAAAAGAAAGACTGGGTTGCAGTTCACGCCCAGGATGGGGAAGGAAAGGCATGGAGAGCGGTAATAGCACTGGCAGAAGGGTGTAGGTTAACACAGGTGTCAGACGAGCAACTGTTCTCAGATGAAGAGGGCAATGGAGAGATGGTGTTCCAGATGAGTGTCTACGTGTGGTTGAAAGTGACATACAAGGAGGTAGCACAGAAAATGGCAATGGCACTAGAAGAGCCCCTCCCCACACAACCTGATTTTTGCGAGGAAGATTTAGCCGCTGTACCCGCCTCACTATGGACTACTAGTCCCTATTATGTGGGGTGCATAAAAAGCATTGGAGGGGTAAAAATAAAACTAAAAAGGGGAGCAATACTGCCCAGAGTAAAACAATACCCACTGTCAAAAGAAGCTGATGAAGGGATTTATGAGACAATAAGCGCCCTAGTGGAAAGGGGTATATTGGTACCATCAGAATCACTATGCAACACTGCGGTGTACCCTGTGCGTTAGGCCAATGGAGGGTCTTGGCATTTCATACAAGATTTGAGACCACTTAACCACATTGTAGAGGCAGAACACCCGATAGCAGCTAACCCCGCCACAATATTGTGTGGAATACCAGCAGAGGCATCACGATTCACTGTGATTGACCTCAAGAATGCGTTCTTTTCGATACCCCTGCACCCAGACCCAGAAGATCTGACAAGCTTCACATACTGCAACACAAAATGGAAACACACTAGGCTACCCCAGGGATACTGCGAGTCACCATCCATCTTTAACAGGGTTATACAGATGGACCTAGGGAATGTTGAACTTGAGAGCACGGTATTGCAGTATGTAGATGATATTCTCATCTGCGGCACCACCGAGGAGGAACGCAGGAAGGACTCTGTGAAAATGCTCACAGTACTGGTCGAAAAGGGGTACAAGTTTGACAAGGAAAAACTGCAGTACTGCCAGGAACAGGCCCTATACATAGGACAGGTTATATCACAGAAAGGGAGGAACATCGCACCACAAAGGGCACAAACAATAAAGAATACACCTCAGCCACAAACGATCAGGGAATTGCAAGAATTTCGTGGCCTGTGCAATTATTGCAGAGCATGGGTTTTTGACTACAGCACATACATAGGGCCCTACTGGCAGCTCTTAGGGAAGCACAAAGAGGGGTGAAAAAGTTGGGATGGACAAGAGAGATGACTGATGCATTCAATGAACTGAAAGAGGCCATTTCAACGGCACCAGTTCTGGGCATTCCCAACTACGAACAAGAGTTCTACATCTTCTCGCATTGCAATGGTGCAGTAATGAAAGCAGTACTAAAGCAAAAAACAAGTATGGGACACAAACCCCTAGCATTTTACAGCGGGCACTTAGTCCCAGTAATGATGGGAAACTTCCCATGCGAACAACACCTGGCTGCTGCAATATTGCATAAGCCAAAAAGCACGCTCACTACCCAGAGAGCAACGGGATATGAGATTATTTTGTCAAGATCTGAGTTAGAAATAGTGAGATGCACCAATGTTCATGTGATAAACTGTACTATTATACATTAAACTGATTATAATAAGTTTCTTACCATAAGCAAAGGATACACCAATAGGCAGGATTCCTCAGACACGTCTGGGTAAACTGGATGACAAGGAGGATGGAGATGATAAGTAATTCCCCTAGGTCACCTCTCCCTCTTCCACGGCAGAAATAACCAGAAGTAGAGGGGAGCCCCAGGGAAACCCTCAGGGGGAATAAAACCCTGTCGTCTTCGGATGGACGTCTTTCTCAGATGTGATGTTGAGAGGAGCTTGCTCTAGCGGATGTTCCGAAAAGTAGTGTCTAATAGAGGAATGAGAAGGAAGAGGAGACAGTTAATTAGCTGTAGGGTTTAACTCAGCATGGAAGGAAGGTGAAGTACTGTGTTTTACCCTCAGAAGGAACCAATTAAACTGCAGCGTCTTTCTTCAGAGAAGCCAGGTATTGAGAAGTGCCACTGTAGAGACGATGTAAGTAAAGAGAAGGAAGGAAAGGAAACGCTAGTAAAGGCTTACAACCGAAAATGTACCTGGAATAGAAAGTGACAATGCTCGCACAGCTGGGAAGTAGGTTTGGACACTGTGGAAGGAAGTCGGAGGCAGCCATGCTGTGGCTGCTTACGAACTGCTAAGGGAAGCAAAAGAATTGCAGAATCAGTAAGCGGAGGAAATTTGAATCGGGCCGCTATTCTAACCCTATTGTACGCACCAGGTTGTTTAGATTCCGAAGGAGAGGGAAGCAAGTTGACGGAACTTGGGAAAGTGTTTGTGCTTGCGAGTGTAAAAGGACTCGCTCCGCAGATGGGTGGAAGGAGCCGCAGTATTCTTGAATGGCGGTTCAAAAGATCTGGGAAATAGAGCAGACAGTAGGAACTAAGTTAAAGGTAATAATACTGAAATGACAGAAAGGAGGTGAAAGCATAGATATCTAACGTACGCAGCGTTGGTGTAAGAGAGTAGCAACGCGTCCACGTGTTGTGGTGAATGCCTGATATGCCGAGCTCTGCAGATGGGGCGAAGCTTCCCTGTCCTCTGAGTCTCGAAAGACTGGAGTGTTGCAGCCAGAACGATCCACCATCTTGGGTGTAAAGATGGATGCCATGTGCACCCGAGACCAACGGTTCCAAAGGGACCAGCGCCTTCTAAGTGACATGACAGTATGCCCCCTCCGAAGGGCAGGCACACCAGGCTTCCCGGGATAGCACCGATAGAAGCGGCACAGCAAGCGAGGAGCATGTACAGGTGATGTGGGCTCCCATGAGCGCTCGGCTTGACAATAACCCCGCCAATCCACCAGGTACTGAAGCCGACCCCGATAGAAACGGGAGTCACAGATCCCAGCCACTTCATACTCAGGCCCCGAGGGAGTGGAGACAGGAGGAAGCTGAGCACCTGGACGACGAGCAAACCGGTCCACCACATCCTATTTGAGCTGGGAGACGTGAAAAACAGGGTGAATCCGAGACCAGTAAGGAGGGAGCTTGAGATGAAATGCAGAAGTTCCCAAGCGTTGCAGAATAGGGAAAGGACCAAAAAACCTAGGAGAGAGCTTGGAAGGCACCAAATACTGAGGCAGAAAACGGGAAGCCAACCACACCTGATCCCCAGGCTTCAATTGCAGAGCCGGAGTACGGCGCCTATTAGCAAAATGCTTGACACGTTCTTGGGCGGCCAGAAGGGAGGCACGAGCAGGACAGTGGCCATTATGAATATCCAGAAGTAGACTATCCACGTCAGGAAACACTGAAGGAGAGGTGAGTCCCACAGGGAAGCAGGCAGGGTGGAATCCGCAGGAGCAAAAGAAAGGACTGGCATTAAGGGCTGCATGATGAGTGTTATTGTAAGCAAATTCTTAAAATAAAAGGAGTTCACACCAGTTGTCCTGGGAGGCAGAGATGTAACAACGGAGATAACTTTCCAGCGTCTGATTAAGGCGCTCAGTCTGACCGTTGGTTTGAGGATGGAACCCCGAACTTAAGGCCCGGGTGATGTGGAGAGACTTACAAACCTGACGCCAATACCGTGAAGTGTATTGTGGACCCCTATCTGAGACTATGGTCTCCGGGAGACCGTGCAGGGTGAAGATCCATGCAATGAAAATCCTGGCCATCTGTGCTGCAGTGGGCACTTTTGGGAGAGGAAAAAAAGGAGCCAATTTTGTGAAATAGTCCACAGTGACCATCACTGTCATACAATCCTCAGAGATTGGTAAGTCCACAATGAAATCGGTCGAAATCATCTGCCAAGGGCGGATCGGGATAGGCATAGTGGTCTGTGCGTACTGCAAAGCACAGAGGTTACTGTGATCTGTACGAACATCAATGGCATGACGGGCTCCTAACAGAAGATGACGCCATTCCTCGAAGGCTCGTTTAATTGCAAGCAATTCCTTCTCAAGGACTGTGTAGTTCAGTTCGTAAGGTGAGAGAGTTTTTGACAGATACGCCACCGGACATTCCAGCCCTTGATTGTTTTCTTGAAGGAAAACAGCTCCCAAGGCGCTATGAGACACGTCCGATTCCACAATGAATTTCTTTGTCTGATCGGGTGTGAGTAAGATCGGACCGGTCACAAAGCGCCTCTTGATTGCATCAAATGCCCGCTGAGCCTCAGTGGACCAATGGAAAGCCACTCCTTTCTTGAGAAGAGCAGTCATCAGCAGTATCTCCTCCGAATAGTTGGGGATGAATCGTCGATAAAACTTGGCGAATCCTAGGAAACGCTGTAGTTCCTTAACACAACCAGGGGAAGTCCATTCTGTGATGGCAGAGACCTTTCGAGGATCCATGGAAATGCCTTTGGCTGATAATATGTAACCCAGGTATGCCACACTCTCTTTCTGAAACTCACACTTGTCGAACTTACAATATAAATGATTCTCCAATAGCCTCTGGAGTACTTCCTGAACGGGCCGAATGTGATCGGCTAATGATGGAGAAGACAAGGATGTCATCCAGGTAGACGATGACTGAATGTAGTAGAATATCCGAGAAGTTGTGGTCCATGAAACATTGAAAGACGGCTAGGGCATTGGATAAGCCGAAAGGCATTACGCGATATTCATAATGCCCGAAAGGTGTTTGGAAATCCGTCTTCCACTCATATCCTACTTGGATACGGATGAGATGGTAAGATCCGTGTAAGTCCAGCTTTGTGAAAACAGTAGCCCCTCGAGTATATCAGGAATCAAGGGCATCGGGTAGCGATCTGGCATCGTTATCTTATTCAGGCCGTGGAAATCTATGCATGGTCTGAGTTATGTAGTATCCTTCTTTGGAACGAAGAACAACAAAGCCCCTGCAGGAGAAGTGGATTCCGCTATCAGACCGTTTTGAAGGTTCTTTTGAAGGTACTCCTTCAGTACTTCCTTTTCCTGAGAGGATAGGACGTACATGCGTCCGAAGGGAATGGGTGCATCAGTTACTAATTCTATTGCACAGCCATCCCTCCGGTGAGGCGGTAGTTCTGCATAATCAGCATTGGAGAATACTGTATGAAAGGAATGATACATGTCCGGTATTTCTTGGATTTGATTGAGCACGGCAGTCTTTGGGCCATGCTCTGAGAGAGAGGAAACAGAATGGAATCCCAAGGTGCTGCTCTAGAGACAGCAGGAGAGGCAATGTTCCAAACCCAAAAATAAATTTCCTGCTGTCCAGTTGATGTAAGGGTTGTGAACCCGAAGCCAGGGTATGCCGAGTATAACAGAGTAGTGTGCGGTCCGGATAATATCCAGTACAATGGTTTCACTATGGGAAGCAATGTTCATTCGTAATGGCCGGGTCTGTTCCTTAATTGGACCCGAAATCAAAGGGCTGCCATCCACTGACTCTACTGGGATAGAGATCGACTTCAAACCTCAAGGTATCGCTGTCGACTAAGGCGGGCACTACTACCGGCTCAGAAGACTCCGATCTGAGAGTGACTGGAAGGATGACCATGGGGGGCTCAGGGACCTCTGTGATTTGAGAAGAAAAATACGAAGGAGGGGAACCGCTCATTGATTCCCTGACTGTGGTCCCCCTGACGGTAGGGTGTGAGCATTTCCCGGCCTTCTAGTAGGCGCAATAGGACAGTTCGGGACCGCATGATCCTTTGAACCACAATACATACATAAGCCCTGGATACAAAGTCTATTACGCTCTTCTGGTGTTAATGGACCTCGTGCCGCTCCTATTTGCATGGGCTCATCAGTTAGGGCTTTAGTTGTCGTGGAGGTAAAGTCGGAAGATAATCGGGCACTCGTAGGTCGTCGTCATTCTCTATGTCATTCTTGAAACCGGTAATCCATTTGTATTACCATAGAAATTAGTTCTGCAAGGTTTTGAGGTCGAGGCACTCTGGAAACTTCATCTTTTAATTCCTTGTTTAACCCCGGTCTGAACAGCGTGATCAGTGCATCATCAGCCCAGGAAGTTCCAGCTGATAACTGTTTAAACCTGGTAATGTATGACAACAGGTCTTGGGATCCCTGACGAATGTCTAGGAGTTGCTCCTGGGCCAAGATTGTGATCTCTTGTCTACCAAACATGGCCTTGGGACTATTCAAAAAGGCAGGATAAGAATCTAACAAAGGATTGTTAGTAGTGACCAAGGGTGTTGCCCAAGCCAAGGCAGGGCCAGTTAGATGGGAAATCATGTGTCCCACTTTGTCTCGAACGCTATGAAAGAAAGCAGCCTTGAACGAGAACTGAACAGTACAGGCCAGTATGAATACCTTCAATTTATGGGGATCTCCATCATACTGACCTCCTGGCAGAGGACCAGGAGGGAGTTCAGAACAGCTGGGGGCTCGTCCCATAGGCTGCCGTAATAAAGCATTCTCTTGTTTCAAAGACTGGACTTCGGCTGTCAAAGACTGGACAGCCTCAATCAGCTGCTGCTGTCGTGCCTGGTCCATGTCTAGGATAACCCACAACTGGTGCGACCAATGTTTATGGTAAAACTAGGCGTTGCTAACTGTGATAAACTGTACTATTATACGTTAAACTGGTTATAATAAGTTTCTTACCATAAGCAAAGGATACACCAATAGGCAGGATTCCTCAGACACGTCTGGGTAAACTGGATGACAAGGAGGATGGAGATGATAAGTAATTCCCCTAGGTCACCTCTCCCTCTTCCACGGCAGAAATAACCAGAAGTAGAGAGGAGCCCCAGGAAAACCCTCAGGGGGAATAAAACCCTGTCGTCTTCGGATGGACGTCTTTCTCAGATGTGATGCTGAGAGGAGCTTGCTCTAGCGGATGTTCCGAAAAGTAGTGTCTAATAGAGGAATGAGAAGGAAGAGGAGACAGTTAATTAGCTGTAGGGTTTAACTCAGCATGGAAGGAAGGTGAAGTACTGTGTTTTACCCTCAGAAGGAACCAATTAAACTGCAGCGTCTTTCTTCAGAGAAGCCAGGTATTGAGAAGTGCCACTGTAGAGACGATGTAAGTAAAGAGAAGGAAGGAAAGGAAACGCTAGTAAAGGCTTACAACCGAAAATGTACCTGGAATAGAAAGTGACAATGCTCGCACAGCTGGGAAGTAGGTTTGGACACTGTGGACAGAAGTCAGAGGCAGCCGTGCTGTGGCTGCAGACTCGCAGAATCAGTAAGCGGAGGAGATTTGAATCGGGCCGCTATTCTAACCCTATAGTACTCACCAGGTTGTTTGGATTCCGAAGGAGAGGGAAGCAAGTTGACGGAGCTAAGTAAAGTGTTTGTGCTTGCGAGTGTAAAAGGACTCGCTCCGCAGATGGGCGGAAGGAGCCGCAGGATTCCTGAATGGTGGTTGAAAAAATCTGGGAATTAGAGCAGAGAGTAGAAACTAAGTTAAAGGTACCAGCGTCTTCGAAGGGACGTGACAGTTAACCCAGCACAGTTCATAGCAGAATAAATAGCATAGGGCGAATATGCACATGATTGTACCTATGCCATTGAGTACTACTCGAGGGAGGTGAGGTTCTGTACATTGATGGGTCCTCAACAATTGATGAAAGTGATGGTATAAGAATGACAGGTGCAGCTGTAGTGCGATTAAGGGAGGATTGGACATATGTACCAGTAAAATGTGTAAAATAACCCCAACAATATTCAGCCCAAGCAGCAGAATTGGTGGCTCTCATATTGGCTTTAGAAGAAAGCAACGGCAAAAGAGTAACAATATATTCTGACAGTGCCTATGTCACGTCTACGGTACACTCAGGATTAATAAAATGGCTCAGAAGGGGATTTAGGAGAGCAGACGGTACTCCAGTGCAACATGCTCTCCTCCTGGGTGAACTGATAGAAGTAATAACATACCCACACGAGTTAGCGCTGGTGAAATGTCAGGCACACACAAATGGCGAAGACCCAATATCTAGGGCTAATGAAACAGCAGATGCACATGCAAAATATGCTGCATACTTTGGCGAGATGTGGGACCTCCAAGAAAAACAAAAAGAAAGGGGGGGGGAGCAAGACAGATGATAATGAAAGATGGTTACAAGCACATTCCAGAAACACAGATTATGGAACTACAACGGCAGCCACAATGGCAGAAAAGGAGCTGTGGGTAAAAAGAGGATGCACTATGTCCCCAACAGATGCACTATGAAGACAAAATAACACAGGCAAAGTGGTGATGCCCCTGGCCCTACTAAAAACAGCGCTGGCCCAACCACACCATCCCACCCATACAGGAAAGGAAGTAATTGCAGCAAGGATAAAAGAGTCATGGTTCTTTCCCGAACTAAACTCACATGTTGCAAACTTTATCAGTAATTGCCTTACCTGCCAGCAATTTACGGCCGGTCACATGTTGCAAGTGATCAAAGGTACAATACCACGGCCTGAAGGACCCTTCCTGCACCTACACATCGACTACGTTGACATGATCAACGTATGCCAAGGCTACCGATACATGATCGTGGTAGTATGCCCCTTTTCAAGGTGGATTGAGGCTGGCCCGTGCTCCCATGCAGACGCACTTAGGGCAGCAACATTTCTGGTAAGGGAAGTGTTCCCAAGATGGGGAGTCTGCGAGGTATTAAGGTCAGACAACGGCCCACACTTTGCAAATGAATTATTTCAGCACATCACTGCCCTGCTTGGGATTAAACATAAGTTTGCCTGTGCATACCACTCACAAGCCAATGGCGTCTGTGAACGCCTCAAGGGCCTCTTAAAAGAATCAATAGCAAAAACTCAGCAGACCACCAAGAAGAGTTGGCTTTATTGCCTTCCTCTGGCTCTGTTTGCGTTAACAAACAAACCTGGTTCGGACCACCACCTCACACCCCACGAGGTGGTGACTGGACGCCAAATGCACCTCCCACTAACCCCACCCACAAGAGCAATGTATGAATGTGAAGGAACAGACAATGTCTTTGGTCAAGAAATGTACGACTATGTCACTTCTCTGGTTACTGGTGCCTCCTTTATCTGTCAACAGATTCAACGGACACAGGGCGGGTCAGAGAACAATCAACAGGAAGCAACCAACAACGAGGAACAAACTGGACAGTGGGCGGTGAAAGAAGGAGACACAGTTCTCCTCAGGAACTACCGAAGGAAGTGGAACGCCCCTAGATTTACGGGGCCACACACTATCGAGAAAGTGGCACCCAGAGCTGTCAAATTGACAGATGGGGACGTTTGGACACATATCCACAACATCAAGCCCTACAAAGCACAGATCGCGCCCCACCACTACAACGACAAGGCCAACACTTCGGCAACGGCAACAACAGACGACGGAAAAGACACATCACAGACGTCAGATACACCCAAGGACATAAACGTGCAACAGCCCACAGCACACCCCATGCTGACGAGATCACAGACACAAAATGTCCCCACTGCACTCTTGATACAGATTTAAATGTAATGGTGATATTGGTATGAGACAGTAGAGAGTAAATTAAGAGGATCAAACAAAAAGTTGATACACAAGAAACACTGCCAAAAATATTGGCTATACGCACAACACTGAGTAAACACGTGCATGTTCTCTTCTCTTTTTGTCTCGCGCATGCAGGCATCGCGCATTGTAATTATTGTATGCAAATACCTGATAAAACACACCCATCACTGCCCAGGCTTAAATGTTACCTCCCCACGACCACCCAGAAGCATTATCACACCAATTTATACACAGACTAAACGGCCAAATTAATTTACTATAACGCGTTTATACAATTAATATTGCGCTCAGATCCACACCTCCATGCGGCCTTATCTGCTCTGAGAGACAGGGCGGTCAGGCGGATGTAGGAGGAGCTTTTTGCATGGGCATTGAGCGACTATTTGATACGCAGGGTTAAAGTAACAAATACTAACTATAAACAATGCAAAATGTAGCCAATTTCAGGCAGGCACCTATATCATCTGAACTAAATAGCTGCAGGACGGCAGCAAAAGGTAAGATCAATATGCCAGTGGTCGTGACAACTGTAATTAAAATGTTAGGGTTATTTATGACCACTGGCCTGATAACTGCCGCTGTCTGGCAGGCCTACTACGCTTTGCATGTAACTGCAAAGGTCAATACTAACATTTCCCCTACCTCAGCCGCAAGGAGCACTGTGTCAGGTGGTACGAGTAGCACGGGACAAAACATAAAGAGAGGTAAACGTAGTATTTTCCTTGATGTACCTGGGGTTGACACATATCTTAGAGTCTGCACACGTCTCTAACAGCATGTGGTATAAACACATGTTCAAAATTGGTAATGATACAACAAAAGAACAACTGTTACGTCTGCTCATTGATCCCGTACGCCATGAGCGCCTCACGAACATTTGTGGCGACTGAAGTGCCGGTGCCCACAGCAAAGTGTCTTCTCTATCTAGCACTGTTCCAGACACAAGGACGATTCCAAGGTAAAATGGTGACACTGAGGTGGAAATCAAGGTCAACATACCCTTACGAAGATAACTTCATTAAAACATTCCCTATGTTCGATAATTATTGCCAACTCACAGAAGGACTACGGTACATAACACAGACGGAACTGACAAAGGAGAAACGAAAGAAGTGACACTAGATTATCTGCCATGTAAATGGAGCGCAAGTGAGGTAGGAGGTGAGCCTGGATGCTGGGAGAGACCACTGTTACTAATATATAGCAAGGTATATACAAAGAACGGATGGGTGGACGAGTACTGGGAAGCAAGATATTGACAATGGTAAATGTTCCAGTAATGAAAGTTCAGGAGGAGAATGACAGATGCTACAAGGAGTGGGCGAAGAGCGCAGGACTACTCACATGGTTGGACAAGGAGGAGGAGCCGTTAACGATTATCCCCGTGGAGTTGCCCACGCTATGTTACCAGCATGATGGAGAAACTGCTGTAGGGACGAATGAAGGATGCAAACGAATAGTGAAGCTACCTGAGGGGGGAGCTGGAACAGCAGTACTAATGGACCACTACTGGGCCTGTGGAACAAAAGCATACCATAGCCTACCACAATCATGGGGCGGAGTATGTACCCTGGTACACGTAAATGTTCCCTCCCTGGTTGTACCACAGAAACACATTAAAATAGAAGACTTCCCCAAAATGGATGAAGGAAACAGGAGGAGGAAAAGATCAATGGAGCAAACGGCTAGCACTTCGCGGGTCGCCACCCCCACCGGAAGAACGCTGACAACCACACATAAACACTCATCTGGAACAACATCTCTCCAGGCAAGGAGAACCACTGACGGGAAACTACCTATGGGGCAAATCAGAAACAGCCCTCAGCGACATCCCTGCAGCTCACAGAATATTCAGTAGAGCAGCCATGTTCTTTTCCTCAGTAATACATCCCGGAGTACAAGCATATGCGAATGCAAAATGGCTGCAGATTACAAGATGGGAGCTGATGATGACGATCCACTCCACGTGAATGGATTCAACGCATTAAAAGAATAACTAAGGGCAATAAGAATGGTGGTCTTGCAGAACAGATATGTGCTGGACCTCCTAACAGCGATGTAAGGAGGAGTTTGCGTGAAAATTGGAAGTTCCTGCTGCACATTCATTCCCACGAATGACGACGATAATGGCACTCTATCAGAAGCAGTATCGCAATTGGCCAAGATGCACGCAAAGATGGAAGAAGAAGCGAAGGGGACAAAAAAGGATGGTAGCTGGTTTTCATACATCTGGTCATGGATGCCAGCATGGCTGGCGGATGGTCTCAAGGTTTTGGCAGGATGCATAACACTGGGAATGGGGTCACTAATGGGAATAAAGTTATGGACGGCAAGGTCAAAGCGTACAGCAGAAGAAATGATCGGCATGCACATACTAATGCCTGCGGAAGATGAAATACACACAGACGTCATCCTCAAAGAACGCGAACGGCTACGCCAACAGATAGTGGAAGCAGACTTGTACCCACCATCAATAAAGGTTGAAAATCCACGTAATCCGAAGAACTGTGTTGGGAAATGGGTTTATTGTAAGCCCGGTGGTGGATGTGTGTATATGAACTGGTCATTTGAAGATCACGTAGATCGCTACGGACACCTGGCAGGTATTGCAAAGGTGTGGCGAGTGCGAGGAAACAAAAGAGTGGATATAATTTTGTGGTCAACAAGTCGACCAGAGGGGGGACTGAAGCGGGAAAATGGGACGGTCCCTTCCCCTGACCAATGCACAAACTATGGCCGACGACATCACAACCCAAGCACCCTCAGCGGGAAGAGTTTGCACCACTGTCCACTGCCCCGGATGTCAATATCCACTGTGACCCTGCTCCACCTGCAAATCCTGGCCGCTTCCCACCCAGAACATGAGGTGGGAACCACAATGAAGCTGAAACCGATCAGATGGACCAGCTTGACTAAACGTCACAAACCTACGCCTGCCATTGTTAGAGATGACATGACGACATAGCTACAACGGACAGAAACACATGTGCTGCCATGCACCTGGATCAGACTCGCACCAACCCATACGAAGAACACACTCAGGGCTACGACTTAGAGGACCCTACACACAGACATGCATCGTTATTATTTTTCATATAGGTCAGCAACCGCATCGCAGAAACTCAAGACGCCAGAAGAGTTTGTGTATATGCTTGCAGACGCTTCATGCAACTAACCCTGAAGACAAGACCCCATAAATGGACCAATGCACAAAGGACCGCACCGCACCCCCACACCCCTTGCCTTATGGACCTTATACCGCCACATATAACCAAGCCAAAGTAGGCCTCAAACCAGAGTTGGCAGGTCCGGATCAGCTCGCACGGAGCCACAAGATGCTGAGCACACAAAACAGCCCCTAAACCGGAGCCACCGCAGCCAAGGTCGCAATGTTACAATCCACACTCTGAGCTCCCCCAGCCAAGGCTACACCTGCCACTGCTGCAGCTACAAGAAGCAGAAATACAAATCAAATCCCCATAATTCTGCCTCAAACATGGTCTCTCAACACGTCACCAGGCCGACCTGATACGATGCCAAGCTTCAACGACTGAAGAAGCACTGGGGTCCCACGTCTAGGACCCAGCTTGCAACAAAAGCGTAACAACCCAGACCCCGGCAGCAATGGGAAAGGAGCGCTCTAATGGCAATTAACAGGACCTGACCATTGTCCTTCGTTGACACATAGTCACACATTGTTGCCAACACCAGGTACATCGCGAGCTGGGAACGACGATGGTTCCAGGCTTAGGGGCTCGTGGATGGACCAATCAGGGCACGGGGGGCTAACCACTGACGGTACCACAACACAACCAATCACTAACTCTCTTCATGTAACCATTTCTAAGTAGCCATTTTTAGGGACAACCCAAGCGTACCACCTGACCTCTTCTCTACCAATAAAACTTTTCACTATATCATCCTATACTGAACCTACCACTCAGGGAACCAACCCGGAGTGGCGGTAGGTTTGGGGATGAGCTTTCGCAGATGACGCACATTTTTACATCACTCAGCTACAAAAGGGGCCTGCGAGCCCGATTGCAATGAGAAGCTTTCGGAACCTACGCTCCATGAACCTGTACCTGCCTGTTTCCGTGTAATAAACAGCAGTAACCTATTGCTCTTGTGTGGGCCTACTTTTTTGGGACACGGAAGGAGTTAGGGCCTTCCGTTAGCTGGAGGTCTGCAGACTCCGGGTACGGCCCTGCCGACCTCCAGAAATTACCCTAACAGTGGGTTATAGAAAATTGATGAACAGGGTAACTGAATTCATGGGATGGAGTAGAAATTCACCTGTCTATCAAGAGGATGACATGACTGACATCCTTTCAGGAGGACCTCAGCAAGACCCCATACTTCCTTTTCACATAGCCTTACAAAGGAAGGTTGACACTGCATGGGAAATCCTGAATCTATTCCGGCAGTAAATAAGAAGTATGTGTCAAAATATAGACCCTCTTCCTCAGATCCCGAATACTTAAGTAAACACACATCTCCTGGTAGCTCAAGCAGCTACTTCTACTAGAAATGCTGAATACCCTACAATTCCCCCAGATAGGGATGATAAAAAGATTGATGCATGGCCCAGAAAGATTTTTACATCAGGGAGCATGGCTTTAAAATCCACAAATGTAACTTGCACCCTTGCAAGATTTACATATACCCTATGGGACTGCATGTCAGTGGCAGCTGAACACATCCCGGAAGGTGAGGAACGTGAAGGGTTCCCATCCATAGTAAGGGATGGAAAGGAGGCTTCGGGGGAATGCCTTCAATCAGGTTTGGAAACAGCTGACAGTATCAGTAGGTCCATGGCATCTAGTACGGTGCTACGCAGATTTGCGTGGCTAAGAAAGTCAGGTTTGTCACCGGATGTGCAATCCAGGCTTCTTAATATGCCATTTGATGGCTCAAGGTTGTTTGGCAGCAAGGCGGATTAAAGCTTGGAGAAGCTGCAGACCTCCAAAGCGGTGGCAAAATCACTCAGTGCCGCTATACGACAACCTCAACAACGCCCCTACACAGGTTCATCTTCCTGGAGGGGTCGTCCCTTTCTATTTTATTCCTCATTGGGGAAAGGAAGGGGAAAGGCCAGTCAGAGAGGGCAAAGGAAATTTCCTCGGGGGCGAGGAAAAGGTGCCAGATCTGCCCCAGAAGCGCAACTGTCCCTTCAGCCGCTGCTGCCGCAAAACCACTCTGAGGTTTTGACCCACAAGACCCCAGTGGGAGGCAGGATCTCACAGCATCTGGGAGAATGGCGGGGCATTACTTCAGATGCTTGGGCACTGGAAACAGTATCCCAAGGTTACTGCCTTCCTTTTCAAAAGAAACCTCAGAATCACCCGCCGGGATACAACTCTGTCAAAAATCCAGACCCGCTCCTGTTGCAGGAAATCTTAACCAAGCTACAGAACGGTGCAATAGAACATGTACCTGTAGGGGAAAGGAACAAGGGTTGGTATTTCCCATATTTCCTCATACCAAAGAAGGACGGAGGACTGAGACCCATCTTGGACTTGAGAAGCTTGAACAAGTTCCTCAGGAAGGACAAGTTCAAGATGGTCACACTTTCTCAGATCCTTCAGGCTCTTCAACTCCAAGACTGGTTGGTATCATTGGACCTACAGGATGCTTACTTTCATGTGCCAATCCATCTCAAGCACAGAATGTACCTGAGGTTCGCGATTGGTAATTCTCACTATCAGTTTCGAGTTCTGCCTTTCGGGTTGACCTCCGCCCGAGAGTTTTCACCAAGTTGATGGCGGTGGTGGCAGCGAGTCTCATGAGAGGGGGGATTCACGTCTACCCCTACTTGGACGATTGGATGATCAGGGCACGTTCTCCAGAACAAGCCCAGGAACATCTGTCCAAAACTTGCCACTTCCTTTACAAACTAGGGTTTTCTCTGAATTTAAAAAAGTCAAACATGATACCATCTCAGAAACTCCAGTTTATTGGAGCAGTCCTGGATACTTGTTCGGGCAAAGCCTCGCCTCACGAAAAGAGAGATCTCACCACATTCTACAGATGGTAATAAAATTCCAGAATGCCCAGTATCTACCATCCTTCGATTTTCTCAGGTTGCTCGGTCTTATGACATCCTGCATTTTTCTGGTACCAGAAGCCAGATTGAGGATGAGATCCCTTCAATGGGCCCTCAGGACTCAATGGTCCTAATTTTCAGGGGAAATGTCAGAACTTTTGCAAGTTCCAACCAGAGTAGCACAGGATGTGCAATGGTGGGCTTGCAGGGAACATATCCTCAAGGGGGAATCTTTCTGACAACCATGGCCGGAGATAACAGTAGTGACGGACACCTCACTCACAGGGTGGGGAGTTCACACCAATGAGTTGACAATCAACGGTCGTTGGTCTCCATCGGAGTCCAAACTACACGTCAACCTATTGGAGCTGAGGGCAATCAGACTAGCGCTGAAGGCCTTCCTGCCCTCTGTACGGGGAAAGAATGCCCTAATAATGACAGACAACACTGTGGCCATGTACTACCTCAACAAGAGTGGAGGAGTAGGGTCACTACCACTGTGCAGAGAAGCAATGCAGGTCTGGTTCGGGGCAATACAAGAAGGGATCTCTATGTCGGCAGTCCATCTAGCCGGAGAGCAAAACACAGCGGCGGATGCTCTGAGCAGACAGTGCACAGTTTCCCACAAGTTCGGAAATAGCTCAGGAAGTCCTTCAAGAGATCTTTGACCTTTGGGGATCCCTGCAAGTGGATCTGTTCGCAAACAGTGTCAACAGGAAATGCGAACTGTACTGCTCAAGGGAATTTCCTCCAAGAGGAGCTCTAGGGGATGTGTTCGTAGTGGACTGGGAGTTTCCACTTCTGTATGCGTTTTCTCCAGTCCCTGTGATCCCTCAAGTAATCAGGAGGTTGAGAAAGTTCAGGAAAACCATGATCCTAATTGCCCCGGATTGGGACAGGAGAACGTCGTACCCGGACCTTCTGGACATGTCCATCTGCCCTCCAATACGTCTTCCAAAAAGAGAGGATCTTCTCTCGCAAGAGGAAGGTCACGTTCTCCATCCAGAGGTAAACACACTCAACCTTCACGCATGGCTTCTGAGAGGTTGAGATACAAGGATTGGGACCTTCCGGATGACGTCATGGAGATCTTGCTTTCGGCCAGAAGGCCAGCAACTAAATTTCTGTATCAGTGTTGTTGGAACAAGTTCAGTAACTGGTGCAGAGATAAGAATGTGGACACGTTTCAGTGTAATATTCCAACAATATTATCTATTATTATCTCCTCACATGCATTTCATTTGAGCCTTTACATTCCTGTCCGTTAAGGCTCCTTACTTTAAAAACAATACTTCTTGTGGCAATGACATCAGCCTGCAGGGTAAGTGAGTTGCAGGCACTTTCTAGCGGGCCTCCTCACAGCATCTTTTATAAAGAAAAAGTGGTCATTAGGGTAAAACCCTCTTTCGAAGGGATTGTGTCCTCCGACGTATTCCTTATCTTAGATAGAAATCCTTCAGCTTTGCTGGCCTCGGAAAATTTTTTCGCCAGAGGGCGCTGCGCGTCGATGATCGCCGAGTCGATGACCCTCGACGGCCTCCGTGCCGACGTCGACGTCATCCTGCCTATAAAGGCCGCGCGCAGCGTCCGTTGCTCAGTTCCGTTTTTCCGCGCTTCGTTGTGCCTCGGAACACCGTTGCTCAGTTCTCGTCAAGATAACGTATATAATAACTACTATTTACCTCGATATCGATGGCATCCTCCTCCGACCCGACGACCCCTCGGTCCGGTTTCAAAAAGTGCCGAGACTGCGGGAAGAAAATGTCGTTGACGGACCCTCACAGGGTCTGTTTGTGGTGTCTGGGAATCACGCACCAGAGTTCGGAGTGTGAGGAATGCCTTTCCATGACGGCGAAAGCCTTGAAGGAGCGTAGGGGGAAGCTCGAGAGAGGTAGGTCAACTTTAACTTCCTCGAAAGCTTCTTCGGTAGAGTCGAGACGTTCGTCTCCTCACCATAAAAAACACTCTCGATCTAGATCACGAAGTGGCTCCCACCACTCGTCGACATCGAGACACTCGAAGAAGAGACGTAGGAGATCCCCTTCGTCATCTTCGTCGAGTTCTCCTGAGAGAGTTCATTGCCCCACAAAACGCAGCTCGCAAGCTGAGTGGGAGGAATTCAGGAAAAAGATGCTAAGCGTCTTCGAGAAAGCGGCCTCGTCCCCCTCGAAGACAGCTGAGGGTGATACCCCGGGTAAAAAACCCAAAAAATCTAAACGCCGCGAGTCGCAGTACCCGGCGGAAAAGTCAACCCGAAAGCGCCTCGAGCCATCGGGAGATAAAGCATCATCGACGCCATCGTCGAAAACTCCTTCGAAACAGAGGTCGGCGCCATCGACGCCGTTGTCGAAGGATTCATCGGCGCATCAGTCGATCGAGTCGACGCCGACGTCGACGCCGATATCGACGCCGGTGAAGGAAAGAACCACGGCTACTCCACAGCCAACGGTTAGACAAAAGACCTCCGACTCGACGCCGAGAACGTCGACGTCGTTCTCGAGCAAGACTCCGATCCTTTCGAGTTCTTCGAGGCCTAGTACACATTTCTCGACGCTTTTCACGGCGCCTTCGAGTACTTTCACGTCGGTGTCGACGACATCGACGTTTTCAAGGCCTGTGATGATGGCTCCTTCTGCATTGGAAATGGGGTTTATACCATTCCAAAAACCAATGTATCCCCCTTTAACCTCGATTTTTGAGGAAAGGGAGGATTCAGACCAAGATATTGATTTACAGAGGACCACATCACCAGAGCCAGAGACTTTCGCCTCTGAGGAAGGAAGATTAAAAAATCTTCAGGATGCACTTCAGGAAGCTAGTGGCTTGGACACTTCTCCTGAAGCAGAATTTATCAAACCAGACCCAGGAGAACATGCGGAGACTCCATATAGAGCTCTGATGTCTAGAATCATAGAATTTATGGGTTGGTCTGCACCTTCTCCTGCCTTTCAGCAGGATGACCTCACTGACATACTGGACAAGGGCCCACAGGAGGATCCTGTGGTTCCATTTCACTCTGCTCTACAGAGAAGGATTTTGACAAACTGGGAAACGCCAGAAATTATCCCGGCAGTAAATAAAAAACTGTCAACAAAATACAGGGTGGCTAGTTCTGACCCTGAATATTTGTCAAAACACCCTACTCCTGAGAGCTTGGTTGTACAGGCTGCAACCTCATCAGGCAGCACATCTGCATACCCCACTGCTCCGCAGGATAGGGATGACAAAAAATATGATGCCATGGCTAAGAAGGTTTTTTCTGCCTGTAGCATGGCGTTAAAGTCTATTAACGCGACCTGTACGCTCGCTAGGTTCAGCCACACCCTTTGGGAGTGCGCTTCATCAGCGGCTGACTGCCTCCAAGAAGGAGAGGAAAGGGACGCATTTTTAAACATCATCAGGGATGGTAAAGATGCGATGTGCGAGACCCTACAAACTGGCCTAGATTCTGCTGACAGTATCAGCAGGGCCATGGCGGCAAGTACCACAATCCGCAGGCATGCGTGGTTGAGGAAGTCTGGTTTTGCCTCTGACGTGCAGACCAGGCTTTTGAATATGCCCTTTGACGGTTCTACCCTCTTTGGAAAGAAGGCGGATGACAGTTTGGAGAAACTGCAAACGTCCAAGGCAGCAGCCAAGTCATTGGGAGCTGCTATCCGTCAGAATACCTTTCGTCCTTCGGGATCATCGTGGAGAGGACGGTCCTTTCGTTACTATTCCTCATATGGAAGGGGCAGGGGACGACCGGCTCAAAGAGGCCAAGGAAGATTTACCCGTGGTGGACGGGGTAGGGGAAAGAAAGCCGCACCCGCAGGAGCAGGAGCCACTTTACCTTCGGCAACTGCATCAGCCGCTTCAAAACCACTCTGAGGTCTCCCCTCACAGAACACCAGTAGGGGGCAGGTTAACTCACCATCTGACGGAATGGCAGGCTATTACGTCAGATGCTTGGGCTCTGGAGACAGTAGCCCAAGGTTACTGCCTGCCCTTCCTACATATCCCTCAGAGTCATCCACCGGGGAACAACCCTTTGAAGCTTCCAGATCCGCTCCTCTTGCAGGAGGTTTTAGACCTGCTAGAGAAAGGTGCCATAGAACTGGTACCTGTAGCGGAAAGGAACAAGGGTTGGTACTCCCCCTACTTCATAATACCGAAGAAGGACGGAGGACTGAGACCCATCTTAGACTTACGGGAATTGAACAAATTCCTCCGAAAGGACAAGTTCAAGATGGTGACTCTCTCTCAGATCCTTCAGGCCCTCCAGCTTCAGGACTGGTTGGTATCTCTAGACCTCCAGGACGCTTATTTCCATGTGCCGATCCATCCCAGGCACAGGAGATACCTGAGGTTCGCAATTGGCAGCTCTCATTATCAATTTCGAGTTCTGCCATTTGGGCTAACCTCCGCCCCGAGGGTCTTTACCAAGCTAATGTCGGTTGTGGCTGCAAATCTAAGGAGGGAAGGGATTCATGTCTACCCTTACCTAGACGATTGGTTGATCAGAGCTGTATCTTCGGAACAGGCTCAGAGACAACTAGATTATGTTTGCCACTTCCTTCACAAGCTGGGCTTCTCCCTCAATTTAAAGAAGTCACAGATGATACCATCACAGAGACTCCAATTCATTGGAGCAGTCCTGGACACTTCCCTGGGAAAAGCCTTGCCACCAGAGGTGAGGGCTCGAGATATTCTGCAGATGGTCATCAGATTTCAGAATGCCCAATATCTCCCAGCCTACGACTTTCTGAGGTTGCTAGGCCTCATGGCATCCTGCATATTCCTCGTGCCGGAGGCTCGCCTGAGAATGAGATCCCTCCAGTGGGCACTGAGAACTCAGTGGTCACAGTTCTCAGGAAGGATGACAGATCTCCTTCGGATCCCGGTCAAAGTAGCCCGAGACCTTCAGTGGTGGGCCTGTCGGGAGAACATCCTGAAAGGAGAAATGTTTTGGCAACCATGGCCGGAGATAACAGTAGTCACGGATGCCTCACTCACGGGGTGGGGAGCTCACGCCAACGACTTGACCATCAGCGGTCGTTGGTCTCCATCGGAGTCCAGACTACATATCAACCTGTTGGAGCTGAGAGCCATCAGACTAGCGCTGAAGGCTTTTCTGCCGTCTGTACGGGGAAGAAACGTCCTAATAATGACGGACAATACAGTGGCCATGCACTACCTCAACAAAAGAGGAGGCGTAGGCTCACTACCACTGTGCAGAGAGGCGATGCAGCTCTGGTTTTGGGCAATTCAGGAAGGAATCTCTCTATCGGCAATTCACCTAGCCGGAGAGAAGAACTTGACAGCGGACGCTCTGAGCAGGCAGAGCACAGTCTCTCACGAGTGGGAGATAGCTCAGGAAGTCCTTCAAGAGATCTTCGCCCTTTGGGGAACCCCTCAAGTGGATCTGTTCGCCACCAGTATCAACAGGAAGTGCGACAGATTTTGCTCAAGGGAATTTCCCCCGAGAGGAGCTCTAGGAGATGCGTTCGTAGTGGACTGGGAGTTCCCACTTCTGTACGCGTTCCCTCCGGTCCCTGTCATTCCTCAAATGATCAGGAGGTTGAGAAGGTTTCGGAAGACCATGATCCTAATTGCCCCGGATTGGGCCAGGAGAACGTGGTACCCGGACCTTCTAGACATGTCCATCTGCCCTCCAATTCGACTGCCATACAGAGAGGATCTTCTCTCGCAGAAGGAAGGTCAGGTTCTCCATCCAGCCATCAAGACCCTCAACCTTCACGCTTGGTGTCTGAAAGGTTGAGGTACAAGGATTGGGACCTTCCGGATGATGTTATGGAGGTGTTGCTTTCGGCCAGAAGGCCGGCAACTAAAACTCTATACCGCTGCCGTTGGAACAAATTTTGCAGCTGGTGCAGAGAAAAGAATATTGAACCCTTTTCTTGTGGTACACCTATGGTGTTGTCATTCTTACTTTACCTGGCTAATTCAGGCCTACAGGTTGGCACAATTAAGGGCTATCTCGCAGCGCTATCAATCTTTAAGCGCACTGCAGAGGAGCCTTCATACTTCAAAATTCCATTGGTAATACAATACCTAAAAGGATTAACTAATGTTTATCCCCCGAAACCTTTTCAAGTTCCCTTATGGGATTTAAACCTAATTTTAAACTTCCTAAAGGGTGCCCCTTTTGAACCACTACACTCTTGTTCATTGAAGCTTCTCACCCTCAAAACTGTTTTGCTAATAGCATTGACATCTGCTAGAAGGGTTAGCGAGTTGCAAGCCTTATCGTGTAAACCTCCACATACAATCTTTTACAAGGACAAAGTTGTTCTTCAGGTGAAGCCTAACTTCCTCCCGAAGGTAGTCTCGGAGTTTCACATCACTCAGAAGATTATATTACCTTCTTTCTACCCTCCTCCTCATCCGGGGAAGGAGGAAGAGAGACTGCACAGGCTGGACCCTAAGCGAGCCTTGAGCTTCTATATCAGCAGATTGGCTAAGATCAGACAAGCAGACCAACTCTTTGTAGGTTATGCAGGACATAAGTTGGGCCTTCCAATAACAAAACAAACCATCTCCAGATGGATTATTTTAGCCATTCTGGAGTGCTACAAATTGGCAGGAAAGGAGCCTCCTCAAAATCTAAGGGCTCATTCTACCAGGGGTATCGCAACATCCTCAGCCCTTCAAAGAGGGGTGCCAATTCGAGATATATGTGCGGCTGCCACATGGTCGTCCGCACATACATTTACCAAATTCTATAGCCTGGATTCCTCCTCTAGTCAAGAAACTAGATTCGGCAAGGCTGTGTTACACTCTGTCCATTCTGGAAGGGTAACATAACTTTTATTACTCCCGCCTCCAGTCACAATACCACTGCTATGGGAGTCTATCTAAGATAAGGAATACGTCGGAGGACACAATCCCTTCGAAGAACTAGTTACTCTTACCTTGTAACGTTCTTTCGATGGGATGTTCCTCCGACGTATTCCTTATCGACCCTCCCATCCATCCCCGCAGTATGACTTCCTGTGGGTTTGCAGCCTATGCTCCTTCAAGGTGATTAGTCTAATCCAAAAACATTACTGGGGACTACAAAACGGAACTGAGCAACGGACGCTGCGCGCGGCCTTTATAGGCAGGATGACGTCGACGTCGGCACGGAGGCCGTCGAGGGTCATCGACTCGGCGATCATCGACGCGCAGCGCCCTCTGGCGAAAAAATTTTCCGAGGCCAGCAAAGCTGAAGGATTTCTATCTAAGATAAGGAATACGTCGGAGGAACATCCCATCGAAAGAACGTTACAAGGTAAGAGTAACTAGTTCTTCTTGGCAAAAAGTGTCTCAGAATTTCACCTGTCACAAAAAATAACACTGCCTACTTTCTACCCTCCTCCTCACGCAAGTAAGGAAGAGGAACGGCTACATAGATTAGATCGTAGAAGAGCTCTTAGCTTCTACATTTCAAGATTGGCAAAACTACATCAGTGTGACCAACTTTTTGTGGGATACACTGGTCGCAAATTGGGACTAGCAGTGACTAAGCAAACATTATCTAGATGGATAATTTTGGCTATAACTGAATGTTATAGATTGGCTGGGAAAGATCCTCCAGATGGGCTGAGGGCTTATTCAACCAGGAGCATGGCAACGTTAACAGCAATTCAAAGGGGTGTCCCTGTGCAAGATATTTGCGCAGCAGCCACATGGTCATCCATGCGCACTTTTATAAAACATTATGCTCTAGATTAGACTTCTTCACAAGGAGTTCTTTTCGCTAAATCAGTACTTCATTCTGTACATGACAAAAATTTCTGTACTCCCACCTCCAATACAAAACTGCTTTGGGAGTCTATCTAAGATGAGGAATACGTGGGAGGACACAATCCATTCGAAAAACAAGTTACTTACCAACTGTAACGTTCTTTCGATTGGATGTTCCTCCCACGTATTCCTCATGGACCCTCCCAGCCTACCCCACAGTACAGTTTACGTGGTTTACACTCTAAATTCTTTTAAGGCTTGGGTCAAAAGAGGTACGCCATTAACTACAATCCATTCAGGCCAACGGGCGCGCTCGAGGCATTTATACAGAGGGTGATGTTGGCGCTCGATGGATGCCGTGAAGGGACATCGACGCTGCAGCCTTGAGTGGAGCGCCCTCTGGTGGAGAGAGAAAAAATGTGTAAAGCAGCAAAGCTGAAGGTAAGGATATATCTAAGATGAGGAATACGTGGGAGGAACATCCAATCGAAAGAACGTTACAGTTGGTAAGTAACTTGTTCTTCTCGTTCAGTTTGAATGTCTGGGCGATGCACTTGACTTATTTATTGTTTTGGCACACGCAGGAGCTTTACAATAACAATACTTCTTGGCTGTACTCCCAACAGTCTGCGATGTGTTCCAATTGTGTTGTTTGTTTTGGTAAATAAAACTGAATGTTAGCGTTAGGATAACAATATTTTCAGAAACTACAACAGACTACAATGCCTCCGGAGCAAGGCCAGATATGAGTGAGAATGTTGACTGAAGGTTTAAAGCTAATTTAGTAACTTGCTGCCGACCTTGCTTTAGAGATAATTCAGCAAGTTGCTAATGAAGGGAGGAGTCAGCATCTCGCTAAACACCGATGATTCAGCCGTTATAGGGCTTCATTAGGAGTATCCTGTCCGGAAACAAGGGTGCTGGTAAGTTCACCGGCACCCTTGTTTCTGGATTGGCAAACTCCAAGTATGCCTACCGTGGCTGCTGAGTCCGACAGGTCTGACCCTGCCAGGCGCTGCGGCCATGGAAGCACCGGCACTGTTAGCAACGGTGTGCTTCGGTGTCTCCACTCCCATGTCTCCACTCCCCTAGAGTCCATTTTACCGGCGCCTGACATCCCGGGCCGCCAGAATTGTAATCTCCCAGTGGCACCGGGAAGTCAGGCGCCAGTAAAGTATTACGGGTCTGGCGGCGCCCCGCTGATAGCACTGGCAGGGTTACCGCCGGACCTGTAATGAGGCTCATAGTGTGGATGTGACTTTTGTGCAGATACACTCTGGGAGTAGGTTTGCCTCAAGAGACAAAAATGTCCTGTTCTTTGGGAAGGTACCCACGCTAGAGTCCGGAGCCACACTTTAGCTTACTGTACCCTTCACAGATGGGAAAAATCCATTTGCATATCAGTCTTTGTCAGATAGGTTTAGTCACCCTTAGTTTCCTAGGGTCATCCAGACGTGGACACCTTGCTCACTGTGCTCATAGAGGCACAGCTCCACCTCACTGATGAGGCCCAACAAGGCTGAAACACGTGTATGGGGTTGCTGTTGGTACTCTTTTTCGGATGAGAATTGCCATAGCATTTCGGTGCTGGACTGCCCAAGTGGGCGGGACAAAGACTGATATGCAAATGGATATTTCCCATCTGTGAAAGGTACAGTGAGCTAAAGTGTGGCTGCGGACTCTCGAGTGGGTACCAACCTAAAGAAAAGGTCATTTAGCCGTGTTCGTTCTCGCAGAGGGGCGCCTATGGATCATTTTTTCATCATTTTAAATAGGGCTGCTTTCGACAACAATGTTAATGGGAGGGATTTCCAGTGGGTGAAATCCTGAGCAAACCTGTCCGTGATAGGGTGGAGATTTTTCTTTGTAAAATTATTGAGGGTCCACTCATATACCCAAATACTTAAAAGCTGTGCACGACACCTCGTAGGGGCAATCCAGAGGGTGCGCTATTTTCTTGATACTCCTGCAAAATGTGCGTGATATGCTGACAAGCCTGCTGAGGTTCGCCAAATAAAATAGGAGGTTATCTGCATAAAGGGAAATCTGCTCCTTGCCCCCACGTGCGGCCATCAGAACCCTGATCAAGTCGGGTCTGACTGTAGCCGGATTGCCAGGGGTTCGATGGATAGTGTGAACAGCAGAAGGGAGAGTGGACAACCCCGCCTCATCTCTCTCTCAAGGGGAAAGGTCCTCGAGGACACACCTTTAACCCATACCTCTGCTATCGGGGAGGTGTAAAGCAGACAAACCCAACCCATATCGTTTGGCGCAAACCACATCTGTGTCATGGTCTCCCCCTACAGGAAGCCCCATTCCACTGAGTCAAAGGCCTTTTCAAAATCCTCTGCGAGCAAAGCCAGCAGACCTTCCAGTTTGGAAACCTGATATATTCCTGTCGGTAGTCTACAGAAATGCATGCAAATAGATTTTCCCAGCATGAACCCGCACTGGTCCGGATGAACCAGAGATGAGATTGCGGCACTAAAGCAGTCCGTGAGTACCCTGGCTAGAGTTTTCACTTCTTCGTTAATCAGAGCGATAGGCCTGTAGGAGGTGCAGAGATCCAGTGGTTTGCCTGCCTTGGGGACAGCAACTATACAGGCTTTCCTGAGATCCAAGGGGAGTGGTCTGTTCGATCTAGAATATGTGAACATATTATGCATATCGTTACATGTTAGGTCAGAGAGTTTCTTCCAAACCTCAGTTGGGAAGCGCTTCGGGGCTGGGACATTACCAGACTGGAGGCAGGCGATGACCACGAGATCTCCTCCTCCGTGACATCAGCCTCCAGGTCGAGTACCTGTTGAGGCGCTAGCCGTGGGTGTTCAGGACCATGTAGGAAGCACAATCCCAGAGAGGGATCTGATCCCGGTATGATCGATAAAGCTCTTTGTAGTATGCAGTGAATACCTCAGGGATTACGGCATCCTCCGTAAGTCTGCACTGCCTGGCCTCAGTTCATTCTCACACGTGTCTCTAAGCCTCGTCCCTCCTTTCAAGCATCTTCCCGACTCTGTCGCCCGCCTCGAAGATCAGATGCGCTTAACCCAGTGAGCTTGCTTGGTGTTATCGAGGGCCACATTCCTGAGCTTCTCCTGAGCTCAGAGGAGGGTTTCTTGCTCCTCTGAGGAACCTGACTGGAGGAAGGCCTCTTCCACTGCCAATGCAAGGCCCTCAATCTCTTTTATTGTGTGTGCATAAACCCTCAATTGTACGGAACCCAGAGAGATTGTTTCCCCCATAAGGACTGCTTTATGACCCTCCCACAGCATCACTGCAGAGTCCATCGACCCCTCATTTGTAGTGAAGTAGTCAGTGGTTTTAGAATTTATATCTTTCACAAATTTCAGGAAGCCGATATAATAGGTATGTAGGCACCAGGGCGGTCTGGATTGTGGTTTCCCAGTGGAGAGTTTCATTAAGAGTGGAGAGTGATCTGATATTCCCCTAGCCATAAACGTGATAGCGTCAAGTTTATGTGTTGCACCTAGGGGAATAAAGAAGTAGTCCAGCCTGGACAAAGAGCCATGTGCTCCCGAGCGAAAGGAGAAGCCACGTTCCAGGCCGTATAGTACTCCCTACGCATCGACCAGCCCAAGTGCGACTGAGAATTTGTGCAGGTTCGTCGGGGTGTGCACACCTCGCCTGCTCCACTTCCATCCAGAGCCAGGTGAGTGTGGTCTTCTGAGCCTTAGTGCGCCAGGCTCCATTTTGGCCATTTTGGGAGTATTCACCCGTGCCCCCAGGCCCTCTGAACTCCTATGCTGCCTGCTCTCCCCCATCCCCCTCTCCCACCCGCAGCTCCGAGCCCTCCCACCTCCCAGACCGGCCCATGCCCCGATCGGAGGACTTTCACTAGTGCTTCTTGGACTACCGACCAGCGCACACCTCGCCTGCTCCACTTCCATCCAGAGCCAGGTGACTGTGGTCTTCTGAGCCTTAGTGCTCCAGGCTCCATTTTGGCCATTTTGGGAGTATTCACCCGCGCCCCCAGGCCTTCTGAACTCCTATGCTGCCTGCTCCCCCCACCCTGCTCTTACCCCCAGCTCCGAGCCCTCCCACCTCCCAGACCGGCCCATGCCCCGATCGGAGGACTTTCACTAGTGCTTCTTGGACTACCGACCAGCGCACACCTCGCCTGCTCCACTTCCATCCAGAGCCAGGTGACTGTGGTCTTCTGAGCCTTAGTGCGCCAGGCTCCATTTTGGGTATTTCGGGAGTATTCACCCGCGCCCCAGGCCCTCTGAGCCCCTATGCTGCCTGCTCTCCCCCACCCGCTCCCTCCACCAAGAAGCAGGCCAAGGTGAGTTGAACCCAGAAGCCTCCCAAACATTGGTAACACTGCAAAAGTGTTAGATAATGGCGATGTAGTGCGCTCGGCACTCGAGTCTCCTTCCCACTGCGCCCTGATTGGTTACTTCGCCCCATATCATGAACTCTCCCAGGGCAGCCCTCTGCCCGGCAGCCCCTGCGGCTAAGGGCCCTAAGGCCAAAGGCGGCTCCTACGGTGGCAGCTCCAGAGAGTGTCTGCTGGTGTCCGCAGGGGAAGCCAGCGAAGCCAGCAGTCAACAGACGCCAACAAAAAACTGTAAGTGTGGCATGGGTGGGGAGTCGAGCAATTACTCTACTCCAGAAAAACCCCTGCCACTCTGTCTTACCTTCCCATAACATAGACTGCCATAGACTCACACCAGGCATACCTAGAAAGATTTGTGACCAGCAGACTGAATCTATTCATCTCAGGATTGTAGATGCTGCCTTGCATTACATACTAACATACTTGTCAAGGTCAACAAGCGCCGCACTTAGATGAAACTTGAATGTTAGCATGTGCCACACTCAGAATTGTGAACATTAGCCTGCGTCACATCTAGATAGGACTGTGATTGTTAGAATGCCCGCACTTAGGTGAAACTTGAATGATAGCATGTGCCACGTGACACTTAGAATTGTGAACACTAGCCTGCGCCGCATCTACATAGGATTGTGAAGGTTAGCAAGTGCCACACTTAGACCGAATTATGAAGGTCAGCAAATGCTACAATTAGACAGAACTGTGCATGTTAGCATGTTAAATGTCAGGTAGCCCACTAGCCAATGTAAGCTCTGCATACTTATCTCACTCAAACAAAAATCACACAACCATCTCTCGCACAACAAGCCGCACGCACTTCACAACAATGCAACAACACATAAGCCGCACCAACAGCACACGCGGACTGACACCGATCCAATGCTTGCACCAAAGCGCAGAACCCGGTGTATGCCGAGTTGAAGCTGCGAACAGAACACCACTCCTCTCACTGTCCTACACCCTCTTCACCTTACTAACCCATCCCACCTTGTCGTTTACAGATCCGCCAGAGCGCCTGGGGACCAATTCCGTTGGTGACGGTGCGCGGTACACATACCTTTAACATTTAACATTTAACAAAATTAATAAAGTGTATTGCTTTTTGGCTTATCCTTAATATAGCAGACTGCGTTTGCTTATCTGAAAGGAAATCACATTGTAAATCACACCATTGCGCGGCGACCTGCCCCTTTCAACGCCTCCTTTCATGAGTTCATGTTCATTTCAAAATTCATCATTGCACCTGGGTCCACTAATACTTTTTGGGGACCTGGCATTCACCTTGCTTAATCATGTAGTATGCCCGACGCCTCTGTGCTTGTTACCTGCAGGCCACAGGAAGGAGTCCCATCTCCATTCCAGTTGGGATATGGCAGTGTGATTAATCCGTTTGATGGCAGCCCAGAGATGTATATTATATTTTGGCATGTCATCTCATGTTTCCTGTCCCAACCAACTACCACCAATCAGCCACCCCACCCCAAACTCTCTCCACTTCCACCCACTGAGCACCCCACCCTCTCTATCCCCCACGCACCCTAGCCCCATTCTATCAACCCCATCACCCGACCCACCCTACGTTCTACCCTTACCTCTCCACTCCCTACATACCTGAGCCCCATTCTCTCTCCTCCCACCTAAACCCCACTCTCTCTACCCTCACCCACCCACTCTACCACTCTCTAGCCTCACCCACCAACCCTACCCCAACTCTCTCTACCCCACCCACCCTAACCCCACTCTCTACACCCACCCTACCCCCACTCACCCACCCTAACCCCACTCACTCTACAATACCCCCACTGTATCTACCCCCACCCAAACTACCCCCACTCTCCCCACTGACTCACTCTACCTTCACTCTCTCTACCCTCACCCACCATACCCCCACTCTTTCTACCCCCACCCACCCCACCCCCACTCTCTATACCCATGCCTACCCCACCCCCACTCTCTCTACCCTCAATCTCCCACCCCCACTATCTCTACCCCCACCCACCCACCCTACCCCACTATCTCTACACCCACCCTACACCCACCCTAACCCCACTCACTCTACAATACCCCCACTCTATCTACCCCCACCCACACTACCCCCACTCTCCCCACTGACTCACTCTACCTTCACTCTCTCTACCCTCACCCACCATACCCCCACTCTTTCTACCCCCACCCACCCCACCCCCACTCTCTATACCCATGCCCACCCCACCCCCACTCTCTCTACCCTCAACCTCCCACCCCCACTCTCTCTACACCCACCGACCCCCACTCTCTTTGCCCCCAGCCACCCCCACTATATCTACCCCCACCCACCCTAACCCCACTCTCTCTGTCCCCACCCACCCTACCCCACTCTCTCTGCCCCACCCACCCTGCTCCCACTCTCTCTATCCCCACTCGCTACCCCCACTCTCTCTACCCCACATACCCACTCTACCCCAATCTCTCTACCCCCACAAACTCACCCTACCCACCACTCTCTTTACCCCCACAAACTCACGATCACTCATTCTAGACACCCACCCTATCCCATCTATATACCCCCACAAACCCACCCTACCCACTCTATCCCCACTCTTTACCTCATTCACCCTACCCTCACCCCTCTCTACCCACACCAAACCACCATACCCCCTCTTTTATTCCCACCTACCCCCTGTCTCTCAACCCCATCAACCCTCCATTCCCAGAATCTCTCTCTTCCAACCCACCCTACTCCCCTCTCTGTACCACCCCCATCCTATCCCCTCTTTCTCTACTCAACCCTACCCCCTCTTTTTACCCCCACCATACAACCTACTGCATTGCTCTCTAGCCCCGCCCACCCTACACCCTTTATTGCAACGCCATCCTTGCAGGCACCTCCTCAAAAAATATGGTCCAGCTTAAACCGATCCAAAACAATGCCCTCTGGGTTTTCTGGGGCCTCAAGCACTCGTACCACATATCTCATGCCAGACGTGATGCCCAACGCATCTCCAAAAGAACCAAACTCCCCTGCCTACTGTCCTCATACACTCCATCACTAGCCATCCCCAGATTTTCAAGAAAAAAGAGCTCGGGGCACTTGCTTCACAGGGATTGCCCCCACCCTTCAGAATGCCCTACCTCTCCACATCCAAGAGCAGCCATCCTACCTCATCTTCAGAAAACTGCTAAAAACGTGGCTTTTTGACAAATATGACTAACCTGAAATTGGGGTACCCCGACTACCTGGGTATATCACAGCATTTACTATCATACTACCCTTATTTGGGGTATCCCCACTACCCGACTATATCACAGCATTTACTATCATGCTACCCTTATTTGGGGTATCCCCACTGCCTGACTATATCACAGCATTTACTATCATGCTACCCTTATTTGGGGTTGCTCCACTACCCGACTATATCGCAGCATTTACTATCGTGCTACCCTTATTTGGGGTATCTCCACTACCCGACTATATCACAGCATTTACTATCATGCTACCCTTATTCGGGGTAGCCCCACTACCCGACTATACTGCATCATTTACTATCATGCTACCCTTATTTGGGGTATCCCCACTACCTGACTATATCACAGCATTTACTATCATGCTACCCTTATTTGGGGTATCTCCACTACCTGACTATATCACAGCATTTACTATCATGCTACCCTTATTTGGGGTATCCCCACTACCTGACTATTTACTATCATGGTACCCTTATTTGGGGTAGCTCCACTACCCGACTGTATCACAGCATTTACTATCATGCTACCCTTATTTGGGGTAGCTCCACTACCCGACTGTATCACAGCATTTACTATCATGCTACCCTTATTTGGGGTATCCCCACTACCCGACTATACTGCATCATTTACTATAATGCTACCCTTATTTGGGGTATCCCCACTACCCGACTATACTGCATCATTTACTATAATGCTACCCTTATTTGGGGTATCCCCACTACCTGGCTATATCACAGCATTTACTATCATGGTACCCTTATTTGGGGTATCCCCACTACCTGACTATTTACTATCATGGTACCCTTATTTGGGGTATCTCCACTAAACGACTATATCACAGCATTTACTATCATGCTACCCTTATTTGGGGTATCCCCACTACCCGACTATATCACAGCATTTACTATCATGCTACCCTTATTTGGGGTATCCCCACTACCCGACTGTATCACAGCATTTACTATCATGCTACCATTATTTGGGGTAGCTCCACTACCCGACTGTATCACATCATTTACTATCATGCTACCCTTATTTGGGGTATCCCCACTACCCGACTATACTGCATCATTTACTATCATGCTACCCTTATTTGGGGTATCCCCACTACCTGGCTATATCACAGCATTTACTATCATGCTACCCTTATTTGGGGTATCCCCACTACCTGGCTATATCACAGCATTTACTATCATGCTACCCTTATTTGGGGTATCCCCACTACCTGGCTATATCACAGCATTTACTATCATGCTACCCTTATTTGGGGTATCCCCACTACCTGACTATTTACTATCATGGTACCCTTATTTGGGGTATCTCCACTAAACGACTATATCACAGCATTTACTATCATGCTACCCTTATTTGGGGTATCCCCACTACCCGACTATATCACAGCATTTACTATCATGCTACCCTTATTTGGGGTATCCCCACTACCTGACTATTTACTATCATGGTACCCTTATTTGGGGTAGCTCCACTACCCGACTGTATCACAGCATTTACTATCATGCTACCCTTATTTGGGGTAGCTCCACTACCCGACTGTATCACAGCATTTACTATCATGCTACCCTTATTTGGGGTATCCCCACTACCCGACTATACTGCATCATTTACTATAATGCTACCCTTATTTGGGGTATCCCCACTACCCGACTATACTGCATCATTTACTATAATGCTACCCTTATTTGGGGTATCCCCACTACCTGGCTATATCACAGCATTTACTATCATGGTACCCTTATTTGGGGTATCCCCACTACCTGACTATTTACTATCATGCTACCCTTATTTGGGGTATCTCCACTAAACGACTATATCACAGCATTTACTATCATGCTACCCTTATTTGGGGTATCCCCACTACCCGACTGTATCACAGCATTTACTATCATGCTACCCTTATTTGGGGTATCCCCACTACCCGACTGTATCACAGCATTTACTATCATGCTACCCTTATTTGGGGTATCCCCACTACCCGACTATATCACAGCATTTACTATCATGCTACCCTTATTTGGGGTAGCTCCACTACCCGACTGTATCACAGCATTTACTATCATGCTACCCTTATTTGGGGTAGCTCCACTACCCGACTGTATCACAGCATTTACTATCATGCTACCCTTATTTGGGGTAGCTCCACTACCCGACTGTATCACAGCATTTACTATCATGCTACCCTTATTTGGGGTAGCCCCACTACCCGACTGTATCACAGCATTTACTATCATGCTACCCTTATTTGGGGTATCCCCACTGCCTGACTATATCACAGCATTTACTATCATGCTACCCTTATTTGGGGTATCCCCACTACCCGACTATACTGCATCATTTACTATAATGCTACCCTTATTTGGGGTATCCCCACTACCTGACTGTATCACAGCATTTACTATCATGCTACCCTTATTTGGGGTATCCCCACTACCCGACTATATCACAGCATTTACTATCATGCTACCCTTATTTGGGGTATCCCCACTACCCGACTATACTGCATCATTTACTATAATGCTACCCTTATTTGGGGTATCCCCACTACCCAACTATATCACAGCATTTACTATCATGCTACCCTTATTTGGGGTATCCCCACTACCCGACTATACTGCATCATTTACTATCATGCTACCCTTATTTGGGGTAGCTCCACTACCCGACTGTATCACAGCATTTACTATCATGCTACCCTTATTTGGGGTCGCTCCACTGACTATATCACAGCATTTACTATCATGCTACCCTTATTTGGGGTATCCCCACTACCCGACTATACTGCATCATTTACTATCATGCTACCCTTATTTGGGGTAGCTCCACTACCCGACTGTATCACAGCATTTACTATCATGCTACCCTTATTTGGGGTATCCCCACTACCCGACTGTATCACAGCATTTACTATCATGCTACCCTTATTTGGGGTATCCCCACTACCCGACTATATCACAGCATTTACTATCATGCTACCCTTATTTGGGGTAGCTCCACTACCCGACTGTATCACAGCATTTACTATCATGCTACCCTTATTTGGGGTAGCTCCACTACCCGACTGTATCACAGCATTTACTATCATGCTACCCTTATTTGGGGTAGCTCCACTACCCGACTGTATCACAGCATTTACTATCATGCTACCCTTATTTGGGGTAGCCCCACTACCCGACTGTATCACAGCATTTACTATCATGCTACCCTTATTTGGGGTATCCCCACTGCCTGACTATATCACAGCATTTACTATCATGCTACCCTTATTTGGGGTATCCCCACTACCCGACTATACTGCATCATTTACTATAATGCTACCCTTATTTGGGGTATCCCCACTACCTGACTGTATCACAGCATTTACTATCATGCTACCCTTATTTGGGGTATCCCCACTACCCGACTATATCACAGCATTTACTATCATGCTACCCTTATTTGGGGTATCCCCACTACCCGACTATACTGCATCATTTACTATAATGCTACCCTTATTTGGGGTATCCCCACTACCCGACTATATCACAGCATTTACTATCATGCTACCCTTATTTGGGGTATCCCCACTACCCGACTATACTGCATCATTTACTATCATGCTACCCTTATTTGGGGTAGCTCCACTACCCGACTGTATCACAGCATTTACTATCATGCTACCCTTATTTGGGGTCGCTCCACTGACTATATCACAGCATTTACTATCATGCTGTCCTTATTTGGGGTAGCTCCACTACCTGACTAGCATTTACGACCATGCCTGTGTACCTTATTTTGTGTTCTTTTTCCTCACTTGTGTGTCAGCACTGTGATACACACAAAGTTGGGCGTGGTCAACAAATACAAGAAATAAATAAATGTAAAATATTGACCCAACAGCTCAGCACTGCTAGCTGCCATCACCTCCTCAATATCTATGCTGCCTTTGACACACTTGATCACCCCCTCACTCTAACATCTTGGCTTCTAGGCACTATCCTTGCTTGGGTGACCTCATACTTGGCTAATTACTAGTTCTCCATTTCCTGCAACACCAGGACCTCCTTCCCAGCCCAACCTTTAGTAGGGTTCCACTGTGGTCTGTCCTTGGACCCCTACTTTTCAAACTGCACATGTCGTCTCCTCCTTCTCCTCACAGCATCTATCTCTCTGAGTGCACAACGTGCCTTCTCCTTCAGCAGCTGCACCCCTCAGCTGTCCTCTCCCATCACTGAACTGGCGGTGCAGCATTGCCGGGAGTTCCACTCATCCACGTCGCTGGCCCTGAGCAGGTGGGTGACTGCAGTGCCCCCTTCTGCTCACGCTGCTTGCGCTATACTCTTTGGAACCTCCTCCACACCTCCCCTGTGTCCCCCGTGCAAATTCCCAGCCCTGCCTACCTGCCCGAATCCCGCCAGTCATCCCTTGAGCGGTATACTCTCACTCAAGCGCTCATCAACCTCAGCATCCATTGCCCAGCACGTGCTGCCCCAGACTGTCCCTCCTCGCTCCCCATCCCTGAAACAGCGCTTACTTTCCAGACACTGTGAGCATTCGGACAGGCGCTGGCTCCAATAGCACCCTTAGGAGTCACCTTCACGCCACCACGCAGCCCCAGAGTCTTGTGGGGCTCCCACTGGCCCTACCAATGATTGCCAACCACCGGCACCGCTGGACAGCACATCTGTTTACATAACAAAAAGAGTGACAAAATAACAGGGGGAAGAGGGTGGGCACGGGGGGGACACAACACCCACAAAGAGAATCAGCAATTTGCTCAAAAAAACACATAAAGGGGAAATAAAGTCAGCCGGCAGGCATATGGCAACTCAAGGTATGCTTCCCCCATGTCCTGTTTGGGGGTCACCCACCCCCACCATCCAGTTCACTGTTTCGGTTACGCAGAGGTGTTGCTAGGTCTGGAAAAGACCCGGGGCTAGACTGATGTCAGAACTGTCGGGACTGGGGGCTAGCTAACCTTTTGCTAGTAGCTCCTGGGATTCTATCCGGGGCTACAACCAAAAGATCAGGGGCTATAGCCCCCTTAGCCCCCCCCTAGCAACGCCTCTGGGTTACTGTGTCAGAATCTTAAGCCATCAGTAGCTACTGTGTACACTCCCTCTTGCATTGCACACTCCTCTTTACTACTGACACATGCCAGAATATCACTAAAGCGGATGCAGGCGCAGGGCAGGGCCGGCTGGTAACAGAGGAACAGGCGGCCACTGTGGCCAGTGCCTGGGGCTAGCAGCCATGCGGATGCACTCACTCGTGGCACGGCCTCATTCTGCTCCTTTCCGTGTTCACGCCGATGAGGCCGCCGACGATGAACTCTCCTTCCTTGTAATATCCCCTCATGATGATATCGTCCTCAAAGTATTCCGATATCCAATGATTTCTGAACGCACACATGCGGAAAGCTGCAGGGCAGCAGAGGATTAGCAGGTGAAGGGCCAGAGAACCGCTGTATGCAGTGGACATGATGATCCGAGCAGACACGGCGGGTGCATGCACCCTACAGCATTCACAGTGCAACCTCATCAGTGTGCCACTTGCATCCCACCCCAAAGCCTGGCCTCTATTTATGAGGGGCAAGTAGAATGGTCCACTTCTTTTCTGTTTGCGCCTGTGCCATGAATCCGCAGCTGGCCAAGTGCACAAACAGCTGCACTTTGCCATTGACACGTGTCATAATATCGCAGACACGGGTCCCGCTGAAGCGCCAGGTGCACTGGACCCCTTAATCACGATGCACCGGAACCCTTAATCACGATGCACCGCACACCTGGGCGGGCGAGGCGCAGAGCCGTCCCCTGAGCTCGGCGCTGCCCTGGGAAAGTGCTGGAAGCCAAGGGGGCGTCCACCCAAGGCACGCGGCAGAGATGATAATGCGGGGGTTGGGGGGGGGGGTCATGAGCAGCGAGGCTGTAAACAACGTTACTTGCAGACAACAGCCTTCTGCTGTGCCCACAATGCCCATTATTCCAAAAGCAGCTCCTGAGAGCAGTGAGCAGGTGGTCCTACTGCCCCTCGGCCCAGGGGGCCACGTCTGCTGATCTGCTCTCCTAGTGGGGTTTAGAGACGAGATCCCGTAAAACAGTGACTCAAAGAGTGCCCAGCCGTGCCTTCCCTATTAGCAAAGGGAGCTCGTTTCAGCTCCTGGTGACACTGGAGCAAATACTCATTAAGGGACCCCGCATCACTATTGTGTGTGGTGACTTGTTCTTTGCTCTCTGTAGAGTCATATAACAGAGGCCAGTGCTTGGGCGAGAGGGCTGGGCTTTGCCCCAGATTCTTGAGGGCCTGGTTTCTAACCTCCCCTGGCCCGCTTCTGCAGTAGTATCTGCAGACCGCAAGACCTGTGGCATTAGTGTGTGTGTGTAGTTGTGTTGCCCTTGGGCTCACGGGCCATGTTGCTGCATTGGACGTGTACCATATTTGGGAAAGCTTGCTGCCCAAGGCCGGTACTGCCTCTCAGGTCTGGCGTTTGGCGGTGGCCCAAGAGCACAGCGCTGGCAAAGTTGTGCAAGTGCCAGCTAGGGGATTATTTTTTATTTTATTATTTTGATTGATTTCATGTGCATGCAACTATCTAACTTTTAGCAGAATCTATACGATTACTGCAACCCCCCATCACTGCAACCCCGAAATTGCTAACTATTTTTTATTTTGATCCGCTTTACACCACATATATAGCGGGGGAGACCCCCTGCAGCTCCTCCTACTTGCATTATATACCATTACCCCCCCCATACTTATATATGTGGTGTAAAGGGGTCGGAATGATGGGGCGCAGTAATGGTCTAATTCCCTTTTTGCACAATAACCAAACACTGAAATCATGATTGCTTCTCATTAATTACACGGTCATTTGGATAAAACCTTATTTAAACATTTTATAACCGCAATATCTAAAAAGGTTGATCCTTGACTTGATAAAGTTCGCACCCAAAACGCCTCAGTGTTCAGAAACCACTCTTAACTACAAACCTAGACTCTAGCTCCACTCTAAGCTCCAGGAGTTTATTGCACTCCATTATTAAATGAAAGGTCGTTTCTACTGCTGGTGCACAGTATCTACATCATCTCCTACATCTCTGCAATTTAGCTCTTGCTACCAAAATTCCTCTTGTGGGGAATACACTCATTTTAAACCTTAGGATATCCAATCTGTGCACTTTAGATTGGTGTTTCCATAAATGGGGCGGGGGGAGAGGCATTAAAAGCCTTAATTTCATATTGAAGGTGCTTCAATAAAAGATAGTTCATAACTAATGCCCGATTAGAAATCCAAACTTGTTCAAAAATTGTGTATTTCACCTTAGAGTAATTAGATATCAAATCCTCATCCGTCAAATTGTACCCATTCATTGTCTGGTAAACCTGGTGTTTCCATAATGTAATAGCTTTGCAATTGTTATCCAACACTTCTTTGTGAAGATTAATGAACAGACTGTTATCTAGGGGGTATTAAAAGATTCCTAAATAGTTGTACGAGCTTTCAATTGGCATGAGTCGTTAATGATATTAAACCAAATTCATGTCTAATAATTGGTATCAGAACCCCCTGCAGCAGTACTAGAGTATTTCTCTATAGGAGACCTTCCACCAAATTCCACTTAGAATATAACACAGCTGATGCCACCCCGTATGAGAGTCGGGTGGGGAATAACCTTTGGATGATAATATTTCAAGAGAGGTATCACTGAAAAGCGACCCTATTTTTTGTCAAGGCATCGCAATTCAGAAATATTCACTGTGAGTTGATTCCTCAAACTAACAACTTTATCTCTTTCAGCACTTTTAGCATATATAATAATTCCTAGATATTTAAAACTGTTTACAGTTTCCAAATGGATCTGGTCCAAGAACCAATTACATTTCAGTTTGCACGTTTAGTATAGTTTAAAAATAAAATCTTTGACTTATTTACATTTAAAATGAAATCCAGCTTTTTAAAATACATATTTATCACTGAGAGTGCATGCTGCAAACTGGCAGGGGTCAAATCGAACAGAACCAAATCGTCTGCGTATACTAAAATGTTTAGAACCAACTTCCCCAATTTGGGGGGTTGCGGGGATGGAACTACGTGTAAGTACTGTGTTGCCCAAATCAGAAATATAAATATTAAATAAAAATGGCGCTAGCACCCAACCTTGGTGCAGGCCACGATACATGGAAATCCATTTGGTTGTATTACCGACTTGATCCAGTCAAATTTTTACCTTCGTATCAGAATGAAGGGATACTCAAAATTCCATTTGGCCACCCTGATTTACTTAATTTCCCTCACAGAATACCTGCATAATATCTAATAAAGCGCCGTAAATTGTTCTCTTTTGATGGACTGATTGGGACTGCAAAAAACGGGATTTAAACTCGGATTGATAGGCGTCTATGCATCCTACTTAATCTGCCCACGCCCGAAGCTCTTCCAAAACTAAGGTACCAAAGATTTTACTTGCAGAATCACAAAGATATAGTATATAATTTGTAGGAAGTGTTCTATCGCCATGTTTGTAAATCAATATAATAACCGCACCTCTCCAGGACGGCCGAATAGAACTGAGTGAAAGAATGTTAGAAAATAGCCCCCTTAAAATGCTGACCACAAAGGAACATTAGATTTAAATATCATTTTGGACAGGCTGCCAGGCACTGGAGCACTTGAGGCTTTGGATTGCTTGATAATTGATTGGTTGTAACTAATATCAGTTTCCATGTAATCCAGCCATCTCACATGTCTCCTTAATTGATTCACTCTGGGAATATACATTTGCAAAGTAGTTTTTCCACCTGTCATCCTCAATTGGTTGCAACTGTAATAACAGTTGCAAGTGCGGTTCCTTAATCAACCTACAAAAGGCCCTTGCATCCCGACTATTAACCACTTGCAACATGTTCTCTGCATCAGCGATATACATTAAGGCCCAATGACTTTCCAAACTGATTCTATAAGCACATTTCTGTGCTTTTGTTTGTTCCTTATGGTCTTTATCAGTTTTCCTTAAATTTCTTATGGCTTTATTCAACAACCGCTTTCTATCCCGTACAATCTCATCAAACGGGTGCCTGCAAGGTAGCACCACTGTCCATACCTTACCACTTGACCTAGTAGTGATCAAACACCTCAATAAAGTCTGAATCCTTCTGTCATAAGTTAATGGATTCAACAATTGGTCCTTTGCAAGGTCATCAGAAACTAATATTTCATTATCCAAACGAGAAGCAGACACTGGTTTCCATACAAGCACATGATTTTAGGGAGTGGCCTCCACTGCTATATTTAGGACATTTCCTGGATCCCTCAATGGGTCCAGATCCAGAAACAAGGCTAGCAAACTGTGATCATATCTAAACATATCTATTACCTTAAAATCCTCACATAAAGAATACAAATCGTTTGATAACAAGATATAATCTAAAGTTGATTTAAAATTCTTATTTGGCCACTTGAAACGACGAGGACCATGCCCAAAATTTCCATTTATCTGAAATAGACCCCAGGATCTCAAAGTTTCCCGAAACAGCCTCCCTCTATCTATCGAAGTAGAGGACACACCTGCCCTTTCTCCCGCTGCATAAAATAGCGGCTCCAAACATTCAGAATTATAATCCCCTAGGATTATCATACTAGTTGACTCATCACCCTTTACCTGGATAAACAAGCTTGATAGAGTATCCAAAAAGACTGATTCACTAACTCGTTTTGTCTTAAAATAAATACTAAAAATAATAGCCACACACAGGCCCCCCAATGAACTGTTTGACTATGACAATTTTATCTCTTGAATGTCATCCCTGAAGGTCTCCACCAAGGACTTAATTAACCCCATGTTATTTTTCAAAACACACATCAGACCTCCATATGGACACCACACTTCCCTTGATTTGACTTCACAAAGCAAATTGTGTTAACATCCGTAATAGGAGAGTGAACGATCCAAGTTTCCTGCAGACATACAAGAGAATAACCCATCAAAGTGTCAAAATTAGACAGGAGATATGAGGTACCCCTGCAGTTCCAAGAAGCTATCGAAACTGGGGCCTCTCATGCAGCACGGCCATAAGTATTTGCGTGCAAAACGGTTAAGATAGAGTTCCTGTCATAAGATGGATGACTGGAGCTTTGATCTAAATCAAGCACTAGACGTTCCAAAATCAAATTGTACATTAATATGGATTTTCAAGGGCAAGTATTGAATCAGATCTTTAATAAATAAGACTGAAGGGTCTTCCACTTTTGGACAGCTCTTCCCACCATTTAGATCAAAGCCCATCGATTGCCAAGTCTCAGATTCTGCAGTTTAAATGTTTCTAACCAAATGGGAGTAAAAATGTAGCTTTATGAAATCAATTTGACAAAACTCCACCAAGGCTATATCGTTCGATGTTATCAATCTTAAATTTAGAATTGAAGAGAAAAACTGCAGAATGTGAAGATGATTCAGCAATATACCATCACCCCACGGAAGAATGTGTTCAATGGAGAACACGCGCTCTTCAGTAAATTCCACATTGCTATTTCTAGAAGGTAGCCTTCCTTCTTCTCAGTAAACTGGACCCCGGCAGTTAGACCAAGCCTCGTGTCCCCCAGGCCCTGGACAGGCTGAAGGGACCTCGATGGGGCACCAAATGTTTCTGCATCTAATGAGCAGGAGCTAGAATGAAGTGTACACGATTCTTTCCTCCTGTCCTCTAAAGTTAGGAATGATGTATCTATTAAGGATGAATTGAATTGAATTATACAAGAGTTTTTTCTCCTCTCTTCCAGGGTTGAGAATGGAGCGAGAGGGTTTTTGGTCTTCTCAGTTCCAACAGCCAAGTTCGAGTCTGGAATTGTAAAAAGAGGCACATTACTCAGGGGGAAGGGATTGCCATCCCCACGTCTCCGACAACGGCGTTTCCTAAAGAGGAACCACTCGATTTCACTACTTTTTTAGCTGGATAAAAAATAGGAGACAATGGTTTTAAAGAGGACAGATTTTGATTTGTCAGATCTACTTTCTTGGATTGCACCAACCATGAAGGATGATCGGAGGGTAATGATTCCATTGAATTCACAACTATTGGACTAATGTGAGTGGGGGTGAGGGGGGCGGGGCACAGCAAGTCCACAGCCTCCATAGATCTCAAAAAGTTTGACAAACCTTTTGGTCTTTGTTTTGGTGGATTTTTTTTATATTTTTGATTGTTTTCTCTGTATAATAGCATACCGCGTTAGTATTTGTGTCTTTGTCATGGTGGTGTAGAGGAGAAAATGGCTCATCCGCTCGTCCGGGGACAATGCCTCTTCAGTGCTGCCATTCGCCATGTGCATTCTAGCTGGGATTCGCGCTACACCATAAATAAATGGCAATGACCATGAGAGCCAATGGTCGTGAGAGCCGTGAGAACCAAACGTTGCTCGCAAAATTCTTCCAGAATATTTTCAGAAGAGCTTGCGAAATGTGATAATGTAAAGATCAATGCGTGTAAAGCTGATCCTGGCGTGTTAGCTGCCTCATTTGGTGCATCATTTGTATAGGAATCCGAAAATAAAACTGGATGGAGTCCGCTGATAGCAAGATCGACAGTGCAGAAAACTTTACTGATGAGTTAGGTATCATTGAGTCACCTTCAAATAGAGACAGAGAGTGTGAAAGATTGGTATCCGGGATTATGCATTATTCTGATGCAAAAGAAACTCTTCTTTCGCCTAAATTACTTCTGTCTCTAGAGCCTTGGTTAGGCATTGTTTGCTCCAGAGAGGCAGTACAAGAAGGTATAGGATTTAAAAGCGAGTTATCCAAAAAAGAGATTGCTGGCTGAACCAAGGGAGCAAAGCACTCAGTTGGGCAGAGACGTCATTAAGAGGTTGTGACTCCTGCGTCTCGCAGTATCTGCCGGCTGGGAACGCATAGGAGAGGCTTCCACTTTCGCCTTACTGCGAAGGGAGTATGAGATCATCGATGAGCAGCTTGAATTGAGCAAAAAGTCAAAATATTACAGAACCTCCATATATTCGAATTTGAAATTCACTCTACGCCTCAGAGTTCAGCAATCGGGTCTCCGGGGTCTCCCCGTGAACCAGGGCAGACCACTTCTAACACCACTTCCATGCCACGCTCCATGCAGCGAATGGTGTTTTGTAGAGGTACTCAAGAAGTTGGTGAACAGCTGCCATGCCTCCTCCAGTAAAAAGTAAAATCAGACCGACTCCTCGCTCTTCAATAGTGTAGCACCCACGCAGACCAATTGTAACACCCCTACTGCCATCACAAAATTAGCCATGAGGACCTGTATGTCATGGTCATGAAGTCAGGGGCACAGGCATGCAGGGATCGCATGCACAGGAGGCCTTTGGCACCAGGCTCATGAACAAAAGTAAACAAGAACATCCATTTAATTCCAAAAAGCTTTTATTATGGACATAGCACTTCAGATGCATTAACCTTGAACATTCCATCCATTAAGCAGGATGCATTAACCTTGAACATTCCATCCATTAAGCAACCCCAAGTGTATTCTTGGGTGTGGCTGATAATGGATTGCCTTCGCACGTGCTCACTCTCAAGGAGTAGCAGGGTGTGGCTGGTAAGCCGACCCTAAAGGGCGTGCCCACGATCTCAGCTATATAAGCTGCCCCGATCCTTAAAACAGACGCTTCGCGTTATTCTGCACTTGCAAGCAGCGTAGCTCTCACCGTCGCCTGAGGTCAGACTTACCTTTGAAGATCCTGCTTCCTGGACATCCTGCTTCCTGCCAGCATACTTACCAACTGGGGGAAGTTGTTCTTAGCTGCACATCTCTTCGGCGAACCAAGAATTAATCTTTACACTTTCCGGAACGCCAACATCTTCATCTTGGCACCGCAGCGTGACACATTCCATCGTCGACAGCAGTGCCTGCAAGGAAAAAACAGAAGACAAGGTTAGACATTGAAAAAAACAGTCAGTTTAAGGTTGCACTTCACCATACTTCGCGCTTTTACTTAAACCATCACTTACCTGCTGTTGAACATTGCGGTAGCATCCATCTTCCATCCGGCCGCGTCTCACGTCTCACAGCTGCATTGAGGCCGCATTTCCATCTAAGGGAAGAAAACAGAAGAGAGACATTATTGCGTACATAAATAGGAGCAACATATAAAGACATTAAACAGAACAAACAGCATCACAAGAGCTCAAGAAAGACTTACCAATCATAAGGAGAAGCATAGTCGCAGCTGGAATGAAATAATCCTTATCAGGGATCAGTGAAGGAACTAGATCCCATTCGACGCACCCCTGCCAGAAGTAGCAGGATGAACAGTTTATCTTCCATAATTCACAGGTGAGCTTTAGGGGCAGGCGTATGCTCACAGAAACCGTACTTTGGGGTGAAGGGTTCGAGAAGTACAACAATCACAGATTGGCTCACTCACACACTGTTATCTCCGCGCAGGAGCAGTATCACCACGTACCACTGCTCACAGCTTTTCTACTGGCCGTCCTCCCTTGGCCCTCCTCCTATCCCCACCTGCAAGGCCAGGAAACTTGGTGTCACCTTTGATTCCACACTCTCCTTCACCGCCCACATCGCTGATGTATAAAAAAAAGTCAAACTTCCTACTGCACCTCCTCAGAGGTACTCTTCCTTTCCGCTCATTCCCACAGAAACTCACTGTCTCCTACGCTCTGGTTCTCTCTAGGTTGGACTATTGCAACAGCCTCTTTCTTAATCTACCTTTCTCTACTCTCCACCCTTTGCAATCCAGAACAGGACTGCAAGACTTGTCATTGGCCTCAAGCCCTGGGATCGTATCTCTCCAGCTCTGAAATCTCTCAATTGGCTCCCAGTGGATGCAAGGATTAAATTCAAAACCCTCTGCATTGTCCACAAGGCTTTCTGGGGCATGGGTCCAACATACCTTCAGCTATCCCTCTGCAAATACCTCCCATCTCGAGCACTCCGCTCCTCTACCTCTAACTCCCTCAGGGTCAGTCGTTTCTCAAAGAAACAAGCTGGGGGTAGATCTCTGTCTTCGGCTGGGGCCTCCCTCTGGAACAGCCTCCCTGCCACTCTAAAACCTGAGGAGAACCATCTCTGGTTCCGGAAGCACCTCAAGACCTTCCACTTTGCTTCTGCCTTCTCCCCATCTCTCCACTGCTGATTCTACTCTCCCTCGGCACCATGCACCTGGCCACCCTCTGTTCTCCGGGCCCAGGTACCTGCTCATCTTGCCACCCTCACGCACTGCCTCTGGGCCACCCCTTGCACTGGGGTCTGTATCAGTACCCATGCAGCCCTCCCCTTTTCTTCCTGCTCCTATCAGACCTACCCGGCCTGCTGCCATAAACCCAGCACTTGCCACTTGCTGGCTGCTCTCCCATTGCTTGTTGCCTTTTTATTTATTTATTTTTTATTATTTATGTTTTTTCCGCCTCATTCCGCACTCTCCTTTTTGTTCCCCCTTCCATGCACTTCTACCCCTCCCCTCTACCCTGCACATGCGCTTTCTCAATGTCACTAAGATTGTTGTTTTTGTTCTCCCGTTTCCCTTCCCTTGCCTTGTTGCGCTCTGCAACACTTGTGTATGAGCGCGATAGAAATAAAATATCAATATCAATTCAATACTGAGGGAGGGGCCTGAAGGGGGTGATTCAAGTTCAGGGAGGGCTGCAACCGTGCCCCAACGCCTCTGCGAGACCAGGTGAGCGTAACAGAACGCAAAGCTTCTAATACTCTCTGCCTTGGAGTTATGGAAACTTCAGAAACAAATCAGTTAGCCTTCTTACTAGGGGAATTACGGGCTGAAGTACATGCTTCAAGACAGGAAACCAATGCATTACGGAGGGATCTTATTGTAACTCGAGAAAGAACTGACGAATTGGCAAGCCAAATTCTACAAGCACAAGCAGGACAGGTTCCACTGTCTGAAGTGACCCATTCTTCTCATTCTTCCACACCACAACAATCAACACCGGTTCAGGTGGTTCTTCCAGGAGTAGTGCCTCTAGCCCCTCCCGAACGCTTCATCGGCGACCCAAACAAGTTTGCTGTATTTATGGACCAATGTAGCCTTCATTTCTTGTGCAGACCAGGAGCCTTTCCTAATGACCAAGCCAAAGTGGCGTTTGTACTCTCGTATTTAGGGGGTAGTTCAGCGGGCTGGTCTATACCTTTGTTAAATCAAGATGACCCTTTACTCCGGAACTTTGGGAATTTCCAACATGAGATGGAGAAATTGTTTGCCCGTCAAACTCAAGGACAAGCTCTGGACAAGAAGTTGTCACTCAGACAAGGGAGTCAAGTTCTATTAACCCATACTGCAACCTTCAATCGTCTCATAGCCCAGACCAGCTGGCCAGAAGAGAAGAGTACTACACTCTTTTACCGAGGGTTACGTGGAGAACTTAAGGATGTGTTGGCGCAAGTGGTGAATCCCCCTGAGTGGTGTGCGGACTACATAGACCTGACGGTGCAACTCGATCATAGGTTGCAGAATCGGAAAATGGATCAAGCAAGATCAGAGGGACGGTCATTTTACGTACGACCTCGTGAGAATCAGACTAAACCACATGAACAGTCTGATCCAATGCAAATTGGTGGATTACGAAGTCCCCTTACCAAAGCAGAAAGGGAAAAAAGAAGACAACAAAAGCTTTGCTTATATTGTGGACAAGCAGGTCACTTCCTCTGTGACTGCCCAGTAAAACCACCCAAAAAAACGTTTGGGGCAACTGACAAAACTGATGAAGAAGAACAGAACTCAGGAAATGCCAATGCCCGGCAAGTGTAGGAGTCCGCTTATCGAGCATGAAAAAGGAATCCGTACAGACCTCACATCTAGTCCTTCCAGTGCTTTTGGTGAATCACAAGCAACCATCAAAAATACATGCCTTGTAGGCATATATTGATTGTGGAGCTGTGGGTAACTACATTGACCAAGATTTGGCTCTCCGAATAGACCTTCCTCTCCGACAGAAGCAGAAATCGGAAAACGTCACTGCTGTGGATGGTTCTCAGCTATCATCTGGCCCAGTGACACAATAAACTGAGAAAGTCAAGCTTCTGTGTCAGGACGGGCATCAAGAGGACATTACTTTCGATCTCATCGGTGATCCTCAGTTCCAGATGATATTGGGAATGCCCTGGCTGGAGACCCACAATCCTAGGATCGACTGGTGAAAACGAGTTCTGACATTTCCTCATGACTGTGCCGAAAGATGACACCAATCTGAAACCGAAGAAAGGAATCGCGTTGGGCCTCATCAGCTCCTTACCGCTTGAATACCAAGATTACCAGGATGTCTTCAAAAAAGAGCAAGCCAACGTTCTGCCCCCGCACAGACCCTAAGATTGTCAAATAGATCTTGTACCTGGAGCCCAGATCCCTTGCAGCCGAATTTACGGTCTGACAGAACAGCAAATCAGCATTTTAGAACTTACCTGGCGAACGGTTTCATTCGCCCGTCCAAGTCTCCTGCCTCCTTGCCCTTATTCTTCATGCCTAAAAAGGAGGGGATTTAAGAAATTGCATCGACTATAGAGCCATCAATGAGATCACAGTAAAAAAATCGATATCCTTTACCACTTATACCAGAGCTCCTGGACCAAGTGAAACATGCTCAAATCTACACAAAAGTGGATTTAATAGAAGCATACCATCTTGTAAGATTAAAAGAGGGAGACGAGTGGAAAACGGCCTTCCGCACGAAGTACGGCCTCTTTGTATACCAGGTCATGCCCTTTGGGCTATGCAATGCCACTGCGGTGTTCCAATTCTTTATGAATGATGTACACCGTGAACTACTGGACGTTTGCGCTCTTGTTTACATTGACAACATTTTTATCTACTTAAATTCCATGGAAGAACATGTAGGCCATGTCCGGGCAGTCTTAGAGAAGCTTCGACAACACCAATTTTATGCCAAGTTGGAAAAATGTTTTTTCCATGTCACCGAGGTTGAGTTTCTCGGTTTCATGCTCACACCACAAGGCGCACATATGGATACACGAAAATTGGATGCAATCCTCGAATGGTCCTCACCAACATCCACGAAAGGAGTGCAAAGCGTGCTCGGATTCGCCAACTTTTTTCCGTCAGTTTATACCTGGGTTTTCACAAATTGTGCATCCAATTAACACCTTGTTAGAGAAAAATGAAAAGTTCCATTTGTCGACAGAAGCTGAAGATGCATTCCACAAGTTGAAACTAGCATTCACTACAGCACCAGTCCTTCTACACCCACCATCAGACCTACCTTACATAGTTGAGACAGATGCTTCAAAAATAGCCATCGGAGCAGTATTGTCACAACGAGACCCTGAAACAGGACAACTACACTCTGTCGCATTCTGGTCCCGCAAATGTTCAGCCCCCGAGTTGAACTACGCAATAACAGATAAGGAATTACTGACGATTAAAGCAGCATTCAAAGCCTGGAGACATTATCTTCTTGGGGTGAGACATACGGTCACTGTCATCACGGACCACCGTAACTTGCAATACTTGAAAACCGCCAAAGCACAATCCTTGCGTCAACTTCATTGGGCTCTCTTTTTCCCGGAATACGATTTTATTATCTCTTATAGACCTGGAGTATGCAATGGGAAAGCAGACGCTCTATCATGGATGAGTGAAGAAAAAGAGGCTTTTACAGCATCCGACCCCATGGCCATAATTCCTGAGGAAAGGATTCAAACCAGAATAGCTTCCACCACGTGTGTGGATGACCAAAGAACCAGTGTGCAATCCCCGATGTATCAATCAACACAACAGGAGTGGCTGTTAAAAGGTGACCGGTACACCATCAAAGACAATCTACCATATTTCCAAGGACAATTATACGTCCAAGACCAAGAACTGCAAAAGTAAATCATCACAAATTACCACGATTCATTAGTGGAAGGACACCCAGGAATAGCCAAAACTCAGGCTAAGGTAAAACAAAACTACTGGTGGCCAACCTGGTGAAAAGACATTGCCCAATTTATTTAAACCTGCGGTGCCTGTGCACAACACAAGTCTCAGAAACCGAACCCTGCTGGCTTACTACATCCCCTAACAGTACCACCAGCACCTTGGCATACCCTGTCGATGGACTTCATCATGGATCTTCCACACTGCAATGGATACAACACCATATTAGCCATTGTGGATTTATTCTCCAAAATGGCCCATTTCATCCCTCTGAAGGGACTCCCAACTGCATCAACTCTCGCTTCTGTGTTCCTAGAGCAAATTGTCCGATTTCATGGATTTCCATCAATATTAGTATCTGATTGCGGAACTCAATTTGTTTCTGCCTTTTGGAGAAAGTGTTGTACGATTGCCAAAATCGATCTCTGGTTGTCCACATGCCATCACCCTCAAACTGATGGGCAAACTGAACGAACCAACCAACCAAACTTTAGAGCAATATCTCAGGTGTATGTTGCTACAGTCCGACGATTCTTGGAAAAGTATACTATGGATAGCTGAGTATACATACAACAACTCAGTTCACACAAGCACAGGGCAAACTCCATTCTACACTGTGCACGGTAGACATCCGAGGACATCAGTATTTGTTCCACCTGATACCCTGGAAATGCCAGCCATAAAAACTTGCATAAAACCATCACTCAGGTTCTTAAGGAGGCGACAGAGCATCTGACCAAGGCTAAGGAAAGACAAAAACTGTTTGCTGATCGACATCGGAAGGAAGCTCCTGCCTCCCAGATTGGAGAAAAGGTGTGGTTAGCATCCAAATATATTCGCCTAAAGGGGCCAAGAGCTTTGCGCCCAAGATACCTGGGCCCCTATCTTATAAAGTCCATAATCAATCCTGTCGCCATGAAATTGGAGTTACCATCTCACATGAAAATTCACCCTGTATTTCATGTCACTCTCCTCAAACCCATGAAATCCAATAACGGCTTAGTGCTCCGCCAGAACCCGAAGTAATAGATGGAGAACCAGAATATGAAGTCAAATCCATCCTGGACTCCAAGGTGGTTCGATCAAAATTGTATTACCTAATTGACTGGAAAGGTTACGGACCTCAAGACCGAACTTGGGAATCCAGTGAACACGTCCATGCTCCTCGCTTAATCAGACAATTCCATCGCAATAATCCCACCAAACCAGGACCAGGAGGAGAACCACCCTTGAGAGGGGCCTTGAGGGGGAGTGCTGTCATGGTCATGAAGTCAGGGGCACAGGCACACAGGCATGCAGAGGTCGCATGTTGCATGCACAGGAGACCTGGGCGGACACTGTCCTGGCGCCTTTGGTGCCAGGCTCATGAACAAAAGTAAACAAGAACATCCATTTAACACCAAAACGCTTTTATTATGGACATTGCACTTCAGATGCATTAACCTTGAACATTCCATCCATTAAGCAGGCCCAAGCGTATTCATGGGTGTGGCTGATAATGGATTGCCTTCGCACGTGCTCACTCTCTAGGAGTGGTAGGGTGTGGCTGGTAAGCCGGCCCTAATGGGTGTGCCCACGATCTCTGCTATATAAGCTGCCCCGATCCTCAAGAAAGACGTTTCGCGTTATTCTGCAATTGCAAGCAGCGCAACGCTCACCGTCGCCTGAGGTCAGAATTACCTTTGAAGATCCTGCTTCCTGGACATCCTGCTTCCTGCCAGCATACTTACCAACTGGGGGAAGCCGTTCTTACCTGTACATCTCTTCGGTGAACCAAATATTCATCTTTACACTTTCCGGAACGCCGAAATCTTCATCTTGGCACCGCAGCACGACAAGCTCCATCGTCGACAGCAGTGCCTGCAAGGAAAAAACAGAAGACAAGGTTAGACATCGAAAAAACTGTCAGTTTAAGTTTGTGCTTCGCCATACTTCGCGCTTTTCCTTAAACCATCACTTACCTGCTGTCGAACATTGCGGTAGCATCCATCTTCCATCCGGCCACGTCTCGCGTCTCACAGCTGCATTGAGGTCGCATTTCCATCTAAGGGAAGAAAACAGAAGAGAGACATTATTGCGGGCATAAATAGGAGCAACATATAAAGACATTAAACAGAATGAACAGCATCACAAGAGCTCAAGAAAGACTTACCAATCATAAGGAGAAGCATAGTCGCAGCTGGACTGGACGAATCCTTATCAGGGATCAGTGAAGAAACTAGATCCCATTCGACACACCCATGCCAGAAGTAGCAGGACGGAGAGCTTATCTTCCATAATTCACAGGTGAGCTTTAAGGGCCGGCGTATGCTCACTGAAACCATACTTTGGCGTGAAGGGTTTGAGAGGTACAACAATCACAGATTGGCGCACTCACACACTTATCTCCACGCAGGAGCAGTATCACCACATACCATCGCTCACAGCTTTTCTACTGAGGGAGAGGCATGAAGGGAGTTCAGGGAGGGCTGCAACCGTGCCCCAACGCCTCCGCAGAGACCAGATAAGCGTAACACTGTATCAGCAAGCTAGGTAGGAAGTGTGTAGTTCAGTAGTCACATGCTTGGTGACGCATTGCTGTCATTCCTCCTTTACAAGGTAATTTTTATACCTAAAGCCTGCCGCTTGCTGTTGCTTTTATAACTTTAAATATATACCAGGACTTCTAAAGTAAAAGCCAAGACTATTGGCTATAATCTGCGTAAGAAATAAGTATTGAATAGTGGGATAAATCTACCACACATTATGGCAGAAAATGGAGGAGTGGAGCAGGATAGGCAGGATATTATCACCTGTGAGAAATCTGAGGGTGTTCTCATATTTAGCCCTCTTAGGACCTCCCACCCCTCAGGTAACCAAGAGAAAGGCGAGGTTTTCAGATTCCAACCCTGCGGGCGGACTAGAGAGGGAGGATCACCCAGGGATGTCATTTCACCAACATTCCAGGGCTAGCAGAAGTGACATCACATGACCCTTGACACCGGATGACATCACAGGAAGTGATGTCATTTGACCTCACCCGAAGTGATATTGCGGGAAGCGATGGAACACGACCTTTCACCCGTTGACAAAACAGGAAGTGGCATCACATAGCATTGTACACTACAAACAATATGGTTACGATATCACTATAATGTGATGTACATTTCATACAAGAATGAATCGCCATATGTATCGTTAAGATCAGTGTGTATAGGCCCATATTACCAAATTACTGTGAATGCAAGCAGACTTCCATGACCAAATGTTAATGATGTGTTATTATATAGCACTTATGCTTAAGCGCTTTATCTAGAAAAAATATACACCCAATATCACCCAACCTGTGTTGGTACTCATTTATCGACCTCAGAAGGATGAAAGGCTGAGTTGAGGCGTTTAAGAACATACTGAATCAGTGACCCACCCCCTGAAGTGTGCCTGAAATAAACCTATAATGAGTCTAGCAATTATTGTATAGAATTCCAGAAAGACACATTATTTGGTATTCCTATTCTTTCTTATTTAGGGTCAGTGCTGAAAGTGTTAGACTTGTGGCACTCCCGTTCTTATGTTTCTTATTTTTTTTAAGGGGCCTGAACAAGAAAGCCAGCCACTCCAGAAGTAAAGAGCCACATGGTGCTGGCCATAGCCCAGGAGCTTGCATTACAAAAAAAAATTTGATGTCCCTGGGATCACCTTGGCGAAGAGTCCTTGGAGATTGGGGAGAGAGTGCCAGAGGGCGAGACATCATGCCCCCCCTTCCCTGACAGTGACATAATTCACCCTCCCTCAGCTTTTGTAGGATATTGTAACTCTTATCCTATTTTTCCCCTTGAAGTGAAGTCCAGTACTAAGAAGAAGAAGATCATCCCAAGAGTAATGGAGGTTACCTATGGAAAGTGCCATTTTAGTACTGGGACGAGGAAGAGGGCCTCAGAGGAATACTGTTCTAAAGATCAGGCATGTCCACTTAACAAGCTCAAACTTGGTTAGGGAGTCAAAACGCCGCTACGAGCAGACGAGAGACCAAAAACTGTGACTGCTGAAAGTCCAAGACCGTTTGGCGAAGAAGAAACAGGATCTCTGTGGAGCTGGTACCCGAGGAAGAGGGGTGGCAATAGAGGAGCCGGCCCCTTTATAAAGTCTGTGAGTGCTTGTTCTCCTGCAGCACTGCCAAGATGCAGGAGTGTGACAGGAAAGGATAAAATAATTGTCAAGACCCCGATCGTGGGCGAGTGGAAGCTGCAGAAGCCTACTGGAAGCCCGATGAGTGCACTGAAAGTCAGTCTCCAGTGCAACTGTTACCGTAAGATTTCCCTGAGATTTCCCTGAGGCTATCCCATGAGTGAACTGTGAATGTTTGAACTGTATACAAAGTATCACAGTGCTTGAATGCAGGCAGTACACTTTCAGAAGCCTCTGATTGAAATAAACTGAACAGGCATAAGGTTCAATGAAGTGAAAGCATTAGATTGTATTGGAGGGCATTCATGCAGCCGGCATGCTCTCGGAAACCTCAGATTGAAGTCCTAAAAAGGTTTAAATCTCCGCAAGACATTGACAGTGTGAACGTGCAGCCGAAGGGAAGCCACTGAAGTGGGAGAAAAATGCTGAATGAGCTCCTTTAACAAACTTACAGTAAACCAGCAGAGAGAGAGAGAGCGAGAGAGAGGTGCAAGGATTACTGGTTGTGTGACCTGTAATGGTGGGCCGTGTGTCCTGCTGACTTTGCCTATACGGGGAGATCCTAGCCCATCCAGAACAAGGCTCAGCTTGGGGAAGGGAACCCCTGAGCACCTTTGAACTATTGTATTGTGAACCAGAACTTGAAGCTTGGGAGAGGAAACCCTAGGCTTCGTAGAGACATTGCTCTTGAACCTTTTGCTTTTGTGTACCAGGACTTACAGCTTGAGGAAGAGCCAACGGTGGCTCGTCCAAAATGGGTGAGGGGGTGTCGACCCACCGGGTCTTGGCCCCCTCTCACCCATTATGGACGAGCCAGCCCAGTGAAACATGAGCACTCCCTCAGCTGTTTTTCCAGCTGAGGGAGCGCGCTTAACGGTCAAAGGGAAACACTGTTTCCCTTTGACAAAGTTCCCTAGCTGTGCAAGCTCAATGAGCCATGCAAAGCTGGGGGCGTTTCGCTTTTCCAGCCTTGCATGGCTCATTGGAAATGCTGGCTGGGGAACTGCATGTCTGTATGTGCAAGGGGGCACTCCTTGTACATCCAAACAGAGCAGGTTGGAGTGGGACATCTCATCACCCAACGCTCAGGCCCATGCACACATGTGCAGGAACCAGGAAGCTTCCTGATTCTTGTTCATGCTAGCAGGGGCCTGAGCGCTGCAGAGGAAAGACCTGCGACAAAAGTTATGTTTGTTTATGTTCATTGTTTTTTTTTTTTTACTTATTTTTGCAGAAAAATACAAACTTGTTGTCAACATTTGTCTGTAACCGTTCAGCTTAATTTTCATCACATGTACTTCTAACTGCCAATGTCACAGAATAACAATTCTACTTGTTGTAATGTCTGTTAATTGTACGGGAGTTTGTTTATTATGATTGATTTGAAAGAATATTGTCCATGAAATGTATTACTCCACACGTCAATTGCTGGTTCGTGCCAGAGATCAGATAGCTCCAGCAGTCTTCCATGTTGTCATTTTTTGGTGCATATTTCCCAATATGCAGTGACCTTTCTGCTGAAATTTCTGGACAACTGGTTATCAAATGTTTTATCGATTCGATGTCTTTGTTGCAGAAACGACATAGATTGTCTGATGTTTTTGGATCTCGTTTCAATGTAAGTATCTCTTTAGATTTATATAAATTTAGTCGTTATCTGATGAATTGATCTCTGTGGTAACGTGAAGGGAATTTAGGTAGATATTTCGGGAGCACGCCGATTTCGTGAGTCGCTAGACCGAAGTCACAAGCTGTCTTCATTTGTATCCGCTTTTCTTCGTTGGTAATCCAATTCCATCGACGCATCAGTTTTTTTGCAATTTGAGGCATCTGCAGCACCTGCTCTATGGATATATCAGCTTCTTCTAATATTTTTGTTAACTTGTCTTCCCATATTTTTAGTAGATCATTTGTAAGGTGTCCAGCTCTCCTGTTTAAGATCTCATACAGTTTAGCTGACGGTTGTAAACGCATCTTTCGTAGCATTGTTATCGATTTCCACACTACTGTGCTCTATAGGGCTTTTATGCACAATTCATGTCGAATGGCAATCACTGATACATTTGAAGGTAGTTTCAATACCTTTTGCCAGAATAATGCTTCCATTTAGTCCCAGATTTTTGCGTTTCTGTTCCAACCAGCTTCATTGCCAAAGATGAGTGTTGGAACTACTTTGTGTAGATACAATGTTAGGACTGGGTACAATGTGTACTTGCCAAACTTAGCATGTAATTTTGCCCCTTGAACGGCAAACATCTGCATCCTTGATCTCAAGTTTTGTTTCCAGCACCATTCCTGGATTGAGGTATTAAACATAATTCCTAAGTATCGAATTGTGTTGGTTTGTTCGATCGTTTTTCCGTTTACCTTCCAATGGAATTTTTTATGACGTGCTTGAGATTTCCGACCTAGGGATATTATTCTCGATTTTTCTACATTTATTTCGAGATCATTTTCCGTTAGAAAATGCTGTAGTGCAGAGAGAAGTCTTTGAAGACCTATTTGCGTCTGATCTAAGAGCACAATATCGTCGGCATAAATTATCCAACTAATGGGTTTGCCATTGATTTTTGGCTGGAAGGTCTTTGGTTGTTTTAACGCCTTTGGTAAATCTGAGATATACAACTTGAACAGGAGTGCTGCCAACGGACAACCCTGTTTAACTCCGCCTTTGGTTTGGATTTCATCCGTTAAGAGACCCTGTTTATTTAATCTCACTCTGATTGTGGTGTTTGAATATAACGCCATTGTTGGTTGCAGCAGGTTTTCTGGACATCCCCAGGCCTTCAGTTTGCTCCACAAGATCTTTCTATTGATGCCGTCGAAAGGCCTGTTTGAGATCGATGAATCCCGCAAACAGTTGTGTGTTGGTCTTCAGAGCTTCTAGTTTTGCTATATTAAGCAATGTTAAATTTAGCTCCACACCTACACCTTTGGTGAAACCTGTTTGTCGCTCATCGATCATGTTGGCGTCTTCGGCCCATTTCGCCAGCTTGGTTTGTAAAAATGTAGCAAACACTTTTTCGGTAGTGTCAAGAAGGGCGATGGGGCGGTAGTTGGCAGGGTCACTGCGGTCGCCCTTCTTGAACACTGGCACAATCACTGCCTTCTTCCACGTTTTCGGGAGAGTTTTTGCCTTTGCGATTTTCTCAAATAAGATCTTAATGAAGAGGGCCCATTCCGTTTTGTTTGAGTGTTACGTTTGAAATGCCATCAGGCCCTGGAGCTCGGGAATTTTTTAATTTTTGGATGGCTTTCTCTATATCTTCCTGTGTTTCTGTCACCGCCCAGGTTGATTCTTTCGTCGTCTGGCATGATGTTATCGTGGGGATTTCAGACTTAAAAACAATTGAGAAGTGTCTAACCCACTTTTCAGCGTTTACTCCATTTGACATCGCAAATGACTGCTTAAGCTGACCTGTGTTTATTATTTCCCAAATGTGTCAGGTGTCTTTTGACATAATTAGTTTTGGCATTTGCTCAGCCTGATCTTGGTCTCGCACTGCATTAAAAGATTTGAGCCAATTTCGGTACTTTTGACGTTGTTTTTTTATCAGGTTTTCTTTATCCGAAGCTTCTGATTTTCTTATAGTTCTAAGATCTTTTGTTAACTTTTTTTTTGCATCTCCAACTGTGATGCTATAAGAATATTTCGGGGTTAGTAGGTCAATTTTCTGTCCGTGTGGCTTGATTTTGAATTTCTGTAACAGCGGTTCGTAGTTGACTCCGATTTCTTTTTTATTGTTGTGCTTCAACATCGAAGTTAGGTCTGTGATTTGTGACCCATTTACCCGTAGTCTGTTGTTTCCGGTGTTTATTTCAAGCACTGAGATATATCGAATGGACCTATCTTCAATGAGCATTCGCCAAAAAAGCGTCAGCGGATCATGGTCACTTTTTTCAGTTGGTACAATAGTTAATGTGTCAATTTGGCTTAACAAATTTCTAGACGCCCAGATGTAATCAAGAGTCCTTTTGGATGAGCCTCTATGCCATGTTTTTGCAGCGGGAATGTCTCCTTCAGTGCAACCGTTCAGCATGACACATTGTCTCAGAGCCATCTCACTGGTCCATTGTTGTGCACGGTGTGGATGGATGTCTGATTGTTTGTGATCTTTAATATTACACAATTGATTAACTTTGTTGAACCAGGAGTAATTTAAATCTCCACAAAGTAGGAAAAAAGGATCTGTAAAAGTTAATAAACAGTTGTCGATTTCTTTGGTTACCGCAGAAATGAATTCATTCTGTGGTATCATGGCAGGATTCCAGTATAGATTTATGAAAATCATCTGTTTTGTCTTTAATGGTGGCTGGTTGCTTTGTTCGAGAATCGTGACTTGGGTAAACAAATTTGGATTACTTGAACTTAGAACTTTCCATTTGTTACTAAGTTTGACCATTGTGGAGGGGCGTGGCTTGGGCAGCCATGGAGTAGGACGTGCTTCCTGTGCAGCTCCGGAGGATCCGACAAATGATCAGTGAAACTACCTACAAAAACGCTCTATTGGTTCCAGGACTGACAGCACAGGCATGGGAACGTGTGCTCTGCACACTGTATAAAGATTGAGTGAATCGTGTGTGGAACTCCGGAGGAATCGCTCGGCGGAGACTGTGGCCACTGGATACATTGTCACACAAAATGGCCGTCAACAAAGGAATCGAAACTGAAGCACCCGGAGCGGCAGAATAGAGCTGGCAGCCGTTGGGAAAGAATGATACTGGCGAGCGGAGGCATAGTGGAACCCCCGCGGCTGTAAGCCGTGTGTTTGCATCGTGATACGTCGGCCTGCGATGTGCACCATACCGAGGGTGGGCCGACCTAGAAGGCAAGTGCCCGGGGTCAGTGGGGGTGTGAGGCGAGGGGCTGGCACACAGCGTTGTGCAGTCCCTGATCGCACGCAGCGGGATCCCAAGCAGCGCACTGCTAAATGTGCGAGCAGAGCAATTCCGTGAAGGAATCAGGCCAGGAGCACCGGGACACAGCATTGGCGCGAGGTGCGCGCCCACGTAATACGAGGCAGAGCGAACCCTGCGCAGCGCCACTGGAACAGATGGGCCGCGCTACGATGGACACATGAAGCGCTCGCCCGGCACTGATTAATAAGTGGAACACCGCAGTAGGAGGCGGTGAATGGTGCACGGCGGCTTCTTAAAGAACACTACAGCAGCTGATAAGAGTGGAAAAGGACACCCGGCAGTAACGTCCACTGGAAAACACGGGACAAACACTGAACTGGTTCTATTGAAGGGCTAATGTGCTCCTGGCAGCAGAGAGCAATATAATAATGGGAGCTGTTGATACAATGGAGGGCTGAAAAGATGTAGTTGCCCCCTGAGAAGTCAAGGAGTGAACAGTGGACGCCGCCACATAGAAGCATGGCATGGGGGCGAGCTCAAGCGGATGGGGACACAGACAGTGATGCGCAGACTACGTGGAGCCTGGAAGCTAGGTGGGCACATCAATGGAAAGCGTGGTCTCCAGGACACGGTGAGACACTTTGAAACGTGGGAGGGCACAACCCATTCTGAGTAAGGGCTCAGCGGACATAAACTAACAACGGGGCTCCTCTGGGATAATCGCCCCATGGTTGTGGAGGCACACCGGCGCCGAATCGATACAGAGAAGCAGGACTGACACACCTGAGTCCAGACAACCTCAGGCGCCTAACGGAGGCTGCAAGATGTCGACGCAAGGGGTTGTGAGTAAGAACAAGAATAAGCAACCCACAATGGATATATTCGCCAAGACGCAACAATCTCCTGCGGCCATATCGCCCAAAGGCTTGATAGCACCAGCGGAGGGCACCGCAGTGACTGAAAACCATCAGATATTAGCAGCCATCACAGAGCTGAAAGACTCATGGGGGATAGCGATGTCAGACCTGCGTACTTCCCTGGAGGCTAAAATCGACGCAGTAGGCATAGAAGTCACCCTGCTGAGGCAAGATGTTAGGGGGCTGGCGGAACGAACGAGCAGCCTGGAAAGTGCGGTGAAAACCAATACAGACACACCAGCACCAACAACGCAAAGGAGATCCATGTACTTAAACAACAGGTAGCTAACCTGGAGACTCAGGTGGAGGAAGCGGAAGGGAGAGAAAGAAGGAACAATATCCGCGTGGTAGGCTTGCCGGAGGGAGAGGAAGGACAGGATCCGACAGACTACGTTGAGAACCTACTCTTACAAGGAATAGGGGCTCGCAGGGGTTTGCAGTGGAGCGCGCACATAGAGCCCTTATGAGGAAGCCGAGGCCAGGGCGATAATCGCCAAAATACTGAACCATAAAGATCGTGAGAAGATACTGGAGTACTTCCGAAAAGGTGGAATAATCGAAAGGGCTTCAAGCACCATCACTTCGTATCCTGACTACACAATGTTGGTCCAGAGGCAACGGTACAGCTATGTGGCAATCAAAAGGAGGCTACGCGCAGCTGGGATAAAATATATGCTTCTGTACCCTGTGAAATTGAAGGTGGTGCACAAAAGCAAAATGTATTTTTTTTGATACTCCGGAAGAAGCAACGACATGGCTGGATCTGCAGGGCTGCCAGGAACGAGACACGGAGGAGGCTCAAGAGGAACACGATAAGTGACTGGGATACTGTATGCATACTGTTAAGGCATAGAGCGAGCACCCCAGTGGTGCCTAGATGAAGATTAAGATTAATGGGTGTGGCCAAGTGAGGCTGATATTTTGATAGGATACGGCTGACTGTAACGAACTTGAAGGACTAAAATATAGTAGGGTGTACATATATGCAAAGTGTGTAGCAATGTGTAGTTAACCTGAAGTGAAATAGGAGCGGCAGGGCGGAATCACCCTACCCCCCGAATTATAGTTGTAGTAGTAGGTTAGCCACTAGGGCGGCCTCGCCCTGCGGAGCTTCGAGTACAGGCGAGAGCCGGAAAGAGCTAGATGCAGGGGAGCCTGAGATCCAGGGATGGAGCTGGGCAACAGTTAAGGGGAGTGATGTTGGGGAAGGGACGGGAGGGGGGTGGGGGTGAACGGGAAGTTTGGGGTGTTTTTGATTAAGGGGAGTTTAAAATGGGAAACGAGCCTATACAGATTAGATTGGAACTTAGAGTCAGACTGCACCTGTGGGAGGAGGAATGGAACGTGTATAGGCCATGGGTGACCTTAAAATAGTTACATGGAACGTACGGGGGCTCAACAGTTATTTAAAGTGGAACAAAGTCATGTTGTACCTGCTCAGGCAAAACATAGATATTGCATTGCTGCAGGAAACCCACCTTACACGGGAGAGAATGGACACGATTGCTGGGAAGTGGAAGGGAGTGCTGGTGGGCTCATCGTACTCTGCTTATGCGAGGGGAGTGCTTATTTGGGTGGCGCCACATGTCCCTTTTCAGCTATTGCAAGTGGTAGCTGAGACAGATGGGAGGATGGTTATACTGAGGGGACTGGTGAAAATAGGGAGATAAGCATAGTCAATACGTACGCCCGGAACCAGAACACAGTGGCGTACATTAGAACATTGTGTACTAATCTGAGCGCATGTGTAGGAAGCGCGATGATCTGGGGAGGGGACTTCAACTGCGTACTGAACCCGAGGGTAGACAGATCGGATGAGAAGATGGATAGACCGGCCCCTGCAGCCAAAGCGTTACAGACATTGCTGAGTGACTTTGGTTTGGAGAATGCATGGAGAGTGAGACACCCCCAGGAAAGGCAATGCTCACATTATTCTGCCCCACAGCAGTTATCCCCGAGGTTGGATTATGTCTTCACTTCACCTGAAATGATAGCGGAGATTACACGAATAGAGTACAAAGCCAGGGTCCTTTCGGACCCCTCACCCCTGATTCTCGAATGGCAATACTGCCCCCCGAGAGCGAGGATCCCGACATGGCGTCTACCAGCGGAAGCATTGAGAGACCCCTTCTTTAGGGAAGACTTGAGGGAGGAGATTGTAAATTATTGGGAGTGTGGCCTCGGCAGGAACGCTATGGGATGCCTTTAAAGTTGTGATGAGGGGAGTAGCCATAGCAAAATCTAAGGGTTTACAAGGTGGGATTTTAGCTGAACTACAGGAGACGGAGGAGAAACTTGAAGAGGCTTTAAGGGGCGAAGATGATACAGCAGAGAAGTTCAGGCTACAGCAAAAATGTGCAGAATATTGGGACAGATTGTGTAACCTCAATTATAAAAAATATGTAGAGAGACAGCATGCGGAGGGGATAAACCGGGGAGACTTTTGGCGTGGTTATATAAGAGTGAGACCCCCAGAGTCACAATCAGGACTATAGAGAGAGAAGACGGTAGCGTAGTAAACACCCAGGAGGGAGTTAATCAAGCGCTTGTGGATTATTATAAGGTATTATACGGGGACGATGGTGAGAGTAGTCGCCCTATGATGAGAGAAATGCTGGAGGACATAGGGTTGCCCAAGATAAGCGAGGAGGAGAGAGAGGAACTAGATGCCCCGATTACCTTAGAAGAATTAGGGGAAGAATTAGGGGAGGTGGTGAGGCAGTTGCCTACTAGAAAAACCCTGGGGACAGATGGACTCCCAAGTGAGTTTTATAAAGTATACATGGAAGAGGTCCTTCCCCCACTGTTAGAGATGTTAAACGAAGCGTTTGAGACGGGAAGCTTACCAGAGTCACTAAGAGAGGCCGTCATAATACCGCTCCCCAAACCTAATAAACCTGGTCACAGCTGCAGCTCCTATAGACCCTTGTTGATGCTGAATCAAGACAGCAAGTTATTGACTGCTGTCTTAGCAAATAGCCTGAAGAAGGTTATTGGCAAACTAATACACCTGGATCAAACGGGCTATGTCCCAAGTAGAAATATTACAATAACCATAGGCGACTCCAAAGAATTATTGAGTGTGGCAGCGAAAAGGATGATGAAATGGCAATTGTGTCCTTGGACGCAATTAAGGCCTTTGATTCAGTTAAATGGCCATGGCTGCTTGCGGCCCTGGAGTGCTACGGGTTAGGGCCTGGATATGTAAGGTGGGCGAAAATATTGTATAGCAAACCACTGGCTAGGGTTAAGACAGGATCTGTGATATCGGGAAGGTGGCAGCTCAGCAGGGGTACCAGACAGGGATGTCCGTGGTCTCCAATGCTCTACATACTGGCCCTGGAACCTCTAGCAATATACTTGAGGCAGCAATATGACACCATAGGCATCGAGGTGAAAGGGGAGCGACATCTGATCTCCCTATACGCAGATGACATGCTACTGTACTTGCGTTTCCCAGAAGAAAATCTCCAGTACATCCTAGAAGTGATGGAGAGATACGCTGTGTTGTCCGGTATAGCAGTGAACCCCCAGAAGTCCAGCATGTTCCCATTAGGGGGGGTACATGGGGATTCCATCAGAGCGATTACCTGTATTGCAAGTACCATGGGCGGTCAGCACATTTCGGTACCTGGGGATAAATATATACCACACTGTGGAAGAGGAGCATAGGTGCAACACGGAAGTAGCCTTTAAAAAAAATTGAGAAGTGCATGCAATTTTAGGCAAAGCTACCCTTGGCAATGATGGGGTGGGGAGCAATGCCAAAGATGGTGGTTCTGCCAAGGCTCCTACACTACTTTGGGAATATACCGTACTTGATTCCTAAGAAGTTCTTCACCAAACTGAATAGCATGTGTAGGGATTTTTTGTTGCATGGCACGCGAAATAGAGTGGCGTTATGGAAGCTACAGAACTTCCATGACAAAGGAGGGATAAAACTGCCCAACATTGAGGTGTACTACGTGGCAAGCCAGTTACAATATGTTGCCAAATGGCTCTCTGACGAGGAGACCTCAGAATTTAGGCTGTTTGGGCACGATTGTGTGCCAATTTATATGAAAGAGATGATGTGGGTACCCTGGCCGGAAATGATGGGGTGCCCTAAAATGATGCTACTGGGGTGGAAGGTGTGGCGCAGGGCATGTCAAATGATGGGGGAACCGTCCCCATGCTCACCGCAGATACCACTGGTTGCATTGACGGGGGCAGACGCGCAGCTACGAATGATACTCAGGAACCACTGGGAACCGGCTGGGGTGGCAACAATGGGTGACATTTGAAGGGAGGGCTCTAGTATTACTTTTGAGGGGCTGCGGGATGAAACTGGGTTGCACGAGGGCCAGTACATTACATATTATAGAATGGTACAGAGGATTAAGAGAATATGGGCTGAAACTGTGTTGGAGGAGGAATCAGATGCCGCCACAGATATGATATACGACATAGCTGAAGGGGGCCATGAGATTTTCATATTGTATGAAATGCTAATGTTTAAAGTGGGGAAGGAGGTCACGCAGTTGAGACTAGATTGGGAAACGGAAGTTGGAGCACCGATGGAGAACGGGATGTGGGAACGGGCGCAGGGGTATCACAAGAAGGTGTCTAGAAATGCGAGACTGAAACAGATTCAACTGTATATAACGCATAGGGCATATATGACGCCTTGGAGGATTTCGAGGTTTGAGAATGCTGGGCGGCAGGCATGCCCCAAGTGTGATGAGGAGAACGCGGGCATGGTGCATATGTTCTGGTCATGCCCGGTCATAGAACGCTTCTGGAGGGATGTGAAAGGGAAACTGGAAAAAAAGGGGGTCAAGATTGTAGTGGATGCAGTGTGGGCCTGTCTGCTGGGAGGGTTCCCAAGATCACAGAAGCTCAAGTATGTGAGTAAACTGAGGGATCTGGCTTATGTGATTGCAAAAAATGAGGATTGCCATGGGATGGAAGACATGCCACATGCCAAATGTGGAGGTGTGGTGGAGAGATTTGCAAAAATGGGCGGAAGCGGAAACCATGGTATGGCAAGAAGCGAGTAGCACAGGGGGGGAGGAGGAGACTGAGTCCCTGATGGTCTGGAAATCATTGATAGCCGAGCTGTTTGGGTCAATTGGTGACCCGGCGGAACCTGTAGAAGGGGAGACCGTACCACAGGTTGCGGAAACAGAATGTTTAAAGTAATAGACTCGTAAAGGGGGGTGGGATAAGGGAAGTAGTGGCTAGAAGTTAAGAAAGTATAATGGAACTGTTGAAATATGCACTGCTTGTTTGGTTTGTATTGTTTGGTTGTGTTTATAAATTAAATAAAAAATATTAAACATTTTTTTTTTTGACCATTGTGATTAAACCAGAGTATGGTCTTCCGAATAAGTTTTTTCCTGCGGGAATTTGGTAGATTGCGTATCCGTCACGACTTGGCATCGTACGCAGCCATGTCTCTTGCAGACAGACTATAAAGTGAGTTTCATTTATCCAAGTGACATCTTGAAAAAGGTGGGCGAAGCCTCGAGTGTTCCAAGACGTCAGCAAGTGTACACTGCTTTCTGCTGTCTTTTTTTGCTAGATATTACTTTTCGAGTTTCCATTTCGTCTGACAAAGTGTCGATTGGATTTCTTTTGCTGTTGATCATTAGTCGATTCCGGTGAGGCGTTGAATCTTTTCCATAAGTCGAGTCTATGTTGTTCATGTGAGGAATTTATTGTTTGTTCTTCTTCTATCTCGACATACTTTTCTTCGTCGTCAGTTTGTCTTTTTGTATCGAATCCAAAAAATAGCAAATTGTCTTTTGCTTCGATTATGGATTTTGCACTCAATTTTGATCTCATATGCAGAATCACCCAATCGGATCGATTTTCCGATTTATACTCGACGATCGCAATATCGTCAGATCGAATAGTCCGAAGAGCCGGAATACTATGTAACAGCTTCATTGTGTTGTTCCTGTTTAGATTGACTTCATTTTTTTCTTCCAAAATATTTTCTAACTGAATTTTCCATACTTTGTTCTTAAGTGGCCCTCTGTTTTTTTGTGGAGTTAGGAGCTACTTGTTCTTTTTGTAGCTGTTGTCCTTTAGTTTGTCTGGGGTTTAATTTTAAAGCAGTCTTTGTGTTTATATGTGTACAAACTTTATTTGGTTTCCATCTATCTTCAGATCGCGGATCTGGAACCTTAGTTTTTAATTTCCTCTTTACTCTCTCTCCATGGGGTATATCATCGTCTTCTTTTGTTTCAATAGATGGTCTATTTTGGCCGTCACAGGCTTTTGATCGTAGTACTCAATTGCGATGATTTATGTTTGCCACATTTTCAGTTTCAGATTCACCTTCAACCTCATCGTCAATGGAATATGTGCAGAGGTCACATAAGTCAATCGATTTGTCTTCGACGGAAAGCTCAGGGTCTTCAGTTTCGTCGCGTGGTCTTTTATTTGATTTTAGGGTGATAGGTGGTGTAATTTCATCCGTTTTCTCGTTCGGCGATTTAGATTTTTCTGAGATCTTCGTATTTCGATCAAATAGCCCAAGTCTTGGTGGAGTAGTCAGATTCCGAATAAACTTTTTTGAAGTGTTTTGGCGAGCTATTTTGGCCGGTGGTTCCCTTTTTTTCTTGCTGATGGCACCATTTAGATTTATTGTTTTGTAGAGGAGAGGTCTATTGGCTTCCCTATAGATAACGCACCACCGGTAACAATGCCAAACAAGGCTTTGTTTGTTGTATTAGTTTTTTCACAAGCAGGTGGGGCCGCTGGTTCATTCTCCTTATCAACTGGAGTTTCAGTTTTTGGGGCTGCATGTTCTTGCACCGTTTGCGGGGCTGATACTCCTGTTCCAATTGGTTCTTGTGATGATTTGTAGTTTTGATCAGCGATAATTTGCACTGCTTGTGAGCTTGAAGTTTCTTCATTTCCAGTAGTTTGGACAGCTACTGTGTTGGCAGTTGGGAACAACGTCAGCTGGAGGTCCGGACTTAGCGTGATCTCTGTCGGTGAGGGAATCACGCAAGCTGTCATGCTCGCTTTGAGCGTTCACCTTGACCATAGCACATATAAGGATTACAGGTTTGCAGCGCAGATACATTGTGACGCATCCACTTCGTGCATTCGATTACAGCGTCAATTAACTCTGATCTTTCGCTTGCCTCGCGTTTCATTATCTCGTTTACGCGGGATTGCCAGTTTCGCGATGTTTCCGTTTCATACTCTAGTCTTTGCGAGAGAGTTTCCGTGAATTTTTCCAAAGTCTGCAGTTTGTTGTTAATTGTGGCTAGAAGTGAGCTTTGATCTTGCATGGAATCATTTATGGTCTCAGAGTTTCATAAACGGTAAAAGTGCAATTGAAGTGGCTGCCAGTACGTTGTGTATCTGCACGCTGGCTGCAATTGACAGATTTCCTTTTGTTTCTCTTCCTGTGGGTCCTATTATTGATGATGTTTGTGGACCTTCAATAGAATTTGTCGCATTTGGCTCCTTTTGATGGATTTTTGGGGATATCAAGTTCCTTCCAGCTTCCGTATCTGTATGTAAATTGATAGTTTGAGCTTGTGAGTTTACTTGTGCCAACTTAATTTTTGATGATTGGCCATGGGTCAGGTTATTATCGATGTTATCTTTCCGGCATGGGGCGTTGATGTGAGGTGTTCTGTCTTTTGATTGCGGCGTGATCGCATATTTCTGTGTGTAGCTTGCTTCCAGCCGCTCTTGAATTTGTAAATAATCCGCTTTCAGCTGTTCTGTCAGTCGTGCCTCACGTGCCGCCACATCAAACGTAGATGAGCTTAGTGGTAAAATGATGGATTTTATTGTCGATTTTTCTTTTTTTGTTGACATCGCCACATTTTTCTCTTATTTGTTGCGTCGGATCGTTTCGGTTACCATTTCCATTATCGCTCATCTGAGGATGTCGGTTTTGTTTGCAGGCTTTGTTTGCCAGATGCGGGGTTGTGGAATCTTCTTGGTTCATGTAGCTCTCTGACAAACAGCCTTTTCCGAGTGACTCGTTTGTGTCTGTGGTATTGACGGCAATTTCTTTCACTAACTGAACATGCTTAATTGTGGCCGGCATTGAATGGTTGGCTATTGGATTAAGTTCAGTTGAAGCTGCAATTTTAAAATGGCCGTTGACGTCGTCATTCACGACAGGGCTCTTATCCTCGTCGCAATCCGCTTTTTGTGTTACTACATTTTCGCCGGATACATTGGTCAGTGAAACGGCATCTGCGGGTAAGTGCAGTTCGAGCAGATCCAAATCTGTTATGTCCGTGATATCAAAGTCGAACGGCATCACCAGAGCATCAACGTAAATTGACGAAACAATAAGCAGACTGAACTCTGCTTCGAACCCCCGCGCCGCCCTCCGCGTGGGGAGTTCTTATAAGTAGGTTGGACTTGCAATTAAAAGGGCAAGCACACTCGGGTCCACGTAGCTGCAGCTCCTCACAAGGACAGCCTCTCACCAGGAAAACAATAAGCAGACTGAACTCTGCTTCGAACCCCCGCGCCGCTCTCCGCGTGGGGAGTTCTTATAAGTAGGTTGGACTTGCAATTAAAAGGGCAAGCACACTCGGCTCCACATAGCTGCAGCTCCTCACAAGGACAGCCTCTCACCAGGAAAACAGGAAGCAGACTGAACTCTGCTTCGAACTCCGTGCCGTGTTTTTTAAAATTTAAATTATGAGTATGTTGCGTGCATGCTTGTGTTGTTAGGTGAATGAATGGATGATGATGGATGCTGGTGTGAATGAGAGCGTGATTGCTGAGTGTGTTTGTACGTACATGTATTTATTATTTAAACATGTGTATGGATGCGTGTATGCTTGTGTTATGATTGAGTGCATGATGGGTGCTCGTGTGAATGAGATAGAGTGCTTGCAGTCTGTATGTTGTCTAAATGTGTGAGTTTGTATGTTAATGTATTTATGTGTATGGATGCATGTATGCTTGTGCTATGAGCGTGTGCATAATGGGTGCTCGTGTGAATGAGAGAGAATGTTTGCTGTGTGTATGTTCTCTAAATGTGTGCGTTTGTATGTTCATTTATCTATTTAAATATGTGTATGGATGCGCGTATGTGCTTGTGTTATGAGTGATTGCATGATGAAACATAGTGCTTGCTATGTGTATGTTGTGTAAATGTGTGTGTGTTTGTTTGTGCTTGTCTGAGCATATTTTGATGAGTGGGGGTGGGAGCACACCACTCCTCTCTCCTGGAGAGATCAATGCCTCCTCTCCTCTCATCTTTCCATCTCCTTCCCCCAAGCCAAGCCTACTCCAAGATTGCCACCCTCCTTCTCAGACATCCAGCCCATGAATTGTGTCAGTCAAGGCTTTCGTTGCCACTTTCTCCCCCACCCCATCCACCCCGGGCTGACTCACACCTGACACAGCCCTGTCCCTGCTCTACTCCTCTATTTCCGCTACTTTTGATGCTCTTGCCCCTGTCACGAGGATCTGTTTGAAGTCCAAGGACAAGTTCAATTCTTGGTATGACTCTGACCTAGCTACACCAAATGTAAGTGTAGGGCGGCTAAGAGGAAATGGAGGGCTTCTTGCTCATCTTCTGACAAACTGGCTTGCCGCCTGCACCAAAGACAATACCGACTCTCTGTCCGCACCAAGAAGAGAGTCCACATTCAAGCCCGTGTCTCTGCAGCAGCTAACAACTCGGCCGAACTCTTTTAAATATGTAAGGAACTGGCCAACCCTGCTGCAGTCTCCAACCCTTCTCTCGCCTCCCAGGCTCTTTGCAATGCCCTTGCCTCTCACTTTTCTCTAAAACCAAGGACATCTTGTCCACCCTCTCCTCTGCTCCCCCTCCTCTCCCCTCTCCTGCTGTGCTTGCTGACCCTCCTTCAGCTATCCCCCTCCCTCTTTGTTCTCCTTTCTGCCCTAATGAGGTCGCTAGACAAGTCCGAGCTATGAAAGCCTCATTAAAACAGGCCCATCCCTGTCCCTCTAAGACCATTAAGGACCACACTGATAACCTTGCTCCAGCCCTTGCTGATTTTTGCAACCTCTCCTTTTCCTCTGGATCTATCCCCTCCTCTCTAAAGCACTCCCTTGTGCATCCTCTCCTCAAGAAACGCACAGCTGATCCTTCTTGTCCGGCTAACTATCGCCCAATTTACATTACTCCCTTTTTGGGCAAACTCCTGGAAAAGCTGGACATCTCTTAGCTTAACCTTCATTCCGATTCTGTTGGCTCTCTCCATGACCACCAATCTGGCTGCAGAGCTTCCAGAAGCACGGAAACTGCTCTCCTGAACATCCGTGAAGACCTGTTCTTCAACCTTGACTCTAACATTCCTCTGTGCTCATCCTACTTGATCTTTCCTCTGCTTCCGACACAGTTAATCATACCACCCTGCTCAACTGTCTTCCTCTCTAATCGACTCTCAGGTACAACTTGGGTCCTTCCTATCTTCTATCTCCCTCTCTACCTGTGGTGTTCCCCAGGGGTCTAATATCTTGCCCTGGCTTTTCAACTAATACCTGGCAAATCTTGCCTACTGCATTTCCATTTTCTGCTCAAATTTCCAGTGCTATGCTGATGACATCCAACTCATTTTCAGGCTTCCTTCAGGCATCTCCTCTCCTTCCCTCATCTCTGATTGCCGAATCGCCATTCAAATTTGGTGTGCCGCTAACGATCTTTATCTAAATGCCAACAAGACTGAGATCCTCCTCATTGGTACACCTTCACCATCCTTTCCCCTCACTCTCTGGCCGGCCTTCCTTGGCCCTCCTCCTACCCCTAAATGCGAGGTCAAGAACCTCGGGGTCATCTTTGACTCCACACTTCCCTTCTCCGCACACATCTCTGATGTCACTTAAAAGTCTAACTTCTTACTGCACCTCCTCAGAGGGACTCTGCCTTTCCTCTCCTTCCCTGAGAAGCTTACTATCTCCCAAGCTCTGGTTCTCTCTAGGTTGGACTACTGTAACAGCCTCTTTCTAAATCTACCTGCCTCCACTCTCCGCCCTTTACAACTAATCCCGAAAGTACTGCAAGACTTGTCCTTGGCCTCAAGCCCTGGGATTGTATCTCTCCAGCTCTGAAATCCCCTCATTGGCTCCCAATGGATGCAAGGATTACATTTAAAACCCTCTGTATTGTCCACAAGGTTTTCTAGGGTCTGGATCCAAAATACCTCCAACTATCTCTCCGTAAATACCTCCCCTTTCGAGCTCTTCGCTCCTCTACCCCTAACTCCCTCAGGGTCAATCGTTTTTCAAAGAAACATTCTCAGGGTAGATCTCTGTTTTAGGCTGTGGCCTCCCTTTGGAACAGCCTCCCTGCCACCTTGAAACTTGAGGAGAACCATCTCTGGTTCCGGAAGTACCTCAAGACCTTCCTCTTCGCTTCTGCCTTTGCCCATCTTCTCCCCTGCTGATCTGTTTCCTCTCTCAGCACCGTGCACTTGACCACCCTCTGTCCTTCGGGCCCAGGTACCTGCTCACCCTGCCACCCTCCTGCACTGCCTCGGGGCACCCCTTGCACTGGGGTCTGTATCTGTACCCATGCAGTCCCCCACCCACTTCTCTTCTGCACTTATCAGATATACCCTATCTGACTAACCTAGCACTTGCCACTTGCTGGCTGCACTATCACTGTTTATCGTCTATTTATTTATTTTACTTTTACTCTTCTCCCCCTTCCGTGCACTTTCCCCCTTTTCCCTTTCCCATGCACTTGTGCGTAGGGCCTAGTAAGATCGTTGTTTTTGTTCTCCCTTGTTCCCTTCCCTTTGCTTGGTCGTGCTCTGAAACACTTGTGTATGAGCGCAATATGAATAAATTATCATATCATATCATACAACAAAGACATTTTAAAAATGGCTTTGTAGAACAATCCACCTCTCCACTGGCCAACATCAGCTCTCCGTCTGATGTGCTGTGGGTCCCAGGGGACAGGGCCGGTATTTGTTTACAGGACATCTATGAGAGATGTCTAGTAAAAAATACCACACATGCCCCCCTAGCCCCCAGCGCCTGTCATAAACACATAATCACTTTGATTGTGTGTGCGTGTTTTGCGCTGTGGGGCCCAGTGGACAGGCATGGCATTTTTTTACTGGACATCTATCACAGATGTGTAGTCAAAAATACCATGCCTGCCCACTGGGCACTCCAGCACTTCGCATACACACATAATCACGTTGATATGAGTGTGGGTGTTTGGCCCTGTGGGGCCCAGGGGACAGGCATGGTATTTTTTCACAGGACATCGACAAGGGGTTGAGGGATGGGTTCAGAGGTTGGTAGCAAGGGTGTTCATGGTGTCCTGCGTTTTGGTGACGAAGTGTGTGGCCAATGCGTTGCAGAAGGCCTAGGAAGGAGAAGGGGAGGTGGAGACTGCGTAAAGGTTGGCTAGTTCCCTGCAAATCAAGCCATTTTGTTGGATGCACCAGAAACCTGTACCTATATGTGGGCTCTTTTCTTGGTATGGATGGAGTGTCTGTGTTGCCTTTGGAGCAGGTGGCAGGCCAGTTTGTCAGATAGTGAGCCTGAAGTGTGCCACTTCTGTTCCGCCGCCCTGCACTTTCGTTCCCGGGCCGCAAGTTCGGAGTCGTACCAGGTATTACGCTTAGAGGCATGTTTCAGGCAGGTCCTCATAACTGGGGTGAGAATGTCAAGGGTATTGGTGATGGAAAGGTGGAGGTTGCTGAGAGCATAGTCAGAGGTAGGGTGGTGAGGGGGAATGTAGGTGGAAGTAAAGGCAGCATCAGGCACTCATTTCATCGGGCGGATGTTAGTGAATGAGGATGGAGGGGCTTTTTGGGGGGCGGTCACGAGGTGGGAGGAGAGGAGAGAATGTTCTGACCAGGAGAGAGGGGTGACTAGTGGAGAGGAGAGAGAGAGTGTATGAGGGTGTCCAGAGTGTGTCCAGCTGAGTGGGTTGGCCCAGAAGATATAATGGGGAGGGAAAGAGAGGTGCAGAGGTCTGGGAAGAGAGTGGGTGCAGAGCCAGGGGAGTCCAGTTGGATATTGAAATCACCCAGCAGGAGGAGGTTGAAGGTGGATGAAAGTAAGGAAGAGCAGAAGTCAGCCCACTCAGAGAGGAACAGGGATGTGGTGCCTGGAGGCTGGTAGATGGTAGCAATGGTTAGGGTGGATTTGTGAGAGGTGACCAATTTGCAAACCAGGCTTTCAAAGGAAGATTTGTGTTGGGTGGGTAAGCTGGAAGCAGGAATCCACTCATGGAAGATTAAGGACGCCTGTGCGGTGAGATCGAGGCTTGGCGATGATTTTGAAGCCATCTGGGAGGGGGGAGTCAAAAGCGGTGACTAAGCTGGAAAGTCTCAGTAAGAGCGAGAATGTCGAGGTCAATGTCTTCAAGCAGGGGGCAGATGTCAGCGGAGTGTTTGTTTGCTGAGCGGGTGTTAAGAGGCCCCTTTGAAAGTTTTCTGAGGTGGTGTGCAGGGGCGTGGAACACCAGTCAGAGGAGGGAGAGAGAGAGCAGTAGGGGGAGATGCAGGAGAAGGAAGGAAGTTAATGAGAGAAGGCGGTTAGAATCAAGGTCCGAGGGTGCTCCTGTGGAAGGCACTTCTGTATCTGTTGTGCAAAATGGACATGAAAGTTCTAATTCCATTGACAACAATTGCTCATTGACATGTGCTATCCGCTGCAGCAAAGCATTGATGATGTTGCACATGTGGCCTGCACTGCTGAGTAGGGCTAGTCACAACTCTGGCGAAAAACCTAGCAACGACTGGCCTTGCATGTAGATTACCTGCCTCTCCTAATCTCTTTGTGCAATGTGTCCGATTACCTGCATGTTCACAATGAGGCCTACGTCGAGATCCAATCCTTTATGATGATCATTCAATTTGCCATGAAAATTGTACTTAAGCTTTGCGACGAAATTCATAAATATGTTAAAGATCTTGGTGTCCCTGTAAATGCTGTTTTGAGGATAAAAACTCCAATGTGCATTCAACTAATGTGGGAGAAAATAAGAGCCCTCGGTAGCGAGGATAGTGGAGCTTATAATTTCTAGCGATAAAACAACTAACTCAGCTCAGCTTGATGAGAATAACTGTGGTGTCTGACTCATCAAAAATGTATCTGACACGTAAGCACAGGAGGTCAATTAAACAAAAGAATATAACAAAACTAGAGTTAAAATCTAAAAAATACTAGCACGGATAATACATTGAGTCAAATAACATTGTCTGCTACTTAAAAAGCAAGAAAAAGGGATAATCGTAGGAAAAAAAGATTGTCCAGGAACGCTGAGACCCTGACAAGTTGGTTTACTAATGAAAATGGTTCTGAGGCTAGTATAGCACAAGAGGACTTTACAGAGATTACTGTGGTCAAGCTTGAAGTCAGTAAAGCGAATCGTGTAGAACACTGTTCTACTGCCGATCGTTCAAATGGAGACACGGTTCGGGTGTCTAGAGTTGTTTGTGTGCCGAATTTTGACAAATTAAATGAAAATGACTCTAGTATCAAGGGTGATAGTAAAATGTTTACGATAAAACGGCTGAATCAACAAAGCAGAGATGAGAGTAAATGGTTCTCATTTGTTGCATTTGTTTGTCCCCTCCTGCGTGTACTGCAAACCAATAATTTTGACTTTGTTAAACCATTGGAATGCTCCAATCCGAATGTACACAAACGTGACTTGTTATATGCCAACAAGTGGCCCAATGATGCACTCCTTGTGGGATAAAGGAATCCCAAATATGAACTGCACGGGCTATCACAGCTCACGTGTTGATTTTGAAAAGTTCAAAATAGGTTCAATAGCTTGTAGTCAGTGTAACATTAGTGAAATAACCAATTAGTCATTACCCGAGAGCTCAGTCCTGGAGACATTCCAATAAATAACAATTCATATAATGTTGTATTTCTTTTTGTAATTATAATTGTGGAAGACAACATTTCACAAAGGAAAAAACATAATTCATCAAGTGCAGTGGTGCAAGAGTCCATATGTATTGACAATAATTACACAATTAAACATGCGCAAGGAGATGTTTACATCAATTGGTCACATCAAAATTGTAGGTTGTGTTTTAAGTCCCACACAACTTCTCAAGTAAACATCAACATAATTTCATTGTGTGTGTGCTTTCCATTCGTTTCTAATAGGCTCCTCTGATGGTGGATCAGTTGCGGACGCGTTTCGGATTTCACATGAACCCGTTTTCAAGGCTTGTGCCCCTACTTTTCCTAAAGGTGCGTAGCCTCTTGCTTGCCTGGATGTGTACCTGCACAAACTTAATAAGTACTGGGTAATTTAACATGTATCCTAAGCGTGAAAAACTGACTTTAAAGAATTCTTCTTTCTCGATAATATGATCCCTTCTGTCTGTATGAGGACGTCATACCGATGAGGAGATCATGTCCGCTTGTACTTCTCCAGAGCTTTAATTTAGAGGGAGAAAATATCATTGTTCAATAATCGCTAGAATTCCAGTCATGAGGAGTCACGCTGGACGACAGGCGTGTGTAGCAGGAGAGATTAGACCCAATCTCTGGGATCTGAGAACAAAGAGAAAGGGGGGAAGTAGTTAGTTCAGTGTGGGGTGCTGGAGTCGGGGCCGTGTTCAAAGATAGGACAGTGTCGCGGAAAACCGCGTACTATTCCTAATGTGTCCAGGTAGCGATCTCCTCAGTTACGAGCGGCCAAAAAGAATGTCTGGATACTGCTAGTGGTAAGTCGTAAGGTCACGTGAAGTCAATGCTTCCTGGATGGAGTATAAAACTCACCTTTGTTACCAAAGATTCGGAGGACAGCCGGTGCTCACTGGAAGCGTCCCTCTGCCGCGCTGGATGTTGCTGTGGTTGCCGTGCAACACAGACACATGCATTTTGAGTCACAAATGTGGCCATTTTAGTGTGAATGTATATACATTGCTACGGCAACATAGGGATCCATCTTGGTATGGGAATGTGTACAAGACTGAAGTGCCGTACTTGTCAGCATCTAGGGATGAGCATGTTGCGTAAATAACTCGTTATGTGAAAACCTAACGACTAATTAAATAGTAATTAAAATATTTCTTAAAGTGAGTGTCTACATACTCCGCTCGGGTAGGTGAAACACTTGTTAGAATGACAGGGGGAGGGGCAGCCAGACCAAAGCAATCGGTTGGGTGCCCCATCTCTGTCTATGTTAGGGTTAAACCTAATTTATAAACTGAGCTGAGGCCACGGACATGGCTCTTAACAATGCCTTAATATTAAATATTCCTTAAAGTGGGTGTCTACGTACCTTGCTCGGGTAGGTAGAAAGGGTTTTGACATGACTCAGGGAGAGGCAGCCAAACCGGAAAAAATAGTTGGGTGCCCCATTCCTGTCTGTGTTAAGGTTAAGTGGGTGTCTACGTACCTTGCTCGGGTAGGTAGAAAGGGTGTTGAAATGACACAGGGAGAGGCAGCCAAACCGGAAAAAATAGTTGGGTGCCCCATTCCTGTCTGTGTTAAGGTTAAGTGGGTGTCTACGTACCTTGCTCGGGTAGGTAGAAAGGGTTTTGACATGACTCAGGGAGAGGCAGCCAAACCGGAAAAAATAGTTGGGTGCCCCATTCCTGTCTGTGTTAAGGTTAAGTGGGTGTCTACGTACCTTGCTCGGGTAGGTAGAAAGGGTTTTGACATGACTCAGGGAGAGGCAGCCAAACCGGAAAAAATAGTTGGGTGCCCCATTCCTGTCTGTGTTAAGGTTAAGTGGGTGTCTACGTACCTTGCTCGGGTAGGTAGAAAGGGTTTTGACATGACTCAGGGAGAGGCAGCCAAACCGGAAAAAATAGTTGGGTGCCCCATTCCTGTCTGTGTTAAGGTTAAGTGGGTGTCTACGTACCTTGCTCGGGTAGGTAGAAAGGGTTTTGACATGACTCAGGGAGAGGCAGCCAAACCGGAAAAAATAGTTGGGTGCCCCATTCCTGTCTGTGTTAAGGTTAAGTGGGTGTCTACGTACCTTGCTCGGGTAGGTAGAAAGGGTTTTGACATGACTCAGGGAGAGGCAGCCAAACCGGAAAAAATAGTTGGGTGCCCCATTCCTGTCTGTGTTAAGGTTAAGTGGGTGTCTACGTACCTTGCTCGGGTAGGTAGAAAGGGTTTTGACATGACTCAGGGAGAGGCAGCCAAACCGGAAAAAATAGTTGGGTGCCCCATTCCTGTCTGTGTTAAGGTTAAGTGGGTGTCTACGTACCTTGCTCGGGTAGGTAGAAAGGGTTTTGACATGACTCAGGGAGAGGCAGCCAAACCGGAAAAAATAGTTGGGTGCCCCATTCCTGTCTGTGTTAAGGTTAAGTGGGTGTCTACGTACCTTGCTCGGGTAGGTAGAAAGGGTTTTGACATGACTCAGGGAGAGGCAGCCAAACCGGAAAAAATAGTTGGGTGCCCCATTCCTGTCTGTGTTAAGGTTAAGTGGGTGTCTACGTACCTTGCTCGGGTAGGTAGAAAGGGTTTTGACATGACTCAGGGAGAGGCAGCCAAACCGGAAAAAATAGTTGGGTGCCCCATTCCTGTCTGTGTTAAGGTTAAGTGGGTGTCTACGTACCTTGCTCGGGTAGGTAGAAAGGGTTTTGACATGACTCAGGGAGAGGCAGCCAAACCAGAAAAAATAGTTGGGTGCCCCATTCCTGTCTGTGTTAAGGTTAAGTGGGTGTCTACGTACCTTGCTCGGGTAGGTAGAAAGGGTTTTGACATGACTCAGGGAGAGGCAGCCAAACCGAAAAAATTGGATGGGTGCCCCATTCCTGTCTATGTTAAGTTTATATCTGAATTACAAGCTGAGCCGAGGCTACCAATATGTCCTTTGGCAATGCCTTAATGGGTTGGACCAAGGCTAGTTAAAGTAACAATCATTTCAGTCAGCACAATTTACATTAAAAGAGACAAGTGTGCTGAGTCAGGATATGTATACAGAACTTGAATGTGTACTTATCCATATGTTGCAGGATCCCTACTCCATATCGCATCTAATAAATCCATCTTAATCAGTACCTCGTGTTATAGTAATCGTAGTGGCAATGATATCAGCAAGATCTGCAGATTTGTACACATTCACTAACGTGGAAATAGTGTCCAACATTCAGCCTTTTGCACATTTAGAATACGCATCAGATAATGTTCAAGAAAGACGATTGTGTTATGAAAGTTAAATGGTTCTTATTTTGAGGTGGTCTACATAAATGACTGATTAACATCTGAGTGGCATAATGTGTCATGGTGACCCATACTACTTGGTGACCAAATCATATCCAATTGTACCAACATTGGTACATACATATGTTAGGTAGTATGTATTAGGGAGTGTCCCTTGTCAGGGAGTGTGTCCTAGACACAATTCAACTTCAGACAAAACACATAAAATCTGATTCACAATTCATCCCTGTGGGATACATACAATCCAAGAGGTCGATCCAATGCACCTCTCTTTGCAATAGTCTTCTATTCAGGTCCCCGTCTCGGCTCCCCAATGTCATCTGCTCAAGGATCACGCATTTCAGTTGTGCCACTGTGTGTCTTGATTCTTTGAAGTGCAGTGCAACTGAGGATTTGGAGTTCTTAGTCCATATATTGGACTTATGTTCCGTCCAGCGGGTTTTGGCTTTCCTTGTAGTGATCCCGACATAATAGTATCCACAGGGGCACTTCGGTGCATAAACTACATTTTTGGAATCGCACGTACAAGAGGGTCTCAGTACGAAGGCTTTACCTGAATGGGGGTGTGTGATGGTATTCTCTGTTGTTACATTGCTGCAATGCTGACAGTTATGACACGGTTGTGTCCCTTTGTGTCTACTGTCACCTGTTCTGGTTTTAATCATCTCTGCTCTTACCAAACTGTTCCGCAGAGCTTTGCTAGTCCGGTAAGCAAATGTAGTGGTTCCCTGAACGGGTTGAAGTGTTGGGTCCGTCTGAAGCATGGGCCAATTTTTCTTGATGATCCCTTTGATTCTGTGGCTTTGGAGGGAGTGTGTTGTTACGTAGACAAGTGACTGTCCCTGTTTAGGAGGTTTTGGTGTCAGAAGAGCATCCCTTTCGATGGTATCGACCTTGGTAGCGATGTTGGAGATGAGTGTGGGGTTGTAGCCTCTCTTGTGGAATTTCGTCTGTACTGCGCTGGACTGTGCTCTATGTTCATCGGCCTTCGAAATGTTCCTTCTGTATCGGAGGAATTGGCTGAGGGGTACACTTTCAATGGTGCGTTTTGGATGGAAATTGGTTGCTAATAGCCACATTTACTCAGACTCTTTCATGCTGTGTTTTAAAAGTGAGGTAAATATCCTTTAAATATGCTGACTACGTTCTACATTTCTTAAGTCATATTGCGTATGCTCAGAGGCTATCCGATGGATTCCATTCTATCTACCCAATGGGGTATTACCGTATAAACTCGGATGGTTCCGCGTAGCTGATCTCCATGCGAGCCATGTTAATTAAATGTTTGGAGACATTTGCATGGCACCGTGAATCCTCGTGACCGTTGCCATGTCAACGTTGCGTTCCACAGGACATGCTCTATGTTAATCGCGGGCACGGCGGCCATATTTGTATAGTGGCTCTCATGTTTGCAGACTTAACTGCATCGTTAGATGCACAGTCCATAATTGCGCTTTGGGTTAAATATACTAAACCCTCCCGATACAGACGATCAGGATGAGTAAAAAATTAGATAAGAGTAATATCACAATCCAGGAGATAGAGGACATCTATACATTGAGATCTTTAATGGAAACAGAAGAATACCAAATGAGGAATGAACTACAAGAACTAAGGATACAACCAGGAGCAATAAAAGCAAAAGAACTCAAATCGCAGTCTAAATTTGTCTCCCAGTTTGTACATCCATAAAATGGATGCCTGGATTGCCAACCTCGTGTGTAAATTGTATCCATCTGTCAATTAGGTTAAGGTACTATAAGTATGTTTCCAGTGTCTTGAACGTGTCATTCCACACCATGAAAATGTTGTCTATGTACTGACCCCAATGACTGATATATTTGTGCCACACCGGATGTTTGATGATATAATCTTCTTCGATTTTTAACATGAATGAATTTGCATATGCTGGAGCCATTAGGAACACATTCCGAAACATGCTGTATCAGCCCTTTGCCTAGGCGCCTTATGTGGGTGCCCATGTGCATTTTCACTGTTGTTGACTAGTGCATTTGTTCTCACACTGTAACTACTCTGTCTCCTTTTCTTACTACTGGGAGTGCGCCCTTCCGTATGTCACATCGCTCCTTCCCTCTTGGATTTCCCACACTGACCAATGCCTTGGACCCTGATTGAAATTTTTTAAATTTATTTTTAGTGAAAAACAAGACCTTTTTTACTATACAATAGAAAAGATAAACATAATAATTTCATAATAACAGTACATCTTTCCAACAGTCAATACTAAAACAAATACATATATAATCACTCGGATAAAAGAAGACAATACTAACAGTCTCCAAAAATGTCTTCAGAAAACACAAGGCTGCAAAGCGCCAACCATTCATATCAGAAGTCATAAGTTGCCACACTATTCCACTAGACAAAGTTCTAAAATCTTGAAAAAGGTTATCAAAATTATACAAATGTTGTTCATATAAACCTTTAAACCCCACCAACAAGTGACAATTGGTCTCAATAGTTCTATCAATCTGACAGTACCTACAACCTCTAAGCTGCCGCTCTACTCCCTACCTAGATCCCAATATTTCTCTAGTCGGGAAGAGGTTGAGCCATAAGCGAAGAAATTGAGTTTGCCAAAAGGGACTAGGGAATTTAATCAAATAATTTTGTAGTACATGCAAAGGCCATACATAAAGCAAAATTCCTCAGTAAAGATATCTACGGACTTACTGAATTGTAAATATCCAGTCTAACTCCCAAACCACCTTTTAGCACCGTATTAGATTGATGTTTACATCATACTTTAGCATACATTTACAGCATTCAGTTTCCCATTTATTAAGTGGGACTCAGATTTCTTTGGTGCATAATCTGCTTCACTTCCACCGGATTGTAGACTCTTCTGCGAACACAATTTTAGACAACAGAATCAGATGTTTCCATAAAATAGGTGCTGCGATAGAAAGTTGACCTAATTTGTATCTAAGTACGGCAGCAGGGACCCCCATTGGGGTATTCAAAATCTTCCGCCAAAAACAAATTTTGAGTTTAATCCAATGAGCAGGAGAGTAGAACAACCAGAGTTTCTGCACCGTATATATGATCATCAGAACAAGCTTTTTGTTATAGTACTCTATAACCGGATCAAAGAGAAGTATCCACATTTCTTATTTATCTGAGCCGCTTTTACAGCCAGAGAGATGATTTTAGATTTTTGAAGATTAAAAAGTAAATTTTGATTAGAACCCTCAAATAGGTAATAATCCAAATACATAAAATCAGATACTCGTTCCAATGCACAACTTCCCAAGAACCATTTAAAATTACTATGGCAGCATTTCTTTCCTGACCTAAATTGAAAGACTTTTGTTTTGGTTACATTTATAATCAAATTATTATTATTATTGTAATCCTCCAAACCCGTAAACTACTGTTGAAAACTGATAGGCGGGCAATCCATCAAAACCATATCTTCTGCATATAAAAGATAGTTTGCCTTTTTGTTAGCTAAACGGGGAGGAAAAACTCATTTCATTAAAAGCACAAGAAATGCCAGAAATAAATAAACTAAAAAGAAGTGGTGCTAAGACGTAGCCTTGTTTGAGGCCATGCCTACTTTGAATTGGATCTGAAAGAGCTCTTTGTCTATTCACTCTCTCCCATATGAAAGTGTTGGAGTGCAAGGCAATAATCACACTTAACAGTGAAGGAGGAAAACCCCACACTTGGCGCCTTCTCCACAATCAATTCCTATCAATACAGTTGGAAAAAATAAATATTTAATAAAATGGTCCCTTGAGGGTAAGCAACTGCACACCCTGTGTCTCCTTCCTTATCTGGTAAACTCAGTGCATATGGTGTGAGCCGTGCGTTATAATGAAGGTTCAGGAGGAAGCATGGTAAACCTTAGGTTACTTTATAACGTTGCACACATACGGTTAAATCAGGAACATCAGGTACAGGAGATGGTAGCAGGATCCTAAGTTTTACAGGGAGAGCCCACTGGCTCCCACCACCCAGGCTTCATGTCGTCTCTCCATCTGTCCCTGGGCGGGACCCAAACTCAAGGCATAACATTCTGGGGCCCTGCATCAACATATGCTGTGCATTCTATGACATCAAAGCCACGCAGGATGGATCTACCAGACAAGCCAGATCGTGTGGAAGCAGGATACAACATCGTGCTAAGAGTTTGGGAGGTAAGCAGCCTCCCCGCCAAACAAAAATGTTGATACTTTTTTGTTTGGAATGAACCTCACACTCTTTCCTCTGGAGGCCATATCATAAAGGTTCACTCATGCATATGCCCACAGTTCCTTGCCTCCTCGTTGGCATCATTTCCTGTCAAGTCTGTATGTTGGGCATGAGTTTGTGTTGACTTTTGGTAATTGCAAGTGGCCATAATCGGTCAGTCAGTGGGACGGCGTCCATTGCACTTCGCTCATCCAAATTTGCCATAACATGCCTCCTATCTGTCGTGTCGTAGATTCTGCTCTTGGAATTCTCAACCGCTACAGAGGTAGCAAATCTTCAAATTCTGCCAAGATGAGGGCAAGATGGATTGTGATTGACTGAAATGTGATGCACTCCAGCCAATCAGGTGATCGAAGAGTTCTGGGAACTTGATTGCCTGAGACACAGGGCATCACGGCCAATCAGGGTACGTGGAACATCCTGGCCATGTGATTGGTTTTTATGTTTTTGTGTCCTACCTGCCCACTCCACTCCACTTCTCTGATTTGAAAGATTATCTTCACATTCCACAACCTGCTTTTGTGGTACTCGTGGTGGTTGGTGGATATTTCAGCCACCCCTAAATGCTAATTCTGGCAAAAGGTCTGAAAGAATATCATTTGGGCAGATTAGAACACTCAGTGATCTGGCAGGCAGAAAATACAAACTCTGGTACCTGGTCTGCGATGCACAGGCCAATTACCAGATCAAACTGTATGGAAACAAAAGAAATTGAAAAATAAAAATGAAGCAAGGTAAAACAAACAGAGGCTGCAAGACGCCTGCTTCAATTTTGACATCTGCTGTCAGACACTAACAAGGAAGAAATACACAAACTGCATAGTAGGAAGCCCATACGGAGCATAGTTCCAAACTCACAGGCAACAACTGAGTTAAAAACTGGGTTGCGGGACCCAGAGTTGTGTACCCTGAAACACCCAAAGTGGATTTAGATGCTATCCACAAAACGCAGGACTCTCCCACTGTGGTTCATCCCAAGAGTCGCCAAAGTGATTGGCGTAGGGTTACTTCCTTTACAGGCACAGCAAATCTGAGAGTTGCGCACCCTGGACGCCCTGACGTCGATCCAGATGCCATACTCAATCCCCAAGACTCTGGCAAGGTTCCTTCCTTTACAGGTACAGCAGAAGAGGATACAGAAGATGGCTTCTGGGGAAATGGTCGCATTTGCTATCAAATGTTACCCAAAATGTACAGGCAGCCAGTACTTCATACCATGGTTGATAATATAAAATGGCAAACACTTATGGTTAATTCAAGAACAGATTCAAAGCAGGTCAGTCATATCCTGGAAACGTCCAAACAATCAAGGGTAGATGTCTTTAAGAAAAGCGTTCATGCCTCATTTCATCAATAGGCTCTTCTGTTCATCAACGATGCACATTTCAGAGTGATAAAAATGGAATATACAGAATTTACTGTGAAATATCAATACCAGTCTGACTCTATATTTGGTATTAATTTCAGTTCTTCCCGTCCTTCTTGAGTGAATGCATTGCCTAACAATCTGAAAGACAGAAGAAAGGCTGGTAAATGTTACAGGCAGGAAACGCATAACTTTGTCTTATATCTCAGTTTTTAAATAACTTTAATACAACACTATACAGAGTGAAGTCTACACAATACAGAAATCAACCATGTTCTTTTCTACAGAGTTTTCTGAAAGGCAACACCTCAGAGATGTACTTTGTAGCAGACAGTTTGAGGGGTTCCACAAGTCTGCCAGCTGAATCTTCCCACCACAGGAGGGAGAGTTGGTGTTTCAAGATGGCGGGTGGGGAGGGATGGAAACAATGGTAGGCTCAAAGGAGAGGGGTAGGGTGTGTGCAAGCAAGGCACCCAGGTGGCTGTCTCTGCAAGGGACTGATGCCTCTTTTTAATGTAAGGTTTTGGGAAGAGGAGAGCATGCCCGGGGGGTACCGGCCTACTAGTCCAAGGGCGTTCAATCAAAGGGAGATATATTGAGGACTTTGAAGCAGTGCACGTGGGTGAACACGTTGGATAGGTTAGAACATTGCCAGTAAGAAGGAACACCTAGCAACATGTGCTGGAAGACCTCAGTCATGCTTCATCTTCATAGATAGATATCAATAAAGGCAGTCCCTTTTGCAAATAGATGGGCAGTACCACAATAGGGAGTGGTTACATTAAAATGGAACAAGAAAACAGATTGTTAAAACCTTTCACTAATTTTTTTAAATAATAGTTGCCAGTAGGGGTGTACCGAACTTCGGCTTCGAGTAAGTATTCGGCCGAATTTTGGCTGAAAAAAAGCTATTCGGCTCTTGCCGAATACTTTGACATTCTCATTTGAATACAATGCAACATGAACTCAGAAAGGCAAATATAGACTTCAGTTTGCAAAATTGAATAGAATTAGACCAGACAAATTGCTATTACACAGCTGAAAAATATCTTATATTGTAATCTTCTCTTTAGGGCAAGTTTTTGATACAGATTCATAGACAAAAAAGGGTGGTCATCTTTTATACTTAGCCTGCAACATTACAGTAACATCTTTTCTTTTGGCAAATGTTTATATGAAATGTGCACTTTTTTCAGTTGAAAAAAGCAAACTGAAAAAAATGTGCACAGATACTTTCAGTTCCTGTCATGTCACTTCCCACTGCATACGTCATAGTCCCCCCTTTTCTGTTTTTAAGGACTTGAGTCCTGAGTGTAAGTTGCATATGTTTGTGTATTGGCGAGAAAGAGTAGCTAGGATAAGTGAAAAGTGAGCAGCATTTGTTTGGGTGGGGTGAATAGTTTGAGATGGAGTTCACACATTTCAGATTTCCTCTTGACTTGTGTCCTGCATGAGCCGACATGAACCATTTTATACATTTCTATGTGAACTGCAAAGAAGTTTCGAAACTCAACTGCATCGACTTTGCAACTGGATAGAGAATGCAATGCATCTGATTCACAAAGGCAGTCCATTTGCATTTGTGAAGCCTCCACCTTTAACTGGCACTGAATATGCAACAATCTTTGGAACATTTGGTCCCTTCATTTTGGTTAAATCTTCTTTATTTCCGGCTTTTATACTTTAAATAAAGAATGTACATTAATTACACTGACGAGAAATAAAAGTATAGAATGCATTTAAAATTGTGCTTTATTAGATTTTTTAACAAATGTGTTTTTTGAAGTTTGGAACAGGATTCATTAAATAAAGCAACTATTCGGCTTCATATTCGGCTTCGGCCGAATAGTTGACAAACTATTCGGTATTAGGCCGAATACTAAATATGCTATTCGGTACAGCCCTAGTTGCCAGTAGCTTATACTATATCATAACTTCAGAGAAGCCCATAGAGATCAACGGGCCATTGAATCTGTACCTTAGTTATCAGTCAATGGTGGGATTCTATTAGCCAGATGTTTAGGGGAGCTTCTGTAGCAAGGAGGGTGAAACATACTGGAATGCATGTCACTCCAAAATCATGCTATGCTTCACGTGGCTTATCCAGTTCCTAATTCAAGTCACCACCTGAGCCCACTACATGTTTACATACCTGGCTTGTAAATTTCATGTAGACTGCATCCAAACCTACATCCAAACCTACTCTATGAAATTATATTTCCTGCCACAACACATCTCAGGTGAAACCCACCATCATATCTCATGAAATCCCGCAATTTTATGACTCTTTCCATCAGACTTTTGCATTAATCGGTCCCCAGAATCATGATTAATTGACACAGTGAGCCTTCTGAACATTATACAACAACCATTGTTTAACTAATTCAAAGCAGGATATATCTTGGCTTTTTTACTTTTCAATCTATTTTTGCCTGACCTCACTACATCTCAAACCTCAGCAGCAGAATTCACCTAAGACATGGCTCAGCTTTCCTCTTGATAGGGATGTTTGCAAATGATGCAACATCACTAGATAGCAAACAGCTCTAGTTTGCTATCTAGCAATGCAAATAGTTCAAAACTTAAAAACGTGTTCTCCCCAATTCACCCTCCTTGCAAGACAGCGCGCCATCTGACTTCGAGAGGGAGCAAATCTGACATCTACTGTAGACCAAACGGCCTGAGCAGTCAGAGCAAGGCACGTGCAAAAGTAAAAGGTACAGTAAGCATCGAAGAAGTGCTTGCCTTAGTATCTGAGGTCCATAGTGCCTCAGTCATCTGCCAGCATCAAGCGCTACAGTAATGCTGACCCCATTTCCCAAATCAACAAAAGGTTGTGTTATGATCATGTAGAACCTGGACTACACCAATATACTGCACATCAGCCTCCAAAGTAAAATTACACTGTGCTCCAAAAGGGCAGAGAAAAGATCTAATCAGGAGAGAAATTCTTGAAAATTCATCAGGATTTAGAGCAACTGTGTCACAGTCAAAAAAAAGGAATTACTTCATAATCCCTTACACTTGGCCATTGTCCCTGCCTAAATGCAAATGCAAGTCCACAAACACATGCAATTCAAAACAGGTTCCCAACGTCTGCCTGCTCCCACCATCTGCCAGATCAAGAGAATACAAAACAGAAATTAGTTTCAAAGCCTGCATTCTTGTCATGATGAGTAATTGTGTAAATGTCTATAGGGGTTCTCTACCAAAGAAACTAATAAACTATCCCAACAAAATAATGCAGTCATGGGGCAGCCTACTTCCAGGGATATAGTTCCCAGACCACACCCAGGGATAGAGTACTCAGCCCACACCCATGGATATAGTACACAACCCACATGCAAGGATATAGTACCCAGCCCAGGTCCAGGGATATAGTACCCAGCCCACATCCAGGGATATAGTGCCCAGCCCACATCCAGGGATATAGTACACAACCCACATGCAAGGATATAGCACCCAGCCCACGTCGAGGGATATAGTACCCAGCCCATGTCCAGGGATATAGTACATAACCCGCATGCAAGGATATAGTGCCTGGCCCAGGTCCATGGATATAGTATCCAGCCCACTTCCAGGGATATAGTACACAGACCACACCCAGGGATATAGTACACAACCCACATGCAAGGATTTAGTACCCAGCCCAGGTCCATGGATATAGTACCCAGCCCACTTCCAGGAATTTAGTACCTGGCCCACACCCAGGGATATAGTACCCAGCCCACATGCAATAATACAGTACCCAGCCTACATCTAAGGTTATAGTACCCAGCCCACGTCTAAGGATATAGTGCGCCAAGCCCACTTCCAAGGATATAGTGCCCAGCCCGGGTCCAAGGATATAGTACCCAGACCACACCCAGGAATATAGTACACAACCCACATGCAAGGATATAGTACCCATCCCAGGTCAGTGGACATAGGCCCTCATTACGACCCTGGCGGATTTTTTCCGCCATCGACGGACTTTCCGGCCATGGCGTAAAGTCCGTTTACGCCATGGCGGATGGTGGACTTACCGCCCCATTCCGAGGTCGGCGGGGCGGTAAGTCCCCATTGACCCATTTACCCTTCCCCATTCCCATTTCGGCCCCATAGGGTATAATGGGAGTGGGGAAGGAGTTAATTACGCCACCGTAAATTACGGTGGCGTAATTAACACCAAGGTCCCATAGCGCCATGGATTTTTACGCCCGCAAAAAGCGGGCGGAAAAATGACCATGGCGCTATGGGAACTCGTAGTTGGCGGTAAGGGGTCGGCGCAGCTAACGCTGGCGCAAACCCCTTACCGCCAGGGTCCTAATGAGGCCCATAGTATCCAGCCCACTTCCATGGATATAGTACCAAGGCCAGGTCCATGGATATAGTACCCAGCCCACTTCCAGGGATATAGTGCCCAGCCGACACCCCGGGATATAGTACCCAGCCCACACCCAGGGATATGGTAAGCAACCCACCTGCAACGATATAGTACCCAGCCCACATCCATGGATATAGTGCCCAGCGCAGGTCCATGGATATAATACCCGCCCCACTTCCAGGGATATAGTACCCACACCTCACCCACGGATATAGTACACAACCCACATGCAAGGATATAGTACCCAGCCCACGTCCACGGATATAGTGCCCAGCCAAGGTCCATGTATGTAGTACCCAGCCCACACCCAGGGATATTGTACACAACCCACATGCAAGGAAATACTACCCAGCCCACGTCCAGGGATATAGTGCCCAGCCAAGGTCCATGTATGTAGTACCCAGCCCATTTCCAGGGATATATATCGCCCAGACAACATCCAGGTATATAGTACCCAGCCCACACCCAGGGATATTGTACACAACCCACATGTGGGCTGGGTACTGTATCCCTGGACCTGGACTGGGCAGTGTACCCTTGGACGTGGGCTGGGTACCATACCCCTGGAAGTGGGCTTGGTGCACTATATCCTCGGACATGGGCTGAGTATTGTATCCCTGGGTGTGGTCTAGGAACTATATCTCTGGAAGTGGGCTTGGTGCACTATATCCTAAGACGTGGCCTGGGTACTATAGCCTTAGACGTGGGCTGGGTACTATATCCTTGCATGTGGGTTGTGTACTATATCCCTGGGTGTGGGCTGGGTACTATATCCCTGGGTGTGGCCTGGTTACTAAATTCCTGGAGGTGGACTGGGTACCATATCCATGGACCTGGGCTGGGTACGAAATCCTTGCATGTGGGTGGTGTACTATATCCCTGGGTGTGGTCTGGGTACTATATCCCTGGAAGTGGGCTGGGTACTATATCCCTGGACGTGGGCTGGGTACTCTATCCCTGGACCTGGGCAGTATATCCCTGGAAGTGGGCTAGAGTGCACCAAGCCCACATCCAGTCACATACACCCAGACCACACAGAGGGATATAGTACACAACCCACATCCAAAGATACAGCACCCATCCCGCATCCAAGAATATAGTACGCAAAGTCCACTGACAACACCCAGGCATATAGCACCCAGACCTCACTGAGGGATATAGTACACATCCCACGTCAAAGGATATAGTACCCAGCACATGTCCAGGGATATAGTACCCAGCCCACGTCCAGGGATATAGTGCCCAGCCCACTTCCAGGTATATAGTACATAGCCCACTTCCATGGATACAGTACCCTGCCAACATCCAGGGATATAGCACACAGCCCTCGTCCAGGGATATAGTGCCCAGCCCACGTTGAGGGATATAGTACCCAGCCCAGGTCGAGGGATATAGTGCCCAGGTCGAGGGATATAGTACCCAGCTCACATCAAGGGATATAGTACCCAGCCCGGGTCAAGGGATATAGTACCCAGCCAGGTCCAGGGATATAGTACCCATACCAAACCCAGGGATATAGTACCCAGCCCACACCCTGGGATATAACCCACATGCAAGGATATAGTAACCAGCTCATGTCTAAGGATATAGTGCACCAAGCCCACACCCAGGAATATAGCACACAGCCGACATGCAAGGATATAGTACCCAGCCTATGTCTAAGGCTATAGTACCCAGCCCACATCTAAGGATATAGTGCACCAAGGCCACTTACAGGGATATAGTTCCCAGATCACACCCAGGGATACAATACGCAGCCCACGTCGTAGGATATAGTACCCAACCAAAGTCCATGGATATAGTGCACCAAGCCCACTTCCAGGGATATAGTACCCAGCCCACTTCCAGTGATTTAGTGCCCAGCCCAGGTCCATGGATATAGTATCCAGCCCACTTCCAGGGATATAGTTACCAGACCACACCCAGGGATACAATACACAGCCCACATCCAAGGATATTGTATGCAGCCCACTTCCAGGGATATAGTTACCGGACCATACCAGGGATACAATACACAGCCCACATCCAAGGATATAGTACGCCCTAGCCCACTTCCAGGGATATAGTACCTTGCCATCAGCCAGCGATATAGTAACCAGACCACATCCAGGGATATAGTACACAGCTCACGTCCAGGGATATAGTGCCAAGCCCACTTCCAGGTACATAGTACCCTGCCAACACCCAGGGATATAGTACCCAGACTACACCCAGGGATTTATGGTGCACCACGCCCACGTCCCGGGATATAATACCCAGCCCACGTTGAGGGCTATAGTAGCCAGTCCAGGAATATAGTACCCAGCCCACTTCCAGGGATATAATTCCCAGACGACACCCAGGGATATAATAGACAGCTCATGTCCAAGGATATAGTACCCAACTCACGTCTAGGCATATAGAGCGCCAAGCCCACTTCCAGGGATATAGTGCCCAGTCCAGGTACATGAATATAGTACCCAGCCCAGGTCCAGGAATATAGTACCCAGCCCAAACCCAGGGATATAGCACCCAGCCCACACCCAGGAATATAGTACACAACCGACATGCAAGGATATAGTACCCAGCCCATGTCTAAGGATATAGTACCCAGCCCACATCTAAGGATATAGTGCACCAAGGCCACTTACAGGGATATAGTTCCCAGATCACACCCAGGGATACAAAACGCAGCCCACGTCAAGGATATAGTACCCAACCAACGTCCATGGATATAGTGTGCCAAGCCCACTTCCAGGGATATAGTACCCAGCACACGTCCAGGGATATAGTGCCCAGCTCAGGTCCATGGATATAGTATCAAGGGATATATTACCTAGACCACACCCAGGGATAAAGTACACAACCCACATGCCATGATATAGTACCCAGCCCACATCTAGTGCACCAAGCTCACACCCGGGATTTAGCATCCAGCCCACACCCAGGAATATAGTAGACAACCGACATGCAAGAATATAGTACCCAGCCCATGTCTAAGGATATAGTACCCAGCCCACGTCTAAGGATAGCGTGCACAGAGACCACACAGAGGGATATAGTACACATTCTGGCCTAAGCCCCGTCTACCTGGTACCTTCCAGGTTGCCACTCTCTTTCCCCACTTAGCAAGCCCCGCCCACCTGGTGCCTTCCTGGTTGCCGCTCTTTTTCCCTAGTCAAGGAGCCCTCCAGCCTCTTTCCTTTGCAGATGGGGCCATTTTGTAGTAGGTGAACGATTCCCAGTGCTCCGGGCTTCAATGGCTTGGTTGTTCCTGCAGGACTGGCAAATGTGGCCCCTCTGGCAACTTCAATATGATGTCCCTCAGGGCTACTCCAATCTCCAAATGGTAAGTCGATTTGAGCGGAGAAACACTGTACACTGCTGCAGGTGCTTGTGCAGCTGCATCACTTCTATAGGGTCCCAGCCTGTATGGCTGTGCTGTTTTGACAGCAAGAAAACACTTGCATTTTATATATATCCTCACAAGCTCTGTTCTGGTGTTAGGCAAAGTATCACTGGTCTTACTAAAACATGGTGAAACACTTGTGTATAGGCACGTTACAAATGCCATATCATATCATATCATGGTGAACCAGGCTCGGGAGGGATATAAAAGGCACCTTACTGTTGTCTGATACATGTATCCAGGAGGCTGTCTCACCCTTGTCAGACAGGAGGTAGCTCATGGCATGGGCACAAGGCCCTTGGTAGGCTGGCTTTCCTGGTCTCCTGAGTCCTTGTCAGCTCTTTGGACAGATTGCAGACAGTGGCTTTATCACATACCCTTTGGCTTTCTTCTTGGCTGTCCCTCGTTTCTTTGCTCCCCAGATGATGTCAAGACTGATAAGGAACAAGTTACTTACCTGTAACTGTTGTTCTCCAGCATGGGTCTGGCATGGATTCACATGCTCATGAATATTCCCCGTCGTCAGGCTGGGAATCCTCGGTAAAGAAAAAACCAGTATCAGTTTCGTTTCTGATCTGTCTTTCGTAGTAATAACCAATCACTGGTCTCTGCGTCATACTGACCACAGCCAATGACTGCCCTCTACCTAAGCACCGCCTCTGGCAGCCATCTTCAGATTTGGAAGCACGTGAAGTGGCAGTATGACCAAGTGAAGAGCCGCAGAGGGGTAGGCGGGAGGGTTCGCATGTGAATCCATGCCAGACCCATGCTGGAGAACAACAGTTACAGGTAAGTAACTTGTTCCTTCTCCAGCATGGGGTCTGGCATGGATTCACATGCTCATGAATAAAGAATACATAGCAGTACACACATGCACAACCACGGGAGGTGGCAAAGGCTCAACATTAAGCATCACATAAACTCAACATTAAGCATCTTACCTCCTCACCAGGCTCACCTCAGGCGAACAGGTTGCGCAGCACTGCTTGGCCGACCCTGGACTCCTCCCTGGAATCCCGGTCGACGCAGTAGAATTTCGTGAAGGTGTGCGTCGACCTCCACGTAGCAGCCCTGCATATGTCCAGCAGGGGCACACCAGATAGGAACGCCGTGGTAGCTGCGATCGCTCTGGTGGAATGGGCTCTCGGACGGCCAGGCAGCGGTCGGTTTGCCAACCGATGACAGTACATGATACAGCCGGAGAGCCATCTGGAAATGGAAGCCTTCGAGAGAGCCTTCCCCTGATTGACAGGTCCAAAGTTCACAAAGAGTTGTGACGTCTTCCGAAAACACTTCGTGCGGTCTACGTAGAACTTCAGCGCTCTAGCCACATCCAGCGAGTGCAAAGTCCTCTCAGCCGGCGACGAAGGCGACGGGAAGAACACAGGCAACACCAAGGGTTCGTTGAGATGGAAGTCCGACGGCACCTTGGGCATGAAGGAGGGGTGCGTCCTGAGCACTACCCTCGTGTCGTGGAAAGTCAAGTACGGGGCCTTGCAGGAAAGGGCCTGGATCTCTCCCACTCGTCGTGCGGAGGTGATGGCCACAAGAAAAGCTGTTTTCCACGATAGAAACTTCAACGGGGCCGAGTGCAGAGGCTCGAACGGAGGTCCCATGAGCTTGGTCAGCACCACGTTGAGCTCCCACGCCGGGGCCGGGGCCTTCACCGGCGGGAACGATCTGAACAGTCCCTTCATGAACTCTTTCACCAGACGATGAGACCACAAGGACGTCCGCCCCGTGGTTCTGGTGTATCGGGAGATCGCAGCAAGATGGATCTTGATGGACGCGTGTGCCAGACCAGCTTTGGCCAGCGTCAGCAGGTACGGCAGTACTTGGGGAGCCGTAATCCGTAGAGGGTTAATCTTCTGTGCGTGGCACCAGACAGAGAACCTCTTCCATTTGTGTCCATAGCATTTAAGAGTCGAGGACGCCCTGGCCTTTGCAAGAACCTCTCTGCAATCGGCCGGTATGTCGTATCCTCCAAACTCTAGCGCTGCAGGAGCCAGGCCTGCAAGTTCAGCGACTTCGGGTCGTGGTGGAGGATGGCGCCTCCTTCCCTGGAGAGTAGATCCGCGTCCGCCGGCAGCTTGATCGGCGGGGACGCTGACAAGTCCAGAAGGTCCGGGAACCATATCTGCCTCGGCCACGCAGGTGCGACGAGGATCATCCTGCACCGTGACCTCTTGAGCTGGTTGACGAGCCGGATTAGCAGAGGCAAGGGAGGGAACGCGTAGAGGAACAGGCCCTCCCAGGGGAACGAGAAAGCATCGCCCATGCTCCTCGTCTGGGGAAACCTGCTGGCGAACCTCCGGCACTTGGTGTTCGTTGCCGTCGCGAACAGGTCGATCTGGGGTGTGCCCCACCGTCGGAAGAGGCGATCCACCAGATCCTGCCGTAGTTCCCACTCGTGGCACGAGCGCAGCTCCCTGCTGAGTGAGTCGGCGATGCTGTTTTTTATCCCTGCCAGATGAAACGGCACTAGAAAAATCCCTTGGGCGACTGCCCAATGCCACAGGTCCTGCGCCTCCTTGGACAGCGCTGGGGACCTGGTTCCGCCCTGTTTCCTGATGTAAAACATGGTGGTGGTGTTGTCGGTGAAGATCCTCACCACCTTGCCCTTGAGGGACGGAAGGAAGGACCTGAGGGCCCAAAACACTGCACGGAGCTCCAGGACGTTGATATGCAGGGACTTCTCCGTCGGGAGCCAGAGTCCCCTTGCGTGCAGATTTTCGGTGTGCGCTCCCCACCCTTCCAGGGAGGCATCCGTGGTCACAGTCTCCTGGTGGGCTGGGGTCTGGAAGTCCATGCCCGCCGTCAGATGCGCGCGGGTGCCCCACCACCGTATCGCTCGTCGGAAACTCTCGTCGAGCTTGATCCTTTCCTCGAAGCTGCCCGTCGTCTGGATCCAGCGCGCATCCAGGAATTCTTGCAACGGGCGCATCCGGAGCCTGCACATGGGAATGAGGTAGATGCAGGAAGACATCATCCCGAGGAGGGACTTGATGGACCTCACCTTGGCCGCGTCGGCCACCAACATCCGTTGCACCTTGCCCAAGATGGTCCTGGTCCTCTCCTCCGACGGGGAGGCCAGAAGGGACACTGTGTCGAGCCTCGCTCCCAGAAACAGTGCGACTTGCGCGGGCACCAGGTGGGATTTGGCGTAGTTCACGGAGAATCCCAGGTCCGTGAGGAGTTTGACGGTCCTTGCCGTGTGGACCACGGCGAGCTCCCTCGTCTTGGCGCGGATGAGCCAGTCGTCCAGGTAGGGGTAGACGTGAATCCCCTCGCGGCGCAGCTGCGCCGCCACCGGTGCGAGGCACTTGGTGAATACCCTGGGTGCCGACCGTAGTCCGAAGGGAAGGGCTTTGAACTGGTAATGACGCCCTTGGACCACGAATCTGAGGAATTTTCGGTGCCCCTTTAGGATGGGAATGTGGAAGTAGGCATCCTCCAAATCCAACGACGATAGGAACTCTCCTTCCTCCAGCTGACCCAGGACGTGCTGGAGGGTGACCATCCGGAACTTCTGCGCCTTGATGAACTTGTTCAGACGTCGCAGGTCTAGGATGGGGCGCCATCCTCCCGTCTTCTTCTTCACGAGGAAGTATCGCGAGTAGACTCCGGAGCCCCGAAGCCTCTTTGGGACGAGTTCGATGGCGCCCTTTCTGAGCATCGCCTTTACCTCCAGGAGAAGTTGAGGGACGTGAAGTTCTTTCCTGGCCACGGGGGGGACGCGCGGGCACCTTCTTTGAAACTCGAGCGCGTGGCCCCGGGCCAGGGCGTCCAGCACCCAACGGTCGGTGGAGATGGACTCCCACACGCTGACGAAGCCCGCCAGCCGGCCTCCCACCGGGGTGCTTCGGTGGGGGCCCGACCCCACGGCCGGTTCAATCCTGCTTGGACGCGGCCTTGCCGCCTTGACCTCCTTGGCGACGACGGCGGGGTCCGCTAGACTTGCCTCGTCCTCTGTAGGCCTCTTGCGACGACGAGCGGGCCGCTTGACGGTAGGAAGCGAAACCGCCGCCGGAACCTTTGGAGGCGCCCTTGCCTCCGCCGCTCCGAAAGGGCGTTCGTCGTTGCTGCAGGACTCCAAGGGCCCTGGCCGTCTCAGTATCCGCCTTGATGGCCTGAAGGGAATCGTCCACTGTCTTCCCAAACAGGTTGTTCCCGTCGAAGGGCATGTCCAGGACTCTGGTCTGGACGTCCTGCCGAAAGTCTGTAGCTTTGAGCCATCCACGACGTCGAAGGCAAACGCCGTTGCCCAGCTGGCGGAACCCAGTGTCGGCGATGTCCGTCGCCACGGTGATGGCGTGGTCCGACGCCACCTCACCTTCCTGCAGGATCTCAAGGGCCTCCGCCCTCTTGTCGTCCGGCAGAAAATCCAGCAGGGGAGCTATCTTGTACCAGAGCTCCCTGTCGTAGCGGGCCACGATAGCCAAGGCGTTGGCCGCTTTAATCGTCGTCGCTGCCGACGAGATGACTCTACGTCCCATAGCATCCAATTTCTTTCCCTCGCCGTCCGGCGGGGAAGTTGATGTGGAGGCCGCACCCCCCCCTGCTTTCTTCCTGGCTGCCGCGGAGACGACGGAGTCCGGGGTAGGCTGCGCCCGGAGGCATAGGGGGGCCGTGTCCGGGACCCGGTACTTTTTCTCGTACCGGTCTCTTCTAGCTGGCGTCGTGGAAGGGTTCTTGAGGAGGGAAAGGCCCTCATCCCAAATGTCGTCCAACAGAGGCACTGCGAGGACCGTCTTCCTCTTGGCCTCGCGCCGCTGATAAAGGAAGCCTTCCTTTTTCTTCTCCTCAGGGCAGAGTTGGAAAAGCTCGGAAGCCCTGGAGATCATGGAGTGGAAAGATCCGATCTCGTCGGGCGGAGAAGCCCTGTTGGGAGGCGACGACGGAAAATCCTCGTCGTATGCCTCGTCGTCCGTACCCGTCGCTGCCGTGTCAGTCCCCGTATCATCCCCTCGGGTGGACGGGGAGGAGGGCTGGACGGGGCGCGACGGTTGAAAAGGAGGTGGTGGATGGATCCTTCTTTTCTTGGTAGGGGGAACACCAGAAGGTCCCGGTTCTGGATCCCCCGACGGGAGAGGTTCCTCCGTCGGTAACGGTAGCCTCGTCCTTATCTCGGTGCATAAGGACTGTATGGCCAACAAAATGGCCGCCGAGTTGTCTTGCGGCGCTGGCAGAGGGGAATCCGACGGGCGAGCAGGGGCCCCGTCGGTATCCTCGACGATGTCGTCGTCGTCACCTGCGTCGGGGTCCATCCCGGCGGGCTGGCCTTCTTCCACGCCTAGGCCGTGGCTTAAGACCTCGATCAGCTCCTCTTCTGAGGTTGAGGCCGAATCTACAACGACGCCCTGCCCCCCCTTCTTCTTCCCCACGGAGGGTTTCACGGGGGTCCTATCGATGGGCACAAAGGAAGACTCCCTCCGCGGAGGCAGGGAGATTCTGGGCCCTGAGGTCGCCACCACTGGTGTAGCCACCACAGGCTGAGCCAGGGCCGCCGCGACCGTTTCGATAGAGGGCTTGGTCGGATGGATCAAGGCCTTCACCACCTTAGGTGCGCTCACCGCCTTATCCTTGAGGGAGGGGGCACTGCCACGCTCCTCCTCTGCCTTAGAGCTCGACCGGGGCCTCTCCAGGAGCTTCGCCGGGTGCTCGGCCTTCCTCTTACCCGACCCAGAGCGTTGGCTCGTGGTTGATGGTGCCGGGGAGGGTGCGCCCTGCCTGGCGACCGTAGAGCCCGACCGTTCGGCGCTCCCGGTGCCAGCGGACTCGCGGTGCTTGGCCTTATGTTGGGCCCCCGTCGCCGGGGCGCCCTCAAAGGTCTTAGAAGACCGCTCGGATTTCTTCTTCTTCTCGCCAGACGGGCTCTTACCCTCCAGCCAGTTGGCGAGACGTTGATGGCGGTCCTTCATGGTCCGTTCCGACATGTTGCCACAAAACGCACAGTCCTTCTCCACGTGCGTCTTGTCCTCATGAAGGCAGTAAAGGCAGAAAGAGTGTTCGTCCTCCTTGAAGACGTTCTGCAGCTGGCATCCAGGGCAGACCCTGAACAGCTTTCCGGGCGTCGAGCTTCCCTTCTCCTGGGCCATCTCCGAGACCGGGCCTGAGAAGCTTCTGGAGTCCTCCGAAGCGTAGCTCGACGAAATCTTCACCCTTGAGGGGCACAGATGAATCCGACACGGGTCCCCGTTGATCGGATGTAGGATCGGTGGAGCTTGAGGCTCTTTTGACCGAAAGAATCGAAGTTTTTTTGTGAAAAAGCGCGAAAAAAGCACTAACGCTCGAGAGCAATAGCACGAGGATCCCAACACATGAACGTGCGGTAAAAATCTGAAGATGGCTGCCAGAGGCGGTGCTTAGGTAGAGGGCAGTCATTGGCTGTGGTCAGTATGACGCAGAGACCAGTGATTGGTTATTACTACGAAAGACAGATCAGAAACGAAACTGATACTGGTTTTTTCTTTACCGAGGATTCCCAGCCTGACGACGGGGAATATTCATGAGCATGTGAATCCATGCCAGACCCCATGCTGGAGAATCTACATTAGTTTGTGGTCTACGCTTGCAATGATATACTGAGAACTACACAGCTAAGGAACCTGTCCATGATCCTGATGTTGGTGTCTTGGTGACAGGCTAGCCAAACGAGGGCTACATGGTCGGTCACTGTCCTAAACCTTGATAGGCTGTACCCAATCATGAGGGGGGAAATCAAGGGGAAAAGGCCACAACAGTTGGCCAAGGAAGCACAACAGTGATTAGATGAATGTGACCCTTCAATCGGGAGCTTAGTTACATGTCATCCCTCAATCTCCTACTGAAGATAAGGACGAGTCCTAAAGCACAAAAGAAAATGCCTGCCCAAAGAAGAACAGTGAGGACCCTCTGCTGGTCTCTGCCCTCCTCCAAAAACGTTTCTGGTGGCACAGCACTGAGCCTACCTTGAAAACCATCTTAAAACGCAAAAACACCAGTGGGCCACCACTTCACACAGGTGGAAGGACACTGCAGGATCTGCCAGTCAAAGGTCTTGAACCTACCTAGAAATAGCATCTCAAAACATAATACTCCAGAAGATTACCGCCTAACACAGGAGGGCGCACACTGCCGGATCTGCCAATCAAGGTCTTGAACCTACCTAGAAATAGCATCTCAAAACATAATGCTCCAGAAGATTACCACCTAACACAGGAGGGCGCACACTGCAGGATCTGCCAGTCCAGGTCTTGAACCTACCTAGAAATAGCATCTCAAAACATAATGCTCCAGAAGATTACCACCTAACACAGGAGGGCGCACACTGCAGGATCTGCCAGTCAAGATCTTGAACCTACCTAGAAATAGCATCTCAAAACATAATACTCCAGAAGATTACCACCTAACACAGGAGGGTGCACACTGCAGGATCTCTCAGTTAAGGTCTTGAACCTACCAAGAAATACCATCTCAAAACATAATGCTCCAGAAGATTACCACCTAACACAGGAGGGCGCACACTGCAGGATCTGCCAGTCAAGATCTTGAACCTACCTAGAAATAGCATCTCAAAACATAATACTCCAGAAGATTACCGCCTAACACAGGAGGGCGCACACACTGCAGGATCTGCCAGTCAAGGTCCTGAACCTACCTAGAAATAGCATCTCAAAACATAATGCTCCAGAAGATTACCACCTAACACAGGAGGGCACACACTGCAGGATCTGCCAGTCAAGGTCTTGAACCTACCTAGAAATACCATCTCAAAACAGAATACTCCAGAAGATTACCACCTAACACAGGAGGGTGCACACTGCAGGATCTGCCAGTCAATGTCTCGACAAGGACCTCTCGAACACACGATACAAAGGTTTGTGGAAGCTCATGGGCTTGAAGATACTCAACCTAAAACATGTAGGTCCGGCCATAGATAAAGGATTCATAGGACACCAAGGCCAACTTTGAAGACAGCCACATCAACAGCACCAGAATGCAACCGGTATATATGGGTGATCTGTCGGTGCCACCCCAAACAGCAGCGAGGGCACAGTATATCAACTATGTCAATCATGGGGTTCTAAACGGAAATGGTTGGCCCCCATTATCGATCCTGGGGGATACCGGGAGAAGAAAGAACACTGAACCATTCAAACATTGCAATCCAGTGAGCATAAGGAACTCACTACACTACCCTAACGATGCGGATGGGCTGCAGAATACATGTGCTTACCTCTGAAATATTGCTTAGTTTGCACGGTAGTGTGAGATGCCATTGCTGGGGATAATTAGGCATTGAAATCCCAGCAGCTAATGTTATGTGTGGGGCTTCCAGAGGCATGCAGACAAGCATGGTATTTAAAGATTCCGAAGGAGGTTGGTTACAGTATAGTAGTGGAATTTTAGGAATACCTGTCAACATATTTAGACCAGCTGTGAAGTGTTGTAAATGCTAAAAACACAGCCTGCTTTCACAGTGGGTCATTTCAGGTTTGCTCTACAATACATGTATGTTTTTCAAACATAGTGGACCCCACTTCACTATTCCTTGAACCTACGCAACGTGTCATCCCTGAAGTGCCAGAATGAGGAGACTGTGTGTCACTCCTGGTCTCAAATTTTAATTGCTCTGAACAGAGGGTGACGCCCCAGGACTGCTTTCCATGAATACAATGGCAGTCTATGTTAATGTTAATGTTAAAGGTCATTTGTACCGCGCACTATCACCACCGGAGTGGTCCCCTGGCGCTCTGGCGGCTCTGAAAGAGGGAGGGAGGGGTGGGTTAGTGGGTGGAGGCTGGAAAAGTGCAAGATTGCAGTGATGTGCTGTTGGCAGCCTCAGCCCGGTGGTTCCGTCGGCTGGGCCTGGGGTGTATGCGGCCGGTAGTCGTGTGCTGATGTGGGAGTCTATGTGTGTTTTTGTTTTGTTGTTGCAGTGTAGTGAAGTTCGTGCGGTTTGCTGTGCTGGAGGTTTGTGGTTGTGTTTGGTTTGGAGTTTGAGAGGTGTATGCAGAGAAGGAAGTTGTTAGTGGTATTGGTTAGTTGGCATCTCTATCCTGGATTGAGCCGGTTGGGCTCGTGTAATCTTACACGACGGGATGCTTGTACACCCTATGCCTCAGGAGGTACGTGTTCGTTTTTTTTTTTTTTCTCCATTCAAGGCCGTTTGAGGATTTAGCTGTCCCCTCCGCCCGCTCCCTTAATAACTTTGCATGCTCCTCACCCCCCCACATGACTAGCGCAGCTGCTAGTGTCCATACTTCCGTTTGTGTGGTGATTAGTTGTGTCTTGTCCGTTCCACAGCTCGTGGTACCTAGTTGTGGCTGTACGGGTGATGGGGGATGGTGAGGGTTGGCTGGAGTCGTTGCCTCCGTCTCCCTGGGTCTCGCAGGTGGACCCCTGTGTCAAGGTCCTTTTTGTTGAGTCATTTGTCTTATTGTTGTTTCGGTTTTAGTGAAAAAGAGACCCACATCCATACATAGACTATCTTCCTTAGGGAGATGATGAGCCAGAGCTCTTTAATTAAACAGCAATGCCCGCTTCCAGGGGCTGTTCCGGGTAGCAGAGGCCTAGAGAACCTTCCATATGAGTGTTTTAGTCCATCTCTATCAAATTGCTCTGAGCAGCCTTCCAAGCACTGGTTTTCATTCTGTTACGTGATTATAGAAAAGGACATCCTATATACAAATAAGGCCTTGGCCCACCCTACAGAGGCAGTCTACCCTGACCTACTAAGTCTCATTCCCTCTGCAGGGAGACACAACACAACACTTTTCCCCTTTACCCAGATCCCTTTCAGCCTTATTGGGTGTCATCAGTGAGCTGGAACTCTGTGCCTTAGAATGCAGGGAGAGCAAAGGAGCCAAGTCTACAGACACCCTTTCTCATGCTTGAGGGTTGAGTCTACAGTTACACTCCACAGATGATGCTGTAACATGTCTAGGGTGACTTGAGGCCTCTGGCAGAAGGGATATGACATAGCAGCTCATATGTCACTGACCATGCTGGTGTGGGACCAGCCCTTAATTCCCCATATGTGTTTTCCCCTTCTGGCCTTGCTCAGAGGGAAGAAGGTCAATGGATAAGAGGGCTGCCCAAGAGTAAGTGCCAGTGGGTATGGTTAATTCAAAGCTTGTTCATACATCACTCTTCACTATTTCCATGTTTCAGTCTCCCTACACAGGTATAATCAGAAATGGGTTTCGTGCTTCCTGTGCAATGACCGCACAACATGCCTGGGGAGACTTGTGGTCATGTGGAGAAGGCGTGTAGCCTAGCGGTTTGGGCTGGTATGACCCTGTGGGACGGGACCAGGCTAGATTTTCATAAGGTTTTCCCTTTCTGTAATGGTGCAGCAGGCTGAAAAATGATGGTTTGGAAGGCTTCCCCTTAGCGATTTCCAGTGGTTATGATAAATTCAAATTATTACCACCCATCATGCTTGTCTCCCAATGACACATTTCTAATGTCACTTAAGGGCCAGATGTCACCGAATTTTAGATGAGAGCCAATCGTTTGAATCTCATTGGGAGCAATGCAGAAACCATGGTAAGGGGCCTCAAAGAACCTCTTCAAGGAATTGACATACTCTGGTTGGCACCAAGTCCTTCAGCGAAAGTGGGGGACCAACATGAGCCGCAACAGCAAAATCAGCTCAGTTATAAAAATGAAGCTGCTCAAGGTGTACCCCCTTTCTACCCTCCAGAAACACTCCATGGTCGTAGAGATCCCCGTTAATAGTCGGTTAATAGTGGACTAAGGTGGACTATGGCAATAGCCGCTATCCGTTGCTTACATTTGACCAAATGTAATGCCTCCAAAGGGTCCAGAATGCTGCTGTTGCCATCAGGTTCCCATATCCATCTAAGAAACCCCCACTATTTACAGGACCAAAATACTATACATACAAAAGAAAAACCAACAGTCTGGCCAGCCACATCTGTAATGCAACCCGAACCACCTGACATTCCCCCCTCGTGCTGCAAGCACAGTGTCCACAGGAACTGCTCTGCATTTGGCCCACTGTGCTTGCTGATGGGGCAGCATAAGTAAACAACAGAATGAGTTACCGCTTGAGAAGGATGTTCATTTCATACTACCTGTACCTATTCAGCGCAGTGGTGGGCTGGCATGGTTCATGTCCATCTTGAGGACCCGGACACTATCTCCAGGAAACCTCCTGAGCTCATTCTCTTCCACATCCCTTGCCACCGCTCTTGCATCCTCTTCCCCTGAGGACCATTTTCACTTCCATGCCCAGAGGAATCACCAAAGGTGTGGTGGAGTTCTTCAAGTCCCCTGGAGTTTTCGCTGAGCCTTTCCCTTAAGACCTTTTCATGCATTACATTGCTCCTCCTTGGTTGCCTTGCTTCAGGCGTGCACTGAAGCACATGGTCCACATTCCATGTTTTGCCATTGTTTGTCTCCACGCGCCTGGTTCTCTTTCAATCACTCATTAAGATTCACTACATCTGAACGCACTGGAAGGATTCTTGTGGTTGAGTTTAATTTGAACGAAATGACTTGATCTGACAATGAGAACCCTGATACTATGCTGCTGTTCTGCCACCCTTTCTTTTTCTTCTGTGCCTTTGATATGTGCCACAGCATGGATTTCACATGGATTGCCGTTTCTTCTCTTAGATCAGAGAGCCATGGTGGAATGGGCGTCAAGCAAGTTTTTCTGCCTCGCATGATTTGGAACCATGTTGTTCCTGTTAGGTAAGAATTGGTGCAGTCACACCGTGTGAGACTACACAAGACTTATCTGTTTGGTATTATGTGACCCACCTTTTGGTATAGGTCTGTACTACACAGGTTGGCAGTGTGACTGAGCAGCCAGACCTATCTCAAGAGGGGTAAATGTGAGTTGGAGAGCGGTAGCATCGAAATTCACCAATACAAGTTTCCCAATAAAACCTATACTCAAGGTTTTTGACATAAATAATTATTTATTTAGCATCAGTTTTACTAAAGCATTGTTTAAGAAGGCATTTGTTTGTAAAAGTTCAAGCAAACTTTGGAATTACTTTTCAGAATCAATACAGCTGCTGCATACTCTTTGGATAAGCTTAATGCATTTCTCCTACACCCTGAAGTGACTTCCATTACAAGGATAGTATTTGCATTTATATATAACACCAATATACTTTGTAGACTCTGAGTTGCAGAAAGGAAGGATTAAGGAAAGTAATAACGTTAGAATACTTTTAGAATATGTGAGGACAATTGAATCCTCCACTGAAGTCTAGATAAGCCTTTCCCAGCAGTAACCGTGTTCAACAAGCTACAACTTATGGAGGGACAAGCAATACAAAAGTCAATGGATTTAGAAGAGTGCCTATAGGGAGTCAGGACAGCCAAAGTCAAGCCATTTGGACAAGGTCTATAGTTCTGATACAGTTCTTGGATAAAAATCTTGCACAAAGTCAGAGAGTTCAGAAAATCATTCGTAGGAACACAAGCTGTTAAGTCTGGGCAAAGGGAGCTGAAATTAACTCAGCAAGTTAAGCAAGTGCAAGCCTCAAGTAAGACAGCACGACTTAAGACAAGAAGATAAGTACCCCCAGCCCAAACAGTACCTCTGGTTAGAAGAAAAAGTGGTCCAGCTGGATTCCGTCTTGCTACAGCGAACGGTTTACTCCGGTTGGAGTTTCCTTGCTCCGCTCGGTCCTGCTCTCTGGTGAGGGGACTATAGATCGGGATTTCCAGCTTCTCGAGTGTCTCAAGGAGGCTCCTGGAGCTTTTAGCCGGATTCGTTCCGCGGCAGATGTAGCACTCGGTTATGGACACTCAACCCCTGGCATTAGGCTTCTGCAGCAACAGAGAGGCACAGAAAGTCAGGGATTGTGCCAAAGTGGAGTTCGTTTCGGGGTTAGTTGGTTCCACTAACCCAAGGGGCGATTTTGTTCCGTCCGGAGGTTCTTTGTCGAGTTGAAAAAGGAGGTCAACACAGCAGCAGGGCTTTGCTTCACGGTTTCTTCGTCGGATGTTTCTTCCAGTAGTCAACTCTGACTGTAGTCCCAAAACCCTTGCCTTTAAAGCAAGTTTTCCCATTCATGCACAGCCTAGGCTGTCAATCAGACAGCAGGGTGGCTGTCCTTTCCCAGCCAGCCAATCAGTACTGGTTTCGTTCAGGCACTCCGAGAGATAAAGGACAGGGGAGTTTCGGGTCCCTCCCTCACATCCTGTCCTTCCAGACACACTGGAGCCAGGGGCGTGCTGAAGACCGCTAGAGGCAAAACACACAAAGGGCTCAAATCTGTATCAACACACAGAGTAAAAGCAGAGAAAGACCTCAGAAACAGAAAATGGTGAAAAAAAGACGACAGGGGCCATTTTGGCAAAATGGACACCCATGGGTGCTGTACTACAGCTGAGGATTCCGCTTGTGGTAGAAAAGCACAATGTTAGTAAAAATTAAACCACTGCCACCAGCCATTAAAAGTAATGAGGGTAACAAACATTTTTTACTAAGTAACTCCCCAGCACTCCACATAAGTTGGTGTGTGCTGGACCTACAAGGTAGAAAGGTAAGTAAGATCAATTTCACCTTTCTACTCTTGGGAACGGTAGTTCACCCAAGAAAAGTTATTTAACCCTCAAGAGGAATTGAAAGGATTTCTCATTGACACTGCACTGAAGGTGCTGTGTGTCACCATACAAAAAGCAGATGCCTGTGGAGTTTGTCAGACTCCAAAAACAGTGAAAACATAAAATCCAAATCAGGGAAAAACACATGTGAAAATGAGAAAAAGGTCCCACTCACTCAAGAGTTAAAATGAAAAAGTCCAGCAAAAGAACTGGGGGTCTCGAAGGTTGAAGGGAATTAGTACAGAAATGAACATTCTCCCTTACAGTTCCCATTACCATATTGGGGGTAAGCCAATGAGCTAATATCACTTCCAATGCTGTCTTGAAAGGGCCCAAGTGGGAAGTGAGCGGGACCTGTCTATTTGTATTAAGTAGTTTGTTCGCTCAACTAGGCCATTGGTGTGTAGGTGGTATAATGCAGAACAAAACTATTTAATATTTTTTGATGTTAGGATTTTCTGCATCTCCTTTGAGGTAAGCTGAACTCTGCTATTGGTTACTATTTGCTTAGGGACTCCTCAGTAAAAAGACCTGTTTGGGCACATCTATCACTGTGCATGTTATTATGTGAAGGAGAAAGTGTATAGTTCACTCCACTTACACAAGTAATCTACTATTATGATGCCACAGCATCTGTTGTCATGAAACGTAGACCAATTTATTTCTCATTAGTGGTCTAGTAGTGGTCTAGTAGCCGCCTGAGGGAAGAGTAACATAAAAAAAAGTGCTGCAGAGACACTGATTTACAAAACTGCATCACACTCCCCATTGGCGGCCACTAGATCGTCACAGGTAATTGATGGTGCAAAAGCAATGGGCTGGTTGGGAGTGGGGTGTGGTCGACATGAGGGTGGAGGTCGGAAAGGGCTTCAGGTGAGGACCTCCCTAAAAATGGAGACGGGGAGGGCGAGAGGTACAGAGCGACCGTACGGTGGCAGCCTTCAGCAGGTTGCCTTTCGCTATGTTGCTCTGAACAATGCGGGATTTGCACATAGTTCCCTTTTTCCACTATGAGGGGAGCACACACATGGCTTCTTCGGTCTCTTGGCACATTCAATGCCACCAGTATTACTCTCTGAGTCACCTCTTGGTCAATGTGAGGACAAACAGCCTTTTCCATTCCTAATAGAAGTTCTCACAACTTTCCCAAATGGCTCTGAAGATGTGGGGCATGCAACCATGGCAAAACATTCAATGTATACCAAGGCTTCATCCTGTTTTATGATTTCCCATTCAACTTTGGCTATACGTTTTGATTCACCTCCGGACATCCCTTGGACAGATAATTCTATGCATTCTCCACCCAAAAAGCTGGTATTGTGTCCAAGTTCGAGGGGAAGGCAAGACATGCAATAATAGGCGGGGCCACGATTCCATCTTTGAACAAGTACAATGGATTATGTATACTCTGGCAATCTGGCTGCAAGCCATGCTAACCTTGGGGTGGAGGTTTTTGTCCTGCCTGGTCTTAAGGGGTTACGGTCTGTCAGTGCAAAGAATTTAGTTCCCCAGGTCCTGAAAGGTTCTGCGGTCCATACACAAGTCAATAGTTCCTTTTCATTAACTGATTAGTTTCTTTCTGCTGTGGATAACGCCTTGGATGCAAAGGCCACTACTCTTTCTTCATCACAGTATCTTTCGGCCAGAAGAACACCAAGACCATTGGCATGCAGACATGGAGCTCTGGTAAAGTACTCTTTGAGGTCTCTGAATTCTGCTTCTTGTTCGTTTCAGCAAAGATACTCCTTTCCGTTCTCAAGTAATTATCTCATGGATTTAGTGTGTTCTGAAAAGGTGGGGACAAACTTGGATAAAATACTTTGGTGTCATTTTATAAATAGGTTTACTTGGGATGAAAATGTTAAATCTGTGTCCTTTTTTAGGCAACGTCCATCTTGTGATGTATGTGTAATGTACCTCTTTTAGGGGAATTATGTACTGTTGTCGGGTGCTCCATTAACCTTTCGAGGTACGAACAAACCTACAAAAACTGCTTAATAAACAAAATAATTACATTACCTGGCATCTTGTAGTGTTTGGAGCACTTTGCATAGAGTCGAATCGTATTCGTTTGCATTTTACCCATAAACTAGTATGTCGTCTTGAGAGTATGACATATTGTACACGCCTCCCCGTCTCCTATAGATGAGTCTCTGGAATGCAGGGGCAGTAGACAATAGGTCACATGGCTCACGAGTGTACTGAAACATGTCAGAAGTGTTATGAAGGCTGTCATGTGTCTTGATAACTTGCACAGTCTCACCTGCTTGTATGCACCAGGCAGGTCAAGTTCAGAGACGTTGTCCAGATGAACTTGAAGAGCAAGAGACTTGTAGTTGTCTATTGTTATCTCTTGGTTTACGCTACAAAGGTCGATAAACAGTCTCTGTATTTGTGGGGCGTCGGTTTCTTAACCAGGACTAGTGGGCTTAGCCATTCCGCTCATCGCCAGTAGCAGTGGTGTGGCTTCTGAAATAAGCAACAGATTCCCTCCTAAGAAGACTATGGGCCTCATTACAAGGTTGGCGGTCTGGTAATAACGATACCGGTAAGGTAATACCGGCATCGTTTACTGGACCGGATAATTACAACTCTTCAGGGAGTTGTTACCGGGACCGGCACTGGGCCCTCCGTGAGCGGCATCCCTGATGCCGGCAGGAGCCCCGACAGACGCCTGTCGTGCCCTGCAAATACCGGTAAGAACATACCGGTAACAGGGCCACAAACAATGCCTTAAATACCAGCATCGCGGGACTGGCGTTAACAGGGATCAGGTGAGCAGAAACCTGCCACCGGTGTACAAAATCAGCACAGGTGGACACCATTGAAACCCAGGCACAGCATAAAGGCAGCCCACCCACGCACCACATCCCTCCCAAAGGAAAAATGCTAGCACTAGCACTGCTGGAGCAGGAGTACATGCAGGAACAGCTACTCTATGAGGAGGCAGTGGGGCAGGCCATGCAACAAATGCGCAGGAGGAGAAGGATAGCGAGAAGGGCACAGCACATACCCAATGTGCAGGCCTTTGTGCCCTACAGGCACCCAACAATACCCCGACAACGTGTGAGCCCATTTACCCTAACCCCACCACAACTGCACGGGATATTGCAACCCTGCTTCTCCCGTGTGCTGATGCAGGTACTTCAGGCACTCCTCAAACATGTACATGACCATATCAGCATGCCACGGACTGCAGCTGAGGTAAACGCCACCAAAGTGGCATGCCATGCGATAGCAGACATGCCGAACTTGATTGGTGTGATAGACTGCACACATGTCGACCTAGTGGTGCGGCATGCCGTTGAGGTGGTATACCGCAATAGGAAGCTGTACCATTCGCTAAACGTCCAGATGGTGTGTGATGCCAGCCAAATAATAACACACTGCTGTGCCAGGTGCCCAGGCTCAACACACGACGCAATGGTCCTGCGGAACTCCATGCTGCCCCACTACATGGAGTTCCGCAGGAAGATCAGGCTCTTCGCTCATCTGCCTCCAACTCCCTCCAAATCCCTCAGGGTCAGCCGCTTCTACAAGCAACGAGTTGGTGGTCGATCTCTCTCTTCGGCAAGGGCCTTACTCTGCAACAGCTTCTGGAACAGCCTTCCTGCCTCCCTGAAACTTGAGGAGAACCATCTCCGGTTCCGGAAACACCTCAAAACCTTCCTCTTTGCTTCTGCTTTATCTGCCTCTTTCCCCTGCTGAAATTCCTGGCTGAAACAGCACTGGTTACCAGGCCACGCTTTCTGATCTTGGGGCCAGGTCCCGCCTTTGCACACCTGCCCTGCCTCCCTGGCAACCCCCCCACCTAGGGACTGTTTTCTGTATCCCTACAGTCCCTCTACCAGCACTTATGTCTGCTCTTACCTTGCACTTGCCACCTTCAGGCCGTTATTTACCTTATTTATTCTTCTATCCCATGTGCTGCACTTTCCCCTCTCCCTTCCCCTAGGCACTTTTCCCTTTCTCCCTACCCATGCACTTGCGCGATCTGTATGACACCTGGCCTAGTAGGATCGCTGTCTGCCTACCCACATTTTTTTCCCCTCCCTAGCCTCATCGCGCCTTGAAACACTTGTGTATAGGCATGTTATAAATGCCATATCATATCATATCTCATATCATACATGGATCGACATGCTGGACCCCATACCTGGCTGTTGGGTGAGTCTAACCACAGTGCCACAAGCATAGATAAGGGGGGGTTTGTTGCCAGTGCTGGGAACCTGCCTGCTGGGTGAGCCTTGCTGGGCATGTCAACATATATCAGTGCACCATCCTGGGGTACAGGTGCACACTGCACGAATGGAAACCTTGTGCATCCTGCGCAGAATGTGGGGGTGGGCCCTCGTGACTATGTACTTGAAGTATAGAAAATATATGCAGAAAAGTTCACGGCAGGATTGGAACAAAGAGCACATATCTTGTTATTCTATAAAATGCCACTAGATGGCACTGGCTGACTGATGAGAACTCTGTGCTCCGGGTTCCAGGGATAACTGGCTGGGACTTGGAGTGAGAGAGTGGAACCAGAAGGATGCTGATACCCTGCTCTCCTGTATCCCAGCTCATGGGATGATGTATGGTGAACCTGGATGTGTCCTGCGTTCCAGGGATGACTGGCGGGGACTTGGAGTGAGAGAAGGATGCTGATACCCTGCTCTCATGTATCCCTGCTCATGGGATGATGTATGGTGAACCTGGGTGTGCTCTGGGTTCCAGGGATGACTGGCGGGGACTTGGATTTAGAGAGTGGAACCAGAAGGGTGCTGATACCCTGCTCTCCTGTATCCCAGCTCATGGGATGATGTATGGTGAACCTGGGTGTGCTCTGGGTTCCAGGGATGACTGGCGGGGACTTGGAGTGAGAGAGTGGAACCAGAAGGGTGCTGATACCCTGAACTCCTGTATCCCTGCTCATGGGATGATGTATGGTGAACCTGGGTGTGCTCTGGGTTCCAGGGATGACTGGCGGGGACTTGGAGTGAGAGAGTGGAACCAGAAGGGTGCCGATACCCTGCTCTCCTGTATCCCAGCTCATGGGATGATGTATGGTGAACCTGGGTGTCCTCTGGGTTCCAGGGATGACTGGCAGGGACTTGGAGTGAGAGAGTGGAACCAGAAGGATGCTGATACCCTGCTCTCCTGTATCCCTGCTCATGGGATGATGTATGGTGAACCTGGGTGTGCTCTGGGTTCCAGGGATGACTGGCGGGGACTTGGATTTAGAGAGTGGAACCAGAAGGATGCTGATACCCTGCTCTCCTGTATCCCTGCTCATGGGATGATGTATGGTGAACCTGGGTGTGCCCTGGGTTCCAGCGATGACTAGCGGGGACTGGATTTAGAGAGCGGAACCAGAAGGGTGTCGATACCCTACTCTCCTGTATCCCTGCTCATGGAATGATGTATGGTGAACCTGGGTGTGCTCTGGGTTCCAGGGATGACTGGCGGGGACTTGGATTTAGAGAGCGGAACCAGAAGGGTGCTGATACCCTGCTCTCCTGTATCCCTGCTCATGGGAAGATGTATGGTGAACCTGGGTGTGCTCTGGGTTCCAGGGATGACTGGCGGGGACTTGGATTTAGAGAGCGGAACCAGAAGGGTGCCGATACCCTGCTCTCCTGTATCCCTGCTCATGGGATGATGTATGGTGAACCTGGGTGTGCTCTGGGTTCCAGGGATGACTGGAAGGGACTTGGAGTGAGATAGTGGAACTCGAAGGGTGCTGATACCCTGCTCTCGTGTATCCCAGCTCATGGGATGATGTATGGTGAACCTGGGTGTGCTCTGGGTTCCAGGGATGACTGGCGGGGACTTGGATTTAGAGAGCGGAACCAGAAGGGTGCTGATACCCTGCTCTCCTGTATCCCTGCTCATGGGATGATGTATGGTGAACCTGGGTGTGCTCTGGGTTCCAGGGATGACTGGCGGGGACTTGGATTTAGAGAGTGGAACCAGAAGGATGCTGATACCCTGCTCTCCTGTATCCCTGATCATGGGATGATTTATGGTGAACCTGGGTGTCCTCTGGGTTCCAGGGATGACTGACGGGGACTTGGAGTGAGAGAGTGGAACCAGAAGGGTGCTGATACCCTGCTCTCGTGTATCCCAGCTCATGGGATGATGTATGGTGAACCTGGGTGTGCTCTGGGTCCCGAGGATGACTGGCGGGGACTTGGATTTAGAGAGTGGAACCAGAAGGGTGCTGATACCCTGCTCTCGTGTATCCCAGCTCATGGGATGATGTATGGTGAACCTGGGTGTGCTCTGGGTTCCAGGGATGACTGGCAGGGACTTGGAGTGAGAGAGTGGAACCAGAAGGGTGCTGATACCCTGCTCTCCTGTATCCCTGCTCATGGGATGATGTATGGTGAAACTGGGTGTGCTCTGGGTTCCAGGGATGACTGGCGGGGACTTGGATTTAGAGAGTGAAACCAGAAGGGTGCTGATACCCTGCTCTCCTGTATCCCTGCTCATGGGATGATGTATGGTGAACCTGGGTGTCCTTTGGGTTCCAGGGATGACTGGCGGGGACTTGGAGTTAGAGAGTGGAACCAGAAGGATGCCGATACCCTACTCTCCTGTATCCAAGCTCATGGGATGATGTATGGTGAACCTGGGTGTGCTCTGGGTTCCAGGGATGACTGGCGGGGACTTGGATTTAGAGAGTGGAACCAGAAGGGTGCTGATACCCTGCTCTCCTGTATCCCTGCTCATGGGATGATGTATGGTGAACCTGGGTGTGCTCTGGGTTCCAGGGATGACTGGCGGGGACTTGGATTTAGAGAGTGGAACCAGAAGGGTGCTGATACCCTGCTCTCCTGTATCCCAGCTCATGGGATGATGTATGGTGAACCTGGGTGTGCTCTGGGTTCCAGGGATGACTGGCGGGGACTTGGAGTGAGAGAGTGGAACCAGAAGGGTGCTGATACCCTGATCTCCTGTATCCCTGCTCATGGGATGATGTATGGTGAACCTGGGTGTGCTCTGGGTTCCAGGGATGACTGGCGGGGACTTGGAGTGAGAGAGTGGAACCAGAAGGGTGCTGATACCCTGGTCTCCTGTATCCCTACTCATGGGATGATGTATGGTGAACCTGGGTGTGCTCTGGGTTCCAGGGATGACTGGTGGGGACTTGGAGTGAGAGAGTGGAACCAGAAGGGTGCCGATACCCTGCTCTCCTGTATCCCAGCTCATGGGATGATGTATGGTGAACCTGAGTGTCCTCTGGGTTCCAGGGATGACTGGCAGGGACTTGGAGTGAGAGAGTGGAACCAGAAGGATGCTGATACCCTGCTCTCCTGTATTCCTGCTCATGGGATGATGTATGGTGAACCTGGGTGTGCTCTGGGTTCCAGGGATGACTGGCGGGGACTTGGATTTAGAGAGTGGAACCAGAAGGGTGCTGATACCCTGCTCTCCTGTATCCCAGCTCATGGGATGATGTATGGTGAACCTGGATGTGTCCTGCGTTTCAGGGATGACTGGCGGGGACTTGGAGTGAGAGAAGGATGCTGATACCCTGCTCTCCTGTATCCCTGCTCATGGGATGATGTATGGTGAACCTGGGTGTCCTCTGGGTTCCAGGGATGACTGGCAGGGACTTGGAGTGAGAGAGTGGAACCAGAAGGATGCTGATACCCTGCTCTCCTGTATCCCTGCTCATGGGATGATGTATGGTGAACCTGGGTGTGCTCTGGGTTCCAGGGATGACTGGCGGGGACTTGGATTTAGAGAGTGGAACCAGAAGGGTGCTGATACCCTGCTCTCCTGTATCCCTGCTCATGGGATGATGTATGGTGAACCTGGGTGTGCTCTGGGTTCCAGGGATGACTGGTGGGGACTTGGAGTGAGAGAGTGGAAGGATGCTGATACCCTGCTCTCCTGTATCCCTGATCATGGGATGATGTATGGTGAACCTGGGTGTCCTCTGGGTTCCAGGGATGACTGACGGGGACTTGGAGTGAGAGAGTGGAACCAGAAGGGTGCTGATACCCTGCTCCCGTGTATCCCAGCTCATGGGATGATGTATGGTGAACCTGGGTGTGCTCTGGGTTCCGAGGATGACTGGCGGGGACTTGGATTTAGAGAGTGGAACCAGAAGGGTGCTGATACCCTGCTCTCCTGTATCCCTGCTCATACTGTAACTAAGACGAATGAAGAAGCATTCCTTTCATACATACCTGGGTCGAGTCTGGTTCCTGCTTCAACTGCCTTACCACGGCCCAGGTACTACAACTTCCACCCGGGGAGGCTGAGCAGTTACTCTCACAATTAAGGCCCACCAGGCAAAGTCTGGTGGTATTATCCGCTATGGAGCTGGCATTTGGGGGTTCTCCAATTTGCCACCGCACGCAGCCTATGAACGGCAATTCCTGCGATCATTAGTGAGGTCCTCATTAGCTATGGGCAAGGGACTATTGAATCTTGAGGCTTGCCATACGCCAGTCACTGATCAGCTAAAAATGGGCCCCATCTCTGTATGGCTCTCTATTTGAACAAACAACGGGCCGTTGCTTGCCGAAAGATTTTTTGAAAGATTTACCTAATGCAGAGAATAGATTAAAATGGCTTGAATCATCTCAAAGCCATGGAGTCTCTAGGGTGTTACAACCTGGTCTATTCTCCCTAATCAAAGGAAGTACAGCCTGGATTCGTTTAAGACAAGCAACCGATCCAGGCGGAACTAACCGAGGACCCGAGGACACTGAAGTTAGTGCGAGGGCCTATTTGCCGTTCATGAACTTACATTTTAATAACAAACTATACCTCTCTTGTGTCTATAACATACGGGGCAAGAACGCCAATTACAGCCTTATCATTGACCCAGCTACCTCTTGCAGGTAAGAAGAGACTGCACTGGAAAGATTGAAGGATCCAAGCTGCCAATGGGAGAGAGGAATACTCTGTGCTGTTGCCCTTGGTAGGACACTCCACGCCCTTAGATTTCTATTATACGGCTTCTTAGTTGCAGGCAGTTTAGAGTGGCTTCTCAGCATCTAATGATGGGGAATGATTTTAGGGTTTGCTGGTGTTTGGAACATTGCCTCCCAACACTACTGAGGATGAAGGAGTTTAGACTCGCATTAATTCAAGTAAGCCACCAATTACATTTTTATCAAAATGTACAAAGAACTTTAAACTCAACTTTAAGTGTGTGCCACGCATTGGCATTTGACGAGTCTTACCTGCTGTTCATTTTTAATCACTGACCTTAACCTTGTTTTAACTTTTGGTATGTTTTAATTATTGCAATGTAATATGGTTCCTATGCTGAATCTTTTAAGTTTATTGCTACTGTATAGAGCCTCAATGAGCTAAGTGCAGTTACTGCTACGGGGCAGAGCCTCAATGACCTAAGTGCAGTTACTGCTACGGTATAGAGCCTCAAAGACCTAAGTGCATTTACCGCTACGGTATAGAGCCTCAATGACCTAAGTGCATTTACTGCTACGGGACAGAGCCTCAATGACCTAAGTGCAGTTACTGCTACGGTATAGAGCCTCAATGACCTAAGTGCAGTTACCGCTACGGGACAGAGCCTCAATGACCTAAGTGCAGTTGCCGCTACGGAATAGAGCCTCAATGACCTAAGTGCAGTTACTGCTACGGGACAGAGCCTCAATGACCTAAGTGCAGTTACCGCTACGGGACAGAGCCTCAATGACCTAAGTGCAGTTACTGCTACGGGACAGAGCCTCAATGATCTAAGTGCAGTTACTGCTACGGTATAGAGCCTCATTGACCTAAGTGCAGTTACTGCTACGGGACAGAGCCTCAATGACCTAAGTGCAGTTACCGCTACGGTATAGAGCCTCAATGACCTAAGTGCAGTTACTGCTACGGTATAGAGCCTCAATGACCTAAGTGCAGTTACTGCTACGGGACAGAGCCTCAATGACCTAAGTGCAGTTACTGCTACTTTATAGAGCTTCAATGACCTAGGTGCAGTTACCACTACGGAACAAAGCCTCAATGACCTAAGTGCAGTTACCGCTACGGTATAGAGCCTCAATGACCTAAGTGCAGTTACTGCTACGGTATAGAGCCTCAATGACCTAAAAGCAGTTACTGCTACGGTATAGAGCCTCAATGACCTAAGTGCAGTTACCGCTACGGGACAGAGCCTCAATGACCTAAGTGCAGTTACCGCTACGGTATAGAGCCTCAGTGACCCAAGTGCAGTTACGGCTACGGAATAGAGCCTCAATGACCTAAGTGCAGTTACTGCTACGGGACAGAGCCTCAATGACCTAAGTGCAGTTACCGCTACGGGACAGAGCCTCAATGACCTGAGTGCAGTTACCGCTACGGGACAGAGCCTGAATGACCTAAGTGCAGTTACCGCTACGGTATAGAGCCTCAATGACCTAAGTGCAGTTACCGCTATGGTATAGAGCCTGAATGACCTAAGTGCAGTTACCGCTACGGGACAGAGCCTCAATGACCTAAGTGCAGTTACCGCTACGGTATAGAGCCTCAATGACCTAAGTGCAGTTACTGCTACGGGACAGAGCCTCAATGGGTTAAGTGCAGTTACGGCTACGGGACAGAGCCACACCGCCTAGCTGTTGCTCCGGCGGTCGTCTACTCTTCCCTGCCCCACCCATTCCCTTATCATGTGGAATTCCTGCAATCACATGGACTAGTGCAAGATCACAATGCCACACCCAAATCTCTGGAACTCCCTGCCATCCACAGTCCCATAAGAGCAACATGACCCCTAAGGCACTTGCCATCCAAATCTAAAGCCTCCTTTTCTGAACAGACATAATACTAGGCCATGGATTGGATCAACTGAGAACACGCAGCTGCAATCTGGCACTCTCTTGATGAATGATCATTACAGCTCTGTAATCCCTGCTCAGGCAGCACTAATCTAGCAAGCTGCTGCTTCACTTTGCTTGTTCACTCAGGGTAACCCTAGGTGTTCTGAGTACACATAAAACTAGCACATAGTTTGCATCCACTGTCAACACGCAGCTACAATCTGGCACTCGCCTGATGAATGAGCATTACAGCTCTGTAAGCCCTGCATGGGTGAGGCCACTCGAGCAAGCTGGTGCTTCTGCCTCTATGCTTGTTCACTCAGGGTAACCCTAAGTGTTCTGCGCACACATAACACTAGTACATGGTTTGGATCAACCGACATCACACAGCTGCAATCTGGTATTGTCCTGCTGAAGGAGCACTCACGCTTTGTAAACCGTGTATGGGTAAAGCCATTCTAGCAAGGTGCTGTTTCAATCCTTTGCTTGTTTATCAAGGGTAACCTTGTAATCGCTTCTCAAATGCTTGTTACAAAGCACCAATCTACAATTAAGGTAACTTTAAATAAAAAAAAACATGAATCTTATGATTTAGTAAAATGTCATCTTTCCAAATGTAACACCGACAGCGATCGACAGAGTCAAGAGTCCCAGGGAAGAAAAGTACCAGGGTCTTTCTTAGGCATCTGTGACAGGTCAGGTCTTGTTTCTCATGGGGACCCTCATACGGCCTAGCAACGACATGAAAACAAGATGGCACATTAAGGTTCCTTTAGATGCAGGATGGAGCTGGGGGGGCCGGGGGGGGGCAGAGTGGGTGTTGCATGGAATCTGCATTGGCCTCCGCCAGCCAACCCTCGCAGAACATGTACATTGGTTTCGTTTCGTTTGTTTATTTATAGAGCACACCAAACCCTGAGGCACCTGGGCGCTAAACGTACAAGTCACAAGAACGTTGTGGTGAACATATTGCAGTGGCAAAGGATTACATGTGTTCCTAAACATGTGAGCGTTCCATATGCCCGTTTACATTTACAAGCAGAGACATGTGTATGGTGTGTCAGGGCGGCCTTGACGTCAGGCCGAGGCAGAATGTAATCAAGCCATGAGCAGGCAGCGCTCTGAGGATTTGCTGCGCTCTTGCCCATGGAGCCAGAGCTTGACATTCTTCCGATAAGTGCTAGGAGGGTCCGGCTCTTGGTGCTATGGGGAGCCTGTTCCCATTTCTTGTTTTTCTGCTAAGACCGGGAAACGGGTCCCTCCAGCTCTCTGTGGTTTGTAACAGGGGATCTTGATGTAGTGGGTCTGTGCGGTTCTGGTTGCACGGGTTGGTATGTTGCGTGTGAATCTATTGGTGAAATGCTGAGCTGCTGGTGTGATACAGATAGCTCTGGAATCCTAAAGGGATTCGGCCCGTTTTTCCATACAGAATTTCATTGGATTCAAGTAAATACGTGTCTGTGACACACGGACATTGCAGGCGGCATTTACGATTGCTTGCATGAAAAGATGGACATTCTGAATAGAAATCCTGATCTGGTTAAACGTGTCTGTTAAGACACGTTTGTGAACAGAATCAACATATTCACACAGAGGACTGCATACACATATAAGCGGCCTTCTCGTGCAAACTACCGGCACATCCAAAATGAGCCAGCCCCATTGCGCCAAAGGCATTTTAAAATGTTTAGTGTCCAAAAAATAATGGGTCATGGGGGTCACTATAGGCATCATGTTACAATGGAGAGTAAAGAAACACCATATCTGCAATACTTGTGACCCCTCATTCTTACCTTAGCTCTTGCAGGTTTCTGCAGCTCTTCATCAGGTGAATGAACGACCCAATGGACTGGTCTGTAAAGGAATTCCAACACAAGCACAGATTTTGGATCTCCCGACTTTGACAGAGCGCTGCACACAGGTCTGGGATGCAGTCATCGGTGAGTCCGTTCATGTCCAACCTGTTGAGTAAAAGTTGCCCATGAGACGCCTGCTGCAGCCAGATGATATGATATGATATGGCATTTATAACACGCCTGTACACAAGTGTCTCAAGGCGCGACGCGGCAAGGGAGGGGGAACAGAGGGAGTACAAAACAACGATCTTTCTAGACCTTGTGTCATTCAGATCGCGCAAGTGCAAGGAAGTGGAAGGGGAGAAGTGCCGTGGGAGAGGCAGGAGGAGGGGAGAAGTGCAGGTAACTCGATAAGTGCAGCCAGCGAGTGGCTCCTGAGTGCAGAGAGAAGGGACTCTAGGATTGTAGATACAAAGCATAAGTGCTGGGGGTGCATGGAGGCAGTGTGAGGGCAACTGGGCATGCAGGAGCCAGGGCCAGAGTTTCGAGGGTAGCCAGGTGGCCAGTGCGTGGAGCAGTCGGGACATGAGCAAGGGAGAAAAAGATAGAAAGCAGAAGCGAAAAGCAAGGTCTTGAGTTGCTTCCGGAACCAGAGGTGGTTCTGCTCAAGTTTGAGGGAGGCAGGGACGCTGTTCCAGAGGGAGGTCCCAGCCGAAGAGAGATTTGCCCCCAAACCTCTGCTTGGAATAGCATCTGACCCTCAGAGAGTTGGAAGTAGATAAGCGGAGAGCTCGAGAAGGGAGATGTTTAGGAAGATAGAGTTGGAGGTAGTGCGGGTCCAGGCCCCAGAAAGCCTTGTGGACTTTCACTTGATCCTTGCCACCATAGGGAGCCAGTGAAGAGATTTCTAAGCTGGAGAGATACCATAGCTCTCAACTCACCCGCTTTTGCCAGGTGTCACCTGCCTTGCAAGCAGCTGAATCACCCACCAAGTCCCTCAAACGCCCATTCACTTCTATGGGCTCTCGCCCGCCAAAAAGAAAATCAGGTGTTTTCACCCGCCTTGGTGACACAAAAGGTTGGGAGCTATGGAGATACAATCCCTGGGCTTGAGGACAAGCACAAGTCTCAGAGTCTCGTTTAAGGCATCAATGTGCCTTAAACCTCCCCATGTGAAATGTTTCATTTAGAGGCTACTATACACTGCCACACCACCACCCAGAATCCCATGGTAAGTCCACTTGACCGAGTGGCGGAAATGGTAACTTTCTGTGACAAAGGGCCTCATTACAAGTTTGCCGGTCCGGAAAGAAGGGCGCCGGTAAGCTCACCAGCAAACTTGTTTCCGGACTGGCAAGCTAGGAGTCTGCCTGCCGGAGCCGCTGTGCCCGACAGGTCTGACCCTGCCGGGCGCAAGGGCCACGGTAGGCAGACCGGTCACGGAAGCACCAGCACCGTTAATAACGGTTCCGGCGCTTCCAAGTCCCCACTCCCATCGAGTGCTATAGGACTCTATGGGAATGGGGACTTACATTTTACCATTCCCATAGGCATTCAGTGGGACATGCACTAGGACATGCAGTGCTGTCACGCACCCTGCATGCAGGGTGATGTCGAATTGTGGCCTTCTACTGCCCACATGCACTTATTCTGTTACGATATTCCAAAATGTATTTTTTTCTACTTTTTGATGTATAAGAATTTACTTTTGACATTCTGACACAGACAGTTTCATTAGCTAGTTGTGTTAAGGCAGGGCATCCCCTCTTAGAGGTAGTGTAAGTTAGGATTTCCTCCAACCTGGATAGACTACGCACAAAAGTTCACCATCTTGAGATGTGCGGGAGGGTTCCTTTTTGGTGCCTGCTGAGAAACCTGCTCCCTTGAGCAAGTAACCAAAAAAGGCAACCTGCTTTGGCAGGAACTTGCATTTGTGCCAGTTCGGGGTTAGGCCATTGTCCCTTAGATTGCAAAAGAAACACCTGCAATCAGTTGACATGTTCTTGTTGTGGCGGGGCAGACACAAGCATATTGTTGCTAATGTTCAGGATGCCTCAGAGTCCCACCAGCACTCCTCGAATTGTGCCAAGAACAGAAGAGCCTTTCATGAGATGAGAGTGTTGCAATCGGTATCAAGTTAAATTGGACTTGGAGGTGTCCAGCAGTGAGGCGGACAGTGGAGAAGAACTTGTGTCTTGCAAGTCCGCAATGATGTCATCTAGAGTGGGTTTCGGAAGGTGTTCCCTCTTAATAGCTTTGTTGGACAGTTGCATGTCCATGCAGATCCTGACTGTGTCTCAATGCTTTTCTCAGTGCGATGATGACCAGAGATACCCAATGTGGGGGACTCATTACCTTATCGATGATGTCCTGCAACTCCCACATCCATTGCTCCGTTTCCCTCTTTTTACGTATGTGGAATGGTATTCTCCGGGGCCTCCACCACTGGTTGGACTGTCGGGTCTATATGAAGTCTTACTTCATGGTTCTTGTGGAAACCGTTACGGCATACAGGTCATGCTACTCCTGTAACATAGATTCCACTTTGTCTTGGCATACACTTAACGTGTACAAGAACCAGATCTTCTGTTGTATTGCAATACAGCTGAGTGCCCGTGGCATACTGCTTCACCTAGAATGTGGCTATGTAGCATACATGTCATGGCACACCCTGGTGTAGGATGCCCCTTGCAAGGGGAGTGGGTGAGTGCCATCAGATGTGTATATGCGCATTCGGAAAAAAAAAGCGAGGAGACTCAAGCCTTCCTGCGCACACTCAAAGGATAATGTTCCGCTCCTGGAGCATGCGCGAAGACGGGCAGACAAGCAAAGCTACGCTACTGCCACGCGCATGCGTATGCGTATGCAAGATTCTGCTACTGAAGCAGGCGCGAAGACGGGCAGACAAGCAAAGCTACGCTCCTGCCTCGCGCATGCGTATGCAAGATTCTGCTACTGAAGCAGGCGCGAAGATGGGCAGACAAGCAAAGCTACGCTCCTGCCTCTCGCGTGCGTATGCAAGATTCTGCTACCGAAGCAGGCGCAAAGACGGCAGACAAGCAAAGCTACGCTCCTGCCTCGCACGTGCGTATGCAAGATTCTGCTACCGAAGCAGGCGCGAAGACGGGCAGACAAGCAAAGCTACGCTCCTGCCTCGAGCATGCGTATGCAAGATTCTGCTACTGAAGCAGGCGCGAAACGGGCAGACAAACAAAGCTACGCTCCTGCCTCGCGCGTTCGTATGCAAGATTCTGCTACTGAAGCAGGCGCGAAGACGGGCAGACAAGCAAAGCTACGCTACTGCCTCGGGCGTGCGTATGCAAGATTCTGCTACTGAAGCAGACGCGAAGACGGGCAGACAAGCAAAGCTACGCTCCTGCCTCTCGCGTGCGTATGCAAGATTCTGCTACCGAAGCAGGCGCAAAGACGGCAGACAAGCAAAGCTACGCTCCTGCCTCGCACGTGCGTATGCAAGATTCTGCTACCGAAGCAGGCGCGAAGACGGCAGACAAGCAAAGCTACGCTCCTGCCTCGCACGTGCATATGCAAGATTCTGCTACCGAAGCAGGCACGAAGACGGGCAGACAAGCAAAGCTACACTACTGCCTTGCGCATGCGTATGCAAGATTCTGCTACCGAAGCAGGCGCGAAGACGGGCAGACAAGCAAAGCTACGCTACTGCCTCGCGCGTGCGTATGCAAGATTCTGCTACCGAAGCAGGCACAAAGACAGGCAGACAAGCAAAGCTACGCTCCTGCCTCGCGCGTGCGTATGGAAGATTCTGCTACTGAAGCAGGCGCGTACTGCCTCTGCTACTGAAGCAGGCGCGAAGACGGGCAGGCAAGCAAAGCTACACTACTGCCTCGCGCATGCGTATGCAAGATTCTGCTACTGAAGCAGGCGCGAAGACGGGCAGACAAGCAAAGCTACGCTCCTGCCTCGCGCATGCGTATGCAAGATTCTGCTACTGAAGCAGGCGCGAGACGGGCAGACAAGCAAAGCTACGCTCCTGCCTCGCGCATGCGTATGCAAGATTCTGCTACTGAAGCAGGCGCATACTGCCTCTGCTACTGAAGCAGGCGCGAAGACGGGCAGACAAGCAAAGCTACGCTACTGCCTCGCGCATGCGTATACAGTTTCAAACTGAGCAATAACATTCAAACGCGAGCAGCGTTTCTTCTCACTGACAGCCACTACGCTTAACTTATTTCCAGTTCACTCATTGCGTACCTCAATTTAACAAGAGCACAAAGTCAGAAAATAATATTGAAGCAATATACTGAAGTGCGTGCAATGGACTTCGGAACTTCAAAGGAACACCACGCAATTTCAAGTACGCAGAAACTTTACATTTGAACAGTCACTGTTGAATTGATAAACGAACACTAGCTAAATACCTAAACTATGTTGAAAATACTTGCGCATCAGTTGTAAATTATACTTCTCCTTGAACAAACTTGGAAATGAAAAGTTGACCCCCTGGCCTCCGAAACTCAAAACACCTCTGATTGCAGGAAGGCCATTCCTGTCCTTTTGGGAATTGGCTCCTCTGCTACTGCTCTCTTTACTGCCCAAGAGTCCAACCCCATTTTCCCTATTTTTTCTACGACCTCCCAAGAAGTGGTCTGCCCAGCACCTGTTCTGCCCAAAGCTCCAGCAGAGACGGGAAAGGCTGGTACTTTGGGAGATTGTTTGGCTAACTCAAATAATGCTCGTACTGTAAAGGTGGACATAAGAACAACTGTGCCATACAGACTTCATTCACTGTCTTGGATCCACGAGACTCTAGCAGTGGTCCTGATGCAGTGAACCTTAATGTGAAACCTCTGGTGGTTCACCCAGCCAGGCCGGTCAGAACAACGCCCACCCCAATACTCCCGGTCCCAGGGGACAAGGAAAAAGGGGCTCTTCAAAACATCTCCAAAAAACAGAGGTAGTTGGTGGCAAGCAGCCACGAGATTGTGTTCCTGTATACACTTTGAAACATCTGCTTGCTACTCCGGCCTCTACCACTACTGCGTTTCCCTCAGTATCTACTACCTTGGGCACTGAGGCTGGCGCTACTTCCCGCCCTGCCTGAGCACTTGGTTATTGGTCCTAATACCACAGACTCTGGGAGTCATGAAAAGGCTCTGCAGATTAGGAGCCTCTTCCGGGAAGTACAAGACGATTATCTAAATCAGGCTCAGGGTATGGAGCTGTTTGAGCCATTCTCCTGCTTCGCACTATTGGCAGCCAGGATATGAGTGTGCTTGTCCTTTTTGCATAGACTTGCATTAGAGCCCGGCACTTAAGGGGTTAAGACCACATTTCAGTGCGAGGGATCTGCATTTGTTACTTCTCTGGTCTATTTTTTCTCGGATGCTACGGGAGACTATGCTGTTGAATTTAACCAACTATTTTTTAAATTAGGGTACGAATGTCTTGTCCTGGGCTGTAACAAACTTGATGCATTGGACTATCGGGGAGGTGGGCTTGGTGGGTATAGGCCTTATTTGGGGCCCACAATATTGGAATTCCTCTTACTGTCCCGATGGGCCAACCTGTAGCTCAGACAGACGTGCCCAGGGGCTGTACTTCTGCTCTTATGGGCCGGGGTAGGTGGTAGGACCACCTATTTCATCGTCTAACCGCCTGGAAAAATTTGGCAATCAAAACTTGGCGTCTGCAAAAGTCCTAGTAAATGGAGTCGCCGCTGAGCTCTTTGGCCTGATGCAGGGTACACGGCAGGGATGCCCTCTGCCCACCCCCCTCTGTATGCGCTTGTAATAGAACCCCTTGCGCAGGCAATAAGAACCAACCCTTGCATTCATGGCATAAAGAGAGGGGGAATAGAGTACAAACTAGCACTATTCGCGGATGACATCTTGGCCTATGTCACCCAGCCCGCTAGAGTCGATACATACCCTGTTCGCAACCCTGAGGCAGTATGGTGCCTTGTCCGGCATCCGAGCGAACCACAATAAAACCCTAACGCTCTAGCCGAATGCGACTCTCCTGGCCCACCTAGTGGAAGAATGGGGCCTTCCAAGTGCACACTACCGGCCTGAGGTATCTGGGAGTAGAAATCACAAACGACCTGACCAACTTATCCGACGCAAACTATGGGCCCCCCCTGGAATGCTGTCAAAGCGGATCTGGAGAGGTGGTCTAAACTGGCGCTCTCCTGGGCTGCAAGTCATCCATCAATCAAAATGAACATTCTCCCTCGGTTCTTGTTTCTTTTTCAGTCCCTCCCCATGATTATCCTGGCGGTCTTCCACACAGATGTCAAAAGGTCCCGACTGGCACTTTTGTGGGCAAACCTAAAACTTTGAGTCCCCTACACAACTTTGATTCATCCGAAGGACAGGCGCGGCATGATATACCCCCATCTTTATGGATACTTCAGGGCCACTCAACTGTGCATACTTGCAGACCACTTGTGGGAAAACCCAGAGAAACAGTGGGTGGCTGTTATGCTCACCTGGTCTCTGCGGGGACGTTGGGGCACGGTTGCAGCCCTACCAGGAAGTAGAACCCCCCTGTCTGCTTTCTCCCGCTGCAAATAGGCTGTGGGCTGCTGCGATGAATTGGAACACTGCTCCTGCATAGACATGAGAGGATGTAAGTTTGCTGGCCTGTGAGTGAATTCCTGCTCAAACCCTTATTCCCATAGCATGGTTTCCGTGAGCATGCATCGACCCTTTAAGGCTCATCTGTAGATTATTAATGGGGAGCTCTCCGTCCTGCTACTTCTGGCAGGGCCGCATTTAGGATGAGGACCAAGTTCCTTCACTGATCCTTCATACGTGGTGTCCAGTCCAGCTGTGACTATTCCACACCTTTCTGGTAAGTGTCTTTCAGTTTTCTCTTTGTCTTGAAGTATTTGCATTGTCTTTCTCACAGCCTATTGTCAGCTCTGTAATAATGTCTATCTTTCTCCCAAATAGGTGTGATTGCGGCCCAGCAGAGCTACAGAGCACAAGGTGGCTCCAGATGAGGAGCGGAGGATTCTGCGGCGGTCCGGCAGCAGCAAAGTGAGCTTTTAAGGATAAGCGCAAAGAATTTTGCAAGTGCGACCTCAAACAGAAAGTTCGTAATGCCTAACCTTGCCTTTTGTCCTTTTACAGAGTCCGCCTTTGTGGATGAAGAAGATGTCGTGCTGCGGTGCCCAGAACTGAAGTCATGCGTGCCGAAGGATGAAGAAGATGTCGTGCTGCGGTGCCCGGAGCTGAAGTCCTGCGTTCCGGAGGATGAAGATGATGTCGTGCTGCGGTGCCCGGAGCTGAAGTCCTGCGTTCCGGAGGATGAAGAAGATGTCGTGCTCCGGTGCCCGGAGCTGAAGTCCTGCATTCCGGAGGATGAAGAATGGACGCCAGGCTTAGCGGTGAAGAATGCAGGTGAATGCCGACTCCAGGGGGTAAGCGTATGGGCAGGAGACTAGGGGTCATTTAGCGCAACCCGCTACTCAGGCTAAGTGGGAGGAGGAGCTAAAGCTACATGAGCAACCAGAGATATGGGCAGTGATATACAGGGTCGGTGTGGAACACATCAATATCCAGTTTTGTTTGGGTTAGAACCAGGCCAGGATACTCTCATGTAACCTTATTCCATATGCCTCGGAACCTGTTGCTTGCAGCTAGAGTGTGCCTGATGATCAAGTGGAAGAGCGGGGTCTTGCCAACGAAAGGAGAATGGCTGTCGAAAGCATAGTCAATCTATCAGATGGAAAGCATTACAGCAGTCCTCCTGGAATCCCATTATCACATAGATATGGCATGGTTCCTGTTCTTGGAATATCGCACAGCATATCAGGAGAGGATGAAGGGGGCGGGTGTGGGTTAAAGAGGAGGGCCCCATTCCACATTATAGCTTTCAAGTGACCGGAAAGTCCTCACTTGGGTGGGGAGGAAATGTCTTCAAAATCAACATTGGACATATAGTGAGCTTTGATCACTGGAAGAAAATGTTTGGTGTAACTAAGGAGACTTCTGCCTGATCATGTAGTGCTCAGTATGCTTCTCTGATGCATGTGGGGGGAAGAGAGGAAAGTGGAATTTTGCGTCTGCCTTTTCCTAGTTTTACCCTCCACATTACCTGACTGAAGACTTACGGGTTGCTTATGCCCTGCGTACTGATTCCTCATGCTATGCACGCCACCTGGTCTATGTGACCATTAGTGAAGAAAAGGTGGCAAAGGCAACAGGGGGAGAGGCATCACTCATCCGAGGGCTACCATGGTCTTCAATGTAATCTCTTCAAAGGTCACTGTTTTATGTCATGCAAACTTGAAATTGGTGTTTTTCTTTGTTTCTGTAAACTCAATAACATACAGTTTATTTAAAAAAAAAAGGTTCTCATGCCAACCCCAGACACGATTACATTCTGGAAATGCTAGATGTCCCCTCTAATGTCTTTGCTAGGGTCCTCCTTGACGAATTAACCAGCTGACGTCGACAATATTACTCCTTGGAACCAAACTGGGTTTAGAAAGGGTTGTTCCTCCTATGTCAATGCCCTCGCTATCATCACTATCGTGCAATAGTCCTGGCAGATTCGGAAGAGACCAGTCTATGCAGCATTTCTAGATTACAGACCTGGCTTCGATACGGTAGACCGTGCAAGACTTTGGGGGAAGTTAGCCAGTTGGGGGATTCCTGCAGGCTTATTGAAAATGATAATAATGCTGCATGAGTGTTAAGTAGTGAGCCAGAAACAGTAAGGTGTTCAACAAAGTTTTATTACACAGCTCACCAGTTTTCAAGCTGTTGTAAGGCAAAAACAAAATTATGGGACTTTCTCCCTTCGAGTGAAATCAGCTTACAGTTCGTAGAGGGCTCGGGCGTTGTCTTCATATGCCCGTCTATTTAAGTGAATGTCCTGAACTTCCTTCAGTACTTTCACCAAGCGGCTGCAGGCTTTCCGATATTCAGTCCACTGGCCTGCCCGGCCTCCGAATTCGAAGAAACATAAAACCAACACAAAAATGTCCGTCCTCACACTGCTGAAGGCTCTTTTCCCATCAGGCGCTTCCCTCCGCTGTGCAGCCGTCTTTGACCGCAGGTCTGGTAGGGCGTACTCCGGCGATTCCTTTTTTCTTCCCTAGTACGCTCACCGGTACTCGGGACTGGTCTCGCTCCACTCCGGGGCCGCATTGTCAGCCTCCTTCCACTCATGCAAAACAAGACCCTTCTGAGTCGTTTGGTGATGTTTTTAAACCAGGTGCTCCTCCTCCCCAGTAATTAACGCTGGGTGTTCCCAGCAACGGTTTCCCCACACCTGATGTTAATTCCCCTCCTCCTCCCTGCTCGGCCCTCGATATGTTAGCCTTGTTTTTAGTCACTGACTGTGTGGGTCTGCCCGAATATGGAAGCATGTTTTCCCGTCTAACTTGCTTATTTTCCTTTCCCATATTCTGGCTTTTATACTGATGCCGTGTTTGGTGGGGCATTCTGGGATATGTAGTCTGTATGTTTTTCATTTCACTTGCTTCACTCAAGGGTAGCATCATTTGATCTGTTGGCTTATACCCCTCCCTGCTGTTCTGTTCCGTACCCTCTCTACGCGCAGTACTCCGGTGGCTGCCACTGTTACGCTCACCTGGCTCCCACAGGGGCGTCGATCGGACCCGGACAGCTGCGGTCTCCTTCAACGTGAAGCATAGTGCAGAGATGACAGACTGGACTGGCACGCCTAATCTTGTCTGCTTGACCTGTAGAAGTATTCTCCTGCAAGTGGAGAAAGGGATTTAGCCACCTGTGGATTCTAGTAATGGCACCCCACTGTTCACCCCACGAATCACCTCCGATATTCCCTTTCAGTAATCTCACCTTATGTTTTTGAATGATGAGCTCTCCATCCTGCGTGGAATGCAGGGGCGCGTAGATACCAGTTACTTCACTGGTTCGAGGGCGTTGGAAGAGTTCCGGATGAATATTGACTCCGAGGTTCCTGACGAGAACCCGTAAGTATAAAGTCCAAAGAGTTCAATATGTCCTATGTTCACTCTTGTCCCATTCCCTTCTTGTGTTGCAGCTGGGTCCAAGAGAAGATTGTCTTGTGGCAGCTGATGGCGTTCAGGTAAGAGTCTGTATTACCCAACACTGTCCAGTAAAAGATGCGTGTATTTAACTTGTTGTTTTCTCTCTCCTTACAGGTGCGGTGTAAGAAGTTGCGGGATGTTAAAGAATAATGTCTCAGGTGGTAAATAAGGTAAGTCTATGGTGGTAAAAAGAGATTGTATTTGTTGGCTCTCTCGACTCACCTTATATTTCTTTTGTCCCCTAGATGCTGGAGTTCGGCAAGGAAAATGATGGAGGCAGCGCCGAATCGAAAAATGCTGTGAGGACTGGTGAGTATGGCGCGGCGCTGCAGCTGGCGATGCGACGCGTGCAGAAATAATGTCCTTTTCAAGTTCGAAGACATGATGGATCCGGAATCAGGTAAGGAATTAAAATAATGTCCGTGTTCTAACCTTTCCTTCTTCTTTCCTCTTTTTCTAGGAGCTCTGGATTCGAGGCGGACGTGGCCGAAGACTGGATGCTGACTGCAGGCACGGTGAGCATTACGCTGCTGGATGCAGAATAACGCAAAGCATGTGCTGCTGTTTGGGTGTGGTTTAAATAGCCTTCAAAGTAGTCTCAGGTAAGAAGTTCCCCCAGAACCACACCCGAGTAAAAAAATAGTCCCTGAAGTAAAGTAGTCCCATTCAGGCCTCACGTTGGCTTGACTTCATTGCAGCATGGTCTGCACGAGGTAAGTAATGTACATGAAACTTGCGCCTATGGCGCCAGGACTGATTTCCTCTATGAGCCTGGTGCCAATGGCGCCAGGACTGTACTCAGACAGCCCCTAGCCGGGGCTGCTGGGCTTCTTTTAGTAAGCACCTGGATGCCTGCTCCCAGAGCTGGTGGGCTTGGTCCGTATGCCCGGGGGTAGGCATCATGACAGCCACTTCTTCACCATCGCAATGAGGAGACTCGAGCCAAGGTACGCCTGGTGGGTAATGTGAGAAACCTGAATGTGTCTCCCTCACTAGTGCCCAGGGATCTGTCCTCCAGGTGGACGGGACATGGCCATCACTATTGGATCCAGTTGGTGCGGGTGGAACAGTTTGGGAGGATCACCTTGATGGGGGGTCCTCGGGAAGTGGAAGTGGGACACCGACAGGTGAGACGTGTTAACCCCTTCCTTATAACTCCTTTTCTCCATCCTACCCCATAGGATATTCAGATGTTCTACCCCCCCTTTTCAACACAAACACTTTTGTACATCACGATAGACAGTGGACTAACACCCGAGCCATTTACCTGACATGTCCCAACACAAGGGTCAGGCAATTGACAAAAACTACGCACACCTGACGGCCCTTCCCCTTCGCCACAGGGATAAGAGGCGGAGCGCGAAAGCACATTCAAGCAAGGCAAACCGCACGACGAAGCAGCTATTCCAGGACGGTGTCATGATGCCTACCCCCGGAGCACCAGGCCAGGCCCAGCACCCCCGGGAGCAGGCATCATGCCCCCGGGTAAAAGCCCAGCGGCCCCTTATAGGGGCTCTTTGGACTCTGTCCTGGCGCCTTTGGCACCAGGCTCATGTTGGACATCAGTCCTGGCGCCATAGGCGCCAGGCTCATAAAGAAAAGTGTTTGGTGCACTTGCCTGATGCAGACCATGCTGCATACTCACCTAATGCAGACCATGCTGCATGAAGACCCAAGCCAAATGAGGCTTAGGAGGGACTATTTTACTGAAGGGACTATTTTGTTACTTGGGTGGGGCTGTGGAAGAATACTTACCTAGGACTTCTTCCAAGGCTATTTAAGCCACGCCCGGACAGCCACACATGCTTCGCGTTGTTCTGCATCCCAGCAGCTGAACGCTCACCGTGTCTGCTCTTGCACCTGGACTCCAGCCACGCCCGCCTCGAACCTGGAACACCTGTAAGGAAAGAAGAGAAGAGAAAGGTGAAAACCAAGAACTTATTCAAACTTCTTACCTGCATCTGGAATCTTCACGCCAGCATTCTTGAAGAAAGACTTCCATTTAAAAGCATCGCGTTGCTCGCTGCAGCGCCGCGCTTCACTCACCTGTCCTCGAGACATCTCCGGGCTCCATCGCGGCTGTCAGCACCGGTCGCCACATCTCTGCACCTAGGGGAGAGAAGAAGAGACAAAAGGTGAGCAGAGGGAACACAGGAGGAAAGCCGAATTTTCAGCAATAATACTTACCAGCTTTTCTTGGTGAACCATTCCACATTTCGGGTCGGCGCCGCTTCGTTGGCAGGTACCGCACCCCGGCCCCTATGGGGAAAGGACAAAAGACATTACTGGGGAATTATAAAGACATTTAGAGGGGTCGACCTCTTCACTAACTCACCTGATTTTACCATAGACAATTTAACCCCTCAACGCATCGCCTTCGTTCTGCACCTGAAATAAAGGACAGATCACAGGTTAGGAAAACAACATAAAAAGAGGCTCACACTTGAACTTTTGAATCTTCATACTTACGGCGTATCGGTCAGAAAAGTCAAGTGGATTTTGCCAGCGCCATTCTGAAAACCAGTGAAGTAACTGGACGAACGCGCGCCCCTGCACCAGAAGCAGGATGGAGAGTTCATCCTTCCAAACCATAAGGTGAGCTTAAACTGGGGGTTTTTGAGGAAGTCAGAGAAGAACGAAGGGGGAAAGGGGGGAGCAAGCACACTATTCTGCAGACAGTTAATCCCCTTTCTCATCTGCAGAAGGATATTCCTACGGGCCAGACAAGCAAGATTTGGGGGTCCTGTTCAATCGGTGGTCCGAGTTCTGCGCATCACGCTGGAAGAGGCCACAGCAACCCAGACTAGACCAGCGCCACCGTGGGAGCCAGGTGAGCGTTACAGACGGCAATTCAAGAGGAGACGAAAAGTGTAGAGAACCGAAGGGATAGCGAGGAGAGAAGTGCCCTTGTCCTTTCCAACCTAGACCCGCAATGTCTCACTGAAAGGAATAATAAGCCCGCAAACAATAGAGACCGTGTGCTGTAGCAGATGTCAAAGGTGCACAGAACCCTGCTACCCTGATGACCAAGGCAGGGAGAGATGCCTGCTAGCATGGTACTAGCCTTAACTCCAGAGACAAGAAAAGCCAAGTGGTTCATCACAGCCGGTGAGTCGGAGGGAGAACCGGTAACAAACCAAACTGTGTTGAGCGAAGGTTGCAAATGGTGAAAATAAGATGAATCAAATAACTGTTTGAAACTCAGGTCCAGCTGTAGAGTGGTCAGGCGCCACGTGGGTGCTCACTCGAAAAGACTCTGGCTGAACCCCCCCTTTTGTTGAAACTATCGATACCAGAAGATCCAAGGAGAGCCCACGGGACAGGTCAAAGTGGTCATACAAGGGTCGAGTAAAACCCCTTGTACAGTCGAAAGTCTTTGACCCGTGAACAAAAGACAAGCTAAGGGAAGTAAATCCCATCACGTGATGAAGCAGAAGGAACTGTAAAACGGGTAAATGTGTACCCGGCTGACGGATGCCTGCAGAACGGGGTAAAGCACGGTAACCCCATGGACATTGTGTTGGACAGGAGTGAACCCAGCTGAGGGATGTCCACAGTGGATTTTTTAAAAAGACATTGGGCCTCATTACAAGTTTGGCAGTAGCCTTGCTGATAAAACCAGCAGGCTGCCCCCGAACTTGCACATTTTTCTGGTGCCAGGGAATGGGCAATTACCGGGTCATTACGGCCCTGCCAGACCCGGTAATTAGCCATTCCCAGGCGCTGGTAAAACATGCTCCCCATTCCCACTGAGCCCCATAGGGAATGGGTAGGCCGGATGCACCGGCACCATTCAGAATGGTGCCCGTGCAGCCGACATGCTCTGCTCGTGGATGCGACCTAGCGGGCGAAAAAAGCACCGGCGCGACGAGCTTGTAGTTTGCCAGTACAGTAACAACGGTACCAGAAAGCTTCCCAAGTACCGTTGTTAATGTACCGGCAAACTTGTAATGAGGCCCATTGGCCCTCATTGCGGGTCCGTCGATAACCGCGCCGGTAAAACCAGCAGGTAGCTGCCGGACATGTAATGAATTACCGCCGCCTGACTTGCCGGAAACACCAGTGCATTACAGCCCCGGTGTTCCGGTAAGCCAGGCGCCGGTAATTGTTAATCCCCATTCCCATTTGAGTCCCGTAGGACTCAATGGGAATGGGGACTGCGGATACACCAGCACTGTTAATAACGGTGCCAGTGTTTCACCGAAAGTCTGCAGCCGGGTGCCGCTCTGGCCGCCAGGGCAGTCCTGACAAGCGAAACGGCACCTAGCCACAGACTTGTACTTTGCCGGTCCGGAAACAACGGCGACAAAGTTGTTATAAGGGCCATTGAGACTTGTGAAAGGAACAGGTGATGTCTTGAGTGAAAGCCGCAGTGAACCCGACAGAGGGAGGCTAACATTCGAGAAGGGTCTGAGCCCAGAAGAGGGGGATCCAGGGGTGAAAAGTCATCATCCAACGCACATACGGAAAGGAACCTTTGTTTTATTATTTTTGAACATATCAGGTCCTCAGAGGCAAGCAACTTTTTGTTTTTGTAGAAAAGAGACTTAACCACTGAAGATCATGATGCCAGTGGAAGGAACTGTAGCCTTGTGCTGAGAAAGCCCTAGAGTGTGCTGTGCTCAGGAGTCCTGCCTTGTCCCGTGCTAAAAACATGGGGAAGGGAGACCCCCCTGGCAAGAACCTCCTGATTTATCATTTGTGAACACTTATTTATTTTCTTGTGAACACTATCCCACACTATTTTTGGTAACTTAGTTGTAAGGATTGGCCATATTTTTTTTTTGTATAGGCCCTTCTATTTTGTCAAGACACAACTAGGACTGACATATTATTCGATGGTCGTAGCTTGCCCCCTCTTAGATTTAGGTTTAGATTAGGCGTTTTTCCAACCCATTGATACAGTTTAATACCCACCCTTGAACTGTGATCACTTGTGTCTGTCTTTACTGTTGCCACCATGAGTTCCTTACAGCAATGGGGGTACTTCGGGGTGGATACACACCAACATGGGCCTCAAGCAAGGTTGCATTCTAGCCCCTTTGCTGTTCTTCCAGCATCTATCTGACATGTGAAATGCCCGGGCCGATCTGAAGTGTATTCCACCTAAACTCTGCGATGTGGATGGGGTACTCCGATGATATTGTCATCCTCGTTCTTACCCCTTGGGGACTCCAAGCCACGTTGGACAACCTAGATTTCCTATTCAGCACTGAATTCCCTTAGAGTGAACATCTCCAAAACCAAGATTATTGTGTTTGATTATCACTCTAAACGAGTGGCCCGAGCAGACTGGAACCTAAGGGGAGTCCCAATTGAAAACATAACCCAGTACGTTTATCTTGGGATTGTTTTGGACAGGAAACTAAGAAGCGCTTCTCACCTTAACCAAATTAAAGTGCGCTCAGTTCAAACGCTAGGAGCGATATGTTCTTTCGCCATCAAGGGCGGAGGCTATTCAGTGGTTGCACTTGTCAAACTGCATACTATGAAAATGCCCCGATCATCAGTTATGCTGCATAGGTGTGGACCTTGGGATCTCTGGGGGTTGTCTCTAAGCTTGAAACTGGAATCCTAAAGAGGCCATCTTTTGTTTCCTCTGAAATGCTGTACTTGGAGTTTGGGCTATTTTCCATTCGAGAGCGCATAACATTGAATTGTTTGACTCTCTACTGGAAGCTTGCCCCTGCTCAGAGGAATACACTTAGGGGGGGGGGGGGGGGGGTCCTGTTTGAGGTGTTTACCACCAGAGCTCCTTTTATGAAGTTCTCCACGATGGGAGCCATCAAGCAGTTAGTTGCTCGTTGGATTAAGACCTCCTAGGGCGATCCCTTGTTGGATGCTGGGGGGTGGGGGTGGTGGGAGACATGAGTGGGGGCCTGGTGGGGGCTGCCCCTGGATGCTGGGGGGAGAGATGAGTGGGGGCCTGGTGGAGGCTGCCCCTGCACTGCTGGGGGGTGGGGGTGGTGGGAGACATGAGTGGGGGCCTGGTGGAGGCTGCCCCTGCACTGCTGGGGGGTGGGGGTGGTGGGAGACATGAGTGGGGGCCTGGTGGAGGCTGCCCCTGCACTGCTCGGGGTGGGGGTGGTGGGAGACATGAGTGGGAGCCATCAAGCAGTTAGTTGCTCGTTGGATTAAGACCTCCTAGGGCGATCCCTTGTTGGATGCTGGAGGGTGGGGGTGGTGGGAGACATGAGTGGGGGCCTGGTGGGGGCTGCCCCTGGATGCTGGGGGGTGGGGGCGGTGGTAGACATGAGTGGGGGCCTGATGGAGGCTGCCCCTGCACTGCTGGGGGGTGGGGGTGCAGGGGGACATGAGTGGGGGCCGGGTGGAGGGTGCCCCTGCACTGCTGGGGGGTGGGGGTGGTGGGAGACATGAGTGGGGGCCTGGTGGAGGCTGCCCCTGCACTGCTGGGGGGTGGGGTGGTGGGAGACATGAGTGGGGGCCTGGTGGAGGCTGCCCCTGCACTGCTCGGGGGTGGGGGTGGTGGGAGACATGAGTGGGAGCCATCAAGCAGTTAGTTGCTCGTTGGATTAAGACCTCCTAGGGCGATCCCTTGTTGGATGCTGGGGGGTGGGGGTGGTGGGAGACATGAGTGGGGGCCTGGTGGGGGCTGCCCCTGGATGCTGGGGGGTGGGGGCGGTGGTAGACATGAGTGGGGGCCTGGTGGAGGCTGCCCCTGCACTGCTGGGGGGTGGGGGTGGTGGGAGACATGAGTGGGGGCCTGGTGGAGGCTGCCCCTGCACTGCTGGGGGGTGGGGGTGGTGGGAGACATGAGTGGGGGCCTGGTGGAGGCTGCCCCTGCACTGCTCGGGGGTGGGGGTGGTGGGAGACATGAGTGGGAGCCATCAAGCAGTTAGTTGCTCGTTGGATTAAGACCTCCTAGGGCGATCCCTTGTTGGATGCTGGGGGGTGGGGGTGGTGGGAGACATGATTGGGGGCCTGGTGGGGGCTGCCCCTGGATGCTGGGGGTGGGGGCGGTGGTAGACATGAGTGGGGGCCTAGTGGAGGCTGCCCCTGCACTGCTGGGGGGTGGGGGTGGTGGGAGACATGAGTGGGGGCCTGGTGGAGGCTGCCCCTGCACTGCTGGGGGGTGGGGGTGGTGGGAGACATGAGTGGGGGCCTGGTGGAGGCTGCCCCAGCACTGCTGGGGGGTGGGGGTGGTGGGAGACATGTGTGGGGGCCTGGTGGAGGCTGCCCCTGCACTGCTCGGGGGTGGGGGTGGTGGGAGACATGAGTGGGGGCCTGGTGGAGGGTGCCCCTGGATGCTGGGGGGTGGGGGCGGTGGTAGACATGAGTGGGGGCCTGGTGGAGGCTGCCCCTGCACTGCTGGGGGGTGGGGGTGGTGGGAGACATGTGTGGGGGCCTGGTGGAGGCTGCCCCTGCACTGCTCGGGGGTGGGGGTGGTGGGAGACATGAGTGGGGGCCTGGTGGAGGCTGCCCCTGCACTGCTCGGGGGTGGGGGTGGTGGGAGACATGAGTGGGAGCCATCAAGCAGTTAGTTGCTCGTTGGATTAAGACCTCCTAGGGCGATCCCTTGTTGGATGCTGGAGGGTGGGGGTGGTGGTAGACATGAGTGGGGGCCTGGTGGAGGCTGCCCCTGCACTGCTGGGGGGTGGGGGGGGTGGGAGACATGAGTGGGGGCCTGGTGGAGGCTGCCCCTGCACTGCTCGGGGGTGGTGGGAGACATGAGTGGGGGCCTGGTGGGGGCTGCCCCTGCACTGCTCGGGGGTGGGGGTGGTGGGAGACATGAGTGGGGGCCTGGTGGAGGCTGCCCCTGCACTGCTCGGGGGTGGGGGTGGTGGGAGACATGAGTGGGGGCCTGGTGGAGGCTGCCCCTGCACTGCTCGGGGGTGGGGGTGGTGGGAGACATGAGTGGGGGCCATCAAGCAGTTAGTTGCTCGTTGGATTAAGACCTCCTAGGGCGATCCATTGCTGTTGGGCCTTATTCATTTTTAAAAAAAATCATGAACACATCTTTGGAGAGTTTCATCCATGTTCAGTTGATCACCACCTTGGCCTCGAAGTCTACGGCAGATGGGTTTTTCCCCTACATACTAGACAGGCAGGTGGTTCCCTCTTAAATCTGCCATTTTATTGGGAATCACTCTGTTTGCGGCTATCTGCTTGGAGATTGTTGGCGGATGACGTAAAATCAACGCTGCCGCTTTTGTGGTGAACCAACGCTGGAAGCAGCTCAGCACCTACTTTCTGAATGTGCAGCTTTGGTCAGCTTCCCTGAATCTGCACTCAGGGCATCGGGGCTTGATTCACACATTTCCCCGGCTGTGCCTTGGGACATTTTTATGTCTCGAACCCATGAGGACTGTATTATCTTTTTTACCAAAATGTGGAGAGAAGTATATGAAATCATTTTAATCTTGGAGAAGTGAACATACACACTTGACGTTATTTTTCCTTCTCTTTTAAACGTTGGGGTTTGCTTGTTATGAATTGGTGTTCTGAAGATGATGGAAATGTATTAAAAGTTATTAAATTAACTGTATGATGCTAAATAAAAAAATAAATAGCAACATTTGTAAAATCAGACCAGTTTTGGTCAACGATTTACACTGCAGACTCATTAGTTATAACAGGAGTGTCTTATTTTGTCTAGAAATCAGCACTAACGAAAATGTCGACTGTACAGCCATGAATTATGAAGTATGTGACTATATGATGTACACGTGATTTCTGTTCTTCCCCGATATATTTTATCTTATGATGTAAAGGCACACTTGATTTTAATAATGCAAAATTGTTTTATACGCACAAATGTAATGTTTAGCATTTTCTTTATATATTTGTAATGCGCCTGTAATTGATTTACTTAATGTGTAGTGTAACAAGCTAGTAATTAGCCAGAAACACTTAATAAAAAATAACATTAAGAAAAGATCACTCAGTCTCAGGTTAGGTGGCAGTGGAGGGGATGTGGAACTCCAATTTATGCAGATGTACTTGAAATCTATGGGCCTCATTACACGGAAGGCGGTAAGGGTTAACGGTCACCGGTAATGGTACCGGTGACCATTAACCCTTGCCGCCTTACTACGAGGTCCCTTTGCGGATTGGTACTTTAACACCTGCTTTTTAGCAGGCGTTAAAAAGCAACCCGCAAAGGGACCAGGGTGCTAATTATGGTACCGCAATTTGCGGTACCGTAATTAGCACCTTCCCCATTCCCATTATGCCCTATGGGGCAAAAATGGGAATGGGGAAGGGCAATGGGGGAAGGGGGAATTACCGCCCCGCCAACCTTGGAATAGGGCGGTAATTCCCCTTTCCTCCAAGGCGGTGCCGGTATTTTACCGGCATGGACCAAGGTGCTAATAGCCTACCGTGTAATGAAGCCCTAAGACTGTGTAATGTACATAATCCATGTATACACCACACACACAGAAATGACACTTGCATGCAAAAATTATCCCAATTCTTTCTTTTCGGGATTCATGTGTGGCTGCCTAATGTTTGACATTTTCCAGGCACAGTTCTTTGGAACATATTTTGAAGTGCCCACTTCGACAGTTCATTTGCGTCTGTGTCTATGGCTCTCATTAAGCATCTGGTGTATACATTATCTTATGTAACCCTTGCACTGTATGGGTGTTACTTTATTGGAGCACCTGCCGACGACTGACACGCCAGGGAGTTCTGCATCTGCTTGGCTTAGCCTGGGAGCCGTGGCTCGGCGATTGAAGTCTTGTTTCTAGCTCCACTTTAAAAGCTGTTGTGAGCACGAAGCAAGTGCGGCAAGAGTGCTGCAGTTTGGCGGTGTGGTCAGATTTCTCCTTGACAAAAACATAGTGGGATTGCTGCAGATCGAGCCCCTATAAAGAATAGTGAGACATGCATTTCTTTCTTCTAATCCATGACTGGTCGTATGACCTACGAGCTATGTAGTGTGAGGAACTTGAAATGAAACGTGGACACAGAAGACTCACGTTTGTTGTTACAAACTTTTATTAAAAAAATAAAGGGGGTTTGGGAAATGCCTTACCGTCCCTAATCTAGCAGGTATTTCCCTACATCAACCAAAAATCGAAGGGTGTGTCCTGTGTCATGATGTCCAAAGCAAAAATGTCCTGAGTCTTGAGGTACCAAGGGTAATGTCTTAGGCTTGGAAAAAGTGCATACATGTTGAAGTTCAACGAAAAGGTATACATCCAACAAATGTTTTAAATGGACAGTGTTTACAGTTCCAGGGAATAGCTCCCTTCCCCATGTTTCTCTCCACCAAAACAAAAGTTCAAAAGAATAACCAAGTTCTTTGAAGCCCAAGAGGATAATCCCTTTCTCTTGATGTTGCAATCTACCCCTGGGAAAATGACTCCCTTCCCCAAGTCTTTTCCACATTCAATGACATTCACAATCCTAAGGGCATGAATCTTCCTTGGGGTTCTCGCATTCAAAATGTCACAAATGCAATCAAAATCCTAAGGGCATGAATCTTCCTTGGGATTTTCTTTTCAATGACCCACAACTTGGGTGCGGGTCCCAGACTTCCAAATGCCTGGTATACTCACTCTTCAACTGACATTCTCTCCTGCCAGGACTTTGTTACAATACTCTCTTTTTTCATTCAGTAGAAGGATCCTCCCCAAGTTCTTCTTAATCACAGGTGTATTTATATCTCCCCAAATGCTTGGACTATGTAAACCAGTTTGTGATGCAAGCCGTAGGGAATTGGCCTCCCGTTTCAGTTAGGGAATGCCTTCTCCAAGTCCCTCCCAGGACCCCAACATTCCACTGTAGGCTCACCAGTTTCAGGACGGCTCCCTTGGCTTCTCCGACCCTGCTCGGGTCCTACTCAGATTCCGCTTTCGCTCTCTGCTTCAGGCAGCGAGTCTCTGCAGCTGGTTGCGGTCTGCATGTTGATCTGGCTTCCCTTGTCGGTGTGAAGCTCTTTGCTTGCCTCGCGTCCCGCTTCAGCATCCTTGCAACCTCTGGGAATGCTTCTCCGGTCCAGACACTGCCTTGCCTTGCCCATTCTCCGTGCTGCTTCTCTGTCTCACTCGCTGATTTCTGGATTCTCAGCCCGAGCTGGGAAGTCTCCCACACTGTTCTTCCGCGTTTCCGCGTTCGCCTGTCCACCTGCTAGCTTGGCTTCTCTGGCAGTCGCTAGCCGGTCAGATCTCTCTGCGTTGCTCGCTGTTCCGTCTTTGAACTCCCGCTCCAAGGAAGGAGTTGTTCAGAGCCAATCAGATTTCTCTAACTGCTAGAGTGCTTGTTTCGCTTCAGGCGAGCAATGTTCATTCTGGTTGCCCTCTTCTTCCTCGTGCCAGTTTTTTCCATTATGTTGGATACAGAACATTGAAGGATATTGTCACTGGAATTTGTGGATTGTTAATTATCACAATATGCCACCAAGGCAGGGGGAATGGAGGGGCTATCCCTAAAAGGGAAATGTGATTTCATGTCTCATCTGACAATGTCAGACTTGCCCCTAAAGGGTTGCCCCCCCATATGATCCACCCTCGTATAGCCGCCCGAAGAGCCAGGATCAGCTAGCGGCTGCCATCCCATAGCCACATGAGGAGACGCTACCTCTGGGAAAGCAGTGATGACATCATCAGATTCATTACAGTAGTCAAACCAGCTCTATGGTTAACATGGGTAAGGGAGGTGGAGGGGGAGCAGACGCTTCTAAGGTGCATGAAGAGGTTTCGACCAGAATTAATGAAGGTGTTTTGGAGGAAGCACTGATCTCTGCATTATTGCAGAACCTGGTACATCTGAAATCACCAGCTGGCGGTAATAATTTGCCACAGGCTCGCCTTTTGCCAGGAGGGTACCAAACAAAATGTCAACCCTCTAATCCATGAAACTGTAACCACTAATACAGTTTTCCCAGATTAGGGACAAGTACCTAAATCAGCCCATTAACTCTAATTGTGCAATTGCCCTTACTGAGAACTCCCATGTCAATGACCTTAGCACGATTGAGTTTGAAGAGAATGTAGATCAAGTTCAGGCTGAGGGTGTTTGTATGGAGGTGATAAGGGATTCCATGGTCGGACAGGATTCATCAACGAATGAAGGCTCCACACCGGGCTCACTGACTGAGTTAACTGACCTAATTGAAAATAATTACAAAGGCTCTAGGATCAAAAACGAATCGCATGAGGCGGATTTCATGCATCATACTCTTCGGGTTGTAGAAGACCGGATCTGCTTCACTTAAACTACTTCTGCGCTAAACATGGTTTTCATTTATATAATAATATTTGTGATAATATTTGTGATAAAGTGAAAACTCATACAATACTCTTGAGCAAAATTAACCTGAAATTGGAGTTGTTGGGTACAGGTTTCTATCAGCAAACCACCAACTCCTCAACCAACCCTGTGTTTTCGCTATCAAATCAGCAAATTGTTGGGGTTAGAGAGACTCGCCCATAGAGCGACTCGCCCAATTGTTGTGCTGGGTATGCCCGCTAGAGGTATCATTGGGGAGAGTCTAAGTGACACAGGAAATTTGCAGATTCTAATTAAAAGATTGCTCGAGAATTTGGTCTCTACAGAGAGTACAGGGATCATTTCTCCTACTAACGATGATCCAATGAATGGAAGGAACATGGGGGAAACACTGAAGGGGGGAGAAATTGGGTGGCAAGAGGCAAATGAAAAGACCAAAGAATTGGAAGAACGGTAGATGCAAAGGTACTTCATTTTGTAAACCATGTGAAACGGTCTGGTGAAGTCTGGGTAAATTGTCAATTTGGCCCCTTCGACCAGTATATGGCACTTAATCAACGCCTGCAGTATAGCGTTGCGGTCCCGGGAGTTCATTATTTTGGCTATTACGGGGCTGGGGTGGACAACTGGGATCACACTGCCGGGGGACTCTGTGTGCTCATTCCACAGAGAGAGATTTGGACAGACCCGACGGGCCCATCCACTCTGCCAGCTACTTCTCAAGATACAGTTCCACCGATGGCCCTTCTACTTTTTCGGTAAGCCCAAGACCCTGGTGTTATTTCAGGGCGTCCTCTATGTCTGAGATTCTTTGTTCTGTATCGCCCACTCTAGCCAATATTTTCTGCCTATTTTGCCGCAGAAAGCCAACTTCTGATCCCACTGTGCCTACCTTCAGTTCGAGCCAGGTTTTGGAGTCTGTGATGGCCAGTAGTAGCTCTTGCATGGAGGATGATGCCCTGGGCTCTTTGCCCCCACCGATTGCTTCATTCACAGCCCGGGCTGTGGTCTCCCTTGTGGGAATGGTGAAGGCGTCCATTTTTACTTGAAGGGGGCCTATCTTAACCTTTTTCTTTCGACATGGTGCTCCTCTCTGCCAGTCCCAGCTACCCCTGCCGTCCTGAGGTTTGTCGCTTTCCTGCTTCCTTCTGGTCATCAGCCTGTGGCCCCTATAGTGCACCTGGGGCCCTTCAGCCTCTAGCTCTCTCCTGTAGTCCATTGTCTGCTCCCTTGCTGTTGGGAGTTCTTCAGCTCTCGCTCCCACTTGCTGTCAGTTGCTGGGTCTGCTGTCTCTTTTCCCCCCTTGGGTCATCTATATGTTATGCCCCTTTTGGCTGCAGTACGGTCCATTACGGATCAGAGGTTTACTTTCTCCCTCGTTCACAGATCCTCCAGCCGTCCAAGTCTGATGCCCCCTGGCAGCATGACTCCACACTCTCCCACCGCGCTCCGCTGATGGACGGTCTCTCTGGGTGACCCCCACTGCCCCTGTCTGCCTTTGGAAGGAGAATCTGCTTATGGTAGTGGGCGGGGGCTGTTCGCTTCCCGGTGCTCCTTATGAAGGCAACATGAAGCAAGACACAGACAACAGACTTAAAGTTTAAACAAAAGATATTTATTTATTAACTTAAATGTAAAGATGGCGAACGGCCTAACTTGCCCTATGTTAAGGTGGGATTTCCCTAACTGAATGAAACTGAGGAAAGTCTGAGTCAAAGAATTCAACTTAAAAGTCTGTCTGTGTCCAAAATCTATACTTGCCCTCACAACTAAAGCTAAGCAGTATGTAGGGATGTCAATAATGAAAAGAATAGTGATCAACACAAAGGCTGAGCTTCTTCTAACTCTCAGCTTATTCTTCTGCTTCACTTCCCCAAGTTCAAGACAGTTCCACAAAAAGTCTTAGGATTGACCTTGTTCAAATTCAAATTGTTCCAAAAACTTCTCAGGGCTCCCTTACGCAAGTTTAGAGTAACACAGTTCAAACAAAAAGGATCTTGGGGTCCTGTCCTCGAGATGATACTTTTAGTTCATCACGTCTCAGTGTTCCCTTTCCCAAGACTTCCACGTGGCAACCAATGTGTAATCCAGTCTTTTAAAGTTAAACTTGACACTAGGTCAACCAGACCCTCCTTCTGGTTTTCCTCACCAGTTCAGTTGTCAGAGCACACGGTCCACCCATCACAGGTACCGCAACCAGGAGCCCTCGGCTTTTCAGCCCACACAGGTTCCTCTGCATTTGCCCCTGTTTGCAAAGTAACGTTCCTTTAGTTTCTGCTTGATGGCCTCTTGGCTTTCTGTGCGATAGTTACACTGCTCTGGCTTCTCCTGATAAGCCTCTTGGCTCTGCCATAACATGTCACACACCTCTTGCCAGTCTTTGGCCTCGCCGCACTGTATTTACTCACAAAGTTCACTTGGTGGCAGTCTTCTTCATGCCCGACCTTTGGCTGCACTACTTCACACTTGTTTCCTTCCCCATAAGATTGTTTTCATATGGGCATTTTCCTGTTTAGCCTTTATTAGCCATTTTCTTTGCTTATAAAGTTTACATTTCCTCTCAATGTTCAATAGGCTTTGGATTTTTAGGATTTCAGTTAATTCGGTATTCAACCTTCGTGGTTTCGCAACTGTTTAAACTTTCATTCAGTTCAGTGTTCAATAGGCGTTTTTATTTCTTTTATTTATTTTGGCGTTTGTATACTACGCCTGGGCATCTGGGTGCTGGATTACATGGGGGCAGTGGTTGCCCTAGGTTACAAAGCGTGACAGACATAGATTACAGATTTCTGCAACCTCTACTTTGCCTCAGGAACTTTCCCCTCCCTCTGAAGCACTCTCTTGTGCACCCTCTTCTAAAAAAACCCACAGCCGACCCTTCTTGCCCGGCTAACTATCACCCTATCTCCATCACTCCCTTTCTGGGCAAACTCCTGCAAAAGCTGCCCATCTCTCCGCTTAACCTTCACTCTGACTCTGTTGGTTTTCTCCATGACCACCAATCTGGCTTTAGAGCTCCCAGAAGCACGGAAACTGCTCTCCTGAACATCTGTGAAGATCTGCTCTCCAACCTGGACTCTAACATCCCCTATGTCATCATCCTACTTGATCTCTCTTCTGCCTTCGACACAGTCAACCATACCATCCTGCTTAACCGTCTCTGTGACAACCTGGGTTTCACTGATCAGGCCCTGGCCTGGCTGACCACTTTCCTCTCTGATCGACCCTCCGAGGTCCAACTTGGGTCCTTCCTTTCATCTATCTCCCTTTCTACTTGCAGTGTTCCCAGGGGTCTAAACGCTCACCCTGGCTTTTCAACCAATACCTGGCAACTCTCGCCCATGGCATTGCCATTTTCTGCTCCAATTTCCAGTGCTATGCTGACGACACGCAACTCATTTTCAGGTTTCCCTCGGCCATCCCCTCTCCTTCTCATCTCTGATTTCCGATCTGCCATTCAGGATTTGTGTGATGCCAACGATCTTTGCCTGAATGCCAGCAAGAAGGAGATACTCCTCATCGGCACACCTTCATCCTCCTTTCTCCTCACTCTCTAGCTGGCCTCCCTTGGCCCTCCTCCTTCTCCCACCTGCGAGGCTAAGAACCTGGGGGACATCTTTGATTCCCCCTTTCCTTCTCTACACAAATCTCTGATGTCTCTAAAAAGTCAAACGTTCTACTGCACCTCCTCACGAGGTACTCTGCCTTTCCTCTCCTTCCCAAACCTAGGATGGACTATTGTAACAGCCTCTTTCTAAATCTACCTGCCTCTACTCTCCGCACTTTACAACTCATCCAGAACAGGACTGCAAGACTTGTCCTTGGCCTCAAGCCCTGGGATTGTATCTCTCCAGCCCTGAAATCTCTCCATTGGCCCCCCTTTGATGCAAGGATTAAATTCAAAACCCTTTGCATTGTCCACAAGGCTTTCTGCGGCCTGGGTCCAAAATACCTTCAGTTATCCCTCCGTAAATACCTTCCCTCTCAAGCTCTTTGCTCCTCTACCTCTAACTCCCTCAAGGTCAGTCGTTTTTCAAAGAAACGAGCTGGGGGTAGATCTCTGTCTTCAGCTGGGACCTCCCTCTGGAACAGCCTCCCTGTCACTCTGAAACTCAAGGTGAACCATCTCCGGTTCAGGAAGCATCTCAAGACCTTCCCCTTTGCTTTTGCCTTTGACATTCCTCTCCCCTGCTGATTTGCTCCCTCTCGGCACTATGCACCTGGCCACCCTCTGACTTCCGGGCTCAGGTACCAGCTCATCCTGCCACCAACCCGCACTGCCTCCTGGCAATTCCTTGCACTGGGGTTTGTATCTGTAACCATACAGTCCCCCTCTCCCTGCACTTACCAGGCACACCCTGTCTGTTGCCTTAATCCCAGCATTAGCCACTTGCTAGCTGCACTACCACCGTGTGTTGCTTTTTATTAGTTATTTATTTATTTGTTATGTATCTGTTTTTCCTTTGTTCAGCACTTTCCACTTCTCCCCCATCCATGCACTTTTCCCCTTTCCCTCTCCCATGCCCTTGCGCGTTCTCAATGTCACTGGGCCTAGTAAGATCGTTGTTTTTTTTCCCTTGTTCCCCTCCCTTGCCTTGTCGCGGTCTGAAACACTGTACGAGCGCGATACAAATACAATATCAATATCAGTAGTTAATACAATAGTTGCAGTTAGAGGTTACAATGGCTAATACAGACCTTACAAGTAATGGTTACAGTGGTTCAGGTTGCGAAGGTTCAGAGTCTATGTGAGACGCACAAGTTGAATGTATGTAATACAATCTATGCATGTGATTGTTAAAGTGGTACAGGATACAGTGGTTCAGAGCAAAGTGATATGTACATGTTGTGTTATGGTTAATGCCAAAAAGGGTGCAGATGGCGGTGACAAGTGTTATAAGGTTGGTTGGGTTCAGCTGAGTTTAATGGTCTTGTGAGAAGAGACAGGTTTTGAGGCCTTTGCAGAAAGACCAGAAGGAATCGTCAGATCTCTGTGGTAAAGGGAGGGCCTTCCAGAGTTTTGCCGCGATCACCGGGAAGCTACTCCCTCCTGCTTTCTGACACCTGTATCTGGGGGTGTTGAGTAGGTGCGAGTAGGCTGCTGGGTAGGTCTGGAGGATTGTGCCTTGGGAGATGTTTAAGGTCAGGTAGGTGGGGGTGGTATTTGCAATGCATTTGTGGGTCCGTGCTAGTGTTTTGAATCTGATGCAGTATTGGACTGGTAGCCAGTGGATGTTACGTCTGGCTGTGGAAATGTGATCTTTTTTAGAGATGTGTAGCACTGCTCTAACAGCGTTATTCTGGATGGTTATTGAGTTTTTTGAAGTTGCGGCATTGGTACCTATGAAGAGGGAGTTGCAGTAGTCAACCCTGGATAGCATGAGGGCTCTGGCGAGTGTGACGCAGCTGCCTGAAGAGAGAAATGGCCTGCAGGCATTGATCAGTTTCACAGTGTGTGCTGCTGCTGATGCAGTGGCGTTTACCTGCCTCGTTAGTGATAGTGTGGAATAAAGGTAGAGACCCAAGGTCTTTACTTCTATGGCCACGGTGACTGCCTTCCCGTCAATGGAAAAAGCTTTGTATGTTTCACTGAGTGTGTTTAACCGGTGTAGTGTGCCGATGAGGAGTAGTTCGGTTTTCTCATCATTTAAGCATAGTCTGTGTTGTGCCATCCAGGCCTGGATGGTTTGGTATAATTTGTTTAGTGCATTGGCGTCAAGTGCCATAGTTGCCTGAGATAGGGAGGAGGATTTGGGTGTCATCTGCATAGTTTGTATAGGTGACACCCTGGGCATTGAGGAGATCACAGAGGGGTCTGGTGAAAATATGCTATAGTGCCGGTGCGACACATGAGCCTTGAGGCACTCCACAGGTGACTGGAGCAGGGGGGCCTGCTGCTGTCATGGAGGACACTCTCATTGTGCCGTCGGATAGGAAGGACTCTATCCAGGCTATGGCTTTGAATGAGAAGTGGGCTGCTGAGGAGAGGTTTTGGCATAGTATTTTGTGATTGACCAGGTCAGAGGCTGCTGGGAGGTCAAGAAGGAGGATGGCCATGTTGCCCTTGTCTATGATTTCGTCCATTTGGATTTTTAAATCCAGGAGGGTGGGTTCTGTGCTGTGACTGGGACAGAAGCCTGATCGGAGCTTATGGGTTTCCAGATGGTTTTGGATTATAGATCGGCTGCTTGGTCAAGTATTTTGAGAAGGAAGGGTACGGTCGTGATGGGGTGGTAGTTGGCGGGAATGTTGGAAGAAAGTGTTTGTGTCGGAAAGGGGGTGGGGTAGAATGTCCTATGGGGTAGGATGGGGAAAAGGGGTTACAAGGAAGGCGTACTGTGTCTCACCCTTCGGTGTCCCACTTCCACTCCCCGAAAACCCCCCATCCAGGTGATCCTCCTCCTCTGGTCCACCCCCAGGAACTGGATCCAATAGTGATGGCCGTGTCCTGGCCACCTGGATGACAGAACTCTGGGGACTAGTGGGTGAGACACCTTCAGGTTTCTCACACTGGCCACATAAGAGAAGCTTCCCTCCAGAGAATCAGTGACGATGTCACACTACCCAGCCACAATTGTTGGGATGGAGGCAAGAATGCAGCTTCAATGTCCCGTGCAAGCAATTAGATTCAGGCTGTGAAAAACCTATTAGAATATGATGAGCACTTGCTGCTTTTGGTTGGCACAGCAGAAGGCACATGCATCTGTTATAGTTAGATATGACACATATTAGAGACATATTTATAGCTACAACAAAAGAGCAACAATTTACTTATGTTGTGGATGCAGAGGTCTTAGACGGGGCAATGTGCGGTAGGATGCATAAGTGCATGCAGAGATCGATAAATGGAACGTAGGTGGGTTGTAAATAAGTTGTTAGAAGGGAAGAGAATATGAAATGGAGTCAGAGAAGGTGGCGAGGTATGGAGTTGGGCTGTCGGGCCAACGAGCAGGAGTTCCAGCATGTTGGAAGATGAAGTCATGGTAAATGAAGGGTTTTCTGAAAATGTGAAAAGCAGATCCTAGGTGAAGAAGCCCAGAAATGTTCATTTAGTCCCAGAACAAAACCTCCTTCTCCGTGAGGCCCCCATCATGAAGTTAGATGGCAAAGGATGATGGTAGCAGCCTGGCGTGATAACATGCAGTAGTTCCAGATGCAAGGAGCAACGTAGCTGCGAACGGAATGTGGGTTTGGAAGAAGGGAGTAGGGATGTGCCTTTGAAGGTTGAATTCATGGGAGCAGGGCATCAGGTTGTGTTATGCCAAAAGGCATAGTGAAGATTTAGAGCACTACTGCCTTTACTGAAAGAGTGACCATCCAATTTGAACGGCAGGCTGCTGCCCTCTAACTGCTCATAAGTGACAGAAATTCAGAATCAAGAGTGATGCCCGATCAAGTCACCCAGAGGCATCTGGCATTCCAAAGAGATAAAGGGGGGTGGGGGAGATGTGCTAGGGATGTATCGTGTTCTGAGACGGGAGCAGCAAGCAGTAATTACAAGGTCAGGGAGCTAGGGGGTCTGGAATAATGAGAGGCCTATTGTATTATCAAAGCTGGGTTGGCCTCACTGTTCTTACTTTGATCAGGGGTTGGCATAGGGGTGCACATCACGTCATGGTCAAGAGTGTTTTATTATTAGAGAAGTGTGTTACTGTCCTGGTAACCAATCACCTTCTGAGTTTCATAAGTGAAGATTTAGCAGGCCACGTGTTTAGGGGAATGGGTTTAGATAAGGTTGGACAATCAGTCTGAGGAGTACAGGGGGTATTAGCATGTCGTATAAGTGGTAGCCAATAAGGGTGGAGGGATTATTAAGTGTCGTATTAACTTGCAGTTTGACACTATAAAAACCTGTAACCTTTCTAAGTAGGATGAGCTCTGTGTCACTTGTTCTATGGGACCATCTGAGACGTTTGCATGCAATAACACTTGTTTTACTTGAAAAGAAGTGCACTCCTTATTTTTAGAATGTTTCTATTGATCAGAGTATTTGAGCTAGTCCACACAAGTTCAGCGGCTTCAGAGGGAATGCTCTGCTCTAGGATCTAGACCACTGCGAGGCTTGACACTTCACTGGCATGCATTGAGAAATCAGGAAATCGGCGTTCTCTTGCTACACTCCAACCTACTGGAACATCATCCAAGTCACAATCGGGATTGTTCCCAGGCACCCCCGAGGGGTCACTAAGGACCTGCTACTGCTACGTATGTAGCACTCCTGTAGCATGGGATAGCCAAGATACTATGTCACATAAACCCCTTTCCACCAACCTCTTTTAACCACAGATTACTTGCATAGTGCTCCACTGCTTCCTAGCAGTATAAACCTAAATACAAAACAATTGGCCAAAGGTTTCTGGCATAAAATTCTCCCATCGCGGAGACCAGGTGAGGCCCTCCTCCTCCTGGTCACTGTCTGGATCCTGCTGTTTCAAGGCTGGCACCGGCACCAGGTGCCGGATCACTTCCACGCTTTATAGTGCCTCAAGCAGCAGAGGATGAAGATCTTGCCAACCCCCTCCAGGGATGCCATTGTTTCTGGCCATAGTGGGATGTGGAGTAAGACTACCAGGGTAGATGTGACGTGAAAAGAGGTGCTAAGGCGGGGTGGTGGAAGTGTGGATGGAAACAAGTTGCTACTGTCACGTCTTTAGCAGGAGGTAAGTGTTTGACTGAGTGACTCCAGGAATGTGGGCAGGGTTCTGTTCCACAGGATCAGGGAGTCATGGTTTGGTCTAGGGGGATCACATTAAATCTGGACCAAATGCTGTTCCTTCTGTTTCCTGTAGACCTGCTCCCCGTTTGGAAACAGTACAGTGCCCCTGGGACATTAGGGAAGCAAGCAAAGGCAATTAACCTGGCTTTGTTGCTTTTGTGTGGTGCAGAGTGATGTTGGTATGTGCAGGGAGCAAGAGAGTATTCAGGAAGTGGATGAGTACTACAGAGAAGATGGCCTGTTCCATTCAATGGAGCAGCCCACTGGTGTGCTGACATGTCCCAGTGGCATAGACCTGCAGGACCGGCAGCAGCTTTGTAGAGGGTGATATGGAAGTCTGTATGTGGATGTGGCTGGTGTATGTCAACATGAATTAAGTGGAGTGTGTGGACACGGCCTCAGTGTCCAGCCTGTATAATATCAGTATTTACTCACTGTTGAGCGACGAGGGAGATGATCTCGCAAATGGAACAGAACCATCCCTCATCCTCCTCCTCCCCCTCTTCCTCCTCCACCTTTCACCCAGCTGTCACCTCTCTCCCTCTGGGCCGCTATGGCTCCTTCAAATATCACCATCCACTCCTGCAAAGGCCTGGCGATGGGACCAGCCAATGGCATGCACCTTGGGCTCTGCCTTTTCATACAATTTTCATGTAATTAAGTACAACAATCCCTTGTTTGCTCTCACTTGCCAGTAACTGGCTTCAGATGTTGTGTGTTGCTCTTTCTAGATGGCTTTCCAATATTTTAGATATTTACCATACCATGTTCTCTGCAATACATGGAGCTACCAGTCTCCAATTTGTGATTGGACATTTTTGATTTCTTGTGACGATGGGTGAGTGATGCAGTTTGTGCCTTTGTGTACATTATTATTTTATGCTCTGATATTAGCCTTTGTATCCTCTTTCGCTGGAGTACCAATTGGAGGTATTTCTGTTGATTTTCACACTGTTTCCCAAATTATGATGAGGGGGTAAATACAGCCAACATGTTTTCATTAAACACGGTATGCAGGATTTTCCACATGCAGTGTCTTCTAAATACTGCATTTATTCTATTTTTTATGTGGAAAACACTACATGGGACATCTAACTTGTATCAGGTGGTCTGCGATAACAGTTGCTTTTCCAAATGCTGCCTGTTTTTACTGTTACCGTTGACTCATAATGAGGCCTGTCAGATAATGAGAATGTAAGCTGCAAAGGGGATCATCAAAGAAATAGTAATCTGATAAATGCAAACAGAATGAAGTTAAACACTGTGTCTACTCACTCTAGTTTCTTTATTCTGCATCCTGGCTGCTTTAACCCTTCACACAGCTGTTGAACTCCTGAGTCCTCGATACCATTGCCTGTCAGGTGAAGCTCTGTGAGAGACATGTTTGTCGTGAGGGCCGATGAGAGATATCCACAGCATTCATGTGTGAGTCCACAGCGATATAACCTGCAGAAGACAGAAAAAAGTAGTCAAAGGTGGGACCAACGTTCGAGTTTAAGGGCCCAATCTGAGGGGTCAGTAATGCGAGACGGACAACTGTTTGATGTTTATCAAAACATGCCATTTGTTTCTCAAAAGAATATAGAAAAACGCCTCACTATCCCTACTCTGCTGAGGATTTCCCTGCTTAGCCAAAGGTAAGGGAATAAAACACTAACACAGGATGTCTGGCCCTCACACTAAGCAACAAATACAGACAGAAAAGATCCAAGAAAACAAACAGCATTCACAGTTTATTGATAAGCTTCTAATGTCCTGGGTAAATTCCCTTCCCCAAGAGTCAAGGTCAATTCCGTTAATCTTCAACCAAAGAAAGAAATATCTCAAATCAGTCTTGATGTTTCAAAGGTAAAGTCAAAGTTTGTTGACCAAAGTTCCAATGATAGCAAATCTTTTCTCCTCGGTGAAATGTCTACTTTCCACTTCCACCAAACAGCACCAATGGTAATTCCAGCCACAATGCTTTGTCATCTCTTCAACCAGACTTACCACAGTTCAAAAAGAAATGCAATGTCTACAAATGTCAGTAAGACACAGGTCCTGGTTAACAGTCTTTCCTTAGTTACAGTTTTAGACTTCACAATGATGACTTCTCAGTGCTGCTGCTTCCACTTGAACAACTTCTCTTCTACCTGATCCACCATGAGAGCAGTCACCCTTGTCTCACAGTACTCCACTTTGTTTAGATTACTACAATGTTGCATCTACTGGCAGCCAGATAAACCACCACAGCTTCATTGTTTTGGACTTTTCGCTTTGAAGTACTTCAACACCTTCAAGTATGCAAGGCACTTTTTCTCTGAATATCTCTCTTCAAAAGGGGCAGCCTCTTTACCTTTTGTGTCTGTCTGCCACAATAACAAGCTGTGTTTTCTTTTAAGACTCACTTCTTTCTGTCTTCCACTGTCTCTGGCACTACAGGTTGTGTCTGCTTCAAAATAGTCTTTACAAGCAGCCAGTTTCGCTTCTCCAACTTTACTTTCACTTTTCTTTCAACTATCAACCCAAGTGATTACCTAGAAACCTTGGTGCCACTCTCTTAGCTTCAGGTAATGTTTGCAAACTTGTATCTGAGGCCAATTGAACTGTTATTAGATTCACAGTAAAGGTTAGTTAGCTTTTTAAGTCTGAGAAAGGCTATTTCACTCTTAATAAGGGGGGGGGGTCTCTTGGCCTGGACAATGCTTGCTCTTCTCTTCTCTTCAATAGTAGATGCACTGTTAAACAATTTAACTTCTTATGAATGAAAGGTATGCCACATTAAAGTGAAGACTAGAGTTCAGTCTTCCTTTAGGAATCACAATTAGGCACGTGTGAACACTTCTTAATATAGTTGTCACAAGTTAAAGGTATCAATAATTATTTTATCAAGGTTAGGTTTTCAGTAATAGCCTTCGCAAGGTTCACGCTTCTTAATCAGTGACACACAACCTCTCCTTCACATAGTTGTAGTCCCTTAAAGGTTTAACAATGGATTTGATGCAGCGTTTGCTTTTCACACAAGTAAAAGGGCTTTCCTAATATAAGCAAGTGCGACTTTTCCATTGTTTGTGTATTACAGCTTCAACTCCTTGGCCCTCCTCCTACCCCCACCTGCGAGGCTAAGAACCTCAGGGTCATCTTTTACTCCACCCTTTCCTTCTCCGCCCACATCTCTGAGGTCTCTAAAAAGTTAAATTTCCTACTGCACCTTCTCAGAGGTACTCTGCCTTTCCTCTCCTTCCCCCAGAAGCTCATGGTATCGCAGGCTCTGGGGTTCTCTCTAGGTTGGACCACTGTAACAGCCTCTTTCTATATCTACCTGCCTCTACTCTCCGCAACTAATCCAGAACAGGACTGCAAGACTTGTCCTTGGCTACAAGCCATGGGATTGTATCTCTCGAGCTCTGAAATCTCTCCATTGGCTCCCAGTGGATGCAAGGATTAAATTCAAAACCCTCTGCATTGTCCACAAGGCTTTCTGGGGCCTGGGTCTGAAATACCTTCAGCTATCCCTCCGCAAATACCTCCCCTCTCAAGCTCTTCACTCCTCTACCTCCAACTCCCTCAGTGTGAAATTAGATGAAATGAGACGCCTGGGATTGTTATCTTTAGAAGAATCATAACACCCATTAGAAGAATAGGTACTATCTGCAGAGAACCATTACCCATTATTAGACTCACTGTTAGAATCATTAGAATCTTTGCTATGGAATCATTCCGTTATTGCATTCTGTTTAGCTATCCATAGTACATTGCTGAAGTAGACACCATTACCCAATCACATATTAGACTGTCACCTTTGTATGCATTTGCAGATTTGCTTATAGATTGATATGTTTGCATATAGTGCTTGCCATTTAGAATGATAGAGAAACATGCTGCCACTTTGTACTTTGCCATTTGAAATAGAATGACACTTGCACTTGCACATATTTGAAGTGCCATGTAGTGTTTCAGAGACACCGTATATTTGACATGTAAAGATGATGTTTTGTGATATGCTATGCATTTATGTTTGAATTAGAAATAGCGCTTAGGCTGAGAGAGAAAATGCATTGCTTGCACCATACACACACTGGCATATTTGAAATGCACGTAAAGCCATTCACACATTGTTATGCTTTGTAGAGGCACATTTAGAGACTGTCATGTATGTATGTATGTATGTATGTATGTTTAGTCATTTAGAATGAGTTTTGTATTATGTAGTTAGCGCTTGCATTGTGAAGCATTTAGAACGAGGCACGAGGCCTATGCAACATTTTCTGATGGAAAGAGACAGAAGCGCACTGGGCTCAATGCAGAGAATTGTTTTGTAAACATTGGCAGAGAGTACAGATAACATGGACCATTGTCCTAGTAGAGACGGCCTAGGAAGCTAATCAGCTTGGCTGGTGTGCTTCGCAGAGACAACCCAAGGGTGGGGGCTGCGCCAAGGGAGTGACGATGGAGAGATGGAGGGGTGCCTTTTGTATGAGAGGGACAGGGCCTAAAAGTGCATTTTGTAATGCAGAGAGTGCCTACAGTGAAGGAGAGAATGGGTATGAACAGTGAATAGATGATGTATTTCGCAACATACTCGGAAGGCCAAGACGGATAGATATGAGGTCACGCTGACAGCACACGAAGTGACAGGACATGCCGTGCAAGTAACACGCAAACACAGACAGGCAGGCATTTTGCTATACGCCGAAAGAGACATTCTTAGAATGCAAGTAATTATAGAAATATGGTGCGTCATGGAAGACTGTAACCAAGGAGGCTAGAATGGGCTGGAGGGAGACTGAAGAGTTGTGGGACTGCACGATAGATCGAGAGTTGGCCAGAGAGATCTGGAGAGCCACAGAGAGAGAGAGTTGGCTGGAGATGGTGCTTGGTGCAGCCGACTGCTAGGCCTTGATGAGATCGATGAGGCAGAGAGAGAGCTTGAGTAAGCTTGGCAGTTGGCAGTCTTGAGGCCTGCCACTGACTGATTGACAACAGAATGGGAAGTATGGTTTTGGCATAGGCTAAACTGAGGGGAACAGACACACACAGAGTTTTGGGTGAAAGGCAAACCAGACAGGGGATTGTTTAGATTGTGTACTGTGAAGATGGTGTGGATTGGATGCTTGAACCTTGCATTAGATTGCATTAGAACCACACACTTGCAGTACAGGCTTACATAGATACTGCATGGTAGCTTTGCACCAGAAGAATAAAAGGTGCAAATTAGACATAGGGCCTCATTACACGGTAGGCGGTAGGGATTTAACGTTACCGCTAATGGAATACCAGTAACGTTAAATCCCCATGCTAATTATGACCCGGCTCACCGCTATTAGCGGCACCGCTAAGTACGGTGCCACTAATATCGGGCAGTCCGCATGCGCGCGACCCTCCATCCCGTAAATAACACCATGCCGCTAATAGCACAGCATCACAAGGCGAGCGGACATGCCAATAGCGGCATGGTAAAGCCCCCAAAACCCCTTACCGCCATGGCGCTAATACCGCCATCGCGAACCACCCGTTAAGAGAACTGAGCAGTGTTCCCACCTGCCACAGGTGGACACAATCAGCACAGGTGGAGGCAATGGAGACTGTGGCAGCCCAAAAGGAGCCCACCACACCCCTTCCCACACCAAGATGGTTCCAATACTTGCAGCATTACATGGGCTGGAGGACATGATTGCAGCGCAGCAGCAACAACAACAGGCAGCACAGAGGAGACGCAGGAGGAGGAGGAGGAGGGCAAGACAGGCACAGCAAGCACCACCACAACACCTAATCATACCACAGAGGCACCCACCAACCCCCAGGAACAGAGTCAGACCATTTAATCTAACCCCAGAGCAGATACACACCCTGTACCATCTGGACCGGGATACCATCACCAGCATCGTGGACATGATACACAACGACATTGTGAGCCTCATAGACATCCGAACTGTCACCCCCCCTCTACTCAAGGTGGTGACTGTGCTCCACTTCCTGGCCACAGGCACCTACCAGCATACAGTGGGCCAGATGCATGGCATCTCAAACCAGTATTCTCACGCACAACGTTCATGGCTACTTGGTGAGTTGCAGGGCAAGCACATGTCAGTGTGATGGGTGTGGGGGGATACATACTTGAAATGGGTGTAGCTTGTCGTCCGTCGGACGAATGCACATACAGATGTACGCCAATGTCCATCTGGGAAGCCCGCAACGTACTTGAGATGAACGTACATGCAAGTATAAGCTACACAACATAGATGACAATCCAGGTCTAGAAACCTTATACATCCATCCACATCCACATTGCACAACATTCCATACCACAAAATACACAAATGTCATACATGCCGTCAAGATAGTCATACAGAATTAGTCCAGCACAACAACAATAATGCAATGTGCCCTTAAAAGCATGCAAAGGCATCACCCCTAGCCAGAGCATTGCACCACGCACCTATAGCACCACTGAAGTGATGCCTCTCAGCATGAGAACATCAATGTTGGAATGGCATAACACCAGCAGTGTGGTACCAAATCTGCCTGGGCCCAGGGACACCCAAGACCTGGACTCACCCAGGACATGTCAATTACTGTTGGAGGCATTCATGGGGCATGTTGTCATGATGCCTACCTCCAAGGAGCCAGGTCCGACCCAGCGACCCCAGAGGCAGGCATCATTTCCCCCAGGGGAGCGCCAGTGGGCCCAAGCTGGGGCCCTTTGGACGCAGTCCTGGCGCCTTAGGCGCCAGGCTCATGTTGGACCTCTGTCCTGGCACCTTAGGCGCCAGGCTCATAAAGCTAGACATGTGTTCAAATGTTTTAATGTGCACTTACCTGATGCAGACCATGCTGCCACATCCTGGCCCTCTTGAGGCCTGAATGGAACTACTTTACCTGTGGGACTACTTTCCACCTTGGTGTGGTCGGGGAAGGATACATACCTGATCGGAGGAAGGATACACACTTGGGACTTCTTCCAAAGCTATTTAAACCACACCCGATCAGCAACTCACGCTTCGCGTTGTTCTGCTCCTCGCAGCTGGACGCTCACCGTGTCAGCTCCTGCATCTGGACTTCAGCCACGCCTGTCAGCATCCTGGGTCACCTGCAAAGGGAGATAAGAGACCTTACCAGCTAAATCTGCACCACGGAGACATCACTGACGATCCTGAAAGGGAAGACATTATTTTTAAAAGCATTTCGTTACGATCGCTGCAGCGCTGCATTTCACTCATGTTTCCTGGGTTCCTCCATCTTCAGCAGCGATCATCCGGATACACAGCACTTCCCAGAGCCTAGAGAAAAAGACAAGAATAAGAGGTGAGAGAAGGAAGGGAATAAGACTTACCTGTTGGGTCATTCCCATTTCATTTCGGGTCTTGCCGCTTCCAGGCATTTTCCGGACCCCGGCCCCTATGGGGAAAAAAGACAAAGACATTGAATGAGCGAATGCAAAGACATTACCCGAGCGCTCATCCAGAACTTACCTGTCATTTACTGGAACTGCACATTTCACTTCGGGTCGGCGCCATATCTCCGGCATTCCGAACCCCGGCCCCTAAGGGGAAAAAGACATAAGCATTAGCGCTTGCTGCAAAAAGACAATGAACATTATTATTAAGCTTGGACTTTTGAACTTGCAACAGAACTTTTACAGAGCCTTACCTGAATAGTCAAGCTTACCTGAACTCCCATCAATCCTCAATCCAGTGAAGTAACTGGGTTTCAACGCGCCCCTGCATCAGAAGCAGGATGGAGAGCTCATCCTTCCTGACCCTAAGGTGAGACTTCACAGGGAATCGTGGAAGGGTATCGTGGAGGGTTGGAAGAGAGTGGGAGGCTTGAGCATAACTCAGTCAGTAGGTAATACTCCCTTTTCACGCACAGGGGAATATTCCTGCGAGCCGGAGAAGCCAGAGTAGAGGGCCCTTCCTGTCCATCTTCACAGAGTCCTGCGCTTCACCATAGAAGAAGCATCAGCACTCGAAGTCAGACCTGCGCGTCCGTGGGAATCAGGTGAGCGTTACACATGTCTACTTGCAGGGTCGAGCTCACCTTTGCACATTGCAGTCACACAGACCATCTGCATGTATGCTGTTAATTGTGTACTTCAATCACAATGCAAAGTCCATTTGTGTGACACGAACAGGCCGCTCTTGAGGTGAACAGTAACAGGACCCCATTCGTCCCCCCATACAGGTGATGCCGGCTATCCCCTGAAGAGGTGGCTCCTCACCCCTGTAAGGAACCCACAGAACAGGCACGAAGAGGAATACAATTGTGCACATACCCGTACCCACATTGTGATTGAGCAGACCTTTGGCCTTTTGAAGACACGGTTTAGGTGCATTAGCAGGTCTGGTGGCTCTCTCCCGTATGGCCATGAGAAGGTGGCCAAGATCACCATGGCATGTGTCATGCTAGACGGAATGTGCCACTACCCTCTGACGTTGCAATAGAAGCACCTGATGAGGATGATGATGGTGATGAGGACGGAGGTGAAGGGGATGCAGATCATGCAAGAGGGGATGGCCAGGAGGGACGTGCTGTGAGACAGCATCTAATCAACCAAATATTCTGAGTAACATGGTTTCGTAATGTCACATGGATATGGGTAGTAATGCACTGGTGTCTGTTTGGAAGCACACAATGGACCATGGCGTAAATAAAGTACACATACACAATGAAGAAGTCCAAGCCTGTGTTTTGTTCAAACACCAGTGTATTAAGGAAGGTAAAGAAGGAAATGTGCATGTCCCCAAACATCCCACCACCCTTCCCCCCCACAACAGTCCCATAACACCCTTCCCCCCACCCTCCACAACAGTTCCACATGTGTCTTGCACAATGTTTCCCTCCAGCCATGCACGCCGAGGCTTCAGCATGCACTCCCTATTGGCCATTGCCAACATCAGCATTGGGAGGCTGACTAGAGGAGCGCCTGGTGGTGCGTGAGGAGCGGCGGAGGGGGCTTGTCTGCCTCGAACTGGTGGATGAGGATGTGGCAGACTATCCTGGTGGTGGTGGTGTTGGGAATTGGCGGTCCAATGCGTCCGCTATCCGTGTGAGGACCTCCCTGACTCGGATGATCGCCCCACACAGCTGTCTGTACATGCCCCCATCCCCTCCCTGGAGTGCCTTGCTGTCTCCGTAATGTCTGCCCTGAGACGGGCAGCCTCCTCAACATGCTGCCCAACCAGCACAGTTATTTCTTGTTGCCACTGGCTGATGCTGGCCAGGTCGAGGGCAGTGTTGGGTTCTGGTGCTGTGGCTGCTGTGGCCTGTGATGGTACCAGGTCAACAGATGAAGCCACCGAGGGGCTACTGTGACATTGGACCCAGGTGTTTGCTGTGGTGATGGCTCGGGGGTTCCAGGAGGGGTTGGGTTGTGCATCTCCATGTGGAAGTCGGTGGGGTCCTCCACATCTGATAGTGGGGCAGTGGCTGCCGCCTCTCTTGCAGAACTAGCTGGAACTGAGGGTGGGCCCTATGTGGCCGGGATCGGTGGTGGTGGGTTAACCTCCGGAGGTGGGTCAGTTGTTGGTGGTGTGGCAACTTGTGTCTTGGAAGTTACGCTCCACCTTTGCCCCTTGATGTTGTGGGGGTGTCCTCTGTGTCCAAAGCCCTTTGTTTCTTATGCGCAGGTGTTGCCTGTGATGCATTGCCAGCATCCTCACTGTCTGTATGTGAGCCTGTCGGGGACAAGAAGGGGGATGTCATTGGTTACGGTTCAATGTACTTAATGCAGTATACATCAATAATGCAGTTGTGGCCATTTTGACTACATTGTAAAGGATGCAGGTGATGTGTCAGTACAGTGGCTCATCCATGCATGGTTGTGTGTGGCACTTGTCTCTGGTGATGTGTGCATGTGTGTGTGTTTGGGTCTGACACTGACATGGCCAGGGTGTGATGCATGTGTGGATGTTTGGCAATCCATGAGGTGATTCTGGGATCACATTTGGGGGGACCAGTAGATTCACATTGCATGCTTTCATGTGTACACTCACCTCCATCTGAAGTGGTTGCCACGCCATGCTCCATCGTGCCGACTCCCTCTATGCATTCCACTCCAATGAGGTTGGCGCATGTCTCCTCCCATTCTTTAAGTTTCATGGTCGACCCTGATCCACCTGGTGTGGCAATTTGGTGGTTTTCGGCAAGGATGCTTCTCACCCGAAGTCTCAGGTCATCCCACCTCTTTCGGCACTTACGCACATTGCAGGTGGTGGTGCCCACAGGACTGACTTTTAATGCAACCTCAGCCCAGATTGCCTTTTTTTTCATGAGAGTCTCCCACCGCATGTCGCTGGCAAAGACCACGGCGGCATTGTCAGCTAGGGTCTGGGTCAGAATTATTTGCTCCTCTGAGGTAAATTTTTCTTTCCGCTGCCGGTCGGTGGTTTTTTTCAATGCCTTGGGCATGTTGAGGGTGTTCCTGATGATTTCCAACTGCAAGCTACTCCAAACAGGTCCAGGGGGCAGAGGATGGCAATGGATTGTGTTTTTAAAGATAGCCGCCGTGCTCTTTCCCGTTCCTGTGCGATGACGCTATTTCCGGTTCCGCAATTTAACGGTCACTGCTAATAACGGTGACCGCTATTTGCATGCAGCGTGAGGGCGGAGGTGCTATCTGCACTTTCGTCGAAGGCGGTAAGAGACTTTTTGGGGTCTTTAGCGGCATGGCGGTAGGGTCATTACCGGCATGGCGTTATGCTTGTGTCCGCGTACTCGTAATGGTACGCTATTAGCGCCCTCTTGCAAGGGCGGACACGTTAAAAGCGCCATGCCGGTAATTTGAGATTTTTAGCGCACAACGTGTAATGAGGCCCATAGGATTAGAACTGCTTGCATTGTTATGCATTATGCTTAGCTGTGTGTTTATAAATAAATGTATCCCATTGTTATAAACTGAATCGATTCTTTGTGTTTTCTTTGTGTCTTAATGTTATTTGTACAGTAGTAAGATAGGTGTATGTTATAAGCAGTAATCTAGGAGTAAGTAACCACAGTGCACATAGGGCCTGATACGAATGCAGTCAAGGGGGATATAGCGATCCATAACCCCCTAGGAGATTGTCAAAGATTGTCTGAAGACCGGGGAGCGTGCTTGCCCAAAAAGGGGGGGCAACACGACGGTTAGGGGTTTCGGTTTTTCAGACTGACATCAGGGTCAGTCGGTTTTCAAAGAAACGAGCTGGGGGTGTCATGATGCCCGCTCCGGTTCAAGCCCTGCGTCCCCGAAAGCGGACATCCAGTCCCCAGGGAAGGACCCAGCAACCCCATATAGGGGCCCTATGGACAGTGTCCTGGCGCCTATGGCGCCAGGCTCATAAAAGACATCAGTCCTAGGCTTGGGTGCACTTACCTGATGCAGACCATGCTGCAGGATCCCGGCCTCCTTGAGGCCTGAAAGGAACTACTTTACCTGAGGGACTAATTTACCATCCAGGCGTGGTCGGGGAAGGATACATACCTGATTGGAGGAAGGATACATACCTGGAACTTCTTCCAAGGCTATTTAAACCCCACCCGAACAGCCACACGTGCTTCGCGTTGTTCTGCATCTAGCAGCTGGACGCTCACCGTGTCTGCTCCTGCATCCTGACTTCTGCCACGCCTGCCAGCATCCTGGATCACCTGCAAAGGAAGAGAAGAAGAGAACAGAAGAAGCAAAAGTCCTTACCTGCTAAATCCGCATCCCGGAGACATCTCGCCGACAATCCTGAAAGGGAAGACTTTTATTTAAAAGCTCATTGCGTCGATCGCTGCAGCGCCGCATTCCACTCACCTTTACAGGGTGCCTCCATGTTCAGCAGCGATCATCCGGATTCGCAGTCACGCCCCAGCGCCTAGGGAGGAAAAGACAAGAACAAAAGGTGAGAGGGAGAAGGGAATAAGGAAAGCTAAATCTCCATGTTAAGACTTACCTGTTGATTCATTCCCTCTTCATTTCGGGTCCGCGCATCATCCTGGCATTTCCGGACCCCGGCCCCTAAGGGGAAAAAGAGACATCAGCTTTAATGAGCGAATGAAAAGACATTACCAAAAAACGCTCATTAAAGACTTACCTGATTTCTACAAGGATTTCACCTCTCATCTCGGGTCGGTCCTTTTCCCCGGCATTCCGTACCCCGGCCCCTATGGGGAAAAAGACACTAGCATTAGTACATTAATGCATGGACACAAGGGGAACCTCTTACCAAAAAACTTACCTGGAAGCCAAGCAAGTTTGGTTCTCACCAATCTGAAAATCCAGTGAAGTAACTGGATACCAACGCGCCCCTGCAACAGAAGCAGGATGGAGAGCTCGTCCTTCGAGACCCTAAGGTGAGACGCTACGGGGAATCACAGAAGGGTTTCGAGGAGGGTGAGAGGGGAAAGTGGGAGGCCGATTGCATTACCCCGCAGACAGTTAATCCCCTATTTTCGCCTACAGAAGGATACTTCTGCGAGCCAGATTTGGGGGCCCGGTCCAGTCCGTCTTCCGAACCCTGCGCATCACCTTAGAAGAGGTCACAGCAGCGCGAACCAGGCGAGTGCCTCCGTGGGAGTCAGGTGAGCGTTACAGAACACGAAGCCTTCCTACAAATTCCCACCCAGGCGCTATGGAAAGTTCTGAGACTGATCAGTTGGCCCAATTACTGGGGGAATTACGGGCCGAAGTACATGCCGCTCGACAAGAGACTAATGCCCTCAGGAGGAAATTAATAATATCAAAGGAAGGAACTGATGACCTGGCCAGACAGCTTTTGCAAGGTCAAGCTGGGCAAACTCCTCTACCCGGTTCCGGAGGGAACCCCGCTCCTGTGGTTTCCAGTAACCATGTGCAGATTAATCTACCTGGAAACATGCCGCTGGCCCCACCCGAACGCTTTGCTGGGGACCCCAAACGATTCGCCGTATTCATGAATCAGTGTCGTTTGCACTTCCTATGCAGATCTGGTGCCTTCCCTAATGATCAGACCAAGGTAGCCTTTGTATTGTCATATCTCAGCGGCTGCGCTGCCGATTGGTCAGTTCCACTGGTTACTCAAGATGACCCGATTCTCTGTGATTTTCAAGGGTTTCAAGCAAGCATGGAAAGGTTATTTGCGCGACACTCTCAGGGGCAGGCTCTGGATGACAAACTTCTATCCCTGCGACAGGGCAATCAGGACCTCCTATCCTATATTGCAACCTTTAATAGACTAATTGTGGAAACGGGATGGCCAGAGGATAAAAGAGTCACGTTGTTTTATCGAGGCCTACGCGGAGAACTTAAAGATGTCTTGGCCCAAGTTGTAAATCCGCCCCAAGAATGCACAGAGTATATAGACTTAGTGGTCCAATTGGATCGCAGACTTCAAAACAGAAAAGCAGATCGGTCCAGGTTTGAGACCCGGGTGTTGGTCAAGACCCATGCTAACCACAAGGGAGTTGATGTCTCTGAGCCTATGCAAATTGGAGGGGTTAAAGGACCCTTAACTCAAAAGGAACGTGAAAGGAGGCGGCAGTTAAAAATATATGTCTTTATTGTGGGAATTCTGGACACTTTCTACGAGATTGCCCGGCAAAACCGCCCCGAAAGGCGATAGGAGCCGCTGATAGAAACCATGAAGACTCTGTTTCGGGAAACGACTCCGCCCGACAAGCGTAGGGGTCCGCTTGCCGAGCTTGAAAACTAGCTCTCAGACCTCGCATTTCATTGTGCCAGTGGTTCTCGTAGATCCAGAACAGCCTAAGAGGTTGCATACAATAAAGGCATATATCGATAGTGGGGCTATTGGAAACTATGTGGATCGTGAATTAGTCTCTAGGATTAACCTCCCTCTCCGTCCTAAAACCAGCAAAGATGTCATCACCACAGTCGATGGAACTGAAATTGCCTCTGGACCGGTAACACATTCCACTACTGAGGTGACTCTTATTGGTCCCGACGTCCATCGGGAGGGTATTAGGTTTGATGTAATCAAGGCTCCACAGTTTCAGGTTATTCTTGGAATCCCTTGGTTAGAGACACATAATCCTCGAATTGATTGGCGAGCTAAGAGAATAACCTTCCCGGATTGTGCACAAACCTGCTACCCAGAAAACCTGAAGATTAATCTAGCATCTGTATCCTCTGCCTCCATGCAACTACCTTCGGAATACAGAGACTTTCAGGATGTCTTCCAAAAGGAACAGGCCAACACGTTACCTCCTCACAGATCGTACGATTGCCAAATCGATCTGGTGCCCGGTGCACAACCCCCTTGTAGCAGGATTTATGCCCTTACCGAACCTGAGAACCTGCATTTGAGACAATATTTGGATCAATACCTAGTTAATGGTTTTATTCAACCCTCAAAGTCCCCGGCATCCTCGGCTTTGTTCTTCGTGCCCAAAAAAGAAGGCGACCTTAGAACTTGTATTAATTACCGCGCATTGAACCAGATAACGGTTAAAAACCGTTATCCTCTGCCTCTGATCCCTGAACTCCTTGACCAGGTGAAGGACGCTTGCATATACACCAAGTTAGATCTCCGGGGGGCTTATCATCTGGTACGAGTTAAAGAAGGCGACGAATGGAAAACTGCCTTCCGTACTAAATACGGATTATTCGAGTACCAGGTGATGCCTTTCGGATTGTGTAACGCGCCGGCTGCCTTCCAATACTTCATGAATGATGTCCTTCGGGAACTCATCGATGTTTGTGTAGTCGTATATATCAATGACATTCTGGTGTACTCCTCTTCGGAATCTGATCACAGAAAACACGTCAGGGCAGTACTTGAAAAACTGCGCCAACACAAACTATTTGCTAAATTGGAGAAATGTGTTTTCCATACCACAGAAGTCGAGTTTCTAGGTTTCATCCTGACACCCAAAGGAGTCCGAATGGACTCAAGAAAAGTGGATGCCATCCTCAAATGGCCATCACCTATCTCTGTAAAAGGAGTTCAAAGCATGCTCGGCTTTGCCAATTTCTATCGCAGGTTTATCCCGCAATTTTCACGCGTGGTACAACCCATTACTGCACTCTTGAGGAAAAATAAACGTTTTGAATGGTCTGAAGAAGCCGAGCAGGCCTTTCAGGATTTAAAAGCTAAGTTTACCTCCGCACCTATATTGAAACACCCGCGTCCAGATCTCCCTTATGTCGTCGAGACTGACGCATCCAGCCTAGCCATGGGAGCTGTCCTGTCCCAAAGAGATCCCGAAACCAACCAACTGCATCCCGTAGCATTTTGGTCCAGAAAATTCTCGGCACCCGAGGTTAATTATGTAATCACTGACAAAGAACTGTTAGCCATTAAGTCCGCTTTTAAAGTCTGGCGGCATTATCTGCTTGGCGCTCGACATACCATCACAGTGATCACTGATCACCGGAATTTACAGTATTTGAAAACCACCAAGGCTCAGTCATCCAGGCAGCTCCGATGGGCTTTGTTTTTCGCTGAATTTGATTTTGTGATTACCTATCGACCTGGCTGCAAGAATGGCAAAGCAGATGCCTTCTCCCGAATTGGAATGGGAGAATCTGATACAAACTCAGAACCAGTACCAATAATTCCCGAACAGAGGATTCTAGGCATGACTTTGTTACAGACGCTTGAAGACATTCAAGCCAGAGTGAAACAACTCCTGGACCCTACAACCTTACAGGATTGGATACAAAAGGGATCAGACTTTACCATAGATAATGGTTTACCTTATTTCCAAGAACGCTTATTCCTGCCACATAAGGAGTTACGCGAACTAGTTATTTCCGGTTATCATGATACATTAATAGAGGGACACCCCGGTATTGCCAAGACAGAGGAAAAGGTGAAACGACAATTTTGGTGGCACTCTTGGCGAAAAGATGTTAAATCTTTTGTGATGTCCTGTGGTGTTTGCGCCCAAAATAAAAGTCAAAAGAAAAGACCAGCCGGTCTCCTTCAACCTCTAGACATACCGCCAGCACCCTGGCACACCCTATCAATGGATTTTATTACGGACCTGCCTCCTTGTTCGGGGTACAATACTATTCTGGTAATTGTGGATTTGTTTTCCAAAATGGCCCACTTTATTCCTTTGAAAGGTTTACCTTCAGCTTCTGTCCTAGCCAAAGAATTCCTCAAAAATATTGTTCGGCTACATGGATTCCCATCTATACTAATCTCTGACCGGGGAAGCCAATTCATTTCCCACTTCTGGCGCAAATGTTGTCAAATGGCGCAGATGGACGTAAGATTATCGACCAGTCACCACCCTCAGACCGATGGTCAGATCGAGAGGACAAATCAGACCCTTGAGCAGTACTTACGGTGTATGTTACAGCAATCTGAAAGCAACTGGAAAGACATTCTTTGGATAGCCGAATACGCATATAATAATTCGGTACACTCTGGAACTGGCCACAGTCCTTTTTATACTTTGTTTGGGCATCACCCTCGAACCTCAAACCTTGACTCACCTCAGAACCTCGGAATGCCTGCAGTAGAACATCTGCATTCTACAATTACCCAAGCCTTCAAAGAGGCAACTACGCATTTACAACAAGCCAAGAGAAAATACAAGGAGAATGCTGATCTACATCGGAGTGAAGCACCTCCGTATCAGATTGGGGATCAAGTGTGGTTAGCTACCAGACATTTACCACTCAAAGGTCCTCAAACTTTTAACCCAAAATATCTGGGACCTTATTCTATTACGGCAATAATTAACCCAGTGGCTGTTAAACTTGATTTACCAGCTTGTATGGGAATTCACCCTGTTTTTCATGTGTCACTTCTGAAACCAGTGGTACCCGGAACCCGACTACTCAAACCTCCAGAACCTATTCTAATAGATGGGGAGCCCGAATTCGAAGTGAAGAACATTTTAGACTCAAAAATGTTTAGGTCAAAACTGTTCAACCTAATTGATTGGAAGGGGTACGGACCTCAGGAGAGGTCGTGGGAACCCAGCGACCATCTGCATGCACCTCGATGAGTCAGGAAATTCCACCGACTCTTCCCAGACAAAACAAAACCCCCAGAGGGAACAACCTTGGGAGGGGCCTTGGGGGGGGAGTGCTGTCATGATGCCCGCTCCCGGGGTGTCGGTTCAAGCCCTGCGTCCCCGAAAGCGGACATCCAGTCCCCAGGGAAGGACCCAGCAACCCCATATAGGGGCCCTTTGGACAGTGTCCTGGCGCCTATGGCGCCAGGCTCATAAAAGACATCAGTCCTGGCGCCATAGGCGCCAGGCTCATTATGGGAGTGCTTGGGTGCACTTACCTGATGCAGACCATGCTGCAGGATCCCGGCCTCCTTGAGGCCTGAAAGGAACTACTTTACCTGAGGGACTAATTTACCATCCGGGCGTGGTCGGGGAAGGATACATACCTGATTGGAGGAAGGATACATACCTGGAACTTCTTCCAAGGCTATTTAAACCCCACCCGAACAGCCACACGTGCTTCGCGTTGTTCTGCATCTGGCAGCTGGACGCTCACCGTGTCTGCTCCTGCATCCTGACTTCTGCCACGCCTGCCAGCATCCTGGATCACCTGAAAAGGAAGAGAAGAAGAGAACAGAAGAAGCAAAAGTCCTTACCTGCTAAATCCGCATCCCGGAGACATCTCGCCGACAATCCTGAAAAGGAAGACTTATTTAAAAGCTCATCGCGTCGATCGCTGCAGCGCCGCATTCCACTCACCTTTACAGGGCGCCTCCATGTTCAGCAGCGATCATCCGGATTCGCAGTCACGCCCCAGCGCCTAGGGAGGAAAAGACAAGAACAAAAGGTGAGAGAGAGAAGGGAATAATGAAAGCTAAATCTCCATGTTAAGACTTACCTGTTGATTCATTCCCTCTTCATTTCGGGTCCGCGTGTTAAGAAAGGAAGAAGGCATTGACTATGGCAAGGGGAAAAGTGCACAGAATTGCACAGTGAACAACTTTGAATCTAACAACGTGCATATAATACCCAAGACTTGTGTATATATAAAAACCCAGGAGTGCAAATAAAGTAATTACCAATATATGAAAAGGGATGTGGGGTAAGCACCTAGGACCTCCTTATGACTGAAAGGAAAGTCAGCAAACTCTTTACCCACTATGCTCTTACAGATACTGACAGCGCTAAACCCACGTAGCGGGCAAGCAAGGACAGATTCTGTGAACTGACACTCTGTAAAATAGTGAATAAGGAACTCTGAAACAGTACTCAAGAGGACCGGAAAGACCACTTGAATGTCAGTAATTTCACGAACCCTGTAGATCAAACAGGGACCCAGAAGGCTGTAAAAGCAAAGGGTTAAAGATAACAAAATACATAAAACCCTAGTCAAGGGCAAGTATGAATTGTGATAATAAATTGTGAGGAAAACAAAAAGGGGATACACACTGGAACTAGTTACAACAACACCCACACCTAATAATCAATGGAAAATAAATGCAGAAGTGCGATGGAAAACATGGAATGGAATCTCAATAAAGTAGGATCAGGAGCAGGGAAAATGATATCACAAAAGGAAACCTTTCCCACCCATCCGAGGAGAAAAGGCAGTAAACTAATAGTACAAAAGTAAGGTTAATGCATCAAGCTTTTCAGTAACCAGGACAGCATAAAGAGACAGAACGCACCGGCAAACTGGGCTGCATCAAAGAGTAAAGCACAGAGAAAGGCTGTCTGCAGACAGAGGAAGACAGAAAGGGAAATTCAGAAAGCATAAATCAATTAAGCACATTAATCCGAAATCCAGGACAGAGGAACAAGATACAGGAACTAGGAACTGGGCACAAAAGCTAGGAACTGGGACTAGGTACTTGGTACAATAACTAGGAACAAGGAACTGTAACTAGGTACAAGGCACAGAAACTAGGAACAAGGAACTGGAACTAGGTACAAGGCACAGAATCTATGAACAAGGAACATAGACTAGTCACAACAGGAATACTGCTACAATGACCAGCGCCGGACTGAAGCAAACTGAGGCTTTTAAAGCTGCTTAACGAGCACACCCCTCAGGCGTGCCGCCTGCTGCACCTGCAGCCACAGCTGTTGCCTATCCTCCACCCAGCTTCGTCCTGCAAGGGAGGAGATGAAGCAGTGAGCCAGGCATTCTGGGAAGCAGGAGGTGAAGCAGTGAGCCAAGGCATTCTGGGAAGCATAGTCATTTGATTTAAGTAGCATGCTGGCTGCCAAAAACCTGGAATGGATCCGGAAGGGAAGAAACTTGGAAAATAAGGTTTTAACGCTCCCAATTCATCAGAACACTGTAGCATAAGGTTCAAAGGAAATGTCCAGTAGGGAATAAACCCCAAAACATGCCCCCAAGTGGCGGGGACGGGAACGAAGGGAGCGAGAACGGGAGCGAAGGGAGCGAGCCGTGACAATGCGCCGCATCCTGGCATTTCTGGACCCCGGCCCCTAAGGGGAAAAAGAGACATCAGCGTTAATGAGCGAATGAAAAGACATTACCAAAAAACGCTCATTAAAGACTTACCTGATTTCTACAAGGATTTCACATCTCATCTCGGGTCGGTGCCTGTTCCCTGGCATTCCGTACCCCGGCCCCTATGGGGAAAAAGACACTAGCATTAGTACATTAATGCATGGACACAAGGGGAACCTCTTATCAAAAAACTTACCTGGAAGCCAAGCAAGTTTGGTTCTCACCAATCCGAAAATCCAGTGAAGTAACTGGATACCAACGCGCCCCTGCATCAGAAGCAGGATGGAGAGCTCGTCCTTCCAGACCCTAAGGTGAGACGCTACGGGAAATCACAGAAGGGTTTCGAGGAGGGTGAGAGGGGAAAGTGGGAGGCCGATTGCATTACCCCGCAGACAGTTAATCCCCTATTTTCACCTACAGAAGGATACTTCTGAGTGCCAGATTTGGGGGCCCGGTCCAGTCCGTCTTCCGAACCCTGCGCATCACCTTAGAAGAGGTCACAGCAGAGCGAACCAGGCCAGCGCCTCCGTGGGAGTCAGGTGAGCATTACAGGGGGTAGATCTCTGTCTTCGGCTGGGGCCTCCCTCTCGAACAGCCTCCCTGCCACTCTAAAACTTGAGGAGAACCATCGCTGTTCCGGAAGCACCTCAATACGTTCCTCTTTTCTTCTGCCTTTGCTCCCCCTCTCCCCTGCTGATCTGTTCTCTCTTGGCACTGTGGACCTGGCCTCCCTCTGTCCTCCGGGCCCAGGTACCTGCTCACCCCTCCACCCTCCCGCACTGCCTCCGGGCCACTGGGGTCTGTATCTGTACCCATACAGCACCCCCTTTTTTCTTCCTGCACTTATCAGACCTACCCTGTCTGCTGCCTTAATTATTTATTTATTGTTATTTATCCGTTTCTCATCTGCTTCGCACTTTCCACTTCTTCCCCCTTCCATGCACTTTTCCCCTCCCCCTCTCCCATGCACTTGCGCATTCTCAATGCCACTGGGCCTAGTAAGATTGCTGTTTTGTTCTCCACTGTTCCCCTCCCTTGCCTTGTCGTGCTCTGAAGCACTTATGTACGAGCGCGATAGAAATAAAATATCAATCAATCAACGAACAACTTCAGCTCGCTTTAACCCACACGTGAATGAGTAGGGAACTGGTACTGTTGCCGCTAGTGCTCGTGCAAGCGATTATAACGCCAGGCTTCACTCATCGGCTTCTATAACACTTGCTCAGCGGGACGCACTGCTTCCACGACTTCTACCATAACGCATGAGTGGCAGGGCCTGGTCACATGACCCACAGGCAATCAATGCTATCTGACTGAAGCTAACCCACTGTCCTTAAGTAAATGCTTGGAAGGTGCATAAACTGTTGATTGGAGGAGCAGCTGAGTGTCAGGGCCTGGCCACATGACACGCAGCCTACTCAGTGCTATCCTACAGGAGCTAACCCACTGCCCTTAAGTAAATGCCTGTAAGGCACAAACACTGGTGGTGGGTGGAGCAGCTGAGTCGTAGGGGCTGGTTACGTGACCAGCAGCTTACTCAATGTCGTCTGCCTAGAGCTGGCCTACAGTCCTTAGGTAGATGCCTGGAAGGTGTGAAAACTGGTGGTGGGCGGAGTAGCTGAGTGTCAGGGCCTAGTCACATAACCAGCAGCTTACTCAATATGGCATCCAATGCTTATGACTGTATGATTGTATAATCTCAGTAGCCATCATGTCTACACCAGACATAGCTTAATATGAGATATTAATAACTGCAAGCAGGCTCCTGGAGTACACAATTATTATATATTGCCAGAGGTGTCGACAGAAGTCACTTTGTCTATTGGACTTTGTGTTTTTCATCGTCTGTGTTCTGGAATGCACATGTAACCTTTGAGCATGCTTTGTTGACACTGAGTCTCACTGTTCCTGTTTATGCTGTTTTTGCTCAGTCAGACCTTCGATTGTACAAGGGATTTGACGTGAACCTTTTATGACCACTTTGACACCTCACGCCGGCCTCTCCTAGGGTCTCTTGGTATTTGCAGTTTCAACAAAGGGGACCAGCTAGAGTCCTTTGAATGAGCGTCCACATGGCGCCAAACCACTCTGCTGCTGGTCCTTCACTGGGTTTTCTTAAAAGTTCAATCACATACAAGTTCAATTCACTTAATGTTGCCATTTGCAACCTTGGGCTCAACACAGGCATTTACTATCAGCTCTCTCAGACTCACCGTCTGTACTGAACTCATTGGCTTCTCTTTTGCCGCTGGAGTCAAGGACGGTACCACGGCGGGAAGCGCTTCTCCCCGCCCTGGCCATCAGTGCGGGAGGGTCCTTTGTACCGTTCACATCTGTTGCACCATTCGCCAGATGTAGTTCCCGGTCTTATGATTCTTTTCTTTGAGGCTACGCGAGTCTGGGTTGAAAATGGCAAAGGTACTTCCTCCTTGCCGTCCTTTCAGGTCTTGCTGCCTTTCTTCGCCGTTTGAACTGCCGTCTCAGAATTACTGCTTCCTCGTGCGTTTGGCCTTGCTCAAAGTGTACTCTTGTGCCGTGCCTTTTATCAAAGGGCATACGGCAAAGGGAAAACAAAGGGCAGTCAGGTGTGTGGTTATCGGCAATTGCCTGACTCTGCCTGTCCTTTGTGTTGGGACATGTCAGGTAAACGGTTCTGGTGTTATACAGAATTATAGCTCTCGTACTAGTGGGGATTGGTAAACTCGGAAGGGTGAGATTTGTAGGGTTTGTGAAACGAATGGGAAAGATCCGTAAAATAATAGTTTGAAGATCTGTCGAGGGAATGACTGGGGTTATTGGCGTAAAATGAACAGGGGGGATTGTGGAAATGGAAAGCAGACTGGGAGTTTGGGAAATAATGACCAGAGGGACATGGAGAAGAATGACTGGGAGTACTCGGTAGGCAACAGGAAAACAGGGATTCTTTGAGATGTTGTTTCCTACTGTAATGTGGTTTGGGCTCTTAATAGGTTTACCAGATGCGTAGGGGTTGTTGGATTCTGGTAAGGGAGATTCACTGGATGGAAGGGAGGTAGATTTAGAACAACATATAAAAGCCTCCTCACCTTCTTCCCAGGTATAATACTGCGTCTCACGTCTCACCTGGAGTATTCCCCCGAGCTTACCCCAAGGTGATCCTCCCTCGTTCGTCCACCTCCAGGGTTGGGATCCCTTCCCAGGCCACCTGAATAAGGGATTCTCGAGGTCTACTTGGGAGAATACTTTCAGGTTTATCACCGTATTTGCAGATCTTCTTGATTAATGTTATATGTACACTGCCCCATATCTTTTGGTGCAGATTTGGTAGAAGTGCCAACTGATATTTAGACAATAGTATCCTATCTTTTTGTGAGAATGAGCACTTGAATGACGAGAACTTGAGGAAACTGTTACACAGTTGTCCATGTGCACATATAAAGGATGCATGCTACTTTGTTTTGTCCTCCAACTGCCAATGTGTATTCAGGCTGTGCACAGCAGCATATTGTAACGCTCACCTGATTCCCGCAGAGGCGCCGGTCTTGACTGGGTGAATGCCGTATCTTCAAAGGTGATGTGTAACACACGGTTGGCTCTTTGGGCTGGACCTCTGTGCACTGTATGTCTGACTCGAAGAGTAAGATGTCTGCAGATAGAAAATATGGGATTAATGAACTGGGGTTATTGGGTGCCTCTCTCCTCTTCCCTTTCTCTTCTTCTGTAGAACCCCAAAGGTTAACGCCCTCACCTTAGGTAAGTGAACGCCGAGCTCTCCACCTGCCTCGGGGCAGGGTGCCGTAACCAGTTTCTTCACTGGATAAGGGTGCAGGCCTCTTGACCTCAGAGGACTGCTGTCCGTCGTTAACTGCACGAACGGTAAGTTCTGGGCACTTCAAATGTCTTAAAAGTCTTTTGTAATGATATCTCTTGTTTTGCAGGGTTCCGGCTATGGCGGATGGCGGGCTGATGAGAGTTGAGGATCGAACCCGCGTGAGGAATAGAAGCGCCTGGAAGCACGTAAGTAAGCGCTTGTAGCCTGCTTCACGATGCGCACTAACTGTGCCTTTTATCTTGCAGGTACAAGTTCGGAGCTTTAGAGAAGCTGAAGGGTGCTGGAATACCCACTGGATTCGGCGTGGGAAGGAGTAATGGCACGTGAGTAATAAAGTTGCCCAATGTCTTTAAACGCACCTTCATTTGTCTTTCAGATGCGGGATGCAGCGCCGAAGGCCTCCGGAGCGTGCGAAGAGCTGGTAAGCTTTTGTCTTTCAGATGCCGGAATGCAGTGCGAAGACCTCCGGAGCATGCGAAGAGTAGGTAAGCCTTTGTTTTTCAGATGCCGGAATGCAGCGCGAGGTGTTGGTGACAGCCGATGGACCAGGTAAGAGATGCGCTGCCACTGAAGACCGTAGTGCTAACCTGTTCTTTCTTTGTCTTTACAGGTGCTGCTGAAGACTGGATTCCAGGATGGTAAGCCTTTGTTCCCTTAGGCCCAGGATCAGAAGCAGAAGACACGATGAGCGTTCTGCTGCAGAGAATGCAGAATAACGCAAAGCAAGATTCATCCATCGGGTGTGGTTTAAATAGCCTCCTGTAGTGCTTAGGTGTCTCCTTCCACAGCCACGCCTAGGTAAGAAAAGAGTTCCTGCTTTCCAGGAGAGTTCCAGTGTTCTGAACCTAGGGAGTGGCTCCTGCCCCACCCAACAGGAAAAGTAGTCCCAAACAGAAGAGGATCAGGGGTTCAACTGGCAGGTAAGTAAGCAGCATGGTCTGCTGCAGGTAAGTCCACCCAAGCATTATGAGCCCGGCGCTTCCAGCGCTGGGACTGGACATCTTTATGAGCCTGGTGCCACTGGCGCCAGGACAGGGTCCAAAAGGTCCCAATTGGGACTGGCTGGCACTTGGAACCGGGGTTATGGGTCTGCTTCCAAGGGAGTCGGGCAAGTCCTGATCTTTTGGAAGCAGAGATCATGACAGCACCCCCCCTCAAGGCCCCTCCCAAACCGGGCTTCTCCGGGGGTTTGGGCTTGTTAGGAAATGTTCGATGAAATCTTTTGATTAGACGAGGCCCGTGGACATATTCTGCAGGTTCCCAGGATCTTTCTTGGGGACCGTAGCCTTTCCAGTCAATCAGGGAAAATAGTTTAGATTTGGAGATCTTGGAATCCAGGATGCTTTTGACTTCAAACTCGAGTTCTCCATCAACTAGAATAGGTTTTGGAGATGTAGTTAGTCGGGTTTGAGGTTGCACGGGTTTTAATAGAGAGACGTGGAAGACCGGATGTATCTTCATGTGAGGGGGCTAGTCCAACTTGACCGCTACTTGATTTACTATGGTAGTGATGGAATAGGGACCAAGGTATCTTGGGTTGAATGTGCGTGGTCCTTTTAGAGGTAGATATTTGGTGGATAACCAGACTTGATCTCCTACTTGATATTGGGGGGCTTCCTTCCGATGTCGGTCTGCTCCTTTCTTGTATTGTTCTTTAGCCCTTTGAAGGTGAGAAACGGCTTCCTTAAAGGCTTGGGTGATTGTAGAATGCAGGTGGTCTACTGCTGGTGTTCCAAGATCTTGGAGTGGATCCAACTCCGAGGTTCGAGGGTGACTACCGTATAAAAGAAAAAACGGGGTCTTCCCAGTTCCCGAGTGGACAGAGTTATTGTAGGCATATTCGGCTATCCAAAGGATATCTTTCCAAGTTTTTCAGTTTGTTGTAGCATGCAGCGCAAATACTGTTCCAGAGTTTGATTGGTCCTCTCGGTTTGTCCGTCGGTTTGAGGGTGGTGGCTGGTCAAAAGTCTCACATCAATTTGAGCCGACTTACAGCAACTTCGCCAAAAATGAGAAATAAATTGTCTACCTCGATCCGAAATTAGAACTGAAGGAAAACCGTGCAGTCGGACGATGTTTTCGAGAAATTCTCGGGCCAGAGTTGCTGCTGTTGGTAAGCCTTTGAGTGGAATGAAATGCGCCATCTTGGAGAATAGGTCCACGATTACTAGGATCGTATTGTATCCGGAGCATGGAGGTAGATCGGTGATGAAGTCCATAGAAAGCGTATGCCAAGGGCGAGGCGGGATGTCAATAGGGCGTAAGAGGCCGGCTGGTTTTTCCTTTTGACTCTTGTTTTGGGCGCATACGCCACAGGACATTATAAAGTCTCTGATATCTTTTTTCCAAGACGGCCACCAGAAGTAGCGCTTGATCTTTTCCAAGGTCTTGGTCATACCGGGATGTCCTTCCATTAAAGAATCGTGATAACAAGAGATTACCTTTTTCTGTAAATCTGTGCTGGGCAGGTATAACCGTTCTTGGAAATATAATAGGTTGTCCTTCACCGTAAAGTCCTTTCCCTGCAGATGCCAATTGTGTATGTCTGCTGGAGTTACCAGTAGCCTGGCTTTATCCTTAACTTCCTCTATGGATTGTGTGGCGATTACACCTAGAATTCTTTGTTCGGGAATGATAGGTACAGGTTTAGGATTGATCAAATGTTCTTCCACTCCCATCCGAGAAAGGGCATCAGCTTTACCGTTTTTTGTACCAGGTCGATAGGTAATTATGAAGTCAAACTCGGCAAAGAATAGTGCCCAACGGAGTTGCCTAGAGGATTGAGCTTTTGCGGTTTTCAAATATTGCAGGTTTCGGTGATCTGTAATAACAGTAACGGTGTGTCGGGCCCCCAGAAGATAATGCCGCCAAGCCTTAAAGACGGACTTGATAGCTAGAAGTTCCTTATCAGTAATAGTGTAATTGATTTCAGGAGGCGAGAGTTTGCGGGACCAAAATGCCACGGGATGCAACTGATTGGTTACTGGGTCCTTTTGTGATAGAACTGCCCCCATGGCAAGGCTTGGCGCATCAGTTTCAACGATGTAGGGGAGTTCTGGACGAGGATGTTTTAAGATCGGTGCAGAGATAAATCTAGTCTTCAAATTCGGGAAAGCTTGTTCCGCCTCGGTAGACCATTCAAAACGTTTGTTTTTCTTTAACAGGGCGGTGATCTGGTTCAGGGCGCGATAATCTATACAAGTTCTAAGGTCCCCTTCTTTTTTTGGAACGAAGAACAAAGCTGAGGAAGCAGGGGACTTGGAAGGACGAATAAACCCATTCGCTAGGTATTGATCCAGGTATTGTCGGAGGTGAAGATTCTCAGGCTCGGTGAGGGCATAAATTCTACTACAAGGAGGAGTAGATCCAGGTATCACGTCTATCTGGCAGTCATAAGACTTATGAGGAGGTAGAGAGTTAGCCTGATCCTTCCGGAAAACATCTTGGAATTCTAGGTATTCAGGAGGTAACTGGGGAGCCTCCGAGGAAATTGCTGCCAGTGCAACACCAGGTTGAGGGTGACAAGTAGAGACACATTCTGGAAACTGAACCGTTCTTGCTCGCAAATCGATCTGAGGATTGTGCTTCTCTAACCAAGGAATTCCTAGAATAATCTGGAACTGAGGGGCCTTGATCACATCGAACACGATCTTCTCATGGTGTCCATCTTGACTTACTAGCGTCACTTCTTGGGTGGTATGCGTTACTAGTCCGGAGGCTATGTCCGTACCATCAACCATAGTAATGACGTCCTTTACAGCCTTTGGACAAAGAGTCAGATTCATCCTCAAAACCATTTCATGATCCACATAATTGCCGATGGCACCGCTGTCGACGTAAGCTTCAATCGCATGTAAACGATCCGGATGTTCAGGGCTAATGAGGACCATAGGTATCACGAAATGTGAGGTCACGGAACTGGTTTTAACGCTCGGCAAGAGGACCTCTATTCTTGTCGGGCGAGGTCGTTTCCCTGCTCAGAGTTTGTGACCCTGGTAACTGCAGCTCCTACTGCCTTCTTGGTTGGTTTCACCGGACAGTCTCGAAGACAGTGCCCCGAGTTTCCGCAATAGAGGCATAATTGCAGCTGTTTTCTCCTTTCCCGCACCTTTTGTGTTAGTGGTCCTTTCAGGCCCCCTATTTGCATGGGTTCCCCGGAGTCTACTCCTTTGGTAGGAGTGGGTGGTTTGGAAAATACTCGAGCATCAAACTTGGAACGATCGGCCTTCCTGTTCTGCAGTCTGTGGTCAATTTGAACGACTAAGTCAATATAGTCCGAACAGTCTTGCGGGGGGATTCACTACTTGGGCTAACACATCTTTGAGCTCTCCACGTAGACCTCTATAAAACAGCGTAATGCTTTTGTCCTCAGGCCATCGAGTTTCCACTATCAGTCTGTTGAAAGACGCAATATAAGCCAAAAGGTCTTGATTACCCTGTCGCAATGAAAGGAGCTCATTGTCCAAGGCCTGCCCCTGTGAATGTCTTGCAAACAGTTTTTCCATACTGAGCTGAAAAGCTTGAAAATCATGGAGAACCGGATCATCTTGATTAACTAGAGGGATCGACCAGTCTGCCGCATTGCCACTAAGGTACGAAAGCACGAAAGCTACCTTAGCTTGATCAATTGGAAAGGCTGCTGGCCGGCATAAGAAGTGCAACCGGCACTGATTAATAAATACTGCAAACCTCTTTGGGTCACCAGAAAATCGTTCGGGCGGAGCCAGAGGTACATTGCCAGGTAGGTTGATCTGCACTGGGTTCGTAGAGGACGTTGAAGGAAGATTTGCCCCTGATGCGGGTAACGGAGTTTGTCCGGCTTGTGACTGTAGCAATTGTCTAGCGAGATCGTCTGTTCGCTCCTTGGAAATAATCAGTTCCCTTCTTAGAGCATTCGTTTCCTGACGGGCTGCATGCACTTCTGCTCTTAGTTCCCCAAGTAACTGGGCTAGCTGGTCGGTATCCGAGGTTTCCATAGCGCCTGGGTGGGAGTTTTGCGGTTGGCTTTGCGTTCTGTAACGCTCACCTGATTCCCGCAGAGGCGCCGGTCTTGACTGGGTGAATGGCGTATCTTCAAAGGTGATGTGTAACACACGGTTGGCTCTTTGGGCTGGACCTCTGTGCACTGTATGCCTGACTCGAAGAGTAAGATGTCTGCAGATAGAAAATATGGGATTAATGAACTGGGGTTATTGGGTGCCTCTCTCCTCTTCCCTTTCTCTTCTCCTGTAGAACCCCAAAGGTTAACGCCCTCACCTTAGGTAAGTGAACGCCGAGCTCTCCACCTGCCTCGGGGCAGGGTGCCGTAACCAGTTTCTTCACTGGATAAGGGTGCAGGCCTCTTGACCTCAGAGGACTGCTGTCCGTCGTTAACTGCACGAACGGTAAGTTCTGGGCACTTCAAATGTCTTAAAAGTCTTTTGTAATGATATCTCTTGTTTTGCAGGGTTCCGGCTATGGCGGATGGCGGGCTGATGAGAGTTGAGGATCGAACCCGCGTGAGGAATAGAAGCGCCTGGAAGCACGTAAGTAAGCGCTTGTAGCCTGCTTCACGATGCGCACTAACTGTCCCTTTTATCTTGCAGGTACAAGTTCGGAGCTTTAGAGAAGCTGAAGGGTGCTGGAATACCCACTGGATTCGGCGTGGGAAGGAGTAATGGCACGTGAGTAATAAAGTTGCCCAATGTCTTTAAACGCACCTTCTTTTGTCTTTCAGATGCGGGATCCAGCGCTGAAGGCCTCCGGAGCGTGCGAAGAGCTGGTAAGCTTTTGTCTTTCAGATGCCGGAATGCAGTGCGAAGACCTCCGGAGCATGCGAAGAGTAGGTAAGCCTTTGTTTTTCAGATGCTGGAATGCAGCGCGAGGCGTTGGTGACAGCCGATGGACCAGGTAAGAGATGCGCTGCCACTGAAGACCGTAGTGCTAACCTGTTCTTTCTTTGTCTTTACAGGTGCTGCTGAAGACTGGATTCCAGGATGGTAAGCCTTTGTTCCCTTAGGCCCAGGATCAGAAGCAGAAGACACGATGAGCGTTCTGCTGCAGAGAATGCAGAATAACGCAAAGCAAGATTCATCCATCGGGTGTGGTTTAAATAGCCTCCTGTAGTGCTTAGGTGTCTCCTTCCACAGCCACGCCTAGGTAAGAAAAGAGTTCCTGCTTTCCAGGAGAGTTCCAGTGTTCTGAACCTAGGGAGTGGCTCCTGCCCCACCCAACAGGAAAAGTAGTCCCAAACAGAAGAGGATCAGGGGTTCAACTGGCAGGTAAGTAAGCAGCATGGTCTGCTGCAGGTAAGTCCACCCAAGCATTATGAGCCCGGCGCTTCTAGCGCTGGGACTGGACATCTTTATGAGCCTGGTGCCACTGGCGCTAGGACAGGGTCCAAAAGGTCCCAATTGGGACTGGCTGGCACTTGGAACCGGGGTTATGGGTCTGCTTCCAAGGGAGTCGGGCAAGTCCTGATCTTTTGGAAGCAGAGATCATGACACATATACAGTATAAAGTCTGCAGTGAGTAGGTGCATTGCTCCTGGGAACAGAAGTCACCTCAAGTGTACGTACTAAAATCAATGTTTCACAAAAGAGGATATGGAGAAAGTGAGTCATTTTGGCAAAGCACACTTCCTGCAGAAATCATTTTCACTTTTGTTTCTACACAATTGAAAAAGCTTAAGTACACCATTGCAGGAGGCATTCTACATGGGCGTACAATGCTGAGGTGGAAAGAACGGCATTGGCTATAGTGGGAGGGTGGACGCCCCTGAAACTTCTGCCATTTCACAGTTACAAGGGTTATCTTGCTGAATGGGAAGGTGGTTTTGGAGAGTTTTAGATATTTCATGACTAACTATATGGAGGTTGGGCCAGGGTGAGACAGGCAAACAGATTTCAATTCCTTAAAAACCTTCTGGATCCACATTATGGTTATGGTATTTTATTGGCACTTTTAGAGTGCAAACTGTCAGCACAAGGTGACACTGTAACATGAACACAACTTTAGCAGGGGATTACGCAGAATGACTAAGGTTTTTAGAATCTGTTAGAAACTATTAGCGTTCTAATGTCATCTTAGCCTAAGAGAAAGTATGTTCTGTATGTTCAAGCTGTCTGCTTCCTTTAAATATGGAGACATTAGCTAACTAAGTAGAAGAAAAATGCAGACCAAAGCCTGACTCTTAAAAGTTGGGTTTGGATGCCTGAAAGGCTGGTCCATCAGAATGGAGCTCCTTTTAAGTAATACAGGGGACCTTGACATTTCTTCTACCCTTTACTGGCAGCGAATGCAAAGCTAATAGTCCTCAGAGATATGGTAAAATTGACCTAGCCTCAGGGCAATGTGTGTTGCAGAATTATGTACACTATATAGATGGTGAGCCCAATACAGGGGATGCCCAGAAAAATGCGGTTTGCATAGCGTAGATGTGATATCAACAATGCACTAATGGTGTTGTCATTAATCTATCTTTCTTATACAATGCACATTTCCAAACAGTGTGTAGTTATCCAGCAATGTTCTCACATTAAATTCCATAATCGCACACAAGAGAAGACAGAAAGGGATGTACATATATCTACCCAATTGTATATGCTTATTCACATTGTGGCTGGTTATAAAAGCAATGTGAAGATGCATAAACCTTGCATCGTGAGGGTGAACCAATGGCGAAGGCTGGAGGAAAGAGCACCATCCTATTGTATTAAAAGAGAATGATAACCACTCACACGAGAATCTCTAACTTGCAGGACCCATGTCCCAATCCTTCACACAGATGCATCAGGCTCGAATCGCTCAGGGCATTACCACTGATGTCCAAGTTGGTGAGGTGTGCGTGCGTTGACAGTACTGAGGAGAGAGCCACAAAGCAGGAACCCGTGAAGGAGTTGTATGACAACCTGTAAGAGAAAAGAAACGGTCTGTATTTATGCCAGCAGTTTTGATCAATCCGTCTGAATGTTTGAATGGAGCATGAACTCTAGCAGAGGTCACTAAATCCAGTCAACATGAGTGTAATCCATATCATGGCTACAGGATATCGCTACTCATTAAATGGCCTTTTGGATGTTATGGACTGCAACCAAGGAGATCGGCAGACCGGTGCAAAATACGGTCAAGATAGAGAGGTAGTTGGAAAACAACAGATTGTCTGTATAGGTAAGGATACAAAATACATCAATTTACTATTTATTACTATTTTTAAAGCACACAAGTGCAAAAAGTGAAGGATGCTAAAAGGCAAGTAAAACTAAATGGTAGATATTACTTACCCAGTAATAGTCTTTCAGTGACTTTTATCCGTTTAGATTCACAGGCTTCACATACGCCGCCATCTAGTGGTTGGTCCAGAGTAGAACTAAGTAACACGGAACAGACTGCAGGTTTTCCTGTCACACTATCCCTATTCTATGTGCACAGGCACTCATGATATCTCAGACACACACTTTAGGTCAAAACAATTATCAATGCAATATACTGTTACATAAGCAAAGGTGAGGGGAAAAGACGTTAGGACAGATCCTTAGCCTATTTAAAACGATAAGGCCCTTCAACTCTTTATACAAGTAGCTTAAGCATTCCATCCCTGCCCTCAGAACAATTGACCAACAATAGTTTTGGGTAAGTACCAAGTGTGTCAGACTCTGAGACAGCTTGGAACATTTATCAGAGTTCTCCCTTAGGATTCAATGGGGCTCAATGCAACAGTCAAGAGTGGTTGGAGAAAATGGGCTTCATTACAAGTCTGCCGCTAAATATCCAGTGATTCTGTGTTGCCGGTGGCACTGTTAATGTCGCCCGTCACGCCAGAGCCACTGGCAAACTACTACCTGTCAGCCACGTGCATTTCGGGATGCCGGAAATGTTGTCACCGGCACCACGGAATCACTGTGAAAATGGCCATAATCCGCCCACACAGTAATTCACAGTGCCGATGCAACTGTCTCCGGCATGTCCATTCTGGAGCAACAGCACCAGAAACAGCAGCAATGGAATTAACGGTACCGGAAACATCATGACCGAAAATAACATGTGTTAGGACAGTTTTTCTGAAGTCCAACTAAGGGCTTAGTAAAACCATTCAACTGAGGCAGTACAAGACTCCACTCTATAAGGCTGTACCACTTGAGTATGGTAGCGTAGACAGAGCAGCCAGGCTGATCGTAGGAGGGTGAGAGGGCTGTAGAATAAGTACCAATGAAATTGTAATACAAATGATCCAAAGAAACACTGAAACACTATGTATGTAAAAATAAAAAAAATATTTTAATACAAGTGGGCCCAGATAAATCTAGGGGTAAATAAGTACTAACAAATTATATGTAATTACAATTATAAAAACTCAACACTATACTTAAAGGTACACAGACCAAAGTATAAACCTTATTTGGAACACCTAACAGTAGTTCTAGGGAAGTTAAAACCTTTTCATACACATTCAGTATAGGTCACATTTATTCTTGGGTAGTAAAAACCAATGGTTACTTTCACAATTACATTCAGTAATGCAAGGGCAGTAACTCTCAGTACAAATCACATAATCAGTCAACTGGACAATATACTTTTTGTGAATAGTGGAACACTTATTCCAGGTACAGTAAAAACCTATAACTACTTTTGTGAAAACACACAGTTATACTAGGTGAGTAAAACCCAAGGATATAATATTGAATTACAGGTTCTTTTGAGATCAGTGAAACACAGATTGTGGTCAGCATTAACTTGTGTAACTTATTTTTGGATGGCACACAGCTAACTCAAGGTAAGTAAAACCCATATACTTTTTTAATCTCAAAATGGAGTCCAGGTTAGATCTTTCCCAGCTATACAAGGAACTTATGTAGGACCTATAAGGGACAGTTAGAACCCACCCAACAGTACAGGGAAAGCAAACCCTAAGGTTACACTTTACTGGGTGACAAAGTTATTCTAGGTAGGCAGCAACCTAATACAGACTTATCTTGGACAGGCTAGCAGCAAGTCAGTGGAAGCAAGACCAAGTTGGGGGGCACTCATACAATTATTCTCAAATGACTAATCTGGTGATACCAACAGTTGGAGGACACTCATACAATTACCCTGCAGGAATAATCTGCTGAAACCAACACATTACTTTCAGGAAGAGGCACAACCTAATCAGGAGAGTAATATACCATCACATCTACTTTCTATTAGAATGGAAAAACCGTTTCTAAGGAAGAAAAGATGCTGACCATACTTTTGAGAATAGTGCATCACACATGCAAGATCAGTAAGAACTTTTGTAACTGTTCACTCTTAGAGTTAGAGTTACCAACCAACTCTTTTTCAAGTAAGTAACTTTTAAACACTTATTTTCTTTTCGAGGCAAAAGGTCCAATCCCTTAAAAGTCTTTCCCTTATTCTTGGAGCATGAGTGTTCTCAGTGGCAGAAGGGGGGTGGGTCACTCAGAACTAGAGACCAACAGATAGTGTCAGAATAGGTTCATTAGCAGCAAAAGTCAGAGTTCCTTAGGAAAACTGGGCAAACAGGTGAGTACTTTACTTTTAGGATTAGAAGAGGGTCCAGGGGCCTCGCAGAACAAACTCTAGCAGGATTCTAGCAGTGGGAATGGGTGCACTGGATGAGAGGCCTCCCCAACACACCTAACAACCCACAGCTACACAGAAATCCTAAGAGACTTAAGGTAAGTACATACCAAAGCCAGCACAGTATCTCAGCATTGAAGAAGATTTTGCAGCAGGAGGAATTCAGGATCTGCAGCCAAAACCCCGGTCGGTGGATTCCTTGTGGTGACTGAAAACAGGACCTTGGAAGGGACTTTGCAGCAAGGATCAATGAAGAAGGCTCTAGGCCAGGTTTTCCTGGCGGCTCAATGTGTTCTGCAGATTTGGCACCTTTTCAAGGAGCACAGAAGACAGAAAACCGTGCTTGAATTCTCATTGTTACAAAGGTCCAGCACTCTGTTGAGGGGACAGGTGGGAGAACATCCTCAATGATGCCTTGGGAGGAGAAATGCAGCAGCGTGCTGCACATGGACGGGATAGAAAGTGTCGGAGCTGCAGAGGCTGGAGCTGGGACACCTGTCAAGGGCGGTGAGTACATAATGCCCCAAATATAATAACCACACCCGACAGCCATACTGCCCCCATGCCACTGGGGTGTGGGTGCCAAACACGCAGCACAGTTCCACTGCATGAAACCACGTTGCCACTAGAACAGCACCTGCCCCTGTGGGATGTCAGCCACAGGAAAACCTACGTCCACCTTCCAAGTGGAGGCACAGAGGAAACAATGGCCATTGGGACACAGAGGCAACGGCTGCAATTGTGGCAGTGCCACTGTTTATACCATGCCTGCAGGTGCTGGTGCCCCCGGAAGGTCAGAGCAGCCGGGAGTGTGGCGGCCTGCAAAGGGCGCTGGAACGATGCCGCCAGCACCCTCATATACCCTCACTGTGCCTCGTACGGCAGCCCTGTACTGCCTCCCATGGAAATGCACACCACACCTAACCCATACATGAGTTACCCCCCCACCCGCTGTGCCACCGCCAGGATCAATGTGCACTGAACAGACACCCACAGACATGCATGCACTGAAGGTGCCCTGAAATACCAAAGCTGGACAAGCGGAGACGCCCAGCTGCCATACACACATGGCCAAGTGCGATGTCATCCTACTCAGTCCACAACAACACCCCCCATCTTTGCTGGGACACATGGACTAACTCAATTGATTGATCAGCCCAACACAAACCTCTCCCCTGCCCACCCTGCTATCCCCACCGTACCACAACACTGATCTCTCACTTCCACAGTCCCCACTTCCAAAATCCCACCCTGCCCCAGTGCCACCTCCCCTCCCAAACATGTCCAATCCTGTGCCAACCAAGTCACATGTCCTGTCTCCCATCCCTGCCCAAATCCCACCCACAGACCAAGCCACCTCACTGTCTCATCTGCACACTGCGACATACCCACTCCCTGTAGGCACACTCCCACACATCCGAAACGACACCCAATGCACTGTTGCTGGCATTCATCCAGGTCTTTGGACATGGAACTGTGCCAGAAATCCCTGGTGGACACTGCACAGGCAGCCTGTGCTGCCAAGTGAAATTGCATGACCCCCAGATACAAATGCAAGGCCATCTGGTACCACGTACAGCATGTGTGCCTACCGTGCCTCAGCATCCACAACAAAACAATGGCAGCCCTCACCAGCACCTACACATGACCACCCTCCCATGCAATGGCGATAACATGGACCATCCAGACCCCCGCTAGACCAATCACAAACCCAACATGCACCACCAGCTCCCCCATTCTGGCCAGAACTGCGTGGCACTGTGCCCTGCTAATGCTACGTCACCACGCCAGAAGACCAACTACAACGTATTGCATGAACCAACATACACCAACTTGCCGCTGACGCCCTGTAACACATGCATGAGCGCACCATGCCATTTCCCACAGCATGACCCCCAAAAACCATGCCACACTATGTCCATTTTGCATGTATCAAGGAAATGGGATGCCACTGAGGTGTCTAACGTCCTGCCTTTCTTCCACCCTCATCTGACAGCGATGTTGCTGGTTAAGGCACTTCTAGAGGGCAACTCCATCCAGCACCACCACCTGGGACACAACAGCACCACACACGCAAGCCACAAACCCAGAAAAAAAGTGTCCAAGCACCCACTCCTGCACCAGCTCAAACTGCAGATGCACAGTCTGCAGCCACTGAAACTGCACCAGCCCAAACTGCGGAGGCACGGCCTGCAGCCACTGAAACTGCGCCAGCCCAAACTGCGGAGGCACGGCCTGCAGCCACTGAAACTGCGCCAGCCCAAATTGCAGAGGCACGGCATGCAGCCACTGACATAGCTCTATCTGCCGCAAGGGTGCCAGCAATAGGACAGCCATTTCCCCCCACATCAGCATACATCATATGTACCTGCCTCCAGTGAAGAGGACGTTGCACAGGATGCTCAGGACTCAACGGAGGGCACCTCAGATCACACCCCATACCAGCGGGCAAGCTTCAGCCCCTCCGACATCCACAGCCCTCCACGCCTACCCTTCCCCAGTGTCAGGGACATGGACAGCCGTCTCTGTCGAATGGAAGAACGACATGAACACATGGCAAGCCTCGTGGTTTATAGTCATTTGTTCAACAGTCATAGTGTCGAAATACAAAAGTTTCGACACAAAAGGATTGGAAAAACAAATTTCGAATGTGTTTTTTTTTTGTGGGGTTCCCCCCTAGCCCCTGTTTTTTGGGGAAAAACCACTAATTTAATTATACGAACCAAAAAAAAACATTTACATTAAAAAAAATGCATTCTAATTTTTTTTTTCGATCATTTTGTTTCGAAATTATTGTATTTTGAAACTATGTTTTCGAAACTTTGACAGGACACCAAGCCTCGTGCAGCAGCACCTGGAGGAGGCCCGTCTGATGCTGGAGGAGGCCGCTTTTCTGAGTGCTAAGGCACAGCTCATTAGGGAGAGTGTTCAAGCCAGGGGCGCCCTAGTGCACTTGCCCTGGGACGGGGTACCTCTGCCATGGTTCTCCTTGCTCGGATGGTCCGTGAGGGGAATGGGGCCTTTTCAGCCATGGTGGGTCCCAGGGGTGTTGCTAGGTCTGGAAAAGACCTGGGGCTACTCTGATGTTGGAACTGTCAGGACTGGGGGCTAGCTAGCCTTTTGGCTGTAGCTCCTGAGATTCTATCCGGGGCTACAACCAAAAGACCAGGGGCTATAGCCCCCTTAGCCCCCCCCCCTAGCAACGCCTCTGGTGGGTCCCCATCTCTGTGCCTGCAGGCGGTCCTGGATTAGAATGCCATTGACATACACCCTCAGCAGCACCCCGCCCACAGGGTCACTGCAGAGCAGCCAGAGGCACAGGTCCCTGCACCTGTTGGGGGCACTGTAAGGGGGCAAGGCTGCAACGAAGAGACAAAGGAAGTGAGCAGGGCTGACACAGTCACGCAGTGGCATTGGGAGTCTGTTGGTGGTGGTATACCCTTGCCGTTTTGCTGGGGAGTGACTGGGTTGGGGGTTGTTTGTGAGGTGGTGGGAGTTGCATGGGTAGTTGGTTGTTGGGGGGGTTGGTGGGAGTTTGCATGGGAAGGGTGGTGGTTTGGGGTGTTTTTGGATTGTGTTTGTCGGGCCACATGTTTCATTTCCATTTCCATTTTTCAATACACATGGTATCAAGACTGAGCATTTCATTTGTGCGGGTGCAGGTGCTGTGTGCTCAGAAATAACCAGAAATTAGTTAATAGCGGGCTGCACATCCGTCCGTGTGGTTCATTTGATGGTGTGCATGTGTGAAGGAGCTCTGTCATCACTCTCATGTATATCATCTGCTGGGGGCATATCCGCGGGCAGGGGAATGTATGTAACATGCTTCCAACTTGTACTGCACTGTACATCAAGGCACCACCAGAGCGGTGCAGGCAACGGAAATGGGCCTTCAAAATGCCAGTGTCGTGGTGGTCCTGTGGATGCCTCACCGGGGTCAACAGCCATGGCAGCAATGGATATCCACACCTGCATGGAAATGGACACAGTGATGGACACAGTACGTTGGACACAGTACGTTGGAGTGTTTCAATGGTGCATATAGATGTATGGCACATGCACTTGTGTCGGTGCACTTGATGGATGTGTGACACCTTGTTTGTCCCAGTGAGCGGCAATGCTGGTCAGGACGTGTGTAGGCCTGGTATACTGAGATGGGTTTTGTGCTTGGGGAATGGTGTGGTCGTGCTGTGCTTTGTGCCTTCGGTGTGATGCATTGTGGATCCTGTAATGCATTACATGTGCCTGTCCATTAGTGCCCAGTTTGTGCTGTTGTGCCCCTCAACACACCCAGGTAGTACATGCCTGTTGTGGTCAGTCACTCAAGCATGGAAGTGGGCCACTGGCTTTGCTTGCTACCGGTGTGACATGCACTCCTGACAGTTTACCCCCATCCCCCATTCACTGAACATGTTGATGTTACTGTTTATTCACCCAAGAGCCAAGTCCGCGGTCCAGCATAACATGTCATGTACCTGGGCAACGTGCTGTTCCACAAGACCATTAAGTTATGAGTGGAGCCAACAAATAAACAAACAAACAAAACAAACAGGAAACCTGGCACAGCAATGTGTAATGGTCATGTCTGCGTCACATACCACCTGCACATTCAGGGAGTGGTAGATTTTGTGGTTGCGGTATACCTACTCTATGGGCATGCCTTGCCACTAGCTCCACATGTGTGCAATCGAGGGATCAAATGTTTTTGGACAGGCCACCAAGGGCATAGAACTGGACTTTTGTGGCATTGATCTGGGCTTGCGTAGTTGGCAGGGCACTGTGCTCTGACACATGGTGGAGGAGGGCATCGAGAACCTGACCCAGCACTTTAGAAAACTGAGGGTGAAACGCAGTTTCCTAATCTGTGGGCGTGGGGGGGCAAAAGAGGTTTCAGAGGCAAAGGGAGTGCAATTAGATATACATGCATTGGAACTATGTCATTGACTATCCTATCACATACCATACCGGGTTTGCACACCCTGACACAACGGGAAAAATTGGAAGCACAAATAAGGAGGGGACAGCAGACTCTATACTGTTGCAGGAGACACACATCAGTAGGGGAGATAGATCAAGACTACTCATACACCAGTTCCCTCAATAATACCAGGCAAATGCAAAAATGAAAATCGACGGGGTCCTGATAGGCCTTAGAAATACACTGCGAGCCAAGGTGCTCCACACAAAGATAGACCCAAACGGTAGACATATTTTCAGCAAAATACTTTTAGGAAGCAGAGTCCTAACCATAGGAACAATATATCCCCCTAACTCTGGTCAAGAAGTATTCATTTGCAGGGTCATGGGGAAGGTGGAAGGTTTCGTGTGGAGGAGATAATCTTGAAAGGGGTCTTTAGTCTTGCTTGGCATCCAGTGAGGGATAGGAGCGGCAAGGCGAATACCACAAGCCAAGGACTGTCGAATACACTAAGGGAAAGGTTTACAGATATAGCGCTGAAAGACTGGAGAGTAAAAAAAGGGAGCGAGGTGGGTTACACGTTCTCCCGCATACACTGTACATTCTCCAGGATTATGTCTGGGAATCCCCCAGTGTGCTGGGGTCGCTAATTGACACAGAGGTGGACCCGAACTCTCTTCAGATCATGACACCATGAAAAGTAAGCTAAAAGGAGGGGAAAAGGGGCACCCCGCTTTGGTCATGGAGGATGCCTAGAGAAATATTACATGACATGGTTGCACAAATCACGAATATTTCAAAATAAACAACACACTTGACACATCGCTGGACAATATATGGGATGTCTTTAAAGCGGTACTCAGGGGGGAAATAATCTCACTCAAAGTCCAAAGGTCTAAAGAGAAAGAAAGGATATAGAGGCCCAATTGTCAGATGCCCAAAGAGAACTAACAGCAAATAAAAACTGAAAATTACAAAAAGGTAAAAGACCTCAATAGACAGAACTGCTTCGGACAAGCAGGGTGGATACTACATTCGGCAAACAAGGCAGACAAACTGTTAGCAAGATAACAAACAAACTGCTAAGTGCTACATGGACGGCGTAGTTGCAATAGAGACATCATAAATTCCTTCTTGGGTTCTACAAACAGCTGTATTCTTCAGAGCGCCCTGATGAACATAAAATATGGGACTACCTGGATAAACTACAGTTGCCAAAGGTGACCTCGGAAGATAGGGAAATCCTGGACGGGGAAATAACAGAGGAGGAGGAGGGGGAATGTATGATTAAGCAACTCCCGATCAATAAAGCGCTGGGCCCGGACGGATATCCGGCAGTGTTTTCTAAAAAAGTTCTGTAAAGATCTCACTCCGTTCTTAACAAAACTGTGCCACTTGTTCCGGCATCATGAGCGTATAACATTCTCAATCTCGAAGGCAAAAGTGATTCTCTCCGGGAAGTCAAACAAAGATCTAACGAATTGCAGCTCTTATCGGCCCATAGCCTTATTAAATTACAGATGCCAAAATATATGCGGGATCTTGGCGGCCAGACTGAAACCTATACTTCCATACGTGATAGGTCAAGATCCGTCAGGTTTTATTTCATGGAGACATACCTGGGACAATATAGGGTCATACACGTCATAGAAAAAATGGAAATCAAACAGACCCCAGCGACACTTATATAGTTAGACGCCGATAAAGGCCTTTGGTATAGTAGAATGGCTCTATCTCTTTGAAGCAATCTCACACATTGGATTTGGGCGCAAGTTTATACAAAAGGCTAGAAGTAAACTACAAGGACCCCTCAATACAAATATCCATCAACGTACAATTATCGAACACTATATAAATAGAGCGGGGGGACAAGGCGGGGGACAAGGCAGGGGTGCCCTTTATCTCCCCTCCTATATGCAATCAATCTAGAACTAGAACTAGATTAGACAAGATCATAATATAAAAGGTATTCTGTTTGGAGGGGAGTGTCATAAAACAGCTGCACATGCAGACGACATGCTGCTGACATTAGTGGATCCTGAAACGTCAATTCCAGCATTGGTAGCATTATTTTTGGGATGAAAATAAATATGACTACGTCGGAACTGATGGGACTGGGCCTATCGAAAGAGCAATATACTGCTTTATACAATTACTCCCCTTTTAGAATTACGGGTGGTAGTCTTACATACCTAGGTGTACAATTAACCAACAGAGTCACACTTCTATATAAAGCACATTTTCCAGATCTAATAAAGAAAGCACAAGAACATTTCTCAAGATGGACTCCTCTCCAAATATCTTGGCTGGGACGTATAACAACGGTAAAGATGGTGACACTTCCCAGACTACTATACAAGTTTCAATCCTCCCAATCGGAGTCCCGCAGAAATCTTTAAAACATTGAATTCGCTTATTTCTAAATTTGTTTGGCTAAAAAAACATCCCAGAGCCTCCCGAGACTTACTATTGACTCCTAGGCAAAGAGGGGGGTTGGGACCACCTAATATACACAGATACTAAGAAGGGGCCCAGTTGAGAGTGGTGCAGGAATGGTAAAAAAAAATAGGGAAAAGGTGTAGGCCCGCATGGATAGGGCAGTGGCTGGCGGATCATTAGCAGGGCTATTGTGTTTACCAGGGAAGGATAGGCCCCAGAGCGCAAGACGCAGCACTGTATAATGGACAATGCGCAACATATGGGATAGGTGGTTAACAAAATGGCTATTTATCGACACATACCTCCACCTTCACGCCCTTGTTTGGGAATCCAAACTTCTCTCCAGGGATGGAAATGGGTCAATGCAGACAATGGCGGGAGCAGGGGTGCATGATGATAGCAGACATGGTGTGGGATGGGGAGATAGCAATGTTCAAATAATGTAAGGTACACATGAGATTCAAACAATCTGATAGATTCAAATACACACAGATAAGACACTGGCTAAGCCAACCAGAGATACGCAAAGCAGCAATAAGGTGACTGACAAGGTTTCAAACATATATAAGTACACACTCAGGGGATAAACAATTAGTTTCAAATACATACGTGTTATTACAGGAAGGCACAGCCCATAAGATCTGGCCATATCAGGAGGCATGGGAGGGAACAATAGGGGAAGCAATTCCACAGGAGCTATGGGAGGGCGTATGGAGGAATGCCCCGAAGCTGACCAGATCTATATAATTATGAGAGGCATGGTATAAAATGATCCACGGAAACTACATAGAATGTTAAAGACAGTCTCCAAGGAATGCTGGAGGGGAAGGGAACTGGAGACATATATGGTGGGACTGCCTCATGTTTAAGAAGTTCTGGGAGGATATTTTGGGTCAGATAAGCTGCCTGATACCTGAACTGCATACCCTCTCAGTGGGAGAAAGCATATGTGGTCTGTTAGTCCCAGTAGAGCCCTCAATGTCGAAACCTCTAAAGAGAGAATGGATGTCGATGTTAATAGCAGCATGCTGGTGATAGCCAAAAACTGGAAACAAACTGATCCACCCACAGTGATAAACTGGCTACACAAACTTTGGGACATAGTGGCAATGGAGTGGATCCCTTACAGCATACAAGGAGAAGCAGAGAATTTTAGGAGTGATTGGGCAGAAGTGCTAGAACATTTGAAGCGTGATTATATGCTACAATGGTGCCCACAAAACATTAAAATATTAGAGTTAAATTGACTTGTATGAACATCAATGCCTCAGAGGTGCACGTGAACGTCTATGACTGCTGGAATTCTTTTGCAAGGACACTGGCAGTAAATTAGATGTTATGTTATATTTAAGAAATGCCAATACAAGAAATACATTTTTAAAGAGTGCAGTCCATGCAGCCAAACGGTGCAAAGAGCCTATCGTGCGGGGGCCCCACTTTCTATGATAGGATCCTAGATATGCCTCATGGTACCTTTTTCCGGGCAATCCACCCAACGCCCATCCAAGGAAGTAGTATTTCCCGCTCCTTCTCTTCATTCGCCCAGCCTTGTGCTTTCTCTAACGTTTTCATGTACCCATGCTCCTCGGGCCTCGTATCTGTAGAGACTGTGAATTGGGCACGCTGGGAGCTGGTGGCTGTTTGAGTTGTCTCCAACCCTCAGTATGCTAACCACATGCAACTATTTCCATGTGTCATCAGAGGAGGACAACCACTTCCTGGGCCGTTGACGCTCTGTCATTGAGGCCTGGCTGTATTTAGGCTATCTTAAATTTACCAACTCCATGGCAGAACCTTTGCTCTTTGGTCCTGAGAAATTATCAAGTCAAGTACAATCCTAATGATCATATTTTTCTTTTGGTAGAATCGTTCCAACTCTGGCCAAGTCTAGAAATCGCTGGGGTTTCTTTTGGACATCATTTGGATTCTGTATGGAAAAAAGGCGCATCTGGCTCAATACCAAACACTTCCTCGCCGGGTCCAACCATTTCTTCTTCGGAACTCTTTTTGCTCGGTTGTCCAGGGGCTTTTATTGCTTGACAGTGAGTGGGCGTAATGGTTTTCTGGTAAGAGTTTCAAAAGCTGCTTTTAGGCTGCTGAAATCTGTCTTCAAGGCTGCGGCTTAGCTTGATTTGAAGGCGTGACTCTGATTTTGGCCTCCTTTTTACTGACTTCTTAAAGCTTTGCTGCTTGGTATACGAGGCAGTGCACCCACTGCCTAACTTGTATTCAGCCATTACATCATGTGTACTAAGTTTGAGCTTTAAAAAACTGGGGCTGGATTCCAAAATGGCGGCCGGGCCGCTCCTAACAAGCACTACAATCAAGCTTTCCTGATGCTTCACAGCCCCGCAACAACAAAAAAAACAATGCACTTCGAGAGTAGGAGTGAGGAGCAGCCATACCGCACCTGTCCCCCGTAAGGAGAAGCAAACAAAGTGGGAGGAACTTCTGCATACCGTGGGCAGGGCCTCACAGCTGAAGCAGCCACGGTACATGTGCCATACACCCTAAACGAGACCTCAATTGCACAGGGAGAAGCCAAAACCACAGCGGAGACCGCAGCTTGCCCCGAACACGACATCTACGTTGCACCGCCCGACCCGCTGTGGGGAGGCGCACTACAGCAGCAGACACCATCCTGAGGTGGTGCCGTGGAAAGCATTACTGCCCACACCAGGGACCCAGCAATGGTCAGATCACAGCACAAGAACCGAGCATCCAGCGTAAGGAGCAGAGGAGGGCATGCAACCAGGGTCGGATCGAGCCGTCGGCCAATCGGCCCGTGGCCGATACAAAATCATGGAGGAGACCTGGGGGCTGGTTCCTGAAGCCCACGCTGGGCCGGTCTCCGGCCCAGGTATGGGCTTCACTGTCCCTTCACACTTCAGGAACCGGCCCCCAGGGCCTCCGCCTCGCCGCCTGACAGACGCAAGTTGCAAAGGATCTGTAAGTACGTAACTTACAGATCCTTTGCAATTGCAGCCCCATCGCCGCCGGCCCGCTGCAGATGCAGAGAAAGGTAACACTGGAGTGTTACCTTTCTTTGATAAATGCGGCGGGCCGGCGGCCAACTGCCGTGGCCCGAGACACCATGGCGCCAGCAGCAGTCAGTGTTTCAAAACACTGGAGGAGGGAGCGATAGGGTTGGGCGGGGCCAGGGCTGCCTCAGCCCAGCCTGCTCCCTCCCAGTGATTTGTTACAGACTCTGCTCTCTGCCTGCAGCAGTGAGCTGCTTTCATCGGCAGCGTGGGCCAGGACTTCTGTGTCTAAATACAGCTCAGAAGGTTAGGTAAGTTGCTGCAATGTTTCATGTTTAGACCTTCCTGTATAAAGCCTATGGCTTTTTTCAAATGCCTAATGCAAAATGGGTTGTATTAAAATGTGTTGTTTCGAGATGGGCATGGGTATGGCTCTTCGCTCCTCTCTGTGTAGGAATGTCTGCTCCCTTGGCGAACATCAAAGGTTGGCACCTGTGTTGCTGAACGCCATGTCGATGCACCGTGCATGTTTTAAAAAAATATTATGTTGACAATGACCATTTAGTGTCAGCCTCGTTCTGCATAACTGGTGTCGGTGTTAATGATCATCATGGTTCACATAAAAGTGCTGCTGCTGGACGAGGCAGGCTGGGTGGTACAACGCCTCTCTAGAGGCCCTTGTCGGGCATGTGATTTGTAAAGGGCCTGGTCACCGGGTTGAGAATTAAGTTTAGCTTTGTGGCGGCAGGAGGGGCGGCATTCCAACAGCTTTCCTCTGCTTGCCACAAGTTTGTGAATTAAATGGGCAGAGAATAACAACGTGTGTACTTTTAGAACTCACTGGGAAGCAGCTTGCCTAACTATGGCCATGCATGAAAGGAGGCGTCAAGGTGCCAAAACTGAAACTTTTCGCTGCCCTTCTGTCATTGGGCTATTTCGTTGATGTAGGCGTGCCAGGAAAGAGACCATGCAAGCCTTTATCAAAGCGTAGCTTTAATATCTGGGAGTGCATTATTGCTACCCTGGAAAGGCCTTGTTTCGGTAGAGCAGTGTGTGTGTGAGACACGTCTTGGCATTCCCAGGCTGAGGCTGGATGGACTTTAATCGTGATGTGTCCAGCATCACAGATTGAGCTGAACAAGTGGGCACCCGTGGGTGCATGGTCTTCCCCTCCACGGTCCACGCCCACCTGCAGGTACCATAACCATCACTTGAGCTATTAGGGTGGATGAAAGCCTGTGCTTCTATGTCTTAGTCTACCCCACTCTGGCCACTACATTGGATTACCTTGCCAAATTTCACAGCAGATTTTATTTCTCTGCTTTTGTCTGTAAAGCTACGTTTAAACCGTTTGCCATCACAGCCTCATCATTTAGTACCGTTCCTACTTGAAGTGCATGCTTTTCACATCCTTGTAGTTGTGGCCATTTGCTTGATGTACAGAATAATTACAAAATAATTGCTATACAGAATAATTGCTCATTTTACTATAGCCGATATGATAGCTCAGTGGGCTGAGCGCTCGCTGCTGCGACGAGTGTGTGATCCGCAGGTTGCAGCTTCGAACCATCTCAGACTTTCATCCTTCTGAGGTCGATAAATGAGTACCAACACAGCTTGGGTGATATTGTATGCATATTTGTTCTATAAAAAAAGAGCTTAACTTAAGTCCTATACAACAAGATATTATCATTTGACCCTGGACGTCTGCTTGCATTCACAGTAATTTGCCAATATGTATCTATACACACAGATATTAATGATACATATGGTGATCCATTCTTGTATGAAATGTATATCACATTAGTGAAATCACAACCATATTTTTTGTAGTGTACTTTGTTCAGGCCTGCGCCTCAGAGCTGTGGACCCTGTCACAGAACTGTATGCAAAGTTATGTTATTTTATGAGTTGTGTTGTAATGTAACAGACACATGACCCCTCCATAAGTAGCATTTTGAATTGACACGATTCACAGTAGATGGTTTGAGGGCTACTTTTTAAGAGGCATAGGTTGGGCCTCTTTTTTGAGGCGAGGTGTGGGCCACTTTTTTGAGGCGAGGGGTGGGCCAGTTTTATTTGGGTGTTAATGTTAAAGAACATTTGTACCGCGCACTATCACCACCGAAGTGGTCCACTGTCGCTCTGGCGGCTCTGAAAAGGGAAGGGAGAGGGGTAGTGGGAAGGAGCTGGAAAAGTGCAAGAGAGCAATGATGTGCTGTTGGAGGCCTCAGCCCGGTGGGTCCGTTGGCTGGGCCTGGGGTGTTTTGCGGCCGGTAGTCGTCGTGTACTGGTGTATGAGTCTATGTGTGTTTTTGTTTTCTTGTTGCCATGTAGTGAAGTTTGTGCGGTTTGTTGTGCTGTAGGTTTGTGGTTGTGTTTGGTTTGGAGTTTGAGAGATGTATGCAGAGGGGGAAATTGTTAGTGCAGTTGATTAGTTGGCATCTCTATCCTGACTTGAGATGGTGGGCTTCTGTATTCTCCCCAGATGGGTTTCGGTAGCACCCCTATGCATCTGTCTTGATCTGAGTCCATCCAGCATTCAAGGTCCCTTTTACATCTAGCCCCCTCTTCCCCCAGCCTGCCTCGTAGCACTACCTATGTTCCCTTCCCACTCATACAGCCATTGCACCTGCCTACGCCTACGTATCCTGACAATTCCAACCACTGTGGTACCTGGTGGGAACTAAGGGGCGAATGTGTATGTTGGGTGGGATTAGGTAGGGTTTGTTGAGTCCGTCTCTGTGGGTGTCGCTGGTGTTACACTCTACCCGGTGAGACTCGTCCGGGTGCCGTGGGAGCTTCCCAGTGGGTTCTGGGAGCTGTCCTTGTCTGGTTTAGTCTAGTCATCCTTTTTCCTTTCTGTTTCCGTTTTCAGTTTGAGTCTGTGGTGTTGAATAGCCAGGTTTTTAGTAATTTCCTAAATTTTAGGTGATCTTTGGTGTTTCTTATTTCTTTTGGGATGTTGTTCCAGGTTTTTGCAGCTAAGTGGTAGAAGGAGGTGCCTCCAAATTTTTTCTTGAGGTATGGTTTTGGTTCCAGGCGGATTTCGTTGCATGACCTGAGGAATCTAGTAGGCTTGCAGATTGTTATTTTCTTTTGTAGGAATTCTGCTCCTTGTCCGCCGATTGCCCTGTGCACATTGTTTTGAAGGTGATGCAATGTTTTATTGGGAGCCAGTGTAGTGTTTTTAGGGCAGGAGTGATGTGTTCGCTTCTTGATAGTTTGAGGAGTAGTCTTGCAGCTGTATTTTGGATGCGTTGTAGTTTCTTCAGGAGGTATTCTGGTATTCCGAGGTAGAGGCTGTTTGCATAGTCGACTTTTGACATGATGAGGGCGACGATAGTGAGCGTTTTGTGTGTGAAGGAGAGGAAAGGTAGGATTCTTCTTGCCGTGTGGAGGAGGAAAAACATTTCTTGACAGTTGCATTTATTTGTGGTTCTAAGGTTAGGGAGTTGTCCATCAGGACCCCCAGATTTTTTACTACCTTAGATGGTGATGGTGCGGTTCCCATTTCCGTTGGCCACGGGATGGTGGTTTCGTTTTCTTTGGTTTTTGGATATGATCATGATTTCTGTCTTTCCTGGGTTGATTTTCAGGTTGCTGGCAGTCATCCAGTTGAAGACTTCTTTTAGACATTTGATTAGGGTTGCGTGATCGGCTTGGGTGTCTTTGATTGTGTAGATGATTTGTGTATCGTCGGCGTAGGTGTAGCATGTGATGTCGTATTTTTTGAAGATTCTGATAACCGGTGTCTGGTAGATGTTGAAGTACAGTGGTGATAGTGAGGATCCTTGTGGCACTCCGCAGTCGTTAACTCTTAAGTGGATTTGAAGGGTCTGATCCAAACGGTTTCTGTACTGCCCGCTAGGATTGACTTAGTCCAGAGTAGTGCTGTGTCACGCACCCCGAACAACAGTGCATTGTCACTGTCCCCTACCAATTGTCAATTCACGAACCCCTTTTTTTCTGTTGTTGCTTACTTTGTCTAATTGTGTTGTTTTATACTGAAGTATATGAATCACCATAACAAACTATGTATTTTGATTGAGTTTGCGTTACTTACACGACTGTTGTGTCAAACTATGTGACCCCATGTGTTTGTAAATATATCCTATAAGCCTGTACGGTTGGTTTCATTAAACCGTGTGATGTTATGTTGTTTGGAGAACTGTTCACTCTATGTTGATTTTTACAACTGCATAGATAAACAAACTATTATTTTCTCCAAACAACAAAAAAGTGAGTTTCTTTCTTTTTCTCCTTTAATGCAGAGGGTAATAAGGGGTGAAACAGTGTGTTTTCATTAGAGCACTCTTCTTTGTACCTATTCAATTGTAATTTTTGTCTTAAAGTAACCCTCCTGGGTAGAATAGGTCCATAACCAGGAGCCCATTTTTTGAATCTGTGTCAGTTATGCCTATGTCTTCTAGTCTTTTGGTTAGCGTGGCATGACTGTGTCAAAGGCTGCGGAGAGGTCGAGTAGGATAAGGGCTGAGGTTATGTTTGAGTCTGCGTTAGTTTTTAGGTCGTCCCAGATGGATAGTAGTGCTGTTTCCGTTCCTCTTGCAGGTCTGAAAACGACTTGAGCTTAGGTCTAGCAGGTGATGTTTTTCTAAGTGTTCTTGGGTTCATTTATACACATAGGTTTCCAGGAGTTTTGCCAAGTAGGGTATGTTGGAGATCGGCCTGTAGTTGGAAAGGTGTTCTACGTCGCCATTTGTGTTTTTCAGAAGTGGTTTGATATATGCTGATTTGAAGATCCTTGGCACATTTCCTGTTGCTGGTAATTGGTTCAAAAGGTTTCTATAGTATTCTGCTGGTGTTCCTTGAGCGAGGATTGATTTGTAGATGTCCAGGGGACAGGGATCCATGGGTGATCCAGCTTTCTTGCTGTGTTTTACCAGCATTGCGAATGCCTCTGCTGATATTTCAGGAAAGTTTTTGAGTTTGTGCGGAGGTTCTACGATAAGATCGCTCGGCAGTGTGTTGTGGTCGGTTGGTATGTTCTGTATGGTTTGTCGGATGTCATTGATTTTTTTTCTTGAAGTGGTCTGCCAGGTCGTTGCACAGCCTGGTGGGTTTCTCATCTCTTTGATTATGTTAAACATTTCTTTTCGAGTGTTGGTGGCATTGGTCCTTCTTGTATGCGCGGATTTGTCTCTGGTACATTGTTCTTTTGTCTGGGTTGTATTCTTTCCTCCATTCCAGTTCAATCTTTTTGTTTTCCTTTTTCATGGTGCTTAATAGTAGAGTGAACCTTTTTGCCATTGCTCTTTTTTTTCATGGTGAAAGGTTTTTCTGGGGCGATCTTGTCGATTGTGTCTGTAATACATTTGTGTAGCAGTTCCGCTTTCTCGTCTAGGTTAGCCAGCTTTAACTCTGTAGTTGAGGGTTTGGTTAACTCCAGTTGCTCGAATAGGTTGCTTTCTTTGACGTGTTTCCAGTTTCTTTTTGTGGTGGTGTGAGTTTGGGAGGTTGGATGTGGACTTGAGTAGGCAGAGTGATCACAAATGGAATAATGAGATGGTCACTCCACAGTATTTGTATCGGTGGTGCCTTGGTGATGAGTTTAATTTTGGCGAAAATTGCGTCAAGGGTGTGTCCTGCCGAGTGTGTTGCCCCTTTGACTAGTTGTCGTAATTTCATGGTTTTGAGTTGTTCGATCAGTGAGTTTTGGGAGTTGGCGTGACTGTCTTCAAACCAGATGTTGAAGTCCCCCAGGATGATTAGGTGTTCGTGGTTGATGGCTATGTTGGTGATGGCTTCAATTAAGTTGTCGACGAAGGTTGCATCATATGTTGGTGGTCTGTGCACCAGGATGAATGTGATGTTGGTTTTTGGGCTTGCTGTTAGGTGTGTTACCATGGTTTTGCAGTTGAGGATGTTGAGCGGTTCGTCTGTTTTTATTTTCAGGTATCCTTTGAACGCAACGCGATTCCCGTGATTCCTCCTCCTTTTTTGTTTTTCCTGTTTATTTGGAGGCATTTGAAGTTGCTTGGAAGGCAACCCTGGAGTGTAATTTTGTAGTTGTCGTCCAGCCATGTTTCTGTGATGAACAGGATGTCAATGCTGCTGTCATCGAGTAGATCGACGATCTCTGTTGAGTGTTTGGACATGGATCTGGCGTTTATAAGATTGCAGTGGAGTTTGGGGGTGTTGTTTGGTTTGGACTTTCTTGTTGAGGTCGTCTTTTGATCGGTGTTGGGGTTTCCTTCCTGTTTGATCTCTTGTTGAGGTGTAGGTTTTGGGGTATAAGCGTCTTTGAAGAGTTCTTCTAGGTTCTGTCTTGGGTTCTTGTTTTCATCGGGTTCGTCTTCCATGAGCTGTGGTTTTCGATTGGAAGTTCTTCTTGCTTTGGTGATGTAAGGTGTTATCGCATCGGTCGTGTGTTTGTTGTTTCTTGTATTGTTCGTTCTTCTTCTACGCGTTTGTGCTGGGTAGTTTGATGTTGCTGCTTCTAGTGTTGGGCTGGTTTGTACTGGTGACCACTTGTCAGCGAGGTAAGGAGGTAAGTAGAGGGATTTTCCTCTTTTCTCAGTGATGGTTCGATTCTTGTTCTTGACTGCAGGGTTGTGTTCTGTAGTTGTGGTTCTTTGTTGCTATTCCGGAGTGTTTGTTCTTTCTTCTCTTTTTCCTTCCCTTGGAATGGGTCATTTGCGCGGCATTATAAGATAGAGAGTTGTTTAGTCTTTGTTTGTTGATGTCCAGTTGGTTCTGCTTTGGTCCGGTTGTCTTGTGGTGTAGTAAGGGAGTGGAGGCCGTCCGCTAACAAATGGGTCCTGTCTGTGGGTGGTATTTCTGGCTGATGTAGCCAACTCGTTCAGTCTCCGTCTTGAAGGGGTAGGGGAGGTGGTTGCAAGTTATATAGTTGGTTTTTATTGGTGGCTCTCAATGGTGTCAGTTACCCTATACGCAATGGACAGGCAGTGTCGGTTTATGAAGGATTTCTAATAGTTGAGACTGATTTTGGGTGAGCAGCTACAACTTAAGTCCCTAATTGGGGTGTTGCTCCCCAGCGATTTGCTGGTTGGTTCTGTCTCACTTCAGGGGTGTCTCACTTCAAGGGTGACTTGGTTAGCAGGATTTGGGAGACTTGTCTAGAGGTCTATCAGATTTGAATATCGTACTATGCAGCCCGGAAGTAGAACCCCTACTAATAATTGAGAGACCTGCATTGTGGTACAGGGCCTATTGATGCAATCTAAATATCACTATGCAGCTTGGAGATAGAACCCCAACCAATTTAAGAGACCTGTATAGTGGGAGAGAGGCCTATCAATGCTATGAGTATCACAAAAGGCAGTGTAGACCCAGAACCCTTATAGAGTTAGAGAGACCTGTATAGGGGGAGAGAGGCCTATCAGAGCAATCTAAATATCACACAATGCAGAATGAACCCAGGTCCCTTCCTAAATTTGAGAGACATGTATAGTGGGAAAGGGGTCTATTAATGCATTCTAACTGTCGCACAATGCAGTCTGGGGACAGTACCCTTATTGAAATTAAGGGCCTGCACAGTGGGAGAGAGGCCCCTTAATGCAATCTGTATATCACAAGGCAATATGGACCCAGAACCCCTATAGAACTTGAGGAACCTTTATGGTGGGAGAGAGGCTTATCAATGCAGTCTAAATATCATACAGTGCAGTTTGGAGACAGAACCCCTGCTAAATTTGAGGGACCTTTATGGCGGGAGAGAGGCCTATCAATGCAGTCTGAATATCACACAATGCAGCTAGGAAACAGAACCCCTACCAGATTTGAGAGAGCTGTGTATTCAATCTGAACAACACTCAATACAGCCTGGAAATAGACCCTCTATTAAATTTGAGAGACCTGTATAGTGGGAGGGAGGCCTAGCAATACTATCACAGCATCACACAATGCAATATGAACCTAGAACCCCTGTTAAAAGATTTGAGAGACCTATATAGTGGGAAAGAGGCCCGTCAATGTAGTCACAACATCACAAAATGCAATGTGGCCCCAGAACCTCTACAAACTTGGAGAGACCTGTCCAGTGGGAGAGAGGCCCATCAATGCAATCCAAACATCACGCAATGTAATCTCGACCTATAACCCCTCTAGAAAATTAGAGAGTCAGAGTCCTGTATAGTGGGAGAGAGGTCTATCTATGTAATCTAAATATCACAACATGCCATATGGACCCAGAACCCATAAAAAAATAGAGAGACCTGTATAGTGGGAGAGAGGCCTATCAATGCAATCCAAATATCACACAATGAAATTATGACGGTCAAGTGGCACAGCGAGTAGAGCGCTCGCTTTGACATCAGTGCAGAGCCTGCGAATGCAGGTTCGAATCCCGGCAGCGCCAAACTCAGCGTTTCATCCTTCCGAGGTCGATAAATGAGCACCACACACCGTGGGTAATAATAAGCAGCGCTCAGATACCTGAGGGTTCGTAGCGCTATATAAATGCCAAATTATTAAATTATTATTATTATGACACCAAATCCATGCTGAGCTCGAGAGACCTGTATAGAGGGAGAAGGCCTAATCCCCCTGTGTAATGTTGGTTTGCTAAGTGGTTAGGATCCTAGGTAGAGTTGTAGCTCTCCCCTAAACCAGGCCACTCCTACCTTACTCGTCCTTGTAGTTGATGGTTGACAGCTGGTCACTGGGGGACACCGGCTGACACTTCCCGGAGCGCCTCTGGTGGAGCCGCCCTTGCCCCTGGGCTGCGTGGGCAGGTAATCACTGGAGGGGGTAGGTTACGGAGGCAGGAATAGTGAAGTTGGCGAGCGGAAGGTAAGCAGAGTACACGGGGCAGGGGTGGGGGAGCACAGAGAGGAAGAAATTCAAGTGAAAGGTCCAGAGGATCTCCCAGGGGCCTGTTCTCACCTTGCATGATCAGAAGTGCGGGCAGGGAGAGACATACTACCGTTGGCCTACGGGGCTCAGTGATACAGGAGTCAGTCACCAGAGGGGAGGGCCACTCAACTGCACGGGCCGGATGGAAGTGGCGTGCAGGTCGAGGTGGGAGCAACACACAGGATCAAGGCAGCCTATCAGGGCTGGTGGGACGGAGCGGGCGGGCACAAGGGGAAGCAGGAAAGGACGCGGCCTGCGCTGGGGGGCATGCAGGGGCTGGGGGGCTCTAAAGGGGTAACAGGCAGTGGATTTGAGGCCTAAGGAGGCTGGGGGTTCACCCACTCACCTGCATGGCCCGGATGGTAATGTAAATCCCTCTGGAAATCAAACAGTGAGCAGCACCATATCATTCAGCCACACAGAACAAACCAACACAGCGACGGCCTAAACCAGCAGTGTGGTACATAAGAAAGACACAGATCCACATGAGGGGACGGAATTGAAGGGACCAGCAAGGAGCAGACAACCGTAAGAAGCTCACCCTCCCAGATGAAAACAAACAGGCTCCAGCCCCAACGTAGAACCTGTTTGAGGAAGACAAAGGTCCTAGTCTCTGAACTACAGTCATATACACAAGGAAAGCAAAAAACAAAACAAATAAAAGACTATCGGGGCACAAGACCACATTCCAGCGGGCATAGAGGGCAGGGCCTTAGAAAAGAAAGGGGGAAGCAGGGGGAATCCAATAACATAGCATTGATGTCCAAATCCAGGACAAAGACTACAACACCAGCTCAAAACCCCCCAAATAAAACAAAATAAGAGCCTTAAGCAACTCTGGGGCACAGAAGAACCAAACACAGCGAGAAGTGGAAAAGCAACGGAGGAACTGCACGACCCAGACAGGCAAGAAATTGGGGACATCGTACTGACCAAAGCAGACATGCAGACCTGCTTTAAGGAGCTGCATAATCAATTCCTGCTTTCCATTCAAGAACAGTTCCACACCTTGAAAGAGGACATGAAACAGTCCCTACAAGAAGTGAAAATAGATATTGCGAAGCTAGTGGAGAGAACCGATACACTGGAAAAAGCAGTCCAACTAATCAAAGAAGACACCCAGAAATCGGATGAGGTCCTAGGGCAGCTGGCACGCGCCACTAACAATCTCGAGCTCCAGTGTGAAGACCTGGAAAACAGATAGCTTCCAGCTCAATCTCCACGCTGAATCTGTTGGTTGTCTTCATGACCATCAGTCTGGCTTCAGAGCTGCCAGAAGCACGGAAACTGCTCTCTTGAACATCCGTGAAGACCTGCTCACCAACCTCGACTCTAACACCCCTTGCGTTCTTATCTTGCTTGATCTCTCTTCTGCCTTTGACACGATCAACCATGCCATCCTGCTCAACCGTCTCCGTGATAACCTGGGTATCACTGGTCAGGCTCTGGCGTGGCTGACTTCTTTCCTCTCCGACCGACCCTCCCAGGTTCAACTGGGGTCCTTCCTCTCCGACATCTTTTTCTCTACCTGTGGTGTCCCCCAGGGATCTAACCTCTCTCCCTGGCTGTTCAACCAATACCTGGCACTCCTTGCCCACCGCATCGCCACCCTCTGTCCCAACTTTCAGTGCTATGCGGATGATACCCAGATCATTTTCAGGCTACCTTCAGCCTCCTCCTCTCCTTCCCTCATCTCTGACTGTCTGTCTGCCATTCAGGAATGGTGTGCCGCCAACGACCTCTGTCTTAATGCCAGTAAGACTGAGATTCTACTCATCGGCACACCCACTCCCTCCTTCCCTGCAGCTCTCTGGCCGGCCTCTCTTGGCCCTCCTCCCACTCCCACCTGCAAGGCTAAAAACCTCGAGTTCATCTTCGACTCTGCACTCTCCTTCTCCCCTCACATCTCCGACGTCTCCAAGAAGTCACACTACCAGCTGCACCTCCTTAGAGGTATTCTTCCTTGCCTCTCCTTCCCCCAGAAGCTCACTGTCTCCAGAGCCCTGGTCCTCTCCAAGCTGGACTACTGTAACAGCCTCTATCTAAATCTGCCTGCCTCTACTCTCCGCCCTGTTATCCAGAACAGGACTGCGAGACTTGTCCTTGGCCTCAAGCCCAGGGATCGTGTCTCTCCAGGATTGAAATCTCTGCACTGGCTCCCAGTGGCTGCGAGGATTAAGTTCAAAACCCTCTGCATTGTACACAAGGCCTTCTGGGGTCTGGGACCGAAATACCTTCAACTCTCTCTACCTAAATATCTCCCTTCTCGAGCTCTTCGCTCATCTGCCTCCAATCCCTTAGGGTCAGTTGCTTCTCCAAGCAACGAGTTGGTGGCAGATTACTCTCTTCAGCAGGGGCCTCTCTCTGGAACAGCCTTCCTGCATCCCTGAAACTTGAGGAGTACCATCTCCGGTTCCGGAAACACCTCAAAACCTTCCTCTTTGCTTCTGCTTTCTCTCCTCCTCTCCCTTGCTGAATTCCTGACCGAAATTGCACTGGCTACCTGGCCACCCTTTTGATCTCTGGCCCAGGCCCCGTCAATTACCCACCTGCACTGCCTCCCTGGCAACCCCTGCACTTGGGGACCTTTTTCTGTATCCCTTCAGTCCCCCCCCTTCTAGCACTTACGTCTGCGCTTCCTTGCACTTGCCACTAGCTGGCTATTTATGTGTCATATTTATTCCACTTCCCAGCTACTGCACTTCCCCTCTCCCTTCTCCCTTTTCCTTTTCCCCCCTTCCCTTGCAATTGCGCGATCTGAATGACACCTGGCCTAGTAGTATCGTTATTTGTCCTCCCATTGTCCCCCCCTTGCCTCGTCGCGCCTTGAAACACTTGTGTATAGGCGCGTTATAAATGCCATATCATATCATATCATAGCGGAGATCCAATATAAGAATTAAGAACCTGCCAGAAACAATCGAGGACAAAGACCTACAAGCGACGGTCCTACAGCTTTTCACGGACGTACTGGCCGAGGACACTGAACCTTTGAAAGGGATTGACAGGTTGCACAGGGTGGGATCAAAAAGAACTGCCGAGCCAGGGACGAGGCCCAGAGATGTACTGGCGGCCATATCATCATACGCCAAAAAAAAAAACAAATACTGAGGAAAGCAAGACTCTCCGTGCCAATGAGGGTTACTGGCCAGGAGGTCCAGCTATATCAGGACTTAGCACAATCAACCCTCCAAAAGAGAAGACAAATGGGCCCAATGGTCCACCATCTGCGGCAAAGCAAGTGAAGTACAAACGGACCTTCCCATTTGGCCTTCTGTTCACATGGGAAGGGAATCAACATCGAATAACGATGTGTGAAGATGGGGAACAGATATTGGGTATTCAACAAGAAGTTGGGGACGCTCAATCCCGAACACAAGAAAGACTGAGAGGACCCAGCAGACAGGGAGGATGGAAAACAGTAGGGAAGAAAAGTAGGGGTCGGAGGAGAAGATAGCCACTATCACTCACCAATGCGACATGAAGGGGACATTGAAGCAAACACAAGAGAGAGATTACAAAGAAACTAACAAACCGAAAAATAAAAAGGGGGCCCAAGAAGCCACCCAGAAAACAATGAAACAGGCCCAGGTGAGATGGAGGTAGGGCTAAATTGGAATCCGAAGTGGGGTTTAGGATCCCCCACAACATGGACCTGAGACGGGTAGGGGGCAGGGAGAAGGGACAATTCATTACGAAGCACATAGACACCTAGCCCCCACTCAGGAGGAAGGGGAAGTTGGGGAAGGGAGGGGGGAGAAACGGGGTTAGGGGGGAAGGAGAACTCGAGGGTGGTAAGAAGGATGAAGGAGGAAATACACAACAAACATGTCAACAAACATGTCAACAACAGGAGGACAGTGGAGGTTTGGGAAGGCAGAAAGTATCACAATAGACACAACATGGATGGGAAGACCTCAAGACCAATCACAATCCTGACGCATAATGTCCCCGGTCAAACGGAAAAAATATCTGAGACAGGCCTGGAGGCGGAAGGCAGATATAATAATGTATCAGGAAACTCATTTACAGAAAAGAGACAAAACAAGGGTTAAGATAAGGGGAGTCACACAGACCTACCAGGCGAACGCAGAGGGAAAAAGGGCGGGAGTCCTCATAGCCATACAGGACAGACTCCAGGAACATGTTCAGGACATTATGGGGGACAAAGAAGGGCGATTTATTTTTCTGAATATAAAAATAGAGGGCAGATTTCTTACACTGGCATCGATATACGCACCCAACTCTGGGCAAGACCGTTTCTTGAGGGGGGACTCTCACGGCCCTAGAAGGATTTGCTACAGGAGACATCATAATGGGGGGGGGACCTCAGCATAGCATGGGACCCCACGTTAGATATGAGCTCAGGCACACAATCCTACACACATGCCCTGTCCAAGGCCCTGAAAGCAGCCGTCGAAACACTAGCGCTTCACGATATATGGCGAACTAAGAAAGGGGACGCACAAGGCTTCACACACTTCTCACACATCCATAACTCATAATCAAGGATCGACTACATCTGGACCTCCACAGGACTGGTGAGGAAAGTAGCGGCCATAGCAGTGGGCCCAATTACGTTCTCGGACCATACTCCCATAGCAATGTCACTAAATATCAATAGAGCGGGGGGAGGAGTATGGGCGTGGAAATTCCCGGCTGACATTCTTCAAGACAACCTTATGGTGGAAACGATCAAAGGAAAGATAGAACTATATTTTTCAGAGAACGACACAGGAGCTACAGCACAAGGGGTAGTATGGGACGTGTTCAAAGCAGGACTAAGGGGAGAACGGATAGCGTTAAAGGCACACAGGGATAGACAACGCACCAAGTGTGAAGAAGACCTGGAAGGCAAGCTCAAGGAAACACAAAAAGAGTTGGCGGCCCACCCGAGCAAGAAGTCGAAACTAGCCTTGAAACACATAAAGGGGCAATTGGCACTGCTGCAAAATAGTAAAGCAGAACTAGCGCTAATGAGAACAAAACATAGATATTATATTAACGCCAATAAGGCAGACAAACTCCTAGCAAGACAACTCAGACACTAGGGACACAAGATGACGATAATCCAGCTGAGGGATAAACGAGGACAAATAAAGATGACCAATGAAGAAATGGGAGGCATAATGGCAACATACTATCAGGCCCTATATTCATCGAAACAACCAAAAGAAGAAGTACAGAAGGTGTACTCACACGACATCGCCTTCCCCCAGATCACGTCGATGGAAAGCAACTCCTGGATAGCGAAATCCAAGTTGAGGAAGTCGTCCAAGCGATCAGAAAGCTACCAAAAAACAGGACGCTGGGCCCGGACGGTATTACGAACTCCTTCTACAAAAAATTCCAAGACATTCTGGTCCCAAAACTGACAGAGCTATTCAACAGTTTTAAAGCACAAGGAGACATGCCAAATTCAATGAATGAAGCAAAACTGGTAGTTTTCCCCAATCCAGGAAAAGACCCAACTTAACCAAGCTCATACCGCCCGACTGCACTAATAAACCTAGATGCAAAGCTTTTTATGAAGATTCTGGCAGAAAGGCTATCCCGGCTGTTACCGACCTTGATAGGACCAGATCAGTCGGGATTCATCCCCAGAAGGCAAGCGGCAGACAACACACGCAGGGTGAGTCACCTAATCGAAAAAGTGGAACATGCCAAAATCCTGACGATCTTGGTCTCGCTGGACGCAGAAAAAGCGATGTCAATGGACACAGCTATTCTATACAATGGAACGCATGGGATTTGGACAACAATATCTCAGAATGGTAAAAGCCAACTACAAATCACCCACGATGAGAATCTCATTGAAAGGCACCCTCTCGACTCACATACACCTAACCAGAGGGACAAAACAGGGGTGCCCACTCTCACCACTCTTGTACGCGTTATTGCTGGAGCCTCTACTGATCAGAATCCGGGAGTCTCCCTGAATAAAAGGAGTGACAATGGCATGGGTGGAACACAACACCATGGCCTTCGCATACGACATGCTCCTGGCACTGTTAGAACCAGAGCATTCCCTCCCAGCATTTCTCCAAGAACTAGATCTCTTTGGGATTATTTCAGGCCTGAGAATCAACAGAAACAAGCCAGAGATCTTGAATCTATCGGCAGACCCGGCAATGGTGAACAACCTGGCACGAACGACCTGACTGAAAAAAGTCCAGGATAACATCACATACCTAGGGATAAAGCTAACACAATCGATCAAGCACCTCTATAGCGCCAACTACCCACATATTCTAACTCGACTAAAAACAGGCCTTGCAAAATGGAACCCCCTCAACATATCACGGTGGGGCAGACTGACGGCAGTAAAAATGACCATACTCCTGAGGCTGCTCTAATATTTCCAGACACTTCCGATAAAAGTCCCAAGATCATTCTTCAAGACACTCAACAAAATGATCTCCACATTTGTTTGGCAGCGCAAGACGCCGAGAATAGCAATGACGACCCTAACGGCCAAAAGGAACGAAGGAGGACTCGAGCTCCCCCACTTCAGGATATACTATGAAGCGGCGCAACTAAGAGTCATCAAAGAATGGGTGGAACAATCCCCCCATCACATCTGGGTACAACAAGAAAAGGCTGTAGCCGGCACCCCCCTATCAAACGTACTATGGATGCACAAAACTCACAGGCACCCGAACACAACAATAAGTGAAGTGATGGGAGCTGGGATAGAAGCATGGGACACAGCGCTTAAGAGGGGAACCCTCACGATGTACCCATCCCCCTTCACTCCAATGTTCGGGAATCCGGAGTTCCAAGTGGGCATGGATCAGAAAGCGTACCTCAGCTGGAAACAGGCATGATGCACGAAAATAAGGGATATGTATAAAGGTCAGGACATAAGGTCATTCCCAGAATGCATACAAGAAGGAGGAATAAAAGCCACAGAGGAATACCAATATACGCAACTAAGGCACTGGCTACCGCTCCCCCACAACAGAAAGGCGGCTACAAGACAATTGACCAAATTCAAAACCTATATGACCACAGACACAGTCTTCCGAAAAGCTGATCTCCAACTTATACAATCACATAAATGCACAAAGGAGGAGGCCATAAAATGGAAGTACATGAAGAAAGGGGAAGCGACACTGGGGGAACCAATTACAAGAGACCAATGGCGTGACCTGTGGATTAAAAGCCCCAAACTGACTCGCTCCATCCAGTTGAGGGAAATGTGGCAAATAATTGTTCTGCAGTGGGACAACACTCCAGAGAAACTTCAAACCATGGTCCCCACCACAAACAAATCCTGCTGGCGAGGCTGCGCAACAGTAGGGGACTGGCACCACATATGGTTCCGGATATAGCAGAATTTTGGAAAGAGGTGATGAAACAGCTTGACGAAATGGTTAAAGAGGCTAGCAAGAATGTGGGAACCAAAGCAAAGGACATACACGAGAGGGGTTATGACTCTGATAATAGCCGCATGGCTAGCGATAGCCCAACATTGGAAACAGGCACACCCACCGACGATATATGATTGGCTCGCAAAAGTCTGGAGATTCGGGACCATGGAATGGATGACATACAAGATACATGGGAACCAGGAAGCCTTCCGATCGGACTGGGGCAGCTTCCTAACATACCTCCAGAGGGACTATATGATCCAATGGTGCCCCCACAATATTAGGATTCTTGACATTCTTTAAGAAAAAGGAACCAAAGGGGCGCTGTTGTGCGCCGAACGAAATGGCCGCTTAACCCGTGAGCTCCGTGGCCGACAGAGATCCTCTGATAAAAATCCTGCGTCGGTGCTCCACTAGCGAAGTCCCAACGAAAACGATTCGACAGCAGCTGATTCAGAGACCACTCGGTCCGAAACAGGGACAAAATCGGTGCCGGGAACCCTGGGAACGGACATCTACAGAGCCGCGAACCTGATAGACAGCTGGGACGCTGCGCACGCGCCAAAAAACAGAGCCTGCATTATTAGTGACACACCGAGAGGAGAGAGGGGAAACAGCCTGACATCCCCCGGAAGCCTGAAAGCGGGAGTACATCCAGACCTACGCTACCCAAACTATCTAACGGCGGATACCCGGAGGTAGACACGAGAGCATTGAAGCCCCGGGCCGCGGGTGAGATGTGGAGCGGGCGGCGGGGAAGCTGAGCCTGCACTGGGCCGTGTCTCCTACGGCCCGGCCTGACACCCCCTGAAACGAACTTACCTCCCCCCCTCAGCGAGACTTCAATACCCGGGGTTGAGACGCGGCGCACACACGTTACCCAAGTGCCGCGCTCCCCCAGCAAAGAGGAACGGTACGAATCAGACCAAGAAGGTACGAGGGACGTGAGGGGAGGGTGTTCTCTCTTGTTGGGACACTAAAACTAAGTAACCCACAAGACATTTCACTTACACCCCCATGGGGAGTCTGAGGGACGGGGAGTGATTGGGACACAGGGAGAGGAAACCACGAACGCCAGACCTCACCATCCTGGGGGGGGGGCATCTACTTCACCAGGGGGGGACGGATCAACACCCCAGCTGCCAGCACTGCACATAAAACTGAACGCCAGCACCCCAGACCCTCAACAATCAAACTAGCAGAAAACACCCCTATCCAGCAACCAGGTCTATTTACAGAAGTGAACTATTCTCTAAAACTCCTTGTACTTTGCTCCAGACCACCCTCCCAACATTGGAACACAGGTAGAAACCGAGGCCAACACACAAGATTGATGGGAGGCGTAAAAAACAAAAAACAAGGCCCCATGGACGCGTTTGCGAGCACTCCTACATCAGCCCTGGAGACGGCCCAGACATCCAGCCAGAAGGACCCCGCACCAGATCCGACAGAGCAAAACATGGCCCCATATATGGCAGCTATGGAGAAAGGCTTCTTAGCGATCAACTCCAAACTCGATGACATAGGCGAAAACATTACATCGATACGAGCAGACATCAGAAAAGTCAACTCCAGAGTAGCAGAAGCAGGAGAAAGAGTATCTACCCCTGAAGACACATCTGCTGGGCAGAACAAAACTATAGAACAGATCCAGAAAGACATTAAAACCATTCGAAACAAATGCGAAGATTTAGAATCCCGTACACGCCGGAATAATATAAGAGTGGTCGGGGTGGCAGAACACAAAATCAACACTCCCATGGAACACTTTCTTGAAGACATGCTACAATCTTTGTTTCCCAAAGCACCATTCTCGAAACAATTCCTGGTCGAAAGGGCGCACAGAACCCTAGCACCTCCACCTAAACCAGGCGCACCACCCCGAACAATCATAGCAAGAATACTAAACTACCGGGACCGAGACCTCATCCTCAAATTGGCGCGAGAGCATGCGCCCCTCTCCTAAGACTCCAACCTAATACACATTTATCCAGACTGCTCATCGGGAGTCCAGGCTTTGAGGCGCTCCTTTGACCCGATAAAAAAAACACTCAGAGAAAGGAAGATAATATACGCAATGCTGTTCCCAGACAAACTACGGGTACAACACAATGGCAAAATGCAATTCTTTGAGACCCCCGAGGAGGCCAGTGCATACATTGAACAGCACATTCCGGCAACCCAACATGGCACCTGAGATTCCAAACCTACCTACCCAAGCACAGAAACGAAAATTGGAAATTAATGCACCAACCACATAAGCAAAAATCAGCCACGACTCCAGAGCAGAAAGCGGGCCTTGCAGCCCCCCACACCTTGCAATGCTGCAACTATTTCATAGGGATACACTGCCCGATTGGGGGGCAGGTGAGGGAGGAGGGAAGGGAATGTTACAGGCTTGTTGCCAGGTTACGTCTGATCCTAAAGGAAATGGGATCACAGTTACAAAAGTTAGTTACAAAATAGGAAAACCTAGTATACCTCAAGCAGAATATAAAAACCTGACAGGGCAAAACCTGAAAGATCCATACTTGAACTACTCAAACGATGAACACATCCCGAAAACTGTGATTAATGGCCACTCACGATAAGACAAAGAGCACTAGGCTCATGTCCTGGAACATAAGAGGCCTGTCCAATCCAATCAAATCCAGGAAAATTATGGCCTACGCCGCTAGACACTGTATTGACATCCTCTTCCTGCAGGAAACGCACGCAACTGAAAAAGTGGTCACATCCCTCAACCGCATATGGGGCCAACAGGTGATTACCACCGACTACTCCTCACAATCCAGAGGGACGGCGATAATCATTCACCGTAAAGTAGGATTCGTAGTTACCAAAACCAAATGCGATCCAGAAGGTAGATATGTGATCGTATGGGGAACACTCCACGGACAAGACGTGATACTCCTTAATACCTATGGTCCCAACGTAGACAACCCAGAGTTCTACCACCAGATACTGACGCTGATATTACCCGCAGGCGAAGGAAAAGGAATCTGGGGTGGGGACTTCAACACCATTCTAGACCTTGAAATGGATATAACACCCAAAAATAATCGTAAAGAGACTAAGACAGCAGCAACTATCAAGCAAGCCATGCGCCAGCTACTACTATCAGACACTTGGAGAGTGCTTCACCCACACAAACAAGAATTTACATTCCACTCGCACGTTCATGGGTCTAGCTCCCGCATAGACTACTGGCTATGCTCCACAGACTGCATCCAAAATACCAAAGAATGTACAATACTGCCCGCACCCTCTCAGACCACTCCCAAATCATCCTAGATATATCCCTTGACACTGCACCACGAGCCCCTCGAATGTGGAGAATGCCACCGCACATCATACAAGACGAAGATCTGGTGGAAATGCTCCGCATCGAAATAACATCCTTTTTGAGAACAATGAAGGCTCTGTGTCATCATACACCACAGTATGGGAAACGTTTAAGGCATGGCTGAGAGGACTGCTGATCGCCACAGTACACGGTAAGCTACAAGCGATCCGCTCAAATCTAACACACACCGAAACCTGCATAAAGGAGGCAGAAGAAGCTTACACCATCACCACAGGGCAAAACACCTTGAACCTCCTACATGAGGTCACGGAAAGGTTCAAAACACTACCGGACCAGGAGGTGTACTATATGATACGCCCAGTCAAAGCCAGGAGGTATGGTGAGGCTAACAAATCAGGAAAACTCCTGGCCAATTTAATTAGGTCGGAAATTGGGCAAGGACAAATAACCAGTATCATAGATGAACAGGGAAGAACACTCATAAATCAAAAGGAGATGAACGAAGTGTTTTTTAAATACTATAAAGAACTATACCAGAATAAGGACCAAAAAACACGAGATGAGCTTCAGCAACACCTGGTCTCATATTCACTCGCGCAACTCACGGAAGAAGACAAATTAGCCCTAGACATACCGCTCACTGAAGTGGATATAGCGCAAGCCATCAAAGACTTAAAAATGGGCAAAGCGCCAGGGGCAGACGTCATCACGACAGACTTATACAAAGCATTCGTCCAGGAACTAGCACCTCGGCTCCTGAAAGTGTGGGAGGAGGCGTTAGAAAAAGGGGTGCTGCCGCCTACACTACGAGAAGCCATTCTTGTTAAAACCACATAAACCACCTCACGATCCTTCATCCTATAGACTTCTATCTCTCATTAACGTGGACGCAAAGATTATAGCCAAGGCCTTCGCCAACAAACTGAACCCATACATGAATAAATTGATTCATCCGGACCAATCCGGCTTCATCCCATCTCGCTCGACTGCCCTAAATCTCCGCAGATTCTTTGCGATCTCATCACAAATGGACCCAAAGAAAAAAACAATTGCAGTAACTCTAGATGACGAAAAGGCGTTTGACTCCATCTCCTGGAAATTCATGTACGCCATCCTCGGAAAAATGGGATTCGGACCGGGATTCATCAGATGCATACAGACACTATATTGCAACCCCACAGCCAGAGTCAGAACCAACACGACCATCTCAGATACTTTGAATTACAAAGAGCGACGAGACAAGGATGCCCACTGTCCCCATTGATCTTTGCGCTCACAATAGAGGGAATGGCAGCATTCCTGGGAACCAAACACGCCTGGAGAGGGATACGCATCATGGGCAAAACTCAATTCATCTCACTATATGCAGATGACACTATGCTCTATGTCCGAGACCCAGAAACACATCTCCCCCCGATCATGCAAGACATTGCGGAATTCACAAAGCACTCCGGATATAGGATAAATCAAAGTAAGTCCGAAATAATACCCTTAACCAAAGCCGTCTCACAAACAGAATCAATGTCTCAGTTCCGCTGGTCGCCCACCACCGCAAGATACCTGGGAATTATAATGGCAACGGATAAAAACACATTATACTCTACCAACTATGACCCACTATTGACGCAAATAGTAACCAAACTTAGCCTCTGGACGAAGCTACCGTTATCCATATACGGCCGGATATCCTTACTAAAGATGATAATCATCCCCAAACTGCTATACCTCTTCGGAGGAATACCCATATGGCCAGGCCGTAAATTCTTCGAAAGCCTACAGAGAAGCAGTACGAACTTCATATGGGGTGGAAACACACCCAGAGCAAGTTGGACCAAGTTATGCGAATATTATGACACAGGAGGCTTAGCGGCACCAGATTACTTACTATACTACCAAACGGCACAAGCCCAGTTCGACAAATTATGGTTCCAAACCACTGAACAATATGCACATATCCACGTCGAGGAGATTGCTGCAGCCCCAAATGACCTACGGAGCATGCTATTCACGAAAGTTAAAGAAGAAAGGGTGGTCGCAGACCCAGTGTGAACCAGGGTGAGAGCATGGATGCAGATCCTACAAAGAGTCCAATGCGACACGCCATACTGGCCACACATACCGCTATGGGCATACCACGATCTTGAACCGACACTTGATCGGACTATACAAAACCGGTGGGACCCGGAACGTGGAGCCAGACTAGGAGACCTTTTCCCTGAAGGACAATTCATCACTATGTCAGAGCTACGGGAGAGAACAGGTAAAGGCCTGATCCCAATAATGCAGTACCATCGACTGAAAGCAGCATGCAAAGCAATCTGGCCATCATTTCCGACGGAACCCCCGATACACAAATTCCTTACAGATATTCTTACAGAAGCAGCGTCTACGAAATATACAAGAAAGTACAAGCTCACACCCCCTCAGCTAACACAATGCGAACCAAATGGGAGGAATATCTTAACGTTCACATTAATGAACAACAATGGACGCACTACTGCAGGTACACTAAAGCCATATCCATTAATGCGAATTTCCGCTTAATCCAATACAAAATCCTGAATCAATTACACATCACCCCGGGAAAAATGGCCAAATTTGATCCCACTAAACAAGCAAGATGTCCCAAATGCGGAACCATCGAAGCAGATGCACTACACATGTATTGGAACTGCCCTCCAATTCATCAATTCTGGATAAATGTAGCGGAGAAGATAAGCGACATACTGAAGATGCACATACCGGCAACCCCACAGAAATACCTGTTTGGAGACATTGGAAAAGCTTCGACTAAGACACACAGACTGTTTGCAGTAGCAGGGCGATAGCCAAGAGACTAATACTCCTAAATTGGAAATCTACTTGCGTCCCTACGCTCCAAAACTGGCTTAGACAACTAGCCATAACACAAGAACACGAGGAGATGTACGTGCAAGGTATACAACCCCACTCCAGACCTAAGGATATATGGACCCCGCTGAGATCATATCTACAAGCTCAGACACCAAGCTCAGACGAAGAGGACAACTAGAAAGACTGTTAGCGAATAATAGAGACATATCATTATTAACAACACAGTTTATATTAATAATGTTCATCCAAATATCCAAATGTATGAATATTTTATACCTGTTTACTATCTAATTGCCATGTCAGAACTAAATAAAGGTTTTAAAAAAAGAAAAAGGAACCAAACTCGACATCGGACTGCCACCCGAGGGGGGGGGGAGGGGCAAAGGGAGGGGTAAAGAGGGAGGGAGAATCTGAAAATCAATAAATATATTGTTAAGAAAAATAAAAAATAAAAAACGGGGGCTGGAAAGTGATGTTATGTGGCATTTGTATAGTGACTGCTGCCATTGTTATGGCCTCGAAGCAGTGTAAGGTTGGAAGCCCTTTGGAAGACTGTAGCCTGAGTTGGGAAGTGGTGAGAGGAAAGGTAAATGTGTGCATTTATAGCCTAAACGAAGGCAGATAGGGAATGGGTGTGAGGATGGGTCCTGTGACAAACTGTCAGGTGAGCCAAGGAAGTCATGGATCCCACACGTAAATGAAGGCATCTCAGCATCTATGGGATGAGTGCAATGGTATGGATTATATTCATTGCGAGAGAAAGGGTGTGTCACTTTCACATCTGGTGTCGCCCTACTGTAAGCTCCAGACCAATTAGTTGTATCACATGTCATTGGTTGAAGCTATTTTACAGCAATCAAAAAATGTGTAATTTGCTCAATTTAAACACACAGCTGCAGAAACGCATGCAGAAATAATATCAGATGACACATTTAAAAATCAACGGAATGGGTGTACAGTCCTATGACACACTTGGACAAAGCTTTGGGAAATGGCACTACATCCGTTACACACTACAGTGCATTCAGAGGTGGGGACCATTCAGTACACTATGATGAAAATTGGGCCATGAAATGGCTGAAAGCTCTTTTTAAGGCCACCCCTCTTCTCTATTTCAATCCCAGCACCAAACCATGCTCTTTGGGGTCTACCAGGAATTAACTGTGACTGGTTTCTAACCATTATCTTGTCTTTAGCACCTGTCTGCCTTTATCTGTTCACAGCGGTTACTTTGTCATATGTATCCTGCGGAGAGGCAACTTCCATCTTTGAGTGGAGGGAGGCATAAACTGGATGAATGTGGATCACTTGGCTCTGTGGAATAGATCTTTATGGCCTGGAACTCTGCTCCTGCATCTCAGGTCCATAACCTTGGGGCGATTATCACTTCGGAGCTTATACGTGAACCACAAATACAATCTAGTAAAGACCTGTTGTCCTCTTTGGCAACTAACGCCTGTCTAGAGCTTCCTAAACATCAGACTGCCTGGTTACAGTACTCCATCTTTGCTGAAAATGGACTATGTTCAGGCATCCATGCATCAATGTCAAGGTTATTTGTGGAATCAAGTTCAAGTCACTCATTACTTACTTCTTTGTCATTCCTTACCAGTCCCTCACTCACCTAATCGTTCCATCCTCCTTTACCAGCCTCTCCCTTGCAGACTTTCTTTCCTCCCCTGAATCTTTCCCTCCTTCTTCAGTCTCTCATTTGAACTCTCTATTCCCTCATCCTAATTCCAGCCTCCCTTATATCCTTCTTTGTTTTCATTAATTATAACATTTCATTTGTGCATGTAAATCTGTAAGGGAAACATGCATACATATTTGGTTATAAACTAGCCTTCGAAGGGATTGAGTCCTCTGATGTATTCCTTATCTTTGATGTTACCTATCCCAGCTTGCTGGCCTCGGAATATTTTCAGTAGAGAGCGCTGTGCGTCGACGTCCTTCGAGTTGATGTCCCTCGACAGCCTCCGTCTCGGCGACGACGTCACTGTGCGTATAAATATACTCGCGCAGCGTCTGTTGCTCAGTTCCGTTTTTCCGCGCTTCGTGGGGTTCGGTAACGTGTTGCTCAGTTCTTTCTTCAAGAAGATTCAGACTTATTCTTCGAAGATATCATCTTAATTCGATGGCTTCTTCATCCGAACCATCGACCCCTCGGTCCGGCTTCAAAAAGTGTTGTGACTGTGGGAAGAAAATGTCGTTGATGGATCCTCACAGGATCTGTTTGTGGTGCCTGGGATCGAAGCATCACTGTTCGGAATGCGAGGACTGTATGTCCATGACGGCGAAAGCCTTGAAGGAGCGTAAGGGGAAGCTAGAAAGAGGCAAGACTCTTAAATCTCTTACTCCCTCGAAAGTTTCTTCGGGAGAGTCGAGACATTCGTCTCCTCGTCGTCATAAGAAACATTCCCGTTCAAGATCTCGAAGCGGTTCCCATCAGTCTTCGAGATTGAGACACTCTAAGAAGAGGCGTCGTAAATCCCCCTCTTCTTCGTCTTCTTCTGTCTCTCAAGAAGGGGTCACCTGCCCCACGAAACACAGCTCTCCAGCTAAGTGGGAGGAATTCCGTAAGAAAATGCTTAGCGTCTTCGAGAAAGCGGACTCGACCCCCTCAGAGATGTCTAAAGGTGATACCCCGAGTGAAAGATCCAAAAAATCAAAACGCAGCGAGTCGCTACACCCGGCGAGAGAAACTACCCGAGAGCGTCATGAACCGTCGAGTAAAGGCAGTAAGACCGCGTCATCTACGCCATCATCGAAGGTTTCTTTGACTCACAAATCTGCGTCATCGACGCATAAATCAGTTGCGTCGACTCCGTCTTCGACGCCACTGTCGACTCCGATAAAAGACAGACCTACAACTGTCACTACACCTCAGACAGTAGAGGTGTCGAGGACCTCGACCATTAAGTCGAGAATGCCATCGACTATTTCAATGACACCGAGTAGGAATCCGATACTCTCGAGTACATTGAGGTCTCTTCAAACTTTTTCAACGCCTTTTTCGAGTTTGTGGAAGTCACAGGCTTCGACCTCGACAACCTCGACGTTTTCCCAACCAGTGACAACAAATTTGGCTCTTTCTGCTCTAGAAATGGGTTTTAACCCACATCCTAAGTCTCACTATTTTAGAGTCTTGTCCTCAATATATGAGGAAGGTGAGGATTCCGACCATGAGGGACCTTTTGGTTTACAAAGGACCAATACACCCATACCAGAGGAATTTATCTCTGAAGAGAACAGGTTAAAGGACCTTCAAGACTCCCTACATGAGGCAAGTGGTTTAAATACTTCTCCAGAAGTAAAGTTTGCTAAACCAGACTCTGGGGAACATGCTGAGACCCCTTATAGGGTTCTGATAACCAGAATAATCAAATTCATGGGGTGGTCTACACCTACACCCTCTTTTCAGCAGGATGACCTTTACTGATATTTTAGATAAAGGTCCACAGGAGGATCCTGTTGTCCCCTTTCATTCTGCTCTGCAAAGAAACATTTCTGCAAATTGGGAAACTCCTGAAGTTATCCCTGCAGTTAACAAGAGACGGTCTGCTAAATACAGGGTACGTGCTACAGATCCTGAATATTTGAGCAAACATCCAACTCCAGAGAGTTTGGTTGTACAAGCAGCAACTTCATCAAACAGTAGATCTGCATACCCTACTATTCCACATGACAGGGATGATAAAGATTTGATGCCATGTCAAAAAAAGTTTTTTCATCATGTAGCATGGCGCTTAAATCTATTCATGCCACTTGCACACTAGCAAAATTCAGCCATACACTTTGGGAGTGTGCTTCATGAGCGGCTGACTGCCTCCCAGAAGGAGAAGAAAGGGATGCATTTTTAAACATCATCAAGGATGGAAAAGATGCAATGTGCGAGTCCCTTCAAACAAGCATTGATTCTGCTGACAGTATCAGCAGGGCCATGGCGGCAAGGACCACAATCCGCAGATTTGTGTGGTTGCGGAAGTCTGGTTTTGCTCCAGATGTACAAGCTAGACTTTTGAATATGCCCTTTGACAGCACTTCTTTGTTTGGTAAGAAGGCTGATGACAGCCTGGAGAGATTACAAACATCTAAGGCAGCAGCGAAATCTCTTGGGGCTGCAATCCGACAGACTCCGACTCGCCCCTCAGGAACCTCCTGGAGGGGTAGGTCTTTTCGCTTTTACTCCGCATTCGGAAAAGGCAGAGGACAGCCAGCTCAAAGGGGCCAGAAACGTACCCATGGTGGATGGGGAAAAGGTACAAAAGCCGCAGCAGCAGGTGCCACTTTACCCTCAGCATCTGCGTCAGCCGCTTCAAAACCCCTCTGAGGTCTCCCCTCACAAGACAACAGTAGGGGGCAGGTTAACTCAACATCTGGCAGAATGGCAGGCTATTATGTCAGATGCTTGGGCATTGGAGACAGTTGCCCAAGGTTACTGCCTGCCCTTCCTACACACCCCTCAGAGTCATCCACCGGGGAACAACTCTTTTTTCCAGATCCGCTCCTTATGCAGGAGATTATAGACCTGCTAGAGAAAGGTGCCATAGAACCGGTACCTCTAGCAGAGAGGAACAAGGGTTGGTATTCCCCCTACTTCCTAGTACCAAGGAAGGACGGAGGACTGAGACCCATCTTGGACTTGCAAGAATTGAACAAATTCATCAGGAAAGACAAGTTCAAGATGGTAACCCTTTCTCAGTTCCTTCAGGCCCTCCAGCTTCAGGACTGGTTGGTGTTTCTAGACCTTCAGGATGCTTATTTCCATGTGCCAATCCATCTCAAACACAGGAAATACCTGAGGTTCGCAATTGGAAACTCTCACTATCAATTTCGAGTTCTGCCATTTGGGCTGACCTCCGCCCGAGGGTCTTCACCAAGCTAATGTTGGTAGCGGCGGCAAGTCTAAGGAGGGAAGGGATCCATGTCTACCCCTACCTGGACGATTGGTTGATCAGAGCAGTATCTTCGGAACAAGCTCAGATTCAGCTAGATTGTGTCTGCCACTTCCTTCACAAGCTGGGCTTCTCCCTCAACTTAAAGAAGTCACAGATGATACCATCACAGAGACTCCAGTTCGTTGGAGCGGTCCTGGACACTTCCCTGGGGAAAGCCTCGCCACCAGAGGTGAGGGCTCTAGATATTCTGCAGATGGTCAACAAGTTTCAAAATGCCCAACGTCTTCCAGCCTTCGACTTTTTGAGGTTGCTAGGCCTCATGGAATCCTGCATCTTCCTAGTGCCAGAGGCTCGCCTGAGAATGAGATCCCTCCAGTGGGCACTAAGAACCCAATGGTCGCAATTCTCAGGAAGAATGTCAGATCTCCTTCAGGTCCCGGACAGAGTGGCTCGAGACCTTCAGTGGTGGGCCTGTCGGGAGAACATTTTGAAAGGAGAACAGTTTTGGCAACCATGGCCGGAGATAACAGTAGTCACGGATGCCTCACTGACGGGGTGGGGAGCCCATGCCAACGACTTGACCATCAGCGGTCGTTGGTCTCCATCAGAGTCCAGACTACATATCAACCTGTTGGAGCTGAGAGCAATCAGACTAGCGCTGAAAGCTTTTCGGCCATCAGTACAGGGGACAAATGTCCTGATAATGACGGACAACACAGTGGCCATGCACTACCTCAACAAAAGAGGAGGCATAGGGTCACTGCCACTGTGTAGAGAGACAATGCAGCTCTGGTTTTGGGCAATTCAAGAAGGAATCTCTCTATCAGCAGTTAACCTAGCCGGAGAGAAGAACTTGACGGCGGACGCTCTGAACAGGCAGGGCACAGTCGCCCACGAGTGGGAGCTAGCTCAGGAATTCTTTTTAGAGATCTTCGCCCTTTGGGGAACCCCTCAAGTGGATATATTCACCACCAGCATCAACAGAAAGTGCGATCAGTTCTGTTCAAGGCAATTTCCCCCGAGAGGAGCTCTAGGGGACGCGTTCGTAGTAGACTGGGAGTTTCCACTTCTGTACGCGTTTCCTCCAGTCCCTGTCATTCCTCAAATGATCATGAGGTTGAGAAGATTCCGGAAAACCATGATCCTAATTGCCCCCGATTGGGCCAGGAGAATGTGGTACCCGGACCTTCTGGACATGTCCATCTGCCCTACAATTCGTCTTCCGCAAAGGGAGGATCTTCTCTCGCAGAAGGGAGGTCAGGGTCTCCATCCAGACATCAGAACCCTCAACCTTCACGCTTGGTTTCTGAAAGGTTGAGATACAAGGATTGGGATCTCCCGGATGACGTCATGGAGGTGTTGCTTTCAGCTAGAAGGCCCGCAACAAAGACGTTATACTGCTGCCGTTGGAACAAATTCTGCAGCTGGTGTAGAGAAAAGAATATCGAACCCTTTTCATGCAGTACACCAATGGTGTTATCTTTCTTACTCTACTTAGCAAATTCAGGTCTTCAAGTTGGTACAATCAAGGGCTACCTCGCAGCGCTTTCAATCTTTAAGCGCACTACAGAGGAGCCTTCATATTTCAAATTACCCCTGGTAGTCCCATTTCTGAAAGGGTTAACTAATGTTTATCCCCCAAAGCCTTTCCATGTTCCATTGTGGGACCTAAATCTAGTCCTAAATTTTCTGATGGGTACTCCTTTTGAACCACTCCATTCTTGTTCATTAAGATTTCTCACTCTTAAAACAGTCTTTCTAGTGACTCTGACATCTGCCAGAAGAGTGAGCGAATTACAAGCTCTATCTTGCAAACCTCTGCATACAATCTTTCATAAAGACAATGTTGTCTTACAAGTGAAGCCTAATTTTCTCCCAAAGGTGGTCTCTGAATTCCACATTACTCATAAAATGACTTTACCTTCATTCTATCCTCCTCCACACCCAGGGAAAGAGGAAGAGAGGTTACATAGGCTGGATCCAAGGCGTGCCTTGAGTTTTTATATCAGCAGACCTGCTAGAATAAGACAAGCAGACCAACTGTTTGTAGGTTATACAGGACACAAATTAGGAATGCCAATCACGAAACAGACCATTTCAAGATGGATTATTTTAACCATTCTAGAATGCTACAAATTGGCAGGGAAAGAGCTCCCTCACCATCTTAGGGCTCACTCAACCAGGGGTATCGCAGCCTCTTCACATCTCCAGAGAGGGGTTCCGATTCGGGACATATGTGCGCCTGCCTCATGGTCGTCCGCACATACTTTTACACAATTTTACAACCTGGATTCCTCCTCTAGCCAGGAGACAAGATTTGGCAAAGCTGTGTTACATTCTGTACATTCTTAAAGGGAATATAACATTTACACCACTGCTATGGGAGTCTATCAAAGATAAGGAATACGTCGGCGGACACAATCCCTTCGAAGAACAAGTTACTTCTTACCTTGTAACGTTCTTTTGATGCAATGTTCCTCCGACGTATTCCTTATCGCCCCTCCCATCCATCCCCGCAGCAAAACTTCCCTTGTGGTTGCAGTTTACGCTCCTTCAAGGTCAATAACCAATTCGCACAGCTAATTTCAAGCTTCAAAACGGAACTGAGCAATGGACGCTGCGCAAGTCTATTTATACGCACGGTGACGTCGGCGCCGAGACGGAGGCTGTCGAGGGACATCAACTCGAAGGACGTTGACGTGCAGCACCCTCTACTGAAAAAATGTCCAAGGCCAGCAAGCTGGGATGGGTAACATCAAAGATAAGGAATACATCGGAGGAACATCCCATCGAAAGAACGTTACAAGGTAAGAAGTAACTTGTTCATCCGTTTTCCTCCTTCTACTAATATTCACACAGTATTTACATGTATGCAAAGTTCCTATCGTGGAGCATGGATGGCTTTAATTAAGTCCTTCGTTCAATTGATGGAGTGTTCCAATGTGTGTGTATCCATGGTGTCACCTTCATGAAACTTGATTATGAGCGCCAGAGCAAGAGGAAAATGGATGTTCGAAGGAGTAGTAGGAGGGCACTTAACGTTTGGAGAAATAAATAAATATCCTTGACACAAGGAGAACTGGGTATCTTTATAATGTCCCTCATGTACACTTTCTTTGCTCCTCCATAATCATCCCCCTCCCCTGCCTTTGCCCTGCACTCTTTCTTTCCTCCTCTGGAATCTTTCCATTCTCCTTTTCCAGGCTCTCCCTTAAGCTCTTTGCTTCCTCTTCCTGAAACGTTTCCTCCTTTTTTTATAGCCTCTTCTTTGCACTATGTATTTCCTCCTCCTTCACCAGCCTTTCCCTTTTACTCTTTCCTTCCTCCTCCTTCAACCAGCCTTTCCACTTGCTCGCTTTCTTTCCTCCTCCTGAATCTTTCCATCCTCCTTTTCCAGCCTCTCCCTTACTCTTTCCTTCCTCTTCTGGAATCTTTCCCGCCTCCTTTTCCAGGCTCTCCCTTACGTTCTTTGCTTCCTCTTCCTGAATCTTTTCCTCCTCCTTTTGCAGCCTCTTCTTTGGACTATTTATTTCCTCCTCCTTCACCAGCCTTTCCCTTGTACTCTTTCCTTCCTCCTCCTTCACCAGCCTTTCCACTTGCTCGCTTTCTTTCGTCAATCTGAATCTTTCCATCCTACTTTTCCAGCCTCTCTCTTACTCTTTTCTTCCTCTTCCTAAATCTTTCGCGCCTCCTTTTCCAGGCTATCCCTTACTCTCTTTGGTTCATCTTTCTGAACCTTTTCCTCCTTTTTTTGTAGCCTCTTTGCACTATTTATTTCCTTCTCCTTCACCCGCCTTTCCCTTGTACTCTTTCCTTCCTCCTCGATCACCAGCCTTTCCCTTGTACTCTTTCCTTCTTCCTCCTTCACTAGCCTTTCCACTTGCTCGCTTTCTTTCCTCCTCCTCAATCTTTCCATCCTCCTTTTCCAGCCTCTCCCTTACTCTTTTCCTTCCTCTTCCTGAATATTTCCTGCCTCCTTTTCCAGCCTCTCCCTTACCCTTTTTCTTTCCTCCTCCTTTTGTAGCCTCTTCTTTGGACTATTTATTTCCTTCTCCTTCACCAACCTTTCCCTTTGCTCTCTTTCTTTCATCCTCCTGAATATTTCAGTCCTCCTTTTTCAGTCTCTTTTTTGCTTTCTTTCCTCCTCCTCAATCTTTCCCTCCTCTTTGTCCAGCCGTACCCTTGCCCTCCGTCTTTCATTTTCAATCTTTCCCACCTCTTTCTCTAGAATCTCCCTTCCACTCTTTCTTCCTCCCATGTAATCCTTCACTTCTCCTTATCCAGCCACTCCCCTGCTGTCTTTCTTTACTCCGCAATAATTTTTCCATCCTCCTTTTGCAGCCTCTCTTGCACTTTCTTTCCTCTACCATAAGCTTTTCCACCTCATTTTTCTGTCTTTCGCCTTGCTCCCTTTCTTTCCTCTGCCTGAATATTTCCCTCCTCCTTTTCCAGCATCTCCCTTGGTTCTTCCCTCCTCCCCATAATTATTCCTTTCTCCTTTTCCAGCCTCTCCTTCCTTGCTCTTGTATTCCTCCTCAACTGTTTCCACCTCTCATTTGCATGCTTTCTTCCCCCTTCTCCTTTTCCTGCCCCTCACTTGTACTCTTTCTTTGTCCCAAATCTTTCCCTCCTCCTTTTCCAGTTACTCCCTTGCACTTTTTCTTTCTTCCTCTTGAATCTTTCCCACCTCCTTTTCCAGACTCTTCCCCTTGCACTATTTTTCCTCGCCCACCTTAATCATTCCCTCCTTCTTTCTTTTCCAGCATTTCCTGTCCACTTTTTTCACCAACCAGCTTCTTATTCTCCTTCCTCCAGCTTCCTTTTCTCCTTTGTCTCCGCTCTGCCGAACATCTTCCACATTCGCTCACTCTAGTTTTACTGCACCCATTTTTATACCTGGTCCCGAGAACAATTGGGGCATGAATAGAGACATCAGTGGCAAGGCAGCAACAAGATTGTGAGACAGGTTTCTAGGGCCATTTGCCAGCTGCTCAGGACCAAGTGCTATATTAAGTGTTTGCAGTGGCCTCGGGCAATGATCCCCGCTAAGCCCCCAGCCCTGGCTTGCGGACGGCTCTTGCCCCACATTGACATTGGCGTTTGGGCTTCTAGGTCAGCAGCTGGGGATAGGGAGAGGCTCTAGGGAACCCCCCATCTGAATGAATAGTCTTAGGGTAAGGGGGGGGGGGGCTTTAAACTGCATACATGCTAACATTATTGCTATTATAGCAGATCTGCAAAATAAATCCATATAGTGAACATTTTATAAGACACTTCAAATATATTTTTACCTTTAATGCTTTATCAGTGAACAAGAGAAGACAACCCTTTAAAGCCCTTTTGTAAACATCTGACCCAACAAACCTTTGCAGGCAAAGAAAACAAACGGTTAAGCCCTGCCAACTCCTCTTCTCCTTCTTAAGATTTTACTGCGATAAAACCCCTTTATAAATTACACTTCAGCCACTCACTACAACACAACAAATTATACTATTCTTTTCTAACATTGGAAGGGTGAAAGGCTGAGCTGACTTCGCCATGTATTGAACCTGAGAAGGATGTAGTTGTCTCTGTAGCCATGCGCTCCACCTACTAAGCTATCTTACTGGTATGTCCCTTCACAACTATGTTAAGCAGTACCTACCACAGGTTTTGAATTTTGCTGCCTGGGTGCTTCAGTCCATCACACAGTTGGGTCACTCCGGAATCGTCCAGCTTATTCAGGCACAGGTCCAGATCCACGAGAGGCAGACCCAGAGCAAGGGCGGCGGCCAGGTCAGCACAGCAGGCACCTGTGATGGCGCACACCGCCAGGCTGCAGGAAACAAATAGATACAAACATACAATGACTCCGATCATGGATTTCATTCTGGCTCACTTCTTTTATTTCTGTTAGGTTTAAATGAGTGGTGACCTAGAAATGCCAACTGGCACAGAGCCTATATGTGTGTGTGTGTGTGTGTGTATGTATATATATATATATATATATATATATATACACACACTCTCTGATGAAGCCCAGTGCAGGCAGTGCAGGCGAAACATGGTATTATTATACAACATATTGATTCATATCAAGTGAAGTGGACCATCTTCATTACAGTAAAGGCCTAATCGAGCGCAGAAGTACTACTCCTCCAATATAATACATAACCCAAAGCTTTATTTATATTCAGGATGGTATATCGACTAACTAACCCTATGCTATGGCGTGATTTCCCTGCCTAAAGGAATCTAAGGAAAGTCTAAGTCAATATGTCCAAAAGCAAAAGTCTGTCTGTGTCAAAACCATATGCTGTTCTCACAACTACAACAAAACTAGTGGGGAAATGCAAATGCTCTCAACCAAAATAAGTGTTCCAAAGCAAATGTTCAAAAGTGTCAATTCAAGTCCCTCTAAAATTCTCTCGTTCAAGTTCAACACAGTTCCAATATAACCTTCTTTAGATAAGAACAGTACAAGTTCTGAAGTTAGCTTCTGTGGTTTCAAGCGCATCATAGTTCATACCAAAACTGAAGATATAGGGATCTCCCTTCCCCAAAATCAAATGCAACAAAGGTTTGCATAGCACTGTGGTCCTGGGACTTCCTTCCCCAAGACAAGGATTCTCCAGTCTTTAACTCTTACGACTCCCTTCCCCAAGAGTCACTCTCACAGTAGTGGAAACTCACAAATTCACAGGCTCATCAGTTCACAAGCTCATGAGATTACAGGGTCCGCCTGACCCCTCCTTTGGTTAGTTTCACCAACAATGCACACCTCTTTGCCGCTTGTCAAACTATTGGTGGCTTCTGGTCTAGGTGCCGTTGTCAGACCACACGGTCCACCCATTACAGGTCACACCATATGATCCCCATAGCTGGCATTCAATTATTTACAACTTGCCAATACTTTAAATCCTTCACTTTACTCTTGAGGTGTTTCTTTGGCAATTATATTGTTCTGCAGTAGTTTATATAGGCTCAAAACAGCCCCCTTTGCCATAGTCAGTGATATATATATATCAAAAGAAAAGAGGAGAGGGCGAACCGCTCTCCCGCGGGCCAGTAGCCAATGGCATACTCCAAAAAAATAGCAAAAAGAACACCATGTGATGAATACAGATGTTAATTTTAATAATTAAAAAAGGCAAAGTTGTACAAAAGATAAAAGGCACAACAAGCAGCAACACAGAGACAGACAGAGGCAGGACGCCATGGTGCACGACCGGCAAACAACGCGTTTCGCGCTACACTGAGCTCTTGATCACCGTAATCGTATTTCTGATGCTTGTATCTGCTTAGATTCACATGCTGTGCATTGGCCGACATCTAGTGGAAGCCGCAGAGTATTACGGTTTGTTTTTAGAAACTCGAAAAGGGACGTGCCAGGGACGTGCCGTACTGGTGTGCCAGTAATACTATCCCTAGTTTGACTTCCCCTGTACCCATGATCCCTCACACATGTAGGACCCTCAGATTGTATTTTTTCTGACATGAGGTAGCATGAGGAGTAGCGTGAGTAAAGAGTATCCAAGCAGATAAGATAGATAAGACTACAAGCATCCATGCACCTTCTCTTAGAGGGGAGGAAAGGCGGGCGCATGTGAATCTAAGCAGATACAAGCATCAGAAATACGATTACGGTGAGTAATGTATCCCTTCTGAGGTTTGTGGAATCTGCTTAGATCACATGCAGTGCATAGATTAGTGAGCAGTGTTAGAAGAAGGAGGTGGGATGTGAGAAGGGTCATAAGCGAACAAATGTCTTAGAACTGCTTGTCCCACTTGCGTATCTGTCTTGGAATGAGTGCCAATGCAGTAGTGCTGAGTAAAGGTGTGAATAGAGCTCCATGTAGCTGCTTTGCAAATACTGTCTAATGGGACATTTGCAATGAAAGCCAGAGTGACTCCAGTACCTCTTGTAGAGTAGGCCTTTTGCGTAAAAGGCAGTGTTTTGTCTGAAAGGGAATAGCACAGTTGGATACATTTGACTATCCACTTAGAGATGGCATTTTTAGAGACACAATCTCCTTCTCCGCCTGGCGCTATGGAGACGAACAGTTGATCTGTTTTCCTTAGCGGTCTGGTCTTGGCTACGTTGTAGAGGACAGCTCTCCTCACATCTAGTGTGTGGAGTTTCACCTCAACAGAGCGCTTGGGTTCCTGGAAGAAAGCCGGTAGCTCAATAGACTGGTTAATATGGAATTTGGAAATGAACTTAGATGAGAACTTATTACGAGTGCGTAAAACCAGTATGTCCTTATGTATAGTAAAGAAAGGATCCTGCACCGACAGAGCTTGGATTTCACTGACCCTTCTTATAGAAGTAATGGCTACTAAGAAGACCGTTTTGTAAGTCAGGTGTTTCAGACTAGACTTGTGCATGGGCTCAAAGGGTGGTCCCATGAGCTTAGCAAGTACCACATTAAGGTCCCAAACTGGTGGTGGGTTAGAAATTGGAGGGTGAAGTCTCTTTACCCCTTCCATAAATGCTTTGACGACTGGTACCTGTAACGCTCACCTGATTCCCACGGAGGCGCGGGTCTTGGCAGGAAGCTGTGACTCGAAAAGTGATGTGCAGGCCTCAATTGGCTTCTGGGGTCGAACCTCTTCGCACTGCGTGTCGGACTCGAAGAGTGAGGTTTCTGCAGGTGAAAGAATATGGGGGTTAATGGTCTGGGTTGTTGAATGTCCCTCTCTCTCTCTCTCTCTTCCCAGCTTTTTTGTAGAGCCCCCAGGTCAACGTGCTCACCTTATATAGGTGAATGCTGGGCTCTCCATCTGCGTCTGGTGCAGGGTGCCGTTGGCAGTTCCTTCACTGGTGAAACACAGGCCTCTTGAATTCAGAGGATGGTTACCGTCGTTATCTGCACGAGCGGTGAGTTTCTGGACACCTTTTGTCTTTATAGTCTTTACATGCGTGGCACGTTTATATGCAGACTCTGTATAATGCTTTTCCCTTATGTATTGCAGGGCTCTTGAGATGAAAGATGAAGTGAAGCGCCTGGATGTTCGTAAGTATGGCAAGCGCTCCAACTGTCTCTTTCCTTGCAGCTTAGTTCGTGTTAAAGAGATGCCGGAGTATTCGCAGGCGTTTTATTGCGACGAGCGTGATGGACGTAAGTAAAAACCTGCTTAATGTCTTTTCTTTTGCCTTTCAGATGTTGGGTTGCAGCGCCGGAGTCCGCGGAATGCCAGTAAGTTGTTAACGATACTTTGTCTTCACAGGCGGCGATGCAGAACGAAGAAATCCGGAATTCACAGCGTGCTGGTAAGTATGGCAATGCTTTTGTTTTTGCAGGTGGAGATGCGGCGTGAAGAAACGGCCGCAGCCGATGGAACAGGTAAGTAAGCACTGCGTGTAAAGTTCGCCTTGCTAACCTGTTGTTTCTGTTCTTTGCAGGTGCTGATGATGTCTGGATACTGAAATGGTAAGTAGGATTCTTGCAGGTCCAGGATCGGAAGAAGAAAGGCCGGAGCAGACTCGGTGAGCGTTCTGCTGCAGATGCAGAATAACGCGAAGCACGCTTCATCTATCGGGTGTGGTTTAAATAGCCTTGGAGTGATGAGGCGTCTTCTTCCACGGCCCCGCCTAGGTAAGAAAAGAGTTCCAGTGCTGTATCCAGGGAGTGAAGCTGCCCCACCCAGGTAAGAAAGTAGTTCCTGTTCTCAGATGGCTTCTAAGTGGCTGGTAAGTAAGCAGCATGGTCTGCTGCAGGTAAGTCCACCCAAGCATCTTCACACCTATTATGAGCCCGGCGCTTCCAGTGCCGGGACCAATGGTTTTGATGAGCCTGGTGCCACCGGCGCCAGGACAAGGTCCAAAAGGTCCCAGTGGGGACCGGCTGGTGCTTAGGATTAGGGTTAGGGGCCTGCTTCCAAGGACGTTGGGCTGGTCCTGGCTCCTTGGAAGCAGTGATCATGACAGTTCCTTCCACCGTGACACCTTGTTATGGGAAGTGGTGTAGGCTGATAACGCTGCCAGGTGTACTTTTAGTGAGTTAAACACTAACCCTGCATCCAGTTGGTGGAGCATATAGGTGACCACATTAGAAGGAGTACAATCAACGGGGTTGATTTGCTTATTTTGGCACCAAATAACGAATCGTTCCATTTATCATCGTAACAATGCCTCGTGTTTGTTTTTCTTGAATCTTTTAAGATATCCATACTTCTCAGGTAAATTGAGATGTCCGAACTCTATGACTTCAAGAGCCATGCTGCCAAGTTCATTGAGTTGGGCTGAGGGTGCACTGTTAGCCCCTCATGCTGGGAGAGTAGGTTGTACCGGCACGGGCATTTGATGGGGCCGGGCACCACCAGTTTGCATAGGTGTGGATACCATGGTTGTCTCGCCCACATAGGAGCAACCAGGATGAGCGTCATCGGTTCCCTGTGGATCTTGTTCACCACTTTCCTCATCAGAGGGGTTGGTGGAAAAGCATAGGCAAATATCCCTGACCAATTCATCCAGAGGGCGTTCCCCTTGGAGCTTAGCTGGGGGAACCTGGATGCGAAGTCTGGGCATTGCCTGTTTTCCCTTGTGGCAAATAGGTCTATAGTGGGGAAACCCCACTGAGAGAAGAGGTTTCCTACGACCTCTTTGTGTAGACACCACTCGTGTTCCTCTGGGAGGGGATCTCTGCTCAGAGCTTCTGCTAGCGAGTTGAGTTCCCCCGGAACATGTTGGGATGACAGGTAAATCTTCCGTTTGAGTGCCCATTTCCACATTTTCTGGGCAAGCTTGGACAGATTGGGAGAACAAGTGCCCCCTTGTTGGTTTAAGTAAAACATTGCAGTCGTGCTGTCTGTTAGGATCTGCACTGACTGGTTTGCTAGGAGGGGTTCAAATGCCCAAAGTGCTCTGAAAACTGCCAGAAGTTCCAGCAGATTGATGTGGTTCTGAGCCACTGTGTGAGACCAGAGACCCTGAGCTGTATGGTGAAGGTAGTGAGCTTCCCACCCTGCTAGGGAGGCATCTGTTGTGACACCAGCCTGTATCTTTGGATCGTAGAAGGGTTTCCCCATCGTAAGATTCTCTCTTGTCCACCAGTGAAGACTCTGTACTAGTGTTGGCGAAACAACCACTAGATCGTCCCATTGACCACTTGCCTGAGACCACTGTTTCGCCAACCATTCCTGCATGGGTCACATGCACAGGCGCGCGGGGAACCAGGTAAATGCAAGATGCCATCATGCCTAGCAAACGCATAGCTTTGCGCACCATTATCTGGCGACTGGCCTGATATTGAGGAATTTGCAGCAACAAATTTAGAATTCTTTCCTCTGATGGAAAGGCTAACCCCTCTTGGGTATTTAGGACAGCTCCTAAGAACTGTTTTGAAGTGTTGGGTACGAGGCTTGACTTTTTCTCGTTGATTGAGAAGCCCAATTGGAAATAGAGGTCGATAGTTCTTTGGATGTTTACTCTGCAAATTCGGGGGGACTCGTGATGAGCCAGTCGTCCAGGTAAGGGTACACTGGGATTGCCTCCCTGTGTAGGTGCACCGCCACCACCGCCATTACCTTGGTGAATACCCTTGGAGCCAAGGCTATTCCGAAGGGCAGCACCTTGAATTGGTAGTGCTGGTTGTGTATCTTGAAACGCAAGAATCTTCGGTGCGCTGGAACATTGAAATATGAAAATAGGCATCTTTCATATCCAGTGTTGCCATGTAATCCCCCTTTTTTAGTAGAGGGATTACCTCTTCTAGTGTAGTCATGCAGAATTTTTGTGGCTTGACATACTTGGTTGCAGATCGCAAATCTAATACTATGCGCATTCTCAGATCTTTTTTTGGCACAAGGAAGTAGGTTAAATAAATACCCCTGTTTACCTGGTTGACCGGGACGACTTCTATGGCGTCCTTTGCTAGCAGAACGGCAATCTCCTCGAGGAGGATCTTCTGATGTTCCAGCGAGTGCACTTTCTGTCGCAGAGAATGGTCGTGGGGGCGCCCTAGCAACTATATGCAGTATCCTCCGGACACTGTGGACAGCACCCATCTGTCCGAAGTGATCCCATCCCACGCTTGGGTGAAGGTGGAAATGCGCCCCTCTACTGGGGATGCATGGGAGGGGACCTGAAGTGGAACGTCACTGTTTGTTGGGTGGCGTACCACCTCTGGCGGGGCTGCCTCTACCCCTAAAGCGACCCCTGTGTTGCCCTCTGGGGTAGCCCTGTGAAGATTGGGGATTGATTGTTCCTCTATGAGGTTCCCTGATTTTGGTAATAGTTTGAACCCCTTTGGGAACTTTGGCCCCGAAAGCGGAAAAAATTGTTGTTTCCCCACTGCCCAGAGGGTTTATTGGTGAGTTGGCCAAGATATTTTAGGGTCTTGTACTCATCCTTTGCCGTCTTTAAAGCTTCCTCTACTGCCTTGCCGAATAGTACATTCGACTCTACAGGCATATCGATCAGGGCTGTTTGGGTTTCAGGTTTGAACCCTGACTGCCCTAGCCAAGCGTGACGTTTTATGACAGTGCCTTCCGCGATTAACCTCCCAGCATTATCTGCTGCATCAAAGTTTGTTTTTAGCATACAGCCTGATACAGACCTACCATCTGCTGCCAATCGAGCCAACTGGCTATTTAAGGGTTTGGGTGCGGAGGATACCAAAGCGGATACCTCCTCCCACTGATGGCAATTGAAGCTTGCCAAAAGGGCGCCACTGTTGGCAATTCGTGCCTGATAGGCTGACGTGGAGGCAACCTTTCTACCCAGAGCATATATTTGTTTACTTTCCTTATCAGGAGGTGCTTCCGAAGAAGCAAGCGGTGTGCCTGCCCTCTTTCTGGTGGTTGTTAAGACCAGTGAATCAGGCTTTAATTGGCCCCTAATGTACAGTGGATCGGAAGGTGCTGCACGGAGCAATTTCTCGACTGGCGGATTAATCGCTCGAGTGAGATTTGGGGTTTGCAGCGAGGGATCAATACTTAGCTGGATGGATTTTAACAAAGGGATAGCTTGAGTAATGGCCTTCTTGTCTCCTAGGATCTCTTCAGCGAAATCCATGTCTTCTTGGACACCCTGTGTGTCGATATGAAAATGGGCAGCTGCCTTAGCCAGTACCTCATTGAGGGGTTGGTCATCTACGGGCGAGTCATACACCGGTGGGGATCTTTATAATAGGGGAGTCAATGTTGTAGGCTTCAGCCTCAACCTCAACCTCCTCCTCCTGGTCCTCATAATCCCCATAATAAGAGACATCCGCCTGTTCATCAACCAATTGAGGTTCTGTTTCCTTACAATAAGAATCAGTTCAACTACAAAGGGGTCTGTGACCAAGCTCTGAAACGGGGCGTCAGAGCAGGGTTTCTTAGCAGGGGGCTGAGAAGACTCAGGTGTTGCCTTGGATCCCGAAGGGGCAGTGGTAGGAGGGGTGTTGGTGTAACTATGAAAGTAATTAAGGTCCTTTTCATAAAGGTCAGCCATGAATGACAGCCTTCTCATGACCCTATCAATGTCTACTGAGCTCCATTGTTTAGAGCTAGGAATAACAACAGGTACTGATTCCTCATCAGTGTCCATATCCTCAGTAGTGGGAGGAATGAATTTACCTTTAGTGGTAGGATCTGAGACCTTGGGCTTCCCTGATGATTTAGGGGCTTTATGCTTCCCCTTATGGACATGGTGTTCAGAAGATGTCTTTTTATGCTGCTTATCCCCTTTCCCATGACTAGAGGAATTTTTCCCAGTGTTTTAGGGGTCTCCGAGGGGTTTGACGCCTTGCGTCGGGTTTCGGAGGTGGGATTCGAAGAAGGACGTCGAATCTCGGGTTTATGGTCAGACGCCTCGCGTCTTGCCTGTGGAGGGTAGAGGGCGGAATCGTCATCTGACGATCGGGCCTCGGGGTCTATTGGTAGTGCAACACCTTTATCAACCGAAGACGGTTGGGCTTTGTCATGCGGTGAACGGGAATGCCCAGAGGACAAAGATTCGTTGGACTGCTCCCTTGGTGTCTTCCGGTGCCGATCGCTTGACACACGAGTCGAGTCATGGCCGGGGCTGATGTGCTTAATGGGGGTAGCATATGTAGCGCTTTTGCCACCGGGTGTTGTCCCCACCACGTGGCCGCCGGGCAGTCCTTCAGGGTCGGGGGCCTGCGCTTGGGTGTCCGAAGTCACCCCTTTGCCCACGCTGTCTGATTCAGCGGCGTTGCTGCCATCACCATCACTGAATGTCCCCTCCACTTCCATGGCCTCTAGTTGCCTGGCGTAGTGGGCCCAGCGTTTAGTTGAGCGGTCTTTAAGGGTTTTCGGCTTGAAGAGCTTGCAAGCTCAACAGGTAGTCTTGGGATGGTCTTAAGGGAGACACAGATTGCACGTATTGTGCTTATCCACCCAGGGAAACTTCCTGTTACACTTAGGGCAGAATTTGAATTGAGTACTCTCCATATGTCACAAAATGGCAGCGGGCAGGGATATGTACGAAAAAGTGGGAAAGAAGCCTGTATGACCACCCCCACTCTCCCTACTGTACAGGACCGAGGCCAGAGGCCTTCCAAGGCCCGAAGTCCGTTGTTGCAGTTCTCGATGGCTGACTTCCTCGATCTTCACCTGCGTCGATCTTCAGCGTACGGTAGAAGTTAAAGGGGAAGTATTAACGGTAATTGTTAACTATAAATGGCTAAGTTCTGAAGGAACTCTGCAACATGCGTCCAACTAGTATGGCGGAAAAAAAACTATCTGAGGGTCCTACACACGTGAGGGATCATGGGTGTAGGGGACGTCACACTAGGGATAGTATTACTGGCACGCCTAGTCCGAAGTCCCTTTTCGAGTTTCGAAAAACAAACTGTAATACTCTGCAGCTTCCACTAGATGTCAGCCTATGCACAGCATGTGATCTAAGCAGATTCCACCACAAGCCTAAGAAATATATATATATATATATAAATATATATATATGTATTTCAAGAAAAAGAAGTTATCGCACTTCTCCAAAAGTGAGACGGCACTCGCCAAGTTGCAGCCGTATGCCAGTTCAAAGAGTTCCTTAAAGTCAGTCCATCACACAACAACGAATGTATTTCTTGTATCCAGTTTTATTTTGGCATCGGTAAAAACTGATTCACCACGGTACAACGCGTTTCGCAACGCTCCCGTTGCTTGATCACGTACAAAAGAACAGACATACATTCAGCCATTAAATACAGGTACACATAAGAAAAACTCTATGGTTCTACTGAGTTTCTTTGTCCGTTTTCACTTTCTACCATAGTTAAGTTCAATGTTTTCCATTGTTAAAAGCATTCGGCCATTTTGTAATGACTTTTGTATTAACTACACCATTGGTTTAAAACATCATTAGTGTGCATTTTGTGTTAATGAAGTCGTTTGTATATTCCATATATTTTCAGGAATTAATATATTGGAGAAACTACTTTACTAATTTTATCAAAAATATGTAAAGTGCATAGTGCATGAAAAAAATATGTATAGTAGTTTCCCAATTGGATTTTTTCCCGCGGGGAAAAAACAAATCTTTTTATAGTTTTCCTTTTCATATTTACATAAATGTTTGCTCACAAACAACTCTTATGCACACCCATGATTGGATAAAAAGGTAATATATATATACACATATATATATATATATATAATACATGGCCACACTAGTGGCCATGTAGTTATGGTTAAGTTGCTATTTCCATAGGAAGAGCACTTTTTGAGTGGCTTATAACGTCGCTCCCCCTGGACGAATCCTCACCAAACTTTGCAAAAAAAAAGCATATGGCCCACTCTGAATTTTTTTTCAAAGTTTGGTGAGGATTCGTCCAGGGGGGGCAAAGTTATAGGGGGGTCCCAAAACTTTTTTTCCCATAGACTGAATAGGGAAAAAACTTTGCTCGCCCCTACAGCCCAAACCGCTGGACGGATTTTCACCAAATTTGGAGCAGGAGTAGCGGCTTGGTCCCGAAAGCATACTTTTGCAGATTTGGTAAAAATCCATCCAGTAGTTTTTTAAAAAATGACCAATAAGTAGGTCATAAAAAATTAGTGATATCTGTGTTCGGTCCGCGGACACACTTCCCTGTTCGCTCCGCGGACAGTGTACTGATTGGCCAATCAGTTTGCGTGGTGTCCGTGGACAGGTGACGTGTTCGCTGATTGGACGGTGTGGAGCGTGAAGCGCGTCAGATTTTCGGTAGTGCCCACCATCGTGGATTTGCGGACGTCCGCGGTCAGCGCAGTGAAACTTGGTTCAAAATTTGTATTTAGTAGAGTGTGTTGGTGTGTAGGAGTGTTTGAGGAGGGTGGGAGAGTATGAGATAGGTTGAAAGTTGTGTTTTTTTATGTGGTAGACGTTCTTGTTGTGTTCAATTTGTCTGCGGACATCACGGGTGTTCTGAAATGTTCTAAATAAACTGAATGTGGGGTGTTCTGAGGACTCAATATGTGTCCGTTTTGTTCGATGGCAAGTTGAATGTGTTCTAAGAACACTCGCTGTGTCCTGAAATGTTCGTAAATAAACAAAATGGGGGTGTTCTGAGGATGCTGTCCGTATTATGTTTGTAAATAAACAAAATGGGGGTGTCCTGAGGACGCTGTCCATATTGTTCTCTGGCAAGTTCAATGTGTTCTAAGAACACTTGCAGTGTCCTGAAATGTTCGCAAATAAACAAAATGGGGGTGTTCTGAGGACGCTGTCCGTATTGTTCGTTGTCAAGTTGAAAGTGTTCTAAGAACTCTTGCGGTGTCCTGAAATGTTCGTAAATAAACAAAATGGAGGTGTTCTGAGGACACTGTACGTATTGTTCGCTGTCAAGTTGAAAGTGTTCTAAGAACTCTCGCGTTGTCCTGGAATGTTCGTAGGGGGTGTCCTGAAGACGCTGTCCGTATTGTTTGATGGCAAGTTGAATTTGTTCTAAGAACACTTGCGGTGTCCTGAAATGTTCGTAAATAAACAAAATGGGGGTGTTCTGAGGACGATGTCCGTATTGTTCGATAGCAAGTTGAAAGTGATCTAAGAACTCTCGCGTTGTCCTGAAATGTTCGTAGGGGGTGTTCTGAAGACTTGTCCATATTGTTCTCTGGCAAGTTGAATGTGTTGTAAGAACACTTGTGGTGTCCTAAAATGTTCGCAAATAAACGAAATGGGGGTGTTCTGAGGACGCTGTCCGTATTGTTTGATGGCAAGTTGAAAGTGTTCTAAGAACTCTCACATTGTCCTGAATGTTCGTAAATAAACAAAATGGGGGTGTTCTGAGGACGCTGTCCGTATTGTTCGTTGTCAAGTTGAATGTGTTCTAAGAACACTTGCGGTGTCCTGAATGTTCGTAAATAAACAAAATGGGGTTGTTCTGAGGACGCTGTCCGTATTGTTCGTTGTCAAATTGAATGTGTTCTAAGAACACTCGCAGTGTGCGGAAATGTTCGTAAATAAAAAAATGGGGGTGTTCTGAGGCCGCTGTCCATATTGTTTCTTTGTCAAGTTGAAAGTGTTCTAAGAACTCACTCGTAGTCCTGAAATGTTCGTAGGGGGTGTCCTGAAGACGCTGTCCGTATTGTTCGCTGGCAAGTTGAATGTGTTCTAAGAACACTCGCGGTGTCCTGAAATGTTCGCAAATAAACAAAATGGGGGTGTTCTGAGGACGCTGTCCGTATTGTTCGTTGTCAAGTTGAAAGTGTTCTTAGAACTCTCGCGTTGTCCTGAAATGTTCGTAGGGGGTGTCCTGAAGATGCTGTCTGTATTGTTCGCTGGCAAGTTGAAAGTGTTCTAAGAACACTCATAATGTCCGCGGACATTAAAATTTTCCATAGGCCATAGTTGAAATGTTTGACTCTATTGGTGTGATATGCTGCGGAGGTTGTGGCCAGGGCATAGAGTGTTGGGTGCATGGCTATTTGGCCATGCACCCAACACTCCATGCCCTGGCCATATCCACCGCAGCATATCACACTTACAGTTGCTTATAACTTTGGGTCAAAAACAAATTTATAAGGAACAAAGTTATAAGATACTATGGGTGTGATATGCTGCGATGGTTGTGGCCAAGGCATAGAGTGTATAATATACTTACTGTTTGGTTTAGTAACTGGAGTACATGTATTTATTGTTCATTTCTGTGATAAAAGAAAATAGCATGTTAGTATTAGTATTTTGTAATGACTTATTACATTGAATAATTAACATTTTTTTTTTACCCTCAAATTTAGTAGATTACAAACCAGAGTACTGTGCAATTTGCTCAGTTTCTGTGTTCGTTGCTAAAATCAATGGGTCTGTGGGAGAAAAAAAAATCCATGTTGGATTAAAAAAAAAAACCCTTTTTCTGTTATGCTACAGTTTATTTGTTTGTTTGTTTTCAGTGTTCACTTGTTGCTTCTGGCTAATGCTTTATACATTGGCTTGTTGCATTTTTTGGAGCAGTAACATATTATTTATTTGTTTGGATATTGTAAAATTTTGGAGCAGTTAGATACCAGTAGGCGTATTCTGACTGCCTATTTTTTTATATATTTTTGTGGTATTGATTTATCTGTTTGGATATTGTTAAATTTTGGGACAGTTAGATACCAATTGGCGTATTCTAACTGTCTATTTTTTGCTTTAACTTAGTGGTATTCATTTATCTGATTAGTTGTTGTCGAATCTTTGGGCAGTTAGATAGCTTTTGGAATATTCTAACAGTTTATATATTTTTACTACAACTTTACTTAAGGTTTAAGTACAGTTTAGTTATCAAATTTTGGTTTTAAGAACATTAAATAAGCGTTTGTAGGATTTGCTGGTAATCTCTGCTTTAGAGTAATGGTACTATCATTACATTCAAACCATCCACATTTCTTTTTTATATATGCAGTGTAGTGCCCTGAATTGGTTGTGGCTCCTGCGTGGTAGATTATACCTATTGTTGTGAAGGTTTTCTTACCAAGTGATATTTGACCATGTGTGAATCCAGTCAGCTTGCAGTTGTTTTTGGTACCATCTGCATTGTAACGTAGAAGCATTAGTATTACATATTTACTATGTGTTTGTATTACTAACGTGGAGAGATTATCTGAATTGCAGGTAGAAAATAATCTACCATGGTTTGCATTTTGTACAAGTTGCTGAAATGGAATGGATTCACAATTAGGTATTGATATATATACGAAGCGTTCATTGGGGAAATGTTCTTGTGTCACATTGTTGCAGAGAGTGCATGTATGTTTCCACATGTATGAAATCTGGAAGATTTCATTTATAGGTATGTTTTTGTTTTCCAGTACTTGTGGTAAGTACATTAGAAATTCTTTGCTGATCTTCCTGTGAGTTTATAGTGAATTTCACCATTCCAGCACAGTAGTCCAATTGTTGTCTTATTCCATAAACACTATACGTGTTGTCAGGATTGTTTGTTGCGTTTCTATGAAGTACTAACATTTGCAAACACAATGGGTCTGTACTGTGTTAAGTAAATGTTGTCAACAATTGGTGGTAATTGAAATAGAATATTCGTTGCTACATTTGTGTAGCAACTTACACCAACTATATTTGAGAGTTTAAATGGACCAGGTTGTTCTGTATCTGACTGTTTTTTTTGTGGATTGTCTTCCTTCTTTGAAGAAGTACCTGGTTTACTTTCCCTAATTGATTCTTTTTTGCTTGTGGTACTTGATGAAGTATTAGTTTCTTTTACTCTCTTTGGAGGATTTGCAGTGACATCCTGTTGCATTTATGTTTGATTTATTTTTCTTTTATAACTTTTTACTTTTTGTGGAAAAGAATATGTGTTTAGATGGGGGGTGTATAGTGAGCGAAGTCTATTGTATTCTAAAATGCAAGGAATATCAGCGTTTACTTTACTTGCATCAAAGTTGATTAGAAATAGACCGTCAAGTGTACGTAAGCGTGATACTGCTACATAGCTCATGCCTTCTTTAAAGACTGTGTTACCAATATCTATCATTGCTTTGTCTAGGGTAAGACCTTGTGATTTATGAATCGTGACTGCGTATGCAAGAGTTAGAGAAAATTGTTCTCTGCGTACATACATGTCTTTGAAGAGAAGGAATCGAGCTGTTGAGCGTCCTATCCTTTTTACTTCTGAAAGTTTGTCAAAGAGACTATTGACAAACTGAATTTTGTTGTCACGTGGGTATGTTTGAAAGCCAACAATTGTACCCAGTGCTCCATTAACTAGTCCTTGGTCCACGTCAAGGTTACGTTTAAGCATTACTCTAAGCCTGCTGTGTTTGAGATTGATTTTTCTAAACTATTTAGTCTTGTTGTGGCTTGGTCACACATGGGTAGTCTCATACCATGTACATCTAGTTTGTCTGTGGCGCTAATTTCCATTATCAGTTGCATTTCTTTACTTAACATTATTTCATTGAATTTGAAACAACTTACAAGAGCTGGCATTAAGGCCATACAATTGACATTTTTGTGGGCTAATTGTTCCAAAACATCTGTAGCACATGCATTATCGCCATAAAGTGCATGAATGTGCCGGGTTTTCAATATTGCTTCTGCTTCTTTAGAAAGTATACCAACTCTGATACTTTTTAAGATGTTGGCATAAGTGAGATCTGCAGATTGCCGCATGTTTTCTGTTAATTCTCTGTATTGGAAATGTTGCCAAAGGTTGACATTTCCAATGCTGCCAACAGTTTTACGGCAGAGTTTGGGTCCTAATGTTTTAAAAATAGGCTCACCTTTTACTGGTGTCAATTGAAGAAGATCTCTGAAAACAATAATGTGTTTTCCTGCAAAGAGCTCTTCATGGTTTGTTTTGAGTACTTCTTGTAATCTGAGGTGAATCAAAGCCAACATTAGGTTGGAGACCATGCTCACTTCATCTATTAGTAGCATTTTCATTTGTTTCAATACTCTGCGTAGTTCCATTGCAGCTTCTGCAGAAAGTTTGTAATAGTCTAATTTGTTTTGGTGTTCTACTGGCAATAGTAGTAATCAGTGTAACGTGATACCACCTATGTTGTAGGCAGCTAAACCAATGAGGGCAGTCACAACAGCTGACAGTTTGTTGTTTGTCAATTGTTGAAGGAACTTACTGATGATTTTGCTTAGGAATGTTTTGCCAGAACCAGCTTTACCACTGACGTACAGTAGTATAGGTTTATAATTATGCCAGGAAAATGCTACGTTGCTCATTGTTTAGTTTTGATTGTAGTATAGTTAAGTCTTCTTTATCTTCATACTGACACATGGTGTTTTCTACTTCTATCAAAGCTAATTCTGCCTCATTTATTATTAGTGATTCTCCCAGTGGTTCTTGGCTTCCTGTTACAGAAGGTTGACTACTGTCAGGAGTTTCTTTATCTAGTTGGGCCTGGAGTTCTTCTTCGTGTTGCTGTTCATTGTGCAACATTGTTTTGTACTGTGCAAAGTTTACATCAGTTATAGTGCTTTCATTTGCTTTGAAAGCATCTTCATATGAGTCATAGTTATCTAGTATTTCTTCTTCTTTTCTTCATTCTTTTTAAAGAGTTGTAGCAGGGACATGTAATATACTTCTTTATGTTGAGGAGTCTTTAATGACAATTTGATAGGATTAATTAAATTTGGTTTGGTGAGTTTAACTAAGCTGCGTTCACAGTTTGTCACTCTGTATTTACCTTTTTTTCATCAGGATTTATATTATTTTTGTATGTGTAGTTTTGGGCTATGTGTTATAGACACATGGTTTCCAAAGTATTACTTCTGTTTGGGTAGTATGTGTCCAATGAATTGTTTTTTAAAATGTCTTGGCTGTTGGGATCACGTTTGGCTATTGTTTCTATATCTTTGTATGATTTTAGAACTCTTTTTCTAGATTTAGCTGGACCAAGACTTAGCCGTACTATATTTTCAGATTTACCATACAATGCAGTACCAGTTAAACGATCAGCTGCTTCATATGATCCACATTCTCTATGGGAGAGCATTTTTATGCCCAAGCTGTATAGTTTCTGAGACACTGTTTTATCTGATGACAGGTCATTCCAGAGGTCTTGGAGCACTGTCTTTTCTGCTTTGGTTAAGTATGCTGTGACATATCGTGCAACTGCAGTAGAATTGTCTGCAATGTACTGCACATCTATGTTTGCATTCCATAAGTGGGCAATTATTGCATTATAATCATTGATATAGTTGTCTTCTTCTTTTCTTTTTATGTAATATGTATTTTTAGGTGACTTACCTTTAACACTATGTCTAACTGAAGACATGAGGTTTTTCACTTGACCTGTATTTGTAACTGGTCTATGGAAACCAAATCGGCATTTGGTGTAGTATTTCCCTTTTTTTTTGTATTTGCGACGACAATATTTTCCACATTTGTGTCTTTGAAATTGTAAAATTTGTGCATGAAGATCACTATTTGTTGCTTCCAATGGAATTGCACAAGTGACATATTTTTCAATAAACTGTAAAACAGTGGCATCACTGTCTTGACCAAATTTAGGAGCATCTTTAATCCATAAAAGCATGTGGCTATGTGGTGCTCCTCTGGCTTGGTATTCTTTTCTCCAAAAGAAGTGTTGCACTTCTCTAAGGGGAGGAACAGTTGTATTACAAATAAAATGTAGCATAGCAATGAAGCGATGGTGAAAATATCTTGAAACATTAAAAGGATCCAAAGAACAAAGTTCTCCAGGTGTTAGTATATCTCTGTTTGTTTTGTTTTTGTTTGATATGCGTAGGAAATCATGTAAATCTTCCCATGCATATTCTGCACAACTTAATGTAACAAACCAAGTGGGTGGGCCAAGGTTTCTGATCATACAACGTACATCTCCATGATGTCGAAACCAGTACTCTTTAGTACCACGCATATTTGCTAATAGATTTGTAATATTTGATTGTAAAACCTCATCCTTTTGTTGCACTTTTTGTAATAATTGTGTAGCTGTCATATTTTGAAAGTGTGATCCTGATTTTAATATGTGCAACTCTGTAACATAAAGTTGCCAGTTCACTTTCAAAGAGTAGGTGGAATATGTATTCCACATTTTGTCTAAATCTGGGATTTTCAGAATACATCCGTAATGAGCGATAATCTGATGCTGATATTTGAATAGGTCTATCATCGTACCTTCCTCCTTTGTCAGTAGGAAAGAGTAGAGGAAAAGCATGTGCTTCTATACTTTTTTCCCATATGCTGATTGGTGATACTTTTGTTTGACGCATTTGGTATGTTTCCAGTGCATCTTCTATAGTGTCATTAGAGTGCAAAGGATGAATTGTATAATGGTCTAAAGTATTTGATATTGTAGCAGGATCTAGGAGCTCAAATTGACCAGCTTCTTGTGTTTCTTGAATTATTTCAGTTGTATCCTTCAAGTTTTCTTCAATATTAATTTCTTTGTAATATTCATTATTCTCTTTAAGATATTGCAAGGCTTGTCTAACTTTATGTAAATCTACCAGCTGTTGTCATATTTTTTGTCTTTTGTAAGTACTCCATTTGCTAAGATAATTAAAGATTGCTGCATTGGACGTTGCACTCCTAGAGTATGCACAAGTTCTTTTAGATCTAATGGTAAATAAACTACTTTTCCACAAATGCCTTTTACCAATTCAGTGGGAGGTAATTTTGCTGTTTTTGGTTGAAGGCGTATTATTGCTTGAAATGGGTGCACTGTTTGAATTATGATGCTCTCATATAAATTAAGTTGTTGTATGGGGTTTTGGTAGTGGGTATAATTCCAAATTATTTGTGATAGCACGTGAAGGAGTTTGGTTGTTGTCAAGTTTTGTAGTGCAGTAACTGCAAAGTATTAAGGGGTCAGTTATTTCGTATTTGTTTTCTGCTACAAGGTAGAGACCTAATTCAAACCATTTAGAATCTTCATTGTCTTCTATTTTGTATGATAGGTCTACAGTTTTTGTGTTACTTTTATAAAAGGTTCTGCGGCAACATACACACACATGGTTTGGTACTTCAGCTGATGTACTTTGAAATTTTAGTATTTCTTTTTCGTACCATGTAGAAGAATGTTATTTAAATGTGCTAGTGCTAAAGCAGGACTTTAGCATAGTATAGTTTAAGACTAGATTTCTTATAGTTGAATGATGTGTTGATATCCTTTTGATATCATGGAAGGTGGTTTTACAAGTAGGTCCTGTAATGCAGGCCAATGAATGTCCTTGTAGTCCTGTGTACTTGCGCACTGGACAGGTATCCATATTTTGCAGTAATTTAATTTTGATTTTGTCTTTGCTTTTTACATATTGATTGAGGAATTGGCGTAAAGACTTGAAAAATTGTTTGGGAATGTTACACATTGACGTGCATGGCCATTTGTACACTAGATGTTCTGATTCAGTTGAATGGAGGGGTAATTCTACGTTTTCAGGGCATATTTTTGTATGGAGTACTTCTTGTTCCATTATGGTATTATTCACTTTTTCATAACTTCGACCACTGTTATGTATGGCAATTGTATTTGTTTGCTTTTGTTTGTACGCGTCTTCATTAAAGTATGGTTCTGTGCTCGTAGATTCCATTCACCTCCGCAGATACTTAAGAAGTTCTTTCCGTTGACATTTCGTTTATTGAGAAGTCTTTTCTGTAATTTAGTTATTAGTTTTGTTAGTGGTTTCATTTTGTTTAACACTAAAATAAATAACTTTCTTTTGAAAAGAATTGTACTGTCTATCAATGCTTCTAAGATTAATTTCCTACGATAGGTTTTAAGCATTGAACCTGATTTCTCTCCTGTTTTTATAAGATTTTGAAGGACTTTGTGACGGTACATTTTGGCTAAAATACTTTTCTTCGTATGCTTACTTTGCACTATATCAAAATTTAAAGAAGCAGTTTTATCCGTAGTGATAGCTGATTTTCTGTTAATTGTTTTTTGGTTTGTTTTACATTTTGATAGAGGAGGCAAAGTTTTTGTACTTGAAACTTCTTGTGTTTCACTAAATGACTGTATTAGCTGTTTTGTTTCAACTATTTTTTACAAATTCTGCTAGAGACGGATGCTTATGTTGGACACTTATTTTCATTTGCTCTACTTCTGCGTTGCTTTCTACAGACTTGACATTTGGTAGGCATTCTTTAGGGTCTGTTGAAAAAAATAAAGAAGGTATGGGTTGGGGTGTTCTGCAATGTATGTGTGCTGTGTGCATTAGTGATTGAGTAAGATGATAAAGTTGTATGTAATGGTGTGTGATTGTAGGGGTGGGTATTCTTGAATTTATGTGCTACTAAACTGGGGTTCAGATGACAGAAAAAAGTAAGCTAGTGGTGTGGAGAAGTACAAATAGTAAATCTAATGTATACAATTAAAACAGTTGTTTGTTCTATAATATCAAAATTCTAGCGGTTGAGTTGGGTAATTTGTGTGTCCAAAAATAGGAATTTGTGGGCCATTCTGGCTGTAAATCGCTGTTCAAGACATGGGGATTTTTGGACAGAATGGTGCACAATCTCTATTTTTAGGCACAGAAATAGCATGAATTAACTTTACAGTGTGTTTGAGTAATAATACAAATATTATGGTGATATTCTACTTACTTTTTTTCTAAAATGAACAGGTTACTTCTTTATTCTTATTTGTTCTTCAAATTCGGCTGCTTCTTTTCAGGAGAATGGTCTTCACTGCAATTGTAAAAGAAACAAATTAGTAATTTTGTTTGTATATAGCACTGTTTTTAATTTAGACATTGATTTTTTTAATTGAAATCCTCAGTGCCTTCCTCAAAACCATTAAAACTATCTTATTTACATAACATACGTCGCACCAGTTCAATACATATGATATGTTCTTAATGAATAAATTGTATTGCAATGACTAACTGTAGCAAACAAAATATCTTTACTATGGCCCTCATTACGACCCTGGCGGAATTCGCGGTGCTAAATGCACCGCGGAGCACGGCGGAAAGCTGCCGATAGCGCCATGGGGGTTGGCGGATTTTCCACCCCATGCCGACCTTGGCGGAGCGGTAAATCCCCAATCCCCATTTTGCCCTTCCCCATTCCCATTCTTGCCCCATAGGGTATAATGGGAGTGGGGAAGGCGTTAATTACGCCACCGTAAAGTACGGTGGCGTAATTAACAACGAGGTCCCTTAGCGCCATGGATTTCTCCGCCCGGTAAAACCAGGCGGAGAAAGGCTCCATGGCGCTACGGGAACTCGTAGTAGGGCGGACGGGTCCGCCACGATTACCGCTGGCGGTAACCCACTCCGCCAGGGTCGTAATGAGGGCCTATGTCTTGTGAAATTCATAATGTACCACTGAATACCACTATTTCTGTAACTAAGCTCTTCCAGGTAATAGTGCCTCAATGTCATGCTTAAATTAAAGTAATTAAATAAAGAAATTTAAAAAATTATGTAATTGTATAAGTATTACTTTTTGAGATTTGAACATAGAGTGTGCATGCATACAATTTTGTTTGAATATATGTAGTCTATATATTTCCTTTAAAAAATGTTAGTTTAACATGATTTGATAGTCTGTGTATAAGGAAAGTAAATAGTATAAAGGTTTATAAGTGACAGTTGATTTTAGGAGATTGAAAAAAAGACAGTAGATTCATTCTACAGATTACACAAGCTAAAAGTCAGTTTGAAAATGTGTTCATGTACTGTACAGAAAATATGCATACCTGTAGTTTGTGTTCATGCATATGTATATGCATGGAGCTGCAAGTAGAAATCTTGGAGACTTGTACAGTATTTCTTGTAGCTGGTGCTTGCCAATGATATGACACTTGTACTAGAGAGATTCACAGTACATTTGCAGTGCTGATCTATGATGATGGGGTTAGATGTAGAGGTCTTGAATGTGATTGGTGGATGGTCATGTGACTTCTTAGCTACATCCAATGAGGGAATGGCACAGAGAGTGAAGTGGAAATGGTAGAAGGGCTGTTCATGTTACGATATGTCCGCGGATATGGCGGTAGTACGCGGACATCGGGTGTTACATCCAGGGATTTTTGGGTTCAGAAGTCATGCAAATGAGAATGAGCACTGAAAGGGATTGGTCAGGAAAGTTTAGTGGGTGTGTTGTGCCAGTAGAGTTTCTCAGATACTCTTTTTTGCTGCGAGAACAACAGATATTTATGGCTGTGTGTTTCAGAAAACAGATTGTTTGGATTTTGGGAGATTCGTGGATACATTGGTTTAAGGTGCATGCAGAAAGCTGTGGAGTAGCTGTAGATCTTGGATTTCCACATGTGGAAGTACACTGGCATGGAGTACGTGGAATGAAGTGGTTGGACTTGCTACCTCTCTGTGCTACTTTGGAGACAGAGCAACATCCAGACATAATTGTAATTCATTGTGGAGGGAACAGTTTAGGACATGTGTCTGGAATTTCTTTGCATTTGGCTATGAAAGAAGGACTTGGGAAGGTCATGGACGTGTTTCCTAATTCTCAAGTAATATTTTCACGGATTGCGCAGAGACAAATGTGGCTTCGTTCTTCTTCATTTGGTCCACAAATGGAAAAAGCAAGGCCCAATATTAATAAGGCTGTTTGTGCCTTTCTAAGAGATTTTGGCATGTCCTCTTTTCACAATGAAAATATTATGTTTCGTAGTACATACATTTTTCGCAGAGATGGAGTCCATCTTACTTATGCTGGCAATCAGATTTTCCTGAGAAATGTACAAAATGCATTGTGACCTTTTTTAGAATTACAGCATCCATTTTGAAGTAGGTGTTGAGTATTTATAATTTCTGACATACAAACACCTCCCAAAGGCTCTTTTCAGAGCCACCACTTCCTCCCAGAGAAAATTGCAATGGTTATGATAGGGTAGCACTATACATTTGACATTGACATCAATGACATTTGTGATGCCATCTTTGATGTCCTGGGTGTTAGGCTTAGCAGTGCACGGTGGTGGCGCGAGTTATGGTTGCTTAGCTTACCATAACTGGCGAATTTCAAGGGTTTTTCGGTTTTACTTGGAACCACAACGTCCATTTAACAAAGTTTTTTCACTGAATTTCATAGGTTTTTAGTAGCGCACCTTAACCATAACGTCCTTTTAACCAAGTTTTTTTACTGAATATATATGTATGTATATATAAAACAAACTTATTTAGCCAAACAAAGCGCTCTGCCTAAACACGTAGCCGGTGCTTGAGGGTATGAATTAGGCCAAATTCATTATATACAAGAAAAACACATACATCTTTCAGGTTGTAGCCGTTCAAAAAACCTTACTTGATGCATGTAAACAAAACACCCAAGCACATGCGACCTTGCTGCTTTAAAACAGTTTCTTTAATTAATAAAAGAACAGCACACAACAAAATAAGTGAACATGTAGAACATGCACACCTAATTGGCAACCAGATGGTTAGAAAACACTCACCCATCTGGGTGGAGAAAGCCACGCGTACCGACCGTTTACACAGGCTTCTTCAGGCTAGTATTGTCCATTCATGATGATTGCACCGAGTATAAAAAGCGCAGTTAGAGCGGTCCACTCCTCCCCCTCATCACGTGTTTGTTGATCATATGATCAAACAACTTACCACTAGTCCTATACGAAAAAATAACCACCATATTGCAATGGCTAATAGTATATTGTAATCATGGTCTAATACCCCTTATAGACTATCAGTGCATTTTTTTTTATATACTACTCACGAGATAAAGACAGGAAGTTCGGACCACGTGACTCTTCCACAAGAAAAAGTCATAAATTAAAAATATTAGGTGCATTTTATAAAAATTCACAAGTGTGTCAAAAATATATCATTATGGCCACACGTTGCTGTTAAATAGCAACTAGCGGTCATATGCCCCAGAAGGGAATTGTTTTAAAAGCTTATGAGACGAGCTTCGGCAATCTGCGCACGAAAACGTGTGCCTTCCATTCTAATACCATCGTGCATTTTCTTACAATTTAGAACGGTATATATGTAACAAAGCCCATGCAGAATTTACAAAGTGAGCTCCTTAGTAAAAACCTTAGTAAAAAAATGGCAGCATATTAATTTCATAAATATAACATTTCATGCAGTACCTATGATCTAAAGGCACATTAACCAGCCAGCTATTATTATAAAGTGCTTAGTGCATGTATACAATGATTATCTTCCCAAAACAAACTAAGAGGGTAATTCATAGAATTACGCAGAAAAGTGTCGCAAGCGGCTGGCGCAGAGTGTCCGCGTGCGATTGACTGCGCCAGGCACGTGCGATAAAACCGATTTCCGCGCACAGCGTATTCATGGATTTCATGCTCCCAAACCAGCCGTGGCGCAGAGTATCGCAGCGACCCTGCAGCAGCGCCAGTAACGCCCCCAAGAACGCCCTCGCGCAAGGAAAAGCCAGCAAAATCGCTAAATCATCGCAAAGGGCTGCGCTAACTCTGGACCAGTTTACAGGGCAGCCAAACAAGGAACGCAAAGCGGGTAACGTGCATATCAGGGGTACACGTGAAGTCATACACGCGATTAGCCAGGGTACGTGTATTACAGGGGTACGCGGGAAGTTTAACACGCGATTGGCCAGGGTACGTGCATTACAGGGGTACGCGGGAAGTTTAACACGCGATTAGCCAGGGTAAGTGTATTCCAGGGGTACACGTGAAGTCATACACGCGATTAGCCAGGGTACGTGTATTACATGGGTACGCGGGAAGTTTAACACGCGATTGGCCAGGGTACGTGTATTACAGGGGTACGCGGGAAGTTTAACACGCGATTAGCCAGGGTAAGTGTATTACAGGGGTACGCGGGAAGTTCAACACGCAATTAGCCAGGGTACGTGTATTACAGGGGTACGCGGGAAGTTTAACACGCGATTGGCCAGGGTACGTGTATTACAGGGGTACGCGGGAAGTTTAACACGCGATTGGCCAGGGTACGTGTATTACAGGGGTACGCGGGAAGTTATACACGCGATTAGCCAGGGTACGTGTATTACAGGGGTACGCGGGAAGTTTAACACGCGATTAGCCAGGGTAAGTGTATTACAGGGGTACACGTGAAGTCATACACGCGATTAGCCAGGGTACGTGTATTACATGGGTACGCGGGAAGTTTAACACGCGATTGGCCAGGGTACGTGTATTACAGGGGTACGCGGGAAGTTTAACACGCGATTAGCCAGGGTAAGTGTATTACAGGGGTACGCGGGAAGTTCAACACGCAATTAGCCAGGGTACGTGTATTACAGGGGTACGCGGGAAGTTTAACACGCGATTAGCCAGGGTAAGTGTATTACAGGGGTACGCGGGAAGTTCAACACGCAATTAGCCAGGGTACGTGTATTACAGGGGTACGCGGGAAGTTTAACACGCGATTGGCCAGGGTACGTGTATTACAGGGGTACGCGGGAAGTTTAACACGCGATTGGCCAGGGTACGTGTATTACAGGGGTACGCGGGAAGTTATACACGCGATTAGCCAGGGTACGTGTATTACAGGGGTACGCGGGAAGTTATACACGCGATTAGCCAGGGTACGTGTATTACAGGGGTACGCGGGAAGTTTAACACGCGATTGGCCAGGGTACGTGTATTACAGGGGTACGCGGGAAGTTATACACGCGATTAGCCAGGGTACGTGTATTACAGGGGTACGCGGGAAGTTTAACACGCGATTGGCCAGGGTACGTGTATTACAGGGGTACGCGGGAAGTTATACACGCGATTAGCCAGGGTACGTGTATTACAGGGGTACGCGGGAAGTTTAACACGCGATTAGGCTGGGTGGGTCCTCACAGGTGTTCCCTGTACACCCTCCACGGCCCCTGCAGGCAGCCTACAAAACAGGGGACTACCCTGCACACCTGCTCATGTCCCCCTGCACCCCCACCCCCCCAGCAGTGCAGGGGCAGCCTCCACCAGGCCCCCACTCATGTCTCCCACCACCCCCACCCTCCCGCCACCAGGGGCAGCCTCCACCAGGCCCCCACCCATGTCTCCCACCACCCCCCGCCACCAGGGGCACTCTCCACCAAGCCCCCACCCATGTCTCCCACCACCCCCACCAGTGCAGGGGCACCCTCCACCAGGCCCCCACCCATGTCTCCCAACACCCCCACCCACCAGCACTGTGGGGCACGTGGCCAGCAGGCAGTCAGGCAGCAGCAGATGGCAGGTGGGAGCGTGCTCAGGGCTCTGGGGGGGCAGTAATTTCGCCTCCTGGCCAGGAGCGTGGTCTCTCGTGTGTGAACGCCTGGACAGCCTGATAGGTAGTGAAATCCCACACGTCAGCAAAGGCCCTTAGCGCGTAAACCCGTCAACAGCATATGCGCGCCTATAGTCACCTGCACGTGCAGGAAATTGTTGCGTGACACGTCCCAGTGTCAAAGCGTGTGATTGGTGAAAATGGATGTACACGTAGAAGTGACAAAGCGTGTGATTGGTGAAAATGGATCTACACGCAGGAGTGACAAAGCGTGTGATTGGTGAACGTACACGCCGCGTAAGTGACGCTGTACGTGTGGGCCTGTATATAAGGTACATGTAGAACACCATTTCCTTGTACGTGCTTTTCGTGGAGAGCGAGTGGGTGAAATCTGTACTTCTTGTCGTTTCACACGCGATTTACTTCACGGCGTTTCCAGTTCGTATTCCCTGTTACCTCTGACAGCTTTTTCTCTTTTACTGGTTTACCTGGGCCTGTTCCCTCAAACAGTGTCCCCTTCTACTGTTGTCCTGTCTTCTCAGACAGCGTACACATCTTCTTTTGGCGGGGGTTTAGCCAGCCAAACGCGCTCATTCTTCACGCTCTTTTACCTGGCAGACGGTGAGTCACGCACGTATCCAACTTCTGTGCTTGCCCCGTGTGTTGCCTACCCCTTCAGAGGTCATTCTAGGCTGCGTGTGACACGCATACGTTCATTCTTGTGTTACTGGGTGCCACAGCGTAGTGCAGGTTTTTCTTTCTGCACACGTGGTCTAGGAGGGGTTGCGTGCACGTCATCTCCCTTTTTTGGGCCTCCTGTGCGTTGCGTGACCCGTCATCTTTCCCCAGGGGTTACAATCAGCCGTGCTAGAGCACTAGGGTACAATTACCATCTGGTACCCAACCCCTTTGACCCCCAATTGCCCAGGACAATTGTCTACAGCCACTCCCATACGCACATTAATATCAGTGCCATGGCTGGGAGGCGAGGATTCCGTAAGGGTGGCAAAGGTGGAAGAGCCACAAGTGGTGGCCGTGGTGGATCCGGTAGGGGACGTGGTCGTAACTTGCAGGGTGAGCCTGTCCCCCCATGTGTGGAGGACCAGTCAAGGGCACCCATCATCCCCCCCTCCTCCCCCCCTCCCGTTGAGGCTGAAGTGGCTGACACCATCCATGCTCAGCCCTTGTTGGACCAGCCCATTGTGGCACCAGACCTGGCTGACTCCATGGCTGACTTCCAGGTCAGCAGGGCTACGACACGTGCGCTGGTGCACGTTGATGCCATCATGCCACGTGGATCTGGGGCAGCAAGGTCATCTGCTGCACCAAGGAGGCAGGGCGGAGTGGCTGCAGGGGCAGCTGCGGCTCCATCCACCCCAGCCCTCACACACCCAGCCAGGACAGTGTCAGTCCTAGTCCATGCTGCTGACATTCCCCCTGACACCATCACACTAGAGCCAATGCCTGCACCAACTCCCATGCTGAGTGTGCAATCCCACACTCCTGATACAGAGTCCACCAGGGCTCCTGCCCCTAGTGTCCAGAGCGGCGCAGGACACTCAGGATCACCACCACCTTCCAAGCGGAAGAGGAAGAGTGCTCGTCCGGCACAGGCTGATGCCCCAGACACGGCTACACAGTCCGGCCCGTCCAGGAAGCCCAGCTTCACGGATGACGAACTGAATGCACTTGTCGAGTATGTGTCCGGACATGACAACGAGATGGTCATTGTTGCAGGATCCAAGACCACACCTGCACAACGCCAGGCACACTGGCAGACCGTTGCGGACATCGTAAGTGCCCTTGGAATCGTGAGGCGCACAGCCAATGATTGCTATAAGCGCTGGAATGACCTAAAGCGCAGGGCAAAGAGTAAGCTGGCCTCAAGTCATGCCGCAACTCTAGTGACTGGAGGTGGGTCTCCAGTAGTAGACATGGAACTCACTCCACATGAGTCAGTCGCTGGGACCTACGTCACGGAGGAACAGATCCAAGGCGTGGGAGATCTGGCTGATTACGAGGCATTGTCCGGTGAGTGCACATGCATGTGTGTGTCATACATGTGCATGGTGTGTGTGTGAGGGCTTCTGTTTGGGTGGCAGGAGAGAGTGTGTGCGCCTCAGTCGTATGGGTCAGCCATGTGCTTCATGCAATACTTCCTGCGCAGCTGCATTTGGCCATAGCAGTATCCCTTCTGCCAACAGTAGACATCTAGCACAACTGCACGCCAGTTGCCCTTGAAGTGTCACCTTGACACAACAGATTTGCTTATTTTTCACTGTTAATTCAGTCAGTTTGTTTGCATTCCACCACTTTCACTAGGCATGTCGCTGTCCACTAGTCACATGTCTGACATGGGTATGGTAAAGGGGAGTGACTTTGTTACCTGGATATCATTTGTACACACATGTCCCTGTGCAATTTGACCATTACAGACTGGCAGCTCCAGGTGAAAAATCTGACCTGTTAGAATCAGAAAAGCTATTACATGCGGGAACTGGACTGAATGAATAGGTGCTGCCCTCCTCTCCATCTTCACTCAATAGCAATGGTACATGCCATCTGTGTGATGGCATGTGTGTTTCACCTGCCAATCACAGGCCAATGTGTGATGCCACTGCCAGGCAGCATGCAGAAAATTTGTTCATCTTCCATCTTGGTGTCATCAGTGTGTGCCGTTTGCCTGCACTTCATACGCAGTGTGGGTGCATGCATGGGAGGGTTTTAGTCATGTGGGACATGTCAATCAAGTACTGGTTCTCTTGCTTCTCAGCCCTCAATGTGTGCCATGGTGCTAATGCCTGTTTCCATTACTTTGTTTTCATGTCTTTGCAGGGGAAGACGCACCTGATACTGCTGGGGTTGTGGAGATGGTGCAGACCCAGGAGGTGTCCCAGGGCCGACCAACCACCAGTGAGGGACGTGGTGTGGTGGTGGGGGAGAACCCACAAGTGCTGCAGGTCGTGCTCTCAAGGGGTGTCTCTGGCTGCACCTCCCCCGAGCTGTACTCAGGTGTTGATTCGGATGAGACCTACGTGCCGTCGCAGGTGAGTGTTCCAGGGAGGGATTCTGTTCTGTCTCACCCACCTGCACCAGGGTCAGTACCCTCCATGGGGATGTCAGTGTTGGCAGCTACGCCTTCGGTGGTTACGGATGCAGGGTCACACTCCGCGACATCTGATCCTGTTCCTGGGCCAGCAGATCAGAGGGGGAATGCAGTCCTGCAGCCTCAGGCAGTGCCGGCACAGCAAGGCGCAGTTCGCCTTGCCCCAGACAGGTGTGGTGCCCGCCGACGTGGTGGCCGTACGCCACCTGGCAATACCGCATGGGAGCAATCCATTTACGGTATGGCTACCCAACAGGCTGCATCATCCGAGATGATGGCTCAGGCCATGGATAGGGTGGCCACTTCCATTGTCCCCCCAGAAAGGCTGATGGAGCGACTAGAGCAGGCAACTGACTCCATCTGCCAGTCACACAGGGAGGACATGTTGGGGTCCAACAGGGACAGGCGGGCGGCACTGGCGACTCTGCAGGAGGCCATCTCCATTGAGTCCCAGGGCCACAGGGAAGCCCTGAGGCAGGAGCTCCTACACCTCAGGACGACTCTTGTTGAGCTTGAGGCTTCAACACACCAAAGGACAGAACAGCAGCTGGAGCGTCTCACCCGTACGCTCTCAGCTGAGATGCAGGCAACGAGGGCGGAGGTCCGGGCATCCCGTGAGTTGTTGCATGGGGACCTCCGCACACTCATCCTCCAGAACCAGACCTACCACACCCGCATGCTTGCAGCCATGGAGGAGCAGACTAGGGCCTTGCGTGGGCTGCCTCCCATAGTGCAACCACCTCCGGATGCAGCTGCACAGGGTGATAATAGCGACAGCAGTGACACTCCCACAATAGGGTAGCCGTGTGGGCCATGAGCCCATGGAGGTGTTTTATTTTCCCAGGATCCACGCAGGTGGGTTCTGGTGTGCATCCTGTCCTCGGACCTCCTGGGTGGCCTCCCCAACCCCCCCGGGCCCATCAATGGCCATTTTTGATTGTTTCTTATTTTTATTTTGATTTTGATTTCTTTTATTCCCAATTTTTTTGGGAGGATCTGTTGGCTCCGATCTGTTGGCTCCGATCTGTTGGCTCCGATCTGTTGGCTCCGATCTGTTGGCTCCGATCTGTTGGCTTCCGTGGTTCCTGTGGGCATACGCTGCATTGTGGCTGGGCACATGCAGGCTTGTAATGTATTTGGTTCAGATGCTTGGGTTTGAGTCACACACACCCCTCCTGCTTCCCGTTTCCATGGGCTTGCAAAGGGTGTGCCCAAGTGACAGTGAATTACACAGTGACGTTGGACTCCCATGAGCTGTGTGGCCAGTCTGTAGTCAATACTGTGTATACATTCCTAGTGCATATTGCTGTTGTGTTGTACACTGCATGTTGCATTGATGTGTAACTCTTCTTCTGTGTCTACCTCCCAATTTGCAGGTCCCTTCCTCAAGTCCACACAAGGACCTCTAGTCTGGCGATGGGGACCATGTTGGCAGCAGTGCACCTACAACTCTACATGGCGCCAACACTGCACAGTTGGTAGTGGTGGGAGTGCAGGCATTTCCAGGTGGTGAGACTACTAATATGTTACATTTTTGATGTCATGTTAATGGTACTACGTGCTCAAGTATGTTGTTGGTCCGGCATTGCTGTGAGCATTTCAGGTGTTGCAGGTTTCTAATAGTGCCACTGTACATAGTGAGAGTGATGTCATGTTGTGGGGATTACTTTGTTTACCTGCAATTAGCATGACATGGCACGGTGTGTCGTGTGGCAGTGCTGGGGTTGGGTTGGCTGACATGGCACTGTCCTCTTGTTGCATTTTGCAAGTGGGTATTCATTTTAGCTGCTTCAATGTGTAACTTCACAAAACTGCATTGGTGGGGTAGGGATGCACACATTGTGACACTTCCAGGTGAACAATCTCAGGCTGACATGGAATTCCCGGTTCATTCTCCACACATTCAGGATCAGTGTCAGGTTGAGTCATCATTGATTGTCAGATGGAATGTGCCAGGGCAGTGTGCACTCCACAGGGGTGTGATTTCTATGTGAAGTAATTAGCCACTAGCTGTGTACGGGCTGCCTCCCCCCGTGCCCTTTCCCCTCCCATGCGCAGCGGCTGTGCATGTGGTTGGGGATGTGGGGCCACCACCATGTCCACGGCCAGGCCCCGGCGTGTTGCAACGTTGTGCAGGACACATGCTGCCACTATGATCCTGCACACTACTGGGGGAGCGTATAAGAGCTGCCCGCCAGAACGGTCAAGGGAGCGAAAGCGTGACTTCAGCACTCCGAATGTGCGCTCCACTATGCCCCTGGTTGTAATGTGGGCTGTGTTAAATCTTACCTGGGGTGGCGTGGTGGGGTTCCGAATTGGCGTCATCATGTGGGGGCTGAGAGGGTAGGCACTGTCCCCTGTGGAGGTGGGGATTGGTATCATTGGTGAGGTTGTGACCTTGCTCAGTATCCAACATGCATGCATGTGCAGTGGCATACATACTCACCAAGCAGCCATGTATCGCCATGCCGCCCAGCTTCTAGGTCCCGGCTTAGGGTGGACATTCGGTAAATGAAGCTGTCGTGGGTGGAGCCGGGATAGTTGGCATATACTGAGGTGATGATTCCCTTGGCATTACATGCTACCTGCACGTTGATGGAATGCCAGTGCTTGCGGTTCCTATAGATGTGCTCAGATGCCCTGGGGGGACGTAGAGCCACATGGGTGCAGTCGATGGCACCTAGCACTTTGGGGAATCGTGCCACTGCGTAAAAATCCAGGGCGGCAGCATGCCTTTCTGCAGGTGTTCTGGGCAGGTATATGTGCCTGCGGACTGATGGGCGTGCAGTCATGATGTTCAAGACCTGGTGTAGGCAGCGTGACTGGGTGGCCTGTGACACCCCACCCACTATGGCACTTGTCCGCTGAAATGATCCAGTGGCTAAGAAGTGCAGTACATTGAGGACCTTCTCCAGGGGGCTGAGTGCTTGGGAGCACAGGGTGGGTGATGTGAGGTCATCCTCCCACTCAGTCACCAGGTCCAGTATGATGTGTGGTGGAAACCTGTACCTCCCATACACCTGGTCATCAGGCATCCCGAAAAGGCTGGTTCTGGGTGTGAATATTCTGGCCCTGACTATCCTCCTCCTCCTCCTTTGGTAGCCCACTGCCACTGCTGCTAGGAACGGTATGTTCATCCTGGCGTCTGAGCTTGTTATTGTTAAAGTCCGCAATTTATGCTTAGCGCGTGTTCTAGGCGAGCGTGTGACCCGCGCAGCCCTGGAATCCTGTTCCCAGTCCAATAGCGTGTGGAAATTCACACGCACCACGGGATACAGCGTGTGACCCGCGCAGCCCTGGAATCCTGTTCCCAGTCCAATAGCGTGTGGAAATTCACACGCACCACGGGATACAGCGTGTGACCCGCGCAGCCCTGGAATCCTGTTCCCAGTCCAATAGCGTGTGGAAATTCACACGCACCACGGGATACAGGTTCGCTGACGTACTTGCGTGTGTAAGTGGCCGCGCACCCATTAAATACACGTACATAGGCCAATCGCGTGTACGCGCACTTTTGTCCAATTACACGCGATGACACTCTGACGTGCAGTATCTCCACGTGTGCCCCGTCATCACGTCCTGAGTGGGGAACACCCGTGCGGGTCACGTCACAGACGCGCTTACGCGCTGAGGGACTCTGGTCCAATAGAATCGCGTATGCGTGCTGACGCGCTTACGAGCTAAGGGCCTTTCCTCGGATTTCACGCTGACGTGCAGGATTTTCACGTGCCAAATCACTCCGTATCAAGCTGGCCACGCGAAAACACACGGAAGCCCACGCTCCTGCCCAGAAGGCCGAGTTACTGCCCCCCAGTGCCCCGAGCAGCCTCCCACGTGCCATCTGCTGCTGCCTGCCTGCCTGCCTGCTGCCACCGTGCCCTGCCATTTGGTGCCTGCACATCAGCCATCTGCAGGGGTCCAGTTGCTGTGTCCACCCCTGCTGGAACTGAAGACTCCCGACTGGTATTACATCGCTCCACAGCCCAGCCCCAGGACCCAGTTGCCCACCCACACCTGCCTCTGGGGTTGCCATGTCGGGCACTTCCACATCTGGCACCAGTGGCAACCCCAGGCCAGAGGGGCAGAGGGGCACCAGCTTCACTGTCACCGAAGTTGGTGTCCTGGTGGAGCATGTCCTGGGGCAGTATGATGCCCTCTTTGGATCGTCCCGCGCCAGCAAGGAAGGACGGCAGAGGATCTGGGCCGACTGTGTGGTTGCCATCAACGCGGAGGGGGTGGCAACCCGCGACGTCCTGAAGATCAAGAAGCGCTGGGAGGACTTGAGGTCCAGGACCCTTGTGAAGGCCCGGCGCCTCGTGGAGGGGGGCCGGGGCCGCATGAGTACCATCCAGATGAGGGTCCTGGAACGCGTACGCCCAGCGCTCCACGCCCAGATCCTTGAGAGGGAGGCCCGTCTGGAGTTGAGCGGTAAGTGTCCATGCATTACTGTGTGAGACAGGGCATGTTGCGGTGTGCTGGTTCTATGATACTTGCCTGTATGTGTGCCATAGCCCATGTATGCATGTATGTGTGCAGGGACATCATGGTAATGCATGTGCGACCAGTGATGTGTGATGCACATGGTTGTTGCATGTGTTGATATGCCGCATGGGGAGCCCTAATCAGATTATGAACATGAGAGCATGCCAGTCTCTGTACCTGAACATGGGTGGGGGTGAGGGATGGGTGCTGATGCCAGGTACATATATGGTAGCCATGTCTGTGTGCCTGACCTGCGTGTCTGTGACTTGTGCATGCCATGGATGCATGACACATGTGTGTGACAATGCAGAGATTCAGTAAAGCAGCAAAATTACCCTTGTATCCGCTGTGTTTGGTGTGTTTGGGGCCAGATGGATGTGACTGAGGTGATGTGTGTGCATGTGATGGGCATGAGGCATGATGCATGTGAGTTACATATCATTGAATGTTTCAAGAGTCCATTGGACATGCATGGAAATGTCCATGGCATGCACCATGCCTGTTACTGTGTGTGTTTTGCCTGGACTGGCCCATGTGTTGTGGAGGGACATGATGGAAGTGTACTTTGACAGTGGTGCTCATCTGCTATTGCTTCCTGTCTAGGGGACCATTGTACAGTGCCCTGATGCTTGTGTTCTTTGTCTCCCTCTACGCAGCGGCTAGTGAAGAAGAGGGCGGAGACGGCGCTGTGGAGCAAGGCGGCGGGGATGCCCCCACGGCTGCAGCGGAAGGGGTGGGTGAGCCCCCACAGGGGCCTGCTACGGTGGGAGACGGTGAGGAGCCATCCAGGTTGGTGGTTTGCACAGAGGAGGAGGAGGCCGCCACTGGGGCACACATGGGGCCTGGTGGGGGCATCCCTGCTGGTGCAAGTGGTGCAGTCCAGGGCCAGGGGCAGGAGGCAGCACAGGTCACCGTGGAGGGGCCTGTGCATGTCGCTGTCCCTGACCCTGTGAGTGCACCACCATGCACCAGCAGGGATGCCCCGTCCCAGGCCTGTCCGCAGGTAGAGGGGATGTCCATGTCACCTGACTCCCCTCCACCTGCGGACGTGGGAACCCCTGGCCGTGCGGAGAAGGTCCTGATTGGGGTCGCGTTGCGCACGGCTGCGATTCGTGATGCCGTGCGTGCTTCCCGGGAGGAGCACGCACGTCATCACGAAGTGCACCGTGCCGACGTGGCCCAATTGGGATCGGCCATGTTCGGGGGTTTCCTGCATGTGTTGGCCAATGTGGCGGCCCTCTCCTCCTCTGTGCAGGCTATCCACCAGTCGTTCTCCTTGCCGTCTTCCAGCCCAGATGCCACCAGGGCCCCCTGTGGACCTGCCCCGACCAATGCAGCCAGCTCGGTGGGGATCCCATCCCTGCCACAGTCGGGAGTCAGAGATCCAGCAGGGGTGGACACCAGAGCAACTGGACCCCAGCAGATGGAGGATGTGACGGCATCATCGGGCAGGGCACGTGCACGACGGCGTCGGTGGTTTCCATCAGCCTGGATGCCGTCGTGCTGGCACAGGCAGTTGCGTCGGAGGCAGCAGCAGGCTCAACGTGGGAGGCATCATGGCTCGGGGCCATCAACATCAGGGGTGCAGGCATCGGCCGGAGGGCAGGAGAACCCTGGAATGGGAGTGGCTTCCGTGTGGGAGAGGTTGTGCCAGCGGATAGGTGCGGAGCGGCAGCGGGCAGAGGAGGAACGGCTCACGATGGTCAGGGCGGAGGACTCCATGCGGAGGGTGCTGAGGCGGGCTGAGTGCCTCGAGGGTCTTCGCAGGGAGTTTGAGCTTGACACTGCGTTATCCCCGCGGGACCTCGGGGCCAGGGAACATGCCCGCCTCCAAGCCATTGACCAGGAGTTCGAGGATGCCCTGGCCCATGACGACAACCAGTGAGCCGTCCGAATAGCCCGCTGCCTTTGTATATAGTTGTATAGTTAGGGTTAGGTTTCCTTTGTTTTTTTGAATTTTTTTTGGGTTGCGATTGGACAATGCACCACTTTTTTGTATATAGTTCCCTTTTTAGTTAGTAGTCAGTTAGGTTTAATTTGGTAGGGCTCATGGACCCAGGATTATCTTCTTGATTGGCTTATTTTAATTTTTCATAATTTTTTCTTGGACATTCATCTTGTTTTGTTTGATTTGCTTTGTGTTTTTTCTTATTTGCTGTTCAATACATATTATTTTTTTAATCTTCAATGTGTCGTATCATCTCATTGCTTTCAGGCATGTCATGTTGGGTGTTTTGTCATTCACTTGCAGCCATTGTGTGTGACAGACATGTGTTAAATTGCATTATTTACATTGGGGGTGTAACATGTAATTGGCTTTGATATGTGGGTGGGTGTGATAGTTGGTTGGGCCTTTTGGCAGGGGAGGATGGGCATTACGGACATGATTGGGGAATGTTGGGACCCAGGTGCAGGGGGGCATGGATTGGACATGGGTGGGGGCCTGCTGGCAGGTGCCCCACAGTGCTGGGGGGTGGGGGTGGTGAGAGACATGAGTTGGACATGGGTGGGGGCCTGCTGGCAGGTGCCCCACAGTGCTGGGGGGTGGGGGGGTGGGAGACATGGGTGGGGGCCTGCTAGCAGGTGCCCCACAGTGCTGGGGGGTGGGGGGGTGGGGAACATGGGTGGGGGCCTGCTGGCAGGTGCCCCTGCACTGCTGGGGGGTGGGAGACATGGGTGGGGCCTGGTGGAGGGTGCCCCTGCACTGCTGGGGGGTGGGAGGGTGGCAGACATGGGTGGGGGCCTGGTGGAGGGTGCCCCTGCACTGCTGTGGGGTGGGAGACATGGGTGGGGGCCTGGTGGAGGGTGCCCCTGCACTGCTGGGGGGTGGGGGGGTGGGGAACATGAGTTGGACATGGGTGGGGGCCTGCTGGCAGGTGCCCCACAGTGCTGAGGGGTGAGGGGGGGTGGGAGACATGGGTGGGAGCCTGGTGGAGGGTGCCCCTGCACTGCTGGGGGGTTGGGGGGTGGGAGACATGGATGGGGGCCTGGGGGAGGGTGCCCCTGCACTGCTGGGGGGTGGGGGGGTGGGAAACATGGGTGGGGGCCTGCTGGCAGGTGCCCCAGAGTGCTGGGGGGTCGGGGGTGGGAGACATGGGTGGGGGCCTGCTGGCAGGTGCCCCACAGTGCTGGGGGGTGTGGGGGGTGGGGAACATGAGTTGGACATGGGTGGGGGCCTGCTGGCAGGTGCCCCACAGTGCTGGGGGGTGTGGGGGGTGAGGAACATGAGTTGGACATGGGTGGGGGCCTGGTGGTGGGTGCCCCTGCACTGCTGGGGGGTGGGGGGGTGGGAGACATGGGTGGGGGCCTGCTGGCAGGTGCCCCACAGTGCTGGGGGGTTGGGGGGGTGGGGAACATGAGTTGGACATGGGTGGGAGCCTGCTGGCAGGTGCCCCACAGTGCTGGGGGGTGGGGGGGTGGGAGACATGGGTGGGGGCCTGCTAGCAGGTGCCCCACAGTGCTGGGGGGTGGGGGGTGGGGAACATGGGTGGGGGCCTGCTGGCAGGTGCCCCTGCACTGCTGGGGGGTGGGGGTGGTGGGAGACATGGGTGGGGCCTGGTGGAGGGTGCCCCTGCACTGCTGGGGGGTGGGAGGGTGGCAGACATGGGTGGGGGCCTGGTGGAGGGTGCCCCTGCACTGCTGTGGGGTGGGAGACATGGGTGGGGGCCTGGTGGATGGTGCCCCTGCACTGCTGGGGGGTGGGGGGGTGGGGAACATGAGTTGGACATGGGTGGGGGCCTGCTGGCAGGTGCCCCACAGTGCTGGGGGGTGGGGGTGGTGGGAGACATGAGTGGGGCCCTGGTGGAGGGTGACCCTGGTGGCTGGGGTTTGGGGGTGGTGGGAGACATGAGTTGGACATGGGTGGGGGCCTGCTGGCAGGTGCCCCACAGTGCTGGGGGGTGGGGGTGGTGGGAGACATGAGTGGGGCCCTGGTGGAGGGTGACCCTGGTGGCTGGGGTTTGGGGGTGGTGGGAGACATGAGTTGGACATGGGTGGGGGCCTGCTGGCAGGTGCCCCACAGTGCTGGGGGGTGGGGGTGGTGGGAGACATGAGTGGGGCCCTGGTGGAGGGTGACCCTGGTGGCTGGGGTTTGGGGGTGGTGGGAGACATGAGTTGGACATGGGTGGGGGCCTGCTGGCAGGTGCCCCACAGTGCTGGGGGGTGGGGGTGCAAGGGGACATGTGTTGGTGTTCATTAGTTCAAGGAGACATGTGCCTTTGCTGGGGGGCATGCCCATGTTGGGTGGGCTGCCTGCGGGACATGACCAGGGATGCAGGGTAGTCCCCTGTGGTGTGGGCTGCCTGCAGGGGCCGTGGAGGGTGTACAGGGTACACCTGGGAGGAGCCACACTGTCAAATCACATGTGGAACTTCCCGCGCACCCCTGAAATACACGCGCCCAGGCTATTCGCGTGTGGAACTTCCCGCGCACCCCTCAAATTCACGCGCCCAGGCTATTCGCGTGTGGAACTTCCCGCGCACCCCTGAAATACACGCGCCCAGGCTATTCGCGTGTGGAACTTCCCGCGCACCCCTGAAATACACGCGCCCAGGCTATTCGCGTGTGGAACTTCCCGCGAACCCCTGAAATACACGCGCCCAGGCTATTCGCGTGTGGAACTTCCCGCGAACCCCTGAAATACACGCGCCCAGGCTATTCGCGTGTGGAACTTCCCGCGCACCCCTCAAATTCACGCGCCCAGGCTATTCGCGTGTGGAACTTCCCGCGCACCCCTGAAATACACGCGCCCAGGCTATTCGCGTGTGGAACTTCCCGCGCACCCCTGAAATACACGCGCCCAGGCTATTCGCGTGTGGAACTTCCCGCGCACCCCTGAAATACACGCGCCCAGGCTATTCGCGTGTGGAACTTCCCGCGCACCCCTGAAATACACGCGCCCAGGCTATTCGCGTGTGGAACTTCCCGCGAACCCCTGAAATACACGCGCCCAGGCTATTCGCGTGTGGAACTTCCCGCGAACCCCTGAAATACACGCGCACAGGCTATTCGCGTGTGGAACTTCCCGCGAACCCCTGAAATACACGCGCCCAGGCTATTCGCGTGTGGAACTTCCCGCGCACCCCTCAAATTCACGCGCCCAGGCTGTTCGCGTGTGGAACTTCCCGCGCACCCCTGAAATACACGCGCCCAGGCTATTCGCGTGTGGAACTTCCCGCGAACCCCTGTAATACACGTAGCCCGCTCCCCCAGGCCCGATCGCGTGAGGAACTTCCCGCGCACCCCTCAAATTCACGCGCCCAGGCTATTCGCGTGTGGAACTTCCCGCGCACCCCTGAAATACACGCGCCCAGGCTATTCGCGTGTGGAACTTCCCGCGAACCCCTGAAATACACGCGCCCAGGCTATTCGCGTGTGGAACTTCCCGCGAACCCCTGAAATACACGCGCCCAGGCTATTCGCGTGTGGAACTTCCCGCGCACCCCTCAAATTCACGCGCCCAGGCTGTTCGCGTGTGGAACTTCCCGCGCACCCCTGAAATACACGCGCCCAGGCTATTCGCGTGTGGAACTTCCCGCGAACCCCTGTAATACACGTAGCCCGCTCCCCCAGGCCCGATCGCGTGAGGAACTTCCCGCGCACCCCTCAAATTCACGCGCCCAGGCTATTCGCGTGTGAAACTTCACGCGAACCCCTGAAATATACGTAGCACGCTCCCCCAGGCCCGATCGCGTGTGGAACTTCACGCGAACCCCTGTAATACACGAAGCACGCTCCCCCAGGCCCGATCGCGTGAGGAACTTCACGCGAACCCCTGTAATACACGTAGCCCGCTCCCCCAGGCCCGATCGCGTGAGGAACTTCACGCGAACCCCTGTTATACACGTAGCCCGCTCCCCCAGGCCCGATCGCGTGAGGAACTTCACGCGAACCCCTGTAATACACGAAGCCCGCTCCCCCAGGCCCGATCGCGTGTGGAACTTCACGCGAACCCCTGTAATACACGTAGCCCGCTCCCCCAGGCCCGATCGCGTGAATAACTTCACGCGAACCCCTGTGATGCACGTACCCTGCAAATCGCGTGTGACACTTCCCGCGCACCCCGGTATACATGCACACGTATTTTTTGTCAGCGGGTGTCCGTGTTTGTGGGTACCCCTTTGCACGTCATTTTTCCTGGAGGGCCACAGTATGGGACATTCATCATGGCAGTATATAGGTGCTATTTGTTGGCGCACCTTTTGGCGCACATTTCTTACAGCCGCAGAGACGCTACCGCCTCCTTTCTTGTGGCGGTCGTGTTTGTGCCTGTGCGCTGGTTTGAGCGTGCGCTTTTTTCCCCTATTCTATTCCATGAATACGTGTTGTAGGCGAGCGTGTGGGCGTTCCGCGCACTTGTGCCCTGTACTTCCCCCGTGACGCCCACGTTTTGGCAAGTTGTTCCCCATTCCGAGTGTTACGCCCGTGTTCCGCCTACTTTTATTGTGTGCGCCGCGCTATGTGCGATTTTCGCTGTGGCCTGTGCGATTTTCGCTGTGACCTGGCGCACGCTGTTAGATGGCCTGTGCGCTAACGTGCGCCGCGCACTTTTTATCGCACATCCGCTGGTTTTCTCGCGCACGGCCTTCCATGAATCGACGTGCGCTGCTTTTCGTGCGATTTTCGCATGTTCACTGCGATTTTCGCTATTCCACTGCGATTCGCACGTTTATGCCCACTTGCGCCGCGATAATTATTCCATGAATCGGCCTGAAAGTATTTAGGGAAGTATCAACCTAAGTATATTAGTACTCCAATCTGAAAGTGCAAGTGCATATTATTGTAGGCCAGCTCGCTGATGTCATAAAGGGCTTGGTACATGTGCAAAGTAGCAACCAGAAACTTACGGATTTACACAGTGTCTGCATAAGTACAAAGGTACGCTAATTCAAAACAAAAGTGCTATTACAACCTACTATATAGCAGACTTCACAAGATACATATATCAATGTCTGAAAGTGCAGTGCATCTAGGAATAAAAAGCTCCCAAAGTTTAACCATAATTTGCAACATTTTGTAAGGTTTGGTAAAGTTTAGTATCAGTGTATCACACATAAATTGAAAAGAAGGTGGGAATTAATTCCACCTCCCCAAGGGTAGATAAAAATGGGTCAAGATGCGGCCTTAAGTTTGCAGAAACACATACATTTCAGAGTCTATATTGAGTCCCTTAGGTTTTAACGTGTCAAACTTACATATAAGGGATGCCTCCAATTGCCGCAATTTAGAAAGACATGAAGGTGAAATAAGAACAAGGAAACAATAAAAGTTCAAACGGAATCGTTTAGACTATGAGCAAGGAAGAATATACACCTTTGGCAAAAAGATTTGATGCCCCCATCAAAACGAGACTTGAACAAATTGCCAATAAAGATATACAGAAACACGCATCGGCTGTTGAAGATTTGAGTAGTTCAGAAGTGGACTCATCAGAAACAGAAGGACCTAGTTCAAAAAAGTAATTTTTTTTAGAAGAATTCAAACTGCTGCACTTAGACAGCAGGATGGAAAGGAAAGGACGAGGCCATTACGGAGGACAAGGAAGACGCATGGCGGCAAGAGGCAGCAAGTCAAAACGAGGAAGGGGAGCAAACACAAGCACCCAGTCCAACATGACAACGCGATCTGGGAGCAACCCAGGGGGAGACCATGAGTAAAGAAGACCTCCAGTTAAAAAATTTAATTTCTAAAAGAATTTTAACAAATAATGAACTGTCAGTACTCTCTCTAGGCTTCTCTTTCAGCCCAACTTATAAGTATGACTATGCATCCACAAGAGTGGATTTATTTACATTCATGAGGAAGTTGAAGCTGACGAAATTTCATGCCACTAAGGTTGATGATGGACATGGGACACGAAAGGAAAATGGCTATGAAGAGTGGGAAAGATCTAACAACCCTTATATGCTTAGCGCACATGCAAGAAACTGTTGAATCCACTATGGATGAGAATATTAGAATAGAAAACATCATGATGAAGGAACAGTTTGGAATATCTACAGATCTATCTGTCTATCTGTCTATCTATCTGTCTATCTATCTAGATTGGTTTTTATATAGCGCTAAATCGCCCAAGGGCAGATGTGAATTGTCCTACGAAATGTAAACCTAAATCTATTTTCTGTCCCAATATTGCTTGTGGATCCATTTATATCTTTGAGGAACTGGTTATGAAAGACTTGAAAGAACTATCCAGTAAAGTACTGTCATCTCAAAGAAATCTCAGTTTCTTACCATTTCAGGCTTTAGATACTCTCAAAAATGATCATTACATTGTTATACGTCCATCAGACAAAGGTAGTGGTATAGTTGTTATGGACAGCGAAAAATATAAAGCAGAAGCCAAGAGACAACTTAGTAATGTCAACAATTATGTGCCTATTGAGAAGAAGATTTTGACAGAAACTAAGTGTCTCTATTACGCAATGTTGAAAAGTTGGTGTGTTTTAGAGCTAATCGATAAGGATGAATACTTTTTTCTCAAAACTCCTTACCCCATGACACCTCAGATTTATTTCAACCTCAAAGTCCATAAAAGTTTAATTGATCCTCTGGTTCGCCCAATAGTATCTTCTATGGGTAGTTTACTTGAGAACACATCCAAATATTTGGACTACTTCTTTCAACCTTTTGTTTCCAGCTTAAGTTTGTATATACGAGACACATCAGTTTTATTAGCTAAACTTAAAAACATCAATTGGGAACCTGAATATTTTTTGGTATCCCTAGATGTAGTCTCATTATACACCTCTATTCAACATCTAGCTGGTGTTAAAGCATGTTGTTTCTTTATAGAAAGTAGGTCCATCAGTTATCGCCAGCACAATGACATGCTATTGAAAATGTTACAGTTCTGTTTAGAACATAACTATTTTCTCCATGAGGTACAAATATTTAAACAAACCCAGGGACCAGCCATGGGGTCTTGTATGGCCCCAATATATGCCAACTTATATATGGAGTGGTGGGAGACTCAGATAGCCTGGACAGAAGAATTGGAATATTTGACTAAACACATTATTGTTTGGTATCGTTTCATTGACAATTTATTCATCATTTGGGACGGTCCACAGTCGGAATTGAATGAATATGTTAACATTCTCAACAAAAACATACTCAATCTAAAATTGACTTTTGTCTGTAGTAGACAAGAATTGGTTTTCCTTGATGTAGAATTTCAGATTGAAAATAACAATCTTACATCCAAGCTTTATAGGAAGACCACTTGCTCCAATTCGACCCTCCATGCTAAGAGCCACCACCCCAGAGCATTAATAGACTCTATTCCATATGGAGAATTTTTGAGAGTGAAACGAGCATGCAGTAATAACTTAGACTATAAATCTGAAGCCAGGCATATTGGTCAAAGATTCATCAAAAGAGGTTATAGTAAGAACACTATCAGGGTGTTTCGATAAAGCTGAAAAAAACACTAGACAAAACCTTTTTTCTACCAAAACAAATCTAAAATTGACAAAATTAGGTTTATTACAGGTTTCAACTATCAAGCTAGAGAAATCATATCTATTATGAACAAACATTGGAAGGTGCTTCTTACTGATTCAGATCTTAAGCAAGTATTAGATGACACACCTAGCATCGAAAAGCTCCTGAACACTATGCTATCACCAAGCATGGTCACAACCAATTCAGTTAATACTCATAGCTTGTTTAATGCAAACCAAGGTGCTGGCTTTCCTAAATGTGCTAGTTGCAAAATGTGCAATCATGTATCTAAGAATCCTTTGGTCAGCACGAACGGGCTAAAATGGAAATTTAAACATAGAATCTCGTTTCTCACAAAGTTTGTAGTATACGCTATAACATGTACGTGTGGTTTGCACTATATTGGTTCGACCATAGGACCTCTGAAGTTGCGTATATTACAGCACTACAGAGCAATAAAGAATGGGGATTAACATACCCCCTTATTGGTCATTTTCAAGAGAAGCACAAAGGTGATGTTAAAGACATGTAATTCTTGGGTCTGGCACATATACCGCAAAATAAAAGATTAGGCAATCGTGAACTTAAATTGCAGCAATTGCAGGCATCCCTTTATGTAAGTTTGACACGTTAAGACCTAAGGGACTCCATATACACTCTGAAATGTATGTGTTTCTGCAAATTTAAGGCCACATCTTGAACCAATTTTCATCTAACCTTGGGGAGGTGGAATGTATTCCCACCTTCTTTTCAATTTATGTGTGATACACTGATACTAAACTTTATCAAACCTTACCAAATTTTGCAAATTATGGTTAAACTTTGTAAGTGTTTTATTCCTAGATGCACTAGCACTTCCAGACATTGATATATGTATCTTGTGAAGTCTGCTATACTAGCACTTTTCTTTTGAATTAGCGTACCTTTGTACTTATGCAAACACTTTTTAAATCTGTAAGTTTCTGGTTACTACTTTGCACATGTATCAAGCACTTTATGACATCAGCTAGCTGCCATTTTTTACTAAGGAGGTCACTTTGTAAATTCTGCATTGGCATTGTTACATATATACCGTTCGAAATTGTAAGAAAATGCACGATGGTATTAGAATGGAAGGCACGCTTTTTCGTGTGCAGATTGCCAAAGCTCGTCGCATACAGTAAGTACAGTCAGTTGTGGTCAATAGAGGGCAATGTTTCAGCATAGTGGTGGCATGCATTCGCTTATGTACATTCCCAGGAATGTTAGGCAAACATTATAATGTAATATAATGTATAAAGGTATCGCGCAAACTGAACCAAATGTTGATAGCTGGAAGGTTTTGATTAGATCATAACCACGGGCACAGCTCTGGGCAACCACCCAGACCAATGGTTTTTCAGTCTGCCAAGCCATTACAGAATGGGAAAGACCATATGCAAATCAGGCTTGGCTTGGCCTGAAAAGGGGCAGTCCAGCCCGAACTGCAATCCCGAGAAATGTTTCAGCCTTGTTCAGCATTATCAGCGAATATTAGCTTGGGTCTCAAGGCCTAGCAGGCCCGGGAACCACGTCTGGGCATAACCGTCCCACTCTGGATGACCAATAACAAAACTAAAGGTTGATGGCACCCCTCCAGACCATCGTTTTTCAGCTTACAAGCCCTTACAGAAGAGGAAAGACTGTATGCAAATCAGGCTTAATTAATCCTTCAAGCCATCACTTGTTTTGTTTTCATGTATAAATGTATAACACTTTTGTTACACCTGTCTGCCATTTTAGTTCCCTTGCCTCACATGATCCTATGGGAAAAGAGGGAGGCGGGGTGTATACTAGGAGTTGTGACCAGGATAAAGAGAGAAGCCGATGTTAAAATTCTGATGTTGGGGAGACCACCAGGAGGCACAGACTGAAGCTCGGCTCCGCAGCCCGAAGGGACAACAGAGATGAGAAAAAGTATATCCTGACCTCCAAACTCGATAGAAACAGAGATAATTTGCCTCAGATCTTCAAAGAAGGGAGGAAAGTTGCATTCGAACCAAAATCGGAACGGGGAAAGAAGAAATCACTGATGGTTACCCCTCCCCCCACGGATCGGTTGAAAATGGCGGGCTAAGCTGAAAGGCCCACTGGTGCTGGGAAACAGAAGCAACCCCCCAGAGACATAGCGGAATGGTCTGCCCTGCGATAGGTAGCTGTATCGGGAGGCAAGGAGAGAAACTGTGGTGTCGAGGCAGACAGCGAGTGAGCAGGAGCGGACAACAAACAGCTGAAGGTGAGGGTGCGGATCACAGTAGCACCACCAGCGACGTATCAGGGGATCGCGGCACACTGAGCCTGGGAGGCCCCGGACGGAGCACCTGGACTCCAGCGGCAATATGCCAGAGTGGAAAAAGGAAAGGGCTGCGGTTAAGGCGCCCTGAAAGAAGGAGAGAAGCAGCGGGAGCAAGCCACAGAGAGGCCCCAGGAAAGCAGCCCAAGGACATCAGAGGGGAACAGTCGGCACCGCCGAACGAAACCCTGGAAGAAGTGCAGTGAGACATTGGAGCGGGACCAGGAAAGCACCGAAACAGAGTGCCGGTGAGGAGCAGCAAAGGAAAAGCAGGGTCCCTGCTCGGGGGCCGTACTTGGAACACCTGCTCTCACCACGATCCAGAGGACTGGAGACCGTTCAAGAGAAAGCCACAAGACAGTAACAAAATGCGGCGGTGAAAGAGAGAGGAGCAGAACATACAGAAAAACAGGTGAATCAGGGAGGTGAATAAAGAAGCGTTGGCCTGCAGGCAGCGAGGAAGGTGCAGTAACATTAAGAGAGGGGGAAGCTGGGGTAAAAAAAGACACGCTCTGAGCAATTTAGCTTACCCTGTTAAATTTCTCCGGGCCGTGCTGCCAAACAGTGTAGTCAGCGTCCTGACTCCTCTGTTGTTTAAAGGCTGCCACGTGCCTTGTTGCCCTTAGAACTACAAGTCCCTGTGAACTTGGAGTTCTAGCACATATTTCTTCCCATGACAGGCACGTCAGCGCCGGCGTGTCGGGGACGGTCCGATACGGTCCGATAGGTTCAGGTTCTTTATTTAAGGTGAGCGGTGTGCTGATCTTCAGTCACTCCTTTGTTCTGGTCGGCTGGAAGCGCCGTCCATTATCTCCTCACTTTATTATTGTGTGTTTTTTTTATGTAATCTCTGCTTTTATATTCCTTAGTAAATCTGTTTTTAGTCTGTAAAATATTCTGTACTAACTTACCCTGTTAAATTTCTCTGGGCCGTGCTACCAAACAGTGTAGTCAGCGTCCTGACTCCTCTGTTGTTTAAAGGCTGCCACATGCCTTGTTGCCCTTAGAACTACAAGTCCCTGTGAACTTGGAGTTATAGCACATATTTCTTCACTCGACGGGAGCGTCAGCGCCGGCGCATCGGGGACAGTCCGATACAGTCCGAGTAAGGTTCCGGGTAAGTTCCCCATCTCTTTACTCTTACATCCCCCTGATATGGGTATTGTTGAAATTTTACAGATAATGCGACATTCTCAGGAGGACCTAAGATCTAAAATGGAAGCTACCCGGACAGGAACTCTTGCTTGCATTGCTGCACTTAACATACAGCATGCAGGAGACACTACGGACCAGTCAGTGAGCGCTGACCCCCACCTAATAAACACACTAACTCAGCCAATTGTGGCCCCCCCTCTTTCCTCACTCGAAGAAAACAATACCGAATTAGCTCATTTGCCCAATCGCAGTACGTATTTTGGCCCTAAGGAACTTAAAGTTGCTTGCTCTCCCCCACGAGACGGTAAAGAAACGGTTGCTCCTTTGAGGCATATCACTAAGAACCCTAATGTACTTCCGGATGTCCTTTCGGATACCGAGGAACTAACTTTAGATGTCATTCCCAAGAAGGATAACGATAATCTTCATTGTTGCTTACTAAATACCCGCTCTATGGTAAAGCATGCCTTGAAAATAACAGACATGATTACTGAGAGAAATATAGATATCCTGTTCCTCACAGAAACTCGGATGACTCCCTCGACATGCCACACGATATCCGTAGCAACTCCATCTAATTACAGCATGGTCCATGTTGACCAGGCTGGGGGGAGATGAGGTGGCGTGGCCGCTATTTTCAGGAAGGATCTTGAAATTTATACCTCTAGTACACCTGTTTTGGAATTTTGTGAATCCCTCCATATTAAACTTAAAGTCAATCACACAATGTACATAGGTTTCCTATTGCTGTATCATCCTCCCAGTAGCACCCCTAAGTTCGATGAACACCTCATGGAACACATTGGAAAAATTTCTAAAGAAACTACCTCGATTGTAGTCCTTGGTGACATGAACTTAAGGGACAACAACTCTGAGGACACCACAGCTAAGGAACTTATCACATCACTTGAAGCCATTAACTTTCAACAAATGGTTTACAAACCCACACATAAAGCGGGCAATATCCTTGACTGGATTCTTACTAAAAATCAAAAGTTAACTATTACTTCTATTCTCAAATGCGCATGGTCTGACCACTATATGGTCAACTTTTGTTGCCATTCTGTTAATAGACAGATACAGCCTACCAGTCAAACTATACCGGAGGTATCATGGCGTAATAAAAAGGCCATAACCAGTGATAACTTTAAAGCTAAGGTCAGTCCTCTTCTGCCCTCGTTAAACCAATATATATCATTAGACACGTTCACTCAGGCCTTTAGAAAGGCTACTAACCAGGGATTTTATGAATTGGCCCCACTTAAATCTAAAAAAAACGAATAAATCTACCTCACTAAACAAATGGTTCTCTGGCAACATTCTTGAAGCCAGAAGAACCAAGCGCAAAGCTGAGCGTCTTTGGAGGAAAGACCAATCTGAATCCGCACTGGAACTCTATAAACAACCAATTAATGCCTATAAACTGCTCATCTTCCAAACAAAATCAGATCACTTTAATAGTAGAATTATACAAGCCAAATCACAATCAAAAGGATTCTTTTCGATTCTAAAAGAACTAAAAGACCCTCCATCTATCCTCTCTGTCAAAGAAAGTGATAAGTGGTGTCAAGACATCCATGTGGGCTTCTCGGATAAAACCCACAAACACCAACAGGCCATTGAAATACGGAAAAACCTTTTCGTTGCACACAAGGAACTTCCCCCAGCCATACCGATAGATAAAAACGACCCTTTGGTCCATCATCCAACTCTATTCTGAAAAAGTGACACTAGAAGAGGTACTAGAGGTTATACACAAACTGAGGCCATCTTCTTGCCATGGAGATATGTTCTCTGCCAATCTATTCAAGGAGTATGATGACACCTTAGCTCCTTGGGTAGTTCAATTCGTCAACCAATCATTCGCAAACCTCAAGGAAGCCTGGATTACTTCGCTCCTGAAAAAGGAGAACCTAGATCCATCAATACCGGGTAATTTCAGGCCTATAACTAATGTGCCGTTCTTACTCAGAATTATTGATAAGATCGCGTACATCCAGTACCAGAGGTTTGTAGACATTAACAAACTGCTGGCAAGTGAACAAACTGGATTTAGAGCCAAACATGGGACAGAGACTGCGCATTTGGATCTTCAGGCTAATATCGCTAACATCATCGAAAAGGGAAATCTGGCCCTATTGATGCTGCTTGATTTTTCCTCAGCATTTGATCTCATAGATCATGATCTCCTGGCCGAAAGATTAAGAATAACGGGTCAATGCTCTTCATCAGCCATAAACTGGTTTAAGTCCTTCTTGGGCCCAAGAATGGCCACGGTAGTAAAAGGCAATTATAGTTCTCAGAAAACAATGCTCTCATGTGGTGTCCCGCAAGGTTCGTGTTTATCACCGTTACTCTTTAACATATTCTGCAAACTTTTATGCGATATTCTTAAAACCGTGCGTGTCCAGTTTACAAATTACGCCAATGACACCCAACTGGTCTTTGAACTGACAGGATCATACGAAAGGGATGTGTTGAGACTTAACGAGATGTTTAATGCCATACAAAAATGGATGGCCAATAACTCCCTTGCCCTTAACGAGGCAAAAACTGAACTACTCATCCTTGGTACACCTCAGAAAGTAGGCAAGCTAAATCAACAATTTAAAAAAAGACGCTGGGAATCTTCATGGACTCTCATCTCATCTCTCGTATAATAGACATGTCTCTTATCTAAGATCTTCATGTGCATTCTACACAAATCTTATCTGGCAAATACATCCTTTCCTATCTGACAAAAACCTAGCCCTGACTGCAGGAGAGATAATTAATTCCAAGCTGGACTATTGCAATAGCCTCTTCATGGGCACATCTAAAGGTAACATCACAAAACTACAGACCATACAAAATGGCCCAGTAAGGGCTGTATTTGGACTAAATAGATGGGATAAAATCTCCAAAACCAGAAGAAAACTTCACTGGCTTCCGGTACAACAGCGCATAACATTCAAGTGCTCAGTTACCATCTATAAATGCCTGATGGGGTGTGCCCCTACCTATCTCTCTAAGAGATTAATCAAGGCACCATTACGCAGAAATCTTCGATCCAACAGCAACAACAACTTACAGCACCAACAGAAAACATTGCCGGTATCAACTTTGTTCACTGGGCCCCACGATTTAGAATACTCTACCCTCCGGGATCAAAGAGAGTGTCTCCCTATCTTTAAAAAACTGATTAAAACACATCTTTTCGACGAAGAGTAAACCTTCCCAGCTCCATTCGTCTCACAGAGGCTTGACTCCTTTTTTGTTCCATGTTGTCTGTCTATGTGAGCGCCTTGAGTCCCATGGGCGATGGGGTGCTATATAAAATCAAAAATAGATAGATAGATAAAAGATACGACAATGTGGTCTGGAGATACCCCAAGTAAAAAAAAAGAGAGAGAGGACAAAAGGACTATATAAAATGTAAGTGGCTAACTGAGAGGGGGCTAGCTGAGAGGGGGCTATGAACTGTGCTATATGCGCACATGTGGGAAATGAAGGCCGATTGAAAGTCTGGGAAGCAAGCGAGTGGGGGAGGCGCGCAAAGAGCTGGAAAGCACACAAAAACTCCCTGAACACCCGACTAAACAACCACAAGACCACAACATTAAGAGGAGGTGTGAGCCAACGCTAAAGGCAGGTGAAAAATAACTATACACACCGATCCAGGGCGCTAAAGGAGAGAGACCCCGAATCAACTGACAGACAAGCAGTGGGCCCAGAGACTAGAGCCTCGCTCATAACGCAAACATTAAGACAGCGGGGGGACCACACCACATACAGCACAGCTGCGCCACCCCATAAATTAAGGTGTGAAAGCTCCACCCACGGCAATAGCCCACCCGTGACTCATAGCAAGCCAATACTACCGCTAGTGTGGCAAATACAACTAAAGGAAAGTGACAGAAGGGAAGCAGGAGTGGCGCATGAACAATTGAAATCGTAAGGGACCAAGTGCTTTGGAAAAGGGAAACTACATGTCAAACCCCCGCCCTGATGGCGGCATCGACAAGCTCCAGCATTACAGAAGAGTAAGGCAAGAGAACCAGGGGGAAACACAGGGGAGCAAGACTGAAAGGAGCATGGCAGCCACAAAGGAAGATATAGCAGGAATATTGGCCGACATTAAAGTGTTAAGATCAGACATACAGACGTCCATATCTGAAATAAGGGGCAAAGTGGAGCGAACATGGGAAAAGTTGAAAACTTAGAGAACAACCAAACCAATGTGGATCTGGTAGAAATTAAAATCAATGCAAGGATGACGGACATTGAACTGAGAGAAGAAGAAATCACCTCAAGATGGACGATATGGAAAATAGAGAGCGCAGTCGAACCTGCGGATCTTGGGTTTAGCGGAAAAAGATGGAGAGAACCCGCAAAAAATGGAAAGAAAGGTTCAAGACATTAGGCCTCATTACGAGTCCAGCGGTAACCGAGACGGAAAAACCGTCAGGTTACCGCCGGACTCGTATTACCATTCCGCCTCCGTGATTCCCGGAATTACCAGGGCATTACGACCCCGGTGACCCAGGCATTCCGGAGGCGGAATTGTGTAAGTCCCCATTCCCATGGAGCCCCATAGGACTCCCAAGGGGATGGGGTCCATGGAAACACTGGTTCTGTCTAAGACAGAGCCGGTGTTTCCATGTCCGCCTGCAGGCGGAAGTGTGTTAAACCCGCCAGGTCAGACCTGGCGGGAGTGACACCTCCCGCCTCCAGGACTCTTAATCAGCCGGTCCAGAAAGAACAGTGGTGGCGGTTTTACCACCACCGTTCTTTGAGGACCGGCAGGATCGTAATGAGGCCCATTGTTAACCAGCTATTCAATAGTGAAGGAGGAAAGGTGGTAACAATCGAAACAGCCAACATGGGAGGCAGGGCATTCAGTTATAAGGAAAAAACGGAAATCCTCACCAAAGCAAAGCAGAAGCAGGACATCGAATTCCAAGGCTCCAAGATTAAAAGTGTTCAGGACCTCTCAAGCTTGACATTGGCAAGAGGAAGGGCATGCCGGCCACTCATTGTATGGATCACGGAATAGGCAATTCGATACAGATGGGGGTATCCATTTGACCTAACGTTCGAATTCAGAGGAGAAGACTACATAATCACCACGCCGGAGGAAGCAAAACAAGTCCCCAACAGCTTAACAGACCAGATGAGCTCTAGCAGGACCGTTGACCTGCAAGAAGCTGCACCTTCTCAATCGGCGGAGCAAGGAGGCGCACCGCGCAGTCAAAGAAGGGCGAAGATGGGGAGGAAATATTTTAAACCAAATCCTGTGTCGCCATCAAAGCCGCCATGACAAAGGTATGAAAAGGGGCGTGGCAAGAAGCAAAGGGAGGGGGACCTCAAAGACGACTCAGTAGCATGGAAAAATAGGTACAAGGGGGAAAAATGGGAAAGGAGCACAGGGTAACTGATTGTGTCCCCAGAGGAGGGCGGTCACAAACCCTGATGGCCCTCAGTTCAAGGAGTGCGTCTCAAACTCTGGGACAAGAGCAGCCATATGGGGCTGCGGTTCAGTCTACACAGTTAATCAAGTTTATCGTTATGGGGGAAACATGGGGAGAAATCAGACAGGTAAACAACACCAACGGGACACCATGGAGGGATAGGGGACATTGGCAAGCGCGGAGCAGGGACGAAAAGAGCAGATGGCCACAATGTGACCCAACATAAACAATGCCGCAACAAACTGACCAAATATCAGCAAGGCCTATCATAAGAGTGGGTACTTTGAATGTCAAGGGGCTCAATTCACCTACTAAGAGGTCCCTACTAATAAGAGAATTTGTAAGAGCGGAACTAGACGTTGTCTTCATGCAAGAGACTAGATTCAAAGCAGGGGAGGAAAGACCACTGAAGGGTAAAGGACTGGGGCAAGTGTTCTGGGCCTCGGGAAACCAATAAAAGGGGGGAGTGGGGATCCTGCTGAGTAAAAGATTAAGGGTGAAAAACCAGTAGTGGAGTGATCAGCGGAAGGTAGAAGGATAATGGTCCGGGGGAGTGGAAAACTGCAGGAATATCTCTGGTAGGGGTATACTCGCCCAATCAAGGACAAGCCCCCTTCAACGAAGCAGCCTTATCATCTCTGGGAGGGGGCGACAAGGAACTGTTGGTGATAGGGGGGGATTTTAACACCTGGACGGACCCCCAAAAGGACAGGCAGCAGACAAGGATTCAGACAAAAAGCACCCCTCAGGCAGAGGTCAGCAAGCTCGCAGCTACCTTGCAGAAGGAGAGTTTGGTTGATCTCTGGAGAGCGTACAATCCAGGGGGAAAAGGCTACAGGTTTAAATCGGAGGTCCATGAGACCTTCACAAGAATTGACTATTAGTTGATCAACAAAGAATACAGACCTAGCGTGCATGGAACTATAATCAGACCATTGGCTTAGACAGAACACAATATGGTCATAGCCACCTTAGAGATAGAGGGGAGAGGTCACAGGGACACCAGGTGGAAATGTAATGACTCCTTATGGTTGGACAAGCTATATGCCCATGAACTTAAGGAAGCAATGGAGGAATATTTCCAGATCACTAATAACAGAGAGGTAGGCATGGCCATGATATGGGAGGCGGGTAAGGCGGTGTGGAGAGGGCACCTTATGAGAGAGGGAGCGAGACGTAAGAGGGAACGTTAACTACAGGAGGACAAACGAAGGGGGGAAATTATAGAACTAGAGGGGAAATTACATGTGCAGGGGTCATACCGCAGAGAACATCTGGCAACCCCCAATAGAAAAACGGGAAGAGTTAAAGGTGCTGGGAAATGGGGAGTTAATAAGAAAGCTCCAATTCTTAAGGCAAACATTTTACGAAAAAGGGGACAAGGTTGACAAGATACTTGCCGCTAGACTCCGGGCTCAGAAAGCAGAAAGATGGGTGGATGGGCTACAAACAGAGGGGAAAGGACTAGTGAGGTCACCTGAAGAAATAGCAGGACAATTTGCTAAATACTATGAAACACTCCATACCTTGGAGGGGGCCCGGCTAGAAGAAGAGATGGAGGTTTTTATCAAGTTGGCTGTCTTAGCACACCTGACTGACACAGAGCGGTCCTTTATGGAATCAGACATCACCTCGGAAGAGGTGCAGGCAGCCATCCAAAGGCTCCAATCAGGGGGGGCTCCGGGAGAGGATGGATATAGCGCAAGATTCTACAAGGTTCTACAAGCAGTTTGCAGACACTCTGGCCCCACACATAGCGAGTCTGTTCAATCATATACGTGATGAGGGTTTGGCATCACCGTCATTCTCAGTAGCACACATTGTAGTAATCCCTAAGGTGGGGAGGGACTCCACAAGCTGTAAATCGTACAGGCCCATATCGCTCCTGAACACAAATGCCAAGGTTTACACAAGAGAGTGCTGGCTATCCAGACCAGGTAGGCTTCATAAAAGACAGGCAGGGTGCCGATGCAATGAATAAGATTCTGGATATCATGGAACATACAGGGGGAATCGAGGGAAACCATGCTCTCCTCAGCATGGACTCAGAGAAGGCGTTCAATAGAGTCGAGTGGGATTTTCTGTGGGTCGTGCTGAGGAACACAGGGTTAGGGGAAACATTCATAAGAGCGATCCAAGCCCGGTATAGATCTCCAAAAGGGAGGGTGGTGGTAAACAACAAAGTTTTGGACGCGATTGCTATGACTAGAGGGACTAGACAAGGATGCCCCCTGTCCCCACTCTTGTATGCCTTGTCCATGGAGCCGCTAGGGAAGAATATTAGGAGAAATAAAGGGATCAGAGGGTGTTAGGAAAGATTTCGTAATTGTAGGTAATTTTCCTTCCATGTGGCAACCCCTAAACTTTTTGCTGTTGTTTTTCACCTTGTACTCGACTTTGCCAGAGAAGTGCAGCCTTCTGCCGCACTCCTCTTGGCTTTCGCTCCTTTCTTACGGGGAAACTGACATGCCCTTAAGACAGTCAGTACCGGGAAACGCTGTTTTCCGTAGTTTCTTTTATCATGTTGCGGCTTTCGTGCAACATGACACAAGAGGGCACTGTAAGTTAAGTTACTGCTCTCTTGGGTTTCTAGCCTTCTACAGGCCCTAGATACTCTTTTTGGATTGTAACTGATCGGTGCAAGTGATTCACGGACGGGAATGGTGGCAGCGATCGTTTCTTGTGTTTTGAGCTCCTTTTAGCGTTTTAAGCGCGTTTCTCGCGCTTAGCCCAAAATGGTGGCCTGGCTCCCAAAATGGCCAGACCACGAGGCTCCTTTGTCCTGTCCGCTGACCGTCTTGCTCCCTTCACCTTCCCCAGGTCGAGCCGACCCGGGGCCTTCCTTATTTGGGCATGTACTTTCCCGCGAAACACGGATGCTTTCGCGGGCTTCTACAGGCCTTGTGTGTGCCTCCAGGATGTGGGCTGGGATGTCTGGTCCCAATACACATCCTGGGTGCCAGAGAGTCTAGGGTGGTGTGAATGCCTAGGACCACCGTGGTCCGTGATAGGTCCACGTATGGTGTGAGTGTTGATAAGCGGATCTCCCATTGGGTCCCCTCCGTTTAGGCGCGAAGGGAACTGTGGATAAGAGGGGGCTGGAAACACCACTACCATGTCGATCTCCTGAGTTCTCACGAACAAAGGAATACAGGAGCCAAGTATCCTGCAACCAAGAGGCTGAACCGAGGAATCGCTGGTGACCCGCTGAAGGACTGCTCCTCTGCACTGCTGTCGCCTTGTGAAACCCTTTTTACCTTTGATCGAACCAGAAGGCCTGTACTGGTACTTCGACCCTTGAAATAGCGGGAACAGCTATTCTCGGCATCTTCACCATCTCCTGCTCGTAAGCCTTCGGAAGCGTCTCTGGGCCATCCAGCAGACTGACCAGCTTACACCGGAGTCTTGCTCTGTAACCGCCGCCAGGTTGTGTAGTATTTCGAGTCCTTGTCACTCTCACACGATTCGTACACTTGGTGTTCCCAGGTCTGAAGTGAGTAGTGTACATTTGGCTCAGATACACACGGCCACTCCGTTGCCCTGCTGTGGTAACAAACTGTGCGGGTTCCTTCGTTTGGGACGTCTTTTACTAAACTCTGCTGCTGCAGACTCAACACGACGACGAGACGTCCCCTGCTCTTCTGAATCTGCCAGCGACTGAAACTGACGCGGAGAGGCCTGGGTCTGCTTGCATCGGGGACCGGTGAGTAGCATAGCTAGGAACTGGTCGCCCTCCTGCAGGAGCCCATAGCTTTTCCCCGCTGTGTCAAAACAGCACGCCTTTCCGTACTCGCACTCTGCTTCTGCCCACAGTGGAGGCTGCGCTTGAGTCGCGGAACACTGTTCTTCTTCATTTGTGCACTAAACTGAACTGCTTGATTTCCCTCAAAGAGACTCCCCTTTTGCCCGTTGGCACCAGTGTGTGCAGGTACTTTTGAGCACAAGGCTCCACTCTTCGTAGGGCTCGGACTTCCTTTTAGTTAGGTGCCTCTGAAGGCGGACTGATATGATATGATATGGTATTTGTAACGCGCCTATACACTGGGTCTAAGAATTATTTCGCACTACCTGTTTTCCTTCCCTTTTAGGTGGACTACACGTTTCGTGCATCTAACGCTTGAGACTTGTTTGTATTTGTATATATATTGTATTGGTATGGTATGTGTTGGTTTACTAGAGTTGTATTGTGATTTCTCGCTACGGTCATTGTTTTAAAGGCCTTGGAATAAATGTGTATATATTTTTAATATAACACCTGTTTGGAGTAGTTTGTAAGTGTCCTTGCTTTGTGTGCTCATTGCGGGCTTTTAGTCACCCTCACCCCTCTTGAGACCTAGTCTTGACCGCCGCGATCGCTACCCTGATTGGTCTGGCTTGTCCAGAGGTTACCCTGTTCCAAGTAATTAGGTTGGCCTTCTGAACTTCTGCGCCGCCAGGACAGAGTTCAGAAATCCGTCTTAACAAATTGGTGTACAGCAGTGGGATACGACTGAAGGTATCCAGTGTTGCGCACAAACTAAGGCATTTCAAGTTATTCCTACCAGGACACGTAGTGAATTGTTGTAGTATAACGTTAAAAAGGCCATAGTCCTATCTAACAGTATGGAAAAAAATACCTTGTTATCTTTAAATGCTTCCAAATCAGAAACATTGAAAAAGATGTGTGCGGAGAGAGGTGTTTCCTCTCAAGGCACGAAATTGGATATGATCCAAAGAATCGTGGCGTGGCAAGAAGCGCAGCTTGACGCTATAACTTCTGACAGTGCGGAAGGAGGTGGGCTGCTCTCACTGGTAGAACCGACGGTTCTGCCGCTGCACTGATCCACTGCGACCACGAGGGCAGGGAGGAAGAGATGTCTAATGTTTCCTCTGCTAGTGCTGATGGGGAGGCTATGCTTGAATTCAAGAAGCAAGAGCTGCGGTTTAGGCAGAAGGAGCTTGAATTCAGCATAGCCAAACTAAAAATCGAACAGGCAGAAAAACAGAAAGACAGGGATCACCAGTTGCAACTGGCCAAGCTTCAGGTTGCAAATGGGTCCAAGGGTCCTGTACATGGGTCTGGGGCCTCCTCTCATCCACGGTTTCCGAAAGATCTGCTCAGCGTGTATGAGGAAAGGAATGACATTATGGACTGGCTGAATGCGTTTGAGTATGCATGCGAAGTTCAACAAGTTGACAGTGCTGATAAGATTGCCTAGTTACTCAGCAGACTGCCCCATTCTGGCTGTAGTGCCATTATGGAAATGTCGAAGGCTGAGCGAGCTGATTTCGCAATGTTAAAGCAAACTCTCATTTTAAAGTTTGGGAAAACTCCGGCCCAATATTTGAAACGATTCAGAGAGTATAAGAAAAAAGAAGGTGGTACTTGGGTATCTTATGTCACTGAATCCTTAAAAAACTTAACTGGCTGGGTCGAAGGTTATAAGGTTTCTACCTTCGAAGGCATGATAAATCTTGTCATGCTGGAACACATTTTTGCATCTTCTTCCCCGGAGCTTAAGCAGCATTTGGCCGATTCGAAGGAGATAGATCCTAAGAAGCTGGCCATTGCAGCAAACTTATGGGTGTCACATCGAGTGTCCCATAAGGACAAAACTCATCCTGGTAAGCAGGAGGAAGGGAAAAAGTCCAAAGATAAGGAGGGTGGAGAATCTGATAAATATTCTTCTCAAAAGGGCCACAAAAAGAAAAATAAGGGTAGGAACTAAGAGAACTCACAGGGTAGTGGAGGTCAGCCTCCGAAACAAAACTCTGGTTACAATAAGCCTCCCTATGTAAACAGACCCAATGGATCTTGGTTTGCTTGTGGAGCAACTGACCACGTGAAGGGGGATCCCCGGTGTAAGGTTAGACCTTTGGGGGTCCACTCCGCTAATCTGGCCTTCTCCTCCTACGAGGAAGAAGACATTACAGGAGCATCCTTCTCCTCAGACTCATTTCCCAGCGGGATAGAAGCTGAGGTAGTTTTAGTTTCCCTGGGTTCCTGGGAGCCTAAAGTCGCAGAGGCTTATGCTAGGATTCCAGATAATACCAAGCACTACTTTAAAGACAGTGTGCTGATCAATGGAGTAGATACTCCAGCTCTTAGGGATAGTGGGTGCAGTCGCACTGTAGTGGATTCTACCTTGGTAGACTCAGAGGAAGTTGCCAGAGCTACTCTGATGCCCACTAAGTTGGCTGACGGCCCACTCCGTATGTTCCCAGTAATACCTGTAAATCTTACTTTAAATGGTACAGCAGTCAGGATTCCAGTGAGCATTCAGAGAAACGTCCCAGGAAAGGTCGTGTTAGGTAATGCTCTCAGAGCTTTAGGGCTCGTAGGAGACACTGCCGAAAGACCCTACACACGGTCTCAAGCACGGGCAGCATTGGCCAAGGCCAATACGCCGCCCCAGCCGAAAGGGAAACCCAAGGCGAAAGGAGTAAACAAGTCAAGATGAGGAAAAGAGAATATTCCCCTGAGCTCGCCTACCACTGCGGTGGAGGAAGTTGGTCAATCGCCCGGGCCTGACGAGGAGGTGGCGATTCCTGAAGTATTTGACCCCAACGACCATCCTGAACTAAAAGACTTGTTAGTAGAAGGTGGTGCTGATAGGGACAAATTCAGTAAAGGCCAACGTGAGTGCCCATCTCTGGAAGGCCTAAGGAGACAGGCCTGCTCCCAGCTTGAGGGTGAGCCTCCTGGGACGCATAGGATTTATTGGGAAGGTGGACTCCTGTATAGTGAGCCCACAGAGTCTACAGAAGGAGACCATAGGAGGTTGGTGGTTCCCCTTGCTGTTAGGCCCTTCCTCCTGCAGTTGGCGCATGAAGTGCCCCTTGTTGGTCACCTTGGTATTAAGAGGACCAAGCAAAGGTTATCCATGCACTTCTACTGGCCCAAGATGGGGGTGCAAGTAGAAAGTCACTGCAGGAGTTGTGCCTCCTGCCAGTTATCTGGTAAGGTTGGCTCGACAATCCAAGCTCCATTGGTACCATTCCCAGTTGTGGGAGTACCATTCGAAAGGGTAGGGATCGACATCGTTGGTCCCCTTGACCCGCAAACATCCTCAGGCAATAGGTTTATCCTGGTGCTGGTCGACCATGCAATCAGATATCCTGAGGCCATCCCATTGAAAACTGTAACAGCCAAGTCAGTTGCAAAAGCTTTACTTGGCATATTTACTAGGGTTGGCTTCCCTAAAGAAGTTGTGTCGGATCGTGGCAGCAACTTTATGTCGAAGTATATGCAGGCTATGTGGAAAGAATGTGGGGTCACCTACAAGTTCTCTTCTGCATACCACCCCCAGACCAATGGTCTGGTGGAACGTTTCAACAGAACGTTAAAGAGCATGATTGGGGCTCTGGAAGAACCTCAGAGAAGAAAATGGGATCTTCTTTTACCATGCTTACTGTTTGCCTACCGAGAGGCACCACAGGAGGGTGTTGGCTTCAGCCCCTTCGAACTTCTGTTCTGTCATCTGTACGGGGACCTTTAGCCATAGTCAAAGAGGGATGGGAGATGCCCACTCCCCCTGTAACTACCAACGTAGTTGATTATGTGCTAGGGCTCAGAAAACGGATGGTACTTCTGATGGGCTTGGCTAGTGATAAATTGAAGGCAGGACAAGCACTGGTGAAACATTGGTACGACCAGAAAGCTTCCCTCATCAACTTTACACCTGGTCAGCAAGTCCTGATCATGAATCCCATAAGGCCTCGAGCTTTACAGGACAAATGGTCAGGCCCTTACACAGTGGTGGAGCCCCTGGGTGAGGTTAACTATTTAGTGGACCTTGGAAGGCCTGGACAGGCTCCAAAAGTGTTTCACGTGAATAGGCTGAAGGCTTTCATCCCAAGAGTCGAAATCGCAGCACTGCTACTGGCTTCAGATGTTGAGGAAGACAAGTCTGAACCTCTCCCCGACCTGTTCCAAAGCAGTCCTTCAGATAGCTCCTTTGAGGGTGTCCGAGTGGCCCCTCACCTGACTTCTGATCAGCAGGCTGAGGTGAAAAGTTTGCTTAGGCAGTTTTCCCCCCTGTTTTCACAGTCGCCTGGTTTGACACCTTGGTGCAAACATAACATAGACACAGGAGACAGTGTACCTACCAAAAGTAGAGGATACAGGATGTCAGACAAAGTACGGTCTTATATTAAGACCGAGGTCAACAAGATCTTAGACCTTGGGGTGATTGAACCCTCTAGTAGTCCTTGGTCCAGCCCTGTGGTTTTGGTTCCAAAGGCAGGCACTTCTGAATTGAGGTGATGCGTGGATTACAGGGCTCTGAATGCTGTCACCAAGACAGATGCACACCCCTTGCCTCGAACAGATGAGCTGGTGGATACTTTGGGTGCCTCCAAGTACCTCAGCACGTTTGACCTCACTGCTGGCTATTGGCAAATAGCTTTAGCAGAACATGCCAAGGAGAAGACAGCGTTTTCTACTCCAGACGGCCTTTACCAATTCCGGGTAATGCCGTTCGGGTTGAAGAATGCACCTGCCACTTTCCAGAGGCTTGTGAATCATGTTTTGAATGGGTTGGACGAATTCTGTCTTGCATATCTGGACGATATAGCAGTTTTCAGTGCCACCTGGGAAGACCATGTGAAACACCTCGGGATTGTGCTCCAGGCTCTTCAGAAAGCACACTTGGCCATAAAGGCTAGTAAATGCCAGATTGGACAAGGCTCAGTGGTTTACCTTGGACATGAAGTAGGTGGAGGGAGGATACAGCCTCTTCCCAGTAAAGTACAAGCAGTACAAGACTAGCCTACCCCCACTACACAGACCCAAGTGAGAGCCTTCTTAGGACTCACGGGGTATTATCGAAAACTTCGTGGCAGACTATGGCACCATAGCTGCCCCTCTGACTGCCCTCACCACTCCGAAGAAACCTAAGAAGGTAACTTGGACCGACGAGTGTGAGAAGGCCTTCAATGGCTTAAAAGACTCCTTGTGCCAGGCCCCTGTCCTCAGGGCCCCTGATTATCAAAGACCTTTTATCGTGCAGACGGACGCCTCTGACACTGGGATAGGAGCTGTATCACAAGTAGATGAGAAGGGTAAGGAACACCCTATTGGTTTTATTAGTCGCCAGCTTAAGGACAGAGAGCTCAGATGGTCCACGGTAGAGAAAGAATGTTTCTCTGTTGTGTGGGCCCTAAGGAAGCTGTGGCCCTACCTCTATGGGACCCACTTCACTGTGCAAACTGACCATAAGCCCTTAAAGTGGCTAATGAACATGAAGGGGGAGAATCCAAAGTTGCTTAGGTGGTCCATAAGTCTACAAGGCTTCGACTTCACTATTGAGCATAGGCCAGGTGTCCAACATAGCAATGCTGATGGGTTGTCCAGAATGTTTAACCGACCTGAACAAGAGACTCATCCAGGGGTGGATTAGTTCCCCCTGTCCATAGTCTGGGAGGGGCGAGTGTTAGGAAAGATTTCGTAATTGTAGGTAATTTTTCTTCCATGTGGCAACCCCTAAACTTTTTGCTGTTGTTTTTCACCTTGTTCTCGACTTTGCCAGAGAAGTGTAGCCTTCTGCCGCACTCCTCTGGGCTTTCGCTCCTTTCTTACGGGGAAACTGACATGCCCTTAAGACAGTCAGTACCGGGAAACGCTGTTTTCCGTAGTTTCTTTTATCATGTTGCGGCTTTCGTGCAACATGACACAAGAGGGCACTGTAAGCTAAGTTACTGCTCTCTTGGGTCTCTAGCCTTCTACAGGCCCTAGATACTCTTTTTGGATTGTAACTGATCGGTGCAAGTGATTCACGGACGGGAATGGTGGCAGCGATCGTTTCTTGTGTTTTGAGCTCCTTTTGGCGTTTTAAGCGCGTTTCTCGCGCTTAGCCCAAAATGGTGGCCTGGCTCCCAAAATGGCCAGACCACGAGGCTCCTTTGTCCTGTCCGCTGACCGTCTTGCTCCCTTCACCTTCCCCAGGTCGAGCTGACCCGGGGCCTTCCTTATTTGGGCATGTACTTTCCCGCGAAACACGGATGCTTTCGCGGGCTTCTACAGGCCTTGTGTGTGCCTCCAGGATGTGGGTTGGGATGTCTGGTCCCAATACACATCCTGGGTGCCAGAGAGTCTAGGGTGGTGTGAATGCCTGGGACCACCGTGGTCCGTGATAGGTCCACGTATGGTGTGAGTGTTGATGAGCGGATCTCCCATTGGGTCCCCTCCGTTTAGGCGCAAAGGGAACCGTGGATAAGAGGGGGGCTGGAAACACCACTACCATGTCGATCTCCTGAGTTCTCACGAACGAAGGAATACAGGAGCCAAGTATCCTGCAACCAAGAGGCTGAACCGAGGAATCGCTGGTGACCCGCTGAAGGACTGCTCCTCTGCACTGCTGTCGCCTTGTGAAACCCTTTTTACCTTTGATCGAACCAGAAGGCCTGTACTGGTACTTCGACCCTTGGAATAACGGGAACAGCTATTCTCGGCATCTTCACCATCTCCTGCTCGTAAGCCTTCGGAAGCGTCTCTGGGCCATCCAGCAGACTGACCAGCTTACACCGGAGTCTTGCTCTGTAACCGCCGCCAGGTTGTGTAGTATTTCGAGTCCTTGTCACTCTCACACGTTTCGTATACTTGGCGTTCCCAGGTCTGAAGTGAGTAGTGTACATTTGGCTCAGATACACACGGCCACTCCGTTGCCCTGCTGTGGTAACAAACTGTGCGGGTTCCTTGGTTTGGGACGTCTTTTACTCAACTCTGCTGCTGCAGACTCAACACGACGACGAGACGTCCCCTGCTCTTCTGAACCTGACAGCGACTGAAACTGATGCGGAGAGGCCTGGGTCTGCTTGCATCGGGGACCGGTGAGTAGCATAGCTAGGAACTGGTCGCCCTCCTGCAGGAGCCCATAGCTTTTCCCCGCTGTGTCAAAACAGCATGCCTTTCCGTACTCGCGCTCTGCTTCTGCCCACAGTGGAGGCTGCGCTTGAGTCGTGGAACACTGTTCTTCTTCATTTGTGCACTAAACTGAACTGCCTGATTTCCCTCGAAGAGACTCCCCTTTTGCCCGTTGGCACCAGCGTGTGCAGGTACTTTTGAGCACAAGGCTCCACTCTTCGTAGGGCTCGGACTTCCTTTTAGTTAGGTGCCTCTGAAGGCGGACTGGGTCTAAGCATTATTTCGCACTGCCTGTTATCCTTCCCTTTTAGGTGGACTACACATTTCGTGCATCTAACGCTTGAGACTTGTTTGTATTTGTATATATATTGTATTGGTATGGTATGTGTTGGTTTACTAGAGTTGTATTGTGATTTCTCGCTACGGTCATTGTTTTAAAGGCCTTGGAATAAATGTGTATATATTTTTAATATAACACCTGTTTGGCGTAGTTTGTAAGTGTCCTTGCTTTGTGTGCTCATTGCGGGCTTTCAGTCACCCTCACCCCTCTTGAGACCTAGTCTTGACCGCCTCGATCGCTACCCTGATTGGTCTGGCTTGTCCAGAGGTTACCCTGTTCCAAGTAATTAGGTTGGCCTTCTGAACTTCTGCGCCGCCGGGACAGAGTTCAGAAATCCGTCTTAACAGAGGGCTAAAAGTAGATACAGTGGAATGCAAATTGGCCATGTTTGCGGACGATATTCTGCTATATTTGGCAAAACCCCAGGAAGATATTCCAAAAATCCTACAAGCAATCCAGGAATTCGGGAAATGGGCGGGACTTAAAGTGAATACTGACAAATCCACTCTCTTCCTATATAAAGCCCCCCCAAGGTGTTTGTCTTCCATATCTTGCCTGTGTCTTATTGTAAGCGCCCTGATGCCTGCGGGCCATCGGCGCTATACAAATAAATAAATAAAATAAATAAAATAAATCTACAGAGCCCTGCTCTAAGTGAGAGGAAACAAGATGGAGGGCCTTAGGAGGAGATGGGAGAGAGACATGGGTGCAATGATGACAGAGGCCCTGTGGACGCAAACCTGCACTGCAACAGATAGAACATCCATCTCCTCCCGATACAAATTGCACGGTCTGAAACTGCTACATAGGTGGCAATTTGACCCCAAAAGACTGTCGAAAATGTTCACCCAAACAAGCCCAATGTGCTGGAGAGGGTGTGGGCCAAAACAGACTACTGGCATGTGTGGTGGACATGCCCTAAATCACAAGCATACTGGAAGGAAGTCCTGGGCTGGATCGGGAAGATTGAGGGGACTCCTAGAGACAGTGATCCCAGACTGGTCTTATTCGGTCTAGAAATGCAAGACGATCGGTGGAAAAGGGTTCCCCATATAATACACTTCTTACTCTTGGCGGCAAGGGCATGCTTCACAATAAGCTGGAAATCTGAAACACTCCTGAAGGAAACGACTTGGGCTGAAAAGGCTAAGGACCACTATGAGATGGAAAACATAACGGCCTGCCTACACGATATTACAGAGAGTAGAGAATTGGAATGGGCTCCGTTCCTGGAGGCCTACAAATTAAGAGGAAGACTGTTCCGTGCCAGTCATAAATTTACTTTCCCGAGTAGCCATCAAGGCTGCCAGTGGTGCCCAATCTGAACATTGGGGAGGAAGGGGGTGGGGGGATGGGGGTTCGGGAATATACTTTCTTGTGTTTCATGTTAAAGTTTTTTGATTATGCATTGTAGATATAAGGAAGTCCTATTTAAAAATGCTCAATAAATATTAAGGAGGGGGAAGTTGTCCCCGACCGACCCTACACGAAACAGCGGGAACTGGCGGTGGGTAAAAGCATAGGAGATCAAGACTGGCAGAGATTGTGGACCCAGATTCCAAAACTTACCAGGTCGGTGCAGGTCCGGGAGACCTGGCTAAAGTTCATGTTTCATTGGCACCTGACCCCGGTTAAATTACATAAGCTGAATCCGAATCACTCCCAGATGTGCTGGAGGGAATGTGGGTGGGTGGGCACTTGGGCGCACATTTGGTGGGAATGCCTGAAACTGGGAATATATTGGGGCTATATACACCAAGCCATATCGCGGGTGCTGAGGGAAGTGGGGGGGGGGGGGAAGAGTAGGGGTCTGGACATCCTTTGTATGTATGAAACCTTGGTGGCTATTTCTACTGCTTCTCTTTGCAAAATATATGTTTTAATGATGATGTCGGCAATAATGGTCATCGCCCGCAGGTGGAAAGCGAAAGTACCCCCTCAGTAACACGAGTGGATAGCTAAAATTTGGTCAGTAGTGTCTATAGAATGGCTCACCCACTCTTTACAGGGTGCCCAGATGAGGTTCGCAACAGATTGGTCTGCTTTGCTTGCATTTCAGGGTGGCGGCGAGAACAGGAGATGGTGTCCTAGAGCAATGACTCTGTTGGGTATTATAGATCCGCAGGAGGTCTCGGACTGTTCGGTAAGAGCCGGTTTCTCGCAGAGATATGCCAGGACTGTTGATAGGACATATGTGCTCACCCGTGTGGTCTTGCTATGGGGGAGATGTATGTATTACCAACCTATGGATTGGGGGGTGGAGGGGGAGTAAGGGAAGGGGAGGAGGGTTGGGTTTGGTTTTATTCGTTGTTTCTTTGCACATTGATTGTTTGGTTTACAAAAATGATAATAAACATATGTATAAAAAAAGCTCAATAAAAGCAAATAAAAAATAAAAAAAACTTTGTTGGTGGGTGCAGGTCTACAGCACCCGAATGCTGCTCTTGCCCAATGGGTTTTAATGTGACACTTGGATATGGGTTCAAATCCCGGGCTCGCGCTTAAAAACTGGTCCCTGGTATTAAGCGCATTATAAAAGAAGAATGATATTCATAATGTCAGCAGGTGGGAGAGCTAAAGAATGCTACAGTTCCAGGAATGTGGATGAGGTGTTACCATGTACGGGGGTTTGTACGTGTAGGAGATTCTACCGTTCAGGCGATTAATGGGGGGAAAGGAGCGGTACATGTAGAGGGGGAAACGGATTCATTTGGCGCCATTAGGGAGCCAGAGAGCTGTGTACTCCCCAGGGGCACTATCACAGTGAGTGAGCTGCTGCATGCCTATTGGAGGATGGCTCCATTCCTGCCAGGTTGCGCGGACTCTTACATGAATGCGTCTCTTCTCCACTAATCCTCCACTGACGAGTTGCCTTTCAGAGGTGGCCGGACGAGCACAGAAATGCACTGTTCAGACACTTGGCATACACTAGCGTGGTGAGCGTGCAGGCTACCACCGCATTGCACCAAGACAGTAAACGGCCTGGCTCTGTGAAGCGACCACCAAAATATCCCCTATGTGGGGGGTGGAAATGCGGTTTAAATAGCGGATGTCACACGTCATGAAAGCAACCTTTCATGATTTGCGCCTCCACCGGAGCCCATTTCAAAAGGCGCCTAAACGCGGGTCCGTTTGTGGATGCAGGATGCGCTTTTTAAATGCTCCCTTATTTGCGCTAAAGCACAGAGGGAGAATGCGGGGCGTCTGAATGAGCGCATCTCCTCACTTGCGCCTAAAAAGCTTTTGAGAATCTGGCCCATAGTATTGTTGTATAACATGTTGATTTCATGTTCATTTTTTTTCCCATTTCATCAGAGTTTGTTCGGCAGTTAAAAAAGCCATGAAGTTCATCACACCTGTACAAAGTACACAAAACTGCAGGTTAAGACACAGGAGAAAAGAACATAACAATAAAGAGTCTGTACGCTGAGCCCTATAATCCTTTACAGCTGAACATTGAAACACACTGATACCTCTGTGGACAATTCAGATGCGCAATACACAAAACGCGCTACATAGATATCACAGTGCTGGGATTGACAGCGCTTTTACAGAATTCCAAAGCTTCCTGGGTTGGGCAAGTACCCTCCCTCCTGAGCAAAGGTTTCAGATACCAAACTCTCAGGGATCTTAACGTGTCACACACAAACAGAAAGTGCACACTAGTTTCTTCACCTAGACCACATAAGAGACATACACCAGTCCCACCAAAGGCCCAGAGCTTTGTAAATGAGGCAGTCTGTAGTGTCCTGTTAGGGAGAATTCTCAGGAATGTGCTAATTTCCCTTACCTTTTGAGACCCCCAGCAACTTTGCTGGATTTCTAGGACTTTAATTTTTGCCTAGGAAGAGTGTGAGCCTTTTTTCCCACTCTTTCATGTATTTTGATGTGTATTTTACTTTTGTGTTATTTGGATATGGAGTTTTAGACAAACTCCAGTGGCATCATCTTTTTCTTGTGTGTCACACAGCACCTTTAGTGCAGTGGCACAGGGGTGTCTTTCAGACTTCCCAAGGTTTAAATACTTTCTCAGGGACTGACTATTGCCTCTCAGTGCATGTAAAATTAAATTGCCTTTACTAGTCTTTTTAAATTCATAGACCCAGCACACACTATCTTCCTATAGAGTGCTGGAGGGGTTGCCTAGCATCCCCTAGGTCTAAACACTCATGTAACAGTCAAATGTTACCCTTTCCTCTTGAAATGACTGGTGACAGTGGTTTTAGAAGAAACTACCATGATTTTTCCCAACCGCGAACACCGGTAGCTAAAAATCGGGTCAGCCATGTTTTTTAATATGGCGCCCAAGACCCCCTCTGTAAAAGGTTATCTTTTTTTGCTGTTTCTTTTAGAAAAGGTCCTTCTTGTGTTTAACTCTGCGCGCCAAACCAGTTTTGGTCCCTTTGTTCGATGCCCTTTGGCGGGCTTCAGTGCTGAAGCCCTCCTCTGGTGCCCGAGTGTCTGGGGTGGGCAGGATGTGAGGGAGGTGCCCGAAACTCCCTGTGCTTAGTCTCCTAGGAGACCTGAATGCACTCTGGTGTGATTGGCTGGCTGACTGTCTGGCAAGGACAGCCACCCTGTTGGAAGAGTGACAGCTAGGCTGGAATGAATGGGAGAAAACTGTCTAGAAGCAGGTCTGTGGGACTTGGAAGGCAGAGTCGACCACTGGAATGAAAGAACCGAAGACGAGCTGAAGCAAGACGACTGCTGCAACTCCTGGACCGTTGGTTTGCCCGGTGAAGCCCTGCTGCAGGTCCGAATTGCCTGAAACTCCCTCGACAGAGAAGCCCCTTCAAGGACGACTTCTTCCCTTGAGCTGGTGGGAACAACCATCTTGCAAGTCACCTGGACACTGTCTCCATACTGGTCTAATTTTCTTCAGAGTGCTGTTCAAAACCGGATAGCCATTGAGAAGGATACCAGTTTGTGGACTTTAAGGCACTCGCACCTTAAAACCGACGTTTAGCCAAGCTTGTGGCTTCTTCCCTGGGCAGTGCAGGAACCTCCCGACGTCCTCCTTCTTGTCCCCACGACTGAAGCTCAGGAACAGCAAGATCTGCAGGAACTGCCAAGAACAACTGCCTCAGCTACAGCTCTTCTTCATCCATAAGGTACTGTGCAAAAGCGGTGTGGAAATCCTTTCTGCCGCAGTGAAAGTTTGTGAAATTTTCCCAACTTTGGAGTCTTCTTCGCTCCTAATCCGACATATAACTCTTTTTCTGGCAAACTACTTCTAAGAACATTGGCAAAGACTTAACCGTTTACTACCGGAACTGTGCTATCCTATCCAAGACACTGAACCATTGACTTTGGGCCAGGCCTATTGAATTGAATTGCCTCTTGTAGTGAACTAAAACTATTTGCCCTCCCTCTGAAAGTAATTGTGTTTTGATTCTTAAAACCTTTGTCTTTCTACCCCTTTTGAAAGTTACTGAAGTGCCGTTTTGCTCCCACTTCAGAAGAGCCTAACTTGTTCAGAAACGTATTGGTGGTTTACTGTGGTGCATTATAGTGTGATATTGAGCTGCTTCTTGCTAGTGGAATGTTTTCTAACTAAATGTGTAAATAGATGTATATTCTTTTACCAAGGAACCTTGAGTAAGTGTTTGTTTGAACTACTGTGATTGCAAGTCCTTTGTGTAACATCTTGTACTGCTCACTTTACTCTTGAGATACGTCTGGCTGCTCAGCCACAGCTACCACATAACTGTGTAGTACAGGCTTGTACCAAAGGTGAGATTGTGCTTACACCTGTAGTCTTAATTGTGTGTATTGTTCCCAAAGGGTATTGCATGTAATTTTGCCTAACATGTCCCTAATCCAAAACTAACAAATAAAGCTCTTGCGTAAGAAGGACTGATATAATCAAGATAATCCTCTGGGCCAAAGTCTACTTTACCTGTCAAATAATCTGGACCAAATCTCATCATTTTGGCTTTTTCATCTATTTTCCTCTTGGCCAAAACAAGTGCTTTTTCTTAAGCCTAAATGAGACCGCATGGACTGCGGTCTGTGCTTCCTCCCACAACCCACCTTCATTCAATATGTACAATCTTTTTTCACATAGATCACCATGGGATGCTTTGCCCCTGCGAAACTCAATAAATGTTTCAAAGCATCTCTGTGTTCCATAACCTCACCCAGTGTAATGCTGGGATTAGGAGACCTGTTCCCCAATTGGACACGCATCGAGCTTTAGGTGTAACAATGCATTCCGGGAGCCTAGCGGAACCTGGAGGAGTTGCTTGAGATGGTTAATCTCAACCCTTTCTAGACATGCTGTGTTTCCATAACCCCACAGTTCTGCACCGTAAAGACCTGCTGGAATTGCCTGTTTCGATACAATTCTAGGGCTAAGGAAATAGCACCTCTGCCATGTCTCACGTGGAAAAATCTATGCGCTCCACTATACTTCCCTAGATTGGTACAGGCCGTGTCCAATTGGACAGTTCATAGGCCAGTCTCATGAAATCTGATTCCAAGATAATCATATAGAGGAACTTGTTCTAAACATTTTCCAGCCACGACTACATCAGGTTTGCAATGCTTGGCAAATCGAGGACCCAATACCTAAACCTTGTTTTTTTCAGTGTTCAGTTTTAGACCAAGTTTCCACATTTTCTTAGAACAATATCCAGATTATTTTACAAACCCTGTGGGGTGCTAGCCAGGATTACAGCGATGCCTGCATAATAAAATGCTGGGTACTTATCCACACCCATTTATAGGAGAGTCCAAATACCCCTGCATCAAAGAAAAAATATTCTCTTCCAATTTAAACACAAAATAACAAGGGGCCAAAACGCAGCCTTGTCTAACGCCCTTCAGGACATCCAAGGCCTCAGTAACTTCTCCAGCCTGCCCATATCAGCGTACTACTGCTGTTGACTTCATCATGATTGCCTGGAGCCCAACCTGAATGAGTCCTTTCTCTAATAGTCCTTCATGTAGATTTGCAGCATGTTCATGTAACCTAGGAGGGGAGGCGTCTCTTAGGTCCAGGTTACTGCGAGTGAGGGTTGGATGTTTGTCTCATGCTAGTGTGTTAGTTGAAAAGCCATGTTCTTAGGGGTGTGAAGGGGTTTGGTCATAGAGCTGATGCGTTTGTATCTTTACAGTCTCAGGGGTACATGGATGCCTTGTTTTGGTGTCTTTGTAGATGGTCGATTGGGTATTCCTGGAGCCCATGGGAGGGATTGCTCAGATCTGGAAGAAGTAACTCCTTACAATGGTTCATCCGGTGAATGCAGTGTAAGGTCGCTGTCCATCACAAGTCTTGACATTTCTGATAGTTATCATAGGCAGAGCGCAAGTTCCATTTTCTTCCAGCCAGGAGATTGGTGTAGGATTTGATGGTGTGTAGATCCTGCGGTAGCAAATCAAAAGCTTGATTTTGGTTTGGTTGAGTTACAGTTATTTTGAGTCATCCAGGAGTCTGCATGTGTGAGACCTGCGCTGAAGTGAAGGGTCTTTTGTTGTAGAGTCAGATGTGGGATTGGAGATGATTTGGGTGTAATCTGCTGTAATTGAATCATGTGACCCTGAAGTTGTTAATATGTACAAGGTCACTCAGGTAACTATGTATCAATGTGCTTAGAGTATGCGCACATCGATGTGGGAGCCCCACTAGTACCAGGGAAGGAGTCTAAGCAGTCACACACCTTGAATCCCCACAGCTTCCCTTGCTCTGGGCTGCACTCAAGCAGTGAGTTCTCATCACTCAGGTAAACAATGTATTAATGTGCTTTCAGCACACACTCACCGATGTAGGTGACCCACTAGTACCAGGGAAGGAGTCTAAGCAGTCACACACCTTGAATCCGCACTGCCTCCCTCGCTTTGGGCTGCACTCAAGCAGTGAACTCTTGTCACTCAGGTAACAATGCATCAATGTGCTTGCAGCACAAGTCCACTCATGTGGGTGCCCCATTAGTATCAAGGAAGGAGTCTTAGCATTCATAGACCTTGAGCCGCACAGCTTCCTTGCTCTGGGCTGCATCAAGCAGTAAGCTCTCATCACTCAGGTAAACAATGTATTAATGTGCTTTCAGCACACACTCACCGATGTAGGTGACCCACTAGTACCAGGGAAGGAGTCTGAGCATTCACAGACCTTGAGTCTGCACAGCATCCCTTGCTCTGGGGTGCACTCCTGCAGTGAGCTCTCGTCTCTCAGGTAACCATGTATCAATGTGCTGCAGCACACGCACCCCCATGTGGGAGCCCCACCAGTACCAGGGAAGGAGTCTTGGCATTCATAGACCTCGAGTCTGCACAGCATCCCTTGCTCTGGGGTGCACTCCTGCAGTGAGCTCTCGTCTCTCAGGTAACCATGTATCAATGTGCTGCAGCACACGCACCCCCATGTGGGAGCCCCACCAGTACCAGGGAAGGAGTCTTGGCATTCATAGACCTTGAGTCTGCACAGCATCCCTTGCTCTGGGGTGCACTCCTGCAGTGAGCTCTCGTCTCTCAGGTAACCATGTATCAATGTGCTGCAGCACAAGCACACCGATGTGGGAGCCCCACTAGTACCAGGGAAGGGGTCTGAGCATTCACAGACCTCGAGTCTGCACAGCATCCCTTGCTCTGGGGTGCACTCCTGCAGTGAGCTCTCGTCTCTCAGGTAACCATGTATCAATGTGCTGCAGCACACGCACCCCCATGTGGGAGCCCCACCAGTACCAGGGAAGGGGTCTTGGCATTCATAGACCTTGAGTCTGCACAGCATCCCTTGCTCTGGGGTGCACTCCTGCAGTGAGCTCTCGTCTCTCAGGTAACCATGTATCAATGTGCTGCAGCACACGCACCCCCATGTGGGAGCCCCACCAGTACCAGGGAAGGGGTCTGAGCATTCACAGACCTTGAGTCTGCACAGCATCCCTTGCTCTGGGGTGCACTCCTGCAGTGAGCTCTCGTCTCTCAGGTAACCATGTATCAATGTGCTGCAGCACACGCACCCCCATGTGGGAGCCCCACCAGTACCAGGGAAGGAGTCTGAGCATTCACAGACCTTGAGTCTGCACAGCATCCCTTGCTCTGGGGTGCACTCCTGCAGTGAGCTCTCGTCTCTCAGGTAACCATGTATCAATGTGCTGCAGCACACGCACCCCCATGTGGGAGCCCCACCAGTACCAGGGAAGGGGTCTGAGCATTCACAGACCTTGAGTCTGCACAGCATCCCTTGCTCTGGGGTGCACTCCTGCAGTGAGCTCTCGTCTCTCAGGTAACCATGTATCAATGTGCTGCAGCACACGCACCCCCATGTGGGAGCCCCACCAGTACCAGGGAAGGAGTCTTGGCATTCATAGACCTTGAGTCTGCACAGCATCCCTTGCTCTGGGGTGCACTCCTGCAGTGAGCTCTCGTCTCTCAGGTAACCATGTATCAATGTGCTGCAGCACACGCACCCCCATGTGGGAGCCCCACCAGTACCAGGGAAGGAGTCTTGGCATTCATAGACCTTGAGTCTGCACAGCATCCCTTGCTCTGGGGTGCACTCCTGCAGTGAGCTCTCGTCTCTCAGGTAACCATGTATCAATGTGCTGCAGCACACGCACCCCCATGTGGGAGCCCCACCAGTACCAGGGAAGGGGTCTGAGCATTCACAGACCTTGAGTCTGCACAGCATCCCTTGCTCTGGGGTGCACTCCTGCAGTGAGCTCTCGTCTCTCAGGTAACCATGTATCAATGTGCTGCAGCACACGCACCCCCATGTGGGAGCCCCACCAGTACCAGGGAAGGGGTCTGAGCATTCACAGACCTTGAGTCTGCACAGCATCCCTTGCTCTGGGGTGCACTCCTGCAGTGAGCTCTCGTCTCTCAGGTAACCATGTATCAATGTGCTGCAGCACACGCACCCCCATGTGGGAGCCCCACCAGTACCAGGGAAGGGGTCTGAGCATTCACAGACCTTGAGTCTGCACAGCATCCCTTGCTCTGGGGTGCACTCCTGCAGTGAGCTCTCGTCTCTCAGGTAACCATGTATCAATGTGCTGCAGCACACGCACCCCCATGTGGGAGCCCCACCAGTACCAGGGAAGGAGTCTTGGCATTCATAGACCTCGAGTCTGCACAGCATCCCTTGCTCTGGGGTGCACTCCTGCAGTGAGCTCTCGTCTCTCAGGTAACCATGTATCAATGTGCTGCAGCACACGCACCCCCATGTGGGAGCCCCACTAGTACCAGGGAAGGAGTCTTGGCATTCATAGACCTTGAGTCTGCACAGCATCCCTTGCTCTGGGGTGCACTCCTGCAGTGAGCTCTCGTCTCTCAGGTAACCATGTATCAATGTGCTGCAGCACACGCACCCCCATGTGGGAGCCCCACCAGTACCAGGGAAGGGGTCTGAGCATTCACAGACCTCGAGTCTGCACAGCATCCCTTGCTCTGGGGTGCACTCCTGCAGTGAGCTCTCGTCTCTCAGGTAACCATGTATCAATGTGCTGCAGCACACGCACCCCCATGTGGGAGCCCCACCAGTACCAGGGAAGGAGTCTTGGCATTCATAGACCTTGAGTCTGCACAGCATCCCTTGCTCTGGGGTGCACTCCTGCAGTGAGCTCTCGTCTCTCAGGTAACCATGTATCAATGTGCTGCAGCACACGCACCCCCATGTGGGAGCCCCACCAGTACCAGGGAAGGGGTCTGAGCATTCACAGACCTTGAGTCTGCACAGCATCCCTTGCTCTGGGGTGCACTCCTGCAGTGAGCTCTCGTCTCTCAGGTAACCATGTATCAATGTGCTGCAGCACACGCACCCCCATGTGGGAGCCCCACCAGTACCAGGGAAGGAGTCTTGGCATTCATAGACCTTGAGTCTGCACAGCATCCCTTGCTCTGGGGTGCACTCCTGCAGTGAGCTCTCGTCTCTCAGGTAACCATGTATCAATGTGCTGCAGCACACGCACCCCCATGTGGGAGCCCCACCAGTACCAGGGAAGGAGTCTTGGCATTCATAGACCTTGAGTCTGCACAGCATCCCTTGCTCTGGGGTGCACTCCTGCAGTGAGCTCTCGTCTCTCAGGTAACCATGTATCAATGTGCTGCAGCACACGCACCCCCATGTGGGAGCCCCACCAGTACCAGGGAAGGAGTCTTGGCATTCATAGACCTTGAGTCTGCACAGCATCCCTTGCTCTGGGGTGCACTCCTGCAGTGAGCTCTCGTCTCTCAGGTAACCATGTATCAATGTGCTGCAGCACACGCACCCCCATGTGGGAGCCCCACCAGTACCAGGGAAGGGGTCTGAGCATTCACAGACCTTGAGTCTGCACAGCATCCCTTGCTCTGGGGTGCACTCCTGCAGTGAGCTCTCGTCTCTCAGGTAACCATGTATCAATGTGCTGCAGCACACGCACCCCCATGTGGGAGCCCCACCAGTACCAGGGAAGGGGTCTGAGCATTCACAGACCTTGAGTCTGCACAGCATCCCTTGCTCTGGGGTGCACTCCTGCAGTGAGCTCTCGTCTCTCAGGTAACCATGTATCAATGTGCTGCAGCACACGCACCCCCATGTGGGAGCCCCACCAGTACCAGGGAAGGAGTCTTGGCATTCATAGACCTTGAGTCTGCACAGCATCCCTTGCTCTGGGGTGCACTCCTGCAGTGAGCTCTCGTCTCTCAGGTAACCATGTATCAATGTGCTGCAGCACACGCACCCCCATGTGGGAGCCCCACCAGTACCAGGGAAGGGGTCTGAGCATTCACAGACCTTGAGTCTGCACAGCATCCCTTGCTCTGGGGTGCACTCCTGCAGTGAGCTCTCGTCTCTCAGGTAACCATGTATCAATGTGCTGCAGCACAAGCACACCGATGTGGGAGCCCCACTAGTACCAGGGAAGGGGTCTGAGCATTCACAGACCTTGAGTCTGCACAGCATCCCTTGCTCTGGGGTGCACTCCTGCAGTGAGCTCTCGTCTCTCAGGTAACCATGTATCAATGTGCTGCAGCACACGCACCCCCATGTGGGAGCCCCACTAGTACCAGGGAAGGAGTCTTGGCATTCATAGACCTTGAGTCTGCACAGCATCCCTTGCTCTGGGGTGCACTCCTGCAGTGAGCTCTCGTCTCTCAGGTAACCATGTATCAATGTGCTGCAGCACACGCACCCCCATGTGGGAGCCCCACCAGTACCAGGGAAGGGGTCTGAGCATTCACAGACCTCGAGTCTGCACAGCATCCCTTGCTCTGGGGTGCACTCCTGCAGTGAGCTCTCGTCTCTCAGGTAACCATGTATCAATGTGCTGCAGCACACGCACCCCCATGTGGGAGCCCCACCAGTACCAGGGAAGGAGTCTTGGCATTCATAGACCTTGAGTCTGCACAGCATCCCTTGCTCTGGGGTGCACTCCTGCAGTGAGCTCTCGTCTCTCAGGTAACCATGTATCAATGTGCTGCAGCACACGCACCCCCATGTGGGAGCCCCACCAGTACCAGGGAAGGAGTCTTGGCATTCATAGACCTTGAGTCTGCACAGCATCCCTTGCTCTGGGGTGCACTCCTGCAGTGAGCTCTCGTCTCTCAGGTAACCATGTATCAATGTGCTGCAGCACACGCACCCCCATGTGGGAGCCCCACCAGTACCAGGGAAGGAGTCTTGGCATTCATAGACCTTGAGTCTGCACAGCATCCCTTGCTCTGGGGTGCACTCCTGCAGTGAGCTCTCGTCTCTCAGGTAACCATGTATCAATGTGCTGCAGCACACGCACCCCCATGTGGGAGCCCCACCAGTACCAGGGAAGGAGTCTTGGCATTCATAGACCTTGAGTCTGCACAGCATCCCTTGCTCTGGGGTGCACTCCTGCAGTGAGCTCTCGTCTCTCAGGTAACCATGTATCAATGTGCTGCAGCACACGCACCCCCATGTGGGAGCCCCACCAGTACCAGGGAAGGAGTCTTGGCATTCATAGACCTTGAGTCTGCACAGCATCCCTTGCTCTGGGGTGCACTCCTGCAGTGAGCTCTCGTCTCTCAGGTAACCATGTATCAATGTGCTGCAGCACACGCACCCCCATGTGGGAGCCCCACCAGTACCAGGGAAGGAGTCTTGGCATTCATAGACCTTGAGTCTGCACAGCATCCCTTGCTCTGGGGTGCACTCCTGCAGTGAGCTCTCGTCTCTCAGGTAACCATGTATCAATGTGCTGCAGCACACGCACCCCCATGTGGGAGCCCCACCAGTACCAGGGAAGGGGTCTGAGCATTCACAGACCTTGAGTCTGCACAGCATCCCTTGCTCTGGGGTGCACTCCTGCAGTGAGCTCTCGTCTCTCAGGTAACCATGTATCAATGTGCTGCAGCACACGCACCCCCATGTGGGAGCCCCACCAGTACCAGGGAAGGAGTCTTGGCATTCATAGACCTTGAGTCTGCACAGCATCCCTTGCTCTGGGGTGCACTCCTGCAGTGAGCTCTCGTCTCTCAGGTAACCATGTATCAATGTGCTGCAGCACACGCACCCCCATGTGGGAGCCCCACCAGTACCAGGGAAGGGGTCTGAGCATTCACAGACCTCGAGTCTGCACAGCATCCCTTGCTCTGGGGTGCACTCCTGCAGTGAGCTCTCGTCTCTCAGGTAACCATGTATCAATGTGCTGCAGCACACGCACCCCCATGTGGGAGCCCCACCAGTACCAGGGAAGGGGTCTGAGCATTCACAGACCTTGAGTCTGCACAGCATCCCTTGCTCTGGGGTGCACTCCTGCAGTGAGCTCTCGTCTCTCAGGTAACCATGTATCAATGTGCTGCAGCACACGCACCCCCATGTGGGAGCCCCACCAGTACCAGGGAAGGAGTCTTGGCATTCATAGACCTTGAGTCTGCACAGCATCCCTTGCTCTGGGGTGCACTCCTGCAGTGAGCTCTCGTCTCTCAGGTAACCATGTATCAATGTGCTGCAGCACACGCACCCCCATGTGGGAGCCCCACCAGTACCAGGGAAGGGGTCTGAGCATTCACAGACCTTGAGTCTGCACAGCATCCCTTGCTCTGGGGTGCACTCCTGCAGTGAGCTCTCGTCTCTCAGGTAACCATGTATCAATGTGCTGCAGCACACGCACCCCCATGTGGGAGCCCCACCAGTACCAGGGAAGGAGTCTTGGCATTCATAGACCTTGAGTCTGCACAGCATCCCTTGCTCTGGGGTGCACTCCTGCAGTGAGCTCTCGTCTCTCAGGTAACCATGTATCAATGTGCTGCAGCACACGCACCCCCATGTGGGAGCCCCACCAGTACCAGGGAAGGAGTCTTGGCATTCATAGACCTTGAGTCTGCACAGCATCCCTTGCTCTGGGGTGCACTCCTGCAGTGAGCTCTCGTCTCTCAGGTAACCATGTATCAATGTGCTGCAGCACACGCACCCCCATGTGGGAGCCCCACCAGTACCAGGGAAGGAGTCTTGGCATTCATAGACCTTGAGTCTGCACAGCATCCCTTGCTCTGGGGTGCACTCCTGCAGTGAGCTCTCGTCTCTCAGGTAACCATGTATCAATGTGCTGCAGCACACGCACCCCCATGTGGGAGCCCCACCAGTACCAGGGAAGGGGTCTGAGCATTCACAGACCTTGAGTCTGCACAGCATCCCTTGCTCTGGGGTGCACTCCTGCAGTGAGCTCTCGTCTCTCAGGTAACCATGTATCAATGTGCTGCAGCACACGCACCCCCATGTGGGAGCCCCACCAGTACCAGGGAAGGAGTCTTGGCATTCATAGACCTTGAGTCTGCACAGCATCCCTTGCTCTGGGGTGCACTCCTGCAGTGAGCTCTCGTCTCTCAGGTAACCATGTATCAATGTGCTGCAGCACACGCACCCCCATGTGGGAGCCCCACCAGTACCAGGGAAGGAGTCTTGGCATTCATAGACCTTGAGTCTGCACAGCATCCCTTGCTCTGGGGTGCACTCCTGCAGTGAGCTCTCGTCTCTCAGGTAACCATGTATCAATGTGCTGCAGCACAAGCACACCGATGTGGGAGCCCCACTAGTACCAGGGAAGGAGTCTTGGCATTCATAGACCTTGAGTCTGCACAGCATCCCTTGCTCTGGGGTGCACTCCTGCAGTGAGCTCTCGTCTCTCAGGTAACCATGTATCAATGTGCTGCAGCACACGCACCCCCATGTGGGAGCCCCACCAGTACCAGGGAAGGGGTCTGAGCATTCACAGACCTCGAGTCTGCACAGCATCCCTTGCTCTGGGGTGCACTCCTGCAGTGAGCTCTCGTCTCTCAGGTAACCATGTATCAATGTGCTGCAGCACACGCACCCCCATGTGGGAGCCCCACCAGTACCAGGGAAGGAGTCTTGGCATTCATAGACCTTGAGTCTGCACAGCATCCCTTGCTCTGGGGTGCACTCCTGCAGTGAGCTCTCGTCTCTCAGGTAACCATGTATCAATGTGCTGCAGCACACGCACCCCCATGTGGGAGCCCCACCAGTACCAGGGAAGGGGTCTGAGCATTCACAGACCTTGAGTCTGCACAGCATCCCTTGCTCTGTGGTGCACTCCTGCAGTGAGCTCTCGTCTCTCAGGTAACCATGTATCAATGTGCTGCAGCACACGCACCCCCATGTGGGAGCCCCACCAGTACCAGGGAAGGAGTCTTGGCATTCATAGACCTTGAGTCTGCACAGCATCCCTTGCTCTGGGGTGCACTCCTGCAGTGAGCTCTCGTCTCTCAGGTAACCATGTATCAATGTGCTGCAGCACACGCACCCCCATGTGGGAGCCCCACCAGTACCAGGGAAGGAGTCTTGGCATTCATAGACCTTGAGTCTGCACAGCATCCCTTGCTCTGGGGTGCACTCCTGCAGTGAGCTCTCGTCTCTCAGGTAACCATGTATCAATGTGCTGCAGCACACGCACCCCCATGTGGGAGCCCCACCAGTACCAGGGAAGGAGTCTTGGCATTCATAGACCTTGAGTCTGCACAGCATCCCTTGCTCTGGGGTGCACTCCTGCAGTGAGCTCTCGTCTCTCAGGTAACCATGTATCAATGTGCTGCAGCACAAGCACACCGATGTGGGAGCCCCACTAGTACCAGGGAAGGGGTCTGAGCATTCACAGACCTTGAGTCTGCACAGCATCCCTTGCTCTGGGGTGCACTCCTGCAGTGAGCTCTCGTCTCTCAGGTAACCATGTATCAATGTGCTGCAGCACACGCACCCCCATGTGGGAGCCCCACCAGTACCAGGGAAGGGGTCTGAGCATTCACAGACCTTGAGTCTGCACAGCATCCCTTGCTCTGGGGTGCACTCCTGCAGTGAGCTCTCGTCTCTCAGGTAACCATGTATCAATGTGCTGCAGCACACGCACCCCCATGTGGGAGCCCCACCAGTACCAGGGAAGGGGTCTGAGCATTCACAGACCTCGAGTCTGCACAGCATCCCTTGCTCTGGGGTGCACTCCTGCAGTGAGCTCTCGTCTCTCAGGTAACCATGTATCAATGTGCTGCAGCACACGCACCCCCATGTGGGAGCCCCACCAGTACCAGGGAAGGAGTCTTGGCATTCATAGACCTTGAGTCTGCACAGCATCCCTTGCTCTGGGGTGCACTCCTGCAGTGAGCTCTCGTCTCTCAGGTAACCATGTATCAATGTGCTGCAGCACACGCACCCCCATGTGGGAGCCCCACCAGTACCAGGGAAGGAGTCTTGGCATTCATAGACCTTGAGTCTGCACAGCATCCCTTGCTCTGGGGTGCACTCCTGCAGTGAGCTCTCGTCTCTCAGGTAACCATGTATCAATGTGCTGCAGCACACGCACCCCCATGTGGGAGCCCCACCAGTACCAGGGAAGGGGTCTGAGCATTCACAGACCTTGAGTCTGCACAGCATCCCTTGCTCTGGGGTGCACTCCTGCAGTGAGCTCTCGTCTCTCAGGTAACCATGTATCAATGTGCTGCAGCACACGCACCCCCATGTGGGAGCCCCACCAGTACCAGGGAAGGGGTCTGAGCATTCACAGACCTCGAGTCTGCACAGCATCCCTTGCTCTGGGGTGCACTCCTGCAGTGAGCTCTCGTCTCTCAGGTAACCATGTATCAATGTGCTGCAGCACACGCACCCCCATGTGGGAGCCCCACCAGTACCAGGGAAGGAGTCTTGGCATTCATAGACCTTGAGTCTGCACAGCATCCCTTGCTCTGGGGTGCACTCCTGCAGTGAGCTCTCGTCTCTCAGGTAACCATGTATCAATGTGCTGCAGCACACGCACCCCCATGTGGGAGCCCCACCAGTACCAGGGAAGGAGTCTGAGCATTCACAGACCTCGAGTCTGCACAGCATCCCTTGCTCTGGGGTGCACTCCTGCAGTGAGCTCTCGTCTCTCAGGTAACCATGTATCAATGTGCTGCAGCACACGCACCCCCATGTGGGAGCCCCACCAGTACCAGGGAAGGAGTCTTGGCATTCATAGACCTTGAGTCTGCACAGCATCCCTTGCTCTGGGGTGCACTCCTGCAGTGAGCTCTCGTCTCTCAGGTAACCATGTATCAATGTGCTGCAGCACACGCACCCCCATGTGGGAGCCCCACCAGTACCAGGGAAGGGGTCTGAGCATTCACAGACCTCGAGTCTGCACAGCATCCCTTGCTCTGGGGTGCACTCCTGCAGTGAGCTCTCGTCTCTCAGGTAACCATGTATCAATGTGCTGCAGCACACGCACCCCCATGTGGGAGCCCCACCAGTACCAGGGAAGGAGTCTTGGCATTCATAGACCTTGAGTCTGCACAGCATCCCTTGCTCTGGGGTGCACTCCTGCAGTGAGCTCTCGTCTCTCAGGTAACCATGTATCAATGTGCTGCAGCACACGCACCCCCATGTGGGAGCCCCACCAGTACCAGGGAAGGAGTCTTGGCATTCATAGACCTTGAGTCTGCACAGCATCCCTTGCTCTGGGGTGCACTCCTGCAGTGAGCTCTCGTCTCTCAGGTAACCATGTATCAATGTGCTGCAGCACACGCACCCCCATGTGGGAGCCCCACCAGTACCAGGGAAGGGGTCTGAGCATTCACAGACCTTGAGTCTGCACAGCATCCCTTGCTCTGGGGTGCACTCCTGCAGTGAGCTCTCGTCTCTCAGGTAACCATGTATCAATGTGCTGCAGCACACGCACCCCCATGTGGGAGCCCCACCAGTACCAGGGAAGGGGTCTGAGCATTCACAGACCTCGAGTCTGCACAGCATCCCTTGCTCTGGGGTGCACTCCTGCAGTGAGCTCTCGTCTCTCAGGTAACCATGTATCAATGTGCTGCAGCACACGCACCCCCATGTGGGAGCCCCACCAGTACCAGGGAAGGAGTCTTGGCATTCATAGACCTTGAGTCTGCACAGCATCCCTTGCTCTGGGGTGCACTCCTGCAGTGAGCTCTCGTCTCTCAGGTAACCATGTATCAATGTGCTGCAGCACACGCACCCCCATGTGGGAGCCCCACCAGTACCAGGGAAGGAGTCTTGGCATTCATAGACCTTGAGTCTGCACAGCATCCCTTGCTCTGGGGTGCACTCCTGCAGTGAGCTCTCGTCTCTCAGGTAACCATGTATCAATGTGCTGCAGCACAAGCACACCGATGTGGGAGCCCCACCAGTACCAGGGAAGGAGTCTTGGCATTCATAGACCTTGAGTCTGCACAGCATCCCTTGCTCTGGGGTGCACTCCTGCAGTGAGCTCTCGTCTCTCAGGTAACCATGTATCAATGTGCTGCAGCACACGCACCCCCATGTGGGAGCCCCACCAGTACCAGGGAAGGAGTCTTGGCATTCATAGACCTTGAGTCTGCACAGCATCCCTTGCTCTGGGCTGCACTCCTGCAGTGAGCTCTCGTCTCTCAGGTAACCATGTATCAATGTGCTGCAGCACACGCACCCCCATGTGGGAGCCCCACCAGTACCAGGGAAGGGGTCTGAGCATTCACAGACCTCGAGTCTGCACAGCATCCCTTGCTCTGGGGTGCACTCCTGCAGTGAGCTCTCGTCTCTCAGGTAACCATGTATCAATGTGCTGCAGCACAAGCACACCGATGTGGGAGCCCCACTAGTACCAGGGAAGGGGTCTGAGCATTCACAGACCTTGAGTCTGCACAGCATCCCTTGCTCTGGGGTGCACTCCTGCAGTGAGCTCTCGTCTCTCAGGTAACCATGTATCAATGTGCTGCAGCACACGCACCCCCATGTGGGAGCCCCACCAGTACCAGGGAAGGAGTCTTGGCATTCATAGACCTTGAGTCTGCACAGCATCCCTTGCTCTGGGGTGCACTCCTGCAGTGAGCTCTCGTCTCTCAGGTAACCATGTATCAATGTGCTGCAGCACACGCACCCCCATGTGGGAGCCCCACCAGTACCAGGGAAGGAGTCTTGGCATTCATAGACCTTGAGTCTGCACAGCATCCCTTGCTCTGGGGTGCACTCCTGCAGTGAGCTCTCGTCTCTCAGGTAACCATGTATCAATGTGCTGCAGCACACGCACCCCCATGTGGGAGCCCCACCAGTACCAGGGAAGGAGTCTTGGCATTCATAGACCTTGAGTCTGCACAGCATCCCTTGCTCTGGGGTGCACTCCTGCAGTGAGCTCTCGTCTCTCAGGTAACCATGTATCAATGTGCTGCAGCACACGCACCCCCATGTGGGAGCCCCACCAGTACCAGGGAAGGGGTCTGAGCATTCACAGACCTCGAGTCTGCACAGCATCCCTTGCTCTGGGGTGCACTCCTGCAGTGAGCTCTCGTCTCTCAGGTAACCATGTATCAATGTGCTGCAGCACACGCACCCCCATGTGGGAGCCCCACCAGTACCAGGGAAGGAGTCTTGGCATTCATAGACCTCGAGTCTGCACAGCATCCCTTGCTCTGGGGTGCACTCCTGCAGTGAGCTCTCGTCTCTCAGGTAACCATGTATCAATGTGCTGCAGCACACGCACCCCCATGTGGGAGCCCCACCAGTACCAGGGAAGGAGTCTTGGCATTCATAGACCTTGAGTCTGCACAGCATCCCTTGCTCTGGGGTGCACTCCTGCAGTGAGCTCTCGTCTCTCAGGTAACCATGTATCAATGTGCTGCAGCACACGCACCCCCATGTGGGAGCCCCACCAGTACCAGGGAAGGGGTCTGAGCATTCACAGACCTCGAGTCTGCACAGCATCCCTTGCTCTGGGGTGCACTCCTGCAGTGAGCTCTCGTCTCTCAGGTAACCATGTATCAATGTGCTGCAGCACACGCACCCCCATGTGGGAGCCCCACCAGTACCAGGGAAGGGGTCTGAGCATTCACAGACCTTGAGTCTGCACAGCATCCCTTGCTCTGGGGTGCACTCCTGCAGTGAGCTCTCGTCTCTCAGGTAACCATGTATCAATGTGCTGCAGCACAAGCACACCGATGTGGGAGCCCCACTAGTACCAGGGAAGGGGTCTGAGCATTCACAGACCTTGAGTCTGCACAGCATCCCTTGCTCTGGGGTGCACTCCTGCAGTGAGCTCTCGTCTCTCAGGTAACCATGTATCAATGTGCTGCAGCACACGCACCCCCATGTGGGAGCCCCACTAGTACCAGGGAAGGAGTCTTGGCATTCATAGACCTTGAGTCTGCACAGCATCCCTTGCTCTGGGGTGCACTCCTGCAGTGAGCTCTCGTCTCTCAGGTAACCATGTATCAATGTGCTGCAGCACACGCACCCCCATGTGGGAGCCCCACCAGTACCAGGGAAGGAGTCTTGGCATTCATAGACCTTGAGTCTGCACAGCATCCCTTGCTCTGGGGTGCACTCCTGCAGTGAGCTCTCGTCTCTCAGGTAACCATGTATCAATGTGCTGCAGCACACGCACCCCCATGTGGGAGCCCCACCAGTACCAGGGAAGGAGTCTTGGCATTCATAGACCTTGAGTCTGCACAGCATCCCTTGCTCTGGGGTGCACTCCTGCAGTGAGCTCTCGTCTCTCAGGTAACCATGTATCAATGTGCTGCAGCACACGCACCCCCATGTGGGAGCCCCACCAGTACCAGGGAAGGAGTCTTGGCATTCATAGACCTTGAGTCTGCACAGCATCCCTTGCTCTGGGGTGCACTCCTGCAGTGAGCTCTCGTCTCTCAGGTAACCATGTATCAATGTGCTGCAGCACACGCACCCCCATGTGGGAGCCCCACCAGTACCAGGGAAGGGGTCTGAGCATTCACAGACCTCGAGTCTGCACAGCATCCCTTGCTCTGGGGTGCACTCCTGCAGTGAGCTCTCGTCTCTCAGGTAACCATGTATCAATGTGCTGCAGCACACGCACCCCCATGTGGGAGCCCCACCAGTACCAGGGAAGGAGTCTTGGCATTCATAGACCTTGAGTCTGCACAGCATCCCTTGCTCTGGGGTGCACTCCTGCAGTGAGCTCTCGTCTCTCAGGTAACCATGTATCAATGTGCTGCAGCACACGCACCCCCATGTGGGAGCCCCACCAGTACCAGGGAAGGGGTCTGAGCATTCACAGACCTTGAGTCTGCACAGCATCCCTTGCTCTGGGGTGCACTCCTGCAGTGAGCTCTCGTCTCTCAGGTAACCATGTATCAATGTGCTGCAGCACACGCACCCCCATGTGGGAGCCCCACCAGTACCAGGGAAGGAGTCTTGGCATTCATAGACCTTGAGTCTGCACAGCATCCCTTGCTCTGGGGTGCACTCCTGCAGTGAGCTCTCGTCTCTCAGGTAACCATGTATCAATGTGCTGCAGCACACGCACCCCCATGTGGGAGCCCCACCAGTACCAGGGAAGGAGTCTTGGCATTCATAGACCTTGAGTCTGCACAGCATCCCTTGCTCTGGGGTGCACTCCTGCAGTGAGCTCTCGTCTCTCAGGTAACCATGTATCAATGTGCTGCAGCACACGCACCCCCATGTGGGAGCCCCACCAGTACCAGGGAAGGGGTCTGAGCATTCACAGACCTCGAGTCTGCACAGCATCCCTTGCTCTGGGGTGCACTCCTGCAGTGAGCTCTCGTCTCTCAGGTAACCATGTATCAATGTGCTGCAGCACACGCACCCCCATGTGGGAGCCCCACCAGTACCAGGGAAGGAGTCTTGGCATTCATAGACCTTGAGTCTGCACAGCATCCCTTGCTCTGGGGTGCACTCCTGCAGTGAGCTCTCGTCTCTCAGGTAACCATGTATCAATGTGCTGCAGCACACGCACCCCCATGTGGGAGCCCCACCAGTACCAGGGAAGGGGTCTGAGCATTCACAGACCTTGAGTCTGCACAGCATCCCTTGCTCTGGGGTGCACTCCTGCAGTGAGCTCTCGTCTCTCAGGTAACCATGTATCAATGTGCTGCAGCACACGCACCCCCATGTGGGAGCCCCACCAGTACCAGGGAAGGAGTCTTGGCATTCATAGACCTCGAGTCTGCACAGCATCCCTTGCTCTGGGGTGCACTCCTGCAGTGAGCTCTCGTCTCTCAGGTAACCATGTATCAATGTGCTGCAGCACACGCACCCCCATGTGGGAGCCCCACCAGTACCAGGGAAGGAGTCTTGGCATTCATAGACCTTGAGTCTGCACAGCATCCCTTGCTCTGGGGTGCACTCCTGCAGTGAGCTCTCGTCTCTCAGGTAACCATGTATCAATGTGCTGCAGCACAAGCACACCGATGTGGGAGCCCCACTAGTACCAGGGAAGGGGTCTGAGCATTCACAGACCTCGAGTCTGCACAGCATCCCTTGCTCTGGGGTGCACTCCTGCAGTGAGCTCTCGTCTCTCAGGTAACCATGTATCAATGTGCTGCAGCACACGCACCCCCATGTGGGAGCCCCACCAGTACCAGGGAAGGGGTCTTGGCATTCATAGACCTTGAGTCTGCACAGCATCCCTTGCTCTGGGGTGCACTCCTGCAGTGAGCTCTCGTCTCTCAGGTAACCATGTATCAATGTGCTGCAGCACACGCACCCCCATGTGGGAGCCCCACCAGTACCAGGGAAGGGGTCTGAGCATTCACAGACCTTGAGTCTGCACAGCATCCCTTGCTCTGGGGTGCACTCCTGCAGTGAGCTCTCGTCTCTCAGGTAACCATGTATCAATGTGCTGCAGCACACGCACCCCCATGTGGGAGCCCCACCAGTACCAGGGAAGGAGTCTTGGCATTCATAGACCTTGAGTCTGCACAGCATCCCTTGCTCTGGGGTGCACTCCTGCAGTGAGCTCTCGTCTCTCAGGTAACCATGTATCAATGTGCTGCAGCACACGCACCCCCATGTGGGAGCCCCACCAGTACCAGGGAAGGGGTCTGAGCATTCACAGACCTTGAGTCTGCACAGCATCCCTTGCTCTGGGGTGCACTCCTGCAGTGAGCTCTCGTCTCTCAGGTAACCATGTATCAATGTGCTGCAGCACACGCACCCCCATGTGGGAGCCCCACCAGTACCAGGGAAGGAGTCTTGGCATTCATAGACCTTGAGTCTGCACAGCATCCCTTGCTCTGGGGTGCACTCCTGCAGTGAGCTCTCGTCTCTCAGGTAACCATGTATCAATGTGCTGCAGCACACGCACCCCCATGTGGGAGCCCCACCAGTACCAGGGAAGGGGTCTGAGCATTCACAGACCTTGAGTCTGCACAGCATCCCTTGCTCTGGGGTGCACTCCTGCAGTGAGCTCTCGTCTCTCAGGTAACCATGTATCAATGTGCTGCAGCACACGCACCCCCATGTGGGAGCCCCACCAGTACCAGGGAAGGAGTCTTGGCATTCATAGACCTTGAGTCTGCACAGCATCCCTTGCTCTGGGGTGCACTCCTGCAGTGAGCTCTCGTCTCTCAGGTAACCATGTATCAATGTGCTGCAGCACACGCACCCCCATGTGGGAGCCCCACCAGTACCAGGGAAGGAGTCTTGGCATTCATAGACCTTGAGTCTGCACAGCATCCCTTGCTCTGGGGTGCACTCCTGCAGTGAGCTCTCGTCTCTCAGGTAACCATGTATCAATGTGCTGCAGCACACGCACCCCCATGTGGGAGCCCCACCAGTACCAGGGAAGGAGTCTTGGCATTCATAGACCTTGAGTCTGCACAGCATCCCTTGCTCTGGGCTGCACTCCTGCAGTGAGCTCTCGTCTCTCAGGTAACCATGTATCAATGTGCTGCAGCACACGCACCCCCATGTGGGAGCCCCACTAGTACCAGGGAAGGAGTCTTGGCATTCACAGACCTTGAGTCTGCACAGCATCCCTTGCTCTGGGGTGCACTCCTGCAGTGAGCTCTCGTCTCTCAGGTAACCATGTATCAATGTGCTGCAGCACACGCACCCCCATGTGGGAGCCCCACTAGTACCAGGGAAGGGGTCTGAGCATTCACAGACCTCGAGTCTGCACAGCATCCCTTGCTCTGGGGTGCACTCCTGCAGTGAGCTCTCGTCTCTCAGGTAACCATGTATCAATGTGCTGCAGCACACGCACCCCCATGTGGGAGCCCCACCAGTACCAGGGAAGGAGTCTTGGCATTCATAGACCTTGAGTCTGCACAGCATCCCTTGCTCTGGGGTGCACTCCTGCAGTGAGCTCTCGTCTCTCAGGTAACCATGTATCAATGTGCTGCAGCACACGCACCCCCATGTGGGAGCCCCACCAGTACCAGGGAAGGAGTCTTGGCATTCATAGACCTTGAGTCTGCACAGCATCCCTTGCTCTGGGGTGCACTCCTGCAGTGAGCTCTCGTCTCTCAGGTAACCATGTATCAATGTGCTGCAGCACACGCACCCCCATGTGGGAGCCCCACCAGTACCAGGGAAGGAGTCTTGGCATTCATAGACCTTGAGTCTGCACAGCATCCCTTGCTCTGGGGTGCACTCCTGCAGTGAGCTCTCGTCTCTCAGGTAACCATGTATCAATGTGCTGCAGCACACGCACCCCCATGTGGGAGCCCCACCAGTACCAGGGAAGGGGTCTGAGCATTCACAGACCTTGAGTCTGCACAGCATCCCTTGCTCTGGGGTGCACTCCTGCAGTGAGCTCTCGTCTCTCAGGTAACCATGTATCAATGTGCTGCAGCACAAGCACACCGATGTGGGAGCCCCACTAGTACCAGGGAAGGGGTCTGAGCATTCACAGACCTTGAGTCTGCACAGCATCCCTTGCTCTGGGGTGCACTCCTGCAGTGAGCTCTCGTCTCTCAGGTAACCATGTATCAATGTGCTGCAGCACACGCACCCCCATGTGGGAGCCCCACCAGTACCAGGGAAGGAGTCTTGGCATTCATAGACCTTGAGTCTGCACAGCATCCCTTGCTCTGGGGTGCACTCCTGCAGTGAGCTCTCGTCTCTCAGGTAACCATGTATCAATGTGCTGCAGCACACGCACCCCCATGTGGGAGCCCCACCAGTACCAGGGAAGGAGTCTTGGCATTCATAGACCTTGAGTCTGCACAGCATCCCTTGCTCTGGGGTGCACTCCTGCAGTGAGCTCTCGTCTCTCAGGTAACCATGTATCAATGTGCTGCAGCACACGCACCCCCATGTGGGAGCCCCACCAGTACCAGGGAAGGAGTCTTGGCATTCATAGACCTTGAGTCTGCACAGCATCCCTTGCTCTGGGGTGCACTCCTGCAGTGAGCTCTCGTCTCTCAGGTAACCATGTATCAATGTGCTGCAGCACACGCACCCCCATGTGGGAGCCCCACCAGTACCAGGGAAGGGGTCTGAGCATTCACAGACCTTGAGTCTGCACAGCATCCCTTGCTCTGGGGTGCACTCCTGCAGTGAGCTCTCGTCTCTCAGGTAACCATGTATCAATGTGCTGCAGCACAAGCACACCGATGTGGGAGCCCCACTAGTACCAGGGAAGGGGTCTGAGCATTCACAGACCTTGAGTCTGCACAGCATCCCTTGCTCTGGGCTGCACTCCTGCAGTGAGCTCTCGTCTCTCAGGTAACCATGTATCAATGTGCTGCAGCACGCGCACACCCATGTGGGTGCCCCACTAGTAGCAGGGAAGGAGTCTTGGCATTCATAGACCTTGAGTCTGCACAGCTTCCCAATGAGCTCTCATCACTCAGGTAACTATGTATCAATGTGCTGCAGCACAAGCACACCCATGTGGGAGCCCCACTAGTAGCAGGGAAGGAGTCTTGGCATTCATAGACCTTGAGTCTGCACAGCATCCCTTGCTCTGGGGTGCACTCCTGCAGTGAGCTCTCGTCTCTCAGGTAACCATGTATCAATGTGCTGCAGCACACGCACCCCCATGTGGGAGCCCCACCAGTACCAGGGAAGGGGTCTGAGCATTCACAGACCTTGAGTCTGCACAGCATCCCTTGCTCTGGGGTGCACTCCTGCAGTGAGCTCTCGTCTCTCAGGTAACCATGTATCAATGTGCTGCAGCACAAGCACACCGATGTGGGAGCCCCACTAGTACCAGGGAAGGGGTCTGAGCATTCACAGACCTTGAGTCTGCACAGCATCCCTTGCTCTGGGGTGCACTCCTGCAGTGAGCTCTCGTCTCTCAGGTAACCATGTATCAATGTGCTGCAGCACACGCACCCCCATGTGGGAGCCCCACCAGTACCAGGGAAGGAGTCTTGGCATTCATAGACCTTGAGTCTGCACAGCATCCCTTGCTCTGGGGTGCACTCCTGCAGTGAGCTCTCGTCTCTCAGGTAACCATGTATCAATGTGCTGCAGCACACGCACCCCCATGTGGGAGCCCCACCAGTACCAGGGAAGGAGTCTTGGCATTCATAGACCTTGAGTCTGCACAGCATCCCTTGCTCTGGGGTGCACTCCTGCAGTGAGCTCTCGTCTCTCAGGTAACCATGTATCAATGTGCTGCACAGGCTCTGGGCTGTACTCAAGCAGTCTATTCTGGTTACTCAGGATTGAATGACATGGGGGATTGTGAGAATCAGAACCCACTGCATGCATGCAGGGCTTTGCAATCGATTGCTTTCACATGCTGGGCCTTTTCATAGCTATGCTGCATGGGCTCAGTGCTTGACCGCATTATGCATCAGGGGAGGGCAGCTCTGGTAACACTGCACTTTAGTCATAAAGGTACCAAGAACTCTCTAACTGTAATTCAAGGTTCACGCTGCGGCAGGTCAGAAGCAGAGTGCAGAGAAACCGCAGCAGAAGCTTTGACGTTTGGAGACAAGGCCTGAAAAATCACATGCACCATAAAACGGATTCTGTGACCTGCACAATACAACATGTTGATAGGGAAGAGTCCGGTTCCCAAACCAAAATGGAACCCTGACCACTATTAGATCTCATTTTCAATTAGTCCTGCAATTTTATCTGGTCCGCAGAGCGCCAAACAAGTTTCAAATGTTCACTGTGGGAGGCGAAACAGAAGTTACATGTTTCTGGACAGGACAGGACGACCAGGATGGATAGATTGACTGGGGCAGGGAATAGGCTGGATGGGGGAGGAAAGGCATGTTTTGAGGATTTTCAGAAAGTGGTGATGGAGGGTGCAGTGTTGATGTGGAGTTGTAAGGTGTTCTAGGCTCCGGGTGCCCGCTTGGTGAATGCATGCTTGTGTGTGCATGTTAGTTTGCAGAGTGATGTCTGGTATTTCTGTGGGTGATGGGTTTGACTGTGCTGTGAAGACAGGATGGGGCTTTGAGGTGGTTTGCTTTGTATACAATACAGCATTGTTTGCAAGCAATTTCCTGGAGTAGGGGGGAGCCAGTGGGACTGACAGGGAGCTGGGGAGAGTTATATGATAGCCCGTAGAAGGGCAACAGAAAAGTAGTAGGATTTAATAGTGTGCACATTCGTGGAAGAGGAAATGAAAATATCAGTGAAGATGGACAAGCAGAGCTTAGAACAGAATCTGTAACTAAAGACTAACGTCTACTTACCGAAGTTTCTGGAGTCTGCAGCCTGGGAGTTTCAGTCCTTCACAGAGCTGGCTCACTCCAGAATCCTCAAGTGTATTATCACCTATGTCCAATTCCAGGAGAGACTGATTTGTGCTGAAAACAGAGGCAATATACGTACAGCAGGAACCTGTGAGTTTGCAGGTGTCTAACCTGCAGGAGACAGAAGAAAATGTTCAAAGTGAATAAATAGATTTATTTAAATCGATTAGAACAATGACCGATTTAGAAAGACCGAACTGTCAGCCCCTGCAAAATAAATCAGTAATTTTTATGTGTGGCCTTCAAAAAGCAGACATTTCACATAGATCCTTGATTTAATCTTTTCCTCCAGCTCTCCTTCACCCATCTCTGCATCTCCTTTTTACTCCTCCGACTAGACTCCTCTTTGTTCCCTTTCCCCTCCCTTTTGGGCCCCTGTCTTAATCTTACAAATGGCAACGCTCCTTCCTTCCTCTCGTCTTTTTATCCACACCCTCCCTCTCTTCCTTCTCACTCTTACCCCCAGGATGCCTTCAATTCTCTTTAGTCTTCACTTACCCTTGATTCTTTCTATTCTTTACCACCTTTTTCACCCCCATACAAACCCTTGCAGCCTTGGCTCCCTACACAGATTCGCTCTTTGCGGGATTCTCTCTGTCGCGCTGGGGAAGGTAATCTAAATCTGCCTCTGATCACCTTCTGCTCCCATCTCTTCATTCTTCCTATGAATCCTCCTTTGAAGCAGCCAAAACCATTACTTCTCGGACCTTGTGCAATCTTACTCCCCTCATCCTCATCTTTCAACTTGTGGACTGTTTACTCTCTCTTCCTTTCCCTGCCCTCTCCCTGTTTCCCCACCTGATCTTGCCGTTTACTTACCTAGCAAAGTTCTTATGCTCTTATACATAACATTTTTACCTTACTCATCCCTTAGTACATGACTGCACTTCTTAATTCCTCACTCTTTTTGCTGCATTTCCTTCTGCATTCAAAGGTGCTACTATCTTGCCTATTCTATCAAAACTCCTAAAACGTGTGGTCTATTCTCAAGTCTAATTACCGGAGCCAACAGTCTCTTCTTCCTCTTCTCTGCTGCTTTCGACACTGTTGATCACCCATCTCTTCTAACCACACTCTTAGATTTGGGATTGTATAACACTGTTCTACATTGATTCCCCTCTTATCGCTCTAAACATTCTTTTCTGTTTCCTGGGCTGGCACTCACTCGTCTCCATTTCCTCTGCAGTTTTGTGTCCCCTGGGGCTCTCTCTTCTTCTGCCTCTATACTTCTCCTCTTTCTAATAGCGTAGCCACATTTGGCTTTTCATTCCACTTCTATTCTGACAATTCACAAATATATCTGTCCTTTCCCAACTTCTCAGGTAATTTTCACTTCTCACTATCTGTCTGACTTGTTGAAATCCAGTAATTGATGCACTCTCATTAACGTCATGTGAATTCCTCTTAAACTGCAGTTCATTTCTCCCACCTTGTTCCATCTCCCCCTTTCCTTTTTCTCTCTCTCTAATTCCCCCTTGTTCTCCTTCCCCGTCCAGATACTGCTTGTAATCTTTGGAGTAATCTTTGACCCCTCTCTCAATGTTTCCTCTCATATAGCCACTGTTTCTCGCACCTACCAATTTCCATATTTAATATCCATAAAATGAGACTCTTGCTCTACCTCTCTGCCACTAAAATGTGTCTCTGCTGTTGTCTTCTCTCTACTTTGCTACTGTTTTTCCCTGCTTATTGGTTTTCCTGTTTACCAGCTAGTTACTCTTCTATCTATAACCTTTGAATTTGTGTTATCCTGTCCCTTCCCTCTCGCTCGTCCATCTCTTCTGCTCTTCATTCCTTATCCTGGCTTTCCTTTCAATGTGTCTCCTTTTCTGTTTTCTTTGCCTTCTCTATAAATGCTTCAATGACCTTGTTCCACTCAATCTTTCATCGCTGACCTAATTCTACTCTCCACTGCATCTCCTCCCCTCCCAATACCTCTTCTTGCTTGCTGTGCCCTAACCACCTTGTGCACAGCCCCGCCTTTACCTCTTCTCACTAATCATCCCAAAATACTGGAATGCTCTCCCTTTCTCTATTCATATCTCTTCCTCCATTTCGATCGTCTAAAGTCCTAAGTTCTTTCCTCGCCTGTCTAATGTAATTCATCATTATTCTAGTCTCTTTTTTCCAACCAAATCTTTTTATTTATATTTTATCACTGCAGCACATTTGGACCAACTGGTATACATTGTATCTGGTGTCAATGCACAAAACATTAAAAAGCTACAGAGACATCTATAACCCTACGTCCCGTCCCCTTTCCTCCATACTTATGGGACATTCCGTCCTGAGGGACAGGACCGGAGCACGTTTGTAAAAAGCATCACATTTTCATAAATGTGTCCTACTTCTCTTTTTACGCTGGGTTACCGCATGTGGCCGTACACCTGCCCTCCTTAGCTCTGCCCAGCGCATCGGCCAGCAGTCCTTTTCTCTGCGCGGTCGGGACTGGACACATTTGCATCTTCGGAAGATTTTTTCCTTTCCAGTGTCCTTCTCTCCTGCTCCGGTTTTGCGGTCGCTTAGTAGTCCATCTATGCCGGTTCGGTTAGAATTTCCTTCTTGTTCTTCTTGTGAGTGACGCTTCGCTAGGATGGTTCCCCATCCTCTTTGTTTTGAGTGTTTGGGTCCGGATCACTGGTGGGACTCTACTGCGATTCCCTCTCGGTCCAGGCACTTCATCGTCGTCTGGAGCGGTGGGAGGAGGTGTTTCAGCGTGTTCCTCTCTGCATTTTCAGAGTTTCATCGACGAGAAGAAAAGACGCCTGGTAAGTTCTTTTGTTTTTAGGGCACCCTGACCAGGGGACTCCTTCCCGGGGTCTTCCCGGTCCGTGAGGGGCTTCATAAGCTCTACTACCGGGGTTTCCCCGGAGGTGCCTTCCAGGCCTAAAAAAGGTACCAGAGTTTTCTCTGACAGCTTCCATAAGGGGCATGCCTGCACCGGATTACAATCCGAGGCCCCTCCTGTGGGTGCTAATCAATGGCCCAGTTCTACTAAGGCTGTGGATACCGGAGCTTGCTTCAAGGTCTCCATGTCTGGTGCTTCCCATACAGACACCGGGGCGCGCCCTGAGGCCTCTGTAGAGGCTTTCTGTACCGAACCAAGGTTCAAGGCCCCTCTTGAGGGAGCTGTTACCGGACTCTGTTTTGAGGTTCCTCTTTCTGAGGCTAAGATGACCGACAGAACTGAGAGACCTGTGAAGGTCTTGTTGGTGAGGTGGATTCCTCAACGTTCCCGTCTTGGCGGTGATGCTGGTTCTGGTTCTGTCAAGGGGGTACAGAGTGAGGTCGCGGACCATAATTCCTCTGTTACCTGACATCCTACGCCACACAGTACCAGCTCTGCCGAGGTTCCTTGTAGTAAGGCTAAAGTCAAGGCCCCTGAACCGTCTGTGGAGAACCCTGCCTCACTCACACATGTGAGGCAGTTCTCCTCAGACGCTGATAAAATGACGACCGTTTCCACACGAACTACGGCGGCCATTTTGGGTTCCTCCCTTACACCTACACCATCGGCGTCGGGTGCTGGGAGCGTGCTTTCAGGTGAACATCAACTTCCTTGTGCAAATCCTTTTTGTCCAGTTTATGACTGGAATGCTCTGATGCCATTACCGCACACGGTCTCGCTTCCTTCTACATCTGCTCCCTTGATCTATGTTGATCCGGCTGGAGGAGGCCCTTCTTGGCAACCCCCTCTCTTACGTCCTTGGAGTTACCCCTATCATGAGCGGCCTCTGCCCACTCCAATGCCTAAGCCTTCGGCGGAGGATTTCTTTTTTGGAAAATTTCAGAGGATCATGCACTCTGACCCCATGAAGGAGTATTTCAGAGGTCTTTTTAGGGAAATCTGCCCTCCAACGCCTACTCCTGTACCAGCAGTTCCAACCGTAGCACCGGCTGTTCTGGCGGCTATCCCACCTCTACCGATTGGCCCACCTCCAGCCCTTCCCCCCCTGCCTCCCTTGTCTCCGATAGACAAGTCTTCGGCAGAGCCAGATGTGACACAGGCTGATCCGGACGCATTGGATGACACACAAGGGGATCAGGATAGCGCGGACCAGCCCCGCTGTGTTAGAGCGTTACATGACCGAGTTCTGGACATGATGTGTCTATTGGATGTACCAGTACCTGAGGCACCCGCTCCGCAAGAGGAGGTGCTTTCTGGGGCGTTCAACTTGTCTCCTCAGGAGCGTACCTGCTTGTTCTTTCAGAGGGACGTTTTGGCCGAGGTCTGCAAGGTCTGGGATAAACCACACTCTGGACAACACGTTGTCAAGAGGATTGACGCTCGTTATAGGCTTCGCACTTCGGAAGAGGTAGCCTTAGTGTCTTGTCCGCTCCCTTCCTCCACAGTGGTGGCGGCTGCCATGCTACAATCCAGACCGGCTTCCGCGTCTTCTACAGCAGCGGCCCAGGTTCTGGACAAGGAGGAGAAGTTGCTTGACTCCTTGGGTAGAAAGATCTTCACCTATTCGGCCCTGCAGTTAAGCCATGCGAATGCAGAGCTCATTTTAGCAGCGGCAAATATGAAAATGTGGAAAGGTCTTTCTGAATTTGAGGAGTTCATTCCTGCGGACAAGCTGGATGATTTTGAGGGTGGCTTGTCAGATGCCAGGGTTCTGGCGCAGGATATGCCCGAGGCCGTGGCACATAATGTTGATACCTCGGCTCCAGGCCTCATGCTTGGTGCTGGCACCTCTAGTCAGGCTTGGCTTCATGCCACAAAGTTTTCTAAGGAGGTCCAGGATAAGGTTCTGGACCTCCCTTTTCACGGCAAAGAGCTGTTCCATTCTTCAACGCATGTGGAGCCAACTAAGACTAAGGAGAGCACTCAAACAGCCAACTCCCTGTCCGTGTTGGTGAAGCCACCGTTCAAAGCTCAGAGAACGTCATCTCAGCCTCGGTCCTCCTCTGGTTTTCGAGGGTTTCTGGATCGTAGGACATGCAGAGTCGATCCTCCATCTGGGAATCCTCATCGGAAACAGCAGCGAGGCTGATTTTTCTCTCAGTCCTCTGCCTCCTCTTCAGGATCAGGTGGTCTGGCCGCCGAGAAGTCTGCTAAATTATGTTTTTCGGCGCTCGCACGAGACCATGGTGGGAGGGCGCATTGCGTCTCACTGGGAGGCGTGGCAGACCATTACGAGGATCAGTGGATCTTGTCAGCTGCTCGGGCGGGCTTCCGCTTGCCCCTTCCCCCTATCCCACCCTTCAATCCTCCCTTCCAACAGTCGGGGACGCCTTCCCTCAGAGCCGAAGTCCAGAAGCTTCTGGATCTCAGAGCAGTGGAACCCGTTCTCCTAAGGGAGGGCTTCTACTCCTGACTGTTTACAGTGCCAAAATCCAACCAGGCTGGCCTGGGCACCATCCTAGACCTTTCCCAGTTCAACCTTTCTCTTCGCCAAGAGAAATTCAAGATGATCACGCCCTGTCAGATAAAGTCCTCTCTACAGAAGGGCAACTGGCTCAGCGTGGTGGACCATCTGGATGCTTACATGCATATCCTCATTTGGAGTCCGCATCAGAAATACCTGTGGTTTTTCATGGGGGAGGAGCATTTCCAGTTTTGTTTGCTCCCGTTTGGTCTCAGCTCGGCGACGCGTGTCTTTACGAAGATGATGTTGGTCATCGCAGCTTTTCTTCACAACTGGCTACTGCGCAGTCCTTGTCCACTGAAAGCCTCGAACAACCTTCAGTCTCTTCTCCAGCTCCTGTTCCACCTTGGGCTGTCAGTGAACTGGCAGAAATCCTCCATGGCGGTCTCTAAGGACTTGATTTTCCTGGGGTTACGTTGGAACACGATCGATTGCAGAGTGTACCTGACTGGAGACAGAATGGCGGATCTGTTTGCCACGTGTCACGTGTTCATGTAGTGTTCATGCAGTCAGAGTGTATGTCGGCCTGGTGGTTCCAGAGGCTTATGGGCCTCATAGCTTCATGCGTACTGGCTTTTCCTCTTGCTCTTCAAGATGAGACGGACGCAGATGGCAGTTCCTGGCTTCAAGCAGTGGATCCAGATTCCAAAATGATTTTGGTTCCACCTTTCATGAGGACACACCTCTTGTGGTGGTCTTCTCTCAGCAACCTGTCGGTGGGTGCTCCTTTCCAGGACCCTTGCCCACTATTGACAGTCACGACGGATCCCTCCCTTCTGGGTTAGGGTGCGACATTGGATCATCTTCAGGTTTTGGTCACCACAGGACAGACAGCTACATAAAAATTATCTGGAGCACCTGGCGATATTCCTGGCGCTGAAAGCGTTCAAACCAGGCATTGTCAACAAGGTGGTCCATGTCCGCAAGGACAATGCGGTGTCGTGTTCTATATCAGCAAACAGTGGGGTACCAGGTCTCCTCCTCTTGTGGATCGTGCCATTCAGATTTCGGAATGGGCCATTCAGCATGGTATCTGGCTGGTTGCAGTACACATCCCGGGCCAGCTGAATGTCACTGCAGACGCCCTTAGCCGACGAGCAGTGCTCAGCTATGAGTGGGAACTGAACACAGAGATCCTCTTGGATATTTTACGCTGTTGGGGCACTCCAGAAGTAGACCTCTTTGCAACATTGACAAACAGGAAGCTTCCCCTCTATGCCTCCTGGAACGAACTCTGGGCCTCTTCCCTGGGGGATGCTTTTGAGGTTCCGTGGCACAACATGAGGGCACACACCTTCCGGCCTCTTCCTCTGATTCACTGGGGACCTCAGGAAAACGTTGAATTGCACTCTCCTGTTCATAACCCCATGGTGGCCAGCCAGGTTCTGGTTTTTCGGAGCTTCTACATCTGTCAGTCTGCTCTCCGATCAGGCTTCCGCTGATTCCCGACCTGCTTCACCAGAGCAATCAGCAGTTGTGGCACCCCTCCCCAGAATCGTTCAGATTGGTGGCCTGGTGCCTGAGTTCAGATCTCTAGAGCGTTTCAATTTGTCAGCAGATAACATGCGCATTATTCAGGCGGCCAGGAAACCTTCGACAAGGTCTCAGTATAGGAGTAAATGGCTATGGTTCTGCCACTGGTATTTAGCTAGGCAGCTAGATCCCAGGGAGCCTACTATCGACATAGTTCTGTCTTTCGTCTCACATCTGGCAGAATCGGACATTCATGTCTTGTCCTGCAGGACTTATTTGTCAGCTGTTGCTGCTTATCTGTCCACTGACCAGTGCTCTTTTTCATTGACGAATCCTGTCATTAAAAGACACTGTGCGGGCCTATTACATCTTTATCCTCCTGTTCGCAACCTGCATCCTAGGAGGGATCTGAATGTGGCCCTTATAGCCTTGTGTCATAATCCTTTTGAGCCCATGGCTACTGTCGATTTTAAGTACCTTTCATGGAAAGTGTCCTTTTTGATTGCTGTGACTTCGACAAGGCGTGTAAGTGAGCTTCAGGCCTTGTCGGTAGAGTATCCATTCCTTACTTTTCATAAGGATAAGGTTGTCCTGCGGCCGAATCCCTCCTTTCTCCCGAAGGTGGCCTCTGATTTTCATTTGAATCAGTCAATTTCATTGCCTGTCTTCTTTCCAGACCTGGCCTCAGAGGCCGAAAGGGTTCTTCACTGCCTGGACGTTAGAAGAGCCCTTAAGTTCTATCTGGACAGAACATCTGAGCTTAGGAACTCTCTGCAGCTTTTTGAGACCTTCGGAAATCCGCAAGGAAAGCCGGCCTCGGTGGATCGCGGCCTGTATTTCTGAGGCGGATATCATTCATGGTCTTCAAGCCCCAAGGGGAATTCATGCCCATCTTGTGCAGGCAAGGCGGCCGCCGTTGCCTTCCAAAGATTGTGTACCCATCGGCTTTTTGTAAGCATTACTGTCTGGACCTGAGCTCCAGGGCTGATGCCCAGTTCGGTCAAGTTGTGCTTAGGAACCTGTTTCAATAAGGAGTTTCCACCCCCCCCTAATTCCTGTGAGGAGTGCTTGGGAATCTCTCATATGTTTGGAGGAAAGGGGACGGGACGTAGGAGTATAATAAAGTTACTCACCGTAGTGAATACCTTACTCCTAGTCCATAGTCCCCTTTCCTCCATACGCCCGCCCGCCGTCCCCTCTAATAAGGTTCCTCTGTTATTGCTTAAAGGTCTCTGGCCTGGCGATAGAAAAGGACTGATGGGCGATGCGCTGGGCGGAGCTAAGAAGGGCGGGGTTACGGCCATGTGTGGTACCCCACGTAAAAAGAGAAGAAGGACACATTTTTGAAAATGTGATGCTTTTTACAAAAGTGCCCCGGTCCCGTCCCATAAGTATGGAGGAAAGGGGACTTTGGACTAGGAGTAAGGTAGTCACTACGGTGAGTAACTTTATTATTCTGACAAAGGCAGTGCATACGTTTACATTAAAAACCCAGTAAACATTTAGGTCCGACATATTATTCCTGGCTGAACGGCTACCATCACAGTAATGGGAATCATTGAAGCAGGGGTGGTTTTGATGTCACCGCAGGTACTTTCTCCGAATATTCGATGAAAGGTAATCATATGTTTCTATATTTCTCATATTTATCTATACTTAGATCTGTGATTTTCTGCGCCACCATAATGTCCCATATTTTCACCCACCAAATCTGAATCAGGGGACTTCAGGGTTTTTCCAGTTACGAGTAATCATGATCTTAGCCGCTGTTGTTAAGTGTGTCAATAGAGCAGCCATGGGCCCCGTCATGGTAAAGACCCCCTCCCTGTGTCTCTCCCATGACCACCTCCCCTGTGGGTTCATCGGTAGGTTCATCGGTAGGCCTATTCCAGTGATATTCGTTCCTCGCGCCAGTACCTCCTTCCAGAAGTGCCTCACCTTACCACATGTCCAGAATAGGTGGATCAAGGTACCCTCGTCAGGACACCCTCTCCAACAATTCGGAGAATAAGTTGCATTTATTTGATGCAAAACCTGTGGGGTCAAATACCACCTGTAGCATATTTTTGCCAGACATTCTTTGTCCGTCGCACATCTTGAGGATCCATGATTCCGGGCCCAGATATGACTCCAGGTCTCGTCGTCGATTTCACCTCCTAGATCCTGCTCCCATTTGTTCATACAAGCCATCCGGTGCTTCGGATTGTATCTGACGAACACCTTGTATAGTGTGGGCCCCTTTACCCGTTTTTACTTCAGAACGTCTTGTAAGTTCTAGTGCGGTCTGTTGCCTCGACCCCCTGGCCTTAGTATGCGATTGGGAGGCCCAGTGTCGTAGTTGTGCATATTGAAATCTGTGTCTCTCACCCACGTGGAATTTACACTTACATTCCACAAATGACAGAGGTCTATCCTCAGTGTATAGTTGACCGGATCTGTGCGATTCCCGCGCATTTTTTACTGCTCATACGAAAATGACCTTTTTTTAATTTTCCCCCTTTTCATCACATATATAGATGTGGGGGGAACCCCCCACTGCCCTGATACCGACACACATGCATTCTCCACTTTAACCATCCCCACATATCATATATATATATATATATATATATATATATGCAGTGATATTGGGATTTCCAAATTCAACATTTTCGGATGCGTAGTAAATGCATGTGCAATGATTCCTACCTCTAGCAAGCACATAAACCATACCCTAGCCTTGGCCAGATGAACAGGAGAGAGCGGTCCCATACTTGTCCTTATTCCCCACCAACGGGACGCCCTTCTCCAATAGTGAATAGTATTAATCATCGAAGACAGCACAGGGAGCTCCGCTTTATTATGTGAAATATTAAAGAAGGGAAGCTGGGAGACCATCTGGGGCGCAGAAGAAGATGGCCGCGCAGGCACGAAGCTCCCGCTCCCACCAGCAAAGCAATCATGATAAGGAGCGAAACTACCATGAATAAGCGTGCCTAAATGCAGACGAGAGAAGGAACGGACGATAAGAATCGGGACGGCTGAGAAGAAAGTGGAACGAACAGACGGCGGAGCTGAATAATGCAATGCAGTGAGTGCGGGCCCGCCTTCTTCGAGAGCGCAGAGGCGCCCTTGAGTCAGCCACTGACTGTAGAGACCAGGCGCTGACCGGAGAGCACTGTAGGATCACAGGCAGCCTGGATGGCCGTGTGCCAAGGAGACCGACACAGAAAGCAGAACCCCGAACGGAGACCCGGGAGGAAAACCCTCTGTGAAGAGTCCCGAAAGGGACGCAAAGCAGCCCTGAGAGCCGACGGGGAGTCCCTGCCACGCAGCTAAGCTAATACGGAAGGCCCCCGCTCCATAGTGGCCAAAGTCCTGAGCTACAAAGACAGAACAGACGTCCTGAACAGAGCTAAACAACAAGGGGAAGTGAACTTTGAGGGCTCCAAAGTGACGATATATCAAGATCTCTCAAACCTCATACTCGCCAGGCACAGGGCTTGTCGGCCCCTGACTACGTGGTTAAGAAAGAAGGAGATCAGATACAGGTGGGGGCTACCCCTTCTCGTTACTATTTGAGGAGGAGGGGGTGGACTATAGAATAACCTCGGCGGAGGAGGCGGAGCAGGTTCTGGGGAATCTCACAGCATATATTGAGGCCACGCCGAGGAATCCACGAGGTCCGTCCACAAGTAGAAAAAGCACGAGACCCACACCGGACCCGTAAAGTAGGCGGAGAGGTCAAGCAAGGAGAAAGTGCATGAGAGCAACGGGCCCTCACCACATAAGATGCCCAAGCCACTGGGACAGCGGCCAGAACGTTACTCCTGGGGAGGAAATGAGTGAACACTGAAGAATAAATATCATTCAGGGTAGATGATCTAAGTATTGCAGACACGTTGCCGGAGGGACGTAATAGACTCGCTCCAAAGTGGCCTTCTGTGGGAGAGAGGGTGTCTCAGAGACTTTTACACTCCATAACAAGTTAAACCCAGTTGTGGGTTTGGGAACGGGGTTAGCTCCAGGGAAGAAATTGTCAGTCCAAATGAAAAGGGATTCTGTCTGAAAGGAGATGAAAACATGGGAGAGTCCTTCACCAAGCATATGAGGAAAGGAAGGGAAGGGGGATACACCCACGATGGGGAGGGAAGGGTCTAGTAGTTGGCACACTCAACCTGAAAGGCCTTAACTCCCTGACAAAAAGATCCTTGGTTGTGAGGGAATTCCGTAAAGCCTTGCTAGATGTGCTCTTTTTGGAGGAGACATGCCTAATACAGGGAGAGGAACGGCCTCTGTGAGTGGAGGGGAATAGGTCAAGTCCACTGGGCGTCTTGGAGCGCCAAAAAAGGAGGTGTTGGCATAGTCCTGCATAAATAGTGCAGGTTACGGGAGTGTGTGGCCACAAACGTGCTGGGGGGCAGACTGCTGATACTGCAGGGCAGCATGGATGGAGCAAAAGTGCTACTGGTGGCAGTTTACCCTCCTAGTCAAGGGCAAGAAGAGTTCTTGCTTAGAGCATTTGGCACAATACAAGGTCTCGATACGGATCTGTATGTCATAGGAGGGGACTTTAATTCATGGTCTAATGAATCCTGGGACAGAAAGGTGAAAGGTCGAATGAAGGAGAGGGCAAGCTGGGACAAGTGGGAAGGGCAATGGAGGCGCACGGCCTGTTAGACATGTGGAGAGGTCTGCACCCACGGGACGAGGGCTTTACCTTCTTCGCTCCGCCACACAAGACATACACTAGGATTGATTACCTACTCATAAATAAGGAACAGGGCGCGAGAGTGAGGAGTAGTACTATCAAGCCAATGGGTTGGACTGATCATGACATGGTTATTATGACCCTAGATGTGGAAGGGCTGCACAGGCCCGATGGCGCATGGCGTTGTAGTGAATTACTATGGGGAGACCCGATCTTTGCAGACCAACTGTCCGAAGCAATAGTTGAATACTTCAAATTAAATGATACAGGGGAAGTGGGGACGGAGATGGTCTGGGATGCTGGGAAGGCGACCTGGAGGGGCCTCTTGATCAGTGAGGGTGACGCAGAAGAAGAGGGAGAGGGGACTGAAGGAGGACAGACTGAGAAGGGAGATTATGGAGGGGGAGGGACGGATGCACGCTACTGACAGGAATGTAGATGGGATTAGGGAGGAGTTGTTGTCAAAGAGGGCAGAACTGAAAGCGCTGGGGATGGGGGAAACCCTATGGAAACTGAGATACCTTAAACAGAAATATTACGAGAAGGGGGATAAGGCTGATGCACTACTGGCGGCGAGGCTCCGGGTGCGTTAAGCAGAGAGATGGGTGTCCAAGCTGGGAGGCTCCGAAGGGAGAGACCAGGTCTCGCCGAAAGAGATTGCAGAGGACTTTGCCCGATACTATGAAACACTGTACAGGTCTGAAGCCCCCAGCAAGGAGAATGACGTGGGGGAATACCTGAGGGGGGTGAACATGATTAAATTCACAGGCCCAGAGGTCGATCACCTAGAGAAACCCATAACCGCTGAAGAGGTGGACGATGCGATATTGCGCCTCCCTAACGGGAAGGCCCCGGGGGAGGATGGATATACTATAGGGTTCTATAAAAAGCATTCAGGGGTCCTATTAACGCATACAGTGAAATTATATAACCATATTTTAGACATGGGGGAGGCGCCGCCAACGTTTAGTAAAGCGATGATATCAGTAACCCTGATGGAAGGGAGAGACCCGACCCGATGCTCATCATACCGCCCAATATCCCTTTTAAACATTGATGAAAAAATATTTACGAGAATCCTGGTGACACTATTTGAGGAGAAACTACCTTGCATAGTGCACCCAGATCAAATGGGGTTTGTAGCGGGTAGGCAGGGCCCTGACGCAATTCGCAAGACCCTAGATCTCACTGAACATGTAAAGGGAATCTCAGAGGACCAGGCGTTATTAAGCCTAGATGCGGAAAAAGCCTTCTATAGAGTAGAGTGGGGCTTTCTATTTGCCGTATTACGTAAGATAGGGGCGTGGGGGAGAGAATGTGTCGCGCAATTGGGGGGATCTATTCAGGAGTCACGGCACAGGTGGTTGTGAATGGGATGAAATCAAGGGAATTCGAGCTAAGCAGAGGTACTCAGCAAGGGTGTCCCCCATCACCCCCACTATTTGCACTGACAATGGAACCGCTAGGGGATAAAATTCATCATGATGATACGATAAAAGAGATTAGGGTGGCGATAGACAATCATAAGATGAGCATGTACGTGGATGACATACAGTTCATCCCTCAGAGGTGACGGGATCTGTACAGAGGGTACATGGGACACTGGAAGACTATGGAAAGGTAAAGGGTTTCAAGGTAAACATCAGTAAATCAATTCTCCTCCCTTTACAGGTACAAATGGAAACGCAAAGCAGGGAGTGGGGATACCGGTGGAAAAGGACAGCATGAAATACGTAGGGGTAAGGATACCCACACACCTGGAAAAGCAATACGAGATCAACTTCCCGCTGTTAATTGATAGACTCTTTGGCGTGCTGGAATCCTGGTCTAAACTAACAATCTCCTGGTTGGGAAGGCTTAATGCTCTAAACATGATGCTTCTACCTAGGATTTTATATCTATATGAGGCACTGCCAATAGAGTTCTCAGACTCACACTTCACAGACCTGAAAAAAAGAATGCTGCGGTTCCTGTGGCAGGGGAAAAACAAAGGGTGGCCTACAGGCTACTGGTGCAATCCAAGGAGAAAGGTGGCACGGGGCTCCCCAAGATGCGCACTTACTACTGAGTGGCCCAATTCAGAGCCCTGATCCCTCATCTCCGAATGGATAAGGTTAAGGAGTGGGTAGGCATAGAAAAACATCTTTTTCGGCCGGTCACGCTGGGAGACTGGGCGGCCCGAGAAGGGTTCAATTGCATAGGATTCTCTGGCCCGCTTTGGAGACTGGAGAGTTAGAAGGGAGATGGAGGGAGCTGCAACTTAGCCATCGACGCTGAGACATATATGGGCCGCCCCGATACAGGAACGTATACTAGGACATGAGAGATTTCAGTGCTGGTATGACGCAGGGCTGGAGAGAATAGTGCAGGTACTGAAGAAAGATAAATTCATAGACATAGGGGAACTGGACGAGACCCTCGGGATAGGGAAAACGTCTGTACTCCAATATCTACAGTTTAAAGGGGTACTAATGTCAAAGGAGTGGAAGGCAGAGCTGCACAGAGAGCGGACGCGTACAGAGAGGATACTAGACATGGAGAGGGTAACGAGGGGGCTCATTTCTAGAATGTATCGGCACTATTGGGAAGGTGACCTGGGGATGGTGATGGAGATTGAACAGTGGGAAAGTCTATGCACAAACACCCATCGTACTTCGGTGGCATGCCAATACAAACTAAACAGCCTCAAACTCTTATACCGTTGGCAGTGGGACCCGGTGAGGATATCTAAGATGTACTATGGGGCGGATCCACACTGCTGGAGGAAATGTGGTTAGGTGGCGGATTGCTGGCATATGTGGTGGGAGTGTGAGAGGGGTGGATAGGAGGCTGGACCCCCTGCTAGTACTGTTTGGAATGGAAGCGGTGGAAGGGACTGGGTGAAGCTTCCACGTATGCCGCATTACTTATTGTTAGCGGCCAGGGCATGCCTGGCAGGGGGATGAATGAGAGAGGGGCCCCCGAGCGAAACAGAGTGGGCCCCGAAGGCCCTGGACCTGTACAGAATGGAGGAACTAACGAGATGGCTACATAGCCAGGCTTCCAACTATGGCGATGGAATGGGCTTTGTCCCCTGAAAAGTACAACCCCGAGAGACCGCAGATAGAAGGGGGAAGTGAGAAAGTAGGGGAAATTAGGGTTATAGAGGAGAAGGAGTGACTGGAGTACTCTGGTTGGGGACAGGTGGAGGACTGTTGAAGTGGAGTAGCCTACACAGGATGGAAGGGGAAGAGGGTAAGAGCAATATGGGTGTGCCCCAATCTGGACCCTGAGGAGGGGATTGGCCCCATGAATGGTCAGGGTAGGAGTACTCTCCGCACAGGATGGTACGGACTGGTACAGGGGCCGGATCACAGGGCCTGCAGGCATCCCTGCAGGGACAATCCCAGAGCTACAGGGAGTGGAAGATGTGGGGAGGGGAGGGTGAGTTAAAAGTTGTTGTTGAGATGGGAAAAAACAGAAAACTTGAATGGCAAATGTTTATTCTACTTGTTCTATGCTTATACGCTGCCCCCTCCCCTTCTCTCTACCTCGCTCATGGCGCTTTCTGGTTCTCCTATCTTCTCTAACTGTTTCTCCATTGACTATCCTTCCCTTCTCACTAAGTCTGGTAGGAAGAAGTTAAAAAAGAATATCTTGGCCTCCAACCCTGGTCTCCCTATTGCTGACACCTATTCCAGCGCTTCCGCTAGACAGACCTTCACCGACATCCTCTTTGTTGTTCCTTTGCCAGATCTGTGGACTCTTCCTAGGATCTCTGTGCTCTCTTCTTTCTCCTCCTCTCAAGCCCTCATGGCCCCTTCGACTCCTCCAAGGTCATCATTAATGTCTACCTAAATGGCACCGTCATGGTCCAAGGCCCTAAGGCCAATCTGCTCTTTGATAGGCACTTCCCTCACCTCATCAATTTCCTTTCATTTCCTGCTGTCCACTCTCTCCCCTTTCCTGCTTCCCTATCTCACCCTCTGCCCCCGCCCCTGGCTACCTTGCCCTCTTCCCTCCCACCCCCCCTCCCTCAGGCTCCTTCCTCACCTCCACAGGGCGTACCTCTGATTTGTACCTCTCCCTGGAAGGCCTTTAAGGCTAGCAACCTCCATCTTGCCACTCTCAACTCTCGCTCTGCTGTCAAACATTCCACTGACATCTGCCGCCTCCTTGAAGATTTTAAACTCAATGTCCTCGGTGTCACCGAGGCTTGGTTCACAGCCAGCTTGGTCACAAGCTTTGAGACTCTCCTCCCTGATGGCTACGAGATCCTCTCTGCACCCAGATCCACCCGTTCCAGAGGGGGTGTAGCCCTGATCTTCCCTGAGTGGATTCCTGCCTCTATCATTCCCACACAGACCTAGTCTTCTTTCAAAAGCCTTGTCTGCAGGCTTTCTCGCTCTCCTGTCCACTCTCTTACCATGGCTACTATCTATCAGCCTCTTTGTCAGATCACCTCTTTCCTCTCTGAATGGGTGGACCCCTCATCCTCCCTCCTAGCTTCCCTCCTGGCCTCAACCACTCAACTCCTCCTTCTTGGTGACCTGAATATCCATCTTGATTCTCCCTGTCCCTCGTCTGTACTCTTTCGTGACTTCTGCAATTCCCTCTCTCTTTCCCTTTCCATCCTCCCTTCTGGCCCAACTCACTCTGCAGGGCACACACGTTATGCTGCTGACCTCCCCCTCTCCATCCCACTGACCAAACCTCTCTCCTGGAGTGATCACTCCCTCCTCTCCTCCCATCTCACCCTCCTTACCTCCCTGGCCAAGCCAACCCCAACATTGCCACCTACCTTCTCGGACATCCGACCCATTAAACGTGTATCAGTTGAGGCTTTCGACGCCACCTTCTCCCCTCCTCCTCCGGCTGAATCACATCCTGACACAGTCCTTTCCAAGCTCTACTCTTCTATCTCTGATACTCTTGCCCCTGTCATTAGGGTCAGTTTGAAGCCCAAAGCTAATTGCAATTCTTGGTACGACTCTGACCTAGTTACTCTTAAACATAAGTGCAAGCTGGCTGAGAGGAAATGCTTCTTGTTCATCCTCTGACAAACTGGCCTGCCGCCTGCTCCAAAGGCAATACCGACTCTCTTTCCTCACCAAGAAGAGAGCCCACATCCGAGTCTGCGTCTCTGCGGCATCTAATAACTCGGCCAAACTCTTCAAAATCTGCAAGGAGCTGGCCAATGCTGCTGCAGACTCGACCTCTCCTGTCACCTCCCAGGCCCTTTGCATGACCCTTGCCTCTCACTTCATCTAAAAAACCCAGGACATCCTGTCCTCCCTCTCGCCCTCCCCCCTCCCCCTTCTCACTTCTCCTCCTGCGAACTCTGGCCCTCCTGCAGCCCTCCCCAACCTCTTTCTCTTCCTTTACTCTTTTCTCCCCTGACAAGGTTTCCAGACAAGTCAGATCTATGAAAGTCTTGTCAAAACAGGTACTTCCCTGTTCCTCCAAAACCATCAAGGACCACATTGACACTCTTACTCCTGCCCTGACCGATTTCTGCAACCTCTCCTTCGCCTCAGGAGTCTTCCCCTCCCCTCTGAAGCACTCTCTTGTGCACCCTCTTCTCAAAAAACCCACAGCAATCGCCCAATCTCCATCACTCCTTTTCTGGGCAAACTCTTGGAAAAGCTGGCCATCTCGCAGCTTAACTTCCACTGCGATTCTGTTGGTTCACTCCATGACCATCAACCTGGCTTTAGAGCTGCCAGAAGCACGGAAACTGCTCTCCTGAACGTCGGTGAAGAGCTACTCTCCAACTTTGACCCTAACATCCCTTCTGTCCTAATCCTACTTGATCTCTCTTGTGTCTTCTACACGGTCAACCATACCATCCTGCTCAATAGTTTCTGTGACAACCTGGGTATCACTGATCAGACTCTTGCTTGGCTGACTTCTTTCCTCTCTGATCGCCTCTCCCAGGTCCAACTTGGGTATTTCCTTTCCTCTATCTCCCTCTCTACCTGCAGTGTTCCCCAGGGGTTTAACCCCTCTCTCCCTGGCTTTTCAACCAATACCTGGCAACTCTCGCCCCTCGCATTGCCTCTCTCTGCTCCAATTTTCACTGCTATGCGGATGACACTCAACTCATTTTCAGGCTTCCCTCAACCACCTCTTCTTCTCTCATCTCCGATTGCCTATCCGCCATTCAGGAGTGGTGTGCCGCCAACGACCTCTGCCTTAATGCCAGTAAGACAGAGATCCTCCTCATTGGCACACCTTCACCCTCCTTTCCCGTCACTCTCTGGCCGGCCTCCCTTGGCCCTCCTCCTACTCCCACCTGCGAGGCTAAGAACCTCAGGGTCATCTTCGACTCCACGCTTTCCTTTTCTGCCCAAATCTCTGATGTCTCTAACAAAATCAAACTTCCTACTGCACCACCTCTCCTTCCCCCAGAAGCTCACTGTATCTCGTGCCCTGGTTCTCTCCAGGCTGGATTACTGCAACAGCCGCTTTCTAAATCTACCTGCTTCTACTCTCCGCCCTTTGCAACTCATCTAGAACAGGACTGCGAGACTTGTCCTGGGCCTCAAGCCCTGGGATCGTATCTCTCCAGCCCTGAAATCTCTGCACTGGCTCCTACTAGCTGCAAGGATTAAATTCAAGACCCTTTGCATTGTCCACAAGGATTTCTGGGGCCTTAGTCCAAAATATCTTCAACTATCCCTCCGCAAATACCTTCCCTCCCTCAGATCTCTGTCTTCGCCTGGTGCCTCCCTCTGGAACAGACTCCTTGCCTCCCTTAAACTTGAGGAGAACCATCTCTGGTTCCAGAAGCACCTCAAGACCTTCCTCTTTGCTTCTGCCGTCTCTCCTCCTCTCCCCCGTTGATCTGTTCTGCTTGCCATTGTGCACTAGGTTAACCTCTGATTTCAGGCCCAGGTACTTGCCCACCCTGCCACTCGCTCGCACTGCCTCCTGGCAATCTTTGCACTTTGGGTCTGTATCTGTAACCCTACAGCCCCCCTACCTTTCCCTGCACTTATCAGAAACCCCTTGTCTGTACATTTTACCTAGCACTTGCCACCTGTTGGCTGCACTACCATTTGTTGTTGTTTTTCATTCATATGCTCAGCACTTTCCACTTCCCCCCTGCCCTCCTGCACTTTCCCCCTTCCCTCCCCCCTGCACTTGCACGTTATCAATTTCACTGGGCCTAGTAAGATCATTGTTTGTGTTCTCCCTTGTTCCCCTCCCTTGCCTCGTCGTGCTCTGAAACAAATATGTATTAGTGCGATACAAATAAAAATAAAAAAGAAATAACATACCCAGACACTTTCTCGCATATACCTGGACAGGAAAGAGACTGGCGGAATTATCGGAGACGAGCACCTTGATGCAGACGTTGATGATAGTGGAGGGGGGACACAGGATAACTAGATTATATGCTGCCCTGCAAACAGCCCTAACCAGGGATTAACTGGTGGTCCAAAGTAAATGGGAACAGGATATGGGCTAATCCATTACAGAGAAAACATTTCCCAAATATGGGAACAGGTGAAGGAAGTTCCCCAAAATGCACGCTTCCAGTTAACTTAATTTAATTATCTGCATAGAATGTACATGACCCCAGCTAGACGGCACAGAATTAACCCTTTGGTGCCACATGAATGCCCATAGTGTAAATCGGGGTCCGCTGGCTTTTGGCATATGATTTGGGAATGCCAGGTGATTGGCAGATATTGGAGAGGAGTGGTTGATCGCTTGAACCCTCTGTTACGCAGTAATTATAGATGTTCCCTGACTATCTGTTTACTGGGTCTGATCCCAGGGGGAAAGTCCCAAAAAACCTGAGGCAAGATAGCTCGATTTCTGCTGGTTTTAGCCAAAACCTAGAATGGCAATATCCTGGAAGACTGCTCTGGGCCCGACAGTCGTGCAATGGCTCCAGGACATGCACAGATGGGGGACGGCAGAAGTTGACTGTTTGAGGAGGCTTAGACAGGCCGATGAGGATGAGGGGTGCAGGTGGATTGGCGGCAGTTGCTGAATGAGCCGGCATCTTCCCCGAACTTGAAAACCCCATGAGATATTTGTTGGGGTAGACCGGGATGTAAGGAGGCAACGCCGTCTGCATCAGTGGCAATGGTACTGGAAATAGAAAATGAGGGTTGGTGTTACTATTGCTGATATAAAAGGGGGTAGCTGTTGGTATGTATTGGAGGTATTAGACAGGGTAGGGTTTGGGGGGACTGGGAGAATTGATTGGGTATGCAGGGGAATATCACGTGTCCGGTAGTTGTTGCAGGGAAGGGGAATTGGTTAAAGAGCTTGGTTTTCTCCATCTTTATGCAAGCTGTGAGTGGATGTTACATTTGTTTGTTTATGTGCTCTTTCATGGAAAAAAACGGAATAAAGAGAAGTTTTAAAAGAAATCAGCATATGGGATAATTGTGCTGCCATGTTATAGCCGTGTACATCCGGGAGGTCCAACCCCCATCGCTCATCCCTCTGAATAACACCGTCCTCGGTATACCTGCCTTCTATTCACCCTCCCCCACCCCCTCACAAATTCAAAAATCTCTTCGTGAAGCATCTGCAAATTAGGGTCAGGGGTCCTAACTGGCAAAGCCAAGCAATGATATAATAGTCTGGGCATCAGGTAGACCACTGTTGTGCTCCCGAACCACGAGATTTCTTGCTTGTCCAGCCTGTCCAAATCTTCACACATTTGTTTAAATACCTGTGGGAAATGATATTGAAAGGTGTGTGATATTTCCCTCGGGAACCCCCAGATAATTTATGGATGTACTCACCCATCCAATAGGCCATATTGTAGCAAGGTCCTGATGCATCTGTATTTAGAGTAATTAACCGTAAAAAACAAAGCTAGTCTAAAATCTTAGAGTTCCTCATCAGTGCTGCCAGGGATGTACCAACTTCCCTTATAGCACCATTACATTAAAGGGATACCTTACATTTGCTTCCCTTAGCCTCTATTCCTTTTATCATCCCATTATTTCACACCGTAGATGCAAGGATTAGGGGGGATAAAGGACATCCCTGTCTGGTCCCCCTGAAATGGATATCTTAGGTGTAATTTGCCCTAATGACTGTGGATGGGCTTTGGTAATTCGCGAGTACCATTCTGCTAAAGTTTGGTCCAAACCCATATTGCCCAAGGACTGACCGCGTGTAGCCCCATGGGCATCTAGCAATGTGACTCGCGTTGTCTTGGGTGTCTCTATCCGTTTCGAACCCCGTCTGATCAGCATTGGTCAACACCCAAAACACTCCTTATTATTGTAATTGGTCTATAGGACTCATATTCTGTATGATCTTTCCCAGGTTTAGGTATTAATATTGTAACCGATTCTCCCATAGATGTTGATTTAAACATTTCGTCACATGGGGTATCAGCTGAACCTGGAATGTTTAATAGAACGATGCAGTGAACCCATCAGGTCCGGGAGCTTTATGTTTAATGGTTATAATGGGCCATTCCACTTCTGTGGGGTCTATTGGGTCCTCCAGTGCACCCGCAAGGTCTGTGGGCACACAGGGCAACTCCGCCCTTGTTATATATTCCAACCGGTCCCCCGCACAACTGGCTTCTCCCGTCATCAAGGCCTTGCAATATTTATGGATTAGGTTGCACTTGTGGGTATCGCGCTATCCCTTCTAAACCTTTAATCATGTGTATGTTATTTCAGGAATTCATTTTCTTTAATTTATAGACAGTCGATTTGCTTTATTACCATGCACGTAATAGTGCTGTTTGGTTTTGAGGAAATAAACAGGGGATTTGGCACTAGAGGCTGAATCGACTCACACAGCACTGAGTGATTAATAACGTGGTGTATATATTGTATCAAAGTTGGATCTGCAGCAAGATCACTAGAGGGGAGGCGTACAACATCCCTTTTCTGAGGAAATATACAAGCGTGAAGAATCATTGCAAATCTGTATTGTTTGCCCCATCTCCATGGCATCATAGTTGGTGTTGAAGAAGCAGAGTAATATAGGCAGAATCACCAAGACTTTAGCGCTGATCTTCCTCATTATAGAGTTGACGTTGGACGCTAAATACATAATACGACCCGGTAAAGTGAGATGAGGGCCAGCGATGGATGACTGATTATGATGTAGGCTCCCCTCACAAGACTGAATGCAGCCATCTCCCAGTCATTGTACTACTGCAGTCACCATCCGTAGCGTTAGATTTACTCAAGCCAAATTTGCAAAACTCTCGCGTTATTACAAATCATGATGCTTATTAATTACCATGTGATGTTTTTGCCGCATTTCACGCAGAATGGAATACTATGGTAGTAGGTAGGACACCGAGTCAGCCCCCTTCCACCGTGACTTAAACTACTGCGGCAATCATCCTTCAAGAGTCATTACACCAACCATGCTAATTTTACCTCCGTCTGGCCCACTTTCCATTCACAAGCATTCCGCAATACGCCTTCAGGCCTCCAATTGTTTTCGGTCCTGCGCATCGTCGTTGTCATGTGCACAGCATGCATTCCCCGGTTAATCTTCATCCATTTCCTGGACATCCGTACCTCGCTTCGGAGCCCCGGGACGCTGTTCACAGTACTACAGCGGATGAGACTGGGTGAAAATGATATCGCTATGGTCACGCTGCTGTACACACAGCCGGGGGCCAGAGTGAGGGTGAATGGTCAGATGACACCGCTGATAGCCCTAGAGAGGGGAACCCGACAGGGGTGCCCGCTCTCGCTGCTGCTTTTTTGCTTTAGCGATTGAGCCTTTTGCCGAACTGATACGTGAATTACATGTGCACCGCGGGGTAAGGCTACACAACCATAGGATAGTTATTTCGTTATATGCAGATGACATGGAGCTGTTCGTCAGGGACCCTAAAATCAATCTAGACCCAATAATGAGGGATGTCCAGAGCTTTGGGGAAATATCTGGCCTGAAAGTAAATGCCTCTAAGTCGGTACTTTTCCCACTGACAGATACAGTTGAACAATATCAAGATGGCTGGGGATTCCAGTGGCACATGATTCAGACTCGCTACTTGGGAATCAATGTTGCAAGGGATGAAACCGTGCTGTATCATAGCAATTACCTGAGAGTCCTAGATCAAGCTCATGCGGCAATGACACGTTGGAAGAAATCTCCCCCTTAATCTGTACGGTCGAGTATCCCTTGTGAAAATGACACTACTTCCTAGATTCCTTTATCTATTTTTGAACGCTCCAATGGGATTCCCCTGGGAATACTTTCGTAATGCGAAGTCAGCAATTTCGCAGTTTCTTTGGGTGGGGAAACCTGCCAGAGTATTGTGGGATAAATTGGTGGCCCCTTAAGAGGGCCTGGCATTAGCAGTGCTTGAAACATACTATTATGTAGCACAGGCGGGATATCTTAAGCACTGGTATGAGGGACAAGGAGATAGGGGGCATGTGGAACTGGAAAGAGCAGTGGCAGCCCCAGACCGCCTAAGACAGCACCTGGCAGAGCGCACTCAACAAGAAACCTAGTAGAGGTGACCTGCAGAGCATGGACACGCCTTGAGCATAAAAAGAGACTCGCCCAGACCTCCCTTGGTGCATGTACCAGGGATCCCAATTACTGCAGAATCAGGCTTTGTAGCTTTGATGACAAGGCTGGGGGTCTCTAACTTTGGGTAACTTTTCCCAGAGGGGTGATTCAAAATTCTAGAGGAGATGAAAGGGAAGGGGGCAATGTCGGCTCTGGACAGATTTATGTACATCCGCTTAAGGGTGAGTCTGCACCTGTATTCACCACACTCCCGGAACAGCCCTGAATCTCCCTCATGCTGGACAAACTACTACAGGGCATGGTTGGAAGCAAAGTGACATCTGGATTATACGCTATGTACATACACACTAGGAGTGGGGACCGACCCTCACCGAGGGCAAACTGGGAAAAATCCTTGGGAAGGGGGATTCCAGATGATGTGTGGGCATACTGCTGCACAGGGATCAGAGAGGGAGCCATTAATGCAAGATTTAAACTCATCCACTTCAAATATATACACCAGTTTTACTATACCCCGGCTAAACTAGAAGGATACTTCCCAGGCGCAACAGGGAGATGCAACAGGTGCAACACCGAACAGGCAGACTTTCTTCATGTATCTTGGAACTGTCCGATCATACAACGATACTGGGAGGAGGTGTTTGATATGGTTAGTGGCAGCACAGGCCAAACGATATGCCCAGAACCCTTAGTAGGACTACTGGGTTACACCAAAGAGGTCCCCAAACACACCAGAAAACTGATTAGTCTACTGCTCATGCTGGCCAAACGGCGGGTGGCGATACAGTGGGGGGCTGCCCAAGGCACTCACAATGGGAGTCAGACATAATGTATTGCTTTGACATGCAAAATGGCTGGGGGTCTTTGAACCAACACTGAGGCAATGTCGGTAATAATTGGGATGCGTACACACACTTCTTGATCCAATAATCTGTAGACACAGAGGAAGTGGCGTCTTCACAAGAAGCTGAGTGTTAAATGTAGTGGGTAATGTATAACAGGAAACCACATTTTCTGGGGTGGCCAGTCATAATGTTGAATGAAAATGTGGTAGAGGAATGGTGCTCATGCGGCCATCAGTTTACAAGACGGGTGCGACTCATGGCATGAAACATATGCAGGTCAAGACACTTGGACAGTGATAAGCCTTGGAGATGATGGGGCGGTACTGGGGTTGGGGAGGGAGGGCAACAGGAATTGTAAGCACATTTTGCTGATTGTCTTGGTGTTAATAAATGCCAATAAATAAAGTTTAAAAAAAGAAAGTACACAAACACACTTTATATATCGTTTATATAAATTGGCTATCAAACCGATGTCAAATTTGATATCGAAATATTTTGATATAAAAAATTTATTTATATCAAATTCCATATCGAAAAATAAATCAAACCCATTTCAAAAGGGGTCAGAGCTAAGGACAACCAGGAGATGTTCCCACCTGTCAAAAATGTTACATTGGAAAAAAGGGTCTCCTCTTCCCTACTCCCCTGCATCTGCTAGCAGGTCCGCTCCACACGTTTTTAGTTGTTTTCCACCTTAGGGAGCACATGGCTCCAGTTCAAAATAAGCTGTGATCACTGCATGGTGGTAATCAGTAACGGCAGCGATCATGCACAGATCTGTCAGCCATTAGCAACGGAAATGCATACTGAATCTTCACGGATCGGCAGAATATATGGAAATCCACGTCTCTTCCTCCGAAGTAAAATGTGATGTTGGTGGAGCCGCTGCAGGGTTCCATGCACAGAGTGGATGGATGTCCTACGCCACGCCACACTCTGTCCTACGCCACGCCACACTCTGTCCTACGCCACGCCACACTCTGTCCTACGCCACGCCACACTCTGTCCTACGCCACGCCACACTCTGTCCTACGCCACGCCACACTCTGTCCTACGCCACGCCACACTCTGTCCTACGCCACGCCACACTCTGTCCGTGCACTCTGCATCAAATGGCGTGAAGGCAGTGAACCAAGTAGAGGATGTGTCCCCTGCCAGCTTCAGTGCCTCGGGGCCATTTCTCACCACAATGAATAGGAGTGCTTCAATAGGATAGTAATAACAGATTTCTTTAAATATTGAAGAGTGGGAAAAGCCTGGAATGAAGTGATATGTAGAAACGTGATACTGTTGTTAGCAAAATACATCAATAAGCACCAGAATCTACTTACAAGAGTTTCTGGATTCTGCAGCCTGGATGCTTCAGGCCCTCACACAGCATCCTCACTCCGGAATCCCCCAGCGTATTATTGGACAGGCTTAGCTCGGTGAGCAATGGGTTTACACTGAGCACAGAGCTGAGGTCTGCACAGTCCAGATCCGTGAGGGAGCAGTCACTCAACCTGCAGAGACACAGAAGGAAAGCGCTGACGGTGACATCACAGATTCGGGGTTTCAGTATATCTGCGCACTTCTGTAGAATCTTTCAAATCAATGATATCTGTCTAGGGTGCATCACGTTATGCCGCTGTCATCTAAGGGTATGAAGCAAAACTGCATTGAGAGGCAGAAATACGTTTTTCAGTTTTGGTGATTTGTGGGAAACCTGTCTGGCGATAGATCAACACTGGCTGGGGGTAGAATTCCTGAACCATTTTCCAAGCTTACCAGTTCAGGCCTTTGTGTGAAACCTTGCAGGCCCAATAAGGTTGAATTCCCAGAATCCTACATCAGTGAAAACCACCTAACAGTTACACAAAAGGGCCTATTAAAGAAAAGGTAACTCCTGAACAGTCTCTCTTCAAACAGTAATTTTTCTGGCATCAACAAAGTTTCTGTGTGCACCTAAAGTCTCTTACCAGCAATCCCTTCCCAGAATGTATGCTCTCTTCTGAATCGCTCAGTCTGGGTGGTTTGAGTGTCCCCATACCTAGTCCTCAATTCCTCTGCTTTTCCATCCCCGACTCCTTGGAGACACCTTTGTCTGAGTCTCAGGGGCCCTGCATGCACAATTGTATGTTGTCCATCTCGGGCACTTAGGCTCCTCGCGGTAACTCGTATCTAAGTGTTTTGCTTTTTCTGCTGTATGTGGAAACCTAGCCATTTTCCCCCTTTTCAGGAAACTCCCATCTAGGTGTTTTGCTTTTTCTGCTGTATGTGGAAACCTAGCCATTTTCCCCCTTTTCAGGAAACTCCCATCTAGGTGTTTTGCTTTTTCTGCTGTATGTGGGAACCTAGCCATTTTCCCCCTTTTCAGGAAACTCCCAACTAGGTGTTTATGCTTGTTCTGCTATATGTTGAAACTTAGGCTTTTCCCTTCATCCTGGACACTTGATTCTTGATGGTTGCATTGTTGTTGTGTTGAAGTTGCTTCATTCTTCTCCCTCACCTGCTCTCAGGCCTCCCTTATCCCCTTCCCTCCTGCTCTCCTCTTTCTCTCCCACATCACTTGGTGAGGTCTCTGGGCGGCCCTGCTCTGTGAGTGTATCATCCTACCGGAATTCCCCTGCTCCTCCGGAACTTCAAAGACAACATTGCCTCTGTTGCTCCAGCCTTGGCGGACTCTGTGATAACTGCTTCCCACTGTGCTCCTTCCCGCTTCTCCTCAAGCACTCCCTTGTGCACCCTCTCCTTAAAAGTGCAAGTGAACTGTTCTCTTCTCCTCCCTCCCACCTGAGCTTTCCCCTTCCTCCCCATCCTGCACTCCTCCTCCTCCTCCTCCATTCCCCCTCATTTCTGTTACCGCACTTGCACGCTCCGAATTGTCTCACAACCTCTTTGTTTGTCTTCTTCACTGTTCTTCCATTCCTACTCTTCCCCTCCTCCCCGTCCCCTCTTTTCTGTTACTGCACTTGCACACCCCGAATTCTGTCCTACGACCCAGTAGGAATGTTATTGTCTGTCTTCTTCCCTTAGATCCCTTCCTAAACTTCTCCTCCTCCCCCCTCTTCTGTTACTGCTCTTGCACGTTCCGAATTGTTTCATGACCTAGTATGAACGTTACTGTTTGTCTTCTTCTCTGACCCCCGCATACCTCCACCTCCCCTCAAACCTCCCTTCCCCAGCCTCCTGGTTATGGCACTTGCATGTTCCGAATGCTTGAAGACGTAGTAGGAACGCTTCTGTTTGTTTTCTTCCTGTCCCTCCCTTGTCTTGATGCGCCTTGAAACACCATTTAGCTGTTTAGGCACATTGTAAATACCCAAAATTTAAATAAAAATAACATAAGGCTAGTCTCTGAACATCGCAAGGGACTAAAACTGGACTGGTAATCATGGAACAGCCAGATTGTCAGCAATTGCACCCTAACAAATGCATCTAAAAATGTTGGCCTCAAATGCCAAATTTGCGATACAGCGTAGATTGGAAAACATGCCTGGATAAGCGTCTGGTTTAAGTGGTGGTTGGGGGGGAGCGGTCTCTGGCATTTCTGAGGGTACTGAAACGGTGCAAACTGATGTATTTCAGTTAGAGGCGATGCCAGTTACATAAAACGGTCATTCAAGTGGAGCATGACTATGTCTCCAGAGAAGAAGAGGCTTTGAATTCAGAGTTAACTTAACAAACACGACAATGGGCCTCATTAGGAGTCAGCCGGTCCAGAAACAACGGATGATTCCGAGTCCTGCAGGCGGGAGGTGTCACTCCTGCCAGGTCTCCACCCGCCTGCAGGCGGACATGGAAACACCGGCTCTGTCATAGGCGGAACCAGTGTTTCCATGGTCCCCATCCCCATGGGGATTTACAGGATTCTGCCTCCGGAATTACCGGGTCACCGGGGTTGTAATGCCCCCGTGATTCCGGCAATCACGAAGGAGGAATTGTATTACCGGTCTGGCGGCAGCCTGCCAGTTTTTCCGGCACGGCTACTGCCTGAACCGTAATGAGGCCCAATGATTGAAAAAGAGGAGAGGGTTGGCGATAGAAAGCATCAGAATTTAATCAACAGGCTACTTTTATTTAGTGTAGGGTTTGAAGCAAGTAAATGGTCAACTAAGGAAAAGAAAGTGAGACTGGTCTGCAATTACTAGTAAATCATTTTTAAACAATATCAAGGAGTCTAGGCAATTCTGCTTTCATAATGGTTTATTGTTTCATTCAAGCATTTCAGGTCGTAACCGATGCATTTTTTTTATTCTAATAATTAAAATGTATCTAACACTTGACCAGTGTTTCACATCTATTGAAACTATGTTTGAATTAAATTTACATTGACAGTTAATTGTACGTTGTAAGAGACCATATTGTTAGCTAGAAATAACAAATACTACAACATAAAATTGACAAAAGTGTTAAATACACAGATTCAAAGAAATACAGTCATATCGAGAATGGTACAAAATAATGTAAACCAACGTATATGATAACAAGTGGGGAAGATTGAGGGAAGAAAAAGAGGGCACAGAAAAACCATTCACACTCTTGCTTAGTATAGCATTGATTGGAAAAATACTTCGAGGCTTGTTGCCCTGCATATGAAATGCCCTGAAGTCTATTGCACTCATAACAGTATAACTAGTATAGTTTTTTTTAAAATAGTGCTTTAAATCTTTTCTAACAATAAATAGTACAGAAATTGAGCCCGCTGTGCCAATGTGGGTAAGGTTAATGGTATTGTACTTTTCAACCATTTGAAATGGCAATCCGAAATATATTAGGAAACTGCAGGACACACCAGAACAGATGTCTAACGGGGAAAGGTTTTCTGACCTTTTTACAGGACAGCCTAATGTCTGCATTAATAAGCTATCTCAAACATGTTCTGATCCCTGCCAGCTACGGGCATACCTCAATAAGATCACCGAAAAGAGAATTCTAAGGACGAGACACATGACACCTGTTTCTGTATCCCTTCAGTCCCCCCCAGCCCTTGACACCTGATGTCTGCACTTACCGCTGCACTTGCCGCATGCTGGCCGTTACTTACTGTTTATCTATTCCCATGTACTGCACTTTTCCCTTCCCCCTTCCCATGCACTTCCGCAATCTGAATGACACCTGGCCTAGTAGGATCGCTGTCTCTGTACCCCCCCTGCACCCCTCCCTTGCCGCGTCGCGCCTTGAGACACTTGTGTAGAGGCGCGTTATAAATGCCATATCACATTGTATCATATCATATCATGACCACATTTTAATGACCTACTATGAGCAACATTGGATAGCTGCTGAAACAATCGACAACTTGAAGTACATGTTCCTAATATATTTCCCATTGCACCTTCAAATGAATGGAAAAAATTAAATGTTACGACCATAGCACAAACTTACCAACACTGCCATGGGGCGGCTCTCTGGATAACGAGCCAGAAGCTAAGCTGACATAGTCTGAGAAGGCACGGGTTCTCTCCCGTGCCCAAAGATCAGGTACCATACAAACGGGGACAGCGCGTTGCTACAGGATAGCACTGGCCAGCGAAGAGCAGTGTGGGTGAAGGGCAAGCGAGACTAGTTTGGGGCCTTTTGACGTATGTGCAGCCTGATGTGCTTAAATCTTAAATTAGGTAGGAGGAGGGGTCAAGAGAGGGGGGGAATAGTACAAAAGTTGGTTGCAACTTCTCTAGCCAATTTTAGATTCAAATGAAGAGTCTAACATGGAGAGTGTCCCTAGGAGCAGAGGAGACATAGGAAATGTGAGGAGTGGGACAGAAAATGGGGGAGTTGAGGAGTGAAACTGAGAATGGCGAAGGTGTAGAGTTCGGTTAAGAATAGCGATGGTTAGGAATGAGACAGAAGCAGGAAGGTGAGGGGGGAGACTGAATTGGCTGAGTTCTGCAAGCACCACTTTGCCACTGGCTCCTTCCCACTCCCTTGTGCATCCCCTCCTAAAGAATCTGTCTGTGGGCCCTTCCTGCCCGGCTAACTACTGCCCTATATCCAGTGCCCCCTTCTTAGGCAAACTCTTGGAGAAGTTGGTCATCTCCCAACTAATCCATCACACCGAATCTGTTGGCTGTCTATAGAACCACCAGTCTGACTTCAGAGCAGCCATAGGCACAGAAACTGCTCTCTTGAACCCCCGTAAAGACCTGCTCTCAAACCTCGATTCCAACTCTCCCTCTGTTCTTATCCTTCTCGATCTTGTGTGTGCCTTCGGCACAGTTAATCATGCCACTCTAATAAAGTGGCTCTGTGATACCCTGGGCATCACGGACCGGGCACTGGATTGGTTGACCTCTTTCCTTTCTGATCGGCCCTGCCAGGTTCAACTGGGTCCTTTCTCTCCTCCACCACACTATCTACCTTTGGCGTTGGTCAGGGTTCTATCCTCTCGCTGTGGCCTTTCATCATCTACCTTGCCCCTTTTGCCCACCTGATCTCCACCTTCTCTCCTCACTTCCAGTGTTACGCTGATGACACAAAGCTCTCCTTTAAGCTTCCCTCCTCTACCTCCTCTCCTCCCTCTCTCATTCTCGATTGTCTAACTGCTATTCAGGCTGCTGTTCTGCTAACAATCTCTGCCTTAATGCTAGTAAGACCGAGATCCTGCCCCCTCCTTCCCTCCTACTCTCTGGCCACCCTCCTTGGGCACCTTCCCTTCACCCTTGTGTGAGGCAAAAAGCTGGGTGTCACCTTCGACTCCTTTCTCTTCTTCTCACTTCATATCACTGACCTTGCCAAGAAGGCCCACTATCAGCTACACCTCCTCAGAGGCACTCTCCCTTTCCTCACCTTCCCCCAGAAACTCAATTTCTCCAGAGCTCTGGTCCTTTTCAGGCTCAACTACTGCAACAGCCTCTTCCTCAATCTGACTCTTTACACCCTCTGCCATCTTCAACTAATCCAGAATAGGACTGCACAACTCATCCTTGGCCTCAGGCCCAGGGACCACATCTCTCTGTCTCTAAAATCTCTCCACTGACTGCAAGGATCAAATTCAAGACCCTCTGCATCATCCACTTTATGGGGCCTGGGACCCAGCTACACCCAACTTTCTCTCCGTAAATACCTCCCTGCTAGAGTCATTTGGTCCTCTAGCTCCAACTTTCTGCAGATCAAACGTTTCTCCAAGCAGAAAGTGGGGGGTAGATCTCTCTTTGACAGGTGCCTCCCTCAGGAATGGCCTCTCTGCCCCTCTTACACTTGAGACGGATCTCATTAAGCTCTGCAAGCTTCTCAAGACTTTCCTTTTCTACTCCTCCTTCCCTCTCCCCCTCTCTTGCTAATGTCCCCCTGCCGCTACGACTCCCCGGGCGCCGGCCCTCCTCGATCATTCCACCCCAGCACCCCTATAAAAAACACTTGCCCTCAGGCACCCTGTCCTGACTAGCAACTGAGTCTGGTCCACCGCCATCTTCACACAAGTTTGACCCTTCCCCTGGTCCCCCTGGCACTTGTCCTCTTGGGCTCCCCTTAGCACTTGGCCATACCTTGGGGCCGCCTCCCTCCTGTACTTCCCACTCCTCCACCTTCCCTTATCCCATCCCTCCCGTCCTGACCTGCCCAGCGCCCTCCCTCTGCACTTCTTGTCACTGTACTTGCACGATCTGAAGGTCACAAGGCCTAGTAGGACCGTTATTGTTGTTTTCTCCTCTGTCCCCCTCCCCTTTGTCTTCTGCACCTGGAAACACTGTTTGCTGTGTAGGCACCATACAAATGTACACTAAATAAATAAAATGTGAGGAAGCTTAGAGTAAGACAGCAAATGAGGATTAGGAGAGGCTCAGGATTGGGAAGGTAATGAGCAAGTCTGTGAATGGGGAAGATTTAGAGAGATACCACAAATGAAGGAGTATGAGAATGGGAAGGTGCCGAGTGAAACTAAATGAGGACCATTTGGAGTGAGACTGCAAATGGAAGTGAGGAGTCAGAAGGAGGACGATGAGAAGTGAGATTGCAAAGGTGTGGAGTAAAACATGAAGGGTGGAAGAGTAAAACTGAATGAAAATGTCAAAGGTAGGGTGCGAGACAGTGAATGAGGAGGGGGGCTCGGGTAGGTCAGGGGGTGAGGCAGGGCTGGTACAGTATGGTAAATATACTCAAATCGGCTCCTTACCAAAGCTTCTGTAGTTTGCAGTCTGGATGCTTCAGGCCTTCGCACAGCTGCTTCACCCCACAGTCCCCCAGTTTATTGTTGTCCAGTTTCAGCTCAGTGAGATCTGCATTAGTGCTAAGAACTGAGCAAATGTCTGCATAGAATGAGGCTGTGATGGAGCACGCTTCCAGCCTGCAGAAGGGTGAAACACACAGGACAGAGCAGGTCATTCAGGTTCACGGCAGTTCTCGTTGCCATCACTATTAAATACTGAGGGTTATATCTGACATTTACCCCAATATGTTTCGCTCTCCACAAGGATCACACCCACTCTGTCATATCAATTTCCTGTCCTTGATCAGCAGCAACTGTGATAAATACCCCAGAGTTCCAGGCTCTGTGCTTGGTTATATTAGGGTGACAGCTTCAAGATGGTAGATTCCGGCAAAGGGGCTGGGGGAGCAAGTAATGTGATGAGAAGTCATGGGCTAAGGTGCAGCTATTGCCTCAAGGCTTCTTAGTGCTGGACATGAGAAAAACCGGAAGCCAGGCACATCACAGCAAAGTGATCAGGGAATCTGGTTGAGCCAAGTCTCGATTTTCCTCCTAATCTACAGGTGGCAGTGGACAGAGCACACCGGGAGTGATAACTGGTTCCATAATGAGGGAGCTGGGACAGAAAATGCAGGGCCACCCGACCATGATTTGTCAATCCACAATCAGCGCAGGCCATTCCAATTGTCATTAGTGCCATCAATGTGTCTGTTAAATCTTAATCTCAGCTCTTCTCCTGTAGACCCCCACGCCACTCGTCCGGGTAGGCCCTTCTAAGTGCACTGGGTCTCGTCTTCACTAGGATTTTTCATTATGAAATGTTGTACCAATGGAAGCAAATCTATCCTTGGTCTAAGCTTAGAGCGTTGTTTAATAATCCTTGTACCAACCTCACTGGTTGTCATTCCTACGAAGGCCAGGGAACATGGAAGGAGACTAATATTTCACTAGATTCATCAAATGACTGGTCCTTCAATTAATATATGAAGGCAGTGGTGCCAAGCAGCTAGAGGAACCAAGCAGCATAGTTATTGAATCACAGCCTGAAACATCAGGCCAGCCAGATGGACTGACCATATACTCATGCACTTAAAACTACTTAGAAAGCAGGGTGGCTCTGATTAATCACACTGAGATAATCCTACTCATAATGTGGGGTTAACAGCTGGCGGGCCGGATCAGGTGTTATCACCCCGGGGCCAGAGTTAAAGAGGGTCCCCGGGCCGTTAACAACCAATCCAGCACACTAGATCAGTTGTTAACGCCACATTAGTACCCTGGTTTACCAAAGCAGTAACCTGCCGTGTTAAAAGGCTTTTTCATTCATTGAACGGGACGCCAGGCACGCCCCGTTCAATTTATCTATTTATTGTACATATTTAATGCGCCTATACACACCTGTTTGAAGGCGCATCCATACAGGGGTGGGGGAGACAAGGGAAACGGGCAGACGATCTTCCAGGCATGATACATTCAGATCGTACAAGTGCGCAGACATGTGCAGAAGAGGAGAGGGTGGGGAGGGACAAGTGCGGGGGGGGGGGGATGTTGGAGGGGGGACCAAGTGCGCCCAGTGAGTTAGAAGCTGGGGTAAGTGCTGAGAGATGCCACTCTCATGCGACATTGACCAAGTGCAGTAACAGTGAGGCAAGGGCGAGAGACTGGTGAGGGTGCCTGGGACATGTGAGACTCTGAAGTACACCAGCAAGCTGTGTGGAACAGAGGGAGAGAGAGGTTAGCAGGGTAGAGGGAGAGAGAAGGAAGAGGAGAAGAGGAGTGTCTTAAGGAGTTTCCGCAACTTAAGGAGATCAGGCTCAAGGCGAAGAGCAGCAGGGAGTCGGTTCCAGAGGGAGGCCCCTGCAGAGGATAAGGATCTCCCTCCAAATCTCTGCAGCAGCTCACTCGCAGAAGGTTGGAGGTAGATGAGCGTAGGGCTTGGAAAGGACAGTATTTAGGTAGGGCACCGTTGCAAGTAGGTAGGGGTATGGTCTTTATATCGAATGGATTTATCTCGAGACCCTTTTTATTGAAAATCCTTTATTGAAACAATTATTTATCGAATGTTTTGTATATTGAATTATTTTATTCTGAAAATGCATTAATAATACCAACATTGTATCTTAAAAACCTATAAATGTACTAATATTTCAACTTATTTAATACTTAAATATTTCTTTTATTGCAATATATTTTCTGTCCACTTGGTGTCGCTGTCCGTCCATTTCTTTCCTTTTGGATGTATTGGATCCATCACGTCCAATTTGGATTACATCCGTTGGAGTCCACGAAGCCTTTCTCTGGAGTTCCTGCTTTTTTCGTTACTTGTTTTTTTGTTGTTCCTTTTGGATGGAGTTCAGGGTTTTTTCGTGGCTTTCATGAATTACGCCTTGGATTACGTTTTGATTTTTGTGATGGTTTTCCTGGAATGTGTTCTGTATCTGTTATGTTTTTTTTTTATTTTTCTGGACTTTCTACCTTTTTCTGATGGAGTTCAGGGTTTTTTCGTGGATTTCGTCTTGGGTTTTTCTGCAATGTGTCCTGGATCTTTCATGTTATTTTTTTGGAACTTTTTCTGCACTTTCTGGCTTTTTTCATGGATTTGGAATGTAAGTTTGTTTGTTCCTTATGGATAGATTGCACTCTTTCGGATTTGCTTGTGGATTTTCGGCTCCCCCGAGTTTTCGAGTTAGCCGTGGTGAGTGTTTTTTAACACTTTATGTTAAATGCAATACTGTTGAAGTATGCGATTTTCTGCTGGCTCTCAAATGACTGCACATATTCCTTTAATCTTTGTTGGTTGTCACAATATTTTATTCTCTGTATTTGGGTCTTTTCTCGTGATATTATTTGTGCAATTTGCATTTCCTGATAAGATTGGTCCTTTTTACAATGTTTTATGAAGCCCCATGAGTTTGGATTGCATTGGGTTATGCCATTGTGTCAGCCTGCCGTGTATTGTTTGTTTTCGCCTGTATTTACCGGTTCTTGTGTATTCAAACACACTTCCTTATTAGGGTCCTTTTCTCAGCTGTCTCCATGTGCTTTCGATATTGGTGTTTTTCGGAAAACATGATTCAGTATTAATTTTGATTTGTAAAGTGCACTGTCAGCCCTGGGGCATCGAGGCGCTGTTACAAGAGAGTGGCTTACTTGCAGGTTATGACGTTGCTTACTGGTTACAGGGAGAGCCTAAAATCCACAACCTGCAGTCAGGTATATGAACTGTTTCTATTTTGGTAATAGCACTTCGATAAATATGTTTTCGGTGAAACATTTTCGATAAATATTACTTTCAATATGTTAGATTCAATATAAAGATATGTAACCGTAGGTAGGCCCCCGGCCCCAGAAAGTCTTGTGGACAATGCAGAGGGTCTTGAACTAGATCCTTGCCACCACGGGGGGAGCCAGTGGAGGGTTTTCAGAGCCGTACAGATGCAGTTCCTGGCCTTGAGGCCAAGGATACGTCTTGTGGTTCTGTTCTGGATGAGCAACGAGGGTGCAGAGCAAAAGCAGGGCTCTGGAGACAGTGAGCCGATGGGGGAAGGTGATAAATCTAAGAGTACCTCTGAGGAGGTGCAGCTGGCAGTTGGACTTTTTAGAAATGTTCATGATGTGAGAGGAGAAGGAGAAAGTGGAGTCAAAGATGACCCCAATGTTTTTTGCCTCGCCGGTGGGTACGGGCGCAGGGCCAAGGGAGGCCGGCCAGAGTGCGAGAGGAAAGGCAAGAGCAGGAGTCCCAAAGCGAACAATCTCGGTCTTACTGCCGTTGAGGCAGAGGTCGTTTGCCGCACCCCATGACTGAATTGTGGACGGACTGACAGATATTAGCGAGGAAGAGGAGGCGGCTGAGGGTAGCCTGAAAGAGAGTTGAGTGTCATCCGCATAACACTGGAAGTTAGAGATGAAAGTGGCAATCACACGTGCCAGGGCAGCCATGTAGACGTTGAAGAACCAAGGGGATAGGTTGGAACCCTGGGGGACGCTACAGGTTGAAAGAGTGATAGTAGAGAGAAAGGACTCAAGTTCCACCTGGGATGGTCGGTCGGAAAGGAAAGAGGTTAACCACTCCAAAGCCTCATCTGTGATTCCCAGGGTGTCAGAGACGTGCGATCAGGATGTTATGGTTTACCGTGTCAAAGGCAGAGGAGAGGTCGACAAGAATGTGGACAGAGGGAGTGTTAGTATCAAGGTTTGAGAGCAGGTCTTCACGGGTGTTCAAAAGAGCAGTTTCTGAGCCTCTGGATGCGCTAAAGCCAGACTGATGGTCATGGAAGCAACCAGCTGATTCAGTGTGGAGGGTAAGAAGAGAGATAGCCAACTTCTCCAGGAGTTTGCCCAGGAAAGGAGGGATGGACATAGGGTAATAGTTGGCCGGTATGGAGGGATCGGCAGAGGGTTTCTTGAGCAGGGGGTGAACAAGGGAGTGCTTAAGAGAAGTTGGGAAATATCTAGTGGCAAAAGAGTGATTGCAGAGATCAGCCAAGACTGGAGCGAGAGAGTCAATGTTGTCCTTAATGGTTTTGGAGGGACAGGGGTTCACCTGTTTGGACAAAGCCTTCATAGACCGGACTTGTCTGGTGACCTCATCCGGTGTGACGGGAGTGAGATAAGAGAGGGAAGTGGGGGAGGGGCCGAGGGAGGCTCCAGAGGGGTTGGTGTATGACGTGGTGTGGAGGAGAGAGAAGGTTGTAGTGGGTTTTTGTAGTGAAGTGTGCAGCCAAGGCCGAGCAAAGGTCCTCGGTGGGTGTGACAGAAGAGGATTGCCTTTGAAGTAGGCGGCAGGCCAGTTTGCCAGAGGGTCCACCCGACGAGTTCCATTTCCACTCAGCTGCCCTACACTTGCCTTTAAGAGCAGCCAGATCAGAGTCGTACCAAGAGTTTCACTTTTTGGAAGGCTGCAGTCAGACCCTAATGGAAGGGGCAAGGGTATCAAGAGTGTTGGAGATAGAGAGATTGAAATTAGCGAGGGCTGTGTCAGGGTGGAATTCAGCAGCAGGAGTAGGAGGCAGAGAGTAGGTGGAGGCAAAGGCAGCCACTGTCACTCTTTTCATGGGTCTGGTGACTTTGAAACCAAGTGGCCATGCCGGGCATGCCGATGCAAAGGGAGAGGAGAACTTCAAGTGTGAAGAGAGTGGTCCGTCCAAGAGAGAGGGGTAGTGAGAGAGATAGAGACAGGGATGTCGGTAGAGATGAAAGCATCCAACATGTGGCCCGCTGTGTGCGTGGACCCAGAGGGTAGAGGGCGCGAGAGTTGCATAGGTTGCAGAAAGGTCCTGAGGAGTCAGGGGAGTCCAGGTGGATGTTGAGATCCCCAAGCAGGAGGAGGAGAGTAGAGAGGAGGCCAGGGCAGCCCATTTTAAGAGGAAGAGAGTGGACTGTCCTGGTGGCCGATAGGAGGTGGCCAGAAGGAGAGAAGATTTAGGATAGAGTAAGAGCCTGCCGACTAGGCACTCAAAGGAGGAGTAGGCCTCAGTAGGGATGATGGACACAGGTATCCATTCTGGGAAGATCAACGCCACTCCACCTACTGTCTTCTTGGGCCTGGGCACAGGGAGGATCTTGCATCCTTTAGGGAGGAGTGTGTCAAAGCTTGTGACAGAGCTGTCCTTGAACCATGTCTCTGTGATGACGAGTACATCAAGATCCATGAGTTCAATGAGGTTGCAGATGTTAGATGAGTGTTTGACAGCAGAGCGAGAGTTAAGCGTGGCAACATGGAGCAACTTGCAATCTTTGAATGTCTTCCGTGGGGGGGCGCAGGGGACGGTGGTCCCCCCATGGGTGGCAAGAGTGCCAAAGGGATAGTGGCGGGTGGCGAAGGAGCCAAGGCCGACAAGGGAGCAGGACAGTGAGGGAAGGCAAGGGAGCCTGTGCAGAGGAGGAGGAAGGCACAGCAGGCAAGGGAGCCTGTATCGAGGAGGAGGAAGGCACAGCAGGCAAGGGAGCCTGTACAGAGGAGGAGGAAGGCACAGCAGGCAAGGGAGCCTGTACAGAGGAGGAGGAAGGCACAGTAGGCAAGGGAGCCTGTACAGAGGAGGAGGAAGGCACAGTAGGCAAGGGAGCCTGTACAGAGGAGGAGGAAGGCACAGTAGGCAAGGGAGCCTGTACAGAGCAGGAGGAAGGCACAGTAGGCAAGGGAGCCTGTACAGAGGAGGAGGAAGGCACAGTAGGCAAGGGAGCCTGTACAGAGGAGGAGGAAGGCACAGTAGGCAAGGGAGCCTGTGCAGAGGAGGAGGTAAGCACAATAGGCAAGGGAGCCTGTGCAGAGGAGGTAGTATGCATAGTGGACAAGGGAGCCTGTACAGATGAGGAGAAAGACACAGTAGGTAAGGGAGTCTGTGCAGATGAGGTAGTAGGTCCAGCAGGCAAGGGAGCCTGCTCAGAGGAAGAGGCAAGGTTTGAGAGGTGTAGGAGGAGCCTGTCAAAGAGAAGAAGGTTGGGTTGAAGACCCTGAACCATGACGGTTCCATTACAATAGATGTAAATGATGACCCTGGAAATAGCAAAGAGGTCAAAGAGAACCTCCCAGCGGTTGCCACCATTAATGGGAGAAGAGGCGATAGGAGAGGGAAAGGCGACCATGTAGCGAGTCTATAGGTCGGGTGCGGTAACGGCAAAGAGGATGTCTGTGCGAGTCTCTCTGGCGGTAGCCGTGGCATAGGTGTCTTCAATAGGAAGGCCTGGGTTGGAGGCCAGTATGTCCTTCTTAAGTTTATTTCGGCCAGATTTTGTGATAGGAGAGGGATAGGAAATAGAGAAGCAGTTAGAGAAAATAGGAGAGATAGATAGCGACATAGCTAGCTGCAGTGGTGAGGAGGACAATTAATGAAAATACTGTCCCAAGATGGCCACCATGGATATAGAATGCGGGGTTCCAAAAAGCTAAAAGTGCCAAATATAAGCTGAGTTTTGAAAATAACAATGGCTTCAAATTGAAGCTTGGCCATGGTAGGAATTGTAATCTCGATTGATAGGTGGATTGAATATAAATCTACCACATCTAAATTATGCACTTACATTTATCATGGTTGGAATTCCAACCTCAATGTGGCAGCATGAGGCATTTAAGTGCACAAGATAGGAACCAGTGATGTGCTGTGTACCTGACGGTGGAATGCTGCAACAGGTGTAACATGTGCACTGTGTCTTTTCAAGGAAGAACTGTTCCTGTGAGGTCCGTATGACATTGGAGCCCAGGAGTGTCTAGTGGAAGTCTAGCCACTGTTTCTACATTTTGCTGGGGATTGGACTTAAAAGCCCAAACAAACATAGAGCGTGCGGTGTGCACTGTGTGTTTTCATGTACCCGTGCTCTTGTGCTGCAGAGCCCAGAGTCCGGGCTGGCTCTCCCTTTTCCACCTCTTCTACTCCTTCCAGCGCTACAGGTACCATAGCTCTGAAGCAGCCTATAAACAAACATTGCTATGTATATACTGTGTCAGGTCTGATTGCAGAACTTGATGAGACATCCTTTTGGGGCTGTCAGGAGTGTGTTAGTCCTATACTATAGCCTGACCGCACATTTGGAGTCATACAAACTCTTCGGACGTGTGACAACAGATTTTCTTCCCCGCCATAGCTCGTTTGACAGATCCTGACCAGTATTTCCTCTTATCAGGCTCCGGTGGCTTACATAAGTGTTACATTTCCTGTGCTTAATTAAATATGCTACATCATAATAAACCGCAAAATACCTGATACAACTTGAGAAAGGGAGTCGAGGGGTGGACATGCCGCTCCCTCCCAGATGAAGGCTGACAGGCCTGAGAAGGCGAAGAAAAAAACGGTAGTGCGGTTATGCCGCGGCTGAGGGGCACCATCCCGGTATTTTTTTTCATGATGAGCAAGCGGCCATCAAACTTCAATCTGTCCCGGAAATAATGGAATGTCCCACATAGGCGGGGTGTACATCTCATGATTCCCTCAAATTTTATGACATTGGTAATAATATCTTATTAGATCTCTGTTTGTACATTCAGCAAAATATGGCTGCTGTAACAGAGAATGTACCTATACCAAGGGAGGACCCATTGATCGTTAGTGCACAGGTCATGTGTGCAGAGGAGAGTCCAGATCCTAAGGTGACCTGAGCTTAACTATCGGCTTCCCCAAACCATGTCATTGATTGCGATGGGACAGTACAAATCGAGGATTCAATCTTGCTGGAAGCTCCTTGTAGTAATGCGTCTGCCTTTGCGGAACTGCAGTCATTTATGACCTCTATACACTTTGCAATGAAAATTCTCTCGAGGTTATGTGGTCGCATTCAAGAAAATATGCAGCAGCCTTCTAACGCAGTTAACCAACTGCTGGTAAGGAAGACAGAGCCATCAGTAAATTCATTGGTCCGTTCAGCTTAAAAGTGGTCACGCCTTCTCTCATAACAGCAGCAAATGATGTCATTCCTGACACCACAGCAATCTTTTTCTCATGGAAGCAACAGCGTTTGGCAAGACGAGCAGTCGCCCGTAACATTCCATGTGAAGATGGCGGCTTCACTTCTAAACACGAATATCCCTCTACAAAAATCAAAAAAAGCCTGTAAGAAGGCACTTCGTAGTACAAAAGGTCTGGGCAAAGGTCTGGCCAGTCTAGCAAGTTGGGTAATAGCTGATAACACAGGGGATATGTCCAATGTCACTGTGGAACACCATGATATCAGCTTACCTGTAACGGCCAGGCAACCTTTGGCCAATTCTTCTACCCCCAATGGGCCCCAAAAGAGAATCCACCTTAATACCCCCCCCACAGAAGGAGGAACAAACTGAAAATGAGAGCCTATTATTGGCACTAATCAAGAAGGCAAGATATGCATCATAAAGAACGCTAATCGGAAAAATCCCGCAACAAATGGTTATGAAGGTCTGCCTTTTTGGCACGTTTAAATTTAATTCCTCAACTCCGTGTGTTGCTCTCAAATGACTGAGTTTTTTAAACCACTTAAGGGCAATAATCGCAACTTTTGGCAATTCAACCAGACTACGTTACATCTTCTCCGCAAATTTCTAGAACAACTTCTGGCTGGGGGGATTGAGCTAGATGTAGATGCGGATCGGACGGATCCATCACTGCCGGTTAATATTGGAGCAAGTAGTAGCGTGTCAGGAACAGAGGCTCTTTTACCAGCTAAGGATAAGGTCCAACTTTCGGACATTCAGACAATGCTGAAGTGGTTGGCAGACTCTTTGCCTATTGCAATGCACAACCACTGAGTTTGGACACTTATGTCCTGGAATACCCGGGCTTTGCGCACTTGCTATCGCCCTATGGGTCACTCTCATATATCTCCCAGCACACATGTTTCCTATTACAGGAAACATGGTTAACTACACCTATTATCATGGATGACTACACTATTCATCAATCACTTGCCAAGAAGGGTACCAAGGGTAGACCCTTTGGGGGCCTTGTCACAGGGGTGATACATAGTTTGAACTCTAGTGAAATCTCTACTGCACAACACAGACACTTATGAGCAGTTGAGGTCACTGTTTCTGCTGAGGATAAGCCTTATAAGATATTACTAATTAATGTGTATAATCCACCTGGAGTCGAGCAGAGAGAGCAGCTGCAAGAAGAATGACACAATCTTTTTGTGAACTGGGCTGGGGGCAAGAAGAGAAATGTATTATAATAGGAGGTGGTCTTAATTGCCATTGTGCTGAGGGTATTATTACATCAGTCAATAACAAATGATTACCTAAGAGCGTAATTAAGCAAAGTGGTACTGACCAGGAGGGGTCCTGTTGGTTGAGGATTTTTCATAGATGGGAACTAGAGATGTTGAATGGTCGTACTAAAAGTGACACCCCGGGGGGCTGTACCTGAGAGATGGATTCTGTCCTACTCAGGGTCGCATGCCACATCGCAAATGAGATCGCTAATGAGAGAATCCGGGGTGATTTGCGCACAGTCAAGGTAGCTGCATTATTCCAGTGTGCCTATTTTCAGGAAATAAGGAAGCTAAAAAACTCCTACCATAACTGGCTCAAAGGGTGGCATAACTCTAATAGAGATGCCTTATGGCAACAGATGGTAACTGCGCTGTGTGGAGGGAACTCCCGTAGTATCTGCTCCCTCCTGGGTGAAGTAAAGGGATGTAAGAAACAGACTTTGATTAATCCCATAGGTGATCATTTGGGGGTGTCCTTTTTGACCCAATGTAACTCTCCTTCTTTGACCTGTCAGTTTCCCCAGATAGACATTAAACGTAGGTATCCCCCCTTTAAAGTAAAAACAGAAGACATAATTGCTAACATTAAAAGTCTTAAATCCTCCCGGGCCCTGGGCCCAATGGCTTGACCAATGTGGTCCTAAAGCAGAATCCTTAATTCTGGTCATCCCTACCTAAAATCTTATCTGATAAGGTGCTCCCAGAAGGTAAGATTCCAGACTTATGGCAAACAGCATTTCTGATTCTAGTACTAAAAAAGGGTAATTCGGCTGACCCTAGTAATTACCGTTTGTTATCTATGCTGGATTGTACCGGGAGGCTTTTTGTTTCACTTCTATTAAAGGAAATACATAAGTAGGTAGAACGCAAAGGCATCCTGGACAGATATCAGCGTGGATTTCGTCCCGATTATTCCACAGGCCACAACTTAAGGCTTATGGATTCACTGGTAACACAGGCACACTGTCGTCGAAATAACCCACCTCTGTTTGCTCTATTTATAGATCTCAAAGCAGACTTTGATACAGTGAGTAGGGAACGCCTTTGGCATAATATAGAACTTCTGGGCTGTCCATCAGGGATATTGTATTATATAAAACTATTTCATAGGAACAACGCAGTGTGCCTGAGATGGAATGCCAGGGGTTCAATGACTAAACCTATAGCCCAAAATTGTGGAGTCAAGCAGGGATGTGTGACAGCCATCCTTGTGTATAATCTGTATGCGTCAGATCTTCCTCTCTTCCCGACACAGACTACAGGCTGTCCCCCCAAAATTGACAACACACTGAACGGTTCTGGCCTATGCTGACGATCTGGTGCTACTGGATCACACCTTTAGTGGCATACAGCGCACAGCCGAGGCACTTTGGGTATATGCAGATAAAAATGGGCTGACAATCAATAGAGAAAATACGCAGGTAATGTTATTTTTCGTAAAGCGCATAGCCACACCTCGATTATGTGTTAAGGACATTGAATTCCCATATACTCGCCTGTAACATATCAGCGGGTTGAATTTGATGCAAGCCCGGGCTTTAAAACCTTTATTGAGGTCTGTATTAGGAAGGCAGTACATCTGACAGCACTTATAGCGCAATTTCCCAAAAGAAGGGGCGGCTATACGATGGCGGGAGCCAGACAGCTATATTTGCAGTGTCTTGTTCCTGCAGTCATTTATGGGCTGGAGAGCCTTCTTCAATTAGACCTCAAATGGCTCCTGTTGGTGGAAGGTAGATTTTGGAGGAAGCTATTGGGGCTGCCCAACTGTGTCCCAAAGGTCATAATAAGACTCGAGTTGGGCATTCTGGCTCTGAAATCATTGGTCCTAAAAATATAGAGCCAGGGGCCATCTAATCCTCTTCTGCAACGTTTGGGCAATGTAGAGCAGAGATTGGAGCTGAAGTCTACAGTAAGAAAATGAACACCCTTTTCATCAACATAGGATGGACCCCCAACTGGGGTGATGATTTCGCCAAGCTCAGGCGCTCCCTTGAAAAACACCTTGACTTGTGGGACTGCAATGAAATGTGGTGCATCTAAGCATGTTAAAAAGTTACCCATTTGTGTCTGATGTACTATATACATTTAAGAAGGCGCAGCCGTATTTGAATGTCTGTCCATCTCGCCACCTAAGGAGATTTATTCTTCTATTGCGGGTTAACCGCTTGCCGGTGTTACATGTTCTGGGCCCAGCATTGTCTATTCCGGAACAGGAACGCTCTTGCCATATCTGCCATGACAAAGCACATGCTGAGACGGCAAAGCATGTCCTGACGGAATGCTCTAGCCTGGGAATGGTCTATATGTACCACCTGGGCAAATATGTATATCGATTAGACACTATAAAAGGATCCCCTATTTTGGAAACAAGGTATTAATACCTATAAATAGGGGATTGCATATGGCATTATTTAGCTCTCAACAACGGCATACGAGCAAGAGGCACATGAACGCACTTGTGCCTCTGCCCTAAACATAATGGGGTATAATAACCCTGTTATAATTTAGGCACTGCAACTCTCTACTACTTGCTATCTTCTCTTCTCCTGACATCTTTGCCAGAGTCTTATGAAAGAGCACACACGTGGCATCGGACCCCTCTGCACCTGGACCTTTAACTGAGCTTTCTTCAAAGTTCACAAAAACGCAAGTTCTTTGTTCACAAGTCCTTGCATTCATACCCGTTGCCGATTGCAGCCTTGGGCTTAGCAGAGTTTGGTTTGCTATCAGCCTTCTCTGACCCACCGGATGTGCGGAACGCATAGGCTTGGCTTGTCTCTGGAGTCAAGGTCGGTAGCACGGTAGCCAGCGCACCTCCCTGCCTGGGCTATCAATGCGTGAGGCCACCATGCACAGCTGACATCTGTTACTCCACACTGCAGTTATAAATCCCTGTCTTATGTTCCTTCTTTCGGAGTCTTCGCGGGTCTGGTTTAAAAGGGCGAGGGCATCTCCTTCCTTGTCGCTCTTTCAGCTTCCACCGTCTTTCGTCTCCTCTTGAACTGCTGTCCTGGAATAGCTGCTCCCTCATGGGGTTGTCCTTACTCGTAGTGTGCTCTCGTGCTCTGCCTTTTAGGCCTGTGGGGAAGTGTGTGTGGTTATTATCAATTTCCTGACTTTGCCTGGCCCTGGTTTTGGGACATGTAAGGTAAATGGCTCTGGTGTTAGTCCGTTGTCTGTCATGGTGTAAGCAGGTATTCATGTCGGAAAAAGGGAGGGGGTAGAGCTTCTGAATATCCTAAAGGGTAGGATGGGGCATCACGTCTCAACCCTCGGTGTCCCAATTCCACTCCCCGAAGACCCGTCATCCAGGTGATCCTCCCCCACCAGTCAACCCCCAGGAACTGGATCCAATAGCGATGGCTGTGCCCTGGCTACCTGGATGACAGATATCCGGGGACCAGCGGGTAAAACACGTCAGGTTTCTCCCAGTGCCACAATGCATCAGGAACGCGGTACTGCGCGATACACAAAGCAGCACCCAACAGCATGTCCACCCCTGCCACAGTCATGTGCCCATGTGTAGTCACCTTGAACACACCACAGAACACCCGCCACATTGCCACATGGTTCATCTACAGGCAAAGGTATGCATATTACCATTTACAAAGGCTCACAGTCACACATACACATTGCTTCGGCAGGATGCACACATGCATGCACACGGCTAACAATGCCACAATATGCTGTGATAGCAGACCCATGTAAGAGACAACTGACTAATGTCTGTATGCCACCCCATGCAGGTGACTCTAAATATCCGCAGCTGGCATGGCTGATAACCCCTGTGCGTGACCCACGTACACCGCACAAGACTGCCTACAATCGTGCCCACAGCCGGACAAGTGTATGCTTTCAGCGCACCATTGGACTCCTCAAGGCATGATTCCGTTGCCTAGATCGCACCGGTGGAGCCATAATGTATGCCCCTGACATAGTTGGGAAAATTGTTCTTGTGTGTGCAAATGTGCCACTACCACCCAGAGCAGACAGGCCAAACCCAGAGGAAGACGCAGGGGAACACCATGAGACAGGAGCCAGAGCAGACACTCACAGGGGTGACGTGAGGAAAGGGAGACTGACCCGGCAGGCCCTGATAGACAGTTTCTTCTAGAACAATACCCTGCCTCTGTCCACTAGCCGAACTGTGAATAAACTGCACATGTACACAATAAAGAATGTCCACAAATAACAAATGTTAATGTAATATTTTGCACAAAATATCCCCCCTGCCCACGCCCAACACCCCAGCACACAATCCCCCTTCCCCGCCCAACACCCCAGCACACAATCCCCCCACCAAGTGTCCAAGGCATGGCCACTCAGGCCCTCTTTCCCTGACTCCCAGCAGGCAGGGACTGTCACCTAGGGATGCTTTGCTTGGACTCTTTCGGTATGTGTAGTTGACCGGGAAGGGCTTGACCCTGCTCCCTGCAGCTGTTTCCATTGGAGCTCATTGCTCTGACCCGCTGTCATCTCACGCACCCTTTGACCAAACGCTGTCAGTGGAGCAGTGCTTGCAGTAGTGACCCTCCAGGTCCTGGCATTGTCCCGCACCATCCTTCGTGTCGCACCATGGATCGCGTCACTGACTGCCTGCATATGCCCAGAGTGGGTGTGGCCGATGGCCTTCATTTCCCTCTGCCTCTGTTCCATTTCCCCCAGCCCCTTCATCACCATGCCCAATGTGGCCGTAGGCTGCAGTGGCGAGGGGGTACGTTGTTGGATTGGGCTTGCAACAGAGGAGCCATTGGAGGGAGTGTCTGTGTCTGGCTCAAAGGTGTGCATGCGCCGGCAGCATGGTTGGCTCTGGCTGCGATGACAGCCACGTGGTGGGTTATCCGGTGTGGGAGGGTTGCTTGTGGAGACTGCGCCCTGGGGTTGCTGGCACTGCTGCATTGTCAGTGTCACTGCTGCCGTCACCCTGTTCGTCCAATGTTACGTTAGCTAGTGGTGTGTCCTCTGTGGTGGTATCCACAGCAGCGGAGGTGTTGTCTGATGCAATTGGTGTGCTCCTGGTGGGCTGGACTGGGGGTGTAGGCCTGCTCCTGCAGCAATGGGGTGTGGTGGCCTGCGTCGTCCGCCTATGGGTGGCGTGTCTGCCCCTTTGCAGGGTGGTGGTGGTGGTGGCTGTGTTGCGGGACAGAGCACTCCCAGACGGGCCAGCCGCCTCTTCGTCCTCCGACGCCTCTGGCATTGCTTGTGTGCCGCAGGGAAAATAGGTGATGGCGTCAGGTCTCATTCTCCCACATGTTTTGGCATGCATGGCATTGAATACATGGTGATGTGTGGGTCCCCAGGCTATTAAGCTAATGGACAGGCCTGGTCTGGGGCATTTGCAAGTGGATTGACAATAATGGGAACAGGTGCAGGAGGGGGGGCACATTGGGGCTTTGCATTTGGCTAGCGTGGGGATAGCAAGATGTTGTTGCTGGGCCAGCTGTTATTTGTCTTGCACGGCAAGAAGTTGAAGATCCCTGCCCCAGCACTTCTACGATCACTGAGGATTCAGCTTGGTGCACCCTAGTTGACAATGCCATGACCAATAAGATCACCACGATTAAGGATGACATCAAATCACAGTGCACTCTCATATCCCCTTTTCTACCATCAGTCGTTGGCATAGATCAGGCTGACACCTCGAATCCTTTCACCTTTTCTGAGGTGAATGAAGATAAGATTGTTCTTCTCCTATCCAAGCTGAAACCCACGAGTTGCAAGGGCGATGCCTGTCCTGCCAAAATTGTTAAGGCCTGTGCCCATCTACTTGCCCCTCTTATCACGAAATTTGTGAATTTTTCATTTAAGGATTTGCTAGTACCTACAAATGTTAAGCAGGCATGGATCACTCCACTTCTTAAGAAACCATCTCTAGACCCCCTCTTGGCAGATAGCTACCGTCCTATCACCAACTCCCCCTTCCAATTGAAAGTATTGGATAATGTAGCTCACCAACAGATTCAAGCTTTCCTAACCGAGCATTGCATTCTAGGCCACACACAATCAAGCTTTCGGAGTACACACAGTACTGAGTCCATTTTGCTGGACCTGAAAACCACCCACATCTTGCACAACATGAAGAAGGGCAAGACCTTGCTACTGATGCTGCTGGATTTAACAGCTGCTTTTGACTCGGTCGATCACTCCATTCTTGCCAGCAGGTTACTTGAACAGGCTTCCTTCTCGAAGGAAGCAGTCAATTGAATTGTCTCCTTTTTGTCTGAGCGTATGGAAAAAGTCTTCCATGGACACGCTGCATCAGAGGCCTACACGTTACAATGTGGGGTGCCGCAGGACTCTTGCCTCTCCCCTACGCTGTTTAACCTATTTATGCTTACCCAGTTTGATCTTTTGGATGCAGAGGGTACCTGGTTCTCTAACTACGCTGATGATACCCAGTGTCTGTTCCCGCTCTCAGGTGGCTATATAAAAGATTAGGGACTCATCAAGGGTACCTTCAATCTCATTTACCGCTGGATGCCACTAAACGGACTAGCCCTGAATAATGCCAAGACTGACATTATGATTCTAGGCACAGGCTCCAAACGGCGTCTTTTACACAAGGCCTATACACACGTCAAATGGCAGATTGTCACCTTTGACCAAGAGCTCTCTATGAAACATCACGTTGGCTGCTTGGTTTCCAACGCCTCCTATTACATCAAACTCCTGACACAAATCAGGCCTTTCCCACACACACCAAGCTGTGCCACAGTGGGCAGGGCCATCACTGGTAGCCATCTGGAGTACTGTGCAAGCAGTCTGTTGGGTGTAGGTAAAGGTGAACTGAACCGCCTGCAAGTGGTGCAGGACAATGCAGTAAGAGCGATAATGGGACTGTGCAAATCTGATCATGTGTCCTCTGCTCAGAGAGAGCTGCATTGGCTGCCCATCATCAAGAGAATCCAGTTTCACACCCTCTGCTTAGCACACACCTGCCTCAATGGCCAGAGTCCATTTTACCTGGTAGATCAGTTGAAATGGCTCCCTGACAGATGCTGCCTGACGTCAAACAACTCAGGGTTACTTTGGGTTCCGAAAGCCAAACTGGCACTTGTACAGAATGGCTGGCTCCAATTTTCTACCCCGCATTTGTGGAATACCATTCCACCTGAACTCCGGCTCTACAAAAGCTGAAAACTGTCCTTTTTGAATAACTCCTGGGATGATGACCCATCTCAGTTCCTAGGTCTACCCCTGATACTCTCTATTTCTTGTTGCACATTATTTGTTGTTTTTCATGTTGCAGCGCTCTAATGCCTTAGGGCCTTTGTCTACAGCGCTTTAGAAATAAATAAATGCTTCTGGCTCCCGTGCACTCACGTTGCCGACGCGGGTGGTATTGGGGGCTGGTGGCGGGGTACATGGCACTGGATGGTCCCTATTGGACACTGCTGTGCTCCCCGACGTGCAAGTGGCAGCCCTGTCTATCCACCTGTGGCCATGCTCTCCTGCCTGTGCGGACAGCAGTCCCCGGACCTGCACCCGCAGGTCGTTCACCTTTTTCTGCAATCTTCGCCATCCAGGGGGATCCGGGCAACTGCACTGAGCTTCTGGCTCACCATCTGCCAGATGGCTGTGCGGCACTGGCCAGAGGTTTCACGCTGCCTCAAACCATATAGCTCCTCATGCTGTACCACGACTATCCACAAGGACTACCAGCTCACCCTCAGTAAATGTAGGCTTTCTGAGGCGATCTTGTGCAGTTTTGCCCCTGACCCTCTCCTGAGACATTGTGTTTGTTTTGCTGGTGTGGATGGCTGCAGGAAGTGGAGATTTTAAATGGATTGCCTTTTCCAAAATGGCTGCAGCAATGCTTTCCGTTCCGGCGGTGATGCAATTTCTGCAAAACCCTGCACCTTCAGCCCCCACCACTTATCTGCTGTCTGCCCTTCTCTACCGCTGCCTCCCCCAGGCAATCCTACATGTTCCCGGCCTGTGCATGGAACAGTAATGGGACTTTTAATAATATTTACTATTGTGGTCCTTTTAGATTGTATTTTTTTAAAGGAAAATTGGGCATGCAAAAAAATGTGGGACTACAAATTCCAAATAAAACCAATTTAGGGACCCAGGACAAAAGCCATGTGGTGCTAACAGCGATAAAAACTGCCTTCAGGGTGGACACGGTTACTAATGGCCCGAAACCCTCAGTCAGCTGGTGCCTACCTTAGGCTCACGTTTGCGGGCCCTTACTGGCCCAGGCTGACGCGAAAAGGTAGTGTCTATTGCTATAGAGACTTTGAAGTTCTTTAAAAACAGCATGCACAGTGCACAATTTTCCAAGTCTGAGAACCCGTAAGGTGGATTATCACAAGCATATGAAGACTCCAAGCGTCGTTGTAGCCGATTCATTCCACAGGTTATGGTGTGCGCGAGCAACGGCATGTAAGAGACATATGTGACAAGTCTGGCATCTGGGCCTTGTCAAGCGTGGATAAGAAACCCTCCCTCTGGTTAGAGTGGGAGGAAATCCAGAGCTGATTCTCACACTGAGGAAGGCAGTGGGCACTGACAGGGTCAGTAGAGGAAATTACTGGAAATGGTTGGTATTAGCTAATTAGTGAAAGCAGTACTGCAGTGTGAGTACATGTTAGTGTGGATCAGTGTAAGGAGTGATTGTGAAGTGCAAGGTACAGGGTGAAAGGGGGGGTAGCTGAGTAGTAGTTGGAGGGAGGAGAGAGCAGTCATGTGCATTAGGCAGTAGTATTGCCTAGCAGGGAGGGAGTAACAGTTGGAGGGAAGAGGGAGTAGCAGTTGAAGGGAGAAGGGAGTATTAGTGTGGAGGAGGGAGGGATAGCATTCAAGGGCGGAGGTGTGGCCTTGCAGGAGAGATCAAAGATTGGAGGGAGGAGTCAAGAAAAATGGGTATAGTTGAGGAAGGTGAATAGAAGGAAGAGCAGGAGTGGAAGAGTTGCGAGTAAGTGTGGTAGGCAGGAGAATTGAATCCAACAGGGTGTATGTAAGGCACAATTTCCCAAAAGCCAGTCAGAAACTAAAACTGTATAAAGTAGGAAAAGTTAGGAATTCCCAGAAAGCGACAGTTAGGGATCTTCTGTATCTACTAACCTGGAGATCAATGATGCCTGAGTTAGCAAGGAGGTTCAAACCAATACAAGAGAGAGAGGGGCGGCCCACCAAAATGCCAATAAAAACCTTCGAAGCGACTAAGAGATTTGGAGTGACCCTTGTGCTTTCTGTGACACACACGTGGTGTTAGAAGTGGGATACTTGAGACATGATACAAAGGTTGCCCTATGAAAAGGGAACACAGACAAGGCATCTAAAACAGGAGACTCCTGGGTAACCACCAGCACAGAGCCCTGGGAGAAGGAAATCTGGGAAATAGGAATAAAGTTGGAATTCTTAAGCCTCGATTCAGTACCACTGGGATCAAACGACCACTGGAGTCAGCTGATCTAGATAACCCTCCCACCCCAATCGATTTGCCAGAGGAAAACATAATCCTGGATGTAGAGCCTAGGAAGGGTCTCTTGGACCATTATAAACGGGGCTCGTGATCTAAGGAAACCTCAGGCCAGTGGAAGGCGATTGGGAAGTGCTCAAAGTATCAAGACAGATGGAGGAAATACATTTCTTGGCTAGTGAAGGAGCACAACAAGCCATTGAAGCCTTATCTCCCAACAGAAGGACTCCCTATGAAGATTTAAAGAGAGGTATCCTAGAGAGGTTAGGACAAGACCGAAAACACCATCAGTTTTGTTTTCGACATCAACGTTTATGTCAAGGGGAAACACCAAGACAGTTATCATATAGAGTAAGAGATCTACTAAAAAAGTGGCTGTCAGATAAGACCTGCAGGGATTAAAGGATATGCTGGTGTTGGAGCCGTTCACAGACTTTCTGCCCTCATATCTTTAGAAAGTTATCTGCCAGCTCCATGATCCCTCTTTGGAGGAGGCTATACAAACAGCAAACTCACATCAAAGAGCCATGTATGGTCGGGAAGCCGGTGTATGACCAAAAAATCCAATGACCTAAAAACAGCCAGGGTGGAGGAGGGACGAGAGTCCAAGCATCAGGAGGCCAGTCACCAAGATCCTGACTTCCACTGAGATTAAGCCAAGGACGGCAACTTTGACGGACTGAAGAAAACCTGCCCTGAACCTATGAGATTTTATTGATTTATTTTTACATTTGGAAAGCGCACAAAGCACCCCTTAGGCATTGCGGCACTGTTGCAAAGAAGCTTACTTAGTTACACAAATGACAAATATACAGTACAAGGTTCGTAAGGTTACAAGGAGCCTTGTACCGACCGGAGAAAGTATATAAATTACAAGTTGCAGAGGAGAGAGCAAAAACATAGCAATGTAGGAGGTTCAAGGGGTGAGATGTGAACCGGCTACCACTAATAGGCTAGAGGAGTGATGCTTGGAGTGAGTATGTTATTTAGATGAACAACCACGTTTTCAAGGCTTTACGGAAGGCAGTATGAGAGGGTTCATTCCGGAGTGTGGGTGGCAGGGTGTTCCATTGCCTAGAGGCGTTGAATTGGAAGCTGGTGCCGCTGAACTATCATTCAGCCTTTTACCAATCCTTTCTGAAAATAGTTTGCCACCCACATGGGCAATTCTATACACCCATAGTGCCTTGACAAAGACCTAGCGTCGAAACACGTGTTGGCTGAACCACACCATTCATTGAATAATGATAAATCAAGCTTTTTGTTGAACAATCTATGTGATAATTGGAATCAAATGTATCACTAGGGGAAGTGCGGGCAACAGGAACCAACCTGCTAGCACTACCTAACTGTGATGGCACTATCTAAAGCAGACGATACCTGGTGCTAAATAGGGTTGGTTTGTGTGGTAGTGTGATGGACCTGAGAGGTGATCAAGTGGGCTCTAGGGATGAGGAGGCTTTCACCAGTTCAGTTTGCAAGCAAATGTCCCTGTAACAAGGGAGAGAATTGAGTTTGCAAAACCAGCTGGCAGAAGTATCAGCGGCAAGAGCTGGATGTGTATATGTTATGTTTTTTGTATTGATGGAGGGGGAATACATGTTGAACATGAGCCCAATAAGTTCTTAAACTGTGAGCAGAGTCTAGTTCACCATACATTTAAGGTGACTGATCTCTAAAGAGAACTGTGATTCCTGATAATGCAGGATTGCATTCAAGTCTCATAGTTTATTTGGCTCCTTCGCGTAATACAGCCCTAACACACAGTCCAGATGCTCCCCAGGCTCACTTGACATGTTAGGCAAGTCACCAAAGCCCATGACATGATATTGATTTTGCATACATGTTATTCAGTATTGATTGTGAGCGCATCACCACTGCAGCGCTCCCACAATGTGAAGTCCGTCGGAGAAATGGCACACTGCGAACCCACCAGTACACCTCCAGATCTAGGTTTGTGTACAAACATTAGAATTGGGGTGAGGCGACAAGGTACCGGGGGACATGACAACTGAATAGGAGATGAACACAAAGGAGTCTAGCTAAGGCAGCATGGATGCGAGCCGTCAACTAGTCATTACCAACAGAGCTCTCAAGTTTCATGTGGCTATGCTTGTGCTCGCTTTTGTCCAGAAAAGCCAAAAGAAGAATCTATGGAAATTAGGCTCCTCAATCTAGGTCCAAATGTACTGTTCCAGGCAGAACCAGTAGAATGTACAGTAAAATAAGTAGAACCAGAGAATTGTGCAGGTCTGTCCCCCGAGAAGGAAGAGTGTCCGTAACCAGAAGCCTTGTGTGAGTAGTCAGTAATGCCTGTCTCGGGAGGATAGCTCAGGGGCAACGTGCTCGCCTTGGAAGCAAGACGACACAGAGCAACACAGGTTCGATCCCCGAGTCCGCACTTAGAACCCTCTGGGTATTAAGCGCTTTATAAATAACCTATCATATCATAATATGCAAGGCGGACAACTGTTTGAAGATCTTTCAAGATATGCCATTTTTATTTAAAGAAAATATATCAAAATGCCTCACTCGCCCTACTCTACCAAGGTATTCGCTGACTATTCTAAAAGCTAAGCGAACACACTCCAACATAGATCAACTGGCCCTCACACTAAACAACAAACACATAAAAAAAAGGATAGCCATTCAACATAACAAAACAATATGCAATATCCTCAATGACCTTCTAATGTCCTGGGCGATCTCCCTTCCCCAGGATTCAAAGTTGCTCCATGAAAAAGTGTTCAACCAAAGAAAGAAAATGTCTGAACATAATTCTTGGTGCTTTTTAAGTCAAAACAAAAGTTCATCAACAAAAGGTTCCAAATCTCCTCTTTGGGTAAAGTCATTCACTTTTTCATCTTTGGGAAAAATAGCCCCAATGCTGTATCACTCTCCTGGGTAGATTTGCCACAGTGCAGTGAAAATGTAATTAAGATTTTTGACGTTCAAAAAGGTATGTTTGTCAGGGCGCCTTCTAGCTACTGCTACTTCTACTCCAACAATGATTTGTCTACTTGCGTCACCATGGGAACAGACACCTCGCGTCCCACAGTGTTCACCTTGATTTCAACAACTGCAATATAGCATCTACTGACAACCATATACACTTCTTTAGTTCCAATGCTTTGGACTACTGCTACAGCTTCATTAGACTTCTATACAGACTTTGACAAGATACTTAAACCTCCTCTGGTAGGGAAGGCACTCATCCTTTGGATAGCCTTCTTCAAAGGGGCAGCCTCTCTGCCTTCTTGTCTAACGACCAAAACAACAATAACCTGGGTTTGCCTTCAAGATTTACTTTTCTCTGGCTGTGATCTTCTTGGGCATTACAGGCAGAGTCTGCTTCAGGATATGATATGATATGATATGATATGGCATTTGTAACGTGCCTATACACAAGTGTTTCAAGGCTCGACGAGGCGGGGGGGAACAAGGGGAGACAGACAACGATCCTACTAGGCCAGGTGTTATTCAGATTGCGCAAGTGCAAGGGTAGAGGGGACTGGGAAAAGTGCAAGGGGAAGGGGAGAGGGGGAAAAGTGCTGCACATGGTTAGTAGAATACAAGATAAATAATAGGGCCAGCTGGTGGCAAGTGCAAGGAAAGTGCAGTACATGGTTAGTAGAATACAAGATAAATAATAGGGCCAGCTGGTGGCAAGTGCAAGGAAAGTGCAGTACATGGTTAGTAGAATACAAGATAAATAATAGGGCCAGCTGGTGGCAAGTGCAAGGAAAGTGCAGTACATGGTTAGTAGAATACAAGATAAATAATAGGGCCAGCTGGTGGCAAGTGCAAGGAAAGTGCAGTACATGGTTAGTAGAATACAAGATAAATAATAGGGCCAGCTGTTGGCAAGTGCAAGGTAAGTGCCGGGAGAAGGGGCCGTAGGATACAGAGACAGTCCCGTAGTGCAGGTAGGCAGTGCAGGGAAGAGTGTCTGGGCCAAGGACTGAGATCGGTGAGTGGCCCAGTTGCAGATTCAGTGCAGGTTCAGTGAATTTAGCAGGGGAGAGGGGGAGAGAAGGCAGAGGCAAAGAGGAAGGTTTTGAGGTGCTTCAGGAACCGGAGATGGTTCTTCTCAAGTTTCAGGGAGGCAGGAAGGCTGTTCCAGAGGGAGGCCCCTGCTGCAGAGAGAGATCTACCCCCAGCTCGTTGCTTGGAGAAGCGGCTGACCCTGAGGTAGTTGGAGGTAGATGAGCGAAGAGCTCGAGAAGGAAGATATTTCAGAAGAGAGAGTTGAAGGTATTTTGGCCCAAGGCCCCGGAAGGCCTTGTGGACAATGCAGAGGGTTTTGAACTTAATCCTCGCAGCCACTGGGAGCCAGTGTAGTGATTTCAGTCCTGGAGAGATACGGTCCCTGGGCTTGAGGCCAAGGACAAGTCTCGCATTCCTGTTCTGGATGAGTTGCAAAGGGCGGAGAGTAGAGGCAGGAAGATTTAGATAGAGGCTGTTACAGTAGTCCAGCTTCGAGAGAACCAGGGCTCTGGAGACAGTGAGCTTCTGGGGGAAGGAGAGGAAAGGAAGGATACCTCTGAGGAGGTGCAGCTGGTAGTGTGACTTCTTAGAGACGTCAGATATGTGAGGAGAGAAAGAGAGTGTGGAGTCGAAGATGACCCCAAGGTTTTTTGCCTTGCAGGTAGGTGCAGGAAGAGGGCCACGGGAGGCCGGCCAGAGAGCTGCAGGGAAGGAGGGAGTGGGTGTGCCGATAAGTAGAATCTCAGTCTTACTGGCATTAAGGCAGAGGTAGTTGGCGGCACACCATTCCTGGATAGCAGAGAGACAGTCAGAGATGAGGGAAGGGGAAGAGGAGGCGAGGGTAGCCTGAAAATGAGCTGGGTATCATCCGCGTAGCACTGAAAGTTGGGGCAGAGAGCGGCGATGCGGAGGGCAAGAAGAGCCAGATACTGGTTGAACAGCCAGGGGGAGAGGTTAGATCCCTGGGGGACACCACAGGTAGAGAAAAAGATGTCAGAGAGTAAGGAACCCAGTTGGACCTGGGAGGGTCGATTGGAGAGGAAGGAGGTCAGCCACGCCAGAGCCTGACCAGTGATACCCAGGTTATCACGGAGACGGTTGAGCAGGATGATGTGATTGACAGTGTCAAAGGCAGAAGAGAGGTTGAGCAAAATGAGAACACAAGGGGTGTTAGAGTCAAGGTTAGAGAGCCAAGGTTAGTAAAGATAGTCTTTGCAAGCAGCCCATTCCTCTTCCCTAACGTTACCTTTGCCTTTCTCTGAATTATCAGCCCATACAATTACCCAGAAGCCTTGGTGCCACTCCTTTAGTTTCAGGAAATACTTCTGCTCTTGTACTTTAGGCCTTTTGATTGTTAGTAACTTCAAAATGCAGCTGGATTGCTCTAATCTCTGAGAAAGGCTCAGCTTCACATTTAGTATGGGGTGCTTCCCGGCTTTAGGCAATGCTTGTTTACTTCAGTCATTTAGATTCTTTCGAATGAAAGGTATACAAAGTATAAGGTTCAGTCTTTCAGGAGAAACAACAATTAGGCTCCCGCAACCACTCTTTGATGTAGTTTTCAAGCTGTGAAAGTGATTGCTTTCCTGTGATGGTATTCCGGCGACAGAAACACGCAGCGACCTGCAAAGCATGCAGTAACCATTGATTAAGGTGTACTGATAGACGAGAGGACTGGGGCCACACTGGAGCAGACTCAACAGGCTGCTCGAATACCCACACCTCACTTCCCAAAAGCGCAGAGATAAGTACTCCACTCCTGCATCCATTAGCTTTGGACCGGGACCGCAAAAGCTCACCATAGAGCAGCTGTTTTAATTTTGTTTTCACATGCCACATGAATTGAAGCACGAGTACCATCACAGGAAAGCTCGCCAGAGCGCCAATCACATTCTCCGTTCTGATGAAGGCTGTCTTATTCACAGCCATCCGAGTTGGCTGAAAGGCCGAAACACAGTCCTGTTAACTTTTTATATTGCGCAGTGTTAATTGTACACACTGTGTACTACGTTTATGTTGTCTGAACCTACATTAATACAATTCCCCGTAAAGCAACAAAGAGCTGTACTGATGAGATGCTTTGTACTCTGAATGTATATTAATTGGTACTAGGACTATGGGCCTCATTCCGAGGTTGGCGGTAAGTATTGGTTTTTACCGGCATGGCGGAAAGAGCGAGTCCGATCTGGTACCACGCCGCTATTTACAGGCTATTCCGACCTCGCGGGCACAAGCTTTTCGCCATGCCGGTAAATCCCCTAGCGGCATACCGCTAAAGGGCCCGTTAAACCCCTTAGCGGCATGAAGCGAGACGTTCTTTACAACACCGCTATCGAAGCTTCACCGTCCGTAATTAGCGGTGACCATAATTTCCGGATACCGTAAATTACGGTCACCGCTAATTAACGGATACGGAAATTACGTCATAGCACAGGAACGGGAAGGAGCGCGGCGGCCATCTTTAAAAACACAATCCATTGCCATCCTCTTCATACAGGACCCGGAGGCATATTTGGATCGGAAAAATAGCCATTAGAGACCAGCATCATGCCGAAAGCACTGAAAAAGGATGCCGCCCGCATATAGAAGGAGCGCTTTACACAGGACGAGCTCCAGGTACTGGTGGACACTCTGCACGAACATACAGAGATAGTATTCAGCAGTGACATGCGTAGGCCCACCGTCGTCAGGAAGAAGGAGATCTGGGACTTGGTTGCACAGAGGGTGAGCGCCGTAGGAAACACCCTCGCACCACGAAGGACTGCAGGAAACGGTGGGATGACCTCCGTCTCAGGGTGCGGGCCATCCTATCGGCCAACCGAAGTCAGGCCCTGGAGACAGGAGGAGGCCCAGCTTCTCCCATCAAAATGATGCCCTGGGAGCAAATGTGTGCGGACATGATGGGCACAGAAGCCATAGAAGGGGTTGGCGAAATGGAGTGCGGTGCCCCGTCATCCGCTGATGGAGGTGAGTGTCATGAGTCAAGACAGTAAATGCATTCCTAATGTAAGGCACCGCCAAGGGCTGGGCAAGCTGTCACATCATGTATGGGAAACCCCCCCCAATGAAATCATGTCGTAACAAGTGGGAACCAGGCTGATGTCAGGTGCAATGCTGCAACCCATATTGGCCATACCACACAAAGAGGCTGTCAATGTGAGTCACCACAGTACTCCGCCAACATGAGTGACCCAGACATCTGCATGCATTTTCCATCCAAGCCCAGATCAATGTCCCACTCACCACCCAAATGTCAACAAAACGTTGCAATCCCATTGTTATACCATAGGCTTGAAGAAATGCTGACCCCCAAATCATTGCTCATGCTGTCTCTCTCTTCCCCCCCACAGGCAGCGGGCATGAAAGTGAGGACCAGGAAGCCACCCAGGCCAGTACCTCCAGGGGCAGAGCCAGGGGACACCGTATACCTGCAAGCAGGAAGAAAACACATGCAACACCACCTGCTCCAGCAACCCCCATGGAGGGTGCACAACCCCCACCCGCACCCCTACCCATGCCTGCAGTGCCGCCGGACACATACCCCACGGTGCACTCTGAGGAGTCCAGTGTGGCAGGGGAGAATGCTGCCATGTGCCTCCTCGATGTGCCAGATAGCCCAACATCAATTTCCGTGGCCAACGTGGAGGACCCCAATGACATTGGACATAGCCCAGACACTCCATCATACAGCCAGGTGGCACACTGCGACTCCGGTAGAGTGACACCCCAGGGCTCACAGGCCAAGGAGTACCACCTGCCTGTCCTGGATCCACTTCCCCTGCAGAAAGTCCCGAAAGGGCTGAAGGCTCAATACCAAGCCTGCCAAGCACATCAGCCACACCGGCCATGGATGCAGTGCGCTCCCAGCACCTCACAAGCCTGATTGAGGAGTTCATCCTGGACAACCGCGAATCAAGGTTGGAGTGGCACAATGACCTTCAGGCTCTGGGCAAGGTGATCACTGTGAGCACAAACCGGCTCTGTGAGGTGCTGGGCCGGATCGCAGATGCCCTGGAGGCAGCACCCCCCAGACCACATCCCCAGTGGGAGTACCCACCCTCCCAAAGCTCCTCCATGCAGACCAGCCCTGTCCGTCGGTCACTGCGTACATTGCTACATTGCGCCGCCACGACATGGATCCCCCTGGCTCTGGGAGTGCACATTGACCATACTGCCACACACATGTGGCCTATGTTGCACTGATGGGACTATTGTGGGGTTGTTGTGGGGGGAGGTGAAGATGGGTGAGGGTGTGTGTGGGAGTTGGGGGGGAGGGGGGAGGGTGTGTGTGGGAGTTGGGGGGGAGGCGGAGGGGGGTGAGGGTGTGTGTGGGAATTGGGGGGGAGGGTGGTGAGGTTGTGTGTGGGAGTTGGGGGGAAGGGGGAGGGGGAGGAGATGAGGGTGGAGGTTTTGTTGTACACGTTTCTACATTATTATTCAATACACTGGTTGATCATCCCTAAAAAACAGAGTGGACATTGATCATTGTGCATGTGTCTTTTAATGTCGCACAGTGCATGGTGTACATGTATCCCCACACCCAGTGCCCAATGTCCTGTCATCCTCACACCCTCAGCTGACTTGTGAGTCAGAAATATTGTCCGATCCTGTCTCCTTGCTAACACAGAGTGTCTTCTGGTTAACACATATGCCCCATGCATTGATACACCTGACTTTTTTGACAATATCCTTGACATCCTTTTGGGATATGTGGGAGTTCCTGTTATCTGGGGGGGGGGCATGAACCTAATCCTGAACCTCGACTTGAATAGGTCGGGGGTAGCACTATGTACTCTGTCCAGAGCTGCTCGCCGCCTCCAGGCGCATATGCTCACTGCCGGTCTCGTGGACGCCTGGAGTGAACTTCACCCAATGTCGAAGGAGTTTACATTCTACTCCTCCGTCCATGACAGTCACTCCAGGATAGACCTCTTCCTTCTCTCCACAGGGCTCATGGGCAAAACACTGACCACACAGATCCTGCAGCGCACATTGTCAGATCACGCCCCGGTCACACTGGACATTGCACTACACCCGACTCCCCCTCAGCACTCCAACTGGCGATTTAAGTCTGAAGCGCTGCATGACATTGTCTTCAAGGCCGACATCCTCGCTGATATCACATTGTTCTTTGATAGTAATAAGCGACACGACACTACTGATGGGGTGAGATGGGAGGCCTTTAAGGTCTACATTAGGGGCATGTGCATCTCCATAGAGGCTGGTGTCCTAAAAGATATTAGGAATTCCCTGCGGCGCTCTGAATCCAAAATTGGGGAGTTGGAGCGTGATTATGCGATTAACCCCTCACCACCCAAACTTGCACAGATAAGAACTGAACTGGATATGTTCGAATCCTTTGCCCACAGTGAGATTAGATACCTGGCCCGCCCCGTTATGGCCCGGAAGTATGGTGAGGGAGAGAGACCGGGCCGCACCCTTGCCCGCTTGGCCCGGTCCGAGAGTGGTAGAGCTCAAATTGACAATGTCATAGACAAAGACGGGGTACGTCATTGGTCGGACGGACCTATTCTCCAGACCTTCGCAGACTTCTATGCAACCCTTTATGCCCAACAACCGGAGCACAGCCCGCAAGACCTGGACGACCTCCTAGATCGCATTCCAATGTCCCTCATATCCCCAGCCACTAGAGAACAATTAGATGCTCCCTTCACCCTGGACGAAATCACCGCTGCCATTTCGGCTCTGCCTAAAGGCAAGGCTCCCGGTCCGGAGGGCCTGACCGCCGAATTTTATCAGGAACACGTGGCCCTCCTGGCTCCATGCCTCCATGAGGTTTGGGCTGAATCGATGCGTCTCGCTACCCTCCCCCGGTCCTTACGCGAGGCTGTTATCACCGTGATACCCAAGCCGGGTAAGACACTAGACGAATGTGGGTCCTATAGACCTTTGTCACTCATTAACACTGACACTAAAATCTTTGCCAAAATTATCGCAAATAGGTTTCTTCCCATCATGAAATTCCTGATCCACCCTGATCAAAGTGGTTTTGTCCCGGGCCCGCTCCACCGCCTTAAACATTCGGCGGCTGTTTAATGTCATCTCGAGAATAGACCCCAAAGCCAACGCGGTGGCCGTGACGTTGGATGCCCAAAAGGCGTTTCACATGGTCTCGTGGCAGTATCTGTGGGCAGTGCTTGAGAGGATGGGGGTTGGCCCACACATGTTGTCCTGCATCAAACTTCTTTACACTTGCCCTGTGGCCAGGGTCCTGGTTAACTCTCACTTGTCGGCTCCCTTCCCCCTCCACCGAGGGACCCGACAGGGGTGCCCGTTTTCTCCCTTGCTGTTTGCGATGGCCATCGAGCCCATGGCGGATAGTGTGCGAAACAATCATGCGCGCAAAGGGATTCGCCTCCGTGATGCCCCCGAAATCATATCTCTGTACGCTGATGACGTACTTTTATACATTAGGGACGCCTCATTCCACCTCGACCCGATCATACGTGAAATTATCAAAATTGGCACATTCTCGGGTTTCACCATAAACTACTCTAAGTCAGAGATTTTACCCCTCACGCCCGCGACCCCTCAACCTACATGTGAATTTCCTCTTAAATGGGCGCCAGGGGGCATCAAATACCTGGGGGTTCACGTATCCCTGTCAAAATCCTCCTTATTGGCCGACAATTATGGGGCTGCCGCACAATATGTCGTGGACAGGGCGGAGAGATGGCGTAACCTCCCCCTCTCACTATCAGGGTGACTGTCCCTAATAAAAATGATCATTGTGCCAAAACTCCTCTACATCTTTAGCAACGTCCCACTATGGCCCGGGAAACAGTACTTTGCTGACCTCCATGCGGGATGTGCCCGTTTTCTATGGCATTCTGGTGCTGTGCGCAGGAAGTGGCAGCACATGACCCTCCCGTATGAGAGGGGCGGATTTAACGCACTTGATCTTGCCCAGTACTGGACTGCCGCTCAGGCCCAGCACGCTACATACTGGTACCATCACCAAGACCCCCCCCCGCATGTTAAGCTTGAAATCCTGGCAACTGAGGGGATGGATGTCATGTCGCTGATCCTGTTTCACTCGTACCGATCAGAGGCCCCTGCGGACCCTGTGGCCTCCACCATAAGAGCGTGGCGGCAGATTCTGAACCCCGGCTCTGGCTCTCCCCCGTATTACAAATGGCTTCCCCTCTGGTCTTTCCCTGGCCTCACCCCCACACAAGACAGGCTCCTCATGCGCCATTGGTTGGGTTTGGGATACAAATCACTCTCTGACCTGTTCCCTGACGGGACATTCATCACCCCAGATACGTGGAGGCCGGGGCACTCTAAGTCCTCTCTTGAGTTCCTACAATATTTTCAGCTTAGGGCGGCGGTCCGCGACATGTGGCCTTCATACCCGAAAGAACCCCCTGAGTCCCCTGAGGTTCGTTACATTTCCAATTCCGCTGGTGCTAGGGGCATTTTGTCCTCCCTTTATAAAATGTTGATGGCGAAGGCTGCAAACCCCCCCTTCGCTGCTAGGGATGCCTGGAGCAAAGATTTGGGATTGGATATCACTGATGAGATGTGGACCAAAATGTGTGTGCATACACGCAAGGTTTCCCTTAATTCCAGAGTCAGGTGTGTTCAATACAAGCTACTCAATCGCCTATACTACACTCCTCATGCTATTGAGAAATTTGCCCGGGATCAATCCCGCCCATGTCAACGATGCAGGTCTGGCAATGCGGACCACGCCCACATGTTCTGGTCTTGTGGGGCACTTACCTCTTTTTGGAATGCGGTGCTCGAGACCCTCTCCGAAATAGTGGGGTTCCGCGTGGACCCTGAACCTCTGTCCCTTTTGTTTGGGCTCTGGGAGGGCGCTGAGGCGAAACGGGAGGCTAAATTTTTGAATGTGGCGGCGGCTGTGGCCAAAAAATGCATTCTGCAATGCTGGAAACGCAGATCCCCCCCCTCCCTGGAAATGTGGCTGAAGGCTCTCACTTGGACGCAAACTAGCGAAGAAGACTATATTAACATGTTGCCCAGTAATGCCCGGCCCCAGAACATTTGGTCGGAGTTCTGCAGCTATTTGAACCGTAAAGTGGACCTGGAACTTTTGTCATCTCCCCCCTCTCCCGACCAGGGGGCATTGCGGGCCACATGAGAAATACTCCATGATGTTCGACCTCTGTTTGAAGCTATAAGGGACCCTCTAAGTGATTTGTGATGTTCATTCATGATTTAATTGTGAACTGTGTGTCCTGGTTTGACTGTAACTTGTGATATGCCAACCACTACTGCTTGCCAATAAAGAAAAGTTTAAAAAAAAAAAAAAAAAAAAAAGAAATATTGTCCGATCAATGATTGCCGCACGGAACGTCGCTCCTGTGCATCGGCACCGTGATGCTGTCCTGCCATTCCTTCCTCCTCCCCCTCATCTGGTGGTACCAGTTCCACGTCAGAGGGCAGTGGCACGTTCCGACGGATGCACATGTTGTGCAGCAATACACATGCCATGGTGATCTTGGACACCTTCTCGTGGCTGTAGATGAGTGCCCCACCCGACCGGCTGAGGCAACAAAATCGTGCCTTCAACAGGCCGAAGGTCTGCTCTATCACCACCCGTGTACGGGTAAGGGATCTATTGTAGTCCTCCTCGTGCCTGTTCTGTGGGTTGCGGACCGGGGTCATGAGCCACGGCTTCAAAGGGTAGCCAGCATCACCTGCATGAGAGTGTAATGAAGGTGTTTGTGCATTCATGGTGGAGAATTGTACTAGTCTTACATGGCCGCAGGTGATTACTGGCCATCCACACATGTCCCAGGATACAGTCACCCCATTACTGGCCCGGCTATGTGTCATGTGCAATGGAATGATGGAGGGGGTAGCTTCTCCCTGATGGGTCATGGTGTGCACTCACGTCTTGTTGCATGTGCATCGTATATGAATGCAGCAGTGTTGGACTGTATTCATTGATGTCTTGCGCGAGACTTGGTGAAAGGGGGTGTTGGCTGTAGTTGGTAGCATACTCGTCATTCTGCACGGATCCCTACCATGGTGACTTGCAGCAATCCTATGGGGGTGCAGGACCAGTGACACGCTGTAGGATCCCTGTTAGACTCACTTCTATGCACTCCCAGGGATGACTGTCCTGTGTGTTGAGATGCAGGAGTCAGAGACATGGTGCTATTGCACTGCATGGTGCAGGATGCCGCTACGGTGTGTAAGGTCCGCCGATGAGTGGTGCATGTGTTGTGGTATCTGGCCAGGTTTCCTGTTAGTCATGTAGTGTTAGGTGTCGGCTCAAATTCATCACTGTGTGGTTATGTGGTCATGTGCCGTGTCACTTGCCTTGGGGCACAGTGTGCTGTGAGGTGAACATCGTGCACTGGCGTGGACATTCCCACCCAGGTGGAGTATGCATCCCCCCCCTTTCCCACCCAGGTGGAGTATGCACCCCCCCTTTCCCACCCAGGTGGAGTATGCATCCCCCCCTTTCCCACCCAGGTGGAGTATGCATCCCCCCCCTTTCCCACCCAGGTGGAGTATGCAGACAACCTACTCACAGCCCCAATGCACTGCCATGGCCCATTCAGGTTACTCACCAAGCAGCCAGGCACGTCGTCCAGCATTTCGCTCCATGTAGCGTGGTAGTGTTGAGTTCCGCAGGACCAAGGAGTCATGAGTTGATCCGGGGTATCGGGCATTGCAATGTGTGATGGCTTTACTGGCATTACACACCATCTGGACGTTGATGGAGTGGTATTGCTTGCGGTTGCAATACAGCACCTCGATGGCATGCGGGACCACCAATTCAACGTGGGTGCAGTCGAGGGCACCTATGCAATTTGGCATGCCTGCCAGGGCATGGAAGGCAACTTTGGTGTCATATATCTCCTGGGGAGTCTGGGGTAGGGATATGTAGTCCCTTGTGTGGTTGAGGAGGGCATCCAGCACTTGGTTGAGTATCCGGGAAAATATGGGCTGTGAAATGCCATGCATGTGCCCCACTGTATGCTGGTAGGTGCCTGTGGCAAGGAAGTGGAGCACAGACACTACCTTCAGTAGAGGGGGGATGGCAGTGCTGATTTCTATGCGGCTCACTATATCGTCATGTATCAGGTCCACTATGGTGGTAATGGTGTCCCGGTCAAGCCGGTACAGGGTGTGGATCTGCTCTGGTGTGAGGTTGAAGGGGGTGGCTCTGATGCAGGGGATTGGGGGCTGCCGGCGTGGTAATGGTGGCTGCACCGGTAGGGCATGCTGGGCCTGTCTCACCCTCCTTCTCCTCCTGTGTATCCTCTGTGGTGGGGGCTGTGGTTGTTGTTGTTGCTGTTGTTGTAGTTGCTGCCTTGCAAGCAGGGCCTCCAGCACCAGGAATGCTGCTACAATTGGTATCATCTTGGTGTGGGAGGGGGTGTGGTGTGTGGGTGTGCTCCTTTTGTGCTGTGCCAGACTCCATTGCCTCCACCTGTGCTGATTGAGTGCACCTGTTCCTCTTGGAAACACTGCTCAGGGTTCTTTATACCTTCCCGGCGATGCCGGTATTTACTCCATGGCAGTAAGGTACTTTGCGGTCTTGTGGAGGCCGTTTTTTCCATGTCCGCTTTACTTGGGATCAGCTCCGGTTTACGCCATGCCGCTAATTTCGGCATGGCGTGTCGGGCGCGCGCCACTAAACCGCTATTTACGGCCTTGTACTTTACGGCGCCGTAAATAACGGCCTGGTGGGTCAGAATGGGCCGTAACGGGAAACGATGCCGGTAGTCCTTTACCGGCATCGTTTTTCCCTTACCACCCAACTCGGAATGACCCCCTATATGTTTTCACCATATGTTCTTTGTCTGGAATGTTTTTCGGTCACTCATCTGTGATAATCACCAATTTGTATTCAATGTAACATATTTTTTATGTTTTAATAATCATTAAATTCTTGGGTCTTTTGTATTTCCAGGTCACCCCGATCATTTAAATTCTGTACCACCTGGAGAGATCAGGGAATAGCCAGGTGCCCTATTTTTTGCTTATATTCAGCATCAGGTTTTCTGTAATTGTCTTTGTATTTATTTTATTTATTTTATTAATTTGTAAAGTGCTCTAACAGCCCTTGGGCATCGAGGCGCTGTTGCAGGAGAGTGTCTTAGTTGCAGGAAAATTTCTTTGCTCTGGGTTACAGTGAGCAGCACAGTATAGTTAGACATCGGTGGTTAGAGATGAAATATCATAAATATACAGTAGGTGCTACCCAAAGAGTGGCAGCTTTATACAAACAGCTAGAATTCACATCGTTCCTTTTATTTAATTAAGGACATGCAGCCACTCTTTCAACAAGTATAGTCTTCGGTTATGGGAACAATGGGTTTCACAGTGTTTAGCTTCCTACGTGTGCAAGAAGCCTTTAACTTCATACGCAATTGTTTCATTGTTCAAGATATTCTGAATACAGCGGTCAACTTTTACTCAGTGAAAGTCTTATGCGAGCTGGCTACTGTTACCGGCAAGGCTCGTAAAATGCTTTAGAACGCTGTGCTTCATTCACCGGCTTCTGAAGAGTTTTCTCTGCGGGTCGCACTGTTTAGCCGACTTCAACTACAACTTCTACAGTTTCTGGCTCACTTGAGACACCCACCCTTCTCCTGAGCAGGTGTCTCCGGTCTGGCCACATGCCTTCGGAAGTCACCTCTGCTTCCAAGACCCTCGACTTGACAAGTGCTTCTTGCCTCAGGATTCAACATGCCAGAAGCTTGGCAAACGGGCTCACATTCAGAAACATGTTCCTCCAACACGTCTTCCGCTGCACTTCAGAGTTTGGAAGGACAGGACTCTCTCAGAATATTGTTCCGGTGTCCCTCTTGTTCTCCCACTTCTGCTTGGTTTACCAGGCTTGTGTCTTCCTTCTGCTTCCACTACCGCAGCCTGCACTCCACCCAACGTTCCAGCTCCTTCCACTGCTTCATCCTTTCTCTCCCTGAGGGGGCCTTATAAGCCTCCCAGGTTCTATGATAATTTGCAGGTGTGGACTAGTACACTCAATTGCCTGACTACTGCAATGGCTACTAGACTTAATTGCCCGACTACATCTGTGTGCCTCTTCAGCCTTCTTCCTCGACTCATTACCTTTAGGGACTTGTAGTTTCTCTTAACAAAGTTCATTTTTTCAACTTATGAATGACTTGCAAGGGTAAATTTAATTCCCTTACAGTTCTTAAGAGGGGGACTATAGGAAGTAGCTGTTACAGAGGAAGATGGTTTATTGAAGACGCCATTTCATTATGCCTGAACGTGTTTATTTTGGGATACCCAAAAAGATCTTTCCTTTAGTGAAGTTTGGTCAGACTCTACAAACATAGGGTTCACAACCCTAGATTTAATATAGGGTTTAGAGACATTAAAATGGCAATAGGGGGAGGGATGGATAGGGGGGAAGGGGTGTAGCCGGGATGAAACGGTATTACAGAGCCTCCCGCTGCCGCCCTGCATTATACTGGCTAAATCCTTACCAACAGTGATGCTGTTTGATTAAATTGTTAGATCCATGCATGGGAAGCTGTGAGGCACCTGTGGGCACCTCTGTACAGGAACATAAACCAAGCTGTGCAGAGAAAATTGCTGGCACAGAACAGGCGTGAATGACACCAGCAGCGCCGCAAGATGGCCGCCATAATTCACTGAGCCAGCGACGGCCCCTGGAGGGCAGATCAAGGAGGCCCGGGGCACTGCAGATCGACTGAAGAGGGAAAGGAAGTCCTGACCTGCCTCACTATTGGAACGAGGCAGGGTGGAGCAGGGACCACCGCCAGCACAGATGGTGGCGGGTGTGGATTGCAGCCGCTCCAGGGATCAGAGTGTGGGAGAAAACATCCCTGCTGGCCCAGAAAGAGGCAGGAGGAGGCCAGCCGACCCGGGCTACTTTGCGGTGGGGAAGAGGCTGTGGTCACGCTCACAGCCGGCATTGAGAAAGGGAGTTGGAGCTTGCTGGGGGTTGGAGCGCCCCCAGACCGCAGCAGTGAAAATGGCTGCAGACCAGCAAAGACCAGTGGCTGTATGCAAAGCCTGATTAGGAAGCCACACTGGGACAGCAACTGAGCCGAGATATCCTCAGCACTCCGTGGTCAAGTGCATGCAGAGGGCCATCCATCGGCCCTACAATAAGTTGACAGCAATTAGGCGGTGGAGGGACAGCCTGTGAAGTGAGCAATGTTGCATACTTGGATAGGAACCTAAGGGAAGGCATTAAATCCCCCCAGCTGCAGATTCGCGTGGTGGAGAACAACACACAACGCCAGAGGGAGGCACAGAGGACAGGTGAGAAGAAGGGGAAGGGAGCACCAAGCAGGAGGGAGGTGAGTAGCTGCACTGCACAGCGCAGAGTGAAGCCTCTGGAGACAGTGGGCTGAGGAGTGGGAGCAGAGTGGACTGGATATCCCGGAGAGCAAACGCTACAGGGGAGGGCTTCTTTTCCCCCTGTGGGGGGCGGTGGGACTGAGGTTTGAGGCAGGAGGCCCGCGGGGAGGCTCTTTATTATTGGAGAGGGGCCAGGAGGCATGCCGGGCTGGTAATTAGCCCAAATAAAGGGAGTATCAAGAAGCAGAGGATGCAAGGGGCCCCTAGGTGATGCTGCAGAAAAGAGTAGTGCAGACTCATGTGAAGAGACAAGAGAGTGGGGAGCCTTGAAACGGGTGCATTGCGCGGCTTCAACCTTCCTGGGAGAGCGGCACTGAGACTGGAGCTGGAGCCCGTCCACCATGGTGAAAGGCCAGCAGAAAATAGACAAGTACACAGACTCAAAACATAAGAACCCGAGGTCAGAGTCGGAGCAGCAGGAGATTGGAGGGGCACAGAAAGAGAACTTGGGGTTTGGGGGGTCACCCTGGACGCACTGATGGATGCAATACAGGCCACCAGGTCTTCGCTGGAAGGAAGCAGATGTGTCAAAGGATGATGTTCACGGGAGGGTCAGGCGACTGCTATTGCATTTAGCAAAGTTCGTGATGGTAATGCTTGTAGGTGTGCCAATAGTTTATGGCATTGTTTAGGTGGACCTCTTATGCATACCTGGGACAACAGCAGAAGGGTAATGTATGGGGCGGTAGTTCAACTCTTACCCTTGGATGGAGACAGGATAGAAGGAAGCACCCGCGCACCAATGCACGAACAGGCACAGAACAGGGCCTTTTCGTCTCAGGCCTTCCCGTGAGAGGGCCGGCTTCCGCCTGCCAGCGGGAGTTCTGGGTAAATAAGGAACGTTGCCTGGCAATGTGTAGACAGCCTCGTTTCCATATGATGTGTGACGGCGGCCATGATAGGAGCAGGCATGAAGTGGACACGGTCCTCGAGCGGGGTGCAATACTGCATATATATTCGTAGATAATGCGTTGCTAAACAACTGCTCACCTCTCTGAATGCAGTGCAGGAGGGTTTAGATCAATCTTATACAATACTCATAGATCCTGTCGTTGCTTGCCTTGTAAGTGGGCTAAGCACTGTCATTACCTGTATCAGCAATTGTGGGTAAGGAGCTTGCCGACTTTCTTTTTAATCATAAGGAGCTTCTAAGTGCTTACCCCACATCCCTTTTCATATATTTGTATTGTTTTCACGCTCTACTTGCACATACTGGGTTTTAGTGTACATGTGTCTTGGTTCGTGTGTGCATGTTGTTTGACTCACTGTGTGATCTTGTGCACATTTCCCTTGCCATATTCACTGCCTTTGTCCTCTCCTGACAGTTGCTCAGAGTACTAGGGGCCTACGGTTTTGGAGCCAATATTTGTCAATGCTTGAGTCTACTCTACAAGAGGCCGGTTGCGGCGGTGAAGACAAATGACTGGGTGTCACGGCAGTGGACGTTGGCAGGGGCACACGGCAGGGGTGCCCGGCATTACCAATCCTATTCTCTATGGCACTAGAACCGTTGGTGAGGTTTCTGAGACAGGAGATGTCCGACGCAGGGATCCTAGTGGGAGGGGTAAGACATGTGGTTTTGTTATATGCAGATGATCTACTGTTGTTTGTGGGGAACCTGCAGGATAACGTGCCAATGCCGCTTGAGGTGTTGGGAAACTTATGGAAGCTGTCTGGATTCAGGATCAATAACGATAAATCCCTACTATTCCCATTAGCTGGAATGAGAACCTGGCTCACCTGCCAGATTGGGGGATACGATGGGAGGGGTAGTCCTTTCGGTATTTGGGGATTCAAGTCTTCCATAACATAGAAGACACCTTTGGGTATAATACAGGGAGGGCGTGTCAGGGATAGGAGATTCCATCCATTGGAAGAAGCTGCCGTTGTCACTGATGGGGAGGGTGGCTCAACTACAGGCAGTGTGGAGTGGGGGAATCCCAGTGGGGAGTCACTGTAGGGATTGGTGGGGACCCTTCCAGTGCCTTCGGCAGGGTGTGAAACTGTTGTGGTGCGCGATCGGTGTAAAGGGACGACGAATGTGTTTCAGACGGTACGAGGGGTGTGGAAGAAGCACCTCAGGAGGATGCATGTTGCAGGGTTGTATAGTGTAGATCTGCCATGGAGCACTGACCTAAAGCTGCAGCAAATAATTGGGAGAGTAGAGTTTGGACGGTTATGGGAGAAAGGGTGTCGAGTAGTGGGGGATCTATTTGAGGAAGGGAAACTGATGATGTTTGCGGACTGGAGCACGCGGTATAGGATCTAAAAGGGACATTTTTTAACATATGGGGTGATGGTATGAAGACTGTCGACGTTATGGAAAGAGATACCAGAGGAAGCAGGCATAAGCCCACTGATTCAGGTGATTCTAGATCAGGCCGGAGGAAGGGCCAGAATCTCCTGCATCTACCAGGCAGCAAGGATCGAGGTCCCCTGAAAGAATTGGTGGTGAAAAGTAAATGCGAAAAGGATGGGGGTTGTCAGATATCTGAAAAGGAGTGGACGGAAATGTGGGAACAGGTTCGTAAGGTCTCGAGAAACGCTAGAATGCAACTTGTACAGTTCAATATGCTGCACAGAGTGTATGTAACTCCGGCTTAGCTTCATATGATCATATGATCTCGGGGTTTGTGGTTGTCCCACGCTACTGGGGAGTGGTCGTCTCAATCATCAATGAATTAGTGAACTCCAATCTGGAATGTGACCCAAGGATGTGTTTGTGGGGCATGCTGTCAGGGGGAAGCAACACAAACCGCGGAATCGGCTGGCACGGTTCCTATTGAGATTTGCTGTTGCCTGGAAGAGGCCCCAGGGGCCATCTGTGGAGCAGTGAGGGTAGATGTTCGCAGGTGGGGGTTGCGGAATTGGAGATATTACAGGCAAACAGCGACCCGGGGGAGGGAATAACGGTGGACTTAAGCCAAATGCTAAATGAGCTCTTTTCTTCGACAGAATTGAAGCTCCCGTGAGGAGAGGGAGTGGGAAGGGGGAGGCGTTATGCAAGGTAGAGGGGAGGAGCAGCTGCATAGGTGGGAGGGGAGTTGTTTTATCATGCACAAATGCTAGTAAACAAATTGTGAAATGAGGGAACGGGGATGGGGAGGAAAGAGGAGGAGGTAGGAGTGTTAGGGTGAAGAGATTGTTATTGTTTGTTAAATATACAAATGCCAATTAAAATGTGTTTTAAAAAAAGAATGGCAATGGGCTATTACCTCTTTATGTACATTGGGGAGTCTTCCTGTGAAGGGGAAAAAAAACTGTTTCATCCCACAGAATCTCCTCACCAGGTGATCCTCCCGCAATACACCACCCCCAGGGTTGGGATCAGGAAGCGTCTGCCTTCCCATGGCGACCTCAGAGGAGACCTTAGTCAGGGTTTTAGTGAGGGATTCTTCACACTGGGCAGTATGTACCACAGAGGAAACTGACCAGAACTTGCATCTCGCTATCGAAATCCAAGGTCCCCAGGTGAAAGCGCTCCTAGACTAAGGGAGCAAGAAAAGTGCAGCCTAGGCTGACCTGATTGCCTTAGAAAATCTGCATCCGGCAAGTTTGACAAAATCCAATGTATACACAGGTACATTGATCTATAACCCCAAGCAACCCTTACATTACAGACAACAAGATCAAGATCAAGATGAGAATCATGCCTGGTTTACTTGAAGTTCTACTGGGCACATATTGTCCCTTATTTGACCAATACCCCCAAGAGGTTCAAGGGTCAAAAGAGCCTGTTTATGTGTGGGGCGAGCAGTCAGCCAGCAACCACGGACAAAGGAAAGAATCAAAGAAAATTATACAGGAGTTTGACAAGGCCGACACCTGTCAAGCGTGGATAGGAGACCCCCTCAACTGACTAGAGCGGGAAGAAATCCAGAGCTGGTTCTTGCTTTGAGGTAATCAGTGGATGTTGATACAGTCCCAATTCCTTATGTTAGCATAATGTGTTGTATTACACCTTTGCTTCATTCCATACCTCAGGTGCAAAGTGCTCACAGTAACTTTTTCTTTCAGAGACAGCACAATCCAGAGGACATGATCAACTCAGGTCGATGACAGCCACCCTCTAAGTGTCAGTATTAGCGGAAGCCCACACCAGTACGAAGAGACCCAACAGTAAGGGAGTGAAAAGGCTGAGCAGCAGCTATGTGGTGGGTAATGAAGCTGGATAATGCTCTCTAGTGCTGGCAGCAATGAGCTTCAGCCAGCACTTTACTCTCTAGACCACCCGGTACATTTAAACAGGCCCAGGATCCTCAAGTGGGCAATACTCACCAGCGGAGAACTCTGAGCCACACCCCTAACAAGGACAATGACGCAGAACGCCTAGGGCCACTATCAGCATCACGGTAAGTTCACGCAGAGAAGGTGGGTGGAACATAGCACCCTAATTAATATTTTCCCACCCAGGAACATCTCGTAGACGTAGAAAGCACAATTAGCCATGGCCAGGGGAACAATGGTAAGTGGAGGGGAAGCAGAAAAGGTACAGAGGGTAACATGATGTGGTGGATTATTCGGGTGAGGTCAGAGGAGCAAGTAGTGGACGTCCAAGAGACCAGAAGGAGGGAGGAAGGAGCAGCAAAATGTGGAGGTAATTTCGGGAGAAGGTGAGGGATTGGCTAATGAGAGGGGCGCTGCAGTGTGAGGGTGTGTGAAATGTATGGTACTGGGCAAAATGAGGGTGGCTGTTGGAAAGAGTAGTAGTGTGGAGGAGGGAGTAGTAGGATGCTGGAGGGGCATGGGAATAGTAGTGTGGAAGAAGGAGTAGTAGTGTGGAGGAGGGAGAAGTAGGATGCTGGAGGCGCGTGGGAATAGTAGTGTGGAAGAAGGAGTAGTAGTGTGGAGGAGGGAGTAGTAGGATGCTGGAGGGGAATGGGAATAGTAGTGTGGAAGAAGGAGTAGTAGTGTGGAGGAGGGAGAAGTAGGATGCTGGAGGGGCATGGGAATAGTAGTGTGGAAGAAGGCGTAGTAGTGTGGAGGAGGGAGACGTAGGATGCTGGAGGGGCGTGGGAATAGTAGTGTGGAAGAAGGAGTAGTAGTGTGGAGGAGGGAGAAGTAGGATGCTGGAGGCGCGTGGGAATAGTAGTGTGGAAGAAGGACTAGTAGTGTGGAGGAGGAAGAAGTAGGATGCTGGAGGGGCATGGGAATAGTAGTGTGGAAGAAGGAGTAGTAGTGTGGAGGAGGGAGAAGTAGGATGCTGGAGGGGCGTGGGAATAGTAGTGTGGAAGAAGGAGTAGTAGTGTGGAGGAGGGAGAAGTAGGATGCTGGAGGGGCGTGGGAATAGTAGTGTGGAAGAAGGAGTAGTAGTGGGGTGAAGGAAGCAGTAACCTCAAAGGGTGGAAGCAAGGCCTTGAAGGAGTGAGAGACATCAGAGGAACAGAAGATTGGAGTGAGAGGGGAAGATAGTGGGTAGAGTCTAGAAAGGAAGAGAGAGAGGTGAGCGTGAGCGTGGTAGAACAATGACTGAATCCAACAGGGTGTCTGTAAGGCACAATTCCCCAAACGCCAGTACAATAACAGCTGGATAGAGTAGGGAAAGTTAGGAATTCCCTGAGGGAGATTAGTCAGAAAAGGCGCACTGCCTTCAGGCTTTTAAAACCATTCGAAGGCAGAACTAGACAGTAGGGGTCAATCTTCTGGATCTACTAACCTGGGGGTCAGGGATGCCTGGGTTTGGGAGGAGGTGCAAACCAGAGAAGGACGGCCTTAGGGCGCCCCAGAAGCTCAATATAAACCCTTTACCTAGCTCTGAGACTGTGAGTGAGTCCTGTGCCACCTTTGACACATAGAAGCTGTTTATCACAAAGCAAATAAGGCACACAAGTGTCCAAGTCTGAGAGATAGTGAAGTTTTTTTTCACAAAGCCTACGAAGAGCACAATTGTTGCAAGACTGTAAACTATTCAAGCATCTAATGGAGTTTCGAAGGCTAACATAAGTGGTGCATGCAGAATACAATACAGATGAAAGACATGTGGTTCTAATCAAAGGCAAGTATCTTGTGGGTTACAAAGATAATTCAAGTGGGAACAACCCCAGAGAAATCTGGAACAGAAGGATTTCTGAGACACCGACCAATGAACAAAGAAACGGCCTGCTAACCGAGGCAATCTGTACGAGATAGAGACTACCATATAGACTGAAAAAGGAGCTAGATATTGAGTCATGAGACCGGGAAAGGCAATCTGTACAACACACAGAGTACCGTATAGAATGAAAAAGGAGATTGATATTAAATCATGAGACCTGGAGAGGCAATATTTACAATACAGAAAATACCATAGAGACCAAAAAAGAAACTAAATATTGAGCTATGAGATCAGTGGTGGCAATATGTACAGCACAGAGAGTACCATAGTACTCTCCTACTCTCCTGTCGTAATGCCATCTCAGCATAGCTTGCCTCTTTTGGATGGTTACCTTTTCATTCCCAACTTAAATTTCATTTACTCTGTCTAGTTTTTAAATCTCTTTATGGGCTAGCTCCAGACTATCTTGCTGTTCTGCTGTCCTTTTATACTCCTTCTCGCTCTCTTTGCTTCTCCTGTCTTTTTAAGTTGACTGTCCCCCATCCACCCTGTGCTCAGTCTCGCTTTCGTTCTTTTCAGCTTCTTTCTCCTCTCCATTGGAACATTCTTACTTTATCTCTCTTCGATCCATCACGGTCTATTCCCTCTTTTGGGTCTCTTTGAAAACCCACCTACTTCACTGTCCATGATTTTTTGCTCTCTGGTGTGATATTTGAATTACTTTATATTTTGTTATTTTTGTACCGTTGTTTTTACCTTTGTACAACGCTTTGGACAAAAGCGCTATATAAGAGTCAATAAAATACAAAAACCATAGAGACTGAAAAAAGAAGCTAAATGTTGAGCTATGAGATCAGCGGTGGCAATCTGTACAGCACACAGAGTACATAGAGACTGAAAAGGAGCTAAATGTTGAGCTATGAGATCAGTGGTGGCAATCTGTACAGCACACAGAGTACATAGAGACTGAAAAAGAACTAAATGTTGAGCTATGAGATCAGTGGTGGCAATCTGTACAGCACACAGAGTACATAGAGACTGAAAAGGAGCTAAATGTTGAGCTATGAGATCAGTGGTGGCAATCTGTACAGCACACAGAGTACATAGAGACTGAAAAGGAGCTAAATGTTGAGCTATGAGATCAGTGGTGGCAATCTGTACAGCACACAGAGTACATAGAGACTGACAAGGAGCTAAATGTTGAGCTATGAGATCAGTGGTGGCAATCTGTACAGCACACAGAGTACATAGAGACTGAAAAGGAGCTAAATGTTGAGCTATGAGATCAGTGGTGGCAATCTGTACAGCACAGAGAGTACCATAGAGACTGAAGAGGAGCTAAATGTTGAGCTTCGAGACCGGGTAAGGCAATCTGTACAGCACAGAGAGTATCATACAGGTGAAAAAGGAGCCAATATTTAACTTTGAGACTGGGAGAGGCAAGCAAGCTGCGTGGATTCCATGGGAAGAGGCTTTGCAGTCCTGCACACCAAGATAACATTGGGCTTCATTATAAGTGGGGTGGAGCAGTAAAAATGTAGCAATAGTATCGTTACCGCTGCCCTACTGCGCCACCCAACTGCAAGTTTGGGGATGCGGTGGAGGAAAAATCTCCAGCAAGAAGCTGGAGGTTATTACACCACCGTACCACCCCAAAATAAGTAAATTCAGCGGTATTACCTCAGGTCGAATTACTGCCGGCCAGAATACAGCCAAAACCCCCTTGGGTTGCTATAGAATCTGTTAGGGAGGATTCTCTCTTTAGGCTGAATTTCCTAACCTAGTGAGTACCCCAGCAGCTTTGCTGGATTTCTGTAGTTTGTTTTTTTTCCTCCTGCCAAGAGTGAGACTCTTTTTCCTCCCACTCTTGGACATGATTAATGGTATTCCTTTGACTGTTAATGTGTTTTATGGGCTCTGGGGTCCTTTACTCCATAGGGTCTCATGTGTTTTTCCTATGTGTGTTACACAGCACCCTCCGTGCAGTAACACCGGGGTGTCATAGTGACACCCCACCATAGACTCCATACCCTGGGACTGACTACTGTCTCCCAGGGCATGTAAAGTCACCATTGGCTTTACTAGTCCCAAATTATTAACAGAAACCAGTACAAACCATCATATTGTGGACGTACTGGTCGGGGCAATTCGATTGCCCCGGGGTCTGTTAGTCGAGGGGGCACGTCTCCGTCCCCCCCGATCGAGTTTTGGCTGGTGGCAGTGGATACTACTTTTTATATTCGCCCGCAAATATTTTCCTATGGGATTTTCCCATTGTTCGAGGCTACCAACTTTAATTATTTAATTCTTATAGCCTCGAACATACCGCCGGTTTATTTAATTAATATTAATTCTCCGGTTGGTATTTTTTGCCAAGACTCGATTCTAAAATGGCGTTTGTGTTCTCTTCTGTGACTCCAACCCAAGTCAAGCCCTTTGTTCCACTTTTTTGGCGGGCTTCTCCACAGAAGCCTCCAAAAGTGGTGCCACTCTGTCTGGGTACCACAGGTGGTGTGGGAATGGGTTTAGGCACCCTGGACCGAGTTACCTTGGTAACTCAGGTCGCACTCTTGTGTGATTGGCCCAAGTGGTGAGCCGGCCGGCTCACCACTTAGCATGTTTGAGTGACAGCTAGGCTGAGTGAATGGGGGTTTTCTGCATAAAAGCAGGGCTTTGAGGACTGGAACTTCAGAAGTCGCCACAGGACCTGAGAATCCGATGAGGGAGAAGCTGAGCCGACCTACCACGACGACACCACCGGTGGAGCCCTGCAGAACCGACTCACCACTTCCCGACGACAGAGAAGATCTCCCGGCTGGAGAGGCTTCTTCCCCTGACTGGTGGGCACAACCAGTTTTCCTTTCTTTCTTCGCACCCCAGCCCGGTTTGTGGTCGAACTGCCCGTGCCAAGCACCCCGGCGGCGGGATAGCCACTCACCACTGAACCGCGAATTACCGGACCGCTCCTTGTACCTGAGAAACTCTGCGGCTGGTTTCTTCCCTGGCAGTGCACGGACTCCTGTCTTCCTCCACGACGAGATCTTCTCTTCCCCTGGATGAAGCACTGACTTACAACCTCTGCCAGGAACAACTGCCCCCGCTGGAGCGTTCTCACCACTTTAAGGTACCGTGTCCGCCAGGCCTCCCTTTCTAAAGATTGCTACGAGGTAATAATAACCCCTTAACCTTCTGGACTGGGCGGGCCGCCTTGACCCTCTAACTGGTCCCTTTCTTTGGTGCAGCTCCTTTTTGAGCCTTTACAAGACTCTTGTGCAATGCAACCGTGTGACCTTGGACACATTTCGGTTGATCCTCTTAAAGCGGTTCCGGCCTACTGACTCTGAATTCACGGTGTTACTTTGCCTTCCTCTCTTGTGTGTTCGTGAAAAAGTGTTGGGATCTGTTTCAGTTTATTCTCTGTTTTTCTCTCCCTTTTTAAAATGAGTTATTAGAGTGCCATCTACGTTAAGTGCTCACCGCTGTCTGAAAATAAGTGGGGCTTAAGACTTGTCTAATATTCTTTTAAGGGAGTGTATATCTTTTAGTGACCATGTTTTTGAATTGCTTACTATTAGTGCCTGTGTGTTTTTCTAGATGTGGTTTTAAATAAATAATTATATCTCTTTTACACCAAGCCTGGTCAGCGTTTACTTGTTCTACTGTGTTCTCTTGACTTATTGTGAATACTCTGTATACTGCCTAACTCTTCTTGAGGGAAGTCTGACTGCTCAGCCACAGCTACCAAGTGAATCTGTGTGGTACAGACTGCTACCAAGTGGGTTTACTGCCAAACACCTGTAGTCTTAAATCTTTTGCAGTGGTCCCAGAGGGAACCGCACAGGTTTCTGCCTAACAGAATCCAATTAATGGGGACTGACACCACCTACCATCACTTGTAATCGGGCGGTAATACCGCCGGACCACGTGGCAGTAAAGGTAATAGAGTTTGGTGGCATCCCGGCGGATTTACAACTGAGATACCACCAAACGTATAAAGAGGCCTAATCTTTTATAAACATTCTTAACTTTTACTTTTGAGTCCACTTTTTCTTTAAGATTTGGCGAGGATAGTAAGTAAGCCACGCCAATCAACCCTCAGTAATATCCCAGGCCCAGGTAAGTCTTCCCTTCAATCCCTTCGTGCTCGTTTCTGACATGTGTGGCAATGATTTGAGGTCCATTTCCTACTGGACCTTCCTTCTGAATAGTACGACGCAGTACTGTGGTGATTTGGCCACTCTAAACCCATATTTACTAGTGTGCTTCCTTTCTGGAACTATTTCGGGCTTTTGGCAGCCAGTGTGCTTCTTTATTCAAAAGACTATGCTTGCCAGAAGGCCTTGCCCACACTCTACTCTAGCAGGACAATGTTGGGTGAGGATAAGGAACACCTGTGGCTGGCAGGGGCTAGCACGCATCACACCTGAATCATATGAGCATTAGCCAGCTTTAAAAGTCTCAGTTTGCTTCAGTCCAGCGCTGATCATTGCTGCAATGTTCCTGTTTGCGGCCAGGCCCTGGCTGCTAGTTCTTTATTCTTAGTTTCTAGTTCCTAGCTACTTGTTTCTTGTTCCCTGGATTTCGAATTTAGTGTGCTTTAAGTATTTCGTGCTTTGTGGTTTCCCTTTCTGGCGTCCTGTGCTTTGCAATCAGCATTTGCCAACGTGTTCCTATTCCTGTGCAGCACAGTTCGATAGTGTAGTGTAACTTTGAGAGAATTCTGATGTGTGTACCATTTTCCTTTCCTTCCCTGGGGGTGGGGAGGTGTGGGGGTTTTTGGCTTGTAATTTAGTTTTTCTCTGCTCATGTTCCTAGACTTCCTCTTTGAGTCTGCTCCTGGTTTTCCATTGCACTGCTTCTCTCTTTGTCCCCTGCTGGTTGCTATTGTGTCCACATGCTGTGTGAATGCATATATTTTCCTCACTATCCTGTAAGGTAATAGAGTTTGGTGGCATCCCAGCGGATTTACAACTGAGATACCACCAAACGTATAAAGAGGCCTAATCTTTTATAAACATTGTCCCTACGTGTCCCTTGTCAGGAGTTGTACGTATTACGTTATCCTCCCTTTTCTGGGTCTCTGATCATCAGGGAGGTGGTGTTTCTGGTCCGCGTGAGTATTTTCTTTAAAATACTTAACATAAAGTACTAATACCAACATATACTTTATATAATACAATCAGAAGTGTCAGCCCACAGAACCTACCTTTCTTGTCTTCTATTTGGGCTTACCTCTGACCGAACCTGTAACAGCAATTATGGTTGAGGAGCTTGCTGACTTTCCTTGTAATCATAATCAGCTTTTAAGTGCTTACCCCACATCCCTTATTGTATATATGTATCATGTTCAACGTGCACATCCTGGGTGTAAGTGTGCACGTATCCTGCATGTTGGTTGATACATATTTACTCACTGTGTGATCTTGTGCACAATTCCCTAGCCATCTCCCCAGCCCTTTCTCTCTTTGTGACAGAACAGCCAGCTCACTCACTATTCCTGCGCTACGATTAAGTATTCTTACCATTCCAATAGCTAATGTTCACTTTTGTACTTTGATTTGCACTTTTGAAAATGGCAAGTTTAAGAAAGAAAATAACTGTTGCCTCTAACAATCTTGTACTGAAAGTATCCCCAACATCAGCCTGTGAGAGTGAAGCCACTAGTTCTGATACAAATGAATTTCTTGCCCTGAATGGGTATGGACGTGCAGATCGTTTTTCCCACTGTGACATCCTACACTGCCAGATCCTAGCTCTGTCTGTTGTTCTGATCCTGGTTCTATGTCTTTGTGAACGTTAACAGCAGAAAACAACACATTGTTAGGTCTACTAAACAAGATTACCTCTGAACCCAACATTTCAAGTCACACCACTCCTCAGATCGAACAGTTTAATGAAATACACACACAGAATGGTGGGGGGGGGATTTAAATGCACACTGTTTTCTACCCTCAGACTGTAGCTAGCCTTCCCCTCAGTAGAAGAGCAACTTTAGACTATAATGTCAAGAAGTCTGCTGGTAATAGTTTGTTTAAGGGAACCTCTGACTGGGTAGGTAAAAGAAAGAAATGACCACAGAACCTGCAAGCAGTCAGCAGCAATTTGCCACCATCAGGGAACATCCAGATTGCTAGTGCAGGACCCAGCTCTGACGCCACCAGGCCTCCAACTACGCCTATTATTAGTGATGTACAGTAAATGCAGGACATGCTTAAAACTCAGATTCAGAAATAAATACAAGAATGTGTTTTTTTACAAAAGGAGACTGCAAGCTTATCCAATCGAGGTTGTATACAAATATATATACTTTAACTAAGCACACCATCTGCAAGAAAACTAAATAGAACAACTGTACAAAACCAACCCCTGTGAAAAGAAAAGATAATATGCAAGAACAGAGGGAATGGAGCACTCTGGGTGGGAATACAGATGTGAACGGTAATTTCAAAGACCACAATGTTTCTTTAAAAGGACATGTATTGAGCACAAGTGATCTAACCAGTATCTAGGGCCCAAAATGGACCGGCAGGGTTGGGGTCAATGGTTTGACGGTTCAACAACAGGGAACCAGGCTGTTCAGTGCTGTTCAAAGCGGCTTGAGTGCAGCGGATGTGTTGTTCTAGATGTGGAGCATCGCCGAGCAGGGGTCGAACAGTTACGGTGTGAAGGAGAGTTGATTGTGAGGTGGCGATGCACTGGTCTGTGGGATCAGTTCACTAAACCGCTTGAGAGGCTGTGTATCGTGAGGCCGCCAAGGTCGGCTTGATGGTCGAGTACGCAGCAAAGATGTTGGCAATTGGATGCCCAGTTTAGTGTAAACTGTTTGATGTGGCGTCTGTTGGTCACGGCTCGATGACCCACCAGGGTCAGGTCAACTGGCGATGATGATCGGCAGTGAAGATGCTGGAGGAGGGAGCAGTGGTTCGAAGACAGCAGATGTAACAAAGAGTTTGCGGTTCAAGCCGCGGCAAGGATGCGTTCAGCTTGCAGGGTGCGGCAGCAAACCGGTTTGAACGTCCAGTTTGAGTTGGAAGAGCTTGGTGACTGATAAAGGCAGCGTCAGATAGTCCTGGTGGTTCGAGATGTAGCAAACCCAGTTTGACGGCAGTTTGAGCTGTTCAATACGATGAAAAACAGGGATTCAGGCTGTCTTGGCTTATGAGGTGCTGCAAGTCCCTCGCAGGGGTCTCAGGGACAAGTGCAGTCTTTGTTCTCCAGCTCTCAATGCAAGGGAGGCTGGTGTACACTTCCAGAGGAACTGGGGATGGGTAGGGAATAGAGCTCACCTCTGCCATGGACACCCATCTTCACCACACTGGTGGAGGGGTCTGGAAAGTGATCTCTCTCAACAGAGGTCCAGCGGAAACCTTCCTTAGGTGTTTGTTCCACAGTGAATCTTAAAAGCGGTGGGAGACCTCTTCTTTTAAAGGCAACCGTCTACAGGCGATTGGCCAAAAGCTAGCCTGCTTTTAGGGTTGTGAAGTCATCAGGAAGCATACACAGATAACAGGTTCATGTTTGATTCACAAAGTTTTATTAAGTTAAATAGCAAGATGGAATAAGGCCAAACGTTCCCTGTGCTAAGGTGGGATTTCCCTACCTAGAGAAAACGACGGGTAGTCTGTGTCAGGAAGTCCATGCAAATGTCTGTCTGTATCCAAAACCTATACTTGCTGTCACGTCTAATTGTATACAATGTGTAGGGATGTCAGCAACAAAACAAATAGTGTTTGAAGTAAAGTTCCAGCTCCTGGTTTGTAATTGGCTTCTCTTCCCAAAGTTCGAAACAGTTCAAAAGTTATTGGGGTTCCCTTCCCCAAGAGTTCAAATCTTCCAGTTTTTCAAAACAACACAATTCTTCTCACTATTATCAATTCCTTGGGATACTTCCCAGCTCTTATGATATTGTTACCTCTCACTAGTTCACATAAGCAGTTCAGTTTCTTGACTTCAAAGACTCATAAGAGGTTACTGTAAAACACAAACATCTTTCTAGGTGTTTTCAATGGTTTTTCCATACAGGGGTGCACTCAGTCAAGGCACAGTTGTCAGACCACACGGTCCACCCATTACACGTCACGCAACCGATACCCCTTCTTGACTGATTTTCACCAACACTAGGCTACTGTTTCAGCTTGGCAGTGCTTCTTCATTTTATTCACCAGTGTCGCACTGTCCTGATTTGTATCATGGCTTGTTTGGCCACTCGGCATTGGTTGTACTTTCTGGCCCTCGCCTGGATCTTGCTAATGCTCGTTTCCTCATGACATACCGTTCTTTGAACTCTCTTGGCTGTTGCTAACACTTGATTTTGCAGATAATGCAGTTCTTTGAATCATGCACATTTCGCAAACTTTCTTTCACTCTGCTCAATGTTCAAGAATGCTCAAAACTTGCATCCACTCTGTTAGGGATTCAAAAGTACTTATGTTTGCTTTTCCCTTCGTTCAATATTTAAAAGTACTGATATTTGCTTTCACTTCTTTCAGGATTCAAAAGTAATTATAATTGCTCTCACTTAGTTTGGTAATCAAAAAGTACTTATAATTGCATTTACTTCATTCGATATTCCAAAGTACTTGTAATTGCTTTCACTTCGTTCGATGTTCAAAAGTATGTTTGTTTCTGTTTAAATCATCTTTGGTTTATTCACCTGGCAGCCTGGTGTTCCCCCGTCTTCGTACACTCACTGGTTGGAGCGTACGACTCTTCTGCAAGGTCCTCGCCCACCACGAGTTCCCTCCTTTCAGTGCGGTACCTCACTTTCTCTCCCAGCAGCTTCTCGTGGCTCCGCTCACCCAGCGATGCTCCTCCTGCAGACTCTTGCGACCCCTTTGCTCCGTTGGGACGGTCTCCCTCTTGCGGTCTGCCACCGGCTTCCAGCGTCCTTCAGCTTCGCTTCCCTTTGCATAAACTCTGCATGTTTCAATGGGTCTTGAGCGTCGCGCTTGCCACACCGTCGATCCGGAGAGGGCTGCCTGCACACAGAAGTCTGTAGCTATGCTTCCATAGCTGACTCCATTTCCAAAACAATGTCAGCTTTTAAAGTTCCTGCCACCATGATGAGTCTGGAAAAGACTAGACCGCTTACTATTGGAACGGTAGCTCTGCCTTACTCTTGTTGCCGTCCTTCTCGTCTCAGTAGACAGCTGGGGCTGATATGTGTGTGTATGACCAAAATGAGGATGTGTCTCTCTATTTGGTCTCTTTCTCGTCCCAGTGTCAAACTGGTGTTTCTTGGGGAGTGTTTTAAGGGATGAACAGAAAAAGGGCTGACAATAGCCTACTAAGGCTTGAGCGATAGAGGGTTCAGTATGAAAAGGAAACGGGGCATACCATGTCTCACCTAAGGACTTCCTCTCCCCACTACCCAAGTCACCTACACCCAGGCGAGGATCCTCCCTCGCATATCCACCCCCAGGGTCAGGATCCAAAAGCAAGGGCCTTTCCCTGGCCACCCGAGAGGAGGATACAACGGGAAAAGAAGTAAGGATGCCCTCAGGTTCCTCAAAGGGCCCAATCCCTGTCCTTGGAATAAGTGGAATTGTCCTTTTGACATCAACCCCAAAGTGCCTAGCGTACATGAAGTGAGGAGGATGGGAAGCAAAGATAGAGGCAGATAGAAAGAAGATGGTGGAACCTTCATCCAGCTGTCAAGAGCTCCCTCTGTCTGCACTAGCCCTGCCCCCTTCCCATCTCAATAGACCCAAAGCCCCTTTTGCTATGCAGCACCCTAGTGTGAGGCTACTCCTTTTGTGAGTGGGTGTGCCCTATGATTCCTGTTACCAGGACAGCTTCCTGTGGTGTGGCAGTCTTCTGGAGAGAGTGTTACCTGCCCTCACAAAAGAACAAAGAGAGGCAGGTCTCAAGGTTACCGTCTTGTTGGCAGCAGCAGGACAACTTGGCTGGAGGGAATACACATAATCATTCTGCATCTGAACTGGGATCACAGGGCTGACACATGCGTGATACGAATTTGATGTGGATGTGATAATTATGAGAAATATCATTCACCATACCCTAACTCAATATTGCTTATATTTAAAGTTGAATGTGCCACCAGAACAGTAGGCTCATAATTTGAGGGTGGCTGTACAGGGGTGGCTGTCAATGTAGTTGTCAAATGGACACCTCTGACCTATGGATCTGCTCTGTGACATTAATAGATCAGGTGCGGCAGATTAGGCTATTCAACCAGCAGGGTACATGTGTATACCATGCTTTTTGCAAGGAGCTTATGAAAGGGGAGCCTGATTAATAGATTAGCCTTTCTGAAATGCAATTACTGGCATCATTTTATTAATTTAATGAACATTTTTAAAAAGCCAAGGCTTCTACACCTTTGCCAGATGGCAATCCTTCACACCCATCACTTGAGGATATGAGAGGCGGATACCCATTGACTCAGCGGCTTGGATCTAAAAGCGAATATTTTATATGTACTGTACTGTGTGCAACATTATGCCTGTGTACAGGGGGGAAGAGCACATTTGTGTAGTCAGCCCCTAACATGTTCACTTGTAGGAAAGCTGTTGCCGGGGAACAAGACTAAATGCTCACACTAAAGATGTAAAAGTATAAAAAGGAAAAGGCAACACTTACTTTAGACTTGAACATGTCAGCAGCCAGGGGAGGAGGGTTTGGAATTCTTCCAGCTCCATCGAGTAGTTTGAGATGCGAACATTGTGAACTTTGTCCGTGTTCTTACAACAAAAGATGAAGATTCTGAAATCCATTTTATTCATCTGTTTTCCGAAGCCACCAACATCAATGTCTCTAAGATTCTGCAAGGAGATCCTCACAAAATCTTCATCATGAATCTCGTGCAAGCAGTACAGGATGTCCATCAGGTTCTCTTGGGCCGCACCAGAGCCTCGTTCAAGCTCTCCGATTACCCACCTCTGTAGAGCAGGTTTTATTTCTGATGAAATCTTCCATCCCAAGCATTTTTCCATCTGGCCCAGTACACCTTCATTGAGAAGGCCGAACAGAAAGTGTACGGTAAGCTCTAGGTGCATTTGTTTTTCTTTCCTATACGCTTCCAATAAATTGATCACATCTTCCGGCAGAGCCACTGGTTTTCCTGATCCAATGTCTTCATGATCTTCCAAAAAATAGAATAGTGCTGAAAAAAACTCCTGCAAGCTCAAGTGGATGAAGCTATAGACCTGACAGTTGTCATCTTTAATGAACACACTATTTGTCAGAAGGAGTGACTGAATGTCTGAAATAAAAAAATCATGTTTCTTGAAATCCTCTTCATCAAACATTACCTTCTTCTCCAAAGTCGCCTCTTTGGCTAAGGTGCACAGTTTCCTGAGCCCTGCCAAATCACTCTTCATTTGCTTTAATAAACTGGAGAGAAATAATACGTAGACTGATGTTAAAGTTCCGGAAGAGGATGTGAGATTTTCACGCTTCTCATTTTGTTGGTGTACCACGGAGCAGAATATCCAGCAAAGAATTGGGACAAAGCACATAGTGTGAAAGATTTCACTTTTTTTAGCAAGATGAAGAGCTTCCATCGCTAATTTTTCATTCCTGAAAAACAAAGAGAAATATTCCTTCCTGTCGTCTTCTGAAAATCCAAGAATTTCTACGAAACGCCTGGGGGACCCAAACATATCCAATTTCTCCAAAGACGTTTGCCGTGTAGTTACTATCGTGTATGAATTGCTGAATAACCTTTTCCTTAGTGAATTGAGGTGCTTATTTTCCATTGGTGTATTCCCATCATCTTCACGTAAGCCAAACTTTAGTTCATCAAGACCATCGATGATGAAGAGCAGTTTCTTTGGGTCTATCATAAATTGGCCAACTGGTTCAAAAATCTCAAGGTAGCTCTGAAAGAGGTGGTCCTCTAAGGTTGTCTGTCCAGATAGTTGGGCGATCTCCCGGCAGGGGACATAGAACGCATAATCAAACCGGTCCTGGAAAAGCTCCCCTGACGCCCAGTCCTGCATAATCCTCATAGCTACTGTTGTCTTTCCGATCCCCGGTGCACCTTGGAGGATGATAATTCTGGACCTGCATCCACGTTCGTCCGGTTCAAATAATTTGGCAACCTCTGTGTGGGAATCGGTCACTCGAGAGGACCTGATACTAAAGTGCTTCCGTCCAGTAGATATCATTTCATGCCCCGTCCCTTCATAATAGTGCACACTTAGCAGCTTTGTGTATCTTTCCTTCAGATCCAAACTCTGGCCACTGCTGCAGTTCTTTGCTTGCAATATTCTGATCTTTTCCATTACACTCGCCACATATCGTTTCTTGTGACCTACTGTAAAAGGATATGGGAGACTGAAGTGAAGCTATTAAAAACAGCACACAATTAGGTTAACTTTGCATTGCAATTGCAATAAATAGGCATTGAAATTAGTTCACAGAGCAGATGAATTAGCATTTCTCATTGGCACCTTGGCCTCTTATTTAGAAATCTTTTCTAGTTGGCTGTGTATTATTCGTAGTCATGATCTTGTGAATATATAATGACACCGACAGGGACCTCTCCTTCAAACAGCACATAGCAAGGAAGACACAGACGGCTCGGTGCCAACTTTCTCTCCTGCAGAAAATGAAGCCATTCATCTCATAAAACAATTCAGATCTGCTGTCCAAGCCTTGGTCCTCTCCCACCTGGATGGTGGCAATGCCCTCTTGGAAGTCCTTGCAGCAACTACCCTGGCACCCCTGAGATGTGTCCTTCATGCTGCAGCACGACTTATGAAAGGACTCCTCAAATTAGACAACATCACCCTGACCCTCACCGAACTGCACTGGCTCCCGCTGCAAGCCTTTGATCATCTTCAAATACGACTGCATCATCTACAAGGCTGTCACCCTGAAGACCCCACTCTACGTCGCTGAGAAACTCAGCATCTCCGGAAGCCTACGATCTACTAGAATTAAGGACCTGTGCAGATATGAACTCTGCTGTTACAGGAAGGAAAAAAACAGAAGACACGCCATCTTTTGTCTAGGCCCCAAGACTCTGGAACATCCTCCCCATCAACATCCAGCTCACCCCCTTGCTTCTACAGTAAAGGAAGGAACTCAAGGCCCTCCTCTTCAAGAACGAAGGGCTCCTCCCTAACATCTAGGTTCATACACCGTCCACTCCCTAGACTGGGTGATCTTGTAGTTTGATTGCTGACAATTGCCCTCCCTCCCCTTTTGTTAGATCCCCACTACCTTGTTTCTCTTTTCCATAACCTTGTCCTTCCCCCATGATTGTAAAGAGCACTTCCCGAAGCTGAGTCATCAAATACCCCAACAACAACAATAATAATAATAATAATAATAATAATAAGAAGAAGAATATATGGCACATTGTACCTCGAGAGGGCATCTCATACACGTTCTATGTACACGTCAACAAGGGTCATCCTAAACTCCTGGGACTTGGTAAGATTCCGGACCAGGAGGTGATAAGCAGCCACCTGCAGTGTCCAAACATTCTGAATTGAGACAATCCAGATGGAAGTGTTGCCCCAACCTCTATTAGATGCCCCAAGGCACTGGGGTTTCCTCCATGATCGACCAGATTGAAGTGAGCTGAGGAATATAAACAAATAAGAGCTACCGAAATGCCTGGATCCATGTTTAGTTGCAAATCATCGACAATGGAGTTTGGGTCACCTCAAATGCCTGATTAGGCAAAACTAAAGATTCCTGAGGCCCAAGGCTTGAAATTGGCAAGAGGATGAGTCTTTCATAGTGCAATGCTCCCCGAGTGTTTTCATGCTCTCGGTTTGCCGTTGTAGTGGAGAGTGGGAGATGGGTTTCACTGCAGTGGAGCTGGGTTTCTCCTGGGTAGGAGAGATTAAGAAGGCTTTAAGTGCTTTGACATACCTGGTTGAGATGTACATGCTTTAAACTGCCCTCATCTGGATGTGTTAAACGGGATGGCTTCCAATGATCTGTTCAGCGTTTGCTGAGCTTCCAACACTCCCCCGGAGCATGGTGAGTGGGGTGGCCACAAATGCTCTGTCATGAGTCTGGTGCATGGGATGGCCTCTAACGTGCCCTGTAGGGTGTGATCAGTGGTATGGGATGCCTTCCCATGTTTTATGTGGGGTGTAGGGATTGGGGTGGCTCTCTCCTGGGTGTGGGGAGTGAAATGGCTTCCAATGCTTTCCCGAGTGTGGTGAGTGGAGTGGCTTCCAATGCTTTCCCGAGTGAGGTGAGTGGAGTGCCTTCCAATGCTTTCCCGAGTGTGGTGAGTGGAGTGGCTTCCAATGCTTTCCAGAGTGTAGGGAGTGGAGTGGCTTCCAATGCTTTCCCGAGTGTGGTGAGTGGAGTGGCTTCCAATGCTTTCCCGAGTGAGGTGAGTGGAGTGGCTTCCAATGCTTTCCCGAGTGTGGTGAGTGGAGTGTTGGCTGGCACAGTGTTTATTGCTCACTGACGGGTAATGTTCTTCTCTGAGTGTATGGAATGGGGTGGCGTTGACTGATCTCTTCTGTGCAAGGGAAACGAGATGGCCTGGACAGAGGAGATGAATATGGATTCCACTGCTCTCACCTGGGTAAGGTGAGTGGGATGCTAAAGCTCTCTGCTGAGTGTGGTCAGTAGGTAAGCTGTTAGGCAAAGTTTGAATGCAGTACCCTCTGGGAACACTACACACAACTCAGGTATAGGCAACCCAACCTTTGGTATAAGCTTGTACTACACAGTTTTGGTAGTGTGTTGAGAAGCCAGGCTTATCTCAAGAGGGGAAATGTGAGTAGTAGTGGAGTTACACAAAGATTCACAGTTACATGTATTCAAATAAACTCTTACACTCAAGGTTTCTTGAATAAACAAATATTAATTTATTTATCAGTCAGTTATAAATCCTTCTTCAGAAGGGAGAAATAGAATAGTAACACACAAATATACTTCAATACTGTACACTCTTAGTTTTCTAAATCAGTAAAGACCCTTTTGGGATGTCCCACAGACACAACCTACACCCACAGGTGACTTCAGTAACAAGGGGGCTGGGGGACATTAATATCTTACTGTTGGCATTTAGAATACTCTTAAAAGTTGGTAAAAGGCAAAGGTTATTAGAACAACAAGAGACCACAAATATACCTTAAGCAGGACAAGTACTTTTAGATTCTACTGGAAGAGTCAATCAATTCAATAGGCTAAGCCAAAGTCAATGGGCAAAAGTCATGTATAGGATGAGGCAATTCTGGTAAGTAAATGGAAAAGTCTTTGCACAAGTTTTTTAGGAGTCTTTGATAAAAAGAAGAATCAAATGTAGGGCCACAAGCTGATTAGGCTTGTGAAATGTAGAAGTTTCAAGCACTTTACAGCGTCTACCGCAGATAGCACCAGCATGGTTCTTGGCTATTGGGATGGACTTTCCTGGCTTCTGGGGTCACGCACTCGGCTGCGGGGACTCAGGCTCAGTCAGTCCGGCTTCTTGGGCATCCGGAGGATCTTCCAAAAGCTCTAGGCCAGTTTACAAGCAACACACACAAACTGGTGGTCCTCTCCCTGGCTATACGGTTTCCAGTAGCAACTCTGTGGAAATTCAACCAGCTCCGAGATAGATGTCCAGGTGGCTTACTTTGGAGTTGATTGGTCCCACCAACTCAAGGGGAGAAGTCGTCCTTGCAGGGGCTTCTGTCGATGCGAACTCTGCATTTCGGCACTGCAGCAGGGCTTCACCGGGCAAACTAACGGTCCAGGAGGTGCAGCAGGCATCCTCTTCATGTTCTTCTTCGGTTCCTTCGTCCAGTGGTCGACTCTGCCTTCCAGGCCAAAAGTCTCACCTTTTATTCAGTTCTCTCCCATTCATTCCAGCATAGCTGTCCCTCACCCAGCAGGGTGGCTGTCCTTGCCGGATAGTCAGCCAGCCAATCACTACAGAGTGCATTTGGGTCTCCTAGGAGACTAAGCACAGGTTTCGGGCACCTCCCTCACTTCCTGCCTACCCCAGACACTCTGAGCCAGAGGTAGGTTTCACTCCTGAAGCCCGCCATAGGCGAAATGAACAAAGAGATCAAACCTGGTTTGGCACGCAGAGAAAATCTCAAGAAGGACCTTTCCACAAAGAAATGGCAAAAAAAGAAGACCGGGCACCATTTTATCAAAGATCGCTCTGTGCCATTTTGAAAAAGATGTCTCCCGCAGTTGTTTTACCAGAGCCGCAAACGCAGGCCGCGCTAAAGACATACCATGGTAGTTCAAGCAAAACCACTGCCAACAGCCATTCAGTGAGGAAAGGGTAACATAAAATGTTACATGAGAGGCTAGACAAAGGGGATACTAGGTAACCCCTCCAGCAACCTATTGTAAGATAGTGTGTGCTGGGTCTAGCAAGTTACAATGGTAAGTAAAGTCAATTTCACTTCACTGCACTGGGAAGCAGTAGTTTATCCCAGAGAAGGTGGTTAAACCTTTGGGAAATCTTGAAAGACTTCCCTGTGCCACTGCACTGAAGGTGCTATGTGACACAATGTAAAAGATAATACCTATGGAGTTTGTCAGAATCCATAACCAAAAGAAACAGTATACAAAATCACATTAAAACACATGAGCGAGTGGGGAAAAAGGGTCACACTCCCTCCAGGTTAAGAAAATCATCAAAATCCAGGAAAGTTGCTGGGGGTCTCTAAGGTGGAGGGAATTGGCACATGTATGAGAATTCTCCATAACATAGGCCTCTAATGCTCTTTTTCGGTATGATGAGTGGGATACATTCCTGTGATCAGCCGTACAGATAAGGGGTGTATTGGCCACTTTTACTCCCTAAAAATGGGTAAATACACACAAAAAATAAAAACGTGAAGTTCAAATAGTCCCAACAAAAAATAGGAGACAGACACGTAGAGCCTTAAGCCCCTGCTTTCACGGACAAAGCTTCAAATATTTTTGTACAAGTAGTGAATGCAGTACCACAAGAAGAAAGTATTATAACTGCCTAATCGGAAGAAGTAAACATGTATCTTTTACTGTGCAGGAATAACTAGTTGCAAAGAATGAAATACTAAAAAACATTTTTACTTGTGTATAAAACATTATCATTGGGAATTGGACTTAAACTGTTACTCCATAAAAAAAGAATTTCACTCCCAACTTTAAAAAACAGTGAGTAAAATACTCTCACTTATCTGGATCACTGCCTGTGCTCTATGCAGGGTGTGGGTGTGGAAACAAACGCTGTTCCCTTCACTCTCCTGGCATACTGGCACATAAGCACATCAGCATATACGTTTATTTTTTTATTTATGCATTCATAAACAAGCACACAAAGCCCATAGGTTTATAGGCGCTGGTTACAAAGGAGTAGAAATCAGTTATCGCAGAAATAAGACGAGAGGGGAGTCAAAGGTGGGGGGAAATGTATGTTGAAAAGGTGGGGTTTGAGGTTCTTTCTGAAGGGGTTACAGGAGGGCTGGTCTCTCAGATTGAGCAAGGAGTTCATTCCAGAGGGTGGAGGCATGGGCAGGGAAGTTCGATCCTTGCAATCTTTTCCAGTTGAATCTGGAGGTAATGAGGCCATGTTTGTAGGCTGATCTTACTGGCCTAGCCGAAGAATGCTTCTTGATGGTTTGCAAAAAATGGAGGGGTGTCGTTAGAAAGGCATCAGTGAGTGATGAACTAAATCTTAAACTTGATTCTGTCCTTGACCGGGAGCCAGTGGGCAGATTTTCTAGCCTCCGAGATGTGTTTGTGCTTGCCAATGTCTAATGCATTATTTGTAATTGGTGCATGTTTGTTTCAGAAGTGCCGCACAGTAGTGAGTTACAATAATCAAGTTTATATCATATAAGGGCACAGGCAACTTCAAGCCGGTTCTTGATGGTCAGGAAAGGTTTCCTGGCGTTGAGGAGCTTGGTGGCATAGCCCGATGATCATGCAATGTGGTTAACCGGGCGTGTCATGCTTAGTGAGGAGTCAAGGTACAAACCGTCTCGACAGAAGCAGCAACAGAAATGTTGTGGCCATCGATGATGAAGGCTCTGCAGGCCTGGTTTAGTTTTGACAGGCAGGTGGGTGGGAGGGCCGATGAGAAGGAACTCTGTTCGTTGTTGAGGAGACAGAGGCTGTGTGCGCCCACCCAGGAATGCATGGCTTTGTGGATCGAGGTTATTCTGAGTGTGTCCTTGGAGAGGTTGTCGGTAAGGGGATAAGAATTTGTGTATCGTCGGCATAGTTAGTATATGAGATGCCGAGAGAGTCCAGATGGTCAAACAGTGGTTGTGTATACACATTGTACAATGTGGGAGAGGAACAGGAGCCTTGGGTTATGCCGCAGGAGATACGCGTGGGATTGTGACAGCACTACTGGCAAAGACTCAAGAAGATGTGTCAGCCAGGAAAGAGCCAACCCATTTGGCGGCATCAGGAGAGGGTAGGCAGAGGAGATGAGAACCTGACAAGAACACGGCTCTGAGGTCAAGCAATAGGAGATGTGAGTGGTCACCACCGTCTTTTGTGTCGTCAAGCTGATTCTTCAGGTCTAAAAGCGCTGTTGTGGTCCTGTTTTTCCCAAAATATGGTGGAGTTTGAGGAATGCCTGCATATGCAGGTACACAGCATGTCCATGATTTCCAGGATGAAAGAGATCGTGGATATGGGTCGGTAGTTGGTAAGGATTGCGGGATCAAGATAACCTTTTTAAGTCATGCGGGATCCAGCATTCTTTCAGGGTAGAGGGGACAATAAAAGAGGCAAATGAAGAATAACAGCGCTGATGAGTAGGAGTTCTGAGCATTCTTTTACAAACACGGCTGCTGTAAGGAACTCATGGTGGCAACAGTAAAGACAGGCAAGTGATCACAGTTCAAGGGTGCTTATTGAACTTTATAATGGGTGAGATAAACGCCTAACCTAAACCTAAATCTAAGATGGGAGCAAGCTACGACCATCAAATAATAATAACACGGTCCAAGTGGAGTCTAGTCAAATAAAAAGGGCTATGCTAAAAAAACTACTGCAAATCCTTACCGCTATGCTCCAAAATAGTGTGGGATAATGTTGTGTGCTTGTGAAACTCCTCTCCCCTTCTTCCCCTCGTGACCCAGCCCTGTTTCCATCCACCCTCCCGCCCCCACTTCTGATTGGTCAATCGACCATACTCTGTTTGTGAGGCTGTAGGCCCTGCAGAGCCTCAGTTCCAGCACTCTGCTGGTTTTTCCCCAAGGTAAGCGTGTGCCTGCCAAGGCACTCCATCCATTTTGCCCGTTTTTTAGGGCTATTTTGTAATTTTCTGCGCTTGTGAAACTCCTCTCCCCCTCTTCCCCTCGTGACCCGGCCCTGTTTCCGTCCTCCCTCCCACCCCCTCTTCTGATTGGTCAATCTACCATACTCTAGAGCAATCACTCTACGCTGGAAGCCCTACCACTTTGCAAATTATCCAAGCACTGTAAAGTTAGCAAACAAAGGGGGGTCTGGGAATCTCTCTAACAGCACGAACACAGCCAATGACCTGTTCTTGGGTGAATAACCCCTGGGAGAGACTATACCAAGTCTTTAGCTCACTGTAAAGTTAGCCTACGTCACACCTTAGTGCACTGTCCAGACTGACTTCTATCTAAACCGCTCTCGCTGCATTGATTCATATCTAAAAAGTGCCACTATGGTAGTATTGTAAGCTATTTGCCTGTGCCGCTCACTTAGAATTGCTACTGCTAGCCTCTTTCGCATCCAGAAATGCCCCCGAGATATTACCATGATTTATTTGTTCCACACACTTAGAGATTTGCTCTTGCTGCATTGATCCTCATCTAGAAGGTGCCCTCTATGTCTCAGAATTGTTCCTGTTGGCCTGTTTCGCATCTAGAAAGTGCCCACAGAGCTATTAGTGTGTTTATTCGGCCTGAGTTATTACTGTGTTTATTCTGCTAGTCCCACACACTTAGAAATTGTTCCTGTTAGCCCGTTCGCATCTAGAAGTGCCCCCTGAAATATAACTGTGCTTATTCTGCCCGTCCCATACACCTAGAAGATGTTTCCATTAGCATGTTTCGCATCTAGAAAGTGCCATCTGAGCTATAAGTGTGTTTATTCGGCCTAAGTTATTACTGTGTTTATTCTACTTGAACCACACTTAGCCTGTTTTCGCATCTAGAAAGTCCCCCCTGAGCTATTAGTGTGTTTATTCGTCCTGAGTTATAACTGTGTTTATTCTTCCTGTCCCACAGACTTAGAAATTGTTCCTGTTAGCCTGTTTTCGCATCTAGATAGTGCCCCCTGAGCTATTACTGTGTTTATTCTGCCCGTCCCACACACCTAGAAATTGTTGTTAGCTATTACTGTGTTATATTCTGCCCATCCCACACACCTAGAAATTGTTCTATTAGCTATTTCTGTGTTTATTCTGCCTGTCCCACACACTTCCTGTCAGCCTGTTTTGCATCTAGAAAGTGCCCCCCTGAGCTATTAGTGTGTTTATTCGGCCTGAGTTATTTATGTGTTTATTCTGCCCGTCCCACACACCTAGAAATTGTTCTGTTAGCTATTACTGTGTTATATTCTGCCCGTCCCACACACCTACAAATTGTTCTGTTAGCTATTACTGTGTTATATTCTGCCCGTCCCACACACCTACAAATTGTTCTGTTAGCTATTACTGTGTTATATTCTGCCTGTCCCACACACCTAGAAATTGTTTCTGTTAGCCTGTACCGTGATTTATTTGTTCCACACTTAGAGATTTGCTCTTGCTCCGTTGATTCTCATCTAGAAGGTGCCCTCTATGTCTCAGAATTGTTCCTGTTAGCATGTTTCGCATCTAGAAAGTGCCCCCTGAGCTATTACTGTGCTTATTCTACCCGTGGAACTCGCTTCCCCCTCATATTCGAAACACCCAAGACTACATGACATTCTGCAAAGCTCTAAAAACATGACTCTTTCCGTAATACCAACCACGACCATCTGAAGCGATTCAACCTAGCATCCCAATGACTAATGCTCAATGACATCCCGAGCAATGTCACCACTGAATGCGCATATTAATTCACTATTACGCAACCACAAGACTGAAATGCAGAATTTCAATCTCCTCTGATCATAACTCTACTCTACACCATCACACAATTAGAGTGCAGATATACCCCTCGATCAATTTGGCCTAGCTGCTCACATACGAACATTATCCATGAACACCTTATTACTCTAATAAAACGCAGCTATATCCCATGGCAAACCAGCCTGGCTGCTCACATAAGCGTCCTAGAGGCCTAACGCAGCCAGAACCCAGTCTTGGTGTCCACCCGACAGACTGCACACATTCAACCCTCATCAACACCACCACACCTAATGCTAGGATGCTGCTACCAACAGGCAATTACACCAGCTGCACACATAACTGGTGCTCCCAAGCACCCTACGACACCCTACTCTCTCAACTGACCTGGACTATGGTCCCCGAGGGCGTTCAGCCTACTTGCGCTTTGAGGTCATACAAATGATACATAGAGCGCTATATAAATGCCAAATAACATAACAGAAAAGAAAGAAGTGTTCACAAAATGATAAGTCAGGGTATTATGGCCGGGGTCTCCCTTCCCCACGTTTTAACCACGGGACAAGGGGGGTCTCTTGAGCACAGCACACACCTGGGCTTTTCCGGCACGAGCTTACAGTTCCTTTCAATAATATCAGGACCTTCTGTGGCCAAGTCTCTTGTTACCCAAAGTCTCTTGCCTCAGAGGGCCTCATGGACCAAAACTACAAACAAAGGTTCCTTTCTATGAATCTTCACATTGAGCGATTACTCTTCGCCCTTGGGTCTCCCTCAGCCAGCTTCGATCCCTCTCTTAGTGTTAGCCTCCCTCAGTCGGGTTCACTACAGTCTTTCATAAAAAATGTAACATTCAAGAGTCTCTGTGTCCTTTTATACAATCACTCACTGTGGACATGCCTCAGCAGGGTTCACACTCGATGCCATAATGTTCACGGGTGTATTACTTTTTCCCCTTATTCGTAGGCATCCCTCTGTCAGGTTTAAATAGCCACTGCTAACACAGTTCACAATTCTATCCGCTCATCAGAAAAGCTGCCTTCCCCTAACTTTCGGTATCCCTCCGTCGGGTTCACACTTACCCCAGTTCACAATCTCCCAATCTCATCATAAAGTCTGGGTTCCCTTCCCCTAGTTTTCCATTGGCATCCCTCTGTCGGGTACACACTTGCCACAATCTCGAAACAATCTCTTTAGACCCCTTGGGTTCTTCCCTTTTCATAAGTCTGGGTTTCAACCCCCAGTCAGGCTCTCCTTAAAGCCCCCAGCCAGGCTACACAGTTCTTTTCACACAATTCAATGTGCTTCTTCACATGTCAAAGACTTTCAAGTGTACAAGGGGTTTTGCTTAGCCCTTGTATGACCACCTCGACACCTCACGCCACCCTCCCCCAAGGCCCCTTGGTACTTGAAGTTTCAACACAAAAGGTCCCAGCCAGAGTCCTTCGAATGAGCGCCCACGTAGCGCCAGACCACTCTGTATCTGAAATTTTACCAGGGTTTCTTTAAAGTTCAACTCACACAAGTTCTTTGTTCGTACAATGTTGCTTGCAACCTTGGGCCCAGCACAGTTTGGTTTCCTCTGACTCACCGGCTGTGCTGAACTTGCTGGACTCTCTTGCCTCGTGTGAGAAACCTGAGGGTATTTTCCCAGGCAGACCCTGAGAATCCCTTATTCAGGTGGCCAAGAAAGGACTGACCCTCTCTTCTCCCAAGCCTGAAGGCAGACGAGCTGGGAAAGATCACCTGGGTAGGTGAGCCCAGGGTTATGCTCAGGAGGATGCCCGAAGGGCGACGAGATATGTTACCGAGGGGAAGAGGAGAATAAAATCTCTGAGGCCTTTGTGGGCTGTGCCACATCTGACCGCCTGCCTCCCATTGAATATCTCTTACCCGAATCCATCAACCCCTCCATAGATAACCAATCCCCTAAGATCTCAAATCCCCTTGTACCCAACGATTGTCTACCCTAGAATCCCTGTTTTCCTGTGTTCCAACTAAACAAACCTGCATATTCTTTTCAACATCCCTCTGATTATTCTGTCCCAAACACCCAGTTTACCCTGACAGAAAACTACGGTTCTCACAATTCCCTCTGATCATTTCACAATTCCAGCCATTCCCGTTTTCCCCACAAACCCACCAATCCCGTCCCTCTCATTATTATTTCCCAAAACCCCACTATACTACTATGACAGAAAAATAAATTATAGCCCTCGTACGAGGGGTAAACTCAGAAGGGTGAGATTTGTAGGGGTTGTGAAATGAACGGTAATGACCAGGATTCTTATCGTGGAAAGAACCAGGGGGGATTGTGGGGATTGTCAAAGCAGACTGGGAGTTTGGGAAATAATAACCAGTGGAACGTGGAGAAGAATGACTGGAGTACTCGAGTAGGAAACAGGAAAACAGGGATTCTGGATATATAGTTTCAGAGTGCAACAGGGTTTGGGTTGCTCCAAGGGAATTTGTCATATACAGAGGGGTCGTTGGATCTGGGCAAGGGAGATTCATTGGAAGGAAGGGAGGCAGCTGTGGTACAGCCTACAAAGGTCTCAGGGATCTCATCCTCCCCTCCTTCTTACCCGGTATAATACCGCGTCTCACCTGGGTATTCCCCCGAGCACAACCTTGGGCTCCCCTACCCAGGTGATCCTCACTCGCTCATCCACCACCCCCCTCTCCCCCAGTGTTGGGATCTGAGAGCGCCTGCCCTTCGATGGCCAACTGAATAAGGGATTCTCGAGGTCTCTCACACTGGGCAGGTATCTCCTTTACAGCGTGAATGCTTGAGATGGCTCGGGTGGCACGAAGATCAGGGGGTGAACCAAGAGTTAAGGTGTTGTCTTTTCTTAGTTTTCTGGGCTTTGAGGGGGGTCAAGAGGTTTACAGTCTTGCTTAGCAAGGCATTGTAATGTTCAACCAGAGAGGTAGTGTCCTGGATGGGGGTGACTGAGAAGTGGGATGATCTTGTTGCTGGTCAGGTTGCGGGTGCTACAGGCCAGGATAGTAGATGGGGCAGCTTCTAGCTTGGCGTGTTGGATGGAGATGGTGAAGGTGATGGTATGGTGATCTGACCATGGGCATGGAAGGTTGGATAAGATGGAGATGTTACTTTTCTGGTCGACACGCCAGTCTAGGATTCGACCGTGAGAGTGTGTGGGATCTGTAATATGTTGGATACAGTGGCCTCGATGTCCGCAGGTTGAGGTCCCCCTGAAGTGAGAATTGGGTAGTGTGCTTAAGGTTTGTTGAAAAGAGGTGGATGAGATAGTCTTCAAAGGTATTGATAGGGATGAGGTGGAGGGTCATGGTGACATTATGAGAGCATTTGAGCTTGGCTGAAAAAGATTTGCAGTTAGGGTGGAGGGTAGTGTTGATGGAGTGGAGAGGGGGGGAGACCTTGTAAATAAGGGCAACAACGACCCCTTTCTGGATCCAAGAAAAAACCCTCTGTGAAAACTACGAGGTTCTCATAAACCCAGCTTAGAAAGGGCTGAATGGAAGAACATATGCTGGGCTACTGATGCTAATAAAACACAAGCCTGGGCTAACCATCACAAAAAATGAGAACCCAGATACCTTCGTACAATGGGCATTAATTAATGTAAAAGAGGAAACTCCTGGAAACGAAACTAAAATAATAATAATAAACATATTCTGGAATCCAGCAAGAATAAATACCCAGAAGCTGCTGAATACTATTGAGAAAATCATAACAAATGAAATGGACGAAGACCCAAATTTAACTCTGGCCATATGCAGTGATTTGAATATAAAATGCATAAACAACCTAGGTGCTCCGATCCTAAATGAATTGAAACTCGGAGACTCAAACGAAGCAAAATGGATAAGGATGGCTGAAGCAAATAACTTGACAATGCTGAACGGGCAGACAAAGGGAGACATCCAGAGTAAGCCAACTTGGACGAATGGCAAAGCATGCTCGACAATTGATTATATATGGATTCTTAAAAACTGCTTAAATCAGGTGAAGAGCCTGGAGGTAGTATTGGAAAATGGCAGCGACAATAACACGTTGCGACTCCAATGGACAAGCATAAAGAAAAGGGATCCTCTCAACTGAAAGAAACCTAGCTAGAAATAAACAACGGAGGAAATCGGCTAAGATTAAAACAAAGTGACATTATAATCTTGACCGAGGATTACTCACAAAAAGTAAGGGATGAGGTCCCTGAAACTTCGTATGATGGACTATTAAAAACCTTTGAAACTGAGAGGACAGGGATGAAACAACCTACGCTTAAGCCAAAACATCTATATAATGTCACCTTAGTTGCCAAGAATAAATAACTACGGCAAGATAAATAAAGAAAGCCCTTATAGGCGTGAAACAACTAGAAAAGATTAAACAGCGATCCCAATACTGTAAGAACTGGTTCATTGGATTCCGCCAGCAGCGAGATCGGGAGCAAGGTGAACAAATGTTGAGGGTCTTATCACAAACAAATTCAAGAGACTTATGGTCAATAATTAACAGTGAAACCTTGATTCAGCAAAGTCGGCTTATAAGTGATGTAACAGAAGTTGAATGGGTAAAGCATTACTCAAAGGTGTTTGGAAGCCAGATGGTTGTAAATAAAATTCCAAAATTAAATAAGATCCAAGAATGGCACTTGCCGATGGATGAAGAACAAATCACGGAGAAAATGAAAAACTAAAGGCCTCGTCAGCAGCCGGTCCAGACGGGGTAACACATATTTTTGTTTTTTAAATAGATTTTATTGGTTTTCACAACGAACAAAACATAACTATCACACCCGACATTTTCAGTTACAAGTTTTTTAGCGTACGTTTGCATTTTGCTTTTTAATGTCTTCCCACTACCCCCATTTTAACTCGAGCTTCCACCTCATTTTCCGGGCACATTCGCTGGAGTTGGCCCGGGAGGATCCGGACAGTGGGGCTACCATTTGTCTCCATACTATCAGAGGTCCTACTTCATCCTCACCCCTGGTAGCTGCCTCATACCATGCTACTGTCTCGGCGTCTGCCCATCTCAGGAGATCATTCCACCATACCTCTAATCTGGGTCTGCCAGCTGCTTTCCAGCTCATGGCTATTCTCCTTTTGGCTAAAATGTAGGCCAGGTCCTTGAGTTTGCATACGTGTTTCAGGTTGCGTGGTCTAGTAAATCCGCCCATCATGCACGCCCACACCAATTCGACATCTAGGTTGATTCCCTTTTCAGATAGTCGTAGCTTGATTTCATCCCAAAATGTTCCCACCTCCGGGCACGCCCAGAACATATGGATCATCCCGGCATCCACCTCCCCGCACTTAGGACATTTTTGTGCTTCTGCACTTCCAAACCTGGCAATCTTTCGAGGAGTAATGTACGCCCTATGGGTGACAAATAACTGAATCTGCCGCAGCCTTGCATTCCTGGACACCTTTTTGTGGTATCTCTGGGCTCTTTTCCACTGCCCATCTTGTATAGATTCTCCTGCCTCCTCCACCCAGTCCTGTCTCAATTGGAGCAACTCCTTACCCACTCTGGACATTACCCGTTCGTAAATCCGAGATGTCTCATACCCTCCCTCCGAGATGTCATAAATAGTTTCTATGGCGGTATCAGGTTGTTCTGCTAGTGCTCTTTCGGGCCACATTTCCTTCACCCGTTTGATTATTCTGGTATATGTAATATATAGAGCCGGTCAAGTGGCAAAGCGAGTAGAGCGCTCGCTTTGACATCCCTGCAGAGCCTGTTAACGCAGGTTCAAATCCCGGCGGGGCCAAACTCAGCCTTTATGAGCACCACACTCCGTGGGTAATAATAAGCCGCGCTCAGATACCTGAGGGTTCGTAGCGCTATATAAATGCCTAGTTATTATTATTATTATTATATTGCCCTGTGTGTATCCCAGTTTCATCCACTATCGTTTGAAAGTCCAGTGCCTCCCCCTCTTGCCATATGTCTCCCAAGGTCGCTAGGCCTATCGGCTCCAAATACTTGCAGATCCCTTTCCTCAGTTACTTATCCACCCCGTGTAGTGCCACAAGTGGCGCCTGCGGGGAGCATGGGGTCAGGTTTCCTATAGCTTGAAGCGCTTTTTGCCACATCTTCCAGCCCAGTTCCAACAATCTCGATCGCCATGCATCTCTGGTTTGGGTAGCCATATCAGTTCTTTTAGGAAATAAGGGTTACATTCGCCCCTCAACAGGCTAGATTCTGCTGTCTCGTCTTCTGACAGCCACCTGGCAACATATTGTAGCTGTATTGCCATTTGTATTTTATTTATTTATTTATTTATATTGAGCACCTAACCGAGAGGTAGCAAGGCGCAGAGGCATAAAGAGGATTGCAAAACTTGGTTACAAACATAGGAACGCGGTCCAGCTGTGGTTAGAGTGCTGGCCGCGTAAAATAGAAACAATGCACTCCGAGGAGGCATAAATTATAGCGATAGACAATATAAGCAATATTATATACAAGATGCCGGTTGTCTCATGAGAGATATCTACGCCGAGCAGATGACAACCTAAATGTACATATTTACAAACATAGTGGTGTGGGGCATCAGGGCAGCAAGAGAGCAGGCGGTCTTTATGTGTCGTGAGCCTTGAGCCAATAGATGGTCTTAGATCTGAATTGGTGGTAGGGAAGGTCCTACCTGCAAGTAGGAGGAAGGGAGTTCCAGAATTGTGCTGCTTTTACCGGAAAGCTGTTCCCTCCAGACATTGTACGTTTGAACCTGGGCACCAGAAGGAGATTAGAGTTGGCCATTCTGGAGGGGCGAGAGGAAGTAGGTCTGGTGAATCTAGTGATAAGGTATTGAGGAGCTGCTTGGTGGAGACATTTGTGAGTCAGGGAAACCGATTTGAGGAATATTTTGTCTTTAGTGGATAGCCAATTGACGGATCCTCTAGAGTCAGAAATGTGGGCTTTCTTCGGGATGCTGAGGGCGGCTCTTAGGGCATTATTTTGAAGGATCTGTATTTTGTTAGTGATATATTTGTTGCAGCCTACATAAAGTGTGTTGCAATAGTCCAGCTTGAACAGGATCAACGCCCTGGCTAGTGTGATGGAGAGAGAAAAGGTTTAGCTGCTCTGATGAGTTTGCATGTGTAGGATGTGGCGGATGCCATAGCATTAACTTGTTTTTTGAAGGTGAGGGTAGAGTCTAGGTAGAAGCCGAGGGTTTTGACCTCCTTGGCTTCTTCTCGAGGTTCGGCAGGTTTATGCCCCCTCTGTCGTACTTATTCTGTAGTTTCCATAGGGCTACTCTGTTTCTGGAGTTGTGCCACAGGAAGCCTCTACATAAGCTCTGGAGTTTGGTAAAGAATCATTTAGGCGGCATGTGTGGGATATTCACGAAAAAGTGTAGTAGCCTAGGCAGGACCACCATCTTGAGTAGGGCCGCCCTCCCCACCATGGCTAGGGGGAGCTTTGCCCAGAACCCCATGCTGTTCTTGATGCCTTCAACTGTTCTTTCCGTGTTATATTTATGCTCGTCTACAATTGTGTGATAAATGTTGATCCCCAGGTATCTAAATGTTCTGGTCTGCGCAACTCCTCTATACCTCCCCAGGGGGAACATACATGATTTTTTGGGGTTCACTGCTATGCCCCACAGAGTAGCGTAATGCTCCATCACCTCCAGGATGTATTGCAAGTTCTCTTCTGGGTACCGTAGGTACAGCAGCATATCATATGCATACAATGATATCAAGTGCGGTCCCCCCTTAGTGTGTACCTCTATTTCTTCGTACTGCTGTCTCAGACAGATCATTAGTGGCTCTAGGGCGAGGATGTACAGCATTGGGGACCACGGACAGCCCTGTCTCGTGCCTCTACTAAGTTGCCATTTATCTGAAATTATCGCTCCTGTTTTGACCCTGGCTGTTGGGGAGCTATACACCATTTTCACCCATCGCAGGTAACCTGGTCCCGTCCCGTCTTCTTTCAAGGCCGCCATCGTCCAAGGCCACCTTACAGAATCGAAGGCTTTCACTGCATCTAGCGAGACTACTGCTATTTCACTTGGGTCGCCCTCCGCCTGTTCTATAATGTGGTGGAGCCTCCTGTTGTTATCAGATATGCTCCAGCCTGGGACATATCCGGTTTGATCCGGGTGTAGGAGTTTATTTATTACCCGCTTAAATCTATTCGCCAGCACCGACGGGAGAATTTTGCTTTCCTGGTTTAGCATGGATAGTGGTCTGTACGATCCACAGTCTGTGCTTGGTTTGTCAGGTTTGAGGAGAAAAATAATTACCGCCTCCCTCAGGGATCCCGGCAGTTTCCCTTTATCGAAGGTCTCGTTTAACATTGCCAGTAGCGGGGGGAGCACTTCTTGTCTATATGTTTTATAGAATTCACTAGGGAGCCCGTCCGCCCGGGGGCTTTGCTTTTGGGCAGGTGTATTACCACTGTCTCTAATTCCTATTTTGTAATGGGGGCATCCAGGTTCTCCCTATCTTCCTCGCTCATTTTGGGAAGTCCAATGTCTTCTATCGTCTCCAGAGTCTCCCGCTCTGCCTTCTCTCCTGTATCTTCATATAGGCCTTTATAGAATCTAAGGAATCCCTCGCTCACACTGTTCTGGGTGTTCTAGACTTGGCCCTCTTCTCCCGTTATCTCTCTAATTTCTGTCCTTGGTGTCTCGTTCTTGTACAGCCAAGCGAGCAGCCTCCCTGGTTTGTCTCCCTCCGCGTGTTGTCTCTCAATGTTTTTTATAGTTCAGGTTGCATAATCTCTCCCATAGCCCAGCACATGCCTGTTGTAATTGGCTTACAGGTTCGGCATCCTCCTGTGAGGGGTCCCATTTTGCATAAATGCTTCTAGTGTCTTTTTTGTCTCGTGTAGCTCTCGCACTATCCCCCCTTGAAGCCCTCTGATTTGGATATGGCCGCTCCCCTCACCACCACCTTAAAGGCCTCGCATAGGGTACCCTCTGACTTCACGCTTCCTGTATTATTTTCGAAATACCCAATTATCTCCTCCCTTAAGTCCTCTCGGAATGCGGTGCCCTTCAGTGCCTCGGCTCTAAGCCTCCATGTTGGGATCCTGGCTCTGGGGGGTTGATGTTGCCACGTCAGAACCAGAGGGGAGTGGTCCGATAATATTCTCACCTTATATTCTGAACCCGTTATTTCCCCCACCAGTTCTGGAGCGGCAAACATGTAATACAGCCTTGTGTACAGGTTGTGTGTGGGCGGCATAGTGTGAGTACTGCCTATCATTCGGGTGTTGCTGCCTCCATATGTCTTCCAACCCGAAGTCTCTCAACAGGGCTTGTAGCGTTTTCGCTGTGGGGGTGGGCTTATCTAGTTTCATGTGTGACCTGTCCATATTGGGGTTCAGCGTACAGTTGAAATCCCCCCCCCATATGACTGCTCCTCCTATGTGGGGACTGATTTTGCTGTATAGTGTCTTAAAATAGGCCACTGTGTCTTGGCTAGGTGCATATGTGTTTATGATACACACTTCTCTATTCTCTAGCAGCCCCCGAATTGCTACCATCCTCCCATCCGGCTCCACTGTGGCCTGTAGCATCTGGAAGGGCACATGTGGCGCCACCCAGATGATTACTCCCCTGGTGTACGCCGAGTACGTTGCTCCTACAGTAGTCCCTCTCCATTTTTTCTTTACCGCCTCTTGCTTTTCTTTAGTGAGGTGGGTTTCTTGCAATAGGGCTATGTCCACTCTTTGCCTTCTCAGGTACATCATTACCTTGTTTCTCTTCAGATAGCTGTTGAGCCCTCTGACATTCCAGGTTACTATTCTAAGATCTTGTCATGATGCCTACCCCCGGGCATCCGGATCGAGTCCATTAGCCCCGGGAGCAGGCATCCAGATACTCATTAAAACCCAACAGCCCCGGCTGGGGGCTGTTTGGATTCAGTCCTGGTGCCTTAGGTGCCAGGCTCATCATAGAAATCAGTCCTGGCGCCATAGGCGCCAGGCTCATAGACTTTACTTACCTTATGCACACCATGCTGCAAATGAGTCCAAGCCAACGTGAGGCCTGGATGGGACTATTTTATTACAGGGACTATTTTTTACTCGGGTGTGGTTCTGGGGAACTTCTTACCTGGGACTACTTTGCAGACTATTTAACCACGCCCGAACAGCAGCCCATGCTTTGCGTTATTCTGCATCCAGCAGCGTGACGCTCACCGTGTCTGCAAGTCAGCATCCAGTCTTCTGCCACGCCCGCCTCGAATCCGGAGCTCCTTGACAAAAGGCAAAGAAAGGAGAAGAGGTTAGATCACAGACATTATTTGATTCCTTACCTGATTCCGGACCCAGCACATCTCCGAGCCTGGAAAGGACATTATTTCAGCACGCGTCGCTTCGCCAGCAGCAGCGCCGCGTTATACTCACCAGTCCACCGCATCTTTCGACTCGGCGCTGCCTCCATCATTTTCTTCGTCGAAACCCAGCACCTGGGGGGAAAACAAAAGGAATAACAAGGTGAGCCGAGAAAACCAACAAGGACAATCTCTTTGCCACCATAGGCTTACCTGCTTTACCACCGGAGGTATTATTCTTTAATTCGCCGCATCATCCTATGCCGCACCTATAACGGGAGATAAAACAGCAAGTTAAACTCATGCAACTTTTACCGGACAGTGTTTGGTAATACAGACTCTTACCTGAACGCCATCAGCTGCCTCCAGGCAATATCCTTTTGGACCCAGCTGCAACCTAAGGAGGGAATGGAACAAGAGTGAACATCGGACATATTGAACTCGTTGAACTTTATAGACACTGGAGTCAATATTCCTCCGGAACTCCTCCAGTACCTTCAACCCAGTGAAGTAACTGGTATCTACGCGCCCCTGCATGCCATGTAGGATGGAGAGCTCATCATTTAAAAACATAAGGTGAGGTTACCAAAAGGGAATATCGGAGGTCATTAGTGGGGAGAATGAGAACTGTTGGGGGGCCATCACTAAAGTCCACGGGTGGCTAAATCCCTTTCTCCACTTGCAGGAGAATACTTCTACGAGTCCAGCAGACAAGATTAGGCGGGCCAGTCCAGACTGCCATCTCTTCACTACGCATCACGTTGGTGGAGACCGCAGCTGTCCGGGTCCGATCGACGCCCCTGTGGGAACCAGGTGAGCGTAACAGAACACGAAGCCTATCTACAAATCCCCACCCGGGCGTAATGGAGACCTCAGAAACCGACCAACTAGCCCAATTGTTAGGAGAACTTAGGGCAGAAGTGCACTCCGCGCGCCAAGAAACTAATGCCCTCAGGAGAGAACTGATTGTGTCAAAGGAGCGCACTGATGATCTTGCCAGACAACTGCTGCAAAACCAAGCCGGGCAAACACCACTACCTGGACTTGGGGGGAATTCAACCCCCGTTTCATCGAGCAGCCTGTGCAAGTGGTTCTACCAGGGAACATTTCTTTAGCTCCACCCGAACGCTTTGCTGGGGACCCGAAAAGGTTCACCGTGTTCATGAACCAATGCCGCTTGCACTTTTTATGCAGACCAGGAGCTTTTCCAAACAACCAAGCCAAAGTAGCCTTTGTACTGTCATACCTTAGTGGCAGCGCAGCGGATTGGTCAATTTCATTAGTCAACCAGGATGACCCTCTTCTTTGGGATTTTCAGGGTGGATTTTCAGGGTTTTCAGTTGAGCATGGAAAGATTATTCGCCAGACATTCACAGGGACAGGACCTGGATAACAAACTTCTATCCCTACGACAAGGAAACCAGGACCTGCTAACTTATATCGCAACCTTCAATAGGTTGGTGGTGGCAACCGGATGGCCAGAGGTAAAGCGAATTACATTATTTGATTGTGGACTTCGGGGTGAACTCAAAGATGTTTTGGCCCAAGTTGTGAACCCACCTCAGGATTGCGCAGAATATATAGACTTAGTGGTCCAGCTAGACCACCGACTTCAGATTAGAAAAGCTGATCGAGCTAAGTTCGAGAATCGGGTATTGGTTAAACCCAATCTTGCTCCCAAAGGAACAGATGCATCAGAACCAATGCAGATCGGGGGGTTAAGGGACCCTTAACTCAAAAAGAAAAAGAAAGGAGACGACAGATGCAGTTGTGTCTGTACTGTGGGGCCTCAGGACATTTTCTATGGGATTGCCCTATAAAACCATCCAAGAAAGTAGTCAGAGTTGCTGATAGAAATCAAACAGAGCCTGATTCGGGAAACGACCACGCCCGACAAGCATAGAGGTCCGCTTGCCGAGCTTAAAGAAGGACACTCAGACCTCGCACCTAATCATACCAATGGTCCTTATTGATCCAAGGCAGCCATCACGTATGCACGCAGTTAGGGCATACATTGATAACGGGGCCGTAGGAAACTATGTGGACCACGAATTGGCTTCTAGGATGAATCTACCTCTCTGCAAAAATACCACTTCGGATGTTATCACCACAGTCGATGGAACTGAAATTGCCTCTGGGCCTGTAACTCATTCCACCACAGAGATGACACTGTTGGGTCAAGATGGGCATCGAGAGACTATTGTGTTTGACTTAATCAAAGCCCCGCAGTTCCAAATAATACTGGGGATACCTTGATTGGAAACACATAATCCTTGTATTGATTGGCGAGAGAAGAGAGTAACCTTCCCGGAGTGTGCACACACCTGTTACCCGGAAAAAACCTTGAACAAAAGCCTGGCCACAGTCGCTAATCCAGTCATGCAGTTACCTCAGGAATATCAAGAATTCCAGGATGTTTTCCAAAAAGAACAGGCAAACACCTTACCACCTCATAGATCACACGATTGTCAAATCGACCTCATACCCGGTGCACAACCTCCATGCAGTAGAATCTACACCCTTACGGAACCCGAAAACCGTCACCTATGACAATACTTGGACCAATACCTTGCTAATGGCTTCATTCGTCCATCTAAGTCACCTGCATCTTCAGCTTTATTCTTCGTGCCCAAAAAGGAAGGTGACCTCAGAACGTGCATAGACTACCGCGCATTAAACCAGATCACGGTGAAGAACCGATATCCATTGCCTCTGATCACCGAACTACTAGACCAAGTAAAGGATGCTTGCATCTACACTAAATTAGATCTCCGAGGGGCATATCATCTGGTACGTGTAAAGAAGGGCGGCGAATGGAAGACTGCTCTTCGCACCAAGTACGGATTATTCGAATATCAAGTGATGCCCTTCGGGTTGTGCAATGCACCAGCAGCCTTCCAGTATTTTATTAACGATGTCCTTTGTGAACTCATTGACGTCTGTGTTGTCGTATACATAGACGATATTCTAGTGTACTCCTCCTCAGAATCAGACCATGTTAAGCACGTTCGTGCAGTCCTTGAGAAACTACGCCAGTACAAGTTATATGCAAAATTGGAAAAATGTGTTTTTCATGCTACAGAAGTTGAATTCCTTGGATTTATCCTGACTCCAAAAGGAGTCCGAATGGACTCTCGAAAGGTGGACGCAATTCTCAAGTGGCCATCACCCAGTTCAGTTAAAGGGGTGAAAAGCATGCTTGGATTTGCTAATTTCTACCGCAGATTTATTCCTGACTTCTTATATGTTGTACACCCCATCACAGCACTTTTGCGAAAAAACAAACGCTTCTTGTGGACCGAAGAGGCTGAAAAAGCCTTCCAAGAACTGAAATTGAAATTCATGTCGGCACCTGTCTTAAAGCATCCACGCCCCGAGCTCCCATACATAGTTGAAACCGATGCATCCAGTTTAGCCATGGGGGCTGTCCTGTCCCAGAAGGATCCAGAAACCGGTCAACTTCATCCAGTAGCATTTTGGTCCAGAAAATTCTCAGCCCCCGAATTAAACTATGCGGTTACCGATAAAGAGTTGTTAGCCATCAAATCCGCCTTCAAGGCTTGGCGGCATTATCTTCTCGTTGCCAGGCATACCATTACTGTAATCACCGATCACAGGAACTTGCAGTATTTAAAAACAGCCAAGGCCCAATCATCGCGTCAACTTCGATGGGCCTTATTCCTTGCCGAATTCAATTTCGTGATCACTTACCGACCAGGTTGTAAGAATGGTAAGGCAACCGCTTTATCCCGAATCGGGATGGGAGAAGCATATTTGAACCCGGAACCGATGCCTATAATTCCTGAAAAAAGAATTCTTGGAATAACTACTCTACAGACCTTAGAAGATATTCATTCAAAGATCCAACAACTTTTCGATTCAGCAGCCCTGCAGGACTTGGTTAAAAAGGGCCAAGATTATTCAGTTGTCAATAACCTACCTTACTATCAAGGGCATCTATTTATACCACACAAGGAACTACAAGAACAAGTCATCTCCAATTACCATGAAGCTCTGATGGAAGGGCACCCAGGTATTGCAAAAACTGAAGCTAAAATTAAAAGACAATTCTGGTGGCCCACCTGGCGAAAAGATGTAAAGTCATTTGTACTGTCTTGTGTCATCTGCGCCCAGAACAAAAGCCAAAAGAAGAAACCAGCTGGTCTTTTACAACCTTTAGATATTCTACCCACACCATGGCACACTTTGTCTTTAGACTTTATTACAGATCTACCGCCATCTAATGGATTCAACACCATTCTAGTTATTGTGGATCTTTTTTCCAAGATGGCCCACTTTATTCCTTTAAAAGGATTACCTTCTGCTTCAATCTTGGCCAAGGAATTTCTCAAAAATATTTTAGAATACATGGATTTCCTTCCGTATTGATCTCTGACCGAGGTAGTCAGTTCATTTCACAATTTTGGCAGAAGTGTTGTCAATTGGCACAAATCGACGTAAGGTTATCAACCAGTCACCATCCCCAAACCGATGGTCAGATGGAGAGAACTAACCAGACTCTTGAACAATACCTACGTTGTATGCTCCACCAAACCGAAGGTAATTGGAAGGACATTTTATGGATTTCTGAATACGCATACAATAACTCTGTACATTCAGGAACCGGACAAAGCCCCTTTTATACCATATATGGACATCATCCTCGAACCTCAGAACTCGATTCGCCCCAGCATTTAGAAATGCCAGCAGTAACTCATCTGCATTCTACTATTACACAAGCCTTTAAAGAGGCAACAAAACATTTGAAACAAGCAAAAGAGAAATACAAGAAAAATGCTGATCAACATAGAAGTGAGACCCCACCATATCGAATCGGAGACCGAGTTTGGCTAGCTACAAGACATATTCCTCTAAAAGGAACTCTGACTTTTAATCCTAGATATTTGGGACCTTACACCATTAAGGCCATTATCAACCCGGTGGCCGTCAAATTAGAATGACCCTCTAATATGCGGATTCATCCTGTCTTTCATGTTTCACTTCTAAAACCAGTTCAACCCGGGACAAGAATAACCAAACCACCTGACCCCATCCTAATAGATGGAGAACCTGAATTTGAGGTAAAAACCATCCTGGACTCTAAAATGGTTAAATCAAAACCTTTTTATTTAATCGACTGGAAGGGTTACGGACCACAAGAAAGGTCATGGGAACCTAGTGACCACGTTCATGCTCCTCGATTGGTGAAAAAATTCCATCGGGACTTCCCAGACAAGCCAGGGCCAAGGGGAAGAACAACTTTAGGAGGGGCCTTGGCTGGGGGCTGTTTGGATTCAGTCCTGGCGCCTTAGGCGCCAGGCTCATCATAGAAATCAGTCCTGGCTCCATACGCGCCAGGCTCATAGACTTTACTTACCTTATGCAGACCATGCTGCAAATGAGTCCAAGCCAACGTGAGGCTTGGATGGGACTATTCTATTACAGGGACTATTTTTCACTCGGGTGTGGTTCTGGGGAACTTCTTACCTGGGACTACTTTGCAGGCTAATTAAACCACGCCCGAACAGCAGCCCATGCTTTGCGTTATTCTGCATCCAGCAGCGTGACGCTCACCGTGTCTGCAAGTCAGCATCCAGTCTTCTGCCACGCCCGCCTCAAATCCGGAGCTCCTAGACAAAAGGCAAAGAAAGGAGAAGAGGTTAGATCACAGACATTATTTGATTCCTTACCTGAATCCGGACCCAGCACATCTCCGAGCCTGGAAAGGACATTATTTCAGCACGCGTCGCTTCGCCAGCAGCAGCGCCGCGTTATACTCACCAGTCCACCGCATCTTTCGACTCGCCGCTGCCTCCATCATTTTCTTTGTCGAAACCCAGCACCTGGCGGGAAAACAAAAGGAATAACAAGGTGAGCCGAGAAAACCAACAAGGACAATCTCTTTACCACCATAGGCTTACCTGCTTTACCACCGGAGGTATTATTCTTTAATTCGCCGAATCTTCCTATGCCGCACCTATAAAGGGAGAGAAAACAGCAAGTTAAACTCATGCAACTTTTACCGGACAGTGTTTGGTAATACAGACTCTTACCTGAATGCCATCAGCTGCCTCCAGGCAATATCCTTTTGGACCCAGCTGCAACCTAACGAGGGAATGGAACAAGAGTGAACATCGGACATATTGAACTCTTTGAACTTTATAGACACTGGAGTCAATATTCCTCCGGAACTCCTCCAGTACCTTCAACCCAGTGAAGTAACTGGTATCTACGCGCCCCTGCATGCCATGCAGGATGGAGAGCTCATCATTTAAAAACATAAGGTAAGGTTACCAAAAGGGAATATCGGAGGTGATTAGTGGGGAGAACGAGAACTGTTGGGGGGCCATCAATAAAGTCCATGGGTGGCTAAATCCCTTTCTCCACTTGCAGGAGAATACTTCTACGAGTCCAGCAGACAAGATTAGGCGGGCCAGTCCAGACTGCCATCTCTTCACTACGCATCACGTTGGTGGAGACCGCAGCTGTCCGGGTCCGATCGACGCCCCTGTGGGAACCAGGTGAGCGTAACAGATCACCCATTATCGTCCGTATCTCGTCCCTCCTCCCTCCCTCCTTGTCCCTCACTCCAGTTATGCTTGGAGTGAATCATGCGCAGGGGCCCAGGGGGGCAAGCTCGTTCCCTAACAACTACCCCTACTACCATAACCATATACACTGCAAACCCCCCCACATTTCCCCCTCCCACCTGCCTACCAATACTCAACTTTAGCCCAGCTCCATCCCTGGATCTCAGGCCTTCCTGCATCTGGTCCTACCATGTATGTCAGTGCTAGGAACGCAGCAGGAGGTTGCCGTACCACTGGCAACATACTAATCTGACTAGTGGGGTATGAGATGGGTCCTCTGTGCCTCCTGCATGTGGCTTCAATATTTTCTGCCCGCCTCGTATACATGCTAACTTCTCCCAAATCTATGCAAAGCTATATTTCAAGTCCCATTGTCAATATATATACAGCACCTCAGTGTTCCGGGCCGATTCTTCACTTCTCGTCTCGCGTTGTTCCTCCACATCCTGCAGACCATTCTGTGCATCCAGCCAGTTCATGGCTTCCTCTGGGGTCTCGAAGAACAATGCCTTGTGTTTGTGAAAGACTTTCAGTTTCGCAACATGTATCTGAGGCCCGCCTCCCGCATCCTCCTCTTAACTACTCCAAAGTTTAGTCGGCATCTTTGCACCTGAAGTGTTTGGTCTGGGTATGCTGTTATTGCCGCAGATGCTCTCCTTATAGTGCCCCCTTTGCGAAGGTACTCCAGGATTCTTTCCCTATGCCGGTAATTCAGTATTTTGGCGATGACTGGCCTCGGCGGTGCGCCCGGTGCCGGTCTTCTTGACAGTGCGCAGTGGGCTCCCTCCACCGCGAATCCTTGGGAGAGCGCCCCTCCCTCGATCTCTTGCAGCAACATGGTTTCTATATAGTCTGTGGGGTTTGAGCCTTCCTCGCCTTCCGGGAGCCCTACGATGCATACATTGTTCCTTCGGGCCCGGCCTTCCGCCTCCTCAGCCCTGCTTTCCAAGTTGCTCACTTGTTGGCGCAATATGTGGATCTCCGAGGCGTTCGCCTTGCAGGTGGTGGTGTTTGACTGGACTTCTTTTTCTAGCTCACTTGTGCGTTCGGCTTTCGCTTTGACATCTTGTCGCAATAGGTTGACGTCCACTTGTACAGTGTGTATCTTGAATTCAAGTGAGGTCTTGAGGTTTGCCATAGCTGCTTCCAGTTTCGTTTCCAACGTGACCTTTAAGTCTGCTATTGCTATCTGCCTTTCACTACTCGTCGGTCTGGTATCTGTCTGTGGGCTCCTCTCTTTTTTGCTGGTACCCTCCGTTGATTGGGATGACCTGGTGTCATGATGCCTACCTCCAAGGAGCCAGGTCCGACCCAGCAACCCCAGAGGCAGGCATCATTTCCCCCAGCGGAGTGCCTGCGGGCCCAAGCTGGGGCCCTTTGGACGCAGTCCTGGCGCCTTAGGTGCCAGGCTCATAAAGCTAGACATGTGTTCAAGTGTTTTAATGCGCACTTACCTGATGCAGACCATGCTGCTACATCCAGGCCCTCTTGAGGCCTGAATGGAACTACTTTACCTGTGGGACTACTTTCCACCCGGGTGTGGTCGGGGAAGGATACATACCTGATCGGTGGAAGAATACACACTTGGAACTTCTTCCAAAGCTATTTAAACCACACCCGATCAGCAACTCACGCTTCGTGTTGTTCTGCTCCTCGCAGCTGGACGCTCACCGTGTCAGCTCCTGCATCTGGACCTCAGCCACGCCTGTCAGTATCCTGGGTCACCTGCAAAGGGAGACAAAAGACCTTACCTGCTAAATCAGCACCACAGAGACATCACACTGACGATCCTGAAAAGGAAGACATCATTTTTAAAAGCATTTCGCTATGATCGCTGCAGCGCTGCATTTCTCTCACCTATCCTGGACGCCTCCATCTTCAGCAGCGATCATCCGGATCCACAGCCACTTCCCAGAGCCTAGAGAGAAAAAGACAAGAACAAGGTGAGAGAAGGAAAGGAATAGGAAAAGCTCAGTTTCCTTCTAAGACTTACCTGTTGGGTCATTCCCATTTCATTTCGGGTCTTGCCGCTTCCAGGCATTTTCCGGACCCCGGCCCCTATGGGGAAAAAAGACAAAGACATTGAATGAGCGAATGCAAAGACATTACCCGAGCGCTCATCCAGAACTTACCTGTCATTTACTGGAACTGCACGTTTCACTTCGGGTCGGCGCCATATCTCCGGCATTCCGAACCCCGGCCCCTAAGGGGAAAAAGACATAAGTATTAGCGCTTGCTGCAACAAGACAATGAACATTATTTTTAAGCTTGGACTTTTGAACTTGCAGCAGAACTTTTACAGCGCCTTACCTGAATAGTCAAGCTTACCTGAACTCCCATCAATCCTCAATCCAGTGAAGTAACTGGGTTTCAACGCGCCCCTGCATCAGAAGCAGGATGGAGAGCTCATCCTTCCTGACCCTAAGGTGAGACTTCACGGGGAATCGTGGAAGGGTATCGTGGAGGGTTGGAAGAGAGTGGGAGGCTTGAGCATAACTCAGTCAGTAGGTAATACTCCCTTTTCACGCACAGGGGAATATTCCTGCGAGCCAGAGAAGCCAGAGTAGAGGGGCCCTTCCTGTCCATCTTCAGAGTCCTGCGCTTCACCATTGAAGAAGCATCAGCACTCGAAGCCAGACCTGCGCCTCCGTGGGAATCAGGTGAGCGTTACAGAACGCGAAGCCTACCCACAATTTCCCACCCGGGCGCTATGGAGACTTCCGAGACTGACCAGCTGGCCCAGCTTTTGGGGGAATTACGGGCAGAGGTGCACTCAGCCCGCCAGGAGACTAATGCTCTCAAAAGAGAACTGATCCTATCCAAGGAAAGAACAGATGACCTAGCCAAAAGTTTATTACAGGCCCAGGCAGGGCACACTCCTTTACCTAATTCCGGAGACATTTCCACATCAATGGGTTTGAATAACCCGGTACAAATCAATCTACCTGGACACATGCCTTTGGCCCTGCCTGAACGTTTTGCGGGGGATCCCAAGAAATATGCCATCTTTATGAACCAATGTCGTTTACACTTTCTATGCAGAACCGGAGCCTTCCCTAACGACCAGACCAAGGTAGCCTTTATACTATCTTACCTCAGTGGCAGTGCTGCCGATTGGTCTATTCCATTGGTAAATCAGGATGATCCCATTCTCCAGAATTTTCAGGGCTTCCAGGCCAGCATGGAAAGATTGTTCGCTCGACACTCTCAAGGACAGGCCCTTGATAACGAACTGCTATCCTTACGACAAGGTAATCAGGATCTTCTGCCCTACATTGCCACCTTTAACAGACTGGTTGTGGAAACTGGATGGCCAGAAAACAAAAGGATCACATTGTTTCATCGAGGCCTGCGCGGAGAGCTTAAGGATGTTCTAGCTCAGATAGTAAACCCACCCCAGGTCTGCGCAGACTACATAGACTTGGTGGTTCAACTTGATCACAGACTTCAAAATAGAAAAGCAGATCGGTTCAAGTACGAAACCCGAATACCGATCAAAACCCACGCTAATTCCAAGAGTACCGACGTATCCGAACCTATGCAAATCGGTGGGGTTAAAGGACCATTAACGCAGAAAGAACGAGCGAGAAGGCGGCAAATGCAACTTTGTCTGTATTGCGGGACTTCCGGTCACTTTCTTCGAAATTGTCCAGTTAAACCACCTAAGAAGGTGGTTGGAGCTACTGATAACGAATTATTGACACCTGATTCGGGAAACGATCTAGCCCGACAAGCGTAGGGGTCTGCTTGCCGAGCTTGAAAACTAACTCTTTGACCTCGCATTTTGTCATGCCAATGGTGCTCGTGGACCCAAAACAGCCTCAGCAGTTGCATGCTATAAAAGCATACATCGACAGTGGAGCTATTGGAAATTACATAGACCGTGAATTGGCTTCCAGGATTAAGCTTCCTCTCCGCCCGAAAGTAACCCAAGATGTCATTACTACAGTAGATGGAACCGAAATAGCCTCAGGGCCGGTAACGCATTCCACTGTTGAAGTGACACTGGTGGGTCAGGATGGACATCGGGAAGCAATCGTGTTTGATGTGATCAAGGCCCCGCAATTTCAAGTAATTCTTGGAATTCCTTGGTTAGAAACACATAATCCCAGAATTGACTGGCGAGCAAAGAAGATAAGTTTTCCTGATTGTGAACCAACTTGTTATCCAAGAAATCCAGCTCTGGGTCTAGCCTCAGCAACTTCCACCCCTGTACAGTTACCGTCAGAATACCAAGAATTCCAAGACGTTTTTCAGAAAGAACAGGCTAACACGTTACCTCCCCATCGGTCTTATGATTGCCAAATTGATCTGGTACCCAATGCTCAACTACCTTGTAGTAGGATTTATGCTCTTATGGAACCTGAGAACCTGCATTTGCGTCAGTATTTAGATCAGTACCTAGCCAATGGTTTTATTCGCCCGTCCAAGTCTCCTGTCTCTTCAGCTCTGTTCTTCGTGCCGAAAAAAGAGGGCGACCTAAATCAAATAACGATTAAGAATCGTTATCCTCTGCCCTTGATCCCTGAGCTTATCGACCAGGTGAAAGACGCTTGTGTGTACACCAAGTTAGATCTCTGAGGAGCTTATCACCTGGTGCGTATAAAAGAAGGCGACGAATGGAAGACTGCATTCCGCACCAAGTTTGGGCTCTTCGAATATCAAGTGATGCCCTTCGGTTTGTGCAATGCACCTGCCGCCTTTCAGTACTTTATGAATGATGTTCTTCGGGAACTTATCGATGTCTGTGTCATTGTTTACATTGACGACATCCTGGTGTACTCTTCTTCAGAATATGAGCACAGAAAACATGTTAGGGCAGTTCTTGAGAAATTGCGCCAGCACAGACTATTTGCAAAACTCGAAAAATATGTTTTTCATACCACAGTAGTTGAGTTTCTCGGATTCATCCTGACACCTCAAGGAGTCCGAATGGACTCGCAAAAGGTGGACGCCATCCTCAAATGGCCATCTCCTAGCTCGGTGAAGGGAGTTCAGAGCATGCTCGGCTTTGCCAATTTCTATCGAAGATTCATCCCGGAATTTTCCCGAACAGTCCAACCCATCACAGCTCTCCTAAAGAAAAACAAACGCTTTGAATGGACTCTTGAGGCCGAACAAGCCTTTCAGGACCTGAAAACCAAATTCACCTCTGCACCTGTATTGAAGCACCCGCACCCAGATCACCCGTACATTGTGGAAACCGACGCATCCAGTTCGGCCATGGGAGCTGTCCTGTCGCAAAGAGACCCAAAAACGAACCAACTACACCCAGTGGCCTTTTGGTCCAGAAAATTTTCTCCTCCTGAAATCAACTACGCAATTACCGATAAAGAGTTACTGGCAATCAAATCTGCTTTCAAGGCTTGGCGTCACTTCTCGGGGCAAGACACACCATCACCGTAATTACGGACCACAGAAACTTACAGTATTTAAAGACGGCCAAAGCTCAATCTTCACGACAACTCCGATGGGCTCTATTCTTTGCGGAATTTGATTTTGTAATTACCTATCGCCCTGGCTGCAAGAATGGAAAAACGGACGCCTTATCCCGGATTGGCATGGAAGAACCTAATTCGAGCTTAGAACCTGTGCCCATCATACCTGAGCAAAGAATCTTAGGCTTAACTTCATTGCAAACTATTGAGGACATCCAAACGCGAGTAAAACAACTTCTAGACTCTTCAACCTTACTGGAATGGAGTCAAAAGGGTCCTCATTACACCGTTAAGGATGACTTACCCTACTTCCAGGAGCGGTTGTTTCTGCCAAGTAAAGGATTGCAAGAACTTGTTATTGCCCATCATCATGAATCTTTAATGGAAGGACACCCTGGTATCGCTAAAACGGAGGAAAAAATCAAACGCCGGTGGCCTTCTTGGAGAAAAGACATAAAGTCTTTTGTTCTGTCTTGCGGAATTTGCGCCCAAAACAAAGCTCAAAAGAAAAGGCCAGCCGGCCTACTTCAACCCTTGGATATTCCACCGCCACCATGGCACACCCTGTCAATGGACTTTATAACCGACCTGCCTCCTTATGCTTGTTACAACACAATCCTTGTAATTGTGGACCTATTCTCCAAAATGGCCCACTTTATCCCTTTAAAAGGTTTGCCTTCAGCTTCCACCTTGGCCAAGGAATTCCTGGAGAATATAGTTCGCATACATGGTTTCCCTTCCGTTTTAGTCTCGGATCGTGGAAGTCAATTTATCTCCCATTTTTGGAAGAAGTGTTGCCGATTAGCACAAATAGATGTGCGGTTATCCACCAGCCACCACCCCCAGACCGACGGACAAACCGAGAGAACCAATCAGACTCTCGAGCAATATCTTCGGTGCATGTTACACCAATCTGAGTTGAATTGGAAAGACATTCTTTGGATCGCAGAATATGCATACAACAACTCAGTGCATTCTGGAACCGGACAAACCCCTTTTTATACTTTGTATGGTCACCATCCTCGGACCTCTGACCTAGATCCACCTCTGACCCTGGAAATGCCCGCAGTAAATCATCTGCATTCCACAATAACCCGAGCGTTCAAAGAAGCTGCAAGTCATTTACAGCAAGCCAAGAAAAAGTATAAAGAAAACGCTGATTTGCACCGAAGTAAAACTCCTCCTTACCAAGTAGGAGACCAGGTATGGCTAGCAACTAAACATTTACCCCTCAAGGGCCCGCGAACCTTCAATCCCAGATTCATAGGACCTTATCCCATCAAGGCTATAATCAACCCAGTGGTCTTTAAACTGGATCTACCGTCCAACATGCGTATTCATCCAGTTTTTCATGCATCACTTTTGAAGCCAGTACAACCAGGAACCCGATTGTCCAAGCCTCCAGATCAAGTTCAAATTGAAGGGGAATTAGAATTCGAAGTTAAAGACATTTTAGACTCCAAGGTGGTAAAGTCGAAACTCTTCTATCTTGTTGACTGGAAGAGATATGGACCTCAGGAGAGATCGTGGGAGCCTAGTAACCATGTCCACGCACCTCGATTAGTACAAAGGTTTCACCGGAGATTTCCGAACAAGCCAAAACCCCCGGAGGAAAGAACCTTGGGAGGGGCCTTGAGGGGGGGTACTGTCATGATGCCTACCTCCAAGGAGCCAGGTCCGACCCAGCAACCCCAGAGGCAGGCATCATTTCCCCCAGGGGAGTGCCAGCGGGCCCAAGCTGGGGCCCTTTGGACGCAGTCCTGGCGCCTTAGGCGCCAGGCTCATGTTGGACCCCTGTCCTGGCGCCTTAGGCGCCAGGCTCATAAAGCTAGACATGTGTTCAAGTGTTTTAATGTGCACTTACCTGATGCAGACCATGCTGCTACATCCAGGCCCTCTTGAGGCCTGAATGGAACTACTTTACCTGTGGGACTACTTTCCACCCGGGTGTGGTCGGGGAAGGATACATACCTGATCGGTGGAAGAATACACACTTGGAACTTCTTCCAAAGCTATTTAAACCACACCCGATCAGCAACTCACGCTTCGTGTTGTTCTGCTCCTCGCAGCTGGACGCTCACCGTGTCAGCTCCTGCATCTGGACCTCAGCCACGCCTGTCAGTATCCTGGGTCACCTGCAAAGGGAGACAAAAGACCTTACCTGCTAAATCAGCACCACGGAGACATCACACTGACGATCCTGAAAAGGAAGACATCATTTTTAAAAGCATTTCGCTATGATCGCTGCAGCGCTGCATTTCTCTCACCTATCCTGGACGCCTCCATCTTCAGCAGCGATCATCCGGATCCACAGCCACTTCCCAGAGCCTAGAGAGAAAAAGACAAGAACAAGGTGAGAGAAGGAAAGGAATAGGAAAAGCTCAGTTTCCTTCTAAGACTTACCTGTTGGGTCATTCCCATTTCATTTCGGGTCTTGCCGCTTGCAGGCATTTTCCGGACCCCGGCCCCTATGGGGAAAAAAGACAAAGACATTGAATGAGCGAATGCAAAGACATTACCCGAGCGCTCATCCAGAACTTACCTGTCATTTACTGGAACTGCACGTTTCACTTCGGGTCGGCGCCATATCTCCGGCATTCCGAACCCCGGCCCCTAAGGGGAAAAAGACATAAGCATTAGCGCTTGCTGCAACAAGACAATGAACATTATTTTTAAGCTTGGACTTTTGAACTTGCAGCAGAACTTTTACAGCGCCTTACCTGAATAGTCAAGCTTACCTGAACTCCCATCAATCCTCAATCCAGTGAAGTAACTGGGTTTCAACGCGCCCCTGCATCAGAAGCAGGATGGAGAGCTCATCCTTCCTGACCCTAAGGTGAGACTTCACGGGGAATCGTGGAAGGGTATCGTGGAGGGTTGGAAGAGAGTGGGAGGCTTGAGCATAACTCAGTCAGTAGGTAATACTCCCTTTTCACGCACAGGGGAATATTCCTGCGAGCCAGAGAAGCCAGAGTAGAGGGGCCCTTCCTGTCCATCTTCAGAGTCCTGCGCTTCACCATTGAAGAAGCATCAGCACTCGAAGCCAGACCTGCGCCTCCGTGGGAATCAGGTGAGCGTTACACCTGGCGAATTTGTCCATGGTGGGTTGCTTCCCTTTTGTTTTGGAAAGTTTGGATGCCATTTCAGCAACTGCTGGTGTGTTCTCCTCTGGTCTAATAGGGCTGGGTGTCAGTTGTGCGAGCTGCACTGACTCAGTGCCTATTGGCTTTCTGCCGAGGGGCTGGTGGTTGCTCTAGTAACGGGCGATCCTGGACCACCTCCACCCCGTGAGCGGCGCAAACAACAGGGTATTCTTATCGGGCCCACTAGTGACCTTTATTGTGCAGCTCTGTTCATAGGGGACAAGATTAAGCCAGGGGGGGTGCTGCAGCCTGGGCCTGGCCCTATGAGGTATCCGCCGGGCCCTACACCCTGATGCTGTCCTTGTCTGTTTTTCGTGCACGCCCCTTGCAGCAATCCAGTGGCTGTGTCTTCCCAGTCAGCGCTCAGTGTTTCCACAGCCCACCATGGCTATTTCACTTATGTAACTGGGTTGCTCAGTGTTATGCGACATCTAGGCCTCCGGCGTATGTGGGAATTCATTTTATTCTATTTATTCATCAATTACCATACTGCGGAAGTCCTGATCTGCGTCTTCCACTTTCCCGAGAATGTATCTCCTCCCGAAGTGTCATTCGCAATTATACTATTGCTGTAGGAGGGAATCCACTTCGGAGCCATGTACAATCACTGATTACAAGTTATTTCGGGTGGGGTGCCTCCGATCTGAATCATTGTTGCCCAGTTATCCGTATATGCAAGATATGCAGTTGCTCCCTGTGCCGTACCGTGTAGTACACACTGCATCAGGTGCTTCGGTACACCTCGCCGTCCCTCCGCATATGCTCCGTTATTTTGTTCCATTCATCTGGCCCGCTGTCCCGCTCTTGCAGGGGCTCTTGTGCCCATCAGCACTGCGCAAAGGCAGGATCAAGCGTTCTGCTTGCTGGTCGGGATCCGCTCCTATCATGTCCGTGTCACGGCTCCTCTTTATTCTGTGCGGCTGCTCGTCGGCGTATTCCTTTGTTCGTCTCTAGCCGCCATCTTGATTAATTTGCCGACAGGGTGCTACAATTTTCCTCCAGCTCACAGTTTCCAACTTTCGCTATGATTCACTCAAAAATTATGATTATGGTGCGACGTAGTAATTCATGCATTCGTCGTTCCAAAATTACGTTTCTCAGCCAGTTCAGAGCATGTTTAATCATCAGGATTGTTACGGATCAGCAGGAACACATCAGAATCACCTCCTATTCCATGGCTCTGTAGCCACTCCCCCGATGGGGTAACAAATTTACATCTAAAAAAAGAACCAACAAAATGGGCTGCACTGATTAATATGATCTTTAAGCACATCCATAAGCAAAAGAAGCTGCCAGAATCATGGACCAAAAGTATTACAGTTCCTATTTTTAAGGCAAGAGACACGACCTGTCAAATTATAGGCCCATTGCCTAGCTCGACACCACAGGGAAAATCTTTGCTGGCGATCTACAACAAAAATTGACTGTGTGGGTGGCCAGAAATTCTATCATAGACACCCGATAAACAGGATTCACAAAAGGCATGGGCACAGAACTAAATCTATTAATTTTATCCATACTCAAACTCAACGCCATTAAAGCCAAAGAGAAGATACATTTGGCTTTCATAGACCTAAAGCAGGCGTTTGACGGGGTAGACAGGGATACCCTGTGGACAAAACTGGAATGCTGGGGATGCCCAGGAAAAATCCTGCACCCGATAAAAGCACTACACAAAAGTACTTTGACGCGAATAAGAACTAACGAAGGGACACTTGAAAATAACAAGTAAAAAAAGGTGTGAAACAAGGATGCCTGTTAGCGGCCACATTATTTAAATTATATATTGCAGACCTCCCGAAGGCCTTGAAATATGCCGACATTTTCCACCTAGAATTAATAACATCAAAATATCAATGATGTGCTATGCAGACGACATTCTCCTAGTGGCTAGAACTCCAATCGGTCTACAAGATCAGCTTAACAAATTTCAGGTCTATATGGATCTAAATAAGCTTGAAATAAATATAAACAAGACCAAGATCTTAACGATCGGAGGAGCAAAAAAAACAACTGAAAAAAGATTTGCCTGGAAGATAAGTGATTAGTGTCTGGGTAAAGTAAACAGCATAAAGTACCTGGGCATTCTATTCAACCAGTCGATAGATGAAAAACAATGGTAAAACGAGCTATATAGTAAGGCCAAAAAACACTCCTATCAAGGAATCAGTATAAACGGAAGGTTTGGTAAATTTACCATTGGAGTGGTATGTGCTTTCTTCATTCGAAAAGTGACCCCGATACTGACGTATGGGAGTGAAGCAGGCCTAAATCTAGACTGGAGAATATGAACCAAATTAGAAAGCCTTTTTGGAAGACAATATTAAAACTCCCCAGATGCACACCAATGGTGGCAGTAAGAGCAGAACTGGGGTTAATATCTTTGTAGGGGTAAGAAGATGGAAAACACTATCGTTACTAAGAAAGATTTCATCAAAGGAGTACAGAATTCTTTCTGCTGATGGCTTAGGTAAAGCTGCAGTGGTATTAAACAAATGAAAACCTCCTGGACTAAGCATTTAAGTGAGTTAACCTCATCACTTGATGAATTATTAACCAATCCCAACAAAGTGAAAGAAAAACTAAAATGACACGATTGGATAAAAACAAGAGAAATGCGACTCACATTCAAAACACAATAACATGGTGCCATAGAACAATGCCGGAGAGACACTGACCCAAATTAACTTTAAAAATTCTGAGGAAAAGCCTTCCGTGAATGTTTGATGAAAATCAGACTGGGGGTGTACCAACCAATTAATTCATGCAGATCACTGGAAAACGAGGAGTAATGGAAGGCTCATGAAGATTCTGTGAAAACTTGGATGCTATGGAATCACCAAAGCATCTACTTCTCGAATGCCCTGCTCTGACACAAGAAAGATCGAGAAATCTATGTTCTTATATGCCAGCTTTCAGGGTTAAATCATTGGACGATTGGTGGAGTGATTTCACTCAAGGGATAAATCCACGATTTACATGTGATGCGATAAACTTCCTACAGAAAATAATGAGCGAGCAACGCCCGAGACAGGTTCAGGCTGGAGTAGGGGAAACTGGAAGCTCTGGAATTTAAAATCCAGAAAATGATAAAAGACAACGGGACTCATGCTTAAATTAGAACATTAGTGGCCAAGCATGTACGAGATAGACTGACACAAAAACTAAGTAGAGGATTGTGCTTGTGGTTGATTGGGTTTTATGTGTAAAAAGTTTCCTCATTAAACTAACACTCAATAAAAAATTAAAAATAAATGCTTTCTTAAGGGACAGAGACCCTAAATATGAAACTCAAAGAAAGCCAATAAACAGTTGCAAAGGCCATTCTAAAAGATATGCATTTGCAGGTTGGGCTTGATCAGCTAAAACACAACTTTAAACAGAAGGAAGCAGTAGATAGCTGGCAGTTTCTGAACAAAAAACAGTGACAGAAATCTTTCCCAAGCTCCCTGCTTGGCTTATCTCACAAACAACAAGGACATATTTCTGGAGACAGTGTTTTCCGACACCTATTTAACTATGGTCTTGTTTGTTTGGAAATTCAGATATATGTCTCTGGGAATTATCAAAAATATGGAGAACCCTCAAAAACTCTTTCAAATAAGACTGACTGCACAAATAACTACAGATTTGCCTCCAGTCTCGAACAAACGTCTTCCACTGGAACTCCTTTTAGAAACAGTGACCCCAAATCATCAGTTCCTGAAAGTATGATAATATCTTTTCAAAATGCTTCTTGTTTTTCCACGAAAAAGAGCCCAATGGGTAGACACCCATTTCAGCTGTCATCCTCAAAAATGTTATAAAAAGGAGCCGCTTTGTGCTATTTTAATTTTGCAAATGATATACATTTTCCTTAGAATAGCTCGGGTCCTTAAAAATACCAGACCTAGTTCTAGCCTGATCGCTTTTATGCTGAGCCATTTGGAGACCCCCAGCCAAAATTGGTGCATTTTGCCTTCTAGCCAAGCTAACTCAAAGCTAGTGGAAGTGTTGATAACAAATAGCACTGCAGGGACACCTGGATGTCTATACATTTTTACGGTGGTGTGTGCGTTTAAGCACAGTCTTTTGATAATTGTCAATAAAGCATTGACCTTGTTTTTAACTTGCAGTTGTAATTTGTTGCTCAGATGTATTTATTTATTTAATTTGTATCGCGCACATACAACCCGGAGGTGTGGAGGCGCTGTTGCAAGAATGCGTCGATTGGACAATGTAAGATGGACAGTATTTACAATACTGTAGCATTGTAGTCATTGTGCAGTGCAGTAGAGCAAGCATAGCTACATTTACAGAGGTAGATACAGTTTAGTTACCATAATGTGAAGGTCACAGCAGTTAATAATAACCAGCAGGGGAGTAACAGGAGAGTAGGTCTGATGAGTAGGTGGGGTAAGCAGGCGTGTTGGGTGGGAGGGAGGGGGTTTAGATTTAGAATTGTTTAATAGAAACCAAGACAAATTATACCTCACACCCCTTCCCATAGTTTGACATCAAAAGCCTATGTGAATTTAAGCAAAGTACGCGTTTCTGCTCCAGAAACCTATTTTCTGACTGAGCGGTATTCATTTATAATAGTTTCGGCTTAAACAATTATTAATAAAATCATAAGTTACAAAGCCTTCCTCATGAGCAATCCAAGGAAGCCTAAATCCATTTAACGTGTGACTATTTTTAACCTCACCTGGGAAAATCAGCTAAATATAAATTAGACAAGCAGGGAGTGAACACACCTGCTAGCTTTAAAGCCCTGTATGTAGCGGTGTCTTTTGGGAAATAACCCCCTGCTGTTACTCAGACTGACACAGAGCTATACAGTAAATTCACTGAAACTACAGGTCTGTGGACAACGCTAATCCAGGTGCAGCCCGACTAAAACACAGCCATAAGCAACAGAACTGATGATGCTATTGGGGATCGGGGTCGATTCCACTGAAAAGCTTTTATCCCACCTTCACATTTGATTTCTTTAAATTTGCAGTAAAAAATATGCAATAGAAGAGCGTTATCGAACGAGGTTGGCTGTGCAAAATAGTGGCTTTAGTGACATTCCTACAGAAATGTCCTGCATTTCACTGCAAAAATATAACAAAACCAAGCGTAGCATATCACAACTAACAGGGTAATTCATAGAATTTCGCACAAAAGTGGCGCACGCGGCTGGCGCACAGTGACCACGTGCGATAAAATCCATTTCATCGCACAGCGTATTCATGGATTTTAGCCTCCAAAACCAGCCGTGGCGCAGAGTGGCGCAGCGACCCTGCAGCAGCGCCAGTTACGCCCCCAAGAACGCCCTCGCGCAAGGAAAAGCCATCAAAATTCCCAATTCATCGCAAAGGGGCTGCGCTAACCCTGGACCAGTTCACAGGGCTGCCAAACAGCAAACGCCAAGTGGGGAACGTGTATTTCAGTGGTTCGCGGGAAGTTTCACACACGATTGTCCTGGGTACGTGTACATCAGGGGTGCGCGTGAAGTAACACACGCGATTCCATCAGGGCACGTGTATTCCAGGGGTGCGCGGAAAGTATCACACGCAAAATCAGCAGGGTACGTGTATTTCAGGGGTGCGCGGGAAGTATCACACACGATTCCATCAGTGTACGTGTATTTCAGGGGTGCGCAGGAAGTATCACACACGATTCCATCAGGGCACGTGTATTTCAGGGGTGCGCGGGGAGCACTACACGTGAATTGGCCGTGTGGGTCCTCCCAGGTGTTCCCTCTACACCCTCCACGGCCCCTGCAGCCAGCCCACATCACAGGGGACTACCCTGCACCCCTGCTCATGTCCCGCAGGCAGCCCATCCACCATGGCCATGCCCCCCAGCCAAGCCACATGTCACCTTGCACTACTGATCAACAACGCATGTCTCCCAGCACCCTCACCCCCCAGCACTGTGGGGCACCTGCCAGCAGGCCCCCACACATGTCCAACTCATGTCCCCCTGCACCCCCAAACCCCAGCACTGTGGGACACCCTCCACCAGGCCCACACTCATGTCTCCCAGCAACCCCACCCCCCAGCATCCAGGGGCACCCTCCACCAGGCCCCCACTCCTTTCTACCACCCCCCCACCCCCAGCTGTGCGATTCGCCTGTGTACGTGTATATCAGGGTTGCGCGTGTAGTCTGACACGCAAATTCATCAGGGTACGTGTATTATGGATCCGCGGGAAGTTCCACACGCGATTGCCCTGGGTACGTGTATTTCGGGGTGCGCGGGAAGTTCCACACGCGATTTCAGCAGGGTACGTGTATTCCAAGGTGCGCGGGAAGTACAACACGCGATTGCCCTGGGCACGTGTATTTCGGGGTGCGCGGGAAGTTCCACACGCAAATTCAGCAGGGTACGTGTATTCCAAGGTGCGCGGGAAGTTCCACACGCGATTGCCCTGGGCACGTGTAATTCGGGGTGCGCGGGAAGTTCCACACGCGATTGTCCGTGGTGCGTGTATTTTGGGTTGTGCGTGAAGTTTCACACGCAATTTCAGCAGGGTACGTGTATTCCAAGGTGCAAGAGAAATTCCACACGCGAATCCAGCAGCCTACGTGTATTCCGGGGGTGCCGGGCAGTCCTACACGTGAATCGGCCGTGTGGGTCCTCCCAGCTGTTCACTCGACACCCTCCACGGCCCCTGCAGGCGGCCCACACCACAGGGGACTACCCTGCACATGTCCCGCAGGCAGCCCATCCACCATGCCCATGCCCCCCAGCCAACCCACATGTCACCTTGCACTACTGCCCACCAACGCATGTCCCCCTGCACCCCCACCCCCCAGCATCCAGGGGCACCCTCCACCAGGCCCCCACTCATGTCCCCCTGCACCCCCACCCCCCAGCACTGTGGGCCACCCTCCACCAGGCCCCCACTCATGTCCCCCTGCACCCCCACCCCCCAGCACTGTGGGGCACCCTCCACCAGGCCCCCACTCATGTCCAACTCATGTCTCCCAGCACTCCCACCCCCCACCAGTCAGGGGCACCCTCCACCAGGCCCCCACTCATGTCCAACTCATGTCCCCCTGCACTCCCACCCCCCAGCACTGTGGGGCACCCTCCACCAGGCCCCCACTCATATCCCCCTGCACCCCCACCCCCCAGCACTGTGGGGCACCCTCCACCAGGCCCCCACTCATGTCCCCCAGCCAACACATCATCACAATCTAGATCCCTGGGCCTTATGGGCAGCCTCCAAATGCCAAACACCCACCCAAGTATTGCATCCACCCACTTAGAAATGGCAATTACATGATACAACCCCAATGGCAAGTTTGTAAATGAACACATGTCCCTCACATACACACAATGGGTGTCAGTGAATGTCAAAACCCATATCATGATATGCATGAAACCAATGAGATGATACTACACATTGAAGTTTGAAGAAAAAATATATATTAAAACCAACATAAATTGAATCAAAAATAAACAAACGAAAATGGGAATTAAAAAAAATAAGCATGTCCGTAAAATAATGTAAAACCACAAATCATAATCCAAAGGAAAGGTGTCCAAAGTCACAGTTCACAAAAGTAAATCCAATGGAAAATTAAAATCGAAAACCATTGCTCCATGGGTAAATCATAAAAAAAAATAGAAAATCCAACAGTCAACTATATACAGATAAACAATCCAGGGTCCATGATCCCAAAAGAAGAAATGAAACCTATCTAATAACACTACCTAATAAAAAAAAATATATACAAAAATGAGGCCCATTGTCCAAAAGGTCCAAAAAAATGCAAAACCAAAGGAAACCTAACACTAACTACAGAACTATTTACAAGGGCAGCGGGCCAGTCCGACGGCTCATTTCGGGATGTTCCGGGCCAGGGCATTATCGAACTCCTGCTCAATGTCCCGGAGGCGGTCCCCCTCCATGGCCCCGAGGGTCCGCAGGGCCGTCGACATGTTCACCTCCAACTCCCTGCGCCTCAGGGCCCTCCGCATGGAGTTCTCCGCCCTGACCATCGTGAGCCGTGCCTCTTCCGCCCGTTGCCGCTCCGCATCTATGGCGTGGCCCAACCGCTGCCACACAGAAGACACTTCCCGTCCTGGGTCCTCCTGCCCTCCGGCCGATGCCTGCCCCTCCGATGTCGAAGGCCCCAAGCCATCATGGCTCCCACCTCGTTGCTGCTGCTGTGCCTGTGCCCGTGCCATGGCTCCTGCTGCCTGCACATCCTCCACCGGCTGAGGTGAAGTCGTTGATGTGGCCACCCCTGCTGGACGTCCGACTCCCGACTGTGGCAGGGATGCCTCCTCCACCAGCCTGGCTCCACCAGCCTGGCCCACAAGCCCCATCAAACGGAGGAATCCGGCCTGGGTGACCTGTCCCAGTAGGCCGACGCGGTCAACGAGCCATTCGAGATGACGTGCAGTCTCCTCATGAAAAGACTGCAGGTCACCTCGCATGGCCCGTTGACGCAACGCCACACCAGTCAGGACAGGCTCAACCCGGACCCGGATAGCCACGTCCGCAGGCAGAGGAAGGCCAGTTGTTGTGAGCTCATCCCCTGCCTGAAAACAGGTCTGGACGTAGGCATCCCTGCTGGTGCAAGATGATGCAGTGACAGGATCAGGGACAGGATTGCACACAGGCACCTCCGCGGCGGCCTGTGCTGCCTCCTGTCCCTGGTCCTGCACTGCACCACTAGCACCAGTGGAATCCCCACCTCCAGACCCCGTCTCTGTTGCTTGCACGGCCTCCTCCTCCACCAAACCCCCCCACCAACCTGGATGACTCCGTGCCATCTTCCCCCGTTGGGCCCTGTGGGGTCCCAGCTGCCCCTTCTGCTGCCGAGGAGTCCAACTCCGACCTCCGCCTCTTGGACCTCCCCCCGGCAGCTGCGGCCTGGGACGCGGCACTGGACTCCTCACTCCCCGACGAGATCACAACCTGGGAGGGGAGCCGGGCCTTGCGTCTCCGGCTGGCGGTGCGATCCTCGCCGTTGTGCTCCACAGCACCTTCTCCGCCCTCTTCATCAGTTGACGCTGCAGACAGGGAGAAATAAAACACAGGCATCAGGACACTGTACAATGGACACATACACACATGACAGTTGTACATGAGTGGCATTGGCAAACCTCAGACATGGCATCACAATCCCAACACACGTCATTTCAACTTGCACACATGAGCCATACCACAGCCATATCGCAACAGCCAGCACCATCCATACACATACAACAGAATGAGCAGGCAAAGGTGAGCCAGACATCACATGCAACACAGGGAGTGCACTACACATGCACACACACCACCACACTTGCATGCATGTGTACACCTCTGTCAACTGTCGCAGTGTTCAGATCGGCATCCATGTCACATCTGCCAATCAGGCTTCCACATCCCGCTGTCACATGCATCCATGTTGCAAACTGTTGCACCCTTGTCAAATACACACACATGCACATGTACACAGTGCTGATACATGCAGCTGAAAACAACATCCATGTGTGACATCACGAACATGCCTACTTACATACACATTCATCCAAACATGTGTGCCCACACAACTGCATTTGGCATGCAAGCCTACACAAACAAGCACCATCCATGTCTCACACATGAGAGCCCTCGCATGTGTTAGCCTCACGGCCCTGTACACCCCCACCCATACTTGGCCCCATACAAACACATGTGCAACCTGCACACTACTGGCACATCACCACACGCACAGCTTACAATCATGATGCATGTACACTTACCGCTCGACTCCAGACGGGTCTGTCTCTCAAGGACCTGGACGTGGAGCGCTGGGGATATGCGTTCCAGGACCCTCATCTGATCGTCCGACAAGTGGCCCTGGCGCCCCTTAGCATCCGCTGCCTTCAAGAGGCGCCGGGCCTTGCTGAGGGTCCTGGACCTGAAGTCCTCCCAGCGCTTCTTGACATGATGGAATTGTCGGACTGCCACCCCCTCCGCGTTGATGGCAGTCACGATGTCCGTCCAGATCCGAGTCCGTCCTTCCTTGTCGGCGCGCAAACTTCCGAAGAGGGCATCATACTGCCCCAGGACTTGCTCCACCAGGACACCAACTTTGGTGGCAGTGAAGCTGGTGCCCCTCTGCCTTTCTGGCCGGGGGTTGTCAGTGGTGCCAGATGTTGCAGTGCCCGACATGACAACCCCAGAGGCAGGAGTGGGTGGGCAACTGGGTCCTGGGGCTGCGCTGTGGAGCGATGGAATCCCAGTCGGGAGTCTTTGGTTCCAGCAGGGGTGGTCACAGCAACAGCACCCCTGGCTGATGTGCAGGCAGCGAATGGCAGGGCACGTGGGCAGCAGGCAATCAGGCAGCAGCAGATGGCAGGTGGGAGCGGGCTCTGGGCTCTGGGGGGCAGTAATTCGGCCTTCTGGGCAGGAGCGTGGTCTTCCGTGGGCTTACGCGTGGCCAGCATGATACGGAGTGATTTGGCACGTGAAAATCCAGCACGTCTGCATGTAATTCGAGGAAAGGGCCTTAGCGCGTAAGCGCGTCAGCACACGTACGCGAATTCATTGGCCCAAAGGCCACCAGCGCGTATGCGCGTCTGTGACGTGCGTGCGCGGGCGTTTCCCTGTACACGGGTGCAGGTTACACATCCAATGACTGCACGTCAGAGTGTCAGCTCTTGTAATTGGAGGATGGGGCCTTAGTGCGTACACGCGGAAGTGACGCTGGACGTGTGGGCATGTTTAAAAGGTACGTGTAGAACGCCATTTCCTTGTACGTGCTTTTCGTGGAGAGCGAGTGGGTGCAATCTGTACTTCTTGTCGGTTCACACACGATTTACTTCACGGCGTTCCAAGTTCGTACTCCCTGTTACCTCTGACAGCTTTTTGTCTTCTTGTCTTTTTCCTGGGCCTGTTTCCTCAAACAGCGTTCACTTCTCCTGTTGTCCTGTCTCCTCAGACAGCGTACAATTCTTCTTTTGGCTGGGGTGTTGCCAACGCGCACGCGCGCGTATTTTTCACGCGATTTTTCCTGGCAGACGGTGCGTCGCGCACGTATTTGACATCTGTGCTTGCCCCGTGTGTTGCCTACCCCTTCAGAGGTCAGTCTAGGCTGCGTGTGGCACGCATACGTTCATTTTTGTGTTTCTGGGTGCCACAGCGTAGTGCAGGTTTTTTTTCCACACAGGTGGTCTTGTAGGGGTTGCGTGCACATTATCTCCCTTTTTTCGAGGTGCCTGTGTGTTGCGTGACCCGTCATCTTCCTCCAGGGGTCACATACAGTCTTGCTAGAGCACTACGGTACGAATTCCATCTAGTACCCTACCCCTTTGACCCCCAATTGCCCAGGACAATAGTTTACTGCAACTCCCAGACGCACAACAACATCAGTGCCATGGTTGGGAGGCGAGCACGCGGTAAGGGTGGCAAAGGTGGCCGAGCCACAAGAGGTGGCCATGGTGGATACGGTAGGGGACGTGGCCAGGACTTGCAGGGTGCCCCAAGCCCCCATGTGTGGGTGACCAGTCAGGGACACCCACACCCCCGCCCTGGTTGAGGGTAACGTGGCTGACACCATCCCTGCTCAGCCCTTGTTGGACCAGCCCATTGTGGCATCAGACCTGGCACAGGGTGACTCCATGGCTGACTTCCAGGTCAGCAGGTCTAGGCCACGTGTGGCGGTGCACGTTGGTGTCACCAGCCCACGTGAATCAGGGGCAGCTATGTCATCTGCTGCCCCGAGTAGGCAGGGTGGAGAGGCTACAGGGGCTGCTGCGGCTCCATCCACCCCAGCTCTGAGTGTCCCAGCCAGGACAGTGTCGGTCCTAGTCCATCCTGCTGACGTTCCCCCTGACTACATCACACTTCAGCTAATGCCTGCACCAAGTCCCATGGTGAGTGTTCATTCCCACACTCCTAGTCCACAGTCCACCGGGGCTCCAGCCCCTAGTGTCCAGAGCAGCGTAGGACACTCAGTATCACCACCACCTTCCAAGCGGAAGAGGAAAAGTGCTCGTCCAGTACAGGCTGATGCCCCAGACACGGCTACACAGTCCGGCCCACCAAGGAAGCCCAGCTTCAATCAGGCCGAACTTGATGCACTTGTGGAGTATGTGTCCGCACATGACAGCGAAATGGTGATTACTGCAGGATGCAAGACCACACCTGCACAACGTCAGGCACACTGGCAGACCATTGCGGAACTCATAAGTGCCCTTGGATTCGTGAGGCGCACAGCTAATGATTGCTACAAGCGCTGGAATGACCTTGAGCGCAGGGCAAAGAAAAAGCTGGCCTCAAGTCATGCCACAACTCTAGTGACTGGAGGCGGGTCTCTGGCAGAGGACATAGAACTCACTCCACATGAGTATGTTGCTGGGACCTACGTCACGGAGGAACAGATCCAAGGCGTGGGAGACCTGCCAGATTACGAGGCATTGTCCAGTGAGTGCACATGCATGTGTGTGTCATCCATGTGCATGGTGTGTGTGTGAGTGCTTCTGATTGAGTGCCAGGTGAGGGGGTGTGTGCCTGAGTGGTTTGGGTCACCCATGTGCTTCATCCAATACATTCTGCGCACCAGGATTTGGGTGTTGCAGTATCCCTTCTGGCAACAGTAGACATACAGCCCAACCTCACGCCAGTGGCCCTTGAATTGTCATCTTGCCACAACATAGTTGCATGTTATTCTGTGTTCATTCAGGCTGATTGTCTGCATTCCACCACTTTCACTAGGCATTTCTCAGTCCTATTGTCACATGTGTGACATGGCTATGGTACATGCCATCTGTGTGATGGCATGTGTCATGTATATGTATTGGACATGCCAATCATAGGCCAATGTGTGATGGCACTGCTAGCCAGCATGCAGCAAATTTGTTGGTGTTCCATCTTGGTGTCATCAATGTGTGCCATTTGCCTCCCCTTCATAAGCAGTGACAGTGCATGCATGGGAGGGTTATAGTCATGTGGTACATGTGTCAATGAAGTACTGTTTCTGTTGCTTCTCAGCACTAATTGTGTTCCATGGTGCTAATGCCTGTTCCCATTTCTTTTCTTTCATGTCTTTGCAGGGGATGACGCACTTGATACTGCTGGGGTTGTGGAGATGGTGCAGACCCAGGAGGGGTCTCAGGCCCGACCGGGCACCAGTGAGGGACGTGGTATGGTGGTGGGTGAGAACCCACACTTGCTGCAGGCAGTCATCTCAAGCAGTGTCTCTGGGTGCACCTCCCCCAAGCTCTATTCAGGTGTTGATTCGGATGATGAGACCTATGTGCCGTCGCAGGTAAGTGTTTCTGGGAGGGATTCTGTACTGTCCAACCCACCTGCACCAGGGGTAGAACCCTCAATGGGGATGTCAGTGTTGGTAGGTCCGCCTTTGGTGGTTACGGATGCAGGGTCACACTCCGCTACATCTGATCCTGTTCCTGGGCCAGCAGATCAGAGGGGGAATGCAGTCCTGCAGCCTCAGGCAGTGCCGGCACAGCAAGGCGCAGTTCGCCTTGCCCCAGACAGGTGTGGTGCCCGCCGACGCGGTGGCCATACGCCACCTGGCAATACCCCATGGGAGCAATCCATGTACGGTATGGCAAACCAACAGGCAGCATCAACTGAGATGATGGCTCAGGCCATGGATAGGGTGGCCACTTCCATTGTCCCCCAAGAAAGGCTAATTGAACAACTACAGCAGGCAACAGACTCCATTAGCCAGTCACACAGGGAGGACATGTTGGCGTCCAACAGGGACAGGCGGGCGGCACTGGAAACTCTGCGGGAAGCCATTTCTATTGAGTCCCAGGGCCACAGGGAAGCCCTGAGGGTGGAACTCTGTCAGCTCAGGGCAACTCTGGTTGAGCTTGAGGCTTCAGCTAACACAAGGACAGAACAGCAGCTGGAGCGGCTCACACGTACGCTCTCAGCTGAGATGCAGGCAACTAGGGAGGAGGTCCGGGCATCACGTGAGTTGTTGCATGGGGACCTACGCACAATTATCCTCCAGAACCAGACCTTCCACACCTGCATGCTTGCTGCCATGGAGGACCAGACTAGGGCTTTGTGTGGGCTGCCTCCCATAGTGCCATCACCTCCTGATGCAGCTGCAGAGGGTGAGGAGAGCGACAGCAGCGATTCTCCCACAATAGGGTAGCCGTGCAGGCCATGAGCCCATGGAGGTGTTTTTTTTTTCCGCAAGATCCACACAGGTGGATTTTGGTGTGCACCCTGTCCTCGGACATCCTGGGTGGCCTCCCCCACCCCCCCCACCCGGGCCCATTCATGGCCATTTTTGATTTTTGATGTTTTTCTTTTTTTCTTTTTTTTTGTTGATTTTTGAGTCTTGATTTTTTTGACAGTGTGTTGCCTTGTGTGGCTCCCGTGGGCATACGCTGTATTGTGGCTGGGCACATGCAGGCTTGTCCTGAATTTGGGTCAGATGCTTGGGTTTGTGTGACACACACCCCTCCTGCTTCCCGTTTCCATGGGCTTGCAAAGGGTGTGCCCAAGTGACATTGACTTACACGGTGACGTTGGACTCCCATTTGATGTGTGGGCAGTCTGTAGTCAATACTGTGTATACATTCCTAGTGCATATTGTTGTTGTATTGTACACTGCATGGTGTATTGATATGTGCCTCTGCATCCATCTCATCCTCCTAATTTGCAGGTCCATTTCTCATGTCTTCACAAGGCGGTCTACTTTGGAACTGGAGTCCAGTTGTAAGCAGCGCACCTACACTCTTGAGTGGCGCTAACACTGTATAGTTGGAAGTGTTCGAAGTGCTGGCATTATCAGGTAGTGAGGCTACCAATTTTTTAAGTCTGTACTGTCATGTTTATGGTAGGTTGGAGGTTGTGTTGGTGATTGGTATTATTGGTAAGTATTTGGTAATGTGTGTTGTTGGTCCTGCATTACTGTGAGCATTTCATGTGTGGCCAGTTTCCATTAGGGACACTGTAGTTGGTGACACTTGGGGCATGTTGTGGGGATTAATTTGTTTGCTCTCACATTGCATGACATGCCATGGTGTGTTGTGTGGCCGTGCCGGGGAGGGGTTGGGTGACATGGCACTGTTCTCATGTTGATTTTGCAAGTGGGTATTCATTTTTGCTGCATGGAAGTGTGTCTTTTGATGACACTGCATTGGTGGTGTTTGTGTAGATAGGGATGCACACATTATGACACTTCCAGATGAACAATCTCAGGCTGCTATGGTTCTGGCAGTTGACTGTCCCTTAATTCATCAGAATTGTCAGATTGAGTCATCATTGATTGTCAGATGGTATGTGCCAGGGCTGTGTGCACTCCACAGGGGTGTGCTTTCTATGTGAAGTAATTAGCCACCAGCTGCGTACGGGCTGCCTCACCCCGTGCCCTTTCCCCTCCCATGCAGAGCGGGCGTGCATGTGGGTGGGGATGTGGGGGCACCACCATGTCCAAAGCCAGGCCCCGGCGTGTTGCAACATTGTGCAGGACACATGCTGCCACTATGATCCTGCACACTACTGGGGGAGCGTATAACAGCTGCCCACCAGAACAGTCAAGGGAGCGAAAGCGTGACTTGAGCACTCCGAATGTGCGCTCCACTATGCCCCGTGTTGCAATATGGGCTGTGTTGTATCTTACCTCGGGAGGCGTGATGGGGTTCCGAATTGGCGTCATCATGTGTGTGCTCAGAGGGTAGGCACTGTCCCCTGGGGAGGTGGTGATGGGGATCATTAGTGGGGTATTGGCATTACTCTGTATCTGTCATGCATGCGTGTGCTGTGGCATTTCTACTCACCAAGCAGCCATGCATCGCCATGCCGCCCAGCTTCCATGTCCCGGTTTAGGGTTGACATCCTGTAAATGAAGCTGTCGTGGGTGGACCCTGGATAGTTGGCATATACGGAGGTGATGATTCCCTTGGGATCACATACCACCTGGACGTTGATGGAATGCCAGTGCTTGCGGTTTCTATAGATGTGCTCAGTTGCCCTGGGGGGGGCGTAGAGCCACATGGGTGCAATCAATGGCACCTAGCACTTTGGGGAACTGTGCCACCCTGTAGAAATCCTGGCGGACAGCCTGCCTTTCTGCAGGTGTTCTGGGCAGGTATATGTGCCTGTGGACTGATGGGCATGCAGTGATGTACCTGGTGTAGGCACCGTGACTGCGTGGCCTGTGACACCCCCCCCCCACTATGGCACTTATCCACTGAAATGATCCGGTAGCCAAGAAGTGCAGTACATTGAGGACCTTCTCCAGGGGGCTAGTGCTTGGGAGCACAGGGTGGGTGATGTGAGGTCATCCTCCCACTCACTGACGAGGTCGAGTATTATGTATGGTGGAAACCTGTACCTCCCATACACCTGGTCATCAGGCATACCAAATAGGCTGGTTCTGGGTGTGAAGATTCTGGCCCTGACTATCCTTCTCCTCCTCCTGCGGTATCCCACGGCCACTGCTGCTAGGAACGGTATATTCATCCTGGCGTCTGAGCTTGTTTGTTGTTTGCGCACTCTTTTATGCTGCGCGGGACGTGCGCCTGCTTCATGCTGGCATACGTGTTTCAGGATTGGACCTTTTATTTTTTGGCAGGTGTAGGCGACCGTGCAAATCTTCCCGCCCACCCCAGGAATACACGTAACACGCTCTCCCATGCACAGTCGCGAGTAAATATTCCCGCCCACCCCTGGAATACACGTACCCCACTCTCACAGGCCCAGTCGCGTGTGGAACTTCACGCGCACACCGAAATACACGTACCCATGGCAATCGCATGTGGAACTTCCCGCGAACCCCATAATACACGTACCCTGCTGGTATCGCGTGTGGAAGTTCACGCGGACCCATAATACAAGTACCCTGATGGAATCGCGTGTGAGACTACCCGCGCACCCCTGGGATACACGTACCCAGGAAAATCGCACGGCTGGGGGGTGGGTGTGCAGGGAGACAGGAGTGGGGGTCTGGTGGAGGGTGCCCCTGGATGCAGGGGGGTGGGGGTGCAGGGGGACAGGAGTGGGGGCCTGGTGGAGGGTGCCCCTGGATGCAGGGGGGTGGGGGTGCAGGGAGACAGGAGTGGGGGCCTGGTGGAGGGTGCCCCTGGATGCAGTGGGTGGGGGTGCAGGGGGACAGGAGTGGGGGCCTGGTGGAGGGTGCCCCTGGATGCAGGGGGGGTGGGGGTGCCCCTGGATGCAGGGGGTGGGGTTGCAGGGAGACAGGAGTGGGGGCCTGGTGGAGGGTGCCCCTGGATGCAGGGGGGTGGGGGTGCAGGGGGACAGGAGTGGGGCCCTGGTGGAGGGTGCCCCTGGATGCAGGGGGGTGGGGGTGCAGGGGGACATGAGTGGGGGCCTGTTGGAGGGTGCCTTACAGTGCTGGGGGGTGGGGGTGCAGGGGGACATGAGTGGGGGCCTGGTGGAGGGTGCCCCTGGATGCAGGGGGGTGGGGGTGCAGGGGGACATGAGTGGGGGCCTGGTGGAGGGTGCCCCTGGATGCAGGGGGTGGGGGTGCAGGGAGACAGGAGTGGGGGCCTGGTGGAGGGTGCCCCTGGATGCAGGGGGGTGGGGGTGCAGGGGGACATGAGTGGGGGCCTGGTGGAGGGTGCCCCTGTATGCAGGGGGTGGGGGTGCAGGGGGACAGGAGTGGGGGCCTGGTGGAGGGTGCCCCTGGATGCAGGGGGGTGTGGGTGCAGGGGGACAGGAGTGGGGGCCTGGTGGAGGGTGCCCCTGGATGCAGGGGGGGTGGGGGTGCAGGGGGACATGAGTGGGGGCCTGGTGGAGGGTGCCCTACAGTGCTGGGGGGTGGTGGTGCAGGGGGACAGGAGTGGGGGCCTGGTGGAGGGTGCCCCTGGATGCAGGGGGGTGGGGGTGCGGGGGACATGAGTGGGGGCCTGGTGGAGGGTGCCCTACAGTGCTGGGGGGTGGGGGTGCAGGGGGACAGGAGTGGGGGCCTGGTGGAGGGTGCCCCTGGATGCAGGGGGGTGGGGGTGCAGGGGGACAGGAGAGGGGGCCTGGTGGAGGGTGCCCTTGGATGCAGGGGGGTGGGGGTGCAGGGGTACATGAGTGGGGGCCTGGTGGAGGGTGCCCTACAGTACTGGGGGTTGGGGGTGCAGGGGGAAAGGAGTGGGGGCCTGGTGGAGGGTGCCCCTGGATGCAGGGGGTGGGGGTGCAGGGGGACATGAGTGGGGGCCTGGTGGAGGGTGCCCCTGGATGCAGGGGGGTGGGGGTGCAGGGAGACAGGCGTGGGGGCCTGGTGGAGGGTGCCCCTGGATGCAGGGGGGTGGGGGTGCAGGGGGATATGAGTGGGGGCCTGGTGAAGGGTGCCCCTGGATGCAGGGGGTTGGGGGTGCAGGGGGACAGGAGTGGGGGCCTGGTGGAGGGTGCCCATGGATGCAGGGGGGTGGGGGTGTAGGGGGACAGGAGTAGGGGCCTGGTGGAGGGTGCCCCTGGATGCAGGGGGTGGGGGTGCAGGGGGACATGAGTGGGGGCCTGGTGGAGGGTGCCCTACAGTGCTGCTGGGTGGGGGTGCAGGGGGACAGGAGTGGGGGCCTGGTGGAGGGTGCTCCTGGATGCAGGGGGGTGGGGGTGCAGGGGGACAGGAGTGGGGGCCTGGTGGAGGGTGCCCTACAGTGCTGGGGGTTGGGGGTGCACGGGGAAAGGAGTGGGGGCCTCGTGGAGGGTTCCCCTGGATGTAGGGGGGTGGGGGTGCAGGGGGACAGGAGTGGGGGCCTGGTGGAGGGTGCCCCTGGATGCAGGGGAGTGGGGGAAGGGGGACAGGAGTGGGGGCCTGGTGGAGGGTGCCCTACAGTGCTGGGGGGTGGGGGTGCAGGGGGACATGAGTGGGGGCCTGGTGGAGGGTGCAGGGAGACATGAGTGGGGGCCTGGTGGAGGGTGCCCTACAGTGCTGGGGGTTGGGGGTGCACGGGGAAAGGAGTGGGGGCCTCGTGGAGGGTGCCCCTGGATGTAGGGGGGTGGGGGTGCAGGGGGACAGGAGTGGGGGCCTGGTGGAGGGTGCCCCTGGATGCAGGGGAGTGGGGGAAGGGGGACAGGAGTGGGGGCCTGGTGGAGGGTGCCCTACAGTGCTGGGGGGTGGGGGTGCAGGGAGACAGGAGTGGGGGCCTGGTGGAGGGTGCCCCTGGATGCAGGGGGTGGGGGTGCTGGGAGACATGAGTGGGGGCCTGGTGGAGGGGGCCCCTGGATGCTGGGGGGTGGGGGTGCTGGGAGACATGCGTTGGTGGGCAGTAGTGCAAGGTGACATGTGGGTTGGCTGGGGGACATGGCCATGGTGGATGGGCTGCCTGCGGGACATGTGCAGGGGTGCAGGGTAGTCCCCTGTGGTGTGGGCCGCCTGCAGGGGCCGTGGAGGGTGTAGAGGGTTCAGCTGGGAGGACCCACACGGCCAATTCACGTGTGGGACTCCCCGGCACCCCCGAAATACACGTAGGCTGCTGGATTCGCGTGTGGAATTTGCTGCGCACCCTGAGTACACGTACCCTGCTGAAATTGCGTGTGGAACTTCACGCGCCCACCGAAATACACGTACCCTGCAAATTCGCGTGTGAAACTTCCCGCGCACCCCGGAATACACGTGCCCAGGCCAATCGCGTGTGGAACTTCCTGCGAACCCCGTAATACACGCACATGCTATTTTTCACACAGCGGGTGTCCGTGTTTGTCGGTACCCCTTTGCACCTCATTTGTCCTAGAGAGCCACTGTATGGATCATTCATCATAGCTGTATATGGGTGCTTTTTGTTAGCGCACATTTTGGCGCACATTTATTTCAGGTGCAGGGACGCTACCGCCTGCTTTCTTGTGGCGTACTTGTTTGGCCCTGTGCGCGTCTTTGACCGTGCGCTGGTTTGCCCTATTCGATTCCATGAATACGAGTTGTAGGCGAGCGTGTGGGCGTTCCGCGCACTTGCCTCCTGTACTTCCCCCGTGACGCCCATATTGTCACGCGTTGTTCCCCATTCCGAGTGGTACGCCCCGTGTTCCGCCTACTTTTGTAATGTGCGCCCCGCTATGTGCGATTTCGCAGCAGCCGTGGCGCACGCCGTTGGATGACCTGTGCGCCGGCGTGCGCCGCGCACTTTTTCAGCGCACATCCAATATTTTTCTTGCGCACGGACTTCCATGAATCGATGTGCGCTGGTTTCCCTGCGATTTTCGCAGTTGCACTGCGATTTTCGCACTTTTACTGCGAATCGCACGTTTTGGCACCTCTGTGCGGGAATTTTCAGCGCACATTAATTCCATGAATCGGCTCGTTAATATATAAATATATTTCTGAAAATTAAAACTTTGCACCTCTAAAGTCGATGTGGATGTAAATTCTAACAAACACTTCAAAATGGGGAAACCTACCAGGATTGATTCACAATAATGTGTGACCTGCATCGAACTGTCTGTAGCCCGCTAAGCTGATAAAGCAGTATCTTAAAATTCTATGTTGAGAAATACAGACTCCGGGACTAGACCGCTGAATGACACAGAGTTACGAGAAGAAAAGACCACCCCAGAAGGGCCTTCTTTAATTTGTTGTATCCGTGTGCAATATCCTTTGTCTTCTAGAAGCATACTAGCCAATCAGATTGCTCAGATTGCCACTTGTTGCCTTTATTATTTATTTATTGTTATTTATCTGTTTCTCCTCTGCTTCGCACTTTCCACCTCTCTCCCTTCCATGCACTTTTCCACTCCCCCCTCTCCAATGCACTTGCACGTTCTCAATGTCATTGGCCCAGTAAGATCGCTGTTTTGTTCTCCCCTGTTCCCCTCCCTTGCCTTGTCGCGCTCTGAAACACTTGTGTACGAGCGCGATAGAAATAAAATATCAATCAATCATAGGAAAATGTGTGTTTTCAATGTACTTACGTTTTGCTTTGTTTTCAAGTTCTTTTTGATCCAAATCTGAAAAGAAAATTAGACACATTCTTATACACATATTTCCTCGTGAACCTCGTTCATTACATACTATTTTTGTTGTACAGTTTGTGTAATTCAGCAAATGGGACTGTGTCTTTTTTAAATTAGCACTTGTTGTAAATATGCACTCTGTTGTCCTTATCAATACTTTTTCTTTAATTGCATTTTCAGTCATTTCATAAGACTCAAGTTGGAAAGACCAGTGTCATTGAGGTAAAACGATATATTTTTACATATGGGGTTTTATCTGACAATGGCCCTCATTACGACCCTGGCGGAATTCGGAAAACGATGGCGGAAATGCAATACCGCCATCGAATAGCGCTCGGTGCGACTATGACCCGTCACCGCAAAGTACGAAGCCATTAGCGACACCGTAGTGAACGCCAACGCAAACTGCACCAAGCACGTGCGCGCGCGCCATGCCAAACCGTAAACACCACCATGGCGCAAGGGTACGCCAATTCCGACCCTAGCGGACATGTACCTAACGCCATCAAGCATGGCGGAATGAACCATTCCGCCATGGTGAGAAGTACGGCATCGCGAATCAACCGTAAACGGCCCCACTGAGTGCCTGTACACCGCTCCCTGCCCACAAAGTACAACTCCCCGTAGGTGCAATGAAGTCACAATGCAACCATTGAAATGTACAAGTCACCCATGCATGCCAACGAACAAATGAAACACAAGAGGGGCCAATGGGAGCTGCAGGGCACAGATGGCACGAATACAGAAGCCATCCCAATGGACATGACCACAGTCCCCCACCAAGAAACGCACGCAAACACAGGCACCTGTGACCAGCAATATTCCGAAAATCACATCATTCCACCAGTCCACCTGGCTGACCGGCATCTGTTACACAAAACCCAATCCCCCGCCCCTGAGCATGACAACATTCAAACTGTCATATTGGCAGCCCCCATCCCTGACCTCACGGGCTTCGTAGGCAAACGCGTCCAGTACAGTACCACGCAACTAAACTCCGAAGCTGGAACCCAATGCAGATCTCCTCACAATACATCGCTCCCCAAATAGGAATATGCCACATCACTTGCAAAGAAGAACGCTACACGGGCCAAATCAGAAAAGAAATTTAATGCACAACAAAATCACCAAGCCCATACAGCCATCAGGCCATGAACTCCAAAACACATTTCACCATTGTGGGCTGCATCCGCAAGAAATGACCAGCCACTACTTGTGTGACGCCCTGTTCCATCATGGTACACAGAGCCACATTCACGTACGAAAAGGCAACATGGAAGCGCACAGAACCGCAGGGCCGTCCCAATGGGGAGGCACTAGTCCAGCTGAAAGGCCGAAATGTTGCTCCGAGCCACCAGTACTGCGTAAGGGCATGTGGCCCATTGGCGATCGTCCCATAAGATCGTAATGCTGCTCCACTGATTAACACGAAGCAGCAGGTGTCGGGAGTAAAACCCATCTGCAGGAGTGGCATACAGATGGCAGTGGCAAAAGGGGAGGAGATACCTGTCAACCAAAAGAAAAGAAAAAGAACAGAATGGCCATCAGAACTACATTCGAACAACTCACTTCAATGATCACACTAAATCCACAGCCATATGCATGCTAGCCCACTCCAAAGGTTCATCACCACCCAAAAACCACTTGCGACTCATAACTATCTATATCGAGGTGTAAACACCATCACAAACGAGTGTACCTGTGCATGCGTCTGTCAAAACAGAATCCATCAGATGGGATTGGTAACGTGCATGGACACAAGTGTCTGAGGGCGCGTCGAGACAGGGAGGGCTCAACAAGGCCAGATAGACGATGGTCCCACTATGGCAGCCCTGCATCACATAGCGCAGGGGAGGCGGATAGATTCCAAGAAGCCCTGTACATGGCAAACTCTGTATCAAATCACCTGCCCATGCATCCATTCATCATTCCCTCATCCCGGGATTAAAACGCCTGAATATTTACTCACATAACATTAGAAATATCCATTGAGTCTGTGCGTTATGCAGCCTGCAAAATCCACAGTGCCCCAGCCCGTAATGCCAGTGTTGTGAAGTAACATGTATTTGGGAACGTCCGGCCTCATCGCCCACGTCGCTATTGCGCATCCCAAACCATTCATATCAATCATTGCATCCTCGCCATGGCCCCTGTCCCAAGGACATTGAACAATAGTACGTTATATTTGCAGACAGACCTGTGGGCATTTCCCCGCCGCTAGCTGAAAACCGAAAGCGCCGCCCTTCGAATTCCTCATTTGCAACATCACGTCGAAGAAGCATCTGTGGCCGTTTGAAATCACTAATTAATCCATCAAGTGCGGCTGTGTGTGAAAATGGCAACTGCCTTCACCCACAAATGGGACGCCCCGCCCGTCGTTGCAACTCGGTACAGTGATGCATGAGGGCCCACCGTTACTCGAGTACTACGTACCACTGACCCTTCACAAGTCTGTTCGCGACTGCACAGATAGTATGTGAAACAATGGGACCATAGCAGAATGAACATATCAACCAATGTTACACGGCCATCGGGTACAAATACATGATTGCAATAGCAAGATGCCATTCCCCGAATTGCAGCGTTGTGTGCGGGACGTGCTCGGCCAAAGGGGAGAGCAGTTTGCACAGGTGGAATGAATCACCACAGGTGGAGGCCATACAGCCTGAAAACACATAAATTGCACAGCCAGTCTCCTCCCACAACCACACCGAAATGCTACCGGCAGGACTCGCGATGTTGGCCCTGGGGGACCTGATAGCACTGCAAGTACTCCAACTCCAGGAAGAAGACGAACACCAACTACAACCGGCCGCACGGAGGAGACGCAGGAGGAGGAGGAGGGCAAGGCAGGGCCAGCAAGGGCCGCCAGCACAGCCACTACCACCACGCAGGCAGCCCGCAATCCCACGCCTCCGAGCACATCCGTTCAACCTCACTGATGAGCAGATCCACACCCTCTACCGTCTGGACCGGGACACCATAGCCGCCATTGTGGACATGACACAGGCTGACCTTGTCAGCATGATAGACAGCCCAACCGCCATCCCACCCCTACTGAAGGTGGTGTCTGTACTCCACTTCCTGGCCACAGGCACCTACCAGCACACAGTCGGACAGTTGCATGGCATTTCTCAGCCACTGTTCTCACGGACACTATTGCAAGTGCTCGATGCCCTCCTGCAGCACGCAGACGACTACATCTCTCTACCACGCTCGGAGCAGGAAATTACCAACACAAAAGTGGGATTCCATGCACTTGCCGGCATACCGGGTTGCATTGGTGCCATCGACTGCACCCATGTGGAATTGGTCGTCCCACATGCCATGGAGGCCCAGTACCGCAACCGAAAACAATTTCATTCTCTTAATGTACAAATGGTGTGTGACTCCAACAGGATCATTACACATTGTTGTGCCAGATTCCCTGGATCAACCCATGATTCTATGGTCTTGAGGAACTCTACAATACCACGCTACATGGAGCGACACGCAGGGAACAGATCCTGGCTACTCGGTGAGTCTCATTACATGCATGATAATGTGGGGTATGTGATTCGGCAATGACCTGGCAGGAAGGGGGGGGGGGAGGTGCGTACGTAGCAATGGCATTCCACATCATACGTTTCTCGTCCACATACAGGTGATGCTGGATATCCACTGAAGAGATGGCTCCTCACACCAGTCCGGAACCCACGGGACCAGCATGAGGAGGACTACAACCATGCCCACTCACGTACCCGTGTAGTCATAGAACAGGCATTCGGCCTACTGAAGGGTCGTTTCCGCTGCCTCAGCAGGTCTGGCGGGGCACTCCTGTACCGCCATGAGAAGGTTGCAAAGATGGTGATGGCATGTGTCATGCTCCACAACATGTGCGTACGTAGAAATGTGCCCATGCCCCCTGACGCAGAACTGCAAGCACCTGATGATGGTCATGATGAGGGCGGGGATGTGGCAGCACCTCAAGGAGTCTGCGAGGCACCGGAGGGCCGTGACATTCGTCAGCATCTCATTGATGTATGCTTCTAGCACTCACGCCTGGTGGCTGATACATGGACACGGGACTCGTGGCACTGTGTGTGTCTGGGACATGCACAATATGGACTGTACGCCTATGATGGCCTAGTACACAAAGATCAATGTCCACACATCCCATTGGTTGATCGTGCACTGTTTATGGCATATGTGATATCATGTTGAACACCCTATCGACCCGCCACCCAAGTGAGCCCAACACACCCCCTCCACCCTCCTACCTCCCCCCCGAACACCAGTGTTCAAAGATGCTCATTGTCAGTGGGCTGTCGCTATTGCAAGCCCCCTCTGCGGGTATCAGGGGCACCCCTGCCTGTGGAGCGCAGGTTCCTCCCAGATCTACGTTGGGGGCTGCCCTGGACGGAACTTGCAACGGATGATGTCTCTGCCTGCTCACGTCCATGCATGTCCCTAAGGGTTTGCGAGAGCTCAGTGAGCACACGGCGCACTGCGGCAAGTTCGGCACATACGTCCTTGGACGTCGCATGCAGTTCCCCCCTCAGGCTCTCGGTGCTTCTCTCCATTTGGACTCCCAGGCTCTCGGTGCTACTCTCCATTTGTGCCCTTAGTGTCTCTGTACCTCTCTCCATTTCTGCCCTAAGTGTCTCAGTTGATGTTTCTATGTCTGCCTTAGTGCCCCCACATTCATCGGCATGGTCCTTGAGGAGCGTGGCCAGTTGCTGCTGTTGCACGATTAACTGGTCGAGGGACTGTTGCCTCTGCTGGGCCATGGCCATTTGCGGGGGTGTCACAGAGGGGCTGTTGACCTCATGTTGCCTTGCCACATGGCTTGTGGGGGATGGCCAGTCGTCGTCTTGTGGGTGCCCCTGCGTGGTATCCTCATGTTGTACGGGATGGGACAGACAGGGGGATTGGGACAGGTCATGGATGGATCTGTCTTCGACATCCCCGTCTTCTGTGTCGGAGCATGCTGCCATCAATGGGGTGTCACCTATGGTGCTGCTGCCACCAGAGGCAGTGCCTTCTGTGGCATCCGTTGGGGGGACCTGTGGTGGTGGTGGTGTGGGCATGCTGGCTGCTGGGGTGCCTGTTGATGTTCCCTCCTCTGTGCTGCCACCTGATTTGTGCTGCTGCCGTGTCTTGATGCGTGCAGCTGAGGTGGAGGGTCTTTGGCCGTTGGTCTTGGCCCTCTTTGCAGGTGTGCTGGTAGGGGTGTCCTGTAGCTCGTCGTTTGGATCGGACCCTGTGGTGGAGTAAAGGAGGGCGAGGGTTATTGATGGGTCTGTGGGAATTGGAATGGCATTGTATCACATGCATTGGGGTGGTACCTGAGGGTGATTTGGGTCGGGGCCTTGGAGGTGCTTTCATTTGTGTGTGGAGTGAGGGTGCAGTTGTTTGGCAGCCTGCAGTTAGGGTGTGCCTGCTGCACGTGTAGTGCGTGTTTTAGGGGTTTTTAATTATTTATGTATTTATTGTGGGTTTTAACGTGCGCTATCAGGCCGATGTGTGTGGACGTTCTCCTGGACATGTGTTTCTGTTGCACTATGTGGACACATGGTACTTCACATGGTTGGACTTTGTGGATTTGGCATTGTTTTATCTGGCCCACCTACCTGAATCTTCGGATGTCTGCACTCCTTTCTCCATCCCTCCGACTCCCTCTATGCTCTCCATTCCGATGGTGGAGGCACAGATTTCTTCCCAGGGGGTCAACTTGATGGGTGATTCAGGACCTCCCCCGGTGGCTGTGGCAATGTTGCGGTTGGCAGAGAGTATGCTGCGGACGCGTATCCGCAGGTCGTCCCATCGCTTTCGGCATTGCTGTGGGATGCGGGGTGCGGTCCCCACCGCACTTACCCGCTGTGCCACCAGAGCCCATATGGCCTTCTTGTTTGCAAGTGCCGTCCTGGTCATTTGCGTGCAGAAGACGACGGCAGCATTCTCCTGGAGGGTCTCTGTTAGCACGGTGAGTTCCTCACGGGAGAAGTGGACCTGCCGCTTGCGGTCGCACGCTTTCTTCGCTACTTTTCCCATTTTTCTTGGTTTCGCTAGGGTGGATGACGGGTTGGGGTGTGTCTCAGGGTAGTGTTTTTAGTGGGTGTGTGGTTTTAGTGGTTTTATAGGTGTACGTGGGATGTTTCCCGTTCCGGGCCCATGTTTTAACTTCCGTTTCCGTATATTTCCGGTCACCGTACTTTCCGGTAGGCGCACACTGCGGTGTCCGCTGTGATGGGTGGCGGTATTGCACCTAGGGCGCCGTACGGCGGCGGTGTGGGCCATTTTGGGGTCTTTTCCGCCATCGCGGACTTTGCACTTCCGCCATGCCGTGGTGCTCGTGCCCGATGGGTCGGAATGGGCCGCACTTTGCTCCTTCGTACAATGGCGGAAACGCTATTTGCGCTGTGGCGGTCCGGTCAGTCACTTTCCGCCAGGGTCGTAATGAGGGCCAATATCTTAGCAGACATAAAGAAACAATAACCCTCTGCAGAGCAGCCAAGGCCGTACCCATTAACCAGAAGAACACCACCTCCTGAGGGACACCTAGAGGGGGTGAGGGATAGGGCGTACCAGCCCCTCAATATCTTGCCCTTCTTAATCTAGCAGGCACTCTAGCAAGCAAGAAAACCTTAAAAGCCTTTCTTCGACAGACTCATCAAATTGAAAACCCAACAGCTCATGCCTAATGCAACACACTTTAGTTTGAAACCAAACATAGGATCTTAGATCAGAGCGATTTAAATAGGTTATCCTTGTAAGAACCTGTGAATAAATTAAACCCCAAATATATGAAAGAAGACAATCTTTATAATTATGCGTATTGAAGATGCCACTTAAAATTTGGAAGCGTGATTTTCCTTCCTGATTTTAAAATGCAGGTCTTAGTTTTTTTTAACACTTATGATCAGGTCAATCTTCACAGCGTACGCCCCCAATGCGGTCAACTGGCGTTGTAACCCAACTTGTGTGCAATGAAGGAGAACTAGATCATCCCCATATAATAGCCAATTGAAAGCCATCGGGCCTAACTGGGGAGGAAAATAGCCATGTTTGTATATATAAAGAAAACTTGTAAGAATATTTTGTTATTAATGAGAATGGAAAATGAATGAATTAACATATTTTGTAATGAAAAAGTACATTGAAAAGTTGATTAATTTCAGCTGTATCAATAAAAAATAAAAAAAAGGGGGACTTTCGTTAGTTCTCTGTGAAGAATCCTGCGGGTTACTCACTGAAACCCTGGCTAAAGTCTCGTCCCAGGTGGCCAGGGAAAGGCAGACGCTTCCCGGTCCGAACCCTGACGGCAGTGTACTGCGGGAGGATCACCTGGGTGGAGACTGGGCCCAGGTAGTGAGGAGATTCCGGGGAATGAGACACAGTATTTCTCCTCTGATAGAGGGACTCTTACCACTGTGTCAAAAGGGGTTATGACTTATTGTCATTTTTTTTTAACAACTTTATTTATTACGGTTACAGCGTTATCTATGCATTACAGGGTTATTGTGAGTCCCTTTACAACTAATATGCCTACAGCAAACTCTTTACCACCTCCCGCAATCCCTCCTCCTCCACCCCTTTAGTCTGTGGCACCCTGATGGGTTGGCGACCCATCAGGGCTCTAGGGACGCAGATAGTTTGCTACCAGGCGGGGTTGGAATGTTAGCGCCGGGAATTTGGAGTGGTAATCCAGTACTGGGGCCCAGCAGTTGGTGAAATGGTGGAGTGCCCTCCGGGGGGACCCGTGGATATGCAGCAGAGAGTGTAACTGTGGCTGGCATCTGGCTTGTTCGATGCAGGACCATTTCGGGGGGCCTCCGGAATCGCCCAGGCCACAGCGCTTGCCAATTGGGCCGCCAGGAAATAGTTCATCAGGTTGGGGAGCCCAAAGCCACCACATTTAGCAGCCACGGTCATGACCCTCATGGGTATCCTGGCTCTGCGTCCCCTCCATACGAATTTCCCTAGTTTCTTCTGTAGATGTTCCAAGGCCTGTTTTGGGGGTGGGGGGGTGGGGGCGGGAGAGCGGAGCACAGGTACAGCAGCCTAGGGAGGAGATTCATCTTGCACGCTGTGACCCGGCCTAATAGGGAGATCTCTTGGCTGTCCCATCATTGGAGGTCCTCCTCCAGTTCCTTGAAAAGCAGGGGGAAGTTAGCAGTGTATAGCTGTTTTGGATCGGCTGTAAGGTGAATACCCAGGTAGGCTGTTGAAGAGAAACTCCATGATAGTGGACAGAGCGCCTGGAGGCTGGCCACGAGGGGAGCACTCAGGGCCTCTGATTTGGAGTAGTTCACCTGGAATCCGGCTACTCCCTCGAAGGCCTTCATCTCCTCCAAGGTAGCGGGCAGAGAGGATTGGCAGTTGGCGATGGAGAACATCGCATCGTCGGCGTAGAGGGAGATTTTGAATTGTTCGCCATTTATTTCTAGTCCGGTGATGTTCTCGTTGGCACGTGTCCTTTGGGCGAACGGTTCCATGACCATAGCAAAGATCAGCGGAGAGAGCGGACAGCCCTGTCTCGTCCCACAAGAGAGCCGGATCGGGGTTGAGGTCTTCTGGTTCAGGCGGAGTGATGTTCTCGGGGCCTTGTAGTTTGCTAGCACCATTTTCTGGAATATCGGGCGAAACCGGAATGCCTTCATGGTAAGGCGCATGAAGTTCCAGTCCACCCTGTCGAATGCTTTGGTGGCATCCAGAGTCAAGACCGCCAGCCCCCGTTGTTCCTGGGTCGCGACCTCAATGAGGTTGAGCGCTCGACGAATGTTGGGCTTATTGTCATTTTAATGTTTCAAAGCCTCCTATTAAATCTAAGGTGGTGAACCCTAGGTTGTAACATCAAAGCATATCATACAAAAAGAAAGTCTCTTTTTATATCTAAAATGAAATGCCCTCATCAATTCCAAAGGTACATGGTAAATGCTGTCTTCTCTAAACCATCTTCCTCTATAAAAGTTAAAACCCACAGCCCCTCTGTTAAAATTATTAAGGGAATTAAAACTACCTTTGTAAGTAATCAAGAAGCAGAAGAAATTTACTTTGCTAAAACAAACTATATATCCCAGAATTCTAGAGAAACTGAGACGAGGCAGAATGCTGAAGAAGCATTTAGATGTAGTGGTCAGGCAATGAACCCTAATCGCTATTGCAGCAGTCAGGCAATTGAGACTAATGGCTCACACCTGAAGTCAATTGCCAAACCTGTGAGACATAAAAGGCTCCAACAGGAAAGCAGAAGAAGAAGGGGCTGGAGCAGGAGTCAGAAGGCTGGCTGTAGTAGTGGTAGTAGAGGAGAAGCACGAGGCTGGCAATTCACGAGGAAGTGGGAGCACAGAAGGGACGCCGGAATGGGTAGACCGCAGATTTCCCCTGCAAGTTCTGAGAGGGTCCTGTGTTTCCAAAACCTGTAATGCAGAGGCAGCGCAGAGGAAGACGTGCTGGAAGTAAAGTTTCTCCATCAGAGCCGAGTTGCTGTGATTGCAGAGCCGTGCCCGTGCAGGAACCCAAGGCCAAAAGCACAATGCAAGCCGAGGGTCTCTGGAATTAAAGACTCCCAATTAAGGTGGCCGGGCCATAGACACCCGTGCTGGAGAAGGGCAGGGAAACAACATTTCTGATTCAAGGGCGCAGATGGGGGTGAAATAGTTGCTATATTTTCCTCCTCCAGTCGTTGATAATCTAGAGGAAACCCGAAGTCCTGCCATGAGAGAACAAGTTTCTCTTCACATTTGTCTATCAAGGAAGTTTCTGACCTTGATAGAATATCTTCGTCAGACGGGGTGGACATATCACCCAGTGGCCAAGGAAGTTGGGGAAGTAGAGAAACCTGCAACCACAGTGTCCCTGAAGCCGGTGAGTGAAGCACAGCGTTCAGATCCACTCAACAAGCCTTGGTGGTAACTGTAACCAGCTCCGAGTGTCTCGCATATAATTAAATAATTAAAAGTGAGCAGAAGTTGTTTGACATTCTTAAACTGACTGTTAATAATGGAAATGTAGCACTCATGCTTATTCTGAAAGCTGTAGTGTTTGCGTGAGAAGTAAAAGCTGTTACATCCAATTGTTAAAACTTGTTCAAATTACCAGAGTGGTCGCATGTCCTTCATTTTGGAAAAGGAACGCTCGTTGAAGTCATTCTGAAAACCTAACATTAACGTCTTAAAAGAGCTACAACTAATAACGAGTGAAAGCTGCATCAGAGGAAAGGCGCATGTGACCAACTGTGCTTTTTGGGGGAAGTCAGAAGTGGCCTCCTTGATACTACACAGGGACACAGTTGTATTCAACACCAAGTTTAAAACTGTACCTTAAAGAGTGGTCGTGTGTGACTAATTATGTTTTAACTTTGAAGACTGAGCCTTGTATTATCCCGAATTCACATTCAAGAAGTCAAAATACTGAAGAGGCGAACAAGCAACACCCAAGCCATGAGGCAAACCCTTTCCATAGTGAAATCAGTCTTGATTAGACCCATGCACCTAATCTGTGAAGTTGTCAACAGTCCAGTGGCCTCAGATAGAAGTGCGACATTGTTACCTGAAGCTGAAGGAGTGGCACAACAGCCTCTGGGTAATTACATGGGCAGAAAAGGTATGCCTGGGAAGGGGAGATGGATGTTTATAAAGAATATTCAGAAGTTAACCTGTAATACCGAGGACTACTGAAGCTGAAGGAAGTCAGTCTTGTGAGCAGTGGCAGGTTATTCTTATGGGGCAGTCAGACAGATGGAAAAGGCAAAGAGGCTGCCCCCTTGCAGAAAGTCAGTAAAGGGAAGAGTGCCTTGCCTACCTGAAGAGGTCGAAGGATCTTGTCAGACTTTGCCTGATAATTCAGAAGTACAAAGCATTGATAGGAGTACCAGAACTGTGGTGGTATGCACAGTTCTCAGCGGATGTCACATTGGAGTAGTTTGTAGTAGTGGCATACTGTTGGACAAAGGTGGCTGTTCTCACAGTAACAACAGTAGGAGGGTGGTTGTTGAAAAGGAAGCAGCAACCCAAAGAGAAGCATCCTGACAAATATAGCAAATGTACTGCAGAAGTCCTAACCAATTGTAAAGTTGTAGATGGAGAGGTCTCATACTTATTCTTTTGAACTGTGGAAAATACTCTTAAAGAGAAGATAACTAGGATTGCCACTGGTGCTATTTTCTTTGCTGGAATTGGAAGGGGATCTTTTCAATCAAAGCCCAAAGAACTGTTACCAGTGGATTTTTGTTTGATGGACTTTTGTTGTGACTTCGAACTGATAAGAACTGGTTCAAGACTTTTCTTTTTCTTTTAACATTTTGAAGCTGACTTTAAAACTCGGGGAAAGGATCTTACCCAGGACAGGTGAAGGTCATCCAGATGTTGCGCAATATTGTGTATTATCTTGTGTTGCTTTATCATTTTCTTTGAATGTGTGTTGTTTAGAGCGAGGGCCGGTTTGCCCCCATGCTAGAGACTGTTCCCATAGCCTTTAGACTAGGTAGGGTATTCCTCGATAGAGTAGGGCAAGCAAGGTTTTATTTAAAAACATTTACTTTAATAAAATATCTTACTTTGAGAAAACTACAAGCAGTTGTCTGCCTCACATCCCTAGAGCTCAGGGTGGACGTTCCATCGGGCCCAGCTGTGCATCTTATGTACATGAGTGGAGAGAGACTAAAGGCAATGTTAAGGGTGCTACCTCTGAGGTTTTGTTGGAGGGAAATTAAAATCACCCTTTTGAATTTGTCACATTGGTTAAGAGAGGCGAGCTGGTTGGACTTTTGGTACATGAAACCCTTTGCCACTCTCTGCCCCAGTCTGATATTAGAGAAGCCAGAAAATCAAATTGAGATGGGGGGGGGCAGAAATCGTTTCGCCTGATTCACAGTGGGTAACAGAGAAAACCTCTGAATACAGTTACACACAAATTGAGTCAAGCTTAATACAGGAAGAAAACACAACTCCAAGAAATCTCCATAACACCAGAGATGCCTCTCCTTGACCGAGCAGGAGATTGTAACACACTTGAAACTATGATAGTTCCAGCTAATGCCTTAGAGTGATGAAACATGTGAACAGCTAATAGAGGTCTCTTTAGTGAAGGCTCCAGATAAAGAAAATCACAACATTTCTGCCTTACCGTTACCTATGAAGTACCTGCAAACTTTAGAGACAGAGAATTGTGAATTCTCACAGTCTAAGATTTTTTAGACCTCCTCATTGGGTGATATGTCCATGCCATCTGAGGAAGATATTCTATCAAGGTCAGAAACTTCCTTGGAAGTGAAGAGGAACTTGTTCTCTCATGGCAGGACTTTGGGTTTCCTCTAGATTATCAACCCCTGGAGGAGGAAAATATACCAACTATTTTACCCCATCTTCTCTTGCAGGAAGCATGGGCATCAGGCAAGGTGTTGCTCCTAAAATATAATTCATCTCCCCTCCACACCATCGTTAAAAGATCCTCGTCAGGGTGGCCAAGATAAGGACACAGGGGCTGAACCATCTTAACAACCAACTCCTAAAGACTTGTTACCAGTGGATTTTTGTTGGATGGACTTTTGTTTTGACTTAGAAATATAAGAACTGGTTCAAGACTTTTCTTTTTCTTTGAACATTTTGAAGCTGACTTTAAAACCTGGGGAAATGATCTTACCCAGGACAGGTGAAGGTCATCCAAATATTGTACAATATTGTGTATTATCGTGTGTTGCTTTTATCATTTTCTTTGAATGTTTGTTGTTTAGAGTGAGGGCCAGTTTACCCATGCTAGAGATTGTTCCTTAAGCCATTAGACTAGGTAGGAAATTCCTTGGTAGTGTAGGAAAAGCAAGGTTTTATTTGAAAACATTTACTGACCCTTCGCATCTCCCATTTCAGATATATATAAATTAAAAAGCAACAGGGCCAACCAGTGCTACAGATAAGATTTTGAGGTGGGAGTATTTTACTCCCCATTTTTTATCTGTGAGAATACATTTGATTTTAAGAGAGTAAACATGACTTTTCTCCTTTGCAAGAGAGTAAAATGTATGTGACATCTAGCCGGCGTGTGCAAAAACTGTATGGAAATCATTACTATGCGGCAGCTTTCTGCATTGTGACAGAATACACATTTCATTATTTATTATTCTCTAAGGACTGGCCATTTGATCTCTCTTGCTGAAAACACAAATACCTAGCCAATTACATAGTAAAGCAAACATGAATTGTATTGTGTATCATAAAAGAATTATCTTTTGATATTTAATGAAAGTCCTCATGTCCTGGAGCTATTACTACCTGATGCTATGCCAATGTTATGATACAACAGTGAAACTGAAGTCGGTACTACTTTATTGACCTCGAAAGAATGAAAGCCTGAGTTGGCCTTGCCGGAAATCAAACCTGCAACCTACAGATCGCGCACAGATCGCAGCAGCAAGTGCTCAACCGGCTGAGTCCTCTTATTGGCTAACATCCTTCAGAGGTCGGTAAACTGAGTATCGACTAAGGTATAATAATCACAGTGCCTAGATGTTGGACAAACCATGTATGAAGCACTACATAAAGTTAAATACCTATCTGGATTATCACAGGGACAGGTTTTGCTGAGTTTCTATTTCAATTACAAATATAACTTTCATGTGTTTGTTTTGAGCAGCGCTTGCAATTCCTGGAGAGTCAGGTTTAAGACGCTAGAACACCCGTGATTGGTGTAATGACAATCACTCACCCTTGAGCAAAGACTCTGCTGCCACTGACCATTTATAGTAATGTACCCCATTGACTGCAAGGTTGAATGGATGTAAACTAGACCGTGCATACTCATCATTTTACACACTGTTTGTATAATTAGAGTGTTAATTAAATTATAAGTGTAAAAACTATCTGCCTCTGCATGATTATGCATACAGCACAGGAACTCTGAAAAATACAATTGTGCAATACTGGTTTACTTTCACTGGGAAAAAAGCATAATATGTTACAAAAGATTAATTCTCAATTGGAACTTAGTTTTCCATCTTATTAATTATACAATCCTAAAATGCTAGGGAAATAAATATGTGCAGTGCTTCTGTTTGCTCCATGAGCATCAAGCAGAATGGAAAGAAACCATTCCCTTCACAGTGTGCAGTTTCTTTTTTTTAAAAGCTTCAGAGAAATACATTCTGTTTCAGAGGCTTTTCTCCATGGCTTGCAATTACATCCATGTAGATAAAAATCTAAAGCAGTGTTCTGGTTTCTGTCAAGTTAATCTGACCTTTGCACTGCACTCTGATCTAAACGTGTCTGTAAATGTACACAGGAAAATAATAAAGCTGTCGTATTTACAAGATTTTCATGTGTAAAAAGGCCTAGTACGCACCTTATCTGGAGGCCTGGGGCCAGCACACAACCTTGCTTTAGGCCTCTGTTGGTCTTAAGCGCTGACGATAAAAGGCCTTGTTGAGTTAATGTTTTCCTAACCACGGTGTTGGTGTGAAGGGCCATAACCATATTCAGTAGGTGCAGCGGACAACCCCAAATGAGAGGTTTGTGCTAGAGGAACTCTCTATGTTGTTGAATGCCATTGTGTAGTTGATAAATATAAAGGCTACATAGATGGGTTTAGCCTTTCAGATGGCTTCATTTAACCGATATGCTGCTTGTGGCTGATGACTGTTCTTCACCTCTCAATGCAGGGAGCCCCATCTGCGCACCACCAAGCGCAGTCACTTGCCAGCGTGTATTTAAGGCTCATAGTGTTAGCGACTGCCACATGTCTGTATATTGGTGCACCCCACACTGGCTGCAAACTTGAGGTGGAAGGGGCAGCACACAGTTTAACAAGACCCTGCATATCCCCGCTGCATCCCCTTGCCTGCAGATGGACAACAGTGCCAGATCTCATACCCTCCGCCCACACCAATGCTTACTTGCCTACTGAACTAGTCAGCTACTTCCAGTACCACAGCTGTCTGACTGATGCCCACACCATACTCTCAGGCACCCCACTGCGGCAATGTTGACAGTTATTAGAGTAGCACAGCAATACTAATGCCCTGCAGGGTAACTGGAACAGTTTGTGTGGGCATGGTCAGCAGGAGCGTCAGCTTTCATTTATTGTTATTCATGGAAATGGATAACTACCATGCTAGCACAGCAGCTCTGGCGTGATTCTTCTGGCTCAAGGATGAGCCAGCTCTGGAGGCAGAGGTAAATGTCCCGGAACCTGTTGTGATTGTTGTTTGACTACGATTGGAAGACAGTTAAAACAATAAAGATGCCAAAACAAAACATAATTTGCACATTCAAAGTAAACAAGTGCTAGTGTTTAGAAATAAGTCCCAGTGCTCACTGGTGGCAAGCACCCCCACAAATTAACTACTGTTTTGGGATAGGCTAAACACAAACATTGGCGCTATATTACAAACATGAATATTTTGCTCTGGCTCAACTCAGAAGATGGTACTCACATTCTAGGGAAGCTTGCTTAAGCTGTGCTGAGAGGTCTGGCCGGTTGACTCGGAGCAAGAAGTTAATAGACATCTCAAAGGCCTGTTCTTCGCTGCGGCCTCTTAATATTCGATCAGCCATCTTCACATATTCAGCCTTTTTACCACAGCTTTGTGGATATTCAGAGCGTCCTCCTTCTAGTGGGCGGTTCTCCAGCAGAGACTTGAAGTCTTGTAATTGGCTTTCCTCTAGCTGCCTCAAATGAGAGTACAGGATGTGTTTGGCAATTCCTGCCATCTCTAGCCGATCAGATGTATTTCAGGATTGAGATGGGCTGCAATGAAAGACAGAGGTTCTAAAGAGGTCTGGGTGGCAACTTTAGTTAAGCAGTGCAATACAAACATTTGAGTGAGATCTCATTACTTAGAGGCAGTCTCTCTACAGAGGTCGCCTTGCCAGCGATAGACAGATTTTTATCAAAGATATTCAACAATCACAGGCACTTTCTGCCCTGTATGGTGCACACAAGCACAAGACGTTTTCTTGTGTTGGCCCTAATGAAGCACAAGCTCTGCCCACGGACTACAAGCTTGATGTTTAAATCTAGAGAAAAGAGGAGGAAATAACACTATAGACAAAAGCATTATAGTAGATCACTTCTAAATTCATTCACTTTGCATGCCTTTATCAGAGGGTTTTACCCCAAAATCAAGCCACAATTGAACATTTGACCAAGGATATTTTTTGCGCAGTATACAGTGACTATAACAAAAAATAAATAACGAATAGCTTTTATAATGAAATATAAATAACCAAAAAAATTTCCAATGTTTGGTTGAAAGTATACATGGGGGTGGGTTAATGGATTAAAAAGGGTGGGAGGATTTGGGGGAGTAATAAATCTAGGGAAACATCGGTGTTTGGAGGGAACCCCTCTCCCCCCAAATAAAAAAAGGGATTAAAAATCACTATTTGTTCGTTATTTATCCTTCACGGAAAACGTTTTGTTATTTAATAATTCATTATAAACACATGGAACCTTTTAGCGCTACCAATTCTGTACAATTTCAAAAACTGATTGGTGTGCGGATGGGCCTCTAATCACCTTAACCCAAAGCAGACCCACTTAAGAAGCGAGTGCACATTTATACATAAAGCAAGTTTATTGTACAATCGGCCGGAAGGGATTATATGATTCTATAGAGCCAAACTAACCCGAGTCTCTCTGAACCACACAAGTTGACACATTATATACATTTTTGCAACCGTTAAAACACTGCCATATATTCTATTACAAACCAGCCCCCACACATGATTGGTCAAAACCTGTACAAAAGAAATCCAATCTTTCTCCAGTTCCCCCATTCTCATTGGTCACAGTTATTTGAACTACCATCTTCAACTCATGTGTATAACACACCCCCTTTTAGGATTTGTCCGTGGTAGGACATGACATGAACACACAGTTACACATTCACATAAAAACATAATTCATTACAAGTCCCAGCTGGCCTGAGACCTCCTAACCCTAGACATAATTGCACATGGTTTGCAAGAGTACTTCAACAATATGGGCAGGAGAAGAATAAACACGTTACCTTAGATCTGGTGATAACCATCTCACCCACTCCGACTTGCTGGCATTTTTGGAACTAAAACAACTACCAATTCAACAGGCATGGCCTATTGTCACAACCTGAGAAAACAATCATAACTCATGAAGTATCGGTCAACTCTGGCCTCAGGCGTCCCTTCACCCCAGTTTTATTGATGGTCAAAAAGCAAACGGGTAGATCCCCCTAAACAATAAATAACAAGCTCCCATCTACTTAAAAGATTGCATCTGCCTTCCGCGATACTGCCAAGCCATAAAAACCCCAGGCGGCCAGTTGGCTGTCCATCTGCTAAATGTCACAGTTACTTATTAACTTCTCTTCAGCCCCAAACCCTGCAAAACCAGTTTTTCCAAGTCACTCAGACTTCACCTTGCAAACAGTGACTGCAACGTCTAACCAATTTATGAAAAGAGCACACAGTATATAGATTTTTTTTAAATTCCCCAATGTATGTATATCAGTGCATGCATGTTTAATAACTACTGTGTTTTCTTCACAGTGGGTTCTTTGTGACAAATCCCCTTCCTTGCATGTGCATTATAGAGCTCCTTGTTGCTCAGCTTCTAGGTGCTTCGTGGCACGCCATACTCAGATTGTATTTATTTTTCATTGGTGACTTTTTTTAATGTGTGTTTTATTTTCATTTTCTTCAAATACTGCACATACGCCTGCATCCCTCCCTGCGCCCCCACCCCCACCTTTCCTCCCTTCCCTATCCCCAGCATATATAAACCAAAAAAACCTCATCAAAACCTTTCCCCTCCCCCACCTGTAAACTACCACGAGCCAGGTCAAGTCCCGAGCTTCTGCGGGTGCAGGTTCTTACGACAGTCAATGTGACAAAGACCCTCACCCAACTCCAGATCCTCCTTCCACTCCACAGCACCCCACGCCAACCGTAACAACCATGACCCCTGTGGACATCCGACAAATTATTCTCTTTTTCATAGATAACCAATCACACCAAACTCAACAATCTCAGTCTCTGTGGGCACCAGGCAGCTCGTGAGTCCATCTGAAGATACTTCAGGACTACGTCCAAGTCCATCAGAAACTTCTGGTCGTCCCCCTGAATCGAGTGGGTCACCCACTCCTGAGCACCAACATTCTAAATGTTACCAACCCATTTATGCTCTGTGGGGGCATCTTTCTGCTTCCATTTGTGTGCCACCAACAGCATCACTACCACCATCAAACATATCACATATGCCTTTCTTTGTATTTTTGAGGATAGGTTCCCCCGTCATGGCCTCCTCTGCATTGTCTGGAATCTGATTGCCAAAGATCGTGTTCACTACTGTGCAGACCATATCCCAGAAAGGGTGTATATCTGAGCATTCCCATCAGATGCATTTCCAAGATCCCAGCTCCCCACATCCTCCCCAAAGTAGCGCTGATATAGCTGGGTAATATCTGTGCAGTTTTACGGGGGTGAGATGCCATTGAACCATTATCTTAACCCAATTCTCCTAAATCTGGATGGCACATGTATGTTTGGATACCTCTGTCCACAGCTAACTCCACTGCTCCCCTTCTAGCAGGTGCCCCACTGCGAATTCCCTTTGAGCCATGTAAGGCAATTCTGCGGCACAACAGCACCAATCCTATACATTGCACCTACCAAGTGTTTATCTCCTGTGTCGGTCTTGACATACTTCTCAAATTGAGTAAGTTCCCTGGTGGCCGTGGCCTTGACCAATGGATTTGAAATTTTAAGAACATTGATCCTCCCCAGCCATGATATAGACATGGGTCCCCATTCAGCCAACAGCCGTTGCACTTTCACCATCAGTGGTGGGTGGCTAGCCCGGTATAGGGAATCCAATGATCTAGTAATTTGGACCCCAGATACTTGATGCTGTCTATAAAGTACCGAGCCCTGCAATTCCTGAACCTTGGCCAGCAAATTAAACAAGTTCAGCAGTTCAGACTTGGGGTAGTCGCAGGGCTAAAAATGAATGTTAATTTCTAGCCCTGCGACTACCCCAACGTTCCCTTGATATCCCTGGGATGGTTGTGTCCGGGTCAGTAAACAGGAGGAGCATGTCATCAGCATAACTTTGTGGTTTTTGCCTCCGAAGATAATCCCCCTGATTTCCAGGGTTGCCCTAATTCTCATCAAAAGCATTTCCAGGTGGGGGGGTACGTGCGAGAGAGCCCGAGCAAAATGGTGGCGAGTTGATGCTGCTCTAAAGAAGGCGGGCGGAATCCTGCAGAATAAGTGTGTTTCCCCACTGGGTCTCTGCTCCAACTGTCTGGAATGGTTTCTTCTTTGCACCAGGAATCGCCCGATGATAAAACCTAATGTCCAGCTGGCTGGAGTGCCCGGGATGCAGATGCAGCTTGAGGGAGGCCGCTGTGTGCTGTACGAGTGCCAGCGCTGTCGGCATGTGCTGCAGGGGAGGAGCTGATCCACACGGCTGATCTCTGCATAACATTGACCCGTGGAACCCACCGTTTCAGCTTACGTGGTGCAGCGCCGCGTGAACTAACCCCAGGATTGGACAGAGGACTACCAGAGCCCAGGCACGCCCCTGTACGGTGGGGGCTCATACTGGTGAGGAGCATCCACCGTCGTGCTCGTGGGCCGTACAGAGGCGAAGAGCCACCGACTCATCCCTGACACAACCCACACAATATGCCGCTGCAGTGGACACCTGAGACGCACAACACATGGAGAATCACCAGTGAGTGGGCCCACCTCCCCTTGGTCCTGCCAATCAACCCGCCCGTATTACGGGCTATACGGGAGATGGGCACGGCGGCAAATGCTAGATGATACAATCCGTAGACTGATATGCTGCTCAGCCAATGCCTCCAGCACCGATCCCTCATCTTGGCGATTGACACAGGGCCCCACACAAGGGAGCACCAGACCATTGGCCTGGTGACATCAGAGCAATGGGAGAGTGCAATGCTGGCCCCCTCGTAGCCTGGGATGGGCCGAATAGACGCCACACTCTCACGCAAATATACCATTCCTACCACCAGCGTTAATAAATATATGGGTCTTGCACCGTCTGACAGCCACTCTGCTTTTTACTGACTCAACGCCTGGGCCCCCCATCACGGAGGGCCGGCCCACCCGCCCCACCTATGCAACCTATATGATTAATAAATCTTGCGCCCTTGTTGTGCATATACAGTGTCCCAGTTCTGCATATACAGTGCCTCACATCACCGTCCATCAGTCTTCTGGAAGGGGAAGTGGCCCACGTATAAACAAACTACTCCAGCTGATCCGAACCTATGCAGACTTGGTGATCCGTCATGCCCAGCGAGCTGCATTGATTCACGGAAACACCACAGCTTCCCCTCGGAACGGCCTCCATCACTGCACCTAAGATCTCAGGCGGCAGACCGGCTACATCAATCACTCTATCCGCACGGCCATACAGGAATACCACACACTACTCCCACACCAGCTGATCCCATAAAAAGAGACAACAACTCGAGGGTGCCAGCTGTATCTTTACTGTCGGGGAAGCAGTTGCTTCTCAGACCGGATTGTGGTAGGCGCCAATGGGTAACCACTACACTTCACGGGGCACACAAAACCAAAGCACCTATTTCTGGCCTGCCTCCGGGGTATGGCAAAAAACCTGACTGGTCACAGCATCATCACACACATCGTTCCAGAACCAATAATAACACCTCTACGTCGGTCTGCATGCTAACACACCAAGTTGGATGTGCAAAATCAATTGCAAACACTCCTCACAGAAATGAGGGCCATAGGGCACAGCACTCAAGAAACTAGTGTCACCGTCTTGGAGATAAAACGCGACATCCAGAACATGCAAACTCATCTGAATGCACAGGCAGAACGCACAACAGGCAATGAACAATGGATAAGTGCACTTGAGGATGCCAGTGCTGTGTCAGCCACGGATGTAGATAGGCTCATTAAAAAAATGTAGTGCCTCGGCGCAAAGGTTGAGGACCAAGAAAATCAGTCGACGCGTAACAATCTCAGGCTCATCGGCCTTCCAGAAATGGTAGAGGGGACTGATCTCGAGGCCTATGCTTACCGCCTGTTGCAAGATCACCTCCACAACCAGGGCCCAAGATCATATGTGAATGAGAGAATTTACAGAGCTCTCATCCCGAAACCAGCGGCTGCAGACCTCCCTAGCCCATTTACAATGCAGCTCTTAAACATCCAGCACAAAGTCTCGATCCTATGTCCCTATAGAGCAATCGGCACAATCCGAACAGAAGGATCGGAAGTCTGCATCTTTAATGACTATTCCATCGAAGTTTCTAGATGTAGGAAAAGCCCCATTGTTTATGGCACTACAAAGCTCCAATCAGAAATTGTATCTCAAATTTCCTGTGATATGGTGCATCCAATTAGATATAAAGAATTTGCACTCTGATGACCCTGAAGGCGCCTGGCGCCTTTTACGCCAGCAAGGTCTGGTTTCTACGGATTTCCCTGTGGACGCAGGGGCAGGAGGCTCAGCTCACCATACAGACAGCCCGCAATGACTTCTTCAACATCAGCAGCGCCACAAAGTAAACACCAGTGTCCCGGCAGACAACCAAATGGACCGACCACAATGACGCTCAACCCCAAACATGACTGGACTTAAGTCATGTAGTCTTCCATCAATCAATAAGGTCAACCCCAATTACTTACTGCACAAGTTCCAGAGCCACCCAATCAAAAGAAGACATGTTCTCAACTTCCTACGTGACTCACAGTGCGATATAGCCTTCCTCCAGGAAACAAATTTGAATGCTCTTGAGTCAGGAAAATTGAACCGTGGTTGGGTCGGGACAACAGCTCAATCTCCACGCAGAGGTAAAAAGGGGTCTCAATTCTTATTCACAAACGTGTCCCAACGTGTCCCATTTCAGGTAATCAGGTAATCCATACCATTTCAGACAAGGACAGAAGATTCATTCTAATTCACGGCCGGATTCACTTACACTGCCTCACCCTTATGAACATATATGCCCCAACCGGAGACACGCCCACGGTTTTCACCCAGGTTTTTGCAAAGTGCACACACTACATGCAGAACCTCACATTCATTGGCAGAGACTGGAACACGATTCTTGATGGATGTAGCACTGGACCGCAATGGCACACCCCTATCGCAGCCTCTGACCCACCACAAACGCACGACCCTGCTAACACTCATGTCTGATTTAAGCCTCACAGATTGCCACAAATCATACTCTAGACTCGATTACTGGGTAGCCCCGATAAATGCCCTATCTTGATACTCCCTATGACGATATCGGACCGTGCGCCTGTACTTCTCCACATCGACCTACCCGGTGACCCGCCTGACAGACCATCATGGCGTCTAAACCGGAGAGGATTGACATACAAAGATTTTCTAGATCATATAAAGGATGTCACTGACCTATTCTGGCAAACTACCCTGACCCCAGATTACTCTCCTGTTACGTGCTGGGATGCATACAAAGACTTTCTTAGAGGGTAATGCATCTCTCGGTGGGCACACACAATTAAGTGCCGGAAAGAACAGGAAAAAATCTTCGTCGCAGACATTGCCCTAGCAGAATCTCAGCAAAAACAGACACCGGTTCCCGACATGTATGCACGTATACCCGACTTAGCAAATTGAGAGCTGAACCTAAACAAGTCACTACCCAAAGGTACAGGGTACAGAAATCGTTCACTAGCTGGTCGTAGACATATTCTCATGACTCCGACCGACCCCTCCATCTGATGGTGCTTGCCCTGCACACTAGACAAGCTTCCCAGCATATAGCTTGCATTCGAGGCCGAGCCGGAAACCTACTAACTAAAGACAGAGAAATTAATAGACTCTTTGCAGAATATTACGGCAAACTCCACGTTAACCCTAGCCCAACTGCACCGGACTACATAGATAACTTCCTCAACACACTTCATTTGAAGTCCATCACGAGTCGCAAAAATCAGAACTCGAGTCAGTAAGCTCTGCAGATGAAATTACTTAAGCCATATCCTCACTGGCGGCGGGAAAGGCGGCCGGACCAGATGGCATACCTATTGACCTATACAAAACAATGGTCGACCGCATCGCCCCGCTACTCAAGTCAACAAGTCACCTGCCCAGGTCGATAGCTGGCGGCCAATATAATTGTATTCCACAAACATGTCCGGGACCCAGAGGATTGTGGATCATATCAACCGATCTCACATATCAACGCTGATGTCAAAATTCTTGCTAAATGCCTGGCACGTAGAATTTAGAAAACCCTCCCTCAACTTATGCATAGTGATCAGACCGGCTGTATCATGGGCCGTCATTCCGCGGATAATGTTAGGCGCTTGCTAAATGTACTCGCTGGACGCAGAGACCCAAGTGAAATAATACGGACCGTTGATGCTGAAAAAGCATTCGACAAAGTTTGATGGGACTTTATTTTTAAAGGTGCTCACAGTCTACAACTTCCCTCTGACACTTCTAGGGCTCATACGATTGCTGTACACGGATCCCCAGGCCTCGGTGACCACTAACAGTGCCGCCTCAAACTTATTTGATCTATACTCAGGCACCAGACAGGGATGCCCTCTGTCCCCTCTATTATATGCATCGAGCCACTAGCGGAGAAGCTGCGCACTGATCCACATTGGAGCGGTGTGATGCGCGGAACCGAAGAACACTGAATATCCCAGACGACCATCTGGTCCAAGTTGGCAATTCTGCATCTTTGCTTCAGAGCCTACACCTTCTGCTCCTTGAATGTAGGCCGATGACGGGATACAAGGTAAATTGGGTAAAATCGGAGGTTCTACCTCTGAGACCAGACATTCCATGGCATCCTGGCGGGGTAGCCCCCTTCCACCACCAACTACACTCATCAAACATCTGGGTATCCATGTAACCCCATCTTTCCAAAGAAATATGGACTTAAACTATCCACCTACCTTAACAAAGATAAAATAGGATCTTATTAGATGGAACTCACTCCCGATGTCACTCATCGACCGGATCAATGCCTCTAAAATGAACTCTCTACCAAAACGTATCTACCTAGCAATGATGCTTCCCAATGCCCTAACTCGACAAATGTATGAAGACCTAGATGCAGAATTAGCAAAATTCATTTGGAGAGGAAAGAAGGCAAGAATTCGGCTCAAAACTCTACAAGCCTCCAAAAACGATGGGGGGCTGGCAGACGTACTACCAAATCCGCTCAAATTTGCTGAGACAAAAGATGCTGGATACGTCAGACTCCTTGAGTTGGCGATCGATGGAACTATCTCTTATAGCTCCATATACTCCTGCCGAAATCCTTACCATCCCACCCAATATACCCAACCGCATTAAATCACACCCACTGATAGGCCTATCATTGACACAATGGCATAGAACGAGACAGCAGATGGGATCGGACACCTGGGCAGTTCCTGCCTGGATTAGCGTAAAAGCAATCCTCTCGATAAAACTTGACCAGACCTTACATAAACATTAAGACACCACTTGGCCAGAGATTAGGGTACTAGATCTTTTCGATGGGGACAAGTTTATGGGGGTTCCAAGAAACTAACCACATTCTTCAATTACGACACACTGACTGGTTACATTACCACACTATTAAAGAAGAGATTCGATCAAACACAACTACTCAAACACTGCAAACCAACCCATTGGAAGGGGAACTGATAATGGAACAAAACCTGACAGTGTACCCGAGAATACGCTCATTTACACCATTTGCCTTCCGAACAACAGTAAATGCAACATAATCCTAGCAACACAATGGTCCAATGACTTAAATATCCCTATTGACGCATGCAATGTATACAATTACTTTGAGACCATAACAGCAACGTCTTATAGTATTCGCAGCAGAGAAATACATTATAAGCTTATCCAAAGACAGTACTACACACAGAGTAAACATTTTCGTTTAGGCCTTGCTCGGAACTGGCGTGCTGGTGACAATATAATGGGCTGGGCATTATCTGCCACGTCCTTTGGACATGCCCCCTGATTAAGACATACTGGGAATGGCTACATAAGCTTTTATCACGCATCCCAAACATAACGATTGGCCTGGCCCCCGGTACCATGCTGTTCGGGCAGAAGATGTGGACTGGCACACTGACCCTATTATAAGGAGATTGGCACACTCAATCCTTTTCTCTGCATGCAAGCTTATAATCATGCATTGGAAAACGGCCGAAGTTCTACCATATACTCACACTTAATGCTGATCACCAAGATCTGTTTACTCGAGTGCTGCATCCTCAGGCGCCAGGGTAGACCTGACCAGGCAGATCACCTCAGGGATGTGATGGACACATATATCGCATAAACAAGCTTCACATCCAGAACATCGTTCAGCGCCCCGGGCCCCATTAATGACCCAACTGCTGGTTTGCTGGAACGATCTCAATTTGTACAATCTCAATAAGTTTTATCACACACGATAACCTCTAGCATGAGCCCTAGTTACTTGGGGGGAACAGAATGTGGTGTGCCTTAGGGCTATTCACTGGTCAAACCAACCAAATTGTTCTACAAGTCGTGTGTATCATTGATAATGTTATAACAGCTGTTATAGTTTAGGGTAAGGGTGGGGGAGGGTGCTGTACAGCTGTACGTTTTGTGGGAAGTGGTGGGTGTGCAGGTGTGGGGAGACTAGGGATGAAGATTTTATGCAGGGGAGCCATGTATACTGTTGATTTTACTCTATGCAAATACCCAATAAAAATAGGTTAAAAAAAATAATTAAAGATTCTCCTTGTGGATCGCGTTTAAAAGCGGGGAAAGCGAGTATCCCTGTTTGGTACCTCTTGACATCTGTAACCTCCAGGAGAGGCGTCCGTTAATCACAGAAACAGGGAAGGCATTTGATAATTAGCTCTGACCATTGAGAGAAATGTAGACCCAAACCCCATGATCTTAATTGTATGGAATAGGAACATCCATTCAACTCGGTCGAATGCTAGTATCAATGCGGGGGTCCTGGATTTATTGACTTTTTCAGTCAGATGGCACACCCGCCGAATATTGTCAAAGGTCTGCCTTTGCCTAATAAATCCCGACTGGTCAGGATCGATCAGTTTGGGGAGGAGATTATCCAGGCGTGAAACCAACACCTTAGTGTACATTTTCGCATCAAGGTTAATAAGGGCTATAGGGCGATATGTGTCGCATAACCTGACATCCTTACCCGGTTTAGGAAGTAAAACCACCTTGGTTTCTTCCATTGAGGGGGTGATTCACCCAGCTCTACTAAAAGAATTAAACAACGGGACTAGGCGTGGAATCAAAGCCTCCCGAATGGCCTTATAAAAGATCGCCGGAAAGCCATCCTATGCCAGGGCCATCCCCGCCAGCAAGGCCGCAATCGCTGCCCTTATTTTATCAGGAGTGATGTCTTCATCAAGTTCCTCCCTTTCCAGTGACCTTTGGCAGGCCGCATTGGGAAAGATACTCTGAGCTCCCTCAGGGGAGTTGGATGAGTCTAAAGAGGAATAGTATTCCATAAATGCAGATTTTATGGGCCTAATTCACAGAGCATTTTCCAATGGGGTTTTGCCATTATAAACACTTCTGTGAATTAGGCCCTATGTTGGGTAGAGAGGTGCTATCCGTTCCTGTCCCCGTCTTGATTTTGAGGATTGTTCTTGATGCCTCTTTTTTCCTGACATGTCTCTCTAGGCGGTGGTCCGCCTTGTTCGTTTTGGCGTAATACCTCTGCTGGAGGTATAGTAATGAGTGTTCTCTGTGCCTGGTCTGCAAAACATCCAATTGGCCCCTTATTAGCCAATATTCCTTCCTCGTTCCGCTCCCCGTATTATCCACCATCTTGGCCATTACCTGTTAAATTTAGTTTCCAGTTCCTCTTGCAAGAGGCTTAAGTGTCTGTCCCTCTGACATTTCTTTGCAATAAGCTCCTCACTTATGGTGGCCTTAAATGTGTCCCATAGCACATGTTTTTTTACTCCCTCAGTCATATTAAGTTTGAAGAATTCCTTTATTTTGTTCTTTAGGGCCCCACTTATGACCCTATCCAAGATGGCTGGGAAACTTCCATCGCCACAAGCCAGGTTCACGCCTCCCCATATGTATTGCTATAGTTATGGGCGCATGGTGCGACAGTTTAATCGCCCCAGCTCCACCCCTGTTACCAGTCCCAGAACCGTACTAGAGATCCAAGCATAATCTATCCTTTAGGAAATTCTGTGGACATGAGAGTAGAATGTGTATCCCCCCCCCAGTTCCCTCTAGAAATCTACCAGAGCCAATAGGGCCACGCACTCTTTCAATTTAGCGGAAGGCATCCCCTGGTTGTGAAAAACCCTTGTGCTCATGCCAGCTTGTGGGTCCCACACAAGGTTAAAGTCTCCCACAAGTATTAAGTACCCTGTGGTGAACCTCTCCAGGTTGGTCAGCGTTGCCCGTTTGAACCCATCTTGCCGCGTGTTGGGTGCATACATTTCTGCTATTGTGTACTTCCCCCTTGCTAGGACTGATTTTCTATACTGGGCCTGGGGCACAGATGTATAGAAGGCAAACCTATATTGTGACAGGGACAACTCTGGGAACTGTAGCCAAACCAGTTCAAGGTAGCACTGACGACTGCTCTAGGCTAAGTCGCAAGAGCCGATGACCTTGTAAAGGATCCACAATGAGTACACACAATGGGAGTCACAAATTACACTTAGACAATATGTATAAAAATACAGTTATTTATTTATGGCCAAACAATACTATGAAAAATGACTACTAACATAAGTATCACACAACACTAATAATGGAATACATATATACAGCCATAGAGTAGGGCATAATACAGATCAAACCCATGTAAAGGAAAGTACAGATTATATTATGTTTGCAAAGGTAGCGGGCGCCCCTCTCCCGACAGAACAAGGCCTGATAACCTGTTCAGTGGTTATTAACCACTTGAGAGTTCGCAGCCACTGCTTTTACTCACTGTGCCTTTCACAGATGGGAAATATCCATTTGCATATCAGTCTTTGTCCTGCCCTGGGGCAGTCCAGCACCGAAATGCAATGGCAATTCCAACCTGAACGAGAGTACCACCAGCAACCCCATACACGTGTTTCACCCTTGTTGGGGATCATCAGTGAGGTGAAGCTGATGCCTCTCTAAGCACAGTGAGAGGGAGACCACGTCTGGTTGCCCCCAGGAGACCTAGGGTTACCAATCCCAGGTTCCTTGAAATTTAGTTTGCAAAGGTAGCGGGCGCCCCTCTCCCGACAGAACAAGGCCTGATAACCTGTTCAGTGGTTATTAACCACTTGAGAGTTCGCAGCCACTGCTTTTACTCACTGTGCCTTTCACAGATGGGAAATATCCATTTGCATATCAGTCTTTGTCCTGCCCTGGGGCAGTCCAGCACCGAAATGCAATGGCAATTCCAACCTGAACGAGAGTACCACCAGCAACCCCATACACGTGTTTCACCCTTGTTGGGGATCATCAGTGAGGTGAAGCTGATGCCTCTCTAAGCACAGTGAGAGGGAGACCACGTCTGGTTGCCCCCAGGAGACCTAGGGTTACCAATCCCAGGTTCCTTGAAATTTAGTTTGCAAAGGTAGCGGGCGCCCCTCTCCCGACAGAACAAGGCCTGATAACCTGTTCAGTGGTTATTAACCACTTGAGAGTTCGCAGCCACTGCTTTTACTCACTGTGCCTTTCACAGATGGGAAATATCCATTTGCATATCCGTCTTTGTCCTGCCCTGGGGCAGTCCAGCACCGAAATGCAATGGCAATTCCAACCTGAACGAGAGTACCACCAGCAACCCCATACACGTGTTTCACCCTTGTTGGGGATCATCAGTGAGGTGAAGCTGATGCCTCTCTAAGCACAGTGAGAGGGAGACCACGTCTGGTTGCCCCCAGGAGACCTAGGGTTACCAATCCCAGGTTCCTTGAAATTTAGTTTGCAAAGGTAGCGGGCGCCCCTCTCCCGACAGAACAAGGCCTGATAACCTGTTCAGTGGTTATTAACCACTTGAGAGTTCGCAGCCACTGCTTTTACTCACTGTGCCTTTCACAGATGGGAAATATCCATTTGCATATCAGTCTTTGTCCTGCCCTGGGGCAGTCCAGCACCGAAATGCAATGGCAATTCCAACCTGAACGAGAGTACCACCAGCAACCCCATACACGTGTTTCACCCTTGTTGGGGATCATCAGTGAGGTGAAGCTGATGCCTCTCTAAGCACAGTGAGAGGGAGACCACGTCTGGTTGCCCCCAGGAGACCTAGGGTTACCAAGGGCAGTGAAACCAGATTATATTATGCACTACAGGTCCACAGAGAATTAGCTGTAGCTTCAAAAGTCCTTCCCTAAATTGTCTGGGGCCTTATGCCCAATGTTACGCTCACCTGGTCTCTGCGGGGGCACCGGACGGGGCTGCGCGTGGTCATCTGCTGACTATGCTTCTGTACGCTCTGGCGGTCAGCTTTGGGATGAAAGGAGGCTGCTGTTATGACAAGGAAAGGAATTAGGGTGTTGGTCCTGCTGGGGAATGACCCACACCTCCCTCCGGCATTCACTGTCTTTCCCTCTAGAGTAATTCTCACCTTAGGTATGTTTTTGGTGGGCTCTCCATCCTGCTCGTCTATGCAGGGGTGCTGTTGCTGGGGAAGTATGGTATGGCCTAGTTACTTCACTGGTCCTTGAGATTGTTCTTACTTCAGTCTTTTCCGGCGTTATGTGTGTTTTTCACTCCTGTCCTCTTACTTCTTTTCTCCTTCAGTTCTTTCTATAAGTGTTCTTTGCGGTCTCTCACACTTGCTCTTTTGCTCCTTTTCTCTCTTTTTCTTGTACCCTTGCTCCTTTTCTGCCTTCGTTTCTTCTTTGCGTGTCCCTTTGTATTCTTTCACGCTTCTTAATCGACTTACATGCTATTTCCCTTTGTCTTTGCCGGAGCCGGAGAAGCCCAGAAGACTTGCGGTGGAATGAAGACGATGAAGAGGGCAGGCGAGTTCAAAAGCGAAAAAGCGTTAGCACTGGGTTGTGGGTTTCTCTAACCTGTTTTGTGTTGCAGGATGCAGCTCGACGATGGATGATCGAGGACTTCACAGGATTCTCAGGTAAGCCAAGGAATAATGTTGTTTTGCTTTCTCCTTGCAGGTCGGAGCCCAGATCAGGATCGGGACTTGAAGTTCGTGGAGCGCCGGGAGTTAGACACAGTGAGCGTCACGCTGCTGGCGTGCAGAGTAACGCGAAGCATGGATCCAGGTTTGAGCGTGGCTTATATAGCCAGCTGCGCCCATGTGCTCAACCACACCCAATAAACTAGACTGCATGTTCAAAGGAATAATAGGACCCTGACTTCCTGTCATCCATGCTTGATGACTTCCTGTCCTCCATGCTTGATGCCTCCCTGTCCTGCATGGTTCCACAATCACCATGATGAGCCTGGTGCCAAAGGCGCCAGGACTGAGACCAAGTGGTCCTCTTCAGTGGTTTTGGGCCTCTTTTGGCTGCTTGTTGGTACAATGTTCCCACGGTGGGTGGCGGTGCAGATGGGTTCCGAGAGTACTGACCGTGACACCCAAATGTTCAGGAAGTTTGTAACGCTGGAAACAATGAAGGTAGGTTGTCTGGGGTCCAGTGAACGATTCCAAGGGTTAGGAGACAAATTACACTAGTCAACTTAAGTGTCCCCAACTTTCAAAGACTTGCGCAAGCAAGCAGCGGCAAAGCCAAAGTGTTATAAAAGTTTGTGAAGGTTAGCAAAACTTTTAAAGGAGTTTAGGGGCAGGTAAGAACCACTGTAACTTACCCCCGTACTCCAGTTCTTTGCAGGACTCAGCAGGTCGATGAAAGAAGGTCTGTGGTTGCTTTACCCGCCAGCAGCACCAGTCCTTGATTAGCAAGGGTTGCAGGTTCGAGCGGATCTCTGATCGGTGCCATTGGCTGGTACAAGCACCCTCGGTGGCAGAATGCAGCAGAAAATGATGCAGGACCCCTCTCACAACTGGACTGGACCCAGGTGAATTGTTTCAGACTTTTAGGACAGTGGTCACCATAGCACGGCGATGTAACGGGACTCGCTTGTCGTGGTCGGACTTTACCTCCTATCTCGGGTCCCCTTGACGCTAGGACTCCAAAGTTTTGCTGAGGTAAGTCTGGTTGGACAACTGAGGATTCAGGCTTCAACTCAGAATGGCGACATTGGCAGCACGGTAGCCCAAACTCGGAGCTGGTCAACCACAGGGCGGTCCTGGGGCACTTCCGAAAGCTCTTCTTCGCAGGGTACCGAGCCGACATCAGGAATGGATGTTCCCTCCACTCCAAGGGTCGCAGCTCCCTCGCAGGACTGCTTAAGATCGACAGCAAGACAGGGCTCTTCCAGGACAGCAGCAGAAGTTGGTCGCCAGGACTCCTTCAGATGGGTCACCGGTCTCCTCACAAGTCTCACAGCTGGACAGGAGTCTTGGCTCCTTCAGGTGTCTCCAGGATCTCCTCAGTGTGGGTGCAGGGGTCCTCTTTTTACCCCAAAAGCCAGGTAAGAGCGGTAACTCTCACTAGCCAATAGTAGAACTAGCGCTCACATACACACCCCAGCAGTGGTCCAATCAGGGCCACTGGCGGGAACACTCGTGCTTATCACGCAGACACACTGAAACCAGTTTGTGGATTAGGACCCGGCAGTCCAGACCACATCCTGCCAGGAAACACACATAGCCCTCCAGTAGCCCGCCAAAAGCCTCTGCTTTTCCGGTCACTGGAAGTCATATAAGTATGTTGAAGGCTAAAAGACAAGATGGCCAAAGGACAAGCGAAAAACCTTGTGGCATGGCCATTTTGGTCACTAGCAACAGTTAGTAGCCAAACGCTGTAAGGCTAAAAGCATCAACAAATTGTAAAAAGTCACTGCTGCCACAAGCTTGTCCATTTAGCAGACCTAGAGAAACCAAAAAGGCAAAAGTATTCGTCTAGGGCAGAAAACAAAAGTGTATTCCATTGTATTGCAATGCAAGAAGCATGGTACAAGTTACAAAAGTGATACAGAAGTTACCAAAGTAGTATCAGCAGTATCAAGGCAAGGGTAACGATGATTACAAGTACTGACAGCCTGAAGGACATGTCAGTTTCCCCAAAACAGATGAGCAAAAGACAATGTAGTGAAGTTTAAGTCTTCACTGCACTGTAAACAGTTCAGGGCAGGATAAAAAATAAAAGCAAAACGTTTGGGGGTCCATTAAAGAGGAAGGAAAGGTGCAGTAAAGAGAAATCTTCCCAAACACTCCTCTCCCAGCGGAACGATACTGCCAGGTACCTACCTTCATTGTCCCCCTCTGTGGCCACGACATATAAACCCAGTAGATCCCGGATGGTTATCAACACCCCCCGTGGCTACGGACGTTGAATTGAAACAAATGACGATACTCCTCGAGTTTCAACTTGTCCTTGCCCCTCCTCTGAATATGCATTTCCTAAAGAGCCACAATGTCTGACTTCCCCCTCCCCAGGAACTGCTCACCCTTCCTCCTCTTGACCGGGAAGTTAAACCCCCTAACATTGAGGGTGGTAATGTGAAGCGTCTTCCCAGGTGGTGAAACTGCTCCTGAAGCCAAATGTCCCCAGCCGGTGTCCCCACACCTCCTCCCCTCTCTTTACCGTCCTTCCCCTCCCCTAACCCCCCAAATACCCCTCCTCCAAACCCCCCATTTCCCCCTCTGTGGTCAGGCTCAACCAACCACTCGCTCCCCCCGGCCCTACGTCCTGGGGGTTGAACCCCTGAAGCAACCCAGAGTAAATCTGTGCAGATCCCCAATGACCCATGGAACCAAACCAAGAATGCACTCCGCTACCACCCCTCACCCCTAGCGCCTCCCACGTTAACCCCTCCCCCTGGCGACTTAGTACTTAGAACTTATTGTCACCCCTCCTGCCCCTCAGCATGGTGGACCTTTGTCTGTGGCTGGGTGAGGACCCTCTGCTCCCCCGCCCTTATCAGGGGATTTAAGTGGGTCCATGTGATTGTAACAAATTAAATTACAGAGAATGCTTTAATAACAAACATTTTATAAAGAAAAATATCGAATTTATTGGGGTCTCCCCCAAACCCTCTGTTTCCCTATGCTTTTAAACTCACCCCAACCACCTCCCCATCCGTGTTAACTCCTTACCCCACCCCATATACATTTTAAACAAAAATTTGATATTTTTTCGTTATTATTGTTTCGTTATTAAAGCAGTCTCTGATATTTAATTTGGTAAAATCTCTGCATACCGTTTAATCGAGCCACATGGATCCCGCTTTCTGAAGCCCTTCACCGGGACCTTTGACCACTCCAATAGTTTCCTTTTGGCGTGTTCTCTTGCAGATCTCCGTTCCTGTCGGGGAGTCGCATCCTCTTCCATCTTCAATACCTTCAAACCTTCCTTGCAAGTAGTGACCCGGTGTTGCATACCCTCCCATTCAATTAGAAGTCCAAAGGAAAAGGTCCATCCATAGCGTACCTCGGCATGTGCCAGGGCCGCACCACCAGGCCCATCATCCTTCGCTTCCCCAGGGTAGCCTGTGCTAAATCCTGAAACAACTGGAGCTCTGACCCATTGTAATTGATTGACCTAGCCCTCCTAGTAGCCGCCAACACCTTCTCTTTTTGGCTGTATTGGTGCAAGGCCACCACTACATGTCTGGGTCTGGTCCCCGGCTCTCCTCTCTTAGGCCCCACTCTATGGATGCGGTCCAGTTGTATCCCCAACACCATTTCCCATAGGTCCTTGTCCGCTACCGCCGCGCCTAGGCCTTTTATTCTGATTATAGATCTTCTCAAGCCGTCTCTAAGTGTTCGCTTTGTATTTCTAGGTTCTGTTTGACCCTTGCCAACTGATCCACCAGCTCGTCGATCTTCCGGGTGTCCTCAGGGATTTCTTGGATAGCATTCTCTGTAGTGTTGTCCGCTCGTCCAGATTCGCTATGTCCCCTTTCACTTTCTGTAGTGACTGCAAGACCTCTGCCCGAATCATGCTCAGCTGTGATTGAATGTTTTTTTAAAATGTTTTTATTCAGTTTTTATAACAACATATATTTAGACATGTGATCACAGATCGATATCACTACATTACCTATGACACATGCAATTCGTGAAACCCCCTCACCCCCAAGCCCCGCTGACCCAACTGGCCAGACAGTAGCAAACTATTTACGTGACATCCTCACTACGGCTGTCACCTCATGGCTTATGTGCCCGTATTGGGTGACTCTTGTACAGCCTGTCTCTTACTGTTTTCAAGAGTGTTAGTGTTAGTTCTGTCCATTCTGTCCGCAGCAGGTCTACGCTAGATTCTTGCTTCTGTGCACTAATCGCCTACTACCATACAGCCGTCTCTGCTATTGTCAATTTTTGCAGATCTTTCCACCACCTTTCAAATGATGGGCCCTTGACTGATTACCATTCCATTGCTATGTAGCGTTTGGGTAGTACATATGCCAAGTCTTTCAGTTTTGCCAACGCCTTTCCGTTCCTACTCCTCTGGAAAAGCCCCAACATGCATGCTTCCAGTGACTGTACATCGAGTTCTATGTGCCCGCTGGACAATCTGTGTGCTATGCCTTCCCAAAACTTTGCTATGACACTACAATCCCAAAACATATGTAGCATTCCTGCATTCACCCTTTTGCATTTTGGGCAGCTGTGTTAACTTGCCCCTTTGAATCCAGCTATCGCTTCTGGTGTTAAGTAAGCACTATTCGTTATATACATTTGTAGTAGTTGAAATCTAGCATTCCTGGAGACTTTCTTGTTGTAGTGTAATACTTTTTGCCATTCCTTGTCCGTGAAGGACTTGCCTAGGTCTGCCTCCCATCTTGTCTGGATTCTTAACTCGCTCGTTGAGTGGTTTTCTACTAATATGTCATATAGCCTTGATATTGTGTGTCCTCTCTCTGATGTGTTCATCATTGTTTCCACTTCTTCCTGTTCTATAGTGTCCTCTCTTATTTATTCATTTATTTACTTGGATTTGTATAGCGCACATCTGCCCAGGGGCATCATAGCGCTGGTCAACTATTCTCACTTAGTACATGTCATTTCAAGAGACATAATTTACAACAGGTAGGTGGTTTGACGGGTTACATAGAATAGATACACGTGTGGTTGATACATACTGATGTCGCAAGAACCAGTGTGCGCATAGTTACAGATGTCACATAAAATCACTATGAAGAGAGAGTTAGTTGAAGAGGGTGGTTTTTAGCTGTTTGCGGAAAGCTTGGTATGATTTTTCATTCCTGAGTTCCGTAGGAAGGTCGTTCCAGTTTTTTGGAGCTAGGTTCTGGAAGCTGGAATCCCCAGCTTTACTTCTTTTGAAAGTGGGTACATAGGTCTGAGTACTGGCCATCGCTTCTTCATCGTGTTCACTATGGACTGGTGCAGGAAGTATTGTCCTTTGTGTATCCCTGTTGTGTTGTGTAATTCTACAAAGGGTATTAGGGCACCTTCTCTCCACAGGTCTCCTAAGGCTGCCCTCCCCATCATTGACAGTGGCAATTTCCCCCAGAGTGTCATTGAGCTTACTAGGCTCACTAACGCTTTCTCTCTGTTAGTCTCGTGTTCTTGTGCAGAGGTGTGGTGAATATCTAGGCCTAGGTATCTAAAGGTATCTAACTTCCATGGGATTGCTAACATTGGTAGCTCTGCGCTGCTTACCATGGCCAGTTTGGCCAGCGGGAATAGGCATGATTTGCTCTTGTTGACCGTGATACCCGACAGCGCACTTAAGTTATCCAGTACATCTAGTATGTGTTGGAGATTATCCTCTGGGTTTTGTCGGTACAGTAGAGAGTCGTCTACGTACATGCATATAACATGCCTCCTGCTATCTAACCAGATTCCTGCTTCTTGGTATTCTTGCCTGAGGAACGCTGCTATTGGTTCCACCGCCATAATGAGCATCAGGGATAGTGGTCACCCTGTCTAGTTCCTCTTTCATTTCTCAGAGTAGATGCCTCCCGTTTTTACCCTTGCTGTCGGTTTCGTGCAAATCAATTTGACGCACTGCATATATTGCAGCCCGACGACCATCTTCGTCATTGTCGTGTAAAGCCAATCCCAATGGACTGAGTCAAATGCTTTCTAAGCATCTAGCGAGGCTACTGCGCAGTACTCATCCTGGTCTTTCGTGCTGGTGATTACCTGATGTAACCTGTGTAAATTCCTGAGATGTTCCTACCTTGCACATAACCTTTTTGGTCAGGGTGTATTAGTTTGGTTATTACTCTCCTTAATCTGTTTGCCAGTAGTGTTGTGAATATTTTGTTATCTAGGTTCAGTAGAGACAGTCGTTTGTATGAGCCGCAGTCCATTGTACCTTTATTTGGTTTAGGGAGGGGGATCAATATGGCTTCTCTTGTGCTACCTGGAAGTGTCCCCGTTACAAGCACCTCCCTGAATATTTTCAGCAGGACCCGTGCAAGGCTGTCTGCAAACTCCCTGTATAATTCGCCCAGCAGCCCGTCTATGCCCGGTGTTTTCTCCGTGGGCAACGTCCTGATTGTGGCCAGCACCTCTTGGGATGTTATAGTTTTGTCTAACATCTGTGCTTTCTCTGATTCTAGTTGCGGTAAGGTTATGAGTTCTAATGCTTCCAATGTTTGGTAATAACCTCCCCCTCTTGCGCCTTCATACAGCTCCCTGCTGCGCCCTCCCTTAGTTTGGTGGGATTCGCCCCAGTTATTGGGTAGTAGGATTGTGGCTAGGTGAGGTTCTTACACCTTTGAGGCAGAGTTTCAAAGAAGAAAGATTTGGGAAGGGTTCACATCATGGAGTAGGTCAGGAAGAGTAGGACTGGGTGTAATGAGGAATACTGGTAAGTAGTGATGGAATTAGTGTCTGCCTGTTAGGAGGCCAAAGGGATCGATGGCTCAGCTAAAATGTCAGGCATTTCAGCCTCCGAATTTGGCAAATCTTTTGTTGCCTAAGGCAAAAATAACTCAAAAAGGTGTTTTCTCTGCCCACAGCTCCAGATTGATAGCTTTTCTGATTCCATGAGAACGAGGAGCTAGGGACAGAATATCTGTACAGCAGCATGAGTCACCCACCCTGGCTGGTGGACCCCAAACACTCAGCCCCCATTGAAGCTCTTACATCTCAGCTGAGGATGTTACAATGCCAGTGACTGCTCACGCTTCCCACCATGTCTAGGGAGGCCCAACGTTTCGATTATGGCAGAGACACTGTAGCCAAGACTGTAGAAGGCAGCAGAGTGCCAGTGGCGCAGAGAAGGAGACACTTCAAAAAGAAATTAGGCAGTACATAAAATGCTAAAATAACGGTTAATAAGAAGCGAAAACAGGAACAAACATTCCACTGAAGAAAGTGTACTATTACCTATCAGTAATGTGTGCTGTTGCCAGCCGGTCCCATTTGCTTCATTTCCCGAATCCTTGTTGCCTTGGTGTTGGCAGAGTGCTGTGTGAGAGTGCCACCCCAGGGCAAGGTGCACACTCAGCACTGCTCTCCAGCTATTCTGCGTGCCTGTGGCTTGCTGGGCCATGAGTCAGATCCCCACAGTTCTCACTTCCTGGGCTGAGGGTCAGGCCTGGGTGATGTGTGGGAGTGAGCAGTGTGTGCAAGTCCTCCCTCTCCTTTCTCAGAGTTTTCTTTTTTCAGAAAGGTCAGAATGCTGTACATTTATAATTCGCCTACGCTAGAGGGCGCCTCAACAAAAGACGTCCCTGAGTGGAATACTCGAATTTCTTTCCGCAATCTTCATTACGCGTGGCCTATTCTTCCTCGTCCCAGTACTTGTTCTTGCAGGCGCCCTGACAGTGATCTAAACTTATTTCATTCAAACCCTGTTCTGTTTTCACCTCCTTCCGACGCATGTAAGTGGTGGGCACATGCCGAAGGACTGTCAGGACACTACCCAAACCTTACCAGTCATGACGCAGTTCCCTGGGAGACAAATGTACTAGAATGAGAAAGAGTAGGCCGAGGCGGAATTAAGATTACTGCTAAGTTATCCAAACATTACCTTCACGGCACTCTTCCCCCTTCCCAGTCCTTGTTACGGGTGACCCTCCATATGTGCATTGCCCCTTTAAGGGGATGTGTTCCTCCCACGTGTGTTGCCCCTTTAAGAGGGGCCATGACTGTGTCATGGCCCAAGCTAATAAAAGGAGCTCCTGCAGGCACGTGAGACAGAGCGGCTGCAGACTCCCAAAGAGGAACGACTGAGTCCGTGTCTCATTATCCATGTAGGCCACAGGCCTACACGTGGAGGCGCAGGCCTGCACGCCCAGACACTGAGGGACTCGCATGCCAGGATGGCAGTCGAGGTCCCCTCGGTCAGAGGCCTGGCAGGCTGTGACCCCACGCCAGGGTGCCAGAGGCCCAGGCACCCGGGGCCATGCCGGATGTCCATGGCAGGCCCCCACCCCCACACATAGTGGGACTGCACGGCGCTAGCAGAGATAGCGCCCGGGGCCGCCCGTCGGATTACCCCCGGCGACCCCCAACAATGGCGACGAAGACGAGTCCACGTGGCCCCCCCATGCTGCCAGTGAGTGGTGGGGGGGGGAGGAACGTCCGACCCCATCGTGGTCCGGAGTGGCCTGCGCCTCACCACCGTGGTGTAGGCCCGGGCCTCCCCGCGATGAGGCATTCACCCGCGGCATTCCGCCGCAAAGAGGATGATGGACGAGGAGCGGCGATTCGTTGCCGTGGTGGAAAGTGCAGGGGAGCCATTGCGTGCTGCGCCCCGGCCGCGGCCTTCAGTAAGGAGGGTGCTCGTGCGGCCGGGATCGGAGCATGGCGGCACCCCTGCGATGTTTGCTGCTCCTGCGACGTTCGTTGCTGCAGGAAGAGAGGATGTACACCACCCGCCGGGGTGGGTCATGTGCGGATTACCCCCGGCACCCCTGCCGTGGGGAGGATGATTGTGTGTGTGCCCCCCCCCGAAAAAGCAATGAGCGGTGTCCGCCGCAAAAGGAGGGGCCGATGGCGAACCCCTGCGGCGTCCGCTGTGCGGGGCCGCTGTGACGCGCTGTGGCCCCGGCGCGTAATCTCCCCCAAACCCCGTTGTCATCCCGCCCCGGCGACTGCGGATGCTGCTCCAGTCGGGAGCAAGCAAGTAAGCGGCAGCGGCCGCAACAACAGGACTGCACGGCGCTAGCAGAGATAGCGCCCGGGGCCGCCCGTCGGATTACCCCCGGCGACCCCCAACAGTCCTTACTCTTGACCTATACCACTGGCATAGAAACACTGAGGCACTCCAGGAGTAGGAGAGTAAACCACACCAGACACAGAAGCACTGCACACCTAGTGACACTATACTTTTACTAGTGACTGTTATCCTCCTGGGATGCAAGAGAGAGGCAATAGCATACATGACAGCAACATTCTGAAGCACCAGGGAGGGAGATTTTGTTACGGAAAAGAGGAGAAATTCCCATAAGCCTGCATTGAGGAAAGAATTATTTTATGGGGGGGAAAGGGACAAATAACTTTTTTTTAATTGTAAAATCGGTAGGGTTCGCCTGTATGCAATAGTGTTTAAAAGGCATGAATGGAGTGGACCAGGTGGCCGCCCAACAGATTTCCAAAACAGAGGCACCTCTTTCCTCTGCCCAGAGACCGCCATTCTCTAGTGGAATGACCCATGACTCCAGGGGGAATCGGGCACCTTGCAGAGCAGGAGTTTACTTCAACCATCGGCCTCCCAGAGGCGTCAAAAGTCACTAAGATGATCTCTGAAGATCAGGAAGTCGATGCCTATGCCATAAAGGTCAAAAGGGACACCCCTGCCATCTAGATGAGGCACAGCTGCTGCCTCCACTTCAAGCAGGTTCCCTGGAGGGACAGGAGAACACTTTGGGGTCACACCTCATGACGATAGCTCTGAGGGACCCTGCAAGGTATGACGGAGAGCAAAAGGCGGTCCCAATCCATCCCATACATGACAACATTTTGTGACCAAAAATCTGTAGGAATCTTAAAGTTTCAAAAATAGTAATTAGCATAATGACGACATCACAGGAAGTGATGTCACATGCATTTGACCCAATGAAATGTCAGGACATGACATCACAGGCTGCAAAGTGCACATTTAAAGCCCCAGAACCAAAGTAATTTAGAGAAAAATATATTGTTGTGTTATAAGACTGCTGACTGGCAACATGGGGCAGTGGCTGGGGGCCCTCCTGAGGTTCATGCATGGCCCCTTGCAACCGAAAAGGTGGAAAGGCACTGATGCCGTCCCTGCCTTGATCATTGTGGTTATTAAACAAACTTAAAAAGAAACCAATAATTTACCATATTTTCTTGCCAGAATATACCAGAAAGGGGAGATATGCGTTCTTTTTCAAACCAAACCAGCAATCGTGGTGCTTTTGTTTAGAGGTTTCTCTAGATGTACCCAGAGTTGTCAGCCTGACAGTTATCCTCAGTGCAGAAGAGCAGGCTCTGCCTGAGTATCGGCCGCTGCATGTCATTCAGGCCCGTGCGCAAACCAAGACTGTCTGCTAATGCGTCAGAATGTGCTTGGGATTAGAAAATACTTCACTGGAGGTCATTTAAAAAAAAAATCTTTTAAGGCGTGGCACAAGCACAATATTGCTGAAGCTAATTTGTTGTGAATGACATTTGGCAGGTATTATATAATAAACTTGCTATTTAATAATACTTATAGCAAAAGGCAGGTGTTAAGAGGGATTTCTGAACTCTTACCTGGAGGGGCAGAGGTTCAGAAGGCCAACCTAGTTTCTTGGAACAGGGTAACCTCTGGACAAGCCAGACCAATCAGGGTAGCTATGGCAGGTGGTCAAGACTAAGTCCCAAGAGGGGTGAGGGTGACTGAAAGACCTCAATGAGCACACAAAGCAAGGACAATCACAAATTACTCCAGACAAGTGTTATATCAAAAATATAGACACATTTATTACAAGGCCTTTGTAACATAGACCATAGCAAAGAATCACAACAATACTAAAGTAAACCAATACAGCACAATCAATACAATATATATACAAGACCAATGGGGTCTAAGGGATTAAAAGCACGAAATATGCAGACCACCTAGATGGGGAGGAAAACAGGCAGTGCAAGTAATCTTTAGACCCAGTTCAACATCAAGAATACACCTAACTAGGAGGCAGTCCAAGCCCTACGAAGAGAGGAGCCTTATGCTCAATAGTACATGCACGAGCTTGTGCAAATGGACAAAGTAAACCAATACAGCACAATCAATACAATATATATACAAGACCAATGGGGTCTAAGGGATTAAAAGCACGAAATATGCAGACCACCTAGATGGGGAGGAAAACAGGCAGTGCAAGTAATCTTTAGACCCAGTTCAACATCAAGAATACACCTAACTAGGAGGCAGTCCAAGCCCTACGAAGAGAGGAGCCTTATGCTCAATAGTACATGCACGAGCTTGTGCAAATGGACAAAATAGGGTCTCTTCAAGGGTCTCTAGCAGCTCGGATAAGACGATGAAGAACAAGTTCCCACTATTCAAGCAGGACCTCCACTTGAAGGCAGAGGCACCACTTGAAGGCAGAGGCAGTTTGAGAGTGCAGGATGGAGTCGCTATTTCGCAATAGCTGTGGAAAAGAAAGGGGCCCTCAAAGACCACTTTGTGCGTAAAAGTGGGCTCCTACGCTAGGGGCCACCGGTTGGGGTAGGACTACTCACCGGTCCCCGACGCAGGCAGACCCAAACTTTGCCAGTACAGTTCCACTTCGCTAGCAGGTTTGACAATCAGGACGTCTCGACACCGTGTAGTTCCTGAGATGCAGCGAGGATTCCCAAACGGGACAGTGGCGATTTCTCCGCTCCGGGTGGAGGAATCAGCCCAATTCCACTGCAGCAGGCTTCAGGGGAAGAGGGGTCACAAATGCAGAAAACTTGCACAGGTCGTTGCCACAGCAGGGCAACACGGTAACCGCGTTTACTCCGGTCCGGGTGCACTCGTCTCACTTCAGAACTTGGAACACCAAGTGTACGAAATTCGGTGTGAGGGTGCCGTGGACACAGAGCAAGAAGTATACCAAGTTTCGAGGGCCTCCTCAAAACAGCGGCGGTAACAGAGCAAACGTCCCGTGTAAGATGGTCAGTCCACTGGTTGGCCCAGGGACACTTCCGAAGAGGCTTACTTGCAGGGTTTGTTGAAGGTGCCGAGAATAGTTGATCCCACTATTCCAATGGGTCGAAGCGTCTTCGCAGCGTCTTCGCAGACCTTCTAGGACGATCAGATGCAGAGGGGTCCCACGGGACGACAGCGGGCTCAGTGTGCCAAACCTTCCAGCGGGTCTCCAGCGGTTCCTCGACTCGGCTTCTTGTTGCAGGATACATGGCTCCTTATCCTTTGTTCGTGTGAACTCATGAGATTGACATGGTAGTGGTGTTTTCAGCCTCCTATTATCCAAAGTTCCCTTTGCGCCAAAACAGAGAGGACCCAATGGGAGATCTGCTCACAAACACTCACTCCATACGTGGACTAATCACGGACCACAGTGGTCCCAGGCATTCAGGACACTCTAGACTCTCTGGCAGGCAGGATGTGTATTGGGAACAGACATCCCAGCCCACATCCTGGAGGCACACACACAAGGCATGCAGAAGCCCGTGAAAGCATTGGGTTTCGCGGGAAAGTGCATGACCAAATAAGGACTGACCCGGGTCGACTCGACCTGGGGAAGGTGAAGGGGCAAGATGGCCAAAGGACAGGACAAAGAACCTCGTGGCATGTCCATTTTGGAGCCAGGCCACCTCTTCGTGCCAAACGCGGTTAACGCGGTTAACATGGCAAGAAAGGGTTAAAAATATATGTAAACGAAAGCTGCCACCAGTCCCGTCCATGACACATCTGCACAGTTCCTAAAAAGTCCTGTGAGAGTTTCTAGGGCCGTTGAAAAGACTAGAGACCCAAGTGTACTGCAAGGTAAGTGACATTGTACACCTGTTACATGTTGCACAAAAGTTGCAACATGAAGAAAGGACTAAGGGAAACAAAGTCTCCCAGTACTGACTGTCTTAAGGGCATGTCAATTTCCCCATAAAAAGTGAGCGAAAGCCCAGAGGAGTGCAGCTGAGGGCTGTGCTTCTCTGGCAAAGTTTAGTTACAGGTGTTTAAACAGCAGCAAAAGGTTTGGGGGTTGACACATGGAGGGAAAATTGCATACAATTATGAAATCTTTCCTAACACTCGCCCTCCCCAGACTAAGGACAGGGGGAACTAATCCACCCCTGGATGAGTCTCTTGTTCAGGTCGGTTAAACATTCTGGGCAACCCATCAGCATTGCTATGTTGGACACCTGGCCTATGCTCAATAGTGAAGTCGAAGCCTTGTAGACTTATGGACCACCTAAGCAACTTTGGATTCTCTCCCTTCATGTTCATCAGCCACTTTAAGGGCTTATGGTCAGTTTGCCTCATGCCCAGCATTGGAACCAGATCCATTGCATGTGCCATTAGGGCTTTGGGTTCATGTGTCTAACCAGAAACTGACCAAAGGGCCTTCCGTGGCCCCGCCCCAAGGCACAGCAAGCCCCTTGGCCAATCAGCCTGCAGCAGGCCTGTTACTGATAACCAGTAAAGAGAGGTTGCACACTGGTTTCCCTGATGTCAATCACGTGGTCCTGGAAGTGATTGTTTTCCCTCATTAGGATACCTTTATCTGACTATTTATAAGGGCTTAAATCAGCAGTTATATATTCTGAATACTTTCACAGGTGAGCACTGACGCTTTGCCCTCTGGCCGCGTGCCCAGCTGAGGTCAAGCGGGCTAAGTGCTTATGGGGAGCAAGAGTACACAACTCTCAGAACATCACATTCCTTTTCAAAGGATAATAAACGCCCTTCCCACGCCAGCCGCAGGGATCACACTCTTATTATTTAGGAAAAGGTGGGGCACGATATTTACTGTACATTTCCTATAGCAACATGAGGATAACCCATGCTGACATAAACACAACTTGTTCCTGTCAGCTGGGAAACCTGGGTACCACTTTAACAGTGTAGGGGTTTCATTTAACATACAAATGCATCCTGGGTGTTGTAGTCTTGAGTCTGAGCAAAGTGCACGTTTTCAGCTGATGCGACCAAAAGGACTGGGCAGGGCCAATTTAAAAAGTGGAGTCCCCTTGGCAATGGATCGTCACTTGATGTATGAGGGCGGTAAACGGAATGGGCGAGAGATGAGGTTGTTTGTAGAGCTTAGGCAGCCCGTGGCACATGGTGATACAACCCCATGGACAATGATGCAAGCAACAGTCATTTATACTGATGTTGCCTTAGCACTGAGACGTCTTGTGTGTTTTAACAGTGGAGTAGGATGGCAGTGCCCAAAGGGATATGATGGTATCTTCTTGGCATAGGACGGCTTCTATTCTGTGATTAGAAGGCTTTGCGGATGAGAGTAAGAGGGAGAATATGAAGTGTGCTCAGGTGTTTACCATTGCACCCAGCATCACAGTGATTGGGTGGGAGCTGGAAGAGGTTACACAAGCTTACCTTCACCAAATGCAGTTTGTTGACCATCTGACTAATTCGGGACCTTTTAGCCTTTGTGATCCCAGTTTCCAGCTGGTGATCCAGTGCTCCCTCAGAAGCCTGAACAATTTCTAGTGAGACACCGGCTCAGAGCTCTGAACATACACAACACGGCGGATCTGAGGAAGGCAGCTCAGAGGCAGGATGGCGCGTCACGCTGACGCTCTGATACTGAGCTGGTGCATAGGGCAGTGAGTGTCTGTTTCGCCAGGCAGCAGCCTGCCATCAATCAACATGAATGGCCATTAACATGCCCTCCTTCAATACACTGGCGGATTCTGCTCCCAGCCTCAGGCAGCTAGGACTAGTGGAGCCATCACAAATCAGTAGGTTTTGACAGGGAAATCGGTAGGCGCTAGGAGTGCTTAGAATGCGGTAGCCTACTGCCTAAATCGGTAGGGTTGGCAGTTATGCCATCCCGCTGAAGCTATGGCCACCGGGAAAAGATTTTCAACATTTCTGCAGTCGACAGAGACAAAAGACTTAAGGGAGCGCCCCAGAGCACCTGCAGAATCGTTGGAAGGCCCCAGGGTGCAGCCAGGGAACTTCTTCAATACCCAAGAGATCATCTGGGAGGCTTCCTACACAGCCCCCAAGGCTCCTGAAAAGCACAGCTTGCCACCCATTTCTCCCAGAGGGATGTGCCAGCCCAACATCAAATCCCTTTTGAAAAAACAGGGGGTAGCAAGACAACTACCTGATGTATCCATAGACAGGAGACAGAGACTGAGAACATGAGGGAAGTAGAGAGGAAGAGATGGGGCTGAGGGAGCCAGAGAACAGACGAATGTAGAGAACGAATAAAGAAAGTCCATTTTCCAATTTGGTTCTGTCCCTTATTGGGCCAGGTCCAGAGCACAGCTCTAATTTAATCCAAAAAAACCTTAAACCAGAGGAACCAGAAAGTAAAGAAAAGCAGCACGGGACACCACAAGCAAACCTGCAATACAGAGGCAGAGACCACACGCAAGGATTACAGAAGCCGCCCAGAGAGAACGCAGGCGCCTAGAGAGCGCACACATATAACAGACACCAAAGTGGGTGCAAATGCCCAGAAGACGCCAAAGAGAGTGCATTCATCCAATAGATGCCAAAGAGAGCGCATGGCCAAGATAACAAAGAGAGAACGAATCCAGAATACAACAGAGTGCGCGCATCCAGAAGACACCGAAGAGAGCACACACATCCAATAGACGCCAAAGAGAGCGCACAGCTAGAAGATGCCAAAGAGAGCGCATGCATCCAGAAGACGCCAAAAAGAGCGCACACATCCAACAGATGCCAAAGGGAGCACACAAGTCCAAAAAATGCGAAAGGGAGCACACACATCCAAGAGAGAAGGCGCCATTGAGTGCACAGTCAGAAGACACCGACAAGTGCGCATAAAAATACGCCACCAGTGAATGTGCCAAACAAAATAGCAGAATTGAAAAAACAGCCAGCTCGTCAAAAGAAAGTAATGAGGGGCAGTCCGTACCTCCTCCACTAACACGAGAAGGAAGGAAAGTTATTTATGGCACAAGCAAAAGAAATCCATACACTGATCCTTGGGCTATAGAGCTGTTGCTCTAACGTGCCTGGTCAACAACATCTGCGACCCGAAGTGGGCAAGAGGCTGCCGCCCACACTGCAGTATTGACCCCGCATAGCTACGTCTACCTGGCAAAAGACTGCTCTCCGTTGCATGCCACACGCCAAACCGCACTCCAAGGGAAACCAAGAACCAACACGGTCCAAGAGATGGTGATCCCGGCGCAGGGAGAAAAATACTATAGAGACTTTAAGCCGATCCTGGCAACAGAAGGTAGAAATACTGACCCCAGCCAAGAATGTGAATATCGACCACACCTGCCATCAAACACCTGGGTGGGGCCTCCAAACAGAAAACAATGCACATCCGCCATCCAGCAAAGTCTGCTGGCCTACCAAGAAAAGGAAAACATGCAGACCACTAAGATGGCGAAGGAGCATGCAGTCCAAACTGTACACAGAAAGTCCACTGATACAAGGAGGTCCAAGCAACACATAGAGCAGACTTTGCACTCAAGGAAAGTGAGAGAAGAAGATACATTCAAGATAAGGGTCAGGAGCAGATGGAACAGACTGCCGCCACAAAGGCAAGAGAGCAAATGCAAAGAACCATCCAGGCCAAAGATGGCAAAGTAAGAGGGCCGGAAGAAATAACACACTGGGCTTCATTGCGAGGTTGGCGGTAACCCTGTAACACTAAATCCTGTGCCAGACTTCCCGCTGCCACCGGGACATTACAAGTCCGGGTGGCGCGGGAAGTCAGTCGCCAAATATTCCCATAGAGTCCCTATGGGAGTGGGGAGATGAAAGCGCCGGCACTTTTGCTAACGGTGCCGGTGCTTACGTGAAGATTCTGCCTACCGGGCCACTGTGCCCGGCAGGGTCAGACCTGTCGGGCGCAGTGGCCTCAGCAGGCAGACTCGTAGTGTGTAAGTAGTAAGTAAGCTTACCGGCACCCTTGTTTTCCGGACCACAACACTTGTAATGAGGCCCATTATGTACTTTCTGCTACTGCAAAGATCATAGCAAAATACAAAAGTCACAATGAGGTAAATAAACAGAGGAAGATGAGGATACAAGAGGTAGAGGGGAAAGCGAATATGGCGGAAGAAGTGCGTGAAGTGGGACAAGCGGACAAAACTAAGGATGAGTTAAAGACTTCAAGAAAACAGGAATATATGATGGAAACAGGAATATCTCAGTTCCAGTGTGAGGTAGAAGGAGTGAATGCGACAGAGCAGAGGGTGAGAAATAAGAAGGTGTGACGCTGGAAATGCATCGGAGGGACAGGGCCTCTGTATCCTTGTCTGATGCTGCTTTTTATCATGTATTCTGTCGTGTTGTGCACAGGAGTTCATGTGGGACTCCTGGCGGTGCAGCTCTCTCGTTTGGTTTGGTGTACGGACCCATGGGATACCTTTATAGCCCCCATGGGTGGAGGTACAACCCTGTGCCCCTAGTGCATGTTTTTGGGCACCTGTGGGTGGCCCACAGAGCAGTGTATGGGCTGGGGGCAGCTCTGTGATGAATTGACTGGTGCCCTGATCGTCCTCCATTTTGGGATGGCCAGGCCCTGTCATTGGAATCGGTAGATTCCTGATGGAGACAAGATGGGCCTCGTGGCCTCTTGCCTTCCATCGCCTGTTACTTTGATCTTCCTGAAGTCCCGGGAAGCCCGGACACTGTCCCTTCCCCCGAACTGGCTGTTGGGTGGAAGTTCCATATATGGTAGTGTGGGGAAGTGCCGTCCAGACTGTCTGGAGCCTTCCCAACGACCGTATGGTGTGGATGTCTGGTATCTGGTGTTTGACACAATGACTGAGACAGCCCTACCTGAAACTGGAATTAATGCAGTGTGTAGTGTTGAAGGGCGTGTCACTTGTCCGAATCCACATGCTGTGTTTTGAGTGTCTGGATGGAGAAGAATGGCCTGAATGCACTGTGTGCCTGATTGACTCACTGACTGCTGAATGCCCTTCAAAGTGATTGGCAGCAGAATGAATGGGAGATCAACCATATATCGGGGACCCCTCACTGCTAGGAATCGTGTTCAGAAGCTGAAGTCCAAACTACGAAGAGTAACTGGAGTGAAACTGAAGCTTGACCTAGAAGCCCTGCTGGAAGAGAATTGCCGTTGCTCTTCTTCATCAATCTGAAAGCTGCTGCGTCTCCAAGGACTGACCCAGAAAGGACCTGGTAAGGCGCCCTCGTCCCAAGCTACGAGGGACCTTCATGCACCAGCTGATCTTTGCCAAAGCTCCCTGGTAGACAGACCTATGAAAGGCTGCCGACCGGAGACGGGGACTGCCACGGAATCCCAAAGAGAAGCGCCCGACTGTTGTCCGCCACCGTCAATGACCGCTGTCGCCGACTGGAGCCGCCGTGCTCCCGTTGCCTAAGAACCTTCGATCCACGGACGTGCTCGTCTGCACCGCCGTCCCGCCTTATCCTGCCGGAGAAGGCCAGGCCGTCTACGTTTCCCGCCACCCAAAGTCCACAGAGACACCGACGACTCGACACCTTTGCTTGGCCACAGTTCTTCCAACTCTTTGCGGTCCAGAACTATCGACATCGAGGTGTCCCACACACCTCTTCCTTGTAGGACGTTTATGCTTCCCCGTCGACGAGCACCGCTAGGAAAGAAGCTGCCACTTCACGGCCGTAGTTCACCCTGTTCTTCGCTGGACGTTCAGCGACCCGTGACTCCTGCCTTAAAGAGAGGGCACTCAAGAAGGGCCGTCGATTCCCAGACAAGGAACGCTACAACGCCAGGTACTTTGGGGTTGCTGAACTATTGTAAAGACTCTTGTGAACAATATATGGACTGGGCTTGTGATATATCTTTATTCTACACGTTGCCTTGGTGGGGGGATCTCCACACAGAGCTGTGTCTATTGGTAGGAACCAGTATCCTGCCAATTGTTCTAACCAACTGCTTTCCTCTCATATCTATTCTTGGTTTCCTTTACAAACTGATTTGTGTGACATTTAACCATCCAGTTGATGCACTTTAAAGAGATCGAATAATAATTGTGGTACCACGTAGAACTGTATAGATTTGCCATTATAGATAACCGAGTACAAAGTAAGTTATCGTGATATTGTACATAACCTTGAATATCAATTATATAAAGACTGTGTTTTAACTAATACAGTGTGCGGACATTCCTTTGTGGGTGCGTGGGGACTACACTGTACTTAAGAACCAGCCCGCATCACCTCCTGAGAAGCTAGGCCTTGATTGCTATCATAATAGAGAATCTTGGCTGGGGTCCTCTGTGCCTCTCCTCTACCATATAGAGAGCGGAAGTACAGACCCCCCTCCAGTCTTTACAGAAGGTACAAAAGGATAAGTGACGTCTTCAGGGGAAATGGCTGCAAAGGCAATGATCAACACTGCCAAGATGAACAAGTAACATAGTGCGAGGCCACAAGAGTTTGGAACGCTGGCAGAAGTGCCCCTAAATGAAGATGTGGCCTCGGAAAGTGTTTGTGAGTTGGCACACAGATTTCTGGGTGGAATGGAAGATGGAGAGCAGCTAACAAAAACACGACCGAGACGAATACCACAACAACCACCAGAAAGCAGCATAAGAAACACAGACCCCCTATAAGGATGATAAGCATGGGGGGGAATGTTGTACCCCCCCACAGTGGAGAAGAGAAGCTCACGGACCAGCAAGCCTGGGGAGGCTGCAAGGTGAGGCACAGGGCAGGTGACACAAGGGTGAAACAAGGCAGCGCAAAGCACCCCCCGCCCCCAAGGAGACTGCTCCCCGGCGCCAGTGAGCAGAAATCATACATAACGGCGGGCTCGGGCCGCACTGTGTTAAATAAGGAGCATTATTTGGGGTCAGTGCCCTGGATACGGGCACATGGAGGTGCAGGGATGTGCTGGAGAGCATCAAGGAAGCTACTCTCATTACTGGGGGCCATGACATTGGGGTAAAGCCGGGTCTGCTGGCAGTTAAGAATCCCAGAGGTTACAGGGTCCCATTCAATGGAGCTGATGGAGCTCTGCAGAACGCTGCTCTTCCGGAGAGCCCAGGATCTGGGGGACAGAAAGAGGACACAGTAACAGAAATAAGGAGACCTGGATGGGTGGTGACGCAGGTGAGGTAGCCCATAATCCCTATGGTCTAAACAGTCTTTGGGAAAAACTTTAACAGGCGGCTGACAAATAACAGCCATAAGTGGTGCAGCCTTGGAGGACAGTCTCTGGCAAACATGGTACCAACGCGAGGCTAAAGGGCACCAGGGCGCGAGAGGCAACAACAGTCCCTGGAACACAACACCTGCCCCCTCTAGTGAACTACATTCTGAAAGCCTGTGCAACCAGTTAGCCACAATCAGCATTTGTAGGATTACGCTTCAGACCAAGTTGGGGGAGCACTGGGTAGAAGTTAGCGCTGGGTAGAACTGCATAATCGCATGATGCAGGCTATTGCCGATTTGAAGACCTCCCTGGGGCACAGATCGAAGCAGTGCAAATGAACATTGGACTGCTACACCAGGATGTACAGGGCTTGGCAGAGCACACTAACACTCTGGAGACCCAGTTAAAAGAAAATGTTGGAGTGTTCTGGGAGTGTGCACGGATTTCCACGTCCTACAGCAGAAGGGCAGCTTGCTTGAACAAATTACTCATGTTCTTTTGGAAGAAAACAGGGATGAAGAAGCAGACGGTCGAGCCCGGAGAAATAACATTCATATAGTAGGCCTGCTGGAAGGAGAAGAAGGTACGGACCCTATAGCATACATTGAAAATATGCTACTCTTGGAAAATGGGCCTGGAAAACGACACAGGGATTCACGATCGAGAGGGCACACCGGGCAATAACAAGCTGTCCGCCCCAGATGCACACCCACAGAGACCATCGCTAAGGTCCTGAATTTCAAGGACAGAGAGAAGATCATGGTATACTCCAGGCAGAGAGGAGAATTGAAGAGAGCTTTGGCGGAACTGGCTGACTACCCGGATTACACTTTCCAGGTGCAGAAGAGCTGGGCGCAATTCTCGGCGGCCAAAGCCAGGCTCAGGAAGGCTGGCATAAAATACATGTCAATCTACCCGGCACGACTCAAGGTCATACATCAAAACAAGTCTTGGTTCATTGATGCCCCGGAGGAGGCGCAGGCATGGATGGTAAGGGAGAAGATAGACCCAGTGGTGACGGAGACGGGCCGACACTCAATGGAGGCACAGAGAAAGCTCAACACAACCAGTGACTAGGAGCATCTAAAGAACTTTTGGCTGGACCTGTGGTTTTTGCTGGGCGCTTTGGCGGATCAACAATACAATGGGCATCTCCAGATAAACAGGCCTTGCTAGGGGGACCAGTTTTCCTCTGAGGGGGCCGAGATGCTTACATTTCTATTGCATGCCAAGGACTACCACCAGTCAAGATTTTACACCACAGGAAAAGAGGCTGAAAATACGGCTGCTGCTGCCGCACCCTCCTAGTTCTGCTTTTTGAGGACACCTGTTTATGTTGCCCACCTGCTGTGCACTAGCCTCAGGTATGCTTACAGGAAGCGAATGCACGAAGTGGACACACCTGAGCAAACGCAATGACACTGGGCAATTGAGTTTTGTTGGGAATGTTCTGGAGGGTAGGGAGGGGGGCTGATGGGTTGGGGTCTTGCCAGCATGTTTGCTAAAGAGGAGTAGTAGTAGTGTAAGTCGGACTGGATAAATGTATGAGAGACAGGGAGAACCCTCTGCTGCGTCGGAAGTAGACGCAGATGGACTATTGGCAAGAGACACGAGCGAATGGCTGGAACTGTAAATGTACTCACATGGAACCTAGGGGGGTTAAATGCTTATGTCAATAGGAATACAGTGTATTCTTATCTAAGGAGGTGCAAAGTGGACATAGCTTTATTGCTGGAAACTCACCTTACGGCCGAAAAACAAGCATGGTTAGCAAATAAATGGAGGCGTGAGTATTTGGGTCTCTGTATTCCACTTACGACCAGGGGGTTCTGATTTGGATAGCACCCACGGTACCCTCTGAGGTTTCCCAAATGAAAACCGATAACAAGGGAAGGATGGTGTTGGTAGGGTCTCCTCGAACACATGGATATTTGCCTTGTTAGTACGTATGCCCCCAATCATGCTGCAGATGCGTTCTTTCGGTCACTATACCATCGGCTGGGCCACTATAGGGTTGGTAACATCATAAGGGGGGGAGATTTTAATTGCACGTTAAACCCGTCCTTAGACAGATCAGATACCAAATACATTAAACCTGCTTGACAGCCAGGACATTACAGATGCTCGTAGACTCATTTGCTCTAGTAGGTGTTTGGAGAGTGCTTCATCTGGATACTAGACATTATTCGCACTACTCAGCGCTGCACACAGTCCACACACAAATAGAGAATTCTTTTGTGGGATGGGAGATGGGGCACCTAATCACGTTTTCACAGTATAAAGGAAGGGTCCTATCGGATAATGCCCCGATCAGTCTGCAGTGGCAATACGCACCCCAGAGAGCCCCGAATCCTACATGGAGACTTAGAAGTGAATTCCTGAAAGTTCCCCCATTCCGTGACTGCTTGAAGGACAGCATCGTAGACTTTGTCTCACATGACGTGGGGAGTGTACCGAGTACAGGAACCTTTTGGTAATGTTAAAGGGGTTAATTAGGGGAGCAGCTATTGCTGGGTCATGCAACGTCCAAGTAACCATTAATAAAGAACTGTCCTCGACGGAGGAACGATTGAGGAAACTGGAGCAGTGCCGGGTACAGCTACCAGGTGAGAAGGCTGGTGTCATAGAGCTTAAATAGACAGGCGTGGAATGCTGGGAGAGGCTGGGTAGACATAGCTGCGCAAAATACATTGAGAGGCAACACAAAGAGGGGGATAAGCCTGGCCGCCTGTTAGCATGGTTAAAAAAGAGGAGAATCAGGGCCCTATCCACGCGATACACATGAGTAATGGGGATTTATGCCATACCCAAACCAGGGTTAATGACGCCTTTTAAGAGTTTTACAAAAACCTCTACCTCAAAGGGCCCCGGACACAGACACCAGAGGCTTATCTAGAGCAAGTATTAAGGGAGATAGTACTCCCTAGGCTAGGTCAGCAAGCAAGAGACAGCCTCGAGGAACCGCTTACCCTGGTAGACATACAAAGCACGATCACAGCATTGCTAACCGGAAAAACTCCTGGATCAGACGGACTACTTTATTTTATAAAGAATATGCTCAGGAGTTGGCCCCACATTTGCTCAACGCCTTCACAGACTCTTATAAGGCAGGCATCCTTCCCCTCAGTCTGAGGGAATCCTTCATTATACCACTTCTTAAGCCCCATAAAACCTCAACGGAATGCAGCTCATATAGGTCCCTCTTGATGCTAAATCAGGAATACCAAAATACTGACATTGATACAAGCAAACAAATTGAAACAAATTATACTCTGGTACACCCAGACCAAACTGGTTATGTGCCAGTGTTAGGCAGAATCCTGTGCTGTTCCCTTGGGGAACACTGAAAAAAGATTAAGACTACAGGAGTAAGCAGTAAACCCAATTGGTAGCAGTGTGTACCACCCAGATTTACCTGGTAGCTGTGGCTGAGCAGTCAGACTTCTCTCAAGAAGAGTAGGGCAGTATATAGAGTATACACAATAGGGCTAAAAACACAGTAGAGCAAACAAACACTGACCAGAGCTTTGTATAAAAAGTATATAATTATTTATTTAAAACACACTTTAGGCAATATACTAGCACTCTAAATCAAAAGCAAGTTAAAACACAGTCAGGTAAAGTATATACACCTCCCGTGATAACTATCAGACAAGTCAGAGTTAAAACATCACGATTTGTTAAACAGATGTGAGCGCATAGCCTGACCAATAGTTCAGTTAAATGGAGAGAAAAAGGCAGAGCATAGAAATAAAACAGGTCCCAACACTTTTAGGAGTTCTCAGCAAGGGAATAAAGGCAGTAAATACTGTAGAGCCAAAGTTCATAGGCCAGGCCCACTTTAAAAGGAGCACATGGTTTAAAATGCACTAAAGTCTTTGCAGAAAGTTCAAAAGAGGTTGGGGTGATTCAAGAAGGTAAAGTTAGAAGGTCTGGGGCCAACCCAGTTGCCAAGCCAAGGAATTAAGGGTCACCTTGGGCAAACCGAAGAAAGGGAGACCAGGCAGGACTCAGTACCTTAAGAGAGAGGAAGCTCCAGCGGTGGCAGTTGTTCCTGGCAGGGGTTGCAGTTTGTTGAAGATCTCGTCGAGGAGGAAACGTGGAGTCGTTGCACTGCACAGGGATGAAGCCAGCCGCGGAGTTCGTCGATAAAAGGTGCATTCCTTTTATTCGCGGTCAAAGTGGTGAAGCTTGGCTATCCGGCCGCCGGGTGCTTGGCACGGGCGATTCGACCAAGGGACGTCTTTGGAAGGCGAAAGGGGTGAACTGGTTGGTCCCACCAGCTCAGAGGAAGAAGACTCATCCAGCAGAAGATCTCCTCTTGTCGTTGGGAAAGTGGTGAGTTCGTTGCAGCAGGGCTCCACCGGTGGTCTCATCGTTGCAGATGGCTCAGCTTCTTCCCTCTTCGGATTCTTAGGTCCTGTGGCGACTTCCGAAGTTCCAGTCCCAAAGGCCCTGCTTTTATGCAGCAAAACCCCCATTCATCAGCCTAGCTGTCACTCAAACATGCTAAGTGGTGAGCCGGGCGGCTCACCACTGGGCCAATCATACAAGAGTGCGACTTGAGTTGCCAAGGCAACGGAGTCCAGGGTGTCAATTCCCCCCTCCTCCCCTCCTGTGGAACCCAGACAGAGTGGCACCATTTGGAGGGCTTCTGTGGAGAAGCCCGCCAAAAAGTGGAACAAAGGGCTCGACCTTGGTCAGAGTTACAGAGACGGACACGAACACCATTTTAGAAAAGAGTTCTGGCAAAAAGACCCAACCGTTGATTTAATATTAAATAAATAAACCGGTGGTATCTTTAACATTGCACCAAAAAGTGGTGCGTTTAAAATCAAAGGGAAAATCCCATAGAGAATATTCTGGTGGAATATTTTGCGTGGTAACCACTGGCACCAGCCATAGACTCGACAAGGGGGACTGGACAGTGCCCCCTTGAAAACAGACCCAGAGGCAATATAATTAACCCCTTCCAGTACTTCCACAATATGATGGTTTGTACTGGTTCTGTTCACAATTTAGGACTAGTAAAGTCAATGGTGACTTTACATGCCCTGGGAGACAGTAGTCAGTCCCAGGGAATGGAGTCTATGTTTGGGGGTCACTATGACACCCCTGTGTTACTGCACTGAGGGTGCTGTGTAACACACACATAAAAAAATAGATGATACCCTATGGAGTAAAAGACCCCATAGCCCATAAGCACACAAAAAGTCAAAGACGCTCAAATCATGCCTAAGAGTGGGAGGAAAAGAGTCTCACTCTTAGCAGGAGAAAAAACAAACCCCGAAAATCCAGCAAAGCTGCAGGGCGACTCACTAGGTTTGGGAAATTAGCCTTATAAGAGAATTCTCCCTAACAGGCAGGCCGCAGCATACATTGAACCTGAGGAGGCTACACCATATGATAGACTGCACAGCATCTCAGGATGCCCCGTGCGCCATATCTACATTGGACGCGGTGAAGGCGTTTGACTCAGTAAGATGGGACTGGCTGCAACTCTGCGTAGGTTTGGCTCTGGGCAGACGTATATTAAATGGGTCCAATTGGTGTATACAAGAGCGATGGCACGGGTGAAAACAGGCAAATGTATTTCTGAGGCATATGAACTGGAAAAAGAACAAGCAGGGTTGTCCGCTATTCCCGTTGCTATAGATACTTGCCATGGAACCAATAGCACACTATCTAAGGGCAGAATACATAGTGGTAGGCATAGAGATAGACGTGACCAGACATTTGATATTACTGTATGCCGACGATACGTTACTATATGTCCAGAATCCCGAAGACAACCTAGAGCTGATACGAGAGGCCCTGGTGCTATTTGCAAAATTGTCAGGAATCACAAGCCGCATATACAAGTCAGCCCTATTCCCGTTGGCTGGACTGCACAGGATAGAACAAAGGGAGCTGCCGGTTCTTGCCCTGAAGTGTGATATGTCCATGTTTAGATACCTGGGGGTCAATATATAACATGAACCAGCGAAAGAACATACAAATAATACGTTGAAGGCCCTAGAGGGTATCAAAGGCTCAATGAAGTTCTGTGCCAAACTGCCCCGTTCGCTAATGGGTAGGGCGGCCCTGCTAAAAATAGTGGTACTGCCTAGAGTGTTGCAGTTCTTTGTAAATGTCCCATTCAATATACCCAAAATCTTTTTTAAGACACTGGACAGCATTTGCAGGGGTTTTCTGTGGGCAAACGGGAGGAACAGGATAGCGCTCACTACACTGCCTGGCTGTATGAGGAAGGAGGCATTAGAACCCCAAATTCTGACTATATTACATAGCGGGACAGTTGCAGTTCATAGTGGATTGGCTCGCAGATGACCCAACTCCGGATACATTAATGTTGCAGCCCACTGGAGCACAATACTATCTGAAGGAACTGGTGTGGATTAGAAAGCCCCGAGTGGGCCAATGGTGACACCTGGTGTCCCTAGGGGTGTGCATGTGGGAGAGGGCACTTGCAATGTTAGGACTTACTGACCCGTTCCCAGTGCAGATCCCCTGGTTTCTGTTGCAGCACCCACGGCACAGAGGAGACTGGCAATACGTGCGAACTGGGAACCCCATGGGGTGGCTACTGTAGAAGATTTATTGCATGATGCCTCTTTCATACCCTTCGCAGAGCTAGCGGAACATACAGGATTGCATACAGGCCAATTTCGAATGCATGGCGCAATTAAAGGGGAGATTGTACGTAGGTGGCCCACTTACAGTGAGCTACAAGAGAAGCATTCCATAGTGGACACTATGTACAACATATCAGAGGGAGGGCACACCATATCATGGATATACGATTTCCTACTGACTAATCGGCTGCCCTCCCCCTCTGGTGATAAAGGGCAAATGGGAAGAAGATCTGGGGAAACTCTTTACGGAGGCCAATTGGAAGAAGGTACTGAGATACCATAAGAGGGTGTCACGTAACTCGAGACTGCAGCTACTGATAACTCACAGGGCATATATGACGCTGCAGAGTATTTCCAAGTTTCCAGGAGCGGAGGAGCAGTTGTGCCCCAGGTGCAAGGCGGCAGAGGCGGGGATACTACACATGTTTTGTGCATGTCCGGTGGTCGGGCAATACTGGGGGGAGGTGGCGGGCAGATTTGGCAGAGGAGGAGTGCAACTAGATGTTACTTATCAGAGGGCATGCTTGCTGGACTGCTTTCCACATACCAAAAAAGCAAAATATATCAGTAAAATTAAGGACTTAGAGTATATACTAGCTAAACGCAGGATCACCATGGCATGGAAATCCCCCAAGAGACCAGATGTAGAGGAATGGTGGTGAGATTTTAAAAAATGGGCATTGGCTGAAACTGTGGTATGGAGGGTGGCAGTGGGAGGGCGACCGGGATGAGACCACAACTGGAGTTATGGGATGTAATGTGTTAGTACAAACTTTGTTCACTGCAGATGCAACGGCTAGGGTGGAAGCGATCGAGTTTCACTGACGAGAATGGGTGATCCAGTCACGCTAGGGATATTACTGGAAAAGAGCAATGATCCTGACTGCAAGGAGGGAGGGAGGGAATTGGGGGATGGAGGGGAGGATAGGGAAGTTAAGGGGGAGTTGACGATGTGTTATGATGATGCCTATTGTACACACTGCGTGTGGCGGTGGTACAGAATGCTTCAGTTCACGTTTTGTTAAAACAAATAAAAATATATTAAAAAAAAACATTGGTGCCAGCAACCATGGGTGAGGTGCGGTTGAGCGAGAAGAATACATGGTTGTATTTGCCTCTAGGGTTTTAAGAACCACAGAGAAAAATTACTGTACGATACAGAAAGAATTATTAGCTATCAAATGGGATATAGAGAAGCTTTGACAATTTCTTTGGGGAGTAAAGTTTACCATTAGATCTGATCATAAACCAATGAGAGGGATTCTCACAACAAAAGGATTAGATAAAGTGTCACCTAGAATCCGCAAGTGGGCAGCCAGTTTAGAAGATTACAACTGGGAAATTGAATATCTGCCAGGGATTAAGAATAAGGCAGCAGATTGTCTGTCCAGACTGACTAATGTAGTGGAGGATGAAGTTTACGATGAGGACAAAGATGAACAAATTATGAGTATAAATCAAGCAGTAGTGACAGAGGATGAATTGCATGAAGCTATGTTAGTAATAATGTTTTAATTGATGTCAGAGAAAGATTAGAGTGTGGGCTGAAAAGTACTGTAATTAGGGGAGGGATCATAACTGATCGTATTAAGAATGTTTTTTATTAACCCCTGATAAAAAGATGGCATGATTTTGAGGGGTGATAAAATACTTCCTCCAACAGGGCTAAGGAAAAGGATTCTCGAAGTTGCGCATGAAGGTCACCACGGAATGAACAAAATGAAGCAATTGGTTAGGCATGATTATTGGTGGCCAGGAAAGGACTTGCAGATAGAAAGCCAAAGGTTGTGTCAACAGAGTAGAACCAATGACTCATGTCTATTCTATCCGTTCCCTGGTAAAGAAAGAGTACGACTGGACATAGTAGGATCAGTGAGGTTGCAAGGGATATGTAAATATGGTATAGTTTTGGTAGACATGATTTCTCATTGGGTGGAATTGTTGTGGGTTCAAAATGTGTGTGCCAAAGATGTAATTGCATGTCTTGATAGAGTGTTTAAGAGGGAAGGATATACCACCTTCATCATAACTGACTATGGCATACAATTTGTTGCAGATGAAATGAAAGAATATTTGAAAGTGATTGGATTGAACATAAGACCAGTGCCATCGATCACCCAGAAACCAACAGAATAGTTGAAAGATTTAATAGAGTAATCAAAGACAGTATTAAGAGTCGTCATTTCAGAAGGAGGTGATTGGAAGAAGGCTGCAGAGTATACTGTAGTAGCTTACAGATTCACCCCTCATGTGACTACATATATATCTCCAATTGAAATGTTAAGGGGAAGGAAACCTAACACAAGAGTTTGCCCAGGGTGGTTGCGCAGAACATGTCAGAAAAATATTGATAAGGATACCGTTAAAGAAAGGATTAGCAATAGACGGATGAGCAACAAAACCAATTTTGACGTAAGAAAGGCGACCAAACAATGCATTCTCAAAGAAGGAGATTGGGTGTGTATACAATTTCCCACCAACAGGGTAGAAGGAGGTTTAAAGAGGTCACAACCCATGAAGGTTATTAAAAGATTACATAGTGCGGTGGAAGTGTCAGATGGACGGGTGTGGAATGTGAATAGAGTGTGTAGATTTATAAAGCAGTCTAGAGAATTGCAGGCGAGAGGAGAAGAGAATGATCGAGTTATGTGCAAGGAGATTTGTAAAATTCATAGAAGGGAATATCCCATTAGGAACTGTGGCAGACCATCCTATTTGAAAGATTATGTTAAATAATACCACTGTTAAAACGTGTGTAGATGTATGCTAGCACCTCAAACCTCATGCATGCGTGTTCATGTTTTACTTTCAGATTTCATCTGTGATGTAGTCATGTTACATCAAGTTTCTTAGTTTTGTTTTACATTTATTCCTCAAATGTTACTTTATTTGTTACAGTAGGTTACATAGACAGTGTTTACCTCTAGCTCTTAATGTTACTATATTTTATGTAACCTGCATTGTAATGTCTTATCAAGTCACTCAGATCTTGTACTCTTACATAATTGTGTTTTGCTTTGTGGAGAAAAATGAGATGTGTAGCATTCTTCATAGGTGGAATGCACACACTGTCATGAACCATCGGACGCGTCATTTCTGGACTTCCTGGTCCCTGACCCATAAGGGCTTACACTCAGCAGTACTCCCAACATGGCTGCGGAACGCTGTTTACCAGTTTCCGTGGCGTACGCACTACGTTCTATAAAGCAGACACGACCCCGTGGCTCTGCGCGTCTCATGCTACCGTAATTAGTGGCTAGACATGTGCTGCCGTAGTTCGTGCTGCAAATTCCTTTGATTCCTGGTTCCCGGTCCCCTAAATTCCTCCTCCTTCATTCCTTCCCTTTTGGTCCTCTGTTGCTTCCCGGATCTCCTTGCACTCGTTTCCCAAGTACACTCCTCGCTGTTTCCTGGACTTTTCCTGGACATCTGAACATTCCCAGCAGACGGGATGCTGAACGCACGCTGGAACCCGAGAACCTACGCACAGGGTTATACAAGACCCGAACTGTGCCAAAGAAGACTCCATCGAAGAACTCTAACAAACAACTCAGACAGGTGAGAAGTGGGGAGACCTGTGACAGATTGAGACGCCAACAAACTGATACAGATACGGACATGAAGGCTGCAGTTCAAGACCTCATGTGCGGCATGCAGGAGTTGACAATAGAAGTTCAGAATCTCAAGGCCGAGAATGCCGCATTAAAACAACTAGTCCTGTCACGTGATCGCGTGACCAAGGAAAGTGTATTGCAGGGCGGAGTAGTGGATAGATATGATGGCTCATCGAAGAACCTTCGTGGCTTCCTTGATTTGTGTTTAGTACACTTTACCTTTAAGCCCTACTACTTCTCTACCCCCAGGGTAAAGGTGAGCTTTATGATTTTGCATCTTTCCGGGAATGCATTAACTTGGGCTACGCCCTTAGTTAATTCTGGAGATGCCCTCCTGAATGACTATGATGGGTTTGTACGGGCTCTAAAGAGACCATTTTTGACCGCACGGAACAGGTTTACAGTGCCCAAGAACGTCTACTGGATTTCCAACAAGGGTCCCAGGATATGCTTACCTATGTAACACGCTTTAAGCAACTGGCCCAGGAAGCAGATTGGTCCTCGGAGGTCTGCTTTACCCTTTTTCGAAGAGGACTGAATGAAGAGATAAAAGATGAGCTAGCCAGGGTAGCTCGCCCAGGTTCCTTCCAGGCTCTTATGGACCTCTCTTTACAAATAGACTTTCGTATCCAGGAAAGAAAGGCAGAAAAGAAGAAGACTAAAATGCCTTACCAAAAGACCTCTATAGAACCTTCCTCTATACCTGAGCCCGCTCCTGCCCCGACCACAGACCCAGAACCCATGCAACTAGGGGCCTTCCGCGGACCCATATCCCTGCAAGAAAGGATGCGACGGATTCACACCGGGCTGTGTATGTACTGTGCCTGTGATAAACATCTTGTGAGAGAATGTCCTTTAGCCCCTCCACGGCGTTCGGGAAACGCCAGCTCCCGATCCTAGATGGAGCACAGTTTCGGGAGAGAGATGTTTGCTCCACATCTATTCCATCCTTGAACTCTCCTGGACAAAACAACCTTGTGATCTTGCAGGCCTTTCTATCGCCGTCCAAGAAAGAAACGTACCCCATTCTGGCAAGAGTGGAGTGTGGGGCCATGGGGATATTTATAGATCAGGATTGGGTCACTACCCACCACATTCCATATGAAACACGAGACATCATGCAACCTGTAGAGGCCATCGATGGAAGACCTCTCTTTTCAGGACCCATAACCCTGCAAACCAAAGAGATCCAGCTCTCGATAAACCATCATCAGGAGGTGATCAAATTTGACATCATAAAGTCTGCCCATTATCCAATGGTACTGGGTATGCCCTGGTTACCGAAGCACAACCCATACATCAACTGGGCGGCAGGATCCTTGTTTCTTGGTTCAGAACATTCTATGTCTCACTGTCTATCCCTGGATTCCTTGTCAAGATCCTCTGAAGGAACGCTGACAGACCGGCAAGGCCCATTCACGGTCGCAAATATGATCCAGGTTCCCAGGGCCTATCAGGATTACATTGATGTGTTTTCAACTGCCATAGTTCAGGCCCTACCCCCTCACAGACCTGAAGACTGCGCTATTGATACTGAACCCTCAGCAGCGATTCCCTTTGGAAGGATGTTCATTCTATCAGAACCAGAGAAAAGGGCCCTCCGAGAATACTTGAATACCAACCTAGAAAATGGCACCATACGTCCATCCAAATCCCCGGTGGGAGCTTTGTTGTTTTCCGTTCCCAAGAAAGATACCAAGGAGCTTAGGCCTTGCCTTGATTATCGTGGTCTTAATCAATGCACCCTGAAGGACCGCTACTCATTGCCCTTAATCTCGGATATCCTGGAAGCGGTGAGAGGAGCTGTAGTCTTCACGAAATTGGATCTCAGAGGTGCCTACCATTTGATCTGTATAAAGGCGGGTGACGAATGGAAAACAGCCTTTAGAACACCCTTTGGTCACTTTGAATACCTGGTTATGCCCTTCGGACTTGCCAATGCCCCAGCGGTCTTCCAACATTTTATGGACCGGGTGTTCTCTGATATGCTGTTCCTCTTCATCATAGTTTACCTGGACGATATATTGAGATACTCCAAGGACCTTCTTAAGCATGAAGAGCATATTAAAGGCAGTCTGACAGCGGCTACGTGAACATAAGCTCCTGGCTAAACCCGAGAAATGCCTTTTCCATGTCTCTACTGTTCACTATCTCGGATTTGTCCTTAGTCCAGAAGGAATTGGAATGGACCACTCAAAAGTAAATTCCATACTATCCTGGCCTGTTCCAACTACTGTGAAACAGATTCAATCCTTCCTGGGGATTGCCAACTTCTACCGGAAATTCATACCTTCCTTTTCGGAAGTATAGTACAACCGATCATTTTCTTTTTTTTTAAATTAAATTTCTTTTATTGATTTTATGCAAACAAAACAACAAAAACCAAACTAGCAGCATAATCATAACAGTTCCATTACACATCGAGTTGTCTTAATCACTGCTCCCACTACCCCTCCCTCCCCCCGTGAGCCTATTTGTCACTCTCATTCAATGTTTGGCACTTGTGGCCGGGTTTCGTTCTCTTCAGAGTCTGTTGGATCTGATATTACTCCAAACAATTCTGTAATTAGCGTTTTCCAAGCCAACAGGGTGCCCGCCTCCCCTTCATCAGCCCGGCTACTCGCTTCTTACCATGCCACCGTTTCAGCCTCCGCCCATTTCTGCAAGTCCTTCCACCAAACATCCACCTTGGGTTTGTGGCATTTCTTCCACCCCAAGGCGATCCTACGTTTCGCCAGCACATACGCCAGATTTATCAGTTTCTCAATATGCCATAGTTTCCGTGGCCTAGGAAACCCGCCCAACAAGCAGGCCCAGGCCGTGTCTGTGACAAGAGTAACCCCTTTATCAGCCAGTTTCTGCGCCACTTCTCCCCAAAAACACCTAATGATCGGGCACGACCAAAACATATGTGTCATGTCAGCGTTCTCCAGGTTACATTTAGGACACACTTGTATTCCAGCGTTTCGGAACTTAGATATCCTCAAGGGGGTCATGTATGCCCTATGCGTTACATACAGCTGTATTTGTTTTAATCTGGCATTCCTAGACACTTTTGTGGTAGCCCAGGGCATGCTCCCACATCCCATCCTCCATCGGGGCCCCCACTTCCGCCTCCCAGTCCAGTCTCAGATGTGTCAATTCTTTTCCCGCCTTAGCCATTACCATCTCATACAGTCTCGAGATCTCATGACCCCCTTCGGATATATCGTATATTGCTCCCAAAACTGCATCTGGTTGTTCTATCAAAACTGTCTCTGGCCAGGTGTTCTTAATCATCCGTACCAACCTAATGTACGTGACATATTGGCCCGTGTGTAGCCCCGCCTCTTCGCCGAGTTATATGAATTCCTTAATGGATCCCTCTTGCCAAACGTTGCCAGCCCCACCGATTCCCAGTAGGTCCTAACAATCACCCTCAACTGATTATCCCCTCCTGCCAAAGAAACCAGCGGTACCTGCGGGAGGCACGGCCATGGGACTTCCATCAAACGACAAGCCCTACGCCAAACTTTCCAGCCAAGCCTCAACATCGCAGGACGCCCCTTCATTTCGGTATCAGACAGCCAAATCATTTCTTTCAAATAAAACGGGGCGCAGTCCTGTCCAAGCACCCTGTGCTCAGTGGTCACTTCATCAGAAAGCCACTTAGCTACATATTGTAACTGTCCCGCCAAATAATAAACCTCAAAATGAGGCAGTCTGATACCTCCTTTTTCATAGAAGTTCTGCAATTTCCAAAACGCCCTACACATGCTGTTCAATTTACTAAAAAACTTCTTGGGTATTATGTATGGGATATTACTAAAGTAATGCAGGAGTCTGGGCAGAACTACCACCTTAAGCATAGCCCCCCACCCCATCATTGCCAAGGACAATCTTGCCCAGAACTGCATGCTGTTCCTAATTTTCTCGACGGCTACTTCCGTATTATGTCTGTGTTCTTCTTCCACCGTGTGATATACATCTACGCCCAAGTAACGAAAGGGCTAGTTGCCCATGGTACCTGTAGTCTATCTACAGGGGTCCCCTTATAGCTCCCCAGCGGGAATATGATGGACTTTTGGGGGTTCACCGATATGCCCGACAACTCTGCATACCTTTCCATCACCTCAAGTATGTATAAGAGATTTTCTTCTGGGTATTGCAAGTACAGCAACAAATCATCTGCGTACAAGGATATCAAGTGTCGTTCCCCTCCTACCTCAATGCCTATCGCATCATACTGTGCCCTAAGGCATATTGCCAGAGGTTCCAGGGCTAAGATGTAAAGCATCGGACACCAGGGGCACCCTTGTCTGGTGCCTCTACCAAGTTGCCATCTCGCGGATATCACCGCTCCAGTTCGGACTCTGGCAAGCAGCTCACTGTACAACATTTTAGCCCATCTGATATAGCCTGGCCCCATACCATACCCTTCCAAAGCAGCCAATAGCCACAACCACTTGACCGAATCAAAAGCTTTAACTGCGTCTAGAGACAATATCGCCATCTCACCCTCGTTCTTACTACCCCATTCGACCACCCGATGGAGTCGCCTATGGTTGTGTGTTATGTTCCTGTTCGGGACATAACCCGTTTGATCAGGATGTATGAGTCTACCAATCACTTTCTGCAGTCGATTTGCTAGGACAGCCATGAGAATCTTGCTGTCCTGATTTAGCATTGACAAAGGCTTGTAGGAACCACATCTATGCTCCGGCTTATTGGGCTTGGGCAGCGGTATTATAATCGCCTCTCTGAGTGACTCAGGCAACCGTCCTATCTCAAACGCTTCATTAAGCATGTCCAGCATTGGGGGGAGGATTTCCTCTCTATATACTTTATAGAATTTGCTGGGGAACCCATCTGCTCCCGGGGTCTTACAGGTAGGCAACTGCTTCACAACCTCCTCTAACTCCTCCAACGTGATTGGCTCATCTAACTCCTCCCTCTCCTCTTCACTTATCTTGGGCAGCCCTATGTCTTCTAACGTCTTGATTATCCTGCGTTGGTCACCCATCTCATCATCTCCGTACAGCACACTTTAATATTCCACAAATTCTTTGTTAACCCCTCTTGCGTGGCCACTTCCTCCCCGTCCTCCCTAATAATGGTCCTAATAGGAGGCCTAGGGGTCTCGCTTTTGTATAGCCAGGCCAAAAGGCGGTCTGTTTTATCTCCCCTCGCGTGCTGCCTCTCAACATATTTCCTATAATTGAGATTGCAGAGTCTTTCCCAGTGCCCTGCACATTGTTGGTGTAGTTGGAGTACCAGCTCCGTGTCTACGTCACCGCTCTTCAGTGCTGTTTCTAGCTCGGTTTCCGTCCTCTGCAGGTCAGCCAAGACCCCACCCTGTAACCCTCTTGACTTAGCAATGGCCGCCCCCCGCATCACCACCTTAAAAGCTTCCCATAATGTGCCAGCGGAATCAACACTCCCAGTATTCTCCTCAAAGAAGTTAGTAATCTCTTCCCTTATATCTTCTCTAAAGACTGGATCTTTAAGCGCCTCCGCTCGGAGGCGCCATGTAGGGATCTTCGCCCTCGGGGGGGCAATATTGCCATCCGAGGATCAGGGGCGAGTGATCCGAGAGGACCCTAGCCCTATATTCGATTTGGGTAATCTCAGACATCACATCTGCCGTAGCAAAGACGTAATCGAGCCTAGTGTGCAGTTGATGCGGGGCTGAATAGTGCGAGTATTGCCTTTCAGTGGGATGTTTCATCCTCCACGCATCTGTAAAGCCAAAATCAGTTAGCAGTGTCTGCAACGCTCTCGCCGCTGGGCCAGGCTTACCCACCTTGCCATCTGATCTGTCCACCACAGGATCCAACACACAATTAAAGTCCCCACCCCAGATCACCGCGCTCCCTATACACGTACTAAGATTGGTACACAGGGCTCTGAAATATGCTGCTGTGTTTTGGTTGGGGGCATACGTGTTTACTATGCATACCTACCTGCTCTCCACCAGCCCTCGCAATATCGCCATCCTTCCATCAGTTTCAACTACCTCTTGTATCGATTTGAACGGGACATGCAGTGCCACCCAAATTAACACACCCCGGGCGTATGCAGAGTATGGCGAGCCCACTACAGTCCCTCTCCACTTTTTCTTAACCAACTCCAACTTATCTCGCGTCAAGTACGTCTCCTGTAGTAGTGCGATATCTATCTTCTGCCTTTTCAGATACATCATTATCTTGTTTCTTTTCAGATAACTGTTAAGGCCCCTGACGTTCCACGTTATTATCCTGAGTTCCCCCATAGGTCGTTAATAAGCACCCTCTCGATCCTCCGCCGATTCCGCCCCTTCCTGCACCGCAAGTACAACATGCTGATTCCTTCAAATAGGCTCAAAACAAAACTTAAACTCCCCAAATCCACACACACACTCAACTTCCCATCCCCCCACCTTCTTCCCCCCCACGCCTCCCCCAACAATACCCTCCCCAAACGGTGCCCAGCTCCATTCCTGGATCTCAGGCACCCCCACATCTAGCCCTGCCTAGCACAAGCTTCTACTCAGGGCTCAGTAGGGTAAAGCCGCCCTAATGGCCGCTGAAACTAATAATCTATTGGGGTAGGTCATCCACGTTTTGTTGCTCCTTTAAAAAAAAAAAAAAAACGTTACGCATACAGATGCCATACAGTTACCAATTACAGTTACACTCACTATATTCCAGTCCAAGTCGAGCACTGTGCTCAGATTGTGTTCAAAGTTCAGTCAGTTACAGTTTCTTTGTACACTCAGGGTCCTCATCCCGCTCACTCTCACAATGTCCGTGTTTACAAAATCTTCATTCGGTATGATCCTGCCGATCACTATCCGCTTCTTGTTCCGGGCAGCCTTGCAGGTCCAGCCATGTGACAACATCCTCCTGGGTATCAAAAAATAGCGCTTTGTTCTTATGCAGCACTTTCAGTCGTGCCGGATGCAGCAGCATATATTTGACTCCCGCCGCCCTCAGCCTTCTTTTGACGGCAACATAACTGTACCTCTGCCTTTGCACCAGTATCGTATAGTCAGGGTATGCTGTGATGTTGGTGGATGCTCTCTCTATCGTGCCGCCCTTACGAAAGTATTCGAGGATCTTCTCTCTGTCCCTGTAATTCAGGATCCTCGCAATGATCGGTCTTGGTGGGGCGCCCGGCCGGGGCTTCCTCTTTAGGGCGCGGTGCGCCCTCTCAACCGTAAATCCCTGCGAAAGATTCCCTGCTCCGATCCCTTGCAGGATCATGTTTTCCACATAGTTTGTGGGGTCTTGGCCTTCTTCCCCCTCCGGAAGGCCAACCACGCGAATGTTGTTCCTCCTCGTCCTTCCTTCCGCCTCTTCAACACGATTTTCCAGGTTGGCGACCTGTTGTTTTAAGACATGAATCTCTTTTGCATTGCTCTCGCTAACATCGGTGTTAATCTTCACCCCACTTTCCAGACCGCTGGTCCTTTCTGCAAGCGCCCTGACATCTTGACATAGCAGGGTGAGTTCCGTACCTACAGAATCGATCTTGTTCTCTAGAGCTGTGCGTAGGTCCGCCATTGCCAGGTCCCATTTGGCACTCAGTCCCGTTATGGCCTCCAGGATCTGGTGCTTGTCCCCTTCGGGGGTGTCCTCCGCAGGGGTCGTGACCATGCTCTGCACCGATGCTGAGGGGGTCCGCTGCGTTTTCATGAAAGCCTCCATCGTGGGTTGCTTAGCCTTGACTCTCAACCCTTTAGCCGACATGGCGCTGCCCTTTACTCCTGTACGACTCCACCTTAGTGCAGCTGTTGCCCTGTCCTTGGTCCGACAATGGTCTGGCTCCCAGGTCCCCTAGCTCACATTCGAGATGGCACTACGAATTGTTTTATGGGTGGGCTATGGCCTCACACTCCTCATTCAACTCCCGTAGGCCTTGTCGCCCAAGCATCCAATGGTATCTCTTCCTGCGGTCAGATCGCCGAGGCTCCATTAACGTGTGCCAGGCCGGGCTCTCTCATGGTGCTAGTTCGAACACCCTGCCATATGTCCCCTTTGTACTATTCCTACAGGCAATTCTCGCAGCCATGTCCCGCAGTTCAGGGGGATCAGTTTTGTTTCTCCTCGGAGGCCTCTTCTTTGTTAGCTGCCATCTTGGTGTCGAAGCGGTCACACAGCCGTACCAACAAAAACATGTATATCTCACGATTCCCAGGGACTATGAGCTTCTCCAACAAACTTCACTTGGCGTGCGGCTTCCGACGCCTGATCCCCAAAGTTCTAGGCGCTCGTTGCAGTTTCAACGGGTAACTTTGGCAAAATTAGAGTCGGATCATCAGGAGCTCCTCACGCAGCACGTCCTATTCCATGGCCAGCTAGCCACGCCCCCCCCCCTACAACCGATCATTACATTGTTGAAGAAGGATACTCCCTTTCTCTGGACAGCAGCCCAAGATGAAGCGTTCCAACGATTGAAGTCAGAGTTTACACAAGCCCCCATCCTGGCTCAACCTGACATTGATCGACCTTTCCTAGTGGAGACGGATGCCTCCAACTATGCCATCGGAGCAGTCCTAAAGCAGGAATTCGAGGACAAGCTAGAACACCCCATTGCTTATCTCTCGCAAACCCTAACTCCTAGCGAGACCCATTATTCTGTTCGGGAAAAGGAACTATTAGCCATCCGTCAAGCCTTCACAGAGTGGCGTCATCTACTCCTGGGAGCAAAACATCCTGTTCAGGTCCGTACGGACCATCGGAATCTTCAAGTTCTACAATACATGGAATGTGGGAATAGTCGGCAAGCCTGTTGGGCCTTCTTCTTTGCCCAGTACCAGTTCCAAATGCATCATGTTCCTGGAAAACACAATATAATTGCTGACGCCTTATCCCGACGTCCCGACTACGAAACTCTTGAAGATGGATCCTTCCCAAAGATGTTTCCCCACACAATATTTGTAGCCCAAGCAATCAGCCTCCTGGAAGACATTCGGATACTAACCCAGTCCTCTGGGATCTGGAAGGAATTTACTGGGAAGAATCGATGGAATCTTAAAACAAAGGACGGGTATTTGTTCAAGGATAATGGCCTGGTCATCCCCACACAGAGACTGCAACAAAGGATTACAAGCCTCTGTCATGATACCCTTCATTCAGGACATTGTGGCATCACCAACACTCTCTGTTTAATACAAAGACAGTTTTGGTGGCCAAAAATTAAAGTTGACGTCCAGCAGTACATCCAAGCCTGTGCAGTCTGCAATCTAAACAAGCATGATACCAAGAGATCGGCAGGTCTCCTACTCCAACCAACGCTACCAACAGGACCCTGGGAATTCATCGCTACGGACTATTGTGGAATTAACACCTTCCAAGGGATACACAACTATCATGGTTACCATTGATTTATTCACTCACATGGCTCATTTTACACCCTTGTATAAACTACCATCTTCTTCAGAACTCGCTGGAATCTTCCTGGAACACATATTCCGACTTCATGGACTCCCTTCCAAGATCATATCTGACAGAGGACCTCAATACATATCTCAATTCTGGAAACACTTATGCTGTATACTAGGAATCCAACGGGCCCTCTCCTCAGGTTATCATCCACAGACCAACAGATCTACTGAACGTGTGAACCAAACCCTGGAGCACTATCTTCGCTGTTTCACCACCAAGGTCCAGGACAATTGGTCACTCTTAATACCTGTGGCTGAATTCGCCTACAACAATTCGGATCATTCGGCTGTCAAGAACAGCCCTTTCTTCTGCAGTCAAGGATTCCACCCTTCGGTTCCACCATCCATTCTCCCACATCCTACACCAGTTCCTAGAGTCGACTCCTGGATTGAAACCCTCATCAACGTACACAAGGAAGCCAAAGAACACCTCAAAAGGGCCTGAACTAACACCAAGCACTATGCGGACTCCAAAAGAAGATCAGGGCCTTCCTATGCAGTGGGTGATAAGGTTTGGCTATCCTCGAAACTACTGCCTCGACACTTACGACCAAATAAGTTGGCTCCCCGGTACTATGGACCTTTTTACATAAAGGAAATCATTAACTCAGTGGCCTTCCAACTCAAACTACCAGACTCCTGGAAGAGGATCCACCCAGTGTTTCACACTTCTCTATTGAAACCATACATCCAGACCTCCCGGACTGCTCCAAGATCTACCCCTGTGATTGTCGATGATCAGCTAGAATACGAAGTGTCCAGAATATGTGTCTCCAGGTACAGACGTGGTCAGCTACAGATTCTGGTTGAGTGGAAAGGGTACCCTCCCAGTGAACGCACCTGGGAACCAGTCTCAAACCTAAATGCCCCCAAGTCTACTCCATAGGTACCACCTTATACACCCGGGCAAACCCGGAGGAACAGGCCTTCGGAGGAGGCATGCTGTCATGAACCATTGGACGCGTCCTTTCTGGACTTCCTGGTCCCTAACCCATAGGGGCTTACACTCAGCAGTACTCCCAACATGGCCGCCGAACGCGGAACGCTGTTTACCAGTTTCCGCGTCGTATGCACTACGTTCTATAAAGCTGACACGCCCCCGCGGCTCCGCGCGTCTCAACGCTACCGCTTGCAGTGGCTAGACGTGTGCTGCCATAGTTCGTACTGTGAATTCCTTTGATTCCTGGTTCCCGGTCCCCTAAATTCCTGCTCCTTCATTACTTCCCTTTTTGTCCTCTGTTGCTTCCCGGATCTCCTTGCACTAATTTCCCGAGTGCACTCCTTGCCGTTTCCTGGACCTTTCCCGGACATCTGAACGTTTCCAGGAGATGGGACGCTGAACGCACGCTGGAACCTGAGGACTTACGCACAGGGTTATACAAGACCCGAACTGTGCGAGAGAAGGCGCCATCGAAGAACTCCAACAAAAAACTCAGACAGGTGAGAAGGGGGGGAAATCTGTGACACACACGGAACTTAGAGTGAACTTAGAATGAGAATGTGGGCAAGCGCATGTAATCTTCCGAGTGGAGTGTACATATGATATCCTATCATCAAAATAAAGAAGGTATAATCGGGATCATTTCACCACCTTAACCGCTGCACGCCAAAATCAGGCAGATTCCGGTTGTACTTGTACTGGCCACCGAAGCCTTCCCGCTCACTAAAATTGCTCACAATGATGACGCCGGAAGTCACGTGAAGAAGAGTATGTGGGGTGTTGCTATGGTCCGTTTCTCGGATGGGAACTAGACGCGTCGCAACGACTCGGTAAGCCTTTCATAGAAACTCTTTATTTTTTCTGATTCTTTTCATCCTCCAGTGGTCATTCTGACTTTCATCCCTTGTGCCTACTTCTATTCCTTCATTTGTTTCTCTGCCTTACAGTCTGTCCTTCCCCCTTATTTATGGAGTCTTCAGTCAGTCTTAAGCTACTTGTTACGAAGCATTCCGAGGAATCCCCGCTCCTTATTCATTGTCACAGCATCTACATCCTCATTCTGTTACCTACCTACCAAGTAACACCAGTCTTCCAGATTCCAGATAAGACAAGACAATTAGGCTTATAATCACGGGGCATTCACCAGAATTCACTCTTCACCTTCCCCTGTTTATATCATGGTGGGATCAGCGTGTGGTATGGTTTATGCGAAGTACCGACTTGGAAAGATAGAAAAAGAAAAAAGGTATGTGTTAAAAATTGTGCATGCATGAAAGCGAAGTCCAGGTCCTCGTAATGGCTTGAATATTTGAGCAGATGCTAGAAAAGCAATTCCGAATCTACTTTTCCCACCTCCATCTCGAGGTTGCACCATGAGTCTTGCCGAACAGGGACAGACCAGCCTGTAGACACTTAACAATGTGCAGGTAACCAGGAAACCCAAGAATGAGACTATTTGTTTACAGGTTTCCTTTGTGCACTGTTTTTAACTAAGATACGGGACCCCAGAAAGAAAATACAGCCTCGAGAAACATCAGAAATGTGTTTTGGGTGGAATGTTCTTTTGGTGACCCATGTCACTGTGGGAAGGAAATCCAGATACCACGCATACTGCAAGGGACATGAGAAACTTTAGGTTTCCTTTTATTTCAGTTAGAATTCATCAGAGCACTCAGAAATGCCTGACTTACACTTCATGTTTTTCCCTATTTGTTAGTACTGGTTTCAAATAAACAATGGCAATCTTTAAGTTCAGCGAGTCTGGTCTATTGATCCTACAAGACAATGCATGTATATGATGCGAGTACCTGGCCATTTGAGGCGATACCTAGGATACGACCTATTGGGCCAGAGTGCTGGGTGTAAAGCACATGGGTTAAGAGCTGACCTTTCACTTCTGGTAGGCTTGTATGCCTCAAGTTCAAATCCCCAGAGGGCTGACTCAGCCCTCTGTCCTTCAGAAGTCAAAGAATCAGGAAACACTACATTTGATAGCAATACCTCTATGATGTGATTGCCTGTCATTTGATTCCAATACCTGTACAACCTTTGGTGATACTGTAAATGGCATATGACAACACCTGGAATGATGATGGTGCTACCTTTATAATGTAAATACCCATTGATAAACCTAGAACTTCTCACCAGTTCGGCACCCGGCCGTTTTAAGGTTACACCTGCCATAATATACCATTTTATGTAAATTTGATGTATTTAGCGTAGGTTTCTGCCCTTCAAGGGCAATAAATACCCAGCCTTCTGCCATCCAATCATTAATTACCTGGTATTTTATGTGAGCACATGGATGATGATGTGAATTCCTGATCAGTCACTACCTGCAAATGTAATATAATGTAAGTGGTCTTGTATAGCCACCCCGTTTGCCACTATTGGTGGCCTCGCTTGGATATTTAAGAGAAAAGGTGATGGAGCTCATTAGTGGGACAGTGGGAAAGGCAGATGCAAAACCTGTGCACTTGATGGGTGCAGGTTGGAAATATCCATTTCGTTTTCGTTTGGCGGAAAAACTTGCCATTGATTACACACAAGCATTTGATTGTGCTAATCACAATCCTCTATGGTGTAAACTGTGGGTCTAGAATATACCTGGGTCCCTTTTATCTTTCCGGATTCATCTCCACGAGTGCACACTCTTGCAGGTGAGGTTGAACGGACAGGGTGCTCTGACGGAGGTCTTTCATGCCAGAAGGGTGCTACGTCACGGCTGCCTGTTAGCTCCCTGCCCCTTCAACCTCTACCTGTCTAGGCTGGGCGATTTGTTATCAACATCCTAATTTCCTCCACCTAGGATATCGTCCGTGGCAATCCAGTATTTAACATACACGGCCAATGTCATCCTCATAGAAAGGACCCAGGTGGGCCTGCAAAGACAGATTAATGCCATCTGGGAATACTCCACTCGGAACAAACTGTGCATTAATAGCAAGAAGACCAACGTGATTAGATTCATTGCTATAAAAAAGTAAAATGGGTTATGGCTGGCATATGGAAGATCACATTTTTATCCCAGCACCATCGTTAACCTATTTAAACTTCATAATGGATATGCACGATAATATTGATCTCCCAATGGCATCTCAAGCGCATCACAGATGAAGAAGATTTGGTTCCACTACTGTATGTTCTGCCTGTTGCTTACCTATTATAAAATGAAGGTGATCCCAGGGTTGCTATATCGCACCGAGATACATCACAAGCTGCGCTCGCTTCTGTATGACAAGATCAAATCCATGGTTTGGAAGCGATACCCGAGTTTACCGGATTGAGATATGAGCTGGGTTTAACCTTGTTGAGGTGCTTGCTAGACTGGAGGATAATCTTGCTGTATAGAACGTTGCTGGAGCCTGTGAAGGACTCCTTGGAAGAAGACTTGGCAACGGTTCTTCACACGTCCTCAATAACAGCTGTGACCAACTCTAGGAAAAGTGCTGATGAAATCCTGAATAAGGTGGAGCTATCAACCAGTGATCTTATAATTGATCCAAATGAGGTAAAGAAGCGTCTGATGACACATGATTGGATAATTACAATTTCAAAGATAAGGCAATATAAATTATACAGCAGTCTGTCACCACTTGATAAGCCCCGGGGTGGTATTCCTAAACTATTTCCTAAACTCGTATTGGGCTTGCCAGTTCTTGCGATATAGATTGGACCTGTTCCCACGGGTGAGATATGCCAGATTAGATCGCTGAATAAGGTGACTGATATGGGTAGTTCATGGTGCAAGGACTTGGCAGCCTTACAAAATGGAGAACACATTGTTCTGAATTGTCCCGCCATAACAGTAGTTAGAAATGTATAGCTGGGCGTTACGGACATAATTCTTCTCTGCTCAATACAGATCACTTATCTGCCCGAATATCAAGTGCTGAGGAGAACATTGCTACTATTGCTGTTGTTATGATCCTACATAAGTCTGGCTTGATAAGGCCAAGATGGAAGAAAACACAAGTGACTTAGACTCAGCATGTGTCTTTTTGTAAAAATTGTGACAGATTCTACTAATTTAATAATGTCTTGCTCTTTTCTTTTATCTTTTCTTTTTTACTGAATATGTCGTTTATGGATGCAATACATATATTAACAAAATATCCAAAGGTTTTCTGTTTTGTAAACCAAAGTGCTAATAAAAAAATTATAAACAAGTGGCTTAGCTACTTGAGGTGCTGATTATGTTCTATGTGGCGATTAAGAAATGCGATGAATCTTCTTCCCTCTCTTAGTTATTTAGAAATGTCTTCTTTCGAATACTCAAAGGTCTTTAATTGTTTTATAAGTATTGAAGTATATATGGATTTGTATTTGCATTTGACATGTTTTTGGTCTTTTTTAGATGTTTTATATGCATTTTTGTGTAAGGATGAGAATGAGCAACCAGAATCACAATAAATAAATAAAATAAAAAACACTGATTATCTGGTATTTTATGTGAGCACATGGGTGATGATGCGAGTTCCTGATCATTCACAACCCGCACATGTAATGTATGTGGTCTTGTTTAGCACCCACTATTGGTGGCCTTGCTTGGCTCTTTGAGCTAAAAGGGGGTGGGGTTCATTAGTGGGGCAGTGGGAAAGGCCGATGCAAACCCTGTGGTGTTGATGGCTGCAGGTATGGTTTTGGCAGAGAACATTGAGAGCTTTTGGTCTGGTTAGCAACTGATGTCGGAGAGTGTGACGGCTAAAGAGGAGATCTTAGTCGTGGCTCGGTTAGTGCTGATGTGCTAACGGCTAGGCCTGTAGTGGGCGTCTGTGGGGGGTTTCTGTGTGTAGTGTAATGTGGTAGGAGATCTTAGATGGGGAGAAGGTTAGTCAGGAGAACAGGAGAGTGGGTCGTACAATGCACAACAACCATGCACTCCCACCACTCTTACATACAGGTCCCATCTCACTAGCTCACTCTTCCCCTTTCAATCGCTCTCCCCCCCCCATTCTGTCTCACATCAATACATTGTATCCCATATGCAACAAAATAAACCTCTGCCAATTGGCAGATGAGGGATTGGGCAGTCTATAAACTCCAGTCAATGTCCATAAGCTACAGCCAAGGGTTATGGATGGCAAGACCCTTTGGTTCAGGGGAAGGGCTGCTTGAAATTTGGGGCCACAATCACCCCTTTTGCTTTACTTCGCATGCTTGTTAGCAGGCTGCGAAATGCCTCAAATCTCATCCCACCATTCTCAGGGGCAGTGCTCAGTGGCCTGTCGGAATTCTGCCCACCAGGGCACGTCTTGTGCAAGGCAAGAAGGTGTTGGTCAGACCTTTAGGCATTGGTCGGGGCGGGGGCCTGCAAATGATGGAAATACCCGGTTGTGTACATGGCCTTTGGATGGCAATTCCTGCCTTATGATGCAAGGCCCTTTTATTCGAGTGTGATACCTTACATATGATGTGTGTACTTGGCATGTGATATCAACATATGCTGAGGATGTGGGTATTTGAAGGCACAGTCTGGCGTATGATGCGAGTGCCTGGCCATTAGCTGGCAGTACTTGTCATACTGGTCTCAGTTTATCAGTGTTATAAAATACTGTTTTGTCCTCCAGTCCCTGCGGCTGATCCCGGCATATGTACCCTTTCACTACATGGTATATGTCACTAAGCTAAATAATGCTCTTATGTAAAGACACCTGACGCTCCCTTGCCTCGTCGCGCCTTGAAACACTTGTGTATAGGTGCATTATAAATTCCATATCATATCATCATAGTGTTAGCGGGGGAGTGAGCCACTCACTCTGGGAGCATGTACGGACCTGCAGCGCATGCTGCAGTAACAGAACCTGGGCACGAATAGTCTTGTGGGTCCAGGGGACTTGATCCACTCTTATTTCTTCATAACAGTCACCTTGGGGAATCTTTCAGAGGAAGTTCAAATTTCTTGCAACTGTTTTTGCCATTAGCATGGAACCTTTGACATAAGTGACCTGCCGCGGCTAAAATTGAAGTTTAACTTGTTTGTCAGCTTTCTAATTTGACCAGTAGTTGATCTCTCTGCCGCTCGAGTTGAACACTTTCTTTTTCATTAGCTTGCCTCGGCTTTTCCCACACAGTTTCATTCTGTATTGAGTGATACTCTTGTGTAGGGTGGCCAGTATGGCCCCCAGAATAGATTGTCCCATCAATGCTTCCACCAGGGACACTGCAGTGGACGAGTGAGGGGTCATGCAGTACACTCTCATAGAAATTGGCAGAGGGCTTGGCGCAGATTAGAAAAACTTTAAGGTGCGCATGAAGCGCTCAGCATCCCCATTTCTCCTTGGTCACAAAAAGGGGTGATGCGTTGGAGGCATATGCTTAACGATTTAAGAAAATCTAAAACACCTCCCTTTGAAACAGTGAATCATTAACACTCGTAATTTCCACAGGAAGGCCATGTGTGGCAGAGATACTTGCGACAGCCAGATTTACGTCCTTGGTGGCTAGGAACCTCACAAACAGTACTTCAGGATATATTTACCACTGAGTCACCCACCACTGGAAAGTGTTGGTCTGTGTTGATCATTGCAAAATCCATGCTTAGAAGCATCCAAAGGATTTCACTCCTTTCATGTGACTGTCGAGGCGGAGGGCGGTCCATCGGGTATAAGCCTGGTACCAGACACACTTTTGTACAAAATCCTCAACTCTGGATTCCAGCTCGGGAAACCACCCTTCTGCCTTGGATTCGCTTTTGACTTGGTGACCCTTGTGTGCCAACTCCAGCACCTTTGGAATCAGGATCAATATACATTGATGCAAACATCTTGCAACAACAGACCCTACAGTGATTCGGAAAGATAGTGGTGAATGTTCCACAGGCTCTATGAGATTGCTTTCATTGCTGCTGTGCGGCGCTCCTGGAAGGCCAGAAGCTCTTTCCATCCTCCTATCCAGAAAGCCTCAAGAGCGAGCTGGAAACACTCATATGCTGCAGATGCAACAGCAGTTCCCTGCAGTGTCATGGAAACCAGAACCCGCCTTGGTGAGCATGCAAATTTAGTTAGTGTTGTAAACGGTAAGATAGCTCAACAGGTTGAGCTCTCGCTGCTGCGATCTGTGGGTGATCTGCAGGTGGCACATTTAAATCCCGGCAGGGGCAACTCAGCCTTTCATCCTTCCAAGGTTGATAAATGAGTACCAACGTCGGTTGGGTGGTATTGTATGTAAATTTTTTCTCTGTAAAGCGCTTTGGCGAAAGCGCTATATAAATAACACATCATTATCATTAGACAGCCTCAATAATCCACAGACAAAGATGTCAGGAAATTGAATTGTTGAATTCATTTTGTATGGAGACTGGGATGAGTGAGACTGAGTGGGTCCCTATAGCTCTATATGCTCTGCATTAGTGCTGCGAGGCCAGACATTAACTCGAGCACAGGAGGCTCATCCATTTCACAAAATGGACGCCTCTTAGTGCTTGATTTTAAAAGGTATTTAAACATTATTTGTGAAATGTTTTACATAGGAACTTTAATTAAAAAGAGGTTTATTATTTGTTTTAGATTATTGCCCATCTTTTAAGCCCATACAATTTTTGACCGCACTATTCCTTTAAGAATGCTTAGCCACGCCCCTTTTACAATCTCCATTTGCAGGGTGGCGGCCATGTGCTCAGGCTTCCCATTTTCCTTTTGTCTTTCTACATATGCTGGTGGGTTTTTCTCCCAATTGGGTTGGGGGCTATTTCTGTGTCTCCCCTGCAGACACTTCAAACTCTCAGTTCATTTTTTGTTTCCCCACCAATTTTCTGGGGTCCATCTGGTGTTGGTAGGTTGGGTGTCTTATCTCTGTTGGGCAGGAACAATCTGAATCCATTCCATGTCAGTACTTGATTCCATTCCCCTGGTTCCAGTCCAGGCTCTGCCGAAGTGCAATCTGGGAGTTGCGGTTCTGAAAAAGACAAAAGAGAACTCTGGCCAGAAGAGAGGCTGAAAGGCACTGTGGACAGGACAGCCGTACAAGCAGACATATACAATACAAAACCAGGGAAGATACGGACGTCGTCCCCCCACTCTGCCTCTGAGTAGGACTGGCTCCGATATACCTTCTGGTAGGACACCAACCCAAGTCGGGAGGGGCCCTGGTTCTCATCAGACAGGGTCATTAACATGACTCTGTTACATGTTCTGTTCTGCCAGTAATTCCTTTTGCGCATACTCTGTGCCTGGGTCTCCTGGGTGCCTGGAAAGCACCCATCAAGGTTGTCACCCCCGATTAGTATGTTAGAGCCACATCATACTCCAGACTGGGAGGTATAGTGTTGGACCAGACATAATCGGTATGAGACGTGTGATCGGTCACTACCAATCCCAGTTTCCCATACCTAGATGTAGCAATGACGACAGCCCCCTAACACTGTTAGCGTGTCCCGCACTGTGAATACCTACGCTTAGCCCGTCAGTGATCGGCTTAAATATGCAAATATCCCAATTGTTGTCCTCTTGCGCTAGTACTGCCCCTAGTTTAAATAAGCTTGTGTCTACGATTATTTCAGTGGGACACGCTGGATAAAAAAAGTCATTTGCATTCTCTGTTAGTGCCTTCTTGACGGCCTGCAAACCTTTTTCCTTCATAGCAGCCCATTGCCAAGGAGCGTTACACTTGGTGATGTTCCTTAACTGTTCGGATAAAGAGTCAAGGTCTCGGATGAACTGGCCTCAGTGTGTGACCATTCCATGAAAGCTTTGCACCTCTTCGGCACTGTCGGGTGCTGGTTCAATATGAATGTCACATACCTTATGGGATCGGCAGATAACCCACCACCTGGAAAACATATCCGAAAAACATCAGCCGTTTCTTTAGGAGCTTGCACTTTTCTTTATGTAAGATGGGACCATGTTCTTATAGTCTAGCCAAACTGTATGTTCCTACTCAGTGGACATATAGGCAACAATAGTACCAGTTATGTTGAGGACCCCTGGGAAGCCTGCCAACATACTCCCATGTGTTGTAGACTTGCACAGCCGATGAAACACCGAACCTCAGGCATTCATACAGATGAAAGCCTTCATGTGTGGTCAACAGAGTGAGGTACTGAGACTCAGGGTGCAGCACTACTTGGTGGTACCGAGCCTACAGATCAGGTTTTGAGAAGAATGCTGCACCCTGTTGGTCAGCCAGCATGTATAGTGGGTAGAGTGCCATTCCTGCCCAATTGATTCATGTGGGAGACGCATATCCACACACAGTTGTGTACCGAGCATGGTTGCTTTGGCTTCCTAAGATCATGATGGGGGATTCCCATAGTGTGGGGCCAGCCACTCTCTCAAAGATATCCCCTTGTACCAACACTTATCTAGTTATTGACCCACTTTCTCTCTCACTAGAAGGGCACTCTCTCTGCCTTAGTGCAATTAGCTGTATGGGTTTCCTTTTAGGCGCCCCACACCTTTGAGTAAGGGACAATGCTGGTCGATGAGGATGGACACGTCTTCTGTGTATACCGCAAATGCAACCATTTGTAATTCTTTTCCCGGTTTCACACCCCAGCAACATCTCTTCACTGACTTTTGTTCACTCTATGGGGATCGGTTTTGTACCACTGGGGTTGTCTCTTACATTTATGTCCTGCACCCAAAACGGCCAAGATGAAAAAGATTTCTTCTTCTGGCTGTGACGTCTCATCGTGGTCATCTCTTGAAGCAATGACTTGGGCTATTTTTACACTTCCTCTTGCAGTGTTTGCTTGACCACAACACCTCCGTGGAAAGAGCCGAGATCTCCTCTCCCTTGTAAAATGATTGGATTTGCCGCAGCGACCACCATCCTGCCCTTTGGCTGGGCAGGAGCGGAGGAGCAGGAGCTAATACGCAGTAGCACTCCACCGCAGCAGCAGCACATCACCACCACAGCTGAAGCCTCCAGTGGGTCTCAAACCCCCTCCGACTTGGTTTGCTTTGCTGTGGTTATTCCTTAAGGCTGGATCTTGAGACAACACTTACTTCTTCCACGCCCAATGAAAAAGGTGTTCTGTCCATGTCCACATCCCTTTTATTAGCTAATTCATGTGCTCATCCTAATTTGAGAATCTTAGAGATACCAGCTTTGTGCGATATTTGCTTACGTAATTTTGCAGAGAAGCAAACTTGTACCGCTTGTGCCTTCACTTATTCATTGGCATTTATCAGGGTGCAGGTGATCTCCTGTTGTCCAAATTGGGCATGACACGTATCCAGAGTCTCATCCTCCCTCTGTTTGGCCTCTCTTGGCAGGAATCTTTCATAATTAGCATTGACTATGGGGATGAAATGGTCCGCCAAGAGCATTTTAGCTGCCTGGTATGGACCATCTGTTGCGGAGAAGGTATTGAAAATGATGTGCTCCTCAAGCCCCGCCATGTAGCAGAGAGCACCGCTTTGTAGCACCATCGTCCTCACACTTGGCTGTGAAGTACATTTCTAACCTCTCCACCAAGAGGGATCAGCGGTGTTCTTGGCTTAATGTTGCTCCCGTGACATTGAATCCCACCAATGCAACACACTGTTAGCTAGCCTTGGAGGTGGCATGAGTCTGTCCCCTGCCGCACCCATGTTGTCAAACTTTCTGTATTATTTTCTTTAGGTGGTAATTCCTGGATGAGCTACTAACATGCAGTGTTCAGCTCCTTCATAGGCATCCTATGTGGGACCTCTTAAAAATGATAAATCCCCACACACATTTTATTGCAAGTAACTGTAACCTGACGGAAGTTGCTTATAGGGGCCAAGTATCATTTCCTAAAATGATGTTCCCCTCCGGATCATGCTTGCACAAAGGGTGAGCACAAGCACTCTGAGATGGAGCCGTCACCCTCTGGGCAGCAACGTTGATCACTGGGGTGCGTCACCTCTCCTGTGCGCCTGCTGAATACGAGTGGCCGTTGTTTTGCTATGTGGGCCTAGGCGCTCTGGCAGTTTTTCAAGCACAACCTCGAGAAGGTTCCTCCTCCCTGACTTTCTCCGACCACTCATTCACAACCCCATTTCCTGTCTTGAAACTAGAGCTTTGATGCCTGTGGGTTTTGTGCGCTGCTACAAATGTAATAAATACAAAAATAAAATAAATACTGGCTGGGCTGCACCCATGGGCGTGATTTTGGGGGAGGTCGAGTGCTTGTCCCCGCCCAACGTTTGTGGCACACCATTTTGTCCCACTCCTTTGGCATGGGCTGCTTTCATTTAGCTGTAATGCCCCGCCCCTCGCACCCCGACATTTTAAGCAAAGTTACTCCATTGGCTGCACCGCCTTTATCACCAATGTTGGCGAGGGAATTAGCCACTTTCTGTGAGGGCATGCGTGCACCCACAGCATGTTCTGCAATAACCGGACATGTATACTGTTGTGGGTGCTGGGAATGCCACGCCCAATGCCAGCTTGGCCCTTTTATGGGGGCTATCACAACCTCCTCTGCTCTCTGTTATTGCCTACTTTGTAAGTCATACCTCTCAACTCTGTGTCATGCTGGCACAGTTGTTCCAGGTAACAGGGAGGCAGGAGGCTGGGTGGGAAGTGAAGTGGGAAGGCGGGATGTTGGCAGATTTGCCTTGTATTGAAATAAGAAGGACGTTTGTGAGAAAGCTCTTTGCCTGTCCATTTTGAACTGCGCAGCACAGCAGGCGAAGGGGCACCATCGAGGCCATTACAATGTCAATGAAGTCGGTGCACTGATTGTGCAGTAACCCATGTCTGGGTGAAGCAGAGCGAGCAGAGCGGATGCCTGGAGGCACGGAGACCGCCGTCCCACGTGGCGCAGGAGGTCGCACAGAGAGGCCATGCCGGGCCACACGCATACACTGTTAAGGTACCCGCACACTCAGAACGCTCGTCTCAGAGCAGCTGATTCTCCCGGGCCGCAAAGGTGATCTTCATGGAATGCTCACAGTAGAGCAGCTCGGAGTCCTGGGCTATGGCAGTAACTGTGCCTCACACACACGGTGGGAGGTGGCAGGGAGGTGATCCCAGCTGATGGTGCTCATGCCTGGTAAGGCGGCCATCATTGCGCAACACCCCATTTCAGAGGCCAGAAGATATTTTGCATGCCACAACACGGTGCTCGTTCCTGACAGGCGGCTGTGGATGCCACAGAGTCATTAAGGGGACCAAACAACAGAGGTTCAAGGGAAAATGTCGGTTCAAGATGGAGCACCGGGTGGCCAGAACCAGGGGCCACAGATACAGGAACAGGCCCCATGCAGGCTGCCAGATATCCTGGCTGCACAAATGCCAGGTGCCTTCGACGTCATGGACACAAGTAACATGGGGTGCAGTGGGCCCGGTGGATAAGGTATTTTGAACTGTACATGGGGGCCACGGGCCCATTGAAGATGACAGACAAAAATCTCTTCTAAAACTGGCAGTAGGCCCGGCCACACGTGATATTATTGATGAGATGCCCTCTGACAGTATTGATTCCATTCAGGACTTAAAAGAGGCTTTATCTGCGTATTTCACCCCACACACTAATGTGGATTACGATCGCCACCTGTTTCACAGCACCAAACAGGCAAAAGGTGAGACTATGGATGCATATGTCATGAGACTGCGCATTATAATGAAGCACTGTGATTTGGCGAATTACTCTAATACACGGGCCCTGAGATCTCAAATTATTGCAGGATGCGAATCACAGACGTTCAGTCGGAAGCTGCAACATAAATCCTGCACTTTGGACGAAATGCTAACACTGGCACGTGCTGAAAGAGCAGTTGACTTGCAGGTGGAAAGTTTCAACACCTCCACGCCAGTGAACGCAGTTCATCGACTCCAACAGGAGAGGAGACTGGAGGAACCATTTTGCTACAAATGTGGCTTTCAATACCAACACAAAGGTACGTGCCCCGCCATTGGCCACCGATGCACCACGTGTGGAGAGGAAGGTGACTTTAAATCAGTGTGTAGATTCTCCAGGGAGGAAGGAAGGGAGAGAGCAACAGAATCTCTCCCGAGATTCAAACAGAGGGCCATGCCTCCGACATCACAGTAATTGGGGACAACATCGCATCCCCCACCGAGGCATGCAGACCCAGAACCAAAAGAGCGGGAATCGGGTGATGAGAGACAGAGACAAGAGAAAGGAGAAGGTACGTGATCCGCATGAGACCGGAACGCAGATCCAGGCACCACGTGCTCTACCTAGTAGAGCAATCTCTGTCTGAATCTGAGGTTAGTTCATCAGGGAGTGAACAAAGAAAGAAAGCATATGGCTACGTGCTGGGCAATCCAGTAGCCACAGAGCACAGTCCAGCATTAATCATAAAGCTCAACGAAAGACCCACCAAGTTTCTTATCGACACCGGGGCTATGGTGAGCATAGTCAGCGAGAAAATATTCAAAGAACTACCTCAGAGCCCAAAACAAATCCCTGCTACCATAAATAATTTATGCTTATGGAGCCGAAACACCACTCAAGTGCATAGGACGATTCGAGGGGTTGTGCTGCTACAAGGGGCAAGAGTGCCCATACACGTGTTGGCGACTGAAAATGAGAGTGGCTGTGTACTTAGTTTCAAGGCGACCATTGAGATGGGTCTCATACATGTCCTATACAAAATCATGGTACACAATACATTGATCCTGTAGCGATGATCACAAACCTCTACCGCAATCTCTTTAAAGGGATTGGTAAACTCCGAAACAGACAAAGGAAGCTGCACATAGATGAGACAGTGTGCCCCGTAGCACAACATTACAGGGGCCTACCAGTGAATATTCAAAAAGAAAAATGTGGAAGACGAGCTAAACAAGCTCTGGGAACAGGACTTAATAGAGCAGGCCACAGGCCCCACCACTTGGGTGTCGCCCATTGTTCCGGTGCCTAAGAAAGGCTCTGACGCCATCAGGCTGTGCGTTGATATGAGGAGGCCCAACCAGACCATCCGGAAGGAGAGGAACATGGCATCACTGACATGATCCATCTTTTGAACTTTTGAACGGGGCCAGGGTCTTCTCGAAGTTGGACTTAAAGAAAGGATATCACCAGTTGGTACTGAGAACTGAAAGCAGAAACATCATAACTTTCATCACCCACCTGGGACTATACCGGTACAAGAGGTTGAGCTTCGGGGTCTCCTCTGCAACGGAGATATTTCAGGCCCAGGTCCACATTGTGATAAAACATATCCCGAACTGTATAAACTATAGTGACGACTTCCTTGTGTTCGCGATGGATGTCAGCAAGCACGACGAGACCCTGGCGAAGGTGTGTAAATCTCACCCTCAACCAAGAGAAGTGTGAGTTCAGGAAAGGGACACTGCACTTCTTTGGTCATGTCTTCTCAGAAAATGGCATGGATCCGCAGAAGGTTGCAGTGCTGAATAAAACATCGCCCCAAAGCAATGTCTCTGAACTGAGGTCATTCTTAGGCCTCGCCAGATACTGCACAAGATACATTAAAGACTTTGCCATAGTCAGTGAACCCCTGAGAGCGCTGACTAAACAAAATGCAGTGTTTAAATGGTCGGACACGTGCCAAAGAGCTTTCGAGATGATTCGGGAAAGAGTCGCCAGAGCTCAGAATATGTCCTACTACAACCCTGAAAGGTGGACCATAAAGACCCGTCACAGACACACATTGTTGCCTATGCAAGTAGGAGCCTGTCAGCCACCGAGCAAGTCTATTCCCAGGCTGAAAAACAAAGCTTGGTAGTGGTCTGGGCCTGCAAACACTTTCATCTTTTTCTTTACGGCAAGTCGTTTCGAGTGGTGACGGACCATCAGGCACTCCTATTGTTGTATGGCAACCCACAAACCAAAATGCCACCTGCATCGCGAAATGGGGGTTCCGGCTACAGGACTACTCATTTGAGATAGTATACCGGCCAGGGAAGGAAGAAAACCCAGCTGACTTCTTTTGCAGACATCATAGAACCGGATGCACCCCTGAACCGTTAGTGGCAGACTGGTATCTTAATCCAATAAGCCATACCAGAAGGGATTGAGCTGGCTCAAATGGCCCAAGAAGTGGAGGCGGAGCCGGCATGTCGGATCATATGGGACGGACTCATGTCGGGCCAATGGAGGAGAACCAAGGAAAGAGGGAGTGCGGCAGCAGAGGATGTACTGGTGGAGGTAGAGCGGTTGCTACAAGTGAGAGAGGAACTGGCACTCTCAGGTGACAACCTCCTATTGAAGGGTCACAAGGTGGTAATTCCAACATTCCTGAAAAGAAAGGTAATTGAGCTGGCCCATGAAGGCCACGAGGAGTGGTCTCAACAAAGCGCATGCTGCCCCAAAAAGTGTGGTTTCCCCAACTAGACACCAGGGTGGAAGATCTCTTCAAATTATGCCCCGCTTGTTGCCTCCTCACGCTGAACAGACATCCGGAGCCGTTGAAGAAGTCCGAACTACCAGAAGGTATATGGGAGGCAGTGGCAGCTGATTTCTTTGGCCTTATCGAGGGGGGATGTACTGGCCATCATGGACGAGTACTCCAGATATCCCAAAGCGCAAATTATATCGGCGACAGCATCTCACCATGTGATACCAGTGCTGGACTGCATCTCCATGGTTTACAGTGTCCCTCGGGTAATGAAGACAGACAAGGGGCCCCTGTTTAATGGACACAGCTTCACAAACTTCAGAGAATACATGGGGTTTCACCATCATAAAGTCACTGTGTTGTGGCCCCAGGCGAATGGCATGATTGAGAGGTCCATGGGCAATCTAAAGAGGGCATTTCAGGTAGCCCGGCTCACCAGACAACCTTATGAACAAGTATTGCATCAATCACTGAGGCACTACCAAAGCACACCGCACAGCTCCACTGGGAAAGCCCCTGCAGAGGTAGTGTTTGGGAGAGACATCCGGACAAGGCTACCCCAGGCCACTCTGCCTGAAGATGGAGCAATTGTGGATGTCGAAGTGAGGGAAGGAGATGGGGTCCGCAAAGGAGCGCATGAAAGAATACGTGGACGAGCACCGGAGGGCGCGGGAGCCTCACCTAGAAGTAGGGGACATTGTTGCAGAAAGACAGCCTCAAACACACAAACACACGCCTTTGTTTCATGAGGAACCCCTGATCGTTATGGAGAAAAAGGGATCCATGATTACGGCCCAAGGGAACACTGGCTCAACCACTCGTAACTCATCCCATTTCAAGAAAGTTCCAATGTCGGGGTCCTGACGAATAAGTGGGAGAGTGAGAATACCCATTAACTATATGTCTGATGATCCCTAGACCAAGAGGACTCTGGATCTTCGGGCCAAGAGGACTACCTGCTCCCTCCTTTCCTGTCACTCTCTGGCCGGCCTCCCTTGGCCCTCTTCCTGTTCCCACCTGTGAGGCTAAAAACCTTGGGCTCATCTTCGACTCCACACTTTCCATCTCTCCTCACATCTCTGACATCTCTAAGAAGTCACGCTACCAGCTGCACCTCCTCAGAGGTATTCTTCCTTTCCTTTCCTTCCCCCAGAAGCTCACTGTCTCCAGAGCTCTGGTTCTCTCTAGGCTGGACTACTGCAACAGCCTCTTTCTAAATCTGCCTGCCTCTACTCTCTGCCCTCTGCAACTCATCCAAAACAGGACTGCGAGACTTGTCCTTGGCCTCAAGCCCAGGGATCATATCTCTACAGGACTGAAATCTCTGCACTGGCTCACAGTGGCAGCGAGGATTAAGTTCAAAACCCTCTGCATTGTCCACAAGGCGTTCTGGGGCCTGGGGCCTCAATATCTTCAACTCGCTCTTCCTAAATATCTTCCCTCTCGAGCTCTTCGCTCTTCCACCTCCAACTCCCTCAGGGTCAGTCGCTTCTCCAAGCAGCGAGTTGGTGGTAGAACTCTTTCTTCTGCTGGGTCCTCCCTCTGGAACAGCCTCCCGGCCTCTCTGAAACTTGAGGAGAACCATCTCCGGTTCCGGAAGCACCTCAAGACCTTCCTCTTTGCTTCTGCTTTCTCTCCTGCTCTCCCCTGCTGATCACCTGACTGAATCTTAAACTGCACTGCTTACCTGGCTACCCTCTGATCTCGGGCCCAGGACCCCTCCCCGCCAGTTGCACACCTGCACTGCCCCCTGGCAACCCTTGCATTCAGGGACTGTTCTGTATCCCTACAGCCCCGACTACCACTTGCCACCTGCTGGCTGCACTTTTAATTATTGTCTTTATTTATCTTACTGTTATCCTATGTACTGCACTGTCCCCTCTCCTTTCCCTTTCCTCCCTCCCTTACACTTGCGCGATATCAATGTCACCTGGTGTAGTAGGATCCATGTGTCTTCCCTCTGTTTCCCCTCCCTTGCTTCGTCGCGCCTTGAAACATTTGTGTATAGGCGCTTTATAAATGCCATATCATATATCATAAGCCTCGCCGGCTCATTCAGGAGATGGCCTAGTGAACAATGTTCCTGCATAGTTTATCACATCGTTGGGTGACTGTTTAAATTGGGAGGGGGGTGTCATGTTGACACAGTTGTTCCAGGTTACAAGGAGGCGTGAGGCTGGGTGGGAAGTGACGTGGGAAGGCGGCTGTTAGGCAGAATTGCATGCAGTACCCTCTGGGACCACCACATACAATTAGGACTACAGGTGTAAGCAAAACCAACCTTTGGTAGAAGTCTGTACTACACAGTTTGTGGTAGCGAGCTGAGAAACCAGGCTTATCTCAAGAGGGAATGTGAGCAGTACAAGGATGTTACACAGAGGTCTTACAATCACAGTGGTTCAATTAGAAACTTACACTCAAGGTAAAACACTTATTAATTTATTACACAATCATTTAGAAAACATTCACCAGAAGGAGGCAACGTAATATCATACACAAATAAACTTCAACAGCAAACCAATACGTTTCTGAGTAAATTAGGCTCCCCTGAAATAGGAGCAAAATAGCATTTCAGTCACTTTAAAAAGGCGGTTAAAGGCACAAGTTAATAGAATAGATCACAAATAATTTCTTAGGCAGTGCAAATAGTTTCAGTTCACTAGAGGAGTCGATTCAATTCAATAGGCCTAGGCCAAAGCCAATGGGCTAGTCTCTTGGATAGGAAAGAGCAGTGCTTGAAGTAAACAGTAAAGTCTTTGCGAAAGTTCTCAGAAGTAGTTTGTACGGAAAATAATCATATGTTGGGTCACAAGCTGATTAGGCCTGCAAGTTGGAAAAGTTCCACAATATTTCACCGCGAGAGAGGCGTTCTCTCAATCGGGTTGGCACAGTACCTTAATATGAAGCAAAAGATGCAGCTGAAGACGTTACTTCCTGGCAGTTCCTGCAGATCTCGGTGTTCCTGAGCCTCAGTCATGGGGACAAGAGGGAGGACGTCAGGGGACTCCTGCACTGCACGGGATCGTCGGAAAATGCGGACAAAATGAAGTCACTTCAGTTCGAGTAGGTGTAGTCAAGCACACAAGCTGGTGTCCTTCCCCCTGGTTAATCCTAACCAGCTCCGAGAATGGTATCCAGGTGGCTTACAAGTTGATTGGTGCCACCAACTCAAAGGAAGAAGTCCTCCTTGAAGGGGCTTCTCTGTCGAGATGAACTTGGCAATTCGAACCTGCAGCAGGGCTTCACCGGGCAAACCAACTGTCCAGAAGTTGCAACAGCCGTCCTCTTCCAGCTTGTCTTCGGTTCTTTCGTTCCAGTGGTCGACTCTGCCTTCCAGGCCAAGAGACTCGCCTTTTAAACAATTCTCTCCCTTTCATTCCAGCCTAACTGCCACTTACCCAGCAGGGTGGCTGTCCTTGCCGGACAGTCAGCCAGCCAATCACGCCATAGTGCATTTGGGTCTCCTAGGAGACTAAGCACAGGGAGTTTCGGGCACCTCCCTCACTTCCTGCCCACCCCAGACACTCAGACGCCAGAGGCAGTCTTCAGTCCTGAAGCCCGCCAAAGGCATGAAAACAAAGGGACCAAACCTAGTTTGCCGTGCAGAGACAAACACTAGAAGGACCTTTCCAAAAAGAAATGGCGAAAAAAGAAAACCGGGACCCGTTTAAACAAAGGGGCTTAAGGCGCCATCTTGAAAAACATGGCTCCTGCGATTTTTAGCTACTGGTGTTTGCGGTCGGGAAAAATCATGGTAGTTTGTTGTAAAACCACTACCATCAGCCATTTCAATAGAAAAGGGTAGCATTTGACTGCTACATGAGTTTCTAGACATAGAGGATACTAGGTAACCCCTCCAGCACTCTATGGGAAGATAGTGTGTGCTGGGTCCAGGAATTTAGAAAGACTAGTAAAGTCAATATAACCTTACATACTCTGGGAAACAGTAGTTTATCCCAGAGAAGGTATATACACCTTTGGGAAGTCAGAAAGACATCCCTGCGTCACTGCACTGAGGGTGCTGTGTAACACACAGGAAAAGATGCCTATGGAGTTTTCTTAAAACTCCATAATCAAAGAACGCAAGAGTAAAACACACATCAAAATACATGAAAGAGTGGGGAAAAAAGGCTCACACTTTTTCCAGGTAAAAAAATCAAGTCCTCAAAATACAGCAAAGTTGCTGGGGGTCTCTAAGGTGAAGGGAATTAGAACATTTATGAGAATTCTTACTAACAGCGGGGTGTTGGCAGATTTGCCTTATATTGAATAAAGATGGACGCCTGTGAGAAAGCTCTGTGACTGTCCATTTTGTACTCTGCAGCATGGCGTGTGATGGGGCACCTTCGAGGCCATTAGACTCCGTAATCTGTTTACTCATCTGCGAAGCCCCTTGCACACCCATACACTTCAATGGGTTCACCCCAAAAACCAAATCTGCTGTTTTCACCAGCAGTGGGGATCAAAAAATGACATTCTGTTTTTCAATTAATAGAAAATACAAATGTGAGGTTAGTAACTGGCCACAAGATGGCAATACCTGTTAAATGGACGATCAGTCTATTGTCAAGGGAGGCAGAAGTGCTGGGGCCGTTGTGCAAGCCGCCCTCAGGCCTCAGTGCAGTGTGCACGCACACACACACTGCCTCAGGTGACCAGCCTGGCCTCACAAGTGATGGTGTCAGTGGGAGGAGGGCCACTCCCCTTCTGCCACGTGTCTGCCTGCCTCTCTCTTTTAATGTGCGTGTGTGGCGTGCATGCATCCCCAGAAGACACGCGTGGTTTTCTTTGGAACGTGTCCAGCTGGGCTGCTTTACTTCTAGAAAGTTCCCTGCGTGGCGGCGGGCGCTAGGACCCAGCGCCGGCCGTGCTGGAGGCGAGGAGGGTGGGGGGGCGGCGTTGAGGAAGTGACACTTCCTGCAACAGAGAGGAGCGGCCGTGGGTCTCGACTTCGAGCACGGGATCCGCAACCGCCAGGCGACCCCCCCGCCGCCCGCCCCGCCCCCCAAAGCCATCAGCGTCGGCAGGTGCCCGCCAGAGCGCCCTGAAGTGAGTCCCTCGGCATGCAGGCGCTGCAGAAAGCAACTATTAAATGTACAGATGCGAATGCGATGCCTTTAAAGTAGCCAAGCCCAGCAATCACACGCCCTATGAGCACCTGCACCGCCCATACGCACCCAAGTACAGGTGCCCCTCACCCCCACATACTGCAGTTTCTCCCCCAAAAGTACCTCATCATTGCACTGTATAAATACTTTTTAACTTTTTACTTAAAATTAATAAGTATACAATATTTAAACCCGGAATTCATTTTCTATCTTATGCTTTGGTTGTCTTAATAAAGGGCACTTTCATACATGCCAACATTCTGTGACCAAAAATCTGTAGGAATCTTAAAGTTTCAAAAATAGTCAGGCGAGGAGGTAATGATAGGGATAGGGCGCGTCTGCAGCCCATTGTCATTGAATGAGCCCGCCGCCGTGGGTGCATTCAATGACAATGAGGCGCCTGCCATGCCTTCTGCCACCACGCCAGCTCGGGGGAGCCCTTGAAAGACTCCCCCGAGCTGGCATGGTGGGGGGCTAATGTCGCCTTTTGTCAAAGGCACCCGTGGCGGAGGGGCGCATTTAGCCCAGTGCCGTGGGCGGCTTTTACATCAAAAGCCTGCATGCCGCACCTTCTCCCACTATGCCAGCTCGGGGGAGCCCTTGAAAGACTCCGCCGAGCTGGCGTGGTGAGGGGCTAACAGGGCCTTTTGTGAAAGGCACCCAGTGCGGAGGGGCGCATTTAGCCCACTGCCGTGGGTGCCTTTGACATCAAAAGCCTGCGTGCTGCCCCTTCTCCTGCTACGCCAGCTCGGGGAAGCCCTTGAAAGACGCCCCTGAGCTGGCGTGGTGGGGGGCTAATGGCGCCTTTTGTCAAGGCACCCGCAGCGGAGGGATGCGTTTAGCCCACCGCCGTGGGCACCTTTTACATCAAAAGCCTGCATGCCATGCCTTCTCCCACTATGCCAGCTCGGGGGAGCCCTGGAAAGACTCCCCCTGAGCTGGCGTGGGCAAAAAAAAGAAACATATAAAAAAAAAAATCCGTAGGGTTGGCAAGTATGTAACTATCTACTTTAAGTTGTTGACAATTATTTGTTGCAAATCGTGATGTCCTGAAAACCTTATGGTTAAAGATTGAATATGAGGACAATATAAAAAAATCTCCTACATAGCTAGTGAAAGTCAGCACCCATGTCTGCGGCCAACGCGTAAACATCACTTCCTTCTTAAAAAATCACCTTACCGTGGAATAAGTACAACATGCAACCGTAAATAAACCCCCCTGCCCTCCACACCCACCGTTACATGCTACCGTGGAATGTGCTATGCATTTATTCAACCAACTATTAAACCAAATAACTTCCAGCGACACATTCTTTCCCCACAACAGACCCCATAGTGTTCGTTTATACATATTATAGAAAGCATTGCCACCGAATTATGTGTGGGTCACACGGTGTTGCTAGGTCTGAAAAAGATCCGGGACTACGCTAATGTCGGGACTGGCGGGATTCGGGGCTAGCTGTAGCCCCTGAGCTTCTATCCGGGGCTAAAACCAAAAGACCAGGCGCTATAGCCCCCTTACGCCTCTCCCAGCAACGTCACCAAAACAGAATTTTGAAAGGCATGGAGCATTTCAGTATGCATATCCGTTAATGCAAACTGTGTTTCAGGCACACACACTTTATTTTAAAAATCAGTAACCCAGTTTTAAATTTCCTGTGTTTAACATTGTTTTTAAAGTAGATTTTGCAAGTGCATTTCTACTTCCTGATGTAACGATGGATCATACTTTAATGGGCCTCCTCATGCTAGCGGGATTATTTGCAGATCACTGGTCTGTAGAAAAGTTCAGCTGTTTTTGCACTAAGGCCCATTATGCTTTCCTACCCATAAAAAGTGCATTGAAAAACTGCCACAGTTCTTTGACAGTGACATTTTTTGTGATTATAAAGTGGATTTCATTTCACGTTTTCTGCATAAATAACCCAAGATACCTGTTAAACAGACAAACAATTTTCTTTATGAATCAGGTCCTGTGTTTGTAACAAATTGTTGCAGCAACTGGGAATGACAGTGTGACAGGCCCGGTAGGTTATTAATGCGAATGACAGACTGCAAATCAGAAATCATCGCACTGCCTCCATATGAGCAGCAACTTGTGCCGAGTTGAATCACCGGGAAAGCTAAAGATATCCATGGAAAAGGAACCATCGAACGGGCACAAAGATGTATCCCAAAGTACCTAGAAGTAATTAAGAAACAGCGCAATGCGTGAAAACTGTCTCACAGTATTGCTTGCACGCCCCCACCAGAACCTCCCACCACCATGGCAAGAGCTCCACACCACCCTAGTTGACAATGTTATATTTTACCATGTTAACAGGGTGTGCTACGCCTATATTATGTGGGATGAGAATAGCGTAAACAGAATATTTTTTCTCTTACCTGACTGAGAGTGAGTCCGGTCGTCCAGACAGACACTAGTGACTCAACTTAGCTGAGGCACTGGCACTGCCCGAAGGATCACGGCACTTGACGCTGCAGGCAAACACTATCAACGGTGCGTCCGGGTCACGTGACTGCCCATCTCAGATTTTGATTGATGACAGAGGCGTGCCCCTCGCCAAGCGCACGCCTGTGTCATCAATCAAAATCTGAGATGGGCAGTCACGCCCCCAGTGCTATGGGGCCTCAGGCACAGGCCTGAAAATCCATAGTGCAGCCACGAAAGTCGGTAGGCAGTAGGACTGCTTAAAAAGCGGTATCCTACCGCCTAAATCGGTAGGGTTGGCAAGTATGCACTTTTCCAACAATTTTACTCTCAATTGAAAGTGTAACAAAAGCCAATAGCTCTCAAATAAATTAAGAGTTAGGCGGTGGTGGTGAAGAAGGCAGTTCCCAGCAACATAAAGTAAGATTATGTTACAAAAAATGCCTTGAAACTACTTCAAAGCGTTCTAGGGGAAGATCAGAGAAGTAGAAAGGCTATAAGCGGTCATTGTTGTGGGGCTGGCGGTGGACACACAGCCGGCCTCGCCATTGCTGGGGGGCCCAGCACTTTAGGAGATTGCCGGGATCACCGAGACTTACTGGTGTTGAAAGGCAGCCCCTGATGGCCCATGGGGACATAGGCCTGGGGTGCCGCGGGCACTGTGCATGCCGGGCGCATCTGGGCTATAGAGTGGCCTGGCTGGACCCTGGGGGGCCCAGATCAGAAGAACCTGCACACTGTGATCACACGGTGTGGGCCTGCAGGCCAGGGCTGCAGGACCGGGATCACACAGTGTGGACCCGCAGGCGTGAAATGGGAGGCAGAGACAGCAGTTCCATTGTTGGGGTCTGCAGCCGTTCTGCGGCATGTGCTTGCAGGGGCTCCTTTTATTCGCATCTTAAAAGGGCACTACACATAGGAGGGGCACACAATACTCCTCCTTTTTCATAATGAACAAAAACAAATAGCACTGGATTCCCCCCACCCCGTTACAAAGCGACAAGACTAAGACCACTTGGGAACTGTAGGGCACAGCAATGGAACATACAGAGGGACTTGTTGTAGACATGTGACACACATCGAACACTTAATACATGTTCAGCGGGTGACAGCCGGTGTTGGTGAACTGCTGGTGGTCTGTTGGCAGTTATAGCACATTTTAAGAGACCCCTTAGTAATCTCGGGTGAGTGGAGCTCCAACCACTGAATGACTCCATTGTCGGCTACTGGCGCTACCTAGAGCAGGCCGACAATCTGCAGGAGCACAACTTCACATCAATATCCTTACTGAGACCACCTTAAGCATGGAAATAGCAAGCAGGCTCACAGCATCAACGGACATATTTACTGAGTCCCCGTTAAGCATTTGCGGGGCTGCATTAAACCAGTTCAAACTTGCTTTAGTATCAGTTCTGGACAGACAAGCGCACAGTTCAGCGGCTGACAAAGCCGCATTGGGTACTTACCCCCTCTTCCTGGCTGCACGAGCATCCTGTTAGCGAAAAGCTGTGCCAAGGTCAGTGCTGCCTTCAGAGAGACCACAGCACATAGTAAGCCCGAGTCACATCCTTGCCGCTGGTGTGGGACAGCTTGGAAACACTTGTGTTCGAGGGCGATACAAATAAAATATCATATCATATCATTGATGGCATGGTGTCTGGACCACATTACCACCCAACCCCCCCCCCGACAGAAGGATCACCTTACATGTAGCAACACCTGCCACTCTTCTCCCCCGCCCAGGCTGGTGGTCTTGCGGTCATCTTCCTGACCTGGCCGCACAAGCACTCTCATGGGGGGAGAGTCACAGCCAGGTAAGTGACTTGAGGGGCGGAAGGGGCTGCCCACTTGTCAGCCGGGCAGTTGCACTTGGTGCTCTTCCAAAAGAAGCAGGAGGCCACCCTCAGTCACTCCCTCCCCCAGGCAGGAGGTGTTCACTTACTCTCCCCCAGGCAGGCGTCCCATTCCTCTTGGTGGTGGGTGTGGGGCAGAGAGATACTGGTGGCAGGCAGGGAAGCACTGGTGGCAGGGTATGTGAGCCACACATTTCCCTCCCCTAAGCAGGGGATATTGGCATGGCACTTCCAGCAGTAGAGGGCGCACAAGCACTCCTATTGAGCTGCAACCCCCCCCCAGGCCTGTGTCAGTGCAGTACTGCCACTTCTCTTCCAGTACTCAAACAGCAGAGGTCCTTCATTTGAGTGCCACAGATCAGTGTACTGGCATATCATGCTGTGCAGGTGTGAGACACTAGGCTGTGTGTGGTATCTCGACACTGGGTTAGCAATGAGTGCTCTTAAAACAGCATCTTTCCTTTTGAAACTCAGATGACAGGAGTACGTTATACTTCACAACTGGGTGGCCTGGGTTGACTCTCTGGCCTTATATCAGCCGGTGCAGTCGCAGCCGTGCCTCCTCTGTGAAAGCTCCGGCACGGAGCATTCATAGCTCCACTGTCAGCTTGCCCGGGATTTACAGAGGGTCACTCACAATTTTCTCTTCCTATTGTGCCAGCATGGGGAGCCTCATTTTTATCATGCGCTCTGACGTCGGGAGCACGTTAGATATGCACCACCTGCGGGCCTGGGTTGGATCAGACACCCAGCGGGTTCTCCATTCTTTTGCTCCGACATGGAGCGCCTCATTTTCTTTTGCCGCCAGAGGCCTGGGGACTCTCCTGGAGCAGCGGGGAACATCAGGGGGCTACCGGCACGGCAGAGCTGGCATGCCTTGCCGGCAGTGTGGCCGCCTGCTCATCTCTTACTTGCTCAGTGCGGAGCACTTTCTTTTCCGAAGCCCGCCTGACCTGGGATCATATGATGCTTTGAGCTGGGCAGCAATGTGCAGGCTAGGTGCGCCCCACTGGAGAAACGCCTCTCCTCACAGCAGCGGGGCAGGATTACTCCTTCCTTGCCCCGCAGAGGGAATGCCATTGGGTTCTTTCTCTTCCTTCCTCCTCCTCTCGCCCACGGATCGAGCGAGTACCTTATCTCCTTTCTGGCGGCGGATGCTACTCCACTCCCTACACATGCTGGAGAAGATCATCACTGGTGCGCAGGGGCCGCGCTGGTCTCTCCTTGGTGGGGCGGGCTGCTTATTTTCTTTTGGAGCTCCGATCAGAGCGCTAGGCACTTTCTCCCTCGGATGGGAATAAACCACATGAAGTGGCGGCGGATGCCGCAGGGGTTGCAGGCTTGAAAACACCCTCTTTGGTTTCCTCAACTATGCTTACATCCTCTCAACAAGATCATTAACTTGGCAACCATGACTCTCTTTGAATTCCCTCACTTCACACTGACTTCCTTGTACCGTCACCAGGCTGGATGGCTGACGCATAACTGGGCCAGATTTACATGTCGTCTCATGGTTCACAAATCTATCCCTGGTAAGGCACCACTGCATCCATCCTCCTCTATCCAACTCTGCAGGCCTTCTCGTAATCTCTGCTTTGCCTCCTCGACTCCCCTTGTGTCTCCCTGCCCTCCCTGCGCTTCCTCTCATGTCTGCTCTTTCTCTCCTCTTGCTCCACTTGCATGGAATTCTCTTCCCCTGGACATCCTAGAAACAATCCACACTGATTTGTTCAAAACCAAACTGGAAGCCTACCTCCTCTTCTCAGAGTTACCCTCTTAACCTACCTCTAATCTGCCTTCAAGCCAACATGGTTCCCTCGCCTCTAACATGCCTCTGTCCCTCGCTTTCTCTGCCTCCACTCCAGCACTTTGTCCATCATGATCACATCCCTAACACAGCTGGCCGTACCGCCTACCTGCACTTAAAAATGTCTAATGTTGTGTCACGCTCGGCCGCCGATGGCGGCTGTGGAGACGCTGGCGATGGGGCGGCCATTGATTTGGCCGTCACGCTGCCGACGTCCGCTTGCAGCGGTCTAGTTTCTTTCGCCCCGCCTCTGTGGAGCCTATTTAGCGTCATCCAACCCGGAAGCCCGCGCGTTGCAACCCTCGCGTCAGGCTCCGGGTTGGTACACTGTAGTGTTTCCTTTCCGTGGCTTCTGCCGCCACATTTCCCCCTTGTACATCGCTTCGCTTCCCTGGTACTTTCCTTCCGCTCCTGTTTTTTTTGTCCTCCTAGTCCTTCTCTTTGTTTTGTTTTCCTCTTCCTCGCTTATAACTACTGGTGTCTTCTCCCATTGTGCCTGCTGGCTTCCGTTTGTGCTTGATCGCTCCGACCTTCCGATGCAGGCTCTCCTGCCTTGTTCTGTTTAGCGGACCTTCCAAGCTTCGCTACCGGCTTACCTCTGTCCTGCCCGGCAGTCCTGCCACATCCTCCTACAGAGACCTGCAAAAGAGGGGTTTTTTGTGCCTTCCGGGCTTTTTCCCCTACACCGGTTTACCCCGGTTCGGGGGCCCCCTTTGCCCCGAGTTCGAGGGGCAGGGTGGCTTCCTCTCGGGGTAGATCTTGTCATCAGACCAGAGAGCAAGCTGTCTGGAAAAGGAGATTCGGAGCAGAATCGGAAGGGACATCTCAAAGTGAGCAGGAAGGAGGTAAAGAAATACGGGGGACAGGAGTGAAGTCAGAAGAAGGTAAGAGATCACCTGACATGTTGATTGCCCTTAATCTATAAATGCCCATCCGTGTATTGTCCCCAGTGACTGCTCCATTTAGTCCCCTCCACAACCTAGTCAGAATGTCACTCAAACTCACCCCTATTGTAAGAAGCTCACGGCTTCCCGTCAAATCTGATATCTTATTTATTGTACATTCTTTTGTGATTAAAAGAGCACTGCTCTTCCCTGTATAGAAATAAATAAATGAGAAACAGAGGACGGACAATAGGAGCGCGAATTAGCAGTGATATTTAGGTGGTTAGAGAAGGCCCTTCAATATCTAGTACAGGTGGACTCTGTGGAGCTAAAGCTCTTCATTAGCGGATGTCAGTTGCCTTCAGTGAGGGGAGCAGGCAAGCGGCAGTGCACACTGTCTTCATGCTGGAGAAACTCAGGGCTGGAGATGTTGAGCGGTTCGACCTTGGATCATGCCACAAATGTAGGGGTGCAATGATAACTGATGGCCTCCCATGCACGTCCCGAAGCTGCCTATTGACATGGTGTTCATGAGGCAAACTCCTTACAACTGGGGGCACATGATCTGTCAGCCTCTAAACCACAATTCTATGGCACGTGACTCACATCTGAATGGCAGAACACAACCAGTCTTTGCTTGCTTACTCTGTCGTTCAAGCTCACCGGGGCGAACACAGCAACTTCTCTGGGTTCTTATTGGGCTTGAGCTGCCAAGTGCATGCGTCACATTACACACAGTTATATGTTGTATATGTTGCTTATGTGGACCCACTATGAACACTAACACATGTACTCGACCTAGATGTCCTTGCTCTCACAAGACATGGTTTACGGCCAGTTCTGTCACGAGATTTGACAGTCACCTCCCTGTGGGATATAAGATCGTCTCTGAACCCAGAACTAACCGTCCTGGAAGTGGAGTAGCCCTGATCTTTCTGGAGTGGGTCCCAGCCTCTGTCATCCCAACGCAGGCCTACTCCTCCTTTTGAAGGCCTGGTCTGCAGGCTCTCTATCTCTCCTGGACACACTCTAACTATTGTATGCCATCGGCGCTTCCACCACTCCACCACAGGGCACAGTTTCTGGGGGCACTTAGCTTTTCGCATTGTAAAATAAGCTGTACAGCCGAGAATATGAATCTGGCAGTATTGCTTTATTGCCTTTTAACACTTTTTTGGTGTTTAAGTGGGAGTCTTTTGCTGGGGCACAAACAAGAAGAATGGTTCTTCTAGCTGTTCAGTGTGTAATGTCTGTTCGGATAGGGCAGTGCACTAATGAACTTTCGTGCATTTTTCCCTTGTATAGTGTACATGTATATATATATATATATATATGTTTATTGCTGATGAAGATGTTTATCAAGTCATCTTCATACGTCGAAACCGGTCGAAAAATTGGGGATGTGATTGCAGACTACATCTATTTGATCCACTCCATTAGTAGACCACATATGTCTGAATTTTAGTTGTCCTGTACATTGAATGTACTATATGAAATTGGACTGTTGGATGTGACCATTAGTAGGTCGTACCACATATTTAATGTATTTGGGTAGAATTTTTTAAGTGATTTGTTTGATGAATGCAGCTGAATGTGCGAATGATTTATTGTCAGTTGTATTCATTTGTATGTTCTTAATGGTGTGTTCTCCTGCAATGTAAATTAGAGTTTTATGTGCTTATTAAGTCATGATTAACTCATTTGAATAAATGACGCATGAAGTTTAATAAACATTTTTTTGATACTTTATTAAAAAACTTAGTTCCTCTGGACAATTTTTTCGGTAGAAATCTCTCTCTAACTGTGGCCACCATCTACAGGCCACCTGGCCAGGTCGCCCTCTTGCTCTCTGAATGGACCAACCTCTCCTCTTCTCTCCTTGCCTCTACTTCTCAACATCCACCTGGATGCTTCTAATCCCTCCTTTGGACTATTCCGCAACCTCTGCGACTCTCTCTCTCTTTCCATTCTGCCCTCCGGCCCAACACACTCTGCCGGAGATACTTTGGATGTTCTCATCACCTCAGACATCCGCCCCCCTCTCTAACCACTCTTCTCTCTTGGACTGACCACTTTCTACTCTCCTCTCATCTGAAACTCTCTATCCCTCAGGCAAAGCCCCCACCCTCCAGCACTGCCACCTACCTTCCCTGTCATTCGGCCAATGAAGTGTGTGTCAGTGGATGCCTTTGGCTCCTTTTTCTCTGCTCCTCCTACTCCTGCAGCTGACCCACGCCCCGACACAACCCTTTCTAATCTGCATCTTTCTATTTCCAACACCCTGGACTTCCTTGCCCCTGGCATGAGAATCCATCTGAAGCCTACCTCCAAGTGCAACTCTTGGTATGATTCTGACCTCACCTTCCTGAAACGCAAGTGCAGGGTGGCTAAGAGGAAGTGGATGGCTTCAGGCGCTTCCTCTGACAAACTGGCCTGCAGCCCCCTCTGCTCCAAAGACAATAGAGACTGACTGTCCTGTTCAAGAAGAGAACACATATTCAAGCTCACGTCTCTGCAGCCTCTAACAACACATCCAAACTCTTGACAATCTGAAAGGAACTGGCCAATCCTGTTGCAGTCTCTACCTCTCCTGTTCTGTCCCAGGCCCTCGGAATGACTCTGGCTTCCCACTTCTCTGCTAAAACTCAGGACATCCTGTCCTCTATCTCCTCGTCCTCTCCCGTCCCCCCTTTGGCCATCTCTCCCTCTCCTTCTTCTTTTTCCTCTTTCTCTCTGACAACACCTGACGTGTCGTCCAAACAGATGCTCCCTTGCTCCTCCAGAACAATCAAGAACCATATTGACAACCTCGCTACCGATTTCTGTAATCTCTCTTTCACCAATGGAACTTCCCCTCTCCCCTTAAGCACTCCCTTGTGCACCCCCTCCTCAAGAAGTCGTCTGCCGATCCTACATGCCCGGCAAACTATCGCCCAATCTCCGGCAAACTATCGCCCAATCTCCATCAACCCTCTCCTGGGCAAACTCTTGGAAAAGCTGGCCATCTCCCAGCATACTCTCTACACTGAATCTGTTGGTTGTTTCCATGACCATCAGTCTGGCTTCAGAGCTGAGCTGCTGGAGGCACAGGAAATTGCTCTCCTGAACACCCATAGAGATCTGCTCTCTATCCTTGATTCCAGCATTCCTTCTATCCTCATTGTCCTTGATCTTTCCTCTGCTTTAGACACGGTCAACCACGCGATCCTGATATATCGACTCCGTGAGAACCTGCGCATCATGGATCAGGCCCTGGAGTGGCTGACCTCCTTCCTCTAGGATCGCCCCTCTCAGGTCCAACTTGGTCCCTTTCTCTCTGCCACCTCTCTCTACCTGTGGTGTTCCCCAGGGCTCTGTCCTCTCACCCTGGTTTTTCAACCTTTTCTTGGCCCACCTGATCCCTACCTTCTCCTCTAACCTTCAGTGTTATGCGGATGACACTCTTATTTTTCTTCAGGCTCCCCTCAGCCTTCTCTCCTCTCTCGCTCATTCCTGACTGTCCATCCGTGATTAATGCCAGTAAGACAGAGATCCTTCTCATTGGGACCCCACCCCTGCTTTTCCTCTGTCACTCTGGCTGCTCGCCTTGAGCCCTTTTCCTTCGCCTTCCTGCAAGGCAAAAAACCTTGGTGTCCTCTTTGACTCCACTCTCTTTCTCTCCTCACATCTCAGATGTTGCTAAGAAGTCCCACTACCAGCTGCACCTCCTCAAAGGGACTCTTCCCTTGCTCACTTTCCCCCAGAATATCACTGTCTCCAGAGCTCTGGCTCTCCCTAGGCTTGACTACTGCAACAGCCTCTTTCTCAATCTGCCTTCAGCTACTCTCTGCCCTCTGCAACTAATCCAGAACAAGACTGTGAGACTTATCCTTGGCCTCAAACCCAGGAACCATATCTCTGCAGCTGTGAAATCTCTCCACTGGCTCCCTGTGATTGCAAGGATGAAGTTCAAGACCCTTTACATTGTCTATAAAGATTTCTGGGGCGGCGGCCGGGGACCGCATTCCATCCAACGCTCTCTTCCAAAATACCTTCCTTCTCGCGCCCTTCGCTCAGCTACCTCCAACTCCCTAAGGGTTAGACACTTCTCCAGGCAGATAGTGGGGGGTAGATCTCTGTCCACTGTAGATACCTCCCTTTGGAATGGCCTCCCTGCCCCTCTCAAACTTGAGCCGGACCACCTGAAGTTCCTTCCGGAAGAAGCTCAACCCTTTCCTCTTCTCCTCTGCTTTCTCTCTCCCTTCCCTGCTGACCTACCTGTCAGCTGTACTGACTGGTTGCTTGGCTACCCACAGAGTCTCATTGGGTGCCAGTCTCTTTCTTGATCAGTCACCCTTTCACTGCCTCCGGGCCTCCCACACACCTAGGGGCTGTAACCCTACACTCCCTTGGTCTCCTTGCACTACCCAGAGCCGGGCTGCCCTGGCTGCACTTACTCAGATCATTGCAGCCCTGTTTTCCCCTCCCCTCTCCCTTGCACCGCCCCCTCCTATTCCCTTTGCACTTCTCGTTCTCACACTTGCATGATCTGAATGACACAAGGCCTAGTAAGATAGTTTGTCTTGTCCTCCCTCTGTCTTCCCTCCCTTCTCTTGTCGCGCCGAGAAACAGTTGTGTACAGGTGCGTTCTAAAATACTTCTATCATATCATACTAATAACATTAGTAAAACCAGATAGATTTATAATTGCATGTGCACTAATATCAGTGTCAGTGTTTTTCTGGAAAATGTGCCATTACTTTCCAGTCCACGTTGTAAATGTATTCTGGCGTAATGTAGAGCTGTTGGCCTGGAGTTTGTTTTCTCCTGTGATGATCAGATAATATGGGTCTTGAGTTTGGCAGTGCCCTATTGTAGCACTAATTGAATTACTGGCAGTTTTCTTACACTCGTGTACTTTTGGCCCTAATGTGCTAAATGCTGGAGGCAAATCCTCCCAATTTAATTCCCGAAAATGGAGGGATTATCACAGGGGGAATCGGTACCCCCATGAATTCCTCTGAATCTTTCTGGACCACAGGATGGGGACTAGCACTGAAGATGGAGGGATTATCACAGGGGGAATCGGTACCCCCATGAATTCCTCTGATTCTTTCTGGGCCACATGAATGGGGACTAACACTGAAGATGGAGGGATTATCACAGGGGGAATCGGTACCCCCATGAATTCCTCTGATTCTTTCTGGGCCACATGAATGGGGACTAACACTGAAGATGGAGGGATTATCACAGGGGGAATCGATACCCCCATGAATTCCTCTGAATCTTTCTGGACCACATGATGGGGACTAGCACTGAAGATGGAGGGATTATCACAGGGGGAATCGATACCCCCATGAATTCCTCTGAATCTTTCTGGACCACATGATGGGGACTAGCACTGAAGATGGAGGGATTATCACAGGGGGAATCGGTACCCCCATGAATTCCTCTGAATCTTTCTGGACCACATGATGGGGACTAGCACTGAAGATGGAGGGATTATCACAGGGGGAATCGGTACCCCCATGAATTCCTCTGAATCTTTCTGGACCACATGATGGGGACTAGCACTGAAGATGGAGGGATTATCACAGGGGGAATCGATACCCCCATGAATTCCTCTGAATCTTTCTGGACCACATGATGGGGACTAGCACTGAAGATGGAGGGATTATCACAGGGGGAATCGGTACCCCCATGAATTCCTCTGAATCTTTCTGGACCACATGATGGGGACTAGCACTGAAGATGGAGGGATTATCACAGGGGGAATCGATACCCCCATGAATTCCTCTGAATCTTTCTGGACCACATGATGGGGACTAACACTGAAGATGGAGGGATTATCACAGGGGGGGATCAGTACCCCCATGAATTCCTCTGAATCTTTCTGGACCACATGAATGGACACTAACGGTTCATAGTGACTGAATGACAAAAGTTCTGACACAAAAGTGTGGCAAAAAAAGTTTAGAATGTAATTTTTTATTTTTTTAAACACTTATTTTACTATACAAACTTAAATTAAACCCTTTAATATAAAAATATTAAAAAAAATACATTGGAAACTTTTTTTTTCGAAAATTTTGTTTCAGAACTTTTGTCATTCGAAACTATTGTTTCGAAACTTTGACTGGACACCGAGACTAACACTACTATAGCGCCAATCATATTCTGGTGGTAGGTTCGCCGGCCAAAGTGACAATATCTGTAATCGACGTTGGAGTTCTTACTGGTTTATACCTAATATGCCATATATATTCTGGTTCTCATTTCAGCTCCTCTACACCCTGACACGTGGCAAAAAGAGGCAAGATGTCAAGCATGGGCGAGCGTATCCTACTTCACTATCTGAATGAACTGGAAGAGAGTGAAATGGCCGAATATATGAACTTTCTGCAAATCTACCCACTGAGACGGGGCTGCACCAAGATCCCGGCCGAGAAGCTTCAGGGGGCAGAAAAAGACGACATTGCCTACCTTATGATCTCCTACTACAAAGAGGACTATGCCCTGGAAATCGGGAGGAGCATCCTGCACCAGATCCACAGGCGGGATCTCTTGGATACTTATGAGGAATCATCCCTGTATTGTGAGTAGCGTCTTGTTGTGAGATCCTTTTGTTGAACAGGTTTAAAGTGTTATGTTTTTTTATGCCAATCAACCATCAATTCTAATGTCTCCTAAACGGCAGAACAGGCTAGAACAGCAGTAATGCAAGACCTTGTTGGGAAACGCTTTATTTGGGGGACGTTAGTTTCATAAGTTGGGATCTTTTAAAGCCTTGGTATTACATTGTTTAGGTGCAATGTGACTACTTTGTTCAGAAAAAACAAACTGCACAAACTTTGCACACGGTCAACTCTGTACCATGCATGCTTTCCCATGATGGCTGCTTATCGGGGGATTCCAGCCTAGGATCCAGGCGTTGAGGAAACGTTGGGGAGCACCTACTGGCTCTGGATCCCTGTGTCCCTCCACTGGTATTTGGACGGCTGGTTTAGTCTGTTTGCTCTGTATGATGTGCTGCTGTAAAATCAATGGCTCCAAATATGTATTTAATGTCTCTTTCAGGCTTCAGGGAGTATCGAAGGCAAAGACAAAACAGAAATGAAGGTAAGCTGTTGCGATACATATTAGGAACTGTAACGTCTCCTGCATGAGACCCTGTGCATGCTTTACCCCCTTAGATGGCACACCGGCATTTACTTGAGCCAGAATTCTAGGTCACGCTACACATATATGGTTTAACTCCAATGCCCTGCGGGTTTCCTGCATGCAGTGGTTTGTGCAGTTTAAGGGCTATTTACCCTTCCCATGTTCAGCAATTCCTAAAGAAAAGCAGATCTTTCCTCTCTCCAGGTATATTTGGTGGAAAGGAGGCTGGAGGGCCATCTTTGATCCAATGGCACTAATCTGTTGAACGTTTAGGTGTTATCAATAGGAAAATCAAAAAGATGGCAGAAATAGGATTGGTTGTCCACAACTAATAAAACTGGAAAATCCACGCATCATCCCTCCAACTCTGGTTTACGTTTCATGCAAACTAAAGTGCGTTGTACGGACGCGCCAAGCGCTTTCGTACGCATTATATTTGCACCCCTAAATAACTTAAAGGATAGTTCCGGGACTTTTTTTTTATTGTCCCTACGGTTCGGCCATGTGTTTTTAAGCATAAATCGGTAGATCGTAGAAAACTTTCCTATGGACCTTACCCGACTTTTCGTCCATTAACGCACTCGAAATCAGCCGCCATTTTCTGATAATCCTATCATTTCCCCCCATCGCCCTGGCTCACCTGCGTTTGCGGCACTAAATCAAATCCCCCGACCCTGAAACAGACTTTATCAAAACATTCATATTCCCCGCCTCTCTCTGTGACGTTTCTGTGCTGCGTAGGCAAACGCGCCCAGGCGTCTTCTACGCGACTCCACACAGAACCCGGAAACCAACACAGATTAGCTCACAACACAGCGCGCCACAATTCGGAATATGAAAGTTTACTTTTAAATCAAACCGCAAGATTGTAAATTTGGTAAAGTACATTTATTTGACATCAAATGTTTAGAGAATATTCAGCGATTTGCATTTTTATTTGCTCACGTTCCAAAAAGTTCGTTTTGAGGCACGCGATGTTCCTTTGCTGTACACAGGGTCTTAGATCATCTCACAATACAGCGCCACAATTCGGAATATGAAACTGTGGTTTAAAAGCAAACGGCAAGATTGTCCATTTGGCAAAGTACATTTATTGGACATCAAATGTTTAGAGAATATTCTGCGATTTGCATTTTTCTTTGCTCTCGATCCAAAATAGTTTGTCTTGAGGCAAGCGATGTTCGTGTGCAATACACAGGGTGTTGGTTTACGATAAAATAAGCTCTTCGGTCGCACTGATAATCGCATGGCTGTTCCAACAACGAGGCACTAGGCCACCACAACGGTCTGTATGTTGCATCTAGCCGTTAGTACCGCGTAAGGGCATACTTGTACTTGGCGATCGTCCCATAAAATGGTCAGGGTGCTAACGTTGTTCACGCGGAGAAGCAACTGGCGGTTGTAGAAGCCATCCGCCGGTGTCTGGTACTCGTGACACAGACAAAAATGAAGGATGTACCTGTTTTAAAAACATAAAAAATGAAATTAGTCTCACCATCAGATCTTTATTAAAATTATTCATTTTATATATTAGGTCGGGAAATTATTTCATAGCTAGGACAGTGCAACTGGGTATTATACGTCAAGGGGGGGCTGTAGGATACTGAGACAGTCCCCCAGTGCAGGGGTTGACAGGGAGGCAGTGCAGGTGGAGAGTGGAAGGGCCTAGGACCGAGGTCGCAGACAGTGGATCAGTTGTAGCAGGGGAGAGGGAGAGAGAAAGCAGAAGCAAAGAGGAAGGTTTTGAGGTGCTTCCGTAAAAGGAGATGGTTCTCCTCAAGATAGTGCGCTGTACAAAACAATATGCCACATAGAACGAACAAGTACAACTTAACCCGTCTTTAAAGCTACTGTATAGTAATTAAATTGCGGTATAAACTCATCTAAAGAGTTACTTACATTATATTTGCATTTTCCATTGTGTCTGTGCGTAGGGCAGCCCCGAAATACCACTCCTTCTATGCCGACGTTATTTCTTCTAATGAACGAACATTAAATGGCTATCGTTTCTGAAATTTTATTCATTATCGTTTCTTACGTTATTGCACCACACCCCCAAAAAGAAGTCTTTCGGGATGGTCCCGGCCTGTCAAGGTCAAATAACAATAGAACCTTATACTGAGTCGTGGGCCATTCCGGCACCCGAGCAAAAAATCAAAGCAGCTGACCTTCACTTTGAACGAGCACACATTCCTAGTTAGCTACATTCAGTGTAAGGCCATCTCACAGGACTTGAAATTTACACTCCATCTTTGCATTTTGTCTGCGTGCTTTGCAGCCCCAGAGAACCATAAATACGGAGACATTCTATATTTTTTGAAAAATGATTTATATTACTGTTTGGTTTAATTTAATGCGCAAATGAACAAGGTTGGATAGACACATTGCATGTACACTGAGCAATCACTTTTATTTACACAATACATAGCTACACATATTCAATGGGCCTGCGACATGAGGAGACTCGAGAGCAAAGTCACAGGTGACACCCGGGTGGTTCGCACTACTGCACGGTGAAGGGAGGGATCAAGGGTGGAGAGACACATTGCATGTACACTGAGCAATCACTTTTATTTACACATTACATAGCTACACATATTCAATGGGCCTGCGACATGAGGAGACTCGAGAGAACAGACAATCAAATTACAATCATTTAAACCGTGATGTGTATTTCTCAATGAGCTCTTCTTTAGGTGGACATGGAACAGAGGCAATGTTGGGTGGCAATGCAGTTGTCCCCTGCACAGGTTCGTTCACAACTCCATGTATGTGCCTATCTAGGACATCAACAATAAGTCTCTTAATAAAGTCATATTGCATATCCTCAAACACTGGTTTGATAACCCATTGTTTACTTCTTTTTGTGAAGGCCTTATTGTAGCGAAGCGTCCCTAAAGTTCCGGTCGTCCTACTTTGTTGACGGCCAACATTATGGTTATGTGCCAAGACCGCTAGAAGAGTCCGATTTATCATGCCCTCCATGCCAAAATGCAATCGTTTTGGCCTGTACTTTAGGCACATATTGTGGAACACCTCCAAATCTCCTGTGTGGCAGAATTCCGTGAGTCCCCTCGAATCTCTTGTTATAGTTTTATCAAATACAATCTTTTCAATGGCTTTGTGAGTGGGTGATGAAGGAATCAACCACTTCTTCTTCCGTGCCTCCTCTGTGGACAAATGGCCATGTTCACAATTGTGGAAATGTTGGTTTGTGGTCCAGCGGTGAACGTTGCTACAGTGTAACATTACTGACCGCCATTTTTCCAGTAGAATTTCCAACGACCCTCCACATGTTTTTGAGCTCCACCAAAGATGGTTGCTGATTGACTTGGACCACTGTGAAATACCTTGCATATCTTTTTTTTTACCTGCAGCCGACATTTTTTTATTGATTGTTTTTGCAAGATGCCAAACGTGAAATTGGTGATTTATATTTTTGTACTCTTCTCTCATTGTCTTGGCAATTGAAACGTGTCTGTCCGTGGCTATCAGGTCGATCACCATTCTCCGCGATTGTAGTTCTTGCAATGATGCTACAAAGCCAACTTTCTCCATGGCCACTGAGGATGTACTTTGTGACACCTGCACGACCACCGAACTCACAATTTTCTTACTTTCATGTCCTGAAAGTGGTAGGTGCAGTACTTGGCTGAAAATCCTGGGCTGTCGCACTGTCCATCACCGGCTAGCCTGAACCGTTTGCCCGCAAATGTACTATCAATAGACATTTTTTCCATTCTCCAAGCTTCGCTAATGGCTGGAAATAGATAATCGGTTTGGTATTTGTAGAACTGAGTTTTCGCAATGAAATGGATTCCCACAAACTGAAAGAAAGACTCTAACTTTTTAAAACTTGAACCACTAAAAAGTGCAGCCGCTGCACAAAGTAGATTGCCTGCTGGCAGTTGCCCCAGCATGGGTTGTGCAGACCATGAGAAAGGATGATATTTTGTACAGGTGGCATGTATTTTAAGGTTAGTGCCTCGAATTGCACGAGTCACATTAATCAATGGCTCCCCACATACTTCCCCACCAACCGAATGCCCACATTTCATCCGAATAATAATATCAATCAAACAACTATCGAATACAATGAATTTGGCCTCTTTCCTTATACTGTCACTCTGCATCCCAGCTGGTTCGGCCTGTAACGTTGAGGACATGTCACTCACATGAAAGGTAGAATCTCTGATATCGTCTTCCACTATGTTCAGTGATATTGATGGTGTTTCATTGTCGTCCACTTCATTCTCTTCCATTGCAACATCTGTTCCTTCTCCGGCGATGGGTGAATAAAACAATTTCTTCAACTTTCTCGCGGTCTTAGTTTTTGCGGGTGTGGATTCTGTGAATTGATCTCCGACTGCATCCGAACTACCAGGAGGACATTCACTATCAATGGCTGGATGTGGTATAGCTCCGTTGTCAATCACTTCATATTCTTCCCATTGGCACGATGCATCTCCAGTCTCAAGTCCCTGCCAAAAGGTTTGACAAGCAACATCTCTCGTTCGCTTCACTGTCTGTGTAGATCTAGTTCGTACACCCACTCGCAACTAGAGGACAGATTGGAAAAGGGATGTTCAGTTTAAACACAACTTACAGTATTGAACTATTAACAGTGAAAAACAACATAATATAGTGACCAGGACACTAACCTTCTTTTGCTTTCTTTTCTTTGAAACTTTCTTGCCTCGAACTTCAACATCGGGACGCTGTTGCTCCGACTCGTGTGTGCATGTCTCCACTTCCTCTTGCGCTGCAACGACTATATTTTCATGATAAGCACATCCATCACGCACTGACGCTCCATCGACTCCCTGAAACATAGAACTTTCATTAGTATGTATAATAATATTGAAAACAAAAAATGTACTTGGGGACCAATACCCACGTACATCTCAATAGCAAAACACGAATGAACGCTTTGTGTAGAACATTCAAACGACAATTATTCACGCATTGTTGATCTAGTTAGATGGAACTGTCAAGATCCATACCTCGGGCTCCTCATAGACTTCCATTGATGATATTATTGAAGAGGATGCTTCAGTAACTCCCTGAAACACAGTAATTGCATTAGTATGGTTTTCTATTTTGTTAAAAAGAACATAAACTTTGTGCAGGCGTCAACGGCTCATCTAAATAGACCTGCACAAATGATCAGTTGTCTAAAATAAATAATGGATATCTAAATATGATTCGATTTGCTCGATCGTTGGAAGTGTCACCACCCAGAGATCTGCATCAACTACTAGGGGTGATGTTCTTGTAGAAGAAGCTCCGTCATCTCCCTGAAACATAGTACTTGCGTTAATAAAGAAAGAAGTATAGCGGATGTAATCACGTCATATGATTTTGCTTGATCGAACTGTCAGTATCCATACCTCGAAATGCATAAGAACATCAAGGGACGATGTAACTGTGGTGCACACTTCTGCAAGCTGTTGCGCCGACCCGTAACTGCATGCTCCCCCTTCTTCTTGCACTAATGCTCCATCGACTCCCTGAAACATAGGACTTTCATTAGTAATGAACACAATATTGAAAAAAGAAGGCACATAGGAGGGCGACGACAGAAGGACATATCAATGGCTAAAAACGAAAGAAACATTGTGTGTAACAATCACGCTACAAGAATGCAAGATCTGATGATCTCCATCGATGGAACTGTCCGGAAACGTACCTCGAGCATCTGAGTGACATCAACGGTTGTCGTCAATGCGTTGGACTCCTCAGCATCTCCCTGAAAGACAGTACTTGCATTATTTTGGATAACAATAATTATAACTGAAAACAAAGACTAGAGGACGAGTACAAGGGTGTACCATTAGGTAAAATAATCACACGATAAATTAAAACTACTGATTTACATGCCTAAAACAAGTCAGTGGCAGAATAGCTAAGTAAGATTACCCGATAGGCGCTTGAAGTGGCTGATGACTGCAATAACGACACGGATGGAGAATCTTCCGGCTTCATATTGAGTGGATACATAAATGGGGAAATTATTGTTAGCTAATGCTACACACTACCGCAAGGCCGAGAGATAAATACGTAAACTTGACTCACCAGTGGAGGGATGTGGACGAATAGAGTGGGAATAGCGGTTGAGAGCAATTTTCGCTTCGCTCGCGGTGTGTTCTTCTTTATTAGCAATGATGTGGAGTACATGTCTGAGCTAAAGTGCCTGCTGCAGATGCGGTATCGATCACCCCTCTTGTCCGCAAAGACTTCTAGGACTCTACTTTCAAGCTCAGACGGTGGATATCCGCAATATCGGACCCATTCTCTTATCTGATCTATTGTCTTAGGGAAAACATGCATTATAGTACCTTCAGATTTACTATGAGTCTTCGAAGGGCAACCGCCAATGGAACAGGCAGGCATTGTGGAAAGTTCTGAAAAGTAAAGATCAACAATTCTCTATGAATACCAATGTGTTAAAAAATTAAATGACACATAAAAGGTCCAATGCAAGGTTCGTTTTGGTTCTTGGAACTATACACGTTATTCACATGCGGATAAGTATTTGAATAACTTTAAAAAAATAGAAAAATAATTTGACTAAACTCAGAACATGTGACTAGTTCCTTGCATGTACTGTCTTGAACGAAAAGAAATTGGACGCAAAATGATTATGGTACATGGCCTTACCTTGACGAACAAACAGTTAGATGCAGGGATCAGAGTAGTTTCTTGTCGTAGAACAGGGAGCAGTTCACAGGTTGCAAACTGACGAGTTTCCTCGAAGTGGTCACGGAAGTTCACAGAGACGAAGAGCAGATAACCAGCACCTTCACGGGTTGACTAGCAAAGCGTAAAGAAGTTCTCATTAGAAATATGAAGTGGGTTATAAAGAATTCGAAACAGGGGTGTGTTTGTGAATGAATGACGTGTATATGTCGTGGCATTATGCGGTTTGCAGGGGGCGTCCGGCGTGAGGGGGGATGCTTGGCAGGAGACACGGGGTTTGGAGGTAGACATGGGAAGAACAACCCATGCTCTATAGACCACTTTGAAGTGTACATGCTATTTGGCACCTCTTGGCCTTTATCGCTCCCTGACAGCTCCACTTGCCAGCACAAGTACCCCGGTGCGAAGTGCCTTTGATAGGGCGGGGGGTGGATTGGGGCGGTGGTCGTGCAGACAAGACACAGGAAGACTCGTGAATGGAGACACACTTATGTGGATTGCAGGGGGGCGTTCAGCGTGAGGGGGGATGCTTGGCAGGAGACACGGGGTCTGGAGGTAGACATGGGAACAACAACCAATGCTCTATTGACCACTTTGAAGTGTACATGCTATTTGGCACCTCTTGGCCTTTATCGCTCCCTGACAGCTCCACTTGCCAGCGCAAGTACCCCGGTGCGAACTGCCTTTGATAGGGCGGGGGGGTGGATTGGGGCGGTGGTCGTGCAGACAAGACTCGTTTGCCGCAGGGCCTCACCAAGGAGAGGCCATCTAACTGCATGTAAGAGGCAGGCTGCAGGATCTAGTACATGGAAGGCAGGGGGGTGAGTTTATAAATACCTCACCCTCCCAGGAGAATATATGGGTGCAGTTCACCCTGGAGACCCTGGATGCCTAGGCAGTTCGTCAGCAGCAGGCTGGCCTGTGGTGGCAAGGCGGCACGGGCCAGAGGGGGTCATCTCTGTACCCGGTGCCCAAAAGGATGATTTATTATGATCAACCATATTGATTATTTACCTATAACCATGTTTTGTATCAATAAAATCCAACGGCCTTTTATTGCCAACGCTTGAACAAAGTGGTGTGGTAAGTATTTTTGGGGGAGGAGGCAAGGCCGGGAGGCTTGATGCCAACCTGCAAAATAACATATGTATGTCTGCTGCATATGGGTTCAACGGTTATGTGGATTGAAGGTGGGCGGCCAGCGTGAGGGAGGATGCTGGCCGGAGACATGTGGTGTGACAAGACAAGGCACAGGAAGACTATTCAATGGAGACACACTAGATTCATTTAAAAAATCAAAACAACCATTGTTAAAATACATGTTGGGTTTTATTTTAGATCTTATTTTCAATTGAACATAAATAATAAACATTACACATTGTAAAGTTCCGGTTGCAGCACATCCAGGGAAAATCCGCGGTATTGTCCACTGTCGCTGGGGAAATGTTGTCTAATGGCAAGTACCGCACAGGCAGGTATTACTCTCCGAACGCGGTGTCCGAGCCTCCCGTGAAGCCACCAAGTGAAGCAACGATAGGCCACCAGCCTGTACCACCTGTGAAAAAGAAAGATGCAATGGAACCAATTTACATGCGTTCGAATGATATGTAGATGTAATTTTATATGTGGGAGACGACCATGAAATAGTAGTGGCATCACTGACATCATAACCAGAGTATACTTACTCGTTACTCGGATTACGTGGACGAACAGTGCCGCGAAGTTCGTGTATAAGCACCATCATCATCCTCAACACGGTCCATGAGAGGCAGGCTTCCCTGAACTCTGGCAGCTCGGTGATGCATTGCGGACTTGGCTCGCCTTCCGAAATGTAGGCCAAGCACCCGGAATTTTCACGGCAGCAGCAGTTCTCCTCCTCAGTTGGCATTAGCTCGCACCGATTGCACGTGCACCAGGTGGAGATGCCGTCCATGCGACATGGTCCAGGCTCTTCATCCGTTGACTGGTCCTCCCAACTGCCGTCCGAATCCCCATCGTTTTCGCGTGCTTGCCTTTCCAGTAGTTCCTCCTCGGTGTACTCGGGCTCGTACATATACGGCATTATTGTAGCCATTGTGTGGTAAAGAAAGTAAAATAATTTACAGAGATGGTACAGGTGTTCACAAGGCCTAGAAGCGGCGAAGGTAGCTGACCAGAGCGCAGAAACGAGTCACAGAATACTCAAAGTAACACAGAGAGAGGAATGGAATCGAAAATCTGCTGCTGTGTTTTGTGAAACGGTGTGTTTATACTTATTGAGGAAAGAGGCGTCCTGCCATTTCCATGGCGACACGTCATTAGCTGAGGCGCAGCGATTGTTGACACGAAACGTGCTTTGGCGTTGGGAAATGGGCGGTACGCGTCTGCTGATGTCAGGCTCAGGGGCGGGGGATTTGATTTAGTGCCGCAAAAGCAGGTGAGCCAGGTCGATGGGGGGAAATGATAGGATTATCAGAAAATGGCGGCTTATTTCGAGTGCGTTAATGGACGAAAAGTCGGGTAAGGTCCATAGGAAAGTTTTCTACGATCTACCGATTTATGCTTAAAAACACATGGCTGAACCGTAGGGACAATAAAAAAAAAGTCCCGGAACTATCCTTTAAGCATCAATAAGTGATAGTTTGTTTAGTGATTTATACAAAATCCCCCCCCCCCACTCACAGCTGTGTTCCCCATATGTTATGTTATGTTATTTTGCATTTGTATAACGCCTTATGTATCATTGGTATGATCTCAAGGCGCTGGTAGGTTAAACGCCCTCGGGAACCGCAGTTCAAGTCAGTTGAGAGAGAGAGTCGTAAAGTGCGTGCGGGCACCAGGTATGTGTGCAGCTGGTGTGGTTGTTGCATGATAGATGCTTCTTAGCGGTAGGTGTGGTGCTGAGGAAATCAGTTCAATGTGTTCAGTCTGGAGGGTGGACATCCAGACTGAGTTCTGGCTGCGTTAGGCCTGAGGAGACGCCTAAGCTAGCCGGTATGTGCTATCTAGCTGTGTTTTATTAGGATGATGGGTAGTTTGATGAGTCATGTTAGTATGAGAACAGCTTTACCGACTTCTGTGTTCTAGTTGAATGGTGGTGTATAGGAGAGAGTAAGCGTAGTAGTGTGATATTGTGGTAATCAGTAATGTGTATGCGACCAGGCACACTTAATGATGTTTGGAATACCTTCAGTTCAACTTTTAACACAGTAACGCTTTCAGGGCACATGCAATGATGTTGGGAATACCATCTTAATTCAACTCTGGTACAGTATAGTTTCTGTCGTATGGGAAATGAGTCTTGCATGTTTTCACTGAAGTCTGATCAGAATCAGAACCGTTGCTTAGGGATAGCAGGTTCCATCTTGCCAAAAGTAATGCAGAATGTATGCAGTAAGTCAGAAAAGATCTGTCATCACAAATGTGCATTATTGCATAGTACATGCAGATGTCTTCCTTAATTAAAGACGGGTATGAAATGTTAATCCATCGCCGCTAGCAAACCCTTCCCTTCCCATGGTAGACCACCACCTGTAGGCACATTGCATTGTCGGAGGAGGCCACCATCAGTAGTTTAGATTTCACCCTCCACACATATCTCATACCCCAAATAGATCATAATGAGACCGCACTCTCAGCAAAGTGTTAATCACTCTCCCGAAACTTCCATGATCTGCTCGGATGATGATCAGACCTAATGTGCACCAATCTCTGCTAGCCAGACCATTGGCTACCGGGACGAGACTCTGCTAGCCAGACCATTGGCTGCCAGGACCAGTCTCTGCTAGCCAGACCATTGACTGCCGGGACCAATCTCTGCTAGCCAGACCATTGGCTGCCGGGACGAGACTCTGCTAGCCAGACCATTGGCTGCCAGGACCAGTCTCTGCTAGCCAGACCATTGACTGCCGGGACCAGTCTCTGATAGACAGACCTTTGGCTGCCGGGACCAGTGTCTTCTAGACAGACCTTTGGCTGCGGGGACCAGTCTCTGCTAGACAGACCATTGGCTGCGGGGACCAGTCTCTGCTAGACAGACCATTGGCTGCCGGGACCAGTGTCTTCTAGACAGACCATTGGCTGCGGGTACCAGTCTCTGCTAGACAGACCATTGGCTGCCGGGACCAGTGTCTTCTAGACAGACCATTGGCTGCGGGGACCAGTCTCTGCTAGACAGACCATTGGCTGCGGGGACCAGTCTCTGCTAGACAGACCATTGGCTGCCGGGACCAGTGTCTTCTAGACAGACCATTGGCTGCGGGGACCAGTCTCTGCTAGACAGACCATTGGCTGCCGGGACCAGTGTCTTCTAGACAGACCATTGGCTGCTTTGGTTGACATGATTATGTGTCTCCTTTGTGTCGAGGGCACTGAAGGCAGATTCTGCATGAACAGTTGCGTCCTCTGGGCAAGGTTAAATGCCAAAGTCATCCCAGAGCCCTCAGTACACAAGGATGTTCCCGGAATGCGAAAGTGAGAGGTCCCATAGCTGTTGTCTCCACTCAGCAGGGAACCATTGAGCAGAGACCGGGGATCCAGGGTTCTCCTGTCAAATGCAAAAAAGTAAGGCTCTTGCCTAGTTGTAAAGCCATGGACGGACCAGAGTGTGGAGAGAAAAGTCCACACAGATCTGACTGTTGCCAGGTCCCAAGGGAAGGACTGCAGCATTTCAGCCCTCCACCCAGCCACCCGACCAATTCATGCCCAAAGCACGAGTACCCGATCTGTATTAGGATGGTGCCCATGCTATTTCTTTTTCAATTTTTTGGCGCATATCTGACAAGATTTTTGCTCAAACTGGGCAGGATTTGTAGACATTGGGAAGCATAGAGTATGTACGGTCACCTAAGGAATGTCTAATAAAGGGATTATTATACATTGCTTGCTATCCTATTATTGTCTGTCATGCAGTACTCCAAATGGGTGCCATCAGAATACAACCCAGCACCCGCCACTCTGACCAAGCATGGGTAGAGGGAAGAACCCACCTGATCAGACCTAAACCTGGGCCCTTCAGTTGAACCCAGGTACATAAAAGACGGACTCCTTTATTCTTAAAACATATTCACATTTAGGAAACACATTTCGATTTGAGAAAAGCTAAAGGAGATAACATCAACAGTTGATCCGATGGCTCCATACCGCCTCAATCTTGCACCCCAGATACCCCAAAAAAAGGGAAGCGGACCCCGCCCTTGTTCCGTTCTTTGAAAGGTGATTGGAACCTAAAGTTTCAGCTAGGAGTGCAGTCGACCCCCAGCAAATGCCCAGAACTAGTTTTCGAAATGGTCAACGGACACCCCAACTGAGGATATTTACCATTCTTGCAAACCTATGCCCCGAACAGTATGAATAGCGCCGGACCCTCGGCACCAGTGAGTATACACCGCATTGCAAATATACGAAGAGATGAGTGACGAGATAGATGACAGGAAGCAAGAGTGGATAATACAAGAGCACAGTAATATGAGAAAATGGTAATATGGCACAATCACCGTCACCCACCCACCCTCCAACAAGATTCCTCCCCCCACATTAGTTTGTCATGCCGACCAGAGCCTTATACTGGGCGTCAACTGGAACCCTCCTGCTTCTGTCATCTGCTACCCATTGCCCACATTGATACCCGCCTGAGCGCCACTCTGGAAGCGCATGGGCCCACCAACTGATTTCATAGGATTTATAGTCATAATTAATAAATGTTTCGCATTGTTCGATATGTAAAATTGCTAAATGTTGGTTGTGACCGCAAAACTCTAGCGTGGATGCCTTCCGTTATCAAATGTGTGGCAGCCAACAGTGGCTCACGCAGAAGGAAAGTTCCAAATAAAACTAAGGAGGTGGCGGCCAAAGCAAGGGCCTGGCCTTCCACATCCACACAAAGAAATCAAATGGTAGCCCCCAAAAGGTCCAGTGTGTGATGTCACCATCAGAGTGCAGGTTTTGTAAAATAATATTCCACCACAGTAAATTCTTCCACGTCACAATTCAGTAAATTGTTCTCATCTTTCGCTCATGTCACCCTGATCCAGTCACCATAATTCCCAATATTAACTTTCCCTTGAATCGCACTGCTCTCCGCCCCTCTGCTCCATGCTTCTCTGTCCCATCACCCCTGTCCAAGTTACCCACACTTCTGTCTTAGTCTTGGGTATCTGCTTTCTGTATCATCTTCAACTCGGGTCATGTAATATACTAGCCACTTACGTCTAGATATCTTACACTTACAGCATAAAAATTAGTAATATTGATGACGACGGGTGGAGGTAAGGGAACTAAATACAACCCTTCTGTGATATAAAAATATTTCAATTTATTAAATAATCACATAATATCAATTCATATTCCATACACCAAAGTTAAAAACATTTTCAAAAATACACATACAAAAACACCTTGTTCAAAAGCTATACAAAAGTAAGAAAGTGCTCAAGTGACTCTTCTAGACCCTATCAGTCACCAAGTTACAGATTAGAAATCTTAGATAAGGTGCGGTACTCTTAGATGTATCATAAGTCCACTCTAAGGCTCCAGATGTTTCTGTTCCTGTGCCCTCAAAGTGGTGAACATTCGTCAGGAGCTAAACTCTATGTCACAATTAGTATGTCCAGGTTCTTGATTCTCAAAAGAATTCTAAAAACATTTTCGTCCAGAAATCTTCCCCTTAACTGCAAAAGAGACAAACACAAACATTAGCTATTAGTGCTAATTATAAATTGGGGGAACGTAGAGTTCTGCCATACCTTCAATCCCCCTTTGTTTGGAAATAAATTACCTATCTGGTAATGCACCTGTTGGTGGTGCATTCAGGTTCCAGATCCATACTGGTAGTGTCCAGCTGGGTTCTATGACTATGGCAGCGCACAAAAGGTAGCACCTGCGATTGCAGCCCAAAAGGCCACATTCCGCAGATGGGACCATCTCCCTGCCAGCCAGGGGGATGGGGCGCGCAGTGTACCCCCCTCGACCCCCCCCAAATGTTCCGCCCGCACTTACCTGCTGTGTGCTCCGGCCTCCTGCTGCTCGTTTCCCCCTCCTTGTGTTGTCTGGATAGTGCAGCCCCAGAAGTCCAGGGCACAGCTCAGATCCCTTTTATGTGGGACATTTTGTTCCCAGGGCTTCTCGGGTCACCCTATCTAGACTGCGTATCGTCCAGCGGATACTGCGAAACATGTTTTACCCGAGTCCACTTTTAAAAAAGAACCAAAGCTTTGAACAAGTAGGTGGCCACCTTGCCGTTTTCACTGGCTTTCCCCTAGGCTTCTTGCCACCTCGCTGTCTCCAGGTCCTAGTCCTATTACCCACCTGCCCGCTCTGTCATGAACGATCTGCCACATACCTATGGGACCTTCTGCCCTTTTCCTCTCCTCCTCTTTTGCGTTTGTGCATCAGCTACATGTCCTTGATGCTTCGCCACACGTTTGTTTCTCCACTCAACCCAGGCTGTTCCTTCTCAGAACCCGGGCTTGCCAATGCAACAGCACAAACTTGGTTCTGTCTGGGCTAGACATGCCCTTCCCTCTAATCACCTTCTCTGTCTCTCTGCTGGTATTCCTGCTCTTCTCTGCTTTCAAACTCTCCTCTCCTCTGCTGGTATTCCACCTCTCCTCCTCTGCCCCTCTCCTCTCTTGTCACAACCCTCCTCCTCCCTCCAAATCCTGTGTCCTGCTTTCCCTCCAACTGCTCTCTCTTCCTTCCTCGTCTGAATGAACTCGGTATTCAAATACCCACCCCCTCTCTACACACCTGCTCCCAGGAGACCTCCCTCCAATAAATATCCTTAAGCTATGTGTGATAATTGGGAACCCACTGGAAGTGGCTTCTCAGGACTATGCACCTCCCGCTACTTGTTCCTGACTTGGTAAAATAGCAGCTCAATGGTAAGTCCAGTGTGGACTCCTTGTTTGTTTCGATTTCACTCGCAGGCACATCTCAGAGCATCTGACTCGGCCCACTCAGTTCAAGGCAGTAAGTGTTCTTTCTCTTTTTCCATACTGAGTTATGTGGCCTTTGGCACTGTGAGGAGTGTTGCAATGTTTCAGAGATGGTTTGCAAGGCTTTAGAGTTGCTGAACAAGGCCATGCACAGGACAGCAGGCTTCTAAACCTCAGAACCCCTTAAAGGGGTCCATCCGTGGGACAGCAGGTCTGTAGTGATGAGCCCCTGTCTTTCCCTGAGGGTGCAGTGATGTAGGCCGGGGTTCCTCCCCACAACACCTATGGGCCCAGCTTCACAGCAGGAGTGAAGCCAACCATCGCCCCAAAGTATAAGCAGGGGACTTTGTTGCATGTATATTTATAGGTTTGGCAAGTCCTAAAATGGCAGATCTAAAATAGCACACAAAATGTAATTAAGGATTTCTAAGCAATCTTAATATATTCTCAGGATGGTAAGTGGAAATGTCTAAACATAAAGTAACTTTCTGGAGCATCTTGTCAAATGCTGCTCCTAATAATGTCCTCACTCCAATATGAATGGATGCTGCTCCTAATGGATGCTGCTCCTAATACTGTCCTCACTCCAATATGAATGGATGCTGCTCCTAATACTGTCCTCACTCCAATATGAATGGATGCTGCTCCTAATACTGTCCTCACTCCAATATGAATGGATGCTGCTCCTAATACTGTCCTCACTCCGATATGAATGGATGGTGCTCCTAATGGATGCTGCCCCTAATACTGTCCTCACTCCGATATGAATGGATGCTGCTCCTAATGGATGCTGCCCCTAATACTGTCCTCACTCCGATATGAATGGATGCTGCCCCTAATACTGTCCTCACTCCAATATGAATGGATGCTGCCCCTAATACTGTCCTCACTCCGATATGAATGGATGCTGCTCCTAATACTGTCCTCACTCCAATATGAATGGATGCTGCTCCTAATGGATGCTGCTCCTAATACTGTCCTCACTCCAATATGAATGGATGCTGCTCCTAATACTGTCCTCACTCCGATATGAATGGATGCTGCTCCTAATGGATGCTGCCCCTAATACTGTCCTCACTCCGATATGAATGGATGCTGCTCCTAATGGATGCTGCCCCTAATACTGTCCTCACTCCGATATGAATGGATGCTGCCCCTAATACTGTCCTCACTCCAATATGAATGGATGCTGCCCCTAATACTGTCCTCACTCCGATATGAATGGATGCTGCTCCTAATACTGTCCTCACTCCAATATGAATGGATGCTGCTCCTAATGGATGCTGCTCCTAATACTGTCCTCACTCCAATATGAATGGATGCTGCTCCTAATACTGTCCTCACTCCAATATGAATGGATGCTGCCCCTAATACTGTCCTCACTCCAATATGAATGGATGCTGCCCCTAATACTGTCCTCACTCCAATATGAATGGATGCTGCTCCTAATACTGTCCTCACTCCAATATGAATGGATGCTGCCCCTAATACTGTCCTCACTCCGATATGAATGGAATCTGCTCCTAATACTGTCCTCACTCCGATATGAATGGATGCTACTCCTAATACTGTCCTCACTCCGATATGAATGGATGCTGCCCCTAATACTGTCCTCACTCCGATATGAATGGAGGCTGCCCCTAATACTGTCCTCACTCCGATATGAATGGATGCTGCTCCTAATACTGTCCTCACTCCAATATGAATGGATGCTGCCCCTAATACTGTCCTCAATCCGATATGAATGGATGCTGCCCCTAATACTGTCCTCACTCCGATATGAATGGATGCTGCCCCTAATACTGTCCTCACTCCGATATGAATGGATGCTGCCCCTAATACTGTCCTCACTCCAGTATGAATGGATGCTGCCCCTAATACTGTCCTCACTCCGATATGAATGGATGCTGCCCCTAATACTGTCCTCACTCCGATATGAATGGATGCTGCCCCTAATACTGTCCTCACTCCGATATGAATGGATGCTGCTCCTAATACTGTCCTCACTCCAATATGAATGGATGCTGCTCCTAATACTGTCCTCACTCCAATATGAATGGATGCTGCCCCTACTACTGTCCTCACTCCAATATGAATGGATGCTGCTCCTAATACTGTCCTCACTCCAATATGAATGGATGCTGCTCCTAATACTGTCCTCACTCCATTATGAATGGATGCTGCTCCTAATACTGTCCTCACTCCGATATGAATGGATGCTGCTCCTAATACTGTCCTCACTCCGATATGAATGGATGCTGCTCCTAATACTGTCCTCACTCCGATATGAATGGATGCTGCTCCTAATACTGTCCTCACTCCAATATGAATGGATGCTGCCCCTAATACTGTCCTCACTCCAATATGAATGGATGCTGCTCCTAATACTGTCCTCACTCCAATATGAATGGATGCTGCTCCTAATACTGTCCTCACTCCAATATGAATGGATGCTGCTCCTAATACTGTCCTCACTCCGATATGAATGGATGCTGCTCCTAATACTGTCCTCACTCCAATATGAATGGATGCTGCTCCTAATACTGTCCTCACTCCGATATGAATGGATGCTGCTCCTAATACTGTCCTCACTCCAATATGAATGGATGCTGCCCCTAATACTGTCCTCACTCCAATATGAATGGATGCTGCTCCTAATACTGTCCTCACTCCAATATGAATGGATGCTGCTCCTAATACTGTCCTCACTCCGATATGAATGGATGCTGCTCCTAATGGATGCTGCCCCTAATACTGTCCTCACTCCAATATGAATGGATGCTGCTCCTAATACTGTCCTCACTCCGATATGAATGGATGCTGCCCCTAATACTGTCCTCACTCCAATATGAATGAAAGCTCATTGCGACGAGCAACCAGTTATTTGTATTTATACATGAACTACGCTTAGATAACACAACCATTAAGAGTTGCTGAAACAGTTGGTAAAACTTACATGTTTTAGTTTTATGTATTAATGGATGAATAATTACGTATATTTTTCAAATAGGTATGTTTTCCCGAATTGAATCGTACCAAAAAACAGTGCAAGAAAAGGAAAAAGAAAAAGAGAAACCTAAATTCAGACTCCAAGGTATGTTTTATCCTCAAGTGGATTGTAAAGAATGATTTTCATCTCTTAAGCAAGTGCGACAAGTTAAGATATTTATTCAAAATGGAAGTACATTTTAATGCCAATCCTTCAAGTGCTCCACAACCATAGCTTGTTCCGTACTGACGTGTGATGTATTTGTAGCCCGTGGCCTAATGGGGCCTGGCTAGAAAGGGCTACCTGCTTCTGCCCTTAAGGACATCTAGAAATAAAGACGCAGGCACCAGGGTATTCAATGAAATATTTGATATGTGTATGTTGTGTGTGTACGCATGTAGGTGATTTTAAGTGGTTACTGGACTGATCCATCCAGCCCTATTTTTGAAAAAAGAAAAAAACACAAAAGGACAGAACTCCTCTGCTCAAGAATGGGCTAGTCAGGGGAGAAAATATTCTATACCATTAGTGAACAGTTGAAGGATTAAAAGGAGAGAAGGAGAAAAACAGCATCCTGAGGGGGCGGTACATAGCCTTGAGTTGCCCTCTAGGGCCTAGATGCATTTCACTTGAGGGAGGAGTTGGTACAATGGGCCCGTACTGCGAGCCCAGAGCCTTTCGGGCACCCACAGGGCTGTGGCGGCTGTCGGCCCACCCAGCAGCAAGACCGGATGGGCCCAATGGAGGAACCCCTCCCTGCCCCCGCACTTAGTGTGTGGGCTGGTGGAGGGGGGTGGAGGGAAGCTCCACCCTGTCCGGTTTATGTGGGGTGTGCGGCCTGGGAGGTGGAGAGAGAGGTGTCGGAAGACTTCCCTTCCCTCGACGGGCGGGGCAGTGAAGTAAAGCCCTGGGCTGCTGGAGCAGCTTAGCTGAAGAGAAGTCCGAGGCCACTCTGTCATTGCGGTCTGGGTGAAGACTATCTCCTGTCTCCCCGTGCCTATCTCCAAAGTGAAGCAGAGTGGGCAGGGTGGCAAGGACTGTCACAATGCCACGAGTGTGGTGGTGACAACGTCAGCATCCCCTTTGCAAGGGTGATGCCACCTGAAGTTAATATGGTGCTATGGGGGCGCCCAGAGGTTGGTAAAAGTGGCCGTGGATGCAGAGCTGATAGCGGATGGGCCTCTATAAGGGCCGCGGAGGGGCAGTGAGCGTGGGGGATGGCCACAGAGTCTATGGGACCAACCTGAAGAAAGCAACGGGCCACGGGTGCAGCAGTGATCATGACGGGGCCCCACCTGCGCAGGGGCCTATAGAATCTGTTAAGGCATGGGCCACACAGTGATAAAGGAACTGTGGGAACAGACCCTAAAGGACATCCAAGGCAGAACCACCATTTTCCATGTCGTCGGGCCGGCTAAATAAGGTACTGTGAAAGGGGTGGCCGACTGCTGCAGTCACTCCTATGTGACAAAATGTATTATGTTTCTATGCCATTGTTTATATAATTATGTATATATTCAATGAAAGAACTTAGTTAAGGGAACGTTATGGTTAAGTTGCACTAATAAAAACCTGTGAAATTCAATGGAAAAACGTTGTTACAGGAACGTTATGGTTACAGGTAAAACTGAAAAACCTCAGAAATTTGCAAGTTAGGCTAAGCTAAGCAACCATAACTTGCGCCACCACCGTGCACTGCTAAGACTAACACCCAGGACATCAAAGATGACATCACAAATGTTTTATCAAAACACAGGCACGTTTGCAAAACCCTGCTTTCCGGTCCTTGCCAATGCTCCTTACATGAGTTTGCTTGAAATCGGCCCATGCTTTTTTTTTCAAAAGTGTCAATATGTATGTACATACAATAGTCGTATAACTTAGCCCTCAATTTGACAAAATCCATTCAGACTTTACACAAACATTCAAGGTTGGGTCTATAATCTTTCTGAAAACGTTTGTCCACATTCGTCAAACGGCAACTAAGTTATAAGCCATCTAAAAATGTTGAAACCCGCTCTAATTTAGCCCCCTCTTGAGAAAAGCCCACCAAACATTATAAAAACATTTACATCTAGACTTAAAATCGTTTGCAAACTTTTGTGCAGATTTGTCAACTGGGCACCACATTTCTAAGCCTTTACAATATTTTGGGACTCCCCTCTAATTTTGCCTCCTCTTGACAGAATCCCACCAAACATTGCAAGAACATATATATATAGATTTAAAATCGTCTTGCAAACTTTTGTGCAGATTCGACAAATGGCACCACATGTATAAGCCTTTATAGGCCTTTACATTATTTTGGGACCCCCACTTTACAGAATCCCACCAAACATTGCAAAGCCTTTTAGTACCAGATTTAGAATAGAATTCCAAAATCTCGTGCAGTTTCATTGAGTGATGTCAAAGTTATAAGCCATCCAAGAACTGCTCCCGAACATCTGAAATGTCCCCGAACTTCACAGGACTTTTACACTGAAAACCACCCGTTTTTTGGCTTCTTATGGCCATATCCCAGCCCATCCACATCACCCCTCACCTCCCCAGAGATTGTTTGATAAGTTTGACAAGTGTAATGTTGTGTTTTTTTATATGTTTTTACCGCGATCGGACGAAGTCTGCGAATCTAACGCACTTCACGCTTTTCACCATCTAATCAGGGTCCGATGTCCGCAGACATCACGTCACCCTCTAAACCAATTGTATGCCTGTCCACGGACCGAACAGAGAAATGGGTCCGCAGAGCGGAGCCAGATATCACTAATATTTTTTACTTACATTTTGCCTGTTTTAAAAAGAACTACTGGACTGATTTTCCCCAAATTTACAAAAGCACGATTTCGGGACCAAACTGCCACTCCTCCCGCAAATTTGGGGAAAATCCATCTAGCGGTTTGGACTCTAGGCGTGAGCAAAGTTTTTTCCATTCAGTCTATGGAAGAAAAAAAAAATATTTGGGATTCCCCCTATAACTTTATCCCCCTTGAGGAAACCTCACCAAACCTGCCGAAAAATATTCAGGGTGGGCCATATACTTTTTTTGCAAAGTTTGGTGAGGATTCGTCCAGGGAGAGCAAAGTTATAAGCCGCCAAAAAACTGCTCTTCTTATGGTTTTAGCAACTTAACCATAACTACACGGCCGCTACCGCAGGCCGTGTACTTTACGTGCATGTTAATTGTTGTAGGAATGTTTTGTGTGGTGGGATGTTATGTAGAGGTAATGTTATGTAGGTGTAGCTGTAGGATTCTAGTGTTAAGTAAAAGTACTAGAAGGGTTGTGCACTCTGGTGTGAAGTACGTGAGGGAAGCGGTAGCCTGCCTTCGTTTGTATAGTGTGTGGGACAACCTACGGAGGCCATCCTCTGGCCTTATCTTTGTTTGGGTAGTAACTGATGTAGGGCAGGGATCTGTCCGTCACTCTCACCCTTTGGGCCTCCAAGTGACCCCTCTAATTAAGGGTGGGAGGACGAAAATCTAGAGGCTCAATATATAATCAATGTTTTGGGTCCTGACTAGAGCCGATTGAGCTTTGTTCCATTTAGTATAATGAGCGATTCTCATCAGCCTTAGCCAGCATAGTCAGTGCTGGAGGATCATGGGAATCTTAGTCCAAGACATCTGGAGAGCCACAGGTTGCAGACTTCTGGTTTAGTGCGTCCATCCGCCAGCGATTAACTCGGCTGAAGGTGCCTCACTGTACCCAAGGTTTGTACGAGTCCTTACCCACACATTTAAATCACTGCCATATGTGAAGAACTCTGGAGTAGTGTTTTAAATAACCAGAGTGTTTTACATTTCATATATGTACATTTATGTAAAATAGGGGCAAATGCATATAGAAATATATGTAAGATGCACCAAATATCTACAATGCATCCCTCCCCAACACGCATTTAATTACTTGTTGGGGGTGGACAGGGGTGACAATATTTATAGAAAGAATGGAAAATAGATGGGGAAATCAACACACCGAGCACAAGCGTATAAAATAGGCAAACTCAGTGCAAATTAACATTGAGTTGTTTAAGTGCCCCTATAAGGCATTCAAATAGAGATTCAAATAAACCTAATTCCAGCAGCTAAAAGGCACCAGTGTGGTACTGTTTATGGGTCTTAAGCTACTGTGTTCGGGAAAACACTCTTTCCCTCCTAATTCATGGGTTCTGCAGAGGCACATCTGAAGGGCAGAAAAAGCACTACGCTATAGGGATCTGTCCCCACTGACATTAACACCCGAGGTGGCGCTCACTGGTTTGGTTCTTTGTGAGAACCAAGGCAGTGTTGGGCATGTCCATGGACACCCCCCTACCTCCCTCACAGACCGTGTGAATGACCCACCTCATTAGTACAGTGGTGGGCTAAAACCATCCAGCAAACTCTGCTCAGTGAAATTAACCACTTCTCCAGCAGCAGTGGATCTTTCATAGATTCCCATGCTTGAATATTCCCCGTCGTCAGACTGAGAATCCTTGGTAAATTAAATAATATAAATTAATATATTAACACTTTCCTTTGGGAAAGAAAGCTATACCCACAGGAGCCTATAGGGCTTGTGTAGCCTTTCACATGTGGAGTCCCTCCACCTCCTTTTGGTCCTTTCAGGCCCTAACCAATGAGGTGGCAGGGTTTAGGCTCCACCCTAGTCAGCTATCTTCAGATTGATTTTTTACTGTGTTTTACAGTACAGGGGAATCCTCTCGGCTCTCTGAGCCTTTTTGAAATTTTTCATAGTTTAACTCTGGTATTTAACAAACAATTTAAGCTTTTCAGCTTCCTTTTTTTTCCGGGGGTTCCTAGCCCTACTCCTAAAAACGTCATGTGTTTGATTCACTCTCCTCTCCTCGTGGCTGAACAAGGCCAAACTGTCAAGGAGAAGACTTCTCCCTTCAAAGACTGTTCAAATGTGGCAAGAAGGTCATTGTTTTTTTTAAAATTTTTTAAAATTCTTTATTTATACATTGCAATACAAGAACATACAAGTGGCAACCAAAGCACATAAAAATATCGTAAACAAACAGTACATCCACAAAATACTGATACTAATTGAAAAGTAAAAGAAAAAGAGAAAAGAAAAGAAAATCACCACTAATATATGTTCAAAAACACCCCCCCAGATCTTAGCATGTAAATGTAATTTCCCCTGCTTTTGATAAATCAACTTCTCAACAGCCGCCAAAGAGACCATCTCATCAGCCCAAACATCTGAGTCAGGCGGTACTCTGGATTTCCACCCTCTCAAGATCAGTTTCTTAGCAATTGACGCACCCCTAAACAAGAACATTCTCTCAAAAATGGACAAGTCCTCAAGTAAGATACAGCTGCCCAAAACCATCATCTTGAAATCCAAGTCAATGCTGCAATCCAAAACCTGTAGACATATAGTACAAACCTCCTGCCAGAAGCCTCTGACCCGGACACAATCCCACAGCAAATGCTCAAGAGTGCCACTCTCCACATCACAACACCAACACACATCTGAATCAGACATAACTCTGCCTTTGAGCCTTTCCGGAGACCAAAAAACCTGGTTGAGAATTTTAATTTGCCTTGAATGCTCACATAAATTGATTGAGCAAAGCTTAACATTTGCGCATATCTCTAGCCACAAATCCACAGTGATCTCGCATCCCAGTCTCCTACTCCATTCATCTAGCAGACCAATGTTATCTTTGTAATTAGTAACAATCCGGCGATACACCTTACTCGCAACAGGCTGACAGTCCACCAAAGAAAACTCCAAGCTCACATGGTCATTCCTGTCAATCACACCAATGCATCTCTTTAACTTCCTGTAATCTGCTACTGAAAGGTTTTCAATATTGAAATCCGTGCACAACACATCAAAGTCAACCCACTTCCCATCTCTGTAAACATCACCAATCCAATTAACTCCACCAACAAACCATTCCGGCCACAATATAGGTCAACCGTTTACCGTAATCGCTTTATTTAGCCAAATCGATGCTGAAGGTTATTTCAGAGCACTTGAGCCACACATATCATGAAAATCTTTCCACACATCTCTCAAAAATTCAGTCAAAAGGGACCTCCTACCATGTTTGCTAACTGTTGTAAGTAGAGCCCGCGGGGCAGGAGGACCCAAATAGCTCGCCTCCGCCATTGCCCAAGCACTCGGAGAATCAACTAGAAAAGGAAGCAAAAACTGGCAAGAAAAAAAGGGAAGATGAAACACCCTAAAATTGGGAACCCCAAGTCCTCCCCTCTCAACGGGTAGCTGAAGTTTCCACAGTTTCAAGTTAGGAGGTTTCCCGTCCCAAATGAACGATTGAAGAGTTGCATCAATCAATTTCCTGTAACATGCACTGATCTTCAAAGGGAGCATGCTCAAAACATAGTTGATTTTCGGAGCCGCCACCATCTTCAAGGCATTCACCTTGCCCCATAGCGTTAAGCACAAAACTAACCACCTCTGCATAGATATCTTCAGTTCATGACAGATCTCATTCAAGTTCGCCTCCACCATATCACTCACCACTGGGGTCAACCAAATACCCAATATGTCATTTTGTGTGGACACCATTGAAAACCATAACTAGTCAACATTGACTTAGCACTGCTCCTCGTGATTGGTAAAACCTCAGACTTCGACCAGTTTATATTATATCCGCCCACCGTATGAAAATGATCTAAGATGTTCATCAAAGATGGCAAAGGAGTCTCCAAATCCTGTAGAAATAGCAAAAGGTCATCTGCAAAAAAAACATAATTTCTTCTCAACTCCATGGAAGGGCACACCTTTTAAGCATAAATCTTCCCGTAAAGCAATAGCGAGCGGTTCAATGTCTAGAACAAAAAGTAAAGGTGAAAGCGGACATCCCTGTCTGGTGCACCTCTGAAGACTGAAAACACTAGACAACAAGCCATTTGTTCTAACAGTTGCTGTGGGACAAGCATACAAAAGGGAGACCCAGGAAATTAACTCATCACCTAAATTCATTGCCCTAAGCACTGTAAACATATAACGCCAATCAACACGATCAAATGCCTTCTCAGCATTGAGAGAAAACACAGCCACATCCTCATCCAAATCCTGGGCCTGCGATATAGTAAGCAGAAGGCTTCGAATATTGCTTGATGTTTGACAAAACCAGACTGATCCGTGTGATTAAGTCGTTGAACTACATCCTCAATGCGTAGTACAATAATTTTGGCCAGGATCTTATTATCTGTATTTATCAAACTTCAAACTTATCGGTCGATAACTAGAAGGTAATAAGACTGTTCTTCCCTTTTTTCAGAAATACAGAAATAGTAGCATGGTTGGACGATTCCGGAAGCATACCCACCTCCTTAGACTCCATATACATATCCCTCAAGAGACCTAAAGCCGCTTCAGGGAGAATCCTATAAAATTTGGCCGGCAAGCCATCAGGCCCCGTTGTTTTCCCAGAATTTAAGCAGGTAATAGCAGTCCTAATCTCATCCAGAGTCACCGACCGACCCAAACCAGGCATCTCCTCATCAGAAACCCTAAGAATATTCAAATTATCAAAAAAGTAGTCACCACGACCAGTAATACCAGGTTCATTCTCATAAAGGTTAATGTAGAAGTCCCTGAAAACAATATTAATCACACGCGGATCAAAAGACACCACTCCATTCACATCTTTAATAGAACTGATAGCTCCCTCCGAACCCTGTTGCCGCAACCGGTAAGCGAGCCACCTGTCTCACTTTTCTTCCTTCTCATAGTAGGCACATTTGATTCTATATAAATCTTTCTCGGCTCTAGCACTCAAAATGTCATTCAAGTCTTTTTTCAACTTCTTCAGCTCCCTTCTCTTATCTGCGTCATCAGTATCACGCAACAAACCATTCATCACCTCAGCAATATGGGTCTCAGTCTCCAACTGTGTCTTCGGCAGTTTCTTCCTCTTGCCACACGACAAGTCCAAAGCAATACCCCTCATTGTACATTTGAATGCCTAGCAAATAATACTTTTACTAATCCCACCGGAACAATTCTCTTTCACAAAACATTCAGCTTCCATTCTAATTTTGTCCAAAATAGTCTCATCATGAAGAATTGAGGTGTTCATCCTCCATTGAAAGGTCTTACAGCAATCAAAATCCTAAGACAGACTCAGGAATATGGGAGCATGGTCCGTAACCGCAATACAACCTATCCGGCTACTCAAAAGATTTGCAGTCGCCCTACCTGCCGTAAAAAAACATATCAATCGTTGAGTAAGAATTTTGAGACCCAGAGAAAAATGTAAATTCCTTGGGGTCAGGATATTGCAATCTCCAGCAATCTTTCAGATCAAAATCCCCAATCATCATTCTTAATGAGCAAAAATGTGCATCCTTTCTCTGTATGGTTTTACGTCCAGTACAGTCCACCAAAGGATCCACGACCAGATTGAAATCACTCCCAAGAATGATATTGGGGAGTTCAAATCAAGTAAGAACTGCGACACAATCCCAAAGAAAGAAACATCGTCCACTGAGGGAGCATAAACATTAGACAACACATGTTGAACACCTTGAATATCCACCAGGAGAGCCACAATCCTACCCTCCCGATCACACCTGGACTTCAGGACCCTAATAGGAGAGCCCTTGCGTATCAGAATCGCAACCCCTCTACTCTTGGAGGAATAGCAGGAGGCAACAACCTCACACATCCATTTCTTACGTAATGCCTCAATATCCTCCAGCAAAAGGTGAGTTTCCTGTAAAAAATAAACATCACATTGCATATCCACTAAACAGTTCAAAATCTTCTGCCGTTTGACAGGATTATTCAATCCATTGACATTCCAGGAAGAGAGTAAAAGTCGTGATCCCCCTGAGGTAGACATGTTAAGAAATCTAAGAAAGTCTAAAAAAAACCAAAAAAAAAACTCCCAAAACCACTAAATACAACAAAAATAATTAAAAAAAACCACCCCAAACCCCCCTGAAACAGAAGAAGGATGCCCAGCACCCCCGGTACCCCTCCCAAACCAAAAGAAGATTCCACACAGTTTGAACCCACAAGAAAAACACAGAGCAAAAAGAGATCAAAATCACACCCCCAACAAACCCACATCTAATATAAGACAAACCACACTATTCGTTCCACCCCCAGCTAAAAGTGTACGTAGTAGAACGGGAACATACATCTAAGTACGATGAAAACTGTTATAATCTAATTATAAGATTCACTGTCCCCATGAGTTTCCCTAACTCAACCAGAAGTATCAGACGCATGTGAATAGATTACCAGCCCCATATTCACCAAAAATCCCAGCACAGCTATAGCAAAAGTTGGCAATAAAAACAAGCACACACTGAAATGCAACAACGTAAATAACTTAAGCAAGCAGGTAATAAAAGTCACGCATGTTAAAATGACAATAATGATAATGTAATACAATGAGATTCCCAGATAAATCACTAGAGTACAGTAAGGGTGTGTGAACAAGGCATGACGATGAAAACACTCCAACCTTAGCCACTAGGAGAAAATGGAAAGAGGGCGTGCGCTCAACTGCGAAATATTGTCCATCTGGGCTCGGAAATAAATTACCTAAATACAGAAAAAACAGCGCAAAACCCCTATGCCAAAACTATATTATTAGAATGCAAATTGTACGCTCATTAACCTATCAAAAGAAGCTGATTACATAAGGGCTGCTATGCCAGATAAGGAGAGAACAAAACATTCATACAGAAGCTCCCTTCAAAACATTTTGCCTTGAAACATGACAGCAAAAGTGTGAACATGGTTGCAGTTACCACAGAACACAGTTTTTCCGAATAAAATAAAGAAGCAAGAGAAAGACCTGTGTCATTTTAAAAAGAAGGCACATCACGGCTTCCTAGGATCAGAAACTACAGCCAGTCGAGAACACGGCTGAGTCACAATCACATGTATTGACAGACATTTCAATGAACTTCCCACACCTGCTCTCACAACCAGCACACACATGTAATATTCACTGCAAGGTGCGCCCACTGTGAACTGCCAGTATCCGTTTAGGTGGTGACAGACCATGAGTGATAATATGCAATCATGAAAACAAGTACATTAAAAATAATAAATATAACAGGATGAATGATCAACATCTGGCAGCAAGCACTGGCATAACCAGCGTATTTGAAGTTCCAGTGAATACAGTAAGAACACAAGAACGAGTGGAGTGTTTCCATCTACAAATCCAGCTGTCTACGAAAGTTCTCCAATAATCCTGCCGCTCCCGCAATGAGTCGAGTGCATGATGCGTGTCAGCGAATGCTGCCCACAAAGAAATGTTGATTCATTATAAAAGGCGGCAGCTGACAGAGAGTGAAGTAAAAGTGCGGGCTTAATAAGGTGTGCCCCTGCGGAACTCTCCTCCTACAGCAAAGTATCCTGGGCTCCATTAAGAAGAGCACACTATATCGAGGAGATCCGTCACCAGGGGAGACACGGCCCGCCGATGCAAGCACAACAGCGCCGGGTGGCCAAAACAAATCAACACCTCCCCACATCACAAAAGCCACAGGGCCACGGGGACCGGCAGCAGTACCTTCCCGGTCCCTGGCTCACTGACTCCCCACAGCCAAACGAACCGCCTCACCGCTCTCCAAGTGTGTTCGAATGACAGCAGGGATCGGGCACAGCAAGCGTCCAGCCCCCACCCCACTGATCATCTCCGATCGTAAACACAGCGTGCCCAATAGCGCCACCCATACGCACAGAGTTACATCCGGAGCCAAGGTAGAAGAGGCACGTCAGCTGACCAGGATAGCACTTAGGTACTTTACTCAGAACACAAAGCATTTTATGAAGCCACATTAAAATGAACGTTCTGAACATGACCAAAAGAAATCCAACTGAAATCTTCACTGGGCGCCATTTTAGCCAATACAAACAATAGCAAAAAACACAGTTGTAATAAAAAATAAAAATAAAAATAAAAAGGGGGTCTGCCTCCATTCAGTCAACAATATTGTTATTATCAGGAGCATGAATCTTCTCCAGCCACGAAGCGGTCTCCTGGGGATCAGAAGTGGATCTGTTACCATCCGGCAAAACCAAAGTCAAATTGTTAAACCTATTCAAGAAAACCTTTATCTGCAAAGATTTAGCACGCTCTGTTCCCGCTTTAAACATCTTCCTTGCTTCCATCACCTCCTTGGGATAGCCAGGCAACACATAAATAGGTTTGCCTTTAAAAACAACAGAGCCCCTGGCCCTTGAAGCGTCCAATAAAGATTCCCTTTTCCTTGCCAGAGCAAATGCCACCAGGATGTGTCGAGGTTTAGTTCCTAGAAGCTTACCAATCCGATAAACATAATCGACATCACTCTCCAGAAGCAAACCCACATCATAGCATTCCTTAAATATCCGTAAAATCAACGGCAGTAGTTTTTCACTTTTAGGGTCTGAATGCTCTTCTACTCCCACCAGTCTGATATTCCTTTCACGCAGTTTTAAATCCATTTCCAAGCGATGATTTTTCTCTTTCTGCATATCAGATTTCAGGATATTGTAGGCCCTGTAGCTGCCAGCCATTTCAGATCCCATATCTGAGCATTTCTTCTCCAAATCAGTCAGCCTTGTATCCAAATGGGTGACCTTTGTATTCAATTCTGCCATGGTAGTTTTAACTTCAGCCATATCCAAGGCCACCTGACACATCAATTTGAACAAATGCTGAATGCTTGGGTTCTCTTCATCTATTTCAGAAATATGTTTCTGTTTTTTAGAAGTAGGGTTCTCAGGTTCCAGGATCTTTTTCTTGGAATTCATATCAGCAATGAAATGTCTTCAGGGAGGAGACCAGGAGCTGAAGGCTTAAGCTGCTTCCACCTTGGCCACCATTCCGGAATTCTCAGAAGGTCATTGTTGTGAGGGACCCAAACTCTGCATCTACTACCTTTTCCCTCATAACATTCAGGGATGCAGTATTTGTCAGACATTAACCAAGTAAACCCTGGAGGACAGGCACCGAACACTGCTTTTACATCTGGAGAGCAGGCACATTTCCTCAGATGAGGAATCCTGCAAGACTGCACCATCAACCTCCTCCATGCACACTGAGAAGCGAGCTCACAAAAGGAGATCTTCTTCAGTGGACAGAGCACACTCCCCACCAGCCAAGGTCAGGAAGAGGAGTGGAAAGTCCTCCAAAGAACCCTCTAGGCCATGGTGACGGGGGATTTACAAAAAGGTAAAGTTTTTTTCCGTTTCCTCTCATTCCTCTGCAAAGCAGTTGTCCACAGGGACTCCATCGACAACCAAGTTAGCCTCACTATAAACCGTCGTCTTCTACCAAACCACCATCCTCATCGACAAAGGACTCGTCGGCAAAGCGCTCATCCACATCCACGAAGGAGTCATCGAGCAAATACTTGTTGATGAAGAAGACGTCCTCGTCCACGAAGCACTCATCAATGGCTAAGTTGTCCACGGAGAGCCTGTTGCAGAAAGTTTCCATCTATGGGTAGGTCCTTGGCGGAAAGCCCATCCACGGTAAGCACCTTGACGCACAAGCAGTCATCTACCAAGCTTCCACCGCCGTCAACGGAGGAACCGTTGACGAGCCAAATGCATAGTTTAACGCAACTCCTGCAGAGGTCAGTGAGGAGCTTCTGCCTCAACAATATGAGGTTTTAAGTGTCCAATCGCAATTGGACGGCCTAGAAGGCACGGTTTCCCTCTCACCAATCACTGAGATGAATGAATTCCCAGATATCATCTTACAAGAGGAATCCTCAGAAGGGGAGGGACATTTAACAGTTCAACCCAAGAAAAAAATAGCCCTCACTGGCAACTACAATGGAGGATGCTGCAGACCCTTTCGACCCAACGCTCTTACAATCCATGTGCAGGATTATGGAGGAATTCAACAGGATGCAAAGAGCAAGACACTCCTCACAGTCGGTCTCAGTAATAGGACAACGGCAAAGTACATCGCCTATGCACCGCCATCGGAGCAGATCTCCTAGAGACCGCACGCCTCACTGTTCACCACTGCCCCGTCAATCCACTTCAAGGGATAGCTACCAGGGGGGCGAGCGCCATCAGGAGGAGCACAGAACGCAGAGGAGGAGACACTCCCCATGTCTCCTGAGATCTTCTCCGCAAAGAGCAAGATCAGCTCCCTCAATATTGGGACCTGAATTCCCATTCACTCCGAAGAGGTAGAAGGGGAACCTGATGACCCAGTCATGGAGTTCTCAGACTCCGATAAACAGGAAAACATTCGCGAGGAGGGTGAGCTTCCACGGGACTCACATGACAACAGACCAAGATGACTGGGAGTCAGTGACCATTAAAAAACAAAGGAAACGGGACTCACAGAGGGTTCATCACATCCAGACAATGTGGTATCCTTTCATATAATCATGGCAAAATCAGCAGAAATGTTTTAAGATTCAGGTCGCTACTGAGGAAAAAGCGTTGGTTCTCTACGAACACAGGGACAAGAGGCGCTGCACCATCACCACAATCCCTATTTTGGAAACCATCTGGGATGCAGGTGTGAAGATTCTTGCTACACCACTCTCCACCCCAGCGTCAGTAGCTAGACCGAAGAATAAATACAAGGCCCCAGACTCTGCCCCTTTATGCCTCAGAGGCCATCCAAAACCGGACTTTGTCATCCCCGTAGCAGCAAGAAAAAGGCTGCAGAACCCGGCTTCACCCCTCACCGCTCCACCAGATAAAGAGAGACATAAGCTAGAGGCCATTGGCCACAAGGTCTCAACAGCGGCATCGCTTACAGTCAGAGCAAGCAACGCCATGGCCATGATGGCTAGATTTGACAGAGAGCTATGGCTCTGTATGTCTAAACTGGCAAAGCATCTCCCGGAAGAATTCCAGCCAGAAGCCAGGTCCATCATTGCTGATGGCGAGGCACTTTCGGACCACATGATAGACACTTTGGTGGACACCGCTAAATGTGGTTTCAGGCAGATGGCACACGGAACAGTACTTAGGCGCCAGGCCTGGATGAAGGCCACCAGTTTTAGACCGAAGGAACAAGCTCAAATCTTGGACATGCCATTCGATGGTCAGGACCTATTCGGCAAAAAGAATAGGTCCTGATAAGAAATGTATGTATGTATGTATGTATTTATTTATTTATTTAGCAATTTATATAGCCCACCCAACCCAGAGACAGTTAGGCACTGTTCTTACAGAAGAGGACAGTAAATAATACAGTGGTTACATAGTTGCACATATGCATGACAGATAATATGATAATACGAGCTAGGCTATAACGTAATCTTAGAATGGAGTGTTGCTTATGTAGCTAGCTTACTGACTGATGAACATGACTTAGTTACGTAGTTCCTGTGTAAAGAGCCAGGCTTTCAGTTGTTTTCGGAAGGTCCAGAATGAATCTTCAGACCTTAGTTTGGCTGGTAGGGTGTTCGAGTGTCTAGCAGCTATTGCTGGGAAGCTACTGCCTCCGGCTTTCTGTAATTTGAATCTCGGTATGGATAGCAGATGCAGGTGTGCTGAGCATGTGGGCCTGTTGGATTGGGATCTAGAGACTGTGTCTGCAAGGTAAGTAGGAGCTGTCTTCTGTAGGTATTTATATGTCAGAGTGAGAGTTTTGAAGACGATGGCGATCATTTAAAGGGATTCAAGGCCGACACTGACACAGCTATAGCAGTTAGGCCGACGTTCCTTTTGTACCTTTCGAGGCAAGAGTGCCAAATACAAGTCTTATGGCAAATCCTACCAGGGTCCGGCGCCTTCCTCAAACCCCTACCAGTCGGGGTGCAGTTACCAACAGAGTTACAACAGGTACCAAAATCAGTGCGCCAAAAGAGGCTCGGGACAATGCAGGAGCCAGGCAATAAATAATTGACCCTTACCCAACGCTCCTCCCAAACCTAACCCCGGTAGGAGGGCGCATTTCAAGGCACCTCAACCATTGGAACAACTTAACGTCGGACAAACAGGTGCTTTAGGTGATAAAAGGGAGACACACCATAGAATTCATACAGAAACCACCACCCCACCCACTACCAAAGAAAAACGTAATGCAGTTGCAGCAGTTGAAGGTAGAAACCACCAAACTCCAACGAAAAGCCGCAATAGAGAGGGCAGCTCACCCTCAAAAGGTAAAGGGTTTCTACTCCGACTTCTTCCTAGTACGAAAGAAAGACAGCCTGTGGCACCCGATCCTTGACCTGCGGGCCTTCAGCAAATTTGTTTGCCGCCTAAAATTAAAAATGACTACCCTACAATTGGTTCTCCCTTGGCTCAGAAAAGATGATTTCCTCGCCACTCTAGACTTGGAGGACGTGTATTTTCACATTCCCATCCATCCAACACACAGAAAATAACCTCCGGTTCACTGTCAGCGACCAACACTTCCAGTTCAGGGTGCTGCCTTTCGGACTAAATTCTGCACCAAGAGTATTCACGAAATGCCTAGCCCCGGTAGCCGCCCATCTCAGGTGCTCAGGAATCCAGGTTTTCCCTTACCTGGACGATTGGTTAGTGAAAGGAACCTCTCTAAACACAACGTCGGCAGCAGTGGAAACAACATTGCTTCGCCAGGACCTAGGGTTCTCAAAAAAGAGGATAAGTCCTCACCAATGTTCCCTCTAAGCTGTGCTCATGTGCGCTTGCCCAGCTTCCTTCTGGGTGCCGCTCAGAAGACTTTTAGCAGCGCACACAGACAATTCTCACCTATTCAAAAAGATTGAATAAGGCACAAGCCACAGCAATTACCTCAAATGTTCTTTCTCTTAAAATAAGCAAATAGTTTTGATACTCAGCTAATTTGCATTACACTGCTATGCACTTAGAATCCCTAACAGCAAAATACAACACAAGAGGTTAAAAACTAATATGAAAAACTGGCTCCATGAACAGTGAAATCTAACCAAGATATGTCTGCACACATTAGCCAAAAATGTTCCCTGCCCACCCATGACTCCTAAATCTGACTCTACCAGACTTTTACCTTATGATTTTAACTTCTGCCCCAGAGTACATTACGTTTCTACCAGACAACTTTAACTCTTCCTCTCTTGGCTCTGCGAAAGGTTAGCTGACGTGTACCTACATCCACTTGTTTTTTGTTTGTTGTGACATGAATAACGTTCATGTGCCAGAATTTCTGTTACTCATTGTGCCTTACCAAAAGCGTCACCCACACTATATAATCGAACTACCAGCTCATATATTGGATATGACTGTAAGTAAGCAGGCTACTGGGATGTGTAACCAAATCCCATACTTCCTCTTCTTTATACATATGTCACGCAAGTGCTTTGAAGCGGCCCCCTTGAAAGTTAACGCACTATAAAACTCAAATAGTTACTTGTCCTCTAAAGATTATGAAAAGACAAATGTGATGCTCAGCGCCTCCTACTTTAGCATTACTAACATTACCCTATAAGTAGAGAGCCACATTGCAATATCATTTACTTAGCCTACAATGGATAATGGGTTTGGACTATGCCTGGGATTATTCGTCCGTAGTATCAGGGCACCAGATATCCAGACAGGAGAATGCTTTTCATACAATCTGCATTGTTTCCAAGTGTTCAGAGTTCCCTTGGGCATAGACATTCACAAGTTATATGGTAACTCGCTTCTCTACAAAAACTGTTTCACTGAGCACTTGTGTAATCCTACACAATGATATAAGGGTCGGTGGGATATATTGCAAACAATCTTTTATGCACTGCAAAAGAATTGTGTACATGCAGAGTCACGACATTCTTAAAATGCACATCAAATGTTGAGGCATTTAAATATGCCTTGATTTGTGGGTCTGCAAATACCCCATTGAGTGTTCACTGCTACAATCCCTCACTTTTTACAGTGCTCTATCAACTAATATTGGAGGCAAGCACAGGGTCCGGGGAAGTGTATGGGTTGAAGCATCACTCCTTGCGTGTGATGAACAAAGCAGCACATTTAAAAAACCAAGGCAGACATTTTGGCAGTACACTGAAGGAAATATGTTGCGTGTCTGCTAAAGGATAGGAAATTCTAGCACCCATTTAGACAACAGCACCTTCATTTTCTTTCTATGCTCAGCTGCTGAGGGATTTTCAATATAACCATGTGTTCTGTGTGTATGGTCTCTAGCATCCCCCTGCATCTTATTTAACTGATAACAAAGAATTACAGAAGAGTGATCCATAGTTACAGAAGAAGGCACTCACTCAGTTGTATCTCTGATCGATTGATTCCATTAACTTAAAAAGGTATATATGTGTGATCTTCTTCAACAGGGCTCCATAATAAACCTCAGTAAAGCTCTTGTTTAATTTTATCTAGGCTGTGGTGCGGAAGAGTGGGCAAAACCATACACTTTATTATGTGCCCTGTCATTTCACTCCCTATGTCAGGAATATAAGCAGGACTCTAAACAGATTTTGCTCCCTACGTGGAGTTGTGATTTGTGAGGGAGTCAAAAGTAATAAGCTTTGCCAATAGGGATACTTTATGCTTATTAAAAGATGTGCTTTCCCCATAAAATTCCTTTTAGGATCGTGCATTAATAGTATTATTTCCTTCCTATGCCGCGGCTCTATTGGTCACTAATTCAAAAAAATATCAGTGGAGCTTTGTGGGTTGAAGCAATGATAGGTTCATTTCTTGTTTTTGTTAGGCACATTTTCCTTTGAGGGAGTAAACATGCATGGTGCATATGTCTCTTAGCTCTAAGGCTGGTGTTATCACTACCCACAGGAGAACGTAAAGTGTATAGTAAGCAGAGGCACAGGAATCTTGGATCATCATATTCTAAGGTGCAGTTATTATGATGCAATTATCATCCCATAAGCATGTTCTCCTGCCCCTTGAATTACTTAAAGTGGCACTTGAACTCCAGTCAACATGTTTTTGACACATTGCCTTTAATTGCCATTAATCCATCAGTAAATGTATTCAGTCTGAGTTTCCTGACAACCACATCACTTATGACAAGAGATATTTGAAGGCCACAAATGCCAGGGATGTCGTTTGCAGCAATGGCTGACAAGCCAGCCTATTCAAGGAGTGGAACCCACCTACCCTAACCCACCACCAAGAGCCAACCTACTTAATGGTCAGTGATCAATAACACACCAGCCTTGATAAAGACCCCTTGGGTCGAAACACGTGTCGGCTGACCACGAGATTATCGCATCAAAAATAAAATTCAATTTTTTTGAAAAATCAGAATACAAAGAAAAATGTCTTTTAGAATCAATATTGTTTGCGCGAGATATCTGGGAACACAACTAAGATATTTGTGTTTTGTAATAAAATTGAGTGATTTTCCAGTTACATAAAACATACAGGGACTCATTACGACTTGGGGCGGTATCCCGGCATAAAGCCACCAGAATACCGTCCAAATGAATTACTGTTACCGTGACTTTGTCCGGAGAAATTTCTGCGGGATTACAACTGGTGGTGTCAGTGTAATTCCCCATCCATATTGGCTTTTTTGGCAGAATTACCGCAGCAGGAATTCTGACGACTTCGGCATTGAGTTGGAGGATTTATCTCCAGGATTTTCCTGGAGGCGAATCTTCCACTCCAGTCCTGAAGTTGTAATTTGGCATAGTGGTACAGTTGGCGGTAACTCCATTGCAACTTTACCACTTACAGCCAAACTCGTAATGAGGCCGACATTTCTTCTGCTCAGAAGTACGTTTGAAAGGTGCTGTGGCAGATATTGTGGTATTGGGATATTGTGGCAGACTGGTTGATGAGTTTTCTGTTTAATCACATATGACATATATTTTATTTTAGACTGTATTTGGAAAAAGTGTTGTAAGATTTTTAAAGAATTGCAGTGGCTGGTAAGAGGACATTCCTTTCCAAAATCTTCTGTGATGGTAGCTCACAAAGTGGCTTATCTCATTAGTATCTTGCGCACATGAAAAATAATGTGTGCACAACAGCCAACCGGTTCCGCACATAGAGAAAAATAATTAGAGGGAACATCGGTCCTCGCCTATCCCTGCACAAACAACAATTGGGCAGACCTTGACACCCGAGTACCCAGAGTACGCCCCTCAGCAGACAGGGTGACTGCAATGCTAAATCTCATTGCATGGTTTGTAAACAGGACAAACTCTGTCAGGCAATACAAATCCCTTTTGGGCATGATGCCATCCTGTATCTTCTCATACCAAACTGCAGACTAAGGATGCAACCGCACAGCACAGCGGGTCATGGGAAGACATTGTTCACCTCACCCCAAGTTTTCACAAGGCTCTCTGATGGTTGCCCTGCTGCCCCAATTTTCTACGTGGTCTCCCTTTTCAACCCCCTACGTCCACCCTGCTAGTGAGGATGGACGCATCACGGGACAAGATGGGGAGCTCATCTGGACAACTTCCTGGCCAGCGGGATATGGTCACCAACTAAATCTCCCCTACACATAAACGTGATGGAACTCGCATGCCATTCAGTGGGCCCTTTTAAATCCCCCTTGTCCTCCCTGCTACTGAGGACGGATTAATCACTCTCTGGTTAGGGAGCTCATCTAGGTAACCTCCAGACCAGCAGCAGAATCTTGCCTACACATAAACGTGCTGGAACCATTTGTGGGGATCTAAAGTCCTTACTTTCAGTTTTGACAAGTCAGATTGTGACCGTGCAGACAGACAACACCACTTTGATGCACTACACGAACAAACAAGGGGTCAACAAATCCAACATTCTCTCACAGGAAGCACAACTGCTCTGGAATTGGGCACTTCATCACAAAATTCACATGAGAGCAGAGCACCTTCCCGGCAGGGACAACATCTTAGCAGACAAGCTCAGCCACGCACTTTCTACAATCACACGAGTGGGAGATCAATGACGAAGATCTCGACAGAGTTGTCCGCATATGGGGGAAACCCAACATAGATCTGTTCGCAACTCAACACAACAACAAATGCGATCAGTTCGCTTACAGGTACCCGGAAAGACATTCACAGAAAGAAGCATTCTCCGTGCCATGGAAGGAAACATTATTTTACGGGTTTCTACCGACACCTTCGGTTCGCGGGTGATATCAGATGATATATGATATGATATTTTATTCATAGCACTCCTAAACGCAAGTGTTTCAAGGCACGATGAGGCAAGTGAGGGGAACAAGGGAGGACAAGACTAGTGATATTGAGATCTTAAGTGCGGGGGAGCAGTAAGGGTAAATGTGCCAGGGGAAGGTGAGGAGAAGAAGTGCGAGACATAGGATAAAGACATAGAAAAGAGTGTGGCCAACAGGTGGCAGTGCAGGGGTAAGTGCGGACAACAAGTATTAGATAAGTGCAAGTAGGGGGACTGCAGGGATGCAGTAGGGATGCAGATACAACCTCAAGTGCAGGGTTGCCAGGAGGCAGTGCAGGTGTGCAACTGGGCGGGCAGGCACCTGGGTCCATGGTTCAGAGGGTAGCCAGGTAACCAGTGCATTATCAGACAGGAGATCAGCAGGGAAGTTTACAATAGAAGGCAGAAGCAAAGAGAAAAGTCTTGAGCTGCTTCCGGAACCAGAGATGATTCTGCTCAAGTTTCAGAGAGGCAGGGAGGCTGTTCCTGTGCCGGCCGAGAGATCTGCCCTATCTTGTTGCTTAGAAAAGCGACTGACGCTCAGGGAGTTGGAGGTGGAAGAGCGAAGAGCTCGGGGAAGCAAGATACTTCTGAAGAGAAAGCTGGAGGTATTTTGGTCCCAGGCCCCAGAAGGCATGGTGGACAATGCAAATGGTCTTGAATTTGATTCTTGCAGACAGTGGGAGCCAATGGAGGGATTTCAGTGCTGGAGAGATACGATCCTTGGGCTTGTCTTGCAGTCCTGTTCTGGATGAGTTGCGGAGGACTGAGAGTAGAGGAGAGTAGATTTAAAAATGAGGTTGTTACAGTAGTCAAGCCTAGAGAGAACCAGAGCTCTGGAGACAGTGAGCTTCTGGGGGAAGGAGAGGAAAGGAAGAATATCTCTGAGGAGGTGCAGTTGGTAGTTTGACTTCTTAGAGACGTCAGAAATGTGAGGGGAGAAGGAGAGTGTGGAGTTGAAGATAACCCTGAGGTTCTTCGCCTCACAGGTTGGAGCAGGAAGAGGGCCAAGGGAGGCCAGCCAGGTGTGCTGATGAGGATCTCTGTCTTACTGGCATTCAGGCAGAGATCATTGGCGGCGCGTGGATTGCAGGATTGCTGCGCACAATGATTGAGCAACCCTGCACCATGATTCTAATAGCCCCGATGTGGGCACGGCAGACCTGGTACCCAACGCTCCTTTAACTAGCTATCAGGAAGCCTTCATATCTCCGACCCCACTCGCATCTCTTATCTCAGCAGAAGGGCGAGCTACTTCACCACGACCAGCCAGTCTATCCCCCAGGGGTTGGCTCCTTAGCAGAGAAAGTTTCACAACCTCACGCTAGATCTTGTGTGCTGGGACATACCACGGGCGGCAAGAGCCCTGTCAACAAGGCACATATATTCCAAAAAATTAAAGTGTTTCAGAGTATGGTTTCTACAGACCAACACAGATCCCCTATTGGCATCTGCGGAACAAATATTACCTTATCTCTTATACTTAGCTAAAGATGGTCTAGCAATAACTTCCATTAAAGTCCACCTCTCGGCTGTGGCCTCTTAAATAACAAAGCCTCACCAGCGGTTAGGACTTTTCTCAAAGGACTCACACATCGTTTTCCCAAACAAAGGAAAATCGCCACACCATGGAGCCTTAACAGGGCATTAGCCGCATTAATGAGAGTACCATACGAGCCCATACACAGGTGTGATTTAAAATCTTTGTCATGGAAGACAGCTTTCCTTGTAGCCATCACATCAGCCAGACGCATCGGGGAGTTGCAGGCTTTATCTGCTGAACCTACTTTTATCTATTTTCACAGAGATAAGGTTGTTTTACGGCCTCACCCTAAATGTATTCCTAAGATCGTGTCGGAAGCCATTCTGGCAGAACGGATCGTTCTACCTACATTCTTCGGCAACCACAAGACCACCGCTGAATGCACACTACATTCACTGGACATGGCATTCACTGGACATGGCAAGAACACTTAAATACTACTTAGAACTTACCAACGAGTTTAGAAACTCATCGCGTTTGCGGGACGGACCAAAGGCAAATGCATATCCAAGCAAATTCTGGCACGTTGAGTATCCAGCTGCTTCACGCACTGTCATGAACTCAGAAACAACCCATTGCCAGCCACGCCCACAGCGCCCGCAACCAGAGCGAGGGCGACTTCAACAGCCTTTCAAGAGGGAGTGTCCTTAAAGGACATCCGCAGGGCACCCACATGGAGCACTCCACACTTTTGCCCGGCACTACTGCTTGGAAGAGGACAGCAAGAATGAATCTGCGGTGGGACAAACAGCACTCCAGCATTTGTTTGCTTAAGGTAGGAGCAGCCTGTGGTTCCTTGTTGTTGATTATTGATTGACTGTCCCCTCCCATAACATGTTACTGGTAGCCTCATTTTGGCATACTATAAGTATTATTACATGATATACGTATAAATATAGATACAGGACACGCACCTCCGGTGCTCCTTTACAGCTATCAAGCATGTTATGAGGTCTATGACTGCTAGGCATTCTATTCAAGCATGTGAATCAATGAAAGATACAATGCTGTAGAAGTCTTAGTTACTTACCTGTAACTGTGTTTCTCCAGCATTGGTATCTTTCATAGATTCACACGCCCCTGCCCTCCTCCACCAGTCAGTCATCGGTTACTAGCCTCCACGGTTCAAAATCAAATCTGAAGATGGCTGACTGGGGTGGAGCCTAAGCCCTGCCACCTCGTTGGTTAGGGCCTAAAAGGACCAAAAGGAGGTGGGGGGACTCCACAAGTGCCCCTATAGAGCCCTGTGGGTGTAGCTTTCTTTCCTTTTCTTTCCCGAGGGAAAGGTTTAATATATTAATTGATATTATTTCATTTACCGAGGATTCCCAGTCTGACGATGGGGAATATTCAAGGATGTGGATCTATGAAAGATATCAATGCTGGAGAAATATTTACAGGTAAGTAACTAAGACATATCAACTATTGGATTAGTACTGTCATCTGTCCGTCAGCTGGCCAGGTCTTGGACAGAGGCATTCCACCTCGTGAAGGGCCTTTTCTGATGCTCAGTGAGACAGAAACCTCTGCCAGTGAATACCAACAGTGGTATGGTGGGCTTTCCCCCACCCCTAACTAAGAGGACAGGGAACCTCTGGAATTTAGGGATAAAAACTCCTATTTCAGGGACTTTGTTGTAGGACTTATCACATAGCCAAGTGGGAAGCCAAAATAGTCCAGACGCGACATTTTGTATATTTGGCTCACACCAAAAATAACTATAATCTGCACAGCCATACAACACAGGTTCACTGACTGGTTAGCGCTCAACCTCCTTACTTCGTGATAGGTTTCAAGGAGTTCCCAAACCTTTTGTCCCACAGTCTTAATCTCGGGTTTGTGGGTTTCCCACAATCTTTCTTCTACTTATTTGTCATGTGCAGGCTGTCAGTGGCCTCTGAACCATAATGCTTTTCCCCATTGTTTTTTGAAATTCTTGAACGCACATTGTGGTCCCTTCCACGTGTCTGTGGTGTTATGGCAGCTTCTCTGTACAGTATACCTGGAACTCAATGCTTAACCTACTGCCTCCTCCTGGAGGTCTCTGGATGAGGTATGTTAACCTTCCATGCTATAGATACTGATCTCCCCACCTCTTTGCTCTAGCTACGCCTCCTCTGACCTCTGGCTCAACCTTGTTCCTCCTCCCGCCAATAACACCTGCCTAGGGCCAACTGGCCCTGCTGATTCTTCCTATCTTGGGGCTTTTGCTCTGCCTCCTGTGGCGTTCCATTCCATCCTCCTGACTTTCTCCCACCACCTTCTGCTGTACTCGCCTAACTGTATCACTACGTCCCCAAACACCTCCTTCTGTTCTTCCACCTACTACTTGCTATCACCAAACTTCTTTCTCCTCACTTCTTCCAACCACCTCTTGATGTTCCTCCACCCCCTCCCTGTTCTCACCAACCTCCATTTCACTTCCTTCAACCATCTCATTCTTCCCATCTGGACTCGAAGCTCCTCTCCAAACTCTCCTCTTCAACCCTTGTAATGCTTGCCAACCTATTCCAACCGTCTTCTCCAAACTCCTATACCACATTGGCTGTTTGGTTGATATCAGGCTGTAATACCCCACCTAGCCTTGGCTGCTGGTGAGAATTTGTATCCGTCTCGTGGGAGGGGTTAGGGTATGTGATTAGCTGCAATCCAGGGAGGCCTCTATTTGTGTCCTTGTGGTTGTGGGTTAGCCTAACTCTTTATAAGAGTTGTGCTGTTTTCACAAATAAACAGCGCCACACAAAATTAAGTAGTTTCAATTTTGAATTGATCTTGTTCCATAAGCCGACGAACAGAGACGAATAGTTGAACTTTTGAGTTGGGATTCTAACCCAGAGAATGCAAGAAACGGAAAACAGTTTGCCAATACAGAATACTATAAGAATGGAACTTATGCTTACATAAAATATGCCCTATTTTGAAAGAGGCTCAAGAAGAGCCGACACACGTGTCATACAAAAGGGCTCTCCTTCAGGAGACTTGTGATATATTTATTGAACAAGATAAATTCAAAATTGAAATTACTTAATTTTGTGTGGCGCTGTTTATGTGTGAAAACAACACAACTCTATTCAGCCACGGAGGATGGGTAGTGGTTCTTCCGATCTTTTCTTTCACACACAACACTGGAACATTGTGGATTTAACAAGTCGCGAGGCCAAAGACGTCAACTCCCACAATCAGCCCCTTTAAGTAACTCTTTATAAGGGTCGTTTTACACCTTCAATGACATTTGCCAGGATAGAGTTAGCATGAGAATTTGGTTTGTGTTTTAATTACATGTTTCCTGGTCGGTTTCCGCAGACTTGTGGATTCTAAGTCCCACATCGGAAGTAGCCGCTAGCTGCATCCGCAGCAATGTCAGAGTCCCAGGGCAATCCGCAGAGGAAATGTGCATCTACCTATGTGGTCAATAGACTTTGGGAGCCCAGTGCAGCGGGAAAATGAGGGCTGCATCCACAGCCATAGTAATCGTAAATTACATTGAATGGGACCCACAAGAGACTCTAGGGGGCGGGAATGGAATGTATTGTTTTCAGAATGGGATGTATGGCAACTGGAAGCAGCTATTGTGGTGCTGGCACCACAATTGTGGAACAGCCTCCCTGAATCTCTGAGGTCAGAAGTCAGTCACCTGGCAGTTAGGAAACGGCTGAAGACACACCTTTTTAGATAAAGAACCGGTCTGTAAGCCTGTTCAGGGTCGTTCTAGTCTTGGTATATGACATTCTTTTGTCTATTTTAGTAGCTTTTGTGTTGTATTGTTTAAGCGCCCTGATGCCCTTGTGCTACCGGCGCTATACAAGCATTAATACATACATACATACATACTAAAGAGACTCTGACTTAGACTTGGTCTAGGGGCAGTGCAAAGTCCAGGATCAATTACTTTTATGTTTCTGCGTCTAGAAGAACCAAATGTGGGAGTGTTGAGATCTCAAACCCAGGGCTGGGCAACCCCATGATCCTGCAATTTAAACTGCATAATAAATCTCCAGTCCTAGAGAATGGGCCCTGCAATTGCATTTGTAGGCGTTGAACGTTCCGGGCTCACGCTTAGATGGAACAACAGTTCTTGTAATTCATTTATGAATTTGTTGAGGAAGCATCTCCAAAGAGCAAATGTACTGAATCCCAATAACATAAATGGTAAGGACAATGCAAACAATATCACCGAAATGGTTGTTAATTCTCTCAAAACATGCGTCGCCCAGGCTAATTTTAAAAACATTAGACCCCAGAGACATGCTTATGATCTATTAGTAGCAGTACAGTAGTTCCACAAGTACGCGCTGTACATAAAATGTAATGATGGAAGCAATTCCTTGGGCTTGATCATCGTGGAGAATCTGAGTTTTCCAGAAATGTTTTTTGGTTACGTCTCATGTGGGGTAAAAATGAAGCACTAATTAAAACCCTCACTTGCATTTTAGCTATAATTAATGTACAACTGCAATAAGTTAATTTGTCAAATCAACTTTTAAGAAGTGAATTATGGATATTGTTAATATAAAAACTGAATTTGACTTGTTTGTATTTATGAAACCTTTTCGTATTTTATGTGATTCTATTGTATCAACTATGTAAGATGTCTTTTTTGTAAAGGTTTTGACTAAACCAAATATAAATAAAACAGCAACAAATAAAAAATAAGGATGACTTTAGCTACAGCCCGGCACAGTGAGGGGAGTGCAGGTCGATGCAGTCGAACGCTGCTAACTTTCTGCGTATGCTTTCAACGGTCAGGGTGTTTTACCATGGCAGCACACGCAGGGCTGGAGTGGTTCCATGACTGTCCTGTGCCAAAAGATAGGGACCAAATGGCGGATGGTGAGGGTGTTCTCCAGATACTGCCCTTAGGCTAATCATTTTCAAGCTTGGGTAGGTACCCGGCATCCTTGATCACCCCTCTTGAAATCTCCAGAATCAAGCAGAGGACCCCTAACCAAACCAACCTTCTCTCTCTCAGCCTTTATCTCCCTTCTACTCAGAACATGATCCTGTCAGAACAACACTGTCAAAATACTGCATTTCAGTTTGTCATTTAACCTGTATGTCAGCATACACCCTCCTGGGCCACCTGAAGTTAGTGTGTATTAAGAATGCCACTCTGCAGTTAAGTCATCTGGCCAATGAGGCTGACTACAGGGAGTGATGTCATTGAACGGCAGGAGAAAGGACAGAATTAACCCTGAGTATGGTTCCTTGTCATGTCAACAACGGTAATTACTTCAAAGTAATTACTTGGAAAGTATACTACTACTTCATTGTTTTTTTTTTAAATTTAGGGGTTCCCTTCACTGCTTCCCAAGGCCCGCCCCCCCCGCTCCCCACTCCCCTATTAACCGCCTTCATCAACAGTCCGTATACGTTAGAAACTCCAGGGTGAACACCACTGAAATGTCACACACTTATGTGTCCCCAGCTATAATTTAAACAATCAAAGTCGTTTTAAACAGGGGACTAGATATTTTAGCACTGTAAAGCTATTTCTGCAGTCTTGACCTGTTTGTATTAAAATGACAATCTACGATACTGCATATATGTTTTGATATTTTACGTTGAAATATGAGTTTTCATCTTTTCTTAATGTTTTTTTCAGAATTGGAATCGGGTCGAAAACTGTCGAAAGTCAAAATTGAAGGTATGTTGAAACTGTTTTCAAGAATGTAAGTGCTTTGTTCCCCACAGCTTCCTAGAGGAAGGGAGCACTCTTTTGGAAACATCAAGAATTTGACTTCACTTTGATATGCAAGTAGTCTTCCAGCATATCAGCAAAATATGAAAGTGTTCATTGGGAGTGAAAATTGTGATTGAAGCCTGCAGACCACAGGGCTTAAGCGCGACGCATAAAATAGGCCAACGCCCAGTGCATTGTGCTGCAGCTAGGTGGGTTGCAGACCGCAGTTGGCAATGGAGGAAGGCTAGGAAAGATGTGTGGAAGGAGTCAGCGAAGAGGGGCAGACATCCCTTTACCGTCTAAGCCAGACATCCCCTTGCTGTTTGTTGGTGCAGAAAACTCAGTGCTTCCACTAAAAGAGGTTCGCTGCACAGATCTGAGAAACTCGTATAAGTAGCTGGTGCACCCTCATTCGTCACTCGCTAAGGCTTATTCTCATTTTCACGCTGTCTGATGGTATGATATTATATGATAGGTTATTTATAACGCGCTTAATACGCAGAGGTTTCTAAGCGCAGGCCGGGGATCGAACCTGTGTTGCTCCTTGTCGTCTTGCTTCCAAGGCGAGCGCGTTGCCACTGAGCCATCCTCCTGAGACAGTTTATAGCAGTTGATATGCTCGTTCCCTAGCCTACGCTTGACAGATGTGGTTCATCCACATGTCGCATCCAACTGATGTTTTGTGAAGAACGGCGGTCATCGGTCGACGCACCCAAGATTAAAGCTGTTGGGTTGATCTTTTTCAATTTTAGGTTTGGTTAGGCCAGTGCCATGCAACATTTTCTATTGTGTGAAACATTCCTTGTTGCTACTATCCAACATGTATTATTAGCCAACTCAGTTGTGCTCATTTTACGAACCTCTATGTCTTTTTTTCTGGTGCTAGGCAGGTGGGACTCCAGACATTGTTAACCCGTTAAAAGATATTTGCAATAATGCTGAACTGCTCAATCATCGACAGAAGGGCAAACTCCCATGCCTTTCAGAAGGCAGACTATTGCATGGGGACTTCATGGGGTTATGTGTGCCAGCAGAGAACTTTGAGGACCCCATCACATTGTTAAAATAAGAGTATGGTTTAACCCATACTTATCGGAGTGATTAAATAGGGATTAAGGGAAAGTCACTTTCCTTCAAACCATTGATTAGATTTGATTTTGGAATCTGTAACACTTGACAGTGCAGGTGCATCTTGATGGAAGTGTCCAGTCTTTCATAGTCTGGAGAAATTCCTCAGACACAATTCCCTAATTGAAACCACCATTTACTCCGCGTTTTCAGCAGTAATGAATATGACCTGCCAGGTGTATCAATGAACTCTTATGTACGTGTTGGGAAGTCTAATTACTGGAAGAGCATCATGGCTGCATTCCTGTTGGGATAACTGCATTGACTGCCAGGGATATCCCTTTCACCCAGGCTGGTGAATGTCTCTGTCTCTTGAGCGGTTCCAGGCATTTCTACCGGGCCGCGAGAGGCAGATGTGAGCAGGGTCTGGATGTCTCGCGCTGCCCGCATGGACTTCACTGGGCACACTGTTCTCAGCCTGATCCCTAATTCTGTGCCAGTCCACTGGGGCCCTAATTAAAGGGAGTTGTTTTCATACCATTCATATGAAGTCGACAGATTGTTCTTTGGATGAAGACCCATTGTCGTCAGAAATAGGTGCCACCAAAGTAAAGCAAAGAATGTACTCACCCAGCACATGATCCATTGTACTTAAAATGTCTTCAAGGTGGGCCCTAATGCACCTTGATACAAATTCCTAAATATGTCACATAGGCATATATTTGTCAGACGTTGCTCGGTGCAGCAGTTTGTGGCCCACTAACTGGGCTCTTCAAGGATGCGGCCTGGAGCATAAGAGCCTGCAGGAGTTATGGTCTGTCTGAGTTGAGTCTTGGATTCGGATAGACTTGTACAGCTCTTTCTAAAGTGAGGTCCGTAAATTGTCGATCTCTGGACGACCACAGACAAGAAAACATGGCAGTTTTTTTTCTTTTTTTTAACAAGCTTTATTTTATTATTTTTCAACAGCCACCAAAACACGAAAACATGTACTGAGCAACGTAAGTCCCAAGTTGTTCGATGACAGCTTTTCTCCCCCCCCATTATTTCTCCCTCCTTCTCCCCCCCCACCTCCCAACTCCCACAACATAACCCTGATGGTATATCTAAGTGTCCAATCAAGATTACTCTTGAGGATTGCCCAACATTGTCTTTCTGGATTACGGGATAAGCTCAGAGCCTGAAAGTTCAGCGGGTCCCTTTTTAGTACCCAAGGGCCCTCCCCCACAGGGTCACAGCACCGAGACATTCTTGAAGATGGCTGGCTTGTGTAATTGGATGTCCCTTTCGGCTGTGAATTTGAGATTTGCCCTTGTGGCCACACACTCCCATTCATTCACTACCATAATCTGTTTGTCCGGTGACCTCAAAGACCTGTGTCTTAAACACTTACGAAAACATGGTTCAAAGGCATGTTACTTATTACCTGCCATAGATCCATAGATTTAAACTTAATCTATTAAACACTGCGCTTGACCTGTTTAGACAATTCAGGATATACTGACTAAGGGGTAGAGCTCATTGGGTCATTGTATGGCCTGGGGTGTCCATCAGACAACTACAAAGAGGATTCTAAATATATTGTTGCAACGACTATGTCACAAGAGGCACATATCATCATGGGCATACATTTCATTGTGGGGGGTTTAGTGATCAGATGTGCAAACATCATTAAATCTCTGCTAATCCATCTTGACACCATGAAGGGTAGAGAGGAATCGAAACCCCTTTGTTGTATGGTTCCTTATTGCACAAAGAAACAGGGCCTTCAAAACACAATTTTACATGCAGGCTTTTACACGTGGCTTACTATGTTGTATTCAGTTCATACTATTTTAAAGTATACTATATTTTCTGTCTGGCTAAACACTCTCATCATATCAAAAGAAAACAAAGAACTCATCAAGAAATAAAAACGTGTGCTTTAATCAATGTTCATCTTTCATTAAAAGCAGTTCATGGCTCGGGGTTTGCGTGTGCAGCCTTAGCAGGGATTCTGGCTTGTCGAGAGTGATTAGCTGCTGTATTATGTTTACACAATATCGTACATGTATTTACATTTGAACTCATGAAAATGAGGTAGTTTAGTGCTGGCGTGTACAATATTGTACTGGTTATGCATTATGTTGTTGCAATCTATTTCTATGAGCATCTATCTACCATATGTTAATATACATCACACGTTCATTATTAAGCTTAACATAAGAACTTCTAGTTACACATATATGTCATATTGTTCACTAGCATACACATTGCCCCATCATTAGGTTTATATGATCTTGCATGCAAAAGGCACGTTGGCTCTGTCCACATTAGAGCGCAAATGATCAAACGGACTCAGGGGTCCTTTCTAACTGTTGACTCTGTTCTGAGGGGTATGGGGACTATGTTCTTTATGGCCTGGGTCTGTGGGGCAGGTTTATAGAGACAGATAGCTTTTGCTCTGGCCCCTGCTCAGGGCTGTATCTGGATCAATGAAGTGAGACGGAAGACAGAAGATACAGTGTGAGTTTTGTTGCATTCTCGCAGCCAGTCTTCTCATGGGAACCGAACAACTGCAGGGACGGCAAAGGGGAGGAGGTGGGGGGGAGGAACTTGCTCGCTGTGCGCGCCGGGCTGGGAGAGCTGCAGGCCTGCGTTGAAACTTCATGGCTGTTTTGTCTTTACAAAATGGAGTTGTTAACTTACAAAATGGAGTTGTTAACTTACAAAATGGAGTCTTATTCACCTCTGGTCTTACACTGTTATAAGGGGTTTTACAAGGGTGGTCACAGTTCCTAGGGGTGTTCCCGCACGAGTGCTCCGGGGCCGGGGCCCTGAACCCAAAGTAGCCGTGACTGGGCCTACCCAGGAAGTGTAGGAATAGGGAAGGGGGGGGGGTTCAAAATGCCCCCTCCTTCCACTCACTCTTCTAGGTTAGTGTATGTGTTTTCAAAACGTATTTATGTTTCATTAAAGGGAAACATGCAGCTTTGAGCAGATATTGCAACAGTCCCCTCTTCACTGTAAACGTTTACTCATTATGTTGCATGTTTAAAAAACTGTTTCTGAACCTTTTTTAGAAGCCTTTTAGAAACGAGATAAATTTCCCCAGGGCCAACGTGTTGTGTTTTCCCCTCCCTCGGACTCGAAGTGGGTGATTTATTTTGCTTCAAATTTGATACTTGTTTTATAAAGAAGAGGCTGATTCTGTTTTTGGATGGACTGAGGGAGGGCTAAGAGGAGCAGGTAAATCCTGTTTAAAATGTAATTTAAAAAAAGACTGGATGTATCTTGGTTGACATGAACCATCAGGCAGGACACAGGAACCACTCAAGAGTTGTTATGTATAAAAGGTAAGCTTGCTTTATCTGTTCCAGTTACAGGGGGAAGGTAAGTAAGGCGAGCAAGAATACAGCTTCTACTCCCTCTGGCTAGCTTTCTATTTCTATAACCGTCATCCCTGGACCCTGGGTGCCACCTAGGTTCCAGACCCCTCACCACATTCCAAGCTCCACTCCACTTACACACAAACACAAAACATATCCAGCCAGATGCTAGGCCACTACAAGAATGCTATTCGATAGTGGGGCAGAAGTAGAGAGAGAAAACAGGTATGAAAAAGCTGCTGTTTAGCATAATCCCTCGTTTTCAGTTTATTTTCAAATTTATGGTAATGTGAGGTTAGGGTAGATGGAATTTAAGCATTAGTGTTAACGACATGTCACAAAATATTTTTGCTGGATCAAAGGTGAGATTTTTCAGTCTAAATGAAAGTATGGAAATGTAATACTCCTGAATGTCAGAACTGAAGACAACCGGGTTTATTTTAGGTCTGTACATAACCCATTTACCATAATATGTTTTGCAGCTTTAGATCGGAACTAAACGTGTGTCACAAATTCCTAAAACAGATGCAGAGAATTCTTTGTTTGTTCATAAGTAAATAATCAAATTTAGGATGAATTTTTAATTAACACAGTATTTCTTGTATTCCCTATGTCTCTTAATATAGATTACAACAGGCTATATACGCAACGCCTGAAAACCAGGTACCGTCTGATGGAAGACCGAAATAGTCGCTTTGGGGAATACGTTTATTTTAGGGACCGCTACGCACCTCTGCTCATGATAAAGAAGCATCGTGACATGAAGCAGCGAGAGAAAGAGTTAACATGGTACGGAGAGAAACATGTGACCATGATGGACCAACGGGCTGCATCTATCTATGAGAGTCTTGAAGAATTCTTTGACCCAGAGTCGGATGGGTATGTTCCTACAACCATTGTGATTCAGGGACCTGCTGGGATTGGTAAGACCATGCTTACACACAAGATCATGCTTGAGTGGGCCTGCGGCGAACTGTTCCAGGGGAGGTTTGATTTTGCTTTTTACATCAACTGCCGCGATCTCAACCAGCTCTCTCAAAATCCATCCCTGGAAGATCTCCTTCTGCATGGACTCCCTGGATTTGATTTGCCAGTCCTCGAGATACTTGCCTGCACAGACAGAGTGCTCTTTGTGGTCGATGGCGCAGACGAGTTGGATTTTTTCGCAGATCGTCCACTATATGCTCCTTTACAGGAGATGACCATGGGGCAAGTACTGGTAGACTTGATAGAGAAACGGTTTTGCACGGGGTCAACCGTAATATTTACAACTAGGCCGATGGCTTTAAACAAACTCAATGACACTTTGTGTAATCCCCGTTATGCAGAAATACTTGGATTTTCTGGAGCCAGCCGAAAGCAATATTTTGAGAATTACTTCCAAAACACAGACGAAGCAACAAAGGCCTTCAACATTGTACAAGAAAATGAAGTTCTTTTCACCATGTGCTTTGTACCTCTTGTGTGTTGGTCTCTCTGCACATCCATAAAACAGCAAATGGAAAGGCGGGACAACCTCTTACTGGCTCCAAGAACAACAGCCGCTTCATACATGTCGTTTGTCTCGATTTTAGTAAGGGACCATGTTGGCACACCGCCCCTGGAAATGCTAAAGAAGATTTGTGCTTTAGCCAAAGACGGAGTACGTAATGGGAAAATATTCTTCGAAGCACGATCCCTCCCCATGTATGGGTTAGCTGTAAAAGAGAATCAGTCCATATTTCTAAACAATGACATCTTTGTAAGGTTCATCGAGTGTCATGAGTACTTTGACTTCACTCACGTGAGTGTGCAGGATTTTCTGACAGCACTGTTTTATGTACACACAGGAGAAGAAGGAAGAGAACCAACTGAGGAGCATCGAAAGGAGGTGACGAGTTTGCTGGAAGCATATAGTGAAAGTCAAGGTGGTAAATTTGCCTTAACTGTTAGGTTCATGTTTGGTATCTTCCAAAAAGACAGAGAGACCCAGCTGGTGAAGAACCTGAAGTGGAAGGTTTCTTATGACGTGAAGTCTGATCTTCTGAAGTGGATGTCTGAGGAACTCAAGCTGATCTCAGGCGAGATTAACACGTACCAAATGGGCCTCTTGCACTGCTTATATGATTTACATGATGAAGAGTTTGTGAAGCATGCGCTGGGCCATTTAAAGTGCCTCCATCTCGGTGCAGCTCTGGGAAGACCGGTGTCAGCCCTGGACTTCAGAATATTGTTGTTCTGTTTGAAGAACCTTCCTGAACTTGAAGAATTTAGGATATCATCCTACAAAATGCGTGCAGAAGATAGCATGGCCCTCCAGCCATCGCTGCTGAAATGTTCAACTCTGAAGTAAGCATTTATTTGAAAACAGACTTTTTAAAAGTAACTTATTTGTGTATTCTCTATTCAAGTATTTAATTGGAGCTTTTTAAACGCATGCAAGCAGGGGTTAAAATTTCAAGAGGTCAAAATGTCCATCTGCAAGCTACCAGCCAGTCATAAAATGTTACTCGCCACCTCAGTTCAACCCAGGAACACAGGACAGCACACCATTTCTTACTCACCAGCAGCCAGTTATCCTTCGCCAATGGCTAGTTGCAAGTGCACATTATGAGACCTGCATGCAGAGTCCTAAAAAAAGCGCCACAGGCAGACAATGGGATGGGTTAGGAAGGTACAAAAAGGGAGTGGGTTTCATTGAAAGTAGACTGCTAAGTTGCATTCAAGATACTCAGTATGAAGCAAGGCTTTCTAACAGCATTATTATTATTGATAAGCCATACTCTATCACATTAAATCACTTTTTTTTTTAAAGGATATAGGTTCTCCACCTGACATCCAGGAACAGGATGATGTGGATGTACAGAACTGCTGCAAATATATGGTCTAGTAATAAACAAAGTATTTTCTGAAATTCTGAATTATTCTTCTGTTTTTCCTTGACATCCTATTTCCCTCCAAGTAGTCCTTGGTCTTTACTCCTGTCTCCTGTGCCTTTACATCTGACCCCTGCAAGTCATTGACACAGTCTTCCATCTCCATTTGAATGTTCCTCTCCACACGTACAACATCGTCACACGACCATCTTTTACCATCTTCCAGTAACACAGCCTTCCCTGAGGAACCTATTACTTTTTGAGGGGCCTAAATTTCTACTCTCCTTTCATTGTTCTTCTGGGATCTTTTACACAAACCCAATCTCCATCTTTAATCTTGCTCTCTACTACTTTATTATTGGTGTCATAATATTCTTTGTATCTTGCTTGCTTTTCCTTTAGTCTTCTTACAACGTTACTAATATCAATATGTTTGTGAGTACTCAATTTAACCAAGCAGGTCTCAGTTGATTAGATGCAGATCTTCCCCTCATCATTGTAAATGGATCTTCTTCAGTCACTGAATGTGGAGTCATCCTGTAGGTGTTGAGATCTTCTTTTAAAGTGTCCTTCTACGGTAAGACACGGTAAGACATTTGCAATGGCTAATTGAATGATGCTTTTAACAAAGCCATTCATCCTCTCAACAAGTCCATTAGCCATGGGATGATATAATGATGTGGTTTTGAGTTCAATAGCTCTCTCCTTCATGAATGACTGTACCTCTGTTGACATAAATTGGACTCCGTTATCCGACACTATTCCCAATGGGTCTCCTGCCCTATTAAACACTTCTTCTAAAAATGTCTCTATCTTCCTTGCCCTAACTGAACCTTCAACAATACCCCACTCTACCCATTAATATGTTTAATCCAATAAAACAATGATGTACACTTTTTGCATATCCACGTTTTCATATGGTCCTGTAGAATCAATTGCAAGTTTAGACCACACTGCATCAGGAATATCCACTGGTTGCAAAGGTGTTCTTCTCACATTCTTTCCCTTGTCGCTGACAGCACATGCTGAACAATCTTTAACAGCTTCTTCCATCTCTTTCCACATAACTGGCCACCAATAGCTTTCTCTCACTATCCTTTTTGTGAGACCTCTTCCCACATGACCTTCATATGCCAAGTCTATTCTCTGTCTTAATTCTACAGGCGGACTAATATGAGTTCCCCTGTAAACACACATCAGTTGAAATCTCACCTCTTATTTGAGAGTACATCCTTGTGCTCTGATCAATCTCTTTCCACTCACTCTGAATGGCTTACCTGAGATGCTTCTGTTCAACATCCTCAACACTCTGCCACCATGTTTCACTTTCTAGGAGTTTACCTTACACTTACATTATATTGGATTATGTTCAGTATTCACCTTCGTATCCTTGGATATATCAAGTGTGGGCTCTTGGAGTTCAACACATGTACTAAAGGCTTGTGACCCATCTTCATTATGATTGGTAAACCCCATATAAGACTCTTGAAGTGTTCTAAAATCCACTTGACTCTCACTGCCTCTCTCTCAATTGCTGAGTAGTTCATTTCTGCACCTCTTCATATCCTAGAGGCAAAAGCAATGGGAACTGTTCCATCATCATGAATTTGTTCACAAACTCCCCCCTAAAGCCACCTTACTAGCATCAACTGAAATCACAATTCTAGCCTTGCAGTCAAACATACTCAACGTAGGAGCTCTGTTTATGTGTATTTTTATCTGCTCAAACTCGTTCTTGCATTCTCCAGACCATATGAATTTCACACACTTTTTCATAAACTCTCTCATGCATTTTGTTTTTTCCCTGTAATGGAATATGAATTTTGAATAATATTCTGTCATACCCAAAAAACTCAACAGCTGATCTTTGTTGGAAGGTTCTGGAATATTCATAATAGTGTTCACTAATTCCTTCCATGGCTTAATTCCCTCAGCATTTATTAAATGTCCCAAATATGTAACTTCCTGTCACGATCCCAGTCAGTGAGCACAGTTCCCATTCAGGCATTCGAGATAGGCAAGGAACATTACATCAGTCAGTGGGTCAAAGGTGGGTGTTAGCCTGCCATATATGGCATTTGCACCATTCACAGCATATGTTTCCATAGACTCGCATAGTGTTAACATTGGTTTTATACTCTAAACATTGCAGCTGCAAGATCCATTTGTACCTTGCAGCATGTTCTATTCATATTGCAGAGGGAGCTACTTAAGACCAGCCTCTGCTGTAACACACGATTCGCGTCTGCTCTGCTGACAGCGGGTAACGCTACCAGCGTTTCTCCTCAAAGAACCTGTCTAAGGAGAAAATATAAAGACATTAGCTTTACAGAAAAAGACAACAGAATACAACAGTTTATAGAAAAAACTTACCGAACAGAAGTTATCTCTGCAGCAGTATCTTCAGTCAGCAGTGGTCGCTCGTTACCGCAGCAGCTCCTGTCAGAAGTTTCTCTCACAGCCGCAGCATCTTCCAGCAACAGTTTTTGCTCGTAGTCGCAGCGTCTTCAGTCAGAAGTTTCATCCGCAGCCTCAGCATCTTCCGAAGGTATTTTACTCAGCTCTCTGAAAACCTGCAGACAAATCGAGGTATTTAACTAACGAACGAACTGAATAGAAAATAACAAAAGAAGTTTTAAAATAAGTTTAACATACCTGAAGTTCTTCAAGATTTCACCTCACAGTTGTTTCCGCGCTCTTCCTGAAGGTTACAGTTACTCATATAGACAAACTTAGGTTGTTTAACGTTTCCTTATCCTGAGTAACTTCGCAGTCATCCGCAGCCATAGGATTTTTCTGAATTCCAAGAACTTCCAAGAAATAGTCAATTAATTAGAAAGAAGGATCTCTCCAACGTAGGAATAATTTCAAGACATAAGACAATAAAGTATATTCTCCAAGATACTTAATCCAAAGACTAATTCTGGAAAAGTATAGACATTGTCAAGGCAAGAAACTATAGTGTACCTCAGCATTCCAAATTCCATTTGTATCTTCATCTCAACGTGCCCCTGTAGATAGCAGGATGGAAAGCTCCACAAAAAATAAACACAGGTGAGAAGGGAGGATTACAGAAGTATACATTAATGCAGTACCTTCTCAGTTAATAGATGTTATAGCAGTTCTATTGTTGTTATTATTGTTTATACAGAAAGGGAATCCAAAGAGTGCCCAAGTACAGGTCACAGACTGAGAAGGCATTACACTCCTGAGGAGTCCAGGTAAGCGTTACACTTCCTTCCTCTTGATTTTACATTTGTCTATTTTCAATGTGAGGCCTCTCTCCTGAATCACCTGTAGCACACCAGGTAAGCTGGCATTATGTGCATCCTCTGTCATAGCTGAAATGAGAATGTGGTCCCGGAAGCAATAGACACCTTTAAGACCACCAAAAAGGTGACTTGTGAGTCTTCGAAATACTGCCGCCGCTAAGGCCAAACCAAAAAGCATTCTTTTATATCTGAATGCCCCCAGGGGGGTGACAAAAGATGTCAGGTGCTTAGACTCTTCATCTAGCTTGACCTGGCGGTACGCCGAGGACAAATCGAGAGTGGTGAAATACTTTGCTGGGTCCTCTACTCTCTTCCAATGCTTTAATGTTAACATTCTATGATACGTTGACATACTGCTGTCCTACTTTACTTCTACCTCTAATGTTTCTGCAAACTTTAGCAAAATGTCCAGTATAGCCACACTTGTAGCATTCAGCAGTAAAAGCTTGGCACTCTTTTTCAACGTTAGTGTGCCTATTCCAACCCCATTTTTGACACCGAGCTTGGAATTTGCTTATAGGTTCCTTCTCTTTCCTAGGATTTGTGTTGAAACTGTTTGCAGACATTCTTTTTACTAAAGCTATCAATGACTCTTCATTGTCATCTTTTGTCTCTTCATGGACAGATTTGATTTCTCTGATGGCATCCTTACTCTGTATTTCTTTCATACACTTTTCCCCTAACTCCATTGTTCTGGCAATATCTAATGCCTGTTCTAAATAGGGGTCATTTGCCTGCCAGAGTCCCTGCTGATTGCGGGGGTCAGCTACATGCAATACCAACTGGTCTCTCAAGTACTCATCAGCAACCCCTGTGAATCTGCATGTAGAAATCAAGCCTCTCAGCGCTGCCATGTAGGTATCAATGGATTCGCCATTGTGCTGTCGTCTTGAAAAAAAGCGATACCTCTCCAGAACAATGTTGATTTTGTTCCCAAAGTATTTGGTCAATTTGCTTAGGGCATTCTCATATTTTCTGCTGCTGCTTGCACCCGTTGAATAACCTGACCCACTCTCTGTTTCATTCAGATCAGGCAGCTCACGAAATATTCGGAGAGCTTTGGCACCAATACATTTCAATAAAGTAGCCTCTTTCAGGTCATCATTAAACTTGGCACCTCTGATTGCCCTTATATAGACTTGAAACCCATCAATCCATTGTTCCCATGGACTGACTGGTTCCCTGGCTGCGGGAGGAACTGGACCGGTGCCATCACATGTTGCATTTTCCCCAATGGTAGGGTCTTGAACCTACTATGAAGTTATATTCTTTCCTTGTTTATTCATCCCCTGCAATAGTTGCGTATTGCTTTAAATGAATTTGCACTGTGGTTTGCTTGGGGTATTTTGTTCTTATGCCTTGTCTCACTTGGAATGGTGCTTAACTTTGTAATGATGGGCACACTTTACTTTGTTACCCCAGGGATTAGTATCCCACTTCATGCCTTTCGTGTCCTATCATCGTGCGCTTTATGCTCCAAAGTGAAACGTTGCTTGCATCCGTCTCAATACAAGGATTATAACCATGTGATGCTTGCAGTGATCTGTGACGTGTGGTTGCCCTTTCTGTAAACAATTTCCAAAATGGCTGTCACGCCACGCACATATCCTGAAGTCCTTTCCTCAATAGTTACTGGTGCTGCCGGTTCGCGGGTGCACATTCGTATGAGGCAGCCGCGGTGAGCGCTTCCGTTTTTCTTCAAACGTTAATTTGTAAAGTACCTTATAATCTGTGGGTCACTTTATACACGTTCAGTTTCCTTTTACATGGTGTCCGGAGCAGCGCTTCTCTATGAAATTACTTCGGCCATCCGATCGTACCTCCGAGCAGGCCGTAAACTGTCCCTCTTGAACACGCGTGTGTTCCGACATTGTTTCTTCCTGCTCTCTGGGGGTTCTCATCTTCAATGGCCCTTGTCGCCAATTGTTATGTCACTCTTTAGACTTTATTGTAAGAGCCCCCAGGGGATGGCACTTCCAGTCAAAGCCACTCTCCAACTTGCATCGTTCTAGAATCAGCTTGATTCCAGAACCATGCCAGCTCAGATGTCGCCCGACATGAAACAATGACATCATACATAATAATCAGCGTCTGTTGGACTCTGAAAAACCTGATTGTGAAGCTTCCGCCTCACCTGCTGCCAGGAAGACCCTTTTGAGAGGGAACAGCTGGATCTGTTCGTGGTCTGGTGTCTTCCAGGACCTTCTTGTGCTGCTTGACCCCCAAATCCTGAGCACTGCATCCATCCAAATGCTTGGTTTCCTTGTCACTGCTGCTCAGTGCTTGGACCTTTGTTCAGTAAGGCTAAGCACTGCGAGTGCCGTTGCGACTGGCTCCCCGGAGGCCAGGGCTAGCTCAGTGTCTCCAGCACCTTCAACCATGAGTCAACGCTCCGGTTCGTCGAAGAAGAGGAAGTCGGACCACCCGGGTAAGCTTCTGAAGAAGTCCCGGACAGGCCAGTTGGAGAAGGCCAAGGGGGAGCGGGGCGCTAACCCTCCCCCCAAGGTGAAGGCCCCTTGCTCGACCAAGGCCATGCCGGCCCAGGTTCACCCGACAAAGCCATCCATTGAAGGCGTGGTGGCGTGCCTAGCGAAGGCTGCGGACGCGGGTTCGTATTGTGCGGTCCCCAAGGCGAGAGTTTCCCTGCCTGCCAGGAGGGAATCATCTTTTCAACCCATAGAGAAGACATCGAAGAAATTGATACCCATCATCTCCCCGAAACCGTCTCCCCTGGCGCAGAGAAGGGGGGGCACAATAGTCCTGCAGGGCACGGACATCTCCTCTGAGGAGGAGCTTTCTACTCTCCAGACCATTTTAGACGAGAAGTTTGTCGAGGCCAAGTCCTACGGGAAGGAACCCAACAAGGGAGACGTCGAGAGGGGCGACGAGACAGATAAGGAGGAGCAGGCCGTGGAGGAGTTGGAGAACCCTACACCGCTGCCTTGTTGTTCCGACTTCCGTCACCTCAGCACCCACCTCATCCCCCAGCGGACATTTCGGTGGACATTCTCCAGGCACTCCACCCCTTGTGTTCAGAGATTAGGACAAGGATGACCCTTCCACCGACGGAAGAACCCGCGGCACCAAAAGATCCTGCGGCACCGGGGCCATCAGGCGTGCCCCCTACCAAGAAGAGGAGATTTCACCCTCCACCGCCTTGTCACCCGTCGCCCCCCTCCACTCCGCTGAGGGAGGCTATGGACCCGGACACGGCAAAGATTGGCACAGACAACGATGGCGGGTTAGGATACCTCCTGTCTCCGTCGCCCAGAGCCCCACTGCCCGATGAGATAGGTTTGTTCCATGCCATGATCTCTAGGGTCTTGGACCTGTTTCAGCTGACCCCCGAGGAAAAGGAGAGAGTTTCCTGTACCAACGCTGCAAGGCAAAGGGGAAGACTGTGCTGTCGATCCCTCTGTTGGACGACATTTGGGATGAGGGGCTATCCCTTATGAAGAACCTGTCCTCGGCCCCGGTGAAGAGGGACCGGTACGAAAAAAAGTACAGTGTGCCGGACTCTGCACCCAAGTGTTTGAGGTCCTAGCGTTCCCCGGATTCAGTAGTCTTGTCGGCGTCGAGGAAGACATCTTCTGGCTCTGCCGCATCAATGACTTCCTCCCCCCGGACAGCGAGGGGAAGAAGTTGGACGCTATGGGACATGAGTCATCACATCGGCGGCGACGACCATCAAGGCGGCCAAAGCCCTTGCGGCGCACTACGACAGGGAGCTCTGGTTTAAAATCGTTCCCCTCCTGGACTTCCTTGACAAGAGAGCGGAAGCTTTGGAGATCCTGCAGGAGGGCGAGGTGGCAACGGACCATGCAATAACAGTGACCACGGACATTGCCGACACGGGGTTCTGCCAAATGGGCAACAGCATTTGCCTTCGTGAGCGAGGTTGGTTAAGGGCTACTAACTTTCGCCAGGATGTGCAGTTGAGGCTATTGGACATGCCCTTCGACTGGGACAATTTGTTTGGCAAAACCGTGGACAAGTCTCTTCAGGTCATCAAGGCAGACACTGAGATGGCTCGTACCCTGGGCACGCTTCAGCAGCGACGGCCGTCCTTTTGCAATTCCAGGGGTAAACCCCAAGTTTCCTCCAAAGGCTTCGGTGGAAGTTCTTCGTCCTACCGTCAACCGTCTTGCTCTTCTTCCTGGGAGGCTTTCAGAGGCCCCAGCAAGACTGGAGGAGGTCGCTGTAGTCGACAAGGTCTGCAAGGCGGCGCCTCCACAGCAAAGAAAGGTTGAACCGGCCCTGAAATCGGGCCCCCACATGTGCACTCCGGTGGGAGGCCGGCTGGCGAACTCTGTCAGCGTGTGGGAGTCCATCTCCACCGACCGTTGGGTGCTGGACGATCTGGCCCACGGACACACCCTTGAATTCCAACAAAAGTGTCCTTGCATACCACCAGTGGCCAGGCAGGAAAACCACATCCCTCAGCTTCTGCTGGAGGTGCTGGCCATGCTGAAGAAGGGCACGATAGAGCTCGTTCCAAAGAGGCTCTGGGGCTCCGGAGTGTACTCTCAGTACTTCCTCGTCAAGAAGAAGACGGGTGGTTGGAGACCCATCCTAGACCTTCGCCATCTGAACAAGTAAATCAGATCCCAGAAGTTTTGGATGATCACCCTTCAGCATGTGCTAGGACCGCTGGAAGAAGGGGATTTCCTCTTGTCGCTGGACTTGGAGGATGCCTACTTTCACATCCCACTTCACAAGGGACACGCAAGTTTCTGCGCTTCGTGGTTCAAGGGCTACATTACCAGTTCAAGGCCCTTCCCTTCGGATTGAAGTCGGCGCCAAGGGTTCTCACCAAGTGCCTGGCACCAGTGGCAGCGCGGCTGCGTCTATGAGGGATCCACGTTTACCCCTATCTGGACGACTGGGGTTCTCAGTGCACTATGCAAAATCTTGCTTGGTGCCATCGCAAATCGCACTGTTTCTTAGGTCTCGGCTAAACACAGTGTCATGCCTTGCGTCTATGTCGGAGGAGAGGATAGCGGCCATCCTGGGCCAGGTACAACGGCTGTTGACCATGAAGATCGCAAGGGTGAAGTCCATCTAGTCCCTTCTCGGCATGATGTTGTCATGCATATAACTCATTCGGCTCTGTAGGCTGCGGATGCGGCCACTGCAAGAGTTCCTCGATGCCCGTTGGATTCAGGTATCTGGAAGCTTCGAGGACAAGATCTCTCTCGACAAGAGTTTCCTTTGAGAAATACAGTGGTGGGGAGTCTGCACGCATTTGTCGGCGGGCGCCGCCTTCCAGACACCACCTCATCAGGAGACTGTCATGATGGACGCCACCCTGGAAGGTTGGTGCGTGCACACTGGAAGTCTCCACGCAAGAGGCCTGTGGCTACTGTAGGAGAAGCCGTTGCATATCAACGAACTGGAGCTGCGGGCAGTGTTTTGGGCCCTCAAATCTTTCCTTCCATCCCTCAAGGGCAAGGTGATACGGGTCTTCATGTTTAACACCACCACAATGTTCTACATCCGGAAGCAGGGGGGCACCAGATCCCCAGCGCTCTCCAGAGAGGCGCAGGACCTATGGCACTGGGCCCTTGCCCAGCAGATGTTCCTAGTCTCGTTTCATCTGGCAGGAGTGAAGAACACCATCACCGACTCCCTCAGCAGGGAGCTGCGCTCTTGCCACGAGTGGGAGCTTCGGCAGGACCAAGTGGTTCTTCTGTTCCATCGATGGGGCAATCCCCAAATCGATCTCTTTGCGACGGCCACGAACACCAAGTGCCGCAGGTTCGCCAGTCGATTTCCCCAGCCGGGGAGCATGGTGGAATCATTTGCATTCCCCTGGGACAGTCTCTTTCTGTATGCGTTCCCTCCATTGCCGTTGCTTCTTCGACTAGTCAATCAACTCAGACGGTCCCGGTGCAGGATGATCCCCGTCGCACCATCGTGGCCGAGACAGATATGGTACCCGGACCTTCTGGACGTGTCTGCGTCCCCTCCTGTCAAGCTTCCGCGGCCGCAGGTCTTCTCGCCAGAGAAGGAGGCGCGATCCTGCACCAGGACCCAGGGTCGCTAACTTTCAGACCTGGCTTCTGCACCGCTAGACTTTGGAGGATACGATATCCCGGCAGACTGCAAGGAAGTGCTTGCCAAGGCCAGGGCTTTGTCTACACTGAAATGCTACGGACATAAGTGGAAGAGGTTTGCCGTCTGGTGCCGTGCACAGAAGATCGACCCTCTACGGATTACGGCTTCGCAGGTGCTGCCGTATTTGCTGTCACTGGCCAAAGCAGGGCTACCTCATGCCTCAATCAAGGTTCATCTGGCGGCTATCTCCAGCTGCACCAGAACCCCAGGACGGTAGTCGTTATGGTGACACCGCCTGGTCAAGGAGTACATCAAAGGACTTTTTCGTTTGTTCCCGCCGGTGAAGGCACGGCCCTGGCGTGGGAACTCAATGTGGTGCAGACTAGGCGCATGGGTCCACTGTTCGAGCCTATGCATTCTGCGCCACAGACATTTTTGTTGTGGAAAACCGCGTTTCTTGTGGCCTTCACCTCCGCACGACGAGTGGGAGAGATCCAGGCCCTCTCTTGTAAAGCGCCTTACTTGACATTCCACGAGACGAGGGTGGTGCTACGGACGCACCCCTCCTTCATGCCCAAGGTGCCGTCAAATTTCATCTGACAGCCCTTGGTGTTACCTGTATTTTTCCCGACCCCTTTGTCGCCGGCTAAGAGGACTTTGCACTCGCTGGATGTGGCTAGAGCGCTGAAGTTCTACGTGGACCGCACAAAGAGTTTTCGGAAGACGTCGCAACTTTTTGTGAACTTTGGCTGTGTGAACCATGGGAAGGCCCTCTCCAAGGCTTCCATTTCCAGGTGGCCCTCCGGCTGCATCACCCATTGTCATCGGTTGGCAGCCCACTCGACCAGAGCGATCGCTGCAACTATGGCGTTCCTGTCTGGTGTGCCCCTGCTGGACATCTGCAGGGCTGCTACGTGGAGGTTGACGCACACCTTCACCAAGTTCTACTCCGTTGACAGGAAGTCCAGAGTCTGCCAAGCAGTGCTGCACAACCTGTTCGCTTGAAGGTGAGCCTGGTGAGGAGGTTAGAGAAGTGCTTAATGTTGAGATGCTTAATGTTGAGCCTGGCCACCTCCCGTGGTTGTGCATGTGTGTACTGCTATGTATTCTTCATTCATGAGCATGTGAATCCATGCCAGACCCCATGCTGGAGAAGGAACAAGTTACTTATCTGTAACTGTTGTTCTCCAGCATGGGTCCGGCATGGAGTCACATGCGAACCCTCCCGCCTACCCCTCTGCGGCTCTTCTTTCGGTCCTACTGCCACTTTACATGCTACCAAATCTGAAGATGGCTGGTAGAGGGCAGTCATTGGCTGGGGGCAGTATGACCCAGAGACCAGTGATTGGTTTTTAGGAGAAAGACAGTTCAGAAGTGAAACTGAAACTGATTTTTTCTTTACCGAGGATTCCCAGCCTGACAAAGGGAAATATATTTGAGCATGTGAATCCATGCCAGACCCATGCTGGAGAACAACAGTACAGGTAAGTAACTTGTTCCTTCTTGTGCATCCAATGTCTCGAAAGGTCCTGTAATATCTATAACCAGTTTCTTACGCACACGCCTGACAATTCATTGCCAACTCTTCAATTTCCTTCCACATCCCTGCCCACCAGTAATATTCTCTTAATCTTCTTTTCGTAAGATTCTTTCCGAGATGACCTTTGTGTGCCAAATCCATGACTCTTTTCCTTAATGTAAAAGGTGGAATTATTCGATCGCCCCTAAAAGTACACACTGCATCTTCTGCAATCTTGTTCCCAATGTGTGCGTATTCTTTCAGAGCATGGTCAACCTTCTCCCATCCTTCTCGTACGGCTTGGTGCAGTAATCTTTGTTCGGTGTCCTCAGATGATGCTCTGGCCCAATCTTCTTTTGATATTCCTGGTTTGATATGTGCAATAATGCATTCAATATCCTTCTCATCAACCTGATCCCTGTTCTGTTCTCCATTATCCCAAGGTAGTCTGGAGAAACAATCTGCGATGACATTAATTTTACCATCTATCTTTACATTGAATTGAATTATGTTAAGAATCCATCTACGAATTCTAGGGGACACCAAATGTTGACATTCTTCGAATTTAATATGTTTGAATGGCTTGTAATCAGTCTGAAGGGCTACTGGAAGGCACCATAGCTAGCCTCTAAAATGTTCCAGAATCCATCCCACTCCGAGGGCTTCCTTTTCTATGGTTGAGTAGTTCAGTTCTGCCGCCTTCAGTACATGCAAAGCCAATGCAATTGGTACAAAGCCATTCTCCTGGACTCGCTCCAACATCCACCCAGGCCAACGTTACTAGCATCAACTGTGATTACCTTAGCGGTTGTGCTGCTAAACATACTTGGTGTTGGTGAACTGTTTATATGCTCTTCTTGATGTTCTCTAGTTTCTCTTGGCATACACATCTTGTTGACTTTTTCATAAGATCCCTCATATGCTGTGTTCTGTCTGTAAAATGTGGTACAAATTTAGAATAGTATTGTGCTAGCCCCAAGAAACTTCGCAATTGATCTTTAGTTGAGGGAGCCGGCATTTTGTATATTGTTTCAACCAGATTCCTCTTTTGGACTGATCCCTTCAGAATGTATAACCTGTCACAAATACATCACTTCTCTCGCTTTGATCTTACACTTATCAATCTTGAGTGTGAGTCCCCTTTCTTGTATGACCTGCAGAACTCCTAACAGTTTGGCATTGTGCTCTTCTTCTGTCATGGTGGCAATCAGAATATCGTCCTGGAAGTAATATACACCGTAAAGGCCCCCGAACAGTTTTTGCATTAGCCTCTGAAAAACTGCTGCAGCGGATGCTAGTCTGAAAGGCAGGCACGTATATCTGAAAGCCCTTAGAGGAGTGATAAATGAGGTTAAATGCTTTGAACTTTCATCCAGAACAACTTGATGGTATGCTGATGACAATTCAAGTGTAGTAAAAAACTTGGCAGGCTTCATGGTTGTTAGCATCTCACTTATATTCGGTAGGGGGTGCCTATCAATCCAAATGTTGGCATTGAGATCCTGAAGGTCGACCCACATCCTTATGGAATTATCTGGTTTGCATACAATTGCAATTGGGGATAACCACTAAGAGGAATCGATAGGCTCTATAATCTTTTGTTCACACAATCTCTTCAACTGTTTCTGTAGTGCATCTCTTGTTCGCAACGAAATGTTTCTCACTCTGTACGCAATGGGCTTGGCACCTCTCTTCAGAACAATCCTATGTTTCAAACCTTTGAGCATTCCGATGTTTTCATTGAATTCTAAATTAGGCACACATAATATCGGAATCACTTCTCCCGGGTGTGTCTTTATTCTGAGAGCTGCCTGCTCCTCCCATCCTACCACTGACGATCCATTTTTCTCCACATACAACTAACAGTATGTCCCTCTACCTTCAAAGGTGAGATGGACCCATTTGTAACCTATGATGTTAATGGGACGCTTGCCATATCCAGTGGCTCTGATTTTTGTTGTGCTCAACTCTTCATATCGCCCGTTCAATTATTTAGTGAATGTTAGACTGTCTACTTTTGTATATGGCGAACCTGTGTCTACCATCACTGGTATAGGTATTTTATTGATAATCATGCACACCGATGGCCCTCTTTCCTGCAGAGGTGATTGTCAACATTTGTACTTCTTGTTCTTCTCTGGAATTTGAAACATATAATAGGCTGCTCCGGCCCCCTATTTCTTCCAAGGCTCTAATATTTGCATTAGTGGGGTGGTTACTTTTTCCTCGCTTGTTCTGCTACTTGAACCAAATCTTCCCCTTCCTTTGCCATTTCTGCAAACCTTTCCAAAATGTCCAATATTTCCACATCCAAAACACTCTGCTGCGTATGCTGGGCATTCTCGGTTACCATTGATGTGCTTGCCACAACCACATTTGCAACACCTCCATTGCATTCTATTAAAAGTATATCTTTCCTTTCTCTGGTTCTTAATAGGTCTCATTTTTGAAGCCACCGTGGACATCTTTTTTTATCAACGCTTCTGTGGCATCTTCTCCATCCTCATCCCTTTCTGCTTGCATGCTCCTGATTTCTGTTGTATCTTGTTTGCTGTGTACAGTTTTCATGCATCTATCTCCTAATGCCATTGTTCTGGCAATCTCTGCTGCTTGGTCCAGAGTATGGCCCTTAGTCTGCCACAACCTTTGGTGAATGTGGGGATCTGCAGTGTGGGGCATAAATATTCATCTGCAAAACAACCGTGAACTTGCATGTTGCCAGTAGCCCTCTCAAAGCTGCAATGTAAGTATCTACTGATTCTCCCTTATTCTGTATATCTCTCTAAACCAACGTTTATCTTGTTCCCAAAATGTTGGGAGAGTTTATAAAGAGCAGCTTCATATCATCTGTTGCTACTGGCACTAGTGCAATCTCCTGCCCTCTCGTCACTATTGCCCTGGTTGGTTAGCGTGCAGAAAATCCGGAGTGCTTCAGCTCCTGTGGAATTTAACAGGATGGCCTCCTTAAGATCATCATTGCATTTTGTTCCACCGATGGCTCGTAGATACACCTGGAACGTGTTTACCCACTGCTGCCACCGTGTGATGGGGCGGCCAGGATTTGTAAGGAAGGGGCAAGGAGCAGGCGTGTTCTGCATTTCTCTGATTGTTTTCGCTGTTTTATATATTTATTCTTTCATTTTTTTCTGTTATTTATTTAACAAACTCTGTGCAAGCATTCATGGGATATCATTGGGTCCTGAGGCTTTGCTATTCTTCGATTCATGAAAACATTTGTACAGTCTCTATATTTAGATCTGCACATGGGGTCCAGTTATTCTGTTGTTAACTTGGTGAGTAATAAGTAATGATGAGTTTGCCGTGCTGGTTTCTATATTGGTAGTGCTCTACAACAACAAAACGATCACTGCGCTCCGTGTTGTGTTGACATAGCAATGTGTCGTCAACAATGTGTACAAACAAAATGGCCGCTGCATATCGGGAGGTTTTTTGGTCCTTTCCTCTAGGGTTAGCCAGAATGAGCATTGTACACGCGCCGGGCTATGCGATTTGGATGTGCTCCCTTGCGCTGTGTGGTAAGTGTCTCCTTTAGGGCCCTAGCTTGATTTCTTTTCAAGTTCTTTCAGTTGACCTACCGGTGCCTCTGTTGTGCCCCCAAAATGTACTTTGCTCTGCCGTGTAGCTGCTCTGGCTTTTCTGCTGCATCACCCCACGGTCGGCAGCATCCTCCTTGCTCTGCCTGGGCTCCCGGGGCATCAGGCAGTAGTCCGCTCCCTGGAGGCTCTTGTTTCCTCGTTGCCAATTGTTAAGGTATCAATTATCACAACACTATTAATAGGTTTAAGAGTCTTTATTATAAGAGCCCCCAGGTGGGTGCGCTCCCTCCATAGCTCCAGGTAAACTGACTCCCACGTTGTTCGCGAACCTGACAGGCTCGAGAATGACGTTGGAGTTCATATCACAAGACCCCCACCCTTCAAAACATCCTGGTTTCAAAAAGGTCTCCTAAGTAAGGTGGCGAATGCAGTATGCCATATCGGGGGTGGGGGCAGGGGGCCCATATAAGCCTAGTGATCTCTGTGAATCGAGAAATGTTGGTTGTTTGTTTCGTTCAGCCGCGGTGAAAGTGTTTTCTCCAATCCGAGGGCTTGTCCTTCTCTTCTCTTTGAACTTACTTTTCTACCAACTAACCTCGTCCGGAAACCGTGCCACGAACTTTACCGCAAACTACACTGAACTGTATTATCTTGAGAAAAAGACTTTTGAACCATTGACTTTGGGCCTAAGCGTTTTCTATCTGATTTTATAATTGTAGTCTCTCTTGTTCGATTGCCCTGAGTACTCACTTGTTGGTGTGATTCAATTTCTGTTAACTTCTGTCTTTCCCTCCCTTTTAAATTGCTGGAGTGCCATTTTGCTCCCATTTCATTTTGTGAGCTTAACTTGTCTGGAATTTAAGGGAAGTGGTGTGGTGTATTAAGAGTGTGATTTTTAAATTGCTTAGAAGAGTGAACTGTTATACAACTGAAGAGTGAAATATATGTATATTCTTTTACTTGAAAACCCGAGTCAGTGTTTGCCTGAATCATAGTAATTGCTGTCCTTTGTGTAACTATTTGACACTGCTCACTTGCTCTTGAGATAAGTCTGGCTGCTCAGCCACAGCTACCACTTTAACTGTGTAGTACAGGTTTGTACCAAAGGTGAATTTGTTCTGTCACTTGTAGTCTTAATTGTGTGTGGTGTTCCCAAAGAGTACTGCATATAATTCTGCCTAACACACACACCCGCCTGTTTCTGAAGGTCTTGCCACCAAATTTCTGCTTTTGGTCTGTTGCATGCTTTCCAGCCCATGGCAATCCTGCGCTTAGCAAGTATATAGGCCAGGTCCTTAAGTTTACTCACATGTTTCAACTTACGCGGCCTAGGAAACCCCCCACCCCACCATAGATGCCCACAAAGATTCCACCTCCAAATGAATCCCCTTCTCCTTCAAAAGGTGGGCCACATCCCCCCAGAATCTCCTTATTTCCGGGCACTCCCAGAGCATAGGTACCAGTCCCGCGTTCACCTCCCCGCGTTTAGGGCATGTTTGTATTCCTGCATTCTTAAACCGTGCAATCTTCTGAGGGGTCATATACGCTCTATGGGTAACATATAACTGGATTTGTTGCAACCTTGCATTCCTGGACACTGTGGTATCCCTGTGCCCTCACTCACAACCCATCACTCAAAGATTCCTCGGCTTCCTCTTCCCAATCTTGTCTCAACTGGGGCACTTCGCTCCTCACCTTTGACATCAGCAATTCGTAAATCCGGGAGACCTCATGGCCTCCGTCTGATACATCGTAAAATGTTTCTATGGCCATATCGGGCTGCCCCTCCAGCACTATTTCAGTGCAACAGTGTAGGCAGCACCAGCATCTTTAACAGTGCTACTCTTCCCATCATGGTCAGAGGGAGCTTGGCCCAGAACCTCATGCTGTTTTTAATGTTAGCCACCGCCTTCTCTGTGTTCTGCTAGTATTCGACCCCAACAGAGTGGTATACATCAATCCCCAGGTATCTGAAAGTCTCGGTCTCCCATTGTATTTGTAATACCGGCAGTTCCTCTCGTGGTATCCCTTTATATCTACCCAGGGGAAATATACATGATTTCTTAGGATTCACTGTTATGCCAGACAGCTCCGCGCATGGCCCCATTACTTCCAGGATATATTGCAGGTTCTCAATGGATGCCCTGATAACCGCAAAAGAATATTTTAATTCAGTTTTAGGGAGCGGATCATCTTAGCTGCAAGAAAAGCAAAACATTTTGTTTTAAGAAGGGCGGCGATAAGGATTTATCTCAGTCTACTCTGTGTTACGGGACTTCCCTGAAACCAGGCCCTGATCATCTCAGAACAGCTGGTGTTTCATACTTCCGGGGCTTTCCATTTCACCTCTTGTTTGTTTGTTTGTTTGTTCATTTATTTGGTAATGTGCACCGAACCCTTAGGTAGCTGGCAGCAACAGGACAAGTAAACTTAAAGCTTAGTTACAAAACACGTTGGGTACATATACATACATACAAATAAATATAAAATTACTGCCACTTCCAGGTTACAGTAGAGTGGTGGAAGCTGGGGGTCACATATTACATAATACATATTGCAGTCGACTAGTGCAGTGGGTAGCAGACACAGTGAATGTGGTAGATCTTAACAGCTATCAGGTAGGAGGTGCGGTCTTGGTACGGGGCGGAGCCGGTTAGGAGTCATTTGTTCGTAGCCATTTTAGTACATTGCGTCTAAATTTAGGGTAGGGTTGTTCCATTTGAGATCTGAAGGGAGGGCATTCCAGGATTGCGCTGCTTTGACTGGGAAACTGGAGCCACCAGCTGTGGTTTGTTTGAATCTGGGGTTCTCTAGAGTTTAGGCATTGGCAGATTTCACAGGGCGAGTAGAAATTCTCCTATTTATTCTTTCTGAGAGATATGGAGGTTCTGAGTTGTTCAGGCACTTAGACGTGAGTGAGACTGTTTTAAGGAGGATCCTGTTGTTTATTTTTAACCAGTGGACATCTCTTCTAAATTTAGAGATGTGCTCTCTGTTAGGAATATTCAGAGCTGCTCTTAGGGCATTATTTTGCAATCTTTGAATTGTATCAGTGATGTATTTATTGGCACCTATTACAATAACCCAATCTGGACATTATAAGAGCATTGGCCAAGGTAATACAACTAGTTTCAGAGAGAATGGTCTGCAGGCTCGGATGAGTTTGCAGGTGTAGGCTGTTGTGGATGCAAATGAGTTAACTTGTTTCTTAAGGGTAAGTGTGGAGTCAAGGTAGTAGCCTAAAGTTGGGGGGCGCTGTTGCGCACTGTGAAGATGGCTGCCTGATCTGTGAGCTCCCACTCTGGCTCAAAATGCTGTAATTATGAATCCTTTATGGAGCCGCCGTAAGACTCACAAATCGAGATATAGGTTAATTAAAGACCCGTCCTTGGTGCCTGCAAATCCTAGAGTGCTGCAGTGAGAAACGCTGGAGTTTTGGGGACTTGAAGTTTCGCCGACCGCCAGTGCTGGCGCGATCCGCCTAGGGGCTCCGTGAGGAGGTAACTGGAGGCCACGGTCGTAGTCTAACGCCGGGCCGGGTCGAGGCGGGGCCTGTGAATGCCGCCTGCGCCTTGTGGCTGGTTACGGAGCTCCGGGAGGCACATCGGTCGTAAAGAGGAGACGGCGTCGGCACCATCGCAACGTGACTGCTGCGGAGCCCCAGAGATCCTACATATCCTGCGGCGCTCCGTCGCGGAACGACAGAGCAGCGATTCCGCAGGAGGCACTGGGGCCGGGCAGAGCGAGGACACGGCCCGACGCACACCTAGTAAGGAGAACTGCTGAGGCGGCTGCGGGATAAAAGGCCCGTCGGTGCGTCGCCCGGCTACATAAAATGACCCGAACTGCTGCGAGATAATGCTTGCAGTGATACTGGTGGGGGGTGCGTCCCTCGCCCGCCCCGAGACGGCGGCGGACCGTGCCTGCCGTCGCCCTTGATTTGCCAAAACGGCGGGGAGGCGACACATGCAGAAGCAGACATCCGTAGCAACACTGGACCCTGCCGACAACTCTGCGGCCCAGAACATCTATCATATGTGTGTACCCCAACAGAGACTGAGCTGGTGGTGAACCTATATATAGAATTTGACCCGTGACCCACACCCGACCTGCACACTTTGGGAGAAAGAGGTTTGTGTGGTAGATGGTGGGAAGGAGGGAGGTTGGTTCTCCCGCTAAACCAGGTTGCTGCCCAATACACTGGACCGCGGCTGCGGGCCGTGCCGGCCTGCCCCGAGGGATACACTCGGCCCTATCCTCCATTGATTTACCAGGAGGTGTCACCTGGTCAAGATACAGCACTGAAGATAGGGGCACGGCAGGTAGAAACCCCTCCCTAGCGGTTTAGCTGACCTGGACACTGGAAGTTCTTTAACGATCCTCAGAGCCATTCTATTAAGTATTGATGAAGTAATACGTGGGAGGACACAGTCCATCAGAATTGGTGCACCATCTGCCCACACGCCAGGATCCGGGTGACAGGGCGAAATGTTATACCACACCCAGACGGCAAACACGGGCTACGGCCAGAGAAAAGGGTATTATAGCAAGAGCATACTACGGCCAACAACATGGATGACCCCCAAAAACATGGAAAAGGTTGCTTGGGGTCTTGCCCCAAGAAAAAAGGCCCTATGGACGTATACACTGCCAGCCAAACACAATCTACCGCTGCAGATATACCCATCAACAACAATGAAGCTCTGAACCCGGAGAATGGTGATAAAGAAGATAGACCAACAACAATCGTACAAGATGGATTTCGGGCAGTCAATACGAAGCTGGATGACATAGTGTCCACCATTGGCTGCCTAAAGGCCAGGGTTGACAAAGAGAGTGCGCGTGTAACAGAAGCAGAACATAGAATAAGCACCAACGAAGATACGATTGCACACCATAGCCAGGATATCACCCAACTCAAAGAGCTATGTCTAAAATGCAAAATAAATGCGAAGACCTCGAATCCAGATCAAAGCGAAACAACATCCGAGTGATGGGCGTTGCGGAAACATTCAGAAGAGGCCAAATGGAAAAACAACTTGAACTGCTTCTTAAAACGATATTCGGCCAGGAAGCATTTTCCGAACACTTCTTGGCGGAGAGGGCGCATCGCACACTGGCCCCGGTCCCCAAGCCAGGGGCACCGCCTGGTACAATAATTGCAAGACTCCTTAATTATAGAGACAGAGACTTAATCCTGCGTATGGCTAGGGAGGCTGGAACACTACAACATGAAGGAAACCGGATACATATATACTCAGACTTTTCGGCCGGTGTTCAAGCACTTGAAGAAGATCCTTCAAACCGGTCAAAAGACTCCTAAGAGAATGGCAAATACCATATGCTCTGATGTTCCCCGCCAAGATGAGGATTCAGCATGAGGGTAGGGCGCATTTATTCGAGTCCACAGCTGAGGCCACGCAATATATTGAGGCTTCTATACCCCTCCCACCCAGAGGAGGTAGACGGGCTCAAAATAACAGACCCAGACCAAAAGATTAAGGTACACTTTTTAGTCAAAACGCTTTCTACACTACTACACCAGCAGGGCTGCAGTCCTAGTGCTTCCACGATCAAGGCGGCTCCACTCCATATGGTTATTGGAGTTGTGGAAACGAATGGGCGGTCATGTGACGCAACATGGCTACCCCTGGAATGATCCAAGAGTTCCTTTGGGTACATCGTGAAGTTGGGGTCGATGATGAGGGTGGGTGGGTGAGGGGAGGTAGGGGGAGTTGGTCGAGTTTTGGTGGAAACGATTTTGCTGAAGGGAGAAGTTCTGGTCACCTGAAGAAGACTGACCCAGGTTATAGTTTGATTATGGTTAATAGTTTGTTTTATGTTGAAAAAGTGGTCGCATTGGGAGCAGCACTGATCGGCTGATACATACGGCACAACTCTAATGGTCATGGATTTGGAAAGATTTGTTATTGCATAATACTGGTGACGGGATGAGAATAAAACTGCTTACTTGGAATGTAAGGGGACTGAATAACCAGGTGAAAGTCAAGAAAATGGCTAATTATGTTACTAGACATGGCCCTCAGATACTAATGCTGCAAGAGACACACACAATGGGAAGCAATAACTTACACATGATGCCCAAATGGGGAACTCAGTGTTTCTACACAGACTATTCTACACAGGCCAGAGGGGTAATTACTCTTATCCACCCAAGCTTGGGGTTCGGGCTGGAGGCGCATAAGGGGGATCCACAGGGAAGATATGTGGCTGTATGGGGAAGGCTTGCTGGACAACAAATGCTTCTGGTTAATACATACGGGCCTAATATAGACGACCCTGCGTTCTATGTGAATATATACCAATTGATCACTGCCTAGGGTTTGACTAATGTGATATGGGGAGGGGACTTCAACGTGGCGATGGACCCTGTGTTGGATAGGTCTTCCAGGGTTATTAGAGCCCCTAGTAAAACAGCCTCCACCCTGAGTAGCATTCTTTCACAGCTGTCAATGATGGACGCCTGGCGTATGATACACCCTCGGGACAGGAGATATACATATTACTCTTCGATGCATGACTCTGAGTCTAGGATTGATTACTGGTTTGTTGCATCGGTCATGTCCTCTGCGCTGCAGAAGTGTGAAATCTTGCCCCGTACGTTCTCAGACCACTCCCCAGTGAGATAGAATTGAAGATTCAGGACACCCCCTGTCCCGCTAAAAGATGGAGAATGCCGAGTGGAATGTTGGGTGACCCAGGGGTGGTGGAAACACTACATGTTGAGATGGCAGAATTTTTCACTAACAATGTGGGAACGGTAAGCAAATACTCTACTGTGTGGGAATCATTTAAAGTGTGGATCAGAGGCGTACTGTTGTCCAAGTCCGTTGGCATGTTAAAGAGCGTGCGCGCTGAACTTACGGACATTGAAAGTAAATTGAATGTATTAGAGGAAAACTACCCTCGTACACAGAATAGGGAACTACTAGCGGATATACACACACACTTGCAGGAATTCGATAAGCTGGCCGCTAGAGAAGTGCATTACATGGCAGCCCCCATGCGTGCACGTAGGTACGGAGAAGGTAACAAGGCTGGCAGGACACTCTCCAATCTTCTCAAATATGATAAAAAACCACACCAAATAACTAGTATACAAACAACACAGGGGGAGGTACTTTTAAGGGAAGATGAGATAAACCAAGAATTTGTCAAATTTTATACCAAGCTATACTCGAACCAGGATAAAATATCGCCCGTAGACATTTAAAACTATATTGCGGCTCGCAGCCTTCCTCAACTCTCAGAGGTTGATTGTTTAGCGTTGGATCAGCGGATATCGGCAGAAGAGGTTACAGAAGCTATCAAAACATTATCAACGGGTAAGGCACCAGGGTCTGATGGGATAGGGGCAGAATTTTATAATGAAGTGCGGGAAGAACTTGTCCCGATACTCCTTCAGGTGTGGGAGGAATCCCTCGAATGTAATATACTGCCCCCATCCATGAGGGAGGTGGTGATCACAGTGCTCCCAAAGCCGAGACGACCTCCACAGGATGTGTCTTCCTACACATCCTGTGGTGTATATGTAATGTAATATGTAATAGAGGAATACACCACACACCCCACGAATATTCAATCAGTCATTTTTAATACACAATACAAGGACACGTGCGAATAGAACCCAGTTAGCTGTACGGTTAAAGCGTGGGAGGCCATATATAAAAGATTACAGCTAGAAGCACCCTATAATCCAGAGATACCTCTTTGGAACTACCCAGGTATACCCCCTGTCACTCATAAACACGGATGCTAAAATAAAGTAATGGCCAATAGACTCTTAAAACGGGTTTATTCCCACCAGGTCCACAGCCCTGAATCTCCTTAGGCTCTTTGGTCTAATGGCACAGATAGACCCCAAGAGAAGCGCAGCTGCAATATCCTTGGACACTGCAAAAGCCTTTGATTCGGTGTCCTGGGTCTACCTCCTTACGGTACTAGAGACATTTGGGATGGGGCCCCACTTCATTAGGTATGTAAAGCTACTATACACTGAACCGGGGGCTCGAGTTCTGACCAATAGGTCCATCTCTAAACTATTTTTATTCGTCAGGGGCACCAGGTAGGGCTGTCCATTTTCGCCCCTGCCGTTTGCACTGACTATAGAGCCTATGAAAGCTGCGGTGAGACTGAGACACACTGATAAAGGCATAAATATAAAGGGGTCCGTCCAATTAATCTCACTATACGCCGATGACACACTACTATATATTCGTGAGCCTAAAACAAATATAGCTCCCATAATGGCAGAAATACAACATTTTGCGGCCTACTCGGGGTACACAGTGAATAGAGCCAAGTCTGAAATATTTCCACTCACGCCGTCCACCGAGTGCCCTGAAGCGCTACACGGACTTAAATGGTCGGATCAACACATCAGATACCTGGGGATCCTGGTGTCTAGGGATAGGAACACACTATACCTGGACAATCATGAGACTACACTGCAGACCATCACCACAAAGCTCCATATGTGGGGGCGTTTGCCGATATCTCTACATGGCAGAGTGGCGGTCCTTAAAATGATAATCTTGCCCAAGCTGCTTTATCTGTTTGTTAATATTCCCATATGGCCGGGTAGAACCTTCTTCGCCAAGCTCCGTTCCATAGTAGTGACGTTCCTTTGGAATGGGAAAACTGCTAGGATTAGCTGGGAAAAGATGACTGAGTCATACTCCACGGGCGGTATAGCGGCACCCGACTTTGAGCTATACTACCATGTGGCTCAAGCACAATTTACAAAACATTGGTATGATACCGCACAGGAGACACCCAATGCACTAATAGAGGAATACACCACACGCCCCACGAATATTCAATCAGTCGTTTCTGATACACAATACAAGCACACATGCAAATACAACCTAGTTAGCGGTACAGTTAAAGCGTGGGAGGCCATATATAAAAGATTACAGGTAGAAGCACCCTATAATCCAGAGATACCTCTTTGGAACTACCCAGGTATACCCCCCACACATGACAGCACAATACAGGAATCCTGGAACCCCAATATGGAAATGAAAATTGGTGATATGTTCATAAATGGCAAATGTGCGACCCTGGGGGAAATATTGAGAGCGTTTGGAGGTGGGCCACTCAGGACACTTAAATTTTACCGCATGTGGTCAGCATTTAAAAAAAAATGGCCGCTGTTTCCAGACGAACCCCAGCCACACCGATGTGTGCAGATGGTGACCGCTGCGGGAGGCCTGGGAATTCTAGACTGTACGTGGCGGTGCAAGCCCAAACCCCCACTAAAAACCAGATAAAAGAAAAATGGGAGAGGGACTTGCAGGGACCCATTGAGGACGAGAAATGGAACAGATATTGCTCGTTGACTAAGAAGGTCTCCCTAAATGCTGGCCTGCGGTTAATCCAATTCAAGCTATTGAACAGATTACATTACACCCCAATTAAAATAGCGAAATGTACCCCCAGCGCGTCGGATACAGGCCCCAAGTGTAATATGCCACAGGCAGGAGACTTTCATATGTATTGGGAGTGTCGGGTGGTGATGTGCTTTTGGAAGGAAGTTGCTGAAATGTTGGAAGAAATCACACAGATCCCCCCAGACCTGAAGCCCCAAAAATATTTATTTGGCGACATAGGCAAATGTTCCAAGAAAACTAGAAGATTGTTTAATGTTGCATGTGCAATTGCTAAAAAGTGTATCCTACTGAAGTGGAAGAATGCGGGCCCACCCAGTATGAACCAATTTCTTCGTGGACTGACGTACGTAAATGAATCAGAAGAACAGTATGTAATGACCCGACCCACAGCCTGCAGACCTAAAGATATACGAGGCCCTTTCAGAACTTACTTAGGTAACCTGTCCTCTGATGATGACGAATCTATGTCATGCTATGTAAATGTCATGACCATGATGCTTACAATTTGTTTTGAATATGTATGGTGTAGGCGGAAAAGTGCTATCCCTATGTTGCCACTAATAAAAAGAGTTTGAAAAAAATAAAAGGAAGAAGCCTAAAGTTTTAACTACGGGCATCACCTTGATGGAGTTATTGTCAATGTTGAAGGAGGCATAACTAGGGCTAAATTTTTTGAGGTTCGTCTCTGAGCCTAGGATCAGTATCTTGGTTTTGTTGTCGTTCAGGCAGAGGCCATGGGATGACATCCATGTCTGAATGAGGAGGTATATCTTGTTTACTAAGGCTGTGTCCTCGAGAAAGTTGCCCGAAAGGGAGATGAGGATCTGGGTGTCAGGTGCATAATTTTTGGAGGTGACACCCAGTATGTCTAACTTGTCAAACAAAGGCTTAGTAAAAATGTTATACATAGTAGGTGAGACACAGGATCCCTGTGGTACGCTGGAGGACATTTGAATGGGGTCAGCGGAGGCTGAGGGGGAAAACACTCTCATTGTACGGTTAGCTAGAAAGGACTGGACCCAGGTTATGGCATCCCTTGAGAAATGGGCAGCCGACCTAAGGTGGTTGCATAAGACTGCATGATCCACCAGGTCAAAGGCTGCTGATAGGTCAAGGAGGAGTAGCATAGCTGTTTTCCCATTATCCTTCAACTCGTCAATTTGGGTCTTAAGGTCTAATAGGGCTGTTTCCGTGCCATAAAGAGGGCGGAAGCCAGATTGCCATGATCCTAATAGGTGATTAGCTTCCAAGTATTCCTGAATTTGAAGGTAAGCTACTCTATTGATAATTGTAAGCAAGAAGGGGACTGTAGTGATTGTTCTGTACTTGGTCGGGATGGTGGGGTCTAATGTTTGTTTTTAAGCAGAGGGAGGACCCAAGATTCTTTAAGGTTATTGGGCACTGTGTTAGTCTTGAAGGAGGCATTAATAAGCTTAGAGATGAAAGGGGCTAGGTCTTTAGCTGCATCCTTTATGATTTTGGGCTGGGCAACTGTCTCCCTTACAATTTGAGAGTTTTAGGGAGAGTATGATTTTCTCCGTCTCGAGGATAGACATTTTCTTGAAGCTGAAAGGTATAGTAGTTCTGTCCCATGTGGATTGGGGGGCTCGTTCATCTTAGATGGAAAACCCACCGGCATCGCTAATAACGAGTATGGAATAAAACCTCAGAATAACGCACAAGATCGTGTAGCATCAGTTTCCTACACACAGGACAGAGAGTTCTCGATTTCAAAATGGACCCAGTTGAGAATGGCAGAAGTGACAGGGAAAGAAAGAATACAAAGAAAACTCAGTAAACTGAAACTGAGTCACCGATTCAAATTCGAGTTGGTGAAGGATGTTAAGAAGCCCTCGGTACTTTTGATCATAATCTTATATATTTATATTACTGTCGAGTCTTAATTAAAAAAAATGTCTAAGAGCCCTCTGCCATCCTTCGGTAATGAATACTCCCTGTTGAAGTTCTGCCCCACTTGCGTCTGGATTTAAATGGGGTTACTTAACCAATTCGTACTCTGTGGCCTGTGGACGAAATTTGGTTTAGTACATGCTGTATAGGAAACTGATTGTGGGTTACTGAATAGTTTCAAAAAAGAAAGTGTATCTGAGTGGGAAGAGGTCTGAGGTTTTTGGAGGTTTATTGTTGGATTTGTGATGTACATTTTTCATTGGAGACAGATTTTACACTAAATAATAGAATTACTGATCAGGAAATCTATAGAGATGCCAATTTACACTGTTGTAGCTAAGGACTGACTTTTATATAGCATATACAAGTCCTTATACCGTGATTGTGGCTCAAAATGAAACTATCCTCTGCTCTGTGTTCAAGACTTAAATTCACCTGTGATGTTCAAGAGGCCCTTAGATCGAGTTGGATCAACAAACCTGACAGTTCACTTGCTCAAGAAACCCCTTTTCTCTCAATAGGATTTCATAGGTTGAGATCCAGACAATTCCAATTTTAAGTGCTCTCGCATTTTATATCAAAATACAGGGGATTCATTCATCTTAATTAACAAACAGTTTTAGTATATTGGATACATTAAATAAAGAGAGGGAATGCTAATTGAATTAAAGGCACTTTGGAAGACACATTCATTATAATTTTCTCTTTTTATCGTCTGAATGAGCAGCTTGGTTCCTCCTATTCATCTTGTCTGCCAACAATGATTACATTTTCTGATGCAAAGGAGATTTAAATGTGTCATTAAGCACTCTATTAGGCTGGTCTATCACTTCTTCCTCCTGTAAGGGTGCAGGTGTACGAGTCTGACACAGTAGTGGCATGCTCGTTGGCAAAGACTTTTATTATAAAAATAAAGAAAAGGAAAACCCTTATCCAGCCCTAGCACTAAGAGGGGTTTCCCTGTAGCAAACCAAACTCTAGGGACTATCGGGATTGTCCGTCAAAAGTATAATGTCCTCTGACCAGACCTATTTCCGTCCCTTACACTGTACTAAGGAAAAGTGGGCGCCTTCTTGATCCATAAGGAGGTTTCTCTCATTCTGGACATGGCCCCTTTCGAAAGTTGAGTTTGTGGTATGAAACAAACGGAATGACTGTAAACATAGTTCCCAAGTATTAAAGTGGGGGGAGCTCTCTTATCCTTGTTCTTGTCTTGAACTCCAAAACTGTATTGCCAAGTGTGGTGCACTATCCTGCCAGACTTGACTATTTCCTTCTTTACTCGTGTATGGGTTGTTGACCTGCATGCTTTGCTTTAGTGGGCCTCGCCCAACTTCATATAGGACCCAGATCCCTGTCTTCTGCTTACGCTCGTTCTCTATACTTGTTTCACTCAATGTCCAACTGAACAGACCTTGTGTACTCTCCTGCCAGGTACTGTTCCTCTTATGATATTTTATACAGTTGTTTCAGCTTTTTTTGCACTGACCCGTTTACTTTGGCTTTGTCTCTGTGGTTCACCTGGGTCCCAGACTCTGTTATATTGGCCTTCTGGGACACTTGGTGTATGCTCCTGACAAGCGTCTACTGTTTTTGCATATATCTGTCTTTATATTTCTCGTGGGTTCCTTGACCCGTATATTATCAACTTGAAGAAAAATCTGGGCCCAGGGATGGACACAAACCCTAGAGGATAAAAACTCCCGTAGGTGGAATTGGTTTTTGAGCAATGAAAGCAAGGCATTTGGCAAAAGGCCCCGATATCTTAGGCTCTTACCGTACCCGTGGTATATGACTCAGTTCATGAGATTGAGGTTCAACTTGCTCCCCACTAAAGAAGTCCACAAACGATATGGCAGGTCTAATGTAGACTTATGTAGATTTTGCCAAGTGGAAGGGCAGGTGGAGACATTGTGGCATATTCCAGTGGGTTGCAGGGGTCCGAATGAGGGGGGCTCTCAGTTGGTAGAATGTTAACAGGAGAAATTGTTCTTACCACTTTGGGTTTCAGGTGGTCTGTAGGTGGCATCACTGTTGGCGTGGGGTCATGAGACCCCTTTCTTTTTTTTCCTTTTTTTCTTTGCTATATTTCTATTGTAATCAACGGACGGTGAGTAGAAGCCAAACTTTGCATTTGAACGTCTCATTTAAATCCGAGAAATAATTTCATTAAATCACTTTGCGGAACTTGTTACACCTTGACAAGATCTCTGAAATACCACATATAAAAAACAAATTCAGAACATTATTCCTTTAAGTAATGAAACAACATAAAAAAGCAAACCGTGACCAAGTATAAACCTGAGTTACTTTGTTATGATCCAACTAAAAGATATCAACCTCTCCTAATAGTGCACTTGGTATTAGTGTATGTATATTTAGTAGAACACGTTTATAAGACGCGCAATCATTTAAACCTCCCTCTCTTTTCACAGACGAGAAAATCCCACAGTAAATCAATCCTATAAATAAGGGCGATGATATACATGGAACCGATAATGGCAATGAAGTTGTGTGTGTGTGTATAGTCAACATACAGTCCAATGGCTATATTTCTCGCTATGCATTCTTGGATTACAACAGTACATTGTATACCATCCAAATCTGCTCCATCTTGTTCAGCAACAGTCTTTTAATTAAACCTTGTAATTCAGGTATTGCTATCTTAGTTGACGTACTATGCCATGATCAGGTAGACGGGCCACATTCAGTGTTCCACACACTCACTATTGAGCGTATGGCTGAGATCAAAAGACTGTGTGTCGCCTGCTTTTACATGGAGTATACTTTCTCCCTAAAGCCAAAAACGTTGATGAATCCGGAGGAGCACATTGACTAAATCATCTAAACATATTCTTAAATCTTCCCCCATTCGTTTTGCCTTGGTGCAGAACCTAAACATATTACCAATCGATACTGGCTCCTGCCCACATCGCTAGCACATGGGAGATTCCATTGAACCCATTCTGTACAGTGTATATGGAGTATAATAGATTCTCAAGGGCGTTTAAACTGCGCATCTCAAAGTGAGGGAAATGGCATGTTCGAGATGAAGTCCTATAAGGCACTCAACTCCATAGTTTCTATTTGAATGTGTAGATCCAGAGACACAGCACACGCCATAAATGCAGCACATGCATTGCTGTCCGTAAACAATAAATAAGTCTGTTCATTCCTTGAGTACCGTGTCCGGAGCTCTGTGTCCTCCCAACATGTTTACTTGCAGTCAATAGCAGTAGGGTATCATTTTTTCTGTAAATCCTGCTGAAGTCCCGAGCAGAACATCTATTCTGTTTTTTACAAAATGCCCTTTTGACAACACATCTCAAAAGTCTGGATATAGATCATTTGTACGTATATAGGTCGGAATATGCCATCCCTTAACTCCTTGTGTACCATGAAGACAATTTTTCACTATTATGTGTGACGAATCCAGGGAACTCGTCCTTTCTCAAGAGGGAACCACCCCCTTTGGGACTGGGGAGGTGAGCCTGCGCAGCTTAACACTCCCTAGGGGACATGACAAGTGGGATCCCACTGGGGGTGCCCCTTGCCCCCCCTTCTGGATATGGACAATCCCGAAATAGGAATATGTATTACCCTCCTTTATCCCAGGACTCTCATAGCTTTGTTGGTTACATTGGAGTTATATGTGTAATGACTTACCCGTTTTGACACCGTTGGCTGGTATGGTTTCAGACTCCATTTTACAGAGCCGTCAGTAGAGGTCGGAACAGAGAAGCCATGTCATCCAGGGCGAATGCCTATCTGAAGGAGCATTGATCGAAGAGGTACACGGTTGCTCCTGGGAGCAGGGTGGATGATGGATCCGACCCCGAGTGGGGGGCAACCAGAGCTGTGCTAAGGATTCCCGACCCCAAGAGGTGGTGAGAAAGCCAAGACTGCAGGGTGGGGTAGAAGAAACCGTCGGCCAGAATGGGCTAAGAGACATCCTACCCGAGAGGGGCGTGTGAAAGCAAGACCCCGTGGCGGGTATTAGAAACCAGATTGGGCTAAGAGAGATCTGACCCCAAGAGGGGGTGTGAAACCCGAGACCCCATGGCCGGGTATAAGAGTCCACAGCCCAGAATGAGCTAAGAGGTCCAATCCTAAGAGGGAGTGCAACACCTCAGACCGCAGGGCGCGGTAGAAGAAACCAGGGTTATCCAGGCAAAATCCAACCACAAGAGGGTGTGTGAAACCCAAGACCCCAGAGTGGGGTAGATGACAGTAGAACCTAGAGTGGGCTGAGATAAATCTGTCCACAATGCAAGGTGTGAAACCAGAGACCCGAGAGATGGTGAGGAACCAAAGAGATTCCAAGAAGGAAGAGAAAGAGGCCCCTGGTAATCCAGAAGGGGAGGAAAGACATTTGTAAATCGATTTCCTTAAACTGTGCCCTGGAGGGGCAGGAAGCCCCAAAGACATTTGTTGAGAACTCTACTGGAACTGTCTACCAGGCGAGAAGCACTGGAGACATTTATTGGTGACTTACTTTGAACTGCTTCGGGCAAGAAGCTCTCATCTAAAAGGGACACATCCAGGTGGGGCGAGAAACCAGCCACCATTCCATAATTTGGAAAGAAGCCCTTATGAGCACTTTTTGTTTAAATTAGGTTCTTTTGGTTTATAGTGGTTGTTAGGCAGAAACCTGTGCAGTTCCCTTAGGGAACACTGCAAAAGATTTAAGACTACAGGTATAGCAGTAAACCCACTTGGTAGCAGTCTGCACCACCCAGATTTACCTGGTAGCTGTGGCTGAGCAGTCAGACTTCCCTCAAGAAGAGTTAGGCAGTATGCAAAGTATACACAATATGTACTCAAATACAATAGCACAAGCAAACACTGACCAGAGCTTGGTTTCAGAAGTATATAGTTATTTATTTTAAGAACACATAAGTTGAAAACACTCTAGCAATATATAGTAAAACACTTCAAACACAGTTATATGGAAAGCAGTCCCAACCCTTATTCCTAACTAGACAACTCTTGGTTAACACCACATAATTCAAACAGAGGTGAGTGCTTAACTTTAGATGACACTCTAGTAGGTTCAAAGAAGGGAGGGAAAAAGAGCAGAATTAGGATAAACACACCACTCTAAGGTCAAGAACACTCTTTGTAAGTTCAAGGAAGCACAAAGTCACAGGTGAGCAAAAGTCACTAGGCAGGGCCCACTCTTAGAGCAGACGGAGCGAAAATGTGCCCAAGATCACACAGTTATTAGGGATTCAGAGTCTTGCAAACGAGTTCAGAAAGAGTTTAGAGAGGCTTAGAAAGTTTAGCCAGGGTGTCCCAGGCAATCCCAGGTTCGAAAGCCGGGGGCTAAAACTACCCCGTACAGTCGGTGGCAAGGGAAGCCAGGCAGAACACGGTACCTTAAACGGGAAGGATCCTCCAGCGGTGGCAGTTGTTCCAGGCAGTGGCAGCAAGGCTCGACGTCGGTCAGGGAAGAAGAAGATCTCGCTGAAGAGCAGAAGAAGAAGGTCGTTGCACTGCCCGGGAAGAAACCAGCCGCGGAGTCCTCCGGTTAAAGGGTTGTACCGACTTTCGCGATTGTGGTAAAAGTGTGGTATTCCGGTTGCCGGGGTGCTTGGCACGGGCAAGGCGGCCACGAGACACCTCGAAGAAGCGGAAAGAAGGTGAAAACTGGTTGTCCCCACCAGTCAAGGGAAGGAGCCACTCCGTTAAGAGTTCTCCTTGGTCGTTGGGAAAAGTGGTGAGACGGTTCAGCAGGGCTCCACCGGGTGGTGTCGTCGTAGCAGGTCGGCTCAGCTCTTCCCTCGTCGGATTCTTGGTCCTGTGGCGACTTCTAAAGTTCCAGTCCCCAAAGCCCTGCTTTTATGCAGCAAACCCCCATTCACCCAGCCTAGCTGTCACTCAAACATGCTAAGTGGTGAGCCGGCCGGCTCACCACTTGGGCCAATCAGGACGGAGTGCGACTTGAGTTACCAAGGTAACTCAGTCCAGGGTGCCTAAATCCCCCTCCACCCCTCCTAAGTACCCCAGACAGAGTGGCACCACTTTGGAGGGCTTCTGTGGAGAAGCCCGCCAAAAGTGGAACAAAGGGCTCCACTTTGGGTCAGAGTTACAGAGGCAGACGCCAACGCCATTTTAGGATCAAGTTTTGGCAAAAAATCCCAACCGGAGTTATAATAATAAATATATAAACCGGCGGTATGTTTGAGGCTACCGTAAATAAATAATTAAATGTGTTAGCCTAAAACAATGGGAAATCCCATAGGAAAATATTCGCGGTTGAATATAAAAAGTAGTTTCCACTGCCACCAGCCAAAACTCGATCAGGGGGGACGGAGACGTGCCCCCTTGACTAACAGACCCTGGGGCAATCGAATTGCCCCAGCCAGTACGTCCACAATATGATGGTTTGTACTGGTTCTGTTCAGGATTTAAGACTAGTAAAGTCTTTGGAGACTTTACCTGCCCTGGGAGACAGTAGTCAGTCCCAGGGTATGGAGTCTATGTTGGGGAGTCCCTAGGACACCCCTGGGTTACTGCACAGAGGGTGCTGTGTAACCCACATTACAAAAACACATGAGGCCCTATGGAGTAAAAGACCCCATAGCCCATTCAACACAAGGTTAACCAAAGAAACACTCTTCAAACATGCCCAAGAGTGAGGGAAAAAGGGTCTCACTCTTGGCAGGAGAAAAAAAGAAACCCCAAGAAATCCAGCAAAGCTGCTGGGGGACTCACTAGGTAGGGAAATTCAGCCTAAACAGAGAATTCTCCCTAACACTCGCCCCCCCCAGACTAAGGGACAGGAGGATTTAATCCACTCCTGGATGAACCTCATACCTCTAGTCGATGATATACATCCTAGAGAGTCCATCAGCATTTTGATGGTGACACCCTGACCTGTGCTCAATGGTGAAATCAAACCCTTGCAGGCAGATTGACCATCTCAATAGTTTTGGATTTTCCCCTTTCATTTGCATTAACCATCTCAAGGGTTGGTGGTCAGTCTGAATAACAAAAGTAGAACCATACAAGTATGGTCTAAACTTCTTCAGTGCCCACACAATAGCAAAGCATTCTCTTTCGATTGTTGCCCACCTTGTCTCAGGATCCTTCAGTTTTCTACTGATGAAGCAAATGGGGTGCTCCCTACCCTTCTCATCCAGTTGGCTTAGAACTGCACCTATACCTACATTGGAAGCATCAGTTTGTACAATGAAAGTTTGGTGGTAGTCAGGAGCTCTTAATACTGGAGCTTGGCAAAGAGCTCTCTTCAGTTTTTCAAAGGCCTGATTGCACTCCTCATTCCATTTTACCTTTTTAGGGAATTTAGGAGAGGAGATTACATTCAAGGGAGAAGCTATGGTCCCATAGTTCTCAATGAAATTTCTGTAATACCCAGTGAGGCCTAGGAAGGCTCTCACCTGGGTTTGAGTAGTTGGTGTTGTCCAATTTTGCACAGCTTCAATCTTGCTGAGCAAAGGCCTTATTTCTCCACCTCCTACCTCATGCCCAAGGTAGACCACTTTACTTTGACCTATCTGGCATTTACTTGCTTTGATTGTCAAATGGGCCTGTTCCAGAGCCTGCAACACATGTCGTAGGTGGTTCACATGTTCCTCCCAGGAGTGGCTGAAGACTGCAATGTCATCCAAGTATGCCATGCAGAAGTCTTCCATCCCAGCCAGAACTTGGTTCACCATCCTTTGGAATGTGGCAGGTGCATTTTTTAATCCAAAAGGCATGACCTTAAACTGGTACAAGCCAACTGGGGTTGAAAATGCAGTTTTCTCCCTGGCATGGTCTGTCAGGGCTATTTGCCAATAGCCTGACGTAAGGTCAAATGTGCTGAGGTACTTGGCTGCACCAAGTTTATCCACCAACTCATCTGTCCTGGGCAAAGGGTGGGCATCAGTCTTGGTGACTGCATTTAGAGCTCTATAGTCCACACAGAATCTCAAGTCTTTGGATCCTGCCTTTGTTACTAACACAACTGGGCTAGACCATGGACTAGTAGAGGGCTCTATTACCCCGAGATCAAGCATCTTCTTGACCTCCCCTTTGATGTTGGTTCTGATATGTTCTGACATTCTGTATCCTCTGCTTTTGACTGGCAGACAGTCACCAGTGAGTATATCATGCTGACCCCAAGGGGTCAAGCCTGGTGACAGTGAGAACAGGGAGGCAAACTGATTTAACATTGATTTGCACTCCTCTTGTTGCTCAGGTGTCAGGTCTGAAGAGAGATTGACTCCTTCAACTTTTTCATCTAAAGGCACACCTCTGAGGAGATCAGGGAGAGATTCACTCTCTTCTTCCTCTGCAGCTGAAGCTAGAAGCAAGGCTCCTACGTCAGGTCTGGAGATGTATGCTTTTAGTCTGTTGGTGTGGAAGACTCTAGGAGCTTCCCTGGGTCTGCCCAGATCCACCAGATAGTTGACCTCTCCAAGTTTTCCCACAATCTTGAAGGGTCCCATCCATTTGTCTTGCAAGGCCCTCTGCCTTGTTGGGAGCATAACTGGAACTATCTGGTCTTGAGTAAACTCAACCATGTTAGCCTTCTGGTCATGCCAATGTTTGACCAGAGCTTGACCAGCTTTCAAGTTGTCACTTGCTTCTGCCAGCATGTGTGACATTCTCCTCCGGAGACCTATCACATAGTCAGTCACTCTGACTGGCTTGAGGGGAGGAGGACCTTCCAATCCCTCCTTAATCAGGGCCAATGGACCTCTGACCGGATGGCCATAGAGAAGCTCAAAGGGAGAATAACCTACTCCCTCCTGAGGGACTTCTCTATAAGCAAAGAGAAGGCATGGCAGTAGAAGGTCCCACTTCTTTTTAAGGGGTTCCTCTAAAGCACCTATCATGCTCTTCATGGTTCTGTTGAACCTTTCAACCAACCCGTTTGTCTGAGGGTGGTATGCTGTTGAGAACTTGTAAGTAACTCCACAGGTTTTCCACATGGCTTTCATGTAGTGGGACATAAAGTTTGATCCCCTGTCAGAGATTACTTCCTTTGGAAACCCAACCCTGGTAAAAATACCAAGGAGGGCCTTAGCCACAGCCGGAGCCGTAACAGTCCTCATAGGAATTGCCTCAGGGTACCTAGTAGCATGGTCTACTACAACAAGTATAAACCTGTTGCCTGAGGAGGTTGGGGGATCAAGGGGACCAACAATTTCAATCCCTATCCTCTCAAATGGGACTCCCACAACTGGGAGAGGCACTAAAGGTGCCACATTCTTGGAACCAACCTTACCAGAAGTCTGGCAGGTATGGCAGCTCTTACAATATCTATCTACTTCAGCCCCCATCTTTGGCCAATAAAAGTAGAGAGAGAGCCTTTCCTTGGTCTTCTTGAAACTCAAGTGACCAGCCAAAGGTATCTCATGGGCTAGTTGTAAGAACTGTTGTCTGTTCTCTTGCGGGACTACAAGGCGCTTGTAGTCTCCAGGTTCAGACTCAGTTGGTTCACTGTAGAAGAGGCCATCTTCCCAGTGTAACCTATACTTCCCAGGCTCTTGCCCATCAGCCTGAGAAGCTGCCTGGTGGCGGAGGCCTTCCAGAGTTGGACATTCTCTTTGCCCCTTACGAAAAGCCGCCCTGCTAGGCCCACCTTCTGCCAGTAAAGACTGCAGCTCAGGATGGTCCTCAGGGTCCAAATCTCCAATAAGGTTTGGGCCTCCTTCTAGCTCTTCCTCAGAGTCTAGTTCAACCACACAGGGTTGTACCTCCCTCTCAGCCTCAGCTGGAGGTGGAGTTACAGGTGTAACTTTGGACAACCTAGGGGAAGTCCTTGTCGGAAGCACTGGAGTGCTTGCTGCTGGCTTTTTCCTAGGAGTCTTGGGTTGCCCCTTTGCTCCTGATCTGGTAGTTACTGCAGTAAGTTGCTCCAGTGGGAGAGGAGTGATTTCTGTCATCATCTCCTGAGATACCCCTCTCAGGGTTTTCTCTCTTGCAGGTTTTGTGAGCTCCTGTAACCTTTTACTAGGTGGTCTGGGGGTATGTGACACAACTCCAAGAGCTTTTAGGTCATTACCCAACAGAACCCTACCTGGCACTTCACATTGTACACTGACAGGTATTTTCACAGCCATATCATTACATTGGATGAGAACTGGTAACTGGGGACACATCTGCACAGGCCCACTAGCTAACTTGGTGAGGCATTTGGGTGCCTTAGCAACATCCTCTGCCTTGAAAAATGATTCATCCACCACAGTTATGCTGGCTCCAGTGTCCCTAATGGCAGGAGTCTCCTGACCATTCACCTGGACACTGTCCTTATAATACTCTTTAGTATTATCTGGGATAGAGTTATAGACATCTAAATTCTGTTGTTCCCACAACCCCCGAGAGACTAAAGAAACACTAGCTGAGACTCCAGTGGGTTCATCAGCCAGTAATAGAAAGTTTCCACTTGCCATATGTACTTCCTCTTCTGGAGCGAAGGCTAAGGAGGCAAGCTAGACCCCTGAAATTTTACCCTTACATCTGGGATCTCCTTTCACATGGTCAGTAGCCTTACAAACAAAGCATGAGCCAAAGGCTCGCTGGAATGGAGGCTTGTTCTGACCTCCTTCTGGTCTGGGACCAGAAGGTACACTAGCCTGATTCGGTTTCCCTTGTGGCTTACCCTTATAGTTTTGTTTGGGGCCCTCTTTGGAATTTGTAGTATTAGAATTCTCTTTGGAGTCCTTCTTAGGCTGTTTCTCCCCATCCTTTTTATGAGTTACCCCAGAATTCTTGTGAGTGGCCCTGTTGGCAACCCACAAGTCAGCAGCCTTAGCTAGTTTCCGGGAATCTAATTCCTTGGAATCAGCCAAGTGTTGTCTGAGCTCAGGAGAGCAGGCATCATAAATAGTCTCCAACATAAACAAATTCTTCATACCTTCATAAGTGTTCACCTTGTAACCCTTAATCCATCCCTCTAAGTTTTTCAACCCTTCACTCACCCAGGTAGCCCAAGGGGTACCATCATGCTTTTTGAGGCTCCTAAACCTCTTAAGATACTGGGAAGGGGTCTTCCCAAACCTAGCTATCAAAGCTAGTTTCACACATTCATAGTCCTTCTTATCCTCCTCACCCATCTCCATTACCACATCAGTTGCAACAGGGGGAAGCCTAGAGAACAACCAGGTGAGTAAGTCATTTCCTGTGATGTTCTGGAGCCCATGATTATATTCAAACAGAGACAACCAATCCAACACATCCAACTTAGGCTCATACATACCAACCAATTCTTTAGGCATCCGGGGTCTTTAAGGACTGGAACTTCTAGAGGAGCCAGAGAGAGAAGCATTCTCAACAGACAATTTCTTCATTTCTAGCTCATGCTTGAGCTCCATTTCCCTTAGCCTTAGTTCTTTTTCAGTTTGAGCATTAAGTTTTTTATACTCCAATTCTAGTTTCATTTTCTCCAGTTCATAGTACTGAGGACTAAATGTGGGACCTGGTAAAGGCCCAGTAGGCACAGCAGGTAGAGCAGGCAGAGGCCTAGGGGGGACAGTCACAACAGCCTCACCCTCCTCTTCTGACTCTTCCTCAAAATCATCAACATTTTGTTCTATGTCAATTTCAATACTGTCATCTACATTTGCTGGAGTGGTAGGTTCCTCTGAACCATCACCCAGACTTTGGTTAGCTAACAATCTTTCAATCAGCTCCATTTTCTTGCCCTTAGTCATGAGATCCTTATGTTTACAGAGCACTCTTAAACAATCAGCAGTTTTTGCTGCAAGGGACTCTTGACTATAGCTTTCTATAACTGACATGTTAGAGGATTACTTTTACAGTGCTAAGCTTTGTGGTTAGTTGCACTAAGGTATCTAAAGCACACTAAAATGTATACTCAATACAAATCCCACCGCTGTACACCAGTGTTAGGCAGAAACCTGTGCAGTTCCCTTAGGGAACACTGCAAAAGATTTAAGACTACAGGTATAGCAGTAAACCCACTTCTCCAGCATGGGGTCTGGCATGGATTCACATGCTCATGAATATTCCCCGTCGTCAGGCTGGGAATCCTCGGTAAAGAAAAAACCAGTATCAGTTTCGTTTCTGATCTGTCTTTCGTAGTAACAACCAATCACTGGTCTCTGCGTCATACTGACCACAGCCAATGACTGCCCTCTACCTAAGCACCGCCTCTGGCAGCCATCTTCAGATTTTTACCGCACGTTCATGTGTTGGGATCCTCGTGCTATTGCTCTCGAGCGTTAGTGCTATTTTTCGCGCTTTTTCACAAAAAACTTCGATTCTTTCGGTCAAAAGAGCCTCAAGCTCCACCGATCCTACATCCGATCAACGGGGACCCGTGTCGGATTCGTCTGTGCCCCTCAAGGGTGAAGATTTCGTCGAGCTACACTTCGGAGGACTCCAGAAGCTTCTCAGGCCCGGTCTCGGAGATGGCCCAGGAGAAGGGAAGCTCGACGCCCGGAAAGCTGTTCAGGGTCTGCCCTGGATGCCAGCTGCAGAACGTCTTTAAGGAGGACGAACACTCTTTCTGCCTTTACTGCCTTCATGAGGACAAGACGCACGTGGAGAAGGACTGTGCGTTTTGCGGCAACATGTCGGAACGGACCATGAAGGACCGCCATCAACGTCTCGCCAACTGGCTGGAGGGTAAGAGCCCGTCTGGCGAGAAGAAGAAGAAATCCGAGCGGTCTTCTAAGACCTTTGAGGGCGCCCCGGCGACGGGGGCCCAACATAAGGCTAAGCACCGCGAGTCCGCTGGCACCGGGAGCGCCGAACGGTCGGGCTCTACGGGTGCCAGGCAGGGCGCACCCTCCCCGGCACCATCAACCACGAGCCAACGCTCTGGGTCGGGTAAGAGGAAGGCCGAGCACCCGGCGAAGCTCCTGGAGAGGCCCCGGTCGAGCTCTAAGGCAGAGGAGGAGCGTGGCAGTGCCCCCTCCCTCAAGGATAAGGCGGTGAGCGCACCTAAGGTGGTGAAGGCCTTGATCCATCCGACCAAGCCCTCTATCGAAACGGTCGCGGCGGCCCTGGCTCAGCCTGTGGAGGCTGCACCAGTGGTGGCGACCTCGGGGCCCAGAATCTCCCTGCCTCCTCGGAGGGAGTCTTCTTTTGTGCCCATCGATAGGACCCCCGTGAAACCCTCCGTGGGGAAGAAGAAGGGGGGGCAGGGCGTCGTCGTAGATTCGGCCTCAACCTCAGAAGAGGAGCTGATCGAGGTCTTAAGCCACGGCCTAGGCGTGGAAGAAGGCCAGCCCGTCGGAATGGACCCCGACGCAGGTGACGACGACGACATCGTCGAGGATACCGACGGGGCCCCTGCTCGCCCGTCGGACTCCCCTCTGCCAGCGCCGCAAGACAACTCGGCGGCCATTTTGTTGGCCATACAGTCCTTATGCTCCGAGATAAGGACGAGGCTACCGTTACCGACGGAGGAACCTCTCCCGTCGGGGGATCCAGAACCGGGACCTTCTGGTGTTCCCCCTACCAAGAAAAGAAGGATCCATCCACCACCTCCTTTTCAACCGTCGCGCCCCGTCCAGCCCTCCTCCCCGTCCACCCGAGGGGATGATACGGGGACTGACACGGCAGCGACGGGTACGGACGACGAGGCATACGACGAGGATTTTCCGTCGTCGCCTCCCGCCAGGGCTTCTCCGCCCGACGAGATCGGATCTTTCCACTCCATGATCTCCAGGGCTTCCGAGCTTTTCCAACTCTGCCCTGAGGAGAAGAAAAAGGAAGGCTTCCTTTATCAGCGGCGCGAGGCCAAGAGGAAGACGGTCCTCGCAGTGCCTCTGTTGGACGACATTTGGGATGAGGGCCTTTCCCTCCTCAAGAACCCTTCCACGACGCCAGCTAGAAGAGACCGGTACGAGAAAAAGTACCGGGTCCCGGACACGGCCCCCCTGTGCCTCCGGGCGCAGCCTACCCCGGATTCCGTCGTCTCCGCGGCAGCCAGGAAGAAAGCGGGGGGGGGTGCGGCCTCCACATCGACTTCCCCGCCGGACGGCGAGGGAAGGAAATTGGATGCTATGGGACGTAGAGTCATCTCGTCGGCAGCGACGACGATTAAAGCGGCCAACGCCTTGGCTATCGTGGCTCGCTACGACAGGGAGCTCTGGTACAAGATAGCTCCCCTGCTGGATTTTCTGCCGGACGACAAGAGGGCGGAGGCCCTGGAGATCCTGCAGGAAGGTGAGGTGGCCTCGGACCACGCCATCACCGTGGCGACGGACATCGCCGACACTGGGTTCCGCCAGCTGGGCAACGGCGTTTGCCTTCGACGTCGTGGATGGCTCAAAGCTACGGACTTCCGGCAGGACGTCCAGACCAGAGTCCTGGACATGCCCTTCGACGGGAACAATCTGTTTGGGAAGACAGTGGACGATTCCCTTCAGGCCATCAAGGCGGATACTGAGACGGCCCGGGCCCTTGGAGTTCTGCAGCAACGACGGACGCCCTTTCGGAGCAGCGGAGGCAAGGGCGCCTCCAAAGGTTCCGGCGGCGGTTTCGCTTCCTACCGTCAAGCGGCCCGCTCGTCGTTGCAAGAGGCCTACAGAGGACGAGGCAAGTCTAGCGGACCCCGCCGTCGTCGCCAAGGAGGTCAAGGCGGCAAGGCCGCGTCCAAGCAGGATTGAACCGGCCGTGGGGTCGGGCCCCCACCGAAGCACCCCGGTGGGAGGCCGGCTGGCGGGCTTCGTCAGCGTGTGGGAGTCCATCTCCACCGACCGTTGGGTGCTGGACGCCCTGGCCCGGGGCCACGCGCTCGAGTTTCAAAGAAGGTGCCCGCGCATCCCCCCCGTGGCCAGGAAAGAACTTCACGCCCCTCAACTTCTCCTGGAGGTAAAGGCGATGCTCAGGAAGGGCGCCATCGAACTCGTCCCAAAGGGGCTTCGGGGCTCCGGAGTCTACTCGAGATACTTCCTCGTGAAGAAGAAGACGGGAGGATGGCGCCCCATCCTAGACCTGCGACGTCTGAACAAGTTCATCAAGGCGCAGAAGTTCCGGATGGTCACCCTCCAACATGTCCTGGGTCAGCTGGAGGAAGGAGACTTCCTATCGTCGTTGGATTTGGAGGATGCCTACTTCCACATTCCCATCCTAAAGGGGCACCGGAAATTCCTCAGGTTCGTGGTCCAAGGGCGTCATTACCAGTTCAAAGCCCTTCCCTTCGGACTACGGTCGGCACCCAGGGTATTCACCAAGTGCCTCGCACCGGTGGCGGCGCAGCTGCGCCGCGAGGGGATTCACGTCTACCCCTACCTGGACGACTGGCTCATCCGCGCCAAGACGAGGGAGCTCGCCGTGGTCCACACGGCAAGGACCGTCCAACTCCTCACGGACCTGGGATTCTCCGTGAACTACGCCAAATCCCACCTGGTGCCCGCGCAAGTCGCACTGTTTCTGGGAGCAAGGCTCGACACAGTGTCCCTTCTGGCCTCCCCGTCGGAGGAGAGGACCAGGACCATCTTGGGCAAGGTGCAACGGATGTTGGTGGCCGACGCGGCCAAAGTGAGGTCCATCAAGTCCCTCCTCGGGATGATGTCTTCCTGCATCTACCTCATTCCCATGTGCAGGCTCCGGATGCGCCCGTTGCAAGAATTCCTGGATGCGCGCTGGATCCAGACGACGGGCAGCTTCGAGGAAAGGATCAAGCTCGACGAGAGCTTCCGACGAGCGATACGGTGGTGGGGCACCCGCGCGCATCTGACGGCGGGCATGGACTTCCAGGCCCCAGCCCACCAGGAGACTGTGACCACGGATGCCTCCCTGGAAGGGTGGGGAGCGCACACCGAAAATCTGCACGCAAGGGGACTCTGGCTCCCGACGGAGAAGTCCCTGCATATCAACGTCCTGGAGCTCCGTGCAGTGTTTTGGGCCCTCAGGTCCTTCCTTCCGTCCCTCAAGGGCAAGGTGGTGAGGATCTTCACCGACAACACCACCACCATGTTTTACATCAGGAAACAGGGCGGAACCAGGTCCCCAGCGCTGTCCAAGGAGGCGCAGGACCTGTGGCATTGGGCCGTCGCCCAAGGGATTTTTCTGGTGCCGTTTCATCTGGCAGGGATAAAAAACACCATCGCCGACTCACTCAGCAGGGAGCTGCGCTCATGCCACGAGTGGGAACTACGGCAGGATCTGGTGGATCGCCTCTTCCGACGGTGGGGCACACCCCAGATCGACCTGTTCGCGACGGCGACGAACACCAAGTGCCGGAGGTTCGCCAGCAGGTTTCCCCAGACGAGGAGCATGGGCGATGCTTTCTCGTTCCCCTGGGAGGGCCTGTTCCTCTACGCGTTCCCTCCTTTGCCTCTGCTAATCCGGCTCATCAACCAGCTCAAGAGGTCACGGTGCAGGATGATCCTCGTCGCACCTGCGTGGCCGAGGCAGATATGGTTCCCGGACTTGCTGGACTTGTCAGCGTCCCCGCCGATCAAGCTGCCGGCGGACGCGGATCTACTCTCCAGGGAAGGAGGCGCCATCCTCCACCACGACCCGAAGTCGCTGAACTTGCAGGCCTGGCTCCTGCAGCGCTAGAGTTTGGAGGATACGACATACCGGCCGATTGCAGAGAGGTTCTTGCAAAGGCCAGGGCGTCCTCGACTCTTAAATGCTACGGACACAAATGGAAGAGGTTCTCTGTCTGGTGCCGCGCACAGAAGATTAACCCTCTACGGATCACGGCTCCCCAAGTACTGCCGTACCTGCTGACGCTGGCCAAAGCTGGTCTGGCACACGCGTCCATCAAGATTCATCTTGCTGCGATCTCCCGATACACCAGAACCACGGGGCGGACGTCCTTGTGGTCTCATCGTCTGGTGAAAGAGTTCATGAAGGGACTGTTCAGATCGTTCCCGCCGGTGAAGGCTCCGGCCCCGGCGTGGGAGCTCAACGTGGTGCTGACCAAGCTCATGGGACCTCCGTTCGAGCCTCTGCACTCGGCCCCGTTGAAGTTTCTATCGTGGAAAACAGCTTTTCTTGTGGCCATCACCTCCGCACGACGAGTGGGAGAGATCCAGGCCCTTTCCTGCAAGGCCCCGTACTTGACTTTCCACGACACGAGGGTAGTGCTCAGGACGCACCCCTCCTTCATGCCCAAGGTACCGTCGGACTTCCATCTCAACGAACCCTTGGTGTTACCTGTGTTCTTCCCGTCGCCTTCGTCGCCGGCTGAGAGGACTTTGCACTCGCTGGATGTAGCTAGAGCGCTGAAGTTCTACGTGGACCGCACGAAGGGTTTTCGGAAGACGTCACAACTCTTTGTGAACTTTGGACCTGTCAATCAGGGGAAGGCTCTCTCGAAGGCTTCCATCTCCAGATGGCTCTCCGGCTGTATCATGTGCTGTCACCGGTTGGCAAACCGACCGCTGCCTGGCCGTCCGAGAGCCCATTCCACCAGAGCGATCGCAGCTACCACGGCGTTCCTATCTGGTGTGCCCCTGCTGGACATATGCAGGGCTGCTACGTGGAGGTCGACGCACACCTTCACGAAATTCTACTGCGTCGACCGGGATTCCAGGGAGGAGTCCAGGGTCGGCCAAGCAGTGCTGCGCAACCTGTTCGCCTGAGGTGAGCCTGGTGAGGAGGTAAGATGCTTAATGTTGAGTTGATGTGATGCTTGATGTTGAGCCTTTGCCACCTCCCGTGGTTGTGCATGTGTGTACTGCTATGTATTCTTTATTCATGAGCATGTGAATCCATGCCAGACCCCATGCTGGAGAAGGAACAAGTTACTTACCTGTAACTGTTGTTCTCCAGCATGGGTCTGGCATGGATTCACATGCGAACCCTCCCGCCTACCCCTCTGCGGCTCTTCACTTGGTCATACTGCCACTTCACGTGCTTCCAAATCTGAAGATGGCTGCCAGAGGCGGTGCTTAGGTAGAGGGCAGTCATTGGCTGTGGTCAGTATGACGCAGAGACCAGTGATTGGTTGTTACTACGAAAGACAGATCAGAAACGAAACTGATACTGGTTTTTTCTTTACCGAGGATTCCCAGCCTGACGACAGGGAATATTCATGAGCATGTGAATCCATGCCAGACCCATGCTGGAGAACAACAGTTACAGGTAAGTAACTTGTTCCTTGGTAGCAGTCTGCACCACCCAGATTTACCTGGTAGCTGTGGCTGAGCAGTCAGATTTCCCTCAAGAAGAGTTAGGCAGTATGCAAAGTATACACAATATGTACTCAAATACAATAGCACAAGCAAACACTGACCAGAGCTTGGTTTCAGAAGTATATAGTTATTTATTTTAAGAACACATAAGTTGAAAACACTCTAGCAATATATAGTAAAACACTTCAAACATAGTTATATGGAAAGCATTCCCAACCCTTATTCCTAACTAGACAACTCTTGGTTAACACCACATAATTCAAACAGAGGTGAGTGCTTAACTTTAGATGACACTCTAGTAGGTTCAAAGAAGGGAGGGAAAAAGAGCAGAATTAGGATAAACACACCACTCTAAGGTCAAGAACACTCTTTGTAAGTTCAAGGAAGCACAAAGTCACAGGTGAGCAAAAGTCACTAGGCAGGGCCCACTCTTAGAGCAGACGGAGCGAAAATGTGCCCAAGATCACACAGTTATTAGGGATTCAGAGTCTTGCAAACGAGTTCAGAAAGAGTTTAGAGAGGCTTAGAAAGTTTAGCCAGGGTGTCCCAGGCAATCCCAGGTTCGAAAGCCGGGGGCTAAAACTACCCCGTACAGTCGGTGGCAAGGGAAGCCAGGCGGAACACGGTACCTTAAACGGGAAGGATCCTCCAGCGGTGGCAGTTGTTCCAGGCAGTGGCAGCAAGGCTCGACGTCGGTCAGGGAAGAAGAAGATCTCGCTGAAGAGCAGAAGAAGAAGGTCGTTGCACTGCCCGGGAAGAAACCAGCCGCGGAGTCCTCCGGTTAAAGGGTTGTACCGACTTTCGCGGTTGTGGTAAAAGTGTGGTATTCCGGTTGCCGGGGTGCTTGGCACGGGCAAGGCGGCCACGAAACACCTCGAAGAAGCGGAAAGAAGGTGAAAACTGGTTGTCCCCACCAGTCAAGGGAAGGAGCCACTCCGTTAAGAGTTCTCCTTGGTCGTTGGGAAAAGTGGTGAGACGGTTCAGCAGGGCTCCACCGGGTGGTGTCGTCGTAGCAGGTCGGCTCAGCTCTTCCCTCGTCGGATTCTTGGTCCTGTGGCGACTTCTAAAGTTCCAGTCCCCAAAGCCCTGCTTTTATGCAGCAAACCCCCATTCACCCAGCCTAGCTGTCACTCAAACATGCTAAGTGGTGAGCCGGCCGGCTCACCACTTGGGCCAATCAGGACGGAGTGCGACTTGAGTTACCAAGGTAACTCAGTCCAGGGTGCCTAAATCCCCCTCCACCCCTCCTAAGTACCCCAGACAGAGTGGCACCACTTTGGAGGGCTTCTGTGGAGAAGCCCGCCAAAAGTGGAACAAAGGGCTCCACTTTGGGCCAGAGTTACAGAGGCGGACGCCAACGCCATTTTAGGATCAAGTTTTGGCAAAAAATCCCAACCGGAGTTATAATAATAAATATATAAACCGGCGGTATGTTTGAGGCTACCGTAAATAAATAATTAAATGTGTTAGCCTAAAACAATGGGAAATCCCATAGGAAAATATTCGCGGTTGAATATAAAAAGTAGTTTCCACTGCCACCAGCCAAAACTCGATCAGGGGGGACGGAGACGTGCCCCCTTGACTAACAGACCCTGGGGCAATCGAATTGCCCCAGCCAGTACGTCCACAATATGATGGTTTGTACTGGTTCTGTTCAGGATTTAAGACTAGTAAAGTCTTTGGAGACTTTACCTGCCCTGGGAGACAGTAGTCAGTCCCAGGGTATGGAGTCTATGTTGGGGAGTCCCTAGGACACTCCTGGGTTACTGCACAGAGGGTGCTGTGTAACCCACATTACAAAAACACATGAGGCCCTATGGAGTAAAAGACCCCATAGCCCATTCAACACAAGGTTAACCAAAGAAACACTCTTCAAACATGCCCAAGAGTGAGGGAAAAAGGGTCTCACTCTTGGCAGGAGAAAAAAAGAAACCCCAAGAAATCCAGCAAAGCTGCTGGGGGACTCACTAGGTAGGGAAATTCAGCCTAAACAGAGAATTCTCCCTAACAGTGGTAGGGACAGTTATCAGACTAGGATAGGTCTCTAGACATCAGACAGACATTATTTTGTAAGACCTCCTGACTTGCACCCTTTTGGACTTTCTTTTCCTTATTCGTCGGACTGAGGTTGGATAGGGTTTTTGTGGTGCTCAAATAAACTCGCACTCTAGAAAAGGTCATCTTGCCAGTTTCCTGATTCTGACTTACCACATGTGTCAGGTAGTGGTTGCTTACATGGTGCACCCCAATCATGCAATGTTTTTGTCCATGCCATCAATTTAAAACCAGTTATTTGATGTGCTTTCAGATATCTCTGGACCATATTCAAGGGTAAATAAAGTATTTGGGTCAAATCCCATGGATCTACCTTATAAATCTCAATTGTGTTCTATTCAGGAATATCCTCTGGAATTACTCATCTTCTAATCATGACCAACTGTGCTGCTCGATTTTAGGATCTCCAGTCAGGAAAAGCAAGGCCACGAATATTCTTAGTTGCTTTAATAATTGAGATTTTAAGTCTGGCGTTCCTCTTCTCCACGTGAATCTCGAAAAGCAAGCATCCAAGTCCCTAAAAAACATATGCCAGAATAAACGTATTAGAAACATCTGCGTACGATATGTACATTTGGGTATGAAATTTTCTTTTATAGCGTTAATTCTACCCGTTATTGAGACTGGTAGTACATCCCATCTCAATAGGTGAGCCATCATTTTCCGATTAATGGGAATATAATTAAGAGTGTTAACTTATTTCAGGTCTAAAGGAATCCATACACCCAGGTATTTAAATGTTACTTTCTAGGCCGTAAACAGGCTTTCCCACTTTGGTATCGTTCCAGCTGGTGGGATCAGTTCTAAATTAGTGGTATTGATATGTTAGCCCTTTCCTAATGGACAATTGCTGATACGTTATTGGACCATTTCACTTTTGGCAATGAAGTAGGAGATGGTGTAAACCCCTGCTCTAGCACTGTCTCTCCCTGGCGTATGAGGGCTCCTGTGGATCTTCCTGTTCATTTTCCTCGTGGCGTTCTTGGTCCGCAACCACCAGGCCCAGGCAGGCACTAGGACCTTGGGAAGTGATCGTTTTCTTGCTCAGTCAGGAAGCCTAGGGTCTCCAGATTTACCTTAATGAGAGCTACGGATGGTGACACATCAGGGGGGTCATGCGGGGAGTCCCTCGACTTTTGAGCACTGTCTGATTTACAAACTTAGGAATTTATCTTGGTCCGACAAACAAGCCTGGGAGTTTTCTCAGGAATGCAGAGACTCTCTAGTGAGGAGAGTATCTTTATAGTGTTCATTCCATGGGGCAGGGTGTAATGGGTTTGGATGGCTGTGGCCCTTTGTGATCCAAGGTTGCTGGGAAAATACTGTGCTGTGTTTGGGCAGGAATATGTGGTTATGTTCAAAGCCTGACTTACCTAGTGCACCCCAGGGAAGATTATTGAGTGTGCTGTGGCCTGATCAGCAGTAATAACAGACCTCTAGACTGCTTTCACCTGGGCAAATTCCTTCTCGATGCAAAGGCGGGTCTATTGCTGATTTCATAAGACTGTCAAATTAAGTTGCCTCTTTCTGCTGTGCTTGCAGGGTTTCCAATGAATAAAACCCGCACCCCAGACATCTGGCTCCGAGCATGGGGCCTATAGAGTACAATCCTAGACAGGTAGCAGTGCAGAGTGTAGAAGGTCCGAGAACAGTTCCAAGACAGCGCACATAGTTGAGAGGACGAGTCAAGGTGGTGGAAGTAGTGGCAGAGGTTCTTGACAGATGGTATAAGGGTGAGTGGCGAGGTACATAGTCGCGCAGGACCATTTGCAACAGCAAGTTGTTCTAGAATTCCATCAGATGTAAATGTGGGATTACATGAGCAGTGGTTGGTGTTTTACACTGTCCTTTAATTATTGTAACCTTTATGGAATTTAGTACGTTAACATAACAATGTGGCATCTTTTTTCAGTATTTGTTCAGTGTGTACCTTGACCTCCCACAGGGTGAATGCTTGCAGCCTGACAGATGCTTGTTACGAAATGTTTGCTCAAGTGCTCAGACAATCTTCATTTCTCAAAGTGCTGGACCTGAGCCACACTCCGCTAAGCGCATCTGGAATGAAACACCTGTGTTGTGCCCTCAGGTCACATTGCTGTCAATTGCAGAGCTTGATGTAAGTACTCCTGAGTATTGTTTTTTGAGTTTATTACATTAATGTTTGGAAGACTGTTGTCCTACCCATTCCTCTTAAATCGTGTTCTGTCCATTGACTGAGGTTCTCTTCTCTCGCCCTATAAATTGTCCCATACCCATCTGCTTTCTGTCCAGGCTTCGAATAATGCATTTAAGGGGGCTTGGGGCTATGGGTGTGATGGGTATGACTTCTAAATTCTACCTAAACATGGTGGCACATGCTAGCCCTGCATCTAAGTGTAGCGCTGCAGAGAGTTGATCGTGAATTTTTATGAAACTGCCCTGTCCATGAGGGAAGATCACAATTTAATTTACATTGGTTCTTAATAAGAGGGACACGCACAAAAAAGATTATTCCCTCTCCCCACCCGCTCAAACTCCCCAAGACCCATTTAAGCCAAAGGATTCCATGTGAAAAGGTCTTTGAGCAGCATGACTAATAAAGCCCACATCAGGCCATGTCTTTCTGACAGTAGGCGCTCCCTACACACTTTTAACAAGTAAATGGGATCTGGGGCTTCCTTCTACGGTGCTCCACCTGCTCCACATCTTTGAGAACATTTATTTAACGGGTAACTCCCAGCGCCTGAGAAAGCTCCCGAACCGGTGATTAACAAATGTCAGTCCGTCCAGCTGCCCTCTCCCTGATTTCACCATACATGGGCTAATTTATGTAGTTGAAGAGTGACTCTAGGTGCAAAAGAGTCACTTCCCAAGCTCTTCCACGCCGCCGTGCAAAATGTGATAGTATGCTTTAGTCCTATTTATTCAATGGGATTTTTTAGCACACACAGCCTTATGCGCAACAGGAGCTTCAAGTCGGAGTGCCAAGAGGACAAATAAAGGTACAGAATCGGGAAGGGAGGGGCATGCCCAGGGAGGTTAAAGAGAAGGCTGTGAGCCATCTTCCTCTCCTTAGCAGTGTAGCCTTCCACATTTAATTGAAGTAGTCAATTTCATGATGTGATGGTATGTAAGTTGCACATACACCCAAGGGCATCATGGCGCTGAGAGGGAGGAGGGGGAACGAGAGATTCCAGGGCGTCGTTTTTAAAAGAGCAGAGTTTTCAGGTTCCGCCGAAATGTGAGTTGGTCGGTAGTATCTCGGGGAGGGGGAGGGGCAGGTTGGTGCACCTTTTTGCAGCTGCCACCCAAAATGCACGCCGCCTTTGTGGACCAATCTGAAACGGGGCACCGTGACCAAACAGGCCGCTTGCGAACGGAGAACACGGGTAGGCAAGTAGCGGGGACATTTGGCTTGCAGGTACTCTGCTCCAGTGTCATAGAAGGTCCTGTGGACAATACACATGGATTTAAGCATAATCCGCTGAGCAATTAGAAGCCAATGCAATTGCCTCAGCAGAGGGGTCATGTGAGCCCCAAAAGCAGGACGGATGACAGATCTAGCCACAGCATTCTGAAGCAATTGCAGCTGCCTCGTCAAGTAACCAGGTTGAGCCAAATAGAGCGAATTGCAGTAGTCCAGAAACTCGGAACAAATGCAGCCACTACTGGTGCCTGATCTTCTGTCGGAATGAAAGGAAGAACCCTACGGAGCGTCTGAAGTTTAAAGTGGCCGGATTTACATATCCCACCGACCTGTTCGTCCATGGTCAGGGTGGCTGAGATCAGCACACCAAGATTCCGCACAGACGAAACTGGTATAGGTAGGGGACCGAGGGATGGGGGCCACAAATCAGTAGTCCAGAATAGTTGAGGACTGGGGGTACCCACGATAAGAACCTCGGTTTTACTTCCATTAAGTTTCAACCAGTTCTGCAACATCCATATTCCAAGATCTTCAAGGCAGCATCCAAGACGGGAGGCCGTATCAGATTTAGTTAGATCAAGGCGGCCTAAGATCTGAGTGTCGTCCGCATAAGAGTAAAAGCGGAACCTGTGTGCTGCAATGAGGAGCAGAAGATATCTTATATAGATATGCGGGCACGCAAGGCCGATAAAACAAGGAGTTGGTGTCATGATGCCCGCTCCCGGGGAGCCGGTTCAAGCCCTGCGTCCCCGAAAGCGGACATCCAGTCCCCAAGGAAGGACCCAGCAACCCCATATAGGGGCCCTTTGGACAGTGTCCTGGCGCCTATGGCGCCAGGCTCATAAAAGACATCAATCCTGGCGCCATAGGCGCCAGGCTCATTATGGGAGTGCTTGGGTGCACTTACCTGATGCAGACCATGCTGCAGGATCCCGGCCTCCTTAAGGCCTGAAAGGAACTACTTTACCTGTGGGACTAATTTACCATCCGGGCGTGGCCGGGGAAGGATACATACCTGATTGGAGGAAGGATACATACCTGGAACTTCTTCCAAGGCTATTTAAACCCCACCCGAACAGCCACACGTGCTTCGCGTTGTTCTGCATCTAGCAGCTGGATGCTCACCGTGTCTGCTCCTGCATCCTGACTTCTGCCACGCCTGCCAGCATCCTGGATCACCTGCAAAGGAAGAGAAGAAGAGAACAGAAGAAGGAAAAGTCCTTACCTGCTAAATCCGCATCCCGGAGACATCTCGCCGACAATCCTGAAAAGGAAGACTTTAATTTAAAAGCTCATTGCGTCGATCGCTGCAGCGCCGCATTCCACTCACCTTTACAGGGCGCCTCCATGTTCAGCAGCGATCATCCGGATTTGCAGTCACGCCCCAGCGCCTAGGGAGAAAAAGACCAGAACAAAGGTGAGAGAGAGAAGGGAATAAGGAAAGTTAAATCTCCATGTTAAGACTTACCTGTTGATTCATTCCCTCTTCATTTCGGGTCCGCGCCGCATCCTGGCATTTCCGGACCCCGGCCCCTAAGGGGAAAAAGAGACATCAGGGTTAATGAGCGAATGAAAAGACATTACCAAAAAAACACTCATTAAAGACTTACCTGATTTCTACAAGGATTTCACCTCTCATCTCGGGTCGGTGCCTGTTCCCCGGCATTCCGTACCCCGGCCCCTATGGGGAAAAAGACACTAGCATTAGTACATTAATGCATGGACACAAGGGGAACCTCTTATAAAAAAACTTACCTGGAAGCCAAGCAAGTTTGGTTCTCACCAATCCGAAAATCCAGTGAAGTAACTGGATACCAACGCGCCCCTGCATCAGAAGCAGGATGGAGAGCTCGTCCTTCCAGACCCTAAGGTGAGACGCTATGAGAAGTCACAGAAGGGTTTCGAGGAGGGTGAGAGGGGAAAATGGGAGGCCGATTAAATTACCCCGCAGACAGTTAATCCCCTATTTTCGCCTACAGAAGGATACTTCTGCGAGCCAGGCAAGCCAGATTTGGGGCCCGGTCCGGTCCGTCTTCCGAACCCTGCGCATCACCTTGGAAGAGGTCACAGCAGCGCGAACCAGGCCAGCGCCTCCGTGGGAGTCAGGTGAGCATTACAGAACGCGAAGACTTCCTACAAATTCCCACCCAGGCGCTATGGAAAGTTCTGAGACTGATCAGTTGGGCCAATTACTGGGGGAATTACGGGTCGAAGTACATGCCACTCGTCAAGAGACTAATGCCCTCAGGAGGGAATTAATAATATCAAAGGAAAGAACTGATGACCTGGCCAGACAGCTTTTTCAAGGTCAAGCTGGGCAAACTCCTCTACCCGGTTCCGGAGGGAACCCCGCTCCTGTGGTTTCCAGTAACCCTGTGCAGATTAATCTACCTGGAAACATGCCGCTGGCCCCACCCGAATGCTTTGCTGGGGACTCCAAACGATTTGCCGTATTCATGAATCAGTGTCGTTTGCACTTCCTATGCAGACCTGGGGCATTCCCTAATGATCTTACCAAGGTAGCCTTTGTATTGTCATATTTCAGCGGCTGCGCTGCCGATTGGTCAGTTCCACTGGTTAGTCAAGATGACCCGATTCAAGCAAGCATGGAAAGGTTATTTGCTCGACACTCTTGGGGGCAGGCTCTGGATGACGAACTTCTATCCCTGCGACAGGGCAATCAGGACCTCCTATCCTATATTGCAACCTTTAATAGACTAATTATGGAAACGGGATGGCCAGAGGATAAAATAGTCACGTTGTTTTATCGAGGCCTTCGCGGAGAACTTAAAGATGTCTTGGCCCAAGTTGTAAATCCGCCCCAAGAATGCACAGAGTATATAGACTTAGTGGTCCAATTGGATCACAGACTTCAAAACAGAAAAGCAGATCGGTCCAGGTTTGAGACCCGGGTGTTGGTCAAGACCCATGCTAATCCCAAGGGAGTTGATGTCTCTGAGCCTATGCAAATTGGAGGGGTTAAAGGACCCTTAACTCAAAAGGAACGTGAGAGGAGTCGGCAGTTAAAATTATGTCTTTATTGTGGGAATTCTGGACACTTTCTACGAGATTGCCCGGCAAAACCGCCCCGAAAGGCGGTAGGAGCCGCTAATAAAAACCATGAAGACTCTGTTTCGGGAAACGACTCCGACCGACAAGTGTAGGGGTCTGCTTGCCGAGCTTGAAAACTAACTCTCAGACCTCGCATTTCATTGTGCCAATGGTTCTCATAGATCCAGAACAGCCTAAGCGGTTGCATGCAATAAAGGCATACATCGATAGTGGGGCTATTGGAAACTATGCAGATCGCTAATTGGTCTCTAGGATTAACCTCCCTCTCCGTCCTAAAACCAGCAAAGATGTCATCACCACAGTCGATGGAACTGAAATTGCCTCTGGACCGGTAACACATTCCACTACTGAGGTGACTCTTATTGGTCCCGACGGCCATCGGCAGGGTGTTGTGTTTGATGTAATCAAGGCTCCACAGTTTCAGGTTATTCTTGGAATCCCTTGGTTAGAGACACATAATCCTCAAATTGATTGGCGAGCTAAGAGAATAACCTTCCCGGATTGTACACAAACCTGCTACCCAGAAAACCTGAAGATTAATCTAGCATCTGTAACCTCTGCCTCCATGCAACTACCTCCGGAATACCAAGACTTTCAGGACGTCTTACAAAAGGAACAGGCCAACACGTTACCTCCTCACAGATCGTACGATTGCCAAATCGATCTGGTTCCCGGTGCACAACCCCCTTGTAGCAGGATTTATGCCCTTACCGAACCTGAGGGCCTGTATTTGAGACAATATTTGGATCAATACCTAGCTAATGGTTTTATTCGCCCGTCAAAGTCCCCGGCTTCCTCGGCTTTGTTCTTCGTGCCCAAAAAAGAAGGCGACCTTAGAACTTGTATCGATTACCGTGCATTGAACCAGATAACGGTTTTAAACCGTTATCCTCTGCCTCTGATCCCTGAACTCCTTGACCAGGTGAAGGACGCTTGCATATACACCAAGTTAGATCTCCGGGGGGCTTATCATCTGGTACGAGTTAAAGAAGGCGACGAATGGAAAACTGCCTTCCGTACTAAATACGGATTATTCGAGTACCACGTGATGACTTTCGGATTGTGTAACGCGCCGGCTGCCTTCCAATACTTCATGAATGATGTCCTTCGGGAACTCATCGATGTTTGTGTTGTCGTATATATCGATGACATTCTGGTGTACTCCTCTTCGGAATCTGATCACAGAAAACATGTCAGGGCAGTACTTGAAAAACTGCGCCAACACAAACTATTTGCTAAATTGGAGAAATGTGTTTTCCATACCACAGAAGTCGAGTTTCTAGGTTTCATCCTGACACCCAAAGCAGTCCGAATGGACTCAAGAAAAGTGGATGCCATCCTCAAATGGCCATCACCTAGCTCTGTAAAAGGGGTTCAAAGCATGCTCGGCTTTGCCAATTTCTATCGCAGGTTTATCCCGGAATTTTCACACGTGGTACAACCCATTACTGCACTCTTGAGGAAAAATAAACGTTTTGAATGGTCTGAAGAAGCCGAGCAGGCCTTTCAGGATTTAAAAGCTAAGTTTACCTCCGCACCTATATTGAAACACCCGAGTCCAGATCTCCCTTATGTCGTCGAGACTGACGCATCCAGCCTAGCCATGGGAGCTGTCCTGTCCCAAAGAGATCCCGAAACCAACCAACTGCATCCCGTAGCATTTTGGTCCAGAAAATTCTCGGCACCCGAGGTTAATTATGCAATCACGGACAAAGAACTGTTAGCCATTAAGTCCGCTTTTATCTGCTTGGCGCTCGACATACCATCACAGTGATCACTGATCACCGGAATTTACAGTATTTGAAAACCGCCAAGGCTCAGTCATCACTGCAGCTCCGATGGGCTTTGTTTTTCGCTGAATTTGATTTTGTGATTACCTATCGACCTGGCTGCAAGAATGGCAAAGCAGACGCCTTATCCCGAATTGGAATGGGAGAATCTGATACAAACTCAGAACCAGTACCAATAATTCCCGAACAGAGGATTCTAGGCATGACTTCGTTACAGACGCTTGAAGACATTCAAGCTAGAGTGAAACAACTCCTGGACCCTACAACCTTACAGGAATGGATACAAAAGGGATCAGACTTTACCATAGATAATGGTTTACCTTATTTCCAAGGACGCTTATTCCTGCCACATAAGGAATTACACGAACTAGTTATTTCCGGTTATCATGATACATTAATAGAGGGACACCCCGGTATTGCCAAGACAGAGGAAAAGGTGAAACGACAATTTTGGTGGCCCTCTTGGCGAAAAGATGTTAAATCTTTTGTGATGTCCTGTGGTGTTTGCGCCCAAAATAAAAGTCAAAAGAAAAGACCAGCCGGTCTCCTTCAACCTCTAGACATACCACCAGCACCCTGGCACACACTATCAATGGATTTTATTACGGACCTGCCTCCTTGTTCAGGGTACAATACTATTCTGGTAATTGTGGATTTGTTTTCCAAAATGGCCCACTTTATTCCTTTGAAAGGTTTACCTTCAGCTTCTGTCCTAGCCAAAGAATTCCTCAAAAATATTGTTCGGCTACATGGATTCCCATCTATACTCTGACCGGGGAAGCCAATTCATTTCCCACTTCTGGCGCAAATGTTGTCAAATGGCGCAGATCGACGTAAGATTATCGACCGGTCACCACCCCCAGACCGATGGTCAGACCGAGAGGACAAATCAGACCCTTGAACAGTACTTACGGTGTATGTTACAGCAATCTGAAAGTAACTGGAAAGACATTCTTTGGATAGCCGAATACGCATATAATAATTCGGTACACTCTGGAACTGGCCACAGTCCTTTTTATACTTTGTTTGGGCATCACCCTCGAACCTCAAACCTTGACTCACCTCAGAACCTCGGAATGCCTGCAGTAGAACATCTCCATTCTACAATTACCCAAGCCTTCAAAGAGGCAACTACGCATTTACAACAAGCCAAGAGAAAATACAAGGAGAATGCTGATCTACATCGGAGTGAAGCACCTCCGTATCAGATTGGGGATCAAGTGTGGTTAGCTACCAGACATTTACCACTCAAAGGGCCTCGAACTTTTAACCCAAAATATCTGGGACCTTATTCTATTACGGCAATAATTAACCCAGTGGCTGTTAAACTTGATTTGCCAGCTAGTATGCAAATTCACCCTGTTTTTCATGTGTCACTTCTGAAACCAGTGGTACCCGGAACCCGACTACTCAAACCTCCAGAACCTATTCTAATAGATGGTGAGCCCGAATTCGAAGTGAAGAACATTTTAGACTCAAAAATGTTTAGGTCAAAACTGTTCTACCTAATTGATTGGAAGGGGTACGGACCTCAGGAGAGGTCGTGGGAACCCAGCGACCATGTGCATGCACCTCGATTAGTCAGGAAATTCCACCGACTCTTCCCAGACAAACCAAAACCCCCGGAGGGAACAACCTTGGGAGGGGCCTTGGGGGGGAGTGCTGTCATGATGCCCGCTCCCGGGGAGCCGGTTCAAGCCCTGCGTCCCCGAAAGCGGACATCCAGTCCCCAAGGAAGGACCCAGCAACCCCATATAGGGGCCCTTTGGACAGTGTCCTTGCGCCTATGGTGCCAGGCTCATTATGGGAGTGCTTGGGTGCACTTACCTGATGCATGCTGCAGGATCCCGGCCTCCTTGAGGCCTGAAAGGAACTACTTTACCTGTGGGACTAATTTACCATCCGGGCGTGGTCGGGGAAGGATACATACCTGATTGGAGGAAGGATACATACCTGGAACTTCTTCCAAGGCTATTTAAACCCCACCCGAACAGCCACACGTACTTCGCGTTGTTCTGCATCTAGCAGCTGGACGCTCACCGTGTCTGCTCCTGCATCCTGACTTCTGCCACGCCTGCCAGCATCCTGGATCACCTGCAAAGGAAGAGAAGAAGAGAACAGAAGAAGGAAAAGTCCTTACCTGCTAAATCCGCATCCCGGAGACATCTCGCCGACAATCCTGAAAAGGAAGACTTTAATTTAAAAGCTCATCGCGTCGATCGCTGCAGCGCTGCATTCCACTCACCTTTACAGGGCGCCTCCATGTTCAGCAGCGATCATCCGGATTCGCAGTCACGCCCCAGCGCCTAGGGAGAAAAAGCCCAGAACAAAAGGTGAGAGAGAGAAGGGAATAAGGAAAGCTAAATCTCCATGTTAAGACTTACCTGTTGATTCATTCCCTCTTCATTTCGGGTCCGCGCCGCATCCTGGCATTTCCGGATCCCGGCCCCTAAGGGGAAAAAGAGACATCAGCGTTAATGAGCGAATGAAAAGACATTACCAAAAAAACGCTCATTAAAGACTTACCTGATTTCTACAAGGATTTCACCTCTCATCTCGGGTCGGTGCCTGTTCCCCGGCATTCCCTACCCCGGCCCCTATGGGGAAAAAGACACTAGCATTAGTACATTAATGCATGGACACAAGGGGAACCTCTTATCAAAAAACTTACCTGGAAACCAAGCAAGTTTGGTTCTCACCAATCCGAAAATCCAGTGAAGTAACTGGATACCAACGCGCCCCTGCATCAGAAGCAGGATGGAGAGCTCGTCCTTCCAGACCCTAAGGTGAGACGCTACGAGAAATCACAGAAGGGTTTCGAGGAGGGTGAGAGGGGAAAGTGGGAGGCCGATTGCATTAACCCGCAGACAGTTAATCCCCTATTTTCGCCTACAGAAGGATACTTCTGCGAGCCAGGGAAGCCAGATTTAGGGGCCCGGTCCAGTCCGTCTTCCGAACCCTGCGCATCACGTTAGAAGAGGTCACAGCAGCGCGAACCAGGCCAGCATTACAGTTGGGCAGCTGTGCATTTTACAGCAAGCAGGGTGGAAAAAGGGGATCCCACTAAACGTTTCAAGGTGCATGGTGCTCTGAAGGGCTGCGTGGAATTAGAAGGTCCGACTAGGGATGAGCGCAGGCCCATTGATTTCGGGGTGCTGGTTAGAATCGTGGCAGTGTTGCCCGGGGTGTGTTACAGCCCATACAAAGTTGTACTCTTCATGGCTGCTTTGTCATTGACTTTCTTTGGCGCATTTGGGGTCAGCAAACTAGTGGCGAAGTGCACAGATGATGGGTCGGGGAGAGCTTTGCTAAAAGGGGATGTTTTGTTCATGGGAGACGGGATGAGAAAAAAGGTTAGGAAGTCCAAAATGGATCATGGAAGGGGCGATGGATCACCCACTGTTGTTCACCCGAAGACGAAAGTTGACCGACCTGGCTGCTCTCATCTACTAATCCATGAGGCTGGCTCCCCTCTGTCAATGTTCCAATTTCTCAGGGTTTTGGCGGCGGCATTGAGTAAGGCAGACGCCACATGGCTACAGGATAGGGGCAGCCACCACCGCGTTTCAGCAAGGGATGCCTGCGGCGGCCATGATGAAATTGGGCAGATGGAAGTCCAACAGATTTAGGAAATATATCAGGCCAAAGGAAATGGTTTCTGGCAGTTCCACAACAGTAGCATATAATAGGGTGTTGTTCCTTTAAAAAAGAAAAAAGAGAGATGAGCATGTTTGATATGGTGTTTAACAGATTTTATTTTGTTGCAGCAGCTTGCAGAACCGTTTGGTTTATCGGGCACTCCTTTGTCACAAGAGCAGAGAAAAGAGCACAGCAATGCCAGAGGGAAAGAGGAAATATTGGGATGAAAAACAGAGGTGGTCTGGCTTGGTACACCGGGCATGTAATGGCCCACTCTGGTGCCGGCAGTTCAAAGGCAACTGGTCAGGTTGCCTGTAACCAGAAGCTTGGTGGGCACCTTGGGGGCATGGATATCACTACCCTGGATAGGGGACGGCTTCTGGGTCTGATGCAGGAGAGTATCAAGATCGTGCTGCAAATGTTGAAAGGCACGGAAATACTTTGGTCTGAGATTATCCCATCCCACAGAGTGTTTGGCGGGGTGCTGGGTCCAATGTGGCCATGGAAAAATTTAGGAGGTTTGTGATGAATCAACTTCCGGGAACACCAGTGGTCCAGGGATGAATTTCGATTTCTAAATCATCAATCTGCTCCACACCTCTAGTACACCAGAAGGGATCCGAACAGATGGAAACACAACTAAATTATAAACCTCCTTGTCCAATTTTGGCCTGTAAAGGAATGCAGAGGACAGACAGTTTCAAGAAGGAAAAGGGAGGCAATCTGGATAATGAAAGATGGGTAGTTGGTAAAGTGATTAATCTCAGTAGTTCAAGGATCAACACAAGAGGAGCAATGGGTTGTAAAGTGTCACTAGGGGCCTTCGGAGAAGGACATGGGGGACAGAACCACAATGTACTGTAAGGAACTCATGGTGGCAACAGTAAAGACAGACACAAGTGATCACAGTTCAAGGGCATTTATTAAACTGCATATGCAGGTTGGAAAAACACCTAATCTAAACCTAAAGCTAAGATGGGAGCAAGCTACAGCCATCAAATAATAAGGCAAGCCTAGTGGTCGTCTTGTCAAATAAAAGGGCCAATACTAAGAAAAACCTATTGCCAATCCTTTCGCTAAATACAAACAATGAGTGTGGGATAATGTTCACAGGAAAGAAAGAAGTGTTCACAAATAAAAAGTCAGGATGCGGTAGTCGGGGACTTCCTTCACCAGGTTTTGAGCACGGGACAAGACGGGACTCCAGAGCACAGCACACACTCGAGCTTTCCCAGCATGAGACTACAGTTCTGCTCTCAGGTATCGGGGCCTTTGGTGGTTAAGTCTCTTTTGTGCTAAAAGTCTCTTGCCTCAGAGGATCTGATGTGTTAAATAATAAACAAAAGTTCCTTACTGCTTGCATGTTGCGTGATGCCTTTTCACCCTTGGATCCCACTCTTACGGGCTCAGATAGGCAGAAAGTTATTTTCGATATCGGGACCTTCGGTTTTCAATCTCTTGCTTCCGAGGGCATGATATTCAAAACAGCAAAAAACAAAAAGTTATTTTTTTATCTTGAGAGTGCTGGTTCTTCACCCTTGGGTCCCCCTCTTCCGGGCTCAGACTCCTCTGCCTTTTCACCCCTGGTTCCCCCCTCTTCCGGGCACAGATCTCTCTTGATCATCAGCTTCCCTCTGTCGGGTTTACTCTTGCCAACCTTTGAAATTCACAAACTGCAGGATTCACTTCCCTTAACTTCACCTTCACTTGCCAGTCAAAGACTTTCGACTGTACAGAGGATTTTGCTCGACCCTGTATGACCACTTCGACCCAAGTCTCTGGGAACAGTAGTTTCAACCATAGGGTATTTGGCCAGAGTTTCTCAAGCAAGCACCTGTGTGGTGCCTGCCTTCCCTGTAGCTGGCTTTCCCCTCCTCCGTATTGAAATAGCAGTTCTTTGTACTTACTTCAATTAGTCGGTTGCGCTACTTTTATTAAAATACAGTTTGGTTTCTTATTGGTTCTCCTCTCGACTCACCAGCTGTGATGAACCGCTCTGCTTTGCTTTTCTCTGGAGTCAAGGCCTGTACCACGAAGTCAAGCGTCTCCCCTCGGGTTGGTTATCAGCGGAGGAAGGCCTTGTGTTCCGTTGACATCGGCTGCAACATATGCTAGCTATTGTTTGTGGTCTTGCCATTCCTTCTGTGGAGGTTTCATGGGCCTGGCATGGAAAGGGCAAGGTCACTTCTCTCCTTGTCCCCCTCTCGGTTCGCGCCGTCTTTCTCCTCCTCCTGATTTAGCTCTCTTGTCGTATGGTCTGCCTTGCTCGTATTATGCTCTCATGCTCCACCTTTTATCCCTGTGGGGAAGGGAAAGGGCCGTCCGGAGTGTGATTCTGGTCAATTGCCTGACTTTGCCTGACCCTGGCGTTGGGACTTGTCAGGTAAACGACTCTGGTGTTTGTCCGTCATCTTTCGCGATGGGTGAAAGTGTTCATGTCGGAAGGGGGCAGGGGATTGAGTGTTTGCGTGTTATACCGGTAGGATGAGGAAAAGGTATAAGAAGGGGGATACCACGTCGCACCCATCGGTGTCCCACTTCCACTCCCCGAGGACCCCCCCATCCAGATGAGCCTCCCTCACTAGTCCACCCCCAGGAACTGGATCCAATAGCGGTGGCCGTGTCCAGGCCACCTGGATGACAGATCCCCGGGGACTAATACGTGAGACACCTTCAGATTTCTCACAGTACCTTGTGCTTGTAGAAGTTCTTGGTGCTTGACAGGGTCGAGACGGTACCGGGCGATTTGCAGTTCCTGCGACAGAGTTCATGACGGGAGACAGCTGCGGGTTTCAGTCGATAGGCAGTTCGGCAAGCAAGGCTGGACGGACGGCTGCAGGCTAGCCTACACGGCGGCTCTGGGTCAGGAATCGTCTCAGTGCTGGTTGGTGCGTCTGAAGCACTGGTCGAGGTGTCTCTGACGACGTTAGCAACTGGGGGTTACAACAGTCAGTGGTGTAGTCAGTTGCAGTTCGAGGGGCTCCACTGGCTCGAAAATGTCTTTAAGGCAGACGCTGGTTGATGCTTGTCAATGCACTCCTCCTAGCTTCTTCACTGGGCTTGTATCGTCCTTTAAGGCAGATGGCACAAAGCTGAGGAGAGTGTTGCAGGCAACGGCCTTGTCCTTGGTTTGGTTCTGAGACTCTCTGGCACTTACCACCTAGGAGGTTTCCTACAGAGACTAACAGGGCACACTGTGTGCTGGCTGGGTACCGGTTCTTGAGCTGCCGGAGGGTCCTCCTGGATTCAGTTTCTTCCTCTGTTCCCTGGGGAATGTTTAGGGGAGGGATCTTGCTTCCCTCTTTGGAAATCCTGGCCTTTCTTCACTAGCGGAAGCTGTAAGGCAGACTGTACCTTCAGCCAGTGTCCAAATGAGTTCTACTTGTTACACCTTGCGAAGCCTTCAGATGATCTCCCCATAAGAGGTGCGCATCCCTCTTTTAAAACCAAATGGGCCACAGTGATCGGTGTAGGCTAAGTCTACCCTAATGAACCACACCATTGGTCTCCACCAACAATCTCCTGTAGACGTGATGTCATAACCAGAGTGCTTTGCAACAGAAAAGGTAAAGGGGTGAAAACATGTAATAAGTCCCACCCATCTTCCTGTCTGTTGTAGATCAAAGGGTCTCTCTAGCTAATGGAGCGCTCTATGGTTCCTGATTAAAGCGCCAGGTCTCCCTTAAAGCTACGGCGGGACCATACTTTCTGTCTCCGTCAAATCACATACTCCTTCCTTCTGAATGGGGTTTCCCTGCAAGAATGACTACTGTAATCCACGCATTCCCAGGCATGACATTTCACTGTCCAGTGACGCTAAGTGTGGGAGCTGGCTTCATGTTGACACACTGCATATCAAAGGTTGTTGGGGTTATCTGTCACCTTTGTTCACCTCTGGAGCTAGGCCCCATATGGGCCTGTTTGAAGTATACTCTATTAGTATGCTAATTATGTTAATTGCTGCCACCATTCTGCAGTGCTTACACAAAAGGACAGGGCAGATCCATGGAGCCTTTGATAGTTAATTAGGCTGGCCATGCAGTAGGAAGGTTTTTGCCCTCCCCCTTCTGAGAGACAAGGTGTCATCCTGACTGTCATATCCCAACTAAATATGACAGGGGGACTGCGCCTGTATGCTTTGTCCACCCAGAGTACACAGTTCTATGTGTATGTTGTGCAGTGAGCATTGGAAAATGTGTGTAGATTAGCCACATTCAATTTCATATAAAATTTCAAACAAGCCAGGCGAGTGTACACCCACCCTGCGGATGGTGGAATTCCTCACAAGGTTTAATAAGAGGCTAAGGTGAGTATGTTTTGCGGTGAATGGGGGAATTGAGGGATGTGGGGGGGCCACCCCCAAAGCGTGGCACAGTTGCGGGACAGTCCCGCTGCAGATACTGCCACACGTTTTACCCACTGGCTGCAGGAGCCAGGTGGGGTTTCCACAGGCACTGACACCTTTACGGACAGTTGGGACTCCTCTACAGCTGCAGTGGCCCGGGGGGGGGGGTTACACTCCATGCAGGTGAATGGGAGTGACTGTCCTGGCAGAAAAATGAAACCGCAGGTGGGCTTGATTACTGACTAAGAACTAAAACCGGAAGTGACAGGGTCACCCGGAAGGAGAGTAAAACCGAAGTCACCGGTTTGTTTGAAGCCCAGGGAATTCCGAAGGGCCACCCGGGGAAGTGTTTTTTGAGGTGTTTTATGCCTGGTCCACTCATGACTCAGGACTAGGGCAAGGCTTGGACAGCTAATGAGTTGGCTCCAATAAAGTGATCTGTATGTGTTCCAATGCAAAATGAGTCTGTGCAATCATTGTGATAAGGGGAATATGAATGTGGTTATATGCTTTGAGGGGTGGGGGGGCGAGGGCCAGGCAGGGGTTAACTCCGCTATGAAGATTGGCTCCCTGTTGCTTCAGGAGCAAAATGAGGTGGATAGGCTATAGGTGAAAGCATCATTTTACTTCCTTGCAATTTATTCATACCAGCGTTTCCCAGCCAGACGATGCATGTGAATCTATGAAAGATGCCAGCACTGGAGAACTACTATTACATGGAAGTGGCCAATTAGTTTCTCTGACACAAGACATTCACCCCTGTCCTTTTTTGTTTAAAGGGGGAGAGGGGTGAGCTTGAAAGTCTCAAAGTTGACCTTGGAACGTGGAGACCTGGGTTCTAATGACACCTACAGCCCTTGAACATGCTTTGGGCAAACCCCTTTAACTGTATAATATGTACCTCAAATTGTAAACGCATGAAAATATATAAACCAAACTGTACTGTGTTCTCACTGTTCCTCCTATCACGGATTATTAACGTGGTCTCAATTAAAGCACACACAATACTGTTGTATTTGCGCAAGTTAGTCTCCCCATTCTTCTCCTTTGCTATCCAACTCGCTGCTAAGAACTACTACCGCCTTACACACATACACCCACATGCCCACACGTCCACCACAGGTCTAGCATTCTTTCATTCATTGAGCCACCTCGAAGACTGTTGGCTCTACTGCAGCTCCCACATCAGCGGCTGACTCGGGTCTAGAGCGCTGCAATCTTATCAGACCTTGAGCTTTCCCATCCGGATCAACCAACTCTCAACTGTCACGTCCAAACACATAGAATCAGGCCGGCACTCAAGAACCGTGAACTCCAGACCTGCATACATGAACAACACACATCCCACCCGCCCTGTTTACAGGGCCCATGCAGGGCAAGTCCATCGGAACTGGCAGAAGGGCACCATAAAAGACCACTACACTTACTTACAGCCCCTCAGGTCAGTAGCTTTTACTGCACCATGTATTATCTTCATAGCGCAGTACAATGACTTGGCGCAAGGTCTGCAAAATATCAAATAGTGGTAGAAAATGTTTCTTCATCCCCCTGCTTCTTATCAGTGAGGATCATGTTCTTTTTCTGTGTGAGATACAAACTGAATGTTTTGTTTGCAGCTCAGGAAAATCCTCTGCAAATGGCTGGTCATTCTTTGAGAGGGTTCCATCATCAGTCAGCAGATGTGCCGTCCTGTGTATGACATGATGGACGTGTGTGTGAAATGTGTGGCACTACACTGTGGCTAGTGACATGGATGCCAGACTAGCAGCTTACACCTTGGAATTGTGCCCTTGATGATAAGTTCATGAGTGTATCCTTCATCTCTAGGTTGAACGAGACCACGCTCACGGATGCCAGTGTGGAAGACCTTTGCAGCGCTGTGAAGGCAAACCACTCCTTGCGCTCGCTGTCGCTGAAGTCCAACCTCTTCTCGGAACGAGCCATCACCTCTATTGAACAACTGCAGCAGGCTTGCAAACAGCTTGTCCATCTGGAGTGAGTAATTATACAAGAGCTTAGTGCTTTTTAGTTGTGATTGGGGGTGTGTGGTTTTAGTGGCTAGAACCAAAGGATTTGGCTCTGGGTTGACCTCTAGTGCCTCTATAGATTGTATGGCCTAGAAATTATGGGTTAAAAAAAGCAGAAGATTTATTTCCTTTTTTTATTTGTTAATTGCAAAAACAGTGCTTCAAAGTACTGGTAATGGCTAATAAACAGAGAGTAAAAGTTGGCAAGAAATGACTAATCGAGAGCTAAATAGTTAAGGTACATAAATACATCCTGATTGGCGCAGCCAGTCCATACTAGTGAACAATTGACATACAGGGGCTGGTACAGTACGGAGCATGCCATGCAGTCCTTTACAGACTAAAATGTGGTCATTCTCTTCTGCAGCTGAGCTTTCAAATGTCTTTTAAAAGAGAAAGTACAATTTGATCATGCAGGGTTTTGTGCAGTTCCTGCGTTTCCCTGCTACCTGTAAAGGTGGCATTGGGCGAAGAGGGAAAGCAGTGCATACGTGCAGATGGGGTCACAACGTAGTTTAAGCAAAGGGAGGAGGTGTATGGGGGTAGAAGAGTGGGCCTAGGACTGATCCCTGAGGATCCTCCATGGGGGAGGGGTGTAAAGGTGGAGGTGCCTGAACCCTGTGAGTCCGAGAAGAGGTGGTCCGAGTGATAGGAGGACGCCTAGTCAAGGGGCAGTGGCAAGGGAACTGACGATGCGGATGGGCAGAGATGTCTCTGCAGAGTGTTTGGAACGGAGCCCAGATTGGAGGAGGGGGGAATCAGCAAGCGAGTGTGCTTCAAGAGACTTGACTATGCAGGTCAGCACTTGGTCTCTTTAGGAGAGGCGTGACTGGCTGTTTTGTAGCAGGCTGGAAAGGTACTACTTGTGAGTGTGAGGTTAAATAAGGCAGGTAGTTGGGCGGGAAGGGACGGGTGCAGGTTACTTAACAATGTGTAAAATTCAGAGAACCAGCCCAAAGGAGCAATGGGATATGCTTCAGATGCCAGGGATCGAGATCATAGCCTGTGATTTATTACCCATCTCTTCAGACATGGAGGGCTAAGGGGAGCAGGATGACCACCTGCTTTGAAAGGAGCTCCCTGCAGGGAGTACACAAGGCACTTTATCAACAAAACCAGGGGTAGAGGAATATGGTGATTCTGCCCTCACAGCTAATGCCCCACGTCTGCTCCCCATGTTATGGCCTCCCTCCAGTTGTCACAAAATCCACAACCCCCTGGTAAGGACATTACTCTCTGCATGTTCCAGGCCATCCTGCCTCCTCAGCGGGATCAGAATCTGTGCGACCGCCACACCTCACGGCCAGGTTAGGATGGACTGACCGACCCCTCAGAATACTATCTCTCAGCCCACGGACGCTTCTCAGATGATGTGGCCTCACAATGAAACACAAGGAGAAATCGTCCTGGGTGCCTTCCATCAGGGAAGGAGCGAAGCTAGCTCTGCACTGTGGCTGCGGACTGCAGAGACCTCACTCACAAGTCAGATTAAACCCTGTTTCTCCATGCTTGCTCTCACAGGGAGAACACAGTACTCGGAGTGTGTGGGAGCAGCTGTCGGTGCTAGTAAAGGCACTGGGAAGCCGCTAGTCCATGCCTCAGTGCAGCCTACCCAAATGCCGCTTCCACCTAACTTCAGAATGTTGCCAAGAGTGCAAGTCTAGATCGTATCTTATATGCAGGTGGCGTATTGAATGCAGCACGACATTTGGTTCCCTATATACAGCATATGCACAATGCTAATGAGTTGTAGTTGCGTCCATGGGCGGCTTTGAAAGTTTGTAGACCGTAGCAGTAAGTGGGTGGGGTAAGAGATTGCACGTTGACTAGGAGAACCGTATGGATTCAAGGAAAGTGGAAGTTGGGGTCAAAGAAACTAGCAGTATTACAGTGGGAGCCTCGGTGTATGACTCATGTTGGGGACGGCATGGGAAAGTCTGTAATGTTGGATGGCAGCACGCTTACCCAGTCGAGCAGTGTCGGCGGCGGGTGAGGGTCACGGGGGGAGCCAGGGTCATGGCCCTAGGCTCGACGGCTCCTGACAGGCTCACGACAGGATATGGTGCCTTGGGAAGTGTGCTTTTGGACGTGGGCCGGCTTGAGCCTGCCGGCTCAGGATTGGATTACAAATGCAGGCGGGCAGCCAATCAGAATTGGATGCAGGTTCCTATGTGGTTGAGCCCAAGGAAGTAGGTGATGTACTGTTGGCAGCTTCAACTCGGTATACACCGAGTGCTGGGCTTTGGTGCTAGTATCGGATCGGGCGAGACCTCTAGTGATGTAGGTGATGTTTATGTGTTGTTGATGCGGCGTGGTGAAGTGCGTGCGGATTGCTGGGAGAAAGATGGTTGTGTGGGTATGTGTGGTTTAAGTATGCAGAAGATAGAGGGTTGGGTTTGTGTCTGATTCAGGTACTTTCTGGTTCCGTTATAGTTGTATCCCTTTGTGTTGGGTTTATGCTGGTTCCTCATGGGCCTACTCGCTTTGTTGGTGCTGTGCTGACCCCTGTGTGTCATAGTGTGTATTGTTTGGGTTGATAGGTGCGTATGGACCTTTCTTCGGGTGTGGGGCTTGGTTTGGTAGTATCTATATTCTCTTATTATCTGGTGTGACAATGGTCAGTTGAGGTTTTGAATGGTTCAGGGTCGGAGTGGGGTTGATTTGGTGTTCTGGTCGTTCTGTCTTGGTGAGCCTGTGTATTCAGTCGTACATTTCCTCTTGTCAAGACTGTCTTTCCGTTGGTTCATTGGTTTCTGGATGGCAAAACAAATGGTTTTTTTCACAACATAGATTCAAGTATGGCAAAAGGCAAGTCTTTTCAAAGTTTCTGGTTGACAAAATGTTCAAAGGAAATAAGAATGTAATATGACCAAGTCTGTTTTCAACACACCACAACAAAGTGTGTTTCCTGGTATGCTCTCCTTCCAGGAAACTCCCCAACTGAAAACTCTTGAAATCCTGGTTTACTCTACTGCCAGGAATAGCCCCTTTGTAGTTCACTTAGATCCCCTGGTGTACTCGCCTGCCAGGTATCTCCTTCCAAAAAGGCTTCACTACTTCATACCTTACCAGGATTCTCTGCAACATTCACCTTGTCCTTACATATTACACAATGATGCTGCTTCACTATCAAACTCTTGCTTACTTCATTTGTTACTTGTGCCAATTTCCCCCAAACTGGCATCCCATGTCCGGAGAATTTTTTACACATTTTGCCTCTTTATTTCTCTCACAATCTCTTTTGGTTCTTGGCAATGTTGGTTCTAGGTTTCTCAAAACTGATCTCTTATGTCAGGAGAATTGTATCATATTTGCCCGTATTGTTCTTCTGACAATTCCATTTGGCTTACATAATGCTGGCACAGATGTCATTTGGGGGACACTGGGGGTTGCAGTTGAGACTTCTGCGGTCTCCCTTGCAACCCCTGAAATTTCTTTCAGGTAAGTTGGTAAACCTAATGTTACTTAGTGAGTGAACTAAAACCTTTGTTTAGTTCTTAACTCACTTAGTAACGTTAGTGAGACACAGCGGAAAGCTGGGTTGTGGGCCCCTACAGGCTGTTTGGGGAAGGGGATTCAAATGGGACTGGGACTGTAATTCAGAAAGATGGGAATTGCTGTGTTTTCCCCTCAAAGTGTCTACTTAGCTTGTTGATAGTGGAAGTAGTCAAAGTCCGATTTGTATTCCAGTGCTATAATTCGGTATTTGACTATTTATGAAGCTGGGCCCAAAATGGACATACACCTATTTTATCAGCAGTGCAGTTGGACTGCTCCCAGGCTAGGGTCCCACTCGGCCAGTTGAAGATATTTCACTGCGCACCCGAGAACCATGTTCATCAGCAGTGAGGAGAAACGGGCCTCTCTCTGTGTGTGCAGCATTGGCCTGTTTGAAAAATGAGCCACTGGTTAAGGAAGCGGTTGCGCTGTCAGTTAATGTCCTGAAGGCTATAATCTGCACAGATTCCTGGTCTGCAGTCTGGGGTGTGTGTGGGCATTGTGCAGTGAGCACTTTAAATGTTTTACTCTCGTCAATTGAGGGCTTATCCTAAAAAGCATAATGTTAACGGCTACAGGTTGTGGTGAATGGTTCCCTTCAGTACAGATTCAGATACAAGCTGCACAGAACATTATTGCCCAAAGATGCCTTTTTTTCAATTCTGAATCATCTGCTACGTTTTCTGAGCTCCCCTGGACTGGGGGAGCAGAGGAAACCTAAAAGAAAGTCAAGGCAATTATGAATATTGAAGCAGCCTCTTCTCTAATGTTAAGCTCTGCTCTCCGGCAGCAGTAAGCAAAAGCTCCCAGTAGGGGGCGTTTGCTTGATTTGTGCTGCGCATGTCACATGCAACGTTCAGCTCCAAGCCCTTCTCCTCCGGCTTCCTCGCGGCTAATATACAGGAACCCGGAAGCTGTCGCAGCTTCCTGGTTCCTGTTTGTGAGCAGCACGGGGAGCCAAAGGTGGCCTGGAGTGACAGGCCGGAGCTGGCAAAACAGGTAAAAAGCTTTTTTCTTTTTAAAATGTGATGTGTACTTTGCATGTCTGAAGTGCGTGTCTGATGTATGTATGTGCTGTTGGCCAGTGAGGGCTGGGTGAATGAGAAGAGATGTGAGAAAATGCATGCCGGCACAAATGCTGGAGCATTTGTATGGTGGCGAGAAAGGAAAGTGGCGTATGGCGGAATGTTGCGTTCCACCCTTCCTCTTTGCCATACAAATGATTAAAAATGGGGCATAGCTTAAGCAAAATGTATAAAAGCCTTTACGCAAGGCGTTTATAGATTTTGCTTATGCTACGCTGTGCTGAAAATGTGCCTCATTGAGATCAAAACTACAATATAGCACAACTATGAGCAAAGGCTGAAATTATGCATACAACCAACAGATGTACTCCTCACCTGTGTTGTCTCTCCTCCCCCTGTGTGCCTTCCCTCCTTTCACCTTGTGCTCTCCCCCCATTGTGCTATTCCTCCTCCCCCACCTTGCGCTGTCCCTCCGCCCCCCTTGCGCTGTCCCTCCTCCCCTTTGTGCTGTCCCTCCTCCCCCTTTGCGCTGTCCCTCCTCCCCTTGCACTGTGACTCCTCCCTCTTTGCACTGTCCCTCCTCCCCCTTTGCGCTGTCCCTCCTCCCCCTTATCGCTGTCCCTCCTCCCCTTTGCGCTGTCCCTCCTCCCCCTTGCGCTGTCCCTCCTCCCCCTTGCACTGTCCCTCCTCCCCCTTACGCTGTCCCTCCTCCCCCTTGCACTGTCGCTCTTTCCCCCCAGTTGCACTGTCGCTCTTTCCCCCGTTTGCACTGTCACTCTTTCCCCCCATTTGCACTGTCACTCTCCCCCCCCCACACCTTTGCACTGTCACTCTCTGGGAATTATATCGTCATTGGCCGATGTACCGACTATCAATGGTGAAAGTAAAATATTGTTCATGTTGACGATGTTGCGGTTTGCTGTCCACCTCGCCCTTTGGACGGAGGATAGCTTTTGATACAATTGTTAATACGTGCAGCAACAAAGAGCCAATCATTAACACTCCCAAGACAAAGGTCATGACTTGTCACTGGAAATCCCCACCACCTGTAAACATTGTTCTTAATGTAATTTCGATTGAACAAGTCAAACCCTTTGACTATCTTGGAGTGTGTTTTACTTGACCGTCTAATCTCTATTGAAAATACATTCTGTAAGAGCCTATTGGCATGACCCCGTGGAACGTCTTCTACACCACTCAAAACTAGAATTAGGGGTAATGGGGATTGACTACACCATAGGAATTAGGCCAGCATTATTATAGCTCAAGCTATGGACAAGTACCGAGCTAAAGGTGTTTAAGGGGGCAATGTTGTTGGATGTCTTGAGAAGGAATAGTATTAAACCTTGGTCTTGGTTTACATGTGTGAGGCATACTCTCACAACGATGAAGATGCGATAGCCCAGATTCATTTGTGCAGTCTACTCTGCAATTAGTGAAAAAAGCTGACTGCTATTAATGGATTTACTGAATAAAGATTATGACAAACCTCTTGTTTGTTTTTTTCTAAAAATGTGTTTATTTATTTTATAATAACAAACATCCCAACCACAACAAACCTCTCCTTAAACAATATTTTAGGACTACATTTCAACTGGGCCTTGAACCTTATTTTAACTGTGTAACAAATGTCACTGAAAGAAACGGTTATGTTCAAATTCCATAGGGAATCCATCCCCTAAAATGTTTTACTTACAACTGGAAGCAGACCAATACAGAATGATGCCCTATGCGCCAACACTTCAATAAGGACATTGATGAAATACACACGACAACTGATTGTGAACAATTTGAGCCTGGGCCCAGATTGACTCCCCCCAGGGGTGTTGCTAGGGGGGGGCTAAGGGGGCTATAGCCCCTGATCTTTTGGTTGTAGCCCCGGATAGAATCTCAGGAGCTACAGCCAAAAGACTAGCTAGCCCCCAGTCCCAACAGTACCACCATCAGCTTAGCCCCGGGTCTTTTCCAGACCTAGCAACTCCCCTGACTCCCCCCCAGTTGCTTTCCACGAAACATTCAAGCCAACAGCCGTGAACCTGAATGCCCGTCAGGACCTCAACTCCTTGTTGGGGTGCTGGAGCCCAGAGATTACTAGGTCAGACATTCTTACACTGGCAGCCCTGAAAAGACTGAAAACCTTTACAACAAGGCACATAAATGGCTCAATACCCAAAGAAGAAAGTGAGGAACTTAGAACATCATTCAAGACACTCACACTCCACTGAGAATAAACAGTGGTTCTATATGCAGGACAGAGGTTATTGAACGATGTTAGAAAGGGAAAAAGAGGGTGTTTTTCCAAAACAGAGTGCACCTAGTTACCAACAATCCGACTGAATCTTTAAGAGCACAGTAGCCCCTCACAAATATCATCCGACCCTATTCTCTCACAGACGCTTGTGGAGCAAAATGGGTGTGTCTTATCAGATAAAATCCAGGTAGTCCCATCCCCATTCAGTGAAGACAAAAACAGCCTACTCCGTGTGCCCAGCAAAGAAACTAGGCATATCCCCACCTAATTGCTTTCAAACCAGCATCCACTCCCACGTTGTCTAGTGAGTCAAGGGCATGAGGGCATTTCTGGGTGGGTCCGAGCAATCCTTCCCATGCCCTGCATCCCACTGCTTATGTCTGTAATGCGTTGTTTGCGATTGGTACAATCCCACAGTCCTTCAGGGAGGCAACAATCACCTCCTCAATGAACGAAACAGCCCTAGATAGACAGGATTCCAACACATGCCCCCTTACCTTGGATGTACCATACCAGACAAAGCCAAATTTGTTTATTTTTCATTGTTTAAAGCACAGACCTAGCTCAAGAGCAGCAGAGCGCTGTACAGAGTGTGGCCAGCCTGCATTTGGGCTTGCATCTTTTAACAGTTTCCCAGTACTGTGAGGTCTGTGTTGTCCATTGGGATTAGTCTTGGTCAGGTGTTGTTGAAAGAGCCATGTTTTGAGAGATTTGCAAAATTGGAGAATTCTGGGGGTCTGACAAAAGAAAGGATTGTTTGCGGGTCCTCTCTTTGCGGATGAGTGAATCAAGCTGGTTGGTCAATTCGCTGCAGGAGGAGCGTGTGCCAAAAGATATGTGGAGCTTAGCCACCAGGTATGTTTGTGTGCTACTTGTGACTGCTTTGTAGATGGTGCATGCAGTCCTGAACAGTCTCCTGGCTTGGAGTGGAGATCAATGTAGTTCACGTAAAATGGGGGTAGTTCGGTCACATTTCCGTGCTCCCGTAATAAGACGTGCTGCAGCGTGATGGTCTGCTTTTAGGGGAGCCAAGTGAGCAGCTGGGAGCCCTGTCAGGAGAGCATTTCCCACATCGATGTGCGAGACCACAAGGGTCTGCACTATGGTACGAATGTCCTGAAGCAGGATGAAGGGTTTGATTTTTCAAAGGGTGGAGATTCTGAGCCAGGATATTTGGGCCTTCTTGGCTATGTGTTTCTGAAAGGACGGATTACTGTCAATGGTGAAGCCTAAGGATTTTGCTGAGTCTGAGAGTTGTGGATCAAATCCTTCTAGGGGCATATCATTGAGCTATTGTTGCACAAATTGTTTTTTAGCAGGCAGACAGATGCGAATGAATTCAGTCTTGGATGGGTTTAGTTTGAGGTAGGCAGTCAACATCCAGGACTGGATGATGGCTAGGTAATCACAGAGATAAGTGATGTCCTGCATACTATTTACACTCCTGTATAACTGAGTATCATCTGCGGTGGATGGCTATATTGGGATCTTTGAGGAGAGTGCCCAGAGGCTCAATGTAAAGGTTTAAAAAGATTGCTGAGAGGATGGAGCTTTGAGGGACTCTGCGGGAGAGCTGGAGTCTCATCTGGAGCCTGGTGTCTGCCTGAGAGGTAGAAGTTAAACCAATTCAGGACAGTGCCAGAGAAGCCCATCCTGTCAGCAAGGAGGGAGAGGAGGATACCGTGGTCGACGGTGTCGAATGCAGCCGAGAGGTCAAGGAGGATGAGGAGGCATGAGTGGCCCTTATACATGATTTGGAGAGCATCATCCACCACCTGGATGGTGGCTGTTTCGATGGTACACTTGGGCCAGAACCCTGACTGATAGGCATTTAGGAGGTGGAGTTGTTCGATTCTGGCGAGTAGTTGTGTAGCAACTACTTTTTCCATGATTTTGCCAACAGGAGGGTCATAATGGGCCTGTAGTTGGCCAGGTCGTCTGGATATAGGGTAGGTTTTTTCAAAAGACGACGGTTGAGACCAGTCTTGAGGGTGTCCGGGAATGATGCTTCTGTGAGGCAGGCATTGATGATGCTGAGGAGCGCGTCGAGCGCCGGGATCAACAATTATTTTTAATGATGGAGGGTGGAATTATTTTATCACGACTAAGAAGTAGGTTTGATGGAGGCAATCATCTTTAGGAGATCTGTGGGACAGTGAGGAGAGAATTTGGTCCAGAGGGGCGGTGTGCGTGCCAGGGTGCAGAGGATGTTAATGCTGTGAGAGGTTTATTTGATGGACTGTCTGATTTTATCAATTTTTTCATTAAATAATATGTTGATTCTTTTGCATTTTTCCTGAGTTGCTGATACTTCAGGATTGGGTGAGGGTTTAGTGCAATGCTTCACTACTACAAAGGGGGATTTCCTCCTGTTAGAGACTGCCTTAATGGTGGTGGTGGAGTAGTAAGCAGCTTTGGCCTCTGTAAGAAGAATCCTACGGTTTGTGCTCAGAGGTTTGAGTTTGGTGAGGTCTCCTCAGTTATGGTTTTTGTGGCACCGTTTGCTAGGGCTGTGATTGAGCATTTGTTGGAGGCTAGCTTGGGAGTGTACCACGGGGACGGATGGTTTGGTCTTAACCCGGCTGGATTTTAGGGGGACATGAGTGTCCACCAGTTTCGTAGCAGAGTTGCTGAATAATTCCACGAGGCACAAAGCATTCCCTGTGGTGGGGACTAAAAGAAGAGCGTGAGTCTTTTGGCTCGTTAACTGATGCAGTCGGGACTCAAACATCACAGGAATTTCAAAACTACCCTCATATTCATCAGCAGAGAGATCCTGAAAGCATTGTGCTGTTCATGAAAAGCAGTACAAATTCTATGCAAAAACAGCCAATAATCAAATTAATTACTCATGTTGACCGAGCAGGCAGGCTTTAAGAGTGAAGTGGAAAGAGTAGGTGAACATGTAACAGGTAGAGGGCAGGAATTCCAAGGTTTAGGTGCAGGTAATGTGTGGGAATTAAAACGAGATTCTGCTGAGAGAGGCTTGGAAAATGACAAGGGAAACAGAAAGATATAGTGGAGCCAGACCATGAGTACATTTAAAGACAATACATATAAAAGGAAAGAGAAGGCAGGATTCGAAGGGTAGCCAGGAAATAAAAGGAAGAGAAGATGAGAGGTACAGTAGGAAAGGCACAAAAGAATGCAAATTGACAAACTGAAGGACGAAGATAAGGGAGAAAGTTGATAAGCTGGAACGCCAATAGGCAAAGCAGAACAATAGTCAAAGTGAGAAATGACAAATGGCATCCAAGTAAGATAGTAAAAATGTGGGAAGAGGCGTGAGAGGAGTCAAATATGACTCCCAAGTTTGTGGGTGGATTGGGAAAAGGAAACGTGAATGGGGAAAGGAGATGGGGAGGGAGGGAGAGTTGTTGAAACAGTTGGTACAAGAAATTTTCTTTTGAAGTGTTTAACATTAAGAAAGTGAGAATTAATCTAAGATTGGGTTGCCAATAGACAAGAAGTCTTTGGCCTAAAAGTGATATAAGAAAGACAGAAATAATTGATGATAGAAGCAAAAGGGGATGCATATTAAAAAAGTAGAGTACCAAGAAGAGATCATGGGGGACACCATGATGTTAAGTGTGCAAGGAATGAGCATGTCTAGTGGAAATCAACCATTGAAGAGAAGTCGCCAAAAGGTCATGGGACTGTATGGCAGGAAGAAGTGTGAAGGGTTCAACAGCATCGAAACCCAGAGATAGATCAAGAAGAAACGGAATGGAAGAGTGTCTATGGGCTCAAGTGCCTTACTCTTCAATCTGTATATCCAACCACTACTAGATCTTCTGAACAGCCTGGTTGTCCAGTACACAAACTACGTAGACGACACTCAGGTTGTCATTCAGCTCAGTAGCCAATACAAGACGTATGTTAATACCCTCAATAACATGTGCAGAGATATTCAGCATTGGATGGCCTGTAACTCTTTGGCCCTCAAGAATAATAACACCGAGTTGATGATTGTCTCTACCAAGAACACTCGGAGTAAGCTGACCTCCGATTACTCCAACTTCCTGATTGCAGACAATGTCATAACTGTCCTAAAGAAAGTAAAAACTCTGGGTGTCATTCTGGATGACGAACTCTCCATGAAGCCTCATGTTTCCAATATCTGGTCATGCTGTGGACTTATCAACAAACGAATACAATATAGTCGACCTTTCATCACAACTGACAACTGTGCTCTCCTGTCTACCGCATTGATAAACTGTAGACTATTGCAACAGCCTGTTGACCGGCACCATCTCTGCAAATATACAGGCTCTTCAGGTCACACAAAATAATGCTGTATGCACTATTTTTAAACAATTGCACCCATATTTCCTCTTTCAGGAAAACACGACACTGGCTTCTAGTAAAACGGAGAATAACACACAAAATGCTCACACTAGCGCACCCATGCGTAGCTCTTGCAAGTCCCACATACCTATCGGAGCGCATTCAAATCAAGCCTAAGAATAGAAATCTTCGCTCTACTGCAGCTACTATGCTCAGCCAGCCAAGGTCCAGGCTTACTAGGTTTGGAGGCTCTAGTGTTGACTCTCTGGCCCCTATACTCTGGAACCTATTACCAGCAGCCATACGTCAAATCCAAAACTACTCTCTCTTCAAAAAGGCTGTAAAAACCCATCTCCTCACCCTCTCTGCTGTTTCATGTCTAGTGTGTCCTGTATCTTGTTCTGTGTGCGCCCTGAGTCCCGCAGGCACGTTGGCGTATTATAAAAATGTAAATAAATAAATAGACAGATAACAGAAGAAGTGAAACTGAGTGATAGCAGGAATAGAAGGCTCAAGAGATGGCTACTTAAACATAGGTAGAATGGCTGCCTGCTTAAAGTCAGTGGGAACATTGGAGGTTGAAAGGGAAATGTTAAAGAAAGGGGTCATGAAAGGAAGAAGGTGATGACAAATCCTGGGTAAGAGAGTCAAGAAGAGAAGTGGGAGCACAAGCAAGAAAACAAGCACCACCTGAATCCGTCAATCCAAAAAGAAAGGGAAGACGAACAGATATGGAATGAGACGTGAGTGTACCTCCAAGAGCAGCAGAAGGAGCAGAGGAGCATAGAAGATACCTCATCAGCAAAGAGGGCACAATCAGTGTGGGAAAGAGAGGAGGATGCCTAAGAGTCAGGTGAAGGGGCTGATCAGATATGATTCAAGAGTTGAAACAGACAAACAGAATGGGGGTGAGTAATCAAATGAAATCGGAGCAGTGTTGCTTTTAGCAGCAAGAAAGGTAGAATCGGAAGTAGGACACAAGATTCAAATCGATCGAAAATTGAGGTTTTTTTCCAATGCCTTGTCAGCGCGGCAGATGGCAGTGTGAAGGGACAGAAGTTTCCCTTGGCCCCTTCCAGTACCAGCCAAGGTTTTAAAAACGTTAGCAATATCCTGGATTCTGAAATGTCATTTACCTCAGAAATCAACGTGATAATCCACAAAGTGCATTTTAAATTGCACATGCCTGGCAAGATCAGGCTGCATCGGGATATGTCGAGAAAGATTGGCCTATCTGGAACTCTAAATACTTTCCATCGTCAATTATTGTAAATTCTTGTTACAGCGCATCCAGAGCCATGCGGCCAGGCAGATTATGGGCCTCAGCGTGCAGGACCCCTTTACCCCAGCTCTCAAAGCCTTTCATTCACTATCAGAGGATGTCGTAATATCTCGGGCTTCTACACAATGAGCCCTAATACCTCTGTGACTAACTATTTCCAGCAGGAGTACAGGGAAAATCAATGGCTTCTAAGCACTGTACTTAACCTTGCACTACTTTTGATGCAACACTGATCAGAATATGCAGAGGGCGGCTATACACTTCAAGAGATGTGTCAACCTGTATGGAAGCCTCCAGTCAACAATATCAGAGTTAATTTACAGCCTTTCAATATACATTTACAAACATGATGAAATCTAGAAAGTGCATACATAGTTTGGGAAGGCAAAATGAGAGAAAAAAGGGAAAAAAAGGATAGAAGAAAGAGAGTGAAGTAAATATTAAAAAATAAGATTAGACGAAAGCGAAGAAAGAAGTGCAAAGTACAACTGTTATCAGCATTTAACAAAGGTTAAAATCCTCTAAAAAAGACATCACATCATTAGAACATTAAGAATAGGACATGTAGAAAGTGCATATCCAATTTGCTTCTTTCAAGATAGAAGTTTCAGATAAACATGTGCAAAGTGCAAATTTAGAACCAAGAGCATTGCCTTCCCAGCAAACTGCATATAAACCGAATTTCAGATTAACAACCATAAAGTGCAGATTTAGAAGAAAAACATTATCTTCCCAACATGCTGTATGTATACACAATACAAGAGCCCCCATTCGTGACTCCTATAACAGCGCCTTCTTATTGGGGCGAATTTGTAGAATTGGAGAAGAGGATTGGGCATTGAAGATCATTTCCCATCTCCTATCAGTTGATAATGATATATAGTGCTTAAAATACCGGTGAAGGTATTGTGTCCTCTGCGTTATTAGATTAGGGCAGACCAGAAGAATATGTTTTAGGGTTTCTGTTTCGTATGACTTTTCACAGAATCTACATGCTCTTCCGTCCACTGGCAGCCTCAAATAGATCTCAGAAAGTTCTCTTGTGAGACACATGTTTAGGCAGAGTCTCAAGAACAGATTTCTGTATCTTGCTCTAGGACATTTTTGCAAGTAAGTAGGAAGTTGGTTTGGCGCTTTCGGCAAGAAGCTTCCAGAATGAAATGCTTTAAAAGTATGACATGCTTCCCAAGTTCTTATCCAATCATTAAGGAAGTGTTTTTTTTTTTTCTTCGCACGGTTGGGATCACTTAGTGATAAATCAATGCCAATATCAGCCCTTGATTTTTCCAGGAGTTTAAAGAGGTATCAATTTGAAGGTATTAGAAGCTGGGCTAGTACTGGGAAGAGGGAAGAAGCTAATATTCTCCATTCTACCATTCATATTGGCTATGGAAGGCCGAGTTCAAAGCGAATTAGATGGATAGGACAGCTCTGGGGCAATGATAGTATCCTCTTCCAGTACAGGCCTTCCAACCTCTCCCAGTTAGGTCTATTCAGCATTAACTTTGTCTTGGCTCCATAAATTACTAAGGGGTCACCTTTTGCTTATAGAAGGTAATCACTGGCACGACTGAATAAGCACAATACTTTTTGTAAACTATGGAGGCTTGAGCTGTCATTGTCTGCACCTTTTGTTTCACAGTTGATTAACAAGGTTTATCTGAGAGATTAGTATATTCTTAGAGTATATATAGGGTCTGATCACAGATTCTCCATCTAAAAGCAGTTTTTTTAAGGATTCCTCAGGCGTAAAAATCAGTATTTTAGACATCTGTGCGTTAATATTCAAACTATTTTCGGCTGCATAACTAAATCATCTGCGTAAAGGAGCCAAGATATTGGCACCGATCCCAGCTTTGGTGGAAAGGAAATGACTCTAGAGGGACTAGCCCCCAGGTCCTTTACAAAGAAATTAGAAAGGGTGGGGGACAACATTTAGCCCTGCTTAAGGCCACGATATGTCAGAATTGGGGCAGTTAGAAGGCTGTCTTTATTTAGTTTAACTTGGATCTAAGTTTTTGTGTATAACTGTTTAATTAAATTCAGGATGTAATCTGGATATCCTGTCTCCTTCAATTTAGTCCACAGTAGTTCTCTCGAGATTGAGTCGAATGCCATCCCAAAATCATTAAAAGCCTCATAAACCTGCTATCCTGTTTGAATAACTCTCTTCTTTCTAGATGATAAAATTAGAAGATTTTGAGCTGTAACTACCCCAGCTATAAAACCCGATTGGCAGATATGAAACGGTGATGTTTCATTTACCCATTTGGAAAACCTTTGCAAGATCAGGCACGCAAACCATTTTCCTGGGACGTGCAACAGGGTTATTGGGCGATAATTTAGGGGGTTAGATCTATCTCTCTTTTTAAAAATTGGACTGATGATAGAATGTTTTCAAATCTGGGGAATGTTCCCCTCACGAAGGATTTTTTAAAAAATATACCACAGTTGAAGGCCCAATGGTCTGGGTGTGTTTTAAGAATTAAACAATCCGGGGCCAGTGTACGTGGAGAAGATAATCCTTTAATTTCATGTCTGATATCCTAGACATCAAATGAGAACTTCTGCAAATTGTCAATTGATTGGTATAAGAATTGATATTGGGTCTGAGCCAGTTTGTATATCTTGCCAAAATGGGTTACACTATTCCTGCTCTTGGATAGTATTTATCATCAATGGAAGAGGCAGGTCCTTGGAGGCAAATTTCAAATCCGATCATATTTGGCCGCTTGATTTGGAGTTTATGGCCGATAATATCGCCTCACCATCCTGCTGCATCAGCATATTCTTATGCATTTTGAGCCAGTTCTTAAACCTCTGTTTTATCATTTTTAGCATGGGCCATTTGGAGCTATTCGTACTTTTCAATTGCAGTCGACATTCTTTCCTCAGTTGGGTATTTCTTAATTTTATTTCTGGATCAAACGCATGTTTGCGTTTAAAAGTCGGGCGAGCAAATAAGAGGTTTTTTTGGGCACAGAGATTCAGAGTTTCTGAATAATCTTTGTCTTTTCTCTCTAATAGATGATAATTGCTATTGCTGAGGTTGTCTCTTAATTTCCCCAATCTGGGCTCTCTCCATTTCAGTCTATTCCTCCCCGCTTCAATCACAGTTTTGTGGTTGTACATTTCTCTGGTGTAGATGGGGAATTATTGTTCCTATTCTAATGTTAAGATGTCATGGTCACTAGTGTGTTCAGGGACCACTTCAAAAGCAGGTACTTCAAGAAAAGCATCTCTAGACACGAAAATATTATCGATTACGGCTTTCTCCTCGCAAGGTTGGATGAGGGGCTGGTCCCCTTTAAATGCTACATTTAACATTATGAAATTCCTATAATGCATTAACTGCATCCATCTCTTCGCTCTCGAAAATAGTATTTTCTTTTCTTGATAAAAATTGTCGCAGTATTGACAGAGGTCCAGCATATTTTCTACAGCATTTATAAACTCATTTTCAATAATGGTTATCCCATGTTGGAAATTCAGACATCCATGTTTCTTGGAGTAGAATTAGGTCTGCCTCTGCCGTCTTCGAGTTTTTTTCTGAGAGCAGGTGCATGAAGCCTCTAGTGTTCCATGAGGCTAGAGTGAATTTCCGTTTTGACGTCAGTTGTTGACATCATTTCCTGGAATTTGATTTTTGGTTTGTTCTGGCTCCATGCATCCAAGACCAATCTTGAAGATCGCTTAAAGGTAAAGGATGCATAATGGCCACTTCCTTTGTTAGGCTGCCATTGGCACCCTGGCACCCTGGGAGGAGATTCGTAGGGGCAGATAGTCTGGGTGGGTAGGCGAGCGGGACCTGGATTCTGCATCTGAATTTAAATGTGGTGTGCTAATAGCTTCCTTTTCTTTTCCTAACTTTGGACAGGATAATGAGTTTAATAATATTGAAGTCGATGAATTGTACTAGTGCAATGTCTCTTGAACTAATTGCTTCAGGTCCCGGAGTCAATGTCATAAGTCTTAGAACATTGCTTCTATTAGGGTGGGGGTCTCGTCTAGATCTATCTTGCATCTGTAAGTATAAGGAACAATAGTCATCCGACTGGTGGCCGTTGTTACTAACAATAGGTTCAGAAATGCCTTCCCATGTCTCTTTGATAATCACAAGGGACTCTTTGAGCTAAGAACGAATCATTCCTGGATACACTACCCTTCTTTGGGGCGACTAGATCTTCATTACGGCTAAGAGCTAAGCTTCCTGTCTGCTTCTCTTGATTCTTTAGAGTTATAATTCTTATTTGTTCAAGCATAGTAAAGTCGCTTCTACAAGAGAGAAGGTCATATTTTATTTGTTTGTTTGTTTGTTTGTTTATTTTATTTGTAGTGCGCACCTAACCCAGGGGTGTAAGCGGCAAGCGGATTGTCAGGCTTAGGTTACAGAAAGCACAATGGATAGAATCCCGCTGGGCTACATTGCTGGAAGCATCAAAAGCATAGAGAACCAATACAACAGTTATACTTACAAGGAAATATACATAGTTTACAAGTTATATAATATGCCTAAACATAGAGGATCAGTGGATATACACAATTTACAGTCTTTATCTCATAACACAGCAGGGAAATCTGAGTGGGTTAAGATTGAATATGTAGATAGGTTACACAAGTCCTTGTCAATTGATGGGCTCAAAGGTACAGAAGGGAGAGTTGCCACTTTTCAGTGACGGAACGTCTGCATTAGGTCCAGACTCACTTAAGTCTACAACCTCTGCGTCGAGTTTATTATCAATTTCCTTTTACCTTTCTTATTAGCTAGTTTTATGGAGCCTTGATTTTGAGTGGGAACTGAAAGGGAACCCACAATTTCTTTTGAACCAAGTTGTAATGATTTTATCAACGGAGATTGGTTCTTCGATTTCTTTACTTGCTGCTTTAGTTTTGATTTCTTGCACTTTTTTTCATTCATAAACACCTGAAAGCAGGGCACTTCAATGACTCGCCTCTGCTGGTCCATCAATTGCTTGGTATTTAAAGGCATCAGCTGAGTCAGGAATGGTTTCTGCATCAAGCAGAGTTAACCTAGGCGAGGGTAATTGCTCAGTGACTTTCTCAGCAACGTTGTTTTGAGTTAGTCACCTCTGTTATAGGGATATTACGAGATATTATCGAGATGGGGTCATTTATATTATCAAGCTCGACGGACGAGCTAGGATCCTTATCATGATTAGTATTCATTTGGTGTATGGTACCTCCTATTCCCGTAATTTTATTCATCAGTATTCAAATGGAGCGTCTGAGTTTCTATTTTTGGTTCCATTGTTTGAAATATTTTTTGCAGAACCAAGATGTCATTGTTGATAGCCGTCAGTGAAATTTCAATTAAGGATGGTCCCTGGGTCGGTAGACCAAAGGATCATCTTGGAGTTGGATTTACAAAAGATATTTCAGAGGACGATGAGTTAAATGTGGAATTTAAAGTTTTCAAGTATAGGACCGGAGACGCTGAGAGGTTTATTTGTTGAGTGGTTAACATTTGCGAGTCATGAATCACAGTAGGGTTGTTTTGTAATTCAAGAAGGAGGGGTGCGGCAGTCGTCCCCACTGGGGGACTCTGATCTTGTACACCTGTAGGAGGAAAGGTTAATATTTGTGCAGATTCTAAAGTTTGAGAGATCGGAGTCGCTAGGAGTGGTTTCTATGCCGATTGGTCAAAGTGAACCTGGACCTCCGCCCTAGGCATAAGTTCCATGGAGGTAGCAGAGGCCCCTTCAAGATCTTGGTCCATGAGATGCACTCTGCCGTTCGACGGGAGCGAGGCTGTCTCCATTTCTATTGCGCTCTCTAGAAGGGCTGAGTCTGGGATATCATCCAGATTTATTAAAAGTGCTTCCTGATTTCTCAGGGCAAAGTTCAGCATGTGTTGAAGGTAGACCAACCACATTTGGGATGGACCGGTTTTTCTTTTTTTCTGCAAGATTTTTTACCAGAGAGATCGAATGTCAGGTAAAGAGTCTTTCTGTCCCAGGTCAGCCAAAACTTTCTAAGAGTGGCCCATAAGATTTTGCACGGCGGCCTGGCACAATCTAGATGAGGTCGGGCCAAGAGCTTTTTTGCACGCCTTCGTTGATTTGAGCATATAGGCATACGACATAGGTGGGACTATAATCAAGTGGGAGCATGAGTGAAAAGAAGCGGCGCAAGTGCTCAGTTGTGTACAGATCCTGGTTTAACTAACTGAGACGTTTCGAAGGCTTAATAGCCAGCAGTCACCGACTTAGCAGTCTGACTCAGTTCAAAGACGTAAGATTCCTGCAGTCGCCGACCTACCAGGCTGGGTTGGGTCAAAGGCGTAAACTGCCCGCAGTCACCAGCCCAGCAATCCGAGGCAGTTCAAAGGCTTATAAAGCCTGCAGTCTCCACCCACACACTTGGGGTTGGTTCAGAGGCGCGGGCCCGCAGTCTCTGACCCCTCAGCCCAATGTCAATTGGGGCAGAGGAGTCAGTCGACTGCCACTGAATAAGATGTGTAAGTAATGCACCACGCAGGTGTGAGTCGTTATTAGGGTGAAGTCAGAAATCGCTTTGGGAGTCAGAATAAAGTTAAGCAGGTAGGCAAAACGGGCTAAACAGAACTGGTCTCACTACCTTCTCTGAGTTGTATGGTGAAGCCAGCCGTGGGAGGAGGGTCGGACACCGGAGCAAGAGGCACCGAGCTGACAGCTGTCTCAGACTACTCAGACTACCTCTCTACGCCTCTCTGGACAACTCCGCAGCAGGCAAGGGGTTTTGTAGTCCAAAAAGAAACAGTAAACAGGCTGCAGTCCAAGAGAGTTTCTAGCACAGACTACCTCTCTACAAACAAACTAATAAAAACACTAACCATCCTACCGAGGAGAGCAAGAACACAGATAATGCAGACCAAATAAGAGTAGACTGTATTCTCTGGGTATTAGCTGACAGGAGGTGGGGGGAGGGGGGCGATGCAAGCAATACCCTGCCTTTTTGATATAGGGTGAGGGGCCCTTACCATCCGTAGACCCCATGGTAGAAGTCTAGGGGCGGAGAGAAGATCAGAGCTTAGAAAAGCCTTGTTAGATGCCTCTAGTCTACTTAACCTCTACCATAGTCTGTTTGTAGGGTGTGAGAGAACGGATCTCAACGACCGGTGGGGGGTGTCTGTACTTCCGCTCCCTATATGGTGGAGGAGAGGCACAGGAGACCCCAGCCAAGATTCTCTATTCGTTAGCAATGGTCGAGCAATCAAGGCCTAGCTTCTCAGGAGGTGATGCAGGCTGGTTCTTAAGTACAGTGTATCCCCCAAGCCCCCACAAAGGAATATCCACACTCTGTATTGGTTAGAACACAGTCTTTATATAGTCAATAGTTAAAGTTATGTACATTCATCATGATAACTCACTTTGTACTCTGGCAAAATCTACAATGACAAATATTTACAATCCTAAAGTGGTACCACCCTAGATCTCATTGAAGTGCATGAACAATACTGTACAATGTCACACAGACCAATAGAGTGAAACCAGCAATAGAGAGAGGAGAGAAAATAAGATGGTTGAGCAATAGGCAGAATACTGACCCCTACCACTAGGCACAGTTCTGTGTGGAGATCCCCCCACCTGGGCAACCTGTAAAGAAAGATATAGCACAAGCCCAGTCCATATATTGCTCTGCAAGTCTTATTCTCTCCTATGATGTTTTTACCCCCCCAATGTACCTGGTGGAGTCGAGCTCCTCGAAGGCGTCGACAAACGTCGAGGGACTCGCTGTTCGGCGACGGGGAATCGACGGCCCTTCTTGAATGCCTTCCCTTTCAAGCGGGAGGCACGGGGCATCGAACGTCCGTCGACAAACGAGGTAGAACGATGTCGAAGAGGCGGCAGCTTCGTCCGAGCGGTGCTCGTCGGCGTCGGGGCGTCGGCGTCCTGCAAGGCGGAGGTGTGCGGGGCACCTCGATGACAATAGTTCTGGACCGCAAAGATTGTAGAGACGGAAGCCCAGCAAGGGCGTCGAGTTGTCCGAGTCTTTGAGGTCGTCGGGTGGCGGGAAACCCACCGGCAGGTTTCTCCTCGGCGCGTTGGTCGGCCTCGACTTTCTCCGGCAGGATAAGCGGTCGACGATGCGGTCGAGGGAGTCCTTCGATTGAATGTTCTTAGGCAAAGGAGCGGACGGCTCCGGTCGTCGGCGGCACGGCGTCAAGTGGTTCCCACGGCTGGGCAACACAACTTCGACGGGCCTCCAGCGGTTACACAAACCTGCGAACCCTGGTCGACGGCAATGGACTTCGACGGCGTCGATGTCCGGGTGCTACACTTCGATCTCCTCAGCGGTCCCGTCTCGGGTCGACAACCTTTCGAGGGTCTGTCTTCCAGGGCGCTTCGGCGAAGATGGAGCGGTGCTCGATGGTCCCTCGGAGCACGGGAAGAGGGCGCCTTACCAGGTCCTCTCTCGGGTCAGCCCTCGACGATCTCGTCAGCCTTCAGATCGGTCGAAGCAAATGCCACAGCAAGTCTTCTTCTTCCAGCTGGACGTCGAGGATCAGCAGTTCCAGTTACTCGTAGAGTGGAGACTCAGCTCCCTGGCTGCTTTAGGAGCACAATGGTCGCTTCTCAACCAAAGGTCCCTTCTGAACACTTTTCCAGTGGTGAGAGGTCCCCAGATATACTATCCTCTCTCTCATCCACGCTGCTGGCACACACTCAGCAGCCAATCATACTGCAGGGCATTCATGCAGTCAGTCAGCCAATCAGGCACACAGTGCATTCAGGCCACACTCCTCCCTTCCAGACACTCACAACAAGAAATGTGGATTGGGACAAGTACCCAGCCATTCAACACTACACACTGCATTCAGGCCAGTTTCGGGCAGGGCTGTCTCAGTCTTTGTCTCTCATGCCAGAAACCAGACAACCACAACAAGAAGTGTATATTGGTCACACACTCCATTCACCCAGGTCCCACCCACAGGAGGTACCCACAACATACAGTCACTGGGAAGGCTCCAGCCAGTCTAGCTGGGCCTTCACAACAATACCATACATGGAACTTCCACCCAACAGCCAGTCAGGGGGAAGGGACAGAGACAGGGCTTCCCAGGACTTTGGGAAAACAAGATAACAGGCAATAGAAAGCAAGAGGCCACAGGGGCCATCTTGTTTCCTATCAGGAATCAACAGATCCCAATGGCAGGGCCGGGGTATCCCAAAATGGAGGACACCCGGAGCACCTGTCAATTTCAGCACGCAGCTGCCACCAGCCCATACCCTGCTCTGGGGTCACCCACAGGTGCCCAAAAACATACACTAGGGGCACAGGGTTGTACCCCTACCCATGGGTGCCATAAGGGTATCCCATGGGTCTGTTCACCAAACCAAAAGAGAGAGCTGCACTGCCAGGAGTCCCAAATGGACTCCGGGGCAGAAAACATAACAGAACACACGGTAAAAACAGAAAAAGGACAAGAACCGGCATGAGCAGGGCTACACCTGTGCTCACATCAGGACACGTTGCACAATCGAGCAGACATTTGGGTTGTTAAAGGCAAGGTTCCGCTGCCTGAGCAGATTGGGGGGTGCACTCATGTCCAGCACCGTGAAGGTGGGCAAGATAGTCCTGGCTTGTGCCATGTTGCACAACATGTGTATCAGGCGCAACATACCACTGCCCCCCAGACATGATGCACCCGCAGAGGCGTGGGATGAGAATGACCGTGATGATGAACTGCCATTGGCCATAATGTAGGGATGCCGTGGATGGCTGTGATGTACGCGCTGCACTGATTAACACTATTTCTGAGCACATCACACAAGTACATGGCCTAGGCCAGCAAACACAATTTGCACTGTACAGGCAATAAAACACTCACACTAAAAATGAATGTCCAGTCATGATTTCTATGCAACACCAAGTATAATGTGATGAATGATATGCAATAACAGATGGACCAACACCACCCTCACAAACTATGATATGATATGATATGGCATTTGTAACGCGCCTATACACAAGTGTTTCAAGGCGCGACGAGGCGGGGGGGACAAGGGGAAGACAGACAACGATCCCACTAGGCCAGGTATCATTCAGACCGCGCAAGTGCAGGGGTAGGGGAAGGGAAAAGTGCAAGGGGAAGGGGGGGGGGGGAGTGCAGTACAAGTAAGTAGAATAAAAATAAATAAATAAATAGGGCCAGCTGGTGGCAAGTGCAAGGTAAGTGCAGCCAAGTGCTGGGAAGGGGGGGCTGTAGGGATACAGAGACAGTCCCGCAGTGCAGGGGATGCGATGCCAGGAAGGCAGTGCAGGGGAGAGTGGCTGGGCCCAGGACCGAGGTCGGTGAGAGTGGCCCAGTTGCAGATTCAGTGCAATTTCAGTGTAGAATTTAGCCCGGGAGAGGGACAGAGAAAGCAGAGGCAAAGAGGAAGGTTTTGAGGTGCTTCCGGAACCGGAGATGGTTCTCCTCAAGTTCCAGTGAGGCAGGAAGGCTGTTCCAGAGGGAGGCCCCTGCCGCGGAGAGAGATCTACCCCCAGCTCGTTGCTTTGAGAAGCGGCTGACCCTGAGGGAGTTGGAGACGGAAGAGCGAAGGGCTCGAGAAGGAAGATATTTAGGGAGAGAGAGTTGAAGGTATTCCGGCCCCAGGCCCCAGAAGGCCTTGTGGATAATGCAGAGGGTTTTGGACTTAATCCTCGCAGCCACTGGGAGCCAGTGTAGAGATTTCAGTCCTGGAGAGATACGGTCCCTGGGCTTGAGGCCAAGGACAAGTCTCGCAGTTCTGTTCTGGATGAGTTGCAGAGGGCGGAGAGTGGAGGCAGGCAGATTAAGATGGAGGCTGTTACAGTAGTCCAGCTTCGAGAGAACCAGGGCTCGGGAGACAGTGAGCTTCTGGGGGAAGGAGAGGAAGGGAAGAATACCTCTGAGGAGGTGCAGCTGGTTGTGTGACTTCTTAGAGACGTCAGATATGTGAGGAGAGAAGGAGAGTGTAGAGTCGAAGATGACCCTGAGGTTTTTAGCCTTGCAGGTAGGAGCAGGAAGAGGGCCAAGAGAGGCCGGCCAGAGAGCTGCAGGGAAGGAGGGAGTGGGTGTGCCAATGAGCAGAATCTCAGTCTTACTGGCATTAAAGCAGAGGTCATTGGCGGCACACCATACCTGGACAGTCAGAGATGAGGGAAGCAGAGGAGGAGGCCAAGGGTAGCCTGAAAATGAGCTGGGTATCGTCCGCATAGCACTGAAAATTGGGGCAGAGGGCAGCGATGCAGTGAGCAAGGAGTGACAGGTACTGGTTGAAAAGCCAGGGAGAGAGATTAGATCCCTGGGAAACACCACAGGTGGAGAAGAAGACGTCAGAGAGGAAGGACCCAAGTTGGACCTGGGAGGGTCGATTGGAAAGGAAAGAAATCAGCCATGCCAGAGCCTGACCAGTGATACCCAGGTTATCACGGAGACGGTTGAGCAGGATGGCATGGTTGACAATATCAAAGGCAGAAGAGAGATCGAGCAAAATGAGAACACAAGGAGTGTTAGAATCAAAGTTGGAGAGTAAGTCTTCACAGATGTTCAGGAGAGCAGTTTCTGTGCTTCTGGCAGCTCTGAAGCCAGACTGATGGTCATGAAGGCTACCAACAGATTCAGCATGGAGGCTAAGCTGGGAGATGGCCAGTTTCTCCAGGAGCTTGCCCAGGAAGGGAGTGATGGAGATTGGGCGATAGTTAGCCGGGCAGGAGGGGTCGGAAGAGGGTTTCTTAAGAAGAGGGTGCACAAGGGAGTGCTTGAGGGGGGATGGGAAGACTCCAGAGGCGAAGGAGTGGTTGCAAAGGTCAGCCAGGGCGGGAGCCAGGGAGTCGATGTGGTCCTTGATAGTTTTGGAGGAACAGAGGTGAACCTGTTTAGACAAGACTTTCACAGATCGGACTTGTCTGGAGACCTCGTCAGCAGAAAAAAGGGGAAAGGCAGAGAAGGAGGGAGGAGGGGTGGCTGCAGAAGGGCCAGAGGAAGAGCAGGGAAGAGAGGGAGGGAGGTGATAGGAGGAGAGTGAGGACAGGATGTCCTGAGTTTTGGAGATGAAGTGAGAGGCCAGTGCCGTGCAGAGGGCCTGGGAGGGGACAGGAGAGGTAGAGACTGCAGCAGGGTTGGCAAGCTCCTTGCAGATTTTAAAGAGTTCAGCCGAGTTGTTAGATGCCGCAGAGATGCGGGCTTGGATGAGGGCTCTCTTCTTGATGAGAACGGAGAGACGGTATTGCCTTTGGAGCAGGCGGCAGGCCAGTTTATCAGAGGATGAAAACAAAGCACGCCATTTCCTCTCTGCCACCCTGCACTTGCGTTTAAGGGTGACGAGATCCGAGTCATACCAGGAGTTACATTTGGCTTTGGGCTTCAGGCGGATTCTCATGACAGGGGCAAGGGTATCAAGAGTATCAGATATAGCAGAGTGGGGCATGGAGAGGGCTGTGTCAGGGTGGGAGTCAGCCGAAGGGGGAGGAGGGGCGAGAAGGTGGCAGCGAAAGCCTCAACTGACACGCGCTTCATGGGTCGGATGGCCGAGAAGGTGGGTGGTGATGATGAGGGTGGCTTTGCCTGAGGGGTAGGGAGGGTGAGGTGGGAGGATAGGAGAAAGTGATCACTCCAGGAGAGAGAAATGGAGAGAGGGACAGAGAGGGGAAGGTCAGAAGAGATCAGAGCATCAAGAGTGTGCCCTGCAGAATGAGTAGGCCCAGACGGGAGAATAGAGAGTGAGAGAGAGTCGCAGAGGTCACGAAAGAGTCCAGTGGGGGGACAGGAGGCATCCAGGTGGATGTTGAAGTCACCAAGAAAGAGGAGTTGAGTGGTAGCAGACAGGAGTGAGGAGGAGAGGTCAGCCCACTCAGAGAAGAAGGGGTAAATTTGACCAGGTGGCCGATAGATGGTAGCCACGGTAAGGGAATGGCTGGGAGAGAGAGAGAGTCGGCAGACAAGACATTCAAAAGAGGAGTAGGTCTGCGTAGGAATGACAGTGGCAGGAATCCACTCAGGGAAGATAAGGGCAACACCCCCCCCAGCACGGTTAGGCCTGGGAACGGAGAGGATCATGTAACCATCAGGTAGGAGTGTGTCAAAGCTAGTGACAGAGCTGGCTGTGAACCATGTCTCAGTGAGACCGAGGACGTCAAGGTCCTGTTCCTCGAGAAGGTGACAGATATCAGAGGAAATCTTGATGGCAGAGCGAGAGTTAAGAGTGGCAATGTGGAGGCGGTTGCAACCTTGAAAGCCTTCCGGGGAGGGGTACAGATCAGAGGTACGCCCTGCGGAGGTGTAGAAGAAGGAGGTGAAGAAGGAGCATGAGAGGGAGCAGGGAGGGAGGGTAGAGGCAAGGTAGATGAGGACAGAGGAGGGGGGACAGCAGGAGAGGAAAGGAAGTTGATGAGGCGTGGGAAGCGTCTATCAAAGAGGTGAAGGTTGGCCTGGGGGCCTTGGACCAAGACGGTCCCATTAGCGTAGACATTAATGATGGCCTTAGAGGAGTGGAAGGAGGCCAAGAGGACATCCCAACGGGTGCCACCATTAATGGGAGAAGAGGAAAAAGGAGAGAGCACGGAGACCATATGAAGGGTCCATAGGTCAGGCGAAGGCACGAAAAAGAGGATGTCAGTGAGAGTTTCCTTAGAGCAGGCACTAGTGTAGGTTTCAGCAAAAGGGAGGCCTGGGTTGGAGACCAGGATGTCCTTTTTAAACTTTTTCCTACCAGATTTAGTGAGGAGAGCAGGATAGTCAATAGAGAAGCAGTTAGAGAAGATAGGCGAGATAGAGATCACCATGGAGTAGGATGGGGTGGGGGGGAGGACAGACGATGCAAGAGCACGCAGACAGGAAGAGAGCGGCAAGCACAAGTTACCACATTTCAGAACAAACAACGGTATGCGAATTAGGTACACAGTGGTGGGGCCACCTAAGTTTGAGAGTCCTGCGGGGGGAGAAAACCCTGGTTTACCACATTTTCAGAACAGACAACGGTATGCGAATTAGGTACACAGTGGTGGGGCCACCTAAGTTTGAGAGTCCTGCAGGGGGAGAAAACCCTAGTTTACCACATTTTCAGAACAAACAACGGTATGCGAATTAGGTACACAGTGGTGGGGCCACCTAAGTTTGAGAGTCCTGCAGGGGGGAGAAAACCCTAGTTTACCACATTTTCAGAACAAACAACGGTATGCGAATTAGGTACACAGTGGTGGGGCCACCTAAGTTTGAGAGTCCTACGGGGGGATAAAACCCTGGTTTACCACATTTTCAGAACAGACAACGGTATGCAAATTAGGTACACAGTGGTGGGGCCACCTAAGTTTGAGAGTCCTGCGGGGGGAGAAAAACCCTAGTTTACCACAACTGTGACACAGTGAGGTGAGGACAACAAGCAAGTGCAATTGCCTGGTGTAGCTGGGGTGGGCGAGGACGCGGATAGCAAGTACTGGCGCCAAGCGTCCCCTGTGGACACCTGCAGACACACAGGGAGCCGCAACTGTAGGAGTCGCCCTTGGCCTAGGGGCCCTTAGCCGCAGGGGGCTGCCGGGCAGAGGGCTGCCCAGGAGGGGGGTGGTTATAGGAAGAGGGAGGAGAGGAAGGGGATGGGGGGGTGTGGGCGGGCAGGGAGGCGGGAGCACGAGGAGGACCAGGAAGTGGGAGGGGGGAGCAGGAACAGACAACGCACTCAGAGCGCGGATGAAAAACAAACAAAAGGTGCCGATTCACTCACGGGGGCCCGATGGGCCAGGAAGGGCATCCAAGGCCTGCAGTTCCCTCAAGGGCTGCCGGCGACTGCTCTCCCACGCTCAGCTGGACAAAGAAGCGAGCGTGGGGAGCGGGCGTCGAGTAGCCCAGAGGGAAGGCAGCCACACAGCCAATCAGAGGGGGGGGTGGGTGGGCAGGGAGGCGGGAGCACGAGGAGGACCAGGAAGTGGGAGGGGGGGAGCAGGAACAGACAACGCACTCAGAGCGCGGATGAAAAACAAACAAAAGGTGCCGATTCACTCACGGGGGCCCGATGGGCCAGGAAGGGCATCCAAGGCCTGCAGTTCCCTCATGGGCTGCCGGCGACCGCTCTCCCACGCTCAGCTGGACAAATCCCTCCCCAATCCTCCTCCCCAACTATCCCTCCCCTCTCCTCCTCCCCAACTATCCCTCCCCAATTCCCCTCCCCAACTATCCCTCCCCACTCCACCTCCCCAACTATCCCTCCCCACGCCAGCTCCCCAACTTGTGCCACGTTGTCCATGTAGACCCTGCCAAAGACACATCCAGGGCATATTTTCGTCATTGGCCTATTCACGTGGTCTCTTGCCACCAGGCAGGCCACTGTGTGGTATGGCCGACGGGCACATCGACCTACGCCTTGGACTGCTATGCACTGAACCAGCGGGCGTGGAGCTCGTGGATGTCATGTGTGTTTGCTCATTGGCACGTCTATCCTGGGACGCCTGAAGGGACATTGCCATAGTCTCAGCAATGGAGGACATTATGCTATTTCCCTCGCAGACACTCTTGGCCATCAGTGCGGTGGCAGTTGTGGCATGTCCAAGGGCAAGTGCAGAGCGATGGCCAGTGGCCTGCACAGTTTCCCTCATCATCTGGGCCTCTTCAAGGTGCTGCTGCACTAGTGCAGTTAAGCCATCCTGCCGTTCGTCAATACGGCGCAGACGGCTGTCCATTTCCCTGACACTGTGGCGTTGTGGGCACATGGGGTTAATTGGGCTGAATTCAGTACACTCGTAGCTCATGTGGTCGCTGGTATCCCCTGTGGTGTCTCCAGCATTGTTCGCTACGTCCTCTGTGCTGGAATCCTGCCCACCTGCATATGGCTGCTGTGATGGGGGTAGTGTACTTCCTCCTGCTGCTTGGCCTGTGGTCAATAGCGGCACTGCAGGTAGTACTGCCTGGATGGGTGCAGCAGTGGTGACAGCAGCAGGTTGAGCTGCCTGGATGGGTGCAGCAGTGGTGTCCTGGGTGGTGGTGGTCTGTGCTGTATTGCAGCTGTGGCGTCTGGTGCCCCTTGAGGTGCTTGGTTGGCCTACTTCACTGTCAGATGATGTGCCTGAGGGTGTCAGAAAGGCATGATGTTAGGGAGCAGTGTGGATTCAAGAAGCACTGATGCATGCATTATATTGGTTGTGGCCATGCTGTATTGTGGACATGGTGTGGTACATGGCATGGTGCACACATGCTTCTTTTGTGCGTACTGAGCTGCAGGATGTGGGATGTTTATACATGGTAGACTGCTGTACTGGGGCTACTGGCGTGGTGTCCTGGCACTTGCTGGGTACGGTGTTGGGGGGTTTGGCTGGTTGGGCTGTGGGGTGTTGGGGTGGGGATGGGGGTGGTATTGATGGGGCAAGCATGGGCTTGATGGCTTACCCATTTGCAGGGCCAGTATGTGCATTTGGTTTGTGACATGGGGGACACATGTCATTGCCATTGCGTGCAAGGGTGGTCATGTGTGGCTGGAGATGGGGGTCAGCATTGCTGTGTACGGCGGGCACACATACAGTATGCTGTGGCTGGGTGATGTGTGTCTGTGTGGGTGCAGATGCTTGTGCACTTGGCAGTACAGAGGGCCGGTGCAGTCTTCAGCATGTTTTTCAGACATAGGTCATTGTTATGGGGCCAGGGTGTATGTCCATGAATGCAACCTGGATGTTGGTTCATGTGCAGGGGGGGGTGTTTTGGGGGTGTTGTGGACGTTGCAATTCCCATTTCAGTGATATGTTGGTAGACTGGTCGGAGCAGGGTGGCCAGGGCTGATGGTCATTACATTGGGGTTACGTTTACTCACCGGCCTCTTCGGGTGCTCCGGCCTCCTCAGCGCCAACCCCTTCTATTGACTCCAGGTGTAGCACACTGCTGCACCTCCCCTCCCAGTTCATCAAACCTATTGGTGAGTAGCTACGTCCAACTGTGGCCTTGCCCTGGCTCCGCTGTACAGAGAGGAGATTCCGGACCCTTAGGCGGAGGTCGTCCCAGCGCTTATGGCAATCTCTCACTGTGCGTGGTGGTGTCCCCACTGCTGACACTTTCTGTGCCACCTCGTCCCATATAATCCTCTTGCGCAGCTGGGTTTGGCGGCGCTGATCATTGGAGAATAACTCCCCTGCATGCAGGACAATGGTGTCCGCAAGCATGTTGAGCTCGACCTCTGAAAAGCGCGGCTTACTATTGCGGGTCTCACAGATGCAAGATGACATGCTCCTTGTGATATTTCTTCAGTCAGGAGGGGTGGATGTCGCCTGGTAGTTGTAGATTGCAGTGAAGCGTGTTTTTGTAATCCTGTTCCGGCGATCACTTTGTTTCCGGTCACAGTAATTGTGGTACCGCAGTTTCTGGCGCCGCTGGGTGTGGCATCGCGATGCTGGATCCGGGGGCACCGGCACCAAGGTCAACAGTGTTGTCTGTTTTGGCAACTTTTCACAGTGTTTCCGTGATGCTGATGCCGCCGTTTCCGGCATGACGGAATACGCGTGCCCGACAACCCTTAATCATCTGTTCATTCCGGAACCACAGGTTGCCGGAAACTGTGGCATCGGCATCACAGAAACTAGGTAAACTTAGCGGCAATCTTGTAATGAGGCCCATATTCTGCATTCCAAGCTCGCCCCTCCCCCTGCTGGCTGAGCATCAGCAGAAGCTATGCATTTCTTGGGATCACGAATCTGCCCCATCATGTTCCCACCATGTAACTCTATAACTTTCATACTCTCACAAAATATGATGCTGCCAACACCTATGTCTGTGAACTCCTCTTCTTAATGCAGCCATGAATGAAGCAGAATGCACATAACTATTTAGAATGACTCCCTTCTCCTGCTGGGTGTTTTCCGCACTGCTCTTCTCATTTTAAAAATAACGTTTTCTTGATATCCAATTTTTCAATAGTCTTTGGCGACTCTTCTTATCAGTTTGTATACCTTTTTCCTCAGGTTGGAATATTTACTTTCCACCTTACGAGTGCCTCGCATCGACTCAGATTGACTCATATTAAAGGCTACCCTGGCCTCCAATTCATCATTTTCTTTCTTGTCTCCCACTCTTCTGCTTTTCACAAATGATTTGGTTTCCCCCCTTGCCAGGGTAGAGATGTGTCTGCTTTATTATGAGCCCTTTTGGCTATCAGTATTATTAGCTTTCTTTCATTGCAAGTATTCAGATTTGTTAATATTGGTTCTCGCTTTCATTGATATAATTCTTTATTAATATTTCACTTGCATTCACCATTTCACTTGCATTCACCTCCCTTATTCTCTTGATCACGATATCACAGTTCAGATTTATCAAGTTTACTTTCTTTTTTTTTCCCATTCGTACGTAGACGACGTTTCTGATTCAGACAGTGGTCGTCGGTTGGCTTCCCGTGCCTCCCCTGACCCCGTTACCTTCCTTATTATCAGGGTACGTCTCTGTGTATAATAGTCATGTCAAATTACTGTGCGAAATTCACAAACTGTGTAAACATTTGTTTAGCGTTAAAACCCTTGTTTCATTTAACTTCAGTTTACCTACCGCGAAGAGTGAAAAGTCTGAGTCTGCTTTGTTAGGATTTGTAACTGTGATCTTGCACCGGTCCTTTGACAACTCAGAGTAGATTTTCTTGGGTCTCTTTGTATTTTGGTAAAAATGGAATTGTGCATTTTGATTCTTTTATTATTTTAGCTAAACGCAAACTGTTACAGATGCCCTCAAAGACTGCAGAGTCACCAGGAAACTTCACTTGTGTTATATGGAATGACAGGAAAAGGGGAAACTGGCTATTCTTCCTTTAGTGTAGATTGTTCAGTATAGAAAATAAACAGATAGTTCAATAGGATTCACCAGCTGGAAAAGGGGTCTGGGAAATGGCGCGAAGGCCGTCCCTCTCTCTTGCCTCACGTGCGTTCCCTCCCTAGCCCAGGTGCCCGTACCTCTTAGTTAGTGCTACCGAATGGTAATCGCAACTATCTAGCAACTGTCTGCTCCTAAACGAGTGTCTAGACTGGAGTTTTGATTCTCTTTTTCGGTGGTGAGGTTTCTGCTGCCCTGGGATGCGGGTCTCTGTTGTTATGGGTGTCGTGTTGCTGTTTGAATCCGGTTTGGGTCTTCTCAGCTGCTCCCAGGGGGGATTTTGTGAGAACTCCAAGAACAGGATCATGCTCGACATTAGGTTTGTGTGGGAGAGAAACTGTTGCAGAGTGTAGACACCCCATGTAAGATGTGTACTTACCCAGTAGAAATGGGTACTCCATTTATCACCCAGGTCAGAATGAAGGGCTGAGTCAGTCTCGCTGGTATTCAAAACAGCGACTTGTGGATCACACAGACATACAGCCTTTGATTGCCCATATGACAATGTGGCAGAAGTGCCAGAACATGTGGACACCTTTGGGGACATTGTGTGCCAGTGCCCAGGGCATTTTAATAAATAATCTACTTACCCTTGATACACTCCTCCACCAATCCATTACGAGTGCCCCAGGTCAGTGGCCCAGTGAGGATTGCCTCTGGATCCCCCATATAAGCACCCCAGTCCCAGAATCCACTAGCTTGGGGTGCCACATGGCCCCTTTGTCCACCCCACTATAGGTTACCAAGTTTAGTCAGGGGACTTCTTTGCAGGGAACAGGCGAGTACAGCTCCACCAAGAACATTTAAAAAGAGAGCATATGATGATATCTTGAAATAGAGATTTGATGTTAAAAATGTGGGCCGGGAGGGGTGTTTGCACATTATAGTGCTTTACAGTAACTGCTAGTAGGAAGAGTAAGTAAATTGCAAAAAGACTGGAAAGGTTAACAAGAAGCCTAGAGACTGTCTACGTGCATGTGTGTCCTAGGATTAGGCAGATCTGCTGTCAAGTGAGGCCTAGAGACTGTCTACGTGCATGTGTGTCCTAGGATTAGGCAGATCTGCTGTCAAGTGAGGCCTAGAGACTGTCTACGTGCATGTGTGTCCTAGGATTAGGCAGATCTGCTGTCAAGTGAGGCCTAGAGACTGTCTACGTGCATGTGTGTCCTAGGATTAGGCAGATCTGCTGTCAAGTGAGGCCTAGATACTGTCTACGTGCATGTGTGTCCTAGGATTAGGCAGATCTGCTGTCAAGTGAGGCCTAGAGACTGTCTACGTGCATGTGTGTCCTAGGATTAGGCAGATCTGCTGTCAAGTGAGGCCTAGAGACTGTCTACGTGCATGTGTGTCCTAGGATTAGGCAGATCTGCTGTCAAGTGAGGCCTAGATACTGTCTACGTGCATGTGTGTCCTAGGATTAGGCAGATCTGCTGTCAAGTGAGGCCTAGAGACTGTCTACGTGCATGTGTGTCCTAGGATTAGGCAGATCTGCTGTCAAGTGAAGCCTAGATACTGTCTACGTGCATGTGTGTCCTAGGATTAGGCAGATCTGCTGTCAAGTGAGGCCTAGATACTGTCTACGTGCCTGTGTGCCCTAGGATTAGGCAGATCTGCTGTCAAGTGAGGCCTAGAGACTGCGTGCATGTGTGCCCTAGGATTAGGCAGATCTGCTGTCAAGTGAAGCCTAGATACTGTCTACGTGCCTGTGTGTCCTAGGATTAGGCAGATCTGCTGTCAAGTGAGGCCTAGAGACTGTCTACGTGCATGTGTGTCCTAGGATTAGGCAGATCTGCTGTCAAGTGAGGCCTAGAGACTGTCTACGTGCATGTGTGTCCTAGGATTAGGCAGATCTGCTGTCAAGTGAGGCCTAGAGACTGTCTACGTGTATGTGTGTCCTAGGATTAGGCAGATCTGCTGTCAAGTGAGGCCTAGAGACTGTCTACGTGCATGTGTGTCCTAGGATTAGGCAGGTCCGCTGTCAAGTGAGGCCTAGAGACTGTCTACGTGCATGTGTGTCCTAGGATTAGGCAGATCCGCTGTCAAGTGAGGCCTAGAGACTGTCTACGTGCATGTGTGTCCTAGGATTAGGCAGATCTGCTGTCAAGTGAGGCCTAGAGACTGTCTACATGCATGTGTGTCCTAGGATTAGGCAGATCTGCTGTCAAGTGAGGCCTAGAGACTGTCTACGTGCATGTGTGTCCTAGGATTAGGCAGATCTGCTGTCAAGTGAAGCCTAGATACTGTCTACGTGCCTGTGTGTCCTAGGATTAGGCAGATCTGCTGTCAAGTGAGGCCTAGATACTGTCTACGTGCCTGTGTGCCCTAGGATTAGGCAGATCTGCTGTCAAGTGAGGCCTAGAGACTGCGTGCATGTGTGCCCTAGGATTAGGCAGATCTGCTGTCAAGTGAGGCCTAGAGACTGTCTACGTGCATGTGTGTCCTAGGATTAGGCAGATCTGCTGTCAAGTGAGGCCTAGAGACTGTCTACGTGCATGTGTGCCCTAGGATTAGGCAGATCTGCTGTCAAGTGAGGCCTAGAGACTTTCTACGTGCATGTGTGTCCTAGGATTAGGCAGATCTGCTGTCAAGTGAGGCCTAGAGACTGTCTACGTGCATGTGTGTCCTAGGATTAGGCAGATCTGCTGTCATGTGAGGCCTAGAGACTGTCTACGTGCATGTGTGCCCTAGGATTAGGCAGATCTGCTGTCAAGTGAAGCCTAGATACTGTCTACGTGCATGTGTGTCCTAGGATTGAGCAGATCTGCTGTCAAGTAAAGCCTAGAGACTGTCTACGTGCATGTGTGTCCTAGGATTAGGCAGATCTGCTGTCAAGTGAGGCCTAGAGACTGCGTGCATGTGTGCCCCAGGATTAGGCAGATCTGCTGTCAAGTGAGGCCTAGAGACTGTCTACGTGCATGTGTGTCCTAGGATTAGGCAGATCTGCTGTCAAGTGAAGCCTAGATACTGTCTACGTGCCTGTGTGTCCTAGGATTAGGCAGATCTGCTGTCAAGTGAGGCCTAGAGACTGTCTACGTGCCTGTGTGTCCTAGGATTAGGCAGATCTGCTGTCAAGTGAGGCATAGAGACTGTCTACGTGCATGTGTGTCCTAAATTGAGCAGATCTGCTGTCAAGTGAAGCCTAGAGACTGTCTACGTGCATGTGTGTCCTAGGATTAGGCAGATCTGCTGTCAAGTGAGGCCTAGAGACTGCGTGCATGTGTGCCCTAGGATTAGGCAGATCTGCTGTCAAGTGAGGCCTAGAGACTGTCTACGTGCATGTGTGCCCTAGGATTAGGCAGATCAGCTGTCAAGTGAGGCCTAGAGACTGTCTACGTGCATGTGTGTCCTAGGATTGAGCAGATCTGCTGTCAAGTGAAGCCTAGAGACTGTCTACGTGCATGTGTGTCCTAGGATTAGGCAGATCAGCTGTCAAGTGAGGCCTAGAGACTGCGTGCATGTGTGTCCTAGGATTGAGCAGATCTGCTGTCAAGTGAGGCCTAGAGACTGTCTACGTGCATGTGTGTCCTAGGATTAGGCAGATCTGCTGTCAAGTGAGGCCTAGAGACTTTCTACGTGCATGTGTGTCCTAGGATTAGGCAGATCTGCTGTCAAGTGAGACCTAGAGACTGTCTACGTGCATGTGTGTCCTAGGATTAGGCAGATCTGCTGTCAAGTGAGGCATAGAGACTGTCTACGTGCATGTGTGTCCTAGGACTGAGCAGATCTGCTGTCAAGTGAAGCCTAGAGACTGTCTATGTGCATGTGTGTCCTAGGATTAGGCAGATCTGCTGTCAAGTGAGGCCTAGAGACTGCGTGCATGTGTGCCCTAGGATTAGGCAGATCTGCTGTCAAGTGAGGCCTAGAGACTGTCTACGTGCATGTGTGTCCTAGGATTAGGCAGATCTGCTGTCAAGTGAGGCCTGGAGACTGTCTACGTGCATGTGTGCCCTAGGATTAGGCAGATCTGCTGTCAAGTGAGGCCTAGAGACTGTCTACGTGCATGTGTGTCCTAGGATTGAGCAGATCTGCTGTCAAGTGAGGCCTAGAGACTGTCTACGTGCATGTATGTCCTAGGATTAGGCAGATCTGCTGTCAAGTGAGGCCTAGAGACTGTCTACATGCATGTGTGTCCTAGGATTAGGCAGATCTGCTGTCAAGTGAGGCCTAGAGACTGCGTGCATGTGTGCCCTAGGATTAGGCAGATCTGCTGTCAAGTGAGGCCTAGAGACTGTCTACGTGCATGTGTGCCCTAGGATTAGGCAGATCAGCTGTCAAGTGAGGCCTAGAGACTGTCTACGTGCATGTGTGTCCTAGGATTGAGCAGATCTGCTGTCAAGTGAAGCCTAGAGACTGTCTACGTGCATGTGTGTCCTAGGATTAGGCAGATCTGCTGTCAAGTGAGGCCTAGAGACTGCGTGCATGTGTGCCCTAGGATTAGGCAGATCTGCTGTCAAGTGAGGCCTAGAGACTGTCTATGTGCATGTGTGTCCTAGGATTAGGCAGATCTGCTGTCAAGTGAGGCCTAGAGACTGTCTACCTGCATGTGTGGCCTAGAGACTGTCTACGTGCATGTGTGTCCTAGGATTAGGCAGATCTGCTGTCAAGTGAGGCCTAGAGACTGTCTACGTGCATGTGTGTCCTAGGATTAGGCAGATCTGCTGTCAAGTGAGGCCTAGAGACTGTCTACGTGCATGTGTGCCCTAGGATTAGGCAGATCTGCTGTCAAGTGAGGCCTAGAGACTGTCTACGTGCATGTGTGTCCTAGGATTAGGCAGATCTGCTGTCAAGTGAAGCCTAGATACTGTCTACGTGCCTGTGTGTCCTAGGATTAGGCAGATCTGCTGTCAAGTGAGGCCTAGAGACTGTCTACGTGCCTGTGTGTCCTAGGATTAGGCAGATCTGCTGTCAAGTGAGGCATAGAGACTGTCTACGTGCATGTGTGTCCTAAGATTGAGCAGATCTGCTGTCAAGTGAAGCCTAGAGACTGTCTACGTGCATGTGTGTCCTAGGATTAGGCAGATCTGCTGTCAAGTGAGGCCTAGAGACTGCGTGCATGTGTGCCCTAGGATTAGGCAGATCTGCTGTCAAGTGAGGCCTAGAGACTGTCTACGTGCATGTGTGCCCTAGGATTAGGCAGATCAGCTGTCAAGTGAGGCCTAGAGACTGTCTACGTGCATGTGTGTCCTAGGATTGAGCAGATCTGCTGTCAAGTGAAGCCTAGAGACTGTCTACGTGCATGTGTGTCCTAGGATTAGGCAGATCAGCTGTCAAGTGAGGCCTAGAGACTGCGTGCATGTGTGTCCTAGGATTGAGCAGATCTGCTGTCAAGTGAGGCCTAGAGACTGTCTACGTGCATGTGTGTCCTAGGATTAGGCAGATCTGCTGTCAAGTGAGGCCTAGAGACTTTCTACGTGCATGTGTGTCCTAGGATTAGGCAGATCTGCTGTCAAGTGAGGCCTAGAGACTGTCTACGTGCATGTGTGTCCTAGGATTAGGCAGATCTGCTGTCAAGTGAGGCATAGAGACTGTCTACGTGCATGTGTGTCCTAGGATTGAGCAGATCTGCTGTCAAGTGAAGCCTAGAGACTGTCTACGTGCATGTGTGTCCTAGGATTAGGCAGATCTGCTGTCAAGTGAGGCCTAGAGACTGCGTGCATGTGTGCCCTAGGATTAGGCAGATCTGCTGTCAAGTGAGGCCTAGAGACTGTCTACGTGCATGTGTGTCCTAGGATTAGGCAGATCTGCTGTCAAGTGAGGCCTGGAGACTGTCTATGTGCATGTGTGCCCTAGGATTAGGCAGATCTGCTGTCAAGTGAGGCCTAGAGACTGTCTACGTGCATGTGTGTCCTAGGATTGAGCAGATCTGCTGTCAAGTGAGGCCTAGAGACTGTCTACGTGCATGTGTGTCCTAGGATTAGGCAGATCTGCTGTCAAGTGAGGCCTAGAGACTGTCTACGTGCATGTGTGTCCTAGGATTAGGCAGATCTGCTGTCAAGTGAGGCCTAGAGACTGTCTACGTGCATGTGTGTCCTAGGATTAGGCAGATCTGCTGTCAAGTGAGGCATAGAGACTGTCTACGTGCATGTGTGTCCTAGGATTGAGCAGATCTGTTGTCAAGTGAAGCCTAGAGACTGTCTACGTGCATGTGTGTCCTAGGATTAGGCAGATCTGCTGTCAAGTGAGGCCTAGAGACTGCGTGCATGTGTGCCCTAGGATTAGGCAGATCTGCTGTCAAGTGAGGCCTAGAGACTGCGTGCATGTGTGCCCTAGGATTAGGCAGATCTGCTGTCAAGTGAGGCCTAGAGACTGTCTACGTGCATGTGTGTCCTAGGATTAGGCATTCTGCTGTCAAGTGAAGCCTAGATACTGTCTACGTGCCTGTGTGTCCTAGGATTAGGCAAATCTGCTGTCAAGTGAGGCCTAGAGACTGTCTACGTGCATGTGTGCCCTAGGATTAGGCAGATCTGCTGTCAAGTGAAGCCTAGAGACTTTCTACGTGCATGTGTGTCCTAGGATTAGGCAGATCTGCTGTCAAGTGAGGCCTAGAGACTGTCTACGTGCATGTGAGTCCTAGGATTAGGCAGATCTGCTGTCATGTGAGGCCTAGAGACTGTCTACGTGCATGTGTGCCCTAGGATTAGGCAGATCTGCTGTCAAGTGAAGCCTAGATACTGTCTACGTGCATGTGTGTCCTAGGATTGAGCAGATCTGCTGTCAAGTAAAGCCTAGAGACTGTCTACGTGCATGTGTGTCCTAGGATTAGGCAGATCTGCTGTCAAGTGAGGCCTAGAGACTGCGTGCATGTGTGCCCTAGGATTAGGCAGATCTGCTGTCAAGTGAGGCCTAGAGACTGTCTACGTGCATGTGTGTCCTAGGATTAGGCAGATCTGCTGTCAAGTGAAGCCTAGATACTGTCTACGTGCCTGTGTGTCCTAGGATTAGGCAGATCTGCTGTCAAGTGAGGCCTAGAGACTGTCTACGTGCATGTGTGTCCTAGGATTAGGCAGATCTGCTGTCAAGTGAGGCCTAGAGACTGTCTACGTGCATGTGTGTCCTAGGATTAGGCAGATCTGCTGTCAAGTGAGGCATAGAGACTGTCTACGTGCATGTGTGTCCTAGGATTGAGCAGATCTGCTGTCAAGTGAAGCCTAGAGACTGTCTACGTGCATGTGTGTCCTAGGATTAGGCAGATCTGCTGTCAAGTGAGGCCTAGAGACTGCGTGCATGTGTGCCCTAGGATTAGGCAGATCTGCTGTCAAGTGAGGCCTAGAGACTGTCTACGTGCATGTGTTTCCTAGGATTAGGCAGATCTGCTGTCAAGTGAGGCCTAGAGACTGTGTACGTGCATGTGTGCCCTAGGATTAGGCAGATCTGCTGTCAAGTGAGGCCTAGAGACTGTCTACGTGCATGTGTGTCCTAGGATTGAGCAGATCTGCTGTCAAGTGAGGCCTAGAGACTGTCTACGTGCATGTGTGTCCTAGGATTAGGCAGATCTGCTGTCAAGTGAGGCCTAGAGACTGTCTACGTGCATGTGTGTCCTAGGATTAGGCAGATCTGCTGTCAAGTGAGGCATAGAGACTGTCTACGTGCATGTGTGTCCTAGGATTGAGCAGATCTGCTGTCAAGTGAAGCCTAGAGACTGTCTACGTGCATGTGTGTCCTAGGATTAGGCAGATCTGCTGTCAAGTGAGGCCTAGAGACTGCGTGCATGTGTGCCCTAGGATTAGGCAGATCTGCTGTCAAGTGAGGCCTAGAGACTGTCTACGTGCATGTGTGGCCTAGAGACTGTCTACGTGCATGTGTGTCCTAGGATTAGGCAGATCTGCTGTCAAGTGAGGCCTAGAGACTGTCTACGTGCATGTGTGTCCTAGGATTAGGCAGATCTGCTGTCAAGTGAGGCCTAGAGACTGTCTACGTGCATGTGTGCCCTAGGATTAGGCAGATCTGCTGTCAAGTGAGGCCTAGAGACTGTCTACGTGCATGTGTGTCCTAGGATTGAGCAGATCTGCTGTCAAGTGAGGCCTAGAGACTGTCTACGTGCATGTGTGTCCTAGGATTAGGCAGATCTGCTGTCACGTGAGGCCTAGAGACTGTCTACGTGCATGTGTGTCCTAGGATTAGGCAGATCTGCTGTCAAGTAAGGCATAGAGACTGTCTACGTGCATGTGTGTCTGTTGTGCGTTGAGAGTCGTGAAGATATAGGAGACCTCCGTTCCCAAGTGCCGCACAGGGAGAATCACTTATCACTCCCTGTGCAACCCTTGAGGCCACAGGTGGAGAAGATCCGAAGCCGGAACCGAAGTACTAGGAACCCCAAGGCAGCTGTGAAAGAAGGCAATGATTACAATCCAAGCAGGCAGGGCACTACATGTATTCAAACAGAGAACAATCAGAGTCTTACCGGGGACTTGATGAAAAAGGACGTTGAACCTGAAGGGGAGGATGGTTCCAGGACTCACGCAGGCAAGGGACCCACCTTCAGGGATAGGACCAAATGTCGTTCGCCAGTCTCCACCTGGAGAGGGTTGTATTGGAGTAAAGGGTCCCAATCAGTCAGATGACAACCACCACTTGGGAGGCGTGACCCACCGTGCAGCGAGGCGATCTGGGAAATCCAAGAGGAGTCCGTTGAGCAAAAGAAGGGTCTGAAGCCAGGAAGAGCCGTCCGAATAAATGGAAGAACAAAGAGCAAGATCCAGAGGGAGTCCGTGATTCAGTCCGAGGTCAGAAGCCGTGATGAACAGAGGAGCCGGTGTCGCCGCAGCCAAACGTGATCCACAAGAAGTCCAAAAGCAAGAGCGAGGTTTCAAGGAAGCCGGGTAAGTAACACGAGTAAGTCAGCCAGACAGGGTCTCCAAGGAAATCAGCTGTGAAGCGTGGAGTACAGGTACTGAACAGCTTAAATACCGTTTACTTCCTGGTCACGTGACATTGAATGGAGCCACGTGACTGTGAACCCGGGGCACATGACCGTACAGACAAGTCACGTGACCGGGCCACAACGGTACGAGCGCGTGTGTTACGGCTCGAGCGGCTGCCTAATCTCCATGGCAACTGCCAATGGAGAAACGGCCGTAAGCGCGACTGAAAGGAGTATGGCGATTGTTTTGCCAGCGCGTGAGCCAGACTGGGTTGCCTGCGCGAGTCCCGGGAGACAGGTGAATGAGAGAGAGTGGTCCTGTGACTGGGTGACGGGACATGGCCGGAGGTACGACCCGAAGACATGACAGAGCCCCCCCCCCAAAGGCCCACGACCCCGTGGGCACGAAGGATGCTCTCGATGAAACTGAGCAACCAGCCGGGGGGCCTGGACATCCGAGGCAGAGACCCAGGAACGCTCCTTCGGACCGGACCATAACCCAACCAATCGACCAGGTATTGTAGGCGACCCCTAAGGAAACGGGACCCCAGAATGTTCGAGACCTCGAAAACATCAGGCACCCCCAGGGAAACAGGGGCAGGAGAGGGGCGAAGACGTGTCGAGGAGGGACAAGGTTTGAGGAGGGAGGTATGGAACACAGGATGAACCCGCCAAGAGGAAGGGAGAACCAGGCGATAGGCCACCGGGTTGATGACCCGGGAAACTACATAAGGACCCACGAAACGGGGCAACAGCTTGCGACAGCCCTTCAAGTGGAGATGTCGGGAGGACAACCAAACCCGGGAACCAACGGGATACAAAGGCGCCATGGTACGCCTAGCGTCCGAGGAGGCCTTCATGGAAGCCTGCGCCTCCTGCAGGTGAACGAGGACCTGGGCATGGAGGGTCGTCATATCCCGAATGCAGGCTGCTGCGGCAGGGTTCTCGGAGGGTGAAATGTCGGGGACAGGGAGGAATCGGGGATGCTGACCATACATGGCATAGAACGGAGAGAAACCAGTGGAAGAGTGTGTAGCGTTGTTATAGGCAAACTCAGCATAACGGATGTTCTGCAACCAGGTCGTTTGCTGCTGCAGCATCAAACAACGTAGATATTGTTCCATGGACTGATTTGTTCTTTCCGTCTGACCATCGGTTTCTGGGTGGTAAGCGGAGGAGAACCGTGCATCGATACCTAGCAGAGCGGTCAAGGCACGCCAGAAACGGGAAGTGAACTGAGAGCCACGATCGGACACCAGGACAGATGGAAGGCCGTATAGGCAAAAAATGGAATCAAAGAAAAGCTTGGCCAAGGCAGGGGCAGAAGGGATACCATGACAAGGGACGAAACGGGCCATCTTGGTGAAGACATCGACCACTACCCACACGGTGTCATACCCCTGGATCCTGGGTAAATCGGTCACGAAGTCCATGCTCAGGGTGTGCCAGGGCTTTGGTGGCATGGGTAAGGGGCGCAAAAGTCCCAACGGACGACCCCTACGATGTTTGCCCTGAGCACAAACTGAGCATGAGTCGACGTAACAGCCCACGTCCCGTCTCATGGAAGGCCACCAACACCAGCGTTTTAAGAGATCCAAGGTGCGGGCCTGGCCCGGGTGACCATTGATCGGGGCGTCATGCGACCACTCCAGGGCTAGGTTTCTGGTGTCAGTGGTAGGGAGACCTAGACGGTCCTGTACATACGGCAGACCGTTGTGAAAGGTGGGATCCCATTCCGACAAATGATCGGGATGTTTTTTGACCCAAGAGCGAATCTCCTCTAGTAGCAGTAGGGGAGGTGTACAAGTGCAAATAACATGCCCCCGGGGTAAGAGTGTGTCAGGAAACACTGGTAACGAAACCCCCCCAGGGGAGCGAGACAAAGCGTCGGCCTTACTATGCTCAGAGCCAGAGCGATGTTTAATCTGAAAGTCAAAAGCGGCGAAGAACAGGTGCCATCTGACCTGTCTACTGTTTACGCATTTCAGGGCTGCCAGGTCTTGCAAGTTTCTGTGGTCGGTGTATACCGTGACCTTATGTTTGGCCCCCAACAGGTGATGACGCCAGGTTCGAAAGGCGTCCATTACCGCCAGTAGCTCTTTTTCGGTTACGGTATAGTGGGTTTCTGCAGGGTTAAACTTGCGTGAATGAAAGGCTACAGGATGAAGCCGTCCTGTAGTGGGACAGGCTTGTGACAGGATTGCCCCCAATGCGAAGGAAGAGGCGTCAGCCTCAACAACGTACGGCTGGTCAGGGTTGGGGTACTGGAGCACAGGGGCAGTTGTGAAGGCGTTCTTCAATGCGTCGAAGGCCTGCTGGTGCATCTCCTTCCACTTGAACGGAACAAGAGGACTGGTAAGGGATGTGAGAGGAGACACAAGAGAAGGGAACCCAGAGATAAAACGCCGATAAAAATTAGCGAAACCCAAGAAGGATTGCAAGGATTTTAGGGTTTTTGGTGTTGGCCATTCGAGGACCGCCCGTACTTTGGTGTGATTCATGGCCAGACCACCAGGTGTAATGTTAAACCCCAAAAACTCCACGTTAGTTACATGGAACAAGCATTTTTCGGGTTTCACAAACAACGAGTGGTGTCACAGCCGGGACAACACTTCTCATACATGTTGAACATGTTCTTTCAGTGTGTGAGAAAAAATGAGTATATCATCAAGATACACCACCACAAACATGTCCAAGATGCCCGAGAAGATGTCATTCATGAAATGCTGAAAGGTGGCCGGGGCGTTGCATAGACCGAAGGGCATGACTGTATACTCATAAAGGCCATACCGCGTACAGAAGGCTGTCTTCCACTCGTCTCCCTTTCGGATGCGGACGAGGTTATAGGCCCCCCGCAAATCCAACTTAGTATATATGGAGGCATGGATTAACCGGTCTAGAAGAGGAGAGATGAGTGGTATTGGGTAATGGTTCTTAACAGTGACGGCATTGAGCCGACGATAATCCACACAGGGACGAAGGTCGTCCTCTTTTTTGGGCACGAAGAATATGGGGCTAGCTGCAGAAGATTTAGACGGTCGTATGTGACCCAAGCGCAGCGCTTTATCGATGTACTCTTTAAGAGTCAGATCCTCCGACACGGATAAAGAATAGATGCGGCCCGAGGGTACCACAGCCCCGGGAACCAAGTCAATCGGGCAATCATATGGGCGGTGAGGAGGGAGTACTTCGGAGGAGCCCTGATCGAATAGCATGCTGTAATCCCGATAAACCACAGGAATGTGATTGGTGACTAAACCCACTATGTGTGAGGCAGGGGGAATTTCGTCGCCCAGTATTGATAGTTGGGCAACCGCACCAAGAGCTACTGCTGGGGTGTCTGTCTCTCTGTCCACAGGTAAGCAGAAGTTCTGACAGAGCACGGATTCGAAATGAATGTGTCCCGTTCCCCAATCGATATGCGGGTTGTGCTCTCGTAACCACGGTATACCTATAATGATGCCAAACTGGGGCATGGATATTAAATCGAAGTGGAGGGTTTCTTTATGGGTCGATTGGATGGTCAGGACGAGGGGAGCTGTCTGTTGCCTAATGGGACCAGAAACAAGCTCAGTCCCGTCGACTGCTTGAACCGGGTTGGGTCGGTGTTTGTTGATCAAAGGTAGGTTCAGTGTTTGGGCTAGGGTGATGTCGATATAGTTCCCGGAGGCCCCGGAATCAATAGTGATCTGTACGGGATGAATGATACCAGGGGCAGGCTGTATGGTGGCTTCTACTTGGATAGGCCTGATTCGACCAAACGATGGAGTGTGACTCGGGGAAGGGCATGGAGAACTCAATCCTACCCCCGTATCTAGGATCGAGCTGGACGAAAATCCGGTTTCTTGGATTTGGGTTTCCGAGGACACTCCTTCACTAAATGCCCCGCCAATCCACAGTAAAAACAGGCGTTCTCAGCCCTTCTGCGCTCCCTCTCCCTTGAGGTGATGGGACTCCTAACACCCCCTATTTGCATAGGCTCGCTGGTGGGCTCAGAGTAAGACGATGAGACGGCAGAGCTGGCAGACTGGGAAAACCCGGCCTCAGCCCTGCGTTCAGAGCGCCGTGCGTCCACTTGGAGTGCCAAATCCACCAGAGCCGGGAACTGAACTGGTAGGGACGGTACCACAGCCAGAGCGTCTTTCATAGGGTTGCTTAGCCCTCTATAGAATACAACCGATGTTTTGCTTTCGGGCCATGAGGTCTCAGCTGCCAGTTGATTGAATCGTGTAATGTACTCGATGAGGGAGCCCTTACCCTGGGACAAATCCAGCAATTCTAGATCATGGGATTGCGCTTTATATCTGGTGTCAAACACTCTGGACATTTCTGATATTAACTGGTAAAAATCATAGAGGGCAGGATGATAGTTTTCTAACAGCGGGTTTGCCCAAGCAGCAGCCGTGCCGGCTAGGTGAGATAGAGTGAATGCCGCCTTGGTGGTGGGGTCAGGAAAAGCAAGGGGTCGACACAAAAAGTGCAATTTGCACTGGTTAAGGAAAGTCCTAAACTTCCTCGGGTCCCCATGGAACTTTTCTGGGGCAGCCAAAGGAAAGGGAGAGGGTAGGACCACCGGAACGGGAGCCGGGGGAGTCGGGAGTGGGTGTGCAAGGGGTACAGATGCTGGAGTGGCGTCAACCAGCTCCGGGTCTGCGGGTAAGGGATGCTGGGCACTCTGCAATAGGTCGAGACGCTGATGGACTGCTGCATTAGCAGCCACCATGTCGGCCCGTAGTACCGTAAGTGCTTGGATGACAGCGGCCAGGGGGTCTTCAGCGGCACCCTCCATATCTTACACGACTAGGCTTCACAGTCTGTTGTGCGTTGAGAGTCGTGAAGATATAGGAGACCTCCGTCCCCAAGTGCCGCACAGGGAGAATCACTTATCACTCCCTGTGCAACCCTTGAGGCCACAGGTGGAGAAGATCCGAAGCCGGAACCGAAGTACTAGGAACCCCAAGGCAGCTGTGAAAGAAGGCAATGATTACAATCCAAGCAGGCAGGGCACTACATGTATTCAAACAGAGAACAATCAGAGTCTTACCGGGGACTTGATGAAAAAGGACGTTGAACCTGAAGGGGAGGATGGTTCCAGGACTCACGCAGGCAAGGGACCCACCTTCAGGGATAGGACCAAATGTCGTTCGCCAGTCTCCACCTGGAGAGGGTTGTATTGGAGTAAAGGGTCCCAATCAGTCAGATGACAACCACCACTTGGGAGGCGTGACCCACCGTGCAGCGAGGCGATCTGGGAAATCCAAGAGGAGTCCGTTGAGCAAAAGAAGGGTCTGAAGCCAGGAAGAGCCGTCCGAATAAATGGAAGAACAAAGAGCAAGATCCAGAGGGAGTCCGTGATTCAGTCCGAGGTCAGAAGCCGTGATGAACAGAGGAGCCGGTGTCGCCGCAGCCAAACGTGATCCACAAGAAGTCCAAAAGCAAGAGCGAGGTTTCAAGGAAGCCGGGTAAGTAACACGGGTAAGTCAGCCAGACAGGGTCTCCAAGGAAATCAGCTGTGAAGCGTGGAGTACAGGTACTGAACAGCTTAAATACCGTTTACTTCCTGGTCACGTGACATTGAATGGAGCCACTTGACCGTGAACCCGGGGCACATGACCGTACAGACAAGTCACGTGACCGGGCCACAACGGTACGAGCGCGTGTGTTACCGCTCGAGCGGCTGCCTAATCTCCATGGCAACTGCCAATGGAGAAACGGCCGTAAGCGCGACTGAAAGGAGTATGGCGATTGTTTTGCCAGCGCGCAAGCCAGACTGGGTTGCCTGCGCGAGTCCCGGGAGACAGGTGAATGAGAGAGAGTGGTCCTGTGACTGGGTGACGGGACATGGCCGGAGGTACGACCCGAAGACATGACAGTGTCCTAGGATTGAGCAGATCTGCTGTCAAGTGAAGCCTAGAGACTGTCTACGTGCATGTGTGTCCTAGGATTAGGCAGATCTGCTGTCAAGTGAGGCCTAGAGACTGCGTGCATGTGTGCCCTAGGATTAGGCAGATCTGCTGTCAAGTGAGGCCTAGAGACTGTCTATGTGCATGTGTGTCCTAGGATTAGGCAGATCTGCTGTCAAGTGAGGCCTAGAGACTGTCTACGTGCATGTGTGTCCTAGGATTAGGCAGATCTGCTGTCAAGTGAGGCCTAGATACTGTCTACGTGCATGTGTGTCCTAGGATTAGGCAGATCTGCTATCAAGTGAGGCCTAGAGACTGTCTACATGCATGTGTGTCCTAGGATTGAGCAGATCTGCTGTCAAGTGAGGCCTAGAGACTGTCTACGTGCATGTGTGTCCTAGGATTGAGCAGATCTGCTGTCAAGTGAAGCCTAGAGACTGTCTACGTGCATGTGTGTCCTAGGATTGAGCAGATCTGCTATCAAGTGAGGCCTAGAGACTGTCTACGTGCATGTGTGTCCTAGGATTAGGCAGATCTGCTATCAAGTGAGGCCTAGAGACTGTCTACGTGCATGTGTGTCCTAGGATTAGGCAGATCTGCTGTCAAGTGAGGCCTAGATACTGTCTACGTGCATGTGTGTCCTAGGATTAGGCAGATCTGCTGTCAAGTGAGGCCTAGAGACTGTCTACGTGCATGTGTGTCCTAGGATTAGGCAGATCTGCTGTCAAGTGAAGCCTAGATACTGTCTACGTGCCTGTGTGTCCTAGGATTAGGCAGATCTGCTGTCAAGTGAGGCCTAGAGACTGTCTACGTGCATGTGTGTCCTAGGATTGAGCAGATCTGCTGTCAAGTGAGGCCTAGAGACTGTCTACGTGCATGTGTGTCCTAGGATTAGGCAGATCTGCTGTCAAGTGAGGCCTAGAGACTGTCTACGTGCATGTGTGTCCTAGGATTAGGCAGATATGCTGTCAAGTGAAGCCTAGATACTGTCTACGTGCATGTGTGTCCTAGGATTGAGCAGATCTGCTGTCAAGTGAGGCCTAGAGACTGTCTACGTGCATGTGTGTCCTAGGATTACGCAGAATTACGCAGATCTGCTGTCACGTCTTATTTTTTCTGTGGTTTGCTCTAGAATCTCTAAATTGGAACCAACGGAAGGAGGCACTAGGTCGATGTTTGCAGCCGTGGCGAGCTGGTTTCCCAGAAGATAACCACCATATTTGGTAATATCATGAATTGTTTTGATGATTTTAGAACCAGTGGTTCTGTCTTATCATTTCAAAAGCATGTAGGAAAGTAATCGCTGCTCTGGTCCTTTTTGAATGTTCTATTTCTGGAGTACCGCTGTGAACTATCCACTCATGGAGTGGTCCCTGTGATATGTTGTGGCAGTCCAGATGTGAGGAGGGCAGGCAATGGCTGTTAACCGCTGTTAGGCATTTCTCATGCACTGCTGGTATAAGGTGTTGAGAAGTCCACTTTATTTGACCGGCAACGGTTCACCACAGCAGTCTAATCAAACTCTCACCTGATGAGGAGGCTGCGCATTAAGGCTTAGACTATAAGTGGAGCAGAGACATAAAGAGGCATGAGACGTACAAAGGACATGATGCTATTGATCAGTGGATACAGTTGGCTGCCTGCTTTATTAATGACAACATATCAAATGCAAACTGGAAGTGTGTGCTTTTGGGCACTGCGCGGTCAGGGGGAGTGGCCCAACTCCCGCCGCAAGCTGCTTCCTTTAGTTCCCCAGAGCTAATCATTCAGTCCATCCCGGTGCCATCCTTTTACCGGTCAGAAGCTCTGGGTTCTTGCCCAGGTCCCCTCAGGCGTTCAGCAAGAGGGGCCTGGAAATCCATGAGTCTTTTCCTTTACTTAATTTCTGGCTGGCAGTCATTTATTTGAAGGTGGGCTTCCTCTTCTCTGACCCGTGCTGCCACACCTGCGAGGTTCTACGGCCGATCCGGTTCTCCCCAAAAGATACCTATACGCACGCTTTTACAACTAGTGCATCAAAAATGTTATTGGTAAAATTATCCACCTAACCCAGACAGGTGTACCCCATCCGGCTGAAAAAAGTCAGGGTTACCCAATGTTATGTTACCATGTCTGATCAAGTTTAAACCGTTCCTTTTGCAGAATATTGCCAATGTTTCGTTCAATTTCCTTCTAGATGTTTGGCTCCATGCCAGTGCCGTCTGGGCACAAGTTTGGATATAAATAGCTTGGTTTCTTTCCCAGGGATGTGCAGATGTCTCCTACTGGATGTCTCCTTCCCAGTTCGGCCAGTTCGTTCCCCCCCTAAGTGTATTACTAAAACATTAGGTGGATCTCTGAAACCTATTAAGACGGATAACCTGTCATGTATGTCTTCCCAACGCATGCCTGGGGTTCCTCACCAGGATATGGTAGTGTTGTGGCGTGCCTCTTCTAGCCACTTCCCTGCTACCGCAGCAAATGAGTGTCCCACTATCCAAACCGACTTGACGGGGGCTGGAGGGAGCACCTGTGGAAGAGAAATTCGGTATTATACCATATCTTTCCTGATATATCTTCTATAAGATCCCGGTTCACTCTTTTCTCTCACAAGCCACCTATCTATGCCGATGTGGCATCTCTTATGCAGAAAGAATGGGTCTCAAACTCTTGAGGGGTCCCAGCCGGTCACCCTAATTGCTTTTGCTTAACGCTCTGCCATCTTTGTGAATCAATAAAGGACGCCAGTGGAGGGTCGGGGGGAAGGAGAGGCGAATGTGCAGGGTCATCAATGCAATATAGGTTGATTAACCTGCCATTCACCAACTGATCTGTTTTTGATTTTGGGATTAAGGTGACATGCTTCCATGGTTCCTGAAACAACAAAAGGAGACTGTGGGCTATTTTAATGACACAAAGGTTCTGCCCATAAAGCACTCATAAAGTCAAAACCAAAGAACCAGTGTGGCTCCTTTCTTTAAAATCTTTTCTCTCGATATCTCCCTTCTCCCTCTTTTTTTATATACTCACCCAGTCCATGTACCAAATAGGTGCTGGGTATCACACAAGTGCATTTATCATATAGAAAATGTATTTTATATTTTTCTCAATAATCAATATCTCTCAAAAAAACATATCTCAAAAACACAATCTTTTACAGCCCAATGTGGTTAAAAACATTCAAAATACAATGTAGACAATCATAAAAGAACACATCTTCCAGTGCTAGCCCGTCCCCTGCTGATGCATTCTTAGCAATTAGCTTGCTTACTCTGAAAGCCCCAAAAAAAGCTAGCGCAAAAGCTGCCCTAAAGAGCCTTATTTCTCAGCCGCTGTTGCAAATCTTTTCCAATATTTCCAACAGCCTCAATAATGTATCAGAATTCAAAAGTCTCCTCTTGTCTAGTTTTGCACTTCTAACATGGCCAGTCCTTTTAGGGCATACTTTATCTATGTGGGTGATCTATACCCCGAGCCAACTTAACGAGATATGAAACTGCTGTCGGATGAGCCAATGTCCATGATTTCTTCTTGTTTTGTAAAAATGACCATTGTAAGACGGTTTTTGATATCTTGGTCGTTGATACATTCTAACTTTTCAAATGTTATTATAGTTTTAAAGGTTTCAAAGCACTTACTAGACTGTTTTTGCCGTTTTCGTCGCTAAGGCATTTTTTGCCAAATCCGTTAATTCTCTATTTGCGGTCCTCGTGTTTTTTCTTTTGATACTGTTAGCTGTCTTTATGCTCGTAGTATCTGTTGCTTGTGTTTAGTGCTTTGTTTTTCGGACCCTCTTGCTGCCAGGGTCGTGCTCTTCTCTTATGTGTCCTGTATTTCCCAAACATTTCTTGTTGGCGTCATATTTTGCTCCGCTCTTGGTTGTCGTTTCCTGAGAATTCCCAACTGTGAATGAGACAAGGCATTGGCAATGGCTTTTTCTTTCCCGGCAATATGTCTGTCTCTCAATTCATTTTTAAGCCTCAGTGTTGCCTTTTGTTATTGACCTCAATACTTAAAAAAAAAAAAAAGATTTTTATTGCCATTTTCAACAAACTTTCCCCCCTCCCTAACCCTCCGTAGCCCATGTCCTCCATTCCATATCCAAGCTTTAACTTAAACATCTATGTTGTCCCTGGAATCCTGGTGAACTCTCCTCTCCCTACCCTCATGCCTCTCGTGTGTCATGCAGCTTTATGATATGATATGATATGATAGTTTATTTATATAGCGCCTATACACAATGTGTTTCAAAGCGCTTCAAGGAGGGAGGGGACATAGGAGAATACAGTTACATTCAGCAAAGTCCTTGAAGCAATACAGAATGTGAAAATAACTATCATAATAGGCCTGTCGACATTTCTGATAGTGCAAGTCCATAGAACAAGTAAGGCAGGAGATAATGGATAGGAAGGAGAACAAAGCAAGCAGTAACATTACTATGTCTGACGACAATTTACACAGTGCAGGTGGTAAACAAGAGGCAGGGTGGGGGGGGCAGGGGACGGAGGGGGAAGGAGAACAAGGCACGCTGCTAAGCAAAATGTCGGTGACAGATTTGAAGAGCAGGGGAGGAGTAGAAGGGGAGAACACGGGGGAGAGGAGGGGAGACCGACAAGCTGCTATCAAGAGTCAAGGAACCGATGATAGGAGTAAGTGCTAGGAGGGTGAAGATAGAGAGGAGGGAGAAAGAAGATGGGGAGGGGAGTAGGAAGGTAGTGGAAGAGGATGGAAGTGAAGGAGGAGGGGAAGGGAAGGAGGCAGGAAGTGGGGGTGAAACGCAGAGCAAAAAAGGGGGGGAGCAAGCAGGGGAGGCACACAGACACTCACGGCAGGGCAGGGGGCAACAGACACTCACGGGGGGCACACAGACACTCACGGGAGGGCAGGGGGGCACACAGACACTCACGGCAGGGCAGGGGGGCAAACAGACACTAACAGGGGGCCGGGGGGGGCACACAGACACTCACGGCGGGGCAGGGGGGCACACAGACACTCACGGGGGCAGGGGGGCACACAGACACTCACGGAGGGGTAGGCGATCCGGCGTACCGCGGTGGACAGCGGTAGACAGGGCCTTTGTTGTGGGCCTTCGACAGTGTGGCCGGCTCCCTTCTCCCGGTTGCAGCCATTGGCTAAAGGGGGCCAAGGCAACCAATGGGAGAGGGAGGCAGGAGCTGGCCCAGAAGATGGAAGCAACATTCACAATGAAACAGAAAAACGGCCATCTTGGAAGGCATGATGGTAACAGGCAAGTCAATTGCTCTAATAATGTCTACCCAAGTGGGTAATGCAAGGAGTGCGTAAATGCATAACAAACAAAGCAAAGTATGCACGCACGATGGAAAGGTGCATTTTGTCACAATTTGACTACGGTGCTCCCTTGTCCATTGTCCAAGGCCTCAAAAGTCCTTGGACAATGGACAAGGACTCATAAGTCCCAGGCATTTTGTGACCCCTGAGGTTATGTTGGTCAAATCACCCCTAGGAGTTTCATTTTCCTCAGGCACCATATACCCTGGCGTCACCTTGGAGTAACTTCAGAACCACGTCCCATTCCATGCAGAAACGTTGGTGTTCCCCCCTGAATGGAGTAAGTTACGCATTCTATTTCTACGAAGCTCCAACCTTTCCCCACCCATTCGTGCTCTATGGGGGGATCCTTTTAACACTAGTTGACATGATGTGGAGCCCCTATTGCTCAGATGTACCACGGCCAAGTTGTCTGACCAGATGGTCACCAGTTTGTTTTTCAACCTTTCACCACATAAGCAGAGTGCTACCCATACCGGAAACATTTCTACCAACCACTATGATTTTCTTGGTCCAACCTTTTGAATGTCGAGCCAACGGCCATGACCTACACTCCATTTATTATCCCGTATGGCCCGAGACCAATGCTGCCTGCTAGGTCTGTGAATAATAACTGCTTCTCATCTCCATTTAATGGTGTTCTTCATATCGCATAGCCATTGAAGTTCTTCAAGAAATCTTCCCAGGCTGTTAAGCCCTCCCTAACATTTTGCCCAGTCGTATGCAGTGGCTTCTTTGTCTTGAGCTCAGTGCTTCTTTGGAAGATGGTCCTTGTGGCATTATTCCGGCTTCAAAATTTTATTTCAAATGGATTGTGTCCTCCCACGTATTCCTCATCTTGTGATAATTCGTTATCTCCAGCTTCGCTGCTTCGGAAAAAAAATTCTCGGCAGAGGGCGCTGTGCTCGAGGTCGTGGAGTTGATTTTCCCTCGATGTACTCCGTACTCTGTCGACGTCACCGATGGTATAAATAGCTCGAGCCGCGCCCGTTGCTTCAGTTCCGTTTTTCCGATCGCTTCGCTATCGAGAACGGCGCGCTTCTATTTTCTGTGAAGAAAATGTCGTCATCTTCGACACCTTGGACACCCAGGACTGAGTTCAAGAAGTGTGCAGATTGTGGATCTAAGATGTCGATCACTGATCCCCACCGGATTTGTCTCTGGTCTCGGTTCCAGTCACCGAACCGACGACTGCGGGTCCTGCCAATCTATGACCGAAAAAGCTCTTCGTGAGAGGAGAAGTAAACTGTTGGTGGTGAGGGAGGCCTCAAAAAAGGTTTCGTCAAAAAGACACAAGAAAGCGACTGATTCTAAGGAATCGGATCGCCATAGGCACTCAAAGAGATCTCGATCTAGGAGTAGGTCGAGACACTCTTTGTCATCATCGAAAAAAATGAAGAGGAGACATAGATCTCCCTCATCATCATCATCTTCTTCAGAGTCGACCGAAGAAATGCGTTGTCCGACTAAATCGGATTCTCCCAGTAAGTGGGAAGAATTCCGCAAAAAGATGAGGGAGGTTTTCGAGAATGCGGCCCGACCCCCTCGAAAGACCCTCGAAAAAGCCATACCCCTAAAGTCGCTCCATTGGACGACAAAGGGAAGTCCAAGGCTACCATGGCAAAGACTGGTAGCGTCAAGGAATCCAAAAAACCTCGAGTCGACGTAAAACCGTCAAAGACTCTTCGAGAGTCGAGCACTTCTCCAGTGCCATACAAGAAACACAAGTCGTCGAAGACTTCGACAACTTCGTCGACGCCCTCAACGTCGATAACTTCGACTCCAAAGCCAAAAACGTCCTCGACGCCATTATCGAAGTCATCTTCAAAGACTTCAAAGACCCCTTCGACAACTTTGAGGGATTTGCCAATTCCTTCGAAGCAGATGGAAGAGGAAGAAAGGAGATTCACTCCTTTGCCCAGGTCAGACTTTTTCAAATCTATGTCAGCAATCTATGAAGAGTCTGCTTCAGAAGAAGACAAGGTTACTCCTTTGGGAGTTACTTATGGTACAAGACAAGTTCCTGAGGAACTTATTGACCAGGAATCTAGAATGAGAGACCTGAGAGATACTTTACATTCTGCCAGTGGAATTGACACATCCCCAGAATTAGAGATGCTGGGTACAGGGGTCTTATGACCAGGGTAGTTGAATATATGGGTTGGGGTAATACTTCACCCATTTTTTTACAAGATGACATGATGGATATAATCGTCAAGGGACCTCAGAAAGATCCTGTTCTCCCTTTCCACAGAGCCCTCCAAAGGACTGTGGAGAAAAACTGGGAGAAGCCAGAAACTATTGCTGCTGCAGATAGCACTTTTTCAAGAAAATATAGACCGGCTGGAACGGATCCTGAATATTTGAATAAACATCCAACTCCAGAGAGTTTAGTCATTCAGGCAGCATCTACTTCAAAACAAACTGCTTATCCAACTATCCCTCCAGATAAAGAGGATAAAAAAATTGATGCCTGGGCACGTAAAGTTTTCACGTCAGGCAGTATGGCACTTAAGTCGGCAAATGTCACCTGTACCCTAGCCAGGTTTACCCATAACCTGTGGGACTGTATTTTGGCGGCGGATGATCATATTCCAGAAGGTGAGGAAAGGGAAGGCTTCCTGAATATAGTCAAAGACGGGAAGGAGGCAATGGGGGAATGTCTCCAGTCTGGACTAGATACTGCTGATAGTATCAGCAGATCCATGGCTGCAAGCGTTGTGCTACGCAGATTTGCATGGTTGAGGACTTCGGGGTTTGCACCGAACGTGCAAGCCAGACTTCTCAACATGCCCTTTGATGGCTCGAGGCTATTTGGCAGAAAGGCTGATGAAAGCCTCGAAAAACTTCAGACCTCGAAAGCGGCAGCTAAATCACTTAGCGCCTCTTTGCGCCAGCCTCTAAAACCCTATTCCGGCTCCTCTTCCTGGAGGGGTCGTTCTTTTCGATACTACTACTCTTTTGGTAGAGGAAGAGGACAGGCTTCTCAAAGGGGCAAAAGAAACTTCCCTCGTGGAGCACGAGGAAGAGGTGCAAAATCAGCCTCAGGAGCGGCATCTGTACCCTCAGCCACTCCTGCAGCCACCTCCAAATCCCTCTGAGACCTTGTTACACAAAACACCAGTGGGAGGCAGGATCTCTCAACATCTGAAGGAATGGCGGGGCATTACCTCAGATGCTTGGGCACTGGAAACAGTAGCCCAAGGTTACTGTCTCCCCTTTATAAAAAGGCCTCGGAATCATCCACCGGGAGCCAACTCCGCCAAATTTCCAGATCCGCTCCTGTTGCAGTAAATGTTAACCCTGCTAGAGAAAGGTGCCATAGAACTGGTACCTGTAGCGGAGATGAACAGGGGTTGGTACTCCCCATATTTTCTCATCCCAAAAAAGGACGGAGGACTGAGACCCATCTTGAACTTGAGAAACTTGAACAAGTTCCTCAGGAAGGACAAGTTCAAGATGGTGACTCTTTCTCAGATCCTTCAGGCTCTCCAACTCCAAGACTGGTTGGTATCATTGGACCTTCAGGATGCTTAATTTCATGTGCCAATCCATCCAAAGCACAGAAAGTACCTGAGGTTCGCAATTGGCAATTCTCATTATCAGTTTTGAGTTCTGCCATTCGGGTTGACCTCCGCCCTAAGGGTTTTCACCAAACTGTTGGCGGTTGTGGCAGCAAGTCTCAGGAGAGGAGGTATTCACATATATCCCTACCTGGACGACTGGTTGATCAGGGCAAGTTCTCCAGAACAAGCTCAGGAACATCTTTCGATCACCTGCCACTTCCTCCACAAATTGGACTTCTCCCTCAATTTCAAGAAGTCCCACATGATACCATCCCAGAAACTTCAGTTTATCGGAGCAGTCTTGGACACTTCATCGGGAAAAGCCTCGCCTCCCGAAGTGAGAGCTCTCCACATCCAGCAGATGGTAACGAAGTTTCAGAATGCCCAACGTCTACCGGCCTTCGATTATCTCAGGTTGCTCGGCCTCATGGCATCCTGCATTTTCCTAGTACCAGAGGCCAGGTTGAGAATGAGATCCCTTCAATGGGCACTCAGAACTCAGTGGTCCCAGTTCTCAGGGAATATGTCGGATCTTCTGCAAGTCCCGAGCGCAGTTGCTCAGGATCTTCTATGGTGGGCTTGCAACGACAACATTCTCAAGGGAGAGTCTTTTTGGCAACCATGGCCGGAGATAACGGTAGTGACGGACGCCTCACTCACGGGGTGGGGAGCACACATCAACGATCTGACAATCAGCTGTCGTTGGTCTACTACGGAGTCCAAACTACACATCAACCTGTTGGAGCTGAGGGCAATCAGACTAGCTCTGAAGGCCTTTCTGCCCTCTGTACAGGGAAAGAATGTCCTGATAATGACGGACAACACGGTGGCCATGTACTACCTCAAAAAAAGAGGAGGAGTAGGGTCACTGCCACTGTGCAGAGAAGCAATGCAGCTCTGGTTCTGGGCAATACGAGAAGGAATCTCTCTATCGGCAATTCACCTAGCTGGAGAGAAGAACACGGCGGCAGACGCTCTGAGCAGGCAGAGCACGGTCTTTCACGAGTGGGAGCTGGCTCAAGAAGTCCTTCTGGAGATCTTCGCCCTTTGGGGAACCCCTCAAGTAGATCTTTTTGCCACAGCGATCAACCGGAAGTGCGATCAGTAGTGCTCAAGGGAATTTCCTCAAAGAGGAGCTCTGGGAGACGCATTCGTAGTGGAGAGGAAGTTTCCACTGCTGTACGCGTTTCCCCCAGTCCCTGTGATTCCTCAAGTAATCAGGAGGTTGAGAAAGTTCAGGAAAACCATGATCCTAATTGCCCCGGATTGGGCCAGGAGGACGTGGTACCCGGACCTTCTAGACATGTCCATCTGCCCTCCAATACGTCTTCCGCAAAGAGAGGATCTTCTCTCGCAAGAGGAAGGTCCGGTTCTCCATCCAGAGGTCAAGACACTCAACCTTCACGCATGGTTTCTGAGAGGTTGAGATACAAGGATTGGGATCTTCCGGATGACGTAATGGAAATCTTGCTTTCGGCCAGAAGACCAGCAACATAATCTCTGTACCGATGTCGCTGGAACAGGTTTAGTAACTGGTGCAAAGACAAGGATGAGGACCCTTTTCAGTGTGGCACCCCAATGGTGCTTTCTTTTCTACTACATCTAGCTAATCTGGGGCTCCGGATAGGAACAATCAAAGGATACCTTGCTGCACTGTCCATTTTCAAGCGCTCCTCGGAAGAGGTTTCATATTTCAAAATACCGTTAATAATTCAATTCTTAAAAGGGCTTACTAATGTATACCCTCCAGTATCTTTTCATGTACCAACTTGGGACTTAATTTAGTATTAAAATTCTTTACTTGCATACCTTTTGAGCCTCTGCACTCATGTCCATTGAGGCTTTTGACTCTGAAAACTGTCCTCCTTGTGGCCCTATCATCAGCCCGCAGGGTTAGCGAACTTCAGGCTCTCTCATGCAAACCACCATATACAATTTTTTATAAGGATAAACCTTTGTTCTTGCCAAAAGTAGTCTTGGACTTCCATTTGTCACAAAAAATAGCACTGCCAACTTTTTATCCTCCTCCTCATCTGGGCAAGGAAGAGAGAGATTACACAGATTAGATCCCAAGAGGGCTCTTAGTTTTTACATCTCAAGGATGGCTAAATTGAGACAAGATGACCAACTATTTGCGGGTTATACTGGTCATAAATTAGGCTTATATGTAACAAAACAGACCATTTCCCGCTGGATCATATTAGCCAGAGTTGAATGCTACAGATTAGCGGGGAAAGAACCACCAGATGTGCTTCGTGCCCATTATACAAGGGGAATGGCTACTTCTGCGGCTCTAAAGAGGGGAGTCCCGGCAGCAGATATTTGTGCAGCTGCAACCTGGAAAACAATGCATACTTTTTTTAAACATTATTGTTTGGATACTGCCTCCTCTAATGAGGGTTTATTTGCCAAGGCAGTTCTGCAGTCTGTCTACGAAAACTGAAATTAGTACTCCCGCCTCCAAAATTGCTACTGCTATGGGAGCCTATCACAAGATGAGGAATACTTGGGAGGACACAATCCATTTGAGGAACAAGTTACTTACCAACTGTAACGTTCTTTCGACTGGATGTTCCTCCCACGTATTCCTCATCGACCCTGCCATCCTACCCCACAGTACAGTTTTACGTTTCCTTACACTTTCCTCTCATGAAGAATGTATCGGTCATGGGGCACGCCTGGGTGTTCCTCCTATATATTTCATCGAAAAAACAGAACTGAAGCAACGGGCGCGGCTTGAGCTATTTATACCATTGGTGACGTCGACAGAGTACGGAGTACGTCGAGGGACAATCGACGCCACGACCTTGAGCACAGCGCCCCCTGCCGCAAAAGTTTTTTCCGAAGCAGCGAAGCTGGAGATAACGAATTATCACAAGATGAGGAATACGTGGGAGGAACATCCAGTCGAAAGAACGTTACAGTTGGTAAGTAACTTGTTCTTCACTGCTATAGATTGTAATTCCCCCAAAGTAGCTTTTCCTTTTACCTTCAGTGAAGAGATTGTTTCTAGCATGTCATCTATCTTGTCCTTTGAGATTCTCCATTCCCCTTTGCTGGAATCTATTTCTATTCCTAGGAATGTGATCGTGTGTGAGGGCTTAACGGGATGTCCCCCTCTTGTGACGGTTTGACAAATGTTTTTAAAGACTTTTCCCCATAAATTGGACTTGTTTGGTCCTGCGAATAGGAATTCGTCAAGACAGTGCACCAATAATACGTTGGGAAGATCTTTTTCAATGTCCATTGAATGAAAGCACTAAAACATTCAAAATATGCACAGGAAACAGAGCACCCCGTTTATTGAAAAAGAAATTCCTTCCAAAATGGAAACATAGCCAAGGGTACGAGTTCTTGTGTACTGGGAGTAGTCAAAACGCAGATTGTCTGTTTGCCTTCTCCGTCTAATGCATTATTTCCGACTTCTCCATAGAATGCATTCTTCCCGGCTTTCTTTACTAACTCTAGGGCTTCGAGGAAGCTAAGCTTTCGAGTGAGGGATCCCATCTTTAACTCACTTGCCTACTTGGAGTGATAAGTGATGTATAAGCCTAAGCTCACCTTTTTGGGTACTAATCCCAGCGGCGAGAACATACATTCTTGGAAAGGGATCTGGCCAAAATACCTGCTAACTCTTCCTAGAGCCATTTGTTCTGAATTTGTTTTTCCACCCGTTAGGGGTCTGTTACTGCTGATTTTAAGTTTTTAGGGATGTTAACTGAGTTGTGACTTTGAAAAGGGATAAGAAAGCCGTTCTTGAAACCTTCTTCTAAAGATGTGCTGGTTTCTTTGTCAGGAAATTCTTGGAGCCAAGAACACATGGCCTACTATTTCATTTGTGATTTCCCCAATGAAAAACTACTTTCAATGGTTCTTGACTTCAGACGATTTTGGGGTGCTTTGGAAGGAAGGGACTTTTGTACCTTTAAGGTAAATGTGCCCCCCCACCGCACTTGCTACACTGATGATGGAATCTGCACTCGCTCCCCCAGTTCCAGAAACCTTTCTTAAATTTCCAGCAAATTGGCGTGGTGCAGTTGTTGGGCCCTCCCTGTATTGGGTCTGCAAAAAACTGGTTGCCACATACTGTAAATCTTTGTCCCCCATACTGTTTCCTCCCAAAGAACTGGCTCCCTCTATACTGTGGCTGTTTGCTTTACCTGCTTCTGGATGTATTTTCCCCGAGTGGGTCCCTTCCTCCCTCATTCCCACCCAGCCGTACTCTTCCTTGGAGAGTCTGGTCTGCAAGCTGGTCATCTCTCCCACCACCTCTCTGACCGTTGCAACCATCTACAGGCCACCTGGCTCTACCACCTTGTTCCACTCTGAATGCGCCGATTTCTCCTCCTCTCTCCTCTCAACCATCTCTAAACTCCTTCTCATGGGCGATTTCAACATCCACCTGGACTCCTCTGTCACAGCATCCACTCTCTTCGGTGACCTTTGCACCTCACTTTCCCTCCCCATTCTCCCTTCTGGTCCAACCCACTCGGCTGGACACACTCTTGATGCTTTCACCCACACTGATCTCTCACTCTCCTCTCCACTGATCACCCCTACTCTCCTGGTCAGACTACTCTCTCATCTCACCTGGGTCCTCTCGGCCCTGTGACCGCACCTCCCCAAGCCCTGCCAACCTTGTTCACGAACATCCGTTTGATGAAACGAGTATCAGTTGCTGTCTTTGCATCCACCTTCATTCCCCCCACTTCCCGCACCGCTGACTGTACCTCTGACTCTGCTCTCAGAAACCTCCATCTTGACATTACTAACACTCTTGACATTCTTGCCCCAGTCATGAGGATCCGCCTGAAACCTGTCTCCAAGCGTAACACCTGGTACGACTCTGAACTTGCAGCCCTGAAACGCAAGTGTAGAGCTGCAAATTGGAAGTGGCAGACCTCATGCACACCCTCTGACAAACTGGCCTGTCGCCTGCTCCAAAGGCAATACAAACTCCATCAGAGCCAAGAAAAGGACCCACATTCAGGCTTGCATCTGTGGTGCATCCATCAACACGGCTGAACTCTTTAAAATCTGCAGGGAACTAGCCAACCCTTCTGCAGTCTCCTCACCTCTTCCGTCCAAGGCCCTCTGCAATGCATTGACCACACACGTCACTACAAAAACTCAGGACATCTTGAGAACCCTTACGTCCCGCTACCACTCCACTTCCCACACCCTCCTGCCGTCCTATGCACTCCCACCCTCCCTCTGCATTTCTCTCCTCCTCCCCTATCACACCTGATGAGCTCACCAGAGTTGTCCGCTCCATGATGATCCCCTCCAAACAGGTCTCCCTCCTGCTTTCCCAGAACCATTAAGGACAATATTGGCACTCTGGCCCCTGCAATTGCTGCTTTCTGCAACCACTCTTTTGCTACTGGATCTTTCCCCTCCTCCCTCAAGCACTCCCTTGTGCGCCCCCTCCTGAAAAAACCTTAGCAGACCAAACTTGTCCAGCCAACTACCACCCCATATCTATCACCCCCTTCCTTGGGAAAATCCTGGAGAAGCTGGCCTTCCCCCAACTTACCCAGCACACCAAACTTGTTGGTGGCCTCCACGACCATCAAACAGGATTCCGAGCATCCAGAGGCACGGAAACTGCTCTTCTGAACACCCGTGAGGAACTGCTCGCATTTCTTGACTCCAACTCTCGAGCTGTTCTCATTCTACTTGATCTCTCCTCTTCATTTAATACGGTCAACCACTTCATCCTCATAAAACGGCTCCATGATACCCTGGATATCTCGGAGCGGGCACTGGACTGGCTGACCTCCTTCAGTGACCTTCCGTCCCAGATTATTCTGGGCTCTTTCTCCTCCCCTACCTATATCTCCACCTGCGGTGTCTCCCATGGCTCCAACCTCTCCCCCTGGCTCTTTAACACTAACCTTGCTTCACTGGTACACCTCATCGCCACCTACTCCCCCAACTTCCAGTGTTACGCTGATGACACACAACTCTTCTTCAAACTGCCCTCTGACCCTCTCCTTACTTCTTCCATAATTCCTGACTGCATATCCACTATACAGTCATTGTGCACCTCCAATGATCTCTGCCTCAAAGCCAGCAAGACTGAGAGTCTTCCTATTGGAACTCCTGCTCCCTCTTTCTTCCCCTCACTCTGACCTTCCTCTATGGGCGTCTCCTTCATCTGAAGCCAGAAACCTTGGAGTCCTCTTCGACTCCTCCTTTTTTTTCCTCCCTCAGATTCAGGACCTTGCCAAGAAGGCCCACTTTCAACTCTACCTCCCCAAAGAAATTCTGCCTTTCCTCACTTTCCCCCAGAAGCTCAATGTCTCTAGAGCTTTGGTTCTCTCTCGGCTAGACCACTACAATAGCCTTTTTGTCAATCTACCCTCCTCTTCTCTATGAACCCTCCAGCTAATCTAGAATAGGGCAGCAAGACATATCCTTGGCCTCAAGCCTAGGGACCACATCTCTCCAGCCCTAAAAACTCTCCACTGGCTTCCGGTTGCTGCAAGGATCAAATTTAAATCCCTCTGCATCACTCACAAGGCTCTCTGGGGCCAGGGACCACGCTATCTTCATCTTGTTCTCACTAAATACTCTCCCTCCAGATCTTTACGCTCTTCCGCCACCAACTTTCTGTGTGTAAAGCGATTCGCCAAACAGAGAGCCGGTGTCCAATCTCTCCTCAAGTTCCGGAAGCTCCTTAAGACTTTCCTTTTCACCTCCTCCTTCCCTTCCTCTCTCCTCTGGTAACTGATAACCCCACAGCTGCTGAGATTGGTGACCAGGGCCCTTATGTTTCCTTCTGGGCTCTAGCTTCCCACACCCACACCCTTCAGCCTCCACCCGCTCCCAGCACTTGCCTTGGCACGCTTTGTGCATGCCACCGCAGGACTGCACTTGCTTATTTATTGGCAGATGCCCACGCCCTTGCACATCCCTCCCGGCACACCTAGCACTTCACCCACCCCTTCTCTTCTCGCTGCACTTGCACATTCTGAATGCTCACAAGGCCTAGTAGGTCCGCCTCTATCCTTCATTGTTTTAATTGATTTTCATTCCTATGTTCCCTGCCTGTTGCCCTGTGGGCGCTTTGAAACAAAATGTACTTGTATAAGCGCCTTGCAAATGCACAATAAATAAATACATTCCGCCTGCCATTTGTTGTGTTTGTGCTATGCGTGAAGGATGTAGAGGTGCGTTGTGTGGCCCTGCCTTTTATGTACAGATTTGAATCTTCCTCCTCCCGTTCTAAATCGGGGTACCTGTCCATCATTCTGTATTCCCTGTCATAGTTGAGCCAAGCGTCTCCTCCAAATGTCTTGTAAACCCACAGCATACTATTCTCATATGCGAAGAGCGCTGATCCCTCTTCTGGACGTTTCCCAAGAAATATGGCTGCTGATATGTGAATTTGCACGAACCAGTTCTGAAAATATTTTCTCTACAGTTACGTTTCTGGCTATGATGTTCTCATCTTCTTTTTTTATTTTCTTTATATGAACAGAGACGTCTTTATGGGAGGGCAAAATGGGCACTTGCCCCGGGCCCCCACCTTGGAGGGGGCCCCACAAGGCTGCATGATCTTTTAAAGTCAGTTTTCATTGTTGAGCAGACATAAATGGCACATGTTGGGATATTTTATGGCATGCTGCTGAGGTTGAATCTATTGACTGTCTTTTATTGACGAGAACTTTCTGCTCTGATTAATTAATCGTCTAATGCTTTCTTTGTTCACTGTAGTATACATCATTTGTCTGTATTCATATGCAAGATTACAAAACCAATTCCAGCAAGGCCGACTCAGACTTTCCTATGTCGCAAGTTGATAAACATGCATGTATATTTACTTTGTTTTGTAGCACAGCAGGTGCTATTATCGGCAATGAAACTGCACTAGATAGCAGTTGCTATAAAAACCAAAGAGCATCAGTGTGGTGATGGTCTAAAAATCATAATTCGGTTTCTTCAGATGGGTGGTTGTAAAATCTAGGTAGCCACCCCTAATGATGAGCACAAGTGTTAGTCTGGAGCGGTGATTAGTTAATCATATTGAAGACTGTGAAACCAAGGCATTCATTCTCGTGTCCTGACTTTGCTAGCAGATGATGCAGTGATCCTGGACACATCATCTTATATCACTGACAGTACTGTGATGCCTTCTGTGAAATAAGGTTTGCCATCTCACATGCTGGCGGCATTGTTTAGCCCATTACCTGAACTTTCCTTTTAAATAGGCCATTTGAGTGGGAGGGGACCTACACAGAAGAAAGCCACCAGATATCGCAAGCCTCTGGCAAGCACATTTTAAGGTCTGCTCATTTGACACAAAAACGGTTTGCTTTTTTTGTACAATTCAAAGGTTTATCTGGCCGTTTATAAATAACAATTTCACAAGCCTGTGTTTTTAGCGTATTTAAAGCTTTAAAATGCAAAAGAGAAACCCAGATAAAATCTTTTAAGATCGCATCAATTAGACTTCTGATACTTTAATGCTTCCCTTGATGATGGAGACAATGGGCCTCATTACGTGTCCGCAAGAAGCCGGACTATGCAGATGTGTCTGCTTAGATGTGAATCTAAGCAGATACAAGCACCAGAAATATGATTACGGCGAGTAATGTATCCCATATAGACGCAATCGCAGTTTAATCCAAAATCGCAAAATGGAAAAGAGGCCACACTTTATAAATTGTGCAGTTTCAATAGCATTACTGTCGCAATTACCTAAATTGGGGTGGTGATGGGGATGGAGATGTTAAAACAATTTATCAAAGGTCAACTTGTATAAGGCAGCACCAATTCTCGGTAGTTAACTTAGCATGTCTGCTCCCTAACCTAGAACAAGTGTTCCACAAGGTTCGAGGTAAGCAACCTTGTTTATGCAACTTTATGGAAGTTTCAAAAGTTATTTGAAGTTCTACCGTAGAGACTAAAGAGCACATTTCGGTAGATAGTACCAGACTCGGACACAATTTCCATGATAGAAAAGTTAGGTTTCTGTGAAGGGAAGCGGCAGGTGGCAATCCTTCCGGTGGGGCTTAAGTGTCGGTTCCTCATTATGCCACTTGCTCGCTGCTTATATGTTCTCCACTGTTTGGGGTTTTCATGAGCCGGATATTTCTGTTCGTTGTCTCGGGCTCTCCCATCCCACTCTCTTGCAGTGGGCTTCAGTGTTGGTTCCTCGTTTTGCCACTTGCTCGCTGCTTGTATGTTCTCCACTGTTTGGGGTATTCATGAGCCGGATATTTCTGTTCGTTGTCTCGGGCTCTCCCATCCCACTCTCTTGCAGTGGGCTTCAGTGTTGGTTCCTCGTTTTGCCACTTGCTCGCTGCTTGTATGTTCTCCACTGTTTGGGGTTGTCATGAGCCGGATATTTCTGTTCGTTGTCTCGGGCTCTCTCATCCCACTCGCTTGCAGTGGGCTTCAGTGTTGGTTCCTCGTTTTGCCACTTGCTCGCTGCTTGTATGTTCTCCACTGTTTGGGGTTTTCATGAGCCGGATATTTCTGTTCGTTGTCTCGGGCTCTCCCATCCCACTCTCTTGCAGTGGGCTTCAGTGTTGGTTCCTCGTTTTGCCACTTGCTCGCTGCTTGTATGTTCTCCACTGTTTGGGGTTTTCATGAGCCGGATATTTCTGTTCGTTGTCTCGGGCTCTCCCATCCCACTCTCTTGCAGTGGGCTTCAGTGTTGGTTCCTCGTTTTGCCACTTGCCCGCTGCTTGTATGTTCTCCACTGTTTGGGGTTGTCATGAGCCGGATATTTCTGTTCGTTGTCTCGGGCTCTCCCATCCCACTCTCTTGCAGTGGGCTTCAGTGTTGGTTCCTCGTTTTGCCACTTGCTCGCTGCTTGTATGTTCTCCACTGTTTGGGGTTTTCATGAGCCGGATATTTCTGTTCGTTGTCTCGGGCTCTCCCATCCCACTCTCTTGCAGTGGGCTTCAGTGTTGGTTCCTCATTTTGCCACTTGCTCGCTGCTTGTATGTTCTCCACTGTTTGGGGTTTTCATGAGCCGGATATTTCTGTTCGTTGTCTCGGGCTCTCCCATCCCACTCTCTTGCAGTGGGCTTCAGTGTTGGTTCCTCGTTTTGCCACTTGCTCGCTGCTTGTATGTTCTCCACTGTTTGGGGTTTTCATGAGCCGGATATTTCTGTTCGTTGTCTCGGGCTCTCCCATCCCACTCTCTTGCAGTGGGCTTCAGTGTGGTTCCTCGTTTTGTCACTTGCTCGCTGCTTGTATGTTCTCCACTGTTTGGGGTTTTCATGAGCCGGATATTTCTGTTCGTTGTCTCGGGCTCTCCCATCCCACTCTCTTGCAGTGGGCTTCAGTGTTGGTTCCTCGTTTTGCCACTTGCTCGCTGCTTGTATGTTCTCCACTGTTTGGGGTTTTCATGAGCCGGATATTTCTGTTCGTTGTCTCGGGCTCTCCCATCCCACTCTCTTGCAGTGGGCTTCAGTGTTGGTTCCTTGTTTTGCCACTTGCTCGCTGCTTGTATGTTCTCCACTGTTTGGGTTTGTCATGAGCCGGATATTTCTGTTCGTTGTCTCGGGCTCTCCCATCCCACTCTCTTGCAGTGGGCTTCAGTGTTGGTTCCTCGTTTTGCCACTTGCTCGCTGCTTGTATGTTCTCCACTGTTTGGGGTTTTCATGAGCCGGATATTTCTGTTCGTTGTCTCGGGCTCTCCCATCCCACTCTCTTGCAGTGGGCTTCAGTGTTGGTTCCTCATTTTGCCACTTGCTCGCTGCTTGTATGTTCTCCACTGTTTGGGGTTTTCATGAGCCGGATATTTCTGTTCGTTGTCTCGGGCTCTCCCATCCCACTCTCTTGCAGTGGGCTTCAGTGTTGGTTCCTCGTTTTGCCACTTGCTCGCTGCTTGTATGTTCTCCACTGTTTGGGGTTTTCATGAGCCGGATATTTCTGTTCGTTGTCTCGGGCTCTCCCATCCCACTCTCTTGCAGTGGGCTTCAGTGTTGGTTCCTCGTTTTGCCACTTGCTCGCTGCTTGTATGTTCTCCACTGTTTGGGGTTTTCATGAGCCGGATATTTCTGTTTGTTGTCTCGGGCTCTCCCATCCCACTCTCTTGCAGTGGGCTTCAGTGTTGGTTCCTCGTTTTGCCACTTGCTCGCTGCTTGTATGTTCTCCACTGTTTGGGGTTTTCATGAGCCGGATATTTCTGTTCGTTGTCTCGGGCTCTCCCATCCCACTCTCTTGCAGTGGGCTTCAGTGTTGGTTCCTCGTTTTGCCACTTGCTCGCTGCTTGTATGTTCTCCACTGTTTGGGGTTTTCATGAGCCGGATATTTCTGTTCGTTGTCTCGGGCTCTCCCATCCCACTCTCTTGCAGTGGGCTTCAGTGTTGGTTCCTCGTTTTGCCACTTGCTCGCTGCTTGTATGTTCTCCACTGTTTGGGGTTTTCATGAGCCGGATATTTCTGTTCGTTGTCTCGGGCTCTCCCATCCCACTCTCTTGCAGTGGGCTTCAGTGTTGGTTCCTCATTATGCCACTTGCTCGCTGCTTGTATGTTCTCCACTGTTTGGGGTTTTCATGAGCCGGATATTTCTGTTCGTTGTCTCGGGCTCTCCCATCCCACTCTCTTGCAGTGGGCTTCAGTGTCGGTTCCTCATTATGCCACTTGCTCGCTGCTTGTATGTTCTCCACTGTTTGGGGTTTTCATGAGCCGGATATTTCTGTTCGTTGTCTCGGGCTCTCCCATCCCACTCTCTTGCAGTGGGCTTCAGTGTTGGTTCCTCGTTTTGCCACTTGCTCGCTGCTTGTATGTTCTCCACTGTTTGGGGTTTTCATGAGCCGGATATTTCTGTTCGTTGTCTCGGGCTCTCCCATCCCACTCTCTTGCAGTGGGCTTCAGTGTCGGTTCCTCATTATGTCACTTGCTCGCTGCTTGTATGTTCTCCACTGTTTGGGGTTTTCATGAGCCGGATATTTCTGTTCGTTGTCTCGGGCTCTCCCATCCCACTCTCTTGCAGTGGGCTTCAGTGTCGGTTCCTCGTTATGCCACTTGCTCGCTGCTTGTATGTTCTCCACTGTTTGGGGTTTTCATGAGCCGGATATTTCTGTTCGTTGTCTCGGGCTCTCCCATCCCACTCTCTTGCAGTGGGCTTCAGTGTTGGTTCCTCGTTTTGCCACTTGCTCGCTGCTTGTATGTTCTCCACTGTTTGGGGTTTTCATGAGCCGGATATTTCTGTTCGTTGTCTCGGGCTCTCCCATCCCACTCTCTTGCAGTGGGCTTCAGTGTCGGTTCCTCATTATGTTACTTGCTCGCTGCTTGTATGTTCTCCACTGTTTGGGGTTTTCATGAGCCGGATATTTCTGTTCGTTGTCTCAGGCTCTCCCATCCCACTCTCTTGCAGTGGGCTTCAGTGTCGGTTCCTCATTATGCCACTTGCTCGCTGCTTGTATGTTCTCCACTGTTTGGGGTTTTCATGAGCCGGATATTTCTGTTCGTTGTCTCGGGCTCTCCCATCCCACTCTCTTGCAGTGGGCTTCAGTGTTGGTTCCTCGTTTTGCCACTTGCTCGCTGCTTGTATGTTCTCCACTGTTTGGGGTTTTCATGAGCCGGATATTTCTGTTCGTTGTCTCGGGCTCTCCCATCCCACTCTCTTGCAGTGGGCTTCAGTGTTGGTTCCTCATTATGCCACTTGCTCGCTGCTTGTATGTTCTCCACTGTTTGGGGTTTTCATGAGCCGGATATTTCTGTTCTTTGTCTCGGGCTCTCCCATCCCACTCTCTTGCAGTGGGCTTCAGTGTCGGTTCCTCATTATGCCACTTGCTCGCTGCTTGTATGTTCTCCACTGTTTGGGGTTTTCATGAGCCGGATATTTCTGTTCGTTGTCTCGGGCTCTCCCATCCCACTCTCTTGCAGTGGGCTTCAGTGTTGGTTCCTCGTTTTGCCACTTGCTCGCTGCTTGTATGTTCTCCACTGTTTGGGGTTTTCATGAGCCGGATATTTCTGTTCGTTGTCTCGGGCTCTCCCATCCCACTCTCTTGCAGTGGGCTTCAGTGTCGGTTCCTCATTATGTCACTTGCTCGCTGCTTGTATGTTCTCCACTGTTTGGGGTTTTCATGAGCCGGATATTTCTGTTCGTTGTCTCGGGCTCTCCCATCCCACTCTCTTGCAGTGGGCTTCAGTGTCGGTTCCTCGTTATGCCACTTGCTCGCTGCTTGTATGTTCTCCACTGTTTGGGGTTTTCATGAGCCGGATATTTCTGTTCGTTGTCTCGGGCTCTCCCATCCCACTCTCTTGCAGTGGGCTTCAGTGTTGGTTCCTCGTTTTGCCACTTGCTCGCTGCTTGTATGTTCTCCACTGTTTGGGGTTTTCATGAGCCGGATATTTCTGTTCGTTGTCTCGGGCTCTCCCATCCCACTCTCTTGCAGTGGGCTTCAGTGTCGGTTCCTCATTATGTTACTTGCTCGCTGCTTGTATGTTCTCCACTGTTTGGGGTTTTCATGAGCCGGATATTTCTGTTCGTTGTCTCGGGCTCTCCCATCCCACTCTCTTGCAGTGGGCTTCAGTGTCGGTTCCTCATTATGCCACTTGCTCGCTGCTTGTATGTTCTCCACTGTTTGGGGTTTTCATGAGCCGGATATTTCTGTTCGTTGTCTCGGGCTCTCCCATCCCACTCTCTTGCAGTGGGCTTCAGTGTCGGTTCCTCATTATGCCACTTGCTCGCTGCTTGTATGTTCTCCACTGTTAGGGGTTTTCATGAGCCGGATATTTCTATTCGTTGTCTCGCGCTCTCCCATCCCACTCTCTTGCAGTGGGCCTCAGTGTTGGTTCCTCGTTTTGCCACTTGCTCGCTGCTTGTATGTTCTCCACTGTTTGGGGTTTTCATGAGCCGGATATTTCTGTTCGTTGTCTCGGGCTCTCCCATCCCACTCTCTTGCAGTGGGCTTCAGTGTTGGTTCCTCATTTTGCCACTTGCTCGCTGCTTGTATGTTCTCCACTGTTTGGGGTTTTCATGAGCCGGATATTTCTGTTCGTTGTCTCGGGCTCTCCCATCCCACTCTCTTGCAGTGGGCTTCAGTGTCGGTTCCTCATTATGCCACTTGCTCGCTGCTTGTATGTTCTCCACTGTTTGGGGTTTTCATGAGCCGGATATTTCTGTTCGTTGTCTCGGGCTCTCCCATCCCACTCTCTTGCAGTGGGCTTCAGTGTCGGTTCCTCATTATGCCACTTGCTCGCTGCTTGTATGTTCTCCACTGTTTGGGGTTTTCATGAGCCGGATATTTCTGTTCGTTGTCTCGGGCTCTCCCATCCCACTCTCTTGCAGTGGGCTTCAGTGTTGGTTCCTCGTTTTGCCACTTGCTCGCTGCTTGTATGTTCTCCACTGTTAGGGGTTTTCATGAGCCGAATATTTCTGTTTGTTGTCTCGGGTTCTCCCATCCCACTCTCTTGCAGTGGGCTTCAGTGTTGGTTCCTCGTTTTGCCACTTGCTCGCTGCTTGTATGTTCTCCACTGTTTGGGGTTTTCATGAGCCGGATATTTCTGTTCGTTGTCTCGGGCTCTCCCATCCCACTCTCTTGCAGTGGGCTTCAGTGTTGGTTCCTCGTTTTGCCACTTGCTCGCTGCTTGTATGTTCTCCACTGTTTGGGGTTTTCATGAGCCGGATATTTCTGTTCGTTGTCTCGGGCTCTCCCATCCCACTCTCTTGCCGTGGGCTTCAGTGTTGGTTCCTCGTTTTGCCACTTGCTCGCTGCTTGTATGTTCTCCACTGTTTGGGGTTTTCATGAGCCGGATATTTCTGTTCGTTGTCTCGGGCTCTCCCATCCCACTCTCTTGCAGTGGGCTTCAGTGTCGGTTCCTCATTATGTCACTTGCTCGCTGCTTGTATGTTCTCCACTGTTTGGGGTTTTCATGAGCCGGATATTTCTGTTCGTTGTCTCGGGCTCTCCCATCCCACTCTCTTGCAGTGGGCTTCAGTGTTGGTTCCTCGTTTTGCCACTTGCTCGCTGCTTGTATGTTCTCCACTGTTTGGGGTTTTCATGAGCCGGATATTTCTGTTCGTTGTCTCGGGCTCTCCCATCCCACTCTCTTGCAGTGGGCTTCAGTGTTGGTTCCTCGTTTTGCCACTTGCTCGCTGCTTGTATGTTCTCCACTGTTTGGGGTTTTCATGAGCCGGATATTTCTGTTCGTTGTCTCGGGCTCTCCCATCCCACTCTCTTGCAGTGGGCTTCAGTGTCGGTTCCTCATTATGTCACTTGCTCGCTGCTTGTATGTTCTCCACTGTTTGGGGTTTTCATGAGCCGGTTATTTCTGTTCGTTGTCTCGGGCTCTCCCATCCCACTCTCTTGCAGTGGGCTTCAGTGTTGGTTCCTCGTTTTGCCACTTGCTCGCTGCTTGTATGTTCTCCACTGTTTGGGGTTTTCATGAGCCGGATATTTCTGTTCGTTGTCTCGGGCTCTCCCATCCCTCTCTCTTGCAGTGGGCTTCAGTGTTGGTTCCTCGTTTTGCCACTTGCTCGCTGCTTGTATGTTCTCCACTGTTTGGGGTTTTCATGAGCCGGATACTTCTGTTCGTTGTCTCAGGCTCTCCCATCCCACTCTCTTGCAGTGGGCTTCAGTGTTGGTTCCTCGTTTTTTCCACTTGCTCGCTGCTTGTATGTTCTCCACTGTTTGGGCTTTTCATGAGCCGGATATTTCTGTTCGTTGTGTCGGGCTCTCCCATCCCACTCTCTTGCAGTGGGCTTCAGTGTTGGTTCCTCGTTTTGCCACTTGCTCGCTGCTTGTATGTTCTCCACTGTTTGGGGTTTTCATGAGCCGGATATTTCTGTTCGTTGTCTCGGGCTCTCCCATCCCACTCTCTTGCAGTGGGCTTCAGTGTCGGTTCCTCATTATGTCACTTGCTCACTGCTTGTATGTTCTCCACTGTTTGGGGTTTTCATGAGCCGGATATTTCTGTTCGTTGTCTCGGGCTCTCCCATCCCACTCTCTTGCAGTGGGCTTCAGTGTTGGTTCCTCGTTTTGCCACTTGCTCGCTGCTTGTATGTTCTCCACTGTTTGGGGTTTTCATGAGCCGGATATTTCTGTTCGTTGTCTCGGGCTCTCCCATCCCACTCTCTTGCAGTGGGCTTCAGTGTTGGTTCCTCGTTTTGCCACTTGCTCACTGCTTGTATGTTCTCCACTGTTTGGGGTTTTCATGAGCCGGATATTTCTGTTCGTTGTCTAGGGCTCTCCCATCCCACTCTCTTGCAGTGGGCTTCAGTGTTGGTTCCTCGTTTTGCCACTTGCTCACTGCTTGTATGTTCTCCACTGTTTGGGGTTTTTATGAGCCGGATATTTCTGTTCGTTGTCTCGGGCTCTCCCATCCCACTCTCTTGCAGTGGGCTTCAGTGTTGGTTCCTCGTTTTGCCACTTGCTCGCTGCTTGTATGTTCTCCACTGTTTGGGGTTTTCATGAGCCGGATATTTCTGTTCGTTGTCTCAGGCTCTCCCATCCCACTCTCTTGCAGTGGGCTTCAGTGTTGGTTCCTCGTTTTGCCACTTGCTCGCTGCTTGTATGTTCTCCACTGTTTGGGGTTTTCATGAGCCGGATATTTCTGTTCGTTGTCTCGGGCTCTCCCATCCCACTCTCTTGCAGTGGGCTTCAGTGTTGGTTCCTCGTTTTGCCACTTGCTCGCTGCTTGTATGTTCTCCACTGTTTGGGGTTTTCATGAGCCGGATATTTCTGTTCGTTGTCTCGGGCTCTCCCATCCCACTCTCTTGCAGTGGGCTTCAGTGTCGGTTCCTCATTATGTCACTTGCTCGCTGCTTGTATGTTCTCCACTGTTTGGGGTTTTCATGAGCCGGATATTTCTGTTCGTTGTCTCGGGCTCTCCCATCCCACTCTCTTGCAGTGGGCTTCAGTGTTGGTTCCTCGTTTTGCCACTTGCTCGCTGCTTGTATGTTCTCCACTGTTTGGGGTTTTCATGAGCCGGATATTTCTGTTCGTTGTCTCGGGCTCTCCCATCCCACTCTCTTGCAGTGGGCTTCAGTGTTGGTTCCTCGTTTTGCCACGTGCTCACTGCTTGTATGTTCTCCACTGTTTGGGGTTTTCATGAGCCGGATATTTCTGTTCGTTGTCTCGGGCTCTCCCATCCCACTCTCTTGCAGTGGGCTTCAGTGTTGGTTCCTCGTTTTGCCACTTGCTCACTGCTTGTATGTTCTCCACTGTTTGGGGTTTTCATGAGCCGGATATTTCTGTTCGTTGTCTCGGGCTCTCCCATCCCACTCTCTTGCAGTGGGCTTCAGTGTTGGTTCCTCGTTTTGCCACTTGCTCGCTACTTGTATGTTCTCCACTGTTTGGGGTTTTCATGAGCCGGATATTTCTGTTCGTTGTCTCGGGCTCTCCCATCCCACTCTCTTGCAGTGGGCTTCAGTGTTGGTTCCTCGTTTTGCCACTTGCTCGCTGCTTGTATGTTCTCCACTGTTTGGGGTTTTCATGAGCCGGATATTTCTGTTCGTTGTCTCGGGCTCTCCCATCCCACTCTCTTGCAGTGGGCTTCAGTGTCGGTTCCTCATTATGCCACTTGCTCGCTGCCTGTATATTCTCCACTGTTTGGGGTTTTCATGAGCCGGATATTTCTGTTCGTTGTCTCGGGCTCTCCCATCCCACTCTCTTGCAGTGGGCTTCAGTGTTGGTTCCTCGTTTTGCCACTTGCTCGCTGCTTGTATGTTCTCCACTGTTTGGGGTTTTCATGAGCCGGATATTTCTGTTCGTTGTCTCAGGCTCTCCCATCCCACTCTCTTGCAGTGGGCTTCAGTGTTGGTTCCTCGTTTTGCCACTTGCTCGCTGCTTGTATGTTCTCCACTGTTTGGGGTTTTCATGAGCCGGATATTTCTGTTCGTTGTCTCGGGCTCTCCCATCCCACTCTCTTGCAGTGGGCTTCAGTGTTGGTTCCTCGTTTTGCCACTTGCTCGCTGCTTGTATGTTCTCCACTGTTTGGGGTTTTCATGAGCCGGATATTTCTGTTCGTTGTCTCGGGCTCTCCCATCCCACTCTCTTGCAGTGGGCTTCAGTGTCGGTTCCTCATTATGTCACTTGCTCGCTGCTTGTATGTTCTCCACTGTTTGGGGTTTTCATGAGCCGGATATTTCTGTTCGTTGTCTCGGGCTCTCCCATCCCACTCTCTTGCAGTGGGCTTCAGTGTTGGTTCCTCGTTTTGCCACTTGCTCGCTGCTTGTATGTTCTCCACTGTTTGGGGTTTTCATGAGCCGGATATTTCTGTTCGTTGTCTCGGGCTCTCCCATCCCACTCTCTTGCAGTGGGCTTCAGTGTTGGTTCCTCGTTTTGCCACGTGCTCACTGCTTGTATGTTCTCCACTGTTTGGGGTTTTCATGAGCCGGATATTTCTGTTCGTTGTCTCGGGCTCTCCCATCCCACTCTCTTGCAGTGGGCTTCAGTGTTGGTTCCTCGTTTTGCCACTTGCTCGCTGCTTGTATGTTCTCCACTGTTTGGGGTTTTCATGAGCCGGATATTTCTGTTCGTTGTCTCGGGCTCTCCCATCCCACTCTCTTGCAGTGGGCTTCAGTGTTGGTTCCTCGTTTTGCCACGTGCTCACTGCTTGTATGTTCTCCACTGTTTGGGGTTTTCATGAGCCGGATATTTCTGTTCGTTGTCTCGGGCTCTCCCATCCCACTCTCTTGCAGTGGGCTTCAGTGTTGGTTCCTCGTTTTGCCACTTGCTCACTGCTTGTATGTTCTCCACTGTTTGGGGTTTTCATGAGCCGGATATTTCTGTTCGTTGTCTCGGGCTCTCCCATCCCACTCTCTTGCAGTGGGCTTCAGTGTTGGTTCCTCGTTTTGCCACTTGCTCGCTGCTTGTATGTTCTCCACTGTTTGGGGTTTTCATGAGCCGGATATTTCTGTTCGTTGTCTCGGGCTCTCCCATCCCACTCTCTTGCAGTGGGCTTCAGTGTTGGTTCCTCGTTTTGCCACTTGCTCGCTGCTTGTATGTTCTCCACTGTTTGGGGTTTTCATGAGCCGGATATTTCTGTTCGTTGTCTCGGGCTCTCCCATCCCACTCTCTTGCAGTGGGCTTCAGTGTCGGTTCCTCATTATGCCACTTGCTCGCTGCCTGTATATTCTCCACTGTTTGGGGTTTTCATGAGCCGGATATTTCTGTTCGTTGTCTCGGGCTCTCCCATCCCACTCTCTTGCAGTGGGCTTCAGTGTTGGTTCCTCGTTTTGCCACTTGCTCGCTGCTTGTATGTTCTCCACTGTTTGGGGATTTCATGAGCCGGATATTTCTGTTCGTTGTCTCGGGCTCTCCCATCCCACTCTCTTGCAGTGGGCTTCAGTGTTGGTTCCTCGTTTTGCCACTTGCTCGCTGCTTGTATGTTCTCCACTGTTTGGGGTTTTCATGAGCCGGATATTTCTGTTCGTTGTCTCGGGCTCTCCCATCCCACTCTCTTGCAGTGGGCTTCAGTGTTGGTTCCTCGTTTTGCCACTTGCTCGCTGCTTGTATGTTCTCCACTGTTTGGGGTTTTCATGAGCCGGATATTTCTGTTCGTTGTCTCGGGCTCTCCCATCCCACTCTCTTGCAGTGGGCTTCAGTGTCGGTTCCTCATTATGCCACTTGCTCGCTGCCTGTATGTTCTCCACTGTTTGGGGTTTTCATGAGCCGGATATTTCTGTTCGTTGTCTCGGGCTCTCCCATCCCACTCTCTTGCAGTGGGCTTCAGTGTTGGTTCCTCGTTTTGCCACTTGCTCGCTGCCTGTATGTTCTCCACTGTTTGGGGTTTTCATGAGCCGGATATTTCTGTTCGTTGTCTCGGGCTCTCCCATCCCACTCTCTTGCAGTGGGCTTCAGTGTTGGTTCCTCATTATGTCACTTGCTCGCTGCTTGTTTGTTCTCCACTGTTTGGGGTTTTCATGAGCCAGATATTTCTGTTCGTTGTCTCGGGCTCTCCCATCCCACTCTCTTGCAGTGGGCTTCAGTGTTGGTTCCTCGTTTTGCCACTTGCTCACTGCTTGTATGTTCTCCACTGTTTGGGGTTTTCATGAGCCGGATATTTCTGTTCGTTGTCTCGGGCTCTCCCATCCCACTCTCTTGCAGTGGGCTTCAGTGTTGGTTCCTCGTTTTGCCACTTGCTCGCTGCTTGTATGTTCTCCACTGTTTGGGGTTTTCATGAGCCGGATATTTCTGTTCGTTGTCTCGGGCTCTCCCATCCCACTCTCTTGCAGTGGGCTTCAGTGTCGGTTCCTCATTATGCCACTTGCTCGCTGCCTGTATGTTCTCCACTGTTTGGGGTTTTCATGAGCCGGATATTTCTGTTCGTTGTCTCGGGCTCTCCCATCCCACTCTCTTGCAGTGGGCTTCAGTGTCGGTTCCTCATTATGTCACTTGCTCGCTGCTTGTATGTTCTCCACTGTTTGGGGTTTTCATGAGCCGGATATTTCTGTTCGTTGTCTCGGGCTCTCCCATCCCACTCTCTTGCAGTGGGCTTCAGTGTTGGTTCCTCGTTTTGCCACTTGCTCGCTGCTTGTATGTTCTCCACTGTTTGGGGTTTTCATGAGCCGGATATTTCTGTTCGTTGTCTCGGGCTCTCCCATCCCACTCTCTTGCAGTGGGCTTCAGTGTTGGTTCCTCGTTTTGCCACTTGCTCGCTGCTTGTATGTTCTCCACTGTTTGGGGTTTTCATGAGCCGGATATTTCTATTCGTTGTCTCGGGCTCTCCCATCCCACTCTCTTGCAGTGGGCTTCAGAGTTGGTTCCTCGTTTTGCCACTTGCTCGCTGCTTGTATGTTCTCCACTGTTTGGGGTTTTCATGAGCCGGATATTTCTGTTCGTTGTTTCGGGCTCTCCCATCCCACTCTCTTGCAGTGGGCTTCAGTGTCGGTTCCTCATTATGTCACTTGCTCGCTGCTTGTATGTTCTCCACTGTTTGTTTGGGGTTTTCATGAGCAGGATATTTCTGTTCGTTGTCTCGGGCTCTCCCATCCCACTCACTTGCAGTGGGCTTCAGTGTTGGTTCCTCGTTTTGCCACTTGCTCGCTGCTTGTATGTTCTCCACTGTTTGGGGTTTTCATGAGCAGGATATTTCTGTTTGTTGTCTCGGGCTCTCCCATCCCACTCTGTTGCAGTGGGCTTCAGTGTTGGTTCCTCGTTTTGCCACTTGCTCGCTGCTTGTATGTTCTCCACTGTTTGGGGTTTTCATGAGCCGGATATTTCTATTCGTTGTCTCGGGCTCTCCCATCCCACTCTCTTGCAGTGGGCTTCAGAGTTGGTTCCTCGTTTTGCCACTTGCTCGCTGCTTGTATGTTCTCCACTGTTTGGGGTTTTCATGAGCCGGATATTTCTGTTCGTTGTCTCGGGCTCTCCCATCCCACTCTCTTGCAGTGGGCTTCAGTGTTGGTTCCTCATTATGTCACTTGCTCGCTGCTTGTATGTTCTCCACTGTTTGTTTGGGGTTTTCATGAGCAGGATATTTCTGTTCGTTGTCTCGGGCTCTCCCATCCCACTCTCTTGCAGTGGGCTTCAGTGTTGGTTCCTCGTTTTGCCACTTGCTCGCTGCTTGTATGTTCTCCACTGTTTGGGGTTTTCATGAGCAGGATATTTCTGTTTGTTGTCTCGGGCTCTCCCATCCCACTCTCTTGCAGTGGGCTTCAGTGTTGGTTCCTCGTTTTGCCACTTGCTCGCTGCTTGTATGTTCTCCACTGTTTGGGGTTTTCATGAGCCGGATATTTCTGTTTGTTGTCTCGGGCTCTCCCATCCCACTCTCTTGCAGTGGGCTTCAGTGTTGGTTCCTCGTTTTGCCACTTGCTCGCTGCTTGTATGTTCTCCACTGTTTGGGGTTTTCATGAGCCGGATATTTCTGTTCGTTGTCTCGGGCTCTCCCATACCACTCTCTTGCAGTGGGCTTCAGAGTTGGTTCCTCGTTTTGCCACTTGCTCGCTGCTTGTATGTTCTCCACTGTTTGGGGTTTTCATGAGCCGGATATTTCTGTTCGTTGTCTCGGGCTCTCCCATCCCACTCTCTTGCAGTGGGCTTCAGTGTCGGTTCCTCATTATGTCACTTGCTCGCTGCTTGTATGTTCTCCACTGTTTGGGGTTTTCATGAGCAGGATATTTCTGTTCGTTGTCTCGGGCTCTCCCATCCCACTCTCTTGCAGTGGGCTTCAGTGTTGGTTCCTCGTTTTGCCACTTGCTCGCTGCTTGTATGTTCTCCACTGTTTGGGGTTTTCATGAGCAGGATATTTCTGTTCGTTGTCTCGGGCTCTCCCATCCCACTCTCTTGCAGTGGGCTTCAGTGTTGGTTCCTCGTTTTGCCACTTGCTCGCTGCTTGTATGTTCTCCACTGTTTGGGGTTTTCATGAGCCGGATATTTCCGTTCGTTGTCTCGGGCTCTCCCATCCCACTCTCTTGCAGTGGGCTTCAGTGTTGGTTCCTCGTTTTGCCACTTGCTCGCTGCTTGTATGTTCTCCACTGTTTGGGGTTTTCATGAGCCGGATATTTCTGTTCGTTGTCTCGGGCTCTCCCATCCCACTCTCTTGCAGTGGGCTTCAGAGTTGGTTCCTCGTTTTGCCACTTGCTCGCTGCTTGTATGTTCTCCACTGTTTGGGGTTTTCATGAGCAGGATATTTCTGTTCGTTGTCTCGGGCTCTCCCATCCCACTCTCTTGCAGTGGGCTTCAGTGTCGGTTCCTCATTATGTCACTTGCTCGCTGCTTGTATGTTCTCCACTGTTTGGGGTTTTCATGAGCAGGATATTTCTGTTCGTTGTCTCGGGCTCTCCCATCCCACTCTCTTGCAGTGGGCTTCAGTGTCGGTTCCTCATTATGCCACTTGCTCGCTGCTTGTATGTTCTCCACTGTTTGGGGTTTTCATGAGCCGGATATTTCTGTTCGTTGTCGCGGGCTCTCCCATCCCACTCTCTTGCAGTGGGCTTCAGTGTTGGTTCCTCGTTTTGCCACGTGCTCACTGCTTGTATGTTCTCCACTGTTTGGGGTTTTCATGAGCCGGATATTTCTGTTCGTTGTCTCGGGCTCTCCCATCCCACTCTCTTGCAGTGGGCTTCAGTGTTGGTTCCTCGTTTTGCCACTTGCTCGCTGCTTGTATGTTCTCCACTGTTTGGGGTTTTCATGAGCCGGATATTTCTGTTCGTTGTCTCGGGCTCTCCCATCCCACTCTCTTGCAGTGGGCTTCAGTGTTGGTTCCTCGTTTTGCCACTTGCTCGCTGCTTGTATGTTCTCCACTGTTTGGGGTTTTCATGAGCCGGATATTTCTGTTCGTTGTCTCGGGCTCTCCCATCCCACTCTCTTGCAGTGGGCTTCAGTGTTGGTTCCTCATTATGTCACTTGCTCGCTGCTTGTATGTTCTCCACTGTTTGGGGTTTTCATGAGCCGGATATTTCTGTTCGTTGTCTCGGGCTCTCCCATCCCACTCTCTTGCAGTGGGCTTCAGTGTTGGTTCCTCGTTTTGCCACTTTCTCGCTGCTTGTATGTTCTCCACTGTTTGGGGTTTTCATGAGCCGGATATTTCTGTTCGTTGTCTCGGGCTCTCCCATCCCTCTCTCTTGCAGTGGGCTTCAGTGTTGGTTCCTCGTTTTGCCACTTGCTCGCTGCTTGTATGTTCTCCACTGTTTGGGGTTTTCATGAGCCGGATATTTCTGTTCGTTGTCTCAGGCTCTCCCATCCCACTCTCTTGCAGTGGGCTTCAGTGTTGGTTCCTCGTTTTGCCACTTGCTCGCTGCTTGTATGTTCTCCACTGTTTGGGCTTTTCATGAGCCGGATATTTCTGTTCGTTGTGTCGGGCTCTCCCATCCCACTCTCTTGCAGTGGGCTTCAGTGTTGGTTCCTCGTTTTGCCACTTGCTCGCTGCTTGTATGTTCTCCACTGTTTGGGGTTTTCATGAGCCGGATATTTCTGTTCGTTGTCTCGGGCTCTCCCATCCCACTCTCTTGCAGTGGGCTTCAGTGTCGGTTCTTCATTATGTCACTTGCTCACTGCTTGTATGTTCTCCACTGTTTGGGGTTTTCATGAGCCGGATATTTCTGTTCGTTGTCTCGGGCTCTCCCATCCCACTCTCTTGCAGTGGGCTTCAGTGTTGGTTCCTCGTTTTGCCACTTGCTCGCTGCTTGTATGTTCTCCACTGTTTGGGGTTTTCATGAGCCGGATATTTCTGTTTGTTGTCTCGGGCTCTCCCATCCCACTCTCTTGCAGTGGGCTTCAGTGTTGGTTCCTCGTTTTGCCACTTGCTCACTGCTTGTATGTTCTCCACTGTTTGGGGTTTTCATGAGCCGGATATTTCTGTTCGTTGTCTCGGGCTCTCCCATCCCACTCTCTTGCAGTGGGCTTCAGTGTTGGTTCCTCGTTTTGCCACTTGCTCACTGCTTGTATGTTCTCCACTGTTTGGGGTTTTCATGAGCCGGATATTTCTGTTCGTTGTCTCGGGCTCTCCCATCCCACTCTCTTGCAGTGGGCTTCAGTGTTGGTTCCTCGTTTTGCCACTTGCTCGCTGCTTGTATGTTCTCCACTGTTTGGGGTTTTCATGAGCCGGATATTTCTGTTCGTTGTCTCAGGCTCTCCCATCCCACTCTCTTGCAGTGGGCTTCAGTGTTGGTTCCTCGTTTTGCCACTTGCTCGCTGCTTGTATGTTCTCCACTGTTTGGGGTTTTCATGAGCCGGATATTTCTGTTCGTTGTCTCGGGCTCTCCCATCCCACTCTCTTGCAGTGGGCTTCAGTGTTGGTTCCTCGTTTTGCCACTTGCTCGCTGCTTGTATGTTCTCCACTGTTTGGGGTTTTCATGAGCCGGATATTTCTGTTCGTTGTCTCGGGCTCTCCCATCCCACTCTCTTGCAGTGGGCTTCAGTGTCGGTTCCTCATTATGTCACTTGCTCGCTGCTTGTATGTTCTCCACTGTTTGGGGTTTTCATGAGCCGGATATTTCTGTTCGTTGTCTCGGGCTCTCCCATCCCACTCTCTTGCAGTGGGCTTCAGTGTTGGTTCCTCGTTTTGCCACTTGCTCGCTGCTTGTATGTTCTCCACTGTTTGGGGTTTTCATGAGCCGGATATTTCTGTTCGTTGTCTCGGGCTCTCCCATCCCACTCTCTTGCAGTGGGCTTCAGTGTTGGTTCCTCGTTTTGCCACGTGCTCACTGCTTGTATGTTCTCCACTGTTTGGGGTTTTCATGAGCCGGATATTTCTGTTCGTTGTCTCGGGCTCTCCCATCCCACTCTCTTGCAGTGGGCTTCAGTGTTGGTTCCTCGTTTTGCCACTTGCTCACTGCTTGTATGTTCTCCACTGTTTGGGGTTTTCATGAGCCGGATATTTCTGTTCGTTGTCTCGGGCTCTCCCATCCCACTCTCTTGCAGTGGGCTTCAGTGTTGGTTCCTCGTTTTGCCACTTGCTCGCTGCTTGTATGTTCTCCACTGTTTGGGGTTTTCATGAGCCGGATATTTCTGTTCGTTGTCTCGGGCTCTCCCATCCCACTCTCTTGCAGTGGGCTTCAGTGTTGGTTCCTCGTTTTGCCACTTGCTCGCTGCTTGTATGTTCTCCACTGTTTGGGGTTTTCATGAGCCGGATATTTCTGTTCGTTGTCTCGGGCTCTCCCATCCCACTCTCTTGCAGTGGGCTTCAGTGTCGGTTCCTCATTATGCCACTTGCTCGCTGCCTGTATATTCTCCACTGTTTGGGGTTTTCATGAGCCGGATATTTCTGTTCGTTGTCTCGGGCTCTCCCATCCCACTCTCTTGCAGTGGGCTTCAGTGTTGGTTCCTCGTTTTGCCACTTGCTCGCTGCTTGTATGTTCTCCACTGTTTGGGGATTTCATGAGCCGGATATTTCTGTTCGTTGTCTCGGGCTCTCCCATCCCACTCTCTTGCAGTGGGCTTCAGTGTTGGTTCCTCGTTTTGCCACTTGCTCGCTGCTTGTATGTTCTCCACTGTTTGGGGTTTTCATGAGCCGGATATTTCTGTTCGTTGTCTCGGGCTCTCCCATCCCACTCTCTTGCAGTGGGCTTCAGTGTTGGTTCCTCGTTTTGCCACTTGCTCGCTGCTTGTATGTTCTCCACTGTTTGGGGTTTTCATGAGCCGGATATTTCTGTTCGTTGTCTCGGGCTCTCCCATCCCACTCTCTTGCAGTGGGCTTCAGTGTCGGTTCCTCATTATGCCACTTGCTCGCTGCCTGTATGTTCTCCACTGTTTGGGGTTTTCATGAGCCGGATATTTCTGTTCGTTGTCTCGGGCTCTCCCATCCCACTCTCTTGCAGTGGGCTTCAGTGTTGGTTCCTCGTTTTGCCACTTGCTCGCTGCCTGTATGTTCTCCACTGTTTGGGGTTTTCATGAGCCGGATATTTCTGTTCGTTGTCTCGGGCTCTCCCATCCCACTCTCTTGCAGTGGGCTTCAGTGTTGGTTCCTCATTATGTCACTTGCTCGCTGCTTGTTTGTTCTCCACTGTTTGGGGTTTTCATGAGCCAGATATTTCTGTTCGTTGTCTCGGGCTCTCCCATCCCACTCTCTTGCAGTGGGCTTCAGTGTTGGTTCCTCGTTTTGCCACTTGCTCACTGCTTGTATGTTCTCCACTGTTTGGGGTTTTCATGAGCCGGATATTTCTGTTCGTTGTCTCGGGCTCTCCCATCCCACTCTCTTGCAGTGGGCTTCAGTGTTGGTTCCTCGTTTTGCCACTTGCTCGCTGCTTGTATGTTCTCCACTGTTTGGGGTTTTCATGAGCCGGATATTTCTGTTCGTTGTCTCGGGCTCTCCCATCCCACTCTCTTGCAGTGGGCTTCAGTGTCGGTTCCTCATTATGCCACTTGCTCGCTGCCTGTATGTTCTCCACTGTTTGGGGTTTTCATGAGCCGGATATTTCTGTTCGTTGTCTCGGGCTCTCCCATCCCACTCTCTTGCAGTGGGCTTCAGTGTCGGTTCCTCATTATGTCACTTGCTCGCTGCTTGTATGTTCTCCACTGTTTGGGGTTTTCATGAGCCGGATATTTCTGTTCGTTGTCTCGGGCTCTCCCATCCCACTCTCTTGCAGTGGGCTTCAGTGTTGGTTCCTCGTTTTGCCACTTGCTCGCTGCTTGTATGTTCTCCACTGTTTGGGGTTTTCATGAGCCGGATATTTCTGTTCGTTGTCTCGGGCTCTCCCATCCCACTCTCTTGCAGTGGGCTTCAGTGTTGGTTCCTCGTTTTGCCACTTGCTCGCTGCTTGTATGTTCTCCACTGTTTGGGGTTTTCATGAGCCGGATATTTCTATTCGTTGTCTCGGGCTCTCCCATCCCACTCTCTTGCAGTGGGCTTCAGAGTTGGTTCCTCGTTTTGCCACTTGCTCGCTGCTTGTATGTTCTCCACTGTTTGGGGTTTTCATGAGCCGGATATTTCTGTTCGTTGTTTCGGGCTCTCCCATCCCACTCTCTTGCAGTGGGCTTCAGTGTCGGTTCCTCATTATGTCACTTGCTCGCTGCTTGTATGTTCTCCACTGTTTGTTTGGGGTTTTCATGAGCAGGATATTTCTGTTCGTTGTCTCGGGCTCTCCCATCCCACTCACTTGCAGTGGGCTTCAGTGTTGGTTCCTCGTTTTGCCACTTGCTCGCTGCTTGTATGTTCTCCACTGTTTGGGGTTTTCATGAGCAGGATATTTCTGTTTGTTGTCTCGGGCTCTCCCATCCCACTCTGTTGCAGTGGGCTTCAGTGTTGGTTCCTCGTTTTGCCACTTGCTCGCTGCTTGTATGTTCTCCACTGTTTGGGGTTTTCATGAGCCGGATATTTCTATTCGTTGTCTCGGGCTCTCCCATCCCACTCTCTTGCAGTGGGCTTCAGAGTTGGTTCCTCGTTTTGCCACTTGCTCGCTGCTTGTATGTTCTCCACTGTTTGGGGTTTTCATGAGCCGGATATTTCTGTTCGTTGTCTCGGGCTCTCCCATCCCACTCTCTTGCAGTGGGCTTCAGTGTTGGTTCCTCATTATGTCACTTGCTCGCTGCTTGTATGTTCTCCACTGTTTGTTTGGGGTTTTCATGAGCAGGATATTTCTGTTCGTTGTCTCGGGCTCTCCCATCCCACTCTCTTGCAGTGGGCTTCAGTGTTGGTTCCTCGTTTTGCCACTTGCTCGCTGCTTGTATGTTCTCCACTGTTTGGGGTTTTCATGAGCAGGATATTTCTGTTTGTTGTCTCGGGCTCTCCCATCCCACTCTCTTGCAGTGGGCTTCAGTGTTGGTTCCTCGTTTTGCCACTTGCTCGCTGCTTGTATGTTCTCCACTGTTTGGGGTTTTCATGAGCCGGATATTTCTGTTTGTTGTCTCGGGCTCTCCCATCCCACTCTCTTGCAGTGGGCTTCAGTGTTGGTTCCTCGTTTTGCCACTTGCTCGCTGCTTGTATGTTCTCCACTGTTTGGGGTTTTCATGAGCCGGATATTTCTGTTCGTTGTCTCGGGCTCTCCCATACCACTCTCTTGCAGTGGGCTTCAGAGTTGGTTCCTCGTTTTGCCACTTGCTCGCTGCTTGTATGTTCTCCACTGTTTGGGGTTTTCATGAGCCGGATATTTCTGTTCGTTGTCTCGGGCTCTCCCATCCCACTCTCTTGCAGTGGGCTTCAGTGTCGGTTCCTCATTATGTCACTTGCTCGCTGCTTGTATGTTCTCCACTGTTTGGGGTTTTCATGAGCAGGATATTTCTGTTCGTTGTCTCGGGCTCTCCCATCCCACTCTCTTGCAGTGGGCTTCAGTGTTGGTTCCTCGTTTTGCCACTTGCTCGCTGCTTGTATGTTCTCCACTGTTTGGGGTTTTCATGAGCAGGATATTTCTGTTCGTTGTCTCGGGCTCTCCCATCCCACTCTCTTGCAGTGGGCTTCAGTGTTGGTTCCTCGTTTTGCCACTTGCTCGCTGCTTGTATGTTCTCCACTGTTTGGGGTTTTCATGAGCCGGATATTTCCGTTCGTTGTCTCGGGCTCTCCCATCCCACTCTCTTGCAGTGGGCTTCAGTGTTGGTTCCTCGTTTTGCCACTTGCTCGCTGCTTGTATGTTCTCCACTGTTTGGGGTTTTCATGAGCCGGATATTTCTGTTCGTTGTCTCGGGCTCTCCCATCCCACTCTCTTGCAGTGGGCTTCAGAGTTGGTTCCTCGTTTTGCCACTTGCTCGCTGCTTGTATGTTCTCCACTGTTTGGGGTTTTCATGAGCAGGATATTTCTGTTCGTTGTCTCGGGCTCTCCCATCCCACTCTCTTGCAGTGGGCTTCAGTGTCGGTTCCTCATTATGTCACTTGCTCGCTGCTTGTATGTTCTCCACTGTTTGGGGTTTTCATGAGCAGGATATTTCTGTTCGTTGTCTCGGGCTCTCCCATCCCACTCTCTTGCAGTGGGCTTCAGTGTCGGTTCCTCATTATGCCACTTGCTCGCTGCTTGTATGTTCTCCACTGTTTGGGGTTTTCATGAGCCGGATATTTCTGTTCGTTGTCGCGGGCTCTCCCATCCCACTCTCTTGCAGTGGGCTTCAGTGTTGGTTCCTCGTTTTGCCACTTGCTCGCTGCTTGTATGTTCTCCACTGTTTGGGGTTTTCATGAGCCGGATATTTCTGTTCGTTGTCTCGGGCTCTCCCATCCCACTCTCTTGCAGTGGGCTTCAGTGTCGGTTCCTCATTATGCCACTTGCTCGCTGCTTGTATGTTCTCCACTGTTTGGGGTTTTCATGAGCAGGATATTTCTGTTCGTTGTCTCGGGCTCTCCCATCCCACTCTCTTGCAGTGGGCTTCAGTGTTGGTTCCTCGTTTTGCCACTTGCTCGCTGCTTGTATGTTCTCCACTGTTTGGGGTTTTCATGAGCCGGATATTTCTGTTCGTATTCGCGGGCTCTCCCATCCCACTCTCTTGCAGTGGGCTTCAGTGTTGGTTCCTCATTATGTCACTTGCTCGCTGCTTGTATGTTCTCCACTGTTTGGGGTTTTCATGAGCCGGATATTTCTGTTCGTTGTCGCGGGCTCTCCCATCCCACTCTCTTGCAGTGGGCTTCAGTGTTGGTTCCTCATTATGTCACTTGCTCGCTGCTTGTATGTTCTCCACTGTTTGGGGTTTTCATGAGCCGGATATTTCTGTTCGTTGTCTCGGGCTCTCCCATCCCACTCTCTTGCAGTGGGCTTCAGTGTTGGTTCCTCGTTTTGCCACTTGCTTGCTGCTTATACGTTCTCCACGTCTTGGGGTTGTTGTGAGCCTGGCTTTTCCGTTCGTTATCTCGGGTTTGGCCACGCTTCGAATTGCCACACCATGCGTGTGCTGGCTTCCCCTTGCTGTACCTTCTAGTAGCCGATCTCTCTGCCTCTGCAGCTCTGCAGACTTCTCCCCTTTTGTGTAGCAATGCTAATTGTGTCTTTATCTTGACACACAACCAGGGGTTGTGTCTATGCGCTGATCTCTTTTCTGAGGTGTGGCCGGTGCCTGCAATGGGTCATAAAGCGTACCAGCCATTGGTGTAGGAAGTGGTAAGTCATTACACAGTTTAACACCTATATAACAAGCAAAGCTATCGGTCTCTTGAGACAAGGAAGGATAACGCATATCGATGTTTAGGGATTGCCAGTCCTCTAATGGGTGGGGGCGCCCCCAGTGGGATCACGCTTGCACTGACCCCTACGGGATGTTAAGCTTCGCCGGCTCACCTCCCTACTCCCAAAGGGGGTGGCTTCCTCTTGGAGAGATGGCTTGAATCCTGCATTCGTCACATAACATTTCCTACTGGCTCTTTTTAACTTTTGACATTCTCTATTTTTAATGATCACTTCCACCATAGTCCATACAACAATGTTACATTTTCCCTGTAGGCCAAAGCACATGATCAGAACCTAAAATTACCATATAAATTATGTTCTGAAATGTTATCATTCCAAGATGGACAGTCTGGTAAATTCCTATACTCTTTCCAAATACCCCTATGAGAAAGGGGGAGGTGGCAAATAGCACCAGTGAGGGTTCCAGCCTGCTTTACATATTTTTATGTTTGACATATATGTCTCTGATGAAAGGGCTGTATGCTTGAATCACTAAGTGATTAATGCACACCGGGCTTTGTTCTCATTTTGCTTTTCACTACATTCACTATAACATGAGAATGTTTGTAACAATGAAGAATATATTTTAATATGAACAGCCTCAGGGTTTGTAAAGACTAACTCTTGAACTGTGCTCTGTTTGATTCTTGTTTCTATAATTTGATGAGTATTATTCAGCTTTTTCTTTTTTTGTGTTGTCTGTTTTATGAGCGCCTTGATGCCTCGGGCGCTATATACATAAAATGGCTGGCGCATCAGCCACTCCATTGTGATCGGAGGCCCATCTGGAGGTAATGATTCCCTTCCCTGCGCAGCAGTTTAGCTGGGTCTCAGGGTATGACAGATATGCTTATGCACAGTTCCTAATGAGCAGAGAAGTATATGCATAGCGTTGCTTCCCAGATGATATGAGCCGATACACTGGAACCAGGACACTTCCCATGGAATACACCTAATGTGACCATTCTTTCCCATTTCCCTTTCAGCAATTAAAGAATGATTCAGCAACCAGGCTCTGCAGGAGAGAAGACTGGGAGGGTCAGAAGCCTCATGAAGTCAGCAGATCAATGAAGGCCTGTGTCTGGCTGGAGCTTTAGCTTGTAATTAAACATCAGTGCCTTATAAATGATGCCTACAGGAACATGTTCTTATATTGCCAAAAGCTGTGTGAAGCATGGGTGCAAGGGGCGCGCCGCCAATGCGCGGATCACTAAATGTTTCTAATCATTCCTATATGAACACATTAATCATTCCGGGATATGCTTCTCCTGCTGTGTAGGGTCTCTCTTTGCGCACTTAGGCCTTCTGAGAATGCAGGTATGTCGTTCCCTTTCATGCAGCGCTTTTCTGAGAAGTGCTCCAAGAGACATTGCATGGTTCTCCACTCACCAAGGAAACCTCCCCATTGCCCACACACCACACACCGGGTACCTGGCATGGATACACAACATCTGATATGTTTTGCCAAGATCAAATGACAGCTACAGAACTAGGCTCCCGAGTGTTCTCAAACACAATGCTGCTGTAGAAAGTGCCCTACAAATTCTCAATAAAATACAAATCCCCCTAGTGTGAGAAAACATGTCCTCGATATTTGGTAATTGCGCCTTTTCCTTAATGTATTATATAGCTGACCCAGGTGCTCCTCCGTTACCCGTCAGATACATACACTGTGAACTAGGTCATGGTAAGCTGCTGTTCCAGTCCCTGGACCAGGCTTTCATCTGCTTTTGTGCCTGTGCAAATACTGTTAACAAATGACTGCGATAGCAATTGCATTAAAGCACCCAATGCCCAGAGTTGACTTTTGATGCAAGAGTTCTGGTGTTCTGTCTCTGCTAATTCTGGAAGACTGCTTTTCGATTTGTCTTTTTTTTTTACAGTTCACAGTTAAAGGTAGAACCTTGGGATACCAGCATCTAAGCAGGTCCAGGCTACTAGAGGATTATGTAGTGGCCTTAATTAATAGCAGCTATTTAACTGAGGTGATATGTATGGACTTCGATCAGAATTGACTTAAACTATCACATTTACAGATGGCGGGGGCCTTCCCTCGAAAGGTGTCTGTATAATGGCACACAGATGAGAACAAGCCTCCCTTCCAACACTTTGGGCCTCATAACAAGTACGGCGGTGCAGGAAAGAATGGCGGTAATGCAGTGGTAACTGTTGCCTCTGCAGTACTGCCTCATTACTGCACCACCATACTATACGTTCGGAGGAAAAACATCCAGAAAATGCTAGGGGTAATTCTGCTGCCTCGCCCCCAAATTCCACCAAAATCCCCATGGAGTCCTATGGACTCCATGAATGGGGACTAACACTGCCATAACACCACTGGCAATACGGCGGTAATCCCGCCTGACCAAGTGGCGGTAACGGTTAATCTGTTTGGCGGTATTCTGTGTAATGCCAAACTTGTGATGGAGTCCCTTTGTCTCTTGAGATAGTCATGAAACATCCCCTGTGAATGCAAAGGTTCCAGGGCCAAGTCTGCAGGTCACAGGGAGTACCCTAGGTGTGGAGGCAATGCTGGATCGGAAGTTATCCTTATATGACCCTTGCCAAGCCCAAGCTGGGGAACCTTTCCACAGGTCAAGCGGGAGCTGGGTGAAATCCTAAGATACAGCCCCCCCCCCCCCGATAACGGAAGGAGGACGCTAAAAGGATTGGTGGTAGAGTACAAAGGGAGATGCCGGGAAAGAACTGGGCTGCTCCAGGTTGGAATTGGAGGCGAAAGTGTGCTGGAATAAAATAGAAAACCGGAGCAAGGTTTAGACCAAGTAATCTCTGGGAAGATGACGCTATTCTTGAACAGGAGAGCAGTCTGTAGAGGCTCCTCAATGCATGCCAGTTACTGAAACCATGTTGACCCCTGAAAACCTATGTACCCAGCTGAAGGGGTAGTACTTTGAAATACTCTTCAGTCAAGAAGAGGATCAGAAGAAAATTGACATTTTAGGCGGACATCTTACTAACATACAAGGAGGGCACTTGTGATGTTCTGTAGAAGAGCCCCCCTCCCCATCCCCAATTGGCAAAGTTGGAATGGTACAACAGAGAAGGTTCATACCAAAGACTACAGACTAAGATCAGACAGTGGTTGTACAGGCGGGGACTGCATGTGCGGAATGGTACAACAGAGAAGGTTCGTACCAAAGACTACAGACTAAGATCAGACAGTGGTTGTACAGGCGTGGACTGCATTTGCGGAATGGTACACCATGTTTTATATAGCACTCACTAGTGCTTAGGAGTTCACTGTGAATTCAAAGCTTTCAGGCACCTGCTTGATTTCATGGCACCAAATTACACTAAAACACCATGAGGAGGCCAGCATATCTACACCCGTAAGGCTGGAGAATGTCCTCTTCCAGCAAAATATCCAGTTTCATGGCCAGGAACCTCAAGAGCATCCAAGTCACTGAAGAGACCCAGCCAGGATCTGGTGAGCGCCCTGGAATGGCTCCAGTCAGACGGGTAGATATGTGGTTCTGATGAAGGACCTAGAGACTTTTGTGGACCAAAACCCTAACCTTTGCTTTGCGTGATCTCTGTTCTCTAACTCCTCCTTCCATGTGCTCAGGCAGACCAGTCTACCCTCCAGCTACCCCATTGTGCTAGCTGTGTTTACTGTTTGTGTTCAGTGACTTGCTTGTAAGGGTGGACGTTATTGTTCCATTTGCATTTTACTTGTACCTGCTTAGCTGCAGCAATTGTAATTTTACCAAATTAACTGTGCTCTCACTCGCACTCAATTAGGAAAGCAAGAAAGTAAGAAAAATCGGAAATCGAAATTGTGTAGATCCTATAGCATTGGGAGACTATGTTTCCCATAATTACTTCACTTGGGTGTATACATATTTACCCAGCAAGCGCGTTAGCGCTGGCGCGCTGTTTTGTGCTGGTTCGTGTATGGCGTGTTCTTGAAAGGTACGCACTGTTATATTCATGTACCTTTGTTGCCCAACAGTTGTAATGAATATCTGCATGCTATTATGAAGTGCGGGTCTGTTCCTTCAAATACACGCCATAAAGCAATACTTCAAAAACATTTGGATATGGGCCTTCTGCTGCCGCCTCTAGTGCTCTGCCACTCCAATCTAATCATCCTAGTAAGGAGACCACTAAGTCTGTTCTGACTCAGCAGGTGGGGAGGGAAATAATGTGTTAATGCAGCATACTTTTTCTCACATGCACAGAGGGCAGTAACCTAATGCAGCCGGGTGGTTACAAAGACAGACATGTGCAGAATTTCTCAGGTTCTATACACTACAGCCTCTGAAGAAAAGGAACCCATGGCCAGAATTAATATGTGTGACGAACAATTTAGTCTGAGTCCAAATGCAGAAGGGGATGACCTCATGCAGCCGGTTGACCATTTAGATATGTGTGGAGCTGCACTGGTCAGGATGTTACATGTACTGATAATCAACCATTGTGCCTTGTACAGCCTCCATAAATATAGCTACTCGGAACATGACTAACTTCCTGAAATGCATTCTGCTAAACACCAGATCATTGGTCAAACAAGCTGTAGATGTTGCATTTTATATTTTATCGCCTCAAGTTGGCGGGGTGGGGGGCTGTTCCTCTGATCTACAAATCATGATTGATGGTTCATGAGGTTGATGCTCAAGGTCCACTAGGATGTGAGACGCTACATGTTAAAATGTTAACTGATGCTAATACTGCTGTTACGGTGTTACTCTTATATCGGCCACCCTCGGCTATGCCTGAATTTCACACCCACTTTTGCAACATGATTATCTCAATGCATAAGACCTTAAGACTTTAAACTCTGGCGGCCATCGAGTTTTCATTGAATGACCTGGGTTTTATGAGCCATGTTTTTGACCTAACTTGTATCAAAGGGGAGAAGCTCTACTGGTTTGCTAGTCTGAATGTTGTTATTAGCAACGTAGCACGTGTACCATGTTGTTGGTCAGACCATAGTTTCATCCACTTTAATAATCTATTTCTCTCTCAGGTTAAGAAGCCTAAACCAGAGAGAATCTTGATCACATGTACGAATGTGCGTAAGTTAACCCCTGAGGCTATGGCCCCTCATTTGGAAACTCTTGTATACAACCTGACCATATATAATACAATGATGAAATTGCAGCAGCATATCGAGAGACGCTCGCCAAAGCTGTTCACCTGGTTGCTCCTCTAAAAACTCAACAGATTCAACAAAAAACAAGCAATCCAATTTCTGGCATTCTTCAGAAATACATGAACTAAAAACAGCTAAATGCAAAGCCTATGATGCGTGGCTGGAATCCAACTCTGCGGAGAAAAGAGATATAAAGAATCGTACAGCTAAAACCTACAAACCCACCGGCATCCAGGCAAAGAAAATCTACATATGAGGATTGGATTGTGAATGCTAGTTCTGACACTTTAAAATTCTGAAAGAGGTGGAGAACCTTGCTCACTTACACCAAAAACTATTAAAGATAAAACCTGGTGCAGGACCATTTTAGACACTATGGTCAATAAAATCAAGATAATTCAGCAAAATATCTCCAGCAAATGTTCTTTTCTTGACAGATCTAGGCTGGAGGTTGACACTCCGAAGGCTGACGACATCAAAATGTACTTGAGTTCAGACTAGTTACTGAACTGGAAGTAACTAATATCATTGGCCATTTAAAACCTACATATTGCAAAGGGGATGTGGGTCCTTCCATGCTGGTGAAGGCAAGTGTCTCTTTGCTTATTCCGATTATCACCAAGTTTGTTAATAAATCTTTTATGGAAAGTTTGGTATCATCCTGCATTAAGCAGGCTTGGATCTCTCCTCTGTTAAAAAAACGATGGATCTGAATGTTCCTTCACATTACAGACCCGTCAAGAATGTTCCTTTCCTGCTCACAATTCTTGACCGTGCTGCTTATACCCAAGTTCCGGGCTTTCTCACTCAAAATAACATCTTAGGTCAGCGGCAGGCCGAGTTTCGGACTGCTCATGGCACCAAAATAGCACTGCTTGACCTAAAGTCCAATATCTTACAGATAATGGAAAACGGTGGTACTGCACTACTTCTGCTCCTGGATCTTTCTGCAGCTTTCGACCTTGTAGAGCACTGCTTACTGGTTGATAGGTTATTACTTTCTGCCTCTTTTTCACCAACAGCTGAAAATTGGATTAAGTCCTTTTTATCGAGCCGTTCCACTAGAGTTTTCTGTGGCAATGCCATTGCTGATGGATTTGAGGTGGTGTGTGAGTCCTTCAAGGAGCATGTCTATCCCCTACTCTATACAACATTTTTACAAAGCCTCTGTTTGATTTGCAAAGAGGTTACATATCCAAACTACGCTGATGATACTCAGTGGGCCTCATTACGAGTCCGGTGGTAAGCGTGCCGGAAAAACCGGCAGGTTACCCCCAGACTCGTATTACCATTCTGCCTACATGATTCCCGGAATTACCAGGTCATTACGGCCCCGGTGACCCGGGAATTCCAGAGGCGGAATTTTGTAAGTCCCCATTCCCATGGAGTCCAGTAGGACTCCATGGGAGTGGGGAAGTGGAAACACCGCCACCATGCTGTAATGGTGCCGGTGTTTCCACGTCTGCCTGCAGGCGGGTGGTGTTAAACCCGCCAGGTCAGACCTGGCGGCAGTGACGCCTCCCACCTGCAGGACTCGAGATCAGCCGGTCCGGAAACAACGGTGGTGGCGAGTTTACCGCCACTGTTCTTTCCGGACCGACTGACTCATAATGAGGCCCAGTGTCTTTTACCACTCTTCGGGTAACTATGCTCAAGATACTGAAACCATTAATGCTATCTGTTCCTTGATTCAGCTTTTTATGGATGACAATGGCCTGTCCCTTAATGACTCTAAAACAGAGCAGATGATAATGAGCACAGCTGCATGGCTAAGAAAGCGTGACCTTATGTACAGGAATTTCTGATAGCAGGATGCCCCATTGCTACTCTGCCCAAAGTTAAAATATTGGGCATCGTTTTCGATCAAGAACTTAATCTGAAGGCTCATGTGAACAGCGTGGTCTCGCCTTCCTATTATATTAAGCTGCTGGCTCAGCTAAGACCCTTCCTGATAGATGGCATCTGTGCTAATATCGCCCGTGCCATCATCGGGACCAAATTAGGTTACTGCGCTGGCCTGTTACAGGGCATTCGGGAGAGGAGAAATAACCAAGCTTCAGACGATCCAAAATGGTGCTGTTCGTGCCATAGAAGGCTTGGGTAAGTTAGGTCATATCCCTGAGGCCAGGAGAGCATTGCACTGGCTGCCAGTGGACGCCAGGATCACCTTTCACCTGTGTCTGTGGCTTAAGTACAGTCTACCTCTCAGATAGGCTGCCCTGGCTGCAAGTGCCTAGATCGAAGCCGACTATGGCCAAGCAGGGAGCATTTCTCTATTTAGCACCTAGGTGCTGGAATGCCCTACCCCCGGACCTCAGGGTTTGTGCGTCCCGAGATGGCTTCAAGCGTGGTCTAAAAACTGCTTTACTCTATGGATCTTTGCCTAGTTCCTGATGCTGCTTTGTGCTTATGTTTGATTTCCTAGTGTTTTTATGTTTTTTTCTTGTTAGTGCTCCTATGCCTTTTGTTTTAGCGCCTTACAAATAAACAAATGAATACAATATATGGACGTGTGCATTTCTATTGCACATAGCAAATTTCCAAAAATATAATGTTCTATTGCAACTAAATTTGACCAACGTTGGACAGTAAACGATGTACATACATGTTATTCATTTGTAAAACAGGTCAGAACTATTTAACCCTTGCCTCTTCCATCACCCCCAAGAGCAACCCTGTTTACCTTATTCATTGATAATAAAACAAAAATAACCGCTTTCTTAGATTATTAAACCTCGGTTATTTATGCCATAAAAAAATGAATGCTTGCAATTCGAGCCATCACAAGGTCCTGATCTTCTCGTCACTCATGAGACCCGATACAGTCCTTCGAGGCATACCTCACAAAAGCCGAGCATGTGGTGCTAAGGTTTGTAGCCGGGTCCTGATCTTCTCGTCACTCGTGAGACCCGATACAGTCCTTCGAGGCATACCTCACAAAAGCCGAGCATGTGGTGCTAAGGTTCGTAGCCGGGTCCTGATCTTCTTGCCACTTGTGAGACCCCATACAGTCCTTTGAGGCATACCTCACAAAAGCCGAGCATGTGGTGCTAAGGTTCGTAGCCGGGTCCTGATCTTCTTGCCACTTGTGAGACCCCATACAGTCCTTCGAGGCATACCTCACAAAAGCCGAGCATGTGGTGCTAAGGTTCGTAGCAGGGTCCTGATCTTCTCGACACTCTTGAGACGCCATATAGTCCTTCGAGGCATACCTCACAAAAGCCGACCATGTGGTGCTAAGGTTCGTAGCAGGGCTGTGTTTACAGTGCGTCATTTTGGTTCTATGTGAGTGCATTAAATGACAAAACATTGCACAGAGGAAGAATGTGTTTTCTCAGACTAACAACCCTTCAACCTTTTATAAGACTGATATAGTATTATAAACAAACTCCAGTCCTAGAATCCGGTGGAAAGTGGTGGATAGTGGGAGCGGCGGGGTGGCATAGTACGCAGTCCCTACCATACTAGGCCTAATTGCACTCAGTCCCTTCGCAGGGCCAGGAGTCCCATCTAGAATGGTAGGCGGTCCCTTTGTGCCCTGCATCCCCTCCAGCATTGGCTGATTCTAGTTGTATGTTGTTGGTTCAGCAAAAAAAAAGGATTTTAATCTGAATATCCCGTACCATTATTTGACCAACCAGTTCAATGTTTTATTAAGTGTAATATTGACCAATAATTCACCAATATCTGGTAGTTGATCATACAATTCATGAAATCTGTTCTGCTGCGGTATACAGTCTTTATAATGACACTTTATTTGTCAAAATATATTATTACGAAATATTTTCTAATTGCATATAAAACTAATATTTTTCTATAGCTCATTTTTTAATAAAGAATACATATATAGAAAATGGAATAACTTTATGGATTAAAATATAGGTGTCGGTGGTGTAAGGGTATTAGTGCAAGTTGGGGAGGTTGCGGGGTCTTCCCCGCATTAACAAGCAAAAAGAGCAAAAAGTAAAACGTAATTTAGGTCCTTTTGGGGTTTCTTCATAAGAACTCTTCACATGTAATTGGATGTATTTCGGTAATGATGTTTTTGGTGTATAAAATGTGAGTGTCGACATACAGGATTGGTTATGAGACATGTAACCTTCTGCTGCTGCTAATGTTTATACTTGTTCTGCTCAACTCTGTTGGCAAACAGCTTCTCACATCTGACTCATTTCCTTGACTGTACGATTCTAACAAATTCAACTTTAATCAAAATTGTTGACTATATTTTCATTTTTTTTCTTCAATGTTCTATTCACACCAATGGGAACTTTTTTATGTATGTCCTCATTTTATTGTATGTATCTTTCAGAGCCCACACTCTGTATTGCTCTGCTCGGTCTATGCCCCCAGACCCGGGATCCTCTACCTGCGGCTCACCAAGTCTTTTGGTCTCCGACTTCCATGATCCCTCACCATTGACCTTTTTGGCTTAGGGCTGATGGGAATTGTACAGCAAGACATCTGTAGAGCCAAAGGTTACGCACCCCTGAGCTAGGAGTACTCTGTTTCCATCAGAGTACCTTTACTAAGATCCCTTTATCACTCATGTATTTCCGCTCCATCCGGGAAGAGTTCAAAGACTATCTGACGGCAGTCCTTCTAGATAAGCACATGATCCGAGATGATGACGTTTCAATATCGGCTCAATTAGAAATGTTCAGTAAGAACTTTAATAGCAACAATCAACCAGTGTTTCATTGTTTTCTGTGACATGAAAAGTACAAGCTGCCATTGTTCCCCTTGAGTCATAATAATGCTTCATTGTAAATTCAGATGTTCCGGTTCCTCTATCCTGACTCACGGAGGAGGCTGAATGTGGCGCAGTACCACAGTTCATGGAGCTGCGCGGCGGCAGCAAAATGCTGACCAGTTTAGCGCCAGAGGTACTTGACCCATGCGATACGCAGGCACCTACACAATGGACAGTTCTACTCTGCGCTTTTTACACATGAGCGAAGGGACAGTTTGTTGTTGCTTATGGAATAAAATTCATGAGCACTACCAAATGTAACTTTTTAGCAAAACTGCTAATATTTCTCTGAGCAGATTTGATTCCATAATATGATCAAACTATAAAAAGGTTTAATTTTGGTGTTCAAGCTGTTGTGAATTTAGGTCTGCGCTATTTCACATGGGGTGCACGTGCCCTGCAAGAATACTATTGGAAGGCCATTGCCGTCCTTTCTGTGCCCCTGCCCGGTGCTTACCGTTGTTTACATAGTCCCAGATTCTGCACCAGAGCCTAAGAGTCTGGACTGTTGCTTGACTGCCATCACCAGCACTTTTTTGGAAAGCCATTGCCCAGTTGAGGGGTACGGACCAGTGCCCTGCTCTCTTGGCCCCTCTCGTCCTCATGTCACTGCTCTGCCTACTGAATTGTGCAGTTTTTCGCAGTTGCAATTTGTGTGACACTTGATGAAATGACCTGCCCAGCTCTGGATGACATTTATTTGGTTTCAGGGCAAGACACGTGGGAGACTTTTAATTGGGACAAGCTGATGGCATATGCGAAACAGGCATAGCGCAGGTTTTGCACTATTGCGATAGTAAGCCAATAGGAACATGTTATTGATGGCAGAGCGTCTTACCAACCAGCTGTTGAGCGCAACTTGAAAGTGGGCCTAAGCTGTAGGCGAGTGTTATTGACGGGCTCCAAGGCAAACAAGGCTTAGGCTTTCCAGATGTACATTCTAACAATGTTTCCTTTTTAGTGGAAACCGGAAAATGAACCATTTTAATGTCTAATGACTGTCATTTTGTGTGCTTTGCTGGTGTTGTTTCCCTTCAAAAGCCTGGTTCAGCAGAGAGAAGTCGATCCCACAGGTCGCAAGCACTGATGAATATTGTGTGTCACTTGTTCCCATTTGTAGGTTTGTCAAGCTCATTGGTCAGCTTATCTTTAGGAAGGGCTTCCTCGGATGCATTGCTTTGGTTTTAGGCCTTAGGCAGGTCATTTATCAATTGTAATACAAATTGTAACTGTGTGACAAAATTGCACAATTGAGTCGGAACACTGTAGCAAAATATCGCCTGCTTCTGTTCCAGCCAAGCAAGCCCCTCGAAGCGGTGAGCGCTTCCTCTTCCAGCCCCTCTTTCCTCTGCTGCATACAGATGTGCTTGGCCTCTCCCGACTCACTGATTACTTTACGTTTAAGGAACAGTTGGAAAAGCCAATTGGAGGCCAGCCTTTCCTTAAACTTGGTTGGTGAGCAGATTGCAAGCCAGAGGTAGCCCTTGAGGAATGTGATGCTTCCCCCAAATGAACAGTTCTACTGCATGAAAGTCTAGACACACCGCCAGAGTTTCAAAATGATAGATTGGAAACAAATAAACCCTGCGCTGCTCGTAGCGATAGATTGGAAACGAGTAAACCCTACACTGCTCGTAGCGATAGATTGTGGAAACAAGTAAACCCTACACTGCTCGTAACGATAGATTGTGGAAACAAGTAAACCCTACACTGCTCGTAACGATAGATTGGAAACAAGTAAACCCTACACTGCTCATAGCGATAGATTGGAAACAAGTAAACCCTACACTGCTTGTAGCGATAGATTGGAAACAAGTAAACCCTACACTGCTCGTAACCATAGATTGGAAACAATTAAACCCTACACTGCTCGTAACGATAGATTGGAAACAATTAAACCCTACACTGCGCGTAACGATAGATTGAAAACAATTAAACCCTACACTGCTAGTAACGGTAGATTGGAAGCAAGTAAATCCTACACTGCTCGTAGCGATAGATTGGAAACAAGTAAACCCTACACTGCTCGTAGCGATAGATTGGAAACAAGTAAACCCTACACTGCTCGTAGCGATAGATTGGAAACAAGTATACTCTACACTGCTCGTAGCGATAGATTGGAAACAAGTAAACCCTACACTGCTCGTAGCGATAGATTGGAAACAAGTAAACCCTACACTGCTCGTAACAATAGATTGTGGAAACAAGTAAACCCTACACTGCTCGTAACGATAGATTGGAAACAATTAAACCCTACACTGCTCTTAACGATAGATTGGAAACATTTAAACTCTACACTGCTCGTAACGATATATTGGAAACAATTAAACCCTACACTGCGCGTAACGATAGATTGGAAACAATTAAACCCTACACTGCTAGTAACGGTAGATTGGAAACAAGTAAACCCTACACTGCTCGTAATGATATATTGGAAACAAGTAAACCCTATACTGCTCGTAACGATAGATTGGAAACAAGTAAACCCTACACTGCTCATAACCCTAGATTGAAAACAAGTAAACCCTACACTGCTCGTAACGATAGATTGGAAACAAGTAAACCCTACACTGCTAGTAACGATATATTGGAAACAAGTAAACCCTACACTGCTTGTAACGATAGATTGGAAACAAGTAAACCCTACACTGCTCGTAACGATAGATTGGAAACAAGTAAACCCTACACTGCTAGTAACGATATATTGGAAACAAGTAAACCCTACACTGCTTGTAACGATAGATTGGAAACAAGTAAACCCTACACTGCTCGTAACGATAGATTGGAAACAAGTAAACCATACACTGCTCATAACGCTTGAATGTACTAGCACTGTCAAGCACGTAATTTCACATCTGTGGCTGTACCCCTACTCATTGCCACTGAGCTGTATGAGCTATGGCACTATAGCCCCAGACTGGTACCACAGGAGGCTTGTATCAGTAATTACAGACTGTGATGTGAGGAATCTGATTAGCTGTCCCACTCTCAACATTCCAATGAATGTACACTCTCATATTCTGGGGGATGGATGTGTTGCCTTTGCACCATTTTCTAGGATGCTTGTTTTGCTGTACCTCTGTTAGACCTTCCTTTTCCACTTTTTTAGTTTTTGGGTTCTAATAAAGAATTCTTCTTAAAAGCTCTTATATTGTCATTAAGCTAATTCATCAGCTAATACAGAGCTGTGGTTTTGTGTACATATTTTTTATTTTTGTACTTGCCGCTACTTCTTTCCTCACATTTGGGAAATATGTCCTATACGTGTGTTCTTTGTGTTCTTTTGACAGATGTTTTGTAGTTTTGTATTATTTGTGGCAGCTTCAGTAATTGTACTTCTTTCCTTGTTATGCGCTTCAATTGGTTTCTCTTTTGACTTTGAAGACTGGTAGGAAAGTAAAAGTGGGAGGACCAAGAAAGGGAGAGTGGGGGGAGGCGGTCCTCTACTTGCTCCCGGTCCTAGCAACTTCCCGCCGGATGAGAAATCTGCTAGTTGGACCCCATTATTCTCACTAAGTCTAAAGCTTCCTAACCTGTGCATCATGCAGCACTTGAGTGCAGGATACCGCTGTGCTGAAGCGCGTGTCCTTCAACTCTACAGGGAAGAGGAGCTTGGTAGCGTCGCCCACAGTCGACCATTCTTCCTGCATCTGACTCTTTCGGTGACCTCATTCTGGCTGATACCCAGGGAGGAATGGTGCCCTGCTTTCAGCTGTGCCAGATTGTGCCAGTGCATCATGCAGCACTTGCATGCAGGATACTGCTGTCACGATCCTACTCAACTGCCACACAGCACCGCTACATGCGCCTCTGCCTTGATTTCCTTGTTTTACCGCTGCCGTTTTGGACTAATCGGATTGGGTGTTCCATTCCGGCTTTTGGGTTAAACCAGCAGATGCATTCTGGGACATGTATGCTGTCCAAAAGGCAGAGGGCTGGAGGAGGCATACTAAATACATTTGTTTGCAGCAAGCTACTAAGAGCTGCAGAGGGCTTGATTGCATTCACCTGTTCCAAGCTCCTGCAGGCTCGGCTGCAGAGAGCTGGAGAGCACTTGATTAGAAACCACTGCTGCTACTGCTGCAGGCTACTGAAGCCAGGGCTGGACTTAATTGAACACAGCTGCTAGAGTCTGCGATCAGCTCCACCCTCCTGGCCTGCTGGCTGGGAGGGCCCACAGAAGCAGTTGTCAGTGAACTGCTTCCACTGGCAGTTCGTGCTGGTGCTCCTGTTACCAGTTTTTGACCTTTCCTAGAAATCCTTTTTTGGCCTTTGATTCCTGTTGTTGTTGATGCTTGCAGCTCTCTCTCGAGTCTGCTGCAGCCTTCTGCCCTGCTCCTTTGGGCTCCCACCTGACGGCTCTGCCACACTCTGCTGCCTTCCGCCCTGTTCCTCTGGGCTCCCACCTGGCGGCTCTGCCACACTCTGCTGCCTTCCGCTCTGCTCCTCTGGCTCCCATCTGATGGCTCTGCCGCACTCCGCTGCCTTCCGCCCTGCTGCTCTGGTCTCCCACCTGGTGGCTCTGCCACACTCTTCTGCCTTCCGCCCTGCTCCTCTGGTCTCTCACCTGGCGGCTCTGCCACACTCCACTGCCTTCCGCTCTGCTCCTCTGGGCTCCCATCTGACGGCTCTGCCGCACTCCGCTGCCTTCCGCCCTGCTCCTCTGGCCCCCCGCCTGACGGCTCTCCCGCACTCCGCTGCCTTCCGCCCTGCTCCTCTTTCCCCTCGCCTGACGGCTCTTCTGCACTCTGTCTTCTGCCCTTCTCCTCTGGGCTTCCCTGCCTGACAGCCTTGCCACACTCCGCTGCCTTCCGCCCTGTTCCTCTGGGCTCCCACCTGGTGGCTCTGCCGCACTCCGCTGCCTTCCGCCCTGCTCCTCTAGGATCCCACCTGACGGCTCTGCCGCACTCAGCTGCCTTCTGCCCTGCTCCTCTGGCCCCCCGCCTGATGGCTCTTCTGCACTCTGCTGTCTTCTGCCCTTCTCCTCTGGGCTTCCCTGCCTGACAGCCTTGCCACACTCCTCTGCCTTCTGCCCTGTCCCTCTGGGCTCCTTGACTTGCAACCTGCCTGTTCTAGCTTCTGATATCTTATCCTGTCCTGTACCTGTTTATTTCTTTCAACGCTGCTTTCTACTTGCATACATCTTGGTCCACTGTGGTGCCTCCACTTGAATCTGTTTTACAGTGTGACCCTGGGTTGGTCTCCGTTCAGATCAGATAATGGAAGACCTCTGGTGCCTTCACCTAATCCGTTGAAGTCGTACCTGTCTCCGTTTATGGTCTTTCAGTTTTACCCTTGCACTGAGTACAACAGTTTCCTCGGCACGCCTAAATCATGACGTTGCTGTATGACTGGTACCTATCCCAAGGGCGTTCCTTAATCCCTGGAGAACCCCTCATCATATTCCAGTACACCCTTATTTCTGATCAATCCGTGTTGCCCAGTGTACTTGCTTGTCTTTGCCTTTTCTCTGTCTCTTTGTTTACAGCCTGCTCCTGCAGTTCCCGTGAATACCTGTTTCAACTAACAGCTTGGTATGTACCTTTAATCTGTTATATGCTAGCATTGTCGCCGGAATCTCCCTTAATTTGCTTGCATACAGTGAGAGATAGCCTCTGCCCTGTGCTCTCCGCCTCGACTTGTGACAACTGCTGATCTGAAGGGCCTGTCCTTCAACTCTAGAGGGAAGAGGAGCTTGGTAGCGTCCCCCACAGTGGACCATTCTTCCTGCATCTGACTCTGTTCACCTTTCGGTGACCTCCTTCTGGCTGATACCCAGGGAGGAAGGGTGCCCTGCTTTCAGCTGTGCCAGATATGGGTAATAGTAACATGTACAACCTATACACTAATTCGATTGCCTCTTGGCACTCAGTAACAGGGGTTATTATTTCCCAAATCGATGATGCAGAATTGATGAACATGGGACGCGTGCCATTATTCAAGCCTGCGGTGGCAGGTTACACAGAGATATCAGAGGGTGGGCACCTTTAAGGTGTATCCTGTGGGACCCACCGCTTCTTGACGCGGTCCCTGCAGTAACAGCGGGGACACCGATGGGCATGACCACATTTCTATTTTCATTTTGGTAGTCCCAATTCCAGGATTCTGTTTTTCTCTTACATTTGATTATTTTCTCTTTTAAATGCTTCTTGATTTTGATGAGTATATCTAAATTGTTTACAGACCCTTTTCCGCAGCCACCCCCTACAATCTCCCTACAGCTAATTGCACAACAAAAGGAAGGGGCCCCCTACTTCCAGGCCCTTATTCGCCCCTCTAACCACAGTTGCTTTCCAAAACACTGAATTATGTGTTACATATTTGCAAATATTCCCCTTTATTTTCCAATTGTAATGCAGTGTTTCAATGGGGAAGGCTGCACTCTCCCAGGTACCTCACCAAACACTTTACAGGTCCTCTCATCGTTTTGGATTTCACCCGTTAAAAAGAAAATCCTAAACATATTTATTTCTATTTTTGCATAATCTATGTGTTCATTTTCATGTTGACATGTTTTATTAATACCCATTAATGTCACACTAAGAGAGCTGTACCTTTTAGAATCTTGTTCAGCGCAAGTCAAGTCATAGGTTTCTGATCATTCTTAAAAATGCATCTTTTGTGTTTAGATGTTTTTTTTTTAGTTCAATAAACATGTGAGTGCAGCATAATGCAGCATGGTTAGACAAAACTACTAGCATTTACCAACATCTACTCACAGTCCTGCTTAGTGTTTCATACTTCCTTCAGCTAAAAAATACTTAAACCAAATCATGTCATTTGGGAAATATATGACCTATTACAAGTCATCTGGGGAATTGTTGACTGTTGAGCCTTTCTGGAAAAATTCTTGATGTTCCTTTGCAGCATACTAAGCACTGGCCTGGCTTGTTTCTATTTCCATTTATTCTTAATTAGTTTCAAAGTTTGGAGTCTTTTTAAAGAAAAGTGTCGATGTGATTTTATTTTGCACAGTATAATGTTTTAGTAATACTGTATGCTTTCTCAAGTTTCCCAAAGTGACTGTGATTTTAGTAGGCCTCGAACAAAAGAAGTCCCTTTTCTAATATCTATAGATATGATGTACTTCACACAATGTGGTGGTAAACACCCGTTGCAAGGGCTGAATGGGAGGTAATGGCCTGGGAGGTGAGGTTATCCGCCCGAGTGAAGCAAGGGCAGAAAACGAGGGCACTGATCTATTACCCCCCGATCCAGCCCTTGGAATGGGGGATTAAAGCTATTAGCACCCCGGGTTGCCAAAGCGTTAACACGGGGGCCTAAAAAAAAAAACATTTTTTCCATTGTTCAACGAGACGCTGCTCGCGTCCTGTTGAATGAAGGAAAATATGTTTCCGTATGGAGCCCCTCTTCTCTTTTCATGGCAGCCTGCAGGAGCTGAGAACAACGTGCGGCGTCCCTTACCGCTGCAGAAATAAGGTAAGTGGGGAGTTGGAAGGGGCGAAAAACACAACACAAAAAAAGGGGGATGAAGGGTGCACGAAAGATGGCGGCGAGGGAACCGTCTGTCAGGCGGCATGGAACGCGGGCTGAGATTGCCGATTTCAGCCCGTGTTCCTAGCCACCTTATTGGCTGCCTCCCTGCCAATGGCTATTAAAAAAGGTGGCTTGGGACAAGGGCTTCAACAGCCTCCAGCTGTAATGGAGAAGTCCAAAGTGGGCAGGTAGGACTGAGCCCCTCTTCTTTGCACTCAGAATTGGAACACGTAAGCAAAATGTTCCTCTCCATCTTCGTGTAGTTTATAGATTCTATTAGAGTTCACTTGGATACATATCACGTAATGGCATGGGCCTCATCACAAGTTGCTTGGGACAGTATAAAAGCGGTGGGAATTACATTGCCACATTTTCTGGGCAGTAACGGAGTTGTACTGTTTTTACTGCACCACCACACTACGAGTTTGGCCTTGAGCCTCCACTTTAACACCAAAAACTAGTGTATTTACTGCAGCTGGATTACCAATCACAGTAAATCTGCCAAAATCCCCAGCTGGACTCCAAAAATGGGGACGAACAACATCCGCGAACCGAGTGTCGGTAACGAGAACCGATTTTGGCGGTAATTTGGCATATTTGGTGTTAAACCCCCTTATCTAAATTAGACATTTCCCCCTCCATGAATAAACTGGAACGGTGTATAGGATAGTGTGGGCAAAACTGAAGAGCATATTTATCTAGCAAATGTTATGCACAATAATTAAGCAATATGCCCCGAGCGGCGGGGGCATTACCGACTCAGGTAATGCCCCGGGGCCCATAGTTATAGGCCTGAGCGGCGCTCGTGAACATCGGACGTAAAATGTGCCGTGCATGTCATGTGACAAATCCTTCCCATTACATTATGCCGATACAGGACGGGAGGCTGTTTCTACAGCCTACTCCAGATTCCTGTGTCGTGCGTATGAACAAACGAAGATGAGATGTAGTTTAGGGAATGAGGGAGTTAGAACAGATATCAAGGAAATACTGATATGCCAACCTTTTAGCCAATTAGCTAACTTTGGGCCATATCCCTTTTATCTACAGAATGGTCCAGTGGACAGCGAGTGGACAGCGAGTGACTGATTAATTGTTGTCAGAGAGATTATCTATAAGTAAGTGATTACAACAAGTGAAGTGCTTGTATTAGTTGCCCAATGTGATTATAAATAAAGTGGGATAGTATCTCTGATACTTGAATATTGTGTTGTTTACAGCATTTGCTACGGGAAAGAGACTGGTGAGAAAGAAGGTCAGTCATTTATATGGAGGGTTGTCTTGATGTTTATGATTCGCTCATTTGTGGTAAACATGGTTGTGGTAATGGAGATTTCAGAAGATTGTATACTTGCTTTTTTTCAGTTCTCCAAAGGGCAAGAATTCCAGTAGTGTAAGAATACACAGGTTAGTGTTATGGTTAACAGGACACATTATGGTTACTATTTAGTATAGCTAACCATTTAAAATTCAATCTGGTTCTATTTTATTTCAATAGATTATTTGGAAAAGATAGCATTTCCACCTGAAGAAGGGACTTGGGATCCCGAAAACGCGTAGTAAATTGTATAAGGGAACACTTCAATGAAAAGCCATCTTTGTTGATGTGAAATTGACCTGACACGATGTAGTGTTGTTATCTTTAGTAGCATTGCTGAAAAAAATTGAAACGAGGATTGTGTTTTTTTTCTTCTTTTTTGATCATGAGAGTGTCTTTATTTTTGTTTCAAGGAAGATATGTTTAAGAATTGCATACGTTTATGATCAGAAATACAGATTAATTTGAGTTATACATACACATCATTAAAAATATGATGAAGTAAGAAGAGTTTTCTTTCCTTTCGAGAGTGACTGGGTAACTTATTAAAAGTTTAAGCGATCGTGGCTATAGCTCAGACTCTCACATAGACCCACATCAGAGGCGGAGGCTGAACTTCTCCAGAGAGCTACTGCTCAGGCACAGACCAAGAACAGAGATCCGGAGAAGAGGTGAAAGCTGAAAGCCTTCTGAGGGCTATAGCTCAGACTCTCACATAGACCCAGAGAAGAGGAGGAAGCTGAAAGCCTGCTGAGGGCTATTGCTCAGACTCTCACATAGACCCAGAGAAGAGGAGGAAGCTGAAAGCCTGCTTAGGGCGATTGTTCAGACTCGCATAGATCCAAAGAAGAGGAGGAAGCTGAAAGCCTGCTGATGGCTATTGCTCAGGCAAAGGCCAACAACAGATATCTGGAGAAGAGGTGGAAGTTGAAAGCCTGCTGAGGGCTATAGCTCAGACTGGTTATAGGTTAAAGTACCGAAAACAAAGGATCGAAAGACAAAAGGGTCGAATCAAAAGGATCTAAAGTAAAAGGATCGACATCCCGTACACATAATGTAAACGGGTCATTTGCTCGAAACAAAAGGCTTGAACATTGATTACCATAATAAAGGTGAAGAAGCTAGAGAAAGGGTTAAAGGACAACATCTAAAGAAGAGTAAAGCACCTTGTTTCGAAACCATAAGCACAGATGACGGTTGAAAACAAACTGTCAGTGCGTGAGGGAAGGTGACAGAGAGAGAGCAGCTGACAGATACGACCGAGAGAATAACGTATTCGTGACTGAAATAAAGTGTTAAGTAAAACACATGAAACATGCGAAATTAGAAAATCGTTAACACGTTACAGTAAAACAGTTAAATTAATTTATAAAATGTACTGTTTCAGATACAATTTCATACGGATATGGAATTCATTAAATCACAGATGGGAAGTCCGCAATTGGTATTTGAGGGCTATATCTACAGCAAGGAATGTACATGAAAGGAAATAAGGTACTGGAAATGCAAGGATTATAAAAAATTAAAATGCACTGGAAGAGCTATAACCGAAAAAGAAAATATACGATAAATTAAGTAAATAAAAATGAGGTGACAAGCTCACTAATAAAGAAAGCCTACGAGAAATTACCGCTACATGTTGCCGCACAGATGCCAAAAACAAAATTAATGAAAAGAAGTGTAAACAGGCAAAAACAGCGCAAGGAGAATTTACCAATGGCACCTCAAACATATGTAAATATAATTGTACCAGAAATGTTACAGAAAACAGAGAAGGGTGAACAATTTTTGTGGAAAACATTAGATGTGAACAGTGACATTTTTTTAATTTTTGCAACTTTATCTAATTTAACACTCTTGGGGATTCGACTACATGGCACGGGGACGCTACTTTTAAATCATGTCCAGCACCATTTCATCAATTTTACAGTATACTCGGAACAATCAATGGTACAGTTATACCTTTAATTTATGTTTTAATGCCTGGAAAATCAGAGGAACTGTACAGATTTATATATACATTAATCAGAGAATCATTGCCAGAAAAAACACCTAGAACAATAATCATGGATTTCGAGCAAGGACAAATGAGAGCTTTTTCAAAAATATATCCGGACACTCACATTCAGGGCTGTTTTTTTCATTTCGGACAATCATTGTGGAAAAAAATTCCAAAACTAGGATTAAGGACAAAATACGTAGAGGACAGTGAATTCCAACACCAAATCAAGAAATTATATGCATTAGCTTTTGTTAGAGAGGACATGGTAGTAAAATATTAAGACACAATGATTTCATCAGAATACTATAATAATCATGAAGAGGAATTAAGCAATGTAATGGACTATATAGAGTGCACTTGGATTGGTCAACTGACACGACATGGCACAAGGAGAAAAGCGAAATACGAAATAAACATATGGAATTGCCATAAATCCGTTAAAGAAAACTGGCCAAGAACCAATAACATACAGCAGGGATGGCACAGTAAAATTAATAGGGGATTCAACACCAACAATCCCAACTTGTGGCACTTTATAAACAACCTAAAATCTGAACAAACTGCTCAAGAAATAAAACTGGCACAAACAATATCAATGGAAAACCAACCTAAAAGCAAAAAAAAAAATACAGAGACTACGAAGAACGAATAACCAGCATTCTGAACAGTTTTGACACTACAGAACAATGCAATTCCTGGAAGCTATAGCATATAACCTGAAATGCTAATAAAAAATAAAAACAAACTCACAGAGAAACGCCACTTCTGGACACCGGATGGAGACACCAAATGCTGGAAACCATTCAAAAAAACACATCCAAAAGAGGAGCAAACCATAATCCAAATGAAGAAACCATTAAAAAAAACACATAAAATCCAGGTCGGAACTCCTTAGTAAAGAAAATCGATGACTCCAAGTGAAAAAAAAGAATAAAATCCGTGCAAAAAAAGTATTCAATCCAAGAGAAAACTCATCATTGCAGAAAAAAAAACCAATAGAAAGGAGTCCGATGAATAAAAATTAAAAACACAAATGCATTAAAAAGTGGGAACGCGTACACCAAGCCACAAAATCAGTGCAAAAAAGGCTGCAAACCAGTAGAAAAAGCATCCATGCAGAAAAAAAAACCAAGGAAAATACATGCGTTGAAAAAAAAACAGAAATCCATTGAAACTGGGAGCGCGAACACCAAGCATCCGGACTGGTAACGAAAGACTTAAAAAATGGCAACTACGTTAGCGTACGCAACGTAATATGTCACACGTTAGAGACAAATCAAAGCATATAAACATGACTTTCAAGTTCAATAAGTAAACCAAAAGCACCACCTAAAGGTAAAAAAATAATACGTTTGTAATACGTTTGTTTGCATGTTGCAAGGCATTAAATATATTTAATTATTTAGTAAAAAAATCAAACATATATTTAAAAATGTTAAATGACTACATATATAAAAAAAGTTTTACATTAAATAAAATATGTTGAACAACAGTTGATAAACATGAAACATTAAAATATGTCAAATGAAATAGATTTAATGCAAACATAAAGTGTGTATGTCATTATCACATGTAAAATAAATTTTGAATATATTCTGATCCTTTGACCAATCGAGCATATTGATTTTCGAACCAATGTAGTTGTACCTTTTGCATTCGATCCTTTTGCAATCGATAATTTAACTGGACACCGCTCAGACTCACGTAGACCCAGAGAAGAGGATAGAGCTGAAAGCCTGCTGAGAGCTATTGCACAGGCACAGGCCAGAAACGGAGATCCGGAGAAGAGGCAGAAGCTGAAAGCCTGCTGAGGGCTATAGCCCAGACTCTCACATAGACCCAGAGAAGAGGCAGAAGGTAAATGTCTTTTGAGGGCTATAGCTCAGACTCTCACATAGACCCAGAGAAGAGGCAAAAGCTGAAAGCCTGCTGATGGCTATAGCTCAGACTCTCATATAGACCCAGAGAAGAGGAGGAAGCTGAAAGCCTGCTTAGGACTTTTGCTCAGACTCTCACATAGACTCAGATAAGAGGGTATCGTACCAAAATGCCACCCTCATTTGCGCACCCCCGCAGTCACTGCGACTTTGGAGGCGCACAAAATGAGGGCGACATTTACTGCGCCCAAGCAGAGCAGGGGTTGCAGGAGTGTTCCCCGCTCTACCTGGCCACAGTAACGGGAGTCGGGGGGGCTGCGGGGGTGTCCCCCGCTTACCATTTTGGAAAGCGGGGGACACGCAAGAAAAGAAAAAAAGCACCCTGCAGCGTCAGCTGTAACCCACGTTAGTGGGAAGAGCTGACGCTGCAGGGATCGCATAGTGCGGGCGGCACACACAGAAGTGTGTCGCCCTAAAGGTAAGTCGGGGGGTTGGGAGAGGTAATGCAGGCTGGGGGAAGCGGACACAGTGATCGATATGTTCACTGCGCCGTGCCATAACTGGCATCAGCATTTTCAGTCGTCACAGTTACGGGCAGCACAGTTCTCACATAGATCCGATCAGAGGCAAAGTTGAAAGCCTGCTGAGAGCTATTCCACAGGCACAGGCCAGGAACAGAGATCCGGAGAAGAGGCTGAAGCTTTAAACCTGGTGAGGGCTATAGCTCAGACTCTCACATAGACCCAGAGAAGAGGAGGAAGCTGAAAGCCTGCTGAGGGCTATAGCTCAGACTCTCACATAGACCTAGAGAAGTGGCAGAAGCTGAAAGCCTGCTGAGGGCTATAGCTCAGACTCTCACATAGACCCAGAGAGGAGGAGGAAGCTGAAAGCCTGCTGAGGGCTATAGCTCAGACTCTCACATAGACACAGAGAAGAGGCAGAAGCTGAAAGCCTGCTGAGGGCTATAGCTCAGACTCTCACAGAGAAGAGGCAGAATGTGAATGCCTGCTAAGGGCTATATATGAGACTCTCACATAGACCCTGAGAAGAGGAGGAAGCTAAAATACTGCTGAGGGCTATATCTCAGACACTGAGAAGAGGAGGAAGCCGAAAGCCTGCTGAGGGCTATAGCTCAGGCACAGGCAAAGAACTGAGATCCGGAGAAGAGGCAGAAGCTGAAAGCCTGCTAAGGGCTAGAGCTCAGGCACAGGCCAAAAACAGAGATCCGGAGAGGAGGCAGAAGCTGAAAGCCTGCTAAGGGCTATAGCTCAGATTCTCACATTGACCCACAGAAGAGGCGGAAGCTGAAAGTCTGCTGAGGGCTATAGCTCAGACTCTCACATAGACCCAGAGATTAAGGTGGATGGAGCACAAATCTAATATCCGGACACATCAATCCCATTCCCAGGGCAGACCTGCTCATGATTAACAAGCCAATTCAGAATTAGAGCAATTGGCACACTATGAGGCACCTTAGGAAGGAGCTTCAACACCATTTTATGTTTGTTGATTTGTAATGTTTGTTCTTTATTCATTGTTTTATCCTCTAGTTCTAAATTTGTTCAAAACTTTGAAGTTTGTCTGCACATGTGTTTTTCTGTTTTTCTTACACATGTTTTTTTAACAAAAGTATTTCTTTGTTTCTTACTTTTGAAATTATTTTTCGAATTAATAATTGTCACATCCAAATACGTAAGAACCTTGAGTTCACACGGTATGATTACATTGATTGCATTCAGAATGATGGGATGGCTTAAATCATGTTTGAAGTGATATGGGAAATTATACACACAACATATGAATAATTATAAATAATTTTGACCTTAGTCCATAGCAGCGTGCAGCTCAATGTTATTTCTTTAGTTTAATGTCCCAATCCACTGCTGCTTCTGGGACTCTCCCCAATCTCTTGTGTATGAACCTCATTCCCATTCACCAGTGACACAGCACAGCATACATTAGCTCAGATGAGGTTTAATATCTTAGAACAAGTAAAATGTCCAAACCGTGGAGGGGATGTAAACACTCTATTACTTCAAACGGAGGTATTCTGGATAGAGCGCTTAGATGCTGTAAATCCTAAAGTGGTGCATCTAGAATTTGACCTGACATGTTTCTTGTGAACTTAAATTGAGAATGTTTATTTAAATGAGTTGAGATTACAAACTGAGTGAAAATAACTAATTCTGTGGATATTGTAGAGGTTTTGAAAATCGGATCATCGTGTCCTTGAAAAAATTAAACAAAATGTCAAAATGTTGATTTTAAAGTATGGTTTTTTGAGCAAGTGAACATCTACAAATATGGTATTCCTAACGGAAAAGAGGTATAACGACAGGATGTGGTGTGATTGGGCCCTAGGGGAAGGTTTAGAAATCATGGTACAAATCCTTTGGAAAGGTCATATGGATTTACCATTCAAAAAAGAGTTACTATTGATATAAAAGGGTAAGTCAAAGAGAGTGCTTTTGGAGAGCAATAAGAACAGTTGTCTTGTGACTCTTGAGCATAACAGTTCCAATAACGGGTATGTGACTATGTTCCTTTATTCTCGGATGTAGACATTTAAAATAAACTTACATCAAAATAAATGAGCAATTAGTAATGTTCGTGCATATATTTACATAGTTGACTGTTCTCTTATTGAAGGTTGGTTCTATTATGAACCGCTTATTCTTAAGCGATTGACATTTGAATAAACATTATGTAAGGAGTGAAGGCGAAATAAGTCCTGTATTGAGCTAGGGATCACTAAGATCTTACGCCATGGTAAGATGGTCGCCGTGGTGTCACTAAACGTTTTGGTCACCATAACATTATGAGCGCTCGTGAATATCGGACGTGAAATGTGCCATGCATGTCATGTGACAAATCCTTCCCATTACATTATGCCGATACAGGACGGGAGGTTGTTTCTACAGCCTACTCCGGATTCCTGTGTCGTGTGTATGAACAAACAAAGGTGAGATGTATTTTAGGGAATGAGGGAGTTAGAACAGATATCAAGGACATACTGATATGCCAACCTTTTAGCCAATTAGCTAACTTTGGGCCATATCCCTTTTATCTACAGAATGGTCCAGTGGACAGCGAGTGACTGATTAATTGTTGTCAGAGAGATTATCTATAAGTAAGTGATAACAACAAGTGAAGGGCTTGTATTAGTTGCCCAATGTGATTATAAATAAAGTGGGATAGTATCTCTGATACTTGAATATTGTGTTGTTTACAGCATTTGCTACGGGAAAGAGACTGGTGAGGAAGAAGGTCAGTCATTTATATGGAGGGTTGTCTTGATGTTTATGATTTGCTCATTTGTGGTAAACATGGTTGTGGTAATGGAGATTTCAGAAGATTGTATACTTGCTTTTTTCAGTTCTCCAAAGGGCAAGAATTCCAGTAGTGTAAGAATACACAGGTTAGTGTTATGGTTAACAGGACACATTATGGTTACTATTTAGTATAGCTAACCATTTAAAATTCAATCTGGTTCTATTTTATTTCAATAGATTATTTGGAAAAGATAGCATTTCCACCCGAAGAAGGGACTTGGGATCCCGAAAACGCATAGTAAATTGTATAAGGGAACATTTCAATGAAAAACCATCTTTGTTGATCTGAAATTGCCCTGACACGATGTAGTGTTGTTATCTTTAGTAGCATTGCTGAATAAATTGAAACGAGGATTGTGGGGTTTTTTCTTCTTCTTTTTTGATCATGAGAGTATCTTTATTTTTGTTTGAAGGAAGATATATTTAAGAATTGCATATGTTTATGATCAGAAATACAGATTTAATTTGAGTTATACATACACATCATTAAAAATATGATGAAGTAAAAATAGTTTTTCCTTTCGAGAGTGACTGGGTAACTTATTAAGAGTTTGAGCGATTGTGGCTATAGCTCAGACTCTCACATAGACCCACATCAGAGGCGGAGGCTGAACGTCTCCAGAGAGCTATTGCTCAGGCACAGGCCAAGAACAGAGATCCAGAGAAGAGGCAGAAACTGAAAACCTGCTGAGGGCTATAGCTCAGACTCTCACATAGACCCAGAGAAGAGGCGGAAGCTGAAAGCCTGCTGAGGGCTATAGCTCAGACTCTCACATAGACCCAGAGAAGAGGCGGAAGCTGAAAGCCTGCTGAGGGCTATAGCTCAGACTCTCACATAGACCCAGAGAAGAGGAGAAAGCTGAAAGCCTGCTGAGAGCTATTGCACAGGCACAGGCCAGAAACAGAGATCCAGAGAAGAGGCAGAAGCTGAAAACCTGCTGAGGGCTATAGCTCAGACTCTCACATAGACCCAGAGAAGAGGCACAAGCTGAAAACCTGCTGAGGGCTATAGCTCAGACTCTCACATAGACCCAGAGAAGAGGAGAAAGCTGAAAGCCTGCTGAGAGCTATTGCACAGGCACAGGCCAGAAACAGAGATCCAGAGAAGAGGCAGAAGCTGAAAACCAACTGAGGGCTATAGCTCAGACTCTCACATAGACCCAGAGAAGAGGCAAAAGCTGAAAACCTGCTGAGGGCTATAGCTCAGACTCTCACATAGACCCAGAGAAGAGGAGAAAGCTGAAAGCCTGCTGAGAGCTATTGCACAGGCACAGGCCAGAAACAGAGATCCAGAGAAGAGGAAGAAGCTCAAAACCTGCTGAGGGCTATAGCTCAGACTCTCACATAGACCCAGAGAAGAGACAAAAGCTGAAAACCTGCTGAGGGCTATAGCTCAGACTCTCACATAGACCCAGAGAAGTGGCAGAAGCTGAAAGCCTGCTGAGGGCTATAGCTCAGACTCTCACATTGACCCAGAAAAGAGGCAGAAGCTGAAAGCCTTCTGAGGGGCGATAGCTCAGACTCTCACATAGACCCAGAGAAGAGGAGGAAGTGGAAATCCTGCTGAGGGCTATAGCTCAGACTCTCACATAGACCCAGAGAAGAGGAGGAAGTGGAAATCCTGCTGAGGGCTATAGCTCAGACTCTCACATAGACCCAGAGAAGAGGAGAAAGCTGAAAGCCTGCTGAGAGCTATTGCACAGGCACAGGCCAGAAACAGAGATCCAGAGAAGAGGCAGAAGCTGAAAACCTGCTGAGGGCTATAGCTCAGACTCTCACATAGACCCGGAGAAGAGGCAAAAGCTGAAAACCTGCTGAGGGCTATAGCTCAGACTCTCACATAGACCCAGAGAAGTGGCAGAAGCTGAAAGCCTGCTGAGGGCTATAGCTCAGACTCTCACATTGACCCAGAAAAGAGGCAGAAGCTGAAAGCCTTCTGGGGGGCGATAGCTCAGACTCTCACATAGACCCAGAGAAGAGGAGGAAGTGGAAATCCTGCTGAGGGCTATAGCTCAGACTCTCACATAGACCCAGAGAAGAGGAGGAAGTGGAAATCCTGCTGAGGGCTATAGCTCAGACTCTCACATAGACCCAGAGAAGAGGAGGAAGTGGAAATCCTGCTGAGGGCTATAGCTCAAACTCTCATATAGAACCATGTTAGGCAGAATCCTGTGCAGTACCCTTAGGGACCACTACACACAATTAAGACTACAAGTGGTAGTACAATTTCACCTTTGGTACAAGCCTGTACTTCACAGAAAAAGTGGTAGCAGTGGCTGAGCAACCAGACTTATCTCAAGAGCAAATGAGCAGTAGAAGAGATTACACAAAGCACTACAATTACTGTGACTCAAGCAAACACTGACTCAAGATTTCAGGTTAAAAAGTATAATACATTTATATTTATACCATCTGTTCATAAAACACTTCACTTCTATTAAATTAAAACCACACTTCAAGTACACTACACACAACCAATTCCCCTTGTGCAGATCAATTCAAGGTAAGAACATTAGGTTTTGACAGACCGGTGTTCTGAAACAAAGACGTTACCGTGGGTTAATACGCGATCACTTTTTGACAGTAATGACAGTTCGGTCTTACTAAAAAAAGGCGTACCCGCGAGAAGAAATGTAACCGTAGTCAAACACACTTAGCACATGAATTAACACAAGGGAGTTGGGGATAAAAATATAGGCAATACTTTTGTCAAGGCAGAGATAATCAGAGGACACTTTCTTACAAGTGAATAAATGTCAATAGGCCTGCGCCAGTGTCAAGTGGAACAGGGTTCCTGTTGCCGAGGATCACATGGTTAGAACAGTTCACGATTCGAGATTGCCAGGAGTACTTAGATATTGTGAAAAGGGAAGCAAAAGTTATAAGAGGGAAGGAAGACAAGGACAAGCCTTTGGTGAGGAAGAAGGGTTCACTCCAATTCCTCGAAGTTGGACACAGTACCTTATTCGTTTGAAGCAAAGCTGGTGCTAAGGCAGCTGTTCCTGGTAGTTCCTGCAGACTCACAATTCCTGGAGCTACAGTCGTGGGGACAAGAAGGAGAACATCTGGAGCGATCTGGACTACCCAGGGATGAGGCCAGCAGCAGCGAAGCAACGTTGAATAAAAGGTGCGCTCAATTTAAAACAGGAGAGGCTCTTCAAATGGCTATTTGGACCACTACAGCTGTGTGCAGCGATTTCGACCAAGAAGAGGATCCTCTGGCTGTGGAAGGTGAGCTGGTTAATCCCACCAAGCTCAAGAGAAGAAGACTCCGGACTGGATCTTCTCTTGTCGTTGAAGGGTAGATAGCTCAGGACTGCAGCAGGGCCTCACCGGGACTCGGGAGTGCAGCAGCCGTCTTCTTCTCCGCTTCTCTTCGGTTCCTTGCAGTTCCAGTGGCGACTCTGACTTCTAGCCCAAGAGTCCTGCCTTTTATGCCAAAATCCCCCATTCACACAGCCTGGCTGTCAATCACTCAGCAGGGGGGGTTGTCCAGCCCGGACAACCACCTCAGACAATGAACACAAAGTGCGACTTCGATCTCCAAGGAGATCCTGTGTAGGGGGTGACTGCACCCCACCCTCACATTCAGCCCACCTAGACACCCAGGCACCAGAAGGAGGGCTTCTCTGGAGAATTCCTCCAAATGACGGTGAACAAAGAAGGCAAACATGGTTTGCCGCCCAAAGTAAAACACAAGAAAGATTTTAACAAGAAGAAATGGTGACGAAACCCAACCGGAGCCAAATTAAAACCAATATGGTCAAGCGGGTTTCATGTTCGAGGCTAGTATATTAGCCTAAAACATTACCACGTTATGTAATATAACCGCGATAGAAATGTTTGGGTAGATACCACTGCCACCAGCCAAGTCTTAATGTTAAGGGAGCGACACAAGGCTCCAGCGGGCAAAGATAAAAAGGGATAGGAATTAACCCTTTCCAATACTCCATAAAAGTTGGGGTGTACTGGATCTATGGTAATTATGACTATATAAAGTTAATGGCAACTTTACATGTTTCTGGGGGACAGTAGTCAGCCCCAGAAAAATGGAGTTATTGGGAAGTCTAAAAGACAACCCTGTGTCCCTGCACTGAAGGTGCTGTGTAACACACACAAAACACAAAATAGTTGGGCTCATGGAGTGGTGTGGCTCCAGAGCCCAAGATCACACAAACAGTAGAAATACACATGGCAAAACACATGTAAGAGTGGGAAAAAGGTTCACACTCTTACCAAGTGGAAAAAAGGAACCCCAGAAATCCAGCAAAGCTGCTGAGGGACTCATTAGGTAAGGGAAATTAGCCATAGAATGAGAATTCTCCCTAACACACCAGAGAAGAGGAGGAAGCGGAAATCCTGCTTAGGGCGATTGCTCAGGCACAGGCCAAGAATAAATATCCGGAGAAGAGGTGGAAGCTGAAAGACTGCTAATGGCTATAGCTCTGACTCACATAGACCGAGAGACGAGGAGGAAGCTGAAAGACTGCTGAGGGCTATAGCTCAGACTCACATAGACCGAGAGACGAGGAGGAAGCTGAAAGACTGCTGATGGCTTTAGCTCAGACTCACATAGACCGAGAGACGAGGAGGAAGCTGAAAGACTGCTGAGGGCTATAGCTCAGACTCACATAGACCGAGAGACGAGGAGGAAGCTGAAAGACTGCTGAGGGCTATAGCTCAGACTCACATAGACCTTGAGGCCAGGAGGAAGCTGAAAGACTGCTGAGTGCTATAGCTCAGACTCACATAGACAGAGAGACGAGGAGGAAGCTGAAAGACTGCTGAGGGCTATAGCTCAGACTCACATAGACCGAGAGACGAGGAGGAAGCTGAAAGACTCCTGAGGGCTATAGCTCAGACGCTCACAGACCCAGAGAAGAGGAGGAAGCTGAAAACCTGGTGAGGGCTATTGCACAGGCACAGGCCAGAAACAGAGATCCAGAGAAGAGGCGGAAGCTGAAACCCTTCTGAGGGCTATAGCTCAGACTCTCACATAGACCCAGAGAAGAGGAGGAAGCTGAAAGCCTGCTGAGGGCTACAGCTCAGACTCACATAGACCCAGTTAAGAAGCAAAAGCTGAAAACCTGCTGAGGGCTATAGCTCAGACTCTCATATAGAACCAGAGAAGAGGAGGTAGCTGAAAGCCTGTTTAGGACTTTTTCTCAGACTCGCACATAGACTCAGATAAGAGGGTATCGTACCAAAATGTCGCCCTCATTTGTGTACCCCCGCAGTCACTGCCACTTTGGAGGCGCACAAAATGAGGGCAACATTTACTGCGCCCAAGCAGAGCGGGGCAGTAACGGGAGTCAGGGGCGTTTTGCCGGGGTGTCCCCCACTTACCATTTTGGAAAGCGGGGGACACGGAAGAAAAGCAGCGTCAGCTCTGACGCTGCAGGGATCGCAGAGTGCGGGCGGCACACGCAGAAGTGTGCCGCCCAAAAGGTAAGTGGGGTGGGGGGGTTGGGAGAGGTAATGCAGGCTGGGGGAAGCAGACACAGTGATCGATATGATCACTGTGCTGTGCCATTACTGGCGTCAGCATTTTCGGCCGTCGCAGTTACGGGCGGCACAGTGATCACATAGATCCGATAAGAGGCAAAGCTGAAAGCCTGCTGAGAGCTATTCCACAGGCACAGGCCAGGAACAGAGATCCAGAGAAGAGGCAGAAGCTAAAGCCTGCTGAGGGCTATAGCTCAGACTCTCAGATAGACCCAGAGAAGAGGATGAAGCTAAAAGACTGCTGAGGGCTATATCTCAGACACTGAGAAGAGGAGGAAGCTGAAAGTCTGCTGAGGGCTATAGCTCAGACTCTCACATAGACCCAGAGAAGGGACAGACACTGAAAGACTGCTGAGGGCTATATCTCAGACACTGAGAAGAGGCAGAAGCTGAAAGCCTGCTGAGGGCTATAGCTCAGACTCTCACATAGACCCAGAGAGGTGGCGGAAGCTGAAAGCCTGCTGAGGGCTATAGCTCAGACTCTCATATAGACCCAGAGAGGTGGCGGAAGCTGAAAGCCTGCTGAGGGCTATAGCTAAGACTCTCACGTAGACCCATAGAAGAGGCGGAAGCTAAAAGCCTGCTCAGGGCTATAGCTCAAACGCTCACATAGACCCAGAGAAGGGACAGACGCTGAAAGCCTTCTGAGGGCTATAGCTCAGACTCTCACATAGACCCAGAGAGGTGGCGGAAGCTGAAAGCCTGCTGAGGGCTATAGCTAAGACTCTCACGTAGACCCATAGAAGAGGCGGAAGCTGAAAGCCTGCTCAGGCTATAGCTCAAACTCTCACATAGACCCAGAGAAGGGACAGACGCTGAAAGCCTGCTGAGGGCTATAGCTCAGACTCTCACATAGACCCAGAGAAGGGACAGACGCTGAAAGCCTGCTGAGGGCTATAGCTCAGACTCTCACATAGACCCAGAGAAGTGAGAGACGCTGAAAGGCTGCTGAGGGCTATAGCTAAGACTCTCATGTAGACCCAGAGAGGTGGCGGAAGCTGAAAGCCTGCTGATGGCTATAGCTCAGACTCTCACATAGACCCAGAGAAGTGAGAGATGCTGAAAGGCTGCTGAGGGCTACAGCTCAGACTCTCACATAGACCCATAGAAGAGGAGGAAGCTGAAAGCCTGCTGAGGGCTATAGCTCAGACTCTTGCATAGACCCAGAGAAGAGGAGGAAGCTGAAAGCCTGCTGAGGGCTATAGCTCAGACTCTCACATAGACCCAGAGAGGTGGCGGAAGCTGAAAGCCTGCTGAGGGCTATAGCTCAGACTCTCACATAGACCCAGAGAGGTGGCGGAAGCTGAAAGCCTGCTGAGGGCTATAGCTCAGACTCTCACATAGACCCAGAGAAGTGGCGGAAGCTGAAAGCCTGCTGAGGGCTATAGCTCAGACTCTTGCATAGACCCAGAGAAGAGGAGGAAGCTGAAAGCCTGCTGAGGGCTATAGCTCAGACTCTCACATAGACCCAGAGAAGTGGCGGAAGCTGAAAGCCTGCTGAGGGCTATAGCTCAGACTCTCACATAGACCCAGAGAGGTGGCGGAAGCTGAAAGCCTGCTGAGGGCTATAGCTCAGACTCTCACATAGACCCAGAGAAGTGAGAGATGCTGAAAGGCTGCTGAGGGCTATAGCTCAGACTCTCACATAGACCCAGAGAAGTGGCGGAAGCTGAAAGACTGCTGTGGGATCTATCTCAGACACTGAAAGATCAACATGAAGGAGAGATTCAGAATCCTGCAGAGGGCTTCATTTGTGACACTGGATGAGACCCATAGAATGGGAGGAAGCTAAAGGCCAGCAGGGAGCGGTCTCAGACACAGGGAGAAATCTCAGAGTTAAAGGGCTAGAACAACTTGCTGATAGGTGAAGTCCAGAAGTGAACTGGCTGATATAATCCAGAGATTTGGAAGCCAAGAATCATCTGGGCTTTATTACTCAGAGACTGCACCATTCCGCCAATTTGATTGAGGAATGATGGAAGGATTGAAAGCCCTTAGGCAGACCTTACTCCATTTTGAATAACCCCATCCAGACACGTTTAGTCTAGTTGTCCTTCTTGTGTTTTAGTTACAAACCCTAGGCTCCATAAGGTTTCACCTCACCCATCCTGATTGTAAGTCCCAAGATATTTACTATGGAAACATAATAAGCTCACAAGAGACACAGAGCTAGATATTTAACAAAACACAGTTTATTATGCATGGCAGTGGAGGTCAGCTGCTCACTAACAAGCCAAAGCCCCTAGCACTAACATTCTAGAACTCAGCACAGACTGGCACACACTAGCCTACTCGCTCGATGTCCTACAGAACAGAAATCCACTGTTTATTCATAGTGGCAGTAACATACATTAAATGCATAGAAGCATTTCAGGGAAACCAGCATGCTTCTGCCTATGTGCATACATTTCATCATAGCATGTACTGTGCTGGACATATTCTGAGAAAGCAAGGCATATTATGCAAACATTCTTGTCTTATATACAAGACATCCTAACTCTGCCGGAAACGAAAACATCAGTCATGCTATCTCCACAGTCAAGGCAGTCAAGGCTATGTCTCTGCTAAAGAATAGCTGACTCTCTGCCAAGAGACACGCTGTTATAATAACATCTCTTCGCTGTTCAGCTGCGTTCAGCATTTTATCATGAGCACATTTCCCTTCATACTCTGCAAAGCATGATTCATAATGGACAAAAACAGACCACATTTAGCGCTTAGAAACTGGAATGTTTGCTATACATAATAACAAGTAAAATGCATTATATCTTTATGCATGGCTCTCAGCAAATGTTGATCCATGATAGATCAGAACAAACCATACTGCTAAACAGATTTTACATTAATGAATGAATGGATCAGCTTATGCCAACCAAGAAAATGCAGATTCACAAACGCTCCTTCTAGCATGAGCTAATCAATTCTAGGACAGTAAAGCTAGGCACTGGTGTGGAGGAGACCATACAATGACATTGGGCAAGTTACATGACGAAGGTCAGTCAAAACAGGGATAAGCCGTTCAAGTGGCACAGCAAGTAGAGCGCTCGCTTTGACATCCGTGAAGAGCTTCCTACCGCAAGTTCGAATCCCGGCAGGGCCAAACTCAGCCTTTCATCCTTCCGAGGTCGATAAATGAGCACCACACACCGTGGGTAATAAAAAGCAGCGCTCAGATACCTGAGGGTTCGTAGTGCTATATAAATGCAATATTTTTATTATTATTATTATTAAAAGAAGCAGGAAGTGTAGCTAGACACTAAGGCAATAACATAGAAAGGGCAATAGTCTCTTAGTGCAAGAAGGCAAATCTGTGGCAATTTACCATGATGACCTGTAAGTGCGCCAGATCTCTGGAAACATGTATATAGCATGGAAACTAAAACAGGGAAGCATTATATACACAGGCAGCGTCAGAGGATGACACCTGCAAGCACTGCAACAGAGACAAAATGTGGGTGCAATCATTTCATTAACCTGAAAACATTGCTCTAAAAGATGCGTAGCAAGACGTGGACAAAAGCAGGATATATATATATATGTATATGTATCAACCTGGTGTCAAGATGAAAAGAATCAAGCATGTGTGTGTGTGTGTGTGTTCTGAGATGGTGTGCATTCTCTAGTACCCATGTACTCCCGTTACTACTCCCGTCAGACCATGTATCACATATTTCTTCTGGCTGACCGTGGTCTCCTGGACCGGATCATTTCTGTGCCAAAAGTGTCCATGTCCTCACTTCTGCGCAAGCCAAAAATGGGCATAGTTTATCAGTGTCCTTTAAGAAGCCTCACTGATATAGGCTCTAGAAGTTTATCCGTGGGTGGCATCTGACCACATGTCCTTCCTTAATTCAAGTCTTCTGTTCCCTGCCCCCCTCTACATCCAGATTTCTTTGGGCAGGTATAGAGGGAACAAACGTTGGTTTCTTGTGAGTGTTGCACAAATTGCTGTAACACTTTCCTACCCCAAAAGTCTTTCCCTAGCTTTCCTTGGCACAGATTGTATCGTGTCACTCCGGGCACAGAGTGATCTTTGAACAATTCAGGTATATTCAGATCTCAAAGGACCCTCCGGTTGCTCAAAACCAGGGTCACTATTTTTTCTTTCTCACTGAAAGGTACACTGGGATACATATTCACATTTGCTGTCCACCCCCTCTTTCCTCTACCCAGTTTATCATAGGGCAGAGGCAAAGGTAATTGTTGCAGATGTGCAGCGTGGATCCAGTGTCTTTTCTTGCCGTCCATGCGAACAGCTTGTATAATGTATGTATGATAAATATGTCTATTTTGAAAAATAGCAGGGAAGTGCATCTCTCAATTTCAGGCAGCTTCTGCGAGCCAACCTCTGTCAGTCTTGGGATTCAAGCCAGCAGCTTCATACTGTGTACATTTTGAGTCAGAGGTGTTATCATGCTCGGCACTCTGGGGCATTACGCATTCCACAGCGTTGACATTGCTTGGCTTGGGTGTTCAGCTGTAGGCCAGTCTTCCTGCATCAGATGTATCTCAAGAAACCAAAAAAAAGTGCAGTATCAGTAATGGCAGATACGGTTAAACTGTTTGCAAACAAGGCAAAGCCATTAATCCCTGAATTATACTGCATAAACACTGCCCTTCACAATTTTATACAATGCTAGGAGCTGGGTGTCAGGCCATTCCAATGTAATGTGTGCTGGTTCAGGAAGTGACAAAGGTGTGTCAAACAAAGCTATTCTTTCTTTGCTCTCTTGTTCAGTGGAGTACACACAATCATGGTCATCCTCATTCCCAACATTCTGCTCAGGGAGTGGTAGCAACTCGTAATTCGAGCTGATGTGACATGTTTCTGTAACTAACACATCAACTGAGTGAGGCACCATGGTTAAGGAGTGGGCCAGAACCATGCCTTCACTTTGTTTGCATGATGCAGCGACTGTAACTACGGCTCTAGGACATTCAGGTAGCGCACAAGCAACAGGACCCAATGCGAAGGAAAAATATCCCCATGGTCCATTTCTTCCACCATGTTCCTGGGTTAGTACTGCTAAAGCACATCCATCTTTTACATATACAAACACAACAAACCTTTTGAATCACCAAGATTGGAGCGCAACACAAAGCAGTTTTTAGTGGGACAAAAGCATTTACTACAGTGAGCATCCCATTGCAATGGTGATGCAACAAGTACTTTCTCAAGAGCAATGCTCCCACCCTCCTTCAACAAGAGGTACCCTATATATGCTACCTCTTGTTAACACTTCGGGTACTCTCTCAAAGAAACTTTGTGGCCTGTATTTGCAAGATCATTTAGTAAACCAGTAGCGCCCTTCTGGCATACTTCACAGGGGTCTGCTGCAACTAGTAACAGTGTGCAGTATTGTGGCAACTGTAATCTATCTACCTGTTCCTCAAGAGCCCTACTGTAAATGCTAGTACTCTCAGTGTATCCTTGTGGTATTCTAGTAAAAGTGAATGCATCAAGCACAGAAAAGTATGTTTCTTGAGCAGCAATCATGGTCAATGTGTCCCTTAAACAAATTGCAAAACATTGTCACCCTTTTTCAAAATTGGCAAAATGGTGCTGTTACAAGTGCTGTCAGATATTTCCTTAATTACACCTTTCCTCACCAGATCAGAAGGCAATGCTAAATACTGTGAAGAAAAATGTTTCTGCTGCGACATTGTTATGTATACACCATCAGTGCTGCAATGAATCATTGTGTACAATTTTGTCAACATATACAATACCAATAGGTTCTCTCCCCAATTGGATATTAGCAAGAAGTGGCATTTTTCTGTAAAGGGACCAACAGTAATGGGTACTGGCTGAGACACAGGGCATATCACTGGTGTATGTGCAAACCCTACAGAAGCTTTCTGTTGCCCTGATGGGACAATATCTGGAACCAATGAGTTGTCAATGGAGCATGTTTGTGACCTAGTATCTAACAAAATGGGTGAGCGCTTTGTAACTGCTGTTTTTCTGCAACCCCTATCTTCTCATTCATTTGAACTGACTGGTGTACTGACCATGGGGCCACATCCCAATTGTCCAACATACTCCTCTCCCCTGTATTGCTCTGTTCACTGAGGTATGGGGTCATTATTATTTCATCCTCTAACCCAGTGGGTTTTTTCACATAATAGCAAAAATCTCCACTACACGTGTGAATTGTTCTAACATCAGGCATTTAAAAAAAGAAAATTCTCAGCCTGGCAAAATATATGCAAACATTTGTTTTCAAACAAACGAACAACTTTGAGCAAGCTCCACTAATATCAAACAGAGGCAACGCTATCTCCCATCAAACGAAAACTCAATTTCCGTGCCTGGTGATCTTCAAAAGATGCAAAACAGCATCACGGCTGCAACGGTTCAAAACCCTCACCAGAGATGATCGCTTAGCCGGCACGTGGATCAGGAGTAGCAACTGCAAGGAACTTCGTTCTACTTGGCAAGGATCCCTGGTACTCTGGTGCAAACACCATCCTCGATTCTCCTTGGAAAGGTCCCTATTCGGGCGCCATTTGTAAGTCCCAAAATATATACTTTGGAAACAAAATAAGATCACAAGAGGCACAGAGATACATATTTAATGAAACAGTTTATTATGCATGGCAGGGGAGGTCAGCTGCTCACTAACAAGTCAAGGCCCCTAGTACTAACACTCTAGCACTAGCACTCAGCACACACTGGCACACACTAGCCTAGTAGCTCGCTCTCCTACTGAACAGAAATCCACTGTTTATACATAGTGGCAGTGACGTACATTAAATGAGTAGAAGCATTTCAGGGAAACCAGCATGCTTCTGCCTACGTGCATACATTTCATCATAGCATGTACTATGTTGGACATATTCTGAGAAAGCAAGGCATATTGTGTGAACATTCTGGTCTTACATACAAGACATCCCAACTCTGCCAGAAACGAAAACATCAGTAGTGCTAAAGAATAGCTGACTGTATGCGAAGAGACACGCTGTTATAATGACATCTCTTCGCTGTTCAGCTGTGTTCAGTATTTTATCATGAGCACATTTCCCTTCATACTCAGCAAAGCATGATTCCTAATGGACAATAACAGGCCACATTTAGCGCTTAGAAACTCGAATTTGCGCTATACATAATAACAAATATAATGCATTCTATCTTTCTGCATGGCTCTCAGCAAATGTTGATCCATGATAGCTCAGAACAAACCATACTGCAAAACAGTTTTTACATTAATGAATGAATGGATTAACTTATGCTAACAAAGAAAATGCAGATTCACATGATGGTTAATGAAAAGTGTTGAGCTTAATTTCTGACTTTTATTTTCTGTTGCTCCTGCATCAAAGTCGGTTCCCAGTGAACTGTAAATTAAAAGGTTTCTCTTTATCAATATAAATATCCTTCAAAACAATACCTAACAATAGTATCCAAAAGTCATGTGTGGGTATGTGGTACTGGATCTCCTTGTGCCTCCATGTATCAGTTCAATGCTCACGGCTTAAGGAATATTTTATATAAACTGGTAACCAAGAACAACTCCTCTGTTGTTATGCTGATTTCCCTCTACTTTATTGAGAACATCTGCAGTGTGCGAGTGTCATTGAGTGGGCTTGGGATGCTGTTTTACTATCCCATTGACCAGTAATTGGGTAAAAGGCATGCTCCGGACTTAAGGGGTTAATCTGCCAGATCAGTAATTTCCAGTGTGATGTCATGCTGGTCGTTTATTGGTTGGGTCGTTTTTTTTTAATACTTTATTTTAACATGTGGCAACATAATACAGCATATATTTGCAGAATGATACAGTTATCGTAGTACCTAAGCATTGAATATCAAATATTCATCATAAACATATTGATACGGTTATATATTTCAAACAAATAACAATTCTCAAGTTTGCTGCTCTCATCAAGAGTTCATGTTGTAATATCAACAGGCAGTGCCATAGAGTCCGTCCTCTCCGTAAACGCCCGGAAGGGGGCCCAAATGTCTTTCGCCCTGGAGGTTGGTACTATGGTTTGTGCATATTCGACCTCATTCTTGTTGATCCAGGTCATTTCCATAAGCCATTGATGTAGTGTAGGTGGTTCTTTTGTCTTCTATTTCAGTAGTATGAAATTTCTCCCGATTATGCATCCAATGTTAAATAGTCTGCGAGTTTTTATATTAGCCTTGCCGATATCTCCCAGCAAGTACTTTAACGGATGAAGAGCCGCTTCTAGGTCCAATATTCCATGTAGTGTTTTTGCTATGAGTTTCCAGAAGTCAGCTATTGGAGGGCAGTGCCAGAACAAATGTATTGAATTCGCTTCTGTTGACCCGCACTTTGGGCAGGTTTGCGTCTCTTGAGAATTGAATCTTGTTATATGGTGGGGAGTATAATGTAATGTATTCAGTATTGTGTATTGTATTAGTCTTAGCTGAGCATTCAATGACACTTCTTTGGTTAAGGTACACATTCTTTGCCATTTCACTTCATCTATGACCAATTCAGTGTCTTTTTCCCATTGTTCTCTAAGCTTGATGTTCGCCGGGGCTGAGTCTTTTATTTTTGAGTACAGTCTCGCCAACAGTCCTTTCCTGCCGTCGTTTTGTATTATCAGGTCCAGGCATCGTTGGTTTCTGGCTCCTTCAGGTAGGATGGCCATTGTTGCCGTATTGCTTCTCTCATCCGGAAATATTGTAATATTCTTGTTGGATTATTCCCTAGTTTCTCTTTAAATTCGCTTATGGAGACGAATCTGCAATTCTGAAAACAGGTCGCCCATTTTCACAGTCCAATCTGGTTCCCATGCCATCTGGACGTCAACATCCATAGGCAGGGGGTAGATCTGGGGTATACCACAACGGAATGTTGCGGTTGTATGGGTTCTGGATGTGTAGTCTTAGCATTATGGGCCTCCAGGCTTCTAGCGTTGTGCTCATTAGATCTGGGGTATACCACAACGGAATGTTGTGGTTGTATGGGTTCTGGATGTGTAGTCTTAGCATTATGCGCCTCCAGGCTTCTAGCGTTGTGCTCATTAGATCTGGGGTATACCACAACAGAATGTTGCGGTTGTATGGGTTCTGGATGTGTAGTCTTAGCATTATGCGCCTCCAGGCTTCTAGCGTTGTGCTCATTGGATCTGGGGTATACCACAACGGAATGTTGCGGTTGTATGGGTTCTGGATGTGTAGTCTTAGCATTATGCGCCTCCAGGCTTCTAGCGTTGTGCTCATTGGATCTGGGGTATACCACAACGGAATGTTGCGGTTGTATGGGTTCTGGATGTGTAGTCTTAGCATTATGCCCCTCCAGGCTTCTAGCGTTGTGCTCATTAGATCTAGGGTATACCACAACGGAATGTTGCGGTTGTATGGGTTCTGGATGTGTAGTCTTAGCATTATGCGCCTCCAGGCTTCTAGCGTTGTGCTCATTAGATCTGGGGTATACCACAACGGAATGTTGCGGTTGTATGGGTTCTGGATGTGTAGTCTTAGCATTATGCGCCTCCAGGCTTCTAGCGTTGTGCTCATTGGATCTGGGGTATACCACAACGGAATGTTGCGGTTGTATGGGTTCTGGATGTGTAGTCTTAGCATTATGCCCCTCCAGGCTTCTAGCGTTGTGCTCATTAGATCTGGGGTATACCACAACGGAATGTTGCCGTTGTATGGGTTCTGGATGTGTAGTCTTAGCATTATGCGCCTCCAGGCTTCTAGCGTTGTGCTCATTAGATCTGGGGTATACCACAACGGAATGTTGCGGTTGTATGGGTTCTGGATGTGTAGTCTTAGCATTCTGCGCCTCCAGGCTTCTAGCGTTGTGCTCATTGGATCTGGGGTATACCACAACGGAATGTTGCGGTTGTATGGGTTCTGGATGTGTAGTCTTAGCATTATGCCCCTCCAGGCTTCTAGCGTTGTGCTCATTAGATCTGGGGTATACCACAACGGAATGTTGCGGTTGTATGGGTTCTGGATGTGTAGTCTTAGCATTATGCGCCTCCAGGCTTCTAGCGTTGTGCTCATTAGATCTGGGGTATACCACAACGGAATGTTGCGGTTGTATGGGTTCTGGATGTGTAGTCTTAGCTGCGCCTCCAGGCTTCTAGCGTTGTGCTCATTAGATCTGGGGTATACCACAACAGAATGTTGCGGTTGTATGGGTTCTGCATGTGTAGTCTTAGCATTATGCGCCTCCAGGCTTCTAGCGTTGTGCTCATTAGATCTGGGGTATACCACAACGGAATGTTGCGGTTGTATGGGTTCTGGATGTGTAGTCTTAGCATTCTGCGCCTCCAGGCTTCTAGCGTTGTGCTCATTAGATCTGGGGTATACCACAACGGAATGTTGCGGTTGTATGGGTTCTGGATGTGTAGTCTTAGCTGCGCCTCCAGGCTTCTAGCGTTGTGCTCATTAGATCTGGGGTATACCACAACGGAATGTTGCGGCTGTATGGGTTCTGGATGTGTAGTCTTAGCATTATGCGCCTCCAGGCTTCTAGCGTTGTGCTCATTAGATCTGGGGTATACCACAACGGAATGTTGCGGTTGTATGGGTTCTGGATGTGTAGTCTTAGCATTCTGCGCCTCCAGGCTTCTAGCGTTGTGCTCATTAGATCTGGGGTATACCACAACGGAATGTTGCGGTTGTATGGGTTCTGGATGTGTAGTCTTAGCATTCTGCGCCTCCAGGCTTCTAGCGTTGTGCTCATTAGATCTGGGGTATACCACAACGGAATGTTGCGGTTGTATGGGTTCTGGATGTGTAGTCTTAGCATTATGCGCCTCCAGGCTTCTAGCGTTGTGCTCATTAAATCTGGGGTATACCACAACGGAATGTTGCGGTTGTATGGGTTCTGGATGTGTAGTCTTAGCATTATGCGCCTCCAGGCTTCTAGCGTTGTGCTCATTAGATCTGGGGTATACCACAACGGAATGTTGCGGTTGTATGGGTTCTGGATGTGTAGTCTTAGCATTATGCGCCTCCAGGCTTCTAGCGTTGTGCTCATTAGATCTGGGGTATACCACAACGGAATGTTGCGGTTGTATGGGTTCTGGATGTGTAGTCTTAGCATTATGCGCCTCCGGGCTTCTAGCGTTGTGCTCATTAGATCTGGGGTATATCACAACGGAATGTTGCGGTTGTATGGGTTCTGGATGTGTAGTCTTAGCATTATGCGCCTCCAGGCTTCTAGCGTTGTGCTCATTAGATCTGGGGTATACCACATGGGAATGTTGCGGTTGTATGGGTTCTGGATGTGTAGTCTTAGCATTATGCGCCTCCAGGCTTCTAGCGTTGTGCTCATTAGATCTGGGGTATACCACAACGGAATGTTGCGGTTGTATGTGTTCTGGATGTGTAGTCTTAGCATTCTGCGCCTCCAGGCTTCTAGCGTTGTGCTCATTGGATCTGGGGTATACCACAACGGAATGTTGCGGTTGTATGGGTTCTGGATGTGTAGTCTTAGCATTATGCGCCTCCAGGCTTCTAGCGTTGTGCTCATTAGATCTGGGGTATACCACAACGGAATGTTGCGGTTGTATGGGTTCTGGATGTGTAGTCTTAGCATTATGCGCCTCCAGGCTTCTAGCGTTGTGCTCATTAGATCTGGGGTATACCACATGGGAATGTTGCGGTTGTATGGGTTCTGGATGTGTAGTCTTAGCATTATGCGCCTCCAGGCTTCTAGCGTTGTGCTCATTAGATCTGGGGTATACCACATGGGAATGTTGCGGTTGTATGGGTTCTGGATGTGTAGTCTTAGCATTATGCGCCTCCAGGCTTCTAGCGTTGTGCTCATTAGATCTGGGGTATACCACAACGGAATGTTGCGGTTGTATGGGTTCTGGATGTGTAGTCTTAGCATTATGCGCCTCCAGGCTTCTAGCGTTGTGCTCATTGGGTCAAACAGACCGGGGTCCACCTTTCAGGAGCAGATTATCATGAATTTTATGTCAGCCGGTGACGCAGAACGTTTTTCCTATCCCAACGCGAGTGTGGTGCATCCTTGTTATATCATAGGCTTGCGTAGTGGGCCTGGGCAGCCAGGTAATATAACTCAAAATCAGGGGCTGCAAGGCCCCCCGGTGGTGAGGTTCAGAGAGTGATTCCCATCTTTCCCTGGTGATTTTGCCACCCCACAAAAATCCTATCGCCAAGCTGCGAAGTGTATTGAAGAATTTCCGGCCAGGCCATATTGGGATTGTAGTGATAAAATATAACAGCTTGGCTGCTACGGTCATCTTCAGGACAGCGACACGGCCCATCATGGACATTGGCAGCGTTCCCCATAGCATCAGTTTATGTTCCAATGTTTTAATGTAGGTTGCATGGTTGAGTTCATTTAAGTCCTCACTTGTGCGAGCGATCTGCTCCCCCAGGTATTTCACTGTGTCCTCAGCCCATTTCATATCATATAGTTGGGCCAGTATGGTGGTTTTGCCAGTAAGAGGAAAAAGTTCTGATTTCGTATTGTTAATTTTGGATCCGGAATGCAGAGTAAATGGTTTGCCCTCCTTTAGGATGGGTGGTATATTGTCTTCTGGATGTTTTCGGTATATGAGTGTGTCGTCCCCATTTAGGGGTATAATCTGCGGGGGTCCTTGTATATGAATACCCCTGTGTCTGTGGTGTTGCCGAATCCTGCTAGCCAAGGGTTCGATTGTTAGTGCAAATAGAATTGGAGAGAATAGGCAGCCCTGCTTGGTGCCTCTAGTCAGTTTAATTGCTTTCGAGTGGTTTTGATTGGTACGGATCCTGGCCCCTGGGTCTGTATAGAGCAGTGTTAGGCGAAGTTTGCATGCAGTACCCCTTGGGACCACTACACATAACTATGACACAGGTCTAAGCAAAACCAACCTTTGGTAAAGTCTGTACTAAACACTTTTTGGTAGCGGAGCTGAGCAGCCAGGCTTATCTCAAGAGGGAATGTGAGCTGTAATGATGTTACATAGAGGTCTACAATCACAGGTGTTCAAATAAACTCTTACACTCAAGGTTTCTTTGTTAAATACTTCTTAATTTATTTAACTGTCAGTTATAAAACATTCATAAGAAGTAGACAATATAATCACAAACAAATATACTTCAGTACTGTACACTCTAAGTTTCCGAGGCATTCAGAATACTTTGAAGGAGGAGCAAAAAGGCATAGGTTATCAGAACATAGAAAGAATACAGTTATTTCTTAGGCAGTGCAGATATTTATAGTTCACCAGAAGAGTCAATTCCATTCAGTAGGCTAGGCCAAAGTCAATGGGCTAAAGTCTTGGATTGGATAAAGCAGTTCTGGTAGATAAACAGAATAGTCTCTGCAAAAGTTCTTAGGAATAGTTTGTAGCAAGAAGAATCATATGTTGGGTCACAAGCTGATTAGACCTGTGAGTTGGGAAAGTTTCAAGCACTTTCACCACGAGAGGTAAGTACCCTCAGTCTGGTTTTACAGTACCTTTACAAATGAAGAAAACGATGCAGCTGGTGACCTCTGTTCCTGGCAGTTCCTGCAGATCTCGCTGTTCCGCAGTCGTGGGGACAAGAGGGAGGACGTCTGGGGACTCCTGCACTGCACTGGGACTGGTCCAAGAGCTTGCAACTGGCAAATCTTCAATTACGGTAGCTGTAGTCAAGCACACAAGCTGGTGTCCCTCTCCCTGTTTATTTGTTTTCCTGCTGCACTCTGAGGAAAATACAACCAGCTCTGTGAATGGAATCCTGGTGGGTTAATGTCACGTTCATTGGTCCCACCAACGCAAGGGAGAAGTCGCCCTTGCAGGGTTTCTCTGTCGAGATGAACTTAGCGATTTGGACATGCAGCAGGGCTTCACGGGGCAAACCAACAGTCCAAGAGTTGCAGCAGCCGTCCTCTTAAAGCTCGTCTTCGGGTCTTTCGTTCCTTTGGTCTACTCTGCCTTCCAAGCCAAGAGACTCACCTTTTATTCAGTTCTCTCCCATTCATTCCAGCCTAGCTGTCACTCACCCAGCCCGGTGGCTGTCCTTGTCGGACCGTCAGCCAGCCAATCACCACAGATTGCATTTGGGTCTCCTAGCAGAATAAGCACAGGGAGTTTCAGGCACCTCCCTCTCTTCCTGCCCACTCGAGACACTCGGGCGCCAGAGGCAGTCTTCAGTCCTGAAACTCGCCAAAGACGAATGAACAAAGGAACCAAACCTGGTTAGGCGGGCAGAGCACAACTCTAGAAGGATCTTTCTACAAAGAAACAGCAAAAAAAGAAGCCCGGGACCTGTTTTTACAGAGGGGGCTCAGATGCCATCTTGCATGGCTCCTGCGATTTAACGCTACCGGTGTTCGCGGTCGGTAAAAATCATGGTAGTTCTCTGTAAAACCATTTCTAGGCGAAAGGGTAGCATTTGACTGCTACATGACTATCTAGACACAGGGGATACTAATACCCCCTCCAGTACTCTATTGTAAGAGAGGGTGTGCTGGGTCTAGGAATTTAAAAAGACTAGTAAAGTCAATTTCACTTTACTTACTCTGGGAAACAGTAATTCATCCCAGAGAAGGTATTAAACCTTGGGAAAGCCTGAAAAGGTTTCCCTGTGCCACTGCACTGAGGGTGCTGTGTGACGTGACACACATGAGAAGATGATGCCTATGGAGTTATCTAAAACTCCATAACCAAAGAAATACACACAGAAAAGAAACAGAATTAAAAAGTTCAAAGTCCCAAAGTTTAGCAAAAGAGCTGGAGGGCTCTAAGGTGGGAGGAATTGGCACATTTATGAGAATTCTCCCTAACAAGCAGTTTCATACATTTACCAACTTCTTCCTCCAGTCCCATTCGTCTCAAGACACCAAACAGAAAGTTCCAAGAGATAGAATCAAATGCTTTTTCCGCATCCAATATCATCGCCTAAGGTTCCGAGCAGTGGATCTCCCTGATATAAAACCCGACTTATCCGGATGTACCATGACTGGCATTTGCAGTAATAATCTGTTACCCAGTGCTTTGGCAAATATCTTCGCGTCAGAGTTGATCAAGGATAGCGGGCGGTATGACGCCACCTTTTTGGTGGGCTTCCCGGGTTTGGCCAGTACTGTTATTACTGTTTCTGTTAAGGAGGGGGGCAGTCTGCACAGTTTCACACGCTTCATCCCATACCTTAAGTAGTTTGGGGGCTAGAATGTCTTTGTATGTTTTGTAGCGCTCACTGCCTATCCCATCGGGGTAGGGGGCCTTGCCTCTAGCCAGTGAAGTAATGGCCTCAGTAATCTCATCTATAGTTATTGGGCTGTGCAGCTTAGCTCGGGACGTACCATCCAGAATAGGGAGTCTGGTTTGTGCCAAGTAGTCGTTCACCTCTTCAATCGTGACTCGTTATTGGTGTATAGTACTCGGTAGTACTCGTGGAAGAGTTTGTTTATTTCCTCATGTCGGATGGTTGTATGGCCGTCCGGTTTTGTGAGACCACTAATGTGCTGTGCGTCGTTCCCCTTCGATCAGGCCAGCCAGCAACCTTCCAGGGCAGTCTGCTTCGCTGCATCGCCTTGCCTGGACTTTCTTATAATTGAATCGAGTTTCCCACTCTGCTAGCTCACAATATTTCTGCCTATTGCCCTTTATGATACCTAGCAATGCCTTATCTTGTGTGTTGCTGTATTCGTTTTCAGGTTTCATCAAATCCACTTCTATTTCCTGTAAGGCTGCTCTTATAGACTTTAGGGTTCCTGTTGTTGTAGCGATCATTGTGCCACGTAGCCACACCTTGAACGTTTCCCAGACTGTGCTGAACTTGGGTACTGAGTTCTCGTTTTCAGAGAAGAATGTGTCTACATCTAGCCTTAAAGTTTCTACGAAGGAGCTATCCAGTAGTGCGGATGAGGCCATTCTCCATACGGGTCTGGGTGGGTTCGTTTTATCTTGGGCTATTTCCAGGACTATCGGTGAGTGGTCTGACCATGTACATGGTAAGATTGTAGTTTGGCATTTACCCATGATATGATATGATATGATATGGTATTTGTAACGCGCCTATACACAAGTGTTTCAAGGCGCATGGTCTGTGACTCCGAGACCGACCAGAAAACTATTCGGGAGTGGGCGTCATGCATAGAGGAATAGTATGTGTATTCCTTCAGTGACGGGTGTGCTGCCCTCCAGATATCCACTAAGTTGTATTGTTTCATTATCTGAATAATTGTGCTCGCAGCTTTGGTCCTGTCCCTTTGTCTCACACATGATCGGTCTATGGCTGGATCTAATATTGTATTGAAATCTCCACCCCAGATGATAGGGATGTCTGGGGTTTGACCGATTAATGTTGCCAATTTGATGTAAAAAGTCGGGTAATCTCAGTTGGGTCCATAGGGGCTCACTAATGTGATCGGTTTGTTGTTGATTGTGCCTGACACTATCACATATTTTCCTTCTGAATCCACGTTGGTCGTACCCATCCTGAAGTCAATGTTCTTATGTATAAGTGTTATCACGCCCCTTGCTTGAGATTAATAATTAGTGTAGTAGTAGTAGTGTATAATGAGTGTAGTATCTTTTCTTCCCCCATTTGTATGCCGTTTGCTTGTGTGTGGGTTCTAGGGCGTGTGTTTCCTGAAGCATGACGATGCTGGGGGCGTGACGATCAAGGTAGGCCCAAATCTTTCTCGCTTTAATGGGATTGTTCAGACCTCTAATGTAATGTGTAAATCAATTTCAGCTGATGAGCCATGTTGTGCTACTAGATGTTTGCTTTCCAGTCTCCATTGTCACTGCAGCTCGACGGAGTCTATGTATGTTGTTTACTATATTGCTGTTGCCACAAGTTTTCTGAACTTTCCTTCCTCTGACTGCCATGCTAGCTGCAGTCAAGTCAACTTGAACATAAAACATTCCCGTTCCCAATTGTAGTCCTTGTTCCCTCCCCCTCCCATACCATCCACTGCAACTTGATGATGTAACCCCTGTGAACTGTTGGGCGCACCCTTGGGGGTCATGATGTCAGTGCCACTTTCCATGTAGCTCGTCATTCCTCAAATGATACATTTTTCGCTCGTCACCCGTTGTGCGGGGTGTTGGACCCATCCAAACCAAGTGTGACAGTGTTCATTTCTTTCAATCATTTTCTTCCAACTGTTGCTCATCTATATTGCGCGTTAGTTCAGCTTTTGGGTGTGGGTGCTGAGGCGGTCGGGGGGCGGGTAAGTGTTACTATACATAGGATGTCGCTTGTATTGGGTCTACAAAGAAATGTGCCTTTCCATTGTGTTGTATTCGGAGCTTTGCTGGGAACATGAGTGAGTAAGGAATTTGTCTAGCCCGGAGAAGGCGCTTCACAGTGTCATAAGATCTCCTTTGTATTTGCACGCTGTCTGCAAAGTCTGGATAGATGTGTATCCTGTTGGAGTCATATTGCAATGTGCCTTTCTCGCTTGCCAGTCGAAGCACCATGTCTGTGTCTTGGGGGTTTAACAGTCTGGCAAAGATTGTTCTCGGTGTAGCGCCAGGGCGTGGGGGAGGAGCGACAGACTTGTGCCCCCTCTCAAACAGAAATTGTGGCAAAAACCTTGCAGAGTCAAAGAGAGTTTTGAGAAGAGTTTCCATGAAGGGTTCCATAGGGCCCTTCGTTGCTGCCTCCGGGACCCCGACCACCCTGATATTATTTCGCCGGGACCTTAATTCTAAATCCTCACATTCATTAATCACCTTCCTCAGTTCCGTCTGCATTGTGTTTATAGTGCGGTCTTGGCGTGTTATACTGTCTTCGTTTGTGCTAATGCGCCCTTCTGCTTCTGTAATGCGACTACTTTCCTTTTCTACTCTTGTTTTCAACGATCCAATTGTGCCCACAGTATCATCTAGTTTCATGTGAATTGCAAGAAACCCATTTTGCATAGTTTGTAACAAGTAGTCATCCTTGGAGTTCCCCTCCGGTGGTTGCAGTTGTGAGTTGCTGGGGGATGGGGAGGCCTCAGCTATTCCTGGTCTCTGGCCTGTAAAGGAGTCCATGGGGCCTTTCTTTTTCTGGGCACCCTTGGTCATGATGATGGTCAAGGGGCACGCTGTACTGCAGCTGTGATGTGTGGCGTGCGTCGCAATGTGGGCGTTGCAGGGTATTTGGCCTCTTGTTTAGAGGCTATCTGCAGGATAGTTGTTGCGGTGTCGTTTGCTGCGGCAGATGATTCAAGCAGCCCTTCTGTTCTCAGTGCAGGGGTCACCGTGCAGGCCCAGTGTGCTGTTCACAAGGAATTACCCTTTGGAATATAGGATCGCAGTTTTGACACATCTGCTGTGGGGCACTTTATCCACAGAAGTGCAGCCGCGGGCGAGAGATGGCAATTGTAGCCCTTCTGAAGCAGCACTACTCCAATGTTTAAGGCACCAGTGCAGCATATGATGATCCAGGAGTATGATAGCTGAGGGGTCTAATGATATATTGTCCGTGGCCCCAAATTCTATATTGTGCTGCCAAACTGGTTGCTCCTACCTTGCAGCTGCAATCAAGAGGCTCCGGTCTGCGCCCGGGTCTCGGGTGGTCCCAAGCCCAGCTTCCGGATTCGTCGTGTCTGGATCAATGGGCCCAGCAGCCGCGAGGACCAACAGAGGCGAATGCCCGCGTGCGGCGGTGATAGTGCCCACCCTCGACACGGTGCTTCACTTCGTTCCGTCATGCCTCCACAGGCTTGCCCGCCTCCGCTATGCCCCGGTTCTGGTGTGGGCTGTTGAGTACGTCCCTCAGTCCTCTAGTCCCCTATGTGGGGAGATGGCAGTCCCCCGGTCTGTGGTGGGATCGGGGGTGCACCAACAGTCCGGTTCTGCTACGTACGCCGACTCCGCGTCTCAGAGGAGTTCAGGTGTAGCATGCCCAGCCGCCACAGCCTGGTGCCGGCTCCAGCTGCGGATTGTATCTTCGCCCAGTTTATCAGCAAGAACAGGGTGAGGAGGATGAGTCTCGTCTTCAGCACAGCAGCGAATGCTAAGCAGTACCGCGGGGCCCTCCCGGCTGCTGTAGCTAGTTTCTGGCAGCCGGAGCGGGACAAGGCACCTCCCGCCGCCAGTGCACCGCTCGTCGGCGCCAAAATCGCTCGCCTTCACAGTTCAGATATCTCGGGCTGCAGCAGTGGGTTTTCTTCAGTGTTTGGTCCAAGTATGCATGACTATCTAATCTGTCCAGGTTTATGTTCAGTTGGGTTACAGGTGGCGCAACTGCAGATATTTTTGCAATATTTTCTCTCGAGGATTGGAGCTATCAGGTTAAGCGGCCATCTTGCGGCTGCAACACCCGCAACCCCCATCTGGTTGGGTAGTTTTGGTCTTGTACTGTTGTGACAGCTAGTATGGTGTCTCCATGGACACTGGAAGTGAGCAGCTGTTTCTCAGTAACTGCATCACTGACAGCGGACTGAGCCAAAAGCTGTGGGACTAGGCACAGAATAGGGAAGCAGAACCTGACTGTGTAAGTGAGTCAAGATTATTTGGAAAAGAAATACATGAACAAGCAGTAAATGCAATGACATTAAAGAAATGACTAAAACAACATATTAACCGTCATACAAAACCACTGTAAGAAGAGCAGAAAGGCCCAAATAGCAGTACTGGTACTTCATGAAAATCCTCTTTCTAATAATTTCTTCCAGAGCATCCTTAATAAAAATTAGCTGCGTCAGTTCAAAATGTCACATCATTACTGTGCATAAAAAGAGCCTTAGAATCCGCGTATGACCGAATGTTATTCTTAAGGAATTGCGGCCTGAACCCCTGTTTTCTTAACTTGGTCAGTCAGGAAGTTACAGATCATTACAAAATGCGTCAAATCTTCAGGGCGGCCCATACCGCATGGTTATTCCTTCCCCAGACCCAGCCATGATGCCCTTGCTCTAAGCGATGGCACGTTTAACCTCGCCATTAACACATGTCTGCGGCACTCGGCAGATTCAATCTGACTACAGGCTGTGCCGGCCTGGCTCGTTTAATGATGGGAGAATAGTGTTGCAGAGAGGCTAATTTTATGATTCTATCCTGTAATGCACCAAATTCTAAATCTGCTAAGAATAGCCTTGTGGAGGTTATTTGAACAAAGGTAAGAGTAGCACTCGTAATGTAACAACTATACTTTATCCTCACCGCTGTACACCAGTGCTGGGCAGAATTGCACGCAGTACCCTCTAGGAACACCACACAGAATTAGGACTACAGGTGTAAGCAAACACCAACCTTTAGTATAAGTCTGTACCACACACTTTTGGTCGCGAGCTGAGCAGCCAGGCTTATCTCAAGAGGGAATGTGAGCAGTAGAAGAGGTTACACAGAGGTATCACAATCAGTGTTTCAAGTAGACACTTACACTCAAGGTTTCTTGGTAAAAAAAACTTAAACATTTATTTACACAGTTATTTAGAAAACCTTCACTAGTAGAAATCACCTCAATATTAAACACCAATATACTACAGTATCAAACTCTAAATTATAAAGACAGTTTGAGCTCCCCTGAAAAAGGAGCCAAATGGCACTTCAGTATTTTTAAATAGGAATACAATGCATAGGTTTGTACAAAGGGTTAGAAAACACTTCTTTTAGATAATGCAAAGGTTCAATGTACCAGGAGGGTGTTATGTAGTGACTGACATCATTGTCAGTGGAATGTAAACATATAGAATGCACGCGCGTAGCATGATTCCAATGGTGTATTTGTTTGAATATTGAATCAGTATTCTCCCGGTGGTGTTGTGCTCCGGGGGCCCTTCATTAAAGCTTACTTATAAAGCTTATTAGAGTGCAGCGACTTATTATAATTGGCGACGAGAGTAATTTGGATTTAGCAGAGGCCCCCGGAGCTCCCTCGACGTCTGCAGAGTGAAGGAGGCATATGCCACAAGCCTCACAGCGGTCCCGTGAGTGCAGAAAGAATTGGGCTACCTGCTCGTGCTCCTACGCTCAGCACTAGAAAAAGAGACTTTATTGTTGGCGTTTTAACTCGAAACGAGGTAGGAGGACAAAACAATTTTAACGAATACGCTTACCGCAGTGAAGGCATTTTATGAACTGCAGGCAATGGCGGTTGCTGTACGTTCGAGGAAGGACCTTAGGATGTAACGCTATGTGCGGCCATTTTGTGAAATTGCATCCAAGTTACCATAGTAACCATACTACGATGGTCGTATGTGCTACGATGTATGAACAGTATCAAATACGAAATCTAAGATGAACTGCAAGTAACAGACAGTAAAGTATACAACCACAAATATAAACCATAAGCCAACGCCACATGAAAATGTTTTTTTGTGGATTGATACATAGCAGAAGAAACAACTTCAAAGGGGAACATATATATAAAGCACAATACTGGAACACTACCCAAGGAAGCCACGTAATGCAACTCAAGTAGAATGTGATCACAGACCACAAGCTTGCAAGTAAAAACTCCACTTTCACCGAAGATTAAGGGAAGAGAAACATAAAAAGAAGAAAGCATTTTTAAAAGAAATGTATATTGCATCATGCAGCATGTCACACCTCCAAGGCAATTCCTTCCATGTCCTGGGAATCCCACGTGCCCTTGGGAACAATGGATTGATGGTTTCCAGGTGTATTTGAGGGCTATTGGTGGGAACAAATTTAATGATGATCTTAAAGAGGCCACACTGTTAAACTGGAGCAGAAGCTCTAAGGATTTTCAGGGCGCTCCCTGAATTGGATGATGCAGAAGGTTGTTCTGGTGATGGCAATCGCAAGTTTGAGAGTGCACTGGGGAAACTTGCAAAACATTTTGGTAACAAGACCAATGTTGTACTGGAAAGGTACAAGTTTTTCTCTAGGAAACAACTAAAGGGTGAATCAGGTGATGCCTATATAGTGTCTCTTATTAAGAGATCAACTTGTGTTGAATATAGCCGATTTACGCATACAGCAGAGACTCTGGCAAACAAAAAACCCATCATTGGAGCAGGCTATGGAGATAGCAAGAGGCATGGAACTAGGTGATCGCTGCATGAGAGAAAGGTTTGACCGGATTGAGGATAAAGAAATCAAAATGATTCAAGACAATCCTAAAGAGGATTTAGAAGTCTTTGATGGCGATGCTGAGAAGGATGTCAACTAACAGTTCAAGAGCCAGCTCTAGAAGAGGCAGAGTTACAGGATACGGAAATCAAAATCAAGGACGCTGCCAAAAATGTGGCTGGTACAAGCATAATGACAGTGACAAAGAATGCCCTGCAGCAGCCGTGGAGTGTTACAGATGTGGTCACATAGGACATTTTGCAAAAGTCTGTAGGAATGTACGTGGCAGAATAGGCAAATTTGGCAGACAACCTTTCAACAGGATGCCTGGAGGTACTGTAAGAACCATTGAGGAAAATCAAGGACAAGCTGATATATTGACTGTCAACCAAAGGAATGCACAAGTGCAAATACTTACAGTCTCATCATTGCAGCAATCTAAGGGACCATGGGTAAACATGCACATAAATGGCATATCCTTGCCCATCATGGTGGACACTGGGTCCCCGTACACCATGGTAGATGTCAAGACCTTCATTGGGGAATCGTCGGGCAAAATGCAAGAAATACAGTGAATTGGAGTGAGGGCAACAGGATACGGGAAAACCCCCATAGATATCATTGGATGCACATGGGTCAAGCTTAAATTACGTGATAGAGAGACATACTGTAAACTTTACATAGCAAGAAATGGCTCATCTGCAGTAGGTTGGGAGGAACAAGCTGTTCTCCGAGTCAGAATTCACCCAGTAGAAGAAATTCCTATACTGAGTGTGTTCAAGGACACCAGTGATATTAAAGCTGCGCTAGCGAAACAATTCCCCAGAGTGTTTAGTGAAAAGATTGGACTTTTAGAGGGTTTTCAGCATAGGATTGTTCTAAATAATTGTGCCATACCCATAGCACACAGAGTTTGAGGAGTTCCAATTGGTAGGAAAGAAGCATTGAGAAAAGAACTTACGTGCCTGTGCGAACAAAACATCATAGAGCCCATAGAAAGCTCAGAGTGGCTTGCCCCAATAATATTGGTGAAAAAACATGGGTAACTCTGTAAGGATGTGTGTAGATTTAAGGGACTTGAATAAGAACATTTGGGTTGACAGGCATCCCCTTCCGAACATAAGTGAATTGTTAACAACTATGAAGCCGGCAAAGTTTTTCAGTACACTGGATCTATCCTCGGCTTACCATCAAATTGCCTTGGAAGAGAGTCTGAAAAGTCTTACATCATTTGTCACTCCCTTGGGTGCATTTATGTTCAAAAGAATGCTGTTTGGACTTGCATCAGCCGCTGCGGTGTTTCAAAGGTTGATGTCACATTGTTTGGGGGCCTAGAAGGCGTATACTGCTTCCAAGACGACATTCTGATTTCCCACGTCACAGAAGAAGAGAACGATGCAAAACTGATGGGGGTCTTGCAGGTGTTTCAAAAAAGTGGCCTTACTCTGAAATTGGAAAAATGCAAAATCAAATGTGACAGAGTGTCATGTCTTGGTCACTCAATAGATGCTAAGGCATTAGTCCTAAGAAAGAGTTAACGGACACCATATTGAGTATTGCTGAGCCGGAGAATATGGATCAATGAATGAGTTTCCTTGGTATGACGGAATATTATTCCAAGTTTATAAAACCAAGAATATGAGAGGTCTCATGAAAAAAACAGTTAGATACGTATGGTCTGATGAGTGTAGAGATGAATTTGAAAAAATAAAATCTGCCATCAACCAAGCGCCAGCATTGGGAATGTTTGACTGCAAAGCTAAAACAATCATTTCAGTGGATGCCAGTAAAGCTGTTTTGGGAGGAGTGCTAGAACAGCTAAAAAATAAAAACTTGGCAACAATTGCTTTCGCATCAAGAGTATTGAAAGGAGCAGAATTAAATTACTCCACAATAGAAAGGGAAGCTTTAGGAGTGAAGTGGATCCGAGATCATTTTAGAAACCTGATTTGGGGTATACCCGTTCTGCTTAAAACAGACCACAAACCGCTGGTGCATGTTCTCCAGTCTAAAACACCTCATCTCATATCACCGAGGATCAGACGGTGGATACTTGACATTATGCAATATAATCTTCATGTGTGCTATACACCAGGGGTGCAAAACCAGGTGGCTGATTGTTTTTACAGGTTATCAACCAACCAGGGCACCGAGATTGAATCCATGGATGGAGACAATATTGCCACCGTAATCCTACCCATTGCAAAAGATGAATGGAAAAGTATGACTGATACTGACCCAGAACAGCAAGAAATTAGAAAAGCCATAGCTAGTGACTGGAAGCAATGTGGACAAGACCTTGCAGACTTTGTGCAAATCAAGGGAGAAATATCCATGGATCTGGAACACATTTGCAGAGGTGATCGTGTAATTCCACCTGTACAAGTTAGAAGGAAATTACTCAACCTGGCACATGAGGGACCCCTAGGAAGGAGTTTAATGAAGAATAGAATAAGAAGTAACTATTGGTGGCCAAACATGTGGAGGGAGGCAGAGGAAATTGTCAAGAATTGCACCGCCTGTGCCGCAAGTGACAAATCCAAAGTTTTAAGAAAATCACCATTGCAACCAGTAGAGCCTCCAAAGAATGTGTGGTCCAAGTTGGCGATAGATGTCATGGGACCGTTTGAGAATCTCGAAACGGTTAGAATATACATTATAGTACTTGTGGACTACACCTCTAAGTGGGCAGAGTGGGGTGTGTCGGAAGCAAACATCACCACTGAGAAAACCACAAATTTCTTAACAGAAGTTTTCACTAGAGAAGGAGACCCCAAGGAGTTGGTGTCAGACAATGGGTCTCCATTCACATCGTTAGAATTCCAAGTATTCCTTAGAGATAAAGCAATTGAACATATAACAACCTCGCTGTACCATCCGATTGCAAACGGGCTCGTAGAGAGAATGAATAAATTTGTAAAGGGTGTGATCCAATTAGCCATTGCCAATGCCCTCCCATGGAGAGAGACACTTAAAGAAGTCCTCTGTGCATATAGATCAACTACGCACTCCACCACCAATGTTGAACCTTTCACTATGATGTGTGGCAGAGTTGCATCCAATAGACTGAGACCTGCATGGGTTTTCATGTAAACAGGGGAAGCAAAATTGGATATGGATTAGATATTAAGAAATGTAAAGGAAAAACAGCTGAAATAGAAGGATTATTACGACTCCAAGAATGGAGTGAAAGAAATGATGGTCAAAGAAGGAGAGTGGGTGTGCATTAGAGAACCCAAGAAAACACTCAAGGGTGAATCCAGGTTCAGATTGCCGCAGAGGGTCAGTTCAATTCAATAGGCCAGGCCAAAGTCAATAGTCTAGTGTTCTTGGATAGGACAGCACAGTTCTGGTACAGATGGAGAAGTCTTTGTAAAGGTTTTTAGAAGTAGTTCAGATGATAAAGAAAGATATGCTGGGTCACAAGCTGATTAGGCCTGCGAGTTGGAAAGGTTCACGAACTTCCACAGCGAGAGTTAGGATCTCTCAACCGGATGGCACAGTACCTTTAAGTGGAGCAAAAAGATGCCGCTGAAGACGTTGGTTCCCGGCAGGTCCTGTAGGTCTCGCTGTTCCTGAGCCTCAGTCGTGGGGACAAGAGGGAGGACATCGGGGGACTCCTGCACTGCAGGGGATCGTCATCAGAGCAAACAAAATGGTGTCACTTCAGCTCAAGTAGCTGTGTCTTCCAAACACAAACTGATGTCCTTCTCCCTGGTTAACCTTCACCATCTCCGAGAATGGTATCCAGGCGTTTGCTGAGTTGATTGGTCCCACCAACTAAAAGGAAGAAGCCGTCCTTGAAGGAGCTTCTCTGTTGATTGGAGATCTGGCAATTCGGGGTTGCAGCAGGGCTTCACTGGGCAAACCAACGGTCCAGTGGTTGCAGCAGGCGTCCTCTTCCAGCTCGTCTTTGGTTTTTTCGTTCCAGTGGTTTACTCTGCCTTCCCGTCCTAGAGACGTGCCTTTTAAACAGTTTTCTCCCATTCATTCCAGCCTAGCTGTCACTCACCCAGCAGGGTGGCTGTCCTTGCCAAACAGTCAGCCAGCCAATCACGCCAGAGTGAATTTGGGTCTCCTAGGAGACCAAGCACAGGGAGTTTCTCGAGTTTTTCAGGACACTCAGACGACATGGGTGGATATCAGTCCTGAAGCCCGCCAAAGGCTCACGAACAAAGGGACCAACCCTGGAATGACACACAGAGTTAAACACCAGAAGGACCTTTCCACAAAGAAATGGTGAAAAAAGACGACCAGAGTCTGTTTTTACAGAGGGTCTTGGGCGCCATATTGAAAAACATGGCGGCCCTGATTTTTTGCTACCGGTGTTCGCGGTCGGGAAAAATCATGGTAGTTCGTTATAAAACCACTGCCACCAGCCATTTCAATAGGAAAGGGTAGCTTTTGACAGCTACAAGAGTGTTTAGACACGGGGGATACTAAGTAACCCCTCCAGCACTCGATAGGAAGGTAGTGTGTGGTGGGTCTATGAATTTAAAAAGACTAGTAAAGTCAATTTAACTTTACATTCTCTGGGGAACAGTAGTTCATCCCAGAGAAGGTATTTAAACCTTGGGGGGTCCAAAGGTCACCCCTGTGCCACTGCACTAAAGGTGCTGTGTGGCACAACAATAAAAAGATGATGCCTATGGAGTTATCTAAAACTCCATAATCAAAGAACACAAGACTAAAACACATATCAAAATACATGAGAGAGTGTGAAAAAAGGCTCACATTCTCTCCAGGGAAAAAACAAGTCCTCAAAATCCAGCAAGGTTGCTGGGGGTCTCTAAGGTGAAGGGAATAAGGACATTTCTGATAATTCGCCCTAACAGTATCTCGTCCAAAAAACTCATGAGAGCTATCCTATCAGAGAGAAACCTATCAGTTGAACAAATTCTGGAGATAGAACGAAAGAGAGAAAGGACAGACTATCAGGTAGCGGCTATGGAGGCGGCCATGAGTCACTTGCCATTTGACACAGACAAGCCAACCACAAACACTGCCGCAATCGAAATGAAGGGACACGCCAGGGGAAGAGCCCTCACTTTACCAAGCGCCCTCTGTGGACACAGCTTGTGTCTATCTTCAAGGGATCAGCCCCTCCTCCGCTGGTGAGGCTTGAACGCTGGATGCTCCAGCTACAACCGTTCGATATTGAGGTACTCGACCGGGCCGGCGGGGACTACCCTGCTGACTACTTGTCCTAGCACCCACGGCCAGCAATGCCGGCAGAACAAGAACTGTGACAGGAGATGGATGAGCATGTCTGCCACGTGGCCGCGTGCACCCGGCCCAAACAAATGAAACAAGAATAAATTAGCAGCGAAACGGCGCAAGACTCGTGAAAGAATCCATCTTGTCGGGCGACTGGAGAAACTTTCTGGTAGCAACAATGCACTGCACCACGACAGCTCAAGAACTGTTAGGCCTCTTTGGGGAACGCCATGAAGTCTCTGTCTCGCCAGACGGAATCATACTGAAGAGTCATTGTATCGTCCTGCCAACCACAATAGACTAAGGTGCACTATCGCCAGCTCACAAGGGCAATCAGGAAATCATTAAAACACAGGCATTTCTCAAATCAAGAGTGTGGCTGCCGAACATGCAACAGAAAGTGGTGGCGCTAGTAGGATTCTGCGCAGTGTCCCAAGCGGTCCAACGACAAGGGCCCCTGGAGCCAATTGTGAGTCCCCCGAGCAGCCAGTGGAGGTGGGATGTGATCAGCATAGACTTCTGCTCGGTGGCAAACGAAGCGTACCTGCTGGTGGCAGTGGACGAGTTCAACAGGTCTCCCGAGCTTGAGCCAGTAAAGTCCACGGATGCCACGTCGGTCACAACTGCACTCGAGAAGATGTTCGCCATACAGAGCTTACCAAACAGAGCTATCGCAAAAATTGTCCTCTGTTTAAAGGAAGGGGACTACAGAGGTTCTTGGGCAATCTGAACATACACCACCACAGAATTACCCCACACTTGCCCCAGGCCAACGGGGACACTGAGCGTTTCATAGCCTAATTGAACAAAGTAATACGAATCACAAAAGAGCAGCGAGTCTTGTGGCTGCCCGAGGTGTATAGATTAGTTGCCGGCCCTGTTAAGGCCCTGTCACAGTCACATCACACCCTTGTGCTGTGCTTCCACCCCCATTGGGATGTCCCTCCTCCCCATTACACTTTCCCTCCTCCCCCTTGTGCTGTCCATCCTCCCTCCCTTGCACTGTCCCTTCTCAACCCCTTTGCCTTTCCCTCCTCCACTTGTGCTGTCCTTCCCTCTTGCGCTGTCCCTCCACCCCCTTGTGCTATCGATCCTCTCCCTCATGGGCTGTCACTCTTCCCCCCTTAGGCTGTTATTCATGCACCCTTGTGCTGCTGCTCCTCCCCCCCTTGTGCTGTCGCTCCTCCCCCTCTTGTGCTGTTGCTCCTCCCCCTTGCGGTGTTGTTCATCCACCCTTGTGCTGCCACTCCTCCCCTTTGCGCTGTTGCTCCTCCCCACTTCTGCTGTTGCTCCTCTCCCCTTGCACTGTCGCACCCCCTTTGCGCTGTTGCTGTTTCCCCCATGCACTGTTGCTCCTCCCTTGTGCTATTGTGTCTCCCCACTGTGCTTTACCTCCTACATACAAGCCAACCCTCCCGATTTAGGTGGGAGACTCTAACTTTTCAGTGAAAATGTTTTGCTATTTTTCAAATGCCTCTGCCTAAAATAATTCCAGCACCAATGCATTCTTACGGTGAAACTTGCATTTCCCGATTCCTTTCACAAAATCTCCCTCTCAGGTGTGGGCATGTATGCTCCTCCCCTTGTGCTTTCTCTTCTCCCACTTGTGCTGACCCTACTCCTGTTGCACTGTCCCTCCCCCTTGCGCTGTCCCTCCTTCTCACCTTACGCTGTCGCTCCTCCTCTTGTGATGTTTCTCCTCCCCCTTGCGCTGTCGCTCCTCCCACCTCTACCACTGTTGCTCTGCCCACCATTGTGCTGTCAATCATCCCCATAGGTCTGTCACTCCTTCTCCCCATTTGCACTGCATAGCTCTCAACTGACACACTTTTGGTGGGTGTCACCCGCCTTGTAAGCTGACTCACCCGCCAAGCCTCCTGCATAGCCATTTGTTTCAATGGGCTCTCACCCGCCAAAAACAAAATCAGTTGTTTTCACCCGCCTTTGCAACACAAATGGTTGAGAGCTATGCCACTGTCATTCCTTATCCAAGTTTCTCTACCAGTGGGAGATTTTGTTCCAGAAAGCGGGGGAAAGGAATGTTCCCATAGGATTGCATTGGGGCTTTAATTCTTTTAGGCAGGAGCGAGTGCTGGAGTTTGTCTACCCCTTTGCTGGAGACTTGGCATGTCTGTTCTTTCTATCCCTGCCGCCCCCTTCCCCCCACTGCCCTTCATTCCTCCTATGCTGTCATTTGTTGCTCCCTGTGTTGTCATTCCTCATTCCACCCCTCCATGCTAAATATAAAATGCAAAAAAACTACAAACGCCCAAACTATCGCTTGTTGTATTAGTGAGTGGTGGCCAGGCTATGTAAACAGCTAAGATACTGCTCATTGTCGAGGTGGTTTTGGTACCGGGTGCAGTGAGGAACGTCTTTTTTCTCTACCTAACATGGCGGCCGCTTAGACATTCCGGCCTCAGTGCGATGCGCGCGGTCTAGTGGTTCTATGCTCTCAATAGAAGTCAACGCAGAAGCCCCACTTGCTAGTGTAGCTGTGTCATCGAACTGGGTGACGTCTTTTTTCTCTACCTAACATGGCGGCCGCTTAGACATTCCGGCCTCAGTGCGATGCGCGCGGTCTAGTGGGTGTATGCTCTCAATAGAAGTCAACGCAGAAGCTCCACTTGCTAATGTAGCTGTGCCGCACGCAGTGGCAGCAGCACCTGCGTGACGTCACTGCGGCCGCCTACTTGGAGGGAACCTCCTCTGGTCTTCTTTGCCGGGCGTGGTGGCGCGCGCCTGTAATCCCAGCGCTAGGTGGGAGGCTGAGGCAGTGGATGGGGGTTCGCGGCTGCTGTGCGCTGTCGCAAGGTGATCTGCACGGCTTAATCTGAATGGACCCGTGGTTCGGTGGGGGGGACCCGGGGACCCGGGGGTGATCGGCCAGTGAAGTGGGATCGAGTACAGTGGCGCAGTCAGCTGGGCCAAACCAGACACTGCCTTTTTTATGATTTTATATTTATAAAATAAAATTATCTTTCTTTTTTTAATATCAGTTCCAGCTGCTGTTTAAGCGTGTGTTCTCTTTAATTATTGTGCAATGAAAACCAGTTTCAACGCCGAGGGGAAATAACGCCAGCACCTTGTTCTTTCTAACTTTTATTTATTGTACCATTTTCTGCGAAACGAGGATTCGAGTCCGTTTTCTGCCGTGTTTGAGTTTCATTCATGATTTTTGTGATATTAAATAGAATACACACGTTCCCCTTCTCTTCTGTGTCTATCACTATCTTCCTATCCCGGAAGTGATGAAATATGTGCAAAGTAACTACCGCCAAACGAAATACAGGCACTAGAAAGGTGGAGAAACCCAGTGGGGAAACTTTGCTGGAAACATTGGGGGGGACATGACCTCTGAAGAAAAGGTGCCCCATTCAAATGAATGGGGACAAAATAATGTGCCATCATTGTTGGGGGGGACAAACACCCCCGTCACCCCCTAAAATTACGCCCATGTATTTACCACATGTGTTTCTCAGCTGAGTGCGCACTGAAATGCCTCCATTACCGCCACATCCCTCTTCCTTGTCCTAGTACTTACCATAGCTCTCAACCATTTCTGTCGCAAAGGCGGGTGAAATCACCCCATTTTGTTTTTGGCGGGTGAGATGCCCATTGAAATGAATGGGCGTGCAGGAGGGTTGGCGGGTGAGTTAGCCCTTTACAAGGCGGGTGACACCCGCCAAAAGCGGGTGAGTTGAGAGCTATGACTTACCCATGACCCGCCTCCATAGCTCCCAACCTTTTTTGTCACCTAGGCGGGTGAAAACACCCGATTTTCTTTTTGGCGGGTGAGAGGCCCATTGAAGTGAATGGGCGTATGAGGGACTTGGCGGGTGATTCGTCTGCTTTGAAGGCGGGTGACACCCGCCAAAAGCGGGTGAGTTGAGAGCTATGCGCCTCTACAACAGGAAGCATCTTTAATTCTTCTGAGGTATACACAGCGAACTTAAACACTGTCCCCCACTTAAAAATGTCCTGTCTCATAGCTTGTTAATATCGTCCGTCCTGCTCCCTCCTGCAATCGCCCTGCTTCACTGCACACTCAGCAACACTCCGAAATAAGCACACGGGAGGCCAGAGGTAGAAGGTGTTGTGATCTACTTGAGTTGTCTGTAACCTGGGTGTGTCTGAGAATGGAGTGTTGGGCCTTTGCAGAATGTTATTATGCAAGCCTCCTGGGGATTCCACTATAGTAAGTTGGCATCTGGAACTTGAGCGCAGGGGGACCAGTGGATGTCTCTTATATTAGTAACTTCTCTTGAATGTACTTTACCTACTCCTTATGTACTTACCTGTAACCTCAAACCCAGTAAAGCCACCTGTGTCACCTGAGGCTCTTGAGTAATCTGTAGAGCCCCAAACCTCAAATATAACACTGGCGACGAGGATCTTGGTGACTGAAGGGAAGAAGGTACAGAAAAAGGGAAGGAGCATGCTAAGTGCAGAAAAGGAGTAAAGAAGCGAGCAAGCTGGAACCAGAGGACAAGTGGTGGAAAGGAAGTTGCCCACCTGACAACAGAGAAGAAACAGGCATCCACCGGCCCCCAAGGTGAGCGCGCCCGTGCCCTGCATGGCTGGATTTAGCAGGGACACTTGAAGATTGAGAGCAGTGGCGCACCTGAGCTTGGCGCATCAGAAGGGAGCAGTGGCCAAGAATGACAGTGTTTAGGGGCCGGGGGAACCAGTGCGTGATTTGGGTGGCCAGCAAATGAGAAGTGCCAGTAACAGAATGGACCATAGATACAGTGAAGAAGTTGGTAAATTGTGTACCTGTGGCTTGCAGCTTGGAGGTTAGGGGTCGTTGGGATTCAGCCTGCTGTGGCATGGAGACATCACGGCACCAGGAGCACGGATGACGGTTGGCGCTGGGAGCTGTGTACAAGTCGAGGCTCTGTTCATTAATGGTGACGTCACCATGCTCTTCGGGGTATCGACTATGACTGGCTGCATGGAGAATGTGAGGAAGACGTTCTTTTGAGTTGGAACTGCTGGTTTCCATTATAAGTACTGCACGGCCTGTGACATGGAGTTTCGAGGAAAGGACCCTTCAATGTGTTCAAATCAACATTATGACAACGTCTACAGGAACAGTTTGAAGTACGCAGCTGGGTGAGGTTTGGAAACAGTTCAAGCGGATGTCCGGATTGATGAGGCCGTAGTGTGGTGTGACAGTGTTGTTGAAAGGGGAAGAGGTGGTCAGTGAGGCTGGGGATAAGGCAAATCTGTTGGGGGAGTATTTTGCGGGGGTGCACAGTTCAGGGAACTTCCCAGAAGCGGTGAGGCTAAGTATGGGTGTGGTTGAGGAGGAGATGCAGGAGTTGTTGGCGGATGTTGGGCCTTGGGAGGAGCAGTATGAGGTTCCGTTTTCTATGGTGGAGTTTGATGGGGCGATTCGGAAAGGGAAGTGGTCTAGCCCAGGGGTGGATGGGATCATGTATGTATTTTTGGAGAAATTGCCAGTGGAATTTAAGTTAGAGGTATTGGCTCTGTTCAATGAGATCTGGAAGAGTGGAGTTTTGCCGAAGTTGTGGAAAAGAGCAATTGTGGTGGCGATTTTGAAGGGTGGCAAGGTTCCTACGGGAGTGTAAGTCGTATAGGCCGATTGCGCTGACTGTTGTGCTGTGTAAGGTTATGGAACGGATGGTGGTTGAGCGATTGGGGTTTTATTTGGAGTCGAATGGGTGTTTGAGTGATTTTCTGAGTGGGTTCAGGAGGAATCGGTCGGTGGCTGATCCGTTAGTGAGGTTAGTGGCTGGGGTGGAGGAGGCATTGTGTGATGGGGAGTTGGTGGGAGCGTTCTTTTTGGATTTGGTGAAGGCGTATGATATGGTGATGAAGAGTTGGTTGTTGGTGAGATTTTTAGAGATGGATGTGAAGGGGAGGATGTTTCGGTGGATTAGGGCGTTTTTGGCTGATAGGACCTTTCAGGTGAGAGTGAGGGGGGTGCTGTCTGAAGTTTGGAAGATGGAGAATGGGACGCCGCAGGGGAGTGTGATTAGTGCAATGCTGTTTAATGTGATGGTGGATGGGTTGATTCGGGCTTTGGCGGGAATCGGGTGTCAGGTGGATTTCTTCGCAGATGATGGTGTGGTATGGGTAAGAGGGCTGAGTTTGTTGTTGGTGCAGAGTTGGCTGCAAGCTGCGATATTGCGTATGGAGGAGTGGTGTGGGAAATGGGGCTTTTCGGTGTCTGTGGATAAAAGTGTGAGTGGTTTTCTCGAGGAAAAGGGTGCAACAGGAGTTGAACTTGGTTTTGAAAGGTGTGAGGGTGAAGAGCGTAGAGGAGGTTCGGTACTTGGGGTGATTTTGGATAGGAAGTTGAACTGGAATTTGCAGGTGGATGGTGTGGTGGATAAGTGTAAACGTAGGTTGAATTTGTTGCGGGCGGTGTCTGGGAAAGAGTGGGGTGCGCAGCAGAAGTGTTTACGAATGTTGTATAAGGGGTTGATTTTGAGTGTGATGGATTTTGGATGTCAGGTGGCAGTGAGTTTCACAGCGAGTCAGAAGCTGCGGTTGGATAGGGTGCAGGCGAGGGCATTGAGAGTGTGTTTGGGTGTGATGAGGTCCTCTCCAGTGAATGCGGTGCAGGTGCTTGTGGGGGAGATGCCGTTGGGGTTGAGGAGGGATGCGTTGAATATGAGGTGGTGGGTGAAGTGCAGTGCGAAGAGTGTGGGTCATCCGGTGCGCGAATGTTTGAAGTATAATTGGAGGTTTGACTACTATGGGGACCGGTGGAGGAGGAAGGGGGGCACTTTGGGGTTTCACATGTGGGAGAAGGGGGTGCAGTGGGGTGGGGGCGAGTTGTTGGCTGTGACCGGTACGGATTTGGTGAGATGGCCGATGTGGATGATGGGGTCTCCAAAGGTGTGTTTAGAGTTGGCGAGTGTAGTGTCGAAGAAGTGGGGTTTGCGGGGTGAGATCAAGACTTTGGGTCAGGCGTATGTGGCAGGGAAGGAAGGATGTAAGGGGTTCACGGGTGGTTCGAAAGATCCTATGTCTGGGAGAGTTGGTATGGCGTATTTTCTGTAAAGCACTGGGGAGTATAAAGTGGGGCCACTGACGAATGATGTGTCTATTTGTACGGCTGAGTTGGTGGCGATTGCATTGGCGATTGATAGGGTGTGCGAGTTGGGATATGAGAAGGTGGTGGTGTTCTCGGATTCATTGAGTGGGTTGCAGGCGATTGTGGCAGGGGATGGTGATAGGAAGGATGTGATTTTGGACATCAGAATGAAGATTGATCGGTGTGTACGTGGGGGAATGGATTTGGAGTTGTCGTGGGTCCCCAGTCACAGTGGCATTTTGGGTAATGAGTTGGTGGATCTGGCGGCGGGTGAGGGTATGAGAAGGGCAGCGGTTGATATGAGGTTGCCTTTGAGTGTGGATGAGGTGAAGGCTGTGGTGGTGAGACGGGTCATGGATGAGTGGCAGGAGAGGTGGGTGAGTGAGGTGAAGGGCAGGTGGATGTTTGGTGTTCGTGGGAAAGTGTCGGTGAAGGTGGATGCGGGGAGTCTGGAATGGAGGAGCGGGAGGAGATGATGCTGAATCGGTTGAGGATAGGGCATGTGGGGCTGAATGACTGTCTGTTTCGTGTGGGGAAGCGTGAGTCGAGGGACTGTGCGGTGTGTGGGGTGCCTGAGACTGTGGGACGTTTTCTGCTTAGGTGTGAGAGACATGCTGAGGAGAGAGAATTGATGAGGTTCGGTTGTCTGTGCTGGGTGTGGCTGAGCTGAGTGGGAAGGCTTTGCTGGGAGGTGACGGGGTGAGAGGCAGGAGGAGGAGCAATGTGATGTTGGATTTTGTGAGGCAGACGGGGCGGTGGGAGGAGTTGTGAGTTTATGTGAGCTAAGTATTGATTGGTGGATTTGGTGCACATCATCCTTTAGGATTTGGAAGCGTCTGCGTGGGTCCGCCCACGCATCCGATAATTAAGAAGAAGAAGAAGCACGCAGCTGCGTATTATGAGGAAGCCAAGGAAGAGTTCGCCTCAGTGTGCTGTCGCGTCAAGTTTTTTTTTTTCATGCGCAATACGGAGGAAAGCACCAGCAGCAGGGTATCTTTGGTTTGCGGGTGCAGCATCATTAACGGATCATCAGTGATGTGAGTTTGGAACTACGACGTGATCCTGAGGTCAGAAAAAAATAAAGAAACAATTTTTGTTGATTGCATTATTTTTGGACGGATCAACGGTGCCTGGTAAAGGAAAAATGTATTGCTGCCACAGTGCAGGGCGCTTATTGAACAAACGTATCGCTGCACTTTTCATATTATTTTTAAAATGAGAATGGTGTTACATCTTGTGGTGTTCTTTTACTTAACCGGTTATTAGGTTGTATCAGCTTCGGTTGAATGTACAAGATGCAAAGTAATGGGGTTTGTGTGTGTGGCGCCATCATTTTAGAGTGCTGAGGTACAAAAAACGGTTGAAATTTTAGCAATAGAGTTATTGTTGGACCTGGTTAAGGGGTCCAAATGGCATTCAGTGGGCATGTTTTGTGGAGGAGGTGGTTCCCGGCCTTGGTGGGGCCAAATGAGATGGCGTGAGGTGGCATTAGTCCACAGTTGGTGGTTTTGTGTGGCGCCTATGGGTGTGCTTATGGGAAGTTTTGATGAGCTGGCTATGTGCTGAACTTCAAAGACTAATGTTAATTGTGGGTTCTTTGCACTGTTATTAAAGAAATTTTCCTTCCACAGGACAATACCGTAAAGGACTTTGTAAGCATAAATGTTGGGCTCAAATGTGGTGTTTAACCCTTGTTTACCATATTTTAATGCCCAATTTGCCTAGCTGGTGTTGATGTGTGGTGATGTGTGGTGATGAAATGTGTGCTCGTGTTTCTGATAACTAGGTGACTTGATGAACTGCTTTGCACTGGTTATTTATTTTTTTTAACCTGACATTCTTTCCACAGGTAAACAACCATTATTTTGCAAGTTTAAATGTTGAACTCAAGTGTGGTGTTTAACCCTTGTTTACCATATTATAATGCCCAATTTTCCTAACTGGTGTGTGTGGCGAATGTGTGTGGGGTGTGTATGGTAGTGCAAATTGCGTGTTGGGCATGTGGTTGCCCAAGTTGTGTGCCAAATGTTTAGTGGGATCGGGATGCCCGGTTTTGAGTGCCAATTGGTGAGCGGGATGTGGACACCCAGTGTTGAGTGCCAATTGGTGAGTGGGATATGGACACCCGGTGTTGAGTGCCAATTGGTGAGCGGGATGTGGATGCCCGGTCCTTGTTGTGCCAATTGTTTAGCGGGATCTGGACGCCCGGTGTTGTGTGCAAATTGTTTAGTGGGATGTGGATGCCCGATGCTGTTGGTTGATTCCAAATTTGGAGTAGAGCTGTGTTGTTTGTTTCAGGCTGTCAGTGGGGTTTGAACCCTGTTTTGTGTTTTGGCACAATTAGTAGTTGGTGGATGGAGAAGGAAGGATATAGGTGTGATGTTTTGTTTGTTTGGGTTTGCGCTTGAAGGCGAGCTGGTTCCCTTGTGTGAGTTCTGTAGTAGGCCAGCTACAGTACTGTTGATGGATCTGGTTGCGGTATAGCTATGTGGTTAGCTATTTTAAGGTTGTCTGGGGGGGAAAGAGTCTGGTTGTCCGGAGCAGTTTGCTGGATAGGTGACTTTAGAGGGATAGTCTAATGTTGTGGTTGTGACAAATTTGTATTGGCGACTTTTCCTTCTTTCTTCCTCACTGTGTGTATTGTTATATAAGGGGGGTAGATGTGTTGTGATCTACCTGAGTTGTCTGTAACCTGGGTGTGTCTGAGAATGGAGTGTTGGGCCTTTGCAGAATGTTATTATGCAAGCCTCCTGGGGAATTCCACTATAGTCAGTTGGCATCTGGAGCTTGAGCGCAGGGGGACCGGTGGATGTCTCTTATATTAGTAACTTGTCTTGAATGTACTTTACCTACTCCTTATGTACTTACCTGTAACCACAAACCCAGTAAAGCCACCTGTGTCACCTGAGGCTCATGAGTAATCTGTACAGCCCCAAACCTCAAATATAACAGAAAGCATGTATCCAAACCGCCTGGGTGGACTGCTCTGGTCCCTCAGGCCGGCAACATCCTTATATAGAGTTTAGGTGGCTATTCCATTCCTAAACACAATGACTCATGTCAAAGGGGATGCCTGATGCCTGCATCCGGGCCCATGTATGGAGTGTAGCAATCAGAATCCAAGCGATAAAAGTGTTCAAGTTCTTATAATGGACTGTTTCATGAGCACAGGGCAATGTGGCCGTGCGTTCTGGTTACAGCTTGTTAGGCACTGTTCGGTCTGTGTACATTCTCTCAGAAATGGTTTTCCATCCCTGGAGGCATGATGGTCACGCATTCCACAGCCACAGTGACCTTGCCAGTGCCAGATCCCATCTCCTCCTGCGCAGGGGCCTCCGAGAAAATAGAAAAAACACATAATTAGATCACGTAACATAGCTCGCAACCTTTTGTGTCACCAAGGCGGTTGAAATGGGCATATATGGGCTTGGCGGGTGCATCAGCTGCTTGAAAGGCGGGTGACACCCGCCAAAAGCGGGTGGGTTGAGAGCTATGCTGTCTTAAGGTCACCAGGGGGTGCAGGCAAGATGGCAGCCCGAATGAGTAGCTCCATCCCCTGCCCTGAGTCAATTGGTGGAGGCTGGTTGGGTTGAGGGATCCACAACCCCTGAATGTGTGTCCTGGGGTGGGTGACCCTGCCCAGGTGTCGAGGGGTGAAGAACTGGGGGCTGCATCTTCACTCGCAAAGCCCCCCATATGCGACCGCAACTGAGGCCCGCAGTGCGGAGGCGGAATGCGGCGAACGGAAGAAGGCCTGAGACGCAGTCCTGTATGAGGCCCGGAGGAGGCCGGGACCGCAGCGTTGCTGGTGCTGTGCCACCTTACTGGCCTGGGCAGTGTCCTGGAGTGTTGCGAGCGGAAGCAGGCCAGGGGGCGGACCACTAGAGTTGTCGGACCGCAAACAAGGTGAGGCGGGAGAAGAGCCCAGCGTGCCCCTGTGCGCCGATTTGAAGGAGGCAGCAGTTGGAGCTGCGTCGCTGTCAGAGGTGTGTCCTCCCTCTGGCCTGGGGAACGGCCATCAGTGCTGCTTGCTGGAGCGGGCTGGGAGTGGGAAACCAGCCGTGATAACCACTTCACTGGGCAGTCGACGAAAGGAGGAGGAGGAGCCCAAGGATTTGGGCAGCCCGGGAGAAGCTGGAGGCGCGGCCCTCAGCAGAGGAGGTGAGGAACAAGCCCCCAGGCAAGGAAGTGAGGCTGGCAGGGGCCAGTGATCTCAGCATGGGCTACCAGGCAGGAATCTGGAGCCTGGACTGTTTCCGGCCTAGTATAGGTGACAGCTCTCAACCCGGTGGATGTTGTACATGCAGGCTCGCTGTAGTGGTGGGCGATTGCAGTCCTGAGCTTAGAGTGTCTGTGGCAGGCACTATAAAACTGCGACAGTGGTGGTGGCCATCTGGGACTCACCGCCACCAGAGTGGAAACATCACAGTCTACTGCAGAGAGAGTAAAGGGTGCATAATAGACTGTGTGCATCTACGTGCCAAGCCTGGAAGGGGGGAGCAAGGCAAAGCAGTGCTGGGCGGCATGGGACTCAGTACCCGCTGTGCCCCCCTTGGAGTAAAAGTGACATAACTCCCTGCCGCCTTGAACAGTGGCTGATGGCCCTGGACAGCAGGTGGGTTACTAAGCCTGTGGGGGAGAGTGTGCCCAACGATGCAATTAAAACCTGTCAGGTGGGCAACCTCCATGGCGATAGGGGTGCGTGGATGTCGAGGGCAGGCTCCATCAAACCCGAATGTGCTGCAGCACGGCGAGGCAAAGAAGAGGGTGCAGGTATATGAGTTGGAAAGAAACCCTAGAGCAAAATCGGCATCACGACAACAAGAAGATGGCAAAGGCTAAAGGAGACGGAGACCCGCACTCAAGCGTGGGAGTTATTGGGACGATCAAGAGTGACATTCAGAGGCCACACTATGACTAATAGAGCTCAGGATACTACACCAGTCGTACTACTCTAGAACAATGATGGCCAAATATGGGGGGGGGGCAGATGATGGGGTATGTCTCTGGTGTAAAAGGGCAGAAGGCACATGTTTTTACAAATGGTCTGGGAATGTGGGGCATTACAGACGTTCTGGGCGGAATGTATCACCAGACTCTCTGAGATATTGGGGTCCCAGTCCCAAGGGACCCATAAACGATATTATTGGGGGTTTGGGGTGAAACAGACTTCACTAAGTATGAAAAAGCATTTCTTGGAGTGGCACTGGGGGTGGGGAAGAGATTGACCGCTGCTACCTTGGGTTCTGCCGACACAATATGTATAGATCGATGGTCCAATGAAATGAGCAGATGCGCCTCCCTGGAGTGACGTATCTACACAGCGAGAGGATGCCCTCAAAAATATCAGAAGGTATGAGGAAGTGGGAAGACGAGGGTTGAGCCTGGACTAAGTACAATCGTCTCAAGGGGCGCGGGCGACCCTTCCCAAAGAGGAACCCCCCCTCCTTCGCAATCCGAGAACTTTGGTGCTATCAAGTACGGCTCACACGTACTTCTCAGGACATCGTTTTTATGTGACCCGGCTGCTTGTATACATCCATATTGTTTGTATTGTAAAATTCTAATAAACAGAGTTATAAAAAAAAAGAGTGACATTCAGGCCATTCTGGAGGAGATACGAGGAATAAGAACAGGCATAGGGCTAAGGTGGCAGACCTCTTGTGAAGGTGAACACTCTGGAGAAGAGAGTGGAGGGAGTAGAAGCCAATCAGGCCTCAACAGGGATTTTTGAGGCACAGACTGAGACATGTTTTGCGGAATTGGAACAGTGAGAGGAGAAATTGCGCCTCAAGGTGGATGACATTGAGAGGCGCAACAACCTCTGTTTTTTGGGACTGCAAGAGGTGAAACGGGAATCCCACATTGGCTTGGGGCAGAAGGTCCAGGACATCATGGGTATGGTGTTGGATTCCAAAGAGGGTGAACATATCACTTTGGAAAGAGTGCACCGTGTGGGGTTGGGAGTAGAGGGCCACAATAGGTCGGTTCCATGTGTTAATATCCCCGCAAAAATATTGCAATACAAAAATATTGCCATATTTTTGCAGCGATATTGATCGATGGACCCTGCGGGGGACAGCCCCGCAATCCCCGCATTATTTTAAAATGTGCGGTGGACACCCCTGCAACCCTCGCTCCCACAAAATATCCTCCCCAAAAATATCGCTTATGGCGAGGCAAACGGCCATATATACGGCGATATTTTTGGTGGGGATATTTTGTAGGGATACCGACAGATCAATGCGCGGTTGCATTACTACAGTGATAAGGTGAGGATCGTGAAGAAGGCGCGCCATATGGGCAACATAGAGTACGGGGATTCCAGAGTGGCAATCTTCAGGACCTCTCGGCCAGTACTCTACTGCAGCGCAAGGAGTGTGGGCCTCTCACTAGGTGGCTTCAGGAGAAGGCAGTCAAGTATAGGTGGGGCTACCTGTTTATGCTGATTTTTGAGTGGGAGGGCGAAAGGTATCACCTGGTCACAGTTGTAGTGATTAAGTAGGCCATAGACGATCTGGTGGGTCCACAGAACGGCGCTTCACAGAAGGAAGGGGTATGCAAGGCCCACTACTTACACGGAGCAGGCATTATATCCAGGGGGCTAGGAAATTTCAGAAGCTCAATACCCCCTCGCCCCGGCGGGATGACACATGAAGGAACCTAGGAAGGTGGGTAGGTTAATCATCAAGTTGGTTCTTAAACTGCAGATAATTAATCCTCCTGTTGGGGGGCTTTAGGCAAGGGTTCATTTATGGGGTAACATGGGAGTTGGGAGGGGTTAGCAGGGAGGTGGTAAGATGTCCAGGGCAGGGCCCGCTACCCTGGTGGTTCGACTGGGTGGACCTTGATGGGCGGGACACAAGGGCGGGAGGAGAACAGGGGCTTGGGGTAAAGGGGGAGGGAAGAGGGAAGTGAATCATATGCAGCAGTCAGCTTGGAGGATGAATGGAGAGACCATTTACAGATTCTGGCGGTCAGGTTGTGATTGGGACGGAAGGGCTATGGCTGAGATAAAGGTGGCCACATTGAATGTGAAGGGGCTTAACTTTCAGAATAAGAGATTGCTCACCAGCAACATGTTCCACAAACAACGGCTAGCGTTACTTTTTTTTGCAGGAGACCCACTACAAACGAAGGGACGAGTCGGGAATAAAGTGTTAGGGACATCGGCAAGACTTACTGGGTATCCCACAAGGATCGTAAGAAAGAGGGGGTGGGCATTGTGGTTGGGAAGGCATTCCAGATGACAGGGGTCCAGATCAAGAGGGGATATTGGGGGCGATTCCTGGGGATTTAAAGCTACTATGAGGGCACGCAGGTCACACTGGCTACATTATATGCGCCAAACCAGGGACCGGGGAGATTCTTGCGGGATATTTTCGGAATGTTGGAAGGATGGGTGGCGAAAGCCACGATTCTGAGGGGGGTGACTTCAATCTGGTGATTGATCCAGTGCTAGATTGGTGGTCGGCAAGGGGGTGGGGCCACAAGGGCACTGGCGAAGGAAAACACAGACTTTGGAGATCTCCTGATTGGATACGTTTGTGTGGATGTCTGGCACAGTCACTTCCCGGGGCCAGGGTGCTACACATTCTTCTTCCCCCCCACACCGGTCAAATACTAGAATAGACCTGCTCCTAGTCCAATGGTATTTGTTGGGAGGGATAAAACGCCAGAGTGTTGAGGTGGTAACCTGGACGGATCACGAAAAAGTGGTGGCAGAGTGGAGGATGCCGAGTCGGGGGCAGCGGCAGTGCAGCTGGAGGTGCAATGACACACTGACAAGAAATCTGGTTTTCTGGGACTTTTTGGAGAAGAAGATTAGGGAGTACTTTGAGGCCAATGACACCGGCGAAGTGTGCATGGCTACGGTGTGGGAGGCAGCTAAGGCCTCATTCAGGGGGCTGCTCATTGTGGAAGGAGTATAGAGAAAAGAGAGAGGGGTTTACTGGAGGCCAGACTCTGTGATGAGCTGAAGTCGTTAAGGGTCCAAATGGGTCAGGAGGGTACTGATACGGAAGGGCTGCTAGAGACGATGTGGGATAAAAGGCAGGAGCTCCACTTGGTGTCTATAGGCGAGGTGGTAAAGCGAAGGCGATTCACGCAGCAGAAATACTACGAGAGGGGAGATGTTGCTTGAGCGTTCCTGGTGAGCAGGGTGAGACGCTGTAGGGCAGAGCGGAGGGTTGACCGGGTACAAGGGGCTAATGGGGGCATGGTGGACAGAGTCAAAGACATCCCATCCCAATTCATGGTTTACTACCAGCAGCTCTACGCCAGGCCAGAGGAGCCGACTGGTGATCAGATGCAGGCCTACCATAGAGGCCTGCCGCTTGTTAGACTGACAGCAGAACAAGGGGAGGTGCTTGAGGCGGAGGTAACCAGTCAGGAGGTGTTAATGGCGATTGAGAAGCTAAAAGCGGGAAAGGCCTCAGGTGACAACGACTTTACCACAGAATTTTACAAAAAGCACCAGATGTTGCTGGCTGCGCCCCTGGCCAAACTGTATAACTTCATTGTACGGGAGGGATCTATACCGCCAACTTTTCTGCAGGCCTCAATAGCGGTAATACCAAAACCAGGCAAGAATCGCGCTCACTGCGCCTCGTATAGGCCAATTACCCTGCTAAACATATTTGCCAGGGTATTGGCGTTGCGTCTGGAATCCTATCTCCCCCGATGGATTCACGAGGATCAGACTGGCTTCATTATGCACAGACAGGGGGCTGACAACATACAGAAGACACTTCATATTATCAACACGCCGGTGGTGGTTAGAGAAGGGGCCCTATTGCTGGCTTTAGATGCAGAGAAAGATCTTCAATCAGGTGAGCTGAGCCTTTATGAGGGAAGTGTTATCTATTGTAGGGATGGGCCCCAGATGGAAAGGATGGGTTACGGCCCTATATGAGCCTCGATGGCTGTGAATGGGAGGATACCACCGGTCTTTGCGCTACAACGGGGCACGAGACAGGGATGCCCACTTTCCCCTCTGCTTTATGCCTTGGTTATTTGGCCATGGGCAGTAGGAGTTAGGGAAGAGTCAGGGATAAGAGGGGTCCCGATAGGGGAATTAATGTGCAAGGTTAGCCTCTTGGCAGACGATGCCTTACTATACCTCAACAGGCCGATGCAATCGGTGCTGCGTCTCCTGGACAGCTTAGAACGGTATGGGGAGTTCTTTGGCTTCAAGGTCAACCTGGAGAAGTCAGTGGCGTATGTGGTGGGGGATCTGTCAGAAGCGGAAAGGGTGTACATTAAGGGACTGCTGTTTTGGGAGCAGGGAGACTATTTCCGATCCCTGGGGATACAGGTGTCCCGCAACTACGAGGATCTCTTTGCAACAAACTACCTGCCTCTATGGTTAGAGGGAACTGGGGAGATGGGCGAAGATGCAGCTGTCATGGGTGGCCTGCCTACATTAGACAAAAAAAGAGAAATAAGATTCAACCCAGGAATCCTCCCGTCCCCTGCACACTTTCAAATGTTTGGACAAAAGTCCACTACTATGATTAGTGAAGCTATATGACAATGGCCCTCATTACGACCCTGGCGGAGATCGTGGTGCAAAATGCACCATGGAGCACGGCGGAAAGCTGCCGATACCGCCATGGGGGTTGGCGGATTTACCGCCCCATTCCGACCTTGGCGGGGCGGTAAATCCCCATTCCCCATTTTACCCTTCCCCATTCCCATTTTTGCCCCATAGGGTATAATGGGAGTGGGGAAGGCGTTAATTACGCCACCGTAACCAAATAACACAGAAAACAAACAAGTCCCAAAGTTCAGCAAAAGAGCTGGGGGTCTCTAAGGTAGAGAGGAATTAGCACATTTTGAGAATTCTCCCTAACACCTTGAGCTGGCCATGCGATAGATCCCCCAATCCCCATTGTGTCCTTAGAGTTACACAACATTATGCCAGCTCTTATGATCTTTGCTTGTGAAACGCAGGTACCAATGAATAATGATGTTTGAGTGTGTAGGGGTGCCCAGCTGAGCGCTCAGGAAGAACTCTAACAACCTTCTCTGAGCCTGGCGGCTTATACTAATAAGCCACAGCTCGTGTCGCAACACATCACCCGGGGCACTATGGGGGCGACCCGCGATCCTGCGAAACCCTGAGTTTTGGAGGCTTTCCAAGCATTGGCAGGAAGATGTCCCACATCTCTGCGCCATAGACGATAGCCGTGTTAATTTTGGACTCATCACCTGGACACACTTAGCCAGAAATGTTCCCTCAAATTGGTTGTAAAACCGAGAGATCCCTCTTCAACTCCTGGTTGCATTCTTCCCCACAGCATTTATATGGCTTCTCCCTCCCCTGCCCCCAAATCAAACCTAGATACCTGTATTCGACCGCCACCACAATTAATGAGCTAACCAACGTCCATTTAAAATACGACTTTCCTTTACCAAAAACAAGTATCTTTGTTTAAGGAGGTTCAATTTAAGACCAAGCTCCAACAAGTACTTATTAGAGTACTCCCAACTGTGTAACCCACCTGGTGTTAAATCCATAAGAACTGAGTCCTCATTGTACAACAGTGCACTGAATTCTATGCCATTTACAAGGGGTGGGGGTATCAAACCTTGAGTAGCATTGTGGGGATTAAAGTCACAGAGGAAGAATGAGAATAAGGTGCCTGTGGGCAACCTTGCTTCACCCTTACATGTGTCCTAAACTCTCTTGAATAGTTGTGATGACTAGCACACCTGACTACAGCAGATGTATCCTCATAGAGCAGCATCATTAATTGCAAGAGCTGTGGAGGAACCCTAATTCTGCCCAGCTTTGCCCACACCACAGTACGATTTATGGAGTCAAAGGCTTTTGATAGGTCCAGGAAAGCCGTAAAAAGACAGATCTTTCTCCTTCTTGTATACTCCTCCACTAGCATATTCTATAACAAGCATTGATCGATCGTGGAGTAGCCTTTGCAGAAACCCACCTGTATATCTGGGAGTATCGAGTTGTCTATTGCCCACGCTTCCAATCGCGACACCAGGCACACAACCAAGATCTTATTAGAGGCAGCAAGTAAGGCAATTGGGCGGTAACAGTGGGAGTCAGCCAATTTACCTTTTTTGAACAAAGGTAACATTAAACCTTTTCTCCATGAAGGTGGGAGGTTGAGAGTGCAAGAAATTCAATTAAAAACCCAGAAAAGGACTGGTATCCACCAGTCTGCTAATTCAATGTAAACTTCCGGTCTCAGGCCATCAGGCCCTGCTGCTTTAGCCTTTTTGACGTGTCTTACATGGTTCCACAATTTCTGCGTGAATCGAACCTAGTTTGGCCTTCAGTTATACTTCGAGTGCTTGCTTGTGTCTTGGCCCGTGACTTTCTCTTACTGTCCTATCCAATAGGTCCCATTGGGCCTCTGTGAATTGACCGTTTTGCAATGTCAGGAGACTCCTGTAGGACTTTTTCTTAAGAGGTGGAGGTCGCCTGCTGATTTCTGGGCATCCAGGGAGGCCAGATGGAGGGCCCTTTTGACTTGTCTGCATTCAGCATCATGATATTTTGCGTCAACTCTGGTGCGAACCAAATGATTGGCTATTTTGCAAGAGCTACGTGGGGCAATATTATACACATGGGCCTGTAAAAAGCATAATTGAGACTTGTAGTGCACAAGTGCACTGTATTTGTTTTGCCTGAGTTCCTATCCCTACAAAACGCCCACTGAAGAAAGCGCATTGCCAGCACGCTGTGCCTGACAGCTCGCGCACCATAACTGCTAAGCGTATACCACAAGGTATTTTTTTCATCAGCTAACACTTTAGTTGTGGATAGTATTGTATCAATATATGTTGTTTTAGTATTCCTCTCAAGCTCACACTTATATCATATTCTCTAGAGTGCTTTGCTGACTCTTGATGAACGTTGAACAGAAGTTGCACAGTGTTTAACGTGAATTAACCCCGAATAATCAGGCTTCCACGCCGTTCGAATATTTTCTCCAGCACTTACCACTCCTCTTGTACACTCCACAGGTACTACATTTCGTCTAGTGCCTAGGGTTGAACTTACCTTTCATCATAGTTTGATTTCTACTCACTTGCTCCTCATTTTTGTTGCAGCTGTGTCTTCTTCTTGACTACAGCAAACTATATTTCCCGTGGAGGATCTACACATCGCTTGATTCACCACCAAGGATCTCTATCTGCACCCGATGCCCTCGAACACTTTGCTTACTGGTAATTATACTTTCTTATATCTTGTCCTACATGGCTCCTTTACCTACCTACATTCTTTCTAAACACTTTTGAACGACGACTTCTCTTGCACTGAACTAGAAACGTCTCTCTGAACCTCTTCTCCTCCCCTCACCCTGAATTTAACTGGGAATGAATATGCCCTTGTGATACTAGATTAATTACAATTTCTCTGACAATGTAGTCTGTTCTGACTCACAGATGAGACTGAAATGTACAGCATGAGTTTAATGAATTACCTCAAGGTATAAAAAACTTGTACAAACGTTCTCCCCTTTGTTTTTTTCCTCTTGTATGAAGAATTCAATTTTGGCCATGCGTCGCCACATGAATTGGATTCCACCATTGTTTCACATATATTGTGACCTACTATTGCACTGCTTTGCTTCTTGAATTTGTAAATGTTTCTCCTTTTGAAATATTGTGTATATGACACTTTAGGTATAAACATTTGCTATAAAAACACACAACTGAACCCTTTGGTTTATATGTTTTTTGTATTAATATGAGAAAACAGCAGTGGACTTAGTCCAAACATCCTAAAGTGTGCAGGGGACGGGAGGGTTCCCTTGTTGAATCCTCATTCCAATTGTCTCTTGTTTGTAGGGGTCTTGTGCCATGGCCTCAGTTCCTCCCCCGCACCTGAAATTAATCTACAGCATCTCTTAAATGTATGTTTCATTGCCATTTAATTTGAGGTGTGCATCAATAAGCAACCTTTTCCTGTAAAAAGCATAAAAAGGTTCAGATCTTCGTGGTGGTGCTGTGACCCTAAGCGTTTATTACAAAGTTTGAGGGTCTCCCCGTCCTGGAGCAAGGCTAGCAACTCTGTATTCTCAATCTTTCGCATTGGATAGAAAGGAGTCGGGTCCATTGTAACACAGACCTCACGTGGGGTGGACGAGCCCAACTGCCACTTGAACAGCAGTGGGTTACGATCACTCTCCGTGCCAGTCTGTATCTCAATGGATTTGACTTTATAAAAAGGAAAACAGTCTACCATGCAATAATCGGTTACGATTTTCCCTGCCCCGCCTTAAATGTGGGAGTGGGAGGAATAAACGCCAGACATCTTCCATTTAACTCTACGTAGAGGTATTTAACCATGAAGGAGTCCATTTGACATTCAGTTGCCCCGATTGACCCCCGTTGATGCCTCTCTTTGGGATTCTGCGTTAGTCTTCTGCAATTACCTTGATTAGTCAGGGATGCAAGATAGCTCAGTGGGTTAATGCATGCCCTAGCAATCTGTGTTCAGACAGCTGGATACAGCTTCAACCTAAGACTGGGCCAACTCTAGCCGCATTTATCCCTAGAATGATAAATTGAGTACCATGAACTTGGTTCTTTATTAATACTGCATTTAGAAGCCTGGGGTATCCAGCATATATATATAGAAGTCGACCGGTAGAGTTTGACAGTAAAGAGGATAGCAGGCCCACAAGATGTGTGTTGTACTCCCTGATCCGAACTCTTCTGGAGCATGCGCTCAATTCCTACCTGACCAGATGCGGCCTCAGCAAGGGCTTACAACTAGAAGAACGCGTGCTGCCATGAATAGAATGTGGTCATTGACTCTAAAGCCTGGGTCAACCACTGAAAGGGCCTCATTACAGGTTTGGCGGTATTCGGGTGGTAAATCCACCAGAATGCCACCAAATGAGTTTACTGTTACTGCCACTTGGTCCTGCAGAATTGCCACAGGATCACAAGTGGTGTTGGGCGATGTTAGTCCCCATGATTAAAGTCCATAGGGCTCCATGGGGATTTTGGCCTAATTTCCACTGGCGGGAAATCCGCTGATTTGGGCAGTAAGGCAGCGGCATCACCTCTAGTAGGGTGGTTCGGTAATGCTAGTTACCACCGCTGTACTGCCTTGTTTACCGCAGCGCGGTACTTGTAATGAGACCCAACCTCTTTTGGCTGAGCGAGTCATCCTCCATAGCCCAAAGGGTCCGTCCCTGGATGCAGCATGCGATGCTATCCTGAAGGTATGGGCCTGGAGGGGGCGCTCATGCACCCGAATCCTGAGCTGAAGTCTCTGCTCTGCTGCTGGTGGCTACATCAGGGTCCTGCGACTTGCCTGGGCACAGTCCCTCTCCTGCATGGTGAAACCTGGACCCTGCCCATGGCTTTCAGGGAAGTGACCCCCTTTCTACCATCGCACCCCTGTAATCCCTTGCAGATTGGCTGCAACGTTACCACCAAGCATTTGACCTGAGAGAAGACCTCGACACATGGTCCTAGTACCTGGGAGCTGTGGGGTGGGAGGAGACAATCCTCCAGTCAAACAGAACTCAGTTTAGCTGCAACTTGTGTAGTAACATTGTGGCAAAATGGAGAAAAATAAACTTAATGAAGAACAGTTCCTGAACGGTGAAGAGGATTAAAAAAAGTAGTGGAAGAAGTAACAGTACTGGAACTCGGTTCCTGGTAGTTCCCTCTCACTCCGACCTCTGGCTGCAGTACATCCCCTGAGCTGGTGATCCGGGGTGTTTGCCCAGGGGGATATTTAATGCCTCGAGACCTTTTACTTCACCGCTCCCCAGGGCTGACCCGTGATGGGCTGGGTGGCTGTGGGTACGCGTGTGAGGAAAGACACAGCACCCCTGCCCGCGCTCGGGCGGTAGTGGCTGGTGGCGCCGCCTGTGCCCCAGGCTGGCCTCAGCAATGCACACAGGAAGCTGTCAGATACATGTTCAGCCGAGACTTTCTGCAATGATTTACTGACCAGGAAGTGCTAAACCGGGCACCTGCAGCTGCACAGGGAGGAGGGCTGAAGGCGCCTAGTTCCTGCTGCCTGCCTGCGGCGCTATACAAACCCGACTACGCCAAGAGCTCCCAGAAGAGGGCGGTTCTGGGATTTGAGAGCAGCGGAAGTGACGAGGTAAGGGGTGGGCTTTTTGTAAGCACCCCTCTCTCTTCCTGGTCACTTTTCTTCCTGGAGTTCCTTGTCCCCTCAACCCCCAACTCTTAGCAGGCTGCTCCCCGTTTCCTGCCATGTCCCTGTAAGTGTGGATCTCCCTGTTGCTTCTGTCTGTGCCCACTCTGTACTCCTCCCTCCTCATCTCTTCCCTGTACTCATCCACCCTGCACCCCCTCTACCTTTCCTGCGCCCACCCGCTCTATACTCCTCCCTCCTCATCTCGTCCTCATACTCAGCCACCCTGCACCCCCTCTACTCTTCCTGCACCCACCCACTCTATACTCCTCCCTCCTCATCTCGTGCTAATACTCATCCACCCTGCACCCTCCTCTGCTCTTCCTGCACCCACTCGCTCTATACTCCTCCCTCCTCATCTCTTCCCCTTACTCAGCCACACTGCACCCCCTCCTCCCCTCTTCCTGCACCCACCCACTCTATACTCCTCCCTCCTCATCTCGTCCTCATACTCAACCACACTGCACCCCCTCTACTCTTCCTGCACCCACACACTCTATACTCCTCCCTCCTCATCTCGTCCTCATACTCATCTACCCTGCACCCTCCTCTACTCTTCCTGCACCCACCCACTCTATACTCCTCCCTCCTCATCTCGTCCTCATACTCATCCACCCTGCACCCTCCTCTCCTCTTCCTGCACCCACCCGCTCTATACTCCTCTCCCTCATCTCTTCCCTGTACTTCTGCACCCTCCTATCCTCTTCCTGCACCCACCCGCTCTATACTCCTCCATCCTCATCTCGTCCTCATACTCAGCCACTCTGCACCCTCCTCTACTCTTCCTGCACCCACCCGCTCTATACTCCTCCCTCCTCATCTCGTCCTCATACTCAGCCACCCTGCACCCCCTCTACACTTCCTGCACCCACCCGCTCTATACTCCTCCCTCCTCATCTCGTCCACATACTCAGCCACCCTGCACCCCCTCTACTCTTCCTGCACCCACCCACTCTATACTCCTCTCTCCTCATCTCTTCCCCTTACACAGCCACACTGCAACCCATCCTCCCCTCTTCCTGCATCCACCCACTCTATACTCCTCCCTCCTCATCTCTTCCTCATACTCAGCCACCCTGCACCCCCTCTCCTCTTCCTGCACCCACCCGCTATATACTCCTCCCTCCTCATCTCGTCCTCATACTCATCCACCCTGCACCCTCCTCTACTCTTCCTGCACCCACCCACTCTATACTCCTCCCTCCACATCTCGTCCTCATACTCATCAGCCCTGCACCCTCCTCTCCTCTTCTTGCACCCACCCACTCTATACTCCTCCCTCCTCATCTCGTCCTCATACTCATCCACCCTGCACCCTCCTCTACTCTTCCTGCACCCACCCGCTCTATACTCCTCCCTCCGCATCTCGTCCTCATACTCATCCACCCTGCACCCTTCTCTACTCTTCCTGCACCCACCCGCTCTATACTCCTCCCTCCTCAACTCGTCCTTATACTCATCAGCCCTGCACCCTCCTCTCCTCTTCCTGCACCCACCTACTCTATACTCCTCCCTCCTCATCTCTTCCTCATACTCAGCCACCCTGTACCCCCTCTACTCTTCCTGCACCCACCCGCTATATACTCCTCCCTCCTAATCTCGTCCTCATACTCATCCACCCTGCACCCTCCTCTACTTTTCCTGCACCCACCCGCTCTATACTCCTCCCTCCTCATCTCGTCCTCATACTCATCCACCCTGCACCCTCCTCTACTCTTCCTGCACCCACCTGCTCTATACACCTCCCTCCTCATCTCTTCCTCATACTCAGCCACCCTGCAGCCCCTCTACGCTTCCTGCACCCTCCCACTCTATACTCCTCCCTCCTCATCTCATCCTCATACTCATTCACCCTGCACCCTCCTCTACTCTTCCTGCACCCATCCACTCTATACTCCTCCCTCCTCATCTCGTCCTCATACTCATCTACCCTGTACCCTCCTCTCCTCTTCCTGCATCCACCCGCTCTATACTCCTCCCTCCTCATCTCTTCCTCATACTCATCCTCCCTGCACCCTCCTCTCCTCTTCCAGCATCCACCCACTCTATACTCCTCCCTCCCCATCTCTTCCGTGTTCTCAGCCACCCTGCACCCTCCTCTACTCTTCCTGCGCCCACCCGCTCTGTACTCCTCCTCCCTCATCTCTTCCCCATACTCAGCCACCCTGCACCCCCTCCTCTATTCTTCCTGTACCCACCCGCTCTATACTCCTCCTCCCTCATCTCTTCCTCATACTCAGCCACCCTGCACCCTCCTCTATTTTTCCTGCACCCACCTGCTCTATACTCCGCCCTCCTCATCTCTTCCCTATACTCAGCCACCCTGCACCCTCCTCTACTCTTCCTGCACCCACCTGCTCTATACTCCTCCCTCCTCATCTCGTCCTCATACTCATCTACCCTGCACCCTCCTCTACTCTTCCTGCACCCACCCACTCTATACTCCTCCCTCCTCATCTCGTCCTCATACTCATCCACCCTGCACCCTCCTCTACTCTTCCTGCACCCACCCACTCTATACTCCTCTCCCTCATCTCTTCCCTGTACTCCTGTACCCTCCTCTCCTCTTCCTGACCCACCCGCTCTATACTCCTCCAGCCTCATCTCGTCCTCATACTCAGCCACCCTGCACCCACCCGCTCTATACTCCTCCCTCCTCATCTCGTCCTCATACTCAGCCACTCTGCACCCTCCTCTACTCTTCCTGCACCCACCCGCTCTATACTCCTCCCTCCTCATCTTGTCCTCATACTCAGCCACCCTGCACCCCCTCTACCCTTCCTGCACCCACCCGCTCTATACCCCTCCCTCCTCATCTCGTCCACATACTCAGCCACCCTGCACCCCCTCTACTCTTCCTGCACCCACCCACTCTATACTCCTCCCTCTTCATCTCGTCCTCATACTCAGCCACCCTGCACCCTCCTCTACTCTTCCTGCACCCACCCGCTCTATACTCCTCCCTCCTCATCTCTTCCCTATACTCAGCCACCCTGCACCCCCTCCTCTCCTCTTCCTGCACCCACCCGCTCTATACTCCTCCCTCCTCATCTCTTCCCCTTACTCAGCCACACTGCAACCCATCCTCCCCTCTTCCTGAATCCACCCACTCTATACTCCTCCCTCCTCATCTCTTCCTCATACTCAGCCACCCTGCACCCCCTCTCCTCTTCCTGCACCCACCCGCTATATACTCCTCCCTCCTCATCTCATCCTCATACTCATCCACCCTGCACCCTCCTCTACTCTTCCTGCACCCACCTGCTCTATACTCCTCCCTCCTCATCTCTTCTCATACTCAGCCACCCTGCACCCCCTCTACGCTTCCTGCACCCACCCACTCTATACTCCTCCCTCCTCATCTCGTCCTCATACTCATCCACCCTGCACCCTCCTCTACTCTTCCTGCACCCACCCACTCTATACTCCTCCCTCCTCAACTCGTCCTTATACTCATCAGCCCTGCACCCTCCTCTCCTCTTCCTGCACCCACCTACTCTATACTCCTCCCTCCTCATCTCTTCCTCATACTCAGCCACCCTGCACCCTCCTCTACTCTTCCTGCACCCACCCACTCTATACTCCTCCCTCCACATCTCGTCCTCATACTCATCAGCCCTGCACCCTCCTCTCCTATTCTTGCACCCACCCACTCTATACTCCTCCCTCCTCATCTCGTCCTCATACTCATCCACCCTGCACCCTCCTCTACTCTTCCTGCACCCACCCGCTCTATACTCCTCCCTCCGCATCTCGTCCTCATACTCATCCACCCTGCACCCTTCTCTACTCTTCCTGCACCCACCCGCTATATACTCCTCCCTCCTAATCTCGTCCTCATACTCATCCACCCTGCACCCTCCTCTACTCTTCCTGCACCCACCCGCTCTATACTCCTCCCTCCTCATCTCGTCCTCATACTCATCCACCCTGCACCCTCCTCTACTCTTCCTGCACCCACCCACTCTATACTCCTCCTTCCTCATCTCGTCCTCATACTCATCTACCCTGTACCCTCCTCTCCTCTTCCTGCATCCACCCGCTCTATACTCCTCCCTCCTCATCTCTTCCTCATACTCATCCTCCCTGCACCCTCCTCTCCTCTTCCAGCATCCACCCACTCTATACTCCTCCCTCCCCATCTCTTCCGTGTTCTCAGCCACCCTGCACCCTCCTCTACTCTTCCTGCACCCACCCGCTCTGTACTCCTCCTCCCTCATCTCTTCCCCATACTCAGCCACCCTGCACCCCCTCCTCTATTCTTCCTGTACCCACCCACTCTATACTCCTCCTCCCTCATCTCTTCCTCATACTCAGCCACCCTGCACCCTCCTCTACTTTTCCTGCACCCACCTGCTCTATACTCCGCCCTCCTCATCTCTTCCCTATACTCAGCCACCCTGCACCCTCCTCTACTCTTCCTGCACCCACCTGCTCTATACTTCTCCCTCCTCATCTCGTCCTCATACTCATCTACCCTGCACCCTCCTCTACTCTTCCTGCACCCACCCACTCTATACTCCTCCCTCCTCATCTCGTCCTCATACTCATCCACCCTGCACCCTCCTCTACTCTTCCTGCACCCACCCACTCTATACTCCTCTCCCTCATCTCTTCCCTGTACTCCTGTACCCTCCTCTCCTCTTCCTGCACCCACCCGCTCTATACTCCTCCAGCCTCATCTCTTCCTCATACTCAGCCACCCTGCACCCACCCGCTCTATACTCCTCCCTCCTCATCTCGTCCTCATACTCAGCCACTCTGCACCCTCCTCTACTCTTCCTGCACCCACCCGCTCTATACTCCTCCCTCCTCATCTTGTCCTCATACTCAGCCACCCTGCACCCCCTCTACCCTTCCTGCACCCACCCGCTCTATACCCCTCCCTCCTCATCTCGTCCACATACTCAGCCACCCTGCACCCCCTCTACTCTTCCTGCACCCACCCACTCTATACTCCTCCCTCCTCATCTCGTCCTCATACTCAGCCACCCTGCACCCTCCTCTACTCTTCCTGCACCCACCCGCTCTATACTCCTCCCTCCTCATCTCTTCCCTATACTCAGCCACCCTGCACCCCCTCCTCTCCTCTTCCTGCACCCACCCGCTCTATACTCCTCCCTCGTCATCTCTTCCCCTTACTCAGCCACACTGCAACCCATCCTCCCCTCTTCCTGAATCCACCCACTCTATACTCCTCCCTCCTCATCTCTTCCTCATACTCAGCCACCCTGCACCCCCTCTCCTCTTCCTGCACCCACCCGCTATATACTCCTCCCTCCTCATCTCATCCTCATACTCATCCACCCTGCACCCTCCTCTACTCTTCCTGCACCCACCTACTCTATACTCCTCCCTCCTCATCTCTTCTCATACTCATCCACCCTGCACCCTCCTCTACTCTTCCTGCACCCACCCACTCTATACTCCTCCCTCCTCATCTCGTCCTCATACTCATCAGCCCTGCACCCTCCTCTACTCTTCCTGCACCCAGCCGCTCTAGACTCCTCCCTCCGCATCTCGTCCTCATACTCATCCACCCTGCACCCTTCTCTACTCTTCCTGCACCCACCCGCTCTATACTCCTCCCTCCTCAACTCGTCCTTATACTCATCAGCCCTGCACCCTCCTCTCCTCTTCCTGCACCCACCTACTCTATACTCCTCCCTCCTCATCTCTTCCTCATACTCAGCCACCCTGTACCCCCTCTACTCTTCCTGCACCCACCCACTCTATACTCCTCCCTTCTCATCTCATCCTCATACTCATTAACCCTGCACCCTCCTCTACTCTTCCTGCACCCACCCACTTTATACTCCTCCCTCCTCATCTCGTCCTCATACTCATCTACCCTGTACCCTCCTCTCCTCTTCCTGCATCCACCTGCTCTATAAATCCTCCCTCCTCATCTCTTCCTCATACTCATTCACCCTGCACCCTCCTCTACTCTTCCTGCACCCACCCACTTTATACTCCTCCCTCCTCATCTCGTCCTCATACTCATCTACCCTGTACCCTCCTCTCCTCTTCCTGCATCCACCCGCTCTATAATCCTCCCTCCTCATCTCTTCCTCATACTCATCCTCCCTGCACCCTCCTCTCCTCTTCCAGCATCCACCCACTCTATACTCCTCTCTCCCCATCTCTTCCGTGTTCTCAGCCACCCTGCACCCTCCTCTACTCTTCCTGCACCCACCCGCTCTGTACTCCTCCTCCCTCATCTCTTCCCCATACTCAGCCACCCTGCACCCCCTCCTCTACTCTTCCTGTACCCACCCGCTCTATACTCCTCCTCCCTCATCTCTTCCTCATACTCAGCCACCCTGCACCCTCCTCTACTTTTCCTGCACCCACCTGCTCTATACTCCGCCCTCCTCATCTCTTCCCTATACTCAGCCACCCTGCACCCTCCTCTACTCTTCCTGCACCCACCTGCTCTATACTCCTCCCTCCTCATCTCGTCCTCATACTCATCTACCCTGCACCCTCCTCTACTCTTCCTGCACCCACCCACTCTATACTCCTCCCTCCTCATCTCGTCCTCATACTCATCCACCCTGCACCCTCCTCTACTCTTCCTGCACCCACCCACTCTATACCCCTCTCCCTCATCTCTTCCCTGTACTCCTGTACCCTCCTCTCCTCTTCCTGCACCCACCCGCTCTATACTCCTCCAGCCTCATCTCGCCCTCATACTCAGCCACCCTGCACCCACCCGCTCTATACTCCTCTCTCCTCATCTCGTCCTCATACTCAGCCACTCTGCACCCTCCTCTACTCTTCCTGCACCCACCCGCTCTATACTCCTCCCTCCTCATCTCGTCCTCATACTCAGCCCCCCTGCATCCCCTCTACCGTTCCTGCACCCACCCGCTCTATACTCCTCCCTCCTCATCTCGTCCACATACTCAGCCACCCTGCACCCCCTCTACTCTTCCTGCACCCACCCACTCTATACTCCTCCCTCCTCATCTCGTCCTCATACTCAGCCACCCTGCACCCTCCTCTACTCTTCCTGCACCCACCCGCTCTATACTCCTCCCTCCTCATCTCTTCCCTATACTCAGCCACCCTGCACCCCCTCCTCTCCTCTTCCTGCACCCACCCGCTCTATACTCCTCCCTCCTCATCTCTTCCCCTTACTCAGCCACACTGCAACCCATCCTCCCCTCTTCCTGAATCCACCCACTCTATACTCCTCCCTCCTCATCTCTTCCTCATACTCAGCCACCCTGCACCCCCTCTCCTCTTCCTGCACCCACCCGCTATATACTCCTCCCTCCTCATCTCATCCTCATACTCATCCACCCTGCACCCTCCTCTACGCTTCCTGCACCCACCCACTCTATACTCCTCCCTCCTCATCTCGTCCTCATACTCATCCACCCTGCACCCTCCTCTACTCTTCCTGCACCCATCCACTCTATACTCCTTCCTCCTCATCTCGTCCTCATACTCATCAGCCCTGCACCCTCCTCTCCTCTTCCTGCACCCACCCACTCTATACTCCTCCCTCCTCATCTCGTCCTCATACTCATCTACCCTGTACCCTCCTCTACTCTTCCTGCACCCACCCACTCTATACTGCTCCCTCCTCATCTCGTCCTCATACTCATCCACCCTGAACCCTCTACTCTTCCTGCACCCACCCACTCTATACTCCTCCCTTCTCATCTCGTCCTCATACTCAGCCACACTGCACCCCCTCTACTCTTCCTGCACCCACCCACTCTATACTACTCCTTCCTCATCTCATACTCAGCCACACTGCACCCCCTCTACTCTTCTTGCACCCACCCACTCTATACTCCTCCCTCCTCATCTCGTCCTCATACTCATCCACCCTGCACCCTCCTCTACTCTTCCTGCACCCACCCGCTCTATACTCCTCCCTCCGCATCTCGTCCTCATACTCACCCACCCTGCACCCTTCTCTACTCTTCCTGCACCCACCCACTCTATACTCCTCCCTCCTCAACTCGTCCTTATACTCATCAGCCCTGCACCCTCCTCTCCTCTTCCTGCACCCACCTACTCTATACTCCTCCCTCCTCATCTCTTCCTCATACTCAGCCACCCTGTACCCCCTCTACTCTTCCTGCACCCACCCGCTATATACTCCTCCCTCCTCATCTCGTCCTCATACTCATCCACCCTGCACCCTCCTCTACTCTTCCTGCACCCACCCGCTCTATACTCCTCCCTCCTCATCTCGTCCTCATACTCATCCACCCTGCACCCTCCTCTTCTCTTCCTGCACCCACCTGCTCTATACACCTCCCTCCTCATCTCTTCCTCATACTCAGCCACACTGAAGCCCCTCTACGCTTCCTGCACCCTCCCACTCTATACTCCTCCCTCCTCATCTCATCCTCATACTCATTCATCCTGCACCCTCCTCTACTCTTCCTGCACCCACCCACTCTATACTCCTCCCTCCTCATCTCGTCCTCATAGTCATCTACCCTGTACCCTCCTCTCCTCTTCCTGCATCCACCCGCTCTATACTCCTCCCTCCTCATCTCTTCCTTATACTTATCCTCCCTGCACCCTCCTCTCCTCTTCCAGCATCCACCCGCTCTGTACTCCTCCTCCCTCATCTCTTCCCCATGCTCAGCCACCCTGCACCCCCCTCCTCTACTCTTCCTGTACCCACCCGCTCTATACTCCTCCTTCCTCATCTCTTCCTCATACTCAGCTACCCTGCACCCTCCTCTACTCTTCCTGCACCCACCCGGTCTATACTCCTCCTCCCTCATCTCTTCCTCATACTCAGCCACCCTGCACCCTCATGTACTCTTCCTGCACCCACCTGCTCTATACTCCTCCCTCCTCATTTCTTCCCTATACTCGGCCACCCTGCACCCTCCTCTACTCTTCCTGCACCCACCCACTCTATACTCCTCCCTTCTCATCTCGTCCTCATACTCAGCCACACTGCACCCCCTCTACTCTTCCTGCACCCACCCACTCTATACTCCTCCTTCCTCATCTCGTCCTCATACTCAGCCACACTGCACCCCCTCTACTCTTCTTGCACCCACCCATTCTATACTCCTCCTTCCTCATCTCGTCCTCATACTCATCCACCCTGCACCCTTCTCTACTCTTCCTGCACCCACCCGCTCTATACTCCTCCCTCCTCATCCTGTCCTCATGCTCATCCACCCTGCACCCTCCTCGACTCTTCCTGCACCCACCTGCTCTATACTCCTCCCTCCTCATCTCTTCCTCATACTCAGCCACCGTGTACCCCCTCTACTCTTCTGCACCCACCCACGATATACTCCTCCCTCCTCATCTCGTCCTCACACAAAGCCACCCTGCACCCCCTCTACTATTCCTGCACCCACCCACTCTATACTCCTCCCTCCTCAACTCGTCCTTATACTCATCAGCCCTGCACCCTCCTCTCCTCTTCCTGCACCCACCTACTCTATACTCCTCCCTCCTCATCTCTTCCTCATACTCAGCCACCCTGCACCCCCTCTACTCTTCCTGCACCCACCCGCTATATGCTCCTCTCTCCTCATCTCGTCCTCATACTCATCCACCCTGCACCCTCCTCTACTCTTCCTGCACCCACCCGCTCTATACTCCTCCCTCCTCATCTCGTCCTCATACTCATCCACCCTGCACCCTCCTCTACTCTTCCTGCACCCACCCGCTCTATACTCCTCCCTCCTCATCTCTTCCTCATACTCATCCTCCCTGCACCCTCCTCTCCTCTTCCAGCATCCACCCACTCTATACTCCTCCGTCCCCATCTCTTCCCTGTGCTCAGCCACCCTGCACCCTCCTCTACTCTTCCTGCACCCACCCGCTCTGTACTCCTCCTCCCTCATCTCTTCCCCATACTCAGCCACCCTGCACCCCCTCCTCTACTCTTCCTGTACCCACCCGCTCTATACTCCTCCTCCCTCATCTCTTCCTCATACTCAGCCACCCTGCACCCTCCTCTACTCTTCCTGCACCCACCTGCTCTATACTCCGCCCTCCTCATCTCTTCCCTATACTCAGCCACCCTGCACCCCCTCCTCTACTCTTCCTGTACCCACCCGCTCTATACTCCTCCTTCCTCATCTCTTCCTCATACTCAGCTACCCTGCACCCTCCTCTACTCTTCCTGCACCCACCCGCTCTATACTCCTCCTCCCTCATCTCTTCCTCATACTCAGCCACCCTGCACCCTCCTCTACTCTTCCTGCACCCACCTGCTCTATACTCCTCCCTCCTCATCTCGTCCTCATACTCATCTACCCTGCACCCTCCTCTACTCTTCCTGCACCCACCCACTCTATACTCCTCCCTCCTCATCTCGTCCTCATACTCATCCACCCTGCACCCTCCTCTACTCTTCCTGCACCCACCCACTCTATACCCCTCTCCCTCATCTCTTCCCTGTACTCCTGTACCCTCCTCTCCTCTTCCTGCACCCACCCGCTCTATACTCCTCCAGCCTCATCTCGCCCTCATACTCAGCCACCCTGCACCCACCCGCTATATACTCCTCCCTCCTAATCTCGTCCTCATACTCATCCACCCTGCACCCTCCTCTAATCTTCCTGCACCCACCCGCTCTATACTCCTCCCTCCTCATCTCGTCCTCATACTCATCCACCCTGCACCCTCCTCTACTCTTCCTGCACCCACCCACTCTATACTCCTCCTTCCTCATCTCGTCCTCATACTCATCTACCCTGTACCCTCCTCTCCTCTTCCTGCATCCACCCGCTCTATACTCCTCCCTCCTCATCTCTTCCTCATACTCATCCTCCCTGCACCCTCCTCTCCTCTTCCAGCATCCACCCACTCTATACTCCTCCCTCCCCATCTCTTCCGTGTTCTCAGCCACCCTGCACCCTCCTCTACTCTTCCTGCACCCACCCGCTCTGTACTCCTCCTCCCTCATCTCTTCCCCATACTCAGCCACCCTGCACCCCCTCCTCTATTCTTCCTGTACCCACCCACTCTATACTCCTCCTCCCTCATCTCTTCCTCATACTCAGCCACCCTGCACCCTCCTCTACTTTTCCTGCACCCACCTGCTCTATACTCCGCCCTCCTCATCTCTTCCCTATACTCAGCCACCCTGCACCCTCCTCTACTCTTCCTGCACCCACCTGCTCTATACTTCTCCCTCCTCATCTCGTCCTCATACTCATCTACCCTGCACCCTCCTCTACTCTTCCTGCACCCACCCACTCTATACTCCTCCCTCCTCATCTCGTCCTCATACTCATCCACCCTGCACCCTCCTCTACTCTTCCTGCACCCACCCACTCTATACTCCTCTCCCTCATCTCTTCCCTGTACTCCTGTACCCTCCTCTCCTCTTCCTGCACCCACCCGCTCTATACTCCTCCAGCCTCATCTCTTCCTCATACTCAGCCACCCTGCACCCACCCGCTCTATACTCCTCCCTCCTCATCTCGTCCTCATACTCAGCCACTCTGCACCCTCCTCTACTCTTCCTGCACCCACCCGCTCTATACTCCTCCCTCCTCATCTTGTCCTCATACTCAGCCACCCTGCACCCCCTCTACCCTTCCTGCACCCACCCGCTCTATACCCCTCCCTCCTCATCTCGTCCACATACTCAGCCACCCTGCACCCCCTCTACTCTTCCTGCACCCACCCACTCTATACTCCTCCCTCCTCATCTCGTCCTCATACTCAGCCACCCTGCACCCTCCTCTACTCTTCCTGCACCCACCCGCTCTATACTCCTCCCTCCTCATCTCTTCCCTATACTCAGCCACCCTGCACCCCCTCCTCTCCTCTTCCTGCACCCACCCGCTCTATACTCCTCCCTCGTCATCTCTTCCCCTTACTCAGCCACACTGCAACCCATCCTCCCCTCTTCCTGAATCCACCCACTCTATACTCCTCCCTCCTCATCTCTTCCTCATACTCAGCCACCCTGCACCCCCTCTCCTCTTCCTGCACCCACCCGCTATATACTCCTCCCTCCTCATCTCATCCTCATACTCATCCACCCTGCACCCTCCTCTACTCTTCCTGCACCCACCTACTCTATACTCCTCCCTCCTCATCTCTTCTCATACTCATCCACCCTGCACCCTCCTCTACTCTTCCTGCACCCACCCACTCTATACTCCTCCCTCCTCATCTCGTCCTCATACTCATCAGCCCTGCACCCTCCTCTACTCTTCCTGCACCCAGCCGCTCTAGACTCCTCCCTCCGCATCTCGTCCTCATACTCATCCACCCTGCACCCTTCTCTACTCTTCCTGCACCCACCCGCTCTATACTCCTCCCTCCTCAACTCGTCCTTATACTCATCAGCCCTGCACCCTCCTCTCCTCTTCCTGCACCCACCTACTCTATACTCCTCCCTCCTCATCTCTTCCTCATACTCAGCCACCCTGTACCCCCTCTACTCTTCCTGCACCCACCCACTCTATACTCCTCCCTTCTCATCTCATCCTCATACTCATTAACCCTGCACCCTCCTCTACTCTTCCTGCACCCACCCACTTTATACTCCTCCCTCCTCATCTCGTCCTCATACTCATCTACCCTGTACCCTCCTCTCCTCTTCCTGCATCCACCTGCTCTATAAATCCTCCCTCCTCATCTCTTCCTCATACTCATTCACCCTGCACCCTCCTCTACTCTTCCTGCACCCACCCACTTTATACTCCTCCCTCCTCATCTCGTCCTCATACTCATCTACCCTGTACCCTCCTCTCCTCTTCCTGCATCCACCCGCTCTATAATCCTCCCTCCTCATCTCTTCCTCATACTCATCCTCCCTGCACCCTCCTCTCCTCTTCCAGCATCCACCCACTCTATACTCCTCTCTCCCCATCTCTTCCGTGTTCTCAGCCACCCTGCACCCTCCTCTACTCTTCCTGCACCCACCCGCTCTGTACTCCTCCTCCCTCATCTCTTCCCCATACTCAGCCACCCTGCACCCCCTCCTCTACTCTTCCTGTACCCACCCGCTCTATACTCCTCCTCCCTCATCTCTTCCTCATACTCAGCCACCCTGCACCCTCCTCTACTTTTCCTGCACCCACCTGCTCTATACTCCGCCCTCCTCATCTCTTCCCTATACTCAGCCACCCTGCACCCTCCTCTACTCTTCCTGCACCCACCTGCTCTATACTCCTCCCTCCTCATCTCGTCCTCATACTCATCTACCCTGCACCCTCCTCTACTCTTCCTGCACCCACCCACTCTATACTCCTCCCTCCTCATCTCGTCCTCATACTCATCCACCCTGCACCCTCCTCTACTCTTCCTGCACCCACCCACTCTATACCCCTCTCCCTCATCTCTTCCCTGTACTCCTGTACCCTCCTCTCCTCTTCCTGCACCCACCCGCTCTATACTCCTCCAGCCTCATCTCGCCCTCATACTCAGCCACCCTGCACCCACCCGCTCTATACTCCTCTCTCCTCATCTCGTCCTCATACTCAGCCACTCTGCACCCTCCTCTACTCTTCCTGCACCCACCCGCTCTATACTCCTCCCTCCTCATCTCGTCCTCATACTCAGCCCCCCTGCATCCCCTCTACCCTTCCTGCACCCACCCGCTCTATACTCCTCCCTCCTCATCTCGTCCACATACTCAGCCACCCTGCACCCCCTCTACTCTTCCTGCACCCACCCACTCTATACTCCTCCCTCCTCATCTCGTCCTCATACTCAGCCACCCTGCACCCTCCTCTACTCTTCCTGCACCCACCCGCTCTATACTCCTCCCTCCTCATCTCTTCCCTATACTCAGCCACCCTGCACCCCCTCCTCTCCTCTTCCTGCACCCACCCGCTCTATACTCCTCCCTCCTCATCTCTTCCCCTTACTCAGCCACACTGCAACCCATCCTCCCCTCTTCCTGAATCCACCCACTCTATACTCCTCCCTCCTCATCTCTTCCTCATACTCAGCCACCCTGCACCCCCTCTCCTCTTCCTGCACCCACCCGCTATATACTCCTCCCTCCTCATCTCATCCTCATACTCATCCACCCTGCACCCTCCTCTACTCTTCCTGCACCCACCTGCTCTATACTCCTCCCTCCTCATCTCTTCTCATACTCAGCCACCCTGCACCCCCTCTACGCTTCCTGCACCCACCCACTCTATACTCCTCCCTCCTCATCTCGTCCTCATACTCATCCACCCTGCACCCTCCTCTACTCTTCCTGCACCCATCCACTCTATACTCCTTCCTCCTCATCTCGTCCTCATACTCATCAGCCCTGCACCCTCCTCTCCTCTTCCTGCACCCACCCACTCTATACTCCTCCCTCCTCATCTCGTCCTCATACTCATCTACCCTGTACCCTCCTCTCCTCTTCCTGCATCCACCCGCTCTATACTCCTCCCTCCTCATCTCTTCCTCATACTCATCCTCCCTGCACCCTCCTCTCCTCTTCCAGCATCCACCCACTCTATACTCCTCCCTCCCCATCTCTTCCGTGTTCTCAGCCACCCTGCACCCTCCTCTACTCTTCCTGCACCCACCCGCTCTGTACTCCTCCTCCCTCATCTCTTCCCCATACTCAGCCACCCTGCACCCCCTCCTCTATTCTTCCTGTACCCACCCACTCTATACTCCTCCTCCCTCATCTCTTCCTCATACTCAGCCACCCTGCACCCTCCTCTACTTTTCCTGCACCCACCTGCTCTATACTCCGCCCTCCTCATCTCTTCCCTATACTCAGCCACCCTGCACCCTCCTCTACTCTTCCTGCACCCACCTGCTCTATACTTCTCCCTCCTCATCTCGTCCTCATACTCATCTACCCTGCACCCTCCTCTACTCTTCCTGCACCCACCCACTCTATACTCCTCCCTCCTCATCTCGTCCTCATACTCATCCACCCTGCACCCTCCTCTACTCTTCCTGCACCCACCCACTCTATACTCCTCTCCCTCATCTCTTCCCTGTACTCCTGTACCCTCCTCTCCTCTTCCTGCACCCACCCGCTCTATACTCCTCCAGCCTCATCTCTTCCTCATACTCAGCCACCCTGCACCCACCCGCTCTATACTCCTCCCTCCTCATCTCGTCCTCATACTCAGCCACTCTGCACCCTCCTCTACTCTTCCTGCACCCACCCGCTCTATACTCCTCCCTCCTCATCTTGTCCTCATACTCAGCCACCCTGCACCCCCTCTACCCTTCCTGCACCCACCCGCTCTATACCCCTCCCTCCTCATCTCGTCCACATACTCAGCCACCCTGCACCCCCTCTACTCTTCCTGCACCCACCCACTCTATACTCCTCCCTCCTCATCTCGTCCTCATACTCAGCCACCCTGCACCCTCCTCTACTCTTCCTGCACCCACCCGCTCTATACTCCTCCCTCCTCATCTCTTCCCTATACTCAGCCACCCTGCACCCCCTCCTCTCCTCTTCCTGCACCCACCCGCTCTATACTCCTCCCTCGTCATCTCTTCCCCTTACTCAGCCACACTGCAACCCATCCTCCCCTCTTCCTGAATCCACCCACTCTATACTCCTCCCTCCTCATCTCTTCCTCATACTCAGCCACCCTGCACCCCCTCTCCTCTTCCTGCACCCACCCGCTATATACTCCTCCCTCCTCATCTCATCCTCATACTCATCCACCCTGCACCCTCCTCTACTCTTCCTGCACCCACCTACTCTATACTCCTCCCTCCTCATCTCTTCTCATACTCATCCACCCTGCACCCTCCTCTACTCTTCCTGCACCCACCCACTCTATACTCCTCCCTCCTCATCTCGTCCTCATACTCATCAGCCCTGCACCCTCCTCTACTCTTCCTGCACCCAGCCGCTCTAGACTCCTCCCTCCGCATCTCGTCCTCATACTCATCCACCCTGCACCCTTCTCTACTCTTCCTGCACCCACCCGCTCTATACTCCTCCCTCCTCAACTCGTCCTTATACTCATCAGCCCTGCACCCTCCTCTCCTCTTCCTGCACCCACCTACTCTATACTCCTCCCTCCTCATCTCTTCCTCATACTCAGCCACCCTGTACCCCCTCTACTCTTCCTGCACCCACCCACTCTATACTCCTCCCTTCTCATCTCATCCTCATACTCATTAACCCTGCACCCTCCTCTACTCTTCCTGCACCCACCCACTTTATACTCCTCCCTCCTCATCTCGTCCTCATACTCATCTACCCTGTACCCTCCTCTCCTCTTCCTGCATCCACCTGCTCTATAAATCCTCCCTCCTCATCTCTTCCTCATACTCATTCACCCTGCACCCTCCTCTACTCTTCCTGCACCCACCCACTTTATACTCCTCCCTCCTCATCTCGTCCTCATACTCATCTACCCTGTACCCTCCTCTCCTCTTCCTGCATCCACCCGCTCTATAATCCTCCCTCCTCATCTCTTCCTCATACTCATCCTCCCTGCACCCTCCTCTCCTCTTCCAGCATCCACCCACTCTATACTCCTCTCTCCCCATCTCTTCCGTGTTCTCAGCCACCCTGCACCCTCCTCTACTCTTCCTGCACCCACCCGCTCTGTACTCCTCCTCCCTCATCTCTTCCCCATACTCAGCCACCCTGCACCCCCTCCTCTACTCTTCCTGTACCCACCCGCTCTATACTCCTCCTCCCTCATCTCTTCCTCATACTCAGCCACCCTGCACCCTCCTCTACTTTTCCTGCACCCACCTGCTCTATACTCCGCCCTCCTCATCTCTTCCCTATACTCAGCCACCCTGCACCCTCCTCTACTCTTCCTGCACCCACCTGCTCTATACTCCTCCCTCCTCATCTCGTCCTCATACTCATCTACCCTGCACCCTCCTCTACTCTTCCTGCACCCACCCACTCTATACTCCTCCCTCCTCATCTCGTCCTCATACTCATCCACCCTGCACCCCTCCTCTACTCTTCCTGCACCCACCCACTCTATACCCCTCTCCCTCATCTCTTCCCTGTACTCCTGTACCCTCCTCTCCTCTTCCCTGCACCCACCCCGCTCTATACTCTCCAGCCTCATCTCGCCCTCATACTCAGCCACCCTGCACCCACCCGCTCTATACTCCTCTCTCCTCATCTCGTCCTCATACTCAAGCCACTCTGCCACCTCCTCTACTCTTCCTGCACCCACCCGCTCTATACTCCTCCCTCCTCATCTCGTCCTCATACTCAGCCCCCCTGCATCCCCTCTACCGTTCCTGCACCCACCCGCTCTATACTCCTCCCTCCTCATCTCGTCACATACTCAGCCACCCTACCCCCTCTACTCTTCCTGCACCCACCCACTCTATACTCCTCCCTCCTCATCTCGTCCTCATACTCAGCCACCCTGCACCCTCCTCTACTCTTCCTGCACCCACCCGCTCTATACTCCTCCCTCCTCATCTCTTCCCTATACTCAGCCACCCTGCACCCCCTCCTCTCCTCTTCCTGCACCCACCCGCTCTATACTCCTCCCTCCTCATCTCTTCCCCTTACTCAGCCACACTGCAACCCATCCTCCCCTCTTCCTGAATCCACCCACTCTATACTCCTCCCTCCTCATCTCTTCCTCATACTCAGCCACCCTGCACCCCCTCTCCTCTTCCTGCACCCACCCGCTATATACTCCTCCCTCCTCATCTCATCCTCATACTCATCCACCCTGCACCCTCCTCTACGCTTCCTGCACCCACCCACTCTATACTCCTCCCTCCTCATCTCGTCCTCATACTCATCCACCCTGCACCCTCCTCTACTCTTCCTGCACCCATCCACTCTATACTCCTTCCTCCTCATCTCGTCCTCATACTCATCAGCCCTGCACCCTCCTCTCCTCTTCCTGCACCCACCCACTCTATACTCCTCCCTCCTCATCTCGTCCTCATACTCATCTACCCTGTACCCTCCTCTACTCTTCCTGCACCCACCCACTCTATACTGCTCCCTCCTCATCTCGTCCTCATACTCATCCACCCTGAACCCTCTACTCTTCCTGCACCCACCCACTCTATACTCCTCCCTTCTCATCTCGTCCTCATACTCAGCCACACTGCACCCCCTCTACTCTTCCTGCACCCACCCACTCTATACTACTCCTTCCTCATCTCATACTCAGCCACACTGCACCCCCTCTACTCTTCTTGCACCCACCCACTCTATACTCCTCCCTCCTCATCTCGTCCTCATACTCATCCACCCTGCACCCTCCTCTACTCTTCCTGCACCCACCCGCTCTATACTCCTCCCTCCGCATCTCGTCCTCATACTCACCCACCCTGCACCCTTCTCTACTCTTCCTGCACCCACCCACTCTATACTCCTCCCTCCTCAACTCGTCCTTATACTCATCAGCCCTGCACCCTCCTCTCCTCTTCCTGCACCCACCTACTCTATACTCCTCCCTCCTCATCTCTTCCTCATACTCAGCCACCCTGTACCCCCTCTACTCTTCCTGCACCCACCCGCTATATACTCCTCCCTCCTCATCTCGTCCTCATACTCATCCACCCTGCACCCTCCTCTACTCTTCCTGCACCCACCCGCTCTATACTCCTCCCTCCTCATCTCGTCCTCATACTCATCCACCCTGCACCCCTCCTCTTCTCTTCCTGCACCCACCTGCTCTATACACCTCCCTCCTCATCTCTTCCTCATACTCAGCCACACTGAAGCCCCTCTACGCTTCCTGCACCCTCCCACTCTATACTCCTCCCTCCTCATCTCATCCTCATACTCATTCATCCTGCACCCTCCTCTACTCTTCCTGCACCCACCCACTCTATACTCCTCCCTCCTCATCTCGTCCTCATAGTCATCTACCCTGTACCCTCTCTCCTCTTCCTGCATCCACCCCGCTCTATACTCCTCCCTCCTCATCTCTTCTTATACTTATCCTCCCTGCACCCTCCTCTCCTCTTCCAGCATCCACCCGCTCTGTACTCCTCCTCCCTCATCTCTTCCCCATGCTCAGCCACCCTGCACCCCCCTCCTCTACTCTTCCTGTACCCACCCGCTCTATACTCCTCCTTCCTCATCTCTTCCTCATACTCAGCTACCCTGCACCCTCCTCTACTCTTCCTGCACCCACCCGGTCTATACTCCTCCTCCCTCATCTCTTCCTCATACTCAGCCACCCTGCACCCTCATGTACTCTTCCTGCACCCACCTGCTCTATACTCCTCCCTCCTCATTTCTTCCCTATACTCGGCCACCCTGCACCCTCCTCTACTCTTCCTGCACCCACCCACTCTATACTCCTCCCTTCTCATCTCGTCCTCATACTCAGCCACACTGCACCCCCTCTACTCTTCCTGCACCCACCCACTCTATACTCCTCCTTCCTCATCTCGTCCTCATACTCAGCCACACTGCACCCCCTCTACTCTTCTTGCACCCACCCATTCTATACTCCTCCTTCCTCATCTCGTCCTCATACTCATCCACCCTGCACCCTTCTCTACTCTTCCTGCACCCACCCGCTCTATACTCCTCCCTCCTCATCCTGTCCTCATGCTCATCCACCCTGCACCCTCCTCGACTCTTCCTGCACCCACCTGCTCTATACTCCTCCCTCCTCATCTCTTCCTCATACTCAGCCACCGTGTACCCCCTCTACTCTTCTGCACCCACCCACGATATACTCCTCCCTCCTCATCTCGTCCTCACACAAAGCCACCCTGCACCCCCTCTACTATTCCTGCACCCACCCACTCTATACTCCTCCCTCCTCAACTCGTCCTTATACTCATCAGCCCTGCACCCTCCTCTCCTCTTCCTGCACCCACCTACTCTATACTCCTCCCTCCTCATCTCTTCCTCATACTCAGCCACCCTGCACCCCCTCTACTCTTCCTGCACCCACCCGCTATATGCTCCTCTCTCCTCATCTCGTCCTCATACTCATCCACCCTGCACCCTCCTCTACTCTTCCTGCACCCACCCGCTCTATACTCCTCCCTCCTCATCTCGTCCTCATACTCATCCACCCTGCACCCTCCTCTACTCTTCCTGCACCCACCCGCTCTATACTCCTCCCTCCTCATCTCTTCCTCATACTCATCCTCCCTGCACCCTCCTCTCCTCTTCCAGCATCCACCCACTCTATACTCCTCCGTCCCCATCTCTTCCCTGTGCTCAGCCACCCTGCACCCTCCTCTACTCTTCCTGCACCCACCCGCTCTGTACTCCTCCTCCCTCATCTCTTCCCCATACTCAGCCACCCTGCACCCCCTCCTCTACTCTTCCTGTACCCACCCGCTCTATACTCCTCCTCCCTCATCTCTTCCTCATACTCAGCCACCCTGCACCCTCCTCTACTCTTCCTGCACCCACCTGCTCTATACTCCGCCCTCCTCATCTCTTCCCTATACTCAGCCACCCTGCACCCCCTCCTCTACTCTTCCTGTACCCACCCGCTCTATACTCCTCCTTCCTCATCTCTTCCTCATACTCAGCTACCCTGCACCCTCCTCTACTCTTCCTGCACCCACCCGCTCTATACTCCTCCTCCCTCATCTCTTCCTCATACTCAGCCACCCTGCACCCTCCTCTACTCTTCCTGCACCCACCTGCTCTATACTCCTCCCTCCTCATCTCGTCCTCATACTCATCTACCCTGCACCCTCCTCTACTCTTCCTGCACCCACCCACTCTATACTCCTCCCTCCTCATCTCGTCCTCATACTCATCCACCCTGCACCCTCCTCTACTCTTCCTGCACCCACCCACTCTATACCCCTCTCCCTCATCTCTTCCCTGTACTCCTGTACCCTCCTCTCCTCTTCCTGCACCCACCCGCTCTATACTCCTCCAGCCTCATCTCGCCCTCATACTCAGCCACCCTGCACCCACCCGCTATATACTCCTCCCTCCTAATCTCGTCCTCATACTCATCCACCCTGCACCCTCCTCTACTCTTCCTGCACCCACCCGCTCTATACTCCTCCCTCCTCATCTCGTCCTCATACTCATCCACCCTGCACCCTCCTCTACTCTTCCTGCACCCACCCACTCTATACTCCTCCTTCCTCATCTCGTCCTCATACTCATCTACCCTGTACCCTCCTCTCCTCTTCCTGCATCCACCCGCTCTATACTCCTCCCTCCTCATCTCTTCCTCATACTCATCCTCCCTGCACCCTCCTCTCCTCTTCCAGCATCCACCCACTCTATACTCCTCCCTCCCCATCTCTTCCGTGTTCTCAGCCACCCTGCACCCTCCTCTACTCTTCCTGCACCCACCCGCTCTGTACTCCTCCTCCCTCATCTCTTCCCCATACTCAGCCACCCTGCACCCCCTCCTCTATTCTTCCTGTACCCACCCACTCTATACTCCTCCTCCCTCATCTCTTCCTCATACTCAGCCACCCTGCACCCTCCTCTACTTTTCCTGCACCCACCTGCTCTATACTCCGCCCTCCTCATCTCTTCCCTATACTCAGCCACCCTGCACCCTCCTCTACTCTTCCTGCACCCACCTGCTCTATACTTCTCCCTCCTCATCTCGTCCTCATACTCATCTACCCTGCACCCTCCTCTACTCTTCCTGCACCCACCCACTCTATACTCCTCCCTCCTCATCTCGTCCTCATACTCATCCACCCTGCACCCTCCTCTACTCTTCCTGCACCCACCCACTCTATACTCCTCTCCCTCATCTCTTCCCTGTACTCCTGTACCCTCCTCTCCTCTTCCTGCACCCACCCGCTCTATACTCCTCCAGCCTCATCTCTTCCTCATACTCAGCCACCCTGCACCCACCCGCTCTATACTCCTCCCTCCTCATCTCGTCCTCATACTCAGCCACTCTGCACCCTCCTCTACTCTTCCTGCACCCACCCGCTCTATACTCCTCCCTCCTCATCTTGTCCTCATACTCAGCCACCCTGCACCCCCTCTACCCTTCCTGCACCCACCCGCTCTATACCCCTCCCTCCTCATCTCGTCCACATACTCAGCCACCCTGCACCCCCTCTACTCTTCCTGCACCCACCCACTCTATACTCCTCCCTCCTCATCTCGTCCTCATACTCAGCCACCCTGCACCCTCCTCTACTCTTCCTGCACCCACCCGCTCTATACTCCTCCCTCCTCATCTCTTCCCTATACTCAGCCACCCTGCACCCCCTCCTCTCCTCTTCCTGCACCCACCCGCTCTATACTCCTCCCTCGTCATCTCTTCCCCTTACTCAGCCACACTGCAACCCATCCTCCCCTCTTCCTGAATCCACCCACTCTATACTCCTCCCTCCTCATCTCTTCCTCATACTCAGCCACCCTGCACCCCCTCTCCTCTTCCTGCACCCACCCGCTATATACTCCTCCCTCCTCATCTCATCCTCATACTCATCCACCCTGCACCCTCCTCTACTCTTCCTGCACCCACCTACTCTATACTCCTCCCTCCTCATCTCTTCTCATACTCATCCACCCTGCACCCTCCTCTACTCTTCCTGCACCCACCCACTCTATACTCCTCCCTCCTCATCTCGTCCTCATACTCATCAGCCCTGCACCCTCCTCTACTCTTCCTGCACCCAGCCGCTCTAGACTCCTCCCTCCGCATCTCGTCCTCATACTCATCCACCCTGCACCCTTCTCTACTCTTCCTGCACCCACCCGCTCTATACTCCTCCCTCCTCAACTCGTCCTTATACTCATCAGCCCTGCACCCTCCTCTCCTCTTCCTGCACCCACCTACTCTATACTCCTCCCTCCTCATCTCTTCCTCATACTCAGCCACCCTGTACCCCCTCTACTCTTCCTGCACCCACCCACTCTATACTCCTCCCTTCTCATCTCATCCTCATACTCATTAACCCTGCACCCTCCTCTACTCTTCCTGCACCCACCCACTTTATACTCCTCCCTCCTCATCTCGTCCTCATACTCATCTACCCTGTACCCTCCTCTCCTCTTCCTGCATCCACCTGCTCTATAAATCCTCCCTCCTCATCTCTTCCTCATACTCATTCACCCTGCACCCTCCTCTACTCTTCCTGCACCCACCCACTTTATACACCTCCCTCCTCATCTCGTCCTCATACTCATCTACCCTGTACCCTCCTCTCCTCTTCCTGCATCCACCCGCTCTATAATCCTCCCTCCTCATCTCTTCCTCATACTCATCCTCCCTGCACCCTCCTCTCCTCTTCCAGCATCCACCCACTCTATACTCCTCTCTCCCCATCTCTTCCGTGTTCTCAGCCACCCTGCACCCTCCTCTACTCTTCCTGCACCCACCCGCTCTGTACTCCTCCTCCCTCATCTCTTCCCCATACTCAGCCACCCTGCACCCCCTCCTCTACTCTTCCTGTACCCACCCGCTCTATACTCCTCCTCCCTCATCTCTTCCTCATACTCAGCCACCCTGCACCCTCCTCTACTTTTCCTGCACCCACCTGCTCTATACTCCGCCCTCCTCATCTCTTCCCTATACTCAGCCACCCTGCACCCTCCTCTACTCTTCCTGCACCCACCTGCTCTATACTCCTCCCTCCTCATCTCGTCCTCATACTCATCTACCCTGCACCCTCCTCTACTCTTCCTGCACCCACCCACTCTATACTCCTCCCTCCTCATCTCGTCCTCATACTCATCCACCCTGCACCCTCCTCTACTCTTCCTGCACCCACCCACTCTATACCCCTCTCCCTCATCTCTTCCCTGTACTCCTGTACCCTCCTCTCCTCTTCCTGCACCCACCCGCTCTATACTCCTCCAGCCTCATCTCGCCCTCATACTCAGCCACCCTGCACCCACCCGCTCTATACTCCTCTCTCCTCATCTCGTCCTCATACTCAGCCACTCTGCACCCTCCTCTACTCTTCCTGCACCCACCCGCTCTATACTCCTCCCTCCTCATCTCGTCCTCATACTCAGCCCCCCTGCATCCCCTCTACCCTTCCTGCACCCACCCGCTCTATACTCCTCCCTCCTCATCTCGTCCACATACTCAGCCACCCTGCACCCCCTCTACTCTTCCTGCACCCACCCACTCTATACTCCTCCCTCCTCATCTCGTCCTCATACTCAGCCACCCTGCACCCTCCTCTACTCTTCCTGCACCCACCCGCTCTATACTCCTCCCTCCTCATCTCTTCCCTATACTCAGCCACCCTGCACCCCCTCCTCTCCTCTTCCTGCACCCACCCGCTCTATACTCCTCCCTCCTCATCTCTTCCCCTTACTCAGCCACACTGCAACCCATCCTCCCCTCTTCCTGAATCCACCCACTCTATACTCCTCCCTCCTCATCTCTTCCTCATACTCAGCCACCCTGCACCCCCTCTCCTCTTCCTGCACCCACCCGCTATATACTCCTCCCTCCTCATCTCATCCTCATACTCATCCACCCTGCACCCTCCTCTACTCTTCCTGCACCCACCTGCTCTATACTCCTCCCTCCTCATCTCTTCTCATACTCAGCCACCCTGCACCCCCTCTACGCTTCCTGCACCCACCCACTCTATACTCCTCCCTCCTCATCTCGTCCTCATACTCATCCACCCTGCACCCTCCTCTACTCTTCCTGCACCCATCCACTCTATACTCCTTCCTCCTCATCTCGTCCTCATACTCATCAGCCCTGCACCCTCCTCTCCTCTTCCTGCACCCACCCACTCTATACTCCTCCCTCCTCATCTCGTCCTCATACTCATCTACCCTGTACCCTCCTCTACTCTTCCTGCACCCACCCACTCTATACTGCTCCCTCCTCATCTCGTCCTCATACTCATCCACCCTGAACCCTCTACTCTTCCTGCACCCACCCACTCTATACTCCTCCCTTCTCATCTCGTCCTCATACTCAGCCACACTGCACCCCCTCTACTCTTCCTGCACCCACCCACTCTATACTACTCCTTCCTCATCTCATACTCAGCCACACTGCACCCCCTCTACTCTTCTTGCACCCACCCACTCTATACTCCTCCCTCCTCATCTCGTCCTCATACTCATCCACCCTGCACCCTCCTCTACTCTTCCTGCACCCACCCGCTCTATACTCCTCCCTCCGCATCTCGTCCTCATACTCACCCACCCTGCACCCTTCTCTACTCTTCCTGCACCCACCCACTCTATACTCCTCCCTCCTCAACTCGTCCTTATACTCATCAGCCCTGCACCCTCCTCTCCTCTTCCTGCACCCACCTACTCTATACTCCTCCCTCCTCATCTCTTCCTCATACTCAGCCACCCTGTACCCCCTCTACTCTTCCTGCACCCACCCGCTATATACTCCTCCCTCCTCATCTCGTCCTCATACTCATCCACCCTGCACCCTCCTCTACTCTTCCTGCACCCACCCGCTCTATACTCCTCCCTCCTCATCTCGTCCTCATACTCATCCACCCTGCACCCTCCTCTTCTCTTCCTGCACCCACCTGCTCTATACACCTCCCTCCTCATCTCTTCCTCATACTCAGCCACACTGAAGCCCCTCTACGCTTCCTGCACCCTCCCACTCTATACTCCTCCCTCCTCATCTCATCCTCATACTCATTCATCCTGCACCCTCCTCTACTCTTCCTGCACCCACCCACTCTATACTCCTCCCTCCTCATCTCGTCCTCATAGTCATCTACCCTGTACCCTCCTCTCCTCTTCCTGCATCCACCCGCTCTATACTCCTCCCTCCTCATCTCTTCCTTATACTTATCCTCCCTGCACCCTCCTCTCCTCTTCCAGCATCCACCCGCTCTGTACTCCTCCTCCCTCATCTCTTCCCCATGCTCAGCCACCCTGCACCCCCCTCCTCTACTCTTCCTGTACCCACCCGCTCTATACTCCTCCTTCCTCATCTCTTCCTCATACTCAGCTACCCTGCACCCTCCTCTACTCTTCCTGCACCCACCCGGTCTATACTCCTCCTCCCTCATCTCTTCCTCATACTCAGCCACCCTGCACCCTCATGTACTCTTCCTGCACCCACCTGCTCTATACTCCTCCCTCCTCATTTCTTCCCTATACTCGGCCACCCTGCACCCTCCTCTACTCTTCCTGCACCCACCCACTCTATACTCCTCCCTTCTCATCTCGTCCTCATACTCAGCCACACTGCACCCCCTCTACTCTTCCTGCACCCACCCACTCTATACTCCTCCTTCCTCATCTCGTCCTCATACTCAGCCACACTGCACCCCCTCTACTCTTCTTGCACCCACCCATTCTATACTCCTCCTTCCTCATCTCGTCCTCATACTCATCCACCCTGCACCCTCCTCTACTCTTCCTGCACCCACCCGCTCTATACTCCTCCCTCCCCATCTCGTCCTCATACTCATCCACCCTGCACCCTTCTCTACTCTTCCTGCACCCACCCGCTCTATACTCCTCCCTCCTCATCCTGTCCTCATGCTCATCCACCCTGCACCCTCCTCGACTCTTCCTGCACCCACCTGCTCTATACTCCTCCCTCCTCATCTCTTCCTCATACTCAGCCACCGTGTACCCCCTCTACTCTTCTGCACCCACCCACGATATACTCCTCCCTCCTCATCTCGTCCTCACACAAAGCCACCCTGCACCCCCTCTACTATTCCTGCACCCACCCACTCTATACTCCTCCCTCCTCAACTCGTCCTTATACTCATCAGCCCTGCACCCTCCTCTTCTCTTCCTGCACCCACCTACTCTATACTCCTCCCTCCTCATCTCTTCCTCATACTCAGCCACCCTGCACCCCCTCTACTCTTCCTGCACCCACCCGCTATATGCTCCTCTCTCCTCATCTCGTCCTCATACTCATCCACCCTGCACCCTCCTCTACTCTTCCTGCACCCACCCGCTCTATACTCCTCCCTCCTCATCTCGTCCTCATACTCATCCACCCTGCACCCTCCTCTACTCTTCCTGCACCCACCCGCTCTATACTCCTCCCTCCTCATCTCTTCCTCATACTCATCCTCCCTGCACCCTCCTCTCCTCTTCCAGCATCCACCCACTCTATACTCCTCCGTCCCCATCTCTTCCCTGTGCTCAGCCACCCTGCACCCTCCTCTACTCTTCCTGCACCCACCCGCTCTGTACTCCTCCTCCCTCATCTCTTCCCCATACTCAGCCACCCTGCACCCCCTCCTCTACTCTTCCTGTACCCACCCGCTCTATACTCCTCCTCCCTCATCTCTTCCTCATACTCAGCCACCCTGCACCCTCCTCTATTCTTCCTGCACCCACCTGCTCTATACTCCGCCCTCCTCATCTCTTCCCTATACTCAGCCACCCTGCACCCCCTCCTCTACTCTTCCTGTACCCACCCGCTCTATACTCCTCCTTCCTCATCTCTTCCTCATACTCAGCTACCCTGCACCCTCCTCTACTCTTCCTGCACCCACCCGCTCTATACTCCTCCTCCCTCATCTCTTCCTCATACTCAGCCACCCTGCACCCTCCTCTACTCTTCCTGCACCCACCTGCTCTATACTCCTCCCTCCTCATCTCGTCCTCATACTCATCTACCCTGCACCCTCCTCTACTCTTCCTGCACCCACCCACTCTATACTCCTCCCTCCTCATCTCGTCCTCATACTCATCCACCCTGCACCCTCCTCTACTCTTCCTGCACCCACCCACTCTATACCCCTCTCCCTCATCTCTTCCCTGTACTCCTGTACCCTCCTCTCCTCTTCCTGCACCCACCCGCTCTATACTCCTCCAGCCTCATCTCGCCCTCATACTCAGCCACCCTGCACCCACCCGCTCTATACTCCTCTCTCCTCATCTCGTCCTCATACTCAGCCACTCTGCACCCTCCTCTACTCTTCCTGCACCCACCCGCTCTATACTCCTCCCTCCTCATCTCGTCCTCATACTCAGCCCCCCTGCATCCCCTCTACCCTTCCTGCACCCACCCGCTCTATACTCCTCCCTCCTCATCTCGTCCACATACTCAGCCACCCTGCACCCCCTCTACTCTTCCTGCACCCACCCACTCTATACTCCTCCCTCCTCATCTCGTCCTCATACTCAGCCACCCTGCACCCTCCTCTACTCTTCCTGCACCCACCCGCTCTATACTCCTCCCTCCTCATCTCTTCCCTATACTCAGCCACCCTGCACCCCCTCCTCTCCTCTTCCTGCACCCACCCGTTCTATACTCCTCCCTCCTCATCTCTTCCCCTTACTCAGCCACACTGCAACCCATCCTCCCCTCTTCCTGAATCCACCCACTCTATACTCCTCCCTCCTCATCTCTTCCTCATACTCAGCCACCCTGCACCCCCTCTCCTCTTCCTGCACCCACCCGCTATATACTCCTCCCTCCTCATCTCATCCTCATACTCATCCACCCTGCACCCTCCTCTACTCTTCCTGCACCCACCTGCTCTATACTCCTCCCTCCTCATCTCTTCTCATACTCAGCCACCCTGCACCCCCTCTACGCTTCCTGCACCCACCCACTCTATACTCCTCCCTCCTCATCTCGTCCTCCTACTCATCCACCCTGCACCCTCCTCTACTCTTCCTGCACCCATCCACTCTATACTCCTTCCTCCTCATCTCGTCCTCATACTCATCAGCCCTGCACCCTCCTCTCCTTTTCCTGCACCCACCCACTCTATACTCCTCCCTCCTCATCTCGTCCTCATACTCATCTACCCTGTACCCTCCTCTACTCTTCCTGCACCCACCCACTCTATACTGCTCCCTCCTCATCTCGTCCTCATACTCATCCACCCTGAACCCTCTACTCTTCCTGCACCCACCCACTCTATACTCCTCCCTTCTCATCTCGTCCTCATACTCAGCCACACTGCACCCCCTCTACTCTTCCTGCACCCACCCACTCTATACTACTCCTTCCTCATCTCATACTCAGCCACACTGCACCCCCTCTACTCTTCTTGCACCCACCCACTCTATACTCCTCCCTCCTCTTCTCGTCCTCATACTCATCCACCCTGCACCCTCCTCTACTCTTCCTGCACCCACCCGCTCTATACTCCTCCCTCCGCATCTCGTCCTCATACTCACCCACCCTGCACCCTTCTCTACTCTTCCTGCACCCACCCACTCTATACTCCTCCCTCCTCAACTCGTCCTTATACTCATCAGCCCTGCACCCTCCTCTCCTCTTCCTGCACCCACCTACTCTATACTCCTCCCTCCTCATCTCTTCCTCATACTCAGCCACCCTGTACCCCCTCTACTCTTCCTGCACCCACCCGCTATATACTCCTACCTCCTCATCTCGTCCTCATACTCATCCACCCTGCACCCTCCTCTACTCTTCCTGCACCCACCCGCTCTATACTCCTCCCTCCTCATCTCGTCCTCATACTCATCCACCCTGCACCCTCCTCTTCTCTTCCTGCACCCACCTGCTCTATACACCTCCCTCCTCATCTCTTCCTCATACTCAGCCACACTGAAGCCCCTCTACGCTTTCTGCACCCTCCCACTCTATACTCCTCCCTCCTCATCTCATCCTCATACTCATTCATCCTGCACCCTCCTCTACTCTTCCTGCACCCACCCACTCTATACTCCTCCCTCCTCATCTCGTCCTCATAGTCATCTACCCTGTACCCTCCTCTCCTCTTCCTGCATCCACCCGCTCTATACTCCTCCCTCCTCATCTCTTCCTTATACTTATCCTCCCTGCACCCTCCTCTCCTCTTCCAGCATCCACCCGCTCTGTACTCCTCCTCCCTCATCTCTTCCCCATGCTCAGCCACCCTGCACCCCCCTCCTCTACTCTTCCTGTACCCACCCGCTCTATACTCCTCCTTCCTCATCTCTTCCTCATACTCAGCTACCCTGCACCCTCCTCTACTCTTCCTGCACCCACCCGGTCTATACTCCTCCTCCCTCATCTCTTCCTCATACTCAGCCACCCTGCACCCTCATGTACTCTTCCTGCACCCACCTGCTCTATACTCCTCCCTCCTCATTTCTTCCCTATACTCGGCCACCCTGCACCCTCCTCTACTCTTCCTGCACCCACCCACTCTATACTCCTCCCTTCTCATCTCGTCCTCATACTCAGCCACACTGCACCCCCTCTACTCTTCCTGCACCCACCCACTCTCTACTCCTCCTTCCTCATCTCGTCCTCATACTCAGCCACACTGCACCCCCTCTACTCTTCTTGCACCCACCCATTCTATACTCCTCCTTCCTCATCTCGTCCTCATACTCATCCACCCTGCACCCTCCTCTACTCTTCCTGCACCCACCCGCTCTATACTCCTCCCTCCCCATCTCGTCCTCATACTCATCCACCCTGCACCCTTCTCTACTCTTCCTGCACCCACCCGCTCTATACTCCTCCCTCCTCATCCTGTCCTCATGCTCATCCACCCTGCACCCTCCTCGACTCTTCCTGCACCCACCTGCTCTATACTCCTCCCTCCTCATCTCTTCCTCATACTCAGCCACCGTGTACCCCCTCTACTCTTCTGCACCCACCCACGATATACTCCTCCCTCCTCATCTCGTCCTCACACAAAGCCACCCTGCACCCCCTCTACTATTCCTGCACCCACCCACTCTATACTCCTCCCTCCTCAACTCGTCCTTATACTCATCAGCCCTGCACCCTCCTCTCCTCTTCCTGCACCCACCTACTCTATACTCCTCCCTCCTCATCTCTTCCTCATACTCAGCCACCCTGCACCCCCTCTACTCTTCCTGCACCCACCCGCTATATGCTCCTCTCTCCTCATCTCGTCCTCATACTCATCCACCCTGCACCCTCCTCTACTCTTCCTGCACCCACCCGCTCTATACTCCTCCCTCCTCATCTCGTCCTCATACTCATCCACCCTGCACCCTCCTCTACTCTTCCTGCACCCACCCGCTCTATACTCCTCCCTCCTCATCTCTTCCTCATACTCATCCTCCCTGCACCCTCCTCTCCTCTTCCAGCATCCACCCACTCTATACTCCTCCGTCCCCATCTCTTCCCTGTGCTCAGCCACCCTGCACCCTCCTCTACTCTTCCTGCACCCACCCGCTCTGTACTCCTCCTCCCTCATCTCTTCCCCATACTCAGCCACCCTGCACCCCCTCCTCTACTCTTCCTGTACCCACCCGCTCTATACTCCTCCTCCCTCATCTCTTCCTCATACTCAGCCACCCTGCACCCTCCTCTACTCTTCCTGCACCCACCTGCTCTATACTCCGCCCTCCTCATCTCTTCCCTATACTCAGCCACCCTGCACCCCCTCCTCTACTCTTCCTGTACCCACCCGCTCTATACTCCTCCTTCCTCATCTCTTCCTCATACTCAGCTACCCTGCACCCTCCTCTACTCTTCCTGCACCCACCCGCTCTATACTCCTCCTCCCTCATCTCTTCCTCATACTCAGCCAACCTGCACCCTCCTGTACTCTTCCTGCACCCACCTGCTCTATACTCCTCCCTCCTCATCTCTTCCCTATACTGGGCCACCCTGCACCCTCCTCTACTCTTCCTGCACCCACCCGCACTATACTCCTCCCTCATCTATTCCCCATACTCAGCCACCCTGCACCCCCTCCTCTACTCTTCCTGTGCCCACCCACTCTATACTCCTCCTTCCTCATCTCTTCCTCATACTCAGCCACCCTGCACCCTCCTCTACTCTTCCTGCACCCACCTGCTCTATACTCCTCCCTCCTCATCTCTTCCCTATACTCATCAACCCTGCACCCTCCTCTACTCTTCCTGCACTCACCTGCTCTACACTCATCCCTCCTCATTTCTTCCCTGTACCCAGCCACCCTGCACCCCCTCCTCTACTCTTCCTGTACCCAACCGCTCCATACTCCTCCTTCCTCATCTCTTCCTCATACTCAGCCACCCTGCACCCTCCTTTACTCTTCCTGCACCCACTCTGTACTCCTCCCTCATCTCTTCCCCATACTCAGCCACACTGCACCGCCCTCCTCTACTCTTCCTGTTCCCACCTGCTCTATACTCCTCCCTCCTTATCTCTTCCCTATACTCAGCCACTCTGCATCCCCTCTACTCGCCCTGCACCCACCCACTCGCTACTCTTCCTGTACCCACCCGCTCTATACTCATCCTTCCTCATCTCTTCCCCATACTCAGCCACCCTGCACCCCCCTCTACTCTTCCTGTACCCACCTGCTCTATACTCCTCCCTCCTCATTTCTTCCCTATACTCGGCCACCCTGCACCCTCCTCTACTCTTCCTGCACCCACCCACTCTATACTCCTCCCTTCTCATCTCGTCCTCATACTCAGCCACACTGCACCCCCTCTACTCTTCCTGCACCCACCCACTCTATACTCCTCCTTCCTCATCTCGTCCTCATACTCAGCCACACTGCACCCCCTCTACTCTTCTTGCACCCACCCATTCTATACTCCTCCTTCCTCATCTCGTCCTCATACTCATCCACCCTGCACCCTCCTCTACTCTTCCTGCACCCACCCGCTCTATACTCCTCCCTCCGCATCTCGTCCTCATACTCATCCACCCTGCACCCTTCTCTACTCTTCCTGCACCCACCCGCTCTATACTCCTCCCTCCTCATCCTGTCCTCATGCTCATCCACCCTGCACCCTCCTCGACTCTTCCTGCACCCACCTGCTCTATACTCCTCCCTCCTCATCTCTTCCTCATACTCAGCCACCGTGTACCCCCTCTACTCTTCTGCACCCACCCACGATATACTCCTCCCTCCTCATCTCGTCCTCACACAAAGCCACCCTGCACCCCCTCTACTATTCCTGCACCCACCCACTCTATACTCCTCCCTCCTCAACTCGTCCTTATACTCATCAGCCCTGCACCCTCCTCTCCTCTTCCTGCACCCACCTACTCTATACTCCTCCCTCCTCATCTCTTCCTCATACTCAGCCACCCTGCACCCCCTCTACTCTTCCTGCACCCACCCGCTATATGCTCCTCTCTCCTCATCTCGTCCTCATACTCATCCACCCTGCACCCTCCTCTACTCTTCCTGCACCCACCCGCTCTATACTCCTCCCTCCTCATCTCGTCCTCATACTCATCCACCCTGCACCCTCCTCTACTCTTCCTGCACCCACCCGCTCTATACTCCTCCCTCCTCATCTCTTCCTCATACTCATCCTCCCTGCACCCTCCTCTCCTCTTCCAGCATCCACCCACTCTATACTCCTCCGTCCCCATCTCTTCCCTGTGCTCAGCCACCCTGCACCCTCCTCTACTCTTCCTGCACCCACCCGCTCTGTACTCCTCCTCCCTCATCTCTTCCCCATACTCAGCCACCCTGCACCCCCTCCTCTACTCTTCCTGTACCCACCCGCTCTATACTCCTCCTCCCTCATCTCTTCCTCATACTCAGCCACCCTGCACCCTCCTCTACTCTTCCTGCACCCACCTGCTCTATACTCCACCCTCCTCATCTCTTCCCTATACTCAGCCACCCTGCACCCCCTCCTCTACTCTTCCTGTACCCACCCGCTCTATACTCCTCCTTCCTCATCTCTTCCTCATACTCAGCTACCCTGCACCCTCCTCTACTCTTCCTGCACCCACCCGCTCTATACTCCTCCTCCCTCATCTCTTCCTCATACTCAGCCAACCTGCACCCTCCTGTACTCTTCCTGCACCCACCTGCTCTATACTCCTCCCTCCTCATCTCTTCCCTATACTGGGCCACCCTGCACCCTCCTCTACTCTTCCTGCACCCACCCGCACTATACTCCTCCCTCATCTATTCCCCATACTCAGCCACCCTGCACCCCCTCCTCTACTCTTCCTGTGCCCACCCACTCTATACTCCTCCTTCCTCATCTCTTCCTCATACTCAGCCACCCTGCACCCTCCTCTACTCTTCCTGCACCCACCTGCTCTATACTCCTCCCTCCTCATCTCTTCCCTATACTCATCAACCCTGCACCCTCCTCTACTCTTCCTGCACTCACCTGCTCTACACTCATCCCTCCTCATTTCTTCCCTGTACCCAGCCACCCTGCACCCCCTCCTCTACTCTTCCTGTACCCAGCCGCTCCATACTCCTCCTTCCTCATCTCTTCCTCATACTCAGCCACCCTGCACCCTCCTTTACTCTTCCTGCACCCACTCTGTACTCCTCCCTCATCTCTTCCCCATACTCAGCCACACTGCACCGCCCTCCTCTACTCTTCCTGTTCCCACCTGCTCTATACTCCTCCCTCCTTATCTCTTCCCTATACTCAGCCACTCTGCATCCCCCTCTACTCGCCCTGCACCCACCCACTCGCTACTCTTCCTGTACCCACCCGCTCTATACTCATCCTTCCTCATCTCTTCCCCATACTCAGCCACCCTGCACCCCCCTCTACTCTTCCTGTACCCACCTGCTCTATACTCCTCCCACCTCATCTCTTCCTCATACTCAGCCACCCAGCACCCCCTCCTCTACTCTTCCTGCACCCACCTGCTCTATACTCCTCCCTCCCCATCTCTTCCCTGTACTCAGCCACCCTGCACCCTCCTCTACTCTTCCTGCTCCCGCCCACCCACTCTATACTCCTCCCTCCCCATCTCTTCCCTGTACTCATCTCTTCCCCATACTCAGCCACCCTGCACCCCCTCCTCTACTCTTTCTGTACCCACCTGCTCTATACTCCTCCATCCTCATCTATTCCCTATACTCAGCCACCCTGCACCCTCCTCTACTCTTCCTGCACCCACTCTGTACTCCTCCCTCATCTCTTCCCCATACTCAGCCACCCTGCACCCCGCTCCTCTACTCTTCCTGCACCCACCTGCTTTATACTCCTCCTTCCTCATCTCTTCCTCATACTCAGCCACCCTGCACCCTCCTCTAATCTTCCTGCACCCACTCTGTACTCCTTCCTCCTCTCTTCCCCGTACTCAGCCACCCCGCACTCCCTCCTCTACTCTTCCTGTACCCACCTGCTCTATACCCCTCCCTCCTCATCTCTTCCTCATACTCAGCCACCCAGCACCCTCCTCCTCTACTCACCCCACACCCACACACTTGCTACTCCTCCCTCCTCCTCTCTTCCCCGTACTCAGCCACCTTGCAGCCCTCCTCCCCTCTTCTTGCACCCACCCACTCTATACTCCTTCCTCCTCCTCTCTTCCCCGTACTCAGCCACCCTGAACCCCCTCCTCCCGTCTTCCTGCACCCACCCACTATATACTCCTCCCTCCTCATCTCGTCCTCATACTCATCAACCCTGCACCCTCCTCTCCTCTTCCTGCACCCACCCACTCTATACTCCTCCATCCTCATCTATTCCCTATACTCAGCCACCCTGCACCCTCCTCTACTCTTCCTGCACCCACTCTGTACTCCTCCCTCATCTCTTCCCCATACTCAGCCACCCTGCACCCCGCTCCTCTACTCTTCCTGCACCCACCTGCTTACACTCATCCCTCCTCATCACTACCCTGTACTCAGCCACCCTGCACCCCCCTCCTCTACTCTTCCTGTACCCACCCGCTCTATACTCCTCCTTCCTCATCTCTTCCTCATACTCAGCCACCCTGCACCCTCCTCTACTCATCCTGCACCCACTCTGTACTCCTTCCTCTTCTCTTTCCCGTACTCAGCCAGCCTGCACCCCCCTCCTTTACTCTTCCTGTACCCACCCGCTCTATACTCCTCCCTCCTCTTCTCTTCCACATACTCATCCGCCCTTCATCCCCCTCCTCTAGTCTTCCTGCACCCTCCCGCTCTATACTCCTCTCTCCTCATCTCTTCCCCGTACTCAGTCACCCTGCACCCCCTCCTCTACTCTTCCTGCACCCACCCACTCTATACTCCTCCCTCCCCATCTCTTCCCTGTACTCAGCCACCCTGCACCTTCCTCTACTCTTCCTGCACCTTCCCGCTCTATACTGCTCCCTCCTCATCTCTTCCCCGTACTCAGCCACTCTGCACCCCCTCCTCTACTCTTCCTGCACTCACCCGCTCTATACTCCTCCCTCCCCATCTCTTCCTCTTACTCAGCCACCCTGCACCCCCTCCTCTACTCTTCCTGCACCCACCAGCTCTATACTCCTCGCTCCTCTTCTCTTCCACATACTCATCCACCCTGCACCCCCTCCTCTAGTCTTCCTGCACCCACCCGCTCTATACTCCTCCCTCCCCATCTCTTCCCTGTACTCAGCCACCCTGCACCCTCTTCTACTCTTCCTGCAGCCTCCCGCTCTATACTCCTCCCTCCTCCTCTCTTCCCCGTACTCAGCCACCCTACACCCCCTCCTCTACTCTTCCTGCACCCACCCGCTCTATACTCCTCCCTCCCCATCTCTTCCCTGTACACAGCCACCCTGCACCCTCCTCTACTCTTCCTGCACCCACCCACTCTATACTCCTCCCTCCTCATCTCTTCCTCTTACTCAGCCACCCTGCACTCACTCCTCTACTCTTCCTGCACCCACCCGCTCTATACTCCTCCCTCCTCCTCTCTTCCCCGTACTCAGCCATCCTGCACCCCTCCTCTCCTCTTCCTGCATCCACCCGCTCTATACTCCTCCCTCCTCCTCTCTTCCCCGTACTCAGCCACCCTACACCCCCTCCTCTACTCTTCCTGCACCCACCCACTCTATACTCCTCCCTCCTCATCTCTTCCTCTTACTCAGCCACCCTGCACTCACTCCTCTACTCTTCCTGCACCCACCCGCTCTATACTCCTCCCTCCTCCTCTCTTCCCCGTACTCAGCCATCCTGCACCCCTCCTCTCCTCTTCCTGCATCCACCCGCTCTATATTCCTCCTTCCTCATCTCGTCCTCATACTCATCCACCCTGCCCCCTCCTCTCCTCTTCCTGCATCCACCCACTCTATACTCCTCCCTCCTCATCTCGTCCTCATACTCATCCACCCTGCACCCTACTCTACTCTTCCTGCACCCACCCGCTCTATACTCCTCCCTCCTCATCTCTTCCTCATACTCAGCCACACTGCACCCCCTCTACTCTTCCTGCACCCACCCGCCCTATACTCCTCCCTCCTCATCTCTACCCCATACTCAGCCAATCTGCACCCCCCTCTACTCACCCCACACCCACCCACTCGCTACTCCACACTCCTCCTCTCTTCCCCGTACTCAGCCACCCTGAACCCCCTCCTCCCGTCTTCCTGCACCCACCCACTCTATACTCCTCCCTCCTCATCTCATCCTCTTACTCATCAACCCTGCACCCTCCTCTCCTCTTCCTGCACCCACCCACTCTATACTCCTCCCTCCTCATCTCGTCTTCATACTCAGCCACACTGCACCCATCAACTCTTCTTGCACCCACCCACTCTATACTCCTCCCTCCTCGTCTCTTCCCATACTCATCCACTCTGCACCCCCTCATCTACTCTTCCTGCACCCACCCACTCTATACTCCTCCCTCCTCATCCTCTTCCCTGTACTCGTCCACTCTGCACCCTCCTCTATTCTTCCTGCAACCACCTGCTCTATACTCCTCCCTCCTCATCTCTTCCCCATACTCAGTCACCCTGCACTCCCTCCTCTACTCTTCCTGCACCCACCCACGCTATACTCCTGCCTCCTCATCTCTTCTCCATACTCAGCCACCCTGCACCCTCTCCTCTAATCTTCCTGCACCCAACCGTTCTCTACTCCTCCTCCCTCATCTCTTCCCTATACTCATCCAGCCTGCACCCCCTCCTCTACTCTTCCTGCACCCACCCCCTCCTCTACTCCTTCCTCCTCATCTCTTCCTCATCCACCCTGCACCCCCCACCTCTACTCTTCCTGCTCCAATCTGCTCTATACTCCTCCCTCCTCATCTCTTCCCCATACTCAGCCCCCCTGCACCATCCTCTACTCTTCCTGCACCCACCTGCTCTATACTCCTCTCTCCTCATCTCTTCCCCATACTCATCCACCCTGCAGACCACTTTTCTCCTCTTCCTGCATCCACCCACTCTATACTCCTTCCTCCTCATCTCTTCCCCATAGTCAGCCACCCTGAACCCCCTTTTGTACTCTTCCAGCACACACCCGCTCTATACTCCTCCCTCCTCATCTCTTCCTCATCTCCTCCACTCTGCACCCTCCTCTGCTCTTTCTGCACCCACTCACTCTATACTCCTCCCTCCTCATCTCGTCCTCAACTCAGCCACCCTGCACCCTCCTCTACTCTTCCTGCACCCACACACTCTATACTCCTCCCTCCTTATCTCTTCCTCATACTCATCCACCCTGCACACCATCTACTCTTCCTGCACCCACCCACTCTATACTCCTCCCTCCCCATCTCTTCCCTGTACTCAGCCACCCTGCACCCTCTTCTACTCTTCCTGCACCCTCCCGCTCTATACTCCTCCCTCCTCCTCTCTTCCCCGTACACAGCCACCCTTCACCCTCCTCTACTCTTCCTGCACCCACACACTCTATACTCCTCCCTCCTTATCTCTTCCTCATACTCATCCACCCTGCACACCATCTACTCTTCCTGCACCCACCCACTCTATACTCCTCCCTCCCCATCTCTTCCCTGTACTCAGCCACCCTGCACCCTCTTCTACTCTTCCTGCACCCTCCCGCTCTATACTCCTCCCTCCTCCTCTCTTCCCCGTACACAGCCACCCTGCACCCTCCTCTACTCTTCCTGCACCCACCCACTCTATACTCCTCCCTCCTCATCTCTTCCTCTTACTCAGCCACCCTGCACTCACTCCTCTACTCTTCCTGCACCCACCCGCTCTATACTCCTCCCTCCTCCTCTCTTCCCCGTACTCAGCCATCCTGCACCCCCTCCTCTCCTCTTCCTGCATCCACCCGCTCTATATTCCTCCTTCCTCATCTTGTCCTCATACTCATCCACCCTGCACTCTCCTCTCCTCTTCCTGCATCCACCCACTCTATACTCCTCCCTCCTCATCTCGTCCTCATACTCATCCACCCTGCACCCTCCTCTACCCTTCCTGCACCCACCCGCTCTATACTCCTCCCTCCTCATCTCTTCCTCATACTCAGCCACACTGCACCCCCTCTACTCTTCCTGCACCCACCCGCCCTATACTCCTCCCTCCTCATCTCTACCCCATACTCAGCCAATCTGCACCCCCCTCTACTCACCCCACACCCACCCACTCGCTACTCCTCCCTCCTCCTCTCTTTCCCATACTCATCCACCCTGCACCCCCTCATCTACTCTTCCTGCACCCACCCACTCTATACTCCTCCCTCCTCATCCTCTTCCCTGTACTCGTCCACTCTGCACCCTCCTCTATTCTTCCTGCACCCACCTGCTCTATACTCCTCCCTCCTCATCTCTTCCCCATACTCAGCCACCGTGCACCCTCCTCTACTCTTCCTGTACCCACCCGCTCTATACTCCTCCTTCCTCATCTCTTCCTCATACTCAGACACCCTGCACTCCCTCCTCTACTCTTCCTGCACCCACCCACTCTATACTCCTGCCTCCTCATCTCTTCTCCATACTCAGCCACCCTGCACCCTCTCCTCTAATCTTCCTGCACCCAACCGTTCTCTACTTCTCCTCCCTCATCTCTTCCCTATACTCATCCAGCCTGCCCCCCTCCTCTACTCTTCCTGCACCCACCCCCTCCTCTACTCCTTCCTCCTCATCTCTTCCTCATCCACTCTGCACCCCCCACCTCTACTCTTCCTGCTCCAATCTGCTCTATATTCCTCCCTCCTCATCTCGTCCTCATACTCATCCACCCTGCACCCTCCTCTACTCTTCCTGCACCCACCCACTCTATACCCCTCTCCCTCATCTCTTCCCTGTACTCCTGTACCCTCCTCTCCTCTTCCTGCACCCACCCGCTCTATACTCCTCCAGCCTCATCTCGCCCTCATACTCAGCCACCCTGCACCCACCCGCTCTATACTCCTCTCTCCTCATCTCGTCCTCATACTCAGCCACTCTGCACCCTCCTCTACTCTTCCTGCACCCACCCGCTCTATACTCCTCCCTCCTCATCTCGTCCTCATACTCAGCCCCCCTGCATCCCCTCTACCCTTCCTGCACCCACCCGCTCTATACTCCTCCCTCCTCATCTCGTCCACATACTCAGCCACCCTGCACCCCCTCTACTCTTCCTGCACCCACCCACTCTATACTCCTCCCTCCTCATCTCGTCCTCATACTCAGCCACCCTGCACCCTCCTCTACTCTTCCTGCACCCACCCGCTCTATACTCCTCCCTCCTCATCTCTTCCCTATACTCAGCCACCCTGCACCCCCTCCTCTCCTCTTCCTGCACCCACCCGCTCTATACTCCTCCCTCCTCATCTCTTCCCCTTACTCAGCCACACTGCAACCCATCCTCCCCTCTTCCTGAATCCACCCACTCTATACTCCTCCCTCCTCATCTCTTCCTCATACTCAGCCACCCTGCACCCCCTCTCCTCTTCCTGCACCCACCCGCTATATACTCCTCCCTCCTCATCTCATCCTCATACTCATCCACCCTGCACCCTCCTCTACTCTTCCTGCACCCACCTGCTCTATACTCCTCCCTCCTCATCTCATCCTCATACTCATCCACCCTGCACCCTCCTCTACTCTTCCTGCACCCACCTGCTCTATACTCCTCCCTCCTCATCTCTTCTCATACTCAGCCACCCTGCACCCCCTCTACGCTTCCTGCACCCACCCACTCTATACTCCTCCCTCCTCATCTCGTCCTCATACTCATCCACCCTGCACCCTCCTCTACTCTTCCTGCACCCATCCACTCTATACTCCTTCCTCCTCATCTCGTCCTCATACTCATCAGCCCTGCACCCTCCTCTCCTCTTCCTGCACCCACCCACTCTATACTCCTCCCTCCTCATCTCGTCCTCATACTCATCTACCCTGTACCCTCCTCTACTCTTCCTGCACCCACCCACTCTATACTGCTCCCTCCTCATCTCGTCCTCATACTCATCCACCCTGAACCCTCTACTCTTCCTGCACCCACCCACTCTATACTCCTCCCTTCTCATCTCGTCCTCATACTCAGCCACACTGCACCCCCTCTACTCTTCCTGCACCCACCCACTCTATACTACTCCTTCCTCATCTCATACTCAGCCACACTGCACCCCCTCTACTCTTCTTGCACCCACCCACTCTATACTCCTCCCTCCTCATCTCGTCCTCATACTCATCCACCCTGCACCCTCCTCTACTCTTCCTGCACCCACCCGCTCTATACTCCTCCCTCCGCATCTCGTCCTCATACTCACCCACCCTGCACCCTTCTCTACTCTTCCTGCACCCACCCACTCTATACTCCTCCCTCCTCAACTCGTCCTTATACTCATCAGCCCTGCACCCTCCTCTCCTCTTCCTGCACCCACCTACTCTATACTCCTCCCTCCTCATCTCTTCCTCATACTCAGCCACCCTGTACCCCCTCTACTCTTCCTGCACCCACCCGCTATATACTCCTCCCTCCTCATCTCGTCCTCATACTCATCCACCCTGCACCCTCCTCTACTCTTCCTGCACCCACCCGCTCTATACTCCTCCCTCCTCATCTCGTCCTCATACTCATCCACCCTGCACCCTCCTCTTCTCTTCCTGCACCCACCTGCTCTATACACCTCCCTCCTCATCTCTTCCTCATACTCAGCCACACTGAAGCCCCTCTACGCTTCCTGCACCCTCCCACTCTATACTCCTCCCTCCTCATCTCATCCTCATACTCATTCATCCTGCACCCTCCTCTACTCTTCCTGCACCCACCCACTCTATACTCCTCCCTCCTCATCTCGTCCTCATAGTCATCTACCCTGTACCCTCCTCTCCTCTTCCTGCATCCACCCGCTCTATACTCCTCCCTCCTCATCTCTTCCTTATACTTATCCTCCCTGCACCCTCCTCTCCTCTTCCAGCATCCACCCGCTCTGTACTCCTCCTCCCTCATCTCTTCCCCATGCTCAGCCACCCTGCACCCCCCTCCTCTACTCTTCCTGTACCCACCCGCTCTATACTCCTCCTTCCTCATCTCTTCCTCATACTCAGCTACCCTGCACCCTCCTCTACTCTTCCTGCACCCACCCGGTCTATACTCCTCCTCCCTCATCTCTTCCTCATACTCAGCCACCCTGCACCCTCATGTACTCTTCCTGCACCCACCTGCTCTATACTCCTCCCTCCTCATTTCTTCCCTATACTCGGCCACCCTGCACCCTCCTCTACTCTTCCTGCACCCACCCACTCTATACTCCTCCCTTCTCATCTCGTCCTCATACTCAGCCACACTGCACCCCCTCTACTCTTCCTGCACCCACCCACTCTATACTCCTCCTTCCTCATCTCGTCCTCATACTCAGCCACACTGCACCCCCTCTACTCTTCTTGCACCCACCCATTCTATACTCCTCCTTCCTCATCTCGTCCTCATACTCATCCACCCTGCACCCTCCTCTACTCTTCCTGCACCCACCCGCTCTATACTCCTCCCTCCCCATCTCGTCCTCATACTCATCCACCCTGCACCCTTCTCTACTCTTCCTGCACCCACCCGCTCTATACTCCTCCCTCCTCATCCTGTCCTCATGCTCATCCACCCTGCACCCTCCTCGACTCTTCCTGCACCCACCTGCTCTATACTCCTCCCTCCTCATCTCTTCCTCATACTCAGCCACCGTGTACCCCCTCTACTCTTCTGCACCCACCCACGATATACTCCTCCCTCCTCATCTCGTCCTCACACAAAGCCACCCTGCACCCCCTCTACTATTCCTGCACCCACCCACTCTATACTCCTCCCTCCTCAACTCGTCCTTATACTCATCAGCCCTGCACCCTCCTCTCCTCTTCCTGCACCCACCTACTCTATACTCCTCCCTCCTCATCTCTTCCTCATACTCAGCCACCCTGCACCCCCTCTACTCTTCCTGCACCCACCCGCTATATGCTCCTCTCTCCTCATCTCGTCCTCATACTCATCCACCCTGCACCCTCCTCTACTCTTCCTGCACCCACCCGCTCTATACTCCTCCCTCCTCATCTCGTCCTCATACTCATCCACCCTGCACCCTCCTCTACTCTTCCTGCACCCACCCGCTCTATACTCCTCCCTCCTCATCTCTTCCTCATACTCATCCTCCCTGCACCCTCCTCTCCTCTTCCAGCATCCACCCACTCTATACTCCTCCGTCCCCATTTCTTCCCTGTGCTCAGCCACCCTGCACCCTCCTCTACTCTTCCTGCACCCACCCGCTCTGTACTCCTCCTCCCTCATCTCTTCCCCATACTCAGCCACCCTGCACCCCCTCCTCTACTCTTCCTGTACCCACCCGCTCTATACTCCTCCTCCCTCATCTCTTCCTCATACTCAGCCACCCTGCACCCTCCTCTACTCTTCCTGCACCCACCTGCTCTATACTCCACCCTCCTCATCTCTTCCCTATACTCAGCCACCCTGCACCCCCTCCTCTACTCTTCCTGTACCCACCCGCTCTATACTCCTCCTTCCTCATCTCTTCCTCATACTCAGCTACCCTGCACCCTCCTCTACTCTTCCTGCACCCACCCGCTCTATACTCCTCCTCCCTCATCTCTTCCTCATACTCAGCCAACCTGCACCCTCCTGTACTCTTCCTGCACCCACCTGCTCTATACTCCTCCCTCCTCATCTCTTCCCTATACTGGGCCACCCTGCACCCTCCTCTACTCTTCCTGCACCCACCCGCACTATACTCCTCCCTCATCTATTCCCCATACTCAGCCACCCTGCACCCCCTCCTCTACTCTTCCTGTGCCCACCCACTCTATACTCCTCCTTCCTCATCTCTTCCTCATACTCAGCCACCCTGCACCCTCCTCTACTCTTCCTGCACCCACCTGCTCTATACTCCTCCCTCCTCATCTCTTCCCTATACTCATCAACCCTGCACCCTCCTCTACTCTTCCTGCACTCACCTGCTCTACACTCATCCCTCCTCATTTCTTCCCTGTACCCAGCCACCCTGCACCCCCTCCTCTACTCTTCCTGTACCCAGCCGCTCCATACTCCTCCTTCCTCATCTCTTCCTCATACTCAGCCACCCTGCACCCTCCTTTACTCTTCCTGCACCCACTCTGTACTCCTCCCTCATCTCTTCCCCATACTCAGCCACACTGCACCGCCCTCCTCTACTCTTCCTGTTCCCACCTGCTCTATACTCCTCCCTCCTTATCTCTTCCCTATACTCAGCCACTCTGCATCCCCCTCTACTCGCCCTGCACCCACCCACTCGCTACTCTTCCTGTACCCACCCGCTCTATACTCATCCTTCCTCATCTCTTCCCCATACTCAGCCACCCTGCACCCCCCTCTACTCTTCCTGTACCCACCTGCTCTATACTCCTCCCACCTCATCTCTTCCTCATACTCAGCCACCCAGCACCCCCTCCTCTACTCTTCCTGCACCCACCTGCTCTATACTCCTCCCTCCCCATCTCTTCACTGTACTCAGCCACCCTGCACCCTCCTCTACTCTTCCTGCTCCCGCCCACCCACTCTATACTCCTCCCTCCCCATCTCTTCCCTGTACTCATCTCTTCCCCATACTCAGCCACCCTGCACCCCCTCCTCTACTCTTTCTGTACCCACCTGCTCTATACTCCTCCATCCTCATCTATTCCCTATACTCAGCCACCCTGCACCCTCCTCTACTCTTCCTGCACCCACTCTGTACTCCTCCCTCATCTCTTCCCCATACTCAGCCACCCTGCACCCCGCTCCTCTACTCTTCCTGCACCCACCTGCTTTATACTCCTCCTTCCTCATCTCTTCCTCATACTCAGCCACCCTGCACCCTCCTCTAATCTTCCTGCACCCACTCTGTACTCCTTCCTCCTCTCTTCCCCGTACTCAGCCACCCCGCACTCCCTCCTCTACTCTTCCTGTACCCACCTGCTCTATACCCCTCCCTCCTCATCTCTTCCTCATACTCAGCCACCCAGCACCCTCCTCCTCTACTCACCCCACACCCACACACTTGCTACTCCTCCCTCCTCCTCTCTTCCCCGTACTCAGCCACCTTGCAGCCCTCCTCCCCTCTTCTTGCACCCACCCACTCTATACTCCTCCCTCCTCCTCTCTTCCCCGTACTCAGCCACCCTGAACCCCCTCCTCCCGTCTTCCTGCACCCACCCACTATATACTCCTCCCTCCTCATCTCGTCCTCATACTCATCAACCCTGCACCCTCCTCTCCTCTTCCTGCACCCACCCACTCTATACTCCTCCATCCTCATCTATTCCCTATACTCAGCCACCCTGCACCCTCCTCTACTCTTCCTGCACCCACTCTGTACTCCTCCCTCATCTCTTCCCCATACTCAGCCACCCTGCACCCCGCTCCTCTACTCTTCCTGCACCCACCTGCTTACACTCATCCCTCCTCATCACTACCCTGTACTCAGCCACCCTGCACCCCCCTCCTCTACTCTTCCTGTACCCACCCGCTCTATACTCCTCCTTCCTCATCTCTTCCTCATACTCAGCCACCCTGCACCCTCCTCTACTCATCCTGCACCCACTCTGTATTCCTTCCTCTTCTCTTTCCCGTACTCAGCCAGCCTGCACCCCCCTCCTTTACTCTTCCTGTACCCACCCGCTCTATACTCCTCCCTCCTCTTCTCTTCCACATACTCATCCGCCCTTCACCCCCCTCCTCTAGTCTTCCTGCACCCACCCGCTCTATACTCCTCCCTCCCCATCTCTTCCCTGTACTCAGCCACCCTGCACCTTCCTCTACTCTTCCTGCACCCTCCCGCTCTATACTCCTCTCTCCTCATCTCTTCCCCGTACTCAGTCACCCTGCACCCCCTCCTCTACTCTTCCTGCACCCACCCACTCTATACTCCTCCCTCCCCATCTCTTCCCTGTACTCAGCCACCCTGCACCTTCCTCTACTCTTCCTGCACCTTCCCGCTCTATACTGCTCCCTCCTCATCTCTTCCCCGTACTCAGCCACTCTGCACCCCCTCCTCTACTCTTCCTGCACTCACCCGCTCTATACTCCTCCCTCCCCATCTCTTCCTCTTACTCAGCCACCCTGCACCCCCTCCTCTACTCTTCCTGCACCCACCAGCTCTATACTCCTCGCTCCTCTTCTCTTCCACATACTCATCCACCCTGCACCCCCTCCTCTAGTCTTCCTGCACCCACCCGCTCTATACTCCTCCCTCCCCATCTCTTCCCTGTACTCAGCCACCCTGCACCCTCTTCTACTCTTCCTGCAGCCTCCCGCTCTATACTCCTCCCTCCTCCTCTCTTCCCCGTACTCAGCCACCCTACACCCCCTCCTCTACTCTTCCTGCACCCACCCGCTCTATACTCCTCCCTCCCCATCTCTTCCCTGTACACAGCCACCCTGCACCCTCCTCTACTCTTCCTGCACCCACCCACTCTATACTCCTCCCTCCTCATCTCTTCCTCTTACTCAGCCACCCTGCACTCACTCCTCTACTCTTCCTGCACCCACCCGCTCTATACTCCTCCCTCCTCCTCTCTTCCCCGTACTCAGCCATCCTGCACCCCTCCTCTCCTCTTCCTGCATCCACCCGCTCTATACTCCTCCCTCCTCCTCTCTTCCCCGTACTCAGCCACCCTACACCCCCTCCTCTACTCTTCCTGCACCCACCCACTCTATACTCCTCCCTCCTCATCTCTTCCTCTTACTCAGCCACCCTGCACTCACTCCTCTACTCTTCCTGCACCCACCCGCTCTATACTCCTCCCTCCTCCTCTCTTCCCCGTACTCAGCCATCCTGCACCCCTCCTCTCCTCTTCCTGCATCCACCCGCTCTATATTCCTCCTTCCTCATCTCGTCCTCATACTCATCCACCCTGCCCCCTCCTCTCCTCTTCCTGCATCCACCCACTCTATACTCCTCCCTCCTCATCTCGTCCTCATACTCATCCACCCTGCACCCTACTCTACTCTTCCTGCACCCACCCGCTCTATACTCCTCCCTCCTCATCTCTTCCTCATACTCAGCCACACTGCACCCCCTCTACTCTTCCTGCACCCACCCGCCCTATACTCCTCCCTCCTCATCTCTACCCCATACTCAGCCAATCTGCACCCCCCTCTACTCACCCCACACCCACCCACTCGCTACTCCACACTCCTCCTCTCTTCCCCGTACTCAGCCACCCTGAACCCCCTCCTCCCGTCTTCCTGCACCCACCCACTCTATACTCCTCCCTCCTCATCTCATCCTCTTACTCATCAACCCTGCACCCTCCTCTCCTCTTCCTGCACCCACCCACTCTATACTCCTCCCTCCTCATCTCGTCTTCATACTCAGCCACACTGCACCCCATCAACTCTTCTTGCACCCACCCACTCTATACTCCTCCCTCCTCGTCTCTTCCCATACTCATCCACTCTGCACCCCCTCATCTACTCTTCCTGCACCCACCCACTCTATACTCCTCCCTCCTCATCCTCTTCCCTGTACTCGTCCACTCTGCACCCTCCTCTATTCTTCCTGCAACCACCTGCTCTATACTCCTCCCTCCTCATCTCTTCCCCATACTCAGTCACCCTGCACTCCCTCCTCTACTCTTCCTGCACCCACCCACGCTATACTCCTGCCTCCTCATCTCTTCTCCATACTCAGCCACCCTGCACCCTCTCCTCTAATCTTCCTGCACCCAACCGTTCTCTACTCCTCCTCCCTCATCTCTTCCCTATACTCATCCAGCCTGCACCCCCTCCTCTACTCTTCCTGCACCCACCCCCTCCTCTACTCCTTCCTCCTCATCTCTTCCTCATCCACCCTGCACCCCCCACCTCTACTCTTCCTGCTCCAATCTGCTCTATACTCCTCCCTCCTCATCTCTTCCCCATACTCAGCCCCCCTGCACCATCCTCTACTCTTCCTGCACCCACCTGCTCTATACTCCTCTCTCCTCATCTCTTCCCCATACTCATCCACCCTGCAGACCCCTTTTCTCCTCTTCCTGCATCCACCCACTCTATACTCCTTCCTCCTCATCTCTTCCCCATAGTCAGCCACCCTGAACCCCCTTTTGTACTCTTCCAGCACACACCCGCTCTATACTCCTCCCTCCTCATCTCTTCCTCATCTCCTCCACTCTGCACCCTCCTCTGCTCTTTCTGCACCCACTCACTCTATACTCCTCCCTCCTCATCTCGTCCTCAACTCAGCCACCCTGCACCCTCCTCTACTCTTCCTGCACCCACACACTCTATACTCCTCCCTCCTTATCTCTTCCTCATACTCATCCACCCTGCACACCATCTACTCTTCCTGCACCCACCCACTCTATACTCCTCCCTCCCCATCTCTTCCCTGTACTCAGCCACCCTGCACCCTCTTCTACTCTTCCTGCACCCTCCCGCTCTATACTCCTCCCTCCTCCTCTCTTCCCCGTACACAGCCACCCTGCACCCTCCTCTACTCTTCCTGCACCCACACACTCTATACTCCTCCCTCCTTATCTCTTCCTCATACTCATCCACCCTGCACACCATCTACTCTTCCTGCACCCACCCACTCTATACTCCTCCCTCCCCATCTCTTCCCTGTACTCAGCCACCCTGCACCCTCTTCTACTCTTCCTGCACCCTCCCGCTCTATACTCCTCCCTCCTCCTCTCTTCCCCGTACACAGCCACCCTGCACCCTCCTCTACTCTTCCTGCACCCACCCACTCTATACTCCTCCCTCCTCATCTCTTCCTCTTACTCAGCCACCCTGCACTCACTCCTCTACTCTTCCTGCACCCACCCGCTCTATACTCCTCCCTCCTCCTCTCTTCCCCGTACTCAGCCATCCTGCACCCCCTCCTCTCCTCTTCCTGCATCCACCCGCTCTATATTCCTCCTTCCTCATCTCGTCCTCATACTCATCCACCCTGCACTCTCCTCTCCTCTTCCTGCATCCACCCACTCTATACTCCTCCCTCCTCATCTCGTCCTCATACTCATCCACCCTGCACCCTCCTCTACCCTTCCTGCACCCACCCGCTCTATACTCCTCCCTCCTCATCTCTTCCTCATACTCAGCCACACTGCACCCCCTCTACTCTTCCTGCACCCACCCGCCCTATACTCCTCCCTCCTCATCTCTACCCCATACTCAGCCACCGTGCACCCTCCTCTACTCTTCCTGTACCCACCCGCTCTATACTCCTCCTTCCTCATCTCTTCCTCATACTCAGACACCCTGCACTCCCTCCTCTACTCTTCCTGCACCCACCCACTCTATACTCCTGCCTCCTCATCTCTTCTCCATACTCAGCCACCCTGCACCCTCTCCTCTAATCTTCCTGCACCCAACCGTTCTCTACTTCTCCTCCCTCATCTCTTCCCTATACTCATCCAGCCTGCCCCCCTCCTCTACTCTTCCTGCACCCACCCCCTCCTCTACTCCTTCCTCCTCATCTCTTCCTCATCCACTCTGCACCCCCCACCTCTACTCTTCCTGCTCCAATCTGCTCTATACTCCTCCCTCCTCATCTCGTCCTCATACTCATCCACCCTGCACCCTCCTCTACTCTTCCTGCACCCACCCACTCTATACCCCTCTCCCTCATCTCTTCCCTGTACTCCTGTACCCTCCTCTCCTCTTCCTGCACCCACCCGCTCTATACTCCTCCAGCCTCATCTCGCCCTCATACTCAGCCACCCTGCACCCACCCGCTCTATACTCCTCTCTCCTCATCTCGTCCTCATACTCAGCCACTCTGCACCCTCCTCTACTCTTCCTGCACCCACCCGCTCTATACTCCTCCCTCCTCATCTCGTCCTCATACTCAGCCCCCCTGCATCCCCTCTACCCTTCCTGCACCCACCCGCTCTATACTCCTCCCTCCTCATCTCGTCCACATACTCAGCCACCCTGCACCCCCTCTACTCTTCCTGCACCCACCCACTCTATACTCCTCCCTCCTCATCTCGTCCTCATACTCAGCCACCCTGCACCCTCCTCTACTCTTCCTGCACCCACCCGCTCTATACTCCTCCCTCCTCATCTCTTCCCTATACTCAGCCACCCTGCACCCCCTCCTCTCCTCTTCCTGCACCCACCCGCTCTATACTCCTCCCTCCTCATCTCTTCCCCTTACTCAGCCACACTGCAACCCATCCTCCCCTCTTCCTGAATCCACCCACTCTATACTCCTCCCTCCTCATCTCTTCCTCATACTCAGCCACCCTGCACCCCCTCTCCTCTTCCTGCACCCACCCGCTATATACTCCTCCCTCCTCATCTCATCCTCATACTCATCCACCCTGCACCCTCCTCTACTCTTCCTGCACCCACCTGCTCTATACTCCTCCCTCCTCATCTCTTCTCATACTCAGCCACCCTGCACCCCCTCTACGCTTCCTGCACCCACCCACTCTATACTCCTCCCTCCTCATCTCGTCCTCATACTCATCCACCCTGCACCCTCCTCTACTCTTCCTGCACCCATCCACTCTATACTCCTTCCTCCTCATCTCGTCCTCATACTCATCAGCCCTGCACCCTCCTCTCCTCTTCCTGCACCCACCCACTCTATACTCCTCCCTCCTCATCTCGTCCTCATACTCATCTACCCTGTACCCTCCTCTACTCTTCCTGCACCCACCCACTCTATACTGCTCCCTCCTCATCTCGTCCTCATACTCATCCACCCTGAACCCTCTACTCTTCCTGCACCCACCCACTCTATACTCCTCCCTTCTCATCTCGTCCTCATACTCAGCCACACTGCACCCCCTCTACTCTTCCTGCACCCACCCACTCTATACTACTCCTTCCTCATCTCATACTCAGCCACACTGCACCCCCTCTACTCTTCTTGCACCCACCCACTCTATACTCCTCCCTCCTCATCTCGTCCTCATACTCATCCACCCTGCACCCTCCTCTACTCTTCCTGCACCCACCCGCTCTATACTCCTCCCTCCGCATCTCGTCCTCATACTCACCCACCCTGCACCCTTCTCTACTCTTCCTGCACCCACCCACTCTATACTCCTCCCTCCTCAACTCGTCCTTATACTCATCAGCCCTGCACCCTCCTCTCCTCTTCCTGCACCCACCTACTCTATACTCCTCCCTCCTCATCTCTTCCTCATACTCAGCCACCCTGTACCCCCTCTACTCTTCCTGCACCCACCCGCTATATACTCCTCCCTCCTCATCTCGTCCTCATACTCATCCACCCTGCACCCTCCTCTACTCTTCCTGCACCCACCCGCTCTATACTCCTCCCTCCTCATCTCGTCCTCATACTCATCCACCCTGCACCCTCCTCTTCTCTTCCTGCACCCACCTGCTCTATACACCTCCCTCCTCATCTCTTCCTCATACTCAGCCACACTGAAGCCCCTCTACGCTTCCTGCACCCTCCCACTCTATACTCCTCCCTCCTCATCTCATCCTCATACTCATTCATCCTGCACCCTCCTCTACTCTTCCTGCACCCACCCACTCTATACTCCTCCCTCCTCATCTCGTCCTCATAGTCATCTACCCTGTACCCTCCTCTCCTCTTCCTGCATCCACCCGCTCTATACTCCTCCCTCCTCATCTCTTCCTTATACTTATCCTCCCTGCACCCTCCTCTCCTCTTCCAGCATCCACCCGCTCTGTACTCCTCCTCCCTCATCTCTTCCCCATGCTCAGCCACCCTGCACCCCCCTCCTCTACTCTTCCTGTACCCACCCGCTCTATACTCCTCCTTCCTCATCTCTTCCTCATACTCAGCTACCCTGCACCCTCCTCTACTCTTCCTGCACCCACCCGGTCTATACTCCTCCTCCCTCATCTCTTCCTCATACTCAGCCACCCTGCACCCTCATGTACTCTTCCTGCACCCACCTGCTCTATACTCCTCCCTCCTCATTTCTTCCCTATACTCGGCCACCCTGCACCCTCCTCTACTCTTCCTGCACCCACCCACTCTATACTCCTCCCTTCTCATCTCGTCCTCATACTCAGCCACACTGCACCCCCTCTACTCTTCCTGCACCCACCCACTCTATACTCCTCCTTCCTCATCTCGTCCTCATACTCAGCCACACTGCACCCCCTCTACTCTTCTTGCACCCACCCATTCTATACTCCTCCTTCCTCATCTCGTCCTTATACTCATCCACCCTGCACCCTCCTCTACTCTTCCTGCACCCACCCGCTCTATACTCCTCCCTCCCCATCTCGTCCTCATACTCATCCACCCTGCACCCTTCTCTACTCTTCCTGCACCCACCCGCTCTATACTCCTCCCTCCTCATCCTGTCCTCATGCTCATCCACCCTGCACCCTCCTCGACTCTTCCTGCACCCACCTGCTCTATACTCCTCCCTCCTCATCTCTTCCTCATACTCAGCCACCGTGTACCCCCTCTACTCTTCTGCACCCACCCACGATATACTCCTCCCTCCTCATCTCGTCCTCACACAAAGCCACCCTGCACCCCCTCTACTATTCCTGCACCCACCCACTCTATACTCCTCCCTCCTCAACTCGTCCTTATACTCATCAGCCCTGCACCCTCCTCTCCTCTTCCTGCACCCACCTACTCTATACTCCTCCCTCCTCATCTCTTCCTCATACTCAGCCACCCTGCACCCCCTCTACTCTTCCTGCACCCACCCGCTATATGCTCCTCTCTCCTCATCTCGTCCTCATACTCATCGACCCTGCACCCTCCTCTACTCTTCCTGCACCCACCCGCTCTATACTCCTCCCTCCTCATCTCGTCCTCATACTCATCCACCCTGCACCCTCCTCTACTCTTCCTGCACCCACCCGCTCTATACTCCTCCCTCCTCATCTCTTCCTCATACTCATCCTCCCTGCACCCTCCTCTCCTCTTCCAGCATCCACCCACTCTATACTCCTCCGTCCCCATCTCTTCCCTGTGCTCAGCCACCCTGCACCCTCCTCTACTCTTCCTGCACCCACCCGCTCTGTACTCCTCCTCCCTCATCTCTTCCCCATACTCAGCCACCCTGCACCCCCTCCTCTACTCTTCCTGTACCCACCCGCTCTATACTCCTCCTCCCTCATCTCTTCCTCATACTCAGCCACCCTGCACCCTCCTCTATTCTTCCTGCACCCACCTGCTCTATACTCCGCCCTCCTCATCTCTTCCCTATACTCAGCCACCCTGCACCCCCTCCTCTACTCTTCCTGTACCCACCCGCTCTATACTCCTCCTTCCTCATCTCTTCCTCATACTCAGCTACCCTGCACCCTCCTCTACTCTTCCTGCACCCACCCGCTCTATACTCCTCCTCCCTCATCTCTTCCTCATACTCAGCCACCCTGCACCCTCCTCTACTCTTCCTGCACCCACCTGCTCTATACTCCTCCCTCCTCATCTCGTCCTCATACTCATCTACCCTGCACCCTCCTCTACTCTTCCTGCACCCACCCACTCTATACTCCTCCCTCCTCATCTCGTCCTCATACTCATCCACCCTGCACCCTCCTCTACTCTTCCTGCACCCACCCACTCTATACCCCTCTCCCTCATCTCTTCCCTGTACTCCTGTACCCTCCTCTCCTCTTCCTGCACCCACCCGCTCTATACTCCTCCAGCCTCATCTCGCCCTCATACTCAGCCACCCTGCACCCACCCGCTCTATACTCCTCTCTCCTCATCTCGTCCTCATACTCAGCCACTCTGCACCCTCCTCTACTCTTCCTGCACCCACCCGCTCTATACTCCTCCCTCCTCATCTCGTCCTCATACTCAGCCCCCCTGCATCCCCTCTACCCTTCCTGCACCCACCCGCTCTATACTCCTCCCTCCTCATCTCGTCCACATACTCAGCCACCCTGCACCCCCTCTACTCTTCCTGCACCCACCCACTCTATACTCCTCCCTCCTCATCTCGTCCTCATACTCAGCCACCCTGCACCCTCCTCTACTCTTCCTGCACCCACCCGCTCTATACTCCTCCCTCCTCATCTCTTCCCTATACTCAGCCACCCTGCACCCCCTCCTCTCCTCTTCCTGCACCCACCCGCTCTATACTCCTCCCTCCTCATCTCTTCCCCTTACTCAGCCACACTGCAACCCATCCTCCCCTCTTCCTGAATCCACCCACTCTATACTCCTCCCTCCTCATCTCTTCCTCATACTCAGCCACCCTGCACCCCCTCTCCTCTTCCTGCACCCACCCGCTATATACTCCTCCCTCCTCATCTCATCCTCATACTCATCCACCCTGCACCCTCCTCTACTCTTCCTGCACCCACCTGCTCTATATTCCTCCCTCCTCATCTCTTCTCATACTCAGCCACCCTGCACCCCCTCTACGCTTCCTGCACCCACCCACTCTATACTCCTCCCTCCTCATCTCGTCCTCCTACTCATCCACCCTGCACCCTCCTCTACTCTTCCTGCACCCATCCACTCTATACTCCTTCCTCCTCATCTCGTCCTCATACTCATCAGCCCTGCACCCTCCTCTCCTTTTCCTGCACCCACCCACTCTATACTCCTCCCTCCTCATCTCGTCCTCATACTCATCTACCCTGTACCCTCCTCTACTCTTCCTGCACCCACCCACTCTATACTGCTCCCTCCTCATCTCGTCCTCATACTCATCCACCCTGAACCCTCTACTCTTCCTGCACCCACCCACTCTATACTCCTCCCTTCTCATCTCGTCCTCATACTCAGCCACACTGCACCCCCTCTACTCTTCCTGCACCCACCCACTCTATACTACTCCTTCCTCATCTCATACTCAGCCACACTGCACCCCCTCTACTCTTCTTGCACCCACCCACTCTATACTCCTCCCTCCTCATCTCGTCCTCATACTCATCCACCCTGCACCCTCCTCTACTCTTCCTGCACCCACCCGCTCTATACTCCTCCCTCCGCATCTCGTCCTCATACTCACCCACCCTGCACCCTTCTCTACTCTTCCTGCACCCACCCACTCTATACTCCTCCCTCCTCAACTCGTCCTTATACTCATCAGCCCTGCACCCTCCTCTCCTCTTCCTGCACCCACCTACTCTATACTCCTCCCTCCTCATCTCTTCCTCATACTCAGCCACCCTGTACCCCCTCTACTCTTCCTGCACCCACCCGCTATATACTCCTACCTCCTCATCTCGTCCTCATACTCATCCACCCTGCACCCTCCTCTACTCTTCCTGCACCCACCCGCTCTATACTCCTCCCTCCTCATCTCGTCCTCATACTCATCCACCCTGCACCCTCCTCTTCTCTTCCTGCACCCACCTGCTCTATACACCTCCCTCCTCATCTCTTCCTCATACTCGGCCACACTGAAGCCCCTCTACGCTTTCTGCACCCTCCCACTCTATACTCCTCCCTCCTCATCTCATCCTCATACTCATTCATCCTGCACCCTCCTCTACTCTTCCTGCACCCACCCACTCTATACTCCTCCCTCCTCATCTCGTCCTCATAGTCATCTACCCTGTACCCTCCTCTCCTCTTCCTGCATCCACCCGCTCTATACTCCTCCCTCCTCATCTCTTCCTTATACTTATCCTCCCTGCACCCTCCTCTCCTCTTCCAGCATCCACCCGCTCTGTACTCCTCCTCCCTCATCTCTTCCCCATGCTCAGCCACCCTGCACCCCCCTCCTCTACTCTTCCTGTACCCACCCGCTCTATACTCCTCCTTCCTCATCTCTTCCTCATACTCAGCTACCCTGCACCCTCCTCTACTCTTCCTGCACCCACCCGGTCTATACTCCTCCTCCCTCATCTCTTCCTCATACTCAGCCACCCTGCACCCTCATGTACTCTTCCTGCACCCACCTGCTCTATACTCCTCCCTCCTCATTTCTTCCCTATACTCGGCCACCCTGCACCCTCCTCTACTCTTCCTGCACCCACCCACTCTATACTCCTCCCTTCTCATCTCGTCCTCATACTCAGCCACACTGCACCCCCTCTACTCTTCCTGCACCCACCCACTCTATACTCCTCCTTCCTCATCTCGTCCTCATACTCAGCCACACTGCACCCCCTCTACTCTTCTTGCACCCACCCATTCTATACTCCTCCTTCCTCATCTCGTCCTCATACTCATCCACCCTGCACCCTCCTCTACTCTTCCTGCACCCACCCGCTCTATACTCCTCCCTCCCCATCTCGTCCTCATACTCATCCACCCTGCACCCTTCTCTACTCTTCCTGCACCCACCCGCTCTATACTCCTCCCTCCTCATCCTGTCCTCATGCTCATCCACCCTGCACCCTCCTCGACTCTTCCTGCACCCACCTGCTCTATACTCCTCCCTCCTCATCTCTTCCTCATACTCAGCCACCGTGTACCCCCTCTACTCTTCTGCACCCACCCACGATATACTCCTCCCTCCTCATCTCGTCCTCACACAAAGCCACCCTGCACCCCCTCTACTATTCCTGCACCCACCCACTCTATACTCCTCCCTCCTCAACTCGTCCTTATACTCATCAGCCCTGCACCCTCCTCTCCTCTTCCTGCACCCACCTACTCTATACTCCTCCCTCCTCATCTCTTCCTCATACTCAGCCACCCTGCACCCCCTCTACTCTTCCTGCACCCACCCGCTATATGCTCCTCTCTCCTCATCTCGTCCTCATACTCATCCACCCTGCACCCTCCTCTACTCTTCCTGCACCCACCCGCTCTATACTCCTCCCTCCTCATCTCGTCCTCATACTCATCCACCCTGCACCCTCCTCTACTCTTCCTGCACCCACCCGCTCTATACTCCTCCCTCCTCATCTCTTCCTCATACTCATCCTCCCTGCACCCTCCTCTCCTCTTCCAGCATCCACCCACTCTATACTCCTCTGTCCCCATCTCTTCCCTGTGCTCAGCCACCCTGCACCCTCCTCTACTCTTCCTGCACCCACCCGCTCTGTACTCCTCCTCCCTCATCTCTTCCCCATACTCAGCCACCCTGCACCCCCTCCTCTACTCTTCCTGTACCCACCCGCTCTATACTCCGCCCTCCTCATCTCTTCCCTATACTCAGCCACCCTGCACCCCCTCCTCTACTCTTCCTGTACCCACCCGCTCTATACTCCTCCTTCCTCATCTCTTCCTCATACTCAGCTACCCTGCACCCTCCTCTACTCTTCCTGCACCCACCCGCTCTATACTCCTCCTCCCTCATCTCTTCCTCATACTCAGCCAACCTGCACCCTCCTGTACTCTTCCTGCACCCACCTGCTCTATACTCCTCCCTCCTCATCTCTTCCCTATACTGGGCCACCCTGCACCCTCCTCTACTCTTCCTGCACCCACCCGCACTATACTCCTCCCTCATCTATTCCCCATACTCAGCCACCCTGCACCCCCTCCTCTACTCTTCCTGTGCCCACCCACTCTATACTCCTCCTTCCTCATCTCTTCCTCATACTCAGCCACCCTGCACCCTCCTCTACTCTTCCTGCACCCACCTGCTCTATACTCCTCCCTCCTCATCTCTTCCCTATACTCATCAACCCTGCACCCTCCTCTACTCTTCCTGCACTCACCTGCTCTACACTCATCCCTCCTCATTTCTTCCCTGTACCCAGCCACCCTGCACCCCCTCCTCTACTCTTCCTGTACCCAACCGCTCCATACTCCTCCTTCCTCATCTCTTCCTCATACTCAGCCACCCTGCACCCTCCTTTACTCTTCCTGCACCCACTCTGTACTCCTCCCTCATCTCTTCCCCATACTCAGCCACACTGCACCGCCCTCCTCTACTCTTCCTGTTCCCACCTGCTCTATACTCCTCCCTCCTTATCTCTTCCCTATACTCAGCCACTCTGCATCCCCCTCTACTCGCCCTGCACCCACCCACTCGCTACTCTTCCTGTACCCACCCGCTCTATACTCATCCTTCCTCATCTCTTCCCCATACTCAGCCACCCTGCACCCCCCTCTACTCTTCCTGTACCCACCTGCTCTATACTCCTCCCTCCTCATTTCTTCCCTATACTCGGCCACCCTGCACCCTCCTCTACTCTTCCTGCACCCACCCACTCTATACTCCTCCCTTCTCATCTCGTCCTCATACTCAGCCACACTGCACCCCCTCTACTCTTCCTGCACCCACCCACTCTATACTCCTCCTTCCTCATCTCGTCCTCATTCTCAGCCACACTGCACCCCCTCTACTCTTCTTGCACCCACCCATTCTATACTCCTCCTTCCTCATCTCGTCCTCATACTCATCCACCCTGCACCCTCCTCTACTCTTCCTGCACCCACCCGCTCTATACTCCTCCCTCCGCATCTCGTCCTCATACTCATCCACCCTGCACCCTTCTCTACTCTTCCTGCACCCACCCGCTCTATACTCCTCCCTCCTCATCCTGTCCTCATGCTCATCCACCCTGCACCCTCCTCGACTCTTCCTGCACCCACCTGCTCTATACTCCTCCCTCCTCATCTCTTCCTCATACTCAGCCACCGTGTACCCCCTCTACTCTTCTGCACCCACCCACGATATACTCCTCCCTCCTCATCTCGTCCTCACACAAAGCCACCCTGCACCCCCTCTACTATTCCTGCACCCACCCACTCTATACTCCTCCCTCCTCAACTCGTCCTTATACTCATCAGCCCTGCACCCTCCTCTCCTCTTCCTGCACCCACCTACTCTATACTCCTCCCTCCTCATCTCTTCCTCATACTCAGCCACCCTGCACCCCCTCTACTCTTCCTGCACCCACCCGCTATATGCTCCTCTCTCCTCATCTCGTCCTCATACTCATCCACCCTGCACCCTCCTCTACTCTTCCTGCACCCACCCGCTCTATACTCCTCCCTCCTCATCTCGTCCTCATACTCATCCACCCTGCACCCTCCTCTACTCTTCCTGCACCCACCCGCTCTATACTCCTCCCTCCTCATCTCTTCCTCATACTCATCCTCCCTGCACCCTCCTCTCCTCTTCCAGCATCCACCCACTCTATACTCCTCCGTCCCCATCTCTTCCCTGTGCTCAGCCACCCTGCACCCTCCTCTACTCTTCCTGCACCCACCCGCTCTGTACTCCTCCTCCCTCATCTCTTCCCCATACTCAGCCACCCTGCACCCCCTCCTCTACTCTTCCTGTACCCACCCGCTCTATACTCCTCCTCCCTCATCTCTTCCTCATACTCAGCCACCCTGCACCCTCCTCTACTCTTCCTGCACCCACCTGCTCTATACTCCACCCTCCTCATCTCTTCCCTATACTCAGCCACCCTGCACCCCCTCCTCTACTCTTCCTGTACCCACCCGCTCTATACTCCTCCTTCCTCATCTCTTCCTCATACTCAGCTACCCTGCACCCTCCTCTACTCTTCCTGCACCCACCCGCTCTATACTCCTCCTCCCTCATCTCTTCCTCATACTCAGCCAACCTGCACCCTCCTGTACTCTTCCTGCACCCACCTGCTCTATACTCCTCCCTCCTCATCTCTTCCCTATACTGGGCCACCCTGCACCCTCCTCTACTCTTCCTGCACCCACCCGCACTATACTCCACCCTCATCTATTCCCCATACTCAGCCACCCTGCACCCCCTCCTCTACTCTTCCTGTGCCCACCCACTCTATACTCCTCCTTCCTCATCTCTTCCCTATACTCATCAACCCTGCACCCTCCTCTACTCTTCCTGCACTCACCTGCTCTACACTCATCCCTCCTCATTTCTTCCCTGTACCCAGCCACCCTGCACCCCCTCCTCTACTCTTCCTGTACCCAACCGCTCCATACTCCTCCTTCCTCATCTCTTCCTCATACTCAGCCACCCTGCACCCTCCTTTACTCTTCCTGCACCCACTCTGTACTCCTCCCTCATCTCTTCCCCATACTCAGCCACACTGCACCGCCCTCCTCTACTCTTCCTGTTCCCACCTGCTCTATACTCCTCCCTCCTTATCTCTTCCCTATACTCAGCCACTCTGCATCCCCCTCTACTCGCCCTGCACCCACCCACTCGCTACTCTTCCTGTACCCACCCGCTCTATACTCATCCTTCCTCATCTCTTCCCCATACTCAGCCACCCTGCACCCCCCTCTACTCTTCCTGTACCCACCTGCTCTATACTCCTCCCACCTCATCTCTTCCTCATACTCAGCCACCCAGCACCCCCTCCTCTACTCTTCCTGCACCCACCTGCTCTATACTCCTCCCTCCCCATCTCTTCCCTGTACTCAGCCACCCTGCACCCTCCTCTACTCTTCCTGCTCCCGCCCACCCACTCTATACTCCTCCCTCCCCATCTCTTCCCTGTACTCATCTCTTCCCCATACTCAGCCACCCTGCACCCCCTCCTCTACTCTTTCTGTACCCACCTGCTCTATACTCCTCCATCCTCATCTATTCCCTATACTCAGCCACCCTGCACCCTCCTCTACTCTTCCTGCACCCACTCTGTACTCCTCCCTCATCTCTTCCCCATACTCAGCCACCCTGCACCCCGCTCCTCTACTCTTCCTGCACCCACCTGCTTTATACTCCTCCTTCCTCATCTCTTCCTCATACTCAGCCACCCTGCACCCTCCTCTAATCTTCCTGCACCCACTCTGTACTCCTTCCTCCTCTCTTCCCCGTACTCAGCCACCCCGCACTCCCTCCTCTACTCTTCCTGTACCCACCTGCTCTATACCCTTCCCTCCTCATCTCTTCCTCATACTCAGCCACCCAGCACCCTCCTCCTCTACTCACCCCACACCCACACACTTGCTACTCCTCCCTCCTCCTCTCTTCCCCGTACTCAGCCACCTTGCAGCCCTCCTCCCCTCTTCTTGCACCCACCCACTCTATACTCCTCCCTCCTCCTCTCTTCCCCGTACTCAGCCACCCTGAACCCCCTCCTCCCGTCTTCCTGCACCCACCCACTATATACTCCTCCCTCCTCATCTCGTCCTCATACTCATCAACCCTGCACCCTCCTCTCCTCTTCCTGCACCCACCCACTCTATACTCCTCCATCCTCATCTATTCCCTATACTCAGCCACCCTGCACCCTCCTCTACTCTTCCTGCACCCACTCTGTACTCCTCCCTCATCTCTTCCCCATACTCAGCCACCCTGCACCCCGCTCCTCTACTCTTCCTGCACCCACCTGCTTACACTCATCCCTCCTCATCACTACCCTGTACTCAGCCACCCTGCACCCCCCTCCTCTACTCTTCCTGTACCCACCCGCTCTATACTCCTCCTTCCTCATCTCTTCCTCATACTCAGCCACCCTGCACCCTCCTCTACTCATCCTGCACCCACTCTGTACTCCTTCCTCTTCTCTTTCCCGTACTCAGCCACCCTGCACCCCCCTCCTTTACTCTTCCTGTACCGACCCGCTCTATACTCCTCCCTCCTCTTCTCTTCCACATACTCATCCGCCCTTCACCCCCCTCCTCTAGTCTTCCTGCACCCACCCGCTCTATACTCCTCCCTCCCCATCTCTTCCCTGTACTCAGCCACCCTGCACCTTCCTCTACTCTTCCTGCACCCTCCCGCTCTATACTCCTCTCTCCTCATCTCTTCCCCGTACTCAGTCACCCTGCACCCCCTCCTCTACTCTTCCTGCACCCACCCACTCTATACTCCTCCCTCCCCATCTCTTCCCTGTACTCAGCCACCCTGCACCTTCCTCTACTCTTCCTGCACCTTCCCGCTCTATACTGCTCCCTCCTCATCTCTTCCCCGTACTCAGCCACTCTGCACCCCCTCCTCTACTCTTCCTGCACTCACCCGCTCTATACTCCTCCCTCCCCATCTCTTCCTCTTACTCAGCCACCCTGCACCCCCTCCTCTACTCTTCCTGCACCCACCAGCTCTATACTCCTCGCTCCTCTTCTCTTCCACATACTCATCCACCCTGCACCCCCTCCTCTAGTCTTCCTGCACCCACCCGCTCTATACTCCTCCCTCCCCATCTCTTCCCTGTACTCAGCCACCCTGCACCCTCTTCTACTCTTCCTGCAGCCTCCCGCTCTATACTCCTCCCTCCTCCTCTCTTCCCCGTACTCAGCCACCCTACACCCCCTCCTCTACTCTTCCTGCACCCACCCGCTCTATACTCCTCCCTCCCCATCTCTTCCCTGTACACAGCCACCCTGCACCCTCCTCTACTCTTCCTGCACCCACCCACTCTATACTCCTCCCTCCTCATCTCTTCCTCTTACTCAGCCACCCTGCACTCACTCCTCTACTCTTCCTGCACCCACCCGCTCTATACTCCTCCCTCCTCCTCTCTTCCCCGTACTCAGCCATCCTGCACCCCTCCTCTCCTCTTCCTGCATCCACCCGCTCTATACTCCTCCCTCCTCCTCTCTTCCCCGTACTCAGCCACCCTACACCCCCTCCTCTACTCTTCCTGCACCCACCCACTCTATACTCCTCCCTCCTCATCTCTTCCTCTTACTCAGCCACCCTGCACTCACTCCTCTACTCTCCCTGCACCCACCCGCTCTATACTCCTCCCTCCTCCTCTCTTCCCCGTACTCAGCCATCCTGCACCCCTCCTCTCCTCTTCCTGCATCCACCCGCTCTATATTCCTCCTTCCTCATCTCGTCCTCATACTCATCCACCCTGCCCCCTCCTCTCCTCTTCCTGCATCCACCCACTCTATACTCCTCCCTCCTCATCTCGTCCTCATACTCATCCACCCTGCACCCTACTCTACTCTTCCTGCACCCACCCGCTCTATACTCCTCCCTCCTCATCTCTTCCTCATACTCAGCCACACTGCACCCCCTCTACTCTTCCTGCACCCACCCGCCCTATACTCCTCCCTCCTCATCTCTACCCCATACTCAGCCAATCTGCACCCCCCTCTACTCACCCCACACCCACCCACTCGCTACTCCACACTCCTCCTCTCTTCCCCGTACTCAGCCACCCTGAACCCCCTCCTCCCGTCTTCCTGCACCCACCCACTCTATACTCCTCCCTCCTCATCTCATCCTCTTACTCATCAACCCTGCACCCTCCTCTCCTCTTCCTGCACCCACCCACTCTATACTCCTCCCTCCTCATCTCGTCTTCATACTCAGCCACACTGCACCCCATCAACTCTTCTTGCACCCACCCACTCTATACTCCTCCCTCCTCGTCTCTTCCCATACTCATCCACTCTGCACCCCCTCATCTACTCTTCCTGCACCCACCCACTCTATACTCCTCCCTCCTCATCCTCTTCCCTGTACTCGTCCACTCTGCACCCTCCTCTATTCTTCCTGCAACCACCTGCTCTATACTCCTCCCTCCTCATCTCTTCCCCATACTCAGTCACCCTGCACTCCCTCCTCTACTCTTCCTGCACCCACCCACGCTATACTCCTGCCTCCTCATCTCTTCTCCATACTCAGCCACCCTGCACCCTCTCCTCTAATCTTCCTGCACCCAACCGTTCTCTACTCCTCCTCCCTCATCTCTTCCCTATACTCATCCAGCCTGCACCCCCTCCTCTACTCTTCCTGCACCCACCCCCTCCTCTACTCCTTCCTCCTCATCTCTTCCTCATCCACCCTGCACCCCCCACCTCTACTCTTCCTGCTCCAATCTGCTCTATACTCCTCCCTCCTCATCTCTTCCCCATACTCAGCCCCCCTGCACCATCCTCTACTCTTCCTGCACCCACCTGCTCTATACTCCTCTCTCCTCATCTCTTCCCCATACTCATCCACCCTGCAGACCCCTTTTCTCCTCTTCCTGCATCCACCCACTCTATACTCCTTCCTCCTCATCTCTTCCCCATAGTCAGCCACCCTGAACCCCCTTTTGTACTCTTCCAGCACACACCCGCTCTATACTCCTCCCTCCTCATCTCTTCCTCATCTCCTCCACTCTGCACCCTCCTCTGCTCTTTCTGCACCCACTCACTCTATACTCCTCCCTCCTCATCTCGTCCTCAACTCAGCCACCCTGCACCCTCCTCTACTCTTCCTGCACCCACACACTCTATACTCCTCCCTCCTTATCTCTTCCTCATACTCATCCACCCTGCACACCATCTACTCTTCCTGCACCCACCCACTCTATACTCCTCCCTCCCCATCTCTTCCCTGTACTCAGCCACCCTGCACCCTCTTCTACTCTTCCTGCACCCTCCCGCTCTATACTCCTCCCTCCTCCTCTCTTCCCCGTACACAGCCACCCTGCACCCTCCTCTACTCTTCCTGCACCCACACACTCTATACTCCTCCCTCCTTATCTCTTCCTCATACTCATCCACCCTGCACACCATCTACTCTTCCTGCACCCACCCACTCTATACTCCTCCCTCCCCATCTCTTCCCTGTACTCAGCCACCCTGCACCCTCTTCTACTCTTCCTGCACCCTCCCGCTCTATACTCCTCCCTCCTCCTCTCTTCCCCGTACACAGCCACCCTGCACCCTCCTCTACTCTTCCTGCACCCACCCACTCTATACTCCTCCCTCCTCATCTCTTCCTCTTACTCAGCCACCCTGCACTCACTTCTCTACTCTTCCTGCACCCACCCGCTCTATACTCCTCCCTCCTCCTCTCTTCCCCGTACTCAGCCATCCTGCACCCCCTCCTCTCCTCTTCCTGCATCCACCCGCTCTATATTCCTCCTTCCTCATCTCGTCCTCATACTCATCCACCCTGCACTCTCCTCTCCTCTTCCTGCATCCACCCACTCTATACTCCTCCCTCCTCATCTCGTCCTCATACTCATCCACCCTGCACCCTCCTCTACCCTTCCTGCACCCACCCGCTCTATACTCCTCCCTCCTCATCTCTTCCTCATACTCAGCCACACTGCACCCCCTCTACTCTTCCTGCACCCACCCGCCCTATACTCCTCCCTCCTCATCTCTACCCCATACTCAGCCAATCTGCACCCCCCTCTACTCACCCCACACCCACCCACTCGCTACTCCTCCCTCCTCCTCTCTTTCCCATACTCATCCACCCTGCACCCCCTCATCTACTCTTCCTGCACCCACCCACTCTATACTCCTCCCTCCTCATCCTCTTCCCTGTACTCGTCCACTCTGCACCCTCCTCTATTCTTCCTGCACCCACCTGCTCTATACTCCTCCCTCCTCATCTCTTCCCCATACTCAGCCACCGTGCACCCTCCTCTACTCTTCCTGTACCCACCCGCTCTATACTCCTCCTTCCTCATCTCTTCCTCATACTCAGACACCCTGCACTCCCTCCTCTACTCTTCCTGCACCCACCCACTCTATACTCCTGCCTCCTCATCTCTTCTCCATACTCAGCCACCCTGCACCCTCTCCTCTAATCTTCCTGCACCCAACCGTTCTCTACTTCTCCTCCCTCATCTCTTCCCTATACTCATCCAGCCTGCCCCCCTCCTCTACTCTTCCTGCACCCACCCCCTCCTCTACTCCTTCCTCCTCATCTCTTCCTCATCCACTCTGCACCCCCCACCTCTACTCTTCCTGCTCCAATCTGCTCTATACTCCTCCCTCCTCATCTCTTCCCCATACTCATCCACCCTGCAGACCCCTTTTCTCCTCTTCCTGCATCCACCCACTCTATACTCCTTCCTCCTCATCTCTTCCCCATAGTCAGCCACCCTGAACCCCCTTTTGTACTCTTCCAGCACACAACCGCTCTATACTCCTCCCTCCTCATCTCTTCCTCATACTCGTCCACCCTGCACCCCCTCCTCTACTCTTCCTGCACCCACCCGCGCTGTACTTTTCCCTCCTCATCTCCTCCACTCTGCACCCTCCTCTGCTCTTCCTGGACCCACTCACTCTATACTCCTCCCTCCTCATCTCATCCTCAACTCAGCCACCCTGCACCCTCCTCTACTCTTCCTGCACCCACACACTCTATACTCCTCCCTCCTCATCTCGTCCTCATACTCAACCACACTACACCCCCTCTACTCTTCCTGCACCCACACACTCTATACTCCTCCCTCCTCATCTCGTCCTCATACTCATCTACCCTGCACCCTCCTCTACTCTTCTTGCACCCACCCACTCTATACTTCTCCTCCCTCCTCATCTCGTCCTCATACTCAGCCACCCTGCACCAGCTCCTCTACTCTTCCTGCACCCACCCACTCTATACTCCTCCCTCCTCATCTTGTCCTCATACTCATCCACCCTGCACCCTCCTCTCCTCTTCCTGCACCCACCCACTCTATACTCCTCCCTCCTCATCTCGTCCTCATACTCAGCCACACTGCACCACCTCTACTCTTCCTGCACCCACCCACTCAGTATTCCTCCCTCCTCATCTCTTCCTCATACTCAGTCACCCTGCACCCTCCTCTACTCTTCCTGCACCCACCCACTCCATACTCCTCCCTCCCCATCTCTTCCCTGTACTCAGCCACCGTGCACCCCCCTCTACTCTTCCTGCACCCACCCGCTCTATACTACTCCCTCCTCGTCTCTTCCCCATACTCATCCACCCTGAACCCCCTCATCTACTATTCCTGCACCCACCCACTCTATACTCCTCCCATCTCATCCTCTTCCCTGTACTCGTCCACTCTGCACCCTCCTCCTGCTCTATACTCCTCCCTCCTCATCTCTTCCCTATACTCAGCCACCGTGCACTCCCCTCCTCTACTCTTCCTGTATCCACCCTCTCTATACTTCTCCCTCCTCATCTCTTCCCCATACTCAGCCACCCTGCACCCTCCTTTACTCTTCCTGCACCCACTCTGTACTCCTCCCTCATCTCTTCCCCATACTCATCCACCCTACACCCCCACATCTACTATTCCTGCACCCACCTGCTCTATACTCCTCTCTCCTCATCTCTTCTCCATACTCATCCACCCTGCAGACCCCTTTTCTCCTCTCCCTGCATCCACCCACTCTATACTCCTTCCTCCTCATCTCTTCCTCATACTCGTCCACCCTGCACCCCCTCCTCTACTCTTCCTGCACCCACCCGCTCTGTACTTTTCCCTCCTCATCTCCTCCACTCTGCACCCTCCTCTGCTCTTCCTGCACCCACTCACTCTATACTCCTCCCTCCTCATCTCGCCCTCAACTCAGCCACCCTGCACCCTCCTCTACTCTTCCTGCTCCCACACATTCTATACTCCTCCCTCCTTATCTCTTCATCATACTCATCTACCCTGCACACCATCTACTCTTCCTGCACCCACCCACTCTATACTCCTCCATCCTCATCTCGTCCTCATACTCAACCACACTACACCCCCTCTACTCTTCCTGCACCCACACACTCTATACTCCTCATCTCGTCCTCATACTCATCTACCCTGCACCCTCCTCTACTCTTCTTGCACCCACCCACTCTATACTTCTCCTCCCTCCTCATCTCGTCCTCATACTCAGCCACCCTGCACCAGCTCCTCTACTCTTCCTGCACCCACCCACTCTATACTCCTCCCTCCTCATCTTGTCCTCATACTCATCCACCCTGCACCCTCCTCTCCTCTTCCTGCACCCACCCACTCTATACTCCTCCCTCCTTATCTCTTCGTCATACTCATCTACCCTGCACACCATCTACTCTTCCTGCACCCACCCACTCTATACTCCTCCATCCTCATCTCGTCCTCATACTCAACCACACTGCACCCCCTCTACTCTTCCTGCACCCACCCACTCAGTACTCCTCCCTCCTCATCTCTTCCTCATACTCAGTCACCCTGCACCCTACTCTACTCTTCCTGCACCCACCCACTCCATACTCCTCCCTCCCCATCTCTTCCCTGTACTCAGCCACCGAGCACCCCCCTCTACTCTTCCTGCACCCACCCGCTCTATACTCCTCCCTCCTCGTCTCGTCCTCATACTCAGCCACACTGCACCCCCTCTACTCTTCCTGCACCCACCCACTCAGTACTCCTCCCTCCTCATCTCTTCCTCATACTCATCCACCCTGCACCCCCTCATCTACTATTCCTGCACCCACCCACTCTATACTCCTCCCTCCTCATCCTCTTCCCTGTACTCGTCCACTCTGCACCCTCCTCCTGCTCTATACTCCTCCCTCCTCATCTCTTCCCTATACTCAGCCACCGTGCACTCCCCTCCTCTACTCTTCCTGTATCCACCCACTCTATACTTCTCCCTCCTCATCTCTTCCCCATACTCAGCCACCCTGCACCCTCCTTTACTCTTCCTGCACCCACTCTGTACTCCTCCCTCATCTCTTCCCCATACTCAGCCACCCTGCACCCCCCTCCTCTACTCTTCCTGTACCCACCTGCTCTATACTCCTCCCTCCTCATCTTTTCCCTATACTCAGCCACTCTGCACCCCCCTCTACTCGCCCTGCACCCACCCACTCGTTACTATTCCTGTACCCACCCGCTCTATACTCATCCTTCCTCGTCTCTTCCTCATACTCAGCCACCCTGCACCCTCCTCTACTCTTCCTGCACCCACTCTGTACTCCTCCCTCATCTCTTCCCCATACTCGGCCACCCTGCACCCTCCTCTACTCTTCCTGCACCCACCTGCTTACACTCATCCCTCCTCATCTCTACCCTGTACTCAGCCACCCTGCACCCCCCTCCTCTACTCTTCCTGTACCCACCCGCTCTATACTCCTCCTTCCTCATCTTTTCCTCATACTCAGCCACCCTGCACCCTCCTCTACTCTCCCTTCACCCACTCTGTACTCCTTCCTCCTCTCTTCCCCGTACTCAGCCACCCTGCACCCCCCTCCTCTACTCTTCCTGTACCCACCCACTCTATACTCCTCCCTCCTCTTCTCTTCCACATACTCATCCACCCTGCACCCCCTCCTCTAGTCTTCCTGCACCCACCCGCTCTATACTCCTCCCTCCCCATCTCTTCCCTGTATTCAGCCACCCTGCACCTTCCTCTACTCTTCCTGCACCCTCCCGCTCTATACTCCTCCCTCCTCATCTCTTCCCCGTTCTCAGCCACCCTGCACCCCCTCCTCTACTCTTCCTGCACCCACCCGCTCTATACTCCTCCCTCCCCATCTCTTCCCTGTACTCGGCCACCCTGCCCCTCCTCTACTCTTCCTGCACCCACGCACTCTATACTCCTCCCTCATCTCTTCCTGATACTCAGCCACCCTGCACTCCCTTCCTCTACTCTTCCTGCACCTACCCGCTCTATACTCCTCCCTCCTCATCTCTTCCCCGTACTCAGCCACCCTGCACCCCCTCCTCTTCCTGCACCCACCCACTCTATACTCCTCCCTCCTCATCTCATCCTCATACTCATCCACCCTGCACCCTCCTCTACTTTTCCTGCACCCACCTGCTCTATACTCCTCCCTCCTCATCTCTTCCCTATACTCAGCCACCCTGCACCCCCTCCTCTTCCTGCACCCACCCACTCTATACTCCTCCCTCCTCATCTCGTCCTCATACTCATCCACCCTGCACCCTCCTCTACTCTTCCTGCACCCACCTGCTCTATACTCCTCCTTCCTCATCTCTTCCTCATACTCAGCCACCCTGCACCCCCCTCTACTCTTCCTGCACCTACCTGCTCTCTACTCCTCCCTCCTCATCTCTTCCTCATACTCAGCTACCTTGCACCCCCCTCCTCTACTCTTCCTGCACCTACCCGCTCTATACTCCTCCCTCCTCATCTCTTCCCCGTACTCAGCCACCCTGCACTCCCCCCTCTCCTCTTCCTGCACCCACCCACTCTATACTCCTCCCTCCTCATCCTCTTCCGTGTACTCATCCACTCTGCACCCTCCTCTACTCTTCCTACACCCACCTGCTCTATACTCCTCCCTCCTCATCTCTTCCCTATACTCAGCCACCTTGCACCCCCTCCTCTATCCTTCTTGTACCCACCTGCTCTATACTCCTCCTTCCTCATCTCTTCCTTATACTCAGCCACCCTGCACTCCCTCCTCTACTCTTCCTGCACCCACACACTCTATCCTCCTCCCTCCTCATCTCTTCCCCATACTCATCCACCCTGCACCTACTCTTCTACTCTTCCCGCACCTACCCGCTCTCTACTCCTCCCTCCTCATCTCTTCCTCATACTCAGCCACCCTGCACCCCCCTCTACTCTTCCTGCACCTACCTGCTCTCTACTCCTCCCTCCTCATCTCTTCCTCATACTCAGCTACCTTGCACCCCCCTCCTCTACTCTTCCTGCACCTACCCGCTCTATACTCCTCCCTCCTCATCTCTTCCCCGTACTCAGCCACCCTGCACTCCCTCCTCTACTCTTCCTGCACCCACGCACTATATCCTCCTCCCTCCTCATCTCTTCCCCATACTCATCCACCCTGCACCTACTTTTCTACTCTTCCCGCACCTACCCGCTCTCTACTCCTCCCTCCTCATCTCTTCCTCATACTCAGCCACCCTGCACCCCCCTCCTCTACTCTTCCTGTACCCACCCGCTCTATACTCCTCCTTCCTCATCTCTTCCCTGTACTCAGCCACCCTGCACTCCCTCCTCTACTCTTCCTGCACCCACCCACTCTATACTCCTCCTTCCTCATCTCTTCCTGATACTCATCCACCCTGCCCCCCCCACCTCTACTCTTCCTGCTCCAATCTGCTCTATACTCCTCCCTCCTCATCTCTTCCCCATACTCAGCCCCCCTGCACCATCCTCTACTCTTCCTGCACCCACCTGCTCTATACTCCTCTCTCCTCATCTCTTCCCCATACTCATCCACCCTGCAGACCCCTTTTCTCCTCTTCCTGCATCCACCCACTCTATACTCCTTCCTCCTCATCTCTTCCCCATAGTCAGCCACCCTGAACCCCCTTTTGTACTCTTCCAGCACACACCCGCTCTATACTCCTCCCTCCTCATCTCTTCCTCATCTCCTCCACTCTGCACCCTCCTCTGCTCTTCCTGCACCCACTCAGTCTATACTCCTCCCTCCTCATCTCGTCCTCAACTCAGCCACCCTGCACCCTCCTCTACTCTTCCTGCACCCACACACTCTATACTCCTCCCTCCTTATCTCTTCCTCATACTCATCCACCCTGCACACCATCTACTCTTCCTGCACCCACCCACTCTATACTCCTCCCCATCTCTTCCCTGTACTCAGCCACCCTGCACCCTCTTCTACTCTTCCTGCACCCTCCCGCTCTATACTCCTCCCTCCTCCTCTCTTCCCCGTACACAGCCACCCTGCACCCTCCTCTACTCTTCCTGCACCCACCCACTCTATACTCCTCCCTCCTCATCTCTTCCTCTTACTCAGCCACCCTGCACTCACTCCTCTACTCTTCCTGCACCCACCCGCTCTATACTCCTCCCTCCTCCTCTCTTCCCCGTACTCAGCCATCCTGCACCCCCTCCTCTCCTCTTCCTGCATCCACCCGCTCTATATTCCTCCTTCCTCATCTCATCCTCATACTCATCCACCCTGCACTCTCCTCTCCCTGCATCCACCCACTCTATACTCCTCCCTCCTCATCTCGTCCTCATACTCATCCACCCTGCACCCTCCTCTACCCTTCCTGCACCCACCCGCTCTATACTCCTCCCTCCTCATCTCTTCCTCATACTCAGCCACACTGCACCCCCTCTACTCTTCCTGCACCCACCCGCCCTATACTCCTCCCTCCTCATCTCTACCCCATACTCAGCCAATCTGCACCCCCCTCTACTCACCCCACACCCACCCACTCGCTACTCCTCCCTCCTCCTCTCTTCCCCATACTCATCCACCCTGCACCCCCTCATCTACTCTTCCTGCACCCACCCACTCTATACTCCTCCCTCCTCATCCTCTTCCCTGTACTCGTCCACTCTGCACCCTCCTCTACTCTTCCTGCACCCACTCACTCTATACTCCTCCCTCCTCATCTCGTCCTCAACTCAGCCACCCTGCACCCTCCTCTACTCTTCCTGCACCCACACACTCTATACTCCTCCCTCCTTATCTCTTCCTCATACTTATCCACCCTGCACACCATCTACTCTTCCTGCACCCACCCACTCTATACTCCCCCCTCCTCAACTCGTCCTTATACTCATCAGCCCTGCACCCTCCTCTCCTCTTCCTGCACCCACCTACTCTATACTCCTCCCTCCTCATCTCTTCCTCATACTCAGCCACCCTGTACCCCCTCTACTCTTCCTGCACCCACCCGCTATATACTCCTCCCTCCTCATCTCGTCCTCATACTCATCCACCCTGCACCCTCCTCTACTCTTCCTGCACCCACCCGTTCTATACTCCTCCCTCCTCATCTCGTCCTCATACTCATCCACCCTGCACCCTCCTCTTCTCTTCCTGCACCCACCTGCTCTATACAGCTCCCTCCTCATCTCTTCCTCATACTCAGCCACCCTGCAGCCCCTCTACGCTTCCTGCACCCTCCCACTCTATACTCCTCCCTCCTCATCTCATCCTCATACTCATTCATCCTGCACCCTCCTCTACTCTTCCTGCACCCACCCACTCTATACTCCTCCCTCCTCATCTCGTCCTCATAGTCATCTACCCTGTACCCTCCTCTCCTCTTCCTGCATCCACCCGCTCTATACTCCTCCCTCCTCATCTCTTCCTTATACTTATCCTCCCTGCACCCTCCTCTCCTCTTCCAGCATCCACCCGCTCTGTACTCCTCCTCCCTCATCTCTTCCCCATGCTCAGCCACCCTGCACCCCCCTCCTCTACTCTTCCTGTACCCACCCGCTCTATATTCCTCCTTCCTCATCTCTTCCTCATACTCAGCTACCCTGCACCCTCCTCTAGTCTTCCTGCACCCACCCTGTCTATACTCCTCCTCCCTCATCTCTTCCACATACTCAGCCACCCTGCACCCTCATGTACTCTTCCTGCACCCACCTGCTCTATACTCCTCCCTCCTCATCTCTTCCCTATACTCGGCCACCCTGCACCCTCCTCTACTCTTCTGCACCCACCCACTCTATACTCCTCCCTTCTCATCTCGTCCTCATACTCAGCCACACTGCACCCCCTCTACTCTTCCTGCACCCACCCACTCTATACTCCTCCTTCCTCATCTCGTCCTCATACTCAGCCACACTGCACCCCCTCTACTCTTCTTGCACCCACCCATTCTATACTCCTCCTTCCTCATCTCGTCCTCATACTCATCCACCCTGCACCCTCCTCTACTCTTCCTGCACCCACCCGCTCTATACTCCTCCCTCCGCATCTCGTCCTCATACTCATCCACCCTGCACCCTTCTCTACTCTTCCTTCACCCACCCGCTCTATACTCCTCCCTCCTCATCCTGTCCTCATGCTCATCCACCCTGCACCCTCCTCGACTCTTCCTGCACCCACCTGCTCTATACTCCTCCCTCCTCATCTCTTCCTCATACTCAGCCACCGTGTACCCCCTCTACTTTTCTGCACCCACCCACGCTATACTCCTCCCTCCTCATCTCGTCCTCACACAAAGCCACCCTGTACCCCCTCTACTATTCCTGCACCCACCCACTCTATACTCCTCCCTCCTCAACTCGTCCTTATACTCATCAGCCCTGCACCCCCTCTACTCTTCCTGCACCCACCCGCTATATGCTCCTCTCTCCTCGTCTCGTCCTCATACTCATCCACCCTGCACCCTCCTCTACTCTTCCTGCACCCACCCGCTCTATACTCCTCCCTCCTCATCCTCTTCCCTGTAATCGTCCACTCTGCACCCTCCTCCTGCTCTATACTCCTCCCTCCTCATCTCTTCCCTATACTCAGCCACCGGGCACTCCCCTCCTCTACTCTTCCTGTATCCACCCTCTCTATACTTCTCCCTCTTCATCTCTTCCCCATACTCAGCCACCCTGCACCCTCCTTTACTCTTCCTGCACCCACTCTGTACTCCTCCCTCATCTCTTCCCCATACTCATCCACCCTACACCCCTCATCTACTATTCCTGCACCCACCTGCTCTATACTCCTCTCTCCTCATCTCTTCCCCATAGTCAGCCACCCTGAACCCCCTTTTGTACTCTTCCAGCACACAACCGCTCTAAACTCCTCCCTCCTCATCTCTTCCTCATACTCGTCCACCCTGCACCCCCTCCTCTACTCTTCCTGCACCCACCCGCTCTGTACTTTTCCCTCCTCATCTCCTCCACTCTGCACCCTCCTCTGCTCTTCCTGCACCCACTCACTCTGTACTCCTCCCTCCTCATCTCGTCCTCAACTCAGCCACCCTGCACCCTCCTCTACTCTTCCTGCACCCACACACTCTATACTCCTCCCTCCTTATCTCTTCCTCATACTCATCCACCCTGCACACCATCTACTCTTCCTGCACCCACCCACTCTATACTCCTCCCTCCTCATCTCTTCCCCATACTCAGCCACCCTGCACCCCCTCCTCTTCCTGCACCCACCCACTCTATACTGCTCCCTCCTCATCTCATCCTCATACTCATCCACCCTGCACCCTCCTCTACTCTTCCTGCACCCACCTGCTCTATACTCCTCCCTCCTCATCTCTTCTCTATACTCAGCCACCCTGCACCCCCTCCTCTTCCTGCACCCACCCACTCTATACTCCTCCCTCCTCATCTCGTCCTCATACTCATCCACCCTGCACCCTCCTCTACTCTTCCTGCACCCACCTGCTCTATACTCCTCCTTCCTCATCTCTTCCTCATACTCAGCCACCCTGCACTCCCTCCTCTCCTCTTCCTGCACCCACCCACTCTATACTCCTCCCTCCTCATCTCTTCCCCATACTCATCCACCCTGCACCCCCTCATCTACTCTTCCTGCACCCACCCACTCTATACTTCTCCCTCCTCATCCTCTTCCCTGTACTTGTCCACTCTGCACCCTCCTCTACTCTTCCTGCACCCACCTGCTCTATACTCCTCCCTCCTCATCTCTTCCCTATACTCAGCCACTCTGCACCCCCCTCTACTCTTCCTGCACCCACTCTGTACTCCTCCCTCATCTCTTCCCCATACACAGCCACCCTGCACCCCCCTCCTCTACTCTTCCTGTACCCAACCGCTCAATACTCCTCCTTCCTCATCTCTTCCTCATACTCAGCCACCCTGCACCCTCCTCTACTCTTCCTGCACCCACTCTGTACTCCTCCCTCATCTCTTCCCCATACACAGCCACCCTGCACCCCCCTCCTCTACTCTTCCTGTACCCAACCGCTCAATACTCCTCCTTCCTCATCTCTTCCTCATACTCAGCCACCCTGCACCCTCCTTTACTCTTCCTGCACCCACTCTGTACTCCTCCCTCATCTCTTCCCCATACTCAGCCACACTGCACCGCCCTCCTCTACTCTTCCTGTTCCCACCTGCTCTATACTCCTCCCTCCTTATCTCTTCCCTATACTCAGCCACTCTGCATCCCCCTCTACTCGCCCTGCACCCACCCACTCGCTACTCTTCCTGTACCCACCCGCTCTATACTCATCCTTCCTCATCTCTTCCCCATACTCAGCCACCCTGCACCCCCCTCTACTCTTCCTGTACCCACCTGCTCTATACTCCTCCCACCTCATCTCTTCCTCATACTCAGCCACCCAGCACCCCCTCCTCTACTCTTCCTGCACCCACCTGCTCTATACTCCTCCCTCCCCATCTCTTCCCTGTACTCAGCCACCCTGCACCCTCCTCTACTCTTCCTGCTCCCGCCCACCCACTGTATACTCCTCCCTCCCCATCTCTTCCCTGTACTCATCTCTTCCCCATACTCAGCCACCCTGCACCCCCTCCTCTACTCTTTCTGTACCCACCTGCTCTATACTCCTCCATCCTCATCTATTCCCTATACTCAGCCACCCTGCACCCTCCTCTACTCTTCCTGCACCCACTCTGTACTCCTCCCTCATCTCTTCCCCATACTCAGCCACCCTGCACCCCGCTCCTCTACTCTTCCTGCACCCACCTGCTCTATACTCCTCCCTCCTCATCTCTTCCTCATACTCAGCCACCCAGCACCCCCCTCCTTGTCACCGGGGTCGGTGATATCTTCGTCCGAAAGTGTAGCTTCTGAAATCTCCCCCTCCCCCGACTCCTCACCTTCTTCTTCCTTCCAAGAACCCTTCTTTTCTTTTCTTCGAGTAGACACCTTTTTTTTATGAAGATAGGGACGACCCCGGAAGGAAGCCACCGTGCTCCCCAAAGAAGGGAGACCAGGGGGCCCACCCCCGGGATCGACCAAGAGGGGAAAAAGCCTTAGGCACAAAAAACCCCTGTAGAATCGTTGGGTGTCTTGTAAACGTGGAACCAGGAGTACTCTAGGTAAGATCCGGTAGGAGTGACTGAAGACAACACGTGGAGTGAAGATTCAGAAACACAGGCAGTCCATTAAGAGGTCCGAGGAACTGGTACACAGGCTAAGTGAGGAGGTACTGATGCAGCAAGCAAAGGCAGTCCAGGGGAACAGGCCGGAGTCTGGTACACGGGAGGTCACAGAAGCAATACTGAAGGTAGGTGAAGGAAAAGCGGGAAGAATAATCAGACAGGAAAAGGAAAAATGCGGTAAGTGAAGATGGGAAGGTGGGAGGGGAAGCAAGATGGAAGGAGGGCAAAGGAGAATTATTGCGAACCAAGAGAGAAAGGGAAAGGCAGACCGATCCAGCGGAATGAATGTTAGATAGGTTCAGACAGGGTACGAGGACCCGACCAGCAGCAAGCGAGAGAGCAGCACGAAAGCCACAGGCAGCAAGCAACTCAGCCTACGGACGAACCGGAAGCGTTGCAACGCGTCCGTGACCCGGAAGTGGCTGGTTAAAACACCGGGCCGCGGAGCGTCTAGCCAATCAGAATCAGAAAAAGGAAACCAGGAAACAGGGGGCGTGGCCGAAGCGAACGAAGCTAGGTTCCGCGTCGCCAGCGGTTCCATAGACGCCAAGAACTCGGCGGTATGACACTCCTCTACTCTTCCTGCACCCACCCGCTCTATACTCCTCCTTCCCCATCTCTTCCCTGTACTCAGCCACCCTGCACCCTCCTCTACTCTTCCTGCACCCACCCACCCACTCTATACTCCTCCCTCCCCATCTCTTCCCTGTACTCATCTCTTCCCCATACTCAGCAACCCTGCACCCCCCTCCTCTACTCTTCCTGTACCCACCTGCTCTATACTCCTCCATCCTCATCTCCTCCTTATACTCAGACACCCTGCACCCTCCTCTACTCTTCCTGCACCCACTCTGTACTCCTCCCTCATCTCTTCCCCATACTCAGCCACCCTGCACGCTCCTCTACTCTTCCTGCACCCACCCGCTCTATACTCCTCATTCCTCATCTTTTCCTCAGACTCAGCCACCCTGCACCTTCCTCTACTCTTCCTGCACCCACTCTGTACTCCTTCCTCCTCTCTTCCCCGTACTCAGCCACCCTGCACCCCCCTCCTCTACTCTTCCTGTACCCACACACTCTATACTCCTCCCTCCTTATCTCTTCCTCATACTCATCCACCCTGCACACCATCTACTCTTCCTGCACCCACCCACTCTATACTCCTCCCTCCTCATCTCTTCCCCATACTCAGCCACCCTGCACCCCCTCCTCTTCCTGCACCCACCCACTCTATACTGCTCCCTCCTCATCTCATCCTCATACTCATCCACCCTGCACCCTCCTCTACTCTTCCTGCACCCACCTGCTCTATACTCCTCCCTCCTCATCTCTTCTCTATACTCAGCCACCCTGCACCCCCTCCTCTTCCTGCACCCACCCACTCTATACTCCTCCCTCCTCATCTCGTCCTCATACTCATCCACCCTGCACCCTCCTCTACTCTTCCTGCACCCACCTGCTCTATACTCCTCCTTCCTCATCTCTTCCTCATACTCAGCCACCCTGCACTCCCTCCTCTCCTCTTCCTGCACCCACCCACTCTATACTCCTCCCTCCTCATCTCTTCCCCATACTCATCCACCCTGCACCCCCTCATCTACTCTTCCTGCACCCACCCACTCTATACTTCTCCCTCCTCATCCTCTTCCCTGTACTTGTCCACTCTGCACCCTCCTCTACTCTTCCTGCACCCACCTGCTCTATACTCCTCCCTCCTCATCTCTTCCCTATACTCAGCCACTCTGCACCCCCCTCTACTTGCCCTGCACCCACCCTCTCGCTACTATTCCTGTACCCACCCGCTCTATACTCGTACTTCCTCATCTCTTCCTCATACTCAGCCACCCTGCACCCTCCTCTACACTTCCTGCACCCACTCTGTACTCCTCCCTCATCTCTTCCCCATACACAGCCACCCTGCACCCCCCTCCTCTACTCTTCCTGTACCCACCTGCTCTATACTCCTCCCTCCTCATCTCTTCCTCATACTCAGCCACCCAGCACCCCCCTCCTCTACTCTTCCTGCACCCACCCGCTCTATACTCCTCCTTCCCCATCTCTTCCCTGTACTCAGCCACCCTGCACCCTCCTCTACTCTTCCTGCACCCACCCACCCACTCTATACTCCTCCCTCCCCATCTCTTCCCTGTACTCATCTCTTCCCCATACTCAGCAACCCTGCACCCCCTCCTCTACTCTTCCTGTACCAACCTGCTCTATACTCCTCCATCCTCATCTCTTCCTTATACTCAGACACCCTGCACCCTCCTCTACTCTTCCTGCACCCACTCTGTACTCCTCCCTCATCTCTTCCCCATACTCAGCCACCCTGCACGCTCCTCTACTCTTCCTGCACCCACCCGCTCTATACTCCTCATTCCTCATCTTTTCCTCATACTCAGCCACCCTGCACCCTCCTCTACTCTTCCTGCACCCACCCACGCTATACTCCTGCCTCCTCATCTCTTCTCCATACTCAGTCACCCTGCACTCCCTCCTCTACTCTTCCTGCACCCACCCACGCTATACTCCTGCCTCCTCATCTCTTCTCCATACTCAGCCACCCTGCACCCTCTCCTCTAATCTTCCTGCACCCAACCGTTCTCTACTCCTCCTCCCTCATCTCTTCCCTATACTCATCCAGCCTGCACCCCCTCCTCTACTCTTCCTGCACCCACCCCCTCCTCTACTCCTTCCTCCTCATCTCTTCCTCATCCACCCTGCACCCCCCACCTCTACTCTTCCTGCTCCAATCTGCTCTATACTCCTCCCTCCTCATCTCTTCCCCATACTCAGCCCCCCTGCACCATCCTCTACTCTTCCTGCACCCACCTGCTCTATACTCCTCTCTCCTCATCTCTTCCCCATACTCATCCACCCTGCAGACCCCTTTTCTCCTCTTCCTGCATCCACCCACTCTATACTCCTTCCTCCTCATCTCTTCCCCATAGTCAGCCACCCTGAACCCCCTTTTGTACTCTTCCAGCACACACCCGCTCTATACTCCTCCCTCCTCATCTCTTCCTCATCTCCTCCACTCTGCACCCTCCTCTGCTCTTTCTGCACCCACTCACTCTATACTCCTCCCTCCTCATCTCGTCCTCAACTCAGCCACCCTGCACCCTCCTCTACTCTTCCTGCACCCACACACTCTATACTCCTCCCTCCTTATCTCTTCCTCATACTCATCCACCCTGCACACCATCTACTCTTCCTGCACCCACCCACTCTATACTCCTCCCTCCCCATCTCTTCCCTGTACTCAGCCACCCTGCACCCTCTTCTACTCTTCCTGCACCCTCCCGCTCTATACTCCTCCCTCCTCCTCTCTTCCCCGTACACAGCCACCCTGCACCCTCCTCTACTCTTCCTGCACCCACACACTCTATACTCCTCCCTCCTTATCTCTTCCTCATACTCATCCACCCTGCACACCATCTACTCTTCCTGCACCCACCCACTCTATACTCCTCCCTCCCCATCTCTTCCCTGTACTCAGCCACCCTGCACCCTCTTCTACTCTTCCTGCACCCTCCCGCTCTATACTCCTCCCTCCTCCTCTCTTCCCCGTACACAGCCACCCTGCACCCTCCTCTACTCTTCCTGCACCCACCCACTCTATACTCCTCCCTCCTCATCTCTTCCTCTTACTCAGCCACCCTGCACTCACTTCTCTACTCTTCCTGCACCCACCCGCTCTATACTCCTCCCTCCTCCTCTCTTCCCCGTACTCAGCCATCCTGCACCCCCTCCTCTCCTCTTCCTGCATCCACCCGCTCTATATTCCTCCTTCCTCATCTCGTCCTCATACTCATCCACCCTGCACTCTCCTCTCCTCTTCCTGCATCCACCCACTCTATACTCCTCCCTCCTCATCTCGTCCTCATACTCATCCACCCTGCACCCTCCTCTACCCTTCCTGCACCCACCCGCTCTATACTCCTCCCTCCTCATCTCTTCCTCATACTCAGCCACACTGCACCCCCTCTACTCTTCCTGCACCCACCCGCCCTATACTCCTCCCTCCTCATCTCTACCCCATACTCAGCCAATCTGCACCCCCCTCTACTCACCCCACACCCACCCACTCGCTACTCCTCCCTCCTCCTCTCTTTCCCATACTCATCCACCCTGCACCCCCTCATCTACTCTTCCTGCACCCACCCACTCTATACTCCTCCCTCCTCATCCTCTTCCCTGTACTCGTCCACTCTGCACCCTCCTCTATTCTTCCTGCACCCACCTGCTTACACTCATCCCTCCTCATCTCTACCCTGTACTCAGCCACCCTGCACCCCCCTCCTCTACTCTTCCTGTACCCACCCGCTCTATACTCCTCCTTCCTCATCTTTTCCTCATACTCAGCCACCCTGCACCCTCCTCTACTCTCCCTTCACCCACTCTGTACTCCTTCCTCCTCTCTTCCCCGTACTCAGCCACCCTGCACCCCCCTCCTCTACTCTTCCTGTACCCACCCACTCTATACTCCTCCCTCCTCTTCTCTTCCACATACTCATCCACCCTGCACCCCCTCCTCTAGTCTTCCTGCACCCACCCGCTCTATACTCCTCCCTCCCCATCTCTTCCCTGTATTCAGCCACCCTGCACCTTCCTCTACTCTTCCTGCACCCTCCCGCTCTATACTCCTCCCTCCTCATCTCTTCCCCGTTCTCAGCCACCCTGCACCCCCTCCTCTACTCTTCCTGCACCCACCCGCTCTATACTCCTCCCTCCCCATCTCTTCCCTGTACTCGGCCACCCTGCCCCTCCTCTACTCTTCCTGCACCCACGCACTCTATACTCCTCCCTCATCTCTTCCTGATACTCAGCCACCCTGCACTCCCTTCCTCTACTCTTCCTGCACCTACCCGCTCTATACTCCTCCCTCCTCATCTCTTCCCCGTACTCAGCCACCCTGCACCCCCTCCTCTTCCTGCACCCACCCACTCTATACTCCTCCCTCCTCATCTCATCCTCATACTCATCCACCCTGCACCCTCCTCTACTTTTCCTGCACCCACCTGCTCTATACTCCTCCCTCCTCATCTCTTCCCTATACTCAGCCACCCTGCACCCCCTCCTCTTCCTGCACCCACCCACTCTATACTCCTCCCTCCTCATCTCGTCCTCATACTCATCCACCCTGCACCCTCCTCTACTCTTCCTGCACCCACCTGCTCTATACTCCTCCTTCCTCATCTCTTCCTCATACTCAGCCACCCTGCACCCCCCTCTACTCTTCCTGCACCTACCTGCTCTCTACTCCTCCCTCCTCATCTCTTCCTCATACTCAGCTACCTTGCACCCCCCTCCTCTACTCTTCCTGCACCTACCCGCTCTATACTCCTCCCTCCTCATCTCTTCCCCGTACTCAGCCACCCTGCACTCCCCCCTCTCCTCTTCCTGCACCCACCCACTCTATACTCCTCCCTCCTCATCCTCTTCCGTGTACTCATCCACTCTGCACCCTCCTCTACTCTTCCTACACCCACCTGCTCTATACTCCTCCTTCCTCATCTCTTCCTTATACTCAGCCACCCTGCACTCCCTCCTCTACTCTTCCTGCACCCACACACTCTATCCTCCTCCCTCCTCATCTCTTCCCCATACTCATCCACCCTGCACCTACTCTTCTACTCTTCCCGCACCTACCCGCTCTCTACTCCTCCCTCCTCATCTCTTCCTCATACTCAGCCACCCTGCACCCCCCTCTACTCTTCCTGCACCTACCTGCTCTCTACTCCTCCCTCCTCATCTCTTCCTCATACTCAGCTACCTTGCACCCCCCTCCTCTACTCTTCCTGCACCTACCCGCTCTATACTCCTCCCTCCTCATCTCTTCCCCGTACTCAGCCACCCTGCACTCCCTCCTCTACTCTTCCTGCACCCACGCACTATATCCTCCTCCCTCCTCATCTCTTCCCCATACTCATCCACCCTGCACCTACTTTTCTACTCTTCCCGCACCTACCCGCTCTCTACTCCTCCCTCCTCATCTCTTCCTCATACTCAGCCACCCTGCACCCCCCTCCTCTACTCTTCCTGTACCCACCCGCTCTATACTCCTCCTTCCTCATCTCTTCCCTGTACTCAGCCACCCTGCACTCCCTCCTCTACTCTTCCTGCACCCACCCACTCTATACTCCTCCTTCCTCATCTCTTCCTGATACTCATCCACCCTGCACCCCCCACCTCTACTCTTCCTGCTCCAATCTGCTCTATACTCCTCCCTCCTCATCTCTTCCCCATACTCAGCCCCCCTGCACCATCCTCTACTCTTCCTGCACCCACCTGCTCTATACTCCTCTCTCCTCATCTCTTCCCCATACTCATCCACCCTGCAGACCCCTTTTCTCCTCTTCCTGCATCCACCCACTCTATACTCCTTCCTCCTCATCTCTTCCCCATAGTCAGCCACCCTGAACCCCCTTTTGTACTCTTCCAGCACACACCCGCTCTATACTCCTCCCTCCTCATCTCTTCCTCATCTCCTCCACTCTGCACCCTCCTCTGCTCTTCCTGCACCCACTCAGTCTATACTCCTCCCTCCTCATCTCGTCCTCAACTCAGCCACCCTGCACCCTCCTCTACTCTTCCTGCACCCACACACTCTATACTCCTCCCTCCTTATCTCTTCCTCATACTCATCCACCCTGCACACCATCTACTCTTCCTGCACCCACCCACTCTATACTCCTCCCCATCTCTTCCCTGTACTCAGCCACCCTGCACCCTCTTCTACTCTTCCTGCACCCTCCCGCTCTATACTCCTCCCTCCTCCTCTCTTCCCCGTACACAGCCACCCTGCACCCTCCTCTACTCTTCCTGCACCCACCCACTCTATACTCCTCCCTCCTCATCTCTTCCTCTTACTCAGCCACCCTGCACTCACTCCTCTACTCTTCCTGCACCCACCCGCTCTATACTCCTCCCTCCTCCTCTCTTCCCCGTACTCAGCCATCCTGCACCCCCTCCTCTCCTCTTCCTGCATCCACCCGCTCTATATTCCTCCTTCCTCATCTCATCCTCATACTCATCCACCCTGCACTCTCCTCTCCCTGCATCCACCCACTCTATACTCCTCCCTCCTCATCTCGTCCTCATACTCATCCACCCTGCACCCTCCTCTACCCTTCCTGCACCCACCCGCTCTATACTCCTCCCTCCTCATCTCTTCCTCATACTCAGCCACACTGCACCCCCTCTACTCTTCCTGCACCCACCCGCCCTATACTCCTCCCTCCTCATCTCTACCCCATACTCAGCCAATCTGCACCCCCCTCTACTCACCCCACACCCACCCACTCGCTACTCCTCCCTCCTCCTCTCTTCCCCATACTCATCCACCCTGCACCCCCTCATCTACTCTTCCTGCACCCACCCACTCTATACTCCTCCCTCCTCATCCTCTTCCCTGTACTCGTCCACTCTGCACCCTCCTCTACTCTTCCTGCACCCACTCACTCTATACTCCTCCCTCCTCATCTCGTCCTCAACTCAGCCACCCTGCACCCTCCTCTACTCTTCCTGCACCCACACACTCTATACTCCTCCCTCCTTATCTCTTCCTCATACTTATCCACCCTGCACACCATCTACTCTTCCTGCACCCACCCACTCTATACTCCCCCCTCCTCAACTCGTCCTTATACTCATCAGCCCTGCACCCTCCTCTCCTCTTCCTGCACCCACCTACTCTATACTCCTCCCTCCTCATCTCTTCCTCATACTCAGCCACCCTGTACCCCCTCTACTCTTCCTGCACCCACCCGCTATATACTCCTCCCTCCTCATCTCGTCCTCATACTCATCCACCCTGCACCCTCCTCTACTCTTCCTGCACCCACCCGTTCTATACTCCTCCCTCCTCATCTCGTCCTCATACTCATCCACCCTGCACCCTCCTCTTCTCTTCCTGCACCCACCTGCTCTATACAGCTCCCTCCTCATCTCTTCCTCATACTCAGCCACCCTGCAGCCCCTCTACGCTTCCTGCACCCTCCCACTCTATACTCCTCCCTCCTCATCTCATCCTCATACTCATTCATCCTGCACCCTCCTCTACTCTTCCTGCACCCACCCACTCTATACTCCTCCCTCCTCATCTCGTCCTCATAGTCATCTACCCTGTACCCTCCTCTCCTCTTCCTGCATCCACCCGCTCTATACTCCTCCCTCCTCATCTCTTCCTTATACTTATCCTCCCTGCACCCTCCTCTCCTCTTCCAGCATCCACCCGCTCTGTACTCCTCCTCCCTCATCTCTTCCCCATGCTCAGCCACCCTGCACCCCCCTCCTCTACTCTTCCTGTACCCACCCGCTCTATATTCCTCCTTCCTCATCTCTTCCTCATACTCAGCTACCCTGCACCCTCCTCTAGTCTTCCTGCACCCACCCTGTCTATACTCCTCCTCCCTCATCTCTTCCACATACTCAGCCACCCTGCACCCTCATGTACTCTTCCTGCACCCACCTGCTCTATACTCCTCCCTCCTCATCTCTTCCCTATACTCGGCCACCCTGCACCCTCCTCTACTCTTCTGCACCCACCCACTCTATACTCCTCCCTTCTCATCTCGTCCTCATACTCAGCCACACTGCACCCCCTCTACTCTTCCTGCACCCACCCACTCTATACTCCTCCTTCCTCATCTCGTCCTCATACTCAGCCACACTGCACCCCCTCTACTCTTCTTGCACCCACCCATTCTATACTCCTCCTTCCTCATCTCGTCCTCATACTCATCCACCCTGCACCCTCCTCTACTCTTCCTGCACCCACCCGCTCTATACTCCTCCCTCCGCATCTCGTCCTCATACTCATCCACCCTGCACCCTTCTCTACTCTTCCTTCACCCACCCGCTCTATACTCCTCCCTCCTCATCCTGTCCTCATGCTCATCCACCCTGCACCCTCCTCGACTCTTCCTGCACCCACCTGCTCTATACTCCTCCCTCCTCATCTCTTCCTCATACTCAGCCACCGTGTACCCCCTCTACTTTTCTGCACCCACCCACGCTATACTCCTCCCTCCTCATCTCGTCCTCACACAAAGCCACCCTGTACCCCCTCTACTATTCCTGCACCCACCCACTCTATACTCCTCCCTCCTCAACTCGTCCTTATACTCATCAGCCCTGCACCCCCTCTACTCTTCCTGCACCCACCCGCTATATGCTCCTCTCTCCTCGTCTCGTCCTCATACTCATCCACCCTGCACCCTCCTCTACTCTTCCTGCACCCACCCGCTCTATACTCCTCCCTCCTCATCCTCTTCCCTGTAATCGTCCACTCTGCACCCTCCTCCTGCTCTATACTCCTCCCTCCTCATCTCTTCCCTATACTCAGCCACCGGGCACTCCCCTCCTCTACTCTTCCTGTATCCACCCTCTCTATACTTCTCCCTCTTCATCTCTTCCCCATACTCAGCCACCCTGCACCCTCCTTTACTCTTCCTGCACCCACTCTGTACTCCTCCCTCATCTCTTCCCCATACTCATCCACCCTACACCCCTCATCTACTATTCCTGCACCCACCTGCTCTATACTCCTCTCTCCTCATCTCTTCCCCATAGTCAGCCACCCTGAACCCCCTTTTGTACTCTTCCAGCACACAACCGCTCTAAACTCCTCCCTCCTCATCTCTTCCTCATACTCGTCCACCCTGCACCCCCTCCTCTACTCTTCCTGCACCCACCCGCTCTGTACTTTTCCCTCCTCATCTCCTCCACTCTGCACCCTCCTCTGCTCTTCCTGCACCCACTCACTCTGTACTCCTCCCTCCTCATCTCGTCCTCAACTCAGCCACCCTGCACCCTCCTCTACTCTTCCTGCACCCACACACTCTATACTCCTCCCTCCTTATCTCTTCCTCATACTCATCCACCCTGCACACCATCTACTCTTCCTGCACCCACCCACTCTATACTCCTCCCTCCTCATCTCTTCCCCATACTCAGCCACCCTGCACCCCCTCCTCTTCCTGCACCCACCCACTCTATACTGCTCCCTCCTCATCTCATCCTCATACTCATCCACCCTGCACCCTCCTCTACTCTTCCTGCACCCACCTGCTCTATACTCCTCCCTCCTCATCTCTTCTCTATACTCAGCCACCCTGCACCCCCTCCTCTTCCTGCACCCACCCACTCTATACTCCTCCCTCCTCATCTCGTCCTCATACTCATCCACCCTGCACCCTCCTCTACTCTTCCTGCACCCACCTGCTCTATACTCCTCCTTCCTCATCTCTTCCTCATACTCAGCCACCCTGCACTCCCTCCTCTCCTCTTCCTGCACCCACCCACTCTATACTCCTCCCTCCTCATCTCTTCCCCATACTCATCCACCCTGCACCCCCTCATCTACTCTTCCTGCACCCACCCACTCTATACTTCTCCCTCCTCATCCTCTTCCCTGTACTTGTCCACTCTGCACCCTCCTCTACTCTTCCTGCACCCACCTGCTCTATACTCCTCCCTCCTCATCTCTTCCCTATACTCAGCCACTCTGCACCCCCCTCTACTCTTCCTGCACCCACTCTGTACTCCTCCCTCATCTCTTCCCCATACACAGCCACCCTGCACCCCCCTCCTCTACTCTTCCTGTACCCAACCGCTCAATACTCCTCCTTCCTCATCTCTTCCTCATACTCAGCCACCCTGCACCCTCCTCTACTCTTCCTGCACCCACTCTGTACTCCTCCCTCATCTCTTCCCCATACACAGCCACCCTGCACCCCCCTCCTCTACTCTTCCTGTACCCAACCGCTCAATACTCCTCCTTCCTCATCTCTTCCTCATACTCAGCCACCCTGCACCCTCCTTTACTCTTCCTGCACCCACTCTGTACTCCTCCCTCATCTCTTCCCCATACTCAGCCACACTGCACCGCCCTCCTCTACTCTTCCTGTTCCCACCTGCTCTATACTCCTCCCTCCTTATCTCTTCCCTATACTCAGCCACTCTGCATCCCCCTCTACTCGCCCTGCACCCACCCACTCGCTACTCTTCCTGTACCCACCCGCTCTATACTCATCCTTCCTCATCTCTTCCCCATACTCAGCCACCCTGCACCCCCCTCTACTCTTCCTGTACCCACCTGCTCTATACTCCTCCCACCTCATCTCTTCCTCATACTCAGCCACCCAGCACCCCCTCCTCTACTCTTCCTGCACCCACCTGCTCTATACTCCTCCCTCCCCATCTCTTCCCTGTACTCAGCCACCCTGCACCCTCCTCTACTCTTCCTGCTCCCGCCCACCCACTGTATACTCCTCCCTCCCCATCTCTTCCCTGTACTCATCTCTTCCCCATACTCAGCCACCCTGCACCCCCTCCTCTACTCTTTCTGTACCCACCTGCTCTATACTCCTCCATCCTCATCTATTCCCTATACTCAGCCACCCTGCACCCTCCTCTACTCTTCCTGCACCCACTCTGTACTCCTCCCTCATCTCTTCCCCATACTCAGCCACCCTGCACCCCGCTCCTCTACTCTTCCTGCACCCACCTGCTCTATACTCCTCCCTCCTCATCTCTTCCTCATACTCAGCCACCCAGCACCCCCCTCCTTGTCACCGGGGTCGGTGATATCTTCGTCCGAAAGTGTAGCTTCTGAAATCTCCCCCTCCCCCGACTCCTCACCTTCTTCTTCCTTCCAAGAACCCTTCTTTTCTTTTCTTCGAGTAGACACCTTTTTTTTATGAAGATAGGGACGACCCCGGAAGGAAGCCACCGTGCTCCCCAAAGAAGGGAGACCAGGGGGCCCACCCCCGGGATCGACCAAGAGGGGAAAAAGCCTTAGGCACAAAAAACCCCTGTAGAATCGTTGGGTGTCTTGTAAACGTGGAACCAGGAGTACTCTAGGTAAGATCCGGTAGGAGTGACTGAAGACAACACGTGGAGTGAAGATTCAGAAACACAGGCAGTCCATTAAGAGGTCCGAGGAACTGGTACACAGGCTAAGTGAGGAGGTACTGATGCAGCAAGCAAAGGCAGTCCAGGGGAACAGGCCGGAGTCTGGTACACGGGAGGTCACAGAAGCAATACTGAAGGTAGGTGAAGGAAAAGCGGGAAGAATAATCAGACAGGAAAAGGAAAAATGCGGTAAGTGAAGATGGGAAGGTGGGAGGGGAAGCAAGATGGAAGGAGGGCAAAGGAGAATTATTGCGAACCAAGAGAGAAAGGGAAAGGCAGACCGATCCAGCGGAATGAATGTTAGATAGGTTCAGACAGGGTACGAGGACCCGACCAGCAGCAAGCGAGAGAGCAGCACGAAAGCCACAGGCAGCAAGCAACTCAGCCTACGGACGAACCGGAAGCGTTGCAACGCGTCCGTGACCCGGAAGTGGCTGGTTAAAACACCGGGCCGCGGAGCGTCTAGCCAATCAGAATCAGAAAAAGGAAACCAGGAAACAGGGGGCGTGGCCGAAGCGAACGAAGCTAGGTTCCGCGTCGCCAGCGGTTCCATAGACGCCAAGAACTCGGCGGTATGACACTCCTCTACTCTTCCTGCACCCACCCGCTCTATACTCCTCCTTCCCCATCTCTTCCCTGTACTCAGCCACCCTGCACCCTCCTCTACTCTTCCTGCACCCACCCACCCACTCTATACTCCTCCCTCCCCATCTCTTCCCTGTACTCATCTCTTCCCCATACTCAGCAACCCTGCACCCCCCTCCTCTACTCTTCCTGTACCCACCTGCTCTATACTCCTCCATCCTCATCTCCTCCTTATACTCAGACACCCTGCACCCTCCTCTACTCTTCCTGCACCCACTCTGTACTCCTCCCTCATCTCTTCCCCATACTCAGCCACCCTGCACGCTCCTCTACTCTTCCTGCACCCACCCGCTCTATACTCCTCATTCCTCATCTTTTCCTCAGACTCAGCCACCCTGCACCTTCCTCTACTCTTCCTGCACCCACTCTGTACTCCTTCCTCCTCTCTTCCCCGTACTCAGCCACCCTGCACCCCCCTCCTCTACTCTTCCTGTACCCACACACTCTATACTCCTCCCTCCTTATCTCTTCCTCATACTCATCCACCCTGCACACCATCTACTCTTCCTGCACCCACCCACTCTATACTCCTCCCTCCTCATCTCTTCCCCATACTCAGCCACCCTGCACCCCCTCCTCTTCCTGCACCCACCCACTCTATACTGCTCCCTCCTCATCTCATCCTCATACTCATCCACCCTGCACCCTCCTCTACTCTTCCTGCACCCACCTGCTCTATACTCCTCCCTCCTCATCTCTTCTCTATACTCAGCCACCCTGCACCCCCTCCTCTTCCTGCACCCACCCACTCTATACTCCTCCCTCCTCATCTCGTCCTCATACTCATCCACCCTGCACCCTCCTCTACTCTTCCTGCACCCACCTGCTCTATACTCCTCCTTCCTCATCTCTTCCTCATACTCAGCCACCCTGCACTCCCTCCTCTCCTCTTCCTGCACCCACCCACTCTATACTCCTCCCTCCTCATCTCTTCCCCATACTCATCCACCCTGCACCCCCTCATCTACTCTTCCTGCACCCACCCACTCTATACTTCTCCCTCCTCATCCTCTTCCCTGTACTTGTCCACTCTGCACCCTCCTCTACTCTTCCTGCACCCACCTGCTCTATACTCCTCCCTCCTCATCTCTTCCCTATACTCAGCCACTCTGCACCCCCCTCTACTTGCCCTGCACCCACCCTCTCGCTACTATTCCTGTACCCACCCGCTCTATACTCGTACTTCCTCATCTCTTCCTCATACTCAGCCACCCTGCACCCTCCTCTACACTTCCTGCACCCACTCTGTACTCCTCCCTCATCTCTTCCCCATACACAGCCACCCTGCACCCCCCTCCTCTACTCTTCCTGTACCCACCTGCTCTATACTCCTCCCTCCTCATCTCTTCCTCATACTCAGCCACCCAGCACCCCCCTCCTCTACTCTTCCTGCACCCACCCGCTCTATACTCCTCCTTCCCCATCTCTTCCCTGTACTCAGCCACCCTGCACCCTCCTCTACTCTTCCTGCACCCACCCACCCACTCTATACTCCTCCCTCCCCATCTCTTCCCTGTACTCATCTCTTCCCCATACTCAGCAACCCTGCACCCCCTCCTCTACTCTTCCTGTACCAACCTGCTCTATACTCCTCCATCCTCATCTCTTCCTTATACTCAGACACCCTGCACCCTCCTCTACTCTTCCTGCACCCACTCTGTACTCCTCCCTCATCTCTTCCCCATACTCAGCCACCCTGCACGCTCCTCTACTCTTCCTGCACCCACCCGCTCTATACTCCTCATTCCTCATCTTTTCCTCATACTCAGCCACCCTGCACCCTCCTCTACTCTTCCTGCACCCACCCACGCTATACTCCTGCCTCCTCATCTCTTCTCCATACTCAGTCACCCTGCACTCCCTCCTCTACTCTTCCTGCACCCACCCACGCTATACTCCTGCCTCCTCATCTCTTCTCCATACTCAGCCACCCTGCACCCTCTCCTCTAATCTTCCTGCACCCAACCGTTCTCTACTCCTCCTCCCTCATCTCTTCCCTATACTCATCCAGCCTGCACCCCCTCCTCTACTCTTCCTGCACCCACCCCCTCCTCTACTCCTTCCTCCTCATCTCTTCCTCATCCACCCTGCACCCCCCACCTCTACTCTTCCTGCTCCAATCTGCTCTATACTCCTCCCTCCTCATCTCTTCCCCATACTCAGCCCCCCTGCACCATCCTCTACTCTTCCTGCACCCACCTGCTCTATACTCCTCTCTCCTCATCTCTTCCCCATACTCATCCACCCTGCAGACCCCTTTTCTCCTCTTCCTGCATCCACCCACTCTATACTCCTTCCTCCTCATCTCTTCCCCATAGTCAGCCACCCTGAACCCCCTTTTGTACTCTTCCAGCACACACCCGCTCTATACTCCTCCCTCCTCATCTCTTCCTCATCTCCTCCACTCTGCACCCTCCTCTGCTCTTTCTGCACCCACTCACTCTATACTCCTCCCTCCTCATCTCGTCCTCAACTCAGCCACCCTGCACCCTCCTCTACTCTTCCTGCACCCACACACTCTATACTCCTCCCTCCTTATCTCTTCCTCATACTCATCCACCCTGCACACCATCTACTCTTCCTGCACCCACCCACTCTATACTCCTCCCTCCCCATCTCTTCCCTGTACTCAGCCACCCTGCACCCTCTTCTACTCTTCCTGCACCCTCCCGCTCTATACTCCTCCCTCCTCCTCTCTTCCCCGTACACAGCCACCCTGCACCCTCCTCTACTCTTCCTGCACCCACACACTCTATACTCCTCCCTCCTTATCTCTTCCTCATACTCATCCACCCTGCACACCATCTACTCTTCCTGCACCCACCCACTCTATACTCCTCCCTCCCCATCTCTTCCCTGTACTCAGCCACCCTGCACCCTCTTCTACTCTTCCTGCACCCTCCCGCTCTATACTCCTCCCTCCTCCTCTCTTCCCCGTACACAGCCACCCTGCACCCTCCTCTACTCTTCCTGCACCCACCCACTCTATACTCCTCCCTCCTCATCTCTTCCTCTTACTCAGCCACCCTGCACTCACTTCTCTACTCTTCCTGCACCCACCCGCTCTATACTCCTCCCTCCTCCTCTCTTCCCCGTACTCAGCCATCCTGCACCCCCTCCTCTCCTCTTCCTGCATCCACCCGCTCTATATTCCTCCTTCCTCATCTCGTCCTCATACTCATCCACCCTGCACTCTCCTCTCCTCTTCCTGCATCCACCCACTCTATACTCCTCCCTCCTCATCTCGTCCTCATACTCATCCACCCTGCACCCTCCTCTACCCTTCCTGCACCCACCCGCTCTATACTCCTCCCTCCTCATCTCTTCCTCATACTCAGCCACACTGCACCCCCTCTACTCTTCCTGCACCCACCCGCCCTATACTCCTCCCTCCTCATCTCTACCCCATACTCAGCCAATCTGCACCCCCCTCTACTCACCCCACACCCACCCACTCGCTACTCCTCCCTCCTCCTCTCTTTCCCATACTCATCCACCCTGCACCCCCTCATCTACTCTTCCTGCACCCACCCACTCTATACTCCTCCCTCCTCATCCTCTTCCCTGTACTCGTCCACTCTGCACCCTCCTCTATTCTTCCTGCACCCACCTGCTCTATACTCCTCCCTCCTCATCTCTTCCCCATACTCAGCCACCGTGCACCCTCCTCTACTCTTCCTGTACCCACCCGCTCTATACTCCTCCTTCCTCATCTCTTCCTCATACTCAGACACCCTGCACTCCCTCCTCTACTCTTCCTGCACCCACCCACTCTATACTCCTGCCTCCTCATCTCTTCTCCATACTCAGCCACCCTGCACCCTCTCCTCTAATCTTCCTGCACCCAACCGTTCTCTACTTCTCCTCCCTCATCTCTTCCCTATACTCATCCAGCCTGCCCCCCTCCTCTACTCTTCCTGCACCCACCCCCTCCTCTACTCCTTCCTCCTCATCTCTTCCTCATCCACTCTGCACCCCCCACCTCTACTCTTCCTGCTCCAATCTGCTCTATACTCCTCCCTCCTCATCTCTTCCCCATACTCATCCACCCTGCAGACCCCTTTTCTCCTCTTCCTGCATCCACCCACTCTATACTCCTTCCTCCTCATCTCTTCCCCATAGTCAGCCACCCTGAACCCCCTTTTGTACTCTTCCAGCACACAACCGCTCTATACTCCTCCCTCCTCATCTCTTCCTCATACTCGTCCACCCTGCACCCCCTCCTCTACTCTTCCTGCACCCACCCGCGCTGTACTTTTCCCTCCTCATCTCCTCCACTCTGCACCCTCCTCTGCTCTTCCTGGACCCACTCACTCTATACTCCTCCCTCCTCATCTCATCCTCAACTCAGCCACCCTGCACCCTCCTCTACTCTTCCTGCACCCACACACTCTATACTCCTCCCTCCTCATCTCGTCCTCATACTCAACCACACTACACCCCCTCTACTCTTCCTGCACCCACACACTCTATACTCCTCCCTCCTCATCTCGTCCTCATACTCATCTACCCTGCACCCTCCTCTACTCTTCTTGCACCCACCCACTCTATACTTCTCCTCCCTCCTCATCTCGTCCTCATACTCAGCCACCCTGCACCAGCTCCTCTACTCTTCCTGCACCCACCCACTCTATACTCCTCCCTCCTCATCTTGTCCTCATACTCATCCACCCTGCACCCTCCTCTCCTCTTCCTGCACCCACCCACTCTATACTCCTCCCTCCTCATCTCGTCCTCATACTCAGCCACACTGCACCACCTCTACTCTTCCTGCACCCACCCACTCAGTATTCCTCCCTCCTCATCTCTTCCTCATACTCAGTCACCCTGCACCCTCCTCTACTCTTCCTGCACCCACCCACTCCATACTCCTCCCTCCCCATCTCTTCCCTGTACTCAGCCACCGTGCACCCCCCTCTACTCTTCCTGCACCCACCCGCTCTATACTACTCCCTCCTCGTCTCTTCCCCATACTCATCCACCCTGAACCCCCTCATCTACTATTCCTGCACCCACCCACTCTATACTCCTCCCATCTCATCCTCTTCCCTGTACTCGTCCACTCTGCACCCTCCTCCTGCTCTATACTCCTCCCTCCTCATCTCTTCCCTATACTCAGCCACCGTGCACTCCCCTCCTCTACTCTTCCTGTATCCACCCTCTCTATACTTCTCCCTCCTCATCTCTTCCCCATACTCAGCCACCCTGCACCCTCCTTTACTCTTCCTGCACCCACTCTGTACTCCTCCCTCATCTCTTCCCCATACTCATCCACCCTACACCCCCACATCTACTATTCCTGCACCCACCTGCTCTATACTCCTCTCTCCTCATCTCTTCTCCATACTCATCCACCCTGCAGACCCCTTTTCTCCTCTCCCTGCATCCACCCACTCTATACTCCTTCCTCCTCATCTCTTCCTCATACTCGTCCACCCTGCACCCCCTCCTCTACTCTTCCTGCACCCACCCGCTCTGTACTTTTCCCTCCTCATCTCCTCCACTCTGCACCCTCCTCTGCTCTTCCTGCACCCACTCACTCTATACTCCTCCCTCCTCATCTCGCCCTCAACTCAGCCACCCTGCACCCTCCTCTACTCTTCCTGCTCCCACACATTCTATACTCCTCCCTCCTTATCTCTTCATCATACTCATCTACCCTGCACACCATCTACTCTTCCTGCACCCACCCACTCTATACTCCTCCATCCTCATCTCGTCCTCATACTCAACCACACTACACCCCCTCTACTCTTCCTGCACCCACACACTCTATACTCCTCATCTCGTCCTCATACTCATCTACCCTGCACCCTCCTCTACTCTTCTTGCACCCACCCACTCTATACTTCTCCTCCCTCCTCATCTCGTCCTCATACTCAGCCACCCTGCACCAGCTCCTCTACTCTTCCTGCACCCACCCACTCTATACTCCTCCCTCCTCATCTTGTCCTCATACTCATCCACCCTGCACCCTCCTCTCCTCTTCCTGCACCCACCCACTCTATACTCCTCCCTCCTTATCTCTTCGTCATACTCATCTACCCTGCACACCATCTACTCTTCCTGCACCCACCCACTCTATACTCCTCCATCCTCATCTCGTCCTCATACTCAACCACACTGCACCCCCTCTACTCTTCCTGCACCCACCCACTCAGTACTCCTCCCTCCTCATCTCTTCCTCATACTCAGTCACCCTGCACCCTACTCTACTCTTCCTGCACCCACCCACTCCATACTCCTCCCTCCCCATCTCTTCCCTGTACTCAGCCACCGAGCACCCCCCTCTACTCTTCCTGCACCCACCCGCTCTATACTCCTCCCTCCTCGTCTCGTCCTCATACTCAGCCACACTGCACCCCCTCTACTCTTCCTGCACCCACCCACTCAGTACTCCTCCCTCCTCATCTCTTCCTCATACTCATCCACCCTGCACCCCCTCATCTACTATTCCTGCACCCACCCACTCTATACTCCTCCCTCCTCATCCTCTTCCCTGTACTCGTCCACTCTGCACCCTCCTCCTGCTCTATACTCCTCCCTCCTCATCTCTTCCCTATACTCAGCCACCGTGCACTCCCCTCCTCTACTCTTCCTGTATCCACCCACTCTATACTTCTCCCTCCTCATCTCTTCCCCATACTCAGCCACCCTGCACCCTCCTTTACTCTTCCTGCACCCACTCTGTACTCCTCCCTCATCTCTTCCCCATACTCAGCCACCCTGCACCCCCCTCCTCTACTCTTCCTGTACCCACCTGCTCTATACTCCTCCCTCCTCATCTTTTCCCTATACTCAGCCACTCTGCACCCCCCTCTACTCGCCCTGCACCCACCCACTCGTTACTATTCCTGTACCCACCCGCTCTATACTCATCCTTCCTCGTCTCTTCCTCATACTCAGCCACCCTGCACCCTCCTCTACTCTTCCTGCACCCACTCTGTACTCCTCCCTCATCTCTTCCCCATACTCGGCCACCCTGCACCCTCCTCTACTCTTCCTGCACCCACCTGCTTACACTCATCCCTCCTCATCTCTACCCTGTACTCAGCCACCCTGCACCCCCCTCCTCTACTCTTCCTGTACCCACCCGCTCTATACTCCTCCTTCCTCATCTTTTCCTCATACTCAGCCACCCTGCACCCTCCTCTACTCTCCCTTCACCCACTCTGTACTCCTTCCTCCTCTCTTCCCCGTACTCAGCCACCCTGCACCCCCCTCCTCTACTCTTCCTGTACCCACCCACTCTATACTCCTCCCTCCTCTTCTCTTCCACATACTCATCCACCCTGCACCCCCTCCTCTAGTCTTCCTGCACCCACCCGCTCTATACTCCTCCCTCCCCATCTCTTCCCTGTATTCAGCCACCCTGCACCTTCCTCTACTCTTCCTGCACCCTCCCGCTCTATACTCCTCCCTCCTCATCTCTTCCCCGTTCTCAGCCACCCTGCACCCCCTCCTCTACTCTTCCTGCACCCACCCGCTCTATACTCCTCCCTCCCCATCTCTTCCCTGTACTCGGCCACCCTGCCCCTCCTCTACTCTTCCTGCACCCACGCACTCTATACTCCTCCCTCATCTCTTCCTGATACTCAGCCACCCTGCACTCCCTTCCTCTACTCTTCCTGCACCTACCCGCTCTATACTCCTCCCTCCTCATCTCTTCCCCGTACTCAGCCACCCTGCACCCCCTCCTCTTCCTGCACCCACCCACTCTATACTCCTCCCTCCTCATCTCATCCTCATACTCATCCACCCTGCACCCTCCTCTACTTTTCCTGCACCCACCTGCTCTATACTCCTCCCTCCTCATCTCTTCCCTATACTCAGCCACCCTGCACCCCCTCCTCTTCCTGCACCCACCCACTCTATACTCCTCCCTCCTCATCTCGTCCTCATACTCATCCACCCTGCACCCTCCTCTACTCTTCCTGCACCCACCTGCTCTATACTCCTCCTTCCTCATCTCTTCCTCATACTCAGCCACCCTGCACCCCCCTCTACTCTTCCTGCACCTACCTGCTCTCTACTCCTCCCTCCTCATCTCTTCCTCATACTCAGCTACCTTGCACCCCCCTCCTCTACTCTTCCTGCACCTACCCGCTCTATACTCCTCCCTCCTCATCTCTTCCCCGTACTCAGCCACCCTGCACTCCCCCCTCTCCTCTTCCTGCACCCACCCACTCTATACTCCTCCCTCCTCATCCTCTTCCGTGTACTCATCCACTCTGCACCCTCCTCTACTCTTCCTACACCCACCTGCTCTATACTCCTCCCTCCTCATCTCTTCCCTATACTCAGCCACCTTGCACCCCCTCCTCTATCCTTCTTGTACCCACCTGCTCTATACTCCTCCTTCCTCATCTCTTCCTTATACTCAGCCACCCTGCACTCCCTCCTCTACTCTTCCTGCACCCACACACTCTATCCTCCTCCCTCCTCATCTCTTCCCCATACTCATCCACCCTGCACCTACTCTTCTACTCTTCCCGCACCTACCCGCTCTCTACTCCTCCCTCCTCATCTCTTCCTCATACTCAGCCACCCTGCACCCCCCTCTACTCTTCCTGCACCTACCTGCTCTCTACTCCTCCCTCCTCATCTCTTCCTCATACTCAGCTACCTTGCACCCCCCTCCTCTACTCTTCCTGCACCTACCCGCTCTATACTCCTCCCTCCTCATCTCTTCCCCGTACTCAGCCACCCTGCACTCCCTCCTCTACTCTTCCTGCACCCACGCACTATATCCTCCTCCCTCCTCATCTCTTCCCCATACTCATCCACCCTGCACCTACTTTTCTACTCTTCCCGCACCTACCCGCTCTCTACTCCTCCCTCCTCATCTCTTCCTCATACTCAGCCACCCTGCACCCCCCTCCTCTACTCTTCCTGTACCCACCCGCTCTATACTCCTCCTTCCTCATCTCTTCCCTGTACTCAGCCACCCTGCACTCCCTCCTCTACTCTTCCTGCACCCACCCACTCTATACTCCTCCTTCCTCATCTCTTCCTGATACTCATCCACCCTGCACCCCCCACCTCTACTCTTCCTGCTCCAATCTGCTCTATACTCCTCCCTCCTCATCTCTTCCCCATACTCAGCCCCCCTGCACCATCCTCTACTCTTCCTGCACCCACCTGCTCTATACTCCTCTCTCCTCATCTCTTCCCCATACTCATCCACCCTGCAGACCCCTTTTCTCCTCTTCCTGCATCCACCCACTCTATACTCCTTCCTCCTCATCTCTTCCCCATAGTCAGCCACCCTGAACCCCCTTTTGTACTCTTCCAGCACACACCCGCTCTATACTCCTCCCTCCTCATCTCTTCCTCATCTCCTCCACTCTGCACCCTCCTCTGCTCTTCCTGCACCCACTCAGTCTATACTCCTCCCTCCTCATCTCGTCCTCAACTCAGCCACCCTGCACCCTCCTCTACTCTTCCTGCACCCACACACTCTATACTCCTCCCTCCTTATCTCTTCCTCATACTCATCCACCCTGCACACCATCTACTCTTCCTGCACCCACCCACTCTATACTCCTCCCCATCTCTTCCCTGTACTCAGCCACCCTGCACCCTCTTCTACTCTTCCTGCACCCTCCCGCTCTATACTCCTCCCTCCTCCTCTCTTCCCCGTACACAGCCACCCTGCACCCTCCTCTACTCTTCCTGCACCCACCCACTCTATACTCCTCCCTCCTCATCTCTTCCTCTTACTCAGCCACCCTGCACTCACTCCTCTACTCTTCCTGCACCCACCCGCTCTATACTCCTCCCTCCTCCTCTCTTCCCCGTACTCAGCCATCCTGCACCCCCTCCTCTCCTCTTCCTGCATCCACCCGCTCTATATTCCTCCTTCCTCATCTCATCCTCATACTCATCCACCCTGCACTCTCCTCTCCCTGCATCCACCCACTCTATACTCCTCCCTCCTCATCTCGTCCTCATACTCATCCACCCTGCACCCTCCTCTACCCTTCCTGCACCCACCCGCTCTATACTCCTCCCTCCTCATCTCTTCCTCATACTCAGCCACACTGCACCCCCTCTACTCTTCCTGCACCCACCCGCCCTATACTCCTCCCTCCTCATCTCTACCCCATACTCAGCCAATCTGCACCCCCCTCTACTCACCCCACACCCACCCACTCGCTACTCCTCCCTCCTCCTCTCTTCCCCATACTCATCCACCCTGCACCCCCTCATCTACTCTTCCTGCACCCACCCACTCTATACTCCTCCCTCCTCATCCTCTTCCCTGTACTCGTCCACTCTGCACCCTCCTCTACTCTTCCTGCACCCACTCACTCTATACTCCTCCCTCCTCATCTCGTCCTCAACTCAGCCACCCTGCACCCTCCTCTACTCTTCCTGCACCCACACACTCTATACTCCTCCCTCCTTATCTCTTCCTCATACTTATCCACCCTGCACACCATCTACTCTTCCTGCACCCACCCACTCTATACTCCCCCCTCCTCAACTCGTCCTTATACTCATCAGCCCTGCACCCTCCTCTCCTCTTCCTGCACCCACCTACTCTATACTCCTCCCTCCTCATCTCTTCCTCATACTCAGCCACCCTGTACCCCCTCTACTCTTCCTGCACCCACCCGCTATATACTCCTCCCTCCTCATCTCGTCCTCATACTCATCCACCCTGCACCCTCCTCTACTCTTCCTGCACCCACCCGTTCTATACTCCTCCCTCCTCATCTCGTCCTCATACTCATCCACCCTGCACCCTCCTCTTCTCTTCCTGCACCCACCTGCTCTATACAGCTCCCTCCTCATCTCTTCCTCATACTCAGCCACCCTGCAGCCCCTCTACGCTTCCTGCACCCTCCCACTCTATACTCCTCCCTCCTCATCTCATCCTCATACTCATTCATCCTGCACCCTCCTCTACTCTTCCTGCACCCACCCACTCTATACTCCTCCCTCCTCATCTCGTCCTCATAGTCATCTACCCTGTACCCTCCTCTCCTCTTCCTGCATCCACCCGCTCTATACTCCTCCCTCCTCATCTCTTCCTTATACTTATCCTCCCTGCACCCTCCTCTCCTCTTCCAGCATCCACCCGCTCTGTACTCCTCCTCCCTCATCTCTTCCCCATGCTCAGCCACCCTGCACCCCCCTCCTCTACTCTTCCTGTACCCACCCGCTCTATATTCCTCCTTCCTCATCTCTTCCTCATACTCAGCTACCCTGCACCCTCCTCTAGTCTTCCTGCACCCACCCTGTCTATACTCCTCCTCCCTCATCTCTTCCACATACTCAGCCACCCTGCACCCTCATGTACTCTTCCTGCACCCACCTGCTCTATACTCCTCCCTCCTCATCTCTTCCCTATACTCGGCCACCCTGCACCCTCCTCTACTCTTCTGCACCCACCCACTCTATACTCCTCCCTTCTCATCTCGTCCTCATACTCAGCCACACTGCACCCCCTCTACTCTTCCTGCACCCACCCACTCTATACTCCTCCTTCCTCATCTCGTCCTCATACTCAGCCACACTGCACCCCCTCTACTCTTCTTGCACCCACCCATTCTATACTCCTCCTTCCTCATCTCGTCCTCATACTCATCCACCCTGCACCCTCCTCTACTCTTCCTGCACCCACCCGCTCTATACTCCTCCCTCCGCATCTCGTCCTCATACTCATCCACCCTGCACCCTTCTCTACTCTTCCTTCACCCACCCGCTCTATACTCCTCCCTCCTCATCCTGTCCTCATGCTCATCCACCCTGCACCCTCCTCGACTCTTCCTGCACCCACCTGCTCTATACTCCTCCCTCCTCATCTCTTCCTCATACTCAGCCACCGTGTACCCCCTCTACTTTTCTGCACCCACCCACGCTATACTCCTCCCTCCTCATCTCGTCCTCACACAAAGCCACCCTGTACCCCCTCTACTATTCCTGCACCCACCCACTCTATACTCCTCCCTCCTCAACTCGTCCTTATACTCATCAGCCCTGCACCCCCTCTACTCTTCCTGCACCCACCCGCTATATGCTCCTCTCTCCTCGTCTCGTCCTCATACTCATCCACCCTGCACCCTCCTCTACTCTTCCTGCACCCACCCGCTCTATACTCCTCCCTCCTCATCCTCTTCCCTGTAATCGTCCACTCTGCACCCTCCTCCTGCTCTATACTCCTCCCTCCTCATCTCTTCCCTATACTCAGCCACCGGGCACTCCCCTCCTCTACTCTTCCTGTATCCACCCTCTCTATACTTCTCCCTCTTCATCTCTTCCCCATACTCAGCCACCCTGCACCCTCCTTTACTCTTCCTGCACCCACTCTGTACTCCTCCCTCATCTCTTCCCCATACTCATCCACCCTACACCCCTCATCTACTATTCCTGCACCCACCTGCTCTATACTCCTCTCTCCTCATCTCTTCCCCATAGTCAGCCACCCTGAACCCCCTTTTGTACTCTTCCAGCACACAACCGCTCTAAACTCCTCCCTCCTCATCTCTTCCTCATACTCGTCCACCCTGCACCCCCTCCTCTACTCTTCCTGCACCCACCCGCTCTGTACTTTTCCCTCCTCATCTCCTCCACTCTGCACCCTCCTCTGCTCTTCCTGCACCCACTCACTCTGTACTCCTCCCTCCTCATCTCGTCCTCAACTCAGCCACCCTGCACCCTCCTCTACTCTTCCTGCACCCACACACTCTATACTCCTCCCTCCTTATCTCTTCCTCATACTCATCCACCCTGCACACCATCTACTCTTCCTGCACCCACCCACTCTATACTCCTCCCTCCTCATCTCTTCCCCATACTCAGCCACCCTGCACCCCCTCCTCTTCCTGCACCCACCCACTCTATACTGCTCCCTCCTCATCTCATCCTCATACTCATCCACCCTGCACCCTCCTCTACTCTTCCTGCACCCACCTGCTCTATACTCCTCCCTCCTCATCTCTTCTCTATACTCAGCCACCCTGCACCCCCTCCTCTTCCTGCACCCACCCACTCTATACTCCTCCCTCCTCATCTCGTCCTCATACTCATCCACCCTGCACCCTCCTCTACTCTTCCTGCACCCACCTGCTCTATACTCCTCCTTCCTCATCTCTTCCTCATACTCAGCCACCCTGCACTCCCTCCTCTCCTCTTCCTGCACCCACCCACTCTATACTCCTCCCTCCTCATCTCTTCCCCATACTCATCCACCCTGCACCCCCTCATCTACTCTTCCTGCACCCACCCACTCTATACTTCTCCCTCCTCATCCTCTTCCCTGTACTTGTCCACTCTGCACCCTCCTCTACTCTTCCTGCACCCACCTGCTCTATACTCCTCCCTCCTCATCTCTTCCCTATACTCAGCCACTCTGCACCCCCCTCTACTCTTCCTGCACCCACTCTGTACTCCTCCCTCATCTCTTCCCCATACACAGCCACCCTGCACCCCCCTCCTCTACTCTTCCTGTACCCAACCGCTCAATACTCCTCCTTCCTCATCTCTTCCTCATACTCAGCCACCCTGCACCCTCCTCTACTCTTCCTGCACCCACTCTGTACTCCTCCCTCATCTCTTCCCCATACACAGCCACCCTGCACCCCCCTCCTCTACTCTTCCTGTACCCAACCGCTCAATACTCCTCCTTCCTCATCTCTTCCTCATACTCAGCCACCCTGCACCCTCCTTTACTCTTCCTGCACCCACTCTGTACTCCTCCCTCATCTCTTCCCCATACTCAGCCACACTGCACCGCCCTCCTCTACTCTTCCTGTTCCCACCTGCTCTATACTCCTCCCTCCTTATCTCTTCCCTATACTCAGCCACTCTGCATCCCCCTCTACTCGCCCTGCACCCACCCACTCGCTACTCTTCCTGTACCCACCCGCTCTATACTCATCCTTCCTCATCTCTTCCCCATACTCAGCCACCCTGCACCCCCCTCTACTCTTCCTGTACCCACCTGCTCTATACTCCTCCCACCTCATCTCTTCCTCATACTCAGCCACCCAGCACCCCCTCCTCTACTCTTCCTGCACCCACCTGCTCTATACTCCTCCCTCCCCATCTCTTCCCTGTACTCAGCCACCCTGCACCCTCCTCTACTCTTCCTGCTCCCGCCCACCCACTCTATACTCCTCCCTCCCCATCTCTTCCCTGTACTCATCTCTTCCCCATACTCAGCCACCCTGCACCCCCTCCTCTACTCTTTCTGTACCCACCTGCTCTATACTCCTCCATCCTCATCTATTCCCTATACTCAGCCACCCTGCACCCTCCTCTACTCTTCCTGCACCCACTCTGTACTCCTCCCTCATCTCTTCCCCATACTCAGCCACCCTGCACCCCGCTCCTCTACTCTTCCTGCACCCACCTGCTCTATACTCCTCCCTCCTCATCTCTTCCTCATACTCAGCCACCCAGCACCCCCCTCCTCTACTCTTCCTGCACCCACCCGCTCTATACTCCTCCTTCCCCATCTCTTCCCTGTACTCAGCCACCCTGCACCCTCCTCTACTCTTCCTGCACCCACCCACCCACTCTATACTCCTCCCTCCCCATCTCTTCCCTGTACTCATCTCTTCCCCATACTCAGCAACCCTGCACCCCCCTCCTCTACTCTTCCTGTACCCACCTGCTCTATACTCCTCCATCCTCATCTCTTCCTTATACTCAGACACCCTGCACCCTCCTCTACTCTTCCTGCACCCACTCTGTACTCCTCCCTCATCTCTTCCCCATACTCAGCCACCCTGCACGCTCCTCTACTCTTCCTGCACCCACCCGCTCTATACTCCTCATTCCTCATCTTTTCCTCATACTCAGCCACCCTGCACCTTCCTCTACTCTTCCTGCACCCACTCTGTACTCCTTCCTCCTCTCTTCCCCGTACTCAGCCACCCTGCACCCCCCTCCTCTACTCTTCCTGTACCCACACACTCTATACTCCTCCCTCCTTATCTCTTCCTCATACTCATCCACCCTGCACACCATCTACTCTTCCTGCACCCACCCACTCTATACTCCTCCCTCCTCATCTCTTCCCCATACTCAGCCACCCTGCACCCCCTCCTCTTCCTGCACCCACCCACTCTATACTGCTCCCTCCTCATCTCATCCTCATACTCATCCACCCTGCACCCTCCTCTACTCTTCCTGCACCCACCTGCTCTATACTCCTCCCTCCTCATCTCTTCTCTATACTCAGCCACCCTGCACCCCCTCCTCTTCCTGCACCCACCCACTCTATACTCCTCCCTCCTCATCTCGTCCTCATACTCATCCACCCTGCACCCTCCTCTACTCTTCCTGCACCCACCTGCTCTATACTCCTCCTTCCTCATCTCTTCCTCATACTCAGCCACCCTGCACTCCCTCCTCTCCTCTTCCTGCACCCACCCACTCTATACTCCTCCCTCCTCATCTCTTCCCCATACTCATCCACCCTGCACCCCCTCATCTACTCTTCCTGCACCCACCCACTCTATACTTCTCCCTCCTCATCCTCTTCCCTGTACTTGTCCACTCTGCACCCTCCTCTACTCTTCCTGCACCCACCTGCTCTATACTCCTCCCTCCTCATCTCTTCCCTATACTCAGCCACTCTGCACCCCCCTCTACTTGCCCTGCACCCACCCTCTCGCTACTATTCCTGTACCCACCCGCTCTATACTCGTACTTCCTCATCTCTTCCTCATACTCAGCCACCCTGCACCCTCCTCTACACTTCCTGCACCCACTCTGTACTCCTCCCTCATCTCATCCCCATACACAGCCACCCTGCACCCCCCTCCTCTACTCTTCCTGTACCCACCTGCTCTATACTCCTCCCTCCTCATCTCTTCCTCATACTCAGCCACCCAGCACCCCCCTCCTCTACTCTTCCTGCACCCACCCGCTCTATACTCCTCCTTCCCCATCTCTTCCCTGTACTCAGCCACCCTGCACCCTCCTCTACTCTTCCTGCACCCACCCACCCACCCACTCTATACTCCTCCCTCCCCATCTCTTCCCTGTACTCATCTCTTCCCCATACTCAGCAATCCTGCACCCCCTCCTCTACTCTTCCTGTACCCACCTGCTCTATACTCCTCCATCCTCATCTCTTCCTTATACTCAGACACCCTGCACCCTCCTCTACTCTTCCTGCACCCACTCTGTACTCCTCCCTCATCTCTTCCCCATACTCAGCCACCCTGCACGCTCCTCTACTCTTCCTGCACCCACCCGCTCTATACTCCTCATTCCTCATCTTTTCCTCATACTCAGCCACCCTGCACCCTCCTCTACTCTTCCTGCACCCACTCTGTACTCCTTCCTCCTCTCTTCCCCGTACTCAGCCACCCTGCACCCCCCTCCTCTACTCTTCCTGTACCCACACACTCTATACTCCTCCCTCCTTATCTCTTCCTCATACTCATCCACCCTGCACACCATCTACTCTTCCTGCACCCACCCACTCTATACTCCTCCCTCCTCATCTCGTCCTCATTCTCAACCACACTACACCCCCTCTACTCTTCCTGCACCCACGCACTCTATACTCCTCCCTCCTCATCTCTTCCCCATACTCATCCACCCTGCACCCCCTCATCTACTCTTCCTGCACCCACCCACTCTATACTCCTCCCTCCTCATCTCGTCCTCATACTCATCCACCCTGCACCCTCCTCTACTCTTCCTGCACCCACCTGCTCTATACTCCTCCTTCCTCATCTCTTCCTCATACTCATCCACCCTGCACCCTCCTCTCCTCTTCCTGCACCCACCCACTCTATACTCCTCCCTCCTCATCTCGTCCTCATACTCAGCCACACTGCACCCCCTCTACTCTTCCTGCACCCACCCACTCTGTACTCCTCCCTCCTCATCTCTTCCCCATACTCAGCCACCCTGCACCCTCCTCTACTGTTCATGCACCCACCCACTCCATACTCCTCCCTCCCCATCTCTTCCCTGTACTCAGCCACCGTGCACCCCCTCTACTCTTCCTGCACCCACCCGCTCTATACTACTCCCTCTTCGTCTCTTCCCCATACTCATCCACCCTACACCCCCTCATCTACTATTCCTGCACCCACCCACTCTATACTCCTTCCTCCTCATCTCTTCCCCATAGTCAGCCACACTAAACCCCCTTTTGTACTCTTCCAGCACACAACCGCTCTATACTCCTCCCTCCTCATCTCTTCCTCATCTCCTCCACTCTGCACCCTCCTCTGCTCTTCCTGCACCCACTCACTCTATACTCCTCCCTCCTCATCTCATCCTCAACTCAGCCACCCCGCACCCTCCTCTGCTCTTCCTGCACCCACTCACTCTATACTCCTCCCTCCTCATCTCGTCCTCAACTCAGCCACCCCGCACCCTCCTCTACTCTTCCTGCACCCACCCACTCTATACTCCTCCCTCCTCATCTCGTCCTCATACTCAACCACACTACACCCCCTCTACTCTTCCTGCACCCACGCACTCTATACTCCTCCCTCCTCATCTCGTCCTCATACTCATCTACTCTGCACCCTCCTCTACTCTTCTTGCACCCACCCACTCTATACTTCTCCTCCCTCCTCATCTCGTCCTCATTCTCAGCCACCCTGCACCCCCTCTACTATTCCTGCACCCACCCACTCTATACTCCTCCCTCCTCTTCTTGTCCTCATACTCATCCACCCTGCACCCTCCTCTCCTCTTCCTGCACCCACCCACTCTATACTCCTCCCTCCTCATCTCGTCCTCATACTCAGCCACACTGCACCCCCTCTACTCTTCCTGCACCCACCCACTCAGTACTCCTCCCTCCTCATCCTCTTCCCTGTAATCGTCCACTCTGCACCCTCCTCCTGCTCTATACTCCTCCCTCCTCATCTCTTCCCTATACTCAGCCACCGGGCACTCCCCTCCTCTACTCTTCCTGTATCCACCCTCTCTATACTTCTCCCTCCTCATCTCTTCCCCATACTCAGCCACCCTGCACCCTCCTTTACTCTTCCTGCACCCACTCTGTACTCCTCCCTCATCTCTTCCCCATACTCATCCACCCTACACCCCCTCATCTACTATTCCTGCACCCACCTGCTCTATACTCCTCTCTCCTCATCTCTTCCCCATACTCATCCACCCTGCAGACCCCTTTTCTCCTCTTCCTGCATCCACCCACTCTATACTCCTTCCTCCTCATCTCTTCCCCATAGTCAGCCACCCTGAACCCCCTTTTGTACTCTTCCAGCACACAACCGCTCTAAACTCCTCCCTCCTCATCTCTTCCTCATACTCGTCCACCCTGCACCTCCTCCTCTACTCTTCCTGCACCCACCCGCTCTGTACTTTTCCCTCCTCATCTCCTCCACTCTGCACCCTCCTCTGCTCTTCCTGCGCCCACTCACTCTATACTCCTCCCTCCTCATCTCGTCCTCAACTCAGCCACCCTGCACCCTCCTCTACTCTTCCTGCACCCACACACTCTATACTCCTCCCTCCTTATCTCTTCCTCATACTCATCCACCCTGCACACCATCTACTCTTCCTGCACCCACCCACTCTATACTCCTCCCTCCTCATCTCGTCCTCATACTCAACCACACTACACCCCCTCTACTCTTTTCCTGCACCCACCCGCTCTGTACTTTTCCCTCCTCATCTCCTCCACTCTGCACCCTCCTCTGCTCTTCCTGCACCCACACACTCTATACTCCTCCCTCCTCATCTCGTCCTCAACTCAGCCACCCTGCACCCTCCTCTACTCTTCCTGAACCCACGCACTCTATACTCCTCCCTCCTCATCTCGTCCTCATACTCATCTACCCTGCACCCTCCTCTACTCTTCTTGCACCCACCCACTCTATACTTTTCCTCCCTCCTCATCTTGTCCTCATACTCATCCACCCTGCACCCTCCTCTCCTCTTCCTGCACCCACCCACTCTATACTCCTCCCTCCTCATCTCGTCCTCATACTCATCCACCCTGCACCCCCTCATCTACTCTTCCTGCACCCACCCACTCTATACTCCTCCCTCCTCATCTCGTCCTCATACTCATCCACCCTGCACCCTCCTCTACTCTTCCTGCACCCACCTGCTCTATACTCCTCCTTCCTCATCTCTTCCTCATACTCATCCACCCTGCACCCTCCTCTCCTCTTCCTGCACCCACCCACTCTATACTCCTCCCTCCTCATCTCGTCCTATACTCAGCCACACTGCACCCCCTCTACTCTTCCTGCACCCACCCACTCTGTACTCCCCCCTCCTCATCTCTTCCCCATACTCAGCCACCCTGCACCCTCCTCTACTTTTCATGCACCCACCCACTCCATACTCCTCCCTCCCCATCTCTTCCCTGTACTCAGCCACCCTGCACCCTCCTCTACTCTTCCTGCACCCACACACTCTATACTCCTCCCTCCTTATCTCTTCCTCATACTCATCCACCCTGCACACCATCTACTCTTCCTGCACCCACCCACTCTATACTCCTCCCTCCTCATCTCGTCCTCATACTCAACCACACTACACCCCCTCTACTCTTCCTGCACCCACGCACTCTATACTCCTCCCTCCTCATTTCGTCCTCATACTCATCTACCCTGCACCCTCCTCTACTCTTCTTGCACCCACCCGCTCTATACTCCTCCCTCCTCATCTCGTCCTCATACTCATCCACCCTGCTCCCTCCTCTCCTCTTCCTGCACCCACCCGCTCTATACTCCTCCCTCCTCATCTCGTCCTCATACTCAGCCACACTGCACCCCCTCTACTCTTCCTGCACCCACCCACTCCATACTCCACCCTCCCCATCTCTTCCCTGTACTCAGCCACTGTGCACCCACTCTACTCTTCCTGCACCCACCCGCTCTATACTACTCCCTCCTCGTCTCTTCCCCATACTCATCCACCCTGCACCCCCTCATCTACTATTCCTGCACCCACCCACTCTATACTGCTCCCTCCTCATCCTCTTCCCTGTACTCGTCCACTCTGCACCCTGCTCCTGCTCTATACTCCTCCCACCTCATCTCTTCCCTATACTCAGCCACCGTGCACTCCCCTCCTCTACTCTTCCTGTATCCACCCTCTCTATACTTCTCCCTCCTCATCTCTTCCCCATACTCAGCCACCCTGCACCCTCCTTTACTCTTCCTGCACCCACTCTGTACTCCTCCCTCATCTCTTCCCCATACTCAGCCACCCTGCACCCCCCTCTTCTACTCTTCCTGTACCCACCTGCTCTATACTCCCCCCTCCTCATCTCTTCCCTATACTCAGCCACTCTGCACCCCCCTCTACTCGCCCTGCACCCACCCACTCGCTACTATTCCTGTACCCACCCGCTCTATACTCGTCCTTCCTCATCTTTTCCTCATACTCAGCCACCCTGCACCCTCCTCTACTCTTCCTGCACCCACTCTGTACTCCTTCCTCCTCTCTTCCCCGTACTCAGCCACCCTGCACCCCCCTCCTCTACTCTTCCTGTACCCACCCGCTCCATACTCCTCCCTCCTCTTCTCTTCCACATACTCATCCACCCTGCACCCCCCTCCTCCAGTCTTCCTGCACCCACCCGCTCTATACTCCTCCCTCCCCATCTCTTCCCTGTATTCAGCCACCCTGCACCTTCCTCTACTCTTCCTGCACCCTCCCACTCTATACTCCTCCCTCCTCATCTCTTCCCTGTTCTCAGCCACCCTGCACCCCCTCCTCTACTCTTCCTGCACCCACCCGCTCTATACTCCTCCCTCCCCATCTCTTCCCTGTACTCAGCCACCCTGCTCCCTTCTCTACTCTTCCTGCACCCATGCACTCTATACTCCTCCCTCATCTCTTCCTGATACTCAGCCACCCTGCACTCTCCTCCTCTACTCTTCCTGCACCTACCCACTCTATACTCCTCCCTCCTCATCTCTTCCCCGTACTCAGCCACCCTGCACCCCCTCCTCTTCCTGCACCCACCCACTCTATACTCCTCCCTCCTCATCTCATCCTCATACTCATCCACCCTGCACCCTCCTCTACTCTTCCTGCACCCACCTGCTCTATACTCCTCCTTCCTCATCTCTTCCTCATACTCAGCCACCCTGCACTCCCTCCTCTCCTCTTCCTGCACCCACCCACTCTATACTCCTCCCTCCTCGTCTCTTCCCCATACTCATCCACCCTGCGCCCCCTCATCTACTCTTCCTGCACCCACCCACTCTATACTCCTCCCTCCTCATCCTCTTCCGTGTACTCATCCACTCTGCACCCTCCTCTACACTTCCTGCACCCACCTTCTCTATACTCCTCCCTCCTCATCTCTTCCCTATACTCATCCACCCTGCACCCCCCTCCTCTACTCTTCTTGCACCCACCTGCTCTATACTCCTCCTTCCTCATCTCTTCCTTATACTCAGCCACCCTGCACTCCCTCCTCTACTCTTCCTGCACCCACACACTCTATCCTCCTCCCTCCTCATCTCTTCCCCATACTCATCCACCCTGCACCTACTCTTCTACTCTTCCCGCACCTACCCGCTCTCTCCTCCTCCCTCCTCATCTCTTCCTCATACTCAGCCACCCTGCACCCCCCTCTACTCTTCCTGCACCTACCTGCTCTCTACTCCTCCCTCCTCATCTCTTCCTCATACTCAGCCACCTTGCACCCCCCTCCTCTACTCTTCCTGCACCTACCCGCTCTATACTCCTCCCTCCTCATCTCTTCCCCGTACTCAGCCACCCTGCACTCCCTCCTCTACTCTTCCTGCACCTACCCGCTCTATACTCCTCCCTCCTCATCTCTTCCCCATACTCATCCACCCTGCACCTATTTTTCTACTCTTCCCGCACCTACCCGCTCTTTACTCCTCCCTCCTCATCTCTTCCTCATACTCAGCCACCCTGCACCCCCCTCCTCTACTCTTCCTGTACCCACCCGCTCTATACTCCTCCTTCCTCATCTCTTCCCTGTACTCAGCCACCCTGCACTCCCCTCCTCTACTCTTCCTGTACCCACCCGCTCTATACTCCTCCTTCCTCATCTCTTCCTCATACTCAGCCACCCTGCACCCTCTCCTCTTCCTGCACCTACCCGCTCTATACTCCTCCCTCCTCATCTCTTCCCCATACTCAGCCACCCTGCACCCCCTCCTCTTCCTGCACCCACCCACTCTATACTGCTCCCTCCTCATCTCATCCTCATACTCATCCACCCTGCACCCTCCTCTACTCTTCCTGCACCCACCTGCTCTATACTCCTCCCTCCTCATCTCTTCCCTATACTCAGCCACCCTGAACTCCCTCCTCTTCCTGCACCCACCCACTCTATACTCCTCCCTCCTCATCTCGGCCTCATACTCATCCACCCTGCACCCTCCTCTACTCTTCCTGCACCCACCTGCTCTATACTCCTCGTTTCTCATCTCTTCCTCATACTCAGCCACCCTGCACTCCCTCCTCTCCTCCTCCTGCACCCACCCACTCTATACTCCTCCCTCCTCATCTCTTCCCCATACTTATCCACCCTGCACCCCCTCATCTACTCTTCCTGCACCCACCCACTCTATACTTCTCCCTCCTCATCCTCTTCCCTGTACTTGTCCACTCTGCACCCTCCTCTACTCTTCCTGCACCCACCTGCTCTATACTCCTCCCTCCTCATCTCTTCCCTATACTCAGCCACTCTGCACCCCCTCTACTCGCCCTGCACCCACCCACTCGCTACTATTCCTGTACCCACCCGCTCCATTCTCGTCCTTCTTCATCTCTTCCTCATACTCAGCCACCCTGCACCCTCCTCTACTCTTCCTGCACCCACTCTGTACTCCTCCCTCATCTCTTCCCCATACACAGCCACCCTGCACCCCCCTCCTCTACTCTTCCTGTACCCACCTGCTCTATACTCCTCCCTCCTCATCTCTTCCTCATACTCAGCCACCCAGCACCCCCCTCATCTACACTTCCTGCACCCACCCGCTCTGTACTCCTTCCCCATCTCTTCCCTGTACTCAGCCACCCTGCACCCTCCTCTACTCTTCCTGCACCCACTCTGTACTCCTCCCTCATCTCTTCCCCATACTCAGCCACCCTGCACGCTCCTCTACTCTTCCTGCACCCTCCCGCTCTATACTCCTCCCTCCTCATCTCTTCCCCGTTCTCAGCCACCCTGCACCCCCTCCTCTACTCCTCCTGCACCCACCCGCTCTATACTCCTCCCTCCCCATCTCTTCCCTGTACTCAGCCACCCTGCTCCCTTCTCTACTCTTCCTGCACCCACGCACTCTATATTCCTCCCTCATCTCTTCCTGATACTCAGCCACCCTGCACCCCCCTCCTCTACTCTTCTTGCACCCACCTGCTCTATACTCCTCCTTCCTCATCTCTTCCTCATACTCAGCCACCCTGCACTCCCTCCTCTCCTCTTCCTGCACCCACCCACTCTATACTCCTCCCTCCTCGTCTCTTCCCCATACTCATCCACCCTGCACCCCCTCATCTACTCTTCCTGCACCCACCCACTCTATACTCCTCCCTCCTCATCCTCTTCCGTGTACTCATCCACTCTGCACCCTCCTCTACACTTCCTGCACCCACCTTCTCTATACTCCTCCCTCCTCATCTCTTCCCTATACTCATCCACCCTGCACCCCCCTCCTCTACTCTTCTTGTACCCACCTGCTCTATACTCCTCCTTCCTCATCTCTTCCTTATACTCAGCCACCCTGCACTCCCTCCTCTACTCTTCCTGCACCCACACACTCTATCCTCCTCCCTCCTCATCTCTTCCCCATACTCATCCACCCTGCACCTACTCTTCTACTCTTCCCGCACCTACCCGCTCTCTCCTCCTCCCTCCTCATCTCTTCCTCATACTCAGCCACCCTGCACCCCCTCTACTCTTCCTGCACCTACCTGCTCTCTACTCCTCCCTCCTCATCTCTTCCTCATACTCAGCCACCTTGCACCCCCCTCCTCTACTCTTCCTGCACCTACCCGCTCTATACTCCTCCCTCCTCATCTCTTCCCCGTACTCAGCCACCCTGCACTCCCTCCTCAACTCTTCCTGCACCTACCCGCTCTATACTCCTCCCTCCTCATCTCTTCCCCATACTCATCCACCCTGCACCTACTTTTCTACTCTTCCCGCACCTACCCGCTCTCTACTCCTCCCTCCTCATCTCTTCCTCATACTCAGCCACCCTGCACCCCCCTCCTCTACTCTTCCTGTACCCACCCGCTCTATACTCCTCCTTCCTCATCTCTTCCCTGTACTCAGCCACCCTGCACTCCCTCCTCTACTCTTCCTGCACCCCCCCACTCTATACTCCTCCTTCCTCATCTCTTCCTGATACTCAGCCCCCCTGCACTCCCCTCCTCTACTCTTCCTGTACCCACCCGCTCTATACTCCTCCTTCCTCATCTCTTCCTCATACTCAGCCACCCTGCACCCCCTCCTCTACTCTTCCTGCACCTACCCGCTCTATACTCCTCCCTCCTCATCTCTTCCCCATACTCAGCCACCCTGCACCCCCTCCTCTTCCTGCACCCACCCACTCTATACTGCTCCCTCCTCATCTCATCCTCATACTCATCCACCCTGCACCCTCCTCTACTCTTCCTGCACCCACCTGCTCTATACTCCTCCCTCCTCATCTCTTCCCTATACTCAGCCACCCTGAACCCCCTCCTCTTCCTGCACCCACCCACTCTATACTCCTCCCTCCTCATCTCGTCCTCATACTCAGCCACTCTGCACCCCCTCTACTCGCCCTGCACCCACCCTCCTCTACTCTTCCTGCACCCACCTGCTTTATACTCCTCCCTCCTCATCTCATCCCTATACTCAGCCACCCTGCACCCTCCTCCTCTACTCTTCTTGTACCCACCTGCTCTATACTCCTCCTTCCTCATCTCTTCCTTATACTCAGCCACCCTGCACTCCCTCCTCTACTCTTCCTGCACCCACACACTCTATCCTCCTCCCTCCTCATCTCTTCCCCATACTCATCCACCCTGCACCTACTCTTCTACTCTTCCCGCACCTACCCGCTCTCTCCTCCTCCCTCCTCATCTCTTCCTCATACTCAGCCACCCTGCACCCCTCTACTCTTCCTGCACCTACCTGCTCTCTACTCCTCCCTCCTCATCTCTTCCTCATACTCAGCCACCTTGCACCCCCCTCCTCTACTCTTCCTGCACCTACCCGCTCTATACTCCTCCCTCCTCATCTCTTCCCCGTACTCAGCCACCCTGCACTCCCTCCTCAACTCTTCCTGCACCTACCCGCTCTATACTCCTCCCTCCTCATCTCTTCCCCATACTCATCCACCCTGCACCTACTTTTCTACTCTTCCCGCACCTACCCGCTCTCTACTCCTCCCTCCTCATCTCTTCCTCATACTCAGCCACCCTGCACCCCCCTCCTCTACTCTTCCTGTACCCACCCGCTCTATACTCCTCCTTCCTCATCTCTTCCCTGTACTCAGCCACCCTGCACTCCCTCCTCTACTCTTCCTGCACCCACCCACTCTATACTCCTCCTTCCTCATCTCTTCCTGATACTCAGCCCCCCTGCACTCCCCTCCTCTACTCTTCCTGTACCCACCCGCTCTATACTCCTCCTTCCTCATCTCTTCCTCATACTCAGCCACCCTGCACCCCCTCCTCTACTCTTCCTGCACCTACCCGCTCTATACTCCTCCCTCCTCATCTCTTCCCCATACTCAGCCACCCTGCACCCCCTCCTCTTCCTGCACCCACCCACTCTATACTGCTCCCTCCTCATCTCATCCTCATACTCATCCACCCTGCACCCTCCTCTACTCTTCCTGCACCCACCTGCTCTATACTCCTCCCTCCTCATCCCTTCCCTATACTCAGCCACCCTGAACCCCCTCCTCTTCCTGCACCCACCCACTCTATACTCCTCCCTCCTCATCTTGTCCTCATACTCATCCACCCTGCACCCTCCTCTACTCTTCCTGCACCCACCTGCTCTATACTCCTCCTTCCTCATCTCTTCCTCATACTCAGCCACCCTGCACTCCCTCCTCTCCTCCTCCTGCACCCACCCACTCTATACTCCTCCCTCCTCATCTCTTCCCCATACTCATCCACCCTGCACCCCCTCATCTACTCTTCCTGCACCCACCCACTCTATACTTCTCCCTCCTCATCCTCTTCCCTGTACTTGTCCACTCTGCACCCTCCTCTACTCTTCCTGCACCCACCTGCTCTATACTCCTCCCTCCTCATCTCTTCCCTATACTCAGCCACTCTGCACCCCCTCTACTCACCCTGCACCCACCCTCCTCTACTCTTCCTGCACCCACCTGCTCTATACTCCTCCCTCCTCATCTCATCCCTATACTCAGCCACCCTGCACCCTCCTCTACTCTTCCTGCACCCACTCTGTACTCCTCCCTCATCTCTTCCCCATACACAGCCACCCTGCACCCCCCTCCTCTACTCTTCCTGTACCCACCTGCTCTATACTCCTCCTTCCCCATCTCTTCCCTGTACTCAGCAACCCTGCACCCTCCTCTACTCTTCCTGCACCCACCCACCCACTCTATACTCCTCCCTCCCCATCTCTTCCCTGTACTCATCTCTTCCCCATGCTCAGCAACCCTGCACCCCCCTCCTCTACTCTTCCTGTACCCACCTGCTCTATACTCCTCCATCCTCATCTCTTCCTTATACTCGTCCACCCTGCACCCCCTCCTCTACTCTTCCTGCACACACCGGCTCTGTACTTTTCCCTCCTCATCTCCTCCACCCTGCACCCTCCTCTACTCTTCCTGCACCCACTCTGTACTCCTCCCTCATCTCTTCCCCATACTCAGCCACCCTACACCCTCCTCTACTCTTCCTGCACCCACTTGCTTACACTCATCCCTCCTCATCTCTACCCTGTACTCAGCCACCCTGCACCCCCCTCCTCTACTCTTCCTGTACCCACCCGCTCTATACTCCTCCTTCCTCATCTTTTCCTCATACTCAGCCACCCTGCACCCTCCTCTACTTTTCCTGCACCCACTCTGTACTCCTTCCTCCTCTCTTCCCCGTACTCAGCCACCCTGCACCCCCCTTCTCTACTCTTCCTGTACCCACACACTCTATACTCCTCCCTCCTTATCTCTTTCTCATACTCATCCACCCTGCACACCATCTACTCTTCCTGCACCCACCCACTCTATACTCCTCCCTCCTCATCTCGTCCTCATTCTCAACCACACTACACCCCCTCTACTCTTCCTGCACCCACGCACTCTATACTCCTCCCTCCTCATCTCTTCCCCATACTCATCCACCCTGCACCCCCTCATCTACTCTTCCTGCACCCACCCACTCTATACTCCTCCCTCCTCATCTCGTCCTCATACTCATCCACCCTGCACCCTCCTCTCCTCTTCCTGCACCCTCCCACTCTATACTCCTCCCTCCTCATCTCGTCCTCATACTCAGCCACCCTGCACCCTCCTCTCCTCTTCCTGCACCCTCCCACTCTGTACTCCTCCGTCCTCATCTCTTCCCCATACTCAGCCACCCTGCACCCCCTCTACTCTTCCTGCACCCACCCGCTCTATACTACTCCCTCCTCGTCTCTTCCCCATACTCATCCACCCTCCACCCCCTCATCTACTATCCCTGCACCCACCTGCTCTATACTCCTCTCTCCTCATCTCTTCCCCATACTCATCCACCCTGCAGACCCCTTTTCTCCTCTTCCTGCATCCACCCACTCTATACTCCTTCCTCCTCATCTCTTCCCCATAGTCAGCCACCCTGAACCCCCTTTTGTACTTTTCCAGCACACAACCGCTCTATACTCCTCCCTCCTCATCTCTTCCTCATACTCGTCCACCCTGCACCCCCTCCTCTACTCTTCCTGCACACACCCGCTCTGTACTTTTCCCTCCTCATCTCCTCCACTCTGCACCCTCCTCTGCTCTTCCTGCACCCACTCACTCTATACTCCTCCCTCCTCATCTCGTCCTCAACTCAGCCACCCTGCACCCTCCTCTACTCTTCCTGCACCCACACACTCTATACTCCTCCCTCCTTATCTCTTCCTCATACTCATCCACCCTGCACACCATCTACTCTTCCTGCACCCACCCACTCTATACTCCTCCCTCCTCATCTCGTCCTCATACTCAACCACACTACACCCCCTCTACTCTTCCTGCACCCACGCACTCTATACTCCTCCCTCCTCATCTCGTCCTCATACTCATCTACTCTGCACCCTCCTCTACTCTTCTTGCACCCACCTGCTCTATACACCTCCCTCCTCATCTCTTCCTCATACTCAGCCACCCTGCACCCCCTCTACTCTTCCTGCACCCACCCACTCTATACTCCTCCCTCCTCATCTCGTCTTCATACTCAGCCACACTGCACCCCCTCTACTCTTCCTGCACCCACCCACTCAGTACTCCTCCCTCCTCATCTCTTCCTCATACTCAGCCACCCTGCACCCTCCTCTACTCTTCCTGCACCCACACACTCTATACTCCTCCCTCCTTATCTCTTCCTTATACTCATCCACCCTGCACACCATCTACTCTTCCTGCACCCACCCACTCTATACTCCTCCCTCCTCATCTCGTCCTCATACTCAACCACACTACACCCCCTCTACTCTTCCTGCACCCACGCACTCTATACTCCTCCCTCCTCATCTCGTCCTCATACTCATCTACTCTGCACCCTCCTCTACTCTTCTTGCACCCACCCACTCTATACTTCTCCTCCCTCCTCATCTCGTCCTCATACTCAGCCACCCTGCACAAGCTCCTCTACTCTTCCTGCACCCACCCACTCTATACTCCTCCCTCCTCATCTCGTCCTCATACTCAGCCACACTGCACCCCCTCTACTCTTCCTGCACCCACCCACTCAGTACTCCTCCCTCCTCATCTCTTCCTCATACTCAGTCACCCTGCACCCTCCTCTACTCTTCCTGCACCCACCCAATCCATACTCCTCCCTCCCCATCTCTTCCCTGTACTCAGCCACCGTGCACCCCCTCTACTCTTCCTGCACCCACCCGCTCTATACTACTCCCTCCTCGTCTCTTCCCCATACTCATCCATCCTGCACCCCCTCATCTACTATTCCTGCACGCACCCACTCTGTACTTTTCCCTCCTCATCTCCTCCACTCTGCACCCTCCTCTGCTCTTCCTGCACCCACTCACTCTATACTCCTCCCTCCTCATCTCGTCCTCAACTCAGCCACCCTGCACCCTCCTCTACTCTTCCTGCACCCACGCACTCTATACTCCTCCCTCCTCATACGTCCTCATACTCATCTACCCTGCACCCGCCTCTACTCTTCTTGCACCCACCCACTCTATACTTTTCCTCCCTCCTCATCTTGTCCTCATACTCATCCACCCTGCACCCTCCTCTCCTCTTCCTGCACCCACCCACTCTATACTCCTCCCTCCTCATCTCGTCCTCATTCTCAACCACACTACACCCCCTCTACTCTTCCTGCACCCACGCACTCTATAGTCCTCCCTCCTCATCTCGTCCTCATACTCATCCACCCTGCACCCTCCTCTACTCTTCCTGCACCCACCTGCTCTATACTCCTCCTTCCTCATCTCTTCCTCATACTCATCCACCCTGCACCCTCCTCTCCTCTTCCTGCACCCACCCACTCTATACTCCTCCCTCCTCATCTCGTCCTCATACTCAGCCACACTACACCCCCTCTACTCTTCCTGCACCCACCCACTCTGTACTCCTCCCTCCTCATCTCTTCCCCATACTCAGCCACCCTGCACCCTCCTCTACTGTTCATGCACCCACCCACTCCATACTCCTCCCTCCCCATCTCTTCCCTGTACTCAGCCACTCTGCACCCTCCTCTGCTCTTCCTGCACCCACTCACTCTATACTCCTCCCTCCTCATCTCGTCCTCAACTCAGCCACCCTGCACCCTCCCCTACTCTTCCTGCACCCACACACTCTATACTCCTCCCTCCTTATCTCTTCCTCATACTCATCCACCCTGCACACCATCTACTCTTCCTGCACCCACCCACTCTATACTCCTCCCTCCTCATCTCGTCCTCATACTCAACCACACGACACCCCCTCTACTCTTCCTGCACCCACGCACTCTATACTCCTCCCTCCTCATTTCGTCCTCATACTCATCCACCCTGCACCCTCCTCTACTCTTCTTGCACCCACCCACTCTATACTTCTCCTCCCTCCTCATCTTGTCCTCATACTCATCCACCCTGCACCCTCCTCTCCTCTTCCTGCACCCACCCACTCTATACTCCTCCCTCCTCATCTCGTCCTCATACTCAGCCACACTGCACCCCCTCTACTCTTCCTGCACCCACCCACTCCATACTCCACCCTCCCCATCTCTTCCCTGTACTCAGCCACCGTGCACCCCCCTCTACTCTTCCTGCACCCACCCGCTCTATACTACTCCTTCCTCGTCTCTTCCCCATACTCATCCACCCTGCACCCCCTCATCTACTATTCCTGCACCCACCCACTCTATACTCCTCCCTCCTCATCCTCTTCCCTGTATTCGTCCACTCTGCACCCTCCTCCTGCTCTATACTCCTCCCTCCTCATCTCTTCCCTATACTCAGCCATCGTGCACTCCCCTCCTCTACTCTTCCTGTATCCACCCTCTCTATACTTCTCCCTCCTCATCTCTTCCCCATACTCAGCCACCCTGCACCCTCCTTTACTCTTCCTGCACCCACTCTGTACTCCTCCCTCATCTCTTCCCCATACTCAGCCACCCTGCACCCCCCTCCTCTACTCTTCCTGTACCCACCTGCTCTATACTCCCCCCTCCTCATCTCTTCCCTATACTCAGCCACTCTGCACCCCTCTCTACTCGCCCTGCACCCACCCACTCGCTACTATTCCTGTACCCACCCGCTCTATACTCGTCCTTCCTCATCTATTCCTCATACTCAGCCACCCTGCACCCTCCTCTACTCTTCCTGCACCCACTCTGTACTCCTCCCTCATCTCTTCCCCTTACTCAGCCACCCTGCAACCCCCTCCTCTACTCTTCCTGTACCCACCTGCTCTATACTCCTCCCTCCTCATCTCTTCCTCATACTCAGCCACCCAGCACCCCCCTCCTCTACTCTTCCTGCACCCACCCGCTCTATACTCCTACTTCCCCATCTCTTCCCTGTACTCAGCCACCCTGCACCCTCCTCTACTCTTCCTGCACCCACCCACCCACTCTATACTCCTCCCTCCCCATCTCTTCCCTGTACTCATCTCCTCCCCATACTCAGCAACCCTGCACCCCCCCTCCTCTACTCTTCCTGTACCCACCTGCTCTATACTCCTCCATCCTCATCTCTTCCCCATACTCAGCCACCCTGCACCCTCCTTTACTCTTCCTGCACCCACTCTGTACTCCTCCCTCATCTCTTCCCCATACTCAGCCACCCTGCACCCTCCTCTACTCTTCCTGCACCCACCCGCTCTATACTCCTCCCTCCTCATCTCGTCCTCATACTCATCCCCCCTGCACCCTTCTCTCCTCTTCCTGCATCCACCCACTCTATACTCCTCCCTCCTCATCTCGTCCTCATACTCATCCCCCCTGCACCCTCCTCTCCTCTTCCTGCATCCACCCACTCTATACTCCTCCCTCCTCATCTTGTCCTCATACTCATCTACCCTGCACTCCCTCCTCTCCTCTTCCTGCACCCACCCACTCTATACTCCTCCCTCCTCGTCTCTTCCCCATACTCATCCACCCTGCACCCCCTCATCTACTCTTCCTGCACCCACCCACTCTATACTCCTCCCTCCTCATCCTCTTCCGTGTACTCATCCACTCTGCACCCTCCTCTACACTTCCTGCACCCACCTTCTCTATACTCCTCCCTCCTCATCTCTTCCCTATACTCATCCACCCTGCACCCCCCTCCTCTACTCTTCTTGTACCCACCTGCTCTATACTCCTCCTTCCTCATCTCTTCCCTGTACTCAGCCACCCTGCACTCCCTCCTCTACTCTTCCTGCACCCACCCACTCTATACTCCTCCTTCCTCATCTCTTCCTGATACTCAGCCCCCCTGCACTCCCCTCCTCTACCCTTCCTGTACCCACCCGCTCTATACTCCTCCTTCCTCATCTCTTCCTCATACTCAGCCACCCTGCACCCCCTCCTCTACTCTTCCTGCACCTACCCGCTCTATACTCCTCCCTCCTCATCTCTTCCCCATACTCAGCCACCCTGCACCCCCTCCTCTTCCTGCACCCACCCACTCTATACTGCTCCCTCCTCATCTCATCCTCATACTCATCCACCCTGCACCCTCCTCTACTCTTCCTGCACCCACCTGCTCTATACTCCTCCCTCCTCATCTCTTCCCTATACTCAGCCACCCTGAACCCCCTCCTCTTCCTGCACCCACCCACTCTATACTCCTCCCTCCTCATCTCGTCCTCATACTCATCCACCCTGCACCCTCCTCTACTCTTCCTGCACCCACCTGCTCTATACTCCTCCTTCCTCATCTCTTCCTCATACTCAGCCACCCTGCACTCCCTCCTCTCCTCCTCCTGCACCCACCCACTCTATACTCCTCCCTCCTCATCTCTTCCCCATACTCATCCACCCTGCACCCCCTCATCTACTCTTCCTGCACCCACCCACTCTATACTTCTCCCTCCTCATCCTCTTCCCTGTACTTGTCCACTCTGCACCCTCCTCTACTCTTCCTGCACCCACCTGCTCTATACTCCTCCCTCCTCATCTCTTCCCTATACTCAGCCACTCTGCACCCCCTCTACTCGCCCTGCACCCACCCTCCTCTACTCTTCCTGCACCCACCTGCTCTATACTCCTCCCTCCTCATCTCATCCCTATACTCAGCCACCCTGCACCCTCCTCCTCTACTCTTCTTGTACCCACCTGCTCTATACTCCTCCTTCCTCATCTCTTCCTTATACTCAGCCACCCTGCACTCCCTCCTCTACTCTTCCTGCACCCACACACTCTATCCTCCTCCCTCCTCATCTCTTCCCCATACTCATCCACCCTGCACCTACTCTTCTACTCTTCCCGCACCTACCCGCTCTCTCCTCCTCCCTCCTCATCTCTTCCTCATACTCAGCCACCCTGCACCCCTCTACTCTTCCTGCACCTACCTGCTCTCTACTCCTCCCTCCTCATCTCTTCCTCATACTCAGCCACCTTGCACCCCCCTCCTCTACTCTTCCTGCACCTACCCGCTCTATACTCCTCCCTCCTCATCTCTTCCCCGTACTCAGCCACCCTGCACTCCCTCCTCAACTCTTCCTGCACCTACCCGCTCTATACTCCTCCCTCCTCATCTCTTCCCCATACTCATCCACCCTGCACCTACTTTTCTACTCTTCCCACACCTACCCGCTCTCTACTCCTCCCTCCTCATCTCTTCCTCATACTCAGCCACCCTGCACCCCCCTCCTCTACTCTTCCTGTACCCACCCGCTCTATACTCCTCCTTCCTCATCTCTTCCCTGTACTCAGCCACCCTGCACTCCCTCCTCTACTCTTCCTGCACCCACCCACTCTATACTCCTCCTTCCTCATCTCTTCCTGATACTCAGCCCCCCTGCACTCCCCTCCTCTACTCTTCCTGTACCCACCCGCTCTATACTCCTCCTTCCTCATCTCTTCCTCATACTCAGCCACCCTGCACCCCCTCCTCTACTCTTCCTGCACCTACCCGCTCTATACTCCTCCCTCCTCATCTCTTCCCCATACTCAGCCACCCTGCACCCCCTCCTCTTCCTGCACCCACCCACTCTATACTGCTCCCTCCTCATCTCATCCTCATACTCATCCACCCTGCACCCTCCTCTACTCTTCCTGCACCCACCTGCTCTATACTCCTCCCTCCTCATCTCTTCCCTATACTCAGCCACCCTGAACCCCCTCCTCTTCCTGCACCCACCCACTCTATACTCCTCCCTCCTCATCTTGTCCTCATACTCATCCACCCTGCACCCTCCTCTACTCTTCCTGCACCCACCTGCTCTATACTCCTCCTTCCTCATCTCTTCCTCATACTCAGCCACCCTGCACTCCCTCCTCTCCTCCTCCTGCACCCACCCACTCTATACTCCTCCCTCCTCATCTCTTCCCCATACTCATCCACCCTGCACCCCCTCATCTACTCTTCCTGCACCCACCCACTCTATACTTCTCCCTCCTCATCCTCTTCCCTGTACTTGTCCACTCTGCACCCTCCTCTACTCTTCCTGCACCCACCTGCTCTATACTCCTCCCTCCTCATCTCTTCCCTATACTCAGCCACTCTGCACCCCCTCTACTCACCCTGCACCCACCCTCCTCTACTCTTCCTGCACCCACCTGCTCTATACTCCTCCCTCCTCATCTCATCCCTATACTCAGCCACCCTGCACCCTCCTCTACTCTTCCTGCACCCACTCTGTACTCCTCCCTCATCTCTTCCCCATACACAGCCACCCTGCACCCCCCTCCTCTACTCTTCCTGTACCCACCTGCTCTATACTCCTCCTTCCCCATCTCTTCCCTGTACTCAGCAACCCTGCACCCTCCTCTACTCTTCCTGCACCCACCCACCCACTCTATACTCCTCCCTCCCCATCTCTTCCCTGTACTCATCTCTTCCCCATGCTCAGCAACCCTGCACTCCCCTCCTCTACTCTTCCTGTACCCACCTGCTCTATACTCCTCCATCCTCATCTCTTCCTTATACTCGTCCACCCTGCACCCCCTCCTCTACTCTTCCTGCACACACCCGCTCTGTACTTTTCCCTCCTCATCTCCTCCACCCTGCACCCTCCTCTACTCTTCCTGCACCCACTCTGTACTCCTCCCTCATCTCTTCCCCATACTCAGCCACCCTACACCCTCCTCTACTCTTCCTGCACCCACTTGCTTACACTCATCCCTCCTCATCTCTACCCTGTACTCAGCCACCCTGCACCCCCCTCCTCTACTCTTCCTGTACCCACCCGCTCTATACTCCTCCTTCCTCATCTTTTCCTCATACTCAGCCACCCTGCACCCTCCTCTACTTTTCCTGCACCCACTCTGTACTCCTTCCTCCTCTCTTCCCCGTACTCAGCCACCCTGCACCCCCCTTCTCTACTCTTCCTGTACCCACACACTCTATACTCCTCCCTCCTTATCTCTTTCTCATACTCATCCACCCTGCACACCATCTACTCTTCCTGCACCCACCCACTCTATACTCCTCCCTCCTCATCTCGTCCTCATTCTCAACCACACTACACCCCCTCTACTCTTCCTGCACCCACGCACTCTATACTCCTCCCTCCTCATCTCTTCCCCATACTCATCCACCCTGCACCCCCTCATCTACTCTTCCTGCACCCACCCACTCTATACTCCTCCCTCCTCATCTCGTCCTCATACTCATCCACCCTGCACCCTCCTCTCCTCTTCCTGCACCCTCCCACTCTATACTCCTCCCTCCTCATCTCGTCCTCATACTCAGCCACCCTGCACCCTCCTCTCCTCTTCCTGCACCCTCCCACTCTGTACTCCTCCGTCCTCATCTCTTCCCCATACTCAGCCACCCTGCACCCCCTCTACTCTTCCTGCACCCACCCGCTCTATACTACTCCCTCCTCGTCTCTTCCCCATACTCATCCACCCTCCACCCCCTCATCTACTATCCCTGCACCCACCTGCTCTATACTCCTCTCTCCTCATCTCTTCCCCATACTCATCCACCCTGCAGACCCCTTTTCTCCTCTTCCTGCATCCACCCACTCTATACTCCTTCCTCCTCATCTCTTCCCCATAGTCAGCCACCCTGAACCCCCTTTTGTACTTTTCCAGCACACAACCGCTCTATACTCCTCCCTCCTCATCTCTTCCTCATACTCGTCCACCCTGCACCCCCTCCTCTACTCTTCCTGCACACACCCGCTCTGTACTTTTCCCTCCTCATCTCCTCCACTCTGCACCCTCCTCTGCTCTTCCTGCACCCACTCACTCTATACTCCTCCCTCCTCATCTCGTCCTCAACTCAGCCACCCTGCACCCTCCTCTACTCTTCCTGCACCCACACACTCTATACTCCTCCCTCCTTATCTCTTCCTCATACTCATCCACCCTGCACACCATCTACTCTTCCTGCACCCACCCACTCTATACTCCTCCCTCCTCATCTCGTCCTCATACTCAACCACACTACACCCCCTCTACTCTTCCTGCACCCACGCACTCTATACTCCTCCCTCCTCATCTCGTCCTCATACTCATCTACTCTGCACCCTCCTCTACTCTTCTTGCACCCACCTGCTCTATACACCTCCCTCCTCATCTCTTCCTCATACTCAGCCACCCTGCACCCCCTCTACTCTTCCTGCACCCACCCACTCTATACTCCTCCCTCCTCATCTCGTCCTCATACTCAGCCACACTGCACCCCTCTACTCTTCCTGCACCCACCCACTCAGTACTCCTCCCTCCTCATCTCTTCCTCATACTCAGTCACCCTGCACCCTCCTCTACTCTTCCTGCACCCACCCAATCCATACTCCTCCCTCCCCATCTCTTCCCTGTACTCAGCCACCGTGCACCCCCTCTACTCTTCCTGCACCCACCCGTTCTATACTACTCCCTCCTCGTCTCTTCCCCATACTCATCCATCCTGCACCCCCTCATCTACTATTCCTGCACGCACCCACTCTGTACTTTTCCCTCCTCATCTCCTCCACTCTGCACCCTCCTCTGCTCTTCCTGCACCCACTCACTCTATACTCCTCCCTCCTCATCTCGTCCTCAACTCAGCCACCCTGCACCCTCCTCTACTCTTCCTGCACCCACGCACTCTATACTCCTCCCTCCTCATACGTCCTCATACTCATCTACCCTGCACCCTCCTCTACTCTTCTTGCACCCACCTGCTCTATACACCTCCCTCCTCATCTCTTCCTCATACTCAGCCACCCTGCACCCCCTCTACTCTTCCTGCACCCACCCACTCTATACTCCTCCCTCCTCATCTCGTCCTCATACTCAGCCACACTGCACCCCCTCTACTCTTCCTGCACCCACCCACTCAGTACTCCTCCCTCCTCATCTCTTCCTCATACTCAGTCACCCTGCACCCTCCTCTACTCTTCCTGCACCCACCCACTCCATACTCCTCCCTCCCCATCTCTTCCCTGTACTCAGCCACCGTGCACCCCCCTCTACTCTTCCTGCACCCACCCGCTCTATACTACTCCCTCCTCGTCTCGTCCTCAACTCAGCCACCCTGCACCCTCCTCTACTCTTCCTGCACCCACACACTCTATACTCCTCCCTCCTTATCTCTTCCTTATACTCATCCACCCTGCACACCATCTACTCTTCCTGCACCCACCCACTCTATACTCCTCCCTCCTCATCTCGTCCTCATACTCAACCACACTACACCCCCTCTACTCTTCCTGCACCCACGCACTCTATACTCCTCCCTCCTCATCTCGTCCTCATACTCATCTACTCTGCACCCTCCTCTACTCTTCTTGCACCCACCCACTCTATACTTCTCCTCCCTCCTCATCTCGTCCTCATACTCAGCCACCCTGCACAAGCTCCTCTACTCTTCCTGCACCCACCCACTCTATACTCCTCCCTCCTCATCTCGTCCTCATACTCAGCCACACTGCACCCCTCTACTCTTCCTGCACCCACCCACTCAGTACTCCTCCCTCCTCATCTCTTCCTCATACTCAGTCACCCTGCACCCTCCTCTACTCTTCCTGCACCCACCCAATCCATACTCCTCCCTCCCCATCTCTTCCCTGTACTCAGCCACCGTGCACCCCCTCTACTCTTCCTGCACCCACCCGCTCTATACTACTCCCTCCTCGTCTCTTCCCCATACTCATCCATCCTGCACCCCCTCATCTACTATTCCTGCACGCACCCACTCTGTACTTTTCCCTCCTCATCTCCTCCACTCTGCACCCTCCTCTGCTCTTCCTGCACCCACTCACTCTATACTCCTCCCTCCTCATCTCGTCCTCAACTCAGCCACCCTGCACCCTCCTCTACTCTTCCTGCACCCACCCACCCACTCTATACTCCTCCCTCCCCATCTCTTCCCTGTACTCATCTCCTCCCCATACTCAGCAACCCTGCACCCCCCCTCCTCTACTCTTCCTGTACCCACCTGCTCTATACTCCTCCATCCTCATCTCTTCCCCATACTCAGCCACCCTGCACCCTCCTTTACTCTTCCTGCACCCACTCTGTACTCCTCCCTCATCTCTTCCCCATACTCAGCCACCCTGCACCCTCCTCTACTCTTCCTGCACCCACCCGCTCTATACTCCTCCCTCCTCATCTCGTCCTCATACTCATCCCCCCTGCACCCTTCTCTCCTCTTCCTGCATCCACCCACTCTATACTCCTCCCTCCTCATCTCGTCCTCATACTCATCCCCCCTGCACCCTCCTCTCCTCTTCCTGCATCCACCCACTCTATACTCCTCCCTCCTCATCTTGTCCTCATACTCATCTACCCTGCACTCCCTCCTCTCCTCTTCCTGCACCCACCCACTCTATACTCCTCCCTCCTCGTCTCTTCCCCATACTCATCCACCCTGCACCCCCTCATCTACTCTTCCTGCACCCACCCACTCTATACTCCTCCCTCCTCATCCTCTTCCGTGTACTCATCCACTCTGCACCCTCCTCTACACTTCCTGCACCCACCTTCTCTATACTCCTCCCTCCTCATCTCTTCCCTATACTCATCCACCCTGCACCCCCCTCCTCTACTCTTCTTGTACCCACCTGCTCTATACTCCTCCTTCCTCATCTCTTCCCTGTACTCAGCCACCCTGCACTCCCTCCTCTACTCTTCCTGCACCCACCCACTCTATACTCCTCCTTCCTCATCTCTTCCTGATACTCAGCCCCCCTGCACTCCCCTCCTCTACCCTTCCTGTACCCACCCGCTCTATACTCCTCCTTCCTCATCTCTTCCTCATACTCAGCCACCCTGCACCCCCTCCTCTACTCTTCCTGCACCTACCCGCTCTATACTCCTCCCTCCTCATCTCTTCCCCATACTCAGCCACCCTGCACCCCCTCCTCTTCCTGCACCCACCCACTCTATACTGCTCCCTCCTCATCTCATCCTCATACTCATCCACCCTGCACCCTCCTCTACTCTTCCTGCACCCACCTGCTCTATACTCCTCCCTCCTCATCTCTTCCCTATACTCAGCCACCCTGAACCCCCTCCTCTTCCTGCACCCACCCACTCTATACTCCTCCCTCCTCATCTCGTCCTCATACTCATCCACCCTGCACCCTCCTCTACTCTTCCTGCACCCACCTGCTCTATACTCCTCCTTCCTCATCTCTTCCTCATACTCAGCCACCCTGCACTCCCTCCTCTCCTCCTCCTGCACCCACCCACTCTATACTCCTCCCTCCTCATCTCTTCCCCATACTCATCCACCCTGCACCCCCTCATCTACTCTTCCTGCACCCACCCACTCTATACTTCTCCCTCCTCATCCTCTTCCCTGTACTTGTCCACTCTGCACCCTCCTCTACTCTTCCTGCACCCACCTGCTCTATACTCCTCCCTCCTCATCTCTTCCCTATACTCAGCCACTCTGCACCCCCTCTACTCGCCCTGCACCCACCCTCCTCTACTCTTCCTGCACCCACCTGCTCTATACTCCTCCCTCCTCATCTCATCCCTATACTCAGCCACCCTGCACCCTCCTCCTCTACTCTTCTTGTACCCACCTGCTCTATACTCCTCCTTCCTCATCTCTTCCTTATACTCAGCCACCCTGCACTCCCTCCTCTACTCTTCCTGCACCCACACACTCTATCCTCCTCCCTCCTCATCTCTTCCCCATACTCATCCACCCTGCACCTACTCTTCTACTCTTCCCGCACCTACCCGCTCTCTCCTCCTCCCTCCTCATCTCTTCCTCATACTCAGCCACCCTGCACCCCTCTACTCTTCCTGCACCTACCTGCTCTCTACTCCTCCCTCCTCATCTCTTCCTCATACTCAGCCACCTTGCACCCCCCTCCTCTACTCTTCCTGCACCTACCCGCTCTATACTCCTCCCTCCTCATCTCTTCCCCGTACTCAGCCACCCTGCACTCCCTCCTCAACTCTTCCTGCACCTACCCGCTCTATACTCCTCCCTCCTCATCTCTTCCCCATACTCATCCACCCTGCACCTACTTTTCTACTCTTCCCACACCTACCCGCTCTCTACTCCTCCCTCCTCATCTCTTCCTCATACTCAGCCACCCTGCACCCCCCTCCTCTACTCTTCCTGTACCCACCCGCTCTATACTCCTCCTTCCTCATCTCTTCCCTGTACTCAGCCACCCTGCACTCCCTCCTCTACTCTTCCTGCACCCACCCACTCTATACTCCTCCTTCCTCATCTCTTCCTGATACTCAGCCCCCCTGCACTCCCCTCCTCTACTCTTCCTGTACCCACCCGCTCTATACTCCTCCTTCCTCATCTCTTCCTCATACTCAGCCACCCTGCACCCCCTCCTCTACTCTTCCTGCACCTACCCGCTCTATACTCCTCCCTCCTCATCTCTTCCCCATACTCAGCCACCCTGCACCCCCTCCTCTTCCTGCACCCACCCACTCTATACTGCTCCCTCCTCATCTCATCCTCATACTCATCCACCCTGCACCCTCCTCTACTCTTCCTGCACCCACCTGCTCTATACTCCTCCCTCCTCATCTCTTCCCTATACTCAGCCACCCTGAACCCCCTCCTCTTCCTGCACCCACCCACTCTATACTCCTCCCTCCTCATCTTGTCCTCATACTCATCCACCCTGCACCCTCCTCTACTCTTCCTGCACCCACCTGCTCTATACTCCTCCTTCCTCATCTCTTCCTCATACTCAGCCACCCTGCACTCCCTCCTCTCCTCCTCCTGCACCCACCCACTCTATACTCCTCCCTCCTCATCTCTTCCCCATACTCATCCACCCTGCACCCCCTCATCTACTCTTCCTGCACCCACCCACTCTATACTTCTCCCTCCTCATCCTCTTCCCTGTACTTGTCCACTCTGCACCCTCCTCTACTCTTCCTGCACCCACCTGCTCTATACTCCTCCCTCCTCATCTCTTCCCTATACTCAGCCACTCTGCACCCCCTCTACTCACCCTGCACCCACCCTCCTCTACTCTTCCTGCACCCACCTGCTCTATACTCCTCCCTCCTCATCTCATCCCTATACTCAGCCACCCTGCACCCTCCTCTACTCTTCCTGCACCCACTCTGTACTCCTCCCTCATCTCTTCCCCATACACAGCCACCCTGCACCCCCCTCCTCTACTCTTCCTGTACCCACCTGCTCTATACTCCTCCTTCCCCATCTCTTCCCTGTACTCAGCAACCCTGCACCCTCCTCTACTCTTCCTGCACCCACCCACCCACTCTATACTCCTCCCTCCCCATCTCTTCCCTGTACTCATCTCTTCCCCATGCTCAGCAACCCTGCACTCCCCTCCTCTACTCTTCCTGTACCCACCTGCTCTATACTCCTCCATCCTCATCTCTTCCTTATACTCGTCCACCCTGCACCCCCTCCTCTACTCTTCCTGCACACACCCGCTCTGTACTTTTCCCTCCTCATCTCCTCCACCCTGCACCCTCCTCTACTCTTCCTGCACCCACTCTGTACTCCTCCCTCATCTCTTCCCCATACTCAGCCACCCTACACCCTCCTCTACTCTTCCTGCACCCACTTGCTTACACTCATCCCTCCTCATCTCTACCCTGTACTCAGCCACCCTGCACCCCCCTCCTCTACTCTTCCTGTACCCACCCGCTCTATACTCCTCCTTCCTCATCTTTTCCTCATACTCAGCCACCCTGCACCCTCCTCTACTTTTCCTGCACCCACTCTGTACTCCTTCCTCCTCTCTTCCCCGTACTCAGCCACCCTGCACCCCCCTTCTCTACTCTTCCTGTACCCACACACTCTATACTCCTCCCTCCTTATCTCTTTCTCATACTCATCCACCCTGCACACCATCTACTCTTCCTGCACCCACCCACTCTATACTCCTCCCTCCTCATCTCGTCCTCATTCTCAACCACACTACACCCCCTCTACTCTTCCTGCACCCACGCACTCTATACTCCTCCCTCCTCATCTCTTCCCCATACTCATCCACCCTGCACCCCCTCATCTACTCTTCCTGCACCCACCCACTCTATACTCCTCCCTCCTCATCTCGTCCTCATACTCATCCACCCTGCACCCTCCTCTCCTCTTCCTGCACCCTCCCACTCTATACTCCTCCCTCCTCATCTCGTCCTCATACTCAGCCACCCTGCACCCTCCTCTCCTCTTCCTGCACCCTCCCACTCTGTACTCCTCCGTCCTCATCTCTTCCCCATACTCAGCCACCCTGCACCCCCTCTACTCTTCCTGCACCCACCCGCTCTATACTACTCCCTCCTCGTCTCTTCCCCATACTCATCCACCCTCCACCCCCTCATCTACTATCCCTGCACCCACCTGCTCTATACTCCTCTCTCCTCATCTCTTCCCCATACTCATCCACCCTGCAGACCCCTTTTCTCCTCTTCCTGCATCCACCCACTCTATACTCCTTCCTCCTCATCTCTTCCCCATAGTCAGCCACCCTGAACCCCCTTTTGTACTTTTCCAGCACACAACCGCTCTATACTCCTCCCTCCTCATCTCTTCCTCATACTCGTCCACCCTGCACCCCCTCCTCTACTCTTCCTGCACACACCCGCTCTGTACTTTTCCCTCCTCATCTCCTCCACTCTGCACCCTCCTCTGCTCTTCCTGCACCCACTCACTCTATACTCCTCCCTCCTCATCTCGTCCTCAACTCAGCCACCCTGCACCCTCCTCTACTCTTCCTGCACCCACACACTCTATACTCCTCCCTCCTTATCTCTTCCTCATACTCATCCACCCTGCACACCATCTACTCTTCCTGCACCCACCCACTCTATACTCCTCCCTCCTCATCTCGTCCTCATACTCAACCACACTACACCCCCTCTACTCTTCCTGCACCCACGCACTCTATACTCCTCCCTCCTCATCTCGTCCTCATACTCATCTACTCTGCACCCTCCTCTACTCTTCTTGCACCCACCTGCTCTATACACCTCCCTCCTCATCTCTTCCTCATACTCAGCCACCCTGCACCCCCTCTACTCTTCCTGCACCCACCCACTCTATACTCCTCCCTCCTCATCTCGTCCTCATACTCAGCCACACTGCACCCCTCTACTCTTCCTGCACCCACCCACTCAGTACTCCTCCCTCCTCATCTCTTCCTCATACTCAGTCACCCTGCACCCTCCTCTACTCTTCCTGCACCCACCCAATCCATACTCCTCCCTCCCCATCTCTTCCCTGTACTCAGCCACCGTGCACCCCCTCTACTCTTCCTGCACCCACCCGCTCTATACTACTCCCTCCTCGTCTCTTCCCCATACTCATCCATCCTGCACCCCCTCATCTACTATTCCTGCACGCACCCACTCTGTACTTTTCCCTCCTCATCTCCTCCACTCTGCACCCTCCTCTGCTCTTCCTGCACCCACTCACTCTATACTCCTCCCTCCTCATCTCGTCCTCAACTCAGCCACCCTGCACCCTCCTCTACTCTTCCTGCACCCACGCACTCTATACTCCTCCCTCCTCATACGTCCTCATACTCATCTACCCTGCACCCTCCTCTACTCTTCTTGCACCCACCTGCTCTATACACCTCCCTCCTCATCTCTTCCTCATACTCAGCCACCCTGCACCCCCTCTACTCTTCCTGCACCCACCCACTCTATACTCCTCCCTCCTCATCTCGTCCTCATACTCAGCCACACTGCACCCCCTCTACTCTTCCTGCACCCACCCACTCAGTACTCCTCCCTCCTCATCTCTTCCTCATACTCAGTCACCCTGCACCCTCCTCTACTCTTCCTGCACCCACCCACTCCATACTCCTCCCTCCCCATCTCTTCCCTGTACTCAGCCACCGTGCACCCCCCTCTACTCTTCCTGCACCCACCCGCTCTATACTACTCCCTCCTCGTCTCGTCCTCAACTCAGCCACCCTGCACCCTCCTCTACTCTTCCTGCACCCACACACTCTATACTCCTCCCTCCTTATCTCTTCCTTATACTCATCCACCCTGCACACCATCTACTCTTCCTGCACCCACCCACTCTATACTCCTCCCTCCTCATCTCGTCCTCATACTCAACCACACTACACCCCCTCTACTCTTCCTGCACCCACGCACTCTATACTCCTCCCTCCTCATCTCGTCCTCATACTCATCTACTCTGCACCCTCCTCTACTCTTCTTGCACCCACCCACTCTATACTTCTCCTCCCTCCTCATCTCGTCCTCATACTCAGCCACCCTGCACAAGCTCCTCTACTCTTCCTGCACCCACCCACTCTATACTCCTCCCTCCTCATCTCGTCCTCATACTCAGCCACACTGCACCCCTCTACTCTTCCTGCACCCACCCACTCAGTACTCCTCCCTCCTCATCTCTTCCTCATACTCAGTCACCCTGCACCCTCCTCTACTCTTCCTGCACCCACCCAATCCATACTCCTCCCTCCCCATCTCTTCCCTGTACTCAGCCACCGTGCACCCCCTCTACTCTTCCTGCACCCACCCGCTCTATACTACTCCCTCCTCGTCTCTTCCCCATACTCATCCATCCTGCACCCCCTCATCTACTATTCCTGCACGCACCCACTCTGTACTTTTCCCTCCTCATCTCCTCCACTCTGCACCCTCCTCTGCTCTTCCTGCACCCACTCACTCTATACTCCTCCCTCCTCATCTCGTCCTCAACTCAGCCACCCTGCACCCTCCTCTACTCTTCCTGCACCCACGCACTCTATACTCCTCCCTCCTCATACGTCCTCATACTCATCTACCCTGCACCCGCCTCTACTCTTCTTGCACCCACCCACTCTATACTTTTCCTCCCTCCTCATCTTGTCCTCATACTCATCCACCCTGCACCCTCCTCTCCTCTTCCTGCACCCACCCACTCTATACTCCTCCCTCCTCATCTCGTCCTCATTCTCAACCACACTACACCCCCTCTACTCTTCCTGCACCCACGCACTCTATAGTCCTCCCTCCTCATCTCGTCCTCATACTCATCCACCCTGCACCCTCCTCTACTCTTCCTGCACCCACCTGCTCTATACTCCTCCTTCCTCATCTCTTCCTCATACTCATCCACCCTGCACCCTCCTCTCCTCTTCCTGCACCCACCCACTCTATACTCCTCCCTCCTCATCTCGTCCTCATACTCAGCCACACTACACCCCCTCTACTCTTCCTGCACCCACCCACTCTGTACTCCTCCCTCCTCATCTCTTCCCCATACTCAGCCACCCTGCACCCTCCTCTACTGTTCATGCACCCACCCACTCCATACTCCTCCCTCCCCATCTCTTCCCTGTACTCAGCCACTCTGCACCCTCCTCTGCTCTTCCTGCACCCACTCACTCTATACTCCTCCCTCCTCATCTCGTCCTCAACTCAGCCACCCTGCACCCTCCCCTACTCTTCCTGCACCCACACACTCTATACTCCTCCCTCCTTATCTCTTCCTCATACTCATCCACCCTGCACACCATCTACTCTTCCTGCACCCACCCACTCTATACTCCTCCCTCCTCCTCATCTCGTCCTCATACTCAACCACACGACACCCCCTCTACTCTTCCTGCACCCACGCACTCTATACTCCTCCCTCCTCATTTCGTCCTCATACTCATCTACCCTGCACCCTCCTCTACTCTTCTTGCACCCACCCACTCTATACTTCTCCTCCCTCCTCATCTTGTCCTCATACTCATCCACCCTGCACCCTCCTCTCCTCTTCCTGCACCCACCCACTCTATACTCCTCCCTCCTCATCTCGTCCTCATACTCAGCCACACTGCACCCCCTCTACTCTTCCTGCACCCACCCACTCCATACTCCACCCTCCCCATCTCTTCCCTGTACTCAGCCACCGTGCACCCCCCTCTACTCTTCCTGCACCCACCCGCTCTATACTACTCCCTCCTCGTCTCTTCCCCATACTCATCCACCCTGCACCCCCTCATCTACTATTCCTGCACCCACCCACTCTATACTCCTCCCTCCTCATCCTCTTCCCTGTATTCGTCCACTCTGCACCCTCCTCCTGCTCTATACTCCTCCCTCCTCATCTCTTCCCTATACTCAGCCATCGTGCACTCCCCTCCTCTACCCTTCCTGTATCCACCCTCTCTATACTTCTCCCTCCTCATCTCTTCCCCATACTCAGCCACCCTGCACCCTCCTTTACTCTTCCTGCACCCACTCTGTACTCCTCCCTCATCTCTTCCCCATACTCAGCCACCCTGCACCCCCCTCCTCTACTCTTCCTGTACCCACCTGCTCTATACTCCCCCCTCCTCATCTCTTCCCTATACTCAGCCACTCTGCACCCCTCTCTACTCGCCCTGCACCCACCCACTCGCTACTATTCCTGTACCCACCCGCTCTATACTCGTCCTTCCTCATCTATTCCTCATACTCAGCCACCCTGCACCCTCCTCTACTCTTCCTGCACCCACTCTGTACTCCTCCCTCATCTCTTCCCCTTACTCAGCCACCCTGCAACCCCCTCCTCTACTCTTCCTGTACCCACCTGCTCTATACTCCTCCCTCCTCATCTCTTCCTCATACTCAGCCACCCAGCACCCCCCTCCTCTACTCTTCCTGCACCCACCCGCTCTATACTCCTACTTCCCCATCTCTTCCCTGTACTCAGCCACCCTGCACCCTCCTCTACTCTTCCTGCACCCACCCACCCACTCTATACTCCTCCCTCCCCATCTCTTCCCTGTACTCATCTCCTCCCCATACTCAGCAACCCTGCACCCCCCCTCCTCTACTCTTCCTGTACCCACCTGCTCTATACTCCTCCATCCTCATCTCTTCCCCATACTCAGCCACCCTGCACCCTCCTTTACTCTTCCTGCACCCACTCTGTACTCCTCCCTCATCTCTTCCCCATACTCAGCCACCCTGCACCCTCCTCTACTCTTCCTGCACCCACCCGCTCTATACTCCTCCCTCCTCATCTCGTCCTCATACTCATCCCCCCTGCACCCTTCTCTCCTCTTCCTGCATCCACCCACTCTATACTCCTCCCTCCTCATCTCGTCCTCATACTCATCCCCCCTGCACCCTCCTCTCCTCTTCCTGCATCCACCCACTCTATACTCCTCCCTCCTCATCTCGTCCTCATACTCATCTACCCTGTACCCTCCTCTCCTCTTCCTGCATCCACCCACTCTATACTCCTCCCTCCTCATCTCGTCCTCATACTCATCCACCCTGCACCCTCCTCTACTCTTCCTGCACCCACCTGCTCTATACTCCTCCCTCCTCATCTCTTCCTCATACTCAGCCACACTGCACCCCCTCTACTCTTCCTGCACCCACCTACCCTATACTCCTCCCTCCTCATCTCTACCCCATACTCAGCCACTCTGCACCCCCCTCTACTCGCCCCACACCCACCCACTCGCTACTCCTCCCTCCTCCTCTCTTCCCCGTACTCAGCCACCCTGCACCCCCTCCTCCCGTCTTCCTGCACCCACCCACTCTATACTCCTCCCTCCTCATCTCGTCCTCATACTCATCAACCCTGCACCCTCCTCTCCTCTTCCTGCACCCACCCACTCTATACTCCTCCCTCCTCATCTCGTCCTCATACTCAGCCACACTGCACCCCCTCAACTCTTCTTGCACCCACCCACTCTATACTCCTCCCTCCTCGTCTCTTCCCCATACTCATCCACCCTGCACCCCCTCATCTATTCTTCCTGCACCCACCTGCTCTATACTCCTCCCTCCTCATCTCTTCCCCATACTCAGCCACCGTGCACCCTCCTCTACTCTTCCTGCACCCACCCACTCTATACTCCTCCCTCCTCATCTCTACCCCATACTCATCCACCCTGCACCTACTCTTCTACCCTTCCCGCACCTACCCGCTCTCTACTCCTCACTCCTCATCTCTTCCTCATACTCAGCCACCCTGCACCCCCCTCCTCTACTCTTCCTGCACCTACCCGCTCTATACTCCTCCCTCCTCATCTCTTCCCCGTACTCAGCCACCCTGCACCCCCTCATCTCCTCTTCCTGCACCCACCCGCTCTATACTCCTCCCTCCTCATCTCGTCCTCATACTCGTCCACCCTGCACCCTCCTCTCCTCTTCCTGCATCCACCCACTCTATATTCCTCCCTCCTCATCTCGTCCTCATACTCATCCACCCTGCACCCTCCTCTCCTCTTCCTGCATCCACCCACTCTATACTCCTCCCTCCTCATCTCGTCCTCATACTCATCCATCTTGCACCCTCCTCTCCTCTTCCTGCATCCACCCACTCTATACTCCTCCCTCCTCATCTCGTCCTCATACTCATCCCCCATGCACCCTCCTCTCCTCTTCCTGCATCCACCCACTCTATACTCCTCCCTCCTCATCTCGTCCTCATACTCACCCACCCTCTACCCTCCTCTCCTCTTCCTGCATCCACCCACTCTATACTCCTCCCTCCTCATCTCGTCCTCATACTCATCCACCCTGCACCCTCCTCTACTCTTCCTGCACCCACCCGCTCTATACTCCTCCCTCCTCATCTCTTCCTCATACTCAGCCACACTGCACCCCCTCTACTCTTCCTGCACCCACCTGCCCTATACTCCTCCCTCCTCATCTCTACCCCATACTCAGCCACTCTGCACCCCCCTCTACTCGCCCCACACCCACCCACTCGCTACTCCTCCCTCCTCCTCTCTTCCCCGTACTCAGCCACCCTGCACCCCCTCCTCCCGTCTTCCTGCACCCACCCACTCTATACTCCTCCCTACTCATCTCGTCCTCATACTCCTCAACCCTGCACCCTCCTCTCCTCTTCCTGCACCCACCCACTCTATACTCCTCCCTCCTCATCTCGTCCTCATACTCAGCCACACTGCACCCCCTCAACTCTTCTTAAACCCACCCACTCTATACTCCTCCCTCCTCGTCTCTTCCCCATACTCATCCACCCTGCACCCCCTCATCTACTCTTCCTGCACCCACCCACTCTATACTCCTGCCTCCTCATCTCTTCTCCATACTCAGCCACCCTGCACCCCCTCCTCTAATCTTCCTGCACCCAACCGTTCTCTACTCCTCCCTCATCTCTTCCCCATACTCATCCAGCCTGCACCCCCTCCTCTACTCTTCCTGCACCCACCCCCTCCTCTACTCCTTCCTCCTCATCTCTTCCTCATCCACCCTGCACCCCCCACCTCTACTCTTCCTGCTCCCATCTGCTCTATACTCCTCCCTCCTCATCTCTTCCCCATACTCAGCCCCCCTGCACCCTCCTCTACTCTTCCTGCACACATGCATCACTAATGCACTGCATCTTAACTGTGTCCTTGCTTTCTTGTTTGATTTTGATCGCTGATTGTCATTATAGCCATTCACACACTGTTAATGTTGTCACGTCCATTGTAGCCAGTGCATCGTACTTAGAGCCAGCCTATCACTGCTAAAGTGCTTCACCTGCCCCACTGTTAATTGGCTATCCCTCCGTACCCTGCACAATGGCCTGCATCATGTTTCTAACACAAGCACACAAACGCCAGTGCCTCAGCAACTTCTAGGCACACATTGGCACGCAAGACTAGCCTCGACACTCCACCCTGTACACCTGCCGACATTGCTTCAACCTACTATGCTCCTTTAGTCCTGTGTTACCATACCTTGCATCCTGAACCTGGGCATTGTTTAAACCTACCTTGTATCTTGAACTTAGGCACTGTTTCATCGTACCTTGCACCTTGAACCTAGGCATTGTTTAAACTTACCTTGTATCTTGAACTTAGGCACTGTTTCACCTTACCTTGCACCTTGAACCTAGGCATTGTTCCAACTTACCGTGCATATTGTACCTAGGCACTGTTTCAATTTACCTTGCACCTTGAACCTAGGCATTGTTTCAACTTACCTTGCATCTTGAACCTAAGCATAGTTCAACCTATCTTGCATCTTGAACCCAGCCACTGTGTTAGAACTCACCACCTATACAATGTTCCTACCAGGCACCTACTCAATACTGCTGAGAACTATTCTCCACCTCATTAATCTCACTTGCCGATCTAGCTCCAGCTTAAGCCTGGCCTCCATCTGCACCACCCCACCACCCCCTCAGATCCTCCCCCCACAATCATGCTACCCCTTACCTCACTACCATGCAGCTTCTCTGAAAGAAACGCTAGACTACGGTCCAGACTTCCTAAACTCTACGAGCCACGAGCCAGGGACTTGACCCAACACAAACTCACCAACTGCTCCTATCTCGCTAGCACCTGTGCCAACCTTACGATGAAAAGACCCAAGCCCACCCCACAAACTACTACGTCCAGACAGAAAACCGACAACACAGCCACCACCACCACTAAGACAAGAGACGCACCCATAAAAGGAGCCCTCATTAACGCTCGCTCTATAATAGCCTATGCTACAGATATAGCGGACCTCATTCTAGCAGCAGATCTAGATTTCCTAGCCATAACAGAGTCCTGGCTCCACACAGCCGCCGGACCAGCCCTCTCCTTAGCCATCCCACATGACTACACCATCCTCCAGGCGGATAGGACAGAATCAAGAGGCGGTGGCCTGGCTATAATCGCCAAAACACATCTCAACATCAGACTCGACTCATCTACCCACCTCCCATCATGCGAATCACTCACAGCCAAGCTGCCCACTACTAACTCCCAAACGATATCCATCCACCTACTCTACAGACCGCCCGGACCTCTAGGATCCTTCGAGGAAGACCTTAGCACCATCCCCACTAACAACCTGAAAAACTCCTCCCAGAGCCTTCTCCTTGGAGATTTCAACCTAGGTTTTAAAGACCCCAAAGATCACCACGCCACCCTCATCAACAATACCCTATCTGAATTAGGCTTCACCCAAAAAGTAGCTGGCCCCACCCACAACAAAGGTAGAACCCTTGACTGGGTCGCAGACTTCAACTGCGTGGCTGCCATCACTGACAACTCCCCCCAACCTTGGTCCGACCACCACCTACTCTCCTTCACCCTCGAAGCCTCGAGCCCCATCATTAACAACGAGATAGCCTCTGCCATTCCCACGAGAAGTAAGAAAAAGATCACAGTGGAAAATCTGACCCCTCTGATCCTCCCAACACTTAACCAACTCCCCGCCACCCTCAACCCCCATGACCTTGTCGAAGGCTATAACAAAATCATGCGCACAGCCTTAGACTCCATTGCACCTTCAAAACTAAGAAAATGCAAACCCAAAAAGCACCTCAACCACTGGTTCTCTAATCACCTTTAAAACTCTCAGAACAGAAAAACGCAAAAAGGAACACGCCTGGAGACAATCTCCCACAGACCTCAATAAATCAATACTCAATAAAATAAGGTCCAACTACAAAAAAGACATTATAGCTGTCAAGCAAGAATCCTACAACATGAGAATCGTGCAATCTAACTCCAGTACCAAAGAGCTATTCACAATAATTAAAGAACTGGAAACACCAGTGCTAATTCCTGACACCTGTGTGAAGGACAAACAATGGTGCACTAGTGTCCAAAATGCCCTAAACAATAAAATCACAAACCTTCAAACTAAAATTAAAAACAAGAAAGAATCCTTAACTAAACAGACCAACCCTTCCAACACGACCCCGCCCCCCACGCCCCAACTCCCGCTGCCTACCCCCTCCCGCTTTAGCTTCTCCAAGGTCTCCACTCTAGAAGTGGAAAAAATCATCCTTAGTCTAAAGCCATCCAATTGTCAGGGCGACCTCTGCCCCCCTCAAATCATTAAAGATGCGGCAAGAGACCACTCGCCATTCATCACAAGACTTATCAGCGCTTCCTTCTCCTCAGGCACCGTCCCCAGCAACCTCAAAGAGTCCTGGGTCCTCCCCCTTCTCAAAAATCCTTCCCTCGACCCGTCCATTCCCACCAACTACAGACCCATTACCACCGTTCCCTTCCTGCTCAAGATTTTAGACAAGACAGTCTACCAAAAAATAAAAAAAATCCTCGAATCAAACCATCTACTCGGTATTCGGCAATCAGGTTTCAGACCCCAACACGGGACAGAAACAGCCCTTATCGACCTGAAGGCTCAAATCGACACTCTGAGAGACAATGGGAAAACTGCCCTACTGCTCCTCCTAGACCTATCCGCAGCATTTGACCTGGTCGACCACAAAATCCTATGCAATCACCTCAACTCTGCTGCCCACTTCTCCCAAGAAGCCATCGGCTGGATCGAGCCCTTCCTCAGCAATAAATCCATGCGTGTCTTCTCTACCACAGCGGCCGCAGACCCGTCCCCATTACATGCAGAGTACCCCAGGGTTCCTGCGTCTCACCTACACTGTACAACGTGTTCACGAAGCCCTTGTTTGATGATCTAGATGGTCTTGGTATCACCTACACTAACTATGCCGATGATATCCAGATCCTCATCCCGTTGATGGGAGACTACAACCATGATTTGGCCTTGGTGAACAGGGTGTACTTCATCATCCAGGCATGGATGGCATCACACAGTCTATGCCTGAATGATGACAAGACTGAACTCATCATACTTGGATCCACTGCAAACCTAGCCAAACTAGACCACAATTACACCAGCTTCAGAATAGATGGGGACCTAATTAAAGTAGCCAAGGAAGTGAAAACCCTGGGAATATACATTGACTCCTCCCTCTCTTTCCATAAACAGATCAGCTCCTTGGCCTCCTCCACGGCTTACACATGTAAGCTCATAAGAGCAGCCAAACCTTTCCTATCCACCCAGAGCTGCATTACACTAGCCAGAGCCCTCATACTATCAAAACTGGACTACTGTAATGCCCTCTACAAGGAGCTAGCAAACAGATCATCAACAAAATACAGACGCTGCAAAATAACGCTCTCAGAGCAGCGCTCAGCATCCCCAAGAAAGAACACATCTCCAACACCAGGAGAGCCCATAACTGGCTCAGAACTACTGACAACATCATGCTCAAAGTAGCCTCACTTACACACAAGTGCCTCAACAACGCTGCCCCCAGCTACTTAGTCAACAGAATAAGCAAATACTCGTCCAACAGACCTACCAGAACCTCCAACGCCAATCTACTCACCGTCCCCAGATTCAAACGCACCAAAATGGGGGGCAACAGCTTCCAAGTGAAAGCAGCCCAGCACTGGAACTCCCTACCACCCCCACTAAGGACACCCCAAACCTACTCACACTTTAGGCGCAACTACATACACTGGATAAAGAACAATGACTGCTAATCCCATCCTACCCAGACCCGGTACATACCTTGTAAATAAGTTTACTCGTAAACCTGCATACCCACCTTGTAAATATACATACCCTTGTAACCTGCATACTTCCTTGTCTTTATCATGATTGCTGTAACTGTTTTCTACCCGATGGTAACTTACTGTAAATACTGCAATGCAATGTGAAGTGTAACCAAGCTGAGAATAACCTTGCTGCTCCTGCGCCCTCCTACCCTCGGGTTTGGTGCGCATTACAAATAAATAAACTAAACTAAACTAAAACTAAACCTGCTCTATACTCCTCTCTCCTCATCTCTTCCCCATACTCATCCACCCTGCAGACCCCTTTTCTCCTCTTCCTGCATCCACCCACTCTATAGTCCTTCCTCCTCATCTCTTCCCCATAGTCAGCCACCCTGAACCCCCTTTTGTACTCTTCCAGCACACACCTGCTCTATACTCCTCCCTCCTCATCTCTTCCTCATACTCGTCCACCCTGCACCCCCTCCTCTACTCTTCCTGCACCCACGCGCTCTGTACTTTTCCCTCCTCATCTCCTCCACTCTGCACCCTCCTCTGCTCTTCCTGCACCCACTCACTCTACACTCCTCCCTCCTCATCTCGTCCTCAACTCAGCCACCCTGCACCCTCCTCTACTCTTCCTGCACCCCCACACTCTATACTCCTCCCTCCTTATCTCTTCCTCATACTCATCCACCCTGCACACCCTCTACTCTTCCTGCACCCACCCACTCTATACTCCCCCCTCCTCATCTCATCCTCAGACTCAACCACACTACACCCCCTCTACTCTTCCTGCACCCATGCACTCTATAGTCCTCCCTCCTCATCTCGTCCTCATACTCATCTACCCTGCACCCTCCTCTACTCTTCTTGCACCCACCCACTCTATACTCCTCCCTCCTCATCTCGTCCTCATACTCATCCACCCTGCACCCTCCTCTCCTCTTCCTTCACCCACCCACTCTATACTCCTCCCTCTTCATCTCGTCCTCATACTCAGCCACCCTGCACCCTCCTCTACTCTTCCTGCACCCACCCACTCCATACTCCTCCCTCCCCATCTCTTCCCTGTACTCAGCCACCATGCACCCCCCTCTACTCTTCCTGCACCCACCCGCTCTATACTACTCCCTCCTTGTCTCTTCCCCATACTCATCCACCCTGCACCCCCTCATCTACTATTCCTGCACCCACCCACTCTATACTCCTCCCTCCTCATCCTCTTCCCTGTACTCGTCCACTCTGCACCCTCCTCTACTCTTCCTGCACCCACCTGCTCTATACTCCTCCCTCCTCATCTCTTCCCTATACTCAGCCACTGTGCACTCCCCTCCTCTACTCTTCCTGTATCCACCCTCTCTATACTTATCCCTCCTCATCTCTTCCCCATACTCAGCCACCCTGCACCCTCCTCTACTCTTCCTGCACCCACCTGCTCTATACTCCTCCCTCCTCATCTCTTCCCGATACTCAGCCACCCTGCACCCTCCTCTACTCTTCCTGCACCCACCCGCTCTATACTCCTCCTTCCTCATCTCTTCCTCATACTCAGCCACCCTGCACTCCCTCCTCTACTCTTCCTGCACCCACCCACTCTATCCTTCTCCCTCCTCATCTCTTCCCCATACTCATCCACCCTGCACCTGCTCCTCTACTCTTCCTGCACCCACCCACTCTATACTCCTGCCTCCTCATCTCTTCCCCATACTCAGCCCCCTTGTACCCCCCACCCTCTACTCTTCCTGCACCCACCCGCGCTATACTCCTCCCCCCTCATCTCTTCCCCTACTCAGCCACCCTGCACTAACTCCTCTACTCTACCTGCACCCATTCGCTCTATACTCCTCCCTCCTCATCTCTTCTCCTACTCAGCCACCCTGCACCCCCCTCCTCTAATCTTCCTGCACCCAACCGTTCTCTACTCCTCCCCCTCATCTCTTTCCCATACTCATCCAGCCTGCACCCCTTCCTCTACTCTTCCTGCACCCACCCCCTTCTCTACTCCTCCCTCCTCATCTCTTCCTCATCCACCCTGCACCATTCCTCTACTCTTCCTGCACCTACCCGCTCTGTACTTTCCCCTCTGCATCTCGTCCTCATACTTATCCACCCTGCACCCCCTCCTCTACTCTTCCTGCACCCACCCACTCTATACTCCTCCCTCCTCATCTCGTCCTCATACTCATCCACCCTGCACCCTCCTCTCTTCTTCCTGCATCCATCCACTCTATACTCCTCCCTCCTCATCTCCTCCCCATACTCAGTCACCCTGCAGACCCTCCTCTACTCTTCCTGCACCCACCTGCTCTATACTCCTCCCTCCTCATCTCTTCCCAATACTCATCCACCCTGCAGACCCCTTTTCTCCTCTTCCTGCATCCACCCACTCTATACTCCTTTCTCCTCATCTATTCCCCATAGTCAGCCACCCTGCACCCCCTTTTCTACTCTTCCTGCACACATCCGCTCTATACTCCTCCCTCCGCATCTCTTCCCCATACTCATCCACCCTGCACCCCTCCTCTACTCTTCCTGCACCCACCCACTCTATTACTCCTCCCTCCTCATCTCCTCCACTCTGCACCCTCCTCTGCTCTTCCTGCACCCACTCACTCTATACTCCTCCCTCCTCATCTCATCCTCATACTCAGCCACACTACACCCCCTCTACTCTTCCTGCACCCACCCACTCTATACTCCTCCCTCCTTATCTCTTCCTAATACTCAGCCACCTTGCACCCCCCTCTACTCTTCCTGCACCCACCCACTCTATACTCCTCCCTCCTCATCTCATCCTCATACTCAGCCACACTACACACCCTCTACTCTTCCTGCACCCACCCGCTCTATACCCCTCCCTCCTCATCTCGTCCTCATACTCAGCCACACTGCATCCCCTCTACTCTTCCTGCACCCTCCCACTCAGTACTCCTCCCTCCTCATCTCTTCCCCATACTCAGCCACCCTGCACCCTCCTCTACTCTTCCTGCACCCACCCACACCATACTCCTCCCTCCCCATCTCTTCCCTGTACTCAGCCACCGTGCATCCCCCTCTACTCTTCCTGCACCCACCCGCTCTAAACTACTCCCTCCTTGTCTCTTCCCCATACTCATCCACCCTGCACCCCCTTATCTACTATTCCTGCACCCACCCACACCATACTCCTCCCTCCTCATCCTCTTCCCTGTACTCGTCCACTCTGCACCCTCCTCTACTCTTCCTGCACCCACCTGCTCTATACTCGTCCCTCCTCATCTCTTCCCTATACTCAGCCACCGTGCACTCCCCTCCTCTACTCTTCCTGTATCCACCCTCTCTATACCTCTCCCTCCTCATCTCTTCCCCATACTAAGCCACCCTACACCCTCCTCTACTCTTCCTGCACCCACCTGCTCTATACTCCTCCCTCCTCATCTCTTCCCTATACTCAGCCACCCTGCACCCCCCTCCTCTACTCTTCCTGTACCCACCTGCTCTATACTCCTCCTTCCTCATCTCTTCCTCATACTCATCCACCCTGCACCTGCTCCTCTACTCTTCCTGCACCCACCCACTCTATACTCCTGCCTCCTCATCTCTTCCCCATACTCAGCCCCCCTGTGCCCCCCACCCTCTACTCTTCCTGCACCCACCCGCGCTATACTCCTCCCTCCTCATCTCTTCTCCTACTCAGCCACCCTGCACCCCCCCTCCTCTAATCTTCCTGCACCCAACCGTTCTCTACTCCTCCCCCTCATCTCTTCCCCATACTCATCCAGCCTGCACCCCCTCCTCTACTCTTCCTGCACCCACCCCCTCCTCTACTCCTCCCTCCTCATCTCTTCCTCATCCACCCTGCACCTTTCCTCTACTCTTCCTGCACCCACCCGCTCTCTACTCCTCCCTCCTCATCTCTTCCTCATACTCATCCATCCTGCACCCCCTCCTCTACTCTTCCTGCATCCACCCACTCTATACTCCTCCCTCCTCATCTCGTCCTCATACTCATCCACCCTGCACCCTCCTCTCTTCTTCCTGCATCCACCCACTCTATACTCCTTTCTCCTCATCTCTTCCCCATAATCAGCCACCCTGCACCCCCTTTTCTACTCTTCCTGCACACATCCGCTCTATTACTCCTCCCTCCTCATATCCTCCACTCTGCACCCTCCTCTGGTCTTCCTGCACCCACTCACTCTATACTCCTCCCTCCTCATCTCGTCCTCATACTCAGCCACCCCTCACCCTCCTCTACTCTTCCTGCACCCACCCACTCTATACTCCTCCCTCCTTATCTCTTCCTAATACTCAGCCACCTTGCACCCCCCTCTACTCTTCGTGCACCCACCCACTCTATACTCCTTCCTCCTTATCTCATCCTCATACTCATCCACCCTGCACCCTCCTCTACTCTTCCTGCACCCACCTGCTCTATACTCCTCCATCCTCATGTCTTCCCCATACTCATCCACCCAGCAACCCCCTCCTCTACTCTTCTTGCACCCACTTGATCTATACTCTTCGTGTCTTCTCTGTACCCATCCACCCTGTAGCACACTTGCCAACTTTCCATGACCAAAAAGAGGTAGTCATTTCCATAATGATGACATCACAGGGAATGGTATCGGTGTCCTTTGGCTGAATGATATAACATGGTATTTTAATCAGATGAGATCTGAATTACTTACCAGTAATCTTTATTACCCCTAGTCGTGCTCTTCCTTGTCACAGTACTTACTAATTAAAGAAATATCATCACCCCGCCAGCTTCTCCCAATTTTTAATTTTCTTTGTTGTCTTCATTCTGCTCCGCCACCATCTGTGTATAAAGCCCATATGCCAGAAACATCAGTCCTGTGCCATACTCTTTGGCGTGGATCGATTCCCAATATGGGAGGCACTGTGATGAGAAAGAGTAGGACAAGGGTATTAAGAGTCCAAGTAAGTAATTAGTACATCACCTCCACATACTGCTTCCCGGCACTTACTATTTGAAGTGTACCTAAAACTAGACGGATCCAACGCCAAACTAAAGCACACACACTACTGAATGCTGCACAGCCAGTGAGAGGATTCCTTAGCTTGGATCATCACCTATATATCAACATGGATGGACTGCCTGAAGAACAACTGTGCGAGATGCAATGAATCATTAACATCAAGAGGGGTGCCCAAGTGTCTGCCCTACATATATCCTGATGCGTGGCCCTCTCTGCTACGGCCAAGAGATCATTGTCCCCCTAGTAGCAAATCCCTACACGCTCACCGGCAAGAGAACCGTGCAAAACGTATGGTTTTTTTGAAGAGCAGCATCAACCCGCTAGTCCACCAGCTCACACCCAGCTGCCTCTTCGGGGGCCATGGAGGGCCGTCTTGTCAGAGATTACTACAAAGTGTCCACTACCGGTGATGGAGGTAGAGTAGCTTCCTCCCTGGTAAGAGGATGAAGGCTAGCCATAAAACTTGGAATGGAAATGCAGTCAGGGTCTTCCCATTCCCTTAGCAGTTCATCATAGTTAATGTTAATGTTAATGTTAAAGGTCATTTGTACCGCGCACTATCACCACCGGAGTGGTCCCCTGGCGCTCTGGCGGCTCTGAAAGAGGGGGGGGATGGTGGGTTAGTGGGTGGAGGCTGGAAAAGTGCAAGATTGCAGTGATGTGCTGTTGGCAGCCTCAGCCCGGTGGTTCCGTCGGCTGGGCCTGGGGTGTATGCGGCCGGTAGTCGTCGTGTGCTGATGTGCGAGTCTATGTGTTTTTTTGTTTTGTTGTTGCAGTGTAGTGAAGTTCGTGCGGTTTGCTGCGCTAGAGGTTTGTGGTTGTGTTTGGTTTGGAGTTTGAGAGGTGTATGCAGAGAAGGAAATTGTTAATGGTATTCGTTAGTCATCTCTATCCTGGACTGAAACCGGTTGGGCTCGTGTAATCTTACCCGACGGGATGCTTGTACACCCTGAGCCTCAGGAGGTACGTGCCCGATTTTCCATTCGAGGCCGTTTGAGGATCTAGCTGTCCCCTCCGCCCGCTCCCTTAATAACCTTGCATGCTCCTCCCCCCCTCCACATGACTAGCGCCGCTGCTATTGTCCATACACCCGGTTGTGTGGTGATTGGTGGTATCTTGTCTGTTCCACAGCCTCGTGGGACCTAGTTGTGGCTGTGAGGGCGGTGGGGGATGGTAAGGGTTGGCTGGAGTAGTTGTATCCGTTTCTCTGGGTCTCGCGGGTGGACCCCTGTGTCCAGCGTCAGCCCTGCTGGTGCCCAGGGTACTTCTGTCGGTTCTAGCGGTTTGTCACTGTCCTTTTTTGATGATTCGTTTGTCTTATTGTTGTTTCGGTTTTAGTCTCCGGTGCTGAAGAGGTAGGTTTTTAGTAATTTTCTGAATTTAAGGTGGTCTTTGGTGTTCCTTATCAATTTTGGGATGTTGTTCCAGGTTTTCGCGGCTAAGTGGTAGAAAGCGGTGCCTCCGAGTTTCTTCTTGATGTAAGGTTTTTGTTCCAGTCGGATTTCGTTGGTTGACCTGAGTGGTCTCGTTGGCTTGTAGATTGTTATTTTTTTTTGTAGGAATTCGGCTCCTTGTCCGCTGATTGCCCTGTGCGTTATGCACATTGTTTTGAAGATGATACGCTGTTTTACTGGGAGCCAGTGTAGTGTTTTTAGGGCCGGGGTGATGTGGTCTCTTCTGGATAGTTTGAGGAGTAGTCTGGCTGCAGTGTTTTGGATCCGTTGCAGCTTCTTCAGTAGGTATTCCGGTATACCGAGGTAGAGGCTGTTTGCATAGTCGATACTTGACATGATGAGGCCGACGATGGTGAGTGTTTTGTGTGTGAAGGAGAGGAAAGGTAGTATTTTTCTTGCCGTGTGGAGGAGGAAGAAGCATTTCTTGACTGTTGCGTTTATTTGCGGTTCTAAGGTTAGGGTGTTGTCCATCAGGACTCCCAGATTTTTTACTACCTTAGATGGTGATGGTATAGATCCCATTTCTGTTAGCCACGGGATGGCGGTTTCCTTCTCTTGGTCTTTGGATATGACCATGATTTCTGTTTTTCCTGGGTTTATTTTCAGGTTGTTGGCATTCATCCAGTTGAAGACTTTTTTTAGACAGTCGGTTAGGTTTGAATGATTGGCTTGGGTGTCTTAGAGAAGGAGGCTCTTCTTGGCTGTCACTCGAATCTGTCGCACAGTAGGATTGTCCCCTTGAACAGTCAGGTTTCCAAAACTGCATCTAACCTGTGTTAACAGCACATCCATGGCCTCTGAGTCCAAATATCTCCTTGTAGGTTCCTCCCCAGAGCTTTCTGAGTCAGACTTAGAGGGGGATGAGGATGATGATGTCATAGGAAGTCACCTAGACACCCTCTTGGTTGTAGGCTGAACTTGTTCTGTCTTTCTCCGCCCCCACGCCTCAGAACGTTTTAGAATCAGCTGCATTGGCCGCTTCTCAGACATATCCTCATGTTTACTTCCCCTTTTCTTCTTTTTCTTGGGGGGGTATAGTGAGTACGATGAAGATGAAACCCCTTGACTTGGCTATGTGAGCTTTCTCTTTACATTGCTATCCCATAATAATGCCTGGGATCTATTAACACCAGTGGGATACAGATAACAGCAAGAATGTGTTACCTCGGCAACGCTTACCCAGGTCCCTTTAAGACTGCACGCAGAATGCTCTGTCTCCTCTTATAATGTCAACTTAAATTACATAATTCAATAAATAGATACTGTATCACCTGATTGGCATGCCTCTCCTCTGGGTTTCTTCAGCAAAGCTCAGCAGTACCAGAGGAAACCTTTCAGTAGCTGGGCAGCCCACAGGGCGGCTTCTCCGTGCCCAACTCTACATTCTGTGGCCTGGCCTACTTACCATGGGCTTTCCCAAGGTGACTTGCTACCGTAACCTGAACCCTGGAGGGACCGCGAGATATCCTGGCTTCTAAACCAAAAAAGACGAGCGGAAGCGCAGCAGGCACTCATTCGGGAAATCAAACTGTACTGAAAGAAGGAAAACAAAGCAGGGCTGGTCCTTCATACCTGGATGAAGGCAGAGCCTGGCGAAGGAAAAAAAGAGAAAGGTTGCAAATCAAATCGAACACTGAGATCCAGCAACGGAAGTGCCTCAAAACGATACAATATTCGAAGTTGAAATTTGGTGAATCGGCCTTCTCCTGCATCTCAGCAGAACTTTGGGACTCACCTCTGAAAGAAATTAGAATAACAGAAGAACACCTAACATTCAGAAAATTACTAAAAACCATCAGAAAAAAACAGCCATCACAATAATACTGGAAACGCCCAAAAGCAACCCTAACATAATGAACCGAAACCTGGATGCCCAAGGAAATAAAGCACAGGCCACACCCTCCTCACTAACCGCACGAACAACTTTCCAATATCCTGTACAGTCACCCTCAAATGTCAAAACAAATCACACACATACCTCTACAGGAGCAGAAACGTGAAGCCACCAGAAACTGCACACAATCGGCAATCCCACTCTAACCCAAGCGAACTACAGAAAACCAAAGGACAAGCACCCAAACCGCCCCATACAGCCTCATACACAAACCACCAAACAAACCATTACTGACCAAAAAAACAAATCCAGCACACAGGGAACGTTTTTTCAGAACTAAAGCTACCAACAGAACATCAACGTTATCTCGCGCTCTCCCTCTCGATCCCACTAACTAACCCTGGAGACCATGAAAACCTCAATAACATAATATAGGTAACATAAACACAAACTCTGTGATAAAACCAGCAAAACGATTAACATACCTGGAAACAGGATAACTGTTATCAGTGTGGGGAGCAATCAGTTCAGAGTTATCCTTGTATGTACCATGAAAGCGGTAGGATCTGTTACCATATCCTGTAGGTAGTAGGACTACTTAAAAATCTATATCCTACTACCTAAATCTGTAGGGTTGATAAGCATGCTGTACTACTCAGTCCTCAACTCTTCCCTGCACAGTACCCATTGCTCCACATCTCATATGCATACTCCTCTTTCACCCCATTCCTTACCTCTGCCTCCTCCACCCTGTAATCCTCTCTTTCTCCTTTCCTACCTGTCCCTGATGACCAGAAAGCACAAAGATAGGCCTAGTCCCCAAATAAAAAGTAGCCCACAACTGGGAATCGCAATACGCCGCTTTTCTGTACTAATGTATTGAATGTATGATACCCAGCCCACAGTGGCCCAGAACACTAGTCAACAATATCCTGTGAGAAGAAATATGGAGGGAGGCCAGTGAGAACTACTGTCTAGGTGCAAAATCAGAGTGATGAAACAAGTAAAAAAGAAGTTACTGGCTAAGTAGCGTGTGCTTGAAAAAGGAAACCCTCACTTCACCCCTATGCGAAAGGTGTGGTAGCAAACCGCAGAATGTACGGCGCCAACTTCTGTCTTGTTATTAAAGTTGGGATATCAAACCATGCTAAATGGTGGCAAAGTCTGTCTGAGTTTGATGACGTTGACGCGCTTGGGGAAGGTACGACGTGCTGGAGTAGCACCGCCACATGCCGTGTAGTTTGCAAGTGCCAGAGTCAGCAAAATGCTGGGAGATACAAAAATATCCTAATGTCCTAGCCTAATAACATCTGATCAAATAAAGGATCTAGGCAGAACCTATGATAAATAAAAATAATAGAAAGGAAAGCTGTTCAAGGAAGAGTTGGCTTAGTGATTTATTCACACCTCGAGTGGTGGCCCTGCTCTTCCCCTCCCTACTGTGCTCTCATTCATGTGTGTCCGGTGAACATGCTCAGTCCATGCAAGCGTGTGCCATTGCACCACCCTCAACTGCTTCCTGAAAGCCCAAGCTCACTGCCACATTGCACCGCGTTGCCATACACCAAAGCGTGCCACGAACAAAGTGTGCTACATGGCTGACACCGCACGCCTCACTATCTCTGTGTATATTTTCATGGCCTGATTGTTGTATGTGTATTCTTATGTCATGTATGTGAGGAGGAAGGATGTCATGAGTGTGTGGAATGGCCTGTTAGTTAGAAGGCTGCCCACTCCAGAACTCCAGGATTGTGCTTTGGGGGGAGGCAGCCTGGGTGGTGGGTACCAGTGGGTCCAGCTGCTGTTATCTGGACCTGAGAAGTGCCTAAGAAAGGAACTGAATGAAGCAACTAACTGGGCGTGGGCAGAGATTGCTTCGCAACAATGGCCATGGACTGGTCTTTTTCTGGATCCAAGGAAACTGGAGTTAAAGGAAAGAGAATTGTGTAAGCTGCAGTGGGGGAGTAGCCCTCCAAGGACCCACTGCCCCCTAAAGTAAGCCCCACCACCCAGGGTGGTCTACAGGAGAAAAGGTAGTCCAGGGATGAGGTGCTGTGGAAGGAATGGCTCAAGAAATTGAGAGCAAGAAGGGGATGGACTGGAAGGCTCTGTGTAGGGATGTATTATGTGCCAATCAAGGCCCATGGCAAGTGTGTTATGGGCTACACTGTGACTGTAAAGACTAACCAGGGAGCCCTACGAAGGGAGGGTGGGCTTAAACTATCCATAAGCTAAGAAACACGACGACGATCACGACTGCTGCCATTCTGCCATGAATATGTACAGATGATACAACACAAATCCCTACTAATAGTGAACAAAATTGTGAAAACACACAACCCCTGAATCAACACCCACGTGTATACTTTTGGATATTCATAATGTTGGATGATGATGTCTCTTCCACCACCACCCTCCTCATCACGCGCAAGCGAGTCCACGATGGAGACATTCCCACTACATTTACTGCCACACTTTGATATTGCTGACTCCTCTAAAGTGGGCCCCAGGTGGGGCCGGCGGATGAAAGATTTTGACGGCGACATGGATGCCAGGGGTTTAGGTGATGAAAGACATGCAAGAGGAATCCTAGTGCATTCTGGGGGTTCCACAGTACGTGACATGATCTGTGAACTGCCCAAAGTTATAACCAATAGATTTCAAGATTTGAAAGACAGTTTAAATGCCTATATTGCCCTGCATCAAAATGTAGACTATGAAAGACATATCTTTCACACACGAGTACACGCCAAAGGCCAGACACTAGATAGTTTCATCATGAGGTTAAGGACCTGTCTGAAAGACTGGGACTTTGATAATTACTCCAACGAAAAAGGTCTCGAGTCACGGGTCGCAAATAATTGCCGGATATGAATGATCCACCTTTAGAAAAGAATTGACAATGACCTGCACGGCCAATACAATCGATGTGCAAGCTGATAAAATGGGGAAAAGAGATTCTGAAACAAGGACAGCACCAATATGTCAAATAAACTCTAAAATCAGAACCTCGCCCCAAACGCACATGCTTTTGCCGTGGTTGTGAATTTCCTCATTAGGATATCTGCCTAGCAGTAGGAAACCCGTGATTCAAGTGGTTGAGAAAATCATTTTAAATCTGTATGCAGAGACTCCCCAATCTTTTACTAGTCCATCAAACAAACCACAATGCCAGACCAGCATGCGAGAAAAGATCACCTGAACGTCAACATTTGACCCAATCACATTGTTCAATGGAATGCCAATGACAATCCCCAAAACACCTGAAAATAACCAGAAAGAACTTGTGCCCGACAGTTACATCAGAAAATAAGACATCTTGAAAAAAAGTCGTCAACATCAAGAATCGGACATCTCATCCAGTGATGCGAGAAAACGTGGTTATGTCCTTGCCTTAAGAAATGCAACTTGGAACACAGCCCAGTCCTCTTACTACAACGCAGTGGACATTCCCTTCAATGTATGTATTTATTTATTTGTAATCCACATTGGAGCCACAGTTAACGTTGTCAGTGAGTCGGCATACAAGTCCTTTCCTCAAACTCCATAACTAAAGCCAGCCAACATGGACATTTACCCTTGTGGCTCCAAATCTACACTTCAATGGGAAGGAGTCTTTTCTATGACCTGCTTGTACAAAGATAAGATCACACAGTTAAATGTATATGCCATCAAACCATATATCCTCAGCTTTAAATCTGCACCATAAATAGAGCGAATTCACATTCTATATCACCTGGTGATGACATATACATCAAATGCAAACACCATGGTCCCAAAACAGTTTCCTTCCCCATGTCAGGGCCTTGGAAAATTGAAGGACCGCCAAATAAAGCTACACATAAGTGACAACATAAAGTCAGTGGCCCAACACTATAGGGGTATTCCCCTAAATATACAATTATAAGTCGAGAATAAAGTACAAGCTCTATTAGACCAAGACATCATAGAACCAGCGAAAATCACCACACCATGGGTATCCCAAGAAAGAAGCAGGTGGCCACGTTTGATTCTGTGTTGACATACGCACACCCAATCAAGCGATAGAAAGAGGGAGACATTTGCCTCCAAGAATCACTGATCCGATGTACCTGTTACATGGAGCGACAGGGTTTTCCAAACTTGATCTGAGCACCGGCTATCTATCACCAGTGCAAAATACATCAGTCATTTCAATACATCACAACTTTTGAAACCCATTTGGGGCTAGTTGGGTACCTTAGCTTTAGTGTTTCCTCCGCAGTGGAGATCACTCAGGAGCAGGGCTAAAGTCGAGGGTACACACGGATGGACGGCGTTTTCCCACTTTTTCAGAGGGTGGACTCAGCCCCCCAGGTAAAATGGGAAACATTGAACTCTCCCTTGAATTTATGAATTAAAGCCAACCTCGGGGATCGAACTGCAGTCGTCAGGTTTGCCAGCTGGACACATCAACACTGTACCATAAAACCTGATGCAAAATAACAAAATAAAGGGGAAATGTCCCATTTTGGTATTGCATGTTCCACGGAAAGCATTTGTATTGGTCTTGGAATTTAAAACATGCACACCTTTTTCAAAAACACTATTAGAAGAAAATATCCTCTCTTGGTTTTGTGTGTGTATGTTGATTTTATGAAGGGCAAATGCCATTCGTCCTGTGCAATTTGGGTGGTTATGCAAAGCCAATGTAATGAAATGTGCATATTTCGCCTTGATATGCTAATTTCTGGTGACGTCACATCCCATTGCGTTTGTTTGAGTCCCCCCACTTTTATTTTTAGGACTTGACCCCTGTAAATCAGGAGGAAATCCCAAAAAAACATTAAACACATTATCTGGTGTCTAAATTACAGCAATGACATTTTAGTATTCTGCGTACGTTAAGAAGCACACAATGCCACATTACGCTGGGTCTTCATGTTGCTGGAAGATGACCATCTTACTTTAAATTCGGACAAATCCATGTTAAAGTTCTTTGGACACATTTTCTCGAATGAGGGCTTTGGCCTGACCCAGACAAGGTGCAACTTGTGTAATCCGCTCCATGCCCAATTAATATTTCGTCAGTCAGATCCTTGCTGGGTATGGCTAGATATTGTACTCAGTACATTACGGAATTTGCATCTTTCAGCACGCCTTTGCATCTGCTCAAGGTAACAGGGCATGACTTTGAGGTGGACTTCGTAGTGCTGATAATGTATCCATCTCATAAAAGACTGCATTTCGTCAGCTGCATACATGCTCATCTATGAACCAGACCTCTCCACTGATCACACAGTGGATGCAAGTCCTGTGAGGCATGTTGCCATAGTGGCCAAACACAAACTTGGTCCATTCTTTGCCTGCTGCATAGTGTCCTAGGCGAGTTACAGTCTCAGTGCAACAGAACAAGACTATTCCCCTGCAGAAAAAGAAAGCCTAGCAGTGGTGTGGGGGTGCGAGCACTACCAATTATTCCTCTATTGCATATGATTACGGATAATCACGCTTCAATAATGTTATGGGAAGCATAATGTGAAAATGCCGCCCTGGAATGTAAGGTGGGCCCTGTGCTTACAAGAATGCTGATTCTGCATCTTTAGAAACCAGGAAAGGATAGTAATCCGGCAGCTTATCTTTGCAGACATCCTTTAATGACCACATGCAATGCCAAGGTGCCTAAAGCTGAACACTGGGCCTCATCACGAGTTGGGCTGCATTCCTGGCTGTAATACCGCAGACTGTAATAGCCCTAGCACTTACTGGGCTGGTGGTATTACCACTGGATCACAGGTTGGGCCTTAACGGTAAATCCCCATTCCTGATTGGGTCCATTGGATCCAATGGGGAATTTTCAGTTCTAATACTGCTGGCTAATATAGTCGGCTGTAATACTGCCGAAAACAGGGATTTTCACCTCCAGAAAAAAGCTGCAGGTAAAACAGCTGATTTAGCGCCCAAATCATGATAGGGCTAGCCCTTAAATGCAACGGTAATACCGTTACCACCGCATTTAAGGGTTACAGCCCAACTCGTGATGAGGCCCTATATCAAATACATAATCCACCATGCACAACCTCAAGCTCTGACCATGGACACCTTCATCCAGGAAAACGCGCAAGGCTCACCTATGCGAAGGATTGCATCGCCTCTGGAAGATGCTGTGCTGTACCTGCCAAAACCAGTAAAATGTTGCTGGAAGAGCAAGGTGCAGTAAAGACGTTTGCCCTTAAAAAGGATGAGGTTACAATGCAAGGCAGACTCTTGAAAGAGAACAGGAATGTCGCCCCCTCCTCTCTTCAGGAGAAGGTGATTGAGTTAATTCATGAGGGTCGCTGTGGGATTGTCTCAACAAAATGTTCAATAAGACAGAAATCACAGTTCTATAAAATTGACTCCCTCGTGGAGTCTGCATTAGGCAAATGCACCATCTGCAAGAACGTAGCACCACGCACATCCCCGGAACCACTGAAGATGACAATGTTACCCGACACTGTGTGGGATGAAGTAGCTGGCGATTTATGTGGACTTCTCTCCAATAGAACCTATGGGCTGGTTGCCATAGATGAAATGTCCTGCTTCCCTGATCTACAAATAATAACATTCACAGCAGCACAAGCTGTCATCCCAGCGTTGGCTAAAATGTGAGCTTCTTATGGCATCCCAAGAGTAGTAAAGTTGGACAATGGTCCTCCATTTAGCAGCCAGGATCTGTTTATCCCATTGTGTCCAAATCAAGCGGACTTTAAAGGTTTGCCACAACACAGAAGGGTCCTTCATAGATGCTTTATGTTAGTTGTCACGAGACCAAAACACCCTACAAAGTACCACTGGAACATGTCCATCAAAACTGATGTTTAATCAACAGATTCAGAGCTCATTTACAAGGAAAAGATCTAAGCGACTCAGCGGACATGCAGAGAAAGAAAAAGGCAAAAACATATGCAGAGAAAGAAAAAGGTGCCAAACAAGCAACTTTAGTGAACGGAATTGTGGCCTGGTCAGATGGTCCTCACAGAATAAGATAGTGCTTGCATTCAACCCTGATTTCTGTGAGACAAGATGGATATCAAGTTCTGCGCAATTCATCATTGCATAAGAAGGTGCCAAATAACATTGTGGGTGATGAATCCATGTCGGATGAATCTGTCGTGAGCTGATCTGACGATATGGGTGGTGAGATCGACATTGTGGACGGTAGCAATGATGAGCCAGACTATCCTCTCATTGTGAGTGATCGATCACAAAGAATTATGCAAAGACCAACACGATGGATTGAAGACATGGGATACGTGTTATTGCTTGTTTAAGTGATGGGGGGATATAGTGTCCTCTTTCTGTCTCCATACCCAGGGCCAGGAGGCGAGAAGGAAATGACGATACAGGAAGAGGAGGGAGACATGGGGCAGATTGAGAACATAAAGGAACGCAGTTCAAGGAAGATTTGGTTCTGTGATTTATATACACGTCTGTTTTTCGTTGCAATATTGATCACCACAGAGGCCATATTGCTTCTTTGTGAGCAATAATAGAGAGCCCCAATGATAAGTATTGGATAGTTAAGGAATATGATCAACCATAGTATGTGATTCAAAATGTTGTGTCACAGAATGTATGTTGATAAAAACAAAATCAAAATGATCGGAAACATGGCATACCCATAGGCCACCAACGATCTCAGAACAAACAGTAAAAGCACAATTCTACTGGGATTAATCAGAATATTTTTTTGACCATCTAACTTTGCATTTATTTAAATCAATTAACTATTTAATTGAAGCTCAGTATTCAAAAGATAAAACAATCAATTTTCTTCATATACAATATAACATTAAGAAGGAAGAGTACAGGCCAGACTGTTCTCTCCCTCGGGTACATCTCCTGTCGATGACATCACCCCCCGTTCCGACTCTGATGCTGCCTCTTTTCCTGCTCGCACCACCCTACTGCTTCCCCACTTGATCTTCTTCCATTCCCGTTAATCCCCAAAGTATTTTTCCATCTCCTTCCCTGTCTCACCACATTTATCAACCTCTCCCTTAACTTCAATATCTATCTTTCTAGTTTCACGCAGGCTTTTATCCTCCCTATTCTCAAAGCACCTTCTCTTGATCCCTGCCTTCCTGCACATTTCCGTCTTATCTCTCCACTTCCCTTTCTATCTAAAATCCTCGAGCATGGTGTCTGCTCCCACATTTCTATCTAAGTGGATCATCAGTCCTAACTTCCTGAACACGAGCCTGGCCCTTGCCCCTTCACTCCACCGAAACTGCTCCTTTCACAGTCTCTAACTCACTTCTTTCTGATCACCATTTCAAACTTTACTCTAGTCTCATCTTAGATCTCTTCACTGCCTTTGATACTGTTGACCACATGACCCTCATTCGTACCCTCTCCTCTCTTGGTATTTCTGGAATTATCCTAAAATGTTTTGAATCCTATTTGACAAACTGCACTTTTTCGATCTACTGGCCTAGAAAACTCTCCTCTGCCTTCCCACTTTGTCATGGTGTCCCCCAGGGTTCTGTTCTCAGCCACCTCCTCTTCTCTGTGCACATTTCCTTTATCCTCTTTTATCTCATCCTTTGTCCTTTCCTCACATTAATATACTGACTTACAAATCTTTGTCTACTTCTCCCACGGCACCCGGACGAGTGATGCCGAGTATAGAGTGGAACTCAGGCGACACCCATGGAGACGGAGTCAACAACCCCACCCTAACCCCACCCAACACCCGCACTCGTCCTTGGTTCCCACGAGGTACCACAGTGTTATGAAATTGTCAGGATATTATCAAACACCACAATAACTGAGCTTGGCCGTATGAGTGTGAAGGGAAGACAGGTAGGGCTGTGAGGGAGGCGGTGGGGGGAGGAGGAGGCAAGATGTGAAAGGGACCTTGAAGGCCCGACGGACCCAGATCAGGACAGAGGCGCAAGGTTGCTCCCGAAACCCATATGGGGAGATTACAGAAGCTGAAGCCCACCCCCTCAAGTGGGGATAGTGATGCCAACCAACTGATTTGCACTAACAATTCCCCTTCTACGCATACATCTCTCAAACTCCAAACCAAACACAACCACAAAACCTACAGCACAACAAACCGCACAAACTTCACTACATTGCAACAACAAAACAAAAACACCCATAGACTTGCACAACAGCACACGACGACTACCGGCTGCAAACACCCCAGGCCCAGCCAACGGACCCACCGGGCTCAGGCTGCCAACAGCACATAATTGCTCTCTTACACTTTTCCAGCTTTCTCCCACTAACCCCCCTCCCTTCCTCTTTCAGAGCCCCCAGAGCACCAAGGGACCACTCCGGTGGTGATAGTGCGTGGTACAAATGTCCTTTAACATTAACATTAACATACTTAATTCTACTATTTCTTCCTGCCTTTTGACAATTCACTCCTGAATGCACGCCACCTTCATTCATCTCAACCCCTCCAAAACCGAGATCCTTTTCTTTCCATCTTCTTTCATTCTTCTCTCTACTGCTCCTGCACCCATCCTCTTGCCCCCTCCCAACTCCCCTTCTCCACTTCAACCCGTTACCTGAGTGTTCATTTTGATTCCCCCCTTTCATTTAAATTTCACATTGCTAGCAAAGCTCACATACGCCGCGCTCGCTCCTTTTTCTCATTCCATGCAACAAAACTACTCTTCTCCACTCTCGTCTTCTGTCGCCTCGACTATTGTTTGGTGTTGCTTATTGGTCTGCCCTCCTATCAGCTTGCTCCTCTCCATTCCATCTTTAACTCTTCTCTCCGGGCCCTCTGCTGTCTCTCTTCTCGTACATCAATCTGCCCCTTCCAATGCTCATTTGCTTTCCTTTGAATCCCATCTTCTCTTTCATTTTCTTTGCATCCTATTCAAATGCTTGCATGGTCTCGCTCCCCTCTATCTTTCTTCTCTTCTGTCCTTCTCTGTCCCATACCACTCCCTCCGCTCCCTAAACAAAACCGTCCTTAAAGGAATGGTTCGGTCAGAAATATTATTGTCCCTATGGTTCGGCCATGGTTTAACCATAAATCGATTGATCGTACAAACATTTCCTATGCACCTTACCCGAGTTTTCGTCTCTTGAACACAAGCGAAATCAGGCTGCAGGGCACGGCCATCTTGTCATAATCTTATCACTTGCTGCATCGCCCTGGGTGACCTGCCTTTGCGGCACTAAATCATATCCCCCGCCGCTGAGCCTGACTTCAACAAATCATTGATATTCACCGCCTCTCTCTGTGACATTACTGGGCAGCGTAGCCAAACGCGCCCAGTCATCACCTACGCGACTAGACGTGGAACCCGGAAAACAACACACATCGTCTCACAGCACAGCGTGTCACTATTAGGAATATGAAACTGTACTTTTAAAGGAAACAGCAAGACTGTACAATTGGTAAAGTACATTTATTTCAAATTAAATGTTTCGATAATATTCAGCGTCTGACATATTCAATCAAAATGGGACTTTTTTTCTTTGCTCTCGATCCGCAAATGTTTATCGTGAGTCACGCGCTGTTCCTTTTTGGTACACAGGGTGTTCGTTTTGGAAGCACTTTGGTCACAAGGTGAATTGCAAGGCTGGTGCATAAACTTGGCACTAGACCACTGTAAAGGTTGTTATGTTGCTCCTAATCGCTGGTACCACGTAGGGGCATATTGGCCCTTGTCTGTCGTCCCAAAAAATGGTCAAGTAAATCCAGTGATTGACATGTAGCTGCAGCTGGCAGAATGGCATGATGTATCTGTTTGAAAAACATAAAAATTGAAATGTGTCTCAGTAGCCGATCTTTATTACAATTAATCAATGTGAATCGAGAGAATACAACGTGGAATATCAAAGTACTCCGCTATTTGCTTCCAAGGATAGTGCAATGGAGTATGTTGAGCTCTAAACGTAATGCGTAAACTGGGGCAAAAATTTGAGGTGCACACACAATGTAATTAATTATTAGCGTAGAACCAGGGGGAAATTAGTGGTGGTCTACATGCGTCTCGATGCTGGCCTGCCCATGTGCCCGGTAGATAGCCCAGCACACAAAGGTTGTACTAGCACTTCATTGCAATATGCCACACAGAATGAACAAGTGCAATGTAACCCAGCAATAACGGTCAGCTATTCGTACTTCGACTAGTTCTGGTATAAAATCGTCTAAAGAGAAACTTACATTATATTCAGCATTTCCATTCTCTTGCCGTTATGCAGACCGTAATGCAGACTTCTCCGTTCGTGTCAACAATTTTTCATACACTGAATTTATGTGAAACTTGGTCCAGTTTCAGAATGGACAATCTTATCATATCATACGTTAGTACACCCCCTTCAATTTAATCCCTTTCGGAATGGTCCCTGTCTCTCAAGGTCAAAAAACAATAGAACTTTATACTGTGCGCGGGACGCGTGGGCCTCCCAGCTCCCAAGCAAAAATTCAAAGCTGGTGACCTTCACTCAAAATGAACATACATTCTTACTTTGCAACATCCCGTGTCAACGCATCCATGAGAACATGAATTTTGAAGCACGGGCCCTGGTGGAAAAAATTGGGGGCTGTCACTGCTCGTTGTTTGTGGCGCTGCTGAGGGGTAGGGGAAACTTGCAAATGACAGAATGCCCCCTACTCCAAAATTATAGTCAATGTAACATAAAAACGGAGTCAAAATGTGTCTAGTAATAGACCCCCCTCTGCTTATCTCATGGCCTCCTACCCCGTGGCATGTTTTCACAGTCAGTACTTCTTGCGTGCCTAGAATTTTATGTAGCCTGGGTCTAATCCCTTTTGTGTGACGAGCAGATATTCAGCTGTTTGGGGAACTTTAAGGCAAGGCAACTGCCAAAACCCAAAGATTATTACACACTGTTATCCATTGGTCATTAACTCGATAAATGAAGGTCCCACAGTAGCTTGACTAAACTGTGAAATGTGAAAGCAATCATAATAATTGTACTATTTTTTTTAAAAACGGACTAAGAGGATAGATTTCAAAAGAAAAATTGCATACTTTATTTGGACACATTATAAAAACATTTTTGGCAAAAATAAAAACAGATGGTAATCATTTGTACCGGGATTTGAACTGTTCAACGAGCTCTGCTTTGGGTGGACATGGCACGTTGGCAATGTTTTGTGGCAATGTATGTGTGCTCTGAACAGATTTGTGCGCAATTCCATGAATATGCATCTCTACGACATTAATAATAAGATCTTTCACAAAATCGAATTCCATTTTCTCATATACTGGTTTGACAACCCATTTTTTGCTTCTTTTCGTAAAGGCCATAAAGTAGCAAAGCATTCCTAAGTTTCCTGCAGTCCTAGATTGTTCCCGGCCTACATTCTCGTTATGCGCTAATACCGCTAGTAAAGTCCTAGATTTCATCCCTTGTATGCCGAAATGCAATTTCTTTGGCCTGTACTTTAGGCACATATTTTGGAACACCTCCAAACCTGTGTGACAGAAGTCTGTGAGTCCCTTCAGATCTTTTGATAGAGTTTTATCAAACACAATCTTATCAAGGACTTTGTGTGGAGGTGAAGATGGGATCAACCACTTCCTCTTCCGTGCCTGCTCTGGGGACAAAGGGCCATGTTCACATTGGTGGAAATGTTGTTTTACTGTCCAGTGGTGAACGTTGGACCAGTGGTGCATTAGTGACCGCCATTTTTCCAGTAGAATTTCCGCATACCCATCATATGTTTTGGAGCTCCACCAAAGATGGTTGCTGAAAGACTGGGACCATTGTGAAATACTTTCCAAAACTTTTTTTCCCTGCAGCCGAGATTTTTTTATTGATTGATTTGGCAACATGCCATACATCAAATTGATGTTTAATATTTGGATACTGCTCTCTCATTGTCTTGGATATTGAAACGTGTCTGACCGTGGCTATGAGGTTGATTTGCATTCCCCTCGATTGTAGATCTTCCAGTGATTTTATAAAACCAAGTTTCTCTATGACCACTGAGGATTTACATAGGGAACCTGCACGACCACCAAACTCACAATTTTCTTACTTTCCATGTCCTGAAAATGGTATGTGCAATACTTAGCAGAAAATCCGGGGCTGTCACACTGTCCATCGCCGGCTAGCCTGAACCGTTTGTCGGGGAATGTACTTTGAATAGCCAATTGTTCAATTTTCCAAGCTTCACTTATGGCAGGGAATAGATAATCACGTTGGTATTTGTAGTATTGGGTTTTAGAAATGAAATGGAGTCCCACAAACTGAAAGAAACTGGATAACTTCGTAAAACTAGAGCCAGTGAAAAGAAAAGCTTCTGCACACAGTAGATTGACAGCTGGCAGTTTCCCCAGCATCGGTTGAGCGGACCATGAAAATGTTTTATGTGACTTTTCACAGGTGGCATGTATTTTGAGGTTACTGCCTTGTGTTAGACGAGTCATGTTCCCCAATGGCTTCCCACATACTTTCCCTCCCACTGAATGCACACATTTCAGCATCTTTATAATCTCCATCAAGCTGCTGTCAAATACTATGTATTTGGCCTCTTTTATTAGACTGTCGTCCGGCAACACTGTTGTTTCTGACTGAACCGTTGTGGACATATCAGCTAAACTGGACATACTATAGTTGATATCTCTGTCTAGTTCGTCGGTCAATAGTGTTGATGCTTCAGTCACTGTCATTTAAACATCTGTTACTTGACCATGGATAGGAGAAAACATCAATGTCGACTGTTTTTTGGGGGGCATTTTTTTGGCGGGTGTCAATCGTGTCAAGTGCTCAGCGAGTAATGTTAAACGATCTTCTATAAATTCAATTTTATCTTCGTTTGGCGGAGCAGGTGCATTGTAGCAATGGTCCAAAAACACTTTGCTGGATTCGCCGGTCACATTAAATTCATTTTCTGGCCATTGGACATAGGCATCTCGAGTGTGAACATGCCGCGCCTCAATTAATAGTTCCTCCATGGTGAAAACAGTTTGGCAAGCAGCATCTGTCATTTGTATCGCTGTCTGTGTCTGCATAGTCCGTACTCCATCGGGCAACTACAGGACAGATAGGAAAAGGGATGTTCAGTGTAAATCCAACATACAGTGTTGTACAATTTACATAAAAAAAGCATATAATGAAGGCCTCAGCACAAAACAATTGCCAAAAATATAAACTGTTTGTTTACTTGTTTATTTATAGGGCGCCAGAACAGACCCTTGGGTAACTGGGCGCGCAACATATCAAGAATACTTGGAACTTGGTTAAGGGTTACAGAAAAACATACAACATATGTGATATCCAATAATTAAGTTATATACATTCTTATTTACAGGTGGAGATAGAGGGTATAGTAATATATACAGTATATACATGATGTACAGTTTACATGAGAGTTGATAGTGTGACTTAGGTTTCAGAAGTCATTACTACGGAGCCAGGAGTGGGTGTGGTGCCTGAAGCTGTGGTAGGATTGGTCTCTTCTAAGTTCAACTGGTAAGGCATTCCAGTGCTTGGCTGCTTGCACGGGGAAGCTATTGCCTCCTGTTTTTTTAGTCGGTATCTGGGGGTTTGAAGGCAGAACGAGTTGGCTGTTCTGGTAGGTCGTAAGGAAGTTTTTCTTGTTATTCTGTCCCTGAGGTAGGGGGGGGCGGCATTGTTCAGGCATTTATAGGCTAGTGTGACGATTTTGAGGGTGATCCTATCGCTGATTTTTAGCCAGTTGCAGTTTTTACGTGCAGTCGAGATGTGCTCTTTGAATGGGTGGTTCAAGGCTGTTCTGAGCGCGTTATTCTGCAGGGTTTGGAGTTTGTTGATGATGTATTTATTTGATCCTGCGTAGAGTGCGTTGCAGTAATCAAGTTTTGAAAGTATTAGTGCATTTGCTAGGAGGATGCAGCTAGCTGGTGAGAGGAAAGGTCTGCATGCTTTGATAAGTTTTCCCGTGTAGGCAGTGGAGGAGGCTAAGGAGTTTACTTGTTTCCTTAAGGACAGGGTGGAGTCCAAGTAGAAGCCAAGGGTCTTCACCTCTTTCCCAACAGGGATAGTGTTGCCGTCGATATTGAAGGAGCTATAGTTAGAGTCAAGTTTTTTTAGGTTATTGGGTGAGCCTAGGATGAGGATCTCTGTCTTTTCGTCATTCAGGCAGAGGCCATGGGTTGCCATCCATGCTTGAATGAGAGTGTAGATTTTATTTACTAAGCTGTATCCGTAACAAAGTTGCCTGAAAGGGGGATGAGGATCTGGGTGTCGTCTGCATAATTTGTGTAGGTGACACCCAGTCCGTCCAATTTGTCGAATAGAGGTTTAGTAAAGATATTGTACATTGTTGGCGAGACACAAGAGCCCTGTGGGACTCCACATGTTGTCTGGATCGGGTCAGCAGAGTCGGATGCAGAGAAAACTCGCATACTTCTATTGTCGAGAAAGGATTGAACCGAGGCTATAGCTTCACTTGAGAAGTGGGCGGCTGACTCTAGGTGTTTGCAGAGTACTGCGTGGTCTACTAGGTCGAAGGCCGCCAACAGGTCAAGGAGGAGTAGCATAGCAATATTTCCTTTGTCGTTGAGCTCATCAATTTGGGCTTTGAGATCTATAAGTGCAGTCTCGGTGCCGTGCTGGGGTCTGAAGCCTGATTAATGAATGCCAAGGAGTTGGTTAGTCTCCAGGTAATTTTGGATTTGGATGTAGGCCACTCTGTCGATAATCTTCAGGAGGAAGGGGACAGTGGTGATGGGCCTATAATTGGTGGGGACGGAGGGGTCCAGGGTTTGTTTTTTTAGTAAGGGGAGAACCAAGGACTCTTTTAGGTTGCTTGGGACTGTGCTAGAGGAGAAGGAGGCATTGCTAAGTTTGGTGACGATCGGGGCTAGGTCCCTAGCGGCATTCTTAACTATATGGGCCGGGCAATAATCACCTTTGCAGTTTGACGGTTTAAGTGAGGCAATGATTTTTTCAGTTTCAAGAATTGAAACTTTTGTGAATTTGAACGGTGTTACGCTAGGGTTAGAGGTGGACATATGTATAGACGTATTGGGGTTTTCGCTGGGAGGAAGCAAGGCTTTTTTAGGGTGATTTTGGACTGTAATGTTTTCACTTTGTTTGCAAGGGCATTTTGGATATTGGTACACCATTGCTTATCTTTGGGTACGTTATCAGGAGGCGGTATAGGAGATTCAAGTTCTTGCAGGATTGCAAATAGTTCCTTTGTGTTGGAGCATGCGTTGGAAATTCTGTCGTTATAGATGTCTTTTTTTGCTTGAATGATAGATTCCTTGTAATTAGTGGCACAATGTTTTAGTTTCAGCTTGTTTTCGGCTGTGGGGGTGTGTCGCCATATGGTTTCAAGCTTTCTTTTTTCCAGTCGCAGTTCTTTAAGGTGAGGGGTGAACCAGGTGTTGAGGTGGGCTTGTTGTTTGCTTTTGCAATTCTTCAGTGGGGCAACTGTGTTCATGGCTATGGCCATGGTGTCGTTGTAAATTTTGACCGTGACGTCAGGCTCAGAGTCTGTTGGCAGGGCATTAATAGTAGGTAGGAGCAGGGGTAGGATATTTTCCGGTGTGATGTTGTTTTTTGGATCTAGTGAGCACCGCTGGTGCCATGATTTTCTCAATCTTGAGAATATTGTTAAGTGTAAATTGGAAGTTGATAAGGGAGTGGTCAGTCCATGGTTGTGGTGTAATTTTGGTAATAGTAGTAGGGCAGTTGGCGGTGGCTACCCAGTCCAATATTCTCCCTTTGTCATGAGTGGGGGTGAGAACTTTTTGGGAAAATCCATGTCCCTCAAGCATGGTGGCAATAGCTTGCGCTTGCTTGTCGTCTGGGTCATTGAGACCTAGGTTAAGGTCGCCCAGGGTCATAATCTGGGATTACTTTTTTGTGTTGCTTGCAAGGAGGCTGGACAGCTCCTCTTCGAATAGGCCTGGTGGCCTGTAAATGAGATAAATAGTGGGGATATTAGTAATTTAGCGGTCAGGAGTTCACAAGACTTTGGGGTGGGTAGTGGTGTTAGTCTTACATTCAGGTTGGATTTGGAGATGATGGCTAAGTCGCCGCCTCTGGAGTTCTGGCGGTCTAGTCTTAATAATTGATATTCCTTAGGTATTGCTAGGGAAAGAGTTGGACCGGCTGCGTCGTGTAGCCAGGTTTCTGTGACTGCTAAAAGGTTGAGGTTGTCTAGTGTGAGGAGGTCGGCTATTTCGGTGCCATGGGCCACGACTGATCTGGCATTTATCAGTGCTCCTGTTATCAAGGTTGTGTCAGGAGGATAGTTAGTGTCAGAGGTAACTAGGATGGGTTCCTTCATTATGGTGCAAGCAGGAAGTTGTGGTTTAGGATGCGTTAGGTTTCTAGTCTGGTTTTTGTGGATGGTGCAACGGTTTGCGTAAGTATTGCTAGGTTCCTGCGGTTCGTAGAGTGGGGATAGCCTAGCGTGGAGCCTAGAGTTTCTGTGGAGAGTGGGACAAGGAGCATATTTAAGTTGATCCATAGTTACCTGTGTTAGTTGCAGGAGCAGCAGTAGGGCGTATGTTGAGAGGGTTATGCTAATATGCATTCTGCTGGTGTAGCGGGGTTATACCATGTATTCTGGCATGTGGGTGGCTGGACTAAAACTAGTTATAAAACTGTTTATAACTAACCTTATTTTTCTTTCTTTTCTTTGAAACCTTCTTTACTCTAACATCACCATCAGCAAGCTGGCGCACCGACTCAGATCCACGTGCCTCCCGATCAATATACGGATCTTGTGTACATCCGTACAAAAAAGAGTATCCCTTTAAAATAAGGCATTTTCATTACACATATAATTAGACCGACTTTCTTTCATTAGAGGGTACTGTCAGTACGCATACCTCTGGCTCTGGATTAACTACAAGGTCTGGCTCCGGATAAACTACAAGGCTGGTTCCGGAACAACTACAAGGGATAATGTAATTTTAGGGGACGCTCAAGCATCTCCCTGAAACACAGTACTTGCCTTAGTTAGGATTAAAATATTGGAAACTGAACACACAATTTGGAAAGACAACAAAGGTACATATCGATAGCAAAGTACGAATGAAACATTGTGTAAAACAATTACACAATATGTAAATATGATCAGATTATCTCGTCCAATTGAACTGTCAAGACCCACAACTCTGGCTCCGGATCTACTATGAGGGATGTTGTTATTGTAGTGAACGCTTCAGCATCTCCCTGGAACACAGTACTTGCATTAGTAAGGATGAAAATATTGGAAATTGAACACACATATTGGGACGCTGACAAAGGTACATATCAATATCAAACCACGATAAACATTGTGTAAAGCAATGATACGTTGCGAAAATATGATCACATTATCTGAAACTACGTGCATAAAACCAGTCTGGAACAGAATAGCTAGGTAAGGTTACCTGATGCACGCTCGTAGTGGTTGATGACTCCAGGCAAGACATGGATTTTGAATCTTGTTGCTTCATATTCGGTGGATAGTCATGGAGTTGTAAAGGTCATGTATTATTCGATTTAGAAATTCCAACATTAAAAAGTGGCATTTAAGGAGACTGAATACGAGAAAATTATGCTTGTGTAAAGGCATAATATAGCATAGTTATCTGTGCCCATAAATCAATTTTCTATGAGGGTTCTCAAAAACAAGGACTGATGTTTAGCAAAAAAGTCATTATTTTAACAGCTATTCAATCATATAAATATCGAAAGTATTATAGTTGACATTTGCACCTAAAATACAGGTGTAAAGCTAAATCCGGAAGCGTGACTCACATGTTGCGGCATTTTCACGAATAAAGTCGCAATAGCGTTTGGGAGCAATTTTCGAGTTGTTCTCGGTTGTTCCTTCTTTGTGTACAAGGATGTGTCGTACATATTCGGGGTGAAGTGCAGGCTGCAGATGCGGTATCGAAGACACCTCTTGTCCTCCAAGACTTGTTTGACTCTACTTTCAAGCTCTTCAGGTGGATATCCGCAATATCTGACCCATTCTCTTATTCGATCAACAGTTTTAGGGAATACATGCATTGTAATGCCTTCAGATTTGTCATGGGTCTTGGAAGGGCAACCGAAAATAGAACATGCAGGCATTGTTGTAAATTCTGCAAAATAATGGTCAACATTATTAAAAAATTATTTTGCATCAAAATGTGAGAATGAATTGGCCCATATATTGTTCATTGCACGCTTTCTTTTGGGCACCACAGCAAAACCAGAGCAGCGTGGGCGGCTGTATTATAGGATAACTTTCACAAACAATTCATTGATGTGTTGAAAATCAGAACATGTCACTCGTCCCTTGAATGTTCTATCGTGAATGAAAAGGAAACATGGTTATACTATAGACACGGTCCGTGAAGGATGCAATTCGATGCCAGTTGACACTGATAAAAATTGATATACCGATAACATAACAAAAGAAACTCAAGTCAATAGCAATTAGACAAATTAACATAGCACTACTGAGTACGTTACTTCGAAATAGATATACATTTACAAATGAAGGAGATATGATTAGGATACATGCCCTTACCTTGACCAACAAACAGTTAGATTCAGCAAGCATAGTAGTTAGTGGCAGGAGAACAGGGAGATGTTCACAGGTAGCAAACTGACGAGTTCACTCGAAGCGGTCACAGAAGTTCACAGATAATACAATGAAGAGCAGATTAGCATCGGTCATCGGGCTTCTCGAGTAGCACGTTCACGAGTTGACTTGCAGTGCTCAAAGATGTTCTCATGATAAATATCAAGTGGTTTATAAAGAATTACAAAAAGGGGTGTGTTTGTGAATGAATGACGTGTATATGTCGTGGTATTATGTGCAGTGCAGGGGCGCGGCCTGCTTCAAGGGGAGCCTGCCTGGAGATACGGGGTCTGAGGAGGCCATGTGAACAATGGCCCCTGGGCGTAAAATACCTTTTGAAGTGTACATGGTGTTTGGCACCTTGGCCGTTCCCACCCCTGCCAGCCCCCCTTGGGAGGGCACGGCCACAGATGCTAACAGTCGTTGATTCTGGAGGGGTGGATGGATGGGCCGGGGGCATGCAGGCAAGGCACCGGAACAGTATTATGTGGATTGCGTGGGGGGGGGCTGCTTCAAGGGGAGCCTGCCTGGAGACACAGGATCTGAGGAGGCCATGTGAACAATGGCCCCTGGGCGTAAGATACCTTTTCAAGTGTACGTGGTGTTTGGCACCTTGGCCGTTCCCACCCCTGCCAGCCCCCCTTGGGAGGGCAAGGCCACAGGTGCTAACAGTCATTGATTCTGGAGGGGTGGATGGATGGGCCTGGGGCGTGCAGCCAAGGCACCGGAACACTGCTGAATGGAAACACACTTGATTCACTTAAAAACTGAAACAACCATTGATAAAACAATATGTTTTTTATTTGGTTTCTTATTTTGATGGCACAAAACTACTAAACATTGTAAAGGTCTGGTTGCAGCACAGCAAGGGAAAATCCCCTGTACTGACCGCTGTCCCTGGGGAAAGTTTCTCTAATGGCACCAACGACACAGGCGGGTATTACTCGTCGAACGCGGTGTCCAAGCCTCCCATGAAGCCACCATGTAAACGAACGATAGGCCACCAGCCGGTACCACCTGTGGAAGAGAAAGATACAAACTGTTTTTAAATGAACAAGATAAGTGTATTAAACCTTAGTTTTCAATGACAATTCTTGTATCCAATGGCATTTTTGCCAGGACAAATGCTAACTAGACACTGCACAATATCGAACAACTTTTATGCGACTATTACTAGAGAATTGCAAGACTAAGCTGATATGACAATGATATTTTGAAGTTACGAGAATATAGGAGACAACCATGAAATAGTAGTGGCCTAACTGACATCACAACCAGACTATACATACTCGTTACTTGAATTACGAGGGTGAATTGTTGCCCAAAGTTCGTGCATAAGCACCATCAAAATCCTCAACACGGACCGTGTGAGGCAGGCTGCCCTGAAGTCTGGCAGCTCGGTAACGCATTGCGGCTGTGGATCGCCTTGCGATATGTAGGACAAGCATCCAGAGTTTTCTCGGCAGCAGCAGTTCTCCTCGGTTGGCATTAGCGCGCACCCATTGCAGGTACACCAGGTGCAGACGCCGTCCATGCGACTAGGCCCAGGCTCTTGATCTATTGATTCGTCCTCCCAACTGTTGTCCGAAGCCCCATCGTTTCCGCATCTTTCTCTTTCCAGTAATTCCTCCTCGGAATACTCAGGCTCGTACAGGTAGGGCATTATTGTTGCCATTGTGTGGTAAAGAAACAAAAATAATTTATAGCGGTGGTACTGGTATCTGTTCACACGGGCTACAAGCAACAAAGGTAGCTGACCAGAGCACATAAACGAGTCACAGAATACTCAAAGAAATACAGTGAGAGGAATGGAAAAGAAAATATGCTGTTGTGTGTTGTGAAACGGTCTGTTTATACTTATCGAGGAAAGAGGCTTCCTGCCGTTTCCATGGTGACACGTCATTAGCTGAAGCGCAGAGAATGTTGACACGAGACATGCTTTGGCGTTGTGAAATGGGCGGTATGCGTCTAGTGATGTCAGGCTCAGGGGCGGGGATATGATTTAGTGCTGCAAAGGCAGGTCACAGAGGGCGATGCGGCAAGTGATAAGATGATGACAAGATAACCACGCCCTGCTGCCTGATTTTGCATGTTTAAGAGACGAAAACTTGGGTAAGGTGCATATTATATGTTTGTACAATCCATTGATTTATGGTTAAAAACACATGGTCGAACCATAGGGACAATAATATTTCTGACCGCACCCTTCATTTAAGCCCCCGTGCATCTTCCTGTTTGTGTTCTTTTGGACTCCTGGCCTCCAAACACTTGAACACTCTCCCTTTACATATTCGCTTCTTTCCCTCTTTATCCAGAACATAAAAAATGATTTACTCTTGTCGGATAATCACTGATCTGCTCCATTGTTGTATTGTACCATTTTTACTTGTCCACCTCTTTGGCAAAAGTACTATACAAATAAATTAAATACAAAATACAAATACAGTAGAAAAAATGTAACAGATTTTTTACCCTCACAAAATTATAACTCTAAATCATCCAGAAAAACCACAGTAACATTGATTATTTTCAGTACTGAGGCTCAACATTTAACTTGCTTATTAATCTATGCAAAGTTTCCATGTGCTTCAAGCGGTGTCAACGAGGTTCTATGTTCTATGTTATTTCATCCTGAAGCATTTTTACGATTGCCTTTTAAACGTGTACAAAATAACAAAAAAGGTTATTGACCCAAAACCCCACTCCACCACCGATTTCTTTTATTTTACTATTCTCGACCCCCCCGCAACCCCTTATCGCTTTTTCCCACCCCCTCTACCCCCAAAAAAATGTGTTAACCTTTTTGGCAATTTCGTACACATTTAAAATGGACACGTAAAAATTAGTTAACCCTTTTCGTAATTTCGTACACGTTTAAAATGCACACGTTAAAATGCCTGGCGTTGAAAGGACGTTATACCGTCAACGATGCATCCAATAGTTTCAGGTTTCATGTTCACACAAAGGATATATGGAACAATATTCACAGGTTGAAGAAATTGAAATGCTGTTTTCTATTGAAAGGCTATCGTTAGGTTAGAGGAAATCATTTATTTCTAGAGAACCATTGACATTGTCGCAGCGAGCCACACGCCATGACGTCAAGGTGCACACTTCGAACATGACCTGGGGGCTTTGTAATGTGGTACTTTGTAGTAACTGACAGCTTGAGACGAGAGTGGCAGTGGGGTGTAGAGACTTTTACAGCCAAATGCAAAGATTGCATTCTAACCCTGAAAATAGGAGAGAAAGGAGTGGGGGAGCGAAAGCGGCGTAGAAATCGGGGGTATTCGAAGCTAAGCCTAGGGGCCATTTTTAAGCGTAAAGAAAAGGAGCGAAAAGAAGTAGTGCAGTGAGAAAGAGTACAATGTGAGGATCATGTGCATATAACATGCACGATAGAGGGCTAGTTTCCTTCTGCGACAGAACGGGACAGTGGAGGGATTGGAGCAGTGAGAGATCAAGCGAGAGGATCTGGGATATTCAAAGATAAGCCCAAGAGCCACATGTCCACCTTGACAGATGGGGAGAGGGGAGGAAGTGCAGCAGAGTGGGAACAAGAGGGCAGACTCAGGGCAGTATCTGTAGCCAAGCCTGTGACCCACATTTTAGCCTCAACAGTTGGGGCGGGAGGATGGGGTGGTGCAGGGATGGTACAAGAGGGCAGAATTAGGGCTATCTGTAGCTAAGCCTGTGAGCCACATTCCTACCCCGACAGTAGAGGAGAGAAGAGGGAGTGGAGCAGAGTGGAAACAAGAGGGTAGAATCAAGGCTATCTGTAGCCAGGTCTATGAGCCGCATTCCTGCCTCAACAGTAGAGGAGAGAAGAGGGAGTGGAGCAGAGTGGGAACAAGAGGGCAGAATCAGGGGTATATGTAGCCAAGCCTGTGAGCCACTATCCTACCTGAACAGTAGGAGCGAGAGGGTGGTGTGGTGTGCGTGATTGCTAAAACTAGGTAACACATGTTCTGTCCTCCTAAATAAATCAAGAAAACAGTCCAAACACTTTGCTTGGCCTGTTTACCTTGAATACTCTGTGGTAAATACAAAATAGTAAAGGTACACACCCTGTTTCACAGTGGTGTGCGGATGGAACAAGAGGGCAGAATCAGTGATATCTGTAGCCAGGTCTATGAGCCACATTCCTACCTCAACAGTAGAGGAGAGAGGAGGGAGTGGAGCAGAGTGGGAACAAGAGGCTAGAATCAGGGGTATCTGTAGCCAAGCCTGTGAGCCACATTCCTACCCTGACAGTAGAGGAGAGAGGAGGAAGTGGAGCAGAGTGGAAACAAGAGGGCAGAATCAGGGGTATCTGTAGCCAAGCCTGTGAGCCGCATTCCTACCACCGACAGTAGAGGAGAGAGGAGGGAGTGGAGCAGAGTGGAAACAAGAGGGCAGAATCAGGGGTATCTGTAGCCAAGCCTGTGAGTCGCATTCCTACCTCAACAGTAGAGGAGAGAGGAGGGAGTGGAGCAGAGTGGAAACAAGAGGGCAGAATCAGGGGTATCTGTAGCCAGGTCTGTGAGCTGCGTTCCTGCCTCAACAGTAGAGGATAGCGCATGGGGTGGAGCAGAGAGGGAACAAGAGGGCCGAATCAGGGGTATCTGTAGACAGGTCTGTGAGCCACCTTCCTGTCGCCAACAGTAGAGGAGAGGGGAGGAAGTGGAGCAGAGTGGAAACAAGAGGGCAGAATTAGGACTATCTGTAGCCAGGCCTGTGAGCCACATTCCTTCCTCGACAGTAGAGGAGAGAGGAGGGAGTGGAGCAGAGTGGGAACAAGAGGGTAGAATCAGGGGTATCTGTAGCCAAGCCTGTGAGCCACATTCCTACCCTGACAGTAGAGGAGAGAGGAGGAAGTGGAGCAGAGTGGAAGCAAGAGGGCAGAATCAGGGGTATATGTAGCCAAGCCTGTGAGCCACTATCCTACCTGAACAGTAGGAGCGAGTGGGTGGGGTGGTGTGGGGATAGAACAAGGGGGCAGAATAAGGGCTATCTGTAGCCAAGCCTGTGAGCCACATTCCTACCTCGACAGTAGAGGAGAGAGGAGGGAGTGGAGCAGAGTGGGAACAAGAGGGTAGAATCAAGGCTATCTGTAGCCAGGTCTACGAGCCACTTTTGTGCCTCCACAGTAGAGGAGAGAGCATGGGGTGGAGCAGAGTGGGAACAAGAGGGCAGAATTAGGTCTATCTGTAGCCAAGCCTGTGAGCCACATTCCTATCTCAGCAGTAGAGGAGAGAGGAGGGAGTGGAGCAGAGTGGAAACAAGAGGGCAGAATCAGGGCTATCTGTTGCCAAGCCTGTGAGCCACATTCCTGCCTCAACAGTAGAGGAGACAGGAGGGAGTGGAGCAGAGTGGAAACAAGAGGGCAGAATCAGGGCTATCTGTAGCCAAGTCTGTGAGCCACATTCCTGCCTCAACAGTAGAGGAGAGAGCATGGGGTGGAGCAGAGTGGAAACAAGAGGGCAGAAATAGGGTTATCTGTAGCCAGGTCTATGAGCCGCAATCCTGCCTCAACAGTAGAGGAGAGAAGAGGGAGTGGAGCAGAGTGGGAACAAGAGGGCAGAATCGGGTTAGGAGCTACATTCCTGCCTCAACAGTAGAGGAGAGAGGATGGAGTGGAGCAGAGTGGAAACAAGAGGGCAGAATCAGGGGTATATGTAGCCAAGCCTGTGAGCCACTATCCTACCTGAACAGTAGGAGCGAGAGGGTGGTGTGGTGTGCGTGATTGCTAAAACTAGGCAACACATGTTCTGTCCTCCTAAATAACTCAAGAAAACAGTCCAAACACTTTGCTTGGCCTGTTTACCTTGAATACTCTGTGGTAAATACAAAATAGTAAAGGTACACACCCTGTTTCACAGTGGTGTGCGGATGGAACAAGAGGGCAGAATCAGTGATATCTGTAGCCAGGTCCCAGGTCTATGAGCCACATTCCTGCCTCAACAGTAGAGGGGAGAGGAGTGAGTGGAGCAGAGTGGAAACAAGAGGGCAGAACCAGGACTATCTGTAGCCAAGCCTGTGAGCCGCATTCCTACCTCAACAGTAGAGGAGAGAGGAGGGAGTGGAGCAGAGTGGAAACAAGAGGGCAGAATCAGGGGTATCTGTAGCCAAGCCTGTGACCCACATTCTAGCCTCAACAGTAGGGGCGGGAGGATGGGGTGGTGCAGGGATGGTACAAGAGGGCAGAATTAAGGCTATCTGTAGCCAAGCCTGTGAGCCACATTCCTATCTCAACAGTAGAGGAGAGAGGATGGAGTGGAGCAGAGTGGAAAGAAGAGGGCAGAATCCGGGCTATCTGTAGCCAAGCCTGTGAGCTGCATTCCTGCTGCCAACAGTAGAGGGGAGATGAGGGAGTGGAGCGGGAACAAGATGGCAGAATCAGTGGTATCTGTAGCCAAGCCTGTGAGCCACATTCCTACCTCGACCGGAGAGAGAGGAGGGAGTGGAGCAGAGTGGGAACAAGAGGGTAGAATCCGGGCTATCTGTAGCCAAGCCTGTGAGCCACTATCTTACCTGAACATTAGGAGCGAGAGGATGGGGAGGTGCATGGAGGCAACGTGGGAGAGGATCAGGTGTATTCACAGATATGCCAGAGGGTCACATTCCCATCTCGACAGAAGAGGAGAGAGAAGGAAGTGGACCTGAGTGGGTACAAGAGGGCATAATCCGGGGTGTATATAGTCAAAACTGTGAGCCACCACAGGGGGAGGGGAGGGGGAGGACCAGGACTCTTCACTAATAAGCCTGGGGCTTCCATTCCTGCCTTGGCAGAAGGGAGAGTGTATAGAGCAGTCAGAACGGGAGCAATGGGATTCTCTGATAAGCCAGTGGGACACATTCCTGCTTTGATGGATGTAGAGAATGGAGCGTATGGACCAGAGATGAAACGAGAGGCGGACCATGGATAGTCATAGCTAAGACAGTGGTCTACATTCCTCAACAGAGAATGGGAGAGATTGAAGGAGGGTTTGGTGTAGAGGTAGAGAGAGGAGTGCGGGAAATTGAGGCCTTCACTGCTAAGATGCAGTGGCATTGAGGAGTCTAAGGAAGTGGGAATAAGCACAAAAGTGGAGACTATGGGTGGCCAGCAACATGTGGCTAGAAAAAGCAATAAATAAAGAAAGGCAACCAAATTTACAACAGGCAATAGTCAAACTTCTTATATGTTATCTCGGCCCAGGTCTATGCAAGAGCATGCCACATTGTAAGTATGGACCTCTCCATAATCAGAGAAGCTGAGAGAACCCTTGAAAGTTTGTTTTTTAGAGGCTTGCATCACAGATGTGGATTGGGTCCATCACATCAAACTTAGCTTGAGCTTCTCAAACTGTGTTCCACATATTTCTCATGTCTCCTTCACTCTTTTAGGCCGTCGTGTGAGCATACCCGGCAGAAGTGAGATGGTTCACAAATCACAATATGAGGCTTCTAAAGTGTATGAAAACTGTCGTCCAAGACCTTTTAACACTGAATGCCCGTTCCATTGCAGTTCATCGCTCCTCTGAAGTGAAAGGAACCAGAGGGAGATGGCCGGGGAAGCCCGGCGAATACTTTTCTCCCACTTCAAAGAACTGGAGGAGAAGGACTTACAGAAATGCAAATCTCTCCTGGAGAACTACCCGCCGGCAGAGGGTAGTGCAGCGGGATCCAGAAGATGGGGGAAAAAGGCATCGTATATAGAACTCGCTGATCGAATGATCCGCGACTATCAAGGCGTGCAGGCCTTGGAGGTGGCTGTGGAACTGCTGCGCGACATTGACCAGAAGGATCTCTCGGACTGCCTGGTGGAATCCAGCAAGACATGTGAGTCATCCTACCTGGGATATGGCTTTATAATGTAAATCACTGCTATGTTGTTATCTTAGCTGCATTTGCAGAGCACAGATTCACCGGGGGGCTCCATAGTGCCCACAGGAAAGTCAAGTGTTCACTAGACTCTGTGTCTTACTGCAGCAGCTCAATGAGTGTGGTCTGGGGTCTTTAAAACACAACTAAATGGCACATTATCCTAATTTACTTTCCCGTGGGCAGAGCCATGGTGCCAAGATGGAGAAGGCACCACCTCCAAGTCGAGCGGTCCTTGACTTCGGAATAGGCAAAAGGAGGGATAGTGCAGTTCCATTCTTGTGGAAGTGTGAGTTCTTGTGTGAAAGTGGAGTTGTCCCAAAATGACACAAATTTAGGAGAAAATAAATTCTACAAAATGAAGCACACAAGCTGCCGAAAGAACACAGCTTTATTTCCGGAACAGCCGGGAGAGAGCACATCGCGTAAAACTGGACACCGTCTCGCATGCCGATTTGGGGCCCAACAATTTAAAGCTGCAAACCACACATTTTGTGTATTTTGATAAGTATTAGATAGATTAAAAACGTATAAACATCATTGGCTACACATCACAAATCCGCTTTAGAACATCACTAATTGGAAGGTCCACCCTTGCCTCCCCAAGAAATCGCCACCCACACGGCATGACTTAATTTAAGTTTGGACCCGGTTCCTATTGGTTGACCTTGTGAGGTCTGTTGAGGCATTCCTCACAAAGAAGCTCTGTACTTCTTTACACAGATATGCTGCGAAGCGCTGTACATTATAAGTGGGTTTCTTTGTGTTCCACTCCCTGCACCTGCACGCCCTGCAACTCCCATGACCTTCCCGCTATCTCTTTAATGAGCCCCGAGCTGAGGTACCGTTGTTTGAAATTCAGTTTCAGCTATTTTCTTTAGATTATCAAGTACCTCACAGAACAGGGCTTTTTGTGGCACTGTGTTCATGCTCTGACTTTGTGTATTGGCTTTGATGCCATATCGTGTCCTTTGTCTATTCATTTGCATTTCGCCTTGGACGGCACCTGCTTGTCTGGAACTGAGTTTCAAGTTGTAGGGGCTGCTTCCTTTACCACAATTAATCAACGTCTGCTTTTCCTACCAAAACATCCTGACCTTGAGTCGCTTACACTCACCCAATTAAGAAATCTGTTTAAAGGGGCCCCATTTCTGGAGAGCAATTTAGCAGGATAGTGTGGTAAAGTTTGCAGCGTGCAACTCTGATGTTACACTAACATGTCCGTTCTCTTGGGTATCATGTAATAATATCCCATTATTAATTTCGTTTTACAAAATATCGCTGCGAAAAATGCACCTCACACACTTTTTTTCATCATCTTAACACGTTTATTTAATTCTTTTACACACGTGTGCTTTTATTCATTTATCTATCGCAATCTTTTTTCCATGAGTCTGAAAACTTTTTGTTCATTTCCGGAGAGAAAATTCAATGAAATCTATGGCATTACGTTCACTTTACTTCTGAACTACTTTGTAGAATTTTTTTATTTTTTTTTATTTGGTTTAGTTGTTGATACAACTTTACACATTTTTTTTCTTACAAAAAAACAAATATAATGAACATTCACTTTCAACATAAAAAACACAATATATAAATATACACATAAAACTTTGATTCTATTAGTGCATTTTCTCCCACTTTTACAATTTTCAATTTTCAATTTTTTTTCCAGCGTTCCAGTACACTAAGGTACATCCTTTAGGAAATTCTTTTCGCACAAGGAAATGCTATGTCAAGCAATTGTATAGCAGCAATGCTGATCGATATTCTTCTTGCCCTGAAAGTGTCACACCATATTTCATCATAGGATCGACTAACATGTTGCCATGTCATTTCTTTTATCAGTTTGAATCGATGTGGAGCAAAAGCATTACATTGGATAATGATATGAGCAAGTGTTTCTGTTTGAGATTTATCGTTACAAAACCGACAATAGCTCTGCTTCGTTGTGACCATACCACGTCTTAACAAGATTTCATTGACTGGCCATAGATTAAAACGCAAATGCAAAATTTTCCATCTTAAATTTACAGACGGACATTTAATGAGATAGCCAGCCATATTACCAAGTTCCTTGTGACCAAAAAGAAGTCTATTCAAATCTTTTAATCTTAGGCATTTTTCTTGAGTGGCTAGCCAATCGGTCTGGTACATTTTAGTCTTGGCTCGATTCGGATTTGTAATCAGAAGATCAATTGATATGTGTGCGTCAGCAAGGGCATTCATAACATGTGTCCTCCATTTTTGTGGAAATGAGTGAGTAGAGAACAAAAGGTAGTTTGCTAGGATGGCAAGGCTATCTCGCTTACTTATCCCCATAAGACATTTTCTTAGAAGACTGCACATTTTCCATGTAACTTGAGCGTGAATGGATAGCAAGCCAAGTTCAAATCTCAGTAACATATTAGATGTGCACTTAGGAAGTCCAAGTATACGTTTCCAAAATTATGCTTCAATGCCATTCCAGAACTTGAAGGTTCTTGGAAGCAGAGATTCCAAACCATATATGAGAACAGGTGTTACCTTTTGTTGGTAAAATTTCATGATCGGAATGCAAGTAAATTTACCAAATCTTGCATGAATTATTCTGGCCTGTGAAATTAACCCTGCTAATTTGATTTGAATTGTTGTCTCAAGTGCATTTTCTGAGACAAAGTTCTTAAAATATACTCCTAGATATTTGTATTCATCTACGATCTGTAGTTTTTTGTTACATATCGACCATGTATGTTTAGTCCGTAGAGACGATTTTGGTTTCCCAAGAGTAATGATTTGCGTCTTATGTTCATTCACTGTGAGATTATTTTTTGCTACATAAAGATCAAGGACATTCAGTAATTGTTGGAGCCCACTAGGAGTTTGAGAAATAAGGACTAAGTCGTCAGCATAAAGAAGCCAGGCAACAGTTTGATTTCCCAACTTTGGGGGATCAGATTGAGCCACAGCAAGGTCATCCGCCAGGTCAATCAAAAATAAATTGAAGAGAGTAGAGGCGAGTATGCATCCTTGCTTGAGTCCCCTCCCAATTGGGATTGGTTTAGATAAAAGGCCCTCTAAATTTAGCTTCACCTGGACAGAAGTGTTAGAGTGTAGCAAGCTCACAATTTTTAACAATCTCCCTGGGCAACCATATTTCGCCAATTTCCTCAAAAGTCGCACTCGGTCAACAGAATCAAATGCCATGCGAAGTCCACAAATGCGACATATAAGGGTTGCTTTCGCATGGCATAAAATAGTTTAATTGCATTAAGGATGGTCAGATTAATAGCTGTCCCGAGTCCTGCTACAAAACCGGATTGAAACGGGTCTCTTCGCTTACAATGGAGAGACCAATTATTTAGATCACGTAGTACCAGCCTGCAGAAGATTGTTCCCAGAACATCTAATAAGGCTATAGGTCGATAGCTCAAGGGATTTTGCCTATTTCCCTTTTTATAAATAGGGACGATGATAGAGTGTGTCCAGGAGCTTGGAATTTTTTGAAGGTGAATAATCAGTTGAAAAAGTGAGTAAAAAATTGGAGCCCACATGTCGATGTGTTTCTTTAAGACCGCATTCGAGAGTCCATCAGGACCTGGGGCTCGAGACATGCTTGTTTTATTAATATAGTAAAAAATGTCATCTTGATCAAATTTGAGAGTAAAGGGAGACGATATCATGTCCGAGGTCTCACTCAAGGTTGGAGCAACATATATAGATGAAAAGTGGTTGCACCAATCATTTTCCGACACTCCATTTATATGAGATGACACTTGCGATGCATTAGTAACTGAATTAAGAAATTGCCAAATTTGTGCTGTATTTTTGTTTTTAATTTGGTCTATCATAGCTTCTCCTTCTTTTTGTTGTTTTGTTATTTTGTATTCTTTTATCCAGTTTCTATATGCAGTTCTAATAGCTCTTAATGTTTGAATCTTTAAAAGTGAAGATAATTTGAGAGCTTGTCTCTTTTGTGTTTTGAACAGAGCTTTCCTAGTGCGAATTGCAATATCATATGGTTGAGCTGACTTTAATTTGATGTTTTGTTTTGTGGCATATAATTGCATAAGATCAAAAGGGACCATTCTGTGTGATTTTACCGACATTTGAGAGATCTCTGCATAAGATCTTATATGGTCACGATAGCATATTAAAAACTCGTGAGACCATTTTAATCGGTTCAAAGAGTTATTGGTTTCATATTGGCCCATAAGAGATTGACTTTCTACATTTGGTACTGGGGACAACATGATCTTAAATGTTAATGGGCAGTGATCACTATATTGTGATGACTTAATGGCAAAATCGGTGGTGTGTGCAAAAAGATTTCTGGAGACAAAAATAAAATCAATGGTTGCTGACTGTTTTGGCTATACCATGTCGGTAATGGAGGAGAGTCCGCTGCACTTGTGCCATTCAACATAATTAGATTCCATGACTTCATGAATTTGTTCCATAATATTATACGCTCAAGACCTTTTGAGGTTTCTTTGTTGAGAAGATGCAAATTCAAGTCACCCGCAATAACTAAATGTACAATTTCTAAATGTACAATTTGTAGAATTATTGTAAAAAAGAACGATCCGTGAGCATTTAACTGCAAATAAACATATGTTTTTATGTTCTGGCTGCTGACTGAAACACAGGGTTTCATTGAGACACGTTAATGGCAATACAAACTGTTCATTTTCCGACATTAAAATACTGCGACACAGAGAAATGTCAATGAAATGAACGGCATTAAAGGAATGGTTCGGTCAAAATGTTTTATTGTCCCTACGGGTCGGCCATGTGTTTTTAAGCCTAAATCGCTCGATTTTAGAAAAATTTCCTATGGACCTTACCCGAGTTTTCGTCCATTAAACGCACGCGAAAACAGCCATCAGGGCGCTGCCATTTTGTGATAATCCTATCACTTGCCCCATCGCCCTGGTTGACCTGCTTTTGCAGCACTAAATCATATCCCCCGCCCCTGAGCCTGTCATCAGCAGACGCGTACCGCCCATTTCACAACGCCAAAGCACGTCTCGTGTCAACATTCGCTGTGCTTCAGCTAATGACGTGTTGCCATGGAAATGGCAGGACGCCTCTTTCCTCAATAAGTATAAACAGACCGTTTCACAACACACAGCAGCAGATTTTCGATTCCATTACTCTCTCTGTGTTACTTTGAGTATTCTGTGACTCGTTTCTGTGCTCTGGTCAGCTACCTTCGTTTCTTGTAGCCCGTGTGAACAGATACCAGTACCACCGCTATAAATTATTTTAGTTTGTTTAACACATAGGAACTACTGGAAAGGGAAACACGTGAAAAGGATGGGTCTTCGGACGGCAGTTGGGTGGACGATTTAACTGCTGAAGAGCCTGGACCTAGTCGCATGGACGGTGTTTCCACCTGGTGCACATGCAATCGGTGCGAGCTAATGCCAACCGAGGACGAGAACTGCTGCTGCTGTGAAAACTCGGGATGCGTGGCCTACATTACGGAAGGCGAGCCACGACCGCAATGCATCACCGAGCTGCCAGACTTCAGGGCAGCCTGCCTCATACGGTCCATGTTGAGGATAATGATGGTGCTCATGCACAAACTTCGCGCAACTGTTCGTCCTCGTAATCCGAGTAACGAGTAAGTATACTCTGCTTGTCATGCCACTCCTATTTCATGATCTTCTACTATATCCAAAATTACATATACATATCATTGTAACGCATGAAAGTCATTCAATAGTGTGCAGTGTCTAAATAGCATTTGTCCGAGCAGAATGCCATTAGTTACAAGAATTGTCATTGACAACAAACGTTTATTAAACTTATCTTGGTCATTTAAAAACAGTTTGTTTCATTCCTTTTCACAGGTGGTACAGGCTGGTGGCCTATCGTTCCTTTACATGGTGGCTTCACGGGAGGCTTGGACACCGCGTTCGAAGAGTAATACCCGCTTGTGCCGTTCGTGCCATAAGAGAAACTTTCCCAAGTGACAGCGGTCAGTACAGGGGATTTTCTCTCGCTGTGCTGCAACCTGACCTGTACAATGTGTAAAGTCTTGTATTTTTGTGTCATCAAAATAAGATACAAAATAAAACACCACATATATTTTAACAACGGTTGTTTCGATTTTTTTAATGAATCAAGTGTGTCTCCATTCAAGGATGGACGTCAGACATCTGTGCTCCGAATGGGTGAAGGTCAGGTCACTGTGAAGCAGGGTGGTCACTATCTAAGCTAACATAATATATTCTCAATAATGCATGCACTAAATAACAATTGTTCAAAGTCTTTCAGTCGGTTATGTCTCTATAAAAGTCACACATATATCTATACTATCAATTAACATTGGATTATACAGGCCTTAGGTTAAGGGTCTTGACCACTATAATACACTGTTTGAAGTGTGGGTCTGTGCTCACAAGAATCTCCGGTATGTGGCATTTGTTATTGATAGGCAACGATATACTGCAGTAGGGGTCTAATGTTAGTTGGGGATCTGCTAGGTGGGCGTCATGGCATGGTCAGTGGTCTGGCACATGAAGAGAATACCTTGCAGGGACACAGGGTCAGAATGGCAGTAAGTTTCCACTGGCGAGGGTGCGTGAGCAAGGACACGTTTGTGGAGATGAACGAGCCATGTGCTTAGTTCAGGCTGGTTCACATGCAGGACAGTGATCTCAGAGGAAGAGTGCTGTGTTACATTTATTAGCTGTTGCAAATACCTCTGGAGTTTTCCAGTCAGAGTGGGAACGAGGGTGGGGGCCATGTGGTCTGCGCAGTGAGGCCTGGTCACCAAGATGGAGTGGAAAGGGGGTACAAAAATGGATGCCCCGTGTCCTGCTCAGTGGTCCCATCTACGCGAATGTCAACCAAAGTTAACATCACATAAGGGCAAGGGGCGAACCCACTACTGGAGGCACTTGGTCCGAGTTTCTACTGAGAAGTAAAGGATGAGAGGGGCCTGATGGCCCCTCGCTCCCACACACTTGCCTGCACGCCCACCGGCCCATCCATCCCACCCCCCTCTATCAAAGATGGTTCGCACCCGGGGATTAGCGCTGGCATGGGGGCCTGTCACGGGCGCAAACGGCCAAGGTACCAAACAGCATGTACACTTCAAAAGGTATCCCACGCCCAGGGGCCATCGCTCACATGGCCTCCTCAGACCCTGTGCCTCTAGGCAGGCCTCCCCTGAGGCAGGCCGCCCCCCTGCTTTCCACATAAGTGTGTCTCCATTCAGCAGTCTTCCTGTGCCTTATCTGCACGCCCCAGGCCCATCCATCCCACCCCCCTCTATCAAAGGCGGTTCACACCCGGGGATGAGCGCTGGCATGGGGGACTGTCACAGGCGCAAACGGCCAAGGTGCCAAACAGCATGTACACTTCAAAAGGTATCCCACGCCCAGGGGCCATCGCTCACATGGCCTCCTCAGACCCCGTGTCTCCAGGCAGGCCTCCCCTGAGGCAGGCCGCCCCCCTGCAAACCACATAATGCCACAACATACACACATCATTCATTCACAAACACACCCCTGTTTCTAATACTTTATAAACCACTTGATATGTCTCATGAGAACATCTTTGTGCTTTGCAAGTCAACTCCTGAACCTTTTACCTGAGAAGCACTGAGATCTATGCTAATCTGCTCGTCGTCGTGCTATCTGTGACCGCTTCAAGCAAACTTGTCAGTGTGCTACCTGTGGCCATCTACCTGTTCTCCTGCAACATACTGCTCGGCCTGCTGAATCCAACTGTTTGTTGGTCAAGGTAAGGCCATGTATCCTAATCATATTTCGGTCATTTTTACATTTCTATCTATTTGCGATTACAGTACCCAATAGTGCTATGGTCATTGGTCTCATTGCTATTGACTTGAGTTTCAATTGTTATGCTATCAATAGATCTATTTATTTTCCTCTGTGTCTATTGTCATCGAATTGCATCCTTCAGGGGTCCAGTCTATAATGTAAGCATGTTTCCTTCTCATGCAAGACAGAACATCCAAGGGACGAGTCACATGTTCATAGTTTAGTCACATCATTTAAAAAAATGTCTGTAACTTATGCAAATACTAAGCCGCACATGATGAACTGGTATAGTTCCGGCGACCAAAACAAACCTTGCATTGAACATGGTATGGTTCATTTACTTTTTTATGACATTTTTATTCATAAGGTTTTATAATAATCTTGATATTTACTTTTCAGAATTTTCAACAATGCCTGCCTGTTCGATTAGCGGTTGCCCTTCGAAGACCCATGCTAAATCTAAAGGCACTACAATGCATGTATTCCCTAAAACCGTTGATTGAATAAGAGAATGGGTCAGACATTGCGGATATCCACCGGAAGAGCTTGAAAGTAGAGTCCAGCAAGTCTTTGAGGACAAGAGGGGTGATCGATACCGCATCTGCAGCCGGCCCTTTTCCTCGAACATGTACGACACATCTTGGGTAACAAAGAAGAATAAACGGCGAACGACAAGAAAATTGCTCGTAAATGCTATTCCACTGGTGAGTCAAGTGTCCGGATTTAGCTTTAGGCGGTAGTGTGTAGGTAGCCAAATGGATTATTTGATATTTTAGGTGTTGTGTCCCTTGTAATATTTTCGATATTAATATGAGTGTATAGCTTTTTGAATAATGACATTCATCAATACATTATTTTTTCGATTGTATAACCCCCAAAGGAAATCTATTTATGGGCACAGGGAACTGTGCTATATTGCACATTTTCAATAGCATTATTCCCAAGTATTCTGTCGGTTTACATGGCAATTTTTTAATATTTGCATTTCATTATCAAACAATAATTTACCTTTACAACTGCTTGACTATCCACTGAATCTGAAGCAAGAACATTCTACATCCGTGACGTGCCCGCAGTTATCAACCACTTCTAGCGCGTATCAGGTAATCTTACTTGGCTATTCCGCTACAGACTTGTTTTATGCATGTCAAGTGATAGTTTTTATGTATCGTGTGATTATTTTACCAATTGTTTGGTTAGTGCTTTCCAATTGATATACACCTTAGTTGTCGTCCCCTGGTGTTTGTTTTCAGTTATAATTAGTGTTATCCATACTAATGCAAGTACTGTCTTTCAGGGAGATGCTGAAGCGTCCACCACATTGACAACAGCCCTAGATGTTCTTCAGCAGCACGAGGTATGGATACTGACAGCTCCATCGACCGTGATCATCAGGACTGGAACACTTGTCGTTTGATTGTTCTACACCATGTTTCATTCGTGGTTAGCCATTGATATGTACCTGTCCAGTTGACCCCAAGTGTGTGTTGTGTTTTCAATATTGTAATCCTTACTAATGTAAATACTATTTTTCAGGCAGTTGTTGAAACGTCAACCCACGCACTTGATGCGGAGCCTGACATTCAAGTAATTCCAGGGGAAGTGGAAGCGGGACCATGCGGATATGAATCGGCGCAACAGCTTTCGGAAGTGCGCACCACATTTACAACATCTAGAGATATTCTTCAGCAGCACGAGGTATGGATACTGACAGCTCCATCGAGCGGCATCATATAACGTGATTCCATTTGCTATACTTTCTTCCCTATTAACGCAAGTACTGTGCTTCAGGGAGACGATGGAGCTTCCACTACAATCACAAGATCCCATTTAGATGATGCAGATGTAAAGAAATCGGAGAAATAAGTCGATTAAATCTGATCATATTTAAATCTTCCTTGATTCTTTTAGACAATGCATCATTTGTGGTTATCTCTTTATATGTACCTGTGCCGTCGACCCCAAGCGTGTGTTATGTTTACAATATTGAAAACCAAGTACTATGTTTCAGGGAGTTGCTGATGCCTCCTCTTCAATACAATCATTCATGGCAGTCCATGCAGAGCCAGAGGTATGGATACTGACAGTTCCATGGAACTAGGTCATCAGAGCTCGAATACTTGTCGTTTGATTGTTCTACACAATGTTTAATTCGTGTTGAGCTATTGAGATGTACCTGTGTGTTTGTCCTCACGTGTGTTTTATGTTATCAATATTGTGATATATAGTAATGAAAGTACTATGTTTCAGGGAGTCGATGGAGCCTCATTCCGTGCTGTCTATGCGGATACAGAAAATATAGTCGTTGCAGCGCAAGAGGAAGGGAAGAGATGCGGAAACGAATCGGAGCTACAGCGTGCAGATGTTGAAGGTCGAGTCAAGAAAGTTGCAAAGAAAAGAAACAAAAATAAGGTTAGTTACAAACAGTTCATAACTTTAGAATTTCTTTGTGCTGGGGACTATTTTATGTTTTTTCCAGTCAATTGTACTATACTTTATCTTGTGTTAAAACTCTACATCCCTTTTCCAATCTGTCCTGTAGTTACCCGTGGGTCTACGAACTATACATACACAGACAGTGAAGCGAATGAGAGATGTTGCTTGCCAGACCATTTACACTATGGAGGAACTATTAATTCAGACGCCGCATGTTGAGACTAGAGATGCTCATGTCCAATGGCCAGAACATGAAATGAATGTGTCCGGAGAATCCAGTAAAGTTGTAATGGACCATTGCTACAGTGCGACTGCACCACCACAAGAAGATGATACTGAATGTATTGAGGATAGCTCGGAAGTAGTCGCAGATCAATTCACACAATCTACACCCGCCAAAAAAATGTTGTGTTCTCCCAACAATGTTGAAGTAACAGATGTTGAAATGACAGAGAATGAACCAGCAGCAGCATTCACCGACGCATCAGAACCTGATATCGGCGATATTTCTTTCAATGCTGCTGATATGTCCTCAACGACGCAGTCCGAAACAAGTGTGATGTCGGATGACAGTCTAATGAAAGAGGGCAAATACATAGTATTCGACAGTTGTTTGATGGATATTATAAGTATGCTGAAATGCAGGCATTCCGTCAGAGGGAAAGTATGTGGGAAGCCATTGATTCATGTGACTCGTCAAAAACAAGGCAGTAACGTCACAATACATGCCGCCTGTAGATTACATCATACGTTCTCATTGTCTGCACAACCGATGCTGGGGAAACTGCCAGCAAGCAATCTACTGTGTGCAGCTGCCTCACTTTTTAGTGGGTCCAGTTTTAGAAAGTTAGAGTCTTTCTTTCAGTTTGTGGGACTCCATTTCATTTCTAAAACGCAGTACTACAAATACCAACGTGATTATCTGTTTCCGGCCATTAGTGATGCTTGGAAAATTGAACAATTGTCTTTAGCAAGTACATTCGAAGGGAAACATTTCAGGCTAGCCGGCGATGGACAGTGCGACAGCCCTGGATTTTCTGCCAAGTACTGCACCTACCACTTTCAGGACATGGATAGTAAGAAAATTGTGAGTTTGGTTTTTGTGCAGGTAACACAATGTACATCCTCAGTGGCCAGGGAGATACTAGGATTTATAAAATCAGTGGAATTTCTCCAATCGAGGGGAATGCACATCAACCTCATAGCCACGGACAGACACGTTTCAATTGCCAAGACAATGAGAGAGCAGTTCCCACATATTAAACATCAATTTGACGTATGGCATCTTGCTAAATCAATCAATAAGAAAATCTCGGCTGCAGGGAAAAAAAAGGTTTGGAAAGTATTTCAGAGTGGTCCCAGTCTATCAGCAACCATCTTTGGTGGAGCTCCAAAACTTGTGAAGGGTCAGTGGAAATACTACTTGAAAAATGGCGGTCACTGATGCACCACTGTACCAACGTTCACCGCTGGTCAGAAAACCTACATTTCCACCAATGTGAACATGGCCCTTTGTCCCCAGTGGAGGCACGGAAGAAGAAGTGGTTGAATCCATCTTCCCCGACACACAAAGCCATTGAGAAGATTGTTTTCGCCAAAACTCTATCAAGAGATTTGAGAGGACTGACAGAATTCTGTCACACAGGAGATTTGGAGGTGTTCCACAATATGTGCCTAAAGTACAGGCCAAAGCGCTTGCATTTCAGCATACAGGGCATGAAACATAGGACTCTACTTGCGGTCTTGGCCCATAATGAGAATCTCTGCCGTGAACAATCTAGGACTACGGGTAATGTAAGGATGCCTCGCTGCACTAGGGTATTTTCTAAAAGAAGTAAGCAATGGGTGATCAAACCAGTCTATGAGGAAATGGAGTTCGACTTTGTAAAAAGCCTTATTGTTGCTGTACTCGAGAAGCACAGATATGGAATTTTGAACGTTTCTGTGCAGAGCACTGATGCATTGCCACCAAACATTGCCACTGTGCCATGTCCACCCAAAGCAGAGCTGGTTGTGAAGTACAAATCCCGGTTTAAATAATTGTAATATGATTGTCTTTTTGTAAATAAATGTTATTGTACAGTGTACATACAAAGTATGCTAACCCTAACCCCTCCCTTCACCATCCTGGGTGGCGAACAACCTGGTGTCATCTTTGACTTCTCTCTCTATTCACCTCATATCGCTGACCTTGTCAATGTGTGTATGTATGTATTTTTGTTGCTGTAACTATGTTTCGCAATCTCCTATAAATGCTGTGCACTGTTAACCGAGGGGAGGCTTGCGTATTGCAAATAATAAAACAAACAAACAATAAATCTCACTTTCAACTCAACTCCTCGGGTACGTTATACTTTCCCTGACCTTCCCCCAAAAAGTCAATGTCTCCATAGTTATGGTTCTCTAGGGCTGCAAAGCTCGCGGACATCAAGGACAAAACTGGGGGCCTCAGAACGCGCCAAGCGAGCCGTTGCAGATGGGCGAGAAGCCAGTTCACATTTGCACATTGAGGCCTAGTACATAGATGGATTCGAAAATTCAAGGTCTCAAAGTTGGCTTTACACAGGATGTTTCAAAGTAAGAATGTATGCTCATTTAGAGTGAAGGTCAGCGGCTTTGATTTTCAGCTGGCGGCCTGAAGAGGCCCACAACTTGCACTGGCAGTATAAGGTTTTATTGTTTTTTGACCTTGAGAGACAGGGACCATGCCGAAAGGACTTCATTTGAAGTAGGGGGGCAATAACGTAAGAGACGATAAGGCTGAAAATTCTGAAACTAGACCGAGTTTCATGTTAGTTCAGTATATGAAAAATCGTTGTCAAGAGCACAGTGGGATTTACGGACTGCATTACGCAGAGACACAATGGAAATTGCAAATATAATGTAAGTAACTCTTTAGACGCTTTTATACCGGAATGAAGAATGAATGAATGAATGAATGAATGAATGAATGAATGAATGAATGAAGAGCAAGTAAAACGTTTGTGGGATCGTCTTTGTAACGTGCACATGGGCACGCAGGTCCACATTCCACACGCATGTAGACAAACAGTCCTTTCTCATTGTGTGTTAACCTCGATTTATTTCGTTAGTTTTCGCATTGATTTTAGAGCCGAAAATACTCCATTGCATTATCCTTGAAAGCAAATAGTTTCAGATCGGCCGTAATAAATGAAATGAATCATATTAATAAAGATCGGCTGGCGAGACTAATTATAATTTTTATGTTTTCAAGACAGGTATATCCTAGCCTACTGCTACTGCCACCAGTTTCAGACCCCGGCAGATGGTCTTTTCAACCGCCAGCTGCAGCTTATCGTAAACAACTGCACCACTTTGACGATCTTATGGGACGATCGCCAAGGGCCCATATGCCCTTACGCGGTACTAGCGGCTAGAAGCAACATATCAACCTTTACGCTGGCCTAGTGCCTAGTTGATGGAACAGTCTTGCGGTTCAACGTGCGACCAAAGTGCTTCTTTTAACGAAAACCAACACCCTGTGTACCATAAAGGAACAGCGCGTGACTCACGATAAAACAGAACAGGATTTTCAGGATAGATAGAAAAGAAAAAAATGTGCATTCCGATTTAATATGCCAATTGCTGAATATTCTATAAACATTTAATGTTAAATAAATGTACCTTACCAAATGTACCGTGTTGCTGTTTGATTTGAAAGTACAGTTTCATATTCCGAATTGTGGCGCGCTGTGTTGTGAGTTGATCTGTGTTGGTTTCCGGGTTCTGTGTGAAGTCGCGTAGAAGACGACTGGGCGCGTTTGCCTACGCAGCACAGCAACGTCACGGAGGGAGGCAGGGAATATGAATGTTTTGATAATGTAAGGCTCAGGGGCGGGGGATATGATTTAGTGCCGCAAAAGCAGGTCAGCCAGGGAGATGCGGCAAGTGATAGGATTATCACAAAATGGCAGCGCCCTGATGCCTGTTTCGCGTGCGTTTAATGGACGAAAACTCGGGTAAGGTCCATAGGAAATTTTTCTAAAATAGAGCGACTTAGGCTTAAAAACACATGGCCGACCCGTAGGGACAATAAAAAATTTTGACCGAACCATTCCTTTAATATTAGCACCCGGGGTGGGCACTGCAGCCAATCAGCTTGCTTGGATCCCGGGCTCAATCCCACAATTCAAGACAACGTTCTGAACAAGTTCAGAGTTGCAAGCGTCCTCCCCGCCATTTCCCCTCCACATCTCCCTCACTCCGTTTTCTGCTCCGTCACCACAGACCCCTGCCACCCCACTTACTTAATTCCTCTGGTGCGAGCACCGCCGCCGCTTCCGCATCGCGGACTGGCATGGAAATGGAAGAGGGGCTCCTCCCATTTACATGGTGGCCATCTTAGATGAGTATTTGTTTGAATGAATGAAACCCATGAGCAGGCACCCAGTTCATTCAAAGAAATAGTTTGCTATCAGCATCCTGTAATTTTGGATTAAAGACCTGATATGCTAACAGCAATAACATGCTCACCGGTGGCGCGAATTGGCTGATACTGGTGCCAGGGCCTTTACCATCCGATCTGGCCCACCGGCTCAGGTATTATTGCTATGAAATTTCCTTGGGAAGGTTAAAACACGTCTTCTAGGTTGCCAGTATTTTGGGGACCTTGGCATGCAGTGTCATGTGCAATGAGTTGGGAAAAGTCTCTGCAGGCTGAGTACGACACATCATCTCCATGGAGTGCCCTCATGGATCTGAAGGCCGTTAACTTAAAGGTTCTTCATGCAGCCTTAGAATCTCGGGATCCCTGCTCTCAGCTGTCGGCCCAGGAGACATGGGGTGTCCCTCTTCCTTAGTTGGCTACTTGCACGGCTGTTGTGGTGAGATCATATGCGAAACCCTTCAGTCGTGGGCTATTTGGGGTAGAGGGTTGTCAAACCCACAACCATTCCAGAAAGGCTAGTCTAGGGGCATTTTATTTTCCTTGAGGATATGGTGTTCGATTACTCCTCGTCTTTGTGCATTCTACAGGTTTATGACAGGCGCAGGCTAGTGTAGAGCATGGCCAAAGGGCCTGGCCTAGGAAAGCAGTATAGGCCACTTTGCTGGTAATTTTGCCAGTATGGGGAAAAATCAGAGAAAGCTGTCAGGGAAGTAATTAACAGGGAGCCAGTGTGCCCTGAACAGTTAGAATGGGCAGTGGCGTCCAGACCGCCTGACCATAGATATGGAATAGGGTGAAATACCTGGATCTGTTGGCTCTTCTCCAGTGCTCTACACCTACGTAGAGGGTGGGAGCACATTCACTCTCTCTACATCTTGGAACGCCATTGGGTGACTTGAGGAGGCTCCACCCTTCTCTCGTTCTTTCCCTGATATTTACCCACAAGACATGTCGGATGGGTTGATAGAGGCCGGATACCCTGTATTACCTTCTAAGGTTCTGGCTCTGACTCCCTTGCTCAAGGTTCCGGGGAGACATGAGCCAGGTTGCACACCTCTATCATGAGGCGTTGGCTTTATTCTGCTCGGCCCTTGAAACACGTAATAGTGGGATATGGGCCACATAGTCCCATATTGGCGCAAGAGGACATATGCCTCAATCGAGGCAGGGTGAAGTCTCTCCTATTGGCAACATACCAGTGGCTCCGTTTGTCTTCGACAGTCTCTAGAGTTCTGAGTTAGCTGGGGCCTCAGTGGAGTCTGTGGGAACATGAGGGTGAACTACAGATAGGGCAGTTCTTGAGGATTTCATTGTCAAGTCATCCCGGTTGACAAATTATCCTTTTATCCTTTCAATGACCCTCAGTTTGTCTTGGTGAATCTTTTGTCTTTGCAGTTCTTGTCTCTGAGGACCTGGGGTCTTTAAGACCATTAAGGCCTTTCTTGTGTGGTGTGTTGTTGTGATTTCCTGTCGTCTTCATTCTATTTTGAGGCATTTCAGTCCTCAGTACTGATATCTGCATTTGCCAATGCTAGGTCCCATGGTCCTTTGGAGTATTGTCAGGATTCGTTCCATGGGAGGGTGGTTACTGAGATACGGACTGGGTATCAGTAGTCCGGTTTACTGGAGGTAAGATGGGAATATCCAATGTGTATCTTTTCAGGCCTAATGAAGGCTTTGGTCTTCTTCAGTGGACTGGTCTGTTCTTCCAGCAGTAGGTCCTATTCGTCAGCAGGGCTTCTCTTTCCTCGGTAGCACGTGGTCTAATGCCTTATGCTAGGCATACAAGCCTTGTGTTGGATGAGCAGGGCATGCACGTCAGGATGCTTGCGGTGTAGCAGATTGGGGCATTCCATTTTGGCGTTCGCAGTGATAATAATATGGTAATTCATGACTAGAGAGAAGGATTCCTTTGGTCCAGGTGTTGGCATTGGGTGCAGTCGCTGAAAGGGTGAATTCTGAGGTGCATTGGAGAGATATGGTGAGTGTTTGTGCAGGAAGAATAAATGCATTGTGGTCTGTGTGGTGCTCTGTAAGGAGCTCATGGTGGCAACAGTAAAGGCAGACACAAGTGATCACAGTTCAAGGGTGTTTATTAAACTGCATATGCAGGTTGGAAAAACGCCTAATCTAAATCTAAATCTAAGATCGTGCGCTCTGAGGCCTATGGGCGTGTGGCACGTCGAAGAATTAAAATAAATAAATAAATGAATAAGATGGGAGCAAGCTACGACCATTAAATAATAATAAGGCAGTCCTAGTGGTGTCTTGTCAAATTGAAAGGGCCTATACTAAAAACAAAGAACTGTTCATAAATGATAAGTCAGGATGTCGTAGCCGGGGGTCTCTCTTCCCCACGTTTTTAGCATGGGACAATGTGGGACTCCTGAGCACAGCACACTTTTGGGGTGACCTCACCATGAGGCTACAGTTCCTTTCACTGGTATTGGGACCTTCGGTTATTAAGTCTCTTTTCTACAAAAGTCTCTGCCTCCAAGGACTCGATGAGTTAAAAATCATAAAACAAAAAGTTCCTTTCCGTGTGTACGTTGGGTGATGACTTTTCACCCCTGAAACCCCTCTTCCGGGCTCAGACCCCTCTCGAATATTAGCCTTCCTCTGTCGGGTTCACTACGGCCTTTATTCACAAGATTTCACCTGTTGCATTCTCAAGTCTCAATATCTTTTTAAACAATCCACTGTGGACATCCCTCTGTCGGGTTCACTCTTGTCATCACAATGTTCGTGGGGTTGTCATGCTTCACCCCGTTCTGCAGGCATCCCTCAGCTGGGTTCACGATTTCTAATTATACCCTTCCCTCTGCTTTATCACGATAAGGGATTTACTTCCCTTAGCTTCCTTTTGTTCAGGGGTCAAAGACTTTCGACTGTACACAGAGTTTTACTAGACCTTTGTATGACCAATTTGACCATCTCTGTGAGTCTCTCCTAGGGCCTTATGGTATCAGTAGTATCATCAAACATAAAAGAGGGGAGGGCCAGCCAGAGTCTTTTGAATGAGCACCCACGTGGTGCCGGACCATTCTGCAGCTGGTCTCTCCCCTGCGCTTTCAACAGTTCTTTGATTCCCCTTATTTTACCACTTTCAACTTTTGTTCAACACAGTTTCGTTTCTTTATCGGGTCTCCCTCCGACTCACCGGCTGTGATGAACCGCTTGGCTTTCTCTTGCCTCTGGAGCCAAGGATGGTACCACGTAACAGGCGCCTTCATTATCAGCGTAGGAGGCCTCTGTGTACCGTTGACATCTGTTACAGCACACTCTATTGTTTGCGCTATTATGTTTCCTTTTAAGGAGGCTTCACGGGTCTGGGTTGAAAAGGGCAGGGCTCTTCTCTCCTTGTCGTCCCTTCGATTCCCGCCGTCTTTCATCCCCTCTTGAACTGGCGTCCTGGAATAGCTGCCTCATCATGCGGTCTGCCTTGCTCGTACTGTGCTCTCGTGCGCCACCTTTTATCCCTGTGGGGAAGGGAAAGGGCTGTCAGGTGTCTGTGGTTATTATTAATTACCTGACTTTGCCTAACCTTTGTGTTGGAACATTTAAGGTAAATGGCTCTGGGGTTAGTATGTTGTTTTTCGTGGTGCAAGAAAGCGATTGTGTCAGAAAAGAGGGGAGTTAGAGCTTCTGAATGTCCTATGAGGTAGGATAGGGAAAAGGTGTCATAAGAAAGGGAGTACTGCGTCTCACCCATCGGTGTCCCACTTCCACTCCCTGAGGACCCCCATCCAGGTGATCTCCCGCACTGGTCCACCCCAGGAACTGGATCCAATAGTGATGGCTGTGTCCTGGCCACCTGGAGGACAGATCCCTGTGGACTAGTCAGGGAAACACCTTCAGGTTTCTCACAGTTAGCATAGGCACAACCATCATCATCTTTGGTATTCATCAGAAATACCTACTAGGGGGAGAAGAGGGATGTAGAGGTAATGACCTAATGACTTACTGTAATATTCATTACTCCTGGTCCTGCACAGAATACTAAAAACCCGCCTCTCCCTCCATGGAATAAGGATTGACAGGCCAATGATCGTCTTGGATAATCAGAACTCTGGCATTAGGGGACACTGGCGATTGTATACCTCCTGAGGGAGCAGAGGCAGAAAAAAGTATCTTGTCATGGAGGGTGGTACGTCAGAAGTAGGTCCTGAGAGGAGGAAGGGTAGGGCTAGGAGTAATGACAATTACCGATCAGTAATCAGGTAATTTCGACACACCCGTCAGTCATAAACATGCATTGTTTATCAGGTATTACCAGCACAGTTTAATTGAAGATGCGCTTTGCAATCAAACACGTGTTACAAAGATGCATAGTAGCCCTTATGTTGTGTTGTTTCCAGTGAGTCGGAAGCCAGGTTCCACTCCAGTATTTGTATTTCTGTACAAATACAGGGATGTCAATAAGTAACTTGAGTTAAAATAGCACCTTTAAAGGGGGCAGGGGCATTCCCTCGAAGGGTCCCTGAACTATAGCAAAAGGATGAGAACAAGTGGTGAGCCAGTTTATGAGGGTGTAAAAACAAAGCGGGACATATACCAGGGACAAAACACAACTTAACAAAAAGAAAACAAAAACAGCTGGCTTACAAAAGTAAAATCAACCCAAGGGGCGAGTGCTTCAAACTAAAGAGGAGTGCTGTACAAATACAGAGAACGTTCATTCCTACTCTCTTTTACTCTTCCTTTCTATTCTGTGGGTCTTTCATGCTTACTCTCTGTTACTCTTCCTTTCAGTCTTGGTGGGTCTTTCATGCTTACTCTCTGTTACTCTAACTTTCTATCTTGGTGTGTTTTTCATGTTTTCTCTCTATTACTCTTCCTTCCTATCTCGGTGGGTCTTTCAGACTTTCTCTCTGTTACTCTTCCTTCCTATCTCGGTGGGTCTTTCAGGCTTTCTCTCTGTTAGTCTTCCTTTCTAACTTGGTGGGTCTTTCATGCTTACTCTCTATTACTCTAACTTTCTATCTTGGTGTGTTTTTCATGCTTTCTCTCTGTTACTCTTCCTTCCGATCTTGGTAGGTCTTTCATGCTTTCTCTCTGTCACTCTTCCTTCCTATCTCGGTGGGTCTTTCAGGCTTTCTCTCTGTTACTCTTCCTTTCTATCTTGGTGGGTCTTTAATGCTCACTCTCTGTTACTCTAACTTTCTATCTTGGTGTGTTTTTCATGCTTTCTCTCTGTTACTCTTCCTTCCTATCTCGGTAGGTCTTTCATGCTTTCTCTCTGTTACTCTTCCTTCCTATCTCGGTGGGTCTTTCAGGCTTTCTCTCTGTTACTCTTCCTTTCTATCTTGGTGGGTCTTTCATGCTTACTCTCTTTTACTCTTCCTTTCTATTCTGTGGGTCTTTCATGCTTTCTCTCTGTTACTTTACTTTCTATCTTGGTGGGTCTTTAATGCTCACTCTCTGTTGCTCTAACTTTCTATCTTGGTGTGTTTTTCATGTTTTCTCTCTATTACTCTTCCTTCCTATCTCGGTGGGTCTTTCAGACTTTCTCTCTGTTACTCTTCCTTCCTATCTCGGTGGGTCTTTCAGGCTTTCTCTCTGTTAGTCTTCCTTTCTAACTTGGTGGGTCTTTCATGCTTACTCTCTGTTACTCTAACTTTCTATCTTGGTGTGTTTTTCATGCTTTCTCTCTGTTACTCTTCCTTCCTATCTCGGTAGGTCTTTCATGCTTTCTCTCTGTTACTCTTCCTTCCTATGTCGGTGGGTCTTTCAGGCTTTCTCTCTGTTACTCTTCCTTTCTATCTTGGTGGGTCTTTCATGCTTACTCTCTTTTACTCTAACTTTCTATTTTGGTGTATTGTTCATGCTTTCTCTCTGTTACTCTTACTTTCTATCTTGCTGGGTCTTTCATGCTAACTCTCTGTTACTCTTCCTTCCTATGTCGGTAGGTCTTTCAGGCTTTCTCTCTGTTACTCTTCCTTCCTATCTCGGTGGGTCTTTCAGGCTTTCTCTCTATTAATCTTCCTTTCTATCTTGGTATCTTGGTGGGTCTTTCATGCTTACTCTCTGTTACTCTTACTTTCTATCTTGGTGTGTTTTTCATGCTTTCGCTCTGTTACTCTTCCTTTCTATCTTGGTGGGTCTTTCATGCTTACTCTCTGTTACTCTTACTTTCTATCTTGGTGTGTTTTTCATGCTTACTCTCTGTTACTCTTACTTTCTATCTTGGTGTGTTTTTCATGCTTTCGCTCTGTTACTCTTCCTTTCAGTCTTGGTGGGTCTTTCATGCTTACTCTCTTTTACCCTTCCTTGTGATCGCGTTGGTCTTTCATGCTTTCTCTCTGTTACTCTTTCTTTCTGTTCAGTGGGTCTTTTATGCTTTCTCTCTTTTACTCCTCCTTTCTACCTCAGAGGGTCTTTCATTCCTACTCTCTTTTACTCGTCCTTTCTTTCTCAGTGAGTCTTTCATGCTTACTCCCAGTTACTCTTCCTTTCTATCTCAGTGAGTCTTTAATGCATTCTCTGTGTCACGCTTCCTTTCTATCTGAGAGGGTCTTTCATTCCCACTCTCTTTTACTCTTCTTTTTGATCGCGTTGGTCTTTCATGTTTACTCTCTGTTACTCTTCCTTTCTATTCCGTGGGTCTTTCATGCCTACTCTCTGTTTTTTTTTTTAAACAATTTTTTAAAATTGTATTCAAACAAAAAACAATACAAACCAAACACGCAGTGCATATATCGACAGCTCAGTTGCACATTGCTTAATTTCAATCACTGCTCCCCTTATCCCACCCCCCATTGCGAGCCTATGTATTCCTACACTCTGTTTCTGCCTCGCGTGGTAGGGTCTCCCTTTCCGTGGGTTCTGTCAGATCTTGTATCGTTCCAAACAATTCCGCTATCAATGATTTGCAGGCCATCAGGGTTCCCGCCTCCTCCTCTCCCCCTGCATTACTCGCCTCCTGCCATACCATGGTTTCTGCCTCCTCCCATGTCTGTAACTCTTTCCCCCACACCTCCACCCGTGGTCTTTGACATGTCTTCCATCACATGGCAATCCTTCTTTTTGCGAGCACATATGCTAGGTCTTTCAATTTCCTAACATGCTTAGGATTCTGCAATCTGGGAAACCCCCCCAGCAAGCAGGCCCAGACTGTATCTATAGTAATCGTGACCCCCTTTTCCGCTAGTTTCTGTGCTATTTCATCCCAGAAACGCTCAATAACCGGGCATGACCAAAACATGTGTACCATGTCAGCCTTTTCTTCGTCGCATTTGGGAAATGCTTGTGGTCCAGCATTTTCAAACCTAGATATCCTCTGGGGTGTCATATGTGCTCTGTGCGTAATATATAATTGTATCTGTTTTAATCTTGCATTCCTCGACACCTTCTTGTGGTACCCCAGGGCACGTTCCCACATCCCGTCCTCTATTGGGGCTCCTACTTCCGCTTCCCAGTCTAGTCTCAATTGTGTTAATTCCTTCCCGACCTTAGCCATCATCATCTCATACAGTCTAGAGATCTCGTGCCCCCCTTGCCTTATGTCATATATTGTATCTATGATAGCATCTGGTTCTTCTCCCAGTACCGTTTCGGGCCACGTTCTCCTAATCCTCTGCACCATTCTGTGATATATAATATATTGGCCGGTATGTAACCCCATTTCTTCCCTCAGCTCTTCAAAATCTACGATGGTCCCCTCTCGCCAGATGTCTCCCATCGTTACTAACCCCACCGATTCGAAGTGGTTCCTGATTATCATCCTTAGCTGCTTATCTCCCCCTGCCAGTGCATCCAGTGGCACCTGCGGGGAGCATGGAAATGGGTTCTCCATCATCCGGCATGCCCGCGCCACATCTTCAACTCAAGCATTATCATTTTAGGACGCTCTTCCATTTCTGTCTTGGGCAACCAGATCATCTCTCTTAAATGAAATGGAGCACAATCATGTCCAAACAGCCTGGATTCGGGGGTCACTTCATCTGAGAGCCATTTGGCGATATACTGCAGTTGGCTCGCTACATAATAGACCTCATAATTAGGCAGTTTTATCCCCCCCTTTTTCATAAAAGTTCTGCAGCTTCCATAGTGCCACTCTATTCTGCGTGCCATGCCACAGGAAATCCCCACACATGCTGTTCAGTTTAGTGAAAAACTTCTTGGGTATCAGGTATGGAAAATTCCCAAAATAGTGCAGGAGCCTAGGATGCCTACTCTCTGTTACTACGCCTTTCTATTTTGGTGGGTCTTTCATGCTTACTCTCTGTTTCTCTAACTTTCTATCTTGGTGTGTTTTTCATGTTTTGTCTCTGTTACTCTTCCTTCCTGTCTCGGTGGGTCTTTCAGACTTTCTCTCTGTTACTCTTCCTTCCTATCTCGGTGGGTCTTTCAGGCTTTCTCTCTGTTAGTCTTCCTTTCTAACTTGGTGGGTCTTTCTTGCTCACTCTCTGTCACTCTAACTTTCTATCTTGCTGTGTTTTTCATGCTTTCTCTCTGTTACTCTTCCTTCCTATCTCTGTAGGTTTTTCATGCTTTCTCTCTGTTACTCTTGCTTCCTATCTCGGTGGGTCTTTCAGGCTTTCTCTCTGTTACTCTTCCTTTCTATCTTGGTGGATCTTTCATGCTTACTCTCTTTTACTCTAACTTTCTATTTTGGTGTATTTTTCATGATTTCTCTCTGTTACTCTTACTTTCTATCTTGCTGGAACTTTCATGCTTACTCTCTGTTACTCTTCCTTCCTATCTCGGTAGGTCTTTTGGGCTTTCTCTCTATTAATCTTCCTTTCTATCTTGGTATCTTGGTGGGTCTTTCATGCTTACTCTCTGTTACTCTTACTTTCTATCTTGGTGTGTTTTTCATGCTTTCTCTCTGTTACTCTTCCTTCCTATCCCGGTGGGTCTTTCATGCTTACTATCTATTACTCTTTCTTTCTGTTCAGTGGGTCTTTCATGCTTTCTCTCTTTTACTCCTCCTTTCTACTTCGGAGGGTCTTTCATTCCTACTCTCTTTTACTCTTCCTTTCTTTCTCAGTGAGTCTTTCATGCTCACTCTCTGTTGCTCTTCCTTTCTATCTCATTGGTCTTTCATGCTTAATCCCTGTTACTCTTCCTTTCTATCTCAGTGAGTCTTTAATGCATTCTCTGTGTCACGCTTCCTTTCTATCTGAGAGGGTCTTTCATTCCTACTCTCTTTTACCCTTCCTTGTGATCGCGTTGGTATTTCATGCTTACTCTCTGTTACTCTGCCTTTCTATCTTGGTGGGTCTTTCATGCTTACTCTCTGTTACTCTAGCTTTCTATCTTGGTGTGTTTTTCATGTTTCTCTCTGTTACTCTTCCTTCCTATCTCGGTGGGTCTTTCAGACTTTCTCTCTGTTACTCTTCCTTCCTATCTCGGTGGGTCTTTCAGGCTTTCTCTCTGTTACTCTTCCTTTGTATCTTGGTGGGTCTTTCATGCTTACTCTCTGTTACTCTAACTTTCTATCTTGGTGTGTTTTTCATGCTTTCTCTCTGTTACTCTTCCTTCCTATCTCGGTGGGTCTTTCAGACTTTCTCTCTGTTACTCTTCCTTCCTATCTCGGTGGGTCTTTCAGACTTTCTCTCTGTTACTCTTCCTTCCTATCTCGGTGGGTCGTTCAGGCTTTCTCTCTGTTACTCTTCCTTTCTATCTTGGTGGGTCTTTAATGCTCACTCTCTGTTACTCTAACTTTCTATCTTGGTGTGTTTTTCATGCTTTCTCTCTGTTACTCTTCCTTCCTATCTCGGTGGGTCTTTGAGGCTTTCTCTCTGTTACTCTTCCTTTCTATCTTGGTGGGTCTCTTCATGCTTACTCTCTTTTATTCTAACTTTCTATTTTGGTGTGTTTTTCATGCTTTCTCTCTGTTACTCTTCCTTCCTATCTCAGTGGGTCTTTCAGGCTTTCTCTCTGTTACTCTTCCTTCCTATCTCGGTGGGTCTTTCAGGCTTTCTCTCAGTTACTCTTCCTTTCTATCTTGGTGGGTCTTTCATGCTTATTCTCTTTACTCTAACTTTCTATTTTGGTGTGTTTTTCATGCTTTCGCTCTGTTACTCTAACTTTCTATCTTGGTGTGTTTTTCATGCTTACTCTCTGTTACTCTTCCTTCCTATCTTGGTGGGTCTTTCAGACTTTCTCTCTGTTACTCTTCCTTCCTATCCTGGTGGGTCTTCCAGACTTTCTCACTGTTACTCTTCCTTCCTATCTCGGTGGGTCTTTCAGGCTTTCTCTCTGTTACTCTTCCTTTCTATCTTGGTGGGTCTTTAATGCTCACTCTCTGTTACTCTAACTTTCTGTCTTGGTGTGTTGTTCATGCTTTCTCTCTGTTACTCTTCCTTCCTATCTCGGTCGGTCGTTCAGGCTTTCTCTCTGTTACTCTTCCTTTCTATCTTGGTGGGTCTTTAATGCTCACTCTCTGTTACTCTAACTTTCTATCTTGGTGTGTTTTTCATGCTTTCTCTCTGTTACTCTTCCTTCCTATCTCGGTGGGTCTTTGAGGCTTCTCTCTGTTACTCTTCCTTTCTATCTTGGTGGGTCTCTTCATGCTTACTCTCTTTTATTCTAACTTTCTATTTTGGTGTGTTTTTCATGCTTTCTCTCTGTTACTCTTCCTTCCTATCTTGTGGGTCTTTCAGGCTTTCGCTCTGTTACTCTTCCTTTCTGTCTTGGTGGATCTTTCATGCTTACTCTCTATTAATCTTCCTTTCTATCTTGGTATCTTGGTGGGTCTTTCATGCTTACTCTCTGTTACTCTTACTTTCTATCTTGGTGTGTTTTTCATGCTTTCTCTCTGTTACTCTTCCTTCCTATCCCGGTGGGTCTTTCGTGCTTACTCTCTGTTACTCTTCATTTCTATCTCAGTAGGTCTTTCATACTTACTCTCTGTTATTCTTTCTTTTTTTTCTGTGGGTCTTTCATGCTTACTCTCGGTTACTCTTCCTTTGTATCGTGGTGGGTTTTTCATGCTTTCTCTCTGTTGCTCTTCCTTTCTATTCCATCGGTCTTTCATGCTTACTCTCTGTTACTCTTCCTTTCTATCTCATTGGGTCTTTCATGCTTACTCTCTGTTACTCTTCCTTTCTATCTCACTGGGTCTTTCATACCTACTCTCTGTTACTGTTCCTTTCTATCATGGTGGGCTTTTCATGCTTTCTCTCTGTTATTTTCCCTTTCTATTCCTTGGGTCTTTCATGCGTACTCTCTGTTACTCTTCCTTTCTATCTTGGTGGGTCTTTCAGGCTTACTCTCTGTTACTCTAACTTTCTATCTCGGTGGGTCTTTTAGGCTTTCTCTCTGTTACTTCCTTTCTATCTTGGTGGGTCTTTCATGCTTACTCTCTGTTAATCTTCCTTTCTATCTTGGTGGGTCTTTCATGCTTTCTCTCTGTTACTCTTCCTTTCAATCTCGGTGGGTCTTTCAGGCTTTCTCTCTGTTAGTCTTCCTTTCTATCTCGGTGGGTCTTTCATGCTTACTCTCTGTTACTCTTACTTCTATCTTGGTGTGTTTTCCATGCTTTCTCTCTGTTACTCTTCCTTCCTATCTCGGTGGGTCTTTCAGACTTTCTCTCTGTTACTCTTCCTATCTATCTTGGTGGGTCTTTCATGCTTACTATCTGTTACTCTTTCTTTCTGTTCAGTGGGTCTTTCATGCTTTCTCTCTTTTACTCCTCCTTTCTACCTCAGAGGGTCTTTCATTCCTACTCTCTTTTACTCTTCCTTTCTTTCTCAGTGAGTCTTTCATGCTCACTCTCTGTTGCTCTTCCTTTCTATCTCGTTGGTCTTTCATGCTTACTTCCTGTTACTCTTCCTTTCTATCTCGGTGAGTCTTTAATGCATTCTCTGTGTCACGCTTCCTTTCTATCTGAGAGGGTCTTTCATTCCCACTCTCTTTTACTCTTCTTTTTGATCGCGTTGGTCTTTCATGTTTACTCTCTGTTACTCTTCCTTTCAGTCTTGGTGGGTCTTTCATGCTTACTCTCTTTTACTCTTCCTTTCTATTCTGTGGGTCTTTCATGCTTTCTCTCTGTTACTTTCCTTTCTATTCCGTAGGTCTTTCATGCCTACTCTCTGTTACTCTGCCTTTCTATCTTGGTGGGTCTTTCAGACTTTCTCTCTGTTACTCTTCCTTTCTATCTTGGTGGGTCTTTCATGCTCACTCTCTGTTACTCTAACTTTCTATCTTGGTGTGTTTTTCAAGCTTTCTCTAGTTTACTTTTCCTTTCCATCTCGGTGGGTCTTTCATGCTTTCTCTCTGTTACTCTTGCTTCCTATCTCGGTGGGTCTTTCAGGCTTTCTCTCTGTTACTCTTCCTTCCTATCTCGGTGGGTCTTTCATGCTTACTCTTTATTAATCTTCCTTTCTATCTTGGTATGTTGGTGGGTCTTTCATGCTTACTCTCTGTTACTCTTACTTTCTATCTTGGTGTGTTTTTCATGCTTACTCTCTGTTACTCTTACTTTCCATCTTGGTGTGTTTTTCATGCTTTCTCTCTGTTACTCTTCCATCCTATCCCGGTGGGTCTTTCGTGCTTACTCTCTGTTATTCATCCTTTCTATCTCATTGATCTCTCCTGCTTACTCTCTGTCACTCTTCATTTCTATCTCAGTAGGTCTTTCAAACTTACTCTCTGTTACTCTTTGTTTCTTTTCTGTGGGTCTTTCATGCTTACTCTCGGTTACTCTTCCTTTGTATCGTGTTGGGTTTTTCATGCTTTCTCACTTTTACTCTTCCTTTCTATTCCATCAGTCTTTCCTGCTTACTCTTTGTTACTCTTCCTTTCTATCTTGGTGGGTTTTTCATGCTTACTCTCTGTTACTCTTCCTTTCTATCTCAGTGGGTTTTTCATACTTACTCTCTGTTACTCCTCCTTTCTATTCCGTGGGTCGTTCATGCATACTCTCTGTTACTCTTCCTTTCAATCTTGGTGGGTCTTTCAGGCTTACTCTCTGTTACTCTAACTTTCTATCTCGGTGGGTCTTTTAGGCTTTCTCTCTGTTACTCGTCCTTCCTATCTCGGTGGGTCTTTCAGGCTTTCTCTCTGTTACTCTTCCTTTCTATCTTGGTGGGTCTTTCATGCTTACTCTCTGTTAATCTTCCATTCTATCTTGGTGGGTCTTTCATGCGTTCTCACTGTTACTCTTCCTTCCTATCTCAGTGGGTCTTTCAGGCTTTCTCTCTGTTACTCTTCCTATTTATCTTGGTGGGTCTTTCATGCTTACTATCTGTTACTCTTTCTTTCTGTTCAGTGGGTCTTTCATGCTTTCTCTCTTTTACTCCTCCTTTCTACCTCAGAGGGTCTTTCATTCCTACTCTCTTTTACTCTTCCTTTATTTCTCAGTGAGTCTTTCATGCTCACTCTCTGTTGCTCTTCCTTTCTATCTCGTTGGTCTTTCATGCTTACTCCCTGGTACTCTTCCTTTCTATCTCGGTGAGTTTTTAATGCATTCTCTGTGTCACGCTTCCTTTCTATCTGAGAGGGCCTTTCATTCCTACTCTCTTTTACTCTTCCTTTTGATCCCGTTGGTCTTTCATGCTTACTCTCTGCTATTCTTCCTTTCTATCTCAGTGGGTCTTTCATGCTTACTCTCTTTTACTTTTCCTTTCTATTCTGTGGGCTTTCATGCTTACTCTCTGTTGCCCTTCCTTTCAGTCTTGGTGGGTCTTTCATGCTTTCTCTCTGTTACTTTCCCTTTCTATTCCAGGGGTCTTTCATGCCTATTCTATGTTACTCTTCCTTCCTATCTCGTGGGTCTTTCAGGCATTCTCTCTGTTAATCTTCCTTTCTATCTTGGTGGGTCTTTCATGCTTACTCTCTGTTACTCTTACTTCTATCTTGGTGTGTTTTTCATGCTTTCTCTCTATTACTCTTCCTTTCTATCTCGGTGAGTCTTTAATGCATTCTCTGTGTCACGCTTCCTTTCTATCTGAGATGGTCTTTCATTACTACTCTCTTTTACTCTTCCTTTTTATCCTGTTGGTCTTTAATGCTTACTCTCTGCTATTCTTCCTTTCTATCTCGGTGGGTCTTTCATGCTTACTCTCTGTTACTCTTCCTTTCAGTCTTGGTGGGTCATTCATGCTTTCTCTCTGTTACTTTCCCTTTCTATTCCGTGGGTCTTTCATGCCTACTCTCTGTTACTCTGCCTTTCTATCTTGGTGGGTCTTTCATGCTTACTCTCTGTTACTCTAACTTTCTATCTTGGTGTGTTTTTCATGCTTTCTCTCTGTTACTCTTCCTTCCTATCTTGGTGGGTCTTTCAGACTTTCTCTCTGTTACTCTTCCTTCCTATCTCGGTGGGTCTTTCAGGCTTTCTCTCTGTTACTCTTCCTTTCTATATTGGTGGGTATTTCATGCTCACTCTATGTTACTCTAACTTTCTATCTTGGTGTGTTTTTCATGCTTTCTCTCTGTTACTCTTCCTTCCTATCTCGGTGGGTCTTTCATGCTTTCTCTCTGTTACTCTTCCTTCCTATCTCGGTGCGTCTTTCAGGCTTTCTCTCTGTTACTCTTCCTTCCTATCTCGGTGGGTCTTTCAGGCTTTCTCTCTGTTACTCTTCCTTTATATCTTGGTGGGTCTTTCATGCTTACTCTCTTTTACTCTAACTTTCGATTTTGGTGTGTTTTTCATGCTTTCTCTCTGTTACTCTTACTTTCTATCTTGGTGGGTATTTCATGCTTAATCTCTGTTAGTCTTCATTCCTATCTCTGTGTGTCTTCAGGCTTTCTCTCTGTTACTCTTCCTTTCTATCTTGGTGGATTTTTCATTCTTACTCTCTATTAATCTTCCTTTCTATCTTGGTGGGTATTTCATGCTTAATCTCTGTTAGTCTTCCTTCCTATCTCTGTGTGTCTTCAGGCTTTCTCTCTGTTACTCTTCCTTTCTATCTTGGTGGGTCTTTCATGCTTGCTCTCTGTTACTCTTCCTTTCTATCTTGCTGGGTATTTCATGCTTTCTCTATGTTACTATTCCTTTCTATCTCGGTGGGTCTTTCATGCTTACTCTATTTTACTCTTCCTTTCTATCTTGCTGGGTCTTTCATGCTTACTCTCAGTTACTCTTTCTTTCTATCTCGCTGGGTCTTTCATGCTTACTCTCTCTTACTCTTCCTTTCTATCACGGTGGGTCTTTCATGGTTTCTCTCTGTTACTCTTCCTTTCTATCTGGTGGGTCTTTCACGCTATCTCTCTGTTACTCTTCCTTTCTATCTTAGTGCGTCTTTCATGCTTACTCTCTGTTACTCCTCCTTTCTATCTCGCTGGATCTTTCATGCTTACTCTCTGTTACTCTTCCTTTATATCCCGTTCGTCTTTCATGCTTACTCTCTGTTACTCTTCCTTTCTATCTTGCTGGGTCTTTCATGCTTTCTCTATGTTACTATTCCTTTCTATCTCAGTGGGTCTTTCATGCTTACTCTATGTTACTCTTCCTTTCTATCTCACTGGGTATTTCATGCTTACTCTCTGTTACTCTTCCTTTCTATCTCACTGGGTCTTTCATGCTTACTCTCTGTTACTCTTTCTTTCTATCCTGTTGGTCTTTCATGCTTACTCTCTGTTACTCTTCCTTTCTATCCTGTTGGTCTTTTATGCTTACTCTCTGTTACTCTTTCTTTCTTTTCTGTGGGTCTTTCATGCTTACTCTCAGTTACTCTTCCTTTGTATCGTGGTGGGTTTTTCATGCTTTCTCACTTTTACTCTTCCTTTCTATTCCATCAGTCTTTCCTGCTTACTCTTTGTTACTCTTCCTTTCTATCTTGGTGGGTTTTTCATGCTTACTCTCTGTTACTCTTCCTTTCTATCTCAGTGGGTTTTTCATACTTACTCTCTGTTACTCCTCCTTTCTAATCAGTGGGTCGTTCATGCGTACTCTCTGTTACTCTTCCTTTCAATCTTGGTGGGTCTTTCAGGCTTACTCTCTGTTACTCTAACTTTCTATCTCGGTGGGTCTTTTAGGCTTTCTCTCTGTTACTCTTCCTTTCTATCTCGGTGGGTCTTTCATGCTTACTCTCTGTTACTCTTACTTCTATCTTGGTGTGTTTTTCATGCTTTCTCTCTGTTACTCTTCCTTCCTATCTCGATGGGTCTTTCAGGCCTTCTCTCTGTTACTCTTCCTATCTATCTTGGTGGGTCTTTCATGCTTACTATCTGTTACTCTTTCTTTCTGTTCAGTGGGTCTTTCATGCTTTCTCTCTTTTACTCCTCCTTTCTACCTCAGAGGGTCTTTCATTCCTACTCTCTTTTACTCTTCCTTTCTTTCTCAGTGAGTCTTTCATGCTCACTCTCTGTTGCTCTTCCTTTCTATCTCGTTGGTCTTTCATGCTTACTTCCTGTTACTCTTCCATTCTATCTCGGTGAGTCTTTAATGCATTCTCTGTGTCACGCTTCCTTTCTATCTGAGAGGGCCTTTCATTCCTACTCTCTTTTACTCTTCCTTTTGATCCCGTTGGTCTTTCATGCTTACTCTCTGCTATTCTTCCTTTCTATCTCAGTGGGTCTTTCATGCTTACTCTCTTTTACTCTTCCTTTCTATTCTGTGGGTCTTTCATGCTTTCTCTCTGTTACTTTCCTTTCTATTCCGTAGGTCTTTCATGCCTACTCTCTGTTACTCTGCCTTTCTATCTTGGTGGGTCTTTCAGACTTTCTCTCTGTTACTCTTCCTTTCTATCTTGGTGGGTCTTTCATGCTCACTCTCTGTTACACTAACTTTCTATCTTGGTGTGTTTTTCAAGCTTTCTCTAGTTTACTCTTCCTTCCCATCTCGGTGGGTCTTTCATGCTTTCTCTCTGTTACTCTTGCTTCCTATCTCGGTAGGTCTTTCACACTTACTCTCTGTTATTCTTTCTTTTTTTTCTGTGGGTCTTTCATGCTTACTCTCAGTTACTCTTCCTTTGTATCGTGGTGGGTTTTTCATGCTTTCTCTCTGTTGCTCTTCCTTTCTATCTCATTGGGTCTTTCATGCTTACTCTTTATTGATCTTCCTTTCTATCTTGGTATGTTGGTGGGTCTTTCATGCTTACTCTCTGTTACTCTTACTTTCTATCTTGGTGTGTTTTTCATGCTTACTCTCTGTTACTCTTACTTTCCATCTTGGTGTGTTTTTCATGCTTTCTCTCTGTTACTCTTCCATCCTATCCCAGTGGGTCTTTCGTGCTTACTTTCTGTTATTCTTCCTTTCTATCTCATTGATCTCTCCTGCTTACTCTCTGTCACTCTTCATTTCTATCTCAGTAGGTCTTTCAAACTTACTCTCTGTTACTCTTTCTTTCTTTTCTGTGGGTCTTTCATGCTTACTCTCGGTTACTCTTCCTTTGTATCGTGTTGGGTTTTTCATGCTTTCTCACTTTTACTCTTCCTTTCTATTCCATCAGTCTTTCCTGCTTACTCTTTGTTCCTCTTCCTTTCTATCTTGGTGGGTTTTTCATGCTTACTCTCTGTTACTCTTCCTTTCTATCTCAGTGGGTTTTTCATACTTACTCTCTGTTACTCCTCCTTTCTATTACGTGGGTAGTTCATGCGTACTCTCTGTTACTCTTCCTTTCAATCTTGGTGGGTCTTTTAGGCTTACTCTCTGTTACTCTAACTTTCTATCTCGGTGGGTCTTTTAGGCTTTCTCTCTGTTACTCTTCCTTTCTATCTCGGTGGGTCTTTCATGCTTACTCTCTGTTACTCTTACTTCTATCTTGGTGTGTTTTTCATGCTTTCTCTCTGTTACTCTTCCTTCCTATCTCGGTGGGTCTTTCATTCTTTCTCTCTGTTACTCGTCCTTCCTATCTCGGTGGGTCTTTCAGGCTTTCTCTCTGTTACTCTTCCTTTCTATCTTGGTGGGTCTTTCATGCTTACTCTCTGTTAATCTTCCATTCTATCTTGGTGGGTCTTTCATGCGTTCTCACTGTTACTCTTCCTTCCTATCTCAGTGGGTCTTTCAGGATTTCTCTCTGTTACTCTTCCTATTTATCTTGGTGGGTCTTTCATGCTTACTATCTGTTACTCTTTCTTTCTGTTGAGTGGGTCTTTCATGCTTTCTCTCTTTTACTCCTCCTTTCTACCTCAGAGGGTCTTTCATTCCTACTCTCTTTTACTCTTGCTTTATTTCTCAGTGAGTCTTTCATGCTCACTCTCTGTTGCTCTTCATTTCTATCTCGTTGGTCTTTCATGCTTACTCCCTGGTACTGTTCCTTTCTATCTCGGTGAGTCTTTAATGCATTCTCTGTGTCACGCTTCCTTTCTATCTGAGAGGGCCTTTCATTCCTACTCTCTTTTACTCTTCCTTTTGATCCCGTTGGTCTTTCATGCTTACTCTCTGCTATTCTTCCTTTCTATCTCAGTGCGTCTTTCATGCTTACTCTCTGTTACTCTTCCTTTCTATCTCGCTGGGTCTTTCATGCTTACTCTCTGTTACTCTTCCTTTATATCCCGTTGGTCTTTCATGCTTACTCTCTGTTACTCTTCCTTTCTATCTTGCTGGGTCTTTCATGCTTTCTCTATGTTACTATTCCTTTCTATCTCTGTGGGTCTTTCATGCTTACTCTATGTTACTCTTCCTTTCTATCTCACTGGGTATTTCATGCTTACTCTCTGTTACTCTTCCTTTCTATCGCACTGGGTCTTTCATGCTTACTCTCAGTTACTCTTCCTTTCTATCTGGTGGGTCTTTCACGCTATCTCTCTGTTACTCTTCCTTTCTATCTTAGTGCGTCTTTCATGCTTACTCTCTGTTACTCCTCCTTTCTATCTCGCTGGGTCTTTCATGCTTACTCTCTGTTACTCTTCCTTTATATCCCGTTCGTCTTTCATGCTTCCTCTCTGTTACTCTTCCTTTCTATCTTGCTGCGTCTTTCATGCTTTCTCTATGTTACTATTCCTTTATATCTCAGTGGGTCTTTCATGCTTACTCTATGTTACTCTTCCTTTCTATCTCACTGGGTATTTCATGCTTACTCTCTGTTACTCTTCCTTTCTATCTCACTGGGTCTTTCATGCTTACTCTCTGTTACTCTTTCTTTCTATCCTGTTGGTCTTTCATGCTTACTCTCTGTTACTCTTCCTTTCTATCCTGTTGGTCTTTTATGCTTACTCTCTGTTACTCTTTCTTTCTTTTCTGTGGGTCTTTCATGCTTACTCTCGGTTACTCTTCCTTTGTATCGTGGTGGGTTTTTCATGCTTTCTCACTTTTACTCTTCCTTTCTATTCCATCAGTCTTTCCTGCTTACTCTTTGTTACTCTTCCTTTCTATCTTGGTGGGTTTTTCATGCTTACTCTCTGTTACTCTTCCTTTCTATCTCAGTGGGTTTTTCATATTTACTCTCTGTTACTCCTCCTTTCTATTCCGTGGGTCGTTCATGCGTACTCTCTGTTACTCTTCCTTTCAATCTTGGTGGGTCTTTCAGGCTTACTCTCTGTTACTCTAACTTTCTATCTCGGTGGGTCTTTTAGGCTTTCTCTCTGTTACTCTTCCTTTCTATCTCGGTGGGTCTTTCATGCTTACTCTCTGTTACTCTTACTTCTATCTTGGTGTGTTTTTCATGCTTTCTCTCTGTTACTCTTCCTTCCTATCTCGGTGGGTCTTTCAGGCCTTCTCTCTGTTACTCTTCCTATCTATCTTGGTGGGTCTTTCATGCTTACTATCTGTTACTCTTCCTTTCTATCTTGGTGGGTCTTTCATGCTTACTCTCTGTTAATCTTCCATTCTATCTTGGTGGGTCTTTCATGCGTTCTCACTGTTACTCTTCCTTCCTATCTCAGTGGGTCTTTCAGGCTTTCTCTCTGTTACTCTTCCTATTTATCTTGGTGGGTCTTTCATGCTTACTATCTGTTACTCTTTCTTTCTGTTGAGTGGGTCTTTCATGCTTTCTCTCTTTTACTCCTCCTTTCTACCTCAGAGGGTCTTTCATTCCTACTCTCTTTTACTCTTCCTTTATTTCTCAGTGAGTCTTTCATGCTTACTCCCTGGTACTCTTCCTTTCTATCTCGGTGAGTCTTTAATGAATTCTCTGTGTCACGCTTCCTTTCTATCTGAGAGGGCTTTTCATTCCTACTCTCTTTTACTCTTCCTTTTGATCCCGTTGGTCTTTCATGCTTACTCTCTGCTATTCTTCCTTTCTATCTCAGTGGGTCTTTCATGCTTACTCTCTTTTACTTTTACTTTCTATTCTGTGGGTCTTTCATGCTTACTCTCTGTTGCCCTTCCTTTCAGTCTTGGTGGGTCTTTCATGCTTTCTCTCTGTTACTTTCCCTTTCTATTCCATGGGTCTTTCATGCCTATTCTCTGTTACTCTTCCTTCCTATCTCGTGGGTCTTTCAGGCATTCTCTCTGTTAATCTTCCTTTCTATCTTGGTGGGTCTTTCATGCTTACTCTCTGTTACTCTTACTTCTATCTTGGTGTGTTTTTCATGCTTTCTCTCTGTTACTCTTCCTTTCTATCTCAGTGAGTCTTTAATTCATTCTCTGTGTCACGCTTCCTTTCTATTTGAGAGGGTCTTTCATTCCTACTCTCTTTTACTCTTCCTTTTTATCCTGTTGGTCTTTCATGCTTACTCTCTGCTATTCTTCCTTTCTATCTCGGTGGGTCTTTCATGCTTACTCTCCGTTACTCTTCCTTTCAGTCTTGGTGGGTCATTCATGCTTTCTCTCTGTTACTTTCCCTTTCTATTCCGTGGGTCTTTCATGCCTACTCTCTGTTACTCTGCCTTTCTATCTTGGTGGGTCTTTCATGCTTACTCTCTGTTTCTCTAACTTTCTATCTTGGTGTGTTTTTCATGCTTTCTCTCTGTTACTCTTCCTTCCTATCTTGGTGGGTCTTTCAGACTTTCTCTCTGTTACTCTTCCTTCCTATCTCGGTGGGTCTTTCAGGCTTTCTCTCTGTTACTCTTCCTTTCTATACTGGTGGGTCTTTCATGCTCACTCTATGTTACTCTAACTTTCTATCTTGGTGTGTTTTTCATGCTTTCTCTCTGTTACTCTTCCTTCCTATATCGGTGGGTCTTTCATGCTTTCTCTCTGTTACTCTTCCTTCCTATCTCGGTGCGTCTTTCAGGCTTTCTCTCTGTTACTCTTCCTTCCTATCTCGGTGGGTCTTTCATGCTTACTCTCTTTTACTCTAACTTTCGATTTTGGTGTGTTTTTCATGCTTTCTCTCTGTTACTCTTACTTTCTATCTTGGTGGGTCTTTCATGCTTAATCTCTGTTAGTCTTCCTTCCTATCTCTGTGTGTCTTCAGGCTTTCTCTCTGTTACTCTTCCTTTCTATCTTGGTGGATTTTTCATTCTTACTCTCTATTAATCTTCCTTTCTATCTTGGTATCTTGGTGGGTCGTTCATGCTTGCTCTCTGTTACTCTTCCTTTCTATCTTGCTGGGTATATCATGCTTTCTCTATGTTACTATTCCTTTCTATCTCGGTGGGTCTTTCATGCTTACTCTATTTTACTCTTCCTTTCTATCTTGCTGGGTCTTTCATGCTTACTCTCAGTTACTCTTTCTTTCTATCTCTCTGGGTCTTTCATGCTTACTCTCTGTTACTCTTCCTTTCTATCTCGCTGGGTCTTTCATGCTTACTCTATGTTACTCTTCCTTTCTATCTCACTGGGTATTTCATGCTTACTCTCTGTTACTCTTCCTTTCTATCTCACTGGGTCTTTCATGCTTACTCTCAGTTACTCTTCCTTTCTATCTGGTGGGTCTTTCACGCTATCTCTCTGTTACTCTTCCTTTCTATCTTAGTGCATCTTTAATGCTTACTCTCTGTTACTACTCCTTTCTATCTCGCTGGGTCTTTCATGCTTACTCTCTGTTACTCTTCCTTTATATCCCGTTGGTCTTTCATGCTTACTCTCTGTTACTCTTCCTTTCTATCTTGCTGGGTCTTTCATGCTTTCTCTATGTTACTATTCCTTTCTATCTCAGTGGGTCTTTCATGCTTACTCTATGTTAGTCTTCCTTTCTATCTCACTGGGTATTTCATGCTTACTCTCTGTTACTCTTCCTTTCTATCTCACTGGGTCTTTCATGCTTACTCGCTGTTACTCTTTCTTTCTATCCTGTTGGTCTTTCATGCTTACTCTCTGTTACTCTTCCTTTCTATCCTGTTGGTCTTTTATGCTTACTCTCTGTTACTCTTCCTTTCTATCCAGTTGGTCTTTCATGCTTACTCTCTGCTATTCTTCCTTTCTATCTCAATGGGTCTTTCATGCTTTCTCTCTTTTACTCCTCCTTTCTATCTCACAGGGTCTTTCATGCTTACTCTCTGTTACTCTTCCTTTCTATCCCGTGTGTCTCTCACCCTGCCTTTTTCTCTCCCTCTCTCCATCTGTCTCATGCACTGGCTCTCTTTATTTGCGCTCGTCCTTGTCTCCCTCTGTCTCTATTTGCTTCCCTCTCGATTTCACTCACTCTGCCTCCCTCTCTCTATTTGTGCCACTTTCTTTGTTCCCTCTGTATTTTTGCTCTCACTCTGTCAATGTCATTTACCTCCCTGTCATTTCCACCTTCTCTGTCCCTCTCAGTTATTGTGCACTTATCTGTGTAGGACCCCTTGCGGTCTTCGTTGAAATACTCTATAATGTATTTACGAAGCCCCTTTTCGATATACTTGACTATATGGGTGTCACGTATACTAATTATGCAGATGACACCTAGATACTCATTCCTATCTCTGGCGACTATGAAACTGATAGCAAAACCCTCAATGAAATATACGCAGTAATACAAGCGTGGATGGCACACCATGGACTTTGTCTCAATGACGAAAAAACTGAGTTGATTATCCTTGGTAGTCACGCTAAACTAAAAAAACTAAATACTGCTTTCAAATCGTTCACTATTGATGGTAACCCCATCCCTGTCTCTAATAATACTAAAACCCTTTGGTATCTACCTCGATGCCACATTATCCTTCACCAAACAAACCAATGCAGTAGCGTCTTCAGCCGCCTACACATGTAAACTTATTACCGCATGTAGGCCGTTTATCTCCACTCTCAACTGCATTACTCTTGCTAGAACGTTAGTCTTGTCCAAAGTAGATTATTGTAATGCCCTCTACTTAGGCACTAGCCGCAAAAATATTCACAAACTACGAGTAACTCAAAATAACGCCATTAAGGTAGCCCTCAACATCCCTAAGAAGTCGCATATCTCTGAGACTAGACGTAATCTGCATTGGCTCCCTATAGAGCACAGAATATCCCTCAAAGCTCTTGCCCTTACCCACAAAGCCAGGGCTAACCAAGCACCATCCAACATCTCTAACCAACTTACCCCACACACATCTACAAGACCACTTAGAACAGCTCAAGCTAACACTATGTCTATACCAAGATTCAAACTCCATAACTCAGGAGGAGGTAGTTTCCCTGTACAAGCCTCAACGCTATGGAACACTCTACCTGTTCCAATCAGGTCTGTAACCTCCTTCAACCTATTTAAACGCAACACCAAACATTGGCATAATGACCTGGACACATTGACAGCTTAACATCTTAGAGCTTAGATTTACTGCCTACCCACTGTACATATTGTAAATAATATTACTATCTGTCTCACCTTCGGCCCACCGCCTTAATTGCAACATGTATGCTTGTACCTGTAATACCAATGTATGTATTTATTTGTAACCGCAACTATTGGAACTGTTGCCTACTGCTTGCTAATGTAACTGTACTCTTATGTAACATGATCAAAAAACGAACGCGCCCGTATGCCCCTGGGCCTGGTTGCGCTTTATAAATAAACCAAATACAAATACACAGCAAATCGTCACAAAGGATCACATTGAAGACAGTTACATGAGGCAGGGGCAGAGGGAGATGAGCCTGGCTTAAGTGTCACCTTGGTCATTTCAACACCCTGTGGGACGTGTAATAACATCCTCGCCCCTGCCCGCTTCAGTCAAAGAGGGGGTGACGCTGCAGGCTTCCTGGTGTACTAGTGGGCAGCACAGTGTGGACATACTTTTGCTATGCAATTTTGGGGACGGATGATAAAGGAAGGGAGACAGTGTGGGTGATGGAGGTAAGAGACAGCAAAGCATGGCTCCAAACAGAGACGGCTGCAGGGATTTTTTTGTACACTCTCTCACATTTAATAAAGTGGGAACATCTGTCTCATTGCAGCACGCCGCATCCTTTCCGCTTGGAGAAGTCCATGTCTTCAATATTGCCAAAAATGTAGTAAATTGCCAGTACCAAGTGCCAGGTAGAACCAACCAATTTAAAGAACTAACTGTGCTGGTTATGGCGAATGGGAATTGTAGTACAAAACATCTGGAGAGCCAAAGGTTGCACATCTCTAGCGTATGACTTGCCATGTTTTTGTAAAACTTTATTTCAAGTTCTCTATGCCGCACGGTGGACTTTGCAGTACAGTTCTCTGTGTGACCTGAAGATGGCAGCATTTAACCACAGCATCAGGGAATGCACTATTGGGCTCCAGAGCAGGACATTTTGGCGGGACGCATTGACGTTCGCGCGGGAGCCAGTTTGATGTGGCCGGTTTGGCGCGATTTCTCATTGAAACTGACAGCCGATTCATGGAATAATTAGCGCGGCGCAAGTGGGCAAAAACGTGCGAATCGTAGTGGAATAGCGAAAATCGCAGTGCAATTGCGAAAATCGCACGAAAAGCAGCGCACGTCGATTCATGGAAGGCCGTGCGCGAGAAAACCAGCGGATGTGCGATAAAAAAGTGCGCGGCGCACGTTGGCGCACAGGCCATCTAACAGCGTGCGCCAGGTCACAGCGAAAATCGCACAGGCCACAGCGAAATTCGCACATAGCGCGGCGCACGCAACAAAAGTAGGTGGAACACGGGCGTAACACTCGGAATGGGGAACAACTTGCCAAAACGTGGGCGTCACGGGGGAAGTACAGGGCACAAGTGCGCGGAACGCCCACACGCTCACCTACAACACGTATTCATGGAATAGAATAGGGGAAAAAAGCGCACGCTCAAACCAGCGCACAGGCACAAACACGACCGCCACAAGAAAGCAGGCGGTAGCGTCTCTGCGGCTGTAAGAAATGTGCGCCAAACGGTGCGCCAACAAATAGCACCTATATACTGCCATGATGAATGTCCCATACTGTGGCCCTCCAGGAAAAATGACGTGCAAAGGGGTACCCACAAACACGGACACCCGCTGACAAAAAATACGTGTGCGTGTATACCGGGGTGCGCGGGAAGTCTAACACGCGATTTCAGCAGGGTACATGCATCACAGGGGTTCGCGTGAAGTTATTCACGCGATCGGGCCTGGGGGAGCGGGCTACGTGTATTTCAGGGGTTCGCGTGAAGTTTCTCACGCGATCGGGCCTGGGGGAGCGTGCTACGTGTATTTCAGGGGTTCGCGTGAAGTTTCACACGCGATCGGGTCTGGGGGAGCGGGCTACGTGTATTACAGGGGTTCGCGTGAAGTTCCTCACGCGATCGGGCCTGGGGGAGCGTGCTACGTGTATTTCAGGGGTTCGCGTGAAGTTTCACACGCGATCGGGCCTGGGGGAGCGGGCTACGTGTATTACAGGGGTTCGCGTGAAGTTCCTCACGCGATCGGGCCTGGGGTAGCGGGCTACGTGTATTACAGGGGTTCGCGTGAAGTTCCTCACGCGGTCGGGCCTGGGGGAGCGGGCTACGTGTATTCCAGGGGTGCGCGGGAAGTTCCACACGCGAATAGCCTGGGCGCGTGTATTTCAGGGGTGCGCGGGAAGTTCCACACGCGAATAGCCTGGGCGCGTGTATTTCAGGGGTGCGCGGGAAGTTCCACACGCGAATAGCCTGGGCGCGTGTATTTCAGGGGTGCGCGGGAAGTTCCACACGCGAATAGCCTGGGCGCGTGTATTTCAGGGGTGCGCGGGAAGTTCCACACGCGAATAGCCTGGGGGCGCGTGTATTTCAGGGGTGCGCGGGGAGTTCCACACGCGAATAGCCTGGGTGCGTGTATTTCAGGGGTGCGCGGGAAGTTCCACACGCGAATAGCCTGGGCGCGTGTATTACAGGGGTGCGCGGGAAGTTCCACACGCGAATAGCCTGGGCGCGTGTATTTCAGGGGTGCGCGGGAAGTTCCACACGCGAATAGCCTGGGCGCGTGTATTTCAGGGGTGCGCGGGAAGTTCCACACGCGAATAGCCTGGGGGCGCGTGTATTTCAGGGGCGCGCGGGGAGTTCCACACGCGAATAGCCTGGGTGCGTGTATTTCAGGGGCGCGCGGGAAGTTCCACACGCGAATAGCCTGGGCGCGTGTATTTCAGGGGCGCGCGGGAAGTTCCACACGCGAATAGCCTGGGCGTGTGTATTTCAGGGGTGCGCGGGAAGTTCCACACGCGAATAGCCTGGGCGCGTGTATTTCAGGGGTGCGCGGGAAGTTCCACACGCGAATAGCCTGGGCGCGTGTATTTCAGGGGTGCGCGGGAAGTTCCACATGTGATTTGACAGTGTGGGTCCTCCCAGGTGTACTCTGTACACCCTCCACGGCCCCTGCAGGCAGCCCACACCACAGGGGACTACCCTGCATCCCTGGTCATGTCCCGCAGGCAGCCCACCCACCATGGGCATGCCCCCCAGCAAAGGCACATGTCTCCTTGAACTAATGAACACCAACTCATGTCCCCTTGCACCCCCACCCCCCAGCACTGTGGGGCACCTGCCAGCAGGCCCCCACCCATGTCCAACTCATGTCCCCCACCACCCCCACCCCCCAGCACTGTGGGGCACCTGCCAGCAGGCCCCCACCCATGTCCAACTCATGTCTCCCACCATCCCCACCCCCCAGCCACCAGGGTCACCCTCCACCAGGCCCCCACTCATGTCTCCCACCACCCCCACACCCCAGCAGTGCAGGGGCAGCCTCCACCAGGCCCCCACTCATGTCTCCCACCACCCCCACACCCCAGCAGTGCAGGGTCACCCTCCACCAGGCTCCCACTCATGTCTCCCACCACCCCCACCCCCCAGCAGTGCAGGGGCACCCTCCACCAGGCCCCCACCCATGTCCCGCTGCCCCCAGGTCCTGACGATACACAATCATGGCAGTAATGGGCAGCATACCCAGCACAAACACCCAGGCAAGGATTGCATCCACCCACATAGTGAATGCAATTACATGACACAACCCCAATGGCAAGTATGTAAATGAACACATGTCCGTCACACACACATACACAATGGCTGCAAGTGAATGTCAAAACCCATATCATGACATGTATGAAACCAAAGACAAAATAAGACAAGTGGAAGTAAAAATAAAAAATGTATTAAAGATTAAAAATAAGTAAACAAATCAAACATACAACTATGTGGATAATAAAATAAATGGTCCATGTTGGAGAACAAAAGTAAAAATCAAAAAACGAAAAAGGAATACAAAAACAAATGTTGACCAAAGCAATATCAAGTAGAAGCAAAAGAATGAAAAACCATTTCCACATGGTGAACACAATAATGAAAAAAAGAAAATGTTCCTTCAAAAAACAAACTAAATACAGGAATGTACCAGGGTCCATGAGCCCAACACCATAAAGGAAACCTACTACTACCTAATGAAAACAATATGTACAAAAAAGTGGCCATTGTCCGAGCGGTCCAAAATAATAAAAACAAATAAAGGAAACCTAACACTAACTAACTATATAACTATATACAAAGGCAGCGGGCAAGTCCTGCGGCTCACTTGTTGATGTTGCTGGCCAGGGCATCATCGAACTCCATGTCGATGTCCTGGAGGCGGGACTCTGTCCTGGCCCCGAGGTCTCGCAGGGATAACCCCATGTTCAGCTCAAACTCCCTGCGAGCTTCCTCGAGGCACTCAGTCCACCTCAACGCCCGACGCATGGAGAACTCCGCCCTGACCATGGCGAGCCGCTCCTCTTCCGCCCGCTGCCGCTCCGCACCTATCCGCTGGACCAACTGCTCCCACACGGAAGACACCACCATCCCAGGGTTGCCCTGCCCTCCGGCCGATGCCTGCCCCTCTGATCTTGATGGCCCCGAGCCATGATGCCTCCCACGTCGAGCCCGCTGCTGCCTCCGACGCCACTGCCTCTGCCAGCACGACGGCATCCAGGCTGATGGAAACCACCGACGCCGTCGTGCACGTGCCCTGCCTGATGATGCTGTCACATCTTCCATCTGCTGGGGTCCAGTTGCTGTGTTGTCCACCCCTGCTGGACCTCCGACTCCCAACTGTGGCAGGGATGGGATCCCCACCGAGCTGGCTGCATTGGTCGGGGCAGGTCCACAGGGGGCCCTGGTGGCATCTGGGCTGGAAGACGGCAAGGAGAACGACTGGTGGATAGCCTGCACAGAGGAGGAGAGGGCCGCCACATTGGCCAACACATGCAGGAAACCCCCGAACATGGCCGATCCCAATTGGGCCACGTCGGCACGGTGCACTTCGTGATGACGTGCGTGCTCCTCCCGGGAAGCACGCACGGCATCACGAATCACAGCCGTGCGCATCGCGACCCCAATCAGGACCTTCTCCGCACGGCCAGGGGTTCCCACGTCCGCAGGTGGAGGGGAGTCAGGTGACATGGACATCCCCTCTACCTGCGGACAGGCCTGGGACGGGGCATCCCTGCTGGTGCATGGTGGTGCACTCACAGGGTCAGGGACAGCGACATGCACAGGCCCCTCCACGGTGACCTGTGCTGCCTCCTGCCCCTGGCCCTGGACTGCACCACTTGCACCAGCAGGGATGCCCCCACCAGGCCCCATGTGTGCCCCAGTGGCGGCCTCCTCCTCCTCTGTGCAAACCACCAACCTGGATGGCTCCTCACCGTCTCCCACCGTAGCAGGCCCCTGTGGGGGCTCACCCACCCCTTCCGCTGCAGCCGTGGGGGCATCCCCGCCGCCTTGCTCCACAGCGCCGTCTCCGCCCTCTTCTTCACTAGCCGCTGCGTAGAGGGAGACAAAGAACACAAGCATCAGGGCACTGTACAATGGTCCCCTAGACAGGAAGCAATAGCAGATGAGCACCACTGTCAAAGTACACTTCCATCATGTCCCTCCACAACACATGGGTCAGTCCAGGCAAAACACACACAGTAACAGGCATGGTGCATGCCATGGACATTTCCATGCATGTCCAATGGACTCTTGAAACATTCAATGATATGTAACTCACATGCATCATGGCTCATGCCTATCACATGCACACACTTCACCTCAGTCACATCCATCTGGCCCCAAACACACCAAACACAGCGGATACAAGGGTAATTTGGCTGCTTTACTGAATCTGTGCATTGTCACACACATGTGTCATGCATCCATGGCATGCACAAGTCACAGACACGCAGGTCAGGCACACAGACATGGCTACCATATATGTACCTGGCATCAGCACCCATCCCTCACCCCCACCCATGTCCAGGTACAGAGACTGGCATGCTCTCATGTTCAAAATCTGCATAGGGCTCCCCATGCGGCATTTCAACACATGCAACAACCATGTGGATCACACATCACTGGTCGCACATGCATTACCATGATGTCCCTGCACACATACATGCATACATGGCCTATGGCACACATACAGGCAAGTATCATAGAACCAGCACACCGCAACATGCCCTGTCTCACACAGTAATGCTTGGACACTTACCGCTCAACTCCAGACGGGCCTCCCTCTCAAGGATCTGGGCGTGGAGCGCTGGGCGTACGCGTTCCAGGACCCTCATCTGGATGGAACTCATGCGGCCCCGGCCCCCCTCCACGAGGCGCCGGGCCTTCACAAGGGTCCTGGACCTCAAGTCCTCCCAGCGCTTCTTGATCTTCAGGACGTCGCGGGTTGCCACCCCCTCCGCGTTGATGGCAACCACACAGTCGGCCCAGATCCTCTGCCGTCCTTCCTTGCTGGCGCGGGACGATCCAAAGAGGGCATCATACTGCCCCAGGACATGCTCCACCAGGACACCATCTTCGGTGACAGTGAAGCTGGTACCCCTCTGCCCCTCTGGCCTGGGGTTGCCACTGGTGCCAGATGTGGAAGTGCCCGACATGGCAACCCCAGAGGCAGGTGTGGGTGGGCAACTGGGTCCTGGGGCTGGGCTGTGGAGCGATGTAATCCCAGTCGGGAGTCTTCAGTTCCAGCAGGGGTGGACACAGCAACTGGACCCCTGCAGATGGCTGATGTGCAGGCACCAAATGGCAGGGCACGGTGGCAGCAGGCAGGCAGGCAGGCAGCAGCAGATGGCACGTGGGAGGCTGCTCGGGGCACTGGGGGGCAGTAACTCGGCCTTCTGGGCAGGAGCGTGGTCTTCCGTGTGTTTTCGCGTGGCCAGCTTGATACGGAGTGATTTGGCACGTGAAAATCCTGCACGTCAGCGTGAAATCCGAGGAAAGGCCCTTAGCGCGTAAGCGCGTCAGCACGCATACCCGATTCTATTGGACCAGAGTCCCTCAGCGCGTAAGCGCGTCTGTGACGTGACCCGCACGGGTGTTCCCCACTCAGCACGTGATGACGGGGCACACGTGGAAATACTGCACGTCAGAGTGTCATCGCGTGTAATTGGACAAAAGTGCGCGTACACGCGATTGGCCTATGTACGTGTATTTAATGGGTGCGCGGGCACTTACACACGCAAGTACGTCAGCGAACCTGTATCCCGTGGTGCGTGTGAATTTCCACACGCTATTGGACTGGGAACTGGATTCCAGGGGTGCGCGGGTCACACGCTGTATCCGTGGTGCGTGTGAATTTCCACACGCTATTGGACTGGGAACTGGATTCCAGGGGTGCGCCGGTCACACGCTGTATCCCGTGGTGCGTGTGAATTTCCACACGCTATTGGACTGGGAACTGGATTCCAGGGGTGCGCGGGTCACACGCTGTATCCCGTGGTGCGTGTGAATTTCCACACGCTATTGGACTGGGAACTGGATTCCAGGGGTGCGCGGGTCACACGCTCGCCTAGAACACGCGCAAAGCATAAATTTGCGGACTTTAACAATAACAAGCTCAGACGCCAGGATGAACATACCGTTCCTAGCAGCAGTGGCAGTGGGCTACCAAAGGAGGAGGAGGAGGATAGTCAGGGCCAGAATATTCACACCCAGAACCAGCCTTTTCGGGATGCCTGATGACCAGGTGTATGGGAGGTACAGGTTTCCACCACACATTATACTGGACCTGGTGAGTGAGTGGGAGGATGACCTCACATCACCCACCCTGTGCTCCCAAGCACTCAGCCCCCTGGAGAAGGTCCTCAATGTACTGCACTTCTTAGCCACTGGATCATTTCAGCGGACAAGTGCCATAGTGGGTGGGGTGTCACAGGCCACCCAGTCACGCTGCCTACACCAGGTCTTGAACATCATCACTGCACGCCCATCAGTCCGCAGGCACATATACCTGCCCAGAACACCTGCAGAAAAGCATGCTGCCGCCCTGGATTTTTACGCTGTGGCACGATTCCCCAAAGTGCTAGGTGCCATCGACTGCACCCATGTGGCTCTACGTCCCCCCAGGGCATCTGAGCACATCTATAGGAACCGCAAGCACTGGCATTCCATCAACGTGCAGGTAGCATGTAATGCCAAGGGAATCATCACCTCAGTATATGCCAACTATCCCGGCTCCACCCACGACAGCTTCATTTACCGAATGTCCACCCTAAGCCGGGACCTAGAAGCTGGGCGGCATGGCGATACATGGCTGCTTGGTGAGTATGTATGCCACTGCACATGCATGCATGTTGGATACTGAGCAAGGTCACAACCCCACCAATGATACCAATCACCACCTCCACAGGGGACAGTGCCTACCCTCTCAGCCCCCACATGATGACGCCAATTCGGAACCCCACCACGCCACCCCAGGTAAGATATAACACAGCCCACATTACAACCAGGGGCATAGTGGAGCGCACATTCGGAGTGCTAAAGTCACGCTTTCGCTCCCTTGACCGTTCTGGCGGGCAGCTGTTATACGCTCCCCCAGTAGTGTGCAGGATCATAGTGGCAGCATGTGTCCTGCACAACGTTGCAACACGCCGGGGCCTGGCCGTGGACATGGTGGTGGCCCCACATCCCCAACCACATGCACAGCCGCTGCGCATGGGAGGGGAAAGGGCACGGGGGGAGGCAGCCCGTACACAGCTAGTGGCTAATTACTTCACATAGAAATCACACCCCTGTGGAGTGCACACTGCCCTGGCACATTCCATCTGACAATCAATGATGACTCAACCTGACACTGATCCTGAATGTCTGGAGAATGAACCAGGAATACCATGTCAGCCTGAGATTGTTCACCTGGAAGTGTCACAATGTGTGCATCCCTACCCACACAGACACCACCAATGCAGTTTTGTGAAGTTACACATTGAAGCAGCTAAAATGAATACCCACTTGCAAAATGCAACAAGAGGACAGTGCCATGTCAGCCAACCCAACCCCAGCACCGCCACACGACACACCGTGCCATGTCATGCTAATTGCAGGTAAACAAAGTAATCCCCACAACATGACATCAGTCTCACTATGTACAGTGGCACTATTAGAAACCTGCAACACCTGAAATGCTCACAGCAATGCCGGACCAACAACATACTTGAGCACGTACTACCATTAACATGACATCACAAATGTTACATATTAGTAGTCTCACCACCTGGAAATGCCTGCACTCCCACCACTACCAACTGTGCAGTGTTGTCGCCATGTAGAGTTGTAGGTGCACTGCTGCCAACATGGACCCCATCTCCAGACTAGAGGTCCTTGTGTGGACATGAGGAAGGGACCTGCAAATTGGGAGGTAGACACAGAAGAAGAGTTACACATCAATGCAACATGCAGTGTACAACACAACAGCAATATGCACTAGGAATGTATACACAGTATTGACTACAGACTGCCCACACAGCTCATGGGAGTCCAACGTCACTGTGTAATTCACTGTCACTTGGGCACACCCTTTGCAAGCCCATGGAAACGGGAAGCAGGAGGGGTGTGTGTGACTCAAACCCAAGCATCTGAACCAAATACATTACAAGCCTGCATGTGCCCAGCCACAATGCAGCGTATGCCCACAGGAACCACGGAAGCCAACAGATCGTCCCAAAAAAATTGGGAATAAAAGAAATCAAAATAAAAATAAAAATAAGAAACAATCAAAAATGGCCATTGATGGGCCCGGGGGGGTTGGGGAGGCCACCCAGGAGGTCCGAGGACAGGATGCACACCAGAACCCACCTGCGTGGATCCTGGGAAGATAAAACACCTCCATGGGCTCATGGCCCACACGGCTACCCAATTGTGGGAGTATCACTGCTGTCGCTATTATCACCCTGTGCAGCTGCATCCGGAGGTGGTTGCACTATGGGAGGCAGCCCACGCAAGGCCCTAGTCTGCTCCTCCATGGCTGCAAGCATGCGGGTGTGGTAGGTCTGGTTCTGGAGGATGAGTGTGCGGAGGTCCCCATGCAACAACTCACGGGATGCCCGGACCTCCGCCCTCGTTGCCTGCATCTCAGCTGAGAGCGTACGGGTGAGACGCTCCAGCTGCTGTTCTGTCCTTTGGTGTGTTGAAGCCTCAAGCTCAACAAGAGTCGTCCTGAGGTGAAGGAGCTCCTGCCTCAGGGCTTCCCTGTGGCCCTGGGACTCAATGGAGATGGCCTCCTGCAGAGTCGCCAGTGCCGCCCGCCTGTCCCTGTTGGACCCCAACATGTCCTCCCTGTGTGACTGGCAGATGGAGTCGGTTGCCTGCTCTAGTCGCTCCATCAGCCTTTCTGGGGGGACAATGGAAGTGGCCACCCTATCCATGGCCTGAGCCATCATCTCGGATGATGCAGCCTGTTGGGTTGCCATACCGTAAATGGATTGCTCCCATGCGGTATTGCCGGGTGGCGTACGGCCACCACGTCGGCGGGCACCACACCTGTCTGGGGCAAGGCGAACTGCGCCTTGCTGTGCCGGCACTGCCTGAGGCTGCAGGACTGCATTCCCCCTCTGATCTGCTGGCCCAGGAACAGGATCAGATGTCGCGGAGTGTGACCCTGCATCCGTAACCACCAAAGGCGTAGCTGCCAACACTGACATCCCCATGGAGGGTTCTGACCCTGGTGCAGGTGGGTGAGACAGAATGGAATCCCTCCCTGGAACACTCACCTGCGACGGCACGTAGGTCTCATCCGAATCAACACCTGAGTACAGCTCGGGGGAGGTGCAGCCAGAGACACCCCTTGAGAGCACGACCTGCAGCACTTGTGGGTTCTCCCCCACCACCACACCACATCCCTCACTGGTGGTTGGTCGGCCCTCGGACCCCTCCTGGGTCTGCACCATCTCCACAACCCCAGCAGTATCAGGTGCGTCTTCCCCTGCAAAGACATGAAAACAAAGAAATGGAAACAGGCATTAGCACCATGGCACACAATGAGGGCTGAGAAGCAAGAGAACCAGTACTTGATTGACACATGTCCCACATGACTAAAACCCTCCCATGCATGCACCCTCACTGCGTATGAAGTGCAGGCAAATGGCACACACTGATGACACCAAGATGGAAGATGAACACATTTTCTGCATGCTGCCTGGCAGTGGCATCACACATTGGCCTGTGATTGCCAGGTGAAACACACATGCCATCACACAGATGGCATGTACCATTGCTATTGAGTGAAGATGGAGAGGAGGGCAGCACCTATTCATTCAGTCCAGTTCCCGCATGTAATTGCTTTTCGAATTCTAACAGGTCAGATTTTTCACCTGGAGCTGCCAGTCTGAAATGGTCCAATTGCACAGGGACATGTGTGTACAAATGATATCCAGGTAACAAAGTCACTCCACTTTACCATACCCATGTCAGACATGTGACTAGTGGACAGCGACATGCCTAGTGAAAGTGGTGGAATGCAAACAAACTGACTGAATGAACAGTGAAAAATAAGCAAATATGTTGTGGCAAGGTGACACTTCAAGGGCAACTGGCGTGCAGTTGGGCTAGATGTCTACTGTTGGCAGAAGGGATACTGCTATGGCCAAATGCAGCTGCGCAGGAAGGATTGCATGAAGCACATGGCTAACCCATACGACTCAGGCGCACACATTCTCACCTGGCACACAAACAGAAGCCCTCACACACACACCATGCACATGGATGACACACACATGCATGTGCACTCACCGGACAATGCCTCGTAATCAGCCAGATCTCCCACGCCTTGGATCTGTTCCTCCGTGACGTAGGTCCCAGCGACTGACTCATGTGGAGTGAGTTCCATGTCTACTACTGGAGACCCACCTCCAGTCACTAGAGTTGCGGCATGACTTGAGGCCAGTTTACTCTTTGCCCTGCGCTTTAGGTCATTCCAGCGCTTATAGCAATCATTGGCTGTGCGCCTCACGATTCCAAGGGCACTTACGATGTCCGCAACGGTCTGCCAGTGTGCCTGGCGTTGTGCAGGTGTGGTCTTGGATCCTGCAACAATGACCATCTCGTTGTCATGTCCGGACACATACTCGACAAGTGCATTCAGTTCGTCATCCGTGAAGCTGGGCTTCCTGGACGGGCCGGACTGTGTAGCCGTGTCTGGGGCATCAGCCTGTGCCGGACGAGCACTCTTCCTCTTCCGCTTGGAAGGTGGTGGTGATCCTGAGTGTCCTGCGCCGCTCTGGACACTAGGGGCAGGAGCCCTGGTGGACTCTGTATCAGGAGTGTGGGATTGCACACTCAGCATGGGAGTTGGTGCAGGCATTGGCTCTAGTGTGATGGTGTCAGGGGGAATGTCAGCAGCATGGACTAGGACCGACACTGTCCTGGCTGGGTGTGTGAGGGCTGGGGTGGATGGAGCCGCAGCTGCCCCTGCAGCCTCTCCGCCCTGCCTCCTTGGTGCAGCAGATGACCTTGCTGCCCCAGATCCACGTGGCATGATGGCATCAACGTGCACCAGCGCACGTGTCGTAGCCCTGCTGACCTGGAAGTCAGCCATGTAGTCAGCCAGGTCTGGTGCCACAATGGGCTGGTCCAACAAGGGCTGAGCATGGATGGTGTCAGCCACATCAGCCTCAATGGGAGGGGGGGAGGGGGGGATTATGGGTGCCCGTGACTGGTCCTCCACACATAGGGGGGACAGGCTCACCCTGCAAGTTACGACCACGTCCCCTACCGGATCCACCACGGCCACCACTTGTGGCTCTTCCACCTTTGCCACCCTTACGGAATCCTCGCCTCCCAGCCATGGCACTGATGTTAATGTGCGTATGGGAGTGGATGTAGACTATTGTCCTGGGCAATTGGGGGTCAAAGGGGTTGGGTACCAGATGGTAATTGTACCCTAGTGCTCTAGCAAGGCTGAATGTAACCCCTGGGGAAAGATGACGGGTCACGCAACGCACAGGAGGCCCAAAAAAGGGAGATGACGTGCACGCAACCCCTCCTAGACCACGTGTGCAGAAAGAAAAACCTGCACTACGCTGTGGCACCCAGTAACACAAGAATGAACGTATGCGTGTCACACGCAGCCTAGAATGACCTCTGAAGGGGTAGGCTACACACGGGGCAAGCACAGATGTTAGATACGTGCGTGACTCACCGTCTGCCTGGTAAACGAGCGTGTAAAAGGAGCACGTTTGGTTGGCAACACCCCCGCCAAAAGAAGATTTGTACGCTGTCTGAGGAGACAGGACAACAGTAGAAGGGAACACTGTTTGAGGGAACAGGCCCAGGTAAACCAGTAAAAGAGAAAAAAGAGAAAAAGCTGTCAGAGGTAACAGGGAATACGAACTTGAAACGCCGTGAAGTAAATCGCGTGTGAAACGACAAGAAGTACAGAATTCACCCACTCGCTCTCCACGAAAAGCACGTACAAGGAAAACGTGTTCTACACGTACCTTTTATACAGGCCCACACGTCCAGCGTCACTTACGCGGCGTGTACGCGCTAGGGCCATTTCCACCTATTACATGCTTTGTCACTTCTGCGTGTAGGGCCATTTCCACCAATTACACGCTTTGTCACTTCTGCGTGTAGGGCCATTTCCACCAATCACACGCTTTGTCACTTCTGCGTGTAGGGCCATTTCCACCAATCACACGCTTTGTCACTTCTGCGTGTAGGGCCATTTCCACCAATCACACGCGATTACACTCTGACGTGCAGTCTTTCCACGTGTGCTCTGTCATCACGTGCTGTGTGGGAAACACCTGTGCGGGTCACGTCACAGACGCGCTTACGCGCTGAGGGCCTTTCCTCAGTTTTCACGCTGACGTGCAGGATTTTCACGTGCAAAATCACTCCGTACCAAGCTGGCCACGCGTACGCACACGGAATACCACGCTCCTGCCCGGAAGGCCGAACTACTGCCCCCCAGAGCCCCAGCACGCTCCCACCTGCTGCTGCCTGACTGCCTGCTGCCCCTGCACTGCTGGGGGGTGGGGGTGATAGGGGACATGAGTGGGGGCCTGGTGGGGGCTGCCCCTGGTGACTGGGGGGGTGGGGGTGGTGAGAGACATGAGTGGGGGCCTGGTGCAGGGTGCCCCTGGTGACTGGGGGGGTGGGGGTGATAGGGGACATGAGTGGGGGCCTGGTGGGGGCTGCCCCTGGTGACTGGGGGGGTGGGGGTGATAGGGGACATGAGTGGGGGCCTGGTGGGGGCTGCCCGTGGTGACTGGGGGGGTGGGGGTGATAGGGGACATGAGTGGGGGCCTGGTGGGGGCTGCCCGCGGTGACTGGGGGGGTGGGGGTGATAGGGGACATGAGTGGGGGCCTGGTGGGGGCTGCCCCTGGTGACTGGGGGGGTGGGGGTGATAGGGGACATGAGTGGGGGCCTGGTGGGGGCTGCCCCTGGTGACTGGGGGGGTGGGGGTGATAGGGGACATGAGTGGGGGCCTGGTGGGGGCTGCCCCTGGTGACTGGGGGGGTGGGGGTGATAGGGGACATGAGTGGGGGCCTGGTGGGGGCTGCCCCTGGTGACTGGGGGGGTGGGGTGGTGGGAGACATGAGTGGGGGCCTGGTGGAGGGTGCCCCTGGTGACTGGGGGGGTGGGGGTGATAGGGGACATGAGTGGGGGCCTGGTGGGGGCTGCCCCTGGTGACTGGGGGGGTGGGGGTGATAGGGGACATGAGTGGGGGCCTGGTGGGGGCTGCCCCTGGTGACTGGGGGGGTGGGGGTGATAGGGGACATGAGTGGGGGCCTGGTGGGGGCTGCCCCTGGTGACTGGGGGGGTGGGGGTGGTGGGAGACATGAGTGGGGGCCTGGTGGAGGGTGCCCCTGGTGACTGGGGGGTGGGGGTGATAGGGGACATGAGTGGGGGCCTGGTGGGGGCTGCCCCTGGTGACTGGGGGGGTGGGGGTGATAGGGGACATGAGTGGGGGCCTGGTGGAGGGTGCCCCTGGTGACTGGGGGGTGGGGGTGATAGGGGACATGAGTGGGGGCCTGGTGGGGGCTGCCCCTGGTGACTGGGGGGGTGGGGGTGATAGGGGACATGAGTGGGGGCCTGGTGGGGGCTGCCCCTGGTGACTGGGGGGGTGGGGGTGGTGGGAGACATGAGTGGGGGCCTGGTGGAGGGTGCCCCTGGTGACTGGGGGGGTGGGGGTGATAGGGGACATGAGTGGGGGCCTGGTGGGGGCTGCCCCTGGTGACTGGGGGGGTGGGGGTGATAGGGGACATGAGTGGGGGCCTGGTGGGGGCTGCCCCTGGTGACTGGGGGGGTGGGGGTGATAGGGGACATGAGTGGGGGCCTGGTGGGGGCTGCCCCTGCACTGCTGGGGGGTGGGGGTGGTGGGAGACATGGGTGGGGGCCTGGTGGAGGCTGCCCCTGGTGACTGGGGGGGTGGGGGTGATAGGGGACATGAGTGTGGGCCTGGTGGAGGCTGCCCCTGCACTGCTGGGGGGTGGGGGTGGTAGGAGACATGGGTGGGGGCCTGGTGGTGGGTGCCCCTGGTGGCTGGGGGGTGGGGGTGCAGGGGGACATGAGCAGGTGTGCAGGGTAGTCCCCTGTTTTGTGGGCTGCCTGCAGGGGCCGTGGAGGGTGTACAGGGAACACCTGTGAGGACCCACCCAGCCTAATCGCGTGTGATAATTCCCACGCACCCCTGTAATACACGTACCCAGCAAAATGGCGTGTGATAATTCCCACGCACCCCTGTAATTCACGTACCCTGCCAAATCGCGTGTGATAATTCCCGCGTACCCCTGTATTACACGTGCCCTGGCTAATCGCATCTAAGACTTCCCGCGTACCCCTGTAATACACGTTCCCTGGACAATCGCGTGTTGAACTTCCCGCGTACCCCTGTAATACACGTTCCCTGGACAATCGCGTGTTGAACTTCCCGCGTACCCCTGTAATTCACGTTCCCTGGACTATCGCGTGTTGAACTTCCCGCGTACCCCTGTAATACACGTTCCCTGGACTATCACGTGTTGAACTTCCCGCGCACCCCTGAAAAACACGTACCCTGGCACCCTGGCTAATCGCGTGTATAACTTCCCGCGTACCCCTGATATGCACGTTACCCGCTTTGCGTTCCTTGTTTGGCAGCCCTGTAAACTGGTTCAGGGTTAGCGCAGCCCTTTGCGATGATTTAGCGATTTTGATGGCTTTTCCTTGCGCGAGGGCGTTCTTGGGGGCGTTACTGGCGCTGCTGCAGGGTCGCTGTGATACTCTGCACCACGGCTGGTTTGGGAGCCTAAAATCCATGAATACGCTGTGCGTGGAAATCGGTTTTAGCGCACGTGCCTGGCGCAGACAATCGCACGCGGACACTCTGCGCCAGCCGCTTGCGACACTTTTCTGCGAAATTCTATGAATTACCCTGTGAGTGTTCCCTCATTTAAACCGGCAACATTCCCAGAGAGATTCTGCCCATGTTGCTGTTTATATTCACACAATTTTTGTGCAGATTACAATCCAAGTGTCAGCTTTCTTCGACGAGAGAAAAAGTTTGTGGAAAGCAGGTTTGTATTTTTTTTTTTAAACATCTTTTTATTGGCATTTGTTAGACAGATTAACAAGCGATTGAAATCAAATTACTGGCGCATGAAATCTTAATGCATGTTTCTTGGTCCGGTATGGATGAGACCTATATTCTTTGCACGTTGTCCTTCCTATGGTCCCAACCACCCGCCCGCCCCTCTGGGCTGATTTCACCATGCTCTGTCCCTTCAGCCTCGTAAACTATTTATCCCCCAACAACTAACCCCCAACACCCCCCTAACTGAGTTGTTTATAGCTTATATCTTATACTCCTTATAACCCATTGGAAAGCAAAGACTCCCTCACCCCCGACGGCACGAACCGCACTTATCGCCAAAACCTGCAGAATGGAAACAGCTGCCCTCCTGCGACATCAGACCCACAACCCCACGAGAGCTCTGAAATTCAGGGAATTAACAGAACCATACATCTAGAAGAGGAAGGGTAAAGCCGGGAAACCCCAGCAACATGGGAAGGCCAGGACCATGGAAGGAAGCACACGCTAGCAGCATGAACACTAACATTCAGCGAGTCGGAGGTAGCGCTTTCGCATCGATTGGAGCCGAGATGCTGCCAGCATAAAGAAACAACACTGCGGTTTGCAGATTCCGAGTACCTATTTCGTGGAAGATGCCCACAGCTTTTGATGGCAGAAGGCACCAACGGCCCATATAAAGGCGCGTTTCACCATATGGACATCCGAACCCATGTGGGATACAGAGTTGGTCTTGTCTATTAAGAAGAGTTGATACCAAACAGTTTCCTATGCTTAAAGGGAAATCATGTATTCCTTTGTTGACACGGTCTGACACTCGGACTCCAAGTCGCCATACTTCACACAGCGTGAAGGACAAGATTAATAGCCTAGTCTGGAACAGGCTACAGTTAGTGATTGAGGCTGTTTTAGGTTTACACCGTTTTTATTGTTGGTTCCCCTGAGTTAGCCTACAGACAATAGAAATAATTTGTTTTGGTGAGATAGACGAAACACGTTGGGTTATACGCACTGGAAAACAAACAGTGTCGATAATTGTCATTAGATTGAGATAGATGTCCCCTCCAGGCAGATTAAGGGAGACTGCAAAGAACAGATTATTCTGGTAAGGCATCCTCAAATGAGAGGAAGTGTCTGATGCTGCCTAACCAACATTGAATTGCACTGTATTAGCAAATGTGCACATGCTTATTGTACTGTGAATTCATTGGTGGTAACACTGCACTATTGGTTTTAGTTTTGTATAGGAAGGGTGTGGTTTTATGAATATTTTATGTATGGTTTTACACTTTGAATCATTTTTAGGATGAATTTTAGAATATGTAACATGCTAATATTGTAGAATTGTGTCTTGTAGAGTGGTATGTACCAGGGTTGTAATATTTGTATATATCAACTTTCACAATATATGTGGGTCTTCTTTGACAAAATAAAGGAAACATGATTTAAAGAAATTTAACGACTGAGGACCTATTTGGTATATGGCCCTAGTTAGGTATACTATGGACTGAAGAGAATGAGAAAGTAAGACTGTGTGGTTCCTCAGTTTTTGATTGTCCCTAGGCAGATAGAGGGCTGAACCAAGTGGTCTATAAATTAGCCCGATCCAGTCTTTTTTTTGTTTAATGCACTAACATTCAGCGCCTCCAGGCCACAACTAGGACAATTCCCTCTCCAGTGCCACATGAAAGCAGGTGTGCATTTTCTGATGTAACCTCACATGTATTGTTAGGAGCTCCAGGAACCATGGGTTGCTGCGCCTTCCATCTCTGTTTTTAGGGTGCATTAGCAGCCAGTTGGTGGAAACTTAAAGAGGCCCATGCTTGTGGTGCCTACTGTGTGTACCGAGAGAGATTTGTTTTAGTTTCCACTCATTCGGCGCGTGTGCTGTTTAGTATACAAAGGTTTACTCCTTTGATTTCAGTTTTAGGGGCAGGAAGAATGCAGATCCGCAAAACTCATGGTTTCCATTTATTTTTGAGTTTATTCTCATGAATCCATCAATTGATGGTATAACAAGTGGTGCCGACACGTGTTTCGACCTAACAGGTCTTTTTCTAGTTTTTGTACATAACAATGGATATGTGCATGGTGAGTATAGGGAACCCGTGTTGGGCATCCACCATTTGTGATTATATTGACAAGGTGTAATTTGTGTAAACACATTATGTGAGTGTAAGGACATTCCCAGTGAGGTGATGTTCTGATACTTTGTACTGCCGTGCCGAAACATGCTGGTGCCAAAAGATCCCTGCACCGGACCGGTCGCGCCGAACTGGCCATGCCAAATCGGTCCACGCTGAAGTGGCTGCGCCGAAATGGGGTGTACCGGTTGGGCTCACATTCAAATTGTTTCCTCAAAAGCTGCCTGCAATTTGCAAACATGTGTGGAGTGGAGCAGGTGTGAGAGGCAGTGGAATTTCAGTGCAGCGCCAAGCAAAGACTGCCAGGAAGCCGGTTTGGCCTGAACATAAAACAAGCATTGGCACAGTTTTGGCTTTTGATTGGGCATCCTGATAGGCATTTGCCAGGCACTGCTATGACGGTACTACCAGATGTGAGTGTCTGGAAAATACCTATAGACAAGCCAAAAGGGTTACCTTTGGTACTGCTTATTTTGAACAGAATGTCCAAGGAAGGAAAAGATAAAAGTCAAGTGGCAGAAGGCAGGCGTGGTAACGACATTTGTATTGCCTCAGTACCAAATGCACAGCTGCAAGTAAGCCTCTTAGCATACTGGTTAGAAATAACACTGGCAGGCCAAAGTTGATAGAACTAGCTCAAAAAGACCCTGTAAAGAGGTGTTTTTGGTGGGGAGTAGCAAGTGGGTGGGTGTGAATGGCCGTGGGCAGTCAAGCAGTGGGTAAATACCCAAACAACCCACGCAAGCTGGTTGTCCCTTCTGGCATGTCACCTCCCGCCTAGGTGCACTGCAATGCAATAGTTTCGGCTCACAGGTGGCGCTTGTTGGCAATGTGCAGTTAGCAACAGTTGCTAGTCAGTTGGCACAGGGACTCTTAATTGAGGTTAGGGGAAGTGGGAGTGGCACTGCCTTCTGTCCTGACTGAATGTCTGTTGATCTGGTGCCTGGGATGGGCTGTGCGCTGGGCCCAGAAAGCCTAGCTCTGGGGGAAACATTGTGTGCCACTCAAGGCAACACTTCCTGGGCTAGACGTGTTGCACTTCAACTCCCATCATCCCTAACTAGTGTAGCCAATGATGGGATATTATGGGAGACGTAGTCCAGAGTATCTCAAGGGCCGCAGCTTGTAGCAACATAGCAGAGCCTGGTTCCTGAGCCTGGCGCCTTCTACTGCATTTCATACAAACCAAAACGCAGCACTCAATTTAAAGACAACAAGATGTTCACAAGTGCCATGTAGATAAAAAGTAATTCGTTTCATACAATCCATTTTGAGCGTTCATGCAAAGAGCACTTGTGTGCTCCGCGCTTAATGAACCATTTGTGAATGTTACCTTTTGCACAACATTATTTTGTGATGGTGAATAATATGTGTGCCTGTTTATTTTCGGACACTTCTATAGGTTACCTCGTTGCCAAATAAAGTATGCATCAGCACCTGGATCCAGTAGAAGCCAGTCCTCTGCTGGCTCTTGCTGTTCAGCTGAAGGCATGGGTCCTGCTGGTGTAACTTTCGTGTGGCTATTTCCAAATGGTTTCTACTGGATCCGGGTGCTCACGGATGGACGTGGCTATATTTCCGGAATTTCTATCAAGAAAGGTTTGGGTGTGATTTTATTTTACCAGGTGAACTCCATTATTAAAACTCAGATGTTGGAACTGGATCCAGTAGAGAAGATTTCTTAGATGTCAGTTGGAAGCTAGGGAGGTATAGAACCACTTGGACTATCCACCTCTGCTGTGATCGGCCTGTGATGGGTGCAGAGTTTGACTCCCTCTCTGCCTGTTTGTTCCCGCGCAGCGAGGTGCGCGCAGGTACATGCTGTAAACCGGGAGTCCCGGTCTAGTTCTGGGGGCCCGACCCGACAACTGGCGACGAGGATGGCACAGTGCAGGCAAGCTGAGGAGGAGGCACCCAGCCGCAAGGCAGTGCTTCAAAGGCCTAGGGCCACAGTGGTGAGTGGAGAGTGCTCGGGGGAGCACGTGGGAGCATACCAGAAGGCAACAGTGCTCGTGCCTCAAGGAGGCAGCAGTTTGCCCACCAGGAGGCTTTTAAAAAGAAGATTTGGAAACATCCAGGGGAGGAGTACAGAGGAGGCACAGGGGAAGTGCTGGTAGGTCCCTGGGGAGCGGTGCTCGTGCCTGTTCAGGGGGCCGCGCCCAGGGGGTGCTACCCATTGCGGGCAGGACAATCCACATACCAAGTGGGGAATCACAGTGATCTGCCCACATCATGTCTGATCAGGACACCCCAGACACGGTGACAGTGACCCCACAACAACAGGGCAACCAGCCAGTGGCAGACTCCCTAGCAGTGCAACTACCCAGTATATTCGATGCCACTCACACTAGCAACATGAGGCCAAGATGGGCCAGGTGGGTCTGATACTTTGATCTGTAGGTAGCGGCCATTGGCCCAGTGGCAGATGCACGGCAGCAGTTCCTACTGAAACTAGCGGCGGGCCCAGCCACCAGAGACATAATTGATGAGTTCCCGGTTGATTCCATCGACACGATCAAAGGCCTCAAAACAGCTCTAGCCACGTACTTCACGCCTGACACCAATGTGGACTACGAAAGGCATCTCTTCCACACCACGAAGCAGGTCAAAGGGGAGACGATGGATGCCTTTGTAATGAGACTACGCAGCAAAATGAAACACTGCGACTTTGCAAATTACTCTAACACTGAAGCGCTCCGCTCACAGATCATTGCCGGGTGTGAGTCGCAGTCATTCAGGAGAAAGCTACTACGGAAGGCGCGGCCCCTGGAGGAATTACTGAGGCTGGCAAGGGCTGAAATGGCTATTGACTCACAAGTAGAATCATTTGGGAACCAAAAAGGTCAGATGCCACAATCCGATAGGGTACACAAACTAGCAGGAGCCTCCAGGGCACCTGGTGAACCTTTCTGCTACTGATGCAGCTACAAATACCCACATGAAGCCTTGTGCCCAGCAATTGGGCAACGTTGCTCAGATTGCAGAGAAGAGAATCACTTCAAGTCAGTATGCCGTCTAGCAAGTCTCAGTCAGGAGAATGATGGAGGCACATCCAGCAGATCACGCAGAAGGCCCACGGTCACTGAAACCTTTCACACGGCTGCACAGTCATTTCAACAAGGAAAGAAAAGAAATAGGAGAGACCACGGATCAGGTGAGGAGAGGCATAGAAGAGCAAGGAAGAAAGAAAGATCAGGAAAGGAAAGCTGGCGATACCAGACGTCCTCAACAAGACCAGAGTGCCGCTCAAGGCGTCACGTCTGCTACCTAGTCGAACAGTTGCCATCGGACACCGAACAGAGTTCTTCAGAAGGGGAGGAAAGAAAAATCGGCTACCTCTATGCACTAGGAAATCAGAACGCAACCAAACACAGCTCCACACTACTAATGCAACTGAAGGATACACAAACGGAATTTCTCATAGACACGGGTGCAACGGTCAATGTCATCAGCAAGCAGGTATATGGGTCACTGCCACACACTCCTTGCCTATGCCCGGCGGAAACAGACATCTATTCGTATGGCTCAAAAGTCCTGTTGCAGTGCTTGGGGAAATTCGAGAGACACTGTTGATACAAAACACAGACCATGAACATATCAGTACACGTGACCTCCACCCCTACAGAGTCTGGGTGCATCATGAGCTTTAAGACGACGATCTAAATGGGCCTAATTCACATCCTCTACAAGCTCATGGTCATTAAATACATTGACACTGTGGACAAGATAGAACCACTCTACCCGCCCCTGTTTAAAGGAATTGGAATGCTCCGGAATTGCCAAATCACGCTTCACACTGACCCAGAAGTGCAACCGGTGGTGCAACATAACCGTGGAATCCCAGGGGAATATACAGCACCACTTCTCCGGGGCCCACGCCATGGGTGTCGGCCATCGTGTCTGTCCCGAAGAAATGAATAACATTCAGCTATGCGTGGACTTGAGAAGACCCAATGAAGCCATCAAATGGGAGGGGCCTCTTCCCCCCCCCCGCATCACGGATATGGTTCATCTACTAAATGGTGCCAAAGTCTTCTCAAAATTGGACTTGAATAAAGGGAACCATCAGATGTTCTCAAGCCCAGAGAGCAGGTACATTACCACACTTGTAACCCATCTAGGGTTATACAGGTACAAAAGGCTAAGCTTTGGTGTCTCGTCAGCAGCCGAAATCTTCCAGGTGGAAATTCACAATGTGATCAAGCTTATCCCGAACTTTATCAATTACAGCGACGGCATCTTGGTGTTCAGCACAACGGAAAAGCAAGATGACACTGGTGCGAGTATGCATGGCTCTGGAGGTGTCCAACCTCAAATTAAATCGCGAGAAATGTGAATTCAGGAAAGATACCCTCTGGTTCTTCGGTCACATTTTCTCAGCTAATGGAATGACGCCTGACATGGTCAGTTACATGCGCTAAACAAGTCTTTGCCGCCAACTAATGGGTCAGAACTTTGATCGTTCTTAGGCCTGGTGAGCTATTGCCCTTGTTACATCAAGGACTTTGTGACTATAAGTGAGCCCCTGAGAGCACTAACCAAACAAAACACACCTTTTCACTGGTCAACAAATTTCCAAGCAAGCTTTGCAGCCTTCCGTGACAGAATAGCAAGAGCAGAAAAAGTGCCCTATTTTGACGCGGACAGAGAAACAGAACTGACGGTTGATGCAAGCCCAGTGGGTCTAGGAGCTATATTAGCACAGAAGAGCCCTGATGGCTCAGGATAGAGACACATTGTCTCCTATACGAGCAGAAGTTTGTCCAAAACTGAACAAGCCTATTCACAGGCAGAAAAAGAAAGTTTGGCAGTCGTGTGGGCCTGCAAGCATTTCCATCTGTTCCTATACAGTAAACCCTTCACAATCATAACGGACCACTAAGCATTACTGTTCCTCTATGGCAACCTGCAGGCAAAAATGCCCTCCTGCATCGCACGATGGGGCCTGCGTCTACAAGATTACTCTTTTAACATCATCCACAGACTGGGCAAGTAAGCCAACCCGGTTGACTTCTTGTCACGCCACGCCAGACAAGAACACACCCTAGAACCGTTGGGGGCGGATCGCTACATCTGATACCCCATCCAGCAGACGGTTCCCCAAGGCATAGAACCCCTGGAGCTAGCAAAAGCGGTGGAGGATGACATAACTTTTCAGATTATAACAGACGGGCTGAAGACAGGGAAATGTCGATCAGTTAAAGAAAGAAGCAATGGAGAGTCGATCAAAACAAGAATGTGGTCAGTCTACTACTGGTCAGAGATGAGCTAGCTCTGTCGGAAGAGAATCTACCCTTAAAGAAGAACAGGACCGTCATACCTAATCAACTCAGGAGATGAGTGCTAGACCTTGCACATGAGGGACACCGAGGGATAGTCTCAAACAAGGAATGCAACACCAGAAAGTGTGAAAAACGGGATGGAATGGTGGAAGACTTACTGAGAGACTGCCTCACGTGCAGTCTCATCACCCCTACAAGACACCCTGAACCACTGAACATGTCACCATTACCTGAAGGTGTGTGGGAGGAGGTTGCCATAGACTTCTTTGGGCCGATGGAAGGGGGGAATATGTGGTGGCAGTGATGGACGAATATTCCAGGTACCCAGAGGCACAAGTGATTTCATCCACGGCGGCCCATCATGACATTCCTGTATTATTTATTTATTTTATTTATTTGCATTTGTAAAGCGCACAGCTGTCCTCGGACATCGTGGCACTTAAGAATACTTGCTTGGTTACATAAGTGCATGAGGTCAAATCCAGTAGCAAAACATGAAGTCCAGCCCCGTCATACGGGGTGGCAACAATAGGTATTTCAAGTGGTCAAAGTTGTGACGTAAAGCATGAGCACCACCCCCATCTTAAAGGGTGGCAGCACAAGGTAATGCATGTGGTCAAAATGAGTGGCATAAAACATGAGCGCCAGCCCCATCTTAAAGGTGGCAGCAACAAGGTAATGCATGTGGTCAACATTGGTGGCATAAAACATGAGTGCCATCCCTATCTTAATAGGTGGCAACAATAAGGTAATGCATGTGGTCAACATTGGTGGCACACACAGGTTACCAGCGGGGAGGGAGAGGTGGAGTCAGGCAGACACAGGTGACCAGCGGGGATGGGGGGGAGTCAGGCAGACACAGGCGACCAGCGGGGAGGGAGAGGTGGAGTCAGGCAGACACAGGTGACCAGCGGGGATGGGGGGGAGTCAGGCAGACACAGGCGACCAGCGGGGAGGGAGGGGGGAGTCAGGCAGACACAGGCGACCAGCGTGGAGGGGGGAAGTCAGGCAGACACAGGCGACCAGTGGGGAGGGGGGGAGTCAGGCAGACACAGGCGACCAGCGGGGAGGGAGGGGGGAGTCAGGCAGACACAGGCGACCAGCGTGGAGGGCGGGAGTCAGGCAGACACAGGCGACCAGCGGGGAGGGGGGGAGTCAGGCAGACACAGGCGACCAGCGGGGAGGGAAGGGGGAGTCAGGCAGACACAGGCAATCAGCGGGGGCAGGTGGCATACCGTGGTGGACAGGGGTAGGCAGGGCCTTTGTTGTGGCCTTAGGTGGATGGCTGGCTCCCGCCTCCCGGTTGCTCTCATTGGCTTAACAAGCCAAAGTGCAGCCAATGGGAGGGGGAGCTGGGCCAGACCACAAGGCTACAGTGCAGGCCACAAGAAAGAGTGCAGCCATGTTGGAAAGGCAAAGGCACAATCAGGCAGGACACGACGGTTCAACAAATACATTAAATATTGATGCGCTCCTCCCAAAAGTCAATCCACGACGTGCACATATTAAAAGTCAAATTTAGATGCATTTTAGTTCAGAAATGTGCCGCGCCACATGCACTCTGCACAAAATCCTAAGGCTTACCCCAGCTGTCCAAGGGGTGCTGTAGAAAGCCTACCGGAGGCAGATGGATGCCTCGGCACCATGAAGATTAACAAGCCATTCTTTATTAGACAGGCTCTTCTCCACCAATGACATTCCCCTGCAGGTCAAATCTGATAACGGGCCACCTTACCTCTGCCACGACTTGTGTGACTTTGTAGAATACATGGGCTTCAAGCGCAGGAAGGTGATGTCATAGTGACCCAGGGAAAGGGCATGATTGAAAGATTTATGGCCAACCTGAAGAGAACAGTACAAATATCCCAAATGACTAGGCAACCTTTTGAGCAAGTGCTTCATCAATTATTGAGGGATTACAGGAGCACCCCTCCCAGCTTAACAGGGAAGTACCCCGCTGAAGTCATGTTTGGACGGAGTGTTCGCACCAGACTGCCTCACACCAAAGGGGATGCTGAACACCAGGAGGAAGACAGAGAGATGAGAAATAGGGACATTCAATCAAAAGAAAAGATGAAGGCCTACGCAGGCCACAGAAGGCAGGCAAAACCGTCCACCCTAGAGCTAGGGGGTGTAGTGGTTGTGAAACAAACCCAGTCCAGAAAAGGGGACAGGTTCTTTTATGAAGATCCACGCATCATCACCAGGAAGAAGGGTTCTCTTGTCACCGCAGAAGGGGACCGACGTCCGGTGACAAGCAACTTGTCACACTTCAAGAGAGTGTCTGGGACACTTCATGAGCCACGACAGGGATCACAGGAAGATGAAAGAGAATATTCTTCTCAGGAGTCGTACGAGGAGATTAAGGGGAGTCGGATGTTTCTCGCCAGGAGGAAGGTGAACCTGACGATCCGAGGGAGAGGCCCGAACCAGGTACCTCTCGTCCACAAAAGACTTGAGCCAAACCCTGCAGACTCATTGAAGAAATGGGGTAAAGTTGCGTTGTTCATACTGTTGTTAGAGTTTAAATTGGGGAAGATGTAGTGGCGGGAGTTGTAGTTCGGGAAGGGAAGGGTCGGGACTAGGGCGTGGGGAGTGAAGTGACGTGGAGAGGAACAGGAAAGGCAGTCTGTATCCCGGAGGTGTGGAAAAAAGACATGTAGAGTTTGAGTCCATCTCTGCCTGTTTGTTCCCATGTAGCTAGGTGCGCACGGGTATATGCTGTAGACCGGAAGTCCCGGCCTGGGTCTGGGGGCCCGACCTGCTACACCCCTCTTTCCCTTGCAGCCTCCCATCCTTCTTACTCGCTACTCATCACCCCTCTTTCCCTCGCATCCTCCCACCCTTCTTACTCGCTACTCATCACCCCTCTTTCCCACGCAGCCTCCCACCCTTCTTTCTCTCTACTCATCACCCCTCTTTCCCTCGCAGCCTCCGACCCTTCTATTTTGCTACTCATCACCCCTCTTTCCCTCACAGCCTCCCACCATTCTTTCTCGCTAATCACACCTCTTTCGCCTTAGCCTCCCACCCATCTTTCTCGCTACTCATCAGCCCTCTTTCCCTCGCAACCTCCCACCCTTCTTTCTCGCTAATCACCACTCTTTCCCTCACAGCCTCCCACCCTTCTTTCTCCATACTCATCACCCCTCTTTCCCTCGCAGCCTCCTGCCTTTCTTTCTGGCTAATCATCACCCCTCTTTCCCTCGCAGCCTCCGACCCTTCTATTTCGCTACTCATCACCCCTCTTTCCCTTGCAGCCTCCCACCCATCTTTCTCGCTACTCATCAGCCCTCTTTCCCTCGCAACCTCCCACCCTTCTTTCTCGCTAATCACCACTCTTTCCCTCACAGCCTCCCACCCTTCTTTCTCCATGCTCATCACCCCTCTTTCCCTCGCAGCCTCCTGCCTTTCTTTCTGGCTAATCATCACCCCTCTTTCCCTTGCAGCCTCCCACCCTTCTTTCTCACTACTCATCACCCCTATTTCGCCCTCAGCCTCTAACCCGTCTTTCTTGCTACTCATCACCCCTCTTTCCCTCGCAGCCTCCCACCCTTCTTTCTTGCTAATCAAACCTCTTTCCCTCGCAGCCTCCCACCCTTCTATCTCGCCACTCATCGCCCCTCTTTCCCTTGCAGCCTCCCACCCTTCTTTCTTGCTAATCATCACTCCTGTTTCCCCCTCAGCCTCTCACCCATCTTTCTTGCTACTCATCACCCCTCTTTCCCTCGCAGCCTCCGACCCTTCTATTTCGCTACTCATTACCCCTCTTTCCCTTGCAGCCTCACGCCCTTCTTTCTCACTAATCATCACCCCTCTTTCCCTCGCAGCCTCCCACCATTCTTTCTCGCTAATCACACCTCTTTCGCCTTAGCCTCCCACCCATCTTTCTCGCTACTCATCACCCCTCTTTCCCTTGCAGCCTCACGCCCTTCTTTCTCACTAATCATCACCCCTCTTTCCCTCGCAACCTCCCACCCTTCTTTCTCGCTAATCACCACTCTTTCCCTCACAGCCTCCCACCCTTCTTTCTCCATACTCATCACCCCTCTTTCCCTTGCAGCCTCCCACCCTTCTTTCTCACTACTCATCGCCCTTCTTTCCCCCTCAGCCTCTAACCCGTCTTTCTTGCTACTCATCACCCCTCTTTCCCTCGCAGCCTCCCACCCTTCTTTCTTGCTAATCACACCTCTTTCCCTCGCAGCCTCCCACCCTTCTTTCTTGCTAATCACACCTCTTTCCCTCGCAGCCTCCCACCCTTCTATCTTGCCACTCATCACCCCTCTTTCCCTTGCAGCCTTCCACCCTTCTTTCTCCATACTCATCACCCCTCTTTTCCTCGCAGCCTCCTGCCTTTCTTTCTGGCTAATCATCACCCTTCTGTCCCTCGCAGCCTCCCACTCTTCATTCTCGCTAATCACACCTCTTTCCCTCGCAGCCTCCCACCCTTCTATCCCGCCACTCATCACCCCTCTTTCCCTCGCAGCCTCCCACCCTTCTATCTCACCACTCATCACCCCTCTTTCCCTTGCAGCCTCCCACCCTTCTTTCTCGCTAATCATCACTCCTGTTTCCCCCTCAGCCTCTCACCCATCTTTCTTGCTACTCATCACCCCTCTTTTTCTCGCAGCCTCCCACCCTTCTATCTCGCCACTCATCACCCCTATTTCCCTCACAGCCTCTTACCCTTCTCTTTCTGTAATCACACCTCTTTCCCTTGCAGCCTCCCACCCTTTTATCTCGCCACTCATTACCCCTCTTTCCCTCACAGCCTCCCACCTTTCTTGCTGACTAATCATCACTCATCTTTCCCTCGCAGCCTCCCGCCCTTCTTTCTGGCTACTCATCATCCCTCTTTCCATCATAGCCTCTCACCCTTCTTTTTCGCTAATCACCACTCTTTCCCTCACGGCCTCCCACCCTTCTTTCTCCATACTCATCACCCCTCTTTCCCTCGCAGCCTCCCACCCTTCTTTCTTGCTAATCACACCTCTTTCCCTCGCAGCCTCCCACCCTTCTATCTTGCCACTCATCACCCCTCTTTCCCTTGCAGCCTTCCACCCTTCTTTCTCCATACTCATCACCCCTCTTTCCCTCGCAGCCTCCTGCCTTTCTTTCTGGCTAATCATCACCCTTCTGTCCCTCGCAGCCTCCCACTCTTCATTCTCGCTAATCACACCTCTTTCCCTCGCAGCCTCCCACCCTTCTATCCCGCCACTCATCACCCCTCTTTCCCTCGCAGCCTCCCACCCTTCTATCTCACCACTCATCACCCCTCTTTCCCTTGCAGCCTCCCACCCTTCTTTCTCGCTAATCATCACTCCTGTTTCCCCCTCAGCCTCTCACCCATCTTTCTTGCTACTCATCACCCCTCTTTCCCTCGCAGCCTCCCACCCTTCTATCTCGCCACTCATCACCCCTATTTCCCTCACAGCCTCTTACCCTTCTCTTTCTGTAATCACACCTCTTTCCCTTGCAGCCTCCCACCCTTCTATCTCGCCACTCATCACCCCTCTTTCCCTCACAGCCTCCCACCTTTCTTGCTCACTAATCATCACTCATCTTTCCCTCACAGCCTCCCGCCCTTCTTTCTGGCTACTCATCATCCCTCTTTCCATCATAGCCTCTCACCCTTCTTTTTCGCTAATCACCACTCTTTCCCTCACGGCCTCCCACCCTTCTTTCTCCATACTCATCACCCCTCTTTCCCTCGCAGCCTCCTGCCTTTCTTTCTGGCTAATCATCACCCTTCTGTCCCTCGCAGCCTCCCACTCTTCATTCTCGCTAATCACACCTCTTTCCCTCGCAGCCTCCCACCCTTCTATCCCGCCACTCATCACCCCTCTTCACCTCGCAGCCTCCCACCCTTCTATCTCACCACTCATCACCCCTCTTTCCCTTGCAGCCTCCCACCCTTCTTTCTCGCTAATCATCACTCCTGTTTCCTCCTCAGCCTCTCACCCATCTTTCTTGCTACTCATCACCCCTCTTTCCCTCGCAGCCTCCCACCCTTCTATCTCGCCACTCATCACCCCTATTTCCCTCACAGCCTCTTACCCTTCTCTTTCTGTAATCACACCTCTTTCCCTTGCAGCCTCCCACCCTTCTATCTCGCCACTCATCACCCCTCTTTCCCTCACAGCCTCCCACCTTTCTTGCTCACTAATCATCACTCATCTTTCCCTCGCAGCCTCCCGCCCTTCTTTCTCGCTAATCACACCTCTTTCCCTCACAGCCTCCCACCCTTCTTAGGCTGAGTAGTGTGGGCTCTCTTTGCTCCCCCTCCTAACCCTGAATAAGCAATGATAGCACAGACTAGTTGTATTTGTGGAAATATCATAGGCCGTAGGCATTTTTATTTTCTTACAGAAAATAACTTACATAAGAAAACAATACATTGTTATCAGCTTTTGGGCACACTGTGTCCAGTTCCGGATTTGCCCAAGGCTTGTTCCGAGTTCTTGTCCTCCTTGGGCCTCCGTCCCTGGGCACATGCCGCCACACCTGTGGGGGTGTTCCCACTACCCCCTCAGGTCCCCCCCAAAAGCCCTCTACCTACAGCCCCGATCCTTGAGGGCCCTAGAAACGTTCTCTGTAAATACCCCCATCCCTTTCGCTGACAGGTGAACCCCATCCTGATGAAACATGTCAGGATTGTTCTGGTATAAACCGTGCCTCAAAAAATGGAGCCCTGTGCTCTTGCAGTATTTCTCTATGGATTTGTTCAGCTTTTTCCTGGCTATTTCAATGGCGTGTCTTCTCTGTGCCCCATGCCAGACCCTCCGTGGTATTACTTCCGACATAAAGATTTCAGTCTTCCACCAACAGTGGGCTATGCTGTTCAGGGACCCGCAGATTTTCCTCTGCAATTCTCCCCTGTTTGTGCTCACCAAGTCATTTCCCCCGAGATGTATAATCACATACTCGGGGGGGAGGGGGAGTCCATGAAACCTATTAGGTCCGACAGCCTGTCATGGATGTCTTCCCAATGCATCCCCGGGGTGCCCCACCATGCTGTGATTGTGTTTTTGAAATGCAGTCCTTGTTCCACTTCCTCCAGCCACCTGCCTGCCCGGGTCACGAAAGAGTGCCCCACTATCCAAGCCGATTTGTATGTGCCCGCCTCTGTGGAAATGGGGAGAGAAATGCTCATATCAGTTCCTCCCTTATGTATCTTTTAAAACATTGTGTTTTCCAGCCCCCCGATCTTCTTCACCCCTTCCGCTCCCAGGCCCTCTGCCCATGCCGACGTGGCTGCCCCTATCCTGAATGAGTGTGTACCGAAATTGGCTGGGTCCCAACCTGCTTTGGCCACTACCTGTTTTAATACTGCCTGGAATTGGTACCTGTTGAGTGCCTTGCCTTCTCTGTGTATTAGCAGCTGCCCTTCTACCTTTGGTCTGATGGTTAGGAATTCTTGGGTTATACATCTGGGACAGTGGTCTTTTTCTTTGATGCAGTTTAGGTCTATTCCTCTCCCCTTACCCGCCTGGTCCGTCTTTGATTTTCTTAACATTATTGACATGCCTTTGCTTCCAACGCTAATATCCCTTAATGCCAGGCCATTCCCTGCCCCCGTGTTACTAGCCACCAGTTCCCCTACCGTAAACGCCCCATAATATGCGAGCGCAAATGCTGCCCTGAACAAAGCTGTTTTCTATGTGCTAGAGCACATCTTCTCCAATACTTTCAGCAATATTACCAACTTCCCAAAATTTACCGCCCTTCTGCTGTCTGGTTTTTTCCCCTCCAATTTTGCCCAACCTTTTAACGCATATTTTATTCTAGGGCTGTTTGTTGGATCCCTCGTGCCTGCTACTTTCGCGGTGTATGCCACTGCGGCCAAATGCGCCGCCGCCGCCCAGCTTTTCTTTTTACCTTTGGCAAATGCCTTCTCCAAAAATGCACACATTTTTTCAGTTGATATATCCCCCACATTTCTTGCTCCTGTTTCCATTAATACCTCTTTCACATGCTTTTCATATTGCTTACCCGTCTGGTATGTTAGGGCGTTCCTGGTCAATTTGTCGATGACCCGTTCCCTTTCTTGTGGTGTTTTGTTGTTTCCTGAGTCGACCTTTTGGCCAACCGTGCTTTCCTTTCTAGCCTCTTTTGAGTCGACCTTTTGGCCAACCGTGCTTTCCTTTCCATTTCTTTCAGCGGGACCCATGCCTTGGCTGGCGTGGGCGTTTTCTCCTTGTCGGCGTCGGGTCTCAGCTCCCTGAATTTTTTCCACTGAAAACGAGACGAGGCATCAGCCACCATATTTACCTCTCCCGCTATGTGTCTTGCCCTTATGTTTGTGTTTCTATGCAGACATTCCCCTGTGATGGCCCGCATTAGCTGTAACACTAGCGGGCAAGCTGCGCTTCCTTTGTTCAGAACGTGCACCACTGCCATATTGTCCGACCAGGCTGTTACCTCTTTGTCTCTGAGCTCCTCTCCCCATGCACATACTGCTACCCATATTGGAAAGAGCTCTAACAGCGTTATGTTTTTTGTCCACCCTGCCTCATGCCATGCTTCTGGCCATTCCTCTGCACACCATCGCTTCCCCAATATTGCGCCAAAACCCAGTCCTCCTGCTGCATCTGTGAATAATACCCTTCTTTCTTCATTGTTTATCAGTGTGCGCCAGATGATTGAACCGTTAAACTTACTTAGGAAATCTGCCCAAACATTGAGGTCCTTTTTGATGCCCCCCCTAATCTCACTCTGTGGTGTCCTTCCGTGGGCCCCCTTGTCCTGAGCTCAATGCTTCTCTGGAATACCCTCCCTTATGGTATGACTTTTCCCGCAAAATTTAACTTTCCCGCGAGTGCTTGTAGTTCTCTCACAGTTGCCTTGTTCCTTCCTTTTAGCTCCCTCAATGTTTTGAGCAGCTCTCTGACCTTATCCTTTGGTATCCTGCATACCCCTTTGCTTGAGTCAATCTCTATCCCTAGGAATTGAATCACCTGTGTGGGGCCTGTTGTTTTTTCTTCTGCCAGCAGGAAACCCCAGTCCCTCGTTATTTCTATAAATTTGTCCAGGGTTGCTTTGCATTGTCCCGACCTCTTTGCCCCTACAAACAAAAAATCGTCCAGGTAGTGCACGATCCCTGCTTCCCCCATCTCTTTTGTGACGGCCCATTGCAGGAATGAGCTTACTCTTTCGAAGTATGCGCATGAAATGGCGCACCCCATCGGGAGGCATCTGTCTATAAAATACTTGCCCTCCCATTCCATTCCCAACCACCTCTGTGACTTGCTGTTAACTGGCAATAGTCTGAATGCTGATTTGATGTCTGCTTTTGCAATCCATGCCCCCTTTCCTGCCTTCCTCACTAGTTCTACCGCTTCCTGAAAGTCCGAGTAGGTCACTGTGGCCTCACTTTGAGAAATCCCCTCGTTCACCGATGCCCCTGGGGGGTATGATAAATGGTGTATTAGCCTGAACTCCCCCTCTTCCTTTTTTGGTACCAGGCCCAGTGGAGAACATATGAACTCTCTAAATGGCATTGTGGCAAAAGGTCCCCCTATCCTACCCAACTCTACCTCTTTTTGGATTTCCTTTGTTACCATTTCCCTGTTTTCCGTGCCTGATTTCAAATTTTTTGGAATGACCCGTGTTCTCTGGCCTCTAAAAGGTATGTGGAAACCTTCTAAAAACCCCTGTCTGATAATGTTCGCTGCCTCCTGGTCTGGGTACTGCTGGAGCCACCTCGCCATTCTGTCAATCCTTACTGGCGTGGCTCCCTTCTCGTTCCAGTCCCTAGTTCCTTTTCTCGTTTTTCCTGCTGCCTGTTGCTGCTGGTCTTGTGCATTTGGAGCTGCTGTGGTCCCCCTTACATCTCTCACACTTGTGGCTGAACTTGCACTTCCATCCCCAGCTGCATGGTACTCCCTTCTCAAAATTCCTGCATTGCCCCTGTTCTGTTCGTGCCGTCCCCGTGGTCCCATAGCCCCCCCTTGTGTGGTTGGGGGCAGACTGCTCTGCCATCCCCTCTGCGACCCGTAGTTTCTGTTCTGAAAATTCTGATCCCTTGACCTGTCATAGCTGTAATCATACTTTCTGTTGTTGTATCTGTAGTCTGATCTATAATCGCTCTGCCAGTACTGCCTCCTCTGTTGCCCCCTGCGCTTCTTTCCTTGTTTCCCCATTTCTCTTTTAATACGTTAAATATGTATAGGTTGTAGTTCTCCTCGTCCCAGCCCATATCTGGGAAGCAGTCCATCTCTTTCCTAAATTCGTAATCATATTCCTGCCAAGCGTCCCCGCCGAATGCTGTGTGCACTTTTAATACTCTTTGTTGGTATGATACCAGAGATGCCCCATCCTCAGGGAATTTCTGTAGTATTATTGAGGACATTACACTAAACGCCTCCATCCAATTGTCAACGTTTCTTGTCACTGGCCCCTTTTTTACCAAACCTTTCTCATCCTCTTTTATGTCCTCAGGAGGTACGTATAGCCCTCTTTTCTGGCAATCAAGTAATGTATATATGTCAATCAATTCTTTCCTCCATATTTTTTCCTTTACTTGATCGCTAATGTACCATGCCATTGCCTTCATTGCCCTGCCCTGTGCATCTTTGCCCATTGATGGCCTGCCATATTTTGTCATGGTTGGGCCCTCTCCTGTTTTTCCTACCGCCTGTGGTGGTACCCCCCCTTGGAGAGGATTCCCTGCCACTGGCACTGTTGTGGCTCCTAGTGCTGCTATTTGCTGTGGAGGGGTTGGTGTCACCTGGCTTGGCACTGTTATTGCCAGTGCTCCTTGTGGTGCCGGGGCCGGAGCCTCCATTGGTTCCTTTCCTGCTCCCCCCGCCACTTTACGCTTCCCCTTGCTTACTACCCACCTCCATTTTACCCATGCCTTTAAATGATCCTTTTCCTCATTGTCGCTACTCATTTCTTCTGATGAACCATCCCCTTGGTCCCTTTTCTGCCCCTTATTTCCCTTGCCTCTTTTGCCACTGGTTATGGGCGACTTACCCTTACCCGTGACACAAGTTTTCAACATTTCAACAATTTTTTCCCCCACATTTTTGTTTACAGTACCTTTGTTTTTCTCCTTCCTCTTCTTCTTCCTTGAAGTTTCCGGTTGTGGCTGGGGTCTTCTCTGCTCTTCTCTCTTTCTTTTCTGCCCTTGGGGCAATTCCTCCTCCCCTTCACTGCTGCTGGGCTCTATGAACAGCAAAGGTGACAATGCCCTAGCCCTTTCCTCTTTTCCCATCACATCCAGCACCCATTGTGCTCCGTACTCATGCTCTGCTTTTTTTGCCCAATCACTGAATTCCTTGGCCCTCCGTGCCCTTTCTTCTGCCATCCTCCTTGTTGCCTGCCTTGTGTCTGCCAGATTCTCTTCCTTTTCCCTCCTTGTCGCTTATTTTGAAGCAGCTTGTAATTTTTTGTTCCTCTTTGCCCGTTTATGTGACTGGAGGTTTCTTAAATGGGTGTCTGGTACCCTTTTCTTGTAAATGCTGTTCGTGTCTCCAGTCGTTGCTGCCTGCCCCTTTAAGAGTTTCTGTGCTCGCTCATGTAGGCTCCGCCTCCTGCTACTCCCGGCTAGTTACACTTGTTTCTGAACGTCTCAATTGCCAAGACCGCCTCCATTGTCGTCTTCCCCTTTAAGGGGTTTTGTTTTGATTTTTTTCTGCTGCTCGTTCGATCTGGCTCTGCCCCCTGCTGCTCCCTGGCTTGCTTTCCAAACTTGTGGTCGTGCTTCCTTGTTCGATCGCTTCTGCCATGCCCCCTCGCTTCCCGCTTACCGCGGCCGGCCTGGCCTCTTCGCTCTGCTACGGTGCCTCCGCTCGGCGTGTCTCCTGGTTCCACTGCGCGATTTCCCTCTCAGCACGTCTTCTGCGCCGTCGCTTGGTTCGGGTCTTCACAGTGGCTCCGTTCCTCCGTCGAGCCAGCTGCTTCTTCCCGACCTCCAACTTTCAATCTGCTCCACCGCTGATGACGAGGTAAGACACTTGCTGCAGCTTGCAAAAAGTACAAGATTTGCCTGGAGTGAGCCCGTGTAAAGCAAACGTCCGACAAACAGAGTGTGCAATTGAGCCCGCAAGAGCCAAAACGCTTTCCTCTGCCCAGGTCCTGTAGGAGCTTACCCGCAGAGGTAGGCTCCTTACCTGGTTTGTGCCTGGGATACATTTCCTACCCCCTCTTATACCCCATAGCCCCTTTGTCTTTCCCCTGGGGGCCGGGCTTTCCCTGGCCCCCTGCTGCTAACTTTCGCACCTTTTCCAGGTGCCGTTTCCTCCATTCCTGGTGCCTTTTGTTTTAGTGGCACCAATACGCCACCCCTCCCTATGGCTTTCGCACCATCTACACCCCCACCCCGCGCCTAAACTTCCAGGCCCTCCAACGGGCCGCATTTCATGCATCCCGAGGCCTGGGTCATTCTCGCTAATCATCATCCCTTTTTCACCCGCAGCCTCATGCCCTTCTTTCTCCCTACTCATCACCCCTCTTTCCCTCGCAGCCTCCTGCCCTTCTTTCTCGCTAATCATCACCCCTCTTTCCCTCACAGCCTCCCGTCCTTCTTTCTCGCTACTCATCACTCCTCTTTCCCTTGCAGCCTTCCGCCCTTCTTTCTCGCTAATCATCACCCCTCTTTCCCTCGCAGCCTCCCGTCCTTCTATTTTGCTAATCAACACCCCTCTTTCCCACGCAGCCTCCCACCCTTCTATCACGCTACTCATCAGTCCTCTTTCCATCGCTGCCCCCCACTCTTCTTTCTCGCTAATCACACCTCTTTCCCTCACAGTCTACCACCCTTCTTTCTCGCTACTCATCACCCCTCTTTCCATCGCTGCCGGCCACCCTTCTATCTCGCTACTGATCAACCCTCTTTCCCTCGCTGCCCCCCACTCTTCTTTCTCACTACTCATCACTCCTCTTTCCCCCTGCAGCCTCCCACCCTTCTTTCTCGCTACTCATCACCCCTCTTTCCCTCGCAGCCTCCCACCCTTCTTACTCGCTACTCATCACCCTCTTTCCCTCGCAGCCTCCCACCCTTCTTTCTTGCTAATCATCTTCCCTCTTTCCCTTGCAGCCTCCCACCCTTCTTTCTCGCTACTCATCACCCCTCTTTCCCCCTGCAGCCTCCCACCCTTCTTTCTCTCTACTCATCACCCCTCTTTCCCTCGCAGCCTCCGACCCTTCTATTTCACTACTCATCACCCCTCTTTCCGTAGCAGCCTCCCGCCCTTCTTTCTCGGTAATCATCACCCCTCTTTCACTCGCAGCCTCCGACCCTTCTATTTCGCTACTCATCACCCCTCTTTCCCTAGCAGCCTCCTGCCCTTCTTTCTCGCTACTCATCACCCCTCTTTCCCTTGCAGCCTCCCACCCTTCTTACTCGCTACTCATCACCCCTCTTTCCCTCGCAGACTCCCACCCTTCTTTCTTGCTAATCATCATCCCTCTTTCCCTTGCAGCCTCCCACGCTTCTTTCTCACTACTCATCACCCCTCTTTCCCCCTGCAGCCTCCCACCCTTCTTTCTCTCTACTCATCACCCCTCTTTCCCCCTGCAGCCTCCCACCCTTCTTTCTCACTACTCATCACCCCTCTTTCCCTCGCAGCCTCTCACCCTTCTTACTCGCTACTCATCACCCCTCTTTCCCTCGCAGCCTCCCACCCTTCTTTCTTGCTAATCATCATCCCTCTTTCCCTTGCAGCCTCCCACCCTTCTTTCCTGCTACTCATCACCCCTCTTCCCCCTGCAGCCTCCCACCCTTCTTTCTCTCTACTCATCACCCCTCTTTCCCTCGGAGCCTCCGACCCTTCTATTTCGATACTCATCACCCCTCTGTCCCTAGCAGCCTCCCGCCCTTCTTTGTCGCTAATCATCACCCCTCTTTCCCTCGCAGCCTCCGACCCTTCTATTTCGCTACTCATCACCCCTCTTTCCCTAGCAGCCTCGCGCCCTTCTTTCTCGCTACTCATCACCCCTCTTTCCCTCGCAGCCTCCCACCCTTCTTTCTTGCTACTCGTCACCTCTCTTTCCCCCTGCAGCCTCCCACCCTTCTTTCTCTCTACTCATCACCCCTCTTTCCCCCTGCAGCCTCCCACCCTTCTTTCTCGCTACTCATCACCCCTCTTTCCCTCGCAGCCTCCCACCCTTCTTACTCGCTACGCATCACCCCTCTTTCCCTCGCAGCCTCCCACCCTTCTTTCTTGCTAATCATCATCCCTCTTTCCCTTGCAGCCTCCCACCCTTCTTTCTTGCTACTCATCACCCCTCTTTCCCCCTGCAGCCTCCCACCCTTCTTTCTCTCTACTCATCACCCCTCTTTCCCTCGCAGCCTCCGACCCTTGTATTTCGCTACTCATCACCCCTCTTTCCCTAGCAGCCTCCCGCCCTTCTTTCTCGCTAATCATCACCCCTCTTTCCCTCGCAGCCTCCGACCCTTCTATTTCGCTACTCATCACCCCTCTTTCCCTAGCAGCCTCCTGCCCTTCTTTCTCGCTACTCATCACCCCTCTTTCCCTTGCAGCCTCCCACCCTTCTTACTCGCTACTCATCACCCCTCTTTCCCTAGCAGCCTCCCGCCCTTCTTTCTCGCTACTCATCACCCCTCTTTCCCTCGGAGCCTCCCACCCTTCTATCACGCTACTCATCAGCCCTCTTTCCATTGCTGCCCCCCACTCTTCGTTCTCGCTAATCACACCTCTTTTCCTCACAGTCTACCACCCTTCTTTCTCGCTACTCATCACCCCTCTTTCCCTCGCATCCTTCTGCCCTTCTTTCTCGCTAATCATCACACCTCTTTCCCTTGCATCCTCCCACCCTTCTTTCTTGCTACTCATCACTCCTCTTTCCCTTGCAGACTATCGCCCTTCTTTCTCGCTAATCATCACCCCTCTTTCCCTCACAGCCTCCTGTCCTTCTTTCTCGCTACTCGCCACTCCTCTTTCCCTTGCAGCCTCCCGCCCTTCTTTCTCGCTAATCATCTACCCTCTTTCCCTCACAGCCTCCCGTCCTTCTTTCTCGCTACTCATCACTCCTCTTTCCCTTGCCGCCTCCCGTCCTTCTTTCTCGCTAATCAACACCCCTCTTTCCCACGCAGCCTCCTGTCCTTCTTTCTCGCTACTCATCACTCCTCTTTCCCTTGCATCCTCCTGCCCTTCTTTCTCACTAATCATCACACCTCTTTCCCTTGCATCCTCCCACCCTTCTTTCTCGCTACTCATCACTCCTCTTTCCCTCGCAGCCTCCCGCCCTTCTTTCTCGCTAATCATCTACCCTCTTTCCCTCACAGCCTCCCGTCCTTCTTTCTCGCTACTCATCACTCCTCTTTCCCTTGCCGCCTCCCGTCCTTCTTTCTCGCTAATCAACACCCCTCTTTCCCACGCAGCCTCCTGTCCTTCTTTCTCGCTACTCATCACTCCTCTTTCCCTTGCATCCTCCTGCCCTTCTTTCTCACTAATCATCACACCTCTTTCCCTTGCATCCTCCCACCCTTCTTTCTCGCTACTCATCACTCCTCTTTCCCTTGCAGCCTCCCGCCCTTCTTTCTCGCTAATCATCTACCCTCTTTCCCTCACAGCCTCCCGTCCTTCTTTCTCGCTACTCATCACTCCTCTTTCCCTTGCCGCCTCCCGTCCTTCTTTCTCGCTAATCAACACCCCTCTTTCCCACGCAGCCTCCTGTCCTTCTTTCTCGCTACTCATCACTCCTCTTTCCCTTGCATCCTCCTGCCCTTCTTTCTCACTAATCATCACACCTCTTTCCCTTGCATCCTCCCACCCTTCTTTCTCGCTACTCATCACTCCTCTTTCCCTTGCAGCCTCCCGCCCTTCTTTCTCGCTAATCATCACTCCTCTTTCCCTTGCCGCCTCCCGTCCTTCTTTCTCGCTACTCATCACTCCTCTTTCCCTTGCCGCCTCCCGTCCTTCTTTCTCGCTAATCAACACCCCTCTTTCCCACGCAGCCTCCCACCCTTCTATCATGCTACTCATCAGCCCTCTTTCCATCGCTGCCGACCACCCTTCTATCTCGCTAATCACCCCTCTTTCCCTGACAGCCTCACACCCTTCTTTCTCGCTAATCACCTCTCTTTCCCTCAAAGCCTCACACCCTTCTTTCTCGCTAATCACACCTCTTTCTCTCGCAGCCTCCCACCCTTCTTTGTCGCTACTCATCATCCCTCTTTCCCTCGCAGCCTCCCACCCTTCTTACTCGCTACTCATCACCCCTCTTTCCCTCGCAGCCTCCCACCCTTCTTTCTTGCTACTCATCACCCCTCTTTCCCTCGCAGCCTCCCGCCCTTCTTTCTCGCTACTCATCAGTCCTCTTTCCCTCGCAGCCTCCCGCCCTTCTTTCTTGCTACTCATCACCCCTCTTTCCCTTGCAGCCTCCCACCCTTCTTTCTTGCTACTCATCACCCCTCTTTCCCTCGCAGCCTCCCACCCTTCTTTCTTGCTAATCATCATCCCTCGTTCCCTCGCAGCCTCCCACCCTTCTTTCTCGCTACTCATCACCCCTCTTTCCCTCGCAGCCTCACACCCTTCTTTCTCGCTAATCACCTCTCTTTCCCTCAAAGCCTCACACCCTCCTTTCTCGCTAATCACCCCTCTTTCCCACGCAGCCTCCCACCCTTCTTTCTCGCTACTCATCACCCCTCTTTCCCTCGCAGCCTCACACCCTTCTTTCTCGCTAATCACCTCTCTTTCCCTCAAAGCCTCACACCCTCCTTTCTCGCTAATCACACCTCTTTCCCTCGCAGCCTCCCACCCTTCTTTCTCGCTACTCATCACTCCTCTTTCCCTCGCATCCTCCTGCCCTTCTTTCTCGCTACTCATCACTCCTCTTTCCCTCGCAGCCTCCTGCCCTTCTTTCTCGCTACTCATCACTCCTCTTTCCCTGACAGCCTCACACCCATCTTTCTCGCTAATCACCTCTCTTTCCCTCAAAGCCTCACACCCTCCTTTCTCGCTAATCACACCTCTTTCCCTCGCAGCCTCCCGCCCTTCTTTCTCGCTACTCATCATCCCTCTTTCCCTCGCAGTCTCCCGCCCTTCTTTCTCGCTACTCATCACCCCTCTTTCCCTCGCAGCCTCCCGCCCTTCTTTCTCGCTACTCATCATCCCTCTTTCCCTCGCAGCCTCCCGCCCTTCTTTCTCGCTACTCATCACCCCTCTTTCCCTCGCAGCCTCCCGCCCTTCTTTCTCGCTACTCATCACCCCTCTTTCCCTCGCAGCCTCCCACCCTTCTTTCTTGCTACTCATCAGTCCTCTTTCCCTCGCAGCCTCCCGCCCTTCTTTCTCGCTACTCATCATCCCTCTTTCCCTCTCAGCCTCCCGCCCTTCTTTCTCGCTACTCATCACCCCTCTTTCCCTCGCAGCCTCCCGCCCTTCTTTCTCACTAATCATCACACCTCTTTCCCTCGCAGCCTCCCGCCCTGCTTTCTCGCTACTCATCACCCCTCTTTCCCTCGCAGCCTCCCGCCCTTCTTTCTCGCTACTCATCACACCTCTTTCCCTCGCAGCCTCCCGCCCTGCTTTCTCGCTACTCATCACCCCTCTTTCCCTCGCAGCCTCCCGCCCTTCTTTCTTGCTACTCATCACCCCTCTTTCCCTTGCAGCCTCCCACCCTTCTTTCTTGCTAATCATCATCCCTCGTTCCCTTGCAGCCTCCCACCCTTCTTTCTTGCTACTCATCACCCCTCTTTCCCTTGCAGCCTCCCACCCTTCTTTCTTGCTAATCATCATCCCTCGTTCCCTTGCAGCCTCCCACCCTTCTTTCTCGCTACTCATCATCCCTCTTTCCCTCGCAGCCTCCCGCCCTTCTTTCTCGCTACTCATCACCCCTCTTTCCCTCGCAGCCTCCCGCCCTTCTTTCTCGCTACTCATCACCCCTCTTTCCCTCGCAGCCTCCCACCCTTCTTTCTTGCTACTCATCAGTCCTCTTTCCCTCGCAGCCTCCCGCCCTTCTTTCTCGCTACTCATCATCCCTCTTTCCCTCGCAGCCTCCCGCCCTTCTTTCTCGCTACTCATCACCCCTCTTTCCCTCGCAGCCTCCCGCCCTTCTTTCTCACTAATCATCACACCTCTTTCCCTCGCAGCCTCCCGCCCTGCTTTCTCGCTACTCATCACCCCTCTTTCCCTCGCAGCCTCCCGCCCTTCTTTCTCGCTACTCATCACACCTCTTTCCCTCGCAGCCTCCCGCCCTGCTTTCTCGCTACTCATCACCCCTCTTTCCCTCGCAGCCTCCCGCCCTTCTTTCTTGCTACTCATCACCCCTCTTTCCCTTGCAGCCTCCCACCCTTCTTTCTTGCTAATCATCATCCCTCGTTCCCTTGCAGCCTCCCACCCTTCTTTCTTGCTACTCATCACCCCTCTTTCCCTTGCAGCCTCCCACCCTTCTTTCTTGCTAATCATCATCCCTCGTTCCCTTGCAGCCTCCCGCCCTTCTTTCTCACTAATCATCACACCTCTTTCCCTCGCAGCCTCCCGCCCTGCTTTCTCGCTACTCATCACCCCTCTTTCCCTCGCAGCCTCCCGCCCTTCTTTCTCGCTACTCATCACACCTCTTTCCCTCGCAGCCTCCCGCCCTGCTTTCTCGCTACTCATCACCCCTCTTTCCCTCGCAGCCTCCCGCCCTTCTTTCTTGCTACTCATCACCCCTCTTTCCCTTGCAGCCTCCCACCCTTCTTTCTTGCTAATCATCATCCCTCGTTCCCTTGCAGCCTCCCACCCTTCTTTCTTGCTCCTCATCACCCCTCTTTCCCTTGCAGCCTCCCACCCTTCTTTCTTGCTAATCATCATCCCTCGTTCCCTTGCAGCCTCCCGCCCTTCTTTCTCGCTAATCACACCTCTTTCCCTCGCAGCCTCCCGCCCTTCTTTCTCGCTACTCATCACCCCTCTTTCCCTCGCAGCCTCCCACCCTTCTTTCTCGCTAATCACACCTCTTTCCCTCGCAGCCTCCCGCCCTTCTTTCTCGCTACTCATCAGTCCTCTTTCCCTCGCAGCCTCCCACCCTTCTTTCTTGCTAATCATCATCCCTCGTTCCCTTGCAGCCTCCCGTCCTTCTTTCTTGCTACTCATCACCCCTCTTTCCCTCGCATCCTCCCGCCCTTCTTTCTTGCTACTCATCACCCCTCTTTCCCTTGCAGCCTCCCACCCTTCTTTCTTGCTAATCATCATCCCTCGTTCCCTTGCAGCCTCCCACCCTTCTTTCTTGCTCCTCATCACCCCTCTTTCCCTTGCAGCCTCCCACCCTTCTTTCTTGCTAATCATCATCCCTCGTTCCCTTGCAGCCTCCCGCCCTTCTTTCTCGCTAATCACACCTCTTTCCCTCGCAGCCTCCCGCCCTTCTTTCTCGCTACTCATCACCCCTCTTTCCCTCGCAGCCTCCCACCCTTCTTTCTCGCTAATCACACCTCTTTCCCTCGCAGCCTCCCGCCCTTCTTTCTCGCTACTCATCAGTCCTCTTTCCCTCGCAGCCTCCCACCCTTCTTTCTTGCTAATCATCATCCCTCGTTCCCTTGCAGCCTCCCGTCCTTCTTTCTTGCTACTCATCACCCCTCTTTCCCTCGCATCCTCCCGCCCTTCTTTCTCGCTACTCATCACCCCTCTTTCCCTCGCTGCCTCCCTCTGTTTCCGTCAGTCCTCACAGATACTTATTTATTTTATTTATTTATAGGTCACTTGTTAGGCTCTTATACAATTAGTAAAACTGTTTCAAAGCACTCACAGGGCAACAGGGTGAGGACAGGGGAAGGCAGACAATGAATTACAACAAGATAAATAATTGAATTGATAGTACAAACAAATCATGAGAATAACATGGAGGGGAGACAAACCTACTATGTCTTGTGAGTGTTCAGAACGTGCAAGTGCAGAGGGAGGGGGTGTCAGGGATGGGTGCTGCGGTGCTCATGGAGAAGTGCTGGGGGGGAGTGCTAAGAAGGGAAAATGTAAGTGCAACCTCTCGAGGGGAGGGTGAGCCTAAGCAAGTGCAGTAAATAGGCAGCGGCTGGGTTGAGAGATCTGGGGGTTGGGGGGTCAGCCCTCTTTCCCTCTTACTCTTGTTAATCCCTGCAGCAAAGCCAATGCTATTGGCTTTTCTACTGCTTGCTTAGTTTTTATTTAGCACGGCTTTAAGTGATCACAGTTTTATTCACCATCAGTTTTGACACGTAAATGGGCTGAGACACACACAGAGAAAGTGATATGCCCAGGATCACACCGTTTGGGGAATGCAGGGAATCCGGCTTATCTGATTCCGAATGATACGCCTGTGACTACACAAATTTGACAAAAATGTGAATTCTCAAAAAAGAATGACAATTATATATGGATTTTCATATTAAGTCAACTTTCCAAGCCCTTCCCCCAAATATGTATTTCACCTTAGGTGGAAATGATTGCCATAACTTTGGTCATATAACTTACAGACACCTCTTTCATCTTTCAGACACACATCTAGTGGAGTCTGTCATGCGTGTGACTTTTTATGAAAATACCATGGCTGATAAGGGAACCGGTCCAAATACCTCAAGTTATCATAAAAAGATGGGAGGTAAAACAAGCAGTCCCCTTGCAGAGGGGTAACAAGGGCAAAAGAGAATGTGCGAATGGGGACAGGCCTTCTCCGTCTAGGCCCCCAGACTCTGGAACCTGCTCCCCGTTAACACCAGACCCGCCCGCCCCCCCTCTACATTTCACAAAGGGACTCAAGGAATGTCTCCCGTCCCTCTTAACGCCTAGGCCCACACACTGTCCACCCCCCACCGTCGCGAGACTGCCTGATCTGCTACCTCCCGTGGTTGCTTGTGGATCCCTTGCTGCCAAATTGCGCCCCCCCCCCCCAACACCCTCTCCCTCCTGTTAGCTCCTCCCTGCCTGGTTCCTCTGCTTCCCCTCACTGTGTACTTCCCCCATGACCAGGTCCACGCTCAATAAAGTGCCCTTCTAGTGCACATCTTCAAAGGGCAGTGACGTAACATTGTATTCTATTGTATTGATGAAGTGCTGACTAAGGCCCAAGGGCAGCTAGGCGCTAAGAAATGGCAACCAGGAGACTGCCAGAGAAAAATCCGAACAGAAAAGGCTTCTAATGGGTGCATGAAAAGGCGAGCAATGCCTCTGTGGTATTGAATTCTACACCGTGGAACGGCGCATACAAGGAAGGGCACGTGCTGTGAATGAAAGATTTGAGGAGCTAGGAACCTTACTGAGCCATAACATACTTCCGGGCTAGCAAATCCCAGGCGAGGAGCTGCCACGGCGTGTGCTCTGCTGCAATTTCTGCTTGGTGTATACTGCTCCCCAACATGTCTGTTTGCAAATGCAACTGCACACAGCACTTTCTCAGTCCTTATTGTGGTGAGCACGCATTGCAGGCAATGTATAAGCAACGCACGTCTCGTGCTTATCACACATGCAATCCATTAGGACTCATTCTTTCAGAAATGGGGTTCCAAATGTATTAACCCAAGCACCAGGTCAGCGTGGCGGGGGAGGTGGGGGGGGGGGGGTCATACACCAGGGATAGGTTATGGTGTTAAGGGGGAGGTGGGGGGGGTCATACACCAGGGATAGGTTAAGGTGTTAAGGGGGAGGTGGGGGGGGGGTCATACACCAGGGATAGGTTATGGTGTTAAGGGGGAGGTGGGGGCGGGGGGGTCATACACCAGGGATAGGTTAAGGTGTTAAGGGGGAGATGAGTCTTGCGCTCCACTCCCTACCTAACCTGAGGCTGGGTGATCTGCCCCCCCCATGTTTCCTCTCACTGTTGCTTGCAGCCCCTTGCTGCTAAAGTTCCCGCTCCCCCCTCCCCGTTGTTAGCTCCCCTCTCCCTTGTATCTCTACTTCCCCTGATGACTTGTAAAGCGCTCCGTCGCTTCACGGCGCTAGGCCTGCGCTTATTGAATTTCCGCATAATAATAACGCAGTCTCCAGGAGTTGTGTCTACAGGACCTCTCAGGCACTAATACTTAGATATTAATGCCCCCTGTTTACTGGGGAGCTTGCAGCACTCCTGAGACCGTGTGAGCAGATCTGACCCAGGGTCTTCGGAAGTGCAAGCAGAATGAGTCCTGATGCAGCACCTTTTTTAAGGCAAGTGCTAAAGATGTTTTGGTTGTAAGTGCACTTCACTATGTGTTTAGAATAATGAAGAATGACAAAATACAAAATAAGAAATGAGAATTGGACAATGCAATGCCAAGCGTTGTCGGATTTACAGATGCTAATGTTTTCAGATCGGTTTTCCTTCGCTCATGTGTTACCCTCTTAATGAAAATAATGTCACTTCCTTCCCCAGATCTGCATCAGAGACGCTGTGAAAAGACAGAGCAAAGTAAGTTGCATTCACCTTTGGTTATTGGTTATTTATAACGCGCTTAATAGTCAGAGGTTTCTAAGTGCGGACCAGGGGATCGAACCTGTGTTGCTCAGTGTCGTCTTGCTTCCAAGGCGAGCCCTGAGCTAGGATAACTGAAGGTCTTGCTGCAAGTACAAGCTGGATAAAGTGGTCATGTTTATTCCGCTAAGCCTGCTAGTCCGAAATAAAATAGGGGAGACTGTAGAATTTAAGAGTACACATTAAAAAGACATAAATCCAAGATTCCATAATTTACAGCTGGTTATTATCCAGGCGCCAGCTGGGAAAATTAATCCTTCTGATTTGAAAGCTATATACTGGGTGACATTTCTTAAACTGGGTGGGATCTCTTCTCACGGCCTCAGCAGGATTACCAATAATTCCATGCCGGATCCTTTCGGAACCAGTTCCTGGAGGGGATCCAGAAATGAAGCCTCACTGTGATGTGCCAGCCAAGGCCTGATCTGTCTGGGCGGGTGGTATTTGCAACCTTCCCTGGCACTGGAGTGTGACTTGAGAGTGGTGGTGTGGGTAGCGGCTGGCGAGGGGTAGGGTTTGTCTTGTTGGGGTATCTTGCATTCAGCAGAATAGATCTGGAAGGAACCCATTTACCCTGGGATCTTTTTTCCTCAGGGCTTTCAGGGTTTTGTAACCTTCCACTCTGTGCTTAGGCCCTTTATAGGGTTAGTTGAAGTTCCCTGCTCAATCTCAGGTGGGGTGGGGGGGACGGTGTGTATCAATAGATATTTATTAATTTATTATTCATTGTCAAATTAGAATAAACAGCTTAAATCAGCCAACAATGTTGTGGCAACACAAAAATTCAATGACTTCCATATAACGACCAGGTTAAGATATACTGTCACAAATCCTTTTGAATGAGAAAACAGAAGAAGAACAATTCAACACACAATGATAGCACAATAGTTAAGTGCTCCCCCTGCGACACTCAACCCCCGAACATCAATTGGACTTCATTCCTTTGAATGGAAGGCAGTGGCAGGGAGTAGGAACACGGGAATGCATTTGCAATCTTTTCCTGCAACTCCTTAACCTTCTGTTAATTGAATGTCGATGTCTCACTGTAGGTTCTGTTCCCAACAAAAACAAACTAGAACACAAGACTTCAAAAGATGATCTTGGAGCAAGGAAAGTTCCAAAGAAATTCAGTAGAAGTATTCATGCATTGAATACTCTCGTAGATATGAAGAACTGGAACACGCGCTGAAAATCCATGTAGCTAGATGAACGCAAACTCGTGCTAAAATTCTGCGTAGCAAAAGAACACGCACACGCGTTGTAAATCCACGTAACCAAAAACACTCACACGCACTGTAAATCCACATATCCAGAATAACGTGAACTTGCGCAAAAAATCCGCGTAGCAAAGACTACGCACATGTGCTGTAAATCCAGGTAACCAAAAATGCTGTAAATACACATAGCAAAAGTTCACGCACACGCACTGGTGAATTCACGTGGCAATGTAGCTCACGTGCTCGCACAGTAGATTCACGTAGCAAGAAGTTCACGCACACTCTCAGTACATTCCCGCAGGGACTCTAAGATCTGCCCAAGCACAATCACTTACTATTCCTAAACACAACTTACAGACTGCCGGAGGTGTTAGCTTCCCAGTCCTTGATTCCAAACTTTGGAACTCCGTGCCATTGTCAATCAGAAATATCCCATCCGCCACGCTCTTCAAACACAAAGCCAAGCTCTGGCTATCCTCTACTTCCCACCCACTACTTGCCTAGCCACCTGTTCCACTACCCCTGAACTACGGGCATTGTTTGCATGAATAGTTAATGCTACCTGTACCCGCTTTTATGCTCTTATGCCTATTGTGGACCTTGTGACCTAAGAAATGCACCTGTGTGTGAATTTAATCTGTGCCTGTAACTGTATTAATGCCAGTATTGTACCCTGTGCCCTTAAGATATGCGCCTGGTTGCCCTCGGGCCTAGCGCGCTATACAAATAAATGAAATACAAATACAAATACGCGCTGAGGTTTACACAAAGCAATATTATTCATGCGCTCGTTCTGTAGATTCACGTAACAAGAAGTTTGTGCACATGCGCTTAGTTTTTCACGTAGTAATATATTCACACGCTCGTGCTGAAGATTTACGTAGCAAGACGTTCACGCACACGCGCTGAGATTTTTACGTCGCAATATTGTTCATGCGCTCACACTGTAGATTCACGTAGCTCTTAGGAACACGCGCACGCGTTACAGTTTATAAGTAGGTAAGATGAACACGCACGTGCTAGCACAGTTGAATCACGTAACCAGATGAACACGCGCTCGCACTCTTGAACATTTCAATCCAAATAAGTTTGTACACATTAACGTTTCAGAATAAATTAAATTTGACGTTTTATAAGTTCAGAATTAATATTTACACCAATGTTGAGTATTAACAAGTCACTTATCTCCTGAATGAGTATCATAAAGGTTATCCTTTGCTGTGAATTGAATTTTCTTTCTCCTGTCCTGTATCCCAATGAATTCCAGACTCTATTCCAGTTAATTCTCTCTTGTAGCCGCTCGATCGCTTGAAACTTGGAGCCCCTGATCAAGTTAAGCAGGAGCAGCTTTTGCATACGTCCTCTCAGCTGGGCAACAACGATGAAAGGCAGTTTAGAATGTTCACTGTCCTTCCAATAAACAAACGCCAGGCAATCAGAACTTAGGCTGGACACTTCCATCTTGGTTTAGGGCACTTTCCAAAGGCTGCAATTAAGGTTAAGGCCAAACTTTTGTATCTGAGTAAAAAAAAACAATCATAGCCTCACCAAAACCTTTCAATTCTATGTATGTGTCACACCTGACTCCATGTATATGTCATGCTAACCTGACAAGGAGAAAGCAAAGAATGGGAACATTTGTTTTTAGAGTACAATGGAAGAATGGGGTTTTTAATTATTTATCACACCTGCTATGGTACAGAAATAGAAAGACAGGTAATTCACTTGCTTTTGCTTAGAAATACAGGCAGGGCTTTTAGAGAATCTAGTCAGCACACAAGGGGAACATCGGTTTTAGGATATTCAACACATGGGCAAAGGGAAAGAAAAGGCAAATGGAAACTTGTTTTTACTGATGCTTAAAATTACAGGCAAGCTATGGGGAAGGGAGTAGCTAACAAGAGGAAGTTCGGTTTTGGTTTAGGATGACAGATGCAATGGGAAAATGCAGGCTCTTTACTGTCTACGGAATTTATGCACTTTTGAACTAAGTTAGGCACATTGCACTTTTGCTTACATCCTAGGATGTTTAGTAAAATAATATGCACTTTAACTAGATATGTTTAGTATCAATTATATGTTTTTAAGCTGTTTTTAATTGTATGGCAATTGTATATGTGTTTATTAAAGATTGATTGAATATATCTCTATGATTCCTTGACCTGATCTGTCCCCATATTTAGCTCCCTCACAGTGCGCAGCTTATTCCATTGATTGATTCTATGGTTCTATTCCCATGAACTTCCTTTTTCCCCTCTGGTGGGTCTGTCTTACATGGGAAAATGCAGAGGCAGATGGAAATTCGCTTAGCAGGGCACAATTGAAACACAGGGACACATTTGTTTCTCAGATCACAATCGGATTAATTCTTTTGGGCAAAACTTTATAACTATATCAGTTCACAAAACACCAGGGAAAGATGGTTGCTTTTGAATTCCAACAATACAAATCCTGTGAAATAAATGGGGAAATTAATTGATTTGCTTAGAAAAATACATTAAGGATTTACACAGACAAATGGGGATTCTTCGAGGGGCAATCACTGAAATACAGGCAAATGGGGATTATGAAAGGGGGAATTATGTAATGCAATGCTACAAGAATACTGGGCCTACACACTCTATGGTTTCTGGGGTTTAGTTTACTTACAGGAGAGGTCTGGACTGGAAATTAGGGAGTGACACAGCACCACTGCTGTGACAGCCAATGGGGTCAGTCAAGGATTTCCTCTTTCCTCCAAGGGGCCCCAAGTCAGCTACTGGGTCTCCTGGCACCTCTGCAAGATTAGGCCTCACTGCTAGTGCTGGGATGTTCTTCTAGATTTCCGGCAGCAGCTCACCTCATGGGTTAGTGGCAAGTGTCCTGATCTGAGGTGTGGGGTTACCTAGTTATAGGGCAAATGACATCACTAATGTGCCATAGTTCCCGCAGAAGCGATAGGTTATTGTTCACTACCCCACACCCACCTGTGTGCTGATAGTTCCAAAAAATGTGAGAGTGCTTTGAGACACCAGGGGAGGAGACCACTACATCATCTTCCTTCGACAGGGGGATTGGTCTGGTTCGGAGACATAGAAATCTCACTGCATGACAAGTGCCCTTAATCTCCATATTTTGACAAATATGAAGGCCTTTTTGAACACTATATTTTTTAGTGAATCACCCAAGCCTTGTCAGGTGTCTGTAGGTCATTCCTGTGCAGAGCAACAGTTTTTCCTCATTTACTCCAAAATTATATCAATGAAAACTATGGCCCTTGGTGAATCATATTTTGCATGTTTTAATCAACTTCTTCTATCTCGCATTCACAGGGAGGGCCCCATTACGTTTTTGTTAATAACCTTTGGTATGTTGGTCTCACCAAAATCGTTTCTGGATGACCAGAAGCAGCTAGCTGACACCTTTTCAGAAATCATACAATGACTATTGCGTGACACATATTACCAATTTTACACAATGAAAACAATTTCTCCCATTTTACACAATGGACAGTCAAACCCATCCTTAACCCTGGCCCTCACCCTTGCAATGTGCCTGTTCCTGGCTGTGACGTCAAGAGGGGTCCTGTGTTGAGATAAGCTTGCACATTCCAAGAGCTAATGGCCAGCTAATGCAAGTTTTATTGCGGCCTGCGTAACCTGGGTCATAAAGCTGGAGAACAGAACTGCCTTTATCTTGCCCACACCGTGAATTCGATAAGTATCTTTAAGTTGTATTTTTAAAGGAAGGGCCTCGTGTTTGAAGTGAGCCAGGCCTAAATCCCTATGACAACATGGGCCTTGGAGTCCAGTTTTGCATTTGAAGAAATAACAAGCAAAGAAAAACCCATGGCTTGCCCCCACTTAGCCAAAATGGCCTTTTAACTCCATTTCACTTTAAAATGAACTTTTGGAAATGCATATCATTTTAACATGTAGAAGTGTCACTGCAAAGTTGCTCCCTGCATACAGTGGTTAAAGGAGGGCATCATAATGATACTTTTAGAGGCTTTAGTGCACATCTGCTTTTTGGTTGATTTCAGTCGTGAAAGGCCTTTACTTTATTGCAGTTCCACATGCCCTTATAGATTCTGTACACTGTTGTTTCCTCTGTGATGGGCTCATGATAGACAGACACCAAGTTCATATTTGAAAGTCTTGCACATATTTTGATGAGCATATTTTTAGTTTAAAGGGGAAAACGGAATTACTCATTTTATGTAATTTTCATGACATAAAGCAATCTGATTCACTGCAACTGCTGCACACAATGCTGACATCCCATTGAGGGTGCTGTGGACCGTTGTTTCTGAGAATGTTATTTCAGCTCTCCAAGAATGTGTCCAACATTGCAATGTGTCTTATGCAAGGCAGTTGGCATCTTTAATTTTCTTGATGCTTTGATGCAACATTTCATTCCTTTTTACCTTGTTTCCATAAGCCTCATGTCCAACATTATTTCAGGGCAGGCCTTTTACTTAGGGGCATGTCCCCCACTGACTCTGGCTTTTTATTTATGGCATCCCGGGGCCTTTTCACCCCACAATAGTTGCCTCTTTTTCATCTGAGAATCAGATGTGTGTCTTTATAGGCTATTTTAGGAGGTGCAGGTTTGTTGCAAGGTGCACAGGGGTTGTGGGTTATAGTAGTGTGCCAAGATGTGAGTGTAGATGAAGGATGTGATGGTTCGAGTGGAGAGATAGAAGACGGGTCAATCAAGGAAAAGTGGTGTGGGTGGGTGCCTGAGGATGTAATGCGTAAGTGTGTCGCTTGCATGAGGAAGAGGCGGTTGTGTTATTGATGGTTGTCCTAGAGGACCAAGATGTGAGGGTGGGAAGGGATGCTATGAGGGTGGGATTAGGGAGAGGCCACAGTGTTTGAGGGTGGGTTAGGAGAGGTGGTATGTTGGAAAGGAGTGGGGGAGAAGTGAGAGGGGTGAATTGCAGGCATAAGCCTGGAACAAGTGGGGGGCAGTGGTAAGAATAATAGTGGAGGGCGGGATGCGAGGGGAAGGCTGGATGAGGGCAGGGAAGTGATGGCAAAAGGTGAGTGTGAGACAGTGTGTGATAGGAGAGCTTGGAGGGGCTAGGATGGGTTGGAATGATGGGGTTATGATGCTCAGATGGAAGAGGAGACAGTAGGAGAAGAGAGGATAATATGGGTGAGACAGTGGAAGGGAAGTCAGAGGCTTGCACAGTTTCCAGCCTAGATGTCTGGACTGTCAGCAGAGATCTGTGGGACTGGGCAGTGTTAGCCTACAAGAGTAGGATAAAGAGATTGCAGGGGTGATGATTAGAAAAAGGGGATGCTGCGTTTGTGAAATGTTGGGGGTGAGTAGGAAAGGTAGGTGAAGTAAATGGGTTGGGGAAAAGCTAGATTAGGTAGGGATAGACAAGTGCAGGGTGGATGTGTTTGGGGGGCAAGTAGCCAGGATAGCGGTATATGAGGGTGGGCAGAGACGCCACAGCCTTGTTAGAAAGAGGCTGCCGGTCCTGGATGCTCTGGATGCTCTGCCTCAGAGTCTTTTAACAAATATGTGGTCCTCGCCCGCCTCAGGCATACATTTGAAGAGTTTAATCCTGGTAAATATTTGGCAGTTGTGGGACCCTGGAAGCTCAACCAGACATAAGACCCCCGATCAGTGGGCCCCGAAAGTCTCACCATGCCCCTCCATCGTGGGGCTCTGGTTTTTCACATTTGCTGACCCCTTCACCAATCATTTTTCACTGACGATTTGGGATCCGAAGCCTCATCAGAGAAAACACGTTCATTCACCCCACTAGTAGGGTGCACTGCTACATTGCTAACCCTTTTTCCAGAATATCAGGGAAGTCATTGCAATCCTTTAACGGGACACCTAATGGGACAGGAAGTGCTGTGGGTGGCAATGCTGCAAGCCTATGCATTTCTGTCTGGAGTGGATGGGGGGGTCAATTTTATATTACATGGCAAACAATTTTGCCAGTGTGTTTTCACACACTGGGAAATCAGGAGAGCACACGCAGCACGGGGGTGGGGTGGGGGGCGGGGGAGTGCTATAGAGGGATTACTGCATTCTATGAAGGTGCACATGCCTGTTATAGACTTGTTCTACCCCCAAAATACCAAACAGACCCAGGTGCACTAGGGACACCCACCCAATCCCTGCTCTCTCCCAGTTATGAGCCGCAGTTGCAGAGCATTTCCAAGAGACCCCCGTCCCCAGGAATAGGGGTGGATGCAGTAGGTGTAGGCTGCTGGCAGTGGTGGTTATGCCGGCTGCTGGCGGTGGTGGTTATGCCGGCTGCTGGCGGTGGTGGTTATGCCGGCTGCTGGCGGTGGTGGTTATGCCGGCTGCTGGCGGTGGTGGTTATGCAGACTGCTGGGGAGTCTTGGAAGCACCTAAATGAGCGGATTTGGAATTGCCTGATGTGTTAGGGGGCGGGAGAAGGTAGTGGCATCAGAAAGAGGTGGTAGTCAAGTAGAGAAGGTGACCGCACAATGTGGGAATCAGGTGAAGCGTTGATAATATCAGGAGGAGGTGGCAGGCAAGTGGGGGGAGGTGGTGGCATCAGGGGGAAGTGGTGGATCAGTGGAGGAGTTGGCAGGTGCAGGAGGAGGTGGTAGTCCAGAGAAGAGGTGCTAACATCAAGACGGAAAGAGGAGGTAAGGGTGGGCCCCTAGTAGGTGGGAACAGAAAGGTTCCAGCAGGCCAGACTGGTCCAAGTCAGGCGCAAGTGGTGGATTGAGAAACATGACGTGGAGAAGGAGAGCAGAGTAGGCGCAGTCGGGGTTTCCAAGGGTAGGAGATCTTCCTGAGTTGTGAAGAAGTAGTGCGGAAGGTGCAGAGGACCAATGAGGAGATGGATGAGAGCAACGGGGGCTCAAAACACGCGTCGGAGGAGAGGTTGCTCATGTACCATGAACTGGTGAAGGCCATAGTACATATCACCAGTGGACGTTGGACTTGGGGTACGGGTTCCTGGAAACCCTGCATATATTCCGGCCAAAAGCCTGACAACATAATTGGGATTTGGAACGCCACTAGCGAGTCAGAGAGACTTGGTGCTGGTTGTTTTGGGGTTTTGTTTTTTGGATTCATTGTTATTCTTCTTTTGTTTGGTGAGGAGTAAAGACTTTCCACTATATCTTCAGTGTCTGGTCTTGTGTGCTTATGCAGGACCTTCCTGACACTGTGCAGACGCGTCCAACACTGTTTCTATGTAGTGAATCTATCTCCTGTTTGGCATACATGTATTTGCTTCTATAGCGCTTCACGTCAAAGTGCTCGCGTATATTAACGAGGTGGTACAAAGTATTGATATGATGACAAAAATACAAAACAGAACAGGAAAACCCATCACCGGAGAATGCCATAAGAGCAAGAAAATGAGTTCATGGACCAAAATGCGGTTCACAATGAACGTCAAGCAGTGGCATGGACATTACTGGACAAGATAAGACCATCCCAACATATGAATGCAGGTGCAAAAACACAGGCTTGAGGCAAAACCTACAATATTTACAAATTAAAAGTAAAGCATGGCACCAAAAGATGGAAAAAGTGCACAAAGCTTCAATAACCAGAGGGTGGGCACCGCTATGAGTGATGACAAGTCGACGCCATGTGGGCATAGATTGAACTTAGCCAGAGAAACGACAATGCTGAACACAACGAGCCACAAAAGCCGCCCTTTGAATCAGGGCCCTTAAAAGAGGACGCCCACGGCGAGAACACCCTGGTAAAGGGAATTCAATAGGAGACCAGCTGATTATACGACCCTGTTGAGTATTGCCCATTTAACTGTGGGCGTATTGCCCTTTTAAGAAGACGAGTCTTGACCATGTCCCAATAAAAGGGGCTCTGCTGGCATGTGAGGGGAACTGCAGCAGAGCTCCAGGAAGTGGCAACTCTGAGTCTATCTCTTTTGTGTATCTGGCCTACCTTGTGATCACGGCCTGTGTTGCAGCCTCAGGCCTGGGTGCCCCTAAGGCCGAGGCTGCTGTCAGCTGGGTGCCCCCAACGCGTGTGTCCGAATCCGGTGATCCGGACTCTGCAGGGTGCCCTCTGCAATCTGTCCGCTGCGTGATCGCAGCTCCATTGTTCTGCCAGGGTGATCCCGGTGCCTGGTCAGACCCGCTCCGGTGCTAGGTGAGCGGGCCGCCACAGACCCCAGTTACATGGCTAGCCCTAACCCCAGGAGAGGTTGGTTGGGCCTAGAGCAGCCCGTGGCAAGATGGCTCCTCCACCACCTGAGGTGGGGAGGGCCACTCTGCTGGGTGCCTGCAGAGCACCCCTCTGCACAGAGGAGCAAGATGGTGATTCTAGCTCCTGATCACATGACCCCAGTCACATGCCCGGTCTTAATCCCAGGAGAAATGTGCTGAGCCTAAAGCTGCCCGTGGTGAGATAGAACATCAGCTGCCAGGGGTGGAGGGTCACAGCGTTAATGACTAGGAATCGATATTGCTGTAACTCATCGCATTTGATGATCAGGTTACTCCATGTCACCAGGACACTATTTAACCTGGCATTTCCATTTACGTCTTTGGTGTTTCAGGTGCGTCATCAATTGAAGTTAACCAAGAATAGACCTACCAAGTTGCATCTGTTTGCTGAATTAAGTTAGATGACTGGGAAAGTGTTTTCCCGGTAACACAGCATTTTCCAGTCATCCCACCGCCGTCGCCCGAACCTACGTAGAATAGGCTATATTTGCCCTCAATTTCATTTTTCGTTTGTTATAATTGTTCTTTTATAATGCGGTTAATACCAGAGACGGGTTTCCATGCGTGGGATTGGGGTTTGAACTTGTGTCCAGAGACGGGTTTCCATGCGTGGGATTGGGATTTGAACTTGTGTCCAGAGACGGGTTTCCATGCGTGGGATTGGGGTTTGAACTTGTGTCCAGAGACGGGTTTCCATGCGTGGGATTGGGATTTGAACTTGTGTCCAGAGACGGGTTTCCATGCGTGGGATTGGGATTTGAACTTGTGTTGCGCTGCATTGTTTTGCTTCCAAGACAAACACGTTACCCCAGAGCTATTCCCCCCTCATTATTATCCTTTGTCCTTTTATGACACGAGGGTTTTACCCCTCTCTCCATCCCATCAAAACTCCTCCATTCTCCCCTTTTTAGACCCCGTTCCCCATTTTGTACACCTTTTTTCACTTTCTCATGCCCCATGCCAACCTACCCATATATTACCTTTACCAATGTTATTTGTTTCTGTGTTGAGATTGCAATGCTGGGTTCCCAATGGAATTTTGGAATGGGTGACTCACACGTGCAGACCCTTATCGACCTAGGATGTTTGCTCGGCCTTGTTTTGCAGCAAGAGCTGATATCAGTTATAGCTTCAAACAAATGAAAATAAGACTTGCTATACAACTAGAACAGACTGTAGGGCCTCATCATGAGTTGGGCGGTAACCCTGGTGGTATTACTGCCAGGGCTATTAGCCCTACTGCCAAACCCCCGGCGCTATTAGCGCCAGATCACGGGTTTGGCAAAACGGTAAGTCCCCATTCCCCATTGGGCCCATTTGGGAATTTCCCATTCCCCCATTGGGCTCAATGGGGAATGTTCGGTGCCAAAAATCAGCAAAATCCGCCAAGCCTGTGATTTGGCGGACACTTAAATGCGGTGGTAATAGCGTTTCTGCCGTATTTAAGGGTTACCGCTGAACTCGGATTGAGGCAGTAAGTGTAAAACAAACAGAACCATGAACATGAATTTTAAGAGTATTGCAAAGAAGAACTATTGGTCATGAAAGATCTATCTTTAGGGCAAGAGATCAAGAGGTCCATGAATATTAAGTGATTGCTGGCCTGTTGGAAAATTTCTGCTTGTAGACTTTGGGCAAATATCACCTACCCCGAGATGAATGGCAACCCTTAGCTTAGGCAGCTCAAGGTCCACCAGGAGAGGCGTTCTCACAGCTGTTGGTTCATTGAGTTGGATCACATGGTTAGAAGACACCTCTTTGAAATAGGGGTGGATAACCCACCTGCCACCTTTATTGACTTGTATCATTCTCATCACGCCAAAAGAACGATGGAATGGGATGGAATCCCGTCACTTACCTACCTGACAGGCAAATCCAAGGATGTGAAATATACACACTAAGGTAATTTCCTTAACAAACCTCGTAACTACCTTATTAAGCGCTATTTGCCCCCGCTTATACGATTTTTTCTAAACCTGCATTGTGAACAACTGCCAGTCCTTGCCAACACAGAGGCCTGGACTGGGGTGCCCAAGGAGGACCGACTATGCAGGGTTTGTAATCATGATATTGAAACCGCCCATGTCCTTACCAATTGTAGCCTGTTGACCAATTTCTATTCTAAAAGCTATGAGAAATGTGTTGATTATGGATCTGACCAATTTTGGAGCCCCATCTATTGCACCAAACCCCTGGTTATCACGGCAGCTGCATACCACATTTCGAATCGTATCCAGGACAAGCTTGACTGATTATCCCACCTTTTGAACAATCTGACATTTAGCCACTCTCCTCTTTCCCACCCTCGATGAATCCATCCTGATGTAACGTATTGCTTTTACACCCAACCTTTTTACCACAGTTTTTTAACTTTGATGTTTCTTTTTCTACTATTATGTGGTTTTATTATAATATGATGGCCGTTTTTATTCATTGAATGTTAAGATCTTATGTGATATTGTATTTTCATGAGATCCACTATCCGTTGTTATTAGATCTGTTCATGTGTAAAAGGTTGAATTACCAAATGCACAATAAAGATTATAAAATATATATATATATATTAAGTGCTTTGAATATAAAACGAATTGAGGACTGGAACTTAATTTCAGCAAGACGAGGGCGAAAGTGTTCCTCCAATGATATGTAAAATGCCGGCTTGGAGTCTCCCAGTGGCAGCAATTGAGCTAAGGTTGAGAGTGGAGGATAAGGCAGGAGGTTCACATGTGATAATCTATAGATGGAGATGGATACCCATTTTCTATATCTCTGCCCACATTACTACAATTAGAGGATAAAATGTATAAATCCGGTTTTCAGACAAGCAGGGGTTAAGTCTTTGAAAGAAACCTAGGCGCTATGTAAGGCTACTGGTGCTGTGGCAATGTAGTTTCCCTTGCCAGCTGCTTATTCCATACATGGAGAATTAGAAAAGGAATATATCATGCGTAGGTATGTAAAGTCTGGAGAACAATAGCAGAAAAGTGTCGATGAAATTGCTCCTCTCGATATAGTGTTGTCGCTTGTTGTTCGTCACAGGGTTTAATACTTACAGCACTAATAGAATTTTAAAATGTTGGGATGGGGATCTTTCGCTTTGCAAATGATTGATTAAGAGATTGCTGTCACATGCCGAATTCAGAGGCAAAGAACGATTTAGCAATTATTTAGGAATAGATATATTTCATTGAAGTAAGTATGCCAGTAACTTTTTTTCTTAACTGTTTAGAGTATTGTAGACTGCATATTAGTGTTCTACTCTGTGTTTTGTACATTGAAGTGCATTTTGTGAGTATGATTTCATATTTGAATATTTGAAACTCTGAATATGTGTGGTTACATAGTCTGCATAAGCAATTGTTCTACTAAGAAAATAACTCAGCACCCAATTGATTATCCACCATATTTTGATATTTCATGACTGTGCCTTAAATAACTAGCTTTTTTTCAATTTTGAGTTTGTTTTATAGATTCTTTTAATCGAGATTAATTCTGATTTATAGAGGCATAATTGTAATCATAACCTTGTATTTTTGTGCAAATGTGTCTTTTCTGTATTGCAGTTAATCACAGAAGAAAATATATGGACGACATGATAGAAAGAGTGCGATTATTGGAATCCAAGATCAATATAAGCAGTAAATGTTTCCAGCTGGAGACAAAGTACACAAAGCTGCTACTTATCAACAATCAATACCGCCAGGCAACAAGGGAATTTGAAATAATGACTGTGGGAAGCAATCATCCGGAGCTCATGGCCCAGCAAGGCACTGATACATACCTGGAGGTTTCCAGGTTATTTGAACCCGATGAACATGGAAACATCCCACGGGTCATCACCCTGCAGGGGGCCGCGGGCATCGGAAAGACAACCACTGCTCTGAAGATATTGCAAGATTGGGCATCGGGGGAGCTTTTCGAGGAACAGTTCGATTATGCTTTCTATATACCCTGCCGAGAGGTCGTCCAGCTACCTGGAGAGCAAACCTTTGCCGACCTTCTCTATCACAGTTACCTTGAGATGCCCAACGCAGCAAACGGTCCAAAAGTGGATCCAAAGAAATTACTTTTTATCGTTGATGGTTTTGATGAGTTAAGGTGCCCGCTACTTCTTTTGGAAATGGAACTTCATTCAACGAGGCCAAAAGAAAACATTCGAGACAGTTTCATGAGGAAAACCATTTTTGACAAGTCGTACATCATAATAACAACAAGGCCAAATGCTTTGAATAAGCTCTCCGCACATGTGAAAACCCGCCGTGTTGTCCAGATTCTTGGATTTTCTCAAGATGACCAGAAGGAATATTTTCAAAATTATTTTGGCCGCCAAATATTGGCAAAATCGTGCAACATTGTGCCAGAAACTGAATTTGTTTTTGCATTTTGCTTTGTCCCTGTTGTATGTTGGATGGTTTGCACTGCCATGAAATATCATATGGATAAAGGAATCGAGTCTAGCCCCTCTCTAAAGACCCTTTCATCTGTGTACCTGTCCTTCTTAGAGAATGTATTGAAAAAACAGAAAAATGATTCCCTTCGGCCGATGCAATTCATTCTGAAGAAAATTTGCGCCTTAGCCTGGGCTGGGGTCTGGGAGCAGAAAGTACTTTTCAAAGATGACGATCTTATAAAACACAGCTTAACCGTGTCGGAGATTCAGTCTCTCTTTTTTAAAACGCATGTTTTTCAAAAGGTATCCGATTCGCCCCCCTTGTACAAATTCATTCACCCGAACTTCCAAGAGTTTTTGGCAGCTCTGTTCTATTTGCTGGAAGACACAGAAGAAAACGCTGAGAATCTTCAGCAAGATTTGATAGGGTGTCTGGAAATGTCTAGAAAATATGAGCACAGTCAACTGAAGTTCACGGTTCGCTTCCTCTTCGGTCTCCTCAACGATGAGAATCAGGACCAGATGGAGAATAGATTAAAATTGAAGCTTTCGACAGCTGTAAAATGTAGTGTATTGATGTGGATCAAAGAGCAGATCCAGGAAGGCCCCTGTGAGATCAGATCTGACCTGATGGATCTGCTTTACTGCTTGTACGAATACAGAGACGAAGAGTTTGTCAAGGAGGCCATTGGTCATTTTAAAAACATGGACATGGGAGGGATAAACAGTGACCTGGATGTTAGAGTTCTGCAGTTCTGTTTGGAGAAAACATCAGTAATTGAAAAGTTTCACATTTCAAACACAAAAATGAGACCGGAGCGGCTCGAGGCACTAATGCCCTGGCTTCGGACCTGCTCCAGTCTTAGGTAAGTTTATTGCATGTGTCCATATTTCTCCTTTAAACTGTTCTGGTTCTGAGGATCATCCACACTCCTTAATGGCTAGTGGCAGCTCTTAATTTGTCTGCTTCTATGCAGTAGGTTTTCCCTTTTCAATAATTTTACTTTTATCTTCTGTCTTTCTTCAATAGCTCATGTTTGCATTTTCATTCTCTTAAAAATGTTCTTTTTAATTTTCTTTTTTTTCTCTTAATGTATCCACTTTTTGTTCTATTTGTTCTTATTGTTTCTTTTCTTGCTCTGTGAAATTTGCCTCCACCTCTTTTCTCATTTTATTTTATTTTAATGCGTGCTTGCTTTGTATCTCACAGTAAAATCTCTTCTAGTGTGGTGGTGCAAGCACAGGCAGTCGCTTCACTCGTTGATGATGTGCTTAGTCGTCATTTGCGGGAAAGTGGTGAGCAGGTTGCCTGTTTGCGTGCTGCCACCAGGAGCAATATGCTTGTCTTACATGGGTACATTGTGTGCAGACACCTATTTCAAATCTTCCATCAGAAAAAAAGCTGCACTGAAGATAGGTAGGAGGTTGCTTTAGCCGACGCATGGCTGCAGCATTGTTATATCACTAGCTGCACACATATAACAGTACATTCTCCATTTCCCTCTTTTCATTGCTTTTTTCTGGTTTGTCTGATTATTTTAGAGTAGAAGTTTGTAAATGATGATGTCATAATGTGATAAGTAGTTGAGTTTAATTAGTGGAAATAGAAAATATTTTAAACAGTGATTCATTTCAGATTTAATTGACTTTTCTGTGAACCCTGAGGAAGCCTATTGGTTTGGCGAAACATTAGTTTCTGCTTTATCTTCTCATTGATCTGGTTGTTTTAAAAGAAAACTTTGACCATGTCTTGGAATGAGTTAATAACAGTGGTTGATGATCTGTGTGAGGTTTTGATTGAATTGGATGAGGTCCTTCACATGTTTCTCTGTCTCCCGTAGATTGTGGAGCTGTAAATTGACTGCATCCTGCTGCACAACCCTCTCCTCTGTCCTCAGTGCCAATCCGTCTCTAATGGAGCTCGACCTGGGTTTTAATGAACATGGGGATGCCGGTGTGAGGCAACTGTGCCACGGACTCATGCAACCGGGCTGCAGGTTGGAGAAAGTGGAGTGAGTAGCTGCTGTTTCTTACTCCTTGCATGCGGATTGCCTCATTTTGCTTCTCCCGTCTCATTCTACGTCTAATCTTACATTTAATTCTGAAATGTCGCCCCTACACTGTGTTTCATACTCCTGCCCACGCCCAGCTAAAGCCTTATCCAAATACTACTTGTATCCCCAATCCCACTACTTTCTACATCACTGGCAGAAGTAGGTATACTGAATAGAAGTGCTTATGATATTTGTGTTTGCACAACAAAGAAAGGCGTTTTGCACTAATGCACAGATTTAGGAAACATATTTTCCACTGTGGATCCTCAGTGTGTTGAATTGTTCTCAGTTGCACACTTAAAAGGGGAGGTGGTAAGCGGCTGAAGGATGAATTTCAATGTGGGCGCATACAGATCCACCACAGGATGCGACTGTAACTAGTGTGTGTTGGCATCAGTGTAATGTGCTCTCTGTGTGGAACTATGGCGGTGCGTGTGGCACTATGGCGCTGCATTTGGCACTATGGCACTGGGTGTGGCACTACGGTGTTGCGTGTGTGGCACTATGGCGCTGCATGTGGCACTAGGGTGTGCTTCCGCTGCATTTCTAATCCTCACTTCCTACTATGTGCACAGGGACAGAGGTATTATACGTGCAGGCCTCTTTTAAGGGCTGCCTTGGTCTGTTATGATTTCATTTGTTAATGTTAATGGCAAAGGTATTTGTACCGCACACCATAACCAATGGAATTGGTCCCCAGGCGCTCAGGCAGGTCTGCAAACAAGAAGGTGGGGTGGGGTAAGTCGGTGAATAGGGAGTAGTAAAGTTCGGTTTTCACTGTGCACTGAGCTTGGGTGTGAATATCGGATAGATCTGAGTCCTTGTGTGCTGTTGGTGCGGCCTATGTGGTGTTTGTTTGTTGTTGCAGTGTGGTGAAGTGCGTGCGGTTTGCTGTGCAAGAAGGTGGTTGTGTGGATTTTTTGTGTGAGTTAAGTATGCAGAGATCTGAGCTGTTGGGTTAGTGGGTTATATGTCTCTTAGTCCTTATAATTCTTGTTCTATGTATCTGGTTGTACTATGGAGTAGGCATATTCTTTCTCTTTTTCTTTTCTGTCCATCTAATTGTTAGGAGTGTTGGCGTGGCAAGTTCCCAGCTGTGTTATGTTTGACCTTTGTGTACCAGGTTGAGGCGAGCATTGTCCCCCACTCTTTTATTGGTGCTGTATTTTTACAATCATCCGCTCCCTTCCTATCTATTTCCTGTCAGCGATCGATTGCTGGCCATGTTTACTTTGTAGGCCAAGCTGTTATATCATATCATTCTTACCTTGCACCCCGATCTCTCCGTGATCGTTCTTAGGTATGATTCTAGCTTATCTATCTTTCACTTGGTAAGTTGATTTGCCATAGATTGTTCTTCCTTAATTCTGTTGATGGGCGATAGCTTAGGGAGATAGTGAGGATCGGTTTCCTCTCTCAGCATCGTTTCAGCTGTGTATGTGCCCCCATAGGCATTCTTTCTAGTTATGGGGTAAAGAGCCAAGATTTTAGGAGTGTTCTGAATAGGAGGTGATCTACGTATGTTCTTTGGTAGCTCGTTTCAGGTTTTTCTGGCGAGATGCGAGAAAGAGGATCCTCCGAATGTTCTTCTGTTGTATGGTTTTGGTTCCAAACGGATGTCGCTGCTGGATCTGAGCGGCCTTGTTGGACGGTGTAGGTTTATTTTTTCTCTTAGGAACTCCGCGCCTTGGCCGTGGATTGCTCTGTGCGTTGTGCACATTGATTTGAACTTGATTTGCTGTTTTATTGGTAGCCAGTGTAATGTTTTCAGCGCTGGTGAAATGTGGTCTCTTCGAGGTAGTTAGAGGAGCCGTCTGAACAAACCCATTTCTAGACCTTCACCAGAAGGATGACATGTTCGTTTTTTATAGCAACCCCTATCTGGTGCAGGTACATTGCTGATTATAGCACCTGTTGTGTTGCAAGAACAAGTACATACGCAGTAGGTTTATAACCTTCAGACATAGGAAAGGCTCAGCCAGCCTTACAGGAATGTGCTTTTCTAATCTTGCATAGGAACACATCTCTGCAATGAGTGCTTAACACAATGAGCTAACTTCTGAACCATTGTGGCACTCAATTTACCAATATGGATTTCAAATTTGGCTATTGCACATGATCAACATAATTCCCACAGGAAGGAGTTGTGCCGCAAGGAACACACAAACTATATATACCACAGTGAACCCAGAAAGCTTTACATGATGAATTGATCAAGGCAGAATGTACTTGCCAAAACAGACAAGCAATAGGTTTAGAACGTCAGAGCCATGCCATACACTATCCTGATGTGTGCTTTTTAAGTCTGGTGAATGAACAAATCTTACTTCTTTAGATCAGGCAGCCTCGTGGGGCCCCCTCCAAGGTGGGGGCCCCAGGCAAGGGCCCCTTTTGCCCTGCCATAAAAACATCTCTGTCCCTGCCTCCCTGAAACTTGAGGAGGACCATATCTGGTTCTGGAAACACCTCAAGACCTTCCTCTTTGCTTCTGCCTTCTCTCTTCCTCTCCCCTGCTGATCTTCTGGCTGAAACTGCCCTGGTCACCTGGCTACCCTCTGTTCTCTGGCCCAGGTCCCCTCCCCGCCAGTTGCAAACCTGCACTGCCCCCCTGGCAACCCTTGCACTCGAGGACTGTTTCTGTATCCCTAAAGCCCCTACCAGCACTTGCCCCTGATGTCTGCACTTACCCTTGCACTTGTCACCAGCTGGCCGACTTTTATTTATTGTATTTTATTTTTACTGTTATCCTATATACTGCCTGCCCCCTGCCCTTCCCCCCGCACTTTTCCCCTCCCCCCTCCCCTGAAACTCTCACCTGGCCTAGTAGGATCGTTGTCTCTGTCTTCCCTTGGACCCCCCTGCCTTGCCACGTCGCGCCTTGCAACACTTGTGTATAGGCGCGTTATAAATGCCATATCATATCAAAGCACACTGTGCACTGTCTCTGGTGCACTGTCTATTGAACTGACATAAAGACACTCTATGCACTGTCACTGGTGCTCTGTCTATTGGACTGACATAAAGACACTCTGTGCACTGTCTCTGGTGCACTGTCCATTGAACTGACATAAAGACACTCTGTGCACTGTCTCTGGTGCACTGTCTATAGAACTGGCATAAAGACTATGTGCACTGTCTCTGGTGCACTGTCTATTGAACTGACATAAAGACTCTGTGTGCACTGTCTCTGGTGCTCTGTCTATTGAACTGACATAAATACACTCTGTGCACTGTCTCTGGTGCACTGTCTATTGAACTGACATAAAGACACTCTGTGCACTGTCTCTGGTGCACTGTCTATTGAACTGTCATTATGCCACTATGCACTGTCTCTGGTGCTCTGTCTAATGAACTGACATAAAGACTCTGTGTTCACTGTCTCTGGTCCTCTGTCTATAGAACTGACATAAAGACTCTGTGTGCACTGTCTTTGGTGCACTCTCTATTGAACTGTCATTATGACACTCTATGCACTGTCTCTGGTGCACTGTCTATTGAACTGACATAAAGACTCTGTGTGCACTGTCTCGGGCCACTGTCTATTGAACTGACATAAAGACACTCTATGCACTGTCTCTGGTGCACTGTCTAGTGAACTGACATAAAGACTCTGTGTGCACTGTCTCTGGTGCACTGTCTATTGAACTGACATAAAGACTGTGTGTGCACTGTCTCGGGGCCACTGTCTATTGAACTGACATAAAGACACTCTGTGCACTGTCTCTGGTGCACTGTCTAGTGAACTGACATAAAGACTCTGTGTGCACTGTCTCTGGTCCTCTGTCTATAGAACTGACATAAAGACTCTGTGTGCACTGTCTTTGGTGCACTCTCTATTGAACTGTCATTATGACACTCTATGCACTGTCTCTGGTGCACTGTCTATTGAACTGACATAAAGACTCTGTGTGCACTGTCTCGGGCCACTGTCTATTGAACTGACATAAAGACACTCTATGCACTGTCTCTGGTGCACTGTCTATTGAACTGACATAAAGACTCTGTGTTCACTGTCTCTGGTGCTCTGTCTATAGAACTGACATAAAGACTCTGTGTGCACTGTCTTTGGTGCACTGTCTATTGAACTGTCATTATGACACTCTATGCACTGTCTCTGGTGCACTGTCTATTGAACTGACATAAAGACTCTGTGTGCACTGTCTCGGGGCCACTGTCTATTGAACTGACATAAAGACACTCTATGCACTGTCTCTGGTGCTCTGTCTATTGAACTGACATAAAGACTCTGTGTGCACTGTCTCGGGGCCACTGTCTATTGAACTGACATAAAGACACTCTGTGCACTGTCTCTGGTGCACTGTCTATTGAACTGACATAAAGACTCTGTGTGCACTGTCTCGGGGCCACTGTCTATTGAACTGACATAAAGACACTCTATGCACTGTCTCCGGTGCACTGTCTATTGAACTGACATAAAGACTCTGTGTCTCGGGGCCACTGTCTATTGAACTGACATAAAGACACTCTATGCACTGTCTCTGGTGCACTGTCTATTGAACTGACATAAAGACTCTGTGCACTGTCTCGGGGCCACTGTCTATTGAACTGACATAAAGACACTCTGTGCACTGTCTCTGGTGCACTGTCTATTGAACTGACATAAAGACTCTGTGTGCACTGTCTCGGGGCCACTGTCTATTGAACTGACATAAAGACACTCTATGCACTGTCTCCGGTGCACTGTCTATTGAACTGACATAAAGACTCTGTGCACTGTCTCGGGGCCACTGTCTATTGAACTGACATAAAGACACTCTATGCACTGTCTCTGGTACACTGTCTATTGAACTGACATAAAGACTCTGTGTGCACTGTCTCTGGTGCACTGTCTATTGAACTGACATAAAGACACTCTATGCACTGTCTCTGGTGCACTGTCTCTGGTGCACTGTCTATTGAACTGACATAAAGACTCTGTGTGCACTGTCGCTGGTGCACTGTCTATTGAACTGACATAAAGACACTATGTGCACTGTCTCTGGTGCTCTGTCTATTGAACTGACATAAAGACACTCTATGCACTGTCTCTGGTGCACTGTCTAGTGAACTGACATAAAGACTCTGTGTGCACTGTCTCTGGTGCACTGTCTATTGAACTGACATAAAGACTCTATGTGCACTGTCTCTGGTGCTCTGTCTATTGAACTGACATAAAGACACTCTATGCACTGTCTCTGGTGCACTGTCTAGTGAACTGACATAAAGACTCTGTGTGCACTGTCTCTGGTGCACTGTCTATTGAACTGACATAAAGACACTATGTGCACTGTCTCTGGTGCTCTGTCTATTGAACTGACATAAAGACACTCTATGCACTGTCTCTGGTGCACTGTCTAGTGAACTGACATAAAGACTCTGTGTGCACTGTCTCTGGTGCACTGTCTAGTGAACTGACATAAAGACACTCTATGCACTGTCTCTGGTGCACTGTCTAGTGAACTGACATAAAGACTCTGTGTGCACTGTCTCTGGTGCACTGTCTATTGAACTGACATAAAGACTCTGTGTGCACTGTCTCTGGTGCACTGTCTATTGAACTGACATAAAGACACTCTATGCACTGTCTCTGGTGCACTGTCTAGTGAACTGACATAAAGACTCTGTGTGCACTGTCTCTGGTGCACTGTCTATTGAACTGACATAAAGACTCTGTGTGCACTGTCTCTGGTGCACTGTCTATTGAACTGACATAAAGACACTCTATGCACTGTCTCTGGTGCACTGTCTCTGGTGCACTGTCTATTGAACTGACATAAAGACTCTGTGTGCACTGTCGCTGGTGCACTGTCTATTGAACTGACATAAAGACACTATGTGCACTGTCTATTGAACTGACATAAAGACACTCTATGCACTGTCTCTGGTGCACTGTCTAGTGAACTGACATAAAGACTCTGTGTGCACTGTCTCTGGTGCACTGTCTAGTGAACTGACATAAAGACTCTGTGTGCACTGTCTCTGGTGCACTGTCTATTGAACTGACATAAAGACTCTGTGTGCACTGTCTCTGGTGCACTGTCTATTGAACTGACATAAAGACTCTGTGTGCACTGTCTCGGGGCCACTGTCTATTGAACTGACATAAAGACACTCCGTGCACTGTCTCTGGTGCACTGTCTATTGAACTGTCATGAAGTCTCTGGTGCACTGTCTATTGAACTGTCATTAAGACACTGTGCTGCGAATATCTCTAGTCTTTTGATTTGCTTTATTTAATTAACATCATCTAATGTGTTTTTAAAAAAGCGGTTGACTATTCTAGTGGGTCATGGTTGGGAATTATTGTACGTTTTTTCATTTTTCTTTTCTTTTACCCTATCCCATGATTCAATCTGACTTAGTTTCATTCAAAACTTTTTAATTTTAATTGGTGTTCATCTTTCACAAACTATTCGCTTAAGGGAGGTCCTACCTTTCATGTTTGTTCTATAGTGTAAGGGAAATGTGCAATTACCCTTACTCATTTAAGAGGATTTCTTCATTAGAAATGTGTTTACACACGTCATACATATGAATTCCAAACAATCACCACAACACACTCACATAAAGATTGTATCCAACATTGTGTAACTATGGGTTGCATAAAAATTGGCAATTCTTTTCAGGCGAAGTTGTCGATTGAAGACCCCCGCCCCCGCTAAGCCCTGACTACCCCCGCCCCCCTCCGCAGCGTTGTTCTCACCTATATATTTCTGTCTCCTGAAGTTTTAGGCGCTGCTTGCTGACCGATTCATGCTGTGCAGGTCTCGCCACTGTTCTCAGGACAAGCCCATCTCTCGTAGAGCTCAGCCTGCAGGAAAATGACTTATTGGATTCTGGAATAAGAGACTTGTGCGACGGGCTCACGCACCCGGCCTGCAAATTAAAGAAACTAGAGTAAGTCCCCCTACTGTCTTCTTGGCGCTGGAAGGCAGTTCTCACAGTGTCTCCAGCTCAGCGTGGGAAGCTTTCAAGTGCGCATGGGTGATCTGCCTGCCTACATTTCAGCAGGTGGAAAAACCTTCTGACATTTTGCAAACTTAGGTGGTATTATCTTCCAAAGATACCCCGGATATACTGTGTGTAATAGTCGAGTGGCGAGTGGATACTCCTTCCGTCATCTCCAAGAATATATGGATGGATGTTTGTAGCTCTGTTCTGCGGTCTGAATATTGAGAACCAACTTTAGTTTCAACTTCATGTCTGTGATTGGGGACAGCAGGCAGTTTGGGATGGCACACACATTGGAGGGAACGTGCATTCCAGCCCACCCAGTGATGATGGAGGGGGTGAGGGGTCTGTATGCTCATATTCAGGGCCTCGAGAGGTGTTCCTAGACTAGATCTGACTTGATTTATGTTCTGCAGGATAGATGAGGTGGGTCTGATATGGAGTGAGATGCTGTTCTGGACTCTAGGAGCCTAGCTTGAGAAGGCGTGTCCTCTAGTCTTCTCTGCTTTACGGTAATTAATGTAGTGTCTTGTGACATTGTAGGTTCTTGTGCTGCATTGTCTGTCTCTAAGCATTTAAAACAAATTCCTACAAAACAATATAAGGAAAACAACTGGCCCAGATTTGGAAAAGAACCCTATACACCACACACCCCTTGATTACATTGGGATGCTGTTTCATTCATATGTCCTAAAATGTACAGTTTGTCAACCACAGTGCATTGTTTAACCTCACCTGAAATGGCGGAAAGTGAGGGCGTACTCCTCCCGCTCGTTCTAACGCAACTCTCCCTGTTTTACTCATTTATTTCTCAATGGCTTACCTGTTTTCCTCTTCATTCGTCCTCCCAGGCCCTGTCTCCACCATTACCCCAACACCCCAAGTCACAGTATTTGAACATGACTGCTATTTTGCTTCTCCTTTCCTCCCTCTCTTTTCCCCTCTTCTGTTGTGACTTACACTGCGCCGCTGCTGTAAGTCTGAACAGCGTCATACAAGGTTCCCAGTTTTTTCTAGAAAAGATGTACTTTCTTATTGTTTTCTTTCTTTTCTTTCTTTTTTAATAACTTTATTTAACATTGTATCAAAAGACATATATCATTCCAAAACAATAGATATGATAAACAATAAAATTTCAAATAATACAGAATAGTGATACATACGTCAATACAAATAGAACAGGATCAATAAGCAAAATCATTCAAATATCTCCACTAAATGTATCAATCAGAATTTGAAATGACAGATAGTCAAAAATCAGAGGAAAATAAGAGAAAACACAAAACACACTACCACACAACAAATGCTATTGCAAATCAACCACTCTAAAGTCAATTCAAAAACAAACCAGAACCTATTAGCACGTATCTCACGCATATAGCTCCTAATACAATTCTTCTCTATTCCAAGTACAATACTTAGGGCCTCATTACGACCCAGGCGGTAAGGGGTTTACGGCGCCGTAAACAGCGCCGACCCTTACCGCCTGAGTACGAGGTCCCTTAGCGCCATGGCGAATTTAACACCTGCTTTTAGCAGGTGTTAAAAACCATGGCGCTAAGGGACCATGGAGTTAATTACGCCACCGTAATTTACGGTGGCGTAATTAACGCCTTCCCCACTCCCATTATGCCCTATGGGGCAAAAATGGGAATGGGGAAGGGTAAATGGGGATTGGGGACTTACCGCCCCGCCAAGGTCGGAATGGGGCGGTAAGTCCGCCAACCACCATGGCGTAAACGTAGTTTACGCCATGGTGGTAAAGTCACGGCCCAGGCGGTAACTTACCGCCTGGGTCGTAATGAGGCCCTTAATCTTTTCAAACTTTTAGTGTATTACTCACGGAAATGACATGTGTGTTCATTGTTGTCAGTGTTGTATTACTTTCTCCCCTGAATAAGGTCCAAGGATATTTTGAAGACTGAAACATGTTGGAGATATGCCTTCTTGTGAAGATGAGAGGCGCTTTACTGGACACCATTATACATACTATATTTAGGGTCTCCCATTCGCATGAAAACCTATGTACTAAACTGTCAAATGCAGTAATGTGTGCTTAGATGTGGGATAGGGTGAGCTAGTGAGGAGGGAAAGCGGCATCACAACAACACATGTGCTGAACACTTTGATGCATAGTGTCTGCACAAACATTTATTTTGAGAGGCCTCTAGACTACAAGTGTAACTTTCTCTGTGTTATATCTGTGTGCTTGTATGTACGTGGTCAGCTGTGTGTCGGTAGCCTGTGTGTAGGTGAGAGCTAGAATGAGAGAGGGCAAGTTTGTGGCTGTAATAGTTTATATTTATCTTCAGGCTATTTGTATGTCAGTTTGTAATCTTCGTATGTCTGTTTCAATGTCTTCTTCTCTTCGCAATTTACGGGCCGATTCATGGAACAAACGTGCACTGAAAATCTTGGCGCAAGCGTGAAAAAACAGGCGCACGTGCACGCGTGTGATTCATGGAAGTCCCTGCGCGTGTTTCCCTCGGGGTGTGCGCCAAACCCGTGCGTGGCACACACGGGTGCACACGTCATTGCAACATCCCGAACGCCGTGCGCGACGCACACAAGGAAAGCGCACAACATCCGCGCACACACCAAAAAGGGGGAGGGACACGGGGCGTAACATGCGGAATGGGGAACAACGCGTGAAAAAGAAGGCGTAACTGCGGAAGTACTGCAGGGAAATACACGGAATGCCGACATGCACGCGAACAACCTGTATTCATGGATTCCAATACAGGGAACCCGCGCACGGCAAAAGACACGCATAGGCGTCAACGCGTCCGCCACACAAAGGCAGGCAGAAGCGTCCCCGCGCACAGTATAAAAGTGCGCGCAAACAACACGCATATACAGCTACGATGAATGCCCCATTTGTCGCAGCACTGATCGTGGGACACTGCAGGAGGAGGAGAATAGCCAGGGCCCGCATTTTTTTTCCCCGGACCAGCCTTTTTGGGATGCCTGACGACCACATCTATGGCAGGTATAGGTTTCCACCTCGTATCATCCTAGACCTCGTCAGGGAGTGGGAAGATGACCTTACATCCCCCACCCTGTGCTTCCAAGCATTGAGTCCCTTGGAGAAGGTGCTCTATGTCCTGCATTTTTTGGCCACTGGGTCATTTCAGCTGACTACTGCCATAGTGGAGGGGGTCCCACAGGCCACGCAGTCACGCTGCCTACACCAGGTGTTGGCAATCATCACTGCACGCCCCTCAGTCCGCAGGCACATATACATGCCCAGAACACCCGCAGAAGGGCAGGCAGTGGTCCAGGACTTTTACAGAGTGGCACACTTCCCCAAAGTGCTTGGTGCCATAGATTGCACCCATGTGGCCCTATGTCCACTCAGGGCCACTGAGCACATCTATCGAAACCGCAAGCACTGGCATTCCATCAACGTGCAGGTTGTATGCGATGCTAAAGTAATCATCACCTCTGTCTATGCAAACTACCCTGGCTCCACCCATGACAGTTTCACATACAGAATGTCCGCCCTGAGCCGGGCCCTGGAAGCTGGGCAGCATGGTAACACATGGCTCCTAGGTGAGAACAAATGCCTGTGCACATGCATGCAAGTCACACACAGAGAAATACCCAAACCCTAATAATCTCAACTATTATCACCTCCCCAGGGGACAGTGCCTACCCTCTGAGCAACCACATGATGACGCCAATCCAGAACCCCACCACCCCACCCCAGGTAAGATACAATGATGCCCATATTGCAACCAGGGGCATGGTGGAGCGCACATTCGGAGTGCTCAAGTCACGCTTCCGCTCCCTTGACCGCTCTGGTTGGCAGCTACTCTATGCACCCCCAGTAGTGTGCAGGATCATTGTGGCAGCATGTGTCCTGCACAATGTTGCAACATGGCGGGAGGTACCGGTGGACATGGTGGTGCCCCAACATCCACAACCACAGGCACAGGCGCTGCCCATGGGAGGGGACAGGGCACGTGGCGAGGCAGCCCGGAACCAGCTTGTGGCCACATTCTTCACCTAAACTCTCACCCCTAAGGAGTGCACACAGTCCTGGCACATACCAGGTGACAATTGATGACAAAGAGAAAGTCAACTGTCACAACCCTACCACCCTGAGGATGTTGCCACGGAAGTGCTACATTGTGTGCATTCCTACCTACTTAAACATAACCAATCCTGTGTGACCAAAAGGAACACATGCAAGGTGTGTATCATCCCCCCCCTGCAAAACAGTCCATCACAATCCCTGGTATGTCACCCAAACCCTCCTAACCCACATCACCCTTGTCTGCTACTCCACGACATGGCATGCAATAGCAAAAGGCCAACACATGACCAATAATATACAAAGAGACATGTCATACATGAAAACTGGCACGAGACAATGATGCCTGACATGGAATCAGATGAAATGACTGACCAACAACCTCCCACACATACAAAGTCAGACACAAATGCTTTCCAACAGTCGTAGCATGAACACAACACTGAATGCCTGTTCACATGCACATTGGGCATGGCAAAATCCCTACTCCCGAACCCGTGTGGTGTGTGTCTCCTGCAACACACTGCTCAGCACACAGCACAGTGAGCCGCCATGTGTTGCAGATACACCTTGAGCATCACATCAAAATGACTAATCAAATCTACAACCAAATGACGCATGTACAGGATAGACAAATGGCAATAGATCATGTGCTGCAGGGACACCGCGGGCCTGAGAATGCAATCTGTGTGCACCTGTGGCCAGGGAAGGGTGGTTGTACGTGTGGTGGATCATTGTGCAACTGTGTGTGTCATTAGGGACATTCACTCAATATATGCCTGTGAAATCAAGTGACCCTCAGTGTCCTGTACACATCACATGTGAACATTGGCCATGTAAACACCCCAGCATGTCAAACCACACCAATCCCGACACCAGAAAAGTAAATACAACACAGGCATTGATCAGCACAACACATCATGTACATAGTATCCCACAATTACAATGTCAGAGTGCCCAAAACACTGTGGGCCAAGCCAACTGTACAACAACAAAAGGCCTTCCCTCATTTACACATCACTGTGACCTTCAGAACAACTGTCTCTGGGGTATGTAGCCTTCTTCCTTCAAGTCTACCTGGCTACAGGATCACCCTACCCCTTGGTCTCCATGTTCCAGCGTGTGTGTAAATAGGGTCCAGCCCCCTCAAAGGCAACCTTGACTGGTAAAAATACCAAATTGCAGAGAACTCCAAGGAGCCAAACCCACAAACCAGGGGAAAAGCCTGTAGCCACCAGAAAACCCAGGAAGAGTCTCCAGTAGATGACTTGAAGTAGCAGGAAATGTCAAAGCACATGTACAAGCACAATGATAGAACAACCAAGGTAGCACAGTTGAACAATGGTCCAACAGGATGGGTACCATTTACGGAACATAACATACAATGAGGATGCAACAACTGATGGGTAGTGTCACAGCTCCGGTGTCCAGGCGCAGGAGTAGCACAAACCAACCACCCCCTCCGTGGTCTGGGCTCCTGCAAGGTCAAACTAACACAGGCCTCTGAGACCCCGGCGGGGAAGGAGGGTCAGGGATATGTTGCATGGACAGGCATTGGTAATCTGGAGAACCGGAAAGAGGGTCAGGAGAGTGGATGTGGATTTGCAAGGTAAAGTAGGCAAAATACAAATATTCACAATAACACATACTCAATTAGAGAAACCATGTTCTTCATGCACATTGTACCAAATTAGTCAAATGCAAGCCAAAGAGACACTTAACTCTGGGGTGAGTGCTGGCCTCCTGCCTGCGCACTCTCAGGTCCGGTAACAAGAGCACTTCAATGCTGCAAAGAGAGCGTGAGTTACTAATCTGAATGTGTGTTTACAACACACACACACAACCCCATCCATGCCGCAAAGTAAGTGACTTCTCCACAAACAAACACCCCTGTCTGCTGCTATGTACCCATACTTTAGCTTGGCCCACCGATGGTTCATACACTGTCAATGCAGTAAGGCAGGCGCATGTGGCCGTGCGGGTAATGGAAGACCAATGGGTCAAGAATCAGACATGATACAATGGTCCCTGGGTGAGCTGCTAGACGCGTATAGCTAGGTGCAACTTCAGTACAAGTTGTGTTCTGACCGCCGCAGATTTAAATAGGTAGTGCACGTGGCAATTTGCACATGCAAATTACATGCACTCAGCACGAGTCTGAGCCTCGCTGGTTGTCTCTGTGCGCTGTATCAGTTTCTGGCTAGGAACGCTACTACCCTAATTACTCTGCTTCAATGGAGCAGGGGGTACTCGAGGATATGTTTGATGGCCTCTGCGTGTGCCCCTGACAACTTGCAAAGCCACTTGGCATTTGGCCCTCAACGCATGTCAGCTGTACTGTGTGCTTCTCCAACAATGCCTGGCAAAGCTCCCCAGCACTGGTGCTACTTAGCATCCATGTGCAAGTGGCCTGGTGGAAGGTAGTCTGCGGTGTGGGCCCTTGTGTTGCTCACCTTGCCAGGAGCTCCTGGAAACACGTCTGCTACTGTCAAACGTCTGAGCACAAGCCCTGTGCTTCTGCTTGCGCACACATCCACACGTCTGCACCACCGAATGTGGCCAGTTTTCTGGATTAGTTGTCCCTTTGTCTGCTGGCAAAGGTAGTCTGGAGGCTCATCTTCCTGCAGAAAGGGCATTAAATAAATTAATAAGGCTGGAAAGTTCCCTGTGTGTGTGTCTACATGCTGGTTATCACTGGGCCAGGTTACAGACCTTCATCCAAACTCCTCCCACCATCAGTGTCACTTTGACAGGCCAAGGGTACAGGCTACTGTCTACAGCATGAAGTGCATCAAGCCCATATACAGGCAAGAAAATAACATACATCACAATCCACATCAATTAATGGTGACATCAATCACATACTCACCCAAATTGATTACATATATGGGGTGGATAAAACGCAACCAATCCCCACTAGGGGTGTTAACACAAGTAGTACAGCAGCAGACAGACCACAGTTATTAAGAAAGTCGAAAGCCCTTGTGTACAATTTTGTAACACCTAACCATCCTAGCGAGCCCATGGATAAGGGAAGCAGGAGTGGCCTATGTGAGTCAGGACCCCAAGCTGCAAACCCATACACAAGACAAGCTTGAAGGGCCCAGCTGGAACAGACAGTGGATGCTTTCAAAAGCCACAAAGCACCACACCGTCACATGAATGCACAATAGTCAAACAATATTAAACTATATTAACTAATTAAACTAACAATGAACTGTCTAAATAACCTACTTAAAATAACTATCAAATAGTTAATATTTACTAACTAAACTAAAAGCAAAAATCAAAAATGGCCACATACGACCCGGGAGGGCACCCGGGAGGGGGGAGGTACAGGGTGCACCTCAACACCCACGTGCGATGATGTTGAGACAAAAAAAAAACCCTCCATGAGCTCAACCCCTGCACAGCGTGACCTGTGTGGGAGATATCTCGTCGTCCGAGTCTGCCTCATCCTGAATAGGAGGACGTGGGCCAGGAGCCTGACCACGCCTAGGCGCAGCTTGCCCCTCGTCGGCAGCAAGTCTGCCGGACGGGTGAGCCTGGTTCTGTGCGGCAATGACACGCAGGTCTGCATGCAGAACCTCCTGTGATACACGTGCATACTCTTGCAAGGTAACACGTGTAACACAGAGTTCTTCCTGCGTGGTCTGGCTGGACAACTGATGCACCTCCCGGCAAGCACGTAGTTCAGCCGAGATGGTACACTCAAGCTGCTCAAACCTCTCCTCTGACTGCACCCTCTGGGACATCAAGAGGGCACCCAGAGTGGATTTGAGGGACTCATACTCAGCCCTCAGGGCCTCCATGTGTGCCTCTGCGTGAGCAGTAATTGCTTGATGCAGAGACAACATTTCAGCCTGGCGTCCCCTGTCAGAGGCCGCCATGCCCACCTTGAGCGAGCGGGCCGTTGACAGCGCCGCCTGCCGCTGGAGAAGCACCTGCCTAGCAGGGGGGAGCACGGATTGGGCCACACATTCCATGCTCACAGTGATGTTATCAAGTGCTGCCCCCTGACGTTCTGAATTGGCAGTCATGTCTTGCTCCCACTCAGTATACCTCGGCGGCGCGCGGCCACCGCGTTGCTGGGCGTGACACCTGCGGGAACCAAGGACCGGGCGTCCTTGTTGGGTTGGCACCGCCCGCGGCTGCACAACTACATGCCCCCGTCTACGTGATGCCACAGGCACATCAGCGACTGGTGTGGAGGGTGACCCTGCATCCCGATCCACCACAGGCGGAGGTCCCACCACTGTCTGGACCCTCAGTGCAAGTGTCGCGGACAGAGGAGTGTCCACATCAGAATCACTCACCCCTGACGTATAGACCTGATGCACATCCAACTCGACATGGTCGTCAGAGTGGTCCTCTGGGCTGGACTCATTGCCAGCAAAAGACAAGATGGTCTGTAGCACACGTGGGTTCTCGTGGTCTACCACCCCACGACCCCCACTTGTGCTGGGTTGCGGTTGTGATAACAACCCTGTGCCTGGCATGACAACACCATCCTCTGGCTCCATTGCGTCATCATCTGAGAAGTGGAGAGAAAAAAACATTAGTACACATGTTAGACGCACATAACACAGTCACACATGGACATCACACAGACAGCCAACACATGAAGCAGACATGTCACACACAAAAGAGAACCTGCCATGCATGCCTGGTCAATTTGACATTGCATCAGTGAGTACGCATATAGAACGGTGTTACATGGCTCAGAAGTGGGTTGATGCAGTGCAGAACATGTGTACGTTACCCACTATCTACATGAACAAGTACTTCATGATGTGTATCAAAAAACGTGAAGGCAGTGCCTGGGCAAGTTCAGGCATCACGTGCAATGTGCATGCAATGGGTTGCATGGCTACAGGCAACCCCCACCCCCTTTGTGAAAATACAGGGAGTGAAAGGTTGACCAGAGAACTGTGTATTGGCAGACAGTGTTCAGTAGCGTCAATTGCATCATCGGAGTCAACTGACAACACAGCAGATGAGAATGGGACAGTGAGCAAGACACATGATGAACCCTCAGTAGTACACCCATTTGTGCAGAAGGCACTACACCAGTTGAACAGAGTCAGGGGACCTGCATCAGGGGGAGGCCTGTGCCCCACACAGACTATGACACCCTAAACATGTGTGTGATGCAGGACTGAGCCAGAGTGGGCATGGAATGGATGATCAAATGCCATGCAATGTAGGTCATCCTGGATACGTACTACAATGATCATCCTGCCAAGGACACATAGGGGCATGCATGGAATGCACATGGAGCATGAATGGGCACTCATGTCCCTGCGGAGCATCTGCCATCTGCACAGTCCAAGTGAGACACCCTGCATGAAGGGCAGAAGATGTACCCCACTGCATGTGTCAGGCAGGTTGGCTGGTGGAAGTCAGCATGTACACAGGAGGCTTGAACAGGCCAATGCAATACGCCAAAATGATGCACACCAGTGCAATGGTGTAATTGGGGTGCATGGAGGGTGGAGGGGCAAGGGGGCATGCCTCCGTGGAGTTCCCGCATGCAGGCAGAGGACACATGCACGTCAGTCATGCAATGACATAGTCCCAGTGCTGAGAGGAAAGACACCCCTGGCTACATGCAGAAGGGCCAGTGAGATGGAACATGGACCGGAGGGGCATCTGGGTGACTAGCATGTGAGTAGGGTGCAAGTGTGGTGATGAGGACAGTCCCTGTCTGCTCTACATGTCCACCATCCTGCACAGTATGCACGCATCAGTGAAGCATTGCAGGACTAGCACATGAGAACCATGTACACATTGCATGTAGTGGCAGTGAAGCACAACACATCACACAGGCAAACCACACATGGTCTGGACATACACGCAACAACACTCACTGGACGGGGCATCAAAGTCCTGCATCTCTCCCACTCCTTCGACCAATGCTTCTGGTACGAACTCCGCAACGAGTGCCTCGTGCGGAGTGAGGTCATCCTCCTCAGGTGGTGACCCACCACCAGTCACGAGAGTTATGTTGTAATTTGAGCCACGCTTGGCCTTAGTGATGCGTTTGAGGTCATTCCAACGCTTCTTGCACTCGGCAGCTGTGCGCACCTCATGGCCGAATGCACTCACATTATCCGCTACATGCTTCCAGTGGGTATTCCGATGGGCAGCCGTAGTTTTACAATTCGGCCCCATTAGCATGTCACAGCTGTGGGCCCACACATAGTCCACAAGGGAGTCCAGTTCCTGCGCACAGAAATGCTTCTTCCTTGACGTGCAGGAGGCCGTGGCTGTGTCTGGGGTCCCAGTCTGTGCTGCAAATGCAACCTTCCTCCTCTTGGATAGTGGCGCGGACCCTGGCTGGCGAATGCCGCCCTGATCAGTATGGCCAGTGGCACTGAAGGATTGAACCAAGGGAGTGGCAGGTGGAAGGACGACCGAAGGCCTGACTTGCGTCAGTGGCTGCTGGGTGGCCTGGAATGGACCCTGCGCAGCAACATCCGCTGTGCCAGGGTCATTGACCACGGCTGTCCTGGTTGGTAGACTCACAACCGGGGTGTTGTTGGCTGCATCTGCCCCTGCACTTGCCAACACCCATCTGGTCGGGGCAGCAGATGACGTCACTGCCCCACGGACACGTGTCTCGGTCAGGGCAGCCCTGCGTTCACCTACGGTGTTCCTCCTGACCAGCTGGAAATCCTCCATTGACTCTACAAGTGCCAACGCAGCCTGCGCTGGCAGACCCTTAGCCTGGGTGGTGGTCTCCACAGCTGCACCTGCAGCTACCACTACCCTTGGGCCCGTGGTCGTCGATGAAACGGACTGCCGGGTCACACGGGCACCAGTGCCAGATGCAAGTACTGCATCTCCCGGAGCCGCAGGGGGTGGTGGCATGACTGCACCAACACGTGGCACAACATTGTCACGAGCTGTCGCACCCCTGCCTCTTCCCCCTCTGCAGCCACCCTGGACACCCTGAAGTCCCCCTACTCCCTGGTCACCCCGGCCACGTCCCCGACCACACCCGCCACGAGGAGTATGCCCAGCTGAGGCGCTCCTCACCTTTGGTAGCCTCCCAACCATGGCACAGATGGAGTAGTGCCGGCACAGATGGAGAAGTGCCAATGGGAGGTGTACACGACAATTGTCCTGGGCAATTGGGGTGAAGGGGGTGGGATACAAGATGTTATAAGCACCCCTGCACCTGCAAGGATGTATGTGACCCCGGTGATGAAGTGACGGGTCACGCAATGCTCAGGCACCCCAAAACTGCAGTAAAACCGTGCACGCACCCCGGTAGCCCACGTGTGTGGAATTAACGTCCCGCAGTACGCGGTGGCACCCAGGGACACGACAAACACGCACGCGTGGGACACACAGGCTACTATGACCTCGAAAATGGGTACGCGATACACAGGGGCAACCGCAGTGGGAAGAATAGCATGCGCAACTCACCGTCAGACTAGCGTGATAATGAAAAACACGCGTAGCCAATACCCCCGCCAAAAGAAGAGGTACGTCCTTGATCCGCTGTGAAGTAGTGATGGTGCGCGAAACAACACGAAGTAGCAACACACAAGTCGGTCTCCACGAAAGGCACATACAGCGAACTGCCGGGAGCCGCTCACCTTTAACCCATGCTGAGGGAAACGCCCGTGTGCGTCACGTCACTTACGCGCGTAGGCCCTTTCCTCGGATTACACGCATTAACACGCGGACATGCTGTTTTTTCACGTGCTGCATCACTATGCACCCGTCACGAGGGAAACGCCCGCGCGCGTAATGTCACAGACGCGCTTATGCGCTAAGGGCCTTTCTTCGAATTTCACGTGCACTTTTTTCACATGCCAAATCACTCAGTATTAAGCTGGCCACGCGACAACACACGGAAGACCACGCTCCTGCCCAGAAGGCCATTTTCCTGCCCCCGAGAGCCCCGAGCACGCTCCCACCTGCCATCTGCTGCTGCCTGCCTGCCTGCAAAACACCTGCCCTGCACTTTGGTGCCTGCACGTCAGCCATCTGCAGAGGTCCAGTTGCTGTGACCACCCCTGCTGGAACAGAAGACACCCGACTGGGATACCATCTCTGCACAGCCCAGCCCCAGGACCCAGTTGCCCACCCACACCTGCCTCAGGGGTTGCCATGTCGGACACAACACCATCTGGCACCAGTGGCAACCCCCCAGCAGGGAGGAAGAGGGCTACCAGCTTCAGTGCCAATGAAGTTGGTATCCTGGTGGAGCAAGTCCTGGGGCAGTATGATGCCCTCTTTGGAAGTTTGTGCACCGACTATGAAGGATGGAAGAGGATCTGGATGGACATCGTGGCTGCCATCAACGTGGAGGAGGTGGCAGCCCGCAACATCAAACGCGTCCGGAAGCGCTGGGAGGACTTCAGGTCCAGGACCCTCAACAAGGCCCGGCGCCTCTTGAAGTCAACGGATGCTGAGGGGTGCTGGGTCCGCCTAACCAACAACCAGATGAGGGTCCTGGAAAGTATACGCCCAGCGCTCCACGTCCAGGTCCTTGAGAGGCAGACCCGTCTGGAGTTGAGCGGTAAGTGTACATGCGTAGTTATTGGACGCTGTGCATGTTGAGGTGTGGCAGGAGTGTGCAGGTTGCACATATGTCCTTATAGGGCCATGTATGGAGGTGTATGTGCAGGGACGTGAGCCTGCCACATGTGTGTCCTCTCATGTGTGAGACACATTGATGGTGTATGTGTTGGTAAGCATGCTGGCCAAATGCAGGTGTGGGTGCACACATTTTTTAATTTCAGTGTATGTAATGTGGCATGGTTGTGGTGTCACACATGGATGCTGGTTCCACCTGCATGTATCTGCACTATGTACATGTGTGCATATGACAAGCGTGCAACTGTGATACACCATGGATGCATGTGACACTGACATGTAGGAGGCTGATTGCGAGATGTGACATGGATGGCGATGTTATCACTGCAACAGGTGGTGTAGATGTACAGGTGCATGTATGTCTGGTGGCGTGTGTGCATGTGTTCTGCACTCCCTGTGTTGCATGTGACGTCAGGCTCACATTCGGCTACTCATGCTATTGTTTGTGTATGGATGGTGCTGCCTGGTGCAACATTCCTGTTGTTTTGCTCATGTGTGTGAGTTGAAATGACATGTGTGTGATGGCGTGGGGTGTGTGATGCCATGTCTCGAAGTTTGCGACTGCCACTCATCTGCAACTGTCATGTATGTATCAGACCATTGTACATTGCCCTGATGCCTGTGTTCTGTCTCTCCCTGTCTGCAGCGTCAACTGATGAAGAGGGCGGAGACGGTGCTGTGGAGCACAGCGGCAGGGATCCCACCGCCAGCCGGAGACACAAGGCCCAGCTCCCCTCCCAGGCTGACATCTCTTTGGGGAATGAGGAGTCTGGTGCCGCATCCGCGGCCGCAGCTGCCGGGGGTAGGTCCAAGAGGCAGAGGTCGAAGGTGGACTCCTCGGCAGCAGAAGGGTCAACTGACACCCCACAGGGGCCTATGGAGGAAGATGGCACGGAGTCATCCAGGTTGGTGGGGGGTTTGGTTGAGGAGGAGGCCGTGGAAGTGACACGCACAGGGCCTGGAGGGGGGAATTCCACTGGTGCCAGTGGTGCAGTCCAGGGGCAGGGACAGGAGGCAGCACAGGGCACCGCAGAGATGCCTGTGGGTAATCCTGCCCCCGATTCTGTGACTGCATCATCTGGCGCCAGCAGGGATGCCTTCGTTCAGACCCATTTTCAGGGAGGGGATAGCCGCACAACTGGCCTTCCTCTCCCTGCGGATGTGGCAATCCGGGACCGTGTTCAGCCTGTCCTGGCTGGGGTGGCGTTGTGTGTTCGTGACATTCGGGGTGACGTGCAGGGTTCTCGTGAGGACAATGCACGTCATTTCGAATGCCTCGAAGACCGCGTCGACCGACTTGGAGGGATCCCCGGTGCTGGGTTCCTCCGTGTGCTGGAGCTTCTACCGACCCCCTCCTCAACTGAATCCCCTATGCGCCAGTCGTCCTCCGTACCATCTTCCTGCCCAAGAGTCACCCGGGCACCCTGTGAAGCTGGCCCTGACCCATCGGCCAGGCTGGTGGAGGAGACATCCCTGCCACAGTCGGGAGTCGGAGGTCCAGCAGGGGTGGCCACCACAACAACTGGACCCCAGCAGGAGGAGGATGTGTAGGCATCACAAAGCAGGGGACATGCACGGCGGCAGCAGGCTCAAGGTGGGAGCGATGATGGCTCGGGGACATCAACATCAGAGGGGCAGGCATCGGGCAGAGGGCAGGAGGACCCTGGATTGGGTGTGTCTTTCGTGTGGCAGCGGTTGGACCAGGCCATAGATGCGGAGCGGCAGCGGGCGGAAGAGGCACGGTTCACTATGGTCAGGGCGGAGAACTCCATGCGCAGGGCGCTGAGGGGGGCTGAGTACCTCGAGGGAATTCGCAGGGATTTGGAGGTGAACATGGCGTTATCCCTGCGAGACCTTGGGGCCAGTGAACAGGCCTGCCTCCAGGACATTGAACAGGAGTTCGATGATGCCCTGGCCCGGGACATCAACAAGTGAGCCGTTGGACTTGCCCGCTGCCATTGTATATAGATCATTAGTGTTGTTTCCTTTCTTTTTTCTTTAATTTGGGCGCATGGACTATGCCCCACATTTTTGTATATAGTTATTTATTTGGTAGATTTCATTTATATCGTTGGGCTCATGGACCCTGGATTTGTAATTTGTATATAGCTGAACAGTGGATTTATCATCATTATTTTTTTTTCTCACCATGGAGCAATGTATTTTACTTATTTCTTTCCCTTTGGATTTGCTTTGTGGGACGGAGACTTTGGACACATTTTCATTTGGATTTTGTTGGATTTTGATTTCATATTTTTTCTCATTTTGGAACATGCTGCATTTTATTTCTTATTTCCATTATTGTGTGTTTTCATTTGATTCACGGCATTTGAGTTTAATACATTTTTGTTTCATACTTCAATGTGTGGTATTCTCTCATTGGTTTCATGCATGTCACGATGTGGGTTTTCACATTCACTGGCACCCATTGTGTGTGTGTGACGAACATGTGTTTATGTACATACATGCAATGGGCATTTCAATGTGGGGTGTATGTAATACTTGGTTGGTTCTTTGGGCAGGGGTGGCGTGCAGGGGGATTTGAAGGCCATGATTGTGGATCATGATGACGTATTGCGGGGGGTAAATGAGTTGGGGCCTGCTGGCAGGGGCCCGTCACTGTTGGGTGGGTGAGTGGGGGGGCATGAGTCGGGGCCTGCTGGCAGGTGCCCATCACTGCTGGGTGGGTGGGTGAGTGGGTAGGGGGGACATGAGTCGGGGCCTGCTGGCAGGTGCCATCACTGCTGGGTGGGTGAGTGGGTGGGGGGACATGAGTTGGGGCCTGCTGGCAGGTGCCCATCACTGCTGGGTGGGTGGGTGAGTGGGTGGGGGGACATGAGTTGGGCCTGCTGGCAGGTGCCCGTCACTGCTGGGTGGGTGAGTGGGTGGGGGACATTAGTCGGGGCCTGCTGGCAGGTGCCCATCACTGCTGGGTGGGTGGGGGTTCAGGGGGACATGTGTCGGTGCTCACTTGTGCATGGTGACATGTGGGCTGTCTGGGGGGCATGGGGAGGGTGGATGGTCTGCCTGCGGGGCATGGCCAGGGGTGCGGGGTAGTCCCCTGTGTTGTGGGCTGCTTGCAGGCCATGGGAGGGGGGAGAGGGCTCACCTGGGAGGACACACACTGCCAATTCGCATTGGGGCACCCCAGGAATGCACGTACCCCGCTCGCCCAGCAAAATTGCATGTGGAACTCCACGCACACCCCTCACTATACACGTAGCCCGCTGGCCAAGGCCTATCGCGTGTGAAACTCCCCGCATATCCCCCAAATACACGTACCCTGCTCGCACAGGGCCTATCGCGTGTGAAACTCCACGCACACCCCTCACTATACACGTAGCCCGCTGGCCAAGGCTTATGGCGTGTATGACTTCCCACGCACCCCCAGGATACACGTACCCTGCTCGCACAGGGCCTATCACGCGTAAAACTCCACGCGCACCCCACAAATACACGTGCCCTGCTCGCGCTAGGCCTATCGCGTATGAAACTCTCTGCGTACCCCCCAAATACACATACCCTGCTCGCGCTAGGCCTATCGTGTGTGAAACTCCCCGCGTACCCCCCCAAATACACATACCCTGCTCGTACAGGGCCTATTGCGTGTGAAACTCCCCGCGTACACCCCTAATACATATACCCTGCTCGCACAGGGCCTGTCGCATGTGAAACTCCCCGCGTACCCCCCAAATACACGTACCCTGCTCGCGCTAGGCCTATCGCGTGTGAAACTCCCCGCGTACCCCCAAATACACGTACCCTGCTCGCACAGGGACTATCGCGTGTGACACTTCCCGCGCACCCCCGAAATTCGCCCAGTCTGCCCATCCACCCTCCCTATGCCCCACAGGCAGTCCATCCACCCTCACCATGCCCCACCTCCCCATGCCCCACAGGCAGCCCATCCACCCTCCCCATGCCCCACAGGCACCACATCCACCCTCCCCATGCCCCACAGCCAGCCCACACCACAGGAGTGATTTTTTCCACGCAAATTACCTGGCGCGAGCGTGATACGTGTATTCTGAGGGGTGCGCGTGGAGTTTTACACGCTATTGGCCTTACGCGAGCGGGGTACGTGTATTCCAAGGGGTGCACGTGGAGTTTTACATGCTATTGGCCTTGCACGAGCGGGGTACGTTTATTCCGAGGGGTGCACGTGGAGTTTTACACGCTATTGGCCTAGCGCGAGCGGGGTACGTGTATTCTGGGGCGTGCGCGTGGAGATTTGCACGCGTTTTTCGTGGTTGGGGGGCTGTATGCTGGTCCACTGGCCTTTGTGCCTGGTACTGGATTTGTACAATTTCTTTGGCGCATAGGGTGGTGTTGGGGGCGTAACTGGCGCTGCTGCAGGGTCGCTGCGCCACTCTGCGCCACGGCTGGTTGGTTATGGATGTCTAATTCCATGAATACACTGTGCGCCTAAATGAGTTTTGGCGCACGTGCGTGTGCCACTTGTGCGCAGAATTTTATGAATTACCTCCTGTGCGCAGGGGAACAGCCACTTTAATGACCCCTGCGCCCCAAATCTCCCACTGTCCGTCATCTCTCAGGAGGTCTCTCCTAACATGAAGTGGGGAACTTCCACACATGAAGCTCGCAGGACAGCGGATGCCCTATGGAGCTAAATACACTAGGAGCACCCAGGAGGAGCGGCCCAATTCTTTTTTTCCCTGACTTTTTTAAATTTCACCCAAGCACCAGCATGATGCAGGGTCCTGAACCCTGCTCCTCAGATACTACGCCTGCGCTTGTAAAACAAGCGCAAACCAAACCCCAGATGGCAAACTCGCCTGTGACAGAAATGACAAGAAAGATGTGGAGAAGCCTATTGAGTGCGCACTACAATACCTAACATACGAACAGAATAAATTACCTTCTGGGCATGTTAGCGCATAAAACACCCCCTACGCACCACAATACCTCACAGGTAACGTAAAAGCAGGTATTTATTTCAGGTTTTTTTTCTGCTTCTCTATCTTTTAAAAACATGTTTAGGCATATTACCCAATACCACTTACCTACTCTTTCCATTTGTGGTTACGGGTCTATATAAACCCCCAAATTAAATACGGGTGTACACTTAGCAACAGTTAGTTGGAGTCTTTGCATTTTGTACATACATTATTTTAAATCATCTTAATGTGACCGAATTTAGATAACCGAATTTCCCACTGTTTGTGCTACTGATGTATATGTATCACCCCAACAAAGCCACGAAAAAGTCCTAGACCCACAAGTACTGAATACTCCAAGAGTTATTTTTCATACCAATGGGTAGACTCACATCTGTGTGCCAAAAAGTTTATAGTTGGAGTCAAGTTCTCACATAAGCCCCAAGATCATGGAGCCCCAGACTGGGGGGCCTTTTAACAGAGCCACATTGGGGAATAAGATGCTCCACCCCACACTTGCAAGAGATTTCAAATTCTAGCACAGAATTGTCCATTCATTCAAAGATGCCTAGAGGAACATTTGGGCTTGATTCACAGAAGCGTTTTTCAATGGCGCAATCCCATAGGAAAACGCTCCATGAATCAGGTGTTTAAGCGCTATAGAATAGCAGCAAGATGTAAGTGTGTAAGTGAAATAGCTCTTGTAAGACACAGGCATGGATGGGGCTACGGCAGAAGCAAATATACCATGATGTGTTGCCCAGAACTATTCTACCCCTGCTGAAAGAGCACCAATGCAGATGCCTGGTGACAGCTAAGTGGCAAGGCCTAACCAGCAGAGGTGATGTGAAGGTGAGATGAGTGAGGCTGTGCGTTCTGGGGCATGTGCCCGAGGAAGGTGAATTCCAGCACAGTCCAGATGTTATGGGTGGCAGCAAGAGCCAGTAAGGGACCCACCACCATTCCACTGTATTTTGTATTTGTATTTTGTATTTTTATTGTTCTTTATATAGCACCTTTATCCAAAGCGCTTTACATAAGAGATCAACAGTACACAAGAACAGTGGAGCAAAACATGGATCAGCTACAGGTAACATGGATTGCATAGGAGATCAACAGTAAACAGGAACAGTGGAGCAAAACATGGATCAGCTACAGGTAACATGGATTGCATAGGAGATCAACAGTAAACAGGAACAGTGGAGCAAAACATGGATCAGCTACAGGTAACATGGATTGCATAGGAGATCAACAGTAAACAGGAACAGTGGAGCAAAACATGGATCAGCTACAGGTAACATGGATTGCATAGGAGATCAACAGTAAACAGGAACAGTGGAGCAAAACATGGATCAGCTACAGGTAACATGGATTGCATAGGAGATCAACAGTACACAGGAACAGTGGAGCAAAACATGGACCAGGTACAGGTAACATGGATTGCATAGGAGATCAACAGTAAACAGGAACAGTGGAGCAAAACATGGACCAGGTACAGGTAACATGGATTGCATAGGGGATCAACAGTACACAGGAACAGTGGAGCAAAACATGGACCAGGTACAGGTAACATGGATTGCATAGGAGATCAACAGTAAACAGGAACAGTGGAGCAAAACATGGACCAGCTACAGGTAACATGGATTGCATAGGAGATCAACAGTAAACAGGAACAGTGGAGCAAAACATGGACCAGCTACAGGTAACATGGATTGCATAGGAGATCAACAGTACACAGGAACAGTGGAGCAAAACATGGATCAGCTACAGCTAACATGGATTGCATAGGAGATCAACAGTAAACAGGAACAGTGGAGCAAAACATGGATCAGCTACAGGTAACATGGATTGCATAGGAGATCAACAGTAAACAGGAACAGTGGAGCAAAACATGGATCAGCTACAGGTAACATGGATTGCATATGAGATCAACAGTAAACAGGAACAGTGGAGCAAAACATGGATCAGCTACAGGTAACATGGATTGCATAGGAGATCAACAGTAAACAGGAACAGTGAAGCAAAACATGGATCAGCTACAGGTAACATGGATTGCATAGGAGATCAACAGTAAACAGGAACAGTGGAGCAAAACATGGATCAGCTACAGGTAACATGGATTGCATAGGAGATCAACAGTAAACAGGAACAGTGGAGCAAAACATGGATCAGCTACAGGTAACATGGATTGCATAGGAGATCAACAGTACACAAGAACAGTGGAGCAAAACATGGACCAGGTACAGGCATTAACAATTAATTAGGGTACTGCAGCAGGTGAGTTTTTAAGGAGCACCGGAATAGAGAGTAAGAGGTAATAGAGCAGAGTGACAGAGGGAGCAGGTTCCAGTGAAGAGGGGCGAGGAGCTGAAAGGAAAGTGAAAGCCAAGACTTGACCAGCTGTGCCAACCTCTTCAGATCAGACGGTGCACAACATAACTTCACTCAAAGCAAAGAATGTACAAGAATAGAGAAGGCTCTCAAAACTGCACATTAATGTTATGTTAAATGACTCTTCTGTGAAATAACTCGTATTTCAGGTCCTCGGAACCAAGTGCTTTGTTTCATGCTTTGGGTTTGCGCAAGAGGGCAGATTTGTAGAATGTGGATATGCTTGCCAAATGTTGGTCTGGTTTAGGTGTCCCAGACAACTGGAAGGACCTGTGTGGAAGTCTACTCGAGTGGACTTCCACACAGGTCCTTCCTGTTGCCTGGGACACCTAACCCAGTCAACATTTGGCAAGCATATCGAATCACCCCGCAGTGCGAATGGGGCGAGATCTGGCGACAGGACCAAATAATTGAACTGGAACTACATAAGTTGTTTACGAATCTTTGATATATTCAAGCTGTGCCCACTCAACCCCACTTGGATAATAAAAAGTGGAAAAAGACACCATATTCATTGGAAAGCAGATCCCTGGAAGCCTTCCTAGTCAGAATCCTGGTTTCTGTTTGTGGGTGCTGACAGTAATCTGAAGGGCAATGGGTGTAACATCTGGGGTGTCCATGCTGTGTCCTGCCTCAGCCTCTCTCTCTCTCTCTCTCTCTCTCTTGCAGCCTCTGGGGGTGCTCTCTCACAGAGTCCTGCTCTGGACACCTGGCCTCGGCTCTCAGCTTGTCTCGGTGTCTCTCAGAGCTGATCCTTGGAAACAATCGCCTAGGGGATTCTGGCGCCAAGGAGCTCTGTGAAGGCCTCAGACATCCGGGCTGCAGACTGCAGAAGCTTGAGTGAGTATCTCTGGGCCCTAGTAGGATGACTTGAGGGGTGCCTCTGTGAGGATCCCCAGGGAGCAGGTAGCCAGGCCTCACACAAGCCTGGGCAAGGAAACAGAAGCTGGAGTCTGCAACCTTTGGCACTCTAGACGCTTTGTACTATTACTCCCATGACTCCCGCCCATTGGCGATGCAGGCTAGGGCAGATGGGAGTTGCAGTTCAAAACATCTGGGCCAGCAAAGCTTGCAGACTCTTGGTGTAGACGCTAAGCAGTAAAGTGAGGTTAAATGGATTGGCTAAGGAAAAGCCCCCAGCGACTCAACCTCCAGCGTAGGTACACACAGATCCCACAAGCACACTAGCTAGCAGAGTTAACTGGCATGAATGCACACCCTAAATAAGAAGACCAAACACCACCCCTGTTCAGTGGCATCAGACGCCCCTTTGTACACACCTGTTACACAGCCCATCCTTGATGGGGCTGTGTAACAGGTGTGTCGGAGCCAGGGTGGCGGAGCCAGGGTGGGTGTAAGGGGGTGGCTGCCCCCTTGTCCCCCCGGTGCTCACTGCTCCCATGTGTGCCCTATTATCCGCCCCCTCTGGCACCAAAAGCTGCCTCGCTACTGGCTCCCTCATGCCCACGCCCACCATCCGCACCCATCTCTCCCAGATCTGATCTTGTTGAATAATAAACGCCAATCCAGATCGAGGCCCATTCTTTCTACTGGCAGCTTGGCAGAGGTAGCAGGAGTGTCCTGTGTAATTGACTTGGAAGACTCTTGCATGACCTGACTCTGAGTCTCTGTGTTCTCTGCAGGATGGATCGCTGCTCCCTGACCGAGTCTTCCTGTGCATATTTCTCCTCAGTCTTCCGTGTGAATCAGCATCTCGTGGATTTGGACCTGGCTGATAATGAACTGGGGGATTCTGGAGTGGCCCAGCTGTGCGAGGGCTTGAGACGCAGCAAGCTGCAGACACTTGGGTACGTAACCTAGGAGCACATATGTTGGTTTGCGCAACACTCTCCTTTTGCAGTCCAGTGTGAAGAATGTGCAGGACCGCCTGTGTGTATCAACAACTAAGATGTATTCCTCCAAGGGTTTCTGAATGATATCAAAGAAAATAAGAGTGACGCAAAGGGCGGACGGGGGTGGCTCACTTCACAGTGATGGTAAAGATATGTAAATTTGGGTGTGATATGTGAGTGTGGATGATGAGGTATGTGAGTGTAGGTGTGATATGTGAGTGTGGGTGAGGTATGTGAGTGTGGGTGTGATATGTGAGTGTGGATGAGGTATGTGAGTGTGGGTGTGTATGTGAGTGTGGATGAGGTATGTGAGTGTGGGTGTGATATGTGAGTGTGGGTGAGGTATGTGAGTGTGGGTGTGATGTGTGAGTGTGGGTGTGATATGTGAGTGTGAGTGTGGATGAGGTATGTGAGTGTGGGTGTGATGTGTGAGTGTGGATGTGATGTGTGAGTGTGGATGAGGTATGTGAGTGTGGGTGTGATGTGAGTGTGGATGAGGAATGTGAGTGTGGATGAGGAATGTGAGTGTGGATGTGATATGTGAGTGTGGGTGTGATGTGTGAGTGTGGATGAGGTATGTGAGTGTGGGTGTGATATGTGAGTGTGGGTGTGATATGTGAATGTGGATGAGGTATGTGAGTGTGGGTGTGATGTGTGAGTGTGGGTGTGATATGTGAGTGTGGATGAGGTATGTGAGTGTGGGTGTGATATGTGAGTGTGGGTGTGATATGTGAGTTTGGATGAGGTATGTGAGTGTGGGTGTGATATGTGAGTGTGGATAAGGTATGTGAGTGTGGGTGTGATATGTGAGTGTGGGTTTGATATGTGAGTTTGGGGGAGATGTGATTGTGGGTGGTATATGTGAGTGTGGGCGAGGCATGTGAGTGCGGTCGCGGTGTGGGAGTGTTGGTGTGATATGTGAATGTGGGTGTGATGTGTGAGTGTGGGTGTGATATGTGAGTGTGAGTGTGGAGGAGGTATGTGAGTGTGGGTGTGATGTGTGAGTGTGGATGAGGTATGTGAGTGTGGGTGTGATATGTGAGTGTGGATGATGTATGTGAGTGTGGATGAGGTGTGTGGGTGTGATATGTGAGTGTGGATGAGGTATGTGAGTGTGGGTGTGATATGTGAGTGTGGGTGTGATATGTGAGTTTGGATGAGGTATGTGAGTGTGGGTGTGATATGTGAGTGTGGATGAGGTATGTGAGTGTGGGTGTGATATGTGAGTGTGGGTGTGATATGTGAGTTTGGGGAGATGTGATTGTGGGTGGTATATGTGAGTGTTGGCGAGGCATGTGAGTGTGACCGCGGTGTGGGTGTGTTGGTGTGATATGTGAATGTGGGTGTGATGTGTGAGTGTGGGTGTGATATGTGAGTGTGAGTGTGGATGAGGTATGTGAGTGTGAGATGTGAGTGTGGGTGTGATGTGTGAGTGTGGATGAGGTATGTGAGTGTGGGTGTGATATGTGAGTGTGGATGACGTATGTGAGTGTGGGTGTGATATGTGAGTCTGGGTGTGATATGTGAATTTGGATGAGGTATGTGAGTGTGGGTGTGATATGTGAGTGTGGATGAGGTATGTGAGTGTGGGTGTGATATGTGAGTGTGGGTGTGATATGTGAGTTTGGGGGAGATGTGATTGTGGGTGGTATCTGTGAGTGTGGGCGAGGCATGTGAGTGTGGATGAGGTATGTGAGTGTGGGTGTTATATGTGAGTGTGGATGAGGTATGTGAGTGTGGGTGTGATATGTGAGTGTGGGTGTGATATGTGAGTTTGGATGAGGTATGTGAGTGTGGGTGTGATATGTGAGTGTGGATGAGGTATGTGAGTGTGGGTGTGATATGTGAGTGTGGGTGTGATATGTGAGTTTGGGGGAGATTTGATTGTGGGTGTGATATGTGAGTTTTATATGTGAGTGTGGGCGAGGCATGTGAGTGCGGCCGCGGTGTGCGAGTGTTGGTGTGATATGTGAATGTGGGTGCAGTAACGGCGTGTGCAAGGGAAGTGAAGGGAAGGATAGGAAAGATAAGGTAGGGAAAGACAAGGAAGGCAGAGGGGAAGACATTCTGATAATAAATTGCTTCCAGCACCCCTTCTATCTCGGTCCCCAAGCATCGGCATCCCGACATATGTGCCAAAGGCAGCACCACGGGTCCTACATGGTTCAAAGACATTGAATGCAGTTGACTTGGACTCGCAGACAGTTCGGTGAGGAGAAATACAGGCTTACAGCAGCGTTGACTTCTCTACTGGTGCGTACCCATTCCAGAGGCTCTGGGACAAAAGGACTCCTTTCCCTCTTCACTCCCATTCTAGGGATCTGGCTGGCACCTGTAGGAGTCCTAGACCTCCAGTGACTTGCCTGGGTACTGGTGCAGCTGGCAGATGGTAGCTCTTGGTCTAACAGCAGCCACTACCAATGTTCCCTGGGGATGGTTAGGGGACAGAGCTTTCCTCTGCATGGGAACACCTGTTTTCACCTCTGGGAGAGGGTTCTGGAATGGACTGCACTCCCAACAGGGCCCAACGAACGCAATCCCCACATCGCATCATTCAAACCCTTCGGTGAAAGATTTGTCATCTGTCAAATTCACTGTGGAAAATCCACGACAGAAACAAGACAACAATTTGAGTTTAAATAACCAGGATCAAAAGCAAGCCCAAAACAAACAATTGGAGTGGGTTGGCGGGTGTATTGGGAAAGCCGAATTCTAGTTAGACTGACGAGTATTGGTCCCAAGAAAAAACCCGGATAGGATCCTGGAAATCCCGACGGTTTAATTGTTCTCAGAGGAAGCAAAGGTTTTGGGGCTTTATTATATTCTGTGCTTCCAGGAGACTTGGCTGAGAACCTCGTGTGAGGGGTGTGAAGCGCTCCTCAATCCTGTTGATAAGGGGGAGTGGGCCGCCCTTTTTCAGGCTTGTTTGTAAGGGGGAGTTGGGCCGCCCTTTTTCAGGCTTGTTTGTAAGGAGGAGTTGGGCCGCCCTTTTTCAGGCTTGTTTGTAAGGGGGAGTTGGGCCGCCCTTTTTCAGGCTTGTTTGTAAGGAGGAGTTGGGCCGCCCCTTTTTCAGGCTTGTTTGTAAGGGGGAGTTGGGCCGCCCTTTTTCAGGCTTGTTTGTAAGGAGGAGTTGGGGTGCCCCTTTGTCAGGCTTGTTTGTAAGGAGGATTTGGGCCGCCCCTTTTTCAGGCTTGTTTGTAAGGGGGAGTTGGGCCGCCCTTTTCCAGGCTTGTTTGTAAGGAGGAGTTGGGCCGCCCCTTTTTCAGGCTTGTTTGTAAGGAGGAGTTGGGCCGCCCCTTTTTCAGGCTTGTTTGTAAGGGGGAGTTGGGCCGCCCCTTTTTCAGGCTTGTTTGTAAGGGGGAGTTGGGCCGCCCCTTTTTCAGGCTTGTTTGTAAGGGGTAGTGGGCTGCCCTTTTTCAGGCTTGTTTGTAAGGAGGAGTTGGGCCGCCCTTTTTCAGGCTTGTTTGTGAGGAGGAGTTGGGGCACCCTTTTTCAGGCTTGTTTGTAAGGGGGAGTGGGCCGCCCTTTTTCAGGCTTGTTTGAAAGGGGGAGTTGGGCTGCCCCTTTTTCAGGCTTGTTTGTAAGGGGGAGTTGGGGCGCCCTTTTTCAGGCTTGTTTGTAAGGGAGAGTGGGCCGCCCTTTTTCAGGCTTGTTTGAAAGGGGGAGTTGGGCCGCCCTTTTTCAGGCTTGTTTGTAAGGGGGAGTTGGGCCACCCTTTTTCAGGCTTGTTTGTAAGGGGGAGTTGGGCCGCCCTTTATCAGGCTTGTTTGCAAGGAGGAGTTGGGCCGCCCTTTTTCAGGCTTGTTTGTAAGGGGGAGTTGGGCTGCCCTTTTTCAGGCTTGTTTGTAAGGGGGAGTTGGGCCGCCCCTTTTTCAGGCTTGTTTGTAAGGGGGAGTTGGGCCGCCCTTTTTCAGGCTTGTTTGTAAGGAGGAGTTGGGCCGCCCCTTTTTCAGGCTTGTTTGTAAGGGGGAGTTGGGCCACCCTTTTTCAGGCTTGTTTGTAAGGAGGAGTTGGGCCGCCCCTTTTTCAGGCTTGTTTGTAAGTAGGAGTTGGGACGCCCCTTTTTCAGGCTTGTTTGTAAGGAGGAGTTGGGCCGCCCTTTTTCAGGCTTGTTTGTGAGGAGGAGTTGGGGCGCCCTTTTTCAGGCTTGTTTGTAAGGGGGAGTGGGCCGCCCTTTTTCAGGCTTGTTTGAAAGGGGGAGTTGGGCTGCCCCTTTTTCAGGCTTGTTTGTAAGGGGGAGTTGGGGCGCCCTTTTTCAGGCTTGTTTGTAAGGGGGAGTGGGCCGCCCTTTTTCAGGCTTGTTTGAAAGGGGGAGTTGGGCCGCCCTTTTTCAGGCTTGTGTGTAAGGGGGAGTTGGGCCGCCCTTTTTCAGGCTTGTTTGTAAGGGGGAGTTGGGCCGCCCTTTTTCAGGCTTGTTTGTAAGGAGGAGTTGGGCCGCCCTTTTTCAGGCTTGTTTGTAAGGGGGAGTTGGGCCGCCCTTTTTCAGGCTTGTTTGTAAGGGGGAGTTGGGCCGCCCCTTTTTCAGGCTTGTTTGTAAGGGGGAGTTGGGCTGCCCTTTTTCAGGCTTGTTTGTAAGGAGGAGTTGGGCCGCCCCTTTTTCAGGCTTGTTTGTAAGGGGGAGTTGGGCCACCCTTTTTCAGGCTTGTTTGTAAGGAGGAGTTGGGCCACCCCTTTTTCAGGCTTGTTTGTAAGGGGGAGTTGGGCCGCCCTTTTTCAGGCTTATTTGTAAGGGGGAGTTGGGCCGCCCTTTTTCAGGCTTGTTTGTAAGGAGGAGTTGGGCCGCCCTTTTTCAGGCTTGTTTGTAAGGGGGAGTTGGGCCGCCCTTTTTCAGGCTTGTTTGTAAGGAGGAGTTGGGCCGCCCCTTTTTCAGGCTTGTTTGTAAGGGGGAGTTGGGCCGCCCTTTTTCAGGCTTGTTTGTAAGGAGGAGTTGGGCCGCCCTTTTTCAGGCTTGTTTGTAAGGGGAAAGGGCTTGTTTGTAAGGAGGAGTTGGGCCGCCCTTTTTCAGGCTTGTTTGTAAGGGGGAGTTGGGCCGCCCTTTTTCAGGCTTGTTTGTAAGGAGGAGTTGGGCCGCCCCTTTTTCAGGCTTGTTTGTAAGGAGGAGTTGGGCCGCCCCTTTTTCAGGCTTGTTTGTAAGGAGGAGTTGGGCCGCCCTTTTTCAAGCTTGTTTGTAAGGAGGAGTTGGGCCGCCCCTTTTTCAGGCTTGTTTGTAAGGAGGAGTTGGGCCGCCCCTTTTTCAGGCTTGTTTGTAAGGAGGAGTTGGGCCGCCCCTTTTTCAGGCTTGTTTGTAAGGAGGAGTTGGGCCGCCCTTTTTCAGGCTTGTTTGTAAGGAGGAGTTGGGCCGCCCCTTTTTCAGGCTTGTTTGTAAGGAGGAGTTGGGCCGCCCCTTTTTCAGGCTTGTTTGTAAGGGGGAGTTGGGCTTGTTAACTTTGATTAAGGTAGACAATGGCTTTGTAATATGTAATCATATCACTCCAAACCCCTACGTCCTGTTGAAGGTCAGGCTGTTGACGTCGCTGGCCGCAGCGCGGCAACAGGAGAAACAAAGTGAGGCAATATAAAGCAGGCCAAATAAATCAGGAGCTGAGACAGGAACGTCTTGACAGGTCTTTAATTTAACTCGAACTGCCGAACTGGCGGTAATCCCGCCTTCCCAATCACGTGGGTCGCAGCCCACTCGTAACTGCAATAAACAGAGGACTGTTCCTCTCAAACACAATAACAACAATGGAAGTAGGACATTACATCTCCCCCCTCCTTAACAAACAATTTACTAGTGTTCAGTTGAATTCCTCAATCCATCTCGTGGGTCTGCGAATGACCCGTTTGGATGGGCTGCGCAGAGGTGGGGCCTGGTTCACTGGGGTGCCGTCACTATCACTGCTGCTATCGTCAGCATCTCTGTCCTCTTCATGATACTCAGAGTCTATCTCTGAAGAGTCATTTGGCAGTGGCGTTGAAGTGCTGACGGGGTTGTCCGTGTTATTAAATGTCCTGAAGAAAGATGAGTTCCTGGTGACCGTGCCCTGTGAGCTGGCTGCCGTTATCATCGAGGGTTATTATCATGGGGTCCGGCTTGAAGGCAGGCATATCCTTCGTGACTTGTTTTTGTCTTACTAATACTTGATCCCCAACTCCGATTTGGCTCGGTCTGGCCTGTCTCCTTGCATCTGCATATTTCTTCATTTTGTCTTTGCTCTCTCAGTCTTTGCTTCTGGCGTTCTTTGCATGCAAGTCTGCGGCCTTGGCTCGTGTGTAGTGAGGGAGCCTTGTTTTGATGACACGTCGAACATTAGCATTGATGGGCATTCACCTGTAGAGCTGTGAGGCGTATTCCGGTATTCCCGCAGCAATGTGCAGATGGCTTGCATGAACGATCCATTTGTGATGGAACAAATCTGGAGCGTGCGTTTGAGATTTCCCATAAAACGTTCCACCATTCCATTTGCTTGAGGCCAAAGTGGTGTGACTTTGTGGTGCTGAAATCCTAGGTGTTGTGCAAACATTGCAAAGTCATTTCCAGTGAAAGGAGGTCCATTATCTGATTTGACTCTGGAGGGAATGCCATAGTCCACAAAGGTTTTGTCCAGTGCTGGTATGACGGCTTGTGCACTAGTCGAGTGGATCAGGTGAACCTCTGGGAATTGCGACATTTCCTCTATGATCACTAGCACATATTTGCCGTTTGCCAGAGGCCCAAACATGTCCACTGCTACTTCGTCCCACACCTGCAGAGGCATCACAGATGCTTGAACTGGTTCTGGAAATGTGCGAGGTGCCACCGCCTGGCATGGTAGACATTTCTTTAGTAGCTGTTCCACCCGCTCGTCTATGGATGGGAACCACACTTTTGTTCTTAATTGTCTTTTGGTTGATACTATCCCCCTGTGTCCAGCGTGTGCAATGTCCAATAGCTGGTTCTGCAGGGCTGCAGGAATAACTATTCTGTTTTCCTTTAATAGTAGGCCTTCCGGTGATGTGGACAGGGTGTCACGGACGAGTTTGAATGTGCGAAAGTGTTGTTCCTCCTCCGTGGACAGGAGTGATGCCCCTCTCTGTCTGTTCTGCCACTAGTTGGATTTTAGACATGACTGTACCGTCTGGAGCAGATGGTCTTTCTGTGTCGCCTCCAGCAGTTGTGCTGTGGTGATGGACTTGGGTAGAGCACTGTTAATCAGATAGCGTAGATATTGGTTTGCTTTGTGTGATTGCCGCTCATCTTGAGCCGAAAGTGGATATTGCGACAGAAAGTCTGCGGGATTGTTGTCCTTGCCCGGGTGGTGTATTATTTTGAATGAGTACTCTTGTAGTCTCAGACCCCATCTGGCGATGCGTGGTGGCATTTTGGCTGTTGGTCTGCCATAGATGGTGGTGAGGGCCTGGTGATCCGTGATTATGGTAAACGGTCGTCCATATAGGAACAAGTGGTAATGTTCGCACGCCCATACTACTGCCAGGCTTTCTTTTTCAGGTTGGGAGTACGCACATTCTGTGGTGGAGAGGCTTCGGCTTGCATAGGCTACAATTCTCCTCGGGGAGTCAGGTGATGCTCCGCGTTTGGATTGCGCTAGGATAGCTCCTAACCCAACTGGGCTGGCGTCTACTGTGAGTTCCGTGTCAAGATCGGGGTCGTAGTAAGCCATGCATGAGGCTGTTGCAATCCGTTTTTTAATTTCTTGAAATGCTTCTTCGCAGGTGTCAGACCATTGGAATTCTTGATTCTTCCCAGTGAGCAGTCGTAGGGGCATGCTCACGGAGGCAAAGTGTTGGATATATCGAGTACAGTAGCTCGCCATTCCCAGGAATGAGCGTACTGCTGAGACTGACGTGGGTGTAGGGGTCTCTACCAGTGCTTGGACCTTTTCCGGATCTAGTTTTAGACCATCTTTTGAGAAGATATGTCCGAAGAATTTGAGAGTGGATTTGCTAATCTCACATTTGTCTGGGTTGAGTGTGAGATGGGCGTTCTCTAGCGCCATGCAGACTCTCCTTAGTGTGTCATCGTGGCTGTCTTGCGTGGTGCCGAAAATTAATATATCGTCAGAATAGTTTAGACAATTGGGAATGTGCTTTATCACCTGGTGTATTTCGTTCTGAAAGATTTCTGCAGCTGAAGATACCCCAAAGCTGAGTCTTTTATATCTGAACAAACCCAGGTGGGTTGAGAAAGTGGTGATATATCTTGAGTCAGGGTGTAACTCCAGCTGATGGTATCCCTTATTTAAATCTAACTTTGAAAATACTTTGGAGCCATGCAGTAGGTGCATCATATCAGTCATTCTTGGGGCAAGGTGTCGTTCTCGCTCTATGGCCACGTTTGGGGCCCTCATGTCAACGCATATGCGAATGCTGTCCTTGTTGTCCTTCTTCGGCACAGGCACAATGGGGGACACCCACGGAATTGGTCCCGATGCTGGTTCTATGATATCCTGCTGTAAGAGTGACTGAATTTCATCCTCTACATGTCTTTGTATGTTGAGGGGTATGCCCCTGTAATGTTGCGCTATAGGAGGGACCTGCGGATTGATATGCAACTTGACTTGTTTGTCCTTCAATTTTCCTAGGCCTGTGAACAGGGACGGGAACATTTTTGTCATCATGTCCTTTGGGCTAGTCGTGTATGCCGACATTATTTGATGCATTATTTGAATGAGTCCCATTTGAATTGCCGATTTGAAGCTTAGGATGCTGCCGCCTGGTACATCCCCTTTTATGACATACATTTTGATCTTTTGACTCTTGTCTTTGTATTGACAGTGGGCAGTAAACATCCCTTGGCAATTGAGTGGCTTGTTAGAGCCGTACGGGTAAGTCAATGCGTCTGCTTCTTTCAGTGCCTTCTTGTAGGTGAGTAATTTGTATGTTTCATCATTTATGACATTGACTGTCGCTCCCGTGTCAATCAGAAATTCTTTGTTTTGTCCATTTACTTGTAGTAGCAGAGTGGGGCTGTATTCCGCAGCTATGCTGTTCCCAATAGCGTGTACATATCCCCTTTTCCTGTCTCCGCTGGATGAGGACGACTGAGACTCCCGTCTTCTGTGAGGTGAATTTTCTAGATATCTGATCTTTTGTCTGGAGTGTCGTTGTTGCGAATCATGTCTGGTATTGGTGTGTCTTGAATATTCTCTTCTTTCTTCCCGCCTTCTCTCCTCTCGCGGGGTGTCGCGTGATGAATATTGAGATTTATGTCTGGAGACTGTGGGTGAATGTCTCTTGCGGGATCTTGAGCTGTCTCTTGCCGAGTTTTGATCTTGCCTCCGTGTGTCCCTGTTTGTGTCCCCTGGCTGGAAGAAGTTGATGTTTCTACACACTGATTGGAAGTGATTTTCACCTCCGCACTTGTCGCAGTTGTGTCCGATGGCAGGACATGGGCCGACATGTGGAAATTTAAAACCGCACCTGTAGCACTTTTTTTGTTCTGCAGGGTGAGGGTCCCTTGATGTCCTGATGGGGCATACTGAAGCAGTGGAGGCAGACTGTGTAATTTTGATGTTACCTAGAGATTCCGTCTGCTGCATTAGAGCGGAGTCAGCTCGTGCGAGTTGTAGTATTTCTTCAAGTGTTCTGATTTTCTGAAGTAGCTTTTTCCTAAATTCATGTGACGCGCGTCCAGCAATGGTTTGAGATTTTAGTGCTTCATCCGTTGAATATTTGTCGAAGTCGCAATATTTTGCTCTTTTCCTTAGACGCATTACGAAATTGTCCATGGTTTCGCCACTTTCCTGTGTTGACGCGTGAAAAATGTGTCGTTCATAGTCGACATTTCGCAGTGGTGCAAAGTAGGCATTCAGTGCATCAATGATACCTTGGAACGTGTCCGTGTTGGATTCAGGCATTTCAAAAACGATGTCACATACCACTGGGCCTAATGAATGGAGTAGGATGCCTCTCAGACGGCGCTCCTCCCTTACCCCCGATGCATCTATGTAAATGTGCAGTTCTTTGAGCCATCTGGCCCATCTGGGGGCGAGACTACTAGTGTCCGCCATGTCAAATGGTGGCAGAGCTTGTAATTGTAATGATTCTGAACCAGTATCTTCTTTGTGAGTGGCTTGGTGAGGTGTGGAGCTGGAGGAAGGGCTCAGGGTTCCACTGTCTGGATTGTCTTCAGACATGATTGATTTCCACCAGATAACAGCAAGGCCTTGTTTGTTTGTGGGTCTCACTTGGCTTGGTGAAGTGCAGAGTCGTGGGAGCAAACCGTGCTTTAATTAGAAGCGCACGCATGTGGCTGGGCCGTGTTAAATAATGCAGTGTCCGTTTTATTGCCAAACGTGGTGCAACTGGATTTGCTTGGAAATGTCCCTGCACCACGTTATGGGCGCACGCGTATTGATACGCTGGCTCCCGCGTGCATTACGCGGTGAGTGTAGCACGTTTGCCGGCTGTCTCGGGCCGCTCGCGCGAGTGCCGTTAAGTGGGCGATGTGCCTTACTTGGATGAAATTCTTGCGTTGCGTGGGTTGCAAAACAGCTCCGGAGACTGAATCAAACGTGATGAGACAGTTTCAGCGTCGGAGTGGCTAGTTGACTCTCCGGGCTCCGGTGCCGTTCTGCCGAAAACTCGTCGCCATTGTTGAAGGTCAGGCTGTTGACGTCGCTGGGCGCAGCGCGGCAACAGGAGAAACAAAGTGAGGCAATATAAAGCAGGCCAAATAAATCAGGAGCTGAGACGGGAACGTCTTGACAGGTCTTTAATTTAACTCGAACTGCCGAACTGGCGGTAATCCCGCCTTCCCAATCACGTGGGTCGCAGCCCACTCGTAACTGCAATAAACAGAGGACTGTTCCTCTCAAACACAATAACAACAATGGAAGTAGGACATTACACGTCCAATTACTAAAGCTGGGCAGACAGTCTTGGCTAGGGAAAACTGACCTTCTGCTAATAAACCTCTACCGTAGTGTCAAAAAATTCCACTTTGACGAGTTCACCAAGTCAATTATGGACGTGGTGGATGAAATCTTAATGCAATGGGTGAACCCGCAGATGCCTTCTTTAATGTCGCAATTGGACGGGGAGGCCAGAAAATGTATGTGTGAAGCAAGGATGCGGGAACGATGGATGTTAAGTGGTCAGACAGAGGGGGATCGACCGGGGGCATCGACTTGGGGAAATGGATCCCATAGGGCTTGACTAGATTATTGTTTCGTTTCCAGAACCATTCGGGAAAGAGTGGAGAGGTTTGAAGTGATGCAACTAGCCCATAGTGACCATAACCTTTTAGCCACTACACTCAGGTTACCTTATCTCAAATATGAAAGGAATAAAATGCCTCCTGTTGATCTCGCCTGGGGGAAAAATAGGCTAAAGATAAAACGTAGCGAAGTTGCTACCATCCCGAGTCAATACGCTTTTTCCGCAGCTGGAAATCCCGGATTAGTGGAATATGCATGGAGAGCTGGTCCGATAGCACAGCGAGTAAAGTGCTCCATTTGACATTTGTGCAGAACCTGCTCACAGGTTCGAATCCCGGCAGGGCCAAACTCAGCCTTTCATCCTTCCCAGGTCGATAAATGAGCACCACACACCATGGGTAATAATAAGCTGCGCTCAGAGACCTGAGGGTTCGTAGCGCTATATAAATGCTAAATTATTATTATTATTTTGAAGGACTGACAAGGGAGGGAATACCCTTATAACACCTAAACATGCCCGTGACCGGGAGTTAGTAAGGGTAAGAAAAGTCTTTAGATCGGATGTTAAGAGGTTGAAGCGAGAGAAAGTCCCTGGGATGTTAGAAAGATTAAGGAGACGCAGAGAAACATATACAAACTGGATATAGGCGACAAAAGCGTTGCAAATGCAAAATGACGCTGAGAAGATGTTAAAGGCTGTCTGTGGGAAACATTCCAGGTGTATCTGGGATTTAATAAACAACAGTGACAACTTAAGAGAAATGGGACAGGTAACTGGCAGGTAACTGAAGAGGGATGGGTTAGTCATTACTCGACACTCTTCGCTATAGATGAAGGGAGGTCTCTAGCCAATTGGAGTACAATGGGAAAGGGCTGGTCCTTTGAATTTGACTTGACAGAGGCCAGGAATATGCTGCCTAAGCTCAGTTCTTCCAGTTATTCTAGCTGTTGGAGGTTTGGTTAGACATACTTGCCTTGATTAATGAGCAACACATTGACAGCACCCCAGTAGTCTTCATCCTATATATCGTGGCCATACTTAAAAGCTAAGCCCGACTTGGAGACTACCTCCCGTAGGTTCCGTGCAGAAGTTGGGTCCTAATCTAAGTGAACATAGGGGCTCTACCCATGCTGGCATGTCTATGCAGTCTACATTTTAGCGGTCAATGCCGGATGGCCCCGAGGCGGCCCTGAAAGGTACTTTGGCATGCATAGAGTTCCTTACTCCCTTAAAGGCGGGTATGATGTAATCTCTAGGTCAATTCCCAGTCATACATCTTCTGACGTCACTTGTTACAAAGCCGATTGGGGATCAATGAGTGCAAGGTTTCAGCCGGGTTTATGTCTAAATGGCACGCGCCAAGCGCATCAATTCAAACAAAGGCACAAGATGGCTCCCCCTGGCATTGAAAACCGGTCCACCAAAAACGCCGTGTCTAGGTTCAACTGTCTCAATAGTCTGAGTGCCCCCCGGCAGTCTTTGGGGGAGTTCTAGTCACTCTCAGACTGGGGTGTTTTAAGTGCCCTCCAACTCTTCTCTTCCACAAGCCCGGCAGCTGCGGTCCTCTCCTTCACTCGCTTTGTGGGATGCTGGGATGCTTGCCCAGGGGCCACACACTGCTGGTGTCCACACTGGAAGGAGTCTAGGGGCCATGGAGCCCAACGTGACTGGCAGGTCTTTAGAAACAGTAAAAGAAAAGACATCTTTCAGACCTTAACATGCAACACATATTAGCACTGAGTGAATCATGGTGTTATAAACAATGATGGAGCACCCCCTAACCCTCAAAATATAGTGCTATTCTCCAACTAAACGGACTAATAACTAAAACTGATTAGTGATGAATACCGATTAGTAACTAATAGTCAGCAGTGGGCATCCACCCCCTCGTCCCCGCACTATGTGGGCACTGCACTGCAAACCTACAGTGAGCCCATCCTACGCCACCCAAAGTGTCCACAGGGGCGTCGTTACCTGCTGGTGAGGTCCCATAGGTCTTGAAATCAACCCGCACCTCCCTGACGGGTGTTTGTGGGGCAAATAATGCGCACGCGACGGCCTCATAATTACTGAACACTATCATGTCCTTACACCAGTTTCCCAGTGTGGGGCCACTCCTCTTTAGCCAGTTAATGGGTACACAACACTGTTGCTTTGCTTTGAACCTACATGTTACATATAACACACACAGGATCCAGTATAACAAGGCAGCACACCGCATAAGTAATGTACACACTACACAGCTGAGCCCCCCAGCTGATTATGAACTGGAATTTAAGCCTGACTGAACACATAGTGGGTTTGTGTCTGTTGTTGTATTGGGTAGGGGGTCCTGAGGAGGGTGGTCTTTTGGGAACTTTCCCTGTTTCATATCTGCAAACGGTGTAAGGAAGCCAGGATGAACCAGAGCCCAGAGCGGAACGTGAGCAGGTTATGGAATATTTGCCTAATGAATAGGTTTGTGTTCCTGCTCAGTAAATGCCCCACCGTTGTGATGGTTGTGCACAAGGATGTGGCGCACTGGCTATACGGCTATCATGTCTTCTTCTGTCACAGGCTCAGGTGCTGCTCCCTGACAGGCTCCTGCTTGGCAGACATCTCCTCCCTGCTCTGCACACCCTCATCCCTCACTGCACTGGACCTGGGGGGAAATGCACTCAGCGATCTGGGGGTGAAGCAGCTCTGCGAAGGCTTGAAGCACCCGGCCTGCAGGATCAGGACGCTCAAGTAAGCATTGTGTGTGCCTGCTGGGTTTGCATATATTTGTGTTCATGTGTTTGTGTGAATGTATTTTTTGTTCAAGCCTTTGTGAGCCTGTGTGTGACTGTGTGTAGAGGGCCGTTTGTATACATTCATTCGGTCAGCTTTACGCAATGTTTATTTTACAAGCATGTGTTTGGTGTCTTCACAAGATGTGTCATGACTTACAGCATAGAAAGGGAAAAGTTACTCGGGGCACCATTTCAGGGCACCCAAAATACTTTACCAACAGCCGCCTCTCTCTGCAAGCGTGACATATTTTACTAAATAAACTGAAAGGTTATTTCTCAATGCAGTAGCTCTCAGTATATGCCAGAAAGGAGCACCATTTTAGAAATTGCTCTGTGTTATTATTCTGTTACTTTATTTGACATGAAGGTGGATCGCAACATCAAACAAGCAACACGTAATCCGCACCAACAGCACACGAGGCCCGACATCGATCCGATACTCGCACCAAAACTCAGCACACGGTATATACCAAACTGAAGCCGCCAACAGGACACCACTTCTCTCACTATCCTACTCCCTCTCCACCTTACTAAACCACCCCACCTTCTTGCTTACAGATCCGCCTGAGTGCCTGGGGACCAACTCCGTTGGTGCCGGTGCGATATACAAATATCTTTAACATTATAGAGAGTGACCTTACTCTGTGTTCTCTTGTTACTGATAGTGAAAGCATGCAGGCCAATGAGGGCTTGGCAGGAGAAAAGGGTGCTTCTCAAGGCCTTCTACTATCATAGTGCCCTGATAAAAAGAGGGGGAGAATTCCAGAGCTTCAGGCCATGAGCAGAGACAGCATTGCATCCTGGTACTTTTCTTTTAGAACTCTGCAATCTAAGGAAGCAGGCTAGAATTAAAGGGACAGGCTCTTGATGAATGAGGACATTTTCCTATAGTAAACGGAAGACCTTGACCATTAAAGGCTCTCTTGAGTAATGCACTGCACCTTCCATACTGTCCTCTTCCACACAGGAACCCAGTGAAACTGCCTAAGAATGGGAGATGCATGTTCCCTGTGCCTCCCTCCAGTAAGGGGTTTGGCCAGTGCATGCTGGGTAGCCTGCAGCAGTTTTATTTAGGTAATCAGGCACGCCCAAAGCAAGAGCAGTGCTGTAATTCATGGAGGAGGGGGCAATGGTGTTATCAGATGATGCTTGGTGACTTGCTGGCAGAAGTGTAAAATCTTATGCAGACCATCTGAATTTATCAGCGCTAGTATGAAAAAGGAACTGTCCGATTGAAAGGCCACATTCCTTAGTTAAGGAGCCAGGCTACATGTAGTTTATCTTAAATTCATAGACATAATGTGTTCTCAGAATCCCCCTTTCATAAACTTTGTGAAAAGTATTACTGCAGGAGTAAGGTGTGTGAGGAACCAGGAATGAGACACTGACACCGATATTTATGGTTTTGGTCAAAGACTTTTATTAAAATAAACTGGGGTTGGTAAATGCCTCTCTGTCCCTGCCCTAGAGAAGTTGCCCTATATAAAACAAAAGTAAGGGTCTGTCAGTGGTCAGACTGTCCAAAGCTAAACAACCTGTGTCCTAAGTACTATTCTGGACCTCTCATTCTAACAAAACAACTCTAAGGTGAAAAGGGAAAATGTGGTGTATATCCTTGTTCCAGAGGGTGGTTTCCTTCCCCTTGGGGTTCTCTTCACTCTGTTTTATATTCAGGAATATCAGTACCTTGAGTTGCTCTTGATCAGCAACACAACTCATACACAAAACAACTTGGCTCTTTGTTTTTGTCTTGTTAGGATACCTGGTGTTCTCTCCTGACAGATTTTCTTTCTCCTTTAATATATTTCCACAGCCTTTTCCTGATGTGCTCTTATCAGGACTTAACATCTCTTTACACACTGTTCAACTTGGCCATGCCTGGTATGCTTTCCTGCCAGGGCTTTCCCACATAAACTTGCTCATAACTTACATCTCCCTGGTCTACTCTCCTGCTACAGACTTTCATATATAATCACAGTTGCAACTTGCATTTGCCTTTTATACTCTCCTGCCAGGGACTTTCTTTTATGAACACACTTGCAACCTTCATCTGCCTGGCATACTCGCCTGCCTGGGCTTTCTTACATACGTATTTTCGTGCACCTTCAATATGCCTGGTATAGTCTCCTGCCAGGGATTTTCTCATGTGGGCTATTTGAACACCTCCACAGTTAATAGTCTCTTACACTTGCTTCATCTGGTATTGTATCTGTCTGGTATACTATTCCGCCAGGGCTTTCCTTATAAGTGCACTGTGCACACTTACGAACTTGATAGTTCTTTGTGCTTATTCTGTCCTGTCTTGCATTTGCCTGGTATACTCTCCTGCCAGGGCTACTTTTATAGATGTATGGGATACATTCACAAACCTAAATGTCTAGTGCACTTGTGCCGATCTTCATTTTAAAGTAATGCTCACTTGCTCGGCTTCTCATATATATCTGTATTTTATACACTTAAATGTCTCTTATCCTGCTCTATCTTCCATGTGCTTTATCAACAATTATTTGGGTTTGGCATGGCTGCCAATACTCCACAGTGTCCCTGCTTTCCTTGAATGGACTCATCAGCTCTTGCTGGCGCTTTCTATTTCTCCCACGATAAACTAGCAGCTGTTGTTCAGAATTTTCTTCCTGCTCGCCGCCTCTGCTTCTCTGCCTCTCGGAGTTCCTGCTGGGCTTTTTTTTCAGTGTCGTCTCTAGCTTTGGTAAGGTGGAGACTGCCTCCTAACATCTGCGAATGCTCAGAAGTCTTCTGTCGGCTTCTGGCATTCCTGCAGTGTTGTTCTCGCTCACAGTCAGCTTCCCTTCTCCTTCTTGATGAGCCGCTTGGCACCACAGAATACTCTCCAGCCCCATGGTCTCTCGGTCGATTCAGTCAAAACTCTGTTGCATTTGCATAATACATGCCTGGTGCCGTACCTATTACACAGTAAATGAAATTGTGATGTTTGACTTGGCCATCAAGTCTCTTCCCAATATGTCAACCAGTGTCTTTCGGGAATACAACAATGGCGCAACCATCGTGTATTCTCCCTCTGTTAAAGATAACTGTTCTGTAAATGGAACCTTTGTCATAGCTCCAAAAACCAGTGTGCATCCATTGTTATTTGTGACAGTGGACAGCCTCCTTCCCTGACACAAGATCTTGTCGCCCCGGTGTCAACCAAAAATGAAAACGCCCTATCCCCTATTACCACCGCCACCCGTGGGTTCCTCTTCCAGATCAGGAATTACTAATAGCACCGGACACATCAAGCTTCTCTTTGGGCTGCTCTATTTTGGATAAATGCTCTTCCCTGTTCCTGTAAAAGGGTATCCTCCTACCACTGTTGCACCCCCTTTGGTGGATTCTGTAAATTGTGGCAGTATATTTCTGTCCCACTGTCCAGACGGTTGTTGCACGTGCCGTATCTGTGGTGCATGTTGCTGTGGTGCTTGGTGCATCTGCGGTGGGCATCTGTGGTAGCATTTGTGCCTATGTCTGTGGTGGCATCTGTTGTGGGACCAGTTGCTGCTGCATATATTGAAATGTACCCTGTTCTTGATGTGTCTGTGCAGAATATTGTGGGGGAAATACAGGCCCCCATCTTGGACCAGGTATTTGCCATACTCTGTTCATTGCCCCTCTGCTCCTACACGCCCGTTCATAGTACCCTATCTTCCCACACGTCTAACACTGTGCTTCAAAACCTAGAGTTCTCAGTGGGCTGGTGGCCTCTGGTGCTCTGCAGTGATCGATCCCTCTTCCTCGCCCCAGTGTTTTGGTAATTCTGGGAAAGGAAGTCCATTTTTGATAATGCTGCGAAAAACTTGGATAAACATCCTTAATGGTTTTCAATGGTAAGTCAGTCCTGGATGATTGATAGATGGAACTGGGAAGGCAGTTTCATAAGTTTCACAAGACAGACCAGAGTTGGAAGATCGGCCTATAGGTTTAGGGAAAAAAGCTTTCCCTATTCTTCATGGGAGGATGAGATAATGTATGACAATATGCCATGAGGGTACTGTATATGGGAGGGTTATCTTCAAAGGAAAATGGGGGATACCATGTTGCGCCCGATGAAGCCATGACATCTCCCTGGGGGTTGTCTCTCCCCATTTGATCCTCCCTCATATAGCCACCGCCAGGATCAGGCAGCGGCTGCCATCTCCTGGCCACACGGGAGGAGGAAATCAGTGATGACTCCATCGGATTCATCACAGTGTGTTCTTCTCTTGGACGACGCTCATAGCACAGATGATATAAAGAAATCCTCCTCTTCTATTTCGTCGTCACACTCAAATTCCTTTTGCGCCACCTCTACTTGTGTTTCCCTGGGCCTGGAACTGTGAAGGCCTTGCCGGTCATGGGTGAAAGTAGACAACATTTAGGATCTACATACTGTATTCTGCATAAGATCCATGTCTGCCATCTTGCAATGCATGGTCCATAGAGCAGTAGATGGTTCCTTCAGAAGTCGCGGTGGTCACTGGATTGTTTTGTTGGAATTTGGTGAATCTGTCTCTCTGGGTGTTTGTATGGGGGCTTTTTTTGTAATTGTAATTGGTTATTTATAATACGCTTAATACTCAGAGGTTTCTAAGCGCAGACCTAGGGATTGAACCTGTGGTGCTCCATGTCGTCTTGCTTCTAAGGCGAGTACATTGCCCCTGAGCTATCCTCCCAAATCAATCCCACTTACTTTTTCCACATAAAATGACTTTAAAGCTTTGTCGATGTGTGATGCTCTTATGTCGTCCAATTTATGTGGCATGCCGAGTTTCAGGTTCTTTTGGAGGGTAATTCCTGGTTCTCGTAATATTTGGTTCGGTCCCGTGACAGTGCAACACCTCCTTACCAGCTGAGCCCTGACCTGGTCCCCTTTATCAACAAGGGTTCACTTTTACACTAACGGATGTAATAGTGCATAATACATATCAAGTGGCTCTCTTGCCTTGACGAGCCTGCCTGAGCTGGTGTCTCTCATAGTTTGCATTCACAAATGAATTTAGGTATACGGGCAGTGCTCTGTAGCAGCGGATCAGTTATTTGTAGGATTAAAGCATCAGGTGGCCCCCGGGGGAAGAAGCTTCCGATTGTGAGGAAGAGGGGGAAGACCTCACCCCTCATCGTCAGTTGTTAAAGCGAGCATGGCCTGACAGGTTCTCCCTTTGCTGCTGTATCACTGCTCTGATAAAGGAGCCGACACAGGCAATTCTGTGCAATTGTCTGCCCCATACATGTGTGGGGAAGCTTTTGTCATTGACCATGCGATGATGCCATGTGCACAATCATGCAACATAGGTAACTAGCTCATACCATCCCCCAAAATATTCCCACAATCCACAGCTTGCCAATAGAAAATGTGCACATTTTTCACTGTCCTTTTTAATGTGGCTTTTCGACCCATCCAGTGGTAATGTCCGGCCAAGATATCGACCCATAAACAAAGGACATGTGTGGGGCAATGTACATGCAATTCATTTTAAGGGAAATGATTTGCTTGATCATAGTCATTCCTAACAGTCTACATGCCCATGCTCCATATGGACGATGATCTTTATGATACGTATGATCCATTGGGTCGAGGATCCTTGTGATACATTGGGTCAAGGATCCTTATACTCTATTGGGTTGAGTATCCGTATGCTCCATTGGGTCAAAGATACTTATGATCCATTGTGTCAAGGATACTTATGATCCATTGAGTCAAGGATCCTTGTGACCCATTGGGTCAACTATCCTTATGCTGAAATTGGGTCAAGGATCCTTATGATCCATTGTGTCAAGGATCCTTATGATCCATTGTGTCAAGGATCCTTATGATCCATTGTGTCAAGGATCCTTATGATCCATTGGCTCCAGGATCCTTATGATCCATTGTGTCAAGGATCCTTATGATCCATTGGCTCCAGGATCCTTATGATCCATTGGCTCCAGTATACTTATGCTCCATTGGGTTGAGGATACTTTTGCTCCACTAGGTTGAGAATCCTTGTCTTGCATTGGATCGAGGATCCTTATGATCCATTGGGTCGACAATCATGGCCTATAAATCTCCATTTCTCTAGACTTCCTGTTCACAGAGGGTGGGCGAGAGGATCATGCTTAAGCTGTCTAACTGACGTGCACTGTCTCTTGCAGGATGTGGAGCTGCTCCATCACAGGCTTCTGCTGTGCCGATCTCTCATCTGCTGTCGGTATAAGCCCGTCTCTTGTGGAACTGGACCTCAGCGATAACGAACTTGGTGATTGTGGTGTGAGCCAGCTGTCTGAAGGACTGAAGCATGCAGACTGCAAAATGCAAAAACTGTGGTAAGAAAAGACAGGCGTAAATTGCAGAATATTTCTTTGTATGTAATTTCCCTCCCCACGGCCAGGACCATCACCATCATATGGAAAGGGCTCCACTCCCTTCCAAGATTCCAACATATAATCAAGAGCTGGTGTGACCCTTGCTGCCACTCCAATTAGTACAGCTAGACCCTCTTCCAAATATATTTAAGCCTTTTGTCCTCAACCCCTGAACTACCTCATCCTCCAAGACTCACTTTCTCTGTCCCCCAGAGATATACGCCCCCTTCATATCTGGTTTAACCTTTCCTTCAACCACCAATATATAGTCCTTCTGCCCTTGCGACTTGGTTATCCCTCCTAAATGCTGAACTCCGTCCTCAGTCTTGCCCCTCCAAATCATTTAACCCCCTCTCTGTTCTGTATGATGCATACCCTAACCTACCCAGCACATCTCCCATTCATGTAAAGTCAAACCAGTTACTCCAAGTACAGCCAATAGGAAGCTAACCTGAATAGTCAGAGAGAAAGCTTAAATAAATATAGCAAGAAGGAAGTTGGGTTTAAAGCAGACCTTCCTTTCTGTAACATTATTTTAGTAAATGTGCAAAGACTGTTGAGGTCTGCTAAGTCTTTCTTGTACAAGCTGACTGTCCTTCTGGAGCCATCTCTCTAGCATTGTTCAATGCAAGAGCCTGCCGGGAATATTCAGTTAGACCAACACACAATGTAGGAAGATCGAGCAATGGCACAATGGAGGTCACAAAGAGTGTGTTTAAGTGCCTTTACTAAGTTTGCAAGAGGGTATGAAGGATGGGACTATGTCAAATGGGGTTCTTCAGGTGCGCTCAACACCTGAGGAAAGTGCCTTTGTTCAGTATAAAAATATAGTACGAGGCTTGACTCTAGACTGTTCTCTAGTCGTAACAATGCGCAGTAGTCAGGCGGTCAGAGGATGCATTGAAAAACGTTATTACATCCCCAGGTAGTGGTGCTTGGGTTCGGTCACTACATGTGAAGAACGCAATAAGGGATTTGAATTGTCTGACTCTGTATGTACAACCTGCCCAGATTGTCCACTGCAGCCTCTATCGTGTATGGGCCTTGAAGGACTCAATATAGAAGACATCTAGATCCCCACGATTACAGCAGTATTTGTTCACAAATTAAAGTTGCGGGAGAAAGGCATATCTATCAAAACAGAGCCTTTTTTAAGACACTAAACAATCTCACATATTGCTGAAATATCCTGCCTCTATTAAATAAAACTTTTGGAAGAACCCCAGGGGATACAAGCCTTGATAGTGGCCTGAGTCGCAGGTCTGCTATACTCCATAACCGCCTCTCTGGGTGAAGAACAAAGTGTGAACCCCCCATTTGTGCCGGTGGTACGATGACCTGGGTAGCGACCTACCACTCTTCCCCGGGCTTCCCAATGCCGCCGCCGCTGGCTCTAAATTTGCTTTCCTAACGTTAGCGTGACTAATTCAAAGCCGCCACCGGCTCGGACTTAGTTTTATTAACATTTAAAATATGTCCACGCGGTGGCTTAACAACATTGCAAGCCGCCGCCGGCATATATTTGCAACGTAAGTAAAACTAATTAAGTGCCTGCAGCGACCCACGAGGTTCCCTTGTGACGGTCAGACCAGCCGGTTGTTGCCAACAGGTAACCCAACTGCACTCCCAGCGGACCAATGTCCCTTTAGGGTTTCATACATTTAAGTTCAGAGCAAATACATTTGACACAATACAAAGCTCAATCTTATATGTAGAATTTCTTATCAAACTTAAAGAAGCTGTTCGTTAGCACTAGTTTTAATAGTGTAAGTACAACACGCCCTGTCAGCTGTACAGGTTTCTGCTACAAGTAGAAGCCATTCCATAGCCTCCACGTCCACTCCGTGTACAATGTTTGTGTTAGAGAAGTTACATCCATTGTGAACAATGTGTCCCATCCCTTAGCAAACTCAATATCGTTGAGTTTAGAACACAAGTCGGACATACGAACGAGTAGCTTTAAATCTCCAGTAGCCACACATTTTGTAGAAGTGAGACACAATATAGCACAACTTAAATGTGTGATTTTAGAACAGGTGTCATTGGGAAACAGAGGTGGTGATCTACGTAAGAAGTTGCTTCAAAGAGAGATTGCATGGATAGACATACTGGATTCCCTAACCCGATGGGGGATGAACAGTGATTGGGATGTAATGTGTTTTGTTTAAACTTAGTCATGCCTTTACAAGATTGAGAGCGGGCTTAATGCCTGAGAGGAGTGGGGCAAAATATCACCAGTGGGGGGTTGATGGTGCAGCAACATGCATTGCAAAATGAAGTGACAGACGAAAGCCAACTCTTACAGGCATCGACCGATCCGGCGCCAGCGTAGGCAACTTCTTACACTAACTATGGAGAGAGGGTGAAGGGGTAAGTCTGTATAGTCACAGAGTTAAGTATCCCATAGAAATATGGCCGCCACCCTCGGAGCGCATGCAATGTGCATGCGCAGAGTTGCTATGGCCACGACAAGCATTTACACAGAAGTGAGGCACCAGACAGATTTCCCAGTCGGCTGCGTCACGTCCTATGCGGACCAAACACCAAGTAAGAGCCTCTACCTGTTATTTTAAGCTTTTCAGGTTCGATAGAATGAGGCAGCTATCTCGACAGCAGCAGCGGAAGTTGCTGTAAACTGGGCATTGGTGAGACTGCGCAAGATATAAGAGATGCGATTACCAGATTAAAGAATTTGAGAGCTGCTGGGCCTGATGGCGTATCCAATGTGATGCTTAAGGCACACAAATCTGAGTGGTCCATCTTTGTCGCAAAATTGTTCTCTAGAATTGCTGACCTTGGGATAATACCATCCTCTTGGACAACGGAAATAATTGGACTGATTTTAAAGAAGGGTAATGAGGCCGGTCCAGTTAACTATCGCCCGATTGCCCTTCTTGATACAATTGGCAAGCTATTCGCTACTTTCTTGCAGCAAAAGTTGACGAAATGGGAAGTCAAGAGAGGAATATCTGACTGTTGTCAGACTGGTTTTACAAAGGGTGAGACTGGTTTTACAAAGGGTGTTGGGACCAAAATCAACTTGATGTTGGTAAACCTTTAAAACTAGAAGCTCTGGAAAATAAGACAAATCTTTTTGTGGCATTCATCGACATGCATCAAGCTTTCGATACAATACATCGTGAAATGCTGTGGCAGAAATAAAAAAAATGGGAATGCCCACAAAATCTTTTACAGCCGATCAAAGCTCTCCATACTATGACATCAATCAGAATAAGGTTAAATGAAAAAGGCGAACTATCTGATGTAATTAAGACCTGTAAAGGGGTAAAACAGGGCTGCCCCATTGCTGCATGCCTGTTCAAGTTGTTCATTGCAGATGTGCCGGTGGCTCTAAATGAATTAAAGTGCTTCCCTCGAAAGATTAATGGACATCACATCAGCTGTATAACCTATGCTGATGATTTAGTTCTGATCAATTACACTCAGATAGGGCTGCAATGATTGCTTTTAAAACTGCAGTCATATATTATTGACAAAGAACTAAAAATAAATATAAAAAAAAAAACAAAAATCATGAGAATTGGTCCAATAAAAGGTAGAAGAAATAACATTTTTTGCTGGAGGATTGATAATGAAGTTATCGATGAGATCGTGGAAATTATATACTTAGGGGTAATGATTAACAAATCCATATGAGAATGGAGCTGGGTGCAAGACATCGTTCGACGCATGAGAACTTTTGCATTGCAAGGGACCAGAATTCATTGTCTATATGGAAAATTTACCCTAAACCCAGTACGGATCTTTTACCTACAAAAAGTAATACCTGCAATTACGTTTGGATCTGAAGCAGGTTGGAATCTAGATTACAGAATTTGGTCTCAATTGGAGGGGACTTTTTGGAAACAAGTACTAAGGTTGCCAAAATATATTTCAATGACAATCATCAGACATGAGTTGGCATTGGATGAGCTGTATGTAACTGTCATTTGGAAATCCATGGCTCTTTTAAGGAATGTGACTATGCTAAAGCTGGAACCGGCCTATGAAATACTCGCTTCTAGTGTCTCTTGCGGCCGACATACCAATGGACATTCTGCTGGTGCAGCCACAAATTGCAAAGAGAAAGCTTAAACAGTGGACATGGATCCAAAATGTGGAAAAGTTTGAAAGATTAGCAACTGCCCCAAAGCTTGGTCTAACAATGAACAAACTGAATACAATGCCTTCGTATCTACAACAATTTCCGTCTCAACATCATTGTGATGGTTTCCTTCGATTGCGCTTGAATGCCGTGAAATCTAAGGAAATGCTGATGAGGAGCCATGACCAGGACACAAAGGACGAGTGCTGTAGATTCTGTATGGTCGAAACGGAATCCATAAAACATCTAATAACAGAATGTCGGGTGCTCAAAGATCAGAGAACACACCATCTTGGTAAATTTGCACCGACGAATATGAATATGGACGAATGGTGGACTCATATTTTAAGTGGGAGTTCGGTGTACTTAACATGTTCAGTTATAAATTTTATGGACAAAATTCTGAACTGAAAATGGAAAAAGAAAAAATTATACTAAAATCCTTCGAACTTAGAGTAATGGATTGTGAACGTAATGGAAGGAAAAAGTTGTAATAAAAGTTTGTAATACACTATATGTTACAATAATAAAATACATATATTTTTTTTTTAAATGAGGCAGCTACGGTCTCTCTCGGGGCTGAATGTATCTGCTTCTAGCTGACAACTATAAACATAAGGCCACTTGAAACGCGTGCCCTGTTACATGCAATGGACTGACATGTATTTTGCAGATACAGCAAAATCTTCAATTTGTTTACAGAGAGGCAGAAGACTCTGATGAGTTAGCGTTGAGTGTGACAAATCTCCCAGTGGGGGCCTAATTATATATGAGAGTTATATAAATGTCTAGTACCTGACTTGAACAGACATAAGGTTAGGCTGCGGGTCCCGGGTTTAGGGGTATCTAGTTAATAAAATCTGAATCTACTTTGTCTCATCGGTTGAATTTGTGTCAAGGCCATCTCATACCTTTTGAGGTTAGTCTTTGGTTATACTTTATGGTGAATGTTGTTGAACACATTATAATAATGATGATTATAAGTTGAAATCAAAAGGTACAATACTATGATTTGTTATCCATTATAGGTACACAGATGAACATGTAAATGTCGATATATTTTTGTGATGGAAGACAACTCAAAATCCTGAGGATGGATTTTGTATATCCGAAACGCGTCGGCAGTTGTATTAATTCAATTGGAGTTAACTGTATCTAAAAAATGTAGTTGTAAAAATATTTATGTAAAGGAGAAGTGATGTACACTTTTCTAAATTTGTAAAGTGGTGTAATCGTAATTTCATTTCAACACCAAGCGATTGGGTGGCACAACACTCAGAAAATAAATATACAGATTGATTCCTTGTAAGCATTTTCAGGATTGAAATGTGCTTCTGAACAAATAAGATTGAGCTTTGTATTGTGTCAAATGTATTCATTCTGAACTTAAATGTATGAAAACTCTAAAGGGACATTGGTCCGCTGCGAGTGCAGTTGGGTTAACGGCTGGTTTGAACAAACATTTTCTTGAGTCTCCATAGGCCCGGGGACTATATCCTTTGCACCTGAAGAGTTTATCTTTAGTTATTAGAAACTCGACACACTGTGAGTAACAAATTGAAATATGTTAGCAGAAGTATAAACAGTACGGCCCCTCCTCTATAAACTCTTGCTCACATCCCTCGGGAGGGCCGCCATTAAAATAAAATTATATATTTTTCTTTGAAATACAGTGTGAATCCCAGTGGTGGCAAATAAACTGCTCTGTGGTACCATCCTTGTTCCCGAAAACAAGGAAAAGGGCGCTTTTCTAAGCGTAAAACTCAGAGGTTTGCCTCCATGAAATCCTGATAAAGGTTTTTTTTGTGTGCATATAATGCTTTTAAGTCTTGTCTTGTATGACTGGGCTGGGGCACACACAAGTGTGAAATGGAGAATGTTAATGACCCCTTTCCCTGACAAATCAAAGCTCACTGGGAAGGTGCAATTAGCACCCCAACCCCCTCATTCTGTGTATATGCCACAGTAAATGCCTGCACCACATAAGCCTGATGGTTTTCTAGCAAGTCTGTGATGTGTTGTCAGACTCACACTGCGACTCAGGGGTTAACTCGGATTCCTCACCTGAGTTAGTGGAGAGTTGGACCTTTGGTTCCTTTCTTCCCTTGCCTTTGATGTTTGATTTCTTTTTGTAGAGATAGGGTCAGTGGAAGTTTGCCAGGCGGGGGTTGCGGAGGTGAAGTGGTTCCAGTTAGTTCCGTAGGAAGGAATGCATCCGACAGAGGGTACCAGGTAAGGTCCCGGAACACCGTGAAGTGAGGTAGCCGAGATCCGTGAAAGAAGGGTCCAGAATGGAGGAGGACCGCTAGCAGGGAAGCAGCGAAGAGGAACAAGCACCAGAGTGCGGTAAGTGAGAGGAAAAGGCGGATCCGAAGAGTGGGACCCAAAGGAACGGGGATAGTACAGGGGAGAGCAAGCGGGAGTCTGCTGACAGGGACTGAGACAGCACTGACAAAATCAGGACACGAGAGGGTGAAACGAGGCAAAACAGAGCCAGAGGAGAAATGAGCTGGGCAACGGCGGCGGAGAGCCATGAAGAGAAAGAGAACAGAAAAGGCAGCGAAATGCCAAGAGGAAAACTTTGGAGCGTACACAACACAGCGGACAGGAAAAACACACACAGTTGCAACGCGGCTACTGTCGGGAGTGGGAGGGCTAAAAGCTCCCGGCGGTGGCCATGTTGGAAAAAGACTAGACCGGAGACAGAGAAAGGCAGAAATAAACAATGGAACATTCTAATGGTGCCTCATCTTCCATAGATCCCAGGTCCTTCAAAGATGGCGAATGCATGACATGTGTTGACATGAAGACAGTGAGGAAATAATGCATACACACTTGCACATTTTAAATTAGAAGATGCTTGTGTGAAGATTATGTGATGTGAAGACAAGTAGGGCAATACACAGATATCTGGTTGTTGTGTACAGGTTAGAAAATGTTATGCATCAGGGTGTTGTATTTGTTTTACGAACTTCTTGATTTCGGGAATAAGGGTTGTTTAAAATACATTTTGAAAACAAGGAAAGGGGGAGTTTTGAAAAAATGGGGACGAGCATGGGTACAACTTTAGTTTGTAGTAATATTTGGCAACACTAGAACCGTGTGACCACCGCGCTTCGAGCAAGAATTGTAACATGTCCTGCTGCATCTGACAGGGTCCTCTAGGGGTAGTGCTCCGTTGTCCCGTGTTAGAGTTTAAAGTGTGTGTGTTGAGACCTGTTCACATTCGCGCTGGGCACTACACCATCATTAGGGAAATAATCCCACAAGCAATTTAACTTAGTCAAGTTCAGTGACCAATCAGAAGTGTTTATCTAAATCTGCCGACACGTGTTTCGACCTACAAGGTCATTTTCAAGGCAAGTTGTATTTGTGATGATGAGTGTGTAATTCACAGTTCTGATTGAATGTAGAGCCTGTATTAGGCTTGTGTAGGTTCTCCTGGATACAACTTGCCTTGAACATGACCTGAATGATGATTGGGTACACCTTTGGGCTGAGAGTGCCACCACCGGGCTCTGGATCTTCATATTACATGGTATCTAAACATTGAAATAGCCTTTTAAGTATTGCTATTTAAATGTTTAGATGGTATGTTATATGAGGATTCATGGCTGTGAGTCCCTCCTCACTTCCAATGACATAGTAGCCTGCATGCGCTACTATCCCTTGATTAGCACACTGTTTTATCAAACAAGCAAACAATAAATAAATGTAGGGCGGGGGGATGAAATATTACCGCCCCTGCTCTTTTTGATTTGTGCTGTATGATTTTAATTTTATATGTAATTTTATATAATGACATGTAATTGTATATGTATGATTTATATTGACCAGGCTACGCCATAGCCAGGTTGTTACGACAGGGTGGGCCGAGGGCAAGGATTTGATTGAAGTAAGGGAGATATGTTTAGCGTGTGCTGCAAAATCTCACCTCAGAACAGGTTATCATGCCATGTTCTCTCTGGAGAGGAGCGCCTGCTACCTTTTGTGAAATACGTTTAAGGAACTTGGGGTTGGTCACCCTAAGTTACCTGGGGGCAACCAGACGTGGACTCCCTGCTCACTGTGCTTAGAGAGGCTCAGCTTCACCTCACTGATGAGGCCCAACAAAGCTGAAACACGTGTATGGGGTTGCTCTCGGTACTCTTGTTCAGAGAGGAATTGCCATAGCATTTCGGTGCTGGACTGCCCATGTGGGCGGGACAAAGACTGATATGCAAATGGATATTTCCCATCTGTGAAAGTTACAGTGAGCAAAAAGCGTGTGCTGCAAACTCTCATCTCAGAACAGGTCATCATGCCATGTTCTCTCTGGAGAGGAGCGCCTGCTACCTTTTGTGAAATATGTTTATTTTATGGGAGTGATTTATTTCGTGCAGACCAGGACACATTTTAGCATGTTTTGAATCCTGACTGGCCTCGCCTTTCATCCTTCTATGGTTTATGAAGTCTCAATGCGCAGAACTGCAATACCTAATTTTCAAAATCAGTGTCATTCTCCCCCTGTGGATACAAGTTACTCACCGCCCTGGCCCTATGGTTTAAATAGTTATTCCTGCTACCATTAATGGGCAGTTAATACCACCTCAGGTGTGCCTGACAAGTGCCTTTGCCTTTATCTTTATGCAGTCAATAAAAGAAATACCGTTTAGGGCCTGATTCACAGAAGCATTCTATAATGGCACAACCCCATAGGAAAACGTTCTGTGAATCTGGCCCTAAGTGGGTAACATTGGTTATTTCCAATGCCACACAGCTACTGATATTCACTATCATGCAGTGAAGTTGTGTGTCTGGTATCATACGCAGGTGTCGAAGTGCACGAAAAGCAGTAGTGGAACTATTTTCCCTGCTGACAAACACACCTGCTATTTAAGGGAATGTTCAGTGCAGTGCACTGAAGTGCAATTTTAAACTTCTTCCTACACTTTTATTTTAAAATGAAACCAATCCGGAAAGGTTTCTTTTTAAAACAAAAGTATCGGAACAGTAAAATTTGTTTTAAAAAGTAGAGATGCACCACTCCCAACAGCTCCCACCGACTTCGCCCTCTGAGAATATGCTGTATTATTGCTGTACTGTTGTGCGAGTGTGTTACCGTGTGGATACCTCATCGCTGAGCCTTGCTAGAAGTCTTTTTTCTGTGTCTATCATGGAGGCGGACCTAATTCCTCAAACACCCGCTACTGGTCGAAGCATAGCAGAGTGTTGTGTGAGTGTGTTACCGTGTGTTCCCGTGTTTTCCCTAAATACCGGATGTTCTTGACTTTCCAAGTTCCAGGCAAATGAGATCCACTGTCAGGGAACGGCTTCTCTGTACTTTGGCTCCCTCCATTCAGCTCCATTTCCCTCTTGTCTCCTTGGCGTATCAATACTAACATATTAATACTGTTTAGTGCTGACGACCTCAAACGTTCTTTATGTCTAGGCAAAGCAAAAAAAAGTGGTGTGGCATAACCTCTGAGATTCAGTACTGCCCTCTCAGAATTGGCACTTTCTACACAGGCTCCAGAGACTGTATGTGACAAGTGACTTAATCAGCAAGTAAGCAGATGCCAAATATGTATAACCTGAGAAGTGGGCGCCACATTTGGAGAGATGACCTTAAGGCGCCTGAGATGGATGATATGCCCAGCGCGATGTCAAAGAGGGCAAGGCAGGCAAACGAGGCAAAAGAGGCTATTAGGTCATCACTGCGTGACCTTTCTCTGCAAGTGGAAATCATAACACCTCCAGAACAAAGGAGATCTTGGACTTCAAGTCCGTGTGCAATGAACCCTAGAACGACCTGCCCATTGGGGGACGTGTTAAGAAATAACCTGGATTATACCCTCTCAACATCCCCAATGAAGAGGACCATTACAAAGGCACTGTTTCATAAAAGAAGGTCTCTCAGTGAGGGTGAAGCAGAAGAAAGTGTTCTGATGGACAGAAGATGCTTCATGTGAGCAAGGGAGCAGGAACGAAGCCCATGCTTGGCTCGGGAGAGGGGCCAAGGTTTTCCACATAATTTAGATGAAGATACAGCTAACATGGTACCTACTTTGGAACCTCTGGCCTCGATCTGCAAGCCAATCCAGTCTCAAACAAAAGTAGACAACCTGCCAAAAAAGGTACCACCTCTGAATCTGCTCTCACTGCCCTAACAATTGTGCTCAACTCCCTTGTTAATGTTTTTGAGCTCTTGAAAACAGAAGTTCACTCTCAGGCGGGTACTCTTTTAGAACTGAACCCGGGAGGTGGGAGCTTGTGAGTCATCTATGGTGGGTTTGTGCAGTTTAATTAATTCATCTCTCTTGCCGGACTTGAATATTCTTACTACAGGAAACAGCTTGCCATATGAAAGAAGCTGAAAACACAGTTTGTGGGATTCAAGCAAGGATTCCAACTAATGAAAGCAGAACTCAAGACTCTAAGGGTGAAAGGAGTCTATAAAATCGGAGGAAACTCATCGTTCTCTAAACCCACCCTACAGGAATCGGATGCACTCTATCTGGATGATACTCCCCTTTCTCAGTCAACCTTGGAATAATTCATTAAGTTGGCACAACCTGGGGAGGTTCTTTCAGAGAGTAAACAAACTGTGAGGGATAGCAGACTGGATCACAGTGAGCCTGAGCCTGAGAGTGAAAAAGATCCAGAAGAGCGGAATATTGAGGCAGTTCACCCTTCAGGAATTGCTCTGCCGAATGTGGTGGAGCTGTCGTAACATGGGGGACATCCTAATAGATAATTTCTGAGATCGCCTTTTCCCTATTGTTTCATCATCCTTGCATGGTGTACCTAGTTGACATCCCTTTCAGGTGGCAATTTAACCATTCAAAATACACAGCATAATTCGATTTATGCTGTGGAGAAAATATGTTTGGGGCATTTTGAAGAAAGGTCCCCAATTAGTTGCGAAGTAAGGCTGAATGTGAAATGGGACATCCTCCTTGATGAAGAGGATAGAGGGCCTCATATGTACTTCATCTAGATCAAGAACTGCAGGCTCAAATGGCCCTACTAATGAAATCATGAAGACATCAGTGAGAGCATGGACCTCAATCGTGTTTAATTTATTTAAGAACATCATGGCGATGAGGACGTGTCCAATTACATGGAATAAGGCCATAGCAATTCCAATTCACAAAAAGGGGGATCGGTCGGACCCATCAAATTATCGCCCTTATGGATGTGGAGAGAAAAATCTTTTTGAGGCTAATCTTGAAAGAATTAGAAGATTGGGCGGACCAGCCTAATATAATTTCCAAATTTCATACCGGTTTCCGCGAAATCCTGTCAACTACGTTGAATGGCCTTGTACTAAATATATTGAAATCGAGTAGGAAGACTCGGGAGGATAGCTCAGGGGTAACGTGCTTTCCTTGGAAGCAAGAGGACACGGAGCATCACAGGTTCGATTCCCGCGTCTGTGCTTTGAAACTTCTGGGTATTAAGCACATTATAAATAACCTATCATAACATATCATATCAAGCGGACTCCCCTGTGTATGGAGTGTGGATTGACCTATCAAGGGCATTCGACACAATAAACAGAGGAAAACTCTGGGGGAAGCTAAAAGATTGGGGAATCCCGGAGGCTCTTTTATCAATCTTAATTCGTCTCCACAATAAAACATCTATCCAAGTGAGATTGTATTCTAGGGGCCATCTGTCCCGCATGATACTAACTGAGAAAGGACTCAGACAGGGATGCATAGTTGCTCCCTGTCTTTTTGATCTCTTTCTGGCAGATCTCCAGGATTTCTTGAAACCCTATGCTTTGGTAGCGCCTTTATTGGGCATACGCAGACGATGTAGTCCTGTTGGACCACACGCCTGTAGGCCGCCAACACCTGATCACAGCATTTGATAAATATGCCCTGGCAAATGACTTGATTATCAACTTAAAGAGGACCTTTGTCATATCCTGTAATCATTTAAAAAAGAATAGGAATGCCAGGTGTAGGTGGGAACTGGATGCCAGATCCTTCCAGTAGTAAATGAAATCAAATATTTAGGATTTATCACAAGATCTAGTCCCTCATTAAAAACCTTGAAGGTGGAATTCGAGGGTAAGCTAAGTCAATTAACATGTCAAATGAAAAAAATACTACATTCATATTGTAGATTCACATTGCTACCCCTCATTATATTCTATAAGCGTAAAGTAATTCCAGTTTTGATTTATGGTAGGGAAATTGGGAATATGGCTGAGAAGATTAATTGGGTCAGAATTGAAGGCCTAATTCGGAAAAGGGTACTAAAACTCCTCATGCCAATTCCTATGGCACAATTACGTTTTGAATTGGGTCTACACTCTACACAGTCCCATACAGTGTGGAGAAGGGTCATGAAATACAGATCCATCATAATAATTTGCTGTATGAAGATGTTGGTTTGCTCCTAAACCCGGCTGGTGATGGTTTTCTATCAGTACTGAAAGAAGAAGTTAGTAATATGTTGATTAATTGTGATTTAACAGAAAAGGGGCTAATTGAAAACCCCCTAAAGGTGAAACAACCCTAATGCAGAATGATTGGATTTTGACTAAGGCCAGGTTTACGGAAATGACATTGTTTAAGAATTTCCTTATAATCGATAAACCTAAAGAAGTTGTGCTACCTTATCTTAGGCGATTTCCGGATGCTAAGGGGCGGGCGGAATATCTGAGGTTTCTTTTGAATCTTTGTAATACCAAAGAATTGTGGGGAATTAAGAATGAAAGAAATGTTGTGGAGGGTTCATGTAATCTCTGCAATTCTGGAACACAACAGAGTGTGAAACATCTTTTAATATCATGCGAGGCCACTAAAGAGAAAAGGGTGAAAAGATGTTCTTGTTTTCTTCATACTGTTGATTGGCTTGACTCAGATGAATTTTGGAAAAGAATGTCTGCCTGGAGGGAAACGTTCTTATCTCTGGAAGTCGTAAGAGTGCTGAATGAATTGAAATCTATTATTGAGTTGCGAGGCCGGTTAACGCCGTTTTACGTCTGGGAAAGCAGGGACAGGTTGTACGTCTGTCGTCCTCCTCATAAGTCTACCTTCCGGAATCCTGACTTATTTCAGCCTTTTTCTGCCCTTTTCTATTTATCTCGACAGAAAGGTTGCTTCTAGTGGCGATTAGACTTAACTTCTTCTGCGGCATGAAGCACTACGGTATTGGCTATACCTCCTCGTCCAAAATGGGTTTTCCCGAAGACATGCTGCTACTGCTTGAGCACCAGAAACTTTGGCGCAAAGAAGTGGTACAAAGCTACATTCTAGACTTCTACAACAACATCACACAAAAATTAGGCTTAGGGCTTGACAACTTGCCATTTAGCGTGGCTGTTAAAAAAGGATCCCTGCCCGACTCTCTATCTAATCATGTAGTGGCCGAGATTTCTTCTTAGCTCCACAACATCCAACAGCCTCAGCTGGTTTTTCCATTCTCCCAGGTCTCCAGGACTGAAGAGGAAAAAGGTATTATGCCAATTCAACCACAGGAACTGAATTCCGATAAGGTTTCCATTAAGCTCAGCTTACTTAACACACGTTCATTAAATAAACATGCTACGAACGTCCAGGTTTACATACAAGAAAAAACACTTGATATCTAGTGCCTAACTGAACCCTGGCTTAAAGACTCTAGCGGTCCCAGTCTGACTCTGGCCATACCCCCCATCTTCAGTTTTTATGGTAAACACTGTGAAACAGGCACTGGAGGGGGAGTGGCGCTCTTTGTCAGGTCAGACTTTAAACTCTTCGAGGTCCTAATACTTTGTCCAGGATGTGAAATTACATACCTTAAATTTCTTCCCAACAATCATTTTTGTAATAACCTCACTGTTGTGTACTGTCCCCCAACCAAAATGTCTGTATTTAATGAGGACTTAGTCCACATTTTAGCTCTGCTAAATAAACCACTGTCAGTGCCACTATACTGCTTTGGCTCATAAACAGATGGCTAGCTAATCCTGAAGACAAAGAGGTAGGGAACTGTCAAGACTATTAAGAAAACAACACTTCAATATCCTTAATAATGAAGCCACACACATAGGGGGCAATATTCTGGACTGGATAGCCTCCAGGAACATAAACATGAGCATTACCAACACAAAGCATGTGTCTGGTCTGGCCATTATTTTGTAGGCGGACTCATTGATTTACCAAGCATACCTAGGAACACACATAGCATATCAAATCAGTCACCAATAGGAATATGAAAAGGATTGCCAGGAATGACCTTCAAGAATGTATAACACAGCTAATGACCGCTTCTAGAGATCTAGATTCCACAGAGATGCTAATAACACTCTACAACGACTATCTAACAGACTTTTTGGACAGAATGGCCCCATTGAAGACCAAGCTTGTTAGAGAGAAACAATACCAGAAAGCATGGTTCCCACATGACTTATTAACACTCAGGCAGAAGAAAACACATGCCTAACGCATCCGGGAGAAGAATCAGACAGAGGCAAATTGGATGTCATGGAAAGCATTACAAACAACTTACAGAACGTTGATCCTGGAGAAGAAACAATCATTCCATAACAAAGAAATAGAAAATGCGGCTAATGATTCAAAAAACTATTTGAAATATACTGCAACTTAGAGAAACCAATACTACAACCAAATAAGCATACACCGTCTAGGGAGGATTGCACCAAGGTCCTCCATGACTCTGGGGATCTCATCAGAGCATTCTGCCCGTTCTGTTGTAACGGAAGACATGGAACACGTTTTCGAATTTCAGTCTGTAACAGATACCAGCATGGAGGCTCTCTTGAAAACTATGAGACCGACCCAGTGTCAGGGAGAGATCCTGTCATTTTGGAAAACTCCTCAATCTTTATTCCATTCTTGGTTATATTTGTAAACTCCTCCTTCCACCATTGTTCATTACAGATACTATCAAGAACTAGGCTTCTTACCCCTCTCCCAAAAAAACTAATTGTGACCCCAGACATCCAAATAATCTCTGCCCTATCACCAACTTGTTATTCTTACTGAAGGTGAGAAAGGAGCATCAGTTCAGTTCCAGCAACATCTGGAACAAGTGAACATTCTCCACTCGATGCAATCAGGTTTTCGCCCCCAGCAGGGCACAGAAAGTGTCCTATTGGATCTCCAGTCACATATGCTAGAATATCTGGAGGGGCTAAAGTGGGTCTCTTAATTCTATTCGACTTGTTGATGGCGTTCGACTTGTTTGATCACAACCTGATATTGGACGCCTTGCTCCAGAAGGGGAAGTGCTCAAAGAAGGCCATAGATTGGTTTACTCCTTTCTGAGCAACAGAGAGTCCGGAATAAGCTGGGATGGAGCTCTCTCCGATGTGGATGGAATACTTTATGGAGTACCACAGGGTGCATGTTGGTCTCTGGACCTTTTTAATCTCTATATGAGATCCTTATGCAATATGTTCACTGGTCTGGGTGTGTACTGTGCGATTTACACAGATGACACCCAGCTAGTGGCTGAGCTCAGTGGAGACTATGCGACATACTCAGCTCGGCTAAATCACCTATACGACACTATAATGGACTGGCTGTGCAGGCACTGGATGTGCCTTAACCCCTTCAAGACCGAGCTCATGATCTTTGGCTCAGCACAGGCAAGAGCTAAGCTTAGTCCAAAGTATACATCCATGCTTGTAGATGGCAACTTTATACATAGTCTGGAGAAAGTTAAGACCTTGGGTGTACACATAGAGGCTTCCCTTAGCTCCAAGGCGCATGTGGATGAAATCGCAAACAACTCCCACTACCATCTAACGGTACTTAGACGAGAGAAGCCATTTATATCTCATAAAAATAGAGAAGTGCTAGTCCGGGCTATCATTATGCCCCGGCTAGACTACTGCAATGTACTGTTATCAGGAGTAAATACCCAGTGCCTAAATAAGCTACAGAGGATCCAGAATAAGGCAGTCAGGATCGTATTTGACATATCAAGGAGGGGACACACTATTGGCTATAGAAAAAGATTGCACTGGCTTCCAGTCGCCGTCAGACCAAGCTTTAGCGCTTTGTCTGTGGCGTATCAGTGCCTTCAGGGGAAGGCCCCCGGCTACCTTAAGAAACGGGTAACTCCTTATGCACCTACCAGAGACCGACGATCAAGTAGGCAGCAGCAACTGGTGGTTCCCAGGGCAACAAAAACAAGGAGGCGGGGACGTTCCTTTGATGTACTTTTGCCCCAAGTTTGGAACACGCTCCGTCTGAATCTTCGCACCGAGGAAAGCCACGCTCTGTTCAAGAAACATCTGAAAACCTGGTTATTTGCATAATTCGGCCCTAAGCGCCTCTCCCGCTGCTCATGTTTTGTCCTGTGGATTTTTATGTTTGTCCCTGTCCTTGTGTTTGTGTTGATCAGCGCCCTGATGCCTGTGGGCTGTCGATGCTATTATAAATACATACATAAATGGAATAAATAAATACTTATTGGGGAAAGTTTATTATTGTCAATATGTGTGTGGATTTATCTGTTGATGACATCGATGCTTAAAGAACCTCTCCTGCTTTTTATTATTTTTCTCAATGCTTCTTCTTTCAATTGTCTTTTTTATATATGTATTTTATGTATTTTCAATTATAAATTGTGAAAAGTCTCTTGTTGACCAAACAAACTTTTTAAAAAATCAAGAAAATTCCCAAAGTCGTATGTATGAGCTTAAAAGAATGGCTGGTTTGGCCAGAGTCCTCCCCAACAGAACTGGACTTTTGCCTTGGTTCAACTCTGAGACTTGTAGTCTACTGGTGTGATGTGTAGACAAGGTCTGTCCTCAGCCATTTTATTTATAAGCCCAATGCATGTCCTTTGCTGAAGTCTTGTTAAAAACATGGATAGATATTGAAATATATTTTTTAACACACTAATTAACAAACATTAATATTCTTCACAGTACTAAAAAGAAATTGCCAAAACGATTGCCTTTGCCAATGCTTGTTAACTCAATGTTAGATTGAAATAGTTTTACGTCTTCTCTAAACACCTGTGTTCTCTGTGTTGTGAACGGATAGTTTAGATGACGCAAAGCTGAGCGACGGCTGCATCCCGAGTCTCTGCACAGCAGTCTCTGAGAGCCGAAACCTGCAGAAGCTGTCCTTGCGCTGGAACCTCCTGACCGACATCTCCATCGCCCCGTTCATCCAGCTCACGGATGCTCGTGCGGCCAGGATGGGCCTCAAGCTAAAGTGAGTATGTGTGTACTGGAACGTTCCATTAAGTGGGCTCTCCTGGAAGATGCTGATTTGAGGTTCCCCCCTACTCCATATACAGAACTCTCTGTAACTCCATGTGTAATAGCTGCCCAGTGGAACTGTGACACACTGAAGGCCCCTGACTGCTCCCATAGCACCTCCAGCTCTGTTTATGCTATCACACTACAAATCTAGGCCATTGCCTTTTCACAAGCGGTTGGTGCTGCCAGTGGTTTTTCACCACCACGTCTGCTTGGAGGTGGCACCAGCCATGTCCCACACAATCTTATGTGAAGACAAACCTTTCCACAGGACTTTCCAGCTACCAGTGTCCCCTCAACCGGTTCAGATTTCAGTTCTGGACCTTTGATCAGGAAGGTATCAAGACAGTCCTTACTCTTTACTCGTGGTATCCATGGGTGGAAGCGGACTGCCTGACCTACAAGGCCCTCCACCTAGTCACACCTAAATACCTGGCGGACAAACTCGTCAACACTGGACCCGACCAGGAACTGCCCAACAAAGCAGAGCTGTAACTGAAAACATGCAATGCTCTCCTATCCCAGTGCATTGGTACACACCAGTACTCAATATGTTCTGCAGAGAACAAAACATCCCCATAGAATGACAGCAGAGCTCACCCCCACTGGGGCCCATAGAGGGGCAGAGCCAACACTTACCGACAGCATGTAATGACGTTAGGGCCCCTAAAAGGGCAGTGCCAACACTTACTGACAGCATAGAAGACAGCAGAGCCCAAGCCCCTCTGGGACTCGTAGAAAGGCAGTGCCAACACTTACTGACAACATAGAATGACCACAGACTCCAAGCCCATCAGGGGTCCATAGAAGGGCAGTGCAAACACTTAAAAGGGTAGTTTGATCAGAAATGTTATTGGCCCAATCATGCGGGCATGTATTTCCGAGCATACATCCATAGTTCTTCTGACCATTCCTGTGACACTCATGAAAGGAAATGTAACCGTTCCTTACTGCAATCTAGTCCTACAATCCCAGGGGATGGTGTTGCCTGGGTAGTTGGTGGGAAAGAGCTGCCTGTTACACTGGGTGGGGGAACACAGAGGAGGCTCCTTTACTGTAAAAGCTATATGAACTGGTACGCAAGTCCCACCTACCAGGATGCACACTCACCCTGTGCTGGTCAAAGGAAGGTGGCACAACCCTGTGACCTAGTTCCTGGTGAAAAGGAGCTCTGTGCTGGGTGCTAGGCACCCATTAAAGGGGTAGTCAGAAATGGTATTGGCCTAATCGATCAGGCATGCATTTCCAAACATACATCTATCGTTCTGAAAAAAAAATCCAATTCAACTTACCTGAGTTTTCCTCACTTTAACACATGCGAAAACGACCGGTTTGGTACTGCCATCTCATGCTACTTCTATCCGTTGATCCATTGCCCTCATTTCAAGTGCCCTTGCAGCACTAATTCAGATCACCCGCCCCCAACGCTGACATCACTAGACACTCACAATGAGCTCCACCTGTTATAATGACGTTAGTGGACAGTGTAGCCAAACGTACCCTGTCATCACCAACGTCATAAGTTTATCTAACTCAGAACCAGGAACATAAACACACACATCCACAACAAACACAAAACTTTTGTTTCTTTTCACAAAAATCATCAAAACAGTTTATTTTGAAGAAAACAGCAATAATCGGGAGCATAGCAAGTACTTTTCATTTTGACAAAATGCTGAATAGAGTTAATGAATTCCACGAAAACATGGGTCACATTTTCCAAAAAATGTTATAGCTTGTGAACATTGCATGGTTCATTGTTTGCAATTATTCACAGAAAGTTATTATCGTCCATTGGAGATTTTCAATCGACAGACATGGCGTTGCAACACTTTTTTATCCACACGTTTTCAGAAACTATAGGCTGCCATGTTGCTCCTTATTGCTGAAACCGCAAAAGGACAGAAGGGTGTCTGGTGTCATCACAGATAATGGTTATGACAGATGCGTTGTTGATGATTATCGTCCAATCACGGTTCAAGAAGCCATCGACCGGTAGACTGTACCCATGACAAGCCCACAAAGATATAATATAACTGTGTAAAACCGAGAATGCAAAAATATATTTCAGTACCCACTTTATAATTGAATATACACAGTGCATATTTTATGTTAACTATCAATTTAAGTTACAATTAACACCTACAATGTCTATTCTTTGCATCAAATAGGACATTCATCCATCAGAAGGTTAATCATGTAGCATACAGCACACTTTCCATCCTCACATATTATTTACAACTTGCTTGCATTGTGTCTTGAGTTTCCACTCTCCCTATGTGACGGATGACCAACCGCTTTGAAAGCCAGATCTCAGTGATAGAAACTTAACTTTCCAAAGTAAGCTTTCAGTATGGTGAATCCTATCAACTGTTTGTGGATATTCGACACATTTTGTCCGTCAAATTGTTAGTGTCGTGGATTCAAGGACAAATAACAATTGGACAATTTGTTTTTGGGAAGACATGCCACAAAATGAACAATATTAATGGCAAACTGTGCAGTGTAAAACAATAAAATATTTCAAGTATCGCAAATATTTACTTTCATTTTAATGATATCAACGCACCTGGTCACACAATATTTACGTATTCTTTCAAAGATGACCCTATGCAAGGTGCATACAGGCTCAGGTTTCTCTCTATGTCAATGGGGCAACGCCCGAAAAAAGCCAAATGAATAGTGTGGGGCAGTTTTTTGGGCAATAGTGGGCCACTTTTTTGCAAAATAAACATAATTCGAATATTGAGCCCAATACAACAACTTCGGAAGTTCTGTCAATTGGTTAAATAATTTCACCGTTTAGACTTTAGAACCTATTTCAACAGGACCCTATGCACCTAGTTCCCAACACCTGATAAGTTTGTATTGCTGTAGCTGTTCGCTACACACCATCAGTGCAGATTAAAAACGCACAAACTCATTTCATTAATCACACTTTACATATAGAGATGCTTACAGCTTGAAATACAGATTCATTGATATGGATTAATGCAAAGCGGTGGCGTAAGATATAGCGACGGCACGGTCGGGCCGGGAAGGGATGGGGGGGATGTGATTTCGCACCAGACTTGGTGGACTATTGCACCCAGGGCAACACGTGCAATGAGCGACAATAACAAAAGAAAACGTACATTGCAAAAATTCCAGCACGCCTCGAATGAGTGCAGTTTTAAAAGGCTTACTAGCTTCTGTGTAGAACTATTCCAGCAATTCAATCGATTTCTGCATTGGTGCAGGCGCACCTGGTTGTCCTGCTCATGTGGGCCTCCACAGTAAGATGTAAATGTGCAAAGGCCACAGGCGAATATTCATAGTGCACATTGGCAAGACATATTCCTTTGCCTGTTAATTCAATGTTTGCTAACACTGTGGCACATAAACCTTTTGGTCTATTGCAATCTGCAGCCACTAATCATGATTCCTACTTTCCAGCGAGTTTGGACTTCATTTATTTAATTTTTTTATTATATATTTGTAAAGCGGCTATACATCAAATGGTGTTTCAAGGCGCCACAAGACAAAGGGGGGGGCAGGGAAGAAAACAATAATAAAGGTCCTACTAGGCCTTGTGCCACTTGGATCATATAAGTGCAGTAACAAGAAGTCCAGGGGAGAGGTTGTGGGGAGGAGCGGAGGTGTAGGTCGGGCGGAAATGAAAATGCTAGGGTGGGAGGGAGGTGCATGGCAAGAGGAGGTATACAAGTGCAGGGGGGTGGAGGGGAAGAAGTGGGCCAATGGGGCTATGCAAGTGCTAAGTGGAGGCCAGGTGGGCAAGTGCCAGGGGAAGCAAGGAGTGAGGATCACATGCAAAGTGCGAGGAGGGGGTGGACCAGGCTCGGTAGGCATGCACAACCCGGCAGGCTTGTCAGGGGATGGGGCCCGGATGGGCAAGTGCGGGTTGTGGGCATGGGACAGGAAGACAGGGTGCTTGGGTATACTGGGCGAGGAGTGCCTGGTGCGCTTTGAAGTTCAGAAGGGATCAGACAGCCAGTCAATGCAACAGAGGGGGGCATTAGCAGAGGGGGTGGCGAAGAAGAAAAAACGTGTGTCTTGAGAAGCTTCCGGAATTTAAGGAGATCAGGCAGAAGCCAGAGAGGGGCAGGGAGGCCATTACAGATGGAGGCTCCTGCCAAGGAAAGAGATCTACCCAGCCCTCCAGATAAGTTGCGTATAGCGCTTTTTTACACATTTAATTATTGCAAATACTGAGCATTTCATTTTCCACTGCGTATCGGTTACGGAAAGCTTTCACAGGATTTATTCATAAAGAAGCTTCCTCTTTCCTCCACTAGATGGCGCTACAGTCTGCATCATTCCACTCTACAGCCCCACACCCACGTTGCCTTTCGAGTTGGCTGGCTTGGTAGGGGAGCGCATGGCCTTCCCAGGGACGTCATGAGGAGGGATGAGGCGCAAACTGCCCCGGGCCTCACCCTCAGGGGTGCCTCGCAGCTACAGTCGGATGCCAGAGTGCCAGCCTCGTTGCAGGTGTTTCCAGTCCACCAAAGGCCGTCGGGGCCCTACACTCGACTGTGTGTGCACTCAGTGAATGCATTACATACTAAACATCTACAATGCATGTGCCACAGTGCCACTGCTGAATTCCGATTCGGAATAGGACACAGAGACTGGGGCCAAGGCAGAGCTAGCTGCTGGTGGTGTGCTCGCTGCACTCACCGTCGTCACGGCACATGCCGTCATCGGGCTCTGGCAGCATCACGCGGATTTCAGGCCACAGAGCTGCCCTGCATGCCATTAGCATGTGCACCAGCCCAGCCGGTGTACTGCTCCCTGTCCACAGTCTGTCACAGAGCGTTATATTGCATTTCCCGAATCGGATCCTGACACATACAAGTTTACTGCAGTGCTGCATGATAACTGCCTAGTGCTGCTGCTTGAAAGGTGACAGCACCCCAGGGTAGGTACAGTACGTGGTCTAGGCGGCGTGAACAGTGTGGACCACGATCGTCGAGGAGAGAAGGAGTAAATTGTGTGTGTTATTTATTTTAATGATCTAATTAAACCTATACACTTTAATCAGCCTGTTACCTGTTACCATACTGACAGGAGTAATTTACTTGTATATCGGCGAGGTGTGAAAGAATGGCCCTGGAGTACAAAGCTGTTGGTGTGACGTGTGCAAGTGAACATGCACCCACCTGGCCACACATCCCTATTTATGGTTTTGAGGTGGGGGGGTCTACTTGTTTCATTCCAACATTCTCCATTAGTGTCTTTGCCACTTTGCTCACAACAAAGCCTTTTGCGAGCATTCTACGTTGTCATGTGATGCTCTGTGCACAATAAAACCCTATTAGACTCTCTAGGTCTCATATGTGTAATGCGTTGGACATTTAAAATCAAATATTTTAACATTTGAAAGCCACCTGCAAGAGTCGCCCAAGTTATTTTTGACAAAAATGATGGTAATACATGTTTGCACGGGTGAAAGGGAAATTGCCACAAGCCTTGCTTTAAAAATCATAACACGTTTATTAGCTCTGCAAAGAGTGTTCAGAGCTCATTGCTCACGTTTAATGCAGTTTACGCGTGACATTGTACAGAAATCCAGCGCAGGTTTTACCATTTCCAGCCTTATGACTGCCAAGGTTGTTCACCAAAAACGGACTACAGGTTCCAAAAAGCACCAGGAAGCATAAGAAGTTCAATGGGAAACAAAAGAGGCCCTGGAAATAATTATTATTTATTGTATTATAGTTCATTACAAACTTTAAAAAGGAAAAGAATTCATTAGTCCATATCACTCACAATTACTTTTGAACTTCAAAGACATTTTGAAAAAACAAACCAGACTTGATCTTTAACTTTGGGCACAGCCAATCATCTATGGCCAGTTTCGTTATTATTATTAACTTGCACAAGTCTCTTTTCGATCTCTTCCAGGAAGAATGTCAGTGCAAAGATCAACTTGTTATCAGTACCTTCATGCATAACTCTCCACCACTCTTCATCACTTAGGCAAGACCTTTCTGTCATTGGTTTCCCCAGATATGTTGTTCGTAAATCCTTTAATCTTTTGCAATGCAGAACGAGATGTTTCAGGGTCTCGCTTGATGTGTCACGGAAACGGCACCGATCGTCCAGATCCTCGTTTCTGTGCCACAAATTCAAGAACTCCTTTGTTTTGAACAAAATCAAGCGGAATTTCATGAAGATGCTCTTTTTTTTGCTACAAGAAAAAAGGTATAAATATTTAGGTAGATTACTCATTGTTCTTGCCTCAGGGGCAGCTTGCTTCATGCAACTATGAGTAGATATTACATCTATGGTTTCACACCAATCTTGCTCCCATAATTTGGTCTTTACTTGGTCTGGTTCTGAATCAAAGTTTCTTTGTCTAGACTTAGTTGTAACAAAAGCCTTTCGCAAGTTCTTTCCCATTGCTGAAGAATTGAATCCGGAATCTTTCTTTTTGGCGTAATCAAGATCTTAAATTGTGGTAGGTCATCTGCTCCTATAGATTTCCTATACAGCACCAGAGAATCCCACATCACCCTTGCATCACCCTTGCATTTATTGGTATTAATCCCAATTCATAACGTATGCAGGCGATTGGAGTACCTCTTGGGAGATGCAGGATTTTGTTCCAATAGGTGTTTGCACACCATGGCCACGTAGCATGCGGACAACCCAGCATTATTTCAGCTCCAAAAATCAATGATGGTATAACTTTCGTTTTGTAAAACTCTATCGCAGGTTTCATGGAAAATGTTCCATATTTTTTGTTTATTAGCGCTCCTTGAGCAGATAAAAGTTTACATTTCCTTTTGATTTTTTTAACCATTGGGTCATCGTTGATGTGTGAGCTGATTAGAACTCCTAAATATTGGCTTTGTTTAACACACTTGATCGATTCACCACCAATTGTCCAATTAAACTTCTTCTTCTTGTTGGACGTTGATCCTAATAGATTTTGAAGCACTAGGATCTCTGTTTTGGCAACATTTATGACCAATCTATTGGCGTCTAGATATGCTTTGAAAGCTGACAATTTGCGTTGTAAACCAATAGGGGTTTGATCTTGATGAACAATGTCATCTGCATATAGACCATAATTCAGCGGGTTTCCATTGATCTTTACAGGGAAAGCCCTTACTTCATCCATTGCTCTACCTACATCTGAGATGAAAAAGTTGAATAGGGTAGCTCCCAATGGGCAACCACGCTTCACTCCTCTTGTTGTTCTTATCGCTGCCGAGAGGGCACCGGTTTGATCGAGCCTGATTTTAATATCTGTCTCTGAATACAACGCTTGGATCACCTTCATTAGGTTCTTTGGGCATTTATTTCCATCCATTTTGGTTCAAAGTCGTTCTCGAGCAATACTGTCGAAGGCTTGAGCCAGATCGACAAAGGCTACATATGTTCTTGATCTTTTTTTAATTGCCTCCATTTTTTTAACAGATTGATCAGAAACAGATTCAAGGGGCAGCCAACTCCTTTCACAAACCCTGTTTGGCGAATATCAAAAGCTTCAGCTCCTTTGATCCATGTTGTTAGCTGGTGCAATATCTGGGTTGCAAAGATTTTTCCAACAACGTCCAATAAGGCTATAGGTCTGAAGTTCTTTGGCTCTGATCTTAGGCCTTTTCTGAATATTGGAACAATTATGGCGGTTTTCCAGGACCTTGGGACCGTCCCTTCTTTTATGATGTTTCTAAACAGGTTATAGCAGAAGTCTGCCCATTCTTCTGGGTTCTGTTTTAACATCACATTTGTCAGGCCGTCCGGGCCAGGGGCTCTTGAAGTGCTTATTCGTTTGATGTTGTCTATAATATCCCTTCGGGTAATTTCTAAGTCCCAGGAGCCAAGGGGCTCAGGGTCCTGATGACCAAATTGCCCCGGCTTCTTGAATAGCTCAGAGTAATGATCTGTCCATTGCCTCTCCATAACTTGTGAGACTTGAAGGGCTCCTTGCGGTGCCTCAGCATTATTAATGATGTTCTAGAAATTTCTCGTGTTCCTATCGGTCAAAGTCTTCATCATCTCCTCTGCATCTTTTTGAAGCATTAGATTTTTATGTGACCGTAACCACATTTTATATTCCGATTTTATTTTCCTGATTTCCGTCGGACGTTCACTTGGGTGATTAGCCAGGATCGCTCTTATCGCTCTTCTTTGCTCTCTTTTTCTTGAAACAATTTGTGGATCATAAACATGCTGGTGTCTAAAGCAGAACCTGCGCCTTCCAACTTGTTGTTCAACATAACGCTGTAAGAGAGACGGATATTCTATTGGGTCCATCTGGTCTGAGTTTTCCCTCTCCAGGAGTAGTTTAATTAGAGATAATATTTTCTCACCATCAATTCTGAGCCGGTTTCTCCCTGATGTTACACTTATCAGGACCTTCCAAGTCTCGTTCAGTTGAGAAGCCAAGCCATCTATCTTAATTATGACCAGATTGTAGTCGCTCAGAGGCGTCACTATAACCTTAAGCTTTGAGATCTTCTCGGCCATGAGATTGGAGGCGTAGAAATAGTCCAGTATTGATTTGCTCTGGCCTTTGGATTTGGGGGAATGTCACCTCGAACATTACCATTCATCAAGGTTAGATCTCTCGTGTTCATTTCTTCTGCCCATGCTGATTTAATTTGGTACAGGTCTTTGTTATGTTTTTTTTTCTCGGTCTAGTCATATCTACTTGCAAACATTCCATGTTAAGGTCCCCACACAATATAATGGCCGGTTCTTCTCCTGCTGTTTTGAGGTAGTCTATATTCTCACAGATCAATTCAAGGAATTCTTATTTGTCTGTGGCAGCATGTTGCCAATTGATGTTGAAGATGTGTAGCAAATTATTTTGACCTGTGCTTCCCGCTCCTATTTCAATGGTGGAGACTTGTAGATAAATCGAAGGGTTTGTTGTTTTCGTTATCTGGAGGTTTTTAATTGATGTCACCATTGTTATTAAACCTGCCATTTGTCTGCCCTTATCCTGTTTAATGGCAGGGTTCAGGGCGGTTTCAAAACCTGCGGCACTTGGTAATGTTTCTTGCAGGCGAGTGATATCCAGGTTAGTCAGGTCTACATCCGACCCTCCAAAAAGATGAGTAAACCCTCGCGTAGTGAGTCAGCTTTTGGGCATTAGCTCTCCGAGGATCTATTTAAACTTTTTGCCAGCCAACTCCATTTTCCCGAGTCCTTCCTCGTTCCTGAAGACTACTTCTTTATTGAGTCTTTTGTTGATCTCATGTTACCCTCACCCGTGATTTTGATCCGTTTCATTGGGCTTTCCAAGTCCTCGTGAGGGTGATACTTGTTATCGACTAGTTTGGTAGTATGTATAGCCCTTGCTAGACAGCTCTCACTTTTCTCACTCTTCTGTTGAAAATCACAATTTACCTCCTTATTGTTTATTGGGGCTCTCCTTTCTATGGAGTGATTTTTTTTGGTCATGATCTTTGGATGGATCATCCTCATTAAGGACTTCCTTTATGTCAAAACCCAGAGAGTTCAGATCCATGCTACAATTTAGAATCAGATCACGGATGATTCCTGAGTATATGTGTAGTATGATTCTGTCCGTAGACACCTCATCTAAGAATTCGACAGTTTTAATGTCCTCCGTTGCAACAGATCGTAGTTGAGGTATGTGTCTGAATAGCTGTAACACATTGTATCTGTTTAGGATTAGCGGGTCCCGGGACCGAAGAATTCTTTCTACCAAAAGGTGGTAGTTAGGAAATGTCTTGTCCTTTTTAGGCATGTTTTTACTTGCCACTTTTAATGAAGATCTTTTGTCCTTTCTCCAATCTGGTGGAATCATCCACTGAGTTTTGGCTTGCTTCTTGCTGGTTTCACTATTCAGCACTCCTTTTGAATAGTAGGTTTTTTGAAGATTGTCTTCCTTCATGCTCACTTTCTCTGATGTTTCTCTTCTTTGAGAGGGCATTTTGGCTGTTTTGTTGAACACGAGATCTCTACGTTCGACTAAAGTCAGGAATCGTTTAGCTCTACCCTCATCTTGAGTTTGCAGTGGTTTATCATGATTCTCATTAGTTGGAGAATTTATAATGACACATTTTCTTTTCTGGCGTGGTTCTGTTTTTTTACTAGGTTGTTTAATCTCTTCGATCTGAGCTTCAGTTTCAGATTCGAAAACATTGCCACTTCAAGCATCTTCTTCAGTTATCGACTCCACCATTTCATTGTCACTTTTCGACACATGAGTTGATAAGTTCACGAGAAGCTCCAAGATCTTGGCATCTTCTAATTCTTGTTTGTTTTGAGTCTTAGATTTTTCCCCCTGCACTGTATCGTTTTTACTCGCTGGTTTTTGAACCTGGCTCTGGGCATCAGTATTTGTCATGGCTGCAGCTTTCTGGGAATCAGTTTGTATAGTCACAATTTACACTTTGATATTGCACGAGCTTCTTGCTAAGGTGTTCTTACGATTACCTATGTTTTTGTTTTTTTTTCTTTTGTTTTGTTGTCTGGTTCCCAGGCTTTTTATTAGATTCTTCAAGTATGCCACTCTGTTTTGGTTTTTTTAAAAATTGCAAAGTTTGCACTGACTGGTTCCTGCCTCTTTTCTTTTAGGGTCTCCAAGTCAGCTGGTAGTGAAAGAAGTCCCTCTGCATTAGCAGAGGTTGAAGGAACTGGTTCCAGTTTAACCACGTTTTGCATAGTCAATTGATCCATAGAATCAATGTTACTCACAGGATCTTGATACTGAACAAGCAATGCGCTTTGCTTCAAGGCAAACTCATTTGCTGTCAGACCCCCAGCAGCGGATTTCTCTTGAGCTCTCGCTATTACTGGTTCATTTGGAGGTATTTTGTTGGTATTGCACTCGGTGTGATCGACTTTAGTTTCATCTAGCGGATCTTAATACCTAGTTGATCTCTATGGGCCTTTGCTCCAGCTACCTTATCTTGTCTGTCACCACTAGGTTGCTGTTTTTTTAGGATCAGCAAAGCTTCTCTAGCAACCTCGGCCAAGAGATGTTTGTCCTCAGAGTTATTTCTCAGTTGATCCCTCAGCAACATGGTTAACATCTCATTTTTTTCACATTGGTACTTTCTTGTTGCTCCATATTATGTAACGCCACTTCCATATTGATAATCCTAGAGTTTACAAGCGCTATCAGCCTGTTTTGGCCCTTACATGTTTCACTTTGTTGCTCATATAATTTTATGAACGGCGCCACAGTGATAGTTGGAGCCGAAATTATGTTTGGTCTTAGTTCATTGATGACTTGTTCCACCAGCTTAGAGCAAACTTCTCTATCTTTTGGAGGGGCTGCTATTTTGTAGCGATTTTCTGTACATCCTGGTCTTCTAGTTTTTGAGTAATCTCTTATAACGAAAGAGTCATGGGAAGATGTCTGGTCAGCTGTCACAGATGACTCACTGTCACTGGCTGTTCTGGTAGGTTTTATGATTTGAGGCTTAATCCCCTCCTGGTAAGAGTCAGACTCAGCCTCTTGGAGCCTTGCTTCCTGTCGGTTTCTTTTTTGGGAGCATGTAAGAGACAAATTAGGGCTGCAGTCCAATCTTCTTCTCTTCTGAGGATTGCATGGATGACTCAAGCTACTCCTTGCTCGTTGAGCAGGTTGAGAGGCGTGTTCCTGGATTTTTAGATTTTGGTTCCATATTAACTTAATATTTGGGTCTACCTTCAGCGATCTAGATTCTCTCGATTTTACCTTAAGTAATTGGTTTGCTTCCAAGGTCGCATTTATTTCAGACACATTTTTCAATAAAGAATCGGCGACAGCCAAGGAGTTTTGTCGTTCGAAGTCCTTCACAGTTTCCACACCTCCGACCTCCTGGCACATAGTTTGGGCATTACAAGACACAGGAATAATTTTCATAGTGGCCCCATAGTACACATTTTCATGCTCAGCAAGCCCAACCATTTTCCTAAGAGAACATTTGGAAATAAAATAAGTTACCACAAAAGAGGCAATCTCCAAAGTCCCCTATAGGGCCAGTCTACACCTCCTGGGAAATCCATTTGGAACTCACAAAGTGATAGTCATAAATGTGTCTCTAATCACAGACGATGAGTTTGTGGTCAGGCGGTCAGCCAGTGAATCAGGCTGCGTGGAGAAACTTTAGGACTTGACACCACGGACAGAACGGGTCACTACTCAGAACTAAAAGATGGGTTGTTCGGACAGCTAATAAATAAAATGCATCCACTCACCCTTGGCAAACATCAATTACTTAAATGTGATAATTTATGTGAGACAAAAAGAAAACCTGAAAAGAGCAGCATGTAAAGTGTCCCATGAGCGCTTGTGAGTGACTAGTTGTAAAGGTTACGAGCCTCCTAGAAAAATACTCTTGTTAGTTGGTCTATTAAGACAACACTATTGTATTAGAGTAAAGGGAGGAATGGCAAAAGAGGAGGGACACATCTGGAGGTGTTTGGTAGATTATGTGCCCAGCCATTGACTGCCCATGGCCATGCTAATCCCTATGGCCATTTGTGCACCTCCCAAAATGCCTCCTTGTGGGAACTCTGAGCTAGCTTTATGGAGCCTTACCATCAAACTATGCACCTGTGCCAGCCAGTGTTTTTTCAAAGCAGTCTTCTGAGAGTTCATGCTGTAATTGGAGTTGTAAATGTGCTACTCCTGTAATAAAAATGTCTTACCAGGCATGCCTTCAGCCACTTGATTTCCAAGCACTCTGTGAGCACTGTTAAAAACAAGAATTGGCAAAGCCAACAGGATTGACTTGTGCCCAAGTATTAAGCTTTTGCCAGGCACTGCTATTCGATGCTCAGGTATTCGCACCATTTTGCACCTGCTACTATCAATTGCCCGTTAATACCACTACGGCTGGGCCTGGCAAGTGCCTTTCCCATGTACACATAAATATGCTTGGACCAGAAGTGCACGTAGCACCGCAGCAAGAAACTGTTATAATTGCCTAATCGGAAATAAACATGTATCTTTTAATGTGTATGAATAACTAGGTGCAAAGAAACAATGATTACAAAAACAGTTACTTTATCCAGTTGAAACATTTTTATTTGCTTATAAAATACTCACATTGGGAATTGGACTTAGATTTTTACTCCCTGAAAAATCATTTTACTATCAACTTTAAAAAACAGTCGGTAAAATACTCCCACTTCAAAATGTTATTTGGAGCACTGGATCTACCCCACACTTTCTGCTTGGAATTGCGTCTGATCTGCATGGAATTCCAGCTAGATGAGCGAAGGTCTCTAAGCGAGAGGTATTTATGAAAAGAGTCGGATGGAGTGAGGTCCCTGACCCCAGAAAGCCTCGTGGATGATGCGGAGGGTGTTGAACTTGATCCCGAAGCCACTGGGTGAAAGTGTAGATATTTATGGGCTGGAGAGATGCAGTGCCTGGGCTTGAGGCCAAGAATAAGTCTTGCAGCCCTGTTCTGGATTAGTTGAAGGGGGCAAAGGTAGGGTAAAGGCAGATTGCAGAAGAGACTGTTGCAGGAGGCCATCTGGGAGAGGACAAGAGCTCTGGAGACATTGAATTTCTCTATGCCTGATGCTCCAATTTTCTGCTTAGATTATTGTTAGTTCATCACAAACTGGGCTGCTCGACATATGGATTGGATAAGCAGGAGTTTCAAGCAGCGCCTGGGATCCAGCAGTAACCGGTCACCAGGAGCTACCGCTACGGAATAAGCGGCTAGTCTACAGCGTTGCATTAGTTGGCCGGAGGAGCCAAAAGTAGCTCCTGGTAACTATTGGTTTTAAGCTCACCAGGTTTTTTTACTTTTGAATTTCATTTGAGTCACATACTTTAAATGATCAGACTGACATTTATTGTTCTAATATAAATCAATTATTTTCATGATAATAAATGCAAAAACCAACAAAAAATAGAAGCTTTAAGGACTATCTATTGACATTACTTCACAAACAGTAATTAATTAAAACCAAATTATTTAACAATTACATCTTGAGTCACATACTATTCATTTTTTTGTACAATGAAAAGAGTTTCAAACACTGTGTAAAGGCTTGAACCTGGCTTTGGTAAACATTGTAAAGAGAGCCACCATCTATGCCGACATAACCTTCACCCAGCGAAATGATCCAGCCCTGGCTGAAGCTTTTTTACAAGCAATTCCGAAAGAAGAAGACTTAGAGAAGCCGAGTCCCTTTTTCTTCTTAAAGCAAGGATGGCTTTTCAGAAGAGAAACCTCTACAGAAGGGTTAATAAAAACCCAACTGGTAATACCAAATAGTCACTGAAAGTTTGTACTGGAGATCACGCATTCCTATCTTAACGGAGGGCATTTAGGACAATCTAAAACCCAGGCACATATTAGTGGGAAGCTTTACTGGCCAGGTATCCATGCCGATATAAAAACTTTCATTCAGATGTGCAAAATATGCCAAAAGACCAGCACGCACATCCCAGAACCTGCCCCTCTGAATCCGTTGCTAATCACAGATGTCCCCTTTTCAAGAATTGGTATGGGCATAATCGGACCACTAGAGACATCTAGGTAATAAATATGTCCTTGTGATCATGGTTTATGCAACCTGATATCCCGAGGCATTTCCAATGCAAAATAATACCACACAGCAGATCCTTAAACATCTTGTACCATATTTTTCCTGGGTCGGTTTTCCCATGGAAATGCTAATAGACCACGGTTCTCTCCTTTTGACTTGCTATATGTAAGAGAGCCCAGAGATGACCTGGACATGCTCTGGTAAACCTGGGAAGAGCAAGAGGAGGCCCCTATTCCGATTTTGCAAACCGCCACCAGAATGCGAGAACTTATGAAATTGGTTTGAGATTTAGTTTGTACTCATATGGAAAAGGCCCAGAGCCAAAAAAAGGCCAATTATGACAAATAAATACAAATAAGTACATTTAAGAACATTTTCCATAGAACAGAAAGTACTGGTCTTCTTACCCACCTCAGAAAACAAACTTGTCTCCAAGTGGCACACAGCTTATGAGGTAGTAGAACGAACTGGACCCTGTGCTTATAAAGTAGCCCAACCAGACAGAAAATAGAAAATCCACTTATATCACCTAAATCTCTTGAAAGAGTGGAAGGAGAACCCATGAGCCACCCATGCTAAAGTATCAGCCTGTCTGGTTTCCAAAGCCATAGATAACTTTGACTTAATTCCTCCCAAGCTATCTATCCAACAACAAGAAGATTTAAAAGATGTAGTAGTCTGATTCCCATATGTGTTCTCAGACAAACCAGGAAGAGTAAAAGGTACATACCGTTATATTAGAACACCTAAAGGTAAAGTGGTTCATTTGAAATCGTACAGACTACCAGAAGCTTGTAAACAGATAGTGATCGAGGAATTCAACAAAATGTTGAAAGCCAATATGAGCCATCCCCAAGTCCATGGTCCTCTCCTATCGTGTTGGTCACTAAACCTGACCGTTCCTGGAGATTCTGCATAGACTTCCGTCAAGTTAATGCCATCTTGGACTTTGATGCTTATCCCATGCCACGCATCGATGACCTAATTGATAAACTCGGAGCAGCCACCTTTCTATCTACCCTAGATTTAACCAAAAGGTAGTGGCAAGTTCCCGTATATGAGCAGATAAAGAAAAGACCGCGTTCTCAACGTCTCTAGGACTGTTCCAATTTAAAGTCTTTCCTTTTGACCTACACAGTGCGCCAGCCACTTTCCAACACCCCATGGATCAAATCCTACAACCCTATTCTGATTTCTGTGGAGCTTATATTGACAATATTGTAATTTATAGTAAGACTTGGGAAGACCATCTCTTCCATCTTTATACCATCATGAAAGCCCTCAGAAACGCTGGCCTAACTGGTAATCCAGCTAAATGCAGATTGGCCCAATCAGCCGTAAAATATCTTGGCTTCTTTGTGGGAAATGGGACCGTACAGCCCCAACATGAAAAGGTGAACGCTATCTTGTATGCACCAACTCCCAAGACCAAAAGAGATCTTAGAGCCTTTATCAGGTTAATAGGTTATTACCGTAGGTTTATCCCCAACTTTTCGGACAAAACGGCCCGGCTGACAGATAAACTTAAGAATGCCGAACCACAGAAACTTTGGTGGAATGACAAGGATGAGATATGTTATAACACCCTGAAACAGACTCTATGCCAGAACCCAATCCTGAAGAGTTTGTTTTACAGACAGATACCTCCCTTACAGGGTTAGGAGCCATCCTGTCCCAGGTGTGCAATGGATTAGAACACCCCATACTATTCATCAGTACTGTGGCTACCATCTACCGGCCTCCTGGCCAAATCACCTCATTTCTCTCTGAGTGGGCAGACCTCTCCTACTCCCTCCTGGCCTCTACCACTCAACTCCTCCTCCTCGGTGACCTCAATATACATTTACACTCTCCTTGTTCACCCTCTGTACTCTTCCGTGACGTCTGTGACTCCCTCTCCCTGTCTATCCTCCCCTCTGGCCTGACTCACTCTGCAGGGCACACACTCAATGTCTTGATCTCCTCTGACCTCCCCTTCTCAATCCCTCTGACCACTCCTCTCTCCTGGAGTGATCACTCCCTCCTCTCCTCTCATCTCTCCCTCTCTTCCCCCCAAGCCAAGCCTACCCCAACACTGCCACCTACCTTCTCGGACATCCGGCCCATGAAGTGTGTGTCAGTTGTGGCTTTTGCCGCCACTTTCTCTCCCCCCTCCACCTTTGGCTGTCTCACATCCTGACACAGCCATGTCTCTGCTCTACTCTTCAATTCCTGATACTCTTGATGCTCTTGCCCCTGTCATGAGGATCCGTTTGAGGTCCAAAGACAAGTGCATTTCCTGGTATGACTCTGACCTAGCTACACTTAAACGTAAGTGTAAGGCGGCTGAGAGGAAATGGAGGACTTCCTGTTCATCCTCTGACAAACTGGCCTGTTGCCTGCTACAAAGGCAATACCGACTCTCTGTCCTCACCAAGAAGAGAGTCCACATTCAAGCTCGTGTCTCTGCGGCATCTAACAACTCGGCCGAACTCTTTAAAATCTGCAAGGAGCTGGCCAACCCTGCTGCAGCCTCTAACCCTCCTGTTGCCTCCCATGCTCTTTGCAATGCCCTTGCCTCTCACTTCATTTAAAAAACCCAGGACATCCTGTCCACCCTCTCCACCCCCACCCCTTCTCTCCCCTCTCCATCTGTGCTTGCTAACCCTCCTTTAGCCACCCCCCACCAACCTTCTCGTCCTTTCTTCTTTTCTCCCCTGACGAGGTCACTAGACAGGTCCGATCTATGAAAGCCTCATCAAAACAGGTTCATCTCTGTTCCTCAAAAACCATCAATGACCACATTGACACCCTAGCTCCAGCCCTTGCTGATTTTTGCAACCACTCCTTTGCCTCAGGATCCTTTCCCTCTCCTCTGAAGCACTCCCTTGTGCATCCTCTTCTCAAGAAACCCACAGCTGATCCTTCTTGTCCAGCTAACTATCGCCTAATTTCCATTACTCCCTTTCTGGGCAAACTCCTGGAAGAGTTGGCCATCTCTCAGCTTAACCTTCATTCCAATTTTGATGGCTGTCTCCATGACCACCAGTCTGGTTTCGGAGCTGCCAGAAGTTGGCCATCTCTCAGCTTAACCTTCATTCCAATTCTGATGGCTGTCTCCATGACCCCCAGTCTGGCTTCAGAGCTTCCAGAAGCACGGAAACTGCTCTCCTCAACATCCGTGAAGATCTGCTCTCCAACCTTGACTCTAACATTCCCTCTGTCCTCATCCTCCTCGATCTCTCTTCTGTCTTCGACACGGTCAACCATACCACCCTGCTCAACCGGCTCTGTGAAAACCTGGGTATCACTGATCAGGCTCTGGCCTGGCTGACCTCTTTCCTCTCAGATCACCCCTCCCAGGTCCAACTTGGGTCCTTCCTTTCATCTATCTTCCTCTCTACCTGTGGTGTTCCCCAGGGGTCTAACCTCTCGCCCTGGCTTTTCAACCAATACCTGGCAACTGTCGCCCACTGCATTGCCACTTTCTGCTCAAATTTCCAGTGCTACGCTGACAACACTCAACTCATTTTCAGGCTGCCCTCTGCCACCTCCTCTCCCTCTCTCATCTCTGATGGCCTAACTGCCATTCAAGATTGGTGTGCCGCCAATGATCTTTGTCTGAATGCCAGCAAGACGGAGATCCTCCTCATCGGCACACCTTCACCATCCTTTCCCCTCACTCTCTGGCCGGCCTCCCTCTGGAACAGCCTCCCTCCTCCTACCCCCACCTGCGAGGCTAAGAACCTCGGGTTCATCTTTGACTCCACCCTTTCCTTCTCCGCCCACATCTCTGAGGTGTCTAAAAAGTCAAATTTCCTACTGCACCTCCTCAGAGGTACTCTGCCTTTCCTCACCTTCCCGCACAAGCTCATGGTATCCCAAGCACTGGTTCTCTCTTTGTTGGACTATTGTAACAGCCTCTTTCTAAATCTACCTGCCTCTACTCTCCGCCCTCTGCAACTAATCCAGAACAGGACTGCGAGACTTGTTCTTGGCCTCAAGCCCTGGGATCGTATCTCTCCAGCTCTGAAATCTCTCCATTGGCTCCCAGTTGATGCAAGGATTAAATTCAAAACCCTCTGCATTGTCCACAAGGCTTTCTGGGGCCTGGGTCCAAAACACCTTCAGCTATCCCTTTGCAAATACCTCCCCTCTCGAACTCTTCGCTCCTCTACCTCTAACTCTCTCAGGGTCAGTCATTTTTCAAAGAAATGAGCTGAGGGTAGATCTCGGTCTTCGGCTGGGGCCTCCCTCTGGAACAGCCTCCCTGCCACCATAAAACTTGAGGAGAACCATCTCCGGTTCCGGAAGCACCTCAAGACCTTACTCTTTTCTTCTGCCTTCGCTCCCCCTCTCCCCTGCTGATCTGTTCTCTCTTGGCACCGTGCACCTGGCCACCCTCTGTCCTCCGGGCCCAGGCACCTGCTCCCCCCGCCACCCTCCTGCACTGCCTCCGGGCCACCCCTTGCACTGGGGTCTGTATCTGTACCCATACAGCCCCCCCTTTTTCTTCCTGCACTTATCAGACCTACGCTGTCTGCTGCCTTAAACCTAGCACTTGCAAATTGCTGGCTGCACGACCACTGTTTGTTGCCTTTATTATTTATTTATTGTTATTTATCTGTTTCTCCTCTGCTTCGCACTTTCCACTTCTCCCCCCTTCTATGCACTTTTCCCCTCCCCCTCTCCCATGCACTTGCGCATTCTCAATGTCACTGGGCCTAGTAAGATCGCTGTTTTGTTCTCCCCTGTTCCCCTCCCTTGCCTTGTCGCGCTCTGAAACACTTGTGTACGGGTGCGATAGATATAAAATATCAATATCAGTAACAAGCTGTTCCCATGTGAAAAAAACTACTCTGTGTTGGAACTAGAGGCCCTGGCCATCAAATGGCTCATTATCCATTTTAGATACTACCTATTGGGACGAAGATTCACGCTCGTTCCTGACCACTCATCTCTAGTTTGCATTAGCCCATTGTGATGCTGGAAATGCATCAGAGGGACAGGGCCTCTGAATCCTTGTCCTTTACTGCTTTTTATCGTGTGTTCTGTCATGTTTTCTGCCCAGGAGTCCATGTGGGACTCCTGGCAGTGCAGCTCTCTCTTTTGGTTTGGTGAACAGACCCATGGGATACCCTTATGGCTCCCATGGGTAGGGGTACAACCCTGTGCCCCTAGTGTATGTTTTTGGGCACCTGTGGGTGGCCCACAGAGCAGGGTATAGGCTGGTGGCAGCTCCATGCTGAATTTGACAGGTGCTCTGGGTGTCCTCCATTTTGGGATACCCAGGCCCTGCCATTGGGATCAGTTGATTCCTGATAGGAAACAAGATGGCCCCTGTGGCCTCTTGCTTTCTATTGCCTGTTACCTTGTTTCCCAAAGTCCTGGGAAGCCCTGACTCTGTCCCTTCCCCCTGACTGGCTGTTGGGTGGAAGTTCCATATATGGTGTTGTTGTGAAGGCCCAGCTAGACTGACTGGAGCCTTCCCAGTGACTGTATGTTGTGGGTACCTCCTGTGGGTGGGACCTGGGTGAATGGAGTGTGTGGCCAATATACACTCCTTGTTGTGGTTGTCTGGTTTCTGGCATGAGAGACAAAGACTGAGACAGCCCTGCCCGAAACTGGCCTGAATGCAGTGTGTAGTGTTGAATGGCTGGGTACTTGTCCCAATCCACATTCCTTGTTGTGAGTGTCTGAAAGGGAGGAGTATGGCCTGAATGCACTGTGTGCCTGATTGGCTGACTGACTGCATGAATGCCCTTCTGTATGATTGGCTGCTGAGTGTGTGCCAGCATTGTGGATGAGAGACAGAATAGTATATCTGGGGACCTCTCACCACTGGTGATTGTTCAGAAGCGTTCAGAAGCTGAGTCTCCACTCTAAGAGTAACTGGAACTGCTGATCCTCGACGTCCAGCTGGAAGAAGAAGACTTGCTGTTGCATTTGCTTCGACCAATCCGAAGGCTGCCGAAATCGTCGAAGACTGACCCGAGAGAGGACCTGGTAAGGCGCCCTCTTCCCGTGCTCCGAGGGACCATCGAGCACCGCTCCATCTTCGCCGAAGCGTCCTGGAAGTCAGACCCTCGAAAGGCTGCCGACCCGAGACGGGACCGCCGAGGAGATCGAAGTGAAGCACCCGGACATTGCCGCCGTCGAAGTCCATTGCCGTCGACCAGGGTTCGCAGGTCTGTGTAACCGCTGGAGGCCGTCGAAGTTGTGTTGCCCAGCCGTGGCAACCACTTGACGCCGTGCCGCCGACGACCGGAGCCGTCCACTCCTTGCCTAAGAACATTTGAATTGAAGGACTCCCTCGACCGCACCGTCGACCGCTTTATCCGGCCGGAGAAAGTCGAGGACGACCAACGCGCCAAGGAGAAACCTACCGGTGGGTTTCCCGCCACCCGAAGACCACAAAGACTCAAACGACTTGACGCCCTTGCTGGGCCCCCGTCTCCACAATCTTTGCGGTCCAGAACAATTGTCATCGAGGTCCCCGCATGCCTCTGCCTTGCAGGACGCCGACGCTCCGTCGTCGACGAGCACCGCTTGGATCGAAGCTGCCGCCTCATCGACGCCGTTCTACCCTGTTTGTTGTCGGACGTTCGACGCCACCGTGTCTCCCGCTTGAAAGGGAAGGCATTCAAGAAGGGCCGTCGATTCCCCGACGCCGAACGCCGAGTTCCTCGATGCTCCTCGACGCCTCTCGACGATCCGTGACTCCCGCTTGAAAGGGGGTCGCTCAAGTAGGATCTGTCGACGCCTCTTCGAAGAACTCGACTCCACCAGGTACATTGGGGGGGTAAAAACATTATAGGAGGGAATAAGACTTGCAGAACAATATATGGACTGGGCTTGTGCTATATCTTTATTTTACAGGTTGCCCAGGTGGGGGGATCTCCACACAGAACTGTGTCTAGTGGTAGGAGCCAGTATTCTGCCTATTGCTCAACCATCTTATTTTCTTTCCTCTCTCTATTGCTGGTTTCACTCTATTGATCTGTGTGACATTGTTACAGTATTGTTGATGCACTTTAATGAGATCTAATACAAAGGGTGGTACCACTTTAGAATTGTATACATTTGCCATTGTTGATTTTCCTAAGTACAAAGTGAGTTATTATGATAAGTGTACATAACCTTCAATATTGATTATATAAAGAGTGTGTTCTAACTAATACAGTGTGTGGACATTCCTTTGTGGGGGCTTGGGGACTACACTGTACTTAAGAACCAGCCTGCATCACCTCCTGAGAAGCTAGGCCTTGATTGCTCGACCATAGCTACCGAATAGAGAATCTAGGCTGGGGTCCTCTGTGCCTCCCCTCTACCATATAGAGAGCAGAAGTACAGACCACCCCCTACCAGTCCCCTTTACACTGGTGGCAGCGGTGGGATGCTTATGGTTTTAAGAATCAGTGTATAACCGTGCCACTTACAAAAGATATCTGCACTTTATTAAATTAAGGTTTAGTTGTGTACAAGATAACTGCATTACAAACAATGGAGTCTATTGCAAATGGCAAATTGACTCGGATGAGCTTGGAGGCTCTCCAGAGTGCTTGTGAAGCCAGGGAGTTAGACTTTGTGGATAAGTCTAGGGCTGAGCTGATAGCTGCCCTGGTGGACTACAAGACTGATGGTGAAACTCTTGATGAGGGGGGGAATGCAACCAATGAGGACTCTGCCCCTGGGGTTTCTGCTGAATCTGTTTCTGGGAATGCCGCCATTCCTGCTGCCTCTGTTCCAAACCCCAGCAATTCCTTGGAGCTTGAGTTATTAAGGATGAAATTGGCCTTTGAATACCGCAAGTTGGAAATAGATGCTGAACTTAAGAAAGAGGAGTTGGCTCAACAAGTGGAACTCAAGAATAGGGATCTTGAACTCAGAAATAAGGACCTTGAACTCAAGAGCCAGGACACTGAATGTCAGAGAATCCAGCTAGAGAAAGCTAGAGTGGAGACTTCAGCTAAAACCAGTGAGAGTGTCAGGTCCCCAGCCACCAAGTTTATGAAAGATTTGGTTGGTGTATTTGTGGAGGGTTCAGATATCCTCCAATGGATTGAAGCGTTTGAAATGGCTTGTGCGATTCATGATGTTGATAAAAGAGATTGGGCTAAGTGTTTGTTAAGCAGAGTGCCTCAAACTGGATATGACTGTATTCTGAAGCTGAGTGTGGAAGAAAGGGGTCAGTACGAGTGTATGAAATCTGCTTTGATTGCCAAGTTTGGCAAGACACCTACCCAATACCTTAGAAGGTTCAGGGATTTTAAGAAAAGAGAGAATGTGTCTTGGGTTGACTGGGTGAGTGCTGCGCACATGAACATGATGGGGTGGATCGATGGATACAAGGTTAAGACTTTTGTTGAATTGTCCCACCTCTTGTTTTTTGAGCATTTTTCTGAAGCCTGTTCACCAGAGCTGCGTCAGTATGTGGCTGACCAGAACATTTTGGACCCCTTTAAGCTGGCTAGGTTGGCTGACAAGTGGGTCTCCCACCGGGTGTCCCCTAAGGACTCCAGTGGGAAGGACAAGGACAAAGAAAAGGGGGCCTCTCAGAAAGCTTAGGAGTCCCACAAGCAGTCACCGTCGGGTAAACCTAAACCTTCCTCTCACAAGACCCAAAAATCTAGTGGGGATAAGTCATCTGTGGGTGGGAATAAGAGTAGTGGTCCACCTGCTGCAAAGCAGGCTCCCAGTGGTTCCAGTACCGTACCCCGCACTCCTGGCGCTTGTTGGGACTGTGGGGCTCTGGATCACACAAGGGGTGACTCCAAGTGTAAAGGTAAGGCACTTGGAGTACAGGCTGTCAGCCTGACCTACCCTTACCCCGTGTCTGAGGTGGAGGCCACTGTCCTCCCCTCCTATACCGGGATCACATTTGGTGCTCCGGTAGAGATTTCCTTATTGTCCCTTGGGGCCTGGGACCAGTATGCAGAAGTACTAGCGACTATCCCACAGAACACCCATAGGTTTTTGAGAAGTGTCCTCTTGAATGGCCAGCCTTCTACTGGTTTGAGAGACACTGGGGCAAGCATGACAGTGGTGGACAGGACCCTGTTCAAGCCAGAGGACTATGTAGGTGCTCCTCTGAGAACCACCAGGTTAGCTGGTGGGCCTCCCAAAGTATCGCGTGTAGCCTTAGTCACACTCATGATTGGAGACAAGACAGCAAAGCTTCCTGTCCTGGTTCAGGACAATGTCCCTGCCAACATTCTGTTAGGAAATGATCTAGTAGAGTTGGGGTTGATCTCGGATGGTGTTCCCATGACTGCTGCTGCAGTCACTAGGTCACAGGTGACACCGGGTCTGGCTGTGAGTCAGGTACCCGAGCCAAAGGCGAGGCCTAAGGCAAGAAGAAGGAAGACCAAGAAGGCCACCTCTGTGGAGGGAACACCTTCTCTTCCTGCTGTTCCGACAGCACCCATTGGGATCCATGCTCCGGACGGGCTGGGTCCAGTGGAAAACCCAAACTCAACTCCTGTGGGAGATGAGACAGAAGACTCTCCTGTGGGAGAGGTTCTCAACCCGGAGGATCATCCCGACCTTCAATGCTTGTTAGCTGAAGGGGGACCCTCCCGGGCAGACTTCTGTAAGGGACAGAGAGAGTGCCACTCTCTCGAGGGACTGAGGAAACAGGCCCTGTCCCAGGCACAAGGAGAAAGAAGTGCCTAGGACATTCCGGATTTATTGGGTGGGTGAGCTCCTTGTTAGTGAGCCCACTAAGCCTGAACCTGGTGCCCTCAAGAGGTTGGTGGTACCCCAGGTTTACAGGCCCTTCCTACTGCAGTTGGCGCATGAGGTGCCCTTGGCTGGTCATCTTGGGACCAAGAAGACTAAGAAGAGGCTCTCTGCCCATTTCTACTGGCCACGGATGGGAGTAGAGGTGGAGTCCCACTGCAGGACCTGCCCAACTTGTCAGTTGTCTGGCAAGACTGGAAGCAGTGTCATTGCCCCACTGCAGCCATTGCTAGTGGTTGGCACACCATTTGAGAGGGTGGGCATCAACATCGTCGGTCCCCTTGACCCTCCCACTTCATGTGGACATCGGTTCATCCTGGTCTTGGTAGATCATGCCACCAGGTACCCTGAGGCAATACCGCTTCGGACTGTTACTGCCAAGGTGGTTGCCAGGGCTCTCCTGGGCATTTTCACCCGTGTTGGATTCCCCAAGGAGGTTGTCTCTGACAGAGGATCCAACTTCATGTCTAGTTACATGAAAACCATGTGGAAAGAGTGCGGGGTAACCTACAAGTTCTCCACCTCTTACCACCCCCAGACCAATGGTCTGGCTGAGAGATTTAATACAACTCTCAAGGGCATGCTAGGGGCTTTGGAAGAACCCCTAAGGAGGAAATGGGATCTCCTCCTGCCATGCCTGCTGTTTGCTTACAGAGAGGTACCTCAAGAGGGTGTTGGTTTCAGCCCCTTTGAGTTACTCTTTGGACATCCCGTGAGGGGGCCCCTCGCCTTGATCAGAGAAGGCTTGGATGCCACCCCTCCAGGTCCCGCCAAGCAAGTGGGGGACTATGTGTTAGGCCTCAGAGGGAGGATGACACAGATCATGGGTCAGGCAACAGCAAATCTCAAGGCCAGCCAGGAATTGAATAAGTACTGGCATGACCTTAAAGCCTCGCAAGTGGATTGGATTCCGGGACAGGAAATCCTTGTGATGGAGCCTACCAAGGCTAGAGCTTTGGCAGACAAGTGGACTGGACCCTTCAGGATCATCTCCAAGATGGGCGAAGTCAATTATCTGGCTGACCTGGGAGCCTCTGGGGTAGCCCCTCAGATATTCCATGTCAACAGGCTCAAGCCTTTCCGCCGGCGAGCAGAAGTCTCATGTCTCTTGCTAGCTTCAGGGCAAGAAGAGGATGAGAGTGAGCCCCTTCCTGATTTGCTGCATAGCAACCCTCAGGATGGCTCAGTAGAGGGAGTACATCTCTCTCCGGATTTGACAACAGAGCAACAGAGGGCCTGCAGGGCTTTACTCCAACAGTATGCCTCTCTGTTTTCACTGACGCCAGGCCTTACACCGTGGTGTAGGCATGAAATTGACACTGGTGACAGTGTGCCTGTCAAAAGCAGGTGCTACCGTATGTCAGATACCGTCAAGAACCACATCCAGGCTGAGGTCGCCAAGATGTTGGATCTGGATGTTATTGAACCCTCAACCAGTCCCTGGTCCAGTCCAGTGTCCTTGTCCCCAAGGCAAGTTCCCAGGCGGGTACCAAGGATTGGAGGTTCTGTGTGGACTACCGAGGAGTCAATGCAGTCACCAAAACTGACGCGCACCCATTGCCCAGGGCTGATGAGCTCGTGGACACCATAGGTGCTGCCAAATTTCTGAGCACCTTTGACCTTACCTCAGGCTATTGGCAAATAGCTCTGACGGACCATGCCAAGGAAAAGACGGCCTTCTCAACACCTGAGGGACTCTACCAGTTTAGGGTCATGCCTTTTGGGTTGAAGAATGCCCCTGCCACCTTCCAGAGATTGGTCAACCATGCACTCTGTGGGCTGGAAGCCTTTTGCGTGGCTTACTTAGACGACATTGCCGTCTACAGTTCCAACTGGGAAGAGCATTTGACACATCTTGATAAGGTGTTGCAGGCCTTGAAAAGGGCTAACCTCACTATCAAGGCCACCAAGTGCCAGATAGCTCAGGGGAAAGTTACCTATCTTGGTCATGAGGTAGGAGGGGGTCAAATCCAACCTCTCTCCAGTAAAGTACAGGATGTACAGAACTTGGAGAGTCCCACTACTCAAACCCAGGTGAGAGCCTTTTTGGGCCTCACTGGGTACTATCGCAATTTCATGGCAGACTATGGAACCATAGCTGCACCCCTGACAGCTCTAACCTCACCCAAACAGCCTAGGAAGGTTAATTGGACCGAAGACTGTCAGAGGGCCTTTGATGGCTTGAAATAAAGTCTGTGTAGGGGAACCTGTGTTGTGTGCGCCTGACTACAACCGACCCTTTATCGTCCAGACGGATGCCTGCGACACCGGAATTGGAGCTGTCTTGTCCCAGTTAGATGACAAAGGGAGAGAACATACTATCATATTCATCAGTAGACAACTCAAGGGTAGAGAACTTAGGTGGGCTACTGTTGAAAAGGAGTGTTTTAGCATAGTTTGGAGCCTTAGGCGTTTTAGGCCCTACCTTACGGGGTCTACCTTCAAGGTCCAAACAGATCATAAGCCCCTGAAGTGGCTTATGCAGATGAAGGGTGAGAATCCGAAATTGCTCAGGTGGTCCATTAGCCTGCAAGGGCTAGACTTCACCATAGAGCACAGACCAGGGAAGAGTCACGATAATGCAGATGGCCTTTCCAGAAGGTATGTTGACCGTCTGGATGAGGGTGTCTATCCCGTGGGAGATTAGACACCCTCCACCTCAGTCTGGGGGGGGCGACTGTGATGCTGGAAATGCATCAGAGGGACAGGGCCTCTGAATCCTTGTCCTTTACTGCTTTTCATCGTGTGTTCTGTCATGTTTTCTGCCCAGGAGTCCATGTGGGACTCCTGGCAGTGCAGCTCTCTCTTTTGGTTTGGTGAACAGACCCATGGGATACCCTTATGGCACCCATGGGTAGGGGTACAACCCTGTGCCCCTAGTGTATGTTTTTGGGCACCTGTGGGTGGCCCACAGAGCAGGGTATGGGCTGGTGGCAGCTCCATGCTGAATTTGACAGGTGCTCTGGGTGTCCTCCATTTTGGGATACCCAGGCCCTGCCATTGGGATCAGTTGATTCCTGATAGGAAACAAGATGGCCCCTGTGGCCTCTTGCTTTCTATTGCCTGTTACCTTGTTTCCCAAAGTCCTGGGAAGCCCTGACTCTGTCCCTTCCCCCTGACTGGCTGTTGGGTGGAAGTTCCATATATGGTGTTGTTGTGAAGGCCCAGCTAGACTGACTGGAGCCTTCCCAGTGACTGTATGTTGTGGGTACCTCCTGTGGGTGGGACCTGGGTGAATGGAGTGTGTGGCCAATATACACTCCTTGTTGTGGTTGTCTGGTTTCTGGCATGAGAGACAAAGACTGAGACAGCCCTGCCCGAAACTGGCCTGAATGCAGTGTGTAGTGTTGAATGGCTGGGTACTTGTCCCAATCCACATTCCTTGTTGTGAGTGTCTGAAAGGGAGGAGTGTGGCCTTAATGCACTGTGTGCCTGATTGGCTGACTGACTGCATGAATGCCCTTCTGTATGATTGGCTGCTGAGTGTGTGCCAGCAGTGTGGATGAGAGACAGAATAGTATATCTGGGGACCTCTCACCACTGGTGATTGTTCAGACGCGTTCAGAAGCTGAGTCTCCACTCTCAGAGTAACTGGAACTGCTGATCCTCGACGTCCAGCTGGAAGAAGAAGACTTGCTGTTGCATTTGCTTCGACCAATCCGAAGGCTGCCGAAATCGTCGAAGACTGACCCGAGAGAGGACCTGGTAAGGCGCCCTCTTCCCGTGCTCCGAGGGACCATCGAGCACCGCTCCATCTTTGCCGAAGCGTCCTGGAAGTCAGACCCTCGAAAGGCTACCGACCCGAGACGGGACCGCCGAGGAGATCGAAGTGAAGCACCCGGACATCGCCGCCGTCGAAGTCCATTGCTGTCGACCAGGGTTCGCAGATCTGTGTAACCGCTGGAGGCCGTCGAAGTTGTGTTGCCCAGCCCTGGGAACCACTTGACGCCGTGCCGTCGACGACCGGAGCCGTCCGCTCCTTGTCTAAGAACATTTGAATCGAAGGACTCCCTCGTCCGCACCGTCGACCGCTTTATCCGGCCGGAGAAAGTCGAGGACGACCAACGCGCCGAGGAGAAACCTACCGGTGGGTTTCCCGCCACCCGAAGACCACAAAGACTCGAACGACTCGACGCCCTTGCTGGGCCCCGTCTCCACAATCTTTGCGGTCCAGAACAATTGTCATCGAGGTGCCTTGCAGGACGCCGACGCTCCGTCGTCGACGAGCACCGCTTGGATCGAAGCTGCCGCCTCATCGACGCCGTTCTACTCTGTTTGTTGTCGGACGTTCGACGCCCCGTGTCTCCCGCTTGAAAGGGAAGGCATTCAAGAAGGGCCGTCGATTCCCCGACGCCGAACGCCGAGTTCCTCGACGCTCCTCGATGCCTCTCGACGATCCGTGACTCCCGCTTGAAAGGGGGTCGCTCAAGAAGGATCTGTCGACGCCTCTTCGAATAACTCGACTCCACCAGGTACATTGGGGGGGTAAAAACATTATAGGAGGGAATAAGACTTGCAGAACAATATATGGACTGGGCTAGTGCTATATCTTTATTTTACAGGTTGCCCAGGTGGGGGGATCTCCACACAGAACTGTGTCTAGTGGTAGGGGCCAGTATTCTGCCTATTGCTCAACCATCTTATTTTCTCTCCTCTCTCTATTGCTGGTTTCACTCTATTGATCTGTGTGACATTGTTGCAGTATTGTTGATGCACTTTAATGAGATCTAATACAAAGGGTGGTACCACTTTAGAATTGTATATATTTGCCATTGTTGATTTTCCTAAGTACAAAGTGAGTTATTATGATAAGTGTACATAACCTTGAATATTGATTATATAAAGACTGTGTTCTAACCAATACAGTGTGTGGACATTCCTTTGTGGGGGCTTGGGGACTACACTGTACTTAGGAACCAGCCTGCATCACATCCTGAGAAGCTAGGCCTTGATTGCTCAACCATAGCTACCGAATAGAGAATCTAGGCTGGGGTCCTCTGTGCCTCCCCTCTACCATATAGAGAGCAGAAGTACAGACCACCCCCTACCAGTCCCCTTTACACCCATGCAAAGACTCCAACCCTCGGGTCATGCAATGGTTTCTAGACCTACACCGTATTGTTTCAATGTGGAACACAGAAAAGGAAAGGACCAGGGAAATGTAGATTTTCTTTCCAGGTTCTCCTGTGAAACAGATGCGGCTACATCGCATGTAGGAAGGGTATGTGAGAAACCTGAAGGTGTCTCACCCGCTAGTCCCCGGGGATCTGTCATCCAGGTGGCCAGGACACGGCCATCACTATTGGATGCAGTTCCTGGGGGTGGACTGGTGAGGGAGGATCACCTGGATGGGGGTCTTCAGGGAGTGGAAGTGGGACACCGAAGGTTGAGATGCGGTACCCGCTTCTTCCATCACCTTTTCCGCATCCTACCACATAATACATTCAAAACAACCCCCCCCTTTTTCCATTTTTCCACACAAACACTTTAACACTTTCACACACCACGAAAGACAACAGACTAACTATAGAGCTGTTTACCTGACATGTCCATACACAAGGGTCAAGCAGAGTCAGGCAATTGATCTCTCTCCCACAGGGATAAAAGGTGGTGCACAAGAGCACAGTACAAGCAAGGCAGACCGCTGGACAAGAGAGCTATCCAAGCATGGCAGTTCAAGAGGAGGAGAAATGCAGCGAGAACCGAAGGGGTGACAAGGAGAGAAGCGACCTTACCCTTTCCGGACCATACCCGCAAAGCCTCAGCAGAAGGAAGCATAAGACTGCAGACAATAGCCCGAATATGTTGTTGCAGATGTCAATAGCACACAGAGAGTGCCTATGCTGATAAGCAGGACAGAGGGAGATGCCTGCTACGGTAGTACGGGCCTTGACTCCAGATAGAGTGAACATCCAAGCGGTTCATCACAGCCGGTGAGTCGAAGGGGAACCGATAAAGAAACCAAACTATGTTGAATGAAAGTCACAAAGTGGCACATTGAGGAACGTTCAAAGGACTGTACATTGTTTAGGGAAGACCAGCTGTAGAGGTGTCGGCACCATGTGGGTGCTCACTCGAGAGACACTGGTTGATCCCACGTTGAATGAAACTACTGATACCAGAAGGCCCGAGGGGAGCTGCTAAGGTCAAAGTGGTCATACAGGGGTCTATCAAAATCCCTGTACAGTCCAACGTCTTTGACCAACAAACCATTGACAACACAAAGGAAGTAAATCCTGCATTGGAAGAAAGTAAAAGGAATTGTGAGATGGCAAGAATGAACCCGGCAGAGGGATGCCAATAAAAAGGGGTGAAGTCTAAAGTCCCAAGAAACAGTGCGTTGACAAAAGGGAACCCAGTAGAGGGATGTCCAGGGTGAACTGTTTGATTTGTGAAAAGCCATAGTTGAACCCGACGGGAGGGGGGCTGATATTTGAGAGGGGTCTATGCCCGGAAGAGGGGTCGCAGGGGTGAAGAATGATCACCTCAAGTGCAAGCCGAAATAACTTTTTGTTTGCTATTTGAGCCTATCAGATCCTCGGAAGCAGGAGAGACAACCTCTGTAAATCCTGATGTTGATAAGAACTGTTTGAGGGGTCTGCACCCCGGGAAGAGGGGGACCCAATGTTGAAACCATCACCCAACATACATTTGGAACAGGACTTCTTTTGTTTGTTATTTTTTAAACCCATCAGGTCCTTGGGGCACAACAGACTTTTGTAGAAAAGAGACTTAACCACTGAAGGTCCTGATACGTGAACCGGAACTGTTGTCTCATGCTGGGAAAGCTCGAGCGTGTGCTGTGCTCGGGACTCCCGCCTTGTCCCGTGCTCAAAACGTGGGGAAGGGAGACCCCCGCTAACACATCCTGACTATCCTGGCTTATCATTTGTGAGCACTTCTTTCTTTCTTGTGAACCCTATCCCGCACTCTTTTTATATTAAGCATAAGGATTGGCAATAGGCTTTTCTTAGTACAGGCTCTTTTATTTGACACAACGCCACTAGGACTGCCCTATTATTATTTGATGGACGTAGCTTGCTCCCATCAACAACCTTGAACTGTGATCACTTGCGTCTATTCTTGATACCATGCTTTCCATACAGTGGCAAGAAACCTCGCCCTGTGGTGAGGCACACCTAATGCCCTGCCTCCATGGCAGCTGGGAGCCTGTGTGCAGAGATGCTCCCCTCTCTCCTGCACCTTGTTGATTCAGAGGGTCCTGTGATGTATCAATTGCTCATCTTCATTACTCCTAGTGCCACTCTTCATCGCCACAGTACTTACTTATAACGTGCCCACTTCCATTACAGGAATCGCTTGCCGCTCTTTTTCTGCACACCCCGTTTACTGCCGGTGGTAAATAAACCTCCAGTATCCTCAGTCCACTAGTTGGGCGTGGGCCTCTCCATCTACAAAAAGGTGGGAGGTGTAGTAGTAAGGAAGATTACTCTTAAATAATCGACACATTACCTTCAAACCAAATCCTGTGATCAATAATCCACAAAGAGCACATTGTATCATGCTGCACACCCCATAACCCTCTGTTCAGTACCCCGACTGAGACCTCTACTTCATTCCAGAGGTGCTAGCAATCAAATCATACATGCCACGTGCACATTCATTGTATTAAGCACCAACAAAGAAAATGTGTCCTATCTATGTGACCCTCTTCAATCTGGGTTCAAAAAGGGAGTAGGAAGGAGTATCAACATCTTTATTCTCAGTCTACTAAAGGCAAAAGCCTGTGAAACCAATCAGAACTTATACCTGGCATTCATAGACCTCACCCAGGCCTTTGAACTAGTCAATCGCAGGAAACTCTGGGAAAAGCTCATCAATTGGGATTCTCCTCAGGAGATCTTGAACCCTATTAAAGCACTTCATGCTTCCACATCAGTGCAGGTGCGATTGAACACCAGTGGTCTGCTCTCATCATCTATAATAACCGATAGAGGGGTCAAACAAGGCTGTCCCGTAGCTCCAGCCCTTTTTCTTTCTTACTTCGGGGACTATAAAGAAATCTCAACCACAACACGAGCATTTCCCCCAGGAATTGGGCAAGGAGAAGATTCCAAGACTCTCATACGCGGACGACCTTATCCAACTCGGCCAGACCCCAATCGGTTTACAACGCCAGTTGTCTGCATTGACCACATACACAGCTGCTAATGATTTAGAAGTAAATAAACAAAAAACAAAGATCATGGTGTTTGAAAAAAATCACAAAAAGAAGATCAACTCATGGTTCTTATCTGGAAATAAAATCGAACAAGTGGCGGAATTTAAATATCTTGGAGTTCTCATTGACTCAACACCGAAAGATTCAGCGATGCAATGCCATCTTTTTGAAAAAATGAAATCTTTTGTCTCACAAGCAAAAATACTGGACAAAAAATATGGGCGCTTTTCATTGATGCCCCTACTCAAATTCTATCGAGGCAAAGTTATCCCAGCTATTACATATGTAGCCGACGCTATGCTATCTCTCCACAACTCTCTGTGGGTCAGACTTGAGAGTCTCTTCTAGCATTCCGTTCTGAATTTACCATCTTCTACTCCGATAGCCTTGATAAGACGCAAACTCTCTCTTTCATCTTTAGAGTCAACAGTTAAAAGGGCGTCCGTCATGCTATACCGGAAGATCAAAGATCCTTTTTCTCCATCAATTTTCGTGATGGTACAGGTGGAAATGAACAAAAGTAAAAGCACATTTCTATCCAAATGGGAATCAATCTGTTTACAGCAACTTGAAATTTGCGGCAGCTCCATGGAAGAACTTTTGTTTAATCCAACAAAAACCAAAACCCGGAGGCCACCAGGGGGCGCAGGCAACATGGCCGCCTGAGCTGAGAGCTCCGTACCCAGCCCCGGGTAATTGTTGGCAGCAAAGAAGTGTGGGGGCCCCATCCTTCTCGAGACCCCCCCACGAGATTGTGGGAACCCTCGGCCCCCAGCTGGGTCCAACTCTGACCCTCGTCCGTTAAGGCTTCGCCGAGTTCCGCCGCCCGAGGGATCCGCCGGCCCCTCCCCCCACACCCTGGAGTGGAGCTCGGCCGTAGGCCACGCCGGCCACGCCAAACCTGGAGAAGGAGGGACCAGACGCGGAGAGTGCGGAGGCCAAGGCGGAGACTGGACGCGGGACCTGCGGGCGAGCGAGGACACAACCTGAAGCCCGGACCCGCAGTGCAGCGCGTCGGCCCGGCGCGAGAGGTGAGATCGCCCCCGGCGCACCCACGGATCCAGAGGGGCGACACGGGAGCGCGCCCCCCTCCCCGGCTTCAACCCCCTTACCTGAGGACGCACAGGGCTCGACGTGGGACAGCGACCCCAGACACCCCCACGAACACGGGAGGCCGACGCGGGTGCGCGCCCCCCCCCTCTTTTTCTAGCCTTGTCCCCCCCTCTTGGGGGACGAACGGGGCCCGAAGCGGGTCCGTGATGGCCCTAGCCCCTACTGCACCAGTGAATCCCGGGGGGCCGACGCGGGAGCGCGCCCCCCCACCCCCCAATCTTGACTCTCCCCATCTGGGACAAGCGGGGCTTGAGGTGGGACTGCAGCGGCCCCAGCCCCCAATACACCAACGGATCCCGATGACAAAGAGAGCGCAGAAAAGGGAAGTGAACCCAGAGTGACTGTCAAGGTGGGACCCCGAGAGGTGAGACCTACGACAAAGAGAGGCCGATACACGGAGGAATACAAGGGACCACGGACTATTGGCGAGAGGTCAATCAGACCATTCCCCTCACGTCCACCCCACCAGAACACGACGCCATGAGCACACTGTGGGAAGAGAGGGCACCGGAGGCACACCAGAGGACCCCATCGACACCGGACCCCCACTTTCTCGACTGGGCCACGTTCCACACACGAAAGCTTCGGCTTGGCTGCCCCCACCGCTCAGGATCGTCATCGGGGGGGCATTCGTCCACCAGGTGCCTGCCCGTCCCGCCTCCGGGGTTGTCAACTACACACTGCATCGCCCCACGATCAAAATTGTGGGTTGGATAGGTCACACCAACCACAGCCCACCGGAGTGCTCTTCCCATGAGCTGGAGGGAGAACCTCGCCAAATACCAATTTGTGGCTTCTGAGGGCGAAATGGCGCCAGGGGGCACCTCTACCCCTCCCCCCGACCTGGGGGCTATACAAAACAATATCCAGATAATCCTAGAGGAGATACGCGGGATGAGAACAGACATGGGGGCCAAATTGGCGGACCTTACCACCAAAGTCACCACCCTCGAGGACCGGATGGAGGGGGTCGAAAATGACCAGCTCTCCACGGCACTTCTCGTGACCCAAATGGAGGTCAGATTCCAGGAAATGCAACGGCGGGAGGAGGAACTTCGGTTTAAAGTGGACGACATGGAAAATAGAGAAAGGAGGAACAACCTATGCATTTTTGGGCTGGTGGAATCCGAGGGCGAGACCACACAAGGTCTGGAGGGCAAAGTACTGGACATCATAAGGATTGCCCTGGGTGAGAGTGCTGGAGGCGAGATCAAATTTGATAGGGTCCACCGGGCGGGCGGAGGGGGCTGGGGCCCGCGCTCGGTGCTGGCTCGATTGCATCACTACAAAGACAAAGCCAAGATCCTAGAGAAGGCGAAGAACCTAGGCAACATCCAATACGGGGACTCTAGGGTGTCCATATTTCAGGACCTCTCAGCCCTCACCCTACTAATGAGGAAGAAATGTGGCACCCTCACAAGATGGCTACAGGGGAAGGGGGTCAGATACCGCTGGGGCCACCCCTTTTATCTATCGTTTGAATGGCAAGGAGAGAAGTACCATCTGATCTCGGAGGAGGACATCCAGAGGGCCACAGACGACCCACTTGGCGACATGCCCGCTCCCTCTGGAGGTAGAGTGGGTGGCACCCAAGATCTCCCTAGGGGCCCGGTCGGTCCGGGAAAGCTCAGCGGCAAGTCTAAGGTCAAGGGTACTCGCAAATTCCAGAAAACAAGACACCCATCAACGGCCTCCGAGGACCACCCGAACTCATGACTATACCACTCTCTCGGGGGTTGAGGATCCCTACTGATGCTCCTGTATTCTAAGCTTTGGCAGAGCTGGAAATTGGGGCCGGGCCTCATGAGGCAAAGGCCGGGCGCCACGTTGGCGCGAGTTTTATCCCGCCAGGTTGAAGGGCGGGAAGCAGTTTGATGCAATGTTAATGGTTTGGTTGTGGTTTTCCCGGTGCGGGGCTGAGTTTGAACCCTGAGGTGGGTGTGGGGGCCGGGGGGCTCTTTGGCTCCTGTGCTGACTACCCCCACCGAGGTAATGGTTGGGGTCGATATAGACGGAAAAACAAGAGATGGGGATCCCTAATATAAGAAATACCCGGGGCTGGGGTAAGAGTCCTTGGTGGTTCGTTGACCAACCCCGACACCAGTTGGGGGGCGTGGACGGACGCCTTACAATGAAAGGGAAAAGGGAATGGGGGAGGGGGTGAGAGGGGAGGACTGGGTGGGGGAGGGTGGGTGTGGAACACAGGGGAAGGGAGGGGGGAATAGCCGAATCAAACTAGGACTCACAATGCGGAAACAGACTACAGGGCAACACTGCGACACAGGACAAACAGAGGGGGCCTCCCCATACGACAATGGTTGAGGGCAAGATAGGCACACTTAATGTCAAGGGCCTTAACTCCCAGAACAAGAGATCCCTGACGAGTAACATGTTTCGCAAACAACAACTAATGGTACTCTTCCTCCAAGAAACTCACTATAGACAGGGCAAGGAATCACCCATAAGGGGAAGGGACATTGGATCCAATTATTGGGCATCCCACAGAAGCTCAAAGAAGGAGGGGGTAGGGAGCCTCCTGAATAAAACGTTCCATTTCTCCAATATTGAAACCAAGAGGGGCTTTGGGGGGCGGTTCCTGGCAATCAAGGGCACTCATGAGGGTGAACGCATCACGCTGGCCACCCTCTATGCACCCAATTCTGGCCAGATTAGGTTCCTAACCCAAATTATGGGGGTAATCGATGAATGGGCGGAAGGGGCCATGATCCTTGGGGGCGACTTCAATCTGGTAATGGACCCCAAACTGGACTGGTGGACGGCCCGAGGGGTTGAACCCAAGGCGACATCTAAAGACAATGGCCCTCATTACGACCCTGGCGGAAAGGGGTTTACGCCGGCGTAAAGCATGGCGTACCTTTCCGCCTGACTACGAGTTCCCGTAGCGCCATGGTGCTTTTTTCGCCTGCTTTTTCCAGGCGGAACAATCCATGGCGCTACGGGACTTGTTGTTAATTACGCCACCGTAATTTACGGTGGCGTAATTAACGCCTTCCCCACTCCCATTATACCCTATGGGGCAAAAATAGGAATGGGGAAGGGTAAATGGGGATTGGGGACTTACCGCCCCGCCAAGGTCGGAATGGGGCGGTAAGTCCGCCAACCACCATGGCGGAGTTGGCAGCTTAGCGCCATGGACCATGGTGCAAATTGCACCATGGTTCTCCGCCAGGGTCGTAATGAGGGCCAATATCTCATTCCAGAATCTCCTGAGGGAACACTATTGGGAAGATGTTTGGCGGGCGACACACCCAGAACCGGGAGGCTATACATTTTTCTCCCCTCCACACTATACATACACCAGAATTGACCTGCTCCTGACCTCTAAGGAGGGAGGCGGGGTGGCCACGGATCCACGAGTCGAGGCAATAACCTGGTCCGATCACGAGCTCCTAGTGGCGAGCTGGTTTCTCCCCGTCTCCCCTCGATCAACCCACTGGAGGTGCAATGATGTGCTTCTCAGAGACCCAGTCTTTAGGGAATTCCTGAGAGGCGAAATGGCGGCATACTTCGAAACAAATGATAATGGGGAAACAGACATGCCGACGGTGTGGGAGGCAGCAAAGGCCACCTTTCGCGGCCTCCTCATAGCGGAGGGAGCCAGACGTAAACGGGAAAGAGGGCTCATCGAAGCCAGGATACGGGCGGACCTTGGAATCTTGCGGGGTAGGCTCAACCAGGGGGGGACGGACAGGGAATCCATCTTAATGGAAATGAGCGAGAAACGACAGGCCCTACACACGGTTCTCATAGGAGAGGTGGTTAAGAAGCTGAGATACACACGACAGAGGTACTACGAGAGGGGAGACGGGGTGGGAACGCTGCTGGCTCGCAGAGCCAGGGGATGTCGACTGGAGAGAAGGGTTGGCCCCATCAGAGGCCGGGAGGGCTCCATGCTTAATAACAAGGCAGAGGTTGTGGGCTCCTTCGCAGATTATTATAAGGAACTGTATACAAAACAGGGGGGAACATCAACAGAGGAGATGCGGGCATACTTGGAGGAATACCCCCCACCCCGCTTGACGGAGGCGGAACTACAGGAACTAGAGTCGGACATAACGGTTGACGAGGTTGAGGCCGCCATCAAGAGGCTGAGGGTGGGCAAGGCACCGGGGGGAGACGGCTACACAGCCGATTTTTACAAACAAATCTCACCTTCGCTGGTGGAGCCCCTAGCCAATCTCTTTAACCGAATTCGAAACGAGGAGACGCTCCCACCCTCCTTCCTCCAGGCCCTCATCACGGTTATCCCGAAGCCGGGAAGGGACCTGAGGGAATTTGGCTCCTACAGACCCATCTCCCTCTTAAATCTTGACGCCAAGATATTCACTAGAATTCTGGCATCTCGCCTAGAAAAGAGCCTTCCACGACTGGTTCACCCTGACCAGGCGGGTTTCATACTTAATAGACAAGCCTCGGACAGCATGCGTAAAACTCTCCATGTGCTGTACTCAAGGGAGATCCGGGACGAGGGAGCTCTGCTCCTGTCCCTAGACGCGGAGAAGGCCTTCGATAGGGTGAGCTGGGAATTCATGGGAGAGGTCTTGTCTGCGGTGGGGATGGGCCGGAGGTGGTTGGGCTGGATGGCGGCACTGTACTCCTCCCCAACAGCAAGGGTGATGGCCAACGGGACAAAGTCAGAGTCTTTCCCCCTGGGGCGAGGTACAAGACAAGGATGCCCACTATCCCCCCTGATATACGCCTTAGTTATGGAACCCTGGGCAGTTTCGGTACGCAACAATGAAACCATCACAGGGGTCCGGTTGGGCGACTCCCATTGCAAGATTAGTCTGTTCGCAGATGACGTCCTCCTGTACGTTACCAAGCCATCGCAGACGATCCCTCATGTACTGCAGGCCCTGACGCGCTATGGTAACCTCTCTGGGTACAAGGTCAACTTAGACAAGTCTGTGGCTTTCGTGGGGGGTCAGTTGCCAGAATCGGAGGTACAATATGTAGAAAGTCTCCCCTTTCAACTGCAGAGGGAGGGGTTCCGGTACCTGGGAATCCAAATCCCATCCACTCCGGGCGACCTCTTTGCGCGCAATTTTACCCCACTATGGACAGCTGTCAAGAGAGATATTGAGAGGTGGGCGGCGGCTGGGTTTTCATGGATGGCACGGCTCAACCTGATTAAGATGGTAATACTCCCTAAGTTCCTATTTCTCTTCCAGATGCTCCCCACCCAAGTGCCGAAGCCCTTTTTCGACTCAATGAAGCGGGTATTGCTTCGATTCCTCTGGGCGGGAAAGAAACACAGAATCTCCTACGATGTCTTGACAAGACCGAAGGAGGATGGAGGGGTGGGGTTTCCCGATTTCGATGCATATTACAGGGCATCCCAGCTAAGGATTCTGGTTGACCATTTTAATCCTGGGACGGAGAAGCAGTGGGTGGTCCTGGACAATAGACTTCTCGCCCCAGTCACGATCGACGAGCAGTTATGGGTCCCAGGAACACGCATTCCCAGGAGGGTACACGAACACCCAGTGTTGGGGGTTCTCTGGTCGATCTGGAAGGAGGGGAGCTACCTCAGGTGGCTCACGACCTGGCCCTCCCTGCTGAGTTGCATCTGGGCGCCACCATTCCTGGCCAAAATAGCAGAACCAGCAGCATACCAGAGTTGGTACGAGGCGGGCCTAGTTAGGGCCGGCCATCTATGGGTGGGGGGATCCTTCATGCCCCTTCCTGATCTCGAGGAGGCTCTGGGTCTGGGTAGGCTGTCGCCATTCCGCTACCTTCAGCTTAAGGGAGTCCTTTCGGAACCCTCATGGGGGGGACACTCTTAGGAGGGACCTTACAGATTTTGAGAAAATGATTATCTCCACCCGGGGCTCCAAAGGGGTGATAGCTCGGTTGTACAGACTCCTCTTGTTTTCAAAACCAAGGGACCCCCCCCCCAGCACGAACGCAATGGGAAAGAGACCTTGTTGTGGCAATAGATGATAGGAGATGGACCAAGATGTGCATCCGAGCCCATCGCTCAACTACGTCCCTCCAATACAGACACCAGGCATTAAAGGTCCTACATAGGTGGCACTATCCCCCAGAGAATATCCAGAATGCTCCCAGGCTATGACCCACACTGCTGGAAATGTCGAAACACAACTGGAGACTACATACATATGTGGTGGTCATGCCCCAGGGTACAGATGTATTGGGGCAAGGTCCTATCCTGGATCAGGGGAGTTGATGGGATAGACAGACCCCTTTGCCCCTGGTTACTCCTCTTTGGGATTGAGGTTGGGGACGACCAGGAGGACACTCAGGGCCACATGCTCCAGGTCATGCTCGTGGCGGCCAGGTGTTGCCTGGCCCAAAAATGGAAAAACCCAAACATGCCACAGGAAAAGGAATGGGTCACCAAGGTCCGAGCGATTTATGACATGGAGTTCCTTACGCACGTTCTTGATGAGTCTAAAACCAACATCGGAGAACTCTGGCTTCCATTTTTTGAAAGATACGAGCGCAGTGCATAAGGGGCCCAGTCTTCACGGTGGACCTGGTTCTGTCCTTTGGACATTGTGAAACTGTAAAGTCGGGGACTCCAAAGGCACCCATTAACTGGTACATGCTTTCTCCCCCCCACAAGGGGGTCCTAATAGGTTGAGCCCAAGGACAAGTGTGCAAAATGTGCCCATCACCTGTGCTCTGGGACTGTGCAGTGTGTTCCAAAGTGTTCAATCAAGAGTCTACTTTGATTAAACGGCTACGGGGGTGGGGGGGATAAAAGGGTTATTGGTGGGTACGCTTTCTATAAATGTAATTTTGTTTTTTGGTGCAATGTCTGCAATAATAACCTACAAAATGTCAATAAAAACATATTTTCAAAAAAAAAAAAACAAAACCCGTATGGAGGAAACGGATTGGATCAACACATTGGAAAAAGCATCTGAGTGCAAACTGACTAGCCATCTACCTCCAACATGCAGAAAATTGAATGAAGTTCAACCTTTTCTGTTAAAACATCCTAGTAGAAAAACCTGGAACACTCTTCTACGTGCGAGGCTGAATTTGTTACCGACGAACGAAATACTGCACATAAGAGGCCTCTCTCCATCTAATACCTGCCGCTTTTGCAATGACATCGAACAAAGCGAAACAGTACGGCACCTTTTATTAATGTGCCCAGGAACAGACAAATTCAGAACGTCGTATATACTGCATCACTTAAAGAATGCTTACCTGATGGATGAAGCACTTTGGTGGGAGCGTCCGATAGGAGGTTTAAGACCATCTTGGTCTATAGCAGTCACGAAAATTCTGGATCAAATCTTCATATAATCAGCTTCGGAGACTCAGCAGTGTGGTCCCACGTGAAGGCAGGCTCAAGGGGTGACACCTCTTGGTGGCGGGAGGGTCGGTCCACTTTGCCAAGATGGTAGGAAACGATCTCATCTGGCGCCTCTACCCTTGCCCTCACTTTCAATCTTCACACTTCTCCTTCTTCAAGCTCTGACTTCTGCATTGACTTTATGCTTTGACTTTGGACAAAAATACTTTTGTGAAGTTTTCTCTTCAGAAACAATTGAAGTTTTTTATTTTTTATTTTTATTTTTTTTTCCTTTTCTGTGTTCATCTTGTAAAAATCACTTCAGTGATTATATACTCGTAATAAAAAATAAAAAATGTGTCATATCCTCATCACCACTCACAACCTAGACTCACTCAGAGACATGGCTCATCCCTACCACCACACACATCCTGGATTTCCTCATAGGTCACAGGATCCAAAACAACTGCCGCAAAGGGAAGAATGGCATAGGGCTCACTACTATCCTCAAGACCACATGGACATGCACACCACACCTGCATACACGGAGCTTGCTGCTTCCCTTTTCGATAGCACCTTACACCTGATCTACCGACCACCCAAGGGCATCCTTGATAAAATCAGATATCCATGAACAACACAACTAACATCTTCCACTGAGAACTCACAGAGAAAACCAAGGAGACCTTACTAGAAGTGCTCAACACAAGGGGTGGACAAAATTACCATCGGAAAAACGGAATTGGTGGAATTCGCCAGAAATTCCGTTCCACCAGCTGGGCAATTTTCTACCTTTTCTGCCACATCTTTTGGAGTTTTTGTTTGGTGCGGAAATTGCATTTTTCCCTGAATTTTTTTTTTCTTGTCCGATATACAAATAAAAAACGAAATCTGGGGAAAAACTAAATTTAAGGGTGCAAACTTCCCAACATTTTGTTTTCCCAAAAAAACATTTTTTTTAAAAAATGTTGGCCGGGAAAAGGCCACTAACTGTCAATTCCGCTCTACAGGCGAAGTTGGCAGATTGAGCACATTTTACCTGGAATCCCCCAATCTTCCCACAGAAAGAAATTATGCCATTTCGTCCACCCCTGCTCAGCACCATGGACATCAAGCAACTTGTCACAGAACCAACCAACAACAAATATACCACACTCAACCTGGTATTCGCCACCTCTCTGCCACCCTAACTGAGACCATCAACACCCACGCACCACTGAAACTTCAACTCGACGAACATAACCCCTACACATTTTGGCGCCCAAAGGACCTCATTGACAGCAAGCATGTATGCAGGATACCCATGAACACAGCCAAATAAACCACTGCACAACAACCATCATTGAAGTATCCAAGAAAAGATGAGCAATCGTCCACCTTTTGCAGCATTGCATATACCCACTGCCAGATCCCCACAGTGCCACAATCCACTGACAAATGCAACACCATCAACTCCTTCACAAACAAGATAAGTCAACACACTGACAGCCCCAAATACACCACAGACATCCCACCCTTACCATGCTGTAACATATAACGATGCACTGAATTCACAGCAATTATAGGACCTAATAGGCCTGAGCAACACTCCTGCAGCCCTCAACCCGACCAGCTATAAAGATGACATTCTCAGCTTATTGATTGTGAAGGTCATCAAAGGTGAAGCACTCACACCCCTTCTCAACATCATCGTTGCATCCCTTCTCTTGCTCTAGAAACCAACATTAGCTCTTGATGTCCTGGTCAGATATCGCACCAACAAGCATCAACCTTTCTTCTGCAGAGGGATTGAGAAGACAGTCCCCACCCAGTTGCGCAAAAGGATAATTCGGCACAATCTCGTACATGACTACCAATCAGGTCTATGACCACAATGCAGCACAGGGATCGCCACCATCTAAGTTATTGATGATGCCCTAATGTATCCTAGACAAAGAGGAACCCTGCTTGCTCATCCTCGTCACCCGCACTCTTTTAACAATGAAATAATCTGACTTCTACAGCCCTTCTGTTCCACTGGCAGACAATGGTGTTCAATTTCCATCCAAAGAGATGAGAAGCTACCTGGAAAGAAGTGAGGAAGCAGAAAAAGACCATGCTTTATCACCCCTATAGGAACGGGCAAGTGGAAAGAATGAACTGCTATATAAAAGGAATACTACAAGCAGCGTAATGCAGTGTTATCGGCTGTGAGGAAAACGTTTTCATGGGAATACCTGCTCACAGAACCTGTCCGAAGAGTGTGACAGGAGTGCCTGCCTTCTACACAATGAGGATAATACAGGCCGACACCAAACTGTCACATGCCTTGACTCATGGATCGAGAAACTAGCAAAGTAAAAATCATAAAAAGAGTACATGGATTCCGGTGGATAGGAAAATAAGTTCACAACAAGTTAATTTCCATGAGGGCACAAAGATTGCAAAGAGGAGATAGGATCAAAGTGAAACTTTCAGACAAAGACAGAGTGAACTATTACCGCTGTAGTACTCCCATCTGAATGAGAAAGATAAGAGGACATTTCTGATGGAAGGAAATGGAACAGCAAAGTCCAGAGGAGCAGGGTGCCCAGAGAGACAATGAGCACGGCAGAGACGGTCTAAGGGACGAGAGTAGAGAACCCAGAGCCAATTGAGATCAGAGAAATGGAAGACATCATCAGCCTAAGTGTATCTGGAGAAGAAAGACAGTAGACAAGAGTCATCTCAAGGCTGAACCAAAAGAAAACAACTGCAAGTAGACCAAGTCCTAGGAGACCTACTCGAGAGAGCAGAGTTCTGGAGATGTACAAAGACTATGTAGTGGGAGAGAGCAGAGTTCTGGAGATGTACAAAGACTATGTACTGGGAGAGAGCAGAGTTCTGGAGATGTACAAAGACTATGTACTGGGAGAGAGCAGAGTTCTGGAGATGTACAAAGACTATGTACTGGGAGAGAGCAGAGTTCTGCAGATGTACAAAGACTATGTACTGGGAGAGAGCAGAGTTCTACAGATGTACAAAGACTATGTACTGGGAGAGAGCAGAGTTCTGGAGATGTACAAAGACTATGTACTGGGAGAGAGCAGAGTTCTGGAGATGTACAAAGACTATGTACTGGGAGAGAGCAGAGTTCTGGAGATGTACAAAGACTATGTACTGGGAGAGAGCAGAGTTCTGGAGATGTACAAAGACTATGTACTGGGAGAGAGCAGAGTTCTGGAGATGTACAAAGACTATGTACTGGACTAGCCGACTTTGTTTTATTGAAAGGGAGGACTAATGTAGTGATGTCACACCAAAGGTGCACACATGCAACACGGCAGACATCACATGTTGGCGGTGGGACTACGGAGGGAGAGGCGTGCTTTCGAGCAAACAAACTAAAAGGAGCGCCCCTTAGCCCACAGCTCTGTCCATATATTATGAGATAATCTTCATAACAAATGCACGAACAAAGAAATGTAGAAACTCTAGGATGGTGAGACCTAATTATCGAACGATGTTGAACGATTCCAACCCACCAGGGTGAGGGACGCTAAGGCAATATACGCTTCCCAATCCCTCACTGAGGCATCAGCAGTTGGTCATCATATCGCCATGAACATCAAGAAGGGACATGAAATAGTATTTGAGTGGTCCACCTTGGTGTGAGGTTGGAAAATGACAGTGGTTATGGGAATGATGGTGGACTGCTTGATGGTCAAGTGGAGTGCATGGTCAAGTAAAGCCAACATTAGTGATTGTGCTTGGGTGAATGAGTGTAACAAAGCCACGAACTCAACAGTGCCACCTATAGGTAGCCGGAGAGGTGGGCAGCTGTACTAAAGAAAAGATGGAACTGTTATGAAATGATGGATTGATGGATGAGAAGTGAACAGTGTATATAGTCTGGTGGCAACTTTTAAACATAGGTTCAGGTGTCATTACAGATTGTGCTCAGATGGCTGCCTCCTTTGTAAGTCTACCCTTGGTTAAAGTGAGCCAGAGCCCCAGGGTGCACGCTAGGGTGGCACTATAGGGTTACTTTTTATTTCACTCTTTTACCTTTCTCACCAACAGACTGCTGGGAAATAAGTTCAGCGATTCTGGCGAAGCAGAAGCGCAAGAGCTGACAAAGGAATTCTGAACAGAAGTGGTAGGTAGAATTTTGCATTTGCTTCCTTAAATATTTCCTGTCAGTAGTGCAAAAGGAAGGGTGCGTTCCCAATAGGATCCAGAGACCCCACCCCTACACGGCACCCCTCTCTTCAGAGAGTCCACCCCAGGAGCCAGGCACGTGCAGATGCTGCTTGCATGCCCATCTGTGTATAGCGTCATACATGCAATTCGTTCACACATGACTGTCAGTGACATAGAACAATCACAGGTGGGGCAAGGGCCATTGTTTGACTAGAATAAGGGAAAAGTGGCCGTCCCTCAATGCAGGGTTGCACAGTATCCACACCCCCACTACACGTGCCCTGAGGCTGTGATAGCATTCCTCAATAGAGAGCATGTGGGGGTTGTTGGGTATTTACTCAAACATTGATCACCCATGGCCATGGTAATCCTTTTGACCCCTTCCTGCCCACTACTTATCACTCCTCTCCAAAAGCACCACCTACCGGGATCTATTAGTGCTAGCTCTAACAACCAATGGCATCGAAATATATGCTTTATAGGGCCTGCCGCTGTTATTTCTAAGCAGTCGTCTGAGAGTTATTGTCTTACCTGCCGCTGTAAATGAGCTTCTGCTGTAATAAAAAGTCTTAACAAGTGTGACTTCAGCCACTTAATTTATAAGCAATATATGTTTCCTTATACCTGTTATTTGCACTGAAATTCTGTTAAAAACAAGCATTGGCAAAGCCAGCCATTTGGATTGTAAGAACTGACAACATGTGCCCAATACTCAGACTGTTTTCCAGCTTTTGCCATCATATGGCCAGGTCATGCCATTATGACAGTGCCTGGCAAACACCTATCACCATGGCTACACAAAAGCCCAAACTCTTGGCTTTGCTACAGCCTGTTTTTATTTATCATTTGATTGAGACTGTAAAACTCCAGCATATCCCAAAAGTACAACATCAGAAAAGTCTTTTGCCTGGTTCTGGAGGAGCAGTCCTGCCCCTTCCAGGGACCCCAGCGGCAGGGGACTCAAGCAGAGTCCAGGTATGACGCCTGATGGTAATCCCAAGCCAGGGTGTTCTTCTGGGGCTTTGCCGGAGAGAGATGCCAAGTCACAAGCAGTGCTTTCCTTTCTTCTCTGCAAACTGTGGTAAGTCAGAATCAGGAGACGGGCAGGGTGGCATTGGGACTGAATGGTTCTTTATTGGAATGCGTAAAGCCTAAGCTGCCCCTACGCATAGGTTTCTGTGCCCTACTCTGGAAAGAAAACACCTAAAAGGGTGCTCTTTAGGATGTCTTACCAAAACAAAAAAGTGTTCTGTGTATAAACCTATGCAAAACCGGAGTTCTGTCCCTACCACTGCAAAATAAAATGCTAAATGCGACAAAGGTACAACTAGGGCCCTGCCCACACAAAAGAATGGTGGCTGGTTTCTGAGCCCCACCCTGGTGTCTCTTTACTGCAAATGGCCCCCTCGCCCAGATGCCCAGTTCACGTGTCTTAAAGCTCCCTCTCCTCGGGTGGGTTATCAGTCTATGGCTGACCTATTTCTCCAAGGTCTACCAAGGTGTTATCTCAGTCGCTGGTCCCCTCTTGGAAACCCTTGGTTCGTATGCCCACTCGTCCTTCCGGGCGTCTCCTGAACGCGGTCAGGAACTCCCTGCGTTGGAATCGGAAGGAGCCGTACCCTAATATGTATGGGCTAATGGGTTCGCCATTAAGGATGGGTCCAGGACAACTGACCTCTTCCCTTTTAATGTGCATTGGAATCCAAAGAGAAACCCCTTGGACCAATTTCCTGACCAAATATCGCTGATTCTGGAGGAGTGGGGCTCTTAGCATTGATTGGCGATCTAAATTCAAACTTGCTGTCTGAGGGAGGCTTAGACCATTTGTGTGAGGACCGTTTTTTTCAGGTGGCAACCTCAAATGTTGATGGCCCTCGATGGCTAAAATGTTTAGAAGAACGGGAGTTGATCAGCCCCAATGCTAATGCGGGCGGGGATTTGGGTGCTAGCGACAGCCGGTCAAATGGTGCTTTGTGGACCTCTTAAGCCTTTGTTTGTTTATTTGTATAGCACGCAAAACCCTGAGGTATCTAGGCGCTTAAACTTAAAAGATGGGTTTCAGTGCTTCGAGTTACAGAAAAGGAAGCGTAATAGGTGAGGTACAACAACGTGGAATATGCAAAGGTGAAAAATCATGCGCAAAGTGCAGAAGCAAAGTGCAGGCGATCACATCCATTGAGCCTGACCCCAGGTTGCAGGGCGACAGCAGCACACAGATGCGAAAGTCCAGCAATGGGCAAATGCATGGTGCCTACCCCATGCTGCAGGGCGGCAGCAGCACACAGATGCAAGAGTCAAGTCAGTGGGCACATACATGGTGCCTACCCCATGCTGCAGGGCGGCAGCAGCACACAGACGCAAGAGTCAAGGCAGTGGGCACATACATGGTGCCTACCCCATGCTGCAGGGCGGCAGCAGCACACAGACGCAAGAGTCAAGTCACTGGGCACATACATGGTGCCTACCCCATGCTGCAGGGCGGCAGCAGCACACAGACGCAAGAGTCAAGTCACTGGGCACATACATGGTGCCTACCCCATGCTGCAGGGCGGCAGCAGCACACAGACGCAAGAGTCAAGTCAGTGGGCACATACATGGTGCCTACCCCATGCTGCAGGGCGGCAGCAGCACACAGACGCAAGAGTCAAGTCAGTGGGCACATACATGGTGCCTACCCCATGCTGCAGGGCGGCAGCAGCACACAGATGCAATTGTCAAGGCAGTGAGCACATACATGGTTCCTACTCCATGTTGCAGGGCGGCAGCAGCACACAGATGCAAGAGTCAAGGCAGTGGGCACATACATGGTGCCTACCCCATGCTGCAGGGCGGCAGCAGCACACAGATGCAAGAGTCAAGGCAGTGGGCACATACATGGTGCCTACCCCATGCTGCAGGGCGGCAGCAGCACACAGATGCAAGAGTCAAGTCAGTGGGCACATCCATTGAGCCTGACCCCAGGTTGCAGGGTGGCAGCAGCACACAGATGCAAGAGTCAAGTCAGTGGGCACATCCATTGAGCCTGACCCCATGCTGCAGGGCGGCAGCAGCACACAGATGCAAGAGTCAAGTCAGTGGGCACATACATGGTGCCTACCCCATGCTGCAGGGCGGCAGCAGCACACAGATGCAAGAGTCAAGTCAGTGGGCACATACATGGTGCCTACCCCATGCTGCAGGGCGGCAGCAGCACACAGACGCGAAAGTCCAGCAATGGGCAAATGCATGGTGCCTACCCCATGCTGCAGGGCGGCAGCAGCACACAGACGCAAGAGTCAAGTCACTGGGCACATACATGGTGCCTACCCCATGCTGCAGGGCGGCAGCAGCACACAGACGCAAGAATCAAGTCAGTGGGCACATACATGGTGCCTACCCCATGCTGCAGGGCGGCAGCAGCACACAGACGCAAGAGTCAAGGCAGTGGGCACATACATGGTGCCTACTCCATGTTGCAGGGCGGCAGCAGCACACAGACGCAAGAGTCAAGGCAGTGGGCACATACATGGTGCCTACCCCATGCTGCAGGGCGGCAGCAGCACACATATGCAAGAGTCAAGGCAGTGGGCACATACATGGTGCCTACCCCATGCTGCAGGGCGGCAGCAGCACACAGATGCAAGAGTCAAGGCAGTGGGCACATACATGGTGCCTACCCCATGCTGCAGGGCGGCAGCAGCACACAGATGCAAGAGTCAAGTCAGTGGGCACATCCATTGAGCCTGACCCCATGCTGCAGGGCGGCAGCAGCACACAGATGCAAGAGTCAAGTCAGTGGGCACATACATGGTGCCTACCCCATGCTGCAGGGCGGCAGCAGAACACAGATGCAAGAGTCAAGTCAGTGGGCACATACATGGTGCCTACCCCATGCTGCAGGGCGGCAGCAGCGCACATGCGCGAAAGTCCAGCAATGGGCAAATGCATGGTGCCTACCCCATGCTGCAGGGCGGCAGCAGCACACAGACGCAAGAGTCAAGTCAGTGGGCACATACATGGTGCCTACCCCATGCTGCAGGGCGGCAACAGCACACAGACGCAAGAGTCAAGTCACTGGGCACATACATGGTGCCTACCCCATGCTGCAGGGCGGCAGCAGCACACAGACGCAAGAGTCAAGTCAGTGGGCACATACATGGTGCCTACCCCATGCTGCAGGGCGGCAGCAGCACACAGACGCAAGAGTCAAGGCAGTGGGCACATACATGGTGCCTACTCCATGTTGCAGGGCGGCAGCAGCACACAGACGCAAGAGTCAAGGCAGTGGGCACATACATGGTGCCTACCCCATGTTGCAGGGCGGCAGCAGCACACAGATGCAAGAGTCAAGGCAGTGGGCACATACATGGTGCCTACCCCATGCTGCAGGGCGGCAGCGGCACACAGATGCAAGAGTCAAGGCAGTGGGCACATACATGGTGCCTACCCCATGCTGCAGGGCGGCAGCGGCACACAGATGCAAGAGTCAAGTCAGTGGGCACATACATGGTGCCTACCCCATGCTGCAGGGCGGCAGAGGCACACAGATGCAAGAGTCAAGTCAGTGGGCACATACATGGTGCCTACCCCATGCTGCAGGGCGGCAGCAGCACACAGATGCAAGAGTCAAGTCAGTGGGCAAATACATGGTGCCTACCCCATGCTGCAGGGCGGCAGCAGCACAAAGACGCGAAAGTCCAGCAATGGGCAAATACATGGTGCCTACCCCATGTTGCAGGGCGGCAGCAGCACACAGATGCAAGAGTCAAGGCAGTGGGCACATACATGGTGCCTACTCCATGTTGCAGGGCGGCAGCAGCACACAGATGCAAGAGTCAAGTCAGTGGGCACATACATGGTGCCTACCCCATGCTGCAGGGCGGCAGCAGCACACAGACGCAAGAGTCAAGTCAGTGGGCACATACATGGTGCCTACCCCATGCTGCAGGGCGGCAGCAGCACACAGACGCAAGAGTCAAGGCAGTGGGCACATACATGGTGCCTACCCCATGCTGCAGGGCGGCAGCAGCCCACAGACGCAATAGTCAAGGCAGTGGGCACATACATGGTGCCTACCCCATGCTGCAGGGCGGCAGCAGCACACAGACGCAAGAGTCAAGTCACTGGGCACATACATGGTGCCTACCCCATGCTGCAGGGCGGCAGCAGCACACAGACGCAAGAGTCAAGTCAGTGGGCACATACATGGTGCCTACCCCATGCTGCAGGGCGGCAGCAGCACACAGACGCAAGAGTCAAGTCAGTGGGCACATACATGGTGCCTACCCCATGCTGCAGGGCGGCAGCAGCACACAGATGCAATTGTCAAGGCAGTGGGCACATACATGGTGCCTACTCCATGTTGCAGGGCGGCAGCAGCACACAGATGCAAGAGTCAAGGCAGTGGGCACATACATGGTGCCTACCCCATGCTGCAGGGCGGCAGCAGCACACAGATGCAAGAGTCAAGGCAGTGGGCACATACATGGTGCCTACCCCATGCTGCAGGGCGGCAGCAGCACACAGATGCAAGAGTCAAGGCAGTGGGCAAATACATGGTGCCTACCCCATGCTGCAGGGCGGCAGCAGCACACAGATGCAAGAGTCAAGTCAGTGGGCACATCCATTGAGCCTGACCCCAGGTTGCAGGGTGGCAGCAGCACACAGATGCAAGAGTCAAGTCAGTGGGCACATCCATTGAGCCTGACCCCATGCTGCAGGGCGGCAGCAGCACACAGATGCAAGAGTCAAGTCAGTGGGCACATACATGGTGCCTACCCCATGCTGCAGGGCGGCAGCAGCACACAGATGCAAGAGTCAAGTCAGTGGGCACATACATGGTGCCTACCCCATGCTGCAGGGCGGCAGCAGCACACAGACGCGAAAGTCCAGCAATGGGCAAATGCATGGTGCCTACCCCATGCTGCAGGGCGGCAGCAGCACACAGACGCAAGAGTCAAGTCACTGGGCACATACATGGTGCCTACCCCATGCTGCAGGGCGGCAGCAGCACACAGACGCAAGAGTCAAGTCAGTGGGCACATACATGGTGCCTACCCCATGCTGCAGGGCGGCAGCAGCACACAGACGCAAGAGTCAAGGCAGTGGGCACATACATGGTGCCTACTCCATTTTGCAGGGCGGCAGCAGCACACAGATGCAAGAGTCAAGGCAGTGGGCACATACATGGTGCCTACCCCATGCTGCAGGGCGGCAGCAGCACACAGATGCAAGAGTCAAGGCAGTGGGCACATACATGGTGGCTACCCCATGCTGCAGGGCGGCAGCAGCACACAGATGCAAGAGTCAAGTCAGTGGGCACATCCATTGAGCCTGACCCCATGCTGCAGGGCGGCAGCAGCACACAGATGCAAGAGTCAAGTCAGTGGGCACATACATGGTGCCTACCCCATGCTGCAGGGCGGCAGCAGCACACAGATGCAAGAGTCAAGTCAGTGGGCACATACATGGTGCCTACCCCATGCTGCAGGGCGGCAGCAGCACACATGCGCGAAAGTCCAGCAATGGGCAAATGCATGGTGCCTACCCCATGCTGCAGGGCGGCAGCAGCACACAGACGCAAGAGTCAAGTCAGTGGGCACATACATGGTGCCTACCCCATGCTGCAGGGCGGCAGCAGCACACAGACGCAAGAGTCAAGTCACTGGGCACATACATGGTGCCTACCCCATGCTGCAGGGCGGCAGCAGCACACAGACGCAAGAGTCAAGTCAGTGGGCACATACATGGTGCCTACCCCATGCTGCAGGGCGGCAGCAGCACACAGACGCAAGAGTCAAGGCAGTGGGCACATACATGGTGCCTACCCCATGTTGCAGGGCGGCAGCAGCACACAGACGCAAGAGTCAAGGCAGTGGGCACATACATGGTGCCTACCCCATGCTGCAGGGCGGCAGCAGCACACAGACGCAAGAGTCAAGGCAGTGGGCACATACATGGTGCCTACCCCATGCTGCAGGGCGGCAGCAGCACACAGACGCAAGAGTCAAGGCAGTGGGCACATACATGGTGCCTACCCCATGCTGCAGGGCGGCAGCAGCACACAGATGCAAGAGTCAAGTCAGTGGGCACATCCATTGAGCCTGACCCCAGGTTGCAGGGCGGCAGCAGCACACAGATGCAAGAGTCAAGTCAGTGGGCACATCCATTGAGCCTGACCCCACGCTGCAGGGCGGCAGCAGCACACAGATGCAAGAGTCAAGTCAGTGGGCACATACGTGGTGCCTACCCCATGCTGCAGGGCGGCAGCAGCACACAGATGCAAGAGTCAAGTCAGTGGGCACATACATGGTGCCTACCCCATGCTGCAGGGCGGCAGCAGCACACAGATGCAAGAGTCAAGTCAGTGGGCACATACATGGTGCCTACCCCATGCTGCAGGGCGGCAGCAGCACACAGATGCAAGAGTCAAGTCAGTGGGCAAATACATGGTGCCTACCCCATGTTGCAGGGCGGCAGCAGCACACAGATGCAAGAGTCAAGTCAGTGGGCACATACATGGTGCCTACACCATGTTGCAGGGCGGCAGCAGCACACAGATGCAAGAGTCAAGTCAGTGGGCACATACATGGTGCCTACACCATGTTGCAGGGCGGCAGCAGCACACAGATGCAAGAGTCAAGTCAGTGGGCACATCCATGGTGCCTACTCCATGTTGCAGGGCGGCAGCAGCACAAAGACGTGAAAGTCCAGCAATGGGCAAATACATGGTGCCTACCCCATGTTGCAGGGCGGCAGCAGCACACAGATGCAAGAGTCAAGTCAGTGGGCACATACATGGTGCCTACTCCATGTTGCAGGGCGGCAGCAGCACAAAGACGCGAAAGTCCAGCAATGGGCAAATACATGGTGCCTACCCCATGTTGCAGGGCGGCAGCAGCACACAGATGCAAGAGTCAAGTCAGTGGGCACATACATGGTGCCTACCCCATGTTGCAGGGCGGCAGCAGCACACAGATGCAAGAGTCAAGTCAGTGGGCACATACATGGTGCCTACCCCATGTTGCAGGGCGGCAGCAGCACAAAGATGCAAGAGTCAAGTTAGTGGGCAAATACATGGTGCCTACCCCATGTTGCAGGGCGGCAGCAGCATGCAAGTGCAAATATTAGAAAGGGCACTAGTGGGCTTGGAAGAGTAACATCACGGGTGACCAAAGGAGAGGGGTGTGGGGGCACACTCAGCATTACAGGTGACCGGGGGGGGCACACTCAGCATCACAGGCGACCGGGGGGAGGGGGCACACTCAGCATCACAGGTGACCGGGGGGAGGGGGCACACTCAGCATCACAGGTGACCGGGGGGGGCACACTCAGCATCACAGGTGACCGGGGGGGGGCAGACTCAGCATCACAGGCGACCGGGGGGGCAGACTCAGCATCACAGGCGACCGGGGGGAGGGGGCACACTCAGCATCAAAGGTGACCGGGGGGCACACTCAGCATCACAGGTGACCGGGGGGGGCACACTCAGCATCACAGTTGACCGGGGGGGGGGCACACTCAGCATCACAGGTGACCGGGGGGGCACACTCAGCATCACAGGCGACCGGGGGGAGGGGGCACACTCAGCATCACAGGTGACCGGGGGGGCACACTCAGCATCACAGGTGACCGGGGGGGGCACACTCAGCATCACAGGCGACCAGGGGGAGGGGGCACACTCAGCATCACAGGTGACCGGGGGGGCACACTCAGCATCACAGGTGACTGGGGGGAGGGGGCACACTCAGCATCACAGGCGACCGGGTGGAGGGGGCACACTCAGCATCACAGGCGACCGGGGGGAGGGGGCACACTCAGCATCACAGGCGACCGGGGGGAGGGGGCACACTCAGCATCACAGGTGACCGGGGGGCACACTCAGCATCACAGGTGACCGGGGGGGCAGACTCAGCATCACAGGCGACCGGGGGGAGGGGGCACACTCAGCATCACAGGCGACCGGGGGGAGGGGGCACACTCAGCATCAAAGGTGACCGAGGGGCGCACTCAGCATCACAGGTGACCGGGGGGGCACAGTCAGCATCACAGGTGACCGGGGGGGGCACACTCAGCATCACAGGTGACCGGGGGGCAGACTCAGCATCACAGGCGACCGGGGGAGGGGGCACACTCAGCATCACAAGCGACCGGGGGGAGGGAGCACACTCAGCATCACAGGTGACCGGGGGGGCACACTCAGCATCACAGGCGACCGGGGGGAGCACACTCAGCTCAGCATCACAGGTGACCGGGGGGGCACACTCAGCATCACAGGCGACCGGGGGGAGGGGGCACACTCAGCATCACAGGTGACCGGGGGGGCAGACTCAGCAGCACAGGCGACCGGGGGGAGGGGGCACACTCAGCATCACAGGTGACCGGGGGGGATCACTCAGCATCACAGGTGACTGGGGGGCACACTCAGCATCACAGGTGACCGGGGGGAGGGGGCACACTCAGCATCACAGGTGACCGAGGGAGCACTCTCAGCTCAGCATCACAGGTGACCGGGGGGGCACACTCAGCATCACAAGCGACCGGGGGGTCACACTCAGCATCACAGGCGACCGGGGGCAGAGGGCACACTCAGCATCACAGGTGACCGGTGGGGCACACTCAGCATCACAGGCGACCAGGGGAGGGGGCACACTCAGCATCACAGTTGACCGGGGGGACACATTCAGCATCACAGGTGACCGGGGGGCACACTCAGCATAACAAGCGACCGGGGCGAGGGGGCATACTCAGCATTACAGGTGACCGGGGGGCTCACTCAGCATCACAGGTGACCGGGGGGGCACACTCAGCATCACAGGCGACGGGGGGAGGGGGCACACTCAGCATCACAGGTGACCGGGGGGAGGGGGCACACTCAGCATCACAGGCGACCGGGTGGAGGGGGCACACTCAGCATCACAAGCGACCGGGGGAGGGGACACACTCAGCATCACAGGTAACCGGGGGGGCACACTCAGCATCACAGGTGACCGGGGGGAGGGGGCACACTCAGCATCACAGGCGACCGGGTGGAGGGGGCACACTCAGCATCACAGGCAGCCGGGGGGAGGGGGCACACTCAGCATCACAGGTGACCGGGGGGGCACACTCAGCATCACAGGTGACCGGGGGGGCAGACTCAGCATCACAGGCGACCGGGGGAAGGGGGCACACTCAGCATCACAGGCGACCGGGGAGAGGGGGCACACTCAGCATCAAAGGTGACCGGGGGGCACACTCAGCATCACAGGTGACTGGGGGGGGCACACTCAGCATCACAGGTGACCGGGGGGTCACACTCAGCATCACAGGCGACCGGGGGCAGGGGGCACACTGAGCATCACAGGTGACCGGTGGGGCACACTCAGCATCACAGGCGACCAGGGGAGGGGGCACACTCAGCATCACAGTTGACCGGGGGGGCACATTCAGCATCACAGGTGACCGGGGGGCACACTCAGCATAACAAGCGACCGGGGCAAGGGGGCATACTCAGCATTACAGGTGACCGGGGGGCTCACTCAGCATCACAGGTGACCGGGGGGGCACACTCAGCATCACAGGTGACCGGGGGGAGGGGGCACACTCAGCATCACAGGCGACCGGGTGGAGGGGGCACACTCAGCATCACAAGCGACCGGGGGAGGGGACACACTCAGCATCACAGGTAACCGGGGGGGCACACTCAGCATCACAGGTGACCGGGGGGAGGGGGCACACTCAGCATCACAGGCGACCGGGTGGAGGGGGCACACTCAGCATCACAGGTAGCCGGGGGGAGGGGGCACACTCAGCATCACAGGCGACCGGGTGGAGGGGGCACACTCAGCATCACAGGCAGCCGGGGGGAGGGGGCACACTCAGCATCACAGGTGACCGCGGGGGCACACTCAGCATTACAGGTGACCGGGGGGGGCAGACTCAGCATCACAGGCGACCGGGGGAAGGGGGCACACTCAGCATCACAGGCGACCGGGGAGAGGGGGCACACTCAGCATCAAAGGTGACCGGGGGGCACACTCAGCATCACAGGTGACTGGGGGGGCACACTCAGCATCACAGGTGACCGGGGGGGCAGACTCAGCATCACAGGCCACCGGGGGGAGGGGGCACACTCAGCATCACAAGCGACCGGGGGAGGGAGCACACTCAGCATCACAGGTGACCGGGGGGGCACACTCAGCATCACAGGCGACCGGGGGAGCACACTCAGCTCAGCATCACAGGTGACCGGGGGGGCACACTCAGCATCAGAGGCGACCGGGGGGAGGGGGCACACTCAGCATCACAGGTGACCGGGGGGGCACACTCAGCAGCACAGGCGACCGGGGGGAGGGGGCACACTCAGCATCACACGTGACCGGGGGGGCACACTCAGCATCACAGGTGACTGGGGGGCACACTCAGCATCACAGGTGACCGGGGGGCACACTCAGCATCACAGGTGACCGGGGGGAGGGGGCACACTCAGCATCACAGGCGACCGGGGGAGGGGGCATACTCAGCATCACAGGTGACCGGGGGGGGCACGCTCAGCATCACAGGTGACCGAGGGAGCACACTCAGCTCAGCATCACAGGTGACCGGGGGGGCACACTCAGCATCACAGGCGACCGGGGGGTCACACTCAGCATCACAGGCGACCAGGGGGAGGGGGCACACTCAGCATCACAGGTAACCGGTGGGGCACACTCAGCATCACAGGCGACCAGGGGAGGGGGCACACTCAGCATCACAGTTGACGGGGGGGCACACTCAGCATCACAGGTGACCGGGGGGCACACTCAGCATAACAAGCGACCGGGGCGAGGGGGCATACTCAGCATTACAGGTGACCGGGGGGCTCACTCAGCATCACAGGTGACTGGGGGGGCACACTCAGCATCACAGGCGACCGGGGGGAGGGGGCACACTCAGCATCACAGGTGACCGGGGGGGCACACTCAGCATCACAGGCGACCGGGGGGAGGGGGCACACTCAGCATCACAAGCGACCGGGGGGGCACACTCAGCATCACAGGCGACCGGGGGGTGGGGGCACACTCAGCATCACAAGCGACTGGGGGGAGGGGGCACACTCAGCATCACAGGTGACCGGGGGGGCACACTCAGCATCACAGGTGACCGGGGGCCACACTCAGCATCACAGGCAACCGGGGGGGGCACACTCAGCATCACAGGCGAACGGGGGGAGGGGGCACACTCAGCATCACAGGTGACCGGGGGGGCACACTCAGCAGCACAGGCGACCGGGGGGAGGGGGCACACTCAGCATCACAGGTGACTGGGGGGCACACTCAGCATCACAGGTGACCGGGGGGGCACACTCAGCATCACAGGTGACCGGGGGGAGGGGGCACACTCAGCATCACAGGTGACCGGGGGGAGGGGGCATACTCAGCATCACAGGTGACCGAGGGGGGCACACTCAGCATCACAGGTGACCGAGGGAGCACACTCAGCTCAGCATCACAGGTGACCGGGGGGCACACTCAGCATCACAGGCGACCGGGGGGTCACACCAGCATCACAGGCGACCGGGGGAGGGGGCACACTCAGCATCACAGGTGACCGGTGGGGCACACTCAGCATCACAGGCGACCAGGGGAGGGGGCACACTCAGCATCACAGTTGACCAGGGGGGGGCACACTCAGCATCACAGGTGACCGGGGGGCACACTCAGCATAACAAGCGACCGGGGCGGGGGGGCATACTCAGCATCACAGGTGACCGGGGGGCTCACTCAGCATCACAGGTGACCGGGGGGCACACTCAGCATCACAGGCGACCGGGGAGAGGGGGCACACTCAGCATCACAGGTGACCGGGGGGGCACACTCAGCATCACAGGCGACCGGGGGGAGGGGGCACACTCAGCATCACAAGCGACCGGGGGAGGGGACACACTCAGCATCACAGGTGACCGGGGGGGCACACTCAGCATCACAGGTGACCGGGGGGAGGGGGCACACTCAGCATCACAGGCGACCGGGTGGAGGGGGCACACTCAACATCACAGGTGACCGAGGGGGCACACTCAGCATCACAGGCGACTAGGGGGAGGGGGCACACTCAGCATCACAGGTGACCAGGGGGGCACACTCAGCATCACAGGCGACCGGGGGGGCACACTCAGCCTCACAGGTGACCGGGGGGCACACTCAGCATCACAGGTGACTGGGGGGGTACAGGGGGCACACTCAGCATCACAGGCGACCGGGGGGAGGGGGCACACTCAGCATCACAGGTGACCGGGGGGGCACACTCTGCATCACAGGTGACCGGGGGGGCAGACTCGGCATCACAGGCGACCGGGGGGAGGGGGCACACTCAGCATCACAAGCGACCGGGGGGGCACACTCAGCATCACAGGTGACCGGGGGGGCACACTCAGCATCACAGGTGACCGGGGGGGCACACTCAGCATCACAGGTGACCGGGGGAGGGGGCACACTCAGCATCACAGGTGACCGGGGGGAGGGGGCATACTCAGCATCACAGGTGACCGGGAGGGGCACACTCAGCATCACAGGTGACCGAGGGAGCACACTCAGCTCAGCATCACAGGTGACCGGGGGGGCACACTCAGCATCACAGGCGACCGGGGGGTCACACTCAGCATCACAGGCGACTGGGGGGAGGGGGCACACTCAGCATCACAGGTGACCGGTGGGGCACACTCAGCATCACAGGCGACCAGGGGAGGGGGCACACTCAGCATCACAGGTCAGCATAACAAGCAACCGGGGCGGGGGGGCATACTCAGCATTACAGGTGACTGGGGGGCTCACTCAGCATCACAGGTGACCGGGGGGGCACACTCAGCATCACAGGCGACCGGGGAGAGGGGGCACACTCAGCATCACAGGCGACCGGGGGGAGGGGGCACACTCAGCATCACAAGCGACCGGGGGAGGGGACACACTCAGCATCACAGGTGACCGGGGGGGCACACTCAGCATCACAGGTGACCGGGGGGAGGGGGCACACTCAGCATCACAGGCGACCGGGTGGAGGGGGCACACTCAGCATCACAGGTGACCGAGGGGGCACACTCAGCATCACAGGCGACTAGGGGGAGGGGGCACACTCAGCATCACAGGTGACATGGGGGGCACACTCAGCATCACAGGTGACCGGGGGGCACACTCAGCATCACAGGCGACCGGGGGGAGAGGGCACACTCAGCATCTCAGGTGACCGGGGGGAGGGGGCACACTCAGCATCACAGGTGACCGGGGGGGCACACTCAGCATCACAGGTGACCGAGGGAGGGGGCACACTCAGCATCACAGGCGACCGGGGGGAGGGGGCACACTCAGCATCACAGGTGACCGGGGGGGCACACTCAGCATCACAGGCGACCTCGGGGGCACACTCAGCATCACAGGCGACCGGGGGGAGGGGGCACACTCAGCATCACAGGTGACCAGGGGGGCACACTCAGCATCGCAGGTGACCGGGGGGGCACACTCAGCATCACAGGTGACTGGGGGGGCACACTCAGCATCACAGGCGACCGGGGGGAGGGGGCACACTCAGCATCACAGGTGACCAGGGGGGCACACTCAGCATCACAGATGACCGGGGGGGCACACTCAGCATCACAGGTGACTGGGGGGGGGCACACTCAGCATCACAGGCGACCTCGGGGGCACACTCAGCATCACAGGCGACTGGGGGGGCACACTCAGCATCACAGGCGACCTCAGGGGCACACTCAGCATCACAGGCAACCAGTGGGGTAGGTGATGTATGACAAGCTGACCCCTTTGAAAGCCTTTCCACATTCAGAACATGCATATGGTTTCCCCCCAGTGTGATTTCTCTGATGTTGTTAATCGGGGCAAACATTCGGCTAAGCTGGAGAAGTGGAATCTCCTGCGGGTTCTTCTGAGGATCTTGGTGCAACTGCATTCCATCACAAAACGGAGGGTTTGCCTAGATCTTAATGGAGTGCTTTCTAAAGAAATTCATACTGCTAGGGGCCTTCGGCATGGATGCATATTGCTCCCTTGCCTGTTTAATTTCTATATATATATATCAGACATTGGGGAGAGTATTGAGAACTGCGCTCTAGAATCCCCTAAATTGTGTGAGCAACACGTAAAGTGGCTCGCTTATGCGGATGACATCCTTCTGATGGACTTCACGCAAGTGGGTGTTAAAAGAATTCTGAATAGCCTTGACAATTACGACACGCGAAACAACCTTGTCATTAATAAAAAAGAAAACAAAACATTTAAAGATTTTGCCATTTTCTTAAACCCTTAAAATGTATGTGCTACCTTGAGTATTTAAAGCTGGACACTGTTGATCATTTTTTATACTTGGGCATTCATGTTTTTACTTTGCCGAACAAGAAGGCCCTGTAGACCCACTTGAAGAGCAAGATTGAAGTAATGTGTCCCAACATGAGAAAGCTGGAGAAAGTCTACAGATTAGATTTTAGAACGAGCATCCCAGCGCGGAGTGTAGATATTGCAAATTGCCTGGTTCAGTGGAAACATGAAGTAACATCTTATGTGGCTCTGTCGAATTAAAGGCTATCAGGCAGCAGTTTTTTGGAAAGTCTCTGAGGGACCTTCGAATACTCGATGGGGAATTATTATGGCGTATGATCCATCGGCATTATATTGGCCTCCCTAAGATTTCTGAATCAGTCAAATTTGATCGAAATATATAAGCCGGCTGCCTCTAAATGGATTCTGGCGATAACCACGAATTAAAAATAAATACTAAAAGGGAACACATGAATTATTTTAATTTTGAAAGGAGTGACGTGAGATTATCTTGGAAATGTATACTATTTTTATAATTGTGTGCAATATCTCTAAATGAAATTTTATTTATGAACTCTTGCTTGGTTTAACTTAAATAATGTAATTAGTAAATGCTGCTTTGATGAATTTAGTAATAGTTCTTAATTCTGGAATTCATAGATGGAAGGTTAAGGTGTTTGCAGATGATTTACAGGGATGAAAGGTGCTTTTATGAACTCACGATTCTCTTGTCTCTACATCACACTAGGACGACATGAACAAGCCTGTTGCTTTCTTGATGTTTTATGTTATGTTATGTTATTAACATTTGTAAAGCGCGCGTTCGCCCAAAGGCATCATGGCGCTGGAAGGAAGCTACCCAGTCGAAGAAGACCAATGGAGTGGTCCGGCTTAGAACAGGTTGGTTTTCAACGCTCTTCTGAATCCAAGATGGTTAACAGTGGCCCTAAGAGATTCAGGGAGGCTGTTCCAAAGTATGGCCGCGGTAACAGCGAAGGCTCTAACGCTGAGCCTTGCCCGGTTAAACCTAGGGACAGTGAGCAGGTTAGAAGTAGCAGAGCGGAGGTCCCGGTCCAGACGGTATCGGGTAAATTTAAGCTGCAAAAATTCGGCACCCTGACCATGAATTGCCCGGTGAACAATGCACAGAGATTTAAACTGAATTCGTTGGTTCACCGGGAGCCAATGCAGTTGGCGAAGCACAGGCGTGATATGGGCACCATATGGGGAGCCAGTGGCCAGCCTAGCAGCCAGGTTCTGCAAACGCTGAAGGCGGTGTATAAGGCCGATAGGTTGAGACAGGTAGAGCGAATTGCAACAGTCCAGTCGTGTGAGGACTAACGCGGCTACCACGGGGGGGCGAAGGGCTACCGGGATCAAGGGCATGACCCTCTTAAGGATTCTAATCTGGTGGTGAGTGGACTGGCACACGGCCGCAACCTGGTTAGACATTGACAAAGAAGCAGAGAGGATAACTCCTAAATTCTTGACTTTGCTAACTGGATTGGGTAGCGGTCCCAAGGCAGAGGGCCATAAAGCAGGGGTCCACAAGGAGGGGTTGGGGGCGCAGCCTACCAACAATACCTCAACTTATCACCTTTTAACTTTAGCCAATTCTGATCCATACAGATCCCGACTGCCTTAAGGCAGTCGTGGAGGCAGACAGAGGTCTCTGACTGATCCTGGTCCAGACGGATCAGGATTTGGGTATCATCCCCATATGAGTAGCAATTTAGCCCATAAGAGCGGATGAGACAAATCAGGGCCCAGATATAGATGTTAAACAGAATTGGCGATAGAGAGGATCCCTGAGGGACACCACAAGTGAGAAAGCAAGAATGGGAGAGAAACGTGTCATGGCGAGGGTCTGTGTGCGATCCGAAAGAAGCGAAGTAAACCAAGCAAGAACAGCACTGGATATCCCAATCTGTGAGAGGCGAGAGAGAAGGATGGAGTGGTCCACCGTGTCGAATGCGGCGGAGAGATCTAACAGGATCAGGGCCCCAAATCCGCCAGCATCGACAAGTCTGGACATGTCATCCTGCACCGAGACAAGGACACTTTCCGTACCTCTCCCAGGCCTAAAGAAAATATGTTTTGTATAATGAATGTAAGATGTAAATATTAACTAATGTTAGTGAAAGGTTTATATTTTTCACCATAACACAGTAAACAAAAGAAAAAGAAAAAAGAAAATATGGGCACTCAAGGAATCTCCTGGTGCACTCTCTAGCTGGGTGCATCCTGGTCTTTCCCCCACCCTGGGGGTTATCAGTCCTTTCACCTTGCCTTGGGGTCTTGCTTCTCTCACCCCACCTAGGGGTCTTGTTTCAGTCACCCCAGGTTGGGGTCTTGTTCCTCTCACCCCACCATGAGATTTTGCTTCTCTCACCTCACCATGGGATCTTGCATCTCTCACCCCGCCTAGGGGTCTTGTTTCAGTCACCCCGCCTTGGGGTCTTTTTCCTCTCATCCCAGCTTGGGGTCCGGTTTCATTTACTCCGCCTTTGGGTCTTATTTCTCTCACCTTGCCTTGGGGTCTTGCTTCTCTCACCCCACCTAGGGGTCTTGTTTCAGTCACTCCAGGTTGGGGTCTTGTTCCTCTCACCCCACCATGAGATTTCGCTTCTCTCACTTCACCATGGGATCTTGCATCTCTCTCCCCGCCTAGGGGTCTTGTTTCAGTCACCCCGCCTTGGGGTCTTTTTCCTCTCATCCCAGCTTGGGGTCTGGTTTCATTCACTCCGCCTTTTGGTCTTATTGCTCTCACCCTGCCTTGGGTCTCTTTTCTCTCTCCCTGCCTTGGGGTATTGATCTCTCACCCCACCATGGGATCTCACTCCTCTTACCCCGCCTAGGGGCCCTCTTTCTGTCAACCTGCTTGGGTTCTTGTTCCTCTCAGCCCACCTTGGGGTCTTGTTTCTCTCACCCCGGCTTGGGGTTTTGCTTCTCTTACCCTGCTTTGGGTTGTTTTCCCTCTCCCTGCCTTGGTGTCTTGCTTCTCTCACCCCACCATGGAATCTCACTTCTCTCAGCACACCAAGAGATCTCACTCGTCTCACCCCGCCTTGAGGCCCTCTTTCTCTCAACCTGCTTTGGGGTCTTGCTTCTCTCACCCCGCCTTGGGGTCTGTTTTCTCTCTCTCTCCCTGCCTCAGGCTCTTGCCTCGCTCACCCTGCTTTGGGGTATTGCTCTTCTCACCCCTACTTGGTGTCTTGCTCCTCTCATCCCACCTTGGGGCCCTCTTTTTCTCAACCCGCCTTGGGATCTGGTTTCTCTCATCCCGACATAGGGATCTCACTTCTCTCACCCTGCCTTTAGGTCTCATGGGGCCTATTCCCTGAAGCCAAATCCACCTCTGGTTTCCAGGCGGTGCACCTGGAGAGAGTATGTGAGTTCAACTGACGCAGTGTTGCTTTCTTGGCTTCTCCACAGTGTTCTGCCATGGGCATAGCTTGCCCTCTCTTCCCACTGGCTTCCGGCAGGACATCGGCTTTGCCTGTTTCTCAGTCATCGTCTGCTCCTCAGTACTCTTCTGTGCCAGGCACATGAGGCTCCTGGACTGTCGGCGATTGTGAGCATTCCACAGGCTCCTCTGCGACTGAGTCCACCACGCTCAGCGTATGCTCACTCTGCTCTGCCACAGGAGGAGGCTTTCGGGCTTCTCCAGCTCCACAGGTTTCTCTACTCCACCTTTACCATTCTGAATTGCTCTTTATCCCCCACTGTTCTAAGGGGTGGGTCTAACCACTGTTCTCCCTTCTGAAGTGGGGACGGTGCATGCAAAGTGTCAGAAACCTACCAGTCATTTGTACAAGCAGTTTCGAATTTGTATATAATTTAACTATTCATAAAACTATTAATATAAATATATTGGTATCTTGCGACAAGGGAGGATAACTTATATTCATTTCTAGGGATTGCCTGTCCTCAAAGAGGGGGTGGTAGAAAGTGGAGCAAAGGTAAGGGAGGGAGAGATGGTAGGGTGGATAGAGTGTTAAGTATTTTAGCAAGCTTTGAGGAGAAGTTGGAGGTAAAGTCGTTAGCGGAGGGAAGAGTATGATGCGGAGTGTTTTTGGGACAGCATGGCCTGCAGCGTCAGAGATGTTGCAGGGGTGAGACCCTAGAGAGGATACAAGGCCGGTGCCTTATGATGATTTAGTGAAGTCAAGAGCAATGTTGAGGGCAAGGCGACAAGGGTTGTAGATGGTAAACGGCGTAAGGGAATGATTCTTGCACCAGCTATGAAGGTGGAGATGTATGTCGTCAGTTGTCCAATGGGTGGAGAGATCCATGATTGAGGACGCAGCAATAGAGGGTGAAGGAATGAGCAGGGTTGTGTTTTTCATAGGAAGTTGCAAGTGCATTATTGAACTTCGCAAATGCAAGTGCAACGGAATGGGCAGGCGGAAGAGAGAGGGCTTGGGCGAAGGACTCAACTTGGTGCAGGCCATGGAGTCTGGATGAATTTCCCTTTGGTAATGGGTGGAGGGGGTCTCATTTTTGAAGGCAGAGATAGTGAAGTAAATATGTGAGTGTCAGAGGGAGAGGGTTTGATGGAGAGGAAAGACGAGTGTGAAGGTTAGAGATCTCGGGAGTCATCAAGGGTGTCTGTTGGAAGGGTATGTAGAATGAACAGGGAGTGTTCCAATAGCACAGTACAATGGGACATATGTGTAAAGCAAGAGTCCCCACAGGAGGCTGGAGCAGTCATCCAGCTTGCTCGGGGCCAGAGAGGAAGTGAGACACATTGTGGAGTGAAATGATGCATCCGACTGAAGTTGGGTTGGGTGAGCCTGGCAGCCATAGCACTAGTAGTAATAAACGGCTGTAGTTTGATCTCAAAGAGAACTCCCAGGTTGCGGGTGTGACAGGGAAAGGGTAACAGACTAAAGGAGGAGGGTTAGAGGTGGGAGGCAGATCGCCTCCCTTTTGGAGGTGTGCAGCATTTTGCAGGGGAGAGCCACCCAGTGACCCTTTGGGACCCCGCCTGGTAGAGGTTTGCCCAAGATATACTGTATGCCAGGAGGTGGCGGGGGAGCAGCCTGCTGGGTAGGAGGGGATGCAAGCAAAGGCGTTGCCTGGAAAGTCACAGTGGCAGAGATTAAGGAGGAGAAATTAGTGGTTGGTGGTTTCCAACCCAGCAGAGAATTGAGGAAGGATGAGGAGGTGCGAGAGATGAGCAGTTGTGGGGAAGTTAGGGACAGGATTGAGTGTTGTGTCCATGGAGTGACAGTTTCAGAACCCAGACTGGAGGGGGTCACTAATCCCATGCATTTCAAGTTAAGTGTTTATGTGGTTGAACATCACACGCTCAAGGATTGTGTAGAGAAGTGGGCGACTGGCTGATAGCAGAGTTGTTGGAGTTAGCCGTGTATTGTTTCAAGAGGGTAGGGCAACCGTTTAGCCAGATGCAAAGATCCCAGAGGATCGGGCGAGGGAACATTCTGAGACGCAGAGGTCTCGGTGGGAGTGCAGGAAGTATTGGCAGACCAGGGGGAGCGTTCTGCCAGAGTGGCAAGGAACCAATGGGGAAATGGGCAAGCCACTGACTGTATTGCAGAGCTCCAGCTCTTTTCCAAGCATGTGAAGGCGATGTCTACGAGACGGAACTAAGGGGTTCTGCCACTGGATATACAGGCAGCATTTGATGAGCTGTACCAGTGATCAGAGCAACCCTGGGAATGAGGAACCATTGACAGATGATGAATGGCCAAACCTGGCTCGTCGTCTCCTCTTACTGTGCAATAAGGCACTCCACTCATCTCGTGGTGTGTTGTTGGGTCCTCTCTGTTGTCTTGTCGTGTAGGGAGTGTGGCCAACAGGATAGAGGGGGCGACAACACCACCAGTGCTCCACATAGGGGAGGTTAGTGATAGCCAAGCTTTTAGCAATCACCTATTGCGGTGAGACTGGGTCTGTGCATGCTATCATTATGATGGTAAACAGGCTTATTGCTAATGGAATGTCTTGGTTAGTTTGCTTGCTATAAACAGTTTGTCTGTGTAATTAACATGGAAACCTTAAATAAAGTTTGGAAGAAAACAGAGAAAATGGAGGGGTTGCGCATTGTGAAAGGATGGAGATGAGGATGGAGTTGTGCGGGAGGGGTTTAATGGGATGCAAAGTTGAAATATCTTAGTTGCGAAATAGCAAGCAAAGTCATCAGCTGAGACAGAGGTCGAGATGGTACAGGTATGGGCTGGACGGTCTTGGATATGTTCTGGGAGTGGAGGTAGAAGTGAGATGTGGTTAGTTTAGTAGTGAGACGACTTAGCAGAGTCAATGGCCGTGGAGAGCGTGAGGACGGAGACGTGTAGGTGGCAAGGAGAGCCAGGGAGAGTCTTTCACAACAACGGTGTAGATTTAGGTGCATATTCGTTCTCAACGGTTGGACAGACATAGCTATCCAAGGGTGGGGCAATGGGTGAGAGAGAGAGAGAGTGAAGAAGCGGATAGGTTTATATAGGGTAGCTATGAGTAAATCTAACCAGGTCTTTTTGATTGGCTCAGGAAGAGGTGTGGAAAAAGCACGGAAGGGAGACCCATTGAGGTTGAGAAAGGGACCCTCAGAGTCGTGATGGAATTTGCGCTTGATTATCATGAAGGGGGGGTAAAGAGGAGAGGCCGACATGCAGTCTAGGGAAGGTGGGAGTGGACCGCACTGCCCTATACAGTAAACCATACCTGAAAATAACCCACAGATACAATCTGGTCTGCATTTACTGTCAGCAAGGCACTAGCCTCAGGTGAGCAGCGGTAGGCATCCAGACATCCATCTTCTGTTTCATCTTCCTAAAATGGCCGCCCACAAGAGTCCATTCAGTGTTGACTTGGGGCGCTAATGCTATTCTTCGAGGTGCGACCACCGATTACTTCAGTGTATTAAATCAACTATGAACCATGATACCACGCCTTATAATACAAAAGTCTTCCCGGTCAGAGTTGGTGCTGTTATCCGAGCATATATGTAAAACTCATTGGAATCCCCTCCCCAGGTGTAAGGGGCATGCACATTTGATTTTGTTTTTGTTCGGCTATTTTGATATTATTTGTGCACTAAACATGCCTCGTGTTCCTTGACTTTTCAGATTTTCCTGGAGGTGAGTCTTTGGATTTCTTTGAGAAATTGGAGCGGGTCCGCGCTCACGGGAAAACACACGGAATGTCTGAAGGATTCATCAATCAAAGAATAAAGATGGCAAAAGGTGCATTGGAGTCAAAGAGACCTCTAGAAAGACAGGTGTCCTTCTGAACTGTAGGCTCTATGGAGAGGGGATTGATCAGGTAGCTGTTCCTCGATCTCTGGTAGCGCCACGCACTTGAACCAGAGGAACTCGAAAAGAGAGAGGTTGACCTCTCACCTCCGAGTTGTGCTCATCTGTGTGACCGAATATGTATGGCAGTATGAAGCCGAAGGATATCGGGTCCAAGGCAGATAAACCCTCTTCCCTGGTTGATATGTCACTGGCAAGACGTGGGGAGTTGTTTGGACTAGATCGGGATGAAGAGTAACGTAGCAGCATTTGGTGCGTGATGTTCGCTCACATTGCAGGCTTGGCTCAAATGAACCTTGCAAATTAACAAGGGGGATATTTCTTCTCTGCGAAAGATAGTGAGCTAAAGACTCAGGGTAAGTCTCTGGTAACCAGGACTAATGTCTGGCAGAGGGACTCCCACGACCCCCCTTGTTAATTTGCATATTTAAGTAACTTTGGGTCTCACCCTAAGTTACTAGGGGAATCCAGACGTGGACCCCTTGCTCACTATTCTTAGAGAGGCACAGATCCACCCTACTGATGAGGTCCAACCAGACTGAAACATGTGTCTGGGGATGCTGTTGGTACTCTTGTTCAGAGGAGAATTGCCTTGTTCATAGGAGAATTGCCTAGCATTTCGGTGCTGGACTGCCCCAGGGCAGGACAAAGACCGATATGTTTGAGATATTTCTTCTCTGTAAAAGATAGTGAGCTAAAGACTCTGGGTAAGGCTCTTGTAACCAGGACTAATATCTGGCAGAGGCACTCCCAGGACCCCCCTTGTTAATTCACATGAACCTTGGCCAGGCAAGGATTCCCTTCGATGTCCAGTCAGAGGAATCATCCGGCAAAGTTGAATCTTTACTGTTAGGAGATTTTATACTGTCCGCCATACCAGTCTAAGAGTGGCAGGGCTTGTCCGAAGCGTGTCATATTGTACCCACACCATGCCTCTACAGACCTTAGTCTGCATAGGACTGGTGAAGGGAATAAGAGGAGAGAAGTGGTTAAAGGGGAGCTGACTTAAGAAAAATGTAAGGGATTTGTAATGGCCAGAGGGGATTAAAGGAAGGCTTGGAGTTTGTAATAGTTTGACCTTTCTGTGCACTTATACCCCACTCATTCAAAGCATAGCAGTGATGAGGAAAAAGGCTCACTCTAGCGCTCCTGAGTGTGCGCATATAACCCGTGAGTGCTGTTTCGAATACTTATAAGGGGTACTGAAATGAGTCAGTGAATGATGTGTGGTGGGACTCTAGAGACTGGGTTGATCCAGCTGCAACCTGATGCACCGTGGAATGCCTAGGGCTCACCTTCTGTAAAGAGACTCAGCACCTGTCCTCAGGGACCACTCTGGGCAGCCGAACACCTGTGAACTACAGCGCCCAGACTACATTACCAAGCAACAGGTCTGTCTGTGGCACAGAATATATTTATTTATTAACAGTTTGGAGGCATCGTGGCGCTATGTATAGACCCAAGAAAATGTAGACTTCCTTGATCAGAAACAAGCCACTGGGCAAGCGTCAACCATGTGCTCCAGCACCCATATCACTGGAGAATTTGAATTCTCCAGAAGAAACTGTGCATTGCAATAGGAACGCCAAACACAACAATGGAAATTCTTCCCGCGGACACAAGACCCAATTCACTCTATCAACACTCTCTCTACTTCACCCTCTACCTTCATCCACCAAATCCCCACCATCTCTACCCTTTCCTCCCCCACCCACCCTACCTCCACTCTCCATCCCCACCCACCCTACCTCGACTCCCACCCACCCAGCCTTCACTCTCTACACCCACCCAACCTCCTCTCTCTACACCCACCCAACCTCCTCTCTCTATACCCACCCACCCTACCTCCACTCTCTACAACCTCCACTCTCTACACCCACTCTACCTACAATCTCTACACCCACCCACCCTTCCTCCACACTCTACACCCACCCTTCCTCCACTCTCTACAAACACCCTTCCTCCACTCTCTACAAACACCCTTCCTCCACTCTCTACGAAATACCCACCCACCCTTCCTCCACTCTCTACAAACACACGCCCACCCTACCTCCACTCTCTACACCCACCCACCCTTCCTCAAATCTCTGCGGCCACACACCCTACCTCCACTCTCTACTCCCACCCACCCTTCCTCCACACTCTACACCCACCCACCCTCCACTCTCTACATCCACCCTTCCTCCACTCTCTACGAAATACCCACCCACCCTTCCTCCACTCTCTACAAATACCCACCCACCCTTCCTCCGCTCTCTACAACAACCCACCCACCCTTCCTCCACACTCTACACCCACCCACCCTACCTCCACTCTCTACACCCACCCACCCTTCCTCAAATCTCTGTGGCCACACACCCTACCTCCACTCTCTGCACCCACCCACCCTTCCTCAAATCTCTGCGGCCACACACCCTACCTCCACTCTCTGCAACCACCCACCCAACCTCCACTCTCTGCACCCATTCTACCTCCACTCTCTACATCCACCCTTCCTCCACTCTCTACAAAATACCCACCCCCCTTCCTCCACTCTCTACAAACACCTGCCCACCCTTCCTCCACTCTCTACAACAACCCACCCACCCTTCCTCCACACTCTACACCCACCCACCCTTCTCCACTCTCTACTCCCACCCGCCCTTCCTCCACAATCTACACCCACCCACCCTCCACTCTCTACATCCACCCTTCCTCCACCCTCTACAAAATACCCACCCACCCTTCCTCCACTCTCTACAAACACCCGCCCACCCTTCCTCCACTCTCTACAACGACCCACCCACCCTTCCTCCACACTCTACACCCACCCACCCTTCCTCCACTCTCTACACCCACCCACCCTTCCTCCAATCTCTGCGGCCACACACACTACCTCCACTCTCTACACCCACCCACCCTTCCTCCAATCTCTGCGGCCACCCACCCAACCTCCACTCTCTGCACCCATCCACCCAACCTCCACTCTCTGCACCCATTCTACCTCCACTCTCTACACCCTGACCCCACCCTACCTATACTCTCTTCACAAACACAACCTCCCTCCATTCTGAAACCAACCACCCTACGTCCACTCTCTACACCCAACCAACCTCCATGTTCTACACCCACCCAACCTACCTCCACTCTCTACGCCCTCACACCTACCCTACCTCCAGTCTCTACACCACCCTACCTTCACTCTCTGCACTCACCCACCCCCACTCTCTATCCCACCCTCCCTCCCTGCCTCCACTCTCTACATTGCCTCCACTCTGTACCTCCACCCACCCACCCTAACTCCAGTCTCTACACCCACCCACCCTACCTCCAGGTGCTACACCAACCCTACCTGCACTCTCTACCCCCTACCTACACTACCTACACCATGCCTCCGCTCTCTATAACCCCCCTACCCTACGTCCACTCTCACTACCCCACCCACTGTACCCCCACTATCTCTACCCCACCCATCCAAGCACCACTCTCTCTACCCCCAAAACATCCACCCTTTCCCATCCTCTCTACCCCATCCATCCACCCGACAGCCACTCTCTCCAAACACATCCACCCTACCACTACTCTCTACCCCCTCCCACCCTCCCTCACTCTTCCTAGTCCCACACACCCTCCCGCACTCTCTACTCCCCACACCCTCCATACCTCCACTCTCTACCTCTACCTCTACCCACCATACCCCAACTCTCTACCCTCATCCACCTTACTCCCACCTTCTCTACCTACACCCATCCAAGCACCCCTCTCTCTACTCCCAGACATACACCCTACTGCTATTCTCTCTACCCCATCCACCCACCCTACCACCACTCTCTCTAGCCCCACCCACCCTACCATCACTCTCTCCCTAGCTCTACCCTCACTCATCCCCCACACCCACCCTACCCCCACTCTCTACCCCGATCCATTGCACCCCCACTCTCTACCCTCACCCACCTTACTCATGCTCTCTAGCCCCACTTATCCTACGCCCACTCTCTTTCCCCAATCACCCACCCTACCCCCACTCTCTCTACCTCATCCATACTACCCCCACTATCTCTACCCCCTAACATGCACCTCCAATCTCCACCCCACCCATCCACCCTACTCCGACCCTCTCTGACACACCCACCCATCCAGGCATTCCGCTGCAGTGATAAACAATGTAAACAATGATTCAGGCATTAAACCCGTTTGAAACAGATTGCAATGGGTTGGAAGGCATGTCATAGACCCAAAATGGAAACGTGGTGGAGGGATCTGCAGAGGTGGCTGGAGGCAGAAACTGTGGTATGGCAGGAAGCGTGTACAGGGGAGAGAGAAGAAGAAGCCGGAACCCTATCGGGTTGGAGGCAACTGATTGCTGACTTATTTGGGTCTTCGTATGAGATCAAATGATGGAGACCCAATAAATTCTGTCGAAGAGGAACCCCCACCGCAAGAGGTAGAGACTGGTAATGAGGGGGAGTAGGCTGGGGAGGGGAGAGGGAAGAGGAGATACAGTGGGCTGGAATACAGCAATTTATGTTTATTTGTGATTTACATTATGCATCCACTTTAAGTTTGGTTTGAGTTGTTATTTTTTAAATAAAATTTATAAAAAGAGTTTAAAAAAAAAACTTTTTTGAAACGGACTTGTTAACCATGATGGAAAACGGACTTGTTAACTGTGATGGAAATCAGGCTTGTTAACAGTGATGGGAAACAGACTTGTTAACAGTGATGGAAATACAGAAAATACAACAAACGGCCACTTTCCAGGGTATGGCTATTTCGATGGTTACATAGTTGTCATTCACAATCTGGTGATAGTTTTTCACATATGGTTTGATTAAAGAATCTTATGTTCAAAGAATCCTATGTTCATTATACACACACTGAAACTCTTGTCTATATTATCATTTTTTATTTTCACCAATAAAGTTTGAAATACAATCAGAAATAAACAAGCTTCATAAAATTACAAACCTGGTCACAAGATTGAGTCCAAAAGAGAAGAAATAATGCAAAACACAACATAAATAAGAGGTAAAATTAGAAGAAGAAAGAAAATTGTAAAGAGACCAAAAAAGGAGAAAAGAAAGAGACAGAAGAATATCTAACTGTATCATTTGGTAGTACAATTTATTTGGTAGTACAATTTATAAATAATCACAAAACACATCCCCACGTAACATGGCATGGTCATGGCTAGCATAAGAGCAAATCAGAATACATTTCAGGGTAATATGGAATTTGGACAAAACACACCAAAATATTGAGTCACCATGAGACGTTAACCATACACATTGAGAAAGATCCCCCATATGGCCATAAACTTTTCAGTCTCTCCTTTCAATTTGCAAATTGCCTTTTCATAGGTGGAGATCGTAAGCAACTCGTCCACCCACTCATCGATGCAAAAAGAGCTGGACGACTTCCAAGCCCTAAGAATCATCTTTTTCGCCATCATACAGGCCCTGAGGAACCACATTTTCTTTCTAAAGCCAACATCCTCTAACAATGACACATCACCCAGTACTAAGAGAGACGCAACCGTTGGAATGGTGCAGCTCAACACCAAACCTATTCACCAAACTCCCTCCCAGAATACGTTAGTCTTGGGACAGAACCAGATCTGATGACTTACCTCTTGCTTGTTTGCATTTCTAGCACAGATCATTTTCCAACAAGTGTCTCTTAAACAGACGCACTGGCGTCCAAAAGGCCCTAAATAGAAGCTTGGTTTGCGACGCTCTGAAGCCCCAGTCCATGCTCACACGCCTCACATTACCACAGCAACGCAGCCAGCATTTTTGGTCAATCACTTCACCCAGCTCCTCGGTCCAAGCATTCGCCGTCTCTAAGTTCCCCTTATGACATGTTCTGAGGACATTGTTCATAGTTACGGCTGGGTGAGCAGCACGTTTGCATGTCTCTAAAGCTGCCCAAGCTTTGCCATGGACCGCCAATTGTACGGGGTCCATGTTTACGGAGATGATGCTCTTCAGCTTTCCATGCTCTGCGTAGGTGCATTTCTTTAGATCAAAAGTGCGGCAAAGTTGTGCAAAAGGAATCCATTCTTCATCTTTAATTAGGTCTGCAATATATTGGATCCCTGCTAGGAACCTTGCTGGCCAGAATAGCACTTTTCCACGTAGCTTCAAAGCTGGATTGAGTCAGATCAAAGCCTCCGGGAATAAGAGAGAATTGGTTCCAATACAGTTAGGCAGGTCACGCCAGCACTCCTTCAAAAAAGCAGTCGGGGGGGGGGGGGATTTTGCCTTTTGGACTGTTTTGACACTGTAGATAATAAGGCTTTGGGGGTCAAATGAGACGATGCATTACTTTCTCTCAGTATGTCAACCGTTGGCCCCCCCCATCAGTGTCGATAATTTTACACCGATGCCTAACCATGAAGGCCAAATGATATTCTGAGAAGTGAGGTAGATTCATTGCACCGTACCTGTGAGGCAGCTGCATTTTCCATAGCGCAAGTCTTGGAGGTTTCCCGTCCCATATACATTTCTGCATCATTCTATTGATCTCTTTGAAGTAGTGGTTTGGCACTTCGATTGGAAGCATGGAAAGAAGGTAATTTACACGAGGTGCGAGATTCATTTTAATACAATTGATTTTCCCCCATGTTGACCGTTTCAGGACTCCCCATCTATCCATGTCCGACCGTAGTTTCGGCATGATCACATCTTCAATACATAATAGCAGGGTGTTAGCATAGTGTGAGTCTGATGTCCCTAAACACATTATAATGAGCTTCTGAGTCATTTCACTTTTCACTAATGAGGAGTGGGGCTTCCAAAGGTTGGGGTAGTCTTTCATAAGGGAAGGTTTTTGAAAAGATAGGTGCTAGTTCTGCAGAAAAAGGAAATGGTTTTCTCCAGAACCTCACAAGGTGCACAGTCTATTTGGACTGTTCCATCATTTCTAAGTCAAAGAGCAATGCCCCTGTTTTAAGAGAAGTTCATAGCAAAATCATGGGGTGCAAGGGCATTTGCCAATGATGGATATCACATTCTCATTGCCTGCCACTAGGCACTTGTCACAGTGATGAAACCAAAGAAGAAAGCCAGAGGGGGCTACAGCATCGGGTGTATATACTCTCACTCTTCATTCAGGCCGTTGCTGTGAGCGTCCATCCTGAGGATCCAGCAGGATTCCCTTTGGAGCAATATTTTTCCCACCTTATTGGGGCATTTAACATGGTCTAGGACCCAGCACTTAATGTCGTCAGGTGGGTGCCTAAACGCTAAAACGTGTTGGGCCAAGGGTGGTCTGTAGTGGCCTTACACCTTATACAGAATCCGTGTTCTACCATGGGAGGGGACAACCCTCCTGTAACTCCTAAGAGTTGATGTCCTGGTGCAATTGCAGAACTTCAGCTATTTCAGAGGAGCGAGTAAGCCGGCTAAGAACATTATGCAAAATGCACTGTTGGCAAATCCACCGTGAATTGGATAAACACTTCAACAAATCGCAGGAAATCCTTAGCAGTGATCTGGCCATTCAACCCAACCTGAACTCATCACATAGAACGCTGTGGTGATTAAGCAGAAGGTTGCAATATAATATCCTTGCTTTAAATTATGTTCTTAAGAAAGAGGAAGGCAATGTAGCTTCAGTTATTTGCCCTTTTTGTCCTGCGGTCCTCAAGTTTTTCTTCTGAGTTTTTTGTCATGAATTTAAAAGTCTTAGAAATAGTTTTCTAGTGCAATCTTGTGTGCCATGAATTTCTTTTATAGGTTCATTTTCCTGTGCATATTTGGGAACTCCAGCAATGTTGCACTAACCTGTCGCTGGACTCAGCCGAGCAGCTATATAGTCCTAGTTTAAGAACATGCCATGGGATAGGCAAAGTCCTAAGGTTTCCTTTGACTGTTTTGTAAAATTAAAAGAAAACAGGATGGTTATTTATAAACATTTGTACTTATTGCTGGTTTTATATCGTTTTTAATGTGTTGCATATTCCGGATTGGCGTAGGGACTGAACAATGCGTGTCTAAAACATTATTGGCTATGGGTTGGATTGTACTCTAACCTATATTTAATAACTTTGATAGACTTACTCCCAAATAAAGTTGAGTTCAAGAAAGAGAGATTGCATCCAACTCACCCCTGTGTACCTTCTGAAGGATCAACCGGGTCTAAAGTGTTCTGGAGGGGCAGCAAGGCTTCATTTTCAATGGTACAGGAACCTCTACTGATGAGTGATAGTCCACTCACATCACGCACGTCACTTCGATTATCTGCCTTCTGCGCTGACCTCCTGCGTCCTCCATCTAGGAGACATTGCAGGCACATTCCAGCTGGCTGATTGCATTGGCAGACAGAAGGATCTGCGGCACTCATCACCACACCCTTCCCCCAAATTCCTCACCCAAGGTGGGTATTCATGAGAGCAGCTCTTGGTGTTTGGAACGATCCCCTCCTACTCTCAAACCCCCGTAACACTCCTGCACTCCCAGACCTTCCCACTGCTCCTCTGCCTGCGCTCTTCAACCCTCTAACCGTCCACTGCCCACCTTGTGCCGCCCCCACTTACAATCATCCCCTCTCCCGGCTCTTTAGCAGTAGAACCCCTTGCCCTAGGATACAAAAAATGTCTGGGCTGGAGATCGCCCTGAAAAAGCAATACCCAGGCGTTGCCGAACACCAGAAAGAAGACAGTGGCATCATCTGGCCCTCCCACGCCCACTCCTGCATGGCCTTTAGCCAGTCCTAAGCTGCATGCAATACTACATATGTATAGCGCATTTGTTTATCATGTTACCAGTATGTGGCCAGCTTTCCACCTTCAGCAGCTTGTTCACAAGCTGTGGCTCGCCAGATGTTTTGGAATATTAATCCCATGATTCCTCTCCGCTGACTATGCTGGCGAGGGTTGACAGGATTTGTAGTCCAAACATCTGGAAAGCCAAAGATTGCAGATCCCTAATTTAACCTCTTCCTTGACTAGACTCCATGGGCACGACTCATGGAACATTGCTCACAGATCCCGCAAATCCCGCGCTCCGAGAACAAAGTTATTCTGCACACTCTGTGTATTCATGGAGTTGTTTGTGCAAAGTAACCATATACACAAGTTGCGGCCAGAATTCCCCCAACACGCCCCCACACCAATCAAAAACAACCAGAAACAGCTACCTTTGCATGCTCCCTGGTCACGTATACATGAAAAACAGTGCGTGGGGTCCCCCACAGGCAGGCCTGCATCTCGGGGACCCTGCGCAGGGTCTCCCGTAACTGGTTACGGTACCCTGAAAACATGTGTATGATTTATCGTAACTCTGGTAATACTTAGAAAATCTGCGAACACACGTACATTGTTCCTGCACCCCACTACGCTGGATACATACAACCCTAAGTAAGATCAGAAACCCCAGCTGCGTGCCAACACCGGATCCTACCTCTGCACAGTGAATCCTATGCGCAAGTGTCTGTACGCCTGCATTCGGGTGGCAGATAGTACGAGGGCTTTGCGTGGCCATTTCCCTGCAGGAAGGTTGCACGGTCGAATCCCTAAATACGTATTGTGCCACGCAATAGTGGGCGTGCGATGGACTGCCTGCGGGCCGTCCCTCATAATGCCCACATTTTCCCTGGGTCTTCCTCATTTTATGCGTTCCGCCCCCTACCCTGCTCTTTGCGCAAGCCATGCCCACTCTCTGCATGGTGTCTTGTGCAAGGAGCTCGTCCTCTCACAGTGACATGCTGAGCGTGCGCGACATCCCCTTAAAGTACCAAAAAAAGTACTGCGCAGTCGATTCCATGAATCGATAAACTGAATGTTGCACAGATATTTCCATGGATCGGGCCCCTTGTCAGCAAAGCACCCAGAAGTGCTAAATTGTTTTTCATATATGCAGTATATGTACGTTCTTATAAATGAATTCATACGAGCATTTTGTTGATTCATCAGAAGGCTGCATTGTATCACCCTCGCTTTCAATTCTGTTGTTCGGAAAGAGGAAGGCAATTGCAGGTCAGTTATTTGCCCTTTTTTCCTGCGCGCCCTCGGTACAGATGAGTTTTTGTCATGAATATCAAAGACTTAGGAAATATTTTCCGCAGCCTCATGTCAGGCTGCTGCCACACTACAAAATACCCAATAGTAATATGATGTTTTTATATATATATAGTGACACTTTCAAAATAAGATCTTAGCTTATTACCAGGGCGCTTTGTTTGTTTGTTTGTTTGTTTTATTTCTAATGCGCTCCAGACCCATAGGTAGAAGGGCGCAGCAGGTAGGATAATGCAAAGCGAATAATACTATCTGCCACCCGAATGCTTTGTATGTGTACATCGGATGCATTAGTCGTCTTTAGGCTCTTGGATGTAAACCATGAAAGTTCTGATTTCAAGCCATTGCCATTTCTTGGTTGGGAAGGTGGATGGTGGACACCTGCAACCTTCTCCATTGCTCGGCCTCCCCTCCTCATCTTTGAACATCTTCTCCTCCCCTGTAAAAGAAAAGCATTGCATTAATCCCGTCACTTTCCAGTCTTGGATTCTTTGGCAGTTTCCAGAATGTGATCAAACCAAGAGGCACAATGTTAAGGGTGTCACCAGAGTGAGGTAGCCAAGACGGGTGCTCTTCACCGCAGCCCCCTTAACTCATAGACACTGCTTTATTTCAGCGGGCTCAGACCACATGATTTGGGCATTAGACTAAGCAACCATGTTTTAGGAAGTATCGCAGGCTTGAAGAGCAGCTTCCATCGCCACCGTGGCGGGAAGGTCTGTAACAGCACTACACCATACCCGGCCCAGTAGATAACATGGCCTGTAGTCTGGGCTTGTTGTGTAGGCATTTGTTGGGCACTTTTTCCAGAAGTTGCCCTCAGGGAGTACCATAATGTGTCAGGGCAGACCACCAGGCAGACAGTATTAGCCAAGGGAAGCCGTCAAGATCATTGAAGGACTCCGCGATCTCAAAACAAGTCATTCACTGACCAATGAGGAATATTGGCTAACAGAGGGGTAGTCCAAGATTATACGAGTGTTAAATAAATATTAAAAAGCAGAGGGGATAAGCACACTGAAGCTCTGCAAGTTCTTTGCCCACAATTGCAGTTAAAGGAACTATATGTGCTAAATCCGCTTATAGGATAATCAGTGACAGGTTCTTTGAGGCGGACAACTTTGGTGAACTGATAAGAGGCAACTTAAAGGCAGGACTCACAGAGGACAAGATTCACCGTCTGGGATGGCAGCAGTATTGATAAGTCTGTCCATCACACAGGAATTGCAAAGACTGTGATAAAAGGTGGAGAACTGAGTACAGGACTGCAATCGAGTAAGAGCAAACCAGGAGCAGTGCTCAACACAAGAGAAGGAAAGGGAACACTATCCTGTATCTGAAAGCAAGAACGGGCAAGAGGGCACTGCATGGATGAGACGGCAGCGAATGGGAGAGGCGGGGGCAGGGAAAGAACATAACAAACCCCAGTACCCCACTCAATGACCTCTCTCCAGGGAAAGAAAGGACGAGAATGAAAAGGCGAAAGAAGTAGACCTGGGACTCTAAACAAACCGCTGAACAGTGCTATCTGACACAAAATGGCCGCCAAGCAAACCTGGGACAGTAATGCCATCTACACAAACCGCTGAACAGTGCTATCTGACACAAAATGGGCGCCAAGCAGACCTGGGATAGCAATGCCATCTAAACAAACCACTGAACAGTGCTATCACACACAAAATAGCAGCAAGCAGAACACAAAATGGCAGCCAAGCAGACCTGGGAAAGCAGTGCCATCTAAACAAACCGCTGAACAGTGCTATCGCACACAAAATAGCAGCCAAGCAGAACACAAAATGGCAGCCTAGCAGACCTGGGAAAGCAGTGCCATCTAAACAAACCGCTGAACAGTGGTATCGCACACAAAATGGCAGCCAAGCAGACCTGGGACAGCAGTGCCATTTAAACAAACCGCTGAACAGTGCTATCTAACACAAAATGGCCGCCAAGCAGACCTGGGACAGCAATGCCATCTAAACAAACCGCTGAACAGTGCTATCGCACACAAAATAGCAGCCAAGCAGACCTGGGACAGCATTGCCATCTAAACAAACCACTGAACAGTGCTATCTGACACAAAATGGCCACCAAGCAGACCTGGGACCGCAATGCCAGGTAAACAAGCCGCTGAACAGTGTTATCTAACACAAAATGGCCGCCAAGCAGACCTGGGACCGCAATGCCATCTAAACAAACCGCTGAACAGTGCTATCTCACACAAAATGGCAGCCAAGCAGACCTGGGGCAGTAATGCTGTGTAAACAAACCGCTGAACAGTGGTATCGCACACAAAATGGCAGCCAAGCAGACCTGGGACAGCAATGCCGTGTAAACAAACCGCTGAACAGTGGTATCGCACACAAAATGGCAGCCAAGCAGACCTGGGGCAGTAATGCCGTGTAAACAAACCGCTGAACAGTGCCATCTCACACAAAATGGCAGCCAAGCAGGCCAAGCCGTATGCCACAAGGTCCACTACCAAAGTCCAACACTGGAAAGGCACTAAGCTGCAAGCAAGAGGGCAAAGTAAAGACAGTGACCTTGGTGACGCTGCTCCTCTCTCTATACCTGGCGATGCCACTCAGAATGGCATTGTCCACCTATCGTCTCTATAACTTTCCAGTAGACGTTTTCCATTTTGGGAGCTGCAGTCAACTCCTGAAACATGGAAGAGGGCCCAAGAGCACCTAATACTGCTGCCTTCATTTCTGTTTTTCAGGAGTTTAGAGGTCCTGCCTCACCTGCTTTAGTGCTGCATACGTTGACTGGGTGATGATAATACTTGCCGATATGCAGTTTGGTTGCGGTAGACCTGGACCGGCCTGTTCAATCTTCTCCATTCATCAGCAGGCGTACCTCTTCTTGACCTTGGTCGCTGAATTTGTTGCACACAAGCCTGAAAGAGAGATGCTTCTATGAATACACTGGTCCAGATCAGTCAATGACTCATTGCAAGACACAGTCACAATATCTAGTGTGCAGCCTCGCATGCGTGGTCCCACCCAGCCTGCCTCGCTGAGCCTGTTCCGTGCCCCCGCTATTCCAGAGTACGGGTTCTCAAGGGTATGTCTCAGCTTCTAAGGGATACTCCAGTCCACCAGTACAGGTGGAAACGCTGTTGAACACGCACATGCAATCATATAGCGGAGCCGTAATCATAATTAAATTGGATATATATTTCTCACACATACAGTATCAGAACTAGTGCCAAGCCCCGTCAGCCTTGGAAGAACAGCTTGATGCTCGAATCACGTGTCGGCTGCTCTTTAACTGCATTAAATTACGCTTAATTGAGCACTTTAATTTCTGGCTGTGTGCGCAATCTTTGGGAGCAAACCAACCCTCATCATATCCAATTTCTGTGCACACTTTAGGCAGGGTGTTCACACACTGCTCTCAATTGCTGCCGTCAACCATCCTACTCTTTGTCCTTCTCTGCCAAACTCTCTTTTGCACTCCCAAATGATGGCCGCTTCTTCTCGCTTGGGTGCTGCTCCATTCTGGGCACTGCTTGAAAATGTCTGAATCTGGCAGGGAGTTCAGGGAAAGCAAGCACACACTACAGGTCCCTTATGGATCCATTTAGATCCTACCATCATTTAACATTTCTTTTGCCCCCGCACTCCCTTGCAGCCTTACTATTGGGCTTGCAATCCTGTCTTCCCACACACAGGCCTTTTCATGGCAATCTTGCGCACCCGCCCCACTCTTCAAAGAGGACCTCTTACAGGCACCGGGTTGCAAGGTGCTGATTCATGCTGGACTCCCAAACGATCTGTTCCCCCCACCGCCACGCCTTCCCTGACCCATTCTGCCTCCCACACCTATTTTCCCCCTTCTCCAGGGCTGATAACTTGGGGGTCTCCTCATGAAAGTGATCTCAAACTACATCAAATGATCCCCTCTAGTCTAAGCTGCCTAACTTGCAGCGAACCCGCCCTCTTCTCACCGGCCACACACGGGTGCCCACTGGGAGTCCCCAGGGGCAGCAAGCGCGACCCCTGGCAATGCCAGCGCCAGACAATTGGTACCCCTTTGCTAACCCTGGTAACAGCAGCACTGCCAGGGGCTTTTAGAAATGTCACAGTCTTGGAAAGGGGCGCCATAATGGAGTCCATTAGGCAACCAAGCGCTCCTGATTCAGTAGAATGGCGCAGGCATCGCATAACATATTGCAATGCTTCAGCGCGCGCTTTGTTAGGAATCTGTGCAATTTACAATGCAAGTCACAATTGTCCCAGGAGGATAGCTCAACGGCAATGCGCTCGCCTTGAAAACAAGACGACACGAAGCAACAGAGCTTCGATTCCAGGGTCCCCCCTTAGAAACCTCCAGGTATTAAACGCGTTGTAAATACGCAACTAAGAGACATATTCCTGTAAAAGCGCCTCGATACCCCCGGGCTGTGTGAGCGCTTTAAAAATGTAAATAAATAAATAATATTCTCAAACCTTTGGAGGTAAAGCAGAGTGAATTATTTAGATTGTGAGTCCCTCCAAGAGCGCCATTGGATTTCGTGGTGTTATTTACACTTAGTGACATTCAGTACACTTATTACAGCGTACCACTACTCAAATGCCCAGGTTTGGAAATTGGGAAAATGCCTTTGAACCGTGTTAGCATAGAAATCACCATTTGTCCCAGTCCTAATTTATTCTTTGTGTTCTAACACACGTGTGTGTGTACCAGAATACAACGAAGTAGATAATAACTGGATAACCCCCCCCCACACTTCTGACACGTGGAAAGTTACTTAAGATTTAAGATAGTTGCCCTCCTTGACTATCAATTCTGCTCCGGAAAAGAAGGATATGGATTGGGGGGCGAGGCGGGAGGTAAAATAGCACATCGTCAACACACGTTCTTAAGCTTAAAAATAAAAAGGAATTAGGCAGCAGTAAAGACCAGCGCCCAGATGGAATCTTTCAGCATCTGACACCGGAGAGCTGGAGGCATGGCGTGCGGTCACATGGTGAGATCTATCTCTTAAGAGATCTATCCTTTCATCCAACCAAGGTTGAGGCATCTCACACCAGCGAGCTGGAGGCATGGCGTGCGGTCACATGGTGAGATCTATCTCTTAAGAGATCTATCCTTTCATCCAACCAAGGTTGCGGAATCTCACACCGGTGAGCTGGAAGCACGGCGTGCGGTCACATGGTGAGATCTCATCTCACCATCCTACCAAGGTTGCGGAATCTCACACCGGTGAGCTGGAAGCACGGCGTGTGGTCACAGGGTGAGATCTATCCCTTCATCCCACCAAGGTTGAGGCATCTCACACCAACGAGCTGGAGGCACGGCGTGCGGTCACAGGGTGAGATCTATCACTTCACCCCACCAAGGTTGAGGCATCTCACACTGGCCAGCTCTAGGCATGGTGTGCGGTCACAGGGTGAGATCTATCCCTTCATCCCACCAAGTTTGAGGCATCTCACACCGGCCAGCTGGAGGCATGGCGTGCGGTCACAGGGTGAGATCTATCCCTTCATCCCACCAAGGTTGAGGCATCTCACACCGGCGAGCTGGAGGCATGGCGTGCGGTCACATGGTGAGATCTATCCCTAAAAGAGATCGATCCCTTCATCCAACCAAGGTTGCGGCATCTCACACCGGCGAGCTGGAGGCATGGCGTGTGGTCACAGGGTAAGATATATCCCTTCATCCTACCACGGTTGAGGCATCTCACACCGGCGAGCTGGAGGCATGGCGTGCCGTCATAGGGTGAGATCTATCCCTTCATCCTACCAAGGTTGAGGCATCTCACACCGGCGAGCTGGAGGCATGGCGTGCGGTCACAGGGTGAGATCTATCCCTTCATCTCACCAAGGTTGAGGCATCTCACACCGGCGAGATGGAGGCACAGCGTGCGGTCACAGGGTGAGATCTATCCCTTCATCCCACCAAGGTTCAGGCATCTCACACCAGCGAGCTGGAGGCACGGCGTGCGGTCACAGGGTGAGATCTATCCCTTCATCCCACCAAGGTTGAGGCATCTCACATCGGCGAGCTGGAGGCATGGTGTGCAGTCACAGGGTGAGATCTATTCCTTCAAGAGATCTATCCCTTCATCCAACCGAGGTTGCGGCATCTCACACTGGCGAGCTGGAGGCACGGCGTGTGGTCAAAGGGTGAGATCTATCCCTTCATCCCACCAAGGTTGAGGCATCTCACACTGGCGAGCTGGAGGCATGGCGTGCGGTCACAGGGTGAGATCTATCCCTTCATCCCACCAAGGTTGAGGCATCTCTGTCAGGCTGAGATTCTGATCTTGCGTCTGCAGAAGCTGCTGAACCCCCGGACAATCGACCTAAAATGTAGCACTCAGAGCTCCAAATTGTTTTTCAGCTCAGTTTACCACACTTCTAGGGGAAAGGGGGAAAAGTGGATAAAATAACAAACACCAGGCTGGATGCTATTGACTAGCTGGTTCCTCACCTGATACTTCTCCTGAAAATGCCCTGAGAAGTGATTTAGTAGATAAGACTTCCTTACTAGTTGACAGGAAAACTTAAGGATCATTCAGCCTTCTTAGATAGGTCCTTGAATGCATTAACAGTCTTTCCCAGTAACTTCTTAATCTTCTTTTACTTTTACAAGCTTTTTTAGTTCAAGATGAAGTAAGGAAGTTCCAACGAAATCCAATCTGGTAAAGTTTTTTGGTATGCTAATATCAGTCTCTTAAAGATGTACAGCTTGAAACTTGCGAAGGGAATTCACGAAGTAAAATTCACGCTTGCACGCTAAAATTCACGTAGCAAAAAAAACGCACACGTGCTTTACGTCCACGTAGCAAAAAACACGTACACGCGCTTTAATTCCAGTAGCAGTAAACACGTACACGCACTATAGATCCACGTAGCTGAAAACACACACACGCGCTTTAGTTCCAGTAGCAAAGTTCTCGCACACACGCGATTAATTCCTGTAGCAAACACGCGCACACGCGCAGTTGATTCACGTAGCAGGATTCTCGCACACGCGCGGTTGCTTTATTTGACGGCTCAAACACGCGCTAGCTCTGAAAAGTCACGTAGCTTATGAAAGCATGCGCGCGCATTATAGTTTTGCGTGGATACGATGAACTTGCTCACGCTCGTGAACCTTTTCAATTAAATTAACCTTTTACAAAATTTACATAAGACTAAGATAGTTCTGTATTTAAGTTTCCTTCCACTTAAAATTATTAGAAAGCACTTATCTCATGAATGAGTCTCAGAAAAGTTCTTCTCACTGATAATGGAATCTTCTCACTCCTGTCCTGTGTCCAAAACGAAATCCAAACTCTTTTCCAGTTATTACTCTAAGAAGCCGCTCAACCGCTTAAAACTTGAAACCCCTGATCAAGTTAAGCAGGAGCAGCTTTTCACACGACCTCTCAGCTGGGCTTCGACGATGAAAGGCAGTTTAGAATGTTCACTGTCCTTCCTATAAACAATCATCAGCCAATCAAAACTTAGGCTGAGCACTTCCATCTTGGCTTGGGGCCTTTTCCAAAGGCTGCAATTAAGGTTAAGGCTAAATTGTCTGTATCTCAAATAAAAGCAATCATAACACACCAAAACCCTTCCTCACTACATATGTGCCACACCTGAACCAATGTATGTAAAAATAAGTCAATGTATGTAACCCCTGACCTAAGAACATGTCAATGTATGTAACACCCGACCCAATGTAAATAAGAATGTGTCAACCTGACAGTACCCCCTCTTGAAGCCCAGTCCCTGGGCCATTTTTAAAATTTCTTATGAAATTTTTCTACCAAACGAGGAGCATGCACATCTCTTGTTTCTTCCCAAGTGCGCTCCTCCAGTGCAAAGCCTACCCAATCAATAAGATACTGCAACTTTCCTCTCACTCTTCTCGAATCTAAAATTCTCTTAACTAAAAATTCTTCTGAAGCATCTTCTTCAACCACAACTGCCGAAGGAGAAGGTTTTAATCTAGTTCCTTTAACCACAGGTTTTAACAAACTAACACGAAAAGTTGGGTGAGTTTTCATATGCCTAGGTAACTTAAGACGAACTGCCACAGGATTTATCACTCTTTCTACCACAAACGGTCCAACAAAATAAGGACTAAACTTATTTTTTTCTTTTATTCTCAAAAACTTGGTTGATAACCACACCAAATCTCCTTTACAATACTGAGGACTCGCCTTTCGTTTAAGATCAGCTAACCTTTGTATCTTTGTTTACTTTCCACCAACACACCTTTAGCCTTCTCCAAATTTCTTCTCATAACTTCTAGTCTTTCTTCCACCTCAGGGTTTCCTGAATCACTATTTACCTCAATACTTAAAAAACGAGGATGAAAACCCCGTCCCAAATAAAAAGGGGACATAGACGTGGCATCTTTAATGCAGTTGTTATATGCAAATTCCGCAACCCACATCAAATCCACCCACTCTTCAGCTGCCTGCAGATAGCACCTCAAATACTTTTCCAACTCTTGATTTATCCTTTCCACCTGACCATTAGTTTCGGGATGGTAACCTGATGAAAAACATACCTTGACTCCCAACCTTTTACAGAAAGCCTTCCAAAATTTCGTAATAAATTGAGACCCTCTATCCGAGATGACCTGACTGGGAATTCCATGTAGTCTAACAACTTCTTGCAGGAAACTGTGAGCTAAACTATTGGCGGTAACCTCTTCCTCCATCGGTATAAAATGTGCCTCTTTAGTGAGTAAATCAACTGCAACCAAAACCGAAGTACACCCTTTATCCAACGGAAGATCCGTGATGAAATCCAAGGACACTGAATCCCACGGTGGAAAAGGTAAAGGCTCCAATAACCCAGACGGCTTTCCGACGCGGCTCTTTGATCTTGCACAAACCTCACAGGTCTTAACAAAATTAAGTGTATCTTGTCGAATCTTATTCCACCAAAAGTTTCTTCTGACCAACTCTAAAGTCTTTCGATACCCTGGATGTCCTGCCAAAACAGATTTGTGACACTCTTTCAAAATCTTTTCTCTCAGTTCTACAGAAGGTAAATAGAGTCTGTTATCGAGATAAGGCAAACCATCTTTTATCTTGCGAGCTGGGTCCAGACAAGCCCAATCTTCAAGTTGCGTCCCAGAGATGCATTCCCATACCTTCTTGAAAATGTCACTCTCCTTTTCAATTCCAGCAAGAACAAAACGTTCAGGAGTGATTAACGGCTCACTCACCGACTTTACTTCACTTTCTGGAAATTGCTGAGACAAAGCGTCCGCCTTTTTATTTTGATTTCCTGGCTTGAAAGTTACTACAAAATCATATTCTGCAAAGAATAATGACCACCTAAGTTGGCGAGGCGTCAGAGTTCTTTCTGTTTTCAAAAAAAGTAAATTTTGATGGTCAGTTAATACCGTCACAGTGTGACGTGCTCCTTTAAGGAAATGTCGCCATTCTTCAAATGCAACTTTAATAGCAAGAAGCTCACGGTCTGAAATGGTGTAATTTTCCTCAGCTGGTGAAAACCTCTTAGAAAAATAGGCCACTGGATGTAATTGCCCAATCACATTATGTCTCTGTGACAACACTGCTCCCATTGCCACATTGGAAGCATCCGTCTCTACAAAAAATGGTTTAAATGTATCTGGATGAATCAAGATCGGACTGGAAACAAATCTCTCCTTCAAAATCTGGAAAGCTTCATCGGCTTTAGTCTCCCAAATAAACGGAACTCCTTTCTTCAAAAGCCGAGTAATTGGAGCTACTAAACTGGAGAACCTCTTCATAAATCTTCAGTAGAAATTTGCAAAGCCCAAAAAACTCTGGATCTCCTTTACCTTAGTTGGAGTTGGCCAATCTTGTACCGCTTGCACCTTCTTTGGATTGATTTCCAAACCACTTGGAGTGATCACAAAACCTAAAAATTCAACTGAATCAGTATGAAACTGACTCTTCTCCAATTTAGCATGAAGATTATTCTCTCTTAATTTCCTTAAGACCTGTCGAACATGAATCTTATGTTCCTCTAAGTCCTGAGACAAAGATATCAAGATAATCCCTAAGAACCTCATCGATAAAGAATTGGAAAGCCGCTGGGGCATTGCAGAGACCAAAAGGCATCACTTGGTACTCATACAGTCCAAACCTGGTCTTAAATGCCGTTTTCCACTCATCTCCCTCTTGGACTCGTACAAGATGGTAAGTGTTACGCTCACCTGGTGTCCACGGGGGCGTTGATCCGAACCGGCCTGATGTTACTTCTTCCAGTGATACACTGAGCGCCGAGATGACGGAGTGGACCGGGCCACCCATCTTGGTCTGTGTGGCTCGTATGAATACTCTTCTGTAATGCAGAAAGGGGGGAATTAACCACCTGTGAGGTTTAAGCTTAACCCCACCTTCTCCCCATGAATTTCTTTGGGAGTCCTTTAGATTCTCACCTGATAATCTGGAAAGATGAACTCTCCATCCTGCTTCAAGTGTAGGGGCGCGTAGATGACCAGTTGCCTCACTAGTGTAGGAAATTGGCGAGTTGCAGACGGTGTTGACTCCGTAGAGGTAATAGTTATAAAGAATTCAAAACATCTGGAATTCACTCTGTCCAATTCCCCTAGGTTGCCCTTATGGATCTGGAAAGAGTTCACGTGGCAACCAGAGATGCACAGGTAAGTGTTTATAAAAGCTGTTTGGAATAAAGAGGGAAGCTTGCTCTAACCTGTGGTCTTTTCCTTTTCAGGCATCCATTCGGAGGAAGATCCGTGGATTGAAGCGTTTACCGCAACCGGGTAAGTCTGTAGCGGAATGTTTCCCCTTAGGGGCCGAGGTGCGGCGGAGATGCGGAGGAGGTCGTGCCGACCCGAGATTAGGTGAGTATCCCTGGTGATCTCAAGTAAGTCTTAATATTTGCCTTTGTTGTCTTTGATAACTCTCTGTTGCTCACCTTATTGTTTTTATGTCCATAGGTGATGAAGAGTGTTAAGACGGATTTCTGAACACTGTCCTGGTGGCGCAGAAGTTCAGAAGGCCAACCTAATTACTTGGAACAGGGTAACCTCTGGACGAGCCAGACCAATCAAGGAAGCGATCGCGGCGGTCAAGACTAGGTCGAAAAGCTATGGGCCGACTAGGTCGAAAAGAAACCCGCACAGTTTGTTACCACAGCAGGGCAACGGAGCGGCCGTGTGTATCTGAGCCAAATGTACACTACTCACTTCAGACCTGGGAACGCCAAGTGTACGAAGTGTGTGAGAGTGACAAGGACTCGAAATACTACACAACCTGGCGGCGGTTACAGAGCAAGACTCCCGTGTAAGCTGGTCAGTCTACTGGATGGCCCAGAGACGCTTCCGAAGGCTTACGAGCAGGAGATGGTGAAGATGCCGAGAATAGCTGTTCCCGCTATTCCAAGGGTCGAAGTACCAGTACAGGCCTTCTGGTTCGATCAAAGGTAAAAAGGGTTTCACAAGGCGACAGCAGTGCAGAGGAGAAGTCCTTCAGCTGGTCACCAGCGATTCCTCGGTTCAGCCTCTTGGTTGCAGGATACTTGGCTCCTGTATTCCTTCGTTCGTGAGAACTCAGGAGATCGACATGGTAGTGGTGTTTCCAGCCCCCTCTTATCCACGGTTCCCTTCGCGCCAAAACGGAGGGGACCCAATGGGAGATCCGCTCATCAACACTCACACCATTCGTGGACCAATCACGGACCACGGTGGTCCCAGGCATTCACACCACCCTAGACTCTCTGGCACCCAGGATGTGTATTGGGACCAGACATCCCAGCCCACATCCTGGAGGCACACACAAGACATGTAGAAGCCAGCGAAAGCATCTGTGTTTCACGGGAAAGTACATGCCCAAATAAGGAAGGCCCCGGGTCGGCTCGACCTGGGGAAGGTGAAGGGAGCAAGACGGTCAGCGGACAGGACTAAGGAGCCTCGTGGTCTGGCCATTTTGGGAGCCAGGCCACCATTTTGGGTTAAGCGCGAGAAACGCGCTTAGAACGCCAAAAGGAGCTCAAAACACAAGAAACGATCGCTGCCACCATTCCTGTCTGTGAATCACTTGCACCGATCAGATACAATCCTAAACGAGTATCTAGGGCCTGTAGAAGGCTAGAGACCCAAGAGAGCTGTAACTTAGCTTACAGTGCCCTCTTGTGTCATGTTGCATGAAAGCCGCAACATGATAAAAGAAACTACGGAAAACAGCGTTTCCCGATACTGACTGTCTTAAGGGCATGTCAGTTTCCCCGTAAGAAAGGAGCGAAAGCCCAGAGGAGTGCGGCAGAAGGCTGCACTTCTCTGGCAAAGTCGAGAACAAGGTGAAAAACAACAGCAAAAAGTTTAGGGGTTGCCACATGGAAGGAAAATTACCTACAATTACGAAATCTTCCTAACACTCGCCCCTCCCAGACTATGGACAGGGGGAACTAATCCACCCCTGGATGAGTCTCTTGTTCAGGTTGGTTAAACATTCTGGACAACCCATCAGCATTGCTATGTTGGACACCTGGCCTATGCTCAATAGTGAAGTCGAAGACTTGTAGACTTATGGACCACCTAAGCAACTTTGGATTCTCCCCCTTCATGTTCATTAGCCACTTTAAGGGCTTTTGGTCAGTTTGCACAGTGAAGTGGGTCCCATAGAGGTAGGGCCTCAGCTTCCTTAGGGCCCACACAACAGAGAAACATTCTTTCTCTACCGTGGACCATCTGAGCTCTCTGTCCTTAAGCTGGCGGCTAATAAAACCAATAGGGTGTTCCTTACCCTTCTCATCTACTTGTGATAGTACAGCTCCTATCCCAGTGTCAGAGGCGTCCGCCTGCACGATAAAAGGTCTTTGATAATCAGGGACCCTGAGGACAGGGGCCTGGCACAAGGAGTCTTTTAAGCCATTGAAGGCCTTCTCACACTCGTCGGTCCAAGTTACCTTCTTGGGTTTCATCGGAGTTGTGAGGGCAGTCAGAGGGGCAGCTATGGTGCCATAGTCTGCCAAAAAACTGCGGTAATACCCCGTGAGTCCTAAGAAGGCTCTCACTTGGGTTTGTGTAGTGGGGGTAGGCCAGTCTTGTACTGCTTGTACTTTACTGGGTAGAAGCTGTATCCTCCCTCCACCTACGTCATGTCCAAGGTAAACCACTGAGCCTTGTCCAATCTGGCATTTACTAGCCTTTATGGTCAGGTGTGCTTTCTGAAGAGCCTGGAGCACAATCCCGAGGTGATTCACATGGTCTTCCCAGGTGGCACTGAAAACTGCTATATCGTCCAGATATGCAAGACAGAATTCGTCTAACCCATTCAAAACATGATTCACAAGCCTCTGGAAAGTGGCAGGTGCATTCTTCAACCCGAAAGGCATTACCCGGAATTGGTAAAGGCCGTCTGGAGTAGAAAATGCTGTCTTCTCCTTGGCATGTTCTGCTAAAGCTATTTGCCAATAGCCAGCAGTGAGGTCAAACATGCTGAGGTACTTGGAGGCACCCAAAGTATCCACCAGCTCATCTGTTCGAGGCAAGGGGTGTGCATCTGTCTTGGTGACAGCATTCAGTGCCCTGTAATCCACACAGAACCTAAATTCAGAAGTGCCTGCCTTTGGAACCAAAACCACAGGGCTGGACCAAGGACTATTAGAGGGTTCAATCACCCCAAGGTCTAACATCTTGTTGACCTCGGTCTTAATATAAGACCGTACTTTGTCTGACATCCTGTATCCCCTACTTTTGGTAGGTACACTGTCTCCTGTGTCAATGTTATGTTTGCACCAAGGTGTCAAACCAGGCGACTGTGAAAACAGGGGGGAAACTGCCTAAGCAAACTTTTCACCTCAGCCTGCTGATCAGAAGTCAGGTGAGGGGCCACTCGGACACCCTCAAAGGAGCTATCTGAAGGACCGCTTTGGAACAGGTCGGGGAGAGGTTCAGACTCCTCTTCCTCAACATCTGAAGCCAGTAGCAGTGCTGCGATTTCGACTCTTGGGACGAAAGCCTTCAGCCTATTCACGTGAAACACTTTTGGAGCCTGTCCAGGCCTTCCAAGGTCCACTAAATAGTTAACCTCACCCAGGGGCTCCACCACTGTGTAAGGGCCTGACCATTTGTCCTGTAAAGCTCGAGGCCTTATGGAATTCATGATCAGGACTTGCTGACCAGGTGTAAAGTTGATGAGGGAAGCTTTCTGGTCGTACCAATGTTTCACCAGCGCTTGTCCTGCCTTCAATTTATCACTAGCCAAGCCCATCAGAAGTACCATCCGTTTTCTGAGCCCTAGCACATAATCAACTACGTTGGTAGTAACAGGGGGAGTGGGCATCTCCCATCCCTCTTTGACAATGGCTAAGGGTCCCCGTACGGGATGACCGAACAGAAGTTCGAAGGGGCTGAAGCCAACACCCTCCTGTGGTACCTCTCGGTAGGCAAACAGTAAGCATGGTAAAATAAGATCCCATTTTCTTCTCTGAGGTTCCTCCAGAGCCCCAATCATGCTCTTTAACGTTCTGTTGAAACGTTCCACCAGACCATTGGTCTGGGGGCGGTATGCAGAAGAGAACTTGTAGGTGACCCCACATTCTTTCCACATAGCCTGCATATACTTCGACGTAAAGTTGCTACCACGATCCGACACAACTTCTTTAGGGAAGCCAACCCTAGTAAATATGCCAAGTAAAGCTTTTGCAACTGACTTGGCAGTTACAGTTTTCAATGGGATGGCCTCAGGATATCTGGTTGCATGGTCGACCAGCACCAGGATAAACCTATTGCCCGAGGATGTTTGCGGGTCAAGGGGACCAACAATGTCGATCCCTACCCTTTCAAATGGTACCCCCACAACTGGGAGCGGTACCAACGGAGCTTGGATTGTCGCGCCAACCTTACCAGACAACTGGCAGGAGGCACAACTCCTGCAGTGACTTTCTACTTGCACCCCCATCTTGGGCCAGTAGAAGTGCATGGATAACCTTTGCTTCGTCCTCTTCGTACCAAGGTGACCAGCAAGGGGAACTTCATGCGCCAACTGCAGGAGGAAGGGCCTAACAGCAAGGGGAACCACCAACCTCCTATGGTCTCCTTCTGTAGACTCTGTGGGCTCACTATACAGGAGTCCACCTTCCCAATAAATCCTATGCGTCCCAGGAGGTTCACCCTCAAGCTGGGAGCAGGCCTGTCTCCTTAGGCCTTCCAGAGATGGGCACTCACGTTGGCCTTTACTGAATTCGTCCCTATCAGGACCTCCTTCAACTAACAAGTCTTTTAGTTCAGGATGATCGTAGGGGTCAAATACTTCAGGCATCGCCACCTCCTCGTCAGGCCCGGGCGATTGACCAACTTCCTCCACCGCAGTGGTAGGCGAGCTCGGGGGAATATTCTCTTTCCCTCGTCTTGACTTGTCGACTCCTTTCGCATTGGGTTTCCCCTTCGGCTGGGGCGGCGTATTGGTCTTGGCCAATGCTGCCCGTGCTTGAGACCGTGTGTAGGGTCTTTCGGCAGTGTCTCCTACGAGCCCTAAAGCTCTGAGATCATTACCTAACAAGACCTTTCCTGGGACGTTTCTCTGAATGCTCACTGGAATCCTGACTGCTGTACCATTTAAAGTAAGATTTACAGGTATTACTGGGAACATACGGAGTGGGCCGTCAGCCAACTTAGTGGGCATCAGAGTAGCTCTGGCAACTTCCTATGAGTCTACCAAGGTAGAATCCACTACAGTGCGACTGCACCCACTATCCCTAAGAGCTGGAGTATCTACTCCATTGATCAGCACACTGTCTTTAAAGTAGTGCTTGGTATTATCTGAAATCCTAGCATAAGCCTCTGCGACTTTAGGCTCCCAGGAACCCAGGGAAACTAAAACTACCTCAGCCTCTATCCCGCTGGGAAATAAGTCTGAGGAGAAGGATGCTCCTGTAATCTCTTCTTCCTCGTAGGAGGAGAAGGCCAGATTAGCGGAGTGGACCCCCAAAGGTCTAACCTTACACCGGGGATCCCCCTTCACGTGGTCAGTTGCTCCACAAGCAAAACAAGATCCATTGGGTCTGTTTACATAGGGAGGCTTATTGTAACCAGAGTTCTGCTTCGGAGGCTGACCTCCACTACCCTGTGAGTTCTCTTGTGTCTTACCCTTATTTTTATTTTTTGTGGCCCTTTTGAGAAGAAGGTTTATCAGATTCTCCACCCTCCTTATCTTTGGACTTTTTCCCTTCCTCCTGCTTACCAGGATGAGTTTTGTCCTTATGGGACACTCGATGTGACACCCATAAGTCTGCTGCAATGGCCAGCTTCTTAGGATCTATCTCCTTCGAATCGGCCAAATGCTGCTTAAGCTCCGGGGAAGAAGATGCAAAAATGTGTTCCAGCATGACAAGATTTATCATGCCTTCGAAGGTAGAAACCTTATAACCTTCGACCCAGCCAGTTACGTTTTTCAAGGATTCAGTGACATAAGATACCCAAGTACCACCTTCCTTTTTCTTATACTCTCTGAAACGTTTCAAATATTGGGCCGGAGTCTTCCCAAACTTTAAAATGAGAGTTTGCTTTAACATTGCGAAATCAGCTCGCTCAGCCTTCGACATTTCCATAATGGCACTACAGCCAGAATGAGGCAGTCTGCTGAGTAACCAGGCAATCTTATCAGCATTGTCAACTTGTTGAACTTTGCATGCATACTCAAACGCATTCAGCCAATCCATAATGTCATTCCTTTCCTCATACACACTGAGCAGATCTTTCGGAAACCGTGGATGAGAGGAGGCCTCAGACCCATGTCCAGGACCCTTGGACCCATTTGCAACCTGAAGCTTGGCCAGTTCCAACTGGTGATCCCTGTCTTTTTGTTTTTCTGCCTGTTCGATTTTTAGTTTGGCTATGCTGAATTCAAGCTCCTGCTGCCTAAACCGCAGCTCTTGCTTCTTGAATTCAAGCATAGCCTCCCCATCAGCACTGGCAGAGGAAACATTAGACATCTCGCCCTCCCTGTCCTCGTGGTCGCGATGGATCAGTGCAGCGGCAGAACCGTCGGTTCTACCAGTGAGAGCAGCCCCACCTCCTTCCGCACTGTCCTCAGAAGTTATAGCGTCAAGCTGCGCTTCTTGCCACGCCACGATTCTTTGGATCATTTCCAATTTCGTGCCTTGAGAGGAAACACCTCTCTCCGCACACATCTTTTTCAATGTTTCTGATTTGGAAGCATTTAAAGTTAACAAGGTATTTGTTTCCATACTGTTAGATAGGACTATGGCCTTTTTAAAGTTATACTACAACAATTCACTACGTGTCCTGGTTGGAATAACCTGAAATGCCTTAGTTCGTGCGCAACACTGGATACCTTCAGTCGTATCCCACCGCTGTACACCAATTTGTTAAAACGGATTTCTGAACTCTGTCCTGGTGGCGCAGAAGTTCAGAAGGCCAACCTAATTACTTGGAACAGGGTAACCTCTGGACGAGCCAGACCAATCAAGGTAGCAATCGCGGCGGTCAAGACTAGGTCTCAAGAGGGCACAAAGCAAGGACACTCACAAAGCAAGGACACTTACAAACTACTCCAAACAGGTGTTATATTAAAAATATATACACATTTATTCCAAGGCCTTTAAAACAATGACCGTAGCGAGAAAATCACAATATAACAATAGTAAACCAACACATACCATATCAACACAATATATATACAAATACAACAAGTCTCAAGCGTCAGATGCACGAAATGTGTAGTCCACCTAAAAGGGAAGGAAAACAGGCAGTGCGAAATAATGCTTAGACCCAGTCCGCCTTCAGAGGCACCTAACTCAAAGGAAGTCCGAGCCCTACGAAGAGTGGAGCCTTGTGCTCAAAAGTACCTGCACACGCTGGTGCCAACGGGCAAAAGGGTAAGCTCTTCGAGGGAAATCAGGCAGTTCAGTTTAGTGCACAAAAGAAGAAGAACAAGTTCCGCGACTCAAGCGCAGCCTCCACTGTGGGCAGAAGCAGAGCGCGAGTACGGAAAAGGGTGCTGTTTTGACACAGCAGGGAAAAGCTGTGGGCTCCTGCAGGAGGGCAACCAGTTCCTAGCTATGCTACTCACCGGTCCCCGATGCAAGCAGACCCAGGCTTCTCCGCGTCAGTTTCAGTAGCTGGCAGGTTCAGAAGAGCAGGGAACGTCTCGTCGTCGTGTTGAGTCTGCAGCGGCAGAGTTGAGTAAAAGACGTCCCAATCAAAGAAACCCGCACAGTTTGTTACCACAGCAGGGCAACGGAGCGGCCGTGTGCATCTGAGCCAAATGTACACTACTCACTTCAGACCTGGGAACGCCAAGTGTACGAAGCGTGTGAGAGTGACAAGGACTCGAAATACTACACAACCTGGCGGCGGTTACAGAGCAAGACTCCCATGTAAGCTGGTCAGTCTACTGGATGGCTCAGAGACGCTTCCAAAGGCTTACGAGCAGGAGATGGTGAAGATGCCGAGAATAGCTGTTCCCGCTATTCCAAGGGTCGAAGTACCAGTACAGGCCTTCTAGTTCGATCAAAGGTAAAAAGGGTTTCACAAGGCGACAGCAGTGCAGAGGAGAAGTCCTTCATCTGGTCACCAGCGATTCCTCGGTTCAGCCTCTTGGTTGCAGGATACTTGGCTCCTGTATTCCTTTGTTCGTGAGAACTCAGGAGGTCGACATGGTAGTGGTGTTTCCAGCCCCCTCTTATCCACGGTTCCCTTCGCGCCAAAACGGAGGGGACCCAATGGGAGATCCGCTCATCAACACTCACACCATTCGTGGACCAATCACGGACCACGGTGGTCCCAGGCATTCACACCACCCTAGACTCTCTGGCACCCAGGATGTGTATTGGGACCAGACATCCCAGCCCACATCCTGGAGGCACACACAAGACATGTAGAAGCCAGCGAAAGCATCTGTGTTTCACGGGAAAGTACATGCCCAAATAAGGAAGGCCCCGGGTCGGCTCGACCTGGGGAAGGTGAAGGGAGCAAGACGGTCAGCGGACAGGACTAAGGAGCCTCGTGGTCTGGCCATTTTGGGAGCCAGGCCACCATTTTGGGTTAAGCGCGAGAAACGCGCTTAGAACGCCAAAAGGAGCTCAAAACACAAGAAACGATCGCTGCCACCATTCCTGTCCGTGAATCACTTGCACCGATCAGATACAATCCTAAACGAGTATCTAGGGCCTGTAGAAGGCTAGAGACCCAAGAGAGCTGTAACTTAGCTTACAGTGCCCTCTTGTGTCATGTTGCATGAAAGCCGCAACATGATAAAAGAAACTACGGAAAACAGCGTTTCCCGATACTGACTGTCTTAAGGGCATGTCAGTTTCCCCGTAAGAAAGGAGCGAAAGCCCAGAGGAGTGCGGCAGAAGGCTGCACTTCTCTGGCAAAGTCGAGAACAAGGTGAAAAACAACAGCAAAAAGTTTAGGGGTTGCCACATGGAAGGAAAAGTACCTACAATTACGAAATCTTTCCTAACACTCACCCCTCCCAGACTATGGACAGGGGGAACTAATCCACCCCTGGATGAGTCTCTTGTTCAGGTTGGTTAAACATTCTGGACAACCCATCAGCATTGCTATGTTGGACACCTGGCCTATGCTCAATAGTGAAGTCGAAGCCTTGTAGACTTATGGACCACCTAAGCAACTTTGGATTCTCCCCCTTCATGTTCATTAGCCACTTTAAGGGCTTTTGGTCAGTTTGCACAGTGAAGTGTGTCCCATAGAGGTAGGGCCTCAGCTTCCTTAGGGCCCACACAACAGAGAAACATTCTTTCTCTACCGTGGACCATCTGAGCTCTCTGTCCTTAAGCTGGCGGCTAATAAAACCAATAGGGTGTTCCTTACCCTTCTCATCTACTTGTGATAGTACAGCTCCTATCCCAGTGTCAGAGGCGTCCGTCTGCACGATAAAAGGTCTTTGATAATCAGGGGCCCTGAGGACAGGGGCCTGGCACAAGGAGTCTTTTAAGCCATTGAAGGCCTTCTCACACTCGTCGGTCCAAGTTACCTTCTTGGGTTTCTTCGGAGTTGTGAGGGCAGTCAGAGGGGCAGCTATGGTGCCATAGTCTGCCACAAAATTGCGGTAATACCCCGTGAGTCCTAAGAAGGCTCTCACTTGGGTTTGTGTAGTGGGGGTAGGCCAGTCTTGTACTGCTTGTACTTTACTGGGTAGAGGCTGTATCCTCCCTCCACCTACTTCATGTCCAAGGTAAACCACTGAGCCTTGTCCAATCTGGCATTTACTAGCCTTTATGGTCAGGTGGGCTTTCTGAAGAGCCTGGAGCACAATCCCGAGGTGATTCACATGGTCTTCCCAGGTGGCACTGAAAACTGCTATATCGACAAGATATGCAAGACAGAATTCGTCCAACCCATTCAAAACATGATTCACAAGCCTCTGGAAAGTGGCAGGTGCATTCTTCAACCCGAAAGGCATTACCCGGAATTGGTAAAGGCCGTCTGGAGTAGAAAATGCTGTCTTCTCCTTGGCATGTTCTGCTAAAGCTATTTGCCAATAGCCAGCAGTGAGGTCAAACGTGCTGAGGTACTTGGAGGCACCCAAAGTATCCACCAGCTCATCTGTTCGAGGCAAGGGGTGTGCATCTGTCTTGGTGACAGCATTCAGAGCCCTGTAATCCACACAGAACCTCAATTCAGAAGTGCCTGCCTTTGGAACCAAAACCACAGGGCTGGACCAAGGACTATTAGAGGGTTCAATCACCCCAAGGTCTAACATCTTGTTGACCTCGGTCTTAATATAAGACCGTACTTTGTCTGACATCCTGTATCCCCTACTTTTGGTAGGTACACTGTCTCCTGTGTCAATGTTATGTTTGCACCAAGGTGTCAAACCAGGCGACTGTGAAAACAGGGGGGAAACTGCCTAAGCAAACTTTTCACCTCAGCCTGCTGATCAGAAGTCAGGTGAGGGGCCACTCGGACACCCTCAAAGGAGCTATCTGAAGGACCGCTTTGGAACAGGTCGGGGAGAGGTTCAGACTCCTCTTCCTCAACATCTGAAGCCAGTAGCAGTGCTGCGATTTCGACTCTTGGGACGAAAGCCTTCAGCCTATTCACGTGAAACACTTTTGGAGCCTGTCCAGGCCTTCCAAGGTCCACTAAATAGTTAACCTCACCCAGGGGCTCCACCACTGTGTAAGGGCCTGACCATTTGTCCTGTAAAGCTCGAGGCCTTATGGAATTCATGATCAGGACTTGCTGACCAGGTGTAAAGTTGATGAGGGAAGCTTTCTGGTCGTACCAATGTTTCACCAGCGCTTGTCCTGCCTTCAATTTATCACTAGCCAAGCCCATCAGAAGTACCATCCGTTTTCTGAGCCCTAGCACATAATCAACTACGTTGGTAGTAACAGGGGGAGTGGGCATCTCCCATCCCTCTTTGACAATGGCTAAGGGTCCCCGTACGGGATGACCGAACAGAAGTTCGAAGGGGCTGAAGCCAACACCCTCCTGTGGTACCTCTCGGTAGGCAAACAGTAAGCATGGTAAAATAAGATCCCATTTTCTTCTCTGAGGTTCCTCCAGAGCCCCAATCATGCTCTTTAACGTTCTGTTGAAACGTTCCACCAGACCATTGGTCTGGGGGCGGTATGCAGAAGAGAACTTGTAGGTGACCCCACATTCTTTCCACATAGCCTGCATATACTTCGACATAAAGTTGCTGCCACGATCCGACACAACTTCTTTAGGGAAGCCAACCCTAGTAAATATGCCAAGTAAAGCTTTTGCAACTGACTTGGCAGTTACAGTTTTCAATGGGATGGCCTCAGGATATCTGGTTGCATGGTTGACCAGCACCAGGATAAACCTATTGCCCGAGGATGTTTGCGGGTCAAGGGGACCAACGATGTCGATCCCTACCCTTTCAAATGGTACCCCCACAACTGGGAGCGGTACCAACGGAGCTTGGATTGTCGCGCCAACCTTACCAGACAACTGGCAGGAGGCACAACTCCTGCAGTGACTTTCTACTTGCACCCCCATCTTGGGCCAGTAGAAGTGCATGGATAACCTTTGCTTCGTCCTCTTCATACCAAGGTGACCAGCAAGGGGAACTTCATGCGCCAACTGCAGGAGGAAGGGCCTAATAGCAAGGGGAACCACCAACCTCCTATGGTCTCCTTCTGTAGACTCTGTGGGCTCACTATACAGGAGTCCACCTTCCCAATAAATCCTATGCGTCCCAGGAGGTTCACCCTCAAGCTGGGAGCAGGCCTGTCTCCTTAGGCCTTCCAGAGATGCGCACTCACGTTGGCCTTTACTGAATTCGTCCCTATCAGGACCTCCTTCAACTAACAAGTCTTTTAGTTCAGGATGATCGTTGGGGTCAAATACTTCAGGCATCGCCACCTCCTCGTCAGGCCCGGGCGATTGACCAACTTCCTCCACCGCAGTGGTAGGCGAGCTCGGGGGAATATTCTCTTTCCCTCGTCTTGACTTGTCGACTCCTTTCACCTTGGGTTTCCCCTTCGGCTGGGGCGGCGTATTGGTCTTGGCCAATGCTGCCCGTGCTTGAGACCGTATGTAGGGTCTTTCGGCAGTGTCTCCTACGAGCCCTAAAGCTCTGAGATCATTACCCAACAAGACCTTTCCTGGGACGTTTCTCTGAATGCTCACTGGAATCCTGACTGCTGTACCATTTAAAGTAAGATTTACAGGTATTACTGGGAACATACGGAGTGGGCCGTCAGCCAACTTAGTGGGCATCAGAGTAGCTCTGGCAACTTCCTCTGAGTCTACCAAGGTAGAATCCACTACAGTGCGACTGCACCCACTATCCCTAAGAGCTGGAGTATCTACTCCATTGATCAGCACACTGTCTTTAAAGTAGTGCTTGGTATTATCTGAAATCCTAGCATAAGCCTCTGCGACTTTAGGCTCCCAGGAACCCAGGGAAACTAAAACTACCTCAGCCTCTATCCCGCTGGGAAATGAGTCTGAGGAGAAGGATGCTCCTGTAATCTCTTCTTCCTCATAGGAGGAGAAGGCCAGATTAGCGGAGTGGACCCCCAAAGGTCTAACCTTACACCGGGGATCCCCCTTCATGTGGTCAGTTGTGTAACGCTCACCTGATTCTCGCAGAGGCGCCGGTCTTGACTGGGCGACTACCGTATCTTCAAAGGTGATGTGTAGCACCCGGTTGGCTCTTTGGGCTGGACCTCTGTGCACTGTATGCCTGACGTTTAGAGTAAGATGTCTGCAGATAGAAAATATGGGGTTAATGAACTGGGGTTATTGGGGTGTCCCTATCTCTTTCCTCTTCTCCTCTCCTGTAGACCCCCAAAGGTTAACGCTCTCACCTCTCCATCTGCCTCGGGGCAGGGTGCTGTAACCAGTTTCTTCACTGGATAGGTAGCGCAGGCCTCTTGACTTCAGAGGACTGCTGTCCGTCGTTTACTGCACGAACGGTAAGTTTCGAGTCATTCAAATGTCTTTAAAGTCTTTAGTAATGATGTCTCTTGTTTTGCAGGGTTCCGGCGATGGCGGTTGACGGGCTGAAGTGAGTTGAAGATGGAGCCCGTGTGATGAATAGAAGCGCCTGGAAGCACGTAAGTAAGCGCTTGTTGCCTGCTTCACTATGCGCTCTAACTGTCTTTTTATTTTGCAGGTACGAGTTCGGAGCGGCTGCAGGGTGCCGGAATACCCACTGGATTAGATGTGGAAAGGAGTAATGGCACGTGAGTATTAAAGTTCCCCAATGTCTTTAAACGCACCTTGTTTTGTCTTTCAGATGCGGGATGCAGCGCCGAAGGCCTCCGGAGCGTGCAAAGAGTTGGTAAACTTTTGTCTTTCAGATGCCGGAATGCTAACCTGTTCTTTCTTGTCTTTATAGGTGTTGCTGAAGACTGGATTCAGGATGGTAAGCCTTTGCCTTTCAGATGCCGGAATGCTAACCTGTTCTTTCTTGTCTTTATAGGTGTTGCTGAAGACTGGATTCAGGATGGTAAGCCTTTTTCCTTAGGCCCAGGACCGGATGCAGAAGACACGATGAGCGTTCTGCTGCAGAGGTTGCAGAATAACGCAAAGCAAGATTCATCCACCGGGTGTGGTTTAAATAGCCTCCTGTAGTGCTTAGGTGTCTCCTTCCACAGCCACGCCTAAGTAAGAAAAGAGTTCCTGGTAAGAAAAGAGTTCCTGCCTTCCAGAAGAGTTCCAGTGTTCTGAATCTAGGGAGTGGCTCCAGCCCCACCCAACAGGAAAAGTAGTTCCAAACAGAAGAGGATCAGAGGCTCAACTGACAGGCAAGTAAGCAGCATGGTCTGCTGAAGGTAAGTCCACCCAAGCATTATGAGCCCGGCGCTTCCAGCGCTGGGACTGGGCATATTTATGAGCCTGGTGCCACTGGCGCCAGGACTGGGTCCAAAAGGTCCCAATTGGGACTGGTTGGCACTCGGAACCTGGGTTATGGATCTGCTTCCAAGGGAGTTGGGAAAACCCTGACCTTTTGGAAGCAGAGATCATGACAAGTTGCTCCACAAGCAAAACAAGATCCATTGGGTCTGTTTACATAGGGAGGCTTATTGTAACCAGAGTTCTGCTTCGGAGGCTGACCTCCACTACCCTGTGAGTTCTCTTGTGTCTTACCCTTATTTTTATTTTTTGTGGCCCTTTTGAGAAGAAGGTTTATCAGATTCTCCACCCTCCTTATCTTTGGACTTTTTCCCTTCCTCCTGCTTACCAGTATGAGTTTTGTCCTTATGGGACACTCGATGTGACACCCATAAGTCTGCTGCAATGGCCAGCTTCTTAGGATCTATCTCCTTCAAATCGGCCAAATGCTGCTTAAGCTCAGGGGAAGAAGATGCAAAAATGTGTTCCAGCATGACAAGATTTATCATGCCTTCGAAGGTAGAAACCTTATAACCTTCGACCCAGCCAGTTAAGTTTTTCAAGGATTCAGTGACATAAGATACCCAAGTACCACCTTCCTTTTTCTTATACTCTCTGAAACATTTCAAATATTGGGCCGGAGTCTTCCCAAACTTTAAAATGAGAGTTTGCTTTAACATTGCGAAATCAGCTCGCTCAGCCTTCGACATTTCCATAATGGCACTACAGCCAGAATGAGGCAGTCTGCTGAGTAACCAGGCAATCTTATCAGCATTGTCAACTTGTTGAACTTCGCATGCATACTCAAACGCATTCAGCCAATCCATAATGTCATTCCTTTCCTCATACACACTGAGCAGATCTTTCAGAAACCGTGGATGAGAGGAGGCCTCAGACCCATGTCCAGGACCCTTGGACCCATTTGCAACCTGAAGCTTGGCCAGTTCCAACTGGTGATCCCTGTCTTTTTGTTTTTCTGCCTGTTCGATTTTTAGTTTGGCTATGCTGAATTCAAGCTCCTGCTGCCTAAACCGCAGCTCTTGCTTCTTGAATTCAAGCATAGCCTCCCCATCAGCACTGGCAGAGGAAACATTAGACATCTCATCCTCCCTGTCCTCGTGGTCGCGGTGGATCAGTGCAGCGGCAGAACCGTCAGTTCTACCAGTGAGAGCAGCCCCACCTCCTTCCGCACTGTCCTCAGAAGTTATAGCGTCAAGCTGCGCTTCTTGCCACGCCACGATTCTTTGGATCATTTCCAATTTCGTGCCTTGAGAGGAAACACCTCTCTCCGCACACATCTTTTTCAATGTTTCTGATTTGGAAGCATTTAAAGTTAACAAGGTATTTGTTTCCATACTGTTAGATAGGACTATGGCCTTTTTAAAGTTATACTACAACAATTCACTACGTGTCCTGGTTGGAATAACCTGAAATGCCTTAGTTCGTGCGCAACACTGGATACCTTCAGTCGTATCCCACCGCTGTACACCAATTTGTTAAGACGGATTTCTGAACTCTGTCCTGGTGGCGCAGAAGTTCAGAAGGCCAACCTAATTACTTGGAACAGGGTAACCTCTGGACGAGCCAGACCAATCAAGGTAGCGATCGCGGCGGTCAAGACTAGGTCTCAAGAGGGGTGAGGGTGACTGAAAGCCTGCAATGAGCACACAAAGCAAGGACACTTACAAACTACTCCAAACAGGTGTTATATTAAAAATATATACACATTTATTCCAAGGCCTTTAAAACAATGACCGTAGCGAGAAAATCACAATATAATAATAGTAAACCAACACATACCATATCAACACAATATATATACAAATACAACAAGTCTCAAGCGTCAGATGCACGAAATGTGTAGTCCACCTAAAAGGGAAGGAAAACAGGCAGTGCGAAATAATGCTTAGACCCAGTCCGCCTTCAGAGGCACCTAACTAAAAGGAAGTCCGAGCCCTACGAAGAGTGGAGCCTTGTGCTCAAAAGTACCTGCACACGCTGGTGCCAACGGGCAAAAGGGGAAGCTCTTCGAGGGAAATCAGGCAGTTTAGTTTAGTGCACAAAAGAAGAAGCACAAGTTCCGCGCGCGACTCAAGCGCAGCCTCCACTGTGGGCAGAAGCAGAGCGCGAGTACGGAAAAGGGTGCTGTTTTGACACAGCGGGGAAAAGCTATGGGCTCCTGCAGGAGGGCAACCAGTTCCTAGCTATGCTACTCACCGGTCCCCGATGCAAGCAGACCCAGGCTTCTCCGCGTCAGTTTCAGTAGCTGGCAGGTTCAGAAGAGCAGGGAACGTCTCGTCGTCGTGTTGAGTCTGCAGCGGCAGAGTTGAGTAAAAGACGTCCCAATCAAAGAAACCCGCACAGTTTGTTACCACAGAAGGGCAACGGAGCGGCCGTGTATATATGAGCCAAATGTACACTACTCACTTCAGACCTGGGAACGCCAAGTGTACGAAGCGTGTGAGAGTGACAAGGACTCGAAATACTACACAACCTGGCGGCGGTTACAGAGCAAGACTCCCATGTAAGCTGGTCAGTCTACTGGATGGCCCAGAGACGCTTCCGAAGGCTTACGAGCAGGAGATGGTGAAGATGCCGAGAATAGCTGTTCCCGCTATTCCAAGGGTCGAAGTACCAGTACAGGCCTTCTAGTTCGATCAAAGGTAAAAAGGGTTTCACAAGGCGACAGCAGTGCAGAGGAGAAGTCCTTCAGCTGGTCACCAGCGATTCCTCGGTTCAGCCTCTTGGTTGCAGGATACTTGGCTCCTGTATTCCTTTGTTCGTGAGAACTCAGGAGGTCGACATGGTAGTGGTGTTTCCAGCCCCCTCTTATCCACGGTTCCCTTCGCGCCAAAACGGAGGGGACCCAATGGGAGATCCGCTCATCAACACTCACACCATTCGTGGACCAATCACGGACCACGGTGGTCCCAGGCATTCACACCACCCTAGACTCTCTGGCACCCAGGATGTGTATTGGGACCAGACATCCCAGCCCACATCCTGGAGGCACACACAAGACATGTAGAAGCCAGCGAAAGCATCTGTGTTTCACGGGAAAGTACATGCCCAAATAAGGAAGGCCCCGGGTCGGCTCGACCTGGGGAAGGTGAAGGGAGCAAGACGGTCAGTGGACAGGACTAAGGAGCCTCGTGGTCTGGCCATTTTGGGAGCCAGGCCACCATTTTGGGTTAAGCGCGAGAAACACGCTTAGAACGCCAAAAGGAGCTCAAAACACAAGAAACGATCGCTGCCACCATTCCTGTCCGTGAATCACTTGCACCGATCAGATACAATCCTAAACGAGTATCTAGGGCCTGTAGAAGGCTAGAGACCCAAGAGAGCTCTGTAACTTAGCTTACAGTGCCCTCTTGTGTCATGTTGCATGAAAGCCGCAACATGATAAAAGAAACTACGGAAAACAGTGTTTCCCGATACTGACTGTCTTAAGGGCATGTCAGTTTCCCCGTAAGAAAGGAGCGAAAGCCCAGAGGAGTGCGGCAGAAGGCTGCACTTCTCTGGCAAAGTCGAGAACAGGGTGAAAAACAACAGCAAAAAGTTTAGGGGTTGCCACATGGAAGGAAAATTACCTACAATTACGAAATCTTTCCTAACACTCGCCCCTCCCAGACTATGGACAGGGGGAACTAATCCACCCCTGGATGAGTCTCTTGTTCAGGTTGGTTAAACATTCTGGACAACCCATCAGCATTGCTATGTTGGACACCTGGCCTATGCTCAATAGTGAAGTCGAAGCCTTGTAGACTTATGGACCACCTAAGCAACTTTGGATTCTCCCCCTTCATGTTCATTAGCCACTTTAAGGGCTTTTGGTCAGTTTGCACAGTGAAGTGGGTCCCATAGAGGTAGGGCCTCAGCTTCCTTAGGGCCCACACAACAGAGAAACATTCTTTCTCTACCGTGGACCATCTGAGCTCTCTGTCCTTAAGCTGGCGGCTAATAAAACCAATAGGGTGTTCCTTACCCTTCTCATCTACTTGTGATAGTACAGCTCCTATCCCAGTGTCAGAGGCGTCCGTCTGCACGATAAAAGGTCTTTGATAATCAGGGGCCCTGAGGACAGGGGCCTGGCACAAGGAGTCTTTCAAGCCATTGAAGGCCTTCTCACACTCGTCGGTCCAAGTTACCTTCTTGGGTTTCTTCGGAGTTGTGAGGGCAGTCAGAGGGGCAGCTATGGTGCCATAGTCTGCCACAAAATTGCGGTAATACCCCGTGAGTCCTAAGAAGGCTCTCACTTGGGTTTGTGTAGTGGGGGTAGGCCAGTCTTGTACTGCTTGTACTTTACTGGGTAGAGGCTGTATCCTCCCTCCACCAACTTCATGTCCAAGGTAAACCACTGAGCCTTGTCCAATCTGGCATTTACTAGCCTTTATGGTCAGGTGGGCTTTCTGAAGAGCCTGGAGCACAATCCCGAGGTGTTTCACATGGTCTTCCCAGGTGGCACTGAAAACTGCTATATCATCCAGATATGCAAGACAGAATTCGTCCAACCCATTCAAAACATGATTCACAAGCCTCTGGAAAGTGACAGGTGCATTCTTCAACCCGAAAGGCATTACCCGGAATTGGTAAAGGCCGTCTGGAGTAGAAAATGCTGTCCTCTCCTTGGCATGTTCTGCTAAAGCTATTTGCCAATAGCCAGCAGTGAGGTCAAACGTGCTGAGGTACTTGGAGACACCCAAAGTATCCACCAGCTCATCTGTTCGAGGCAAGGGGTGTGCATCTGTCTTGGTGACAGCATTCAGAGCCCTGTAATCCACACAGAACCTCAATTCAGAAGTGCCTGCCTTTGGAACCAAAACCACAGGGCTGGACCAAGGACTATTAGAGGGTTCAATCACCCCAAGGTCTAACATCTTGTTGACCTCGGTCTTAATATAAGACCGTACTTTGTCTGACATCCTGTATCCCCTACTTTTGGTAGGTACACTGTCTCCTGTGTCAATGTTATGTTTGCACCAAGGTGTCAAACCAGGCGACTGTGAAAACAGGGGGGAAACTGCCTAAGCAAACTTTTCACCTCAGCCTGCTGATCAGAAGTCAGGTGAGGGGCCACTCGGACACCCTCAAAGGAGCTATCTGAAGGACCGCTTTGGAACAGGTCGGGGAGAGGTTCAGACTCCTCTTCCTCAACATCTGAAGCCAGTAGCAGTGCTGCGATTTCGACTCTTGGGACGAAAGCCTTCAGCCTATTCACGTGAAACACTTTTGGAGCCTGTCCAGGCCTTCCAAGGTCCACTAAATAGTTAACCTCACCCAGGGGCTCCACCACTGTGTAAGGGCCTGACCATTTGTCCTGTAAAGCTCGAGGCCTTATGGAATTCATGATCAGGACTTGCTGACCAGGTGTAAAGTTGATGAGGGAAGCTTTCTGGTCGTACCAATGTTTCACCAGCGCTTGTCCTGCCTTCAATTTATCACTAGCCAAGCCCATCAGAAGTACCATCCGTTTTCTGAGCCCTAGCACATAATCAACTACGTTGGTAGTAACAGGGGGAGTGGGCATCTCCCATCCCTCTTTGACAATGGCTAAGGGTCCCCGTACGGGATGACCGAACAGAAGTTCGAAGGGGCTGAAGCCAACACCCTCCTGTGGTACCTCTCGGTAGGCAAACAGTAAGCATGGTAAAATAAGATCCCATTTTCTTCTCTGAGGTTCCTCCAGAGCCCCAATCATGCTCTTTAACGTTCTGTTGAAACGTTCCACCAGACCATTGGTCTGGGGGCGGTATGCAGAAGAGAACTTGTAGGTGACCCCACATTCTTTCCACATAGCCTGCATATACTTCGACATAAAGTTGCTGCTACGATCCGACACAACTTCTTTAGGGAAGCCAACCCTAGTAAATATGCCAAGTAAAGCTTTTGCAACTGACTTGGCAGTTACAGTTTTCAATGGGATGGCCTCAGGATATCTGGTTGCATGGTTGACCAGCACCAGGATAAACCTATTGCCCGAGGATGTTTGCGGGTCAAGGGGACCAACGATGTCGATCCCTACCCTTTCAAATGGTACCCCCACAACTGGGAGCGGTACCAACGGAGCTTGGATTGTCGCGCCAACCTTACCAGACAACTGGCAGGAGGCACAACTCCTGCAGTGACTTTCTACTTGCACCCCCATCTTGGGCCAGTAGAAGTGCATGGATAACCTTTGCTTCGTCCTCTTCATACCAAGGTGACCAGCAAGGGGAACTTCATGCGCCAACTGCAGGAGGAAGGGCCTAATAGCAAGGGGAACCACCAACCTCCTATGGTCTCCTTCTGTAGACTCTGTGGGCTCACTATACAGGAGTCCACCTTCCCAATAAATCCTATGCGTCCCAGGAGGTTCACCCTCAAGCTGGGAGCAGGCCTGTCTCCTTAGGCCTTCCAGAGATGAGCACTCACGTTGGCCTTTACTGAATTCGTCCCTATCAGGACCTCCTTCAACTAACAAGTCTTTTAGTTCAGGATGATCGTTGGGGTCAAATACTTCAGGCATCGCCACCTCCTCGTCAGGCCCGGGCGATTGACCAACTTCCTCCACCGCAGTGGTAGGCGAGCTCGGGGGAATATTCTCTTTCCCTCGTCTTGACTTGTCGACTCCTTTCACCTTGGGTTTCCCCTTCGGCTGGGGCGGCGTATTGGTCTTGGCCAATGCTGCCCGTGCTTGAGACCGTGTGTAGGGTCTTTCGGCAGTGTCTCCTACGAGCCCTAAAGCTCTGAGATCATTACCTAACAAGACCTTTCCTGGGACGTTTCTCTGAATGCTCACTGGAATCCTGACTGCTGTACCATTTAAAGTAAGATTTACAGGTATTACTGGGAACATACGGAGTGGGCCGTCAGCCAACTTAGTGGGCATCAGAGTAGCTCTGGCAACTTCCTCTGAGTCTACCAAGGTAGAATCCACTACAGTGCGACTGCACCCACTATCCCTAAGAGCTGGAGTATCTACTCCATTGATCAGCACACTGTCTTTAAAGTAGTGCTTGGTATTATCTGAAATCCTAGCATAAACCTCTGCGACTTTAGGCTCCCAGGAACCCAGGGAAACTAAAACTACCTCAGCCTCTATCCCGCTGGGAAATGAGTCTGAGGAGAAGGATGCTCCTGTAATCTCTTCTTCCTCGTAGGAGGAGAAGGCCAGATTAGCGGAGTGGACCCCCAAAGGTCTAACCTTACACCGGGGATCCCCCTTCATGTGGTCAGTTGCTCCACAAGCAAAACAAGATCCATTGGGTCTGTTTACATAGGGAGGCTTATTGTAACCAGAGTTCTGCTTCGGAGGCTGACCTCCACTACCCTGTGAGTTCTCTTGTGTCTTACCCTTGTTTTTCTTTTTGTGGCCCTTATGGGAAGAAGATTTAGCAGATTCCCCACCCTCCATGTCTTTGGACTTTTTCCCTTCCTCCTGCTTACCAGGATGAGTTTTGTCCTTATGGGACGCTCGATGTGACACCCATAAGTCTGCTGCAATGGCCAGCTTCTTAGGATCTATCTCCTTCAAATCGGCCAAATGCTGCTTAAGCTCCGGGGAAGAAGATGCAAAAATGTGTTCCAGCATGACAAGATTTATCATGCCTTCGAAGGTAGAAACCTTATAATCTTCGACCCAGCCAGTTAAGTTTTTCAAGGATTCAGTGACATAAGATACCCAAGTACCACCTTCCTTTTTCTTATACTCTCTGAAACATTTCAAATATTGGGCCGGAGTCTTCCCAAACTTTAAAATGAGAGTTTGCTTTAACATTGCGAAATCAGCTCGCTCAGCCTTCGACATTTCCATAATGGCACTACAGCCAGAATGAGGCAGTCTGCTGAGTAACCAGGCAATCTTATCAGCATTGTCAACTTGTTGAACTTCGCATGCATACTCAAACGCATTCAGCCAATCCATAATGTCATTCCTTTCCTCATACACACTGAGCAGATCTTTCGGAAACCGTGGATGAGAGGAGGCCTCAGACCCATGTCCAGGACCCTTGGGCCCATTTGCAACCTGAAGCTTGGCCAGTTCCAACTGGTGATCCCTGTCTTTTTGTTTTTCTGCCTGTTCGATTTTTAGTTTGGCTATGCTGAATTCAAGCTCCTGCTGCCTAAACCGCAGCTCTTGCTTCTTGAATTCAAGCATAGCCTCCCCATCAGCACTGGCAGAGGAAACATTAGACATCTCATCCTCCCTGTCCTCGTGGTCGCGGTGGATCAGTGCAGCGGCAGAACCGTCAGTTCTACCAGTGAGAGCAGCCCCACCTCCTTCCGCACTGTCCTCAGAAGTTATAGCGTCAAGCTGCGCTTCTTGCCACGCCACGATTCTTTGGATCATTTCCAATTTCGTGCCTTGAGAGGAAACACCTCTCTCCGCACACATCTTTTTCAATGTTTCTGATTTGGAAGCATTTAAAGTTAACAAGGTATTTGTTTCCATACTGTTAGATAGGACTATGGCCTTTTTAAAGTTATACTACAACAATTCACTACGTGTCCTGGTTGGAATAACCTGAAATGCCTTAGTTCGTGCGCAACACTGGATACCTTCAGTCGTATCCCACCGCTGTACACCAATTTGTTAAGACGGATTTCTGAACTCTGTCCTGGTGGCGCAGAAGTTCAGAAGGCCAACCTAATTACTTGGAACAGGGTAACCTCTGGACGAGCCAGACCAATCAAGGTAGCGATCGCGGCGGTCAAGACTAGGTCTCAAGAGGGGTGAGGGTGACTGAAAGCCCGCAATGAGCACACAAAGCAAGGACACTTACAAACTACTCCAAACAGGTGTTATATTAAAAATATATACACATTTATTCCAAGGCCTTTAAAACAATGACCATAGCGAGAAAATCACAATATAACAATAGTAAACCAACACATACCATATCAACACAATATATATACAAATACAAGTCTCAAGCGTCAGATGCACGAAATGTGTAGTCCACCTAAAAGGGAAGGAAAACAGGCAGTGCGAAATAATGCTTAGACCCAGTCCGCCTTCAGAGGCACCTAACTAAAAGGAAGTCCGAGCCCTACGAAGAGTGGAGCCTTGTGCTCAAAAGTACCTGCACACGCTGGTGCCAACGGGCAAAAGGGGAAGCTCTTCGAGGGAAATCAGGCAGTTCAGTTTAGTGCACAAAAGAAGAAGAACAAGTTCTGCGACTCAAGCGCAGCCTCCACTGTGGGCAGAAGCAGAGCGCGAGTACGGAAAAGGGTGCTGTTTTGACACAGCGGGGAAAAGCTATGGGCTCCTGCAGGAGGGCAACCAGTTCCTAGCTATGCTACTCACCGGTCCCCGATGCAAGCAGACCCAGGCTTCTCCGCGTCAGTTTCAGTAGCTGGCAGGTTCAGAAGAGCAGGGAACGTCTCGTCGTCGTGTTGAGTCTGCAGCGGCAGAGTTGAGTAAAAGACGTCCCAATCAAAGAAACCCGCACAGTTTGTTACCACAGCAGGGCAACGGAGCGGCCGTGTGTATCTGAGCCAAATGTACACTACTCACTTCAGACCTGGGAACGCCAAGTGTACGAAGCGTGTGAGAGTGACAAGGACTCGAAATACTACACAACCTGGCGGCGGTTACAGAGCAAGACTCCCATGTAAGCTGGTCAGTCTACTGGATGGCCCAGAGACGCTTCCGAAGGCTTACGAGCAGGAGATGGTGAAGATGCCGAGAATAGCTGTTCCCGCTATTCCAAGGGTCGAAGTACCAGTACAGGCCTTCTAGTTCGATCAAAGGTAAAAAGGGTTTCACAAGGCGACAGCAGTGCAGAGGAGAACTCCTTCAGCTGGTCACCAGCGATTCCTCGGTTCAGCCTCTTGGTTGCAGGATACTTGGCTCCTGTATTCCTTTGTTCGTGAGAACTCAGGAGGTCGACATGGTAGTGGTGTTTCCAGCCCCCTCTTATCCACGGTTCCCTTCGCGCCAAAACGGAGGGGACCCAATGGGAGATCCGCTCATCAACACTCACACCATTCGTGGACCAATCACGGACCACGGTGGTCCCAGGCATTCACACCACCCTAGACTCTCTGGCACCCAGGATGTGTATTGGGACCAGACATCCCAGCCCACATCCTGGAGGCACACACAAGACATGTAGAAGCCAGCGAAAGCATCTGTGTTTCACGGGAAAGTACATGCCCAAATAAGGAAGGCCCCGGGTCGGCTCGACCTGGGGAAGGTGAAGGGAGCAAGACGGTCAGCGGACAGGACTAAGGAGCCTCGTGGTCTGGCCATTTTGGGAGCCAGGCCACCATTTTGGGTTAAGCGCGAGAAACGCGCTTAGAACGCCAAAAGGAGCTCAAAACACAAGAAACGATCGCTGCCACCATTCCCGTCCGTGAATCACTTGCACCGATCAGATACAATCCTAAACGAGTATCTAGGGCCTGTAGAAGGCTAGAGACCCAAGAGAGCTGTAACTTAGCTTACAGTGCCCTCTTGTGTCATGTTGCATGAAAGCCGCAACATGATAAAAGAAACTACGGAAAACAGCGATTCCCGATACTGACTGTCTTAAGGGCATGTCAGTTTCCCCGTAAGAAAGGAGCGAAAGCCCAGAGGAGTGCGGCAGAAGGCTGCACTTCTCTGGCAAAGTCGAGAACAAGGTGAAAAACAACAGTAAAAAGTTTAGGGGTTACCACATGGAAGGAAAATTACCTACAATTACGAAATCTTTCCTAACACTCGCCCCTCCCAGACTATGGACAGGGGGAACTAATCCACCCCTGGATGAGTCTCTTGTTCAGGTTGGTTAAACATTCTGGACAACCCATCAGCATTGCTATGTTGGACACCTGGCCTATGCTCAATAGTGAAGTCGAAGCCTTTTAGACTTATGGACCACCTAAGCAACTTTGGATTCTCCCCCTTCATGTTCATTAGCACTTTAAGGGCTTTTGGTCAGTTTGCACAGTGAAGTGGGCCCCATAGAGGTAGGGCCTCAGCTTCCTTAGGGCCCACACAACAGAGAAACATTCTTTCTCTACCGTGGACCATCTGAGCTCTCTGTCCTTAAGCTGGCGGCTAATAAAACCAATAGGGTGTTCCTTACCCTTCTCATCTACTTGTGATAGTACAGCTCCTATCCCAGTGTCAGAGGCGTCCGTCTGCACGATAAAAGGTCTTTGATAATCAGGGGCCCTGAGGACAGGGGCCTGGCACAAGGAGTCTTTTAAGCCATTGAAGGCCTTCTCACACTCGTCGGTCCAAGTTACCTTCTTGGGTTTCTTCGGAGTTGTGAGGGCAGTCAGAGGGGCAGCTATGGTGCCATAGTCTGCCACAAAATTGCGGTAATACCCCGTGAGTCCTAAGAAGGCTCTCACTTGGGTTTGTGTAGTGGGGGTAGGCCAGTCTTGTACTGCTTGTACTTTACTGGGTAGAAGCTGTATCCTCCCTCCACCTACGTCATGTCCAAGGTAAACCACTGAGCCTTGTCCAATCTGGCATTTACTAGCCTTTATGGTCAGGTGTGCTTTCTGAAGAGCCTGGAGCACAATCCCGAGGTGATTCACATGGTCTTCCCAGGTGGCACTGAAAACTGCTATATCGACAAGATATGCAAGACAGAATTCGTCCAACCCATTCAAAACATGATTCACAAGCCCCTGGAAAGTGGCAGGTGCATTCTTCAACCCGAAAGGCATTACCCGGAATTGGTAAAGGCCGTCTGGAGTAGAAAATGCTGTCTTCTCCTTGGCATGTTCTGCTAAAGCTATTTGCCAATAGCCAGCAGTGAGGTCAAACGTGCTGAGGTACTTGGAGGCACCCAAAGTATCCACCAGCTCATCTGTTCGAGGCAAGGGGTGTGCATCTGTCTTGGTGACAGCATTCAGAGCCCTGTAATCCACACAGAACCTCAATTCAGAAGTGCCTGCCTTTGGAACCAAAACCACAGGGCTGGACCAAGGACTATTAGAGGGTTCAATCACCCCAAGGTCTAACATCTTGTTGACCTCGGTCTTAATATAAGACCGTACTTTGTCTGACATCCTGTATCCCCTACTTTTGGTAGGTACACTGTCTCCTGTGTCAATGTTATGTTTGCACCAAGGTGTCAAACCAGGCGACTGTGAAAACAGGGGGGAAACTGCCTAAGCAAACTTTTCACCTCAGCCTGCTGATCAGAAGTCAGGTGAGGGGCCACTCGGACACCCTCAAAGGAGCTATCTGAAGGACCGCTTTGGAACAGGTCGGGGAGAGGTTCAGACTCCTCTTCCTCAACATCTGAAGCCAGTAGCAGTGCTGCGATTTCGACTCTTGGGACGAAAGCCTTCAGCCTATTCACGTGAAACACTTTTGGAGCCTGTCCAGGCCTTCCAAGGTCCACTAAATAGTTAACCTCACCCAGGGGCTCCACCACTGTGTAAGGGCCTGACCATTTGTCCTGTAAAGCTCAAGGCCTTATGGAATTCATGATCAGGACTTGCTGACCAGGTGTAAAGTTGATGAGGGAAGCTTTCTGGTTGTACCAATGTTTCACCAGCGCTTGTCCTGCCTTCAATTTATCACTAGCCAAGCCCATCAGAAGTACCATCCGTTTTCTGAGCCCTAGCACATAATCAACTACGTTGGTAGTAACAGGGGGAGTGGGCATCTCCCATCCCTCTTTGACAATGGCTAAGGGTCCCCGTACGGGATGACCGAACAGAAGTTCGAAGGGGCTGAAGCCAACACCCTCCTGTGGTACCTCTCGGTAGGCAAACAGTAAGCATGGTAAAATAAGATCCCATTTTCTTCTCTGAGGTTCCTCCAGAGCCCCAATCATGCTCTTTAACGTTCTATTGAAACGTTCCACCAGACCATTGGTCTGGGGGCGGTATGCAGAAGAGAACTTGTAGGTGACCCCACATTCTTTCCACATAGCCTGCATATACTTCGACATAAAGTTGCTGCTACGATCCGACACAACTTCTTTAGGGAAGCCAACCCTAGTAAATATGCCAAGTAAAGCTTTTGCAACTGACTTGGCAGTTACAGTTTTCAATGGGATGGCCTCAGGATATCTGGTTGCATGGTTGACCAGCACCAGGATAAACCTATTGCCCGAGGATGTTTGCGGGTCAAGGGGACCAACGATGTCGATCCCTACCCTTTCAAATGGTACCCCCACAACTGGGAGCGGTACCAACGGAGCTTGGATTGTCGCGCCAACCTTACCAGACAACTGGCAGGAGGCACAACTCCTGCAGTGACTTTCTACTTGCACCCCCATCTTGGGCCAGTAGAAGTGCATGGATAACCTTTGCTTCGTCCTCTTCATACCAAGGTGACCAGCAAGGGGAACTTCATGCGCCAACTGCAGGAGGAAGGGCCTAATAGCAAGGGGAACCACCAACCTCCTATGGTCTCCTTCTGTAGACTCTGTGGGCTCACTATACAGGAGTCCACCTTCCCAATAAATCCTATGCGTCCCAGGAGGTTCACCCTCAAGCTGGGAGCAGGCCTGTCTCCTTAGGCCTTCCAGAGATGGGCACTCACGTTGGCCTTTACTGAATTCGTCCCTATCAGGACCTCCTTCAACTAACAAGTCTTTTAGTTCAGGATGATCGTTGGGGTCAAATACTTCAGGCATCGCCACCTCCTCGTCAGGCCCGGGCGATTGACCAACTTCCTCCACCGCAGTGGTAGGCGAGCTCGGGGGAATATTCTCTTTCCCTCGTCTTGACTTGTCGACTCCTTTCACCTTGGGTTTCCCCTTCGGCTGGGGCGGCGTATTGGTCTTGGCCAATGCTGCCCGTGCTTGAGACCGTGTGTAGGGTCTTTCGGCAGTGTCTCCTACGAGCCCTAAAGCTCTGAGATCATTACCTAACAAGACCTTTCCTGGGACGTTTCTCTGAATGCTCACTGGAATCCTGACTGCTGTACCATTTAAAGTAAGATTTACAGGTATTACTGGGAACATACGGAGTGGGCCGTCAGCCAACTTAGTGGGCATCAGAGTAGCTCTGGCAACTTCCTCTGAGTCTACCAAGGTAGAATCCACTACAGTGCGACTGCACCCACTATCCCTAAGAGCTGGAGTATCTACTCCATTGATCAGTACACTGTCTTTAAAGTAGTGCTTGGTATTATCTGAAATCCTAGCATAAGCCTCTGCGACTTTAGGCTCCCAGGAACCCAGGGAAACTAAAACTACCTCAGCCTCTATCCCGCTGGGAAATGAGTCTGAGGAGAAGGATGCTCCTGTAATCTCTTCTTCCTCGTAGGAGGAGAAGGCCAGATTAGCGGAGTGGACCCCCAAAGGTCTAACCTTACACCGGGGATCCCCCTTCATGTGGTCAGTTGCTCCACAAGCAAAACAAGATCCATTGGGTCTGTTTACATAGGGAGGCTTATTGTAACCAGAGTTCTGCTTCGGAGGCTGACCTCCACTACCCTGTGAGTTCTCTTGTGTCTTACCCTTGTTTTTCTTTTTGTGGCCCTTATGGGAAGAAGATTTAGCAGATTCCCCACCCTCCATGTCTTTGGACTTTTTCCCTTCCTCCTGCTTACCCGGATGAGTTTTGTCCTTATGGGACGCTCGATGTGACACCCATAAGTCTGCTGCAATGGCCAGCTTCTTAGGATCTATCTCCTTCAAATCGGCCAAATGCTGCTTAAGCTCCGGGGAAGAAGATGCAAAAATGTGTTCCAGCATGACAAGATTTATCATGCCTTCGAAGGTAGAAACCTTATAACCTTCGACCCAGCCAGTTAAGTTTTTCAAGGATTCAGTGACATAAGATACCCAAGTACCACCTTCCTTTTTCTTATACTCTCTGAAACATTTCAAATATTGGGCCGGAGTCTTCCCAAACTTTAAAATGAGAGTTTGCTTTAACATTGCGAAATCAGCTCGCTCAGCCTTCGACATTTCCATAATGGCACTACAGCCAGAATGAGGCAGTCTGCTGAGTAACCAGGCAATCTTATCAGCATTGTCAACTTGTTGAACTTCGCATGCATACTCAAACGCATTCAGCCAATCCATAATGTCATTCCTTTCCTCATACACACTGAGCAGATCTTTCGGAAACCGTGGATGAGAGGAGGCCTCAGACCCATGTCCAGGACCCTTGGGCCCATTTGCAACCTGAAGCTTGGCCAGTTCCAACTGGTGCTCCCTGTCTTTTTGTTTTTCTGCCTGTTCGATTTTTAGTTTGGCTATGCTGAATTCAAGCTCCTGCTGCCTAAACCGCAGCTCTTGCTTCTTGAATTCAAGCATAGCCTCCCCATCAGCACTGGCAGAGGAAACATTAGACATCTCATCCTCCCTGTCCTCGTGGTCGCGGTGGATCAGTGCAGCGGCAGAACCGTCAGTTCTACCAGTGAGAGCAGCCCCACCTCCTTCCGCACTGTCCTCAGAAGTTATAGCGTCAAGCTGCGCTTCTTGCCACGCCACGATTCTTTGGATCATTTCCAATTTCGTGCCTTGAGAGGAAACACCTCTCTCCGCACACATCTTTTTCAATGTTTCTGATTTGGAAGCATTTAAAGTTAACAAGGTTTTTGTTTCCATACTGTTAGATAGGACTATGGCCTTTTTAAAGTTATACTACAACAATTCACTACGTGTCCTGGTTGGAATAACCTGAAATGCCTTAGTTCGTGCGCAACACTGGATACCTTCAGTCGTATCCCACCGCTGTACACCAATTTGTTAAGACGGATTTCTGAACTCTGTCCTGGTGGCGCAGAAGTTCAGAAGGCCAACCTAATTACTTGGAACAGGGTAACCTCTGGACGAGCCAGACCAATCAAGGTAGCGATTGCGGCGGTCAAGACTAGGTCTCAAGAGGGGTGAGGGTGACTGAAAGCCCGCAATGAGCACACAAAGCAAGGACACTTACAAACTACTCCAAACAGGTGTTATATTAAAAATATATACACATTTATTCCAAGGCCTTTAAAACAATGACCGTAGCGAGAAAATCACAATATAACAATAGTAAACCAACACATACCATATCAACACAATATATATACAAATACAAGTCTCAAGCGTCAGATGCAAAAAATGTGTAGTCCACCTAAAAGGGAAGGAAAACAGGCAGTGCGAAATAATGCTTAGACCCAGTCCGCCTTCAGAGGCACCTAACTAAAAGGAAGTCCGAGCCCTACGAAGAGTGGAGCCTTGTGCTCAAAAGTACCTGCACACGCTGGTGCCAACGGGCAAAAGGGGAAGCTCTTCGAGGGAAATCAGGCAGTTCAGTTTAGTGCACAAAAGAAGAAGAACAAGTTCTGCGATTCAAGCGCAGCCTCCACTGTGGGCAGAAGCAGAGCGCGAGTACGGAAAAGGGTGCTGTTTTGACACAGCGGGGAAAAGCTATGGGCTCCTGCAGGAGGGCAACCAGTTCCTAGCTATGCTACTCACCGGTCCCCGATGCAAGCAGACCCAGGCTTCTCCGCGTCAGTTTCAGTAGCTGGCAGGTTCAGAAGAGCAGGGAACGTCTCGTCGTCGTGTTGAGTCTGCAGCGGCAGAGTTGAGTAAAAGACGTCCCAATCAAAGAAACCCGCACAGTTTGTTACCACAGCAGGGCAACGGAGCGGCCGTGTGTATCTGAGCCAAATGTACACTACTCACTTCAGACCTGGGAACGCCAAGTGTACGAAGCGTGTGAGAGTGACAAGGACTCGAAATACTACACAACCTGGCGGCGGTTACAGAGCAAGACTCCCATGTAAGCTGGTCAGTCTACTGGATGGCCCAGAGACGCTTCCGAAGGCTTACGAGCAGGAGATGGTGAAGATGCCGAGAATAGCTGTTCCCGCTATTCCAAGGGTCGAAGTACCAGTACAGGCCTTCTAGTTCGATCAAAGGTAAAAAGGGTTTCACAAGGCGACAGCAGTGCAGAGGAGAAGTCCTTCAGCTGGTCACCAGCGATTCCTCGGTTCAGCCTCTTGGTTGCAGGATACTTGGCTCCTGTATTCCTTTGTTCGTGAGAACTCAGGAGGTCGACATGGTAGTGGTGTTTCCAGCCCCCTCTTATCCACGGTTCCCTTCGCGCCAAAACGGAGGGGACCCAATGGGAGATCCGCTCATCAACACTCACACCATTCGTGGACCAATCACGGACCACGGTGGTCCCAGGCATTCACACCACCCTAGACTCTCTGGCACCCAGGATGTGTATTGGGACCAGACATCCCAGCCCACATCCTGGAGGCACACACAAGACATGTAGAAGCCAGCGAAAGCATCTGTGTTTCACGGGAAAGTACATGCCCAAATAAGGAAGGCCCCGGGTCGGCTCGACCTGGGGAAGGTGAAGGGAGCAAGACGGTCAGCGGACAGGACTAAGGAGCCTCGTGGTCTGGCCATTTTGGGAGCCAGGCCACCATTTTGGGTTAAGCGCGAGAAACGTGCTTAGAACGCCAAAAGGAGCTCAAAACACAAGAAACGATCGCTGCCACCATTCCCGTCCGTGAATCACTTGCACCGATCAGATACAATCCTAAACGAGTATCTAGGGCCTGTAGAAGGCTAGAGACCCAAGAGAGCTGTAACTTAGCTTACAGTGCCCTCTTGTGTCATGTTGCATGAAAGCCGCAACATGATAAAAGAAACTACGGAAAACAGCGTTTCCCGATACTGACTGTCTTAAGGGCATGTCAGTTTCCCCGTAAGAAAGGAGCGAAAGCCCAGAGGAGTGCGGCAGAAGGCTGCACTTCTCTGGCAAAGTCGAGAACAAGGTGAAAAACAACAGCAAAAAGTTTAGGGGTTGCCACATGGAAGGAAAATTACCTACAATTACGAAATCTTTCCTAACACTCGCCCCTCCCAGACTATGGACAGGGGGAACTAATCCACCCCTGGATGAGTCTCTTGTTCAGGTTGGTTAAACATTCTGGACAACCCATCAGCATTGCTATGTTGGACACCTGGCCTATGCTCAATAGTGAAGTCGAAGCCTTGTAGACTTATGGACCACCTAAGCAACTTTGGATTCTCCCCCTTCATGTTCATTAGCACTTTAAGGGCTTTTGGTCAGTTTGCACAGTGAAGTGGGTCCCATAGAGGTAGGGCCTCAGCTTCCTTAGGGCCCACACAACAGAGAAACATTCTTTCTCTACCGTGGACCATCTGAGCTCTCTGTCCTTAAGCTGGCGGCTAATAAAACCAATAGGGTGTTCCTTACCCTTCTCATCTACTTGTGATAGTACAGCTCCTATCCCAGTGTCAGAGGCGTCCGTCTGCACGATAAAAGTTCTTTGATAATCAGGGGCCCTGAGGACAGGGGCCTGGCACAAGGAGTCTTTTAAGCCATTGAAGGCCTTCTCACACTCGTCGGTCCAAGTTACCTTCTTGGGTTTCTTCGGAGTTGTGAGGGCAGTCAGAGGGGCAGCTATGGTGCCATAGTCTGCCACAAAATTGCGGTAATACCCCGTGAGTCCTAAGAAGGCTCTCACTTGGGTTTGTGTAGTGGGGGTAGGCCAGTCTTGTACTGCTTGTACTTTACTGGGTAGAAGCTGTATCCTCCCTCCACCTACGTCATGTCCAAGGTAAACCACTGAGCCTTGTCCAATCTGGCATTTACTAGCCTTTATGGTCAGGTGTGCTTTCTGAAGAGCCTGGAGCACAATCCCGAGGTGTTTCACATGGTCTTCCCAGGTGGCACTGAAAACTGCTATATCGACAAGATATGCAAGACAGAATTCGTCCAACCCATTCAAAACATGATTCACAAGCCCCTGGAAAGTGGCAGGTGCATTCTTCAACCCGAAAGGCATTACCCGGAATTGGTAAAGGCCATCTGGAGTAGAAAATGCTGTCTTCTCCTTGGCATGTTCTGCTAAAGCTATTTGCCAATAGCCAGCAGTGAGGTCAAACGTGCTGAGGTACTTGGGGGCACCCAAAGTATCCACGAGCTCATCTGTTCGAGGCAAGGGGTGTGCATCTGTCTTGGTGACAGCATTCAGAGCCCTGTAATCCACACAGAACCTCAACTCAGAAGTGCCTGCCTTTGGAACCAAAACCACAGGGCTGGACCAAGGACTATTAGAGGGTTCAATCACCCCAAGGTCTAACATCTTGTTGACCTCGGTCTTAATATAAGACCGTACTTTGTCTGACATCCTGTATCCCCTACTTTTGGTAGGTACACTGTCTCCTGTGTCAATGTTATGTTTGCACCAAGGTGTCAAACCAGGCGACTGTGAAAACAGGGGGGAAACTGCCTAAGCAAACTTTTCACCGCAGCCTGCTGATCAGAAGTCAGGTGAGGGGCCACTCGGACACCCTCAAAGGAGCTATCTGAAGGACCGCTTTGGAACAGGTCGGGGAGAGGTTCAGACTCCTCTTCCTCAACATCTGAAGCCAGTAGCAGTGCTGCGATTTCGACTCTTGGGACGAAAGCCTTCAGCCTATTCACGTGAAACACTTGTGGAGCCTGTCCAGGCCTTCCAAGGTCCACTAAATAGTTAACCTCACCTAGGGGCTCCACCACTGTGTAAGGGCCTGACCATTTGTCCTGTAAAGCTCGAGGCCTTATGGAATTCATGATCAGGACTTGCTGACCAGGTGTAAAGTTGATGAGGGAAGCTTTCTGGTCGTACCAATGTTTCACCAGCGCTTGTCCTGCCTTCAATTTATCACTAGCCAAGCCCATCAGAAGTACCATCCGTTTTCTGAGCCCTAGCACATAATCAACTACGTTGGTAGTAACAGGGGGAGTGGGCATCTCCCATCCCTCTTTGACAATGGCTAAGGGTCCCCGTACGGGATGACCGAACAGAAGTTCGAAGGGGCTGAAGCCAACACCCTCCTGTGGTACCTCTCGGTAGGCAAACAGTAAGCATGGTAAAATAAGATCCCATTTTCTTCTCTGAGGTTCCTCCAGAGCCCCAATCATGCTCTTTAACGTTCTGTTGAAACGTTCCACCAGACCATTGGTCTGGGGGCGGTATGCAGAAGAGAACTTGTAGATGACCCCATATTCTTTCCACATAGCCTGCATATACTTCGACATAAAGTTGCTGCCACGATCCGACACAACTTCTTTAGGGAAGCCAACCCTAGTAAATATGCCAAGTAAAGCTTTTGCAACTGACTTGGCAGTTACAGTTTTCAATGGGATGGCCTCAGGATATCTGGTTGCATGGTTGACCAGCACCAGGATAAACCTATTGCCCGAGGATGTTTGCGGGTCAAGGGGACCAACGATGTCGATCCCTACCCTTTCAAATGGTACCCCCACAACTGGGAGCGGTACCAACGGAGCTTGGATTGTCGCGCCAACCTTACCAGACAACTGGCAGGAGGCACAACTCCTGCAGTGACTTTCTACTTGCACCCCCATCTTGGGCCAGTAGAAGTGCATGGATAACCTTTGCTTCGTCCTCTTCATACCAAGGTGACCAGCAAGGGGAACTTCATGCGCCAACTGCAGGAGGAAGGGCCTAATAGCAAGGGGAACCACCAACCTCCTATGGTCTCCTTCTGTAGACTCTGTGGGCTCACTATACAGGAGTCCACCTTCCCAATAAATCCTATGCGTCCCAGGAGGTTCACCCTCAAGCTGGGAGCAGGCCTGTCTCCTTAGGCCTTCCAGAGATGGGCACTCACGTTGGCCTTTACTGAATTCGTCCCTATCAGGACCTCCTTCAACTAACAAGTCTTTTAGTTCAGGATGATCGTTGGGGTCAAATACTTCAGGCATCGCCACCTCCTCGTCAGGCCCGGCGATTGACCAACTTCCTCCACCGCAGTGGTAGGCGAGCTCGGGGGAATATTCTCTTTCCCTCGTCTTGATTTGTCGACTCCTTTCACCTTGGGTTTCCCCTTCGGCTGGGGCGGCGTATTGGTCTTGGCCAATACTGCCCGTGCTTGAGACCGTGTGTAGGGTCTTTCGGCAGTGTCTCCTACGAGCCCTAAAGCTCTGAGATCATTACCTAACAAGACCTTTCCTGGGACGTTTCTCTGAATGCTCACTGGAATCCTGACTGCTGTACCATTTAAAGTAAGATTTACAGGTATTACTGGGAACATACGGAGTGGGCCGTCAGCCAACTTAGTGGGCATCAGAGTAGCTCTGGCAACTTCCTCTGAGTCTACCAAGGTAGAATCCACTACAGTGCGACTGCACCCACTATCCCTAAGAGCTGGAGTATCTACTCCATTGATCAGCACACTGTCTTTAAAGTAGTGATTGGTATTATCTGAAATCCTAGCATAAGCCTCTGCGACTTTAGGCTCCAAGGAACCCAGGGAAACTAAAACTACCTCAGCCTCTATCCCGCTGGGAAATGAGTCTGAGGAGAAGGATGCTCCTGTAATCTCTTCTTCCTCGTAGGAGGAGAAGGCCAGATTAGCGGAGTGGACCCCCAAAGGTCTAACCTTACACCGGGGATCCCCCTTCACGTGGTCAGTTGCTCCACAAGCAAAACAAGATCCATTGGGTCTGTTTACATAGGGAGGCTTATTGTAACCAGAGTTCTGCTTCGGAGGCTGACCTCCACTACCCTGTGAGTTCTCTTGTGTCTTACCCTTATTTTTATTTTTTGTGGCCCTTTTAAGAAGAAGGTTTATCAGATTCTCCACCCTCCTTATCTTTGGACTTTTTCCCTTCCTCCTGCTTACCAGGATGAGTTTTGTCCTTATGCGACACTCGATGTGACACCCATAAGTCTGCTGCAATGGCCAGCTTCTTAGGATCTATCTCCTTCAAATCGGCCAAATGCTGCTTAAGCTGCGGGGAAGAAGATGCAAAAATGTGTTCCAGCATGACAAGATTTATCATGCCTTCGAAGGTAGAAACCTTATAACCTTCGACCCAGCCAGTTAAGTTTTTCAAGGATTCAGTGACATAAGATACCCAAGTACCACCTTCCTTTTTCTTATACTCTCTGAAACGTTTCAAATATTGGGCCGGAGTCTTCCCAAACTTTAAAATGAGAGTTTGCTTTAACATTGCAAAATCAGCTCGCTCAGCCTTCGACATTTCCATAATGGCACTACAGCCAGAATGAGGCAGTCTGCTGAGTAACCAGGCAATCTTATCAGCATTGTCAACTTGTTGAACTTCGCATGCATACTCAAACGCATTCAGCCAATCCATAATGTCATTCCTTTCCTCATACACACTGAGCAGATCTTTCGGAAACCGTGGATGAGAGGAGGCCTCAGACCCATGTCCAGGACCCTTGGACCCATTTGCAACCTGAAGCTTGGCCAGTTCCAACTGGTGATCCCTGTCTTTTTGTTTTTCTGCCTGTTCGATTTTTAGTTTGGCTATGCTGAATTCAAGCTCCTGCTGCCTAAACCGCAGCTCTTGCTTCTTGAATTCAAGCATAGCCTCTCCATCAGCACTGGCAGAGGAAACATTAGACATCTCATCCTCCCTGTCCTCGTGGTCGCGGTGGATCAGTGCAGCGGCAGAACCGTCAGTTCTACCAGTGAGAGCAGCCCCACCTCCTTCCGCACTGTCCTCAGAAGTTATAGCGTCAAGCTGCGCTTCTTGCCACGCCACGATTCTTTGGATCATTTCCAATTTCGTGCCTTGAGAGGAAACACCTCTCTCCGCACACATCTTTTTCAATGTTTCTGATTTGGAAGCATTTAAAGTTAACAAGGTATTTGTTTCCATACTGTTAGATAGGACTATGGCCTTTTTAAAGTTATACTACAACAATTCACTACGTGTCCTGGTTGGAATAACCTGAAATTCCTTAGTTCGTGCGCAACACTGGATACCTTCAGTCGTATCCCACCGCTGTACACCAATTTGTTAAGGCGGATTTCTGAACTCTGTCCTGGTGGCGCAGAAGTTCAGAAGGCCAACCTAATTACTTGGAACAGGGTAACCTCTGGACGAGCCAGACCAATCAAGGTAGCGATCGCAGCGGTCAAGACTAGGTCTCAAGAGGGGTGAGGGTGACTGAAAGCCCGCAATGAGCACACAAAGCAAGGACACTTACAAACTACTCCAAACAGGTGTTATATTAAAAATATATACACATTTATTCCAAGGCCTTTAAAACAATGACTGTAGCGAGAAAATCACAATATAACAATAGTAAACCAACACATACCATATCAACACAATATATATACAAATACAACAAGTCTCAAGCGTCAGATGCACAAAATGTGTAGTCCACCTAAAAGGGAAGGAAAACAGGCAGTGCGAAATAATGCTTAGACCCAGTCCGCCTTCAGAGGCACCTAACTAAAAGGAAGTCCGAGCCCTACGAAGAGTGGAGCCTTGTGCTCAAAAGTACCTGCACACGCTGGTGCCAACGGGCAAAAGGGGAAGCTCTTCGAGGCAAATCAGGCAGTTCAGTTTAGTGCACAAAAGAAGAAGAACAAGTTCCGCGACTCAAGCGCAGCCTCCACTGTGGGCAGAAGCAGAGCGCGAGTACGGAAAAGGGTGCTGTTTTGACACAGCGGGGAAAAGCTATGGGCTCCTGCAGGAGGGCAACCAGTTCCTAGCTATGCTACTCACCGGTCCCCGATGCAAGCAGACCCAGGCTTCTCCGCGTCAGTTTCAGTAGCTGGCAGGTTCAGAAGAGCAGGGAACGTCTCGTCGTCGTGTTGAGTCTGCAGCGGCAGAGTTGAGTAAAATACGTCCCAATCAAAGAAACCCGCACAGTTTGTTACCACAGCAGGGCAACGGAGCGGCCGTGTGTATCTGAGCCAAATGTACACTACTCACTTCAGACCTGGGAACGCCAAGTGTACGAAGCGTGTGAGAGTGACAAGGACTCGAAATACTACACAACCTGGCGGCGGTTAGAGAGCAAGACTCCCATGTAAGCTGGTCAGTCTACTGGATGGCCCGGAGACGCTTCCGAAGGCTTACGAGCAGGAGATGGTGAAGATGCCGAGAATAGCTGTTCCCGCTATTCCAAGGATCAAAGTACCAGTACAGGCCTTCTGGTTCGATCAAAGGTAAAAAGGGTTTCACAAGGCGCCAGCAGTGCAGAGGAGAAGTCCTTCAGCTGGTCACCAGCGATTCCTCGGTTCAGCCTCTTGGTTGCAGGATACTTGGCTCCTGTATTCCTTTGTTCGTGAGAACTCAGGAGGTCGACATGGTAGTGGTGTTTCCAGCCCCCTCTTATCCACGGTTCCCTTTCGCGCCAAAACAGAGGGGACCCAATGGGAGATCCGCTCATCAACATTCACAACATTCGTGGACCAATCACGGACCACGGTGGTCCCAGGCATTCACACCACCCTAGACTCTCTGGCACCCAAGATGTGTATTGGGACCAGACATCCCAGCCCACATCCTGGAGGCACACACAAGACATGTAGAAGCCCGCGAAAGCATCTGTGTTTCGCGGGAAAGTACATGCCCAAATAAGGAAGGCCCCGGGTCGGCTCGACCTGGGGAAGGTGAAGGGAGCAAGACGGTCAGCGGACAGGACAAAGGAGCCTCGTGGTCTGGCCATTTTGGGAGCCAGGCCACCATTTTGGGTTAAGCGCGAGAAACGCGCTTAGAACGCCAAAAGGAGCTCAAAACACAAGAAACGATCGCTGCCACCATTCCCGTCCGTGAATCACTTGCACCAATCAGATACAATCCTAAACGAGTATCTAGGGCCTGTAGAAGGCTAGAGACCCAAGAGAGCTGTAACTTAGCTTACAGTGCCCTCTTGTGTCATGTTGCACGAAAGCCGCAACATGATAAAAGAAACTACGGAAAACAGCGTTTCCCGGTACTGACTGTCTTAAGGGCATGTCAGTTTCCCCGTAAGAAAGGAGCGAAAGCCCAGAGGAGTGTGGCAGAAGGCTGCACTTCTTTGGCAAAGTCGAGAACAAGGTGAAAAACAACAGCAAAAAGTTTAGGGGTTGCCACATGGAAGGAAAATTACCTACAATTATGAAATCTTTCCTAACAAAGAGCGGCCACGAACTGAAGATGCGCGTGATGGAATGCTGAAAATGGCAACAGGTGAGTTCAGCGCGGCGTTGCAGCAGGCGCGGCAAGAGCGTCTAATGGATTCTTTCTTCCAGGTCCAAGTCGGGAAGATGCAGGATTCAGGTGAGTATGAATAAAACTCTTGCTCTAACCTTTCCTTCTGCTTTCCTTGCAGGGTTCAGGAGTTCCAGAGTGTTGACGGGCGTGGCTGAAGACTGGAAGCTGCTGCAGGCACGGTGAGCGTTACGCTGCTACTGGAGAATAACGCGAAGCACGTGTGGCTGTCCGGGCGTGGCTTAAATAGCTTTGGAAGAAGTCCCAGGTAAGTATTCTTCCACTGCCCCACCCAGGTAAGAAAATAGTCCCTGCATTAAAATAGTCCCTCCTAAGCCTCATTTGGCTTAGGTCTTCATGCAGCATGGTCTGCATCAGGTGAGTAAGCAGCACGGTCTGCTTTAGGTAAGTTATCATCAATGAGCCTGGCGCCTATGGCGCCAGGACTGACTTTGTCCTTATGAGCCTGGCGCCAAAGGTGCCAGGACTGCACCCAAACAGCCCCTAACTGGGGCTTTTGGGCATGCTCCAAATGGCGTGATGCCTGCTTCTGGGGCTGCTGGGCCTGGTCTGGTTTCCCGGGAGCAGGCATCATGACAGTAAGCCCCTGAAGAAAGAGATGTTCCATCAACTGCTCTGACCTGCTCCACCTCATTCTTTGCCACCAAGGGAACCCCTAAAGTCTTTGCCAATCCCTTGTCTATAAAATTACCTGTAGCCCCAGAATCAATTATAACTGGCCCAGAACCTAAAATCACCTTTTCAAACAGCAAGGATACGTTTATAGTTATGTGAGGAACAGCTGTCTATATAGTGTTAGCCACTTGTTGCATTCTGCCGGAAGAACTGAAGATCTTCTTGGGGGTAAAAGGACAGTTTCCAAGAAAATGGCCACTCCTACCACAGTATAGACACACTCTGTCAGGCTGAGATTCTGATCTTGCGTCTGCGGAAGCTGCTGAACCCCCGGACACAATCGACCTAAAATGTAGCACTCAGAGCCACAAATTGTTTTTCAGCTCAGTTTACCACACTTCTAGGGGAAAGGGGGAAAAGTGGATAAAATAACAAACACCAGGCTGGATGCTATTGACTAGCTGGTTCCTCACCTGATACTTCTCTTGAAACTGCCCTGAGAATGATTTAGTAGATAAGACTTCCTTACTAGTTGCCAGGAAAACTTAAGGATCATTCAGCCTTCTTAGATAAGTCCTTGAATGCATTAACAGTCTTTTCCTGTAACTTCTTAATCTTCTTTTAACTTTTACAAACTTTTTAAGTTCAAGATGAAGTAAGGAAGTTCCAACGAAATTCAATATGATAAAGTTTTTTAAATGCTAATATTAGTCTCTTAAAGATGAAGAGCTTGAAACTTGCGAAGGGAATTCATGTAGTATAATTCACGCTTGGGCGCTAAAATTCCACGTTTCAAAAAACATGCACACGCGCTTTAAGTCCACGTAGCAGAAAACACGCACACGCGCGATTGTTTCACATAGCAGAAAACACGTACACGTGCTTTAGTTCCACGTAGCAAAAAACATGCACACGTGCTTTAAGTCCACGTAGCAGAAAACACGCACACATGCGATTGTTTCACATAGTAGAAAACACGTACACGCACTTTAGTTCCACGTAGCAGAAAACACGTACACGCGCTTTAGTTCCAGTAGCAGTAAACACGTAAACGCGCTATAGATCCACGTAGCAGAAAACACGTACACGTGCTTAAATTCCACGTAGCAGAAAACACGCACACACGCTTTAGTTCCAGTAGCAGTAAACAAGTACACGTGCTATAGATCCACGTAGCACAAAACATGTACACACGCTTAAAATCCACATAGCAGAAAACACGCACACGCGTTTTAGTTCTAGTAGCAAAGTTCTCGAACACGCGCGATTAATTCCCGTAGCAAACACGCGCACACGTGCCGTTGATTCATGTAGCAGGATTCTCGCGCACGCGTGGTTGCTTTATTTACCGGCTCAAACACGCGCTAGCTCTGAAAAGTCACGTAGCTTATGAAAGCATGCGCGCGCATTACAGTTTGGCGTGGATAAAATGAACTTGCTCACGCTCGTGAACCTTTTCAATTAAATTAACCATTTACAAAAATTACATAAGACTAAGATAGTTAGAAAAAAAAATTATTAGAAATTATTAGAAAGCACTTATCTCGTGAATGAGTCTTAGAAAAGTTCTTCTCACTGATAATAGAATCTTCTCACTCCTGCCCTGTGTCCAAAACGAAATCCAAACTCTTTTCCAGTTTATTATTCAAAGAAGCCGCTCGACCGCTTGAAACTTGAAACCCCTGATCAAATTAAGCAGGAGCAGCTTTTCACACGACCTCTCAGCTGGGCTTCGACGATGAAAGGCAGTTTAGAATGTTCACTGTCCTTCCTATAAACAATCACCAGCCAATCAAAACTTAGGCTGAGCACTTCCATCTTGGCTTGGGGCCTTTTCCAAAGGCTGCAATTAAGGTTAAGGCTAAATTGTATGTACCACAAATAAAACCAATCATAACACACCAAAACCCTTCCTCACTACATATGTGCCACACCTGAACCAATGTATGTAAAAATAAGTCAATGTATGTAACCCCTGACCTAAGAACATGTCAATGTATGTAACACCCGACCCAATGTAAATAAGAATGTGTCAACCTGACAGTACCCCCTCTTGAAGCCCAGTCCCTGGGCCACTTTTAAAAGTTCTTATGAAATTTTTCTACCAAACGAGGAGCATGCACATCTCTTGCTTCTTCCCAAGTGCGCTCCTCCAGTGCAAAGACTTCCCAATCAATAAGATACTGCAACTTTCCTCTCACTCTTCTCGAATCTAAAATTCTCTTAACTAAAAATTCTTCTGAAGCATCTTCTTCAACCACAACTGCCGAAGGAGGAGGTTTTAATCTAGTTCCTTTAACCACAGGTTTTAACAAACTACCATGAAAAGTTGGGTGAGTTTTCATATGCCTAGGTAACTTAAAATGAACTGCCACAGGATTTATCACTCTTTCTACCACAAACGGTCCAACAAAATGAGGACTAAACTTATTTTTTCCTTTTATTCTCCAAAACTTGGTTGATAACCACACCAAATCTCCTTTACAATACTGAGGACTCGCCTTTCGTTTAAGATCAGCTAACCTTTGTATCTTTGTTTACTTTCCACCAACACACCTTTAGCCTTCTCCAAATTTATTTTCATAACTTCTAGTCTTTCTTCCACCTCAGGGTTTCCTGAATCACTATTTACCTCAATACTTAAAAAACGAGGATGAAAATCCCGTCCCAAATAAAAAGGGGACATAGACGTGGCATCTTTACTGCAGTTGTTATATGCAAATTCCGCAACCCACATCAAATCCACCCACTCTTCAGCTGCCAGCAGATAGCACCTGAAATACTTTTCCAACTCTTGATTTATCCTTTCCACCTGACCATTAGTTTCGGGATGGTAACCTGATGAAAGACATACCTCGACTCCCAACCTTTTACAGAAAGCCTTCCAAAATTTCGTAATAAATTGAGACCCTCTATCCGAGATGACCTGACTGGGAATTCCATGTAATCTAACAACTTCTTGCAGGAAACTGTGAGCTAAACTATCAGCGGTAACCTCTTCCTCCATCGGTATAAAATGTGCCTCTTTAGTGAGTAAATCAACTGCAACCAAAACCGAAGTACACCCTTTATCCAACGGAAGATCCGTGATGAAATCCAAGGACACTGAATACCAAGGCCGCAGTGGAACAGGTAAAGGCTCCAATAACCCAGACGGCTTTCCGACGAGGCTCTTTGACCTTGCACAAACCTCACAGGTCTTAACAAAATTAAGTGTATCTTGTCGAATCTTATTCCACCAAAAATTTCTTCTGACCAACTCTAAAGTCTTTCGATACCCTGGATGACCTGCCAAAACAGATTTGTGACACTCTTTCAAAATCTTTTCTCTCAGTTCTACAGAAGGTAAATAGAGTCTGTTATCGAGATAAGGCAAACCATCTTTAATCTTGCAAGCTGGGTCCAGACGAGCCCAATCTTCAAGTTGCGTCCGAGAGATGCATTCCCATACCTTCTTGAAAATGTCACTCTCCTTTTCAATTCCAGCAAGAACAAAACGATCAGGAGTGATTAACGGCTCACTCACCGACTTAACTTCACTTTCTGGAAATTGCCGAGACAAAGTGTCCGCCTTTTTATTTTGATTTCCTGGCTTGAATGTTACTACAAAATCATATTCTGCAAAGAATAATGACCACCTAAGTTGGCGAGGCGTCAGAGTTCTTGCTGTTTTCAAAAAAAGTTAATTTTGATGGTCAGTTAATACCGTCACAGTGTGACGTGTTCCTTTAAGGAAATGTCGCCATTCTTCAAATGCAACTTTAATAGCAAGAAGCTCACGGTCTGAAATGGTGTAATTTTCCTCAGCTGGTGAAAACCTCTTAGAAAAATAGGCCACTGGATGTAATTGCCCAGTCACATTATGTCTCTGTGACAACACTGCTCCCATTGCCACATTGGAAGCATCCGTCTCTACAAAAAATAGTTTAAATGTATCTGGATGAATCAAGATCGGACTGGAAACAAATTTCTCCTTCAAAATCTGGAAAGCTTCATCGGCTTTAGTCTCCCAAATAAACTCCTTTCTTTAAAAGCCGAGTAATTGGATCTACTAAACTGGAGAATCCCTTCATAAATCTTCAGTAGAAATTTGCAAAACCCAAAAAACTCTGGATCTCCTTTACCTTAGTTGGGGTTGGCCAATCTTGTACCGCTTGCACCTTCTTTGGATTCATTTCCAAACCACTTGGAGTGATCACAAAACCTAAAAATTCAACTGAATCAGTATGAAACTGACTCTTCTCCAATTTAGCATAAAGATCATTCTCTCTTAATTTCCTTAAGACCTGTCGAACATGAATCTTATGTTCCTCTAAGTCCTGAGAAAAAATCAAAATATCGTCAATATAAATGATAACAAAGATATCAAGATATTCCCTAAGAACCTCATCGATAAAGAATTGGAAAGCCGCTGGGGCATTGCAGAGACCAAAAGGCGTCACTTGGTACTCATACAGTCCAAACCTGGTCTTATATGCTGTTTTCCACTCATCTCCCTCTTGGACTCGTACAAGATGGTAAGCCCCACATAAATCCAACTTAGAAAAAATGGTGGCACCTTGGATCTGATTTAACATTTCCGAGATGAGAGGGAGAGGATGCCGATTCTTCACAGTCACTCTATTTACTGCCCTATAATCAATACAAGTCCTAAGGGATCCATCAGATTTAGGCACAAAGAACAATGGTGAAGCTGCCGGCGATTGAGAGTGCCAAATAAATCCCTTAGCCAAATTTTCCTTTAAATATTCTTTCAAATAATAATTCTCTTTTTCTATTAAAGCATAAACCCTACTGCTAGGTAAAATGGCCCCAGGCTCCAAATCAATCTTACAATCAAAGTGTCATGATGGCTGCTCCCGGGGAGCCAGGCCAGGCCCAGCGTCCCCAGAAGCAGACCTATCACCCACATCACCGGATCCAGCAGACCACTACTGGGGCCCTTTGGACCACGTCCTGGCGCCTTTGGCGCCAGGCTCATAAAAGGCTTCAGTCCTGGCGCCATAGGCGCCAGGCTCATTTGGTCAAAACATGTCATAATGCTTGGGTGGACTTACCTGAGGCAGACCATGCTGCTTACTCACCCAGTGCAATCCAGTCTGGCTGAGGTCTCCAGCCATTTAGGCTGGGAGGAACTATTTTTCCTCTTCAGGAACTCTTTTTCTTACCTGGGTGGGGCCGGAGGAAGGATACTCACCTGAAGCACTCCTCTGCTATTTAAACCACGCCCGAAGGAATTCACGTTCTTCGCGTTATTCTGCATCAGCAGCAGGACGCTCACCGAGTCGGCTCCTGCATCCTGGCTCCTGACACGCCCGCAGCTCCTGGAACACCTGAAAGACAAAAGGAGAGAAAAGACAAGCATCCAAAGCTTTACTCACCGGAATCCTGCACTCGGGAAACCTTCTTCCGACAATCCTGCAAAAGAAAAGCACAAGGTTAGCAGCGCACCACAACGCTCACCGCACCGCCGCTTTCTCTTACCTTATCGTGGCCGCGCCACGTGCAGAAGCGGCTACAAAGCTTGCAGCACCTCGGCACCTGCAAAAAGGGGAAAGACATGATTAGAAGCGCTCCGCTTCACCCGGTGCCACACCTATTCCACTTACCTTTACGAGGCCTTACCACGAACAACAGCGGTTTTGACGCCGGCAGCGAATCGGCTCCTGCAAAAGGGGAGAAGGTGAGCATCGGACTTGATACAGGAGGGAATACTCACCTACGGACTTACCAGATTTTGGTTGAACTCAATTCTCCATTCGGGTCAGAAGGGCCTTTCTGCCTTTCCTAGACCCAGGCCCCGAAGGGGAAAAGACATTTAATATAATCTAAAGACTACATACTTACGGCGATCCCGAAGTGGGATCGAACAGCCAGAGGAATCGCGCCCACTAAATACCCCAGTGAAGTAACTGGAATCAACGCGCCCCTGGATCAGAAGCAGGATGGAGGGCTCATCCTTACAGAAAATAAGGTGAGAGCCCACAAAAACCGAACTAGCGACAAGGGGATTTAGAAGGGGGAGATAGGGGGGAGCAGATACTCTTTCCAGCAGATATTAACTCCCTCTTTCCCACCTACAGAAAATTATCCTACGAGCCAGACAGACGAGATTCGGGGGAGGGCCAGTCCAGTCCATCTTCCGGGCCCTGCGCTTTACTGTAGAAGAATTGGTAGCAGTCCACAACGGGTCAGCGCCTCTGTGGGAATCAGGTGAGCGTTACAGAACGCGAAGACTACCAATAACCTCCTACCCAGGCGCTATGGAAACTTCTGAGACAGACCAACTGGCTCAGCTATTAGGGGAGCTACGGGCCGAAGTTCATGCTGCCCGCCAGGAGACAAACGCCCTCAGGAGGGAATTGATAGTGTCCAAGGAACGAACTGACGATCTTGCCAGACAGCTATTACAGAGTCAAGCGGGGCAGACACCTTTACCCAATTCAGGGGGGAATTTCACCCCTGTGCCTGCAACTAATCCAGTTCAAATCAACCCACCCGGAAATGTGCCATTGGCACCACCTGAACGTTTTGCAGGAGATCCCAAACGATTCGCAGTATTTATGAATCAATGTCGATTGCACTTTCTCTGCAGGCCTGGGGCCTTCCCGAATGACCAGACCAAGGTAGCTTTTGTACTTTCGTACCTCAGTGGCAGTGCAGCTGACTGGTCAATTCCATTGGTTACCCAAGATGATCCAATCCTTCGGAATTTTCAAGCCTTCCAGACTAGTATGGAAAGACTGTTTGCAAGACACTCCCAGGGGCAGGCCCTGGACAATGAACTCCTATCCCTACAACAAGGTAATCTGGACCTTTTGGCCCACATTGCAACCTTCAATAGGCTAGTTGTAGAAACAAGATGGCCCGAGGACAAAAGAATCACGCTATTCCATCGAGGTCTTCGTGGTGAACTTAAAGACGTCCTTGCCCAGGTTATAAATCCACCCCAGGACTGTTCGGAATATATTGACTTGGTGGTCCAATTGGATCACAGGCTTCAAAATAGGAAAGCAGATCGATCCAGGTTTGAAACTCGGGTTTTCGCGAAAATCCAGAGTTACTCCAAAGGCCTCGACGCCACTTAACCTATGCAAATTGGGGTGGTAAAAGGCCCCTTGACCCAAAAGGAGCGTGACAGAAGACGGCAAATGCAACTGTGTCTCTACTGTGGGTCGCCGGGGCATTTTCTTCAAGATTGTCCGGTGAAACCTCCCAAGAAGACAGTAGGCGCCTCTGATAAAAATCCTGTAGAGTTCTGAGCCGGGAAACGACCTTGCCCGACAAGCGTAGAGGTCCGCTTGCCGATCTTGAAAACCAATTCTTTGACCTCGCACTTCATTATGCCAATGGTTCTTGTAAATCCGAAGCAGCCAGAACGATTGCATGCAATTCAGGCGTACATCCACAATGGGGCTATAGGAAACTACGTGGATCAAGAGTTGGCTTCCAGGATGAATCTGCCTCTTTGCCCAAAAACCATCAAGGATGTCATAACCACAGTGGATGGAACCGAGATCGCCTCTGGGCCGGTAACCCACTCAACTACCGAAGTGACATTGTTAGGTCAAGATGGGCATCGGGAGGCAATAGTGTTTGACGTGATCAAGGCCCCGCAATTTCAAGTAATTCTGGGAATTCCTTGGCTGGAAACACACAATCCTCAAATTGATTGGCGAGCAAAGACGATAACTTTTCCAGAATGTGCACAAACCTGCTACCTACGAGCTTCGGGCACTGGCCTAGCTACAGTAACGGCTGACTGCTTGCAATTACCGCCGGAATACCGAGAATTTCAGGACGTTTTTCAAAAGGAGCAAGCCAATACCCTACCGCCCCACAGGTCATATGATTATCAGATAGATTTAATACCCGGAGCAACTCCTCCCTGCAGCAGGATTTATGCCCTCACCGAGCCCGAGAATCTTCATTTATGTCAGTATCTGGACTAGTACCTGGCCAATGGTTTTATTCGCCCGTCAAAGTCCCCTGCATCCTTGGCATTATTCTTCGTACCAAAAAAAGAAGGTGACCTCAGAACCTGCATAGATTACCGTGCTTTGAATCGGATAACAGTCAAAAACAGATATCCACTACCTCTGATCCCAGAGCTTCTTGACCAGGTGAAGGACGCCTGCATATACACCAAGTTAGATCTCCGAGGGGCTTACCATTTGGTGTGTGTCAAGGAAGGCGACGAATGGAAGACGGCGTTCCGCACCAAATATGGGTTGTTTGAGTACCAAGTGATGCCTTTAGGACTGTGCAATGCACCGGCTGCCTTCCAATATTTTATGAATGATGTCCTCAGGGAGCTCATTGAAGTTTGTGTTGTCGTGTACATAGATGGCATTCTCGTATACTCCTCTTCGGAAGCTGATCATCAAAATCATGTCAGAGCAGTACTTAAAAAATTACGTCAACACAAATTATTTGCAAAACTTGAAAAATGTGTTTTCCATGCCACCGAAGTCGAATTTCTGGGTTTTATCCTGACACCTAAAGGAGTCCAAATGGACTCACGAAAAATGGACGCTAGCCTCAAATGGCCATCACCCAGTTACGTAAAAGGTTTTCAGAGCATGTTAGGGTTCGCCAATTTTTATCGCTGATTCATTCCGGAGTTTTCACGAGTGGTGCAACCCATCACGGCACTCTTAAGAAAGAATAAACGTTTTGAATGGTCCAAAGAAGCTGAGCAAGCCTTTCAAGAACTAAAAGAGAAGTTTACTTCTGCACCTATATTGAAACACCCACGTCCGGACCTCCCTTACATCGTCGAAACTGACGCGTCCAGCTTAGCTATGGGAGCCGTTCTCTCTCAAAGAGACCCAGAAACCAACCAATTACATCCCGTAGCGTTCTGGTCCCGGAAATTCTCGGCTCCCGAGATAAACTACGCCATCACTGACAAGGAACTGCTGGCAATTAAATCCGCCTTTAAGGCCTGGCGTCATTATCTCCTTGGAGCAAGACACACCATCACTGTGATTACTGATCATAGGAATTTATAGTACCTGAAAAACGCCAGGGCACAATCATCTCGACAGCTCCGTTGGGCCCTGTTCTTTGCCGAATTCGACTTTGTAATCACTTACCGCCCTGGCTGTAAGAATGGTAAAGCAGATGCCCTTTCTCAAATTGGAATGGGGGATGTTATCGGTAACACTGAACCGGTACAAATAATTCCTGAGCAAAGCATCTTAGGCATGGCTTCTTCGCAATCACTTGAAGACATTCAGGACAGAGTTAAACAAATCTTAAATTCAACTGATTTGCAGAACTGGATACAAAAAGGAACTGATTTTACCTTAACCAATGGCCTACCTTATTTCCGAGGTCGACTGTTTCTTCCACACTCTGAACTCCAAAAGCAAGTTATTACCTGCTATCACGACTCATTGATAGAAGGACATCCTGGCATAGCCAAAACAGAAGAAAAAGTGAAAAGACAATTCTGGTGGCCTTCGTGGAGAAAAGATATAAAAACAAAACAAGGGTCAAAAGAAAAGACTGGCTGGTCTTCTTCAACCGTTAGGCATTCCACCATTTCCCTGGCACACCCTTTCTATGGATTTTATCACTGACTTACCCCCCTGCTCTGGGTACAACACCATCCTCGTTATTGTAGATCTATTTTCCAAAATGGCACATTTCATTCCGTTAAAAGGTTTACTTTCAGCTTCAGTACTAGCCAGAGAATTCCTTGAAAATATTGTCCGGTTACACGGATTCCCGTTGGTGTTCATCTCCGACAGAGGGAGTCAATTTATTTCCCATTTCTGGCGTAGTTGCTGTCAGTTGGCCCAAATTGATGTAAGACTCTCAACCAGCCACCACCCCCAAACCGATGGTCAAACTGAGAGAACGAACCAGACTCTCAAACAATATTTACGATGCATGCTACAACAGTCAGAATGCAACTGGAAAGACATTCTCTGGATAGCTGAATATGCATACAACAATTCAGTTCACTCAGGAACGGGGCAGAGTCCCTTCTACACAGTATATGGAATCCACCCTCGAACCTCCAACCTCGATCCTCCTCAGGATCTCGGAACACCCGCCGTGGATCAGCTGCACACTACTATTACCCAAGCCTTCAAGGAAGCAACGGCACACTTACAGCAAGCCAAGGAAAGATACAAGAGAGGTGCAGATCAACACCGGAGCGAGACACCTCAATACCAGGTTGGGGACCAAGTCTGGGTGTGCACCAAACACTTATCACTCAAAGGACCTCGCACTTTTAATCCGAAGTATCTGGGGCCATATTCTATTACTGCTATAATTAATCCGGTGGCTGTTAAACTAGAATTACCAACTCATATGCGAATACATCCAGTGTTTCATGTATCACTTTTAAAACCTATGCAACCTGGAACCAGACTAACTAAACCTCCGGGACCCATTCAAGTGGATGGAGAACCTGAATTCAAAGTAAAGAACATTTTGGACTCTAAGGTCATTAGGTCAAAGCTGTTCTACCTAATTGACTGGAAAGGTTATGGTCCTCAGGAGAGATTATGGGAACTCTGTGACCACGTCCATGCTCCTCGGCTGATTAAGAAATTTCATCAGACCTTTCCAAATAAACCAAAACCCCCTGGGAAGACAATCTTGGGAGGGGCCTTGAGGGGGGGTGCTGTCATGATGGCTGCTCCCGGGGAGCCAGGCCAGGCCCAGCGTCCCCGGAAGCAGACCTATCACCCACATCACCGGATCCAGCAGACCGCTACTGGGGCCCTTTGGACCAGGTCCTGATGCCTTTGGCGCCAGGCTCATTTGGTCAAAACATGTCATAATGCTTGGGTGGACTTACCTGAGGCAGACCATGCTGCTTACTCACCCAGAGCAATCCAGTCTGGCTGAGGTCTCCAGCCATTTAGGCTGGGAGGAACTATTTTTCCTCTTCAGGAACTCTTTTTCTTACCTGGGTGGGACCGGAGGAAGGATACTCACCTGAAGCACTCCTCTGCTATTTAAACCACGCCCGAAGGAATTCACGTGCTTTGCGTTATTCGGCATCAGCAGCAGGACGCTCACCGAGTCGGCTCCTGCATCCTGGCTCCTGACACGCCCGCAGCTCCTGGAACACCTGAAAGACAAAAGGAGAGAAAAGACAAGCATCCAAAGCTTTACTCACCGGAATCCTGCACTCGGGAAACCTTCTTCCGACAATCCTGCAAAAGAAAAGCACAAGGTTAGCAGCACACCACAACGCTCGCCGCAGCGCCGCTTTCTCTTACCTTATCGTGGCCGCGCCACGTGCAGAAACGGCTACAAAGCTTGCAGCACCTCGGCACCTGCAAAAAGGGGAAAGACACGATTAGAAGCGCTCCGCTTCACCCGGTGCCACACCTATTCCACTTACCTTTACAAGGCCTTACCACGAACAACAGCGGTTTTGACGCCGGCAGCGAATTGGCTCATGCAAAAGGGGAGAAGGTGAGCATCGGACTTGATACAGGAGGGAATACTCACCTAAGGACTTACCAGATTTTGGTTGAACTCAATCCTCCATTCGGGTCAGAAGGGCCTTTCTGCCTTTCCTAGACCCAGGCCCCGAAGGGGAAAAGACATTTAATATAATCTAAAGACTACATACTTACGGCGATCCCGAAGTGGGATCGAACAGCCAGAGGAATCGCGCCCACTAAATACCCCAGTGAAGTAACTGGAATCAACGCGCCCCTGCACCAGAAGCAGGATGGAGGGCTCATCCTTACAGAAAATAAGGTGAGAGCCCACAAAAACCGAACTAGCGACAAGGGGATTTGGAAGGGGGAGATAGGGGGGAGCAGATACTCTTTCCAGCAGATATTAACTCCCTCTTTCCCACCTACAGAAAATTATCCTACGAGCCAGACAGACGAGATTCGGGGGAGGGCCAGTCCAGTCCATCTTCCGGGCCCTGCGCTTTACTGTAGAAGAATTGGTAGCAGTCCAGAACGGGTCAGCGCCTCTGTGGGAATCAGGTGAGCGTTACACAAAGGCCCGATGTGGAGGCAACTCTCCAGCTTCCTTTTCATCAAATACATCCCAAAAATCCAGATAACAAGCAGGAAGTTCACCCAAAACTGCTCCGATGTCAAAACCTATTGTCCCTCCTTCTGCAAGCAAAAATGAAACTGAATTCACAACTCTTTCTCCCTCTTCTGGACAAATTTCTGAGAAACAATGTTCCTGACAAAAAGTAGATTCTAAAGCTACAGTTCTTGCACCCCAATCAATTCTAGGATTATGAAGGGAAAGCCAGAGCATACCCAAAATAAGTTTCAGGATTGGAGCATCGATTAACTCAAAAGAGATATTTTCTTTATGACCTCCAGTCGACTCCATCACAAGTAACGCTGTAGTATGAGTGATTGGACCTGAAGAAAGAGATGTTCCATCAACTGCTCTGACCTGCTCCACCTCCTTCTTTGCCACCAAGGGAACCCCTAACATCTTTGCCAATCCCTTGTCCATAAAATTACCAGAATCAATTATAACTGGCCCAGAACCTAAAATCACCTTTTGAAACAGCAAGGATACGTTTATAGTTATGTGAGGAACAGCTGTCTGTATAGTGTTAGCCCTTGTTGCATTCTGCCGGAAGAACTGAAGATCTTCTTGGGGGTAAAAGGACAGTTTACAAGAAAATGGCCACTCCTACCGCAGTATAGGCACAAATTATTCTCCCTTCTTCTAGCCTTCTCTTCCTTGGACAATGGACCCCTCACCCGACCTCTACATCCTTCCCTGAAACCTTACATCTCCCTGAGAACGTCTACGCTCTAGACGTCTTTCAGTTAGACGAAAATCTAACTGAACAACCAAATCAATTAGAGCATCCAAAGTAGTAGGACGCTCCAAAACTCCCGCCAAGGCATCTTTTAACTCATCCTTGAAACCTCTATAAAATAAAGAAGCCCTCTTCTCCTCTGGCCACCTGCTCTCTAGAATTAGAGATCTAAATTGAGTGATATAAGAAATCAACTCCTTGCCTCCCTGACGAAGCTCCAGTAGTTCACCATCAACCTCTAAAGATACCTGTCTCTTGTCAAACATTTTTTTAAATTCAGCCAGGAAAAGTGAATAATTATTCAATGCCAAACACTTTTGACTCACCAAAAGACTTCCCCACGCAGAAGCTTCTCCAAATAAATAGGATAAAGTAAATGTCACCTTTGAGACATCCGTGGTGAATAACTCTGGACGACTTAAGAAATGTAATTCACACTGAGTCTGAAATATTTTAAATGTTTTAGAATCTCCCCAAAAGCGCTCCGGGGCAGCCAAAGGAACAGGCATAACTAAAGTTCCTAAACCCCCCACCGCCTCCACTCTTCTTGGAAGCCTAGGTTCTTGTTCTTCCCCTTCTCTCACCAACTCAGGGGGAGACCCAGCCCCCCCAAAACTTCCACTTCTTGCATTTGAGTTACCTTTAAGTTTAACTCATCCAACCTCTGACAAAGATTTGAATACTCCTGATGAACAACCCGTAACTCTTCGTGCATTTCTCTAACCATTACTCCCAACGCCTCCATGGTTGTCTCATCGGAGTTCATAACAGCTCGGGCTGACTACCTTTATTGGCCTTTCATTCTGTCAGGCTGAGATTCTGATCTTGCGTCTGCGGAAGCTGCTGAACCCCCGGACAATCCACCTAAAATGTAGCACTCAGAGCCACAAATTGTTTTTCAGCTCAGTTTACCACACTTCTAGGTGAAAGGGGGAAAAGTGGATAAAATAACAAACACCAGGCTGGACGCTATTGACTAGCTGGTTCCTCACCTGATACTTCTCCTGAAAATGCCCTGAGAAGTGATTTAGTAGATAAGACTTCCTTACTAGTTGCCAGGAAAACGTAAGGATCATTCAGCCTTCTTAGATAGGTCTTTGAATGCATTAACAGTCTTTCCCAGTAACTTCTTAATCTTCTTTTACTTTTACAAGCTTTTTTAGTTCAAGATGAAGTAAGGAAGTTCCAATGAAATCCAATCTGGTAAAGTTTTTTGGTATGCTAATATTAGTCTCTTAAAGATGTAGAGCTTGAAACTTGCGAAGGGAATTCATGTAATAAAATTCATGCTTGGGCGCTAAAATTCCACGTAGCAAAAAACACGCACACGCGCTTTACGTCCACGTAGCAAAAAACACGCACACGCGCGATTGTTTCTCGTAGCAGAAAACACGTACACGCGCTTTAGTTTCACGTAGCAGAAAACACGTACACGTGCTTTAGTTCCAGTAGCAGTAAACACGTACACGCGCTATAGATCCACGTGGCAGAAAACACGTACATGCGCTTTGATTCCATGTAGCAGAAAACATGTACACGCACTTTAGTTCCAGTAGCAGTAAACACGTACACGCGCTATAGATCCACGTAGCAGAAAACACACACACGCGCTTTACTTCCAGTAGCAAAGTTCTCGCACACGCGCGATTAATTTCCGTAGCAAACACGCGCACACACGCAGTTGATTCATGTAGCAGGATTCTCGCGCATGCGCGGTTGCTTTATTTAACGGCTCAAACATGCGCTAGCTCTGAAAAGTCACGTAGCTTATGAAAGCATGCACGCGCATTACAGTTTTGCGTGGATACGATGAACTTGCTCGCGCTCATGAACCTTTTCAATTAAATTAACCTTTTACAAAAATTACATAAGACTAAGATAGTTCTGTATTTAAGTTTCCTTCCACTTAAAAATTATTAGAAAGCACTTATCTCATGAATGAGTCTCAGAAAAGTTCTTCTCACTGATAATGGAATCTTCTCACTCCTGTCCTGTGTCCAAAACGATACACACCCGGAGAAGGAGCTGGAGCTCCCTTCCCCATCTACAGGACCAACGACATGCCAGGAGGCACGGCCGACATCAAGGTAGGCCCCCTGCCATACCCTGATGCAACGCTGATGGCTGCATTATAATATTGCCACCTGTTCACTTTTACCTGCTAACACTAATATTGCTAGCACAATTCACAGGCTTCCGTGCCACAGGCTCCGTTTCGCCCGATCTACAGCACGTTTGCATTTGTGAATTGTCCACCATTTGAAACTACGACCAAAAAGCTACTCCAAAATGGCCGCCCGCCATGCCTTCTATTTCTTCCTGGTACTCCCCCTCCAAGATCAGTGAATGCAGCGCGGATTGGCTGTCCACCTACTTTTATAGCCAATAGCGAGCCGGCAGGGTCAAACCGGCCCACCTTCCAAAGGCACACCTCCCAAGGCTACTCTTCTTGTCGTGAGCCTGTCTGGAGCCGCAGGAGCCTAGGGGCAAGATCACTGCACCCCCTCCCCAGGGACTGACTGCACCTGCTGCCACACCTTGAGCTCTCTAGACTCTTCCTGTTTGCCTCACCTCACTGCCAACTACACCTGGTGGACCTCAACGTCAAAACAATGTAAGACTCTATAAATTAATGCCTCAAATAGCATGTGACCTGCCCCATGCATATATCTTGCTCCTGTGGGGTCTTAGACTAACACCCTGATTCTCACCTGTTTGCCAAAATCTTGTAGCACTGCTCATAGGCTCCTTGTTCTACTCATTGTGCAACTCACTTGTGACCTGCTTATTTCTACCTAGCAGATATCAGGAAATTGAAATTAGTCCTATAATTACTGCTCTCTAGTTTAAGCACTAATGCGGTAGATCTTACCTATCTGTACAGACCGCCCGTATAGTCAAACCTGTTGCCATAGCTGCTCTCACATGTATACTGTATCTCTGCATTTTGGTATCCTTGCCCAGGCTGGGAATCTTGAATCCAGACAGATTGTCTAGTTGCTCACACATGCCTGTATATTGTATTCTTGCCCTGGTTATGAATCTCGAATTCAGACAGATTGTCTAGTTGCTCACACATGCCTGTATATTGTATTCTTGCCCTGGTTATGAATCTCGAATTCAGACAGGTCTAGTTGCTCACACATGCCTGTATATTGTATTCTTGCCCTGGTTATGAATCTCGAATTCAGACAGATTGTCTAGTTGCTCACACATGCCTGTATATTGCGTTTTTGCCCTGGCTGTGAATCTCGAATCTAGGCAGATTGCCTAGTTGCTCACACATGCATGCACATCATACTTATGCCTAGGTTGTGATATCCGAACGTTGTCCAGTAACTACCCAACCCTATGTTATGATATGCATTTTAATTACTGCCTATTCATGCCTCGCAGATTTGTGCCCCTACTAGTGTATGGCATCTGGACTGTATAGATTCTGCCACACCTGGTAAAATGCACCTAGCATTTTAACGTGCCTGTTCTTATTCATATAGTTATCCGACACCCAATAACTTAGACCGCCTGAAATCTTAGTCTGCTTACACTAAGTGGCATCGATAGTCACTAGAGATAGCTTTGCACTATGTCAAGCTTACTCAGCATCTATACTATAATGGTCATGGCCACGCTTCATGGCCCTAGTACTCAGAAGTGCCATACTGAAGCTCCCCTATGCAAGTCAATTCTCGCGCATCCTCTCCTACCCATCACTCCCAAGGTACTCAACTACTATGGCCATACCCGCCCTTTGCACCAGGCCATACCAGCCTATACCTCTCAGCCCACCCCAACTTACGAGAGAAACCTCAAATTACGCGCCAGACTCAATAAACTTCATGAACCACTTAGAAGATCCATTCCTGCTATAAAGCGTACAATGAAAGGCCAACATAGCAGGATATGTATTGGTCCCAATCCCTCCCATTCTTCACCAGTGAACATAAATACCCAAACCCTCAAGCTCAAGACAAATATTAACATCAAATTCTGCCCTAACTAAAATGGACCATGAAGGACATTCCCTCAAGGGAGCACACCTTAATGTAAGATGCCTCGTGGACAACGCCATCGACCTAGCTGACCTAATTATAGAAGACAATCTAGACTTTATTGCTTTAACCGAGACCTGGTTACACAGCGCGGCAGGTCCATCACTCATGCTGGCCATTCCCGACGGTTACACCATATCCAGGCAGGACCGAGAAGGCTCCCGTGGAGGGGGAATCGCCATTATATCCAAATAAACCTATCATTACGGCTGGCCCCTGCCACAATCATGCATTCCTGTGAAACTCTCACTGCGAAAATCCCCATAAACAACACCCAAACTCTATCTATTCATCTAATTTACAGACCTCTGGGTCCACTTGGAACCTTCGAGGAGGATTTGCATAGCCGTCTGTCCAACAATACCAAAACCACCTCACAACTGCTGGTACTAGGGGACTTTAACCTTGGCATCAATGATCAGGCAGATGCTCATGCAGCAACTATTGCCAATACCCTTAACACCTTAGGACTAACCCAAAAAGTTAACACCCCTACCCATGTGAAGGGCAGAACACTTGACTGAATCGCTGACTCCAACTGCTCAGCCATAGTCTCCTCTATTACGCCCCTATCTTGGACCAACCATTCCCTGGTGTCCTTTAATCTACTAACCACTAAATCACCCATTCCAGTCCCACAGGTGGCTCCACCCTGGCCCACAAGAAATAAAAAGAATATTACAGTGGACAATATTATTCCCCTGATCCTTCCAACCTTAAATGCACTGCCAGACAACCCCGACCCTAGTGCATTGGTCAACGAATACAACATATCATGCGTACCACTATGGAAAGTCGCCCCACTCAAAATGAGAACAAGTAAACCCAAGGCACACTTAAACAAGTGGTTCACGCCAGAACTTAAGACCCTGCACCTAACCAAAAGAAAATGTGAATCAGATTGGAAACTATGCCCAACCGAGGAGAACAAAGTTAATTTAACTAACATCTCCCGGCACTACAAAAATGAAATCTACCTAGCAAATCGTAACTCTTACAATGTTCGCATTGCCAACTCTAACTCAAGCATGAAGGAACTCCTCTCCATCCTGAAAGAACTTGAGTCTCCCATTGCCACACCAGATACCTGTATTAAGGACCAGACCTGGTGCACAGATATCCAAACTGCCCTAGCAAATAAAATTACCACGCTGCAAAATAAAATCCAACTAAAAAAAGAATCCTTAAACATCCCAAATAAGCCGTCATTCAACGACACCACCAACGACCCAACTAACAAATTCTCCTTCACTAAAACCACCACCTTAGAGGTAGAGAAAACCATCCTCTCCCTTAAACCTTTGAATTGCAAAGGTGACATCTGCCCAGCTCAACTAATAAAAGACGCTGCCAGAGACCTCTCACCGTTCACATACTTGCCAACCCTACAGATTTAGGCAGTAGGCTACTGCTTTTTAAGCAGTCCTACCGCCTACAGATTTGTGTGACAGATCCTACTGCTTTTTACAGTTGCAGGTAATGTATGTGACTCTAAGGCAGGGTGCAGGACAGTTTTTCTGTGCAGTGGGCTACTAGGTGATACCTTTGATTGGGCTCAAACCAATCCACTAACCGGAAAGCTACGGGACTGTGTCCTGCACTTTTGCCCGGACAACCTTTAAGTGAACCACCAGTGAAGGCAAGTGGCAGAGCGTTACACCAACACACAGCATCTGCCTATCAGACTGAGGGGTATCAGTATCCATGTCATTCAGTGGCCCTCATTACAAGTCAGGCGTTAAGGGTTTAACGGCGCCGTCGGCGCCGTTAACCCTTAACGCCTGATTCACACTTTAACACCTGCTTTTTGCAGGCGTTAAAGTCCAATGCGCTAAGTGACCTTGGTGCTAATTACGGCACCGTAATTTACGGTGCCGTAATTAGCACCTTTCCCATCCCCAATATGCCCTATGGTGCTAAAATGGGAATGGGGAAGGGCAAATGGTGAATGGGGAATTACCGCCCCACTCACCTTGGAATGGGGCGGTAATTCCGCCATCCGCCATGGCGGAATCCGGCATGGACCATGGGGCTAATAGCACCATGGTCCAATGCCTGACTTGTAATGAGGGCCAGTGTTTAACTTGCACTGCAGGAATACATATGTACTGCCCGTGCTGCTGCTACAGAGCAGTGGCAAACGTTGCCTACCAGCTCTGTGCGATTACCTTCTGTGTAATTGAATTTGTTGTTAACTTACCATTCAGAATTATACATTTTTAACATTTGAACATCTTTCCATGTTGTGCCGTTTGATGGTTTGTGCATTTTAGAATGCTTCAGTAGTGCCAACAAGGTATGTTTTCTATTTTCCTGGGATCTCATTGTTATGCAAATTATTTGTTTTACTTGAAAAATCCTACATCTTTTTGGTCACAGAATGTTGGCAAGTATGCGTTCATTTCCAAACTGATACACGCCTCCTTCGCCACAGGCAACATCCCAGCTAACCTAAAACAGTCATGGGTGCTCCCGCTTCTCAAGAAGCAGACTCTAGACCCCCTCATCCCCACCAACTATCGGCCCATTACTACGGTACCTTTCTTACTGAAAATACTAGACAAGGTTGCCTATACACAAATCCAAAGACACCTTGAACTACATAATCTATTGGGAGCTAGACAATCTGGCTTCCATCCACTCCACGGAACTGAAACAGCCCTCGTTGATTTAAAGACCCAAATAGACGAACTGAGAGATCAAGGTAAGACAGCACTCCTCCTTCTACTTGATCTCTCAGCTGCTTTCGATTTGGTGGACCACAAGGTCCTTTGCAAACACTTGGACCTTGCTGCACACTTCTCCACCCATGCCACTAAATGGATTGAATCCTTTTTGAGCGAGAGAACAATAAGAGTCTTCTCCCCTTCGGCAGCAGCCGACCCTTCACCAATCAGGTGTGGAGTCCCTCAAGGCTCTTGTGTCTCACCGACCTTATACAACATATTCACCAAACCCCTCTTCGATGATCTGGACCTTCTGGGTATCACCTACACTAATTATGCAGATGCTACACAGATTCTCCTCCCGCTTTCTGGGGATCATGGCAAGGACAGGGAGTTGGTGAATAGGGTGTACCTCATTATTCAGGCATGGACGCCATCCCATGGCCTCTGCCTGAATGATGATAAGACCGAGCTGATTATCCTGGGCAAGAAGGCCAATATCAACATGTTAGGCAAGGACTACTCCATGTTTAACATAGATGGCAATAGCATAAAGGTTTCGAGAGAAGTAAAAACACTAGGTTTCTATCTCGATTCCACCATGTCTTTCACCAAACAAGTTAACTCCTTAGCTTCCACTACAGCTTATACCTGTAAATTAATAAGAGCAGGTAAACCCTTCTTATCTAATGATAGCTGCTTGATCCTAGCGAGAGCCTTAATATTATCCCGACTTGATTACTGCAATGCCCTTTACAGTGGTGCTAATAAAACTATCACCAAAAGGCTACAAATCTTACAAAATAGCGCCCTCAGAGCTGCTCTAGGCATAAATAAAAGGGAACATATCTCCTCTATCAGACACCAATACAAATGGCTCTCCACCGACAATAAAATCCATCTATAAATGTCCTCCTTGACGCACAAATCCCTCAACAACGCTGCTCCTAGTTACCTGATGGACAAAATAAAAATAAAAATCTCCAGTAGGCCTACAAGAACTCCTAACTCCAACTGCTTGGTAATTCCTAGATTCAAACTTGCTAAAATTGGCGGCACCAGTTTCCCTGTGCCAGCTGCTAAATGGTGGAATGCCCTGCCACCCAACCTGAGATCAGACCAACCTTCTCACACTTCAGAATGAATCTGATCAAACACCTTAATGACAAAAACATGTGAGGTACTGATAGACACTGCTGTTATGCTACTTTATCTGAATGTATATATGTACTATCAGAGATATATCACAATTGTAAATATTTATAGTAACATTGCATGTAACTGACCGCCTCGCTTGATCACTGTAAATTATGTAACACTGTAACCCTATGTAACATTGTAATTCTTTGTAACACTGTAATTTTTGAAACACTGTAAGCTTTGCATATTCTCCTCACTGCACCCGGTTACGCTTGGGTCTGGCGCGCATTACAAATAAATAAATAAACAAACAAACAAACAAACAAACAAACAAACAAAACGAAATCCAAACTCTTTTCCAATTATTACTCTAAGAAGCCGCTCGACCGCTTGAAACTTGAAACCCCTGATCAAGTTAAGCAGGAGCAGCTTTTCACACGACCTCTCAGCTGGGCTTCGACGATGAAAGGCAGTTTAGAATGTTCACTGTCCTTCCAATAAACAATCAGCCGCCAATCAAAACTTAGGCTGAGCACTTCCATCTTGGCTTGGGGCCTTTTCCAAAGGCTGCAATTAAGGTTAAGGCTAAATTGTCTGTATCTCAAATAAAACCAATCATAACACACCAAAACCCTTACTAACTACATATGTGTCACACCTGACCCAATGTATGTAAAAATAAGTCAATGTATGTAACCCCTGAACTAAGAACATGTCAATGTATGTAACACCTGACCCAATGTAACACCTGACCTAATGTAAGTAAGAATGTGTCAACCTGACAATCTCACACTGGCGAGCTGGAGGCATGGCGTGCAGTCACAGGGTGAGATCTATCCCTTCATCCCACCAAGGTTGAGGCATCTCACACCGGCGAGCTGGAGGCACGGCGTGCGGTCACAGGGTGAGATCTATCACTTCACCCCACCAAGGTTGAGGCATCTCACACCGACAAGCTGGAGGCATGGCATGCGGTCACAGGGTGAGATCCATCCCTCCATCCCATCAAGGCTGAGGCATCTCACACCGGTGAGCTGGAGGCATGGCGTGCGGTCACAGGGTGAGATCTATCCCTCCATCCCACCAAGGTTGAGGCATCTCACACTGGAGGCATGGCGTGCGGTCACAGGGTGAGATCTATCCCTTCATCCCACCAAGGTTGAGGCATCTCACACCGGTGAGCTGGAGGCATGGCGTGCAGTCACAGGGTGAGACCTATTCCTTCATCCCACCAAGGTTGAGGCATCTCACAACGGTGAGCTGGAGGCATGGCGTGCGGTCACAGGGTGAGATCTATTCCTTCATCCTATCAAGGTTGAGGCATCTCACACCGGCGAGATGGATGCATGGCGTGCAGTCACAGGGTGAGATCTCATCCCATCAGCCTACCAAGGTTGAGGCATCTCACACCGGCGAGCTGGATTCATGGCATGCGGTCACAGGTTAAGATCTATCCCTTCATCCCACCAAGGTTGAGGCATCTCACACTGGCGAGCTGGAGGCATGGCGTGCTGTCGCAGGGTGAGATCTATCCCTTCATCCTACCAAGGTTGAGGCATCTCACACTGGCCAGCTCTAGGCATGGCGTGCGGTCACAGGGTGAGATCTATTCCTTCATCCCACCAAGGTTGAGGCATCTCACACTGGCGAGCTGGAGGCATGGCGTGCGGTCACAGGTTAAGATCTATCCCTTCATCCCACCAAGGTTGAGGCATCTCACACTGGGGAGTTGGAGGCATGGCGTGATGTCACAGGGTGAGATCTATCCCTTCCTCCCACCAAGGTTGAGGCATCTCACACCGGTGAGCTGGAAGCATGCGTGCGGTCAGAGGGTGAGATCTATCCCTTCATCCAACCAAGGTTGAGGCATCTCACACTGGTGAGCTGGAGGCATGACGTGCAGTCACAGGGTGAGATCTACTCCTTCATCCCACCAAGGTTGAGGCATCCCACACCGGTGAGCTGGAGCCATGGCGTGTGGTCACAGGGTGAGATCTATTCCTTCATCCTACCAAGGTTGAGGCATCTCACACCGGTGAGCTGGAGGCATGGCGTGCGGTCACAGGGTGAGATCTATCCCTTCATCCCACCAAGGTTGAGGCATCTCACACTGGCCAGCTCTACGCATGGCGTGCGTTCACAGGGTGAGATCTATTCCTTCATCCCACCAAGGTAGAGGCATCTCACACCGGCGAGCTGGAGGCATGGTGTGCGGTCACAGGGTGAGATCTATCCCTTCATCCCACCAAGGTTGAGGCATCTCACACCGGCGAGCTGGAGGCATGGCGTGCGGTCACAGGGTGAGATCTATTCCTTCATCCCACCAAGGTTGAGGCATCTCACACCGGCGAGCCGGAGGCATGGCGTGCGGTCACAGGGTGGGATCTATCCCTTCATCCTACCAAGGTTGAGGCATCTCACACCGGCGAGCTGGAGGCATGGCGTGCAGTCACAGGGTGAGCGCTATCCCTTCATCTTACTAAGGTTGGGGCATCAATATCATTCCAATGGGCATGCAATGGGCTCCCCATAAGGCACTAGACACCAAGGTTGTATCATGTTTAGTGAGCGCTGAAGTCGGTGGCACCTGTTAACCTTGCGGTGCCAGGACTAGCGGAGAAAGCCTGCACGCGCCACCCTCCAGAGCCCCATGGCACTGAGGCACATGCTCTGGAGGTTGAGGTTAGGCAGAAGAAGCTGCGCTTGCCCTGGACATGTGAGGCTGTGCATTGCATCTGGTGACCACCCCTAGCATGCCAGGCTACAGTAGCTGGCCTTCAAATGCACAGCCCCGCCCTGTGATGCTTCTGTTGGATGTTCGCCATCAAATCATTCTGGACCCCTGGCATTTCAATGCAGCATTTAGTTACTATATTGTTGATACATACATGTACCTTTTTGTCTGCTTTATTAACTACGTCGTATTCTATTTATTCACTCTTATTGTAAATGTGTATATCAGTAGTCCCCAAATGCTGGCGCAAATGTGGGCCGCTCGGCTCATGTTTTCACATGTGGTGGACTTGTCCCGCCGTGCAGACCTTCTGGGCCCATTGCATATCTACTATAGAACAAGCACCCGGGTGGCGCTTCCCAACGAGCCGGAGGTGGTCCTCATGGGCACACCAGTGCCGGAATCATGCCTAAGGACTGGGACATCAGCAGCGCTTATAACATAACTTCTACTTGCAGGAAGGATCACCGTTGCCCGCACATGGAAGACCGCAGAAGGCCCCTCAGTGACCATGTGGTGGATAAAAATCTGGGACATTCTAATTGCAGAAACGATCACAGCGGCCAAGGCAGGTTTACTGCATAGGTTCACAGACATCTGGGCCCAAATTGTGGAATATGCCCGGAACTTTCCAGCACAAACGCACAAACCGTGTTCCGCACAGCGGGCCCTACAGGACAGAACAGAATCAGGGACTAACCACTCTGGGCCGCCAGACTAAGTGGATACACGAGACGGGGGACTGGGTGGAGGGGTGGGCGGGGGATCAAGGGAAGGGGAATTGGAAAGGGCTGATGCAAGCATGGTATACTTCTACCTTCTCCATGTATGTATTAAAGCCTCCATATGTGCAACCGATCAAAAAACTAAATGTTAAAAGAAAAAAAAATGTATATCAGCAATGCCTTCACAAGTGATGTCATGATAGCCAAAGGTCCTGTGAAATCAAGTCAGATGTCACGTGATGCCACTTCATGGGACGTCATTTCCGCTAGCCCTGGTATGAGGGTGAATTGACGTCCCTGCTACCAGTCCGCACAAGCTCCCATCTCTACTATAGTACTCTGTCGCCTCGATGGCTCTTGAGCCTCCACATTTGGATTTGCATTTATAAAACGTTAGATCATGATTTTGACCAGAAATGATGCATGCATGAAAGAGTACAGGTGACAGGGACCGTCCCGAGATTGAGGGTTTTTGGGAATGAGTGGCCGTTGGCTCAGGCCGGGTAATGGGATACAGAAACCTGGGACATGGACAGGGAAACAGACATATCTTAATGCAGTTTAACTAGGGTTTATGGGGCTTATTTGCAAGTTGCTCTTACAGGCGACTCCTTACATTCCTTGTTAATTAGCCACAAAAATCATTTTTTATTATTTCCTTATAATCTTCAATGTAAGACACATCGCTCATGGAATGATGGGAAGAACAGAGACAGGTTATTAGAAGGACTCGTGCTGTTGGGGTCAGCAGTAGGTTTCATAAAAATGGGGCTAACGGTGGCGGTTTTAATGCAGGCAGAGAAAATGCCACGGGAGAGGGATAGAAGGGGGAAAAGAAGTGTGAGGGGCTGACAGTGCTGTGATTATTTGAATAGGAAAGAGGTCTGTGTTGTGAAGAACGGGTTGGCTAAGCGGAGCATGGGTAGGCGTTCACTGAGGAAAGATGAGATAGAGAGTAGAGGGGGAATGCGACAGATGGAGGAGAGAGGGATTGAAGAGTTCTAAGGGCATCGAGTCTTTTAATGACTATTGATGACAATAGGTGGCAAAGTCATGAGCAGTGAAGGACAGGATAGGGAGCGACGTTTAGGAGGGTGCATGGCTTGGGCGGTCATGGAGACCTTTCGAGAGTGGAAGTGGAGGGAAGCAATGAGGTTGGTGTAGTAGGATGGTTTGACAGAGTCTAGGGAAGTGGTGAGGGTAAGGAGAGTCTCTTTGAAGGCAGCAACGTGGGTGTGCCATCAGCTTAGATGCAGGTGTATGGATGTCCTTAGCTGTTGGATGGCTGGGGTTGTCTATAGTTGAAGGTGAGAGGACGTGAAAGCCAAAGGAGGTGGCAAGATGTAGCAAGAGTGTCCTTGAACTCTCTGGTGGCAGTTCAATTGAGTGGGCAAGAGGAAGAGAGAAGGCTCTGAGAGGGGGGCTTGGTCCATGTAGAGACAAATCAGAGAGTCAGGTTTTTAACGTTTTCGTAGTGATAGTGGAGGGAGAGGTGGGCGCAAGTGCGATGGGTATCCAGAGGGTAAAGCATCAAATTAGACTGATGAATAGGGAGGGCTGAGGAGTAGCGGATAGGAAAGGGGGGACACAAGAGTTTCCACCAGGTATTGAGGTTAACAGGGGAGTGGTCAGAAAGGGGAGTCATGTTATAGTTCATGGTCCTTGGATAAGGAGGAGAGGTTGAAGTTAAACGTCACGGCCAGGGCAGTATTAGCTGGAAAGGGCTGGCCAGGTCAAGGCCAGGGAGGAAGAGATTGAGGGGGGATAGGTGGGCAATAGATGACAATGATGAAAGGGCTTGGAGAAAGGAGTTGAACGCAATGTACCGAAAGGAGGGGAGTGTAAAGTCAAAGGGGGGAAGTTGGCGTGGTCTTGCTGATCATGACCCCCCACAACAAAATTATTTTTTTGAGAGTTAAGGGGAGTGGGAAGAGGTAGCAGAGTCACTGTGTAGCGCAGCAAGGGTTGCTGTGTCTCAATGATGGCCCTTGCAGAGAGCTTGTGGTCAAGGACGTTGAAATGGTTAATGATAACAGAGGTTTTATTGCAGAGCTAGTGGGCATTCGAGGCACAGGGTTGGACTGGTGGAAAGTGAATGGGACAAAGAATAGGGCAGTGGAGTGGCTGAGGGCTCACGGACAGGGCAGATTAGGTTAGCTTGAAATAGATGGCGAGGCCAGTGTGAGGACTAGAGGGATAGGAATGGTGCGAAGAGGACAGAATGGTGGGACACTGCAGGCAGTTAAGTGGAGACACTGAGAAAGAGGTATAGAGAGGACAATGAGAAAAGGAAGGTTATGGAGGTTGTAAGTAACTCATGGTGGCAACAATAAAGACAGACACAAGTGAGCATAGTTGAAGGGTGTTTATTGAACTTTATAATGGATGAGATAAATGCCTAATCTAAACCTAAATCTAATATGGGAGCAAGCTACGACCATCAAATAATAATAAGGCAGTCCTAGTGGCGTCTTGTCAAATAAAAAGGGCCTATACTAAATAAAAATGATTGCCAATCCTTACTACTAGTTACAAATGTAGTGTGGGATAATGTTCATCAAAAAAGAAAGAAGTGCTCACAAAAAGATAAGTCAGGAGGGTTTGGCTGGGTCTCCCATCCCCACGTTTTAATCACGGGACGAGGCGGGACTTCTGAGCACAGCACACTCCTGGGCCTCATCAGCACGAGGTTCACAGTTCAGTTCAATGATATCAAAACCTTCAGCGGCTAAGTCTCTTTCCTGCAGAAGTTTCTTGCCTTGGAAGTTTTGCTGATTCAAAGTAACAAATAAGAGAACAAAGATTCTTTCGTAGCCTTGCACTTGGGCGATTGCTCTTCGTGCCTAGGATCTCCCTCCGCCGGGATCAGATCCTCCTTACAACATAGACCTCCCTCTGTCGGGTTCACTACGGCCTTTGTTTAACACAGTTCATGTATTTCTAACACAGTTCATGTATTGCTCAGTTCATCAGATCGCAGGGTTTCCTTCTAGCTTTCTTTCGGTATCCCTCTGTCAGTTTGACACTTGCCTTTCGTCACTGTTCACAACCTTATCAGAAAGCAAGGTTCCCTTCCCCTAGCTTTCTCCTTGCAATGTGTCAGAGACTTTCGATTGTACAAGGGGTTTGACGGTACCCTTGTAGGACCACTCTGATGCTTCATGCCACCCTTTTCCTGGGGCCTTTTGGTCTTCGCAGTTTCAGCGAACAAAACAAAAGGGGCCAAAGAGAGTCCATCGAATGAGCACTCCTACAGCGCCTGACCACTCTGCAGCTGGCCCGCGTCTGGGCTTTCTGAACAGTTTAAACACACACACAAGTACTTTCTCCCTGCATTCCAAAATGTTGCTACTCGCAACCGTGGCCTCAACACAGTTCGGTTTCCTATCAGCTTCCTCAGACTCACCGGCTGTGCTAAACCCCTTGGCTTCTCTGAGCTCTAGAGTCAAGGATAGAGTCACAGTAGCGAGCTTGCCTCCCCGCCTGCTTTATCAAAGCAGGAGGCCCTGTGCACCGTTGAAATCTGCTGCTCCGCAGGACAGCTGTAACTCCTGGTCTTACGATTTCCCTTTGGAAGGCTTTGCGGGTCTGAGTTGAAAAGGGCAAGGGCAGTTCCCCCTTTGTCGTCCTTCCAGGTCTCACCGATTTCTCCTCCGCTCGAACTGCCGGGTTGGTGTAGCTGTCTCCTTGTGCGTTCGGCCTTGCTCCAAGTGTGCTTTCGTGCTCTGCCTTTTATCCCTATGGGGAAGGTAAAGGACCATCAGGTGTGCCTGGTTATTGTCAAATGCCTGACTCTGCCTGACCTGTGCTTTCGGACATGTCAGGTAAACGGCTCTGGTTTTAGTCCATTGTCTGTTACAGTGTAACAAAGTGTTGGTGTTGGAAAGGGGGGGTGAGGTGGTGCTCCTAAATATCCTACGGAGTAGTAAAGGGGAAAGGTGTTACAAGGAAGGGAATAATGCGTCTCAACCCTCGGTGTCCCACTTCCACTCCCCGAATACCCCTTGCCCCGGTGATCCTCCTCCACGAACTGGATCCAATAGATCTCCGGGGACTACCGGGTGAGACACCTTCATGTTTCTCACAAGGTGCATGGTAAGAAGGCACAGAAGGTGGGGGGGACATGCCTGGATGGGGTTGTAGGAGGTGGGGGCAATCTGGGAGACTGAGCCTGTCTAAGAAAACAAACACAGGACTCGAGCTTCAGTTCAGATTGGCATGGCAAATCTTTAATAGCACTGCAGGGTGAAGACAAACATGAAACACATGTAGCCCCCATGCAATCCAAGACTGCGGTACACTGCCCAATGATCAACTTTAAAAAAATATATCTTTTCAGTACATTGCCTTCAATTCAACGAGAGCAAGATTTAATGACCTCACAAGGGTTTCAGTCTCCTCAATTAATACAATAGCTGGCTCTGTGGAGCTAGGCAACCTCAGACCCCCAAGGTCATTATCCAGTCTTCCAGGAGATAACCAACAGGGATTGGCAACATAAATATATTGAAGACTCTGGCTCCTCTAACAATATTCGTTTAAAGTAAAATGAAGCTGAACATAGTTTTGGCGGTGTAAGCAAACTTCTAAATCATTTCTGCTTGTGCGCAGAATGCAAACATGTGACTAAATACATTGCACATTGCTGAGCTTGTTTCCCCATTCCTTCTGCAGGCACACATTTCGAAATAGAGTCTAGTGCACGGATGTCTAAGGCCTGCCTGTTGGGGAACAATCTTTCTCAAATCAACATTCTCTTTCCACTTGTATTTAAATTCCCTTATAATTCCATTTTGCATCAACATTCTTTAAGCATTCATATGCACATATCTGCTTTTCTCACTGCCAAGATGTGGATTGTGGTTATGTTTGCAGGAAAGTGAGTAGTGAGTACGATGAGTCAGCTTTACCCAGGGAATAGGTAAAGTGGTGAGAGTAAGTACTTTGAGCAGAGTACGGAGAAGAAGAAATGCAGTCAGAAATCACAGTACCATGCAATTAAGAATCACCGTGAAATGAGGGTGCACAGGGTCAAAGACGCATAAGAGGAAGTGAAAAGAGAATGGGAGAGAGAGGAAAAACAGAAAACGTCAGCTGTTGTATGGGAATTTACGTAATTTCAGGCCGATTGGTGAGACCCCTTGGCCCTGACAGGACCGAATAGGGCCAAACATGTCAAGCCCTTGGCCTTGGAACCCTTTGCCATTGGGCGCCCAGTGCTGGAATACCTACTTAAGGGGCCATGAGGGGACAACTCATAATCCATATATTAAAGGCTGCTAGCAAAAAATATCGATATCCTTTAGCCCATTTGGTGTGGCCTTCAACATCAGGATTATCACGATTTTGGGGGACTAACCCCTGGACCCACTTGAAAGCCGATCCTCCGCCCGCCCTCACCCTCTCCTGCGCTTGTGGGGATTTCATTTGAATCAGGGGGTTTCTCCATTTCTCCCTGACCCCTCCATTCCACACCAAAAACATTCCCGTCAACCCCCCACAGATAGACACACACACAAACGCACACTTAGATGCGACCCACTCCCTCCGTGCCCCATTATATACACTCCTCAACCCCCACACAGACACAAACACACTTACCTTCTCCCCCTGCCCCAAACATTCACCCTTAACAGACACACACTTGTCTCTCACCCCTGCGGCTTCCCTCTTCCAGCCGGGCTGCGCCCATCAGCCCCGAGCACGCTTGTGTGCGACGAGGGGCATGACTGTCTGATTTAGAAGGACCGCTCTGAGTGATCTCAGAGCGGTTTATAAATCGGCTTTTTAAAAAAATTGAAAAATAGATTTTGTTACTTAGTGACCGACTGACGTGAAGCAATTATACAATTAGGTAGAGGGTGGCTGCAGACAAGGCCTCCAAACTCCAGGAACTCAGTAGTTTACAAACCATCTGGATGTTGAGCATTGTGAAGGGGGTAGGGAGCTCCATCTCAAGTCATCTCTTTAAAAAAACAAATGAAATCGGGTTCTGAGAACACGCTTCATGCCGGAGGACAGCCTCTATGTGCGGGTTCGACTTTCGAACCAGGACTGCTCTGCGTTGTTTTACTTCCAAGACAAGCACACTGGCCCTGACCTATCCTCCCGACCTCTCTTTACAATGCCTAGAAACATTGAATGTGACTACTCCCCAGTGCCTGCACTGCAGCTGGCATTCGGTGCAATCACCAGCACTATGTAACGCCAGTCGCTCTTCAGTGCCTTGTACTCATCTTTAATTCTATACAAGAGCTTGCTCTCCTTACCTGGCTATCTCTATCCACTGCACCCTCCCCTCCAGAGTCCTCTGCAGTTTCTGTAGCTCACCCACCCAGTGCAGCCTCACACTTTCACTCCGCAACCCCGCCCCACCAATGGAATGCGCCAGAACTGGAAATCACAAGCATCAGTTTGGCTGTTGTGAGAAAATATAAAAATCTGCAAAAGGACAAAATTGAGGAGAATAGTGAGTTCATAAGAGCTGCACCATATCCTCACTTGGATGACTTGATCAATGAGATTACAAACCAGGAGAAACATCCCTCTGGTAAGAATTGGGCAAATCCAAAAAATGTTAAAATGAAAGACAAAAGAAATTAGAAAATGAAAAAAAATCTGATTCGCAAGCGTTGGAAATACACAGTATAGAAATTAAAGAGGCTGTTGAGGCATATATGACATCACAAGTGTCACAAGATGCGCAAGACACCTCAAAGCAGATTGAAGAAACTGCGAGTAAGAATTATTTGGTGCCGGTGGTCAAGGAATGTGTGTGTATTCAGCATTCCCAGCATTACAATCCACGAGTCCAGTTTAAGGAGATTGCTGAGCGCCCAATACAAAACCTGGAGACAAAGTATCAACATACTAAAGGGCAAGAGCTTGTAGCTTTATCATCAAAAAGCTAATGAGAAGCACCTCCAACAAAAACAATGAAGCCAGAGCATCGCAACATACCCTGATTATGAAGTGTTGTCCGGCCCCCTTTAAACAATTTACACTATGTCGTTCTAATATATGAAGTATTTTTGAGGCTACACCAGGATTGGATGATATTATATCGATCGACATAGCTCAAATTGAATTTCCCACCCTATACGATCCAACAACGGTGAGATTGTGGATCGCATCAGGTATCGGGTTAAACATCATTTGGTTGGCAAAGGCGGAGCTGTTTTTGCTAGGATTTATAATCTCCCAGGACACTTCAGGATTTCATAACTCCATCACACCAAGGCACCTAGATGAAGAATGTGTTTGCGCGTGCCGAAACCTAGCGCCAGAAAAGACCTCAAAGACACATAAAGCATAACTATGTGTCTCTCCTCGAATTGAAGAATCAAAAAAAGATAGAACATAAACAAATGATCAATTTGGCAGGTTGGAACACCCGCGGGCATGTTCACCTTACAAGCTCTAATTAAAACCGAATTAATGAATTCGACATCATTGCATTCCAGGGAACGTGGATGTTACAAAAACCTGGCTGCAATGACAATAGCATTGCATTTATGACGGTCATTCCCGCTTTAAACGGCCGGCCATCTTCTGGGCTCATGGTGGCAGTAAAGTTGAGTTCAGGATTTACTGTACAAGATTGGACCACACCGAACAATTTCATGCAGTTGGTTAAAATGTGTTGATTGTTTTGGTCACCTATACTGAAATCCTGCAGGCATTCAAGAGAAGAAATGATTTCCCGACTTGGGAAATGTATTAGATATTATTGCTAGCGAACATCAAGACTTAAATTTGTGATGCCTTGATAACACGACGAAAAACTGTGAAAGTCAAAGTAGATGGCTATCTATGATGAAGGAAAGAGGTCTTATAATGGTAAATGGATCATTACCAGGAGGCCTCCCACCTCGTGCAGCATGGTCTAGAGGCTCCTCGAAAAGCATCACTGACTACGTAAGTTTAGATAAGCAATTATACAATCAAGCGGTGACTATAATATGCTTACGTTATGCTGGCACTGGAATTTGGAGAAGAAAGTTGAAGCAAGAGTTTATTATACTCCTCAAATGTACGTCGATAATACAGCCAGACGGTTTAAATGGAATGAGTATAAATTGTCACAATTACATGACATACTGGTAAAGAATGAATCACTGCATGGAGACACCTTATTCACCATGGCACTTATTTTCTTTAAGACATACATTGCAAAAAGTTCACTGCTTTGACTTAGCTCAACATGACAAAAAAACTGAACTACGACACGTTAAAAAAGCAATCAAGCATTTACCACTCTTAAAAAGACCAATATAGAAACTGGACCCGAAGTCGGCAGGCAATGAAGTACCAACGCGATGGTGAAAGCATACCACGAGCCATCTCAGCTAAAAGCACGGCACTTATTTGGTCCATGCTTAATCAAGCAAGAGGCATATCACAGATTCCAATGCAGATTAATGGAGTAATGGAACACCAGTGGATAGAACATTTTTTCGAGCTCTGTATGATAACTCTTTATGGCCCACGATTGAGTCCAATCCTACATCAGATTATCCATGGCATCTGTGTATCTCAATAGAAGATATTGAGAACTTTATTAAAAAATCAAGTAGTTTGCGGGCCCCTGGGCCCCTGGGCCCCTGGGCCTGACGGCCTGAGCAATCATATGCTTAAGGCTTATCCACATAGTTGGGCTATAATGTTGCACAATATCTTCACTGATATCATTAAAAGGAGATGCATACCAAATTCTTGGAGCAAAGCAGTGGTAATTCCGATTTATAAAATCGGACATCGGTCTGTAGCTGGAAACTACAGACCCATATCACTGCTTGATGTAGAAGGGAACATTTTTGCACGGTTTGTGTTACAAGATTTTAACTTATGGACCCTTAAGTGCCACAAGCGTGATCCGCATCAAACTGGATTTGCGACAGGAACATTGGTCAACTTAACGACGTTGTATGCTATCAAGCAACAGTGCCTCGCAGTGAAACAACCATTATACCTTGCATGTATTGATTTTCACGCGGCAGCTACTTGTTAACAAACTACAGAAAGCAGAATGTCCACCTACCATTATAGATATTATAAGCAAATCAGACTAAATATAGAGGGGATGCTTACAAGCCCAATACAAACAACAAGGGGGCTGAGGCAGGGGTGTATACTTGCCTCAGCCCTCTTTCATTTTTTTCTGTCTGTTATGCGTGATGTATTTGAGAATGTCAATGCAGATGCTCCAAAATTGGGCCAGGAGAAACTGTCTGCTCTTCTGTATGCCGATGATTTGGTGTTAATCTAAAATAACTCCTATAGGCCTTTATAACTTCCTGCAAGCCTTATCAGTGTATATAACCACTAACCAGCTCACAGTAAACATCAAAACATCTAAAATTATGATCTGCAATGCCCCGAAGTCAAGAAGGAATAGACTAAAGGTGGAAACTGCAAGATCTTGAGTTGAAAGTAGTGGAGCAATACACATACCTAGGTATGCGAATTGATAGTCAACAACTGAGCAAAGCACAATTACAACTATTGGATGTGAGATTGACAACAGCTAGCTCTCAGACTAAAGTACTTCTGCGTAAGTATGGTCAATTCTCAATAAGCCGGCTATTAGATACTACAAACAAAAAACGACCACAGTACTCTTATATGGACTGGAAGCATGGCCCATCTTAGATAAAACAATCTTCCAGAAACTAGAAGGCAAATATTGGCGAACAATATTAAATCTGCCCCAAAGCATGCCAATGGCGTTTTAGCGGTATGAGCTTGGCTTAACTTCTTTGAAGGCCATCTTCCAATGGCGGCAGTGTGCTCTGTTCAGGAAGTGCATTTTAGCTAAGAGCCGTAACACTTTACTCCTGTCCCTATCTGGTTACATGCTCACATCAAGTCATGATTTTGTGGTTAAGTGGAGGAATGCAATTCTGGACATAATGGTAGCGGCTGACCTTACTCTAGAAGTTGTCTTAGAGAATCCCGACAGAGCAAAAAGAAAGATGTATTTGCATGACTGGATCAATACACGGGATCAATGCTGCATATATAAAGACTTTAGAGACAATACATATACAGTAAAAAAGCTTGGAATATGTGAGCCATATTTGATTAGGCATCCATCTGCAATTCTTCGGTCGGCCTTCTTACGTTTCAAATATAATCTATGCCTGACAAGAGCAGTCATGGTGAAACGGAAAACTATTAGCCGATCCTTAGATTTCGGCCAGTTTTGTGGAAATATCAATCAAAAAGAAACCTTACGTCATATTATCCTAGACTGCTTAGCGTTAAGGGGCAATAGAGAAATATATCTTCAGAAACATTATATGCCATGTTATACGCTTAATGATAAATGGAACCTGCTTTTTTCCACAAAACGCATATCAATTTCTATTGCAATTATGAATTTTCTTGAAGCCGTACTTGCACCAAGAGCAAAGGCAAATCACGAAATGTAAATGTGTGGTGAATTGAGTCATAGACGAATGGATTGAATTTAAGTGAAGTGATTTGGTTGTTGCACTTTTTTCTGTTCATGAGATTCGGTGCATAAGTGAAGTGTGATTCCAAATCAAAATGTAGAAAATTGGTTATGTGCTAAATATTGTATTAATTGATTTAAATTTTAATTGTTTAAAACATTTTTGTATAAAAAGATATTGTGAAAATTTAGTAATTCAGCTAAAACAATAATAAAATATAAAAAAAGAGGTTCACCAGCGTCCCTGCCTGGAAGGTCACCACCAAGCTTTATTTCCTCAGCCTGGAAGGGGTTTTTGCCTTCTTCTAGTACACCCACCCCCTGTCAACTCTCAATGCTTTCACCCATTGACTACCCTTTCTTATTTACTTCACTAAACACACACACACACACACACACACACACACACACATATACACACACACACACACACAGCAACAAAAACACATATACACACTCTCTCTCTCTCTCTCTCTCTCTCTCTCTCATAGCGGGGAGATCATAAAACCGTCCAGTTATCCTCCGCAGCACCCCCTCCTCATAACAAGGGACAGTCGCATGGCCCACAAGGTCGCCAGCGCTTCAGAAGAGGTCCACATTCTGGGTTGGCCAGGCCAGTAGGGGAAAGAAAAGAGGATTTCCACTGCCACTCCCAGAACTGAATTCAAGTCAAGGGCAGCAGGGATGGGGATACAGGGGTACGGGTGGGGTGCCAGCTGAGTCCCAGAAGGCTAAAAGAATAACAAGGAACACTTCCCCCACCCAGGTCACCCTTAAAGCCATAGCTGCAGCCTGTTATCAGGGCAGGGGCCTGGCCACTATGAAAGCAGCTCCAACCCCAGAAGCATGGGAAGGTAAAGGGTTAACAGCTAAGGTGTTGGAGGAGGTTGAGGATAGGGAAGAAGTGGAGGTATGGGGAAGAGGAGGATTTGAGGATGGTAGCAGAGAATGGTCCCTGATGGTTGGGAGAGTCAAGGAGGAGGTCAGAAAGTTTACAGATGCGGTAGTTGAACTTAAGCAGGAAGTTGGAGAACTGTTGGAGGAGGTTACAAAAGGGAGGAAGGGGTTTAGGGATTGGCAGAATCATGGAAAAGGTCAGAAGGTTTTTGGAGGAGGTTGGAAAGTCTCTACATGTCATCACAAATGTCATTCAGTATTATCAGTATGCTTCTAAACTGTGCACCAAGGAACTGTTTTCCTTTGCTGAGTCAGTTGCCGAAAGGCCATGGCCAATCCCTTTGCGAAAATGAGGTACCAGGAAAAGAATACGTGCAATACTTGGTATTTAGCATTCATTTTGAAAATAGTTTTTGTGACTCCACCTCATTGTTCTTGCGAGAATTTACAGCAAAAATCTATCATTAGAATTTACCACAAATTGACATCGTGAATTTATGCAAACCATACTCTTGTGAGAACATCATTCTCGCCAAAAGGTAAAAACAAACAGAAATCATACGGTCCCCAGCCTGCAACAAACTCTCAAACAAACAGAAATCATATGGTCCCTAGCATGCAACAAACTCTCAAACAAACAGAAATCATATGGTCCCTAGCCTGCAACAAACTCTCAAACAAACAGAAATCATACGGTCCCTAACCTGCAACAAACTCTCAAACAAACAGAAATCATGCGGTCCCTAGCCTGCAACAAACTCTCAAACAAACAGAAATCATATGGTCCATAGCCTGCAACAAACTCTCAAACAACAGAAATCATACTGTCCCTAGCCTGCAACAAACTCTCAAACAAACAGAAATCATACGGTCCCTAGCCTGCAACAAACTCTCAAACAAACAGAAATCATACGGTCCCTAACCAGCAACAAACTCTCAAACAAACAGAAATCGTATGGTCCCTAGCATGCAACAAACTCTCAAACAAACAGAAATCATACGGTCCCTAACCTGCAACAAACTCTCAAACAAACAGAAATCATGCGGTCCCTAGCCTGCAACAAACTCTCAAACAAACAGAAATCATATGGTCCATAGCCTGCAACAAACTCTCAAACAACAGAAATCATACTGTCCCTAGCCTGCAACAAACTCTCAAACAAACAGAAATCATACGGTCCCTAGCCTGCAACAAACTCTCAAACAAACAGAAATCATACGGTCCCTAACCAGCAACAAACTCTCAAACAAACAGAAATCGTATGGTCCCTAGCATGCAACAAACTCTCAAACAAACAGAAATCATACGGTCCCTAACCTGCAACAAACTCTCAAACAAACAGAAATCATGCGGTCCCTAACCTGCAACAAACTCTAAAACAAACAGAAATCATGCGGTCCCTAGCCTGCAACAAACTCTCAAACAAACAGAAATCATACAGTCCCTAGCCTGCAACAAACTCTCAAACAAACAGAAATCATGCGGTCCCTTGCCTGCAACAAACTCTCAAACAAACAGAAATCATACGGTATGTAGCCTGCAACATTCAAACAAACAGAAATCATGCGGTCCCTAGCCTGCAACAAACTCTCAAAAAAACAGAAATCATATGGTCCCTAGCCTGCAACAAACTCTCAAAAAAACAGAAATCATACGGTCCCTAGCCTGCAACAAACATTCAAACAAACAGAAATCATACGGTCCCTAGCCTGCAACAAACATTCAAACAAACAGAAATCATACGGTCCCTAGCCTGAACAAACATTCAAACAAACAGAAATCATACGGTCCCTAGCCTGCAACAAACTCCCCAACTTTCCAGATGCTACTCTCTCAGCCTCCCCACATCCACTCTGAAGGCAAACATCTCCTTCACCCTCTCCTGGTATCATTTTCAGAATGTTGTAATTTCATCTCTTGGAAGTATACACAAGATGTTGGTACCTCGGGCAATCCATCAAGCTGTTTAGGCGCCTGTTTCACAAAACCAAATTTAGATACAAATGTATTTCTGAACGCAAAGTCGATAGAGATTGGGTTTCACATTAACAATAGGTTGACGACCATTGTGTATGTATTCTATAAGAGACAGAGAGAGAGATACAGAGACAGAGTGTGAGAGAGAGAGAGAAAGAAAGAGAGAGCACAGCCCTTGTATACATACTCCGCTCTTCCCCTCCCATTTGGTTACCTTTCTGTTGCCTGGTCCACCTGACGCCCATCCTCAACTGATGTGTTCTTATATTGATAATACTCTCATGTAAGGCAACCCCACATGGGACAACTCCACATCTGCAATGTTTGCCTTTGTACATGGTTCTGGTGTAAACACCATGGGGGTCATTTTCCGGGTGAGGTGGATTGGTAAAAGTGTTGGAAAACACTGCTTCTGCCACTTATTTCCCCATCCGCCTCATTTTTGTGCCGTTGTCAGGTGGAGTTGGGGAACGGGGTGAACATATCATGAGAGTCTCCATTTCCCGCCCTTCCGGCGAAACACGGCAGCCTTACCACCTGCATGGCTCTTCATGCTTGTGGTAATGCCTTGGAATCCGTCTGAAATGACCACCTGGTAAAAGTGGGAGGATTCCATAGGAATCCACTGCAAATACCTCCCGCAATCATTAGTTTTGGGAGACCTTTAAACTTGTCTACCAACATAGTGGAAACGTGAAGAGTAAAGGGTAAAGGCGACTTCACCTGGGTTTTACTCCTCCCTTTTCTACTATGCAGTGGAAAGAGGAGCACTGCGTGGAGGGGGCGGCCTTTTGTACAAATAGACAAATGGGGGTGGTCCTTGCTGTGCAGTAAATCTCGTCAATGCCTTTACAATAAATTCAATAAATATAAAATTAGCAAATACAACCAGATCCATTAAAAGCCCAAAGATATGGGGCCTGAGTCATGGAAGTGTTTTATAATGGCGCAGTCCCATAGGAAAACGTTCCATGAATCAGGCCCATGGAGTTTTGAAAGAGAAAACATGTGCATAAAACATACAAAGTAGAAGAATTGACCGTAGGGGTGTCATGGCTAGAATCTCCTTGCAAGGGCCTCAAAGCACTACACTGCCATGGTACCCAGTCAATTTACCAAAAATAATTTAGAGTGGTACATTTTATCGAAAACCATAATACCGAAAAATACCGAAAATATTAAATGAATGTGTTTTTAATAACCACTGAACAGGTTATCATGTCTGTTCTTGCGAGAGAGGGGCGCCCGCTACCTTTGTAAAACTATTTTTTAAGGAACCTGGGATTGGTAACCCTAGGTCTCCTGGGGGCAACCAGACGTGGTCTCCCTCTCACTGTGCTTAGAGAGGCATCAGCTTCACCTCACTGATGATCCCCAACAAGGGTGAAACACGTGTATGGGGTTGCTGGTGGTACTCTCGTTCAGATTGGAATTGCCATTGTATTTCGGTGCTGGACTGCCCCTGGGCAGGACAAAGACTGATATGCAAATGGATATTACCCATCTGTGAAAGGCACATTGAGTAAAAGCAGTGGCTGCGAACTCTCAAGTGGTTAATAACCACTGAACAGGTTATCATGTCTGTTCTTGCGAGAGAGGGGCGCCCGCTACCTTTGTAAAATTAAATGAATGTGGGCTAAGCGGTTGAAATGAGTCGGGATGGGGTTGGAGTAGCGTTGTAAGGATAGGAAATCGGGGTGGCTTGGGTGGGGAACTCCCTTATGAAGAAAATGAAAATCTGTAGTTTTCAGTATTTTGGTCACAAATAACCCACTGGCACCTACCAGGCTCGTTATGTAGTGATAATCCCTTTAACTACTGCAATGGGGACAGTTCCTTGATCTCTTTCTATTTGCATGGGATTGCAGCCTTAGCATGACATGCACAAGATTGCCACCACCCGCTAACACGCAATGCAACATGTGAGGGAGACCTTTAGGATGGCAAGTCATAATAAAAGGATCTACAGATGCAGTATGATATGTTATATATAAAGTGCTTAATACCCAGAGGTTTCTAAGCGCGGACCCGGGTATTGAACCTGTGGTGATCTGTGTCGTCTTGCTTCCAAGGCGAGCACGTTGCCTATGAGCTATCCTCCCGAGACAAGACTGTTGTTCTTGGTGTAAGAGAGGCTCAATCTTGGCCGTAAGCCAACTTAACAACAACCTGCTGCACAACTCATACAATGTATGTAAGAGCATTGCTATCGTATCTCGGCATGTAGGTACTCACCATAGTTCACTCAGATGTCTGCAGGTCTTCTTCAGCTGGGTGAAGTTGGTGATGGACTTGTCAGTGAACTCGTTACAGTTCAAACTCAGGGTCTGCAAAGTCTGGTTTACACTTAGAGCTGAGCAGAGGTCTAATGTGCTGTCATCAGTAAGACTGGCACTCTCCAACCTAGGGAACAATGACACAACGTGGACAGTATGACAGTGAGAGCAGGGATCTGAGGCTCCATCATCAGTAAGACTGGCACTGTCCAATCTAGGGAACAATGACACAGACAGGGAGAATATATCAGACAGGGTCTGTAAAGTCTGGATTACACTTAGAGCTGAGCAGAGGTCTAAAGTTCTGTCATCTGTAAGACTGGTACTGTCCAACCTAGGGAACAATGACACAGACATGAACAGTATGACAGTGAGAGCAGAGCAGGGATCTGGCGCTCTATCATCAGTAAGACTGGCACTGTCCAACCTAGGGAACAATGATACAGACAGGGACAGTATGACAGTGAAAGCAGGGCAGGGATCTGGGGCTCCACTATCAGTAAGCCTGGCCCCGTACAACCAAGGGAACAAGACACAGATGGGCACAGTATGACCGTGAGAGCGGAGCAGGGATCTGGGGCTCCACCATCATTAAGACTAGCACTGTCCAACCTAGGGAACAATGACACAGACAGGGACAGTATGACAGTGAGAGCAGACCAGGGATCTGAGGCTCCATCATCAGTAAGACTGGCACTGTCCCACCTAGGGCGCAATGATACAGACAGGGACAGTATGACAGTGAGAGCAGATTCGGGATCTGGGGCTCCATCATCAGTAGGACTGGAACTGTCCAACCTAGGGAACAGTGACACACACATGGACACTATGACAATGAGAGCAGGGCAGGGATCTGGGACTCCATCATCATAAAGACTGGCCCCGTACAACCTAGGGAACAATGACACAGATGGGGACAGTATGACCGTGAAAGCAGAGCAGGGATCTGAGGCTCCATCATCAGTAAGACTGGCACTGTCCAACCTAGGGAACAATGACACAGACATGGACAGTATGACAGTGAGAGCGGAGCAGGGATCTGGGGCCTATCATCAGTAGGACTGGCAATGTCCAACCTAGGGAACAATGACACAGATGGGGACAGTATGACCGTGAAAGCGGAGCAGGGATCTGAGGCTCCATCATCAGTAAGACTGGCACTGTCCCACCTAGGGCGCAATGATACAGACAGGGACAGTATGCCAGTGAGAGCAGAGCAGGGATCTGAGGCTCCATCATCAGTAAGACTGGCACTGTCCAACCTAGGGAACAATGATACAGACAGGGACAGTACGACAGTGAAAGCAGGGCAGGGATCTGGGGCTCCACTAACAGTAAGCCTGGCCCCGTACAACCAAGGGAACAAGACACAGATGGGGACAGTATGACCGTGAGAGCGGAGCAGGGATCTGAGGCTCCATCATCAGTAAGACTGGCACTGTCCAACCTAGGGAACAATGACACAGACAGGGACAGTATGACAGTGAGAGCGGAGCAGGGATCTGGGGCTCCACCATCATTAAGACTAGCACTGTCCAACCTAGGGAACAATGACACAGACAGGGACAGTATGACAGTGAGAGCAGACCAGGGATCAGAGGCTCAATCATCATCAGTAAGACTGGCCCTATCGAACCTAGGGAACAATGACACAGATGGGGACAGTATGACCGTGAAAGCGGAGCAGGGATCTGAGGCTCCATCATCAGTAAGACTGGCACTGTCCAACCTAGGGCGCAATGATACAGACAGGGACAGTATGACAGTGAGAGCAGAGCAGGGATCTGGGGCTCCATCATCAGTAGGACTGGAACTGTCCAACCTAGGGAACAGTGACACACACATGGACACTATGACAATGAGAGCAGGGCAGGGATCTGGGGCTCCATCATCATAAAGACTGGCACTGTCCAACCTAGGGAACAATGACACAGACATGGACAGTATGACAGTGAGAGCGGAGCAGGGATCTGGGGCCTATCATCAGTAGGACTGGCAATGTCCAACCTAGGGAACAATGCCACAGACAGGGACAGTATGCCAGTGAGAGCAGAGCAGGGATCTGAGGCTCCATCATCAGTAAGACTGGCACTGTCTAACCTAGGGAACAATGACACAGACAGGGACAGTACGACAGTGAGAATGGAGCAGGGATCTGGGGCTCCACATCATTAAGACTGGCACTGTCCAACCTAGGGAACAATGACACAGACAGGGACAGTACGAGAGTGAGAGCAGAGAATGGATCTGGGGCTCCATCATCAGTAAGACTGGCACTGTCCAACCTAGGGAACAATGACACAGACAGGGACATTATGCCAGTGAGAGCGGAGCAGGGATCAGGGGCTCCATCATCAGTAGGACTGGCACTGTCCAACCTAGGGGACAATGATACAGACAGGGACAGTATAACAGTGAGAGTAGAGCAGGGATCATAGGCTCCATCATCAGTAAGACTGGCACTGTCCAACCTAGGGAACAATGACACAGACAGGGACAGTATGACAGTGAGAGCGGAGCAGGGATCTGGGGCCTATCAGTAGGACTGGCACTGTCCAACCTAGGGAACAATGCCACAGACAGGGACAGTATGCCAGTGAGAGCAGAGCAGGGATCTGAGGCTCCATCATCAGTAATACTGGCACTCTCCAACCTAGGGAACAATGACACAGACAGGGACAGTACGACAGTGAGAGCAGAGAATGGATCTGGGGCTCCATCATCAGTAAGACTGGCACTGTCCAACCTAAGGAACAATGATACAGACAGGGACATTATGCCGGTGAGAGCGGAGCAGGGATCAGGGTCTCCATCATCAGTAGGACTAGCACTGTCCAACTTAGGGGACAATGATACAGACAGGGACAGTATAACAGTAAGAGCAGAGCAGGGATCATAGCCTCCATCATCAGTAAGACTGGCAATGTCCAACCTAGGGACCAATGACACAGAGAGGGACAGTATGACAGTGAGAGCGGAGCAGGGATATGGGGGTCCACCATCATTGAGACTGGCACTGTCCAACCTAGGGAACAGTGACACGCACATGGACACTATGACAATGAGAGCAGGGCAGGGATCTGGGGCTCCATCATCATAAAGACTGGCCCCGTACAACCTAGGGAACAATGACACAGATGGGGACAGTATGACCGTGAAAGCGGAGCAGGGATCTGAGGCTCCATCATCAGTAAGACTGGCACTGTCCAACCTAGGGAACAATCACATAGACATGGACAGTATGACAGTGAGAGCAGAGCAGGGATCTGGGGCCTATAATCAGTAGGACTGGCACTGTCCAACCTAGGAAACAATGCCACAGACAGGGACAGTATGCCAGTGAGAGCACAGCAGGGATCGGAGGCTCCATCATCAGTAAGACTGGCACTGTCCAACCTAGGGAACAATGACACAGGCAGCGACAGTATGACAGTGAGAGCGGAGCAGGGATCTGGGACTCCACCATCATTAAGACTGGCACTATCCAACCCAGGGAACAGTGACACAGACAGGGACAGTACGACAGTGAGAGCGGAGCAGGGATCATAGCCTCCATCATCAGTAAGACTGGCAATGTCCAACCTAGGGACCAATGACACAGAGAGGGACAGTATGACAGTGAGAGCGGAGCAGGGATATGGGGGTCCACCATCATTGAGACTGGCACTGTCCAACCTAGGGAACAGTGACACGCACATGGACACTATGACAATGAGAGCAGGGCAGGGATCTGGGGCTCCATCACCATAAAGACTGGCCCCGTACAACCTAGGGAACAATGACACAGATGGGGACAGTATGACCGTGAAAGCGGAGCAGGGATCTGAGGCTCCATCATCAGTAAGACTGGCACTGTCCAACCTAGGGAACAATCACATAGACATGGACAGTATGACAGTGAGAGCAGAGCAGGGATCTGGGGCCTATAATCAGTAGGACTGGCACTGTCCAACCTAGGAAACAATGCCACAGACAGGGACAGTATGCCAGTGAGAGCACAGCAGGGATCGGAGGCTCCATCATCAGTAAGACTGGCACTGTCCAACCTAGGGAACAATGACACAGGCAGCGACAGTATGACAGTGAGAGCGGAGCAGGGATCTGGGACTCCACCATCATTAAGACTGGCACTATCCAACCCAGGGAACAGTGACACAGACAGGGACAGTACGACAGTGAGAGCGGAGCAGGGATCTGGGGCTCCACCATCATTAAGACTGGCACTGTCCAACCTAGGGAACAATGATACAGACAGGGACAGTACGACAGTGAGAGCAGAGAATGGATCTGGGGCTCCATCATCAGTAAGACTGGCACTGTCCAACCTAAGGAACAATGACACAGACAGGGACAGTATGACAGTGAGAGCGGAGCAGGGATCTGGGGCCTATCATCAGTAGGACTGGCACTGTCCAACCTAGGGAACAATGCCACAGACAGGGACAGTACGACAGTGAGAGCAGAGAATGGATCTGGGGCTCCATCATCAGTAAGACTGGCACTGTCCAACCTAGGGAACAATGACACAGAAAGGGACATTATGCCGGTGAGAGCGGAGCACGGATCAGGGGCTCCATCATCAGTAGGACTAGCACTGTCCAACTTAGGGGACAATGATACAGACAGGGACAGTATAACAGTAAGAGCAGAGCAGGGATCATAGGCTCCATCATCAGTAAGACTGGCACTGTCCAACCAAGGGAACAATGACACAGACAGGGACAGTATGACAGTGAGAGTGGAGCAGGGATATGGGGGTCCCCCATCATTGAGACTGGCACTGTCCAACCTAGGGAACAGTGACACGCACATGGACACTATGACAATGAGAACAGGGCAGGGATCTGGGGCTCCATCATCATAAAGACTGGCCCCGTACAACCTAGGGAACAATGACACAGATGGGGACAGTATGACCGTGAAAGCGGAGCAGGGATCTGAGGCTCCATCATCAGTAAGACTGGCACTGTCCAACCTAGGGAACAATCACATAGACATGGACAGTATGACAGTGAGAGCAGAGCAGGGATCTGGGGCCTATCATCAGTAGGACTGGCACAGTCCAACCTAGGAAACAATGCCACAGACAGGGACAGTATGCCAGTGAGAGCACAGCAGGGATCTGAGGCTCCATCATCAGTAAGACTGGCACTGTCCAATCTAGGGACAATGACACAGGCAGGGACAGTATGACAGTGAGAGCAGAGCAGGGATCTGGGGCTCCACCATCATTAAGACTGGCACTGTCCAACCCAGGGAACAGTGACACAGACAGGGACAGTATGACAGTGAGAGCAGAGCAGGGATCAGAGGCTCAATCATCATCAGTAAGACTGGCCCTATCCAACCTAGGGAACAATGACACAGATGGGGACAGTATAACCGTGAGAGCGGAGCAGGGATCTGAGGCTCCATCATTAGTAAGACTGGCACTGTCCAACCTAGGGAACAATGACACAGACAGGGACATTATGCCAGTGAGAGCGGAGCAGGGATCAGGGGCTCCATCATCAGTAGGACTGGCACTGTCCAACCTAGGGGACAATGATACAGACAGGGACAGTATAACAGTGAGAGTAGAGCAGGGATCATAGGCTCCATCATCAGTAAGACTGGCACTGTCCAACCTAGGGAACAATGACACAGACAGGGACAGTATGACAGTGAGAGCGGAGCAGGGATCTGGGGCCTATCAGTAGGACTGGCACTGTCCAACCTAGGGAACAATGCCACAGACAGGGACAGTATGCCAGTGAGAGCAGAGCAGGGATCTGAGGCTCCATCATCAGTAATACTGGCACTCTCCAACCTAGGGAACAATGACACAGACAGGGACAGTACGACAGTGAGAGCAGAGAATGGATCTGGGGCTCCATCATCAGTAAGACTGGCACTGTCCAACCTAAGGAACAATGACACAGACAGGGACATTATGCCGGTGAGAGCGGAGCAGGGATCAGGGTCTCCATCATCAGTAGGACTAGCACTGTCCAACTTAGGGGACAATGATACAGACAGGGACAGTATAACAGTAAGAGCAGAGCAGGGATCATAGCCTCCATCATCAGTAAGACTGGCAATGTCCAACCTAGGGACCAATGACACAGAGAGGGACAGTATGACAGTGAGAGCGGAGCAGGGATATGGGGGTCCACCATCATTGAGACTGGCACTGTCCAACCTAGGGAACAGTGACACGCACATGGACACTATGACAATGAGAGCAGGGCAGGGATCTGGGGCTCCATCATCATAAAGACTGGCCCGTACAACCTAGGGAACAATGACACAGATGGGGACAGTATGACCGTGAAAGCGGAGCAGGGATCTGAGGCTCCATCATCAGTAAGACTGGCACTGTCCAACCTAGGGAACAATCACATAGACATGGACAGTATGACAGTGAGAGCAGAGCAGGGATCTGGGGCCTATAATCAGTAGGACTGGCACTGTCCAACCTAGGAAACAATGCCACAGACAGAGACAGTATGCCAGTGAGAGCACAGCAGGGATCGGAGGCTCCATCATCAGTAAGACTGGCACTGTCCAACCTAGGGAACAATGACACAGGCAGCGACAGTATGACAGTGAGAGCGGAGCAGGGATCTGGGACTCCACCATCATTAAGACTGGCACTGTCCAACCCAGGGAACAGTGACACAGACAGGGACAGTACGACAGTGAGAGCGGAGCAGGGATCTGGGGCTCCATCATCAGTAAGACTGGCACTGTCCAACCTAAGGAACAATGACACAGACAGGGACAGTATGACAGTGAGAGCGGAGCAGGGATCTGGGGCCTATCATCAGTAGGACTGGCACTGTCCAACCTAGGGAACAATGCCACAGACAGGGACAGTACGACAGTGAGAGCAGAGAATGGATCTGGGGCTCCATCATCAGTAAGACTGGCACTGTCCAACCTAGGGAACAATGACACAGACAGGGACATTATGCCAGTGAGAGCGGAGCACGGATCAGGGGCTCCATCATCAGTAGGACTAGCACTGTCCAACTTAGGGGACAATGATACAGACAGGGACAGTATAACAGTAAGAGCAGAGCAGGGATCATAGGCTCCATCATCAGTAAGACTGGCACTGTCCAACCAAGGGAACAATGACACAGACAGGGACAGTATGACAGTGAGAGTGGAGCAGGGATATGGGGGTCCCCCATCATTGAGACTGGCACTGTCCAACCTAGGGAACAGTGACACGCACATGGACACTATGACAATGAGAACAGGGCAGGGATCTGGGGCTCCATCATCATAAAGACTGGCCCCGTACAACCTAGGGAACAATGACACAGATGGGGACAGTATGACCGTGAAAGCGGAGCAGGGATCTGAGGCTCCATCATCAGTAAGACTGGCACTGTCCAACCTAGGGAACAATCACATAGACATGGACAGTATGACAGTGAGAGCAGAGCAGGGATCTGGGGCCTATCATCAGTAGGACTGGCACTGTCCAACCTAGGAAACAATGCCACAGACAGGGACAGTATGCCAGTGAGAGCACAGCAGGGATCTGAGGCTCCATCATCAGTAAGACTGGCACTGTCCAACCTAGGGAACAATGACACAGGCAGCGACAGTATGACAGTGAGAGCGGAGCAGGGATCTGGGGCTCCACCATCATTAAGACTGGCACTGTACAACCCAGGGAACAGTGACACAGACAGGGACAGTATGACAGTGAGAGCAGAGCAGGGATCAGAGGCTCAATCATCATCAGTAAGACTGGCCCTATCCAACCTAGGGAACAATGACACAGATGGGGACAGTATGACCGTGAGAGCGGAGCAGGGATCTGAGGCTCCATCATCAGTAAGACTGGCACTGTCTAACCTAGGGAACAATGACACAGACAGGGACAGTACGACAGTGAGAGCGGAGCAGGGATCTGGGGCTCCACCATCATTAAGACTGGCACTGTCCAACCTTGGGAACAATGACACAGACAGGGACAGTACGACAGTGGGAGCAGAGCAGGGATCTGAGGCTCCATCATCAGTAAGACTGGCACTGTCTAACCTAGGGAACAATGACACAGATGGGGACAGTATGACCGTGAAAGCAGAGCAGGGATCTGAGGCTCCATCATCAGTAAGACTGGCACTGTCCAACCTACGGAACAATGACACAGACAAGGACAGTATGCCAGTGAGAGCAGAGCAGGGATCTGAGGCTCCATCATCAGTAAGACTGGCACTGTCTAACCTAGGGAACAATGACACAGACAGGGACAGTATGACAGTGAGAGCGGAGCAGGGATCTGGGGCCTATCATCAGTAGGACTGGCACTGTCCAACCTAGGGAACAATGCCACAGACAGGGACAGTATGCCAGTGAGAGCAGAGCAGGGATCTGAGGCTCCATCATCAATAAGACTGGCACTGTCCAACTTAGGGAACAATGACACAGACAGGGACAGTACGACAGTGAGAGCAGAGAATGAATCTGGGGCTCGATCATCAGTAAGACTGGCACTGTCCAACCTAGGGAACAATGACACAGACAGGGACATTATGCCGGTGAGAGCGGAGCAGGGATCAGGGGCTCCATCATCAGTAGGACTAGCACTGTCCAACTTAGGGGACAATGATACAGACAGGGACAGTATAACAGTAAGAGCAGAGCAGGGATCATAGCCTCCATCATCAGTAAGACTGGCAATGTCCAACCTAGGGACCAATGACACAGAGAGGGACAGTATGACAGTGAGAGCGGAGCAGGGATATGGGGGTCCACCATCATTGAGACTGGCACTGTCCAACCTAGGGAACAGTGACACGCACATGGACACTATGACAATGAGAGCAGGGCAGGGATCTGGGGCTCCATCATCATAAAGACTGGCCCGTACAACCTAGGGAACAATGACACAGATGGGGACAGTATGACCGTGAAAGCGGAGCAGGGATCTGAGGCTCCATCATCAGTAAGACTGGCACTGTCCAACCTAGGGAACAATCACATAGACATGGACAGTATGACAGTGAGAGCAGAGCAGGGATCTGGGGCCTATAATCAGTAGGACTGGCACTGTCCAACCTAGGAAACAATGCCACAGACAGAGACAGTATGCCAGTGAGAGCACAGCAGGGATCGGAGGCTCCATCATCAGTAAGACTGGCACTGTCCAACCTAGGGAACAATGACACAGGCAGCGACAGTATGACAGTGAGAGCGGAGCAGGGATCTGGGACTCCACCATCATTAAGACTGGCACTGTCCAACCCAGGGAACAGTGACACAGACAGGGACAGTACGACAGTGAGAGCGGAGCAGGGATCTGGGGCTCCATCATCAGTAAGACTGGCACTGTCCAACCTAAGGAACAATGACACAGACAGGGACAGTATGACAGTGAGAGCGGAGCAGGGATCTGGGGCCTATCATCAGTAGGACTGGCACTGTCCAACCTAGGGAACAATGCCACAGACAGGGACAGTACGACAGTGAGAGCAGAGAATGGATCTGGGGCTCCATCATCAGTAAGACTGGCACTGTCCAACCTAGGGAACAATGACACAGACAGGGACATTATGCCGGTGAGAGCGGAGCACGGATCAGGGGCTCCATCATCAGTAGGACTAGCACTGTCCAACTTAGGGGACAATGATACAGACAGGGACAGTATAACAGTAAGAGCAGAGCAGGGATCATAGGCTCCATCATCAGTAAGACTGGCACTGTCCAACCAAGGGAACAATGACACAGACAGGGACAGTATGACAGTGAGAGTGGAGCAGGGATATGGGGGTCCCCCATCATTGAGACTGGCACTGTCCAACCTAGGGAACAGTGACACGCACATGGACACTATGACAATGAGAACAGGGCAGGGATCTGGGGCTCCATCATCATAAAGACTGGCCCCGTACAACCTAGGGAACAATGACACAGATGGGGACAGTATGACCGTGAAAGCGGAGCAGGGATCTGAGGCTCCATCATCAGTAAGACTGGCACTGTCCAACCTAGGGAACAATCACATAGACATGGACAGTATGACAGTGAGAGCAGAGCAGGGATCTGGGGCCTATCATCAGTAGGACTGGCACTGTCCAACCTAGGAAACAATGCCACAGACAGGGACAGTATGCCAGTGAGAGCACAGCAGGGATCTGAGGCTCCATCATCAGTAAGACTGGCACTGTCCAACCTAGGGAACAATGACACAGGCAGCGACAGTATGACAGTGAGAGCGGAGCAGGGATCTGGGGCTCCACCATCATTAAGACTGGCACTGTACAACCCAGGGAACAGTGACACAGACAGGGACAGTATGACAGTGAGAGCAGAGCAGGGATCAGAGGCTCAATCATCATCAGTAAGACTGGCCCTATCCAACCTAGGGAACAATGACACAGATGGGGACAGTATGACCGTGAGAGCGGAGCAGGGATCTGAGGCTCCATCATCAGTAAGACTGGCACTGTCTAACCTAGGGAACAATGACACAGACAGGGACAGTACGACAGTGAGAGCGGAGCAGGGATCTGGGGCTCCACCATCATTAAGACTGGCACTGTCCAACCTTGGGAACAATGACACAGACAGGGACAGTACGACAGTGGGAGCAGAGCAGGGATCTGAGGCTCCATCATCAGTAAGACTGGCACTGTCTAACCTAGGGAACAATGACACAGATGGGGACAGTATGACCGTGAAAGCAGAGCAGGGATCTGAGGCTCCATCATCAGTAAGACTGGCACTGTCCAACCTACGGAACAATGACACAGACAAGGACAGTATGCCAGTGAGAGCAGAGCAGGGATCTGAGGCTCCATCATCAGTAAGACTGGCACTGTCTAACCTAGGGAACAATGACACAGACAGGGACAGTATGACAGTGAGAGCGGAGCAGGGATCTGGGGCCTATCATCAGTAGGACTGGCACTGTCCAACCTAGGGAACAATGCCACAGACAGGGACAGTATGCCAGTGAGAGCAGAGCAGGGATCTGAGGCTCCATCATCAATAAGACTGGCACTGTCCAACTTAGGGAACAATGACACAGACAGGGACAGTACGACAGTGAGAGCAGAGAATGAATCTGGGGCTCGATCATCAGTAAGACTGGCACTGTCCAACCTAGGGAACAATGACACAGACAGGGACATTATGCCGGTGAGAGCGGAGCAGGGATCAGGGGCTCCATCATCAGTAAGACTGGCAATGTCCAACCTAGGGACCAATGACACAGAGAGGGACAGTATGACAGTGAGAGCGGAGCAGGGATATGGGGGTCCACCATCATTGAGACTGGCACTGTCCAACCTAGGGAACAGTGACACGCACATGGACACTATGACAATGAGAGCAGGGCAGGGATCTGGGGCTCCATCATCATAAAGACTGGCCCGTACAACCTAGGGAACAATGACACAGATGGGGACAGTATGACCGTGAAAGCGGAGCAGGGATCTGAGGCTCCATCATCAGTAAGACTGGCACTGTCCAACCTAGGGAACAATCACATAGACATGGACAGTATGACAGTGAGAGCAGAGCAGGGATCTGGGGCCTATAATCAGTAGGACTGGCACTGTCCAACCTAGGAAACAATGCCACAGACAGAGACAGTATGCCAGTGAGAGCACAGCAGGGATCGGAGGCTCCATCATCAGTAAGACTGGCACTGTCCAACCTAGGGAACAATGACACAGGCAGCGACAGTATGACAGTGAGAGCGGAGCAGGGATCTGGGACTCCACCATCATTAAGACTGGCACTGTCCAACCCAGGGAACAGTGACACAGACAGGGACAGTACGACAGTGAGAGCGGAGCAGGGATCTGGGGCTCCATCATCAGTAAGACTGGCACTGTCCAACCTAAGGAACAATGACACAGACAGGGACAGTATGACAGTGAGAGCGGAGCAGGGATCTGGGGCCTATCATCAGTAGGACTGGCACTGTCCAACCTAGGGAACAATGCCACAGACAGGGACAGTACGACAGTGAGAGCAGAGAATGGATCTGGGGCTCCATCATCAGTAAGACTGGCACTGTCCAACCTAGGGAACAATGACACAGACAGGGACATTATGCCGGTGAGAGCGGAGCACGGATCAGGGGCTCCATCATCAGTAGGACTAGCACTGTCCAACTTAGGGGACAATGATACAGACAGGGACAGTATAACAGTAAGAGCAGAGCAGGGATCATAGGCTCCATCATCAGTAAGACTGGCACTGTCCAACCAAGGGAACAATGACACAGACAGGGACAGTATGACAGTGAGAGTGGAGCAGGGATATGGGGGTCCCCCATCATTGAGACTGGCACTGTCCAACCTAGGGAACAGTGACACGCACATGGACACTATGACAATGAGAACAGGGCAGGGATCTGGGGCTCCATCATCATAAAGACTGGCCCCGTACAACCTAGGGAACAATGACACAGATGGGGACAGTATGACCGTGAAAGCGGAGCAGGGATCTGAGGCTCCATCATCAGTAAGACTGGCACTGTCCAACCTAGGGAACAATCACATAGACATGGACAGTATGACAGTGAGAGCAGAGCAGGGATCTGGGGCCTATCATCAGTAGGACTGGCACTGTCCAACCTAGGAAACAATGCCACAGACAGGGACAGTATGCCAGTGAGAGCACAGCAGGGATCTGAGGCTCCATCATCAGTAAGACTGGCACTGTCCAACCTAGGGAACAATGACACAGGCAGCGACAGTATGACAGTGAGAGCGGAGCAGGGATCTGGGGCTCCACCATCATTAAGACTGGCACTGTACAACCCAGGGAACAGTGACACAGACAGGGACAGTATGACAGTGAGAGCAGAGCAGGGATCAGAGGCTCAATCATCATCAGTAAGACTGGCCCTATCCAACCTAGGGAACAATGACACAGATGGGGACAGTATGACCGTGAGAGCGGAGCAGGGATCTGAGGCTCCATCATCAGTAAGACTGGCACTGTCTAACCTAGGGAACAATGACACAGACAGGGACAGTACGACAGTGAGAGCGGAGCAGGGATCTGGGGCTCCACCATCATTAAGACTGGCACTGTCCAACCTTGGGAACAATGACACAGACAGGGACAGTACGACAGTGGGAGCAGAGCAGGGATCTGAGGCTCCATCATCAGTAAGACTGGCACTGTCTAACCTAGGGAACAATGACACAGATGGGGACAGTATGACCGTGAAAGCAGAGCAGGGATCTGAGGCTCCATCATCAGTAAGACTGGCACTGTCCAACCTACGGAACAATGACACAGACAAGGACAGTATGCCAGTGAGAGCAGAGCAGGGATCTGAGGCTCCATCATCAGTAAGACTGGCACTGTCTAACCTAGGGAACAATGACACAGACAGGGACAGTATGACAGTGAGAGCGGAGCAGGGATCTGGGGCCTATCATCAGTAGGACTGGCACTGTCCAACCTAGGGAACAATGCCACAGACAGGGACAGTATGCCAGTGAGAGCAGAGCAGGGATCTGAGGCTCCATCATCAATAAGACTGGCACTGTCCAACTTAGGGAACAATGACACAGACAGGGACAGTACGACAGTGAGAGCAGAGAATGAATCTGGGGCTCGATCATCAGTAAGACTGGCACTGTCCAACCTAGGGAACAATGACACAGACAGGGACATTATGCCGGTGAGAGCGGAGCAGGGATCAGGGGCTCCATCATCAGTAGGACTAGCACTGTCCAACTTAGGGGACAATGATACAGACAGGGACAGTATAACAGTAAGAGCAGAGCAGAGATCATAGGCTCCATCATCAGTAAGACTGGCAATGTCCAACCAAGGGAACAATGACACAGACAGGGACAGTATGACAGTGAGAGCGGAGCAGGGATATGGGGGTCCACCATCATTGAGACTGGCACCGTCCAACCTAGGGAACAGTGACACGCACATGGACACTATGACAATGAGAGCAGGGCAGGGATCTGGGGCTCCATCATCATAAAGACTGGCCCCGTACAACCTAGGGAACAATGACACAGATGGGGACAGTATGACAGTGAGAGCGGAGCAGGGATATGGGGGTCCACCATCATTGAGACTGGCACCGTCCAACCTAGGGAACAGTGACACGCACATAGACACTATGACAATGAGAGCAGGGCAGGGATCTGGGGCTCCATCATCATAAAGACTGGCCCCGTACAACCTAGGGAACAATGACACAGATGGGGACAGTATGACCGTGAAAGCGGAGCAGGGATCTGAGGCTCCATCATCAGTAAGACTGGCACTGTCCAACCTAGGGAACAATCACATAGACATGGACAGTATGACAGTGAGAGCAGAGCAGGGATCTGGGGCCTATCATCAGTAGGACTGGCACTGTCCAACCTAGGAAACAATGCCACAGACAGGAACAGTATGCCAGTGAGAGCAGAGCAGGGATCTGAGGCTCCATCATCAGTAAGACTGGCACTGTCCAATCTAGGGACAATGACACAGGCAGGGACAATATGACAGTGAGAGCGGAGCAGGGATCTGGGGCTCCACCATCATTAAGACTGGCACTGTCCAACCCAGGGAACAGTGACACAGACAGGGACAGTATGACAGTGAGAGCAGAGCAGGGATCAGAGGCTCAATCATCATCAGTAAGACTGGCCCTATCCAACCTAGGGAACAATGACACAGATGGGGACAGTATAACCGTGAGAGCGGAGCAGGGATCTGAGGCTCCATCATTTTAAGACTGGCACTGTCCAACCTAGGGGACAATGACACAGACATGGACAGTATAACAGTGAGAGCAGAGCAGGGATCTGAGGCTCCATCATCGGTACGACTGGCACTGTCCAACCTAGTGGACAATGATACAGACAGGGACAGTATGACAGTGAGAGCAGAGCAGAGATCTGAGGCTCCATCATCAGTAAGACTGGCACTGTCCAACCTAGGGAACAATGACACAGACAGTGAGAGTACGACAGTGAGAGCAGAGCAGGGATCTGGGGCTCCACTATCAGCAAGACTGGCACTGTCCAACCTAGGGAAAATGACACAGACAGGGACAGTACGACAGTGAGAGCAGAGCAGGGATCTGGGGCTCCACTATCAGCAAGACTGGCACTGTCCAACCTAGGGACAATGACACAGACAGGGACAGTACGACAGTGAGAGCAGAGCAGGGATCTGGGGCTACACTATCAGCAAGGCTGGCGCTGCCCTATTAGGGAGCAATGACACAGACGGGGACAGTATGACAGTGAGAGCGGAGCCGGGATCTGGGGCTCCATCAAAATAAGACTGACACTGTCCAACCTAAGGAACAATGACACACACAGGGACACTGACAGTGAAAGCAGAGCAGGGATCTGGGGTTCCACTATCAGCAAGAGTGGCGCTGCCCTATCAGGGAACAATGAGACAGGGACATTATGGCACAGTGAGCGACAGTACCTAGTACAAAGAAGACAGAGGTGCAATGCACATCTCCTGCAATGGAGCCAGCAGAGGGTCCAGGTGTGCATTCACACACTGTTCAGATGTGGAGCCAAATTCCATTGGAAGCGATGGTTTGCTCCAACAAGAATCTTCTTCTCGTTTACACGCTGAGGGAAAGTCTTAAACCTCTCACGTGTTAGTGATTTAGAAATACTGTTCATAGCTGCGCACTGCATTGACTCGATACTTCATTTCTATGTGGAAATATTTGCCAACACAAGGCATACGTTCCACACTGCTTGTGTCCGTTTATCTGGACAATACTCAAACAAAAGAGGTGTTGGCTGGAAGATTTAGAATGAATCCTAACCTCTGGCATTGCTCTGGGCAACCCTCCAGACCAACGTCTTCACCTGCCAAGCCATAACAGAAAGGGGAAAGACCAAATGCAAATCGGGCTTGGTGCCACCCCAAAAGGGGCAGTCCAGCCTGAACAGACATGGATCCCGTGCCTGCTGCGCCTAAAGACCCAAGCTAGTCCTCACTGATGAAGCCCAACCAGGCTCAAGATGTCTGGGAAAGCTTGTGGTTCTCTTGCAAAAGGGATGTGATCTAGCCATTTGAACTGGGCTGCCCCTTTAGGGGCGGCACCAGATTTGATTTCATATGGTCTTTCCTCTTTTGTAAAGGCGAAGGTGCCCAGAGCAATGCCAGAGGTTAAGGTTCTTTCTAAACCGTCCAGCCATCACCTCTTTTGTTTTGATATCTGGACAATACTGACATAAAGCAGTGAAGGACAACCTATATTTGAGCTGGATCCCATCTCATGGTAACAGCGCTTCATAGAGCACAGGTCCGCGATCTCGCCCGTGTCTTTCATGGATCTGTACCTCCTGTGAGGCTGCGGAGTTGCATGGTCCACTGTGATGTCATGTTTCTGATGGATCTGATCTGGCACCATTTTAAGGCTACTTAAATACACAGAAACAGGCCACTTTAAGGAGAGGAGAGGGAGTCTACACGGTAGACTGAGGCCTAGCATGTTAGGTTGAGCGTGCAAAGTTCCATGCTGAGTCTGCCGACTTGATCTACATCATAGAAAGGACTAGCCTTGCAAAGTCAGTTAGTTATTTACATGTTTTAATTTAGTGGATCATAGTTTATAAATTAAGGTTTTCGCACAATACATTTCCAAAGATACATTTAGCTACATTTCCTGCTGAAATGAAGGGTACCATAACGTTCTCACAAGAAGCAACTCAATTAGTATAGGAGTGTGAAGCGTGGTTTCATCAAGTCACAAGCGACGCATTAGTGGTTGGAACTGTGCACGCTCTTGGATTCAGAAGCCGCAAGGGGACGATAGGCATTTACAATGAGCTCTTCTTTCAGAAAGGTGCATTTAACATGAATAAGCCTTGCAGTGCCATGCTGTGCAACGAAGGGAGATGATGGCTAGAAATGTCCACTGGGCAACGGTGTGGGTCAGATATCTCCCGTTGTTCCTAAGACTGAGGGATAGCCATTTCTGACCAGCTCAACACGACAACATCGTGTTTACTCATCTCTAGAAAAGGCCTGTGCACAGTATGTGCAGACTTGGCCTACACCTCCCAGAAGGAGACGCATCAAGGCACTGCTTCCCGATTCTGGATCTTCATGGCTTTCTCATTCCTTCCTTCTACATTGGCTTTCTTGGTTCGACTCTAGGGTACGCGTAGGGTTCTACTTCGTCTGTGTGACAGCTTTCAGTCCTCCTGGTTCGGTGGAGACATAGGGTGATCGATGGGTCTACGGTTCAGTCTTGCGTCATCGCGGCATCAGCTTTGCACTGCAGGGCAATTCTCTAAAGACTTTCTCTTCAATGCTGAGTTCCATCACTTCCATTCCACTTAGCCCCCTAATACTCTGGTCGTTGCTCATGTGCTTTTAGACAACCATTTCTGTTCATATCTTATAACCGTGGAGAGTCTCCTCCATGGAAGAGCCCATCTCCTTTTTTATTGTTCCTGTACTAGAGACCCAGTTGTTGAATGGTCGAGGAGATGTTGAGGCCTGTCTCTAAGCAGGTAGTCTCTGGGCATGACTTGTGAGTTAATGCGGGGCTCTGCTCTTGGTGCACCCCGGGTGAGCTCCATACATGGCGCAGTCTCATATCAGCTGGGGGAGTGTACATGAAAGGCCCCCGAAGGCCTGTTGCGTTACTGATGCACCAGTTACCCTAGGAACTGAGACACTACTCTTTGCTTCAGCCGGGCAGAAACCTGCACATAGTCCTGCTGCAAACTTCCAGCCATGTTTCCGTGGCATGAGGAGAACACAGCGCACTTCTGCTTCTGGACCAAGCAGCAGTGCTTGGGGCAAGCCATGGTAGTGCACAGTGACTCCAAAAAGCGCAGCGTCCTATGAAGGCGTGCCTGACTTCTGGCAGCCATCTTGAACAGGTCAGTTCATAGATATTTAGGAACTTTGCATCCATGCGCCTGCGGGCTGCAAGTGATGCTCTGGGAACAGAATGAAAGGCCAACGTTGCCTTGTGTATTGGGGGCAGTCAGGTGACCTACTCCATTCAGGCTTAGACTGAGATTTTCATTAGACCCGAGTAGTTATAGACACAGTTGTGGGGTTTTGGTTAACGTTTTAATGAAAAACTTATGATGATATGTTTTTGAAGTGGGAGTATTTTACTCCCTATTTTTTAAAGTTGGGAATGAAATTATTTTTGAGGGAGTAAAAAAGTAATTCTCATTCCCAATGGGAGTTTTTAAGAAGCGAGTACACATTTTTTAACTGTTAAACAGAAATGTTTTGTTATAAATATTTCTTTGTAACAAGTTATGAATGCACATTAAAATATAAATGTTTACTTCTTCATATCGGGCAGCAATAATGTTGCATTACATGTGCTGCTGGGCCAATCATATCCGTGGACTGTGTGGATGAAGGAAGGGGAGGGGCGGGGGCAGGCTCCATCTGTCTATTTCCCATTTTTGTTGGGAGTATTTTTTCTCCCTATTTTTATTTTTTGGGAGTATTTGCCTATTTTTAGAGAGTAAAAGTGGCTGATGGGCCCTTTATCTGTAGAGTTGGCTGGATGCAATGGTGTTCTTCTTTAGTCTTTCACAGAGGCCCCAACACTGTGGGGTGCAGTTCTTTCATGAGAAGCAACCACAAGTAACCACAAGCAACCACAAAGTGTATGATCTCTCATACTTGGAACGCAAAGCAGCCCACACCTCGTTAGGAAGCTATTTAGATCCACAGCTTAATTGAATCGGCCCAATGTTTTTACCCAACCCCAATCGCTTGAAAGATAGCCCGCCTCAGCTGGAGCATGGGTAAAGGAAATTTACTGGGTGCTCCACTGAGATCACCACTCTGCAAACTCAAGCCAAGAATGTGTTCCTATCTGCAAACCTGCATGTAGTTTAACCTAAGATGCCCGCTTCACGAGGCATTAGTTTCTGGGTAGCTTAGGTCATCTGGGCAGCAGAGGGTACCAGCGTTTCCTCTCTGGCAGCAGCCCAAAAGTATCGCTTTGCAATGAAGATCACATGGACTGCTGCATCGCAAAGACCACCCCTAAGACCCAGTGCTTCATTTATAACAAAAATAAGTGTCAGGGCCCAGGTATGTTCTAGCACGCCTGTGACACTGCGGGTGGGTGGTTCCCTGCCCTGGCTGCCACCAGCCATAGCTCCTGCCCACAGTGTTGGCATATTTGGGGTTACACTACAGCTGGCAGCTACTCATTGTGGTTGATGGAGGCACTGACTATCAGCACTTCATAATTAAAGTGCGTCTGAGACAATAAGTGCAGGGGCTCAAAAATAAGTGCCAGGGCTGAGCCCTGGCAAGCACCCCCACAAATTAAGCACTGCTAATACCATTATATTAAATAATATCGCAGTGAGAGGGCTTTCACTGAACATGTATTGTCTTCAGGTAGATGGGAGTGAGGCGTTCAGACTCAGTGCTCAGGCGGGGGAGTGTTGAGGCCGTGCAGAGCAAGAACAGGGATGTGGGAATAGGTAGAGGATGGAGGGCGACTTAGCGCGAGGCATACGAACATGCGTCTACTTACTCCAGCCTCTGTAGGTTGCAGTTAGGATGTCGCAGTCCTTCACACAAGTCCCTCAGACCAGAATCCTCCAGTTTATTGTCGGACAGGGTCAGCTCTCTGAGTGATGGGGATCCGCAGAGAGCGGTGGCCAGAGCTGCACAGCAGGAAGAGGTGAGGGAACAGCTCCAGAAGCTGCAGAGTGACCAGAAACCACAAGTAGTGTGAACACTGCACCTGTCAAAGGCATCCACACTGGCTTTCAACAGCAAAGAAGCATGCAGAGATTAGCCCACGGCCCAGTCAGACAAAATACACGTTTTACTGTAATTGGAGACTGTGCTTCTTAGATGATATAAAACCAAATCTTCAAACACTCTCAGTCCTTGTACTATTTACATATATGAAAGCCAATATGAATGTTAAAGAATTCTGAAACATCAAGAGCACCCCCCAATGAAATCAATGATCAAACATAACTTTTCCCCATGTAATGCTGGCTAAGGGATATAATTACCACAGTCACATTGTGAGAAAGATGAGAAAACACTGCACCTACTGAACCCCATTCAGGGGAAAGGTGTTTCTCTAATGATGCCAGTCCCAGAATAGGCTGTACAGTGGGGTAAGAAGTGCACTGTTCACACCTATCATTATGTCTGAAACACACCTGTGTGCCTGAAGCATGTTATGAACACAATATACATGTGCATTAAGCAAATACCCATTAATGGCAATACATAGAGAGGGGCAAGATACGCTTATTGCAAGTCATAAGACAAAGTCATCAAAAACTTTGATCAAATGCATGAGCAGGCGGATTGCTAGCCGGAAGCAGCGCACCACTGATCCTTTCACAGGCCCAGCGGAATAATCCTGTTGCGCACAGAGCCTTCTATAGCACCTGCCTGGCATTGCCACAGGACAGAAGGCCATAGTCTAAACATTACACTCTGGAAAGGTGCACTGCAGAGCTGGAAAAGAATACTGCCCAATCAGCTAGTTATTTATCTATTTATTACCTTTGTTGCACGCCCAGACACTGGGGTATCACAGCGTAGTTACAGACATCGTTGGCATTGAGAATGGAAATATTCACTTACAAAATTGCAGATAGACACATTACAAAATAGACATTAAGGCATAGATTATTGTTATGCATTGGATGAAACAATAGAGGAGTCCTATTTATTTACACGGTTAAGCTCAGACCTCCAAAAGGGATGTGTCATTGGAGCCCCAGATAGACTAATAAGACCTTTGGCGGCTGACTGACTTTTGTTTTGCCAGAATTGGTTAAATAACCAAGTTTTTAACGATTTTTTGAATCCCAGGAAGGATTCCTCATTTATAATATTTAGTGGGAGGGAGCTCCAGGGTTTGGGGGCCAGGACTTGGAAGCTACTGTTTCCTGCTCTGGAGCTTTTGTACCGCGGGACCACGAGGAGCGAGTTGCTGTTGAACCTGAGCGTCCTACTGGATGTTTTCTTTATTTAATGGCATTGTTCATGTAAATGGGGGCTTTTTCAGCGAGGCATTTGTGGGTGACACAATGTTTTGGAGATCATTCTGGCCTTAATGGGATGCCAGTGGGTCTCCTTCCTAATATTGGAGATGTAATCAGATTTTTGTATTCCGAGTGCTGCCCGTAATGCTTTGTTCTGCATTAGTTGTAGTTTGCTAAGGTTAGTGTTGGACGTCCCTAGTAATAGGGCATTACAATAGTCCAACTTGGATAGAGTCAGAGCCCTCGCCAGAGTAATACCGTCTGTAGGTGTGAGGAACTGGCGGCTTGATGCCATTCCTTTTGATGTGTACGATGTGAAAGACGAATGTGCCGCCGAGATGTGTTTAGCCGTAGTGAGGTTGCCATCTAAGTGCACTCCTAAGTACTGGAGTCAACGTGCCATCAATGTTGATTGCAGAGTAATCAGAGTGAAGGGTACCTATTTTGGTTTGGGAGCCCACAATGAGAATCTCTGTCTTCTCATTGTTAAGGCAAAGGCTGTTTTGGATAATGGCATAGACTTTGTTGATGGTCAAAGTGTCCTGGTCGTAGTTCCCTGAGATTGGTATGAGGATCTGGGTGTCATCTACAAAGTTGGTGTAGATGACACCCATATCAACTAATGCTGAGAAGAGAAGCTTCGTCAATGCATTATATAGCATAGGTGAAAGGCATGAACCTTGGGGTACCCCGATGGGGACTGCTATAGGATCGGCAGCATCTTTGCCGATGGAGACTCTGGACGTGCGTTCGGCTCGGAATGTTTGACCCAAAGAGTAGCATTTTCAGAGAAGCTAAAGTCATTGGCTAGAATGGTACATAATTTGTCATGATCTACAAGGTCAAAAGCTGCAGACAGGTCTAACAACAGTAGTATGCAGAGTTTTCCTGAGTCTCTAAGGGTGTCCATCTGGATTTTCAAATCAATGAGGGCCGTTTCCGTACTATGGTTCGGCCTGAATCCAGATTGTCTAGCTCCCAGGAGCTGGTTTTGTTCGAAATGGGTTTGAATTTGTGAGTATGCTATTTTATCTATGATTTTAAGTAAAAATGGGACCGTAGTTATTGGTCAGTAATTAGTGGGCACAGCAGGGTCAAGGGTAGGTTTTTTCAGAAGAGGGGTGACCCAAGCTTCTTTGATGCTGGCTGGGACCATATTTGTGTTGAAGGAAGCATTGCCAAGTTATCTCCTTTGCAGTTCGAGGCTTTCGGCTTGGCAATAGTGTTGTTCACTAGTTCTTGGGTCACAGGTGTGAAGTGGAATAGTGGAGTATTGTGGTCATTGGAGATTGTGGGAGTGTTAGGTGGGGTATTCTTTTCAGCTAGTATTTTTCTTTTAGTGACTATTTTCTTTTGCAGCAGATCAGGTTTGGAGGCTGATGCATCTTGAATGAGAGTGCACCATTCTTTGCTGGTGTTAGCTAGGGTGGTGGCTGGGATAGGGTTTTCCAGCTCTCTGAGAATGGAGAACAGTTATTTTGAGTACGAAGAGGCATTGCTAATACGAGTGTTATATGCGTTTGCTTTTTGAGTAATAATTGCTGCTTTGTAAACATGTTATTTGCAGCATTGAAAGCATTAGCAGAGTCTGTAGTGGGAGATATTTTACGGATATGTTCCAGAGAACGTTTAGTTCGCCTTAGCGATACTAACTCTTCATTGAACCAGAAGGACCAAACGGGTCCTGCATCCTTCCACGAATGACAGAAAACATGTTGCAATTATTTTTTGCAGGGAGCATCCCCTCCTTTGTGTGCTCTGAACCCCCCACGGCAAAGGCTTCCATTTTATGACACTGCTGTGTCTCTGAAGACATGATTGCCCTGGTGGCACTAATCCATTCTAACTAGTTTCCTTTGGTTTGTGGCAGGGTGGAGGCACAGAATCAAGAGAGTCCATGTCTTGTAGTGCGATGCCTTTAGGGTACATGTGGTCATGCTCCGCAGCATAAGAAGAAGGGTGGGGTCCAGCAATGTAGGCCTCCCTATAGGTCAGTGCACCGGCCCCTGCCTTGACATGTCCAGTTGCAGGGGTGTTCCCCGCAGGTTCCATGCCTTAATATCGCTGCAAGAATATGGCGATATTTTTGTATGGCAATATTTTTGCGGTGGTATTAACACATGGAACCGGAAGAGTGATGGTCTCAGCCTTCCCTGACTACACATTAAAAGTCCAAAAGATGAGGAGAACATTTGAGGGGCTGAAGAGCCAAGGACATTACATTCTCTGCTAAGTCATCGATTCTCCATGAGGGCATTCCAGCCTACTCACAACTCTACAGGCAGTAGGTAGACAGTGAGGGCCACACTGCAGACAGGAGGTGTTGTGTTGCAAACTAGGATAATCAGAAACCACAAAAAGATTACATATATGTGTACATAAGCAGAGTCTCAGGCAAACCCGCATCCTGTGGTACAATAAAGAGAATTGCACCTTAATAAGAGCCATAACGTCACACGACACACGTACTATCTGGCGCACAATCAAAAATGACAATAAGAGTGTCGCATTAGCTATGCCACACTGTATTGCAGAAAATGTATGGTAAGACTACATTACAGACAAATTTCAGCTTCCGACGAAATTCAAAAGCGAATCAGGAGTACTTCTGTGCTATAGTGCGATCACCCGTTTGAATTGGTCACTAGATGACATTTAACAAGCTATTTCAAGATTGACCTATTCTAAATCAGCGGGGCCTGATGGATTCCCACCATGCCTTTACAAAGCAGATCCAGAGTTCTGGGCAGCAATTTTAAAAGCTAAATTTCAATCCATCATTAATTCGGGACTTATTCCCTCTTCATGGTTAACTTTGAATATTGTCCCTATATTTAAAAAAGGAGATCCTACTTTACCACAGAACTACCGGCCTATTTCTTTGATGGACACAGATGCAAAATTGCTTGGGTTCTGCTTTTATACGACCTTGAAAGGTTTACTGAAAACAAAGATCTATACTCAAGATATCAAACGAGTTTCCGGAAGGGCATGAGCAACTCATTAAATGCCACAATCATGGCACATGTAATAGCGGAAACCAAAGCAAAGAACTCATATCCTGTGTACATTGCCTTGATTGATATGACCTCGGCTTTTGATAATGTCGTCCGTAATATCCTCTGGAAGAAAATGATGAATATGGGAATCCCAATTGTTTTACTTTGCTGGTTTATAAAGCAACATACCAACACATCTTATAAAATAAAATTATCAGCTGAAGGAAGTACCACCATGCCAATTACTACAAACTTAGGTCTAAAACAAGGATGTAACCTTGCTGCTACATTCTTCAATTTATATCTGTCCGACCTAGATAAAAACTGGGATGCAAGAAATGTGTTTTCTGTTAAGGTTGGTGCTATCCGCCTAAAATGGGTGGCATTCGCTGATGACATTATTATCTTCGATCCAACTCCGGCAGGGCTCCAATCAAAATTACAACTTTTTGAGGAATTTGCCATTGCTCACAACTTAACACCGAACTCGACGAAAACTGCCATTATGAATTTTGGCCCTAAGAAAAAGCATGGAGGCTTCCAATGGCAGATTATGAACACCCGAATATCTCGTATCACAAACACGATCTATCTTGGATACAATCTCTCAGAACAAAATTCAATGAAAGAATGGACTGATTTAATTAAATGTAAGAGCAGACCACTTTTGTCTCAACTAAAAAGGATGCATGCGAAATATTGCAAATTCTCGCCAACTCCTTTGATCGACTTCATGATACTTAAAATTGAAAGCGTAATATTATATTCACTTGACATATGCTTACGTGACATGAGCTTAAGTCTCGATTGCTTACAGGGTTCCTTGTTAAAATCTGCAATGTATTTACCAATGTCTATACCTAATGCCGTGATACGACACAAATTGGAGTTGGTGGCGTTATCTGGTTGTTGGAAATGGAGACAACTGACAAACTAGGCAAAAATCCATTTCCCACCTAAGAACTCCCTATGTGTCGACATGAAAGACTCCCTTGAACTAACCATTTCTATTTCAATTACTCAATATCATTTGAAAATGCAACAAATATTGAATGACCTTCACATCACTGTAGATGTAGATGTATCACCGCCCAGAATATACTAAAAAAAAAGCTTTTTGAAAGGGATTGGTGCTTAAACATAGAGCAAATAGCAAATTATAAATTGTGTAAAGAATACTGTACGTACGTTAAAACTCATATTCCAAGATATGATCACATTAACTTATTTCCTTGCAATTGTATCAGAAAAGCATATTTATGGTATAAATTAAATTTATACCATACAAGGTAAAGGACCATGAAGTGGAACGAGAAAGGGATAATAAATCAAAGGAAATGTTGCTTTCCTCAATGCAACAAACCCTACGAGACTATGAAACATCTCATCCATTATTGCCCTCATTTCAAGACTATGAGAACAAATCGCTTGATGACATTTGTAAATATCGATTATGAAGACTGTTTGCAATTTTTATGGACAAGAATGATGCAAGGCTCTCATAAACCATTAATATATGCACTGGTAAGTCTCTGCAAACATATAGAAAAAGAACTTGTTGCCTTTGATAATCACTGAATAGTCACTGTTAACTCGAAATTTTAGAGGTTGAATTTTTTTAGAAGGATAAAGATTTTGTGATATACTTTTAATTTGTAAATTTTGAAATCTGCTATTGTTCAATTTAAAACAAATTATTTCTTTTTGTTCTTGGACTGGAACTTACACCAAGAGAATCGCTCTCCTTGGCTAGGGGGGATCTTATAAAAGAAGCCGATGTGTGTTTTACATGTATTAAGATGAAATGTTGTTGTAATTGTGAAATGTAAATATGTGTTTTATATTTTGTAACATTTTTGTAAAGGTTCTACATTTTGTAACTGAACCATGTACAAATAAAAAAAATAAAAAAGGACTACATACGAACAAAGTTATATCAGAAAGCTTATGTGTGATGGGAGAAGACTGCACCATACACATTTCTCAACAGCCATCAGAGAAATCCCATCTCAATCCAATCCCAGCCAAGGGAAAAGACCTATATCCATGCTGTAACACAACATTATAATCCACCTCTGACCCGATACCTTTCAACGGCATCTCAAAGAGCACTGGCAGGATTTTGAAAATCATGGATTATCATGAACTGGAAAAATAATAGGCACCTGGAGGTGAAGGACTAGATTAAAAACCTAAGCAGACTCGCCGAGATGGAGCAGCAGAGATAGGTCGAAGAACTTTGAGAAATCTTGAAGTTGGTATCTACATGTATACCCATTAAAAATCATAAAAAGTCTCATGCAGCAAGTCCTGACTAAACAAATTGTTTTCTATGACTCCATTTTCAATGATATAAGAAATAAAGTTGCCCCTTTCAAAGTAATAAGGCAAGAGCATAAATCCGCTCATGTAAAGAGGCATACCTCTCGGGAGGATAGCTCAGGGGCAACATGCTCGCCTTGGAAGCAAGATGACGCAGAGCAACACAGGTTGGATCGCTTGGAAACAAGACGACAGGGAGCACCAGAGGTTCCATCCCCGGGTCTGCACTTAGAAACCTCTGGGTATTAAGTGCGTTATAAATAACCCATTATAATAATACCATAGAAATAACTTTGACAGCTACTAGGAAAGTACAAGAACGTTGGTCTAATTCTTCAAAACAGACAGTGTTTAAATGACCTACGTTATTGATACAAGCAGAGTTACTGCTAAAAATATTCTTTACTAAAGTAATGAAAGAAGCAGACCGCTGGTCATACAATTGTTTTTAACACTGATGTTGCCAGACAAGAAAGAACCTGTCCCTGGAAAACCTGTTATAATTGATTCCTACAGGAAAAACATACTCTTGATGTACTAAAATCTGTTAAAAGAAGGTCTGACCAAAAACTCAGGGGGTAATTCATAGAATTCAGAGCACAAGTGGCGCACGCGGCTGGCGCACAGTGTGCGCGTGCGGCAGTCTGCGCCAGCCGCGTGCGCCAAAATCCATTTCCGCGCACAGCGTATTCATGGATTTTAACATCCATAACCAGCCGTGGCGCAGAGTGGCGCAGCGACCCTGCAGCAGCACCAGTTAAGCCCCAAACCCTCCCCGTGCGCCATGAACAGCACACAAATCCTGTACATGGCGCACAGGCCAGTGGACCAGCATACAGCCCCCCCAACCACGGAAACGTCTGTAAAACTCCCACGCACCCCTCCAAATACACGTACCCCTCTGCGCGGGGAGAATCACACACGGTAGACCCTGTGCGAGCGGGGTACGTGTATTTCGGGGGTGCGCGGGAAGTTTAACACGCAATTGGCCTTGTGCGAGCGGGGTACATGTATTTCGGGGGTGCGCGGGAAGTTTCACACGCGATTGGCCTTGTGCGAGAAGGGTACGTGTATTTTGGGGTGCGCAGGAAGTTTTACACGCGATTGGCTTTGTGCGAGCGGGGTATGTGGATTTTGGGGGTGCGCGGGAAGTTTTACACGCAATAGGCCCTGTGCGAGCAGGTTACGTGCATTTCGGGGGTGCGCGGGAAGTCTCACACGCGATTGGCCTTGTGCGAGCGGGGTACGTGTATTTCGGGGGTGCACGGGAAGATTCACACATGATTGGCCTTGTGCGAGCGGGGTATGCGTATTTCGGGGGTGCGCAGGATGTTTTACACGCGATTGTCCTTGTGCGAGCAGTGTACATGTATTTCAGGGGTGCGTGGGAAGTTTCACACGCGATTGGCCTTGTGCAAGCGGGGTACGTGTATTCCGGGGGTGCGCGGGAAGTTTTACATGCTTTTGGCCTTGTGCGAGCGGGGTACGTGTATTTCGGGGGTGCGCAGGAAGTTTTACACGCGATTGGCCTTGTGCGAGCGGGGTAAGTGTATTTCGGGGTGCACGGGAAGTTTTACACACAATAGGTCCTGTGCGAGCGGGGTACATGTATTTCGGGGGTGCGCGGGGTAGTCTTACACACGATTGGCCTTGTGCGAGTGGGGTACGTGTATTTCGGGGGTGCGCGGGAAGTTTCACACGCGATTGGCCTTGTGCGAGTGGGGTACATATATTTCGGGGGTGCGCAGGAAGTTTTACACGCGATTGGCCTTGTGCGAGCGGGGTACGTATATTTCGAGGGTGCGCGGGAAGTCTTACACGCGATTGTCCTTGTGCGAGCAGTGTACGTGTATTTCAGGGGTGCGTGGGAAGTTTCACACGCGATTGGCCTTGTGCAAGCGGGGTACGTGTATTTCGGGGGTGCGCGGGAAGTTTTACATGCTTTTGGCCTTGTGCGAGCGGGGTACGTGTATTTCGGGGGTGCGCAGGAAGTTTTACACGCGATTGGCCTTGTGCGAGCGGGGTAAGTGTATTTCGGGGTGCACGGGAAGTTTTACACACAATAGGTCCTGTGCGAGCGGGGTACATGTATTTCGGGGGTGCGCAGGGAAGTCTTACACACGATTGGCCTTGTGCGAGTGGGGTACGTGTATTTCAGGGGTGCGCGGGAAATTTCACACGCGATTGGCCTTGTGCGAGTGGGGTACATGTATTTCGGGGGTGCGCAGGAAGTTTTACACGCGATTGGCCTTGTGCGAGCGGGGTACGTGTATTTCGGGGTGCACGGGAAGTTTTACACACGATAGGTCCTGTGCGAGCGGGCTACATGTATTTCGGGGGTGCGCGGGGAAGTTTTACACGCGATTGGCCTTGTGCGAGTGGGGTACATGTATTACGGGGGTACCCCAACGAATTGGCAGTGTGTGTCCTCCCAGGTGTGCCCTCTCCCCCCTTCCCGGGGCCTGCAGGCAGACCACAACACAGGGGAACACACTGCACCCCTGGCCATGCCCCACAAGCAGCCCATCCACGCTGGCGAAGCCCCCCAGCCAGCCCACATGTCACCACGCACAAGTGAGCACTGACACATGCCCCCCAGCATCCCCATCCACCCAGCATTGATGGGCACCTGCCAGCAGGCCCCGACTCATGTCCCCCAGCACCTCCAGCCCTCCAGCATTGACAGGCACCTGCCAGCAGGCCCCGACTCATGTCCCCCAGCACCCCCATCCACCCAGCATTGACAGGCACCTGACAGCAGGCCCCGACTCATGTCCCCCAGCACCCCCACCCCCGCAGCATTGACGGGCACCTGCCAGCAGGCCCCGACTCATGTCCCCCAGCACCCCCACCCCCCAGCATTGACGGGCACCTGCCAGCAGGCCCCCACCCAACATGTCATAAAGATGCACATTCATGGGCCTCATGTCCACCAAAATCCCACTGCACGCCGCCCCAGTCTTCAGACACAATCAAGTTTGCCATCCACTGAAAGGCCTATTACTTGTCACTAACCAAATGTCAAATATGCACATCAACACATGTCCGTCACACACACACACACTGGGTGCGAGTGATTGTGTAAACCCACATTGTGACATGCAGTAAACCAAAGAGCAAATACCACATATGGAAGTAAGAAATCAAAATGTATTGTGCACAAAAATAATAAAAATGATTCAAAGCATGTAAATAATCATACACAAGAAAAAAAAGCATATTAAAAAAAAAAAGAAAATAATGATGACACAATCCAAATGAATCCAAAATAAAGTTTGTCAAAAATCCTTGTCCACCAAAGTAAATCTAAAGAAAACCAAAATCCAAAAATCCATTGATCCATGGTGAGGGTAAATGATGTAAGAAAAAAAATCCACTGTCCAACTATGTACAGATATTGCAACAAGGGTCCATGAGCCCAACAAATAAATTGAAACCTATATACAAAACCCTACCTAATTTACAACTATATACAAAAACGTGGGGCATTGTCCAAGCGTCCCAAAATAAAAAAAAAAAGAAAGGAAACCTATCACTAACTAACTATATACAATGGCAGCGGGCAAATCCTGTGGCTCACTCTGTGATGTTGTGGGACAGGGCATCATCAAACTCCATGTCTATCTCCTGGAGGCGGGACTCTGTCCTGGCCCCGAGGTCTCACAGGGATGCACTCATTGCCTGTTCCAACTCCCTGCGAGTTGCCTCGAGGCACTCAGCCCGCCTCAACGCCTGACGCATGGAGAACTCCGCCCTGACCATGGTGAGCCGCGCCTCTTCTGCCCGCTGCCGCTCCGCATCTATCCGCTGGCCCAACCGCAGCCACACAGAAGACACTCCCATTCCAGGGTCCTCCTGCCCTCTGGCCGATGCCTGCCCCCCCTGATGATGATGGCCCCGAGCCATCATTGCTCCCACCTAGAGCCTGCTCCTGCTGCTGCTGCCGTCCATGTGCCCTGTCCGATGGTGCCTGCACATCCTCCATCTGCTGGTCTCCAGTTGTTGGGGTGTCCACCCCTGCTGGACCACCGACTCCCGACTGTGGCAGGGATGGGATCTCCACCAAGCTGGCTGTGTTGGTCAGGCCAGGTCCACAGGGCGACCTGGTGGAATCTGGGCCGGCAGAGAGCAGGGAGAACGACTGGCGCATAGTCTCCACAGAGGAGGAGAGGTCCGCCAGAGAGACACATGTAGGAACCCACCGACCATGGCCCCTCCCAACTGTGCCACGTTGCCACGCAGCTCTTGTGATGGCGTGCGTGGTCCCCCCAGGAAGCAGGCACGTCATCACGAATGACACGCGTGCGCAACGCGACACCAATCAGGACAGAGCCCATACGGTCATGGGACTCCTCGTCCGCAGGTAGTGGAGAGCTAGATGACGTGGGCCTCCCCCCTACCTACGGACGGGCCTGGGATGGGGGATCCCTACTGGTGCATGGTGGTGCAGCCACAGGGTCAGTGCCAGCGACATGCACAGGCCCTTCCGCAGCGACCTGTGCTGCCTCCTGACCCTGGCCCTGGACTGCACCACTTGCACCAGTGGTACTACCCCCACCAGGCCCCATGTGCGGCTCAGTAGCGGGCTCCTCCTCCTCTGTGGAGACCACCAACCTGGATGTCTCCGCACCGTCTTCGCCATTGCAAGCCCCTATAGGGGCTCACCCGGCCCTTCCGCTACAGCCGTAGTGGCAGAAGCGGCACCAGTTCCCTCCCTCCGGATGATGGCAATTCCTGGGAGGGTGTCTGGGACTTGCGTCGATGCCCGGTGGAGGCATCCCCGCCGCTTAGCTCCACAGCGCCGTCTCTGCCCTCTTCTTCACTCGACGCTGCGTAGAGGGAGACATAGAACACACACATCAGGGTACTTTACAATAGACCCCTAGACAGGAAGCAATAACACATGAGTGGCACTGTCAAATGTCACTTCCATCCTGTCCCTCCACAACACATGGGTCAATGCAGGCAACACACATGCAGAAACAGGCACGGCGCATGCAATCAACATCAGCATCCATGTACAAGGGCCTCTATTAACATAAATGTTGCCTTAAAACTCACATGCATCATGGCTCATGCTGATCCCATGCACACACATCACCGGAGGGTCATGCATCATGGCTCGTACACCACAGACACAGTGGTTACAATGGTGACCAGACTGCATGAGTGAATCTACACATCGTCACGGACATGTGTCATGCATCAATGGCGTTTCAAAGTCACACACATGCTTCTCAGAAACACAGACATGCACACCATACATGTACATGAGAGCAGCACCCATCTCTCACCCCCACCCATGTCCAAGAACAGGGACTGGCATGCATTCATGTGTGCATTCCGCATGCAGCTCCCCATGTCTCATTGGAACACATGCACCATCCATGTGGTTCACGCATTACTGGTCTCACATGCATTACCATTATGTCCCGGCGCAAACACATCATTAAATGGCCTATGTTACACATACAGGCAAGTAGCTGACTACCAGCACACTGCAACATGCCCTGTTTCACACAGCAATGCATGGCCACTTACCGCTCGACTCCAGACGAGTCTTCCTCTGAAGGATCTGGGCGTGGAGCGCTGGGCTTATGCGTTCCAGGACCCTCATCTGGATGTTGCTCAGGTGGACCCGGCACCCCTCTGCATCGTCTGCCTTCACAAGGCGCCAGGCCTTGATGAGGGTCCTGGACCTGAGGTCCTCCCAGCGCTTCTGGACGTGATTGATGTCGCGGGTTGCCACCCCCTCTGCGTTGATGGCAACCATGACGTCCTCCCAGATCCTCTCCCGTCCTTCCTTGTCGGCGCGCGATGGTGTGAAGAGGGCATCATAATGCCCCAGGACATGCTCCACCAGGACACCAACTTCCTTTTCACTGAAGCTGGTGGCCCTCTGCCTCTCTGGCTGGGGGCCGCCAGTGATCTCGGATGGTGTTTGCCCAGACATGGCGACCCCCGAGGCAGGTGTGGCTGGGCAACTGGGTCCTGGGGCTGGGCTGTGGAGCGATGGTATCCCAGTCGGGAGTCTTCTGTTCCAGCAGGGGTGGACACAGCAACTGGACCCCTGCAGATGGCTGACGTGCAGGCACCAAATAGCAGGGCACGTGGGCAGTAGGCAGGCAGCAGCAGATGGCAGGGGGGAGCGTGCTCGGGGCTCTTGGGGGCAGGAAAATGGCCTTTTGGGCAGGAGCGTGGTCTTCCATGTGTTTTCGAGTGGCCAGCTTGATACGGAGTGATTTGGCACGTGAGAAAAATGCATGTCAGCGTGCCATTGGAGGAAAGGGCCTTAGCACGTACGCGCGTAAGTGACGTTGCACGTGAGGGCTGGCTTAAAAGGTACGCGTATGACGCCATTTTCTTGTATGTGCTTTTTGTGGAGAGCGAGCGGGTGATTCTTGTACTTTGTCGGTTCACACGCTATTACTTCACAACGGTTCCAGTTCGTACTCCCTGTTTCCTCAGACAGCGTTCATTTCTTCTTTTGGCGGGGGTGTAGCCAACGTGCACACGCATGTCTTTTTCACCTTCTTTTTCCAGGCAGACGGTGAGTCACGCACGTATTTTCCAACTGTGGTTGCCCCTGTGTGTTGCATACTCTTTCAGAGGTCATTGTAGGCTGCGTGTATCATGCGTACGCTTATTTTTGTGTTTCTGGGTGCCACAGCGTAGTGCGGGTTCATTTTTCCACGCACGTGGTCTACCAGGGGTTGCGTGCACGTTTATTTTTGTTTTAGGGGTGCCTGTGCGTTGTGTGACCCGTCATCTTCCCCCAGGGGTCACAGACAGCCTTGCTAGAGCACTAGGGTACGAATTCCATCTAGTACCCTACCCCTTTCACCCCAATTACCCAGGACAATTGTTAACTGCAACTCCCATAGGCACAACAACATCAGCGCCATGGTTGGGAGATGACCAAGCATTAACGGAGGCAAAGGCGGCCGAGCTGAAAGAGGTGGGCGCGGTAGGGGACGTGGCCAGGATGTGCAGGTTGGCCCAAGAGGCCAGTGTGTGGAGGACCAATCAGGGCCACCTACGCCCCCCCCCAATGGTTGGGGCAAATGCAGCTGACACCATCCCAGCTCAGCCCTTGTTACACCCATATTGTCAACTGAACCGGCACAGGATGACTCCCAGGCTGACTTCCAGGTCACCAAGTCTAAGCCACGTGTGGCAGTGAAGGTTGCTGTCACCAGGCCACGTGGATCTGGGGCAGCAATGTCATCTGCTGCCCCAAGTAGCCAGGGTGAGGAGGCTGCAGGGGCAGCTGCAGCTCAATCCACCCCAGCTCCGAGTCTCCCAGCCGGGACAGTGTCGGTCCAAGTCCATCACACCGACGTTGGCCCTGCCGACATCACCCTGCAGCCTTTGGTCATTGTGCCTTTGCAAACTTCAAGTATCCAGTCCACCTGCGCTTCTGCCCTACTAACCAGAGCGGCGTAAGCCACTCAGGATCCGCACCACATTCCAAGAAGAAGAAGGGTGCTCTTGCACTACAGGCTGAGACCCCAGACACGGCTACACACTCCGGCACGTCAATGAAGCCTAGCTTCAATGACGCCGAACTTGATGCACTTGTGGCCTATGTGTTGGCACATAGCCGCGAAATGGTGGTGACTGCAGGTTGCAAGACTACGCCTGCTCAACGTAGGGCCGACTGGCAGACCATCGCGGACCACATTAGTGCCCTTGGATTTGTGAGGCGCACAGCTGATGATTGCTACAAGCGGTGGAATATACTGAAACGCAGAGCAAAGAACAAGCTGGCTTCCAATCATGCCTCTACTCTGGTGACTGGCGGTGGGTCTCCACCAGAGGACAACCAACTCACTGAACATGAGTCTGTTGCTGGAACCTTCGTCACAGAGGAACAGATCCAAGGCGTGGGAGACCTACCAGATTTTGAAGCATTGTCCGGTGAGTGCCCATGCATGTGTGTGTAATCCATGTGTATGTTGCTTGGGTGATGTGTACTGATTGAGTGCCAGGTGAGGGTGTGTACTCATGAGTGGTATGGGTCACCCATGTGCTTCCTCCAAACCATTCACCGGCCTTGGGTTTGGGTATGACAGTATCCATTCTGACCACAGTGAACTGTCATCTTGCAACAACTTTGTTCATGATATTCTGTGTTCATTCAGCCTGATTGTTTCAATCCTTCCCATTTTTACTACACATTTTTCTGCCCTACTGCCACATATGTGACATGTTTCTGTCATAGATTACACCCCACAATGGCCCACATTTATGACCTTGTTATGGATATGTTTTTACCATTCAGGCTGATTGAGTGATGGCCTGCACACAATCATTTTTGGGCCCTCTTTGGATGTAGAACATGACTGTTGTCTACTGTCATGTTGAAGTGACCAACCATGGATGTATCCATCTGCCTGCCATCACTGTATAATTGAACATTAGATCTGTTGCAGCGTGTAGCACATGCATGTTTTTAAACACTATTTTGCATGTTGTATCTCATGATGGATGACAGTACTTATTTCCTTCCATATGCCTGTACTTCTGAAAAGTACCATGGCTATGCTATGTGCCATCTGTGTGCTGGCATGTGTCACGTATGTGTATTGGACATGCCACTCACAGGCTAATGCGTGATGCCAGTGCTATCCAGCATGCAGCAAATGTGTTGCTTTTCCATCTTGGAGTCCTCAGTGTCTGCTTTTTGCCTCCCCTTCCTGCTCATTGACAGTGCATGCATGCCAGGGTTATAGTCATGTGGGACATGTGTAATTCATGTACTGGATCTCTGGCTTGTCAGGTCTATGTGTGTTCTATGGTGCTCATGCCTGTTTCCATTTGTTATCTTTCATTTTTTTCCAGGTGATGAGGCACTTGATGCTGGTGAGGTAGAGGAGATGGTGCAGACCCAGGAGGAATCACAGCCACAACCGGGCACCAGTGGAGGACGTGGGGTGGTGGTGGGTGAAAATCCATTTGTCCTACAGTCCATACTGTCCACGGGTGTCTCTGGGTACACCTCCGCTGAACTCTATGAATCAGGTGTTGAATCGGACAGTGAGACATATTTGCCGTCGCAGGTGAGTGTTTCTGGCAGGGATGCTGTTCTGTCCAACCCACCTGCACCAGGGGTAGAACCCTCTATGGGGATTTCAGTGTTGGAAAGTCCGCCTGTGGCGGTTACGGATGCAGGGTCACACTCCACTATATTTGCTCGTGTTCCTGGGCCAGCAGACCAAAGGGGGATTGCAGTCCTGCAGCCTCAGGCAGTGCCAGCACAGCAAGGTGCACATCACCTTGCCCCAAACAGGTGTGGTGTCCACCAACGCGGTGGCCGTGCGCCACCAGGCAGTACTGTGTGGGAGAACTCCATGTACAGTATAGCAGCACAGCAGGGGGCATTGTGTGAAATGATGGCTCAGGCAATGGATAGGGTGGCAACTTCCATTCCCCCCCCTGAAAGGCAGATGGAGCTCCAGCAGCAGGCAACAGAGTCAATTTGCCACTCACACAGGGAGGACATGTTGGCGTCCAACACGGACTGACGGGCTGGACTGGAGACTCTGCGCACAGCCATATCTGCAGAGTCACAGGCCCACAGGGATGCCCTGAGGTTAGAACACAGGTTCCTCAGAGATACTCTGGGTGAACTTGAGGCTTCCCGGAATTTTAGGTCAGAACAGCAGCTGAAGCAGCTCACACATTCACTCTCAGCTGAGCTCCAGGCAACCCGTGCGGAGATCCGGGCATCACGCGAGGCCATGCATGCAGAAATGCAGGCAACCCGTGAGGTGCTGCAATGGGATCTCCGTACCATCATCCTCCAGAACCAAACCTTCCAGATCTGCATGCTTGCTGCCATGGAGGACCATACCAGGGCTTTGCGTGGGCTGCCTCCCATATCACGGCCACCACCTGATGTAGCAGCAGAGGGTGAAGAGAGCGACGGCAGTTCTCCCACTGTAGCGTAGCCGTGCAGGCCATGAGCCCATGGAGGTATTTTTTTTCCAACATCCATGCATGTGTGTGTTGGGATGCACCCTGTACCTCGTGCCTCCAGGGTGGCCTCCCACCCACACCTGATCCACACATGGCCATTTTTTATTTTTGTCTTTTTTTAAAATTTAATTACAGTGTGTTGCTTTGTGTGGCTCCCGTGGGCATCCACTGTGTATTCCAGCTGGGCACATGCAGGCTTGTCCTGTCTTTGGGTTAGATGCTTGGTTTCCTGACACACACACCCCTCCTGCTTCCCCTTTCCATGGGCTTGCAAAGGGTGTGACCAAGTGACAGTAACTTACACAGTGACATTGGGCTCCCATGAGCTGTGTGGGCAGTCTGTAGTCAAAACTGTGTGTACATCCCTAGTGGGGATTGTACACTGCATGGTGTATTGATATGTGCTTGTGCATCCATGTATTTCTCCTTATTCACATGTACCTACTTCATGTCTTCACAAGCCTGTCTCCTTTGCAGATGCAGTTCATGTTGTATGCAGTACACTGACACATTTGCCGGACAGCAACACTCTGCAGTTGGAAGGGGTCGATGTGCTGTCTTTGACAGGTTGTGAGACTTGCACTACTTTAATATATAAATAGACTGTCATATATTGCCACAGTTTCATCCTGTGTTGCTGTTTTGTGTTGCTGGTAAGTATTTGTTCATGTGTGCTGTTTCTTATTGATTACTGGGAGCATATTGTCTGTGGCCTGTTTACATTAGGGACAGAGCACTTTGTGACACTTGTGTCATGTGTTGGGCATTCATTTGGTTGCTTTCACGTTGCATGCCATGCCATGGTGTGTTGGGTAGCTGAGATGGGGAGGGGTTAGTTGACATGGCACTATTTTCATGTGGTATTTTGCAAGGGGGTAGTCATTCATGCTGCATGAATGTGTGTCTTTTTGTCATTGGTTGTCACACAGCATTGGTTGTCTTTAAGTAGGTAGGGATGCACACAATGTAACACTTCCAGGTGACCAATCTCAGGCTGGTATGGTTGTGATAGTTGACTGTCCCTTATGTCATCATCATTGATTGTCAGCTGGTATGTGCCAGGGCTGTGTGCACTCTACAGGGGTAGGATTTTAGGTGAAGTAATTAGCCGCCAGCTGGGTACGGGCTGCCTCACCACATGCCCTTTCACCTCCCATGCACAGCGGCCGTGCATGTGGTTGGGGATGTGGGGCACCACCATGTCCACAGGCAGGCCCCGGCGGGTTGCAACGTTGTGCAGGACACATGCTGCCACTATGATCCTGCACACTACTGGGGGCGCATATAGCAGCTGCCCACCAGAGCGGTCAAGGGAGCGAAAGCGTGACTTGAGCACTCTGAATGTGCGCTCTACTATGGCCTTGGTTGCAATATGGGCAGCGTTGTATCTTACCTGGGGTGGTGTGATAGGGTTCCGTATTGGCGTCATCATGTAGGTGCTCAGAGGGTAAGCACTGTCCCCTGGGGAGGTGATAATGGTTATCGTTAGTTGGGTTTTATCATTTCTCAGTGCCTGACATGCATGCATGTGCAGTGGCATTTGTACTCACCAATTAGCCATGTGTCGCCATGCCTCCCAACTTCCAGGTCCCGGTTTAGGGATGACATTCTGAATATGAAACTGTCATGGGTGGACCCTGGATATTTGGCATATACTGAGGTGATAATTCCATGGGCATCACATACAACCTGTACGTTGATGGAATGCCAGTGCTTGCGGTTTCTATAGATGTGCTCAGTTGCCCTGGGAGGACGTAGAGCCACATGGGTGCAATCAATGGCACCGAGCACTTTGGGGAAGTGTGCCACCCCGTAAAAATCCTGGACCACGGCTTGCCTTTCTGCAGGTGTTCTGGGCATGTATATGTGCCTGCGGACTGAGGGGCATGCAGCCATGATGGCCAACACCTGGTGTAGGCAGCGTGACTGCATGGCCTGTGACACCCCCCCCACTATGGCACTTGTCCGCTGAAATGAACCAGTAGCCAAGAAGTGCAGTACATTGAGCACCTTTTTCAAGGGGCTCAGTGCTTGGGAGCACAGGGTGGGTGATGTGAGGTCATCCTCCCACTCACTCACCAGGTCGAGTATTATGTGTGGTGGAAACCTGTACCTCCCATACACGTGGTCATCAGGCATCCCAAAAAGGCTGGCCCTGGGTAAAAAAATGCAGGGCCTGGCTATCCTCCTCCTCCTGCGGTGTCCCACGACCACTGCTGCGAGGAACGACATATTTATCGTAGCGTCTGAGCTTGTTTGTTGTTTGTGTGCACTTTTATACTGCGCAGGGCCGCTTACGCCTGCTTCCTGCTGGCGTACATGTTTCCGGATTAGTGTGTCTTTTTTGGCGCACACCTTTTTCTCCTGTTCGATTCCATGAATACGTGTTGTTGGCGTGCGTGTGGGCATTGCGAGCATTTACCTCCTGTACTTCCCCCGTAACGCCCACATTTTCATGCGTTGCTCCCCATTCCGCGTGTACGCCCCGTGTTACGCCCACTTTTGTTGTCTGCGCTGCGCAATGGCGCTTTCGCTGTGCGCGTAGCGCACGCCGTTTAATGATGTGTGCGCCCGCGTGCGCCACCCACGATTTTAGCACAAATCCCAGCATTTACACGCGCACTGACTTCCATGAATCAATGTGCCCGGCTTTGGCACGCTTGCACTGCGATTTTCACGCTTGCGCTGCGATTTTCAGCGCACATTGATTCCATGAATCGGCCTGTCAAGCTTTTGTATGCCAATACAAGACCAAACACCAATAGCCACGTGACCACTTTTCATTTTCATAACATGAGTCCGCCAGTTCTTGCTCTGTTTAGCCCAATGGTGCAAGGTGCATAGATGGACCTCGGATGAAGACATTGGTGTTTGTAGAGCGAACCCATTTCTCCTCTCACACACTGCACCTTCGCAATTTAGCCGAAGGCACAAGCTCACTCCACACACCCTGCACTCACGTATAGTTGTAGACTTCTAACTCTTCACTTCCAGCTGCACCGCTATACGGTTTAATCCGTCACGAGCGCGTTATGAATATTGAAAATCAAAAATCAAAATCAGTACAAACTCTATTGCACATCACCTCTGCCATAAGAATAAATCCACTTTCCACATAACCCTCTATCTCCCTCCTTCAGTCCATAGTAGTCCTCTGCTGCTGCGCCCATACACCCTCTATTCAGACATGGGTGACTAACAGGGTTGAGCCCACCCTCACATAACTTGAATGGCTGAAATGCACACATGAATAATAGCTTTTCCCAAATTTTCGGACTCCGGTCCCTCCGAGGGCGTTCAACCAAAAGCACACTGTTAACATAATTATGGTGAAAGGCGCTATAACAAACCGCAAAATGAATGAATAAATGAATGAAAATCTGGTGAAGATATGACACCCATTATTGCCATATGAATATTACTTCCTGCCTGGAAATCCCAGCCCTGCTTTTATAGCCATGGATTTCCTTGACAACTTACTCATGTCTGTAACTCTTGTGTTAATGACTTGCTAATGTGGGGCTTTGTACCCCAACTTAAAGGAAACATGGATCCTTCTCTTCCTCAGAAAACCCTCACTGGACCGTCACTGCTCTGGCAGGGATAGACCAATGGTCCATACACTGTTCGTTAAACTCTAGTTACAATCATGTGTAGAGGCCAGTAAATGCAGTGGTGATAATCAGTCTGGTTTTAGAGTGGGGCTGAGTACGGAAACAGTCCTTTCAGATGTCCATGAGGACCTTTGATGGAACATGGATGACCCCCCATACTTCTCTGCTCATAATCCTGGATTTATCCGCACATTTGACGGTACATGGATGATCACCATACTTCTCTGCTCATAATCCTGGATTTATCCGCACATTTGATGGAACATGGATGATCACCGTACTTCTCTGCTCATAATCCTGGATTTATCCGCACATTTGATGGAACATGGATGATCACCATACTTCTCTGCTCATAATCCTGGATTTATCCGCACATTTGACGGTACATGGATGATCACCATACTTCTCTGCTCATAATCCTGGATGTATCCGCACATTTGACGGAACATGGATGACCCCCCATACTTCTCTGCTCATAATCCTGGATTTATCCGCACATTTGACGGAACATGGATGATCACCATACTTCTCTGCTCATAATCCTGGATTTATCCGCACATTTGACGGAACATGGATGATCACCATACTTCTCTGCTCATAATCCTGGATTTATCCGCACATTTGACGGAACATGGATGATCACCATACTTCTCTGCTCATAATCCTGGATTTATCCGCACATTTGACGGAACATGGATGATCACCATACTTCTCTGCTCATAATCCTGGATTTATCCGCACATTTGACGGAACATGGATGATCACCATACTTCTCTGCTCATAATCCTGGATTTATCCGCACATTTGACGGAACATGGATGATCACCATACTTCTCTGCTCATAATCCTGGATTTATCCGCACATTTGACGGTACATGGATGATCACCATACTTCTCTGCTCATAATCCTGGATTTATCCGCACCATTGTCCATCGGATTCTTTTCAAGGGACTCTGCATCGTGGTTGGTTGTCCAATATCACCTTGAAATAGTTCTGATATTTTCTATAAGAACAAATACATTGTGTACGGCTGTCAAGATTAGAAACTAAAGCCACCTGGTGCACTGTGGAGTCCCTCAGGAGTCTTCCCTCTTCACGGTCTTTTTAATATATACAGGAAGCCATTTCATGATTTAAAGACCAGCTATCACTGTTAGGTGGATGATCCAGGGGTCATCACGAGAGACATTGTGCCTGTCAATGTGGACCGGATTATGATTTTTAAAAACAGAAATATTGGGGTGCAGCGAATGAGGCTGGGCATTAACAGAAGCAAAACAAAGTTAGCTATAACAAGTACTTTCATTAATGTAAAGAAAATCAGAAATCGGCCTCCCACACCGACAATAGATACAGTGACGCTTTCTATTCTGACCCATGTAAGAAGCTTGGGAGTGATACTGGACTACCATTAGAGATGAGAGTCCGTGTAGGTTCTTTAGTCATCAGTGGCGGCTACTATATTTACCTTTTTACGAGAATGTGTTCTCCTGGGAAGGGTGGCAGGAAAAGTGAGAGCTGCACCAGGTCTGGCAAGGAGGTCCGCTGCAGAACCCGAGGAGCTCTCAGAGGCCAGCCAGAAGAAACCAGCCCTGATGAACATCACAGAGCCACCGACGCAGCAAAGGCGGACCACTGGTGCACCTAGACGCCAAGAACTAAGGACCAACGGGAGTCTTAGAAATGAAAGGGCAAGTATGGCCCACGGGCTGTGATGCCAAAGGGGAACCGATGAAGTGCAGCTAACGGAAGTGAATTCCTATAGTCTACCGAGGAACACTGCTCACAGAAGAAAAATACGCAGTGGCTCCGTCGAATAGGGAGAGGGGACGCCAACAGAGATTAAAGCCCAAGACAGGCTGAAAGAAGTCGAATCCCAGAGCAGGGTTTGAATGCCAAAAGCCCAACGCAGGCTAAGAGACCGAACCCCAAAGCGGGATAGAAATTGAAAAAGCCCAGGTCGTACTGAAAGAAGTCAAACCCCAAGGTGAGGGAGGGAACCTAAAAGCCCAAGGAGGGCTTGGAGAAATGAAACTCCACACCAAAGTAGAAAACATGAGGCAGGCTGAGGAAACAAAACCCAAAGCTGAGGTGAGAAAGCTGGAAGCCAAAGGAGGGCTAAGCAGAACCAAGAGACCCCTAGACAGGGTGGCAGAACACTGAACCCTAGATGGGGAAATAGACATCAAAACACAAGGTGAGGTGGTCAGCCGGAGGCCCAGACCATAAGTCCACACATAACAGACATTGACTATACTGAGAGAAAGTGTAAAGTCCAAGGGGGATTGGACATCTGAACATGGACTGTGCTTCAGGACGGAAGCCCTACTAAACAGGCCCGACCAAAGCGAAGGGGTCAGAAGCCAAGCACCATTCAACTCGGAGAGCAGACCCAAGTATACTTTTCTTGAGTTTGTTTTGTTTATTTCGATAGCGGTAGGGTCACAGTTTAGGCAACCACTGGTTTTGGATAGAGGACCTTTTCGTTTGGATTATAGGGGACGTTGTGACAAAACCCCATTTATACCTTTTTTGTTATAGAAAAGTATCAAATTTTGAGATTTTGGGACAGCATAGGTCTGTTTCTCAAATCTCTAATAAAGAGTAAAGTTGAACACAATGCCTCCTTGTCTGTCACTGAATTACCAACTAGCCTTGGTACTAAATGTATTTATGGCATAGCCCGCAAGTACCGTTCATACATACTCATACTATATGAACCAACTCAGCCTCCTACGGATGTCTAGGTTTAATCTTCTTCACCTGGGGAAAGAGTCTGTCATCCCAGGGGCCAAACTTTGGAATAGCCTCCCCAAACATTTGGGATATGTCTGTACTTCAAGAAGCAATTCAAAATCTTTCTGTCTCATTTTCATCTGGGCTCATAAGGTTTCCTGTGCATAGCGCTCCACTACCTGTGGGTTCTTAGCGCTTTACACATAAATATAACATAGAATAAAACTTTGTGGAGCACAAAAAGGCACAAAGATGACATGAACTTGAAATGTGACAGAAGACATGCGTAGATATCTGTACTGATGGTGTTCAGGGAATATGGAAGAAGTGTATGGGCAATACACATGTGCTCACGATGTGCCGCTCCAGGTGTTCTGCCCCCCACCTCCCATTCACCCTGGCCAGCCTGGGCACAGGAGTGGTCATCCAAAGCACTTGGAAGGCCACATACAGAGTAAAGAGGCTTCCAATATCGCCACGCATTGTGTATCTTCATATACCCCCAAATCCCTCCTTCCCTCAAAATACAGTATCTAAGAACATGAGAAAATAGGATAAAGAGGGAAAGCAAGCTGGTGCCATTGCCCAGGAGGTTTAACAGGCAGTGTAGACAATGTCGGACAGGGGGATGGTGGGCCAGAACCAGAATAGGGGGAAGGCAGTAGTCTGTCCCCCAAAGCAAATGTGCAATACTACCGTCAATGCAGACTTGATACAATGATAACTAGCTAAGGCACCTGAATGTAATGATAACTATCTAATGCACCTGAATGCAATGATAACTAGCTAAGGCACCTGAATGCAAAGATAACTAGCTAATGCACCTGAATGCAATGATAACTAGCTAAGGCACCTGAATGCAATGATAACTAGCTAAGGCACCTGAAAGCAATGATAACTAGCTAATGCGTCTGAGTGCAATGATAACTAGCTAAGGCACCTGAATGCAAAGATAACTAGCTAATGCACCTGAATGCAATGATAACTAGCTAAGGCCCCTGAATGCAATGATAACTAGCTAAGGCACCTGAATGCAATGATAACTATCTAATGCACCTGAATGCAATGTTAACTATCTAATTGGATGCAATGATAACTAGCGAATGCACCTGAATGCAATGGTAACTAGCTAAGGCACCTGAATTCAATGATAACTAGCTAATGCACCTGAATGCAATGATAACTAGCTAAGGCACCTCAATGCACTGCTAACTATCTAATGCACCTGAATGCACTTATAACTAGCTAAGGCACCTGAATGCAATGATAACTATCTAATGGACCTGAATGCAATGATAACTATCTAATGCACCTGAATGCAATGATAACTAGCTAATGCACCTGAATGCAGTGATAACTGCTAATGCACCTGAATGCAATGATAACTAGCTAAGGCACCTGAATGCAATGATAACCAGCTAATGCACCTGAATGCAATGGTAACTAGCTAATGAACCTGAATGCAATGATAACTAGCTAAGGCACCTCAATGCAATGATAACTATCTAATGCACCTGAATGCACTGATAACTAGCTAAGGCATCTGAATGCAATGATAACTATCTAATGCACCTGAATGCAATGATAACTATCTAATGCACCTGACTGCAATGATGACTAACTAATGCACCTGAATGCAGTGATAACTGCTAATGCACCTGAATGCAATGATAACTAGCTAAGGCACCTTAATGCAATGATAACTAGCTAAGGCACCCGAATGAAATGATAACAATCTAATGCACCCGAATGCAATGATAACTAGCTAATGCACCTGAATGCAATGATAACTAGGTAATGCACCGGAATGCAATGATAACTATTTAATGCACCTGAATGCAATGATAACTAGCTAAGGCACCTGAATGAAATGATAAAAATCTAATGCACCTGAATGCAATGATAACTAGCTAATGCACCGGAATGCAGTGATAACTGCTAAGGCACCTGAATGCAATGATAACTAGCTAATGCACCTGAATGCAATGATAACTATCTAATGCACCTGAATGCAAAATGCACCTGAATGCAATGATAACTAGCTAATGCACCTGAATGCAATGATAACTATCTAATGCACCTGAATGCAATGATAACTAGCTAAGGCACCTGAATGGAATAACTAGCTAATGCACCTGAATGCAATGATAACTAGCTAAGGCACCTGAATGGAATGATAACAATCTAATGCACCTGAATGCAATGATAACTAGCTAAGGCACCTGAATGCAATTATAACTAGCTAAGGCACCTGAATGAAATGATAACTAGCTAATGCACCTGAATGCAATGATAACTATCTAATGCACCTGAATGCAATGATAACTAGCTAAGGCACCTGAATGGAATGATAACTAGCTAATGCACCTGAATGAAATGATAACTAGCGAATGCACCTGAATGCAATGATAACTATCGAATGCACCTGAATGCAATGATAACTAGCTAAGGCACCTGAATGGAATGATAACAATCTAATGCACCTGAATGCAATGATAACTAGCTAATGCACCTGAATGCAATGATAACTATCTAATGCACCTGAATGCAATGATAACTAGCTAAGGCACCTGCATGCAATGATAACTAGCTAATGCACCTGAATGCAATGATAACTATCTAATGCACCTGAATGCAATGATAACTAGCTAAGGCACCTGAATGGAATAACTAGCTAATGTACCTGAATGCAATGATAACTAGCTAAGGCACCTAAATGGAATGATAACAATCTAATGCACCTGAATGCAATGATAACTAGTTAAGGCACCTGAATGCAATGATAACTAGCTAAGGCACCTGAATAAAATGATAACTAGATAATGCACCTGAATGCAATGATAACTATCTAATGCACCTGAATGCAATGATAACTAGCTAAGGCACCTGAATGGAATGATAACTAGCTAATGCACCTGAATGAAATGATAACTAGCGAATGCACCTGAATGCAATGATAACTATCTAATGCACCTGAATGCAATGATAACTAGCTAAGGCACCTGAATGGAATGATAACAATCTAATGCACCTGAATGCAATGATAACTAGCTAATGCACCTGAATGCAATGATAACTATCTAATGCACCTGAATGCAATGATAACTAGCTAAGGCACCTGCATGCAATGATAACTAGCTAATGCACCTGAATGCAATGATAACTATCTAATGCACCTGAATGCAATGATAACAATCTAATGCACCTGAATGCAATGATACTAGCTAAAGTACCTGAATGCAGTGATAACTGCTAATGCACCTGAATGCAATGATAACTAGCTAAGGCACCTGAATGCAATGATAACTATCTAAGGCACCTGAATCCAATGATAACTATCTAAGGCACCTGAATGCAATGATCACTAGCTAAGGCTCCTGAATGGAATGATAACTAGCTAAGGCACCTGAATGCAATGATAACTATTTAAGGCACCTGAATTCAATGGTAACTAGCTAAGGCACCTGAATGCAATGATAACTGCTAATGCACCTGAATGCAATGATAACTATCTAATGCACCTGAATGGAATGATAACTATCTAATGCACCTGAATGCAATGATAACTAGCTAAGGCACCTGAATGCAATGATAACTATCTAATGCACCTGAATGCAATGATAACTAGCTAAGGCACCTGAATGCAATGATAACTATCTAATGCACCTGAATGGAATGTTAAATATCTAAGGCACCTGTATGCAATGATAACTATCTAATGCACCTGAATGCAACGATAACTATCTAATGCACCTGAATGCAAAGATAACTAGCTAATGCACCTGAATGCAATGATAACTGCTAATCCACCTGAATGCAATGATAACTAGCTAAGGCACCTGAATGCAATGATAACTATCTAATGCACCTGAATGGAATGATAACTACCTAAGGCACCTGAATGCAATGATAACTATCTAATGCACCTGAATGCAATGATAACTAGATAAGGCGCCTGAATGCAAAGATAACTAGCTAATGCACCTGAATGCAATGATAACTATCTAATGCACCTGAATGCAATGATAACTAGATAAGGCACCTGAATGCAAAGATAACTAGCTAATGCACCTGAATGTAATGATAACTAGCTAATGCACCTGAATGCAATGTTAACTAGATAAGGCGCCTGAATGCAAAGATAACTAGCTAATGCACCTGAATGCAATGATAACTAGCTAAGGCACCTGAATACAATGGTAACTAGCTAAGGCACCTGAATGCAATGATAACTAGCTAAGGCACCTGAATGCAATGGTAACTAGCTAAGGCACCTGAATGCAATGATAACTGCTAATGCACCTGAATGCAATGATAACTATCTAATGCACCTGAATGGAATGATAACTATCTAATGCACCTGAATGCAATGATAACTAGCTAAGGCACCCGAATGCAATGATAACTATCTAATGCACCTGAATGCAATGATAACTATCTAATGCACCTGAATGCAATGATAACTAGATAAGGCGCCTGAATGCAAAGATAACTAGCTAATGCACCTGAATGCAATGATAACTATCTAATGCACCTGAATGCAATGATAACTAGATAAGGCACCTGAATGCAAAGATAACTAGCTAATGCACCTGAATGTAATGATAACTAGCTAATGCACCTGAATACAATGATAACTAGATAAGGCACCTGAATGCAACGATAACTAGCTAATGCACCTGAATGTAATGATAACAAGATAAGGCACCTGAATGCAAAGATAACTAGCTAATGCACCTGAATGCAATGATAACTATCTAATGCACCTGAATGCAATGATAACTAGATAAGGCACCTGAATGCAAAGATAACTAGCTAATGCACCTGAATGCAATGATAACTATTGAATGCACCTGAATGCAATGATAAGTAGATAAGGCACCTGAATGCAAAGATAACTAGATAAGGCACCTGAATGCAATGATATCTATCTAATGCACCTGAATGCAATGATAACTATCTAATGCACCTGAATGCAATGATAACTAGATAAGGCACCTGAATGCAAAGATAACTAGCTAATGCACCTGAATGTAATGATAACTAGCTAATGCTACTGAATGCAATGATAACTAGATAAGGCACCTGAATGCAAAGATAACTAGCTAATGCACCTGAATGCAATGATAACTAGAAAAGGCACCTGAATGCAAAGATAACTAGCTAATGCACCCGAATGCAATGATAACAAGATAAGGCACCTGAATGCAAAGATAACTATCTAATGCACCTGAATGCAATGATAACTAGCTAAGGCACCTAAATGCAATGATAACTAGCTAAGGCACCTGAATGCAATGATAACTAGCTAAGGCACCTGAATGCAATGATAACTATCTAAGAAACCTGAATGCAATGGTAACTAGCTAAGGCACCTGAATGGAATGATAACTATCTAAGGCACCTGAATGCAAAGATAACTAGCTAATGCACCTGAATGCAATGATAACTAGAAAAGGCACCTGAATGCAAAGATAACTAGCTAATGCACCCGAATGCAATGATAACAAGATAAGGCACCTGAATGCAAAGATAACTATCTAATGCACCTGAATGCAATGATAACTAGCTAAGGCGCCTGAAAGCAATGATAACTAGCTAATGCACCTGAATGCAATGATAACTAGCTAAGGCACCTGAATGCAATGATAACTAGCTAAGGCACCTGAATGCAATGATAACTAGCTAAGGCACCTGAATGCAATGATAACTATCTAAGAAACCTGAATGCAATGGTAACTAGCTAAGGCACCTGAATGGAATGATAACTATCTAATGCACCTGAATGCAATGATAACTAGCTAATGCACCTGAATGCAATGAGAACTATCTAATGCACCTGAATGCAATGATAACTATCTAATGCACCTGAATGCAATGATAACTAGTTAAGGCACCTGAATGCATTGATAACTATCTAATGCACCTGAATGCAATGATAACTAGCTAAGGCACCTGAATGCAATGATAACTATCTAATGCACCTGAATGCAATGTTAACTATCTAAGGCACCTGAATGCAATGATAACTATCTAATGCACCTGAATGCAATGATAACTATCTAATACACCTGAATGCAATGTTAACTATCTAATGCACCTGGATGCAATGATAACTAGCGAATACACCTGAATGCAATGGTAACTAGCTAAGGCACCTGAATGCAATGATAACTAGCTAATGCATCTGAATGCAATGATAACTAGCTAAGGCACCTCATTGCACTGATCACTATCTAATGCACCTGAATGCACTTATAACTAGCTAAGGCACCTGAATGCAATGATAACTATCTAATGCACCTGAATGCAATGGTAACTAGCTAATGAACCTGAATGCAATGATAACTAGCTAAGGCATCTGAATGCAATGATAACTATCTAATGCACTTGAATGCAATGATAACTAGCTAATGCACCTGAATGCAGTGATAACTTCTAATGCACCTGAATGCAATGATAACTAGCTAAGGCACCTGAATGCAATGATAACTAGCTAATGCACCTGAATGCAATGGTAACTAGCTAATCCACCTGAATGCAATGACAACTATCTAATGCACCTGAGTTGAATGATAACTATCTAATGCACCTGAATGCAATGATAACTAGCTAATGCACCCGAATGCAATGATAACAATCTAATGCACCCGAATGCAATGATAACTAGCTAATGCACCTGAATGCAATGATAACTAGGTAATGCACCGGAATGCAATGATAACTATTTAATGCACCTGAATGCAATGATAACTAGCTAAGGCACCTGAATGAAATGATAAAAATCTAATGCACCTGAATGCAATGATAACTAGCTAATGCACCTGAATGCAGTGATAACTAGCTAAGGCACCTGAATGCAATGGTAACTAGCTAAGGCACCTGAATGCAATGGTAACTAGCTAAGGCACCTGAATGCAATGATAACTGCTAATGCACCTGAATGCAATGATAACTATCTAATGCACCTGAATCGAATGATAACTATCTAATGCACCTGAATGCAATGATAACTAGCTAAGGCACCTGAATGCAATGATAACTATCTAATGCACCTGAATGCAATGATAACTAGCTAAGGCACCTGAATGCAATGATAACTATCTAATGCACCTGAATGGAATGTTAACTATCTAAGGCATCTGAATGCAATGATAACTATCTAATGCACCTGAATGCAATGGTAACTATCTAATGCACCTGAATGCAATAATAACTAGATAAGGCGCCTGAATGCAAAGATAACTAGCTAATGCACCTGAATGCAATGATAACTATCTAATGCACCTGAATGCAATGATAACTAGATAAGGCACCTGAATGCAAAGATAACTAGCTAATGCACCTGAAAGTAATGATAACTAGCTAATGCACCCGAATGCAATGATAACTAGATAAGGCACCTGAATGCAAAGATAACTAGCTAATGCACCTGAATGCAATGATAACTATCTAATGCACCTGAATGCAATGATAACTATCTAATTCACCTGAATGCAATGATAACTAGCTAATGCACCTGAATGCAGTGATAACTGCTAATGCACCTGAATGCAATGATAACTAACTAAGGCACCTGAATGCAATGATAACTAGCTAATGCACCTGAATGCAATGGTAACTAGCTAATGCACCTGAATGCAATGACAACTATCTAATGCACCTGAATTGAATGATAACTATCTAATGCACCTAAATGCAATGATAACTAGCTAAGGCACCCGAATGAAATGATAACAATCTAATGCACCCGAATGCAGTGATAACTAGCTAATGCACCTGAATGCAATGATAACTAGGTAATGCACCGGAATGCAATGATAACTATTTAATGCACCTGAATGCAATGATAACTAGCTAAGGCACCTGAATGAAATGATAAAAATCTAATGCACCTGAATGCAATGGTAACTAGCTAAGGCACCTGAATGCAATGATAACTGCTAATGCACCTGAATGCAATGATAACTATCTAATGCACCTGAATGCAATGATAACTAGCTAAGGCACCTGAATGCAATGATAACTATCTAATGCACCTGAATGCAATGATAACTAGCTAAGGCACCTGAATGCAATGATAACTATCTAATGCACCTGAATGCAATGATAACTAGCTAAGGCACCTGAATGCAATGATAACTATCTAATGCACCTGAATGCAATGATAACTAGCTAAGGCACCTGAATGCAATGATAACTATCTAATGCACCTGAATGCAATGATAACTAGCTAAGGCACCTGAATGCAATGATAACTATCTAATGCACCTGAATGCAATGATAACTAGCTAAGGCACCTGAATGCAATGATAACTATCTAATGCACCTGAATGCAATGATAACTAGCTAAGGCACCTGAATGCAATGATAACTATCTAATGCACCTGAATGCAATAATAACTAGATAAGGCGCCTGAATGCAAAGATAACTAGCTAATGCACCTGAATGCAATGATAACTATCTAATGCACCTGAATGCAATGATAACTAGATAAGGCACCTGAATGCAAAGATAACTAGCTAATGCACCTGAATGTAATGATAACTAGCTAATGCACCCGAATGCAATGATAACTATCTAATGCACCTGAATGCAATGATAACTAGATAAGGCACCTGAATGCAAAGATAACTAGCTAATGCACCTGAATGTAATGATAACTAGCTAATGCACCCGAATGCAATGATAACTAGATAAGGCACCTGAATGCAAAGATAACTAGCTAATGCACCCGAATGCAATGATAACTATCTAATGCACCTGAATGCAATGATAACTATCTAATGCACCTGAATGCAATGATAACTAGCTAATGCACCTGAATGCAGTGATAACTGCTAATACACCTGAATGCAATGATAACTAGCTAAGGCACCTGAATGCAATGATAACTAGCTAATGCACCTGAATGCAATGGTAACTAGCTAATGCACCTGAATGCAATGACAACTATCTAATGCACCTGAATGCAATGATAACTAGCTAAGGCACCCGAATGAAATGATAACAATCTAATGCACCCGAATGCAATGATAACTAGCTAATGCACCTGAATGCAATGATAACTAGGTAATGCACCGGAATGCAATGATAACTATTTAATGCACCTGAATGCAATGATAACTAGCTAAGGCACCTGAATGAAATGATAAAAATCTAATGCACCTGAATGCAATGGTAACTAGCGAAGGCACCTGAATGCAATGATAACTGCTAATGCACCTGAATGCAATGATAGCTATCTAATGCACCTGAATGCAATGATAACTAGCTAAGGCACCTGAATGCAATGATAACTATCTAATGCACCTGAATGCAATGATAACTAGCTAAGGCACCTGAATGCAATGATAACTATCTAATGCACCTGAATGCAATGATAACTAGCTAAGGCACCTGAATGCAATGATAACTATCTAATGCACCTGAATGCAATGATAACTAGCTAAGGCACCTGAATGCAATGATAACTATCAAATGCACCTGAATGCAATGATAACTAGCTAAGGCACCTGAATGCAATGATAACTATCTAATGCACCTGAATGCAATGATAACTAGCTAAGGCACCTGAATGCAATGATAACTATCTAATGCACCTGAATGCAATGATAACTAGCTAAGGCACCTGAATGCAATGATGAATGCAATGATAACTATCTAATGCACCTGAATGCAATGGTAACTATCTAATGCACTGGAATGCAATGATAACTAGATAAGGCACCTGAATGCAATGATAACTATCTAATGCACCTGAATGCAATGGTAACTATCTAATGCACTGGAATGCAATGATAACTAGATAAGGCACCTGAATGCAAAGATAACTAGCTAATGCACCTGAATGCAATGATAACTGCTAATCCACCTGAATGCAATGATAACCAGCTAAGGCACCTGAATGCAATGATAACTATCTAATGCACCTGAATGGAATGATAACTACCTAAGGCACCTGAATGCAATGATAACTATCTAATGCACCTGCATGCAATTATAACTAGATAAGGCGCCTGAATGCAAAGATAACTAGCTAATGCACCTGAATGCAATGATAACTATCTAATGCACCTGAATGCAATGATAACTAGATAAGGCACCTGAATGCAAAGATAACTAGCTAATGCACCTGAATGTAATGATAGCTAGCTAATGCACCTGAATGCAATGATAACTAGATAAGGCACCTGTATGCAAAGATAACTAGCTAATGCACCTGAATGTAATGATAACTAGCTAATGCACCTGAATGCAATGATAACTAGATAAGGCACCTGAATGCAAAGATAACTAGCTAATGCACCTGAATGCAATGATAACTAGAAAAGGCACCTGAATGCAAAGATAACTAGCTAATGCACCTGAATGCAATGATAACAAGATAAGGCACCTGAATGCAAAGATAACTAGCTAATGCACCTGAATGTGATGATAACTAGCTAATGCACCTGAATGCAATGATAACTATCTAATGCACCTGAATGCAATGATAACTAGATAAGGCACCTGAATGCAAAGATAACTAGCTAATGCACCTGAATGCAATGATAACTAGCTAAGGCACCTGAATGCAATGATAACTATCTAAGGCACCTGAATGCAATGGTAACTAGCTAAGGCACCTGAATGGAATGATAACTATCTAATGCACCTGAATGCAATGATAACTAGTTAAGGCACCTGAATGCATTGATAACTATCTAATACACCTGAATGCAATGATAACTAGCTAAGGCACCTGAATGCAATGATAACTATCTAATGCACCTGAATGCAATGTTAACTATCTAATGCACCTGAATGCAATGATAACTATCTAATGCACCTGAATGCAATGTTAACTATCTAATGCACCTGGATGCAATGATAACTAGCGAATGCACCTGAATGCAATGGTAACTACCTAAGGCACCTGAATGCAATGATAACTATCTAATGCACCTGAATGCAATGATAACTAGATAAGGCGCCTGAATGCAAAGATAACTAGCTAATGCACCTGAATGCAATGATAACTATCTAATGCACCTGAATGCAATGATAACTATCTAATGCACCTGAATGCAATGATAACTAGCTAATGCACCTGAATGCAGTGATAACTGCTAATGCACCTGAATGCAATGATAACTAACTAAGGCACCTGAATGCAATGATAACTAGCTAATGCACCTGAATGCAATGGTAACTAGCTAATGCACCTGAATGCAATGACAACTATCTAATGCACCTGAATTGAATGATAACTATCTAATGCACCTGAATGCAATGATAACTAGCTAAGGCACCCGAATGAACTGATAACAATCTAATGCACCCGAATGCAATGATAACTAGCTAATGCACCTGAATGCAATGATAACTAGGTAATGCACCGGAATGCAATGATAACTATTTAATGCACCTGAATGCAATGATAACTAGCTAAGGCACCTGAATGAAATGATAAAAATCTAATGCACCTGAATGCAATGGTAACTAGCTAAGGCACCTGAATGCAATGATAACTGCTAATGCACCTGAATGCAATGATAACTATCTAATGCACCTGAATGCAATGATAACTAGCTAAGGCACCTGAATGCAATGATAACTATCTAATGCACCTGAATGCAATGATAACTAGCTAAGGCACCTGAATGCAATGATAACTATCTAATGCACCTGAATGCAATGATAACTAGCTAAGGCACCTGAATGCAATGATAACTATCTAATGCACCTGAATGCAATGATAACTAGCTAAGGCACCTGAATGCAATGATAACTATCTAATGCACCTGAATGCAATGATAACTAGCTAAGGCACCTGAATGCAATGATAACTATCTAATGCACCTGAATGCAATGATAACTAGCTAAGGCACCTGAATGCAATGATAACTATCTAATGCACCTGAATGCAATAATAACTAGATAAGGCGCCTGAATGCAAAGATAACTAGCTAATGCACCTGAATGCAATGATAACTATCTAATGCACCTGAATGCAATGATAACTAGATAAGGCACCTGAATGCAAAGATAACTAGCTAATGCACCTGAATGTAATGATAACTAGCTAATGCACCCGAATGCAATGATAACTAGATAAGGCACCTGAATGCAAAGATAACTAGCTAATGCACCCGAATGCAATGATAACTATCTAATGCACCTGAATGCAATGATAACTATCTAATGCACCTGAATGCAATGATAACTAGCTAATGCACCTGAATGCAGTGATAACTGCTAATGCACCTGAATGCAATGATAACTAGCTAAGGCAGCTGAATGCAATGATAACTAGCTAATGCACCTGAATGCAATGGTAACTAGCTAATGCACCTGAATGCAATGACAACTATCTAATGCACCTGAATTGAATGATAACTATCTAATGCACCTGAATGCAATGATAACTAGCTAAGGCACCCGAATGAAATGATAACAATCTAATGCACCCGAATGCAATGATAACTAGCTAATGCACCTGAATGCAATGATAACTAGGTAATGCACCGGAATGCAATGATAACTAGCTAAGGCACCTGAATGAAATGATAAAAATCTAATGCACCTGAATGCAATGGTAACTAGCTAAGGCACCTGAATGCAATGATAACTGCTAATGCACCTGAATGCAATGATAACTATCTAATGCACCTGAATGCAATGATAACTAGCTAAGGCACCTGAATGCAATGATAACTATCTAATGCACCTGAATGCAATGATAACTAGCTAAGGCACCTGAATGCAATGATAACTATCTAATGCACCTGAATGGAATGATAACTACCTAAGGCACCTGAATGCAATGATAACTATCTAATGCACCTGCATGCAATTATAACTAGATAAGGCGCCTGAATGCAAAGATAACTAGCTAATGCACCTGAATGCAATGATAACTATCTAATGCACCTGAATGCAATGATAACTAGATAAGGCACCTGAATGCAAAGATAACTAGCTAATGCACCTGAATGTAATGATAGCTAGCTAATGCACCTGAATGCAATGATAACTAGATAAGGCACCTGTATGCAAAGATAACTAGCTAATGCACCTGAATGTAATGATAACTAGCTAATGCACCTGAATGCAATGATAACTAGATAAGGCACCTGAATGCAAAGATAACTAGCTAATGCACCTGAATGCAATGATAACAAGATAAGGCACCTGAATGCAAAGATAACTAGCTAATGCACCTGAATGTGATGATAACTAGCTAATGCACCTGAATGCAATGATAACTATCTAATGCACCTGAATGCAATGATAACTAGATAAGGCACCTGAATGCAAAGATAACTAGCTAATGCACCTGAATGCAATGATAACTAGCTAAGGCACCTGAATGCAATGATAACTATCTAAGGCACCTGAATGCAATGGTAACTAGCTAAGGCACCTGAATGGAATGATAACTATCTAATGCACCTGAATGCAATGATAACTAGTTAAGGCACCTGAATGCATTGATAACTATCTAATACACCTGAATGCAATGATAACTAGCTAAGGCACCTGAATGCAATGATAACTATCTAATGCACCTGAATGCAATGTTAACTATCTAAGGCACCTGAATGCAATGATAACTATCTAATGCACCTGAATGCAATGATAACTAGCTAAGGCACCTGAATGCAATGATAACTATCTAATGCACCTGAATGCAATGATAACTAGCTAAGGCACCTGAATGCAATGATAACTATCTAATGCACCTGAATGGAATGATAACTACCTAAGGCACCTGAATGCAATGATAACTATCTAATGCACCTGCATGCAATTATAACTAGATAAGGCGCCTGAATGCAAAGATAACTAGCTAATGCACCTGAATGCAATGATAACTATCTAATGCACCTGAATGCAATGATAACTAGATAAGGCACCTGAATGCAAAGATAACTAGCTAATGCACCTGAATGTAATGATAGCTAGCTAATGCACCTGAATGCAATGATAACTAGATAAGGCACCTGTATGCAAAGATAACTAGCTAATGCACCTGAATGTAATGATAACTAGCTAATGCACCTGAATGCAATGATAACTAGATAAGGCACCTGAATGCAAAGATAACTAGCTAATGCACCTGAATGCAATGATAACTAGAAAAGGCACCTGAATGCAAAGATAACTAGCTAATGCACCTGAATGCAATGATAACAAGATAAGGCACCTGAATGCAAAGATAACTAGCTAATGCACCTGAATGTGATGATAACTAGCTAATGCACCTGAATGCAATGATAACTATCTAATGCACATGAATGCACTGATAACTAGATAAGGCACCTGAATGCAAAGATAACTAGCTAATACACCTGAATGCAATGATAACTAGCTAAGGCACCTGAATGCAATGATAACTATCTAAGGCACCTGAATGCAATGGTAACTAGCTAAGGCACCTGAATGGAATGATAACTATCTAATGCACCTGAATGCAATGATAACTAGTTAAGGCACCTGAATGCATTGATAACTGTCTAATACACCTGAATGCAATGATAACTAGCTAAGGCACCTGAATGGAATGATAACTATCTAATGCACCTGAATGCAATGATAACTATCTAATGCACCTGAATGCAATGTTAACTATCTAATGCACCTGGATGCAATGATAACTAGCGAATGCACCTGGATGCAATGGTAACTAGCTAAGGCACCTGAATGCAATGATAACTAGCTAATGCACCTGAATGCAATGATAACTAGCTGAAGGCACCTCAATGCACTGATAACTATTTAATGCACCTGAATGCACTTATAACTAGCTAAGGCACCTAAATGCGATGATAACTATCTAATGGACCTGAATGCAATGATAACTATCTAATGCACCTGAATGCAATGATAACTAGCTAAGGCATCTGAAAGCAATGATAAGTAGCTAATGCACCTGAATGCAGTGATAACTGCTAATGCACCTGAATGCAATGATAACTAGCTAAGGCACCTGAATGCAATGATAACCAGCTAATGCACCTGAATGCAATGGTAACTAGCTAATGAACCTGAATGCAATGATAACTAGCTAAGGCACCTCAATGCAATGATAACTATCTAATGCACCTGAATGCACTGATAACTAGCTAAGGCATCTGAATGCAATGATAACTATCTAATGCACCTGAATGCAATGATAACTATCTAATGCTTCTGAATGCAATGATAACTAGCTAATGCACCTGAATGCAGTGATAACTGCTAATGCACCTGAATGCAATGGTAACTAGCTAAGGCACCTGAATGCAATGATAACTGCTAATGCACCTGAATGCAATGATAACTATCTAATGCACCTGAATCGAATGATAACTATCTAATGCACCTGAATGCAATGATAACTAGCTAAGGCACCTGAATGCAATGATAACTATCTAATGCACCTGAATGCAATGATAACTAGCTAAGGCACCTGAATGCAATGATAACTATCTAATGCACCTGAATGGAATGTTAACTATCTAAGGCATCTGAATGCAATGATAACTATCTAATGCACCTGAATGCAATGGTAACTATCTAATGCACCTGAATGCAATAATAACTAGATAAGGCGCCTGAATGCAAAGATAACTAGCTAATGCACCTGAATGCAATGATAACTATCTAATGCACCTGAATGCAATGATAACTAGATAAGGCACCTGAATGCAAAGATAACTAGCTAATGCACCTGAATGTAATGATAACTAGCTAATGCACCCGAATGCAATGATAACTAGATAAGGCACCTGAATGCAAAGATAACTAGCTAATGCACCTGAATGCAATGATAACTATCTAATGCACCTGAATGCAATGATAACTATCTAATGCACCTGAATGCAATGATAACTAGCTAATGCACCTGAATGCAGTGATAACTGCTAATGCACCTGAATGCAATGATAACTAGCTAAGGCACCTGAATGCAATGATAACTAGCTAATGCACCTGAATGCAATGGTAACTAGATAATGCACCTGAATGCAATGACAACTATCTAATGCACCTGAATTGAATGATAACTAGCTAAGGCACCTCAATGCACTGCTAACTATCTAATGCACCTGAATGCACTTATAACTAGCTAAGGCACCTGAATGCAATGATAACTATCTAATGGACCTGAATGCAATGATAACTATCTAATGCACCTGAATGCAATGATAACTAGCTAATGCACCTGAATGCAGTGATAACTGCTAATGCACCTGAATGCAATGATAACTAGCTAAGGCACCTGAATGCAATGATAACCAGCTAATGCACCTGAATGCAATGGTAACTAGCTAATGAACCTGAATGCAATGATAACTAGCTAAGGCACCTCAATGCAATGATAACTATCTAATGCACCTGAATGCACTGATAACTAGCTAAGGCATCTGAATGCAATGATAACTATCTAATGCACCTGAATGCAATGATAACTATATAATGCACCTGACTGCAATGATGACTAACTAATGCACCTGAATGCAGTGATAACTGCTAATGCACCTGAATGCAATGATAACTAGCTAAGGCACCTTAATGCAATGATAACTAGCTAAGGCACCCGAATGAAATGATAACAATCTAATGCACCCGAATGCAATGATAACTAGCTAATGCACCTGAATGCAATGATAACTAGGTAATGCACCGGAATGCAATGATAACTATTTAATGCACCTGAATGCAATGATAACTAGCTAAGGCACCTGAATGAAATGATAAAAATCTAATGCACCTGAATGCAATGATAACTAGCTAATGCACCGGAATGCAGTGATAACTGCTAAGGCACCTGAATGCAATGATAACTAGCTAATGCACCTGAATGCAATGATAACTATCTAATGCACCTGAATGCAAAATGCACCTGAATGCAATGATAACTAGCTAATGCACCTGAATGCAATGATAACTATCTAATGCACCTGAATGCAATGATAACTAGCTAAGGCACCTGAATGGAATAACTAGCTAATGCACCTTAATGCAATGATAACTAGCTAAGGCACCTGAATTGAATGATAACAATCTAATGCACCTGAATGCAATGATAACTAGCTAAGGCACCTGAATGCAATTATAACTAGCTAAGGCACCTGAATGAAATGATAACTAGCTAATGCACCTGAATGCAATGATAACTATCTAATGCACCTGAATGCAATGATAACTAGCTAAGGCACCTGAATGGAATGATAACTAGCTAATGCACCTGAATGAAATGATAACTAGCGAATGCACCTGAATGCAATGATAACTATCGAATGCACCTGAATGCAATGATAACTAGCTAAGGCACCTGAATGGAATGATAACAATCTAATGCACCTGAATGCAATGATAACTAGCTAATGCACCTGAATGCAATGATAACTATCTAATGCACCTGAATGCAATGATAACTAGCTAAGGCACCTGCATGCAATGATAACTAGCTAATGCACCTGAATGCAATGATAACTATCTAATGCACCTGAATGCAATGATAACTAGCTAAGGCACCTGAATGGAATAACTAGCTAATGTACCTGAATGCAATGATAACTAGCTAAGGCACCTAAATGGAATGATAACAATCTAATGCACCTGAATGCAATGATAACTAGCTAAGGCACCTGAATGCAATGACAACTAGCTAAGGCACCTGAATAAAATGATAACTAGATAATGCACCTGAATGCAATGATAACTATCTAATGCACCTGAATGCAATGATAACTAGCTAAGGCACCTGAATGGAATGATAACTAGCTAATGCACCTGAATGAAATGATAACTAGCGAATGCACCTGAATGCAATGATAACTATCTAATGCACCTGAATGCAATGATAACTAGCTAAGGCACCTGAATGGAATGATAACAATCTAATGCACCTGAATGCAATGATAACTAGATAATGCACCTGAATGCAATGATAACTATCTAATGCACCTGAATGCAATGATAACTAGCTAAGGCACCTGCATGCAATGATAACTAGCTAATGCACCTGAATGCAATGATAACTATCTAATGCACCTGAATGCAATGATAACAATCTAATGCACCTGAATGCAATGATACTAGCTAAAGTACCTGAATGCAGTGATAACTGCTAATGCACCTGAATGCAATGATAACTAGCTAAGGCACCTGAATGCAATGATAACTATCTAAGGCACCTGAATCCAATGATAACTATCTAAGGCACCTGAATGCAATGATCACTAGCTAAGGCTCCTGAATGGAATGATAACTAGCTAAGGCACCTGAATGCAATGATAACTATTTAAGGCACCTGAATTCAATGGTAACTAGCTAAGGCACCTGAATGCAATGATAACTGCTAATGCACCTGAATGCAATGATAACTATCTAATGCACCTGAATGGAATGATAACTATCTAATGCACCTGAATGCAATGATAACTAGCTAAGGCACCTGAATGCAATGATAACTATCTAATGCACCTGAATGCAATGATAACTAGCTAAGGCACCTGAATGCAATGATAACTATCTAATGCACCTGAATGGAATGTTAAATATCTAAGGCACCTGAATGCAATGATAACTATCTAATGCACCTGAATGCAACGATAACTATCTAATGCACCTGAATGCAAAGATAACTAGCTAATGCACCTGAATGCAATGATAACTGCTAATCCACCTGAATGCAATGATAACTAGCTAAGGCACCTGAATGCAATGATAACTATCTAATGCACCTGAATGGAATGATAACTACCTAAGGCACCTGAATGCAATGATAACTATCTAATGCACCTGAATGCAATGATAACTAGATAAGGCGCCTGAATGCAAAGATAACTAGCTAATGCACCTGAATGCAATGATAACTATCTAATGCACCTGAATGCAATGATAACTAGATAAGGCACCTGAATGCAAAGATAACTAGCTAATGCACCTGAATGTAATGATAACTAGCTAATGCACCTGAATGCAATGTTAACTAGATAAGGCGCCTGAATGCAAAGATAACTAGCTAATGCACCTGAATGCAATGATAACTAGCTAAGGCACCTGAATACAATGGTAACTAGCTAAGGCACCTGAATGCAATGATAACTAGCTAAGGCACCTGAATGCAATGGTAACTAGCTAAGGCACCTGAATGCAATGATAACTGCTAATGCACCTGAATGCAATGATAACTATCTAATGCACCTGAATGGAATGATAACTATCTAATGCACCTGAATGCAATGATAACTAGCTAAGGCACCCGAATGCAATGATAACTATCTAATGCACCTGAATGCAATGATAACTATCTAATGCACCTGAATGCAATGATAACTAGATAAGGCGCCTGAATGCAAAGATAACTAGCTAATGCACCTGAATGCAATGATAACTATCTAATGCACCTGAATGCAATGATAACTAGATAAGGCACCTGAATGCAAAGATAACTAGCTAATGCACCTGAATGTAATGATAACTAGCTAATGCACCTGAATACAATGATAACTAGATAAGGCACCTGAATGCAACGATAACTAGCTAATGCACCTGAATGTAATGATAACAAGATAAGGCACCTGAATGCAAAGATAACTAGCTAATGCACCTGAATGCAATGATAACTATCTAATGCACCTGAATGCAATGATAACTAGATAAGGCACCTGAATGCAAAGATAACTAGCTAATGCACCTGAATGCAATGATAACTATTGAATGCACCTGAATGCAATGATAAGTAGATAAGGCACCTGAATGCAAAGATAACTAGATAAGGCACCTGAATGCAATGATATCTATCTAATGCACCTGAATGCAATGATAACTATCTAATGCACCTGAATGCAATGATAACTAGCTAAGGCACCTGAATGCAATGATAACTATCTAAGAAACCTGAATGCAATGGTAACTAGCTAAGGCACCTGAATGGAATGATAACTATCTAAGGCACCTGAATGCAAAGATAACTAGCTAATGCACCTGAATGCAATGATAACTAGAAAAGGCACCTGAATGCAAAGATAACTAGCTAATGCACCCGAATGCAATGATAACAAGATAAGGCACCTGAATGCAAAGATAACTATCTAATGCACCTGAATGCAATGATAACTAGCTAAGGCGCATGAAAGCAATGATAACTAGCTAATGCACCTGAATGCAATGATAACTAGCTAAGGCACCTGAATGCAATGATAACTAGCTAAGGCACCTGAATGCAATGATAACTAGCTAAGGCACCTGAATGCAATGATAACTATCTAAGAAACCTGAATGCAATGGTAACTAGCTAAGGCACCTGAATGGAATGATAACTATCTAATGCACCTGAATGCAATGATAACTAGCTAATGCACCTGAATGCAATGAGAACTATCTAATGCACCTGAATGCAATGATAACTATCTAATGCACCTGAATGCAATGATAACTAGTTAAGGCACCTGAATGCATTGATAACTATCTAATGCACCTGAATGCAATGATAACTAGCTAAGGCACCTGAATGCAATGATAACTATCTAATGCACCTGAATGCAATGTTAACTATCTAAGGCACCTGAATGCAATGATAACTATCTAATGCACCTGAATGCAATGATAACTATCTAATACACCTGAATGCAATGTTAACTATCTAATGCACCTGGATGCAATGATAACTAGCGAATACACCTGAATGCAATGGTAACTAGCTAAGGCACCTGAATGAAATGATAACTAGCTAATGCATCTGAATGCAATGATAACTAGCTAAGGCACCTCATTGCACTGATCACTATCTAATGCACCTGAATGCACTTATAACTAGCTAAGGCACCTGAATGCAATGATAACTATCTAATGCACCTGAATGCAATGGTAACTAGCTAATGAACCTGAATGCAATGATAACTAGCTAAGGCATCTGAATGCAATGATAACTATCTAATGCACTTGAATGCAATGATAACTAGCTAATGCACCTGAATGCAGTGATAACTTCTAATGCACCTGAATGCAATGATAACTAGCTAAGGCACCTGAATGCAATGATAACTAGCTAATGCACCTGAATGCAATGGTAACTAGCTAATCCACCTGAATGCAATGACAACTATCTAATGCACCTGAGTTGAATGATAACTATCTAATGCACCTGAATGCAATGATAACTAGCTAATGCACCCGAATGCAATGATAACAATCTAATGCACCCGAATGCAATGATAACTAGCTAATGCACCTGAATGCAATGATAACTAGGTAATGCACCGGAATGCAATGATAACTATTTAATGCACCTGAATGCAATGATAACTAGCTAAGGCACCTGAATGAAATGATAAAAATCTAATGCACCTGAATGCAATGATAACTAGCTAATGCACCTGAATGCAGTGATAACTAGCTAAGGCACCTGAATGCAATGGTAACTAGCTAAGGCACCTGAATGCAATGGTAACTAGCTAAGGCACCTGAATGCAATGATAACTGCTAATGCACCTGAATGCAATGATAACTATCTAATGCACCTGAATCGAATGATAACTATCTAATGCACCTGAATGCAATGATAACTAGCTAAGGCACCTGAATGCAATGATAACTATCTAATGCACCTGAATGCAATGATAACTAGCTAAGGCACCTGAATGCAATGATAACTATCTAATGCACCTGAATGGAATGTTAACTATCTAAGGCATCTGAATGCAATGATAACTATCTAATGCACCTGAATGCAATGGTAACTATCTAATGCACCTGAATGCAATAATAACTAGATAAGGCGCCTGAATGCAAAGATAACTAGCTAATGCACCTGAATGCAATGATAACTATCTAATGCACCTGAATGCAATGATAACTAGATAAGGCACCTGAATGCAAAGATAACTAGCTAATGCACCTGAATGTAATGATAACTAGCTAATGCACCCGAATGCAATGATAACTAGATAAGGCACCTGAATGCAAAGATAACTAGCTAATGCACCTGAATGCAATGATAACTATCTAATGCACCTGAATGCAATGATAACTATCTAATGCACCTGAATGCAATGATAACTAGCTAATGCACCTGAATGCAGTGATAACTGCTAATGCACCTGAATGCAATGATAACTAACTAAGGCACCTGAATGCAATGATAACTAGCTAATGCACCTGAATGCAATGGTAACTAGCTAATGCACCTGAATGCAATGACAACTATCTAATGCACCTGAATTGAATGATAACTATCTAATGCACCTGAATGCAATGATAACTAGCTAAGGCACCCGAATGAAATGATAACAATCTAATGCACCCGAATGCAGTGATAACTAGCTAATGCACCTGAATGCAATGATAACTAGGTAATGCACTGGAATGCAATGATAACTATTTAATGCACCTGAATGCAATGATAACTAGCTAAGGCACCTGAATGAAATGATAAAAATCTAATGCACCTGAATGCAATGGTAACTAGCTAAGGCACCTGAATGCAATGATAACTGCTAATGCACCTGAATGCAATGATAACTATCTAATGCACCTGAATGCAATGATAACTAGCTAAGGCACCTGAATGCAATGATAACTATCTAATGCACCTGAATGCAATGATAACTAGCTAAGGCACCTGAATGCAATGATAACTATCTAATGCACCTGAATGCAATGATAACTAGCTAAGGCACCTGAATGCAATGATAACTATCTAATGCACCTGAATGCAATGATAACTAGCTAAGGCACCTGAATGCAATGATAACTATCTAATGCACCTGAATGCAATAATAACTAGATAAGGCGCCTGAATGCAAAGATAACTAGCTAATGCACCTGAATGCAATGATAACTATCTAATGCACCTGAATGCAATGATAACTAGATAAGGCACCTGAATGCAAAGATAACTAGCTAATGCACCTGAATGTAATGATAACTAGCTAATGCACCCGAATGCAATGATAACTATCTAATGCACCTGAATGCAATGATAACTAGATAAGGCACCTGAATGCAAAGATAACTAGCTAATGCACCTGAATGTAATGATAACTAGCTAATGCACCCGAATGCAATGATAACTAGATAAGGCACCTGAATGCAAAGATAACTAGCTAATGCACCCGAATGCAATGATAACTATCTAATGCACCTGAATGCAATGATAACTATCTAATGCACCTGAATGCAATGATAACTAGCTAATGCACCTGAATGCAGTGATAACTGCTAATACACCTGAATGCAATGATAACTAGCTAAGGCACCTGAATGCAATGATAACTAGCTAATGCACCTGAATGCAATGGTAACTAGCTAATGCACCTGAATGCAATGACAACTATCTAATGCACCTGAATGCAATGATAACTAGCTAAGGCACCCGAATGAAATGATAACAATCTAATGCACCCGAATGCAATGATAACTAGCTAATGCACCTGAATGCAATGATAACTAGGTAATGCACCGGAATGCAATGATAACTATTTAATGCACCTGAATGCAATGATAACTAGCTAAGGCACCTGAATGAAATGATAAAAATCTAATGCACCTGAATGCAATGGTAACTAGCTAAGGCACCTGAATGCAATGATAACTGCTAATGCACCTGAATGCAATGATAACTATCTAATGCACCTGAATGCAATGATAACTAGCTAAGGCACCTGAATGCAATGATAACTATCTAATGCACCTGAATGCAATGATAACTAGCTAAGGCACCTGAATGCAATGATAACTATCTAATGCACCTGAATGCAATGATAACTAGCTAAGGCACCTGAATGCAATGATAACTATCTAATGCACCTGAATGCAATGATAACTAGCTAAGGCACCTGAATGCAATGATAACTATCTAATGCACCTGAATGCAATGATAACTAGCTAAGGCACCTGAATGCAATGATAACTATCTAATGCACCTGAATGCAATGATAACTAGCTAAGGCACCTGAATGCAATGATAACTATCTAATGCACCTGAATGCAATGATAACTAGCTAAGGCACCTGAATGCAATGATGAATGCAATGATAACTATCTAATGCACCTGAATGCAATGGTAACTATCTAATGCACTGGAATGCAATGATAACTAGATAAGGCACCTGAATGCAATGATAACTATATAATGCACCTGAATGCAATGGTAACTATCTAATGCACTGGAATGCAATGATAACTAGATAAGGCACCTGAATGCAAAGATAACTAGCTAATGCACCTGAATGCAATGATAACTGCTAATCCACCTGAATGCAATGATAACCAGCTAAGGCACCTGAATGCAATGATAACTATCTAATGCACCTGAATGGAATGATAACTACCTAAGGCACCTGAATGCAATGATAACTATCTAATGCACCTGCATGCAATTATAACTAGATAAGGCGCCTGAATGCAAAGATAACTAGCTAATGCACCTGAATGCAATGATAACTATCTAATGCACCTGAATGCAATGATAACTAGATAAGGCACCTGAATGCAAAGATAACTAGCTAATGCACCTGAATGTAATGATAGCTAGCTAATGCACCTGAATGCAATGATAACTAGATAAGGCACCTGTATGCAAAGATAACTAGCTAATGCACCTGAATGTAATGATAACTAGCTAATGCACCTGAATGCAATGATAACTAGATAAGGCACCTGAATGCAAAGATAACTAGCTAATGCACCTGAATGCAATGATAACTAGAAAAGGCACCTGAATGCAAAGATAACTAGCTAATGCACCTGAATGCAATGATAACAAGATAAGGCACCTGAATGCAAAGATAACTAGCTAATGCACCTGAATGTGATGATAACTAGCTAATGCACCTGAATGCAATGATAACTATCTAATGCACCTGAATGCAATGATAACTAGATAAGGCACCTGAATGCAAAGATAACTAGCTAATGCACCTGAATGCAATGATAACTAGCTAAGGCACCTGAATGCAATGATAACTATCTAAGGCACCTGAATGCAATGGTAACTAGCTACGGCACCTGAATGGAATGATAACTATCTAATGCACCTGAATGCAATGATAACTAGTTAAGGCACCTGAATGCATTGATAACTATCTAATACACCTGAATGCAATGATAACTAGCTAAGGCACCTGAATGCAATGATAACTATCTAATGCACCTGAATGCAATGTTAACTATCTAATGCACCTGAATGCAATGATAACTATCTAATGCACCTGAATGCAATGTTAACTATCTAATGCACCTGGATGCAATGATAACTAGCGAATGCACCTGAATGCAATGGTAACTACCTAAGGCACCTGAATGCAATGATAACTATCTAATGCACCTGAATGCAATGATAACTAGATAAGGCGCCTGAATGCAAAGATAACTAGCTAATGCACCTGAATGCAATGATAACTATCTAATGCACCTGAATGCAATGATAACTATCTAATGCACCTGAATGCAATGATAACTAGCTAATGCACCTGAATGCAGTGATAACTGCTAATGCACCTGAATGTAATGATAACTAACTAAGGCACCTGAATGCAATGATAACTAGCTAATGCACCTGAATGCAATGGTAACTAGCTAATGCACCTGAATGCAATGACAACTATCTAATGCACCTGAATTGAATGATAACTATCTAATGCACCTGAATGCAATGATAACTAGCTAAGGCACCCGAATGAACTGATAACAATCTAATGCACCCGAATGCAATGATAACTAGCTAATGCACCTGAATGCAATGATAACTAGGTAATGCACCGGAATGCAATGATAACTATTTAATGCACCTGAATGCAATGATAACTAGCTAAGGCACCTGAATGAAATGATAAAAATCTAATGCACCTGAATGCAATGGTAACTAGCTAAGGCACCTGAATGCAATGATAACTGCTAATGCACCTGAATGCAATGATAACTATCTAATGCACCTGAATGCAATGATAACTAGCTAAGGCACCTGAATGCAATGATAACTATCTAATGCACCTGAATGCAATGATAACTAGCTAAGGCACCTGAATGCAATGATAACTATCTAATGCACCTGAATGCAATGATAACTAGCTAAGGCACCTGAATGCAATGATAACTATCTAATGCACCTGAATGCAATGATAACTAGCTAAGGCACCTGAATGCAATGATAACTATCTAATGCACCTGAATGCAATGATAACTAGCTAAGGCACCTGAATGCAATGATAACTATCTAATGCACCTGAATGCAATGATAACTAGCTAAGGCACCTGAATGCAATGATAACTATCTAATGCACCTGAATGCAATGATAACTAGCTAAGGCACCTGAATGCAATGATAACTATCTAATGCACCTGAATGCAATAATAACTAGATAAGGCGCCTGAATGCAAAGATAACTAGCTAATGCACCTGAATGCAATGATAACTATCTAATGCACCTGAATGCAATGATAACTAGATAAGGCACCTGAATGCAAAGATAACTAGCTAATGCACCTGAATGTAATGATAACTAGCTAATGCACCCGAATGCAATGATAACTAGATAAGGCACCTGAATGCAAAGATAACTAGCTAATGCACCTGAATGCAATGATAACTATCTAATGCACCTGAATGCAATGATAACTAGCTAATGCACCTGAATGCAGTGATAACTGCTAATGCACCTGAATGCAATGATAACTAGCTAAGGCAGCTGAATGCAATGATAACTAGCTAATGCACCTGAATGCAATGGTAACTAGCTAATGCACCTGAATGCAATGACAACTATCTAATGCACCTGAATTGAATGATAACTATCTAATGCACCTGAATGCAATGATAACTAGCTAAGGCACCCGAATGAAATGATAACAATCTAATGCACCCGAATGCAATGATAACTAGCTAATGCACCTGAATGCAATGATAACTAGGTAATGCACCGGAATGCAATGATAACTAGCTAAGGCACCTGAATGAAATGATAAAAATCTAATGCACCTGAATGCAATGGTAACTAGCTAAGGCACCTGAATGCAATGATAACTGCTAATGCACCTGAATGCAATGATAACTATCTAATGCACCTGAATGCAATGATAACTAGCTAAGGCACCTGAATGCAATGATAACTATCTAATGCACCTGAATGCAATGATAACTAGCTAAGGCACCTGAATGCAATGATAACTATCTAATGCACCTGAATGGAATGATAACTACCTAAGGCACCTGAATGCAATGATAACTATCTAATGCACCTGCATGCAATTATAACTAGATAAGGCGCCTGAATGCAAAGATAACTAGCTAATGCACCTGAATGCAATGATAACTATCTAATGCACCTGAATGCAATGATAACTAGATAAGGCACCTGAATGCAAAGATAACTAGCTAATGCACCTGAATGTAATGATAGCTAGCTAATGCACCTGAATGCAATGATAACTAGATAAGGCACCTGTATGCAAAGATAACTAGCTAATGCACCTGAATGTAATGATAACTAGCTAATGCACCTGAATGCAATGATAACTAGATAAGGCACCTGAATGCAAAGATAACTAGCTAATGCACCTGAATGCAATGATAACTAGAAAAGGCACCTGAATGCAAAGATAACTAGCTAATGCACCTGAATGCAATGATAACAAGATAAGGCACCTGAATGCAAAGATAACTAGCTAATGCACCTGAATGTGATGATAACTAGCTAATGCACCTGAATGCAATGATAACTATCTAATGCACCTGAATGCAATGATAACTAGATAAGGCACCTGAATGCAAAGATAACTAGCTAATGCACCTGAATGCAATGATAACTAGCTAAGGCACCTGAATGCAATGATAACTATCTAAGGCACCTGAATGCAATGGTAACTAGCTAAGGCACCTGAATGGAATGATAACTATCTAATGCACCTGAATGCAATGATAACTAGTTAAGGCACCTGAATGCATTGATAACTATCTAATACACCTGAATGCAATGATAACTAGCTAAGGCACCTGAATGCAATGATAACTATCTAATGCACCTGAATGCAATGTTAACTATCTAAGGCACCTGAATGCAATGATAACTATCTAATGCACCTGAATGCAATGTTAACTATCTAATGCACCTGGATGCAATGATAACTAGCGAATGCACCTGAATGCAATGGTAACTACCTAAGGCACCTGAATGCAATGATAACTATCTAATGCACCTGAATGCAATGATAACTAGATAAGGCGCCTGAATGCAAAGATAACTAGCTAATGCACCTGAATGTAATGATAGCTAGCTAATGCACCTGAATGCAATGATAACTAGATAAGGCACCTGTATGCAAAGATAACTAGCTAATGCACCTGAATGTAATGATAACTAGCTAATGCAAATGAATGCAATGATAACTAGATAAGGCACCTGAATGCAAAGATAACTAGCTAATGCACCTGAATGCAATGATAACTAGAAAAGGCACCTGAATGCAAAGATAACTAGCTAATGCACCTGAATGCAATGATAACAAGATAAGGCACCTGAATGCAAAGATAACTAGCTAAGGCACCTGAATACAATGATAACTATCTAATGCACCAGAAAGCAATGATAACTATCTAATGCACATGAATGCAATGATAACTAGATAAGGCACCTGAATGCAAAGATAACTAGCTAATGCACCTGAATGCAATGATAACTAGCTAAGGCACCTGAATACAATGATAACTATCTAAGGCACCTGAATGCAATGATAACTATCTAATGCACATGAATGCAATGATAACTAGATAAGGCACCTGAATGCAAAGATAACTAGCTAATACACCTGAATGCAATGATAACTAGCTAAGGCACCTGAATGCAATGATAACTATCTAAGGCACCTGAATGCAATGGTTACTAGCTAAGGCACCTGAATGGAATGATAACTATCTAATGCACCTGAATGCAATGATAACTAGTTAAGGCACCTGAATGCATTGATAACTGTCTAATACACCTGAATGCAATGATAACTAGCTAAGGCACCTGAATGGAATGATAACTATCTAATGCACCTGAATGCAATGATAACTATCTAATGCACCTGAATGCAATGTTAACTATCTAATGCACCTGGATGCAATGATAACTAGCGAATGCACCTGGATGCAATGGTAACTAGCTAAGGCACCTGAATGCAATGATAACTAGCTAATGCACCTGAATGCAATGATAACTAGCTGAAGGCACCTCAATGCACTGATAACTATTTAATGCACCTGAATGCACTTATAACTAGCTAAGGCACCTAAATGCGATGATAACTATCTAATGGACCTGAATGCAATGATAACTATCTAATGCACCTGAATGCAATGATAACTAGCTAAGGCATCTGAAAGCAATGATAAGTAGCTAATGCACCTGAATGCAGTGATAACTGCTAATGCACCTGAATGCAATGATAACTAGCTAAGGCACCTGAATGCAATGATAACCAGCTAATGCACCTGAATGCAATGGTAACTAGCTAATGAACCTGAATGCAATGATAACTAGCTAAGGCACCTCAATGCAATGATATCTATCTAATGCACCTGAATGCACTGATAACTAGCTAAGGCATCTGAATGCAATGATAACTATCTAATGCACCTGAATGCAATGATAACTATCTAATGCTTCTGAATGCAATGATAACTAGCTAATGCACCTGAATGCAGTGATAACTGCTAATGCACCTGAATGCAATGGTAACTAGCTAAGGCACCTGAATGCAATGATAACTGCTAATGCACCTGAATGCAATGATAACTATCTAATGCACCTGAATCGAATGATAACTATCTAATGCACCTGAATGCAATGATAACTAGCTAAGGCACCTGAATGCAATGATAACTATCTAATGCACCTGAATGCAATGATAACTATCTAATGCACCTGAATGGAATGTTAACTATCTAAGGCATCTGAATGCAATGATAACTATCTAATGCACCTGAATGCAATGGTAACTATCTAATGCACCTGAATGCAATAATAACTAGATAAGGCGCCTGAATGCAAAGATAACTAGCTAATGCACCTGAATGCAATGATAACTATCTAATGCACCTGAATGCAATGATAACTAGATAAGGCACCTGAATGCAAAGATAACTAGCTAATGCACCTGAATGTAATGATAACTAGCTAATGCACCCGAATGCAATGATAACTAGATAAGGCACCTGAATGCAAAGATAACTAGCTAATGCACCTGAATGCAATGATAACTATCTAATGCACCTGAATGCAATGATAACTATCTAATGCACCTGAATGCAATGATAACTAGCTAATGCACCTGAATGCAGTGATAACTGCTAATGCACCTGAATGCAATGATAACTAGCTAAGGCACCTGAATGCAATGATAACTAGCTAATGCACCTGAATGCAATGGTAACTAGATAATGCACCTGAATGCAATGACAACTATCTAATGCACCTGAATTGAATGATAACTATCTAATGCACCTGAATGCAATGATAACTAGCTAAGGCACCCGAATGAAATGATAACAATCTAATGCACCTGAATGCAATGATAACTAGCTAATGCACCTGAATGCAATGATAACTAGGTAATGCACCTGAATGCAATGATAACTAGGTAATGCACCGGAATGCAATGATAACTATTTAATGCACCTGAATGCAATGATAACTAGCTAAGGCACCTGAATGAAATGATAAAAATCTAATGCACCTGAATGCAATGGTAACTAGCTAAGGCACCTGAATGCAATGATAACTGCTAATGCACCTGAATGCAATGATAACTATCTAATGCACCTGAATGCAATGATAACTAACTAAGGCACCTGAATGCAATGATAACTATCTAATGCACCTGAATGAAATGATAACTAGCTAAGGCACCTGAATGCAATGATAACTATCTAATGCACCTGAATGCAATGATAACTAGCTAAGGCACCTGAATGCAATGATAACTATCTAATGCACCTGAATGCAATGATAACTAGCTAAGGCACCTGAATGCAATGATAACTATCTAATGCACCTGAATGCAATGATAACTAGCAAAGGCACCTGAATGCAATGATAACTATCTAATGCACCTGAATGCAATGATAACTAGCTAAGGCACCTGAATGAAATGATAACTATCTAATGCACCTGAATGCAATGATAACTAGCTAAGGCACCTGAATGCAATGATAACTATCTAATGCACCTGAATGCAATAATAACTAGATAAGGCGCCTGAATGCAAAGATAACTAGCTAATGCACCTGAATGCAATGATAACTATCTAATGCACCTGAATGCAATGATAACTAGATAAGGCACCTGAATGCAAAGATAACTAGCTAATGCACCTGAATGTAATGATAACTAGCTAATGCACCCGAATGCAATGATAACTAGATAAGGCACCTGAATGCAAAGATAACTAGCTAATGCACCTGAATGCAATGATAACTATCTAATGCACCTGAATGCAATGATAACTATCTAATGCACCTGAATGCAATGATAACTAGCTAATGCACCTGAATGCAGTGATAACTGCTAATGCACCTGAATGCAATGATAACTAGCTAAGGCACCTGAATGCAATGATAACTAGCTAATGCACCTGAATGCAATGGTAACTAGCTAATGCACCTGAATGCAATGACAACTATCTAATGCACCTGAATTGAATGATAACTATCTAATGCACCTGAATGCAATGATAACTAGCTAAGGCACCCGAATGAAATGATAACAATCTAATGCACCCGAATGCAATGATAACTAGCTAATGCACCTGAATGCAATGATAACTAGGTAATGCACCGGAATGCAATGATAACTATTTAATGCACCTGAATGCAATGATAACTAGCTAAGGCACCTGAATGAAATGATAAAAATCTAATGCACCTGAATGCAATGGTAACTAGCTAAGGCACCTGAATGCAATGATAACTGCTAATGCACCTGAATGCAATGATAACTATCTAATGCACCTGAATGCAATGATAACTAGCTAAGGCACCTGAATGCAATGATAACTATCTAATGCACCTGAATGCAATGATAACTAGCTAAGGCACCTGAATGCAATGATAACTATCTAATGCACCTGAATGCAATGATAACTAGCTAAGGCACCTGAATGCAATGATAACTATCTAATGCACCTGAATGCAATGATAACTAGCTAAGGCACCTGAATGCAATGATAACTATCTAATGCACCTGAATGCAATGATAACTAGCTAAGGCACCTGAATGCAATGATAACTATCTAATGCACCTGAATGCAATGATAACTAGCTAAGGCACCTGAATGCAATGATAACTATCTAATGCACCTGAATGCAATGATAACTAGCTAAGGCACCTGAATGCAATGATGAATGCAATGATAACTATCTAATGCACCTGAATGGAATGTTAACTATCTAAGGCACCTGAATGCAATGATAACTATCTAATGCACCTGAATGCAATGGTAACTATCTAATGCACCGGAATGCAATGATAACTAGATAAGGCACCTGAATGCAAAGATAACTAGCTAATGCACCTGAATGCAATGATAACTGCTAATCCACCTGAATGCAATGATAACCAGCTAAGGCACCTGAATGCAATGATAACTATCTAATGCACCTGAATGGAATGATAACTACCTAAGGCACCTGAATGCAATGATAACTATCGAATGCACCTGCATGCAATTATAACTAGATAAGGCGCCTGAATGCAAAGATAACTAGCTAATGCACCTGAATGCAATGATAACTATCTAATGCACCTGAATGCAATGATAACTAGATAAGGCACCTGAATGCAAAGATAACTAGCTAATGCACCTGAATGTAATGATAGCTAGCTAATGCACCTGAATGCAATGATAACTAGATAAGGCACCTGTATGCAAAGATAACTAGCTAATGCACCTGAATGTAATGATAACTAGCTAATGCACCTGAATGCAATGATAACTAGATAAGGCACCTGAATGCAAAGATAACTAGCTAATGCACCTGAATGCAATGATAACTAGAAAAGGCACCTGAATGCAAAGATAACTAGCTAATGCACCTGAATGCAATGATAACAAGATAAGGCACCTGAATGCAAAGATAACTAGCTAATGCACCTGAATGTAATGATAACTAGCTAATGCACCTGAATGCAATGATAACTATCTAATGCACCTGAATGCAATGATAACTAGATAAGGCACCTGAATGCAAAGATAACTAGCTAATGCACCTGAATGCAATGATAACTAGCTAAGGCACCTGAATGCAATGATAACTATCTAAGGCACCTGAATGCAATGGTAACTAGCTAAGGCACCTGAATGGAATGATAACTATCTAATGCACCTGAATGCAATGATAACTAGTTAAGGCACCTGAATGCATTGATAACTATCTAATGCACCTGAATGCAATGATAACTAGCTAAGGCACCTGAATGCAATGATAACTATCTAATGCACCTGAATGCAATGTTAACTATCTAAGGCACCTGAATGCAATGATAACTATCTAATGCACCTGAATGCAATGTTAACTATCTAATGCACCTGGATGCAATGATAACTAGCGAATGCACCTGAATGCAATGGTAACTAGCTAAGGCACCTGAATGCAATGATAACTAGCTAATGCACCTGAATGCAATGATAACTAGCTAAGGCACCTCAATGCACTGATAACTATCTAATGCACCTGAATGCACTTATAACTACCTAAGGCACCTGAATGCAATGATAACTATCTAATGCACCTGAATGCAATGATAACTAGATAAGGCGCCTGAATGCAAAGATAACTAGCTAATGCACCTGAATGTAATGATAGCTAGCTAATGCACCTGAATGCAATGATAACTAGATAAGGCACCTGTATGCAAAGATAACTAGCTAATGCACCTGAATGTAATGATAACTAGCTAATGCACCTGAATGCAATGATAACTAGATAAGGCACCTGAATGCAAAGATAACTAGCTAATGCACCTGAATGCAATGATAACTAGAAAAGGCACCTGAATGCAAAGATAACTAGCTAATGCACCTGAATGTAATGATAACTAGCTAATGCACCTGAATGCAATGATAACTATCTAATGCACCTGAATGCAATGATAACTAGATAAGGCACCTGAATGCAAAGATAACTAGCTAATGCACCTGAATGCAATGATAACTATCGAATGCACCTGAATGCAATGATAACTAGATAAGGCACCTGAATGCAAAGATAACTAGCTAAGGCACCTGAATACAATGATAACTATCTAATGCACCAGAAAGCAATGATAACTATCTAATGCACATGAATGCAATGATAACTAGATAAGGCACCTGAATGCAAAGATAACTAGCTAATGCACCTGAATGCAATGATAACTAGCTAAGGCACCTGAATACAATGATAACTATCTAAGGCACCTGAATGCAATGATAACTATCTAATGCACATGAATGCAATGATAACTAGATAAGGCACCTGAATGCAAAGATAACTAGCTAATGCACCTGAATGCAATGATAACTAGCTAAGGCACCTGAATGCAATGATAACTATCTAAGGCACCTGAATGCAATGGTAACTAGCTAAGGCACCTGAATGGAATGATAATTATCTAATGCACCTGAATGCAATGATAACTAGTTAAGGCACCTGAATGCATTGATAACTATCTAATACACCTGAATGCAATGATAACTAGCTAAGGCACCTGAATGGAATTATAACTATCTAATGCACCTGAATGCAATGTTAACTATCTAAGGCACCTGAATGCAATGATAACTATCTAATGCACCTGAATGCAATGATAACTATCTAATGCACCTGAATGCAATGTTAACTATCTAATGCACCTGGATGCAATGATAACTAGCGAATGCAACTGGATGCAATGGTAACTAGCTAAGGCACCTGAATGCAATGATAACTAGCTAATGCACCTGAATGCAATGATAACTAGCTGAAGGCACCTCAATGCACTGATAACTATCTAATGCACCTGAATGCACTTATAACTAGCTAAGGCACCTAAATGCGATGATAACTATCTAATGGACCTGAATGCAATGATAACTATCTAATGCACCTGAATGCAATGATAACTAGCTAAGGCATCTGAAAGCAATGATAAGTAGCTAATGCACCTGAATGCAGTGATAACTGCTAATGCACCTGAATGCAATGATAACTAGCTAAGGCACCTGAATGCAATGATAACCAGCTAATGCACCTGAATGCAATGGTAACTAGCTAATGAACCTGAATGCAATGATAACTAGCTAAGGCACCTCAATGCAATGATAACTATCTAATGCACCTGAATGCACTGATAACTAGCTAAGGCATCTGAATGCAATGATAACTATCTAATGCACCTGAATGCAATGATAACTATCTAAAGCTTCTGAATGCAATGATAACTAGCTAATGCACCTGAATGCAGTGATAACTGCTAATGCACCTGAATGCAATGATAACTAGCTAATGCACCTGAATGCAATGGTAACTAGCTAATGCACCTGAATGCAATGACAACTATCTAATGCACCTGAATGGAATGATAACTATCTAATGCACCTGAATGCAATGATAACTAGCTAATGCACCCGAATGCAATGATAACTACCTAAGGCATCCGAGTGAAATGATAACAATCTAATGCACCCGAATGCAATGATAACTAGCTAATGCACTTGAATGCAATGATAACTATCTAATGCACCTGAATGGAATGTTAACTATCTAAGGCACCTGAATGCAATGATAACTAGCTAAGGCACCTGAATGAAATGATAACTAGTGAATGCACCTGAATGCAATGATAACTATCTAATGCACCTGAATGCAATGATAACTAGCTAATGCACCTGAATGCAATGATAACTAGCTAAGGCACCTGAATGCAATGATAACTAGCTAATGCACCTGAATGCAGTGATAACTGCTAAGGCACCTGCATGTAATGATAACTAGCTAATGCACCTGAATGCAATGATAACTATCTAATGCACCTGAATGCAAAATGCACCTGAATGCAATGATAACTAGCTAAGGCACCTGAATGAAATGATAACTAGCTAATGCACCTGAATGCAATGATAACTATCTAATGCACCTGAATGCAATGATAACTAGCTAAGGCACCTGAATGGAATGATAACTAGCTAATGCACCTGAATGAAATGATAACTAGCGAATGCACCTGAATGCAATGATAACTATCTAATGCACCTGAATGCAATGATAACTAGCTAAGGCACCTGAATGGAATGATAACAATCTAATGCACCTGAATGCAATGATAACTAGCTAATGCACCTGAATGCAGTGATAACTAGCTAAGGCACCTGAATGCAATGGTAACTAGCTAAGGCACCTGAATGCAATGGTAACTAGCTAATGCACCTGAATGCAATGATAACTAGAAAAGGCACCTGAATGCAAAGATAACTAGCTAATGCACCTGAATGCAATGATAACAAGATAAGGCACCTGAATGCAAAGATAACTAGCTAATGCACCTGAATGTGATGATAACTAGCTAATGCACCTGAATGCAATGATAACTATCTAATGCACCTGAATGCAATGATAACTAGATAAGGCACCTGAATGCAAAGATAACTAGCTAATGCACCTGAATGCAATGATAACTAGCTAAGGCACCTGAATGCAATGATAACTATCTAAGGCACCTGAATGCAATGGTAACTAGCTAAGGCACCTGAATGGAATGATAACTATCTAATGCACCTGAATGCAATGATAACTAGTTAAGGCACCTGAATGCATTGATAACTATCTAATACACCTGAATGCAATGATAACTAGCTAAGGCACCTGAATGCAATGATAACTATCTAATGCACCTGAATGCAATGTTAACTATCTAAGGCACCTGAATGCAATGATAACTATCTAATGCACCTGAATGCAATGTTAACTATCTAATGCACCTGGATGCAATGATAACTAGCGAATGCACCTGAATGCAATGGTAACTACCTAAGGCACCTGAATGCAATGATAACTATCTAATGCACCTGAATGCAATGATAACTAGATAAGGCGCCTGAATGCAAAGATAACTAGCTAATGCACCTGAATGTAATGATAGCTAGCTAATGCACCTGAATGCAATGATAACTAGATAAGGCACCTGTATGCAAAGATAACTAGCTAATGCACCTGAATGTAATGATAACTAGCTAATGCAAATGAATGCAATGATAACTAGATAAGGCACCTGAATGCAAAGATAACTAGCTAATGCACCTGAATGCAATGATAACTAGAAAAGGCACCTGAATGCAAAGATAACTAGCTAATGCACCTGAATGCAATGATAACAAGATAAGGCACCTGAATGCAAAGATAACTAGCTAAGGCACCTGAATACAATGATAACTATCTAATGCACCAGAAAGCAATGATAACTATCTAATGCACATGAATGCAATGATAACTAGATAAGGCACCTGAATGCAAAGATAACTAGCTAATGCACCTGAATGCAATGATAACTAGCTAAGGCACCTGAATACAATGATAACTATCTAAGGCACCTGAATGCAATGATAACTATCTAATGCACATGAATGCAATGATAACTAGATAAGGCACCTGAATGCAAAGATAACTAGCTAATACACCTGAATGCAATGATAACTAGCTAAGGCACCTGAATGCAATGATAACTATCTAAGGCACCTGAATGCAATGGTTACTAGCTAAGGCACCTGAATGGAATGATAACTATCTAATGCACCTGAATGCAATGATAACTAGTTAAGGCACCTGAATGCATTGATAACTGTCTAATACACCTGAATGCAATGATAACTAGCTAAGGCACCTGAATGGAATGATAACTATCTAATGCACCTGAATGCAATGATAACTATCTAATGCACCTGAATGCAATGTTAACTATCTAATGCACCTGGATGCAATGATAACTAGCGAATGCACCTGGATGCAATGGTAACTAGCTAAGGCACCTGAATGCAATGATAACTAGCTAATGCACCTGAATGCAATGATAACTAGCTGAAGGCACCTCAATGCACTGATAACTATTTAATGCACCTGAATGCACTTATAACTAGCTAAGGCACCTAAATGCGATGATAACTATCTAATGGACCTGAATGCAATGATAACTATCTAATGCACCTGAATGCAATGATAACTAGCTAAGGCATCTGAAAGCAATGATAAGTAGCTAATGCACCTGAATGCAGTGATAACTGCTAATGCACCTGAATGCAATGATAACTAGCTAAGGCACCTGAATGCAATGATAACCAGCTAATGCACCTGAATGCAATGGTAACTAGCTAATGAACCTGAATGCAATGATAACTAGCTAAGGCACCTCAATGCAATGATATCTATCTAATGCACCTGAATGCACTGATAACTAGCTAAGGCATCTGAATGCAATGATAACTATCTAATGCACCTGAATGCAATGATAACTATCTAATGCTTCTGAATGCAATGATAACTAGCTAATGCACCTGAATGCAGTGATAACTGCTAATGCACCTGAATGCAATGGTAACTAGCTAAGGCACCTGAATGCAATGATAACTGCTAATGCACCTGAATGCAATGATAACTATCTAATGCACCTGAATCGAATGATAACTATCTAATGCACCTGAATGCAATGATAACTAGCTAAGGCACCTGAATGCAATGATAACTATCTAATGCACCTGAATGCAATGATAACTAGCTAAGGCACCTGAATGCAATGATAACTATCTAATGCACCTGAATGGAATGTTAACTATCTAAGGCATCTGAATGCAATGATAACTATCTAATGCACCTGAATGCAATGGTAACTATCTAATGCACCTGAATGCAATAATAACTAGATAAGGCGCCTGAATGCAAAGATAACTAGCTAATGCACCTGAATGCAATGATAACTATCTAATGCACCTGAATGCAATGATAACTAGATAAGGCACCTGAATGCAAAGATAACTAGCTAATGCACCTGAATGTAATGATAACTAGCTAATGCACCCGAATGCAATGATAACTAGATAAGGCACCTGAATGCAAAGATAACTAGCTAATGCACCTGAATGCAATGATAACTATCTAATGCACCTGAATGCAATGATAACTATCTAATGCACCTGAATGCAATGATAACTAGCTAATGCACCTGAATGCAGTGATAACTGCTAATGCACCTGAATGCAATGATAACTAGCTAAGGCACCTGAATGCAATGATAACTAGCTAATGCACCTGAATGCAATGGTAACTAGATAATGCACCTGAATGCAATGACAACTATCTAATGCACCTGAATTGAATGATAACTATCTAATGCACCTGAATGCAATGATAACTAGCTAAGGCACCCGAATGAAATGATAACAATCTAATGCACCTGAATGCAATGATAACTAGCTAATGCACCTGAATGCAATGATAACTAGGTAATGCACCGGAATGCAATGATAACTATTTAATGCACCTGAATGCAATGATAACTAGCTAAGGCACCTGAATGAAATGATAAAAATCTAATGCACCTGAATGCAATGGTAACTAGCTAAGGCACCTGAATGCAATGATAACTGCTAATGCACCTGAATGCAATGATAACTATCTAATGCACCTGAATGCAATGATAACTAACTAAGGCACCTGAATGCAATGATAACTATCTAATGCACCTGAATGAAATGATAACTAGCTAAGGCACCTGAATGCAATGATAACTATCTAATGCACCTGAATGCAATGATAACTAGCTAAGGCACCTGAATGCAATGATAACTATCTAATGCACCTGAATGCAATGATAACTAGCTAAGGCACCTGAATGCAATGATAACTATCTAATGCACCTGAATGCAATGATAACTAGCAAAGGCACCTGAATGCAATGATAACTATCTAATGCACCTGAATGCAATGATAACTAGCTAAGGCACCTGAATGAAATGATAACTATCTAATGCACCTGAATGCAATGATAACTAGCTAAGGCACCTGAATGCAATGATAACTATCTAATGCACCTGAATGCAATAATAACTAGATAAGGCGCCTGAATGCAAAGATAACTAGCTAATGCACCTGAATGCAATGATAACTATCTAATGCACCTGAATGCAATGATAACTAGATAAGGCACCTGAATGCAAAGATAACTAGCTAATGCACCTGAATGTAATGATAACTAGCTAATGCACCCGAATGCAATGATAACTAGATAAGGCACCTGAATGCAAAGATAACTAGCTAATGCACCTGAATGCAATGATAACTATCTAATGCACCTGAATGCAATGATAACTATCTAATGCACCTGAATGCAATGATAACTAGCTAATGCACCTGAATGCAGTGATAACTGCTAATGCACCTGAATGCAATGATAACTAGCTAAGGCACCTGAATGCAATGATAACTAGCTAATGCACCTGAATGCAATGGTAACTAGCTAATGCACCTGAATGCAATGACAACTATCTAATGCACCTGAATTGAATGATAACTATCTAATGCACCTGAATGCAATGATAACTAGCTAAGGCACCCGAATGAAATGATAACAATCTAATGCACCCGAATGCAATGATAACTAGCTAATGCACCTGAATGCAATGATAACTAGGTAATGCACCGGAATGCAATGATAACTATTTAATGCACCTGAATGCAATGATAACTAGCTAAGGCACCTGAATGAAATGATAAAAATCTAATGCACCTGAATGCAATGGTAACTAGCTAAGGCACCTGAATGCAATGATAACTGCTAATGCACCTGAATGCAATGATAACTATCTAATGCACCTGAATGCAATGATAACTAGCTAAGGCACCTGAATGCAATGATAACTATCTAATGCACCTGAATGCAATGATAACTAGCTAAGGCACCTGAATGCAATGATAACTATCTAATGCACCTGAATGCAATGATAACTAGCTAAGGCACCTGAATGCAATGATAACTATCTAATGCACCTGAATGCAATGATAACTAGCTAAGGCACCTGAATGCAATGATAACTATCTAATGCACCTGAATGCAATGATAACTAGCTAAGGCACCTGAATGCAATGATAACTATCTAATGCACCTGAATGCAATGATAACTAGCTAAGGCACCTGAATGCAATGATAACTATCTAATGCACCTGAATGCAATGATAACTAGCTAAGGCACCTGAATGCAATGATGAATGCAATGATAACTATCTAATGCACCTGAATGGAATGTTAACTATCTAAGGCACCTGAATGCAATGATAACTATCTAATGCACCTGAATGCAATGGTAACTATCTAATGCACCGGAATGCAATGATAACTAGATAAGGCACCTGAATGCAAAGATAACTAGCTAATGCACCTGAATGCAATGATAACTGCTAATCCACCTGAATGCAATGATAACCAGCTAAGGCACCTGAATGCAATGATAACTATCTAATGCACCTGAATGGAATGATAACTACCTAAGGCACCTGAATGCAATGATAACTATCGAATGCACCTGCATGCAATTATAACTAGATAAGGCGCCTGAATGCAAAGATAACTAGCTAATGCACCTGAATGCAATGATAACTATCTAATGCACCTGAATGCAATGATAACTAGATAAGGCACCTGAATGCAAAGATAACTAGCTAATGCACCTGAATGTAATGATAGCTAGCTAATGCACCTGAATGCAATGATAACTAGATAAGGCACCTGTATGCAAAGATAACTAGCTAATGCACCTGAATGTAATGATAACTAGCTAATGCACCTGAATGCAATGATAACTAGATAAGGCACCTGAATGCAAAGATAACTAGCTAATGCACCTGAATGCAATGATAACTAGAAAAGGCACCTGAATGCAAAGATAACTAGCTAATGCACCTGAATGCAATGATAACAAGATAAGGCACCTGAATGCAAAGATAACTAGCTAATGCACCTGAATGTAATGATAACTAGCTAATGCACCTGAATGCAATGATAACTATCTAATGCACCTGAATGCAATGATAACTAGATAAGGCACCTGAATGCAAAGATAACTAGCTAATGCACCTGAATGCAATGATAACTAGCTAAGGCACCTGAATGCAATGATAACTATCTAAGGCACCTGAATGCAATGGTAACTAGCTAAGGCACCTGAATGGAATGATAACTATCTAATGCACCTGAATGCAATGATAACTAGTTAAGGCACCTGAATGCATTGATAACTATCTAATGCACCTGAATGCAATGATAACTAGCTAAGGCACCTGAATGCAATGATAACTATCTAATGCACCTGAATGCAATGTTAACTATCTAAGGCACCTGAATGCAATGATAACTATCTAATGCACCTGAATGCAATGTTAACTATCTAATGCACCTGGATGCAATGATAACTAGCGAATGCACCTGAATGCAATGGTAACTAGCTAAGGCACCTGAATGCAATGATAACTAGCTAATGCACCTGAATGCAATGATAACTAGCTAAGGCACCTCAATGCACTGATAACTATCTAATGCACCTGAATGCACTTATAACTACCTAAGGCACCTGAATGCAATGATAACTATCTAATGCACCTGAATGCAATGATAACTAGATAAGGCGCCTGAATGCAAAGATAACTAGCTAATGCACCTGAATGTAATGATAGCTAGCTAATGCACCTGAATGCAATGATAACTAGATAAGGCACCTGTATGCAAAGATAACTAGCTAATGCACCTGAATGTAATGATAACTAGCTAATGCACCTGAATGCAATGATAACTAGATAAGGCACCTGAATGCAAAGATAACTAGCTAATGCACCTGAATGCAATGATAACTAGAAAAGGCACCTGAATGCAAAGATAACTAGCTAATGCACCTGAATGTAATGATAACTAGCTAATGCACCTGAATGCAATGATAACTATCTAATGCACCTGAATGCAATGATAACTAGATAAGGCACCTGAATGCAAAGATAACTAGCTAATGCACCTGAATGCAATGATAACTATCGAATGCACCTGAATGCAATGATAACTAGATAAGGCACCTGAATGCAAAGATAACTAGCTAAGGCACCTGAATACAATGATAACTATCTAATGCACCAGAAAGCAATGATAACTATCTAATGCACATGAATGCAATGATAACTAGATAAGGCACCTGAATGCAAAGATAACTAGCTAATGCACCTGAATGCAATGATAACTAGCTAAGGCACCTGAATACAATGATAACTATCTAAGGCACCTGAATGCAATGATAACTATCTAATGCACATGAATGCAATGATAACTAGATAAGGCACCTGAATGCAAAGATAACTAGCTAATGCACCTGAATGCAATGATAACTAGCTAAGGCACCTGAATGCAATGATAACTATCTAAGGCACCTGAATGCAATGGTAACTAGCTAAGGCACCTGAATGGAATGATAATTATCTAATGCACCTGAATGCAATGATAACTAGTTAAGGCACCTGAATGCATTGATAACTATCTAATACACCTGAATGCAATGATAACTAGCTAAGGCACCTGAATGGAATTATAACTATCTAATGCACCTGAATGCAATGTTAACTATCTAAGGCACCTGAATGCAATGATAACTATCTAATGCACCTGAATGCAATGATAACTATCTAATGCACCTGAATGCAATGTTAACTATCTAATGCACCTGGATGCAATGATAACTAGCGAATGCAACTGGATGCAATGGTAACTAGCTAAGGCACCTGAATGCAATGATAACTAGCTAATGCACCTGAATGCAATGATAACTAGCTGAAGGCACCTCAATGCACTGATAACTATCTAATGCACCTGAATGCACTTATAACTAGCTAAGGCACCTAAATGCGATGATAACTATCTAATGGACCTGAATGCAATGATAACTATCTAATGCACCTGAATGCAATGATAACTAGCTAAGGCATCTGAAAGCAATGATAAGTAGCTAATGCACCTGAATGCAGTGATAACTGCTAATGCACCTGAATGCAATGATAACTAGCTAAGGCACCTGAATGCAATGATAACCAGCTAATGCACCTGAATGCAATGGTAACTAGCTAATGAACCTGAATGCAATGATAACTAGCTAAGGCACCTCAATGCAATGATAACTATCTAATGCACCTGAATGCACTGATAACTAGCTAAGGCATCTGAATGCAATGATAACTATCTAATGCACCTGAATGCAATGATAACTATCTAAAGCTTCTGAATGCAATGATAACTAGCTAATGCACCTGAATGCAGTGATAACTGCTAATGCACCTGAATGCAATGATAACTAGCTAATGCACCTGAATGCAATGGTAACTAGCTAATGCACCTGAATGCAATGACAACTATCTAATGCACCTGAATGGAATGATAACTATCTAATGCACCTGAATGCAATGATAACTAGCTAATGCACCCGAATGCAATGATAACTACCTAAGGCATCCGAGTGAAATGATAACAATCTAATGCACCCGAATGCAATGATAACTAGCTAATGCACTTGAATGCAATGATAACTATCTAATGCACCTGAATGGAATGTTAACTATCTAAGGCACCTGAATGCAATGATAACTAGCTAAGGCACCTGAATGAAATGATAACTAGTGAATGCACCTGAATGCAATGATAACTATCTAATGCACCTGAATGCAATGATAACTAGCTAATGCACCTGAATGCAATGATAACTAGCTAAGGCACCTGAATGCAATGATAACTAGCTAATGCACCTGAATGCAGTGATAACTGCTAAGGCACCTGCATGTAATGATAACTAGCTAATGCACCTGAATGCAATGATAACTATCTAATGCACCTGAATGCAAAATGCACCTGAATGCAATGATAACTAGCTAAGGCACCTGAATGAAATGATAACTAGCTAATGCACCTGAATGCAATGATAACTATCTAATGCACCTGAATGCAATGATAACTAGCTAAGGCACCTGAATGGAATGATAACTAGCTAATGCACCTGAATGAAATGATAACTAGCGAATGCACCTGAATGCAATGATAACTATCTAATGCACCTGAATGCAATGATAACTAGCTAAGGCACCTGAATGGAATGATAACAATCTAATGCACCTGAATGCAATGATAACTAGCTAATGCACCTGAATGCAGTGATAACTAGCTAAGGCACCTGAATGCAATGGTAACTAGCTAAGGCACCTGAATGCAATGGTAACTAGCTAAGGCACCTGAATGCAATGATAACTGCTAATGCACCTGAATGCAATGATAACTATCTAATGCACCTGAATCGAATGATAACTATCTAATGCACCTGAATGCAATGATAACTAGCTAAGGCACCTGCATGCAATGATAACTATCTAATGCACCTGAATGCAATGATAACTAGCTAAGGCACCTGAATGCAATGATAACTATCTAATGCACCTGAATGGAATGTTAACTATCTAAGGCATCTGAATGCAATGATAACTATCTAATGCACCTGAATGCAATGGTAACTATCTAATGCACCTGAATGCAATAATAACTAGATAAGGCGCCTGAATGCAAAGATAACTAGCTAATGCACCTGAATGCAATGATAACTATCTAATGCACCTGAATGCAATGATAACTAGATAAGGCACCTGAATGCAAAGATAACTAGCTAATGCACCTGAATGTAATGATAACTAGCTAATGCACCCGAATGCAATGATAACTAGATAAGGCACCTGAATGCAAAGATAACTAGCTAATGCACCTGAATGCAATGATAACTATCTAATGCACCTGAATGCAATGATAACTATCTAATGCACCTGAATGCAATGATAACTAGCTAATGCACCTGAATGCAGTGATAACTGCTAATGCACCTGAATGCAATGATAACTAACTAAGGCACCTGAATGCAATGATAACTAGCTAATGCACCTGAATGCAATGGTAACTAGCTAATGCACCTGAATGCAATGACAACTATCTAATGCACCTGAATTGAATGATAACTATCTAATGCACCTGAATGCAATGATAACTAGCTAAGGCACCCGAATGAAATGATAACAATCTAATGCACCCGAATGCAGTGATAACTAGCTAATGCACCTGAATGCAATGATAACTAGGTAATGCACTGGAATGCAATGATAACTATTTAATGCACCTGAATGCAATGATAACTAGCTAAGGCACCTGAATGAAATGATAAAAATCTAATGCACCTGAATGCAATGGTAACTAGCTAAGGCACCTGAATGCAATGATAACTGCTAATGCACCTGAATGCAATGATAACTATCTAATGCACCTGAATGCAATGATAACTAGCTAAGGCACCTGAATGCAATGATAACTATCTAATGCACCTGAATGCAATGATAACTAGCTAAGGCACCTGAATGCAATGATAACTATCTAATGCACCTGAATGCAATGATAACTAGCTAAGGCACCTGAATGCAATGATAACTATCTAATGCACCTGAATGCAATGATAACTAGCTAAGGCACCTGAATGCAATGATAACTATCTAATGCACCTGAATGCAATGATAACTAGCTAAGGCACCTGAATGCAATGATAACTATCTAATGCACCTGAATGCAATGATAACTAGCTAAGGCACCTGAATGCAATGATAACTATCTAATGCACCTGAATGCAATGATAACTAGCTAAGGCACCTGAATGCAATGATAACTATCTAATGCACCTGAATGCAATAATAACTAGATAAGGCGCCTGAATGCAAAGATAACTAGCTAATGCACCTGAATGCAATGATAACTATCTAATGCACCTGAATGCAATGATAACTAGATAAGGCACCTGAATGCAAAGATAACTAGCTAATGCACCTGAATGTAATGATAACTAGCTAATGCACCCGAATGCAATGATAACTATCTAATGCACCTGAATGCAATGATAACTAGATAAGGCACCTGAATGCAAAGATAACTAGCTAATGCACCTGAATGTAATGATAACTAGCTAATGCACCCGAATGCAATGATAACTAGATAAGGCACCTGAATGCAAAGATAACTAGCTAATGCACCCGAATGCAATGATAACTATCTAATGCACCTGAATGCAATGATAACTATCTAATGCACCTGAATGCAATGATAACTAGCTAATGCACCTGAATGCAGTGATAACTGCTAATACACCTGAATGCAATGATAACTAGCTAAGGCACCTGAATGCAATGATAACTAGCTAATGCACCTGAATGCAATGGTAACTAGCTAATGCACCTGAATGCAATGACAACTATCTAATGCACCTGAATGCAATGATAACTAGCTAAGGCACCCGAATGAAATGATAACAATCTAATGCACCCGAATGCAATGATAACTAGCTAATGCACCTGAATGCAATGATAACTAGGTAATGCACCGGAATGCAATGATAACTATTTAATGCACCTGAATGCAATGATAACTAGCTAAGGCACCTGAATGAAATGATAAAAATCTAATGCACCTGAATGCAATGGTAACTAGCTAAGGCACCTGAATGCAATGATAACTGCTAATGCACCTGAATGCAATGATAACTATCTAATGCACCTGAATGCAATGATAACTAGCTAAGGCACCTGAATGCAATGATAACTATCTAATGCACCTGAATGCAATGATAACTAGCTAAGGCACCTGAATGCAATGATAACTATCTAATGCACCTGAATGCAATGATAACTAGCTAAGGCACCTGAATGCAATGATAACTATCTAATGCACCTGAATGCAATGATAACTAGCTAAGGCACCTGAATGCAATGATAACTATCTAATGCACCTGAATGCAATGATAACTAGCTAAGGCACCTGAATGCAATGATAACTATCTAATGCACCTGAATGCAATGATAACTAGCTAAGGCACCTGAATGCAATGATAACTATCTAATGCACCTGAATGCAATGATAACTAGCTAAGGCACCTGAATGCAATGATGAATGCAATGATAACTATCTAATGCACCTGAATGCAATGGTAACTATCTAATGCACTGGAATGCAATGATAACTAGATAAGGCACCTGAATGCAATGATAACTATATAATGCACCTGAATGCAATGGTAACTATCTAATGCACTGGAATGCAATGATAACTAGATAAGGCACCTGAATGCAAAGATAACTAGCTAATGCACCTGAATGCAATGATAACTGCTAATCCACCTGAATGCAATGATAACCAGCTAAGGCACCTGAATGCAATGATAACTATCTAATGCACCTGAATGGAATGATAACTACCTAAGGCACCTGAATGCAATGATAACTATCTAATGCACCTGCATGCAATTATAACTAGATAAGGCGCCTGAATGCAAAGATAACTAGCTAATGCACCTGAATGCAATGATAACTATCTAATGCACCTGAATGCAATGATAACTAGATAAGGCACCTGAATGCAAAGATAACTAGCTAATGCACCTGAATGTAATGATAGCTAGCTAATGCACCTGAATGCAATGATAACTAGATAAGGCACCTGTATGCAAAGATAACTAGCTAATGCACCTGAATGTAATGATAACTAGCTAATGCACCTGAATGCAATGATAACTAGATAAGGCACCTGAATGCAAAGATAACTAGCTAATGCACCTGAATGCAATGATAACTAGAAAAGGCACCTGAATGCAAAGATAACTAGCTAATGCACCTGAATGCAATGATAACAAGATAAGGCACCTGAATGCAAAGATAACTAGCTAATGCACCTGAATGTGATGATAACTAGCTAATGCACCTGAATGCAATGATAACTATCTAATGCACCTGAATGCAATGATAACTAGATAAGGCACCTGAATGCAAAGATAACTAGCTAATGCACCTGAATGCAATGATAACTAGCTAAGGCACCTGAATGCAATGATAACTATCTAAGGCACCTGAATGCAATGGTAACTAGCTAAGGCACCTGAATGGAATGATAACTATCTAATGCACCTGAATGCAATGATAACTAGTTAAGGCACCTGAATGCATTGATAACTATCTAATACACCTGAATGCAATGATAACTAGCTAAGGCACCTGAATGCAATGATAACTATCTAATGCACCTGAATGCAATGTTAACTATCTAATGCACCTGAATGCAATGATAACTATCTAATGCACCTGAATGCAATGTTAACTATCTAATGCACCTGGATGCAATGATAACTAGCGAATGCACCTGAATGCAATGGTAACTACCTAAGGCACCTGAATGCAATGATAACTATCTAATGCACCTGAATGCAATGATAACTAGATAAGGCGCCTGAATGCAAAGATAACTAGCTAATGCACCTGAATGCAATGATAACTATCTAATGCACCTGAATGCAATGATAACTATCTAATGCACCTGAATGCAATGATAACTAGCTAATGCACCTGAATGCAGTGATAACTGCTAATGCACCTGAATGCAATGATAACTAACTAAGGCACCTGAATGCAATGATAACTAGCTAATGCACCTGAATGCAATGGTAACTAGCTAATGCACCTGAATGCAATGACAACTATCTAATGCACCTGAATTGAATGATAACTATCTAATGCACCTGAATGCAATGATAACTAGCTAAGGCACCCGAATGAACTGATAACAATCTAATGCACCCGAATGCAATGATAACTAGCTAATGCACCTGAATGCAATGATAACTAGGTAATGCACCGGAATGCAATGATAACTATTTAATGCACCTGAATGCAATGATAACTAGCTAAGGCACCTGAATGAAATGATAAAAATCTAATGCACCTGAATGCAATGGTAACTAGCTAAGGCACCTGAATGCAATGATAACTGCTAATGCACCTGAATGCAATGATAACTATCTAATGCACCTGAATGCAATGATAACTAGCTAAGGCACCTGAATGCAATGATAACTATCTAATGCACCTGAATGCAATGATAACTAGCTAAGGCACCTGAATGCAATGATAACTATCTAATGCACCTGAATGCAATGATAACTAGCTAAGGCACCTGAATGCAATGATAACTATCTAATGCACCTGAATGCAATGATAACTAGCTAAGGCACCTGAATGCAATGATAACTATCTAATGCACCTGAATGCAATGATAACTAGCTAAGGCACCTGAATGCAATGATAACTATCTAATGCACCTGAATGCAATGATAACTAGCTAAGGCACCTGAATGCAATGATAACTATCTAATGCACCTGAATGCAATGATAACTAGCTAAGGCACCTGAATGCAATGATAACTATCTAATGCACCTGAATGCAATAATAACTAGATAAGGCGCCTGAATGCAAAGATAACTAGCTAATGCACCTGAATGCAATGATAACTATCTAATGCACCTGAATGCAATGATAACTAGATAAGGCACCTGAATGCAAAGATAACTAGCTAATGCACCTGAATGTAATGATAACTAGCTAATGCACCCGAATGCAATGATAACTAGATAAGGCACCTGAATGCAAAGATAACTAGCTAATGCACCTGAATGCAATGATAACTATCTAATGCACCTGAATGCAATGATAACTATCTAATGCACCTGAATGCAATGATAACTAGCTAATGCACCTGAATGCAGTGATAACTGCTAATGCACCTGAATGCAATGATAACTAGCTAAGGCAGCTGAATGCAATGATAACTAGCTAATGCACCTGAATGCAATGGTAACTAGCTAATGCACCTGAATGCAATGACAACTATCTAATGCACCTGAATTGAATGATAACTATCTAATGCACCTGAATGCAATGATAACTAGCTAAGGCACCCGAATGAAATGATAACAATCTAATGCACCCGAATGCAATGATAACTAGCTAATGCACCTGAATGCAATGATAACTAGGTAATGCACCGGAATGCAATGATAACTAGCTAAGGCACCTGAATGAAATGATAAAAATCTAATGCACCTGAATGCAATGGTAACTAGCTAAGGCACCTGAATGCAATGATAACTGCTAATGCACCTGAATGCAATGATAACTATCTAATGCACCTGAATGCAATGATAACTAGCTAAGGCACCTGAATGCAATGATAACTATCTAATGCACCTGAATGCAATGATAACTAGCTAAGGCACCTGAATGCAATGATAACTATCTAATGCACCTGAATGGAATGATAACTACCTAAGGCACCTGAATGCAATGATAACTATCTAATGCACCTGCATGCAATTATAACTAGATAAGGCGCCTGAATGCAAAGATAACTAGCTAATGCACCTGAATGCAATGATAACTATCTAATGCACCTGAATGCAATGATAACTAGATAAGGCACCTGAATGCAAAGATAACTAGCTAATGCACCTGAATGTAATGATAGCTAGCTAATGCACCTGAATGCAATGATAACTAGATAAGGCACCTGTATGCAAAGATAACTAGCTAATGCACCTGAATGTAATGATAACTAGCTAATGCACCTGAATGCAATGATAACTAGATAAGGCACCTGAATGCAAAGATAACTAGCTAATGCACCTGAATGCAATGATAACTAGAAAAGGCACCTGAATGCAAAGATAACTAGCTAATGCACCTGAATGCAATGATAACAAGATAAGGCACCTGAATGCAAAGATAACTAGCTAATGCACCTGAATGTGATGATAACTAGCTAATGCACCTGAATGCAATGATAACTATCTAATGCACCTGAATGCAATGATAACTAGATAAGGCACCTGAATGCAAAGATAACTAGCTAATGCACCTGAATGCAATGATAACTAGCTAAGGCACCTGAATGCAATGATAACTATCTAAGGCACCTGAATGCAATGGTAACTAGCTAAGGCACCTGAATGGAATGATAACTATCTAATGCACCTGAATGCAATGATAACTAGTTAAGGCACCTGAATGCATTGATAACTATCTAATACACCTGAATGCAATGATAACTAGCTAAGGCACCTGAATGCAATGATAACTATCTAATGCACCTGAATGCAATGTTAACTATCTAAGGCACCTGAATGCAATGATAACTATCTAATGCACCTGAATGCAATGTTAACTATCTAATGCACCTGGATGCAATGATAACTAGCGAATGCACCTGAATGCAATGGTAACTACCTAAGGCACCTGAATGCAATGATAACTATCTAATGCACCTGAATGCAATGATAACTAGATAAGGCGCCTGAATGCAAAGATAACTAGCTAATGCACCTGAATGTAATGATAGCTAGCTAATGCACCTGAATGCAATGATAACTAGATAAGGCACCTGTATGCAAAGATAACTAGCTAATGCACCTGAATGTAATGATAACTAGCTAATGCAAATGAATGCAATGATAACTAGATAAGGCACCTGAATGCAAAGATAACTAGCTAATGCACCTGAATGCAATGATAACTAGAAAAGGCACCTGAATGCAAAGATAACTAGCTAATGCACCTGAATGCAATGATAACAAGATAAGGCACCTGAATGCAAAGATAACTAGCTAAGGCACCTGAATACAATGATAACTATCTAATGCACCAGAAAGCAATGATAACTATCTAATGCACATGAATGCAATGATAACTAGATAAGGCACCTGAATGCAAAGATAACTAGCTAATGCACCTGAATGCAATGATAACTAGCTAAGGCACCTGAATACAATGATAACTATCTAAGGCACCTGAATGCAATGATAACTATCTAATGCACATGAATGCAATGATAACTAGATAAGGCACCTGAATGCAAAGATAACTAGCTAATACACCTGAATGCAATGATAACTAGCTAAGGCACCTGAATGCAATGATAACTATCTAAGGCACCTAAATGCAATGGTAACTAGCTAAGGCACCTGAATGGAATGATAACTATCTAATGCACCTGAATGCAATGATAACTAGTTAAGGCACCTGAATGCATTGATAACTGTCTAATACACCTGAATGCAATGATAACTAGCTAAGGCACCTGAATGGAATGATAACTATCTAATGCACCTGAATGCAATGATAACTATCTAATGCACCTGAATGCAATGTTAACTATCTAATGCACCTGGATGCAATGATAACTAGCGAATGCACCTGGATGCAATGGTAACTAGCTAAGGCACCTGAATGCAATGATAACTAGCTAATGCACCTGAATGCAATGATAACTAGCTGAAGGCACCTCAATGCACTGATAACTATTTAATGCACCTGAATGCACTTATAACTAGCTAAGGCACCTAAATGCGATGATAACTATCTAATGGACCTGAATGCAATGATAACTATCTAATGCACCTGAATGCAATGATAACTAGCTAAGGCATCTGAAAGCAATGATAAGTAGCTAATGCACCTGAATGCAGTGATAACTGCTAATGCACCTGAATGCAATGATAACTAGCTAAGGCACCTGAATGCAATGATAACCAGCTAATGCACCTGAATGCAATGGTAACTAGCTAATGAACCTGAATGCAATGATAACTAGCTAAGGCACCTCAATGCAATGATATCTATCTAATGCACCTGAATGCACTGATAACTAGCTAAGGCATCTGAATGCAATGATAACTATCTAATGCACCTGAATGCAATGATAACTATCTAATGCTTCTGAATGCAATGATAACTAGCTAATGCACCTGAATGCAGTGATAACTGCTAATGCACCTGAATGCAATGGTAACTAGCTAAGGCACCTGAATGCAATGATAACTGCTAATGCACCTGAATGCAATGATAACTATCTAATGCACCTGAATCGAATGATAACTATCTAATGCACCTGAATGCAATGATAACTAGCTAAGGCACCTGAATGCAATGATAACTATCTAATGCACCTGAATGCAATGATAACTAGCTAAGGCACCTGAATGCAATGATAACTATCTAATGCACCTGAATGGAATGTTAACTATCTAAGGCATCTGAATGCAATGATAACTATCTAATGCACCTGAATGCAATGGTAACTATCTAATGCACCTGAATGCAATAATAACTAGATAAGGCGCCTGAATGCAAAGATAACTAGCTAATGCACCTGAATGCAATGATAACTATCTAATGCACCTGAATGCAATGATAACTAGATAAGGCACCTGAATGCAAAGATAACTAGCTAATGCACCTGAATGTAATGATAACTAGCTAATGCACCCGAATGCAATGATAACTAGATAAGGCACCTGAATGCAAAGATAACTAGCTAATGCACCTGAATGCAATGATAACTATCTAATGCACCTGAATGCAATGATAACTATCTAATGCACCTGAATGCAATGATAACTAGCTAATGCACCTGAATGCAGTGATAACTGCTAATGCACCTGAATGCAATGATAACTAGCTAAGGCACCTGAATGCAATGATAACTAGCTAATGCACCTGAATGCAATGGTAACTAGATAATGCACCTGAATGCAATGACAACTATCTAATGCACCTGAATTGAATGATAACTATCTAATGCACCTGAATGCAATGATAACTAGCTAAGGCACCCGAATGAAATGATAACAATCTAATGCACCTGAATGCAATGATAACTAGCTAATGCACCTGAATGCAATGATAACTAGGTAATGCACCGGAATGCAATGATAACTATTTAATGCACCTGAATGCAATGATAACTAGCTAAGGCACCTGAATGAAATGATAAAAATCTAATGCACCTGAATGCAATGGTAACTAGCTAAGGCACCTGAATGCAATGATAACTGCTAATGCACCTGAATGCAATGATAACTATCTAATGCACCTGAATGCAATGATAACTAACTAAGGCACCTGAATGCAATGATAACTATCTAATGCACCTGAATGAAATGATAACTAGCTAAGGCACCTGAATGCAATGATAACTATCTAATGCACCTGAATGCAATGATAACTAGCTAAGGCACCTGAATGCAATGATAACTATCTAATGCACCTGAATGCAATGATAACTAGCTAAGGCACCTGAATGCAATGATAACTATCTAATGCACCTGAATGCAATGATAACTAGCAAAGGCACCTGAATGCAATGATAACTATCTAATGCACCTGAATGCAATGATAACTAGCTAAGGCACCTGAATGAAATGATAACTATCTAATGCACCTGAATGCAATGATAACTAGCTAAGGCACCTGAATGCAATGATAACTATCTAATGCACCTGAATGCAATAATAACTAGATAAGGCGCCTGAATGCAAAGATAACTAGCTAATGCACCCGAATGCAATGATAACTATCTAATGCACCTGAATGCAATGATAACTAGATAAGGCACCTGAATGCAAAGATAACTAGCTAATGCACCTGAATGTAATGATAACTAGCTAATGCACCCGAATGCAATGATAACTAGATAAGGCACCTGAATGCAAAGATAACTATCTAATGCACCTGAATGCAATGATAACTATCTAATGCACCTGAATGCAATGATAACTAGCTAATGCACCTGAATGCAGTGATAACTGCTAATGCACCTGAATGCAATGATAACTAGCTAAGGCACCTGAATGCAATGATAACTAGCTAATGCACCTGAATGCAATGGTAACTATCTAATGCACCTGAATGCAATGACAACTATCTAATGCACCTGAATTGAATGATAACTATCTAATGCACCTGAATGCAATGATAACTAGCTAAGGCACCCGAATGAAATGATAACAATCTAATGCACCCGAATGCAATGATAACTAGCTAATGCACCTGAATGCAATGATAACTAGGTAATGCACCGGAATGCAATGATAACTATTTAATGCACCTGAATGCAATGATAACTAGCTAAGGCACCTGAATGAAATGATAAAAATCTAATGCACCTGAATGCAATGGTAACTAGCTAAGGCACCTGAATGCAATGATAACTGCTAATGCACCTGAATGCAATGATAACTATCTAATGCACCTGAATGCAATGATAACTAGCTAAGGCACCTGAATGCAATGATAACTATCTAATGCACCTGAATGCAATGATAACTAGCTAAGGCACCTGAATGCAATGATAACTATCTAATGCACCTGAATGCAATGATAACTAGCTAAGGCACCTGAATGCAATGATAACTATCTAATGCACCTGAATGCAATGATAACTAGCTAAGGCACCTGAATGCAATGATAACTATCTAATGCACCTGAATGCAATGATAACTAGCTAAGGCACCTGAATGCAATGATAACTATCTAATGCACCTGAATGCAATGATAACTAGCTAAGGCACCTGAATGCAATGATAACTATCTAATGCACCTGAATGCAATGATAACTAGCTAAGGCACCTGAATGCAATGATGAATGCAATGATAACTATCTAATGCACCTGAATGGAATGTTAACTATCTAAGGCACCTGAATGCAATGATAACTATCTAATGCACCTGAATGCAATGGTAACTATCTAATGCACCGGAATGCAATGATAACTAGATAAGGCACCTGAATGCAAAGATAACTAGCTAATGCACCTGAATGCAATGATAACTGCTAATCCACCTGAATGCAATGATAACCAGCTAAGGCACCTGAATGCAATGATAACTATCTAATGCACCTGAATGGAATGATAACTACCTAAGGCACCTGAATGCAATGATAACTATCGAATGCACCTGCATGCAATTATAACTAGATAAGGCGCCTGAATGCAAAGATAACTAGCTAATGCACCTGAATGCAATGATAACTATCTAATGCACCTGAATGCAATGATAACTAGATAAGGCACCTGAATGCAAAGATAACTAGCTAATGCACCTGAATGTAATGATAGCTAGCTAATGCACCTGAATGCAATGATAACTAGATAAGGCACCTGTATGCAAAGATAACTAGCTAATGCACCTGAATGTAATGATAACTAGCTAATGCACCTGAATGCAATGATAACTAGATAAGGCACCTGAATGCAAAGATAACTAGCTAATGCACCTGAATGCAATGATAACTAGAAAAGGCACCTGAATGCAAAGATAACTAGCTAATGCACCTGAATGCAATGATAACAAGATAAGGCACCTGAATGCAAAGATAACTAGCTAATGCACCTGAATGTAATGATAACTAGCTAATGCACCTGAATGCAATGATAACTATCTAATGCACCTGAATGCAATGATAACTAGATAAGGCACCTGAATGCAAAGATAACTAGCTAATGCACCTGAATGCAATGATAACTAGCTAAGGCACCTGAATGCAATGATAACTATCTAAGGCACCTGAATGCAATGGTAACTAGCTAAGGCACCTGAATGGAATGATAACTATCTAATGCACCTGAATGCAATGATAACTAGTTAAGGCACCTGAATGCATTGATAACTATCTAATGCACCTGAATGCAATGATAACTAGCTAAGGCACCTGAATGCAATGATAACTATCTAATGCACCTGAATGCAATGTTAACTATCTAAGGCACCTGAATGCAATGATAACTATCTAATGCACCTGAATGCAATGTTAACTATCTAATGCACCTGGATGCAATGATAACTAGCGAATGCACCTGAATGCAATGGTAACTAGCTAAGGCACCTGAATGCAATGATAACTAGCTAATGCACCTGAATGCAATGATAACTAGCTAAGGCACCTCAATGCACTGATAACTATCTAATGCACCTGAATGCACTTATAACTACCTAAGGCACCTGAATGCAATGATAACTATCTAATGCACCTGAATGCAATGATAACTAGATAAGGCGCCTGAATGCAAAGATAACTAGCTAATGCACCTGAATGTAATGATAGCTAGCTAATGCACCTGAATGCAATGATAACTAGATAAGGCACCTGTATGCAAAGATAACTAGCTAATGCACCTGAATGTAATGATAACTAGCTAATGCACCTGAATGCAATGATAACTAGATAAGGCACCTGAATGCAAAGATAACTAGCTAATGCACCTGAATGCAATGATAACTAGAAAAGGCACCTGAATGCAAAGATAACTAGCTAATGCACCTGAATGTAATGATAACTAGCTAATGCACCTGAATGCAATGATAACTATCTAATGCACCTGAATGCAATGATAACTAGATAAGGCACCTGAATGCAAAGATAACTAGCTAATGCACCTGAATGCAATGATAACTATCGAATGCACCTGAATGCAATGATAACTAGATAAGGCACCTGAATGCAAAGATAACTAGCTAAGGCACCTGAATACAATGATAACTATCTAATGCACCAGAAAGCAATGATAACTATCTAATGCACATGAATGCAATGATAACTAGATAAGGCACCTGAATGCAAAGATAACTAGCTAATGCACCTGAATGCAATGATAACTAGCTAAGGCACCTGAATACAATGATAACTATCTAAGGCACCTGAATGCAATGATAACTATCTAATGCACATGAATGCAATGATAACTAGATAAGGCACCTGAATGCAAAGATAACTAGCTAATGCACCTGAATGCAATGATAACTAGCTAAGGCACCTGAATGCAATGATAACTATCTAAGGCACCTGAATGCAATGGTAACTAGCTAAGGCACCTGAATGGAATGATAATTATCTAATGCACCTGAATGCAATGATAACTAGTTAAGGCACCTGAATGCATTGATAACTATCTAATACACCTGAATGCAATGATAACTAGCTAAGGCACCTGAATGGAATTATAACTATCTAATGCACCTGAATGCAATGTTAACTATCTAAGGCACCTGAATGCAATGATAACTATCTAATGCACCTGAATGCAATGATAACTATCTAATGCACCTGAATGCAATGTTAACTATCTAATGCACCTGGATGCAATGATAACTAGCGAATGCAACTGGATGCAATGGTAACTAGCTAAGGCACCTGAATGCAATGATAACTAGCTAATGCACCTGAATGCAATGATAACTAGCTGAAGGCACCTCAATGCACTGATAACTATCTAATGCACCTGAATGCACTTATAACTAGCTAAGGCACCTAAATGCGATGATAACTATCTAATGGACCTGAATGCAATGATAACTATCTAATGCACCTGAATGCAATGATAACTAGCTAAGGCATCTGAAAGCAATGATAAGTAGCTAATGCACCTGAATGCAGTGATAACTGCTAATGCACCTGAATGCAATGATAACTAGCTAAGGCACCTGAATGCAATGATAACCAGCTAATGCACCTGAATGCAATGGTAACTAGCTAATGAACCTGAATGCAATGATAACTAGCTAAGGCACCTCAATGCAATGATAACTATCTAATGCACCTGAATGCACTGATAACTAGCTAAGGCATCTGAATGCAATGATAACTATCTAATGCACCTGAATGCAATGATAACTATCTAAAGCTTCTGAATGCAATGATAACTAGCTAATGCACCTGAATGCAGTGATAACTGCTAATGCACCTGAATGCAATGATAACTAGCTAATGCACCTGAATGCAATGGTAACTAGCTAATGCACCTGAATGCAATGACAACTATCTAATGCACCTGAATGGAATGATAACTATCTAATGCACCTGAATGCAATGATAACTAGCTAATGCACCCGAATGCAATGATAACTACCTAAGGCATCCGAGTGAAATGATAACAATCTAATGCACCCGAATGCAATGATAACTAGCTAATGCACTTGAATGCAATGATAACTATCTAATGCACCTGAATGGAATGTTAACTATCTAAGGCACCTGAATGCAATGATAACTAGCTAAGGCACCTGAATGAAATGATAACTAGTGAATGCACCTGAATGCAATGATAACTATCTAATGCACCTGAATGCAATGATAACTAGCTAATGCACCTGAATGCAATGATAACTAGCTAAGGCACCTGAATGCAATGATAACTAGCTAATGCACCTGAATGCAGTGATAACTGCTAAGGCACCTGCATGTAATGATAACTAGCTAATGCACCTGAATGCAATGATAACTATCTAATGCACCTGAATGCAAAATGCACCTGAATGCAATGATAACTAGCTAAGGCACCTGAATGAAATGATAACTAGCTAATGCACCTGAATGCAATGATAACTATCTAATGCACCTGAATGCAATGATAACTAGCTAAGGCACCTGAATGGAATGATAACTAGCTAATGCACCTGAATGAAATGATAACTAGCGAATGCACCTGAATGCAATGATAACTATCTAATGCACCTGAATGCAATGATAACTAGCTAAGGCACCTGAATGGAATGATAACAATCTAATGCACCTGAATGCAATGATAACTAGCTAATGCACCTGAATGCAATGATAACTATCTAATGCACCTGAATGCAATGATAACTAGCTAAGGCACCTGAATGCAATGATAACTAGCTAATGCACCTGAATGCAATGATAACTATCTAATGCACCTGAATGCAATGATAACTAGCTAAGGCACCTGAATGCAATGATAACTATCTAATGCACCTGATGGCAATGATAACTAGATAAGGCACCTGAATGCAAAGATAACTAGCTAATGCACCTGAATGCAATGATAACTAGCTAAGGCACCTGAATGCAATGATAACTATCTAAGGCACCTGAATGCAATGGTAACTAGCTAAGGCACCTGAATGGAATGATAACTATCTAATGCACCTGAATGCAATGATAACTAGTTAAGGCACCTGAATGCATTGATAACTATCTAATGCACCTGAATGCAATGATAACTAGCTAAGGCACCTGAATGCAATGATAACTATCTAATGCACCTGAATGCAATGTTAACTATCTAAGGCACCTGAATGCAATGATAACTATCTAATGCACCTGAATGCAATGTTAACTATCTAATGCACCTGGATGCAATGATAACTAGCGAATGCACCTGAATGCAATGGTAACTAGCTAAGGCACCTGAATGCAATGATAACTAGCTAATGCACCTGAATGCAATGATAACTAGCTAATGCACCTGAATGCAATGATAACTATCTAATGCACCTGAATGCAATGATAACTAGCTAAGGCACCTGAATGCAATGATAACTAGCTAATGCACCTGAATGCAATGATAACTATCTAATGCACCTGAATGCAATGATAACTAGCTAAGGCACCTGAATGCAATGATAACTATCTAATGCACCTGAATGCAATGATAACTAGCAAAGGCACCTGAATGCAATGATAACTATCTAATGCACCTGAATGCAATGATAACTAGCTAAGGCACCTGAATGAAATGATAACTATCTAATGCACCTGAATGCAATGATAACTAGCTAAGGCACCTGAATGCAATGATAACTATCTAATGCACCTGAATGCAATAATAACTAGATAAGGCGCCTGAATGCAAAGATAACTAGCTAATGCACCCGAATGCAATGATAACTATCTAATGCACCTGAATGCAATGATAACTAGATAAGGCACCTGAATGCAAAGATAACTAGCTAATGCACCTGAATGTAATGATAACTAGCTAATGCACCCGAATGCAATGATAACTAGATAAGGCACCTGAATGCAAAGATAACTAGCTAATGCACCTGAATGCAATGATAACTATCTAATGCACCTGAATGCAATGATAACTATCTAATGCACCTGAATGCAATGATAACTAGCTAATGCACCTGAATGCAGTGATAACTGCTAATGCACCTGAATGCAATGATAACTAGCTAAGGCACCTGAATGCAATGATAACTAGCTAATGCACCTGAATGCAATGGTAACTATCTAATGCACCTGAATGCAATGACAACTATCTAATGCACCTGAATTGAATGATAACTATCTAATGCACCTGAATGCAATGATAACTAGCTAAGGCACCCGAATGAAATGATAACAATCTAATGCACCCGAATGCAATGATAACTAGCTAATGCACCTGAATGCAATGATAACTAGGTAATGCACCGGAATGCAATGATAACTATTTAATGCACCTGAATGCAATGATAACTAGCTAAGGCACCTGAATGAAATGATAAAAATCTAATGCACCTGAATGCAATGGTAACTAGCTAAGGCACCTGAATGCAATGATAACTGCTAATGCACCTGAATGCAATGATAACTATCTAATGCACCTGAATGCAATGATAACTAGCTAAGGCACCTGAATGCAATGATAACTATCTAATGCACCTGAATGCAATGATAACTAGCTAAGGCACCTGAATGCAATGATAACTATCTAATGCACCTGAATGCAATGATAACTAGCTAAGGCACCTGAATGCAATGATAACTATCTAATGCACCTGAATGCAATGATAACTAGCTAAGGCACCTGAATGCAATGATAACTATCTAATGCACCTGAATGCAATGATAACTAGCTAAGGCACCTGAATGCAATGATAACTATCTAATGCACCTGAATGCAATGATAACTAGCTAAGGCACCTGAATGCAATGATAACTATCTAATGCACCTGAATGCAATGATAACTAGCTAAGGCACCTGAATGCAATGATGAATGCAATGATAACTATCTAATGCACCTGAATGGAATGTTAACTATCTAAGGCACCTGAATGCAATGATAACTATCTAATGCACCTGAATGCAATGGTAACTATCTAATGCACCGGAATGCAATGATAACTAGATAAGGCACCTGAATGCAAAGATAACTAGCTAATGCACCTGAATGCAATGATAACTGCTAATCCACCTGAATGCAATGATAACCAGCTAAGGCACCTGAATGCAATGATAACTATCTAATGCACCTGAATGGAATGATAACTACCTAAGGCACCTGAATGCAATGATAACTATCGAATGCACCTGCATGCAATTATAACTAGATAAGGCGCCTGAATGCAAAGATAACTAGCTAATGCACCTGAATGCAATGATAACTATCTAATGCACCTGAATGCAATGATAACTAGATAAGGCACCTGAATGCAAAGATAACTAGCTAATGCACCTGAATGTAATGATAGCTAGCTAATGCACCTGAATGCAATGATAACTAGATAAGGCACCTGTATGCAAAGATAACTAGCTAATGCACCTGAATGTAATGATAACTAGCTAATGCACCTGAATGCAATGATAACTAGATAAGGCACCTGAATGCAAAGATAACTAGCTAATGCACCTGAATGCAATGATAACTAGAAAAGGCACCTGAATGCAAAGATAACTAGCTAATGCACCTGAATGCAATGATAACAAGATAAGGCACCTGAATGCAAAGATAACTAGCTAATGCACCTGAATGTAATGATAACTAGCTAATGCACCTGAATGCAATGATAACTATCTAATGCACCTGAATGCAATGATAACTAGATAAGGCACCTGAATGCAAAGATAACTAGCTAATGCACCTGAATGCAATGATAACTAGCTAAGGCACCTGAATGCAATGATAACTATCTAAGGCACCTGAATGCAATGGTAACTAGCTAAGGCACCTGAATGGAATGATAACTATCTAATGCACCTGAATGCAATGATAACTAGTTAAGGCACCTGAATGCATTGATAACTATCTAATGCACCTGAATGCAATGATAACTAGCTAAGGCACCTGAATGCAATGATAACTATCTAATGCACCTGAATGCAATGTTAACTATCTAAGGCACCTGAATGCAATGATAACTATCTAATGCACCTGAATGCAATGTTAACTATCTAATGCACCTGGATGCAATGATAACTAGCGAATGCACCTGAATGCAATGGTAACTAGCTAAGGCACCTGAATGCAATGATAACTAGCTAATGCACCTGAATGCAATGATAACTAGCTAAGGCACCTCAATGCACTGATAACTATCTAATGCACCTGAATGCACTTATAACTACCTAAGGCACCTGAATGCAATGATAACTATCTAATGCACCTGAATGCAATGATAACTAGATAAGGCGCCTGAATGCAAAGATAACTAGCTAATGCACCTGAATGTAATGATAGCTAGCTAATGCACCTGAATGCAATGATAACTAGATAAGGCACCTGTATGCAAAGATAACTAGCTAATGCACCTGAATGTAATGATAACTAGCTAATGCACCTGAATGCAATGATAACTAGATAAGGCACCTGAATGCAAAGATAACTAGCTAATGCACCTGAATGCAATGATAACTAGAAAAGGCACCTGAATGCAAAGATAACTAGCTAATGCACCTGAATGTAATGATAACTAGCTAATGCACCTGAATGCAATGATAACTATCTAATGCACCTGAATGCAATGATAACTAGATAAGGCACCTGAATGCAAAGATAACTAGCTAATGCACCTGAATGCAATGATAACTATCGAATGCACCTGAATGCAATGATAACTAGATAAGGCACCTGAATGCAAAGATAACTAGCTAAGGCACCTGAATACAATGATAACTATCTAATGCACCAGAAAGCAATGATAACTATCTAATGCACATGAATGCAATGATAACTAGATAAGGCACCTGAATGCAAAGATAACTAGCTAATGCACCTGAATGCAATGATAACTAGCTAAGGCACCTGAATACAATGATAACTATCTAAGGCACCTGAATGCAATGATAACTATCTAATGCACATGAATGCAATGATAACTAGATAAGGCACCTGAATGCAAAGATAACTAGCTAATGCACCTGAATGCAATGATAACTAGCTAAGGCACCTGAATGCAATGATAACTATCTAAGGCACCTGAATGCAATGGTAACTAGCTAAGGCACCTGAATGGAATGATAATTATCTAATGCACCTGAATGCAATGATAACTAGTTAAGGCACCTGAATGCATTGATAACTATCTAATACACCTGAATGCAATGATAACTAGCTAAGGCACCTGAATGGAATTATAACTATCTAATGCACCTGAATGCAATGTTAACTATCTAAGGCACCTGAATGCAATGATAACTATCTAATGCACCTGAATGCAATGATAACTATCTAATGCACCTGAATGCAATGTTAACTATCTAATGCACCTGGATGCAATGATAACTAGCGAATGCAACTGGATGCAATGGTAACTAGCTAAGGCACCTGAATGCAATGATAACTAGCTAATGCACCTGAATGCAATGATAACTAGCTGAAGGCACCTCAATGCACTGATAACTATCTAATGCACCTGAATGCACTTATAACTAGCTAAGGCACCTAAATGCGATGATAACTATCTAATGGACCTGAATGCAATGATAACTATCTAATGCACCTGAATGCAATGATAACTAGCTAAGGCATCTGAAAGCAATGATAAGTAGCTAATGCACCTGAATGCAGTGATAACTGCTAATGCACCTGAATGCAATGATAACTAGCTAAGGCACCTGAATGCAATGATAACCAGCTAATGCACCTGAATGCAATGGTAACTAGCTAATGAACCTGAATGCAATGATAACTAGCTAAGGCACCTCAATGCAATGATAACTATCTAATGCACCTGAATGCACTGATAACTAGCTAAGGCATCTGAATGCAATGATAACTATCTAATGCACCTGAATGCAATGATAACTATCTAAAGCTTCTGAATGCAATGATAACTAGCTAATGCACCTGAATGCAGTGATAACTGCTAATGCACCTGAATGCAATGATAACTAGCTAATGCACCTGAATGCAATGGTAACTAGCTAATGCACCTGAATGCAATGACAACTATCTAATGCACCTGAATGGAATGATAACTATCTAATGCACCTGAATGCAATGATAACTAGCTAATGCACCCGAATGCAATGATAACTACCTAAGGCATCCGAGTGAAATGATAACAATCTAATGCACCCGAATGCAATGATAACTAGCTAATGCACTTGAATGCAATGATAACTATCTAATGCACCTGAATGGAATGTTAACTATCTAAGGCACCTGAATGCAATGATAACTAGCTAAGGCACCTGAATGAAATGATAACTAGTGAATGCACCTGAATGCAATGATAACTATCTAATGCACCTGAATGCAATGATAACTAGCTAATGCACCTGAATGCAATGATAACTAGCTAAGGCACCTGAATGCAATGATAACTAGCTAATGCACCTGAATGCAGTGATAACTGCTAAGGCACCTGCATGTAATGATAACTAGCTAATGCACCTGAATGCAATGATAACTATCTAATGCACCTGAATGCAAAATGCACCTGAATGCAATGATAACTAGCTAAGGCACCTGAATGAAATGATAACTAGCTAATGCACCTGAATGCAATGATAACTATCTAATGCACCTGAATGCAATGATAACTAGCTAAGGCACCTGAATGGAATGATAACTAGCTAATGCACCTGAATGAAATGATAACTAGCGAATGCACCTGAATGCAATGATAACTATCTAATGCACCTGAATGCAATGATAACTAGCTAAGGCACCTGAATGGAATGATAACAATCTAATGCACCTGAATGCAATGATAACTAGCTAATGCACCTGAATGCAATGATAACTATCTAATGCACCTGAATGCAATGATAACTAGCTAAGGCACCTGAATGCAATGATAACTAGCTAATGCACCTGAATGCAATGATAACTATCTAATGCACCTGAATGCAATGATAACTAGCTAAGGCACCTGAATGCAATGATAACTATCTAATGCACCTGATGGCAATGATAACTAGATAAGGCACCTGAATGCAAAGATAACTAGCTAATGCACCTGAATGCAATGATAACTAGCTAAGGCACCTGAATGCAATGATAACTATCTAAGGCACCTGAATGCAATGGTAACTAGCTAAGGCACCTGAATGGAATGATAACTATCTAATGCACCTGAATGCAATGATAACTAGTTAAGGCACCTGAATGCATTGATAACTATCTAATGCACCTGAATGCAATGATAACTAGCTAAGGCACCTGAATGCAATGATAACTATCTAATGCACCTGAATGCAATGTTAACTATCTAAGGCACCTGAATGCAATGATAACTATCTAATGCACCTGAATGCAATGTTAACTATCTAATGCACCTGGATGCAATGATAACTAGCGAATGCACCTGAATGCAATGGTAACTAGCTAAGGCACCTGAATGCAATGATAACTAGCTAATGCACCTGAATGCAATGATAACTAGCTAAGGCACCTCAATGCACTGATAACTATCTAATGCACCTGAATGCACTTATAACTACCTAAGGCACCTGAATGCAATGATAACTATCTAATGCACCTGAATGCAATGATAACTAGATAAGGCGCCTGAATGCAAAGATAACTAGCTAATGCACCTGAATGTAATGATAGCTAGCTAATGCACCTGAATGCAATGATAACTAGATAAGGCACCTGTATGCAAAGATAACTAGCTAATGCACCTGAATGTAATGATAACTAGCTAATGCACCTGAATGCAATGATAACTAGATAAGGCACCTGAATGCAAAGATAACTAGCTAATGCACCTGAATGCAATGATAACTAGAAAAGGCACCTGAATGCAAAGATAACTAGCTAATGCACCTGAATGTAATGATAACTAGCTAATGCACCTGAATGCAATGATAACTATCTAATGCACCTGAATGCAATGATAACTAGATAAGGCACCTGTAAGCAAAGATAACTAGCTAATGCACCTGAATGCAATGATAACTATCTAATGCACCTGAATGCAATGATAACTAGCTAAGGCACCTGCATGCAATGATAACTAGCTAATGCACCTGAATGCAATGATAACTATCTAATGCACCTGAATGCAATGATAACAATCTAATGCACCTGAATGCAATGATACTAGCTAAAGTACCTGAATGCAGTGATAACTGCTAATGCACCTGAATGCAATGATAACTAGCTAAGGCACCTGAATGCAATGATAACTATCTAAGGCACCTGAATCCAATGATAACTATCTAAGGCACCTGAATGCAATGATCACTAGCTAAGGCTCCTGAATGGAATGATAACTAGCTAAGGCACCTGAATGCAATGATAACTATTTAAGGCACCTGAATTCAATGGTAACTAGCTAAGGCACCTGAATGCAATGATAACTGCTAATGCACCTGAATGCAATGATAACTATCTAATGCACCTGAATGGAATGATAACTATCTAATGCACCTGAATGGAATGATAACTAGCTAAGGCACCTGAATGCAATGATAACTATCTAATGCACCTGAATGCAATGATAACTAGCTAAGGCACCTGAATGCAATGATAACTATCTAATGCACCTGAATGGAATGTTAAATATCTAAGGCACCTGAATGCAATGATAACTATCTAATGCACCTGAATGCAACGATAACTATCTAATGCACCTGAATGCAAAGATAACTAGCTAATGCACCTGAATGCAATGATAACTGCTAATCCACCTGAATGCAATGATAACTAGCTAAGGCACCTGAATGCAATGATAACTATCTAATGCACCTGAATGGAATGATAACTACCTACGGCACCTGAATGCAATGATAACTATCTAATGCACCTGAATGCAATGATAACTAGATAAGGCGCCTGAATGCAAAGATAACTAGCTAATGCACCTGAATGCAATGATAACTATCTAATGCACCTGAATGCAATGATAACTAGATAAGGCACCTGAATGCAAAGATAACTAGCTAATGCACCTGAATGTAATGATAACTAGCTAATGCACCTGAATGCAATGTTAACTAGATAAGGCGCCTGAATGCAAAGATAACTAGCTAATGCACCTGAATGCAATGATAACTAGCTAAGGCACCTGAATACAATGGTAACTAGCTAAGGCACCTGAATGCAATGATAACTAGCTAAGGCACCTGAATGCAATGGTAACTAGCTAAGGCACCTGAATGCAATGATAACTGCTAATGCACCTGAATGCAATGATAACTATCTAATGCACCTGAATGGAATGATAACTATCTAATGCACCTGAATGCAATGATAACTAGCTAAGGCACCCGAATGCAATGATAACTATCTAATGCACCTGAATGCAATGATAACTATCTAATGCACCTGAATGCAATGATAACTAGATAAGGCGCCTGAATGCAAAGATAACTAGCTAATGCACCTGAATGCAATGATAACTATCTAATGCACCTGAATGCAAAGATAACTAGCTAATGCACCTGAATGCAATGATAACTGCTAATCCACCTGAATGCAATGATAACTAGCTAAGGCACCTGAATGCAATGATAACTATCTAATGCACCTGAATGGAATGATAACTACCTAAGGCACCTGAATGCAATGATAACTATCTAATGCACCTGAATGCAATGATAACTAGATAAGGCGCCTGAATGCAAAGATAACTAGCTAATGCACCTGAATGCAATGATAACTATCTAATGCACCTGAATGCAATGATAACTAGATAAGGCACCTGAATGCAAAGATAACTAGCTAATGCACCTGAATGTAATGATAACAAGATAATGCACCTGAATGCAAAGATAACTAGCTAATGCACCTGAATGCAATGATAACTATCTAATGCACCTGAATGCAATGATAACTAGATAAGGCACCTGAATGCAAAGATAACTAGCTAATGCACCTGAATGCAATGATAACTATTGAATGCACCTGAATGCAATGATAAGTAGATAAGGCACCTGAATGCAAAGATAACTAGATAAGGCACCTGAATGCAATGATATCTATCTAATGCACCTGAATGCAATGATAACTATCTAATGCACCTGAATGCAATGATAACTAGATAAGGCACCTGAATGCAAAGATAACTAGCTAATGCACCTGAATGTAATGATAACTAGCTAATGCTACTGAATGCAATGATAACTAGATAAGGCACCTGAATGCAAAGATAACTAGCTAATGCACCTGAATGCAATGATAACTAGAAAAGGCACCTGAATGCAAAGATAACTAGCTAATGCACCCGAATGCAATGATAACAAGATAAGGCACCTGAATGCAAAGATAACTATCTAATGCACCTGAATGCAATGATAACTAGCTAAGGCACCTAAATGCAATGATAACTAGCTAAGGCACCTGAATGCAATGATAACTAGCTAAGGCACCTGAATGCAATGATAACTATCTAAGAAACCTGAATGCAATGGTAACTAGCTAAGGCACCTGAATGGAATGATAACTATCTAAGGCACCTGAATGCAAAGATAACTAGCTAATGCACCTGAATGCAATGATAACTAGAAAAGGCACCTGAATTCAAAGATAACTAGCTAATGCACCCGAATGCAATGATAACAAGATAAGGCACCTGAATGCAAAGATAACTATCTAATGCACCTGAATGCAATGATAACTAGCTAAGGCGCCTGAAAGCAATGATAACTAGCTAATGCACCTGAATGCAATGATAACTAGCTAAGGCACCTGAATGCAATGATAACTAGCTAAGGCACCTGAATGCAATGATAACTAGCTAAGGCACCTGAATGCAATGATAACTATCTAAGAAACCTGAATGCAATGGTAACTAGCTAAGGCACCTGAATGGAATGATAACTATCTAATGCACCTGAATGCAATGATAACTAGCTAATGCACCTGAATGCAATGATAACTAGTTAAGGCACCTGAATGCATTGATAACTATCTAATGCACCTGAATGCAATGATAACTAGCTAAGGCACCTGAATGCAATGATAACTATCTAATGCACCTGAATGCAATGTTAACTATCTAAGGCACCTGAATGCAATGATAACTATCTAATGCACCTGAATGCAATGATAACTATCTAATACACCTGAATGCAATGTTAACTATCTAATGCACCTGGATGCAATGATAACTAGCGAATACACCTGAATGCAATGGTAACTAGCTAAGGCACCTGAATGCAATGATAACTAGCTAATGCATCTGAATGCAATGATAACTAGCTAAGGCACCTCATTGCACTGATCACTATCTAATGCACCTGAATGCACTTATAACTAGCTAAGGCACCTGAATGCAATGATAACTATCTAATGCACCTGAATGCAATGGTAACTAGCTAATGAACCTGAATGCAATGATAACTAGCTAAGGCATCTGAATGCAATGATAACTATCTAATGCACTTGAATGCAATGATAACTAGCTAATGCACCTGAATGCAGTGATAACTTCTAATGCACCTGAATGCAATGATAACTAGCTAAGGCACCTGAATGCAATGATAACTAGCTAATGCACCTGAATGCAATGGTAACTAGCTAATCCACCTGAATGCAATGACAACTATCTAATGCACCTGAGTTGAATGATAACTATCTAATGCACCTGAATGCAATGATAACTAGCTAATGCACCCGAATGCAATGATAACAATCTAATGCACCCGAATGCAATGATAACTAGCTAATGCACCTGAATGCAATGATAACTAGGTAATGCACCGGAATGCAATGATAACTATTTAATGCACCTGAATGCAATGATAACTAGCTAAGGCACCTGAATGAAATGATAAAAATCTAATGCACCTGAATGCAATGATAACTAGCTAATGCACCTGAATGCAGTGATAACTAGCTAAGGCACCTGAATGCAATGGTAACTAGCTAAGGCACCTGAATGCAATGGTAACTAGCTAAGGCACCTGAATGCAATGATAACTGCTAATGCACCTGAATGCAATGATAACTATCTAATGCACCTGAATCGAATGATAACTATCTAATGCACCTGAATGCAATGATAACTAGCTAAGGCACCTGAATGCAATGATAACTATCTAATGCACCTGAATGCAATGATAACTAGCTAAGGCACCTGAATGCAATGATAACTATCTAATGCACCTGAATGGAATGTTAACTATCTAAGGCATCTGAATGCAATGATAACTATCTAATGCACCTGAATGCAATGGTAACTATCTAATGCACCTGAATGCAATAATAACTAGATAAGGCGCCTGAATGCAAAGATAACTAGCTAATGCACCTGAATGCAATGATAACTATCTAATGCACCTGAATGCAATGATAACTAGATAAGGCACCTGAATGCAAAGATAACTAGCTAATGCACCTGAATGTAATGATAACTAGCTAATGCACCCGAATGCAATGATAACTAGATAAGGCACCTGAATGCAAAGATAACTAGCTAATGCACCTGAATGCAATGATAACTATCTAATGCACCTGAATGCAATGATAACTATCTAATGCACCTGAATGCAATGATAACTAGCTAATGCACCTGAATGCAGTGATAACTGCTAATGCACCTGAATGCAATGATAACTAACTAAGGCACCTGAATGCAATGATAACTAGCTAATGCACCTGAATGCAATGGTAACTAGCTAATGCACCTGAATGCAATGACAACTATCTAATGCACCTGAATTGAATGATAACTATCTAATGCACCTGAATGCAATGATAACTAGCTAAGGCACCTGAATGCAATGATAACTATCTAATGCACCTGAATGCAATGATAACTAGCTAAGGCACCTGAATGCAATGATAACTATCTAATGCACCTGAATGCAATGATAACTAGCTAAGGCACCTGAATGCAATGATAACTATCTAATGCACCTGAATGCAATAATAACTAGATAAGGCGCCTGAATGCAAAGATAACTAGCTAATGCACCTGAATGCAATGATAACTATCTAATGCACCTGAATGCAATGATAACTAGATAAGGCACCTGAATGCAAAGATAACTAGCTAATGCACCTGAATGTAATGATAACTAGCTAATGCACCCGAATGCAATGATAACTAGATAAGGCACCTGAATGCAAAGATAACTAGCTAATGCACCTGAATGCAATGATAACTATCTAATGCACCTGAATGCAATGATAACTATCTAATGCACCTGAATGCAATGATAACTAGCTAATGCACCTGAATGCAGTGATAACTGCTAATGCACCTGAATGCAATGATAACTAGCTAAGGCAGCTGAATGCAATGATAACTAGCTAATGCACCTGAATGCAATGGTAACTAGCTAATGCACCTGAATGCAATGACAACTATCTAATGCACCTGAATTGAATGATAACTATCTAATGCACCTGAATGCAATGATAACTAGCTAAGGCACCCGAATGAAATGATAACAATCTAATGCACCCGAATGCAATGATAACTAGCTAATGCACCTGAATGCAATGATAACTAGGTAATGCACCGGAATGCAATGATAACTAGCTAAGGCACCTGAATGAAATGATAAAAATCTAATGCACCTGAATGCAATGGTAACTAGCTAAGGCACCTGAATGCAATGATAACTGCTAATGCACCTGAATGCAATGATAACTATCTAATGCACCTGAATGCAATGATAACTAGCTAAGGCACCTGAATGCAATGATAACTATCTAATGCACCTGAATGCAATGATAACTAGCTAAGGCACCTGAATGCAATGATAACTATCTAATGCACCTGAATGGAATGATAACTACCTAAGGCACCTGAATGCAATGATAACTATCTAATGCACCTGCATGCAATTATAACTAGATAAGGCGCCTGAATGCAAAGATAACTAGCTAATGCACCTGAATGCAATGATAACTATCTAATGCACCTGAATGCAATGATAACTAGATAAGGCACCTGAATGCAAAGATAACTAGCTAATGCACCTGAATGTAATGATAGCTAGCTAATGCACCTGAATGCAATGATAACTAGATAAGGCACCTGTATGCAAAGATAACTAGCTAATGCACCTGAATGTAATGATAACTAGCTAATGCACCTGAATGCAATGATAACTAGATAAGGCACCTGAATGCAAAGATAACTAGCTAATGCACCTGAATGCAATGATAACTAGAAAAGGCACCTGAATGCAAAGATAACTAGCTAATGCACCTGAATGCAATGATAACAAGATAAGGCACCTGAATGCAAAGATAACTAGCTAATGCACCTGAATGTGATGATAACTAGCTAATGCACCTGAATGCAATGATAACTATCTAATGCACCTGAATGCAATGATAACTAGATAAGGCACCTGAATGCAAAGATAACTAGCTAATGCACCTGAATGCAATGATAACTAGCTAAGGCACCTGAATGCAATGATAACTATCTAAGGCACCTGAATGCAATGGTAACTAGCTAAGGCACCTGAATGGAATGATAACTATCTAATGCACCTGAATGCAATGATAACTAGTTAAGGCACCTGAATGCATTGATAACTATCTAATACACCTGAATGCAATGATAACTAGCTAAGGCACCTGAATGCAATGATAACTATCTAATGCACCTGAATGCAATGTTAACTATCTAAGGCACCTGAATGCAATGATAACTATCTAATGCACCTGAATGCAATGTTAACTATCTAATGCACCTGGATGCAATGATAACTAGCGAATGCACCTGAATGCAATGGTAACTACCTAAGGCACCTGAATGCAATGATAACTATCTAATGCACCTGAATGCAATGATAACTAGATAAGGCGCCTGAATGCAAAGATAACTAGCTAATGCACCTGAATGTAATGATAGCTAGCTAATGCACCTGAATGCAATGATAACTAGATAAGGCACCTGTATGCAAAGATAACTAGCTAATGCACCTGAATGTAATGATAACTAGCTAATGCAAATGAATGCAATGATAACTAGATAAGGCACCTGAATGCAAAGATAACTAGCTAATGCACCTGAATGCAATGATAACTAGAAAAGGCACCTGAATGCAAAGATAACTAGCTAATGCACCTGAATGCAATGATAACAAGATAAGGCACCTGAATGCAAAGATAACTAGCTAAGGCACCTGAATACAATGATAACTATCTAATGCACCAGAAAGCAATGATAACTATCTAATGCACATGAATGCAATGATAACTAGATAAGGCACCTGAATGCAAAGATAACTAGCTAATGCACCTGAATGCAATGATAACTAGCTAAGGCACCTGAATACAATGATAACTATCTAAGGCACCTGAATGCAATGATAACTATCTAATGCACATGAATGCAATGATAACTAGATAAGGCACCTGAATGCAAAGATAACTAGCTAATACACCTGAATGCAATGATAACTAGCTAAGGCACCTGAATGCAATGATAACTATCTAAGGCACCTAAATGCAATGGTAACTAGCTAAGGCACCTGAATGGAATGATAACTATCTAATGCACCTGAATGCAATGATAACTAGTTAAGGCACCTGAATGCATTGATAACTGTCTAATACACCTGAATGCAATGATAACTAGCTAAGGCACCTGAATGGAATGATAACTATCTAATGCACCTGAATGCAATGATAACTATCTAATGCACCTGAATGCAATGTTAACTATCTAATGCACCTGGATGCAATGATAACTAGCGAATGCACCTGGATGCAATGGTAACTAGCTAAGGCACCTGAATGCAATGATAACTAGCTAATGCACCTGAATGCAATGATAACTAGCTGAAGGCACCTCAATGCACTGATAACTATTTAATGCACCTGAATGCACTTATAACTAGCTAAGGCACCTAAATGCGATGATAACTATCTAATGGACCTGAATGCAATGATAACTATCTAATGCACCTGAATGCAATGATAACTAGCTAAGGCATCTGAAAGCAATGATAAGTAGCTAATGCACCTGAATGCAGTGATAACTGCTAATGCACCTGAATGCAATGATAACTAGCTAAGGCACCTGAATGCAATGATAACCAGCTAATGCACCTGAATGCAATGGTAACTAGCTAATGAACCTGAATGCAATGATAACTAGCTAAGGCACCTCAATGCAATGATATCTATCTAATGCACCTGAATGCACTGATAACTAGCTAAGGCATCTGAATGCAATGATAACTATCTAATGCACCTGAATGCAATGATAACTATCTAATGCTTCTGAATGCAATGATAACTAGCTAATGCACCTGAATGCAGTGATAACTGCTAATGCACCTGAATGCAATGGTAACTAGCTAAGGCACCTGAATGCAATGATAACTGCTAATGCACCTGAATGCAATGATAACTATCTAATGCACCTGAATCGAATGATAACTATCTAATGCACCTGAATGCAATGATAACTAGCTAAGGCACCTGAATGCAATGATAACTATCTAATGCACCTGAATGCAATGATAACTAGCTAAGGCACCTGAATGCAATGATAACTATCTAATGCACCTGAATGGAATGTTAACTATCTAAGGCATCTGAATGCAATGATAACTATCTAATGCACCTGAATGCAATGGTAACTATCTAATGCACCTGAATGCAATAATAACTAGATAAGGCGCCTGAATGCAAAGATAACTAGCTAATGCACCTGAATGCAATGATAACTATCTAATGCACCTGAATGCAATGATAACTAGATAAGGCACCTGAATGCAAAGATAACTAGCTAATGCACCTGAATGTAATGATAACTAGCTAATGCACCCGAATGCAATGATAACTAGATAAGGCACCTGAATGCAAAGATAACTAGCTAATGCACCTGAATGCAATGATAACTATCTAATGCACCTGAATGCAATGATAACTATCTAATGCACCTGAATGCAATGATAACTAGCTAATGCACCTGAATGCAGTGATAACTGCTAATGCACCTGAATGCAATGATAACTAGCTAAGGCACCTGAATGCAATGATAACTAGCTAATGCACCTGAATGCAATGGTAACTAGATAATGCACCTGAATGCAATGACAACTATCTAATGCACCTGAATTGAATGATAACTATCTAATGCACCTGAATGCAATGATAACTAGCTAAGGCACCCGAATGAAATGATAACAATCTAATGCACCTGAATGCAATGATAACTAGCTAATGCACCTGAATGCAATGATAACTAGGTAATGCACCGGAATGCAATGATAACTATTTAATGCACCTGAATGCAATGATAACTAGCTAAGGCACCTGAATGAAATGATAAAAATCTAATGCACCTGAATGCAATGGTAACTAGCTAAGGCACCTGAATGCAATGATAACTGCTAATGCACCTGAATGCAATGATAACTATCTAATGCACCTGAATGCAATGATAACTAACTAAGGCACCTGAATGCAATGATAACTATCTAATGCACCTGAATGAAATGATAACTAGCTAAGGCACCTGAATGCAATGATAACTATCTAATGCACCTGAATGCAATGATAACTAGCTAAGGCACCTGAATGCAATGATAACTATCTAATGCACCTGAATGCAATGATAACTAGCTAAGGCACCTGAATGCAATGATAACTATCTAATGCACCTGAATGCAATGATAACTAGCAAAGGCACCTGAATGCAATGATAACTATCTAATGCACCTGAATGCAATGATAACTAGCTAAGGCACCTGAATGAAATGATAACTATCTAATGCACCTGAATGCAATGATAACTAGCTAAGGCACCTGAATGCAATGATAACTATCTAATGCACCTGAATGCAATAATAACTAGATAAGGCGCCTGAATGCAAAGATAACTAGCTAATGCACCCGAATGCAATGATAACTATCTAATGCACCTGAATGCAATGATAACTAGATAAGGCACCTGAATGCAAAGATAACTAGCTAATGCACCTGAATGTAATGATAACTAGCTAATGCACCCGAATGCAATGATAACTAGATAAGGCACCTGAATGCAAAGATAACTAGCTAATGCACCTGAATGCAATGATAACTATCTAATGCACCTGAATGCAATGATAACTATCTAATGCACCTGAATGCAATGATAACTAGCTAATGCACCTGAATGCAGTGATAACTGCTAATGCACCTGAATGCAATGATAACTAGCTAAGGCACCTGAATGCAATGATAACTAGCTAATGCACCTGAATGCAATGGTAACTATCTAATGCACCTGAATGCAATGACAACTATCTAATGCACCTGAATTGAATGATAACTATCTAATGCACCTGAATGCAATGATAACTAGCTAAGGCACCCGAATGAAATGATAACAATCTAATGCACCCGAATGCAATGATAACTAGCTAATGCACCTGAATGCAATGATAACTAGGTAATGCACCGGAATGCAATGATAACTATTTAATGCACCTGAATGCAATGATAACTAGCTAAGGCACCTGAATGAAATGATAAAAATCTAATGCACCTGAATGCAATGGTAACTAGCTAAGGCACCTGAATGCAATGATAACTGCTAATGCACCTGAATGCAATGATAACTATCTAATGCACCTGAATGCAATGATAACTAGCTAAGGCACCTGAATGCAATGATAACTATCTAATGCACCTGAATGCAATGATAACTAGCTAAGGCACCTGAATGCAATGATAACTATCTAATGCACCTGAATGCAATGATAACTAGCTAAGGCACCTGAATGCAATGATAACTATCTAATGCACCTGAATGCAATGATAACTAGCTAAGGCACCTGAATGCAATGATAACTATCTAATGCACCTGAATGCAATGATAACTAGCTAAGGCACCTGAATGCAATGATAACTATCTAATGCACCTGAATGGAATGTTAACTATCTAAGGCACCTGAATGCAATGATAACTATCTAATGCACCTGAATGCAATGGTAACTATCTAATGCACCGGAATGCAATGATAACTAGATAAGGCACCTGAATGCAAAGATAACTAGCTAATGCACCTGAATGCAATGATAACTGCTAATCCACCTGAATGCAATGATAACCAGCTAAGGCACCTGAATGCAATGATAACTATCTAATGCACCTGAATGGAATGATAACTACCTAAGGCACCTGAATGCAATGATAACTATCGAATGCACCTGCATGCAATTATAACTAGATAAGGCGCCTGAATGCAAAGATAACTAGCTAATGCACCTGAATGCAATGATAACTATCTAATGCACCTGAATGCAATGATAACTAGATAAGGCACCTGAATGCAAAGATAACTAGCTAATGCACCTGAATGTAATGATAGCTAGCTAATGCACCTGAATGCAATGATAACTAGATAAGGCACCTGTATGCAAAGATAACTAGCTAATGCACCTGAATGTAATGATAACTAGCTAATGCACCTGAATGCAATGATAACTAGATAAGGCACCTGAATGCAAAGATAACTAGCTAATGCACCTGAATGCAATGATAACTAGAAAAGGCACCTGAATGCAAAGATAACTAGCTAATGCACCTGAATGCAATGATAACAAGATAAGGCACCTGAATGCAAAGATAACTAGCTAATGCACCTGAATGTAATGATAACTAGCTAATGCACCTGAATGCAATGATAACTATCTAATGCACCTGAATGCAATGATAACTAGATAAGGCACCTGAATGCAAAGATAACTAGCTAATGCACCTGAATGCAATGATAACTAGCTAAGGCACCTGAATGCAATGATAACTATCTAAGGCACCTGAATGCAATGGTAACTAGCTAAGGCACCTGAATGGAATGATAACTATCTAATGCACCTGAATGCAATGATAACTAGTTAAGGCACCTGAATGCATTGATAACTATCTAATGCACCTGAATGCAATGATAACTAGCTAAGGCACCTGAATGCAATGATAACTATCTAATGCACCTGAATGCAATGTTAACTATCTAAGGCACCTGAATGCAATGATAACTATCTAATGCACCTGAATGCAATGTTAACTATCTAATGCACCTGGATGCAATGATAACTAGCGAATGCACCTGAATGCAATGGTAACTAGCTAAGGCACCTGAATGCAATGATAACTAGCTAATGCACCTGAATGCAATGATAACTAGCTAAGGCACCTCAATGCACTGATAACTATCTAATGCACCTGAATGCACTTATAACTACCTAAGGCACCTGAATGCAATGATAACTATCTAATGCACCTGAATGCAATGATAACTAGATAAGGCGCCTGAATGCAAAGATAACTAGCTAATGCACCTGAATGTAATGATAGCTAGCTAATGCACCTGAATGCAATGATAACTAGATAAGGCACCTGTATGCAAAGATAACTAGCTAATGCACCTGAATGTAATGATAACTAGCTAATGCACCTGAATGCAATGATAACTAGATAAGGCACCTGAATGCAAAGATAACTAGCTAATGCACCTGAATGCAATGATAACTAGAAAAGGCACCTGAATGCAAAGATAACTAGCTAATGCACCTGAATGTAATGATAACTAGCTAATGCACCTGAATGCAATGATAACTATCTAATGCACCTGAATGCAATGATAACTAGATAAGGCACCTGAATGCAAAGATAACTAGCTAATGCACCTGAATGCAATGATAACTATCGAATGCACCTGAATGCAATGATAACTAGATAAGGCACCTGAATGCAAAGATAACTAGCTAAGGCACCTGAATACAATGATAACTATCTAATGCACCAGAAAGCAATGATAACTATCTAATGCACATGAATGCAATGATAACTAGATAAGGCACCTGAATGCAAAGATAACTAGCTAATGCACCTGAATGCAATGATAACTAGCTAAGGCACCTGAATACAATGATAACTATCTAAGGCACCTGAATGCAATGATAACTATCTAATGCACATGAATGCAATGATAACTAGATAAGGCACCTGAATGCAAAGATAACTAGCTAATGCACCTGAATGCAATGATAACTAGCTAAGGCACCTGAATGCAATGATAACTATCTAAGGCACCTGAATGCAATGGTAACTAGCTAAGGCACCTGAATGGAATGATAATTATCTAATGCACCTGAATGCAATGATAACTAGTTAAGGCACCTGAATGCATTGATAACTATCTAATACACCTGAATGCAATGATAACTAGCTAAGGCACCTGAATGGAATTATAACTATCTAATGCACCTGAATGCAATGTTAACTATCTAAGGCACCTGAATGCAATGATAACTATCTAATGCACCTGAATGCAATGATAACTATCTAATGCACCTGAATGCAATGTTAACTATCTAATGCACCTGGATGCAATGATAACTAGCGAATGCAACTGGATGCAATGGTAACTAGCTAAGGCACCTGAATGCAATGATAACTAGCTAATGCACCTGAATGCAATGATAACTAGCTGAAGGCACCTCAATGCACTGATAACTATCTAATGCACCTGAATGCACTTATAACTAGCTAAGGCACCTAAATGCGATGATAACTATCTAATGGACCTGAATGCAATGATAACTATCTAATGCACCTGAATGCAATGATAACTAGCTAAGGCATCTGAAAGCAATGATAAGTAGCTAATGCACCTGAATGCAGTGATAACTGCTAATGCACCTGAATGCAATGATAACTAGCTAAGGCACCTGAATGCAATGATAACCAGCTAATGCACCTGAATGCAATGGTAACTAGCTAATGAACCTGAATGCAATGATAACTAGCTAAGGCACCTCAATGCAATGATAACTATCTAATGCACCTGAATGCACTGATAACTAGCTAAGGCATCTGAATGCAATGATAACTATCTAATGCACCTGAATGCAATGATAACTATCTAAAGCTTCTGAATGCAATGATAACTAGCTAATGCACCTGAATGCAGTGATAACTGCTAATGCACCTGAATGCAATGATAACTAGCTAATGCACCTGAATGCAATGGTAACTAGCTAATGCACCTGAATGCAATGACAACTATCTAATGCACCTGAATGGAATGATAACTATCTAATGCACCTGAATGCAATGATAACTAGCTAATGCACCCGAATGCAATGATAACTACCTAAGGCATCCGAGTGAAATGATAACAATCTAATGCACCCGAATGCAATGATAACTAGCTAATGCACTTGAATGCAATGATAACTATCTAATGCACCTGAATGGAATGTTAACTATCTAAGGCACCTGAATGCAATGATAACTAGCTAAGGCACCTGAATGAAATGATAACTAGTGAATGCACCTGAATGCAATGATAACTATCTAATGCACCTGAATGCAATGATAACTAGCTAATGCACCTGAATGCAATGATAACTAGCTAAGGCACCTGAATGCAATGATAACTAGCTAATGCACCTGAATGCAGTGATAACTGCTAAGGCACCTGCATGTAATGATAACTAGCTAATGCACCTGAATGCAATGATAACTATCTAATGCACCTGAATGCAAAATGCACCTGAATGCAATGATAACTAGCTAAGGCACCTGAATGAAATGATAACTAGCTAATGCACCTGAATGCAATGATAACTATCTAATGCACCTGAATGCAATGATAACTAGCTAAGGCACCTGAATGGAATGATAACTAGCTAATGCACCTGAATGAAATGATAACTAGCGAATGCACCTGAATGCAATGATAACTATCTAATGCACCTGAATGCAATGATAACTAGCTAAGGCACCTGAATGGAATGATAACAATCTAATGCACCTGAATGCAATGATAACTAGCTAATGCACCTGAATGCAATGATAACTATCTAATGCACCTGAATGCAATGATAACTAGCTAAGGCACCTGAATGCAATGATAACTAGCTAATGCACCTGAATGCAATGATAACTATCTAATGCACCTGAATGCAATGATAACTAGCTAAGGCACCTGAATGCAATGATAACTATCTAATGCACCTGATGGCAATGATAACTAGATAAGGCACCTGAATGCAAAGATAACTAGCTAATGCACCTGAATGCAATGATAACTAGCTAAGGCACCTGAATGCAATGATAACTATCTAAGGCACCTGAATGCAATGGTAACTAGCTAAGGCACCTGAATGGAATGATAACTATCTAATGCACCTGAATGCAATGATAACTAGTTAAGGCACCTGAATGCATTGATAACTATCTAATGCACCTGAATGCAATGATAACTAGCTAAGGCACCTGAATGCAATGATAACTATCTAATGCACCTGAATGCAATGTTAACTATCTAAGGCACCTGAATGCAATGATAACTATCTAATGCACCTGAATGCAATGTTAACTATCTAATGCACCTGGATGCAATGATAACTAGCGAATGCACCTGAATGCAATGGTAACTAGCTAAGGCACCTGAATGCAATGATAACTAGCTAATGCACCTGAATGCAATGATAACTAGCTAATGCACCTGAATGCAATGATAACTATCTAATGCACCTGAATGCAATGATAACTAGCTAAGGCACCTGAATGCAATGATAACTAGCTAATGCACCTGAATGCAATGATAACTATCTAATGCACCTGAATGCAATGATAACTAGCTAAGGCACCTGAATGCAATGATAACTATCTAATGCACCTGAATGCAATGATAACTAGCAAAGGCACCTGAATGCAATGATAACTATCTAATGCACCTGAATGCAATGATAACTAGCTAAGGCACCTGAATGAAATGATAACTATCTAATGCACCTGAATGCAATGATAACTAGCTAAGGCACCTGAATGCAATGATAACTATCTAATGCACCTGAATGCAATAATAACTAGATAAGGCGCCTGAATGCAAAGATAACTAGCTAATGCACCCGAATGCAATGATAACTATCTAATGCACCTGAATGCAATGATAACTAGATAAGGCACCTGAATGCAAAGATAACTAGCTAATGCACCTGAATGTAATGATAACTAGCTAATGCACCCGAATGCAATGATAACTAGATAAGGCACCTGAATGCAAAGATAACTAGCTAATGCACCTGAATGCAATGATAACTATCTAATGCACCTGAATGCAATGATAACTATCTAATGCACCTGAATGCAATGATAACTAGCTAATGCACCTGAATGCAGTGATAACTGCTAATGCACCTGAATGCAATGATAACTAGCTAAGGCACCTGAATGCAATGATAACTAGCTAATGCACCTGAATGCAATGGTAACTATCTAATGCACCTGAATGCAATGACAACTATCTAATGCACCTGAATTGAATGATAACTATCTAATGCACCTGAATGCAATGATAACTAGCTAAGGCACCCGAATGAAATGATAACAATCTAATGCACCCGAATGCAATGATAACTAGCTAATGCACCTGAATGCAATGATAACTAGGTAATGCACCGGAATGCAATGATAACTATTTAATGCACCTGAATGCAATGATAACTAGCTAAGGCACCTGAATGAAATGATAAAAATCTAATGCACCTGAATGCAATGGTAACTAGCTAAGGCACCTGAATGCAATGATAACTGCTAATGCACCTGAATGCAATGATAACTATCTAATGCACCTGAATGCAATGATAACTAGCTAAGGCACCTGAATGCAATGATAACTATCTAATGCACCTGAATGCAATGATAACTAGCTAAGGCACCTGAATGCAATGATAACTATCTAATGCACCTGAATGCAATGATAACTAGCTAAGGCACCTGAATGCAATGATAACTATCTAATGCACCTGAATGCAATGATAACTAGCTAAGGCACCTGAATGCAATGATAACTATCTAATGCACCTGAATGCAATGATAACTAGCTAAGGCACCTGAATGCAATGATAACTATCTAATGCACCTGAATGCAATGATAACTAGCTAAGGCACCTGAATGCAATGATAACTATCTAATGCACCTGAATGCAATGATAACTAGCTAAGGCACCTGAATGCAATGATGAATGCAATGATAACTATCTAATGCACCTGAATGGAATGTTAACTATCTAAGGCACCTGAATGCAATGATAACTATCTAATGCACCTGAATGCAATGGTAACTATCTAATGCACCGGAATGCAATGATAACTAGATAAGGCACCTGAATGCAAAGATAACTAGCTAATGCACCTGAATGCAATGATAACTGCTAATCCACCTGAATGCAATGATAACCAGCTAAGGCACCTGAATGCAATGATAACTATCTAATGCACCTGAATGGAATGATAACTACCTAAGGCACCTGAATGCAATGATAACTATCGAATGCACCTGCATGCAATTATAACTAGATAAGGCGCCTGAATGCAAAGATAACTAGCTAATGCACCTGAATGCAATGATAACTATCTAATGCACCTGAATGCAATGATAACTAGATAAGGCACCTGAATGCAAAGATAACTAGCTAATGCACCTGAATGTAATGATAGCTAGCTAATGCACCTGAATGCAATGATAACTAGATAAGGCACCTGTATGCAAAGATAACTAGCTAATGCACCTGAATGTAATGATAACTAGCTAATGCACCTGAATGCAATGATAACTAGATAAGGCACCTGAATGCAAAGATAACTAGCTAATGCACCTGAATGCAATGATAACTAGAAAAGGCACCTGAATGCAAAGATAACTAGCTAATGCACCTGAATGCAATGATAACAAGATAAGGCACCTGAATGCAAAGATAACTAGCTAATGCACCTGAATGTAATGATAACTAGCTAATGCACCTGAATGCAATGATAACTATCTAATGCACCTGAATGCAATGATAACTAGATAAGGCACCTGAATGCAAAGATAACTAGCTAATGCACCTGAATGCAATGATAACTAGCTAAGGCACCTGAATGCAATGATAACTATCTAAGGCACCTGAATGCAATGGTAACTAGCTAAGGCACCTGAATGGAATGATAACTATCTAATGCACCTGAATGCAATGATAACTAGTTAAGGCACCTGAATGCATTGATAACTATCTAATGCACCTGAATGCAATGATAACTAGCTAAGGCACCTGAATGCAATGATAACTATCTAATGCACCTGAATGCAATGTTAACTATCTAAGGCACCTGAATGCAATGATAACTATCTAATGCACCTGAATGCAATGTTAACTATCTAATGCACCTGGATGCAATGATAACTAGCGAATGCACCTGAATGCAATGGTAACTAGCTAAGGCACCTGAATGCAATGATAACTAGCTAATGCACCTGAATGCAATGATAACTAGCTAAGGCACCTCAATGCACTGATAACTATCTAATGCACCTGAATGCACTTATAACTACCTAAGGCACCTGAATGCAATGATAACTATCTAATGCACCTGAATGCAATGATAACTAGATAAGGCGCCTGAATGCAAAGATAACTAGCTAATGCACCTGAATGTAATGATAGCTAGCTAATGCACCTGAATGCAATGATAACTAGATAAGGCACCTGTATGCAAAGATAACTAGCTAATGCACCTGAATGTAATGATAACTAGCTAATGCACCTGAATGCAATGATAACTAGATAAGGCACCTGAATGCAAAGATAACTAGCTAATGCACCTGAATGCAATGATAACTAGAAAAGGCACCTGAATGCAAAGATAACTAGCTAATGCACCTGAATGTAATGATAACTAGCTAATGCACCTGAATGCAATGATAACTATCTAATGCACCTGAATGCAATGATAACTAGATAAGGCACCTGAATGCAAAGATAACTAGCTAATGCACCTGAATGCAATGATAACTATCGAATGCACCTGAATGCAATGATAACTAGATAAGGCACCTGAATGCAAAGATAACTAGCTAAGGCACCTGAATACAATGATAACTATCTAATGCACCAGAAAGCAATGATAACTATCTAATGCACATGAATGCAATGATAACTAGATAAGGCACCTGAATGCAAAGATAACTAGCTAATGCACCTGAATGCAATGATAACTAGCTAAGGCACCTGAATACAATGATAACTATCTAAGGCACCTGAATGCAATGATAACTATCTAATGCACATGAATGCAATGATAACTAGATAAGGCACCTGAATGCAAAGATAACTAGCTAATGCACCTGAATGCAATGATAACTAGCTAAGGCACCTGAATGCAATGATAACTATCTAAGGCACCTGAATGCAATGGTAACTAGCTAAGGCACCTGAATGGAATGATAATTATCTAATGCACCTGAATGCAATGATAACTAGTTAAGGCACCTGAATGCATTGATAACTATCTAATACACCTGAATGCAATGATAACTAGCTAAGGCACCTGAATGGAATTATAACTATCTAATGCACCTGAATGCAATGTTAACTATCTAAGGCACCTGAATGCAATGATAACTATCTAATGCACCTGAATGCAATGATAACTATCTAATGCACCTGAATGCAATGTTAACTATCTAATGCACCTGGATGCAATGATAACTAGCGAATGCAACTGGATGCAATGGTAACTAGCTAAGGCACCTGAATGCAATGATAACTAGCTAATGCACCTGAATGCAATGATAACTAGCTGAAGGCACCTCAATGCACTGATAACTATCTAATGCACCTGAATGCACTTATAACTAGCTAAGGCACCTAAATGCGATGATAACTATCTAATGGACCTGAATGCAATGATAACTATCTAATGCACCTGAATGCAATGATAACTAGCTAAGGCATCTGAAAGCAATGATAAGTAGCTAATGCACCTGAATGCAGTGATAACTGCTAATGCACCTGAATGCAATGATAACTAGCTAAGGCACCTGAATGCAATGATAACCAGCTAATGCACCTGAATGCAATGGTAACTAGCTAATGAACCTGAATGCAATGATAACTAGCTAAGGCACCTCAATGCAATGATAACTATCTAATGCACCTGAATGCACTGATAACTAGCTAAGGCATCTGAATGCAATGATAACTATCTAATGCACCTGAATGCAATGATAACTATCTAAAGCTTCTGAATGCAATGATAACTAGCTAATGCACCTGAATGCAGTGATAACTGCTAATGCACCTGAATGCAATGATAACTAGCTAATGCACCTGAATGCAATGGTAACTAGCTAATGCACCTGAATGCAATGACAACTATCTAATGCACCTGAATGGAATGATAACTATCTAATGCACCTGAATGCAATGATAACTAGCTAATGCACCCGAATGCAATGATAACTACCTAAGGCATCCGAGTGAAATGATAACAATCTAATGCACCCGAATGCAATGATAACTAGCTAATGCACTTGAATGCAATGATAACTATCTAATGCACCTGAATGGAATGTTAACTATCTAAGGCACCTGAATGCAATGATAACTAGCTAAGGCACCTGAATGAAATGATAACTAGTGAATGCACCTGAATGCAATGATAACTATCTAATGCACCTGAATGCAATGATAACTAGCTAATGCACCTGAATGCAATGATAACTAGCTAAGGCACCTGAATGCAATGATAACTAGCTAATGCACCTGAATGCAGTGATAACTGCTAAGGCACCTGCATGTAATGATAACTAGCTAATGCACCTGAATGCAATGATAACTATCTAATGCACCTGAATGCAAAATGCACCTGAATGCAATGATAACTAGCTAAGGCACCTGAATGAAATGATAACTAGCTAATGCACCTGAATGCAATGATAACTATCTAATGCACCTGAATGCAATGATAACTAGCTAAGGCACCTGAATGGAATGATAACTAGCTAATGCACCTGAATGAAATGATAACTAGCGAATGCACCTGAATGCAATGATAACTATCTAATGCACCTGAATGCAATGATAACTAGCTAAGGCACCTGAATGGAATGATAACAATCTAATGCACCTGAATGCAATGATAACTAGCTAATGCACCTGAATGCAATGATAACTATCTAATGCACCTGAATGCAATGATAACTAGCTAAGGCACCTGAATGCAATGATAACTAGCTAATGCACCTGAATGCAATGATAACTATCTAATGCACCTGAATGCAATGATAACTAGCTAAGGCACCTGAATGCAATGATAACTATCTAATGCACCTGATGGCAATGATAACTAGATAAGGCACCTGAATGCAAAGATAACTAGCTAATGCACCTGAATGCAATGATAACTAGCTAAGGCACCTGAATGCAATGATAACTATCTAAGGCACCTGAATGCAATGGTAACTAGCTAAGGCACCTGAATGGAATGATAACTATCTAATGCACCTGAATGCAATGATAACTAGTTAAGGCACCTGAATGCATTGATAACTATCTAATGCACCTGAATGCAATGATAACTAGCTAAGGCACCTGAATGCAATGATAACTATCTAATGCACCTGAATGCAATGTTAACTATCTAAGGCACCTGAATGCAATGATAACTATCTAATGCACCTGAATGCAATGTTAACTATCTAATGCACCTGGATGCAATGATAACTAGCGAATGCACCTGAATGCAATGGTAACTAGCTAAGGCACCTGAATGCAATGATAACTAGCTAATGCACCTGAATGCAATGATAACTAGCTAAGGCACCTCAATGCACTGATAACTATCTAATGCACCTGAATGCACTTATAACTACCTAAGGCACCTGAATGCAATGATAACTATCTAATGCACCTGAATGCAATGATAACTAGATAAGGCGCCTGAATGCAAAGATAACTAGCTAATGCACCTGAATGTAATGATAGCTAGCTAATGCACCTGAATGCAATGATAACTAGATAAGGCACCTGTATGCAAAGATAACTAGCTAATGCACCTGAATGTAATGATAACTAGCTAATGCACCTGAATGCAATGATAACTAGATAAGGCACCTGAATGCAAAGATAACTAGCTAATGCACCTGAATGCAATGATAACTAGAAAAGGCACCTGAATGCAAAGATAACTAGCTAATGCACCTGAATGTAATGATAACTAGCTAATGCACCTGAATGCAATGATAACTATCTAATGCACCTGAATGCAATGATAACTAGATAAGGCACCTGTAAGCAAAGATAACTAGCTAATGCACCTGAATGCAATGATAACTATCTAATGCACCTGAATGCAATGATAACTAGCTAAGGCACCTGCATGCAATGATAACTAGCTAATGCACCTGAATGCAATGATAACTATCTAATGCACCTGAATGCAATGATAACAATCTAATGCACCTGAATGCAATGATACTAGCTAAAGTACCTGAATGCAGTGATAACTGCTAATGCACCTGAATGCAATGATAACTAGCTAAGGCACCTGAATGCAATGATAACTATCTAAGGCACCTGAATCCAATGATAACTATCTAAGGCACCTGAATGCAATGATCACTAGCTAAGGCTCCTGAATGGAATGATAACTAGCTAAGGCACCTGAATGCAATGATAACTATTTAAGGCACCTGAATTCAATGGTAACTAGCTAAGGCACCTGAATGCAATGATAACTGCTAATGCACCTGAATGCAATGATAACTATCTAATGCACCTGAATGGAATGATAACTATCTAATGCACCTGAATGGAATGATAACTAGCTAAGGCACCTGAATGCAATGATAACTATCTAATGCACCTGAATGCAATGATAACTAGCTAAGGCACCTGAATGCAATGATAACTATCTAATGCACCTGAATGGAATGTTAAATATCTAAGGCACCTGAATGCAATGATAACTATCTAATGCACCTGAATGCAACGATAACTATCTAATGCACCTGAATGCAAAGATAACTAGCTAATGCACCTGAATGCAATGATAACTGCTAATCCACCTGAATGCAATGATAACTAGCTAAGGCACCTGAATGCAATGATAACTATCTAATGCACCTGAATGGAATGATAACTACCTACGGCACCTGAATGCAATGATAACTATCTAATGCACCTGAATGCAATGATAACTAGATAAGGCGCCTGAATGCAAAGATAACTAGCTAATGCACCTGAATGCAATGATAACTATCTAATGCACCTGAATGCAATGATAACTAGATAAGGCACCTGAATGCAAAGATAACTAGCTAATGCACCTGAATGTAATGATAACTAGCTAATGCACCTGAATGCAATGTTAACTAGATAAGGCGCCTGAATGCAAAGATAACTAGCTAATGCACCTGAATGCAATGATAACTAGCTAAGGCACCTGAATACAATGGTAACTAGCTAAGGCACCTGAATGCAATGATAACTAGCTAAGGCACCTGAATGCAATGGTAACTAGCTAAGGCACCTGAATGCAATGATAACTGCTAATGCACCTGAATGCAATGATAACTATCTAATGCACCTGAATGGAATGATAACTATCTAATGCACCTGAATGCAATGATAACTAGCTAAGGCACCCGAATGCAATGATAACTATCTAATGCACCTGAATGCAATGATAACTATCTAATGCACCTGAATGCAATGATAACTAGATAAGGCGCCTGAATGCAAAGATAACTAGCTAATGCACCTGAATGCAATGATAACTATCTAATGCACCTGAATGCAAAGATAACTAGCTAATGCACCTGAATGCAATGATAACTGCTAATCCACCTGAATGCAATGATAACTAGCTAAGGCACCTGAATGCAATGATAACTATCTAATGCACCTGAATGGAATGATAACTACCTAAGGCACCTGAATGCAATGATAACTATCTAATGCACCTGAATGCAATGATAACTAGATAAGGCGCCTGAATGCAAAGATAACTAGCTAATGCACCTGAATGCAATGATAACTATCTAATGCACCTGAATGCAATGATAACTAGATAAGGCACCTGAATGCAAAGATAACTAGCTAATGCACCTGAATGTAATGATAACTAGCTAATGCACCTGAATGCAATGTTAACTAGATAAGGCGCCTGAATGCAAAGATAACTAGCTAATGCACCTGAATGCAATGATAACTAGCTAAGGCACCTGAATACAATGGTAACTAGCTAAGGCACCTGAATGCAATGATAACTAGCTAAGGCACCTGAATGCAATGGTAACTAGCTAAGGCACCTGAATGCAATGATAACTGCTAATGCACCTGAATGCAATGATAACTATCTAATGCACCTGAATGGAATGATAACTATCTAATGCACCTGAATGCAATGATAACTAGCTAAGGCACCCGAATGCAATGATAACTATCTAATGCACCTGAATGCAATGATAACTATCTAATGCACCTGAATGCAATGATAACTAGATAAGGCGCCTGAATGCAAAGATAACTAGCTAATGCACCTGAATGCAATGATAACTATCTAATGCACCTGAATGCAATGATAACTAGATAAGGCACCTGAATGCAAAGATAACTAGCTAATGCACCTGAATGTAATGATAACTAGCTAATGCACCTGAATACAATGATAACTAGATAAGGCACCTGAATGCAACGATAACTAGCTAATGCACCTGAATGTAATGATAACAAGATAAGGCACCTGAATGCAAAGATAACTAGCTAATGCACCTGAATGCAATGATAACTATCTAATGCACCTGAATGCAATGATAACTAGATAAGGCACCTGAATGCAAAGATAACTAGCTAATGCACCTGAATGCAATGATAACTATTGAATGCACCTGAATGCAATGATAAGTAGATAAGGCACCTGAATGCAAAGATAACTAGATAAGGCACCTGAATGCAATGATATCTATCTAATGCACCTGAATGCAATGATAACTATCTAATGCACCTGAATGCAATGATAACTAGATAAGGCACCTGAATGCAAAGATAACTAGCTAATGCACCTGAATGTAATGATAACTAGCTAATGCTACTGAATGCAATGATAACTAGATAAGGCACCTGAATGCAAAGATAACTAGCTAATGCACCTGAATGCAATGATAACTAGAAAAGGCACCTGAATGCAAAGATAACTAGCTAATGCACCCGAATGCAATGATAACAAGATAAGGCACCTGAATGCAAAGATAACTATCTAATGCACCTGAATGCAATGATAACTAGCTAAGGCACCTAAATGCAATGATAACTAGCTAAGGCACCTGAATGCAATGATAACTAGCTAAGGCACCTGAATGCAATGATAACTATCTAAGAAACCTGAATGCAATGGTAACTAGCTAAGGCACCTGAATGGAATGATAACTATCTAAGGCACCTGAATGCAAAGATAACTAGCTAATGCACCTGAATGCAATGATAACTAGAAAAGGCACCTGAATTCAAAGATAACTAGCTAATGCACCCGAATGCAATGATAACAAGATAAGGCACCTGAATGCAAAGATAACTATCTAATGCACCTGAATGCAATGATAACTAGCTAAGGCGCCTGAAAGCAATGATAACTAGCTAATGCACCTGAATGCAATGATAACTAGCTAAGGCACCTGAATGCAATGATAACTAGCTAAGGCACCTGAATGCAATGATAACTAGCTAAGGCACCTGAATGCAATGATAACTATCTAAGAAACCTGAATGCAATGGTAACTAGCTAAGGCACCTGAATGGAATGATAACTATCTAATGCACCTGAATGCAATGATAACTAGCTAATGCACCTGAATGCAATGATAACTAGTTAAGGCACCTGAATGCATTGATAACTATCTAATGCACCTGAATGCAATGATAACTAGCTAAGGCACCTGAATGCAATGATAACTATCTAATGCACCTGAATGCAATGTTAACTATCTAAGGCACCTGAATGCAATGATAACTATCTAATGCACCTGAATGCAATGATAACTATCTAATACACCTGAATGCAATGTTAACTATCTAATGCACCTGGATGCAATGATAACTAGCGAATACACCTGAATGCAATGGTAACTAGCTAAGGCACCTGAATGCAATGATAACTAGCTAATGCATCTGAATGCAATGATAACTAGCTAAGGCACCTCATTGCACTGATCACTATCTAATGCACCTGAATGCACTTATAACTAGCTAAGGCACCTGAATGCAATGATAACTATCTAATGCACCTGAATGCAATGGTAACTAGCTAATGAACCTGAATGCAATGATAACTAGCTAAGGCATCTGAATGCAATGATAACTATCTAATGCACTTGAATGCAATGATAACTAGCTAATGCACCTGAATGCAGTGATAACTTCTAATGCACCTGAATGCAATGATAACTAGCTAAGGCACCTGAATGCAATGATAACTAGCTAATGCACCTGAATGCAATGGTAACTAGCTAATCCACCTGAATGCAATGACAACTATCTAATGCACCTGAGTTGAATGATAACTATCTAATGCACCTGAATGCAATGATAACTAGCTAATGCACCCGAATGCAATGATAACAATCTAATGCACCCGAATGCAATGATAACTAGCTAATGCACCTGAATGCAATGATAACTAGGTAATGCACCGGAATGCAATGATAACTATTTAATGCACCTGAATGCAATGATAACTAGCTAAGGCACCTGAATGAAATGATAAAAATCTAATGCACCTGAATGCAATGATAACTAGCTAATGCACCTGAATGCAGTGATAACTAGCTAAGGCACCTGAATGCAATGGTAACTAGCTAAGGCACCTGAATGCAATGGTAACTAGCTAAGGCACCTGAATGCAATGATAACTGCTAATGCACCTGAATGCAATGATAACTATCTAATGCACCTGAATCGAATGATAACTATCTAATGCACCTGAATGCAATGATAACTAGCTAAGGCACCTGAATGCAATGATAACTATCTAATGCACCTGAATGCAATGATAACTAGCTAAGGCACCTGAATGCAATGATAACTATCTAATGCACCTGAATGGAATGTTAACTATCTAAGGCATCTGAATGCAATGATAACTATCTAATGCACCTGAATGCAATGGTAACTATCTAATGCACCTGAATGCAATAATAACTAGATAAGGCGCCTGAATGCAAAGATAACTAGCTAATGCACCTGAATGCAATGATAACTATCTAATGCACCTGAATGCAATGATAACTAGATAAGGCACCTGAATGCAAAGATAACTAGCTAATGCACCTGAATGTAATGATAACTAGCTAATGCACCCGAATGCAATGATAACTAGATAAGGCACCTGAATGCAAAGATAACTAGCTAATGCACCTGAATGCAATGATAACTATCTAATGCACCTGAATGCAATGATAACTATCTAATGCACCTGAATGCAATGATAACTAGCTAATGCACCTGAATGCAGTGATAACTGCTAATGCACCTGAATGCAATGATAACTAACTAAGGCACCTGAATGCAATGATAACTAGCTAATGCACCTGAATGCAATGGTAACTAGCTAATGCACCTGAATGCAATGACAACTATCTAATGCACCTGAATTGAATGATAACTATCTAATGCACCTGAATGCAATGATAACTAGCTAAGGCACCCGAATGAAATGATAACAATCTAATGCACCCGAATGCAGTGATAACTAGCTAATGCACCTGAATGCAATGATAACTAGGTAATGCACCGGAATGCAATGATAACTATTTAATGCACCTGAATGCAATGATAACTAGCTAAGGCACCTGAATGAAATGATAAAAATCTAATGCACCTGAATGCAATGGTAACTAGCTAAGGCACCTGAATGCAATGATAACTGCTAATGCACCTGAATGCAATGATAACTATCTAATGCACCTGAATGCAATGATAACTAGCTAAGGCACCTGAATGCAATGATAACTATCTAATGCACCTGAATGCAATGATAACTAGCTAAGGCACCTGAATGCAATGATAACTATCTAATGCACCTGAATGCAATGATAACTAGCTAAGGCACCTGAATGCAATGATAACTATCTAATGCACCTGAATGCAATGATAACTAGCTAAGGCACCTGAATGCAATGATAACTATCTAATGCACCTGAATGCAATGATAACTAGCTAAGGCACCTGAATGCAATGATAACTATCTAATGCACCTGAATGCAATGATAACTAGCTAAGGCACCTGAATGCAATGATAACTATCTAATGCACCTGAATGCAATGATAACTAGCTAAGGCACCTGAATGCAATGATAACTATCTAATGCACCTGAATGCAATAATAACTAGATAAGGCGCCTGAATGCAAAGATAACTAGCTAATGCACCTGAATGCAATGATAACTATCTAATGCACCTGAATGCAATGATAACTAGATAAGGCACCTGAATGCAAAGATAACTAGCTAATGCACCTGAATGTAATGATAACTAGCTAATGCACCCAAATGCAATGATAACTATCTAATGCACCTGAATGCAATGATAACTAGATAAGGCACCTGAATGCAAAGATAACTAGCTAATGCACCTGAATGTAATGATAACTAGCTAATGCACCCAAATGCAATGATAACTAGATAAGGCACCTGAATGCAAAGATAACTAGCTAATGCACCCGAATGCAATGATAACTATCTAATGCACCTGAATGCAATGATAACTATCTAATGCACCTGAATGCAATGATAACTAGCTAATGCACCTGAATGCAGTGATAACTGCTAATACACCTGAATGCAATGATAACTAGCTAAGGCACCTGAATGCAATGATAACTAGCTAATGCACCTGAATGCAATGGTAACTAGCTAATGCACCTGAATGCAATGACAACTATCTAATGCACCTGAATGCAATGATAACTAGCTAAGGCACCCGAATGAAATGATAACAATCTAATGCACCCGAATGCAATGATAACTAGCTAATGCACCTGAATGCAATGATAACTAGGTAATGCACCGGAATGCAATGATAACTATTTAATGCACCTGAATGCAATGATAACTAGCTAAGGCACCTGAATGAAATGATAAAAATCTAATGCACCTGAATGCAATGGTAACTAGCTAAGGCACCTGAATGCAATGATAACTGCTAATGCACCTGAATGCAATGATAACTATCTAATGCACCTGAATGCAATGATAACTAGCTAAGGCACCTGAATGCAATGATAACTATCTAATGCACCTGAATGCAATGATAACTAGCTAAGGCACCTGAATGCAATGATAACTATCTAAGGCACCTGAATGCAATGATAACTAGCTAAGGCACCTGAATGCAATGATAACTATCTAATGCACCTGAATGCAATGATAACTAGCTAAGGCACCTGAATGCAATGATAACTATCTAATGCACCTGAATGCAATGATAACTAGCTAAGGCACCTGAATGCAATGATAACTATCTAATGCACCTGAATGCAATGATAACTAGCTAAGGCACCTGAATGCAATGATGAATGCAATGATAACTATCTAATGCACCTGAATGCAATGGTAACTATCTAATGCACTGGAATGCAATGATAACTAGATAAGGCACCTGAATGCAATGATAACTATCTAATGCACCTGAATGCAATGGTAACTATCTAATGCACTGGAATGCAATGATAACTAGATAAGGCACCTGAATGCAAAGATAACTAGCTAATGCACCTGAATGCAATGATAACTGCTAATCCACCTGAATGCAATGATAACCAGCTAAGGCACCTGAATGCAATGATAACTATCTAATGCACCTGAATGGAATGATAACTACCTAAGGCACCTGAATGCAATGATAACTATCTAATGCACCTGCATGCAATTATAACTAGATAAGGCGCCTGAATGCAAAGATAACTAGCTAATGCACCTGAATGCAATGATAACTATCTAATGCACCTGAATGCAATGATAACTAGATAAGGCACCTGAATGCAAAGATAACTAGCTAATGCACCTGAATGTAATGATAGCTAGCTAATGCACCTGAATGCAATGATAACTAGATAAGGCACCTGTATGCAAAGATAACTAGCTAATGCACCTGAATGTAATGATAACTAGCTAATGCACCTGAATGCAATGATAACTAGATAAGGCACCTGAATGCAAAGATAACTAGCTAATGCACCTGAATGCAATGATAACTAGAAAAGGCACCTGAATGCAAAGATAACTAGCTAATGCACCTGAATGCAATGATAACAAGATAAGGCACCTGAATGCAAAGATAACTAGCTAATGCACCTGAATGTGATGATAACTAGCTAATGCACCTGAATGTGATGATAACTAGCTAATGCACCTGAATGCAATGATAACTATCTAATGCACCTGAATGCAATGATAACTAGATAAGGCACCTGAATGCAAAGATAACTAGCTAATGCACCTGAATGCAATGATAACTAGCTAAGGCACCTGAATGCAATGATAACTATCTAAGGCACCTGAATGCAATGGTAACTAGCTAAGGCACCTGAATGGAATGATAACTATCTAATGCACCTGAATGCAATGATAACTAGTTAAGGCACCTGAATGCATTGATAACTATCTAATACACCTGAATGCAATGATAACTAGCTAAGGCACCTGAATGCAATGATAACTATCTAATGCACCTGAATGCAATGTTAACTATCTAATGCACCTGAATGCAATGATAACTATCTAATGCACCTGAATGCAATGTTAACTATCTAATGCACCTGGATGCAATGATAACTAGCGAATGCACCGGAATGCAATGGTAACTACCTAAGGCACCTGAATGCAATGATAACTATCTAATGCACCTGAATGCAATGATAACTAGATAAGGCGCCTGAATGCAAAGATAACTAGCTAATGCACCTGAATGCAATGATAACTATCTAATGCACCTGAATGCAATGATAACTATCTAATGCACCTGAATGCAATGATAACTAGCTAATGCACCTGAATGCAGTGATAACTGCTAATGCACCTGAATGCAATGATAACTAACTAAGGCACCTGAATGCAATGATAACTAGCTAATGCACCTGAATGCAATGGTAACTAGCTAATGCACCTGAATGCAATGACAACTATCTAATGCACCTGAATTGAATGATAACTATCTAATGCACCTGAATGCAATGATAACTAGCTAAGGCACCCGAATGAACTGATAACAATCTAATGCACCCGAATGCAATGATAACTAGCTAATGCACCTGAATGCAATGATAACTAGGTAATGCACCGGAATGCAATGATAACTATTTAATGCACCTGAATGCAATGATAACTAGCTAAGGCACCTGAATGAAATGATAAAAATCTAATGCACCTGAATGCAATGGTAACTAGCTAAGGCACCTGAATGCAATGATAACTAGCTAAGGCACCTGAATGCAATGATAACTATCTAATGCACCTGAATGCAATGATAACTAGCTAAGGCACCTGAATGCAATGATAACTATCTAATGCACCTGAATGCAATGATAACTAGCTAAGGCACCTGAATGCAATGATAACTATCTAATGCACCTGAATGCAATGATAACTAGCTAAGGCACCTGAATGCAATGATAACTATCTAATGCACCTGAATGCAATGATAACTAGCTAAGGCACCTGAATGCAATGATAACTATCTAATGCACCTGAATGCAATAATAACTAGATAAGGCGCCTGAATGCAAAGATAACTAGCTAATGCACCTGAATGCAATGATAACTATCTAATGCACCTGAATGCAATGATAACTAGATAAGGCACCTGAATGCAAAGATAACTAGCTAATGCACCTGAATGTAATGATAACTAGCTAATGCACCCGAATGCAATGATAACTAGATAAGGCACCTGAATGCAAAGATAACTAGCTAATGCACCCGAATGCAATGATAACTATCTAATGCACCTGAATGCAATGATAACTATCTAATGCACCTGAATGCAATGATAACTAGCTAATGCACCTGAATGCAGTGATAACTGCTAATGCACCTGAATGCAATGATAACTAGCTAAGGCAGCTGAATGCAATGATAACTAGCTAATGCACCTGAATGCAATGGTAACTAGCTAATGCACCTGAATGCAATGACAACTATCTAATGCACCTGAATTGAATGATAACTATCTAATCCACCTGAATGCAATGATAACTAGCTAAGGCACCCGAATGAAATGATAACAATCTAATGCACCCGAATGCAATGATAACTAGCTAATGCACCTGAATGCAATGATAACTAGGTAATGCACCGGAATGCAATGATAACTATTTAATGCACCTGAATGCAATGATAACTAGCTAAGGCACCTGAATGAAATGATAAAAATCTAATGCACCTGAATGCAATGGTAACTAGCTAAGGCACCTGAATGCAATGATAACTGCTAATGCACCTGAATGCAATGATAACTATCTAATGCACCTGAATGCAATGATAACTAGCTAAGGCACCTGAATGCAATGATAACTATCTAATGCACCTGAATGCAATGATAACTAGCTAAGGCACCTGAATGCAATGATAACTATCTAATGCACCTGAATGGAATGATAACTACCTAAGGCACCTGAATGCAATGATAACTATCTAATGCACCTGCATGCAATTATAACTAGATAAGGCGCCTGAATGCAAAGATAACTAGCTAATGCACCTGAATGCAATGATAACTATCTAATGCACCTGAATGCAATGATAACTAGATAAGGCACCTGAATGCAAAGATAACTAGCTAATGCACCTGAATGTAATGATAGCTAGCTAATGCACCTGAATGCAATGATAACTAGATAAGGCACCTGTATGCAAAGATAACTAGCTAATGCACCTGAATGTAATGATAACTAGCTAATGCACCTGAATGCAATGATAACTAGATAAGGCACCTGAATGCAAAGATAACTAGCTAATGCACCTGAATGCAATGATAACTAGAAAAGGCACCTGAATGCAAAGATAACTAGCTAATGCACCTGAATGCAATGATAACAAGATAAGGCACCTGAATGCAAAGATAACTAGCTAATGCACCTGAATGTGATGATAACTAGCTAATGCACCTGAATGCAATGATAACTAGATAAGGCACCTGAATGCAAAGATAACTAGCTAATGCACCTGAATGCAATGATAACTATCTAAGGCACCTGAATGCAATGGTAACTAGCTAAGGCACCTGAATGGAATGATAACTATCTAATGCACCTGAATGCAATGATAACTAGTTAAGGCACCTGAATGCATTGATAACTATCTAATACACCTGAATGCAATGATAACTAGCTAAGGCACCTGAATGCAATGATAACTATCTAATGCACCTGAATGCAATGTTAACTATCTAAGGCACCTGAATGCAATGATAACTATCTAATGCACCTGAATGCAATGTTAACTATCTAATGCACCTGGATGCAATGATAACTAGCGAATGCACCTGAATGCAATGGTAACTACCTAAGGCACCTGAATGCAATGATAACTATCTAATGCACCTGAATGCAATGATAACTAGATAAGGCGCCTGAATGCAAAGATAACTAGCTAATGCACCTGAATGTAATGATAGCTAGCTAATGCACCTGAATGCAATGATAACTAGATAAGGCACCTGTATGCAAAGATAACTAGCTAATGCACCTGAATGTAATGATAACTAGCTAATGCAAATGAATGCAATGATAACTAGATAAGGCACCTGAATGCAAAGATAACTAGCTAATGCACCTGAATGCAATGATAACTAGAAAAGGCACCTGAATGCAAAGATAACTAGCTAATGCACCTGAATGCAATGATAACAAGATAAGGCACCTGAATGCAAAGATAACTAGCTAAGGCACCTGAATACAATGATAACTATCTAATGCACCAGAAAGCAATGATAACTATCTTATGCACATGAATGCAATGATAACTAGATAAGGCACCTGAATGCAAAGATAACTAGCTAATGCACCTGAATGCAATGATAACTAGCTAAGGCACCTGAATACAATGATAACTATCTAAGGCACCTGAATGCAATGATAACTATCTAATGCACATGAATGCAATGATAACTAGATAAGGCACCTGAATGCAAAGATAACTAGCTAATACACCTGAATGCAATGATAACTAGCTAAGGCACCTGAATGCAATGATAACTATCTAAGGCACCTGAATGCAATGGTAACTAGCTAAGGCACCTGAATGGAATGATAACTATCTAATGCACCTGAATGCAATGATAACTAGTTAAGGCACCTGAATGCATTGATAACTGTCTAATACACCTGAATGCAATGATAACTAGCTAAGGCACCTGAATGGAATGATAACTATCTAATGCACCTGAATGCAATGATAACTATCTAATGCACCTGAATGCAATGTTAACTATCTAATGCACCTGGATGCAATGATAACTAGCGAATGCACCTGGATGCAATGGTAACTAGCTAAGGCACCTGAATGCAATGATAACTAGCTAATGCACCTGAATGCAATGATAACTAGCTGAAGGCACCTCAATGCACTGATAACTATTTAATGCACCTGAATGCACTTATAACTAGCTAAGGCACCTAAATGCGATGATAACTATCTAATGGACCTGAATGCAATGATAACTATCTAATGCACCTGAATGCAATGATAACTAGCTAAGGCATCTGAAAGCAATGATAAGTAGCTAATGCACCTGAATGCAGTGATAACTGCTAATGCACCTGAATGCAATGATAACTAGCTAAGGCACCTGAATGCAATGATAACTAGCTAAGGCACCTGAATGCAATGATAACTATCTAATGCACCTGAATGGAATGATAACTACCTAAGGCACCTGAATGCAATGATAACTATCTAATGCACCTGCATGCAATTATAACTAGATAAGGCGCCTGAATGCAAAGATAACTAGCTAATGCACCTGAATGCAATGATAACTATCTAATGCACCTGAATGCAATGATAACTAGATAAGGCACCTGAATGCAAAGATAACTAGCTAATGCACCTGAATGTAATGATAGCTAGCTAATGCACCTGAATGCAATGATAACTAGATAAGGCACCTGTATGCAAAGATAACTAGCTAATGCACCTGAATGTAATGATAACTAGCTAATGCACCTGAATGCAATGATAACTAGATAAGGCACCTGAATGCAAAGATAACTAGCTAATGCACCTGAATGCAATGATAACTAGAAAAGGCACCTGAATGCAAAGATAACTAGCTAATGCACCTGAATGCAATGATAACAAGATAAGGCACCTGAATGCAAAGATAACTAGCTAATGCACCTGAATGTGATGATAACTAGCTAATGCACCTGAATGCAATGATAACTAGATAAGGCACCTGAATGCAAAGATAACTAGCTAATGCACCTGAATGCAATGATAACTATCTAAGGCACCTGAATGCAATGGTAACTAGCTAAGGCACCTGAATGGAATGATAACTATCTAATGCACCTGAATGCAATGATAACTAGTTAAGGCACCTGAATGCATTGATAACTATCTAATACACCTGAATGCAATGATAACTAGCTAAGGCACCTGAATGCAATGATAACTATCTAATGCACCTGAATGCAATGTTAACTATCTAAGGCACCTGAATGCAATGATAACTATCTAATGCACCTGAATGCAATGTTAACTATCTAATGCACCTGGATGCAATGATAACTAGCGAATGCACCTGAATGCAATGGTAACTACCTAAGGCACCTGAATGCAATGATAACTATCTAATGCACCTGAATGCAATGATAACTAGATAAGGCGCCTGAATGCAAAGATAACTAGCTAATGCACCTGAATGTAATGATAGCTAGCTAATGCACCTGAATGCAATGATAACTAGATAAGGCACCTGTATGCAAAGATAACTAGCTAATGCACCTGAATGTAATGATAACTAGCTAATGCAAATGAATGCAATGATAACTAGATAAGGCACCTGAATGCAAAGATAACTAGCTAATGCACCTGAATGCAATGATAACTAGAAAAGGCACCTGAATGCAAAGATAACTAGCTAATGCACCTGAATGCAATGATAACAAGATAAGGCACCTGAATGCAAAGATAACTAGCTAAGGCACCTGAATACAATGATAACTATCTAATGCACCAGAAAGCAATGATAACTATCTTATGCACATGAATGCAATGATAACTAGATAAGGCACCTGAATGCAAAGATAACTAGCTAATGCACCTGAATGCAATGATAACTAGCTAAGGCACCTGAATACAATGATAACTATCTAAGGCACCTGAATGCAATGATAACTATCTAATGCACATGAATGCAATGATAACTAGATAAGGCACCTGAATGCAAAGATAACTAGCTAATACACCTGAATGCAATGATAACTAGCTAAGGCACCTGAATGCAATGATAACTATCTAAGGCACCTGAATGCAATGGTAACTAGCTAAGGCACCTGAATGGAATGATAACTATCTAATGCACCTGAATGCAATGATAACTAGTTAAGGCACCTGAATGCATTGATAACTGTCTAATACACCTGAATGCAATGATAACTAGCTAAGGCACCTGAATGGAATGATAACTATCTAATGCACCTGAATGCAATGATAACTATCTAATGCACCTGAATGCAATGTTAACTATCTAATGCACCTGGATGCAATGATAACTAGCGAATGCACCTGGATGCAATGGTAACTAGCTAAGGCACCTGAATGCAATGATAACTAGCTAATGCACCTGAATGCAATGATAACTAGCTGAAGGCACCTCAATGCACTGATAACTATTTAATGCACCTGAATGCACTTATAACTAGCTAAGGCACCTAAATGCGATGATAACTATCTAATGGACCTGAATGCAATGATAACTATCTAATGCACCTGAATGCAATGATAACTAGCTAAGGCATCTGAAAGCAATGATAAGTAGCTAATGCACCTGAATGCAGTGATAACTGCTAATGCACCTGAATGCAATGATAACTAGCTAAGGCACCTGAATGCAATGATAACCAGCTAATGCACCTGAATGCAATGGTAACTAGCTAATGAACCTGAATGCAATGATAACTAGCTAAGGCACCTCAATGCAATGATAACTATCTAATGCACCTGAATGCACTGATAACTAGCTAAGGCATCTGAATGCAATGATAACTATCTAATGCACCTGAATGCAATGATAACTATCTAATGCTTCTGAATGCAATGATAACTAGCTAATGCACCTGAATGCAGTGATAACTGCTAATGCACCTGAATGCAATGGTAACTAGCTAAGGCACCTGAATGCAATGATAACTGCTAATGCACCTGAATGCAATGATAACTATCTAATGCACCTGAATCGAATGATAACTATCTAATGCACCTGAATGCAATGATAACTAGCTAAGGCACCTGAATGCAATGATAACTATCTAATGCACCTGAATGCAATGATAACTAGCTAAGGCACCTGAATGCAATGATAACTATCTAATGCACCTGAATGGAATGTTAACTATCTAAGGCATCTGAATGCAATGATAACTATCTAATGCACCTGAATGCAATGGTAACTATCTAATGCACCTGAATGCAATAATAACTAGATAAGGCGCCTGAATGCAAAGATAACTAGCTAATGCACCTGAATGCAATGATAACTATCTAATGCACCTGAATGCAATGATAACTAGATAAGGCACCTGAATGCAAAGATAACTAGCTAATGCACCTGAATGTAATGATAACTAGCTAATGCACCCGAATGCAATGATAACTAGATAAGGCACCTGAATGCAAAGATAACTAGCTAATGCACCTGAATGCAATGATAACTATCTAATGCACCTGAATGCAATGATAACTATCTAATGCACCTGAATGCAATGATAACTAGCTAATGCACCTGAATGCAGTGATAACTGCTAATGCACCTGAATGCAATGATAACTAGCTAAGGCACCTGAATGCAATGATAACTAGCTAATGCACCTGAATGCAATGGTAACTAGATAATGCACCTGAATGCAATGACAACTATCTAATGCACCTGAATTGAATGATAACTATCTAATGCACCTGAATGCAATGATAACTAGCTAAGGCACCCGAATGAAATGATAACAATCTAATGCACCTGAATGCAATGATAACTAGCTAATGCACCTGAATGCAATGATAACTAGGTAATGCACCGGAATGCAATGATAACTATTTAATGCACCTGAATGCAATGATAACTAGCTAAGGCACCTGAATGAAATGATAAAAATCTAATGCACCTGAATGCAATGGTAACTAGCTAAGGCACCTGAATGCAATGATAACTGCTAATGCACCTGAATGCAATGATAACTATCTAATGCACCTGAATGCAATGATAACTAACTAAGGCACCTGAATGCAATGATAACTATCTAATGCACCTGAATGAAATGATAACTAGCTAAGGCACCTGAATGCAATGATAACTATCTAATGCACCTGAATGCAATGATAACTAGCTAAGGCACCTGAATGCAATGATAACTATCTAATGCACCTGAATGCAATGATAACTAGCTAAGGCACCTGAATGCAATGATAACTATCTAATGCACCTGAATGCAATGATAACTAGCAAAGGCACCTGAATGCAATGATAACTATCTAATGCACCTGAATGCAATGATAACTAGCTAAGGCACCTGAATGCAATGATAACTATCTAATGCACCTGAATGCAATGATAACTAGCTAAGGCACCTGAATGCAATGATAACTATCTAATGCACCTGAATGCAATAATAACTAGATAAGGCGCCTGAATGCAAAGGTAACTAGCTAATGCACCTGAATGCAATGATAACTATCTAATGCACCTGAATGCAATGATAACTAGATAAGGCACCTGAATGCAAAGATAACTAGCTAATGCACCTGAATGTAATGATAACTAGCTAATGCACCCGAATGCAATGATAACTAGATAAGGCACCTGAATGCAAAGATAACTAGCTAATGCACCTGAATGCAATGATAACTATCTAATGCACCTGAATGCAATGATAACTAGCTAATGCACCTGAATGCAGTGATAACTGCTAATGCACCTGAATGCAATGATAACTAGCTAAGGCACCTGAATGCAATGATAACTAGCTAATGCACCTGAATGCAATGGTAACTAGCTAATGCACCTGAATGCAATGACAACTATCTAATGCACCTGAATTGAATGATAACTATCTAATGCACCTGAATGCAATGATAACTAGCTAAGGCACCCGAATGAAATGATAACAATCTAATGCACCCGAATGCAATGATAACTAGCTAATGCACCTGAATGCAATGATAACTAGGTAATGCACCGGAATGCAATGATAACTATTTAATGCACCTGAATGCAATGATAACTAGCTAAGGCACCTGAATGAAATGATAAAAATCTAATGCACCTGAATGCAATGGTAGCTAGCTAAGGCACCTGAATACAATGATAACTGCTAATGCACCTGAATGCAATGATAACTATCTAATGCACCTGAATGCAATGATAACTAGCTAAGGCACCTGAATGCAATGATAACTATCTAATGCACCTGAATGCAATGATAACTAGCTAAGGCACCTCAATGCAATGATAACTATCTAATGCACCTGAATGCAATGATAACTAGCTAAGGCACCTGAATGCAATGATAACTATCTAATGCACCTGAATGCAATGATAACTAGCTAAGGCACCTGAATGCAATGATAACTATCTAATGCACCTGAATGCAATGATAACTAGCTAAGGCACCTGAATGCAATGATAACTATCTAATGCACCTGAATGCAATGATAACTAGCTAAGGCACCTGAATGCAATGATAACTATCTAATGCACCTGAATGCAATGATAACTAGCTAAGGCACCTGAATGCAATGATGAATGCAATGATAACTATCTAATGCACCTGAATGGAATGTTAACTATCTAAGGCACCTGAATGCAATGATAACTATCTAATGCACCTGAATGCAATGGTAACTATCTAATGCACCGGAATGCAATGATAACTAGATAAGGCACCTGAATGCAAAGATAACTAGCTAATGCACCTGAATGCAATGATAACTGCTAATCCACCTGAATGCAATGATAACCAGCTAAGGCACCTGAATGCAATGATAACTATCTAATGCACCTGAATGGAATGATAACTACCTAAGGCACCTGAATGCAATGATAACTATCGAATGCACCTGCATGCAATTATAACTAGATAAGGCGCCTGAATGCAAAGATAACTAGCTAATGCACCTGAATGCAATGATAACTATCTAATGCACCTGAATGCAATGATAACTAGATAAGGCACCTGAATGCAAAGATAACTAGCTAATGCACCTGAATGTAATGATAGCTAGCTAATGCACCTGAATGCAATGATAACTAGATAAGGCACATGTATGCAAAGATAACTAGCTAATGCACCTGAATGTAATGATAACTAGCTAATGCACCTGAATGCAATGATAACTAGATAAGGCACCTGAATGCAAAGATAACTAGCTAATGCACCTGAATGCAATGATAACTAGAAAAGGCACCTGAATGCAAAGATAACTAGCTAATGCACCTGAATGCAATGATAACAAGATAAGGCACCTGAATGCAAAGATAACTAGCTAATGCACCTGAATGTAATGATAACTAGCTAATGCACCTGAATGCAATGATAACTATCTAATGCACCTGAATGCAATGATAACTAGATAAGGCACCTGAATGCAAAGATAACTAGCTAATGCACCTGAATGCAATGATAACTAGCTAAGGCACCTGAATGCAATGATAACTATCTAAGGCACCTGAATGCAATGGTAACTAGCTAAGGCACCTGAATGGAATGATAACTATCTAATGCACCTGAATGCAATGATAACTAGTTAAGGCACCTGAATGCATTGATAACTATCTAATGCACCTGAATGCAATGATAACTAGCTAAGGCACCTGAATGCAATGATAACTATCTAATGCACCTGAATGCAATGTTAACTATCTAAGGCACCTGAATGCAATGATAACTATCTAATGCACCTGAATGCAATGTTAACTATCTAATGCACCTGGATGCAATGATAACTAGCGAATGCACCTGAATGCAATGGTAACTAGCTAAGGCACCTGAATGCAATGATAACTAGCTAATGCACCTGAATGCAATGATAACTAGCTAAGGCACCTCAATGCACTGATAACTATCTAATGCACCTGAATGCACTTATAACTACCTAAGGCACCTGAATGCAATGATAACTATCTAATGCACCTGAATGCAATGATAACTAGATAAGGCGCCTGAATGCAAAGATAACTAGCTAATGCACCTGAATGTAATGATAGCTAGCTAATGCACCTGAATGCAATGATAACTAGATAAGGCACCTGTATGCAAAGATAACTAGCTAATGCACCTGAATGTAATGATAACTAGCTAATGCACCTGAATGCAATGATAACTAGATAAGGCACCTGAATGCAAAGATAACTAGCTAATGCACCTGAATGCAATGATAACTAGAAAAGGCACCTGAATGCAAAGATAACTAGCTAATGCACCTGAATGTAATGATAACTAGCTAATGCACCTGAATGCAATGATAACTATCTAATGCACCTGAATGCAATGATAACTAGATAAGGCACCTGAATGCAAAGATAACTAGCTAATGCACCTGAATGCAATGATAACTATCGAATGCACCTGAATGCAATGATAACTAGATAAGGCACCTGAATGCAAAGATAACTAGCTAAGGCACCTGAATACAATTATAACTATCTAATGCACCAGAAAGCAATGATAACTATCTAATGCACATGAATGCAATGATAACTAGATAAGGCACCTGAATGCAAAGATAACTAGCTAATGCACCTGAATGCAATGATAACTAGCTAAGGCACCTGAATACAATGATAACTATCTAAGGCACCTGAATGCAATGATAACTATCTAATGCACATGAATGCAATGATAACTAGATAAGGCACCTGAATGCAAAGATAACTAGCTAATGCACCTGAATGCAATGATAACTAGCTAAGGCACCTGAATGCAATGATAACTATCTAAGGCACCTGAATGCAATGGTAACTAGCTAAGGCACCTGAATGGAATGATAATTATCTAATGCACCTGAATGCAATGATAACTAGTTAAGGCACCTGAATGCATTGATAACTATCTAATACACCTGAATGCAATGATAACTAGCTAAGGCACCTGAATGGAATTATAACTATCTAATGCACCTGAATGCAATGTTAACTATCTAAGGCACCTGAATGCAATGATAACTATCTAATGCACCTGAATGCAATGATAACTATCTAATGCACCTGAATGCAATGTTAACTATCTAATGCACCTGGATGCAATGATAACTAGCGAATGCACCTGGATGCAATGGTAACTAGCTAAGGCACCTGAATGCAATGATAACTAGCTAATGCACCTGAATGCAATGATAACTAGCTGAAGGCACCTCAATGCACTGATAACTATCTAATGCACCTGAATGCACTTATAACTAGCTAAGGCACCTAAATGCGATGATAACTATCTAATGGACCTGAATGCAATGATAACTATCTAATGCACCTGAATGCAATGATAACTAGCTAAGGCATCTGAAAGCAATGATAAGTAGCTAATGCACCTGAATGCAGTGATAACTGCTAATGCACCTGAATGCAATGATAACTAGCTAAGGCACCTGAATGCAATGATAACCAGCTAATGCACCTGAATGCAATGGTAACTAGCTAATGAACCTGAATGCAATGATAACTAGCTAAGGCACCTCAATGCAATGATAACTATCTAATGCACCTGAATGCACTGATAACTAGCTAAGGCATCTGAATGCAATGATAACTATCTAATGCACCTGAATGCAATGATAACTATCTAATGCTTCTGAATGCAATGATAACTAGCTAATGCACCTGAATGCAGTGATAACTGCTAATGCACCTGAATGCAATGATAACTAGCTAAGGCACCTGAATGCAATGATAACTAGCTAATGCACCTGAATGCAATGGTAACTAGCTAATGCACCTGAATGCAATGACAACTATCTAATGCACCTGAATGGAATGATAACTATCTAATGCACCTGAATGCAATGATAACTAGCTAATGCACCCGAATGCAATGATAACTACCTAAGGCATCCGAGTGAAATGATAACAATCTAATGCACCCGAATGCAATGATAACTAGCTAATGCACTTGAATGCAATGATAACTATCTAATGCACCTGAATGGAATGTTAACTATCTAAGGCACCTGAATGCAATGATAACTAGCTAAGGCACCTGAATGAAATGATAACTAGTGAATGCACCTGAATGCAATGATAACTATCTAATGCACCTGAATGCAATGATAACTAGCTAATGCACCTGAATGCAATGATAACTAGCTAAGGCACCTGAATGCAATGATAACTAGCTAATGCACCTGAATGCAGTGATAACTGCTAAGGCACCTGCATGTAATGATAACTAGCTAATGCACCTGAATGCAATGATAACTATCTAATGCACCTGAATGCAAAATGCACCTGAATGCAATGATAACTAGCTAAGGCACCTGAATGAAATGATAACTAGCTAATGCACCTGAATGCAATGATAACTATCTAATGCACCTGAATGCAATGATAACTAGCTAAGGCACCTGAGTGGAATGATAACTAGCTAATGCACCTGAATGAAATGATAACTAGCGAATGCACCTGAATGCAATGATAACTATCTAATGCACCTGAATGCAATGATAACTAGCTAAGGCACCTGAATGGAATGATAACAATCTAATGCACCTGAATGCAATGATAACTAGCTAATGCACCTGAATGCAATGATAACTATCTAATGCACCTGAATGCAATGATAACTAGCTAAGGCACCTGAATGCAATGATAACTAGCTAATGCACCTGAATGCAATGATAACTATCTAATGCACCTGAATGCAATGATAACTAGCTAAGGCACCTGAATGCAATGATAACTATCTAATGCACCTGATGGCAATGATAACTAGCTAAGGCACATGAATGCAATGATAACTACCTAAGGCACCTGAATGCAATGATAACTGCTAATGCACCTGAATGCAATGATAACTATCTAATGCACCTGAATGGAATGATAACTATCTAATGCACCTGAATGCAATGATAACTATCTAATGCACCTGAATGCAAAGATAACTAGCTAATGCACCTGAATGCAATGATAACTGCTAATCCACCTGAATGCAATGATAACTAGCTAAGGCACCTGAATGCAATGATAACTAGCTAAGGCACCTGAATGCAATGATAACTAGCTAATGCACCTGAATGCAATGATAACTATCTAATGCACCTGAATGCAATGATAACTAGCTAAGGCACCTGAATGCAATGATAACTATCTAATGCACCTGATGGCAATGATAACTAGCTAAGGCACATGAATGCAATGATAACTACCTAAGGCACCTGAATGCAATGATAACTGCTAATGCACCTGAATGCAATGATAACTATCTAATGCACCTGAATGGAATGATAACTATCTAATGCACCTGAATGCAATGATAACTATCTAATGCACCTGAATGCAAAGATAACTAGCTAATGCACCTGAATGCAATGATAACTGCTAATCCACCTGAATGCAATGATAACTAGCTAAGGCACCTGAATGCAATGATAACTATCTAATGCACTTGAATGGAATGATAACTAGCTAAGGCATCTGAATGCAATGATAACTAGCTAATGCACCTGAATGCAATGTTAACTAGATAAGGCACCTGAATGCAATGATAACTATCTCATGCACCTGAATGCAATGATAACTATCTAATGCACTTGAATGCAATGATAACTAGCTAAGGCACCTGAATGCAATGATAACTATCTAATGCACTTGAATGGAATGATAACTAGCTAAGGCATCTGAATGCAATGATAACTAGCTAATGCACCTGAATGCAATGTTAACTAGATAAGGCACCTGAATGCAATGATAACTATCTCATGCACCTGAATGCAATGATAACTATCTAATGCACTTGAATGCAATGATAACTAGCTAAGGCACCTGAATGCAATGATAACTATCTAATGCACTTGAATGGAATGATAACTAGCTAAGGCATCTGAATGCAATGATAACTAGCTAATGCACCTGAATGCAATGTTAACTAGATAAGGCACCTGAATGCAATGATAACTATCTCATGCACCTGAATGCAATGATAACTATCTAATGCACTTGAATGCAATGATAACTAGCTAAGGCATCTGAATGCAATGATAACTATCTAATGCACTTGAATGCAATGATAACTAGCTAAGGCACCTGAATGCAATGATAACTATCTAATGCACTTGAATGGAATGATAACTAGCTAAGGCATCTGAATGCAATGATAACTAGCTAATGCACCTGAATGCAATGTTAACTAGATAAGGCACCTGAATGCAATGATAACTATCTCATGCACCTGAATGCAATGATAACTATCTAATGCACTTGAATGCAATGATAACTAGCTAAGGCATCTGAATGCAATGATAACTATCTAATGCACTTGAATGCAATGATAACTAGCTAAGGCATCTGAATGCAATGATAACTAGCTAATGCACCTGAATGCAATGAACTCTTTCACAATGGATTGTAATTGTTACAAGTTATCATTTTTATGAACTTCCAATGAAAGAAGAAAAGAGATTGTCCATTAGAATTGGACAAAAAAAGGAAAAGCAAGGAACAGATTCAGGGTTAGATTGGGGGACGTTTAGTGGGTTACCGAGAAGTCAGGAGGGTGAACGGTGAGAGGATCCCCCATTAAAAGCTAAAAAGAGGGTGAGAAAGGGAGGAAATGGTAGGGGCCATGGAAAGAAACCTTTAAAAGTCAATGGAAAATGTATTTGTTAAAATAACTGTGGTGGGCCGGATGGGTGAGACAGATCAAGGTTCACCAGGTTTTTACTGTGTTTTTGTTGACCTGAAAGTATATGATATGATATGGCATTTGTAATGCGCCTTTACATGCCTCACTTTTCCTAATCTACGGGTTGCCCTTCCTAACACAAGTATAAGTAGGGTGCTCGTCATCAGTATCAAAGTCCAAATAAATGTCCATCCTCAGTCCAGATGCTAACCTGTCCTGACCTTACCACTAATCTTAAACAACTAAGGGCCAGGAGAATGACCCTCTTCTCCCAGAATGGAAGAATGTTCTTCCTAAATATGGAATCTTCAAATAACTTTCTGCTATTCGCTTTATCAATTTCTTGAGCTCTCCTATAGGACTCTGCCAGGTCCCTTTGTTTCTCTCTCTGGATCACAGAAAAAGTCTCCCTTCAGGGGAATTGACCCATCTCTTTTTCTGGGTCTTGGCTTACTTAAATAACAGTCTCTCTTTTCCCCTGTAGTTAGTGTGCCTCCCTCTATGAGACTAATACTTATGTCTCTTTGCCTTTCAGCCTCTTCGGTAGGATCTGTGGACTGTACCCAGGGTTTCTCCTTACTCTCTTTGGGCTCTTCTGCCCTTCTGAGACCAGCAGAACGACTCCTGTATTTAATCTCACTCTTCTTACAATGTTCAACACTGCTGGGACAATAATGATGTTTCTCGTACCTAATCTCACTCTTCTTACAATATTTGCCACTACTGGGACGAGTATGATGCTTCTCGTACCTAATCTCACTTGTCTTATAATGTTTGTCTCCACTGGGACGATTATGATGCTTCTCGTACCTAATCTCAATTGTCTTACAATGTTCGTCTCTACTGGGACAAGTATGATGTGTTTCATACCCGTTCCTCAACTTCTTAATGCTTGGCCAATTATAGCAACACCACTGTGAACAGCTGCCTCTCTTCCCGGGTCTCCGGCTCTGGGCGCATCACCAGGGTTGGTGTCTGATTTCTTTGCTTCTCTTTCTTAGTTCAGGATGGCTTTGTTGCTTCTGCTTTCCTGGTACGTCTCGGTGTACTGCAGGGACGGCTGCGTCATCTCCCTGAGGGTTTCTCACTCTCCTCTTCCCCTGATCACCATCCATTGTGTATGTGACACTTCTCTTAAGTCTCGCATTGCCAGGTACCCCTTGGGATACCGGCACCTTGTTAGTCTGGACACAGAGAGCTTTCTTCCCTTCTACCTCTCTCCTGCCACCATCTAGGAGCAAACCTCTCCAGGGATGCTCCTCTGCCTCCCAGCCTTCCAGTTGCCCATTTGGATACCGGTGCTTCCAGCATTCCAGTTATTCTGCCCTCATTGGCAGAACTGGCGGGCGAATGCGCCGACGCAGGGGGCATGGCGGGTCCAGCCAACCTCCTCCCCCATCTCAGAAGCGTAGGGCGGGCCAGAAAGAGGGAAGGGCCCGCCACCGGAAATAGGAGGGACAAGCAACGGAAGGAGGAGCGGGCAGGCAACCGAGAGAGAGGGAGGGCCTATAAAGGGCCACACGAGCAGGCAACTCTCTCTCTCTCTGTATCCTGCTTCCCTACGGAGAACTGTTTTGGAATTCTCTCGCCCTCTCCTTGGAATTCGTGCAGCTGCAGGCTTTCGAGCGTGGGAGTTCCAGTGTTAGATCGTGGATGTTCCAGCGAAGGCGTTTTCGTTCCCTGTCGGGTCGTGGAAAAGAGACGGTGAGTGAAGGTACTGGGGTAGGGAGAGATCTTAATAGGGTATTAGATTGGGGGGGGGAGTGACCCGGGCGCTAGTAGTTACCATATAATTGTCTTGCTTGGGATAGAAGGTATATAGACTGTTTAATTGACCCCGCTGCAAAAAATAAAGGCCAAAGCGGTCCAGGTACGTGCATCTATGGGAGCCTGGGCATTATTTCAGACCTATGCCTTCAGAGTGCGCTTGCAAGCATGTAGCGGTCTCAGCGCCACATGAACTTTCGTTAGGGGCCTGGGGGGTGGTAGGTGGCCGCCGGGTTGAGCAGTTTTAAGAGTTTTAATGGGCAGCTTGGGGAACATGGGTCGTTCGATACACAGGAACGCAGGGACGCTGCGCCGCATGGTGAATCTTGCGGCAATTTAAATGGTGTGCTCTTGGCCACGTTAAAGGTTGTTGTTATGTTCCGGTTAAGGGGACTTAAATACACGTCTATTGAAGCTGTACGTATTTAAGGGTAGAGCATGTGGGGCAATAAAGTTTCCGTCCGATTGAACATTTCAGTAGGTCTGCTCGTAGTCGGTCGGGGGAGTGGAACAAGCGGAAAGCAGGATTGTGGGGGGTTAAGGAGTCGATTATTGGAGGGGTGCAAAAAGGAGGGGGCGAGGTAGACACACATTGTTTCGTTTACCTCAGTTGGGGGCCTAGGCATTGCCTCGTGGCCAATGACGGCCGTTGCTGCGGGACGGATCATGACCCAAACGACGCGTTTAAATCAATAACACAGTACGAGATGCATGCTGACACAGTACGGTATGAGGCCCACCAGGCAGGACCAATATACAAGAACTGTCTTTTATTATGGCTTAAGGGTTACTGTCAGCGAATGGCAAGGGAATTACTTCCATTCCCAGAAGTCCGGAGTTCCAGCGAAGGGTGGTTTTTGGTTCCAGTGATGGAGCGTCGAGGTTTCTGCTGGAAGAGGAACATGAGGCGTACAATTATCCGAGGGAAGGATCTGCAAACTCACAATAGGGGTTGGGGCTTGTTGGTGGCCGGGCAGCTGGGCATTTCAGGAGGAGAGACGCAAGTCGGGAGCGCGCCGCCACAGGAATGCATGGGGGTACTCAAACGTTGAACGCTGCAGGCAATAGGAGATCATTGCAAGGCAGCACCCAGCTGATCTACGGACACTTGGGGCCGGGTAACTAATACACCAAGGCATCAGATGTACACGAAGGCATTGGGGGGCCAATCCACTAGTGGGTATATCTCTCGTAGGTGGCATACGGTGGCAGGCCGGACAGGGGCAAGGTGTGGGAGGAGGGGGAGGCGCGGCAGTGGGATGCCCCCGCTAAGAGATTAGCGCCTCTGTCTCTCTCAAACCCGTTTGAAACTCCCGGTTCTCTCTCCATTTTTGTTGGACTCCCCCTCCTTTTATGTTGACAAACAGAGGCTTCCCCAAGCTCAAACAATGGTCTTTCCCTTGTGTCTGAGCTATGCTCTGTATAACTCCATGGGGTCTCCCCATCTCAATGCCAGGCAATTTTATGATCTCTATTCCTCTTTGGGATTCACTCATCACAGTACCAAATAGACCTGTATGTTCAGCAGAGGTTCTAATGTAACAAATGTAGGAGGATTCTGGTTCATGTGAGATTTCTTTACTAGTCTCTTGAAGAATTAGGAAAGAGTTCCTTCTTGGAACGGGAATCCTTAGCCCCAAGAGGGAAGACTTTACCTGTGAGGTCCCGCTTTCCGCCACCCCTCGGGGGAATATTGCGTGGTGGACTCACCTCCCTAGTCTCACAAGAGGCTTCCCTCCTGAGAGAAGTGACCGGATTCCTCGATTCATCACATAACATAATTCAAAATTCACCATAAAATAGATGTAATAGCAAAATGTTGACAAAGCACATAGTCACTAGAATCCTTCTGAGCACCGCTTTCTGTTCTATGCTGTTATCAGCAGTACAGGAAAGGTTTTTAGACAGGCTATGATACACATTTTCCGCAGCGGACTCTGGAGATACAGGTCAAAGAATGTTAAACCATAGAAAGCTGCACATTCTTACTCCAATCTCTGAATCTTGCAGTCTGGATGTCTCAGTCCTTGGCACAGCTGTATCACTCCAGGGTCCCCCAGTTCATTATTCCCCAGGCAGAGCTCTGTGAGAGCTGGGCTCATGGCGAGAACAGAGGAGAGATCGGTGCAGCACGGTCCAGCGAGAGAGCACGTAGTCAGCCTTCAGGAGACAAGGAAAGGCAGATACTTAACTGAGAGCAGCCTTACAAGTTAGGAAACAGACAGACTAATAACTAAGAGTCTTTACATAAACTAAGCATGCAAGACTATCACACAACATGCACATGTACGACGCAGCAACAAAGAGTACTGAAACATGATCCAATGAGGTCTATAGCCTCCACTCACGCCACCTCAAATTATCCACCTACTCAGGACATACTCAGGCCACACAGATTTTCATAAAGCCTGTATCCATTTGCATGAACTACTCTGCATGACCTCCTGCTGGCCTTACATTAAACGCCTGACAAAATGTGCCACTATGTAAATGTGTCCACATGGGCCACTGTGTCAAGGATGTAGCACCACAATCAAGAGTGTATGGCACTGCATATTATCCACCCATATAGAACATACACCAACCACAGTGCCTTTCCAGCAATTCACTCATGCACAAAGTGTTGGAATCACACAACCAGGCATCTATGCATCCCCACACAACCCTACATGGCTATAATATCATGGCAATGGCTGGTGTGCACTATACAAGTGCCAATTAACAGAACACATCATGAAAACATAGAACAGGATACAAGAGGAAAAGGAAACATGTGGAAGCAGAAAGTCACACGCACAGTTGGTGATCATTTGCTGCCCCACCTGACTTCTCTTCTGTCCTTTGGACAGAACAGTACAGACGCAGGGCTGCCCCGTCACTAAGTATAGTACTCAGTGGCATAAGAAGCTGTTGCAGAGATTGCGATGGCCAGGCCCATCTAGTCAGTGCCCCTCTATTGCATAATTCTAATAGCTCTTGGGCAACACACTTGACTTGGGAACAGTGACATGCAAAGTAGAGTGTCGCGCTCTGAAACACTTGTGTACGTGCGCGATATAAATAAAATATCAATATCAATATCATGGGTTTGGTCCCCGGTCCGGCGCTCAGATGCTGGGAAGACCGGTATTAAGTGCGATATAAACAACCAATAAGAACTTGCTTCTAAGGTAGAGTTTTATAATATCTCTAGTCCGCTTCTTCTTATGTCTGTTTATAGACTTAGATGCTGCATTCCGTGCCAATGGAAATTCCTGCTATAATTTCCCAATTTAAACAAAATCATTAAGAAATTTGGAAGCTTATGCTGAATGCTGCCTAGAAATCAATCCTACGCATGTACTTATTTTTATGTGTATTTTTTCATTTTATTAAAACCTTTCAAACATATATAAAGAATAGTCTTTATATGCCAAATATTATCGTCAATTTGAGTTTCCTAGTTCATGACTATGTTTGAGATTCTCAGTTCATGACTTGATGTGTTTATTTTCTCTATAATAGTTAATTATTTTCCAATCCTTATATATCGGTAATGTGTGAGGAATGGTGCTACTTACACCTTAGTTGATTTTTGATAGATTATACCAGCAATTATTTACATAATCATTTGTTAATTTTTTCTTGATCAAATATACATTGTATTTTCTTCAATTCTTTGTTGTCAACTTGCAATCCACGTAACCACTTCATATGAGGTTACCTACCTTCCATATAACATTCTTTTTCTGAAATCTATCTTAATGAACACCCATTCCTAATTCCTAAACCTTATGAAATATACACTTTGACCATAACACTTAATAAATTAAATACAACCGTCAACAGGACGATAGTAAACAACCAATCAGCTACCTGGTTGGACCTATTGAGTCTCATCACTGTACACAAATTATAGACAAAAACATTAAACAGAACCAGGACCAAACTCTTTTTAAGATGAAGTCCTGTAAAGATGGGCTGAGCTGCCCACTTTCAGTGTTAAGGTTTGTGTCTGGAGTCAGTACTCTGTGACCGACGAGTAACAACTTGTTGACTCCATCTACGTAATGGGATGTGTTTCTAAAGACCACTGACCAATTAGCACGGTGCAGTTTTCTTAGTGACCAGCACATTATTTTCTTGACTTCATATTTGTGGATAATTCTCCCTTTCCTCTAAATTGCCAGCATTTCATTGACATGTTGGCCAAGACAGGAATCCGGAGCAGTTCCTGTGGGTACTTTTTCATTAGATGGTTAAACATCTGATCTTGTAAAGTAGGAGGTTGCGAGCTTATAGGAAAGGCGGACACCTACGCTCAGTTGGTTCTCTTGTGTGCCAAATTGTTCCTGCTGCTTGTTTACAGGGTTTCAAAGGGCAAAGCTCGCAGATTCCCATATGTTGAGGAAAGAGGGATGACAGAAACCCTGTGTGTATCGGTGCTGGATCCGTGGCTGATGCTCACATATGGTTGATTCCAATAAATCAAAGGTCAGGACACTTGAATGTATATTTTAGTCTTGATTTAATCAGAGGCAGCTTTTAAGGGTAGATGAGGTCATTAATAGGTCGAAAGATCACTGCGACAGCGCATCTTGTTTCTGCAGCCCTCTACGCTCAAAAGTTTCTAATCGGCCTCCACCTATTAAGGACCTCATCTACCCTTATAATCTGCCTTGAGAAAGACCTACGGTCGAAACACGTGTTGGCTTTTGTCATGTGATCTCAGATTAAATCAAGACTAAAATACACATTCAAGTGTCCTGTCCCTTGATTTATTGGAATCAACCATATGTGAGCATCAGTCACGGATCCAGCGTTGATACACACAGGGTTTCTGCCATCCTGCTTTCATCTTATCTTGTACCCACAGAACAGATTCAGTGAAGGAAACCCCACTGTTCGGTCGCCCATTGGCAGGTTACTTGCTACCCTCTGCTGATCCACATGCATCTGGACAGAAGCACGGCATTCGCTAGACAGGACACAGACACCCTGCCATGAATTGCCCACATAGACTTCAACAGCGTCCATTATGTTAGCGGGCGACCTAAAAGCATCGGGCTCTCTGGACCATTGTTGCATCGGGCTTATCTTCCTCGTCCATGAGTACATGAATGGGAAGGCCATCTCCGGTACATTAAGTCCCCAGGCCAAGTGCTCTTCATTCACCCGCTGACCGTCAGCAAGATTTAACCCTGGTCAATGGCTCACACGACACTTCCATGCGTGCCCCTTTCCCGTGGATTTCATGATGCTACAATAGAACTAAAAAGCAGCAGGAGTGAAACACTTCCGAGGCCAGAGTAAGACTCTCCAAAAATAACAATTACAAGCACCGTGTGGTGGTCTAGTGTTTCCCTCCCAGTGTGCCCGCCTCATACAGCACGCAGAGCACCAGGAAGCAGCTTTAAGCATTGATTGACACTTTCTTATCAGCATATAAGTGGCATCTAATTTACATTTTGTGGCCCTATACTTGCCTGTGTAGGAGTTATTAAATGCTTAATATAGGATTTCTAAAAAAAAGGTGTGCTTGCTTATTCAATGATCAAGGAAGGCATTTCCTTTTGACCAGGGCACCTTTTATGGGAAGAGCTTACTGACTACTGTCGCCCAGAGAATGTAAGGTTAAATTGACTTTACTAGTCTTTTTAAAATACACTAGACCCAGCACACACTGCCTTACAGCAGAGTGCTGGAGGGAATACCTGTATTCCCTATGTCTAGAAAACTCATGTAGCTCTCAGAAGCTACCCTTTCCTCTTAGAATGGCTGGTGGCAGTGGTATTACCAGGATTTTCCCCACCGGGAACCGTATAAACGCTCCGGTAGCTAAAATCAATGGAAACCATGTTTTTCAAGATGGCGCCTGAGCCCCCTCTGTAAAAACAGGTTCCGATCTACTTTTTTCGCCATTTCTTTTTGGAAAAGTCCTTCTTGTGTTTGTCTCTGCGCGCCAAACCAGGTTTGGTCCCTTTGTTCGTGTGCCTTTGGCGGGCTTCAGTACTGAAGACCACCTCTAGAGTCTGAGTGTCTGGGGTGGACAGGAAGTGAGGGAGGTGCCCGAAACTCCCTCTGCTTAGACTCCTAGGAGACCTGAATGCACTCCGGCATGATTGGTTTGCTGACTGTCCAGCAAGGACAGCCACCCTGCTGGGTGAGTGGCAGCTAGGCCAGAATGAATGGGAGCTAACTGTTTAAAAGCTGGTCTCTGGGACTTGGAAGGAGAGTCGACCACTGGAACCAGGGGAGTTGCTAGTTCTGGAAAAGACCCGGGGCTAAGCTGATGTCGGAACTTTTGGGACTGGGGGCTAGCTAGTCTTTTGGCTGTAGCTCCAGAGATTCTATCTGGGGCTACAACCAAAAGATCAGGGGCTATAGCCCCCTTAGCCCCCCCCTAGCAACGCCCCTGACTGGAACGAAAGAACCAAAGCTGAGCTGAAGGAAGACGACTGCTGCAACTCCTGGACCGTTGGTTTGCCCGGTGAAGCCCTGCTGCAGGTCCAAATCGCCTGAAACTCCCTCGACAGAGAAGCCCCTGAAAGGACGACTTCTTCCCTTGAGTTGGTGGGAACAACCTCTCGTAAGTTGTCTGGACACCGTCTCTATACTAGTGGAATTTTCATCAGAGTGCTGATGAAAACCGGCTAGCCAGTGAGAAGGAAACCAGACGGTCTTTAAGGCACTCACACCTTAAACCGAAGAATTTGCCAAGCTTGTGGATCCGGAATCGTGCAGTGCAGAAGCCTCCCGACGTCCTCCCTCTTGTCCCCATGACTGAGGCCCAGGAACAGTGAGATCTGCAGGTCCTGCCAGGAAAACCACTGATGCTGCTGCTTTTTCATCATTGAACAAGGTACTGCGCAATGCGGTAGAGAATTCCTCTTTGCCGCTGTGAAAGTTCGGACAACTTTCCCAACTTTGGAGTCTTGTTCGTTCCTAAACCGACATGTAACTCTTTTACCTGCAAACTGCTTCTAAAAACTTTGGCAAAGACTTAACCGTTTACTACCAGAACTGTGCTGTCCTATCCAAGACACTGAACCATTGACTTTGGCCCAGGCCTATTGAATTGAACTGCCTCTAACAGTGAACCAAATTCTTTGCCTTACTTAAAGAAAGTATTTGTGCTTGATTCTTGTCTTTTTACTCCCATTCTAAAAATACTGAAGTGTCATTTTGCTCTCACCTCAGAGGAGCCTAATTTGGTCAGATATTTATGGGTCTAGTACTGGAGTGTATTTTTGCTCTCACCTCAGAGGAGCCTAACTTGGTCAGATAAGTATGGGTCTAGTACTGGAGTGTATTGTTGTGTGATATTGAGCAGCTTATTCTAGTGTAATGTTTTCTAACTAAGTGGGTAAATAAATTAATATTGTTTTACCAAGAACCATTGAGTAAGTGTTTGTTTGAATCACTGTGATTGAAAGTCCTTTGTGTAATAACTGGTACTGCTCACATCCCTCTTGAGATAAGCATGGCTGCTCAGCCCTGCTACCAACAACTGTGTGGTACAGACTTATACCAAAGGGTGAGATTGTGCTTACACCTGTAGTCCTAATTGTGTGTAGTGTTCCCAAAGGGCACTGCATGTAATTCTGACTAACAATAGGATAGAGTAGTAAAGGTACATTTGGAAGGACACGGGGAGAGGGTATAGGATACAGTAGTAAGGGTAAACTTTGAAGGGCACACAGAGAGGGTATGGGCTAGAATAGTAAGGGTACACTTGGAAGGGCACAGGGACAGGGTATAGGATAGTGTTGTATGGGTGCATTTGGAAAGGCACAGAAATGATATAGGATACAGTAGTAATGGCACACTTGGAAGGGCACAGAGAGAGGGTATAGGATGGAGTAGTAAAGGTACACTTCGAAGGGCACAGAGATAGGGTATAGGATAGAGTAGTAAGGGTGGACTTGGAAGGGCACAGAGGGGGTATAGAATAGAGTAGTAAGGGTGCACTTTGAAGGGCACAAAGAGAGGGTATGGACTAGAACCGTAAGGGTACACTTGGAAGGGCACAGGGACAGGGTATAGGATAGTGTTGTATGGGTGCATTTGGAAAGGCACAGAGATGATATAGGATACAGTAGTAATGGCACACTTGGAAGGGCACAGAGAGAGGGTATAGGATGGAGTAGTAAAGGTACACTTCGAAGGGCACAGAGATAGGGTATAGGATAGAGTAGTAAGGGTGGACTTGGAAGGGCACAAAGAAGGTATACGCTAGCATAGTAAGGGCACACTTGAAAGGGCACAGAGACATTGTATAGGATAGAGTAGTAAGGGTACACTTGGAAAGGTACAGAGAGCGGGTATAGGCTACAGTAGTAAGGGTGGACTTAGACGAGCACACACAGAGGGTATATGATAGAGTAGTAAGGGTGGACTTAGAAAGGCACAAAGAGGGTATAGGATAGAGCAGTAAGGGTACATATGGAAGGGCACAAAGAGGGTATAGGCTGAATAGTCAGGTTACACTTGGAAGTGCACAGAGACAGCATATATGATCCAGTAGGAACAAGTTACTTACCTGTAACTGTTGTTCTCCAGCATGTGTCTGGCATGGATTCACATGCTCATGAATATTCCCCGTCGTCAGGCCGAGAATCCTCGGTAAAGAAAAAATCAGTATCAGTTTCGTTTCTGATCTGTCTTTCTTAGTAGTAACCAATCACTGATCTCTGGGTCATACTGCCCCCAGCCAATTACTGCCCTCTCCCTAAGCCCCTCCCCTGGCAGCCATCCTCAGATTTGGTAGCACGTAAAGTGGCAGTATGACCAAGTGAAGAGCCGCAGAGGGGAAGGAGGGAGGGTTTGCATGTGAATCCATGCCAGACCCATGCTGGAGAACAACAGTTACAGGTAAGTAACTTGTTCCTTCTCCAGCATGGGATCTGGGATGGATTCACATGCTCATGAATATACGAATACATAGCAGTATACAAATGCACAACCACGGGAGGTGGCAACAGGCTCAACATTAAGCAATACAACAACTCAACATTAAGCATCTCTTACCTCCTCACCAGGCTCACCTTAAGCGAACAGGTTGCGCAGCACTGCTTGGCCGACCCTGGACTCCTCCCTGGAGTCCCGATCGACGCAGTAGAATCTTGTGAAGGTGTGCGTCGACCTCCACGTAGCAGCCCAGCAGATGTCCAGCAGGGGCACACCAGACAGGAACACCGTGGTAGCAGCGATCGCTCTGGTTGAATGAGCTCTCTAACAGCCGGGCAGCGGTCGGTTTGCCAACCGGTGACAGTGCATGATGCAGCCGGAGAGCCATCTGGAAATGGAAGCCTTCGAGAGAGCCTTCCCTTGATTCACAGGTCCAAAGTTCACAAACAGCTGTGATGTCTTCCGAAAACTCTTCGTGCGGTCCACGTAGAACGTCAGCGCTCTAGCTACGTTCAGCAAGTGCAGAGTCCTCTCGGCCTGCGTCGAAGGCGACGGGAAGAAAACTGGCAACACCAAGGGCTCGTTGAGGTGGAAGTCCGACGGCACCTTGGGCATAAAGGAGGGGTGCGTCCTCAGCACCACCCTTGTGTCGTGAAAAGTCAAGTATGGAGGCTTGCAAGATAGGGCCTGGATCTCTCCCACTCGTCGTGTGAAGGTGATGGCCACGAGAAATGCTGTCTTCCACGACAGGAACTTCAACGGCGTTGAATGCATAGGCTCGAATGGGGCCCCCATGAGCCTGGTCAGCACCACGTTGAGCTCCCACGCCGGGACAGAGGCCTTCACTGGCGGGAACGATCGGAATAGTCCCTTCATAAATTCCTTCACCAGTCGACGAGACCACAAGGACGCCTGTCCTATAGTTTGGGTGTATCGGGAGATGGCAGCCAGATGTATCTTGATGGAGGCGTGAGCCAGTCCAGCTTTGGCCAGCGACAGTAGGTACGGCAATACTTGAGGGGCCGTAATCCGCAGCGGGTTAATCTTCTGTGCACGGCACCAGACAGAGAACCTCTTCCACTTATGTCCATAGCATTTGAGAGTTGAGGACGCCCTGGCTTTTGCAAGAACCTCTCTGCAGTCAGCCGGGATATTGTATCCTTCAACTCTAATGCTGCACGAGTCAAGCCTGCAAGTTCAGCGACTCCGGGTCGTGATGAAGAATGGTGCCTCCTTCTATGGAGAGAAGATCCGCGTCCGTTGCCAGCTTGATTGGTGGGGACGCTGACAAGTCCAGAAGGTCCGGGTACCAGATCTGTCTCGGCCACGCCAGTGCAATGAGGATCATCCTGCACCTGGACCTCTTGAGCTGGTTGATGAGACGGAGCAGCAACGGCAACGGAGGGAACGCGTACAGGAACAGGCCGTCCCAAGGGAACGAGAAAGCATCGCCCATGCTCCTCGGCTGTGTGAACCTGCTGGCGAACCTCTGGCACTTGGAGTTCGTCGCCGTCGCAAACAGGTCGATCTGGGGTTTGCCCCATCGTTGAAAGAGCCGATCCACCTGGTCCTGGCGTAGTTCCCACTCGTGGCACGAGCGCAGCTCCCTGCTGAGTGAGTCGGCGATGGTGTTTTTTATTCCTGCCAGGTGGAAGGGAACCAGAACCATCCCCTGGGCGACGGCCCAGTGCCACCGATCCTGGGCCTCCTTGGACAGGGCTGGGGATCTGGTGCCTCCCTGCTTCCGGATGTAGAACATCGTGGTGGTGTTGTCGGTGAAGATCCTCACCACTTTGTCCTTGAGGGACGGAAGGAACGATTTGAGCACCCAGAACACAGCTCGTAGCTCCAGGATGTTGATGTGGAGAGATCTCTCCTCCAGGAGCCAGAGGCCTCTTGCCTGGAGATCTCCGGTGTGGGCTCCCCATCCCTCCAGGGAGGCGTCCATCGTCACCGTCTCCTGATATGCCGGGGTCTGAAAGTCCGTGCCTGCCGTGAGGTGCGCACGGGTACCCCACCATAGAATCGCCCGACAGAACTCCTCGTCGAGCGGGATCCTGTCTTCGAAGCTGCCCGCCGCTTGAATCCAGCGGGCGTCGAGGAACTTTTGTAGCGGACGCATCCGAAGTCTGCAAAGGGGCACAAGGTAGATGCATGAGGACATCATCCCGAGGAGGGACTTAATGGACCTCACCCTGGCCACATCCGTAGCTAACAGGCGCTGCACCTTGCCCAAAATAGCCTTCGTCCTTTCCTCCGACGGAGATGCCAATCGCTTCACTGTATCAAGCTTCGCTCCCAGAAACAGTGCCACCTGTGACAGAACCAGGTGGGATTTGGGGTAGTTGATGGCGAATCCCAGTTCCGTGAGCAGGCGGACGATCCTCGCTGTGTGTTTGACGGCTAGTTCTCTTGACCTTGCACGGATTAGCCAGTCGTCCAGGTAGGGGTAGACGTGGATCCCTTGCAGGCGCAGCCGCACCGCCACTGGTGCGAGGCACTTGGTGAACACCCTGGGTGCTGACTTTAATCCGAACGGCAGGGCTCTGAATTGGTAATGACGCCCCTGGACTACGAATCTGAGGAACTTTCTGTGTCCTTTTAGAATGGGGATGTGGAAGTAAGCATCCTCCAGGTCCAACGACGATAGGAAGTCCCCCTCCTCCAGCTGTCCCAGCACGTGCTGGAGGGTGACCATCTGAGAGGGCACTTCTTTTGAAATTCTAGCGAGTGTCCGCGGGCCAGGGTGTCCAGCACCCAACGGTCGGTGGAGATGGACTCCCACACGCTGACGAACTTCGTCAGCCGGCCTCCCACCGGGGTGCTTCGGTGGGGGCCCGACACTACGGCCGGTTCAGTCCTGCTTGGAAGAGAACTTGCTGCCTTGGCCTCCTTGATGACGGTGGCGAGACCCTCCTTGCTTGCCGCGACCTCTGTAGGCCTCCTGGGACGAGGAGCGGGCCGCCTGGCGGTACGTAGAAGAGCCACCGCTGGATCCCTTGGAGGCTCCCTGTCTGCCTCCGCAGCTCCGAAAGGGCCGCCGTTGCTGAAAGACTCCTAGGGCTCGGGCTGTCTCTGTGTCGGCCTTGATGGCCTGGAGGGACTCATCTATCATCTTCCCAAACTGGTTGTTGCCTTCGAACGGCATATCCAACACTCTGGTCTGGATGTCCTGGCGAAAGTCTGTCGCCTTGAGCCATCCTCGTCGTCGAAGGCAAACCCTGTTGCCCAGCTGGAGAAATCCGGTATCGGCAATGTCCGTTGCCACCGTTATGGCGTGATCCGACGCCACCTCACCTTCCTACAGAATCTATAGGGCCTCCGCCCTCTTGTCGTCCGGTAGGAAGTCTAGCAGGGGAACTATCTTGAACCAAAGCTCCCTGTCGTAACGGGCCACAATCGCTAAGGCATTGGCCGCCTTAATCGTCGTCGCCGCCGACGGGATGACTCGTCGTCCCATGGAGTCCAACTTCTTGCCCTCGCTGTCTAGCGGGGAAGTGGAAGTTGAAGCCGCTGCACCCGCCGCTTTCTTCTTGGCCGCTGCCGAGACGACCGAGTCCGGCGTAGGCTGGGCCCTGAGGCACAAGGGGGCGGCGTCGTGGACCGGGTACTTTTTCTCGTACCTGTCTCTTTTGGCGGGTGTCGTGGAAGGGTTCTTCAGGATAGCCAGCCCTTCGTCCCAGATGTCGTCGAGCAACGGTACCGCGAGGACTGTCTTTCTCTTGGCATCCTGCCGTTAGTAAAGAAAGCCTTCCTTTTTCTATTCCTCGGGGCAGAACTGGAAGAGCTCGGATGCCCTGGCTATCATGGCGTGGAAAGAGCCAATTTCGTCGGGCGGAGAGGCCCGAGGGGGGGTGATGAAGGAATGTCTGTTGTATCATCGCCACCGTCGTCATCCGTCCCCATCGCTGTATCCGTCGCCGTATCATCCCGAGGGTCCGGCGAGGGGGGATGAGGGGTCCACAGGCCTTGTGGGCACAAAGGGCAGTGCAGGGTGGACTCTCCTCCGCTTGTTCGGAGGGCTTCCTGACGTTCCTGGTCCTGGATCCTCCATCGGGGTCCGTGGTAACCTCGTCCTTATCTCAGTACATAAGGATTGGATCGCCAACAAAATGGCCACCGAGCTATCCTGGGGCTCGGGCAATGGCTGCGACGGGCGGGATGGCTGCTCCACTGGGCCCTCGTCGTTGCCATTGTCGCTATCTTCGATTACATCAGCAGGATCCTTCCCCTGGGATCGAACCTTCTCGAACCTCTCGTTGAGGCCTTTCACGGTTTCCACCAGAGCCTCCTCGGAGTCTGAATCCGAGTCCGTAATGGCCACCGCCCCCCCCCCCCTCTTTTTCCACGGGGGTCTTAACGATGGGCTGGAAAGAGGATTCCCTCCGCGGTGGCAGGGAAACTCTGGGCCCCGAGGCCGCCTCCAGTGGCGTAGTCTCTGCTGGCTTCACCAGGGCCGCTGCGACAACCTTGATAGAGGCCTTTGCCGGTTGGATCAAGGCCCTCACCACCTTAGGTGCGTCCTGGGCCTTTGCTTTGGGGGGAGGGTCATCGCCTCGCTCCCCCTCGGCTCCCTTCGAGATCAACCGGGGCCTCTCCAGAAGCTTACCCGAGTTCTCCTACTTCCTCTTCCCCAAACCAGAGCGCTGGCTCGTGGTTGATCGTGCCGGGGAAGTCGCGCCCTGCTTGGCAGCCGAAGAGCCCGACCTTTTGGCGCTCCCGGTGCCCGCAGACTCGCGGTGCTTGGCCTTCTGTTGGGCCCCCGTCGCAGGGGCGCCCTCACAGGATTTAGAAGACCACTCAGACTTTTACCTGCTGTGCCCTTCTCCAGCCAGGCGGCGAGGCGGGAACGACGATCTTGCTTGGTCCGTTCCGACAGATTCTTGCAGAACGCACAGTACTTCTCCACGTGCGTCTTATCCTCATGAAGGCAATAGAGACATCTCGAATGCTCGTCCTCCTTGAAAACATTTTGCAATCCGCATCCCGGGCAGCTCCCGGGATTCGAGCTTCCCTTGTCCTGGGCCATGTCCGTTGAGGTAGGCCTCAGATCTTCCGGAATCCTCCAAGAAGCGTAACTCGACGAAAACGTCACCCTTGAGGGGTGTAGAAGAATTCCGAATCAGGTCCCCGTTATCGGAAGTAGAAACGGTGGAGCTTGAGGCTCAATTAAACCGATAAAATGAGAAAATCTCCAGAAAAAGCACGAAAATGCAGTAAAAGCTTGAGAGCTAAAGCACGAGGACTCCCAACACATGAACGTGAGGTAAAGAATCTGAGGATGGCTACCAGGGGAGGGGCTTAGGGAGAGGGCAGTCATTGGCTGGGGGCAGTATGACCCAGAGATCAGTGATTGGTTACTACCAGTGCTTTAAGTGGGGTAAGAAATTGAGGGGGGGCCCTCGTTTGGGGGCGTGGCATCCGCTGTGGGCGTGGCCTAAAAGTGCACAAATCATAGTAGGGTGCGCAAACAAATATATAAATGTAGTAGAGCATTTATATATTTGTATGCGTACTAGTATGGTTTGTGTATTTTTCAAGCCTTCTTTTATAAACATAGCAATGTTACATATTTCTATGTTTATAAAAGGTGGCTTGAAAGGGTACAAACCATAGTAAGTTACGCACACTTGTGTGCTTACCTTACTATGGTTTGTGTACTTTTCAAGCCACCTTTTATAAACATAGACATTTGTAACATATTTCTATGTTCATAAAAGACGGCTTGAAACGTACAAGCCATCTTTTATAAAGCGTTGAGGACGGACAAAACCCAAGGTGGTTTTGTCCGTCCACAAAGCTTTATAAAAAATGCCTTGAATTGTGTACGTTTCAAGCCGTCTGTTATAAACGTAGAAATATTTCTACGTTTATAAAAGATGGCTTGAAATGTACACATTTCAAGGCATCTTTTATAAAGATTTGCCAAAGGAGACAGGCACCTCGGGCTCAGTGATCGCTGCTCTGAGCAGAGATCACATAGCCCGAGGCGTCTTTCACCCTCTGGGAACCCGCGGGCTCCGTGATATAATCTACATATTAGATCATGGAGCCTGCAGGTTCACAGAGGGTCAGTGACCTGGCGAGGGCAAACAAAGGAACTGTAACTTCCCTGATGACCCCTCAGATGGGGGGTCATCAGGGAAGTTACAGTGACTGACAGAAGTGCCAGCCAGCCTCAGCGACGCTGTGGCTGGCTGGCACTTCTGTCCACTTGCCTAACGTTACACTGGCGGGCACATCTCCCGTCGCGGCTGCGGCCGTGACGGGATAATGCGTCCTGCCATGGCGTGGTGGAACGGGGGGCCCCGGCAGGGCCCCGGCTCAGCCCCACTTTTTGGAGACTGGCGGGGCCTGGCCCCGGCAGGCCCCGGCCCACTTAAAGCACTGGTTACTACTAAGAAAGACAGATCAGAAACGAAACTGATACTGATTTTTTCTTTACCGAGGATTCCCAGCCTGACGACGGGGAATATTTATGAGCATGTGAATCCATGCCAGACCCCATGCTGGAGAAGTAAGGGTACACTTGGAAGGGTACAGAGAGAGGGTATAGGATAGAGTAGTAAAGGTGCATTCAGAGAGAGGGTATAGGATAGACTTGGAAGGGCACAGAGAAAGGTTATACAGAGGGCTACAGGTGCTACAGTTAGGATAGAGTAGTAAGCGTGCACCTGTAAGGGAACAGAGAAAGGTATAGGATAGAGTTGTAAGGGTACACTTGGAAGGGCACAGAGAGAGTGTATTGGATAGACTAGTACGAGGAAACTTGGAAGGGCACAGAGAGAGGTTATAGGATGGAGTTTTTAGGGTGAACTTTTAAGGGCATAGAGAAAGGTATAGGATATTGTTGTAAGGATGCACTTAGAAAGTCACAGAGAAAGTGAATCGGATGGAGTAGTAAGGGTGCACTTGGAAGGGCACAGCGAGAGGATATAGGATAGACAAGTATGGGTACATTTAGAAGGGCACAGAGAGAGGGTATAGGGTAGACTAGACTAGTAAGGAGAATCTTGGAAGGGCACAGAGAGAGAGAGTATAGGGTAAATTAGACTAGTAAGTAGAATCTTGGAAGGGCACAGAGAGAGGGTATAGGACAGACTTGTAAGGGTACATTTGGAAGGGCACAGAGAGAAGGGTATAGGATAGACTGGTAAGGGTATTTTAGGACTGATTATCTATACTATGGCCTGATGGACAGATGTATAGAAGGCCAACCTATATTGTGTCAGGGACAACTCAGGGAGCTGTAGCCAAACCAGTTCAAGGTAGCAGTGACGAGAGGTCCAGACTATGTCTCAAGATGTGGTGAACTTGTAAAGGGTCCACAATTAGTACACACAATGGGGGTCACAAATTACACTTAGACAGTAATAATAAAAATACAGTCATTTATTTATGGCCAAGAAACACTATGAAAAATGACTACTAACAGGTAAAAGTATCACACAACACTAATAATAGAATATATATATAAAGTCAGTAGAGTAGGGCATAATACAGATCAAACCACTGAAAAGGAAAGTGTAGATTCGTTTATGCACTACAGGTCCACAGAGAATTAACCCTAACTTCAAAAAGTCCTTCCCTAAGTTGTCTAGGGCCTTATGCCCAAACATTCAGGAAACGTTATAACAACCTTTAAAGGGAGTTTATGGGCAGGTAAGAACCACTGTAACTCCACCCCCGTACTCCGATTCTTCACAGGACTTGGCAGGTCAATGGAAAAAGGTCCAAGGTTTCTTTTCCCGCCATCAGCCTCAGTCCTTGATTTGCAAGGGTTGCAGGTTCGAGCAGCTCTCTGGTCGGTGTTGTTAGCTGGTGCAAGGACTCTCGGATGAAGAATGCAGAAAAACACAATGCAGGACCCTTCTTAGAACTGGACTAAACTCGGGTAGGCTGTGTCGGACGTCGGTCACCGCAGCACGGTGACTTAATGGGACTCACTTGTCTCAGTCAGACTTTCCTTCCTATCTTGTGTCCCCTTGATGCTAGGACTCCGATATTTCACTGAGGTAAGTCGTGCACAACAAGCTGAGGATTCCAGGTTCCAGACCTCAACACAGAATGGCGACATCGGCAGCACGGTAGCCCAAACTCAGAGCTGGTCAGCCACAGGGCCGTCCCAGGGCACTTCCAAAGGCTCTTCTTTGCAGGGTACAGAGCAGACATCAGGAATGGATGTTCCTTCCACTCCATGGGACACAGCTCCCTCACAGGACTGCTGAAGATCGACAGCAAGACAGGGCTCTTCCAGGACAGCACCAGAGGTTGGTCACCAGGTCTCCTTCAGACGGGCCTCCAGTCTCCTCACAGGTCTCACAGCTGGACAGGAGTCTTGGCTCCTTCAGGTTTCTCCAGGATCTCTCTAGAGTGGGTGCTCGAGTCCTCTTCTTATTCCAAAAACCATTTAAGAGCAGAAACTCCCACTAGCCAATAGCAGAACTAGCCCCACACACACACCGGCAGGGGTCCAATCTGGAGCACTGGCGGGAACATTCATGCATAACACTCAGACACACTGAAACCAGTTTGTGGATTGAGACCAGGCAGTCCCAGACCACATCCTGCAGCAAACACAAGGAACTCCAGTAGCCCGCAAAATGCCTCTGCTTCCCGTGCACTGGATTTCCATATAAGTGAAGTGTAGTTAGAAAAACAGAGTTTGGCTCGAGGGAAATCCCCTCATGCCCAAAAAACAGAGGAGTGCAGAAATGTGACAAATTGCTGCTTGTATTAGTCCAAGCAGGGATACGCACACAGATTCTACACCTCCAAATGCACTCTCAGCTCATTACAGGTGGCAGCGAGTTTTTAAGCTGCTGTGACCTCACAACCAAAAGATACATTCCATTCTCGTAGGCGAAATGGGATTGGGTGAACAGTATAGGCATAATTACAGTCTATAGGGAACAAATAATTTGATTGGTCTGGCTAGATCTGGTAGCTCCCGCTGGCACCACCCCCAGGGCACCACCCCCAGGTCAGTGCAAGCCTTGTCAGTTTGGGATGTTTACCAGCATGTGAGGAAAAATGATGGGTGGGGAAGTTGAGCTCAGAGCACTGCCTGCTTCCCACTACTGTTTCACCCCTCTGACTTCCCAGACCTTGAGCAAGGACACTCCATTCTCCATCTTCATGTTGTGTTGCATTTATTTCATCTTCTGTCTTCAATTTGATGGGAACAACCACATGTTCAGGGACCGTAAAACTGATTTTCTCTGCTGGCATTTATGAGGGATTTCTGCCTTTTTGTCATTGCATGTGCTCTATTTTTTCAGCTGACTCAAGCGCTCTCCCCCAGCGTCCTTGGTAGGGCTGAACATGATGCCAGGTCTGCTTTGCGTCTCTCAGAAAAGTCAGTGTTTCAGTCAGTGTATCAATCAGTGTATCAGTCAGTGTATCAATCAGTGTATCAATCAGTGTATCAGGCCTCAGCACTGTGTTTTGAGCTTTCCCAATTCTTTTCAATGCAGCTGTGGTTTCCATTTTGCTTTCATGGCTGTTCATGGTAATTGCTTTTTCGGTGTCAGCAAGCAGTTCATGTGTGTTCTTTTGCACCTGGTTCCGGGTGTTTTCCGCCATGTCGCCTTTTTATGATTACTTTGGTGACATCATCGGGGTATGGTCTGTGGGGTTGCTTCAGTGGGTGGCATCCATCATCTTGCGGATATGCTGTGGGGGGGGGCGTTCGAGACCCCCTCAACATAAGGATTTTCCCGGCCTCACAGGCCATGAAGAAGGCTAAAAAACAAGATGGCCAAAGGACAAGCGAAAAACCTTGTGGCATAGCCATGTTTGGTCACTAGCCATAGTTACTAGCCAAACGATGTAAACGCGTTAATTCTAAAATGAAAAGCACCAACAAATGGTAAAAAGTGACTGCTGCTACCAGAGAGAGGTATAGAATAGACTAGTAAGGGTACATTTCGAAGGGCACAGAGAGACGTATAGGCTAGAGTAGTAAAGGTAAATTTGGAAGGGCAGAGAGTGTATTGGCTAGAGTAGTAAGGGTACACTTGGAAGGACACATTTCATGCCTAAAATACAGACTTATCATGACTTATCATATCACATCATAGAGTGGGTATAAGCTAGAGTAGTAAGGGTGTACTTGGAAGGGCACAGAGAGAGAGGGTATAGGCTAGAGTAGTAAGGGTGGACTTGGAAGGGCACATACAGAGGGTACACAGAGGGCTACATCTGTTACATTCAGAAGGATTACTAGTAAGGGTACACTTGGAAGAGCATATAGAGGGCATCCAAGGAGATGCAGGCGTTACAGTTTAGCGAGTGCCATCTCGGCACTTACTCCCAGTATATTCTTTGACTTGCGAAGTTTACCTCTAATGCACCAGAACATGAATCCGGCTGTTGCTGTGGCACTTATTAACCTTTGGGCATTTGTCACGTTTTTTCCAGCAGCAGATCCTACAACTGTTTCCGGGATTGTGATTTTGGAGTGTGGCCGGTTCTGGCGCATTTGGCTACGGCAAATCATGCCCTGATGAAGGACCTTTGGTGTGAAATGCATTGGCATCTGCCATTATTTGATATTAAATTGGCCTTTGTTTTTTATATGTCTGTAATTTTCATTTGAATCATGGCTAACTTTTGAAATTTTGTTCAAGTTGACCAATTGGTCAAGGGGTGTGCAGCTCAGAGCTTTGGTCCCCTCTCTAGTTCCTACTTAGTGTCCAGTGTGGAGTCACTATTGGAGGGTTTGCACCCCATTAGAATAGCCGTAACATTGTCCAAACATACTCATATTAAGGTGAATTCCATTTGCAGTGCCCACCCATGTGTTTTCTAGGGGAAGGTGGAGCCATTCTTAATTTATTGGTAGATCTGCACCTGTGCCTTTTATTTACTCCTGTAATAGTCACACAATCTGCCACTCCCAACTGCACCGGAGAGCACCGGGGAAGTGAAGCCCAGGTGGGGGCTAAGGTGCAGGCAGTTTACTATTTCCTGCGGACGCTCCGGGGTGTGCTACCATTCATACATGTGGACGACCTTGCAGCTGTAGTGGGAGCCATGACTAACAGCCATTTGGATTACTGTAACAGTCTGTGGATGGGCAACCCGGCCAAACAATTGTATGGGCTGCAGAAGGCCCAAAATGCTGCGGTGACACTGGTAGGAGATCACGTTTCCCCCCTGTGCAAAACTCTGCACTGGCTGGCGGTGGAAGACCACATCAAATTTAAAGTGGCGTGCCTGATCTTCAAATGTCTAAACGGGTTGGCCCCGGAGTACCTAAGCTCTAAAATGTGTCAGGGGAGCAACCATTGCTGAGCGTTCCTCGCACCATGTGTGTTTCCAGAGGTGAGAGGAGATTCGGGGTTTTCGGGCCTAGACTCTGGAACGGGCTACCCTTGGAGATTAGGGGCTGCCAGTCATTGCTTCCGTTCCGGAAGGCGCTGAAAACATTCCTGTTGTAATAGGGCTAGCTCAGTTCACGGGGGATGGCCGCTTCTGTGTCACAGTGGTCTGTTATCATCAGCGCCTTTATACGGGGAAGTCTGTCCAGAGCGCGGCATAAATTTTCAAAATCAAATCAAGTCGCCTGGTTCTGCATCTGTTATCTCCTTCTTCCAGATGTGAACACCCGCTGGTCCTGCTCTGCATGTTGTCTTTGCTTTATAATGGTTTTGTTATTCAGATTTGTTTTCCATGCTCTTTCAGTTTGTGTTATGTTGGTACTTCAAGTGAGGTTGTCGGTGCTATGTAAGCAGATGTCAAATAAAGAGATGTGGGATAGAGGAAGAACAGCAGAGGAGTGAGGGGGGCAGAGGATTTGACCTGTAAGGGGACAGGGAGGGGAGCATAGTCAGGAGGAGAACGAGGAATAAACAGAAACTAGTGGCTCCTCACCGTAATATCTGAATCTTGCAACCGGGATGCTTCAGCCCATAACACAATTGTGTCACTCCTGCGTCCCCCAGGTCATTACCAGTCAAGTTCAGCTCAGAGAGACCAGATGATGCCCTGAGCACTGAGGCGAGGTCGGCACAGCAGGAATGTGTGAGGGAGCAGCAGCATAAACTGTGGGAGACAAAGCAAGAGAAGATTGACTGAAATGCAGCATGCATGCAGCCCCCCAACACACCCACCCGGCATCACACCCCATGCAGACGGAGAGCAACTGAAGGCACAAAAGCCAGGGACGGACTCACATGCATCTTTTATAAGCTGTCAGGGATCACACTGGTGCCCCAGTTCTCCCCATAGCTACAAACCTTCTGTTTGTGTGACCGCACCATGCTTCCAACACTTCCCACGGTGGTAATCACCTGTGGGTCTCGGCTTTCTGAGGACTGGTTTTCCAAAACAAGAAGTACTGCCACCATCTGGGCCAGTACCCTTGCCAACACAAGGGCCGATACTAACTGGGGCAGAGCATCGTTTCCTTTATCCTGCCCCGGGGTGATATGGGGAAGGCGCCCCAACTATGGTGTACTAGGGGGAGCTGCAGTGTATCGTATGAGCTATTTGGAAGCAGCCCGTGGTGTGGTGCGATGTTCCTTCACCCAATCCTAATAGGGCAGGAATGGGAAGCCCTCAAATCTGGAAGGTGCACTGTACAAAAGGGAAGATGGAAGGCATAATGTGTTGTGCAGCCATGATCAGAACACTGGAGATGTGTGGTACACACCATGTGAAGTGAGTATTACCTCACCGATAGACCAATGAAATTAACTGTATTGTTTGAAACCTAGTGGCATTATGTAGTGATTAACAGCCTGCAATCCACCTTTCCACTGTTGCCTCCAATCCAAGACTCAAATGATTCCAGTGCCAACTCATGAACCGGAGGACCCCACACAGGTCACCTGCACTGTAGAGTCTTGCAAGACTTCCACTCTCATTAGTCCCGGTCGAGCCGTACATGTTTTCTATCACCTGAATACTGGGTTACGTCGGCTGTGGTGTGTTTGACTTTCGGGAGAACATGAAGCACGGATGCATTTGTCTTTGTATAGAGTGCACCTGGCTAGCAAGCAACACAAGTGTACAAGTTATTTGGGGTTATCATAGGTCAGGGGAAGGAGAGGCAACAGGTTACAGTAGCTTGAATATCCCAGACAACAGGTGTGTTCCTAGGAGTGGCAGAATCTAAGTGATCGCTAGGTCTTGAGACTCTTCCTGACCGCGACTGGGATAGTGCTCCTGGCGGTTGGAGCGTAGCAAGAGAAGGCCGGTGGTTTCCTGGCTTTCTCTCTCTTCGAGTGCCAAGGTCTTTATATAGAATTGATGGGAGGAAATGCCATCCTATCATTCAACATCTATAACAGACTTTACAGGAAAAATGGCATGGATATGTTGAATACATTGGACAATATAATTGACACCTGATCAAATTTGAAAGCAGAAAAACCCATAGCTCTAACTGTGGGAGATTTAAATCTCCCATTTGAGCCAATGAGTGAATCAATGTTACAACAGGATGAGTGAGATACATTATGGGGTATGTCCCCATATACTCCCACCCAAGCAGAAAAAACAAACGTGCACGAGAAACCGCACATTGGCGCTAGAGCTTGTAATGGAAGACTTACCCGGACATTCCACTGCTTCCAACCTTCCATAGTGGAAATGAATACTGCCATATTGATTATATTTTCATTAATATTTTGAACTGTAAAACGGGCTATGTCCATGTAAGTTATTTCATGACGTCCAAGTGACCACGGCACAGTGTCACTGGTTCTGGAAGTCAATTGGAGGGCTAAAAAGTCAGTCAAGTGATCCCAAGCGCTGTGTCTCTCAGGCAAAAGCAAAAGACTAAAATGGGAGGATTGCGATTGAAATGATACCCTTGGGGTGGACTATTTGCAATTTCTCTCTTTTCTTTTTAGACATTCCTGGGCTGTAACCATGTCGACCGTAGCTTCACAATGAAGTCCCATAACAACGTTGCAATTCACTCGGCCCTCTTCTTTACTAAACCAATGAGGCCCGTTATCCTCCTGCAGACAGCCGCGGGGGCTGGCTTGATAATGACTGAAGGATAAAAAAAGCTGAATTACTGATCGGCCTGAAATCTAGAAAAAGAGCGATTACGAGAGGATTGGGCAATAGAGAAACGATTCGAAGATCATGATCAAGGAGAAAAACCATTAAAAAACCATTGGAAGCATGGGATGCCTTGAAAGAGGCCACACATTATAAGCATTCAAGATCCTTCTGGGAGTTCATTCACTGGGGTACCAGAACAGATCCGAATTCCATCAAAATGGCTATAACTCTCCATTCCTGGGGAAAATCTGCGGACCTAATAAGATATACTGCAATGATTGAAAGCTTTATCTCTCTCAGGCGTACGCAATGCTATCAGCGGCAAGAGCAGAGAGCAAGATGCACCGCAGAACGCGCAGGAAACACACCACCGTCTCTACTGTGCGTGACCCTGATCAAAATCACTACCTTACTTCTGACTTACTGAAACAATTAATCAAATTGTGGCAAAATACCCTAACCAAGTCTAAAATGCCTGTAAGGGTGCATATGTACGAGTCTGACACAGTGGTGGCATGCGTGTTAGCAAAGACCTTTATGATCAAGGTAGAGAAAAGGAAAAACCTAGCTTGCCCTATTTCTATGAAGGGTTGCCCTGCCGCAACAAAAACACTAAGGACTCTGTAAGGATGTCCTGTCAAATGAAATGTCCACTGTCCTGTGTCCAAACCTCCTTCCGTTCCTTACACTAAAACTAAGTAAGGAAAAATGGGTATCTTCTTGATCCAGAAAGAGGCTGTCTGTTTCTCTGGTCTCGGGTGGGTCCTTGACCTCTGTACTTGGCTTCTGCAGGGCTGGCTCAACTTCATATAGGTCCCAGACCCTCGTGTGCTGCTTCTGCTTCTGCGGCTTCCCTGTTCCTGCTTTACTCAGTGTTCCGCTGAACACACCAGGTGTACTCTCCTGCAAGGTACTGTTGTCATATGGGTCCCAGACCCTAGTGCGCTGGTTTGGCATGTCCTCGGCCCCTGCCTTATTCAAAGCCCAACTGAACAGACCTGATGTACTCTCCTGCCAGGTACTGTTCCACATAAGGTGTTTTGTGAATTTTGCTCCAGCTTTCACATTGTGTATGCATCCCTCTTCGTCTCCCAGGATAGTGGTGTATATCTGTTCAACTTGTTTTGTGCCCTCCACTTCCCACCATCTGCGTGTCCTCTGCTCACTTTGGCTTCTTCGTTCAAGTTTCTGATTACTGTCCTCGGCGGCTCTGCGGCTCTGCAGCAGTAAGCTCTCTTTTGCATACCCAGCTGCACATCCGCCACTTGCTTTCGGTACACCGTACAGGTTTCTACTTTGGGCATCACCAGCTAGGTTCCAACTCAATGGGTCCTTCTGAGACACTTGTTCCTTGTTGGCAGCGTCTCGTTCCTTGCTTCTGAGTCTCAACAGGGTATCAGTGTCCCGTTCCTCACTCGTCCAGGGATCACTTGCCCTGATTTCACCTGACCAAGTACACAGTCCTTCCTTCCTTTTTATTGTGTTCCCAGCCTGGAATAGACTGTACCGTGTACATTGGTTCCGTAGTGGGCTTTGGCCTCCTTGGGTGAACTTCTTTGTGTCAGTTACTGTGAAACCTCCACCTGGGCAAGCCTCACTCTTCCATGCCCTAGTATTATCTGTTTGTCTGAGACCCTCTTCTCTACAAAGGTACAGGAAGGAGAGGAGTCAGATAAAGGAGATGAATACCGCGTTCTCCCAAGGCGATCATCATTGGTCCCAGGAAGGGGTTCCCTCCCCCAAGAGATCCACCTGCTGAGTACCAACCCCAGGGGGACTATCAGGTAGCGGCCTCACCACCCTGGCCTCACGGGAAGGGGCTTCCCTCATGGAAGCAGGGATGATACCTTGGGATTCGTCACACACCCATAGTAGTGGCTAATGGAGCTCTCACTGCGACTCTCCAAGTGCCGGGATGTTCGAAGTGGCCTCCTTTTGTCAAACACACTTTGCTGTGGTGTTATAGCCATGCATTGAACTCCAATTGGCAGCTCCCACCACATTGTTTGGTCAAATTAAATGGGGTATTGGACTGATCTGCGGCAGCACACTTCAGAAACTCAGTCGGGTTTTCCATTGATGGTCCAACCTGGTTAAAGTTTGTAAACAGTCCTTCCCATCACAGTAGCAATTAATTACTGGAAAAGACTTTGACATATTTGACCACAGTATCTGGTTTCGTGGTCTACAGAGCCTCTGGTTGCAGAGCACAAAACAGAGCACAGAGATGCAGCAGGAGCTGGAAATTTCACAATCCGGGGTACGGACTGGGTACACAGAGGACCATCTGAGAGACCTGCCTGCAAAACAAGGCTCTCAGGCCTACAACTTGTACGGCTGACATGTCACCTATCTAATCCCGAACTATCTCTCAGTTTCTCTCCTTCCCCATTACTACGCAAGTACCTTGAGAGGGTGACCTTCAACTGGATCAGTAAATAATTTGTGGATAATGGCCTTGGAGATCCATTGAAATCTGACTTCCATAGAAGACACTCTACCAAGAGTACATTTGTTCATGTCCCCAACTTTCTCTCTGATGCGCACCACTTCTCCAATAAAAAAGGCTACGTACTGTGTAAAGAGGTATGCATTAGGAGAGCAGCTCAACTTACTCCCCTAATACATACGTTTGTGGTTTGTACAGGGGGTTTTACGGTAGAGGGAGCCAGACATCTCTACATCCAGAGCCTGGCTCCATCTATAATATATGGGCTGGAAAGCCTTTCCTTGTGCAACCTCGGTTGGTTGCAAACGATTGAGGGTAGATATTGGAGGAAAATTTTGGGGCTCCCTCAGTCCCTCCCAATAGAGATAATTAGGCTGGAGATGGGCCTCCTCTCTTTGGAATGTAAGGTACTTAAGAAAAGGGTGGCGATGTACCTTTTTATTGAAACCTGTGGGGAGTCGCATTTCCTATATGATGTCTGATGCACTCCTTCTGATATGAAGACTGGCCGACCAGGTTTTTGAACAAAATATCTTGGAACTATTTGAGTTACTTGGTTGGTCTCCGGATTGGGGAAAGGGCTTGCACGAGCTAGTCAAAGAAGTTTATAGGAAGATTGAACTCTGGGACTGGGGGGAGAAATGTTACCCATCTATCTATGCTGAGGTCCTATGGTTTTATTCCTGAAAGGCTGTACTCGTACAGGCAAACCCAAAGGTACTTTACTATCTGTCCCTCAAGGCATCTTCGTAGGTTCTTACTCTTACGGCGCCTGAATAGGTTACAAGTTTTAGAGATTTTGGGAAGAACTATGAATATACCAAGGGCCCTATGCACCTGCCGACTTTGTAAATATCATTTAGCCACAGAAACACAAAAACATGTGCTAACAGAATGCCCGGTAATGGGACCTCACTATACAAAGTACCTGGGGGCGTATGTTTCTGAGGTTCGTACCATTACTATGGATGATTTCTGGAGAAGATGCTGCAATATGCAAAATAAAAAGCTGCAGACTGATCTCTACAGACTGTGGTTGATTGCCTCCAAGCTATTGGACAATGAATTGCTGGTGGAGTCGGCAGTAGCTCTCTAATGTATTCGAATTAGTATGACCTATTAGGTGAGAAAGTTGAGTACTGGTGTTAGTAGATGCATTGAGCCTTGCTGTTGAACTGAATTGGTGTGACGATATAGGAGATATAGGTATGAAAGCAGTATATTAGTGATGTTAAGTACAGATCTATGCTCCCGGGATGGGTAACAAATGGCAAAATACTAATTAAATAAGAAATCTTTAATGCTTGCTAGGATATTTCTTCCCTTGTGATTTGCAGCAATTTTATGTATGCCCTGTAGATACTTTCATGAAATTGTATGAACATGCATATGATATGTGATTTATTTTGATATATTTTGAATTTTCCTCTGTAAAGTTTTATACTGAAACGCAATAAACAAATAATGATGCTTACCACTTCAAACTCTCTTCTATACTCATCCTTTTGGACCTCTCAGACACTTAACACAGTCAACCACTTCTCTCTCCTCCTCACTCCACAGGACCTTGGGATTTTCAAATTTGCTCTGGCCTGGATTGACTCCTACCTGGAAAGTTGATCCTTCAACATTTCTTGGAACTCACAAACCTCTGATCCCACCTCTCTCCCTATCAGTGTTCCCCAGTGATCAGTCCATGGAACTTTGCTCTTCACCATCTATACCTTTGCCCTGGGTAGAGTTATTTCATCCGTTGGTTTAACTAAATTATTTGCTGATGACACTCAAATATTTTTCTCCTTTCCCTCCTTCATCCCAGCCCTTTTGGAATGGATTACGAACAGTCTCACTGCAGTTCGTCACTGGATGGCTCTCCGCTGCTTCCTGCTGAACTCTTCAAAAATGGAGGCCATCTTTCAACTCGCTTTTGTTACCATCCTTCCACTCCCCTCTCATTCCCCGCCTGACCCCCATTCCCCAAGACTCCCAATCTTGGTATCATCATTGATAGTGACCTTAGACTGCAATAATTCATCAGTGCCACTGCCTCTCCTGCGTGTAATAATTTTCAGATTGAGAAAGAGGCTGTTGCAGTAGTACAGCCTGGAGAGAACCAGAGCTCTGGTTACAGTGAGCTTCTGGGGGAAAGTGAGAAAAGGTAAAATGCCTCTGAGGAGGTGCAGCTAGAAGTGGGCCTTCTTTTCAGAATGAGAAAGTGGAAAACGGAGGGCGAGTGGGAGACCTAAGAGAGTGGAAACCGGTCTAATGCCCTACCAGCCCAGGAGAGGGAGACTGGGCAAGACGAAGGTGAACCTATTGAGAAGAAGTTGAGTGAAGTCGAAAAAGACAGAGCGTGGAATGCCCAGCGAGTATCTTGATAATCAATCGAAAGCTGACATCTGTGGACTGAAGCAAAGATGTTGTGGTGGCATGACCTATGGCGGGTGGACCGTGAGGTCTGAGAATGGCACCGAAACATCCAGCACTGGCCTACCATGGAGCTGCGTAGGCGACTACAGTTTGCTACCTCGAGAGACTGTGCAGTCAGGTCTGCACCAAAAGCCTGACTTGCCAATAGCCGAGGGCTGCGGAAACCAAACAGGCCCCAATGAAAGAAGATCTTAAAACTTACGGAACAGCCCCAGGTGAAGAAGTAAGTAAAAATACCTCGGCTGGTCCTCCAGTATTTGTCTCCTACCATCGAAGACGCGGATCCGTTGGAAATTGTCTTCGGGAAGAGCATCTTCAGGACTCAGGGGTCTTCAGGGGCATCATTGGCGAGAACAGTATCCTCCTGCTGTACAGCACGGAAACTGCCAGTCTCCTGGGCACGTGCCCGTGAGCGAGAGGATACCTCTTGCGGCACACGACTGTACGCAAGAGATTGTCTATGTTTTTGTTTTCATCAACACCATATCCTGCCAAGAGTCAGTCCCCTCTGAAGCAAACATGACACACGTCTTTTGAAACTGAGGAAGAAGAGAATTCTTTGTTTCAACCCTGTGCTAAGAAAGACTGGCTTTGAAAGACCAAAGAGCAATTAACAAGTCTCTTCCTCGTCCCAGTTGGGCAAGATAAAGAAAACAGAGAAACTAAAGCAAGTAGAGAGTGAAAGAAGCCTTGGAGGGAACTACAAGAAATGTTGAAGAAGTCAGAATTAAGATAGACCAGAAGAGGATTACAAAGAACAGGGCGCAAGCGAGGAGAAGGGAGTCGTTTTCCTATCCCCACTGGAGTGTTGTGGAACCTTGTCTTCTTGGAGTGTGAAACCTTGGAACATTTCTAGAAGTTGAGAATTTTGAACCCGAGAGACTCATACCCAGGAGAAGGGAGTCATTCTGCTGGGCTATAGAAAGAACTTTCATTAGATTAGAATGCATGTTTGAGTGGTAGGGATAGAATAGGAGTTTGGACTAGGATGGTGAACCTTTGATTTGGACTGCACAGACTTCCTGACTGCCCGATTTTCAGTTTGTTTGAGATAGGGAAACCACCTCTAGTTAGAGGTAGATAGGTTTTTCTGGCTGTTAATAAAAGTTGATAGCAATCACTATACTCTGTTTGGTCAGACTCCTCATTCCATGCCACCACATGGTCTTGTTCCTCAGTACCTGTCTGAATGTAGCTCAATTTACTCACCATCTCATACGCTCTGATCCTCCTCTGCTCTGTCCCATAGCTTCCCTGTGTCTCCACTCGCTTCCGCTCTTTCTCCATTCTCGTCCCGCTCCACTGGATCCCACTACCCATATCAATCAAAGCCAGCCCAATGGTGGCTCTCTTCAAAACTCGACTTCACGGGTCAAAGTCCCTCAGATTGTTTGTTTCTGACATGAGGCTGCATGAAGTGTAGCGTGAGTACAGATATGATAAAGCAGAAACAGTGATTGCGCAGAAAAAACATCTATGCGCCTTCTACTCCAGAAGGGGAGGAAGGGAGGGCGCATGTGAATCTAAGCAGATACAAGCACCAGAAATGCGATTACGGTTTGTTTGTTTGTTTGATTATTTATTTATAATGCGCACCAGACCCAAAGGTAACAGGGCGCAGCAGTAAGAAAATGCGAGGTTTTCAGGTTACAAATGAAGTTACAGAAAGGTCATATAAGTTGCAAAGGGTTACAAGTATGTACACAGGAAAAATATACAAATCTACAATATAAACATGTTATAAACAGGAAGAATACATAGGCACAGAGCAGAATTACAGTCTAAAAGGAAGGAATCGTCTAGGACAGCCTTTATGAGACTGGATCAGTGGTAAGGCTAGTGGTCGGTCAGGTTGAGCATATTGATGTAACTATTTCTCAATTGTAGGTACGGTTGATCTACTCTAAGCTGGCGTGGCAAGGAATTCCAAAGTTTGGATGCTTTCACGGGAAAGCTATTGCCGTCAATCTTGGAAAATCAGAATCTAGGTACTGTGATGCAGTTTGCATTGCTAGCTCTCGTAGGTCTAAGAGATGTTCTTCTATGTAGTCTGTCTACAAGGTTTTTAGAAGATTTTTGTTGTGGGTAGAAAGCCAGTTATGTTGGCGTCCGGTTGCAGAGATATGTTCTCTTTTATTCACGCCTAATGCAGCTCTTAAAGCATTATTTTGGAGTGTTTGTAACCTCTGAATAATGGCCTTATTGGCACCACTGTACAGAGCATTGCAGTAATCTAGCCTAGAGAGTATAAATGCTCTGGCCAATATAATGCAATTGTCATTGCAGAGGAATGGTCTACCTGCTCTGATAAGCTTGCAGGTGTAAGCAGTAGTAGAGGCCAGTGATTTCACCTGTTTGTCAAAGGACATGGGGGAGTCAAGGTAAAAACCAAGAGTTTTCCCCTCCTTGGCTACCCAAATGATGTTTGCATCGATGGAGAATGCTGTCATGATGCATACCCCCGGGCATCCAGACCACGTCCATCAGCCCTGGGAGCAGGCATCATGTCGCCTTGAGAAAACCCAGCAACCCCTGCTAGGGGCTGTCTGGGTTCAGTCCTGGCGCCAATGGCACCAGGCTCATATGGGACATCAGTGCTGGCGCCATAGGCGCCACGCTCATAGGTGCACACTTACCTGATGCAGACCATGCTGCAAGAAGATCCAAGCCCATGTGAGGCCTGGAAGGGACTACTTTACCTTAGGGACTATTAGTTACTCGGTTGTGGTCGGGGAGGAATACCTAGCTGGGGCTACTTTGGAGGCTATTTAAACCACGCCCGAAGAGCAGCACACGCTTCGCGTTATTCTGCATCCAGCAGTGTAACGTTCACCGTGCCAGCAGCAGCATCCAGCCTTCTGCCACGCCCGCCTCGAACCTGGAGTACCTAGAAAGAAGAAAAGAAGCAAAGGTTAGAACAAGAGTATTACCTGATTTCTTACCTGATCCCGGATTCATCGCATCTTCAAACCTGAGGAAAGACTTTGTTTTAAACGCGTCACATCGCCTGCAGCAGCGCCGTGCCATACTCACCGTTCCACGCAGCATCTCTTCGATCCGGCGCTGTCTCCATCTTTACATCGCCGAATTCTGGCACCTAAGGAGTCAAGAAACAACAAGGTGAGCAGAGAGAACAGACAGAGACAATGGGCCTCATTCCGAGTATGGCGGTAAGGGATAGCGGCCACCGGTAACGAGACCGGTGGCGGTAATCCCTTACCGCCATAGTCCGAGTTCCCTCTGCGCCCTCGCCCTTAATGCCTGCTTTGAGCAGGTGTTAAAGTCGAGGGCGCAAAGGGGCCTCTAAGCCAATAACGGTGACCGTAATGAACGGTCACCGTTATTTGCATCTTCCCCATTCCCATTGAGCCCTATGGGGGCTCATTCGGGAATGGGGAAGAGCCTTGGTGAATGGGGGATTACCGCCCCGCCAACCTTGGAATGGGGCGGTGATTCCGCCATCCACCAAGGCGCTGCCGGTCCGGGTACGGCGTCAACCAAGGCGTTAATAGCGCCATTGGTTAGCGCCGTACTCGGAATGAGGCCCAATCTCTTTAGCCGCCATATGCTTACCTGATTTTACCGCCGGAGATATTATTCACCAGCACGCCATTTCTTCTTATGCCGCACCTGTGAGAAAAGGAGAAAGCAGCAAGTTTAACCCTTGGCATTATTTACCGGACAGTGTTGGGTAACACAGACTTTTACCGGAGCGCTTTCAGCTGTCAATCTTCTTATTGGGTCAAAGCTGCAAGATAAAAGAGGAATTGGACAGGAGTGAATTCCAGACTTTTTGAACTCTTACGAACTATATACTTACAGCTCTTCGCCAGGATCTTTTGGAGTCAGGATTCGTCTACAACTCTTCCAATATCTTCAGGCCAGTGAAGTAACTGGTCATCAACGCGCCCCTGTGTACTTCGCAGGATGGAGTGCTCATCCTTCAAGAATATAAGGTGAGATTGCTGAGAGGGCACTTCAGTGGTGATTAGAGGGGAGGACAGTAGGGGTGCTATCACTTGAATCTACAAGTGGCTAAATCCATCTCTCCACTTGTAGGAGAATATTCCTACGGGTCAAGCAGACAAGAATTGGAGGGCAGATCCAGTCAGTCATCGCTGCACTACGCATCACGTGGGTGGAGGCCGCAGCAGTCCGGGTCTGACCGACGCCCCTGTGGGAGCCAGGTGAGCGTAACAGAATGCAAAACCTATCTACAAATCCCCACCCGGGCGTTATGGAAACTTCAGAAACCGACCAACAAGCCCAACTATTGGGGGAACTTAGGGCAGAAGTGCACGCCGCTCGCCAAGAGACTAATGCCCTCAGAAGAGAACTAATTCTATCGAAGGAGCGCACAGATGATCTCGCCAGAGAACTGGTGCAAAACCAAGCTGGACAAACACCCCTACCTGGGTTTGGGGGGAATCCAGCCCCAGTTTCATCAAGCAATCCTGTGCAAGTGATTTTACCAGGAAATATTCCGTTAGCTCCACCCGAACGCTTTGCTGGGGACCCCAAGAGGTTCGCCGTGTTCATGAACCAATGCCGCTTGCACTTTTTATGCAGACCGGGAGCCTTTCCAAACGACCAAGCTAAAGTAGCCTTTGTATTATCATACCTTAGTGGCAGCGCAGCGGATTGGTCCATTCCGCTAGTCAACCAGGATGACCCTCTTCTCCGGGATTTTCAGGGTTTTCAAATGAGCATGGAAATACTATTCGCCAGACATTCACAGGGACAAGCCCTGGATAACGAACTCTTATCCTTACGACAGGGTAACCAGGATCTGCTAACCTATATCACAACCTTAAATAGATTGGTGGTGGAAACCGGTTGGCCTGAAGAAAAACTAATCACGTTATTTCATCGAGGGCTTCGAGGAGAACTCAAGGATGTCTTGGCTCAAGTAGTGAACCCACCTCAAGACTGCACTGAATATATAGACTTAGTGGTCCAGTTAGATCACAGACTTCAGAACAGAAAGGCTGATCGAGCCAAGATTGAGAATCGGGTGTTGGTCAAAACCCACGCTAACCCCAAAGGAGCAGATGCTTCAGAACCCATGCAAATCGGAGGGGTTAAAGGACCCCTAACCCAGAAGCAAAGAGAAAAGAGACGGCAAATGCAATGGTGTCTGTATTGTGGGACTTCGGGACATTTTCTACGGGATTGCCCTGTAAAACCACCCAAGAAGGTGGTAGGAGCTGCTGATAAAAGCCATATGGAGTCAGACTCGGGAAACGACCACGCCCAACAAGCGAAGAGGTCCGCTTGCCGAGCTTGAAGAAGGATACTCAGACCTTGCATTTCATCATACCAATGGTCTGTTACGCTCACCTGGTTCCCACGGGGGCATCGACCGGAACTGGGCCGCTGTTATTTCCACCAGCGTGACGTGTAGCGCCGAGATGACTGACTGGACTGGCCCGCTCAGCCTAGTTTGTCTGGCTCGCAAGAATATTCTTCTGCAAAGGAGAAGAGGAATTAACCACCCGTGGAATTGAGTGTCAACCCACCTTCCCCACTCCCGTTGTCTTCCCACAGATCACTCTTGATGTCCCCTCCTTAGTCTAACCTGATGGTTTGGAAGGATGAGCTCTCCATCCTGCGTCAACCGCAGGGGCGCGTTGATGACCAGTTACTTCACTGGCGTAGAGGAATTGGTGAGTTCCAGTATTGGCTCTAAAGTCCAATTGTTCATAAGAGTTCAAATGTCTGCTCTTCACTCTGTCCGATTCCTTGCAGGTTGCCGATTAATGCACTCGAAGATTTCCAAATGGCACTCGGTAAGATTCAGGTAAGTCTATTGTGGTTTTCCCCTTAGGGGCCGGGGTACGGCGATGAAGCAGAGTTGACTGTGCCGACCCGAGATGAGGTGAGACCCCCGTGGTAAATCAGGTAAGTTTTGTGGGGGGTAACTGGTATTGTCTTTGCTTTCTCCCCTTAGGGGCCGGGGTACGGCGATGAAGCAGAGTTGACTGCGCCGACCCGAGATGAGGTGAGTACCTCCCGTGGTAAATCAGGTAAGTCCTTGGGGGGTAGCTTGTATAGCCTTAGAGAGTCCCCTTGCTCACCTTGCTGTCTTTGTCTCCTTAGGTGTCGGAGGGCGGCCGCGAGATGGAGAGAGCGTGATGGAATGCTGAAATACCGCCAAGCAGGTGAGTTCAGCGCGGCGCCGTAGGAATGCGAAGCGATGCTTCAAAGACTTCTGTCTTTCAGTTCCGTGGCGAGATGGATCAGGATTCAGGTAAGGATTAAAGTTAAAACTCCTGTTCTAACCTTTATCCTTCTTGTCTTCTTGTTTCAGGAGTCCCAGAACTGAAGCGGGCGTGGCTGAAGACTGAGCTGCTGAAAACACGGTGAGCGTTACGCTGCAGCAAGCAGAATAACGCGAAGCACGTGTGGCTGTCCGGGCGTGGTTTAAATAGCCTTGGAAGAAGATCCAGGTAAGTATTCTTCCACAGCCCCACCCAAGTAACAAAACAGTCCCTTCAGTAAAATAGTCCCTCCTAAGCCTCATTTGGCTTGAGTCTTCATGCAGCATGGTCTGCCTCAGGTGAGTATGCAGCATGGTCTGCTTCAGGTAAGTTATCAATAATGAGCCTGGCGCCCATGGCGCCAGGACTGACTTTATCTTTATGAGCCTGGCGCCATCGGCGCCAGGACTGCACCCAAACAGCCCCTAACTGGGGCTCCAAGTGGCATGATGCCTGCTTCCGGGGCTGCTGGGCCTGGTCTGGTCTTCCAGGGGCAGGCATCATGACAGCACTCCCCCTCAAGGCCCCTCCTAAAGTCGTTTCATGGAAGACTGGGATTCTGCGTTCGACGAGTAATACCTGCCTGTATGGTTTGAGCCATTCGTCAAGAATTTGTCCTAACAACTCCGGACACTACATGGGATTTATATAGACATGAACTAAACCACAGCAGTATAATTTGTAGTTGGTATATTCCATCAACATTTTCTTAAAAAACAAGCATTTTACTTAAAATATTTTAACTTTCAATACAAAATATATGTATAAAATAATTTTGCATTGGATGTTTTCTAATTATTTCAATTTATTATGTGCTTCCTTTAAAGTTTCCAGTTTACCTTTCAAATCTCAACAACATACATCAAGGCACATACAATTCACATGTTACTTTTGCCTTCATCTACTCTATATTAGAATCCATTCTATTTCTCAATAAATACCTCTTTCAATAAAAGTAAACAATGATAACACATTTACTGTCATAGTAAATCAAATCCATGTGGTAATATGACAATTGAATAAAAGTAATGTCTAAGTCACCAACACCTCCAAGTATAATTTTCAAAAATGTATGCCGCACCATCTACACCAAGAACACCTACTGTTACTGTCATGAATAATTTGTAAATATAATTCTGACAATATCATAATGTAACTAAAGAGTTATCCCTTATCAATGCACTAATATATTCAAAGCCTTTATGTTTTTTTTGGTTTTCTTTGGGCTAGCTGGTTCAACACATTTTAAGTGAATGTACAACTCAACGTGTTCTAGCGTCAATCGACAATTGTTCACCTAGGACCTGTTGTCTCCATACTCCCCTTAAAAGTCTACGTCCCTGCTTTGAACATATCTGTGTCATTTGTCAAGGTTCCAGGCTTATTGTGCTCGCTTCATCCACTTCCATCCCCCGTCCAGTATCAATGGCAGTTGTCACATGTACTGGGCACTCGCAAGGGGTCTGGGTGGATGGGAAGACACAATGTACCAAATACCATGTAATCCTCAAAGGGGTCTTTAGCATGGAGACCAATGGCCACATGGCTACCCGAGACCCGGTGTCTCCAGACTCCCCTTTGAAGACCCCGTACCTGCTATCAACATATCTCTGTGACCTTCGTCTAAGTTCCGGGCCTACTGCGCTCTCCTTATCCACATCCATCCCCCCTCCGCTATCAATGACAGTTGTCACCTGTGACCATGTGCCTTTCAAGGGGCCTGGGTGGATGGGAAGGTACAAGGTGCCAGATACCATATACACCACAAAGGGGCCTTTCGCATGGGGGCCATTAGCCACATGGCCACTGCTGACATGGTGTCTCTATACTGCCCTTTGAAGACTCTGCCCCTTCAATCAACGCATCTCTGTGTCCTTTGACTAGGTTCCGGTCCTTTTTCACTCACCTCATCCACTTGCATCCCCCCTCCAGTATCATTGACAGCTGTCACCTGTAACCGTGCACTCGCAAGGGGGCTGGGTGGATGGGAAGGCACAAGGTGCTGAATACCATGTACACCTCAAAGGTGTCTTTAGCAGGGGTATCATTGGCTATATGGTCATCCCAAACCTGGTGTCTGCATACTCCATTTTGAAGAACACGGTCCCTGAAATCAACATTTCTCTGTGTCCTTTGACTAGGTTCTGGGCTTATTGCGCTTGCCTCATCCAGATCCATCCCCCCTCCAGCCTCAATGGGGATGAGCAGATGAGAACGCACAAGGTGCTGAATATCATATACAAGTGAAAGGGGTCTTGCCTGTAGGGATCATTGACCACATGGCCACCGCAGACCCAGTGTCTCCATACTACCCTTTGAAGACCCCATCCCTGCAATCAACATATCTCTGTGTCCATTGACAAGGTTCCGGGCCTATTGTGATGACCTCATCCACATCCATCCCCACTCCAGTATTAATGGCAGTTCTCACCTGTGACCGTGCGCTTACGAGGGGGTTGGGTGGATGGGAAGGCACAAGTTCCTAAATACCATATACACCACAAAGCGGTCTTTCACATGGGGGCAATGCCCACATGGCCCTTTCAAAAACCACTCCCTGCGATCAACATATGTATGTGACCATTCACGAGACCCTGTGCTCTTCAATTCGTGTAATCCTTATACAACCAGGCCCTTATCAATGGCACTAATCACGTGAGAGCACGCGCTCGCAACAGTTTGTTGTGGGTACCCACATTCTTCTTTGAAATTTGATGTCATCAAACCCTCACTGCCAGCCATCTTTAAACATACCAAATAAGGCTATGGAATGATAGTACATCACGCCCCTAAAAAAAACAAGACCCAACTCAATTTAGGGGCAGTCCGTTCACATGACAAATTCACATACACACCGACTTTTATAGGCGTTTACAAACTCGTTCAACTTAGCATGAAAACATCTCTGCTGTCTGCTACTGATATCATCATCGCACTGCTTGTTATCCTAGTTGCTGAATCGCCTCTTTCAATTTTTCCTATTACAGGTAATAGAGTTCTTGGTTTTCACAGTATCCTCGTTTTTAACTTGGTACTTTTATAGTGCTTTTAACTCAATTTCCATCTTGGTAGCTCAATGACTACACCATTATCAACCTTTCAAAGTATTATTATCTCTTGAATGACCACATCACACGACAGTGTTTTAAAAAAAAAAATGAATGATTTGTCATCCCTCTTTTCTTTTGGTGGCTCCAAGGATGATTAATGTACCAGTAATTTGTTTCTTCGTGACACAGACCATTGATTTAAAAGCACTTTGTTTGTCTGTCTAGCCAGCCTATGTTACAGGGCATTTACCAAACTGTACAGCACTTTGTTTTGCTAAGATTTTTGTTGAATTGACCACTGTCATACATCATTAAGTTAATTTTCTAATAATTTGTACTAGATCTTCCGGACTATCAAACAATGTCTTCATGTGTCGTTTTGGGGTGCCTTAATATTCAGTGAGATTTCAAGTTTCTTTAACTTTGTAGGACTTGATGAAGGACATGGTGCTTCAGAAGAGGGTCTCGTGCCCCTAATATCAGCCATGTCAAAATTCTGGGTACAGCTATGAATATTTTCCCAAAGGTTCTGTCGTTGACAAGATCATGGTTGTTCAATTGTGAGTTTCCAGTACCTGAGATTGACAGCAGAGCCAAGGATGTCTTGTAGGATGTGAGGTGCAATCAATTCCACGTCTGCAGCGTGCACTTCTTGGAAGATATGTACGAACCATCAAAGTTCGCAAAAAAGTGTCATCCCAAACTCCTTTGCAAATTAATTACCAATGCTGTTCCAACTGTATTTCAGCACACACCAAGTCGGATGAGTAGTGAATGTTGAAGAATTAATGAATATGCATATATACACAGTTGTGTATATATTTTGAAAATATTATCACGCAATTCATTGAACTTGTGTGTCAATAGGTAATGGGATGAAATTAGTTTTTGTTTAATATTGGTATTGATATTTTATTGAAAATGTTTCTATTTTGTTACAATTTAGAAATATATTTAAATGTTACAGTTTGTCCACGAATACATCCCTACTTTTGGGGTACAAAATGTTCACAGCAATGTGAGCATTTCTAAAAACTTTAATAGCAGTATATGAAAATTGGGTATTTTACAAAATGTGATGATTACGATGTCTGTCATTATGTAGACGCACTGCTGGAATTCCAGACTGTTACCTCTGAGGAAATGACAGACACCTCATGTATACAAATGGGGAGACTCGCTGACATGCACGCAAACTGATTTATAGTGTGTTAAATTGTCTATTTTGTATTACTAATATATCTTTTATATTGACAATTGAATATATAAATTGAATAACAGAGCAAGCTTCAACATCGACAACTGTTCTGGAATCAACATCAAGCTCTCTTCCCTTTCAAATGATATTTCTTCCTATTCTACATTTATATACGACTATAGATATATATGGTCAAGATTAACTTGTAAAAAAAATTATAATTGTTATTGATTATCTTTCTTATTAATAATAATTAGAATGTAGGATCTTATCACATTATCTATTCTCTTTTTAATGTACTTTATTTTGCTATACTTCTCTCAACCTATGCCTTAATGACCCTAATGACTCCCAAGCAGCCTCCCTCAATAAAGCCCTATCCACCCGAGGGTTCATACAAGCCATCACAGGAGCCTTCGCACATTAAAGGATGCCCCCTTGACTGGGTTGCCCACCATAACTGCCCTCTCACTGTCACGGACATCTCCTTATTCCCTGGTGTGATCACCACTCCATTCGGATTTGATCTCATCACTACCAAGAGGTCGGCCCAAGCAAGAGACTCCCTTCCCCCCGGCACTCACCAGAAGCTCTCGTCAGCTCACAAAGGAAAAACTCACACCGTACCTTTTGGTGCCTGCCCTTCAGCCCCCCTTCTCCAGAAACCCAGAAACTCTTGCTAGTTCTTTCAAAACCATCATCTCATAAGCGGTTGACGCCATCGCCCCATTCAATCTAAAGCGCACCAAGCACTCAAATGCTTGGTTCTCCCAAGAGCATCTTGAGCTATGTTCCAAGAAAAGGGCAGCGCTCTCTTACTGGAAAACTAATGTGAATGACTCATCCAAGCTAGCTTTCAAGATTATCTCCAAGGAATATAAAACCGCCATAATCAAATCTAAAGCCACCTCGTTCAACACTAGGATAGCAAATGCTAAATCAGGGACCAAAGAAATGTTTGCCATCTTCAGAGAGTTGGAAACACCCACCCCACCTCTGCAGACACTCGTCAAAGATGAAGACTGGTGTAATAGTATCCAATCTGCTATGTTTGACAAACTCGACACTCTTCAAAATAAAATCGTCACCCATCAACAGGCACTCAGCCATCAAATATCTAACCTCCATAGTAGCGCTTCAGGTGACTCCCCCCCTTTGTCTTCAAGGAAATGAGCGAACAAGAAGTAATCGCCCAACTCAAATCCATCAAACCAACCCACTGCAAAGGGGACGCTTGCCCGGCTCAACTCATCAAAGATTGTGCCCCAACCCTTGCCCCATTCCTTACAGCCTTAATCAATGCATCCTTCACAACAGGCCATGTCCCAACTGGCCTTAACGAAGCATGGGTACGCCCTCTACTTAAGAAACCCACACTTCACCCAACTGTCCCAGGTAACTACAGACCCATCACCACGGTCCCCTTTCTATTAAAAATCCTCGACAAGGCAGCTTATCTGTCAATCCAAAAATTCCTTGAGGCTAACAACCTTTCCAGCCACAGGACCGAAACAGCACTTTTAGACCTCAAAAACCAAATGGACGACTTCAGAGACGCCAGCAAACCGGCTCTCCTTCTGCTCTTTGACCTGTCCGCAGCTTTTGATTGGTGGACCCTAACACCCTCTGCCACCATCTCTCTTCCGCTGCCAATTTCTCCCCTAAGGCCATAGCTTGGATCACCTCGAAAAGGGTCATGAAAGTCTTCTCAGAATCAGCCTGTGCCCACCCAAGCAACATACAAAGCAGAGTCCCACAGGGCTCCTGCATCTCACCTACCCTCTATAACCTATTCATGAGGCCATTGTTCAACATTCTGGACGGGTTGGGCATCACATACACCAATTATGTGATGACACGCAGGTCATCATCCCCCTCACCGGCGACTATGAGACCACAATGAAAACCCTCAACTCCATCTACTCCACCATTCAAACCTGGATGACAAAAAACTGGCTGTGCCTTAACGGTGAAAAAACCAAACTTCTGATAATTGGATCACCTGCTACCATTAAAAAACTGGATAACCAATACAGCTCCTTGAAGACTGCTAACATGACAATCTCTGTATCTCAAGCTGTCAAGACCATGGATTCCAACATCTCAATGACCAGGCAGGTCAACGCCGTTGCATCCACAGCAGCCTACCATTCTAAACTGCTTAATGCAGCCAGACCTTTTCTGTCAGAACAAAACTGCCTCACTATAGCGAGGGCAATAATTGGGTCTCGACTGGATTATTGCAACACCCTCTTAGCAGGGACATCCGCCAAAAAACATCAGTAGACTACAAACTGTCCAGACCAAAAATGCCCTCAGGGCCGCCATCGGCATTTCTAAGAGGGACCATATCTCTGAGACCAGGAAGCAAGTTCACTGGCTCCCCATCAAGGAACAGATCATCTTTACAACTCTCGCCCTTACGCACAAATGCATCCATAACACGGCCCCCCTCTACCTTTTTCAAAGAATAACTAAACCTTTCCCAACCAGACCCACAAGAACGGCTTACACCAATCGAATCTCCACTCCTAAGACCCGGAGGGTTCATGCAGGAGGTGCCAGCTTCCCTGTCATGGCCGCCACCCACTGGAACACGTTACCACCTCACATTAGAAGTATTGAGTCACATTTAGCCTTCCCTAAAGCAATAAAAACTATGTTGTTCCTATAAGCTTTAGTCCTATTGGGCCCAGTGCTTCCACCTAGGCTGCATGCTTCTCCCATCTATGTGATATAATCTTCATTGCTCTGTATGATTTACTAAACCTGTAACCATCTATGTATGTTACCTTATAAAGTCGCACTGTCATACTACACGCTCACTGTAACCATGAGCAAAGTATTCTTCCTGTAACTAAGACACTCTCTTGCAACAGTGCCTCGATGCCCATGGGCTGTTATGCGCTTTCCAAATAAAAAAAAACAAAAAAGAATAATAATTGCAAAATAAACAATGTATATACGGGGGATGCAGGTACTTGCCAACATACTCGTCTTCCATTGCAACCAGTCAGGCAGATGAGGTACGACCCGTGTTACTTTATTGAATCATATTAATGATTTATGATTGATCATATTTTGTTCCAAGTAATAACATAAATGATATTTTCTTTAGAATGAATAATAATTTCAAAAAATGGGAATGCATGTAATCATTAATCTCATTGTGTCATTCACCTTCCTACATGCAACATGGACAGTAATCCATCTCAAAAACTCTGATAGTAGAATAATTACATGGAATAATTTATTCTAAAAATGGGCTATGTATGTATTAATATGCTGTTGCTTGACATCTAAAGGGACATTAATACAAAATAAACATTACAATGCAGCATGTTTTTGGTGTCAATGATGGAATCTGTTTATTTTTGCAGGCTGACATCAGTGAAGTTCAACAGGCACATTTTGAAATCAATTATTGTTAATACATTTTTTCAGGTTTTTACTAAAAATCTCTTCAAGTGATTTACTGTTTCTGTGTTCTATGGATAACTAATGGTGGAAAATCAACAGACAACTTTAATTATGAAGATGTAATCTTTGTGAAGTAGACATTAAATGGTTAAACTAGTATCCAATTTTTATGAAATGTGTTGTTATGTACAAGGAGTCTACTACTGAAGCGGTCGAGATAGAACAGACACATGGACCACAGGTATACAAACAATAGGGATAGTCCTAATCTATCATCTATTTTACCTTTAATATAACTTTGATTGTGTGTGAAGTGTTGTCCATACTGAAGTTGTGTTCTTGTTATAATTGTGTGTATGTTTCATGAAATGGAATAGTATTACGGCTGTTTACAACTTTTTGTGAATTATATATACAGTTGGGTGATGAAATCTGCGACTCAAAATTGACTGTATTATAACACACTCGGAAAACCAGGGTAAAAACCATCCCTGCTTTTCAGTTTTTTTAAGTGGTTGTTTAGAAATTGTTGAATTGGTGTTATATGGTAAGATTGATATTCATATGTTCAGTACATGTAAAATAAATAATGCTTGTTGTTTTAATGTATTAGAGGACTATGAAGAAAAAGAGCAGGAAAACTCAGACCACACCACAAACAAATACAACTAATGTTTGAGGTTGAAAATGATGCTCATCCGAAGGTTCAGAGCTAGGATGCCAATGTCCAGTGGCCGAAATCTGAATTGAATATCAAAAACGAACCATGGAAAGTAACAATGGATCACTGTTACATCACACAACGTCCACAAGAAGTGACAGACAACACTGAAGATGTTTCATCATTACTTTTAGATCCTCTCACACAATCCACACCCTTGAAACAATTTCAATCAAAGAAAGACATGTTTTCTGTTTCCCCAATACATTCTGAACATCATAGAATATCACAGATTGAAATAACTGAAGCATCTTCGGCATTGATCGATGACTATGTTCATGACCCTGACATCCACCACCATAGAATTGCAAACCACTGTACTGCAGGACGAAAGGCTATTACGGGAGCCAAAGTACCTTGTATTTGACAGCTGCCTGCTACAGATTATACAAATGATCAAATGCGACCATAGGGTATGTAGGAGGATTTGTGGGGAACCATTGGAGAAGTTTACTCGAGTGGTGAAAGGCACCAACCTGAAGATAAGGGGTAGCTGTGTCCACCAACACAATGCATTTTCGTGGTACGCGCAACCCATTCTTGGAAAAGTGCCTGCTAGAAATGTACTTTCTTCTTCTGCTCTGTTGTTCAGTGGATCAACGTTCAGTAAGATTTCAAGTTTCTGTAAATTTGTAGGACTTGATGAAGGACAGGGTGCTTCAGAAGAGGGTCTCATGGCTCTACCTGCTGTTGGACACAGCGACTCCGGAGGACAAGCTCCTGGATATGGAAAAATGGGAAAGTGATCCGGGAGTCACGATCTCTGCAGAAGTATGGGGCCAAATTTGGTGGTGGGCTCAAAAGACGTTGAAGTGTTCCACGATTAAAGAAGCAGCTTATAAGCTATGCTTTCAATGGTACCTCTGGCCGCAGAGGCTCCATAAAATACATCATCACTACTCACCTTTATGTTGTAGGAACTACAGGGAGGTCAGGGACTTGCAGCACATGTGATGGTCCTGCCCTAAAGCGTAGGTTTTCTGGAAGGAGATCTTGGGGCATATTAAAGATATCCTAGGGGTGCAGTTACCCCTTTCCCCGATCATAACACTTCTGGGGACGGTAGAGGAGGGAGTGTATGTGTCGAGTGGATCACAAGCGAGCTTAATCATGTGCATGCTAACCGCATCCAGAATGTTCCGGGCTCACCAATGGAAAACTACAGAGTGTCCCGGGGTGGCTTTATGGTGGGTGAGGCTGTGGGGAGTATTAGCAATGGAAGAGGCTGTGGGGAGTATTAGCAATGGAAAAGGTGTGTGCATTGGCATATGGTACTTAGAAATTCTTCAAGGTGTGTTTCCCTTTTTACAAATGGGTAAAAGATAGCGAGCATCAATACTATGGACCATCGGTACTGAATCATTTCTTGATACCATGAGAAGAACTGCCCTAATATGCTTGTGTAGAACCAAACAGTGTCACAGTCATCGTTAAATTGTTATTGGGTGCAATTTATTGTTATATAAAACTGTTAAGCTCCGGAGAGATGAAACTAAGCCTTATGTGGAGTGGTATCTGTAAACATTTTATGCAAAACAATTTCATTTGTTATATCATGCGGGAGCATTGACTAATAAAAAAAGTGTATTAAAAAAAAGGTGTAGCACTTGAGTTTCTTGTGAAAACCGCTTAACACAAATATCAGAGAAGGTTCTGATATCCATACACAATGTTCTCACAGGAAAAAGGGCCAGGCTTGCTGGTGATGGACAGTGCGACAGTCCTGGATTTTCAGCCAAATACGGTACTTACCACTTGCAGGACTTGGACACCCAGAAAATAAAGAGTTCTGTTGTCTGAATCTTCATCCTCTGTTGCCATGGAGAAATATGGTTTAATTAAATCCACTGATCTTCTGCAATCAAGGGGAATGCAAATAGAACTGATAGCAACTGACAGGCATGTTGGAATTGCAAAGGCCATGCGAGAGACGTTCCCGCACATAAAATATACATTTGATGTATGGCACATCGCCAAATCAATATCCAAAAAAATAACAGCGGCTGGTACAAAAAAGGGTTGAGAAGACATTTTAAAATGACGACAGACTATCAGCAACCATCTTTGGATGGAGTAGAAAAACATGGGAGGGATCCATAGATATTCTTGTTAAAAGGTGGCGTTCAATGCTCCACCATTGTTCAAACGTGCACTCATGGGAGGAACACCAGCATTTTCACGAGTGTGTACATGGTCCTTTGAGTGAGGAGCACAAAGGTAACAAAAGATGGTTGGTGAAAGTCTCCCCTCTGCACACAGCCCTTGAAAACATTGTGTGCCACAAAACACTTACCAGAGATTTGAGGAGCCTGACAGAATTTTGACACACTGGTGATTTGGAGGTTTTCCATAATATGTGCCTAAAGTACAGGACTAAAAGTTTGCATTTCAGCATACATGGTATAGCGGCAAGAACAAGGCTGGCTATACTTGCATATAATGAGAACATTGGTAGGAAACAAGGAAAAACTGCAGGCACTTTCGATATGCTTCGTTACACCGTTGCGTTTACAAAAAGAACAAAACAATGGGTGGCAAAGCCAATATTACAGCTAACGGAATTTGGTTTGTGAAAGATCCGACATTGACGGTGCTGGCCATGCAAAGGCCCTAGGCAGGGTCCGATCCAGCAGGGCCCTAGGTTAAGTGCAAAGAGTTTTCCCCGCTCATGGAGCGTAAGCTGAAAGTGCAGTACTGCTGAAAAAAGTGCAGCGGGCCGGAACCAAGTGCAAAAGACTGGCGGGAGAGCCTGGGACCTTCAAGATTCAAATGAAGTGTGGTGGTCTTTACGATTTCATCCAATGCAGGTTTCTATCATTTACTTTATGTTGAGAAACTGTATACATTAAATATTTTTAATTCTTTTTATTTCAGATCTATTTACTGTTTGTTATTAAATATTAGTTGATATTTATTACTGAATGTGTTTTTATGACTTTTTATTATTTATTCGCCTCAATAGTATCAATTGATTTACCAATAAATGAGAAATGTCAACATGTTATGTCTGTACCTTTTTTGCAAAAACATTGAAAAGTATTTCTATTATTAAAATTCTATATTCATACGGAAAATCCTACCTCTGTAACCTCCATAACAACTATACTCAATATGATCGCATACGCCATCATCACATTAGGATTTACCTTGCTGACAGGACACCGACTGACAGGAAAAGAAGAATTATTTGTGTGGTTGATAGTAATTGTGCATCATGGTCTGTCCTTGCACAATGCAGAGCAAATAGTCTGAAAATATATGGATTTTTATCATGCAACAAACAGGCACTTTGTATTTTGTATTTTATTGTATTTTATATAGAGCCTTAAACCAAAGCACTGCACATGTTTTTTAAACTTTATTGTACAGCGTGAAGCAGATTACTTCTGGGTGAAATTACAAAGGCATGGGGGCATTATATTGGCACAGACTGCTGTTCCACAATTCTTCAATACGTCTATGACAAAAAAAAGTCATTGGGCCTCATTACAAGCACGGCGAGTGGTAAAAAACTGGCAGTAACGGAATTACTGCCACTTTCCTGCTGCACCATATCACAGGTATGGTCCTGAGGTTGAGGATTTACCTACAGCAAAATGCTGGAGGTGAATCCTGCAAACTCTCGGCCGAAAAATCAGCAAAATCCGTGGAATTACGCTGTGGAATTACTGCCACGGTAATTCAGCTAAAAAAGCCCCAGAGAGTCTATGGACTCGGAACAAATTGGGATTACCACTGTCACTTGTAATCCGACGGTAATTCCGCTGGACAAAGGGGTGGTAACGGTAATTGAGTTTGGTGGTATCTGGGCGGATTTACTGGCCAGATACCACCAAACTCGTAATGAGGCCCATTGTTTTTATTTATAATGATCTGAATTCATATGTGTCCTTCTTTATATATCCACCCACCTCTTGTTCTCCATCAATATCCATGCAACTGTGTATCTTGCTGTATCCATCTCTCTATACCTGTCCTTGCGATAAGTGTTTGTCTCTACCTATACGCATCTATGCGTTTGTCTTTGTCTATCCATATCTCTCTATACATTTTAACGTAATGTATCTCTTTATATATATCAATATACATATCCATCAGTATCTGTCTATGTACCTTCATCCATAGGTGTGTCTCGATGGCTGTATCCATCTCGCCCGCAAACATAATTATATTTATGAGTTTCACATATATAAATGTATACTTTGATCGATTTCAATCGATCAACATTTATTCTTCTGCATGTATGCCTCTTTATATATTCCTCTATCGATCGGTATGTATACATCGATCTCAAAGTTTATCTCTGTCTGCAACTTTATCTAGCCATCACTCTCGTATTTCATCCGTATGTAATGTGATGCATGCTCTAATATGTATGCCATTGGTGTGTCCAAGAAGCGCTGTGTACTTGAACAGCATTTTGAAGACCATAGTCAGTCATGGGAGACGTGAAGAGAGGATTTATAAAGAATGAGTTAGTGCGTTTTTATCCAGCACAGAAGGTCGATAAGGAGTAGCTAGTTAGCTAGCAGCAACACATACTCATTGGGTGAGGGAATAGGTCCAGTGACTAATTTTGAAGGAGGTGGGCGTCAGGAGACCTGGAGGGCAGGGGGGCATAGTGGGTAGTACCATCAATAAGCCTATGCAGATTAGCAAGCAGGGGCAGGGTAGCCACAGCAAATGTCACATTTGCCCTCATTGCAGGTGTTCCATCATGAAGGGCAAGCACAGAGACAGCAACAGGCACAGAGACAGCAACAGGCACAAAGACAGGAGCCACAAGCAACTAGACCTTCCAAGAGGCCAACCAACTGACACACGAGCCGGTGGGAAAAACCCAGGGACATGCCTGCCGCAAAGCGCATGAGCGCACAATGAAACGAAACGTCGTTTGTGCTGGGGAGCTCATCCTGGGAAGCTCCTAGCACTCTGCTATTCGTAGCCGGGCCGTGCCCTCACCTGAACTGATCAGGCCCCGCTAACACCAAGATAAGGCTATTAACCTATTGAGTGCATTAGAGTGCGCCCAAACAAATCTGATGCGCATGCAACAGCGCATTAGTTGCAGACGTGTGTGAGCAAGTGCTACAGAAGACGCTCAGACAGAGTGTGTTGTGTGTACTATACTGACATGCAATGATTGTGTGCTTTATCTTTAGACGTTGTGAAAAGAAGCTATACATTGTGCTTGGAAGCACTGTGCTAGAAAGCACGCACAACGCGAGGAAAGCACCGATCTGGAAGCAGGCCGAATGAAGCATGATTCCAAAGCTAAGTGACCCCATTTGTTTGTATTTAGACTGTGCTATACTGTGCTATTATGAAGACAATAACAGGGCTCTGTGCTAATGTGTGGTAATAACAGGGCTCTGGGATCACTACCAGTAGAGGTCATAGATGGTGGTTGTATCCAGAGAGATATCTGGGTGTCCTGACCACCAAAACCTTGTTTGTGCATGTGTGTATGTGTTGGCCGTTCACAGCAGTTGAGTGCACAGCATATCTCGAGTACGCCAAGGAGTAGAGGAGTAACCTTTACCAGATTCCCTCTACCTATCGATGTATCTTCCCTAACCCTCTATCTGGTTACCCTAACTCCCCCAACCCTATCCAGTCTATGAGCTCTAACCGTCTTTCCCTGTGTGGGTCATGGTGTACCTGCGTACTCAACAATAGCAGACGCCACGACTTCTAAAGGGAGGCAGGAGTGCATGCTACCTCTGCGTGTGATCCTGTGCTGATAACCTTGACAGTCGGAGAGTCACAAGAGTGAAATGATGTAACTGATGGACAGAATTTTGCATTTGTCTAAATGTTTCACGTTTTTTGTTGCGACAAATACAATGATAGACAGTTTACAAATATACATATTTACAAGTATACATGGGTAGGCCGGGGAGTTATTGGTCATTGTCTTTTAACCACTGAATGTAATTACGTCTAAAGTGGGGATAAGTTTGTGGTGACCTTAAGGAAGGTGGCAGGGAGTTCCAGTGTTGGGCTGCTTTCACCTGGAAGCTGTTGCCAACCGTTTTGGTTTGTTTGAACTTAGGAACTGAGAGCAAGTTGGAATTGGCGGTTCTGGTCAGACGGTTGGGCGTGTATCTTTTTATTCTATCGACTAAGTAGCAGGGGCTGCATTGTTGAGGCATTTATGGGTTAAGGAGGCTACTTTGAGCAGGATTTTGTCGGTGGTGGTAAGCCAGTTATGGGCTCTCCTAATGTTGGAAATGTGTTCTCTCTTCGGAATGCTAAGCGTAGCTCTGAGAGCATTGTTTTGCAGGGTCTGGATTTTATTTGTAACATATTTGTTGGCTCCTACGTAAAGGGCGTTCCAATGGTCCAGTTTTGATAGTATAAGGGCTCTGGCTAATGTGGTGCAGCTCTCGGTGGACAGGAAGGGTTTGGCTGCTCTTGTCAGTTTGCATGTGTGGGCTGTGGAAGAGGCCAAGGAGCAGACCTGTTTGCGGAATGACAGGGAAGAGTCTAGGTAAATTCCTAAAGTTTTAACTTCCTTGGCTACCTTGCTAGGGTTGCCATCTATGATGAAGCTGGTGTAGTTGTTATCCAGTTTGTTTGGGTTGGGGGTGGAGCCGAGGATAATGAGTTTGGTCTTGTCATCATTCAGGCATAGACTGTGGGAGACCATCCATGCCTGGATAATGCGGTACACCTTGTTCACCAAGGCCAAATCCTTGTTGTAATCTCCCGTCAACGGGATGAGGATCTGGGTATCATCAGCGTAATTAGTGTGGGTGATACCCAGGCCGTCTAGATCATCAAACAGGGTCTTTGTGAACATGTTGTACAATGTAGGGCAGATGCATGACCCCTGAGGGACCCCGCAAGTGATACGGATAGTGTCGGCGGATGCGGAGTTAGAAAAAACGCATAAGGACCTATTGTTCAGGAAGGACTCAATCCAACCGATGACTTCTTGAGAGAAATGGGCTGCTGAGTCTAGGTGGTTACAGAGAATTTTGTGATCCACTAAATCAAATGCTGCCAAGAGGTCAAGCAGAAGTAGTAGAGCAGTTTTCCCATTATCTCTAAGGGTGTCGATTTGAGCCTTGAGATCTATGAGAGCAGTCTCTGTCCCGTCCTGGGGTCTAAAGCCCGATTGCCGGATTCCCAGAAGATGGTTTAGTTCAAGGTATTGTTGTATTTGTAAATAAGCTGTCTTATCTAATATTTTGAGCAGGAAGGGGACGGTGGTGATGGGTTTGTAGTTAGTGGGTATAGATGGGTCTAGGGAGGGTTTTTTGAGTAAAGGGAGGACCCAAGACTCTTTGAGATTGTTAGGGATGATGCCTGTGGCGAAGGAGGCATTAATGAGTTTGGCAATAAATGGTGAGAGGTCCCTTGCAGGATCTTTAATGATTTGTGAGGGGCAGGGGTCGCCCAGGCAATTTGAGGGTTTAAGGCTGAGGATAATTTTTTCCACTTCTAACTTGGAGACTTGGGAGAAGCTGAAGCGAGAGAGTGGGTTAGGTGTAGGGTTATGGGGTTTAGGGCGGGGAGGGGAGTTGGTAGTGTTGGCAAGGTTGGTTAAGGATTCTTTCTTGTTATTAATTTTGGTTTATAGGCCTGCGACTTTGTTGGAGAGGGCGCTTTGGATGCTAGTGCACCATTGTTTGTCTTTCACACGTGTGTCCGGGACAGGGACGGGTGATTCCAGCTCTTTGATGATAGTAAACAATTCTTTAGTACTGGATTTGGCCTGTGATATTCTCTGGTTATAAGATTCTTGTTTAGCGATTATGATTTCTTTTTTGTAGGTGGCAACTATTTTATTGAGGCTCAGCTTGTTGTTGTCGGTGGGTGAATGTCTCCAGGCTTGTTCCTTTTTGCGTTTCTCTAATCTGAGAGCTTTTAAGTGGGCAGTGAACCAAGTGTTCAGGTGTTTTTTTGGTTTGCTTTTTCTCAGTTTGAGCGATGCAATGGAATCTAAGGCTGAGTGCATAATTTTGTTGTAGCCCTCTAAGAGGCGGTGAGGGTTAGAGGTATCTGGGATTTGGTTCAGGGTAGGGAGAATAAGGGGGATTAGCTTCTCTGCTGTGATGTTTTTCTTGTTTCTCGTAGGGATGGCTGTAGCTAGAGCATTATTGGAGATGGGACTTGAGGCTTCGCTGGCGAAGGTGAGGAGGTAATGGTCGGACCATGGTTGTGGGGAGATGGCGCTGATGGGGGTCACACAGTTATGGTCTGCAACCCTGTCAAGGGTTCTCCCTTTGTTGTGGGTGGGGGTGGGCACTCTTTGGGTAAAGCCTAATTCTCACAGGGTGTTGTCAATGAGTGTAGCCTTGGAGTCTTTGGGGTCTTTAAGGCCTAAGCAAGTTGAAATCTCCTAAAACGAGCGCCTGGGAGGTATTTTTTAGGTTATTGATGAGGATGGTAGTGAGGTCTTCCTCGAAGGAGCCAAAGGGCCCAGGAGGTCTGTAGAATAGATGAATGGTGATGGTTTGGGTAGGCAGCTTGGCTGTAAGCGATTCGCAGGATGGGAGGTTATTAGTGGTGTCGGATCTAATATTAAGATGTGCTTTGGCAATTATGGTGAGACCTCCGCCTCTGGAGTCTAGTCTAGTCATAGTATAATCACCAGGGATAGCTAGCGAGAGGGCTGGGCCAGCAGCTGCATGGAGCCAGGACTCGGTGATGGCTAGAAAGTCACATTTTTCTTCTAGAATGAGGTCTGCTATATCTGAAGCATGGGCTACTACCGAGCGTACATTAATTAGGGCGCCTCTAATTGGCGGGGTGATAGTTTTAGTGTGGGTGGGTGTGGTGGCTGTATTGTGAGGCTTGTGCTTGGACGTAATATTAGTTAGGTTATGCTTGGGTCTGTTCATGGGACAGTTGGTGGCTATGTGCATAGGTGGGGTCCGGTTAGTCAGTTTAGACTGGGTGGCATCCCTGGCACGCGGTTCATATAGTTTGGGTAGTCTGGCTCGTAGTCTGACAATTCTGGTGGATGGGCTACATGGCGTGGAAAGGTAGGGCGGGGTGCGTGTGATAGTGAGTGTAGTCGGCATGATGGTAGGGAGGGGTGGTGCCTGTGGTGGTAAAGCTAAAGGTGAGGCTTGAAGAGCTGGATGAGTGGATAAGGTGGAGAATGACTCTCAGCAGTGCTGAGAAGATGCCTGGTATAGTTACATTCTGAACGGTGTGGGGGAGATGCAGCAGTTAACTGGCAGGGCAGCTAGAGGCTAAATGCGACATAGATGCTAGATGTAACAATCAACTGGTAGGGCAGCTAGAGGCTAAATGCAACATAGATGCTGGATGTAACAATCAATTGGCAGGGCAGCTAGAGGCTAAATGTGTGAGACAGGGCATGTTGCAGTGTGCTGGTTGTCTGAGACTTGCCTGTATGTGTGACATAGGCCATGTACGCATGTATGTGTGCAGGGACATCATGGTAATGCATGTGCGACCAGTAATGTGTGAACCGCACGGTTGTTGCATGTGTTTAAATGCGACATGGGGAGCCCTATGCAGATTGTACACATGAGAGCATGGCAGTCTCTGTTCCTGGACATGGGTGGGGGTGGGGGATGGGTGCTGATGCCAGGTACATATATGGTGTCCATGTCTGTGTGCCTGACCTGCGTGTCTGTGACTTGTGGATGCCATGGATGCATGACACATGTCTGTGACAATGTACAGATTCACTGATGCAGCCTAGTCATCCTTGTATCCACTGTGATTGGGGTGTACGGGGCCAGATGGATGTGACTGAGGTGAAGTGTGTGCATGTGATAGGCATGACCCATGATGCATGTGAGTTCCATTACATTGTATGTTTCGAGAGTCCATTGGACATGTATGGAAATGTCCATGGCATGCACCATGACTGTCACTGTGTGTGTTTTGCCTGGACTGACACATGTGTTGTGGAGGGACATGATGGAAGTGTACTTTGACAGTGGCACTCATCTGCTATTGCTTCCTGTCTAGGGGACCATTGTACAGTACCCTGATGCTTGTGTTCTATGTCTCCCTCTACGCAGCGGCTAGTGAAGAAGAGGGCGGAGACGGCGCTGTGGAGCAAGGCGGCGGGGATGCCCCCACGGCTGCAGCGGAAGGGGTGGGTGAGCCCCCACAGGGGCCTGCTACGGCGGAAGACGGTGAGGAGCCATCCAGGTTGGTGGTTTCCACAGAGGAGGAGGAGGCCGCCACTGAGGCGCACATGGGGCCTGGTGGGGGCATCCCTGCTGGTGCAAGTGGTGCAGTCCAGGGGCAGGGGCAGGAGGCAGCACAGGTCACCGTGGAGGGGCCTGTGCATGTCGCTGTCCCTGACCCTGTGGGTGCACCACCATGCACCAGCAGGGATGCCCCGTCCCAGGCCCGTCCGCAGGTAGAGGGGATGTCCATGTCATCTGACTCCCCTCCACCTGTGGACGAGGGGACCCCTGGCCGTATGGAGAAGGTCCTGATTGGGGTCGCGATGCGCACGGCTGTGATTCGTGATGCCGTGCGTGCTTCCCAAGAGGAGCACGCACGTCATCACGAAGAGCACCGTGCCGACGTGGCCCAATTGGGATCGTCCATGTTCGGGGGTTTCCTGCATGTGTCGGCCAATCTGGCGGCCCTCTCCTCCTCTGTGGAGACTATACGTCAGTCGTTCTCCTTGCCGTCTTCCGGCCCAGATGCCACCAGGGCCCCCTGTGGACCTGCCCTGACCAATGCAGCCAGCTCGGTGGGGATCCCATCCCTCCCACAGTCGGGAGTCAGAGGTCCAGCAGGGGTGGACACCACAGCAACTGTACCCCAGCAGATGGAGGATGTGCCGGCATCATCAGGCAGGGCATGTGCACGACGGCGTCGGTGGATTCCATCAGCCTGGATGCCGTCGTGCTGGCAGAGGCAGTGGCGTCGCAGGCAGCAGCGGAGTCAACGTGGGAGGCATCATGGCTCGGGGCCATCAACATCGGAGGGGCAGGCATCGGCCGGAGGGCAGGAGGACCCAGGACGGGAAGTGTCTTCCGTGTGGCAGCGGTTGGGCCGGCATATAGGTGCGGAGCGGCGGCGGGCGGAAGAGGCGCGGCTCACAATGGTCAGGGCGGAGAACTCCATGCGGAGGGCCCTGAGGCGGGCCGAGTGCCTCGAGGCAATCCGCAGGGGGTTGGAGGAGCAGATGGCGTCGTCCCTGCGGACCCTCGGGGCCATGGAACAGGACCGCCTCCGGGACATAGACGAGGAGTTTGATGATGCCCTGGCCCGGAACACCACGGAGTGAGCCGCTGGACTTGCCCGCCGCCTTTGTATATAGTTCTTTAGTTTTAGGTTTCATTTTTTCTTCTTGTGATTTGACGGACACAGCTCCACTTTTTGTATATAGTTGCATTTTAGTTAGGGTTTTTTGTAGGTTTCCTTTGTTCAGTTGGGCTCATGGACCCTTGGATATTTTGTACATAGTTCTTCATTGGATTGATTTTATTTTTAATGTGACTTTGAACAACTTTTTTTTTGGATTTGGATTTGGATTTGTAGTTTTGATTTTTATGGACGGACATGCAGCTTATCGTATTATTGTAGTTTGTTTCATTTCATTTGCATTCAATTTTTTTTAATACAATTTTGTTTTCATACTTCACTGTGTGGTATCATCTCATTGGTTTCATGCATGTCATGTTGGGTGTTTTCCCATTCATTTGCAACCATTGTGTGTGACGGACATGGGTTCATTTGCTTTATGAACATTGGGGGTGTAACATGTAATTTCCATTTCCATGTGGGTGAATGGGTTACTTGGTAGGGCCTTTTGGCTGTGGAGGCTGACCATAACGCACATGATTGGGGATTGTGAGGACCTGGGTGCAGGGGGACATGAGTGGGGGCCTGGTGGAGGCTGCCCCTGGTGACTGGGGGGTGGGGGTGGTGGTCGACATGGGTGGGGGCCTGGTGGCAGGTGCCCCACATTGCTGGGGGGTGGGGGGGGCTGGGGAACATGAGTTGGACATGGGTGGGGGCCTGCTGGCAGGTGCCCCACAGTGCTGGGGGGTGGGGGTGCTGGGGAACATGAGTTGGACATGGGTGGGGGCCTGCTGGCAGGTGCCCCGCAATTCTGGGGGTGGGGGTGCAAGGGGACATGAGTTGGACATGGGTGGGGGCCTGCTGGCAGGTGCCCCGCAATTCTGGGGGTGGGTGTGCAAGGGGACATGAGTTGGACATGGGTGGGGGCCTGCTGGCAGGTGCCCCGCAATTCTGAGGGGTGGGGGGGTGGGGAACATGGGTTGGACATGGGTGGGGGCCTGCTGGCAGGTGCCCCACAGTGCTGGGGGGTGGGGGGGGTGGGGAACATGAGTTGGACATGGGTGGGGGCCTGCTGGCAGGTGCCCCACAGTGCTGGGGGGTGGGGGGGGGGTGGGGAACATGAGTTGGACATGGGTGGGGGCCTGCTGGCAGGTGCCCCACAGTGCTGGGGGGTGGAGGGGGTGGGGAACATGAGTTGGACATGGGTGGGGGCCTGCTGGCAGGTGCCCCACAGTGCTGGGGGGTGGGGGGGGGAACATGAGTTGGACATGGGTGGGGGCCTGCTGGCAGGTGCCCCGCAATTCTGGGGGTGGGGGTGCAAGGGGACATGAGTTGGTGATCATTAGTGCAAGGAGACATGTGCCTTTGCTGGGGGGCATGCCCATGTTGGGTGGGCTGCCTGCGGGACATGACCAGGGAGGCAGGGTAGTCCCCTGTGGTGTGGGCTGCCTGCAGGGGCCGTGGAGGGTGTACAGGGAACACCTGGGAGGACCCATACTGGCAAATCACATGTAGGACTCCCCGGCACCCCTGAAATACACGTACCCTGCTGAAATCGCGTGTAAAACTTTCCGCGCACCCCTGGTATACACGCACACGCTCCCCCAGGCCAGATCGCGTGTGGAACTTCCCGCGCACCCCTGAAATACACGCACCCAGGCCATTCGCGTGTGGAACTTCCCGCGCACCCCTGAAATACACGCGCCCAGGCCAATCGCGTGTAGAACTTCACGCGCACCCCTGAAATACACGCACGCAGCCCAATCGCGTGTAGAACTTCACGCGCACCCCTGAAATACACACACCCAGGCCATTCGCGTGTGGAACTTCCCGCGCACCCCTGAAATACACGCGCCCAGGCCATTCACGTGTGGAACCTCCCGCGCATCCCTGAAATACACGCGCCCAGGCCAATCGCGTGTAGAACTTCACGTGCACCCCTGAAATACATGCACGCAGCCCATTCGCGTGTAGAACTTCACGCGCACCCCTGAAATACACGCACCCAGGCCATTCGTGTGTGGAACTTCCCGCGCACCCCGAAATACACGCGCCCAGGCCAATCGCGTGTGGAACTTCCCGCGCACCCCTGAAATACACGCGCCCAGGCCAATCGCGTGTGGAACTTCCCGCGCACCCCTGAAATACACGCGCCCAGGCCAATCGCGTGTGGAACTTCCCGCGCACCCCTGAAATACACGCGCCCAGGCCAATCGCGTGTAGAACTTCCCGTGCACCCCTGAAATACACGCACGCAGCCCAATCGCGTGTAGGACTTCACGCGCACCCCTGACATACACGTACCCTGCGGAAATCGCGTGTGTAACTTCCCCTGCACCCTGAAATACACGTACCCTGCTGATATCGCGTGTGGAACTTCACGCGCACCCCGAAATACACGTACCCTGATGGAATCGCGTGAGGTACTTCCCGCGCACCCCAGTGATACACGTAGCCCGCTTGCTGTGCTGGTACAGGGTTAGCGCAGCCCTTTGCGCTTGATTGGGTATATTGATGGCTTTTCCCTGCGCAAGAGGCGTTCTTGGGGGCGTAACTGGCGCTGCTGCAGGGTCGCTGCGCCACTGTGCGCCACGGCTGGTTTTGGTGGCTGGAATCCACGAATACGCTGTGCACGGAAATGGATTTTAGCGCACGCGGCTGGCGCAGGGATTCGCACGCGCACACTGTGCTCCAGCCGCGTGCGCCACTTGTGCGCTGAATTCTATGAATTACCCCCTTAGTACTCTAAGGTCCCAAATTCCATAACACTCAATCAGCAGATGTCGAGTAGTCTGTACTACATTTACATTGCATTTATCACAGATATTGGTTGGATAAGTGTCCCCATAGTGAACATGGAGGATTTCCAGAGTTGGCAATAGGTTTAATCTTAACCTTAGGAAGCCCATCCTCATTGCCGGACCCGGGAATTTCCTGAGGTAATGGGGCACATAGGATCTTGGCTTGTCAATCAACAAAGGAGATGATGATAATTTCAATCAACAAAGGAGATGATCATAATTTGCAATCGTCCTAATCCAATCCATACGGTGCCATTTTTCCTTGGTTTTCAATTGATTAGACACAAGGGTCTCAATATCAGTATCCAAGAGAGCTAATAGCTCATCACATCTAGATCTCAATTTATCGAGCAATGGGTTTGTTGATTTATGCATAGAGATTGCAACTTCCTCATGCAGACAGGATTTCGGCGGAACCAGGATAAGTCTATAGATCGAGACCCATTTCCGCTCCATCCAACCAGTTAATGAGATAAGACCTCATTCAAATCTTATACACGATATGGGAACACAGTCGGGGAGCACTAAAGATCTTTTCCATATCTTACTTTCAATCTTACTCCAGTCAATCTCCAAGGCCACTTGTGCGCTGAATTCTATGAATTACCCCCTAAATGTGACATAGATGCTAGATGTAACAATCAATTGGCAGGGCAGCTAGAGGCTAAATGCAGCATAGATATTAAATGCAGCAGTCAAAAGACAGTGCAAATAGAGGTTAAATACAGCAATCAGAGGCAGTAGTAGTACATAGAGTTTGGCAATACGTGCATTTGGGCACAGTGTAACTTACAGGTGGGAGTTAGGTGGCTTGGCTTAAGGGTAACCTAGTGCAGAGGGCGACTGGTGGGAGACTTTGCAGGAGATCATATATCACTGATTAAGTGTGCATAGTACTGAAGGCTGTATGGCGGCATCAGCGGAAGGCATGCTTACTGTGTGGAAGGATCGGTAACGAGCAGCATTATTGGCGCACGGGGCATGTCCGGGTGAGTCAGGCTGAGTCGGGAAGCCTTTGTTGTTGCCTTCGTTGTGGCCGGCTCTCAACCAATTGTATTGGTTTTGAGGTGGCGATGCGTGTTTTCACGGTGTGTATACAAATAGTGTTTATTGAGACGTGCGAAGATGGGTTAGCTGTGCCCAGGCGTGATACAGTTATGTTCCGTTGTTGGGTGCTTGAATTTACATTATAAACATATTCTGGTACGATCGTGAAACACCAGTCAGTTTGCCCATTTGCGCTGCCAGTGATGCAGAGCAACATGCCAGCATTTATGGTATGAATATGTGCACATGGCAAAATGTCATGATCATTGATACAAAAACAAAACTTGAACACAAGTGTATTAAATTTTACCACATGAAACTTTGACTTCACAATTCAAGTACAGATCAATGAAGGCAATCTGAAACTTTTGAATGGAGTGTGACAGTCAACCTAAACATCAGAATGAATGTGCCTTGTAGTAAACAAAGTTTTCTTGCAATTATTATATTCTCAAAAGTTTTCAATGGTTCCTTGGATGTAATTTTCGATGTTTAACTTGAATTTAAAAATATAACAACTTGGTAAAATCACGACTATTAGTATTTTCTTAAAAGTGCAAGTTTTTGTGAAAAGAAAGTAAACTTGTATTGTGTGTGTGTGTGTGTGTGTGTGCATATGTGTATGTGTTTGTGGGTGGGTGGGTGTGTGTGTGTGTGTGTGTGTGTGTGTGTGTGTGTGTGTGTGTGTGTGTGTGTGTGGGTGTGTGTGTGTGTGTGTGTGTGTGTGTATGTCTGTCTGTCTTCGCATTAGGGAATGTGCACCAACGTCCTGAGAAGAGGTGGAGCATATGGGTTTGACATGCTGGTGTCAACTTGAGGGGCGGGTGGATCTGATTTGCTACTGCAAGGGCACTTGAACTTCGGGCGATGGATCAATAGATAAGATTAGCATAAGATGGCGGTTTATGATGAGTGGGTTTTGCATGGGTAAATGTGAGAAACAACAAAGGTAAGATTCATTGGAATTTCTTTTCAGATCAATCAATATATGCCCAAAAATACATTCCTGAGAGAACATCCCCTTTAAGTTGCCCAGTGCAGACGATTTCAGGACCCACTCACTATAGATGCAGTTTAGGACATATGCAGACTTGTCTATTGTTTTAACTATTTATTATATTAAATTTAATTATTTATTGTGTTATGTTTTTTGGAATAGGTAATACTTATTTGGTATTGAATGGGAATGACAAGTGCATACCCCTCACCCTTTCTGATATGGATGTAGGGTGACAGCACTCTTTTACCCCTCTTTGGGATAGGATTTGATGTTCGGTTGGTTTGATTATTGTCACAATTGGAACCATATTTTATGGATTTAGGGAATTTCTGAGTTTGAGGTTAATGTCTATTGTGCAATCCAGAAAGACGATACTATTTGAATTGTATTCTGGTTAAATTTTAAAACATCTTTTAATTTTAAATGTGCATTTGATACAGTACACTGTGTAAATGTATGTTGAAAGTAGGTACTTAGTGTGTTTTATTTAGCTTTGTTTCACCCTGATGCATGTATTTGTAAAAGTTTAAGCACTGTATACAAATAAATAAATAAAAATAAAAAGTAATAATCCCCAACCCCACACGACCCCTTTTTTTCCTCTCCAAATTTGTTTTCATTGCCACATTGTCAGTGAACTCCATTGTAATGAACATTATGCACTGAAAAATGCAAGTGCTGAAAGTTCAGCAAGAACATCAATGTGTACCCTTAATTAAGGATGCAAGTCCAGATTTGAGTTGACCCTGCTGGCATTTGGACCTGTAGCTCCAGGCCATATACAGATGCATGAGTCAAGCACTTAACTCCCTGAGCTATTTTAGCAGCATGGTATGTTCTCACAGACAGGTTTTGTTTTGAATTTACTGATATTCAAGCTTGTGGTTGTCTTCACATTTTCTTCATTTCTCATGATTTATGCCAAACCCTCTCCCGAATCTTGACTGAACATATGGAGAGCCGCCCCATGTTTTATTTCAAATGCTTGTCGAAGGGCATGTGATGCTATACTTAGCTGGCACCCACTCATTCACTCACTCACTCACTGCTGCCCACAGAGTACTTACTCTAAGGTTTGTATTCTGCAGTCGGGATGTTTCAGGCCTTCACATAACTGGCTCATCCCTGTGTCCCCCAATTTGTTATCTCTCAGACCCAGATCAGTGAGGGATGGATTTCTCGTGAGAGCGGCGGCGAGATCTGCACAACATGAGCCCTTCAGGGAGCACTCGTCCAACCTACATAGAACAAAGAGGTGCAGTCATTAAACAGCGTAGCAACAACAGAAAAGTTACATGCAGCTGCATCTGCTTTGGTTCTCTTCCCGTCCAGCCTTCTCTTTTCCTCCAGAAATTAGTGATACTCAACAGTAGGTGTCCCAACAAAGTCACAGGCTGTAGGCTATGGGATTGGGGTGGGAACCGATGCCTGCCCTATGATGCACGACACTGAGACGATATATGGAGGACCCCAATCTCACCTCTAGCTTCATCTGTAGGAAGCTCTCTACTATCCTGGGATCCACGAGGTCCCCATTCCATCCCCAGCCTCATCTGTAGGAAGCCCTCTACACTCCTGGGATCCATGAGGTCCCCATTCCATCCCTAGCCTCATCTGTAGGAATCCTTCTACTATCCTGGGATCCATGAGGTCCCCATTCCATCCCTAGCCTCATCTGTAGGAAGCCCTCTACTATCCTGGGATCACAGAGGTCCCCCATTCCATCCCTAGCCTCATCTGTAGGAAGCCCTCTACACTCCTGGGATCCATGAGGTCCCCATTCCATCCCTAGCCTCATCTGTAGAAAGCCCTCTACACTCCTGGGATCCATGAGGTCCCCATTCCATCCCTAGCCTCATCTGTAGGAAGCCCTCTACACTCCAGGGATCCATGAGGTACCCATTCCATCCCTAGCCTCATCTGTAGGAAGCCCTCTACACTCCTGGGATCACAGAGGTCCCCCATTCCATCTCTAGCCTCATCTGTAGGAAGCCCTCTACACTCCTGGGATCCATGAGGTCCCCATTCCGTCCCCAGCCTCATCTGTAGGAGGCCCTCTACACTCCTGGGATCCATGAGGTCCCCATTCCGTCCCCAGCCTCATCTGTAGGAAGCCCTCTACACTCCTGGGATCCATGAGGTCTTCATTCCATCCCTAGCCGCATCTGTAGGAAGTCCTCTACACTCCTGGGATCCATGAGGTCCCCATTCCATCCATAGCCTCATCTGTAGGAAGCCCTCTACACTCCTGGGATCCATGAGGTCCCCATTCCATCCCTAGCCTCATCTGTAGGAAGCTCTCTACACTCCTGGGATCCATGAGGTCCTCATTCCATCCCTAGTCTCATCTGTAAGAAGCCCTCTACACTCCTGGGATCCACGAGGTCCTCATTCCATCCCAAGCCTCATCTGTAGCAATCCTTCTACTATCCTCGGATCCACGAGGTCCCCCATACCATCCCTAGCCTCATCTGTAGGAAGCCCTCTACACTGCTGGGATCCATGAGGTCCCCATTCCATCCCTAGCCTCATCTGTAGGAAGCCCTCTACACTCCTGGGATCCATGAGGTCCTCATTCCATCCCTAGCCTCATCTGTAAGAAGCCCTATACACCCCTGGGATCCATGAGGTCCTCATTCCATCCCTAGCCTCATCTGTAGGAAGCCCTCTACACTCCTGGGATCCATTAGGTCCCCATTCCATATCTAGCCTCATCTGTAGGAAGCCCTCTATACTCCTGGGATCCACGAGGTCCTCATTCCATCCCAAGCCTCATCTGTAAGAAGCCCTCTACTATCCTGGGATCCACGAGGTCCCCCATTCCATCCCTAGCCTCATCTGTAGGAAGCCCTCTACACTGCTGGGATCCATGAGGTCCCCATTCCATCCCTAGCCTCATCTGTAAGAAGCCCTATACACCCCTGGGATCCATGAGGTCCTCATTCCATCCATAGCCTCATCTGTAGGAAGCCCTCTACATTCCTGGGATCCATTAGGTCCCCATTCCATCCCTAGCCTCATCTGTATGAAGCCCTCTACACTCCCGGGATCCATGAGGTCCTCATTCCATCCCTAGCCTCATCTGTAAGAAGCCCTCTACACTCCTGGGATCCATGAGGTCCTCATTCCATCCCTAGCCTCATATGTAGGAAGCCCTCTACACTCCTGGGATCCATTAGGTCCCCATTCCATCCCTAGCCTCATCTGTAGGAAGCCCTCTACACTCCTGGGATCCATTAGGTCCCCATTCCATCCCTAGCCTCATCTGTAGGAAGCCCTATACACCCCTGGGATCCATGAGGTCCTCATTCCATCCATAGCCTCATCTGTAGGAAGCCCTCTACATTCCTGGGATCCATTAGGTCCCCATTCCATCCCTAGCCTCATCTGTATGAAGCCCTCTACACTCCTGGGATCCATGAGGTCCTCATTCCATCCCTAGCCTCATCTGTAAGAAGCCCTCTACACTCCTGGGATCCATGAGGTCCTCATTCCATCCCTAGCCTCATATGTAGGAAGCCCTCTACACTCCTGGGATCCATTAGGTCCCCATTCCATCCCTAGCCTCATCTGTAGGAAGCCCTCTACACTCCTGGGATCCATGAGGTCCTCATTCCATCCCTAGCCTCATCTGTAGGAAGCCCTTTACATTCCTGGGATCCATGAGGTCCCCATTCCATCCCTAGCCTCATCTGTAGGAAGCCCTCTACACTCCTGGGATCCATGAGGTCCTCATCCCAACCCTAGCCTCATCTGTAGGAAGCCCTCTACACTCCTGGGATCCATGAGGTGCTCATTCCATCCCTAGCCTCATATGTAGGAAGCCCTCTACACTTCTGGGATCCATTGGGTCCCCATTCCATCCCTAGCCTCATCTGTAGGAAGCCCTCTACACTCCTGGGATCCATGAGGTCCTCATTCCATCCCCAGCCTCATCTGTAGGAGGCCCTCTACTCTCCTGGGATCCATTAGGTCCCCATTCCATCCCTAGCCTCATCTGTAGGAAGCCCTCTACACTCCTGGGATCCATTAGGTCCCCATTCCATCCCTAGCCTCATCTGTAGGAAGCCCACTACACTCCTGGGATCCATGAGGTCCTCATTTCATCCCTAGCCTCATCTGTAGGAATCCTTCTACTATCCTGGGATCACAGAGGTCCCCCATTCCATCCCTAGCCTCATTTGTAAGAAACCCTCTACACTCCTGGCATCCATGAGGTCCCCATTCCATCCCTAGCCTCATCTGTAGGAAGCCCTCTACACTCCTGGGATCCATGAGGTCCTCATTCCAACCCTAGCCTCATCTGTAGGAAGCCCTCTACACTCCTGGGATCCATGAGGTCCTCATTCCATCCCTAGCCTCAAATGTAGGAAGCCCTCTACACTCCTGGGATCCATTAGGTCCCCATTCCATCCCTAGCCTCATCTGTAGGAAGCCCTCTACACTCCTGGGATCCATGAGGTCCTCATTCCATCTCTAACCTCATCTGTAGGAAGCCCTCTACACTCCTGGGATCCATGAGGTCCTCATTCCATCTCTAGCCTCATCTATAGGAAGCCCTCTACACTCCTGGGATCCATGAGGTCCTCATTCCACCTCTAGCCTCATCTGTAGGAAGCCCTCTACACTCCTGGGTTCCATGAGGTCCCCATTCCATCCCCAGCCTCAGCTGTAGGAGGCCCTCTACTCTCCTTGGATCACAGAGGTCTCCCATTCCATCCCTAGCCTCATCTGTAGGACGCCATCTACACTCCTGGGATCCATGAGGTCCTCATTCCATCCCTAGCCTCATCTGTAAGAAGCCCTCTACACTCCTGGGATCGACGAGGCCCTCATTCCATCCCTAGCCTCATCTGTAGTAAGCCCTCTACACTCCTGGGATCCACGAGGTCCTCATTCCATCCCTAGCCTCATCTGTAGGAATCCTTCTACTATCCTGGGATACAGAGGTCCCCCATTCCATCCCTAACCTCATCTGTAGGAAGCCCTCTACACTGCTGGGATCCATGAGGTCCCCATTCCAACCCTAGCCTCATCTGTAGGAAGCCCTCTACACTCCTGGGATCCATGAGGTCCTCATTCCATCCCTAGCCTCATCTGTAAGAAGCCCTCTACACTCCTGGGATCCATGAGGTCCTCATTCCATCCCTAGCCTCATCTGTAGGAAGCCCTCTACACTCCTGGGATCCACAAGGTCCCCATTCCATCCCTAGCCTCATCTGTAGGAATCCCTCTACACTCCTGGGATCCATGAGGTCCTCGTTCCATCCCTAGCCTCATCTGTAAGAAGCCCTCTACACTCCTGGGATCCATGAGGTCCTCGTTCCATGCCTAGCCTCATATGTAGGAAGCCCTCTACACTCCTGGGATCCATTAGGTCCCCATTCCATCCCTAGCCTCATCTGTAGGAAGCCCTCTACACTCCTGGGATCCATGAGGTCCTCATTTCTTCCCTTGCCTCATCTGTAGGAATCCTTCTACTATCCTGGGATCACAGAGGTCTCCCATTCCATCCCTAGCCTCATCTGTAGGAAGCCCTTTACATTCCTGGGATCCATGAGGTCCCCATTCCATCCCTAGCCTCATCTGTAGGAAGCCCTCTACACTCCTGGGATCCATGAGGTCCTCATCCCAACCCTAGCCTCATCTGTAGGAAGCCCTCTACACTCCTGGGATCCATGAGGTGCTCATTCCATCCCTAGCCTCATATGTAGGAAGCCCTCTACACTTCTGGGATCCATTGGGTCCCCATTCCATCCCTAGCCTCATCTGTAGGAAGCCCTCTACACTCCTGGGATCCATGAGGTCCTCATTCCATCCCCAGCCTCATCTGTAGGAGGCCCTCTACTCTCCTGGGATCCATTAGGTCCCCATTCCATCCCTAGCCTCATCTGTAGGAAGCCCTCTACACTCCTGGGATCCATTAGGTCCCCATTCCATCCCTAGCCTCATCTGTAGGAAGCCCACTACACTCCTGGGATCCATGAGGTCCTCATTTCATCCCTAGCCTCATCTGTAGGAATCCTTCTACTATCCTGGGATCACAGAGGTCCCCCATTCCATCCCTAGCCTCATCTGTAAGAAACCCTCTGCACTCCTGGGATCCATGAGGTCCCCATTCCATCCCTAGCCTCATCTGTAGGAAGCCCTCTACACTCCTGGGATCCATGAGGTCCTCATTCCAACCCTAGCCTCATCTGTAGGAAGCCCTCTACACTCCTGGGATCCATGAGGTCCTCATTCCATCCCTAGCCTCAAATGTAGGAAGCCCTCTACACTCCTGGGATCCATTAGGTCCCCATTCCATCCCTAGCCTCATCTGTAGGAAGCCCTCTACACTCCTGGGATCCATGAGGTCCTCATTCCATCTCTAGCCTCATCTGTAGGAAGCCCTCTACACTCCTGGGATCCATGAGGTCCTCATTCCATCTCTAGCCTCATCTGTAGGAAGCCCTCTACACTCCTGGGATCCATGAGGTCCTCATTCCACCTCTAGCCTCATCTGTAGGAAGCCCTCTACACTCCTGGGTTCCATGAGGTCCCCATTCCATCGCCAGCCTCAGCTGTAGGAGGCCCTCTACTCTCCTTGGGTCACAGAGGTCTCCCATTCCATCCCTAGCCTCATCTGTAGGACGCCCTCTACACTCCTGGGATCCATGAGGTCCTCATTCCATCCCTAGCCTCATCTGTAAGAAGCCCTCTACACTCCTGGGATCGACGAGGCCCTCATTCCATCCCTAGCCTCATCTGTAGTAAGCCCTCTACACTCCTGGGATCCACGAGGTCCTCATTCCATCCCTAGCCTCATCTGTAGGAATCCTTCTACTATCCTGGGATACAGAGGTCCCCCATTCCATCCCTAACCTCATCTGTAGGAAGCCCTCTACACTGCTGGGATCCACGAGGTCCCCATTCCATCCCTAGCCTCATCTGTAGGAATCCCTCTACACTCCTGGGATCCATGAGGTCCTCGTTCCATCCCTAGCCTCATCTGTAAGAAGCCCTCTACACTCCTGGGATCCATGAGGTCCTCGTTCCATGCCTAGCCTCATATGTAGGAAGCCCTCTACACTCCTGGGATCCATGAAGTCCCCATTCCATCCCTAGCCTCATCTGTAGGAAGCCCTCTACACTCCAGGGATCCATGAGGTCCTCATTCCATCCCTAGCCTCATCTGTAAGAAGCCCTCTACACTCCTGGGATCGACGAGGCCCTCATTCCATCCCTAGCCTCATCTGTAGGAAGCCCTCTACACTCCTGGGATCCACGAGGTCCTCATTCCATCCCTAGCCTCATCTGTAGGAATCCTTCTACTATCCTGGGATACAGAGGTCCCCCATTCCATCCCTAACCTCATCTGTAGGAAGCCCTCTACACTGCTGGGATCCATGAGGTCCCCATTCCAACCCTAGCCTCATCTGTAGGAAGCCCTCTACACTCCTGGGATCCATGAGGTCCTCATTCCATCCCTAGCCTCATCTGTAAGAAGCCCTCTACACTCCTGGGATCCATGAGGTCCTCATTCCATCCCTAGCCTCATCTGTAGGAAGCCCTCTACACTCCTGGGATCCACGAGGTCCCCATTCCATCCCTAGCCTCATCTGTAGGAATCCCTCTACACTCCTGGGATCCATGAGGTCCTCATTCCATCCCTAGCCTCATCTGTAAGAAGCCCTCTACACTCCTGGGATCCATGAGGTCCTCGTTCCATGCCTAGCCTCATATGTAGGAAGCCCTCTACACTCCTGGGATCCATGAAGTCCCCATTCCATCCCTAGCCTCATCTGTAGGAAGCCCTCTACACTCCAGGGATCCATGAGGTCCTCATTCCATCCCTAGCCTTGTCTGTAGGAAGCCCTCTACACTCCTGATATCCCTGAGATCCCCCATTCTATCTCTAGCCTCATCTGTAGCAAACATTCTAATCTCCTGGGATCACAGAGGACCACCATTCAAACCTCTAGCCTCATCTGTAGGAAGCCCTCTACTCTCCTTGGATCACAGAGGTCACCATTCCAACCCCAGCCTCATCTGTAGGAGGCCCTCTACACTCCTGGGATCCATGAGGTCCCCATTCCATCCCCAGCCTCATCTGTAGGAAGCCCTCTACACTCCTGGGATCCATGAGGTCATCGTTCCATCCCTAGCCTCATTTGTAAGAAGCCCTCTACACTCCAGGGATCCACGAGGTCCTCATTCCATCCCTAGCCTCATCTGTAGGAAGCCCTCTACACTCCTGGGATCCATGCGGTCCTCATTCCATCCCTAGCCTCATATGTAGGAAGCCCTCTACACTCCAGGGATCCATGAGGTCCTCATTCCATCCCTAGCCTCATCTTTAAGAAGCCCTCTACACTCCAGGGATCCATGAGGTCCTCATTCCATCCCTAGCCTCGTCTGTAGGAAGCCCTCTACACTCCTGGGATCCATGAGGTCCTCCTTCCATCCCTAGCCTCATCTGTAAGAAGCCCTCTACACTCCTGATATCTCTGAGATCCCCCATTATATCTCTAGCCTCATCTGTAACAAACATTCTAATCTCCTGGGATCACAGAGGACCACCATTCAACCTCTAGCCTCATCTGTAGGAAGCCCTCTACACTCCAGGGATCCATGAGGTCCTCATTCCATCCCCAGCCTCATTTGTAGGAAGCCCTCTACACTCCTGGGATCCATGAGGTCCCCATTCCATCCCCAGCCTCATCTGTAGGAGGCCCTCTACACTCCTGGAATCCATGAGATCCCCATTCCATCCCTAGCCTCATCTGCAGGAAGCCCTCTTTCCACCTGAGATCCCAGAGGTCCCGCATTTCACCTATAGCCTCAGCTGTTGGAAGCCCTCTATCCACCTGAGATCCCAGAGGTCACACATTTCACCTATAGACTCCTCTGAAGGAAGCCCTCTACTCTCCTTGGAGCACTGAGGTTCCCCATTCCATCCCTAGCCCCATCTGTGGGAATCCTTCTACTCTCCTTGGATCCCAGAGGTCTCCCATTCCATCCCTAGCCTCATCTGTAGGACACCCTCTACACTCCTGGGATCCATTAGGTCCTCCTTCCATCCCTAGCCTCATCTGTAGGAAGCCCTCTACACTCCAGGGATCCATGAGGTACCCATTCCATCCCTAGCCTCATCTGTATGAAGCCCTCTACACTCCAGGGATCCATGAGGTCCCCATTCCATCCCTAGCCTCATCTGTAGGAAGCCCTCTACACTCCAGGGATCCATGAGGTACCCATTCCATCCCTAGCCTCATCTGTAGGAAGCCCTCTACACTCCAGGGATCCATGAGGTCCCCATTCCATCCCTAGCCTCATCTGTAGGAATCCTTCTACTATCCTGGGATCACAGAAGTCCCCCATTCCATCCCTAGGCTCATCTGTAGGAAGCCCTCTACACTCCTGGGATCCATGAGGTCCCCATTCCATCCCTTGGCTCATCTGTAGGAAGCCCTCTAAACTCCTTGGATCCATGAGGTCCCCATTCCATCCCTAGCCTCATCTGTAGGAAGCCCTCTACACTCCTGGGATTCATGAGGTCCTCCTTCCATCCCTAGCCTCATCTGTAGGAAGCCCTCTACACTCCAGGGATCCATGAGGTACCCGTTCCATCCCTAGCCTCATCTGTAGGAAGCCCTCTACACTCCAGGGATCCATGAGGTCCCCATTCCATCCCTAGCCTCATCTGTAGGACTCCTTCTACTATCCTGGGATCACAGATGTCCCCCATTCCATCCCTAGCTTCATCTGTAGGAAGCCCTCTACACTCCTGGGATCCATGAGGTCCCCATTCCATCCCTTGGCTCATCTGTAGGAAGCCCTCTAAACTCCTTGGATCCATGAGGTCCCCATTCTATCCCTAGCCTCATCTGTAGGAAGCCCTCTACACTCCTGGGATTCATGAGGTCCTCCTTCCATCCCTAGCCTCATCTGTAGGAAGCCCTCTACACTCCAGGGATCCATGAGGTACCCGTTCCATCCCTAGCCTCATCTGTAGGAAGCCCTCTACACTCCAGGGATCCATGAGGTCCCCATTCCATCCCTAGCCTCATCTGTAGGAATCCTTCTACTATCCTGGGATCACAGATGTCCCCCATTCCATCCCTAGCTTCATCTGTAGGAAGCCCTCTACACTCCTGGGATCCATGAGGTCCCCATTCCATCCCTTGGCTCATCTGTAGGAAGCCCTCTAAACTCCTTGGATCCATGAGGTCCCCATTCCATCCCTAGCCTCATCTGTAGGAAGCCCTCTACACTCCTGGGATTCATGAGGTCCTCCTTCCATCCCTAGCCTCATCTGTAGGAAGCCCTCTACACTCCAGGGATCCATGAGGTAACCATTCCATCCCTAGCCTCATCTGTAGGAAGCCCTCTACACTCCTGGGATCCATGAGGTCCCCATTCCATCCCTTGGCTCATCTGTAGGAAGCCCTCTAAACTCCTTGGATCCATGAGGTCCCCATTCCATCCCTAGCCTCATCTGTAGGAAGCCCTCTACACTCCAGGGATCCATGAGGTCCCCATTCCATCCCTAGCCTCATCTGTAGGAAGCCCTCTACACTCCAGGGATCCATGAGGTACCCATTCCATCCCTAGCCTCATCTGTAGGAAGCCCTCTACACTCCAGGGATCCATGAGGTCCCCATTCCATCCCTAGCCTCATCTGTAGGAATCCTTCTACTATCCTGGGATCACAGAAGTCCCCCATTCCATCCCTAGGCTCATCTGTAGGAAGCCCTCTACACTCCTGGGATCCATGAGGTCCCCATTCCATCCCTTGGCTCATCTGTAGGAAGCCCTCTAAACTCCTTGGATCCATGAGGTCCCCATTCCATCCCTACCCTCATCTGTAGGAAGCCCTCTACACTCCTGGGATTCATGAGGTCCTCCTTCCATCCCTAGCCTCATCTGTAGGAAGCCCTCTACACTCCAGGGATCCATGAGGTACCCGTTCCATCCCTAGCCTCATCTGTAGGAAGCCCTCTACACTCCAGGGATCCATGAGGTCCACAGTCCATCCCTAGCCTCATCTGTAGGAATCCTTCTACTATCCTGGGATCACAGATGTCCCCCATTCCATCCCTAGCTTCATCTGTAGGAAGCCCTCTACACTCCTGGGATCCATGAGGTCCCCATTCCATCCCTTGGCTCATCTGTAGGAAGCCCTCTAAACTCCTTGGATCCATGAGGTCCCCATTCCATCCCTAGCCTCATCTGTAGGAAGCCCTCTACACTCCTGGGATCCATGAGGTCCTCCTTCCATCCCTAGCCTCATCTGTAGGAAGCCCTCTACACTCCAGGGATCCATGAGGTAACCATTCCATCCCTAGCCTCATCTGTAGGAAGCCCCCTACACTCCAGGGATCCATGAGGTACCCATCCCACCTCTAGCCTCATCTGTAGGAAGCCCTCGACTCCTCTACTCTCGTGGGATCCCTAGAGTGACCCAATGTGCAAGTTGAAAGTACCCTTAAGAGGAGCCATAAGCAAGCCGATATGAAGCCATATGCCATTCTGTATGTCAGGAGGAGAGGAGTTCCCTGGTGCAGCTCACAGAAAATGTCCAAGGCCCTGTACAAACATGTTTGTACGCCCAATGGTGTCAGGAAAGAGAGAGAAACCAAAGTGTAGAAAGTATCCAAAGCGAGGATCTGGCCCTCAGAAAGAACTACCGGATCCCTGATCACTGATCAACTAATTTCAAGATGGCAGGCAGCCGCTTTGGAACCCTAGAGAGCTGCGCCGCATGGCAGACCGCTGTGCAACAGAAGCCATATGTGTCATTGATAGTTTGCCGAGAGATTACCCAACCATCAGAGACAGTTATTCTGCTAACACATCTGCCACAAATAATACAGTCACACGACCGGCCTGAGCCCTGCTGGCCTATTTAAGGGAAGAGGGGTGGTGTGGTTGTTAGAAGCCAAAGTGCAGAGCTGTGGGAGAGTTCTAAGCGCAATACAGCTCAAACACGCTCTGGTAAACCTATGCTTTACATATTTAGATACATCTTCTTCTCATGTCAGGGGGAGATCTCTCAGCTGTTTTTTCGCTTACAATATCAATGTGGTGAATGGCACTAGCATGGGCAGGTTGGACCGCCCATGCCATACTTCCTTATTCAACGCCAAGGAAATATGCTAGTAGCCCGTTGAGTAATGACAGTACAGGGATAAAAATATATTGTCAGTGCATGGGCTTAACCTCAGGTTTTTAAAGTCTGAAACATTCTCACGCCCCTCGGAGGTCATTGGGGAAGCAGATCGTGTGCAACTGGATAACTCTACCATCTGTCCTACTGCTGAAGAAATAGCACTCATGCCACTGAACTCCTCATCGCTGCCAGACCATACCTTTCCAAAAGACAACTGCTTAACCATAGCACAAGCAGTGATAGACGCCAAACTGGACTATTGCAATGTCCTCTTTGCGGGCACATCCGCCCACAACATACATAAGCTCCAGATGATTCAGAATAGTGCCCTTCGAACAGCATTACACCTGCCTAAACATAACCACAGATCTGAGGCCAGGAAAGCAGTACACTGGCTTCCGATACGACAAAGAATCCTCTTCAACACAATCACCATTCCACACAGATGCATATCCAAAGCGGCTCCACTATACCTAACGCAACACAATGTTCCCCACCAAACGGGTAGGCCCACCAGAACACCCTATGCCCACAGACTGATCCAACCCAAATTCAAACGAACCAGAGCAGGAGCAGCAAGCTTCCCTGTCATTGCTGTAAATCAATGGAACTCTTACTGGGCCTTTAGCAAAGCCTTGAAAACGTGGCTGTTCAGCCGAACTAATTGACAATAGCCATCACCACCCAACCCAGCACTCCCGGCACGACAACGGTACTGTCGCTGTAATTTAACCATCATGTTTGTACCTACCAATTCTCTGTAGCACCTTCTAATCTTGTTTTAAGAATTTCCCCAACTATTGGGACTCATGTAACTGGATTGTAGCGCCCCGATGCCCAAGGGCTTGTGTGCACTGTATAAATGCAAAAAATAAATAAATAGAATTCTTTAGGGCAAACATTATAGGAATAAATGGTATGATGACGTTTTTGTTATCATGATAAACATATGTTAAAAACATTCTTGGAGATGAACCCGAAACCAGTAAATGGCTTGAAATTAAAATGCCTTCGGACAAGATATAAGGCAGCTATAATAGAGGCCAAAAAACCTTTCTGACAGAGCAGATTTCCAGAGCCGCTAACTCTGCAGAGGCACTATTTAATTACAGGACCAAAGGAATTCCAGAGATAGCCCAAAAGAGATTAGTTCAGACAGTCGGTGTAACCAGATTTAATTGGCCTTTAGTTCAAAAATTAAAGATATCATGAAGACAATCTCCTCCTCTCACAATTGGCACAAGCCTGCAGCAAGGCTGAAGGCAGCTAAAGATACTAAAAGGATAGCATGGTCAATATAGGCAGGGCTATCAATCAAACGGACCATGCTGTCAACAATAGTCTGGCGTTAAGCACCCGTTCGTGGGGCTGGAATGGGTGTTAACGGCCGGGCGGCGGGACCCGGGACGTTAACACCTCAACACACTTTCTTGAGGGGATTTCAGTTGAGCGCAGAGAAACCCAAGATCGTAGTACCCGTTTACTTAGATTAAATACTAAAAACTAAAAATACTCTTTACCACTGCCCCAGGAAGATGTATTCTGTCTTTCGGCTTCCATGATCACCTCTTTGCTGGTGACACTCAAATCTTTTTCTTTCCCTCCTTCACTCTAACCATTTCGGACGGGATTACCAAGTGTTTTATTGCGACCACTGGATGGCTCTTCACTGGATGGCTCTTCACTAGATGGCTCTTCACTGGATTACTCTTCACTGCCTAATATTGAATGCTTCAAAAACAGAAGGTATCTTTCTCCTGGCTTCCAAACCCCTCTCTCCCCTCTCCTGTCTCTAATCTCCACATTCATGCTCAGCAAATGATACATGTGCTTGTCCCTATTTCTTGGCCTAACTCTCTACTCCTTCTAGATAAAGTCTGCAAATTTGCTACCGTACTCTCTACAACCTTCCCAGATCCTTTCTCAGCTCCAACAACCAACACTAATGCTCGTTGTCTCTTCATGCACAACTGCTCCCTTTTCTAGTTTGGCTTCTGAGTCTACAAAGCTATCAATGGTCCTTCCCTCGTTCCATGTCGGCCCTATACCTCCTCTCGCTTCTGCTCCTTATGCCCCGCTCAACTGGAATCCACTGCCCATAACAATGAAAGCCAGCTCAGCTGTGGATCTCTTGAAAGTTCAATTCAAACTACACTTAACTTGCCAAAGAGTGATTTGCACCGCCCTCCTCCACATTCTCCCTACCTGACTCAATGACTCCCTCAAATTCCATTTAATAATGAAATCGTGTATATTTCTAAAGCACACCTCTTCCAATGTTACATTTCAAAGTCACCTTTTTCGCATATATCTATTTTCTGTTTTGCTTTGTCTGTCCGTGGTCTATGTCCCACTGTGTTCACACCCTCATAAACTGGCATACCACTTGTTCTCATCTTCTTGGAATGACTTTGCCATCTGTAAGAGTTATTGTTAGTCATTTCTGATAGAAATGGGCATCCCTGTTCTTCAATTAAGAGTAGGACTCGTGCAATGAAGATCACTGGTAAGTAATCCAAGCATTCCCAGTCCGCTAATCTCCCCATCTCTCAACTACCCTTCAACTAAGAGTAGGACTCGTTCAATGAAGATCACTGGTAAGTAATCCAAGCATTCCCAGTCCGCTAATCTCCCCATCTCTCAACTACCCTTCAACTAAGAGTAGGACTCGTGCAATGAAGATCACTGGTAAGTAATCCAAGCATTCCCAGTCCGCTAATCTCCCCATCTCTCAACTACCCTTCAACTAAGAGTAGGACTCGTTCAATGAAGATCACTGGTAATAATCCAAGCATTCCCAGTCCGCTAATCTCCCCATCTCTCAACTACCCTTCAATTAAGAGTAGGACTCGTGCAATGAAGATCACTGGTAAGTAGTCCAAGCATTCCCAGTCCGCTAATCTCCCCAACTCTCAACTACCCTTCAATTAAGAGTAGGACTCGTGCAATGAAGATCACTGGTAAGTAGTCCAAGCATTCCCAGTCCTCTAATCTCCCCAACTCTCAACTACCCTTCAATTAAGAGTAGGACTCGTGCAATGAAGATCACTGGTAAGTAGTCCAAGCATTCCCAGTCCGCTAATCTCCCCATCTCTCAACTACCCTTCAATTAAGAGTAGGACTCGTGCAATGAAGATCACTGGTAAGTAGTCCAAGCATTCCCAGTCCGCTAATCTCCCCATCTCTCAACTACCCTTCAATTAAGAGTAGGACTCGTGCAATGAAGATCACTGGTAAGTAGTCCAAGCATTCCCAGTCCGCTAATCTCCCCATCTCTCAACTACCCTTCAATTAAGAATAGGACTCGTGCAATGAAGATCACTGGTAAGTAGTCCAAGCATTCCCAGTCCGCTAATCTCCCCATCTCTCAACTACCCTTCAATTAAGAATAGGACTCGTGCAATGAAGATCACTGGTAAGTAAGTAGTCCAAGCATTCCCAGTCCGCTAATCTCCCCATCTCTCAACTACCCTTCAATTAAGAGTAGGACTGGTGCAATGAAGATCGCTGGTAAGTAAGTAGTCCAAGCATTCCCAGTCCGCTAATCTCCCCATCTCTCAACTACCCTTCAATTAAGAGTAGGACTCGTGCAATGAAGATCACTGGTAAGTAATCCAAGCATTCCCAGTCCGCTAATCTCCCCATCTCTCAACTACCCTTCAATTAAGAGTAGGACTCGTGCAATGAAGATCACTGGTAAGTAATGCAAGAATTCCCAGTCCGCTAATCTCCCCATCTCTCAACTACCCTTCAATTAATAGTAGGACTCGTGCAATGAAGATCACTGGTAAGTAATCCAAGCATTCCCAGTCCGCTAATCTCCCCATCTCTCAACTACCCTTCAATTAAGAGTAGGACTCGTGCAATGAAGATCACTGGTAAGTAATCCACTACACTGTCCCAAGGTCCTCTTCCTCGGCTGGACCACAGTGGGTTTGAAAATAAATATGAAAAAATTGAATGAAATCTCCCAGATAAGTGCCAAAAAACAGAATGGGTACCCCACAAATAAGAGATCCTACATTTGGAGAGGAAAGGCTATAACCTAACATGTTTACCACATGTTCATGTTGGGCACCATACAAATCATACAACCGTACTGCATGACCAAAGTGCATGCAATTTCATTCGTATCTAATACCACACGTTGTCTCCATTCACTGGCACGAGTAACAAGCTGAGAATCTATTCATGGGCAAGAGGTGTGTGAATATACAAATATAAAAGTTAAATAGCAGAGGAAGTGTAACACTTCCAGTAAGTCGATGTATTGAAGGAAGAAATACTGCCTCCACATCTCCTCAAGTTGGAAATCTGAATCACACCCTGTTGGAACACAGTACGGTTTAGACAAGAGAAACCACTGTGCACTGTACTGTGTTGCTTATAAATGTGTGTGGGCCCCTCCATTTTCCTCACTGGACCACTCCTTTAGCCACTCTTATTTTGCATATTGAAATGGGGGGTAATTAAGCTCCCATTCCCTTCACGCACACATGTGTGCATGCGCAAATATCACCGAAGAGGCCCCATCTGCCTCCACACAGCACACACCTGCGTGTACACATTTGCATCAAAACGTCTTTTGTGAATGATGTTCAGTTTATGCACATTTTGGGAGCATCCCACTGATTATGGTCCTGATTTGTAAATCAGGCCCATGCCGCCCAGAGCCCCAACTCAATAGTGGACCAGGACTGTTTGAGTATCCATGCTATAGGTAAACCATGCCTCACTATTGTCCTAGAGGGGAAAGCCATACTGGGACCCTATACACGTATTCACTGTGGTTAAACCAAAGGGAATGCTCTAAAGTGGGCACTGTGGAGGCAAGCACAAGGGGTTTCCTTAACAGCTTCTGTAGAAAGCTCCCCAAGAATGAGTGGAGTTGGGAATGTGATTACACCAGGGCTTGGCTAAGATAGAGAGGGCGGGGGGCTGTAGGGTTGGATAGAAAGGACACTCAAGTGAAAGAATAGCAGGAACTTACTCCAGCTTCTGCAGTTGGCAGCGTGGGTGTTGCAGTCCTTGACACAGCTGTGCCACTCCAGAGTCCTCCAGTGGATTATCAGCCAGGATCAGTTCTGTGAGAGATGGGTTGGTGCTGAGAACAGAGGCGAGATCTGCGCAGGAGGATCCGGTGAGCGAGCAATTGCACATCCTGCCAAAGACGGGAACATATAGAAAGCAATCTTAGCTCGGGAATGGCTGTGCCTTCATTATCAGTGTACATGTTATCATGTATCATCAACATGCAGGTGATATTAAAAGGAGGAATTCCACATGCAATGAAATCTGGTCAAAAAAACGTTGTCTAAATAGTTGTTTTAAGTTTTGGCTCTCCGGTGGCACAACCAGCGAAGAGCCAAATTATTGCTGTATGTGGGCATGAAGCTCTTCCCTAAAAGATACTCAAGCACAGGAAGCAAGCGGCAGAGGGTCGAAACAGCGAGGATTGTGCTAGGAATCACTTGGATAAATTGGTCAAGTAAGACGTGGCAGCAAATATTAGAATCGGCAGAGCACATAACGCAGGCCGCACTAGGAAAGATACTAACTCAGAGCCACGAGACATTATTCTTAAACCGCACAGTTATAAGACTGGAGAAAATATTGCAGCAGCAAGACAGTAGCAAAGAATCCAATACACTGGTTCCAGCCTTCAGATATTCCATGATATCTGCTCAACAACACTGGGAAAGTGGCAAGAGTTGACATCCTAAACCTAAAAAGGATTGGTTACAGGTGGTCCTATCCTATGGCTCTGAAGTTCTGGCATAAGGACCAAAAACTATGGGTTGGGTTCAAGGCTCAGGGGCTCCATATTATGAACCCGTCGACGTGAACAGAGGATGTAGAGAAGGAAAAGTCACCCAAATCCAAACATAGAAAGCCACAAAGGGGATATCATCCTCCTCACTGGTGACTGCAATGGAGGGGGGGATTCCGGGTGCATGATCCGTCTGATCGATCCGCCGTCAGGTTTCTAAAGCTGCCATGTCAAACAATCTATGGACCAGGGATAAACCCCAGCGAACGGTAAAGACATCCGCTAGACGTTCTCCTCTTAGGGTTATGCTTTGTAGTGATGGCATAATTACATTCTGTCATGGTACTCTGTAGTGGTGGAGATGGATAGGGGAGTTGCTCCTCCCTTAGGAATACATGTGTATACTAGCATTGGGCTCCCTGAAGGAACATCTCTAGGGAGGACACTCAATCGATGCTGATGATGGGGAGCACCATGCTCCCTTGGGGGACGCCCCTTTGTTTATGGTTTAGTGGCTCTCCTGGGGGTGGAGGGGGTGTACGAGAGACTGTGAACATTTTCCGCCCGCAATTTTAGAGGGTAAGGAGGGGTGTTTATAGTGAGAGGGCATTAAGTTACTAATTTCACGTACAGGGCACAGAAGAGATATTAGCAAAGAAGTATAAGGACAAAATAATTGGGAATCTGTTATAACATTATAGCACAGGAAGTCAAGAGGTTAGAAATATATACAGCACAAAATAAATGCCAAGACAAGAAGTTGGTATCTACATTTTAAGGGGATTAAACAGCCTGGTTAAAAGTTGCTAATTGATTCAGGAGCCCCGGCACACCAACCTCAAATTATTTTTCTCCAAGAGATGCACTTGTTCAAGGCTGACCAAAATAGCCTCTCTTCAAAACAATAACTAATGGCATGTTCACCCACTATAAATCTAAAAAGGTGGGGGTGACCATTCGCTTGCAAAGGGCTTTTCCTCTCCTCTCTGATCCATAGGGCAAATATGTTTTTGTAATAGGGACAAAACATTCTCTTTTACCTCAATCAATAAGATATAGGCAGGCAAATTTAAATCAAAACTAAGGGGCATGGAGTTAGTAGATACCTGGAGGACACTGTACTGACACTGTAATTATTTGTTTTGAAATGTGAGCCTCTTCCCCCAAGGACATAACAGAAACCAGAGCTGGTTCCTGGAGCCTGGGAGCCAGAGGCTTGCCTACAGAGGAGGAGCAACCTGGAAGGTAGCGCACGCGCGTGTATTATGTAATGTTTGTGAATGAATGCATGATGCATAGGTGGCTGGGCGGATGTGTGTGTGAATCGGTGCACGTGTAAATGAGCAAGTGAATATGTGTGCTTGTGTTAAATGCCTGAATTACTTACCTGTTCTCTCCATTACTCCTAGTGGCAGGGAGAGGAGACATGTGGGAAGGGTGAGGCAGGAGAGGGGTGCGCTATTACATAATGGTCATCAATTACAGGCAGGCATGATATGTATTGGTGGCTAGACTGCATTTTGGTACAGCCAGTCTAGTCATTTCTTTCTGTGGCATGGCTTTTTTACTGGGCAACTAAAATAAAGTAAGCATGATATGTGTTATTACCGCTCTAGACTGGCATTTGGGTGCAGCCAGTATAACCATTTCTTACTGTGTCCTGACATATTTTCTGGGCATATATAATGGAGTAAGCACCACAAGTGTTATTACGTGGGTAGACTAACATTTTGGTGCAGCTAGTCTAGCCATTTCTTACTATGGCTTCACATTTTGTACTGGGCATCTCTGATAAAAAAAAACGCCTGTACCCCGCCCTGGAAGTCTTTCAAAAGTGGCAACCTGCTCCACATAGCTACTCTCAACTCTCGCTCTGCCGTCAAACACTCCTCTGACATCTGCCTCCTCCTTGAAGACCTTGAACTAAATGTTCTAGCTATTACCGAGACATGGTTCATGGCCAGCTCAGTCACGAGTTTTGACACTCTCCTCCCTAAGGGCTACATGATACTCTCTGAGCCCAAGCCCAATCGGCACGAGGGGTGTGTGGCCCTGAGCTTTCCTGAGTGGGTCCCTGCTTCTAACATTACCACTCAGAGTGCCTTGTCTGCAGGCTCTCTATCACTCCTGGCCTCTCGCTGACTATGACCACCATCTACAGGCCACCTGGCCAGGTCACCCTCTTCCTCTCTGAATGGGCTGACCTCACCTCTTCTCTCCTGACCTCTACCTCTAAGCTTCTCCTCCTCTGGGATTTCAACATCCAGCTGCACTTCCCTCACCCCTCATCAGGGTTTTTCTGCAAACTATGCAACTCTCTCTCCCTCTCCATTCTTCCCTCTGGTCCGACACACTCGGCCAGACATACCTTGGATGTTCTCATCTCTTCAGACATCCCCCTCTCCAACCCACTCACCACTCCACTCTCTTGGACTGACCACTTTCTTCTTTCCTCTCACCTGAAACTTCCTGTCCCCATGGCAAGGCCCCCCCCCACTGGCATCTCCAACACTCTGGATATACTTGCCCCTGTTATGAAGATCCGTCTGAAGCCTGCCTCCAAGTGCAACTCTTGGATTAACTCCTACCTGGCCACTCTAACACGCAAGTGCAGAGGAATTCAGCAGAAGTGGACGGCCTCGGGCACATCCTCAGACAAACTGGCCTGCCGCCTGCTCCAAAGGTAATACAGGCTCTCCATCTTCTCGAAGAAGAGGGTCCATATTCAAACGTGCATCTCTGCGGCCACTACCATGGCTGAACTCTTCAAAATCTACAAGGAGCTGGCCAATCCTACTGCAGTCTCCATCTCTCCTAATCCCTCCCAGGCCCTCTGCACAGCTCTGGCTTCTTATTTCCTTACCAAACCCAGGACATCTTGTCCTCACTTGCCTCTGCTCCTCATCTCTCTCCATCCGCATCTCTCAGGCCCCCTCTTATCCCCCTCCGTCTCTCTCCTCCCTCTCGCCTATAAAGCCTGATCTATGAAAGTTTCATCCAAACAGGTGCTCTCCTGCTCCTCCATAACCATTAAGAACAACATAGTTTCCCTTGCTCCAGCCTTGGCCGAATTCTGTAATCATTACTTTGCACTGGATCTTTCGCCTCTCCTCTCAAGCACTCCCTTGTGCTCTCTCTCTTAAAAAAGCCATCTGCTGACTCCTACTACCTGGCTAACTACGTCCTGTTCTCTATGACTCCTTTCCTGGTCAGGCTCTTGCAGAAACTGACCATCTCCCAGCTAACCCTCCACACTTAATCTGTTGGTTGTCTCCATGATCAACAGCCAGAGACACGTAAACTGCTCCCCTGAACACTTGTGAAGATCTGCTCACTAACCTTGATTCTAGCTCTTCCTCCGTCCTCATGCTCCTTGACCTTTCCTCTGTTTTTGACACAGTCAATCACGCCACCCTGATTAACCGTCCCCATGTGAACCTTGGCATCACGGATCAGTCTCTGGCCTGGTCGACATCCTTCCTCTTGGCCCGACCCTGCCAGGTCCAACTTGGCTCATTTCTCTCCACCACCTCTCTCTCCGCATTTGGTGTCCCTCAGGGCTCTGTCCTCTCACCCTAGCACTTCAAAGACTACCTGGCCTCTTTGGTCCACCCGATCTCCACCTTCTCCTCTAACTTATAGTGTTATGCGGATGACACACAACTCTCTTTCAGGCTACCCTCGGCCTCCTCCCCTTCCTCGCTCATTCCTGTCTATCCGCTTTTCAGGCATGGTGCGCCTCCAACGATATCTGCCTTAATGCCAGTAAGACAGAGATGCTTCTCACTAGGATCCCTGCTACCGCTTTCCTACTCTCACTCTGGCCACCCTCCTTGGGCCCCCTCCCCTCGCCCTCTTGTGAGGCTAAAAACCGGGGTGTCATCTTCTGTTAGGGAGAATTCTCATTTTATGGCTAATTTCCCTTACCCATAGAGTCCCCAGCAGCTTTGCTGGATTTGAAGGTTTTTTTTTCTCCTGCTAAGAGTGTGACTCTTTTCCCCACTCTTAGGCATCTTTGCTATGTGTGTTCTAGGCTATTTTTTGTGTTTAATGTCTATGGGGGTTTTCTCACCCTCATAGGAACCATCTTTATACACATGTGTTACACAGCACCCTCAGTGCAGTAACACAGGGGTGTCAAAGTGACCCCCAAACGTAGACTCCATACCCTGGGACTGACTACTCTCTCCCAGGACATGTAAAGTCCCCATTGACTTTACTAGTCAATTTTTATGAACTAAACCAGTACAACCCATCTTACTCTGGAGGTACTGGGAAGGGTTAATAGTTTTTCCCTGGTGTTAATTTTCAAGAGGGTACTGTACAGTCCCTCTCTCAAAAGTTTCTGGCTGGTGGCAGTGGTTACTACTGTAAATATTTGACCGCAAATATTTCCCTATGGGATTTTCCCATTGTTCGAGGCTACCACATTTTCTGACAGCCTCAAACATACCGCTGATTTATTTTAATATTAACTTTACTCCGGTAGTTTTTATTTGCCAGAACTTTAATATAAATTCTTTCTTGTGTCTTTCTCTAAACTCCTAACCCAGGTTGGGGATCCTTTGTTCGTCCTTTTGGCGGGCTTCTGCCAAGAAGCCCTCTTTTTGGCGCCACTGAGTCTGGGGTGGATCCATTGTGTGGGAGGGGGAGTAGGACCCTTGGATAGGGTTTCCTCAGCAACCCATGTCGCACTCTGCCCTGATAGGCTGGAGGGTCTCCCGCCAAGATGACCACTCCACTGTGTGAGTGACAGCTAGGCTGTATGAATGGGGGTCTTTTTGCATAAAAGCAGGGTCCTGAGGACTGGAAGAGCAAGACGTCGCCACTGGAACTAAGAAGCCAAAGAGGAGAGAAGCCAAAGACATCTGCAACGACTGAACCACCGGTGAAGCCCTGCCGCAGCGTCTCACCACTTTTCTCCACACGCCGAGAGAAGATCTTCATCTGCAAGAGCCTTCTTCCATTGAGCTGGTGGGGCCAACCAGTTTGCCAATCGCCTTCCTGGACCTGCCTTGGTCGAATCGCCAGTACCCTGTACTCGGAAACCGGATAGCCAGGCACCCGTCCACCCGGACCGCGATTTAAAGGAGTGTATCTTTTATTCGTTGGGCAGCACCGCAGCTGGTTTCATCCCCAGGTAGCGCAGTAACTCGAACCTTCCTCCACAGCGAGAGCCTCTCTTCCTTTGTTAGATCCCCTAAACTGCAGGAACTACCAGGAACAACCGCCACCGCAGGAGCCACTTCTTCATTCTAAGGTACATTGTTCCGCCAGGCTGCCCTTTTCGCGTGGTAGTGCTAAAGGTGGTTTAAATCCTTTACCTCCCTGTTGGGTTGGCCGCCTCTATCTTCTAAACATTGTCTTTCACCTTCTGCATCCACCTTTTCAAATCGTTAACCAAAGACTTGACTGCAGCTACAAGAACATTTTTCTCCTGGACCCTTTGCCCTGTACCACTGACTCTGACACAGACCTATTGACTCTGGCTAAATGTGTTAGAACTGCCTTCTCAACTAGAACTGTGTTTGTGCACCTACTTCTTATAACCACCTTTTTCTTCCCACTTTTAAAACTTGTAAAGTGCCATTTTGCTCGGTTTTCATTTAAGTATTCTCTATACTAAAGTACTGCCTTGCCTAAACTTGTTCACAAACTTATGGGAAGTGTTGCTAGGGTGTGTAAGAGGATATTCCTGTATAACTTGTGCTTTCCCTCCCTTGTGAGAAATTGCTAGAGTGCCATTTGTGTTTGGTTTTCACTGTGCCGTTTTGCTCAGTTTTCACTTTTTCTCAAACTTGTCTACAATTTAACTAGGGAGTTGTGTATACTTTTCTTGACTGATTTTTACTTGCTTTATTAACTGTGATTACTGTGTTAAACTAGACGTGTGTAAAATAAATATATATATTCTTTTTAATACAAAGCTTTGGTCAGTGTTTCCTTGTGCCATAGTACTGTATCCCTATTGTGTAAACCCTGAATACTGCTCATCTCCCTCTTGAGATAAATCTGACTGCTTAGCCACAGCTACCAACTAAATCTTTGTGGTACAGACTGATACCAAAGGGGATTTATTGCTCATACCTGTATTCTTAATCTTCTGTAGTGCTCCCTAAGGGAACTGCATAGGATTCTGCCTAACATCTTCGACTCCACTCTCTCCTTCTCTCCTCACATCATGGACCTTTCCAAGAAGGCCCACTTCCAGCTGCACCTCCACAGAGGTATTCTCCCTTTCCTCCCCTGCCCCAGGAGCTCTCTTTCTCCAGAGATCTGGTTCGCTCCAGGGTGGACTACTGCAACAGCCCTGAAATCTCTCCACTGGCTCCCAGTATCTGCAAGGATCAAGTTCAAAACCCTCTGCAACGTCCACAAGGCTTTCTGGTGCCATGGGCATCATTACATCCAATTCTATGGACCTACGATCTAGACTAGAGCCCTGCGCTCGTCTACATGTAAGTCTATGCGGGTCAGATGCTTCTCCAAGCAGAGAGTGGGGGGTAGATCTCTCTCCTCTGGAGGGGCCTCCCTCTGGAATGGCCTCCCTCCTCCTCTCAGACTTGATCCGGACCCCCTTAAATTCCGGAAGCTTCTCAAGACCTTCCTCTTCTCCTCTTCTTTCTTGCTCCCGCTCCCCTGCTAACTTACATTCCTGCTCTGCCTGGACTGGCTGCCCTCCGAGTCGTATGTGGCACCAAGCCCCTCCGGCCCAGTCCTCCAGCACTTGCACCTTGGCCCTCCTCGCACTGCCGGGCTGGGACTGCATCCCTGTAGTCCCCTGCCTTCTCTGCACTTAACTCAGAGCCTGCTGCCTTGATTGCACTTCCCCCCCCGTTCCCTTCCCCTGCACTCCTCGATTAACGCACTTGCGCGATCTTAATTTCACAAGGCCTAGTAATGTTACTTGTCTTTCTGTCCTCTGTTTTCCCCCTCACTGTCTTGTTGCGCCTTAAAAGACTTGTGTATAGGAGCATTATAAATGCCAAATCAATCAATCATAAGTGTAATACCTGGCTAGACTGGCATTTGGGTGCAGCCAGTCTAGCCTTCCTTACTGTGGCATGGTATATTTTTCTGGACAGCTATGCTATAGAAAGCATGATAAGTGTTATTATGTGGTTAGATTGGCATTTTGGTGCAGCCCACCAAAGTATGTTTTAGAGTGGCATGGCATTTTTTCTGTGCATCATCAAGGCTACAGCAAACAAGATAAGTGTTATTATGTGTCTGGCCTACATTGTGCAGCCAATTTTGACATGTTTTCTTATTGTGGCATTGCATTTCTAATAGCAAAGCGGAAAGCGAGATCACAGCAGCAAGCACTCAACCCATGTGTGATCTGCAGGTTCAAATCCTGGCATGGCCAAGTCACCCTTTCATTCTTCCAAGGTTCATAAATGAGTGGCAACTTTTGTTGGGATGACAATTGTATTTAAATAAGTGCTATGTTTAGCCTTTGGCAAAAGTTCTATATAAATAACAAATCATGTTCACGAATCAAAGCATTAATGCTCCTGTGCACTGTTGGTGACCGGCATCTATTGGATACTCTAATATCACAGCAACTGGCAATGTAGGGGCTCCACTTATTATATAATGACAATATCTGACATGCAGCTATAACTGGAATAATTTGGAAATAACTGGCCATACAATGCTGAAGTGACAATTCTATGACAGTGCCTCGGCCTATACTGGTCCTATTGGGTCAAACCCTATAATATCATGGCCCCATCCATGGCATATGAAGGCAGCATCCTTATGTGGTTGGTATCTAAAATATTCTTATCTGCCTTAGTACCTATTTGGTATTTTAAAAACTGTACATGTATGTACTTTGTTTAATGCCTGCAAGCCACTTCCGGTGTGTTCACCAGGGTTAAAGAGGAACTGATGCCATCCGGGTCGAAGGTCATGTGACATCACTTCCTTTGATGTCATCAGGTGGGTGATGCCACTTCTGCTACCCCAGGCATTTTGGTAAGCGACGTCCCTGGGAGTTCTCTACATTTTTCTTAAAAAACCTGATACTGCAGATATCTGTGACAGACGAGGAGCCCTGTCATTCATGCAATGAGATAAATTAGCAGACTAGCCCATTACTCTGGAGGAGGGGCCATAGCATCTATTAAACCACATAAAACCCCAGACAGATGGATTCTCAAAGTGTTCTATAAGACTGGGCTCCAGAGTTGATCCCCCATTTGTTCGATCTTATCAATCATTTTAGGCTATACGGTTCACTAACAGATTCAATGGGTTAATCTAACATAACTTGAATCCCAAAAACCTGACAATGACGATTCTATATGTTCTTATCGCCCTGTGGAGAATCAAGGGATTTCATCACTTCTCCCCAGATGGGAGCCCTTCCTTGTGAGGATAAGGAGGGGAGCCTGCTACGCAATATTTCCCCTAGGAGTGTCGGTAAGCGGGACCTCTCACGGAGAGACAACCCTCTTGAGGAGAAGGACTCTGGTTCCATCAAGGAACTCCCTTACCCTATATCATATGAGTCCCTTACACCATAATGGCCTCTGGAAATCCAACTTGAACAAATCACTGTTTGCTATTGTGGCACTACTTCTAAAACTCAAAGGAAAATCAACCATACTGTGAAGAAGACGAATAATAGAGGACTAATGCTGATCACTCCACCATTAAAAAGGGACAATACTGTGAAGAGTAAGAACAATAGAGTGATGAATAATACTTCATGGACAGTGACAGAGGACTATGATCCCCTTCTGGGAGGACCCAACTAAGCAGCTCAAAAAGAGAAGAAGGACTCTAATCAGTTAGTCAACGCCGGCAAGGAGAAGCCTGGGATTTTCAAACCTGCATTGCAGGGACAGCAGAACGAAGCTAGGAAGTCCTGTGCTCAATGAAGGCAACCAGCGGGTGTACGGTGGAAGTACTGAGGGAGCTGGAACCAGGAAAAGGACGGGGAAGAAAACCCCAACACAGACAACCTTTCGCGAGTGGTGGCATGACCCAAGAAGGGTGGACAGTGCTGTTTGTTAACACTGCTGAGACTGCCACAACCGGGACAACGCAGAACGAGTGTCAAGAGAGCAAAAGGGTTCAAAAAGACTGCAAAGCCAACCTGACCAGAAGGAGAAGAATTCCCGTCCTGAGAACAGGACTGGTGATGCCAAACCCCTTGAGAGAAGGTAACCGGGACATCAAGAAACCCGGGAGGGATGTCAGAACTAAAAAGCGCATGAATCATACTTGTCTCAGTAAATATGCTGATTGGAATTCAAGAGTAAACCACTGTGAGCCCAAAGGCCGATATTAAAATTATAAGGAATTACGAAAGATCATTGAGGAAAATAACAAATATCATTATGTCTGTACCAGTGAAAGTGGGGGCAATCAAGCAGTTATTAGAAGAATAAGTGATGAATACTTGGGTACCCAGCCTACTCGTCCCAGTACAAGAATAAGTGAAGAATATTTGGGGGAAGTAAAGAATACTTGGGGACACAGCCTACTCATCCCAGTACAAGAATAAGTGAAGAATACTTGGGGACACAGCGTACTCGTCTCAGAACAAGAATAATTAAAGAATACGTGGGGATACAGCCTACTTGTCCCAGTACAAAAATAAGTGAAGAAGGCTTGGAGACTCTGTTTGTTCGTCGCAGTATACTAATAGCAAATAAAGGAAACAAGTGGATAAAAAGTCCACAGAAGAAAAGTTGGTTTGGATCAAAACAAGCAAGTCTGAATACAGGGAGTGAGAAATAGACACTAAGTTACCAACAAGGGGAAGGGTCAGAACTCTCATTGGATAAACCAAGTGACTTTTGTACAGGAAGAAAAGGGGACAACCCGGAGGAGGAAAAGTCCCCTGGAAGAACTAAAAGAACTGGTTCAAGAAATCACCAAAAGGGAGTCATTCTCCTCAACCCCTTTTTTGGTTGTTTTGTTGAGTGGGAAGATCAGGATAGATTTGTTTTGGGCAAGGGACAGACTATTGCTTTGGGCTACACTATTGGCGACAAGCACCCTAGTTAGTTTTGTGTTAGCGAGGGAAAATCCTTAGAATAGGGATAGGTAGGCCTTTTTCATATTATTTAAATAAAGATTTACTACTGAAATGCAACCACTTGGTCCGCTTCCTTCTCTTGACCTACCACATGCCTATTGCACTTGCAAATCAAGATGGCAAGTTATTTACTAGGATTCTATTAGACGGATTCAGCAGGGTCCTGCAGCCATTAATTGACCCAGATCAATCAGGATTTATCCCTGGAGGAAGTGACGTTGATTACATGGGGAAAATACTTAATTTAATTGGTGCAGAGAACACATTTGATAGGGTTGGCTGGTTGACCAAAGTGCTCTTGTGGTTTGTAATCAGACCCAAAATAATTAAAATGCGAATAGACAACCATACAAATCCTAAAGCAATGATAAAGATAATGGGTCTCTATCCAAAGCATTTCCTCTGGGGCACTGAACCAAACAAGGATACCCCTTACACTGCGCTGGTCGTGGAGCCCTTTGCTGAACATATTATAAAAAACAAAGCGATAACTTCTCTAGGGCGAAGTAACAACATAAAAACAGTTTATTTGCTTCTGACGTGCTTATGACTCATGTGTCCAGAGACCACGGTCCTGGTAGTCCAATCGCAATCTGAGGCTTTCTCCACTGTCTCAGCCTTTAACATGACCAAGACCTAGTAGGCTTGGTTAAAATCTCCTTTTCAATGATTTAGGAGTTTCTTGCTTTCTAAACCCCACACAAAGGGTCCTTCTGGTATCTTTTCTTTCTTGGTCCAGTGTGAAAGTTCCAAAAGCAAAAATGTCTATCCTTTTTTGTTGCAAACAAGGTCCTTGTAAAATAATTCAAAATAGTCCTTGCTTTATCCCGCCTCCTGGCAAATCTCTTCTGGACCAGGATAGGTCGATAGTCACGATGCCAACAAGGTTCACATTTTTGTTGTTGTCTCTAATTGTTCACCTTCTTAGCTTCAGACAGGCTATGGGCTTGGCCAGCCCTGTTAGTTTTGTAATTTCACTTAGCCCCTCATGAGCTAACTGGTTTTGGAGCCCAGGGTGGGCTGCGGGCCTGCTCAGCCCGACTGTGGTGGTTGTTTTTCTCACCCCTCTTCTCGGTGCTCATATTCTCAGTCCGCCATGGACTACGGGCCTGTACAGCCCTGTTTGTTAGCTTATTTCTCTTGCCCGATTCTGGGTTATTCAGGTAATTAGCCCAGCGTGGGCTAACAGCTTCCCCCCCCTTTCTTCACTCTACTTCTTCACCCCTTCATGGGATATTTGGTCTTGCACCCCTGCGTGGGCTTGTAGCTTGCTCAGCCTTATTTTTCTTGGTTTCTCCACCCCATTGCGGAATATTTGGTCTCGCAGCCCTGCATGGTCTTGTGGCTTGCTCGGCCTTACTGTTCTTAGTTTCATCACACATTCATACCTCTCTTCCAGGGTCCGTCCAGGGATTCTATGTCCAGGAAAATGTGCTTCTTCGTTCAAGACCTGGCATCAGTCTGCGCAATCTAGGTTCTCCCTGCACCTTCTACGCTTTGGAGAGCGCAGGAACTGGACATTGCTTTAGTTTGCACATCTGCCTGCTTTTCCTGGTTCGGCTTGTCTTTCTCTCGCTTTAGTGATCCGGGCCTTCCAGACTCTCTGCCTACCACGCTAGCAATGTGGTTGTTCGTTAAAAACAGTGGGTCGGGGGCAACCCCCCATTTCAAAAATAAAATTAAAAAACAAAATTAAAAAAAAGAATTTGGCAAATTTGAGTCGACAAAATTGCATTTCGAAAATATGGCATTCGAAAAAGTCACTTTAAACCTTTCCAGATTGCTGGAGGCCATCCAGCAAGGATTAAATACTTCGAAGGGCCTAGCGATACGTTGCATGGGGAGGACGGCCGTCCTGAACATACCCCCATGACTCTTGTATTTGCTTTAGGCTTTACCTTTCTAGAGCCCCGAAACTGACCTATGACACCGCCAAGATATAGTAAGGAGCTACATATGGGGGTGGAAGACCTGGAAGAATGTCATATATAAACTTGAGGTGCCATGATATCCTGAACTATTACAAAGCAGAACAATTGAGGACTTTGGCTGAATGGATGAGGGCAGAAAGACTAGGTTTTCACGGGCCAGACAGTGGCGGCGGATGTATGTCTTTTGCTTGAAAAAACTGCTGAAAGGTTTTGTGCATGAATCTATTGCCAGAGAATGGGGGGGAGAACCCTGCAGCCCTACACGACGCCATCACCAATGTTACCGCATCAATAAGGAGGTGTGGCTTAGACCAAAATGGTGTCCCTGATCCCTTTATGAGAATCCTATAACAAAACCCACCCTCATAATATGGGAGTTTTAAAGTTGGACCGGAAGGGGGTGTAAGAAGATGGGAGACCTTTTCGCGAAAAAGCCAAATTAACCATTTCCAAGAATGCAAAACAGATTTCACTCTCCAGGACACTGATCAACATCAATATTGGCAGCTCCGACACTGGGCACAGTAGCCATCTCCTACGGCGGAGGGTGTTGGGGTACTACAGATGACTAATATCGGCCCTCTACAGGATGCTATTGAATTTAAAGGAAGCATCCTCAGACAACTAAAGAGAAGGGAAAAAGAGTTACGGATCCCCCTAGATGCGTCACATTGGGATCAGATTCGGAGAATAGCCCACAAGACTTCCAGGAGTGTACAAGTCATAGAAATTCAGTACAAGATATTTCATTGCTGTGGGTACAGTCCTAGGGGGCTACATACATTTGATCCAAATGTTTCTCGTTTCTGCAGGGGGGTTTGGACAACAAGGATCAATGCTACGTATATGGATGGACTGCACCCAGTTACGAGATTTCTAGCTAAGGCTCAGATCATCCATCCGGGATATGTTCAACTGCCCTATACTCAACAGTGCAGAATGTCTAATACTGTGGGTGAATAGAGCTAGCATAGATCAATGTGTTAGCGAGGGTGAGCTCCCGAGTCACGCTTTGATCGTAGCCTTTAAATGGTGAATAGCAGCGCTTTGGGGCAAAAGAGAGCCGCAGCTAAAACTGATGTGGCTGAACAGATGTTGGTTGATATCAGTTATGGAAAGCCTCGCGCACCTGCCACATGGGTCACTGAATAAATGTCATTCAAACTGGGCCCTGTTTTTGAATTACATCAAGAACACTATCATTCATTTGCATAGTTCCTACAAATGAATGGCCTCAATTGGTTTGATTAAGATGATACTGTGCCATGACTTTTATCATGTTTCATTAACCTATCATATGCGTTTCCCTTAAACTATGAGGAAGGGCACCTTGGGGAAGGACACCTTGGGTAAGGGCACCTTAGGGAAGGGCACCTTGGGGAAGGGCACCTTGGGGAAGGGCACCTTGGGGAAGGACACCTTGGGGAAGGAGGCCTTGAGGAAGGGCACCTTAGGGAAGGGCACCTTGGGGAAGGGCACCTTGGGGAAGGACACCTTGGGGAAGGAGGCCTTGAGGAAGGACACCAAGGAAGGGCACCTTGGGGAAGCGCACCTTGGGGAAGGACACCTTGGGGAAGGACACCTTGGGGAAGGACAGCTTGAGGAAGGACACCTTGGGGAAGGACACCTTGGGGAAGGAGGCCTTGAGGAAGGACACCAAGGAAGGACACCTTGGGGAAGGGCACCTTGGGGAAGGAGGCCTTGAGGAAGGACACCAAGGAAGGACACCTTGGGGAAGGACACCTTGGGGAAGGGCACCTTGGGGAAGGAGGCCTTGAGGAAGGACACCAAGGAAGGACACCTTGGGGAAGGACACCTTGGGGAAGGACACCTTGGGGAAGGACAGCTTGAGGAAGGACACCTTGGGGAAGGACACCTTGGGGAAGGAGGCGGGGGGGATAAAAGGAAGTCCATTTTTTTATCATCAAGTTCAAAACTCAATAATGAAATATTCCTTAATGGCACAGACATTGAGCACCTTATAGATGGCATTTTAGGTCTCAGAATAAGTGCATCTAGATGTTTTCAACTAGCAAAAACAGCTCTTCAAGAAACCCCTCTGTAGTTTCTATTCAATCAATAAGCAACTATCATACTTCAATCCACCAGTAAAATGAATGCTATAACTTTTTTGACAGAACCATCATCCCTAGACTTATTTATGCGAGTGAAGGGTGGGGTCCGAAAAAAAGAAAATAGTATACAGAGTGGGCCAAAACTCCCACAGAAGTCCTGCATTTCCAGCTCTGTAAACAGGTGCATCACGTGCACAGAACATGTCCAAATCATGGGTGCAGAGCAGAACTATGGAGACCCCCCTGCTGCACAACATCTAAAAGCCCATCTTGACATGCATGCGCATATCAAGAGCAGTGACCCCAAACTCCCTCCACTGCCAGACACTCAAAGACCCTCAAACCAATAATTGAACAAGATATTCCAGAGCTGCAGACCTGCTGCTGCAGTGCCCCCAGGTTTTCCCAGGAGCAGAAATGATCTCTGGTCCTAGAACAGGCCCTAAGGAAACAATACACAATATATTGGCAAGCATAACTAGGACAGCATCACAAGCTAGAATGCAACATGTCACTGGGACCAAACTTTAAACGTGCACAATATCTACCGTTGGTAAAAGAAAGAGAAATGGAAGCACAGGCAAACACACGCCAAATACAGACTGAGCGGCCACAAGCTGGAAATAGAGATTGTCCGACACAGCTCAAAGAAGCAGCTCAGAGAGGACAGAATGTGTGCACAGTCTGATGGAGGAGAAGTAGAGACTGCGTGACCTTTTCTCCTGCACTGTTCTGCATGCAGCGACAGTCCAAGTAAAACAGGACAAGATCAGCACTGTACCATCCTCAGAGTACCACCAGAACTATTAGAGAGGCCAGCATAATCAGGCAATGCCTGCCACTATAGAAGCCAACGTACATAAGCAATATGGGCTTTAACGAAAAAGCTAAAAACCAAACTGATCGCGACCAAAGGGAGTGTAACACCTCAGCTTCAGCATGCTCAAAAGGGCCTAGTGTATGGTCTATAGATAATTTGACAATCATTGGGAGCTACCAGTTTATATCCAGAGCTGGCTAATCGTCGTCATTTCCTGGAGATTATAAGAGATGGGCCACAGTGTAATTTACCAGAAAGCCTTGGTCCTTGGAGTGCAGAGCTTGGCACTGAGGTGATGTGGTTGAAAAGAGAAGATGCCTGATATCAGACGGCCTGCGGCATGCCGGATGGTTTTCACAGCAGCTTCTAGGGAGGCCCATCATGAAGGTCACTTCCATTGTCTGTATCCATGGCCATAGGTTCGACACTAGGATGAATTTAGCAATCCCAACTGGAATTGAGCCCCATGTTTTCTGATGTGGAGATCGAGGCAAAAAGTCTAGAGTTTAGAACAAACCGAAGGGATTTGGCATTCTTTTTTTTTTTTGGGGAGGTTATGTCTGTGAGGCTCAGCTCACTGTTCGTGCACTTCGTAGATCCCACCGGACACAGAAACAAGTCTCCTTCTCTAGGGGTTCAACAGGAACAGAACACAGGCTTCATGACTTGGGGTTTCACAGAATATACTCAGAATAGCTCTAGCACAGATCACCAGTGGAGGCGAACAGCAGCCGCAAACCAACATCCACAACCTCAGCCTCCCGCACTCATGCTGGGATTACAGGCGCGCGCCACCACGCCTTCATAATCAGAGGTGGGCAATCCCAAACTCTTGACAGGGATGCCTTCCAGCGTTAGCTTTAGGGGTTGGAATGCGATGAAGAAATCAGATGGAATTCCGTTGTCTGAGAGTTTAGTTGCAGGAGATGCCAGGAGATCCAGTCTGTCACCTAGGCTATCAGCAAGGCGAGTGATGTCTCATTCCGTCATGATCGTGAGGTAAAGAGGGGTGTCTTGGTCTATGATGTGACTCCCAAATCATATCATTATGCCTTAAGAGCTGCAACTGGCATTTTACGCAGAGAACACATCTCATTGGCTAGGAGAGAGGCACACTGGCTACCCATCAAAGAAAGGGTGGTCTTCAAAACCCTTGCCCTAACACATAAATGTCTTCACGGACTCGCACCCCCCTATCTCGTACAAAGAATCCACAAACAAACAGCTTCCAGACCCTCCAGGGCCGCTTATGCCAACTGCATCCTGACTCACACGCGCAGAGTGCGTGCTGGGGGCCCATCAATGGCAGCCTCTCTCTGGAACAACCTCCCAAACGAGATCAGATCAACCGAATCCCATTCTGCCTTCCGCAAGGCATTAAAAACTAGGCTCTTTGTCTAGAGGGCTCACCCATGTACGATTCCTGACACATGCTCCATCTCTGAATATTAAATATCACACCTTACATTGTATGCATAAGACTGTTTCTCTGTATCGTACCAACCAAAGCAAAGTTTTTCTGGGCCGCTTATTGTAACCCTCAGGCAAGCCTTCTTAAGTATCCTTGATAGCGCCTCTATGCCTGTGGGCTGCAGTGAACTTTACAAATGCAAAATAAAATACAAATAAATAAATATCATGGCAATACCTGGCAAATGATGATACACTTTGGGAATGTTTTTGCATTTGCATGTGCTTCCTAATGCCAAAATAAAACCCCCTATTTCTACAGTGCTTAAAAAGGGAGGTTTACTTCCAACATACTCCATCAACAATCTTGCTAGGAAGGGATTAAGAAATGGTTTGGTGATGGTGAGAAATAAGAGTGAGGGCATGGAAGGGAGCAAGACATGGTTTGGGATGCTGGAAGGACCATGGAGCGAACAAGATATGGCATCTTCATATTGGGAGGAGAAGAGAGTAAGGCAGGAAGGGAATAACGCATGGTCTGATGATGGTGGGAGAAGAAGAGAAGAGTGAGGCCATGGAAGGAGACCGCAGATCCAGTGAGGCCGATAGAGATGCGACAGTGAGACTCCAGCACCAGTGTGTGGTGGAAGCAGCATAACATGTTGCACATTCTACCCTCCAGTGTTTCTACACCCCAGTGAAAAAAGAAAATAATCTTCCCTAATCACAGAGGTCGGAAAGGTTGCAGGCGACCTTCACATAGCTGCGAGTGCTTCAGCGCTCTGTAGAAGAGTGCAGAGAGTGAGCGTGCATGTTAGTGCAGTCACAGAGGTCGGAAAGGTTGCAGGCGACCTTCACATAGCTGCGAGTGCTTCAGCGCTCTGTAGAAGAGTGCAGAGAGTGAGCGTGCATGTTAGTGCAGTCACAGAGGTCGGAAAAGTTGCAGCAGACCATCACATAGCTGCGAGTGCTTCAGCGCTCTGTAGAAGAGTGCAGAGAGTGAGCGTGCATGTTAGTGCAGTCACAGAGGTCGGAAAGGTTGCAGGCGACCGTCACATAGCTGCGAGTGCTTCAGCGCTCTGTAGAAGAGTGCAGAGAGTGAGCGTGCATGTTAGTGCAGTCACAGAGGTCGGAAAGGTTGCAGGCGACCTTCACATAGCTGCGAGTGCTTCAGCGCTCTGTAGAAGAGTGCAGAGAGTGAGCGTGCATGTTAGTGCAGTCACAGAGGTCGGAAAGGTTGCAGGCGACCTTCACATAGCTGCGAGTGTTTCAGCGCTCTGTGGAAGAGTGCAGAGAGTGAGCGTGCATGTTAGTGCAGTCACAGAGGTCGGAAAGGTTGCAGGCGACCTTCACATAGCTGCGAGTGCTTCAGCGCTCTGTGGAAGAGTGCAGAGAGTGCGCGTGCATGTTAGTGCAGCCACAGAGGACGGAAAGGTTGCAGGCGACCTTCACATAGCTGCGAGTGCTTCAGCGCTCTGTAGAAGAGTGCAGAGAGTGAGCGTGCATGTTAGTGCAGCCACAGATGTCGGAAAGGTTGCAGGCGACCTTCACATAGCTGCGAGTGCTTCAGCGCTCTGTAGAAGAGTGCAGAGAGTGAGCGTGCATGTTAGTGCAGTCACAGAGGTCGGAAAGGTTGCAGGCGACCTTCACATAGCTGCGAGTGCTTCAGCGCTCTGTAGAAGAGTGCAGAGAGTGAGCGTGCATGTTAGTGCAGTCACAGAGGTCGGAAAGGTTGCAGGCGACCTTCACATAGCTGCGAGTGCTTCAGCGCTCTGTAGAAGAGTGCAGAGAGTGAGCGTGCATGTTAGTGCAGTCACAGAGGTCGGAAAGGTTGCAGGCGACCTTCACATAGCTGCGAGTGCTTCAGCGCTCTGTAGAAGAGTGCAGAGAGTGAGCGTGCATGTTAGTGCAGTCACAGAGGTCGGAAAGGTTGCAGGCGACCTTCACTTAGCTGCGAGTGCTTCAGCGCTCTGTAGAAGAGTGCAGAGAGTGAGCGTGCATGTTAGTGCAGTCACAGAGGTCGGAAAGGTTGCAGGCGACCTTCACATAGCTGCGAGTGCTTCAGCGCTCTGTAGAAGAGTGCAGAGAGTGAGCGTGCATGTTAGCGCAGTCACAGAGGTCGGAAAGGTTGCAGGCGACCTTCACATAGCTGCGAGTGCTTCAGCGCTCTGTAGAAGAGTGCAGAGAGTGCGCGTGCATGTTAGCGCAGTCACAGAGGTCGGAAAGGTTGCAGGCGACCTTCACATAGCTGCGAGTGCTTTAGCGCTCTGTAGAAGAGTGCAGAGAGTGCGCGTGCATGTTAGTGCAGTCACAGAGGTCGGAAAGGTTGCAGGCGACCTTCACATAGCTGCGAGTGCTTCAGCGCTCTGTAGAAGAGTGCAGAGAGTGAGCGTGCATGTTAGTGCAGTCACAGAGGTCGGAAAGGTTGCAGGCGACCTTCACATAGCTGCGAGTGCTTCAGCGCTCTGTAGAAGAGTGCAGAGAGTGAGCGTGCATGTTAGTGCAGTCACAGAGGTCGGAAAGGTTGCAGGCGACCTTCACATAGCTGCGAGTGCTTCAGCGCTCTGTAGCAGAGTGCAGAGAGTGAGCGTGCATGTTAGTGCAGTCACAGAGGTCGGAAAGGTTGCAGGCGACCTTCACATAGCTGCGAGTGCTTCAGCGCTCTGTAGAAGAGTGCAGAGAGTGAGCATGCATGTTAGTGCAGTCACAGAGGTCGTAAAAGTTGCAGCAGACCATCACATAGCTGCGAGTGCTTCAGCGCTCTGTAGAAGAGTGCAGAGAGTGCGCGTGCATGTTAGTGCAGTCACAGAGATTGGGAAAGCTGCAACAGACCTTCACATAGCTGCGAGTGCTTCAGCGCTCTGTAGAAGAGTGCAGAGAGTGAGCGTGCATGTTAGTGCAGTCACAGAGGTCGGAAAGGTTGCAGGCGACTTTCACATAGCTGCGAGTGCTTCAGCGCTCTGTAGAAGAGTGCAGAGAGTGAGCGTGCATGTTAGTGCAGTCACAGAGGTCGGAAAGGTTGCAGACGACCTTCACATAGCTGTGAGTGCTTCAGCGCTCTGTAGAAGAGTGCAGAGAGTGAGCGTGCATGTTAGTGCAGTCACAGAGGTCAGAAAGGTTGCAGGCGACATTCACATAGCTGCGAATGCTTCAGCGCTATGTAGAAGAGCGCAGAGAGTGAGCGTGCATGTTAGTGCAGACACAGAGGTCGGATAAGTTGCAGAAGACTTTCACATAGCTGTGAGTGCTCCAGCGCTCTGTAGAAGAGTGCAGAGAGTCTGCATGCATGTTAGTGCAGTCACAGAGGTCGGAAAAGTTGCAGCAAACCTTCATATAGCTGCGAGTGCTTCAGTGCTCTATAGAAAAGTGCAGAGTGCGCATGCCTGTTAGTGCAGTCATAGAGGTCGGAAAAGTTGCAGCAGACTTTCACATAGCTGTGAGTGCTTCAGCGCTCTGTAGAAGAGTGCAGAGAGTGTGCATGCATGTTAGTGCAGCCACAGAGGTCGGAAAAGTTGCAGCAGACTTTGACATAGACATAGCTGCGTGTGGTTCAGCGCTCTGTAGAAGAGTGGAGAGAGTGCGCATGCATGTTAGTGCAGCCACAGAGGTCGGAAAAGTTGCGGCAGAATTTCACATAGCTGCGAGTGCTTCAGCGCTCTGTAGAAGAGTACAGAGTTTGCACATGCATGTTAGTGCAGTCACAGAGGTCGGAAAAGTTGCAGTAGACCATCACATAGCTGCAAGTGCTTCAGTGCTCTGTAGAAAAGTGCAGAGTGCGCGTGCATGTTAGTGCAGTCATAGAGGTCAGGAAAGTTGCAGCAAACTTTCACATAGCTGTGAGTGCTTCAGTGCTCTCTAGAAGAGTGCAGAGAGTGCATCTGCATGTTAGTGCAGTCACAGAGATCGGGAAAGTTGCAGCAAACTTTCACATAGCTGTGAGTGCTTCAGTGCTCTCTAGAAGAGTGCAGAGAGTGCATGTGCATGTTAGTGCAGTCACAGAGATTGGGAAAGCTGCAACAGACCTTCACATAGCTGCGATTGCTTCAGCGCTCTATAGAAGAGTGCAGAGAGTGCGCATGCATGTTAGTGCAGCCACAGAGGTCGGAAAAGTTGCAGCAGACCTTCACATAGCTGTGAGTGCTTCAGCGCGCTGTAGAAGTGTGCAGAGGGTGCGCGTGCATGTTAGTGCAGGTACACCAACTTTCAAATGGAGTCAGTTCCCCCATAGAATGGGATTGTAGCTGGCACAGCACCTGCACACATGTGGGTACCAGAGAGCATCCCCTCCCTTTTTTAATGTGCACCTTGGGGCATGCTCTGACTGTGTGCCACCTCCAGGGATGTGTGCATGCAGACAGCCTGGTGGCCGATGTGCATGTTTTGCAAATGAGGGAAGGGTCCCTTAATAATATCCACACACAGAGACGTGACGCAAGTATACATGTGTTATTACAAAAGGGCCCTTGCGACCTCAATGAGCCATCTCTGCATGGTGCAGACATTTATTAAGTGCACTCATGGTTTTGGAATGCTGAGCAGAAGCCCGGGAGGCCAGGTTGGGAGACAGACAAGGTTTAGTGATGATGAGAGGAGTAAGTAATAAGACCAGGGAGGTTTGGTGACGGTATGGTTGACTTAGTGCACTCCTATTTTGTTCCCAAAGGTTAAATAATTAATAGAAAAGTTGATGGGGTGCGGAGGAGAACCCCAACCCTGACACTGGGTTGTACAAATGAATATAAAACAACAGATGTCCACAACCTTGTGGAACTCTCCCGTCCCCTGCACACCCAAGTTATATGCATATACCATCAATAGTAATTGGTTTAATTAATATTCAAATAAGGTGGATGTAAATAATGTCATTCTTACTACAGTTTTTTGTAAAATAGATCAACTGTTTTTACTTCATCAATTTTGTATTGATCTAGTACATTTTTTGATACATAATTATTGTTTCTGGTTGATTCAAAACCAAATCTTCACCTAAATATATACATAATAATAATCATAATTGAGTAGACAATTACACGCATTGAATATGGGAAGGTCTTATTTTCACCAAACTATACACGATTAATTAAACCAATTACTATTGTATATACAATACAACTTGGGTGTGCAGGGGACGGGAGAGTTCAACAAGGTTGTGGACATCTGTTGTTTTATATCATTTGGTGATCACCAGGGGAGAAAGGAGTAAGACCGGGGAGGGAGCCAGAGGAGGTTTGTTGATGATGAGAAGAGAAAGGAGTAAACCAGGGAGGGAGCCAGACGAGGTTTGGTGATGATGAGAGGAGGAAGGCCAGGGAGGGAGCCAGGCGAGGTTTGGTGACCATGAGAGGAGGAAGGCCAGGGAGGGAGCCAGGCGAGGTTTGGTGATGATGAGAAGAGAAAGGAGTAAGACCAGGGAGGGAGCCAGGCGAGGTTTGGTGATGATGAGAAGAGAAAGGAGTAAGACCAGGGAGGCAGCCAGGCAAGGTTTGATAATGATGAGAGGGGGAAGGCTCGGGAGAGAGCCAGGCGAGGTTTGGTGAGGATGAGAAGAGAAAGGAGTAAGACCAGGGAGGGAGCCAGACGAGGTTTGGTGATGATGAGAAGAGAAAGGAGTAAGACCAGGGAGGGAGCCAGATGAGGTTTGGTGATGATGAGAGGAGGAAGGCCCGGGAGGGAGCCAGACAAGGTTTGGTGATGATATGAAGAGAAAGGAGTAAGACCAGGGAGGGAGCCAGATGAGGTTTGGTGATGATGAGAGGAGGAAGGCCCGGGAGGGAGCCAGGCGAGGTTTGGTGATGATGAGAAGAGAAAGGAGTAAGACCGGGGACGGAGCCAGACGAGTTTTGGTGATGATCAGAAGAGAAAGGGGTAAGACCAGGGAGGGAGCCAGACGAGGTTTGGTGATGATGAGAGGAGGAAGGCCCGGGAGGGAGCCAGGCTAGGTTTGGTGATGATGAGAAGAGAAAGGAGTAAGACCAGGGAGGCAGCCAGACGAGGTTTGGTGATGATGAGAGGAGGAAGGCCCGGGAGGGAGCCAGGCGAAGTTTGGTGATGATGAGAAGAGAAAGGAGTAAGACCAGGGAGGGAGCCAGACAAGGTTTGGTGATGATGAGAAGAGAAAGGAGTAAGACCAGGGAGGGAGCCAGACGAGGTTTGGTGATGATGAGAGGAGGAAGGCCCGGGAGAGAGCCAGGCGAGGTTTGGTGCTGATGAGAAGAGAAAGGAGTAAGACCAGGGAGGGAGCCAGGCGAGGTTTGGTGATGATGAGAAGAGAAAGGAGTAAGACCAGGGAGGGAGCCAGACGAGGTTTGGTGATGATGAGAAGAGAAAGGAGTAAGACCAGGGAGGGAGCCAGACGAGGTTTGGTGATGATGAGAAGAGGAAGGCCCGGGAGGGAGCCAGGCAAGGTTTGGTGATGATGAGAAGAGAAAGGAGTAAGACGAGGGAGGGAGCCAGACGAGGTTTGGTGATGATGAGAAGAGAAAGGAGCGAGACCAGGGAGGGAGCCAGACAAGGTTTGGTGATGATGAGAGGAGGAAGGCCCGGGAGGGAGCCAGACGAGGTTTGGTGATGATGAGAAGAGAAAGGGGTAAGACCAGGGAGTGAGCCAGACAAGGTTTGGTGATGATGAGAGGAGGAAGGCCCGGAGGGAGCCAGGCGAGGTTTGGTGATGACAAGAGAAAGGAGTAAGACCAGGGAGGGGGCCAGATGAGGTTTGGTGATGATGAGAGGAGGAAGGCCCGGGAGGGAGCCAGGCGAGGTTTGGTGATGATAAGGAGAGAAAGGAGTAAGACCAGGGAGGGAGCCAGGCGAGGTTTGGTGATGATGAGAAGAGAAAGGAGTAAGACAAGGGAGGGAGCCAGACAAGGTTTGGTGATGATGAGAGGAGGAAGGCCCAGGAGGGAGCCAGGCGAGGTTTGGTGATGACAAGAGAAAGGAGTAAGACCAGGGAGGGGGCCAGATGAGGTTTGGTGATGATGAGAAGAGAAAGGAGTAAGACCAGGGAGGGAGCCAGACGGGGTTTGGTGATGATGAGAGGAGGAAGATTCGGGAGGGAGCCAAGTGAGTTTTGGTGATGATGAGAAGAGAAAGGAGTAAGACCAGGGAGGGAGCCAGACGAGGTTTGGTGATAATGAGAAGAGAAAGGAGTAAGACCCAGGAAGGAGCCAGGCGAGGTTTGGTGATGATGAGAAGAGAAAGGAGTAAGACCCGGGAGGGAGCCAGATGAGGTTTGGTGATGATGAGAAGAGAAAGGAGTAAGACCAGGGAGGGAGCCAGACGAGGTTTGGTGATGATGAGAGGAGGAAGGCCGGGAGGGAGCCAGGTGAGGATTGATGATGATGAGAAGAGAAAGGAGTAAGGCCAGGGAGGGAGCCAGACGAGGTTTGGCGATGATGAGAGGAGGAAGGCCCAGGAGGGAGCCAGGCACGGTTTGGTGATGATGAGAAGAGAAAGGAGTAAGACCAGGGAGGGAGCCAGACAAGGTTTGGTGATGATGAGAGGAGGAAGGCAGGGAAGGAGCCAAACGAGGTTTGGTGATGATGAGAGGAAAAAGGAGTAAGACCAGGGAGGGAGCCAGACAAGGTTTGGTGATGAGAGGAGGAAGGCCAAGGAGGGTGCCAGATGGGGTTTGGTGACGATGAGAGGCAAAGGGAGTAAGGCCATGGAGGGAGCTAGCCATGGTTTGGTGATGATGAGAGGAAAAGGGAATAAGGCCTGGGAGGGAGAAAAAGCAGGTTTGGTGATTATGATAGGAAAAGAGAGTAAGGCCAGGGAGAGAGAATGACATGGTTTGGTGATGATGAGAGGTAAAATGAGTAAATCCAGGGAAGGAAGAAGACAATGTCTGGCGATTATGAGTGGAGAAACGAGTAAGGCCTGGGAGGGAGCTAAACGTGGTTTGGTGATAAGAGGAGAAAGGGGGAAGGCCTTGCAGGTAGACAGACCAGGTTTGGCAGTGATGAGAGTAGAAAGGCCAGGGAGGTGGACAGACAATGTGATTATGAGAGGAGAAACAAGTAACGGCAGGGAAGGAGACAGAGAAGATTTGGTGATGCTGGGAGGAGAAAGAGGTAACACGAAGGAGTGAGAATGACAAGGTTTGCTGATGCTGGGAGGAGAAAGTAGTAACACCAAGGAGGGAGAATGACAAGGTTTGGTGATGCTGGGAGGAGAAAGAAATAACACCAAGGAGGGAGAATGACAAGGTTTGGTGATGCTGGGAGGAGAAAGTAGTAACACCAAGGAGGAAGAATGACAAGGTTTGATGATGCTAGGAGGAGAAAGAGGTAACACTAAGGAGGGAGAATGACATGGTTTGGTGATGCTAGGAGGAGAAAGAGGTAATACCAAGGAGGGAGAATGACATGGTTTGGTGATGCTAGGAGGAGAAAGAGGTAACACCAAGGATGGAGAATGACGAGGCTTGGTGATGCTGAGAGGAGAAACAAGTATGGTAAGGGAGGGAGCTCGACAGGGTTTGGTGATGCTGGGAAAAGAAAGGAGTAATATCAGGGAGGGAGAATTACATGGTTTGGTGATAAGAGGAGAAACAGGTAACGCCAGGGGGGGAGATGGAAAAGGCTTGGTGATTGTGAGAGGAGACAGGAGTAAGGCCAGGGAGGTGGACAGACAATGTGATTATGAGAGGAGAAACAAGTAACAACAGGGAAGGAGACAGAGAAGATTTGGTGATGCTGGGAGGTGAAAGGAGTAACGCCAAGGAGGAAGACAGAAAAGGTTTGGTGATGCTGGGAGGAGAAAGCAGTAACACCAAGGAGGGAGAATGACAAGGTTTGGTGATGCTGGGAGGAGAAAGAAATAACTCCAAGGAGGGAGAATGACATGGTTTGGTGATGCTGGGAGGAGAAAGAGGTAACACCAAGGAGAGAGAATTACAAGGTTTAGTGATGCTGGGAGGAGAAAGTAGTAACACCAAGGAGGGAGAATGACAAGGTTTGGTGATGCTGGGAGGAGAAAGAGGTAATACCTAGGAGGTAGAATGACAAGGTTTGGTGATGCTGGGAGGAGAAAGAAGTAACACCAAGGAGGGAGAATGACAAGGTTTGGTGATGCTGGGAGGAGAAAGTAGTAACACCAAGGAGGGAGAATGATAAGGTTTAGTGATGCTAGGAGGAGAAAGAGGTAACACCAAGGAGGTAGAAGGACAAGGTTTGGTGATGCTGGGAGGAGAAAGAAATAACACCAAGGAGGGAAAATGACATGGTTTGGTGATGCTGGGAGGAGAAAGCATTAACACCAAGGAGGGAGAATGACAAGGTTTGGTGATGCTGGGAGGAGAAAGCAGTAACACCAAGGAGGGAGAAGGACAAGGTTTAGTGATGCTAGGAGGAGAAAGAGGTAACACCAAGGAGGGAGAAGGACAAGGTTTGGTGATGCTGGGAGGAGAAAGAAATAACACCAAGGAGGGAAAATGACATGGTTTGGTGATGCTGGGAGGAGAAAGCAGTAACACCAAAGAGGGAGAATGACAAGGTTTGGTGATGCTGGGAGGAGAAAGAAATAACACCAAGGAGGGAGAATGACATGGTTTGGTGATGCTGGGAGGAGAAAGAGGTAACACCAAGGAGAGAGAATGACAAGGTTTGGTGATGCTGGGAGGATAAAGTAGTAACACCAAGGAGGGAGAATGACAAGGTTTGGTGATTCTGGGAGGAGAAAGAAATAACACCATGGAGGGAGAATGACAAGGTTGGTGATGCTAGGAGGTGAAAGAGGTAATACCTAGGAGGGAGAATGACAAGGTTTGGTGATGCTGGGAGGAGAAAGAAGTAACCAAGGAGGGAGAATGACAAGGTTTGGTGATGCTGGGAGGAGAAAGTAGTAACACCAAGGAGGGAGAATGACAAGGTTTAGTGATGCTAGGAGGAGAAAGAGGTAACACCAAGGAGGGAGAAGGACAAGGTTTGGTGATGCTGGGAGGAGAAAGAAATAACACCAAGGAGGGAAAATGACATGGTTTGGTGATGCTGGGAGGAGAAAGCAGTAACACCAAGGAGGGAGAAGGACAAGGTTTGGTGATGCTGAGAGGAGAAAGAAATAACACCAAGGAGGGAGAATGACATGGTTTGGTGATGCTGGGAGGAGAAAGTAGTAACACCAAGGAGGGAGAATGACAAGGTTTGGTGATGCTAGGAGGAGAAAGTAGTAACACCAAGGAGGGAGAATGACGAGGCTTGGTGATGCTGAGAGGAGAAACAAGTATGGTAAGGGAGGGAGCTAGACAGGGTTTGGTGATGCTGGGAAAAGAAAGGTTTAATATCAGGGAGGGAGAATGACATGGTTTGGTGATAAGAGGAGAAACAGGTAACGACAGGGGGGGAGATGGAAAAGGTTTGGTGATTGTGAGAGGAGAAAGGAGGAAGGCCTTGCAGGGAGACAGACAAGGTTTGGCAGTGATGAGAGGAGAAAGGAGTAAGGCCAGGGAGGTGGACAGACAATGTGATTATGAGAGGAGAAACAAGTAACGACAGGGAAGGAGACAGAGAAGATTTGGTGATGCTGGGAGGAGAAAGCAGTAACACCAAGGAGGGAGAAGGACAAGGTTTGGTGATGCTGGGAGGAGAAAGCAGTAACACCAAGGAGGGAGAATGACAAGGTTTGGTGATGCTAGGAGGAGAAAGAGGTAACACCAAGGAGGGAGAATGACAAGGTTTGGTGATGCTAGGAGGAGAAAGAGGTAATACCAAGGAGGAGAATGACAAGGTTTGGTGATGCTACTAGGAGAAAGAGGTAACACCAAGAATGGAGAATGACGAGGTTTGGTGATGCCGAGAGGAGAAACAAGTATGGTAAGGGAGGGAGCTAGACAGGGTTTGGTGATGCTGGGTAAAGAAAGGAGTAATGTCAGGGAGGGAGAATGACATGGTTTGGTGATAAGAGAAGAAACGGGTAATGCGAGGGAGAGAAGGTTTGATGAAGTTGCGGGGAGAAAGGAGTAAGAGGGGGGAGGGCGAATGACATGGTGATGATAAGGGGAGAAAGAGGTAATGCCAGGGAGGGAGACGGAAAGGTTTGTTGATGTTGGGGGAAGAAAGGAGTAAGGGCAGGGAGGGAGAATGCAAGAAAGCGCAATCAGGTAAATACACATGGAACAAGGGAGACAGCAGAAGCTCCTTACTCTAGTTTTTGTATTTTGCAGCCGGGCTGTTTCAGTCCCTCACACAGCTCCCTCATTCCGAGCTCTGTGACGTCATTGTAGCTGAGCACTAGTTCAGTGAGAGTCTGGTTCGTGCTCAGCATGGCCGACAGCTCTCCGCAGCATGGGACCGTGATCGAGCATTCCCAGAACCTACAAAGGGGAATACATAAATAAATAAATATCTGCGCTTCACGTGCTCCACTACTGAACATGGATAAAGTGAACTCGCTCCTTGGGCCATTCACTGCATCTCCCCTTCCGCCCCCCCCCCCCCCCCTTAGCGGATGTGGCCTAATAGATCAGCAGTATGCAGGCAATGGGGGGGTAATGCAAGGGGGTTGTGGAGTCAAAGTCTGCGCTGCTGCCCCTCCAGTGGCGTTAGACTACTACTATTGAAAAGCAAGCCAGCATGCAAATTCTCATTGCATTAACCAAATGCGAAAAGGTGTTTACAGATTGAACAAAAATGCAAAAATTGCAGAGTAAAAAGAAATTAACATTAAATGTGTACCCTGCAATTTCCCTATACATATAAACTGGAGTGATTGATAAAGCAAATGCCTTACCCTTTGCGCTACTAAGGTGCAAGGCTGCCACTTGCATTACAAGAGACATCCATGTGTTGGCTTTTGACAGGACTAACCTTAGTCTATTGTAACATAAAGGTAATTCAGGAATAATGTGTGAAAATCAAAGTTGTCCATATATTTTTTATATTTCTTATTGTAACTTATTTGTACTTTTTAATATCAACAAAAGAACAATTACAGAAACGAAAGTAGGCGCAGCTTCTCCAAGGATAGTGTGATGGATCTAGCAACATCACCACATTCCTTCTCTGGAGGGAAGCTTCCCTTGCTTGGCCAGGGAATGGCAGAAGCTACCTGACTGGCCCTGGGGTGGCTATCTGCGGGAGGCCACGTGGGAGAGGGCAAACTCCAGGAAGACAGAACAAAAATACTGGATCAAAATAACTCTCCAGCCTTGATTCCTAATGAGAGTACGGGCAATTCTCAGTCGCACTGCGCCCAAGAGTGCAATATAAGCATGTGTTGCAAGTAATTGAAGAGAGATGTGGTTATAAGTCCGATGGATTTATTTGCAAAGTAGCCTGACACGTGTTTCGAGTCTAAACCGACTCTTCATCCGAGGCTGTAAATGGGAGATGGGACCTAAGATAAATTGAATGAAGGACAGTTGCGGTAATTTCAGCACAGCAGGAAAAGCCAAAGTGATGTGAAAGGAAGCTCCTTTCACATCACTTTGGCTTTTCCTGCTGTGCTGAAATTACCGCAATTGCGAAGCCGTGAGAGAGTTTTCTGGCACTGTCCTTCATTGAATTTAGCTTAGGTCCCCTCTCCCATTTACAGCCTCGGATGAAGAGTCGGTTTAGACTCGAAACACGTGTCAGGCTACTTTGCAAATAAATCCATCGGACTTATAACCACATCTCTCTTCAATTACTTGCAACACATGCCTATATTGCACTCTTGGGCGCAGTGCGACTGAGAATTGCCTGTGCTCTAATTGTTCCCACAACAGTGGGTTGTACTTGGCAGTACTCCCACACCTGCAGCCTATGTGCACTCTTTATATTTATTCATACAAGCCCTGTGGTTTTGTGACTTTTTCTACCAAACCTGTGTTTTTCTGATTCCTAATGACACCCATGTGCCTTTGCAAAAGCCCTGAAATAGACAACAGACTAACATTAGGATTATCCTGTAGTACAGAGTGAACCTGTAAATAAGGCAACAGCCCTGAAGAAGCACTCCATAGGAAAGCTGACTTTCATGTCCAATCCGTGCAACACGTGCAGGCTGAGATGAATTTGTGGTATCATTAAGTAACCGATTTCTATGAACACTAATGAGCTATTGACTTACAACAAATGATGCAAGTAGCAGAACCAAGGAAGTTGTAACTATCCTTGGAGAGGCTACTTGTCATTTTCAGTTCTGTGATTTTACGTTTGTCGATGTTACAAGTACATATACGTTACAATAAGAAATATAAAAATATATGTACAACTTTAATTTTTGCGCATTATTCCTGAATTCCCTTTCTATTGTAGTCCATGTTCGAAGGCAGGGGCAGGTAGGAGGCCTTAGTAATTGGATATGCTGCAGAGTTTTACATTAGGTACAATTCAAAATAATATTAGCTCAAGGATTAATATAGCACAACAATCGAGCTAATACTTGATATTAGATATTCCATTAATCTTCGTGTACGCCATAACAGTGCGCCACATAATTGGGGTGTACGTCGTCAAATTTGCCAAATTCCCTCTTACGGCACTCAGACTCCAGATTGGAAAGAATCAAAGAAAATATTCAAAGCCTTCTTGTACATTAAGAAAACCGTTAGGATTTGTTACAGTTGATAAAGCCTTTTATTGCATGGTTCTCCTAATGCCACTATAGAGTGCCTTACCTCTACAGTGCTTAGTAAAAGGAGGTTTCCTTCCTAAATATGCTACATGAAAACCTTCCACAGCTGTTCCAAGGCAGCAGATATGTTGCTTAAGCAGCGGACACTACTAGTTATTAGCAATATACGTACGTTAGACTCGAACACTTCACTGTCCACGGCATCAAGGCCTTCACTTCTTCCAACTCCATTTTATAGTTGAAAAAACTGAGTTTTTCAATCGCAGGAGAGTTTTTAAAAGAAAACAGAAGAACTTTTAAAAAGTCCCTCTGGTCTATTTGCGGTTGATAGTCAGAAATGCTGGCGCTCTGGAAAAACTCCAGGGCGCCCTTCACAAACTCCTCGTCCCGGATCTCGTACAAGCAGTGCAGGAAGTCCACCAGGAGAGGACACGCCCCGCCAGAGATTTCTTTGAGTCCTTCTTTGCACCAGTGAAACAATGTTGTTTTAATTCCTGACGAGATCTTCCATTTGAAGCGCCTCTCCATCTGTTGCGCTATCTCTGTATTTGAGAGGCCAAAGACAAAACGCACCACGAGCGATAAGTGATTCTGATTTTGTTGCTTGAAGTCTTCCAATAAACCAATCAGCTCTAGCTGAGGGTTCGCTGTGTGTTCTGTGGTTTCGTAGCTGTCCCTCAGTACATAGAACAGCGCAGCAAAAAACTCTTGGAAGCTCAAGTGGGCAAATCTGTAGATGTTGTGATGATCCGCAGTCTTGAAAAAAAGGTCTTTTTCCTGAAAGAGTGACCGGATCTCAGAAAAGGCCAAGCCGTGTTTCATGAGGTCTTCTTCCTCAAACTGTGTTTTCTTTACATCCACTCCATCTTTGGCCAAGGCACAAAGCCTCTTCATGGTTACTTGTGTGAGCTGTGATGTTTCGCTGCTCTGCTGCTTTAAGAAATGAGAGAGAAAGTCTACGTAGGCCCAGGTCAACGTTCCCGATGCACCTGTGAGATCCTCACCCACCTCCATCCATTTCTTGAAGACACTGCAGACCATCCAACACACAATCGGGACAAAGCACATACTGAAAAGTACTGTATACTCTCGCACAACTTGTAATGCCTGTGTCCCCAGTTTTTCATTTCCAAAAAAAGCATTGAAGTATTCCTCCCGGTCTTCTTCAGAAAATCCAAGTATCTCCTCCAATCGCTGGACCTTCACACATTTTCGAAGTTTCCCCAAAGCTGTTGGACGTGTGGTAATGATAATGCTGGATTTGCAAATAAGGGCGTTTCTTAGTAAGCGGCTCTGTGGCGTGGATTCGGCTTCCGACACAAGAACGGGATTCCGTAATTCATCAAATCCATCAATTACAAAGAGGAGTCTTCCTGGATCTACTACTAGCCCCTGCTTTGATTTGGTCATTTCTGAATAGCTCTGAAAAAGGAGATCTGGTATGGCCGACTGCCCAGGAAGTTCATACATGTCTCGGCAATTAATATAAAACACATACTCAAACTGGTCCTGGAAAAGGTTCCCTGATGCCCAGTCAAGCACAATCTTTCGAGCGAGCGTAGTTTTTCCAATACCTGCTGCTCCCTGGAGCACAACAATTCTGGGGGCGTGTCCATCTTTATCACGGTCAAATAATTTTGGCACGTAGGAGTAAGAACATCCAGGTTTCCCAGCTCGGATCTCCTGAAGCTTCTTCCCCGAAGACAAGAACTCATGCGCTCGACTCTCCAGATGGCAATAGTTTTTTATCCCCAGCACCTTTGTGTATCTTTCGTTAAGATTGAAACATTTGCCAAAAGCATTGTTATCCGCTTCTTGTAATGTACATTTCTCTATAAGGTCTTGCATATATTTCCGTCTATGTCCTTCTGTAATGCAAACCAGATATGTGCGCTGTTATTACACATATATAAACATGATTTATATTTCCATAATATCAATGCAAACAAAAGATTTTTGAAATTTCTGGATTATCAATCTCTTCACCACTTTTCAGTTCTTAAAAATGGCTGATCATATTATAATTAATACTCCTGGCTCTGTGGTATTTATTTTTCTGCCATTTCCATCTGTCTATGGCTACATCTGCCATCTGTATGTTCCCATGTTCGCTTTTTAAACCACAACTAGAATCATTTATTTTTAATTATCATCTCCAATGCCATTCTCCACATATTAAGTAACAGAGGAAAATGCCACTCTTCACTTTGCCAGTAATAAAGGAGAATGGCCATCACTACATTATCGGAGGGCCAATACGCTTCTCCACATCTAAGATAGGATAGTATCATTCTCCAAATCATAAGAAACAGAGGATACATTCTCCACATCCTCAGTAACAGTAGATAATGCCATTCTCCACATTGTCAGCAACAGGGGATAATGCCATTCTTCACATCATCAGTCAAAGAGGGAAATGCCCTTGTCTGCATTATCCGTATCTGAAGACAATACTACTCTCCACATTGTCATTAGCAGAAGTTAATGCCATCCTCTACATTGTCAGTAACAAAGAATGTTACCATTCTCCATATCAACAATAACAGGAGGTAATGTAATTTATCGCATTGTCAGTTAAAGAGGATTGTTCAGTCCTCAACATCATCAGCAACGCAGGATATTAGCCTTCTCTGCATTGTCCGTAATGGAAGATAACAGCATTTTCCACATCGTCAAAAAATAACAGAGGACAATGCCATTTTCTACATCGTCAATAACAGAGGACAATGCCATTATCCACATCGTCAATAACAGAGGACAATGCCATTTCCCACATCATCAATAACAGAGGACAATGCCATTTTCCACATCGTCAATAACAGAGGACAATGCCATTTTCCACATCATCAATAACAGAGGACAATGCCATTTCCCACATCATTAATAACAGACGATGATTCCATTTCCCACATCATCAATAACAGAGGACAATGCCATTTGCCTCATCGCCAATAACAGAGGACAATGCCATTTCCCACATCATTAATAACAGAGGATGATTCAATTTCCCACATCGTCAATAACAGAGGACGATGCCATTTTCCACACTGTCAATAAGAGAGAACAATGACAACCTCAACATTATTAGTAACCATAGATAATGTTGGTCTCTAATGACCTGGTAGTGCTGCAAGAGAGTGGTACAAACTAAACAAGTTTTGAACTTGCACTGTATAACATACACTGGTGCATCATCCACAACCAATAGCGTGGGGTTTACAGGAAGTGTTCTGTGCATTTGCATACAGCACGCTCTGCCTGCAAATGATGTGCTACATCTTCTTAATGATTAGGGCCAATGTCTTTGGAAATGCTCAAAGGAGTGGATTTGCTCTCTCCAAAGAAATTACTCTGATTAAAATAAGCCTTGAAACTTTTCAGAAGCTCTCACATCAGTGCATTATCCTTTCCCAATCTGCGCCCTTTCACTGTTGACCTAACAGAAACATTTGTAAGTGCCCAGTCAATTGGTATTGGTATTGTTTATTTGTGAAGCGCCTATACACAATGCAATTCTTTCAAAGCGTTCAAGGAGGGAGACAACAAGGAGAAAAAAACAGTCATTCAGAGTCCTTGAATTTCAGAATGATACAAGTCTACACTAGGCAGAGTAAGTGCATGGCACAAGTGCATAAGTACAATTAACAGTGTAGATAACAGCAAATATGTCTGACGACGATTCTGCAGTTTATTCAAGTGCCTTGAGGTGCGACCATTCAAGGAGGGGAGACAAGGGAAAAACAGGTAGACGATTTTCAAGGCATGGTACATTCAGATCGTGCAAGTGCAGAGACAGGTGCTGGAGAGGGGAGGGGGGACACGTGCATGGGGGTCCAAGGGACCCCAGTCAGTAAGAGCAGGGGTAAGTGCTGAGAGATGCCACTCTCATGGGTCAATTGACCAAGTGCAGTAACGATGAGGCAAGTGCAAGGCCCGGAGGCAAGTGCGAGAGGACTGGCGAGGATGCCAGGGATCTGTGAGACTCTGAGGTACAACAGCCGGCCAGTCAACGGGCTGTGCATAAAGGGAGGGAGAGTGGGATGGAGCGGAGGGAAAAGTTAGCAGGGTCGAGGGAGAGAGAAGGAAGAGGAGAAGAGGAATGTCTTAAGTAGATTCCGGAACTTAAGGAGATCAGTGCTCAAGATGGAGGTTGGCAGGGAGGCTATGGGGAATTTCAGCACTGTAGAAATGCGGCCCCTGGGCTTGAGGCCAAGGATACGTCTTGCGGTTCTGTTCTGGATGAGTTGGAGAGGGCACAGAACAGAGGCAGGGAGGTTGAGAAAGAGGATGTTGCAGTAGTCCAGCCTTGAGAGAACCAGGGCTCTTGAGACAGTTAGCCGCTAGGGGAAGGTGAGAAAAGGAAGAGTACCTCTGAGGAGATGCAGCTGGTAGTTGGATTTTTTAGAGATATCCAAGATGTGAGTGGAGAAGGAGAGAGTGGAGTCGAAGATGACCCTTAAGTTTTTTGCCACGCAGGTCGGTGCAGGCGCAGGGCCAGGGGAGGCCGGGCAGAGTGAGAGTGGGAGTGGGAAAGTGGGAGCAGGAGTCCCGATGAGAACGATTTCGGTCTTACTGGCACTGAGGCAGAGGTCATTTGCAGCACACCATGACTGAATTGCAGACAGACAGTCAGATATGAGCGAAGTAGAGGAGGTGGCTGAGGGTAGCCTGAAGGAGAGTTGCGTGTCATCCGCCTAACACTGGAAGTTAGAGATGAAAGTGGCATTCACACATGCACGGGTATCCATGTAGACATTGAAGAATCAGGGGAACAGGTTAGAAACGTGGGGAACACCACATGTTGAAAGAGTGATAGTAGAGAGTAAGGACCCAAGATTCATCTGGGATGGGCGGTCGGAAAGGAAGGTTAACCACACCAGAGGCTCACCTGTGATTCTCAGGGTGTCATGCAGACGTGCGATCAGGATGTTGTGGTTTACCGTGCCAAATGCTTAGGAGAGGTCAAGAAGAATGAAGACAGAGGGAGTGTTAGTATTGAGATTTGAGAGAAGGTCTTCACGGGTATTCAGAAGAGCAGTTTCTGTGCATCTGGATGCTCTAAAGCCAGACTGATGGTCGTGGAAGCAACCAGCAGATTCAGTGTTGAGGGTGAGCTGAGAGATAGCCAACTTCCCCAGGAGTTTGCCCAGGAAAGGAGTGAAAGAGATAGGGTGGTAGTTTGCTGGAATGGAGGGTCGGCAGAGGGTGCACAAGCAAGTGCTTAAAAGAAGTTGGGACACTGCAGTGGCAAAAGAGAGATTGCAGGGGTCAGCCAAGCCTGGAGCGAGAGAGTCAATGTTGTCCTTGATGGTTTTGGAGGGGCAGGAGCCCACCTGTTTGGATGAAGCCTTCATAGACCGGCCTTGTCTGGCGACCTCATCAGGTGTGACGGGAGTGGGAGGAGAGAAGTGGTGGAGGGGCCAAGGGAGGCTCCAGAGGTGTTGGTGTATGATGTGGTGTGGAAGAGAGAGAGATGAGAGGATGTCTGGGATTTTGCGGCGACGTCTGCAGCCAGGGCTGAGCAAAGGTCCTGGGTGGGTGTGACAGAAGAGAAGGCTGCTGCAGGATTGGCCAGTTCCTTACAGACTTTGAAAAGTTTGGGTGTGTTTGATGCCACAGAGATGCAGGCTTGAATAAAGATTCTTTTCTTGGAGTGGATGCAGAGTCGATATTGCTTTTGAAGGAGGCTGCAGACAACTTTGTCAGAGGGCCCGCCCAACGAGTTCCATTTCCACTCAGCTGCCCTACACTTGTGCTTAAGAGCAGCCAGATCAGAGTAGTACCAAGAGTTGCACTTTTTGGAAGGCTTCAGTCAGACCCTCATGACAGGGGCAAGAGTATCAAGAGTGTGGAGATTGAGAGATTGAGGTTAGCGAGTGCTGTGTCAAGGTGAGGGTCAGCCGCAGGCGTAGGAGGCAGAGATTAGGTGAAGGCAAAGGCAGCCGCTGTCACTTTTTTCATGGGTCTGGTGACTTTGAAACCAAGTGGCCGCGCCGGGTGTGCCAATGCAAGAGGAGAGGAGAGCTTCAAGTGTGAAGAGAGAAGAGAGTGGTCCGTCCAAGAGAGAGTGGTAGTGAGAGGGATAGAGAGAGGGATGTTGGTAGAGATGAGAGCATCCAAGGTGTCGCAAGCTGTGTGCGTGGAGCCAGAGGGTAAGATGGAGAGGGAGAGAGAATCGCATAGGTTGTGGAAAGGTCCTGAGGAGTCAAGAGTGTCCAGGATGTTGAGATCACCCAGCAGGAGGAGTTGGGAGGAGGAGGAAAGTAGAAGGAGGCCAGGTCAGCCCATTCCGAGAGGAAGAGAGGGGACTGTCCTGGTGGCCAATAGAAGATGGCCAGAAGGAGACAAGATTTAGGAGAGAATAAGAACCTTCAGACTAGACATTTGAAGGAGGAGTAGGCCTGAGTAGGGATGATGGACACATGTATCCATTCTGGGAAGATCAGCACCACACCCCCTCCTGTCCTCTTAGGCCTGGGCACAGAGATGATCTTTTATTCTTCAGGGAGGAGTGTGTCAAAGCTCGTGACAGAGCTGTCCTTGAACCATGTCTCTGTGATGGTGAGCACATCAAGATCCATGAGTTTGAGGAGGTTGCAAACGTCAGACGAGTGTTTGACTCCATGGCAATATGGAGCAGCCTGCCATCTTTGAAGGTCTTCCACGGGGGCGCAAGGGACGGTGGTCCCACCCGTGGGTGGCAAGAGAGCCAGAGGGATAGTAGTGGGAGGCAGAGGCGCGAAGGCCAACAAGGGAGCCGGGCGAGTGAGGGGAGGCAGGGGAGCCAGTGCAGTGGAGGAGGTTGGTGCAGCCGGCAAGGGAGCCAGTGCAGAGGAGGAGGAAGGCACAACAGGGAAGGGAGCCCATGCAGACGAGGAGGAGGGTGCAGCGAGCAAAGGAGGCTGTGCAGGGGAGGAGGAAGGCACAGCAGGCAAGGTAGCCAGTGCAGAGGAGGAGGAAGGCACAGCAGGCAAGGGAGCCCATGCAGACAAGGAGGAGGGTGCAGCGGGCAAAGGAGCCTGTGCAGGGGAGGAGGAAGGCACAGCAGGCAAGTAAGCCTGTGCAGAGGAGGAGGTAGGTGCAGCCGGCAAGGGAACCAGTGCAGAGGAGGAGGAAGGCACAGCAGGCAAGGGAGCCCATGCAGACGAGGAGGAGGGTGCAGCGGGCAAAGGAGCCTGTGCAGGGGAGGAGGAAGGCACAGCAGGCAAGGGAGCCAGTGCAGAGGAGGAGGAAGGCACAGCAGGCAAGGGAGCCCATGCAGACGAGGAGGAGGGTGCAGCAGGCAAAGGAGCCTGTGCAGGGGAGGAGGAAGGCACAGCAGGCAAGGGAGCTTGTGCAGAGGAGGAGGTAGGTGCAGGCGGCAAGGGAGCCAGTGCAGAGGAGGAGGAAGGCACAGCAGGCAAGGGAGCCCATGCAGACGAGGAGGAGGGTGCAGCGGGAAAAGGAGCCAATGCAGGGGAGGAGGAAGGCACAGCAGGCAAGGGGGCCAGTGCAGAGGAGGAGGTGGGCACAGCCAGGAAGGGAGCCAGTGCAGAGGAGGAGGAAGGCGCAGTGGGAAAGGGAGCCTGTGCAGAGGAGGAGGAGGGTGCAGCGGGCAAAGGAGCCTGTGCAGGGGAGGAGGTAGGTGCAGCCGGCAAGGGAGCCAGCGCAGAGGAGGAGGAAGGCACAGTGGGAAAGGGAGCCTGTGCAGAGGAGGAGGAGGGTGCAGCGGGCAAAGGAGCCTGTGCAGGGGAGGAGGAAGGCACAGCAGGCAAGGGAGCCAGTGCAGAGGAGGAGGTAGGCACACCCGGCAAGGGAGCCAGTGCAGAGGAGGAGGTAGGTGCACCCGGCAAGGGAGCCAGTGCAGAGGAGGAGGTAGGCACACCCGGCAAGGGAGCCAGTGCAGAGGAGGAGGATGGCACAGTGGGAAAGGGAGCCTGTGCAGAGGAGGAGGGTGCAGCGGGCAAGGGAGCCAGTGCAGGGGAGGAGGTAGGCGCAGCCGGCAAGGGAGCCAGTACAGAGGAGGAGGAAGGCACAGTGGGTAAGGGAGCCTGTTCAGAGGAGGAGGAGGGTGCAGCAGGCAAGGGAGCCTGTGCAGAGGAGGAGGAGGGTGCAGCAGGCAAGGGAGCCAGTGCAGGCGAGGAGGTAGGCGCAGCCGGCAAGGGAGCCAGTACAGAGGAGGAGGAAGGCACAGTGGGCAAGGGAGCCTGTTCAAGGTGAGAGGTAAGGTTTGAGAGGTGAGGTAGGAGCCTGTCAAAGAGAAGAAGGTTGGGTTGAGGACCCTGAACCATGATTGTTCCATTCCGATAGACATTAATGATGACCCTAGAAATGGCAAAGAGGTCAAGGAGAACCTCCCAGCAGGTGCCACCATTAATGGGAGAAGAGGTGATAGGAGAAAGGCAACCATGTAACGAGTTCATAGGTCGGGTGAAGTCACGACAAAGAGGATGTCTGTAAGAGTCTCCCTGGCGGAAGTCATCACATAGGTGTCTGCAATAGGAAGGCCTGGGTTGGAGGCCAGTATGTCCTTCTTAAGTTTCTTCCGGACAGATTTAGTGATAGGAGAGGGATAGGAAATAGAGAAGCAGTTAGAAAAGATAGGAGAGATATATAGTGGCATAGCTAGCTGCAGTGGTGAGGAGGACACTTACCAAGCTGATGTACTGAGGTACAAGGAGGGGGTGTTGCGGGAAAAAACACAAGGGGTGGGGGATAGAGGGTAGGGGTGCAAGCACTGAATACAAGGTAGGACGTGCAGGATGTGTAATACAAGATGTACTCACAGTAACGCTTTTTTATTAGCTAAAAGCAGAATAAACACAATGCAGCGTGTGCACACAGCCAAGTTTGACTTTTCAAGAAGTATTATGAGCACATCTACACAGGTGAGGCGGAGTGCAGGGTGGACTAGTCAAAGGTGTCCGCCTATGGTTGTGGAGGCTGACATTTTTTAGGGAAATAGAAGGTTGTTACCTGCTTTTGCTACTCAGCCTCCATATGTACATGTTTGATGAAGGGGGCAGAGCGGACCCCGGACACAGCCAGGAATGGACAGGGATTGCGGGTCGTGGATGAAAAGGGCCGGCTCCTGCCTCCCGGTTGCTTTGATTGGTTTAAGAGAGCCAATCCAGCCAATGGGAGGGGAGCAGGCTCCGGGCCACCTGGTGCTTGCTGTGGCCAACGATGCAGAGGCCATCTTAAGAGGGCCAGAAGGTGCAGGCACAGCACAACTAAAGTTTCCTTCAAGATGCTCGTGGAATGCTGCTGTCTTCCACAATGATTTTGCAAATTGGATGAGAGAGCCTCTCGAGGCTTGCCGCATGAGGCAGACGTTGCTCGGGCAGGAGGAGAATGCTGGGCTGCCTGAGCGCGGGCGTCCGCTGGTCTTCATGGTGCACACAATGCGAAGGACTCAACGGGCCTCGATGCAGCTCTTGGAATGTTCTTAGAATGTTTGATGTTATCATTTACAAGACCGATTTTGATGTCAGCAAAGATGCGGTTTGGATATTATAAAAGTGCTCAAGACTAGAGCGTGTGTGGGGGAGTAAGGTTGCGTTGCCATTCTTAAATGGCACATTTCTAAGGTTCAGAATCCTAAACTTACCATCGGTTAATTTAAAATGTTTTCATACAAAATTGGAGTCATGTCACTTAACTGGTGCGAGGACCCCCTGCACTTACTTCTGTAAGTATGCTGGTAACCTGTAGGGGTGTGTGCCAGCTAATAGGACAGCCCATGATGTGGCCTGGAAGAGAAATACGCCTTCTATTATCCATGTACTACAGTAAATGTGCTTGCCATGTGCATGTCACATACCTTTTTCTTGCTTTTCAATCCGCCTCTGCTCCAAATCTAAAAAAGGCACACGAGAAACATACTTAAATAAAGTCTTACACATTTTAAATTATACCAGTTGCTGCTCACGCACTACAGGTGGTACTTTGAGTTATATTGTCCTGACTCGAGGAAGCCCAGTGGCTTCATTAGAGCTCAGCCAGTGCAGGACCGGATAGAAGTCAGCAGGACCATTAGGAGAAGGGGTAGATTACGTATTTGCATTTCTTTATTTTGTACATATTTAGTAGTAAGGAAGATATTTCGAACAGAAATGTCTTAGAGGGGATAGGTTAAACCTAGCAGAGGAAAACCCTGCGCACAGTGGCTTCACAAATTACAACGATTGAATAGCTGCGAGGTAGCCAAATGATGTACGGTAGAGTAGAGGGATGCAGCCCGCAAGGTAGTGGGGGGCCAGGCCATTCATTGGACGTATGACATATGTGGATGGACGATGCATGGAGAAAGGATAACGTGGGTAGAACGAATGAAAGGAGCAGTGCATAAAATGGTTGGAGTGCATAAAATGGTTGGAGTGCATAAAATGGTTGGAGTGCATAAAATGGCTTGGAATACATGGAACAGATTGGAGTGCATGGAGCGGATTGGAGTGCATGGAATGGATTGGAGTGTGTGGAACGGATTGGAGTGCGTGGAACGGACTGGAGTGCATGTAACAAACTGGATTGCATAGAATGGCGTGACTTACATGGAATGGTTTGGAGTGCATGACCGTTTGAAAGAGCATTGAAACAAACGGTTTTGAGTGCTTGAAATAGTCGTAATGCGTAGAACAGTCAGAGTACATGGAACGGATGGAGTACATGGAACTATTGGAGTGTGCTCGATCGCAAGCACCTAAGCTAAACCACCATATCACATCTCCACGCTTACTCTCTTCTTTACACCACCACTCAACTAGAACACAGCAATACTATGAGACCATTCGGTATAGCTGTTCTCATACCATCACTTACCTCTTACTCCCCATCATCCTAACCAAACACAGCTGGTTACACACCCTCCAGCTTAGGCATTCTCCTCAGGCCTAACGCAGCAGAATCGGTCTGGATAACAACCTGCCAGAACGAACACATACGATATCCCAACCACCACACCTGCCGCTAAGAAGCAGCTATCACACGAATGCCACACCAGCTGCACACATATCCAGTGCTCACACGCACCTTTTGACTCCCTCTATTTCTCTCTACTGACTTGAACTTCGGTTCCCGAGGGCGTTCAACCTACCAGCGCCTTGAGACCATACCAATGGTACATAAGGCGCTAAATAAATGCAAAGTAACATAACATAACATTGATCTAAAGAGGAGCAGAAATGTAAGAGGGAGTAACCTCAAAGAGAAAGCCCTTCAACGTGGTGGCAGTACGTTGAGGTGGGAAAGGATCTAGGTGGGTTGCAGAGACGTTTTTTTTTACCGGGTGGTGAGTGAGATGCAGGCCGCCTTTCCTCAACTTTAGAAGGTTCATCCGGGCCACAGTGGTAGCATGCATGATGAAAAGAGAGAGTTTACAGCCTCTCTCTACCAGGGCCCCAAGACTGTGAATGCTGGGAGATGGCGTGAGGCGGTCAAGAGGCAAGAGTAGAGGAGGTGGAAGAGTGGAGCTGGCATTGCAAGCTGACAGGAAGAGGACTAGGGAAACATTACTGATGATGTATCGGAGGATGGAATCATTTCTTTTTTTAAAAAACGTTATTTAAAGCTTGTGGTACACGTCATTGCAACAAAACACTACAATACAAACAGTCATGTCTGAGATGAGTTACTAAACATTATATCACATTAAACAATTTTACAAATCTGATGCATTTCCGGGCCTCGTGGGAATGTTTTCGGCCGACTCCAACTCACATAGATATACTCTGAACGGGGCCCAGATGTCTTTGGGTCTGCTTGCCCTTGGGAGTGTCACCACGTACTGTTCCTCACACTCATTAACATATGTTAGTTCTTTGAGATAGTGGTTTACGCCTGGTGCGTGTGGGCTCTTCCAGTTCTGAAGTATACACTTCTTGGCCACTGCACACGATACATTAAACAGTCTCCTGGTTACCTCTGCCATCTTTCCTATGTCCCTAAACAGGTATTTCTAGGGTGTAAGGTCTATTGGTACCTGTGTTATCTTTTGTAATATTTCGGCCACTTTCACCCAGAACTCATAATTGTGTGGGCACCTCCAGTACATGTGAAATGAGTCAGCGCATTCGCTCCCACATTTCTGGCAGCTATTGGGGTAGTCTTCTGCAAATTTAGCAAATTTTGTAGGGGTATAGGGAAGTTTGTTCAACACTTTGAATTGGATCAGCCGGAGGCCTGAATTGATAGACACCTTCTTGGTCAATTCACAGTATCTCGCCCACGTCTTATGCTCTATAGTTGTTCACAGGTCTTTCTCCCTTGAAGCTTTGATTGTATTTAGTGTAGGTGTGTGTGCTTGCGTTGTTATATAAAGTTTGGAGACACTAGTGTCTGATTGGCAGGATAATGACGTGAGGCATTTGTGTGATGGGGGTTCATCAGGAAACAATGGCCATCTAGCATTGAAGGCCAGCCGCACGCGAGGGTACTGTAACACCTTCAGCTGACTCCTCCCCACCGCAGACTTAAAATCTTCTAAGGTGACAAATTTCCCATTGGGGTACATGTCCCGCATCTTAAATTCCCCATCTGGGTCCCATATTCTCTGCATATCTGTATCAAATGATGGTGCAATGCCGGGAAAGTTCAAGAGGGGGGCATCCGTGTAATATGGTGCCTCCAATTGAAGCCTTTTGTAGATTTTGGACCAGGCATGCACCGTTGTACTCACTGGGTCAAACGTGCATTCATCTTTATGTTTTGTTTTAAATAGAATGGATCGTAGATCCGTTGGACGTGCAGTGTGTATCTCTATATGGATATGTGGTGTGGTATCTAGGGAGTCATAGCAGTATCTAGCAAACTGAGCTTGTGCAGCCAGGTAGTATAGCTCGAAGTCCAGAGCTGCTATGCCCCCCTAATATATGGCTCAACCATTTTCTCCCATTTCATTCTGGCCGCCCCCGTTCCAGACAAACTCCACGGCTATGGATCTGAGGGTATTGAAGAACTGTCTGCCTGGCCATATCGGGATGTTAGTGAATATGTATAGTAACTTTGGCAGAGCCACCATTTGTAGGACTGCAACCTGGCCCATCAGCGAGATGGGGAGCTTAGCCCACAGGTGGAGTTTGGTTGATATTGTTTTTAGTAGCAGTTTGTGATTGTCCGGATATAGGGAGGTTCTTGCTTTCGACACGACAATCCCCAGGTACCTTATTTTCGTGGGTGACCATTGTAGACTGTGTGTGTTAGTTGGACATCTAGTAGCAGGGGTTAGGGGAAAGATTTCGGTTTGAGAGTTGTTAGTTTTATAGCGTGAGTATTCTGCAAATTCGTGTATAGTTTTCATTGCAGGTCCCAGATGTAAGTCAGGCTCTCGGATGTACAGCACTGCATCGTCTGCATATAGTGATATCGACTGGGTCAGTCCACCCATTCTGATACCTCTTTGTCCCTGATGTTCCCTAATGGTTGCTGCGACTGGCTCTATTGTGAGAGCAAACAATATGGGGGAGAATGGGCATCCTTGTCTAGTGCCTCTGCCTAACGTGAACCAATTAGACATTGTACTGTTAGTCAGTACCCTGGCACCTGGGTTAGAGTATAGTAGCTTGACACATTTTAGAAAGCATGGGCCTATTCCAAACTTCTCGAGCACGGCAAACAGGTATGTCCATGACACTGAGTCAAATGCCTTTTCGGCATCTAGGGATACGACGACTGCCTGGGCTTCTGGTTTTATCTGGGCCATGACCCCGAATAGTCTCAACAGATTCAGTGCAGTCGACCTAATCGGGATGAATCCACATTGGTCTGGGTGGACCAGCATGGGCATGTTGGGTAAGAGTCTTGTGGCTAAGACTTTAGCGAATATTTTGGCATCACAGTTTATTAAAGAAAGGGACCTGTATGAGGACATATTATGGGACAACCGTCTGGGCTTCAGAAGCACAGTTATGGCTTCTCTCATAGACACCGGCAGGGTTCCTTGTTCTATTGCTTCCTCCCACACCGATAGTAGTATTGGGGCAAGTTCATTGTTTAGCTCCTTATACAGCTCCGCTCTCAGTCCGTCTGACCCTGATGCCTTTCCATTAGCCAGTGATTTTATAGCTTCAGTGATTTCTTCTAATGTCAGGGGTTGATCAAGAGCTAGTTTATTCTCTATTTTTACTCTCCCTCCTCCCGACCAGCTTCCCGTGTTATTTTCCCGCCTCCTCCCGCCTCCCAACCCGCCCCCCCCCCCGTGATTGGCTACTACCTCTGGAGCGAGTGCAGCACAGCCACCGGCCGCCTCGCCGCCTCACCATTTGTAATAATGAAGGCCAGGTGAGTGGAAGCTCTTGGGACCGCTTTGAGCCCTTTCTTACATAATTATTTGGCCCCAGCTGCCCGCGAGAAGCCTTGTTCTCTCTCCCCCTCTCGACCAGCTTCCCGTGTTATTTTCCTGCCTCCCAACCCGTCCCCCCCGTGATTGGCTACTACCTCTGGAGCGAGTGCAGCCCAGCCACCGGCCGCCTCGCCATTTGTAATAATGAAGACCAGGTGAGTGAAAGCTCTTGGGACCGCTTTGGGCCCTTTCTTACATAATTATTCGGCCCCAGCTGCCCGCGAGCAGCCTTGTTCCCTCTCCCCCTCCCGACCAGCTTCCTGTGTTATTTTCCCGCCTCCCAACCCGCCCCCACCACCCCAGTGATTGGCCACCTGACAGACAAATCTGAAATCCCCAGGGCAGCCCTCTGCCCGGCAGCCCCAAGGCTAAGGGCCCCAAGGCCAAGGGCGGCTTCGACTTCGGCGGCTCCAAGATGTGTCTGCAGGTGTCAGCAGGGGAAGCCAATGAATCCACCAGACACCGACAACACTGTAAGTGCTGGCATGGGTGGGGGGTAGAGCAATTACTCTACTCCATGGGTGGGGGGTAGAGCAATTACTCTACTCCAGAAAGCTCCTGCCACTCTAACTTACCTTTCAATGGCCTAGACTGCTACAGACCTACACCATACATTATTAGAGAGATATGTGACCACCAGCCTAAACCTATTCATGGCTGGACAGCAAACACTGCCTGCAGTATGTTAACTAGTACCATACCCCGAGAGAACCGCAAAGATTAGCCTGCGCCAAATCTAGACATAAATGTGATTGTTAGCATATGTCACACTTAGATGGAATTTCAGAAATGTGATTGTTAGCATGCTCCACACTCAGAATTCTGAACCTAGCTTGCGTCGCATCTAGATAGAAATGTGATTGTTAGCATGTGCCACACTTAGAATTCTGAACCTAGCTTGCGTCGCATCTAGATAGAAATGTGACTGTTAGCATGTGCCACACTCAGAATTCTGAACCTAGCTTGCGTCGCATCTAGATAGAAATGTGATTGTTAGCATGTGCCACACTTAGAATTCTGAACCTAGCTTGCGTCGCATCTAGATAGAAATGTGACTGTTAGCATGTGCCACACTTAGAATTCTGAACTTTAGCTCGCGTGGCATCTAGAGAGAAATGTGACTGTTAGCATGTGCCACACTTAGAATTCTGAACTTTAGCTCGCGTGGCATCTAGAGAGAAATGTGATTGTTAGCATGTGCCACACTTAGAATTCTGAACCTAGCTTGCGTTGCATCTAGATAGAAATGTGACTGTTAGCATGTGCCACACTTAGAATTCTGAACTTTAGCTCGCGTGGCATCTAGAGAGAAATGTGACTGTTAGCATGTGCCACACTTAGAATTCTGAACTTTAGCTCGCGTGGCATCTAGAGAGAAATGTGATTGTTAGCATGTGCCACACTTAGAATTCTGAACCTAGCTTGCGTTGCATCTAGATAGAAATGTGACTGTTAGCATGTGCCACACTAGTATGGAATTCGGAACTTTGGCTTGCGTTGCATCTAGATAGAAATGTGACTGTTAGCATGTGCCACACTTAGAATTCTGAACTTTAGCTCGCGTGGCATCTAGAGAGAAATGTGATTGTTAGCATGTGCCACACTTAGAATTCTGAACCTAGCTTGCGTCGCATCTAGATAGAAATGTGACTGTTAGCATGTGCCACACTTAGAATTCTGAACTTTAGCTCGCGTGGCATCTAGAGAGAAATGTGACTGTTAGCATGTGCCACACTTAGAATTCTGAACTTTAGCTCGCGTGGCATCTAGAGAGAATGTGATTGTTAGCATGTGCCACACTTAGAATTCTGAACCTAGCTTGCGTTGCATCTAGATAGAAATGTGACTGTTAGCATGTGCCACACTAGTATGGAATTCGGAACTTTGGCTTGCGTTGCATCTAGATAGAAATGTGACTGTTAGCATGTGCCACACTTAGAATTCTGAACTTTAGCTCGCGTGTCATCTAGAGAGAAAAGTGATTGTTAGCATGTGCCACACTTAGAATTCTGAACCTAGCTTGCGTTGCATCTAGATAGAAATGTGACTGTTAGCATGTGCCACACTAGTATGGAATTCTGAACTTTAGCTTGCGTCACATCTAGATATAAACGTGATTATTAGCATGTGCCTCACTCAGGATTCTTAACATTAGCTTGCGTCGCATCTAGATAGAAATGTGATTGTTGGCATGTGCCTCACTCAGGATTCTTAACATTAGCTTGCGTCGCATCTAGATAGAAACGTTATACCTAACATGCACCACACTTAGAATTCTGAACCTAGCTTGCGTCGCATCTAGATAGAAATGTGACTGTTAGCATGCACCACAGTCAGGATTCTGAACCCTAGCTTGCGTCGCATCTAGACAGAAATGTGACTGTTAGTATGTGCCACACTAGTATGGAATTCTGAACTTTAGCTTGTGCAGCATCCAGATAGAATGTGACTGTTAGCATGTGCCGCACCTAGATGGAATCCTACAATTGCAAGGACAGCAATGCCAACTAACCAACCAACTAACAATTCCATCCCTCTGCATACACCTCTCAAACTATAACCAAACACAACCACAAGTCTAAAACGCAGCAATCCCCACAAACTTCACAACAATGCAACAACAAAACAAACCACACATAGACTTGCACAACAGCACACGACGACTACGGACCATAAAACACCCCAAGCCCAGCCAACGGACCCACCGGGCTGAGGCTGTCAACAGCACATCACTGCTCTCTTGTACTTTTCCAGCTTATTCCCACTAACCCACCCCCTCTCCTCCACTTTTTCAGAGCCGCCAGAGCGCCAGGGGACCACTTCGGTGGTGATAGTGCGCGGTACTATCAACATTAACATCTATTGATAGTTCCGGGAGCGTTATTGTGTTCAGATAGGATGGAATCATTTCTATGAAACGCATGGACGAAGACAGGGCTGCAGGTATTACATACCCTTTCCATTATATAAAAGAAACTGAAAACACAAGTACAAGACATTAAGATGTAGGAAAAGCTTGAAACAATGCCAAAAAAACAAATATTAAAAGGGGCTTTGAAGCATCACCAGGACAGGGTTTACATAAACAATGGCTTCCTCAGGACCCACTCGACAGCACACTGTGAAACATGCTGTTGCACCAGAGTTGAACACGGGTTCCGGCAGTGTAATCCATCCCATAGCGCGACATGTAGACTTCATTCCTAAAGCACCGGTCCTAGAGTTCCTAGCTTATCTCACAGACACTTCAAGCTGATCGAAGAGTTGACGCAGAAACTGTCATAGAGCAAAGGGGCATCCCGGTTAGATTTGAAGTGATGGCATGGGTACAATAAGGGCATGGCATCGGTAAATTAGTGGGATTGAGTCCGGGCCTTGACTCTGTGAAGGGGTGCCAGGAACCCCTACCGATCTGAGACTGGGGAGCTAACACGACATAATACAGAGCCAGCCCTGTCCCACCTGGCGAGGGGAGCTCAATCTTTGACACCCTCTCACGTGCCACGCATTCTAACAAAGCTACCACATTCTCTCACAAAATGCCTCCCAGTACTTGATCTAGACAGAACTCCCTTTTGGGGTTTTTCAGGACATCAACTGCCAGAATGCAGCTGGGCACAACTAAGAAAACCCCAACTGGAACCAAGGGAATGGATTAGGGGGATGGGATAGAATGGACTGGGACTTTTCCTGCTATCCAGAGATGAGACACACAAAACCCTACCTACCAATCCCAGAGTGACGTCAGATGAATGGTGTAGCAACAGAAAATGAAATGAACTGAGAGTCAAAGTAGACTGCAGGGGTGCAGGAAAGACACAGATATCCTCCTGCAAAAGGAATTGGAAGCCAACCTCACTAGCACGTGGAGAAAGCCTCAGGGGAAACGAGCAGCCTGAGCACCTGGCTGCTACCCTGAACATGGAGACTGAAGAGGGTGGGGGCTAGAGGGGTCTCCAAAGCTTATCTGGAGAACCCTGGCCTATGGGGTAAGAACAGCTTTAGATTGGCCAACAGAGTCGGCTGAGCACTGGAGCCAAGGGAGAGGAGGGTGAGAGTCAGAGCTAGGAAGAGAGAATGAATGGAGCGCAGGGTGTGGGTTTTAGGGGTGAGGTGGACTGAGAGACCAGGCAGAAGCTAGACAGTGGAGCGGAGGGCTGAAGAGTTGATGGGGGAGTTGGAGCAGATTGCATGGAAGGTATTGGTTGTGATAGGGGGTGGTACCAGTTATATGAAGTGTAGTGTGAAAAGAATGTGTGTGAAAGGAAAGTGAAGATAGAGAGAAGGGGAGAAGTGTAGAGGGAATTAGACAGAGAATGAGGGTGATGGAGAGAGTGTTTGGTAGGAGGACGTGGAGGGAGTGTGAGGCAGTTGACGGTAGATGGAAGAGATAGGCAGAGAGTGTCTGGTAAGGTTAGGGCACAAAGGCGTAGATAGGGGATTGTGTGCAGGAGAGAGATGATGACTATGGTCTCCTCACAAGAAGGTGACTTTCTTCCTGAGATAATTGACCCAGTACTTTAATTGTAGACACGAGTGCAAGAGACTCAGACAGAAAGGCAGAGAAGATACCACCTGGTCTCTCAAGGCAGCAGAGATGGGAAAAGAAAACGTACCTATGCCACCACCCCTCTTTTGTTCCCCCAGATCTTAGGTCCTACCTGCAGTAAGATGAAGAGAAGCAAAGAACTTAAAGAGTATAAAACTAAGGGAGTAGAAATCCACAAGATGATCCAAAAAAAGGACACCCAGAACCCGCGATCCAAGTTAAAACACCAGTTGACAAATCAAGGAAGGGGAAAAGTTCTAAAATCCAAGAACACAAACAGCCAAAAGGTCAACAATCCACAGAGTACCAATGCCAAAAAAGGGTAATCCAAAAGACAAAAAGGACAAAAATCCACTAGATCCAAAAACAAAGATAAAGGGGCAAATGAAGAGAAGTTTAAAGAAGGAGAGCCAAGGGGTCAGAAATACCAGTAAAATACATGAAGAAAGTTGCTACTCAACAGGTGGAAACATGACCGCTAGACGTTGAGAAGCAGCGAGCCCTTGTCTCCTGTGGTATAAGTAGCTGTGCCCTGACATCCACGTTGGCTTCTTGTGTTACGCTCACCTGGCTCCCACAGTGGCGTCGATCTGAACTGGACAGCTGCGGTCTCTACCAATGTGACGCGTAGTGCCGAGATGACGGACTGGACTGGCCCACCTAGCTTCGTTTTCTTGGCCCGTAGGAATATTCTTCTGCAAATGGAGAAAGGGAATTAACCACCCGTGGAGTTGAGCATTAACCCCCCCACTCCCGCTGTTCTCCCCACTGATCACCTTTGATGTCCCCTTTTATAGTCTCACCTGATGGTTTGGAAAGATGAGCTCTCCATCCTGCATTGAGCGCAGGGGAGCGTAGGTAACCAGTTGCTTCACTGGCTCGAAGGAATTGGTGAGTTCCAGAACAATATTGACTCTGAGATTCCCGGCAAGACGCCGTAAGTATGCAGTTCGTAAGAGTTCAAATGTCTGACTTTCACTCTTGTCCGATTCCTTGCAGGTTGCAGCTTGACCCTGGCGAAGAGTTCCTCGTGGCAACCGGTAATATTCAGGTAAGGATTTGTATTATCCAACGCAGTTCGATAAAATAATGTCAATATGTAACCTGTTGCTTTCTCCCTTATTCAGGCGCTGAGAGAAAGTATGAAGTCTCGGGGAATAATGCCTCCGGCGGTAAAATCAGCTAAGTCTATTGTGGTTAGGAGATTTCCCCTTGTTTGTCCCTTGGTTTCACGTTGCTGTCCTTTTGTTTCCTCTTAGGGGCCGGGGTTTGGCAAAGATGCAGTGGAAGCTGTGCCGACCCGTGAAGAGGAATAGTACCCCCGGTGGTAAAATTAGGTAAGTCTATGGGGGGTAACTAATATTGCCTTTGTGTATTCCCTTGGCTCACCTTGCTGTTCTTGTGTTTCCCTTAGGGGCTGGAGTGCGGCGGGAACATGCAGGAGGATGCGGTGGAATGCGAAGATGCTGCGAAGGCCGGTGAGTTCAGCGCGGCGCTGAAGCAGGCGAGGCGATGCGCATAAAATAACTTCTTTCTTCCAGCTCGAAGGCGCGATGGATCGGGAATTCAGGTAAGGACCAAAGGTATTGCTCTTGTTCTAACCTTTTCTCCTTCTTTCTCCATTTTTCTAGGAGCTCCTGACTCGAGGCGGGCGTGGCAGAAGACTGGATGCAGACTTGCAGGCACGGTGAGCGTTACGCTGCTGGATGCAGAATAACGCGAAGCGTGTTCTGCTCTTTGGGCGTGGTTTAAATAGCCTCCAAAGTAGTCCCAGGTAAGTATTCCTCCCCAGCCCCAAACAAGTAAAAAAATAGTCTCTAGGTAAAGTAGTCCCTTCCAAGCCTCCTTTGGCTTGGGTCTCTTGCAGCATGGTCTGCATAAGCTAAGTTTACAGCATGTTCTGCATCAGGTAAGTTTTAATCTATGAGCCTGGCGCCTATGGCGCCAGGACTGACTCTCCTATGAGTCTGGCGCTATAGACGCCAGGACTGCACCCAAATAGCCCCTAGCAGGGGTTGTTGGGCTTGCTTGGGATAATTTGATGCCTGCTTCCGGGGTTGCTGGACTTGGTCTGGGTCCCCGGGGGTAGGCATCATGACAACACTCCCCCCCAAGGCCCCTCCTAAAGTCGTTCTTCCCTGTGGTTTCGGTTTGTCTGGGAAATTTCGGTGGAATTTTTTCACCAATCGGGGTGCATGAACATGGTCACTAGGTTCCCACGACCTTTCCTGTGCTCCGTAACCTTTCCAGTCGATTAAATAAAAAAGTTTCGACTTTACCAGCTTGGAGTCCAGGATGTTCTTAACTTCAAATTCGGGTTCCCCGTCTACAAGGATGGGATCTGGTGGCTCGGTTAGTCTTGTCCCTGGTTGCACTGACTTCAAAGGTGACACATGAAAGATGGGGTGAATTCGTATATTAGCAGGTAAGTCCAACTTGACAGCCACCGGGTTGATAATGGCCTTAATAGAGTAAGGTCCCAAATATCTGGGGTTAAAGGTCTGTGTTCCCTTTAGAGGTATATGTTTTGTGGCTAACCATACTTGGTCCCCTATCTGGTATTGTGGAGTATCACTTCTATGCCGGTCAGCATCTTTCTTGTATTTTTCTTTCGCCTGTTTTAAATGTGCAGTTGCTTCCTTAAAGGCTTGTGTAATCGTAGCGTGCAGATGGTCCACTGCGGGCATTTATAAGTGTTGGGGTGAGTCAAGGTCTGAGGTTCGAGGATGGTGCCCATATAAGGTATAAAAGGGGCTTTGTCCAGTTCCAGAGTGTACTGAATTATTGTATGCATAGTCAGCGATCCAAAGAATGTCTTTCCAATTACTCTCAGTCTGATGTAACATACAACGCAGGTATTGTTCGAGAGTCTGGTTGGTCCTCTCCATTTGACCATCGGTTTGGGGGTGGTGACTGGTCGATAACCTCACATCGATTTGCGCCAATTGACAGTATTTTTTCCAAAAATGTGAAATGAATTGACTGCCCCGGTCAGAGACCAATACGGACGGAAATCTGTGTATGCAAACAATGTTTTCGAAGAACTCCTTGGCCAGGATTGAAGCTGAAGGTAATCCCTTTAAAGAAATAAAGTGAGCCATCTTGGAAAAAAGATCCACAATAACTAGAATGGTGTTAAATCCATTGCATGGGGGTAGATCAGTAATAAAGTCTAACGATAAGGTGTGCCATGGTGTAGGCGGAATGTCTAAAGGTCGTAAGAGTCCAGCTGGCTTTTTCTTTTGACTTTTGTTTTGGGCGCAAATGCCACAAGACATCACAAATGATTTAATATCCTTTCGCCAGGTGGGCCACCAGAATTGTCTTTTAATTTTAGCTTCAGTTTTTGCAATACCTGGGTGCCCCTCCATTAGGGTATCATGATAACGGGAAATGACTAGCTCTTGTAGTTCCTTGTGTGGCAGAAATAGCCGCCCTTGGTATTAAGGCAGGTCATTGGTGACAGAGTAGTCCGGGCCTTTCTTTACCCAGTCCTGCAGGGCTGTAGGATCAAAGAGTTGCTGGATCTTTACCTGAATGTCCTCTAGTGTCTGTAGAGTAGTTATGCCAAGAATCCTTTGTTCGGAAATTATAGGTACTGGTTCTGGGTTCACTTCTGCCTCTCCCATCCCTATTCGGGATAAGGCGTCTGCTTTACCATTCTTACAACCTGATCGATAGGTTATCATGAAATCGAACTCGGCAAAGAACAATGCCCATTGGAATTGGCGTGACGATTGGGCCTTGGCTGTCTTTAAATACTGTAAATTCCGGTGATCGGTGATCACAGTAATGGTATGCCTGGCACCGAGAAGATAGTGCCGCCAAGCCTTGAAGGCAGATTTAATGGCTAATAACTCCTTTTTGGTAACCGCATAGTTTAACTCGGGTGCCGAGAACTTTCTGGACCAAAATGCTACTGGGTGAAGTGGCCAGTTTCAGGGTCCTTTTGAGACAGGAAAGCTCCCATGGCTAGACTGGATGCATCAGTTTCCACTATGTATGGAAGTTCAGGGCGCGGGTGCTTTAATACAGGTGCAGACGTGAATTTCGCTTTCAGCTCTTGGAAGGCATTTTAAGCTTCTTCAGTCCACATAAAGCGTTTATTTTTTCGCAAAAGTGCTGTGATGGGATGTACAACATGTGAAAAATCCGGGATGAATCTGCAGTAGAAGTTGGCAAAGGTGAGCATGCATTGTACTCCTTTAACTGACCTTGGTGATGGCCACTTAAGGATTGCGTCCACCTTTCATGAATCCATTCGGACTCCTCTTGGGGTCAGGATAAACCCAAGGAATTCAACTTCTGTGGCATGAAAAACACATTTTTCTAGTTTTGCATATAGTTTGTGCTGGCGCAATTTCTTAAGGGCTGCTCGGACGTGCTTCACATGGTCAGATTCTGAAGAGGAGTATACTAGAATACATTCGATATATACGACAACACAAACGTCAATGAGTTCACGAAGGACATCGTTTATGATGTATTGGAAGGCTGCTGGTGCATTGCACAACCCGAAAGGCATCACCTGGTATTCGAATAACCCATACTTAGTGCGAAAAGCAGTCTTCCATTCGTCGCTCTCTTTTACACGTACCAGATGGTATGCCCCACAGAGATCTATCTTAGTGTATATGCAAGCGTCCTTCACTTGGTCTAGTAGTTCAGGGATCAGAGGCAATGGGTATTTGCTCTTAAAAGTTATCTGGTTCAATGCGCGGTAGTCTATGCACGTTCTGAGGTCACCTTCCTTTTTGGGCACGAAGAACAAAGCTAAAGATGCAGGGGACTTGGATGGGCGAATGAAGCCATTGGCAAGGTACCGGTCTAGGTATTGTCGTAGATGAAGGTTCTCAGGTTTCGTAAGGGCATAGATCCTGCTACAAGGGGGTTGTGCACCGGGTATGAGATCGATTTGACAATCGTACGACCTGTGAGGTGGTAAGGTGTTTCCCTGTTCTTTTTGGAAGACATCCTGGAATTCTGGAGGTAGTTGCATGACTGCTGTGGTTACTGTGGCCAGGCCTGCGTTCAGATTTTTCTTTGGGTAACAGGTTTGTGCACAATCCAGGAAGGATATTCTCTTCTCTCGCCAATCAATACAAGGATTATGTGTTTCCAACCAAGGTATCCCCAGTATTATTTGGAACTGTGGGGCTTTGATTAGATCAAACACAATAGTCTCTCGATGCCCATCCTGACCCAATAGTGTCATCTCTGCGGTGGAATGAGTTACAGGCCCAGAGGCATTTTCAGTTCCATCGACTGTGCTAATGACATCTCAGGTGGTTTTTCGGCAGAGAGGAAGATTCATCCTGTAAGCCAATTCATAGTCCACATAGTTTCCTATGGCCCCGCTATCAATGTATGCCCTTACTGCGTGTATGCGCGATGGCTGCCTTGGCTCTACGAGGACCATTGGTATGATGAAATGCAAGGTCTGAGTATCCTTCTTCAAGCTCAGCAAGCAGGACCTCTACGTTTGTCGGGCGTGGTCGTTTCCCGAGTCTGACTCCATATGGCTTTTATCAGCAGCTCCTACCACCTTCTTGGGTGGTTTTACAGGGCAATCCCGTAGAAAATGCCCAGAAGTTCCACAATATAGACACAATTGCATTTGCCGTCTCCTTTCTCTTTCCTTCTGGGTTAAAGGTCCTTTAACCACTCCGATTTGCATGGGTTCTGAAGCATCTGCTCCTTTGGGGTTAGCGTGGGTTTTGACCAACACCCGATTCTCAAACTTGGCTCGATCAGCCTTTCTGTTCTGAAGTCTGTGATCTAACTGGACCACTAAGTCTATATATTCAGCGCAGTCTTGAGGTGGGTTCACGACTTGAGCCAAGACATCCTTGAGTTCTCCTTGAAGCCCTCGATGAAATAACGTGATTCGTTTTACCTCAGGCCATCCAGTTTCCACTATCAACCTATTAAAGGTCGCGATGTAGGATAGAAGGTCCTGGTTACCCTGCCGTAGGGACAAAAGTTCATTATCCAGGGCCTGTCCTTGGGAGTGCCGGGCAAATAGTCTTTCCATGCTCATTTGAAAGCCCTGAAAATCCTGAAGAATTGGGTCATCCTGAGTAACTAGTGGAATTGACCAATCAGCTGCACTGCCGCTGAGATACGACAATACAAAGGCTACCTTGGCTTGATTGTTTGGGAAGGCTTCAGGTCTGCATAAAAAGTGCAAGCGGCATTGGTTCATGAACACGGCAAACCTTTTGGGATCTCCGTCAAAGCGTTCGGGCAGAGCTAATGGAATATTTCCTGGTAGGTTTATTTGCACAGCGTTACTCGATAACACAGGAGCTGGATTTCCCCCGGAACCTGGTAGGGGTGCTTGTCCAGCCTGGCTTTGCAGTTGTTGTCTAGCAAGGTCATCAGTTTGCTCCTTTGACAAAATCAGTTCTCTCCTAAGAGCATTGGTTTCTTGACGGATGGAATGCACTTCAGCCCTCAGTTCCCCTAGTAATTGGGCCAATTGGTCAGTTTCTGAGGTATCCATAACGCCCGGGTGGGAATTTGTGGGTAGGCTTCGCGTTCTGTTACTAATGTGTAGTGTGTGGCATCTTTGGTGGTTGTCAAGACTTTTTTAACATAACATACCATCTCCCCCCCACCCACATCCCTCCCCCAAACAGAGGAATGATACCCCAACTCAACCATAACAACAGCAAACCTCTCGGCATCAGTGCCTGGGGTCCTGTTAGCTGGCCTGGCGATGGTGCAGCGGCCACACACTACACATTAGTACATTAAAGATTCATAGATAGGGTGACACACCTGCCCAGGACGAGGGAGCTTAGGCCAACACAAACTCATGGAAAAATACTTCAACAATTCCACCGCGTCAATGGCGTATAACAGCTTAACCTTCATGAGCTGGAATGTGAGGGGACTGGGCAACCACAAAAAGATACGACAAATACAACTGTATGCCGAGCGCCAAGGAGTTCAAGTCTTATGCCTACAAGAAGCCCACGCTCGCTCTGAACAATGCGAGAGATTCGCTAAGCAGTGGGGACCCCAGAGGTACTACACCAATTACTCCACTCAGAGCCGAGGTGCCCTCACTTTAATTCACAGGAGCCTTAGGTTCTGTTGCTCCCATTCAAAAATAGACCCCCTTGGGAGGTACATAATCATTATAGGCAAATTGCAAAATCAAGAGGTAGCCATTTTGAATATATATGGCCCTAACATTGACAATCCCAAATTCTACCTTCACCTGGCCTCAGTCCTGGAGAGTTTCCCCCAGATCCCGATCATATGGGGCAGAGATTTCAACACGATCCTAGACGTTACCTAGACAGATCAGGCTCCAGACCTCGCCAGCTCTTAAGGGCAGCCCACACGATCCTCACAATTCTTCCCTAGCTAGCAGTGGTAGACGCTTGGCGCCTAATGTACCCCGACTCCCGCACCTATTCCTACTATTCCTCGGTCCATGACTCACATTCTAGGATAGACAGATGGCTTTTATCGGACATCCTGATCAGATGACTGTCCCATCTGGCTATCCTCCCCAGAACGCTATCAGATCATTCACTGGTGATTATCTCACTGAACTGGGGCCATGACTATGATAAAACAAGACAATGGAAAATGAGACCCCATGCCCTCCTAGACCAGGCCTTCGACTCCGAACTTGAATCTTCCATCGAAGAATTCTTTGAGATTAACACAGACTCAGTATCTTCACAAGCCACCCTCTGGGAATCCTTTAAAGTCTACACTAGGGGTATTGCCATATCAAAAGGGTGCGGTATCCTGAAAAATATCCGGGCAGACATAGCCGACAGCGAATCTTCCCTAGCTGACCTGGAGTCCCAATATGCCCAAAGCCACTCCCCTGACACGCTAGCATCGCTGGGGTCAGAGCTTGAAATATTCCGCAGCCTTGCGGAGCGAGAGGTTAAGTTCCTGAAATGCCCTCAGGCGGTGAGACGATATGGTGAGGGTGAGCGACCAGGCCGAATGCTGGCTAGACTGATTCGCTGCGAGTTTGGAGCCCCCAACATTCTGGCCATAGAAAGGCCTGACATAACACTAGCAACCTCACCACAGGACATCAACACAGAGTTTCTATCATTTTATACCTCCCTATACTCTAAGGTCGATGGCCCCCATGTCTCAGAAATCGACTCCTATCTAGAAAGCCTACCCCTCACGGTCCTGTCTACTGACGCCATTGTCTTCCTGGAAAGACCCTTCACTACCGAAGAACTTACAGAAGCCATCGAATCACTTGCGTCAGGAAAGGCACCTGGGCCAGATGGCCTCCCCATGGACTTTTACAAGCGGTATAATCTCTTTTGGTTCCGAATTTAATGGCTCTCTGGGAGGAGGCATTCGAAAAAGGTATACTCCCCCCTTCTCTCCGAGAGGCTATGATAACAGTTCTTCTCAAACCCGGCAAACCCGCCACCCAATGCGGCTCCTACCATCCCCTCTCGTTGATTAACTGTGACGTCAAAATATACGCTAAACTACTGGCCAACCGACTGGCTTCATTCATGCCCCACATCATTCACCCCGACCAGGCAGGCTTCGTCCCAGGGAGGTCCACATCCCTAAACCTTAGAAGACTCTTCAAATTGATCAGTAGGATCAATCCAAAGACACAGGCGGTGGCAGCCACTTTAGACATGCAGAAGGCATTTGACTCATGTCTTGGGAATACTTGTGGCGAGTCCTTGAAAAATGCAAGTTTGGCCCCAACTTTCGTACCTGGGTCAGGCTCCTCTACACCGGCCCAGTGGCCAGGGTCCGGCCTGAGGACAGATGTTCAACTCCCTTCCAGATAGTTAGAGGGACACGACAGGGATGCCCCTTTTCTCTGCTACTATTTGCCATAGCTATGGAGCCCTTCGCGGACATTATGCGCCAGTCACACACCCACAGAGGCTTGCGCTCTGCAGGCCAAGCCGCCATTGTCTCCTTATCCGCTGACAATGCCCTCCTTTACATCCGCTCCCCAGAAACCAACCTTGCCCCAATTCTCAACGATGTTGCCCGATTTGGACACATATCTGGGCTTAAAGTTAACTGTTCTAAGTCGGTCCTATTCCCGCTCACAGACGCCACACAACCACCTACTTTTCTAAGGGGATTCACTTGGTCTCAATCCAACATCACTTACCTGGGTGTGGTGGTTTCCCGGCACACAGATAAGTTGCGCGTCGACAACTACCAGAATTACCTCACTAACCTGACCACAAAAACCGCTAGCTGGGCTAGACTCAGAATACTTAAAATGGTAGTGCTACCTCAACTCCTCTACCGATTCACCAACCTTCCTATATGGCCAGGCGATGAATTCTTCAAGACGCTACGCAGCATAACTAACACCTTCCTCTGGCATTCCGGTGCAGTCCGCCTCAAATTGACTGCACTTACCACCCTCAAGGAATTAAGCGGGTTCAGCGACCCAGACTTTCTCAGGTACTGGGCGGAAGCCCAATCCCAAATTGCCTCCCATTGGTTTAGCACCACAGATCCCCCTCCTCATGTCCGACTTGAGAGACTGAGGGTCAGCGAGCGAACGATTGGGTCCCTCCTTCTCAAACCAGTCCCACCTGACCTCGATTCAGCAGACCCTGTGGTTAGCACATCCTTGGCACTCACCAAAATATGGGCAATGGTTGCTACGCCTCACCCATTTCACGGGGACCTCTCGCTCTGGAATTTCTTCCCCGACGTTCCATACATTTCACTATCCATTGTGTCCCGCTGGTCAGAGGCAGGGTTCTTGACGCTCCGCAATGCCTATGAACATGGCAATTTTCTCGAATGGTCGGACCTCCCCCTTTCCCTCAGGCGTAAGCCGTCAGCATGGCTACAATACTCCTCGTTCCGGAAGAATCTTAAAGCCAGATACCCCGGTTTCCCCACATTGCCACCTGATGATCCCATAATTGCTGAACTCTGCTCGTCCGATTCCTTCAGAAGGAAGGTATCAAGACTTTATAACCTAGTACAGACTAGAGCTGCCCCCTCGTTTACTAAACTTAGACTTAGATGGGAGGAGGATCTCAGAGTCGAGTTTACTGATGAGCGCTGGTCCCGGATGTGTGCTCGTACCCAGGATATGTCCTACAATTCTAGGTTTAAATTACTACAATTTAAGGTGCTGCACAGATATCACCACACGCCAATTAAACTGCATCATATGTTCCACGATCTCTCGCCTAATTGCCCCCGATGTGGCACCGACCAAGCCTCTTATATCCATATGATCTGGCACTGCTCACACCTGACGCAATACTGGACCGAAATATGCTCCACACTATCCAACATACTAGATCACACCATTGACCCTTCTCCTATGCGCTGCCTTTTCCACGATTTCCCCAGGTTGGGGCGTGACTCCAGGAAATTGGCAGGTCTCTGCATGGTGCTGGCGGTACGCTGCATACTAATGTGATGGCTTCGTCCCAGGGTGCCCACGCACGCGCAGTGGCTCCGGGCAGTCACCTGGGCTCATGACACCGAGGAGGCCTGGGGTGCAATGCAACATCCCCGCTCGAGACCAAGGGACATTTGGCGTCAGTTCCGCAACTACATGGCTGCCTTGACCTCCAACTCAAATTCGGAGTCTTCCCTCCCTTCCCATTCCCCTCATTGACTCCCCTCTGTGATTTGTGTTCTACTAGCCTTGGTCGCAACACATCCCATACCACCTGACCCTTGTGATCTGCATGATAATCTCGCATTGTACTGTAAAGCTTCCATGCTGTAAATTGCAAACTGATGTCATGCTGTGCCCATCTCTGTTTCTGTTTTTTTCTGTGTGTTGTCAAGCCGAATAAATAAAGGTTTAAGAAAAAAAACAAAGGAACACTTAAATTGTAGTACTCGCGTGTGATCAGGTATTCTTTCTCTTTCACTTGCATGAAGAGCAAATGCTATGAAAATCAATTATTGAACTTAAAAAGTTGTGAAGCACATGAAGAAGTGGTAGCGTGTGCCTAATTATGATTATGAGAGGAAGCGTGACCTCTGAATCTTTATTAACACAGTTAACAATTGCTAACAAAGGGAAGGCAAGTGTTGAACCATTTTTATTGTCAGATGGAGAGAGCAAGCATTGCTGAAGCAACGAGTGTACAAGGTATTTCCCCAATTTAAACTGGAACCAGCCTTTTTCATAGCCAAAAATAATTTAAACAGTGTTGTGAGCCAAACAGGAGCTCAAGTGTGCAAGCATTACCTGGAGCCAGGCGAGTGGTGACAAAGCTTCTGGGTAATGATTCTGGCGACAAAGCTTCTGGGTAATGATTCTGGCGACAAAGCTTCTGGGTAATGATTCTGGCGAACAGTAGGCAGAAGAATACAGGCAAGGTTGTGGAAGGGAAACTTGCTGTCTATGAACATTCTGTGAAGTGTATACAACCTACATTGCCACAGATAACAGGAGGAGGTTAGAGGTGTGTTCTACAGGCAATTCTAGGTTGTTGTCATTTGCAGACAGACAAGAGAGGCAAAGAGGCTGCCCCTCCATAAGGAGGAAGAGTGCCTTGCTTATTTGAAGGTGTTGAAGTACAAGAAACTGTATCTTGTCATAACTGAAGCTGTGGTGGAGTCACAAAGTACTGAAGCTGTGGTGGTGTATTTGGTTGTCAGTAGACGTGAGACTTTAATAGTACAAATGAAGGTGGAATACTATGAGGCAAAGGAGTAGGCCCTCATGGTTAACTCTTGTAGAAGTTGAAGTTATTGAAGTGGAAGTAGAAGTGCTGTGAAGTCATCATGACAAAGATACCTACTGTGACCCTTAATCTTGTAAAGAGAGACCTACTAACTGTTGACCAAGAACTGTGCTTCTTTAACATATACAGAGGTTGTATTTACTTTGAACTGTGGTGTTTGTTCTTGGACAACTGGAAGCACTGTGGCTGGGAATAACATTGATGCTATTTTGAGGAAGTGGAACATCTTTATTTAGCCAAGAAGAAACGCCTTGCTGTTGTTTGAACTTTGGTTAACAGAACTTTAATTTAACATTGAAAGAGCCAAGAACTGAACTAAGACTGTATTACAAAATACGGATTTCATTGTTTCCTCTTCTTCCTTTGAACATTTAATTGAGTTACCTTGAAACCTGGGGAAGGGGAGTTCATCCAGGTTACCAATAGAGACTGTGAATAGCATTGTTGATATTACTATGACTTGCCATATATGTCTTTATGTATATTATGTTTAAGTGTGAGGGCCAGATATCCTGTGTTACCGAGTGTTTCCCTTTAGTTTTGGTAGGCAGGGAAATCCTCATGGGAGTAAGGTGTTATGCTCACCTGGACCCCACAGGGGTGTCGATCGGACCCGGACAGCTGCAGTCTCCTTCAATGTGATGCGTAGTGCAGAGATGACTGTCTGGACTGGCCCGCCTAGTCTTGTCTGCTGGACCCGAAGAAGTATTTTCCTGCAAGTGGGACAAGGATTAACCACCTGTGGGTTTTAGTGATGGCCTCCCAACTGTTCTCGCTCTCCCCCACTAATCACCTCCGATATCCCCTTAGTAACCTCACCTTATGTTTGTAAAAGATGAGCTCTCCATCCTGCGTGTCTTGCAGGGGCGCGTAGATACCAGTTACTTCACTGGTTTGAAGGCGTTGGGAGAGTTCAGGTAAGCATTGACTCTGAAGTCCCTGGCGGGATTGGTAAGTATCAAGTTCAAAGAGTTCAATGTGCCCGATGTTCACTCTTGTCCCCTTCCTTCCTTAAGTTGCAACTGAGTTTGTGAGAAGAAGGTCTCGTAGCTGCTGCTGGCGTTCAGGTAAGAGTCTGTGTTACCCAACGCTGTCCGGTAACTATTGCATGCGTTAACGTGTTGTTTTTCTCCCTCTTTACAGATGGGGCATATGAAGATATGGAGAATAATACCGCTGGTGGTAAATCAGGTAAGTCTATGGTGGTAAGAGGTATTTGTTGATTCCCTTGGCTCACCTTGTTATTCTTGTGCCCCTAGGAGCTGGAGTACGGCGAAGAAATGATGGAGACAGTGCCGGATCGAAAGATGCTGTGAGAACTGGTGAGTATGGCGCTGTGCTGGAGCTGGCGAAGCGACGCGTGCAGGACTGATGTACTTCCAGGTCGGGAGATGAAATGGATCCGGAATGAGGTGAGGTATTTGAAATAAGTTCATTTTCTAACCTTGTCCTTTTCTTCCTCTTTATTCTAGGATCTCCGGATTCGAGGTGGGCGTGGCAGAAGATTGGATGCTGGCTGCAGGCACGGTGAGAGTCACGCTGCTGGATGCAGAATAACACAAAGCATGTGCTGCTCTTCGGGCGTGGTTTAAATAGCCTCCAAAGTAGTCCCAGGAAAGAAGTTCCCCAGGACCACAACCGAGTAAAAAAATAGTCCCTGTAGTAAAATAGTCCCATCCAGGCCTCACGTTGGCTTGGATTTATTTGCAGCATGGTCTGCATGAGGTAAGTAATGTCTATGAGCCTGGCGCCTATGGCAACAGGACTGATTTTTATTATGAGCCTGGTGCCTACAGCGCCAGGACTGAACCCAGACAGCCCCTAGCTGGGGCTGCTGGGGTTTTTGTAAATGTCTGGATGCCTGCTCCCGGGGCTGATGGGCTTGATCCGGATGCCCGGGGGTAGGCATCATGACAGCACTCCCCCCCCCCAAGGCCCCTCCTAAAGTTGTTCTTCTCCTTGGCCCTGGTTTGTCTGGGAAGTTCCGATGGAATTTCTTCACCAACCGAGGTGCATGAACGTGGTCACTAGGCTCCCATGACCTTTCCTGTGGTCCGTAACCTTTCCAGTCGATTAAATAAAAAAGTCTTGATTTAACCAACTTAGAGTCCAGGATATTCTTTACCTTGAATTCAGGTTCTCCATCTATTAGGATGGGGTCAGGTGATTTGGCAAGTCTTGTCCCGGGTTGAACTGGTTTCAGAAGTGAAACATGAAAGACAGGATGGATCCGCATATTAGAGGGTAATTCCAACTTGACGGCCACCGGGTTTATAATGGCCTTAATAGTGTAAGGTCCCAAATACCTAGGATTAAAAGTCCGAGTTCCTTTTAGAGGTATGTGTTTTGTAGCCAGCCAAACTTGATCCCCAATCTGATATCATGGAGCATCGCTTCTATGTTGATCAGCATTTTTCTTATATTTCTCTTTCGCTTGTTTCAAATGTTATGTTGCCTCCTTAAGGGCTTGTGTAATAGAAGAGTGTAAATGGCTAACTGCAGGCATTTCTAAGTGCTGAAGCGAATCGAGTTCTGAGGTTCGAGGGTGATGTCCGTATATGGTATAGAAGGGGCTTTGTCCGGTTCCAGAATGTACTGAGTTATTGTATGCATATTCGGAAATCCATAAAATATCCTTCCAATTGCTTTCGGTCTGGTGCAGCATGCAACGTAGGTACTGTTCAAGGGTCTGGTTGGTCCTCTCCGTCTGACCATCGTTCTGGGGATGGTGACTGGTTGATAACCTCACGTCGATTTGCGCCAATTGACAACATTTCTTCCAAAATTGTGAAATGAATTGACTGCCTCGGTCAGAGACCAATACGGAAGGAAATCCGTGCATTCGAACAATGTTTTCGAGGAACTCCTTGGCCAAAATTGAAGCGGAAGGTAATTCTTTTAAAGGAATAAAGTGGGCCATCTTGGAAAAAAGATCCACAATAACTAGGATGGTGTTAAATCCATTACATGGAGGTAGATCTGTAATAAAGTCTAAAGACAAGGTGTGCCATGGTGTAGGTGGAATATCCAAAGGTTGTAAAAGGCCAGCGGGTTTTTTCTTCTGGCTTTTGTTTTGGGCACAAATGCCACAAGACATCACAAATGACTTTACGTCTTTTCGCCAAGTGGGCCAACCAGAACTGTCTCTTAATTTTCGCTTCAGTTTTTGCGATACCTGGGTACCCTTCCATCAGGGTGTCATGGTAATTGGAGATGACTAGTTCTTGTATTTTCTTGTGTGGTAGAAATAATCGTCCTTGATAGTAAGGTAGGTCATTGACGACTGAGTAGTCCGGGCCTTTCTTTACCCAGTCCTGCAGGGTTGCTGGATCGAAGAGTTGTTGGATTTTTGAATGAATATCTTCTAGTGTCTGTAGAGTAGTTATGCCAAGAATTCTTAGCTCTGGAATTATTGACACCGGTTCCGGGTTTGCATGTGCTTCTCCCATCCCTATTCGGGATAAGGCATCTGCTTTGCAATTTTTGCGGCCTGGTCGATAAGTGATCACGAAATCGAATTCGGCAAAGAACAATGCCCATCGAAGTTGTCGCGATGATTGGGCTTTGGCTGTTTTTAAATACTGCAGGTTCCGGTGATCAGTGATTACGGTAATGGTATGCCTGGCACCAAGAAGGTAGTGCCGCCAAGCCTTAAAGGCGGATTTGATAGCTAGCAGCTCTTTATCGGTAATCGCATAGTTTAACTCAGGTGCTGAGAACTTTCTGGACCAAAACGCTACTGGGTGAAGTTGACCGGTTTCAGGATCCTTCTGGGACAGGACAGCTCCCATGGCTAAACTGGATGCATCAGTTTCTACTATGTATGGAAGCTCAGGGCGTGGATGCTTTAAGACAGTTGCTGATGTGAATTTCGCTTTCAGCTCTTGGAAGGCCTTTTCAGCCTCTTCGGTCCACAAGAAGCGTTTGTTTTTTCGCAAAAGTGCTGTGATGGGTTGTACAACATGGGAGAAGTCCGGAATGAATCTGCGGTAGAAATTAGCAAATCCGAGCATGCTTTGTACCCCTTTGACTGAACTGGGAGATGGCCACTTGAGAATTGCGTCCACCTTTTGAGAGTCCATTCGAACTCCCTTTGGAGTCAGGATAAATCCAAGAAATTAAACTTCCGTAGCATAAAAAACACATTTTTCCAATTTTGCATATAACTTGTGCTGGCGTAGTTTCTCAAGGACTGCACGCACGTGCTTAACATGGTCTGATTCTGAGGAGGAGTACACTAGAATATCATCTATGTATACAACGACACAGATGTCAATGAGGTCACGAAGGACATCGTTCATAAAATACTGGAAGGCTGCTGGTGCATTGCACAACCCGAAGGGCATCACCTGATATTCGAATAATCCGCACTTGGTGCGAAAGGCAGTCTTCCATTCGTCGCCTTTCTTGACACGTACCAGATGATATGCCCCTCGGAGATCTAACTTAGTGTAGATACAAGCATCCTTTACTTGGTCTAGTAATTTGGGGATCAGAGGCAATGGGTATCGTTTTTTTACCGTAATCTGATTTAATGCACGGTAATCTATGCACGTTCTAAGGTCACCTTCCTTTTTTGGCACGAAGAATAAAGCTGAGGATGCAGGAGACTTGGAAGGACGAATAAAGCCATTAGCAAGGTATTGGTCCAAGTATTGCCGTAGGTGAAGATTTTCAGGTTCCGTGAGGGCGTAGATTCTACTGCATGGGGGGGGTGCACCGGGTAGGAGGTCAATTTGACAATCATATGATCTGTGAGGAGATATTGTATTGGCCTGTTCTTTTTGAAAAACATCCTGAAATTCTCGGTATTCCTGAGGTAACTGCACGATTGGGTTAACGACTGTAGCCAGGCCTTTGTTCAAAGTTTTCTCCGGGTAACAGGTGTGTGCACAATCCGGGAAGGTTATTCTCTTCTCTCGCCATTCTATACAAGGATTATGTGTTTCCAACCATGGCATCCCCAGTATTATCTGGAACCGTGGGGCTTTGATTAGATCAAACACAATAGTCTCTCGATGCCCATCTTGACGCAACAGTGTCATCTCTGTAGTGGAATGAGTTACAGGCCCCGAGGCAATCTCAGTTCCATCAACTGTGGTGATGACATCCGAAGTGGTCTTTTTGCAAAGATGTAGATTCATCCTTGACACCAATTCGTGGTCCATATAGTTTCCTACGGCCCGCTATCTATGTATGCCCTTACTGCGTGCATACATGATGGCTGCCTGGGATCAAGTAGGACCATTGGGATGATCAGATGCGAGGTCTGAGTGTCCTTCTTTAAGCTCGGCAAGCGGACCTCTACGCTTGTCGGGTGTGGTCATTTCCCGAATAAGGCTCTATGTGGCTTTTATCAGCAACTCCTACCACCTTCTTGGGTGGTTTTATAGGGCAATCCTGGAGAAAATGTCCTGAGGTTCCACAGTACAGACACAACTGCATCTGTCGTCTTCTTTCTCTTTCCTTTTGAGTTAAGGGTCCTTTAACCCCCCCCGATCTGCATAGGTTCAGATGCATCTGTTCCTTTGGGGGCAACGTTGGGTTTAACCAATACCCGATTCTCAAACTTAGCTCGATCAGTCTTTCGGTTCTGAAGTCGGTGGTCTAGCTGGACCACTAAGTCTATAAATTCTGTGCAATCCTGAGGTGGGTTCACAACTTGAGCCAAGAAGTCTTTGAGTTCTCCCCGAGGTCCACGATGAAACAATGTAATTTGTTTTTCCTCCGGCCACCCGGTTTCCACCACCAACCTATTGAAGGTTGCAATATAGGTTAGCAGATCCTGGTTACCCTGTCGTAAGGATAAAAGTTTGTTGTCCAGGGCTTGAACCTGTGAGTGTCTGGCGAATAGTTTTTCCATGCTCCTTTGAAAACCCTGAAAATCCCGGAGAAGAGGATCATCCTGGTTGACTAACGGAATGGACCAATCCGCTGCGCTGCCACTAAGATATGACAATACAAAGGCTACTTTGGCTTGGTCATTTGGAAAGGCTCCCGGTCTGCATAAAAAGTGCAAGCGGCATTGGTTCATAAACACGGTGAACCTTTTGGGGTCCCCAGCAAAGCGTTCGGGTGGAGCTAACAGAATATTTCCTGGTAAAACCACTTGCACAGGATTGCTTGATGAAACGGGGGTTGGGTTTCCCCCATATCCAGGTAGGGGCGTTTGCTCAACTTGGTTTTGCAGTAGTTGCCTAGCCAGATCATCAATGCGCTCCTTTGAGACAATCAGTTCTCTCCTGAGGGCATTAGTCTCTTGGCGAGCGGCATGTACTTCCACCCTAAGTTCCCCCAATGATTGGGCCAGTTGGTCGGTTTCCGAGGTTTCCATAACACCCGGGTGGGTATTTTTAGAAAGGCTTCCTGTTCTGTTACGCTCACCTGGACCCCACAGGGGTGTCGATCGGACCCAGACAGCTGCGGTCTCCGTCAACGTGATGCGTAGTGCAGAGATGACTGTCTGGACTGGCCCGCCTAGTCTTGTCTGCTGGACCCGAAGAACTATTTTCCTGCAAGTGGAGACAGGGATTAGCCACCTGTGGGTTTTAGTGATGGCCTCCCAACAGCTCTCGCTCTCCCCCACTAATCACCTCCGATATCCCCTTAGTAACCTCACCTTATGTTTGTAAAAGATGAGCTCTCCATCCTGCGTGTCTTGCAGGGGTGCGTAGATACCAGTTACTTCACTGGTTTGAAGGCGTTGGGAGAGTTCCGGTAAGCATTGACTCTGAAGTCCCTGGCGGGATTGCTAAGTAAATGTGACCGATGTTCACTCTTGTCCCCTTCCTTCCTTAAGTTGCAACTGAGTTCGTGAGAAGAAGGTCTCGTAGCTGCTGCTGGCGTTCAGGTAAGAGTCTGTGTTACCCAACGCTGTCCGGTAACCATACATGCGTTATCGTGTTGTTTTTCTCCCTCTTTACAGATGCGGCATATGAAGATATGGAGAATAATACCGCCGGTGGTAAATCAGGTAAGTCTATGGTGGTAAGAGGTATTTGTTGATTCCCTTGGCTCACCTTGTTATTCTTGTGCCCCTAGGTGACGGAGTACGGCGAAGAAATGATGGAGAAAGTGCCGGATCGAAAGATGCTGTGAGAACTGGTGAGTATGGCGCTGTGCTGGAGCTGGCGAAGCGACGCGTGCAGGACTGATGTACTTCCAGGTCGGGAGATGAAATGGATCCGGAATGAGGTGAGGAATTTGAAATAAGTTCATTTTCTAATCTTGTCCTTTTCTTCCTCTTTATTCTAGGATCTCCGGATTCGAGGTGGGCGTGGCAGAAGACTGGATGCTGGCTGCAGGCACGGTGAGAGTCACGCTGCTGGATGCAGAATAACACAAAGCATGTGCTGCTCTTCGGGCGTGGTTTAAATAGCCTCCAAAGTAGTCCCAGGAAAGAAGTTCCCCAGGACCACAACCGAGTAAAAAAATAGTCCCTGTAGTAAAATAGTCCCATCCAGGCCTCACGTTGGCTTGGATTTATTTGCAGCATGGTCAGCATGAGGTAAGTAATGTCTATGAGCCTCGCGCCTATGGCGCCAGGACTGATTTTTATTATGAGCCTGGTGCCTACGGCGCCAGGACTGAACCCAGACTGCCCCTAGCTGGGGCTGCTGGGGTTTTTGTAAATGTCTGGATGCCTGCTCCCGGGGCTGATGGGCTTGATCCGGATGCCCGGGGGTAGGCATCATGACATAAGGACAGTGAGGTGTTTGATAACATTTATAATGTAATAAAACGGCGCAGTTTGACCAATCATCCAAAAGTTGTCTGCCTCGCATATTTGACCCCTCACAGGAACCTAAACCTAATGGCGTGGGCGATTTCCGTAGGTCCTGGAGAATGCTAGGGATTTTGGGGGAAAGCTGCATGTGGCAAAGTGGCATAGTTGATTTCTGGCGAGGGACGTGCATCCCGCTGGAACAGATGTAATACACGTAGTGAATCTAGTAGCAGCGCAGGACAAGACATACAGAACAATGAATACTTTTTGTTTCGGCAGGTCACACATGCTGTCGGGTGTCTTGACCCACGTTTGAATTATTAGGCTACAACATTTGGTACTGTGGGCTTAGAAAATCCAGGATGGTCGAAAAGCCCACATTGCGCCAGAATCCAGGAAAACCGTGCAGTTTTTGCGCACACCAAAATGGTCGCCTAACCTGCCACCCACCAGTGCGAGCGTGATGGGCCAAAAGCGCCATGAGTGAAACGTGGTGCCAAAGGAAAAACAGCACTGCCTGTTAGATCAAAAAGCGCTTTGAAATCACCTTTGTTTCTCTGAAATGCAAGCTAAAAATGCCTATTTTAAACATTCCAAGATATTCAAAAATCTCACTGAACACCAGCAGACATTTGGCAGAATGTAGTCTTGTGTGCATACAAAATCTGGAAAGATGAAGAGCCCAAAACAACGTTTATAACAAAACTGGCTGAGCTGTGGATGTCAGCAGCTTAACTGAAATTGGATTTAAAACCACTAAAATCGAAATGTTTAAAATAAATGAGTGACCTACTTTTGAGTGTCACATAGGTTGCAACTGTTTAAAGGTCATAGTTTTGAACTTAGAATCAGCGTTCTAGCTGCATGTGTAAAAATTGTAAGTTTGATTTGAATGAAGAAAACTGGAACAAAAGTGACATTTAGCTGAAGCCTGGCTTGAAGAGATTGAATTCTGCCCAGCAACTACCCCCGACAGGAGTTGAAACTTGCCCAGCAACTGCATTTGCAGGCCTGGCTGCCTTCTGCTGTTCCCACCAAAAGGAGATTACACCTCTCTGATTGAATCAGGGGAGGAGCACCTGGGAGCAGGGAAACAGAACAATGAGCTTTCCTTAGCTCAGGCAAATGTTAAATTAGGGGGGGGTCGTAAATGGCTTCCTCTTGAAGGAAACTGGGAGGAGCAGTGCCTCTGTGAGCAACCTGAGTTGGAGGAAGTGGACAAACCAGAAATTCCACCATGTGCTTTGGGAAACCACACCCCTCTGGGCCAGAGCATAATTCTAAAAAGATGGATAATTCATAGTACGGACTTGTCAAAATTATATAATTAATATCATTATTCTTGTGATTTTTCTGTGCACATTTTAAGAGGTGTTAGAACTCTGTGGTATGTTCTGGGGGTAGTAGCGGAAAATAAGGTATTACTCCGAATGTCTGTATGTTAAAAATCTGACACTTCATCATCTGATGCCCATATTCCTTGTGCATGTTTGTGTAAATTCTGGAAAAGTTTAGAAGTTGTGTTCTTGATGAAAAGGGCAGAATTGTGTCATAAGTGGACACGACATCTTACAAAGACATGGATCGGATGGTTTGGTGCTACAGAAAATATGTTAGCAGGACAGGAAAAGTCTGACCAGGATAACAGATTTCTGGCCTTGCAGAAGGAGTACCAAGAAGGTTTGGACTCCCTACTGCAGAGCCAGAAAAAGCTGGAGCAACAACTAGACTTTAACAGGACATGCACAGAGCAGGTACCCACCCTGCAAAGTCATCTAGATAGGGAAAAGGCAGAGAGCAATAAACTGATTTTGAAAGACCTGGATACCCAGGCAGAGTTTGATCAAGAACGCCAAAAAGCTGGTGCCTTTCAAAGGCAGAGGGACGACCTGGTGGCACAGATGCAGGCTCTTAGTCAGGAAAGGGACACCTTAGGCCAGGAAGTCTGCCGATTAAAAGAAAAAATTGAAGAAAATCACTTGGCCCTCCAGGGACTGGGTGACCTCCCAAAAGAGCATCAGAACTTGTTAGAGCACACCAGGAGGGTGGATGATGCTCTGGCAAGAAAGGAACAGGCTAGTAGGGATGGGACTCAGGAAGTAACCCTCCTGCAGCAAAGACTGGCCCAGTACTCCAGGACCAACCAGGAAGCGCAGAGAGAAAATGAGGCTCTCTGTCAGAACACTGATAGGCTCCAGCAACAGGTAGCCATGCAGGAGAGACTGATAGAGTCTAGTAAGGCCTTAACTGAGGAACTGAAAGCGCAGGCTCTTGCATTGCAACAGGGAGCAGGGGCTGACAGAGATGAAGTTCGCTGGGAAAGGGAAACACATGAGCATAACCTCAGGAGCCCTAGTACCAGAGGCCTTCATCTCTCCCAGTCCTTGGACTCTGCCACCCCCATGTCCCCTGGCGCACATGAGCACAGGGCCACAGGGATGGCAGATTACTATCCAGCCAAAAGTATGGGGCTCATAGGCCAGTACCACCCAGGAATGGATGGGCAGGCATCCGGGTATGGGCACCCAAGCACAGTGCAATTTAGTGGGGAACCCCAGGAGAGTAGGCCCATTAAGGGCATCCTGAAAACCTCTGCCCAGTTAGGTCAGTGGGAGGGGTACCCATCAAATCCTGGCAGCAAAGAGGAATCTGAAGACTACTCTGAGCGGTACAGGACACAGGAGACCAGGTCCCCACATTCTGCCAGCCATTCCCAGGCACGCAGAATCCGGGAAAACCTGGAAGATCAGACGGGCACCTCTGGGAGCAGTGCCTCTGAGTCAGAAGATGAATGGACCAGGGTTACCCGAACCAAAAAGGCCAATAAGGCAAAAAAGGCCTTGCTTAAGGACCCCTTAAAACAGATTAAGGCAATAAGGAGTGTCATCACGCCTTATCACAAGAACGCCAAGTATTCTGTTTGGGAACACTTGGAGCTTTATAAGCGAATGATGGAGACTTTCCATTTGAAAGACAGCAGTGGCTGCATTCAGTATGTAAAATGGACATTCTCCCCAGAATACTCCAGTTTCTTTGCGGGGCTGGAGGACCAAAATAATTCAAGATGGTCCACCTACAGGGCGCCCATCTTGAAACATTTTTCTGTTCACAGAAATCCCCAAGAGGCTCACAAGGCAGCCTACAATTTGCAATGTGGGGAGGATCAGGCCCCACAAGAATTTGTGCAGGAGTTAAAGCGTGCTTTTGCGCAGACTACAAAAAGGGTACGCACGGACAGTAAAGAATTTGTTAATACGTTTTTCCATGCCTTACCCAAATACATAATGACCAAGCTCGTGAAAGATTTTCACGAGAAAAGATCTTTAGACTGGGTCATTGAGCAAGCCAACTGCATCTATGAGGTGCAGAAACCAGTGGAAAATAAGAATCAGCCCAAAAACCCCAAAACCACAAACACCCCCGCCGCGGCTAAGGTGGCAGAGGTAAAGGTTGCCCCCGTTTTAGATTTGGAGATGGGGGGACCTAAAAACCTGCCTGCACTGAATAATTCTAAGCCCAGAAGGCCCTCGGGCCAGTCACAAACAGGGAGCCAAGGACGTAGTCCCACAAATGGGATCCCTCTCTCCCCTGATTATGTAAGTGCCCGTTACAAGGAAAACCGATCCATCCTGGGTTACGTGTGGACTCCTCCAGCCCAAGGGGGGGGATCCAGCCAAGCACCTGACCCAGGGAACTTCCCTCCTAACTTCCCACAGGAGGGCAGAAATTCCCCAAATCCTGGGCAGAACTTGTTCCCTAGGTATCCACCCAACTTCCAGCCCCAAAATCATCCATCCTTCTTTCCCCACCTCCCTGAGCCCAGACCACCTAATCCGGGAGAGGGGAGGCCAAGGGTGGAGGGGTACCCAAACCTTCCCAACCCGCGGTACTACCAGAGAAGGGATAGCTACCCTTCCCGGGATCAGCCCAGGGGAGAAAACAGAACCCCGTATCAGCCTGAGCGGGTTTCCCAACTTGAGCGCCAGGTCCAAAATATGGCACAGGAGCTGGGTCGCGTGCTAAGGGCTCAGCAGAACCCTCAGATGGGCATGCCGGCACAGAATGCACCAAACTCTGGGCCTGGTGCTCCAGAACAATGACGGGGGCAGCACCCCGATAACCCACCGGTTACCAGGGAGGAGGCACAAGGGGAAGGGGGGTGTAAAGCCTTGGAGGAAGCTTCCTTCCCCACTTGTAAACAGCCCCTGGAAACCCAGGAACCGGAAACAAAATCTCCTACCCCTGAAAGTCTGCCACCGAAGGAGCAGAGAGGAGGTAGGAGAAACAAAGGACCCAAACAGACCCATTTTGTGGAGGAGGTACAGGTCTTCCAATTTGAGGGAGAGGGATCCTCAGAGGATCCTGGGAAAAGGATCTTCTCCTTCAGAGATGGGGGAACTCCTCCCAAGGAAAAATGGGTACCAAGAGATTCCAATCCAGACTGGGTAGATGTGGGGATTGAGCTGTCACCGCCCATCATTCTATCCCAGAACCAACTATACCGAAAACCCCTGGTTCAAACCCATCCTGGTGACTGCCTCCAAAAAGGGCGGGGGCGGCCCGGAACCGGAACCAGGGGAACCCAAAACCGCATCCATAGACTCGGTAGATGTGGGGATTGAGCTGTCGCCGCCCATCATTCTATCCCAGAACCAACAATACCGAAAACCCCTGGTTCAAACCCATCCTGGTGACTGGCTCCAAAAATGAGGGGGCGGCCTAGAACCGGAACCAGCGGAACCCAAAACCGCATCCATATCTAATTGCCAACTTTTTCTTTCAGATTCCCAAAACTCCCTGCCGAACTCTGCCCAAATCTCTTCTCTCTCAATGTCCAAAACCAGAAAATTAGCCCACCAGTTGTCCAAAAATGTGCATTATCTGTGCCCCCTCGAGGAGAAGGAGGGAAGATACTATGCCCCGGTACAAGTACAGGGGCAGGGTACAATTTTGGCACTGGTGGACACGAGATCCCAAGCTACCCTTCTGTACAAAAGGGCCTTTGATGAACTAAATGCAGAAAGGGGGGAGCAATGTTGAAGGCTCTAAACCGAAAGAACACAAGAGGCTTTTGGGACATAATTAATGATACAAAGAACTCTGACAAAGCGCTACTATCAAGTACAGTTCTGGAAAAGGACTGGGAAAACCACTTCACACACGTCGTTGACATTAGATGTACATTCATATATCACATAAGGTAGTTTCTGTTCCAACTCTGATGTTTCTAAGAGCTTGGATTAAGAAATGACAACATTTTGCGCTTTTTGGTTGGTTTACCAATATTGGATTTTTACCAAACATGACACAGATGTACCCCGCCTTTCTACACATATTCCAGTAAATTTTCATTTTTCTAGCGTGAACCCCGTGTCTGCAATCTCCATAATTCATGGGGTTTTGCCTCAGAACATGGTACAGAGTTCTAACACCTCTTAAAATGTGCACAGTAAAATCACAAGAATAATGATATTAATTATATAATTTTGACACGTCCGTACTATGAATTATCCATCTTTTTTTAAAATGATGCTCTGGCCCAGAGGGGTGTGGTTTCCCAAAGCACATGGTGGAATTCAGCGCTTTGGCGTAAGGCGCTTTATAAATAAACAAATACAAAGGTAGCGGAGTGTGGCGAGTGTTTCCTGTGTTCCATGGTGGTCCGTGGGGGACCTGTGAGGGCTGGAGTGCTGTCCAACGGATGCTGACTGAAGCTGGCAAAGTAAAGCACAAGAGGTCCCGGTAAGAGCTGCCGCGTACTCTTCCCCTTCCCCCCTCCCTTTATTAGTTATCAGTTCCACCCGGCCAGCCGCCGTGAGTTGTGCGATAGACACTGTGGGGAGAAAGAAGGAAAAAAAACGCGGCTTACGCTCTGCTGAACTGCGGAGAGCCTGTGGTGGGGTTGAGGCTCCTGAGGAAGCCGCAAAGATGAGGTCAAGCGCTCCGCCTAATACGTGAGCGTACGCCAAGCGGGGGCTAGCAGCTCCAAACACTCGAACATTCAATTCAAACACCCCCCCCCCAGTACGAGGAGGAATGTCACCGGCGGGGGTGGGGGGGATGATGTTAGAACTGTGCCCCAATGTGGGATGACCACGACACCCCAATGCGGGGCCCACAACAACTTAAAACAAGTGTGGAATGACCGTGTGGCGCCAAACCAAGGCGCAGACAACAACAATGTAGCCAGCGATGTAGCCAGCGATGAGCTGGACACTGACAGTGAATATGTGAGGGCAGGTGATTCAGACCTTGAGGACGACGAAGATGAAGATGTATTGCCTGCAAGGGAAAACAAAAAGTCAGCGGAGTGGGGGTCGCTGAGAGTGCGAAGTGTGGGTGAGAATGGATCAAAACGAAACAACAGTCCCTCGCCCACCTCGGCAAGAATCATGGAAACTATAGACTTGGTAAGGGCAGAAAAAGATGACCCGCATGCAACAAGGGGGGGTCAAGTGGGTTGTGAGTCGAGGCTGGAAGTATGCACCGCCATGGTACATTGTGCCCATGCCCATGCCGAGTCAACAACAAATGGTAACCACCTACCATCACATGTCAGGAACGAAGAGTGCGAACATGTCTCTGATAGGAGGAGGTCGGCAAGTGGGAATTCAAATTGTGACATGCCAGAAGCCCTGGGTGAGCCCAGAAATTATCCTGATGTCACACGAGAGGAGGAGGCCACACCCATTAACGAAAGGAACGACAAAAAATCAAGGAAACAACCGAATAATAAATGCGGTGTGCCAAAGGAGGAGTCCGCTCTAACGACGCCAGTCACCCCAGCTGAGTCATCCCTTAGCCATGAGAGAAGTCTAAATAGGCTCTCAGTAGATCATGTTGATGAGTCTCTTAAACCACCCCACAAGGGTTTATCGCTAATGACCCTAGCATGGACAAGAGTGACCTCAATGCATAAGGGGAACGGAAAAAACTTAAAGTACCAGACCCAAAGGAAGAAAAAAGATGAATTAGCGGCCAATAAGATAAGATCTTCAGTGACAAAACCCCCTGATGAAGTGTCAACTAGAAAAGTGAACATCGTGGTGACAGAAGAGGCCCCCTGTGAGGAGTGGGTGTGTGCTGCTCGATGGAAGGAAAGAACATCTAAAGTTGGAACGGCCGAGCCCCCTCGTAGAAGAGACTCAGTAGGACTTGCAGATCAACTCCTGAGAGACCTAGTGGAAATGAATTCCAACTTGTCAAAACAACAGAAAAACTCATCAACAAATTGCTGTGGAAAGCTATCCCCACAAACTGAATGTCAAATGATCAAGGAAAAGAGTCTACTTGACATGATGACTCTAGAAGAAAATACACCATCCTTTGAGGCCAGAAATGATGAGATCATGGTCTCACAAAAAAGGAGCCGGAGAAAGTTAAGCTCGAATTCAGATCACGAGGGTGCAAACAAAAGATTTAAAAGAAACTCAAGGCAGAGTTTGACGCCTAAATTGGGGTCTCCGAGCAAGCATGTGATAAAACCAGGACCAGCCGAGTTGAATGACGTAGAAAATATGCCGTCTCCCAAAAAGAGGAGTTCGCAGCCTGATCAACTTTTGGATTCGAAGACTCCGGAAACAGCAATGGACGAAAAGAAGTTAGTGGAGACCATAGTCGGAAAACTGAGCCCGACACTGATGTCAGCTACAACAATAGCAGTAGCACCATTGCTGAAACTTTATGAAAATCTAAATGAAAGCCTCCGGGACCAAACAACCTTGGTCGACCTGTTAAACTCAAAAATTGTAAAACTCGAGCTAGATCTAAGAGACATGACGGCTCAGGTTGTGACAACCAGAAGAGGCAACGACATTTCATTAACGGCACTAAGAGAATCTCTAAAAGCGACAACGGAAGACAAAAGACTCTTCGCATAAGTGACGAAACAAGCTTTAATGCTTTTCCAAAAAGATCGAGAACATAGAACAGTAGTAGGGACGAGCGTCCCCCAAAAAATTCAGCCGAGTGCAGAAACAGGACGCATGGTGAACTCAATAGGCAACAAAAATGAGCCTGTACCAGAGGACAGAACGTCAAATCCAAATTCTCTGCACACAAAATCAAAAATTATTCAGAACTGTTGTTCTGAAATAGACTCTGAGATAACCATCGTGTTGAGTGACTGTCCAAAGGACTTAAATAAAAAAAAGGTTCCAATTGCAGAAGACAAAGTGAAAATCAGTGAGGTGAAAAGAAACAACAATAAAGCCACCACAAAAGAGATCAAAGAGAGTGATAGAGTTTCGATGATCACATCCTATGACTTATCAGCAAAAGAAGGGAGGGTGGAAGAAATTGACCTTACAGAGACAACACATAAGGGAAAGGAAGACAAAGGAAGTGAGAATGAAGTTGTGGAGGAGCCGAGAGCAGGTGGTAACGATAATGAGGAGAGGACTACTCCAGTAAACTCTAAAGCTGATGACACGACTGAAAAAAAGAATGAAACTGAGTGGTTTGACATCTTCGATTCCAAAAAATTAAAAGAGAACACCGGCCTTAACACGCAAGGCCGAGTTACCGCTCCAAAACAGAGTAAATGTAAAAAGAAATCTAAAAACCAGCAAATACAGGAGAACAAAAACCCACGAAGCTCGGCGAACTTCTTTCGGAACATAAAAGCGCTAACCATCACAGTAAACAACAGTGAACCTACGGGCCCAAATAGCAAAAAATGCACTAGAGAGCCCAGTAAGGCCGTTGGAACAACGGTCGTTGAATCACCTTCCACGAGGAAGACTCAACCCTCAGAGACAACGGAAAAAGAAGTTAAACAAAAAGCCCCAGTGGAGAGTGAAAATGACGATGAGGAGGACGAAGAACTATTGAATATGTCAACTTACAGTTCTTCGGTGCCCGACGACGTGGGCGCAGAAGGCGTCCGCGAGATCGACGTGGAAGGTAATGCAAAAAACCAACAGGATAAAAAGAAAGGAGAATCGATCGTGACAGGAAAGATCCTGTCGGAAATTGAGCCAGAGAGAGAAATGGGGCAACCAGGCAAGAGAGCTTTCTCATGGCCTCAAACTCCAAAAGAAGGAGATTCGCCGCTAAAGAATAAGCGTCCTAATGAGGGATCTGCCAAATGCTTCTTTACGTTAGAAGAGAAACGTATAAGAAGCATGCAATGTCAACAAAAACCAATTGGGTGTAACACACCGGGACCAGTGACCAAGTCAATCAAGAAAGGTCCGACAGGCAAACTGATGGAGGGGGCCAAACGGCAGCAACCTCAATTCCAGAAAGTGGGAGAAAAACCTCTAATCCTATGATCACACAAGAAAATCTACCAACAATGATAAAGCAATTGGATATAGAATTTTGGTGGAAAAAATCAACCATAACAAAAGCGATCCGCCACTAAACAGATACACAGTACTACAGATATTTCAAAAGATCCCGGCACTGAGATCTGTAAAGAGTCCTCAAATTGAAAGAGTCGAAATAATAGCAGACTCGAATCAAAAATTTGTTTTACTACACATTGTGGGAAAAAAGGTTGTGGAACAGATTATGACAAACGAGAGATAATTGTTGAATGCAGGCTACCAAGTATACGAGGTTAACAGTGCATTGGGAGGAGAAGACTGTGGTACCTCGGCAGGTAATAGCCTGCAGAAAAATCAAAAAGATTCACAGCTGTCCACTCGATTGGATAACAGTGTAAAAATGGAAGATTACGACCTAACCAAAACAAAATCAGTGGACGAGGACGTTGATGCACAGCTCTCACTGGAAGAGATAAAACTGAAGAAATTTAAAATAACAGTGGAGAACAGTGAGAACACAAAGAGAGTGATGTGTAAGGACAACTTGGTTATAGAGGAGGAGTCCCACGCATGGGGATGGATAGCAAAATCCTTAAATGGAACATTAACGAGTTAATGCCTAAAGGAAAAGTTGGCGATAACCTCCTGGAACACGAGGGTTCACCCATCTGCTGAGTTCTGCACCCGTATACCTGAGGAATGCCGATATTATATGCACACAAGAAACATGGTTAACAAGCACACCATGTGTAGAAGGCTTTGATGTAGCTTTTAATCCTGCAATCTGCAAAGAGAAAGGCCGCCCATGTCGGGTCAGTTAACCCTGATAAACAGAAAAAGCGGTCTGAGAATTAAGAATGCTTGGAACATTTCACCCCATCTCCAAATGACTTGTATTGATACAGTGAACATGGTAACATCAGATAATCAGACCATTTACATCCTAAATGTCTACTGGAACACAACCACGATATTGCACTCAAAATTTGAAGATGACATCTTAGATGTAATTGACAGCATACTAGTGAGAGAACCACAAGCCTTAATAATTATGTGTGGAGATTTTAATATGAAACTGATCGAGAACCCTCAATCAAAGCAACAAGTGAATAGCAGAAAAAAAACACACTGTGAGCGATGGCTTGATGAGATGTCGATAAGAAATCTAGTAATGCTAAATGGAGGAACAAAGGGTGATACTCCAGCTAAACCGACCTGGACACGAGGAACCCAAAATTCAATACTGGATTATATGTTTGTCTCAGGCAACATATTCCAGGAAATTGATTCATTTCAAGTGATCACGACTAAATACAATGACCACAACATGGTGGTAGCGAAACTGAACAACACCAATAAAATGGAGCGTAATCAATGGAGACAAGACCTATCCTTGGTCCCAGGTCGCAACATACTGCGTATAAATCAGTGCGATATTGTGACAATTACCGAACTGCTACTGGAAGCGCAAGACCAGAATCCCTCAAGATCAACGGAATATCAACAGTTCTTTGAGATCTATAAAGTCAAGAAAAAAACGTCCTAGACGAGACCTGTGATACAAAAACACAGATATGATCCTGAGGTAGCTGCCAGAAAGAGAGAGGTAAGAAAAATTATAAGGAAAATACGCGCCGCAAACCCAGAGGACCTAATGGTGCAGATAAAAAAGGAAAAAAACAAGTATAACAACTGGTGCAAAAATCGCAAGGCAACCATGGAACAACGGGACACAGAAGCAATGTTGAAGGCTCTAAACCGAAAGAACACAAGAGGCTTTTGGGACATAATTAATGATACAAAGAACTCTGACAAAGCGCTACTATCAAGTACAGTTCTGGAAAAGGACTGGGAAAACCACTTCACAGCACTATTCAAAAGAAGAAAAACCTTGAGCCCGACAAAAGTGGAGACAAGTCAGCAGTGGGAAATCGAAATGGAGAGAGACGATATACTAACTACCATCAGGAAATGTAACGCCTCTCGTGCTGCGGGTCCAGACGGTTTGTCGAACGCAGACCTTAAGGCAAACAGCGAAGAATGGTCAGACTTTTGTCATACACTCTTCACTGCCATAAAAAAGGAAGGGAAAATACCTAAGACTTGGAAATCTGGGATTATTGTCCCGATCTACAAGAAAGGTATTCGCTCAGACCCGGCAAACTATCGTCCAATTGCCTTACTGGATGTAGTGGGGAAAGTGTTTGCCTCGATGTTGCTAGCCCAATTGTCCAAGTGGATCCAGGAAGAGAAAATATACGATGAACGCCAGTCAGGCTTTGTTAAAGGTGTAGGTTGTGGGGCAAACCTGCTCATTCTGAACCTGCTAAAAATCATTAGAACGGGACGAAAAATATATCTGGCCTTTATCGACATGGCGAATGCCTTTGATGGCGTGGATAGAGATACCCTTTGGAAAAAACTCAAAGAAAGGCGGTGCAATGAGAGTCTCATCCACGCTATCCGCGAGCTGTATTCCGACACCTATATTCAGGTGAGACTAGATCGTGAGGGAAACCTAACCATCCCCATACCAACCGAGAGAGGTGTGAAGCAAGGTTGCCCGTTAGGGGCCACCTTGTTCAACTTCTACATATCCGAAGTAGGAATAGCTCTGGCAGATGTCGTGTCATTTCCACCACAGATAAATGGAGTGCCAATAAACCATATTTTGTATGCAGACGATATGGTGATCCTAGACCAAACTCTGATTGGTCTCCAAAGAAAACTCTCAGCTCTCAAAATCTTCACAGAGGATTTAGGCCTTGACATCAATGTGGCCAAATCGGAGATCTTAATATTAGGAAACCAAAGAGATAGATCTACAAGTAAAAAAAAAACAACGTGGTCAATAGGTTCAAATAAACTAAACCAGGTACCACATACAAGATATCTAGGGATCATGATCAACTCTAGCATCAATGACATCCCAATGGTAAAAGAAAACTCCTGAATAGCTGCAAATTACTAACAGCTCAAGGCACCATCTTACAGCAAAGATACGGCAAATGTTCCTACGAGCCGATAAGGAGATTTTATCAAGGTAAAGTGACTCCAATTCTCGTCTACGGCGCCGAGAACATGTTCGGTTGTGATTACAAAGTTTGGGCCCGATGTGAAAGTCTCTTTTGGAAAAAGATTCTCCAGATCCCCTTAAGCACACCTACAGCCTGTGTATTGTATGAGGTTGGAGTTTCTACCCTTAACTCAAGAATCACCTGGAATAAGTTGGCGTTATTCAGGAAGACACTCGTGGAGGCAAACCTCCCATCTGTAAAATGCTTGTCGGAGGAAAAAGGACATGAAAAATCGGCTTTGCATCTTTGGAAAAATCAGTGCAGAGAGATACTAGCACAACTGGGCACAGACGAAAAAACTTTGTGGTGGAATCCAGATCTGGTTAAGAGGAAACTGCTTGACTGGGACTGGATCAAAATCAATGATAAAAGTTCGTCACAAAAAGCTATGCAGAATACGCCTCCAGAAGCGAAAAGACGCAATACGCTCCCGTCCTATCTAATATTGTCATCCTATCTAATATTGTCACCCTGTAAACGCCTAAGAAGGCTATACCTGAAATTTCGTTTGAATATCTACGAAACCAAGGAAGTCTTAATTCATCGCAGGAAGATTCCTATGGACAAATCGAAATGCAGGTTCTGCGAAATTGAAACAGAAGATCTAAAACATCTGGTCTTGCGGTGCACTGAATTTAAAGTCCAACGAGAAAAATGCCTCGGAAAGGAGAGAAGCAAAGTTCAAACATATGATCTAGAGGAATGGTGGAAGCACCTTCACATTGGTGAGAGCCGAGCACTGTTGATTGCAACGATGAGATTCCTCGACCAAATGCAAATACGACTAGAGGCGACTAGTCCGTATGGGGAGAATGAGTGACCCCAACAGATGTCACATTCAGTAAGTTAGAGAAGACACACTCAGCAAACAACTAAAAGTGCAATCAAGGAAAGTGTGCAATGAACTTTATCAATGGCCACAAGACAGGAACCAAATGAGACGAGCCAAGTGCAAGTTCACTTCCAATCAGTTGCTTTTTGGTTATTTGATTGCTATCTTTTTTGTTTTACTGTCACTGCGGAAACTAGGAATTAAGAATTGTAAAAGTAAAAATTTTCAAAAAGTTTGTAAAAACTAAATGAAATCAAAAAAAAAAATTAAAAAAAGAAAGGGGGGAGAATTACCGCATTCCTCTCACCTCTCTTCCTGGACAACTTCAGAACTTTGACGGGAAGGAAATTCCCGTCGAGGGGACTGCAGATTTGGACATCAAAATTGGGCGACACAAGGTGAAACACCCGGTCATAGTAGTGACTCCAGGGGGCACCCCTTGATTACTAGGGAATGACCTCCTGAGAAGGTTGTCACCCCTAATAGATTGCGTAAACAAGGTCCTCTGGACCCAGACTAGCCGACCAATAAAATTAAAGCAGAGTGTCAACCATGTTAGTTTAAACACCACGTGCCACGTGGTTGAACAAAAATCTGACCAAGTAAAATTTCACTTCCAGAACAACCATATTCCAGACGTGACAGTAATAGCAGTAGGACAACAGACTGGTGATGGGGGGGGCTTTCTATTTCTGAAAATCAACCTTCCTTCCAGTTTAAAGTGGTATTCCACACTGGAAGGAAACACTCTGAAATTCTTTACTAATCCACAATCAGACATTCCCACTCCAATAGTCCAGAAAGATGTGAAATCAGCTCAGAGCCTGGCTGATATTCAGGTAATTGGAGAGCAGTTGTTCATCCCTGTTCAGTTAAATGATGGGAAGGACTCTGTTCTCGCCCGAGTGTGTGTGAACAACGGTAAGAGCTTCATCAGCGAAGCCATGTTCCGCCAACTCCCAAAAGATCCAGCCATTCCCACATTCAAACTGATAGACAAATGGGAAATGGACCTGGAAGCACCCAATTCCAAACATCTCCTGCCAAGCAGGTGTATGCTCAAAATCTCCATTGGCAACAAGAGCATAGTCCATAATTGTTGGGTCGTGCGAGACGTCACTGCCGCCATTTACTTAGGCAGTGACATTCTCAATCGCTTTGCCATTAGTTTGGACCTAATAAACTTCAAAGCTTGGTCCCGATTAGCGGATAATCCCATGGGCTTTGATGATCCGAAAAAGCATTTAGGTCGGCTCAATTGCTACCTAATGCAGTTGAAATTCAGATTAAAGAGGAAGTCACCATCCCAGAAAGGACCCGACAATTCTCCCTGGAAGTGAAAGTTAAAAGAGGACAAAAATTGAAAAACCCTGATGCTTATATTCATCTAAATGCTTCTCTCCAACAGCAAGGGTTGGGGGTAAACCCAACACCATTAGTCAACATAGAACATGACACCATTCCAATAGAGGTGGATAACAGCGACTTAAAGAGTATTACTCTAGCCGCAGGCACCATTATTGGAATGGCGGTTGATGACCGACATTTCTCCATTGATTTAGGAAATGAACTGTTAGGGCCAATCCCCAAGGACTGCTTTGACAGTGACAATGATGACAATACAACACCAGACAGGATCTTTACCTGGAATGGGGGGAACTTCCTGGTGTACAATTCCTGCCCTTATGGTAAGGAAGATGTGACTTGTGACTTCAGGAGGGATGAGGTGATTTTCCAGGTCCATGAGGGCTGCCTTTCCCACCTGAAGCCTCCAGTCCAAATCAGCACTCTGACCAGGGACTTCTCCACCCAGCTGGAGGAGGCCCGCTGAGATAGCAAAACCAGAAGTCTTTCCAGGCTTCAGGCAGATGGTGGAAGAGAGAGTCAACCTAGCTGATGCCTGTGTGACTCTGGAACAGAAGCAAAAGTTGAAACAAGTTTTCTTGGATTTCCAAGATCTCTTTGCGGTAGACTCATATGACTGTGGTCGCACCGACATCCACACAACAACAATTCCCACGGACCCTGGCATGACTCCAGTGTTTGTGAAGCAATATCGTTTGCCTCTCGCATCCATGGAGTCCCTTACTGAAATAATTAAGAACCTTGAGTCCCGGGGAATAATCCGTCCAGTACACAGCACCTTCAATAATCCGGTGCTGGGAATATTGAAGCCAAACGTCCAGTGAGACTCTATGCCGACCTTAGGGAGCTCAACAAACGGGTCCATACTTCCCGATGGCCTCTTCCCTACATTGACCAAGGGCTGGCCCAGATTCAGGGGTCACAGATATTCACTGCAATAGACCTAACCAATGGATACTGGACTGTGCCTGTCAGTAGGGAGGACCAATACAAACTGGCTTTTACCTTTGGGGGCCAGCAGTACACATGGACACGGACTACCTTCGGAAACCTCAACTCCGGCAATTAATTCAACATTTTTCTACATAAGGCCATGCCCGACCTGGGTGCGAGGGGCAACCTGGCTTAAGAAGATGATGTCCTCATCAAAAGTTCATCTGTGGAGGAACACATAGCGGAGATCCGTTATGTTCTGACCTAGTTGAGGGCCGCCGGAGCAAAACTTTCCTTTTAGAAAGCACAGTGGTGTAGAACCTGTGTTAATTTCTTGGGACATGAGATTACTCCTCAGGGTCTCTGTCCCCAGGAAAAGAAAGTGGAAAGACTTCAGAAAATGAAAGACCCCACAACTCTGCGGGAACTAAGGAGCCTCCTTGGACTGACTAATTACAGCAGAAAGTTTGTTGAGGGCTACGCAGAGATCACCAGACCCCTGACTCATCTCTTGAAGGGGGGGTCAAGTGGGAATAGGGTCCAGAACAATCCGAGGCAGTAAGACAGCTCAAAAGAAGCCTCTCACAAGCGCCCTGCCTAGCTTACCCTGTTAGAAACAAGGAGTTCTTCTTGGAGACAGGGTTCTCTAATACATGCTTGACTGCAGTATTATATCAAAAGCATGACAAGGTCAATAAAGTAATCTCCTATGCGAGTAAAACTTTATCCTCTGTGGAGGAAAAATACAACGATTGTGAGAAGGCACTCCTGGCAACGGTGTGGGCATTGAAGAATTACCGCACGTTTATCCAGGGGGATCACATCATAGTGGAGACTCCACACCAGCCTCTGCAATATCTCCAAAGTGACAGAATCCGGGCTGCAAATGTGAGTAATTCCCGAATTGCTTCCTGGATTCTGTCAATGCAAGGATTTCCTGTGGAGATCAGATATGGCCAAAACAAGAAGAGTCCCCTAGCGCAAGGTCTGGCTGACTTGCATGATTGTGCCAGAGAAAACTGTCTCGAGGACGAAAGTCTAAAAATCAAGGACAACATGGAGGCATACCTTAATTCCCCACACAAAGTCTTTGAAAAAGACAAGTGTGAGGGAATGCCCACTGTCTATGTGGATGGATGCTCTTACCATGTTGACAACAACGGGGAAAAAGAACTTGTGGCCGGCGTAGGGAATGCATGGGTGAATGAGTCCCCAGAACCCTCCGCTGGATACAAAATTGGTCCCCGAAGTAGTCAGGTGGCAGAATTGATGGCTGTGTATAGTCGTCCTCACTGCTGTCCAACATCAACTCCACAAACTGGTCATAATCACAGATTAAGATTATGTACGGAACGGGTTCGTGGAGCACCTGGTTAATTGGAAAACCAGAGGCATGTTATGTGCTAATAACAAACCCTTGAAACATGGGAAGTTAATTCAAAACATTGATGATCTGGTCACCGTGAATGGGATGACCATCTACTGGAAAAAGATCAAGGGTCATTCCAAAGTAGAGGGACCAGACAAAACTGGAAATGACTTAGCTGATCAGCTGGCCAAAACCGGGGCCATCCAAGCGGATCTAATAGAGATTGAGTCCCTGTTGGGGGAGATCCAGGTCACTGCTATCACTAGGTCCCAGACGAATGCTCACAATGATCTTTCAACTGCACGATGGAGTAAGGAGACCCCAGATGCTGATTTGATTACGGCTCAGAAGGGGGATCCAATAATTGGTAAGTTTTACCAACACATTGAGGACCCTGAGAACTTTCCCCTGACGGATACCGATTACATTGGGAAAGAGGACCTTAGAGTGTTGATGAAATGTCCGAAAATGTTCTGAATCCAAGACGGTTTGTTGGTAAGGAAATCCCAAGCTGGCCATGATCAGCGGGTGGTCCCTACCTCATTCCGAAGCCTGATGTCAAGTCACGCCCATGATGCGGCCACCGCCGGTCATAGGGGGTTTCACACAACACTTGAGATCTTAAGAGAGGATACATACTGGCCACACATGGGGCAGGACCTCGACCAATACTTGAAGGGGTGTCTTGTGTGTGCACAATTTCAGCCAACATCCCTCACACACTGTGCGCCTCTCCAAAAGAGGGGGATGACACTGCCATGGTCAGATTTGCAAGTCGACTTCATAGGCCCCGTGATTCGCTCCTCTAGGGGGAATAAGTACATGTTGACGGTGACATGCTTATTTACCAAATGGGTGGAATGTCTCCCGGCCCCAAACTGCAAGGCAGAAACAGCAGCTGCCCTGATGATCAAACACATCTTTTCGCGTTTTGGTCTACCTCAAAGGATGAGGTCAGACAGAGGTAGCCACTTCACCAGCGAAGTAATGACTAAGATGTGGGAGATACTGGGGGTTAAAAGGAAGCTACATATTGCTTACCGGCCAGCCTCTTCTGGTGCAGTGGAGAGATACAACAGAACTATTGTGAGCATATTAAAAAAATTTGTGGCAGATTCTGGGCCAAGTTGGGATATCCGATTACCTCTGGTCCTAATGGCCATCAGATCTACCCCTTCATCTGCAACTAAAATGTCACCATTTGAGCTGATGACTGGACGTAAGATGGTGCTTCCCCAACATTTGCTCTACAGGACCCAAGAGCAGACATTGATAAATGCCTCCACAACTCATGAGTATGTGGAGAATTTAAGGAAACACCTTCAACATGCTTTTGCCTATGCTCAGCGGAATCTAGAAAGATCAGCAATGTGGGAGACCGGGTCTATCTATACAATTTCCAAAGGGACCAGGCCAAACAGCGAAAATGTTTGCCTACATGGAAGGGACCTTTTGAAATTATAGACAAGATCTCCCCAGTTGCCTACAAGATCCGCATCCCCAAAGGCAGTTTGGCAGAAGGGGAAGACACGTGGGTCCATATAAATCAGTTAAAGTGTTGCCATCCCAGGCACACTCGGCAGCAGCTGGAGGAGTCCTCTGCAATACCAGAGGGGGCCGCTCCAGAGTAATTCAGTTCCAACCCTAAAATATCCCACATATAGTCTCTAAAATATTATGATTCTTGAATGCAAATGTCTCCTGATTATATCTTGTTTTTTTAAAATAAGAATGCAAATGTCTCTTGATTTATAAAATGTATATGCCGCCCCACAATATCGATAGTGGGGGAGAAATGTCTACGAATAGGTATTGCCGCTTTGCTTTGTCATCCTAGGAGAAATAAACCATGGAGACTGACCAAGGAGGATGACCCGGGGACCGGCAGCAAAGATACGAGGGGCCCGGGGTACCGCCCAATACTCCCATCAGGACCGGCGAGGAGAACCGATCGATCCACCCTGATGGAGGAAAAGATGCTGAACTGTGGCATCTGCGGAATCGGAAGAAGATGATGCGGACATACCAGCGCGTGGATCAAAACATCCTTTGCACCCGACTCCCCCTCGACTCGAAATCAAAGTGCAGTCGGGCCGGGCGGCTTTTCGGGTGTCTTGACCCACGTTTGAATTATTAGGCTACAACATTTGGTGCTGTGGGCTTAGAAAATCCAAGATGGCCGAAAAGCCCACATTGCGCCAGAATCCAGGAACACCGTGCAGTTTTTGCGCACACCAAAATGGTCGCCTAACCTGCCACCCACCAGTGCAAGCGTGATGGGCCAAAAGCGCCATGAGTGAAACGTGGTGCCAAAGGAAAAACAGCAGTGCCTGTTAGCTCAAAAAGCGCTTTGAAATCACCTTTGTTTCTCTGAAATGCAAGCTAAAAATGCCTATTTTAAACATTGCATGATATTCAATAATCTCACTGAACACCAGCAGACATTTGGCAGAATGTAGTCTTGTGTGCATACAAAATCTGGAAAGATGAAGAGCCCAAAACAACGTTTATAACAAAAGTGGCTGAGCTGTGGATGTCAGCAGCTTAACTGAAATTGGATTTAAAACCACTAAAATCGAAATGTTTAAAATAAATGAGTGAAAAAATAAAGTGGGCACCACACTTGTAGTAAATCTGTATATTAATATTAGACACTCAAAAAGAATTGAGTCAAAAATAGGACCAAAGCTCAAATAGATGCTTACAGGAGCTGGCTGCAATAAGTCTGGAGACACCCTGACTCGTAAATGCAAGAACCAAAAAAGGCTAGATAAAATATCTAGTCAAACAGCCGCTCTCCGTACATACCCTGTACGGGTGATATAGTTTAAACTTAGATTGAAATGTAAGTACTTTTCTTCTTATGCATAAGTTCAAAGAAGAGACACTTGATTGAAAGTAGTAGTGAGAGTAATATGTTTATCAAAAACATATATTTCGAACACTGAAGAAAAGGAAAAAGTCACTAATTCTGTCTTAGTGAGGATACAGCTGCCACTTCTCATATTTTAAATAGACTTTGTGTACCAATGCATTTCGGAGCAAATAGCTCCTTCATCAGGGTGAGTCTAATCTAATAACATAGAATAAGAATGTATACCGCATAACATATGAAATAACGTAAAAAATAGCGCAATATGCAATCATAAATCACAATAGAAAAGGTAATAAATTAGAAATCACATACCAGAAAGTAGATGAGGGTTCAGGTCAAAGTAGAACATGTAATAAAATAAAGTAGACAAAACCGAGAGTTAATAAGTGCAAGTAGCGGGGGAATTAGACCATGTGAATGGAGAGAAAAACAATATAAATGGACTCACGAGAAGTGTTTGGCCTCGTAGAAACAAAAACTACAGTCACAGGCAGAAATGTGAACTGTTGACGGTAACAGCAGCGTACAGAATGCAGCCAATTCGAAAAAGCTGTAAAAAGCAAAAGTGTGTTTTAGGTGGAGTCAATGAAGCGCCGTGGCGCTGTGATTAGAAAGAGGCGTCTTCAATGGTTACCTAGAAGACATTCAGGGTCAATGCCGGCCAGAACGCCGTTCTGCATCGCTGTAAGCAAGCGTTGCTAATGGTAACGCTGCTATAAATACCCACGTGATCGCATCGCGTCAGGAGAGTAGCGCGATGCGGCACGTACTATTAGGAGATTGTGTATGAGATTTGTGGGCATATTTGGAGCTAAAAATACAATTATCAACCCTCGGGTGAGATAGAAAGGAAAAATGAATAAAAGAAAAACGAATATACAAAAATGATAAACATGGAAAAAATACTGTAGAAAAGTAAACAAAAGGGAAGGTAATAGAAACATGTAACTACACAGGCACCAAATTTGGTAGCCCATGTGAAAGTAAAGGATAGTGAACTAGCATCACAGCCGTAGTAGGTGGCACTAGAGGTGTCACCTTGGGTCCCAGACGGGTGTCCGGGAAAGGCTGCAAAGATGCATGGGCACAATGCGTGCAATCCATGTGTCAATTAAGGAAATTAGCAAGTGTTGACATAACAACTCTGAAGATCTGGAGCACTGCGTAAGTGTTATCAGTGCCTAAGGATACTGGCCTAGACCTCACAATATGTTGAGGACCGCATTAAATGTCTATTAACAGTCAAACCATTACGTATGACATGCAAAACCATCAATAACTAGTTCAAGGAACATTATGTAATGTCACATGAAATCAACATAGATACATCACATTCAAAGATAACAATGATAATTGATTTCTTCATTTAGGCCATTGGGATACAGGCTCCCCAATCTGTCAATCCAATATGTCTCTCTTTGGTTAAGCCGAAGGCTCAGATCTTCATGTGGATTGACTTTGCTTAGCACTTCAAGAATCAAAAATCTGATTTGAATCAGGTTGTGGCGTTTCTCGTTCCAATGGCGAGCCACTGCCGAGTTGGGATTAAAATTACGTATACAAGAGCGGTGTTCGTTCCAACGTACTTTAGCTGCTCTCATGGATTGGCCAACATAATATTTCCCACAGGGACACTTTATTCCATAAATGATATTCTCACTATCACAAGTGCCAAATGTCCTCAGCAGAATCTTGTTGCCTGTGCTGGGATGGTATATGGTATTACCTTTGATGACCAGGTTGCAATTAGTACAATGAAGACAAGGATATGTCCCTGTGCGTTGAGTACTGGGTTCTTTTAAGGGAGGTCGTGTGCGTACTAATTCATCGCGTAAATTCTTGCTTCTTTGATAGGCGAATACTGGTAATTGTTCAAACAGTTTCTGTACTCTAACATCATTCTTAAGGATATTCCAATGTTTCTTAATGGAATTCTTTATCTTGTTGCTCTGAATGGAGAATCTTGAAACATATACTGGTGTTTGTAGCTCCCTTTTGGGTTTAGTGGTACCGGTAAGAAGTGTATCACGCTCAACAGTTTGTACTCTTTGGGACGCTGAGTTCAGTTCTTCCTCTGTGTAGCCACGAGCTAGGAATTTGTCTTTCATAGCTTGCTGTTGAGTTAAGCATTCTGCAGGATCGCTCACTATTTTTTTCACTCGTAAAAGTTGGCTGTATGGTAAATTCCTCAGAAGGCTTGGTTGATGAAAACTTAGACGATGTAAAAGATTATTGCGATCGGTGGTTTTGCGATATAGAGTAGTGTTGTAACCAGTATCTTTCTTGGTAATGCTAACATCAAGAAATGTGATATGTTCTCTAGATATCTCACTCGTGAATTGAATGCGTGGATCGATACTGTTCAAATATTCAAAAAAGACCATGAACATGTCGTGAGTGCCCGTCCAAATTCCAAATATATCATCGATATATCGTAACCATAGGTAAATGTTCTGATTCCACTCTTGTTTTTTAAGTACATGCTCGGATTCAAATTTGTGCATGAAGCAGTTAGCATATGACGGTGCCATTGTGGCACCCATCGATGTCCCTGAAGTTTGTAAAAAGAACTTATTGCGATACTGAAAATATGAATTTTCCGCAATGAATTGAAGAAGAGTCAAAATAAATTCTTTCTGTGCACGGATTGGTGGCGATTCTAGTAAGAGCCATTCAACAGATTCGATGCCTAGATCATGCGGAATGGATGTGTACAAACTCTTAACATCGATTGTAAACATAAAGTGCTCTTGATTGAATATTATGTCATTGAGCTTCTGTAGAAAATGCGAAGTATCTCTGATGTAAGTGGAGGTTTTTTGTATCAGAGGTTGAAGAAAAAAATCGATATAAACTCCGAGTGGTTGGTTAATGCTGTCCATACCAGCGACAATGGGTCTTCCTGGAGGTCTGACTTGATCTTTGTGAATTTTAGGTAATGTGTAAAAGTTTGGAATCCTTGGGTGAGTAGTAATAAGAAATTTGCGGGTATGTTCATTTATCCAGTCAAGTTCGTACGCTTTATCCAGCAGAGTTTCCAAGTTTTGTTTAATGGATACAGTGGGGTCATGGTCCAAGGGTGCATAGACAGTGCGATCTTGTAGTTGTCTCATACACTCAGCATCATAATCTGTGGTATTCATGATTACCAACGCTCCCCCTTTGTCCGCTGGGCGGATAGTTATCTCTTTGTCGCAATATAGGTCCCGAATTGATTTCATTTCATGTGGTTTCATATTCTTGTATGGTGGGATTTTGTAACTAATACGTTCCAAATCCTTAGTAACCATTTTCTGAAAGATATCAATCGATGGAACTGAGATAGGTGGTATAAAGCTACTCTTAGTTCGAAACTCTTGAAAATCTGGAATATCGGTGGTACTCTCATATGGTTCAAGTTCCTCGAAGAATACCTTGAGTTTCAATTTTCTGATGAACTTATAGAGTTCGATCTTGGAGTTAAACAAGGTTGTACTATAAGTGGGCACAAAGCTTAACCCTTTCTGAAGTGTATTAACTTCAGTTTTGCTCAATGCTTTCTGAGATATGTTGATAACTAGGTTTTCCTCAGTTGTAGTCGTGTTTGTGGCTTGTTTCTGAGGTTTCCTCCTCCCCCTGCGGGTTCTTTTGGGCGCGCTCCTAAAAAAGCCGAGCTTGCGGGTGTTTGGATTGAAGAACTAGCTGGGCGATTGTCGTCACCCGATGGTCGTTCCGTGTGTGCGTCAGTATCCCTTTGTGTTTCTGAATCAGAACTGGATGTGGTGTCTGTTGGATATTTATATGGTTTCTTTGAGGCTACTGGTCCGTATTTTTCCATCCACGTATATACTTCTTCGTTAATATAGTCGTAGGTATCTCGTTTGAATTTTTTCACCTTTTTCTGTTCTAACTCAGTTTTATAATCTTCAAGTTTTGTATTAATTTCTGTTAAGATAATATCATATTCTTCTTTCCCCAGTGACGTAACAAGCTCTTTCTCTATTTCTTGAATCTCAGAGTTAAGAGAAATTAAATTTTTAGATAGTTCCTGGATAGTTAAAAGAATCAAGTCTAGGGAACACTTGTTCAGAATGGCCTCCCACTTGTGTACAAATTCTTTGCTTTCTTTGCAAAGGGTAGGACGAAGTTGGATGCGTAAGCCTCTTGGTATACGTTGATTTTTGAAGTAGCGACCTAGTGTGATCGCATGAAGTTTTCGGTTGATTTCCTTGCGAATTAGGTATTCTAGTTGTTTTATGCGTTTCGCCGGATCCTTAGTAGTAGTGGCATGTGTGCCTAAAGTCGTTTCGCTAATTAGTTCGAGAATGGCAGCTGCTTCCTCAGTCGAAAACCCTAAGGTTTCTGCACATTTCGATGATAGACCTTCGATGTCTTCAAAGGACATGTTGTTAAATGAAAAATATATAAATTGAAAATACTAAGATAGATGTGATCGCTGTGTGCCTCCACTTATGTGTGTCTCAAAAAAGGAGGAAAAAGAAGCTAATGAAAAAATAAAGTGGGCACCACACTTGTAGTAAATCTGTATATTAATATTAGACACTCAAAAAGAATTGAGTCAAAAATAGGACCAAAGCTCAAATAGATGCTTACAGGAGCTGGCTGCAATAAGTCTGGAGACACCCTGACTCGTAAATGCAAGAACCAAAAAAGGCTAGATAAAATATCTAGTCAAACAGCCGCTCTCCGTACATACCCTGTACGGGTGATATAGTTTAAACTTAGATTGAAATGTAAGTACTTTTCTTCTTATGCATAAGTTCAAAGAAGAGACACTTGATTGAAAGTAGTAGTGAGAGTAATATGTTTATCAAAAACATATATTTCGAACACTGAAGAAAAGGAAAAAGTCACTAATTCTGTCTTAGTGAGGATACAGCTGCCACTTCTCATATTTTAAATAGACTTTGTGTACCAATGCATTTCGGAGCAAATAGCTCCTTCATCAGGGTGAGTCTAATCTAATAACATAGAATAAGAATGTATACCGCATAACATATGAAATAACGTAAAAAATAGCGCAATATGCAATCATAAATCACAATAGAAAAGGTAATAAATTAGAAATCACATACCAGAAAGTAGATGAGGGTTCAGGTCAAAGTAGAACATGTAATAAAATAAAGTAGACAAAACCGAGAGTTAATAAGTGCAAGTAGCGGGGGAATTAGACCATGTGAATGGAGAGAAAAACAATATAAATGGACTCACGAGAAGTGTTTGGCCTCGTAGAAACAAAAACTACAGTCACAGGCAGAAATGTGAACTGTTGACGGTAACAGCAGCGTACAGAATGCAGCCAATTCGAAAAAGCTGTAAAAAGCAAAAGTGTGTTTTAGGTGGAGTCAATGAAGCGCCGTGGCGCTGTGATTAGAAAGAGGCGTCTTCAATGGTTACCTAGAAGACATTCAGGGTCAATGCCGGCCAGAACGCCGTTCTGCATCGCTGTAAGCAAGCGTTGCTAATGGTAACGCTGCTATAAATACCCACGTGATCGCATCGCGTCAGGAGAGTAGCGCGATGCGGCACGTACTATTAGGAGATTGTGTATGAGATTTGTGGGCATATTTGGAGCTAAAAATACAATTATCAACCCTCGGGTGAGATAGAAAGGAAAAATGAATAAAAGAAAAACGAATATACAAAAATGATAAACATGGAAAAAATACTGTAGAAAAGTAAACAAAAGGGAAGGTAATAGAAACATGTAACTACACAGGCACCAAATTTGGTAGCCCATGTGAAAGTAAAGGATAGTGAACTAGCATCACAGCCGTAGTAGGTGGCACTAGAGGTGTCACCTTGGGTCCCAGACGGGTGTCCGGGAAAGGCTGCAAAGATGCATGGGCACAATGCGTGCAATCCATGTGTCAATTAAGGAAATTAGCAAGTGTTGACATAACAACTCTGAAGATCTGGAGCACTGCGTAAGTGTTATCAGTGCCTAAGGATACTGGCCTAGACCTCACAATATGTTGAGGACCGCATTAAATGTCTATTAACAGTCAAACCATTACGTATGACATGCAAAACCATCAATAACTAGTTCAAGGAACATTATGTAATGTCACATGAAATCAACATAGATACATCACATTCAAAGATAACAATGATAATTGATTTCTTCATTTAGGCCATTGGGATACAGGCTCCCCAATCTGTCAATCCAATATGTCTCTCTTTGGTTAAGCCGAAGGCTCAGATCTTCATGTGGATTGACTTTGCTTAGCACTTCAAGAATCAAAAATCTGATTTGAATCAGGTTGTGGCGTTTCTCGTTCCAATGGCGAGCCACTGCCGAGTTGGGATTAAAATTACGTATACAAGAGCGGTGTTCGTTCCAACGTACTTTAGCTGCTCTCATGGATTGGCCAACATAATATTTCCCACAGGGACACTTTATTCCATAAATGATATTCTCACTATCACAAGTGCCAAATGTCCTCAGCAGAATCTTGTTGCCTGTGCTGGGATGGTATATGGTATTACCTTTGATGACCAGGTTGCAATTAGTACAATGAAGACAAGGATATGTCCCTGTGCGTTGAGTACTGGGTTCTTTTAAGGGAGGTCGTGTGCGTACTAATTCATCGCGTAAATTCTTGCTTCTTTGATAGGCGAATACTGGTAATTGTTCAAACAGTTTCTGTACTCTAACATCATTCTTAAGGATATTCCAATGTTTCTTAATGGAATTCTTTATCTTGTTGCTCTGAATGGAGAATCTTGAAACATATACTGGTGTTTGTAGCTCCCTTTTGGGTTTAGTGGTACCGGTAAGAAGTGTATCACGCTCAACAGTTTGTACTCTTTGGGACGCTGAGTTCAGTTCTTCCTCTGTGTAGCCACGAGCTAGGAATTTGTCTTTCATAGCTTGCTGTTGAGTTAAGCATTCTGCAGGATCGCTCACTATTTTTTTCACTCGTAAAAGTTGGCTGTATGGTAAATTCCTCAGAAGGCTTGGTTGATGAAAACTTAGACGATGTAAAAGATTATTGCGATCGGTGGTTTTGCGATATAGAGTAGTGTTGTAACCAGTATCTTTCTTGGTAATGCTAACATCAAGAAATGTGATATGTTCTCTAGATATCTCACTCGTGAATTGAATGCGTGGATCGATACTGTTCAAATATTCAAAAAAGACCATGAACATGTCGTGAGTGCCCGTCCAAATTCCAAATATATCATCGATATATCGTAACCATAGGTAAATGTTCTGATTCCACTCTTGTTTTTTAAGTACATGCTCGGATTCAAATTTGTGCATGAAGCAGTTAGCATATGACGGTGCCATTGTGGCACCCATCGATGTCCCTGAAGTTTGTAAAAAGAACTTATTGCGATACTGAAAATATGAATTTTCCGCAATGAATCGAAGAAGAGTCAAAATAAATTCTTTCTGTGCACGGATTGGTGGCGATTCCTAGTTATCAACATATCTCAGAAAGCATTGAGCAAAACTGAAGTTAATACACTTCAGAAAGGGTTAAGCTTTGTGCCCACTTATAGTACAACCTTGTTTAACTCCAAGATCGAACTCTATAAGTTCATCAGAAAATTGAAACTCAAGGTATTCTTCGAGGAACTTGAACCATATGAGAGTACCACCGATATTCCAGATTTTCAAGAGTTTCGAACTAAGAGTAGCTTTATACCACCTATCTCAGTTCCATCGATTGATATCTTTCAGAAAATGGTTACTAAGGATTTGGAACGTATTAGTTACAAAATCCCACCATACAAGAATATGAAACCACATGAAATGAAATCAATTCGGGACCTATATTGCGACAAAGAGATAACTATCCGCCCAGCGGACAAAGGGGGAGCGTTGGTAATCATGAATACCACAGATTATGATGCTGAGTGTATGAGACAACTACAAGATCGCACTGTCTATGCACCCTTGGACCATGACCCCACTGTATCCATTAAACAAAACTTGGAAACTCTGCTGGATAAAGCGTACGAACTTGACTGGATAAATGAACATACCCGCAAATTTCTTATTACTACTCACCCAAGGATTCCAAACTTTTACACATTACCTAAAATTCACAAAGATCAAGTCAGACCTCCAGGAAGACCCATTGTCGCTGGTATGGACAGCATTAACCAACCACTCGGAGTTTATATCGATTTTTTTCTTCAACCTCTGATACAAAAAACCTCCACTTACATCAGAGATACTTCGCATTTTCTACAGAAGCTCAATGACATAATATTCAATCAAGAGCACTTTATGTTTACAATCGATGTTAAGAGTTTGTACACATCCATTCCGCATGATCTAGGCATCGAATCTGTTGAATGGCTCTTACTAGAATCGCCACCAATCCGTGCACAGAAAGAATTTATTTTGACTCTTCTTCAATTCATTGCGGAAAATTCATATTTTCAGTATCGCAATAAGTTCTTTTTACAAACTTCAGGGACATCGATGGGTGCCACAATGGCACCGTCATATGCTAACTGCTTCATGCACAAATTTGAATCCGAGCATGTACTTAAAAAACAAGAGTGGAATCAGAACATTTACCTATGGTTACGATATATCGATGATATATTTGGAATTTGGACGGGCACTCACGACATGTTCATGGTCTTTTTTGAATATTTGAACAGTATCGATCCACGCATTCAATTCACGAGTGAGATATCTAGAGAACATATCACATTTCTTGATGTTAGCATTACCAAGAAAGATACTGGTTACAACACTACTCTATATCGCAAAACCACCGATCGCAATAATCTTTTACATCGTCTAAGTTTTCATCAACCAAGCCTTCTGAGGAATTTACCATACAGCCAACTTTTACGAGTGAAAAAAATAGTGAGCGATCCTGCAGAATGCTTAACTCAACATCAAGCTATGAAAGACAAATTCCTAGCTCGTGGCTACACAGAGGAAGAACTGAACTCAGCGTCCCAAAGAGTACAAACTGTTGAGCGTGATACACTTCTTACCGGTACCACTAAACCCAAAAGGGAGCTACAAACACCAGTATATGTTTCAAGATTCTCCATTCAGAGCAACAAGATAAAGAATTCCATTAAGAAACATTGGAATATCCTTAAGAATGATGTTAGAGTACAGAAACTGTTTGAACAATTACCAGTATTCGCCTATCAAAGAAGCAAGAATTTACGCGATGAATTAGTACGCACACGACCTCCCTTAAAAGAACCCAGTACTCAACGCACAGGGACATATCCTTGTCTTCATTGTACTAATTGCAACCTGGTCATCAAAGGTAATACCATATACCATCCCAGCACAGGCAACAAGATTCTGCTGAGGACATTTGGCACTTGTGATAGTGAGAATATCATTTATGGAATAAAGTGTCCCTGTGGGAAATATTATGTTGGCCAATCCATGAGAGCAGCTAAAGTACGTTGGAACGAACACCGCTCTTGTATACGTAATTTTAATCCCAACTCGGCAGTGGCTCGCCATTGGAACGAGAAACGCCACAACCTGATTCAAATCAGATTTTTGATTCTTGAAGTGCTAAGCAAAGTCAATCCACATGAAGATCTGAGCCTTCGGCTTAACCAAAGAGAGACATATTGGATTGACAGATTGGGGAGCCTGTATCCCAATGGCCTAAATGAAGAAATCAATTATCATTGTTATCTTTGAATGTGATGTATCTATGTTGATTTCATGTGACATTACATAATGTTCCTTGAACTAGTTATTGATGGTTTTGCATGTCATACGTAATGGTTTGACTGTTAATAGACATTTAATGCGGTCCTCAACATATTGTGAGGTCTAGGCCAGTATCCTTAGGCACTGATAACACTTACGCAGTGCTCCAGATCTTCAGAGTTGTTATGTCAACACTTGCTAATTTCCTTAATTGACACATGGATTGCACGCATTGTGCCCATGCATCTTTGCAGCCTTTCCCGGACACCCGTCTGGGACCCAAGGTGACACCTCTAGTGCCACCTACTACGGCTGTGATGCTAGTTCACTATCCTTTACTTTCACATGGGCTACCAAATTTGGTGCCTGTGTAGTTACATGTTTCTATTACCTTCCCTTTTGTTTACTTTTCTACAGTATTTTTTCCATGTTTATCATTTTTGTATATTCGTTTTTCTTTTATTCATTTTTCCTTTCTATCTCACCCGAGGGTTGATAATTGTATTTTTAGCTCCAAATATGCCCACAAATCTCATACACAATCTCCTAATAGTACGTGCCGCATCGCGCTACTCTCCTGACGCGATGCGATCACGTGGGTATTTATAGCAGCGTTACCATTAGCAACGCTTGCTTACAGCGATGCAGAACGGCGTTCTGGCCGGCATTGACCCTGAATGTCTTCTAGGTAACCATTGAAGACGCCTCTTTCTAATCACAGCGCCACGGCGCTTCATTGACTCCACCTAAAACACACTTTTGCTTTTTACAGCTTTTTCGAATTGGCTGCATTCTGTACGCTGCTGTTACCGTCAACAGTTCACATTTCTGCCTGTGACTGTAGTTTTTGTTTCTACGAGGCCAAACACTTCTCGTGAGTCCATTTATATTGTTTTTCTCTCCATTCACATGGTCTAATTCCCCCGCTACTTGCACTTATTAACTCTCGGTTTCGTCTACTTTATTTTATTACATGTTCTACTTTGACCTGAACCCTCATCTACTTTCTGGTATGTGATTTCTAATTTATTACCTTTTCTATTGTGATTTATGATTGCATATTGCGCTATTTTTTACGTTATTTCATATGTTATGCGGTATACATTCTTATTCTATGTTATTAGATTAGACTCACCCTGATGAAGGAGCTATTTGCTCCAAAATGCATTGGTACACAAAGTCTATTTAAAATATGAGAAGTGGCAGCTGTATCCTCACTAAGACAGAATTAGTGACTTTTTCCTTTTCTTCAGTGTTCGAAATATATGTTTTTGATAAACATATTACTCTCACTACTACTTTCAATCAAGTGTCTCTTCTTTGAACTTATGCATAAGAAGAAAAGTACTTACATTTCAATCTAAGTTTAAACTATATCACCCGTACAGGGTATGTACGGAGAGCGGCTGTTTGACTAGATATTTTATCTAGCCTTTTTTGGTTCTTGCATTTACGAGTCAGGGTGTCTCCAGACTTATTGCAGCCAGCTCCTGTAAGCATCTATTTGAGCTTTGGTCCTATTTTTGACTCAATTCTTTTTGAGTGTCTAATATTAATATACAGATTTACTACAAGTGTGGTGCCCACTTTATTTTTTCATTAGCTTCTTTTTCCTCCTTTTTTGAGACACACATAAGTGGAGGCACACAGCGATCACATCTATCTTAGTATTTTCAATTTATATATTTTTCATTTAACAACATGTCCTTTGAAGACATCGAAGGTCTATCATCGAAATGTGCAGAAACCTTAGGGTTTTCGACTGAGGAAGCAGCTGCCATTCTCGAACTAATTAGCGAAACGACTTTAGGCACACATGCCACTACTACTAAGGATCCGGCGAAACGCATAAAACAACTAGAATACCTAATTCGCAAGGAAATCAACCGAAAACTTCATGCGATCACACTAGGTCGCTACTTCAAAAATCAACGTATACCAAGAGGCTTACGCATCCAACTTCGTCCTACCCTTTGCAAAGAAAGCAAAGAATTTGTACACAAGTGGGAGGCCATTCTGAACAAGTGTTCCCTAGACTTGATTCTTTTAACTATCCAGGAACTATCTAAAAATTTAATTTCTCTTAACTCCGAGATTCAAGAAATAGAGAAAGAGCTTGTGACGTCACTGGGGAAAGAAGAATATGATATTATCTTAACAGAAATTAATACAAAACTTGAAGATTATAAAACTGAGTTAGAACAGAAAAAGGTGAAAAAATTCAAACGAGATACCTACGACTATATTAACGAAGAAGTATATACGTGGATGGAAAAATACGGACCAGTAGCCTCAAAGAAACCATATAAATATCCAACAGACACCACATCCAGTTCTGATTCAGAAACACAAAGGGATACTGACGCACACACGGAACGACCATCGGGTGACGACAATCGCCCAGCTAGTTCTTCAATCCAAACACCCGCAAGCTCGGCTTTTTTAGGAGCGCGCCCAAAAGAACCCGCAGGGGGAGGAGGAAACCTCAGAAACAAGCCACAAACACGACTACAACTGAGGAAAACCTAGTTATCAACATATCTCAGAAAGCATTGAGCAAAACTGAAGTTAATACACTTCAGAAAGGGTTAAGCTTTGTGCCCACTTATAGTACAACCTTGTTTAACTCCAAGATCGAACTCTATAAGTTCATCAGAAAATTGAAACTCAAGGTATTCTTCGAGGAACTTGAACCATATGAGAGTACCACCGATATTCCAGATTTTCAAGAGTTTCGAACTAAGAGTAGCTTTATACCACCTATCTCAGTTCCATCGATTGATATCTTTCAGAAAATGGTTACTAAGGATTTGGAACGTATTAGTTACAAAATCCCACCATACAAGAATATGAAACCACATGAAATGAAATCAATTCGGGACCTATATTGCGACAAAGAGATAACTATCCGCCCAGCGGACAAAGGGGGAGCGTTGGTAATCATGAATACCACAGATTATGATGCTGAGTGTATGAGACAACTACAAGATCGCACTGTCTATGCACCCTTGGACCATGACCCCACTGTATCCATTAAACAAAACTTGGAAACTCTGCTGGATAAAGCGTACGAACTTGACTGGATAAATGAACATACCCGCAAATTTCTTATTACTACTCACCCAAGGATTCCAAACTTTTACACATTACCTAAAATTCACAAAGATCAAGTCAGACCTCCAGGAAGACCCATTGTCGCTGGTATGGACAGCATTAACCAACCACTCGGAGTTTATATCGATTTTTTTCTTCAACCTCTGATACAAAAAACCTCCACTTACATCAGAGATACTTCGCATTTTCTACAGAAGCTCAATGACATAATATTCAATCAAGAGCACTTTATGTTTACAATCGATGTTAAGAGTTTGTACACATCCATTCCGCATGATCTAGGCATCGAATCTGTTGAATGGCTCTTACTAGAATCGCCACCAATCCGTGCACAGAAAGAATTTATTTTGACTCTTCTTCAATTCATTGCGGAAAATTCATATTTTCAGTATCGCAATAAGTTCTTTTTACAAACTTCAGGGACATCGATGGGTGCCACAATGGCACCGTCATATGCTAACTGCTTCATGCACAAATTTGAATCCGAGCATGTACTTAAAAAACAAGAGTGGAATCAGAACATTTACCTATGGTTACGATATATCGATGATATATTTGGAATTTGGACGGGCACTCACGACATGTTCATGGTCTTTTTTGAATATTTGAACAGTATCGATCCACGCATTCAATTCACGAGTGAGATATCTAGAGAACATATCACATTTCTTGATGTTAGCATTACCAAGAAAGATACTGGTTACAACACTACTCTATATCGCAAAACCACCGATCGCAATAATCTTTTACATCGTCTAAGTTTTCATCAACCAAGCCTTCTGAGGAATTTACCATACAGCCAACTTTTACGAGTGAAAAAAATAGTGAGCGATCCTGCAGAATGCTTAACTCAACAGCAAGCTATGAAAGACAAATTCCTAGCTCGTGGCTACACAGAGGAAGAACTGAACTCAGCGTCCCAAAGAGTACAAACTGTTGAGCGTGATACACTTCTTACCGGTACCACTAAACCCAAAAGGGAGCTACAAACACCAGTATATGTTTCAAGATTCTCCATTCAGAGCAACAAGATAAAGAATTCCATTAAGAAACATTGGAATATCCTTAAGAATGATGTTAGAGTACAGAAACTGTTTGAACAATTACCAGTATTCGCCTATCAAAGAAGCAAGAATTTACGCGATGAATTAGTACGCACACGACCTCCCTTAAAAGAACCCAGTACTCAACGCACAGGGACATATCCTTGTCTTCATTGTACTAATTGCAACCTGGTCATCAAAGGTAATACCATATACCATCCCAGCACAGGCAACAAGATTCTGCTGAGGACATTTGGCACTTGTGATAGTGAGAATATCATTTATGGAATAAAGTGTCCCTGTGGGAAATATTATGTTGGCCAATCCATGAGAGCAGCTAAAGTACGTTGGAACGAACACCGCTCTTGTATACGTAATTTTAATCCCAACTCGGCAGTGGCTCGCCATTGGAACGAGAAACGCCACAACCTGATTCAAATCAGATTTTTGATTCTTGAAGTGCTAAGCAAAGTCAATCCACATGAAGATCTGAGCCTTCGGCTTAACCAAAGAGAGACATATTGGATTGACAGATTGGGGAGCCTGTATCCCAATGGCCTAAATGAAGAAATCAATTATCATTGTTATCTTTGAATGTGATGTATCTATGTTGATTTCATGTGACATTACATAATGTTCCTTGAACTAGTTATTGATGGTTTTGCATGTCATACGTAATGGTTTGACTGTTAATAGACATTTAATGCGGTCCTCAACATATTGTGAGGTCTAGGCCAGTATCCTTAGGCACTGATAACACTTACGCAGTGCTCCAGATCTTCAGAGTTGTTATGTCAACACTTGCTAATTTCCTTAATTGACACATGGATTGCACGCATTGTGCCCATGCATCTTTGCAGCCTTTCCCGGACACCCGTCTGGGACCCAAGGTGACACCTCTAGTGCCACCTACTACGGCTGTGATGCTAGTTCACTATCCTTTACTTTCACATGGGCTACCAAATTTGGTGCCTGTGTAGTTACATGTTTCTATTACCTTCCCTTTTGTTTACTTTTCTACAGTATTTTTTCCATGTTTATCATTTTTGTATATTCGTTTTTCTTTTATTCATTTTTCCTTTCTATCTCACCCGAGGGTTGATAATTGTATTTTTAGCTCCAAATATGCCCACAAATCTCATACACAATCTCCTAATAGTACGTGCCGCATCGCGCTACTCTCCTGACGCGATGCGATCACGTGGGTATTTATAGCAGCGTTACCATTAGCAACGCTTGCTTACAGCGATGCAGAACGGCGTTCTGGCCGGCATTGACCCTGAATGTCTTCTAGGTAACCATTGAAGACGCCTCTTTCTAATCACAGCGCCACGGCGCTTCATTGACTCCACCTAAAACACACTTTTGCTTTTTACAGCTTTTTCGAATTGGCTGCATTCTGTACGCTGCTGTTACCGTCAACAGTTCACATTTCTGCCTGTGACTGTAGTTTTTGTTTCTACGAGGCCAAACACTTCTCGTGAGTCCATTTATATTGTTTTTCTCTCCATTCACATGGTCTAATTCCCCCGCTACTTGCACTTATTAACTCTCGGTTTTGTCTACTTTATTTTATTACATGTTCTACTTTGACCTGAACCCTCATCTACTTTCTGGTATGTGATTTCTAATTTATTACCTTTTCTATTGTGATTTATGATTGCATATTGCGCTATTTTTTACGTTATTTCATATGTTATGCGGTATACATTCTTATTCTATGTTATTAGATTAGACTCACCCTGATGAAGGAGCTATTTGCTCCGAAATGCATTGGTACACAAAGTCTATTTAAAATATGAGAAGTGGCAGCTGTATCCTCACTAAGACAGAATTAGTGACTTTTTCCTTTTCTTCAGTGTTCGAAATATATGTTTTTGATAAACATATTACTCTCACTACTACTTTCAATCAAGTGTCTCTTCTTTGAACTTATGCATAAGAAGAAAAGTACTTACATTTCAATCTAAGTTTAAACTATATCACCCGTACAGGGTATGTACGGAGAGCGGCTGTTTGACTAGATATTTTATCTAGCCTTTTTTGGTTCTAAAATAAATGAGTGACCTGCTTTTGAGTGTCACATAGGTTGCAACTGTTTAAAGGTCATAGTTTTGAACTTAGAATCAGCGTTCTAGCTGCATGTGTAAAAATTGTAAGTTTTATTTGAATGAAGAAAACTGGAACAAAAGTGACATTTAGCTGAAGCCTGGCTTGAAGAGATTGAATTCTGCCCGGCAACTACCCCCGACAGGAGTTGAAACTTGCCCAACCACTGCAATTGCAGGCCTGGCTGCCTTTTGCTGTTCCCACCAAGAGGAGATTACACCTCTCTGATTGAATCAGGGGAGGGGCACCTGGGAGCAGGGAAACAGAACAATGAGCTTTTCTTGGCTCGGGCAAATGTTCAATTAAGGGGCGTCGTAAATGGCTTCCTCTTGGAAGAAACTGGGAGGAGCAGTGCCTCTGTGAGCAACCTGAGTTGGAGGAAGTGGACAAACCAGAAATTCCACCATGTGCTTTGGGAAACCACACCCCTCTGGGCCAGAGCATAATTTTAAAAAGATGGATAATTCATAGTACGGACTTGTCAGAATTATATAAATAATATCATTATTCTTGTGATTTTTCTGTGCACATTTTAAGAGGTGTTAGGACTCTGTGGTATGTTCTGGGGGTAGTAGCGGAAAATAAGGTATTACTCCGAAATGTCTGTATGTTAAAAATCTGACACTTCATCATCTGATGCCCATATTCCTTGTGCATGTTTGTGTAAATTCTGGAAAAGTTTAGAGGTTGTGTTCTTGATGAAAAGGGCAGAATTCTGTCATAAGTGGACACTACATCTTACAAAGACAGGGATCGGATGGTTTGGTGCTACAGAAAATATGTTAACTGGACATATAATATTAGAAAAATGGTACATAGATAAATATGTATTTGGATCAAAAATAGATGTGTGTGCAAATTGACAAGGGGAGTGTTCTTTCTGCATACCATAAAATTGATGCCTGATGACACTCCATTCCTTCCCCCAATCAAGGGAGAGAGGAGAGCTTGGCCAATGATAAGTTGTGAGGGGCAGGCTTAGTTATGCCCACGCACACACCCATTTTCAAAAGACATAAAAGGAACACTGAAACCTAGGTAGAGACTCACTTTCCATTTTCTTGCGAAGCATTTTGCCGGACCAGACAATATCCAGAAGGACTATCTCCAGAACTTAGAATCCAAACTCCAGTACTTGTAGCAGAGAGGCCTAGTCCACAAACTGAATCCTTTTCAGAGGCCTCAGTATCCAGTAAACCTAACCAAACTATTCAACAGCCGTGCGAGCTGTTTGATTCTGGCCTATTTCAAATTTATAGTGTGAGTACTCAGCTAGTACTTTGCCAGAAACACCCAGAAAGCAGTGCTGAATCCAGAGAGACCAGACCCAGACCAGACCGCTGTGCAGAACCGCTGGTAGACCCAGACCAGACCGCTGTGAGCAAAACCAGTACCAGAAACCGCCAGAAGTCCAGTCCAACTTGTTGACCAGATCCGTGATGAGGCCCATTCCTTCCAAAATTAGGAGTGAGTATCCTGAGGCCTGTGCCAGAACCAATCTCTTAGTGTAAAATATTCTGATTCAAACCCTTTTAACCTGTCCAGAACTGCATCATAGGAATCATGTGTTCATTCTGTCATTTCAAAGCTGTAAAAGTGTCATTTTGTCATTCTGAAGTTTACTTTAATTTCGAGAAACTACCTCCACAAAATCGTCCGTATCATTTGATCCGTACGTGCTAGGAACAAGATATAACTTTCATTTTAAAGCTAAGATTCTAAGCTTTCTAACAAGCCTAAGACCTTCTATTCCTTATAGTTATTCCGTAATCGCGCTCGACGCACGCGACTAAATTGCCGCAAATTGAAAAATTAGCTCCTGTCAAAAATAGCCGTCTTTTGCTTGCAACCGTTGAAATCCGTTTTCCCTCTGATAATCATTCCTGAATCATTGCCAGTGTGACTTGAACTAATCCTAATAGCTATCACCTACCCTGAACCTCCTACAGGGAATTAAAATCAGTTTTAGCATATTTTTCCCTTCTTTGCATATCACATTTAAAAGTACTTTTGCCTGTGTTTAAAACCATCCCTGTTTCTCTAAGCTTGCTAGGGGGGAACTGAAATTCGTATTGTATTGTGATTGTATTCCTGAAAACTGTGTGCTTTACTTCCATCTCCTTATATTGCATAGGGGGGGAGTGAATTGCCACAAGGGGAAAAGTGAACATATTATCTCCTGTGAAACCCTATCAGTTTATTTCTGTGCTGCATTCTTTCCATCGTTGTTTTTCCTTGAAACCATAAAAGTATTCTCTGCTACTTTACCCTCCCTATACTAACTCCTAAGTAATTAAATCAGTGTGCTAGTGTAACATCATCCATTGTTGATCACTGTCATATGCCTAAGTGTGCTATCAAATATTAATTTATTCATAAAAGTGAGATATATATATATATTGTTTACTTTCTCAATAAACCTTTTAAATTGCAAAACAAACCTACTTCTTGGCTCAGTGAGGTCAGGGGGATTCAAAGAGAGGGGCGTTATATAAGGGTTTATCATCCAGATTATAACTTGTCATAAAAATATATAAATAAGGGCTTCCTTTGGGCGTCCCAGACGAGCCACTGACTTTGTGGGATTGCTGAATTGAAGTCACTTAAAAATGTGTGAAGGGTCTCCTGATAGGTATGCAGACTGCTCTGAGGAATAAAACTTGGAAGCCCACCAGCACCTACATATACACGCTTGTGGGATGTTAATAAAGTTCTAAAACTATTTCAAAATTGGCCAGATAATGAGGAGCTGTTCCGGAAAGACCTATCGGACAAAGTGATAACTTTGCTTTGCCCCATCTCTCGCCTATAGCTTTGGGGCTCCGCTGGAAAATATTCTGAAAGCAGAGGACTGGTCAAATGAGTCGGTTTTTAAGAATTTTTATTTTCGGCCAATCGACCATATATACTAGCTGGTGGTGAGTAAGCTTTAAACAAGCATAATCCGAGGCTACGGTCTTGACATTGAATACAGATTTTCCAAACTAACGTTATAGAAAGTCATGATTGTAATTGTAACTGTTTATTTATAGAGTGCTTATACACAGGTGGAGTGCTTCAAAGCGCTTCAAGGCGGGAGGGGAACAAGGGAATACAGTAATCATTCTTAGGTCTTGAAGTTTCCAAATGAATCTATACAGAAAAGACTAGCATACTAGGCCTGACAGCATTTGTCCTAGTGCAAGTGCATGAAGCATTACAGTTGGGGGGGGGGGGCGGAGGGGGAGCCAAGACAGATGAACATTACTAGTCCTAGTACATTTAGGTCATGCACGCGTACATACTCGTGGAGCGTAAGCTGACAGTGCAGTAATGCTGAACATAGTGCAGTGGTTCGGAGGCAAGTGCAAAGACTGGCGGGGGGGTGGGGCTGGGACCCGTAAGGCTCTGAGGTGAACCAGGTAACCAGTCAGCAAAATTTAACAGTTAAGGAGGAGAAGAAGGAAGGAGGGTGGAAAGAAAAATAAGAAGGTTAGCAGGGGAGAGGGAGAGAGAAGGAGGGAGAGAAGAGGAAAGTCTTTAGGAGTTTCCAGAACTTAAGGTGCTCTGGCTCAAGACAGAGAGAGGAATATAACAAGGGGGGTCCTGGGAGACTCTCTGCCAGACATGAGTCCTGGTTACAAGAGCCTTACCCAGAGTCTTTAGCTCACTATCTTTCACAGAGGATAAATATCCTACACATATCAGTCTTTGTCTTGCCGTGGGGCAGTCCAGCACCGAAATGCTAGGCAATTTTCCTCTGAACAAGAGTACCAACAGCAACCCCAGACACTTGTTTCGGTCTGGTTGAACCTCATGAGTAGGGAGGAGCTGTGCCTCTCTAAGAATAGTGAGCAAAGGGTCCACGTCTGGATTCCCCTAGTAACTTAGGGTGAGACCCAAAGCTACTTGAAATATGCAAATAACAAGGGAGACTCTCTGCCAGACATGACATTGTGTGTGACTGAATGGCGAGGTTTTTTGTTGTTTGTACAATAACTAGACAAGTGCAGTGTTATTAGTTAAGTATGAAATTGCCCGCCCAACAAATGGCTAGACTCAGTATGGTTTTGTAAAATGTCTGCAGGCATGTAGAACAAGCCCTCAGGGTCTTGAAGAGATGAAGGTAATGGAAGTTCAAGTTTTGGTGTCTACCGGTTGGGGCTCATGGTACAAATTTAACAGAAGCAGCAACAGAAAGAGGAGGAAGTCGAGGCCACTGAGGAAGTTAAAGGTGGTGAAGGATTGTGAAGGATTGTGATTGGACAGAGACGGCACGTGAAATTTCTCGGGAATTGTAGTTTTTTTCTTACTGTTTGCACTTGATTTACATATGTTTTATATATGTCACTCGAGAAGGAAAGGAAAGAGTTCAGCATAATCCTAGCCTCTGTGTCTAACAGAATCATGACTTTCAATAATGTTAGTATGGGAAATCTGTATTTCTGCCTAACTAAGAGAAGGGAAAACAAAAATGATACTTTGATAGTCAGTGAAACAGAACGATTTTAATTAAACATGTGAACGTTCACATGTTTTTTATATAGCTCGAAATTGCCTCTATTATGATATTAAAGAGTTTAACATATCTTACTTTAGTGGCGTTTTTCACATGTAACAAAGCTGTATAAAGTCATACTTTACAGACTTCGGGGCACAAGCTAAAGCAAAAGAAGGGGGAGTGGTTTGGGCGGAGATAGGAGGGAAAGGGGTTAACGCCCAGAGGTCTTAGTGTGGCCATGGGTGTGTAATGGGGGACGGGGGGTTCATAACTGAATAACACCCCCAGGCTGTGTCCCTCCTCAAATGCCAGATCACTCCTCTAGCCCCTTCACCCATTCCAATAGATTCACCACATTGGTGGATGGCCCCACCTATTTCCCCAAAACCTAATAAAAGGACAATCATCAAGCGACAGCAAGGATGACCAGAATCCAAAAACATGCTGCCAACAACGCAATAGGGTGCAGAGTTGAGGCTAGAAGGGCTGCGATGCCCAGATCAAGACCCTTTGTATCTCTGAAGGGCTGTGTCATCTCCTACCGCGGCTTGGCAGTACAATGACAATTTGGGGGCGTGGAACAAGAAAGTGAGTGGAAGAGAATCTTGGAATGGACTAAGCCCCGCTGCACACCAGCCCAATTCTCGGGCTTATTGCGAGGTCCAGTGTCTCAGGAGCAGCCTCTGAGGCCCACCGCCGCAGGGAGACGCGACGCCCACTCCCTCATCAGACCCCTTTCATTGGCAAGTGGCATAGTAGGAAGAACCAGGTACAGGTGCCCTTTCAAAGATCAGGTGGTTGCATTGCTGATGCAGCAAACACCAACGCTGCGCTTTGTAAATGTGGGATTCGCCTCAAGAAGTCCAAGAGATGCCCAAATCATTTGTGGTCTATGATCGTGTATGGGTAGACCCCCAGTTGTTTGAACCCAGTTGATCATGTCCCAGTCTATGGGGAAGCACCAGTTTACCCACAAAATTCCTGTAGCACGACCAGCATCTTTATGGCAGCATTGTTATGCCATCGAGCTTCATCATGGTCCTCATGAGTTTGCTGAAATTCCCTTTGCTGAGAGAGCAGGAAGGATCTGAAGTGGGTCGCCAAACGCATGGACATGCTTGACGCCGCCTAACGCAACCCGACTCTTAGGAGCTACGGACCACAGTCTGCTGCGTTGTGTCACCACAAATTACCATGTGCTGTCACCCCTCAATCCTGACATAACCACAACAATAAAATGTAGGGGCGCAAGCTTCACCTCGTCCACCACCCCCTTTACTCACTGTGCGTTCAGGGATTTCTGAGGGATCGGCAGTGTACACATACCAGTATGTGTCACTTTTCCCATCCCATGGGGTTGTAGTGCCTACCGCAATACTTCCGGTGCCATCGACCTCAGATCTCAATACGCATGCCTCGTCCAGTGCAAGCTGTGGCCACTTCTGTGGCCCCCCACCTAGCTGGAAACCCAGGCCTGTCCCACATACTCATCAAGCTCGGACTCACATTCGCCCTTCTATCTTCAATCCCATGAGGGACAGAAGAGGAAACAGTACAGCAAAGGAAGAACCCACAAAGCACTGCAGTGACATCCGATTTCGAGAAGATAAGGAGGCCTGCCCAGCAGGGATACACATTGCCCTATGCCTGCTGGGACAAAAGCACAACAGAAGACTTCTGGGGCAGGTCAGGTGATCTATACCGTAAATGGGGGCATGAGAGGTTCTAAAAAGCGGACCAGATATAGCACTGAGACACCTCCACAGCTGGAAAGTTTATATATTTCTATTATGCAGGTTAGAGGTAGAATCCCAAAATAAACCCCTATTATTGTATCTTTGTCTGTTGCTTCTTTTCACGCAGACTATCACTCTGCCACTCTCTTGACTGCAACAGCACATCTGCAGCCCCCTCCTTTACAATTTCCACCGATTGAACCAGACATATATACTGACAGCTTGCCTTATAAGGCCTTTGAGGCCATGTACAGACATTTAAATTCTACTGATTGCTAGAACCCACGATTTGTATAGTTACGTAAAAACATAGCACCTCTCTGTGGGATGGCAGATAATCTGCACTGCGGTAGAACAGGTGGATCATTATCACAGTAGAGACCTGTAGGGTTCTGTTCCCCCTACAGACCAGGCGTGAACCCCTGGCAATGCCAAACCAATGCTGATGAGACTGAAGCCCATCGATAAGACCCGGGGCAAAGAAGTAATCCCTGCATCACCCACAACCGAACCCCATGATAGAAAACCTTATTTGCTGGCTTTGGTGGTGCCGGAAGTGAGGTCATATTGTCTGGATTCTTGAAAGGCATATAATAGCTCTCCTGGTTTCTTGGTCCCTTTTTCCAGTCATTACGTGACACTGTCATCCAAGTCCACATTCTGTGGCTGCGCCTCCCTGGTGCCTTTAAGCATGCGCTGTCTGTCACATGCCACATTCTACTTATATCTAAAACTATATCCTAGGCTCTCTGGTGGTAAGGCACCCACCCAGGGGACACAAGCAATAGTTGGTGGTGAAGTGCCACCTGTTCCAAAAGTAAAGCTGGTACTTAAGCAACACCCATAACCCACAACTAGTGGTGGGGTCAAAGTAGCACACAGGGGACAAAAGTCATGGTACCTCTAAAGCACGACCTGTTTCCCAAATCTATTGGAGGCTTTGGGGCTCATCCTTAGAGAGAATATGAACTGAAACACTACTGGAGCTGAAACTAAACAGACTAATACGCTCACTAGTGCTTAGTCTGCATTAAATGTAGGGTGCATTTGCCAGGGAAGTAAAACACGGGGCGCTTCAGGCACAGGTCACTTCACTTAAGGAATCCTAGGTTATGGTCATAAGACAAGCAGTGCATTATAGTAGGTGGGACAATAGTCAGGGTCAGTCTTAAACTATTTGGGCTTTACTCATTAACAAATACCAGTTAGTACAAAACTATGCTGGCATAATAATCAAACAGAAGCGGAGAGCGGAACATATCAGTGAAGCCAGGAGAGAGCTACATTGGTTGAAGATTGAGGACCGAGTACTGTTTAAATCCATGACACTAGTTCACAAGTGCCTGCATGGGAAAGCTCCAGCATACCTGAAATCCAGGATTACCCAATACATGCCAGCACGCTCGCTTAGGTCAGAAGCACTGGGACTTATTGTAGTAAAACCACACAAGAAAGCAAATGGTCTAGGCAGAGCCTTTCCGGTCCACGCAGCCAGACGCTGGAATGGCCTGCCCCTAAACCTAAGATTAGAGACAAATCACCTTGTGTTCAGAAAAAAGCTGAAAGCACCCCTGTTTAAATAAATTGGACTATAGGACAGTTAGTAATATATACTGAACACTCCACTGGTTGGTCTTCCTCCACTGTCCAAGTGTCCCGTTTCTTTGTATTGTCATTGTCTTCCTGTCTTTATGTTGGGACCCCAATGCCTGTGGGCTTTCGGCACCCTACAAACAAATAAATAAATAAATAAAAATAACTCTGCACCAATGCACCCTCTTCCCCCCCAGAGGGAAGTGAGCGTGCCATACCGTTGAGTCACATATATAATAGATTCCCATCTAAGTGCAGCCCACTGTAATATCTATATGTTCAACAAGGAGACAATTGAGAGACCCGGGATGGTACAGTGTGCCCACTCACATGTCTGGGATTCTTGTAGAAGTTGTTCTGAGAGGTGCTGCCTGCCCGCCTGGCAGAGAATTTCCACAGCTACCGCCAACGCTTGCGCGTCCTCGTAGTTCTGAATCATACAGCAGGCAATGTCCATATATTCAGCCTTCTTGGCCCGCCGTTTGGGGACCGCTGGGCATCCATCTTTACCCAAGCGCTCATTAAGCAGAGACCGGAACCGATGCAACTCGGGCGCCTCCAGATCTTTCAGATGGGAGAAGAGGATCTGCTTGGACCTTCCGGCCATCTCCTCCGTCTGCCACGCAGCCCCAGGGAGGGATGAACTGCAACAACAAAATGGCGTTAACGCCCCCTTACTTTCAATTGAAGACAGCAATGGCAAGCCAGGATTACAGCTGGAGACCACATACTATGAGCGTATAGAGGACATGCTGGAAATGGCAAAGCGCCCATTGTGTGGTAGTCATCATCACCTTCAGTTTAGGTAATTCCAAGTTAAGAACTTCAATTAACTATCTACGAACGATGCTTGACACTTCAACCAGTTTGAAGTTCATGATGTTAAGTTACAATGGTATTGTATTGCGCCTAATTAGCACGGTAGTCCTTTCAAAGCACCTATCCTGGTCTGTGCCTCATGCCTTATTGTGGCCATGCCTGGGGAGCCAGACCTTAGTCTTAGGGAGGGAAAGCGATGAAGAGGTAGCAGACACATAGGGACATTCAGGTGTGGGGCGTTTGCTGCGTAGCATTGTGGAAGCGCAGCAGTCAGCTGTGGGGGATTTGCTGCATAGTAGTGGTGAAGCGCAGCATTCAGGTGTGGTGGATTTGCTGCATAGCATTGTGGAAGCACATCAGTCCACTATACAAAGATGAGGCACAGAAAAGTATGTGTTGGGTTGATATATGTAGTAAGGCAGTTTTGGAAGAGCGATAGGTTGGAGATCAAGTGGGTTTACAATACCTGCAAGCAATGTTCCCTCTAAATATTTTTATCTATGTGCGGAACTGCTTTGCTGTTGTGCGCACATTATTTTCCATGTGCGCAACTGACTAATGAGGTAAGCCACTTTGTGAGCATGCGTATTTAGTGAACTACTGTTACAGAAGAGAGTTGGAAAGGAATTTCCTCTTCCCAGTCACTACAATTCTTGACAAATCTTACAACACTTTTTCCAAACACATAGGCTAAAATAAAATATGTCATATGTGATTAAACAGAAAACTCATCAACCAGTGCAAGACTTCCACATCTGCCATGGTTCCTTGCAAATGTTTTATGCCACTGGAAAATCACTAATATGTACTACAAAACACAAATATCTCTTGTCATAAACTGATGTAGCTGTCAAGAAATTCTGACAGAATACATGTGCCAATTAATTAATGGCAATTAAAAGCAATGTTTCAAAAACATACTGATAGGAGTTCAAGTGCCAATTTAACGATTAAGTAATTCAAGGTCCAGAATTACATTCTTCTAATAATGTGTGTAAGGATGATTATTGCATCAGAATAACTGTACCTCAGAATATGATTTAAAGAAAAATCCTGTGCCTCTGCTTACTATCCACATTCTGTGTCCTGGGGGTAGTGTTAAAACCAGCCTTACAGCTAAAAGACCTATAGACCATCCATTTTTACTCCCTGAAAAAATGAAAATGTGCCCAACAAAAACGAGAAACAATGAAAATGTTGTTGCTTCAACCCACAAAGCTCCAATGATCTTTTTTCAAATTGGTGACCAGTAGAGCAGTGGCATAGGAAGGAACTCTAATAATATTAACGCCTGATCTCAACAGGAATTTTATGGGGAAGAACATCTTTTAATAAGCAGAAAATATACCTATTAGCAGAGCTAATTACTTTTTTACTCCCTGAAAAATCCTTTGATTCCAAGTAGGGAGCAAAATCTGATTGGAGCCCTGCTTATAACCCTGACATAGGAAGTTAAATGACAGGGCACATTATAGTTTTGCCCACCCTTCCACACCACAGCCTGGAAACAATTAAATAAGTGCCCTACTGAGGTTTATTATGGAGCCCTTCTGAAGAAAGTCACATATATATCCCTTTCCGGTTAATAGCATCAATTTATCAGAGATACAACTGATTGAGTGCCTTCTTCTAGAACTATGGATCCCTCTTCTGTAATTCTTTGTTATCAGTTAAATAAGATGGAGGGGATGCTAGAGACGATACATACAGAGCAAATGGTTATATTGAAAAGCCCTCAGCAGTTGAGCATAGAAAGAAAAAGAAGGAGCTGTTTAGACGGGTACTAGAATTTCCTATCCTTTAGCAAACAAGCAACACATTTCCTTCAGTGTACTGCCGAAACGTCTGATTTTGTTTTTGAAATCTGCTGCTTTGTTCATCAGCCGCAAGGAGTGATGACATGTGCTCTTCCACCCATACCCTTCCCCGGCCCCTGCGTTAGCCTCCAATACAAGTTGATAGAGCACTGTAAAAAGTGAGGGACTTAGTAGTAAACACTCACTGGGATATTTGCAGACCCACAATACTTTGCAAGCAAAGCGTATTTAATGACTCAACATATTATGTGCATTTTAAGAATGTCATGACTCTGCATGTACGCAATTCTTTTGCAGCGCATACAAGATTGTTTGCAACATACTCCACCCTTATATCATTGTGTAGGATTAGACAGTGCTCAGTGAAACCTTTTTTTTATAGCAGCGAGTTACCATAAAATGTGTGAAGGCCTATGCCCAAAGGAACTCTGTACACTTGGAAACGAGGCAGACTGCGTGAAAAGCATTCTCTTGACTGAATATCTGGTGCCCTGATACTGTGGACGAGAAATCCCAGGCATAGTCCATACCCATTATCCTTTGTAGGCAAAGTAAATTATATTGCACTGTTGCTCGCCACGTATAAGGTAATGTTAGTAATGCAACAGTAGGAGAGACAGAGCATCACATTTGTCTTCTCAAAATCCTTACAGGGCAAATTAATATTTGAGTTTCATAATGTGTTAACTTGCAAGAGGGCCACTTCAAAACACTTGCGTGAAATATGTACAAAGAAGAGGAAGTATGGGATAAGGTTACACTTCCATGTAGCCTGCTTACAGTCAGTATCTGATATTTGAACAGGTAGTTTGAGTGTATTGTGTGGGTGATGCGTTTGGTAAGGCACAATGAGTAACAGAAACTCTGGCATGTGAATGTTATTCATATTATTCATATTACAAACACACATAAAACAAGTGGATGTAGGTATACATTTGCTAATCTTTTGCAGAGCCAAGAGAGGAAGAGTCAAGGTTGTCAGGTACCATCTTAATGTGTTCTGGGGCAGCAGTTAGAGTCATAAGGTAAAAGTGTGGTAGTAACAAGCTTAGGAGTCATGGGTGGGGAGGAAACATTATTCTGTTTATTTGTGCAGGCATATCTTGGTTAGATTCTTCTGTTCATGGAGCTAGTTTTTCATTTTAGTTTTTAGCCTCTTATGTGTGTATTTTGCTGCTAGGGTTTTTGGGTGTTCACGGTCACTCTTGCATAGTAGCGTAATGCAAATGAGCAGAATATCAAGACTAGTTGCTTATTTTAAGAGAAAGAAAATTTGAAGTAATTGCTGTGACTTGTGCCTTATAAAAAAAAAAATGAATAGGTGAGAATGGTCTGTGTGCGCTGCTAAAAATCTTCTGAGCGGCACCCAGAAGGAAGTTGGGCAAGCGCACATGCGCACAGCTTAGAGGGAACACTGCCTGCAAGTAACTTCCCTAATAGTCATTCTAGGACTCCCAAACCAACTGCCGAATGTGGCCTAGACCACGATAAGGACGTGCAAGAAGGTGAAAGTTGTTGGTAACAAAAGATAGGGGAGTGCGATGGACAGAATGAATACAAGGTGATATCCCCAGCCCTCTACATGCAAAGGACAGTGATGTTCGTGTGTTCCCTCTACATGCAAAGGACAGTGATGTTCGTGTGCTCCCTGTTCTTCTCAGTTAACCTGTAAGGTAATGCCTTAATGCAGTGTGACACATATTGGTGGTATTTTGGAAAAGAGTGAGAGGGCTCAGGCTTGCATACTGCTTATGATCCAGTTATATGAATATATACTAGTGATATTAAAGGGAATCCACGCTGAGGGGATGTAATGGTAACCACGTTCCCTTATTGCATTATTAACTGCTTTTGCATTTAGAGGCTAGAGGCATAGAATACTCTTCCAAAGCTAAGAGGCAAATGGAACACTCTATAAAATGGGTAGAAAAGGCATCCCACTCACATCTTGATTTACTAGCTTCTGTGCTTTTACATATTTTGTATTTATTATTAATGTGGTGAGTTCATTCCGAACTTTACACATAGTAAGACAAATTATTTCAATTCCATCACAAAATTCACATTTGTTATCTCATAAATTAGAATTTTTAAGAAATCAATATAAATCAGAATATATCCCATCCTAAAATTACAAAAAATATTACTCATTAAAATACATCTGACATCTTTACAATTCCTATTAAAATGATCATAATATCTTAACATGGTCCAAGTGATTATTCAGCGGCTTTATGACCCAATCAGTGTAATCCGATCTGCATCCATACATGATATAGTACAATATGGAAGCTTTTATTTAGGGAATTTAGACAGCACTGCCTCATGTATACATCATATTGGCTGACAAATATTCCTAAAAGTCTCATGTATAATGTCACGTTTTCTTTACATTCTGTTAGACATGCCTGTAATTTGCACATTCGGCCGTATCCATCTACTGCTGGAATCTTCATCTCTGGCCCTGTTACTGACAGTACCGGGAGTCGTTTTATTCTTAAATTTAACAAAAAACCTATGCAACCTCTTTGCAGGTGACTGCATAAGATCTGTTTGGGGAACTTTAGATTTTTGTATAACTCCCACGATTTCTTTATAACACTTTAATTTAGATATATGCGTATAATGTTTGTCCAATCACAACATTCAAGCTTTTTAACAAAACTCTTTTCAAGGACTTGATAGTTGATAGTTTTGTTCCCAATCGGGCTTTCATTGTATTTCCTCAAACAAATTCTCTACCAGAGTAATACATGTATCTTCTTTTGAGGATAAGCCTAATAATTCCAACAAGGGACATAAAGGTCTAGATCTGCATTTAATACACAATAGACATTTCCTCTTAACCGCTAATGCGGTTAACGATATCAGCCCCAGTTCCAATCTTAATACCACAATAGACACCGAGGGTCAGCTCCCAAAACCTACCTCCAAAACTTTCCTTCTATGACTTTTAGCCATGTCAAATCTTGCATGGCCAAGGCCTCCACTGTTTGGACAAAAGAATTATGCCTGCAATACTGTAACCAGACGTCTCCCCAGCATATTTAGCTACCAAAGATGTTAAGAGTAAATCGTTCCGTTGCTTTGTCTTAATAATCTCATGATAGTATTCCTTCAAAGTTATTTCCACTCCCAAATATTTATAGTCATGCACATAGTCTACACTATTCCCTGCAATAACAAGATTAGGCTTATTTATTGTCCTTCTGTTGAAATGCATCATCTTTGTCTTTTCTTGCTTGATAACTAACCCATTTTTGTCAGCATACCTAAAACAATGTGAAGGGGTCCTTTTAATGCCCGAAAATGTGTGATCAAATAAACCTAAAGCATCCGCATAGGATAGGCAGGTAACTTTCATTCCATTAATACTCGGAGGACAGTTATTAGTCCCAGCCAACATCTCAGGCAAAAATATATTAAATAGCAGGGGGGCCAGCACACATCCCTGCTTAACCCTCCTACTACTAGTAATCGATTCAGTGATGGCCCCTCTACTATCCAACCTAACGTGCTTGCTAGTGTTCTCATGTAGCATACGTATTGCTCTATACAGACTATTTGGACATCCAAGATGTTCTAACTTTTACCATAAATAACCTCTATCCACCGTATCAAGCACAGCTTAGAAATCTACCCATACTGCGTAGAGACCCGATTTCCTTTCTTATTAACATTACATATTAGTTTGTCTACAAGTCGCAAATAATGAGTCCCTCCTGATCCCGACTTAAACCCTGTTTGAAAAATATTACGCACATTTATTGCTTTCACCCATCTTCGTAATTCGTCTAATATGAATGATGCAAAGATTTTACCCGTAACTTCAAGCATTGATGATAATCTGAAATTTGAGGGCTCAGTTTGCTTTCCCCTTTTATAGACAGGTACTAACAAGTATTTCTCCCTCCTTTGATACTTTGTGATACAAAATCTCCAACAGCGTTGCCCACTTTGATCCAGGTGCCCACGATTTCTTTAATTTAGCAATCTTTTCCAAAATCCCTTCCTTGTATATTTTGACCTTAAAACCCTCCTTTACTTTTCTGTCCCTCCTACTTTCTATTTTCTCATGAATAAAATTTAAACAGATGTAATCTGACCACTCTTGTGAACCGATATAGTTCCATATATGTTTATAATCCCTGAAATTAATAACTGCCCCCAGTCTCTGACACCTTGCATTTTTACCCGATTGATGCCACCACTAGATTCATTGCCTATGTCTATTCTTAATTTTCCTTATTTCCTTGAACCTATTGGGGGTCATTTGGGATGCTGTCTCTAAATCCTGGATTGCCTTCAGCATTTCCTGCTTCTTATATTTAATCGCCCTATCAAAACCATATTGATTTCCAAGTTTTCCCGTGATAATATATCTACCCTTTTGAATCGCTATTTCACCAACACTGGATTGTATCCATGTCTTTATTTCATCGGCCGTTAGGCCAGAAAGGTCCTCAAAACTGTCACTGGCAAAACTATCAAGAAATATGTGCGCCTTTTCCAAGCTCTTATTTGTCCAGCATATTTTATTAGCGCTTCAATTTACATCAGGGCCGCCTATTGGTTCAGATATTTCTTGTCTCCTCCACCTGTCCATACTGAAGATAAGGAGGGAATGGTCACTAAAAATACTTTTTCTTATTCTTACACTTTTCACACTTACTAGGAGGTTTTCATTTGCAGACACATAATCGAGGGTGGCCATGCTCTTCCCATTACACCATATGTATTGTCCCAGCCTATCTCCTACAGTTCTTCCATTCATCATATAGAACCCCCATTCTTGTACAAAATCACAACACAAGGCGCCCTGACTATTTGATCTGGTCTGACGCATTACACTTTTACTGACAATGTAATCAGTTTCCCAGCACTCTGATCGACAAAAGTAGCACGCGTTTAGATCGCTGCATAGTACTATTTTGAAACAAGTTCTGCCACAGTTTCCATTATGCCCTCTGTATACCTATTTCCCCTGGGATCCACTACTATGGCAAGAACATTTGGATCGTCTTTCATGGGTTCAATAAGGCTTATTTTCATATAGCTCTTTATACCCATCATCAGACCTCAATAGGCGCCTCCCTTCTCCCACTATTTTGCCAATTTTTGTTGAATTAGATAGCCATCAATAAAAATGTCATCAGTCAACCAGCATTCTTGCAATACGAATATGTTGTTTCTTTGTAGCAGTTGTAGAGCGCCTGTCTTCTGCAAAAAATGTGTAAAACCACGAGTATTGCAGGAGGGTAAGCACACAGGATCAATTTTCAACATGACCTTTTGGTGTCCCAATTTCCAACATCACTTTCAGAACAGCCTTGAGCAGGTTCATTTTTCCTTTTAGATTTGTGGGACCCCTGAAAGAGTTAATGCGTCCCATGCAGTCCGACACCTTTTGATTATCATCATTCACTTCTCCACCTTCTTCAGCAACTAACTCATATCCCAGTTCTAAGAATCGATCCTGATACTCCCGTATCAATGTGGACAGATTTGGATTGGGACATTTGAAAGGTTCCACAAAATCAAGTATACGTAAAGGTAAAATAGTGTGCATCCATTTAAAAAAACTCAAACGATTTACACGTAATTTGGCATTCTTCGGTGTCAACCATTTGACAGTAAAAGTAGTGGATTTTTTAGTGGCTTCCACGCCCTCTTTATCAGTATTAACCTTAGTTTTAACTTCTTTCTACTTCACAGCCAGCGATTCCTCGTGTTTCTGTGAAACACTTACTGCTTCAAAATCATCCTGCACAATTTGTTAGGCGCGTATACAAGTGAATTGTGCTTCAAAGCGCCCACAGGGCATCAGGGAGGGAACATGGGATTGAAAACAATGAATACACTGGAGGATAAAGCCGGACCTACTAGGCCTTGTGAGCATTCAGAACATGCAAGTGCAGGGAGAGGAGAGGGGAGGAGGGAGTGGGGGCTAATTGTTGGAGTGTCCGTGCTCATGAGTGAGCAGCAGATGTAAGTGCCAGTGTGGAAAGTGTTAGGGAAAGATCAGCTGAAATAAATGGGTAAGTGCAAGCCTACAGTGGCATAGACCAGTGGGTGCCAAGGCAAGTGCTGTGGGCGGGCAGAGGCTGAAGGCGATTGGGTGTGGGAGGCCAGGCCCCCGAAAGACACATACGGGCCCTGGTCACCAATCTCAGCAACTTTGGGGTTAGCAGAGGAGGGAGGAAGGGAAAGAGGAGGTCAAAAGGAAAGTCTTGAGGAGCTTCCGGAACTTGAGGAGATCTAGTTCAAGACAAAGAGGAAGGGGGAGACTGCTCCTAAAAGGGAGCCAGCTGAGGAAAGAGATCGTCCAGCTGCCCTGTTGGTGAAACTTTTGACACACAGATGGTTGGTGCCAGAGGAACGTAGAGGTCTAGAGAGAAAGTATTTAGTAAGAGTAGGTTTCAGATAGCGTGGTCCCTGTCCCCAGACAGCCTTATGGATGAAGCAGAGGGATTTGAATTTGATCCTTGCAGCAACTGGGATCCAATGCAGAGTGTTTAGGGCAGGAGAGACAAGGTCTCTGGTCTTGAGGCCAAAGATAAGTCTGACTGCCCTATTCTGGATTAGCTGGAGGGGTGTTAGGGAGGGAGAGGGTAGATTCAGGAGAAGGCTATTGCAGTAGTCTAGCCTAGAGAGAACCAGGGCTCTGATAACATTGAGCTTCTGGGGGACAGTGAGAAAAGGGAGAATTCCTTTGAGAAGGAAGAGTTGAAAGTGGGACTTCTTGGCAATGTCCTGAATGTGAGGGAGGAAGGCGAGAGAGAGGAGTCGAAAATTACTCAAGGTTTCTGGCTTCAGATTAACCCTTTAAGTGCCAAGGACGAGGTATCTCGTCCTTGACAGTGCACACGCAGTACCAAGGACGAGATAGCTAGTACTTTTCGGCACCTTGTTTTGAGCGATCCCTGCTTTTGCAAAGCAGGGATCGCTCAAAACTGTAATCCAACCCCCGGGCTATGTGAGGGGGAGGTCCCCCCTCACTGCCAGGGGGCTGGAATACCTTCAGTTTCACGTCGGCGTGCGCAACGCGCGTCGGCGTGAAACTTAAAGTAAATTCCCCGCAGCAGCCATTTTCGGCTGCTGCGGGGAAGAGAGAAGGTAAGAGACCTTCTTTGTCCGCCTCGATCTCCGGCTGTATTTCAAGCCAGAGATCGAGGTGGGTATCGTTGGAAAGGGGAGATTCTCCCCTTTCCAACGATACCCATTGTGTGGCATTGCTCTCCGCGGATCGGGCGCAGGGCGCGCGATCCGCGGGCAGCAATGCCACCGGATCAATACAGATCCGTTTGTGACGCAGGGGGAGGAGGGGGCTGCTTACTAGGTAAGCGCCCCCCCTCCCCTGTGGCCCCAAGGCATGGGGCCACAGCGGCAGAGACCCCTGGGGGCAGATGATCACTGCCCCCAGGGGTGAATACGGGTGGGGAGGGAAAAAAATATCAGAGGGAAGGGGGAGGTGGGAGGGGGTTTGGGGCCCTGGGGACCACTAGACCACAAGGGATTTTGTAAAAAATGGTGTCCTTGGAAAGGGGGGGTTCCCCCCTTTCCAAGGACACCACATATATGAGGCATTGCTGGTCACGGATCGGCGGAGAGCGCTCGATCCGTGACCAGCAACCCACTAGACCACCATGGATCAGTTTGTGAGGGGGGGAGGGGGCTGCCTCAAGTAAGCAGCCCTCTCCCCCCTCCCGGCCCCCAAAGCATGGGGGCACATGCATGAGAACCCTGGGGCAGATGGCTGACCATCTGCCCCAGGGGAATAAATAAATAAATTGAAATGATGTGGAAAGGGGGTGGGGGTGGGGGTGATGGGCCACTAGCCACCATGGATTTTGTATTGAATGAAAGGGGGGGTAGGGATGCCCCCCCAACCAAAGTAGAAAGGGACACCCCTTGTAACCCTCCCTGGGGGCAGATATCTGCTCCTAGGAAGGGGCATCTGACCCCAGGGAGGGATGCATGAGGTGGGCCCCCCCTATCTGCCCCCAGGGTGGGTTGCATGAGGTGGGGCCCTCCATTTGGGGTGGGGGGGTTGAGGACCACCCCTGTTGCAGTACATCATTCGCTGCCAATTTAGGGTGGCCCTCAGCCCCCCCTAAAAAGAAGCCTATGAATTTGTATTTTGTTTTTTGTTTACCCTACTTTGCTTGGTGCAGATGGCCACATTAGTGTGGCTATCTGCCCCCAGGGTGCCCAAACCCTACTGCCCCATCTATTGGGGGTCCTGCCCCACCTTTTGGGGTGGCCCTCTCCCCCTCACCCCAAATGGAGGTGGGGTGTACCTCACGCAGCCGTTTGGAGGAGGCCCAGGGAGGCCTGCATGAGGTGTGTCCCCCAGCCATTGGGAGTGGGGGGGGCACCCCAAAAGGTGAGGCAGGACCCCCAATAGATGGGGCAGTAGGGTTTGGGCACCCTGGGGGCAGATAGCCACACTAATGTGCCCATCTGCACCAAGCGAAGTTGGGTAAACAAAAAAAATATACAAAATCACAGGCTGCTTTTTAGGGGGGGCTGAGGGCCACCCTAAATTGGCAGCGAATGATGTACCGCAACGGGGGGTGGCCCTCAACCCCCCCACCCCAAATGGAGGGCCCCACCTCATGCAACCCTCCCTGGGGGCAGATATCTGCTCCTAGGAAGGGGCATCAGACCCCAGGGAGGGATGCATGAGGTGGGGCCCCCCCTATCTGCCCCAGGGAGGGTTGCATGAGGTGGGGCCCTTCATTTGGGGTGGGGGGTTGAGGGCCACCCCCCGTTGCGGTACATCATTCGCTGCCAATTTAGGGTGGCCCTCAGCCCCCCCTAAAAAGCAGCCTATGAATTTGTATTTTGTTTTTTGTTTACCCAACTTTGCTTGGTGCAGATGGCCACATTAGTGTGGCTATCTGCCCCCAGGGTGCCCAAACCCTACTGCCCCATCTATTGGGGGTCCTGCCCCACCTTTTGGGGTGGCCCTCTCCCCCCCACCCCAAATGGAGGTGGGGTGTACCTCACGCAGCCGTTTGTAGGAGGCCCAGGGAGGCCTGCATGAGGTGTCCCTGCCACCCATTTGGGGTGGGGGGGGGAGAGGGCCACCACAAAAGGTGAGGCAGGACCCCCAATAGATGTGACAGTAAGGTTTGGGCACCCCGGCGCCAGATTGGCACACCAATGTGACCCTCTGCACCAAGGGGAGTTGGGTTACCAAAGTAAAAAAATGAAAATGGTGGAAGGCTTTTTAGGGGGGGGGGCGGTGGGGCACCCCAAAGGGTCAGGGAATTTTCTAATGGGATGGGGCGTTGACCCCCTCCCCCCCCACCCGCAATGGAGTGGGTGCCAAGTCATGCAGCCCTCCCTGGGACCAGATATCTGCTCCTAGGAACGGACGCCTGAGCCCAGGGAGGAGTGCAGGACAGCCCCCCTCCTTATCTGCCCACGGGGAGGGCTACATTTTGCTGGTGTGACCGCAGGTAACACATGTTCTTTGTTTTGTTTACAGCTTTTTCTACCCGAGCAGCTGCAACGTTATGTGAGTACTGTTTTTTATTATTCTATGGTTAGGGCCCACTGTCAGTGGGGTGGGTGAGACTGGGGCTGGATTGTTGGTGGTGTGGGTGGGAATGGCCCGTCTGGGCAGATCACCTCCAACTGTCCTGGAGTTGCGGCTGGGCTGCATTACAGCTTTTCCCTTCGGGGAGGTATTGGCACACTGCCGAGACTCCTTGGTGGGGAGAAGCTGTAACACAGGGCAGCCAGGGCTCCAGCAAAGTCGGCGGTAATATCCCTGGCCTTGGGCACCCTTCTCCCATGTGGGTCTTTGCTGGTGGTTCTGGGTATTACATTCTGGGCCGATTTGCGTAAGTCAGACCTCTGTGGATTCCCACGGGTGTCCTCTTTTGGGAAATGCATGGGGTTCCCCGTTTTCCTTGCTGGCTTCGACACCCTAGGCCCAAATCTGTAGGTTGCCCACATGAACAAAATGGGCAGTGGCGAATGGCTTGGGGTTCCCAGTCGGTTACCCTTTTCCTTTTGCGCCCCCGGTAGGTGCACCCACACATGTGAGGTACCGTTTTCATTGGGACACGTGTGGGGACGCGGGAAGGTAGGCCACGTGTTGTTGGCGGTGTGTTTCGGTGGGTGCCCAGAGCGAAATGTCTGAGAATTGTCTTAAAGTCCAGCCAATTTCAGAGACATTTCCATGTGGCCACTCACCGAAACACGTCGCCAACAGCAGATGTCATACCTTCTCGTGTTCCCACAGGCGTCCCGACGTAAAAGGTACCTCGCATGTGTGGGTGCACCTACCTGGCTGGCAAGGGGCAAGCCGAAAACGCAAGCAACCCACAGTCTGTTTGCAGAGGGGAATCTCAGCCATTCTGCCGACCGGCACAACATACAGATATGGGCCTCGGGTGTCCAAGCCACCAAGGAAAACAGGGAGCCCCATGCATTTCCCAAAAGAGGACACCCGTGGGAATGCACAGAGGTCTGACTTGCGCGAAGCGGCCCAGAATTTATTACCCAGAACCCCAGACAAAGTGAACATTGTGTTTTTTCCCCACCAAATATCACACTTTGTCGGGGATTGTGGCTAATAAAAACTGGGGCAATTTGCGCAAGGCAGACCTCTGTGGATTCCCACGGGTGTCCTCTTTTGGGAAATGCATGGGGTTCCCCGTTTCCCTTGCTGGCTTCGACACCCTAGGCCCAAATCTGTAGGTTGCCCACATGAACAAAATGGGCAGTGGCGAATGGCTTGGGGTTCCCAGTCGGTTACCCTTTTCCTTTTGCGCCCCCGGTAGGTGCACCCACACATGTGAGGTACCGTTTTCATCGGGACACGTGTGGGGACGCGGGAAGGTAGGCCACGTGTTGTTGGCGGTGTGTTTCGGTGGGTGGCCAGAGCGAAATGTCTGAGAATTGTCTTAATTTCCGGCCAATTTCAGAGACATTTCCCTGTGGCCACTCACCGAAACACGTCGCCAACAGCAGATGTCATACCTTCTCGTGTTCCCACAGGTGTCCCGACGAAAAAAGGTACCTCGCATGTGTGAGTGCACCTACCTGGCTGCCAAGGGGAAAGCCGAAAACGCAAGCAACCCCCAGTCTGTTTGCAGAGGGGAATCTCAGCCATTCTGCCGACCGGCACAACATACAGATATGGGCCTCGGGTGTCCAAGCCACCAAGGAAAACAGGGAGCCCCATGCATTTCCGAAAAGAGGACACCCGTGGGAATCCGCAGAGGTATGATTTGCGCACATCGCCCCAGAATTTATTACCCAGACACCCCCGCAAAGTCCGAAATGTGGGGAAAAAATGCATTTTCCGCACATTTCGCTCGGCGCACCCATCGAAACACGGCCCCAACAACACATGGCCTACCGTCACGCGTTCCCACAGGTGTCCCGATGAAAACGGTACCTCACATGTGTGGGTGCACCTACCTGGCTGGCAAGGGGCAAGCCGAAAACGCAAGCAACCCCCAGCCTGTTTGCAGAGGGGAATCTCAGCCATTCTGCCGACCGGCACAACATACAGATATGGGCCTCGGGTGTCCAAGCCTCCAAGGAAAACAGGGAACCCCATGCATTTCCGAAAAGAGGACACCCGTGGGAATCGGCAGAGGTATGATTTGCGCACATCGCCCCAGAATTTATTACCCAGACACCCCCGCAAAGTCCGAAATGTGGGGAAAAAAACGCATTTTCTGCACATTTCGCTCGGCGCACCCATCGAAACACGCCCCCAACAACACATGGCCTACCGTCATGCGTTCCCACAGGTGTCCCGATGAAAACGGTACCTCACATGTGTGGGTGCACCTACCTGTCTGCCAAGGGGAAAGCCGAAAACGCAAGCAACCCCCAGTCTGTTTGCAGAGGGGAATCTCAGCCATTCTGCCGACCGGCACAACATACAGATATGGGCCTCGGGTGTCCAAGCCACCAAGGAAAACAGGGAGCCCCATGCATTTCCGAAAAGAGGACACCCGTGGGAATCCGCAGAGGTATGATTTGCGCACATCGCCCCAGAATTTATTACCCAGACACCCCCGCAAAGTCCGAAATGTGGGGAAAAAAACGCATTTTCCGCACATTTAGCTCGGCGCACCCATCGAAACACGCCCCAACAACACATGGCCTACCGTCCCGCGTTCCCACAGGTGTCCCGATGAAAACGGTACCTCACATGTGTGGGTGCACCTACCTGGCTGGCAAGGGGCAAGCCGAAAACGCAAGCAACCCCCAGCCTGTTTGCAGAGGGGAATCTCAGCCATTCTGCCGACCGGCACAACATACAGATATGGGCCTCGGGTGTCCAAGCCACCAAGGAAAACAGGGAGCCCCATGCATTTCCGAAAAGAGGACACCCGTGGGAATCGGCAGAGGTATGATTTGCGCACATCGCCCCAGAATTTATTACCCAGACACCCGCGCAAAGTCCGAAATGTGGGGAAAAAAACGCATTTTCTGCACATTTCGCTCGGCGCACCCATCGAAACACGCCCCCAACAACACATGGCCTACCGTCACGCGTTCCCACAGGTGTCCCGATGAAAACGGTACCTCACATGTGTGGGTGCACCTACCTGTCTGGCAAGGGGCAAGCCGAAAACGCAAGCAACCCCCAGCCTGTTTGCAGAGGGGAATCTCAGCCATTCTGCCGACCGGCACAACATACAGATATGGGCCTCGGGTGTCCAAGCCACCAAGGAAAACAGGGAGCCCCATGCATTTCCGAAAAGAGGACACCCGTGGGAATCCGCAGAGGTATGATTTGCGCACATCGCCCCAGAATTTATTACCCAGACACCCCCGCAAAGTCCGAAATGTGGGGAAAAAAACGCATTTTCCGCACATTTAGCTCGGCGCACCCATCGAAACACGCCCCAACAACACATGGCCTACCGTCCCGCGTTCCCACAGGTGTCCCGATGAAAACGGTACCTCACATGTGTGGGTGCACCTACCTGGCTGGCAAGGGGCAAGCCGAAAACGCAAGCAACCCCCAGCCTGTTTGCAGAGGGGAATCTCAGCCATTCTGCCGACCGGCACAACATACAGATATGGGCCTCGGGTGTCCAAGCCACCAAGGAAAACAGGGAGCCCCATGCATTTCCGAAAAGAGGACACCCGTGGGAATCGGCAGAGGTATGATTTGCGCACATCGCCCCAGAATTTATTACCCAGACACCCGCGCAAAGTCCGAAATGTGGGGAAAAAAACGCATTTTCTGCACATTTCGCTCGGCGCACCCATCGAAACACGCCCCCAACAACACATGGCCTACCGTCACGCGTTCCCACAGGTGTCCCGATGAAAACGGTACCTCACATGTGTGGGTGCACCTACCTGTCTGGCAAGGGGCAAGCCGAAAACGCAAGCAACCCCCAGCCTGTTTGCAGAGGGGAATCTCAGCCATTCTGCCGACCGGCACAACATACAGATATGGGCCTCGGGTGTCCAAGCCTCCAAGGAAAACAGGGAACCCCATACATTTCCAAAAAGAGGACACCCGTGGGAATCGGCAGAGGTATGATTTGCGCACATCGCCCCAGAATTTATTACCCAGACACCCCCGCAAAGTCCGAAATGTGGGGAAAAAAACGCATTTTCCGCACATTTAGCTCGGCGCACCCATCGAAACACGCCCCAACAACACATGGCCTACCGTCCCGCGTTCCCACAGGTGTCCCGATGAAAACGGTACCTCACATGCGTGGGTGCAGCTACCTGGCTGGCAAGGGGCAAGCCGAAAACGCAAGCAACCCCCAGTCTGTTTGCAGAGGGGAATCTCAACCATTCTGCCGACCGGCACAACATACAGATATGGGCCTCGGGTGTCCAAGCCACCAAGGAAAACAGGGAGCCCCATGCATTTCCGAAAAGAGGACACCCGTGGGAATCCGCAGAGGTATGATTTGCGCACATCGCCCCAGAATTTATTACCCAGACACCCCCGCAAAGTCGGGGGCACATTTCGGACTTTGCAGGGGTGTCTGGGTAATAAATTCTGGGGCGATGTGCGCAAATCATACCTCTGCGGATTCCCACGGGTGTCCTCTTTTCGGAAATGCAGGGGGTTCCCTGTTTTCCTTGGAGGCTTGGACACCCGAGGCCCATATCTGTATGTTGTGCCGGTCGGCAGAATGGCTGAGATTCCCCTCTGCAAACAGACTGGGGGTTGCTTGCGTTTTCGGCTTGCCCCTTGCCAGCCAGGTAGGTGCACCCACACATGTGAGGTACCGTTTTCATCGGGACACCTGTGGGAACGCGTGACGGTAGGCCATGTGTTGTTGGGGGCGTGTTTCGATGGGTGCGTCGAGCGAAATGTGCGGAAAAAGCATTTTTTTCCCCACACATTTTGGACTTTGCAGGGGTGTCTGGGTAATAAATTCTGGGGCGATGTGCACAAATCATACCTCTGCGGATTCCCACGGGTGTCCTCTTTTCGGAAATGCATGGGGTTCCCTGTTTTCCTCGGTGGCTTGGACACCCGAGGCCCATATCTGTATGTTGTGCCGGTCGGCAGAATGGCTGAGATTCCCCTCTGCAAACAGACTGGGGGTTGCTTGCGTTTTTGGCTTGCCCCTTGCCAGCCAGGTAGGTGCACCCATGCATGTGAGGTACCGTTTTCATCGGGACACCTGTGGGAACGCGGGACGGTAGGCCATGTGTTGTTGGGGGCGTGTTTCGATGGGTGCGCCGAGCGAAATGTGCGTAAAAAGCGTTTTTTTCCTGACATTTCGGACTTTGCAGGGCTGCCTGGGTAATAAATTCTGGGGCGATGTGCGCAAATCATACCTCTGCGTATTCCCACGGGTGTTCTCTTTTCGGAAATGCATGGGGTTCCCTGTTTTCCTTGGTGGCTTGGACACCCGAGTCCCATATCTGTACGTTGTGCCGGTCGGCAGAATGTCTGAGATTTCGCTCTGAAAACAGACTTGGGGTTACTTGTGTTTTAGGCTTTCCCCTTGGCGGCCAGGTAGGTGCACCCACACATGTGAGGTACCGTTTTCATCGGGACACCTGTGGGAACGTGTGACGGTAGGCCATGTGTTGTTGGGGGCGTGTTTCGATGGGTGCGTCAAGCGAAATGTGCGGAAAAAGCGTTTTTTTCCCCACATTTCGGACTTTGCGGGGCTGTCTGGGTAATAAAATCTGGGGCGATGTGCGCAAATCATACCTCTGCGGATTCCCACGGGTGTCCTCTTTTCGGAAATGCATGGGGTTCCCTGTTTTCCTCGGTGGCTTGGACACCCGAGGCCCATATCTGTACGTTGTGCCGGTCGGCAGAATGTCTGAGATTTCGCTCTGAAAACAGACTTGGGGTTACTTGTGTTTTAGGCTTTCCCCTTGGCGGCCAAGTAGGTGCACCCACACATGTGGGGTACTGTTTTCATCGGGACACCTGTGGGAACGCGTGACGGTAGGCCATGTGTTGTTGGGGGCGTGTTTCGATGGGTGCGCCGAGCGAAATGTCTGGAAAATGCGTTTTTTCCCCACATTTCGGACTTTGCGGGGGTGTCTGGGTAATAAATTCTGGGGCGATGTGCGCAAATCATACCTCTGCGGATTCCCACGGGTGTCCTGTTTTCAGAAATGCATGGGGTTCCCTGTTTTCCTTGGTGGCTTGGACACCCGAGGCCCATATCTGTATGTTGTGCCGGTCGGCAGAATGGCTGAGTTTCCCCTCTGCAAACAGAGTGGGGGTTGCTTGCGTTTTCGGCTTGCCCCTTGCCAGCCAGGTAGGTGCACCCACGCATGTGAGGTACCGTTTTCATCGGGACACCTGTGGGAACGCGGGACGGTAGGCCATGTGTTTTTGGAGGCGTGTTTCGATGGGTGCGCCGAGCGAAATGTCTGGAAAATGCTTTTTTTTCCCCCACATTTCAGACTTTGCGGGGGTGTCTGGGTAATAAATTCTGGGGCGATGTGCGCAAATCATACGTCTGCGGATTCACACGGGTGTCCTCTTTTCGGAAATGCATGGGGTTCCCTGTTTTCCTCGGTGGCTTGGACACCCGAGGCCCATATCTGTACATTGTTCCGGTCGGCAGAATGTCTGAGATTTCGCTCTGAAAACAGACTTGGGGTTACTTGTGTTTTAGGCTTTCCCCTTGGCGGCCAGGTAGGTGCACCCACACATGTGAGGTACCGTTTTCATCGGGACACCTGTGGGAACGCGTGACAGTAGGCCATGTGTTGTTGGGGGCGTGTTTCGATGGGTGCGTCGAGCGAAATGTGCGGAAAAGGTGTTTTTTTCCCCACATTTCGGACTTTGCGGGGCTGTCTGGGTAATAAATTCTGGGGCGATGTGCGCAAATCATACCTCTGCGGATTCCCACGGGTGTCCTCTTTTCGGAAATGCTTGGGGTTCCCTGTTTTCCTTGGTGGCTTGGACACCCGAGGCCCATATCTGTATGTTGTGCCGGTCGGCAAAATGGCTGAGATTCCCCTCTGCAAACAGACTGGGGGTTGCTTGCGTTTTCGGCTTGCCCCTTGCCAGCCAGGTAGTGCACCCACGCATGTGAGGTACCGTTTTCATCAGGACACCTGTGGGAACGCGTGACGGTAGGCCATGTGTTGTTGGGGGCGTGTTTCGATGGGTGCGTCGAGCGGAATGTGCGGGTGTTTTTTTCCCCACATTTCGGACTTTGCGGGGCTGCCTGGGTAAATAATTCTGGGGCGATGTGCGCAAATCATACCTCTGCGGATTCCCACGGGTGTCCTCTTTTCGGAAATGCATGGGGTTCCCTGTTTTCCTCGGTGGCTTGGACACCCGAGGCCCATATCTGTACGTTGTGCCGGTCGTCAGAATGTCTGAGATTTCGCTCTGAAAACAGACTTGGGGTTACTTGTGTTTTAGGCTTTCCCCTTGGCGGCCAGGTAGGTGCACCCACACATGTGAAGTACCGTTTTCATCGGGACACCTGTGGGAACGCGTGACGGTAGGCCATGTGTTGTTGGGGGCGTGTTTCGATGGGTGCGTCGAGCGAAATGTGCGGAGAAAGCGTTTTTTTCCCCACATTTCGGACTTTGCAGGGCTGTCTGGGTAATAAATTCTGGGGCGATGTGCACAAATCATACCTCTGCGGATTCCCACGGGTGTCCTCTTTTCGGAAATGCATGGGGTTCCCTGTTTTCCTCGGTGGCTTGGACACCCGAGGCCCATATCTGTACGTTGTGCCAGTCGGCAGAATGTCTGAGATTTCGCTCTGAAAACAGACTTGGGGTTACTTGTGTTTTAGGCTTTCCCCTTGGCGGCCAGGTAGGTGCACCCACACATGTGAGGTATCTTTTTCATCGGGACACCTGTGGGAACGCGCGACAGTAGGCCATGTGTTATTGGGGGCGTGTTTCGATGGGTGCGTCGAGCGAAATGTGCGGAAAAAGCGTTTTTTTCCCCACATTTCGGACTTTGCAGGGCTGTCTGGGTAATAAATTCTGGGGCGATGTGCGCAAATCATACCTCTGCAGATTCCCACGGCTGTCCTCTTTTCGGAAATGCAGATTGCCACGGTTGTCCTCTTTTCGGAAATGCATGGGGTTCCCTGTTTTCCTCGGTGGCTTGGACACCCGAGGCCCAGATCTGTACGTTGTGCCGGTCGGCAGAATGTCTGAGATTTCGCTCTGAAAACAGACTTGGGGTTACTTGTGTTTTAGGCTTTCCCCTTGGCGGCCAGGTAGGTGCTCCCACACATGTGAGGTACCGTTTTCATCGGGACACCTGTCGGGACGCGTGACGGTAGGCCATGTGTTGTTGGGGGCGTGTTTCGATGGGTGCGTCGAGCGAAATGTGCGGAAAAAGCGTTTTTTTCCCGACATTTCGGACTTTGCGGGGCTGCCTGGGTAATAAAATCTGGGGCGATGTGCGCAAATCATACCTCTGCGGATTCCCACGGGTGACCTCTTTTCGGAAATGCATGGGGTTCCCCGTTTTCCTCGGTGGCTTGGACACTCGAGGCCCATATCTGTACGTTGTGCCGGTCGGCAGCATGTCTGAGATTTCGCTCTGAAAACAGACTTGGGGTTACTTGTGTTTTAGGCTTTCCCCTTGGCGGCCAGGTAGGTGCACCCACACATGTGAGGTACCGTTTTCATCGGGACACCTGTGGGAACGTGTGACGGTAGGCCATGTGTTGTTGGGGGCGTGTTTCGATGGGTGCGTCGAGCGAAATGTGCGGAAAAAGCGTTTTTTTTCCCCACATTTCGGACTTTGCGGGGCGGTCTGGGTAATAAAATCTCGGGCGATGTGCGCAAATCATACCTCTGCGGATTTCCACGGGTGTCCTCTTTTCGGAAATGCATGGGGTTCCCTGTTTTCCTCGGTGGCTTGGACACCCGAGGCCCATATCTGTACGTTGTGCCGGTCGCCAGAATGTCTGAGATTTCGCTCTGAAAACAGACTTGGGGTTACTTGTGTTTTAGGCTTTCCCCTTGGCGGCCAGGTAGGTGCACCCATACATGTGAGGTACCGTTTTCATCGGGACACCTGTGGGAACGCGGGACGGTAGGCCATGTGTTGTGTTTGTGTGGTTTTCATAACTTTTTGACCCATTTGCTGGTGCCCTTTGTCTCACAACCCTTTCTTTTCCCAAATGTGACCTACATTTAGTCGCTGCTTTATCCACCATACACTTTTGTAACCTGCACAAGTCACCTACCCTTGAAAAGGTCTGCCTGTGCTCTTTCAAAAAATGTATGGCTGCCGTTCCTCACCACATTGGTTTTCCCAATTTACACATGCTAAGTGCGTCTGGTCAGGCCGTGAGCGTAAAACTCCTGTGTACCATGGCTCAGTGTTTGGCTTGTGGTATTGCTTGTTTTGAAAAACACTACAAAAATGGTATGCTCTCCTAACTGCAAGAGTCGGGGGAATGTAGCGGAGCATTGCTTTTCTCAAAATTCATAGAAGCCATTGCTGTACCAAGCCAACCATGTCCAACACATACCTTTTTTTTCAGTCATTTTCCCGCTTTTCCCCCATTCGATGGCAGTTTCCCCTACCTAGTTGTTGCCTGACCTATGCAAATCACCCCTTCCTAAACTTGGAATTTTGTCTACTTTTCAGAAATATATGCCTTTCTGTCCTCCAATTTGGCTTTCCTGCCCTTTTCTTCCATTCCGTCCATGCATGTCCAATTGGCAAAAATGGCAAAAATTGCCTACCACTCACAAAACGGTTGATAACCACATCAAAATATTTTTTTTCCATTTCCACTCAACCTGTTCCTGAAAGCCACGACATTGGGGAACTCAGCACAGCAAACCATTTGTTCCTAGCTCTTACAAGGAAAAAACCACAGGCTTCTTTGTACATCATTCTATTGGCATTTTTTGAAAAAACCCAAAATGTTCGCACTTTTTCCTTATTTTCTCTCATCCCCCTACAGCAACCTGGGATTCCTGGGTGGCGTTCCGACTGCCTACATGTGGGAAAAAAAGGAGCCCAATTTGGCTGAGATATCTCATGTAACAAAAAAGTTACAAGCCATTGAATGGCCACATACCAAAATCACCAAAAAAGGCCCTGGCACTGGGGAGAAATACCCATGGCACTTAAAGGGTTAAGGAGAAGGGGGAGAGCCCATAGAAGATTGCCAGAGTGAGGGGAAGAATGAGGGACCCAGGGACACAAAAGGAAGATTTCCTTTTTTGCTGACATGAGGCAGAGATCGTTGGAAATGCACCAGGACTGGGGGGCAGATAGGCAGTCCGAAGGAAGTAGTAAGAGGGTCAGCGGGAAGCTTGAATAAGAGTTGTGTATCATCTGTGTAGCACTGAAAGTTAGGGGAGAAGGTGGAAATGATGAGTGCCAGTAGAGCAAGGCAAGTGTTAAAGAGCCTGGGGAAGGGGTTGGAGCCCTGGGGGACACCACAGATGGAGAAAGAGGGAGGGGAGGAGAATGTGACCAGACTAGCCTGGGACAGACGGTCACTTAGGAAGGAGGTCATGTAACGCTCACCTGATTCCCACGGAGGCGCTGACCCAAACTGGACTGCTACAGTTGCTTCTATGACTATGATGAGGCGTAGAACTCGGAAGACGCTCTGGGCAGGACCTCCGAATATTGACTGTCTGGCTTGTAAGGTGAGTTTTCAGCAGGTGGAAGAAAAAGGGGTAATTACAAGCTGGTTGGATAAGTTCTCCCACCAATCTTCTGCTTTTTCCACTTCTTGGTTCTCGACTGGTCTCCACGAACTCTCACCTATGGTTTAGTAAAGCCGAGCTCTCCATCCTGCTTCTGGTGCAGGGGCGCGTGGAATCCAGTTACGTCACTGGATGATTTCAGTGTTTAGACTCAGTGTCCTTTTGTGGCTTGTAATAGTCCTTCAGGTGCCGAGGAGCTGTTGGCGACACCACCACTGCTGTGCAAGAAGAGGCTCGTGAGTATAGAAGATCTGAGGCCGCTTCTGAAGGAGCACCCTTTTATAATGTCCTTTTCTGTCTTGCAGGTGCTGAGATGCTGTGGGCGATGCCGCCGCTGTTGCACGTGCGGTGGCACGTAAGTATAACTGAATTGTGGCCGTTTCCAAATGGGTGCCTCTGATAATGTCTTTTCCTTCCTTTCAGGTGCCGAAATGCTGAGGGCGATGCTGCCGCTGCTGCGCGTGAAGAAGCGCGTAAGTATTACTGAATTGTGGCCACTTCAAAATGGGCACCTCTAATAATGTCTTTTCCTTTCTTTCAGATGCCGAAATGCTGAGGGCGATGCTGCAGCTGCTGCGCGTGAAGAAGCGCGTAAGTATAAATGAGTTGCGAACCCTTCGGCTTGGACACCACTAACAATGTCTTTTGTCTTCCAGGTGCTGGGATGCTGCCGAAGCGAAGGCCGCGGTGAACTCCAGTGTGATCACGGATGGATAAGGTAAGCGAGCGCAGCTGCGAGCGTGTTGCCCGTTTTCTAACCTTATGTCTTTATTTGCAGGTTGGCGGAGACTGGACTCTTGTGGCTGAATTCTGGTGAGTAGATGTTCCTGTGCCTTTTCTTCATCCACAGGTTGCTGCTCGAGAAGCTGAGGGTGTGTCTGGACCTGGAATGCAGGAGCCGACTCGGTGAGCGTCCTGCTGCTGTTGCAGAATAACGCGAAGCACGTGAATTCTATCGGGCGTGGTTTAAATAGTGGAGAAGTGCTTTGGCGCGTATTCTTCCTCCAGCCTCACCCAGGTAAGAAAAGAGTTCCAGTGTCAGAGGATTAGCATCAGCCCCACCCAGGTAAGAAAAGAGTTCCTGTAACAGAGGATTGGTCCCTCCCAGCCAGTGGCTGGGACTTCACCCAGCTTGGATTGTTCTAGGTGAGTATGCAGCTTGGTCTGCCACAGGTAAGTCCACCCAATCACTACTGCACACTTTAAGAATATGAGCCCGGCGCCCATGGCGCCGGGACTGTGGTTCCTTATGAGCCTGGCGCCAGAGGCGCCAGGACATGGTCCAAAGGGCCCCTGTAGGGGTCTGCTGGAACCGGGGGTGTGGATGATGAGCCTGCTTCCGGGGACGCTGGGCCAGTCTTGGCTCCTCGGGAGTAGCGCTCATGACAGGTCAGCCAGTCCAGTGCCCGCTCCGAGATACCCAGGGTATCATGGAGCCATTTTATGAGGATGGAGTGGTTGACTGTGTGAAAGGCAGAGTAGAGATTAAGTAGAATGAGGACAGCTTGAGAGTTAGAATCCAGAGATGCAAGCAGTTCTTCACGGGTGTTCAGAGGAGCAGTTTCCCTGCCTCTGGATGTTCGGAATCCAGATAGATGGGCGTGGATACCGCCAACGAGTTGTTTGTGTGAAGTAAGTTGGGGGAAGGCCAACTTCTCCAGGTGTTTCCAGAGGAAGGGGGTGATAGAAATAGTGTGGTAGTTGACTGGACAAGTGGGGTCTGCTGAAGGTTTATTCAGGAGGGGGCACACAAGGAAGTACTTGAGGGAGGAGGGGAAAGATCCAGTGGAAAAAGAGTGGTTGCAGAAATCAGCAAGTGCAGGGGCAAGAGAACCAATGTTGTCCTTAATGATTCTGGGGAGCAGGAGGGATACCTGTTTGGAAGAGACCTTCATGGAGCGGACAAATCATTAGGTGTGACAGGGGAGAAGGAGGAGAGATAGGAAGAAGGTTGGTGGGAGGCCATAGGAGACAGGGGAGTGGAGGAGAAGTGGGAGAGAGGCACGCAAGCGTGCTCAGAATATCCTGAGTTTTTGTAGTAAAGTGTGTGGCCAACGCTTTGCAGAGGGCCTGGGAGGGGAGCGGTGAGGGGGAGACTGCAGAAGGGTTGGCTGGTTCCCTGCACATTTTAAAGAGTTCAGCCGTGTTGTTGGATGCACCAGAGAACCGTGCTTGGGTGTGGGTCCTTTTCCTGGCGTGTATGGAAAGTCTATATTGTCTTTGGACCAGGCGACAGGCCAGTTTGACAGAGGGCGAGCCTGAGGTCTGCCACTTCCGTTCCGCAGTTCTGCACTTGTGTTTCAGAGCTGCAAGTTCATAGTCGTACCAGGTGTTATGCTTGGAGGCAGGTTTCAGGCAGATCCTCGTGGCTGGGGCAAGAATGTCCAGAGTGTTAGTTATGGCCACATGGTGGTTGCTGAGGGCAGAGGCAGCAGTAGAGTCAGGGGTCGGGGGAGAGTGGGAGGTGTAGGTGGATGCGAAGGCAGCAGCTATCACCCGTTTCATCGGACGGATGTTTGTGAACGAGGTTGGCAGGGCTGGAGGAGGAGCAGTCAGAGTGCTGAGGGGACCGAAGTGAGAGGAAAGGAGAGAGTGGTCTGACGAGGAGAGAGGGGTGATAAGCGGGGAGGAGATTGAAAATTCAGAGTGGATGAGGGCGTCCAGAGTGTGACCAGCCTATTGGGTTGGGCCAGAAGGGAGAGTAGAGATGGATAGCAAAGTGCAGAGGTCATGGAAGAGAGTGGATGCCGTGATAGAGAAGTCCAAATGGATGTTGAAATTGCCCAAGAGAAGGAGTTTAGAGATGGTTGACAGGCGAGAGGAGCATAAATCGCCCCATTCAGAGAGGAACAGGGTAGTAGAGCCAGGGGGCCTGTAGATAGTGGAAATGGTCAGAGAGGAGGAGGGAGAGATGACCAACTTGCACACCAGGCTCTCAAAGGAAGAGCAAGGCTGTGTGGGTATGAGGGAGGAAGGGACCCACTTGGGGAATATCAAGGCAACCCCACCACCAGCACAGTTAGGGCAGGGCTTAGAAATTATCTCGTAGCCATCAGGGAGAAGGCAGTCGAAAGCAGTGACGGAGCTGGCATTGAACCACGCCTCTGTAAGAGCGAGCATGTTGAGATCAATGTCTTCAAGAAGGAGGCAGATGTCTGCCGAATTTTGGAATGATTTGTGCTTGTTGTATTGGGGCGTTCTTATCTTGTATAAACCAACTAGTAAGTGTGCCACTTTCTATTTTATTTTTCCTCTGTTTCTTATTTACTCTCTTTCATGTTCTTTTTTGAGTGCCTATCTGTAGAGTACATGCTTTCAGAAGGGTCCTCTACCTGCCTGGCCTGGCATTCTTGTTGCCCTTTCATTTGACGTCTCTGTATCCTAGTTAAATATATTGTTTATGAGTCACTTACGTCGTCACCCTTGTTGGCATCATTTGTCATATTTTCAATCGTCACAGCCTTTAAGTACTTGTGCTTGATCCTACCTCTATGTGAGTATTAATTTTGGCTTCAGCAATGAGTGCATCCAGGTCTGTATCTTGTCCATGTGATGGCTGCTCACTTGACTGCATTGAGGTAAGCATCGCTTGCAATTGATTTGGGAGGAAATAGAATCGTTTAATTAATTATCTATGCAGAGGTTTGGAGATTCAGATAACCTTGGTGCTTTTCCCTGCACATTTCTTTAAAGGTTCTAGGTGGTATCTTTGGTTTTTGAGAGCAACAGGGAGATTGTATTGTACGCAAGGTTTCTTCCCATTCAGGGTGGTTTGTCAGGGAGTTATGTAAATCCTCTTGTTCTGAGAAGATTTCCATTTTTGGGTATAAGGTTTTCATGGAACTTAGTTCTCCCCACCCCCTTTGGATTAGACATAGTGACATCTCTCTGTTCATATATCAGGTATCCCATCCCTTAACCTCTCTTAATGGTCATTGGGGTTGCCAAAAAGTCCAAGAGGACAAACACAACCTCATTTCCATTTGAGAAAAGTGGTAGCAACTTACTCCCTCTCTTCCAATCATTTTCGCCAGGTGGCATCATGTACATGACAACGTGGGTGGGGATTTTTACCTGGAGCTCTAAAGAGATGAGATTTTTATCCTGTGCGGGAATCCAATAATTTCTAAGGCATTACAAGTTGTAGTTATTTACCTCTACCATTTATCTAACTGAGGAATAGCCTGGGGAGTTAATAGATGGAAGGTCACTCCCTTACAATGTTGATGTCTATGGGATTAATCCCTTTCTGTGTCCTTGGCATAGGACATACTGCTGGAGGAAATGGCATTAGTCCATTCTTGTCCTGAGTTCTTATTCTTAGGATTCTGGACCTTGTGATCCATCTTGTCACTACGGTGGGTTCCCATATTTGTATCAGTTTGGACGCATCCCACTCTAACACCATATGTGAGGTACCCCAGAAAGGAGACGGACAAAGTCTTAAGCGGTTCACAATTACTTTATTTAAATAATAAGAGGGTCGGGGAAAGGCCTCACTATCCCCAACTCTATGAGGGGTTTCCCTGCCTCAACGCCTCACTATCCCCAACTCTATGAGCGGTTTTCCTGCCTCACCGCCTCAATAACTCCCATGCCTCAACAAAACGTACTAATGAGATGGTTGTCAGGATGTCCAAACAAAATGCCCTCAATCCTGTGTAAAAAACCTATTCTGACCATCACACTCAAGTATTTGAACCTACTACAAGGGAAAATAAATACTAGGTTGGCTGTCTTCCTGCAGCCTATCTTCTGTTGAAGTTGCCTACTTGCCTAATAAGCTTAGTGATCCCTCTGTGTTGTTCTTTATCCTGCAAATGGCAGGGGCACAAACACTTCTCTGGTCTTGGTGTGCCGGGGGCACAATGCCTCCCCTGGTCTTTATATGCCAGGGGAACAAACCCTTCCCTGTTCTTGGAATGAAAGGGGCACAATACCTTCCCTGGTCTTCGTGTTTCAGGGGAACAAACCATTCACTGGTCTTGGAATGCCAGGGGACAGTGCCTTCCCTGGTCTCCGTGTGCCGGGGGAACAAACCCTTTGCTGGTCTTCGTGGGTTCTCAGCAATCTTTGTCCTAGTTGCTTTACACTGTCCACTATGAGCCTGTCACGTGTGCTGGTCTTCACTCTGTGCATTTCCCCCACAGCTTTGTTTTACATAAACAACTGTTTATATTATTTTACTTGTCTCTGGGCTAGTTGGTATCACTTTATGAGTCTGAATCCCAATGGTTACTCCTATAACCACTTGGACGGTGAAAAAAGGTGTAGCACTATTTCACACCCCACACCACAGATAAACCTCTAAGACACCGTTTCATGTGCCACGAAGCTCCCAGCCGGACCTGTGTTGTCCCTTGCCGGGAGGTTGCTTGGGTTACCAGTGGCTCCGCCGCACAACAGAGAATGTGGGCGGTTGCCAAGAGCCTCTTCACGGTATCCTACTCGGCTGTTTTTGTCCTTTTTCCTGTAGATGCTGGTGTCCCAGTCCCCTAAGTGGGTTTAAGGGTGGGGATTTCGATGCTCCGAATCACATCGTCTATTTCACCATTCAAGCGGACAGTCCCTGGCAACTTCTGCATTCCCTCTTCTCCGCTTCCCGCACCAGCTTTTGAAAGCCTTCTTCAGAGGACCACTCTGGTGACTTTCTGACTGATGCCTCCAGACGCTGCAGTGTTGTGGAAAAGTGAGACCTCCACTCCACTGAGCTTCTTTTGCCAGTATCTGTAGGCCAGACCTTATTGCGGACGCTCATCTCCTCTAGGTGAGCTGTCTGTTCACCATAGGACTCAGAGTTCTCATGCAGGTGGCGTTTGCAGCACTCAGTGAAGTCCTTTCCAGGGTTTTTATGCCCCTCACACAAGCAGTATCTATAGAACCCAGCAAAGCCCTTTATAAAAACAGAGGCAACACTAATTGCCAAGCCCTGGTTTGTGCCGTCTCTGGAGCCTGAAAAAGGGTTCCCCGCCGGCCTCGAAAATGAAGCACTGATTGAACTTTTAAATACAGTACTACGACTTCTCGCTTCTCCTTCGCATCCCCTGATACACCCGGTCTTCCCGTCTCAGTCCTTCTGTAATAACTCTTTCTCTAGTCGCTATGGCCATGACCGCTGCTACGATTCTTTCGCCACTTCCCTCCTTCATCACAACTCCTGCTGCCACCACTATTACTACTGCTACAACTCCTCATCTTTGGTCCTTCTTCTCTCTTATTGCCGCCACTGTTGAGAAACGCAGAAGACGGACTCAAATGTTGTCTGCAGCTCCCCGGTACCTCCTTACCGGGCCTCCTCGTACCAGTATTACACCTGTTTGTATTTTTAATGGGGCAAGTAGGAAAACCATCCAGGACCTGTGGTTTGCCTAGTATGAGAGTAGTGTTAGTTGGCCAAAGCACAGGGATACCTCTAGGTTCACCACAGTGTCTAGACTGGTCTACATTGTGCAGTGAGTTGGACATATTTTCATTGTGGCATGGCATTTTTAATAGCAAAGCATTACATTAATTAGAGTACATTCCACGATAGCAGCCAGCGGAGACGGACGCGTGTGAGTAGCCTCGTCCCCACTGGGCCACTCCATAAGCTTGACTTGAGAAGCTACGTGTGAACAGAATGTCAGCGGGGACACTTGAATAGTGGCGGTATACACCTAGAGCATCGTGACCTAAAGGAGGAGACCGTGACTGGAGGGGCTGGTGCGGAGGATCGAGAGAAGTCTGGAACCGATCCATGCGCATAGATGGGTCCCGGAGCGGCTGGATCGGGCGATCTGACGTGAGGAGACAAGAGCCAAGGGAGCAAAAGGTGCACGCATCATGCAGGACACACCCTCCTGGAGCGTGTCCTAGAGGAAGACAGGAGAAATGGCAGCCCAGATACTGGCGGAGCACAGCACCCAATGCGAACTGGCAGCAGGGGTGTAGAAAGTTAATCCGCCGAAGCAACAATGCCTAGATGCTGGAGACGCGGATGGTCCTGTATGCGGGAAACAAAGGTGAGGGAAGCTTAAACCCCACATCCCTTCATGCTCCCTGGGGGCCATCAGATTTAAGGAAAAGAAAGAGGGGGTGCACGCTGCAGGTCTGATTTGTTCCCTGGATTCGGGTACCCATCCATCTGGGGAGAACACTGGATAAAGTTGGGCGTGAGGCGGTGGAGCAGCTATAGATTTGGGAGACCCCCTAAGGGGGACTGAGGTGGCACCTCATGAAGTGGGAAACAATTAACATCAAATGAAAGTAAGGGGAAAGGAGTAGCGGAGGAAGAGACAAATTACAATCCCCTTCATTCATAGACACGGCATTGGAAAGAGATGCCAGGAGGGCATGGTTACCCCTGGATCTCTACCCATTAGTGCACAGAGGAACATTGTGGAATAGTGTAAGAGGGAACATAGAGGAGTGCAATTTCCCTCTTCTTCTTGGATACAGTGAACATCAGGAAACACATAGCCCAATGTCCAAATGTAAGGAGAAGGCAGGGGCCGCGGGGCAGAAACCCCCAACGAAAAACAAGGATAGCAGCATCAAAAAACTGTGGGGGACGGAGACATCCCGTCAGGTGGCAAGAGGCGAGGAGGATCAGGACATACCATTGCAGTCGAGTCCAGGAGTAGTGGCCATGGCAATGTGCAAAGAAGATCTGCAACGGTGCTTCAAAGAATGTCAGGATCAATTCATGATAACTGTCCAATCCCACTTAGCCCAATTGAAAGCTGAAATGAGACAACCATTGCAGTAGTTGAAGTCTGATGTGGTGAAATTGGAAGAAAGGGTCGACACTACTGAGAGAGAACTGTCATCTTACGTGTGACATTAGCACAAGCACAGGAGGGGCTTAACTTACAACACCCCCCGCCCATGCTCTCAATCAGAAAACATTGAAGGAACTAGGTCACCAATCCCAGCTGTCCCCATTGTTATGTGTGGCCTGCCGTGGACATCTGGCAGGCCCCCATAGTGCGACAACCCTGAGCACACGACAGGCCCAGTCCCTGTGGGGTTGGGGCCTGCCCTGGTCATCCGGCAGGCCCCATGGTGCTGTATGACACCAGCACCATCGGGGTGGGAGCAGCGCTTGCCATGCCCCTGACCGTGCTGGCCTCTGCCACCATGCTGGCACGAGGGTCCCACAGCATCAGGGCATTCAGGCCGGTGCCCCCACTTGTAGGCCTGCAGGCCTACATAAATGAGACACGGACTCGGGAGTTCCTCTTATGGAGTCTGCAGCCATTCTCCCGCACTTGCCTGCAGGGCTCCCTTTTAATAGCTTGGGCCATGACAAAGTCATGGCCCATCTTAAAAGGGCAATACAAGGGGGAAGAGCCCCACATCCTCTTAAAGGGGCAACAGCAACACACACGGGAGGGTTCACTACACAACAAACATCCCTCCTTTTTCATAAGGCACAAAACACACGGTAATACAACATAACTGATCTTCCCCCCTCCCGTTACAGAACAACATTTCTTCAGGGTCGGGGAACCAACTACAAACAGGAGGTGCTGTTAACACAAGTATTGTCTCACATTCTTATATACAGGTCCATTTATGTTACAGTTCCAAAACCAGCAAAGCCAGCAAAGCCGCACCTGGCGGGTGATGCCAGGGGCACTTCGGCATTGACCCTTGATGTTGTGGGCTGTCCGTACAGGAATCCCTTCTCAGGATCCAGGTCCATTGATGGTGCAGTTCAGAAACCGGAAAAGCCGCACATGGCACGTGCCAGGGGCCACATCGGCATAGTCCCTTGACTTTAGGGCAGTGCACCCAGACACAGCTCGCCAGGCGTTCAGGTTGCTCGATGTCCTGCTTACAGGGTACGGGGCGAAGGGACATCACTCACCCCCTTTCTTGGCAATGTTCATCCAGTCCGCGACGTGTTGCTCTCCAGTGGCACGTGAGGGCGCACAAGCTGAGGAGCTGCAACCCTTACTTTGCCCAGTGTACCTCTTCCTCGCAGCGGGTGTCAGGGCCAGCCATGTTCGTTGGTCAGATTACAGCTGTTGGTTGAACTCAGGGGGCCGGTAGTACCTCCTCCAAGCCCATGTTGGCCTGGTCCTTCGACGGGATGGCATGCCAGGGGTTGTTGGTGGCAGGCAGCCAGGGTGTAATCAGTGGCAGGTAAGCAGGGTGACGGCATTGGGTCTGTGGTGGTGTCGCCCACAGGAAAGGCAGGGTGAGAACTGTGTCACGGGGTGCATACAGAGCAGGCAAGTTACCTTCCTCATTGCGTGGTCTGGTTTCCCCAATGGCATGTTGTACCTGACACTATTGGCCGGAAGTTTAAGCCACTAGCTCTGTTTCCTGGACGATCCCATCGGAGACATCAGGGGCATGTTGTTGAGGCCCCTTGTAAGGCAGGCCAGGTGGCTTGTGTGACAGGGGAACTTCCCTGGCATGGTGTCCTGTTTTCCGGATGGCACTGCTCCGGACCGATTGCTTCTCTGCTGGTTGGCCTTGCGGGACTGGATTGCCGTTACTAGTGCGTGGTGAGAGCCAATCTCTCGGATCCCCTGTCAGCGCCTAGCGCCTCTCCCCCGGTGCTGGAAGGCCATCACTTTGTTGGGCTCTGAGCAGGCAGCATCCCCTGCTTTTTCGTACTGGTGGGACATGCGGTGCCCTGAGAGCGGAACCCACTGAGTGGCATGGGGGTGACAGTCCCACGTTGGCCACAGCCTGGTCTGTTGGTGCCATGCTTCAGTCGCACCTGGCGGTCTTTGGTGTGCAGAGACCTCTGTCTTCTCTCTCTCTGGCACAGAAACACGGAACCCATCTGTCCCTGTTGCTGTCCTTTGCACCAGAGTCCTTTAACTGATCACCCCTGCACCCTGGGCTTCTCGTCAGGTTTGTCATGACTTTGGTTCCAGCAGGGAGCATGTTATTCTCCTTATGTTCTTACCAGATCGCCAAGGTAGTTACTGCAGGTGCCCACAATCTTGATTTGGCTGGAGCACATCTTGGCCCTCACTGCCAGGCCCAGGATCATGCTGAGGGCCCTTTGGCCATGCTTGTGGGTAGAGCACTCTGTTGTCGCACCCCTCCCTGAGCGGCCCGGGCTCTCATAGGGCCATCTGCTGTTACTTATTGCAGCTCCCGCAGGGAGCATACATTTGTTATACCCACCGGAGCAACGTGGGGTTTACCCGTTCCTGACTGGAGCACTGCCTCTCTTCCCCCGCCGGGCCCGAGGTTGGTGTCGGGGCTCTGGGCATCACACCACAGGATTGTGTCACTGCTTGCCTGGGCACACCTCCAGGTCTTCGCTCCCCACTGTAGCTCACCTCCAGGCCTATGCTTTCAAATGGTCATCTGTGGTACAATGATTTGCTCCAGCAGGGAGCACGCGCATATATAAATATGAGCTCTTCCCCTGCTGGGGTGCAGCCGGACTCAACCCCAGCAGCCCGGGATCCTCCACGGGTGTTTACTTTCTCCTATGCTCCCGACCGGAGCACCTTCTTGCACCACCAATGTCAACCCTCTCAAAGTTGTCTTTCCTGCGGGCGGTCCGCTCGCATGCCTCTTGCTGTCTTATCTTCTTGGAGCGCCGATATGGAGCGCTTCATCAGTTTGTTTTTTCGTGCTCCGACACGGAGCACAGTGATTCCCCTGTGTGTAGGGCCTGGGTATCCGACCCAAAGAAAATGGAGTCATGTGGTGCTTCAGACTTCTTGTGGATTCACGGCAGCGCGCCCAGCACTGCCGTACCTCAGGGGGCAGCAGGTCTTCTTTCTGCTCCTTGGATGGGCCGGGCTGCAGGTGAGACCCAAGCCTTTTCCTGGCGGCGGGTGCCACAGGGGTTGGGCTGGCTCCCTCCCCCTCAGCACAACGGATGCCACAGGGGGCAGGCTGGCTCCCTCGCTGGCCGCACAAGCACCCTCCTCCCAGAGGGCCGCGGCCAGGGAGGACCCATCTGCAGTTCTCTGTCCGTAGGGCTCCTCCACCATGTTTCCCCGGCGGGGTGGAGAGCAGCACCGCTCCCCACCACCCCCCAGACGGGAGAGTTTGTCTACCTTGCAGCCACGGGCGCTCCATATCTTCTTCCCTGGGGGCAGGGCATCACTGCTTTCCTGCCAGACGCGAGACATCATTTCTTCATTGCGGCAAACTGCCGCGGGCGCCTCCCTCCGCAGGGTGGCCCGGCCCCACATTGCAACGCAGGCGGTGAGGCACAGGCCAGTCCAGGCATGCGGTGGCCATAGCTCTCAACCATTTGTGTTGCAAAGGCGGGTGAAATCACCCGATTTTGTTCTTGGCGGGTGAGACGCCCATTAGAATGAATGGGCGTGCAGGAGGCTTGGCGGGTGAGTCAGCCCTTTACAGGGCGGGTGACCCGCTATAAATGGAGACTCCGACTTCCTCGTCCCCAGTGTTATGTGTGGCCTGCCGTGGACAGCTGGCAGGCCCCCATAGTGCTGCAACCCTGAGCACACGACTGGCCCAGTGCCCGTGGGCGCTGGGGCCTGCCCTGGTCATCCGGCAGGTCCCAGGGTGCTATATGACACCAGCACCATCGGGGGTGGGAGCAGCGCCTGCCACGCCCCTGACCGTGCAGGCCTCTGCCACCGTGCTGGCACGAGGGTCCCATGGCATCAGGGCATGCAGGCCGGTGCTCCCACGTTGTGGTGTCCTTACGTGGACCTCCTCACGCTCTGCGGTGGCCCTCGTCCCCAAAGAACTGAGGCGGACACAGGAGCTGGGGTGCAACACGTCTAACACTTTATTTCCTCCAACATGAAACTGCCGCTCTGCGCGGTAACCCCTCCCTTTCCCCCTGCGTGGGGCACAGCCCACTCGCACGACCAAACAACAAAGAGAGAGGACTGTTCCTCTCTTCAGCTCTATGGTGACGACACCACACCCTCCCATCACTAAACAGTTAGTTGTGTTCTCAGCCCATTTCTTCAATGAGACGAGTGGGCTTTTTCTTGATTCTCGATGGACGTCGATCCATGCTTGTAGCGGGTGCCCTCCACTCTTCGGGTGTCACGTCATCTCCAGAATCTTCTCTGTCTCCTTCGTAGGGAGCGTCCCAGTGGGAGAACGAGTCATGTGCACTTGGTTCATTTTCATGTTGAGGACCCGGCATCTTTCTGAAGTGTGAAGAGTTTCGCGTTATGGACCGGTGATCCCCTTCGGCCGTAATGAGCGATCCTCTTTTCCTAGTGATGATGAGTGGCTCCTCATTGAACGGAGTCATATTCTTGCGCTGCTATTGCTGTCGCACTACGACCATGTCCCCCGGCACCAGGTCGCTCTCTTTGGCTCCACGCTTGCGGTCGGCCGCTTCCTTCATGTGTTCCTTCCTGATGGAATCTCTTGTTCTCATCTCTGCATCCTCTTCATTTTGTCCGTTGTGATCAGGTGCCTGCGGTAGCCGCGTTCTGATCATGCGCCCGAACATTACCTCTGATGGTGACTTCCCCGTGGTGCTATGTGGGGTGTTCCTATAGTCACGCATTAGTCGATACAGCATTTTCTCCACAGGCTCGCCTGTAAGGCGTGCGATCTGAGCGGTGCGCTTGATGTTGCTCATGAACCTTTCCACAGTGCCATTCGCTTGAGGCCATAGTGGTGTAATCTTGCGATGACGGAAACCCATGTACTCTGCGAATCTTTGAAAATCTTGTCCTGTGAAGGGTGGTCCGTTGTCGGATTTTACGATCTTGGGTATGCCATATGTTGTGAACATTCGATCCAGAGCCAGTATGGTGTGATGCGCAGCGGTGGATGGGATGATCTGTAGGTCGGGATACCTGGAGTATTCGTCTATGGCTACCAGGATGTATTCACCCCCTTCCATAGGCCCAAAATGGTCGATGGCGATCTCTTCCCAAGTTCCTTCTGGTAGTGTGGTCATTCTTAATGGTTCCGGGGCCGTATGTGGCTTTGCGATGACGCAGGTTGGACAGTTGCTTAGTAATTCCTCTACCAAGGTATCTAGCTGGGGAAACCATAACTTTTGCCTCAGCATCCTTTTTGTGGACACAATTCCCCGCTGTCCTTCGTGCGCTAGCTCGAGCACTTTCTGGCGTAAGCTTCGTGGTATTACCAGCTTCGTCCCTTTTAGTAATAGTCCTTCCTCTGATTTTGCGAGTTCTTCCTTTACGGCCAGGAAGCACGTGATGTCTTGCTTGATTTCCTCGCTCATGGTTTCTCGGATCTGTTTTGCATGCTTCCACCTTCCTGTTTCAAGGCACCTCAAGATGGTTTGTATACCCTGGTCTGCGTTAGATTCTCTCGTTATTTGTTCTGTGTCGAGTCCTTGCGGGGTGCTGCTGTGGACGACATATTTGATGTATTGGTCCGCTATGGATTGTTCGGGTTCGCTTTCTATTTTGGGGTGTCGGGAGAGAAAGTCTGCGGGATTTTGTTCTTTCCCTGGTCGGTGTATTATGGTGAATCGATAATCCTGCAGCCGGAGTGCCCATCGTGCTATCCTTGGCGGCATTTTGGCCTGTGGGTTGCCATAGATGAATGTAAGTGCCTGGTGGTCTGTCACTACTGTGAAAGGTTTCCCATATAGGAACAGGTGGAAATGCTCGCAGGCCCATACAACCGCCAGTCCTTCCTTTTCTGCCTGAGAATAGGCTTGTTCAGTTTTTGATAGGCTTCGACTGGCGTATGATACTATGTGTTTCCCTCCTCCGTCTTTTCCATCCAACTGCGTGAGAATAGCACCCAGTCCAACGGGACTGGCGTCTACAACCAGTTCTGTTGTCTTCTTGGGGTCAAAGTACGCCAAGTGTCGGGCATCTGAGATGCGGTCCTTGATGATCTGGAACGCTTCTTGGCATTTGTTTGACCACACAAACTCAGTGTTCAGTTTGGTTAGAGCTCTTAGGGGTTCGCTGATGGAAGCAAAATCACATATATATCTTGTACAGTAGCTTGCGAGCCCCAGGAATGATCTGAGGTCCGATGTTGTTGTCGGCGGTTCAGCCTCACGAAGCGCACTCACTTTCTCGGGATCTGGTGTCATGCCCTTTTCCGAAAATATGTGTCCGAAGAATCTGAGTGTCTTCTTGCGAAACTCACACTTTTCCTTATTGAGCGTTAGTTGGGCTTCCTCTAGGGCCATGCAGACTCTCATCAATGTGTCGTCATGTTGTTCTTGGGTCTGGCCGAAGACCAGAATGTCATCGCTGTAGTTTAAGCAGTTGGGCACATGCTTGATGACATTGTGGATCTCCTCCTGGAAAATTTCGGCGGCTGAGGATACTCCGAAACTGAGTCGCTTATAGCGGAATAGACCTAGATGAGTGGCGAAAGTCGTTATGTATCGTGAGGTTTTGCTGAGCTCTAGCTGGTGGTATCCTTTGTTTAGGTCTAATTTCGAGAATATTGTCGCCCCATTCAAGAGATGTACCATGTCCGTTATCCGGGGGGCTTGGTGTCGTTCTCTTAGGATGGCTTCATTCGGTCTCCTCATGTCTACGCATATCCTTATGTCTGAAGAGTCTCGCTTGGGTACTGGTACTATGGGAGAGACCCACGGGGTGGGGCCTTCCGCGGGCTCAATGATGTCGGCTTCTAATAGCTTAGTTAGTTTTTTTTCAACTTGCTGTTGGATGTTGATGGGGATGCCTCTGTAATGCTGGGCTACTGGAGTGACGTGGGGGTCGATGTGAAGTTCAATTTGCTTTCCTTTTAATTTTCCTAGACCTTTGAATAGCGCCGGGAATATTTGATCGATGCTTGCTGTGGGGTCTAGATACTTGTGCACCATGAGGCGGTATAGTATGTGAATGAGCCCCATCTCTATGGCTGACCGATAACTCAAGATGCAGCCACTCTCGGTGGCAGCTTCTAGCACGTGCATGGGGATGCTTTTCTTATGCTCTTTGTACTGGCAGGATGCCATGAAGAACCCTTTGCACGCTAGGGGTGTCTTTGAGCCGTAGGGATAGATGAGAGCTCTTGCGGGCTGTAGGCGAGGGGCGTTCGGTATGTTTTGGTATACCTCTTCGCTTATCACGTTCACGGTTGCTCCCGTGTCTATGAGGAATTCCGCCGTTGTTTGGTTTACTCTTATTCTTAGCATCGGGCTGTGTTCTTTTGCCTTGTCATTTCCAAGGGCATATAGATACCCCTTCTTCCGCGGTGCTTCTTGTTGCATTTCCGGCCTGCGGGATCTCTCTTCTGAAGATGCGCTTGATATACTCTCTGACTGTGATTGTTCTATGAGGCACCTCACGTATCTTCTGGGTCGTCTTCTTGTCTTTGGCTGAATGGCTTTGCTCTCCCTCCAATCTCTCCTCTCCTGTCTTCTTTCCGGTTGGTCGTCGTGAGAGCGACGTCGCCCTTGTTCCTGGAAGTGGTGCGCTGACCTGCTGTAGCGGGAGCTTTGGTGTTGTTCTGGTTCCGTCACGGTCTTTCCGTTTCTGTTGGCTCCTCTCACTCTCCTGCGAAAAATCAGGCATACCGACTTGTAGTGATCATCGCCACCACATGCGGAGCACGTCTGTCCCATGGCCGGGCAGGTCCCTTCGTGTGGGTATTCGTGGCCACATCTGTAGCAGAAAGGGTCTTGGTTTGTTCTTGTCATGGCCTCCAGCTTGTGGATGCTTTCTTGTTTGCCGTGCGTGATCCTTATGTCGTCTAGGCCTTCCACTTGCGCTGCAAGGGCAGCGTCCGATCTCGCTAGACGCAGGATCTCTTCTAGACTTCTCGGTTGCTGTAGTAGTCTCTTCCGGAATTCTGCACTTTCGCATCCTACTATGATCTGCGACCTGAGGGCCTCCTCATTCGAGTAGTTGTTGAAGTCACAATGCTTCATTTTTGTCCTCAGTCTCATGACGAATGCGTCTATGGACTCTCCTTTATTTTGCTTGGCAGTGTGGAATACGTGCCGTTCGTAATCTACGTTCGTGTGGGGTGTGAAGTATTCCGTGAGTGACGTCTTTAGTTTGGCGTATGAATCTATGGTGTCTTCCGGCATTTCTTCAAGGATATCTCGCACATTGGAACCAACCGCATGATTTAGAAGGTTTAGTTTTTGTTCATCTTCTAATGAACCAGCTGCCTTCAGGCATACTTCAAAGTCTCTTAGCCATCTTCTCCATCTAGACCCCAAGGTGCTTGTCTCTGTGAGATCAAAGTTTGCTGGCAGTTGGGCCAGAAGGCTGTCTGTCATTTTCCTGTGCGGGGATGTTGGGGCGGAGGACTCCTCCTCTTGTGCTGGTGTTACTGGGACTGTGAGTGATGCCCTGCGGGCTGGGGTCACTGTGGTGGTGGGTGATTCCTCTCCGGAGCCACTCATGGGCTTGACTTGGTGTGTCTGGTGTCTGCCAGTGCGGTGGCGTCAGCCTGCCACTATGAGGCGCTGTGTTCGGGGGAATTTACTCTCCTCACGTTGGCTGGGATATGGTGGGGCCTATGAGGCCTTGCCGATGGGCTCACTACCAGCACTGGGGTTATTGCTTACCCTTATCGCAGTGCATGGTGGGCCCGATGTGTCCGGAGGTCCGCTGCCGTTGGCGGGAGGTCGGAGCTCCTCAACCGCACCGGATGCGCAGTGCAGGGAGCCGCCGCTCCACCCGCGGCGCTGGAAGTATGTCTGCCTGTGTTGGCGCCGTTGGCGGGAGAAATTTCTGCTTTCTTCGCCCGGGATGCAGGCACACGGGGAGCTACGATCCCTGCTCCACCCGTGGGATGCGCGCCTGGGGCAGCGCTGGCGTTGGTGCCGTTGGCGGGAGAAGAGGTTTCTCTTTCCTCGGTCCGGAAGATCGACACACGGGGAGCCGCAGTTCTCGCTCCACCCGTGGGATGCGCACTTGTGGCCTCTTTCGACGGCTGGAAAAGTCCCCACTCTGACCCCTGATCTCCGGCAGCCGGGGGGGGGGGGGGGACCGCAGGCGCCGTTCGTTGGCCTGAGGTGGCGGGCACGGCGGGGCGCGTGTCCGCCTCGTCGCCAGATGTGGTGTCCTTACGTGGACCTCCTCACGCTCTGCGGTGGCCCTCGTCCCCAAAGAACTGAGGCGGACACAGGAGCTGGGGTGCAACACGTCTAACACTTTATTTCCTCCAACATGAAACTGCCGCTCTGCGCGGTAACCCCTCCCTTTCCCCCTGCGTGGGGCACAGCCCACTCGCACGACCAAACAACAAAGAGAGAGGACTGTTCCTCTCTTCAGCTCTATGGTGACGACACCACACACGTGTAGGCCTGCAGGCCTAAATAAATGAGACACGGACTCAGGAGTTCCTCTTATGGAGTCTACAGCCGTTCTCCCGCACCTGCCTGCAGGGCACCCTTTTATTAGCTTGGGCTATGACAAAGCCCATCTTAAAAGAGCAATACAAGGGGAAAGGGACATAACCCCTTAAAGGGGCAACACACAGGGGAGGGTTCACTGCACAACACCCATCACCGATATTGTGTGATCCTGTGCGTGTCATCATGTTAACTCTCTGCACCTCTCTCCACTTATTTAGCCAGCATGTGCACGCAAACAAACCTTGCTACAAGTGCTGTATTAAAGCTACAGAAACGTGGCCATTGCGTTCTTCATTTACTTGCAGATTAGTAACACGTTTGGTGAATAAGCGGCGTGCAAGGGCAAGAAGAGTTCTAGAATCTGAAGAGGCCTGATGGCCGCTCACATAATGAAGCTGAAGAAAATGCTATTATCATTAGGCCACGCCCACTAGCTCCCGAGGCCACGCCCCTCTCCAGCCTGCCACTTTGGGGACCCCCGCCTTTTTCAACCACTAAAGGCGCTGCCGGCGTTTCCCCGGGATGAGCCCACCCATGACCGCACTCACACATGTCAGCGTGAGGCAAATGCCCGCACGTTACTCATTAAGCGACACGCAAAGTGGCGCAGGAAATAAAACGTGAGTTGCTTCCAACAGCATTTAAAAAAATAATGTCACAGATAACCAATTAAAAATAAGTGAAACCCTTTCCTGACACGGTGTACCTGTCAGGTGGCTGTTGCCGCTGGCTTTAGCTCGTCCAGTCGTCCCCCTGCAGCCGCACCTTAGTTGGCGCACTCCACTTCCGGGTGGGTGAGTCATTGGGAGGAAGCTCCCGGCATATTCCGGCCATGGTCCCACACTTCCGGTATTGGTTGGCAATCCCGCGGCAGGTCTGCCAACCAAGTATCTAGCTCATCTTTACAAGGGCACAGCCAGGGGTGCCTAGGATTTGCTGGGCCCTGGATGGCAAATGGTGTGAGGGCCCCAATTTTATTTGCATAGATGGTGACATCAGTGATATTACAGAAAATATTATGGAATGAGTCTTCAATACACAACACTATCATGGGATATTAAATTAACAACACATTGGGCCTCATTACGAATGTGGCGGAAAGGCAACAACGGCGCCGGTAGTGCTACCGGCACCGTTGTTACCTCTCTGCCACATTACGAGTTCTGCTTGCCGGTGCTGGACTGCACGTGTGGTCTGACCAGGTGCGCAGACCGGCGCCCGCGAGCTGAACTCGTGATTGCACCGGCACCGTTACGGTGCAGCCATGCTCCTACCCCCATTCTCCTCTATGGGGCAGAATGGGGATCGGGAGGCCTGCCATACCGGTACCCGCGAATGGGCAATTACCGGCCCATTCATCTCGTAATGGGCCGGTAATGGCCCATTCGCGGGTGTCAAGCCGGTAGCAAGTTACCGCCAAACTCGTAATGAGGCCCATTGCCATGAGTAAGGCAGGAGAGGAATCAACTGACTTCCAGTATATAAATGGCCATGGTCAATATTTACCGATATGTTAATATAAGGAGCAGTGGCGCAACACCATTGAGCTGGCCGGGCTTCAGTCCCTGCACTCCCTTTAAACTTTGGGCTATGCTTACGTGTCCTGGCTGAACTACAGAGCTGTGGCCTGACACAACAGGACACAGATGTTAAACAGCGCCGAGGCTTTGCTGTTATCAAAGGCCCGGCCCAGCAATTACTAACGTAAAGCACTGCATTATTAGCACCTGCATGTAAATGCATGCTTCTTTTAGGCAATTGAAATCGTGAAGTGGGATGCCAGGGGAGTGACTGGTGTTAGGGAGAATTCTCTTCTAAGGCTAATTTCCCTTAACTATAGAGTCCCCCAGCAGCTTTGATGGATTTGAAGGGATGATTTCTTTCTCCTGCTAAGAGTGAGACTCTTTTTCCCACTCTTAGACATGTTGCTGATGTGTGTTTTAGGCTATTTGTGTGCTTATGGTCTATGGGGTTTTTCTCACCCTCATAGGTATCATCTTTTTACAGGTGTGTTACACAGCACCCTCAATGCAGTAACACAGGGGTGTCATAGAGACCCACAAACATAGACTCCATCTCCTGGGACTGACTACTGTCTCCCAGGGCATGTAAAGTTACCATTGACTTTACTAGTCAATAGTTATGAACAAAACCAGTACAACCCATCTTACTATGGAAGTACTGGATATGGTTAATAGTTTTTCCCTGGAGTTCATTTTCGAGAGGGGACAGTCCAGTCCCTCTCTCCAAAGTTTCTGGCTGGTGCAGTGGTTACTACCGTAAATATTCGACCGTGAATATTTTCCTATGGGATTTTCCCATGGTTCGAGGCTACCACTTTTACTGACAGCCTCTAACATACCGCCGGTTTATTTTAATATTAACTTTACTCCAGTAGGTTTTTATTTCCAGATCTTTGATAATATTTCTTTCTCGTGTCTTTCTCTGAAATCCTAACCCAGGTCGGGAATCCTTCGTTCGTCCTTTTGGCAGGCTTCTGCACAGAAGCTCTCCTTTCGGCGCCACTGAGTCTGGGGTAGACAGGATGTGTGGGAGGGGGAATAGGCACCCTGGACAGGGTTACCTAGGCAACCCAAGTCGCACTCTGCCCTAAGAGGCTGGGGTGTTATGCCGCCAGGTAGCCACCCCAATGTGTGAGTGACAACTAGGCTGTATGAATGTGGGTTTTTCTGCATAAAAGCAGGGCTCTGAGGACTGGAGGACAAGACGTCGCCACTGGAACTAAGAAACCCGAACAGGAGAGAAGCTGAAGACATCTGCAACGACTGAACCACCGGTGAAGCCCTGCTGCAGATCCTCACCACTTTTCTCCGACGACTCGAGAAGATCTTCACCTGCAAGAGTCTTCTTCCCTTGAGCTGGTGGGGCCAACCAGTTCGCCAATCGCCTTCCAGGACCTGCCTTGGTCGAATCGCCAGTGCCCAGCACTAGGAGACCGGATAGCCAGGCACTGGTCCACCATGACCGCGATTTAAAGGAGCGTACCTTTTATTTTGTTTTGGCATCACCGCGGCTGACTTCATCCCTGGGCAGTGCAGTAACTCGAACCTTCCTTCACGACGAGAGCCTCTCTTCCTCTGCTGTATCTCCTGGACTGCCAGGAACTACCCCCACCGCAGAAGCCTCTTCCACTTTCAAGGTACATTGTTCCACCAGGCCTCCCATTTTGTTGAGTACTGTTAAAGGTGTTTTAAATCCTTTACTTACCTTCTAGGCTGCCGCCCCTTTCGTCTAACATTATCTTTTTACATTCTGCAACCGCCTTTTCAAATCGTTAACCAAAGACTTCACTGCAGCTACTAGAACCGTTTGATCCTGGGCACTTGCCTTGTACCATTGACTCTGGCACAGGCCTCTTGACTCTGGCTAAATCTGTTACAACTGCCTTCTCTAGATTGCTTTTCACTAAGAAATTTGTTGGTGCACCTAAACTCTTATAACCACCTTTCCTTCCCCTTTCTATATTGTTGAAGTGCCATTTTGCTCGGTTTTCACCAAAGTATTGCTTATACTAAAGTATTGCCTTGCCTAGCTTGTTCACAATCCAATTGGGAAGTGGTGCTGGTGTGTTTAGGAGTCTAACCCTGTATGACATGTCCTTTCCCTCTCTCTGAAGAAATTGTTAGAGTGCCATTTCTGCTTGGTTTTCACTGTGCTTTTTTGCTCCGTTTTCACTCTTGCTCAAACTTGTCTACAATTTAAATAGGGAGTTGTGTATACTTTTCTTGACTGTTTTAACTTGCTTTAATGATAGTGATTTGTGTGAAGAACTAAGAGTGTGTAAAATAAATATATATTCTTTTTGATACAAAGCTTTGCTCAGTGTTTCCTTGTTCCATAGTATTGTATTCCTAATGTGTAAACCCTGAATACTGCTCATCTCCCTCTTGAGATAAGTCTGACTGCTCAGCCACAGCTACCAACTAAATCTTTGTGGTACAGACTGATACCAAAGGGGATTTATTGCATATACCTGTAGTCTTAATCTTCTGTAGTTCTCCCTAAGGGAACTGCATAGGATTCTGCCTAACAATTGGAAGGATAGAGAGGAGACAGGAGAACACGCATTCTCCCAGCAGCCCCCAACTGTGGTTTCAGACGTGAAGGAGAGAGTTAACTGCTTGTAACAGTGAAGCTGCACTAGAATAGTCTCATTAGAATGTGTAAAGAAGCTAGAGGCCACCCACACAAATATGCCACCCCCCCACGTATCTAAAGTTGGCATTTCTCCCAACATTTGAAGGATAGCCCTCCAAAATGTAGGGTTCATTGCGCCCCTGAACAGTAGTGAGGCTTTTTTTGAAGTAGCAGACAGTGTGAGCTGATTACCTTAAATATACTTTAAATTTATTTTGGCAGAGAAGGCATAGTGAGATCAGGGACGACCCCTGAAGTCTCCCTTGCTACCCCTGTGGTCTCACTTGCTACCCCTAAAAAAATCACAAAATCAACACTTTTCTTTTTTTTCTTCTTTTTTTACATATCGAAGCTCCTGGGCTGGGGCCAATGCCATGTAGCTATTTGAGCTATTTGTCTTTCTGGAATTCCATACAATAACTACTAGACTCATTAAAGGTTTATTTCAGGCACACTTTGAGTCACTGATATAGTCTGTTCTTAAACACCTCAAATTCACAATGCAGACAAAATCCTCCAAAAAGCATTTAGAGTAAAATATGCATCCATTTCGGACTATGTATTTTGCTTTTCGCAAGTTGCAGTTATAGCATGTTTTTTTCTGCAGATACACATGGTGATCCATTCTTTTATGAAATGTATATCATATTACAGTAATATTGTAACCATATTTTTCATAGTGTACTTAGAAACAATGCTATGTGATGCCACTTCCTGTTCTGTCAAGGGCTAAACAGTTGTTTTCCATCCGTTCCTGTGATGTCACTTTGGGGTGGGGGTCAAATGACATCACTTCCTGTGATGTCATCAGAGGTAAAGGGTCATGTGATGTCACTTCCGCTACCTCTGGCATTTTGGTGAAATGACGTCCCTGAGTGAGATGAAATGATTTTGCTGGGAGCTAAGTGGAGAAGCCTGGATTTGAGAAGAGTATGCAATTCAGGAAGTTGAACACATCTCTTCCTAGATGTAATTGGCATAAATATTGTTTGTAAAAGGTATTTTTGAAACTTTTGTTTGAAAACACTATCTGACTGGAAGGCATTGCAAAAATATGGTGATTGAGTTTTGATAACTGAAGTAAACTGCTGTTTATGTATGCGTTTCCGAATTGTTCTTTTTCGTTGTGTATTTATTTAGCCATATTGCTCAAACTAGCAATACGCTTTTATTTCAGAAGCTACAGAAAAGGATTATTTTGGCTGTCTGAATCAAAACGTGATGCAAGTTCCAAGGATGTTATGTCAGGGCAGGGATTGGCCCTGGGTGAGTCAGGGCAGGTTGCATCTACTGCAGGATTTCCTTATAGTTAGATGTATCCTATTTACCTGGGAGGTCTTGAGGCATGGAAGTAAGCAATTTTTCAGGTATTCAAATCTTTAAAAAATTGATAGGCCTCAGCTCCCAAAAAAGGATGGGGTTTCAATAATATATGCATCGGCGATAAGTACATGGGTGCAGAGGGCGTAGCTGCACCCGTTCTCCTTGTCATGCTCATCTAAATCACTGGTTGTGGTAGGGTTTCTGGCCTTCTCCTTCTCAGGAGGTCAGGTTTGGTGAAGTGTTAGCATGCATCTTGTATAATTAGCAAGTGCTGCTCACATCAAAGTGAGAAGGGAGCTTCATTGGAGGGGGTGGACAGGCCAAATCTGTTTTTTTGTGTGTGGGAGTAGCAGGGTATCCTATAGCAGAATGCTGCAAAGACAACTCAGCATGTTAGGTTGCTGAGATGTTATATGTTTAGACCTTTCTGTAAATCATATGACTTTTATCCCATTCCTGCTGTAAAATGTGTTTCGACCTGGGGAATGGGTACAGCTCCATTGTGGCAATCAGTGTTGATATTTCTGCTCCGTAACGAAAACAAAAGCTGACACCCGTTAATATATGCACAGTAAGTGAACATATATTAAAGTGAAATATACACATTTAGTTCTATTGACGTTTCCCTTTAGAAGAAAGTGCACAAGACAAATGAGTGTTCGCTTTTCAAAAAAAATAATCAACCTGGAAAAATAATCAGAGACAGGAAAATTTCCAATAAATTTGCTTGCAAAGTATAAAAGGTGCCCACCTTTTAAACCCAACAATTTATAATGAAATATTCCAAGAAAAACAAAATCCAAACAGGAGACATGTGCTTTAATGACACTTTTATGTGGTCTTGTGGGTAAGCGTCTGCACTGAAAACATGGCGACCTAGGGTGAAATCTTAGTAGCTGAACACTTGAACATGCAGACTTTTTTAAAGTAACTTAAAGCGTTGGGGTATTGGGAATGTCACTCAGCGCCTTGAACCCTTGAGATTATTGATTGTTGTCCGTCACACTTGGTGAATACCAGGATGTATTACCCCCTCCTTCATACAGAATTATTAAGGTCCTTGATACTCTCAAAATTTCGCCATGTCAAACAGCACCGTTAAATTAACAAGATATCATTTTTAATTTTTCTTTCGTGTTTATTAATATATGCATATACTGCTCTGCATACATGTTGCTACAATAGGTAGAATGTTCTTAGGTTAACACGTGTTTCGGTCTTGAGCCTTTTTCAAAACTGGACAATAGTTATATCATTCTATGTATATTGGTGACATATATCATATGTGTATAGTAGACAGAAAATTAGGGGTTGGCAGAAGGTAGGATTCGATGGAGAACAAAATAGGACAAAACACAGATTTCATTAGTCATGCCTCACACTTCCTTGTATATTCACTCTTCAGGTTTACCAATCTATCACTTTCATTATTAATCTTCTGTCTTACACACCCATTTAACTTTGCTTAAGGAATCACGCAAGTATCATGGATTTTTGGGGCGTTCCCGGGTTAGTTCCCTGATTCTACGATGGAAACAGTTTGCACTATAATTTCAATATGGGTACTTCCCATCTTCTCATTAGATTTGTCCGAGATTAGATTAATTCATCTCCCCTAAATTAAATCACGTCCCTCTATATTTGTTTATTTACTGAATCAACATTGTTTCTTCCGTTTGGGTAGCTTAGCCCAAAAACCTCATGGCGTTCATTAGTCCCACCCCCACCTATTTTTACAGATTACATGATCTGGTTCTCCGTAATGCCAAGAAGTTGGGCAAATGAATTGTGCACAAGTTGTCCAATATTAGATACCAGATCAATTCTATATTTCTTTCTCCTAAATTAAATCACGTCCTAGGGTCTTAAGCCCCACCCCCACCCATTTTAAAAACTTTCGTAATATAAGTTGTTTCTCTTTGCACATTCGCATAGTCTGGATAGTCTGGATAGATTCATTGGTCAGACTTTAAGTGCAGACATTAAAAGGATATACATTAGCAGAGTTCTATTCACTTGCCTTCGAGGATCGGAGTTCAGTCCCCTCTCGCAGTTGAGTGCCGTGCCTAAAACGCAGTCACCATTTGGAACATCTTTATATACATGCACGTGGGCACCACCACGCCTACCATATTGCATGCTGCATCACCTGTGGTAAATTCTTATGGTATATTCCTGTTCACCTTCCTCCCTATCACAGCCAAATACCCAGATCTCTCCCAGCATAATTCATAACTCTGAAAACTACATATCCTTGCATTTTCATTTTAATTATTTGAAAAATCTTCGGAAAACATATGTTTTCAATTGTATATTTAAATATTGTTCAATCTTGTTACTAGCCTCTCATCTCTTATTATTCCAAGACCATCTAATTCTAAAAGGCCTCATGCAAAGGTAATTTAGAATATGTCTAATTCCCGTAACAAATATAAAATCAAGTGACACTCCTCCGAAGTGCGTCACTTCAGCATACGCATCATTTCGTATATCTATTATGTTCTTGAGTACCTTCAGTTCATATTATTGGTGTACCCCTCTCACTTTATTCGATCAATTACTGGGTAACAACTTAATGAAGGCATACATTCCTTGTCGTCCAAAATCTCTGCCTTATTATCCACATTTAAACCGAGCTCTGTTGTACGAAACCTACATATAATTCTCGCCTCGGTTTGCTTAAGGAGGCGTTCCTTATTTCCCCCCTCTTACTTAGTGTTGTTCTCTTCAAACCTATGAATCTCATTTCATGCTTATTATGCATCTGATGCTCCCTTTGCTAGTGTTGAGCCAAGGTAGTTTGGTGTCTTGGCTGTTGATAGAGGACATATACTCCCTAATTCGAGTTTTTAGTGGCCTAATCGTGCTGCCAATATATATCTTCTTGCAAACACATACTAATGCATATACAATAAAAGATGTTTTACAGTTGATATACTCCTTGATATGTACAGTTGTTCCACTCAAATCTACAGACATATCTGTATTCTCATGCGCAAATCTCCACATCATGCCTGTACCGCATCTGTGAAAGCCTGGTCTGAAGGGTTGCAGCCAAGTCATTGTCCTTTCAGTGTTAATACTTGGTAGGAACGAAGGACTCTGTTTTTCAGCGTTTCAGCTCGTTTGAAGACAACCGTAGGTTTCTCATCTAGATATTTCCCTAGGTCCTTGTCCAATAGTAGAAGATGGCAATGCTTCTTTAGAATATCCCAAATTCTGTAGTGCTCCCAACAGTATTTAGTGATGAACTTAATTTTAGCTGCTACCACATCTATGTTCTTATCTTTCTGTTTTAGCGTTACCATTTAGGCTATTAACTTCACTTTAGTCCGAGCCTTCTGTATATTGGCTTTGGTGTACCCCCTTTGGTGAAATCTTTTCTGTAACAGTTCACATTCTTGTTCAAAAACGGTTTGGTCCTCACAGTTTCTTCTTGCCCTTATAAACTCACCAACAGCTATATTGCATATAACTAAATCGTGGTGGCAGCTCATTGCATATAGGGTTGAGGTAACTTCCGTCAGTTTTCTATAAGTAAGAGTCAGTAGTTTGTTCCCCGATACAAAAATCATCAAGTCTAAGAAATGTATCTCCTTCTCATCGTGAATACCAGTAAAAGTTATTCCAAAACTGTTAGTATTATGTTCCGTTATAAACTTCTCCAATTAGTCCGGGTTTCCCTTCCAAAGTAGTAGAATATCGTCTATATAATTTGTCCACATCGATGCATATTCTCTGTAGTTGTAATTTGTGTAGACTACTGTATCTTCAAATAAGCCCATAAAGAGGTTCGCCAAGGCTGGCGCATACTTGGTTCCCATGGCCACTCCCTTCGGTTGCTCGTAGTATGTTTCATCAAAAATAAATTTGTTATGTTGCAATGATGCTTTCAACATTTCCATGAGCATGTTTCTGTGTTGGTAATGCGAGGCAGAGTTGTCCTTGAAAGTGTATTCTAGTGTCTTCAGAGCGAAATCCTGTTGGATCAAAGTATACAAGTGTGAGCGCGTGAGTGAACAGGAGACGTTGCAGCCGCCGGCTACCAGGGTGGCGCATGCACCGCAGGGACAGCGTACAGAAAAGGGCACTGAAGCAGACTCGGTTCTAAGACCTGGGAAGCACAAGGGAGACAACTCTTTTTCACCCCGTGGACACCCGGGACGATGCTGACACTGTGGAGAATGGGAAGGGATGGGATCCGCACATGGGTGACGGGCCCTCTCAGGGCGGCCTCTCACCTGTGCTGATAGCTGATGCGGTGCTCCCCGCTGAAAGGACTCTGGACAGCCGCTCGAGCAGGGTGCAGAGCCGGACTTGTGCTTTTCACTTGGGGAAAGTATGGTCGGCTTACTCGCATTATGTCGGAGGCGGGGCTCACCCATACTCAGGTTGGCATGCCAGACGTGGGCTCAGTGGTCACGCTGGTGTTAAGGGCCGGAGGAGAGGTGCATTCCAAGGCTCGGGAGGGGCAAGTGCAAGGCTCCAGACGGCAGCTCATATAGGGGGAGGGCCATTACGATATCACTCAATCAGGAAGGGGATGGTATGGACCAACCCTGATTGGTTCAGAGTCAAGCCGGAAGAAGGGGATAAAAAGCAAAATGCTAAACACACGTTTGTTGATCATTACAGAAAGCTGAACCACGGGAGGAGAGTGGAAGCGACTGGTGGGCCTATCAGGGCTTGAACAAGACTTTGACAGTGAAGTAACTGTCTATGAGTCCAACTACCATCCTCAGTTTCATTAATTTGAAGACACTTTACAAAATAAAGTATTATTTTGGCATACAATTACCGACTCCTGTCCTGAATCTTACAAGTGGTGACAAAGGTGGGATACCGACAGCGCCATGGAGAACTTGATAAAGATCCTGTCGGAGTGACAGCAGTAATTGCAGCAGCTCATACAGATTCAATCCCAACAAGCTGTGGCCGACCGTCAAGCGTTCCTACAAGCAATCCAACTACAAACTACAGCCCGATAAACAGCACGAGACAATACTCCGTCTTAAAGATGCAGTTGCAAGCTCAAGAAATCAACCATTTGTACCTCAGGTATACTACAAAAATATAAAGACGGAGAAGACCCAGTGTTTTTTTTTACCAGTTTTGAAAGATTAGCACTAAACGCACAATAGCCAGCGGAGCGCTGGGGTCAATACGTGGCATCTCTGCTATCAGGAGTGATGCAGGGGGCATACCAGGCTGTCAACCCCAACGGGAATACCCTGTATGTAAGAGGATGGCAAAATACCTATGTTATTGTGGTGGTGGCCATGTTTTCAATGTGGCCTGAGGTATATAGGGTGATACCAGTGCCTGCAGGGTTACACAAAACAGAAAAATTGTGTCTGATAATGGCCCGCAATTTGTGGCCAAGGAAATGGAGAGGTTTTGCGGGAGAATGATGTGCAGTATTCAGCTTTGGCGTTATACTATCCCAAGGGGAATGCACTGGTGCAAGGATTCACTAGGACTTTAATGGACCTGATAAGGATTGCTATTGCGACAGGGGGTGATTGGGCGCGCTCAGTGATGGAGAGAGTGGTACAGTACAGGCAGTGCTTTAAGTGGGGTAAAATATTGAAGAGGGACCCTCATTTGGGGGCATGGCTTCCAAGGTGGGCGTGGCCTGAAAAGCGCACAAACCATAGTAAGGTTTGTAAACAAATAAAGGAGACTGCTGGGGCCTGGCCACGGCCCACTTAAATCACTTCTAACAGCACTTGCCACTATCACATCACAACCAAATGGGGCCCCTCTCCTATATCCCCCCTTAAAGTGCTGTCTGCAAGGCACACCCAGCCAGCCCATCGCCCCCCCGTCTGCATCAGGGCAAGTTGTCACCATCTTGGTGGCACGTGACACCAAGTCTAATTCTTCCACTTCTTTGCTCTAAACCAGAGGAAGTTCCCGCTTCACCTTCCCCCGCATTCCATGTGTGCTTCTGCTTTCTGTTGCACCCCCAGAACTATTTCCTGTGCGACAATTCGACCCCAGAAAGGCTCTTTTGCGTGTCTGTTGCCATTTGAATGCCCTTTTATGTTGGACAGATATCCAAACAGTGTTGGCTCTATTTCTGTGTAATTGAATCCATGGGCCACTGACCGCGTAGAATTATAAAGTAACAAGAAAAATGCAGGTCTCTGATTTCAAGCACATGCCTTGAGACCCCCATGGAATGTCGGTTCAGACCGATTAATCAGCATGAAATCGCCATGACTGCAGATCTCGCGAGTGTTCACCACGATAACTGAGCTTCTCAACCTGCCTGGTAACAGCACGTGCAGTTCCAATTCAAACAAGTCTTGCAATAATCCCCGCGTGTTTTGATCTAGTGGTGCACTGCCAAAATACACCGCTGTTATGGACGCCCCCGTGCCTCAGGGAACTGCCAGGCAATCATGCGGCCACTCATACGCACACAGCACAAGAAGACACGGGACGCGCTGTTGGTCTGTACGCGTCCCGGCGCGAATTGCCGCACGGGCGCGGTTTATTGTAACTGCGCATGCGTGGCCGAGAACGAGGCCCACGCATACGCGATAGTGGCGCTGGGACATCACATCCCTTCTTTTTCCCAACAACAGAACAAAAACAGAACTGTGGTGTATAAACCCTCATAGTAGAATAGAACAGTAACACAACGATGATAACCCGGTGACCTTACGCGTCACTCAACCCTCGCTCAGTCCACTGTGTCCACGACATAGTCTTTCCGATGAGCCGGAAGCCTCCGACTCCCGCGCACAGGGTATCTCGATGTGACCGTGGGCAAAACTCGGTCCGCTTCCGTTGTGGGTCCAGGATCCGATGAGGGGATGCCGCCCTGGGCCTCCGATGTTCCTTCCTGGCTCGAAGGGTTGTTCGCTACCGGAGGTTCCTCCGGGACATCCACTTTCTTGAAAAAAGATCGATTTCGGGTGACAGTACCCCGTTCACTGGCTGCGGTCACCATCGTGCCCTTAACGTGAGTCACTGTCCATGGGCGTGGTTCAAACGGTAGGGACAACTTTCCTTCTGGATGTCTATTCTTGACTAGTACGGAATCTCCAACTCTTACTTCTTTGTCTTTTAGTCCTCTGCGTTCACTTTCCTTCTGGTTGCGCACCGCTCTGTCCTCACGAACTTTATCGTTGTCTATGACCCCCGGCCTTCGGTCCTCCATTTCTGGCAACATCCCCTTCGGGCACCGCCCGAAGAGCGCCTCAGCTGGGGCAACCCCTGTGGATTGATGGGGGGTTGATCGATACACTTGAAGGAACTCCACCACTCTTTGGACCAGATCCTCACCCCTGCTGGCCGAGATCCGCGTTACCTTGTTGAGCATTCTCATCATCCTTTCGGCTTCGCCATTGGCTCGCGGCCATAGCGGGGATACTCTTCTGTGTTTTATCCCCCTTTCTCGTAGATACTGCGCAAACTGGCTGCCGGTGAATGGTGGCCCATTGTCTGAGCAGATGATCTTGGGGAATCCGTGTGCCGCGAACATTTTGTCCAATGCCGCCGTGGTGAACTCAGTCGCCGTCAACTCAACCACCTCTACCTCCGGGTACCGTGACCATTGGTCGACGGCCACCAAAAAGTACCATCCCCGACCGGTCGACCCAAAGTCCACATGGACCGTACCCCACGGCTTCTCACTGCGCTCCATCGAACTAATGGGTGGCGCTTTGTCACCTGGTGTTGCCGACTGGCAGGCCAGACACCTCTTCACAAAGCTTTCCACCCTCCCCTCTAGATCGGGAAACCAGACTTTTGGCCTTAACCTGGCTTTCGTCTTGACGACGCCCTGGTGTCCAATGTGCGCCAGCTCCAGCACCCGCATCCTTATTTCCCTCGGAATGACGATCTGCTGCCCCCTGAGAAGCAGTCCATCCTCGGAAATCGACAACTCATCTCTCACCCTCCAGAGCGCTTGCAAATCCTTCTGTGCTTCCTCCTGGCGCCTTGAATTGTTCCGTAGCACTTCTCTCCAGTCCCCGCTCCTCACTGCTGCCTTGATGATGCGGAAGACTTCATCATTGGAGGACTCCGTCGCTACGGTGAGCCTCGAGAGCGCCATGGGAAGTGCACTTTCTACCACTTGACACAGCAGACCCTTACAGTCCACTTCTTCATTTCCCACTTCTGTGTTCTCTCTGTTAGGGTGACGCGACAAATAGTCTGCGGGGTTGTTGGTCCCGGGCCTATACACAAGCTTTACCCCATATTCCATTAGAGCCAGCATCCACCTCTCTATTCGGGGCGGCGGCTTCGATGATGCGCCCGCCAGTATTGGCAGCAAAGCCTTGTGGTCGGTGACTACCACAACTGGCTTGCCCAAAATGTACAGGCGGAAATGCCGACAGCCCCACAGGATGGCCAGTGCTTCCCTTTCGATCTGTGAATATCTCATCTCTGTACTGGAAAGCGCTTTGCTGGCATAGGCAATGGGTTTCATCTCGCCACGCTCATCCGGTTGCAGCAACACCGCCCCTACACCCACGGGGCTGGCATCCACCACCACTTCCGACTCCACGGCCGGGTTGAAGTACGCCATGGTGTCTGTGTCTGACAAGGCATTCTTGAGGGCCTGAAGCGCCTCTTGTTCTCGGGATTCCCATTTCCATACCGCGTCATTTCTTGTCAGAGCTCTGAGAGGCTCCGCCATCGACGCTAGTCCCCTGATGAACCGCCCACAATAAGTCACCATTCCTAGGAAGCTCCTTACCTCCGTGGGGGATTGTGGTGCTGCTGCCTCCTTTATGTCTCTGACCTTTGCCGGGTCTGGTGACACACCTGCAGCCTGAAAGATGAACCCGAAGAACCCTATTCGGTCTTTAAAAAATTTGCATTTTTGGGGATGTAACTTGAGACCCAGTTCTTTCAACCTCCTTAGTGTACACTCCAACCTTCTCAGGTGCTCCGTCTCAGAGTCTGCGAACACTAAAATGTCATCACTCATGTTTATAACGCCTTGAAGGCCGGCCAGTGCCCCCCTTATAGTGTTCTGAAAGACTTCAGCCGCCGACGAGATGCCAAAACTCAGGCGCTTAAATTGGTAGAGGCCTTCGTGGGTTGTGAAGGTTGTAATAAATCGGGAGTCCGGGTGAAGTTCCAACTGGTGATAGCCGGCCCGTAGATCCAGCTTTGAGAACACCCGTGCCCCTTGGAGTTCCCCCACAATGTCATCAAGTGTCGGTGTTAAGTGTCTCTCCCTCTTAATCGCGGCGTTGGGGAGGCGCATATCAACACAGATTCTCACCACTCCTGGCTGCTTAGGTTTGGGAGCGACCACTATAGGCGATACCCAGGGTGTGGGTCCCTCCACCCTTTCAATAATATCAATGCTTATGAGCGACCTCAGTTCTTCCTCAACCTTCTCCCTGAGGTGAAACGGGATCCTCCTATGCTTGAGGGCAACTGGTCTGATGGTGTCGTCGATGTGTAGCCTTATCGGGGGCGCTTTCAACTTCCCGACCCCTTCAAATATGTCCGCATACTTGTCGAGTAAACTCACAATGTCCACTTGATATACCTCCCATGCAAAATGCACCAAGTCAAGGGCTTCAGACGCGGCACAGCTGAGCAACGAATGGGGGCTCACGTCTGTGACAAAGAATCGCGCTCTGATGATCCTGACACCCCTTTGATAGGTAGTGGGGCATCTCCACCAAAAGTGAATATCTTTGCTGCCGACCTGTCCAGTGGGGGAGGACCTGGTAACCTCTGATAGTGGTCCTCGGCCAACACACATACTGATGCGCCAGTATCAATCAGGACCTATGTCGGCACACCCTGAATGTTCACTGTACATTTGGGCTGTCTCTTCTTCTTAGCCACAGAGGCTAGGTTTGAGATGAAGAATACCTCCTCTTCGTCCTCCTCCTCCTCTTCGGCCAGCTGCAGCCGCTGTATTTCTTGTTCAAGCGCCGCAATGCTCCTTTGTCTCTTGAGCCCACTGCTACTACTTCGTGCTGGGCCTCTCGGCACCGGAATGGGAGCCGGAGCACGACACATCCGGGCGTAGTGCCCTGGCTTGCCGCACCGGCCGCACGACCTCGACACGGCTGGGCATTCTTCTGCATGGGGTAGGTCGTACCCGCAAGCCGGACACATCGATCCCGACTCGGGAGAACGAGTCTCTTGCCTTCTTTGTCCCCACTTGTCCTTTATTCCGGGCCGTTTGCTTATGGCAAATGCATCTTCGGACGTGCTTGGATGCCTTGCAGCATCCATCTTGGCTCCTCTCACCTCCGCCAGTTCATATATTCTGCCGCTATCTAGGATCTGCAGCAGAGTCCAGCCCGGTTCCCTTAGCACTTGCCTTCTTAATTTTCCGGAGTTACAGCCTTGGATGAGTTGGTTCCGTATCATTAGCTCATCATTGTCCCACCGACACGTGGTGGCCATCGACCTCAACCTGGCGCAGAACTGATCAAGGGGTTCTCCTTCCCTCTGCTTCTCACCACAAAACAGAAACCTCTCGTAGTCAACATTTGAGAGAGGAATAAAGTGGTTCTCTAGCGCAGTTTTGACAGTATTGTATGTCACCACCTGCAGGTTGCATGATTCGAAAATACGTAAAACGTCCAGCCCCGCAGAGTATAGCAGTGTGGCCCTCTTTGCATTATCATCAGTGATGCCAGTTGCTGTAAAGTACATCTCGAGTTTCTTAATCCATAGCAACCACCTAGGCCCCAGTTTGGATGGGGGGGCAGACACATCAAACTCTTGCATCGGTAGCAGAGACCCTTGTTGCGGCCTGACTGTACCTGCCGCAGTTCCTTCCTCCCCATCGCTTTCCGCCATGATTTCAGGTCGCACAGGCACCTCCTGGTGGTGTAGAGGCCGCAAACCTTACTTGGGGTTCTTGAGGCTGTTGCCAGACGGTCGCCCACTGTGTCTCGTCTCGGGTTTCTTTCCTGGAGGCGTCAGCGTTCCAGAGAAAAGAAGAAAATCGTCCCCGGGTGCTGGGGGGACAACCAAAGTTCCAAAAATTGAGCGTGTCAAACTGTACAGCGGCGCACGAGCACCTATTCAGGCCGCTACCGCTGCACCTGCATCACGGGATCATCCGCGTCGGGTCCGTGTCTCGCTCCGACACGCAGCACTGCCTGTCGCTCTCTCTCGCGGCTGCAGTGCGTACATGCATGACGTTGCCGTGGCGATCGTCCCCCTCATCGCCAGTTGTTATGGACGCCCCCGTGCCTCGGGGAACTGCCAGGCAATCATGCGGCCACTCATACGCACACAGCACAAGAAGACACGGGACGCGCTGTTGGTCTGTACGCGTCCCGGCGCGAACTGCCGCACGGGCGTGGTTTATTGTAACTGCGCATGCGTGGCCGAGAACGAGGCCCACGCATGCGCGATAGTGGCGCTGGGACATCACAACTGCGACACCCAGGATCCCCTCAAAGCAGCACTGGTTGGCTCCCATCAGGGGGTCTTCGGGACACACTCCTGTGTGTTATTAGTATGTGGGTGGGAATGCGGCGAGACAGTGGGGTGTAGGAAGTGTAGGTTCACACTTGGTCGCAATCTAAGGTCATGGGGATAAAAGAGCAAACGTAAACCTGGCGCCTGTATTTCTGGAATGGAATATAGTTGGAGTTGGCTGAAGCGATGGAGGGAGATTAGCGCATGCAGCAATTGTTAGCCTTTGTTACTGCCTGCATTTGGGGTGTCCTACTTGAGTAAGAATTGAAAAGCCCTGCGGCTGGGATGCCGATTGTCTGCTGTTATATCCGCCCTACGTCCCGCAGCGCGGTGATGTAGGGCCTCTTAATAAAAGCCCCGCCCCCGACAGTGGGAGCCAGTTCCGGGCGAACCCAGCACAGCGTGTGGGTGTCTCCTTTTGTCCGCGCTGCTGCCGATGCCGCGCCCCAGGCCACGCGGCCTCCTGGACCGGTGCCAGCCCCACGTGCGGGGCCTCCCGAGCACCGGTACATAACATCTGCCTGCTTTTTAACTATGCATAGTGGCGGGATGACACATTGGGTTTTTATAATGCTCCTATACACAATGTGTCTCCATGGTGTTGCGTGGCCGCTGCACAGGTGGCGAATACCACCCTTTCCACTTCTAGATTGCGGGCGGGATTCTTCTTCCATCGCTGGCATCACCCCTGGGTTGCAGGTCTTCTAGTGGGTGCTGAATGTGCTACAAGCTCAGGAAGCAAGGATCCATGGCGCGACTCCATCTTTCCTTTCTCTTCCCACCAGGATGGCCTGACCCCTCTGCACTGCGCCGCACGGACTGGCCGTGACCCAGCCATGGGTCCTCCTGGAACGCGGAGCCCCGCTGCCCGCCCAGACCAAGGTTGGTGAGATAGTCGAGAGACCATGCCTGATGTTGCATTTAAACATGTACACACACTGGGCAAAGCTTGCCGAGGGGAAGGAAGGCATGAGCTGCCGGCCTTGGCTAGGCTTACCTGCCAGAGGGAAGTTTCAGAGGTTCCGTTTTTCCCATCACCTGTGTGTGTTTCTTATAGCCTTTCTTTTGCTATAGGTGCTAGAAATCTCCCTCCCCGGCCAAGGTCTGTTTCAATCGAGTTCAGAGCCGGCCGCACATTATCAAAGACACCCAGAATTCTTCAGACAGAAGTTTGTTTAATCCCCTCGTGTTCGGAGAACACCACGGATCAGAGAATTCTCCATCCGGGAACTTCTCTTTGATATCAGAGTTAATTTGCATATACAATTAAGATAATAATGTTGGAATCCGTATCAAACGCGAGTGGAATCCCATTGAGGGCACCTGGGATTCCTCAGCCTTCCTCTGGCACACCCTTGTCTCCTCCCGTGTCCCCCGCGAGCCCCGGCTTTTTGGAGGAGCTATTGTGTGGGCACAAATTCTTTCTGGCAGCAAAGACTTCTTGCACTCCCTACTTCTATGTGCCACTGGGTCTCGGGAATTGCGAGCTTTCATCGCATTCCTTAGCCAATTGGTCAAGCAGCGGGGAATGGGGTCAGAAAACGCGGGTAAGCATGGGCCTGCCACAGAGGACTCAGGTCTACCTAGTGGTCGAAGTGTATGAAAAGAAGTAGTGGGACTGTGTTCCCTGCTACCCCAACCCCGCTCCTCACAAACACCACACACAATACAAACCCGCAAACAAATGCACCTGCTGTTTGAGGCAACGTTCAGTGCAGTGCATTGAAGTGCAAGTTTAACTGCGTCCTATACTTTTATTTTAAAACAAAACCAGTATTGGAACAGTAAAACATAATAGTAAAAGTAGAGGAGCTCACCCAGAGAAGTTAATTTGAGTATGGGACTCTGCAGTGCCTTAAGTGGCACTACAAAATGAGCCGGGGCTCATCATCGGGGCGTGGCCTAATGGCGGGGTCGCCTGCTGCCCTGTTAGGCCACGCCCCCTTGACGAGCCCCGGCCCAATTGGCTACTGGCACCCCTGCCAGGCAGCCTTTTGTAGAGATCAGCACCCTGTGATCTCTGCCTTTATTTTCTAAAGGCTTCCCTGGCAGGGGACAGCACCTCGCCTATTCAGCCTTAATGGTGGCGCTGCTTCCCACCAGCTGGGGAAGGGCGGCATCACCATTAAGATTGAAAGGATGAGGCCGCTGGAAGCTGAGGCCGTTTCCTGAAAATTGAAACTCCAGCAAATGCACAGCAGCTTCAGGATTTAAAAACAAGGCCTCTGCCTGCTTCCAGCGGCCTCACGTTTTCTCCATAATGGTGGTGCCGGCCCACAGGCATCTCTTGCTTGAAGGGATGCCTCACAGGTGCAGTGCCACCATTATGGCATTTTTTTCTGAAGCCTGAAGCTTTTGCACACGAGCGAGAGATTCAGGCTTTAGAAAAAAAGCCTTTTCGTGTAGTGGCCGGGGCTGCCAGGGCAGATTAGTGGGCCCCGATAGGGCCCCGCCTGAAAACGAGATTACGGAGCCTGCCAGGGATGGGCCCCGGCAGGCCCCGGCCCACTTAACGCCCTGAATACACGTTGACACCCCATCAGGTTACGTTTGAGGTTTTGTGAAGGAGGCCTCCTAACTCAAAGTTACATCCTGATGGATGAATAAATATAAGAGTGAAAGAAGTATTGTTTCAGAAGATGTAGTAAGGAGGAGGGCTATGAATGGGCAAATAAAATCCAAGGAGAGGTATGATAGCAAGAATTGCGTCAGGGAAAGGGCTATGCCAAAAGGACCCATGGTAAAAGTGAGGCGTAGAAGGAGAGTGGAGAAAGATCTCATGGAATATTCGAGGCCTTTGAGGGTGGAGGAGGATTTGGGAAACACTGTAAGGTTGGACAATGGTGAGAAATGGTGTAAGGACAGAGTGGCTGTGTTACATGGAGTTGGCGTGAGGAGGATGAAAGGAGGAATTGTATGGTTGCGTAAGGGAACGAGGTGTGTTATGTGTGATGTGACACATATTACAGTGTTAGCTTATATGTTTAACATAAATTCTTATCTGTTTCCGTTTCTGTTATTTACATAGTAATGGAATGTATATAGTTCTAAAATCTTAGTGTCGCCAAGCACAGTGAAGAAATAATGATTAGTAAAAGAGGGTCAGTAGTTTGAAGAGACTGGAGATGGCGTGGGGCTGCTTTAAGTTTGTTTGTTTGTTTGTTTGTTCATTTGGTAATGCGCGCCAAAACCTTGGGTAGCCGGGCGCCACAGTGTACAGGGAAACTTAAGCTTGTTACAGTATTTGGCATGAGTATATAAAACACAAGGGCAAAAAAGCAAATATATGCAACAATATATACAAACATATGTCCAGGAACAGGGCATGTCTTGGGATGTCCAGGCGCTCTAGCAAACCTATCTAAACAGAGGGCTATTTGATCAAGTTTATAGGTCAGACTATAAATCAGGTGTCATATATAGGCTAGGTATGTAGGAGGGATGCATGCTCGGCTATTTTAAGAGTGGAGAAATACGGTTAAGCAAAGGTAGGTAAGGGCTAAGGTGGGAATAGGCTAGGTGTTAGTCAAGTTATGTGTTTCTTCTGCCTTGGAAGCTTGAACTGCTAATCTGCTTCGCTTTTCCTTCGTTTCACATTGCCAGCACTGTGAGCTGCATTGAGCTCTTGCTGGACGCTGCTGCCGCTTCCTGGAGGAGGCGGTCCTGAGGCAAGTCAAGTGACTGATCACGTGTGAAAACAGCGACCTCAAATTGAGCCGCGAACCGCCCGTGCGGGGTGTTTCTTCTGCCTTGGAAGCTTGAACTGCTAATCTGCTTCGCTTTTCCTTCGTTTCACATTGCCAGCACTGTGAGCTGCATTGAGCTCTTGCTGGGCGCTGCTGCCGCTTCCTGGAGGAGGCGGTCCTGAGGCAAGTCACGTGACTGATCACGTGTGAAAACAGCGACCTCAAATTGAGCCGCGAACCGCCCGTGCGGGGTGTTTCTTCTGCCTTGGAAGCTTGAACTGCTAATCTGCTTCGCTTTTCCTTCGTTTCACATTGCCAGCACTGCGAGCTGCATTGAGCTCTTGCTGGATGCTGCTGCCGCTTCCTGGAGGAGGCGGTCCTGAGGCAAGTCACGTGACTGATCACGTGTGAAAACAGCGACCTCAAATTGAGCCGCGAACCGCCCGTGCGGGGTGTTTCTTCTGCCTTGGAAGCTTGAACTGCTAATCTGCTTCGCTTTTCCTTCGTTTCACATTGCCAGCACTGCGAGCTGCATTGAGCTCTTGCTGGACGCTGCTGCCGCTTCCTGGAGGAGGCGGTCCTGAGGCAAGTCACGTGACTGATCACGTGTGAAAACAGCGACCTCAAATTGAGCCGCGAACCGCCCGTGCGGGGTGTTTCTTCTGCCTTGGAAGCTTGAACTGCTAATCTGCTTCGCTTTTCCTTCGTTTCACATTGCCAGCACTGCGAGCTGCATTGAGCTCTTGCTGGACGCTGCTGCCGCTTCCTGGAGGAGGCGGTCCTGAGGCAAGTCACGTGACTGATCACGTGTGAAAACAGCGACCTCAAATTGAGCCGCGAACCACCCTTGCGGTGTAAGCCCTTAGGAGCAAGGGCGAGGAGATTCTGTTTTGCTGTTTGGCTGTAGGGCGTCAAAATGCAGCCAGTGTCTCTGGCTAATGACTTGCTCTCCAAACCTCTGGTGCCTGCCCCTACAGAAGGCACCCGTCGGAAAATAAGGACCTTGTCTTACCCATCTACACGTCTGCAACAACGTCGGGAGAATGAGAGGAACGTTCAACACCTATTACCGCTCACTCCCCAGTTGCCTCGAGTGATTGAAGTAAGTCAATTAAGATCTGTAGAGGAAGAGACATTTGAAGAGCCCATTGATACGCAATATAATGCAGATGCTTTTTCATCAAGTAGGTTAGGGGTAGGAGCGGGTGTCTTGGACTTGACCACCCCTTGCCCGATTGCTCTTGCTGACGATTTGAATTTACTATCACATGACAGCGTCTTGGCAAAAGAGATAAAAATGCATATGAAGGCTGTGAATGACTATGGGCCTAATGTTGTTCCCGTTAGACTTTCTGCTGTGTTCGCTGTACCTAGGTTGGATGTTTTGGCTCGCATGGCGACCGAGAAATTGCAAGCTCATCTGTCGTATGAGAGCATTTTGATACCAGTGTCTGTTTTAGACGCGCATTGTGAGGAATTTAACCACTGCTCTGGTGAGTGTGGTTTTGTAATGGATCCTGTTCCACTTCCTTCTTCGTTACCTGAACCTCCCAACAGGTGGAATTCTGTCGAAATTGTAAACAAACTTCTGGTTGATCTAGAACAAATCAACATTGCTCGTGCTAGTCTTAAACATAATAAGACCCGACCTGTTGAGTCAACACAAGCTTTAAATATAAGTAATAGTCAAGGCACTCTCATGGTTGAGGCTGATACTAATTGTTTTTCTGGTTCCATCAAACGAAGTAGGATTGAAGTCAGCAAATCTCCAGAAATACATTGTTCACAATCGAGACCTAGACTTTCTAATAGCAAGTCTGCAAATACTCCTGAGTCCTCTCTCTCTAAGGTTCAGTCTTTTCAGCCTATTGGTGTGAGCAGAAATGGCAATACATTAACCATTCCAACAAATACTGAGAATATTGAGAGTCAGACAACAGACTGCTCTTCTGATGATGAATCCTCTGAATCGTCAATTATGGAACGCGCATTTCCTAAAGTTCAAAGAACTTATTATAAAACAGCAGATCGAATTCCTTGTGAGCCTGATTATGCACAGATGATGGAAAAAATGTCTAAAGAACTTTTACCGATCCTGATGTCTTCTATGTCTATAACACTTTCACCGTTTGTCAAATTATATGAGCAGGTTCAAGATGGTGTGAAAGATTTGACAATGCTAGTTGCACTTTTGAATACAAAAATGTGTGCAATTGAACATGCAAGTATGTCGTCCACTCAGTTGTTAGGTAAAATGTCAGATAAAATGGACAGCAGTTTAACAAACACGAATGACCAACGGTTAAAAGATGCTGATGACAAGAAATTACTTGCTGAAGTGGCCAAACAGGCTCTAAGTATCCTACAACGACAAAGTTCGAAACCTGCCTCATTTCCTAGTGTTGAAGCACCATTTACAAGGCCTTGTAATTCTTCGAGTGGCCGACTAAATGTGTCTGAAGTAATTACTATTTCTCCATCAGCACCCAGAGACTTATTGCCCCCAGATCTCATCTTCTACCAGACGCTGGCAAAGTCTGTGCTGTGGAAAACTCAGATCCGGCAAATAAAACACAGCCCATTGATTTACCCGTTAGTGTTAAGGACTGTGTTATGGGAAGTGTTGTACCAGTAAGTAAAGTTTATTCCTTTTCTTCTGCTTTACAAAGTCTTAAGCAACCTGATAATGGTGCAAACCAAGATATCCAAGAGCCTACAACATCTAATGTAGCACTCGAGGTTGCCGAAAAGGTTGTTATCCGGGAAGCATTGGCAGATAAGACTACTACGGAGCCCGTTGTTATTTCCGATGAACAAGAGGCTTTGTTTGACATATTTAACACCAAGCTTAAATCGGATGCTAAACATCAGAGTGTGAAAGTAAACCAGCAAAAAAAATCAAAGAATATAACTAAGAGGAAGCCTCGTGCTATGAATGGTTCTCGCAAGTTCTTGCGTAACTTAAAAGCTATAAGCTTTACCCTCAATCCTGTTACAATCAACAAAGAACAAAATGATAACTTAGTTGAGCCTGAAAAGTCTGCAGGTTGTGTCATCTCTGATAAACCTGTGACTAATTTACCTGAATCTGATGTGGATTTGTTAGATCTTTCAACACATGATCATAATGATGACTCTGAAATTGTGACAGAAATTCAATCAAAAGGTTCAAATGACACAAACCAGGTTAACTTGGCTGGAACCACTCTTCCTAACATCATCTTATCTGAACCCTTGCAGAATTCAAGACTGTGCGTCATTGTGCCCACGAAAGAATCACAACTCGTTGGTATTTTGAAACCTGAAAGCTCGAAGGTTCTTACTCTGGGAGAAAGATGAAAAAACCTATCAATGTACGAACATGGCAAACTGAAGGACTCAACTGCCAATGATGTGTACAGTCAGGTAGGGAGTTCTATAATTACTCCCTTTGACACTATGTCTGCTAACAAACAAGAGAGTGACAACAGGAAGGATCTTTTTCCAAGAGCTCTAACAAATGAGCATGCCTTAACACAAGCATCTTCCTCGAAGAATCAAACCAAACTGCCATTCTTTAAAAAGCCGATTTCTAAATACCAACTGATTTTGGAACGTATAGCGTCGAATAATGATGGTCTTACACTAAATAGGAACAACGTCCTCCATTTACTCCATTATGTACCTAATCTTCGGACAATTGAAACGGGGGATATTAGAACTGTGGAATTCTATAAAGAACCACAAAACGATACTGTCCGTTTGCATATCGATTCTGGGATCATACATAACATCCTTTTGGACTCTGCTGCTGTTCTTTTATCAATGGGCTCTGACATTCGAGAAGATCAAATTAAACAAGAAACCAATCCATCTGTTCAGAAAGATTGTATCCTTTCAAGGACAATTCAACCTGATTCCCAATTGCAATCAAAGGACGCTGTTGGGTGCCTTGATGGTCTTGGGTCAACCCACCTCATGGGGATTGCAATCGACCCTTCGAGGAGCCTCAATGTTGATGATGGTCTGCCCCCCAAGACAACAAATGCACCCCGGATGAGTGAACAAATTCAAATAACCTTTTCTTGTGTCGGATCTGCTTCAAACAATAACAGCGCTACGGATGTCATTGCAGTCGGCCCTACACAGACGAATGATTGGGATTGGATTGCCAAATCCTTGGCTAATAATCAACGAAGCTAATGCCTAAAACCTGGAAAACGAACTTTTGTAACACTAGCATCATGGAACTCTCATGGGTTTAGCCACTTGTTTTCACACTCCTGGCTTATGGGATTGGACTTTGTGTGTATCCAGGAGACATGGCTATCAGAGTCTCCGCTATGTGATGAGTTCGAAGTGGCCTTAAATCCTGCGATCCAGAACAAACGAGGTAGACCTATGGCCGGTCTGCTCACTATGATAAGGAAAAGCTCTGGGTATCAAATCAAAGAGAGTAGAAATATAACACCATATCTTCAATTTGTATCGGTTAGATTAGAGAACAAAGCAAAATGTCCCGTGGACTTAATATCAATCATTAACGTGTATTGGCAACATCAAGCGTCTAGTGCAAATATGTTTATTGATCAAATTTCAACCCTTCTTGATACCATCTATGAAAATGAACTGTCTCCTAAAATTGTTTTGTGCGGGGATTTAAATATCGATTGCCTAAAAGCACAGACTAGGACAATGGATGCGGCAAGCACTACCCAAAATGATGTCTTGTTGTGGGTTGCAGAGATGTCTGCGCGAGGAATGTCGATGCTTAATGGATGTACTACTGGAGACATCCCTGCGAAACCTACTTGGAAAAGGACTGCTCAGAAATCTAATCTTGACTATTTTTATGTTTCTGATGACCTTCATGCTAGAGTGCAGTCACTTCAGGTGGTGGAAAAAAAAGAAAGTGATCATAACTTATTGAAATTGGTAATTTCCGCATATGATAAGCCAGTTGCTCATTGGGGACACGATATTTCTGTCGAATCCAGCAGGATCCGTCTGCATTTAGCAAATAAAGAGGTTAAAAACATAAATCAAGCATTCCTAAAAGAACCGAATCAAATTGAATATCGGCACTTACTAACACAATTTAAAGAGACTAACAAGGGACCAAGAAGTCAAACGTTTCAACGATCCCATGTCTTTGACTTGAATATTTTGAAACGTAAACGCCGAATGAGAATGGAGATTAGACGATGTCCAAGAGATTCAACCAGTATGTCCACCTTGCAAAGGAAAGAAATAAAGCAAACATACAAAAACTGGTTAAAACAGCATCAAGCCCATCTGCTCCAACTTGATGCGGAAGCCATGATGTCAAAACTGGCAAATAAAAATACCCGAGACTTTTGGAACCTTGTAAATAATCTAAGTGCTCCTCGAGACGCCCTACAAGAAAATATGGTATCAGAGGAAAGCTGGATTAATCATTATACATTACTCTATAGTTCCAAAGGCGATACCAAAAGATCTTTAGTGCCAGAGTTGAACCGTTGGGACCTAAAATTTGAGAAATCTGACATCTTGGAGACCATTACTAAATTAAGTTCATCTCGAGCCCCTGGGCCTGATGGTCTGACCAATTTCACCTTGAAACAAAACCCTGTGGAATGGACCGACTTCTGCTACGATCTTTTTACCAAGATTGCTCTTACTGCTACAACACCAACCACTTGGAAAAGCGCCATTATTCGGGCCAATTTTTTTAAAAAAAGGCAATCGCTTAGATCCTAGTCATTTTCGACCCATTGCCTTACTCGATGTCTTGGGAAACTTTTCTACAGCGAGATCTACGGAGATGGTCATTATCTAGCAATCACCCAGACATCCGACAAACTGGGTTCATTAAAGGTGTTGGCTGTAGTCTTAACCTTTTGTTAATTAATTTGTTGAAAATGAACAACCTCCAAGTTGGTGGAAAAATTTATATTGCATCCATTGATCTATCCCACGCTTTTGACAGTATTAATCGCAAATCACTATGGGAAAAGATGTCCAAATGGAACTGTCCTGCCAGCTTAATCCTTGCCATTAAAGATCTACATACCGATACAAACATACGTATTAGGCTGGATAAATCTGGTAGACTGTCTGAGGCCATACAGACATTTTGTGGGGTAAAACAGGGCTGCCCCCTGGCAGCAATCCTTTTCAATCTCTTTTTGTCAGATGTGGATCAAACTTTGAAGGAAGCTGCCTCATTTCCCCCGAAAATCAATGGTTGTTATATTGGCCATATGATTTATGCAGACGACCTTATTTTGATCGATTTAACGCCGATTGGTTTACAACGCAGTTTGAATGCCCTTCAAAAATACGTGGAAAATAATGACTTGGTTATTAACACCACTAAATCTGAGATCATAGTATTGCAAAAGCTACAAGGGTCTCACACACAAACCCGACAAAAATTTCGATGGTACTTGGGTGACAAACTGCTAACCACTACATCGGAAATTAAATATTTGGATACTGTGTTTAATTCGAACATAAACGATGCACCATGGGTCAGCAACATCAAAACGAAATGTAAGAAACTATCAAATCAAGCGACTTGGCTCAACAAAAAATATGGCAAATTTTCGCTTCTACTGGTGTTAGCGTTCTATAAACAGAAAGCTGTACCTGCTCTTCTATATGGAACGGAGTGTGCTCTGGGGTGCTCAGCAGGTTTATGGAACCAACTGGAAAATATGTTTTGGTCACGTGTTTTATCTCTTCCACGGGGTACTCCAACAGCCTGCATCAGGCATGAGCTCAGTCTGATTTCACTCAATGCAAGAGTCTGTTGGTCTACGCTTAACCTGTACCGAAAAATAACACTATCTTCCCAAAACCCCCAATTTGAGATTCTGAACCTGGCGAATCAAACGACAATAGTGTCTGTTTTTTCCACGTGGGTAGAGCGTTCTAAGAAGATCCTGAAGGAATTAGGCACTGACACTCGCACTCTGCAGACAAATCCTAACCACGTTAAATTAAAGTTGTGGAGACAAGATTGGATTTTAACGAGTGAGCAATGCCAAAAACATCGCATAATGAAGAATGTGCCTCCGCTGAAAAGAAGTGTTAATGAAATTCAAAACTATTTAGTGAAATTTCCGGATATACGCCGAAGGAAAATTAAATGAAATTTCGTCTAAATGCTTTTCAGACGAGAGAACGTTCTAGCCTATGGGTGAACAATGCTACCATGCCGGAATTATGTAGACTGTGTAACGAATCGGAAGAATCACTTAAACATCTAATAATTACATGCCCAGCCTTATCTGGTGAAAGATGCAATCACCTGGGGAAATTCAGCAATGCACGTCCATCATTGAGTCTCGAGGACTGGTGGCAAGTTCTTTTTGATGAAAGTGACAGAAGGCTTACTATAGCCTTGACTTTTTTCTTAGAAGCTATCTTCTCCCGGAATCTCTTGTCTGTGACCTAAATTGGTGATGAACTGTCTTAAGTAACAAATGCTGTAGTGGAAAAATCATTCTTTTAAAGGAAAAAAAAAAGGGGGGGACTATCCGTGTTGTCAGGACAGATTGTGAAATGTGTAATGAGTATTGATGATGTGTTTTTTCTCTTTTTAAAGGTTTGTAATAAACCAAATAAAAATATAATAAAATAAAAAAAAATATGTGTCATTAGCGCGCAGCCATTTGATTATCTTGTGCCTGAATTTAGGGTACGGTTGTTCAGTTCTGAGGTCTAGCGGTAACTTGTTTCAGCAGTGAGCAGCTTTGACAGGAAAGCTAGTTCCTCCCGCGGTGGAACATTTAAACCTAGGAGTCTCTAGTTTGAAGGTGTTGGCAGATCTCGTGGGTCGCATGGAAGTTTTCCTAATGATTTTTTCCATAAGGTACCGGGGGGCTAGGTTGTTTAGACATTTAGAAGTGAGGGATGTTGTTTTAAGTTGGATTCTATCAGTTATTTTTAGCCAGTTAACCTCTTTCATGCAATTGGTGACGTGCTCTCTGTAGGGGATGTTCAGTGCTGCTCTCAGGGCATTATTCTGCAGTCTTTGAAGTTTGTCTGTGATGTATTTATTGGCTCCAGAGTACAGGGCGTTGCAGCAGGTCTAACCTAGACATGATAAGAGCGTTAGCTAGGGTGATGCAACTGGCGCTGGAAAGGTATGGTCTGGATGCGTGGATGAGTTTGCAGGTGTAGGTGGTAGAAGAGGCGAGGGAGTTGACCTGCTTCTTGAGAGTGAGGGAGCAGTCCAGATAGAATCCAAGGGTTTTAACCACAAAAATCAACTTGATAAGGTTGTTATCAATGCTGAAGGATGTGTAGTTTGGGCATAATTTTGGGATGTTGGCTTCAGAGCCTAGGATTAGTAACTCAGTTTTATCGTCATTCAGGCAGAGGCCATGTGAGGCCATCCATGCCTGAATGAGGGTGTATATCTTGTTCACCAAGGCTGAGTCTGTCTCGTAGTCGCCCGAAAGGGGTATGAGGATCTGGGTGTCATCTGCGTAGTTCGTGTAGATGACACCCAGTCTGTCCGACTTGTCAAACAAAGGCTTGGTGAAGATGTTGTACATGGTGGGGGAGACACAGGATCCTTGTGGGACACCACAGGTTATTTTGATAGGGTCAGCAGAGTCGGATGTGGAGAAGACTTGCATGGTGCGATTAGCTAAGAAGGATTGGACCCAGGCTATGGCATCTCCGGTGAAGTTGGCGGCAGATTCGAGGTGGTTGCATAAAACTGCATGGTCCACCAAGTCAAAAGCAGCCGACAAATCCAGTAAGAGGAGCAAGGCTGTTTTCCCGTTATCCTTTAGTTCCTCAATTTGTGTCTTGAGGTCTAACAGAGCTGTTTCCGTACCATGGAGTGGGCAGAAGCCAGATTGCCGTGAGCCAAGCAGGTGGTTGGCTTCCAGGTAATCCTTGATTTGTATGTAGGCAGCTCTGGCTAGTATTTTAAGTAGAAATGGCACGGTGGTGATTGGCCTGTAGTTGGTGGGGATGGTGGGGTCCATAGTTTGTTTTTTTCAGTAATGGGAGGACCCATGATTCTTGAGGTTGGTGGATACCGTGTTGGATTTAAAGGAATAGTTTATAAACTTGGAAATGAAGGGAGCTAGGTCCCTAGCTGCGTCCTTTATTAATTGTGCTGGGCAGGAGTCGCCCTTACAATTTGAACGTTTGAGGGAGAGTATTATTTTTTCTGTGTCAATTATGGAGATAGTCTTGAATCTAAACGGTGCGGTGGTCTTATTCTCCTGAGATTGGGGTATTTGTTGGTCCAGTGGTGACAGTGTGGCCTTTCTTTTTAGAAATTTTACATTGAAGTGAGGAAATTTTGTTAGAAAGGGCGTTTTGAATGTTTGTGCACCAAACTTTGTTTTTAGGGGCATTGTCTATTGGTTGAATAGGGGATTCCAGTTCGCGGAGGATGGCGAAGAGCTCTTTAGTATTAGAGTTGGCTTTTGCGATCCTGTCGTTGAAGGTGTTCTTCTTGGTTTTGATTATTTCTTTTTTGTAAGATTTGGCAAATTCAGTTAGGTTATTTTTGTTATATTCAGTGGGTGAGTGGCGCCATATGGATTGGAGCTTTCTTTTTTGTAGTCTTAGAGATTTGAGGTGGGGCGTAAACCAGGCATTTAGGTGGACTTCCTGTTTAGCTTTGCGTAATTTGGTTGGAGCAACTGAATCTAGTGCTTTGATCATAGCGTTAGAGTTTGTACTTTGATTATAGCGTTAGCGTTTGTACTTGGAATAAAAAAGAATAAAGAAGTTCAAGTGTACCCTACCATGGAGCCTCCTGCATAATAGCTGGCAACAGCGCAGGGCGCAACATCCAGGCTCCCAGAGTCCTCTGAAGCACGGAGGGTGGCTCCCCCTTCCCGGGAGCGTGATGGCAGCGGCGCTCTGGCTGTGCAGACGGTTGGGCTCCCCCAGTCTGGAGCCATCCCTGGAGAGCGCCGGGAAGGCTGGTCTCACAGGCCATGTTAGGAATGCAGACCATGGCGGGGCTTGAGCGCCCTGGGTGCTGTCTCGCTCAAGCTTCATCCGTGCCAGTAGCTTGCTTCACCGTCATGGCAGGGTCAAGGCTGTGTCCCCTGATGTCAGGACCGCAGGGCCGGATCCTATTATCGTCGTCAGTTGTTGGGTAGGCAGGGTCAGCAGCCCACTCGGGTACAGGGTTCAGCATGGCAGACCCTGCACCTCAGTGGTGGTGCCTAGCGTGCCACACCATGAAGCTGCAATGACATGTGGGAGATGTGATTGATGGTGGAACTGGCGAGCAGACACACAGTTCGCCTCTTTATTGAGGTGATCACATGGTCGCGCACCATGTGACCAAGTACGAGCCCTCGGCACAGGGCTCACGTCACAACATCTAGGGCAGGTAGTACTTCTTTTCTTTTCATCATATGACTCCTGTGTGGGAGGTGTGGATACCTCATTGTTAAGAATGGGACGAGGAAGAGGGCCGAGGGGGTAATAAGAATTACTGCATGTAATCAGGGCAATTTGCACCATTTTCGCAGCTTTTTGCTAAAACTTAACAGACAGAATAGCCTGCATGTCTCTCCTGATATAATTCCAAGGACAGGCATGGGATGATGTTATGTGCTCTGGTTTGCTGGGCTATTATCAAGGTTGAAGTTGAAGACCCTCTGCATCGTCCACAAGGCTTTCTGGGGCATAGGACCACACTACATCCAACTTTCTCTTCCTAAGCATCTTCCATCTCGAGCCCTCCACTCATCCACCGCCAACTCTCTGAGGGTCAGACGCTTCTTCAGGCAGAGAGTGGGGGGTAGATATCTGTCCTCAGCTGGGGCCTCCCTCTGGAACAGCCTCCCTGCCTCTCTCAAACTTGAGCAGGACCAACTAAGGTACAGGAAACAACTCATGACCTTCCTTTTCGCTTCCGCTTACTCTCTCCCTCTCCCTTACTGATGTCCGTGTTTGCTGTGCATTCTGGTTACCTGGCCACCCACTGAACCTACGGGAGAGGGCTCCTGCAAAACCAGTTGCTGTTGATCTGCCTTCAGGCCCCCCCAACCACTTAGGGTTGTATGTATCTGCAACCCTACAGTGCCCTGACTATCTGTACTTATGAGCCACCTCCCTGACAGCACTTATGAATTCCTTTGCACTCTCTCCTCCCCGCTGGCACTTCTCTCCCACCTGCCCCCTGCACTGATTGCCCCCTGCGTGATTTGAATGATACAAGTCCTAGTAAGATCATTGTTTTGTCCTGCTTTTGTTTTCTCTTCTTTGTCTTGTAGCATAAAGAAACACTTGTGTACAGGCATGTTATAAATGACTTACATATCCTCCTCTCCCCAGCTGAACTCTTGACTGAAACTGCACTGGTTACCTGGCTACCCTCTGATCTCGGGTCCAGGTTCCCTCCCCTGCCAGTTGCACACCTGCACTGCCTCCCGGGCAACCCCTGGACTTCGGGGCTGTTTCTGTATCCCCACAGTCCCCTACCAGCTCTTGACACTTGATGTCTGCACTTACCCCTGCACTTGCCACAAGCTGGCCGCACCTTTTAACCTTTTGTTTTATTTATATTTTTTACCGTTGCATACATGCCAACCCTCCCGATTTAGGTGGGGACTCCCGATTTTTAGGTGAAAAATATTGCTATTTTTCACGGTCTCCCGCCTAAAATAATTATAATCCCAATATAATCCTACTGTAAAATTACATTCTTCCGATTTCTGTGGTGAACTCTCCCTCATGGGCTCCAGAATGTTGTCATGTCTGCAAACAACGTACTTTTTACTTTGTCCCTCCTAAAATAATCCTAACCCCAATGCACATCACATGGGAACAGTTTATTCTCCGCATTATGAGAAGAAATCTACCTCCCCTGAGTGCAAAACGTTGGCATGTATTGTGTTTTGAGAAGCTTGGGGGGGCGGGGGGGTCACTGGGCAGGTGGACATGTTTAAAAGAAATGGTGCCGTCCCACAAGAAACACCCATAGAAGTGTTATAAGAAAAAAGAAAAACAGTCTCTTGAAGTATATTGCCGAGAAAGTGGCGTTTTGTTTAAAAACATGATCTATGGGCCGGGTACAACGTCAAGTTTTGATGAGATATAATGATGCATTCCTATGCAAAACTGATACTCGCGCTTTGCACTTTCACAATTTCACAATAGTTCCTTAGAATCTTCACGACCAACAGATTTCTTAATGAGGTCGTTCATTTTGAAAAGAAAAGAGCGCGCGTTGCTCAGACGACCCAACGGCCTGCGCGCGCGCGCGCGCGCATGCGCAGCACTCGCGCCCCGCTGCACATGGCGGACAGGGCGAGCTGCAGGCGCGCGGCATTGTGGGTAGCCAGCGCGTGCGTGTCTCCCGCGCAGCAGATTCCAGGCTGGAGAAGGTAAACACGGCGTGTGAGCTGCGGCGGCTGCAGCCTCTCTTGGGCTGCCGGGCTGCTCTCATCCCTGCCTAGCTCTGGCGAGGGAAGGCGCCCCCGCCAAATAGCAGCATCTCTCTCTCTCTCCTGGACGCTGCTTCCAGATGCGCAGTAGTGCTTCATCACGCCCATGCCCTCCTAGTCAGCCTGAGCCTGGCACTGCCCCTCTCCACGGTCTGGGCATCTCTCTGGGACGCTTCAGCTCCCACCTGTGTGGACTTCCATGGTGGGGATGAGCTGGAGATATTACACCCTCTCAACTCCTGCTGTGCTCAACTGTTTGGACCATATCACACCTGATTTGGGTTCCTAAAATGAGGATCTCTATGCTGTAGATTCATTGCCTGTGGGGGAATAGTAGACTAAGGAGCACTCTTCCATGGACTCGGGGATATTCCTCGCCCCCGGGACCTCTGAGGACAATGTAAAGGTTTCCAGCCACTCACCCCACTCTGAGGTTTCATCCAAGATATGTCATCCCTCCTGGTGTGGAATCAGGGTCTAAGAATATTCCTAGGGCAGTTAACCCTCCCTGGGGGAATTCAACCTGCCCGCGCATCAGTTGTTTCTGAGCAAACAGTATCATGAAGAACATGTTCTCCCAAGGCATTGATTCTACATCTTACGATCCTTCCTAGACGTTCTACCCGCTCTGGTATAGCCTTGGGATCTGAGAATATACCTGGGACACTTTGCGCTCTCTGGAGGGGCTCCTGTAGCATTTGACCTTGCTGCGCATCAGTTGTGTTTCTTAGCAACCACTATCATGAAGAATATGTTCTCCCAAGGCGCTGATTCCACGTTTTAGGATCCTTCCTAAACATTGAACCTGCTCTGGTATAGCCTTGGGATCTGACAATATACCTCGTACACTTTGCGCTCTATGGAGGGGCTCCTGTAGCATTTGACCTGCTGCGCATCAGTCTTTCTACCCGCTCTGGTATAGTCTTATGGTCTGAGAATATACCTGGGACACTTTGTGCTCTGGAGGAACTCCTGGGGCATTCAAACTTCCTACGCATCAATTGTGTTTCTGAGGAGCCAGAACTGCGAACAACATGTTTCCCCAAGGCACTGATTCCAACTCTCTGGACCTACCCAGATTATTTCAATATCATTCCTTTTGTGAGGAGCAGGAACATCTAATGACATTTTAGATTGAGCAGCTGCACACGACAGATGTGAGGAGCTGTCAGGGATATCAAATACGCATATTTTCTGTGGTTGCCAATCCTTATACACAAGGCATCTTCAGGAGGAGGAAACAACTCCTGGAGGTAAAATAAACACCAAGATTTTTCATTTATCGCTCTTGTTCAAAATGAGGTTTCTTGTAAGAAGTGATTAACATCATAAACGTCTTGTCAATTTATGTAACGCACACTTCATCCCTGCAACTCTGTTTCAATCTATTCCATTCCGCGCTTTTATATTCCCCTTTCCATACTTACATTTAGGGCATACCCCCTTTGTTCCTATCCCTCTGTCCTGCCCCACCATTTGTGGCCCTTTGCCTACTGGTTTGTCCCATTCATTCACACACTTTGTTTTCACTCCCTTCATTCCCAGGCTTATGTTGCACACCAGCCATACCCACACATGTTCCCTTCTTTCCCACACTCTTATCACACCTTCTGCATTCCCTCTCTTTTGTCCACCCACCTTCATTCCCTCATGTTTGCCCTGCCTCCTGTGGTCCCCACAGTTCTCTGACTCCACATAATTCCACATATCTGGCTCACACAATTCATTATGGCACTTTATTTTATTTAATTTACTGTGCCTTTGTAAGGTGCTTATACATCAAGAAACTGTTTCAAAGCGCCCAAGGGAAAGAGGAGGGAACAGGGGAAAAAGGCAAATGACACTGATGAACCAAAGACAGAGGAGGTCCCACTAGACTTTGTGAGCATTCAGATCGTGCAAGTTCAGAGAGAGAAGGGACAGCTACAGGGGGTAAATACTGGGGGATCCACTGGGGGGAGGAGAGTGCTAGAGAGTCAGGTTCAATCAACGGGAAGTGCCTGGTAGAGATCATATGGAGGGTGGTCACTGTCAATGAATAAGTGCAGGCCTGAAGGGTAACGGAGGCTAGTGGGTACTCAAAGGCAAGTGCTGGGGGAGGAGGCTCTGATGATTGGATGGAAGGACAGGACCCAGAATGACACATAAGGGCTCAGACCACCAATCTCGGCGACTGTGGGGTTTAGCACAGGAGGGAGAGGGGGAAGGAGGAGGTGAAGAGGAAAGTCTTGCAGAGTTTCTGTAATTTTAGGAGATCCGGCTCAAGACAGAAAGGAAGGGGGAGGCTGTTCCAGTAGAGGGAGCCAGCCGAGGAAAGAGATCGGCCACCAGCTCGCTGCTTAGCAAAGCGCTTGACATGCGGAGAGTTGGAGCCGGAGGAACGTAAAGATCTGGAGGGAGAGTATTTGGTGAGAGCAAGTTGTAGGTAGCATGGTCCCAGGCCCCAGGCAGCCTTATGGATGATGCAGAGGGATTTGAATTTGATCCTTGCAGCAACCAGGAGCCAGTGGAGAGATTTTAGGGCTGGAGAGATACGATCCATGGGCTTGAGGCCAAGGATAAGTCTTGCAATCCTATTCTAGGTAAACTGGAGGGGGTGGAGGGAGGAAGAGGGCAGATTAAGAAAGAGGCTGTTGCAGTAGTCGCCCTTGAGAGCACCAGAGCTCTAGAGTCGAAGATTATTCCAAGGTTTCTGGCTTTAGATGAGGGAGAAGGGCGTGTTGTAATAAGGAAGCTGTACAGTAGAGGTCACACAGACCAGCCATGGAGCCTCTGCTGTAGTTTCGGGGTATCTTTATTGTATATATCTACATATCTACAGTTCCAGTACACTCTCTGTTATATCACAGGTATGTAGACACGCAGTACACCCACCGGCCATCCTCACATCAGCAGCTCAGGCCCCAACTGACACATATGGAACATTCAGACACAACACTCACCCAACATTCTCCTGAGCTGCCAATCATAACACTCACCAACATTTTACAAGCATGCATTCATGGCTAGCAGAACAGGACGAGAACAAGACATACATTTATACATTACAACATCTCCCTTCATACACAAAGTCATACACCAAAAGAAGCAACATGCACACCCAGTGACTCCACAACACACTCTCAGATGTACAGACACAAATCATTAATCCAACAGAATCAAACTCCATCCATCCAGGACTACCACCCACAGAATACAGAGCCTGCCACACCCTGGCACAAACCGATCACAAGGGACACAACCAGTAAACCAAATAACCTCTAACAAAAGGGAAGACATAACAGGGGAGGGAACTACAGATTGCCCAACCACCGGACAAGGATGCATCTCTACCCATGGATGCAGCACCTGGGAGAACAACCAAACCACCAACATCCACACACTAACACACAAGGAGAGTGGTGCTCCCTATATCCAAGACCAACACCAAAAGAAGGGACCCGTAGTCCGTCAACTTCCACCCTCGCACACAAAGGCTCAAAAATACGCAATCGTCTCCACTCATCACCCAAATCAGCAATACCCATCCAGAATGTAAACCACAGGAAACTCTCATCACACACTGAGCCCTCACAACACTGCACTAAATCCTCACTGCGCAACAAACATCCCACTGCACCACGGGATAGATCAGACCTTCACCACATGCACAACAAACAACAAAACATGACAAATTAACATTTGAAGTGCTTCTGGTAGCACCATATAACTAACTGTAAATAAAACAAGTTAACCTATAAGATATACACAGATCTGCAAGCAAACTAAAATACAATAGGAATCATGCAAATAAATATCCAGGATTCATCAAAAACAAGATGATCCCTCTTTTCTCCTTTTTTATGTGCACAAATCGCTTCCTCGAAAAAGGGAAGTCCAGAACAATTCCACGGTCCACTGCTGCTGTTCATGTTCCCTTGAGTGAGACAGTCAGTTAGCTTACCCTAAATAAACCTGGGCACCCGATACTTTAACAAACAGGTGCACTTTTTCTCTTTTATTTCCAATTTCAAACGTTATCGTAGAGAACATTCTTTACCCTTCTGTAATCCGGTAAGCAACCCTAGAACACAACAAAATCATGAGGGGGTTAGGCAAAAGATGCCATATCATTGCTATGTACCAGACCGGACACAGTGACAGTGCAAGGTAATTGGTTTATTGAAGGATTATACACGCACAGGAATGTCTCAACATAAACAAAATGTTCCCCCACCTGCCGTATCTTCAGCTGGTTTCTCGGGTGATTTGCAGCCTTCGGTGGTTGTACAGCGAGTTTGGTAAGCGCGGCAATGGAAAAATAAAGAAAACCAATTCAGAGTTCTTGAACTTAGGAAGAAAAAGAAATGCTTGTGTGCGGTAGCGTCCCAGTGTTTTTCCAGACGCTGAGGGAACCGGCGCAAGGGTTGCAGCGTCTCAGTGCTTTCTGCATGCTTACGCCGGCTTCGGAGCCCGTGGATCCATGAGCGTTCCGATTTCAGAGAATGTCACCGCTAACAAAATGTTTCTCGGGTGTTGGCGTACCATGTGGCAATTCAGACGCGGGTACAGACTTTTCCTGGGCCGGCCCCCATTCGTCTTAATATGCCCACTTGTAGTCTTCAGAGTCCTCAATCCATTCCTCTCGCTAGCTTCCACCCCGGAAAAAGTGAACAACCAACCAATCACAGATTAGTGCCTGTTTTGACCTCTCCCGTCCGCTACCTCTCCCCTCTCCAGGTGTCTCCACTTTCCTTCCTCCTGATTCCAATACCCACCATGCCTTCTCGCTGAGGTTCCCTGATGCCCTTTCCACCACTGCACCACCCCTTCTCCCATCTCCCTTTTGTGAGTCCCCTGATCCTGTTCACCCCGCACTCCGGACATAAGGTGAGTGTATATGCCTATTTTGTGTACGGGCTTCGTGGGTCTTCATTTTCCCGATCGGTACTTGTCTGGGGTAAACTTGCATGCTGCGATCCGTAGTTTGCATTGTAATAACATCAGACTCCGTTCTTGTTCTCAACGGTTCGTGCTTCTTCCCTGGGCCTATTTTCAGAGTGGACGTAGGTTGGGCGACTGTGGTCGTTTTCTTACCCACGTCCTCCATACCTTTGTATTCATAGTGGTCCTGGCTGGTCGGGCTTCGAGCTGCAAGTTCTTTTCGGGTCAGACCTTTCGGTGTCTCATCACAAACTCCCCTCAAAGGACCCAGCCATTCGGCTGGTCTAAACCCAGAGAAAGGTAGTCAGCCACTACTTGGTATTTTCCTGGCTTGTGAACAGTGACAAAACTGAAAGGCTGTAGGGTTAGAAACCAGCGAAGGACCCTATGGTTAGAGTCTTTCTGTACAGATAACCATCATAACGGTGCATGATCCGTAAATATGGTAAAGGTTCTACCCAATAGGTAGTATCACAGTGTCTCTACTGCCTATTTTATGGCCAGGCATTCCTTTTCCAGGGTTGAATTTGAATACGGCAGCTCATGAGGTAGTAACTTTCAGCTTAAAAAGGCAATGGGACGTAGGTCCTCCTCGGTTCCCTGAGACAGAACCACTCCCAGCCCACACCCTGAGGCGTCTGCTTGCAGAAAAAAGGGTTGAGAAAAATCGTCACAATGAAGCAAAGGTCTTTTCGAAATCATTTGTATCAATGTATGGAATGCCTGCGTGGCTTCTGGCATGATCACTAGGGCCCGGTTGGTTTTAAGGGTGTCTGTTAACGGTGCCGCCATGGTGGAAAAAGTGAGGAATAAACCTACGGTAATAACCCACAAATCCCAAAAAGACCTGTATTCCTTTGTGGGTGGTGGGGGGTTGTAGTCTCTGCAGGGCTTGCAACTTGTCTAGTAACAGGGTTATCAATCCCTTCCCCACTGAATATCCCAAATATTTGGTGGTTTCGGCGGCCAGTTTGGTTTTTTTGGGATTGATATGTAGCCTGGCTCTTTGGAGGGTTTGCCACTTCCAGGAGATGCGTTAAGTGTACCTCCTAGGTTTTACTGTAAATCACAGTGTCATCCAGGTATGCGGCCGCATATTGGTTATGCAGTTGTAATATCTGGTCCATCAGGTACTGGAAGGTGGCTGGTGCCCCATGCAATCCAAAGGGCAACACTGTAAATTGAAACAGCCCCTGGGGAGTGGAAAATGCATTGTTTTCCTCAACCTCTGGATTTAGAGGGATCTGCCAATACCCTTTTGTTAGGTCCAATGTGCTTAAATAAGAGGCAGACCCCAGTTTTTCAAGCAACTCATCAATTCGTAGCATAGGGTAGGCTTCAAACTGAGATATCATATTTAGTTGCCTGAAGTCCATGCAGAACCTGGTGGTACCATCTGGTTTGGGAACTAATACCACTGGAGAACACCATGCACTTTTAGAAGGGATAATGATGCCCATTTGCAGCATGCTATTGATTTCTCGAGCTACATCACCTCTTTTGGCCTATGGCATTTTATAAGGTCAGAGTCTCACTATTTCTCCAGGTTCTGTTTTGATGTGATGTGAAACCAATTTTGTTCTCCCTGGCAGTCCGGAGAACACTCCCGCTACCATTGCCAGTTTATCAAACAGTTCTGTTATCTGTACCTCCTTCAGATTCTCACCCAGCATTACATCTTGTAGGGTACTAGGATGGTTGGGAATGGACTGCTCACTTGCTGACAGTTCGGAGGTGGATGTACAAAGAACTGGAGAGCCCTCTTTCCATAATAGTAGCATGTTTGTGATAATTCTGGGTTTTCACTTGTCTATCAGGCTGTGTCACTTCATAATTGACTGGACCCAACACATTTGTTATTTGATAGGGCCCGTTCCATTGTGCCAGAATTTTATTGGCCGTGATGGGTAACAGGACCAAAACCTTGTCTCCTACATTTAGGGATCAGAGTCTGGCCCCTTTATCGTAATATTTCTCTTGTTGGGTTTGTGCACGTCCGAGATTCTCCTGTGCGTATGCCTGCAGTTTCCCAAGATGTTCCTGTAAGTCATTCACATAATCGCTGAGGTTTGTTTCCTCTTGCTTTTCCCATGTTTCTTTTCATTTTCCTAGTATTGACCTGGGTTGCCTTCCAAATAACAATTCAAAGGGTGAAAACCCTGTGGATGATTGTGGGGTGTCCAGTAATACCATCAAGACCCATGGCAGGGCCCTATCCCATCGCAGTCCGGTGGGACTGGTGGCTCAGCGTATCATCTTTTTGATCATCTGATTATGCATCTCCACTAGTCCATCAGTTTGTGGATGATAAACCAAGGTTTTTAGATGGGAAATTTCCAGGGTTTTGCATACTTCTCGCATCACGACTGACATGAAGTTGCTTCCCGGATCGGTAATGATTTCTTGGGGAATCCCCACTCTTGCAAAATATGGAAGTAATACATCACAAACAAGCTTGGCTGATGTTCCTCTCAATGGAAAAGCCTCTGGATATCTTGTAGCGTAATCCACCACAACGAGGAGGTACTTGTATCCACGGCTGCTTGGTTCCAGAGGCCCCACAATGTCCATCCCTATTCTTTGGAATGGTTCACGTATTATTGGCATTTTTTGCAAGGGTGCTGCTCTAGGGGGAATATGAGTACTGGTTTTCTGACAAGTGGCACATTCTTGGTAATACCTTGTTACCTCAGCATAGATTCCTGGCCAATAATAGTTCTGTAGCAGCCTCTTGATGGGCATATGCTCAGCTAAATGACCCTCCGTAGTGTGGTTGTGTGCCAACTGTACCAAGTTCTTTCTATATGATTGTGGCACCAGCAATTGTTCTTTTTCCTGATTATTTGGACCCAAGATCACTTGATAGAGTAGGCCCTGTTTTTCTTTAAAGTATGGTGTTTTGACGTTGGAATTCGAAGGGCTTTGGGCTTGTTCTCTGGCCCTTTTAAGGGTATCATCCAACCCTGTTTCTGTACGGAAGGAGGGTAAGTGTTCTTCCACCTTCCAATTCACAATGGCTATGTTTTTACATGTCTTTTGTCTTTCTGTCTTGACTTTTCTTCTTTGTGCCCTGATAGAGGTACCTTTTTTGATGTCCTTTCCAGCTCTTCCCCCACATATGGGTCCTCTTGGAACCACTTTTCGAATGTGGGTATGTCTGTGCCTATTAGTATGGGTGCGGGGAGTGTGGGAATGACTGCTGCCCTTATGGGAACCTGTTCACCCTTTATACCTAAGGTAATGTCCCTTGTGGCATACTCCTTCACATCCCCATGCACACATTTCATCACTATTTTCCTCACCTTGTCGTCTTCCGTACTGCTCACATGGGCCTGCATGGCTGTCTGGTTGCTCCCGCTGTCTATCATAGCCCGGGCTGGACGTCCATCCACGGTTACTTTGATCACGTAGGGCAATCTTTTTCTTTGGTTTTCTTGTGTTTGTAGTGTCCCAATTTCCATAGGTTCGGCTCTAGGCTTTTTGGAGCAAAATCGGGCTATATGGCCCCACTCCCCACACTCTAAACATTGCGGGGCTTGGGGTCTCGGTAAGCCCCCCATAACGGTAGCACATGGTTCCAGCCTATCTTTTGGCTCTATGGGGGTCATCCTGTAAGGTCCTTGGTGATCAGTAGTCTGTTCTGTCATTTGCTTTACTGGTGGTACCATAAAGGATCGGGGTGTACCTGCTTTTTGATACGCAATGGCCACATCAGTTGCTTCTGGCAAGGTCAGGTGGTGGTACTGTCTCACTCATCTCTGAATCGGGCTTGGCAGCGCTTCCACAAACTGTTCTGCTTGACCTTATCTCTTATCTGTCCTCTGGTGACTGTGCTTGGTCGTAGCCACTTCTCTGTGAGATCTTGGATTCTGTAAAAGAACTGCCGCAGGCTCTCTCCTGGTTTTAGGCAGGGTTCTCGTAACTTAATCCTGTAGGATTCCTCATCCATTCCCCAGCAGTTCCAGGGTGGGTTTTTGAGCTCTCCATACGGTGTTATCCCCAGTGGGATTTGCGTCTTGGTATGCCCCTTGCATGACCCCAGTGAGCAAGGGGGCAAGGAAGAAAGCCCATCTTTCCTGGGGCCATTGGGCGGCTCTAGCAATTTGTTCAAAATTAACAAAAAAGAAGTTGGGATCATTCCCGGATTGGAATTTCTGCAAAATGGTCGGAGGAATGGCCGGTTGGGTTCTGCTGGCAGCCACTGCCTCCCCTAATATCCTTAGAGCCTCTCTGCCCTGGTCCTGGGCCGCACTCTGGATCTGTAGGGCTTGCTGCAAGGCTTGTCATTCTGCCTGGGCCTGGTGTCCCTGCACCTGAAGTAGCTGCTGCAATTGCTCTTGTCCATCAGCGAGTGCCTTAATAACTGCCTCTATGTTGCACTACTGCTGGGGCTTTCTGCGAGTCGCACCGCTGCCCCCACTGTTATGTAGCAGACCGGACACAGTGGATAGTGCAAAATTGGTTTATTGAAGGATATTACACACACAGGAATGCCTCAACATAAACTAAATGTTCCCCCCAGCTGCCGTATCTTCAGCTGGTTTCTCGAGTGATGTGCAGCCTTCGGTGGCTGCACAGCGAGTTCGGTAAGCGCGGCAATGAGAAAATAAAGAAAACCAATTCAGAGTTCTTGAACTTAGGAAGAACAAGACAGGCTTTCTTCTCCTTCGTGTGTGCGGTAGCGTCCCGGTGTTTTTCCAGACGCTGCTGAGGGTAGCCGTGTCTCAGCGCTTTCTGCACACTTACGCCGGCTTCGCAGCGCGTGGATCTGTGGGCGTTCTGCTGATTTCAGAGAATGTCGCCGCTAACAAAAGGTTTCTCGGGTGTTGGCGTCCCGTGTGGCAATTCATTCCTGCCTGGGCCGGCCTCTCTTCGTCTTAGTATGGCCGCTCGGAGCCTTCAGAGTCCTCAGTCCAGTCCTCTCGCTAGCTTCCAGCCCGGGAAAGGGAACAGCCGGCCGCTCACGGGTTAGTGGTGCCGGCTTTGACCTCTCCCTCTGCAGGCGTCTCCACTTTCCTTCCGCCTGATCCCAATCCCCACCACGCCTTCTCGCCAGGTTCCTTGATGCCCCTTCTCCCATCTCCCTTTGTGAGTCGCCTGATCCTGTGCCCCTCTCCCTCCGGACATAAGGTGAGTGTATGTGCCGATTTTGTGTAGGGCTGTGTGGGCCTTCATTTTCCCGATCGGCACTTGTCTGGGGTAAACTTGCATGCTGGGATCTGGAGTTTGCATTGTAATAACAGCAGACTCCGTTCTCGTTCTCAACGGTTCGTGCTTCTTCTCTGCTCTTATTATCAGAGTGGACGTGGGCTGGGCGACTGTGGTCGTTTTCTTACCCACGTCCCCCATACCTTTGTATTCATAGTGGTCCTGGCTGGTCGCGCTTCGAGCTGCAAGTTCTTTTCGGCTCATCACAATCATATAATTGGAAAAATGGTAGGCCACAACATTAAACTCAACTATGACATGACAACGGCCAAACAAGTTCATACAAAAACAATTTGATCCCAAATCACTTTCAAAACCGTCCTTCCCACTCCGCACTCCCTCATGGCAGAGTACGATAACCAGAGCATAATATATATTTTTTAAACTTCTCACAATGATCATTTATTTCCTATGCCTCTCACAATGGCATTGACCACTATACACATCCAGTGTCTCATATAATCATAACACTTGACCTTGATCGTGAACTTTCACCAAAAATGATGGCAGGTTGACAATTCAAACAAAACACTCTTGCACCATAATCACACTTTTTTCAACAACACAGCTCTTTTGTCCTCTATATTGCATTTTAAAGCATTTTCCCCACTTAGCTCACAATGTTATTTTATCTGTCCCTGGGAGAAGAAAACGCTATCCATCCATTTCTCACTGCTGTTGTAAGCACAGTGTAGACAAAGGGAGCAAATGAAACGGTGCTTCATTCTCCTTTATTGTAGAAAAAGCCTCGCTGTCTATTTCCTCATCTTTTTTTCCTTGTAAACACTCCGAGCGTGGGGTGAACTTGGGCACGCTGCTGGTGCCTTTCCTCAAAGGGCTTGCAGTCCTAGGCTGGAAGCACACGTTACCAGGCAACGCAACGTGGCGCCATTAGATACTTGGCAACATCATTAGAAAGCAGGCGTTGGAGTGCAAAGATCTTCCAGGCCTCTGCAACGCGCTGTTAGCCAAATGCTCTGCTGGCAGGCACAGACCATTGGGGAGCCCCTCCACGTTACTCCCACGACCCGTTTCAGCACACAGTGACCTGCTCAGGCGATCTCCTTTCTCCCCCCTGCAGCGGTCCCCCATGCACTGCACTGTGGCGCACTGCAGCAAACTCCCTAGGTGCTGCTCCCTCTAATGACACCTGACTCTGCCACGCCATTTGGGAGGCGCTTCCAACTGTTGTCATGGCCACAGCACAGGAGCAGTTAAGGGAAACAAGAACTTTTGCAGCGGGTGTATTGGAAGCCTACAAGTCACGTTAGCGCTCCTTGTTTTCCATGATATTTCACCTTTTTTTTTTTTTTGGGAAGTTCAAAGCAGCTAGTTGGTTTCACTTTGGTAACGGGTATACTCTGACGCCACCCCACCAGGAGCCTGTGTTCTCCCTGGCCTCCATGGGGTGTCACTGCACTTAGCAAAAGGGGCACGGTTCCTGTTCAGTGAGGGATGGCTGTTGGGGCCTAACACCCACTAAGCCCCGACATCTATGCTGGGTGAGGATGGGTGTATTGAACCATTGGGGGTGGGGGGAAGGTGAGTGACTGTCTTGGCTACCCCCCACCCCCACAGCTCTCCTTATTGCTGATTGCTGCTGTCCATTCCTGTACTCTCTTTGCTTCCTTTGAGGGTTTTTACATTAAACATATCGCCAATGTTGTATTGAGGAAGTTGTACTGAATAGCCCACACATAGACCAGCCATGGAGCCTCTGCTGTAGTTCCAGGGTATCCTTATTGTACAGATATACAGTTCCTGTTACTCTCTGTGATATCACAGGTAAGTAGACACACAGTACACCCACCCATTCTCCTAAGCTGCCAATCATAACACTCACCAACATTCTACCAGCATGCATTCATGGCCAGAAGGACAGGACCAGAACAAGACATACATTACAACAGGGGGAGAGCCCGTAGAGGGTGGCCAGAGTGAGGGGAAGAAAGAAGGGGCCAGAGTCCTAATAGGAATGTTCTCAGTCTTGCTGGCATTTATGGAGACATCATTAGAGGCACACCAGGACTGGATAGCAGATAGGCATTCAGGACTGGTGGAGAAAGTAGAGAGAGGATCAGACGGCAGTTAGAAGAAGAGTTGAATGTTGTCTGCATAACACTGGAAGTGAAGGGAGAAAGTGGAAATAAGGTGAACAAGCGGGCGAGATTGAAGTTAAAGAGCCAGGGCAAAAGGTTGGAGCCCTGGGGAACGCCACAGGTGGAAATAGAGGTAGGGGAGGAGAAGGAGCCCAGGATAACCTGGCAGGGGCAGTCAGTGAGGAAGGAGGTCAGCTGTTTTATGAGGATGTAGTGGTTAACCGTGTCAAATGCAGAGGACAGGTAAAGTAGAATGAGAACAGCAGGTGAGTTAGAGTTAAGAGATGCAAGCAGTTCTTCACGGGTGTTCGGGAGAGAAGTTTCTGTGACTCTGGATGCTCGGAAACCAGATTGATGGTTGTGTAGACAACCAACTGGCTCAGTATGCTGAGTCAGTTGGGGGAAGCCGAGTTTCTCCATGATTTTCCCAACGAAGTGAGTGATAGAGATGGGGCGATAGTTAGCCAGACATGAGGGGTCAATAGAAGGCTTTTTCAGGAAGGGGCGCATAAGGGAATGCTTGAGGGAAGAGTGGATGGACCCAGAGGCAACAGAGTGATTGCAGGAATCAGCAAGTGCAGGGGCAAGAGCGCTGATGTTGTCCTTAATAGTGCTGGAAGAACGGGCGATCCGTTTGGAGGTGACCTTCATAGAGCAGACAACCCTAGATACCTCCTCAAATGTGATAGGAGAGAAGGAGGAGAGTATGGCTGTTGGAGGCCAGGGGCGGCAGGGGGAAGAGAGGATGGGAGAGGAGGTGGAAAGGGAGGAAGAAGGATGCTCAGGCCAGTGCAGAGGGCCTGGGAGGGAGGAGGTGAGGTGGGGACCGCAGAAGGATTGCTTAGTTCCTTGCAGATTTTAAAGAGTTCAGCCGTGTTGTTGGATGCTCCAGAGGTGTGAGCCTGGATGTGGGCCATCTTTTTGGAGCGAATAGAGTGAAGATATTGCCTTTGGAGAAGGTGCCAGGCCAGTTTGTCTGAGGAGGCGCACAATGTCTGCCACATCCGCTCGGCTACTCTTCACTTGCGTTTCAGGACTGCTAGATCAGAGTCATAACAGGTGTTAAACTTTGTGGTATGTTTCATGCGGATCCTCATGACTGCGGCAAGAATGTCGAGATGTTGAGTGTTTGTGATGGTGAGATGGAGGTTGCTGAGAGCAGAGTCAGAGGTAAAGTCTGTGGCGCGAGGAGCGGGAGGATGAAGGTGGATGCGAAGGTTCACCGGGTGGATATCCGTGAATGAGGTTGGCAGAGCTGGGGGAGGTGCGGTCAGAGGGCTGTGAGGGCCCAGGTAAGAGGAGAGGAGGGAGTGGTCTGACCAGGAGAGCGGTGTGGTGAGTGGGATAGAGGGCAAAAGATCAGTGTGGATAAAGGCATCGAGAGTGTGTCCAGCCGAGTGGGTAGGAACAGAGGGGAGACTTAACTGTCTGCTTTCTTTCCTCATATTTGCCTTGCCCCTAACATTCCCCATTTCTTTTCTTTTTAGTTTATTAGTACCAAGCGAGAGACTATCAGTTTGTTACATGCAATCTGATTGGCCCTCGCCGGGGCTTTACCCGATGCAGAATCCCTCGAATCTTCAACTTCCTTCATATCCCCGGCGGTGGGCGGGAGAGGTGTTGCAGCCCCTCAGCCAAGGAGGTGGCTCGGAACAGGGTTATCCCCGTTCCGAGTCCACCACACAACTGGAGGCTGCCATCTTCCCCTGCTGGGGATTCAGGTAAGTGTTCTCTTGCCCCGTCCCCACATCAAACAATCCCCTCCCCGCCCTCCCATCCCCACTTACTTTCTTTTTGGCCCTTTTTTGAGAGCGAACGCGCAGGGAACACTTCTGTCCCCAGTGCTTCCGCTCCCAATGGCTGCCATGGAAAGGGAAAATTGACTCCTTTTTCCCTTCCCCAGTGGCCATTTCTTTGGGACTTTTTTTCTATTCCGAAACACTACGTTTCGGAACAGAAAAACAATGCTATTAGTACCCCGGTCTTGCAGGCCGGGATACTACTAGCAATAAGCCCCTTGCCGCACGGGCATTACCGAATGCCTGAGGCCTTCGTTAAGTAACTATGTAACTATTGGCCCCGGGGCTTTAGCTGACTCGGTAAAGCCCCCCCGGCTCGGGGCTTATTGCTTAAGTACGTTTTATTGAATTTTAGAGCTAGAGAGCAATCATAAAATACATGTGTATTATAAAAAAGTTAAGTAGATAGTAACTTGAAAAACAGTATCAATGTTACCATGACAATTTTAAATGGCTTTCTTACGTTACACAGAATGCCCTATTATCGCTTTTCTATTTTAGCCTTGTTGAGCATACTTATCATAATGGTATCTTTTTGTTTTCTCATTCATTTCATTGGCCTATCGTAACTGTCGTTTAACCATATCTGCCATTCTGTTTTGTATGTCATCTAACAACATAACTAGCAAGAGTATTATATGGACATAAAAGAAGAGAGGAACATTTGGCAAATAAGAGGAGTGAAGAAATGAAAGTTGAAAACAAATGGGGCATATATTGGGAACTTTACCTATGAGTACTATAAGGCTGATACATTCATACAGTGTCAACAAGTGTTAGGGCCATTGGTCTGGTAGGTTATCATGTTTAGAATAAGAGCATTATGAAATCTCTATTGGTTTGACATGGTTAGGGATCTGTGGAGTAGGAAGGAAGGATTGTTTACTGTTTGAGTGACTGATAAGTATCTGCATGTTGGAACCTTCATCAGGGGTTAAGACAGGCAATAAGTGAAGTCTATGATCAAGTTGAATAAAGGAATACAAACTAAAGGTTCCGCTCATCATATAACAATACAGCAGCCAATGAAAGCCAAGATAAGGAAAGGGATTGTTCAGTGAATAAGGGAGAAAGGGGATCACTCAAAGCACCAGTTCTTCAGGGGAATAGCGCAGAGGGAGGAAGGCCAGAGGGAAGGACCCTAATCACTGAAACCTTCACCTATGACTCCCTTCTGCTTGAAAGAGCAGATCATAAAAAGTCCTGCGATGAACAAAGGATGCTTCCTGTGACATAGCCATGAATTGATTCTGCTGTGTAGTTAGGTGCTAGGTTATGTAGAGATTTAAACACAAGACTATCTAAGGTAAAAGTAGTACATTTACAGACTGGGCGTCAGTGGAGAGATTGTCTAAATACAGAGACATAGTCCCACTTCTGCACCCTAAAAACAAGTCTAATTGCAGTGTTCTGGTCAATCTGCAGCCTGCATTAAATAGACTGAATACTGGCATAGAGGCAATTGCAATAATCCAACTGATTACGATTAACATAACACCAACAATGGATCTGTCACATTTTGCGAGGCAACAGATGAGTTGTTTTAATCTGAGAAATTGGAAAAAAACAGATTTTACAGTAGCCAACACCTGTGATTTCAGAACTAAATCTGCATCAAAGACAAACCCAAGTTCCTCACCCTATGCTTAGGCAGCCAGGTAGGGCCAAAGAAGCCATGTAGGGATCGTCTCAGAGGCAGAGATCTAACAGATATAATTCCACCTAGGTAAATTAGCTATGTCAGGTAAATCAGCTTTAGACATTTGAGCTATGCATTTCAAATTACAAGCTACTAGCGAGCAAGAAAAGTCACTTGGCCCTTTAATTCTCCACATGCAACAAGCCCTTCATTTCTTACTCACAGAGAGACAATTATCACTCACCATTTGCTAGAGGTAAGTGCAAAGTTTGAGCCCAGAGATAAGTCTAACCACATTGAGTCAGACCCAGTTGTGACACATACAATCTGCCCAGATAGTAACCTAGAATCTCGAATTGGTCCAGACTCCTTTCCACGCTCAGATACATCTAGGTATCATCAGATTGGTGTTTTGTAACCTTCTATGACTGATTTTGTTTTATGGATTAGGAGTACAGCATTGTTTCCAGAACATCTTGAAAGCAATGCCATGTTTGATTCAATTGTGCACATCTGGAGGTCTCGAACTAAGAAGAATGATGTTGGGTTTGCCATCTTTCCAGAGGGGTGAAATCCCTTGTTTTAGGTATCGAGATGTCCAGGTGTCTCAAGAGTTCCCTCAGAATCCTTAAAGGACAGTTCTTAACTTGAGCCTAAAGCTTGTTAAGGTCTGCATAGTAAAATAGCATGTGTTTAGTTGTTTCTCACAGTTTTTTGTATCTCCAGCAGTTAGAGTCCCATCTAATTTTCACCTTGTATAGTTTTTCTGATCTCCATGGGGCCCTGTGTACTATTTTGAGATTACAATGAAGATCTAATTAGTTTACCATTAGTAAGCAGGGTTTTCCTCTGCGGAATGAAAAGCTATTATATAAAATGTCAAAAATCTAACTTTCGCATTAGATGCAAACTATAACTTTTTGTCTATTGTATATGACCGGTTTTGCTTTTAAGTGGTTTCTAGACGTGTCTTAATGTTGCCTGTACACATTCTGGAAGACAGAGTTAAGGTGATATAATGTAGGTACGTTTGTATGGCGCCAGTTGGGCTGGCAAGGCAAAAGTCGTTGTTGGTGTCAAACTAAAGAAGTTCTTTTAGGCTAAAAGCAGGATTTAAATAGCTCCCACCAATTTGAATTCCTGCTTTTATAAGTAATGTTTGCCACCTTTGAGATGTTGGAAATTCTATTACACAAATCTCTGACCATTCTTGTGTGCTGAGATCACTGCCTTAGTTTTCCCCCAGTTCTACGTTACAAGGGTTTGTAATTGGCATTGAAGTGGCTTTTTGATTTTAATTGCTTTGTGCAATGCACTGTCCCCATAGTTCATTTCTGTTTAGTAGATTCTGTATAGGCTTTGCGATTGTTGGGGATTAACATTGAGTGCTCTTGATAGTTTAGCATAGTTCATAAATTCTCCGATGTCAACGTTGAATTTAGTCTGTTGCTCCACAAAACAAAGTATTTATCAATTAGTTAATCAATGTAGAGTTTTTTTAAAATATAAACGTACTCATTGATGAGCCACTTTTCCTAGTTATTTCAATTTATTTTTAGGTTCAGAATTGACCAAATTGAGGAATTGAGATACATTTCTCAGTTCAGATGCAGTGTTTTACTGAGTAAATTATATATTTCAATCACTCCATTTCAGACTTGTGATATTGAATATCTGCTGTTTCTTTCATGGATGGGGAGAGGGGAAGTCTGAAGTGAAGGGATTAGATAAGGATTCTCCAAAGGTGTTTTAAAGGTGGTTTCTGTTGTATTGGGTTTTTTGAGAGGTATTTGTTACTTTTTGAAAGACTGAAAGCTTGATCGTAGACTTTAAAATTTGTGAGGTTGGAGGCCACCAGGGGGCACAGGCAAGATGGCAGCCTGAACTTCCAGCTCTGTCAAGGCTGCAGCGCTAACAGGGGTGAGTCCCCCCCCACAGTTTGGGAGGCGGCACCCGACACCAAAATCAGAGCGGGCTGGGAGGCGGACCTCCGATGCGGTGCCCTGTGAGCTGGTCGACAAGTCCAGGCTGCGGGAGGAGGTGGCGGAGGACCTTGGCAGCCCCGGTAGAGCATGGTGAGCGGGCCGAAGTGGAGGAGCGATGGGGAGGACGCCACAGGGCCTGGGGGCCGGATTAGGTGGGCTCCCACGAGAGGAGTTGAGGCTGGCGGGAAGTGCCAGCCTTAGTGGTGACAGCGCCCCGGGCAGAAAAAGAACAATTTGGCACCACCCCCGTCGCACCCCATGTCAATTGGAGTGGGTGGGCAGAGCTGGAGACACCAAATGTTTCTTTTCGGTGGTGGGAGAAGGACCCTATTAAGATGATTTTCTCCCCACTCCCGCGCCGGAGCAGGGAGTTAATCACTGCAATAGGACGCTGATGCAAGCATCAGCGCCCTATTCTAGTGTAAAACGCTCCGCTTCCGCGTTGCAGCGGGGAGGTTATTATCTCAATAGGGTGGCAGAAACCTATTGTTGTTAAATGCGCCCGCTCCCGCAAGTGTATTTAATTTCAAAAGTACACTTCTCCCACCACGACAGCTCAGGGTAGCCCTTGAAAAGCTCCTCTGAGCTGGCGCCCTGGGGGGCTATGGCGGCGCCGCCGGGAGGCCGGTGATTTCTGCCTGAGATACGAGAGAGGAGCTCTGAACCTGGGAAGCGCAGGGGCCCGTTTCACAACATACCCCATGGGAGGACTTGTATGGATGTGGATGAACAGGCAGCCTGGGAAATAACCTTGCAAGGCACAGGGAAAGAGCAGTGGGGGAGCAGATACTTGGGCTCGTGGCCCAGTGGAGGGTGTGCCCCCAGCCCGGCAGGCAAATTAAGCACAGTCTTGCCAGAGGTGTGGAGGGCGGAAGCCTGAAGGCTGGAGAGCGTGTGGCTGGTGCTGCAATATTGAGACTGTGGTGGTGGCTGTTTGGGAGCAGGTGAGGACTTTTTGCCCCCAGCCTGAAACCGTTACGGACCCCCGTAGAGTAAAGCAAGGGTGACCACTTGTGCGTCTATGTGCCAGAGGACGTTCAGAAGGGTGGTGCAAGGCAAGGTGGTGGTGGACAGCAGTGGAGCACAGTGTTGTGGGCGGCCCCCTTGGAGAAGAGGAGATACAACTGGAGACACGCTGGAGTGATTTGGATGGTGGCAAGCATCCTAGGGCAGAAGGTGGACCAGCAAGTCCTTGGGGAGAGGCAGCCCAACAGCGGAGAAGACTCATCAGGTGGGGCACCCCCCCTTGGCAATAGGAGGAGGTGAGGTTGCAGTAGGACACAAACAAGTCTGAGGGTGGTGCAGTAGATTGAATCGAAGGGGGGGGCACAGGTGGATTAGTTAGCGGGAAAGTCTCGAACAATATCGATACCGCGTCATTGAGAAGATGGCAAAGGCTAAGGGGGACAGGGACCCCGCCCCTTTGTGGGACGGATTGGCATGATCAAAAGTGACATTCAGGCCATCTTGGAGGAGATTCGAGGAATGAGGACGGACATAGGGCCTAAGGTGGTGGACCTCTCAGTGAAGGTGAACACTCTGGAGGAGAGACTGGAGGGAGTGGAAGCCAACCAGGCCTCGACGGGGATCCTGGAGGCAAAGACTGAGGTGTGTTTTGTGCAGCTGGAGCTGCGCCTCAAGGTAGATGACATTGAAAACCGAGAGAGGCGCAGTAACCTCTGTTTTTTTGGGCTACGATAGGTGGAAGGGGAATCCCCCAGTGGTCTGGAGTGGAAGGTTCGGGACATAATGGGAATGCTGCTGGGTTCCAATGAAGGTGAATGTGTAACTTTGGACAGAGTACACGGGCTGGGGGAGGGAGCAGAGGGCCGCGCTCGGTCCTGGCACAGTTGCACTACTATCGTGACAAGATGAGGGTCCTCGAGAAGACGCGCCGTATTTGGAGACTCCTTAGTGTCCATCTTCCAGGACCTGTCGGCCAGCACACTAATGAGGCGCAAGAAGTTTGGGCCCCTCAATAGGTGGCTTCAGGAGAAAGGAGTCAAGTACAAGTGGGGTTACCCTTTTGCGCTGATTTTCGAGTGGGAAGGCAAAAGATAGCACCTGGTCACGGAGGCAGAAGTTAAGCATGTCATAGTCGACTTGGTGGGTCCGCAGGGCTGTACGTCACAGAAGGAGGGGGGTATGGTGCTGATCCCGGTATGGGACCATGAGGCATGCTGGCTGCAGGGAGCAGACGTAAAATCCATGGGGCCAGGACATTTCGGAAGCTCAATACCCACTCACCCCAGCGGGATGACGCTTGAAGGGGCCTTGTGAAGTGGGTAGGTTAATCATCTGGTTGTTTCCTTATAATGTTTGTAATTAACTGTCCCGTTGGGGGGCATTAGGCCATGGCAGGACTGGGGGGGTTGCTGCAGGAGTTGGGGGTAGGCAAAACAACCCGGGCAGGGACCACAACCCTGCTGGTTCGACTGGGTGGTCCGTGACGGGCGGGACACATGGTCTGACGGCTCAGATGGCATGGGAACGGGTAGAGGTAGGGGGTATGGGGTGGAAAAGGGGTGGATGATCACATGCAGCAGTCCACTTGGAGGCTGAATTGGGGTAGACCATCTAAAGATGCTGTTGGACAGGTTGCGAAAGGTACTGAAGGGCTATGGCTGAGAGAAAGGTGGCCACACTGAATGTAAAGGGGCTCAACTCGCAGAATAAGAGATTGTTTCATAAACAGCGCCTAGCGATCCTCTTTTTGCAAGAGACTCACTACAAGCGGGGGGCAAATCAGGAACAAAGGGGAGAGACATATACAAGAGCTATTGGGCATCACACAAGGATTGTAACAAAGAGGCTGTGGGCATTGTAGTTGGAAAGGCATTCCATATGACTGGGTGCAGATCAAGAGGGGATATGGAGGGCAATTTCTTGGGATCAAAGGCTACTATGAGGGCACGCGGGTCACATTGGCCACATTATAGGCGCCCAATGAGGGACAGGTGAAATGTTTCTGCCAAATATTCGGGATGTTGGAGGGCTGGGTGGAAGGGGCCATGATCCTGGGGGGATGACTTAATCAGTGAACCCGGCGTTAGATTGGTGGTCAGCAAAGGGGGGGGGCACCAGGGCACTGGCAACAGAGAACACAGATTTTCGCAACTTCCTACAAGATAATGCCTGGGTGGATGTTTGGTGTAGTCATTTCCTGGGGCTACACATTTTTCTCCCCTCCACACCAGTCATACACCAGAATAGACCTGCTTCTGGTCCCACGGGAATGGTCGGGGGAGGTGACACGCCCCAAGGTTGAGGCGATAACCTGGTCAGACCACAAATTAGCGAGTTTGGAACGCCAGCAGGGCCGCTGGAGGTGCAACGAAACACTGACGAGAGACTGGGTGTTCTGGGATTTTTTGGGGAAGGAGATAGGGGAGTACTTTGATGCCAACGATACCGGTGAGGTGTGCATGGCTATGGTGTGGGAGGCAGCCATGGCCACATTCAGGGGACTGCTTATTGCAGAAGGGCCTCAGAGAAAAAGGGAGAGGAGTTTTAGTGGAGGCACGACTCTGGATGAGCTGAAGGCTCTAAGGGTCCGGCTGGGACAGGACGGTATGGATAGTGAGTGGCTTCTGGAGGAGATGAGGGATAAGAGGCAGGAGCTCCATTGAGTGTCTATAGACAAGGTGGTAAAGAGAATGAGGTTTACGGGACAAAAGTATTACGAAAGGGGTGATTTTGCCAGAGCGTTCCTGGCGAGCAGGGTGAAAGGGTGTAGGGCATAGAGGAGGGTGGAGATGGTGTGAGGTGTTGATGGGGAAATGGTGGATAGAGGAGACCACATCCCAGCCCAATTCGCTGCTTACTACCAGCAGCTCTATACCAGGCCAGAGGAGCCTACAGGTGAGCAGATGCGCTCCTACCTTGACGGTTAACTGCTAAATTAACAGAAGGGGAGGAGCTTGAGGCATAGGTAACAAGGGAAGAGGTGCTGATAGCGATTCAGAAGCTAAAAGCGTGAAAGGCCCCAGGTGACGACAGATTCACCACAGACTTCTACAAACAGTACCAATTGTTGTTAGCGGCACCTCTGGCCAAACTATGTAATTCCATTGTGGGGGAGGGATCCATACCGCCAACGTTTCTCCAGGCCTTAATAGTGGTAATTCCAAAATCAGGTAAGGATTGCGCTAACTGTGCCTCGTATTAGCCCATTTCCCTGCTAAATGTGCAATGCGAAAATATTTGCCAGAGTCCTGTCTCCCATGGCTGATTCATGGAGATCAGACAGGCTTTATCATGCGCAGGCAGGGAGCTGATAATTTGCGGAAGACGGTCCACATCATCAACACACCAGCGGTAGCTAGAGAAGGGGCCCTACTGCTGGCATTAGATGCGGAGAAGTCCTTTGACCGGGTGAGCTGGGCCTTTATGAGAGAAGTCCTATCGACCATAGGGATGGGCCCTGATGGAAAGTGTGGATCGTGGCCCTATATTCCAATCCGTCTGCTAGGGTGCTGGTGAATGGGAGCCCATCATAAGCCTTCGTACTGCAGCAGGGCATGAGGCAGGGGTGCCCGCTTTCCCCCTTGCTCTATGCATTGCTTATAGAGCCTTGGCACATGGGGGTTAGGATAGACGAGGGAATAAGAGGGGTCCCGATAGGGTTTGTTTGTTTATTTACTCATATAGCGCTCCTCAACTGGGGGTATCTGGGCGCATTTACATGTTTTTTTAATACAAGTTACGTAAGGGTACATACATGGTACAAAGATTAAAATCTATACATAAAATGTACATACTACAGTAGAATGCAACACATCACCTAAGGATACATATATAGTACAGAGATTACAATATTTACATTACATTTGTGTGCTGATTAATGTGCAAGGTTAGCATCTTCGCAGACGGCGCCCTGCTATATATGCTATATATCACTAGACCGGCGCAATCGTCGGTGCTGTCTTCTGGACAATCTGGAGCAATATGGGGAGTTTTCCAGCTTTATGGTTTACTTGGAGAAGTCAGTAGCATACGGGGTGGGGGAATTGTCAGCGACAGAAATTGAGTAATTTAAAGGGTTGCCGTTCTGGGAGCAGGGGGATTCCTTCCGATACTTGGGGACATGGATGTCTCGCAACCATGGGGACCTCTTTGTGAAGAACTACCTGCCGCTATGGTCAGAGGTGCGGATGGACCTAGAGAGGTGGGCAAGGTTGCAGCTCTCACGGATGGCCTAACTAAATTGCATAACAATGTTGATGCTATCCAAATTCTTGTTCCCGCAGCGCGGGATGAAACCGAGGCTGAGCCTCGTAAAAATCAGCTGTAACCGCCGGCAGGCGGATCACGCCGGCGGCCAGCGCAAAGGCCACTCTAAGGCCTGTTGAGAGCCTGTTTGGAGCATCAGGAGCCAGGGGCTACAAACTCTGCCCGTGCTGTTCCAGGCGGAGTGCACCGTCGAGCCTAGAGCCAGGACCCCTGCCGTCCACCTACAGGGTAAGCATACTGCCCCCCTCTTCCAATATCCACTCCCGACCATCGAGCTAGAGCCCTGACCTAGCACCTCCCAACATTGCTACGCCCAAGGTCCCACATGCACCGTTGTGCTCCTGAACTGTAACGAAACATTTAATGCACAATCCACTGTGTAGTGCCTTATGGTCGCCCAGAGACCGTTGTATTACTGTGTAGTGCCTTATGGTCGCCTAGAGACCACTGTAATACTGCGTAGTGCCTTATAGTCGCCTAGAGACCACTGTATTACTGCGTAGTGCCTTATAGTCGCCTAGAGACCACTGTATTACTGCGTAGTGCCTTATAGTCACCTAGAGACCACTGTATTACTGCGTAGTGCCTTATAGTCGCCTAGAGACCACTGTATTACTGCGTAGTGCCTTATAGTCGCCTAGAGACCACTGTATTACTGCGTAGTGCCTTATAGTCGCCCAGAGACCATCGTAATTTTGTGTAGTGCCTTATGGTCGCCCAGAGACCACTGTAATACTGTGTAGTGCCTTATGGTCGCCCAGAGACCATCGTAATTTTGTGTAGTGCCTTATGGTCGCCCAGAGACCACTGTGATACTGTGTAGTGCCTTATGGTCGCCCAGAGACCACTGTGATACTGTGTAGTGCCTTATGGTCGCCCAGAGACTATTGTGTTGTAAACCACCTACCCACCAATCCAAGTACTAGCTACGCACAATGTCCAGCCTACTAAGCTTCTACTGCATCATGGCTATTGCTACACTTCCTGCTACTAGCAAGCTGGGCAGCTACACAGAGACCCCACTACACTTACTTGCACCTCTATTACATATATCACCAGATATTATGACTAACACGCATGCATATACTGACTCCAAACACCAAGCTCTGCCAGAACCTCTAGCTTACACTTCCAAGCCTAGCTCCACCCGCGATAGAAATAGCAAACTACGCGCTAGACTTAACAAACTCCATGATACACCTAGACGACTCCTCCTTCTTACAAATTCTGATATGAAACACCAAATTGGCAATACAGGCTACGCCTCCAACCGCACCCGAGCTTCAACGCTCACCCAAATACCTGTGCCCAAGACTAAATCCAGTGCTAAAAACACTCCTAATCCTACACTTACCAAAGAGGAAACTAAGGACCATTCCTATAAAGGAGCACTTCTCAATGCCAGGTCACTAGTTGCACATGCCCTTGAGATAGCTGATTTAATCACTGAGAACAACCTGGACTTCATTGCTATAACTGAAACCTGGCTACACCAGGCAGCAGGCCCATCACTTATGTTAGCCATACCTGACGGCTACACTATATGCAGACAAGACCGAGAGGGCACCCGCGGAGGCGGAATTGCCATTATCTCTAAATCAAGCCTCTCACTAAGACTAGCCCCTGCACTAACGCTACAATCCTGTGAAGCCCTCACTGCTAAACTCCTTATAAATAATAATCAATCCCTAACTATTCACCTAATCTATAGACCTCCAGGCCCGCTTGGGACCTTCGAAGAGGATCTACACAAGTTACTAACCCTCAATACTAAAACCACCTCTCAATTGCTGGTATTAGGGGATTTTAACTTAGGATTTAACGACAAAACAGATGTGCATGCCGCGACCATCGCCCAAGCTATTAATTCCCTAGGCTTCTCCCAAAAAGTCAACAACCCTACCCATACGAAAGGTAGAATATTAGACTGGATCGCTGACTCTAACTGTACTACAGTCATCTCCTCTATCTCGCCTTTATCTTGGTCTGACCACTCATTAGTGTCCTTTGACCTCCTAACCTCCCAACCATCCTCTACAGTCGTCCCCATGGCACCTTCATGCCCCACAAGAAATAAAAAGATTATGACAATACATAATGTCATACCCGCTATTCTTCCAACCTTAAACGCCTTGCCTGACAATCTAGACCCCGGCACCTTAGTTCACGAGTATAACAAAATTATGACTGATACCTTGGACAAAATTGCCCCACTTAAAATGCGCACAAGTAAACCCAAAGCCCACCTAAATAAATGGTTCACGCCCGAACTCAAGGCCTTACGCCTCACCAAGAGATAATATGAATCCAACTGGAAAATATGTGCAACTGCTGAGAACAAGGCTAACCTAATATCTATCTCCTGTCAATACAAAAACGCAGTCTGTCTGGCTAAGAAAAACTCATACAACGATCGTATCGCCAATTCTAAATCAAGCATGAAGGAACTCTTCTCCATCCTAAAGGAACTTGAGTCACCTATTGCCATACCAGACACTTGCACTAAAGATCAGACCTGGTGTTCTGACATCCAATATGCTCTATCTAATAAAATCACTACCCTCCAAAACAAAATTCAACTGAAAAAAGACTCGCTTAAACTCCCTACACTGTCACCACCTAAGGCGATCCACATGCCTCAACATACCAAATTTTCCTTCACCAAAACTTCCACACTTGAGATTGAAAAAATTATCCTCACCCTCAAACCATCCAACTGCAAAGGTGACATCTGCCCAGCACAGCTAATAAAAGACGCTGCCAGAGACCTATCACCATTTATCTCCAAACTGGTCAATGCATCCTTCTCTACAGGCATCATCCCAGCTAATCTAAAACAATCCTGGGTGCTCCCGTTGCTTAAAAAGCAAACTCTAGATCCTCTTATCCCCACCAATTACCGCCCAATCACTACAGTTCCGTTTCTGCTAAAGATCCTGGACAAAGTGGCCTATATACAGATTCAAAACTACCTTGAACTGCACAAACTACTAGGAACTAGACAATCTGGCTTCCGCCCACTACACGGAACGGAAACAGCCCTGATTGACTTAAAGGCCCAAATAGACGAACTGAGAGATCAGGGCAAGACAGCCCTCCTCCTCCTACTAGATCTCTCAGCTGCGTTTGATCTTGTGGACCACAAAGTCCTCTGCAAACACCTGGACGTTGCCGCTCACTTCTCCACCCAAGCCATCAGTTGGATAGAATCCTTTCTAAGTGAGAGAACTATGAGAGTCTTTTCCCCTTCGGCAGCAGCTGACCCTATACCTATTACTTGTGGAGTCCCTCAGGGATCCTGCGTCTCTCCGACCCTCTACAATATATTCACCAAACCTCTGTTCGACGATCTGGACAATCTCGGTATCACCTACACTAACTATGCAGATGATACACAGATTCTCTTCCCACTTTCTGGGGATCACAGCAGGGATGGGGAGTTGGTGAATAGAGTGTATCTCATCATTCAGGCATGGATGGCCACTCACGGTCTTTGCCTGAATGATGATAAGACAGAGTTGATCATTCTGGGCACACAAGCTAATATTAACAAATTGGGCCCGGATTACTCAGCCTTCAGCATAGACGGAAATGCCATTAAAGTCTCGAGGGAAGTAAAAACACTTGGTTTCTATCTCGACTCTACCCTGTCCTTCACTAAACAGGTAAACTCCCTAGCCTCCACTACTGCCTACACTTGTAAATTGATCAGAGCAGGCAAGCCCTTCCTGTCCAATACCAGCTGCCTAATCCTGGCTAGAGCCTTAATTCTTTCCCGACTAGACTACTGTAATGCCCTATACAGTAGCGCCAATAAAGCCACCACCCTAAGACTTCAAATTCTACAAAATAATGCTCTCAGAGCTGCATTAGGAATAAAAAAGAGGGAGCATATCTCCTCGACTAGGCGGCAACATAAATGGCTCTCTACGGAGAATAAAATCCAGCTAAAAATGATCTCATTAACCCATAAGGCCTTAAATAATGCAGCTCCCAGCTACTTAATGGACAAAATAAAAAGAAAAACTTCTAATAGACCCATGAGAGTCGCCAATTCCAATTGTTTGGCAGTACCTAGATTCAGACTCGCCAAAATTGGTGGCGCCTGCTTCCCTGTGAAAGCTGCTAACCTGTGGAACGCCCTGCCACCTAACCTAAGAGCTGACCAACCCTTCCCCCATTTCAGAAGGAACCTTATCAAACACATTATCGCCAACAACGACTTAACACCCGAACACTCACAAGTGTAGTTCGACCCAATGCACCCTGACGTGACATCAACCTTTATGCTTATTACCGCAAATCCTGTATACTGCTAACTGTACATTCATGTAAATACGGCAAATCTTTATCTGTACATTCTTGTAATTTGTGCAATATGGTGTAATATTGTAAATTCATTTATATAACATTGTAACATTGTAAGCTTCGCATATACTTGTTGCTGCGCCCGGTAACCTAAGGGTCTGGTGCGCAATATAAATAAATAAACAAACAAACAAACAAACAAACAAACAAATGCTCCCGGTGGTGGTCCCGAGGGTGTTACTGGAGGAAGTCAAGGCGGTACTGCTGAAGTTTCTCTGGGAAGGGGCCAAGCATAGTTGCCTACAGGGTCTTCATCCTAGTGAAGGAGGAGGGAGGAGTCGGACTTCCTGATCTTTGATACTACAGAGCAGCCCAGTTTCGAGATCTGGTATATTGTCTGTACCCACTCGCAGATAAGCAGTGGGTGTCTATAGACAATGCTGTCTTGGCCCCTGTTGCGTTGGGGGAATGGCTGTGGATTCCCAAGGCACGCCTCCCGAATAGGGTGGTACAACATCCAATCCTGGTGGTCCTGTGGTCACTTTGGAGGGAAGGGGGGAGAACAGGTGGCTCACTATGTGGCCATCACCCCTAAGCTGCATTTGAGGTCCACCTTTGCGAGACAGGATTTAGGAACAATTGGCTTTTCAAATGTTGTACGAAGGGGGGCTAAGCAGGGTGGGGTAGATGTGGAAATAAGTTTTTTTTATTTTATTCCACTAGTGAGATTGGAGGAATGCTTGCAGGTGTGGAGGCTATGGGTGTTCTGCTACCTACAGTTAAAGGGAGTCTTACTGGATAATTGGTGGGGTTGGAACGTACAAAGATGAATGACAGATTTTGAACGTGTCCTCATCACAAGGACAGGCTCACGGGGGCTCATTGCTAGGTTGTACAAGGCTATATTGTTGGTAGAGCCAAGGGATCCACTCCCGGCCAGGATCAAGTGGGGGCAAGACCTGGGGAAGGACATTGAGGACGCCCAGTGGGCACTGAAGGGCAGGAGAATAACGCACTTTTTTTAAAAAACAATTTTTAAACATTACAACCATTAGGACGTACATAATCAATATCAAGGACTCACATTATTCAGTGTTATCCTCCGTCCTCCCCCCTCCATCCCCACAAACTTGAGCCGTCTTATCCGTGCCATCTGCATGAGCGTTTTCAGGTATCTCAATGTTTGTCGACTCGTCCGAGTCTTCCGTTTCATGATTGACCTGGTAGGGGTTTGCCATTGAGGTCACCAGCTGCCTCCATGCTATCAAGGGGCCCACTTACCCCCGACCCCCCAGTGACTGCTTCATACCATACCGCAGTTTCTGCTTCTGTCCATTTCAAAAGGTCTGCCCACCACATCTCCACTCTAGGCCTATGGGCTGCTTTCCAACACATTGCAATTCTGCGCTTGGCCAGGATATAGGCCAGGTCCTTCATCTTGCTGATATGTTTTAAATTACGTGGCCTGGGAAAGCTCTCGAGCATGCATGCCCAGGCAGATCTCACATCAAGTACCTCTCCCCCACTGGCCCGTCTCGTCTTTATTTCTTCCCAGAATCTCTGCACCTCTGGGCAAGCCCAGAACATGTGCAACAGCCCTGCCTCCTCCTCTCCACACCTAGGGCATTTCTGTATTGCTGATCCACCAAACCTGGCTATTCTTCCGGGGGTCAGATAAGCTCTGTGGGTGACATACAGCTGGATCTGCTGGAGTCTCGCATTCCGAGACACCGTCTTGTGGTACCTTTGGGCTCTTTCCCACTGTCCCTCTGTCATGGGTTCGTCCACCTCCTCCCAGTCAAGCCTCAGTTGGGGCAGCTCTTTCCCTGCCTTCGCTCTCAGGAGCTCATATATCCAAGATATTTCGTGCCCACCCTCCGAGACATCATACATTGTTTCTAGGGAGGCATCGGGTTCTTCCGCCAGTACAGTCTCAGGCCACCTCTCCCTCACCCGTTTCACGATCCTGGTATAAGTAATAAATTGGCCTCCATGCACCCCTGTCTCCTCCTGCAGCCTCTGGAATTCCAATGCCTCCCCCTCCCACCATACGTCTCCAAGGGTGGCCAGGCCCACCGGTTCCCAGTATCTACGGACTCCTCTGAACAGTTGAGAGTCTTCCCCCACATAGCGCCACCAGCAGGACCTGCTGAGAGAGTGGGTCCGGGTCGCCCACCGTTCTCCGTGCTCTGCGCCAGACCTCCCACCCCAGCACCAGTAATCTCCCCATCCTCGCTATTTTAGTTCTATGCAGCCACACTATCTCTCTCAGGAAGTATGGAGCTGACTCGCCCTGCAGAAGCCTAGCCTCTGCAGAGTCCTCCGCAGACAACCACCTTGCCACATAATACAACAGCTGTCCCGCCAAGTAATACAATTCAAAGATCGGCAGGTTTATGCCCCCCTTATCACATGTGTTCTGCAGTTTCCACAAGGCCACCCTATTCCTGGAGTTGTGCCATAGGAAGCCCCTGCAAAGGCCATGAAGTCTCACAAAAAAGCATCTGGGGATCAAATACGGGACATTCACAAAAAAATGCAAGAGTCTGGGCAAAACCACCATCTTGAGCAGCGCTCCTCTTCCCATCATGGCAAGGGGTAACCTAGACCAGAACACCACGCTCAGGAGAATAACACACTTAATGGTGTCTCAGCAATATAGGCACCAGGCTCTGAAATTGTTACAAAGGTGTCATCGGGTGCAGGGGGACTACTTCCATATGTGGTGGCGGTGCCCTAGCGTACAAGCTTACTGGAAGGAAGTTTTAGCATGGATCAAGGGGGTCAATGGGATTGACAGATGGCTATCGCTGTGGTTCCTCATTTTTGGAGTGGGGTTGGAGGAGGGGAACGAGGTGGAGGTAGGGCACATGGTCCAGGTTATGTTAGTGGCCGCTAGGTGTTCTCTTGCCCAGCTCTGGAAGAGCCTGCACCTCCCAAAAGATAATGAGTGGGTGGCGAAGGGCAGGGCTATTACAGCATGGAGTTCCTAACACACCTTCTAGATGAATCCCGGTCTAATATCGAAAGGCATGTGGGTCCCCTTTTACGAGAAATATGGCCGATGATTAGCATTGGAAATGGAGGAGGGGTGTGATGGACCTATGGGGACTTGTTGGGAGGGGTTGATGGGGGGGGGGGAGTCCAGCAAATGTCGATATAACCTGGAGACGGTGGAATAGTGGGGAATAGCTGTTTCACCAGTCTGGAAACTGTGAGACTGTTTCAATGGGAGGGGGCAATTTTCCCCGGACATGACACTATTGAAGTGAGCTAATGGCTGCTGCAGAGGGTGAGGGGCGGGAGGGTGAGGGCACTTTGAGTGGGGGGGCTGTTTGGAGGGGCAGAGTTGTGGGTAGTTGTACTGTATTACTGAAAATGCTAAATTTAATTTGGAAAACATAAATGGTGAGGTTTACTCCACCTAGTCACTAGAAGAATGTTGATCAAATTAAATATATTTCTTTATGGAATTCATCTTCAGATGGCATTGGAATCATGGCTAGAGGAAAATTATAATGATCAGTAAAAGCATCATGTTAATGATATCTAATCTTCCTGCCATGCTAAGAAAAGTTGGGACTATGTCTCACTTGTTTTCTTGGACCTTCTTGATTGTTGTGGTTTGTGCTGCCTATATCCCCTCTCCTATCCCCACCACACTAGCACTAAATAGTTTGCGGTCACAGCTCATGCTGTGCTGGCAAGGCTGCCTTACCTCTGACACTTACTTGTCCTAGGTTGGTCCACCGTATTGTTCTCTGTATCTGTCCAATATACCGCTTCTCAAACCCAGTCCTCATGCCACTCAAACGCCCCACATTATACAAGGCTCACTGCCTCCCGTTTACTGCTATATTACCTTTTGGCACACAGGCTTCTGAAATGTTTGATAGAATCAGCATTCCTGCTAGTTTTTGCCTTAATCATTTTGTAACCCAGGACATGCACAGCTTTCTTAGTACGTTCCATATCTATGAAATGGAGGTGCTAAAGTCTGCAAGACAGTGGTTTATATCCTCTGTGCATGTGGCAATTACAAAGTATATATTCTTAGCCTTTATGTCTTGGATTGCTTTATTATTTCATTTTTTTTAAAGAAGGGGTTTGAATATGCTATGATGTTTGAAAGCAAAAGGAATTCAAGGATTCCAGTTTACCCTTAACAAAATGCGATCAGCTCTGATAAGACTTTCTTTAATCTGTGGATTAACATTTTATCATTGATTTTATCTTCTGCGTTAATAAGGTAAATTGGGCAACAACAATCTTTTGCACTAGTGGGATCTTGATTTTTCAATATGCTAGTGTAAATACAGTGTGAACAATTCCAGAACCTTTAGGAGACCTTTACTAACACTTGTTTGATGGACCTATCGCAAGGTCATCTGCTCCGGGTGGTTTACCTTTTTGAAGGCGGTTTATTCCATTAGCTATTTCATCACTTGTGTGATGGATTTATTTAGTATTTATAGTGTTTAAGAAATTAGTAATGCCTTTTTGTGAGCTGTACATTTTTTGCTGAAGCATCGCTAAGTGTCTACAGTGTCTGCTGGCTCATCCTGTTGAATGACTCCATCATTAGAAGGTCAGTAGTCTTTTCAGTATATTCTGACGTCAGATTAATTACTATATTTGTAGGCCAAAATCAAAACGAGCCGCTGTAGGAACTATGCTGGTTGGTGTCTTCTTAATCTCTGTATCACATAGCTTCCTCGATGTGAACCCATGAATTGGGAAAACTGCAGAGCAGAAGTAGTTTCTTAGAAGCTCCATTACAGAAAGTCCTATCTTGGTAAATGGGAGCACATCTCCCACGCAAGACGTCATGCTCACTGGCTCCCGGTCAGAGAACGCATCCTATTCAAGACCTTAGCCGTCACCCATAAATTACTCTCATTCACAGCCCCCTCTTACCTCTCGGATAAAATAATCAGAACCACATCCTCCATACCCAAGCGATCACACCATTCCAATCAGCTTAATGTCCCCACCTTAAAAAGAGCAATAGCCGGGGGCTCTAGCTTCCTATTCTTAGCCCCTAAACATTGGAATGCCCTCCCCACTACCCTAAGGAACGAGACCTCCCACTTATCCTTCCGCAAGGCACTGAAAACTAAGATTTTCAAATAGGCCACGCCACTATGTGTAACCCACTCTTAACATTTTCCCTAGGAAGGTCTTGAGTTTTCTTCTGGCTCCCCTGTAATCCTGAAAACATAGGAGACTCCTTTTCTTTCTTAGCACTGTGCCATTGTTCCACGATGGCATTGCCAAGGTAACCAACAACTGTTGTGTAGTGGGTTCACTGTAAAGAAGAACCATAGAAAGACATTCCTGTTGTCGTCCTGTAACCAAGCAGCTTTCTTTGTAACAGCACCACGATGCCCCAGGGCCGCTTTGCGTGCTTTTATAAATGGGAAAAATAAATAAATAATGTGGAACATTAGTCAACACGCTTGAGTGAACACAGGAAGCACAATGGCGATGTATCTAACAACACTGAAGATACTAGCCATGCACTTAAGACACTAGTAAAGATTAAATGACATATTTGGGAATAACTGCCCAGAAGGCTTCATCCAATCTCTTGGTACATTCTAAGACTGTAGGAATGTTATCTGCAAGCGTGTCTCTGATAATGAATTATCTGGTTAATAAGTAATTATTGGACCTTTATATAGTTTACATGAGGACGTCTTGTCCATGCAGCTAAAAACAAGCCACACGCTGCAGATTCCATATCAGTAAATAGCATTAAAGTAAAGGTACAACTATAAGACACTGAGAATAATGCTCTGATGACTCCACTAGGAACAGAAATGTATAAAGATAGTTGCCTATCACAGGAAAATGCATGCACCAAGCGATATTGGATTATTTCTGGTGTTTCCTTCATTGGCAGATAGTAGAAACCTGGAGGAACCCTCCCTCTTGGTGCTGTTATCTACAACTCCTCTTAAAACTCTTTCAATTTTACTTTGAAGGCTTTGGTAAAACTTTGCCAAAAAATGTATACGGAAGTAATGGGACCTAATGATTTATTGGAATTAATCAACAAAGCATGTACATACCCAATGCCACCAGAACCAATATTGGTGCTATTATTGTCAACATCTATTAATAATGGATTTAGAAGAGAATCGGCCGATGTCCATCTGCCTATTGTTCAAGTTACAGAATCTACTATAATCTTGAACCGACCTTCCATTGTTAGGTGTGGTGATTCATACACAATATCCACATACGAAGCCACCCAATTGCATTGGAAATTCTAATATCACCACAGAACGTACAGAGATTAGGAAAAACACAGCAAGGAAAGAAAGGAAAGCAACAGCAAATATTGTGTAAATAATCTAAATCTTATGACCAAAAAGGGAAAGGCACAAGAATCCAGAAATAAAGATTGTTTGGTTCAGGGAATCGGCTTCACATATTTGGTTGAGACATATTAATGGTGACTTTAGTGAACATGACTGGTGGAGGTGATTTCAATCAAATCCCCAAATACATCATAAAAACAGGCTTTACTGACATAAATAATTGCTTAATCAAATGTACACCTAAACGTATTGTCATATCAGACAATGAACAATCTGAACCATTCAAACATGGAACTGATAACTCTAAGAAGAGGAAGACAAATAAAAGGAAGAACACCTGGCCTGCATCTTCCCTGGTGTTTTGTTGGCTTGCTGGGAGACTCATCTAGTGTGGTGACTGTTCGGGCTGCTTGGCCCTTTGAACAGCCCTTTATTTGCTTTTCCAAACCGACATAAGTGGAGCAGCAGTGCTGAAGCGGAACAAAGCATGTCGCTGTTAATCAGTAAGACGTAGAGCAGGAAGGCCGTGCCACTATCTGAGATTCCCCGCTTCAGGATGTGATACTGCCTCAGCGTCCTTGGTATCAGTGAAATCACTGCTCCTCCTCTTCTTTCTTCATCCAAGCCTTCGGCTGACCACAAATTTCTCCGCCAACATAGACATGTTAAATCCTGCTCTATTGTTGGGAATTCTTACTTGTGTGGGACTAAGTTTACAAATTATATTCCTTGCTCGGTGGATGATGAAAAGCATTTTAGTCCCCCTCTGGATGCTCATCTTACTTCCTCACTTGCTTACGAGGGGAGTAAATTGACCTATTCCATTGTTCAATCTCCTGACCTACCCATGGCACCTAGTGCCAAGATTAGTTCTCCTGTGTTGCTCCATTATACTGTGAATAGCCCAGCACACGATGTCTGCAATAAGCCTACCTCTACAGAATCAGCATTTCAATTTCGCTCTTTCCCTATAAAGGCTTTCCCAAACAAGAGTATCTCTTTCAACTCAGACATTGTGGTGTATCACACAGGCACTGAGCTAATGGACAGAAGCTTCTTGGCTACTCTTTATTTACCTTTACTTAATTCCATCCACTTTGGGGATGACGTTGGTGTACGTTCATCTGTTTCTGCAAATCTGTCTGACACTAATGAGGATTTGGATGGCAACGTTAGTATTACTTGTCCCCAATTACAGGCACTTGACTACTCATGTCCCCAGTCAAACACTGCAAAGACCTGCACAAGACTACCACCAGTCATACTGCACTCTTAAATACCCTATTAAAGCATTTACGTTCTCAGAGACCAATGACTAATGTTGCCTGCAGTGTCAGACTGTATTAATCCTGTTCAGGATAATAATGACATACCTCTGCTTCAGAATTCGTCTGGGGATGTGGGTTATAATTCTAAGGATAATGTTAATACGGAGGCTGTTTTGGTCTACTAAAACAGATACAGTTGTGTGTGAGACCTTAACTGTCGCCCTTGATGAATATTACACAATAATTGTTTCACCCTAGCAAGGTTACCATGAGACCTCTTAAAAGGTGAAATTTTGTAATAAATTAAATCTTCCTGGGAAGTTATAAGAAGTTAAAAAAGAAAAAGATGAATACAAAATTCCCCAAACTGCTCTGAAATGCTTATAGTCGATTATTTACCTATAGTTCTGCTTCTTTGATTCTTATTCCTAACGAAAAGGGTCAATATGATGTACTTGATACTCGATCCAAGATAATCAAAATGAGGCATTGTAAAGCGAAAAAATAAATAATAATTTGAATTCCCGGGCATCTAATAAGGATAACTCTTGTGGTTTTAAGGACATTTGCACTTTTCTCCCTGTGATATCATGTGAAGTATCCACGAAGGAGCATCAGTCCCACAAACTGCGCACTGAAACAATCGTTAACACTGTTGTACACAATGACTCCTCTCTGTTGGAAGATCTCGAATGCTTGAGTGTATCCGAGGAAGGCAAGCGAAACATGCTGCAGATCATGGGCACGAATGGCCTTAAAGGAATAGTGCGCTCAAAAATATTATTGTGCCGAGCATTAGGGCATGTGTTTTTAAGCATACGTTGATCGATCGTACAAACATTTCCTATGCACCTTACCGTAGTTTTCCTCACTTTTACACATGTGAAATCAGGCAGCAGGGCGTGGCCATCTTGAGCTAATCTTATCCGTTGCTGCATCGCCCTAAGGTGAACTGCCCTGGCGGCACTAAATCATATCCCCCGCCCCTGAAGCTGACATCACTAGATGCGTACGGCCCATTTCACAATGCCAATGCACATCTCGTATCGACGTTCTCTGTGCTACAGCTAATGATGTGCCTCCATGGAAATGGCAGGACACCTCTTTCCTCAATAAATATAAACAGACTGCTTCTCATCAGACATCAGGTTTGCTTTTCCAATCGTTTCACTGTCTTTTTTTGTGTATCCTGTGGCTCGTTTCTGCTCTGTTTGCTATCTTCATGCTCGTAGCCCGTGCAAACAGATACTAGTACTATCATTACTATCTATTTTAATTTTGTCGCATAATGGCAACAATACAGCCCTACCAGTACGAGCATTTCGAGGCGGAATTACTTGAAAGAGAAAGATGTAGAAACGATGGGGCTTCAGACAACAGTTCGAAGGAGAATCACCTGATCAAGAGCCTGAGCCTAATCGCATGGACGACGTCTCCACATGGTGTGCCTGCATTCGGTGCAAGGTAATGCCAACCGAGGAGGAGAACTGCTGCTGCCGAGAAAACTCTGGATGCTTGTCCTAAATATCGGAAGACGAGACACGGCCGCAATGCGTTACCGAAGAGCATGACTTCAGGGCAGCCTGCCTCACACGGTCCGTGTTGAGGATTATGATGGTGTTTATGCACAAACTTTGCGCAACAGTTCGACCTTGCGATCCAAGTAATGAGTAAGTGTACTGTACATGTGATGTCACTTAGGCACTAACATTTCATGTTTGTCTCCTATATTGCCGTAACTTTGATCTATCACTGCCAAATGAATGAAGTCTTGCAATTCTATACATCACTTGCGATTTGGGGAAATCATATTGGTCATCTTATGTGTCTTTCACGTACAACCAAGAAACAATATTTTTCTGTGTCCCAAATGTAACGGAATGCATAGTTGTTCACTTTTGTAATGTGTCTACACTTTAAAGCCAAAGTTGATTGATCTGTGAAGTAACATTTGTACTGGCACCAATGCCATAGGATACAAGATTGCATTTTCAACTAAGGTTTGATACACTTATCTTGTTCATTTAAATACAGTTTGTATCTTTCTCTTCCACAGGTGGTGCAGGCTGGTGGCCTATCGTGCTTTCAATGGTGACTACATGGGAGGCTTGGACACCGCGCTCGACGAGTAATACCCGCCTGTGTCGTTGGTTCCATTAGAGACACATTCCCCAGTGACAGCGGTCAGTACAGGGGATTTGCTCACACTGAGCTGCAACCCGAAGTATACAATGTGTAGTACATTTGTGCCATCAACATCAGCAACAAAATAAAATACAACTGAACTTTTTTGAATGGTTGTTTCAATTTTTCAGTGAATCAAGGTTACGCTCACTTGTCCTGGCAAGGCTGACTGGGTGGGAACGGCTGAGATGCCAAACACCATGTACACTTCAAATGTATCTTACGCGCAGGGGCCATTGTTCACATGGCCTCCCCAGACCCCAGTGTCTCCAGGCAGTCTCCCCTGAAGCAGACCACGCACCCTGCAATTCACATTAGTGTGTCTCCATTCAGCAGTGTTCCGGCCCTTTCCTGCATGTCTCTTGGCCGTCCAGCCCCCCTACCCTATCAATGGCAGTTCGAACTTGTGTCTGTGCCCTCCCAAGCGGGCTCTAAGGGTGGAAACGGCTGAGGTGCCAAACACAATGTACACTTCAGAGTCATCTTCTGCACAGGGGCCATTGTACACATGGCCTAGCCAGACCCATTGCCTCCCTTCTGCACGCCTCATGCCCATCCATCCTCCCTTCATTATCAATGGCAGTTCGCACCTGTGGATGTGCGCTGCCAAGGGTGCTGGCAGGGATTGGAACGGCCGAGGTGCCAAACACCATGCACACTTCAAAGGTACCTTCCGCACAGGGGCCATTGTTCACATGGCCTCTCCAGACCCAGTGTCTCCAGGCAGGCTCCCCTGAAGCAGGCCGCGCCCCTGCTATCCACATAAGACCACGCCATATACATGTCACTCATTCACACACACACCCACTTTTCTAATTCTTTATAAACCCCTTGATATTTATCGTGAGAACATCTGTGAGCACTTAAAGTCAGCTAGTCATCGTGCTACCTGTGAACATCTCTGAGCACTGAAAGTCAACTCGTGATCGCGCTACCTGTTCTCCTGCTACTAACTACCCTGCTTGCTGAATCTAACTGTTTGTTAGTCAAGGTAAGGGCAGGTCACCTAATCATCTCTTCTTGAGCTCTACATGTCTATTTAGAAAAAATGTACCCAGTAGTGTAATGTTCATTCATCTCATTACCATTACCATTGACTTCTGTTTAATTTGTTCTGTTCTCGATATATAGCAATTGTCATCAATGTCAATTGGGTTAGATTTGCATCCTTCGCGGACCATGTCTATAAGAATGTTTCCTTTTGATGCATGATAGTACATTCAAGGGACGAGTAACACGTTATGATTTGCGTCACATCAATCGTGTATGAAAGTTATCCTAGAGTACAGTCGGCTACGCTACACAGGTTTTGCTTCTGTGACCAAAACAAACATTGCATAGAAAAATGTATGATATAATTCCATCTTTCTCACACATTCATGCAAATAATTATTTTACAAAGTGGCCTTTTTGTAAACAGATTTTTCAACAATGCCTGCTTGTATGGTTTACGGTTGCCATTCTAAGACCTATACCAAACCTGAAGTCACAATAATGCATATATTACTGAGGAAGATAGATCTAATAAGAGAATGGGTCAGATGTTGCAGATTTGTGCCGGAAGAGCTTGAAAGTAGAGCCCATGATGTCTTGGGGGACTTGAGGGGTGATCGATTCCGCATCTGCAGCCTGCACTTTACCACGAATATTTACGACCAATCGCAGTACACAAAGAAGTGTCGACTCAGAAAGTGTTGTAAATTGCTTCCAAATGCAATTCCATCTCTATTAATGCACATGCTGCCTCAGGTGAGTCACGGTTCATGATTTAGCTGTAGGCCTTGGGGTACTGAGCAGGTGACTACATGGATGGATTGGTGCTTTTGGTGTAAATTATTCTTACTGCATATTTACCAGATTGTATTGCTTTATAACTATACTCCATTTTGCTAGACAGCTGTCCCTGGTTTTAGGAGCATCATAGAAAATTATTTATGAACATAGAAAACTATGCTATAGTGCTCTTCGAAATAAACATAATCTTTTCATAATCGGTTGCTTCACATGTCAATGTGAGCATATTGACTGAAGCACAGACTATCGGTAGTGATGACATTACCGTGACATCTCATTGGATGGTGTTCCTCCTGCGACTTTAATCAGAATTTTTTTTAATATGTTTTTATTCAGCTCTGAAGCAAAACAGTAAATTCATAACATTCAACATTCAACTCTCGTGAGGGGAAGACGCAACCGGATCAATAACAATTTTAACATTTAATAATTTGTAATGCAAATTAAAGAAAGAGAGGGGATAGTAAGAAGAAGAGGAAGAAAGAAATACCAAGAAGAACCCTGTCTTCTCCCCCACCCCCTTTGCTCGTGGCCTTTTATTATTAACAGAGATTCGCAGAGAACTATGGGTTTCCCAACAACGGTAGGGTAGCAGGACGTTTATGAATGTCTAACTTGTCACACATTGAGGGTCCCTGCTTTGCTGCTTGTATCAGTACAACTGTAGGGATCGACGAACAACAGTTCTACCTTTGAGGTCGTTCTGCTCATACTGTGGGTATTCATTCTGTGGGTCTTCATTCATGAGTTCATACTGGGTTGCTTGGGGTGAAAGTTTACGAGGCTGTGATATTCGTCTCCCAGTATTCTAAGAAAGGGAGCCACTGCATGTCAATATGTGTATGGGTTTCTTGGAGTGCTGCTGTAAGGCTCTCCATTTCATAGATCTCTCTAGCTTTGCGCAACCAATCCTTCTTAGTGGGGAGGCTGGCCCCTTTCCATTTTATGGTTATGCAAACTTGTGCAGCTAAAAGCAAGTTTATTGGCATTTGGGGGAGGACCAAGTAGTGCTCTTCAACTTTTTCTACCCCGACAAAACCACGAGGGGGGAAAGATCTCTGTCAATGCCCTCTATGTCATGGATCCTACCCAGGATTTCCTTCCAGTAGGTCTGTAGGAGCGGGCAGTCCCACCATTGATGGCAGTATGTGCTAACCTGTTTGCACACCCTCCAACAGTAAGGGCTAGTGTCTGCATACATTTTGGCTAAGCAGTGAGGGGTGAGGTCCACTGAGTGAGGATCCTGCAGTTGCGCATTTTATATTGGACCGCTATAGACTATTTCCAGACTGCCCGGTAGATGGCCTGCCAACCTTCCTGGTTATCATCCCATCCCAGTGACCTATCCCATTGTGCTTGGGTATGAGGTGTAGGGAGATGACCCTTCTCTAATAAGGCTTGGTACAATTTTGCGATCAGGCCTCTTGTCCCTGGGTGAGTGTTCAGTATGTTCTCAAAGGGAATTAGAGGGCGTTGTAGCTGAGCTTTCCATCTTGTGTCTGTAAGGACCCCTTTCAACTGCTGGAAGGGTAACGGCTTGAACTCTTTCCTGGATAGGAAGACTACCCCCCTTCCACATCTGGCCTTCCCTGACCAGCCCTTGCTCGTATTGTGGTTGGAAGCAAATGAGACCTATAAGGAGGTCCCTAATTGGGGGGGCCCAAATGCAACTCAGGGGCGATGGCTATGCTGTAATCCCAGTTAGGCACGAGTTCCCTTTCTTCCATATAGACCATAACACACCCAGGATCGGATGGTCCAGGGCCCAAAGCCATTCTGCCAGGGTAACTGGGGCAAAATACCCATTTCCTAGGCGGGTCCACTGTTTGTCTTTGGTTTCCCTAACATGATCTACAAGAACCTGGAGCTGTGCCACCCTATAGTATTCTTGAAAGTCTGGATATGCCAAGATGACCAGAAGGGATTGAAATAGGAAGGGGAGTCACGGCAGAACATTCTTTTTCACTGGTGTAAGCCTGCCGGCCCAGGAGAGCTTCAATTTGACCCAGCACTCTGTATCACGTCTGAGTGCGTCCAGAGCAGTTTATAGTTTGCGTGGTACAGGTCGTTTAGATGTTTCGTTATGGATATGGCCAGGTATTTGAGGTTGTTGCTCGCTGTCTTTAGACCACAGATCACAGGATTTGAAACAGGGCGCGCTGCTCCATCTTTCAACGGCAGGGCAACAGTTTTATTGCGATTCATACGGGACCCGGAGTACGTGCCATATTCTTCAATAGTGGCTAGGAGTGCCAGGATAGAGTGCGAGGGGTGGGTTAAGTAAACTAAGACATCGTCCTCAAACAAGGCTAATTTGTATTCCTTGACAAATTTCCTAAGGCCAGTTATCTTACTCTTGTTTTTTGAATAATTTGTCCGAGGGGCTCCATGACCAAAAAGTAGACCAACGGCGAAAGGGAGCAGCCCTGCCTAGTTCCTCTAGTTAATTTAAATGGAGGGGATGCCACTCCATTAACCACCACTCTTGCCTTTGTGTTATTATAGAGGGCTTGTGCGCCCTGGCTCCATCCAGGTCCAAGGCCTGCTCTTTCCAGGATACAAACCATAAAACGCCATTCCACAAGGTCAAACATTTTTTCGGCGTCAACTGATATCAATGTAGGGTACACATCTCCCGGCTCCACTGAGGCCATTAGATCAAGCCTTTTGCGGACGTTGTCTGAACTCTGACGTCTCCGCACGTAGCCCACCTGGTCGCTGTGAATAACCTGCGTAAGGACTTAGTTCAGCATATTGGCCAGGATGTTGGCATAGATTTTGGCGTCCACATTTAGCAGTGAGATGAGCCACACTCTAACTTCTAGTTCCCATAGTGTCCCCCCAACTTGCTTACCAAGCAGTGGTAATTCCTCTTTGTTTTTGAATTTGGTCTCTTGAATGAACAGCAAATCTAATTTAGGTTGTTGGAATAGTCGTGTGAGCATGGACTTCTTCTGTGGCGAGTTGAGAACCTTGAACGTTCAAGGATCCCATGAGTATGGTGTCAGCCGCCATCAAAGTGCCCTGTTGTGTGCCTTTCGTGTCTTATGCTTAGTTGGATGTTCAGGGTCCCCACTCTCCCCTGAACGTTCCCATGCTGTTGATACGCCTCGATCGTCGAGCCGCATAGACTCGGACGTGCTGAGTCAGATCTCTGAGCTCATCTACAAGCATGTCTCTGTCGGAGTAGCACTTCCTTCGGCGGATTGTTGCTTTCCGCGCTATTAACCTGACCTAAGTCTTGAATCCCTCTCTCTCCGCCACCCCCCCCCCAAAAAAACAACAACAAGTTAGTTGTGGCACTTTGCTAGCAGCAATCTCGGGCATCCCGGTGGGCCACCTGTCCGGTGATCTCTATCAAACTCTAGTGCCGGTGTCGGCGGTGTTAGGAAGAGGGAGTTCACTAGCGCTTTCACGTTCCTCTCTAAACTTGTCAGAGTCTCATCCGGGGCCTCTGCAAGACCCTGAATGCGGATGTTCGTCCTTCGTTCTATTTTCCAGATCGATTTTCGCCTCCAGATCGAAGTTCCTTTGCTCTAAGTCTTGCAAGCGGCCTTCGATTTTCATTTCCATTATGTCTGTGGACTGCTGGTAGTTCTCCAGGGCCTACACCTTATCTTCTATTTTATGAACTCTTTCCTGGAGTGCATTGACCGTGGTGGTCCTGTTGTTGCTGAGAGAGCGTATTTCGTCCAGCAGGAGCTGGACGTCTGCTTATGTGGAGGCTACACGGTCTATTCCCAGGATCAGTGAGGCTTCCTGAGGTTGGGGGGACGCCATGGCTCCAGACTCCCTCTGATACTTTCCTAGCTTGAAGGCTATGGCAGGATGCAGCTCCTTCTGCATGTGCTCTTTGTACCACTTGTGTTCACCTGGAGGGCTGGATCATGCACGTTTTGGTAGCTGGTCTTTCCTACTTCGGGCACAGCTTCAAGGCATCCCACTCCGACACTCTCAAATACTTCTGGGCGCAATGGTACCTGGGGTGGAGTAGGTGAGGTTGCGACCGAGGGGTGTGACAGGGTGCTCTGACCACAGCACTCTAATTGCTTGCACGCAAATACAGGAGTTGCTGTGGTGTGTGGTCAGCTTTATTTGCGCTTCTTGTGACGGGGGAGGTGGAGAGGCGATTCGGCTCCTTTGTATTGGGCTATGACTGCTCCGCTGTTGATGAGGGGAGCGTGGCCCCCTTTGGTGGGGTGGCTCTCACTTCGGGGAGTCGTTGTGGTGCTGCTCTCCTCTCAGAAGAGACACTCTCCTCTCTGGGGCTTCACTGAGCTGTGCGCTTCTCAGGCCAGTACTTTTTGCGGGGCAGGTGCAGGCCTTACCCTGCTGGTGGTGGGGTTGAGGGGTACTTTGTGATGCTGTGCCTGCTCGGCGAGCCTGACACTGTGGTGCCGATATTAAAGAACGTTTCTGCTCCTCAGGACTCTCACTATTTGGTTTGATTGTGGCTCTTACAACATGGAAGGTCGTGGAAGGCCGTGGATGGTGGCCCTGTCTCTTGCACCCCCACTGCTCTTTGTCTACCAGTTTCACACGCAGGGTCCCCACAGAATAATGCAGCTTGCTTTCCTATGCTCTGTCTCTTGACGTAAGTGCACAGGGGAGGCTTCTGCGAGCAGGTGGACTGGGCCTGTGATCTCGTGTATGTGTTGTGGGCTGCCGAGGGTGTTTCATATGATGAGCCTTGTCAGGATTCTATTCCTGACCAGCGTCTTATGAGCGGATGCCAGCGCGAGTCTCCTGAACAAAGTCACTTCCCGTGGGTGGTGAACTAAGGGGTGAGCGTGTCTGTCTTTGCTACTCAGACCACTTCCTCCTCTGGCGGTACACTCCTGGCAAATGGGCTATGGGGAGCCAGGGGGGCCACAGTGACTGGAGGCACTGTTTTAAGTCCGTCTCCCCCTCCAGACCCGTTCCTTACCAGTGTGCCCCTCAGGGGAGGGACGGTGCGTCTTGGCCACAGCGGCACATGCAGACACCAGATCCGCGCCTCAGGGCTCCACCGCATGGCCTCACTGTTGTAATCTTTATGGCTGACGCCAAGAGGGCCTCTTGGGGTGGCGTTGCGGGTGCCCAGTTGTCGGTGAGTTCTCTCCTCCTTGGGGGTGGGCGGCGGCGCTCACAGCCTGCCCCACTGGGATGACTCTGGGGGTGGGGTTGGGGGGAGCGCTGGCGAGCAATGGTGTTTGGGTTACACTCCTCTAAGGCAACAACTGCCAGCCATGTGTGCCCTGGAGCTGGTGCGTGGCCTCGCCGTGTGGCTCGGCCCAGACTCCAGGGGCGCAGGGGCCGGAGCTTGGATCACAGGGTATCCTGGGCCGATTTTCACTGGGATTGCACTGGGTAATAGCTGGTTTCTTTCTGCTGCTTTCCTGCGAGTCGAGTCTGCTTGCGGGCTGGGCAAGACTGCTATAGACCGGTGTCTCTCTCAGGTTCCAAAGGAGGAGAGAGTTCAGGCTTCCATCTTGCCTGCGCCCCCTGGTGGTCTCCTTTAATCAGAAATGTTAACTCCACATCCATTGAAAAGAAAATACTGCTTTTAAGAAGTGATTTTCTGGAGTCTATTCTGTACTAGCTCTGATTGTTGTTTGAACCGGACAGCTATCTTGCATCTATTTAATCAAATATTACCTCTCCGGACTATCTATACCACTGATTTTGACATTGTTGAGCTACTTGAGGACACCTTACTTACTGCATCGCGTGTGCATTTTTCCTCAGATTTTATCTTTGTCTACGTCGTATATTTTTACCACAAATTCAGACGCCAGGATTATGTTGAATTGTGAACCTGCAAAATCATTATACTCTGCCTGACTCTTGCAAGAATTACCAAGGTGTCCTCTTGCTGCAATGAAAATATTGGATGAGGTTCCTGGTGCATGTCCCCCTCGATTGAGTAAAGATAATGGGCCTCATTACGGCCCTGGCGGTAGACGTGTTCTTATTAAGGGCACGGCTGCCGCCGGTAATGATTTTTTACCAAAAAAGGGCAATAACCGGGTCATGCTGACCTTGGCGGACCCCGTAATTGCCCTTTTCTGGGCTCCGATAAAAATGTATCCCCATTCCCATTTGAGTCCCATAGGGCTCAATGTGAATGGGGAGGATGCTAACAACGGGCCCGTTAATGACGGGCCCGTTGTTAGCATCCTGGTCTGCTAGCGGGTCCCGCTAAGGACGCCTGGTCTGGCCAGGCGTCCTGAGTGGGACCCGCAGCAGACCTCTCAATGAGGCGGCCCGGCATGAACAGTGCCGGTCCCTTACCGGCATCGTTCATTCTGCGGCCGCCAGGGTCCTAATGAGGCCCAATGTCACGATAGTGACTAAAACGAATGGTGATAGAACTGTGCGTCTTGTGAAGGAGGCTGAGAAACGCAGTGACATCGATAGTGCTAGCTGGCTGCGGCTGTCTTCGCTTCAGCAGCCTAACAACTTGAGTAGACCCCAACAGTTGCCCTTCCATTATATCCTGGAATACACGAGGATTGTCGCTTCTTTGGGAAGGGTGGCTTGTTTTAATTTATTAATGCATTGAGCATTGTTGCCCTACAGGATACTTGGTTAGTAGAAGCACTTGAGATCTACAAATACCATAATAGTATATGGTAGATGCACTATTCAGAATCTGGCTATCAGAGGTAGTAAGGGGCGTCCCAAGGGTGGTTTATAATCAGCGCAAAAACACTTTTTCTCTTGGATATTTTAGATGTACCTTCTGACCAAGTCCTTGTGGGTTTACTTAAATACGTTTCACCTACGGGCTCTCCACGCTCCCTTTTGATCATAAATATATATGATTCCCCTGGCTTCACTATACATCGTCATCTCATAAAAATAATTAGAGACCTATTGGAGAGCTCCCATGCTAGCTTTGCTTTTTTAGTTATGGGTGACTTTAATGAAAAGATATCTGCTGATCTTTCTTCTTATGCAGGGGTTTCCCAAATTGTCTCCCAAGCAAACACTTCATGATGCTAGAGAGAAAGTTTGGGCTAAATTACTAAGTTCTTTTGGCCTCATGATGAATGGACGTTATCATGGGGACTCACCTGGACAATATACTCGGGTCCCCCATCTCAGTGCTGTCACAACAGACTATATATTTGCACATCATACTTTATATTCCTATGACCTAGAGCTGGAAAATCAAATATAGTCAGAAAAGTAACCAAATACCTTTGTTAGCTATTATTCAGCTATCTGAACCTTAACAACAGCATGACAGAACTGGGAATTTTGCAATTAATGCTCGAAAAAATAGAATTAGCTGGAGCTCTCTGAACCCGAATAAAGCTATTGCAATACTCCCCAACCTAAGTGCTGAACTTTTGACAACTTCAAGCTGGAGGTTTTTTCTTTATCATAATGAAGTGGGCAGTGATCTGGTGATGATGGGACAGCATTTTAACAGCAACGTAAGGAATTTCTCTTCGCCTTGAATGGAAACCTTATCTGATTTATCATTCTCCAAATTGGAAACATACGCTGAAGTAGTTAATCAAAACTTAGACAGACTCCACTACATGTAATAAGCAACATGATAATATTGAAGGACTGTTATGTAGCCACTTTCACTCTTTTGATTCTGAGGTACATGATGCTGAGAGGATCCTGAGACGAGACCTCCAATGAATTTGGAACTTTTATTTCTACGCCACGTTTTATCCAGGTATTCAGGAATAGGAAAGCTCAATATCGTAGCTGTTGGAGAGCTCACTGCAGGGGAAGAATCTTGACTGCAAGCAACTTTTAACCACATTTTCCAGAACTCATAACATGCTGTTTTTTTGGAAATTAATCAATTCTTTATACTGATCTCACCCGACTGGGAACTGTTTACTGGAAATAATATTGGGCCTCATTCCGACTGAGGCGTTAAGGGGTTTACGGCGCCGTAAACGGCGCCGACCCTTAACGCCTGATTACAAGGTTCCCTTTGCGGGATGGCTGTTTAACGGCTGCTTTTTGCAGCCGTTAAAAGCCATGCCGCAAAGGGACCTTGGCGATAATTACGGCACCGTAATTTACGGTGCCGTAATTATCGCCTTTCCCCATTCCCATTATGCCCTATGGGGCAAAAATGGGAACAGGGAAGGGGCCATTGGTGAATGGGGAATTACCGCCCCACTCACCTTGGAATGGGGCGGTAATTCCGCCATCCACCATGGCGGAATTGCAACCTTAGCGGCATGGACCATGGTGCTAATAGCACCATGGTCCTCCGCCAAGGTTGTAATGAGGGCCATTGTGCTAGAGCTCTTGATGTGTTTAAATGTGATGAACATCATGTTAGGTGGTTGTTTTAAATACCACATTCAGGATCTTATCTTGATAATTAAACCCATCAAGAACTCGCGTGCCCCAGGCCCTGATGGATTATGTAATGCTCTAATCCAGAGGAGTCCTCAGTGGTGGGCCAATCTGCTGCATGTATTGTTTTGTGCAGTTTAGTATCTCAGGTACGATTCCTATGACATGTCAAGAGAGTATCATCGTCCCAGTCTATAAAAGGGGCCATGCAATAATCCCAAAAGCTATATAATCTTGGCCATGTTTCATGCATCGGCCAAGATCTTCACTCCTATTGTACTTGTGGAATTGAAAACCCGGGCACAGGAAAATGTCATTCTTTTTTTACCAAACAGGCTTTCATAAGGGCACTGGCACATCGCAGAATCTGCATGGAAGTTTGATCGACAACCTATATCCACATTTATAAAGCATACCTTCACCAGCAAGGACATTATGGCGCTAAAGGCTGACTACCAAACACCGGACAGCACCAAAACAGCAAAAAAGAATTAAGCAGAAAAAAGAAGCGTCTTCAGAGCTCGCTGAAAGGACAGATGATCCGAAATCTCACAAAGGGACAACGGAGTGAATTTCCAAAGCAGGGCCGCAGCCACTGAAAGAGCGCCCACCCACGCGAGTATGTTTAAACCTACGCACTACAATCTGAAGAGAAGTGGAAGAACGAAGAACGTGAGATGGAATATAGTGCATAATGTGGCCTGCAAGACTTAGGCCCTGAGGCATAAAATGCCCGATTAACCAAACACAAAGCCTTACATTTGACTGTTTTGCCACTGGAAGCCAATGCAGGGTGTTCAAAACTCGAGAAGGCGACGGCCGGCGATCCGCACACACGGCCAGCATGGCTGCCAAGTTCTGAAAAACCTAACAACTTTGGAGAAGAAAAACCAGCGGAGCCAAAAACAGGAAATTACAGTAGTCAAGTGAGCCCGAAGTGAGAGATGATACCAGCAGAGTACGAAGAGCTAAAGGTAGATAGGGCAGAACCTTAGGGAGAGTTTGTAATTAAAAATGGACAGATTGGCAAACAGCACTAATCTGCTCCTACATGGACAGTCAGGCCGAAAACCTCACGCCTTAGTTCTTGCCTATGGACGAAGACGGAGGTAAAGGACCAAGTTCCAAAGGCCAGAAAGCTGTGGACCACACAGAGAGCTTGGCCGTCGCCCCAACTATGACCACCTCAGATTATTTCACCATTCAAACGGAGCCAGTTCCTACCCATCTAGTCATAGACCGCAGCAAGACAGGAGCAACAGTGTTCCGCAGTAGCCGGTACAGAAATATCAAGCCGCACCAAGATCTGTGTGTCATTCACATAAGAGAAACACTGAGAACCAAAGGAGTGTATACGTTTAATGAGGGGTATAATATATAGATTGAAAAGAAGCAGGGAAAGAGCCGAACCCTGAGGGACACCACACATAATAGGCCTAGCCACTGAGGTGAACGGAGGGAGTGAGGGAGACTGACAGGATTTAGAAATAAAATACACAAACCAGTCAAGAACCTGGCCAGAGATACCAGTAGAGGACAGCCTCTCCCTCAGGATGCAGTGGTCCACAGTATCAAATGCGGCATAAAGGGTCCAGCAGGATCAAGCCCCCTGTGCAGCCTTGATCCACAATCTGGGCAAGATAATCTGCTACCGACACCAGGACCGACTCTGTTCTCCTGCCAGACTGGAAACTGGATTGAAAAAGATTGAGTGCCCCTGAGTCTTCCAGAAAAGAACGAAGAAGGGGGGTGACCAGGGAATCCAGAAGTTTCATTTAGAAATTAGATTAGATTAGATTCAATTAGAAAGAACAGCACAGTCCAAATTAGTTTTTTTAAAAGGGGAATAATAAGAGCATGTTTAAGAGGATGAGTTGTGCGCATAGACGAGAGATGTGTTAACCACCAAAGTAAGATTTAGTGCAATACCAGAATGAATACCTGTAGCATTCCATGCTCTTCAGACAACATTCCATTCCCGTTTTAGTATGGAGTGTGGAATGTAGAGCATGTAATGCTACACAAAGGATGCACTAGAAGAAAGCTGTTGGAGATTAGAAGAAGTTGGGCGGTAAGGGATACCGGGCACCAGTAAGGAGACCGGTGACGGTAATCCCTTACCACCCAATTCCGAGGTCCCTTAGCAGGATCCTCAAAGAACGTGTGGTCTGACCACACGTCCTTTACGGGTCTGTGGTATAGTGTCGACCATGCCCGTGTAGTGCAGGACACCGGGTCCAGACCGACCAAGCTTCTGTGCTTCTTGGCGAATGTCATGGAACGTATGTCGACGGGGGCGATGGCTTGTTTCTCCACTTGTATGTGGGCATAGGCTTCCATGTCCTGGAACCAATATTTGGCATAGTGAGCTTGTGCCTCGTAGTAGTATTGGGTAAAGTCTGCTGAGGCCAGTCCCCCTGTATCAAACGTCTTGCTTACTTTGGCCCCGCTCTGTCTTACCCCGCCCCATACGAATCTGGATGCCATTCATTGCAGTTTCTCGAGAAACGCCTTACCCGGCCATATAGAGATTTTACTAAATAGGTAGAGTAACTTGGGGACAACTCCCATTTTAAGGAGGGCAATGCAGCCATATATGGAAATGGGGAGTTTGTTCCATAATGTCAGTTTGGTCTCTAGCTGTGAAATGTAGGGACCATAGTTGGTATTATAGAGAGTGTCTCTATCGGTAGCTATCATTATTCCAAGATAGAGAGCTGAGTTTGGTGACCAGCAGAATTGTGCCATGGCAGCCGATCTTGTGGCGCTCAGTGTCAGAGGGATAATCTCTGATTTTAGCATGATTGATTTTATAACCCTAGAATTCGGCAAACTCTGTAATGTCTTGCATGACCGGTAATAGGTTGGTTTCTGGATTCAATAGATATAGTAAGGTGTCATCTGCGTAAAGTGAGACAAGCTGGGGGGGGGGGACCCTGGGTCCAAATGCCCCGGTTCGAGTGCTTGTGGCGTTGGTGTGCTGCCATCCCCTCTATCATAAGGGCAAACATTACGGGAGATAGGGGGCATCCCTGACGTGTGCCTCTCTGTAGGGTGAAGGCAGGGGACAGGGTATGACTAGTCCGTATTTTCGCTTTGGGATTTTTATATAATAGCTGGATAAAGCTCTGAAAGTGGGGGCCAAACCCCATACGATTCAGTATGACGTACATATATCCCCAGGACACTGAGTCAAATGCTTTTTCAGCTTTGAGCGTTACAGCCACTGCCTCAGTGTCGGGGTCTAGTTGCGCTATAATTACGAAGAGTCACTGCAGATTTAAGGATGTGGCTCTAATAGGTATGAACCCTGATTGGTCAGGATGAATCAATTTATTCATATGGGGGAGGGGTCTATTTGCTATGACCTTGGCATATATTTTGGTGTCAGTGTTGATTAGCGAGAGGGGGTGATACGATTTGGGATCTTGTGGGGGTGTGTGTGGTTTAAGTAGGACAGTTATGGTGGCTTCTCTCATGGATTCTGGGAGCGTGCCGGATTATAGGGCTTCTTCCCATAGTTCTAGTAATTTGGGGGACTGCTCAGCTGAGTAACATTTGTAAAAGTCAACTGGGAGGCCATCCGGGCCGGGGCCCTCCCAGCCATCAGATCTTAATTGCCTGACCGATTTCCTCAATGGTAAAAGGGGTTTCAAGTAGATCCATGTCCTACTGTTCTAGTCTGGGAAGTGGAATGTAGGACATGTGTTGGTCTAGTTCTTGCGGCGTTACTTGGTCAGTGCTCGGAGTAGAAGTCTAGGTAGACTTTGTTGATCTTGTCCGCCTTTGAGTGGACTGTCCCATCTGTCCTGTTGATGGACGTAATCGGTTTCAATCCCTGTTCGGATTGTATCAGGTTCGCCAGCATCTTCCCGGCTTTGTTACCCTCACTGCATCGTCTGGCTCTGGTTGGCTGCGTAATGTATTTTATTTCTCGCTCCGCCAAGACTCTGAATCTCTCCAGCTGTTCCTGCAGTGGCTTAAGGGTCTCGCTGCCTGGTGCTTGTGCGTGTGCATTTCCAACAAATGGAGGTTGGTTTCCGACTGATTTAGGTAATTTCTGATGGTTTGTAATGTGCCCAGTGTTTTGGATAGAGGAGGTGTCCTCTAGTCCAGACTTTGAATGTTTCCCAGATCGTGGCTAGCGGGGCCACCGTGCCCTCAATTAGGTCAAAGAATTTGTTGATCTCTACTCTCAGCGGTTCTATGATTGTTTCATCCTGCAGATGGGATGGTGGCATCCGCCATGCCCGTTGTATTTTTTCCGTGACAGCCATGTTTATTTGCATTAGCACTGGTGCATGATCTGATAATGTACATGGGAGGATGGAGCATTTGCTCACCTGTGGGATGAGTTCTGGTGAGAGTAACCAATTGTCTGTCCATGAGCTGGTGGAGTGAACGGTTGAGTGGAAAGTGAATTCCTCCAGTGTCGGGTGTAGTACTCTCCACACTTCAGCCAGCGGTATCTCAGACATACCCTGTATTATTGTCTTGGCGGCTTTGGAGTGGGGTCTAGGGGGTCTGGATGATCTGTCTTTATGGAGGTCTAGGATCGTAGTGAAGTATCCTCCACATATAATACTGGCTTCAACCTTGGGGTGCTATTTGTGGTTCTACGTTATTTCGTCAAAGTACTTTTCATCGCCACTTTTTCATCGCCCAAAACTCTTATTTTAAAAAAAGAGTTTTGGTTGATGAAAAAGTGGCGATGAAAAGTCCCACGATGAAAAGTACTTAGATGAAATGCATGTATACCGCTATTTGTGACATGATGTTTAGGTAAAACTCTGGGGTGTCGACGTTTGGGCCATATGTATTCACTAGGATTACTTCCTGGTTCTGTAGTGTGCCCCATATGATCACAAATTTCCCTTCAGTGTCTATTGCCGATTTTGTTAGTTGGAAGCCCGTGCGGTGGTGTATGATGGTTAGTACCCCAGTCTTGGGCGAAGGATTCCACGACCTTCGACTTTGCGTGCGTTTCTTGCAGGTATAGGATATCAATCCTGTGCCGTCTGGCGTAAGCTAATATTTTCCTGGCCTTTATAGGGTTTGCCAGCCCTCTTACATTCCATGATAGGAGATTCACTTTGTTTGCTGGTGCTGTTGTCGCCATAGTTGGTTGAAAGGTATCCTGGTAATGTGCCTGTTGTTGATCCTGTGTGTGTCATTCTCGATTCAGCCGTCAGCTTTTTCCTTTGTAACACAACCCCCTTGTATCCCTCCCTTCCCACCCTCACCATCCCTCCAGCTGGACGGTGTATTACCCATATTTAACTTAAGTCTGACTCAGAGGGTGGCTATGTGCAGCCACAACTGAAAACTTTAGAACTTGCCACTCGTGTGTGAGTCGTAACCTCTGGTTGCATCGGAGTGGGTGAATAGCCGCTCTGTTGTGGTGCAGGACCTTTACTTGTGTTTGAGTAATAAGACCTGCACCTCGGCCTCATTTCGTCATCCATTGTTCTGGGCTTCGGGGATGTGTTGCTCGATATAGGACATGGCTCCTCCGGGTGTTTCGAAGAAGTGGGCTCTGCCCGCATGTTGTTGTCGAAGTTTGGCAGGAAACAGCATTGTATATGGCATTTTCCTTTCCCTAAGGTTTTTTTTCTTTTTACCTGGTCAAATGTCTGTCTGGCTGCTTGGACTCCATTAGAAAAATCTGGGTAGATATGTATCTGGTTGGAGTCGTAGAACAGGGATCCTTTCTCTCGTGATAGGCGAAGGATCAGATCACGGTCGCGGTAGTTGAGCAGGCGGGCTATTATGGTGTGAGGGGGGGCCCACGGTTTGTGAGGTGGGGCAAGTGATCTATGGGTCCTTTCTACCAGGAATTGTTGCGAGAACTGGGCTTCCGGAAACAGTGAGCGAAGGGCTTCCTTGAGAAACTGCTCCATTGGTACGTTCATGTTTTTTTCCGCCATCCCAACTACTCTGATGTTATTGTGACGGGACCTGGATTCGAGATCCTTGCTCGGATTGATTATTTTTTTTTGTATATCTATTGCTTTGTCATGTGTGGCCGATGTATATTCCAGGGTGCTCACCCTTTCCTCTGCCTCCGAAAGCCTGGCATTCACTTTTTGTATATTGGACCTGATGGAGTCTATGGTACTTCCAGTTTCATCCAATTTGTTGTTGACCGCCGTGAATCCAGCCTGCAGAACAGTCATGTATGGCTCCATGTTTGGTTCAGTGTGCGTTTGGGTGGTACCTGGGGAAGTGTGGTTGGAACCCTGGGATATTTCCATGCCATTTGCACTGGTGAAGGCGTACATCGGACCTTTCTAATTGCCACTGGCGCCCCTTGTCATTCGAGCATTGAGTGGGCAGCGTGCTTCATGTGGTTTGGGGGTGTAATTGCACACTATTGTTGCTTAGTATTAGCATTTTGGTGGGTTTGATACGTAGGTACAACGATGAGGATCTATGGCGGCTGGCTAGTTCTTGGCGGGGTACTGGGCTCCACACGGTCTCTTCGTTATGTATTTGCGCCTATGATTTCACTAAGGTGCTGTTACTTAGCCCGTGACTACCTGGGCTTTTAATCACCTTACATCAAGAAACGGCTGCTGCGGCCCAGGGCTGGTTTCCTGTTTACATCGGCTTGGAGAGTGCTGCGCCAGATCAGGTGCGTAGGTCTATCCACTCTCTGCTGTATGTGAGCCTGGTACCTGCTTGTTGAACTGATCAGTTTGTATGATTTATTGGCACCTGGGACTCGGTAGGCACCTGCTTGGGACGATTGTCTTTTTCAGCACGTCGACAGGCCTGGCGCTGTTACCCTGCGCAGTGGTATGGGGTTTCTGGGACTTTCCAACACAGTATGTAGTGCTGCTACTCCGCCACGGGTCACCAGCCCCCGGGAGGTGCATACAGATCGGCTAGGCCAATGCCGACGTAAGGATCAGTTTCTGTTGCTGCTCATATATCCATGGGATAGAGACTTACTTTTTTACGCCTTCTGGATGGTGTGGGGCCGCGTGGGTAGCCGGGTCCCCCGAGGGGGTAGACCGTCATTGATTTCACCCCAGCTGGTAGACTGAAGCGGGGGGAGGTTGTGATCTTGGGTGGTTACCCATTGGCTATGATGGGGCTCTGGCAACGGACAGGAGTGGGCTGTTGCTGTTCTTAGTGTATGGGGGGCCCCTTCTGTTAATTAGGTCACGTACCTTCTCCGATGCGGTCTCGTACGCCGTGCCGCCTCTCCCACCTCTACTCTGCAGGTCTATGTCCGGGCAGGCTTATTGGGTCGGTCTCTGGCTCGCCGTGCGGACAGTCACCCCCGGCTTCGTTTTTTGCACGCAGAGCGCCCCTCAGGATTGTTTGCCGCCCGTTTCAACTCGGCTCTGCCGCCGGCCCCCGGAGGAAAGGTTTCCTGCTGGTTTCCACCACCGGTGACTTGCAAGCACTGTGCGCCACGTACCTAGTCGAGTCCGCCCCCGGTGTAACGGGACCTCTCGCATTGGTTGGTGCGGCCACGTTTTATTCTCCGGTGGGGTTCCAGCATCCGCCTCAAACTCTCCCTTTCTGTCCACTGGGTTGCTGCCGCAAAGGTCTTTCCAGCTCAGTCCCTGCATCTTTGCGTGTCCGCTCTCTCCGGCTTCCTATGTCGCCTCAGCCAGAGGTCCGCTGCGATCTGCAAGGTGCAGGCAGTTTTGGCGGGTGAAGCGCAGACTGGGCATTCGACTGTCCGCCACCACTCGCTCTCCAAGGGTGCTAGGAGGCTCGGATTTCTCCCAGATTTTCCCCAGAGATGCCGGATCAGGTACCGTTCACAACCCTGCATTTACTCATAACAGCATGGGCTCCACTCCGCAGGATATCAATAGCAGGATGTTGAGGGTTACGGAGCTCTTACATCAGGCAGCCATCTTTGCTGGTGCACAACAGCGCCCCCTAAATCTTTAGATTTCATTACACAGCAGTGTATTTCGAGAAGATCTAGGGAACCTGAAGGCCTTTATGCACAAAATGTGCATCAATTCTGATGCCATTCCAGTAGTGCAAAAGTGAGATCAGTACCACTGGCTATCAGAACTGCTGTAAAAGACGAACTTGATCATAGATCTAAGATGTGTGAATCACTATGTAATACCAGATAGACATCCTTTGCCTAATATAACAGAAATGCTGGGCACCATTAATGGTGCACGTGTGATGAGTACTTTAAATCTAAAGTCTGCGTACCGTCAAATTGTATTACACCCACACTCGAGGAATATGACAGCATTTATTACTCCTGAAGGGTTGTTTCAATGTAAACGCATGCCTTTTGGTCTTGTATCAGCTGCAGCTGTGTTTCAATGTGTTATGTACCAATTGTTTCACCACATGAGGGAGTATTCTATTTAAAAAGATACAATTTATTGCTGCATCAAATCCTGCAAGAGAAATACAAGAGACAAAATTTAAATCATCAATAACAAAACTAGAGACATTGGTGACCAATAAAACGTGTGTCAAAAATCTCTGCCTTCTGTTGCATGCTCTGGCTAAAAGACCTGTGTGCAGACTTACGCAAGTCTAGGCTTCAATGAAAGGGAGAACTTAAAGTACCTAAATTATGGATTCAGCCAATTCTGGTGAACATCTTTCAGTAGGGGGCACCAATATATGAAGTGGTACCCGTCCTCAGTAAAGTGCTGGCATAAGGGGCAGGATTTGGTGTTTGGGTACTTGATATTGATATATTATTTCTATCGCGCTCGTACACAAGTGTTTCAGAGTGCGTCAAGGCAAGGGAGGGGAACCGGGGATACCAAAACAACGATCTTACCAGGCCCAGTGACATTGAGAACGCGCAAGTGCATGGGAGAGGGAGAGGGGAAAAGTGCATGGAAGGGGGGAGAAGTGGAAAGTGCGAAGCAAAGGATCAACAGATAAATAATAATGAATAAATAAATAATAAAGGCAACAAACAGTGGGAGTGCAGCCAGCAATTGGCAAGTGCTATGTTTAAGGCAGAAGACAGGATAGGTCTGATAAGTGCAGGAAGAAAAAGTGGGGGCTGTATGGGTACAGATACAGACCCCAGTGCAAGGGGTGGCCCGGAGGCAGTGGGGGAGGGTGGCAGGGTGGCAGGGTGAGCAGGTACCTGGGCCCGGAAGACATGGAGTGGCCAGGTGCACGGTGACAAGAGAGAACAGATCAGCAGAAGAGAGGGGAAGCAAAGGTAGAAGAAAAGAGGAAGGTCTTGAGGTGCTTCTGGAACCGGAGATGGTTCTCAAGTTTTAGAGTGGCAAGGAGGCTGTTCCAGAGGGAGGCCCCAGCCGAAGACAGAGATCTACCCCCAGCTTGTTTCTTTGAAAAACAACTGACCCTGCGGGAGTTAGAGGTAGAGGAGCGAAGAGCTTGAGAGGGGAGGTATTTGCAGAGGAATAGCTGAAGGTATTTTGGACCCAGGCCCCAGAAAGCCTTGTGGACAATGCACAGGGTTTTGAATGTAATCCTTGCATCCACTGGGAGCCAATGGAGGGATTTCAGAGCTGGAGAGATACGATCCCAGGGCTTGAGGCCAAGGACAAGTCTTGCAGTCCTGTTCTGGATTAGTTGCAGAGGGTGGAGAGTAGAGGCAGGTACATTTAGAAAGAGGCTGTTACAATAGTCCAACCTAGAGAGAACCAGAGCTTGGGAGACCATGAGCTTCTGGGGGAAAGTCAGAGTACCTCTGAGGAGGTGCAGTAGGAAGTTCGACTTTTTAGAGACATCAGAGATGTGGGCGGAGAAGGAAAGTGTGGAGTCAAAAGAGGTTCTTAGCCTCGCAGGTGTGGGTAGGTGGTGGGCCAGGGGAGGCGGGCCAGAGAATGAGGGGAAAGGATGGTGAAGGTGTGCTGATGAGGAGGATCTCCGTCTTGCTGGCATTCAAAGATCATTGGCGGCACACCAATTTTTAATGGCAGTTAGGAAATCCGAGATGAGAGAGAGAGAGGAGGTGGCCGAGAACAGCCTGAAAATGAGTTGAGTTTCGTCAGCGTAGCACTGAGCAGAACATGGCAATGCAGTGGGCGAGAGTTGCCAGATATTGGTTGAAAAGCCAGGGCGAGAGGTTAGACACCTTGGGAACACCACAGATAAAGAGGAAGATAGATTATAGGAAGGACCCAAATTGGTCCTCGGAGGGTCGATCAGAGAGGAAAGAGGTCAGCCAGGCCAGAGCCTGATCAGTGATACCCAGGTTATCACAGAGACGATTGAGCAGGATGGGTGTCCAGTCAATTCGTCGACCTCAAATTGGTCGAATGACATTTGGTCGACGCAATTTCGTCGAAAAACATTTAGTCTAATTGTTTTTTTAAATTATATATATTTTTTTGGGTGTTCGTTTAGGCAAAAAAAGGTTTTTTAAGGCAAAAAAGGGAGGTTGGGGGGGGACCCCCCAAAAAAATAAATAAATGGATAAAATAGAAAAAAAAAAATTTCGACGAAATGGTTTTCGACCAATTTGCTTCGACCATTTGTCTGGTCGACCAATTTTTTTCGACGAATTGACTGGCAACCGCAGGATGGTATGGTTGACTGTGTCGAAGGCAGAAGAGAGATCGAGGAGGATGAGGACAGAGGGAATGTTAGAGTCGAGGTTGGAGAGCAGATCTTCGTGGATTTTCAGGAGAGCAGTTTCCATGCTTCTGGCAGCTCTGAAGCCAGACTGGTGGTCATGGAGACGGCCAACAGAATTGGAATAAAGGTTAAGCTGAGAGATGGCCAACTTTTCCAGGAGTTTGCCCAGAAAGGGAGTAATGGAAATTGGGTGATAGGTAGCCGGACAAGAAGGATCAGCTGTGGGTTTCTTGAGAAGAGGATGCACAATGGAGTGCTTCAGAGGGGAGGGGAAGGATGCTGAGGTAAAGGAGTGGCTGCAAAAAACAGCAAGGGCCGGAGCGAGGGTGTCAATGTGGTCCATGATGGTTTCCAATTCCCTCTTTTAATAGCATTCCTGAAAAGCTGAAAGACACAGAATTCCGTATTAGCCTGCATTGTTTGTTGAGAGGGTACGAGGGGCTAGGAGTGTGTCAAGGAAATCCCACATGGTCTTGGAACATATTCATAACCCCCTACCGGCAACCAACTGCTTTTCACAAGCTCCAAACCGACCCAACCCCTAACCAGGGAACTGTGCTGTCAGTCCTGACTGTCAAATTCTGTCCATAGCCATCATGCCATTGATACTGTCACTGGCGTCTCACAAGGGATCCTCTACTGTTAGACAATTCTGTTGTTACCACACTGCCCCTGGGGGTGAGGTTTTCCAATGACATCTCAGTAATGTCCCCATTCAGACAAAGGGTCATTGTTGCCAACGCGGAGGCGAGCATGTGAGGGAACACCTGCATTATAAATGATTAAACGTTAGTAACGGCTTGTCCATTTTTTTAGAAGTTTATATTTCCCCAAATAAGTGCAAGAGACCAAGCGTACCAAGACAGCTAGACACATCCTAAGGAAGGCATTTATTTATTTATTTTATTTGTGATTTGGTTTTACACATTTAAACCTTTTCACAAAACGTACATAAACAAACATTACAAATACCATCATTAAAAATAGTTTTTAGAAACATTTTATATAATTCGAAATGTTAAAAAGTCCACTTAACAAATCCACTGGGCCTCATTAGGAGTTGGCAGGTGAGGAATTAACGTGCCATTAATTCTGTTTAGCAGCACTTTACCGCACCGGCCAACTCTGAGTTTGCTGGTGGGGTGGCCGGATTTACCTCCCGCTCGGAGCAGAAGGTAATTCCGGCACCCCATCAGCAAAAATTTTGAGTATTATCGGTGCCAGTAATACCAGAAACTCCGCCCATGTAGTCTTATGAGACTCCATGGAATGGGCAGTAACTGCCCCTACTGGCACTCGGAATCTGGCGGTAATTCTGCCAGACCGAGTGCTGGTAATGGTATTTCCGTTTGGTGGTAATCCTGGTGGATTACCACCAAACCTATTATGAGGCCCATTGAGCAAAGTATAACACTATCTGTAAACTCACTAGAAACATTTAAACAAAAAAAACGATTAGGCAATTACATTTCTTTTCGATCATAGTAAAAAGACTCATTAAAAATTGACAAGACAGTAAACGTGATACTCTGCTCCCCTGCATCAAGCTAACCCACAATATATTATTTGCTGCCTCAGATCAAAGCTGATTAACGAAGTCTAAGTGCAGGGCGTGGGCAAGATGGCGGGCTGAGTGGACGTGGTATGGTGGAGCTCCGGCCCGTGCAAACAAGATATAACCCGACATTAGACACGCTTTAAAATAAGGGGAAAGAGAGTGAGCGGAGCGGAGGAGACCACACAGAGTGAGGGCGACCTGGTCCGGCTCAAACAGAGAGAGGGGAAGTGTGGAGCAGGCGAGACAGCTGTGATGGCAAGGAGGCCCTGAGGGGAAAATGGCGGGTGGCTCCCGGTAGCCCCGAGGAAGTGCTGCGGACCCGAGCGAGGTGAGACCTAGTGCTGAGGAGGTATTGTTAGACAAGATTGTATGTAGTAACCCTGTGGGAGACAACACCAGCCTTGTCCTCTTGGCAATAGGTAACCCAACCTTTGGTATAGGCCTGTACTACATAAGTTGGTAGAGTGACTGAGCAGCTGGGCTAATCTCAAGAGGGGTCAATGTGAGCTGTAGAGATTCACAGTGAGAAGCATTCAATAAAACTTTATACTCAAGGTTTCGTGATTAAAATAATTATTTATTAATTTAAGTCACTTTTAAAATAAGCCTTCTTTAGAAAGGGCACGTAGCAACAATCAAATACACTTCTAAAATACACTCCTTCAGTTCAAGTAAGTAAATAGATACCCTTTTGGGATGTCAGACACACACTTCCTATACCCTGAGGTGACTTCAATAACTAGGGTGCTGTGGACATTAATATATCACTTTAACACTTAAATGCAATACTGAGGTTGTGGAAAAAGGAAAAGGTTAGGGAAGGAAACAAAGGTTAACAAGTTTCTCTGAACAGGTAAGCACTTTATAATCCCCCAGTGAAATATAGGCTATCCCTTTCCCAGCTATACAAGTAAACTTATGTATGACTTTTTGGAGGGACAGATCAACACAAAGTCAGAGGGTGAGACGAGTCCGCAGGGAGCCAGGACAGCCAATGTCAATTGAGCAAAGGCTAGGGGAGCTGAGGCACTTCTTGAAGATAGAACAAAAGTCTTGCACAATGTTAAAGAGAGTTTCTGTAGTAAAAGAATCACTGTTTGGCCACAAGCTGGGGGGCTTGTGGAAAGCAAAGATGCAAGCAGCTCTGCAAAGGGCAGCAAATGCAAGTCTCCAGTGAGAGCAAACAAGCTACACACAACAAGAGGTAAGTACCCCTAGTTACACAGTACCAGGAGTCTGAAGAAAAGAGTCCAGCTGGCTTCTGTTCCTGTTGTAGTCCTGCACATCCTGTTGTTCCGGGGCCTCAGTCGTGGGGACAAGAGGCAGGAAGTCTGGGGACTCTCTGCACTGTGGATTGAAGGTCGGTGTCAGCAATGGACTTACTCCAGATCAGCGGTACTTTGCGGTTTCATCTACCGGCAAATAGCACCACTGTGGTTCTTGGACACCTTGTGGGCTCCCCTTGTTTCTGGGTTCCAGCACTCTGTTGAGGTGGCTCAGGCTTGGGTCGTCCTGCTTCGAGGGTGTCTGGAGGATCTTTCTGGAGCTCGGGTCCGGCTTAAAACAATGCACTCTATTCTGGTGTTCCTGTCACCTGGCACTCGGTTCCAGCAGCAGCAAAGAAGTACAGCCAGCAGGGAGAGGGGTTCCAGTCAAGTTCATCTTGGGGTCAGTTGGTCCCACCTACCCACGGGAAGAAGTCGTTTGCTGCGGGCTTCTCTTGTCGATTGTGAAATTGGAGCTTCAGCACTGCAGCAGGGCTATTGTCCTCGGTCTTACTCTTCCTTCTGCTGAGGTTTCACTTGGTTTTGTCAAAAAGGGCAAGGCTGTGTCTCTCCCCGTTAGCCTCTTGATGTTTGCTGCCTTTCTCCTCCATTTGAACTACCGGGGTCTGCATAGCTATCTCGTCGTGCGGTCTGCCTTGCTCGTATTGTGCTCTCTTACCACACCTTTTATCCCTGTGGGGAAAAGGAAGGGGGGGCTCAGGTGTGTGCGATTTAAGTAAATTGCCTGACCCTTGTGTCCGGACATGTCAGGTAAACAGTTTTATTACAAGTCTGTTATCTTTCATGAGGTGAAACAGTGTTTGTGTTGGCAAGGGGAGGGGTTGTAGTGTCCGAGTATCCTACGGGACCGGATGGGGAAGAGGTGTTATAGAGAATTATAATAAGAGGGACGTGATTGGTGGGGTTTACGGGGCAAACGGAAATAGTTGGTATCGTGAAATAAACAAGGGGGATTATGGGAATGGTGGTGTTTTATCTGAGAAAGTTGGGAGTGCGGAAAACAATAATCACAGGGACGTGAAGAATGTCCGGGATGTTCGGGCAGGACATAGGAAGCATGGATTCTGGGATAGATAATCTTCAGGTGCAAGTGGCTTGAAGATCTCAGCGGAGTGGTTCTGTACGCAGGGGTTATTGGATCTGGGTAGGAGAGATTCAATGGGAGGAAGGGAGGCAGATGTGGTACAGCCTAAAATGTTCTTAGGGATTTTGTTCTCCACTCCTTCTTTCTCTCTGGTGCCATACCGCGTCTCATCTGGGGTATTTCACTGAGCATAATCCCGGCCTCCCCTATTCATCCTCCTTTGCCCATCCACCCTCAGGGTTTGGATCTGAGAGTGTCAGCCCTTTCCTGGCCACATGAATAAGGGATTCTCAAGGTCTGCTGGGGAGAATACCCTCAGGTTTCTCACAATAAGGAGCAAGCTCTATCACAGGGGAATAGATAAATATATTTGGGCAGTACAGATATTTTCCTAATAAACTGCCGATATTCCACATATAAGTTATAGGAAACCCATTGATCAAATGTGTCACACCAATCTTGTTCGAAGAGTTATTTTGTTCACCTCTTTTGGACTGTGAATCAGTTCTTCCTCAACAGACCCTATATTGTTCAGGGTTGGTAGTAATATAGCTATTTAGTGAGGGAACAGATGTATCTTTTAATGCTGTATTCAGTTCCTCAAATAGAGGGCGTGTCGGAGGATCTAAGATCTTGACGTATAAACATATTTTTTTCTAAAGAACTTCTGTAGCCAAATAAACCAGATCGAATTTGTGCCCGATTGCACAATTAGGGACAGACCAGCAGCAGATCTAACACTTGTTTCCAAATGGAGCCATGTAGGGGATTTAAATAGTGGCCCGCATCCACCAGCACGATTTCCAAACCAGAGATTATATTAGGAACAATCTCTAAACAGTAAAATCTTCAAACCAGTATAAGGGAAAATGTACACAGCTTTGAGTATACTCTCTTTACTTGTGCAATGAGGGGCTGCACTTTGGAGTGTGAGCATACCTTAATGGTACTTAATGGATCGTAGTTGGACATATTAAACCCCAAATACTTTACAGAATGCGCAAGTGTCAGGCAGACTTTTCACACTCTCCAAGATATAATGTTTGGCCTCTTTGTGGTTGAAAATATAATGATTTTTGACTTGGTCCAATTCACAAGATTCTTCCCTCTGGACTTCTTTTTGGCCCACTGATTTCGGGGTCCTACCTACTCCTATAATGGTGGTTAAGAACTTAGTTGTCCATCTCACCTCGTCTCTATCCAAGACGGCTCAGGTTAATGCAGTATGTAAGTCAGGTCACTTCCTACTGCGTGTACTCCGTTGGGGTATTTCCCTACCTCCGTATCCATTTTTGACCCCAGGGCGTCGCTGCAGTTGTCGTGAGTCGTATTGACTACTGCAACATCCTGTTCTTGGCCCAGCCATTGGGTGTGATCCTCTGGCTGCAATGTTTCCAGAACTTGGCTGCTAGGGTGGAAACCTCTACTGCTTACAGGGTCCATATTAGTCTGGTACTTCGTGCCCTCCACTGGCTCCCAGTGGCAAAAAGGATTGAGTTTGAACCCTTTAATCACAGAGAGGCTGTCTATGTCGCCTAATCTGTTCCCAGGAACCGTGAGGGACACAGTGGAGATGGATGATGTGACAATCAATGGAACAGGGGGGGGGGGGAGTGTTGCCCCAGACTCTAGCAACAGCATTACTGAGGCTGATGAGTGTTACACTTTGCTGTCAAGGTCCTGTTGAAACTATATGAGGTAATCCTTGAGGAGGTGAAAAACAGGGCACTGAATTAAGTCAATTGACAAATAGCCCCATGAACAAGGAGTCACTGGAAAAAAGCTTTGAAGTGAATTAACTCAAACAGTTAGAGAACATACCCAGAAGTGTGACGAACAATAGGCAATCATCATTCCATCAGGATCACCCACACAGGACTGTCTGGAAGCTGAAAGTTACCTCTCAATGTACAAAACAAGGAAGGAAAGGCATATGACAAAAAGGGCTAAAATGAGAAAACAAGCAGCTAGTAGAAAAGGTCAAAACAAGGGTCATCTACATCCATTATACTTGAACAAGTACAAACTAAGGAAACCCAGAGGAAGTCTACAAATAAACGGATGGGCGGACCAAAGCCCCCTGGCACATTGACCAGCTGGTTGCTAAACGAGGAGCCGCAAACAAAATGTCCTGAAGCTGACGAATCAGTATTCAGCTGTCCAGGGGGAGTTGTCATAGCTGCTTGAGGCACACCCCCAGCCCCAAGTAGCACTGTGAAGGAGTCGAATTTTCTTTTTACCTTGGGTAGGGGGCATTTGACGTTCACAGCTAACCGAACAAACAGGTCAAATTTGCTCAAAGTGTGTACGAGCCTACTGGCACTAAGAGTACTGTCATCCGCGGACTTAAGTTTTGTTCAGCCAGTGAGAGTTCATTGTGTTTCTGCCGAAGTGACATCGCTGATCCGGAGCCACCAAAAATCTATCCGGAATGTGGGATACGTGGTGGATTGTCCAACACATGTAATTGCCCCGCAGTCTTTGCCTATTACTGTATCCGAGGCACTAGCATCAAACAAGAGGGTGGTGGGCAAGGAGGGAGTACTGGACGCTGGCATGGGATGGGCTTGGTTCAGAAAGTTCCTAATGCAAAAATGAGTGGTACTGCATTGAATTCTGAAGATAGTCAGTTGGAACACCAGGGGGCACGTACATTTACTGTATGATAATGGTTCCCTTTCTCTACTTAATGACTTAGTTGTGGTTTACCTCCAGGAAACGTGGCTTACAGCCAAGATCCACAAAGAGGGTTTCACACTATTTCACCAAGAGGCGACTAAGGGTCCTAGAGGCCGCCCTTTTGGTGGTCTTATTACAGGCATTAAGCAAGGAAACATTCTGGCTATTGAGGCGGTGGTGAAAGGGGTGGAAGAACAAATGGCTGTGTTGCTAATTAACATACATGTACCACCTGATAGGGGAAACCTGGAAGAGATTCATGAGAGTTTTGACCAAATTAGCTCCGTCTGGGTTGTTGAAGGGGATTGTGAATTCATCCTGCTGGCTGGGGATTTAAATGCTGGATGTAGAGATGGGGTACCTGGCCCAAAATACAGATGTGTTGAGTCTGTTAGCACAATGAAAAACCCCAGGGGAAGCAAAAAAGGGAACCTATGGATAGACATGCTGAAGGAGTGGGACATGTTGATGTACAACGGACGGACACTGTGAGATATCCCGGGGCAAAGTACCTGGTCCATGGTCTTCGGCACCAATGCCTGCTCTGAAAGAGTGCAGGGACTGGAACCCCGAGCAACACAGTTCAGGGACCATCACATGCTGGTACTCTCCATAGCCCTACAAATGTCTCCAAGGTTGATTGGGGGGACGGGGGCTTGCGCGAGGTGGAGATTAACCACTGGAGAAATAGGATTAGTTGGTCATCTAACAACATGAGCAGAGCCTCGGGATACATTAACACAGATTGAACTGGAAACGGAAAGCTGGGAGGGGCTGACAGTGAGTCAAATTGGTACATGGCTGGAAAAATTGTCTGTAGAAACAGGGTCGGTGAGGGATAGCCAGGCAGTAGTACATGAAGGAAAGAACAATAAGGTCTTTAATATCGAAATTTGGGACGTCAAAAGGAGGATGCGTAGAATGTTGAGGCAAGAAAGAGGAATGGTACAGTTGATCCCCATTTTAGAGGCAAAAATAAGGAAAATAAAAAGGGAATACGAGAGCTGGCTGTAAAGAATGTTCTGAGCCTTAAATACCTATTGGCAGCAGATGTTTGTGGCACTCTGTAGAGAAAATACTCGAACCATATGGCAAATGCTGACAAAGGCCAAGGGAGACACTAGAGGCAGCATGCTTAATCCGATTCTATAGTGCAAGTGGGTTGAGTTCATAGGGGCAAATTCTGGAATGAAGTCAGATGAAAAAGTAAAGATAGGTATGGCGGGGAGATGGCCGATAGCCCCAGATTTAGATGGCATACATACTGCAGTTAGGAAATTGAAGGACTCTCGTGCACCGGGCCCCAATGGGTTGTCGAACCCCATACTGAAAGATAACCCTAGTGAATGGACAGTCGTCCTGAAAGTTTTATTTGCAAAGGTGTGCGCAGAAGGTGTGGTTCCAGGAACATGGCTGAAGACAACACTTTTGACAATTTACAAAAAAGGAGATAGAGAGAGTCCGGAGAACTAGCAAAGATATTAATCTGTAGATGTTAAAGGTAAATTGTTCTCTGGCATTGTGCTCCGAGCCCTACAGGGCTGGGCAACGGAAAATAAGATCCTGGACTACACACAAACCGGTTTTCTAGTAGGGTCTGCAACAACACATGATATTAGGATGCTTGACACACTTATTAGTGAGGCAGCAATAAAGGGCAACACTGCACTATACTTTATCTCAGTGGACTTCAGTGCTTCCTTCAACACTGTCAACCGGGCACGGTTGTGGCTAAAGCTGCATACCTGGGGCTGTCCAGAATGGCTACTGGAAATACTGGTACAGCTCCATACAGGGAATAGTGTGCAGGTCCGTTTGAGCAATATGGGCCTTTTGACTAACCCAGTGGAAGTAAACAGGGGTGTCAGACAAGGATGTAATCTTGCACCCTTAGTATCTGCTCCTAGCATATAGCCAGCTTATTGTATGCGGACAACCTTATTTGGTTGGACCGCACAATAAGAGGTGTGAAAAATAAATGTAAGATATTGTCGGAATACGCCAAACAGAACGGCCTAGCTATTAACATGGGTAAGACCAAAATGATGGTGGTCTCCGGAAGTAAGATCGCCAGGGTCAGCCTGTACACTTGACTCAGAAAAGGTGGAGTATGTTGACAGCTACTTATATCTGGGACTGGAGCTATCGGCAGAGAGTGACCATGGAGTCCTAGTTGAGAGCAAAAAGAGAAGGGCCAGACAATTGACATGTTTGATTAATAAATTTGCAAAGCAAAAAGTGGGATATTCTCTCGAGGAGATCTTAAAACTCTACAAACAGAGCTTCTCGCCAGCTAGCCTCTATGGACTTGATGCATTGGCCATGAGGGACCGGACATGGCTAAACGTGGTGGACGGCCAATTCTGGAGGAGGCTCCTGGGTTTGCCAAACACCACGCCAATGGCCTATCTCAGGTTAGAATTGGGATTAGTGTCCCTCATGAGCCAAGCACTCGTACAAAGGGGTACACTATATATGAAATCAAAGAATCGACAACATGTCAATTGCTGCAACTCTTGGGCTCATCGTATGAAATGGGAAGCCATCAAGCATACACTACCCTAAACGAGGCGTGTTTCATAAACATTAATTAGTCTCCAGAGTTTGAGAGGGGTACAAGCTCTGAGGTCCTGAAGGCATAAAAACAAGGTGAAACAGTGGGAGTGGCTGGAAAGCTATGCTCACTTGCAAACATTACATAATTTCAAATATGTACAGGGCATTGCTCATTGCTATTTTAAGACCAAACACTATCTTCTGAAGTGCCCTAGTTCGGCGGTTTGGAACTTCATGTTGAAATTGTGAACAAACCAGCCGCTGGCTTTGCAAGGTGCAAAAGTGGGCCTAAAAGCGGAACAGCAAATCTGTCATATGTGCAGGATAGAGGTGCACAAGGAAACACCAAGACATGTGTTAACATTGTGTCCAAGAAAGGGGCCCACATACATGACAAAGTTGGGCCAGTTTGTGGGAAGTTGTGACGCAATCAAAAACGATGAATTTTGGTGCTACTATTTAAACACAGACTTGGAATCTGTCCACATGGCTTTATATTCAGTTTGAGTGGTGATTTTAGTATGTTTGAGCAAGTAGTAGTAGAAACTACAAAGGTGTGACCTGGCAACCCCATTGGCCTTTAACATCCAGAAGTATCTGACACTGCGGGAACCAGTTAAGTGACAGATAAATAAGCCCAGACATTAAAGGGGCAATGGACAGAGTAAATTAATTGAGGACATTTTAACATGTATTTTAATAGATACTTTATGGGAACTTTTATTACTATGAACTGTATCGTGATTGTGTCATGGATTTTATGAGTATATGAATTCAGAGGGTATGGATTGGAGTATATTTTAAATGCCCCAAAGTAAGATCTGTAAATAGGCAAATGAATTGAAGTTTTAATGATGAGGTCTGAAATGGTGTTGTTGTGATATATATTTTTAAAGGGTCTTTATGAATCAAAACAAATAAAATAAATATAAAATGTTAAATCCTTGTGCATGGTGTACAAAGCATATTATCATCAAGCGGCCGATTACTTGCAGGTCACATTTAAGCCCTATGTGCCAGGGAGCACTCTCCGATCAGGTGATGCTCTCCTCGTGGCCATTCCTAGGTTTCGTCATCTGAGAATTGGGGGCGTGCTTTCTACATCTTGGCAGCAAAACCTTGGAATGGTCTGCCCACTCCTCTTAGACGGGTTGAGAACCATCTGATCTTTTGTCATCTTCTAAAAACCTGGCTCTTTTAGGCCCCGCGGTGGCCTTGATACTCTGTGTTTTCTCGCGCCATGATGTCCTAGGGCAACCGTGAGCATTATAAATATTCTTAACATAACATAACAGATCATAGAGACTAAGTGACCAAAGTTCAGGGTCACACTTTAGTAATGGGAGTAAGCATATTATGCCCCAGAGCCCTACATGGTTTATTTCTTACAATGAGGTTTCTTATGTCTTCAGGATCTAAAGGATTACGGATTAAAGCCGAAGAAACATCACCTGGAAATTTAACAACCAGAGTATACAATGATTTAGCATTGTTTTTTGTGTAATAAGCAACCTACACATTCTCTTCAATAAGACATAAACCCTCGAGCTTATTAGGCGTAATAGCTGAATTAATAGTTTCGCATAATTCAGAAAGCTGGATATTTAGCCTTTTAATAACATTTCTATAATGTTGAAAATTTTTTTTTTTTACACAAAATAGTCATTGTTATTTAGAGATTGATCTTTCAGATGTTTAATCTGAGATCTTTCCGTCCTTTTTGCATTAGCTATTCTAATGTCATGGACGCAAGTAGTTTCTTTAGGTCTGTGGCAAGTGCCTGTACCACTCAGTTTCTGGAGACACTTCCCAAGAGTATTATTAATGGAGTTGATAGTAAACAATCCTGAATAATAATCAGTAATAAATAATTCATGCACAGCCTGGGAAAACTTTGTCAGCAGAGTGTGATTCCATTTTAACATGGTGCATTTCCTATTAGGTTTTTAAAACACTACTACAGGAGAATAATTGTGTTTTTGGATGTTGGTGAGAATATTAAACGTAAGAGGTGAATGATCACTCGCATCCACAACCTTCACTACCAGATCAGAATAACTGGGTCTAAGATAATCAGATACAAATACATGGTCAATCCATAAAAACGCTGTTCCTCCATTCCAAATGTAGATGTGGGGCAATGAATCTGCCCCTGTCGGGACTAATAAGGAGAGGTTCCAAGCTTCAAGAGAGGCATTACAACTCCCCTGGTTGCAGGGCGAGCACTATCCCTCACGCCCTTTCTTCTCGCATACTCCTGATTCCTGTTTTATCCACCAGGGCCCATGTGCCGGTATGTCTGCCTTCAATCAATGACGATGTCCCATAGCTTACTCATGCTCAAGCACATGGGCTCGCCGCTCCCCAGGGACCTCTGTCGTTGTGGCTCCATGCACACAATGGCAGTCTCCACTAGGGGAGGGGAGAATCTTAGGAAATCACTCCTCTCAGGCAGGAACTTTGTTCACTTCATTACTCACCTGAAGAACAGTCTGTCACCTTTCACTGCCTTACACCTACTCTTCTCAGGCATCCCCTGCTGCCATATCCTGCCCCAAGTCCTCACAGGCATTGGCTCAATCACTTGTCAAGCGGTGCAATTGCTAGGAAACAGCTACTCCCTACCAGCCTTCCTAGATACACCATGCTGCCATCTACAGCAGACCCCTGCCACCGCAGTGCAGTTACCCGATCAATGATCAACCCGCTTGACATCACAGCAGGTACTAATGCTTTGGAAGCTTAACCCGTTCGATCCCAATCCCGCTTTCACCCACTTACTTGCTAGTTGAATAAGGAAAATAGCACTGCGAGCCTACTAAATAAAATGGGGGTTACACTGGCATGTTCTAGAAGAACCTCAACTTCCTTAATCAAAGGTTATGATTTTCGTCCTTGGGCTTGGAAGCCCATTTCTGCTGCGTGTAGTGTAGTGTAGGGTGATACTAGTGCCTAACACATGTCTGTTTTTTCCTCCCCTAGGTGACTGGCAACATGATTTCTCTTGATCTGTCAGATGATGAGAGGAATACTTTAAGGTTGTAATTTAGAAGACGCATCCATGCGATGGCAGAGCCCGCTTCCTCTCTGGTAGGAGACTGTTCTGAAAAAGTGTGTATTATAAGACTTTATATCAACAGCTGACATCTTCTTACTGCCCACATCAGAGACCATTCTGCTTTTAGAAATTATTCTCCCGTTCTCTCTGACTTTAATGGTATTCTGTACACAAGATTGTCTAATCATGTATTCAGTTTGTATTTGTAAAGTTTCCATGCACTTTGTTCGGCAACATTCTTACCTTGTTGGTGTCCTTTGTGCTTTGCCTGAATCCTGGAGACAATTGGAACACGTTCATCTCAGAGTGCAGCACACCTCCACTCGTACCTCCCAACCACCTGACGCAATTGCACATTTCTCATACATCAGATGCTTCCCACAGAAAGTGCCTCAGAGAAACGGTGAGGATTGGCCTAGCCTTTAGATACAAGAAAGTTATGTAGTTTGAGTTGTCCAATATTCTCACAAGCGGACAGGTCTCCATGGATGGATATCACATCAAACTAAGAACACTTAAAGGGATAGTGCCATCAAACATTTTATTGGCTCAAAAGATGGGCCATCATCAAAAATATATATAAAAAATATTCATTAAGAAAGTTGCTATGTAAACTTTTGAGCAAACGAGGCTCAAAGGCACAGATTTAAAGCACTAGGAGGCATCCATTTTGTGAAATGGATGAGTCTCCTGTGCTTGTGTTAATTTCTGCCCTTGCGGCACTAATTAAGCAAAAGCCAGCCAGCTGTAATACAAAAAAGCTACCAGCAGGTGGCTTTTGCTTCATTATTGCCGGAGAGCAGAGATCAATACAAGCTGCTGCTGGTAAGTGCTTTAAATTTTATTCTTTTTTTTAACATCGCTGCAAAATGAATGCTGCGGTTTTCTTTCTAACTTAGAAACCGCAGCATTTATAACATTGTATTTATGTTTGCTGTGACTTCAGCTTTGAGTCTCCTGGGCTCCCCCGATCAAGGTTAAAACTTCAAATCATTTACCCATTTACAGATCTTACTTTGGGGCATTTAAAATATACTCCAATCCATATCCTCTGAATTCATATACTCATAAAATCCATGACAAAATCATGATACAGTTCATAGTGAGGAACGTTCCCATAAAGTATCTATCACATGTTAAAATGTCCTCAATTAATCAACTCTGTCCATTGCCTCTTTAGTGTCTGTGCTTATTTATCTATCACTTAACTGGTTCCCGCAGTGTCAGATAGTTTACCAAGGTCGTGGAGCCCAGCAAACATAAATACAGCGTTGTTGTATTTAAATATGCTGCGGTTTTCTTTCTACGTTTCCTGGAGCCCGTGAAAGGTAGAAAGAAAACCACAGCATATTTAAATACAACAACATTGTTGTATTTGTGATTGCTGTAGTTATTATAATTGACGCGCCTTTGCTTTTTGCCTTTCATTTTACGTTTTCTGTGCTTCCCTGGGATTGGGGAGCACCGAAAACATAAATGAAAGTGAAGGCAGCCTCCTCAGCTCATGCACAGCCCTGCTCTGGCTGCAGTAAGCAAAAGCTCCCAGTAAGGGACTATTGCTGCTTGTTTAGTACCGCCAGGGCAGAGCTTAACATGAGCTAATAGGACTGCCTGAAATGGCAAAATGGATGCTCCCATGTAAACACTTTGAGCCTCGTTGGCTCAAAAGCTTACATATGAACTTTCAGAAAAATTACGTTTAATGCATGTTTTGGATTATTGCCCATCTTTTGGGACAATAATATTTTTGACCGCACTATTCCTTTAACCACTCACTGCGCATTGGGAAACTTGAATAGCTTAAGGAACACTTTCACCCTGTGTTATATTTGTACATATAGATATGAAGATATTGGACCTAGTTACCAGTATGGCAGTAGCAGTAAGAAAATGTCAGGACACGAATTACTGCCATTTTTACCGCTCTGAGGAATTATAAGGTTTGGAGGTAAATTGAAGCGCATATTTCATCCACGCAGTAGTTACTGCCAGACGAATCGCCACCAGTGGGAATTCCTCCAATCCCCACAGGAGCCCTATGGGACACCCAAATGGGGAATGGGGAATAACACAAACGGCTGGTGGTAACATTATACAATTTCAGAGCAATGAGCATGGATTAGTCTGCAGACCTTTAAATAAGGCCCATTGGCTTGTTAATTGTGCTGATTGCCTTTTGGAATTTTTTTTGGAATGTGTAAATTGGTTTAACAATATATCCTTGGCACCTGATCCTTATTTACATATACAAAATTCACATGCCCAAGTTACAATTATACAAACAAACATCCGTCTCAGCACACATATAAAGCCCCTAGGAGAATACACATCACATATATATCATTATACAATTAGTTATGAAATACCAATTCATCTTAACAATCATAAAGCACTATCCAAGACTTTAAAAAAAATCCTTCCATACATAATACGCTGCCGCTACCACCATTAAGGGACTACCAGAAAATAAGTGTGACCAAAACTGGTCCCCCTTAATATTATCAATATTAGTGACAAATGTACTATAGCCTTTGATGTAGCTAAAAAATGGCACAAAGTAAGCACATGACTAGCAGTTTCATCTTCCATCTCACACAAACTGCATTTCATTAAATTATAAGGTATGTTGCACTAGGCCCGTACATTGTCCATATTGTGTAATGAGTTCAATTGGAGCCTCATTATAAAATTACACAATTCTCTACTATTAGTTCTAATAATATAATTAAAGGTTTCAGGAAAGAAAAATGCCAGTTTAACATACAGTTGGAATTTACGCATGCTTTCCAGTCCATCCATCAGAACACTACAATTCCTAACCCCCAGCTCTTTGTTTAAGTTCCTTCAAATGTACCTCTAGGCTACCATTAATAGCCATGTTAAAATCAATATGTGTATGAAAACTTTCCACTTCCTTGACAAAATTAGTCCAGGTTTTGTATCAATCCTTTATTTATTTATTTATTTTCGCATTTATAGCAGCGCGCCAAACCCTTAGGCATCAGGGCGCTAGTTACATTAAGTGCAAATAAGAATTCTTGCTTAACGGTTACAGGTGTGGTCTTATAGGTGAGACAGATCGGGTAGAGGCAAAGTTTAGCGCACCACATGGTGGGGGCAACACCACAGTGCACATAATACAGTAATTTCAGGTGGATGCAAAGGCTGGTGCAGCCACGCCTCATGGTACAGGGGGTGGCAACACCACAAGGCATAGTCATGTGTGCACAGGACATGCAAAAGGCATACAGATCAAAGCCGGTGCATACGTCTGTGATGATGGGCATGGCTTACCTTATGTGCTGATGACAGTCCATGTATATCTCGTTGCAGGACAGGTTCAGAGGGGGGCCCGCTCTATGCTGCTTCGCCACCAGAGACAGGAACCGTAGCAACTGGCATTTGTAGATGGCCGGCTGCGCCTCTATATGGCGGTAGCCACCATAGATGACTCAGTGGACAGCCAGTCAGCATGTAGGTTGTTGGATGCAGGCTGGGAGCCTGTGTTTCGGCTCTGTGAGGCGTCAGCAACCTTAGCGGGATAGCAGGGTCAATGGCATCAGTAGGGCTGGGCAGTATATCGGAATCCAGCAGCCCATTCATGCCGGCCCCCAGATGGTAAATGGCACCGGCAGGGACCGGAACAAGCAGCCTTAGCAACTTTCTCATGTTAACGAAAAGGGATAACAATGAAGAAGAATTATCTCTATCAAATAATATATATATATTTTTTTTATTTGCATTTGGTTCAAAATTCATGACAATTCATGTAGAACCTTTATAAAGTTTAAAATCTTACAGATAATCATTTAATCAATTAATACAGTTTAGAAAATAACTCTAATTCATTTTCAATGTACTTACATAATTTTGCCACTTCATATATTAGGGGTTTATATGATCCCTGCATCATTCTGGACCACAAAACTTCAAGGCAGTCCTCGAATTCAATTTCCACAAATTTCCTCAATTTAAGTGTCCTAAAGTTCTTAAAATGCGGACAGTACAATATAAGATGTTTCAATGTTTCATAAGATTTGTTACATTCAGCAAATCGACATCCCACATAATTATTTGATTTATTCATTTCCCAGTTCTTAGTTCTTTCCCTAGTATGGTATAGGTTTAGCCTAAAACGGATATATGCCTTTCGGATATTTTCACAGGGGAATAACAAGACATGATCGTAACGTGGAATGCGCTGTTTTACATGTGTACCATATTCTTTATATAGCCCATAGGTCTTAATTGAATCAATTGTTATACTCCAATCCATTTCAAAGAGTTTTTTCTTAGCAAAACCAGGACGATATTGAATATTCTCAACAGTAATATTTGCATTGTCCAAGATTTGTTGCATTTTCAATTGATAGTTAGAAAAAGATTTTGGAGTTTGAGAACCCAACATTTTGTTTCGATCAATGTACAATGAATTAATTGGAGGATAATGAATCTTGACATAGTTGGACAGCTGTCTCCATTTCCAACGAGATGATAGTGCAACCAGCCCCAATTCATGCCGAATAATGGCATTTGGAATTGACATAGGGAGAAACATTGCAGATTTCAAAAGAGAGCCCTGTAAGCTGTCCAGCGCGCTTGCCATGTCACATAGACAAATATCTAATGTATACAATATAACACTCTCAATTTTTAATGTCATAAAATCTATTAGCAGGATTAAAGAGAATTTGCAATATTGGCTATAGATCCTTTTCATTTGGGACAATAGTGGTCGTGTTTTGTTTATAATTATAATTGACCAAGCGTTAATGGAGTTGAGGGCTGATAAATGATACCCTAAGTAGAGAGCATTGTTCACACGACAAATTTGTGTGTTCAACATTTGCCATCTAAAATTCCCTCCTTTTGATTTAACTCCAAAGGTCATAATGGCAGTTTTCGCTGGGTTCGGTGTCAAATTATTAGCTTTTGCAAAAGTCTCAAATAATGAGAGTTTAGTTTGAAGTCCTACCGGAGTAGGGTCAAACAAGATGATATCATCAGCGAATGCAATCCATTTCAGATGAATACTCCCCACTTTAACCGAAAACAAATTCCCTTTTTCCCAATTTTCACCCATATCAGAAAGATATAAGTTAAATAAGGTGGCCGCCAGATTACAACCCTGTTTTACACCAATTTTTGTACATATGGGGGGAGTAGTCCCACCTTCCGGAGAGATTCTTATTCTATAGGAAGTATTCGTGTGCAACTTAATGATCCAGTACATCAGCACAGTTGGAATCCCTATTTTCAACATTTTCTTCCACAATAAATTGCGGACCACCGTATCAAAAGCTGAACTCATATCGATCATTGCTATATAAACAGGATTGGAATTTTTTTCTTTTACTCCCGAGATGACATGCGACATGATAAAAGCATTTAAGGTTGTACTCATGCACTTCCTAAATCCAGTTTGATATTTCGAGTACATGTCATTCGCCGCAATTACTTTCTCCAATTCATTTAAGAGAAGGATAGAGAAAATCTTAGCCTCAGTATCAATTAAAGATATTGGACGATAATTTTCCGGGAGAGATGGATCACCCTTTTCAAATATGGGTACAATATTAGCAGTTAACCATGAGGGTGGAATTTCCCCAGACCTAATGATAGAGTTGAACTTATGGTTTATAATGCCAGACCACAGCACTGGATCCGCCTTATAAAGACATGGGGGGAGACCATCTGGTCCTGCAGCTTTTGAGTATGTCAACCTGGAGATTGCCCACATAATATCAATACAGTCCCACTTCAGCCTTGGGATTTCAGAGTATTCAAGAGAAACATCTGGGACAAAGCGAAAACTACAAGGCAGTTGGTATTTAGTCTTTATGAATGTTTGCCAAGTCTGCTCAGGAATACAGTTAAGCGAATACAATGCCACACATTTATTATTAGCTTTCAAGGTGCGCCAAATTACTCGTGTGTCATGAGCCAGAATGGCTCGAATTAATGTGCAATTTGCGTCATTGTATCTTGAAATACGAGCAGATTTCAAATTATGTTTGTAGGCTGATAATATCCTATTCCTCCTTGCCTTGCTGTCTTCGATGCCCAAGTTGCTTCTCTTTAAAGATCTCAACGCCCTATTCTTCTCCCTTTTTAATAATTTGCATGTATGATCATATAAGTGTGGATGTTGCACATTACTTTGTATTTTACCAAGTCGCTCGAGTGCTGTGGCAACTATATCAGGATAGTGCATGCGCAATATATATTCATAATTTCCCCCTGCACGTCTGATCCTCTCAATCACCGAGGAAATTTGTTTAACGACAAAATTGCAGATCCCTCGATTCCATCTAATGGAATGCAGGGGACGATCAATTTCGACCACTGCCAAGGTAATATTTGGCATGAGCGAATGACATTTCAGTTGACAGAAGGTAGAAAGTTGAGCGTGATCTCCTATCTCAATCTGTCCTATTACTAGGGGAGCCATATGCATGATAAGATTGTGAGATACAAATATATAATCTATCATTGAATGCAACGTACCTCTTGCCCATGTATTTCGTAGATTCATGCCATTTCTTACCATTAAATCCATATCCCACTCTGTGAGGAGTTCTCTAAATTTAGCTCCTCTACTATAAGAAAGAGTGGATGATTTAAATTTGTGGGTTTCAGTCAAATCTCTACAATCGCAATTAAAGTCACCACCTATAATGATTTCACAAGTCCGGTATCTACCAGATATGTATAATAAGCATGCGTCCAATTCATCCAACATCTCGTCGACTGGTAAGACAGCTGGATTCCAATATAGGGTGATTATCATAAGTGAGGAATAACTAAAATATTTTTAAATAAGAAGAGCTTCATGCAATCATCCATGATTGTAAAACCGATATGAGGCTAAGTTCACAACAGATTGCCTCCACTGGTGGCGAACTAGGGAGGCCAAAACAAGGGTGCCATAGTTTGCCTCCAACTTATCTAATCCATTTTATTTCCTTTTCTAAAAATGGTTCAAGTCCATAAAGTATAGCAGGTACAATGCTGGCTTTGTATATTTTTAGTAATCCTTCCACAGAGTATCCCCCATTAGTACTAATAAAGGTTTGGATTAATCAAAATTTACTAAGGAGTTTAGGGATAACTGAATAACTGATTTAATTAAATCTACCCAACTGATTACCTATTAAAAATCCCAAATATCGATATTCATTAACTTTTAGGATTTGGTCATCCAACTTCCAAACAAAGTGGTTATTTCTACTTCTATCAATGATCATAATCTTACTTTTTTTATCATTGATCTTCAAACTCTTAGTCTTGGCGTACTCCAGCAGCACCCCAATACCACACTGTAACCCAGCCGCAGTCCTATCGACAATGACAGTATCATCAGAGAATGCAAACCATGACAAGAGGAAAGTGCCCACACGAGGGGGAAAGTTGTTAACCTGTTTCAAGCTGCTAGATGAAGCAGCCACATATAGATTATAAAGCAGGGGGCCCAAAACACACCCCTGCTTCAATCCTGCATTGTTTTTAATCTCTGATAACAACAGACACCCCCTGGATTAAGCCGGATATAAACCGATGTGTCCCGATATAGTTGCTTAATTAGGCCAAGTATATTCAGATTGAGCCTTCATTTGTTCAGTTTGTTCCACAGTTTACTTCGGCACACAGACTCGAAGGCCCTGGCCTAGTCTATATAACAAATATACAGCTTTAAATCTTTAGTCATCATGGATGATCTGATAAAATAAAAATCCATTTATTATGTAGAGTGCTAAAACCCTTTCTGAAACCCGTCTATTGTGGTTTCAGTAGATTATTTACTCGTGCATAAAACTTAGAATGCATGTGGCAGGGATCTTAGATACTGTGTCAGACAGTGGCCAGTAATCGATAATTATTAGGCTCACCCTTCTTGCAAATATGATTTAACAGATTTTTTTCCAACCATATCGTATACAAACAGTTCTAAAAATATCCCTAAACACCACCCAAAGTAGGTTAGCCTATAAAATTGGGCACACCTTAGTCACCACATTGGTGACGCCATCAAGACCTGCAGCCCTAGATGATTTAAGCTTAGAGATAATGTTAATAATATCCTGAATATCAAGCCAAGAGGGAGCTACACCTTCACTTGGATTACTCTTTCCATTTTCCTTCTAACATGGTATTTGATCCTCTCTAGTGCCCCCAGTTAACATATGCTTACGAGCAAAGTGCCAAAAGGTACGGCTATCCTTCGAGCGCAGTACAGAGAAAAAAGCTATCTGCCACTGTGCATTACTATGGGACAGTCCATGGAGTTTCAGCCATTTTTTTTATTTCATTATCAACTTGGGTATTAATGGTTGCTTCTTTATATAGCTGATATCGACCTTCCTTATTTTTATTTTTTTTTTAACTTCGTTTATTTTAAATCAAGGCAGGATGGCAAATATACAAATCATGACATATCACAAGCAATGCGTATTCAGGTTCTTCGATCCCCAGTCCTCATTTCCCTCATCAGGCTTCCTCCCTCCTACCTCCATTTGGCCTCTCCCTCCCTCATGTTTGGAGGCGGAATTTTCTTTCTGGATTGTCCTGTTCGCCCCTTAGCGTCTATGTGTCTTCTCTCGGGTCCCCTTGGTGTTTCAAGATCCATCGGGCCTTGGTCGGTTTGTAGGTCTGGGCGGGGAAGCGCTGGTCGTATTCCAGCACTGGGCTCCAAACATTCTGAAAGCGGTGGAGCGTTCCCGCCTGTGCTGCCGTGACCTTCTCCGCGATCAGGATGTCCCAGAGTTTAGACCACCATTGGGCTATGTGAGGTCCTTCTGGGGATTTCCAGGCCCTGGCCAACACCGTTTTCCCCGCCAGAAGGCAGTGTGTCAATAGTTTAGACTTAGTCCCGGAGCGCGGGTAGATCGCGGGGATCGGGGCTCCCAGCAAGACTGGTTCAGGTTCCAGAGGAATCGCCGTTCCCGTAATTTGTGCGATGGTCTCTAGGCATGTCCTCCAGAACTGTCGTATCTTTGGGCAAGCCCACCACATATGGAAGAAAGAGCCCGGGTGACCACATCCTCTCCAGCAAGCATGATCCACATGTGGGTTCATGTGGTAAAATTGAAGGGGCGGGTAATACTACCGGAGGAGCACCTGTACGCACATTCCTTATTGGTAACGCACGTGGAGGAGGTATGTGTTCTGGTCCAGATGTCTACCCAGGTTTGGTCCTCGACCGGATGGCCCAGGTCTGCCTCCCATTGAGCCATGTAGCGGGTCTTTGTGGACAGGAAGTCCCTTAAGAAGTGCCTATATAGGGTGGATACCCTGCCCCGAGTTGGAAGGTCCCCCAGTGTCAGCTCCAGGGCGGTGGGGGGGCGAGTTGCTGCCTGCAGAGTCTGGGGGTGGGAGCACCAGTGGCGTAGCTGGATATAGGTGAATCTGTCCCTTTCCTGGAGTTGGAACTTCTCCTTGCATTGGGCGAAGGTGAGGGGTGTCCCTCCCATATATAGCTGGTCTATGGTCTCCAGCCCGCCCTTTATCCAGTTCCGGAAATTGCGGGGGTCTGCTCCGGGTGAGAAGGATGGATTATGGAAGACCGGGGAGCGTGGTCTCAGTCCTCTGGGCACTCCCTTCTGCTTTATAGCCCAGTCCCAGGAACTAAGGGTGTGTTTAGTTGATAGGAGGAGGTCTCCCCAGTGTGTTCTAAGGGGGGGCGGAATGTGTGGCAGAAATCGCAAGGGTAAAGGTGTTTGTGATTGTTCCAGCTCTACCCACCTGGGGCGGTTTGTTATAGTCTGCCATGCTTGAAACTGTGCTAGTTGTGCTGCCACACTGTAGGCCCTCAAGTCCGGGACCCCCAGACCTCCTAGCTTGGAGCCCCCCAGCATCGTTTTGAGAGGGATTCTCGCTCTCTTACCTTTCCAGATGAATTTCAGCATTTTCTTTTGGATGTCCTTAAGGGTTGGTGTGGGGATCGCTACTGGGAGGGAAGCGCAGGCGTATAGGAACCTCGGCAGTAGGTTATCTTGCATGCTGTGATGCGCCCCAGCAGTGAGATCTCTTGGGTCTCCCATCGTTTCAAGTTCGCCTTCCAGTTCTTTCAGTAGCCGGGGGAAGTTGGCTTTGTATGTGTCTCTTGGGTTAGCCGGGATGTGGACCCCTAGGTAGGGGATGGCCTTCTTCACCCATGTCATCGGGCACATTGTCGTCAGTGGCTCCCGTTCTGCTGGAGTGAGCCCGATGCCCATGGCCGAGGATTTGTCAAAGTTTATAGTGAAGCCTGAAACCTCACCGTAGGTGGTAAGTTCTCGTATTGCCTGTTTCAATGATGATTGGGCTTCTGAGATCGTGAGTAGGACATCGTCCGCGTATAGGGCAATTTTATGTTGGTTGAGGCCGTCCTGCAGCCCTTTAATTCGATCGTTTCCCCTAATCCTTTGGGCCAAAGGCTCCATGGTGAGAGCGAAGAATAAGGATGATAGCGGGCAGCCCTGCCGGGTTCCGCATGATAGGGGGATCGGAGCTGAGTTTTGCCCATTAATACTTAGACTCGTACTTGGGCTCTTATAGTTGGCCAGCACCATTGTCTGAAAAGTTGACCCGAAGCCGAAGGCCTCTAGGGTAAGCTTCATAAAGGGCCAATCTACTCAATCAAATGCCTTGGCTGCATCCAGAGCCACTAAGACCAGTTTTTAGGAGTTCCGAGAGGCGAGGTCCACCAGGTTCAGGGTTCTTCGTATGTTGTCTCCCGCTGATCGATGGAGGATGAAGCCTGCTTGGTCGGGACGAATGATCTTGGGGAGAACGCGATTCAGGTGGTTTGCCAGGATTTTCGAATATATATTTGCATCAATGTTTAAGAGTGCTATCGGTCTGTAAGAGGCTAGACTCCTTGGGTCCTTTCCTGGTTTGGACAGGAGGATGGTGGTTGATTCCTGCATCGATGGAGTGACCGCGCCTGTGTCTCTGAAGGAGTTGAACAGGGTCACCAGATGGGGGGTCAGTTGTGGCCTGAAAAGTTTATAGAATCTGGTTGAAAAGCCGTCCGGGCCTGGGGCTCGTGTTTTAAACGATTTGATGGCCTCCTCGACCTCCTCCCCCGTAATGGGATCCTCCAATTCGTCTCTCGTTGTGTTGGCGAGACGGGGAACCGCTGCCTTCTGTAGATATTCCACCTGTTGCGGTCGGTTCCGAGGGGTTGCCTTCATGATTTGGGTCAGGTAGTCTGTCGCGAGCTGTTGTTTTTCGGGCTCCGAGTATCGGGTGACCCCCTCCGGATCACGTAGGCCTGCAATCGTGTTGACGCCTCTCCGTTTGGCTTGTTTGGCCACCAGGAACCTGTTTGCCTTGTTGCCCTTCGCTTAATATGATTGTTTGGCTTTTGCCATCATTAGGGCGGTTTGTTCCGCGTAGTGGGCTTCAAGCTTCTTCCTCGCTGTTCTCATGATCCGTTGCGTCTTAGGGGACCAGCCTTTTTCTTTGTGGATTGCCTCAGCCTCTCTTAGCTCGTCCTCTAAAGCTATTCGGGTCTGGCGTCTGTTCCGGTGGTAGGCCGCTTTCTGAGCGATGAGGGAGCCCCTGATTACTGCCTTCACGGCGTCCCAGTTATTTGCCAGTGAGGTGTCCGAGGCTGGGTTTTCGTCAAAGAAGTTTTTAATTCCTGTCGCAATCTTGTCTCTCGTAGCCATGTCATTGAGAATCGGGTCATATAGAGACCATTTGCGTGGGTTATTGAGATTGGGGTCCTGAACCCGGAGTTCCAAGAACACTGGAGCGTGGTCGGACATGGCTCTCGTGCCGATGGAGACCTCCTTGACTGAGGGGAAGGTGTGCGGGGGGATCAGAAATAAGTCAATCCTTGAGAAAGTGCGGTGTACGAACGAGTAGAAGGAGTAGTCTCTTTCGTCGGGGTGAAACACCCGCCACAAGTCTATTATCTCTAGAGTCCTGAACAGCCGGAGGAGGCTGAGTGCTTGGGCGAAATCGCTTGGAGTCGGGGGGTGTGACCGGTCTTTAGTGGGGTCGGGAACCCCATTGAAGTCCCCTCCGACGATTGTTTGGCCCTCCACAAAACTAGCGAGGGTCGTGCCCAAGGAGTCGTAGAAGAGTGATTGTCCCGTGTTAGGGGCATATACCGAGATGAGGGTGTATAGGTCTCCCAACAGGAGGCATTTGAATGCTGTATATCGGCCTTCCGGGCATGTTTTTGTTTCCAGGATTTGTGGGTTCAAGTCTTTTCTAAAGAGAATCGCCGTGCCTCCCTTTTTGCTTGAGCCGGAGGCAAAAAATTGAAGCGGGAATGATCGAGAACGAAGCCGGGTCACATACGCCGGCAGCAAGTGGGTCTCTTGGAGCATAGCTATCGCAGCGTTTTCGTCCTGGAGCTTTAATAAAATTGCCTTTCGTTTGTTGGGGGAGTTCAGTCCGTTAACATTTAGGGAGAGGATTCTCAGAACCTGGTGGTCCAGAGGGGGCCCATTCTCTATCTCTTGAGTTGGGGGGGGGAGTCCGGGTCGATGGTTCAGCTGCCATGTTTGTCACGAGATCTTGTAGTACCATCCTGCACTTGAGGTTTTAACGCGGAGCCCCAACGGGGGGCCGCAACTTTAACTGTTGGGTAGACCGACTTTGTAGGTACGGGCCTACCCTTGGCCAACAGGGCCGGTTGTCCCATCGTGTATCAAGTACTGTGGGTTTCCAAGGAACGAAAGTTGGAAAGTGTCCTTGGAGTGGGTATGAGCCGTGGGTATGGTCCGCCGTCCCCGCCCTCGAAGCACGTCAGATTAAGCGTTATGTGGCGGATCCGAATTCAGGCCGAGTCAGAGGAGACCAGGGAGAGATGTAGTTGGAACCTGGAGGTGCGGGGGCGCCATTGTTCATTTCTTTTTGTTGATCCGCTGGGTAGATGACCATGGTGTACGTTTAGGTTTCGGGGAGGAAGGCGGCCCGGAGTCCTCAGCTCCCTCCGGGGTTGGTGTGGAGAGTTCCTGGGGCGAAGATGGATGCATGATCCTCTCTGCATCCTCCAAGTGACTGATCCGGCGTAGGGTGCCTTTGTATGTGAATTGCAGAGCCGCTGGAAACAGCCATCTGTAGCGGACTTGCTGCTCCTGAAGGAACAGTGCCAGGGGTCGGAGTGCTCTTCTTTTCTGGAGGGTGAGTGATGAGAGGTCCTCATATATTTGGAGTGGCGTGCTCTGAAATGTAATTTCCTCCCCTTGGCGGCTGATCGCCGAAATCACTTCCTTGGTTGTAAAGAAGTGGACCCTCATAATGACATCTGGGGGGGGGTCAGAGACAGTCCCACGACGGGAGGCGAAGTCTGTGGGTGCGATCTAGCAAGAGCTGAGATTTACCAGGTCTGGGAGGAGGGCCTCGAAGAAGCGTCCCACGTAGTCCGCTAGCTTGTTGTCGGGGACAGAGGTCGGGACCCCCCGAATGCGAAGATTATTGCGGCGCGCCCTATTTTCAAGGTCCTCATGTTTAAACTCCAGGATCTCGCATTTCTGATGGAGGGAGTCAATGGCTCTTCGCATTTCCCCTAGTGTGGTGGCGTGGTCCCGCGAATGGTCTTCGATTTCTCACAGCCTCTGTTCTGCCTCCGTAATCCTTTGGTCCGTCTGTTCAATTTTGGTGATGAGTTCTGATAGGCATGAGCGGAACTCCGACTTGATGTCCGCCATGAAGGCTATCAGGTCCCCTTTGGTAGCGAGGGCTCCCCCGTCCTCTTGTTGTTTCTGTGGAGTGAGTTTGGGAGGATCATGCTTCCTGCTTTTATCTAGCGTAGTGAGCATGGTGGAGATATCTGCGCCCTTGCCAACCTTCGTTTGCCTAGACATGATGATCGTGTTTGGCGGTCTTGGCTGGAAGGGCTGCGGCGAGGCCAAAGCTGTGTGCCAGCCGCCTAGGAGAGTTCAAGCATGGGAGTGCGAGTGAGACGTCGGAGTAGCTGTGATTCCGCAGCAGACTGGATCGCTAGCTGGACGGGTGGGCCGTGGCGCCCCAGGAAGCATTGAGTGGTGCGTGAAGGGAGGTCCCGCGAGGTCGGGCTTCTCAGGGTGGCTCTCGGGGCTTATCTCGTGGCCTCCGTGTTTCCCCTGTCGACCTGGCCGAATGCAGCCCCTGATGAAGTTTTCACATATTCACTGCGCAACCCCGGCACGATCTGGCTGGATCCGTGTTGGCGGGTCCGTCTGCTGCTCCTCTTCGGTCCCCCTGAAGCCCATCGCTGTTAAGACGGATTTCTGAACTCTGTCCTGGTGGCGCAGAGGTTCAGAAGGCCAACCTAATTACTTGCAACAGGGTAACCTCTGGACGAGCCAGACCAATCAAGGTAGCGATCGCGGCGGTCAAGACTAGGTCTCAAGACGGGTGAGGGTGACTGAAAGCCCGCAATGAGCACACAAAGCAAGGACACTTACAAACTACTCCAAACAGGTGTTATATTAAAAATATATACACATTTATTCCAAGGCTTTTAAAACAATGACCGTAGCGAGAAAATCACAATATAACTCTAGTAAACCAACACATACCATACCAATACAATATATATACAAATACAACAAGTCTCAAGCGTTAGATGCACGAAATGTGTAGTCCACCTAAAAGGGAAGGAAAACAGGCAGTGCAAAATAATGCTTAGACCCAGTCCGCCTTCAGAGGCACCTAACTAAAAGGAAGTCCGAGCCCTATGAAGAGTGGAGCCTTGTGCTCAAAAGTACCTGCACACGCTTGTGCCAACGGGCAAAAGGGGAGTCTCTTCGAGGGAAATCAGGCAGTTCAGTTTAGTGCACAAATGAAGAAGAACAAAGTTCTGCGACTCAAGCGCAGCCTCCACTGTGGGCAGAAGCAGAAAAGGGTGCTGTTTTGACACAGCGGGGAAAAGCTATGGGCTCCTGCAGGAGGGCGACCAGTTCCTAGCTATGCTACTCACCGATCCCCGATGCAAGCAGACCCAGGCTTCTCCGCGTCAGTTTCAGTCTCTGGCAGGTTCAGAAGAGCAGGGGACGTCTCGTCGTCGTATTGAGTCTGCAGCAGCAGAGTTGAGTAAAAGATGTCCCAAACGAAGGAACCCACACAGATTGTTACCACAGCAGGGCAACGGAGCGGCCATGTGTATCTGAACCAAATGTACACTACTCACTTCAGACCTGGGAACGCCAAGTGTACGAATCGTGTGAGAGTGACAAGGACTCGAAATACTACACAACCTGGCGGCGGTTACAGAGCAAGACTCCTGTGTAGGCTGGTCAGTCTGCTGGATGGCCCAGAGACGCTTCCGAAGGCTTACGAGCAGGAGATGGTGAAGATGCCGAGAATAGCTGTTCCCGCTATTCCAAGGGTCGAGGTACCAGTACAGGCCTTCTGGTTCGATCAAAGGTAAAAAGGGTTTCACAAGGCGACAGCAGTGCAGAGGAGCAGTCCTTCAGCGGGTCACCAGCGATTCCTCGGTTTAGCCTCTTGGTTGCAGGATACTTGGCTCCTGTATTCCTTCGTTCGTGAGAACTCAGGAGATCGACATGGTAGTGGTGTTTCCAGCCCCCTCTTATCCACGGTTCCCTTCGCGCCAAAACGGAGGGGACCCAATGGGAGATCCGCTCATCAACACTCACACCATTCGTGGACCAATCACGGACCACGGTGGTCCCAGGCATTCACACCACCCTAGACTCTCTGGCACCCAGGATGTGTATTGGGACCAGACATCCCAGCCCACATCCTAGAGGCACACACCAGGCATGTAGAAGCCCGCGAAAGCATCCGTGTTTCGCGGGAAAGTACATGCCCAAATAAGGAAGGCCCCGGGTCGGCTCGACCTGGGGAAGGTGAAGGGAGCAAGATGGTCAGCGGACAGGACAAAGGAGCCTCGTGGTCTGGCCATTTTGGGAGCCAGGCCACCATTTTGGGTTAAGCGCGAGAAACGCGCTTAAAACGCCAAAATGAGCTCAAAACACAAGAAACGATCGCTGCCACCATTCCCGTAAGCAACTTTGGATTCTCCCCCTTCATGTTCATTAGCCACTTTAAGGGCTTATGGTCAGTTTGCACAGTGAAGTGGGTCCCATAGAGGTAGGGCCTCAGCTTCCCTAGGGCCCACACAACAGAGAAACATTCTTTCTCTACCGTGGACCATCTGAGCTCTCTGTCCTTAAGCTGGCGGCTAATAAAACCAATAGGGTGTTCCTTACCCTTCTCATCTACTTGTGATAGTACACCTCCTATCCCAGTGTCAGAGGCGTCCGTCTGCACGATAAAAGGTCTTTGATAATCAGGGGCCCTGAAGACAGGGGCCTGGCACAAGGAGTCTTTTAAGCCATTGAAGGCCTTCTCACACTCGTCGGTCCAAGTTACCTTCTTGGGTTTCTTCGGAGTGGTGAGGGCAGTCAGAGGGGCAGCTATGGTGCCCTAGTCTGCCACGAAATTGCGGTAATACCCTGTGAGTCCTAAGAAGGCTCTCACTTGGGTTTGTGTAGTGGGGGTAGGCCAGTCTTGTACTGCTTGTACTTTACTGGGAAGAGGCTGTATCCTCCCTCCACCTACTTCATGTCCAAGGTAAACCACTGAGCCTGGTCCAATCTGGCATTTACTAGCCTTTATGGTCAAGTGTGCTTTCTGAAGAGCCTGGAGCACAATCCTGAGGTGTTTCACATGGTCTTCCTAGGTGGCACTGAAAACTGCTATATCGTCTAGATATGCAAGACAGAATTCGTCCAACCCATTCAAAACATGATTCACAAGCCTCTGGAAAGTGGCAGGTGCATTCTTCAACCCGAACGGCATTACCCTGAATTGGTAGAGGCCGTCTGGAGTAGAAAACGCTGTCTTCTCCTTGGCATGTTCTGCTAAAGCTATTTGCCAATAGCCAGCAGTGAGGTCAAACGTGCTGAGGTACTTGGAGGCACCCAAAGTATCCACCAGCTCATCTGTTCGAGGCAAGGGGTGTGCATCTGTCTTGGTGACAGCATTCAGAGCCCTGTAATCCATGCAGAACCTCAATTCAGAAGTGCCTGCCTTTGGAACCAAAACCACAGGGTTGGACCAAGGACTACTAGAGGGTTCAATCACCCCAAGGTCTAACATTTTGTTGACCTCGGTCTTAATATAAGACTGTACTTTGTCTGACATCCTGTATCCCCTACTTTTCGTAGGTACACTGTCTCCTGTGTCTATGTTATGTTTGCACCAAGGTGTCAAACCAGGCGACTGTGAAAACAGGGGGGAAAACTGCCGAAGCAAACTTTTCACCTCAGCCTGCTGATCAGAAGTCAGGTGAGGGGCCACTCGGACACCCTCAAAGGAGCTATCTGAAGGACCACTTTGGAACAGGTCGGGGAGAGGTTCAGACTCCTCTTCCTCAACATCTGAAGCCAGTAGCAGTGCTGCGATTTCGACTCTTGGGACGAAAGCCTTCAGCCTATTTACGTGAAACATTTTTGGAGCCTGTCCAGGCCTTCCAAGGTCCACTAAATAGTTAACCTCACTCAGGGGCTCCACCACTTTGTAAGGGCCTGACCATTTGTCCTGTAAAGCTCGAGGCCTTATGGGATACATGATCAGGACTTGCTGACCAGGTGTAAAGTTGATGAGGGAAGCTTTCTGGTCGTACCAATGTTTCACCAGCGCTTCTCCTGCCTTCAATTTATCACTAGCCAAGCCCATCAGAAGTACCATCCGTTTTCTGAGCCCTAGCACATAATCAACTACGTTGGTAGTAACAGGGGGAGTGGGCATCTCCCATCCCTCTTTGACTATGGCTAAGGGTCCCCGTACAGGATGACCGAACAGAAGTTCAAAGGGGCTGAAGCCAACACCCTCCTGTGGTACCTCTCGGTAGGCAAACAGTAAGCATGGTAAAAGAAGATCCCATTTTCTTCTCTGAGGTTCTTCCAGAGCCCCAATCATGCTTTTTAACGTTCTGTTGAAACGTTCCACCAGACCATTGGTCTGGGGGTGGTATGCAGAAGAGAACTTGTAGGTGACCCCACATTCTTTCCACATAGCCTGCATATACTTCGACATAAAGTTGCTGCCACGATCCGACACAACTTCTTTAGGGAAGCCAACCCTAGTAAATATGCCAAGTAAAGCTTTTGCAACTGACTTGGCAGTTACAGTTTTCAATGGGATGGCCTCAGGATATCTGGTTGCATGGTCGACCAGCACCAGGATAAACCTTTTGCCCGAGGATGTTTGCGGGTCAAGGGGACCAAGGATGTCGATCCCTACCCTTTCGAATGGTATTTCCACAACTGGGAGTGGTACCAATGGAGCTTGGATTGTCGAGCCAACCTTACCAGATAACTGGCAGGAGGCACAACTCCTGCAGTGACTTTCTACTTGCACCCCCATCTTGGGCCAGTAGAAGTGCATGGATAACCTTTGCTTGGTCCTCTTAATACCAAGGTGACCAGCAAGGGGCACTTGATACGCCAACTGCAGGAGGAAGGGCCTAACAGCAAGGGGAACCACCAACCTCCTATGGTCTCCTTCTGTAGACTCTGTGGGCTCACTATACAGGAGTCCACCTTCCCAATAAATCCTATGCGTCCCAGGAGGTTCACCCTCAAGCTGGGAGCAGGCCTGTCTCCTTAGGCCTTCCAGAGATGGGCACTCACGTTGGCCTTTACTGAATTCGTCCCTATCAGGACCTCCTTCAACTAACAAGTCTTTTAGTTCAGGATGGTCGTTGGGGTCAAATACTTCAGGCATCGCCACCTCCTCGTCAGGCCCGGGCGATTGACCAACTTCCTCCACCGCACTGGTAGGCGAGCTCGGGGGAATATTCTCTTTCCCTCGTCTTGACTTGTTTACTCCTTTCGCCTTGGGTTTCCCCTTCGGCTGGGGCGGCGTATTGGTCTTGGCCAACGCTGCCCGTGCTTGAGACCGTGTGTAGGGTCTGTCGGCAGTGTCTCCTACGAGCCCTAAAGCTCTGAGATCATTACCTAACAAGACCTTTCCTGGGACGTTTCTCTGAATGCTCACTGAAATCCTGACTGCTATACCATTTAAAATAAGATTTACAGGTATTACTGGGAACATACGGAGTGGGCCGTCAGCCAACTTAGTGGGCATCAGAGTAGCTCTGGCAACTTCCTCTGAGTCTACCAAGGTAGAATCCACTACAGTGCGACTGCACCCACTATCCCTAAGAGCTGGAGTATCTACTCCATTGATCAGCACACTGTCTTTAAAGTAGTGCTTGGTATTATCTGGAATCCTAGCATAAGCCTCTGCGACTTTAGGCTCCCAGGAACCCAGGGAAACTAAAACTACCTCAGCTTCTATCCCGCTGGGAAATGAGTCTGAGGAGAAGGATGCTCCTGTAATCTTTTCTTCCTCGTAGGAGGAGAAGGCCAGATTAGCGGAGTGGACCCCCAAAGGTTTAACCTTACACCGGGGATCCCCCTTCACGTGGTCAGTTGCTCCACAAGCAAAACAAGATCCATTGGGTCTGTTTACATAGGGAGGCTAATTGTAACCAGAGTTCTGTTTCAGGGGCTGACCTCCACTACCCTGTGAGTTCTCTTGTGTCTTACCCTTATTTTTCTTTTTGTGGCCCTTATGAGAAGAAGATTTATCAGATTCTCCACCCTCCTTATCTTTGGACTTTTTCCCTTCCTCCTGCTTACCAGGATGAGTTTTGACCTTATGGGACACTCGATGTGACACCCATAAGTCTGCTGCAATGGCCAGCTTCTTAGGATCTATCTCCTTCGAATCGGCCAAATGCTGCTTAAGCTCCGGGGAAGAAGATGCAAAAATGTGTTCCAGCATGACAAGATTTATCATGCCTTCGAAGGTAGAAACCTTATAACCTTCGACCCAGCCAGTTAAGTTTTTCAAGGATTCGGTGACATAAGATACCCAAGTATCACCTTCCTTTTTCTTATACTCTCTGAATCGTTTCAAATATTGGGCCGGAGTTTTCCCAAACTTTAAAATGAGAGTCTACTTTAACATTGCGAAATCAGCTCGCTCAGCCTTCGACATTTCCATAATGGCACTACAGCCAGAATGGGGCAGTCTGCTGAGTAACCAGGCAATCTTATCAGCATTGTCAACTTGTTGAACTTCGCATGCATACTCATTCAGCCAGTCCATAATGTCATTCCTTTCCTCATACACACTGAGCAGATCTTTCGGAAACCGTGGATGAGAGGAGGCCCCAGACACATGTCCAGGACCCTTGGACCCATTTGCAACCTGAAGCTTGGCCAGTTCTGTTAGGAAGGATTTCGTAATTGTAGGTAATTTTCCTTCCATGTGGCAACCCCTAAACTTTTTGCTGTTGTTTTTCACCTTGTTCTTGACTTTGCCAGAGAAGTGCAGCCTTCTGCCGGACTCCTCTGGGCTTTCGCTCCTTTCTTATGGGGAAACTGACATGCCCTTAAGACAGTCAGTACCGGGGAACGCTGTTTCCCGTAGTTTCTTTTATCATGTTGCGGCTTTCATGCAACATGACACAAGAGGGCACTGTAAGCTAAGTTACAGCTCTCTTGGGTCTCTAGCCTTCTACAGGCCCTAGATACTCGTTTAGGATTGTATCTGATCGGTGCAAGTGATTCAGGGACGGGAATGGTGGCAGCGATCGTTTCTTGTGTTTTGAGCTCCTTTTGGCGTTCTAAGCACGTTTCTCGCGCTTAACCCAAAATGGTGGCCCGGCTCCCAAAATGGCCAGACCACAAGGCTCTTTTGTCCTGTCCGCTGACCGTCTTGCTCCCTTCACCTTCCCCAGGTCGAGCCGACCCGGGGCCTTCCTTATTTGGGCATGTACTTTCCCGCGAAACACGGATGCTTTCGCGGGCTTCTACATGTCTTGTGTGTGCCTCCAGGATGTGGGCTGGGATGTCTGGTCCCAATACACATCCTGGGTGCCAGAGAGTCTAGGGTGGTGTGAATGCCTGGGACCACCGTGGTCCGTGATTGGTCCACGAATGGTGTGAGTGTTGATGAGCGGATCTCCCATTGGGTCCCCTCCGTTTTGGCGCGAAGGGAACCGTGGATAAGAGGGGGCTGGAAACACCACTACCATGTCGATCTCCTGAGTTCTCACGAACGAAGGAAAACAGGAGCCAAGTATCCTGCAACCAAGAGGCTGGACTGAGGAATCGCTGGTGACCCGCTGAAGGACTTCTCCTCTGCACTGCTGTCGCCTTGTGAAACCCTTTTCACCTTTGATCGAACCAGAAGGCCTGTACTGGTACTTCGACCCTTGGAATAGCGGGAACAGCTATTCTCGGCATCTTCACCATCTCCTGCCAGTAAGCCTTCGGAAGCGTCTCTGGGCCATCCAGCTGACTGATCAGCTTACACGGGAGTCTTGCTCTGTAACCGCCGCCAGGTTGTGTAGTATTTCGAGTCCTTGTCACTCTCACACGCTTCGTACACTTGGCGTTCCCAGGTCTGAAGTGAGTAGTGTACATTTGGCTCAGATACAAATGGCCGCTCCGTTGCCCTGCTGTGGTAACAAACTGTGCCGGTTTCTTCGATTGGGACGTCTTTTTACTCAACACGACGACGAGGCGTTCCCTGCTCTTCTGAACCTGCCAGCTGCTGAAACTGACGCGGAGAAACCTGGGTCTGCTTGCATCGGGGACCGGTGAGTAGCATAGCTAGGATCTGGTCGCACTCCTGCAGGAGCCCATTGCTTTTCCCCGCTGTGTCAAACAGCACCCTTTTCTGTACTCGCGCTCTGCTTCTGCCCACTGTGGAGGCTGCGCTTGAGTCGCAGAACTTGTTCTTCTTCTTTTGTGCACTAAACTGAACTGCCTGATTTCCCTCGAAGAGCTTCTCCTTTTGCCCGTTGGCACCAGCGCGTGCAGGTACTTTTGAGCACAAGCCTCACTCTTCGCAGGGCTCGGACTTCCATCTAGTTAGGTGCCTCTGAAGGCGAACTGGGACTAAGCATTATTTCGCACTGCCTGTCTTCCTTCCCTTTTAGGTGGACTACCCATTTGGTGCATCTAACGCTTGAGACTGTCGTATTTGTATATATATTGTGTTGATATGGTATGTGTTGGTTTACTATCGTTATATTGTGATTTTCTCGCTACGGTCATTGTTTTAAAGGCCTTGAAATAAATGTGTATATATTTTTAATATAACAACTGTTTGGAGTAGTTTGTAAGTGATCTTGCTTTGTGTGCTCATTGCGGGCTTTCAGTCACCCTCACCCCTCTTGAGACCTAGTCTTGACTGCCGCGATCGCTACCTTGATTGGTCTGGCTCGTCCAGAGGTTACCCTGTTCCAAGTAATTAGGTTGGCCTTCTGAACTTCTGCGCCACCAGGACAGAGTTCAGAAATCCGTCTTAACAAATTGGTGTACAGCGGTGGGATACGACTGAAGGAATCCAGTGTTGCGCACAAACTAAGGCATTTCAGGTTATTCCAACCAGGACACGTAGTGAATTGTTGTAGTATAACTTTAAAAAGGCCATAGCCCTATCTAACAGTATGGAAACAAATACCTTGTTAACTTTAAATGCTTCCAAATCAGAAACATTGAAGAAGATGTGTGCGGAGAGAGGTGTATCCTCTCAAGGCACGAAATTGGAAGTGATCCAAAGAATCGTGGCATGGCAAGAAGCGCAGCTTGACGCTATAACTTCTGAGGACAGTGCGGAAGGAGGTGGGGCTGTTCTCACTGGTAGAACCGACGGTTCTGCCGCTGCACTGATCCATCGCGACCACGAGGAAAGGGAGGACGAGATGTCTAATGTTTCCTCTGCCAGTGCTGATGGGAAGGCTATGCTTGAATTCAAGAAGCAAGAGCTGCGGTTTAGGCAGCAGGAGCTTGAATTCAGCATAGCCAAACTAAAAATCGAACAGGCAGAAAAACAAAAAGACAGGGATCACCAGTTGGAACTGGCCAAGCTTCAGTTTGCAAATGGGTCCAAGGGTCCTGGACATGGGTCTGGGGCTTCCTCTCATCCACGGTTTCCGAAAGATCTGCTCAGTGTGTATGAGGAAAGGAATGACATTATGGACTGGCTGAATGCGTTTGAGTATGCATGCGAAGTTCAACAAGTTGACAATGCTGATAAGATTGCCTGGTTACTCAGCAGACTGCCCCATTCTGGCTGTAGTGCCATTATGGAAATGTCGAAGGCTGAGCGAGCTGATTTCGCAATGTTAAAGCAAACTCTCATTTTAAAGTTTGGGAAGACTCCGGCCCAATATTTGAAACGTTTCAGAGAATATAAGAAAAAGGAAGGTGGTACTTGAGTATCTTATGTCGCTGAATCTTTGAAAAACTTAACTGGCTGGGTCGAAGGTTATAAGGTTTCTACCTTCGAAGGCATGATAAATCTTGTCATGCTGGAACACATTTTTGCATCTTCTTCCCCGGAGCTTAAGCAGCATTTGGCCGATTCGAAGGAGATAGATCCTAAGAAGCTGGCCATTGCAGCCGACTTATGGGTGTCACATCGAGTGTCCCATAAGGACAAAACTCATCCTGGTAAGCAGGAGGAAGGGAAAAGGTCCAAAGATAAGGAGCGTGGAGAATCTGATAAATCTTCTTCTCATAAGGGCCACAAAAAGAAAAATAAGGGTAAGACACAAGAGAACTCACAGGGTAGTGGAGGTCAGCCTCCGAAACAGAACTCTGGTTACAATAAGCCTCCCTATGTAAACGGACCCAATGGATCTTGTTTTGCTTGTGGAGCAACTGACCACGTGAAGGGGGATCCCCGGTGTAAGGTTAGACCTTTGGGGGTTCACTCCGCTAATCTGGCCTTCTCCTCCTACGAGGAAGAAGAGATTACAGGAGCATCCTTCTCCTCGGACTCATTTCCCAGCGGGATAGAGGCTGAGGTAGTTTTAGTTTCCCTGGATTCCTGGGAGCCTAAAGTCGCAGAGGCTTATGCTAGGATTCCGGATAATACCAAACACTACTTTAAAGACAGTGTGCTGATCAATGGAGTAGATACTCCAGCTCTTAGGGATAGTGGGTGCAGTCGCACTGTAGTGGATTCTACCTTGGTAGACTCAGAGGAAGTTGCCAGAGCTACTCTGATGCCCACTAAGTTGGCTGACGGCCCACTCCGTATGTTCCCAGTAATACCTGTAAATCTTACTTTAAATGGTACAGCAGTCAGGATTCCAGTGAGCATTCAGAGAAACGTCCCGGGAAAGGTCTTGTTAGGTAATGATCTCAGAGCTTCAGGCCTCGTAGGAGACACTGCCGAAAGACCCTACACACGGTCTCAAGCACGGGCAGCATTGGCCAAGAACAATATGCCGCCCCAGCCGAAGGGGAAACCCAAGGCGAAAGGAGTCGACAAGTCAAGACGAGGGAAAGAGAATATTCCCCCGAGCTCGCCTACCACTGCGGTGGAGCACGTTGGTCAATTGCCCGGGCCTGACGAGGAGGTGGCGATGCCTGAAGTATTTGACCCCAACGATCATCCTGAACTAAAAGACTTGTTAGTTGAAGGAGGTCATGATAGGGACGAATTCAGTTAAGGCCAACTTGAGTGCCCATCTCTGGAAGGCCTAAGGAGACAGGCCTGCTCCCAGCTTGAGGGTGAACCTCCTGGGACGCATAGGATTTATTGGGAAGGTGGACTCCTGTATAGTGAGCCCACAGAGTCTACAGAAGGAGACCATAGGAGGTTGGTGGTTCCCCTTGCTGTTAGGCCCTTCCTCCTGCAGTTGGCGCATGAAGTTCCCCTTGCTGGTCACCTTGGTATGAAGAGGACCAAGCAAAGGTTATCCATGCACTTCTACTGGCCCAAGATGGCGGTGAAAGTAGAAAGTCACTGCAGGAGTTGTGCCTCCTGCCAGTTGTCTGGTAAGGTTGGCGCGACAATCCAAGCTCCGTTGGTACCGCTCCCAGTTGTGGGGGTACCATTTGAAAGGGTAGGGATCGACATCGTTGGTCCCCTTGACCCGCAAACATCCTTGGACAATAGGTTTATCCTGGTGCTGGTCGACCATGCAACCAGATATCCTGAGGCTATCCCATTGAAAACTGTAACTGCCAAGTCAGTTGCAAAAGCTTTACTTGGCATATTTACTAGGGTTGGCTTCCCTAAAGAAGTTGTGTCGGATCGTGGCAGCAACTTTATGTCGAAGTATATGCAGGCTATGTGGAAAGAATGTGGGGTCACCTACAAGTTCTCTTCTGCATACCACCCCCAGACCAATGGTCTGGTGGAACGTTTCAACAGAACGTTAAAGAGCATGATTGGGGCTCTGGAGGAACCTCAGAGAAGAACATGGGATCTTCTTTTACCATGCTTACTGTTTGCCTACCGAGAGGTACCACAGGAGGGTGTTGGCTTCAGCCCCTTCGAACTTCTGTTCGGTCAACCCGTACAGGGACCCTTAGCCATCGTCAAAGAGGGATGGGAGATGCCCACTCCCCCTGTTACTACCAACGTAGTTGATTATGTGCTAGGGCTCAGAAAACGGATGGTACTTCTGATGGGCTTGGCTAGTGATAAATTGAAGGCAGGACAAGCGCTGGTGAAACATTGGTACGACCAGAAAGCTTCCCTCATCAACTTTACACCTGGTCAGCAAGTCCTGATCATGAATCCCATAAGGCCTCGAGCTTTACAGGACAAATGGTCAGGCCCTTACACAGTAGTGGAGCCCCTGGGTGAGGTTAACTATTTAGTGGACCTTGGAAGGCCTGGACAGGCTCCAAAAGTGTTTCACGTGAATAGGCTGAAGGCTTTAGTCCCATGAGTCGAAATCGCAGCACTGCTACTGGCTTCAGATGTTGAGGAAGAGGAGTCGGCACCTCTCCCCGACCTGTTCCAACGCGGTCCTTCAGATAGCTCTTTTGAGGGTGTCCGAGTGGCCCCTCACCTGACTTTTGATCAGCAGGCTGAGGTGAAAAGTTTGCTTAGGCAGTTTTCCCCCCTGCTTTCACAGTCGCCTGGTTTGACACCTTGGTGCAAACATAACATTGACACAGGAGACAGTGTACCTACCAAAAGTAGGGGATACAGGATGTCAGACAAAGTACGGTCTTATATTAAGATCGAGGCAGACTATGGCACCATAGCTGCCCCTCCGACTGCCCTCACAACTCCGAAGAAACCCAAGAAGGTAACTTAACTTGGACCGACGAGTGTGAGAAGGCCTTCAATGGCTTAAAAGACTCCTTGTGCCAGGCCCATGTCCTCAGGGCCCCTGATTATCAAAGACCTTTTATCGTGCAGACGGACACCTCTGACACTGGGATAGGAGCTGTACTATCACAAGTAGATGAGAAGGGTAAGGAACACCCTATTGGTTTTATTAGCCGCCAGCTTAAGGACAGAGAGCTCAGATGGTCCACGGTAGAGAAAGAATGTTTCTCTGTTGTGTGGGCCCTAAGGAAGCTGAGGCCCTACCTCTATGGGACCCACTTCACTGTGCAAACTGACCATAAGCCCTTAAAGTGGCTAATGAACATGAAGGGGGAGAATCCAAAGTTGCTTAGGTGGTCCATAAGTCTACAAGGCTTCGACTTCACTATTGAGCATAGGCCAGGTGTCCAACATAGCAATGTTGATGGGTTGTCCAGAATGTTTAACCGACCTGAACAAGAGACTCATCCAGGGGTGGATTAGTTCCCCCTGTCCATAGTCTGGGAGGGGCGAGTGTTAGGAAAGATTTCGTAATTGTAGGTAATTTTCCTTCCATGTGGCAACCCCTAAACTTTTTGCTGTTGTTTTTCACCTTGTTCTTGACTTTGCCAGATAAGTGCAGCCTTCTGCCGCACTCCTCTGGGCTTTCGCTCCTTTCTTACGGGGAAACTGACATGCCCTTAAGACAGTCAGTACCGGGGAACGCTGTTTCCCGTAGTTTCTTTTATCATGTTGCGGCTTTCGTGCAACATGACACAAGAGGGCACTGTAAGCTAAATTACAGCTCTCTTGGGTCTCTAGCCTTCTACAGGCCCTAGATACTCGTTTAGGATTGTATCTGATCGGTGCAAGTGGAATGGTGGCAGCGATCGTTTCTTGTGTTTTGAGCTCCTTTTGGCGTTCTAAGCGCGTTTCTCGCGCTTAACCCAAAATGGTGGCCTGGCTCCCAAAATGGCCAGACCACGAGGCTCTTTTGTCCTGTCCGCTGACCGTCTTGCTCCCTTCACCTTCCCCAGGTCGAGCCGACCCGGGGCCTTCCTTATTTGGGCATGTACTTTCCCGCGAAACACTGATGCTTTCGCGGGCTTCTACATGTCTTGTGTGTGCCTCCAGGATGTGGGCTGGGATGTCTGGTCCCAATACACATCCTGGGTGCCAGAGAGTCTAGGGTGGTGTGAATGGTGGCGAAGAGGTTCAGAAGGCCAACCTAATTACTTGGAACAGGGTAACCTCTGGACGAGCCAGACCAATCAAGGAAGCGATCGCGGCGGTCAAGACTAGGTCTCAAGAGGGGTGAGGGTGACTGAAAGCCCGCAATGAGCACACAAAGCAAGGACACTTACAAACTACTCCAAAAAGGTGTTATATTAAAAATATATACACATTTATTCCAAGGCCTTTAAAAAACAATGACCGTAGCGAGAAATCACAATACAACTCTAGTAAACCAACCCATACCATACCAATACAATATATATACAAATACAAACAAGTCTCAAGCGTTAGATGCACGAAATGTGTAGTCCACCTAAAAGGGAAGGAAAACAGGCAGTGCGAAATAATGCTTAGACCCAGTCCGCCTTCAGAGGCACCTAACTAAAAGGAAGTCCGAGCCCTACGAAGAGTGGAGCCTTGTGCTCAAAAGTACCTGCACACGCTTGTGCCAGCGGGCAAAAGGGGAGTCTCTTCGAGGGAAATCAGGCAGTTCAGTTTAGTGCACAAATGAAGAAGAACAAAGTTCCGCGACTCAAGCGCAGCCTCCACTGTGGGCAGAAGCAGAGCGCGAGTACGGAAAAGGGTGCTGTTTTGACACAGCGGGGAAAAGCAATGGGCTCCTGCAGGAGGGCGACCAGTTCCTAGCTATGCTACTCACCGGTCCCCGATGCAAGCAGACCCAGGCTTCTCCGCGTCAGTTTCAGTCGCTGGCAGGTTCAGAAGAGCAGGGGACGTCTCGTCGTCGTGTTGAGTCTGCAGCAGCAGAGTTGAGTAAAAGACGTCCCAAACGAAGGAACCCGCACAGATTGTTACCACAGCAGGGCAACGGAGCGGCCGTGTGTATCTGATCCTAATGTACACTACTCACTTCAGACCTGAGAACGCCAAGTGTACGAATCGTGTGAGAGTGACAAGGACTCGAAATACTACACAACCTGGCAGCGGTTACAGAGTAAGACTCCTGTGTAGGCTGGTCAGTCTGCTGGCTGGCCCAGAGACGCTTCCGAAGGCTTACGAGCAGGAGATGGTGAAGATGCCGAGAATAGCTGTTCCCACTATTCCAAGGGTCGAAGTACCAGTACAGGCCTTCTGGTTCGATCAAAGGTAAAAAGGGTTTCACAAGGCGACAGCAGTGCAGAGGAGCAGTCCTTCAGCGGGTCGCCAGCGATTCCTCGGTTCAGCCTCTTGGTTGCAAGATACTTGGCTCCTGTATTCCTTTGTTCGTGAGAACTCAGGAGATCGACATGGTAGTGGTGTTTCCAGCCCCCTCTTATCCACGGTTCCCTTCGCGCCAAAACGGAGGGGACCCAATGGGAGATCCGCTCATCAACGCTCACACCATTCGTGGACCAATCACGGACCACGGTGGTCCCAGGCATTCACACCACCCTAGACTCTCTGGAACCCAGGATGTGTATTGGGACCAGACATCCCAGCCCACATCCTGGAGGCACACACCAGGCATGTAGAAGCCCGCGAAAGCATCCGTGTTTCGCGGGAAAGTACATGCCCAAATAAGGAAGGCCCTGGGTCGGCTCGACCTGGGGAAGGTTAAGGGAGCAAGATGGTCAGCGGACAGGACAAAGGAGCCTCGTGGTCTGGCCATTTTGGGAGCCAGGCCACCATTTTGGGTTAAGCGCGAGAAACGCACTTAAGACGCCAAAAGGAGCTCAAAACACAAGAAACGATCGCTGCCACTATTCCCGTCCGTGAATCACTTGCACCGATCAGTTACAATCCAAAACGAGTATCTAGGGCCTGTAGAAGGCTAGAGACCCAAGAGAGCAGTAACTTAGCTTACAGTGCCCTCCTGTGTCATGTTGCACGAAAGCCGCAACATGATAAAAGAAACTACGGAAAACAGCATTTCCCGGTACTGACTGTCTTAAGGGCATGTCAGTTTCCCCATAAGAAAGGAGTGAAAGCCCAGAGGAGTGCGGCAGAAGGCTGCACTTCTCTGGCAAAGTCGAGAACAAGGTGAAAAACAACAGCAAAAAGTTTAGGGGTTGCCACATGGAAGGAAAATTACCTACAATTACAAAATCTTTCCTAACAGTCGCCATCAGGTTCGCAGTATATTCTTGAGTTCCGGCGCGGCCGCCATCTTGGTTTCTTCGAATGGCGACGGGGGAGCGATTCGGTTGCTAAGTTCTAGGAGAACGCTCCGGCGTTCAGAGGTCATTGTAAGCCAGGTTGTGCCTCATCGGTTCCTATCGCCGTAGATGGCATTGGCGACTTGGATACTCGGTCAGAACCGCTTGAATTTGGCGGCTGCGGCGGACATCCCACGGGCGGCCTCAAGGGAGCGACCACATCGATGGCGCTCCAAGCCACGCCCCGACCTTCCTTATTTTTATCATCCCTGCCATTAAACTCTTTCTTTTTTATGCGATCACCGCGTCATAGATCTTAAATCGCTTCACCACATCATTTAGTTGTTTTTATGTATTTTGAATGAGAGCCAATATTGTCCCCTTATCCAAATGATAATTATCATTACATAACCCTTTAAACTGTAAACCATCATACAAGTTAAAAAGTAGTTTCTTATTGAATTTATCAATCCAAGCTAAATTCCCCAAAGGTCGATTCCCCAGAGTATTACACATTACATTCGTCTGCATGCATTTCCTTTCATACAAAACATCACTTTCCAATATTCATTCTTGGATGGCATGATCATTTAATGCATTAAAGCTACTAGTAAAATCCCTAACACACGTTTTAAGTTGCTATGTAAAGAATATGTAATCAATTCTTGAAAAGGAAGACCCTCTATTCCAGGTATAAATACCATGACTGGCGAAGTGGGTCGATTAGTGGTCTTTACTTTCACTGCAGTTGGCAGTTAGCAGTATGCAGTAACAGGAGAGTTTCTATCTACGGAGCTGACCAGAGGACGGGCGATTATGAGCTCTCTGTGGACACAGCACGGAAAGCCGCCAGGGACAACAAGTATATAAGTAAGTACCACAAAGTAGAGCTGCCAGCGGTACTGTGGTGCCTTCCAAACGTGAGACTTGGATTGTAAACTCAGATTACAGTCTATGGCTGAAAGTTCTAGGCAGCTATATAGTTGATATTAAAAGTGTCCCAAGTCTACTCAAACGTACACAACAACTGTGTCTATTGTCTCTCCTTTTTTTCTAAGACTCTATGAGACTATTGAAACGGATCAAATTCCACTCGGACAGTGGACTCATTTACGTCTTGTTTCACTATCATACTGCTTATACTCTTAAGTGTAACCCATTTATCTCTGCATACTTTGGACTCAAGCGGAGCAAGGACTGCGGGCTAGTGCCTGTGACTCGCTCGCTATCATTCAGTCCCCTGTTTGAAGAATACGAGAAGAACTCTCCATCTTATCAACAACGGAAGTTTATAGGAAAGTATGACCAAAGCCTATAATCTCGGAAGTATGGGCACGGCTGACCTCCAGAGCTCTATGACCGAATTGTCAATCAATCAGTAAAGTCTATAACTGTCGTAGAAGAGGGGCCCATGTTCAAGCCATATGAAAATGGGGGGGCTGTTTTTTTCCATCGCAGAATGTGTTTGTAAAAGATCTTCAGCAACCCGCCACTTCATGATCGGGCCCTAACCCGGGCGACTTTGCTACGAATGCAAATATATCTACCCCGGTCAATGCACTATTGAAAAACATATTGAGTACTGAATTGAACTATACTCTAACCACAACACCTATGAAGAACACTATCGGTTATCATTTCCCTTGTGTTCCTGAAGTGGCTTCTTCCATTTCTCCTCGAGTCTCTAGTGAAGAGACCGTGGATAATTATCATCCTCCTGGCCAGAACTCGGCTCAGACTATCAACTCCCAAGTCAGATATCTAGAAGCAGAAGGAGAGATCCCTGCAGACTCCTCCTATGATTCAAATGAGATATCCACTATCTGGGAGGAGGGGCACAATCCTTTAAATCAAGCTCCTTCACCATCTCGGAATCATGAAGAAGCTCCAGTAAGAGATCGCTCTCCGGCTCCAACAAAAGATCAGGGTTTGGGCTCCACTTCAATAGTGGCCCTGAACTTTGTACTCGGTTCCCTGGTCAAAGTCTTTGAAAACCTTAAGACTGAAGTTCACCAATCGTCCGCTACCTTAATAGAATTGACAAAGGAGCTGGAAGCTAGCGACACATCGATGATCGCCTTAAAAATAGCGATAAATGAATCCAAGGGGGAAACTCTGACACTCCTGACTTCATTATTTCAGATGCAAACGGAGAAGATCAATTTACTAACTAATCAATCGACTGACCTAAAAGAAGAGATGGCTAAACTGAATACTAAAATGGATGAAGTAATAAAGATCAACGCCTTGAATGGCTGTATGCATTGTCATCCTCCTCTGCCCTCCAGTATGCCGGGTTATGAAGCTGATGATACACCGTTATCGGCCTCAGTTATGGAGGAAATCATACGGCTGGCGCAATTAGCCGACTGTGAAGTCTATCTCAAAGTGGTAGAAGAAAGTGTTATAATGAAGGAAGGTCTGTTAAAAAACAAAGAGGAAAGGAAAAGGAGTAAGAAAACTAATGGAAAGACAAAGAAAAGGAGAACTAAACAGAGTAGGGTCCAAAAAGATTCAACCAATTTTGACATTCAAGAACACACTAAACAAACAAACAAAAAAAGGAGCAGATGCAGCACCTTAAATAATTTCCTTAAAAATCTAAAAGGATCAAATACAGAGGCTCCTAACGAGAAGAGGATAAACGGTTCAAATCCAACTTGGGGGGAAAAAAGCAAAAGAAATCAGCTGATGACAAAGAGAAGAACCTGGACTCTAGGGGGAAATCCCTGTAGGAGCTTAAGGCTACTGTTGGTTGCCAAACAGTAGTGCCGCAACCTCCAAGGAAAATAGCTTCAATTTATTTGAACTTTAAAAAACAAGTGAAGACATCTGTTCCAAAAGTGAAAATTGCTCCAATCTTCCTGAAGGCTCTTGTGGTGACAAAACCTTTGGTCCCTCTTGAAAAGAAGGCCCTTTTCCCTCCGGCCGGGTCCTTGCTAGGTTCCCAACCTGATTCTATTTTTCCTATAAGAGATGTACTGTCTGAGGATAAAAATGCAAGAGGGGAAGGTCTGGTCGCAGGGAATAAGAGCCTCTCTCCTCAACGAACCCTTACCATGGAAATAAAATCACATTTGCCATATTTAAATAAGGATTGTGTGGTCCCTCCTTCAGAGGGGACAATTTTTCTCTCAAGTCTAAGAATAACGGGACATTTTTCCAGCTAAATCGCTCGAGAGTCCTTAAAGAAATGATCAATATTCCTGCCTTAAAACTTTTCTCGACAGGGGACAGCCAACAATTGAGCTTTCCTATTTATCCAGCCACTAGTACTGCAGAACTTCGAATGAACGTAAACCTGGCATTTGAAACAATCTTGGGGGCAGAGGAAGATTGGTTAACTCGAGGTTTCAAAATATCAACAACTCTAAAGGAACTGAATAAATTCAAGGATGATGTCCTGACCCCCAAACAAACTTCCAAAATCCAGTTTAATGCTGCAAACTCAACTTCATCACTCTCAAGCATATGGGAATGTGTTCCAGACATCATAGCTCAGGTCTTTCTTAAGTTAGAAATTCCTGACCAGAAGCTCTAGTGACAGATGCTGTGAGATGTCTATCCTGGAATACGAGAGGCTATAGTTTTTTTTTTTAGTAGATGACAATAAGTGTTATATACTAGAGAATTTTCATTTGATTTCTTTCCAGGAAACCTTGTGCAGTGATGCTCTTAGAGTTAATGGCTTCTCCATTGATCAACAAATGGCATTAAGAGGGCCCAAAGGGCGACCTAGTGGATGCCTAATCACTCTATGTAGTAATTTGACCTTTCCCTCTTCCTCTATTTTATCGAATATAGTCAGTGGTATTGTGGCAGTAAGAGTGGGAGAAGAGAGCGGGAGAGAGGCTCCAGTTGGATTATTTTTGAATCTGTACTGGAACCCAGTGTCTCTCCCTCTGGTCAATTTTTTTGTAGATGTATTTGATCTTTTGGTGGACTTCTCAGTCAGATACCCAGAGGATGAGATTATTATAATGGGTGATTTCAACTCACAGTGCATTGAGACCTCAAAGGATGGTCTCTTTAGTAAAGGAAACAACTCGAATGGTCATGCATGGTGTAATTTTATGTCAATTTGGCAGTTGTAGATGCTTAACGGGAGTGTTCAAAGCGGCATTTCTAAAAGACATACTTAGCAAAGAGGTTCAGCCTTGTCAACGATCAACTACATCTTTTCCTCGAAAGCAATCTTTGACTCTTGCAAAGGTTTTAGGATAACAGAGGGTAATCCAGATGACCATAGTATATTAGAAGCTACTTTTAAGTTGAGTCAAAGAAAGCAGGCCTCTATCTTTTTTCCAGGTAATAATCTAAAATCCTGCCTGGAATCGATTGGTAAGGTTTGAGAAAGGTGGGCGGACTCTTACAAACCAATTGGAAATAGCTACCAATTATTTCTCAGTGAAACATCTTGAGAGCCAGTGTGTAGTCCCAAAATTTAGTGATTTTCTTTGGGAATTATATTCTCCACTTTCTGGTCCAATCATATCAACTAGGGTCCATAAATATAATTTTGACTCAAAAGATTCACCAAAAAAAGAAAGTCAATAGATGGCAAAGATCCTTACTAAAGAGAAATATAATGGATCCTAACATTTTAGAAACTGAATTGAGATCTCTTAGTAACATCCATAGAAACTGGCTTAGATCATATAATTACACGAGGAAACAGATAGAGGGGAAGGTAATGTTAAAGGCAGTCTGTGCCAGAAACTCAAGACATTTTTGGTCGATAGTGGGCTTGATAAGTGGGCCAACCACTGATCTTCAACATACTGTCATACAGGAAAGTGCCTGGTGCGATCATTTCTCAAGTGTATATGGCTCCATAGACTCTCAGGAATTTAAACTTAACCGGTGCCCTATGTGGTCCCTAAATTATACGCAGGAGTACATTGAAAATGTAATGAAAAAATTGTCCTCCTCTAGGGCTGCAGAGCCCAATGGTCTGAGTAACGCAGTGCTAAAACTAAATCCAGCACTGTGGTCCAAAGTTTTAAAGCTTTTGTTTGATAACATCATCTGTAGTAAAACAATTCTGGAGTCTTGGAGAATCATTTATAAATAAGGTGATCGTTTAGTTCCATCAAACTATCGCCCTTATATCACTCTTAGATGCCGATGGGAAGATCTTTTCCAGTATTATATTGGGTGAGTTAGAAAAATGGGCACAGGACAAAGGCATTATCCCCAACCAACAGACGGGCTTTAGGAGAGGACTATCCACGTCTCTTAAGACCTTGATTCTTGGGTGTTTTACCTCAGACTCTTTTAGAAAGGGAGGAAATCCCCTGTTCAGAGCCTGGGTAGACCTCTCTAAGCCTTTGACTCAATAAATAGAAATAGATTGTGGACTAAATTCAAACTGAGGGCTCCCAGATCATTTACTATCTATCTTAATAGAGCTGCACGAAAGATCTTCACTAAGAGTACGTCTGTCCAAATCAGGCGTCCTCTCACAGTCCATCCAAATAAAGAGAGGGGTGCGTCAAGGATGCTTGATTGCACCCTTTCTCTTTATACTATATCTGTCTGATATCTTGCAATGGTTGGAGAAATGTGGTCTGGTGGGCCCCAAATTGGGGGATAAAAAAATCAATTGGTTAGCATATGCTGACGATGTGGTAGTCTTTGATTACACGCAAGTCGGCTTGCAACGCTTACTTACTGCCCTTTCTGAATATGCCAAGGAAAACGATTTAAAAATTAATCCTGATAAATCTAAAATAATCATTTTCAAACATCCCCTGAGGAATCTGACACCTTTTATCTGGCAGCTTGACAACTCTTGTATCTCCATCTCTAAAGAGGTTACATATTTGGGCTCGATTATAACACCTTTTCCCACCAGGTCCAACTTTCTGTCAACCATTGACCTAAAAATAGTTAACCTGGCTGCTCAAATGAGAAAAATATGTCTCCAATACTGCACATTTCTTTGTTGCCCCTCTTAAAATTCTATGTCGGGAAGGTGGTCCCAGTGATTACTTTTGGTATGGAGTGCAATATGTTGGCCTTGGAGATTGACTGGAGTAAGATTGAAAGTAAGATATGGAAAAGATCTTTAGTGCTCCCGGACTGTGTTCCCATATTGTGTATAAGATTTGAATTAGGTCTTATCTCATTAACTGGTTGGATGGAGCGGAAATGGGTCTCGATCTATAGACTTATCCTGGTTCCGCCGAAATCCTGTCTGCATGAGGAAGTTCCAATCTCTATGCATAAATCAACAAACCCATTGCTCGATAAATTGAGATCTAGATGTGATGAGCTATTAGCTCTCTTGGATACTGATATTGAGACCCTTGTGTCTAATCAATTGAAAACCAAGGAAAAATGGCACTGTATGGATTGGATTAGGACAATTGTAAATTATGATCATCTCCTTTGTTGATTGAAATTATCATCATCTCCTTTGTTGATTGACAAGCCAAGATCCTATGTGCCCCATTACCTCAGGAAATTCCCGGATCCGGCAATGAGGATGGGCTTCCTAAGGTTAAGATTAAACCTATTGCCAACTCTGGAAATCCTCCATGTTCACTATGGGGACACTTATCCAACCAATATCAGTGATAAATGCAATGTAAATGTAGTACAGACTACTCGACATCTGCTGATTGAGTGTTATGGAATTTGGGACCTTAGAGTACTAAGGGGGTAATTCATAGAATTCAGCGCACAAGTGGCGCACGCGGCTGGCGCACAGTGTGCGCGTGCGAATCCCTGCGCCAGCCGCGTGCGCTAAAACCCATTTCCGCGCACAGCGTATTCATGGATTCCAGCTACCAAAACCAGCCGTGGCACACAGTGGCGCAGCGACCCTGCAGCAGTGCCAGTCACGCCCCCAAGAACGCCTCTCGCGCAGGGAAAAGCCATCAAAATCCCCAATCCAATGCAAAGGGCTGCGCTAACCCTGTACCAGCACGGCAAGCGGGCTACGTGTATCACTGGGGTGCGCGGGAAGTACCTCACGACATTTCAGCTGGGTACGTGCATTTCAGGGGTGCGCGGGAAGTTCCACACGCGATATCAGCAGGGTACGTGTATTTCAGGGGTGCGCGGGAAGTTCCAAACGCAATTTCAGCAGGGTACGTGTATTTCAGGGGTGCGCGGGAAGTTCCACACGCGATTGGCCCCGTGCGAGCAGGGTACGTGTATTTCAGGGGTGCGTGGGAAGTTCCACACACGATTCCATCAGGGTACGTGTATTTCAGGGGTGCGTGGGAAGTTCCACACGCGATTGGCCCCGTGCGAGCAGGGTACGTGTATTTCAGGGGTGCGCAGGAAGTTCCACACACGATTTCAGCAGGGTACGTGTATTTCAGGGCTGCACGGGAAGTTCCACACGCGATTGGCCCCGTGCGAGCAGGGTACGTGTATTTCAGGGGTGCGCGGGAAGTTCCACACGCGATTCCATCAGGGTACGTGTATTTCAGGGGTGCGCGGGAAGTTCCACACGCGATTTCAGCAGGGTACGTGTATTTCAGGGGTGCGCGGGAAGTTCCACATGCGATTTCAGCAGGGTATGTGTATTTCAGGGGTGCGCGGGAAGTTCCACACGCGATTTCAGCAGGGTATGTGTATTTCAGGGGTGCGCGGGAAGTTCCACACGCGATTTCAGCAGGGTATGTGTATTTCAGGGGTGCGTGGGAAGTTCCACACGCGATTCCATAAGGGTACGTGTATTTCAGGGGTGCGTGGGAAGTTCCACATGCGATTTCAGCAGGGTACGTGTATTTCAGGGGTGCGTGGGAAGTTCCACATGTGATTTCAGCAGGGTACGTGTATTTCAGGGGTGCGCGGGAAGCTCCACACGCGATTCCATTAGGGTACGTGTATTTCAGGGGTGCGCGGGAAGTTCCACACGCGATTGGCCCCGTGCGAGCAGGGTACGTGTATTTCAGGGGTGTGTGGGAAGTTCCACACGCGATTCCATCAGGGTACGTGTATTTCAGGGGTGGGCGGGAAGTTCCACACGCGATTTCAGCAGGGTATGTGTATTTCAGGGGTGCGCGGGAAGTTCCACACGCGATTTCAGCAGGGTACGTGTATTTCAGGGGTGCGCGGGAAGTTCCACACGCAATTTCAGCAGGGTACGTGTATTTCAGGGGTGCGCGGGAAGTTCCACACGCGATTTCAGCAGGGTACGTGTATTTCAGGGGTTCTGGGGAGTACTACACGTGAATTGGCCGTGTGGGTCCTCCCAGGTGTTCGCTCTACAACCTCCACGGCCCCTGCAGGCAGCCCACACCACGGGGGACTTCCCTGCACCCCTGCTCATGTCCCGCAGGCAGCTCATCCACCATGGGCATGCCCCCCAGCCAAGCCACATGTCACCTTGCACTACTGATCAACAATGCATGTCTCCCAGCACCCCCACCCCCCAGCAGTCAGGGGCACCCTCCACCAGGCCCCCACTCCTGTCTCCCTGCACCCCCACCCCCCAGCAGTCAGGGGCACCCTCCACCAGGCCCCCACTCATGTCTCCCTGCACCCCCACCCCCCAGCAGTCAGGGGCACCCTCCACCAGGCCCCCACTCCTGTCTCCCTGCACCCCCACCCCCAGCAGTCAGGGGCACCCTCCACCAGGCCCCCACTCCTGTCTCCCTGCACCCCAACCTCCCAGCACTGTGGGGCACCTGCCAGCAGGCCCCCACTCATGTCCAACTCATGTTCCCCTGCACCCCCACCCCCCAGCACTGTGGGGCACCTGCCAGCAGGCCCCCACTCATGTCCAACTCATGTTCACCTGCACCCCCACCCCCCAGCACTGTGGGGCACCTGCCAGCAGGCCCCCACTCATGTCCAACTCATGTTCCCCTGCACCTCCACCCCCCAGCACTGTGGGGCACCTGCCAGCAGGCCCCCACTCATGTCCAACTCACGTTCCCCTGCACCCCCACCCCCCAGCACTGTGGGGCACATGCCAGCAGGCCCCCACTCATGTCCAACTCATGTTCCCCTGCACCCCCACCCCCCAGCACTGTGGGGCACCTGCCAGCAGGCCCCCACTCATGTCCAACTCATGTTCCCCAGCCAACATGTCATCACAATCTAGATCCCTGGTCCCTATGGTCAGCCTCCAAATGCAAAATACCCACCCGAGTATTGCATCCACCCACTTAGAAATGGCAATAACATGATAGAACACCAATTGCAAGTTTGGAAACGAACACATGTCCCTCACATACACCCAATGGGTGTCAGTGAATCTCAAAACCCATATCATGATATGCATGAAACCAATGAGATGATACTACACATTGAAGTTTGATCAAAAAATATGTATTAAAGGAAACATGAATTGAATCAAAAATAAACTAACAGAAATGGGAATGTAAAAAGAAGCATGTCCGTGAAAAAATACAAAACCAAAAATCAGAATCCAAAGGAATGGTGTCCAAAGTCACAGTCTACAAAAGAAAATCCAATGGGAAATTATAATTGAAAGCCATTGCTCCATGGGTAAATTGTAAAAAGAAAAGAAAATCCAACAGTGAACTATGTACAGGTGAACAAGCCAGGGTCCATGATCCCAACAAAAGAAATGAAACCTATCTAACAACACTACCTAATAAAAAATAACTATATACAAAAATGTGGCCCATTGTCTAAAAGGTCCAAAGAAAACGCAAAAACAAAGGAAACCTAACACTAACTACATAACTATTTACATGGGCAGCGGGCTAGCCCAACGGCTCACTGGATGTTGTCATGGGCCAGACCATCATCGAACTCCTGTTCAATGGCTTGGAGGCGGGCATGTTCCCTGGCCCCGAGGTCTCGCAGGGATAAAGCAGTGTCCAGCTCCAACTCCCTGCGAAGATCCTCGAGGCACTCAGCCCGCCTCAGCGCCCTCCGCATGGAGTTCTCCGCCCTGACCATTGTGAGCCGTTCCTCCTCTGCCCACTGCCGCTCCGCACCTATCTGCTGGCCCAACCGCTCCCACACGGAAGCCACTCCCATTCCAGGGTTCTCCTGCCCTCCGGCCGATGCCTCCACCCCTGATGTTGATGGCCCCGAGCCATGATGCCTCCCACGTCGAGCCTGCCGCTGCCTCCGACGTACCTGCCTGTGCCAGCACGACGGCATCCAGGCTGATGGAATCCACCGACGCCGTCGTGCACGTGCCCGATGATGCCATCACATCCTCCATCTGCTGGGGTCCAGTTGCTGGTGTGTCCACCCCTGCTGGACCTCCGACTCCCGACTGTGGCAGGGATGGGATCCCCACCGAGCCGGCTGCATTGGTCGGGGCAGGTCCACAGGGGGCCCTGGTGGCATCTGGGCCGGAAGACGGCATGGAGAACGACTGGTGCATAGTCTCCACAGAGGAGGAGAGGGTCGCCAGATTGGCCGACACATGTAGGAAACCCCCGACCATGGCCGATCCCAACTGGGCCACGTCGGCACGGTGCTCTCCGTGATGACGTGCATGCTCCTCCCGGGAAGCACGCACCTCATCACGAATTGCACCTGTGCGCAACGTGACACCAATCGGGACCTTCTCCATACGGCCAGGGGTCCCCTAGTCCGCAGGTGGAGGGGAGTCAGATGACATGGACATCCCCCCTACCTGCGGACGGGCCTGGGATGGGGCATCCCTGCTGGTGCATGGTGGTGCAGTCACAGTGTCAGGAACAGTGACATGCACAGGCCCCTCCACGGCGACCTGTGCTGCCTCCTGCCCCTGCCCCTGGATGCCCCCACCAGGCCCCATGTGCGCCTCAGTAGCGGCCTCCTCTGTGGAAACCACCAACCTGGATGGCTCCACCCCGTCTTCCGCCATTGCAAGCCCCTGTGGGGGCTCACCCACCCCTTCCGCTGCAGCCGTGGGGGCATCCCCGCCGCTTTGCTCCACAGAGCCGTCTCCGCCCTCTTCTTCACGTGGCGCTGTGTAGAGGGAGACATAGAACACAAGCATCAGGGTACTGTACAATGGTCCCCTAGACAGGAAGCAATAGCAGATGAGTGGCACTGTCAAAGATCACTTCCATCATGTCCCTCCACAACACATGGCTCAGTGCAGGTAAAACACATGCGGTAACAGGCATGGCGCATGCTATGGACATTAGCATACATGTCCAAGGGATTCTTGAAACATACAATGTTGTTTTGGAACTCACATGCATCATGGGCCATGCCTATCACATGCACACACTTCACCCTAGTTTCATCCATCTGGCCTTGTACACCACAGACACAGTGGATACAAGGATGACTAGGCTGCATCAGTGAACCTGTACATTGCGACAGACATGTGTCATGCATCCCTGGCATTCACAAGTCACAGACACACAGGTCAGACACACAGACATGGACAGCATACATGTACATGGCATCAGCACCCATCCCTCACCCCCACCCATGTCCAGGAACAGAGACTGGCATGTTTTCATGTGGCCATTCCGCATAGGGCAACCCATGTTGCATTTGAACACATGCACCAACCGTGTGGTTCACACATTACTGGTCTCACATGCATGACGTCCCTGCACACACACATGCATACATGGCCTATGTCACACATACTGGCAAGTATCAGACAACCAGCACACTGCGACATGCCCTGTCTCACACAGCAATGCTTGGCCACTTACCGCTCAACTCCAGACGGGTCTGCCTCTCAAGGATCTGGGCGTGGAGCACTGGGCCTACGCGTTCCAGGACCCTCATCTGGATGGTACTCATGCGGCCCCGGCCCCCCTCCACGAGGCGCCGGGCCTTCAAGAGGGTCCTGGACCTGCAGTCATCCCAGCGCTTCTTGACATGTTGGTAGTCGCGGACTGCCACCCCCTCCGCGTTGATGGCAGTCACGATGTCGGTCCAGATCCGAGTCCGTCCTTCCTTGTTGGCGCGCTTACTTCCGAAGAGGGCATCATACTGCCCCAGGACTTGCTCCACCAGGACACCAACTTGGGTGGCAGTGAAGCTCGTGCCCCTCTGCCTCTCTGGCCGGGGGTTGCCAGTGGTGCCAGATGTTTCAGTGCCCGACATGGCAACCCCAGAGGCAGGAGTGGGTGGGCAACTGGGTCCTGGGGCTGGGCTGTGGAGCGATGGTATCCCAGTCGGGAGTCTTCTGTTCCAGCAGGGGTGGACACAGCAAATGGACCCCTGCAGATGGCTGATGTGCAGGCACCAAATGGCAGGGCACGGTGGCAGCAGGCAGGCAGCAGCAGATGGCTCGTGGGAGGCTGCTCGGGGCTCTGGGGGGCAGTAATTCGGCCTTTTGGGCAGGAGCGTGGTCTTCCATGTGCTTACGCGTGGCCAGCTTGATACGGAGTGATTTGGCACGTGAAAATCTTGCACGTCTGCGTGTAAATCGAGGAAAGGCCCTTAGCGCGTAAGCGCGTCAGCACGCATACGCGATTTCATTGGACCAAAGGCCCTTAGCGCATAAGCGCGTCAGCACGCATACGCGATTTCATTGGACCAAAGGCCCTTAGTGCGTAAGCGCGTCTGTGACGTTTCGCGCACGGGCGTTTCCCTGGCAGGGCTTGTAGATCCCACGTGCCTTTATATTGCTCTGTACGTGCTTTTCGTGGGGTGCGGTGCGTGTGTTTTCCAGCCGTTGGGGTTCACACGCTATTACTTCACAGCGGGTGTTGGCTATGCGTTCTTCTACACGCAAGGCAGACGGTGAGTGGTAGCCCGCTCCCCCAGGCCCGATCGCGTGAAAAACTTCACACGAACCCCCGTGATACACGTAGCCCGCTCCCCCAGGCCCGATCGCGTGAAAAACTTCACGCGAACCCCCGTGATACACGTAGCCCGCTCCCCCAGGCCCGTTCGCGTGAAAAACTTCACGCGAACCCCCGTAATACACGTAGCCCGCTCCCCCAGGCCCGATCGCGTGAAGAACTTCACGCGAACCCCAGGCACAATAGCAGTATGGGACATTCATCATTGCTGTATATTGGCGCTTTTGTGATGCGCAGGGACGCTACCGCCTGCCTTCGCGTGGCAGACGTCTTTAGGCCTGTGCGTGTCTTTGGCCGTGCGCCGCTTTGCCCTATTCGATTCCATGAATACGTGTGGGTCGCGTGCGTGTGGGCGTTCCGTCTGCTTCCCAGCAGTACATCCCAGTTACGCCCTTATTTTCGCGCGTTGTTCCCCATTCTGCGCGTTACGCCCCGTGTTCCGCCCCCTTTTTGGTGTGTGCGCCGAGGTTGTGCGCTTTCACTGTGCGTGTCGCACACGCCGTTCGGATGTTTCAGTGACGTGTGCGCCATGCACGGGTTTGGCGCACATTCCGAGGAAAACAAGCGCAGGGACTTCCATGAATCGCACGTGTGCGCGTGCGCCTGTTTTTTCGCGCTTGCGCCTGCTTGCACCTGCTTGCGCATAGATTTTCGGCGCATATTTGTTCCATGAATCGGCCCCTTAATGTTCAGCGTTTTGTTCATGACTCTGTATCTTTACTTTCAGAAATGTTTTGGAATAGACTCATTTCAGGAAAGGAAGTATTTCTTTCTTCTGAGGTGGTCTCTGTTCTGAAAGAACTTAACCTCATACCAAAAAAGGTGCCTCGTGTGCTCATCTAGTGCCATGATAATAACTCTTGATTAGATCGATTGGTTTCATCTTTTTTTTATTGATTGTTTTATGTATTGTCCATGTATGTGATTTTTAAGAGACTTGTATTAAGAATTGTGTGAAAAGTCATGTTGTATTGGCTGATGCACATTAAATAACAAAAATAAAAAAAAAACCATGACTATCATTAGTAACTAAACTAACCAGACCAAAAGCTTCTAAATGCATAGCCCAAGCTCTGGCCCTCTGTGTTCCAACGATACTTTGGTCACAAAGTCCATTCTCAGTCTTCACACAAACCGTATTCAAATCCCCATAACAGCATATTGTAACCCTGGGTATTTCATGTCCCATTTGACTAGAATAGTAACGTATTTCATAATAGACCAATCCTATGCTTCTAAGGGGGGAACACACACATTAGCAACTAGAATCCTGTGCGTTGGTTCAGAGTTGGTAAGACCTAAAACAGCAGCTTGTGCAAAAGGATGATACATTTCTGGCATCAACTCCTCCAATGCGTATTGCGATTTACCCCCCAACAAAAGTCTGCCAAAGCGTCTTGCCTAAGTCTTTTTTAGCAGCCAACATTTGCAGCAAAATATAGCCTTCAATGTCTATCTTTTTGATCAGCCATGTTTCCTGGAATGCAAAGAGGTCAGATTCCATTATAATATTAAGACCTTGTGTATCCTTTAAGAAATAACTAAAACCTATTGTATTCCAGGAGCAGATGGTAAATGTCACAGACTTTTGTTTCTTTGTAACAGTATCAATAGAAATAATTAAATCTTGGTCTTCCAAAGATGACGACAATTGTTGGCTCCTATGTTGGTTCACCAGCAGCAAATTAAGTTGACCAAAAAGTCTTCAGCAAAGAAACATAGCCCTCCTCCATTTTCTTTGTACTAACATCGCTTATTTCCACTGGATCATATAATTGAACCACATTTTGCACAGGAGTCACATACACCTCTACTTCAAAACCTTGAGAAAAGCGTGAGCATAGGTAAAGACATATTCAACTATAAAGGAGAAAATAAATGCCCAATTTTCCAAAATCGTAAAAGGTGGACTCTAAACTAAATCCATATCGCGAGTGGATATCCGACCCAACTCGGGAATACAATGTAAACGTTTTAACACTTTTTGTCTATTTATAAAAAATATCCACAAATGTAAGTATCCTGCTATCAGTCTTATTCAGTCTCAAAGTAGCATTGTAAGGAATCTTAGAGCACCCCAAAGTAATATCATTGCCCACCATATTTAAATCATCTTGGCTACGTGGATGCACAGGATTTTCCCCCTGTGTTATTGCCCCTTAAAGGTTCAGAGTGTTGCGTAGGGAGGCCAGATATTGAAAATGGGCCTCTATTTAATGCACCTAACTCCAGGATCACTAATTGAGCCAATTTAGACCTGAAAGATTTGCCCTTCCTGGCTCTGAACCAAATGGGGGAAGAGGTACCAATTTTGCAAGTCTTAATCCATGTGATGTGCCTTCTAGTGGGTCTGGTTTAGACTCGGAGGAAATACTCTCGAAGGTGAAACAATCCTCTGTTGAGTCTTTCAGTGTAGATCTCTTTGCCCACTTATACAAAGGACCAATGGAATCAACCCCATCAACATTCTTCAATTTCTGTTTCTTTTTAGAACTACATGGTAATTCAGATTTGTTAACCATCTGTATACATTCAGTGTCACTTGGAGAGACCCTTGCAAGACTTGAGCAGTTGTTCTTGGCAGTTTTTTTAATTAGCGCTACTTCTGGTATAGGCTGAACCTTTCTTCTTCTCCTCTTACTTCAGTTCCTATTCAATTTACTCATGCCTTGTGTAAATATTGCAGTTATCATTGTCATTTCCCTCCAATAAAGCACCAGAGGGAGACGATAGGAGAACATTATTCGCTCTGCCAGAGTTATCATGAGTTTCCTTAATCTGTGGCTCACTTTGTTGGACCAGTGGCACCTCAATTTCACCCAAATTATCGATAGCTTCATGATCCAAACCAGTCACAGAAACACACGAGTTCTTATCACAGTCGGGTATAGAATCAAGCCTACAATTAGCAAAAATAACATCTACAATTTGATCCACATCATTACATAACTCCTTCTGCTTACTTGCCTTGTTCATACATAATGTAAAAAAGGCTTTCTTAATTATCAGATTCACGCTGCTCATTGTCATTATCCGAGCAGAGCTAGAAGAAGAATCGCCGCCCGCCTCCTGATCAGTGACGCCTTTTGTAATTGCGACAAGATTGGGGGTCTAAGATAGATCATAAATGATAGTATTACTGGAAAGGAAAGACTGGTGAATAGAAAAACACGGCAATTTAGAATTATTGCTCCTGGTAGGAGCATGATGAGTTGGAGGACCCAACGAGCCAATGATATTATACATAGGGCTAATATTGTGAGGCGAAGAGCATGGCAATGGGAACCCTATTGCGCTGATTACTGGAAATCATGTGACCCTGTATACTTCAAACTAAACCTTTCTTGTGGCAGCCATTTGAAGCCCAGTTAGATGAAGAAGCATTTCTGCATGGGATTCACAACTTCTGCACTCTTGGAGATCGTTGGGTGAGAATACTGTTGTATTAAAGGTGCTACTCCAGCATTTCTGAGAGACAGCCTTTCCCAGAGACAGCCTCTTCCGATATGATATGGGGACAGCAGCCGCTACCCGATACTGGCCCTGGCGGCGGCTACATGAGGGAGGACCACATGGGGGGAGGCAACCCTCGGATGTGGGGGGGGGGAGACAGGCGTCATCAGATGAGACAGGGGATCCCATTTATTTTCCTTTTAGGGTTACCCCCTCCATTCCTCATGCCTTAATGGCATATTGTAGTAACCCCCTTCAACAACCTGCAAGACTCACTGATGGCATTCTACAAAATCCTGAAAATAGAATGACGAAAATGAACGATCAATCCCATGTATATGAATTGCTTGGAAATACTGGGACGAGGAGGAAGAATGAGCTATGAAGATCATGGAAACACACACTGCTCTATAGTTGTTGGAAGGAGACACGCAATGCCGGGACATTTACATTCCCCACAGCTGATGCAAGAGAGAGAGAGATACCTGACACGAGCAGGCGGCTCGTTTCGGAAGAAGCTCGATGAGAACTTGGCTGCAGGCAAAGTCTGGTGAAGGGGAGGAGCAGACCTATCGCTGTCCAACACGAAGGGGCTGCCGGCCATCTGAAGGGAAGAAACGGAAGAGGCGGTGCTCTGCCAAGTGAGCGCTGAGAGCAAGAGACTGCCCTTCAACCGTGGTGACCAGATGGCGAGCGGAGAAGAGGCTGATTGTTCTCCTGATCGACTGGCGAACTGCAGCATTCACGGTACGGCGTGAAGAAGAATGAAGCAGCCAAACACAACCGGTGACCCCAGCTGGGGAAGGTGGGCCCTGGGCCTCTTCTGGAGGATTGCTGCGAACTGGAGAAAGAGCTGGAAGGCTGATTTGTAAGGGTGAGAAGCCACCCTGAATGAATGACACTGTTGCAAGAAGGGTCTCTGACCTGTTGGATGTTGAACTCATGGTAAGAAGGTTGCAGCCTGAGAAACCGTACAAATCTGGGACTTGTGTATAGGCGTGTTACAGATGCCATATCATATCATATCAAAGCCATGTGTGTAAAGAGTATTCTAAGGAAGACCCATGCCCTTGAGATTGTAAATTGAGTGAACTTTTTCAGAAAGTCCTGGCAGGAACGTATACCAGTCAAAGTCTGTGAAGTAGATTGTAAATACCAAGTGAGAGAGTTATCTTCTTGGCCTAATAAGAACTTTTTTTCTTTTTCTTTTTTTCCATGATTTTTATTACATATTTTCTTATAACAATATACAACAACAGCCATCACAATCCTATATAGCTTAACATTCCTGTATCTATCAACTAACATCTAAACTACATAGCATCTCCTTCCCCCAATGTGTCCTGGGTGGCATTATCTTCACTATGGCATGTAAACAAAGTCACTGTTTGTTCTATCCATCTTTGAGTATCCATTCCCAAATCAACTTTTTGTTTCCCCAATGCTTTCTCCCATGCTCCAGTTTCCGATGTAGCCCACTTTTCCAATGCCCGCCACCGTGCCTCAACACTCGGTCCCTTAGCCTCTTTCCATCTCATTGCAATACTGCGTTTAGCTAATATATACATCAAATCTTTCAGTTTATTCAGCAATTTATCTTTCTTACTTCTCTTAAATCTGCCAAGCAGGCAGGCTTCTGGAGTCTGGATATCCAACTCTATTCCACCCTGGGCCCCTTTTTGTGCCATCCCTCTCCAGAACCCTTGTACTATAGGGCATCCCCAAAACATGTGTATGAGGCACGCATTTTCTTCCAATTACGGCAGGTGTAAGGTATGCTCTTTGTGTAATGTACATTTGTGCATTTGCTTTAGCTGTAGTCTGGCATTCCTGGAGACCTTCTTATGATACATAGTTATCTTTTTCCATTCATTTTTCTCGAAAGTCTTTCCCAATTCCCTTTCGCATCCTCCCCTACACTTTAAGTCTGTTCTAGAGTTACGTTCTATGATTACCTCATAGATCCTAGAGATTGTCCCCCCTCCGCCACAGCCAACAGTGTCTCAACTTCTATGTTCTCTATGGTCTCATCATTACTATTCGGCCATCTAGTTCTTAACACCTTCATCACCGTGCTATGCAATAGGAACTGGCCCTCGTGTATGTCCGTGGTCTCCTGTAGTTCCTAAAATGTCATCATCCCACTTTCATTCCGCAGGTCTCCCACCGTAGCTATGCAACATGTTTCCCAGCTCGGGTCTACTTCTAGGATTGCCGCTATTGGTGTCTGCAGCGAGAGCAGATCTACTAGCCCCATTACCCCGCATGCCCGCCTCCACATGTGAATGCCCAGTTCTATCAGATAAGGATAACTGGTTTGTTCCCTTGTGGGAATCCAACGGAGGTTCCCCCTTTTCATTACCGGCTGCAACAGCGTTGTTTCCGTCATGGGATCATCAGCCATCCATTGCAGGACATGTTGCAGCTGACAAGCCAGGAAGTATAGCTTGAAATTCGGCAACCTGAGTCCTCCCTGTTCATATGGTCTTTGCAATGTATTCAGAGCCACCCTGTTCCTCCACTCGTGCCAAAGAAACCCTCTATACATTTTCTCCAATTCTCGGAAGAAGGTCCTTGGGATATTGTACGGGACATTCCTGAAAAAATGCATGAGCCTCGGCAGAGCCCCCATTTTAAGCAGCACCACTCGACATCACTAACAGGGGGAACTTACTCCAAAACTCAATAGACTTCTCCAGTTCGTTTTTGGCCTGTACCGTGTTGTAATCATGTTCCCGCTTTGGGTCGTGATAGATGTGAACGCCCAGATACCGAAAGGAGTCTCTGCTTCAGGTCAGAGGAAGAACCGTCAAGTCCCCCTCAGCCACGGTCGCTTTCACCACTAGCTGGAACAAACAGGACTTTTATCGTGATTCCCGTCAAAGCACTGGAGTTGTCTAGTGCCTCCAGGATGTATGGTAGATTTGTCTCTGGGTTGCACAGATACAGCAGCATGTCATCTACGTACATGGATACCACGTGCTTTGTGCCCTCTGTCTATACCTCCATCACCATATTCCTGCATCAGGTATGCCGCTGTGGGTCTGGACGCTACAATATACAGCATTGGGGACAGCGAACAGCCCTGTCTCATGCCTCTGTATAGTTGCCATATATATCAACTGCACTCACCTCATGTATTGTGGCCCGATCCCATTGTGGCATATAGCCAATTCCAGTGTACTGAATCAAATGCCTGAGTTGTGTCTAATGAGGCCACTGCACAATCTTCAGAGCGACCCGCCGTGCTGTATATCACCTGGTGCAGTCTCCTAAGATTCCCATTAATATTCATCCCTGGTACATACCCAGTCTGATCTGGATGGATCAGGACATGTATTACCTTACGGAGTCTGTTGGTTGAAATCGCTGTGAGGATCTTACTGTCTTGGTTCAGCAGCGACAGTGGTCTATAGGATCCGCAGTCCGTACTTACTTTATGTGATTTGAGTAGCGGAACTATCAAGGTCTCTCTCAAACTATCTTGAAGTATGTTGTCTACGTGCAACTCATTATACACTTTGGCCATCAACCGCGCCAGCGTGTCAGCGTAGTCCTTGTAAAATTTGCTAGGGAGCCCATTCATACCTGGTGCCTTCCCTATAGGTAACGTTCTAATTGTAGATACAACTTCCTCCAGGGTTGTGGGCGCCCCCAGTGACTCCGCCTGAAGTGCGTCTAAACGGGGCAGGTTTCTGAGGTCGAGGACATCCTGCAAGTCCTCCTCCTCCTCACTCATAGGGGGCGCCGCATATATCGCTTTGTAATACTCTGAGAACACTTCATTTATGCCCGCCCGCGTGTTTATCTCCTCTCGGTTTTCATTTAAAATAGAGCATATGGGGGATCTGGCATCCTGGCGTCTGTACAGCCAGATTAACCCAAAGGAGAGGTATCCACATGTAGGACAATCTGATTTGATTGGTGTTTTTCAACATGGTTGAAAAAATAATTGTTCTGTGCTCGAGGAGTCACTATTAGGAAAACAAAGCGAAGGTTAGCTGCAATTAGTCAACATTTATTTTTAGTGCGATCAATTGAAAAGAAGGGGTGGAAGAAAACCAATTCATACAACAAAGTCAATCTGGTTACTAAACAGAATTTGATAAACATACATAGATACTAAACCAATCCAACATAGAGGAATAGAAAAATTATAACTTGTAAAACAAAAGGAAAAAAAAAACATTTGTGGATGCAATTTTAGAACAAATTATTCACAAGAAAAGAACACATTGACAAAAGTCAAACAATGTTATATGATCTCAAATAGTGGAACTATTCCTACTATTAGTAAAACATCAAGATACTATTTGGTTGTTTTTTTAGAATGTGGACATTTATTCTAAACTAACAGCATGGTCAATGTATGGTTATGCCTAGTGATCTGCCAAACTGCCAACGTGTGTGCTTATGGATCAGGTTGAAGTTACAGAGTGCTACAAATATATGGTTTTAAACTAAATCCCAAAAATGGTGGATGAGCACTGGGGACATGTTTCGGCTTTGCCAAAATTGGTGGCATCGATATTCAGCCTTCCTCAGGGTGATGGAACCTCTTGTTCCTAAAAAAGAGGGAGGCAGAAAGGAGATACATGTTTGTATCAATATTTTGTATAGTATACCAACAATCAGTTTTCCTAAAGAACATTCTTAAAAGCTGCCTTTAAATAAAAAAGAGAGTCCACACAGTGCTCACCCTGCTGTTTAGACAGAGGTAAGAGGGGCGTGCGGCCTCCCAGCGCATGACTCCTCTCCAGGTATCTGGCATAGTTGAACTTCCCCAACCTGTCCCATTGCACTAAGCATGCCTGCTTCAGTTTTATCATTTCATCCACACGCTGTTTGTTTGTCTTGGCTCCCTTTCCCAATACCTTCAACTTCTTTTCCTTATTCTCGAGATCATTAATAATAGTTTTCTGCACGCCACCAGATTCTGCTATCATTTCCCTCCTTATGACCACCTTGTATGCCTCCCAGACCGTGCCCACCTTTTGAACACTCCCCTCGTTAACTGTGATAAAATCAACTGTACTCTTTCGGATATGCTTGGTGAATGATTTATCCAGCAGGGCTTTACTCCGCAACCTCCATGTAGGTATGGGTGGTCTCGAAGCAGACACCCGCCATCGCACCATGAGTGGAGAGTGGACCGACAAGACCCTGGCTAAATATTCTGCCCAGAGACGTCCCCACCCCGTGTTCCGCACTGGTAAACACGTAATCGATTCTGGTGTGCACCTTGTGTGGGGGAGAGTAATGGGAGTATCTCCTACCTACCCCGTGCTCTGCCCTCCATAGGTCCCGTAATTGAAAGTGCTTCAGAAGCGAGTGTAACGCATTGGCCGAAGGGGACGGCCTCTTGTGTTTCTCATCTGATCAGTCCACGGTTGGGTCCAGCGTGCAGTTAAAATTCTCTCCGCAAATCAGGGTCCCATTCCTGTATGGCCCCAACCTTGCGTACAAAGATCTGAAAAACACTGTGGCGTCATGATTTGGGGCATAGGTATTCACCCTACATATTTCCCGGTTCTCTAGCATTCCATTTAACATTACCATCCTGCTCTCGTCATCCGTTTTTTGGGTCAGCACTTTAAATGGTATAGCAGGATCCACCCAGATGAGGACCCTTCTAGCATATGACAATAAAGTGGAGCCCACCATCACCACACCCCATGCTCCTGCTAGATTTTTCTGCCTTCGTGCATCTAGATGCGTTTCCTGCAACAACGCTATCCCTATTTTGTTCCTCTTTATGTACTTGCTCACTCTTCTACGTTTCACATAATTATTTATCCCCCTGACATTCCATGTCATAATCCTGATTGGTTCTGCCATTATATTACGGATGGGTTGTCATTGAGGCCTGCCAACCCATTGCTAACATCAGCGGAAGTTCAATGCAACCATCCATCATATGCGCCCGGCTCCCTGTCATCCACCCTTCCCCCACCCCCATACCCCACTCCAAACCAAACTCAAACTCAACATGTCCTGCTATGCTAGGCATGCTAGGACTTCCCCATTCCTGGTCCATTCCACCTGGCCGCTAGGCTAGTCTCCTGGAGCCCTACGGGCGGGCCCTATACAGTGGCCCTAAAACTACTTCTCAGGGGGGTAGTGCTTGCGCACTCTGCGTTCCCACTACCGGGTGTCCGTGACTCACTGTATTGGTCCTGCTACTGCCATATCATTTCTCTTTGCGACCAAATTCTTATAATTTCCAATTACAAATGTATGGGAGGATAGGTCTATGGGACCCCCTCCCCGACATGCTCCACCTCTGTGAGGTTCGGGGCTCGTCAGCGGCCCCCCCATGCACCTGTGCTCGGTTGGCAGGGTGGCTGCTGATCGACACACAGGGCCAATCGGCTTGTATTGTGACATACCACGGACACCATTTTGAAGGCTTCAAGACTCCATTTTAGATAGAAGCGACCACAACCCCTATGAAACAGCCTGCCTGCGAAAGCTGCAGCTTGGCCCCTGCTCACTGCACACAGAGAGCCATGCACTCCCCCTGCACCTCCACCCTATGGCAGATCCGCTGAAGGCTCGTTCTCACGAGCAACCAGAAACAAACGAGTATCAGAACAAACACTGTATCATTTTCCTTCCGCAGTACATCACCATCCCCGAAGTGACCTGACTCATGGTTCAAGTCTGGAAAATAACAGGGATCATCCCAATTGAACAGACCTCGACCTGGCATCTAACCCCTAACATTTAAAATATATGGTGGCAATAACCTTCCAGTATGAACCCCTGCCCACGTCCCCAAATGAACTATTAACTGCATACCAAAGCCTAACGATTCACAGAGTTGTTGTGTAAATTATAACACGGGTGTTGGGAAAGGGATAAAAGCTCGTAGTACTGATAAAGCAAGCCCGTTGTAAGACGCCATGTGCCTTGAAGACGCAATGAAAGGGCTTGATAGAGCCCACCTAGTGCCAACTAACGATTGCTGCTAATGTACAAAGGAAGGCAAAAAAGCATTACTGAGAGTACTTGTGCGTCATACAGTGGGACACGTTTAAGTGTCATGAACAAGAATGCAAATGTACAATCACATATGAACGTATTACTTCTATGCTCCCGAGTACACAACCCAACCTGATGCTACCTCATGTGTTATCCATTTGTTGCCTTATGTAATTACCAAGATGCATTCAACTAATGTTATGTGATATATGTGACACTGCCAGACTCTCATAGTCGCATATGAAGTAGTACACAAATGTATAAGCAAAAGAAATGTGTAATCATCCTGTCCCCTCGTATGGTATAGCGTGCAGCCCAGGCACAAAGAATCGCGCATAGCCACAAGGCCATCTCCCCCTCCTCCCGCCATGGCTTGCTGGTATGCGGGCAAAACAGCCTCACCTCCCCTCATTCCGCTGGATTCGCTTCAAGTATTCACCTCCCCCATGTCCGAGGCCGTCATAGTCGGCCAGATGAATTATTTACAACCTGGTCCTAAACCCCACCGCCTCACGGGGACAAAGGCGCACCCTTGCTGATCCAGTAGTACTCCAGTTCACCCCAAGTTAATGGGCCTTGGAGATAGATATTCAACCCTGGACTAACATATCATAAAGTCATTCCTCACCACATCTAACAGGACAGAACGACAAGGCAGCTCACCTTGTGCCCTCAGACCAGACACCCAGGCTTATGACCCCCGGTCAACAGGTCAAAAGTAACAGTGCACTGATGTATTGGTGAAGCTTCGCATTGCATGTTGTTTCTCCGGTCTCCTATTATTTCTTAGTGTAACATATTGTAGGATTTACAGGACAACTGGAATTGTCTAAAGGATGAGTGTGTGTGTGTGTGGCCACAAGGGCAAAATGTTAGTGCAGCCATCAATCAACGACAGTGACTGCGTCTGGCCTGGCAGCGCCACCCTGACGAGCCCAGCTGACCCATCCACCCCACGTTGACACCACGCGGATGTCCACCAATCCTGGAGTGGCTCATCACTGCATCCCCTATAGCATAGTCGACGCCACCCAATCCCTGAGACTATGTGCTCCCTATAGCGTGTAGGATTTGTGACGTGATTTTGTAATAAATATGACTGTCTTTGCTATTGTCAGACAGAGCGCTCTCGGAGCTTGGAGAGTCCTTTGCATGGCCAATTTTTATTAGATGAAACCCTTTACATTCACCACCCGCACTTGGTCTTGGTCTCTTTCCCTCCTGGGGTGTGTCATTTATTGCCTCTCATTACGGGGAGGTTACTGCCTTTTGGGGATGCTTGCCTTCAGTGGTGACCCCGAAGGCGTGATAGATTCTTTCATCGTCCCCTCTGGCACGAGAAATTCCGGGCGGCAGTGGAGATGCACGGTGTACCCGCTCAAGAGAGCTGCCCGCCTATGGCAACTGGTACGCTTAGACGTGCGCATGCAGTAGGCCAAAGGATACGGGTCCCGCTCCAAAAAAACCTTTAGTACCGCTCGCCGGAGCCGGGGGGGGGCGACCATTGAGTGTGAGGCCGCGCTGCCTGGACGGATCCAGTCCGGAGAATCTTGAATCAAGACGGGCACGTGAGTATTAAGTGCGAGTGAGTATAAAAGGTGGAGGGGAGGGAGTCAGTTAACAGGTACTTTCATCTATTAATGTTTTTTTCTTTCTCTGCATATGGCCATTAGGACAATAAGGTGAAATAAGGGAAGATAAAGACAGGAACCTAGCTCTGTAAGGGGGTAGAAGGCGGCGCCGCGTAGTGCTATCTCGACTAGTGCTGGGAAAAAGTTGAACAGTGAACAGTAAAATAAAAGTGTCTGAGAATAGGGAGACACGGTCTATACATTAGAAACTGCTTTTCTTTTCTTTTCCATTCTGGGTACCTCAATACTAGAGAAAGTGTCATAACTTGTAAGGGTGAAGGGACAATGGGTAAAGGTTAGGAGGCCTTGTTGGGAAGATAAGTGCACGGCAAGAAAAGGGGAGGGGGGGTAATTGTTATGTGTTGTATGTTAAAAGTCTGTTAAATGTTGGTTCCATGTTGCACATGTTAAGCGCGTAATGTTTTAGAAAATTGTATTGCACAATAAGTGATGTTAAATTAGAGATGTTAAAAGGTTCTGCGATATGGTCATTGTACGTGTGACCCGGTGAGCTTCTAGGATAGCAACTTTGTGAACAAGTTAATAAATAAATAAAACTAAAATTGTTAGAAATAAGAGACACACGTACACAAGTCACGGTGAGAGTTACAATTAACACAGGAAGGTGAGCAACGAACATACAGGGGCCGATTCATGGAACAAACGTGCGCCGAAAATCTACGCGCAAGCAGGCGCAAGCAGGCGCAAGCGGAAAAAAAGAGGCGCACGCGTGCGATTCATGGAAGTCCCTGCGCGTGTCTTCCTCGGGATGTGCGCCAAACCCGTGCATGGCGCACACGTCACTGCAACATCGCGAAAGGCGTGCGCGACGCGCACAGTGAAAGCGCACAACCTCAGCGCACACACCAGAAAGTGGGCGGGACATGGGGCGTAACGCGCGGAAAGGGGAACAACACGTGAAAATAAGGGGATGTACTGCAGGGAAGCAGACGGAACGCCCACACGCACTCGAACCACACGTATTCATGGAATCGAATAGGGCAAAGCCACGCACAGCCAAAGACACGCACAAGCTGAAACACGGCCGCCACACGAAGGCAGGCGGTAGAGTCCCAGCGCATCAAAAAAGTGGGGCGCGGGAAGTTAAATACGCGATTGAGCGGGGTACGTGGATTTCAGGGGTGCGCGAGAAATTCTACACGCGATTGGCCTGGGTACGTGTATTACAGGGGTGCGCGAGAAAATCTACACGCGATTGGCCTGGGTACGTGGATTTCAGGGGTGCGCGAGAAAATCTACACGCGATTGGCCTGGGTACGTGGATTTCAGGGGTGCGCGAGAAATGCTACACGCGATTGGCCTGGGTACGTGTATTACAGGGGTGCGCGAGAAAATCTACACGCGATTGGCCTGGGTACGTGGATTTCAGGGGTGCGTGAGAAATGCTACACGCGATTGGCCTGGGTACGTGTATTACAGGGGTGCGCGAGAAAATCTACACACGATTGGCCTGGGTACGTGTATTACAGGGGTGCGCGAGAAATGCTACACGCGATTGGCCTGGGTACGTGGATTTCAGGGGTGCGCGAGAAAATCTACACGCGATTGGCCTGGGTACGTGTATTACAGGGGTGCGCGAGAAAATCTACACGCGATTGGCCTGGGTACGTGGATTTCAGGGGTGCGCGAGAAATGCTACACGCGATTGGCCTGGGTACGTGGATTTCAGGGGTGCGCGAGAAAATCTACACGCGATTGGCCTGGGTACGTGTATTACAGGGGTGCGCGAGAAATCCTACACGCGATTGGGCCTGTGCGAGTGGGGCAGTGTATTACGTGGGTGTGCGGGAAGTTGAAGAGGTGAATTGCCAGTGTGGGTCCTCCCAGGTCTCCCCTCTACCCCCTCCACGACCTCTGCAGGCAGCCCACACCACAGGGGACTACCCTGCACCCCTGGTCATGTCCCGCAGGCAGCCCATCCACCATGGGCATGCCCCCCAGCCAAGCCACATGTCCCCTTGCAACCCCACCCCCCAGCACCGTGGGGCACCTGCCAGCAGGCCCCCAACCATGTCCCACTCATGTCCCCTTGCCCCCCCCCCCAGTCACCAGGGGCAGCCTCCACCAGGCCCCCACCCATGTCTCCCACCACCCCCGCCTCTCCAGTCACCAGGGGCAGCCTCCACCAGGCCCCCACTCATGTCCCCCTGCGCCCCCACCCCCCAGCACTGTGGGCCACCTGCCAGCAGGCCCCCAACCATGTCCCCTTGCACCCCCACCCCCCAGCAGGCCCCCACTCATGTCCCCCTGCACCCCCACCCCCCAGCACTGTGGGGCACCTGCCAGCAGGCCCCCAACCATGTCTCCCACCACCCCCACCCCTCCAGTCACCAGGGGCAGCCTCCACCAGGCCCCCACCAATGTCTCCCACCACCCCCACCCCTCCAGTCACCAGGGGCAGCCTCCACCAGGCCCCCAACCATGTCTCCCACCACCCCCACCCCCCAGCAGGCCCCCACCCATGTCCCCTTGCACCCCCACCCCCCAGCAGGCCCCCACTCATGTCCCCTTGCACCCCCACCCCCCAGCACTGTGGGGCACCTGCCAGCAGGCCCCCAACCATGTCCCACTCATGTCCCCTTGCACCCCCACCCCCCAGCAGGCCCCCACTCATGTCCCCTTGCACCCCCACCCCCCAGCACTGTGGGGCACCTGCCAGCAGGCCCCCAACCATGTCCCACTCATGTCCCCTTGCACCCCCACCCCCCAGCACTGTGGGGCACCTGCCAGCAGGCCCCCAACCATGTCCCCTTGCACCCCCACCCCCCAGCAGGCCCCCACTCATGTCCCCCTGCACCCCCACCCCCCAGCACTGTGGGGCACCTGCCAGCAGGCCCCCAACCATGTCCCCTTGCACCCCCACCCCCCAGCAGGCCCCCACTCATGTCCCCATGCACCCCCACCCCCCAGCACTGTGGGGCACCTGCCAGCAGGCCCCCAACCATGTCCCCTTGCACCCCACCCCCCAGCAGGCCCCCAACCATGTCCCCTTGCACCCCCACCCCCCAGCAGGCCCCCAACCATGTCTCCCACCACCCCCACCCCTCCAGTCACCAGGGGCAGCCTCCACAAGGCCCCCACCCATGTCTCCCACCACCCCCACCCCTCCAGTCACCAGGGGAAGCCTCCACAAGGCCCCCACCCATGTCTCCCACCACCCCCACCACCCAGTCACCAGGGGCAGCCTCCACCAGGCCCCCACCCATGTCTCCCACCACCCCCACCCCTCCAGTCACCAGGGGCAGCCTCCACCAGGCCCCCACCCATGTCTCCCACCACCCCCACCGCCAGTCACCAGGGGCAGCCTCCACCAGGCCCCCACCCATGTCTCCCACCACCCCCACCCCTCCAGTCACCAGGGGCAGCCTCCACAAGGCCCCCACCCATGTCTCCCACCACCCCCACCCCCCAGTCACCAGGGGCAGCCTCCACAAGGCCCCCACCCATGTCTCACACCACCCCCACCCCTCCAGTCACCAGGGGCAGCCTCCACCAGGCCCCCACCCATGTCTCCCACCACCCCCACCCCTCCAGTCACCAGGGGCAGCCTCCACAAGGCCCCCTCCCATGTCTCCCACCACCCCCACCACCAGTCACCAGGGGCAGCCTCCACCAGGCCCCCACCCATGTCTCCCACCACCCCCACCCCTCCAGTCACCAGGGGCAGCCTCCACCAGGCCCCCACCCACGTCTCCCACCACCCCCACCCCCCAGTCACCAGGGGCAGCCTCCACAAGGCCCCCACCCATGTCTCCCACCACCCCCACCCCTCCAGTCACCAGGGGCAGCCTCCACAAGGCCCCCACCCATGTCACCCACCACCCCCACCACCCAGTCACCAGGGGCAGCCTCCACAAGGCCCCCACCCATGTCTCACACCACCCCCACCCCTCCAGTCACCAGGGGCAGCCTCCACCAGGCCCCCACCCATGTCTCCCACCACCCCCACCCCTCCAGTCACCAGGGGCAGCCTCCACAAGGCCCCCACCCATGTCTCCCACCACCCCCACCACCCAGTCACCAGGGGCAGCCTCCACAAGGCCCCCACCCATGTCTCCCACCACCCCCACCCCTCCAGTCACCAGGGGCAGCCTCCACAAGGCCCCCACCCATGTCCCCTTGCACCCCCACCCCCCAGCAGGCCCCCACTCATGTCCCCTTGCACCCCCACCCCCCAGCACTGTGGGGCACCTGCCAGCAGGCCCCCAACCATGTCCCACTCATGTCCCCTTGCACCCCCACCCCTCCAGTCACCAGGGGCAGCCTCCACCAGGCCCCCACTCATGTCCCCCTGCACCCCCACCCCCCAGCACTATGGGGCACCTGCCAGCAGGCCCCCAACCATGTCCCCTTGCACCCCCACCCCCCAGCAGGCCCCCACTCATGTCCCCCTGCACCCCCACCCCCCAGCACTGTGGGGCACCTGCCAGCAGCCCCCCAACCATGTCTCCCACCACCCCCTCCCCTCCAGTCACCAGGGGCAGCCTCCACAAGGCCCCCACCCATGACTCCCACCACCCCCACCTCCCAGTCACCAGGGGCAGCCTCCACAAGACCCCCACCCATGTCTCACACCACCCCCACCCCCCAGTCACCAGGGGCAGCCTCCACAAGGCCCCCACCCATGTCTCCCACCACCCCCACCCCTCCAGTCACCAGGGGCAGCCTCCACCAGGCCCCCACCCATGTCTCCCACCACCCCCACCCCTCCAGTCACCAGGGGCAGCCTCCACCAGGCCCCCAACCATGTCTCCCACCACCCCCACCCCCCAGCAGGCCCCCACTCATGCCCCCTTGCATCCCCACCCCCCTGCAGGCCCCCACTCATGTCCCCCTGCCCCCAGGTCCTGACGAAACGCAATCATTGCAGTAATGGGCAGCATACCCAGCACAAACACCCAGCCAAGGATTGCATCCACCCACATAGTAGATGCAATTACATGATACAACCCCAATGGCAAGTATGTAAATGAACACATGTCCGTCACACACACATACACAATGGGTGCAAGTGAATGTCAAAACCCATATCATGACATGCATGAAACCAATGAGAAAATACCACAAATGTAAGTAATAAATATATGTATTAAAGATGAAAATGAAGTAAAGAAATAAAACACACAACAATGGGGATGACAAAACAAATGGTCCATGTCTGAGAACTAATAGAAAAAATCAAAAAACAAAGGAATCCAAAAACTAATGTAGTCCAAAGCAAAATAATGGGGGGAAAAAATAAGGAAAAACCATTGCCTCATGTTGAACACAAATATAAATCCAACAAGTGTTTTCCAAACATCAAACTATGTACAAGAATATCCCAGGGTCCATGAGCCTAACACCATAAATGAAACCTACTACTACTAACTAATAAAAAATATATATACAGAAAAGTGGCCATTGTCCGAGCGGTCCAAAGAAAACTTAAAAAATAAAGGAAACCTAACACTAACTAACTAAAGAACTGTATACAATGGCAGCGGGCAAGTCCTGCGGCTCACTCTGTGATGTTGCCGGCCAGGGCATCATCGAACTCCATGTCGATGTCCCGGAGGCGGGACTCTGTCCTGGCCCCGAGGTCTCGCAGGGACAACCCCGTGTCCACCTCAAACTCCCTGCGAGCTTCCTCGAGGCACTCAGCCCGCCTCAACGCCCGACGCATGGAGAACTCCGCCCTGACCATGGTGAGCCGCTCCTCTTCCGCCCGCTGCCGCTCCGCACCTATCCGCTGGACCAACTGCTCCCACACGGAAGACACTGCCATCCCAGGGTTCTCCTGCCCTCCGGCCGATGCCTGCCCCTCTGATCTTGATGGCCCCGAGCCATGATGCCTCCCACGTCGAGCCTGCTGCTGCCTCCGACGCCACTGCCTCTGCCAGCACGACGGCATCCAGGCTGATGGAATCCACCGATGCCGTCGTGCACGTGCCCTGCCAGATGATGCCGGCACATCCTCCATCTGCAGGGGGACAGTTGCTGGTGTGTCCACCCCTGCTGGACCTTCGACTCCCGACTGTGGCAGGGATGGGCTCCCCACCGAGCTGGCTGCGTTGGTCGGGGCAGGTCCACAGGGGGCCCTGGTGGCATCTGGGCCGGAAGATGGCATGGAGCACGACTGGCGCATAGCCTCCACAGAGGAGGAGAGGGTCGCCAGAAGGCCACACACATGTAGGAAACCCCCGACCATGGCGGCTCCCAAATGGTTCACGTACGCACGGTGCTCTTCGTGATGATGTGCATGCTCCTCCCGGGAAGCATGCGCCTCATCACGAATGCCAGCCGTGCGCAACGCGACACCAATCAGGACCCTCTCCACACGGCCAGGGGTCCCCTAGTCCGCAGGTAGAGGAGTGTCAGATGACATGGACATCTCCCCTACCTGCGGACGGGCCTGGGATGGGGCATCCCTGCTGGTGCATGGTGGTGCAGTCCAGGGCCAGGGGCAGGAGGCAGCACAGGTCGCCGTGGAGGTGCCTGTGCATGTCACTGTCCCTGACACTGTGACTGCACCACCATGCACCAGCAGGGATGCCCCATCCCAGGCCCGTCCGCAGGTAGGGGAGATGTCCATGTCATCTGACACTCCTCTACCTGCGGACGAGGGGACCCCTGGCCGTGTGGAGAGGGTCCTGATTGGTGTCGCGTTGCGCACGGCTGGCATTCGTGATGAGGTGCATGCTTCCCGGGAGGAGCATGCACATCATCACGAAGAGCACCGTGCGTACGTGAACCATTTGGGAGCCGCCATGGTCGGGGGTTTCCTACATGTGTGTGGCCTTCTGGCGACCCTCTCCTCCTCTGTGGAGGCTATGCGCCAGTCGTGCTCCATGCCGTCTTCCGGCCCAGATGCCACCAGGGCCCCCTGTGGACCTGCCCCGACCAACGCAGCCAGCTCGGTGGGGACCCCATCCCTGCCACAGTCGGGAGTCGAAGGTCCAGCAGGGTTGGACACACCAGCAACTGTCCCCCTGCAGATGGAGGATGTGCCGGCATCATCTGGCAGGGCACGTGCACGACGGCATCGGTGGATTCCATCAGCCTGGATGCCGTTGTGCTGGCAGAGGCAGTGGCGTCGGAGGCAGCAGCAGGCTCGACGTGGGAAGCATCATGGCTCGGGGCCATAAAGATCAGGGCAGGCATCGGCCGGAGGGCAGAGAACCCTGGGATGGCAGTGTCTTCCGTGTGGGAGCAGTTGGTCCAGCGGATAGGTGCGGAGCGGCAGCGGGCGGAAGAGGAGCGGCTCACCATGGTCAGGGCGGAGTTCTCCATGCGTCGGGCGTTGAGGCGGGCTGAGTGCCTCGAGGAAGCTCGCAGGGAGTTTGAGGTGGACACGGGGTTGTCCCTGCGAGACCTCGGGGCCAGGACAGAGTCCCGCCTCCGGGACATCGACATGGAGTTCGATGATGCCCTGGCCGGCAACATCACAGAGTGAGCCGCAGGACTTGCCCGCTGCCATTGTATATAGTTCTTTAGTTAGTTAGTGTTAGGTTTCCTTTATTTTTTAAGTTTTTTTTGGACCGCTCGGACAATGGCCACTTTTCTGTATATATATTTTTTATTAGTTAGTAGTAGTAGGTTTCATTTATGGTGTTGGGCTCATGGACCCTGGGATATTCTTGTACATAGTTTGATGTTTGGAAAACATTTGTTGGATTTATATTTGTGTTCACCATGAGGCAATGGTTTTTCCTTATTTTTTCCCCCCATTATTTTGCTTTGGACTACATTAGTTTTTGGATTCCTTTGTTTTTTGATTTTTTCTATTAGTTCTCGGACATGGACCATTTGTTTTGTCATCCCCATTGTTGTGTGTTTTATTTCTTTACTTCATTTTCATCTTTAATACATATATTTATTACTTACATTTGTGGTATTTTCTCATTGGTTTCATGCATGTCATGATATGGGTTTTGACATTCACTTGCACCCATTGTGTATGTGTGTGTGACGGACATGTGTTCATTTACATACTTGCCATTGGGGTTGTATCATGTAATTGCATCTACTATGTGGGTGGATGCAATCCTTGGCTGGGTGTTTGTGCTGGGTATGCTGCCCATTACTGCCATGATTGCGTTTCGTCAGGACCTGGGGGCAGGGGGACATGAGTGGGGGCCTGCAGGGGGGTGGGGGTGCAAGGGGACATGAGTGGGGGCCTGCTGGGGGGTGGGGGTGGTGGGAGACATGGTTGGGGGCCTGGTGGAGGCTGCCCCTGGTGACTGGAGGGGTGGGGGTGGTGGGAGACATGGGTGGGGGCCTGGTGGAGGCTGCCCCTGGTGACTGGAGGGGTGGGGGTGGTGGGAGACATGGGTGGGGGCCTGGTGGAGGCTGCCCCTGGTGACTGGAGGGGTGGGGGTGGTGGGAGACATGGGTGGGGGCCTGGTGGAGGCTGCCCCTGGTGACTGGAGGGGTGGGGGTGGTGTGAGACATGGGTGGGGGCCTGGTGGAGGCTGCCCCTGGTGGCTGGAGGGGTGGGGGTGGTGTGAGACATGGGTGGGGGCCTTGTGGAGGCTGCCCCTGGTGACTGGGTGGTGGGGGTGGTGGGAGACATGGGCGGGGGCCTTGTGGAGGCTGCCCCTGGTGACTGGAGGGGTGGGGGTGGTGTGAGACATGGGTGGGGGCCTTGTGGAGGCTGCCCCTGGTGACTGGGGGGTGGGGGTGGTGTGAGACATGGGTGGGGGCCTTGTGGAGGCTGCCCCTGGTGACTGGGTGGTGGGGGTGGTGGGAGACATGGGTGGGGGCCTTGTGGAGGCTGCCCCTGGTGACTGGAGGGGTGGGGGTGCAAGGGGACATGAGTGCGACATGGTTGGGACCCTGCTGGCAGGTGCTCCACAGTGCTGGGGGGTGGGGGTCCAAGGGGACATGGTTGGGGGCCTGCTGGCAGGTGCCCCACAGTGCTGGGGGGTGGGGGTGCAGGGGGACATGAGTGGGGGCCTGCTGGGAGGTGGGGGTGCAAGGGGACATGGTTGGGGGCCTGCTGGCAGGTGCCCCACAGTGCTGGGGGGTGGGGGTGCAAGGGGACATGAGTGGGACATGGTTGGGGGCCTGCTGGCAGGTGCCCCACAGTGCTGGGGGGTGGGGGTGCAAGGGGACATGAGTGGGGGCCTGCTGGGGGGTGGGGGTGCAAGGGGACATGGTTGGGGGCCTGCTGGCAGGTGCCCCACAGTGCTGGGGGGTGGGGGTGCAAGGGGACATGGTTGGGGGCCTGCTGGCAGGTGCCCCACAGTGCTGGGGGGTGGGGGTGCAGGGGGACATGAGTGGGGGCCTGCTGGGGGGTGGGGGTGCAAGGGGACATGGTTGGGGGCCTGCTGGCAGGTGCCCCACAGTGCTGGGGGGTGGGGGTGCAAGGGGACATGAGTGGGACATGGTTGGGGGCCTGCTGGCAGGTGCCCCACAGTGCTGGGGGGTGGGGGTGCAAGGGGACATGAGTGGGGGCCTGCTGGGGGGTGGGGGTGCAAGGGGACATGGTTGGGGGCCTGCTGGCAGGTGCCCCACAGTGCTGGGGGGTGGGGGTGCAAGGGGACATGAGTGGGACATGGTTGGGGGCCTGCTGGCAGGTGCCCCACAGTGCTGGGGGTGGGGGTGCAAGGGGACATGAGTGGGACATGGTTGGGGGCCTGCTGGCAGGTGCCCCACAGTGCTGGGGGGTGGGGGTGCAAGGGGACATGAGTGGGGGCCTGCTGGGGGGTGGGGGTGCAAGGGGACATGAGTGGGGGTCTGCTGGGGGGTGGGGGTGGTGGGAGACATGGTTGGGGGCCTGGTGGAGGCTGCCCCTGGTGACTGGGTGGTGGGGGTGGTGGGAGACATGGGTGGGGGCCTTGTGGAGGCTGCCCTGGTGACTGGAGGGGTGGGGGTGGTGGGAGACATGGGTGGGGGCCTTGTGGAGGCTGCCCCTGGTGACTGGAGGGGTGGGGGTGGTGGGAGACATGGGTGGGGGCCTGGTGGAGGCTGCCCCTGGTGACTGGAGAGGTGGGGGTGGTGGGAGACATGGGTGGGGGCCTGGTGGAGGCTGCCCCTGGTGACTGGGGGGTGGAGGTGCAAGGGGACATGTGGCTTGGCTGGGGGGCATGCCCATGGTGGATGGGCTGCCTGCGGGACATGACCAGGGGTGCAGGGTAGTGCCCTGTGGTGTGGGCTGCCTGCAGAGGTCGTGGAGGGGGTAGAGGGGAGACCTGGGAGGACCCACACTGGCAATTCACCTCTTCAACTTCCCGCACACCCACGTAATACACTGCCCCACTCGCACAGGCCCAATCGCGTGTAGGATTTCTCGCGCACCCCTGTAATACACGTACCCAGGCCAATCGCGTGTAGATTTTCTCGCGCACCCCTGAAATCCACGTACCCAGGCCAATCGCGTGTAGAATTTCTCGCGCACCCCTGAAATCCACGTACCCAGCCCAATCGCGTGTAGATTTTCTCGCGCACCCCTGAAATCCACGTACCCAGGCCAATCGCGTGTAGAATTTCTCGCGCACCCCTGAAATCCACGTACCCAGCCCAATCGCGTGTAGATTTTCTCGCGCACCCCTGAAATCCACGTACCCAGGCCAATCGCGTGTAGAATTTCTCGCGCACCCTGAAATCCACGTACCCAGCCCAATCGCGTGTAGATTTTCTCACGCACCCCTGTAATACACGTACCCAGGCCAATCGCGTGTAGAATTTCTCGCGCACCCCTGAAATCCACGTACCCAGGCCAATCGCGTGTAGATTTTCTCGCGCACCCCTGTAATACACGTACCCAGGCCAATCGCGTGTAGATTTTCTCGCGCACCCCTGAAATACACGTACCCAGGCCAATCGCGTGTAGATTTTCTCGCGCACCCCTGTAATACACGTACCCAGGCCAATCGCGTGTAGAATTTCTCGCGCACCCCTGTAATCCACGTACCCAGGCCAATCGCGTGTAGAATTTCTCGCGCACCCCAGAAATCCACGTACCCAGGCCAATCGCGTGTAGATTTTCTCGCGCACCCCTGTAATACACGTACCCAGGCCTATCGCGTGTGGGGACACCCGCACACCCCTGAAATACACGCTCCCCGCTCTGCGTTTGCTGCTGCCCTTTGCGCTGGATTGGCGATTTTGATGGCTTTTCCCTGCGCGAGGGGCGTTCTTGGGGGCGTAACTGACGCTGCTGCAGGGTCGCTGCGCCACTCTACGCCACGGCTGGTTGTGGATGTTGGAATCCATGAATACGCTGTGCGCCTGAATGTGTTTCGGCGCACGCGGCTGGCGCAGACTACCGCACGCGCACACTGTGCGCCAGCCGCGTGCGCCACTTGTGCGCCGAATTCTATGAATTGGCCCCATAGTATGGTGACAGAAATACCCTTGGCCCACATTTTCAAAAATCTGCCTGGTTATGCAGAACACAGTTGGTCACGGAATTAAAAGGAAAGGGACTACCCCAGGTATGGCCACAAGGGGGATCATTTGATAAAAGTGTTTTGGATATGGTAGCCACGTGTATATTCATAAAATACAAAGGAAAACAGTTCCATAATAGAAGAGGGATATTAGATTTGTGGAGGCTATTTGAAGAAGTGCCTCCACTCAAAAAGAAAGAGACAGTACCTGATCAGCCCACCACTACTGACAGTCCCCTAACAGCACAAGAAAACAGAGGAGGGAGTACAGGGAAAGAAGGACCAATAGAGGTAACACGATTGTACCCCCTCCTAAACAAACCAGTGCCAGCAGAAGGGTATAGCGATCCCACAAACGTGCCCACCGTTGACCCTACAGCCACCCCGCGACTGGCTGCACCGCCACCGTACGAGTGCCCCAGACAGCGTGGACAGGTAAGCACCCCAGCAGTAGATATTACGAAAAGTTAACAGAGGACCTAGACTCCAGACTCTCAATGGCCAGAGATGAACTGACTAGAATAAGAGACATATGTGAACAGAGTGGAACCAGTGTTACAAGAAGAGAGCAAATACCTAGGGCACGGGCACTCGACAATTCATCTGAAGAGGGATGGAAGAAAGGGGAAATACTATTTCGAATTCAGGAAGAACCAACTCGAATAGTAGAACTGGGGCCACAGGAACGGGAAGACAACACAGGGGAGGAGTGAATGGCCACTGGGGGGATGGAAGAGCTGTGGTGCGATATCGAGGATGAAGAACAGGAAAGTGGAAGGTTAGGTGTGGCGGCGGGAGGAAGATCAGGTAGAGAAGATGAGACGCCCCTGGGAAGAACAATGGAGGAGGAGTGGATGGGGAGATTAAGGAATAGAATGGGAAGAATGGCCACGTTAGGGAGGAAAGGAGTGAAGGTGAGTACAGGCAAAATGACAAAGAGCAAACTACAACTCCCATTGATACATAGGGGAGGTGGGAGGCCAAATTACATACCCTGGGCCCAGATGGACAAAGCCAATTTGTTAAAGTCCTTGCCCCCGCTATCAGGAGGGGCAAGTAAGTGGATATATGTATTCGAGAAACATACCGCAGGAGTGCCATTGGCGGTAGGTGATGTTAAAAGCTTACTGGTGTCGGCAGTAGTTCTTCAGGCAGTTAGAGTGTGGGCAAAAGCTGGTTTCCCGGGAGTAACATTGGATTGTGATCGCCATGATGGAGCATCTTTTAACACAGTGTGCGCAAGAGTATGGTATGCACTGAGGGAAACATTTCCAGACACACCAGACTTAAAGTCAGTGATGCAGTGCACGATGAATGATGGGGAGGATGCTATGGATTTCATTTTTCGGGTGCAGGAGATGTGGAGAGCCGAGACGGGTACACCCTGGGACCAGTCAACATCTCTATTTTACTTTATAATAAAGAGAGGGCTCCCAAAAGAAGTACAGAAAGCACTCGACAAAATAGCAGGAATTGAAGCAAAAGGATGGCCAGAAATTCAAAGCATAATAGTTCACCATTGCAAAAGAATAAAGGAAAGGGAGAAAGAAATTGCACTAAAAAGGTTGGCAGATGAGGCGAAGTTAGTACACACGAAACTGGTGAAGGTCGCCGCAGCTGTAGCAGCACTCCCCCAAGACAGGGAGGGGAAGGAGGAGGAGGAGGGACTGGTAGCAATACAGGGGAGGATGGCAGCAAATTGGGCAGGCAACGGGCAGCCACAGTGGAACGGACAGGAGCAGTACGGAGGACCGCAGTGGCAAGGTGGGCCCCCACGGAGGACGAGGTGGGCACAGAGGACGCAGAGGGGGTGGTCAAGGGTATGGGGGAAATGGCAGGTATGGAGGGCAAGTTCCTAGAGGGGGACAAGGGAACTGTTGGAATTGTGTTAGGTGGGGACATTTCTCACGAGAATGCAGAAGCCGACCAACTAATGTGTACCAAGATGACCAACCCTATGGACACCCACACCCGGGAAGCCCATACGGATTACCCATGGGAGGGGCACAAGGACAACCAGAGCAAGGGTATGTAGAGCAACAAAGAGAACGAATGTACAACAACATCCACAAAGCCGCGAGCATATGCAATACACACAGAACAACCCTTTTGCCACAACAGCTAACGGCGCGCCTGCACCATACGGAGGAGTGGCAGTGGTATCAGGAAATGTCTTTAGTCAAGGGGGGAACACGAGACATCCAGCATAGAACAGCTCACAAGGAGCACTTGCGTGTCCTGTACTATCTACGACCTACAATGCAGCAGAGGAACCATTGATAGGGGCGCAGATAGGGAACAAGCAGTTCATATTTATGGTGAACTCGGGAGCTGAAAAATCATGTTTATTTGAAGGCCGATTTCCGCTATCTAATCGTAAATTGGAGACGCAGGGGTTCTCTGGGGCTGTTGTCGAAGTTCCTTACACAGAAGATTTAGATGTCACCATGGAGGGTAAGACAGTGAGGGCACCCCTACTGTACTACGTACAGTCCCCGATTAACTTACTGGGAAGGTACCTCCTCAGTAAGCTTAATATGACTATCTCCTTTACGGAGAGAGGGATAGTTTGTTCAACTCCAGGGATCTGTCCCATGCGCGTAATGCTGGTGGTGCGTGCACGAGCAACAGCACCAGAAGTGCGTGGCATACCGGTAGATCCTGATGTATTCATTCAAGGGCTGAAAACATTGGCACGGGTGGTCCCAGAATTGAAAAATCTAAATTGGCGAGTACCCGCAGAGTTCATCTTCCGACCAATAGCCCGCCCTGAGATTGTGCCCGGGACAGTGATGTCCCTAGATTTGCATGCAGTTCAGATCTCAGCTAAAAGAATAGCCGTCATTGCAATGGACATACATGGCTGTGAGTGGCGTACGGTATTCTTCATCAATGCCGACATTGCATTGCGAGATCTATCCGATGAAGATCTTTTCTCAGACTCAGAAAGTGACGGTGAAATAATAATGGAGATAGCCATACCATGTGATATCATGATACAAGAAAGACAAGTGCCAATACAGCTAATGGCAGTGGTAGGAGCACCTCCTTCCTTTTTTGATGATGACATGAAATCAGTGCCCAGTAATTTATGGACCACAGGCCCCCATGATGTGGGATTATTGCATGGTGTGACACCAGATAAAATAAAACTTAAACCTGGAGCCATTCTACCAAGGGTAAAACAGGACCCCCTGTCCCGAGAAGCAGAGGAAGGGATGAAAGAAACAATCAGTGCATTACTAACCCAAGGAATAATAGTGCCCTCAAATTCACCATGCAAAACTTGCATTTACCTGATCAAAAAAGCAAAAGGTGGGGCATGGAGGATGATCCAAGACCTATGCCCACTAAATGACGTCATCCAAAAAGAATTCCCTTTGGTTCCTAACCCGGCATCCATACTGTGCAGCATTCCAAAGAATGCATCACATTTCACAGTAGTGGATTTGAAAAATGCCTTCTTCTCCATCCCACTAGCAGAAGAGCACAGATATCTAACAGCATTTACACTGGGGGGAAAGAGATATGAGCATTGCAGGTTGCCTCGGGGATACTGTGAGAGCCCCAGCATATTTAATCGCATCCTCCATGAAGATCTAGGGAATATGACAGCATAGAGCACAATTATTCAATATGTAGATGATCTCATCTGTGCATAAAACGAGGAAGAATGCAGAAAAGACTCTATTGCTCTCTTGACATTGTTGGCCCACAAAGGCTACAAGGTCGACGGAGGAAAACTGCAGCACTGCCAACAAGAAGTGTTGTATTTTGGACAACTAATCTCACAAGATGGTAAGAAAATAATACCAGACAGAGTAGCTGCCATCACAGCTGTAAGAAGGCCAAACGCAGTAAAGGAAATGCAAACATTTCTTGGCATGTGTAACTACTCCCAAGCATGGATACTAGATTATACAGCATACACAAGACCGTTATTACTGGCACTCAAGGAGGCCCAACGAGAAAACACAGAAATACAATGGTCTGCAGAATTGGGTGACGCATTCACGTCACTGAAAGAATTGATCTCGGGTGCACCCGTGCTCGCAAACCCAGATTATGAACGCAAGTTTTACCTGTTTTCCCACTGCAAGGGGATCCTCATGACTGCAGTACTGACACAAAAAACGTCCTTAGGGCACAAGCCTCTAGCCTACTACAGCGGCACACTGGACGCAGTAATGCAAGGACACTTCGCTTGCGAGCAATCTATCGCAGCCGCAGCGTTTGCCATTGGAAAAAGTGCAACAATAGTGATGGGATGCTCTGTGACACTGTTTGTGGAACACTCCCTGTTTGGTATATTGGAACGATCAAAAAGCACCCTGACAACACAAAGAGCAACTGCCTACGAAATAGTATTATCCAGTGCAAACATCCATGTAAAACAGTAAATCCAGCAAGATTCATTACAGAACCATGCACATTAGAAGACATGCAGGCTCACGACTGCACTATTTTCAAGGGGGAGGAAGGAGAAAGTACTGTTGTAAACGAAAATGCACTAAAAGAAGGAGAAGTTTTCTTCATAGATGGGTCAGACACGGGGGAAAACATGTGGAGTGGCAGTTGTGACGATGGAAGAAGGTGAATACGAATTAATAGTGCAGCATCGCCTGCCAGCCCATTACTTAGCTCAAGTAGCAGAACTCATAGCACTCATTGAAGCGTTAAATGCAGCGAAAGGGTGCACAGTCACCATCTACACAGACTCAGCCTATATGACCACTACCTTACACGGCGGATTAGCGAGGTGGGGACGGAGAGGGTTCCACAGAGCAGATGGGTCACCAGTACAACATGCAGAGCTCCTAAAAGAACTTATTGAGGCGTTGAAAGCGCCCACCATAGTAGCCATAGAGATGTTATCTCTTTGGGAAACGCTGCAGCGAACGCTGCAGCCAAGGAAGCCTCTTATTTAGAGAAAGAACGGACAGGTGAGTACTTAATGCACAAACAAGTACAGGAAGAACTCCCAGATGGTTACAACACTATGCCCGTGTCACAAATACTAGAGTTACAAGAAGGTGTAAGTGAAGAAGAGAAGGGGCTGTGGGAAAAGAGAGGATGTAGCCAGTCGGCAATAGATCTTTTGTGGCGTCAAAATAACACAGGGAAAGTGGTCATGCCACTCAAACTCTTAGAAATAGCATTCCAGCAACTACACTTCCCAGCACACAATGCAAAACAACATATCGCAGCCGAGATACAGGAGGACTGGTTTGCGCCAGGGCTACAGGAACATATCTCAAAGTTGGCAATGGAATGTACAACATGTCAAATATACAACTCGGGAATGACCCTAAGGACACTGCGAGGAACAATACGCAAACCCGTATGGCCCTTCAGAGAACTGCATATTGATTATGCAGATATGGGAGAAAGGTGAAATGGCGCACGGTACATGATAGGGGTAGTTTGTCCATTTTCCAGATGGGTTGAAGCAGGGCCGTGTGCACGACCAGATGCCAAATGCTTGCAAAGTTCTTAGTAAGAGAAGTATTCCCGCGCTGGGGAATTTGCGACGTGATCCGCTCGGATAATGGCACGCATTTTGTTAATGAACTCTTCAAAGAAGTCAAAGCTCTGTTAGGAATTAAGCATAAACTATGCTCGATTTATCATCCGCAAAGCAATGGCGTGGTTGAGAAGATCAACGGCCTCCTGAAGGGGAGATTGTCAAAACTGTGTTTCTCCCTTAAAAATAACTGGGTGCATTGTCTGCCTCTGGCCTTGTTTGAGCTGAGGAATCAGCCCAGCAAGGACCACATCTGTCACCGCATGAGATCGTGACTGGAAGACGCATGCACACTGCACACTCCCCACTCCGCAGACATTCAGAGGCACACAAAAGCGCCACAATATTAGGAGAAGAATTTAATGACTATTTCACAAAACTCACCAGAGAAGCCCGCATGGTATCAAGACAGCTTGCAAAACCATTCACACGGAAGAAGGGAATGAGGAAGTTAAATTTGTTGAAGAAAACCCATTGGGCAGTTAATGCCAGGGGAGATGATCTATGTGAGGAGTTTCGTACGTAGGTGGAATGCCCCAAGATTTCATGGCCCTTATGAGGTGATATTTTGAACACAGACTGCGGTAAAGGTGAAGGGCCTGAGATATTGGATACATTTAACAGATGTACGCAAAGCATATGACAGTGTGAGAGAAGAACAGGAAGAAGAAATACAGAGTACAGCAGAAGTGTCACAATAAAAAAAAAGAAGGGATGAAAAACAATTGTGTGTATAAGATACTGCATGGTAAAGATAAAAGAGTATTGAAGTAAATTAATTTTATAGAAGATGAAAGATGTAAATGAGTTTTGACTGTAACTACTGAAATATGTTTCTCTCTCTCTCTCTCTCTCTCTCTCTCTCTTTATTTTTTCCTTCTATGTCTCCTTCATTCAATAGAAAAATGATGAATATGACTGCATGAGTATGCTTAATGTAAGTTTTATGTTTCAACATTTAGGAGTAACCATGGCAACGAACGGGCAGCCCGCAACAAATAATATTAGGGCAGTTAGAAATGTAAACAATGCATTTGTCTTACGTAGATATTCGTATGAATGTAGCCTGTTTGTATGTGCTGTTTAATTTTTTGCCATGATTTTTGGTCTTGTCACTTATTGGTTTCTATCATTCATCTCTATCGAGATGAATGAGGGGGGAAAAAATGGAACTAACATGGGGAATGGAACCAGGATGGTTAATGAGGGGGCCTATTTAATATGGGATGGATTCCAGCTTATATGGGGCTATGATACAGTCCCTACCCATGCACAGCCCCTAAATGATACCAACAACAGCCCGATTATAAGTCCAGCTCCGCCCTGAAATGTCTCGGAATATAATGTTCATGGTTTAAATGATCGCAACCCTTCTGTCATATCATGGTTGTACGACACTACTGCCACAATGCCCACACCAGAAGTTACCCAAACCGCAGAGACTAGACCACCTGCAGGTAGGAAGGAAGAGAATGAAGAAACGGCAGAGAGGTTTTTGGCTCTATATGATGAATGGAAAAAGGGGGGCGCGGGGAAAGTGGGAATGATTTCACAAGCAGCACGAGAAGCAAAAAGCTACCTTAAAAGCAGTAAGAGAAGGAGGGAGGCGGGGAGGAAAAAATATGACGAATATTCTGGCCTGGGCCTAGACACAATCGAAGACCCTAGACACCCACATCAATCAAATAAATGGTACGCAGACATGAGCTCCACTGCAAAACAGACAACCAACGAAGGTTGTTATATCTGTTCCCTGATTCCCCATGCCTCAGGTACACCTAAAATCCTGCTGCCTAAAGAACTGCCTCTTGCAGATGCCTGGTGTCTTCTTCGTATCACTCTGTGCAGAATCAAGAACACCTTCCAGGCACACGAAGTATCTTTCGAAATGTTGCAAAATGAAAAAACCTGCTATTCGAGAACCAAAGGAGTAATATGTTTGAAATAACCTTTTTTCGTGATTAAAGGGACATTATTTTTGGACAATAAATGGAAAGAGGAAGTAAAATCGTGCAAGGCTGAAGCACTACGAGGATTGACGACAGAAAAGCTACAGTGGATCGAGAAAACCTGCACACCAGTCTGGAAAGAGCACATCACAAAACTGACCTGGGTAACCGCCATAGAAAAAATGTTCAAATTGCAGAAAGAAATATCATACGATCTGTGTTTCCATGGCGAAGGGAAGAATATCATGGGTGTAAATAGGAACTGTAACCGGACACTCATTATCTCAGACAAGAAGAAAGGAACAGCAGCACTTATGGACACTTACTGGGTCTGCGGAAAACAAGCGTACTTGCACCTCCCACAATCATGGAGGGGCACATGTTCCTTGGCAACGTTGCATTCAGCCTTGTTGGTGATTCCGGAGAGCCACATTAATGGAGGAAAAGGAGTGCCAGCTGCCCATCATGAACAAAACGCACAACCAACAGAAGAACCACAATTGTAGGTCCTGTCCCCAGGCAATGTGCAAGATGAGTTATCAAGGCGGCGGAGATCATCCAACTACATATCCAAAGCCTCCTCAGAGCTGTTGTCACAGATTCCAGACAAGTACCGGCTGTTCAACTCTGCAGAAACATTCTTCGCCTCCCTTATCCCGAGCATCCAGGCGCGAGCAAACGCAAAATGGCTCCAGATTACGCACTGGGAGTTGATACAGTTAGCCAACGACACTGAAGAAGGGTTTAACGTGATCAAGGTGGAGCTAAGAGCCTTGCGGTTAATGACCATGCAGAACAGGTATGTCCCAGACCTGTTAACGGCGATGGACAGCGTGTGTTTGCCGAAAAATCGGGAGTGCTTGTTGCACATTCGTGCCTTCTGTAGACGCAGACAATGGTACATTATCACATGTTATCGCAGCGGTGCACGACCTGGGGGAACGAATGAAAAACGAAGGTGGAGCAGACGCCAGCACCTGGTTCGACAACCTTTTCTCCTGGGTACCATCATGGCTAAGACTGACGGTCAAAATGCTGATGCCTGTCGTGGTATTTTTACTCCTGATTTTTTGTGTGCCAGCTGGGTCTTCGATGCTGTGCAAATGCAGTGCCAAATGGCGCAATGATGATGGTGACAATGGGCAACACTAGAGGAGTGGCACAGGTCATGCAAGAAGCTCAAGAACAAACAGGGGAGGACCCAGAGCCAAAGTATTGAATGGTGCCATTATGCTACGATGGAGACATAGTAGATCGGTTATATCATACCACAATAAAGGAGCCCCAAGACGGGAGTGGTATAGAGAGGTATGGGTGGACTTGGAACGAGATGGGGGATGTATATACATGACCTGCACACCAGATGAATATGCTAGGAGGGGGGAGAGCCTTTGGGGGGTATGCAGAGCCTGGATGCCGGTAAAAGGCACACCAGCATGGGATGAGGCTGTTGCAAATGAGAAAGAGCGCCAGAGGTTGGGCGAGTTACATTATTCGTTCCTTAAGTAACAAAAGGGGGTAAATGTATGGAAGGATAGGTCTATGGGACCCCCTCCCTGACATGCCCCACCCCCGTGAGGTTCGTGGCTCGTCAGCGGCCCCCCCCATGCACCTGTGCTCGGGTGGCAGGGTGGCATCTGATCGACACACAGAGCCAATCAGCTTGTAGTGTGACATACCATGGACACCATTTTGAAGGCTTCAAGACTCCATTTTAGATAGAAGCGACCAAAACCCCAAGGAAACAGCCTGCCTGCGAAAGCTGCAGCTTGGCCCCCGCTCACTGCTCACAGAGAGCCATGCACTCCCCCTGCGCCTCCACCCCATGGCAGATCCGCTGAAGGCTCGTTCTCATGAGCAACCAGACACAAATGAGTATCAGAACAAACACTGTATCATTTACCTTCCGCAGTACATCACCATCCCCGAAGTGACCTGACTCGTGGTTCAAGTCTGGAAAATAACAGGAATCATCCCAATTGAACAGACCTCGACCTGGCATCTAACCCCTAACATTTAAAATATATGGTGTCAATAACCTTCCAGTATGAACCCCTGCCCACGTCCCCAAATGAAGTGTTAACTGCATACCAAAGCCTAGCGATTCACAGAGTTGTTGTGTAAATTATAACACGGGTGTTGGGAAAGGGGTAAAAGCTTGTAGTACTGATAAAGCAAGAATGACCGCAGCCCGTTGTAAGACGCCATGTGCCTTGAAGACTCAATGAAAGGGCTTGATAGAGCCCACCTAGTGCTAACTAACGATTGCTGCTAATGTACAAAAGAAGGCGAAAAAGCATTACTGAGAGTACTTGTGCGTCATACAGTGGGACACGTTTAAGTGTCATGGACAAGAATGCAAATGTACAATCACATATGAACGTATTGCTTCTATGCTCCTGAGTACGCAACCCAACCTGATGCTACCTGATGTGTTATCCATTTGTTGCCTTATGTAATTACCAAGATGCATTCAACTAATGTTATGTGATATATGTGACACTGCCAGACTCTCACAGTCGCATATGGACTATTCCATTGTGGCCAAACAGTACAAAATGGCCATCTATGAGGCAAAGAGAAAGTTCTTTGACAATAGAATTTTCAAGGCACCCCAGAACACTAAGGAGTTGTTTAGGATTTTAAAGGAACCCAAAGCTCTATCACAACAGAAGTTGTTAAAGACATTTCTGCTGTACTAATATACAGGAAGCAATGAGAGGAAAAATGGAAAAGATTAGAAAAAAACACCACACTAAACTACACTGTTGCTGACGCCATGCAAGATCCAATGATCTGTCATCTTCCTACACGTATTGCTGCACCTTTTTCCTCCAATGAGGTATTGGAAACAGAAATGGCAGCAGTATTGTCTAGCCTAAAGCCCACCACATGTAAGAGGGATATCTGCCCTGCAGTGACTAATAAGGCCTGTGCAGTCCAACTAATTCCTATAATAACCAAATTTGTTAACTGCTCCTTTCAAGAGGATGAGGTACCTGGGTCCATCAAACAGGAATGGATCTCCCCTCTTTTGAAAAAGCCATTCCTCGACCCAGTCTTACAAAGAGAATTACCACCCAATTACAAACAAACCTTTCCTCCTCAAAATCCTAGACAGGGTGGCATACACTCAGATTCAGGGCTTCCTGGAAACTCACAATATCCTAGGATACAAACAGTCAGGCTTCAGAAAAGCACACATCACATAATCTACGCTACTGGACCTTACATCCAATATCCTGCAACAATTTGAGGAGGGCAGCACAGTTGTGCCTATGCTGCTTGACCTGGCCTCTGCATTTGATGTAGTGGATCACGACATACTGAGCCAGAGACTTCGTGATAACGCTTTTTCCTCTCCCCGACGCAGCCAACTGGGTCAAATAATTTTTCTTTGGCCGAACGGCTATAGTTTTCGGTAGTAAGGCCATGGCAGAAAACTATTTGGTGACATACGGAGTGCCACGGGGGGCATGCATCTCACCCACCCTGTTTAACATCTTCATTACCCCTCTTTTTAACATGCTGGATAGGGAGGGCCCCCTGTATGCCAACTATGCTGATGACACTCGGTGTCTGATACACCTCACTGGGAACTACACCAAGGTTACTATCTTTGTCAACCAGGTGTTCGGCCGCATTGAATCCTAGATGAAGGATAATGGGCTTGCACTGAATGCCAATAAGACAGAATTGATGATTGCAGGCTCTGTTGGACAGACAGAAAAACTTGGGGCTGAATACCAAGCCTTTAACATCGCAGGCTGCAAAATTAAGACACTCAACAAAGTGAAGGCCTTGGGGGTGGTGCTGGATCAGGAGCTCTCTATGAAAGCACACATTAGTGGCTTAGTATCCAGCACAGGCTACTATCTGAAACTGTTGTCTCAAATCAGGCCCTTCCTGAGCAGATTCAACTGTGCCTTGATTGCTAGAGCGATTATCGGGGCCCGTATAGACTACTGCTCGCGTCTCATGCAGGGCGTGGGAAAGTGGGAAATGGCCAGACTACAGGTCATTCAGAATAACGCGGTAAGAGTGGTTGAGGGTGTTAAAAAATCCAACCATGTCTCTACTGCGAGACATCTCCACTGGCTCCCAGTGTAAATGAGACTGGTCTTCCGGACACTCTGCATCACACAGCAATGCCTACAAAGAGATAGATGTCCCCAGATATCTGTCAGAAAAATTGGTCCGGCTACAGGAAAGAAGGGTGTTGCGATCCAACAACTCGAATCTTCTATTCATTCCTACGGCAAGACTGGCCATTGTCACACGGAACTCTTTCTCCCACGCAGCTCCCATGCTCTGGAATTAGCTCCCACCAGATCCGAGAGCCTGTAGTAGCTTTCTGAAATTCAAACAGGTACTAAAGACACACCTTTTCTGCCAAACATTTTCTTTGCCTACCCGTGTCCATGATCTTTTGTTTAGATTTGTCTGTGTCCTAACTGTGTGTCCCTGTGCTCTTATGCCTACGGGCCACGTTGACGCGCTCTAGAAATAAAATAAATAAATAAATGTTCCCTATCTGTGAGCAACCTCTCCAGCATTTCAGCGGGGTGAAGGGGGCAATCTTATGTAGCCTTTCTGGGGTCATATACCATCTCTGTATGATCTTGTACATCCCTTCTTCAATAATTGTGCACTTTGATGCCCTGTGGTCTCGTTCCCAGAACCGGTCCCACGATCCTTCCGGTATTGCAATCCCCAACTCCTGTGCCCCCTTTCTCAAGTATATAAGTGGTTCATTATCCGCTGTTCGATCTAACAATCGGTATAGTTTAGAAAATTGTTGCCCCCTCAATTCCCTCCGCCATCACCAGCTCCATTCACCCCGCATATCTAGTGCTGCTTCTTTAACCTGTCTCTATGTGATCCAAAAATTAATTTGAATATAGCAGTATCTTTCTCCCTCTCCCATCCCTAAATCAGTCTTGAGTTGTTTCGAAGGCCTTCAGTACTCCCATGGAATACATGTGCTGTAAACGTAGCATCCACTTGTCTCCTAGGCTTCCCATCCCTTTTGGTCAACTCCCGGGCTGAATTTCACAATAAGGAAAACCGGGGTCAGTGGCCCTCTTCGGGGTATCCCCTTACATCCCCTATGCAGCATACCTGTGAATGTTCTCTGGCGGGCAGAAGTCTCTTCTCCCTCCCCGTTGCAGAGAGTCACCCGTAAGAGAAGGTAATATTTTCAGTGGGGTAGTAGTTGCCCATTGGTCCTACTCCATCCATCTCTTCTCCCCTTTGGGATAACCCCAGCCAATGATTGGCTTAATCTGGGCCACTAGACAGTACCGCTGGATATCAGGAACCCCCAGTCCGTCCCATAGTGGATTCCTCATCATTACTTTGCAGCTGACATGCGAATGCTTTTGACCCCATATAAGAGAACATTCTCCGCTGGATTTTCCATAATTATGCTGCTGCGATCAGAATCTGGAGGGCCCGGAAATAAATATAGCACCCTGGGTTTGGGGGTCATTTTAACAGCTATAATTCTACCTACCCAAGAGATGGCCTGTGTCATCCATCTAGTGAGGTCTCTTTCTGCGTCCTGCAATAAAACTGGTATGTTTGCCTGGTAAAGACCTCCGTAAGTGGGGGTAAGGTGTACTCCTAAGTATGGGACCAATCTTTTACACCATTCCAGGGGGCAAGCCTCGCAAACCCTTTAAGGGCGTTCGATTTCCTTGGATTAATTGAGAATCCCGACACCGCCCTAAGATCCGCTAGGGCTCAGAACACCCTAGGGATAGAGTGCTCCAAGTCTGCAGTAAAAACATGATGTCACCCACACATAGTGCAATTTCATGATGCTCATGTTGCACTACAACCCCTTGATCTCTGCATCTCCCCGTATCTTAGCCGCCAGCAGTTCCAGCACCATGGAATAAATTAGATGGGACAAGGGGCACCCTTGTCGGGTCCCTCTCCTTATATTAATTCGGTCCATGGTGGAGTCATTCACCCTCACTCTCGTGCTGGGGAAGTTAACCAAAACCAGTCCTGTGAAGTGAGGCCCAAACCCATAGGCTCCCAGCGCCAGCCGAATAACTTCCCAGTTTACCTTATTGGCATCCAATGCTAGCACTGAGAAGTGTTGCTTTGTTCTCCTCCCCCATTAAATTCCATTTTTTGCCCGACGTATGCCGTCCACCGTCTCTCTATCCTCCATGAACCCCACCTTCTCGGCCGAAATCAAGTTTGGGAGGACAGCCTGTAACTTTGTGGGCAATATCTTAGTAAATATTTTAGCATGGCTGCTAAGCAGAGTGATTGGGCGATACGAATGACAGTCAGTCGGGTCCTTATTCTTTTTCAAGGTAAGTATTTTGTTCGACTCCGCCATTGAGGCGGGTTTAAGTATTTGTCTACATTTTTGTAGAAGAGGTTGGGGTCTGGCCTCCCAGTGTTTTGTTATTCGGGAGGGATTATTTAACCCTATCCACCTCCTCAACCAGTATTTGACGATCCAGCTCCTCCCGTATTTCCGGCTTGGTTTTAGGCAGGTTGGCATTAGTCAGGTACCTTTCCTGAGCTTTTGGGATTTACCATTTCCCCCTCCATGGGCCCCTCAAAATAGAAGTGCACCACCTTCTGTTTCTCTAACTCCTAGGATCTAGCTACCCCTATCGGATCCTTCAGTGTGGTTATGTAATTTCTGGATATACGCTTATGCAATTTCGCTGGCAACTGCCGACTTGTCTTATTCCCTTTTGTGTAATACATCTGTCTGGTGTTGAGGATCATTTGGGCCGACGGGGCGGCTAGAAGCGCTTCCAATTGTCTCCTGGCTATCCCCCAACTCCCTATGGGACCATACCAAATTAGTCTTTTGGTGCTTCTCCTCACAGAGCCTAACCTTCTCCTCCAACTCCACCTGTTGTATTTCTCAAATATCTTGCAGTCTTGCTAATGAATTCCCCTCTAACGACGGCATTACACGCATCCCAGGTGATTTTCCATTTTGTTTCCCCTTTGGCATTCTCCTTAAATTAATTGGTAAATACGTCTTCAATTTCCTGCAGAATGTCCGGGTCCTCCAGTGTGAGCTCATTTAGCACCCAAGGTCTCCTTTCCACCCTGAGAGGCCTCATATCCCGTATAGTAACAGTGATTGGCGCGCAGAGTTCGACATTTTTGAAAACAGCTCCTCTGATATGGAGTGGAAAGAGAAGAGGATCTGAGTGTCATCAGCGAAGAGTTGGTAGGAGAAGTCGTAAGAGTGGATCAGGGTGTCAAGAGCTGAAGTCTAGAGAGTGAAGAGAAGTGTACCAAGGACAGACCATTGGGGAACTCCAACTTTAGGGGGGGTGAGTGGGGAGGTAAGGCTGTTCCAGGAAACCTCAAAGTGTCTGGGGGGAAAGGTATGAAGCAAACTAAGCAAGGGCCTTATCTCTGATGCCAAGGAGAGATAATGTAGAGGGACGGTCAAAACGGTTGACAGTATCGAAGGAAGCAGAGGGATTAAGGAGAATAAGAATAGATGAAAGGTTAGCATGACAAGTGGAACAGATGAAGTTACTGACATTGAGAAGAGCTGTCTCAGTAGAATGCAGAGCTCGGAAGCCAGATGGAAGAGGGACGCAGAGGTTGTGAGTATCAAGGAACTCAGTGAGTCGATTCAATACTACTCGCTCTAGGATTTTGGAAGAGTGTAGTAAAAGACAGTCAGGGTGAAAGTTGGCATGACAGTTAGGATCTAGGCCAGGTTTCATAAGGAGAGGGATGACAGTAGCTATTTTATAGGATGAGGGAAAAGTGGCATCCTCAAGATATGAGATGAAGAGGGAAGCAGATGTGGAGCAACACTGGGAGCTGTGTGCTTCACAATGTGCGGTGATAGTGGGTCAGTGGGGGCACAGGAAGGGTTAGCCTTGAGGAGTAAGGCAACAATCTCATCAGAGTTAGTGGGGATAAAGGAAGACATAGCGAGATAGGAGGGTAGGAGTGGTGGAGAAAAGTGAGAAAGAGGAGAGGATAGAAGGTAAGCAGCGAGGGTATTGTGAATGGCAGACATTTTAGAAGTAAAGCAGAGAGCAAGATCATTTGCAGAAAGAGTAGAGGAGATGGAGGTGGCTTTTGGAGGTGAGAGAATTGCATTGAGAGCTTTTTGAAGGCACCTAGGTTGGGAGGATTGAGATGAAATGAGAAAGAGCAATAGAAGTCAGGTTTGTCAGAGTCAAGAGTAGAGGAGTCTGTTTGAAGAGCAGTGATATAGAGTTAGTGATCAGAGGAGTGACTTGACCGTTGCCACATGTTCCTCAGTGTTGTTTTCAGGATGAGGATGAAAGGTGTAAATCAGAGAAGTGGAGGGGAGGATTTAGGTGTGAGTGTAGTAAGAGGGTAGTGAGATTACAAGGGAGCATAAAGAGCAGTGTTAAAGTTGGTGAAGGCTTCTTCAGTGGATGGAAAGGTGAATTCAGCGTAGGGTTAGAGAGCGTGGTGTAGGTCACAGGGTCGAGCTGGCCATATTGGTCGATCGGCCGCTGAGGACCTGGAGGCCGGTTTTTCATGGAGCCATCCCAGGGCCGTTTTAAAAAAGAAATTCAATTGTGTATTATTATAATTATATTTAATTTTGGGAGTCGCGACCCAAGCTGTGCTGTTATTTTCGAATTAAATTGTTTGTGATGAGAGTAAGAGATAACAGGGCAGGCTGCTGCCGAGCCGACAGTGTGCCTGACGCGCCCGCGGCCCAAGCAGCTCAGCTCGCCTCGCTTCACTTGTGGAAACTGGCACGGTCTGCAGGCACCAAGGGGCCAGGGGCTGGGAGGGCAGTGCTCAGGGCTGTGCAGCATAATCAACAAAGCAAGGTAACAACACACACACTTTGTTACCTTACTTTGATGATTTGCATGCATCATAACTATGATGCATGCAGCAGCATCATGCATCATGTAGGGCCGCTGCCAGGCCGGCGGCCGTGCAGCCGCCACTCCAAGGTGCTCCTTGCTCGCCTCGCCTGCATGTGCTAATATAAAATAACACCTACTGCAGGAGGAGGCTGGCTGCCTCCCTGCTGCCTGCAGGACTGGGGTGGGGCTGGGCCCCCAGAGCACAAAGAGACAAGGCGGCACCAATTTCACCATAACAAGTTGCTTTCAACTTTGCAGGAAGTATAACAAATTTGTGCACTTTGCAAAGTTGAAAGCAACTCACTTCTGCCTGGGGCTGGATGCGGCTGAGCCGCCGACACAGACTCTGTAGCCCCACAAATTGGATGGACTGCCATTCACACGTGACGTGAGAGAGGATATTAGGTGGGGACCCTGACCTGGCTGGGAATGATCATTTGTTGGCCACGACACAGCAGCCAGCCACCACTCAACATGGACCGGTGCGTGCAGCAGCAGCCAGGCCAGCAGCGAGCAGACCGTCACACTGGCATGGCACCGCCCGCAGGCAGCGCCCCCTTCCTGCGGCACGAAAACCGAAGTTCTTGGCTTTTGCCGCTTGGGCAGTGGTCTGGGCAGTGCCACTGCAGCACAGGGGCACTACAGCCACAAGCACTGTCTGCCAGTGCCGACAGCCGCCGCCCCGGCACCAGCCACCTCGCTCGACGGTGGGGTGCCTCTGCAGCAGCGGAGACGCAGAGAGACTCTGCAGCCCTCAGCCACCCCTGAGGTGAGGTAAGTTCATAGCGCCGCTAATGCGCTATATATTAGCTGGCACACCCTAAGAATAATAATAATAGTCTTCTCAGAAAGTGGTTTTATTGAAGTTGACGTTTCAAGTCATGTCCTAGTATAATGAAAATTTCCTAAGCAAGCATGCCTTCAACCGCTTGCAATGTGTGATCTCGCATCTCTTCCTTGCAATGAATTTCTTTTAAAAACGATCACTGGCAAAACCAACAGTTTTGGCTTTTCTATAGGCATTCGCCAGCTACTGCCATCATATGCCAAGTTGTTACACACTGTTTGCAGCAGTTACCATCATATGGCCGGGTAGTAGTAGAATGTCATTGGAGGGAGCTTAATGGGTCTGTATTTTTCAGTCTCTCGTTTTTGCCATAGAGAAGCATTTGTGTAAGTGGTTGCAAATTATGCAGGGCATTGTTAGTTCTGTACACTGTTTAAACCCTCGTCCCCTAAAATCTTTAAAAAAAATCTCTCTGGGTGAGCATTCCAGTTCCCAAGTAGTAGCGGGACATAAACCTTTAAAAAGAGAGAGTGGTGTGCAGTGTCTTTATTTTAGAAGGCAGGCACTTCGCTTATCCATACTAAATTAATGTGATCTGGAAAAATAACTATTGGTTACATTGTTTTCATGACTTTTATGTGGTGTAGCTGGTGTCATGTTTCTGTTCTCTTGGTGCTTTGGGACCGGAAATCCGGTTGGATTTGTTAGTGGGAGCTTGATATATTGTGTTCATGTGCTCAGATCTTAAGGAAACAGGCTCTGTGTTCAGGTCCACAAGCTTGCAACATCTGGCTCGCTGGATGTTTTGGACTACGACTACCATCAGCACTAGCCAGCAAATTCAATTGTGAGGGATCATGGGAGGTGTAGTCCAAAAGACGGGGAGAGTCGCAGGTAGCAGACCCCTGAGTTAAGCAGATTGTTTTTGGCATCCGGTCCTGTAGAATTTGATCTGGTTTTACTTCGAGGTGGACGCACTTGTGCATTTTGTCAGTGTCCTTTAAAGTGAGTTTGAGTGCTATAGTCGTGTGAGGTGGTCTGTGGGCAAGCATTTGGCAGAGGATTAGTGTGGTGGTGACTTGAGTCCATTCATATATTCAGTATTGTGCATTCTCAAGTTAATTGATGAACTTTGGGCCAAGGTAGCTTTGTCCAATTAAATGGAGCTGCAAAATGGGAGCGAATGATGAGATTCGATTGGCTTGTGGTGGGCTAGTGTTTGGCTCCAATCGTGGCGTGGGCATGTCTTTGGTGCTCTGTCCACTCGTACATAACTGGCCGGTGCTTTGTGGTGGGTCTGGTGGTTTCAGTAATGAGCCTAGATTGTAAAACAAATCACACACGTGTGGCTTTTTCATCTGAAATTGCATATTCTATTCACATTTCAGATATAAGGTCCCCCCATGAATTTTTAAACCCACCTTAACAATGACCTTTTTTGCCCAGATATATTTTTAAGGGGTCTCCTGCCCCTCTCTACCGCCCAATTAGGATGCATCTATGCAAATTGCTCGGGTTTTTTATAATGCAACAAGGCTGCCCAAGTTGTACACTGGCGGCAAATAAAGAAATACCACCGTGTCTGCAAACTTACTGCATCCCATTAACATGGCCTTCCCATCCCAGGCCGTATAATAAAGGCAAATCAATCTCTTATGGCAGAGCCAAATGTAGCTTAGAAACTGGTCTCCGGTATTAAGCACGCTCGCTATAAAAGAACAATTTTAATTATAATTATCAGCAAGGATCTTCAGTTACCAATGGATAGGAAATGGCCATCAACCCCAATACTTCCTGTCCTCTGTACTGCATGGTCAACAACTACTAGATATATGCATGGGAGTGAGTCTAGTAAAACAGATGACGGGGGACAGAGGCGCATTTAAGAGCAGATTTTGCTACAAGTGTATTGAGGAGAAGCATTATCATCGCTGACAGTTTACAACTGGCTGCTCTTCTTTGGTATCTCTCCTGAAGAACCAGGGATAATCACCGTGGGGAAACACATGTTGAGAGCAAAAAAATGTGAATGGAAAAAAGGAAAAAAGTATGTGTATGTGGACATTTACAAATACATGAAGGAAATTTAGAGCGGAGTTGGGAGCTGAGTTCAGGAGCAGTCTGCCGTAGTCCCCCCAGCATTCTAAAGCCGGCCGACATCCTTTTGCGGAAGTCTCACTTATCAGCCCAACCCCACCGCGGAGTGGTGAGCGGAGTTGGGAGCTGAGTTCAGGAGCAGTCTGCCTCAGTCCGCTGCAGACTCGTAGCAAGACTTTAATGGAGCCCGAAGTGCGCCCCAGGGCGAAATCAGTCAGGAAACCAAGTACAACTAGCGCCCACTCCACACTCCCCGCACAATCCAGCAAAACGAAGAGCGATTATGTGGAGGCGTGCCAAGAAAGCCTAAATATGTCAACCAAGCCTACAACAGAAACCGGGGTGATCCCGAGGATGAAAAAATCTACTTACCCTATGCTGCAAGCAATGGAGAAACAAGCTCACACGCTCGCTGATTCTCCAAACCAAAGAGAAATAAGAAAAAGCGCAGGCAGCCTAACTGAGACCAGCAAGGACCTTCTGCCCGCAACACCGGCTGCGCTGTCAGACCACTCCCACGTGCCCGGGTCGGAGGACTGTGAAAGAAAGACCGACGAATCCAGAATACCGGCTAACGAGCCTTCCCTGCCCCCGCCGGTACTGCAAGCAATCCACCACCCGCCACTATGGCGAACGCCCTCGGTGCAGGTGCTGTCGGAGGACGGCTCCCGCCCGTGGCCGACTGGAACGTGGGTGACGGGGCGGGGGCGGGGCACAGCGCGGCGATCAAAGGACTGCTTTACCGATACAGAGACGAAAGTCTGGGGCCCGAAAAAGAAGACAGAGTACAGGAAGTACAAGGGTCATTGCCCCCGCGAGTCAGGGGTGAAGAAATCCTACTCATCGAGCCCCCCTCTCCAGTTAAACCTGCAGTAGGGCCAAGAGTTGCAGCACCCTGAGTCCAAAAGAGGAAACCTCCTCCTACAAAAGTAATGGAAAAATCGCAAACCCTGTCCTGAAACTGCACAGCACAGGCAAACCTCAAACGGGCCAAACAACAAAAGCTGTTTCACTGCCCGTAAAAAGTCAATGACCCCATTGTACAGCCTGTACAACTGCTAGTCATCTCGCCCCTGATGCAGACAAATCTACCGACCAGGCCCAAGGAGCAGGCCACTAACCTGCCCAACAACTGTGTGACCACAAGCGCGTCGATAGAAGAGATTTCTCATCCAGAGTCATCGATCGAATCGGAACACTCCGCTCATAACTCTGAGGAAGAACAGTCAAAGTCAACATCAAAAGGTTCAAAGACAAAAAGAAAGCAAACTCCACAAAGATGAGTATCTTAAACGAATATAGGCATAAAATTGCATCTATAAAGTTTAATGCAAAACTATCGGCCAATCAGCAAATGATGAAGTATCTTATCACTCATGATACCAGGAACATATGGGCAATACTTAACAATAAAAAGGGGGCGTTGTTGCATGACTTTGCCTCCCCAATTGCTGCAAGTACATGGATCGACTATTTCAAATGCAAATATAGTTTGCCTGTCCAATTTAAGATACATAACTCTGGTATACTTGAGCAACATTGTAAGGATCTTTTATTATTCTCTATGAATGAAATTGTTGAGGCCATCAATCTGCTCAATTATTCCAAAGCTGCCGGGCCTGATGGTCTACCTGCCTGTATTCTAAAAGATGACCCATATTTTTGGGGTGCGATTCTCTATACTAAATTTGTATATATTCTATCTACCAACCTTATCCCAAAATCTTGGCTTAATGCCATCATAATTCCTCTATACAAGAAAGGGAATCCAAATCTACCCTCGAATTTCAGACCAATTGCATTAATGGATGCCTCTGAAAAGGTTTTTTCTATAATTCTACTCCAACGGCTCCAAAGTTTTATTAGGAATAAGAATATATTCTCAAAGTTTCAAACAGGGTTTCGTAAGTACATGGGGACTTCGTTAAACGCTCTAATTATTTCCCACATATTTGCTCAAACCAAAATATCAGATTCTGGCACAGTCTATATGGCTGCACTTGATATGAGCAGTGCTTTTGACTCAGTCATAAGAGAGGTTTTATGGTCAAAACTCTTAAAACTTGGTTTTCCAAAAAGATTGATTCAACTGATTGCAATGCTACACAACCACACGACGTATCAAATTAGGGTAACCAGAGATGGCGCCTTAACTGCTCCTATTATGACTATGACAGGTGTCAAACAAGGCTGCAATATGGCTGCCACCTTATTCAATTTATACCTTTGTGATATGGATATGTTGTGGAATGAAGCTGGTATGTTTCCTGTGAAACTAGGGGATTTGAAAATTTCATGGTTATGTTTTGCAGACGATATCTTACTATTTGATCGCACTCCTAGTGGTCTACAGTTAAAATTGAATAGTTTTGCTAAATATGCAGCCTCTCACAATCTATCTCCCAATTCTTCAAAGTCACAAATTGTGATTTTCCGGAATTTCAGGAAAATTAAATCGTACAAGTGGCAACTTAATGGCATTGTTATCGAATGCGAAAACTCGATTCGTTATCTGGGGTATCCCCTAAATGTCCAGTACTCTCTCACATTTTGGCAGAAATACCTAAAAATGAAGGTTCGTCCACTTGTGTCGATGATGAAGGTCATGCTGAGAACCATCTGTGAATTTTCATTGCAACCATTGATTGATTTTTATCTATTGAAAGTGGAACCGATTCTCTTATATGGGTTAGATATATGTCTTCATGATGTCGGGGTCATATTGAATCAAATTCAGGGTAGTGTGTGGAAAAGTGTATTGGGGCTATCCACCTCAGTTCCCAATTCCATAATTAGGCACGAACTTGGTCTAGTATCTCTAGCAGCTAGATGGGTTTGGCGAAAACTATCACGCTATGCTGATATTATGGCACCTCAAAAGTACTCCCTATATATGGATGTACATGGGTTGGTTGTGCGGTCAGAATTAAAATCCATGTGTGCCTTTGTTAATCAAATGAATTCAATTCTCGTTGATTGTGACTGCACAATTTCTGACCTAGTAATGAAACTTCCAAAAGTCAAAAGAAATCTTTTTGATCGGGACTGGTCAACCACTTTAGATTGTAACAATTCATATCGTCTGTATGCGGAATATGCCAAAAGGCCACGCAGGAGAGATATGAGATCGTCGTATTTGGTGTTATGTCCTTCAAGTAAGATACGGAGAGCATATTTAAGGTTTAAACTAAACCAATATCATACACTTGAAAGAATCTACATGTGGAGCATATATAAAGGTGCCTTTTCAACTCAACACTGTCGCTTTTGTGAAATTGACACTATTGAAACCATGAAACATTTTGTTATTGAATGCATTTTTTTTGAACAGGACAGGAAAAATCTATTGGGGAAATTTGCTCCGAAAGATTCTGACATCTCCAAAACATCATTATGGGGTACTTATCATTTCGCTAACTCGTTTGTTGAGTAAAATTGAAAATGCGTTAGAAAATGTAAATGTCTATTATAACCCCACAAGCTAAATCTGTGCATTTTAATGCGTGTTTTATCAAAATCTTTGGTATGTCTTGTGCAGGCCAATCTTAATATGGGCATGAGAAGGTCGCGTGAAGTTACAAATCATAATGCTACAATGTAATCTTCTGAATTAACAAATGCCAAATTTTAAGTTGCAAAAGAAACGGCTGATGATCTATTTGTCTGTTATCTGTAATTTTAATGAATAACTTATGAAATTTCGAAAGTTTTGTAAAAGTTTGCTTTTTGTAAAACTATAAACAAAACGTTAATAAAAAAAAAAAAAAAAAAAAAAAAAAAAAAAAGAAAGCAAACAAAAACAAAAAAAGACGCTAAACTGACAAAAGCAAAAAAGCCAATACCAAAAAGAAGTTCGAGAAAGGTGGTGAATGAACCAAAGCCTACCCCTAACGAGTACGAACTGGTTAAAGTGATCAAAAGAAGGAGAAAGCCCAACAACACGTTACCAAACCCCTTTCTCTCACGCCCCCTAAAAGCCTTCTTTACACAGCAATATAAAAGAAAACTGACCACAGAACTTGAAGTCTCCGATACGGAGATGCTGGAAATAGCACTCGACCAACCCTCTTGTAATAAGCAGAAAATCACGGATTCGATCTCGACGCAAAAAACTGTACCAGCGGGACCAGATACTGCTCCCTCGGCAACGCTGGAAAATAACATCCAAGGCCAAAACAGTAACAAATTTGACATAATAGATGACAATGCCCTGGCTCAGAGTGAAAGCCAACCAAACAATGAACTACCGACAAAAAAAACTAATGATAATCTAGAAGCAATACAACCTCAACCTACAGCACATCCAGTACCAGAAAAGCCCGCAGAAAAAGCCCAAGCAACGGAAACGATTACCCAGCCTCCAAGCCCAAATAACGTCCCAGGTCAAAGCTCCCCAAAAAACATTAATGAGCAAAGATATGAATGGACTAAACCACACCTGGCGATGGGCACTCTAAAGTTGCCGCCATCAACGACTTCGGACAGAGAGGCGTTCCAACATGGCCTCGAATTCCCAAAACAAAGACTTTCAAAATGCCACAAAACGGCAGACCACGACCTGAGTGTGTTGACGGAACATCCAAATCATGAGCCAATGATAACGCAAAAAAGGCCTGATATTACCTACTCCACGCCGAAAAATCGTCGCCTCAGCGACATAGCAGCAGGAATGCAGAAACCAAGTTCCAACGAGAAACCAGACATGATCACAATCATGTCAGCAATGTCAGTGGTATTAGCACCCTTCTGCAAATTATATGAGGCAATAAAAGAAGAGATTCGTGACAATACAGCAATCCTGACTAACATGACTGCAAACATTTCTCACGTTGGTAGCTGTCTAACGGCGATGGAAGACGTGATAAATGGGCAAGTACAAACAAGAAACATAAGAATTGAAGAGTTGGAAAAAAAGATCACCAACTTGGAATGGCTACTTGTCGCTCCGCCCAAGTCAAAAGACACGCCGCCAATTACGCTTTCGGATCAGGACCAGCTGTCAAAAAAAACCAACACATCTAACATGAACATTCTGCCAAAACAAAGCCAAGATAAAATGGGCCAAAATAAAAACAGAGACCAGGAGAAAACAAGGGCGGAAACGACACACTCGATATTTACACCCAAGGAACCGACAATACCCCACAACGACAATAAAACGGAAGAAATCATTGTAATCAGCTCCCCAAGAACAACAGAAGAGTTCATGCTAGACAGAGTCCAAATGAACCTATCACAACATATGAATCACAACGTCTCAAGCAGTATAGAAGAAGACCTCACGCCCCCAAAAAAAACAAAGAGTCACCCAAAAGGGACGACCGCTTTAAAGCTGTGAAAGAGAAGGCTTCCCTAGAATCAAACACCGGAGCACCACAAACAAAACAACACGCAAAGACGCCCAGGGATAGGGAACAAAACGTAGACAACGAACATGAAAAAACTACTTCACGTAAAACCAGATGGAGAAGGAGGACAGAGTTCCAAACACAAAAAACAAAGAAAACAACCCGCCTCTTCAAACTCGAACAACTAGAAAGGGACAAAGAGTACCTCATTCTAAACCGCTCCACCGTCATCCAGTTAATGAGGAAAACCAAATCCCTAAGAAACATCGGAACCGAAGATTTAAAGCGAGTAGAGCCCTACCACAGCGCAACCGTAGCTAAAACATACCTATACGTAAAAGCAGAAGCCATTGAAAATATCGATAACCAAGCTTTTAAAGAAATCGAGCAGATGGGTTTCTCTCTAACAGAATTAAAATCCTCAAGCAAACAGAAAGAGGTGAGAGAAAAATCGGACACGAGACCACAAGAACGAATAAGGTCTGAAAACTCGTGACACGAAAGGCACTACATCCCCGATATGACGAGTCACCAAAGTAAAGAATCGACGTACTCATATTCACCCAAACGATACGATCAGCAGAACTCCAAAGATAAAGAACCTTCTGGAAACTTGGAAACGCAAAGGATTAGCAAAATATCACTGGAAATAGCAAAAGACAGACATACACAAAACATCTGGTCGTGTCTACTCAAAATAGAACAACTAGAGGCTAAGAAAGACGACGCTCCACTCAACCAACCGACCATACTCCAGATAATGCACAGAGCCAAAACGTTAACGCACCTGAAAACAGAAGACATCAAACTAGTAGAGCCATGTCACAGCAACAAAAGAGCAAAAGCCTTTATCCACATAGAATCAGAGTGTAGGAAAAAAATCAATCAGCAAGCGTTCCAAGAATTAAGAGATGGGCCTTCTTTGGACAGAAATAAAAAAAACAGGAAAGTCATAAAACCGAAATCTACCCGACACCCAAGAAATCTCAAGAAGTCAATCCCAAGGAACATGACCAAACCCGAGGTAAAAGCCCGATCAAGAACAAGTACCATCGCTTTCCACGAGTAGAGACATCTGTGAAGCTCGACGAGATCAAATGCACCGGAAAATCTTGTGAATTGGGCAAACCACAAGGCCCCTGGAACTGGCTGAGATCAATGTGGAACGCTAAGAGCAGCAAATAGCGACGACCTGGGCCGGCCCTCACAAACAGCAACGCTTCACCATTTAAATAGGAACGGCCCACCAACGAGCTTATATGCCTGGGATCCTGGAATACCCGAGGCCACGCACACCTTACACAGCCAAGAGATGTGAACCTCGGTAGCTTTGACATATTATGTTTACAAGAAACATGGTTGATGGCCAAACCTACAATAGATGGCTTCACAGTCCACATCTCTCCAGCAGTAAAGGTCTGCTGGGCAGACCATCAGCGGGCCTTTTGACGGCAATTAAAACAGGACTGGGCCTGGAAGAACCAAAAAAGTGGAAAGAAGCGTATGAAATGTTGGTGACTCTGACTACCTGGCCCCGACGGGTCCCCAAACAGAACGGAGGCCACAGTATCAAGCTAGCCATCATCAATTGTTACTGGAATCCCCAGCGGATGTCTACTGAAACGTTTTGCTCAAAGATGGGCAACACGATCGACAAGCTTTATGAGGACTTCGACGACATTGAAATCATCATATGCGGAGACCTAAATGCAAGCTGTAGTCACCTCCAACAGACAATTCAAGCCAGCAATAAGCACCAGACAATTTCAGACCCCACCAGGAAACGAGGAAAAGCTTGGCAGGAGCTAATTGCAGGAAGAAACATGCAAAATATCGACACCTTGTTCCCATACCAAACAAACATCCCATCCTGGGAACGTGGAACATCGAACGCAACACTAGACCACATCTATATCTCATCTGGTCTAATCAAATACATGATGAACTTCCGTGTTGTAAAAACCAACAACAGCGACCACAACTGTTAACTTGCTCCTGGCAGGTATTGAAAAGCAAAAAATCAATATACCCTTTAGAAACAGAAGTCAACACTCAGAGATCACGACTAAGGCTAACGAAACACGACATCTTGAAAATAAGGCTCGAATGGGAAAAGAAAGTGTGTTCCAACACGAAAAACAACATAAAAGAAAATCCAGACTACACACCGCTTCTACTACTCTACACCAAACCGTTGAAGAAAAATAACAAAACAGCCCAACCGCCCCACGCTTTCGACAAAGAAGTGGTCGAACAAAGAAAAACGAGCCGCCGTCTGAAAAGAAGAGCAAAAAAAATCTAACACCATAGAAGATTGGGAGATCTGGCACCAGGAGAAGAAAAGGTATCGCAACTGGTTAAGACAACAGAGGGCGCTGCAATATCAACATGACGCAGAGGACATGATGGAAAAACTTGCTTCTAAAAAATCGAGCGAATTCTGGTCCCTGATAAAAAAAAAGTCAGCCCACACACAGAATGCGCAAATATTTAATGCAGTCGATGAGAAAAAATGGATATCCTACCTAATGGCGGAATTTGAAGAGGTAAAAGATTTGCAACCCCAGGCTCCAGGAAAAGAGAACAGAAGCTGGGTAAACCTAACTGACCAAGACGACATAGAAGCAAAAATCAAGAAACTAAAATACTCCAGAGCTCCCGGCCCCGATGGCCTGACAAATATGACACTTAAACAATTTCCCAAGCAGTGGTCAGGGATGATCAGCAAAATCTTTGCAGAATGCGAGAACAAACAAGAAATCCCAGAGTCCTGGTTGAAAGCAATAACCGTGCCCATTTACAAAAAGGGTTGCCGCGAAGATCCGGCTGATTACAGGCCAATCGCTTTACTCGATGTTATTGGCAAGATCTACGCTTCCCTTCTTTTGGATCACTTTAGAGCATGGGAAAAAAGCGGCCCATCAAAAGATAACCTTCAAACAGGTTTCCAAAAAAATTGATCCACGTCGCTTAATATCATGATCTTCAACATTTTAAAGGCAAAGGTGAAAGAAGTGGCGCCAAAGATGCACTTAGCGTTCATTGACCTATCCAAGGCCTTTGACAAAATTGACCGTAACACGCTGTGGACCAAACTAGAGACCTGGAAGTGCCCCAAATCAGTTCTGGACCCGATCAAAGCACTCCACTCAGAAAACACCGTAAGAGTGAAACTAAGTCAGCAAGGAACCCTCTCTGAAGCGATCAAGGTAAACCATGGGGTCAAACAAGGTTGCCCCCTCGCACCAGCTCTTTTCATCTCGTTCCTAGGCGACCTCCAACACTGTGAAAATGAAGTCAGGTGCTTCCCGCCAAAAATCGGCAAAACATCTATACCGAGACTCTTATACGCAGATGATATTATCTTAATCGATCAGACCAGATTCGGCCTACAGCGAAAACTAAACAATTTGGCTAAATACATCGCGCAAAACCACCTCATAATCAACAAAAACAAAACTAAAGTCCTGACGATCGAGAAAGCGCCTAACAAGCAATCAAAACAACCAGCATGGTATCTGGAAAACGCAAAAATTGAATCGGTAAAATCTATCAGCTACCTTGGCGTCGACCTGGATAGCTAGAGTACATCTTTGACGATGCAAAAAACGCTACGGGACAAACCCAAAAGACTAACAGCACAAATGCGCCACATCCACAAAAAATTCGGCAAGTTTTCCCTGATCCCGGCCATACATTTCTACAAAGGCAAAGTGGTGCCAGCCTTGAACTATGGAATGGAAGTCTCACTCTGCCTTCCACTCAAAATCTGGACCGGATTAGAAGGCCTTATCTGGAAGGCAGTTTTAGGAATTCCCAAATCAACATCTATAGCGGCAATCAGGAGAAAGCTAGGCCTAGTATCCCTCGAAGCCATGGTAGACCAAGCCGCTATGAGCTTCTTCAGGAAAACCATCCTAGACGAGCCTTTGCCTGCCTTCACCACCATCAAAGATGAGATCGACAACGCAAAATGCATAGCCCTGAAAAGATGGACGGAAAAGAGAAGAGAGAAACTCCAAGAAATAGCGTGTTCTGAAAAAGAGCTCAAAGAAAATCCTGACAGAATCAAGGAAAAAATGGTAATGATGGACTGGATACGAACTCTCGAACTCGCTACAAACAACAAACTCCTCACACACCTTCCGCCGACTTTCAACAAAGTAAAATCTCTGATTAAATACTGCAGAAAATTTCCCGACAAAAGAAAAAGAAAACTGCTCATGAAGGCAAGACTAAACTTACTACCGACGCAAGAAATTTTAAGCATCAGAGGCACCCTAGATAAAACAGAATGTCGCCTATGCAAAAACACAGAGAAAATGGAAACGCTGAAACACCTAATAATAGAGTGTCATAACAACAAACAAAACAGAACAGCCCACCTGCTACCATTGATTGAAAACCCATGGATTTTCCAAGAAAATGAATTATGGAACCGACTAATATCAGGTGATTCCACTAGGTGGTCGGTGGCAATGGCAAACTTAATTGAGACAACCTTCAAACAGATAGGTGACAGACCACCGCCCACATAAATGGTCTCACTAACGGTGTCTACACTCAGTGACAAAGGCAGAACATTGATGAAACCAGAAATGACACGAGGAACGTTAAATCTTGTCTTAAAATCACGAAAAGACGACAAGAGAGGTTCAAAATTCCAGTAAAGCACCGAAGCTTTCGATAAATTTATCAGGGTTTCCCTGAACAAAAATAAATCGAAAAAAAAAAAAAAAACAGATGACGCCGACCATTCTGCGAGAAAGCAAGTGCCAGCCACTAAGCCATCCAGGCAGGTCCCCCGGGGCAGCTGTTGCATTTTTCCAATTCCAAGAGGGGGGAGGGGGAGATATCTGCATGTCAAAGACCAGGTTCTTGGTGTTTTCTGTGTCCAAAACGTTGTTGAATTCCGTGTAGGGTGTGTACTGTAATGTATCCTCCTGGTGTGGCCACTGGCCAGCGGTTGGTTGGCTTGCGTTCATACTGACGCCTGTAAGCAGCCTAGTCATCAGGGACACAGGGAGATGCGGAGGCCAGCAGAAGTCAGAAGAGGGAAGAGCCCCTACATGGCCTCCCCCTGCCCATAACAGCGTCAGCCACACAGCACTGGAATTACTGAGCGCCATGTCCATGTGCAATCCGGGAGCTGAAAGAGGATAGCAGGCAGCCAGCATGCCCTGCAGAAAAGTCCACACAGTTTACTTTGTAGGCTTGTCAATGTCATATTCTGATGGGGAGTTGGGACTGGGGAGCTGTGTATGCAAGCAGCATAGCATAAGGGCTGGCATGCCCCCTAACCTTAAATGTCACCATCTGTTTTACTGTGCTGTGCATTCATTTACTTTATTTCTAGCATGCTTGGCAGTGTGTTTTATATGCATCCCCCCAAGCCCACCATGAAAGATGCATGTTTGTTTCAACCCCTGCAATCGTGCCATCATGGCGATTCCCTCCTTCCCCCAAGCTCACCCCGTCTGCTCGGGAGAAGTAGTGCAACCTTCCTTCTAACGAAAATGTGAATCTACATCTATCTACTCCTCTCTCTTGCGCTCTCATTCCCTGTATTTTATTTATTCGCTTGCTGTGCCTTTGTATACTGCTGTAGTGATATTGTATATGTGTGTAGAGTCAGAAGCAGGGACATGTGTTTCTATGAGTGTAACAGCTCGCTGGAAGCGTGCGCAGTGATCAAAACCTTACCCTAACAACCCCAACCTATTCATAACCTCTCCCTAAACCTCTTTCCGGTTCCCCACACCCCACCCTTTCCTACCCAACCATCGTGACCCTAACCCTCCTTCCCTGCTGAGGTTCGGAGCCTTGTATAAGCATCGACTTGCAGCAGGTTCCAAAACCGCAGTGGGGGTGGTTGGTTCATGCCACTCCTGCACCTCAGAGCTGTTTACCCTGTCACAGGACTGTATGCAAAGTTATGTTATTTTATGAGTTGTGTGGTAATGTAACAGAGACATGAACCCTCCATGCGTAGCATTTTCTGTAAAGTTGTGAATTGACACGATTCACGGATGATGGTTTGAGGGCCACTTTTTTTGAGGCAAGGGGTGGGCCACTTTTTTGAGGCGAGAGGTGGGCCACTTTTTTTTGGGTGTCCAGGTCTATTTCTTGTCCCAGTCTGACCCTGGTAGGTCAGAGGGGTAGTCTGGTGGTTTGAGGAAGGAATCATTTGCTTAATAATAGTTGTAGTAGATGGAGAGTGTAAGGAAGAAGCAGGAGGGGAGATTGCGACAAAGACGACATAGTGATCCGAGGTAGAAGGAGCAGTGGAGATATTGGAGGTGGAGAGTTGAGACGAGGTGAGAATAAGGTCATGGGAGTTTTCATTTGAATGAGTGATATGATATGGCATTTATAACGCGCCTATACACAAGTGTTTAAAGGCGCGACGAGGCAAGGGAGGGGGAACAGAGGAAAGACAGAGACAAGGAACCCTACTATTTATTTATTTTTATTTATTTGTATTTGTAAAGCGCACTGGCAGCCCACGGGCATCGGGGCGCAGTTGCATGAGACTGTCTTAGTTACATAGGGATGCTTGGCTCTTGGTTACTGTGAGCGTGAAGTGAAAAAGTCTTAGTTGCACGAAGTAGTCTTCGTTACATAAGGAAGCTTGGCTCTTGGTTACAGTGAGCATGATGCTGTTCCAGTGGGAGGTACAAAAAATAGTCAAACTGGAGAGAGCAGTATTCATACGACAAAGGTGGCAAAAAAGATTGGTTAAGTGAACAGCAAGGTTTTGATTTGCTTCCTGAAGGCTAAGTGTGATTCAACATTTCTGACATGGGGGGACATGGCGTTCCAGTGTGTTGCTGCCAAGACTGGGAAGCTAGTTCCTCCTGTGCGCACTCTCTTTGTTATAGGAATGGATATCCTGTTAGAATAGGCCATTCTTGTGGGTCTAGAAGGATCTGGCTTAACAACTCTTTGAGCCAGGTACAAAGGCGCTCGGTTGTGAACAGATTTGTGTGTTAAGGCAAGAGCTTTGAAGACTATCCTCTCTTTGATGGGGAGCCAATGAACCTGCGTTCTGGTTTCAGATATATGCTCTCTTTTGGAGATGCCAGCGGCAGCCCTAAGGGCATGATTCTGGATTATCTGGCATTTGGTAAGATTTTTAACGGACGTCCCTAAAAAGAGGGCATTACAGTAGTCTAACCTTGATCCAGTGATTGCTCTGGCAATGGTTAGACAATTTTGTTCAGAGAGAAATGGTCTAGCTGCCTTGATAAGTTTAGAGTGGTAGGCTGTGGTCGATGCAATGGCATTGACCTGCCTGTTCATGGAGAGGTCCGGGTCCAGGTAGACCCCCAAGTTCTTTATAGCTTGTGATACTGGGATTGGTATGTGGTCAATTATAAAAGAGCTGTATAGCCAATTTCCAGAGGGTGGCAGGACATCCAATTAGCAGAAGCTTGGTTTTGTCTCTGTTAAGACATAACCAGTTTTATGCCATCCAATTTTGGATGGTGGAGCATATGAATTTGAGGGTGGCCATATCGGCTTCATAGTCACCTGTAAGGGGGATGAGGACCTGTGTATCATCAGCATAATTGGTGTATGTGATGCCCAAGGCGTCCAAGATGTGGAACAGTGGCTTGGTAAACAGGTTGTACAGGGTAGGTGAGGTGCATGAGCCCTGTGGGACTCCACATTTGATGAAGCTTGAGTGGGCACAAGCTGAACAGAGACGACTAGGCCAGGTGTCATTGAGATCGCGCAAGTGCAGGGGAAGGGGGAAGGGAAAAGTGCAGGGGGGAGGAGTGAGGGGACAGTGCAGTACATGGGACCGACAGTAAAAAATAAATGGAATAAATAAAAGCAATAAGTAAAAAGTAAAAGTGTGGCCAGCTGGTGGCAAGTGCAAGGGTAAGTGCAGATGTCAGGTGTCAATTGGTGGTAGGGGACAGTAGGGATACAGAGAACAGTCCCCAAGTGCGGGGGTTGCCAGGGAGGCAGTGCAGGTGTGCAATGGGCAGGGGAGGGGACCTGGGCACGAGATCAGAGGGTGGCCAGGTAACCAGTGCAGTTTCAGTTACAGCCATGAGCTCAACAGGGGAGACGAGGAGAGAAAGCAGAAGCAAAGAGGAAGGTGTTGAGGTGCTTCTGGAACCGGAGATGGTTCTCCTCAAGTTTCAGGGAGGCAAGGAGGCTGTTCCAGAGGGAGACTCCAGCCGAAGAAAGAGATCTACCACCAACTCGTTGCTTGGATGAGCGACTGACCCTGAGGGAATTGGAGGCGGATGAGCGAAGAGCTCGAGAAGGAAGATATTTAGGAAGAGAGAGTTGAAGGTATGGAGGTCCCAGGCCCCAGACGGCCTTGTGGACAATGCAGAGGGTTTTGAACTTTATACTCGCAGCCACTGGGAGCCAGTGCTGAGATTTCAGTCCTGGAGAGATAGGATCCCTGGGCTTGAGGCCAAGAACAAGTCCAGCAGTCCTGCTCTGGATGAGCTGCAGATGGCGGAGAGTAGAAGAAGGCAGATTTAGAAAGAGGCTGTTGCAGTAGTCCAGCCTACAGAGAACCAGAGCTCTGGAGACCGTGAGCTTCTGGGCGAAGGAGAGGAAAGGAAAAATACCTCTGAGGAGGTGCAGCTGGTAGTGTGACTTCTTAGAGACGTCAGAGATGTGAGGGGAAGAAGGAGAGTGTGGAGTCGAAGATGACCCCAAGGTTTTTAGCCTTGCAGGTAGGAGCAGGAAGAGGGCCAAGAGCATCCGGCCAGAGAGTGACAGGAAAGGAGAGAGAGGGTATGCCGATCAGGAGAATCTCAGTCTTACTGGCATTAAGGCAGAGATCATTGGCGGGACACCACTCCTGGGTCAGTGATTGTGGAGATAGTGTATTCAAATGAGGGAGAATAAGTGGGAGATAGGGGAGTAGGAGATATAGGAAGTTTGGTGGATGAAAACAGTCTTACACCACCCACCCCTGCCAGTGTGGTGGGGAGAGTGAGTGAAGGTGTGGGCAGGGTCATGAAGGGCAGCAAGATTGGTAGAGTCAGACAGAGGAATACAGGTTTCAGTAAGGGTAATGAATTCAAGAGAAGGAGAATGAGAAAGGAAGAAATTGGGGGTAAAGGAGGTTTTATTTTAGACAGAATGTGCATTCCAAAGAGCAATAGATGAGATGTAGAAGTATAGTGACGTTGAGTCTGACAAATAGAGAGGCACTGGGGGTAGATGCGAGAAGAGGAAGTGTGATGGAAGTTAGGTTTGGAGTAGGTTTTGTGATTAGTGAAATTAGTGGAGTGAGAAGAGAGGTGACATTGAGGAGAAGAAATGATAGGGATGGGACGAGAGTTGAGAAGGTTCTGAGTGGAGGAGAGTGAAGAGAGAATGAGAAGTGCATTGTGATGGTGAAGCTGAGAAGAAGAAATAATGGGTACTTGCAAACAAGTAGCAGGACACAGCAAAGCAAAGACTCATAAGCGAAGAGGCTGGTGAATGGCTAGTTTTCACCCTTCACTGGTCCACCCTTAACAGGGATACCCATGGCTGGTCGCACCTAGTAAGTTCAGAAGGAATGACACACGCTCTGTTCACCTGATCGCCTAGTCCATCAGTGGTTGGTCTTTTCTTTTTAGGGAGTATTTGCCTATTTTTAAGGGTACAAGTGGCTGATGCATCCCTTATCTGTAGGGATGAGTGTAAAACACGAGAAGTAAAGGTATATACAGGTACAAGTGACGAGTGAATGTCTGGCAAAATAAAGACATACATCCGTATATCTATCGTTTTTGTTGAAATAAGGATTTATTTGATGATGCTAGAACAAGATATGTTATGTTATGTTACTTTGCATTTATATAGCACCTTATGTACCATTGGTATGATCTCAAGGCACTGGTAGGTTGAACGCCCTCGAGAACCGTAGTTCAAGTCAGTAGAGAGAGAGAGAGAGTCATAAGGTGCGTGTGGGCACCGGATATGTGTGCAGCTGGTGTGACACTCGTATTATAGCTGCTTCTTAGCGATAGGTGTGGAGGTTGGAAGATCAGGAGTATGTGTTCGTTCTGGCAGGGTGATACCGAGACTGATTCTGGCTGTGTTAGGCCTGAGGAGAACGCCTAGACTGGCGGGTGTGGAGCCAGTTGTGTTTAGTTAGGATGATGGGAGGTATGTGGCAGGTGTTGGTATGAGAACAGCTATACCGAATGTGTCATAGTATCGCTGTGTTCTAGTTGATGGGTGGTGTATAGAAGAGAGTAAGCGTGGTGATGCTATATGGTGGTTTTCAGTAGGTGCTTGAGATCGAGCGCACATCTGAACCATTTATTCTATCCGTTTTATTCACCCAGTCTGTTCAATCGGCTTCGTCTGTTCACACATCCGCCCTATGCACTTCATCTGCCACCTACACTCCATCGGTTCTATGTACTCGTCATTTCCATGTACTTTATACGTTTGATGCATTCCATCCGTTCCATGATCTCCCTCCATTTTATGCACTTCATCAGTTCTATCTGTAACATCTATTCTATCCGTTCAATCCGCTCCATCTGTTCTATCCACTTCATTTGTTCCTATCATTCCATGCGCACTATCCTTCTATGCACTCTATCCATTCTAGTGTGGCAATGCAAACATTCACAATCAATCCTCTCTAGATGCAACGAAGGCTAATATACACAATTATAACCAAGTGTGGCACTGCTAACATTCACAATCCTCTCTAGATGCCACGAAGGCTAATATTCACAATTATAACCAAGTGTGGCACTGCTAACATTCACAATCCTCTCTAGATGCGACGCAGGCTGATAATTCATAATTCTAACCAAGTGCAGCATTGCTAACATTTCACAATCCTGCCTGGGTCTGGCATAGGCTAATGTTCATAATTCTAACCAAGTGTGGCTCTGCTAACAATCACAATCCTACCTAGATGTGATGCAGGCTAATCATTCACAGTTCTAACCAAGTGTGGCTCTGCTAACAATCACAATCCTACCTAGATGTGATGCAGGCTAATCATTCACAGTTCTAACCAAGTGTGGCTCTGCTAACAATCACAATCCTACCTAGATGTGATGCAGGCTAATCATTCACAGTTCTAACCAAGCGTGGCTCTGCTAACAATCACAATCCTACCTAGATGTGATGCAGGCTAATCATTCACAGTTCTAACCAAGTGTGGCTCTGCTAACAATCACAATCCTACCTAGATGTGATGCAGGCTAATCATTCACAGTTCTAACCAAGTGTGGCTCTGCTAACAATCACAATCCTACCTAGATGTGATGCAGGCTAATCATTCACAGTTCTAACCAAGTGTTGCACTGCTAACATGCACAATCCTATCTAGAGGTTATGCATTAGAGAAGGTTGGGGGCGGACCCATAACATGGGGGATGGCAACTCCATACATACTGGCCTGCGGTCATGTCCAGAGCAGACACTGGGTTGCCCTGCACCCCCTGGTGCCTGAAAATGCTTCCACGTCAGCTGGATAGAGGGAGAGCGGAGAGGGATGGTCTAAGAAGAGGAATCTATGGGAGGAAGGAATTGTGACGAATCCGGAGATGTTATCACTGCTTCCGAAGGGTGCGTCTCTTCCCATGAGGCCAGGGAGGTGAGGCCGCTACCAGATAGTCCCAGTGTGGGTGGTACTCAGCAGGTGGATCACATGGGAAGGGAAACCCCCTTTAGGAGCAGTGAAGACCACATCAGCAGAACATGGTATCCCATAGCTCCCCCACTTCTTCACCTCCCCCCTCTCCACCCCTACCTATGCCATGCATCTCTGCAAGGCATAAAATAAGCAGTATCGCATCACTGTTTGCGATACAATATTCCCGATTTGCTTTTTATTTCAATAATCATGTCGCACAAACTGCAAAATGATTTCTAGAATGAGGGTTACATGTTTAGTTAGCCTGGCCTGTACTTGTGGTGCAGACCGCACAGGCGAGGCAGAGGCTCCCTGGCTGGACTGAAACACTGTATCCATATTTCATGTGCCCAACCCAGCACGGTCTCAGAAAGACATGCACAGAGGAGCCCATGTGCAGAGGCCAATGCACAGAAGGGGCAGCTCGATTCACAGCTCGGCTGCCCAGCCTTTGTGGATGCCGTGGGTAAGTACTTGTTAATTAAGGTCCCAGGGCATATGCCTGCAGGCTGTGTAATCAGTGCAGGGAGCTGAACTGATGAAACTTCCTGCAGGCATATTGCCTTCTTAATGCTCTTTGAAGCACAGGACTACAGTCATTTGCTGCTGTCCCGCGTTTCAAAAACATTTAGAAAGCCTTGGGCTGTGTTATTAGTGTGGGGCTCACACTGCCACAGCACTGATACTTTGCCAGTATGCATGGGTGCCAAGTTTTGATTTTCGTTACAGGGGCAGAAGCAAATTTCACGATGAGGGGGCAGAAATTCCCATAATGTGAAGCGAGGGGGCCGGATCCCTCCACCTTTTTAAAACCCAATTAACAGTAGGAATTGGGGGGGGGAAGCCACAGCATTTATAGGCAGGTCTAAACCTATAACAACTCAGCAGCAGTCGCCTAAACTACTGGGCTGTCTTTGCAGTATTCTGCTTTTGTAAATCCTATTTCCCCAACAGCTTGGTCACAAACAGTTTGGCCCCTCCACCACTTACCCCCAGTCAAGGCTGACCACAATAAGGCAGTCGTCACCGCTTTGAAGTGAAAGTGAGCTGCACTTGCTAATTTTGCAAGATGCATGTTAACACTTCACTAAGCCACAGCCAACAGGAGAGGAGGTCAGCCGGAGTGATTCAGAATACCATGTCAATCAATCCGGATTCTTTATGGTTGCAAAATGCCACTCCTGTCCCCATTGATCAAAGAGAACGGAGGTGGGGAGGGGGCACAAGTGCTCCTCTGCCTGAAGGCATTGCCTTCTTAATGTTCTTTGAAACGTGTGACTACTGTAATCCATTTGCACACTGCGCTTCAAACAACATTTACAAGGTCATATGCCTGCAGGCAGACCTGCCTACATTTGAAAATCAAAAACCCTGTGATTTCTGCAGCGTGCTTTAGATAATTACTATAAACTCTGTCCTCGCCTTTCCCTATATTGAAATAGGGGACAACTAAATAAAACACAGAATGGGGCAAGATTAGGCAGGTCTGACTGCAGGTTGTATTATCAAGAGGTTGTGTGTTATCAAGTGTCTGCAAATATTTCTCCGGTGAATATATGTTTGTTTGTTTGTTTGTGTATTATTTGTAATGCGCCAGAATACCCTAGGGTAAAAGACGCAGCAGTTACAAGAATTTGCGAAACTTAGTTACAGCAATAACGATATATACCTACACAAGATCAAAGTAATAAGGCAGGATTATATACATATATACAGGTTAACACAGGTGAATACAATATGTACAGAAGGCAAGAGTATGCAGGACTTGGGGACTCAGTATGTTAGAGAGTTTACGTCTTCAACGTCTATGTGACCCGGATTGCTGAAGAGCAAGGATAGTAACTTGATATTAGCAGCGCTATGTGTATGGGAGTGTACAGAAACGTTGACTGGAGCATAACGTAAGGTATTTTAAGGACATCATATAATATTCGGTCCATTATATAGTTACATCGCTTTTATGCATTGTGTGTCTTAATTAGGAATGGTTGAATTCTAAATGTTATTTATATGTTAACATTTTTTTAGCTATATAATCTCACAGATGGCACAAGAATACCTCCAAATTTGATAGACAGGTCAAGCGTTTTTATAGATGAGTTGAGAGCCCTAGAGCCATCCCTCTATCTCGCATCTAAATGCACCTCCCCCTAGCCCAGAAGTCTTTATCCCCAGGTAAGTACTTCCAAGCTTTCTCTACTCTAGCCAGTTGTTACTGGTCTAAAGGGATTCAGGAAATTGTGCCATTTAGATACCCTGTAAGATTCTATGTTATCTTTCACGTCTCTCCCGCTCATCCCTCTTCCATTTTCCTCTGTCTGCACTCCCTTTATACGCCTCCCACCTTTAGTCTCTCCTCTCTTTTGTTTCTTGGATATCTTTGACACTTTCTTGGTCTCGCCTCCACCCTTTGATATTACTCCTCCCTCCTCCACACTACTCCTCCCTCCTCCACACTACTCCTCCCTCATCCACACTACTCCTCCCTCCACCACAACACTCCTCCCTCCTCATTGAGGGTTCGTTCTTCTCTCATTTTGTTTTCTCTCCGTAGGACGGTCCTCACAGATGATTAGGGAACTGATTTATTTATGTATTGTTTATTTGTACAGTGCTTATGCACAAGTGAAATGCTTCAAAGCGCTTCAAGGTGGGAAGGGAATACAGTAGTCATTATTAGGCCATGAAGGTTCTGAATGATCTTACAAAGAAGTAACTAGCGTACTAGGCCTGACGGCATTTCTCCTAGTGCTACATGAAGTGTTACAGGCACAGCCAAACTAGGGAGGGGAGACAAAGGGGGGACAAGACAGAACTTACTAGTCCTAGTAAATTTTGGTCATGTAGGTGTACAGACGGACATGCAAGGGCGGTGATAAGTGCACCCAGTCCAGCAGGGCCCCATGGAGTGTATGCTGAAAGTGCTGTAGTCTCAACATAGTGCAAAGACTGGCAGGGGAGCCTGGGACATGTGAAACTCTGAAGGTGAACCCGGCGACCAGTCAGTAAGAACTGAACAGTTAGGAAAGGGTAGGAGGAGTGAGGTAGGAGAGAAAAAGAGAGGAGGTTAGCAAGGGAGAGAGAAGGAGGAAGCGAAGAGGAAGATCTTGTGGAGTTTCCAGAACTTAAGGAGCTGTGGCTCAAGGCGGAGAGAGAAGGGGAGGCTGTTCCAGAGGGAAAACAGACAACGATATTTGGCGGTTGGGTTGAGGGATCCCTGCTTCTACTTGGGGTGCTCGACACAGGCTATCCCTGTGATGCTTTTTATTGGTTCCTTGCGCTGATGTTGAATCTCTAGGAAAGATAGACAAAGGGCCTCATTCCGAGTATGGTAGTAGTCATGGCGCTATTTGCGCCATGACTACCTCCAATACCGGTTCCGACTCCGGTTTGGTGAAAGGGGAACTTACCTGTCCAGTCCGACCTTGGCGGGACTTGTAAGTCCCCATTCACCAAACCATTCCCCATTCCCATTTGAGCCCCCATAGGGCTCAATGGGAATGGGGAAGTAGCTAATAACGGTACCGCAAATTCCGGTACCGTTATTAGCTCCATAGTCTCTTAACGGGTCCCATCCACAATGCCTGGTCAGACCAGGCGTTAAAGGAGGGACCCGCTAAGGGACCTCGGAATAGGGCGCAAAGGATTTACCGGCACCGGTGTCCTTACCGGTGCCGGTAATCCCTTTGCGCCCATCTCGGAATGAGGCCCAAAGAGTGGCAAGCATCTTGTTGAGGAGGTATGGCCTGAGAAAAAGGTAGACTGCACAGAAGCATGCTGACACAAGAGGTGGGGATCAGGAATTTGGACCCCAGCAATTGCCACCATCCCCTGCGGGGAACCTGAGGGCGTCATTACTTCCTTTTCCCCTATATCCTCCTCTCGGGTGGCCAGGAAAAGGCTATTGCTTTTGGATCCTGACACTGGGGGTGGATATGCGAGGGAGGTTCATCTGGATGGAGAAGACTTGGGGAGTGGGGAGAGGACGTCCTTAGGTGAGACATGCTATTCCCCATTTCCCTTTCATAATGAACCCTCTGTCCCTCAAGCCTTTGTAGGCTATTGTCAACCATTTCCCTGTTCTTCCCTTAAAATATTCCCCAAGAGGGGGCGCTGTGCGCCGAACAAGATGGCTGCCTGAAGCTCGAGCTCCGTGGCCGGCAGATCGCAAGATCCTAATTCCGCACTTTCACCACCTGGCAGCCGATCCCGGCATACACGCTTTTGAAGCCGCTACCCCAGGGACCCTGCAGACCGAATCCCGACGAAAAATGGAGCCGTGGAACGCTATCTCTGGGCGCCGCCGTGACCATTCCCCCGCCTGCCTGCAGCGCTTCTGCGTGCCAAAACCCGGAGTGGCGGACGGACTCGCCTGGGGGCCTGTGGCGTGTTCTTGCCCCAGCGGATGTGCGCCGGCAGGTGGCGGTCCGCCTCTGCCATGGCTGGCGCTGGGATCTGGAGGCGGTCTTGGCGCATCCTGGGGCCGCGCACCGCCGGCTTGGGCAACCGCGACCACTGGTGCCGGGCGGCCCGGGGCGCGCTTGGAGGGGCGTCTGCCCTGCATCGGGGCTGCCCGGGCCCCTCCCCTCGATTGCTGGGCTTCACCCTCCACCGACAGCGAGACTTCAATGCTCGGGGGATACACGTGGTGCTGCCGGATCCTTGCGGCCACCAGGTACGTGAGGCGGGGAGGCCCCGCGGAGGTCCCTGGGCGGTAGCACTGCCTCACCCCCTCCCTGCAGTGCCTTGCGGATTGTCCGCCGGCGGCCCCCAGCCTCAGGGCCCATTAACGGTTGGTGTCACCCCAGGCCTGGCGTGCTCGAACTTTCCCTGGCCTGCATTTGTCTGAGCGCCCACCCCACCTCGCGGACTTGCCTTCACCCCCTCGCCTTACTGGGGGAGCCTTAGGCCTCGCGGGCCACAAATATCTTCATTCTTGGGGGACTCCTACGTTCTGAGGGGGCCACAGTGATCTCAGTGCCACTACTCCACACAGGGCTTTTTGTTCACCGGCTGCTTGCCCTATCCTTCATCGCTGTGCTCGAGGCTGCGGCCTGTCTACCCTGCGGAGCATTGTGCTGGGAGGTGCTCCTCTCCATTCATCGCACTTGGTCACTCATATTTGGATTCCTGCTCTCACAGTGTCCGCTGGGCATCATCACCCCCATCCCTGGGGTCTCCTACCCCCGAGGTCTCCTTGCGTTGTCCCCCACGTCTCCCTGGGCTGGCTGAGACCCAGCGGCCTGCACTGGTAACCACAATATCGCATTTATACGGATTCACAGCCACGGCTCCCTTTGCATTACTCCCTGTTTCATACCATACTTCGCATACTCCCTCACGTGGTACAGGGTCCGAGCTCCCCATGCCTCCCTCCCAGGGCTGCTGGGGTTCCCTCCTCACCCCCACTCGACCTCCAACATCGTCAGGATGACCAAGGGAGGTGTGAGGAAACAGAGCTCCATCAACATGTTTGCGAAGGCTGCGTCGAGATCGTCAGAGGAGACCACTGAGCAGGCCCCTGTTGCATCATCACCCGCCACAGCACCGGAATCCCAAAATATGATGGACTTCATCCGTGAGGGCTTCACTGCACTTCACTCAAAACTGGATGACATGAACGGTACTATATCCTCTATTAAGGCCCACATCGAGAGGACCGATAGCCGAGTGTCAGAGGTCGAGACACGGGTCGGTTCCGCAGAGGATGCACTGGGCGCCCTGCGCTCCGAGGTCGTTGCTCTCTCCAACCGAGTCCTCGAGGTAGAGAAGAAGAACGAGGACTTGGAATCCCGATCGAGGCGTAACAACCTCCGCATTATCGGGGTTCCCGAGAATGAAGTTCATGAACCAATGGAGGACTTTGTTGAGCATACATTGGTCTCGCTCCTGGATTCTCCCAAGCTCTCCCCGCACTTCGCCATTGAGCGGGCACACCGAGCCCTGACGGCTAAGCCCAAGCCCGGTGCTCCACCTCGGCCCATCATAGCCCGGGTGCTGAACTTCCGTGACCGTGATGCCCTCCTCAGGGCCGCCAGACTTAAAGGTGAGCTACTACTGGACGGCGCAAGGATTCATCTTTATCCGGACTTCTCAACGGCTGTCCAACGTGAACGCAAGACTTTCCAAGCTGTCAAACGCAGGCTGCGGGACCACTCAGTCAAATACGCTATGCGCTATCCTGCCAAACTCTGCATAGAACACGCTAACCAGGTGTTTTTCTTCATGATCCCGGAGGAGGCCTCCAGGTTTATCGATGAAAATTTCCCTGGCTGACCCCTCTCCTCTGATCACGGTTTTGCAGTTACCCTTCTATCCCGACGAGGAGAGGCCAGGCACGGCCGCCTTCCTGCTTCGGGGTCACTTTGATCCTCTATTCTGGAATCTGCTTGTTTTGTTCATCTTACAAATATGTGCCACATCAACATGTGCCAGAACCCCGTCCAAGTTACATGCAAAATTTCTACTGTGGGCACCTTTTGTCTTATTTGGATCTGCCGCAGCCCGGATTGCGGTGGCCAGTCCGGCCTTCAGGCCCCCAGGCGCTGATGCCACTGGTTTGGTTTTGGTTGAGGGGGGTTGGGATTGTCATCCCTCTGTTTGGGGGGGATGTGGGTGGGGGTGGGTCATGTCGGGGGTTATGTTATTAAAAAGTTGGCGTTGGCAGCGAAGGCAGACCGCAAGGTGGTACTCAGGACTTGGTGCCGCAGGGCTGTGAAATTGGCCCGCTGGGTATTGACATTTTTTCTTTTTCAACCACCAATGCATCTGTGACCGAGAGTGACCTGACCTTCATGAGCTGGAACGTACGTGGGTTGGGCAATTATAAAAAGATGATGCAGCTCCAGTTGCAGGCCGAGCGTCATGGGTCCAAGATTCTGTTTCTACAAGAGACACATGCTCGCGCGGAACAGTGTATGCGTTGTGCCAAAACTTGGGGTCCCCATAGATTCTTTACCGATTTGTCTACCCAAAGCCGCGGGGTCATGACCCTCATTCACAAGAGCCTCAAGTTTACTCTTATTTCCTCACAAATAGATCCTCAAGGCAGATATATGTTGCTTCATGCTGCGCTCCAACACAGGGAGGTGGTCCTGCTGAACATTTACGGCCCTAACTTAGACCCGGATTTTTATGTACAGGTCACGTCCCTCCTTGATGGCTTCCCCCTTGTCCCCATCCTTTGGGGGGGCGACTTCAACACGATTTTCGATGTAGCCCTCTCACCATGGTAGACGCATGGAGGTTCTTCTACCCGGACTTTCGTGTGTAGTCTTTTTACTCCTCAGTCCACAATTCCTATTCCCGTTTTGACAGATGGGTGATCTCCAACAAATTGGTTAAGAGCGTTATACAGTTAATGATCCTTCCCAGAACCCTGTCTGACCATTCTCCAGTTACTGTGACCATCGGTTGGGGTCCTGATCCCGGCCGGACACGCAACTGGAGGTTGAAACCCCTCTCCTTACTGGACCCGGAGTTCTGTTCCGAGCTCGAGCGGTCGATTGAAGAGTTCTTCGAGACTAATACGGGCTCGGTAACGTCTCAGGCCTCTTTATGGGAGTCATTTAAGGTTTATATTAGAGGGATTGCGTTGTCCAAGGAGAATGGGGTCCTTAAGTCAATCCGGAGAGATCTTGCCGCTAGTGAATCCAGACTCTCTACCCTGGAAGCTACATGCTCACTTCACTCTACCCCGGGCAACCTGGCTGACATCGGGATGGAGTTGGACACGTTCCGATCCCTCGCGGATCGTGAACAAAGGTTTTTGGATAGTCCTGGCATGGCGAGGAGATACGGGGAGGGGGAACGCCCCGGTCGATTTCTGGCACGACTGATCCGTCACGAGACGGGGTCCCCACACATACTCGGAATTGAGAGGCCTGACGGCTCCATGGCTGTCTCTTCGCAAGACATCATCAGGCAATTTTTCACATTCTACGAAACCCTATATTCTAACTCAGATGAGGTGTCAGTGGCGGAGATCGACTCTTTTCTCGATGCCCTTCCTCTGTCAGCCCTGTCCCCGGAGGCCGCGGCCTCCCTTGTCTCCCCTCTCACACTGGAGGAGCTGTCAGACGCTATTGACTCTTTATCCTCGGGGCAAGCCCCTGGCTCGGACGGTATCCCGGTCGAATTTTACAAGCACTTTAAGTCACAGCTGCTCCCTCACTTGCTGGCTCTCTGGGAGGAGTCTGTGGAGGCCGGTGTATTCCCCCCTTCACTCCGTGAGGCCACAATCACAGTACTACTTAAATCTGGTAAATCCCCTTCGCAATGTGGTTCATATCGCCCGCTCTCACTTATAAATTGTGATGTCAAAGTATACGCCAAGGCTCTGGCGCTCCGGTTAGCTCCCTTCCTGCCATCTATCATTCATCCAGATCAGGCGGGTTTCATCCCAGGTCGCTCTACCTCCCTGAGCCTGAGGCGCCTATTTAACATAATTAACAGAATCAGTCCCGAGACGCACGCAGTGGCTGTCGACATGCAAAAGGCGTTTGACTCGGTTTCATGGAGGTACCTGTGGCGGGTTCTCTAGAATTGCAAATTTGGCCCCTCCTTTCTCTCCTGGGTCAGATTGCTTTACTCTACTCCTGTGGCCAGGGTCCGCACCGATGACCGTTGCTCCCCCCTCTTTGAGATCGCCAGGGGGACGAGACAGGGGTGCCCCTTCTCTCCCTTGATCTTCGCTATAGCAATAGAGCCCTTCGCTGATATGCTCCGCCAATTCCACGCTCACAGGGGCCTCCGCACTGCGGGCAGTCAGACATAGTGTCCCTATATGCGGATGACGCATTGTTGTTTGTGCGTTCTCCCTCCATCACCTTACCCCCAATACTGGAGGACATCATTCAGTTTGGTCGAATCTCTGGCCTTAAAGTGAATTGCTCGAAATCCACTCTTTTCCCACTCACGGAATGCACTCTCCCTCCTCCTGACACCCTTGGTTTCACATGGGCTCAATCCACATTTACCTACTTGGGGATAGTGGTAACGCGCCAGCAGGCGCTGACCTTCCAGGAAAACTATCAGAAGTACCTCACACACCTGACGGCTAAGGTCCGGGTCTGGGACAAACTCCCGATTTCCCTGGCAGGCAGGATAGGGCTGTTGAAGATGGTGGTGTTGCCCCAGTTGCTTTACATGTTCACTAACATACCCTTGTGGCCAGGGGGGGCTTCTTCCGTGATTTGACCCGTACTGTGAATTCCTTTCTCTGGCACTTGGGTGCGGTCCACCTAAAAATCGATACCCTGTCTACTCCCATGTCTAACGGGGGCTTCGGTGCCCCTGACTTTCTTAAATACTGGCTGGTATCCCAAATCCAAAATACTTCTTACTGGTTTAATACAATGGACCCTCCCCCGCATGTCCGACTCGAGAAGCTTGTGGTCTGTGACCGTGACATCCGCTCCTTGGTGATACAACCCGCTCCCTTGGCACTGGACTCATAGAGCCCGGTCGCCTGCACGTCCATCGCATTAGCGAAAATGTGGAGGCTAGTCAGAACTGCTTACACCTTCCACGGCAACCTCCCTCTTTGGAATTTCCTCCCGTGGGTCCCGCGGGTCCCACCAGGCACGGTTGGTCGCTGGGCAGACGCGGGCTACGAGTTGCTACGTGATGTGTTTGACCAGAGTATATTTGTTGAATGGCCCGATCTCCCATTGCCCTTGAGGAGCGGCCAGAGTGTATGGCTCCAATACGCATCCCTCCGCAGGACCCTCAAGCGTAATTACCAAACGTTCCCCGCGTTGCCACCGGACGACCCTGCTATTGAGGAGCTCACCTCCCCAGGGCCCACGAGGGGTAAAATTTCCAGGTTATACACTATGTTACAATCCAGATCTGTCCCAGACTTTGCCAAACTGAAGCGTGCATGGGGGGTAGACCTTGGTGTTGAAATGTCGGATGAGCGCTGGGCACATCTATGCGAGCGCACACATCGAGTTTCCTTCAACTCCTGGCTTAAACTCATTCAGTTCAAAGTACTACATAGGTTTCACTACACCCCGATCAGACTACATTGCATGTCCAGAGATCACCCTTCCAGCTGCCCTAGATGCGGCCAGGACGATGCCGACTACATTCACATGATTTGGTCCTGCCCCCGCCTCTAACAGTTTTGGGAAGCAGTTTGCTCGACAGTGTCTGCTGTGCTCGACCATCCCATTGTTCCTTCCCCGGTGGTATGCCTCTTTCATGACCTCCCAGGCCTCTCCCGTGATTCCAAAAAACTAGCTGGCCTCTGCCTGCTACTCGCGGTGCGCTCCATCCTGCTCTGCTGGCATCGCCCCTCACCTCCCACACACGCCCAATGGCTGAGAGCGGTCACGTGGGCCTCGGACTCTGAGGAAGCTTGTTCCCATATGCAACCCACCCACTCCAGGCCTAGGAATATCTGGCTCAGGGTCCGCTCTTACATGTCCGATCTTGTCGCGACACCGGATGCCTCCCCCCCGCACACTTCCCCCCACCAGCTCGGGTCCTCACCCTTATCACAGTCTTCTGTTGCCCTCTCCATGCTGTGATTGTGCCCATTGATTGTGTTATTATGTGTAGTAACCTCTGTGCACCTGCATTATGTACACTGTATTCATATTGTAATGCCTGACGCTGTTCGCCTGTGTTTTTCTTTTGCTGCCACGCTGAATAATAAAAAGAAGTTTAAAAAAAAAAAAAATATTCCCTAAGAAACATCATTTTGATACTGGGACGAGGAAGAGACCAACTAGGAAAACACATACTCATTTTGTTAATACAGGCACATATCCTTATTTTGTTAATACAGACAGAGATCAGCCTCAGCTGTGTACTGCGACGAGGAAGAGGACTACTGTTCTGATGGTGAGTGGTCTAGCCTTTTTCTGAACTCATCATGGTGGCGGGAACCTTAAAAACCAACATCCATTTTGAAATGGAGTCAGCTGTTGTGGAAGTAGGGCCACAGACTGCAGGGACCAGGCAGACCTCTCCAGGTCGGCAGTGTGGCAAGGGGAGAGCTCGAGACCCGTTCAGGGATGCAGAGTTTATGCAGCGGGAAGCGAACCTGAAGGACGCTGGAGGCTGTTGGCAGACCGCAAGAGGGAGGTTGGCACAACCGAGTGAAGCGGTCGTAGAGATCCCAAGCTGCAGGAGGAGCATCTCAGGGTGAGCAGAGCCACGAGAAGCTGCTGGGAGAGAGAGCAAAGTGCAGCGCCGGACAGAGCTAACCAGTGGCGTTTGAGGACCTCACAAGGAGCCGTAAAATCAAACTGGTGAGTGAACTACATAGGGGAAACACTGGGCTGGCAGGCACATATGAAAAAGCAAGCCAGGAATATTGATTTAAAGCATAGTGAAAACAGTAACAAGTACTTTTGAATACCGAATGAACTGAAAACAATGAGTGTTTGTTTTTTGAATACCGAACGAATTGAAAATTAAATATAAGCACTTTTTGAATACCGAACAGAGCGGATGCAAGTGTTGAGCATTCTTGAACATTGAGCAGAGTGAAAGAAAGTTTGGAAATCTGCCTGATACAAGGAACTCTACATTATATGAGAACGTATATGAGAAAACAAGCCTGGGCACCAGCCAAGAGAGTTCAAGGAACTGTATGTCATAAGTAAATAAGCATTGGCACAAGCTATGAGAATGCCAGAAAGTCTGACAAGTGCATAGTGGCCAAACAAGCCACGACACAATGTCAGGAGAGTGTGACACAGGTGAATGAATCAAGCAACATTGTCAAGTTGAAGCAGTGGTATAGAGTGGATGGAAAAGCAGCCAAGAATGGCTATCGGTTGCATGACCTGTAAAGGGTGGACCGTGTGGTCCAACAATTGTACCTAGAGCGAGTGAGCCCTGTATGCAAAAGCCACTGAAAGCACCTATAACGAAGCTTGTGTTTTACAACAATCTCTTGTGTGGATTTAAAGCTAGGAAATCGAACTGCCTATGTGAACTGGTGAAAAGTGACAATGTCCTAAGAGCGGGGAAGTGTCCCAGGGAATTGTGTTGTTTTGAAAATCTGGAAGATTTGAACTCACTGGGAAGAGAACCCCTGTGTCTTTTGAACTATTGTGAACTTGGGGAAGGGAAGCTTATCCCCATCCAAGAGCTGGAAAAAGCTCTGAACTCTACTTTGAACACTGTTTATTTTGTTGCTGTCATCCCTACACATTGTATACATTTAGACGTGAGGGCAAGTACAGGTTTTGGACACAGACAGACTTTTGCTTTGGATTTCCTGACAAACGACTATCCTTAGTTTATTTAGGTAGAGAATTCCCACTTTAGTATAGGGCAAGTTAGGCCTTCTCCAACCCTTAATTTCGACCAAACTTGATGGTGCTGTCTCTGTCTGCTTCATGATGCCTTCGCCCACAGGGGTAGGACTGGCTCCCGATCTCTCCATGGTAGGCCTCCCACCCCCGAGTGAGAGGGGATCCCGCGCCCTCTTGGCAAAGACAGGGTACTGCCCTTGTCACAATCTTTTTTTCTGTTTTATTTATTCTTATAAATGTATAAGGTTTTGTTCAATGCATGTATTCATAAATAAAACACAATATCTAGTTTGAATCAGAGAATCCTTCACCCCAGAATCTTTTCTGTGACACCCCTCGTGTCTTCATCCCTACTCTCTACCCAAGTCCCCCCCCCCGCACTCTCCTGTGTCCCCCAGCCTGGGGTACCACAAAGCACTACACAAGCAACCAGATGATAAGTATATATGACAGCCAATCAGGCTTACTGTGCTCCTGGATTCTCCACCATCACTGGGCCCCTGAACGTTACCTTTATGTTGAACGTATGGTGCAGTGTTAGAGCAGATAGCTTGGGCCCTCTCGCCATGCGAAGCCAAGCAAAGACCAGTACGTTAAGAATCCATTACATGGGGTCACAGATGAAACCATCAGGTACGTTTTATTTGGCATAGCTAATAAATAGGAAGAATGTTTAATTTCTCGTGAGATTCCTTACCAATTACAGCCTTTCTTAACAATCAAGTTTAGTTACCAGCTCTGTTCAACCTAAACCCCCTGCTGCAACATGTTGCATTCATTCAGAGAGTTGCATCAAGTGTTCAAAATTGGATTTTGTGTGCAAGTCCTGTCTCTAATATGCAAGGATCTGTTGTCACGCATTGTAAAATATGGTATGCCAACCCTGAAACTGGGCCTATCCTGGTTAGGAAACATCCGCAGAGCCAAGGAATGTCATTCGTAATGTGAGGTAATAGTTGTTTATGCTGTGCCGGCGACCAGTAGAGTCACGCTAGTAAAATAATGACAGCATCTCATTGCAGGGATCTGTTGCATTCCATGACGTTGCGATCTACTTCTCGCAAGTGGAGTGGAAACTTCTGGAGGATTGGCAGAAGGAGCTGTACAAGAACGTGATCAAGGAGATCCACGGGGCGCTCATCTCTATGGGTAAGGACTCAGAATGGTGCAGGATTGTACTCCTCTGGCTTGCATCTGATGTAAGGCCTCCATTTGAAAACGCCTCTATTATGCCTCTAGCATAGGAACCTGCTATCCTTTTGACATGTCTGGGACAACTCACTTTGTTGGCCATTTTAACGCTATTTTGTGAGCTTTTTGTGTGAGGGTCCAGCCCCTCCTACGCCCCTCCTACTGTCACCAAACCCAAAGCCTTTAATTACCTTTTTTGCCTAATGCTTGGCCATGCACCCCTCCTAAAAATGTGATAAAATGACCGTTTACAAAATTTCAGTGCAATAACCACAGTGAGTTGGGCAGATGCCTTTTTGACTTATACCTTTTGATTTGCATCTTGTATTGAAATAACAGGGGACGTGAGCAAAGCGTGGGCCGTTGTTAGTTTGGGGGATGCTGCAGTAGTACCTTCAGGTGAGGAGGCTATGCCAGGTGCCATGCTGAGGAGAAAGGAGGTGAGAAAGAGGTTGTAGGGGGATAGGGTAGTGAGTGGACTGGTGTGCTAGGTGGGAGGGGACAAGTGGGGTGGAGTGGGAATGGGTATGAGAGGTGAAACTCTCCATGAAAGAATGAGGTAGGAGACAAGGAGGTCATTGGGGGAGGCGACGCAAGAAGGATGGAGTATGGACCAGAACCCCTATTTAGTAGACATCCAGTCAGTTTGGCTTGACGGAATCAGTGAAAGAGGCATGTCGTAGGAGAATCGCCATCCTGGATTCGCCTCTCTGGGATTGCATAGCCTAAGATACAAATTGGTGGGTTTTGCCACAAGAAAATAGAGAGAAGTCCATTCTCTTTTGAACAGGGGACTAGTTTCTCTGTTGTGAAAAGGTCACAACAGACCCTGTAACAGGGAGTAATCATTGGGGAGGCTGCGATAGGAGACCTTCCAGGGCAGTTGCCAGACCCGTTCCTACGCGAGTGGCTGCGTGCAATAGTTGGAGGGAGACCCATTCCCGAGCTCCCCTAGGAGTGTGTTGTGGTGTGACAACGTTGGTTCCATTGTCTCAAGTGTAATGCCTTGCAACCTCTTTTCTCTCCAGAAAACCCTGAGTGGTGGCAGAAGGAACCTGGACTTCTCACCATTCTCAACCAGTTGTCCCGAGGCTTCCATTCAGTACGGCAACAAACACAAGTGAAAAGGGAACTTTTAGAAACGCACTCTTTGGGGACGACTTGCACAACAAAAACAAACTTTTCCTTTCCCTCTTGGATCCCGCGATGAAGACCTGAAAGGGGGACAGGGCTTAATTGCAGTTTTAAAAATCTGTGTTGTTAAAACGTAAGTCCCTGGGGAGAAGGCAGGCGTACATTGGCCCAAGAGACAGGTGACCACAGCAACATGTGGGAACCTAAGGGAGAACTGAACAAGCGCAGACTGGGCTATGAAATCAGAGGCATAGACAAGGTAGTGCCTGAGCGGGCAAGACTCACCCAAAATCTGTAAATGCCCACTCAGCAGCGCTATGTGGGCATTTACAAGTGTAAATGCCACTGCGGTGGACCCAGCTTCAGGCCCTACTTGTTAGATAGTTCTGGCTACGCCTCTGTATAAAATCCCAGCTAGACAGAAGAAGGATGAAAGCTGTGTAGGTGGACCAAAGGACCAGGCAATGGAGAGTGGACAGAGTTGGTGTAAATAGTGTGGCAGTGGCAGGTGTTGTGTGTGAGAGTGAGTCATACCAATTAAGGTAGTCTGGAGAGCAACAGTGTGTCTAGGACAGGTTGAGAGGTTACGAGTCGGAGTGAGGGAGATAGAGAGGTGCATGTGTGAGTAGAAGGAGGGACAATTTTAGAGTTATGTAACACGGTGGAAGAGAGAGAGTGTGATTATGAAGGAGTGACATAGAGAAGAAATGGGAGTAATAGGAAGAGGGAAGGGTGGAATATCAGCGGCGGACAGAGGAAGAGAGAGTGAGGGAGAAAGAAGGTGAAGGAGAAGGTTGGAGAGAATACCTTTATTAAGAGAGTGTACGAGAAGTGAGGGGCAGGATAAGGTAATAGTGTTGGAAGAGAGATAGAGAAAGAGAGAAGAAATGGTCTTGTTTGAAATCCCAAGAACCTGGGTCCCTTTAGAAACTCCCATGAGGGAGAGAGAGAGGGAAAAGACAAAGGCCTGTATGCCCTCCTTTTGACCAGGTTAGAACCAGGCGGTAGGGGTACGGTGCTTTATATTCCTGTCTCGGGAAGTTGTTGTGGGGAATCGAGACGTCTGGGATAGAGCAGACAGAGCCCACAGGAAGGTGGAGCATAGACCAGAGTACCCCTTAAACCACGTCCACCACCACCTCCTGTGAGCAATTAGATCATCTGCACAGTGCGTGTGCGCTCGCCTGGACTTTTTTTGTAATTTTAAATGAAATTGAAAGATGGTAGATCAACCTCTGGCAAATGTGTGGGGCTAATTCGCACACATTTTCCTATGCCCACTACACGACATACACATAGACCCGTGTACTCTTGGTGGAGACAGCCTACATGCGCCATCCCCCTGGTCATATTTAGTTGGAATATGACAGCCAAGAGTACATCAAAGCATCTCAAAGGGGGAATGCAAAACCTTCCTCCTGCCATGGCCAGCCTAATTAACCAACAAAAGCTCCATGGATCCGCCCTATCCTTTGTTAGCTGCTCTTGGGAGCTTTGCATACTAATCAGAGTAAATTCAAAAACGCCCACGGGGGGCCTGGTCAAAGGACTAACAAAGGACAGGAAAACCCCAACAACCTTTGATATGCACTGTGTCAACCTGAAGCCAGCTTCCGCCTCTCAGTATCAAGGGCAGTGACTTGTCATGTCTGGGACTGTGTATTTAAAGTAGTCATCCCTGCAGTGCGAACCCATTCAGAAGGTACGAGTATGTGGTTTTGGCATCGACCAAATGTCTGGTCTCGCCACCGCTTTAAGGTAGACTGTTAGGCAAGATTGTATGCAGTATCCTATGGGAGACTACACCTGCCTTGTCCTCTTGGCAATAGTTAAGCCAACCTTTGGTATAAGCATGTATTGCTTAGTACACAAGTTGGTAGAGTGACGGAGCAGCCAGGCTTATCTCAAGAGGGGTCAATGTGAGCTGTAGGGTTGTAACACAAGGTTTCACAGTGACAAGTATCAAAATAAACACTTACACTCACGGTTTCTTGATTAAACAATTATTTATTAATTTAACAGTCAGTTAAATAAGCCTTCCTTAGAAGGGAGCAATAGATGTAACACGAAAATATACTTCAAAAATACACACTCTCAGTTTCCATAAATCAATAGATACCCATTTGGGATGGCACATAGATACTTCCTACATCCTGAGATGCCTTTAATATAGCACTGGTACATTTAAAGCAATACTGAGTTTAGTGTCAAAAGGAAAAGGTTTAGGAAACAAAACAATGGTTAACAAATATTCTTAAGCAGGTAAGAACATTTGAAGTCCCCAATGCAAAGTAAATCAACCCTTTACCAGCTACACGAGTTATAGAATGTGTGACTTTTGTTGAGGGATAGTTAAAGCACAAGGTCAGAGGTTAGAAGAGTCTTTCAGGAAGGAGAATGCAGTCAGAGCAAGGTTTGTCCTCTTTTGTGTTAGGGGATCGTTGGGAGAGGACTACAGAACAATAGAAAAACAGGAGGACGCCAACAAGCTACCTATTAATGTCGCATTGAGGTTGGACATTCAGAATAACACTGGGTGACTGCAAAGAAACATCTTATGTGAAACAAATACCACAAATACCACAAGGCCGTTGCCTGCAACACTCTCCTCAGCTTTGGGCCGTCCGCCTTAAAGGACAACACAAGCCCAGTGAAGAAGCATGGAGGAGCGCATCGACAAGTATCAACCAGAGTCCACCTTAAAGGACATTTTCGAGCCAATCAAGCCCCTCAAGCTGCAATCGACTGCACCTCGCCAACGTTGTCTGAGATGCCTCGACCTGTGCTTCAGACCCAACATCCAGCACTGAGACGGTTCCTGACCCTGAACTGTTGTGTAGGCCAGCCTGCAGCCGTCCATCCATCCTCGCTCGCCGAACTGCCTGCCACCTGATACCCTCAGCTGTCTTGAACTCTGTGGCAGAAGCTGCAAAGCGCCCTGAAACCGACTCTACACTGTCGAGCACCAAGAACTTCTACAAGCACAAGGTACATTGTGGTTCTACAAGCACAATGTACATTGTGGTTCTGTTCCCGCTGGTCCTTCTCCGAAGGCCCCTAGTAACATTTTTTACATTGCTCCCTTTGTGCTGAAATTTTATCCTTGAGCTATTGCAATTAATTACTTTATTAACTACCCTCCTTTCAGCATCCAGCGTGCACCACTTTGTGAAACTGTCTGTCTTCTGTGCTACTTTACAAGGTGGGTTGTATTTTGTAGTGTGCTAGAACTGCCTGTTGAATAATATTAAAGTAGATATTTGTATATACAACCTTGACTGTACAGTGCCTTTTATCATTGGGTAATAATTGCATTTTTGCTGTGTTGCAACCATCCAGCGATCCACGACCTTGGGGAGATAAGCTTGCCGTTCTGTGGGGCTGATTGATGGTTTAGAAACAGATATTCATCCCTGTATCACTGGTGCCCCGGAAGTTGATTTGTCGCCCCTCCCTAGAAGTCTAAACTTATATGTTATAAAGCCTGGTGAAAACATGGCCTTTTATGTGTGGATTATTGAGGCCATCTCTGACACTGAGCACAGAAATATTCTCTTGGTGTGATGAACCTTTTTGTTTTGCACACCGTTTGGGCTGGGGACTGACCAGTTTGGGCTGGGGACTGACCTGTTTGGCCTGGGGACTGACCTGTTTGTGCCAGAGAATGACCTGTTTGTGCCAGAGAATTACCTGTTTGCACCGAGGGACTGACCAGTTTGTGCCAGAGAATGACCTGGTTGCGCCAGAGAATGACCTGTTTGCACCGAGGGACTGAACTATTTGTGCCAGAGAATGACCTGTTTGTGCCAGAGAATGACCTGTTTGCACCAGAGAATGACCTGTTTGCACCGGGGGACTGACCTGTTCGTATGAGGGACTGGTCTTTGCAGACAGGAGAATCACTGAACATAGAGCGCTTGTGTAGATATCTAATAGATAAGTTGGCTCAGTGGGTTGAAAGCTCAGAGATCTGCGTACAACCTGCAGTCACAGGTTTGCATATGCAGAGTTGACTCAGCCCTTCATCTTGGGGAGTTTGGTAAACTGGTTACTATTGAAGAAGGGATACACAACACCTATTATCACGGTGCTTAAAACACAGAGAAAACCCAACAATAATCCCTATTCAAAAATGTGATGTAATAACGGTTTGATATTATTATGATCTGTATATTGGATCATGTGTCCTTCTAATTAGAGGACTGGTGTCTGTGCAGTGGGCTTTGTGCAGAAGACTCGCCCCTTTGGGCAGAGGAATGGCTGCACTGACCTCCTTGCTCATAGGCGAGGTCTGGCCTCTTTGCTCATTGGACTGTACTGTTTGCTCAGAGTACTAACAGCCCAGCAGATCTGTGGCGTTCCATTATTCTGAAGTATGGTCACAGCTACCTGGTTACACCAGCACTACCTACTCACACAAAGAAGCATTCCGTACTTTGAAATACAACTTTACTCCACTCCATGAACAAGCCTAGGGTCTCTAATACCACTGCAGAAGTTAATTGGCGCAGTATAATGGCATATTAACATAATGTGATGTAATTAGCACTGTATCGTTCAGGCATTAAGAACAAATGCCGGGATAAGAGGCTGCATCCGCAGTAACGTTGTTTCTGTTTTTCCTCTTTGATACACATTAGAACTTTGAAATACTGTTTCGCTCTATACAGGGAACCAGAGCTACCATGCCTGCTGTCACCTTTTTGGAGGCTCATTTTAACCAGAACCTATTACTCCTTCGTCCCGTCCTCTTTCCTCCATACTTATGGGACATCTCTCGGTCCTGTGGGACGGGACCGGAGCACTTTGTAAAAAGCATAACATTTTTTTTTTCAAAAATGTGTCCTTCCTCTCTTTCTTGCGTGGGGCCCGGCACACGGCCGTAATCCCGCCCACCTTGGCTCCGCCCCACGCATCGCCCATCAGTCCTTTTCTCTGCTCGTTCGGGACTGGACGCACTTGCATCCTCGGAAGATTTTCTTCCCTTTTCCTCTCTGGCTCTCGCTAGCGATCGTGTACTAGTCTGTCTATGTCGTTCAAACTAGATTTTCCAGATTGTTCATCGTGTCTCCGTCGCTTCGCAAGGGCAGATCCCCATCCTCTTTTTTAAGAGTGTTTGGTTCCGGATCACCATTGGGACTCTTGTTTTTACTGCGACTCCCTTTCGGTCCGGGCACTTCAACGTCGGTTGGAGCGGTGGGAGGAGGTGTTCCGACAAACTCCTCCTTCGCATTTTCAGGCGTTCATCGACGAGAAGAAAAAACGTCCGGTAAGTTCTTTACTTTTCAGAGCACCCCGGCCGGGGAATACCTTTCCAGGTTCCTCTCGTGCCGGGAGGAGCATTGATCGCTCTGTCACCGGGGATTGTCCTGAGGTGCCCGTTGGGTCTAATAATTGTACCAGAGTTTTCTCCGAGGGTCTCCGTAAGAGGCCTGTGGATAACGGAGCACTCTCCGAGGCCCCTCCTGTGGGGGCTGTTTGTAGACCCAGTTCTACTGAGTCGTGGGGTACCGGAGCTCGCTCTGAGGCCTCTCTTTCGGCTTCCCTCAAGAATAAGACCAGGGTGCGCCCCAAGCCCTTGGTAGGGATGTTCGAGGCCCGTGCGGATAAGGCTGTCACCGGAAGTGAGTCCGAGGTCCCTCGTATAGAGGCTAAAGCTACCAACATTTCTGAGAGGCCAGACAAGGCCTTATCGGGGAAGGCTGTTTCTCACTGTTCCCGCTCTTGCGGCGACATCAGATCTGTTGAGGGGGCAAAGAAGGAAAGTTCTTCTTTTACCGGCAGTGCCGAGGTCCTTCCTGGGAAGGCAAATTTGGCGGTTGAAATGTCACAGAAACATTCCAGGCCTCATAGTACCGGCTCGGCCGAGGTTCCTTATGTTAAGGTTAAAGTTAAGACCCCTGATCCATCGACGGGGGCTCCTGCCTCACTTCCTCACGTGCCGCAGTTACCCTCAGGCGATGACAAAAGGGCGCCCGTTCCCGCCATGACCTCAGAGGCCATTTTGGGTGCTACCCCTACAACTACGCCATCGGCCTCAGGTGTAGGGCTTGGTTCCATGGGTGAACATAGAGTTCCTTGTGCGCATCCTTATCGGCCAGTTTATGATTGGAACGCCCGGATGCCCCACTCGCACAATGTTTCGTTGCCTGCGGGGTCGGCACCTTTGATTTATGTGGATACGTTGGTGGAGGGGCCGGTGTGGCACCCTTCCCCGTTACGTCCCTGGAATTATCCTCCTCATGAGAGGCCTCCTCAGGTTCCAAAGCAGTCCCCGGAGGGCCCCTTTTTTCGGTAAATTTCAAACGCTCATGCGTACCGACCCCATGAGGGAATATTTCAAAGAGCTTTTAAGGGAGATATGTCCGCCCGCGCCTTCGGCTCCACTCGTTCCTCCGGTGATTCCGCCGGTGCCTCCCTTGCCTATGGTGCCTTCCCCGACTCTTCAGCCTTTGCCCCCATCGTCCCCTGTGGACAAGGCAGCGCCCGACACGGCTCAGCAGGATCCTGACCTGTCGGATGACGCACAAGGCGATCAGGACAACAAGGACCTGCCCCGCTCTATTAGAGCTTTTCATGACCGGGTACTGGACATGATGTGCTTCTTAGATGTTCCGGTGCCCGAGGCACCCGCTCCGCAGGAGGGCGTGCTCTCTGGGGCGTTCACCGTGTCTCCTTTGGAGCGTAACGGCCTGTTCTTGCAGAAGGACGTTCTGGCCGAGGTCCGCAGGGTCGGGGAAAAGCCACACTCTGGACTTTCCGTCAATAAGAAAATTGACGCGAGATACAGGCTACATTCTTCGGAAGAGGTGGCCCTGTCATCTTGTCCGCCCCCCTCCTCCACAGTGCTGGCTGCAGCCACTTTACAGTCCAGGCCTGCAGCATCCTCTTCCACGATGGCTACTCAGGTTCTGGGAAAGGAGGACAAGCTCCCTGACTCCCTTGGGAGAAAAATCTTTGCCAACTCGGCCTTGCAGTTCAGGCAGGCCAATGCCGAACTGGTGTTAGCGGGGGCTAATATGCGGATGTGGAAAGATCTGTTGGAGTTTGAGGAGTTCATCCCGGTCGAGAAGCTGGTAGACTTTAAGGGGGGATTATCCGATGCCAGGGTCTTGGCCCAGGATCTCCTGGAGGCTGCGGCTCATCACGTAGACACCTCGGCTCGGGCCGTATGCTGGGGTTTGATACCTCATGGCAGGCGTGGCTGCATGCCACTAAATTCTCAAAAGAAGTGCAGGACAAGGTGTTGGACCTTCCGTTCGATGGTAAGGAGCTCTTTCATTCTACAACAGATGTAGAGCTCACCAAGACGAAGGATAGCACTCAGACAACTAAATCTTTGTCGGTCCTTGTTAAGACCCCTTTCAAAACCCAGAGACCGTTGTCGCAAAGCCGACCCTCCTCTAGCTTTAGGGGCTTCCTCGACCGGAAGTCTCGCAGAGTGGATACCCCTTCGGGAAATAACCGCCGTAGGCAACAACAGACTTGGTTTTTCTCCCGCTCCCTCCTCCTCAGGGTCAGGTGACGACACCACCGACAAACCTACTAAATGAGAGTTCTCCGCGCTCGCACGAGACCCCGGTGGGAGGATGCATTGCGTCTCATTGGGAGGCGTGGCAGACAATCACCGAAGACAGATGGGTCTTGTCAGTCGTTCGGGCGGGCTTCTGCTTACCCCTACCCCATCCTTCAACCCTCCTTTTCAGCTGTCGGGCTTGCCCTCCCTCAAAGCCGAGGTTCAGAAACTTCTGGACCTCAGAGCTGTGGAACCCGTTCCCCTCGGGGCTTCTACTCCCGGCTGTTTACAGTGCCCAAACTCAACCAGGCTGGTCTGCGCACCATCCTAGACCTTTCCCAGTTCAATCTTTTCCTACCCCAAGTGAAATTCAAGATGATCACGCCCAGCCAGATACGGTCCTCCTTGCAGATGGGCGATTGGCTCAGTGTGGTGGATCTTCAGGATGCGTACATGCATATTCTGATTTGGAATCGACACAGGAGATATCTCTGTTTCTCTTTGGGAGAGGAGCACTTCCAGTTTCGAGTGCTTCCTTTTGGCCTCAGCTCGGCGCTGTGTGTCTTCACGAAGATGATGTCGGTGATTGCGGCCTATCTTTGTCTGCAGGGTATCCATGTGTATCGGTATTTGGACCAGTGGCTCTTACGCAGCCCTTGTCCGTTGAAAGCAGCGGGCAATCTTCAGTCTCTCCTTCAGCTCCTGTTCCATCTTGGGCTGTCGGTGAACTGGTGGAAATCTTCGTCTGCAGGGTATCCATGTGTATCGGTATTTGGACCACTGGCTCTTACGCAGCCCTTGTCCGTTGAAAGCAGCGGGCAATCTTCAGTCTCTCCTTCAGCTCCTGTTCCATCTTGGGCTGTCGGTGAACTGGTGAAAATCTTCCATGACGGTCTCGCAGGACTTGATTTTCTTGGGTTTTCGCGGGACCACGATTGACTGCAGAGTGTACCTGACCGGGGACAGGATGGCGGATCTGTTAGCCACGTGTCAAATGTTTGCGCATGTCGGCCTGGTGGTTCTAGAGGCTTCTGGGCCTCATGGCCTCGTGCGTGTTGGCTCTTCTTCTTGCTCGTCTCAAGATGAGACGAACCTAGATGGCTCTTCGAAGTTCTTGGCATCAGGGTGTGGACCCAGATTCCAAGCTGATAATGATTCTGGCTTCCAGGAGAGTGGACCTGGAATGGTAGTCATCTCTCAGCAACCTGTCGGTAGGTGCTGGGTTTCAGGACCCAGCCCCTATGGTGACGATCACGACGGACTCCTCCCTCCTGGGGTGGGGTGCGACGTTAGATCTTCTTCAGGTCTTGGATCTCTGGTCGCCTCAGGACAAGCTCCTCCATATAAATCATTTAGAGCATCTGGCGATCTTCCTAGCGCTCAGGCGTTCAGACCGATCATAGCCAACAAGGTGGTCCGCATACGCAGGGATAATGTGGTGTCGATGTATTACATCAACAAGCAAGGGGGAACCAAGTTTCCCCCCCTCGTGGACCTGTCCATCCAGATTTGGAAGTGGGCTGTGCTTCATGGCGTTTGGCTGCTTGCAGTGCACATTCTGGGCCAGCTGAATGTCACAGCGGATGCCCTCAGCCGGCGGACAGTGGTCAGCTACGAGTGGGAGTTGAAGGCGGAGGTCCTCTCATGGATTTTCTTGCGTTGGGGCATGCCGGAGGTGGACCTCTTCGCTACGGCGGTAAACAAGAAGCTTCCTCAGTATGCCTCCAGAAGGGGGCTGGGAGCCTCCTCTCTGGGGGAGACTCTCGAGATTCCATGGCACAACATGATGTCAAGAGTTGTGACCCATGTTGAATCCTTAGACTGGGTAGATGTGGGAATGAGCTGTCGCCGCCCATTATTCTATCCCAGAACAAACTAAATCAATAGACTGGGTGGATGTGGGGATGAGCTGTCGCCGCCCACATTCACGCCAGAATCCAGGAGAACTGCGCAGTTGGCACAAGACCACTCCAAAGATACAACCTTCTTGTGGGGGGTTCCACATCACCACTCTACTGTATGGATGCCATCAAAACAATGTTAAGCAAGGGTCCTATACTATCAAGCAAAAGACCACTCTATTGAAATGCAGTAATTCAAGACAGATCCCAAAAATGGATGCCATACCTGTACTCACCACTATCAGAACGCCGGCGTTTTAAAACCAGCAGACTTTTGTGTAAAACTGAACAGAGGAACCCAAACCAGGCCAAGGAAAGACTTGCTAAGAGGTGGATACAATGTAAAACTATATTCTGAAATGTCTTGAATGAAGTAATTATTTAATGTATATGTAAAAATTGTAAGTTTTGATTTAAACTGGGAACTAAAGTGACATTTAGCTGAATTCTGCCTGACAACAACCCCCGACAGGAGTTGAACCTTGATCAAACTGCATTCCCAGGCCTGGCTGCCTCCTGCTTCCCCACCAAAAGGAGATGACATCTCTCTGATTAGATTAGGGGAGGGGCACCTGCAGGAGGTTGAACAAAGCCTTGTCCTGGACTCAGGCAAATGTTATATTGGGGGGGCGTAAAGTGGCTTCCTCTTGGGAGAAACTGGGAGGGGCAGTGCCTCTGCTAGCAAGCTGAGCTTGGGGAAGTGGATAAACCAGTTATTCCACCATGTGATGTGGGAAGCCACACCCCTTTTTGACCAGGGCATAATTTTAAAAAGATAGATAACTCATAGTGCGGACTTGTCTGAATTATATAAGTAATATCATTATTCTGGTGATTTTTCTGTGCACGTTTTAAGAGGTGTTAGGACCCTGTGGTGTATTCTGGGGGGGTTGCTAGCGGAAAATAGGGTCTTACTCCAAATGTCTGCATGTTAAAAATCGGACACTTCATCAATTGATGTCCATACTCCTTGCGCACATGGTGTAATTTTTGGTAAATGTCCGATATTGGTAAACCAGTCAAAAAGCGCAAAATGTTGTCATTTTTGAATGCAAGCCCCCAGGAAGATCAGAGGCGGACAAGCATGGACCATAAGGAATATATAATGTGTACATGTAATTTCAACAAATTGTGTATCTGGGAAATATGTATTTGAATCAAATATAGATTTGTGGGCAAATTGACCAGGGGAGGATCCTCTGACCCATAAACAGACCTCATCATGATGACAATCCATTTCCTTCCCCCAATCATGGGCAGGTTTAGTTATGACCAACGCACACACCCACTTTCTAAAGACATAAAAAGAGCCACTGGAAGCCAGACAGGAGATTCACTTTCCACTTTCTTGCGGGACGCTTTGCTGGGAGATTCCAGACTTCAAATCCATCAACCTCCAGAGACCAGAGATCCAGAGAGACCAGAGATCCAGAGAGACCAGAGATCCAGAGAGACCAGAACTGTGCAGTGCTGAGAGCAGAACCAGAGACCAGACCGCTGTTCAGAACCACCTGCCGGAAGTCCTGTCCAACCTGACCAGACCTTGACGGCTTATTTCAAAAATATAGTGTGAGTACTCACTGTGCAAAACCAATTTCTTAGTTTAAAATAATCTAATCCAAACTATTTTAGCTTATTAGAACTACCTCCTAGAATTGTGTCATTCTGTCATCCTTAAAACTGAAAACTGTCATCTGTCATTTTGAACTTTTAAATTTCAAATCTGAAAAACTACCTTCACGAAATCGGCCGTATCTCTAGGACCGTTTGTGTTAGGAGCGAGTTTTAACTGTCATCTTAAAGCTAAGATTCTGAGCTTTCCAACGAGCCTAGAACCGACTTCCTACTCCTTATACTGCCTCCGTAATCGCGCTCGACGCACGTGACTAAATTTGCTGCGATTTGACATTTTGCACAATTTCAGCCACGTGTAAAAATCAGCAGCTTCTTGCTTTCCTTTGCTAAAATTTGTTTTAACCTGCTGGTTACACATAGAGCATTGCTAAAGTGAGCCTGAACTAATATAAACTAGATATCACCCACCCTGAACCTCTAGAGGGAATTAAAAGCATTTTTAGCACATTTCTCACTTCATTGTCATCACATACAAAGCATTTTGGGCCTGTGTTTCAAACTTCTACCTGTTTCCTCTAAGCTTGCTGGGGGGGAACTGAATTTCGTATTGTATTTGATTGCATTCCTGAGAACTGCGTGCTCCTCTTTCCATCTTCTTCCATTTCTTACATTGCATGGGGGGGGTGAATTGCCAGAGAAAAAGCGATTATCTTATCTTTTGCTAAAATCATATCAAGTTATTTCTGTACTGCATTTTATTCCTCATTGCTTTTCCCTTGAAACCATAAAAGTATTTTTGCTACCTTATCCATCCTATACTAACTCCTCATTGATTGTAAAGAAGTGTGCTAGGGCCAGATTACCCATTGTTGATCAACATTATATCCATAAGTGTGATATCAATTATTCATTTATTATAAAAGTGTGATATATATCTTGTTAATTTTTCAAATAAACCTTTTAATTTGCAAAACAAACCTACTTCTTGGCTCTGTGGGGTCAGGGGGATTCTAAGAGGGGGGTGTTATACAAGGGTTGTCATCCAGAGTACTGAACTGGATATAAAAATACATCAATAAGGGTTTTCCTCAGCATCCCAGACTAGGCATTGACTTAGCTGTAGTGTTGATTGAATATCGCTTACAAAGTGGGGGCTCGTAGCCGGGATCTTCTGGGTTAGTTTTAGCACTTGTGCAGCTTGATACAGTGTGCTAACTGACGGGATACATACATCCGGTCGGATCACCACGCTGTGGTACGCTCTACAGCACTCCTCAAAGGAACACTCTAAGGAGAAGGTCTGTTTTGCAAAATAAAATACAAACTTCTGTAAGTCAGGAAGGAACTCAAATTCCAGAATGACGACACTGGTAGACATCAAAATAGCCAGAGAGCACTTCCTACATAAGCTATTTGTGAGAGGTGAGTGGACTCATCAGGACCAAACGATCTGATTGCAGGCAATCGCGCAACAGGTCACTGAAACAGGGTCAGATACATGGAGAGATCAGGGTCCATTACATGTGGCCCTGAGTGAATTATATATGGCTCCTAAAGCTAAAGATGAACACGACAAGATGGTTAGGATAGCGGCATATTTGTATCTATATATGGGAGCCATGCAGGACAAATGTGCTGAAGGCCAGGATCTGGCAAATAGGCAACAGATGGCGTTAGAGAAGGCCCAATCTGATCTGGACTCTTCTGAGCAGAGGCTGCTCAGGAGCCAGGAGTCAGAAAAGGACAGCAGACAGTACATCACTAAAATAAAGGAGGATATGGATGTGCTGCAACAGGAAAAGGCTGACCAGGATACCAGATTTCTGGCCTTGCAGAAGGAGTACCAAGAAGGTTGGACTCCCTACTGCAGAGCCAGAAAAAGCCAGAGCAACAGTTAGACTTCAATAGGGCATGTGCTGAGCAGGTAGTCACCCTGCAAAGCCACCTAGATAGGGAGAAGGCAGAGAGCAATACACTGATTTTGAAAGACCTGGATACCCAGGCAGTGTTTGACCAGGAGCGCCAGAAAGCTGGTGCCTTTCAAAGGCAAAGAGACGACCTGGCGGCACAGATGCAGGCTCTTAGTCAGGAAAGGGATACCTTAGGCCAGGAAGTCTGCCACTTAAAAAGGAAAATGGAAGAAAATCACCTGGCCCTCCAGGGACTGGGTGACCTCCAGAAAGAACACCAGAACTTGTAAGAGCACACCAGGAGGGTGGAGGATGCTCTGGCAAGAAAGGAGCAGGCCAATAGGGACACAGCTCAGGAGGTAACCCTCCTGCAGCAAAGACTGGCCCAGTACTCCAGGACCAATCAGGAGGCACAGAGAGAGAATGAGGCTCTCTGCCAGCACAATGATAGGCTCCAGCAACAGGTAGCTATGCAGGAGAGACTGATAGAGTCTAGTAAGGCCTTAACTGAGGAACTGAAAGCGCAGGCTCTTGCATTGCAACAGGGAGCAGGGGCGGATAGAGATGAGGTTCGCTGGGAAGGAGAAACTCCTGAGCATAACCTCAGGAGCCCTAGTGCCAGAGGCCTTCATCCCTCCCAGTCCCTTGTCTCTGCCACCCCCATGTCCCCTGGCGCACATGAGCCCAGGGCCACGGGGATGGCAGATTACTATCCAACCAGAAGTATGGGGCTCATAGGCCAGTACCTCCCAGGAATGGATGGGCGGGCAACCGGGTATGGGCACCCAAGCACAGTGCAGTTTAGTGGGGAACCCCAGGAGAGTAGGCCCACTAAGGGCATCCTGAAAACCTATGCCCAGTTAGGTCAGTGGGGGGGGTACCCATCAAATCCTGGCAGCAAGGAGGGATCTGAAGACTCCTCTGAGCGTTACAGGACGCAGGAGACCAGGTCCCCACATTCTGCCAGCCATTCCCAGGCTCACAGAATCCGGGAAAACCTGGAAGATCAGACAGGCACCTCTGGGAGGAGTGCTTCGGAGTCAGAGGATGAATGGACCAGGGTGACCCGAACCAAAAAGGCCAATAAGGCAAAAAGGGCCTTGCTTAAGGACCCATTGAAACAAATAAAGGCAATAAGGAGTGTCATCACGCCTTATCATAAGAACGCCAAGTATTCTGTTTGGGAACACTTGGAGCTCTATGAGCAAATGATGGAGACTTTCCATTTGAAGGACAGCAGTAGCTGCATCCAGTAAATCAAATGGACCTTCTCACCAGAATACTCCAGTTTCTTTGCAGGGCTGGAGGATCAAAACCATTCAAGGTGGTCCACATACAGGGCGGCCATCTTGAAAAAAAATTCTGTGCACAGAAATCCTCAAGAGGCTCGCAAGGCAGCCTACAATTTGCAATGTGGGGAGGATCAGGCCCCACAAGAGTTTGTGCAAGAATTAAAGTGTGCTTTTGCGCAGACCACCAGAAGGGTGCGCACGGATAGCAGAGAATTCATCAATACGTTTTTCCATGCCTTACCCAAATACATCATGACCCAGATAGTGAGAGATTTTCACGAGAAGAGGTCACTAGACTGGGTCATTGAACAGGCTACCCGGATCTATGAGGTGCAGAAGCCCATAGAAAATAAAAGTAATGCGCAGAAAAACCCCAAAACCAACAGCACTCCTGCTGCTGCCAAGGTGGCGGAGGTAAAGGTTGCCCCCGTTTTAGATTTGGAGATGGGGGGGCCTAAAAACCTGCCTGCACCAAATAATTCACAGCCCAGAAGGCCCTCGGGCCAGCCACAGACAGGGAGTCGAGGAGGTAGTCCCGCAAATGGGGTCCCTCGCTCCCCTGATTATGTAAGTCCCCGCTACAAGGGAAACAGACCAATCCTGGGTTATTTGTGGACTCCCCCAGCCCAAGGGGGGGGGGGGGATCCAGCCAAGCACCTAACCCATGGAACTTCCCTCCCAACTTCCCACAGGAGGGCAGAAATTCTCCAAATCCTCGGCAGAACTTTTTCCCCAGGCCTCCGCCCAACTTCCAGCCCCAAAATCATCCATCCTTCTTTCCCCACTTTCCTGAGCCCAGACAACCTAATCCGGGAGAGGGGAGGCCAATGGTGGAGGGGTACCAAAATCTTCCCAACCAGGGGTTACTACCAGAGAAGGGATAGCTACCCTTCCCGGGATCAGCCCAGGGGAGAAAACAGGACCCCATATCAGCCTGAGCGGGTTTCACAACTTGAGCGCCAGGTCCAAAATATGGCACGGGATCTGGGTCACATACTGAGGGCTCAACAGAACCCTCAGATGAGCATGCCACCGCAGAATGCCCCAAACTCTGGACCTGGTGCTCCAGAACAATGACGGGGGCAGCACCCCGATAACCCACCGGTTCCCAGGGAGGAGGCACAAGGGGAAGGGGGGGTGTAAAGCCTTGGAGGAAGCTTCCTTCCCAACTTGTAAACAGCCCCTGGAAAACCAGGAACCGGAAACAAAATCTCCTGCCCCTGAAAGCCTGCCTCCCAAGGAGCACAGGGGGGGGGTAGGAGAAACAAAGGACCCGAACAGACCCACTTTGTGGAGGAGGTACAGGTCTTCCAATTTGAGGGAGAGGGATCCTCAGAAGATCCTGGGAAAAGGATCGTCTCCTTTAGAGATGGGGGAACTCCTCCCAAAGAAAAATGGGTCCCAAGGATTCCAATCCAGACTGGGGAGATATGGAGACTGAGCTACGGCCGCCCATCATCTCATCCCAGAACCCACAATACCGAAATCCCCTGGTTCAAACCCATCCTGGTGACTGCCTCCAAAAAGGGGGGGGCGGCCCAGAACCGGAACCAGGGGAACCCACAATGGCTCTGATCTCCAGTTGCCAACTTTTTCTTTCAGATTCCCCATGCTCTTCACAGAATTCTGCCCAAATCTCTTCGCTAGCAATGTCCAAAACCAGAAAGTTAGCCCACCAGTTGTCCAAAAATGTGCATTATCTGTGCCCCCTTGAGGAGAAGGAGGGAAGATATTATGCCCCTGTACAAGTACAGGGGCAGGGTACAATTTTGGCACTGGTGGACACTGGATCCCAAGCTACCCTTCTGTCCAAAAGGGCCTTTGATGAACTAAATGCAGGAAGGGGGGAGAATTACCGTATTCCTCTCGCCTCTCTTCCTGGACAACTGCAGAACTTTGACGGGAAGGAAATTCCTGTCGAAGGGACTGCAGACTTGGACATCAAAATTGGGCGACACAAGGTGAAACACCCGGTCATAGTAGTGACTCCAGAGGGCACCCCTTGTTTACTAGGGAATGACCTCCTGAGAAGGTTGTCACCCCTAATAGATTGCGTAAACAAGGTCCTCTGGACCCAGACTAGCCGACCAATGAAATTAAAACAGAGTGTCAACCATGTTAGTTTAAACGGCACCTGCCACATGGTTGAACAAAAATCTGACCAAGTTGAATTTCACTTCCAGAACAACCAAATTCCAGACGTGACAGTAATAGCAGTAGGACAACAGACTGGTGATGGGGGGTCCTCTCTATTTCTGAAAATCAACCTTCCTTCCAGTTTAAGGTGGTATTCCACACTGGAAGGAAATACTCTGAAATTCTTTACCAATCCACAATCAGACACTCCCACTCCTATAGTCCAGAAAGAGGTGAAATCAGCTCAGAGCCTGGCTGATATTCAGCAAATTGGAGAGCAGTTGTTCATCCATGTTCAGTTAAATGATGGGAAGGACTCTGTTCTCGCTCGAGTGTGTGTGAACAACGGTAAGAGCTTCATCAGCGAAGCCATGTTCCGCCAACTCCCAAAAGATCCAGCCATTCCCACATTCAAACTGATAGACAAATGGGAAATGGAACTGGAAACACCCAATTCCAAACATCTCCTGCCAAGCGGGTGTATGCTCAAAATCTCCATTGGCAACAAGAGCATAGTCCATAATTGTTGGGTCGTGCGAGACGTCACTGCCGCCTTTTACTTAGGCAGTGACATTCTCAATCGCTTCGCCATTAGTTTGGACCTAATAAACTTCAAAGCTTGGTCCCGATTAGCGGATAATCCCATGGGCTTTGATGATTCAGAAAAAGCATTTATGTCAGCTCAATTGCTACCTTATGCAGTTGAAATTCAGATTAAAGAGGAAGTCACCATCCCAGAAAGGACCCCACAATTCTCCCTGGGAGTGAAAGTTAAAAGAGGACAAAAATTGAAAAACCCATATGCTTATATACATCTAAATGCTTCTCTCCAACAGCAAGGGTTGGGGGTAAACCCAACTCCATTAGTCAACATAGAACATGACACCGTTCCAATAGAGGTGGATAACAGCGACTTAAAGAGTATTACTCTAGCCGCAGGCACCATTGTTGGAATGGCAGTTGATGACCGACATTTCTCCATTGATTTAGGAAATGAACTGTTAGGACCTATCCCCAAGGACTGTTTTGACAGTGACGACAATACAACACCAGACAGGATTTTCACCCGGCATGGGGAGAACTTCCTGGGGTGCACTTCTTGCCCTAATGGTAAGCAAGATGTCACTTGTGACGTCAGGAGGGATGAGGTGATTTTCCAGGTCCATGAGGGCTGCCTTACCCACCTGAAGCCTCCAGTCCAAATCAGCACTCTGACCAGGGACTTCTCCACCCAGCTGGAGGAGGCCGCTGAGATAGCCAAACCAGAAGTCTTTCCAGGCTTCAGGCAGATGGTGGAAGAGAGGGTCAACCTAGCTGATGCCTGCGTGACTCTGGAACAGAAGCAAAAGTTGAAACAAGTTTTCTTGGATTTCCAAGATCTCTTTGTGGTAGACTCATATGACTGTGGTTGCACCGACATCCACACAACAAGAATTCCCACGGACCCTGGAATGACTCCAGTGTTTGTGAAGCAATATCGCTTGTCTCTCGCATCCATGAAGTCCCTTACTGAAATAATTAAGAACCTTGAGTCCCGGGGAATAATCCGTCCAGTACACAGCACCTTCAATAATCCGGTGCTGGGAATATTGAAGCCAAACGGCCAGTGGAGACTCTGCGCCAACCTTAGGGAGCTCAACAAACGGGTCCATACTTCCCGATGGCCTCTGCCCTACATTGACCAAGGGCTTGCCCAGATTCAGGGGTCACAGGTATTCACAGCAATAGACCTGTCAATGGATACTGGACCGTGCCTGTCAGTAGGGAGGACCAATACAAACTAGCTTTTACCTTTGGGGGCCAGCAGTACACATGGACCCGGACTCCCTTCGGAGACCTCAACTCCGGCAATGAATTCAACATTTTCCTACATAAGGCCATGCCCAACCTGGGTGCGAGGGGTAACCTGGCTTATGTAGATGATGTCCTCATCAAAAGTTCATCTGTGGAAGAACACATAGCAGAGATCCGTTATGTTCTGACACAGTTGAGGGCCGCCGGAGCAAAACTTTCCTTCCAGAAAGCACAGTGGTGTAGAACCCGTGTTAATTTCTTGGGGCATGAGATTACTCCTCAGGGTCTCTGTCCCCAAGAAAAGAAAGTGGAAGCACTTCAGAAGCTGAAAGACCCCACAACTCTGCGGGAACTAAGGAGCCTCCTTGGACTGACTAATTACAGCAGAAAGTTAATTGAAGGCTACACAGAGATCACTAGACCCCTGATTCATCTCTTGAAGGGGGGGTCAAGTGGGAATGGGGTCCAGAACAATCCGAGGCAGTAAGACAACTCAAGAGAAGCCTCTCACAAGCGCCTTGCCTAGCTTACCCTGTCAGAAACAAGGAGTTCTTCCTGGAGACAGGGTTCTCTAATACGTGCTTGACGGCAGTATTATACCAAAAGCATGACAAGGTCAATAAAATAATCTCCTATGCGAGCAAAACTTTATCCTCTGTGGAGGAAAAATTCAACAATTGTGAGAAGGCACTCCTGGCAACGGTGTGGGCATTGAAGAATTACCACCCGTTTATCCAGGGGGAACACATCATAGTGGAGACTCCACACCAGCCTCTGCAATACCTCCAAAGTGACAGAATCCGGGCCGGAAATGTGAGTAATTCCCGAATTACTTCCTGGATTCTGTCAATGCAAGGCTTTGCTGTGGAGGTCAGATATGGCCAAAACAAGAAGAGTCCCCTCGCGCAAGGTCTGGCTGACTTGCATGATTGTGCCAGAGAAAACTGTCTCGAGGACGAAAGTCTAAAAATCAAGGACAACATGGAGGCATACCTTAATTCCCCACACAAAGTCTTTGAAGAAGACAAGTGTGAGGGAATGCCCACTGTCTATGTGGATGGATGCTCGTACCATGTTGACAACAATGGGGAGTAAGAACTGGTGGCCGGCGTAGGGAATGCATGGGTGAATGAGTCCCCAGAACCCTCCGCTGGATACAAAATTGGTCCCCGAAGTAGTCAGGTGGCAGAATTGATGGCTGTGCATCAGGCCATCCTCACTGCTGTCCAACATCAACTCCACAAACTGGTCATAATCACAGATTCGGATTATGTACGGAACGGGTTCGTGGAGCACCTGGTAAATTGGAAAACCAGAGGCATGTTATGTGCTAATAACAAACCCTTGAAACATGGGAAGTTAATCCAAAATGTTGATGATCTGGTCAACTCGAATGGGATGACCATCTGCTGGAAAAAGATCAAGGGTCATTCCAAAGTAGAGGGACCAAACAAAACTGGAAATGACTTAGCTGATCAGCTGGCACAAACCGGGGCCATCCAAGGGGATCTAATAGAGATTGAGTCCCTGTTGGGGGAAATCCAGGTCACTACTATCACTAGGTCCCAGACAAATGCTCACAATGATCTTTCAACTGCACAATGGAGTAAGGAGACCCCTGATGCTGATTTAATCACAGCTCAGAAGGGGGATCCAATAATGGGTAAGTTTTACCAACACATTGAGGACCCTGAGAACTTTCCCTTGATGGATACTGATTACATCGGGAAAGAGGATCTAAGAGTATTGATGAAATGTCCAAAAATGTTCTGAATCCAAGACGGTTTGTTGGTAAGGAAATCCCAAGCCGGCCATGATCAGTGGGTGGTTCCTACCTCATTCTGAAGCCTGATGTTAAGTCACGCCCATGATGCGACCACCGCCGGTCATAGGGGGTTTCACACAACACTATAAATCTTAAGAAGGTTGCATACTGGCCACACATGGGGCAGGACCTCGACCAATACTTGAAGCGGTGTCTTGTGTGTGCACAATTTCAGCCATCATCCCTCACACACTGTGCGCCTCTCCAAAAGAGGGGGATGACACTGCCATGGTCAGATTTGCAAATCAACTTTGTAGGCCCTGTAATTCGCTCGTCTAGAGGAAACAAGTACATGTTGACCGTTACATGCTTGCTTACCAAGTGGGTGGAATGTCTCCCGGCCCCAAACTGCAAGGCCGAAACAGCAGCTGCCCTGATGATTAACCACATCTTTTCCCGTTTTGGTCTACCTCAAAGGATTGAGTCAGACAGAGGTAGCCATTTCACCAGCGAGGTAATGACAAAGATGTGGGAGATACTGGGGGTCAAAAGGAAGCTACATATTGCTTACAGGCCAGCTTCTTCTGGAGCAGTGGAGATATACAACCGAACCATTGTGAGCATATTAAAAAAGTTTGTGGCAGATTCTGGGCCAAGTTGGGATATCCGATTACCTCTGGTCCTAATGGCCATCAGATCTACCCCGTCATCTGCAACCAAAATGTCACCATTTGAGTTGATGACGGGGCACAAGATGGTGCTTCCCCAGCATTTGCTCTACAGAACCCAAGAGCAAACGTTGATAAATGCCTCCACAACTCATGAGTATGTGGAGAATTTAAGGAAACACCTCCAACATGCTTTTGCCTATGCTCAGCGGAATCTAGAAAGATCAGCTGATAGCATGAAGACCCACTACGACCTGAAAACCACCAGGAAAGTATACGAGGTGGGGGATCGGGTCTATCTATACAATTTCCAAAGGAACCAGGCCAAACAGCGAACATTTTTGCCTACATGGAAGGGACTGTTTGAAATTATAGACAAAATCTCCCCTGTGGCCTACAAGATCCGCATCCCCAAAGGCGGTTTGGCAGAGGGGGAAGGCAAGTGGGTCCATATAAATCAGTTAAAGTGTTGCCATCCCAGGCACACTCTGCAGCAACTGGAGGAGTCCTCTGCAATACCAGAGGGGGCTGCTTCAGAGTAATTCAGTTCCAACCCTAAAATATCCCACATATAGTCTCTAAAATATTATGACGCTTGTAAGCCACTGTCTCTGAATTATATCTTGTTTTTCAAAATTGGAATGCTATGTCTATTAAAGTATAAAATGTATATGTCGCCCCACTATATCAATAGTGGGGGAGAAATGTCTATGAATAGGTATTGCCGCTTTCCTTTGTCGTCCTAGGAGAAAGAAAACCTGGAGACTGACCAAGGAGGAGGACCGGGGACCGGGAGCAGAGACCCGAGGGGCCCGGGGTACCGCCCAATATTCCCATCAGGACCGGCGAGGAGAACCGATCGATCCAACTGGGTGGAGGAAAAGATGCTGAACTGTGCCATCTACAGAATTGGAAGAAGATAATGCGGACATACCAGCACAGGGCTCAAAACATCCTTGGCACCCGACTTCCCCTCGACTCGAATCAAAGCGTAGTCGGGCGGGGGGGTTTGTCAAGCGTTGTGACCCATGTTGAATCCTTAGACTGGGTAGATGTGGGAATGAGCTGTCGCCGCCCATTATTCTGTCGCAGAACAAACTAAATCAATAGACTGGGTGGATGTGGGGATGAGCTGTCGCCGCCCACATTCACGCCAGAATCCAGGAGAACTGCGCAGTTGGCACAAGACCACTCCAAAGATACAACCTTCTTGTGGGGGGTTCCACCTCACCACTCTACTGTAAGGATGCCATCAAAACAATGTTAAGCAAGGGTCCTATACTATCAACCAAAAGACCACTTTATTGAAATGCAGTAATTCAAGACAGATCCCAAAAATGGATGCAATACCGGTACTCACCACTATCAGAAAGCCGGCGTTTTAAAACCACCAGACTTTTGTGTAAAACTGAACAGAGGAACCCAAACCAGGCCAAGGAAAGACTTGCTAAGAGGTGGATGCAATGTAAAACTATATTCTGAAATGACTTGAAGGAAGTCATTATTTAATGTATATGTAAAAATTGTAAGTTTTGATTTAAACTGGGAACTAAAGTGACATTTAGCTGAATTCTGCCTGACAACAACCCCCGACAGGAGTTGAAACTTGATCAAACTGCATTCCCAGGCCTGGCTGCCTCCTGCTTCCCCACCAAAAGGAGATGACACCTCTCTGATTAGATTAGGGGAGGGGCACCTGCAGGAGGTTGAACAAAGCCTTGTCCTGGACTCAGGCAAATGTTATATTGGGGGGGCCGTAAAGTGGCTTCCTCTTGGGAGAAACTGGGAGGGGCAGTGCCTCTGCTAGCAAGCTGAGCTTGGGGGAAGTTGATAAACCAGTTATTCCACCATGTGATGTGGGAAGCCACACCCCTTTTTGACCAGGGCATAATTTTAAAAAGATAGATAACTCATAGTGCGGACTTGTCAGAATTATATAAGTAATATCATTATTCTGGTGATTTTTCTGTGCACGTTTTAAGAGGTGTTAGGACCCTGTGGTGTATTCTGGGGGGTTGCTAGCGGAAAATAGGGTCTTACTCCAAATGTCTGCATGTTAAAAATCTGACACTTCATCAATTAATGTCCATACTCCTTGCGCACATGTGTGTCATTTTTGGTAAATGTCCGATATTGGTAAACCAGTCAAAAAGCACAAAATGTTGTCATTTTTGAATGCAAGCCCCTAGGAAGATCAGAGGCGGACAAGCATGGACCATAAGGAATATATAATGTGTACATGTAATTTCAACAAATTGTGTATCTGGGAAATATGTATTTGAATCAAATATAGATTTGTGGGCAAATTGACCAGGGGAGGATCCTCTGACCCATAAACAGACCTCATCATGAGGACAATCCATTTCCTTCCCCCAATCATGGGCGAGGGGAGAATTGGGCCAATGACAAGTAGAGAGGGGCAGGTTTAGTTATGACCAATGCACACAACCACTTTCTAAAGACATAAAAAGAGCCACTGGAAGCCAGACAGGAGATTCACTTTCCACTTTCTTTCGGGACGCTTTGCCGGGAGACTCCAGACTTCAAATCCATCAACCTCCAGAGACCAGAGATCCAGAGAGACCAGAGATCCAGAGAGACCAGAACTGTGCAGTGCTGAGAGCAGAAGCAGAGACCAGACCGCTGTTCAGAACCACCTGCCAGAAGTCCTGTCCAACCTGACCAGACCTTGACGGCTTATTTCAAAAATATAGTGTGAGTACTCACTGTGCAAAACCAATTACTTAGTTTAAAATAATCTAATCCAAACTATTTTAGCTTATTAGAACTACCTCCTAGAATTGTGTCATTCTGTCATCCTTAAAACTGAAAACTGTCTTCTGTCATTTTGAACTTTTAAATTTCAAATCTGAAAAACTACCTTCACGAAATCGGCCGTATCTCTGGGACCGTTTGTGTTAGGAGCGAGTTTTAACTGTCATCTTAAAGCTAAGATTCTGAGCTTTCCAACGAGCCTAGAACCGACTTCCTACTCCTTATAGTTCCTCCGTAATCGCGTTCGACGCACGCGACAAAATTTGCCGCGATTTGACATTTTGCACAATTTCAGCCACGTGTAAAAATCAGCAGCTTCTTGCTTTCCTTTGCTAAAATTCGTTTTAACCTGCTGGTTACACATAGAGCATTGCTAAAGTGAGCCTGAACTAATATAAACTAGATATCACCCACCCTGAACCTCTAGAGGGAATTAAAAGCATTTTTAGCACATTTCTCACTTCATTGTCATCACATCCAAAGCATTTTGGGCCTGTGTTTCAAACTTCTACCTGTTTCCTCTAAGCTTGCTGGGGGGAACTGAATTTCGTATTGTATTTGATTGCATTCCTGAGAACTGTGTGCTCCTCTTTCCATCTCCTTCCATTTCTTACATTGCATAAGGGCAGGGGTGAATTGCCAGAGAAAAAGCGATTATCTTATCTTTTGCTAAAATCATATCAAGTTATTTCTGTACTGCATTTTATTCCTCATTGCTTTTCCCTTGAAATCAAAAAAGTATTTTTGCTACCTTATCCATCCTATACTAACTCTTCATTGATTGTAAAGAAGTGTGCTAGGGCCAGATTACCCATTGTTGATCAACATTATATCCATAAGTGTGATATCAATTATTAATTTATTATAAAAGTGTGATATATATCTTGTTAAATTTTCAAATAAACCTTTTAATTTGCAAAACAAACCTACTTCTTGGCTCAGTGGGATTCTAAGAGGGGGGTGTTATACAAGGGTTGTCATCCAGAGTACTGAACTGGACATAAAAATATATCAATAAGGGTTTTCCTCAGCATCCCAGACTAGGCATTGACTTAGCTGTAGTGTTGATTGAATATCGCTTACAAAGAGAGCTTAAGCCTTCCCGCCTCTGCCTCTGCTTCTAGTCCATCAAGCAATTTGGAAGCTGAAGAACTTGGTGAACTGTTCCCTTCTACTCATAGCCCCGTGGTGGCCAGCCAGGTTTTGGTTCTCAGAACTTCAACACCTGTCGGTGTATCCGCCGATCAGGTTACCAGTGACCCCCGATCTTCTTCATCAGGGGGAACAGCGGATGTGGCACCCCTCCCCACAATCGTTCAGCTTGGCGGCATGGTGCCTGAGTTCAAGTCTTTAGAACATCTTAACTTGTCTGCGGACAACATGCATATTATCCAGGTAGCCAAAAAACCCTCGACTAGATCCCAATACAGAAGTAAATGGCTCAGGATCTGTCATTGGTGTTTGGAAAAACAGTTGGACCAATGGGGGGCTACAGTTGATACAGTGCTGTCCTTCGTATCCTTCCTAGCAGAGTCGGGTGTTCACGTTCTGTCATGCAGAACTTACTTTTCAGCGGTCTCCGCTTATCTTTTTACGGACCAATGTTCTTACTCTCTGTGTAACCCAGTGGTTAAGAGGCATTTTGCAGGCTTGACACACCTCTATCCTCCAATTCGTAGTCCGCACCCGCCGTGGGACCTAAATGTAGTCCCGACTGCGTTGTGCCATAAGCCTTTTGCACCAATGGCCATGGTGGACCTTAAGTACCTATCCTGGAAAGTGTCCTTTTTGGTCGCCGTTACATCAGCAAGGCGGGTGAGTGAGCTCCAGGCCTTGTCGGTGGAGCATCCCTTTTTGGTCTTTCACAAGGATAAGGTAGTCCTACAGACGAATCCTGCTTTCCTGCCGAAGGTGGTAACTGAATTCCATCTGAATCAGTCAATTTCCCTGCCAGTCTTTTTTCCGAACCCTACCTCAGAGGCAGAAGGGGTTCTGCATTGTCTCGATGTCAGAAGGGCTCTTAAGTTCTATCTGGACAGAACTTCCGAGTTTAGGAGTTCCTCTCAACTGTTTGTGACTTTTGGTAACCCTCAGGGTAAGCAGGCGTCTAAGGCGACTAGTTCTCGGTGAATCGCCGCCTGCATTACAGAGTCTTTCACCGTTCAAGGGCTGAAACCTCCTAAGGATATTCACGCACACCTGGTGCGGGGCAAGGCAGCTGTGGTTGCTTTTCAGAAATATGTCCCCTGGGAGTTCATCGCTAGGGCAGCTACTTGGGCCTCCCCATCTGCGTTTTGTAAGCATTATTGTCTTGACATGAGCTCAAGAGCTGATGCTCAGTTTGGTCAGGCTGTGCTGAAGAACCTTTTTCAGTAAGGAGTATTTCCATACACCCGTAGTTCCTGTTAGGAGTGCTTGGGAATCTCCCATAATTATGGAGGAAAGGGGACGGGACGTAGGAGTATAACCAGGTTACTCACCGTAGTGTCCACCTTACTCCTAGTCCATAGTCCCCTTTTCTCCATACGCCCGCCCGCCGTCCCCTCTAATAAGGTTCCTCTGTTATTGCTAATAGGTCTCTGACCTGGCGATAGAAAAGGACTGATGGGCGATGCGTGGGGCGTAGCCAAGGTGGGCGGGGTTACGGCCGCGTGCCGGGCCCTGTGCAAGAAAGAAAGGAAGGATACATTTTTTAAAACATTTTTTGGATGCTTTTTACAAAGTGCTCCGGTCCCGTCCCACAGGAGGGAGAGATGTCCCATAAGTATGGAGGAAAGGGGACTATGGACTAGGAGTAAGGTGGCCACTACGGTGAGTAACCTGGTTAATTTTTGCCTCCGTATAGATAAGAGAAGGAGAGACCTGAACTATTTCTGCTGGCCAGACCCTAATGGCATAGTTCTATGCTACTAGACATCCAATGAAGGAGTGGGGGCTGAGGCTATAATAGAACAGTAATGATTAACTGTAGTGTCCTGTAGCCCCCTGCTGACCTACCTCTGCTGTGCTGACTGGTTGCTTAGCTCCCCTCAGAATCTCACTGGGTACCAGGCTCCTCCATGTTCAGTCTCCCCTGCACTGCCTCCAGGCGTAGCGCGCACTTAGGGGCTGTTACTGTAATTCTACAGTCCCCTTCCTCCTTGCACTTACCAAGAGCCACACTGCCTGGCTGCACTTACTCAGAGCAATGCTGCCCTGATTGCACTTCCCCCGTCCCTCTCCCTGGCACTTCCCCCTTCTTCCGCCCCCCTGCACTTTTGCGTTGTTGCACTTTCACAATCTGAATGACACAAGGCCTAGTAAAATCGTTTGTCTTGTCCTCCGTCTATCTTCCCTCCCTTGTCTTGTCGCGCCAAGAAACACTTGTGTACTGGCGCGTTATAAATGACATATATCATATATACCACCATTGACATAGAGTATTTGTTGTTCATTACTGTTATCAATCCATACAGTCTCATAGAGCCACAGTCCACTTGAACACTTCCTGGGCCCTGAATGGGCCTTAATTCATATGAATGATAGGATTACACTGCTCAAGCTAGCAGGCAAATGGAAAAAGAATCCAAAAACAGTCTGAATCAAATTAAGGACTGACTGGAAAACGCTTATTTTGGGATATAATTATCTTTGTGACGAATGAGAGTATGTAATGTGCTAGTTATTACATAGTGGCCATAACATTTTGTTGAGTTTTATGGTAGATTGAATTATTGTGATAACTACATTGATAGAGGAATGGACTGTCAAGGTTTTAATTTGTGTAAAGTAATGTCTTTAACGGTAGATTTGCCTAATGCACATTTCTAGTTGCCTCAAACACATAATTTGCTGGCATGTGTACACTTGTAAATGGTTCTTTTGCACCACTCATACACATGTATTGAGTAAATACAAATGAATGTTTATTTGACATGTATGGACTATAATGAAAACCTTTATAGTAGATCAGGGACCCTAGGCCAAAGTCACAAAAATGGGCACACTTAGGACAATTATCAACCAAAACATAGAGGCCCACTTATTTACACTCTTAACGGTGAATGGCTTTCAATTCATGAATTATTATTAACAAAGCAAAAATGTAGTACAAAAAACACACTTGCTATGAATTTTTAACATGTTTAGGTGGCAAATTCCTATTCCATAGCAGGTAGTGGTTATGTACACAATTCACACTCCTAATTCATTCATACTCTCATTAGCTACCCTCAAAGTACACATCACTTGAAAACTCCCACTCCATTAGAAAGCATTGCTTATTATGCACAGATCCCATACACTGGCAACAAGCAAGAGCCAATATCTTATTCATGCATTTTTCCTAATAATGTCTACGGCTACGTATAACCCTGATTCTATAAATATACCACAAAGCCTACATGTTTCGTTCCCTCCTAGAAATATCAATGCAGAACCTCTTCAGGGGCAAAAGGTAGGGGGATCATCTGATAACATAACCTGTCTCATATCTATCCTTACATTCATTGCACGTTGCCCTCAACAAATGCTGAGCCCATAAGTCATTGAAATTACACATGATTCTCATTGTGTGGCCCGTCCACAAGTGGCTTATTATGGTTGAGTACACTATTATTGCTTTATGCAAGAGTTACTGTTTGATGTTTTTCACTGCCAGCAACCACATGTCCATCATGTCTAATTGTCAGCCACCCCCTTGAGTAGCTATTCCATCATTTTGGGCATTTCCGCAAATATGAATTGTTAAACGACACTGTTGTTGGAAGTGTGTACCCTCAGCGGTCTGACTACTCTCGCTACTACAGAGCCACCTCCCGTCTCAAGCTGACTACATCTAGTCGCCTGCGGTGTACCGTTCTTCTCACCATACGCGTTTGCTTGCTTCATGGAAAGTTTACATAAGTGGCCTCTATCTTTTGGTCAGTAATTAAAACCTTTACAGAAGAGAGGGATATTCAGTGGTGTATTGAGGTGCATGCTGAACCCAAGAGAATATCCAGCTATTAACTATATGTCCCCCAATTACCACAGGTTTCCTCTTTTCAAAACACTTGTGGCAGATGCCATCGGGCTATATAAATTGCAAAATAAATAAATAAATACATTTGCCCTATCCTTCCCTCTCTCCTTGAGCAGGTGACCGGCCTCCCTGCCAGAGGCATGGTCTGTTTGTTGAGAGAACTGGTCTGTGTGCGCAGAGGGCTGGCCTCTATACTTAACTGAAGAACTGCCTCTTTGTACAGAGGAGCGAGCGGCCACTTTGCGCAGAAGACACCCCTTTTGTCAACTGGTATCTTTGCGCAAAGGACTGGTCCCTGTGGGCAGAGGACTGGCCTCCTTGCGCAGAGGACTGGCCTTCTGGGCAGAGATCTGTCCTCTTTGTGCATAGTGCTGCACTGTTTGCATAATGGGCTAGCCTTCCTTGGCGTGGTCTGACCTTTCTTGCCAGCGGAGTGACCTTTCTTGGCAGAGGAATGGATTCACTTGGCGGAGGACTAACCTCACTTGACAGAGGACATATCTTTGCTCAGAGAACTGTCTTTTAGAGAGTGCCAGGTCTCTTTGCCTAGACAGCAGGTTACTTTATGATGTAGACTGTTGAAAATGTGAATAATATGTGCACTATTTTTTCTTTCTTCAGGTTATGCCATTGACAATCCTGGAATTTTGTTCCGAATTAAAAAGGAGGAAAGGCATGCTTTGAAAGATGAGGAGGTCTCTGACGGAGAAGAGCTGAGCTATAGCCCACTTAGACGTAAGTAGGACCCTTGCCCAGCTGCTGAGGAGGACCATAGTGATGCGACTCTGCTGAATTCTCGCTTGTGTTGCTTCTTGTTTTTATGTTTTTTCTTCTTAAACACACAAACCTTTTCCAGGGAGGTTTATGTGTTAGTATATATCTAGCCATGTGTAAACTATTCCAATGCACAACAAAAAACACTGTTTGTAGAAAACAGTTGTCTATAATAACAGAGATGACCAACCACCAAAGGCATTGCTTGTATATTAACTTACTTTTTACTTTTATTCTGTAAACATGCATATGTTCAAAATCAACTCTATGCAGATGATGGAAACAATGACTTACCAGTGATGTTCATTCTATGGATTCTCCTCCCACAGATTCCTCACCTGGATAGATACAGTCCCGCACCAGCTGTTCTCAGAAACTTCCACCAAGAGGGTTAGCTCGACGACCCTCTTCTCCGATGCACAATCTCCTCGACTCCGGATGGGACATCGCCCCTGCATATATAGTGCACTACATGCTCTTTAGTACTCCTCCCCTTCCCGTGATCAGCAGCAAAGAGAAACCACAACTAGGGAAAATGTACAGCAGCCATATTCTAAAAACACATATATATATATTTTATTTTAAACATAACAGACCAAGAAAGGCCTCCACCTCCTTTTCGGCTTCCTTGCTCATCAAGCTATCCACCTTATCTCCCTGCATATGCAAGTCACCCTTCTTTCTCAGGAGAAGGGCAGGATGGGAGGGTGATGAGGAATCTGCCAGCGGAGAATCCATAGAAAGAGCATTTCCTTCAATGGATTGCATCCTCCCACAGGCCTCATCTGAATAGACTCTAAAAGCAGAATGCATATTCAGAGGAAGGCTGAAAGTAGTACACTCGCACAAGGAAATTCTGCAAAACTGTCCTGCCAAATTGGGCGTTTCTGACCGTCAACAAATCCAAACTCTAGTGCATGGAAAAGATGTGCAATGTGGGCCATTTACTTCAATGGGACCTCTCTCTGCAACGCAAAAGAGGCTGCCAGCTGTGTCAGAAACGAGAGGTGGGCACAAAGATGTGGTATTCTCTAAGTCAGATATTTTATTAAACAGAAATGGGTTGGGAAAACGTCTCCCTAGCCCTATTTCAAAGATGATTTTCCCTACCTGGAAACTAAACTAAGGATCTGTTTCTGTCCAGTAGTCAGTAACTAAAATAAAGCCGTCCTTGTGTCCAGAACATTCTAAGCAGACCCTCACACTAGAAATAAAACAACAAAAAGTGCAGGTAAATGTCTTTGACTTAATATTAGTAAAAAGTGTTCATAACCAAACTTCTCCAGCATGGGGTCTGGCATGGATTCACATGCTCATGAATATTCCCCGTCGTCAGGCTGGGAATCCTCGGTAAAGAAAAAACCAGTATCAGTTTCGTTTCTGATCTGTCTTTCGTAGTAATAACCAATCACTGGTCTCTGCGTCATACTGACCACAGCCAATGACTGCCCTCTACCTAAGCACCGCCTCTGGCAGCCATCTTCAGATTTTTACCGCAGGTTCATGTGTTGGGATCCTCGTGCTATTGCTCTCGAGCGTTAGTGCTATTTTTCGCGCTTTTTCACAAAAAACTTCAATTCTTTCGGTCAAAAGAGCCTCAAGCTCCACCGATCCTACATCCGATCAACGGGGACCCGTGTCGGATTCGTCTGTGCCCCTCAAGGGTGAAGATTTCGTCGAGCTACACTTCGGAGGACTCCAGAAGCTTCTCAGGCCCGGTCTCGGAGATGGCCCAGGAGAAGGGAAGCTCGACGCCCGGAAAGCTGTTCAGGGTCTGCCCTGGATGCCAGCTGCAGAACGTCTTTAAGGAAGACGAACACTCTTCCTGCCTTTACTGCCTTCATGAGGACAAAACGCACGTGGAGAAGGACTGTGCGTTTTGCGGCAACATGTCGGAACGGACCATGAAGGACCGTCATCAACGTCTCGCCAACTGGCTGGAGGGTAAGAGCCCGTCTGGCGAGAAGAAGAAGAAATCCGAGCGGTCTTCTAAGACCTTTGAGGGCGCCCCGGCGACGGGGGCCCAACATAAGGCCAAGCACCGCGAGTCCGCTGGCACCGGGAGCGCCGAACGGTCGGGCTCTACGGGCGCCAGGCAGGGCGCACCCTCCCCGGCACCATCAACCACGAGCCAACGCTCTGGGTCGGGTAAGAGGAAGGCCGAGCACCCGGCGAAGCTCCTGGAGAGGCCCCGGTCGAGCTCTAAGGCAGAGGAGGAGCGTGGCAGTGCCCCCTCCCTCAAGGATAAGGCGGTGAGCGCACCTAAGGTGGTGAAGGCCTTGATCCATCCGACCAAGCCCTCTATCGAAACGGTCGCGGCGGCCCTGGCTCAGCCTGTGGAGGCTGCGCCAGTGGTGGCGACCTCAGGGCCCAGAATCTCCCTGCCTCCTCGGAGGGAGTCTTCTTTTGTGCCCATCGATAGGACCCCCGTGAAACCCTCCGTGGGGAAGAAGAAGGGGGGGCAGGGCGTCGTCGTAGATTCGGCCTCAACCTCAGAAGAGGAGCTGATCGAGGTCTTAAGCCACGGCCTAGGCGTGGAACAAGGCCAGCCCGTCGGAATGGACCCCGACGCGGGTGACGACGACGACATCGTCGAGGATACCGACGGGGCCCCTGCTCGCCCGTCGGATTCCCCTCTGCCAGCGCCGCGAGACAACTCGGCGGCCATTTTGTTGGCCATACAGTCCTTATGCACCGAGATAAGGACGAGGCTACCGTTACCGACGGAGGAACCTCTCCCGTCGGGGGATCCAGAACCGGGACCTTCTGGTGTTCCCCCTACCAAGAAAAGAAGGATCCATCCTCCACCTCCTTTTCAACCGTCGCGCCCCGTCCAGCCCTCCTCCCCGTCCACCCGAGGGGATGATACGGGGACTGACACGGCAGCGACGGGTACGGACGACGAGGCATACGACGAGGATTTTCCGTCTCGTCGCCCCCCACCAGGGCTTCTCCGCCCGACGAGATCGGATCTTTCCACTCCATGATCTCCAGGGCTTCCGAGCTTTTCCAACTCTGCCCTGAGGAGAAGAAAAAGGAAGGCTTCCTTTATCAGCGGCGCGAGGCCAAGAGGAAGACGGTCCTCGCAGTGCCTCTGTTGGACGACATTTGGGATGAGGGCCTTTCCCTCCTCAAGAACCCTTCCACTACGCCAGCTAGAAGAGACCGGTACGAGAAAAAGTACCGGGTCCCGGACACGGCCCCCCTATGCCTCCGGGCGCAGCCTACCCCGGACTCCGTCGTCTCCGCGGCAGCCAGGAAGAAAGCGGGGGGGGGGGTGCGGCCTCCACATCGACTTCCCCGCCGGACGGCGAGGGAAAGAAATTGGATGCTATGGGACGTAGAGTCATCTCGTCGGCAGCGACGACGATTAAAGCGGCCAACGCCTTGGCTATCGTGGCCCGCTACGACAGGGAGCTCTGGTTACAAGATAGCTCCCCTGCTGGATTTTCTGCCAGACGACAAGAGGGCGGAGGCCCTTGAGATCCTCCAGGAAGGTGAAGTGGCTTCTGACCACGCCATCACCGTGGCGACGGACATCGCCGACACTGGGTTCCTCCAGCTGGGCAACGGCGTTTGCCTTCGACGTCGTGGATGGCTCAAAGCTACGGACTTTCGGCAGGACGTCCAGACCAGAGTCCTGGACATGCCCTTCGACGGGAGCAACCTGTTTGGGAAGACAGTGGACGATTCCCTTCAGGCCATCAAGGCGGATACTGAGACGGCCCGGGCCCTTGGAGTCCTGCAGCAACGACGGACGCCCTTTCGGAGCGGCGGAGGCAAGGGCGCCTCCAAAGGTTCCGGCGGCGGTTTCGCTTCCTACCGTCAAGCGGCCCGCTCGTCGTCGCAAGAGGCCTACAGAGGACGAGGCAAGTCTAGCGGACCCCGCCGTCGTCGCCAAGGAGGTCAAGGCGGCAAGGCCGCGTCCAAGCAGGATTGAACTGGCCGTGGGGTCGGGCCCCCACCGAAGCACCCCGGTGGGAGGCCGGCTGGCGGGCTTCGTCAGCGTGTGGGAGTCCATCTCCACCGACCGTTGGGTGCTGGACGCCCTGGCCCGGGGCCACGCGCTCGAGTTTCAAAGAAGGTGCCCGCGCGTCCCCCCCGTGGCCAGGAAAGAACTTCACGTCCCTCAACTTCTCCTGGAGGTAAAGGCGATGCTCAGAAAGGGCGCCATCGAACTCGCCCCAAAGAGGCTTCGGGGCTCCGGAGTCTACTCGCGATACTTCCTCGTGAAGAAGAAGACGGGAGGATGGCGCCCCATCCTGGACCTGCGACGGCTGAACAAGTTCATCAAGGCGCAGAAGTTCCGGATGGTCACCCTCCAGCACGTCCTGGGTCAACTGGAGGAAGGAGACTTCCTATCGTCGTTGGATTTGGAGGATGCCTACTTCCACATTCCCATCCTAAAGGGGCACCGAAAATTCCTCAGGTTCGTGGTCCAAGGGCGTCATTACCAGTTCAAAGCCCTTCCCTTCGGACTACGGTCGGCACCCAGGGTATTCACCAAGTGCCTCGCACCGGTGGCGGCGCAGCTGCGCCGCGAGGGGATTCACGTCTACCCCTACCTGGACGACTGGCTCATCCGCGCCAAGACGAAGGAGCTCGCCGTGGTCCACACGGCAAGGACCGTCCAACTCCTCACGGACCTGGGATTCTCCGTGAACTACGCCAAATCCCACCTGGTGCCCGCGCAAGTCGCACTGTTTCTGGGAGCGAGGCTCGACACAGTGTCCCTTCTGGCCTCCCCGTCGGAGGAGAGGACCAGGACCATCTTGGGCAAGGTGCAACGGATGTTGGTGGCCGACGCGGCCAAAGTGAGATCCATCAAGTCCCTCCTCGGGATGATGTCTTCCTGCATCTACCTCATTCCCATGTGCAGGCTCCGGATGCGCCCGTTGCAAGAATTCCTGGATGCGCGCTGGATCCAGACGACGGGCAGCTTCGAGGAAAGGATCAAGCTCGACGAGAGTTTCCGACGAGCGATACGGTGGTGGGGCACCCGCGCGCATCTGACGGCGGGCATGGACTTCCAGACCCCAGCCCACCAGGAGACTGTGACCACGGATGCCTCCCTGGAAGGGTGGGGAGCGCACACCGAAAATCTGCACGCGAGGGGACTCTGGCTCCCGACGGAGAAGTCCCTGCATATCAACGTCCTGGAGCTCCGTGCAGTGTTTTGGGCCCTCAGGTCCTTCCTTCCGTCCCTCAAGGGCAAGGTGGTGAGGATCTTCACCGACAACACCACCACCATGTTTTACATCAGGAAACAGGGCGGAACCAGGTCCCCAGCGCTGTCCAAGGAGGCGCAGGACCTGTGGCATTGGGCCGTCGCCCAAGGGATTTTTCTGGTGCCGTTTCATCTGGCAGGGATAAAAAACACCATCGCCGACTCACTCAGCAGGGAGCTGCGCTCGTGCCACGAGTGGGAACTATGGCAGGATCTGGTGGATCGCCTCTTCCGACGGTGGGGCACACCCCAGATCGACCTGTTCGCGACGGCGACGAACACCAAGTGCCGGAGGTTCGCCAGCAGGTTTCCCCAGACGAGGAGCATGGGCGATGCTTTCTCGTTCCCCTGGGAGGGCCTGTTCCTCTACGCGTTCCCTCCCTTGCCTCTGCTAATCCGGCTCGTCAACCAGCTCAAGAGGTCACGGTGCAGGATGATCCTCGTCGCACCTGCGTGGCCGAGGCAGATATGGTTCCCGGACCTTCTGGACTTGTCAGCGTCCCCGCCGATCAAGCTGCCGGCGGACGCGGATCTACTCTCCAGGGAAGGAGGCGCCATCCTCCACCACGACCCGAAGTCGCTGAACTTGCAGGCCTGGCTCCTGCAGCGCTAGAGTTTGGAGGATACGACATACCGGCCGATTGCAGAGAGGTTCTTGCAAAGGCCAGGGCGTCCTCGACTCTTAAATGCTACGGACACAGATGGAAGAGGTTCTCTGTCTGGTGCCACGCACAGAAGATTAACCCTCTACGGATTACGGCTCCCCAAGTACTGCCGTACCTGCTGACGCTGGCCAAAGCTGGTTTGGCACACGCGTCCATCAAGATTCATCTTGCTGCGATCTCCCGATACACCAGAACCACGGGGCGGACGTCCTTGTGGTCTCATCGTCTGGTGAAAGAGTTCATGAAGGGACTGTTCAGATCGTTCCCGCCGGTGAAGGCTCCGGCCCCGGCGTGGGAGCTCAACGTGGTGCTGACCAAGCTCATGGGACCTCCGTTCGAGCCTCTGCACTCGGCCCCGTTGAAGTTTCTATCGTGGAAAACAGCTTTTCTTGTGGCCATCACCTCCGCACGACGAGTGGGAGAGATCCAGGCCCTTTCCTGCAAGGCCCCGTACTTGACTTTCCACGACACGAGGGTAGTGCTCAGGACGCACCCCTCCTTCATGCCCAAGGTACCGTCGGACTTCCATCTCAACGAACCCTTGGTGTTACCTGTGTTCTTCCCGTCGCCTTCGTCGCCGGCTGAGAGGACTTTGCACTCGCTGGATGTAGCTAGAGTGCTGAAGTTCTACGTGGACCGCACGAAGGGGTTTCGGAAGACGTCACAACTCTTTGTGAACTTTGGACCTGTCAATCAGGGGAAGGCTCTCTCGAAGGCTTCCATCTCCAGATGGCTCTCCGGCTGTATCATGTACTGTCACCGGTTGGCAAACCGACCGCTGCCTGGCCGTCCGAGAGCCCATTCCACCAGAGCGATCGCAGCTACCACGGCGTTCCTATCTGGTGTGCCCCTGCTGGACATATGCAGGGCTGCTACGTGGAGGTCGACGCACACCTTCACGAAATTCTACTGCGTCGACCGGGATTCCAGGGAGGAGTCCAGGGTCGGCCAAGCAGTGCTGCGCAACCTGTTCGCCTGAGGTGAGCCTGGTGAGGAGGTAAGATGCTTAATGTTGAGTTGATGTGATGCTTAATGTTGAGCCTTTGCCACCTCCCGTGGTTGTGCATGTGTGTACTGCTATGTATTCTTTATTCATGAGCATGTGAATCCATGCCAGACCCCATGCTGGAGAAGGAACAAGTTACTTACCTGTAACTGTTGTTCTCCAGCATGGGTCTGGCATGGATTCACATGCGAACCCTCCCGCCTACCCCTCTGCGGCTCTTCACTTGGTCATACTGCCACTTCACGTGCTTCCAAATCTGAAGATGGCTGCCAGAGGCGGTGCTTAGGTAGAGGGCAGTCATTGGCTGTGGTCAGTATGACGCAGAGACCAGTGATTGGTTATTACTACGAAAGACAGATCAGAAACGAAACTGATACTGGTTTTTTCTTTACCGAGGATTCCCAGCCTGACGACGGGGAATATTCATGAGCATGTGAATCCATGCCAGACCCATGCTGGAGAACAACAGTTACAGGTAAGTAACTTGTTCCTTATAAGTATAGTTCCAACAAAAAGGTGTTCCAAGGAGAAAGCATTAGATCCAGAGGGTGGGTCCCTTCCTCTAGATTTCTAGATAGAATGACAAAAAGTATCTCTTTATCCAGCAATTCCTGTGTATCAAAAAGTATCCCTTTATCCAACAGTGTCTCATTGTCTTTGGTACTTCTTGTTCAAACAACAAATCCCAGAGCAGTCTTTCTTTAACTACAAATAATAAATTCCACAACAGTCTTTCTTTCACTATTACGGATTGCCTGGTATACTCTTCCTGCCAGGAATCTTTCTATGGGGGTTTCAGAGCCTTGGTATACTCCCCTGCCAGGTATTTTCCCCAACCCCCAATGTCAAGTTCTTTACACAACTTCAGGTGCCTGGTATACTCCCCTGCCAGGACCTCTGCAAAGGTTCACGAGGTAAGGGGTTCCCTTTCTCCCCCTTTCCCTCTCACGGACGTTGCTTCCCAAACTGCCTGGTATACTCCCCTACCAGGACCTCTGCAAAGGTTTGCGAGGTAAGGGGTTTCTCCTTTCTCCCCCTTTCCCTCTCACGGGCGTTGCTTCCCAAACTGCCTTGTATTCTTCTGTGAAGGACCTCTGCAAAGGTTCACGAGGTAAGGTGTTTCCTTTGTCCCACTTTCCGTCTCACGGGCGTTGCTTCCCAAACTGCCTGGTATACTCCCCTGCCAGGACCTCTGCAAAGGTTTGTGAGGTAAGGGGTTTCCTTTCTCCCCCTTTCCCTCTCACGGGTGTTTCTTCCCAAGCTGCCTGGTATACTCCCCTGCCAGGAACTCTGAAAAGGTTCACGAGGTAAGGGGTTTCCTTTCTCTGCTTTCCCTCTCACGGGCGTTGCTTCCCAAACTGCGTCTAACCCCCTCCCCTTCTTGTGTCCAACTTTTGCCCTATCTCCCTTTTACCTTTCCTCTCTAAACTACTTGAACGCCTTGCCTATTCTCAACTTTCGACCTTTATCTCCAAACTCTCTCTCCTTCCCCCCTCTCAATCTGCCTTCTGCCACAAACACTCCACTGAATCTACCCTCACCTGTGTCCTGAACTCTCTTCTTACCGCTCGCTACACTAAGCAATCCTCAATCCTTGTCCTCCTTGACCTCTCCGCTGCTTTTGACACTGTCGATCACCCCCTACTTCTCAATATTCTTTCCTCCTTGGGCTTCAAAGACTCAGTTCTTAACTGGCTCTCCTCTTACCTCTCCAACCGCTTATTCGCCATCTCTTGGGGCGATCAAACCTACTCCACCTTCCCTCTGAACTTTGGCGTTCCCCAAGGTTCCGTCGTTGGACCGTTCTTATTCTCTCCTCTCTATACTTCACTTCTCGCTCCTCTCATCTCCTCTTTTTGAATTTCTCACCACTTCTATGCTCTATGCTGATGACACTCAACTGTTCCTCTCCTTCTCTTCCTTCACCCCTGACTTTCACCTTAAACTCTTCTCCTGTCTCACTGCCATTAAAAACTGGATGTCATTGCATTTTCTGTCTCTCAATACAGACAAAACTGAAGTCCTTTTCTTCCCTTCTAACACACTTCCTCCTCCCACCCACTCCTTCCATTCACTTCCCCCCAGCCGATCTTCCTATTTCCACTCATGCCCGGAATCTAGGAATCTACTTTGACTCTTCCCTTTCCTTCACTCACCACATTTCCCTTACTACTCGCTCTTGTCGCTATCACTTCTTTAATATCCGTAAAGCCCGTTCCTCTCTCACTTTCCATGCTACCAGACTCTTAATCTCTTCCCTCATCTTTTCTCGCCTCTTCTACTGTTCTTCTCTCTTTTTCGGTCTCCCCTCTTCCCATCTCGCCCCCCTTAAATCCCTTTACCACTCTGCTATCCGTACCCTCTGTCTTCTCTCTCCCTATGATTCCATCTCTAATTCACTTGCCAACCTAGGCTGGCTTCCCTTCCACTCCCAACTTAAATTCTACTTCCTTTGTCTCGTTTTTTAAATCTCTTCATGACCTTGCCCCTCCTTACCTCTCCTCTCTTCTCTCCTTCTATGCCCCCGCTCGCTCCCTACGCTCTGCTGATCTCTTTTTACTTTGTTCCCCCACCTCCTTGTGCCTCTTCTCGTTTCTGCTCCTTCCAGCTCCTTGCCCCCCTACATTGGAACTCCCTCCCTTTCTCTATCCGCTCCATGTCCACCTACTCCTCCTTCCGTACCTCCTTAAAATCAGTCCTTCTTCACCCCCCTCCCTGACTTCTCTCCCCTTCCTCCTCTTCTTTCTCCTCCCCACTCCATCTTCCTGTGCCTTTATCTCTCCCTGTATCCCCTATGAACTCCACCCTCCCTTCTACTCTCTCTACACCCTTTTCCCTTTCCTCCTTCCCATACCTCTCCTCTCTTCCTCCCCAAATGCAAATTGTTCCACATGCTGTTTTTCTAGTTTGAATCATGTATATTTTATTGCTGCTATGTTCCATGTTTGATGTTTTCTGGTTGTTATGCTGTAAAGCGCTTTGGAGTAAAGCGCTATATAAACAATAAAATACAAATACAAACTGCCTGGTATTCTTCTGCCAGGACCTCTGCAAAGGTTCACAAGATAAGGGGTTTTCTTTCTCCCCCTTTCCTCTCACGGGCGATGCTTCCCAAACTTCCTGGTATACTCACCTGCCAGGACCAGTGCAAAGGTTCACTAGGTAAGGGGTTGCCTTTCTCCCCCTTTCCCTCTCACAGGCGTTGCTTCCCAAATTGCCTGATATTTTTTTGTCAGGTTTTCTGCAAAGGTTCACGAGGTAAGGGGTTTCCTTTCTCCCCTTTCCCTCTGACGGGCTTTGCTTCCCAAATTGCCGGGTATTCTTTTGCCAGGCTTCTTATTTGTTTCACTGTTATTTTCACTGTACAAGGTAGCACATGTTCTAAGGTGTTCAATAGATTTGCCTAGGTTAGCACTTGTTTCAACTTTCCCCCACATTGACATCTCATGCATCGGGGCTTGCCTGGGGATTCATGTGGCCCTTTGTTTTGTTGGCTTTTAAACATTCTTCTTATTGCCATTTGAACTTGTGCTTTTCCTTGATTAGAATTAACAAAGTTTGGTGTCTTTCTGTCACTTGCAACTTCATACAGTTCAAACATTTGCTGGTGGGAAACAAACAAGAAACTGAATCTTCTGGTTTATGCGAAACTCAGAGACCACATTAAGCAAAAAGAAGGCCCAACTCTTAGCCTAACCTTTTCCTATGTGTAACGGAGGAAAGGAGGTATATGATACAACCGCTGTATTTCACTAATGCATCAAGCAGATATAATTAACACCAGAAAGACAGTCTTTAATGGGAAACATTTAATTGAACATGAATGTCAAGGCTTGAAAGGAGATGCCATGCAAAATGAAAGAACCAGATTGAGGCCCCATGGAGGAACTACAAATTGTGCCAGAGGAAATATTACGCCCTTCAGGAATTGGACAAATAAAGGAACCGAAAAGAACACACCTTGCTCTGGAATGCTTTCGAAAATAGAAAGGGAGCCTGGTAACCCTTTACTATGCCTACTTCCAGCCCTTGCCTATCCAAGGACAACAAAAACTCTAACACTACTGAGGCGGGGCACGAAATGGGGGTCGTCACCACTTCTCTGCACCTCTCCATGAACTTCCTCCATCTGCATCCATATATGGACCGCTTAGAAGGCCTGCACGCAGCCAGCATCACCTCCAGGATTTCAACATTAAGCTTCCAGCCATGATACCTCCAACAGTCATACATGAAGTTCAACACTCTGGGTTCCGGTGTAGTGTGTGATCCCTCAAGTGTGACAGCAAGACTGCCCCCCTGAGGCAGGCGCTGAGGGGGCCAGATGGCCATCTTGAGAAAGTATAGGTTTAAGGACCTGTGGGAGAGCAAGCCTGTTACCACCAGATGTGCTGCCAAATCGGGCATGTTGTTCTCCATAACCCAAAACCAGAGCCGCATTGCCTCCTTTCAAAGCGGTAATGACCACACACTCCCCTCTTATTGAGATACTGCATGGCTACTGTACTGTCTCTCAGAATAAATAAATGTTTCCCCTGACGAGATGGCAAAAAAGGCATCAGCACCAATCTCATTGTTCTCAGTTCCAAGACGTTTATGTCCGATAGTCACTCTACGCAGGTCCAAAACCTGCTTACCTTCAGTACTCCAACATGAGCACCCCAGACGTTCAAAGAGGACCTTCTAAGCATCTGGCCATGTGAGCAAGAATGGCTCCCGTGCTAATAACGTCTCCCGACTTGATCACCATGTCAAGTTTTCTATAACCTTCAATACCCGGAGAAGGTCCGATATCTCATCAGAGCAACCACTGGAGAAAATACATTCTTAACCGGGCCTCCATCCCCAGAACAATACAGGATGCCAGGATGCTAAGAAGGAAAAGAAAGACCAAGGCTAGTAGCATACATGCATTCTGGAAACAAAGTTTGAAATGCTGGTGACTTTCTCCTAGGGCGGGAAAGCCTTCTCTACCCGAGTTTCCATGACCACTCCAATGAATTGGAGCCTCTGAGATGGTGTCATTTGGGACTTCTGAAAATGTATGGAGAAGCCCAAGTTGGCAGGTATCCTCGAGATTGCTTCACACATACACCAGAGAACGACCCTGAAGGAGCCAGTCATCCAGGTAGGGAAAGATATGAATTGCATTCCTCCTGAGATGAGCCACCACCACTGTCATCTACTTAGTTAAGAATCTGGGGACAGAGGTCAGCCTGAAAGGGAGCATACTAAACTGGTACAGGAACTCCCAATCATAAACCTTGGGAACGCTCTGTGCTTTGAGTGGATTGGCACATGGAAATAGATGTCCTGTTCTAGCTACACAGAACCTGCAGAATTTCTCTCAAAGTCACCATCCAGAGCTTGTCTTTCATCAGGAACTTGTTCAAGCCCCTGAGGTCCAGGATGGGCGGGGCGCCTCTCCTCTGTTTTGGCACTAAGTACCAGGAGGATCAACCCACTCCTTTCTCCAAAGCAGGGATCTACTCCGCAGCTGCTTTGGCCAACAGAGCGGCCAGCTCCTCCAAGAGTACAGGCTCCTGAAATGGGCTCGGAAGCCAGGTACGTCTGTCAGAAGGCTTTTGGATAAATGTAAGACAATAGCCAACTGTAGAGCCCTAGCATCAGAGGTCATCTTCTGACATTTCTCTGTAACAGTGTAGATTCAACACTCAAAGGGACCATTGTGGTGGAGACTTTAAAGAAGCTTTGAGGTGGAAGACACCTTGAGGATCTCGGGAAATTGCTCCTTCCTGTGTAAAGTGGCAGAATCCTTAGCCTTTGGAGCCATATGCTTGGAGGGAGTTGAGGCAGGTTGCTGGACTGCTAACCCGAAGGACTTAGCCATTATTCTCGAGTTGTTGAATCTCTCCAGCGTCTCGCAAGCTTTGGGTCCAAACAAGAGTTCCCCAATCAAATGGCATGTCCAACAGCTTAGCCTATGCCTCTGGAGAAAATCCTGAAAGTTTCAACCATAAAGCCCTGTGACTACCCAATGACATATCATAGAGCGTCCATTGCAGTCAGCTGCATCCAAACCGGCCTGCATAGCCTAGCAGGCCGCCTCCTTGCTGTTGTTAATCATCTTCAAAAAATAATCCCGAATTTCACCTTCCGGTAAATGGGTTAGAAATGAAAGGCCACAAAACGTGAAAGTACTTAGCCAGTGCCCTGGAGGTAACCACCGCCTTCAGGGCCAAGCTCCCAGACTCAAAGATTTCTTGGCTTGCAACCATCCATTCATCCTTCTTCCCTTAGCTGTCCGCGAGAAAGACGAAGACGACGCAGAGGACTTGAAATGAACTGTGGCCATCTGGAATACCAGGCCTTCAGGTGAGAGTTGTCTCGATGGGAATGCAGGATCTCCTGAAGCTGGTTTGTATTTCTTCGTAAGGTGATTGTACACATCCACGTTCGGACATAAGTCTTGGACTGGATTTAAAGGAAGGGCCATTTCAGACTGGGGTCACCATTTTCTCAACCACCTTCCTAAACCGTGCATTCAGATGACTGTGCATTCGATGACTATACAGTGTAACCTGCTGCATTTCCAAATCAGGTGAGGTTTCAAGTCCACCATTGGCGTGGAGACCCAATGACCAGTCCATAAGGTCCGACCGAACGGTCTGAAAAATCAGGAAGGGGTCCTCACCCGCTCCCACCACGGGCTCAAAGTCAAAAAAGGACAGGATCTCCTTGGCCATTGAAGATTGTCCTCCTAGGCTGAAAGAACTATGTCTTTGAATTTGGGGCATAATCACAGGCTACTGACAGGGCAAAGCTGTCGAAGCATCAGTGGCGGTTGAACTCTATGCACCCGGCAAGCGAATATTCAACAAAGCTGGAGGCGCTGAGCTACAATGTGTGCAAGACTCCTGAAATTCCCTAGCGGCCGACATGGGCAGAGCCAGTTGATAAGCAACCGTCTATGCCGATGCCAAAGCTGCACCAGTGGTGGTCTTTGAGAAAATAACCAACATTTGATCCCTAAACTCCTCTCACTCTGCCCTAGAGCAAAACAAGGCCTTACTCTGCATATGGGAGTCTGACAAATCCTCACTCTCATCCCTCTTAGATCTGTCTCTGTCTCTTCTTCTTGCGAGAAGAGGGTGAAGAGTAGTATGACTCATTGTAGGAGGGTGACTTCTTGGCATTTTTGTGCCTCATACTCGACCCCCTTGTCTTTTTTCTCTGGCATCGACTCCTCTGTTTCGACCTCCGAAGATTTAGGGAGAGAGCCCAGAGATTTCGAAAGGGACGGCCTACCACCAACTTAGTAGCCACTCCCTAAGAGCTTTAGGCTTCATTGACTGACATGAACTGCATCGCTCCATGTCCTGGTCCATCCCTAGACACCTAACGCATTGTTAGGGTCGCTGATAGAGATGATGGAGTTGATCCCGGAGAGCTTAGTGCAGGCAGAGTGGCGCTGTTAGAAATCATTTTTCAATAGGTGTCCCCAGTGAACAGCGTGCTGAAAAAAAAGGAACTGATTTAAGGGGGCACAGTGTGTGCTATTTATGCAGGGGCATCATCAGTCCGGAGTCAAGGAGATCAGGCATCAGCGAGAAGGGCCGTTGAGCTACACTCTGCCCCCCTGGCTTTATTTTCAGAGAACTGGTGCTCTGGAATATCTATCTAGATGAGGAATCTGTGGGAGGATGCAATCCATTGAAACACACCCTTATGTATCTAATGTATTTATCGAGGTATGATATGATATGATATGGCATTTGTAACACGCCTATACACAAGTGTTTCAAGGTGCGAAAATGGTGAAGGCAGATTGTTTTTCCCTCAACTGCAGCTCCAAAGTTCCAAAGCTACTTCTCCAAGGTACATGATAAGATTAACTAAAATAGGCTGAAATTGATTTAATTGGAAATCCATATCTCTGTCGTAATGAATCAATGTCCAGTTTTGTCTTATTTTTATTGCGTGATCTAAATGTTTCTGATCATATCACCTTTTTTTAGATAGATACTGCTTAGCACTTCCTTGATGCAAACTTTCATTTCATGTGTAGTTTGCTCTAAACATCTGAGATTAGATCTTTCCATTTTCAGTTTATGGGGCATTTGCTCTTCATACCTCTGATGAAATCTTATTATTTGTGGGGGCTTTCTCTTCATCTCACTGATAAGACTCAAGTCCTTTTTGTCGCACCACAACCATAGGGTGAGTATCACAGGGCTCTACTTTTCCCCTTACGTTTAAACAGGTATGACAAGCCACTCAAGGACTCTCTATGCAAATGTCAACTTTGTTTCCTCTCCTATGCAAATGAACCGAAATCTTCTTATGGGTCACTGGCTAACACATCTAATTTGTGATTGTGTCACACACACTCTAAGTCACAGAGAAGTGCTACAAGGGTGAGCTAAGCGTTGTGAGTGGGTGTGGTCACTTGCATAGTACGCTAAGCGTTGTGTTCTGCTTCGTGCCATGAAGGTGAGTGGGTGTGGTCACTTGCATAGTACGCTAAGCGTTCTGTTCTGCTTCGTGCCATGAAGGTGAGTGGGTGTGGTCACTTGCATAGTACGCTAAGCGTTCTGTTCTGCTTCGTGCCATGAAGGTGAGTGGGTGTGGTCACTTGCATAGTACGCTAAGCGTTGTGTTCTGCTTCGTGCCATGAAGGTGAGTGGGTGTGGTCACTTGCATAGTACGCTAAGCGTTCTGTTCTGCTTCGTGCCATGAAGGTGAGTGGGTGTGGTCACTTGCATAGTACGCTAAGCGTTGTGTTCTGCTTCGTGCCATGAAGGTGAGTGGGTGTGGTCACTTGCATAGTACGCTAAGCGTTGTGTTATGCTTCGTGCCATGAAGGTGGGTGGGTGTGGTCACTTGCATAGTACGCTAAGCGTTGTGTTCTGCTTCGTGCCATGAAGTTGAGTGGGTGTGGTCACTGGCATAGTACGCTAAGCGTTGTGTTCTGCTTCGTGCCATGAAGGTGAGTGGGTGTGGTCACTTCCATAGTACGCTAAGCGTTGTGTTCTGCTTCGTGCCATGAAGGTGAGTGGGTGTGGTCACTTGCATAGTGTGCTTTATGGAATGAGCTACTATTTGGCGCTGATACCGTTGGGCAGAGTTTAAGTCTGTGTCATTTGTGAGGGGCTGTTGGTCAGGGTGGAGGACATTCATATAAGTGCCGTTGCTTTGTATACACTAATCAGGTCCTTGTAGTTCTGGGTTCCTCGGGGTGTGTTTTATTCGACTGGTGAGACATTTTGATTCAAAGATCTGCTTTGGCTAATGATTGGCTCTGGTGACATCCTTTTGTCCTGGGCTGATGTGGTGAGTTGAGCGGTGGAGAATTCCTGCGGTGTCAGTCGTTTCCTTGTGCCCATGGGTTGAAGTTGTCCATGATTATTTGGCATACTTTGTTTTGAAATAAGAGCCAAGCATTCGGGTTTCCTTGCTAACCTGCATATGTGGCTGGCTGTTCTATGTATGATTAGGATGCTGTGAACTCTGTAGTACAGGTTAAATGTCACATCTTCAAATGGAGCTGTGCAGCAGGAAGGGAATGGGTTAAGGCTTTCATGGTTCTATGTGGAAAAGCTGACATTTGATTTTATTTAACAAGGGAAATCACTTGTGAACCGCCCTCAGTCCTTCCCACCATCCTAACCCATTCCCATTCTCCCCCTGGATGTGGGGGTAAACACAAGTGCTTCCATTGATGCAAAGATCCAGTACAGTTTTCAGAGTATGAGTCTTCCGTCGCTTTCTGATCATCTGTTATCTCGACCTGCTGACTGTATCTGTGGAGTAGTAGACTGCTAATGGAGACAGTGGGTTTGGGGCAGACGTTACTGGGTCTGAGTATGAGTAGAGAATGGTCTTAACGGATGAAATATGTTGCGCAGTGCGACCTGCATATGTTGAAGGATAGTGTGGGCTTTTGTAGACTGCTATATCCTTCATCTTTGCTAGAGATGTTTCAATGTTAAATGAATTACCCCTTTCTTCCAGAAAGACTGAATCGATGCCATCCGGATATTTTTTTAAGAATGAAAGAGGAGGAGGAATCCGAAGAGCCATGTTTAAGAGACCAGCAGGACTCTGACGGTGGCGAGAACCTTATGGATCCCCATTCAAGTGAGTGAGTGGCCACCAGGGAGGGAAGGGGAAGAGGGAGTGTCTGTGATGGAGTACGGTGGTAGGGAGATCAGGGAGGTAGAAAGTGTGAGTGTGTGAGTATCATGAGGTCTGAAGGGATAGTGCAAGAAGCAAGGAAGGCAGGTGTGAATCTGTAGGTGTGAGTGAGGATGTTGGGAGTGAGCGCAGGAGAAAGGTGTTGTTTGTAGTACATCTCAGAGGAGTGACGGCAGAAGTACATGAATAGATATCAGGAAGTGTGAGTAAGTAGTTATCAGCTATGGATAGCGATATTACTATCAGAATTATCATAATTAGGTTATTTATTGAGCACGGACATAGCTTCGGGAAGCAACACAGCACCCTACAAGTCATACTTTGTGAGGGAAGCAGAGATTCAAGGGAGTGGGGAGCTAACCAGAGAAGGTGGGCAATTTGGCAGCCATGGATCTACTAGTAAGCAGAGGTGAAAACAGGGGTGAGCAGATCATCCAGTCTCAGGTAGGGGGGATGGTGTGTGGACCTAGACTAAGGGTCTCATCACGAGTTGGGCGGTATCCCGACTGGGCGTTATTGCCGCCGGATCACAGGTTGGCCAGTAAACACTATTCCCCATTCCCGATTGGGTCCATTTGACCAAATGGGGATTTTTTGGCGCAATTACCACCGACGGTATTACTGCGCTGTAATTACGCCAAAAATCAGCATTTTTTTGGCGTGTTTACCTCCAGCTCTGAGCTGGAGGTAAACACGCCATACTCATGATTGGGCGGACCCTAAAATGCAGCAGCTACCCCGTTACCACTGCATTTAAGGGCTACTGCCCAGCTCGTGATGAGGCCCTAAGACAGACATGAGGGAAAGAGGGATCCGCAGAGGGGAAAGGCAGCAGTGGGTGAGGTGCTATCATTTGGGAGGAGAAAGGTGCATGTTAATGAGGGCGAGTGGTGTCAATGACAGGATAGCCATTACAGACTAATGCAGTAATGAGGGATGGAGTAGGGCACGGTTTAGTGAGAGAGGAAGGCATCAATCAGAGAACACTGTCAGCGAGGCCAGAACACTGCAGTGGGGGGCGGCGGGAGAGGAACAGAAAGTGAATGTGGGGTTAAGTGAGGTCATTTCATTGAGACAATGTGGTGCAAGTTATCAAGCAGTGTGGCTGAGGGAGGAAGGCAAAAGTAAATGATGAGAAGAGATATCCTAGGGATAAGAAAGTTGGTGTGAGGGCAGGAGGTGTCAGTGAGGAGGAAAGACAGGAGCGGATGAGTGACTGTCACTGTGGCAGGAAGGCTGAATGGATTTGCCAGTAAGGTAGAAAGGGGGAAGTGAGGCAGGGCCTGTCGGTGAGGATGTCAACAGTAAGTGGGGTGCCAGTCAGAGAGGATGGGGAGTGAGGAGTGCTACTGTGACAGAATGGTATGCATTAGGTAAGGTGGTGTCAGGACGAGTGAGGAACACAGGAGTGGATAACAGTGGTGCCTTTGTTGGAAAGCGGTGGTTGCAATTGAGGGAGGAAGGCAGAAGTGAGTTAGGTCAGTATTTGGTCAGATTGCAGGACTCCTCAAGGTGTGACCGTGAGAGAAGTTGTGTCAGTAATGCCATTGTGTTTGGACTCATGTTGAGAAAGTTGTGAGTAAAGCAAGGAAGTATCACTGAAAGAATGAGGTGCATCAGTCAGGAAAGTGTGAGTGAATAAGGCAGGTATCTTTGTGGAGTGTGTCAGCGAGGGAGGAAGGTGTAAAAGAGTGTGAAGGTGAGAGGGCAGAGCTGGGAGTGATTGAGTAAGAGGTGCGTGAGTATTGTGCCAATGAGGTTGAAAGTTGGTAGTAGGGGTCTGTTGGGGAGGCGGGGATGTGTGAGCGAGGGAGGAGGTGTCATCAAGGGAGGATGTGTAAAGGTGAGTGAGGCATCATTGAGGGAGGCACTCTGTTCTTATATCCTCAAGCCTGTGACCTTTAGTTTGCAGCACTATTCACAAGGGAGTCAATAGATTTTCAATGCAGTGGATGGGGGTTGGAGTGAGGAAACTATAAGAGAAGATGAAGGGTAGTGAGTCAGTAAGTAGTAATACACATTTTAAAACCTCTATTTGATTTTATTCAATAAAAAAAGGTGAGCTTTCTTCATGGTTGGAGGCTATACTGGTCCCAATATACAAGAAAGGGCAGAGCGCTTAGCCATTAAACTATTCATGTATACCCCTAACTGGCATGGCAAGCAAAGTATGTGCATCATTGCTACTGTGGGTCCTGAAGACTTGGGTGGAAAAGCATAGTATTGTGTCACAGTATCAAACAGGTTTTAGAAGGGGGATGCCTACTGCCCATACTGGCTTGGTTTTAACTATGTTGATTGAAAAGTCTTTTTAAAAGGGTTGCCTTCTATATCCTATTGTAGAAAGTGGGCGACTTGGGCATAAAGCCTATACGTTTGTATTTCGCAATGTTCTTGCATAATAACACAGCACACTTTCAGCCTCGATAAAGAGGGGGAGATGATTAAGGCAAGGATGTATATTTGCGCCCCTACTTTTAGATTTACAAATAGCAGATCTTAATGAAGCATTACTGGCAGTTAGGAACTTCCCACCTAAATTATGAAATCAGCAGATGATATAGAGAATATGCACCATGCACAGATTGGCCTCCACAGTCCTTAGATGCATTTAATTTATTATTTAAAGAGTGCACCTAGCTCAAGAGCAGCGAAGTGCTGTACAGAGTGTGGGTAGCCAGCATTTGGGCTGGCATCCGTTAACGGTAGCACAGTACTGTGAGGTCGGTGTGTCAATTGGAATGAGTCCTAAATCATGTGTTGTTGAAAGAGCCATGTTTTAAGAGATTTGCAAATTTGGAGAATTGTTGGGGGATCGAGCTCCAGAGGGCGGGTGCATGACAAGAGAAGGATTTCTTGCGGGCCATCTATTTGCGGACGAGTTGTGATTGAAGCCGGTTGGTCAATCTGCTACGCAAGGAGCATGTCCACCAGATATGTGGTGCTTACCCACCAGGTATGCTGGTGTGCAACTCGTGACTGGTAGATGTACATGCAGCCCAGAGGCTCCATGTAAAGGTTATAAAGAATTGGTGAGGGGATGGAGCCTTGGGAGGACTCCTCAGGAGACCTGGAGTCAAGTCAGTTACTCAACAAGTTAATCTGGACAGTCTGATGTCTGCCTGAGAGGTAGGAGGTAAACCAATTCAGGACAGTGCCAGAGAATCCCATCCTGTCAGCAAGGAGGGAGAGAAGGATGCAGGGGTTGACAGTGTTGAATGCAGCTTTGAGGTCAAGAAGGACGAGGAGGCATGAGTCACCCTTATCTATGATTTGGAGAGCATCATCCACCACCTGGATGGTGGCTGTCTCAATGCTACACTTTTGGTAGAACCCTGAGTCATAGTTAGTAGGTGGAGATGTTTGATTATGGCGAGTAGTTGTGTAGCAATGACTTTTTCCAAGATTTTGCCAATAAGCGGGAGGTTCCTAATAGGCCTGTAGTTGGCCAGGTTGTCTAGATCTAGGGTTGGTTTTTTCAAAAGAGGTCATATGCGACCAGTCTCGAGGGTATCCAGGAATGATCCTTCTGCGAGGGAGGCATTGATGATGTAGAGGAGCGCGTTGAGCGCCGGCCCCGTCAATTGTTTAATGATGGAGTCCAGAATTATATCATCAGAGTAAGAAGTAGGTTTGAGGGAGGGGATCATTTTTAGGAGATCTGGGGGAAAGAGAGAAGAGAATTCGGTTCAGAGGGGCAGTGTGCATGCCGGGGTGCAAGGGATGCTAATGCTGTGTGAGGTTGATTCGATGATCTCTCGGATTATTTTTATTTTTCAATAAGAAATATGTTGATTCTGTCGCATTTTTCCTGAATTGCTCGTACCTCAGGATCGGGTAAGGGTTTTGTGCAATGCTTCACAACTTCAAAGAGGGCTTTGCTACTGTTAGAGACTGCCATTATGGTGGTGGAGTAATAAGCAGCTTTGGCCTCGGCAATCAGAATCCTACGGTTTGCGTGCAGAGATTTGAGGTTGGTGAGGACTCCCGAGCTATGGTTTTTGCACCACCATTTCGCTAGGGCTCTGATTGAGCGTTTGTTGGAGGCTAGCTCGGGGGTGGTTTCGTCTTAGCCCAGCTGTATTTTAGGGGGGACATGAGTATCCATCAGTTTCATAGCACAGTTGCTGAATAATTCCAGGCGGCCCGAGGTATTCCTTGTGGTAGGGAGGTCTGCAAAGTTTGCTTCTAGCTCATTGACCGGGATTACATTGCTTTCGCAAAATCTTCAATTTCAAATTAACATGACCAAAACTAAAGGTATGTGTTTTTCAAACCCCAAGGAAAGTAAAACATTTGTCTGGGAAATCAATGACCCTAAATTGGAAGTAGCTGAAGATTATTTTGTATGTAGGTTATTATATCACCTGTAAAATAAATAGGGGGGTCAAGCTCTAAGAAAATAACCTAAGGAAGGGAAAGGTGGTCATGCGTTCTTTGGCACCTATTAATAAGAAATGTGGTGGTTTCTCATTATGGCCTCCTATTAAAGGCAAAAGGCTTCACTATCGTATGTAGGTTAGATTTTTAGCAAGGCCTCTGCGGATTAGATGAAACTGGGCTAAAAATTCTAGTAATAGGTTGGGTGTGGCTAACGGTCCATGTCTAGCATTTGTTTGTGGATAAACTAGATTACCTCCAAACCAGTTGACGTGATTTGTATGTGTTAAAGCCAATTCAGGAAACTGGTATTGGAGATAGTGGATGGTGTTTAAGTCTCCCCTTATCAGGAGAGTTGCATATACCTGATTTACCTTGTTGGCTGGGGTTTTCACGTAAGTGAAGAGCGATTCAGCGGGCAGCCCTCCTAGTTACCCGATCGCCACTGTAAAGTTTATATTAACTCCCTGACAATGTGATAACCTAAGCCAATCAAACACTGCTGTCCTGCAATGGATGGGAATATTGATTTCCTGATGGGCCTTCTTCTGTACCCACCTAACCTCTTTTGATTCAAACGCTTTTTAGAACAAATATTTTTGCCCGGTACGTTTATCGTGACTGGGGCATGATGTTATTTTATTAGCAATGCTACTGTCATTTCTAAGAAGTCCCATCTTTGCAGGGTGCCACCTGTCTTGATTGTCTATGATTAGGCGTGACTGTGAGCCTCTTTTCTCCGCCTCATTTGAGGCTGTGAAAACAGGCCCCTGTTCATTAGTCATTCATGTCAACTCACCCTAGGCTGTGTCTCAGCTCTAAAAGACAGGCATGCCTAGGTTCATGTGCTTATCAAAATGATTAAACATATACAGTCAGGAATTGTAAAGTTGTTGGACTCAGAGATACCACTCTGAATCATAAACGTGACACATGAGTTATCATGTTAATGAATTTTTTAATTTTTTAACTTTTTTATTTGTTTGGCTGAACTAGTTCAACCTTTCAAATCTTCAATTTCATGATTTACAAAATGTTACAATTTGTTACATATATATTTATCTATTTCATATATTCCTACTTACGAATACATTAATTACATTGACAATTAAAATGATTAACAATTAAAATTACAGTATATTTTTTAATATTACCCTGAGTATTCTTCTCATAGAAACTTAAAAACTATTCTGGGAATAACTGAGTAAGAAAATTGACAATTGCTTTCCTCATAGGAAATTTTGTACTACAGAAGATACGCCGCCATAGGTCCTCATGATCAGTTGGTGTAAAGATGCATAATATCTTTGAGAAAAATTAATTTCGCTGCGTTTCCAAATTTGGACAAGAGATTATGATATGTTCTAAGGTCTCTATCTGCATAATGTTCTCACAGAAACGACAGAAGTTCAACATTTTTGGAATCTGTTTCCTCCGGGCCAGGATGTCATTGGTAGGCCATAGATTTAGTCTAAATCTTAGATATTTGTTTCTTATATATGCAGAAGGACATTTAACCGAATAATCTGACATTTGGCAGTGTCTCTTGTGTCCAAACAGTGCAGAGGAAAAATTATATGATATACATGTTTCTCTATTGATGCTCCAATTAAACTGATATCATTTTTGTTGTTGCTTGGGTTGGTTTTTCAAGCACAAATTGAAGACTGATACTTGCATCTGACATATTCTTAAGCGCCTCTTGTCGCCACTGTTGCGGAAAAGCATGTGCTGAAGTAATCAAATAATGTGCTACTGCCCCTAAGTTAATTAATTTAATATGACCCCCTGTCTTCTGAGGGTTCTTATTTTGATTAAACAAGCTAAAGCAAAAGCAGATATAACATAACATCATACCTATGAACAGGATTGCCATGTGGGCAAAGAGCATGTTTGAATATATAAATAATTGAACAAGTGGTGGTTTTAGTTTAACCGCAAGTGTAACCTTGCTCTCTCATTAAGCAATGCTACACTATACTGCACACCATCAGTCTCCATGCACACAACAAACCCCCACCTGTCACCCCTGGCTGCCTCGCTCCTATGCTGTTTTGCTCTGCACTCCGCCCCATCCCCTCTGGCTTCAATGGACTGGCAAGTCTGCTGGGCTTCCTTCCCTTCCCTTTTTTGTGCTGGGCATTATATGTATCAAGTCACATGGTTTCCCTGCACGTGTGTGTTCGTGATATCTGCTATCTGGAACGGTGAGGGATAGAGGTAGTGTGTCACTGTGTTCGTTTGTATTAGGCCTCCTATGTGAATCTACATTAGGTGGGTTTCGCACCTCACAGTGAGATCTCTGCAGACGTTTAGTGAATGCCTCCACTGTACTCTATGGCATTCAGCTATCTGTTGTGAAGAGACATCTCTCTCACTTGTTACTTCTTTTCCCCTGTGGTTCTCTGAGCCTTAACTGTGCGAACGTGCACAATGCTTCTGTTCATGTCTGTCAATTTCCTGTTCTTGAATCCTTATCAGATATAACACTTCCCCTTGTGAGGTCAAACGGCTGCTCTCAGATAACACCTAATGGTGTGAAGTCAAAGCTCACACCTAATGGTGTGCAGTTAACAGGCTGTAAGCTGTCATTTGTGGTCTGCTCATCTGCTAGAACAGGAAAGCACCACTTCCTTGACATCAGGTGCTCTTGCGGAGCCGACAAATATTTGTACAGCAAGTGTAGCACACTAACCTTCTGTGTTAAAATGTGCTGTATGTTTAAAGAACATCTTTCATTGCTTCAATGGCTACAGGCCACATAAGATATGAAAAAACTGTCATGCATTGTAAGGCAACTAGTGCTGTCTTGCTGCCTTGCAGGGCGCATTCATTCTTGGGATAACACGTATTCGCAACAGTTATGGAACAAAGGGAAGTTTCTATGGGAGCTAACAGCGTGGGTATCTGTTCAACTCTGTTTTCAATGCAGGAGCTGGTGATGGTCTATGCTCGTCCTTTGCTTCCTGGCTGTTCCCCTGCAAGGAATATTAGGAGGTTCAGGTGTTTGAAATGTGATCACCAGGATCAGGAAAACCTCTAGTAAGTTTCCCACCTCTGCACAATTTGACGGGTGAAGGAAAGATTTCTCTCCTTAAATGCTGTAACTGCAGGGCAGAGTGAAAGGCATTCTCCTTCATACGCACCGCTGCCGGGTGGGGCAGGGAGTGAAATTAATTTGTTCTTCCCCTTCAGGGATACACACCTTTTGCCTAAGGGGTCTCTCAGAATATGCTAGTGTTTCCCTGGTAGGCATTCCAGAATTTGGAGCTCTAAACATGAATATGAAGTCCCAAATATCCTGTTTCTTTGGGGCCTGGACATTACAAACTAGTTTTTCTCTATGGGGGTTCAGGAATATATCAGAGATTGCCTGCATAACATCCTGAGTCTGATTTAGAGAAACTCTTTGGTAGGGTTTTTGGGGAGAACTCGCCCCTCAAGTGCATTCATTCTTCTCCTTACACTGGAATACACTTAGGCTATTTAACTGGTCAGGTGTTAATCTTTCTCTAGTGCATACTGTGGGCAGCATATAAGGATATGGGTTTAGCCATGTGACTTTGTCATAGTTACTATCCAAGAAAAACATCAGGGATGGCCTCTGACACTAAATCATGTAAACAGTGGAGCTGTGTACATAAAAAGCAAACACGGTATTAGATGTAATTTATCACCAGCTTAAATCTAATGTGACACAGGTAAGCTGGGTCTGTGGCCCAATGGACTAACTCAACCACTACAGGGATCTATGTGTGAATCATGGCAGGTCCACGCACCCCTTCATGCTTCTGTGGTCGATTAAATGAATGCAATGGAGTTGGGTGAATATAGACTGTATAAATGCTTGTGGTATGTAAATGTTGGTGAGGTTTAATCCATGCCTCTGTAATCTCACCATTGGCCAAAGCTAAATGGTGACTCCAGTCAACGTCTCAGAAGACAAGTCCAGGAAACAGTCTCTCTGGGACATGTCTCGGTGTAAGTAGGCAGTAACACGTCCAGGCGCCACATTGTGTAAATGGAGCACACATCTTTATTAGCTCCATAACCTTCTAGGACGCAGACACCAGGAAACGCAAAAGGATCGCCTTCAGGTTCTAAACTATAAAGTGAAAGGGCTAAATGTATCCTGTAACCACAAGTCCAGGATACTCTTCTGGAGATCTGGAAGCAAGGATGAAGGTTGGGAAATAAGTCCAAGTCCCGGGGTGTGTGATGATTCACAAGATCTCGTAACATCTCCCTGGGGGGGGGGATTCCTTTCTTATGTGACTAGTGAGGTGAGGCTTCTACCCAATAATCCCTTTAGGGGTAGTAAAAAGCAGGAGGACCTCATAGGGAGGGTCCCCTCCCCCCCCATGAGTACAAGGACTCTCGTCTGGTTAACAGTCTCTCTATACCCTTACCCCCAGAAACCTTGACACCATTGACTACTTCACTTTCCTCTACAGAGGAAACAACTGTATTATTTTAAAATCACAAATGTCTTAGGCATATAATACTGAGAAGAAGAAGAAGAAGACCAGAGGAGTAATCCCGACTATTCCCTGGTTAAGACCAGACCATACTGAGCCAAAGAAGCCCCAAAGAGGCATGAAGATCACTACGTGGGAAGCAAAGAAAGACTTTGACAGTCTGCTGGGGAGGGACCAGCTGACATAAATCAAAACAGAGAAAGGACTAGTTCAAAGAGGAAGGCTGCGTGAACACTCGAGAACCCAGGAATTTCAAACCTTGGAAGAAGAAGGAAGGCTGCAGAAGTTGGTCCTCCTCGAAGAGGACACAGCATCCAGGGTGGTAGGGCACTCCGAAGGAGCCCAGAGTGCCAGAACAGCCAACAGTTGGAGGAAGGTCCTCGGTGGCGTGACCTTGCTAAGGCGGGCTGTTCGGTCCTGCAATGGCGCGGAAAACAGAGAGACTGCTGCTGAAGCGACTAGAGGCTGGAATATTGCACCAGGGGAAGGGAGAGGGACTTTATTGCCCACTTTATGCTTTACTTCTGCAGTGGCAGGGATAGAGTAGGTGGTTTGGGCCAGAGGATGGTTGATATGTTTTTGGTTGATTAACATCCTGACAAGTACCCGAGTTATTCTATGTTGAGGTATGGAACCCCCCTTCTAGAAGTAGGGATATACGGGTTTCTCACCTTAGTTATTAAAAGTTTATAACCAAAAATGAAACCAAGTTGTAAGCCTCCCTACTTCATCTCACCAGAGGTGAAAAATGCTGAGTCCTTGGAAGAGAGGGGCTCCTTATTAGGCCTGGGTCCTGGGTAATTCCAGATAACAGCTGAAGCCATGACTCTTCACGCCTCTGTCTCAGTATCTCAAACAAAGCCGTCTTTGTCTGCCCAGCCTGTGGAGATTTGGGTAATTGAACAGCAAACTCACATTGTCACTTAAGTGGTGTTTTTACTTTTTTTTCTTACAGGCTACTCACCCAATGATCCTGACATGCCGTTCAAAATCAAAGAAGTGGATGACTCTTACTTCTTGGATCATCCGGATTCTGAGGAGAGCAACAGCGAGGACCCCTCAAACGGTGAGTAAGGAGTGTGCATGCAGAGTCCTAGACTTGCTCTTTAAACACAGACCCACAACTTCCAGCCATAATGTAGATGGATGGTGCCTCATGCTTCCTTCTAAGAATACTAAACAGAAATGTCTATTTTTATTTATTAAAATATTTTATGAAGTGCAACAACTAACTCCAAGTGATGAAAGGAGTGCTTTACAAAAGTAGGAAGTAGGGCTTGGGGCGGGCCAAGTCGCAAGATGGCCTCTATCTCTTTGGGCTCTGGGCTCCACTGCGAGACCATACAGTATCTGGCACTTTCCCAGTGAGTGCAAATAAAGGAGAAAAGGAGTTTATTTCCATAGAGAGTGGTTTGCTGGCAGTCCTTTTTCTTCAGGACTCTCGGCAGTGGGTAAATGGATCTCTGCTGTAAGAGGCCCTCCTCTCACGAACGCAGAGACCACCTTTCATAGTCTGTGGCAGGGCGCAGTAATGAGGTGAGTGAGGAGAGAGGATTCTGGCATGGAGAAAACCACTGAATCCGGCAGTGTAACCAGCAACATGCAGATCCCAGAAGATCAGATCCAGGGGTGGGGAGGACCACAGTTGCCCTAGACAATCTCAACCTTTTTTAACCTGATGCTATTATAGTGCGATTGGCACAGAGTTTGTGTCTGTCACCATCACCTGCTCAATGTGACATTATCTGTTCAATTTTTTGCTTAGTCTATAAAGCTGAGTTAGTCAGAGACACATCACTATGGAGTACCAAAGGAGAAGACAAAACAGAGGGGAGTTTCCTAAACCAAAGAGACAGTGCCTAAGAAAGCAGCACAGAGAACTCCCAATTGAACCCCCCACCCCTGCCCCTGCAGAAGATGGCAAGCTCACAAAGAGTTAGATAGCATTGATGAAGTAGCTTAAAGCTTTCCACAAGGACATAACCAAGAAGACTAGTATTATCAAGATAGCAGTTCACTCTACGGAAAAGAAACTGGAAAAGGTGGTTGGGAGGGTTACTGCTAGATGGAGCATGGAGCATCATTCATCTATAGTCAACACCGTTGCTCTGCGCTCAAGATTAATTCAAAAGTCAAGAATCTAAACGTTTTCTGTGTCTGGGTACTTTGAGAAACCAGAAGGTGTCTCGACCACTAGTCCCCAGGGATCTGTCATCCAGGTGGCCAGAATACGGCCATTGCTTTTGGATTCAGTTCCTGGGGGTGGACTAGTGCGGGAGGATCACCTGGGTGAGAGGTCTTTGGGGAGTGGGAGTGTGACACCGGATGGTGAGACACGGTATCCCCTTCCCTGTAACACCTTCACCCCATCCTACCAGTTAGGATATTTAGGAACTATACCCCCAGCACTCTTTTTACAACACAAACACTTTCTCACTGACAGCCGGCTATGAGGGAAAACAGACTAAAACCCGAGCAGTATACCTGATGTGTCCCAATACAATGGTCAGGCAATTACTGACCATCGTACACACCTGCTGACTTCCCCACACGGATTAAAGGGGGAGCATGAGAGAACACTGAGCGACGCAAAGCACATGAGGAAACAGCAGTTTCGAGACGGCAAGCTGAACGAGTGAGGAAAGATGGCAAAACAGAAGGGGATCGCCAGGAGGGAAGTTCCCTTGACCTTTTCGACAAGGAACCGTTACTTTCCTGAACTCTCGAGAATAGAAAGCATAAGACCAGGAAAGCAGGCTAAAGAATCCTGCATTAAATGTCAGCGAGACCCTGTGCCCTTCCGCGTTACTAATCAAGGCGGGGAGAATCACCAGCCACCGTGGCACTGTCCTTGGCTCCAAGAACAAAGCGTCAGTGAAATCAACACATCTGGTGAGTTGGGCAGACAGATACAGGAACAGTCTATTTTGAATCCAAGGTTGCAAGCAGCAATATTGTATGGCAAGTGCTGGAACGAACAGTATTAAAACGCGTGTGATAAAAAGAGTAAAGTTGAATTGCTGATGAGTGACTGAACTTTAAAACCAAGATACAATACCTTTGACAGAGTGGTCCGGCACTGCATGGGTGCTCAATCGGAGGTCTCTGTAAGGTATCCAGCTGAGGAGTGTCAAAGTGAAAGTGAGAAAAAGTTATATCAAGAAGAGAACGAATAATTATGAATGAAAGTGGCCCTGCGACGGGTCAAACAAAATCCTGCGCACAGTCGAAAGTCTTCGGGTTTTTATGTATTAGAGAAATTTTGTCCGAGCCCGGTGGAGGGAGACCAATTGAAGGTTTTGTGTTAAAGTGGGTCTGAGTCTGGCGGAGGGGGACTAGAGGTGAACCGTAAATCACCTGAGAAGTCATACATGTAGTATGAGCCCGGCAGAGGGAGACCAATTCAAGGTTTTTTATTAAAGTGGGTCTGAGCCCAGCGGAGGGGGATCTGGGATGAACAGTAAATCACCTGAGAAGTTGTATATGTGAAATCCTAAAAACAAAGGAACTTTAATGTTTGTCGTGTTGCATCAGGCCTTCTGAAATAAGAGACTCTGAATGCCAGAGAGATGTTGGCACAGAAGGCCCTGATGTTGACGTTTTGAACTGCACCCTCGTGCTAGAGAAGCCAGAGACTGTGGTAAGCTTGAGTGTGCCGCCATGTCCCGTGCTGGAAACGTGGGAAAAGCAAGCCAACGGCCTGAACATCCTGACATATGATTTCTTGAAAACTTTTCTTTTGCATAACATTGTTTCCCACACTATTTGTATTTAGAAGTAAGGATTGGCAATAAGTTTATTTGTATTGGCCCTTTTATTTTGACAGACTCGACTAGGATTGCGTTATTATTATTATTATTTGATGGTCCGATAGCTCAGGAGACATCTCCCTTTGGTCGGAGTTTGAACGACATGAATGATGGTCCTCGTGGAGTGATCATCATGGATGAGTCGACATCCAAACGAGCCAATGGCTTGTAGGGGGACAGCCGCGCCCCACTGGAATATCTTGGAGGATGATGGCGTTAAGGCTGCTTTCTCAGGGATCTGGTGAAACTCCTTTTCACCCATTATGTTTACGGTTGCTCCCGAGTCGACTAGGAACCAGAAATGTTTACCAATTTCCATGGGTATCTTGGGTGCTTCTCGTGCTTCTCTCATCCATAATGAGATTGACGTATTCGTCTTGAGAATATTGGTCATATTGGTCAACTTCATAGTTGAATCCTTGCTGCTCTATGCTGTAGTAGTTCTGGTGTGATGGAGGTCTATCATATTCATCTCTTATGCGTGAAACCTGGTTGTGTGTCTCGTTGTCATGTATCTCAGCCTCCGGGTAGATGTCTTCCACCACTCTGACGTATCTTCTTGGGTTATGCTGATATGTGTGTATTTGATTGGACTGTCCTTGTGGGTTTCTGTTGAATGTCTTGTACTGTGGGATCATAGGTATTCATGGTGTTGGAAAAGGTCTGCCTTCTCTGCAGACTGACTGGAAATGGCCTTCCCTGCCGCAGTTTCCACATCTTTGGGAGATTGCGGGATAAGTCCCTGCATGGGGAAAAGCCATCACACACCGGTAACACTGTCGTTGTGTCCTTGGAGTTGCCATGTAGCTGGTGTTGGCAGGTCTCTCTGTTGTTCTTGTGTTGTTTGGTTGTAGTGCTGCTATCGTTTTGTTTTTGTCCTGTTTAGCTGAGGTACTGCCCGCTATCTGCGTTACCTGCTTATCGACCCTTTCTAGGATTCTGGCCATCTCACTGACCTCTTCAATGGTGAGTGGCTTCTTGAGGAGCTGCTTTTTTAGGGTTTGAGACACGCATCCCTCAATAACTCGTAGGCAGATGGCCTCATCTAGCGAGAAGACATGAAATTGACATTGTGCACCTTTTATCCGTAGGCGAGTGATGAATTCATTGACTGTTTCATCAATTCTTTGGGTACATTGATTAAACATGTACCTTTCGTAATCCCTGTTGGGCTCGATCACCAGCCTCTTGTTTAGAGCTGTGATTAGCGCTGGAAAGTCCGTTTGTTCAGCAGTTGGGATGGTCTTGATAAGTTTTTCGACTTCATTCCCTGCTAGATTGAGGAACATGCTGCGTAATCTCGGTGAGTTCTCTTCGCCTGCAGCTGCAATAAAGGTATCGAAGTCTTCTAGCCATTCCACCCACCGCTGACCTTTGTCGGCCTGTGGCGTCATGGAGAAGTGGGGTGGAATGCGCCAGGCAGTGGCAGCTGTGTTCCCGGCGGGGGCCAGGGGAGTTGTAGCTTGCTGCACTGGTGGGGAGCTCATTGTGGTGGTTGCCCTGGTGCTGAGGACGGCTGTAGTCACTTCTGCAGGTTTTGGTATGATGGTCCTGCGGGTGCGTGCATGTCCTGTGGCACCAGACAGGTTGCTTTGTGGCTTTCTCTAGCTTGTGTCCTGTGAGGTGGTCAGGGTAGGGAAGTATGCTGTTGCACATTCTTGTGGGGTCTTCACTGTTTTTGTCTTTTTGGTTGCAGTTGTCAAGTAACAGTGGAGAAAAAAGGGCGGGCACCACCCACCTGAATTACTTTTGTTTCCACTTTTATTTATTTATTTATTATTATTATTTTCTTGTGATCTGGCTGGACCGTAGGTGCAGGCCTCTGATGTGATCGCTGGCGGGTTGCAGCGCAGTCTTTGATGTGCACCCCGTGTGCACACTCTCAGCAAGGAGTTAGGTCGCGTGTCAAGGCCGCTGGCGGGTTGCCATGTGGTGTTCTGGAGAAAACGAAGCAGGCAGTGTATAGCTGCAATTCTTGCCGGCACGCATGGAGTGTACGCGGCCGCTGGAGGAGGAGGCGGGGCCCGGGATCGGGCGCTTCTACTGATGCGGATGAGGCAGGCAGCGTGTAGCTGTAGTCCCCGCTGACACGGCCGCGGGAGAAGGAGGAGGTGGAAGGCGGGGCCCGGGATCGGGCGCTTCTACTGATGCGGATGAGGCAGGCAGCGTGTAGCTGTAGTCCCCGCCGGCATGCGTGGACACTACGCAGCCGTGGGAGAAGGAGGAGGAGGAAGGCGGGGCCCGGGATCGGGCGCTTCTACTGATGCGGATGAGGCAGGCAGCGTGTAGCTGTAGTCCCCGCCGGCACGCGTGGACACTACGCGGCCGCGGGAGGAGGAGGAGGAGGAAGGCGGGGCCCGGGATCGGGCGCTTCTACTGATGTGGATGAGGCAGGCAGCGTGTAGCTGTAGTCCCCGCCGGCACGCGTGGACACTACGCGGCCGCGGTAGAAGGAGGAGGAGGAGGAGGAAGGCGGGGCCCGGGATCGGGCGCTTCTACTGATGCGGATGAGGCAGGCAGCGTGTAGCTGTAGTCCCCGCCGGCACGCGTGGACACTACGCGGCCGCGGGAGGAGGAGGAGGAGGAAGGCGGGGCCCGGGATCGGGCGCTTCTACTGATGTGGATGAGGCAGGCAGCGTGTAGCTGTAGTCCCTGCCGGCACGCGTGGACACTACGCGGCCGCGGTAGAAGGAGGAGGAGGAGGAGGAAGGCGGGGCCCGGGATCGGGCGCTTCTACTGATGCGGATGAGGCAGGCAGCGTGTAGCTGTAGTCCCCGCCGGCACGCGTGGACACTAGGCGGCCGCGGGAGAAGGAGGAGGAGGAAGGCGGGGCCCGGGATCGGGCGCTTCTACTGATGCGGATGAGGCAGGCAGCGTGTAGCTGTAGTCCCCGCCGGCACGCGTGGACACTAGGCGGCCGCGGGAGAAGGAGGAGGAGGAAGGCGGGGCCCGGGATCGGGCGCTTCTACTGATGCGGATGAGGCAGGCAGCGTGTAGCTGTAGTCCCCGCCGGCACGCGTGGACACTAGGCGGCCGCGGGAGAAGGAGGAGGAGGAAGGCGGGGCCCGGGATCGGGCGCTTCTACTGATGCGGATGAGGCAGGCAGCGTGTAGCTGTAGTCCCCGCCGGCACGCGTGGACACTAGGCGGCCGCGGGAGAAGGAGGAGGAGGAAGGCGGGGCCCGGGATCGGGCGCTCATCACAGCCGGCTGGGATCGGTTGGCAGGACGAACTGGGGCGGGATCGCCCGTGCGAAAGGAGAGGAACTCAGCGGCCCAGGAGTTTCCTCGTCGCCAGTTGTTAGGCCTCGGAGACTGCATGCAATAATGATGGACACGCCGAGTGTAAAGTAAACGTCCTGTTTATTCAACATACAAGAAGGAATTAACTTTCTTCCTTCTCCCTCCCCCTTACGTCACGAGTCACGTGGTCAGGCCCACGTGACTCTCTCTCTTAAAGAGACACTGGCCCTGCAACAGAGCGAAGTATAGCGAGCTGTCAGAGGACGAGAGTCACTATTTAAGGAGAAGGAAAAAACGGAGTGGTGAAGGAGGACAACAGGAGCTAAGAAGATGTGGGGTGAAGACAACACCCGAGAGGCAGTGACAAGAAAGAGGAGGATAACCTGCGGTGGCTGTAATGAGAATGAGATAATGATAGGGAAATGACAAGTTTTGCGAAATCATTCCTGTTTGCACCTTTTCCATTAACTATAATGGGTCCCTTAAAGCATCTCTGTCGATGGTTTGTGTGATCCAGGACACATTATTTCAGAGTGTGGTCTTTTCTAACCCCACTTCCTGACAACTGACATGTTTTGGGGCACTGGTTAGTCCAGATGAGTGCCAGTGCAGGGTGCCATCTGTCCCTTCTTTATACTCTTTAAATCCTTTTGGAGTGACAGTACAAACTCCCTTATGGAGAGTACTGCAGGGAAACATGCTTTCTATATTACTTTCTTTTATGTGTATTTGTTATACTTTACAGGCAACACTCTTAGGCTGGTGACAGTGGTACCTCATTTAGCCATTTTGCTTTTACGATCCTGCCTCCACGAGATATCTATTCACCAACATGTTTAAGCCATGTGTTTTAAGCTGTGCTTTTGTTCAGTCCTTGTTGGCCTTTTTCCTGCGAGCCAGGTTTTTAAAGGACCATATATGGCTATGCATTCTTCTGGGGATTGTAAGGGTGCAGAAGTAAGGAGATCGACACAGGTGGTAGGCTTCTTGCCAAAGACGTTCATTTAAGGATAATGGAGTTTACCCTAAGGCTAAGAGGGGTTTCCCTACCTCAAAATAATAAACGAATGTGTCGGTCAGGATGTCAAATAAATATAAGTCCACCGTTGTGTCACAAACCTATTTCCAGCCCTTACACTAAGAACTTAAACAAAAGTGAGAGGGGAATGTTTCTTCAAAGTTTATAACATCAAGTTCTTTCTCAATTCACAAAATAAAGTTAAAATGGTGCACAAACTTCCCATTGCTTTTCACTTGCCTTCCAAGAGTAGTCGGCTTTGCATCCGTTTCAGTATATACATAGCATTCACCAGTCTTAATGTTAGGGGGAATGAATCCCTCCGCCTAACCTTCCCAGGTCCAAAATGACAAGGGGCACAATCCTCTTCCCCTGGTCTTTTTCACGTCATTGTGTTAGTCAGGATGACTCCCTCCACCTAACTTTCCCAGGTCCAAAATGCCAAGGGGCACAATCCTCTTCCCCTGGTCTTTTTCACGTCATTGTGTTAGTCAGGATGACTCCCTCCACCTAACCTTCCCAGGTCCAAAATGCCAAGGGGCACAATCCTCTTCCCCTGGTCTTTTCCACGTCATTGTGTTAGTCAGGATGACTCCCTCCACCTAACCTTCCCAGGTCCAAAATGCCAAGGTGCACAATCCTCTTCCCCTGGTCTTTACCTGCTCTTTTCCACGTCATTTTGTAAGAGGGGATTACTCCCTCCCCTCCCAGGTGCAAAATGCCAAGGGGCACAATCCTCTTCCCCAGGTCTCTTCACAAATGTTCACAATCTGTCTGGGATCCCAGACCCTTTTCTTCATTAACACAAGTTTGGTGTAATCTCTTGCCAAACACTGCTATTCCAATAAAACTGGTTTCGTCCTTTCACAACATGTAGGGATCCCATAGCCTTCTTTCCACTCCTTAACAGGCTTAGTTCACTAGCCTGCCAAACACTGTTATGTTTGTGTCTTTCACAATTCTCTTCCTCTTGCCATTGCGCCACTCCTTGTCCCTTGGTCTGCCCATCCGCCTCCACGCCTTCAGGGAACGTCTATGCAAGCTTCTCTGACCCCCAGGACCTCTCAGTGGGCTCTGTGATGCTTCTGCATCCTCTTGCCAACACCCCGCTTCTTGTCCCTTGGTCTGCCTCTTTTACTTCCCTACCTTACAGGAACATGTATGTGGTCTTCTCAGCAGGCTCCGGCCTGCTTCCACATTCCTGTCACTCGGGTCTGCGGCTCCGCAGTACATGGCGTCTCTCAGCTCCTTTACTTGCAGCGGACCATGCAATCTTCGACTGTCCCTCACTCGGGGCGTCCTTCTGACAAGTCTTTGTATACTTTGAGTCTTCTTAGCTCTGTGTGGGTCCCAGGCCCTTATTTCCCTTCTCTGGGAATATAGCAGACCTGGTGCAATAACCTTCTAGGTACCACCATGAGGAAGATTGCTCTGGATGCACCTGAATTTCACAGGTGGGTCCCAGACCCTTGTTTCCCTTCTCTGGGAATATAGCAGATCTGGTGCACTAACCTTCTAGGTACTGCCATGAGTAAGATCGCTTGTGGTGCACCTCAATTTCACAGGTGGGTCCCATACACTTGTTTCCCTTCGACCCTTTTTTCCCTTCTTTGGGAATGTGGCAGACCTGGTGCACTAACCTCCCAAGTACTGCCACTCAATTTCACATGTGGGTCCCAGTATCTCTCTGTCTCTCTGGGTCCCCAACAACCTTTCTAGTCCTCCAACCCTACTCTGGCTGTTCCCATTGTCTCGCAGCGGCCCCTGCGACTCCTCTCCTGTTCTATGCGTCTCTCGCAGGTCACAGTGTCTGTGGCAGCTCTGCAGCGGTTCCCTGTCTTTGTAGGCGTATTGGTCTGCAACCTCTTCTCGCATAGCATAGCTTCTCTGATCCTTGAGGGAGGGTTTGACCTTGATTCCACCAGTAAGGAACTCTCCAGCCTCTTCCAGCTCTCTGTACATCGCTGGCTCCCAAAGATTCCCCCTCTCTCTGGTAGGCAAACCGGTCCACAGCCCCTTCTCATCAGAACACTGTTTTCCTGCTCCTTGCTTCTTCAGAGAGGGCTTGACCACACTTCCTGGTTTTCCTCCTCTATTTCTACTCTACTTGGACCAATCAGAAGCCATTAACCACTAGACTGTTCCTTGTGGTTCTCAAAGGTGATCCTCATGCTTCCGTGCTTCTCCCTCATCACAGTACTGATCTTGCAGTTCCCTTGTGAGTCAATGGAGTTCTTCTTTGTCACAGTAATAGGAGAGGGATCTTCATGGTGAGGAAGGATAGCTCAGGGGCGACGCAGCGCAACACAGGTTTGAATCCTGATACCGCGCTTAGAAATCACACTTTGGTATTAAGCGCGTTATGAAAGGACAATTATAATAATTAGTTAGGTCATTCTTCTTCTTCTTCGTCCCAGTACTTTCTAGGAGAACGGTAGGGTGACAATAGCTCATAATCCTATTAGGGAATGGGTTGTTGTTAGGGTTGTAGTAGGTGTAGTAGGGGGGTCTAGGGTCAGTTGATTGGCAGGGGTACTGCTTTCTCCCACAATAGTTGTCACTGGTCCCATAGGGGGTTCCCCTCCGTATGAGATCCTCCCACTGAGTACCACCCCCAGGGGGACTATCGAGTAGCTGCCTCGCCTCCCAGGCCTCATGGAATGGGGCTCCCCCCATGGAAGCATTGATGATACTCTGGGATTCATCTGAGCATCTTGCAAGAAGCCCAGGAAAGGCCCTGTGTGGGTGAACTGGTAGGAACTGAGTACGTTGGTGCAGCCATCCCCAATACACATTCCAACCTCAGTGATGTCACAATTGTTAGGCAGTTGCAGAAGAAGCTGGCTGTCCAGGATTGCCCAGCTACCCCCTGTCCGAATGGTAACGGTCCTTGTATTTATGGGCTGGGGTCATGCCCAGCTTTTTACATGTTAGAGGGGTTCCACAGTCATTTGGCAGTCGAACACAGCCACAATTCCAAAGAAGAGAGCACACACGGAGGGAGCCCAGAGAATTGATGGAACAGAGATCTGCTCTGTTAGGGAGAATTAATTCTCATATATGGCTAATTTCCCTCACCTAGTGAGTCCCTCAGCAGCTTTACTGGATTTCTGGAGTTTATTTTTTCCACTTGGTAAGAGTGAGAGATTTTTCCCCACTCTTACCTGTGTTTTGCTATGTGTTTCTACCTGTTTTTGTGATTGTGGACTCTGAAGTACACCACTTCAGTAGCCCTCTTCTTTTTGTGTGTGGTACACAGCACCTTCAGTGCCGTGGCACAGGGTTGTCTTTGAGTCTTCCCTCGACTCCATTTCTGAGACGACTACCGTCCCCCAGAAAAGGGTAAAGTTACCATTAACTTTACTTAGTCAATCTACCACAGATCCAGTACACCCCCTCTTCCATGGAGTACTGGAAAGGGTTAATTCGTTTTCCTTTTTATCTGTACCTCCTAGAGCATTTTTCCGCTCTTTTAACATTTAGACTTGGCTGGTGGCAGTGGTATCTACCCTAACTTTTCTACCCTGATTATATTAGATAAACGTGGTACTGTTCTTGGCTATTATATCAGCCTCGAACATAACCCGCTTGACCAAATCGTCTTTCTTTTGGCTCCGGTTGGGTTTATTCGCCATTTATTTTTGTTAAAGTCCTTCTTGTGTTTTACTTTGCGCGGCAAACTAGGTTTCCCTTCTTTGTTCACTGTCTTTTGGCGGGCTTCTGCTCAGAAGCCCTCCTCAAGGCGCCTGGGTGTCTAGGTGGGCTGAATGTGAGGGAGGGGTGTAGTCATCCCCTGCACAGGGTAGCCTAGGAAACCCAAGTTGCACTTTGTCATGATTGGCCAGGGTAGTTGTCTGGGCTGGACAACCCCCCTGCTGGGAGATTGACAGCCATGCTGTGTGAATGGGGTTTTTTCACATAAAAGGCAGGTCTCTTGGGCTAGAAGTCAGGGAGTCACCACTGGAACTACAAGGAACCGAAGAGAAGCGGAGAGAACGGCGGCTGCTGCAACTACCCCGTCCCGGTGAAGCCCTGCTGCATTCCTAAGCTATCTGCCCTTCAACGACTAAGAGGAGATCCAGTCCGGAGTCTTCTTCTCTTGAGCCTAGTGGGTTACCCAGCTCATCTTCCACAGCCAGAGGATCCTCTTCCTTGGTCGGAATTGCTGCACGCTGCTGTAGTGGTCCGGATAGCCACCTGAAGAGCCTCTCCTGTTTTTAAGGAGCGCACCTTTTATTCCTCGTTGCTGCTGCCGGCTTCATCCCTGTGTGGTGCAGACCCCCTTCAGACGTCCTCCTTCACAACGAAGCTCAAGGAATCGTGGGTCTGCGGGAAAACAACAGGAACAACTGCCAGGGCACCAGCTGCACCATTGGAACAAGGTACTGTGTTCTGCTCGAGGAAACTGGGTGAATCCCTTTTCTTCATCCTCAAGGCTCGTCCTTGTCTTCCCTCCTTCTTATAACTTTTGCTTCCGAACATTGACAATATCGAAGTACTTTTGGCTACGTTGAATTGTGAACTGTCTGACTGTGTGATCTTCAGCAACAGGCCCCGGTGTCTTTCGACCCTGGCTCCGGCCCTTTGACTTTTGAACTCCTGTCTCTGAGTGTTTCTTGATTCTGCCTGCCTAACCAAAATATTGCCTGTGATTTTTGCCTCCAACTCCCTCTGGGTATCTCAGGTGCTAAGTGTGTTTTTGCCCCGGTAGCATTTCATGTTACGGATACGCGTTTATTTAGTAGACCGAACTGTCAAAAAGTGATCGCAATCGTATTTGAGGTATCGTGTTTTGTTCGTAACACCGGTTCATTCAAACACAGGGTACTTACCTTGAGACTTACTGTACAAAGTGAATTGGTTAGTTGTAGTATATTTAACGTGTGGTTTTTATTTGAGTTTAATAGAAGTGTTGTCTTTATAACGAACGGTTTAAAAATAAATGTACTTTTACCTGAAACCTTGAGTCAGTGTTTGCTTGAGTCACAGTAATTGTGTTCCCTTTCTGTAATCTCTGCTACTGCTCATATGCTCTTGAGATAAGCCTGGCTGCTCCGCCACTGCTATCACTCTGACATAGTAGTACAGGCTTGTACCAAAGGTAAAACTTGTATTGCCACCTGTGGTCTTAATTGTTTGTAGTGGTCCCTAAGGGCACTGCACAGAATTCTGCCTAACATGCTCTTCATCGGCAGAGGGTACACATAGGTGGTAGTGCCCTCATCTCAACTCCTCTGCTGTTCTCTGGATCTCAAAGGGATTGATGGGTCTGTGTCTGGCTTGCATTCTCTGGCGTGGGGACTCCTCCATTTCAACAACCTGGTCTAGCCCTGTGGCTGGAAATCTTGCTTGCATCCTAGTTGTGGAACTGGAGAAATGTCACCCTGCTGGTGCTGTTCTTTCTCCTAGAAGGGAGTGTTCCTGTTTCTTCATGCCTGCTGACCCTCACTACGCCTGAAATATCCTGGGAATCCTCCACTGTTGTGGGAGTCATCACCGAGTGCTTCCTATGTATCCAGCATGATCAAGCCAAATGGTGATCGATTCCTAAAGGTTTGCTGGCGGAGACTGGACTCGACAAATGAATCGCGGGACCCAGCCACCAGAGCTGTCGCCGAAAGAGGTCTATCACCGTGACCACCGCATGGCCTTCAACAGTGGAACTGATGCCAGCAGCAGTTCTCCCCAGGGGCCTTGACTTATGCGAGGTTTTTCAAAGGGGCTGGGTGCATTGCTGTTTGAAAGCCCCCCCTGTGACCCATTCATTCCTAGGGGCCCAAAGTTCAGGTGGAACCCGAGTCTTGGCATCCAGAGTGGGGTTCTGTTAAGATGGATTTCCAAAGTCGAGCCTGGGAGTGTTGAACAGGAAAGATACTGAAGTCTAGCCACTCCCAATGAAGGTAGGTAGCAGAGCGGTAAGGCGTAGACTCAGGAGGGGTGTGAGAGTGGTCTGGAGCTACAATGAGGCCACACAGAGCAGCAGCTTTCCCCAGGAAAGGGCTTCCCATATATGGCCATTCCAGACTGAGAGTGCAGGTCGAAGGTCACATAAGCGTATGGCCAAAAGGACAGGGCAAAATGTTATGGCATGGCCATCTTAGAGTGCATGCCACTCTTAGTGGCCATTTGCAGCATGTCAGCGCAGTGTCTTACCATGTCGGAGCAGCATCTTCCTTACAGGGACACCCTCCCCATGTTGGTGCATTGTCTTCCTTACAGGGACACCCTTCCCATGTCGGCGCAGCGTCTCCCTTATAGGGACACCCTTGCCATGTAGGCGCAGCATCTTCCTTACAGGGACACCCTTCCCATGTGGCCGCAGTGTCTTCCCATGTCGGAGCAGCGTCTTCCTTACAGGGACACCCTCCCCATGTCGACGCAGCGTCTTCCTTACAGGGACACCCTTCGCATGTCGGTACAGTGCCTTCCTTATAGGGACACCCTTCCCATGTATGCCCAGTGTCTTCCTTACAGGGACACCCTTCTCATGTCGGTGCAGCGTCTTCCTTACAGGGACACCCTTCCCATGACGGCCCAGTGTCTTCCTTACAGGGACACCCTTCCCATGTCGACGCAGCGTCTTCCTTACAGGGACACCCTTCACATGTCGGTGCAGTGCCTTCCTTACAGGGACACTCTTCCCATGTCCGCCCATTGTCTTCCTTGCAGGGACACCCTTCCCATGTCGGTGCACCGTCTTCCTTACAGGGACACCCTTCCCGTGTTGGCCAAGTGTCTTCCTTATAGGGACACCCTTCCCATGTGGCCGCAGTGTCTTCCCATGTCGGAGCAGCGTCTTCCTTACAGGGACACCCTCCCCATGTCGGTGCAGCGTCTTCCTTACAGGGACACCCTTCCCATGTCGGTGAAGCGTCTTCCTTACAGGGACACCCTTTCCATGTCACCGTAGCGTCTCCCTTACAGGGACACCCTTTCCATGTCGCTGCAGCGTCTTCCTTACAGGGACACCCTTCCCATGTCGAGGCAGCGTCTTTCTTACAGGGACACCCTACACTTCACATGTTGGTGCAGTGCCTTCCTTACAGGGACACCCTTCCCATGTCAGTGCAGTGTGCAACGTCTACCTTACAGGGACACCCTCTTCCCATGTTGTGCAGCACCTTCCTTACAAGGACACCCTTCCAATGTCGGCGCAGTGCCTTCCTTACAGGGACACCCTTCCCATGTCAGCGCTGCGCCTTCATTACAGGGACCCCCTTCCCATGTCGGTGCAGTGCCTTCCTTACAGGGACACCCTTCCCATGTCAGCGCAGCGCCTTCATTACAGGGACACCCTCCCCTTGTCGGCGCAGCGTCTTCCTTACAGGGACACACTACCCTTCACATGTTGGTGCAGTGCCTTCCTTACAAGGACACCCTTCCAATGTCGGCGCAGTGCCTTCCTTACAGGGACACCCTTCCCATGTCAGCGCAGCGCCTTCATTACAGGGACCCCCTTCCCCTGTCGGCGCAGTGCCTTCCTTACAGGGACACCCTTCCCATGTCAGCGCAGCGCCTTCATTACAGGGACACTCTCCCCTTGTCGGCGCAGCGTCTCCCTTACAGGGACACCCTTTCCATGTCGGCGCGTCTTCCTTACAGGGACACCCTTCCCATGTCGACGCAGCGTCTTCCTTACAGGGACACCCTTCGCATGTCGGTGCAGTGGCTTCCTTACAGGGACACGCTTCCCATTTCTGCCCAGTGTCTTCCTTACAGGGACACCCTTCTCATGTCGGCGCAGCGTCTTCCTTACAGGGACACCCTTCCCATGTCGGCCCAGTGTCTTCCTTACAGGGACACCCTTCCCATGTCGACGCAGCGTCTTCCTTACAGGGACACCCTTCGCATGTCGGTGCAGTGCCTTCCTTACAGGGACACGCTTCCCATTTCTGCCCAGTGTCTTCCTTACAGGGACACCCTTCTCATGTCGGCGCAGCGTCTTCCTTACAGGGACACCCTTCCCATGTCGGCCCAGTGTCTTCCTTACAGGGACACCCTTCCCATGTCGACGCAGCATCTTCCTTACAGGGACACCCTTCACATGTCGGTGCAGTGCCTTCCTTACAGGGACACCCTTCCCATGTCGGCCCATTGTCTTCCTTACAGGGACACCCTTCCCATGTCGGCGCAGTGTCTTCCCATGTCGGAGCAGCGTCTTCCCATGTCGGAGCAGCGTCTTCCTTACAGGGACACCCTCCCCATGTCGGTGCAGCGTCTTCCTTACAGGGACACCCTTCCCATGTCGGCGCAGCGTCTCCCTTACAGGGACACCCTCCCCATGTCGGCGCAGCGTCTTCCTTACAGGGACACCCTTCCCATGTCCGCCCAGTGTCTTCCTTACAGGGACACCCTTCCCATGTCGACGCAGCGTCTTCCTTACAGGGACACCCTTCACATGTCGGTGCAGTACCTTCCTTACAGGGACACCCTTCCCATGTCGGCCCATTGTCTTCCTTACAGGGACACCCTTCCCATGTCGGCGCAGTGTCTTCCCATGTCAGAGCAGTGTCTTCCTTACAGGGACACCCATCCCATGTCGGCGCAGCGTCTCCCTTACAGGGACACCCTTCCCATGTCGGCCCAGTGCGTAGCGCCTTCCTTACAGGGACACCCTTCCCATGTCCGCCCAGTGTCTTCCTTACAGGGACACCCTTCCCATGTCGACGCAGCGTCTTCCTTACAGGGACACCCTTCACATGTCGGTGCAGTACCTTCCTTACAGGGACACCCTTCCCATGTCGGCCCATTGTCTTCCTTACAGGGACACCCTTCCCATGTCGGCGCAGTGTTTTCCCATGTCACAGCAGCGTCTTCCTTACAGGGACACCCATCCCATGTCGGCGCAGCGTCTCCCTTACAGGGACACCCTTCCCATGTCGGCGCAGTGCGCAGCGCCTTCCTTACAGGGACACCCTTTCCATTTCGGCACAACGTCTGCCTTACAGGGACACCCTTCCCAGGTCAGCGCAGCATCTTCCTTACAGGGACTCACTTCCCATGTGGCCGCAGTGTCTTCCCATGTCGGAGCAGCGTCTTCCTTACAGGGACATCCTCCCCATGTCGGTGCAGCGTCTTCCTTACAGGGACACCCTTCCCATGTCGACGCAGCATCTTCCTTACAGTGACACCCTTTCCATGTTGGCGCAGCGTCTTCCTTACAGGGACACCCTTCCCATGTCGATGCAGCGTCTTCCTTACAGGGACACCCTACCCTTCACATGTTGGTGCAGTGCCTTCCTTACAGGGACACCCTTCCCATGTCGGTGCAGTGCGCAGCGTCTCCCTTACAGGGACACCCTCTACCCACGTCGGTGCAACGCCTTCCTTATAAGGACACCCTTCCAATGTCGGCACAGTGCCTTCCTTACAGGGACACCCTTCCCATGTCAGCGCAGCGCCTTCATTACAGGGACACCCTTCCCATGTCGGCGCAGTGCCTTCCTTACAGGGACACCCTTCCCATGTCAGCTCAGCGCCTTCATTACAGGGACACCCTTCACATGTCGGTGCAGCGTCTTCCTTACAGGGACACCCTTCCCATGTCGGCGCAGCGTCTTCCTTACAGGAACACCCTTCCCATGTCGGCGCAGCGTCTCCCTTACAGGGACACCCTATACATGTCGGCACAGCATCTCCCTTACAGGGACACCCTTTCCATGTCGGCACAGCGTCTTCCTTACAGGGACACCCTTCCCATGTCGACGCAGCGTTTTCCTTACAGGGACACCCTTCACATGTCGGTGCAGTGCCTTCCTTGCAGGGACACCCTTCCCATATCGGCGCAGAGCGCAGCGTCTCTCTTACAGGGACACCCTTCCCATCTCGGCGCAGCGTCTTCCTTACAGGGACACCCTTCCCATGTTGGCACAGCGCCTTCCTTACAGGGACACCCTTCCCAGGTCAGCGCAGCGCCTTCATTACAGGGACACCCTTCCCATGTCAGCGCAGCGCCTTCATTACAGGGACACCCTTCCCATGTCGGCACAGTGCCTTCCTTACAGGGACACCTTTCCCATGTCAGTGCAGCGCCTTCATTACAGGGACACCCTTCCCATGTTGGTGCAGCTTCTTCCTTACAGGGACACCCTTCCCATGTCAGCGCAGCGTCTTCCTTACAGGGACAACCTTCCCATATTGGCGCAGCGTCTTCCTTACAAGGACACCCTCCCCATGTCGGTGCAGCTTCTTCCTTACAGGGACACCCTTGCCATGTCGGCGCAGCGTCTTAATAACAGGGACACCATTCCCATGTCGGCGCAGCGTCTTCCTTACAGGGACATCCTTCCCATGTCGGCGCAGTGCCCCCCTCCCATGTCGGCGCAGTGTCTTCCTTACAGGGACACCCTGCTCATGTTGGCGCAGTGTCTTCCTTACAGGGACACCTTTCCCATGTCGGTGCAGTGTCTTCCTTACAGGGACACCTTTCCCATGTCGGCGCAGCGTCTTCCTTACAGGGACACCCTTTCCATGTCGGCGCAGCGTCTTCCTTACAGGGACACCCTTCCCATGTCGACGCAGCGTCTTCCTTACAGGGACACCCTACCCTTCACATGTTGGTGCAGTGCCTTCCTTACAGGGACACCCTTCCCATGTCGGTGCAGTGTGCAGCGTCTCCCTTACAGGGACACCCTCTACCCATGTCGGTGCAGCGCCTTCCTTACAAGGACACCCTTCCCATGTCGGCGCAGTGCCTTCCTTACAGGGACACCCTACCCATGTCAGCGCAGCGCCTTCATTACAGGGACACCCTTCCCATGTTGATGCAGTGCCTTCCTTACAGGGACACCCTTCCCATGTCAGCGCAGTGCCTTCATTACAGGGACACCCTTCCCATGTCGGCGCAGCGTCTTCCTTACAGGGACACCGTCCCCATGTCGGTGCAGCGTGTTCCTTACAGGGACACCCTCCCCAGGTCGGCGCAGCGTCTTCCTTACAGGGACACCCATCCCATGTCGGCTCAGCGTCTCCCTTACCGGGACACCCTTTCCACGTCGTGGCAGCGTCTTCCTTACAGGGACACCCTTCCCATGTCGACGCAGCGTCTTCCTTACAGGGACACCCTTCACATTTCGGTGCAGCGTCTTTCTTACAAGGACACCCTTCCCATGTCGGTGCAGTGCCTTCCTTACAGGGACACCCTTCCCATGTTGGCGCAGAACGCAGCGTCTCCCTTAAAGGGACACCCTTCCCATGTCTGCGCAGCGTCTTCCTTACAGGGACACCCTTCCCATGTCGGCGCAGCGTCTTCCTTACAGGGACACCCTTCCCATGTCGGCGCAGCGCCTTCCTTACAGGGACACCCTTCCCATGTCGGCGCAGCGTCTTCCTTACAGGGACACCCTTCCCATGTCGGCGCAGGATGCCCTTCCCATGTCGGCGCAGCGTCTTCCTTACAGGAACACCCTTCCCATGTTGACGCAGCGTCTTCCTTACAGGGACACCCTACACATGTCGGTGCAATGCCTTCCTTACAGGGACACCCTTCCCATGTCGGCCCATTGTCTTCCTTACAGGGACACCCTTCCCATGTCGGCGCAGTGTCTTCCCATGTCAGAGCAGCGTCTTCCTTACAGGGACACCCATCCCATGTCTGCGCAGCGTCTCCCTTACAGGGACACCCTTCCCATGTCAGCGCAGCATCTTCCTTACAGGGACACACTTCCCATGTGGCCGCAGTGTCTTCCCATGTCGGAGCAGCGTCTTCCTTACAGGGACATCCTCCCCATGTCGGTGCAGCGTCTTCCTTACAAGGACACCCTTCCCATGTCGGCGCAGCATCTTCCTTACAGTGACACCCTTTCCATGTTGGCGCAGCGTCTTCCTTACAGGGACATCCTTCCCATGTCGATGCAGCGTCTTCCTTACAGGGGCACCCTACCCTTCACATGTTGGTGCAGTGCCTTCCTTACAGGGACACCCTTCCCATGTCGTTGCAGTGTGCAGCGTCTCCCTTACAGGGACACCCTCTACCCATGTCGGTGCAACGCCTTCCTTACAGGGACACCCTTCCCATGTCGGCGCAGGATGCCCTTCCCATGTCGGCGCAGCGTCTTCCTTACAGGAATACCCTTCCCATGTCGGCGCAGCGTCTCCCTTACAGGGACACCCTATACATGTCGGCACAGCATCTCCCTTACAGGGACACCCTTTCCATGTCGGCACAGCGTCTTCCTTACAGGGACACCCTTCCCATGTCGACGCAGCGTTTTCCTTACAGGGACAGCCTTCACATGTCAGTGCAGTGCCTTCCTTACAGGGACACCCTTCCCATATCGGCGCAGAGCGCAGCGTCTCTCTTACAGGGACACCCTTCCCATCTCGGCGCAGCGTCTTCCTTACAGGGACACCCTTCCCATGTTGGCACAGCGCCTTCCTTACAGGGACACCCTTCCCAGGTCAGCGCAGCGCCTTCATTACAGGGACACCCTTCCCATGTCAGCGCAGCGCCTTCATTACAGGGACACCCTTCCCATGTCGGCACAGTGCCTTCCTTACAGGGACACCCTTCCCATGTCAGTGCAGCGCCTTCATTACAGGGACACCCTTCCCATGTCGGTGCAGCTTCTTCCTTACAGGGACACCCTTCCCATGTCAGCGCAGCGTCTTCCTTACAGGGACACCCTTCCCATATCGGCGCAGCTTCTTCCTTACAGGGACACCCTTCCCATGTCAGCGCAGCGTCTTCCTTACAGGGACACCCTTCCCATATCGACGCAGCGTCTTAATAACAGGGACACCATTCCCATGTCCGCTCAGCGTCTTCCTTACAGGGACACCCTTCCCATGTCGGCGCAGTGCCCCCCTCCCATGTCGGCACAGCGTCTTCCTTACAGGGACACCCTTTCCATGTCGGTGCAGCGTCTTCCTTACAGGGACACCCTTCCCATGTCGACGCAGCGTCTTCCTTACAGGGACACCCTACCCTTCACATGTTGGTGCAGTGCCTTCCTTACAGGGACACCCTTCCCATGTCGGTGCAGTGTGCAGCGTCTCCCTTACAGGGACACCCTCTACCCATGTCGGTGCAGCGCCTTCCTTACAAGGACACCCTTCCAATGTCGGCGCAGTGCCTTCCTTACAGGGACGCCCTTCCCATGTCAGCGCAGCGCCTTTATTACAGGGACACCCTTCCCATGTCGGCGCAGTGCCTTCCTTACAGGGACACCCTACCCATGTCAGCGCAGCGCCTTCATTACAGGGACACCCTTCCCATGTTGACGCAGTGCCTTCCTTACAGGGACACCCTTCCCATGTCAGCGCAGCGCCTTCATTACAGGGACACCCTTCCCATGTCGGCGCAGCGTCTTCCTTACAGGGACACCGTCCCCATGTCGGTGCAGCGTCTTCCTTACAGGGACACCCTCCCCAGGTCGGCGCAGCGTCTTCCTTACAGGGACACCCTTCCCATGTCGGCTCAGCGTCTCCCTTACCGGGACACCCTTTCCACGTCGTCGCAGCGTCTTCCTTACAGGGACACCCTTCCCATGTCGACGCAGCGTCTTCCTTACAGGGACACCCTTCACATGTCGGTGCAGTGCCTTCCTTACAGGGACACCCTTCCCATGTTGGCGCAGAACGCAGCGTCTCCCTTAAAGGGACACCCTTCCCATGTCGGCGCAGCGTCTTCCTTACAGGGACACCCTTCCCATGTCGGCGCAGCGTCTTCCTTACAGGGACACCCTTCCCATGTCGGCGCAGCGCCTTCCTTACAGGGACACCCTTCCCATGTCGGCGCAGCGTCTTCCTTACAGGGACACCCTTCCCATGTCGGCGCAGGATGCCCTTCCCATGTCGGCGCAGCGTCTTCTTTACAGGAACACCCTTCCCATGTCGACGCAGCGTCTTCCTTACAGGGACACCCTTCACATGTCGGTGCAGTGCCTTCCTTACAGGGACACCCTTCCAATGTCGGCCCATTGTCTTCCTTACAGGGACACCCTTCCCATGTCGGCGCAGTGTCTTCCCATGTCAGAGCAGCGTCTTCCTTACAGGGACACCCATCCCATGTCGGCGCAGCGTCTCCCTTACAGGGACACCCTTCCCATGTCGGCGCAGCGTCTTCCTTACAGGGACACCCTTCCCATGTCGGCGCAGCGCCTTCCTTACAGGGACACCCTTCCCATGTCGGCGCAGCGTCTTCCTTACAGGGACACCCTTCCCATGTCGGCGCAGGATGCCCTTCCCATGTCGGCGCAGCGTCTTCCTTACAGGAACACCCTTCCCATGTCGACGCAGCGTCTTCCTTACAGGGACACCCTTCACATGTCGGTGCAGTGCCTTCCTTACAGGGACACCCTTCCCATGTCGGCCCATTGTCTTCCTTACAGGGACACCCTTCCCATGTCGGCGCAGTGTCTTCCCATGTCAGAGCAGCGTCTTCCTTACAGGGACACCCATCCCATGTCGGCGCAGCATCTCCCTTACAGGGACACCCTTCCCATGTCGGCGCAGTGCGCAGCGCCTTCCTTACAGGGACACCCTTGCCATATAGGCGCAGCGTCTCCCTTACAGGGGCACCCTTTCCATGTCGGCGCAGCATCTTCCTTACAGGGACACACTTCCCATGTGGCCGCAGTGTCTTCCCATGTCGGAGCAGCGTCTTCCTTACAGGGACATCCTCCCCATGTCGGTGCAGCGTCTTCCTTACAGGGACACCCTTCCCATGTCGGCGCAGCATCTTCCTTACAGTGACACCCTTTCCATGTTGGCGCAGCGTCTTCCTTACAGGGACATCCTTCCCATGTCGATGCAGCGTCTTCCTTACAGGGACACCCTACCCTTCACATGTTGGTGCAGTGCCTTCCTTACAGGGACACCCTTCCCATGTCGTTGCAGTGTGCAGCGTCTCCCTTACAGGGACACCCTCTACCCATTTTGGTGCAACGCCTTCCTTATAGGGACACCCTTCCCATGTCGGCGCAGGATGCCCTTCCCATGTCGGCGCAGCGTCTTCCTTACAGGAACACCCTTCCCATGTCGGCGCAGCGTCTCCCTTACAGGGACACCCTATACATGTCGGCACATCATCTCCCTTACAGGGACACCCTTTCCATGTCGGCACAGCGTCTTCCTTACAGGGACACCCTTCCCATCTCGGCGCAGCGTCTTCCTTACAGGGACACCCTTCCCATCTCGGCGCAGCGTCTTCCTTACAGGGACACCCTTCCCATGTTGGCACAGCGCCTTCCTTACAGGGACACCCTTCCCAGGTCAGCGCAGCGCCTTCATTACAGGGACACCCTTCCCATGTCAGCGCAGCGCCTTCATTACAGGGACACCCTTCCCATGTCGGCACAGTGCCTTCCTTACAGGGACACCCTTCCCATGACAGTGCAGCGCCTTCATTACAGGGACACCCTTCCCATGTCGGTGCAGCTTCTTCCTTACAGGGACACCCTTCCCATGTCAGCGCAGCGTCTTCCTTACAGGGACACCCTTCCCATATCGGCGCAGCTTCTTCCTTACAGGGACACCCTTCCCATGTCAGCGCAGCGTCTTCCTTACAGGGACACCCTTCCCATATCGGCGCAGCGTCTTAATAACAGGGACACCATTCCCATGTCGGCGCAGCGTCTTCCTTACAGGGACACCCTTCCCATGTCGGCGCAGTGTCTTCCTTACAGGGACACCCTTCCCATGTCGGCGCAGCGTCTTCCTTACAGGGACACCTTTCCCATGTCGGCGCAGTGTCTTCCTTACAGGGACACCCTTCCCATGTCGGCGCAGCGCCTTCCTTACAGGGACACCCTTCCCATGTCGGCGCAGCGTCTTCCTTACAGGGACACCCTTCCCATGTCGGCGCAGGATGCCCTTCCCATGTCGGCGCAGCGTCTTCCTTACAGGAACACCCTTCCCATGTCGGCGCAGCGTCTCCCTTACAGGGACACCCTATACATGTCGGCACAGCATCTCCCTTACAGGGACACCCTTTCCATGTCGGCACAGCGTCTTCCTTACAGGGACACCCTTCCCATGTCGACGCAGCTTTTTCCTTACAGGGACACCCTTCACATGTCGGTGCAGGGCCTTCCTTACAGGGACACCCTTCCCATATCGGCGCAGAGCGCAGCGTCTCTCTTACAGGGACACCCTTCCCATCTCGGCGCAGCGTCTTCCTTACAGGGACACCCTTCCCATGTTGGCACAGTGCCTTCCTTACAGGGACACCCTTCCCAGGTCAGCGCAGCGCCTTCATTACAGGGACACCCTTCCCATGTCAGCGCAGCGCCTTCATTACAGGGACAAGTTCCCATGTCGGCACAGTGCCTTCCTTACAGGGACACCCTTCCCATGTCAGTGCAGCGCCTTCATTACAGGGACACCCTTCCCATGTCGGTGCAGCTTCTTCCTTACAGGGACACCCTTCCCATGTCAGCACAGCGTCTTCCTTACAGGGACACCCTTCCCATATCGGCGCAGCTTCTTCCTTACAGGGACACCCTTCCCATGTCAGCGCAGCGTCTTCCTTACAGGGACACCCTTCCCATATCGGCGCAGCGTCTTAATAACAGGGACACCATTCCCATGTCGGCGCAGCGTCTTCCTTACAGGGACACCCTTCCCATGTCGGCGCAGTGCCCCCCTCCCATGTCGGCGCAGTGCCTTCCTTACAGGGACACCCTTCCCATGTCGGCGCAGCGTCTTCCTTACAGAGACACCTTTCCCATATCGGCGCAGTGTCTTCCTTACAGGGACACCCTTCCCATGTCGGCGTAGCGTCTTCCTTACAGGGACACCCTTCCCATGTCGGCGCAGCGTCTTCCTTACAGGGACACCCTTCCCATGTCGGCGCAGGATGCCCTTCCCATGTCGGCGCAGCGTCTTCCTTACAGGAACACCCTTCCCATGCGACGCAGCGTCTTCCTTACAGGGACACCCTTCACATGTCGGTGCAGTGCCTTCCTTACAGGGACACCCTTCCCATGTCGGCCCATTGTCTTCCTTACAGGGACACCCTTCCCATGTCGGCGCAGTGCCTTCCTTACAGGGACACCCTTCCCATATCGGCGCAGAGCGCTGCGTCTCTCTTACAGGGACACCCTTCCCATCTCGGCGCAGCGTCTTCCTTACAGGGGCACCCTTTCCATGTCGGCGCAGCATCTTCCTTACAGGGACACACTTCCCATGTGGCCGCAGTGTCTTCCCATGTCGGAGCAGCGTCTTCCTTACAGGGACGTCCTCCCCATGTCGGTGCAGCGTCTTCCTTACAGGGACACCCTTCCCATGTCGGCGCAGCATCTTCCTTACAGTGACACCCTTTCCATGTTGGCGCAGCGTCTTCCTTACAGGGACATCCTTCCCATGTCGATGCAGCGTCTTCCTTACAGGGACACCCTACCCTTCACATGTTGGTGCAGTGCCTTCCTTACAGGGACACCCTTCCCATGTCGTTGCAGTGTGCAGCGTCTCCCTTACAGGGACACCCTCTACCCATGTCGGTGCAACGCCTTCCTTACAGGGACACCCTTCCCATTTCGGCGCAGGATGCCCTTCCCATGTCGGCGCAGCGTCTTCCTTACAGGAACACCCTTCCCATGTCGGCGCAGCGTCTCCCTTACAGGGACACCCTATACATGTCGGCACAGCATCTCCCTTACAGGGACACCCTTTCCATGTCGGCACAGCGTCTTCCTTACAGGGACACCCTTCCCATGTCGACGCAGCGTTTTCCTTACAGGGAGAGCCTTCACATGTCGGTGCAGTGCCTTCCTTACAGGGACACCCTTCCCATATCGGCGCAGAGCGCAGCGTCTCTCTTACAGGGACACCCTTCCCATCTCGGCGCAGCGTCTTCCTTACAGGGACACCCTTCCCATGTTGGCACAGCGCCTTCCTTACAGGGACACCCTTCCCAGGTCAGCGCAGCGCCTTCATTACAGGGACACCCTTCCTATGTCAGCGCAGCGCCTTCATTACAGGGACAACCTTCCCATGTCAGCACAGTGCCTTCCTTACAGGGACACCCTTCCCATGTCAGTGCAGCGCCTTCATTACAGGGACACCCTTCCCATGTCGGTGCAGCTTCTTCCTTACACGGACACCCTTCCCATGTGAGCGCAGCGTCTTCCTTACAGGGACACCCTTCCCATATCGGCGCAGCTTCTTCCTTACAGGGACACCCTTCCCATGTCAGCGCAGCGTCTTCCTTACAGGGACACCCTTCCCATATCGGCGCAGCGTCTTAATAACAGGGACACCATTCCCATGTCGGCGCAGCGTCTTCCTTACAGGGACACCCTTCCCATGTCGGCGCAGTGCCCCCCTCCCATGTCGGCGCAGTGTCTTCCTTACAGGGACACCCTTCCCATGTCGGCGCAGCGTCTTCCTTACAGGGACACCTTTCCCATGTCGGCGCAGTGTCTTCCTTACAGGGACACCCTTCCCATGTCAGCGCAGCGCCTTCCTTACAGGGACACCCTTCCCATGTCGGCGCAGCGTCTTCCTTACAGGGACACCCTTCCCATGTCGGCGCAGGATGCCCTTCCCATGTCGGCGCAGCGTCTTCCTTACAGGAACACCCTTCCCATGTCGGCGCAGCGTCTCCCTTACAGGGACACCCTATACATGTCGGCACAGCATCTCCCTTACAGGGACACCCTTTCCATGTCGGCACAGCGTCTTCCTTACAGGGACACCCTTCCCATGTCGACGCAGCGTTTTCCTTACAGGGACACCCTTCACATGTCGGTGCAGTGCCTTCCTTACAGGGACACCCTTCCCATATCGGCGCAGAGTGCAGCGTCTCTCTTACAGGGACACCCTTCCCAGCTCGGCGCAGCGTCTTCCTTACAGGGACACCCTTCCCATGTTGGCACAGCGCCTTCCTTACAGGGACACCCTTCCCAGGTCAGCGCAGCGCCTTCATTACAGGGACACCCTTCCCATGTCAGCGCAGCGCCTTCATTACAGGGACACGTTCCCATGTCGGCACAGTGCCTTCCTTACAGGGACACCCTTCCCATGTCAGTGCAGCGCCTTCATTACAGGGACACCCTTCCCATGTCGGTGCAGCTTCTTCCTTACAGGGACACCCTTCCCATGTCAGCGCAGCCTCTTCTTTACAGGGACACCCTTCCCATATCGGCGCAGCTTCTTCCTTACAGGGTCACCCTCCCCATGTCGGTGCAGCTTCTTCCTTACAGGGACATCCTTCCCATGTCGGCGCAGCGTCTTAATAACAGGGACACCATTCCCATGTCGGCGCAGCGTCTTCCTTACAGGGACACCCTTCCCATGTCGGCACAGTGCCTTCCTTACAGGGACACCCTTCCCATGTCAGTGCAGCGCCTTCATTACAGGGACACCCTTCCCATGTCGGTGCAGCTTCTTCCTTACAGGGACACCCTTCCCATGTCAGCGCAGCGTCTTCCTTACAGGGACACCCTTCCCATATCGGCGCAGCTTCTTCCTTACAGGGACACCCTTCCCATGTCAGCGCAGCGTCTTCCTTACAGGGACACCCTTCCCATATCAGCGCAGCGTCTTAATAACAGGGACACCATTCCCATGTCGGCGCAGCGTCTTCCTTACAGGGACACCCTTCCCATGTCGGCGCAGTGCCCCCCTCCCATGTCGGCGCAGTGTCTTCCTTACAGGGACACCCTTCCCATGTCGGCGCAGCGTCTTCCTTACAGGGACACCTTTCCCATGTCGGCGCAGTGTCTTCCTTACAGGGACACCCTTCCCATGTCGGCGCAGCGCCTTCCTTACAGGGACACCCTTCCCATGTCGGCGCAGCGCCTTCCTTACAGGGACACCCTTCCCATGTCGGCGCAGCGTCTTCCTTACAGGGACACCCTTCCCATGTCGGCGCAGGATGCCCTTCCCATGTCGGCGCAGCGTCTTCCTTACAGGAACACCCTTCCCATGTCGGCGCAGCGTCTCCCTTACAGGGACACCCTATACATGTCGGCACAGCATCTCCCTTACAGGGACACCCTTTCCATGTCGGCACAGCGTCTTCCTTACAGGGACACCCTTCCCATGTCGACGCAGCGTTTTCCTTACAGGGACACCCTTCACATGTCGGTGCAGTGCCTTCCTTACAGGGACACCCTTCCCATATCGGCGCAGAGCGCAGCGTCTCTCTTACAGGGACACCCTTCCCAGCTCGGCGCAGCGTCTTCCTTACAGGGACACCCTTCCCATGTTGGCACAGCGCCTTCCATACAGGGACACCCTTCCCAGGTCAGCGCAGCGCCTTCATTACAGGGACACCCTTCCCAGGTCAGCGCAGCGCCTTCATTACAGGGACACCCTTCCCATGTCAGCGCAGCGCCTTCATTACAGGGACACGTTCCCATGTCGGCACAGTGCCTTCCTTACAGGGACACCCTTCCCATGTCAGTGCAGCGCCTTCATTACAGGGACACCCTTCCCATGTCGGTGCAGCTTCTTCCTTACAGGGACACCCTTCCCATGTCAGCGCAGCGTCTTCCTTACAGGGACACCCTTCCCATATCGGCGCAGCTTCTTCCTTACAGGGACACCCTTCCCATGTCAGCGCAGCGTCTTCCTTACAGGGACACCCTTCCCATATCGACGCAGCGTCTTAATAACAGGGACACCATTCCCATGTCCGCTCAGCGTCTTCCTTACAGGGACACCCTTCCCATGTCGGCGCAGTGCCCCCCTCCCATGTCGGCACAGCGTCTTCCTTACAGGGACACCCTTTCCATGTCGGTGCAGCGTCTTCCTTACAGGGACACCCTTCCCATGTCGACGCAGCGTCTTCCTTACAGGGACACCCTACCCTTCACATGTTGGTGCAGTGCCTTCCTTACAGGGACACCCTTCCCATGTCGGTGCAGTGTGCAGCGTCTCCCTTACAGGGACACCCTCTACCCATGTCGGTGCAGCGACTTCCTTACAAGGACACCCTTCCAATGTCGGCGCAGTGCCTTCCTTACAGGGACGCCCTTCCCATGTCAGCGCAGCGCCTTTATTACAGGGACACCCTTCCCATGTCGGCGCAGTGCCTTCCTTACAGGGACACCCTACCCATGTCAGCGCAGCGCCTTTATTACAGGGACACCCTTCCCATGTCGGCGCAGTGCCTTCCTTACAGGGACACCCTACCCATGTCAGCGCAGCGCCTTCATTACAGGGACACCCTTCCCATGTTGACGCAGTGCCTTCCTTACAGGGACACCCTTCCCATGTCAGCGCAGCGCCTTCATTACAGGGACACCCTTCCCATGTCGGCGCAGCGTCTTCCTTACAGGGACACCGTCCCCATGTCGGTGCAGCGTCTTCCTTACAGGGACACCCTCCCCAGGTCGGCGCAGCGTCTTCCTTACAGGGACACCCTTCCCATGTCGGCTCAGCGTCTCCCTTACCGGGACACCCTTTCCACGTCGTCGCAGCGTCTTCCTTACAGGGACACCCTTCCCATGTCGACGCAGCGTCTTCCTTACAGGGACACCATTCACATGTCGGTGCAGCGTCTTTCTTACAGGGACACCCTTCACATGTTGGTGCAGTGCCTTCCTTACAGGGACACCCTTCCCATGTTGGCGCAGAACGCAGCGTCTCCCTTAAAGGGACACCCTTCCCATGTCGGCGCAGCGTCTTCCTTACAGGGACACCCTTCCCATGTCGGCGCAGCGTCTTCCTTACAGGGACACCCTTCCCATGTCGGCGCAGCGCCTTCCTTACATGGACACCCTTCCCATGTCGGCGCAGCGTCTTCCTTACAGGGACACCCTTCCCATGTCGGCGCAGGATGCCCTTCCCATGTCGGCGCAGCGTCTTCCTTACAGGAACACCCTTCCCATGTCGACGCAGCGTCTTCCTTACAGGGACACCCTTCACATGTCGGTGCAGTGCCTTCCTTACAGGGACACCCTTCCCATGTCGGCCCATTGTCTTCCTTACAGGGACACCCTTCCCATGTCGGCGCAGTGTCTTCCCATGTCAGAGCAGCGTCTTCCTTACAGGGACACCCATCCCATGTCGGCGCAGCGTCTCCCTTACAGGGACACCCTTCCCATGTCGGCGCAGTGCGCAGCGCCTTCCTTACAGGGACACCCTTGCCATATAGGCGCAGCGTCTCCCTTACAGGGGCACCCTTTCCATGTCGGCGCAGCATCTTCCTTACAGGGACACACTTCCCATGTGGCCGCAGTGTCTTCCCATGTCGGAGCAGCGTCTTCCTTACAGGGACATCCTCCCCATGTCGGTGCAGCGTCTTCCTTACAGGGACACCCTTCCCATGTCGGCGCAGCATCTTCCTTACAGTGACACCCTTTCCATGTTGGCGCAGCGTCTTCCTTACAGGGACATCCTTCCCATGTCGATGCAGCGTCTTCCTTACAGGGACACCCTACCCTTCACATGTTGGTGCAGTGCCTTCCTTACAGGGACACCCTTCCCATGTCGTTGCAGTGTGCAGCGTCTCCCTTACAGGGACACCCTCTACCCATTTCGGTGCAACGCCTTCCTTACAGGGACACCCTTCCCATGTCGGCGCAGGATGCCCTTCCCATGTCGGCGCAGCGTCTTCCTTACAGGAACACCCTTCCCATGTCGGCGCAGCGTCTCCCTTACAGGGACACCCTATACATGTCGGCACATCATCTCCCTTACAGGGACACCCTTTCCATGTCGGCACAGCGTCTTCCTTACAGGGACACCCTTCCCATGTCGACGCAGCGTTTTCCTTACAGGGACAGCCTTCACATGTCGGTGCAGTGCCTTCCTTACAGGGACACCCTTCCCATATCGGCGCAGAGCGCAGCGTCTCTCTTACAGGGACACCCTTCCCATCTCGGCGCAGCGTCTTCCTTACAGGGACACCCTTCCCATGTTGGCACAGCGCCTTCCTTACAGGGACACCCTTCCCAGGTCAGCGCAGCGCCTTCATTACAGGGACACCCTTCCCATGTCAGCGCAGCGCCTTCATTACAGGGACACCCTTCCCATGTCGGCACAGTGCCTTCCTTACAGGGACACCCTTCCCATGTCAGTGCAGCGCCTTCATTACAGGGACACCCTTCCCATGTCGGTGCAGCTTCTTCCTTACAGGGACACCCTTCCCATGTCAGCGCAGCGTCTTCCTTACAGGGACACCCTTCCCATATCGGCGCAGCGTCTTAATAACAGGGACACCATTCCCATGTCGGCGCAGCGTCTTCCTTACAGGGACACCCTTCCCATGTCGGCGCAGTGCCCCCCTCCCATGTCGGCGCAGTGTCTTCCTTACAGGGACACCCTTCCCATGTCGGCGCAGCGTCTTCCTTACAGGGACACCTTTCCCATGTCGGCGCAGCGCCTTCCTTACAGGGACACCCTTCCCATGTCGGCGCAGTGCCTTCCTTACAGGGACACCCTTCCCATGTCGGCGCAGCGTCTTCCTTACAGGGACACCCTTCCCATGTCGGCGCAGGATGCCCTTCCCATGTCGGCGCAGCGTCTTCCTTACAGGAACACCCTTCCCATGTCGGCGCAGCATCTCCCTTACAGGGACACCCTTTCCATGTCGGCACAGCGTCTTCCTTACAGGGACACCCTTCCCATGTCGACGCAGCTTTTTCCTTACAGGGACACCCTTCACATGTCGGTGCAGGGCCTTCCTTACAGGGACACCCTTCCCATATCGGCGCAGAGCGCAGCGTCTCTCTTACAGGGACACCCTTCCCATCTCGGCGCAGCGTCTTCCTTACAGGGACACCCTTCCCATGTTGGCACAGCGCCTTCCTTACAGGGACACCCTTCCCAGGTCAGCGCAGCGCCTTCATTACAGGGACACCCTTCCCATGTCAGCGCAGCGCCTTCATTACAGGGACACGTTCCCATGTCGGCACAGTGCCTTCCTTACAGGGACACCCTTCCCATGTCAGTGCAGCGCCTTCATTACAGGGACACCCTTCCCATGTCGGTGCAGCTTCTGCCTTACAGGGACACCCTTCCCATGTCAGCGCAGCGTCTTCCTTACAGGGACACCCTTCCCATATCGGCGCAGCTTCTTCCTTACAGGGACACCCTCCCCATGTCGGTGCAGCTTCTTCCTTACAGGGACACCCTTCCCATGTCGGCGCAGCGTCTTAATAACAGGGACACCATTCCCATGTCGGCGCAGCGTCTTCCTTACAGGGACACCCTTCCCATGTCGGCACAGTACCTTCCTTACAGGGACACCCTTCCCATGTCAGTGCAGCGCCTTCATTACAGGGACACCCTTCCCATGTCGGTGCAGCTTCTTCCTTACAGGGACACCCTTCCCATGTCAGCGCAGCGTCTTCCTTACAGGGACACCCTTCCCATATCGGCGCAGCTTCTTCCTTACAGGGACACCCTTCCCATGTCAGCGCAGCGTCTTCCTTACAGGGACACCCTTCCCATATCGGCGCAGCGTCTTAATAACAGGGACACCATTCCCATGTCGGCGCAGCGTCTTCCTTACAGGGACACCCTTCCCATGTCGGTGCAGTGCCCCCCTCCCATGTCGGCGCAGTGCCTTCCTTACAGGGACACCCTTCCCATGTCGGCGCAGCGTCTTCCTTACAGAGACACCTTTCCCATGTCGGCGCAGTGTCTTCCTTACAGGGACACCCTTCCCATGTCGGCGCAGCGTCTTCCTTACAGGGACACCCTTCCCATGTCAGCACAGGATGCCCTTCCCATGTCGGCGCAGCGTCTTCCTTACAGGAACACCCTTCCCATGCGACGCAGCGTCTTCCTTACAGGGACACCCTTCACATGTCGGTGCAGTGCCTTCCTTACAGGGACACCCTTCCCATGTCGGCCCATTGCCTTCCTTACAGGGACACCCTTCCCATGTCGGCGCAGTGCCTTCCTTACAGGGACACCCTTCCCATATCGGCGCAGAGCGCTGCGTCTCTCTTACAGGGACACCCTTCCCATCTCGGCGCAGCGTCTTCCTTACAGGGGCACCCTTTCCATGTCGGCGCAGCATCTTCCTTACAGGGACACACTTCCCATGTGGCCGCAGTGTCTTCCCATGTCGGAGCAGCGTCTTCCTTACAGGGACATCCTCCCCATGTCGGTGCAGCGTCTTCCTTACAGGGACACCCTTCCCATGTCGGCGCAGCATCTTCCTTACAGTGACACCCTTTCCATGTTGGCGCAGCGTCTTCCTTACAGGGACATCCTTCCCATGTCGATGCAGCGTCTTCCTTACAGGGACACCCTACCCTTCACATGTTGGTGCAGTGCCTTCCTTACAGGGACACCCTTCCCATGTCGTTGCAGTGTGCAGCGTCTCCCTTACAGGGACACCCTCTACCCATGTCGGTGCAACGCCTTCCTTACAGGGACACCCTTCCCATTTCGGCGCAGGATGCCCTTCCCATGTCGGCGCAGCGTCTTCCTTACAGGAACACCCTCCCCATGTCGGCGCAGCGTCTCCCTTACAGGGACACCCTATACATGTCGGCACAGCATCTCCCTTACAGGGACACCCTTTCCATGTCGGCACAGCGTCTTCCTTACAGGGACACCCTTCCCATGTCGACGCAGCGTTTTCCTTACAGGGAGAGCCTTCACATGTCGGTGCAGTGCCTTCCTTACAGGGACACCCTTCCCATATCGGCGCAGAGCGCAGCGTCTCTCTTACAGGGACACCCTTCCCATCTCGGCGCAGCGTCTACCTTACAGGGACACCCTTCCCATGTCGGCACAGTGCCTTCCTTACAGGGACACCCTTCCCATGTCAGTGCAGCGCCCTCATTACAGGGACACCCTTCCCATGTCGGTGCAGCTTCTTCCTTACACGGACACCCTTCCCATGTCAGCGCAGCGTCTTCCTTACAGGGACACCCTTCCCATATCGGCGCAGCTTCTTCCTTACAGGGACACCCTTCCCATGTCAGCGCAGCGTCTTCCTTACAGGGACACCCTTCCCATATCGGCGCAGCGTCTTAATAACAGGGACACCATTCCCATGTCGGCGCAGCGTCTTCCTTACAGGGACACCCTTCCCATGTCGGCGCAGTGCCCCCCTCCCATGTCGGCGCAGTGTCTTCCTTACAGGGACACCCTTCCCATGTCGGCGCAGCGTCTTCCTTACAGGGACACCTTTCCCATGTCGGCGCAGTGTCTTCCTTACAGGGACACCCTTCCCATGTCAGCGCAGCGCCTTCCTTACAGGGACACCCTTCCCATGTCGGCGCAGCGTCTTCCTTACAGGGACACCCTTCCCATGTCGGCGCAGGATGCCCTTCCCATGTCGGCGCAGCGTCTTCCTTACAGGAACACCCTTCCCATGTCGGCGCAGCGTCTCCCTTACAGGGACACCCTATACATGTCGGCACAGCATCTCCCTTACAGGGACACCCTTTCCATGTCGGCACAGCGTCTTCCTTACAGGGACACCCTTCCCATGTCGACGCAGCGTTTTCCTTACAGGGACACCCTTCACATGTCGGTGCAGTGCCTTCCTTACAGGGACAACCTTCCCATATCGGCGCAGAGTGCAGCGTCTCTCTTACAGGGACACCCTTCCCAGCTCGGCGCAGCGTCTTCCTTACAGGGACACCCTTCCCATGTTGGCACAGCGCCTTCCTTACAGGGACACCCTTCCCAGGTCAGCGCAGCGCCTTCATTACAGGGACACCCTTCCCATGTCAGCGCAGCGCCTTCATTACAGGGACACGTTCCCATGTCGGCACAGTGCCTTCCTTACAGGGACACCCTTCCCATGTCAGTGCAGCGCCTTCATTACAGGGACACCCTTCCCATGTCGGTGCAGCTTCTTCCTTACAGGGACACCCTTCCCATGTCAGCGCAGCGTCTTCTTTACAGGGACACCCTTCCCATATCGGCGCAGCTTCTTCCTTACAGGGTCACCCTCCCCATGTCGGTGCAGCTTCTTCCTTACAGGGACATCCTTCCCATGTCGGCGCAGCGTCTTAATAACAGGGACACCATTCCCATGTCGGCGCAGCGTCTTCCTTACAGGGACACCCTTCCCATGTCGGCACAGTGCCTTCCTTACAGGGACACCCTTCCCATGTCAGTGCAGCGCCTTCATTACAGGGACACCCTTCCCATGTCGGTGCAGCTTCTTCCTTACAGGGACACCCTTCCCATGTCAGCGCAGCGTCTTCCTTACAGGGACATCCTCCCCATGTCGGTGCAGCGTCTTCCTTACAGGGACACCCTTCCCATGTCGGCGCAGCATCTTCCTTACAGTGACACCCTTTCCATGTTGGCGCAGCGTCTTCCTTACAGGGACATCCTTCCCATGTCGATGCAGCGTCTTCCTTACAGGGACACCCTACCCTTCACATGTTGGTGCAGTGCCTTCCTTACAGGGACACCCTTCCCATGTCGTTGCAGTGTGCAGCGTCTCCCTTACAGGGACACCCTCTACCCATGTCGGTGCAACGCCTTCCTTACAGGGACACCCTTCCCATTTCGGCGCAGGATGCCCTTCCCATGTCGGCGCAGCGTCTTCCTTACAGGAACACCCTCCCCATGTCGGCGCAGCGTCTCCCTTACAGGGACACCCTATACATGTCGGCACAGCATCTCCCTTACAGGGACACCCTTTCCATGTCGGCACAGCGTCTTCCTTACAGGGACACCCTTCCCATGTCGACGCAGCGTTTTCCTTACAGGGAGAGCCTTCACATGTCGGTGCAGTGCCTTCCTTACAGGGACACCCTTCCCATATCGGCGCAGAGCGCAGCGTCTCTCTTACAGGGACACCCTTCCCATCTCGGCGCAGCGTCTTCCTTACAGGGACACCCTTCCCATGTCGGCACAGTGCCTTCCTTACAGGGACACCCTTCCCATGTCAGTGCAGCGCCTTCATTACAGGGACACCCTTCCCATGTCGGTGCAGCTTCTTCCTTACACGGACACCCTTCCCATGTCAGCGCAGCGTCTTCCTTACAGGGACACCCTTCCCATATCGGCGCAGCTTCTTCCTTACAGGGACACCCTTCCCATGTCAGCGCAGCGTCTTCCTTACAGGGACACCCTTCCCATATCGGCGCAGCGTCTTAATAACAGGGACACCATTCCCATGTCGGCGCAGCGTCTTCCTTACAGGGACACCCTTCCCATGTCGGCGCAGTGCCCCCCTCCCATGTCGGCGCAGTGTCTTCCTTACAGGGACACCCTTCCCATGTCGGCGCAGCGTCTTCCTTACAGGGACACCTTTCCCATGTCGGCGCAGTGTCTTCCTTACAGGGACACCCTTCCCATGTCAGCGCAGCGTCTTCCTTACAGGGACACCCTTCCCATGTCGGCGCAGGATGCCCTTCCCATGTCGGCGCAGCGTCTTCCTTACAGGAACACCCTTCCCATGTCGGCGCAGCGTCTTCCTTACAGGAACACCCTTCCCATGTCGGCGCAGCGTCTCCCTTACAGGGACACCCTATACATGTCGGCACGGCATCTCCCTTACAGGGACACCCTTTCCATGTCGGCACAGCGTCTTCCTTACAGGGACACCCTTCCCATGTCGACGCAGCGTTTTCCTTACAGGGACACCCTTCACATGTCGGTGCAGTGCCTTCCTTACAGGGACACCCTTCCCATATCGGCGCAGAGTGCAGCGTCTCTCTTACAGGGACACCCTTCCCAGCTCGGCGCAGCGTCTTCCTTACAGGGACACCCTTCCCATGTTGGCACAGCGCCTTCCTTACAGGGACACCCTTCCCAGGTCAGCGCAGCGCCTTCATTACAGGGACACCCTTCCCATGTCAGCGCAGCGCCTTCATTACAGGGACACGTTCCCATGTCGGCACAGTGCCTTCCTTACAGGGACACCCTTCCCATGTCAGTGCAGCGCCTTCATTACAGGGACACCCTTCCCATGTCGGTGCAGCTTCTTCCTTACAGGGACACCCTTCCCATGTCAGCGCATCGTCTTCTTTACAGGGACACCCTTCCCATATCGGCGCAGCTTCTTCCTTACAGGGTCACCCTCCCCATGTCGGTGCAGCTTCTTCCTTACAGGGACATCCTTCCCATGTCGGCGCAGCGTCTTAATAACAGGGACACCATTCCCATGTCGGCGCAGCGTCTTCCTTACAGGGACACCCTTCCCATGTCGGCACAGTGCCTTCCTTACAGGGACACCCTTCCCATGTCAGTGCAGCGCCTTCATTACAGGGACACCCTTCCCATGTCGGTGCAGCTTCTTCCTTACAGGGACACCCTTCCCATGTCAGCGCAGCGTCTTCCTTACAGGGACACCCTTCCCATATCGGCGCAGCTTCTTCCTTACAGGGACACCCTTCCCATGTCAGCGCAGCGTCTTCCTTACAGGGACACCCTTCCCATATCGGCGCAGCCTCTTAATAACAGGGACACCATTCCCATGTCGGCGCAGCGTCTTCCTTACAGGGACACCCTTCCCATGTCGGCGCAGTGCCCCCCTCCCATGTCGGCGCAGTGTCTTCCTTACAGGGACACCCTTCCCATGTCGGCGCAGCTTCTTCCTTACAGGGACACCCTTCCCATGTCAGCGCAGCGTCTTCCTTACAGGGACACCCTTCCCATATCGGCGCAGCGTCTTAATAACAGGGACACCATTCCCATGTCGGCGCAGCGTCTTCCTTACAGGGACACCCTTCCCATGTCGGCGCAGTGCCCCCCTCCCATGTCGGCGCAGTGTCTTCCTTACAGGGACACCCTTCCCATGTCGGCGCAGCGTCTTCCTTACAGGGACACCTTTCCCATGTCGGCGCAGTGTCTTCCTTACAGGGACACCCTTCCCATGTCGGCGCAGCGCCTTCCTTACAGGGACACCCTTCCCATGTCGGCGCAGCGTCTTCCTTACAGGGACACCCTTCCCATGTCGGCGCAGGATGCCCTTCCCATGTCGGCGCAGCGTCTTCCTTACAGGAACACCCTTCCCATGTCGGCGCAGCGTCTCCCTTACAGGGACACCCTATACATGTCGGCACAGCATCTCCCTTACAGGGACACCCTTTCCATGTCGGCACAGCGTCTTCCTTACAGGGACACCCTTCCCATGTCGACGCAGCTTTTTCCTTACAGGGACACCCTTCACATGTCGGTGCAGGGCCTTCCTTACAGGGCCACCCTTCCCATATCGGCGCAGAGCGCAGCGTCTCTCTTACAGGGACACCCTTCCCATCTCGGCGCAGCGTCTTCCTTACAGGGACACCCTTCCCATGTTGGCACAGCGCCTTCCTTACAGGGACACCCTTCCCAGGTCAGCGCAGCGCCTTCATTACAGGGACACCCTTCCCATGTCAGCGCAGCGCCTTCATTACAGGGACACGTTCCCATGTCGGCACAGTGCCTTCCTTACAGGGACACCCTTCCCATGTCAGTGCAGCGCCTTCATTACAGGGACACCCTTCCCATGTCGGTGCAGCTTCTGCCTTACAGGGACACCCTTCCCATGTCAGCGCAGCGTCTTCCTTACAGGGACACCCTTCCCATATCGGCGCAGCTTCTTCCTTACAGGGACACCCTCCCCATGTCGGTGCAGCTTCTTCTTTACAGGGACACCCTTCCCATGTCGGCGCAGCGTCTTAATAACAGGGACACCATTCCCATGTCGGCGCAGCGTCTTCCTTACAGGGACACCCTTCCCATGTCGGCACAGTACCTTCCTTACAGGGACACCCTTCCCATGTCAGTGCAGCGCCTTCATTACAGGGACACCCTTCCCATGTCGGTGCAGCTTCTTCCTTACAGGGACACCCTTCCCATGTCAGCGCAGCGTCTTCCTTACAGGGACACCCTTCCCATATCGGCGCAGCTTCTTCCTTACAGGGACACCCTTCCCATGTCAGCGCAGCGTCTTCCTTACAGGGACACCCTTCCCATATCGGCGCAGCGTCTTAATAACAGGGACACCATTCCCATGTCGGCGCAGCGTCTTCCTTACAGGGACACCCTTCCCATGTCGGTGCAGTGCCCCCCTCCCATGTCGGCGCAGTGCCTTCCTTACAGGGACACCCTTCCCATGTCGGCGCAGCGTCTTCCTTACAGAGACACCTTTCCCATGTCGGCGCAGTGTCTTCCTTACAGGGACACCCTTCCCATGTCGGCGCAGCGTCTTCCTTACAGGGACACCCTTCCCATGTCGGCGCAGGATGCCCTTCCCATGTCGGCGCAGCGTCTTCCTTACAGGAACACCCTTCCCATGCGACGCAGCGTCTTCCTTACAGGGACACCCTTCACATGTCGGTGCAGTGCCTTCCTTACAGGGACACCCTTCCCATGTCGGCCCATTGCCTTCCTTACAGGGACACCCTTCCCATGTCGGCGCAGTGCCTTCCTTACAGGGACACCCTTCCCATATCGGCGCAGAGCGCTGCGTCTCTCTTACAGGGACACCCTTCCCATCTCGGCGCAGCGTCTTCCTTACAGGGGCACCCTTTCCATGTCGGCGCAGCATCTTCCTTACAGGGACACACTTCCCATGTGGCCGCAGTGTCTTCCCATGTCGGAGCAGCGTCTTCCTTACAGGGACATCCTCCCCATGTCGGTGCAGCGTCTTCCTTACAGGGACACCCTTTCCATGTCGGCGCAGCATCTTCCTTACAGTGACACCCTTTCCATGTTGGCGCAGCGTCTTCCTTACAGGGACATCCTTCCCATGTCGATGCAGCGTCTTCCTTACAGGGACACCCTACCCTTCACATGTTGGTGCAGTGCCTTCCTTACAGGGACACCCTTCCCATGTCGTTGCAGTGTGCAGCGTCTCCCTTACAGGGACACCCTCTACCCATGTCGGTGCAACGCCTTCCTTACAGGGACACCCTTCCCATTTCGGCGCAGGATGCCCTTCCCATGTCGGCGCAGCGTCTTCCTTACAGGAACACCCTTCCCATGTCGGCGCAGCGTCTCCCTTACAGGGACACCCTATACATGTCGGCACAGCATCTCCCTTACAGGGACACCCTTTCCATGTCGGCACAGCGTCTTCCTTACAGGGACACCCTTCCCATGTCGACGCAGCGTTTTCCTTACAGGGAGAGCCTTCACATGTCGGTGCAGTGCCTTCCTTACAGGGACACCCTTCCCATATCGGCGCAGAGCGCAGCGTCTCTCTTACAGGGACACCCTTCCCATCTCGGCGCAGCGTCTTCCTTACAGGGACACCCTTCCCATGTTGGCACAGCGCCTTCCTTACAGGGACACCCTTCCCAGGTCAGCGCAGCGCCTTCATTACAGGGACACCCTTCCCATGTCAGCGCAGCGCCTTCATTACAGGGACACCCTTCCCATGTCGGCACAGTGCCTTCCTTACAGGGACACCCTTCCCATGTCAGTGCAGCGCCTTCATTACAGGGACACCCTTCCCATGTCGGTGCAGCTTCTTCCTTACACGGACACCCTTCCCATGTCAGCGCAGCGTCTTCCTTACAGGGACACCCTTCCCATATCGGCGCAGCTTCTTCCTTACAGGGACACCCTTCCCATGTCAGCGCAGCGTCTTCCTTACAGGGACACCCTTCCCATATCGGCGCAGCGTCTTAATAACAGGGACACCATTCCCATGTCGGCGCAGCGTCTTCCTTACAGGGACACCCTTCCCATGTCGGCGCAGTGCCCCCCTCCCATGTCGGCGCAGTGTCTTCCTTACAGGGACACCCTTCCCATGTCGGCGCAGCGTCTTCCTTACAGGGACACCTTTCCCATGTCGGCGCAGTGTCTTCCTTACAGGGACACCCTTCCCATGTCAGCGCAGCGCCTTCCTTACAGGGACACCCTTCCCATGTCGGCGCAGCGTCTTCCTTACAGGGACACCCTTCCCATGTCGGCGCAGGATGCCCTTCCCATGTCGGCGCAGCGTCTTCCTTACAGGAACACCCTTCCCATGTCGGCGCAGCGTCTCCCTTACAGGGACACCCTATACATGTCGGCACAGCATCTCCCTTACAGGGACACCCTTTCCATGTCGGCACAGCGTCTTCCTTACAGGGACACCCTTCCCATGTCGACGCAGCGTTTTCCTTACAGGGACACCCTTCACATGTCGGTGCAGTGCCTTCCTTACAGGGACACCCTTCCCATATCGGCGCAGCGTCTTCCCATGTCAGAGCAGCGTCTTCCTTACAGGGACACCCATCCCATGTCGGCGCAGCTTCTTCCTTACAAGGACACCCTTCCCATGTCGGCGCAGTGTCTTAATAACAGGGACACCCTTCCCATGTCGATGCAGCGTCTTCCTTACAGGGACACCCTTTCCATGTCGGCGCAGCGTCTCCCTTACAGGGACACCCTTCCCATGTCGACGCAGCGTCTTCCTTACAGGGACACCCTTGCAATGTCGGCGCAGCGCCTTCCTTACAGGGACACCCTTCCCATGTCGGCGCAGCGTCTTCCTTACAGGGTCACCCTTCCCATGTCGGCGCAGGATGCCCTTCCCATGTCGGCGCAGTGTCTTCCTTACAGGAACACCCTTCCCATGTCGACGCAGCGTCTCCCTTACAAGGACACCCTATACATGTCGACGCAGCGTCTCCCTTACAGGGAAACCCTTTCCATGTCGGTGCAGCATCTTCCTTACAGGGACACCCTTCCCATGTCGACGCAGCGTTTTCCTTACAGGGACACCCTTCACATGTTGGTGCAGTGCCTTCCTTACAGGGACACCCTTCCCATGTCGGCACAGAGCGCAGCGTCTCCCTTACAGGGACACCCCTCCCATCTCGGCGCAGCGTCTTCCTTACAGGGTCACCCTTCCCATGTCGGCACAGTGTCTTCCTTACAGGGACACCCTTCCCATGTCGGCGCAGCGCCTTCCTTACAGAGACACCCTTCCCATGTCAGCGTAGCGCCTTCATTACAGGGACACCCTTCCCCTGTCGGCACAGTGCCTTCCTTACAGGGACACCCTTCCCATGTCAGCGCAGCGCCTTCATTACAGGGACACCCTTCCCATGTCAGCGCAGCGCCTTCATTGCAGGGACACCCTTCCCATGTCGGCGCAGCGTCTTCCTTACAGGGACACCCTTCCCATGTCGGCGTAGCGTCTCCCTTGCAGGGACACCCTTTCCATGTCATCGCAGTGCCTTCCTTACAGGGACACCCTTCCCATGTCGGCGAAGAGCGCAGCGTCTCTCTTACAGGGACACCCTTCCCATGTTGGCGCAGCATCTTCCTTACAGGGACACCCTTCCCTTGTCGGCGAAGCGCCTTCATTACAGGGACACCCTTCCCATGCCGGCGAAGAGCGCAGCGTATCTCTTACAGGGACACGCTCCCCATGTCGGTGCAGCGTCTTCCTTACAGGGACACCCTCCCCATGTCGGTGCAGCGTCTTCCTTACAGGGACACCCTCCCCAGGTCGGCGCAGCGTCTTCCTTACAGGGACACCCTTCCCATGTCGGCTCAGCGTCTCCCTTACCGAGACACCCTTTCCACGTCGTCGCAGCGTCTTCCTTACAGGGACACCCTTCCCATGTCGACGCAGCGTCTTCCTTACAGGGACACCCTTCACATGTCGGTGCAGCGTCTTCCTTACAGGGACACCCTTCACATGTCGGTGCAGTGCCTTCCTTACAGGGACACCCTTCCCATGTTGGCGCAGAACGCAGCGTCTCCCTTACAGGGACACCCTTCCCATGTCGGCGCAGCGTCTTCCTTACAGGGACACCCTTCCCATGTCGGCGCAGTGCCTTCCTTACAGGGACACCCTTCCCATGTCGGCGCAGCGTCTTAATAACAGGGACACCATTCCCATGTCGGTGCAGCGTCTTCCTTACAGGGACACCCTTCCCATGTCGGCGCAGTGCCCCCCTCCCATGTCGGCGCAGTGTCTTCCTTACAGGGACACCCTTCCCATGTCGGCGCAGCGTCTTCCTTACAGGGACACCTTTCCCATGTCGGCGCAGTGTCTTCCTTACAGGGACACCCTTCCCATGTCGGCGCAGCGTCTTCCTTACAGGGTCACCCTTTCCATGTCGGCGCAGCGTCTTCCTTACAGGGTCACCCTTCCCATGTCGACGCAGCGCCTTCCTTACAGGGACACCCTTCACATGTCGGCGCAGCGTCTTCCTTACAGGGACACCCTTCCCATGTCGGCGCAGGATGCCCTTCCCATGTCGGCGCAGCGTCTTCCTTACAGGAACACCCTTCCCATGGCGGCGCAGCGTCTCCCTTAGAGGGACACCCTATACATGTCGGCACAGCATCTCCCTAACAGGGACACCCTTTCCATGTCGGCGCAGCGCCTTCCTTACAGGGACACCCTTCACATGTCGGCGCAGCGTCTTCCTTACAGGGACACCCTTCCCATGTCGGCGCAGGATGCCCTTCCCATGTCGGCGCAGCGTCTTCCTTACAGGAACACCCTTCCCATGGCGGCGCAGCGTCTCCCTTAGAGGGACACCCTATACATGTCGGCACAGCATCTCCCTAACAGGGACACCCTTTCCATGTCGGCGCAGTGTCTTCCTTACAGGGACACCCTTCCCATGTCGACGAAGCGTTTTCCTTACAGGGACACCCTTCACATGTCGGTGCAGTGCCTTCCTTACAGGGACACCCTTCCCATGTCGGCGAAGAGCGCAGCGTCTCTCTTACAGGGACACCCTTCCCATGTCGACGCAGCGTCTTCCTTACAGGGACACCCTTCCCATGTCGGCGCAGCGCCTTCATTACAGGGACACCCTTCCCATGTTGGCGCAGCGTCTTCCTTACAGGGACACCCTCCCCATGTCGGTGCAGCGTCTTCCTTACAGGGACACCCTTCCGAGGTCGGCGCAGAGTCTTCCTTACAGGGACACCCTTCCCATGTCGGCGCAGCGCCTTCCTTACAGGGACACCCTTCCCATGTCAGCGCAGCGCCTTCATTACAGGGACACCCTTCCCATGTTGGCGCAGCATCTTCCTTACAGGGACACCCTCCTCATGTCGGTGCAGCGTCTTCCTTACAGGGACACCCTTCCCATGTCGGCGAAGAGCGCAGCGTCTCTCTTACAGGGACACCCTTCCCATGTCGGCGCTTCGTCTTCCTTACAGGGACACCCTTCCCATGTCGGCGAAGCGCCTTCATTACAGGGACACCCTTCCCATGTCGGCGAAGAGCGCAGCGTCTCTCTTACAGGGACACCCTTCCCATGTCGGCGCAGCGTCTTCCTTACAGGGATACCCTTCCCATGTCGGCACAGCGTCTTCCTTACAGGGACACCCTCCCAATGTCGGTGCAGCGTCTTCCTTACAGGGACACCCTCCCCAGGTCGGCGCAGCGTCTTCCTTACAGGGACACCCTTCCCATGTCGGCTCAGCGTCTCCATTACCGAGACACCCTTTCCACGTCGTCGCAGCGTCTTCCTTACAGGGACACCCTTCCCATGTCGACGCAGCGTCTTCCTTACAGGGACACCCTTCACATGTCGGTGCAGCGTCTTCCTTACAGGGACACCCTTCACATGTCGGTGCAGTGCCTTCCTTACAGGGACACCCTTCCCATGTTGGCGCAGAACGCAGCGTCTCCCTTACAGGGACACCCTTACCATGTCGGCGCAGCGTCTTCCTTACAGGGACACCCTTCCCATGTCGGCGCAGCGCCTTTCTTACAGGAACACCCTTCCCATGTCGGCGTAGCGTCTTCCTTACAAGGACACCCTTCCCATATCGGCGCAGCGTCTTAATAACAGGGACACCCATCCCATGTCGGCGCAGCGTCTCCCTTACAGGGACACCCTTTCCATGTCGGCGCAGTGTGCAGCGCCTTCCTTACAGGGACACCCTTGCCATATAGGCACAGCGTCTCCCTTACAGGGGCACCCTTTCCATTTCGGCACAACGTCTGCCTTACAGGGACACCCTTCCCATGTCGACGCAGCGTCTTCCTTACAGGGACACCCTTCACATGTCGGTGCAGCGTCTTTCTTACAGGGACACCCTTCACATGTCGGTGCAGTGCCTTCCTTACAGGGACACCCTTCCCATGTCGGCGCAGAGCGCTGCGTCTCCCTTACAAGGACACCCTTCCCATATCGGCGCAGCGTCTTCCTTACAGGAACACCCTCCCCATGTCGGTGCAGCTTCTTCCTTGCAAGGACACCCTTCCCATGTCGGCGCAGTGTCTTAATAACAGGGACACCCTTCCCATGTCAATGCAGCGACTTCCTTACAGGGACACCCTTTCCATGTCGGCGCAGCGTCTCCCTTACAGGGACACCCTTTCCATGTCGGCGCAGCGTCTCCCGTACAGGGACACCCTTCCCATGTCGACGCAGCGTCTTCCTTACAGGGACACCCTTGCAATGTCGGCGCAGCGCCTTCCTTACAGGGACACCCTTCCCATGTCGGCGCAGCGTCTTCCTTACAGGGACACCCTTCCCATGTCGGCGCAGGATGCCCTTCCCATGTCGGCGCAGCGTCTTCCTTACAGGAACACCCTTCCCATGTCGACGCAGCGTCTCCCTTACAGGGACACCCTATACATGTCGACGCAGCGTCTCCCTTACAGGGAAACCCTTTCCATGTCGGTGCAGCGTCTTCCTTACAGGGACACCCTTCCCATGTCGACGCAGCGTTTTCCTTACAGGGACACCCTTCACATGTTGGTGCAGTGCCTTCCTTACAGGGACACCCTTCCCATGTCGGCACAGAGCGCAGCGTCTCCCTTACAGGGACACCCCTCCCATCTCGGCGCAGCGTCTTCCTTACAGGGTCACCCTTCCCATGTCGGCACAGTGTCTTCCTTACAGGGACACCCTTCCCATGTCGGCGCAGCGCCTTCCTTACAGAGACACCCTTCCCATGTCAGCGTAGCGCCTTCATTACAGGGACACCCTTCCCCTGTCGGCACAGTGCCTTCCTTACAGGGACACCCTTCCCATGTCAGCGCAGTGCCTTCATTACAGGGACACCCTTCCCATGTCGGCGCAGTGACTTCCTTACAGGGACACCCTTCCCATGTCGACGCGGCGCCTTCATTACAGGGACACCCCCTTCCCATGTCGGCGCATCGTCTCCCTTACAGGGACACCCTTACCATGTCGGCGCATCGTCTTTTTTACAGGGACACCCTCCCATGTCGGCGCAATGTCTTCCTTACCCATGTCGACGCAGCATCTTCCTTACAGGTACACCCTTCCCATGTCGGCGCAGCGTCTTCATTACAGGAACACCCTTCCCATGTCGGCGCAGCGTTTTCCTTACAGGGACACCCTTCACATGTCGGTGCAGTGCCTTCCTTACAGGGACACCCTTCCCATGTCGGACTATTGTCTTCCTTACAGGGACACCCTTCCCATGTTAGTGCACCGTCTTCCTTACAGGGACACCCTTCCCGTGTTGGCCAAGTGTCTTCCTTACAGGGACACCCTTCCCATATAGACGCAATGTCTTCCTTACAGGGACAACCTTCCCATGTCAGCGCAGCGTCTTCCTTACAGGGACACCCTTTCCATGTCGGCGCAGCGTCTTCCTTACAGGGACACCCTTCCCATGTCGACGCAGCGTCTTCCTTACAGGGACAGCCTACCCATGTTGGCGCAGAACGCAGCGTCTCCCTTACAGGGACACCCTTCCCATGTCGGCGCAGCGTCTTCCTTACAGGGACACCCTTCCCATGTCGGCGCAGCGCCTTCCTTACAGGGACACCCTTCCCATGTCGGCGCAGCGTCTTCCTTACAAGGACACCCTTCCCATATCGGCGCAGCGTCTTAATAACAGGGACACCCATCCCATGTCGGCGCAGCGTCTCCCTTACAGGGACACCCTTCCCATGTCGGCGCAGTGTGCAGCGCCTTCCTTACAGGGACACCCTTGCCATATAGGCGCAGCGTCTCCCTTACAGGGGCACCCTTTCCATTTCGGCACAACGTCTGCCTTACAGGGACACCCTTCCCATGTCGACGCAGCGTCTTCCTTACAGAGACACCCTTCACATGTCAGTGCAGCGTCTTTCTTACAGGGACACCCTTCACATGTCGGTGCAGTGCCTTCCTTACAGGGACACCCTTCCCATGTCGGCGCAGAGCGCTGCGTCTCCCTTACAAGGACACCCTTCCCATATCGGCGCAGCGTCTTCCTTACAGGAACACCCTCCCCATGTCGGTGCAGCTTCTTCCTTACAAGGACACCCTTCCCATGTCGGCGCAGTGTCTTAATAACAGGGACACCCTTCCCATGTCGATGCAGCGTCTTCCTTACAGGGACACCCTTTCCATGTCGGCGCAGCGTCTCCCTTACAGGGACACCCTTCCCATGTCGACGCAGCGTCTTCCTTACAGGGACACCCTTGCAATGTCGGCGCAGCGCCTTCCTTACAGGGACACCCTTCCCATGTCGGCGCAGCGTCTTCCTTACAGGGTCACCCTTCCCATGTCGGCGCAGGATGCCCTTCCCATGTCGGCGCAGCGTCTTCCTTACAGGAACACCCTTCCCATGTCGACGCAGCGTCTCCCTTACAAGGACACCCTATACATGTCGACGCAGCATCTCCCTTACAGGGAAACCCTTTCCATGTCGGTGCAGCATCTTCCTTACAGGGACACCCTTCCCATGTCGACGCAGCGTTTTCCTTACAGGGACACCCTTCACATGTTGGTGCAGTGCCTTCCTTACAGGGACACCCTTCCCATGTCGGCACAGAGCGCAGCGTCTCCCTTACAGGGACACCCCTCCCATCTCGGCGCAGCGTCTTCCTTACAGGGTCACCCTTCCCATGTCGGCACAGTGTCTTCCTTACAGGGACACCCTTCCCATGTCGGCGCAGCGCCTTCCTTACAGAGACACCCTTCCCATGTCAGCGTAGCGCCTTCATTACAGGGACACCCTTCCCCTGTCGGCACAGTGCCTTCCTTACAGGGACACCCTTCCAATGTCGGCGCAGTGACTTCCTTACAGGGACACCCTTCCCATGTCGGCGCATCGTCTCCCTTACAGGGACACCCTTACCATGTCGGCGCATCGTCTTTTTTACAGGGACACCCTCCCATGTCGGCGCAATGTCTTCCTTACCCATGTCGACGCAGCATCTTCCTTACAGGTACACCCTTCCCATGTCGGCGCAGCGTCTTCATTACAGGAACACCCTTCCCATGTCGGCGCAGCGTTTTCCTTACAGGGACACCCTTCACATGTCGGTGCAGTGCCTTCCTTACAGGGACACCCTTCCCATGTCGGCCTATTGTCTTCCTTACAGGGACACCCTTCCCATGTTAGTGCACCGTCTTCCTTACAGGGACACCCTTCCCGTGTTGGCCAAGTGTCTTCCTTACAGGGACACCCTTCCCATGTAGACGCAATGTCTTCCTTACAGGGACAACCTTCCCATGTCAGCGCAGCGTCTTCCTTACAGGGACACCCTTTCCATGTCGGCGCAGCGTCTTCCTTACAGGGACACCCTTCCCATGTCGGCGCAGGATGCCCTTCCCATGTCGGCGCAGCGTCTTCCTTACAGGAACACCCTTCCCATGGCGGCGCAGCGTCTCCCTTAGAGGGACACCCTATACATGTCGGCACAGCATCTCCCTAACAGGGACACCCTTTCCATGTCGGCGCAGTGTCTTCCTTACAGGGACACCCTTCCCATGTCGACGAAGCGTTTTCCTTACAGGGACACCCTTCACATGTCGGTGCAGTGCCTTCCTTACAGGGACACCCTTCCCATGTCGGCGAAGAGCGCAGCGTCTCTCTTACAGGGACACCCTTCCCATGTCGACGCAGCGTCTTCCTTACAGGGACACCCTTCCCATGTCGGCGCAGCGCCTTCATTACAGGGACACCCTTCCCATGTTGGCGCAGCGTCTTCCTTACAGGGACACCCTCCCCATGTCGGTGCAGCGTCTTCCTTACAGGGACACCCTTCCGAGGTCGGCGCAGAGTCTTCCTTACAGGGACACCCTTCCCATGTCGGCTCAGCGTCTCCCTTACCGGGATACCCTTTCCACGTCGTCGCAGCGTCTTCCTTACAGGGACACCCTTCCCATGTCGGCGCAGCGTCTTCCTTACAGGGACACCTTTCCCATGTCGGCGCAGCGCCTTCCTTACAGGGACACCCTTCCCATGTCAGCGCAGCGCCTTCATTACAGGGACACCCTTCCCATGTTGGCGCAGCATCTTCCTTACAGGGACACCCTCCTCATGTCGGTGCAGCGTCTTCCTTACAGGGACACCCTTCCCATGTCGGCGAAGAGCGCAGCGTCTCTCTTACACGGACACCCTTCCCATGTCGGCGCAGCGTCTTCCTTACAGGGACACCCTTCCCATGTCGGCGAAGCGCCTTCATTACAGGGACACCCTTCCCATGTCGGCGAAGAGCGCAGCGTCTCTCTTACAGGGACACCCTTCCCATGTCGGCGCAGCGTCTTCCTTACAGGGATACCCTTCCCATGTCGGCACAGCGTCTTCCTTACAGGGACACCCTCCCAATGTCGGTGCAGCGTCTTCCTTACAGGGACACCCTCCCCAGGTCGGCGCAGCGTCTTCCTTACAGGGACACCCTTCCCATGTCGGCTCAGCGTCTCCATTACCGAGACACCCTTTCCACGTCGTCGCAGCGTCTTCCTTACAGGGACACCCTTCCCATGTCGACGCAGCGTCTTCCTTACAGGGACACCCTTCACATGTCGGTGCAGCGTCTTCCTTACAGGGACACCCTTCACATGTCGGTGCAGTGCCTTCCTTACAGGGACACCCTTCCCATGTTGGCGCAGAACGCAGCGTCTCCCTTACAGGGACACCCTTACCATGTCGGCGCAGCGTCTTCCTTACAGGGACACCCTTCCCATGTCGGCGCAGCGCCTTTCTTACAGGAACACCCTTCCCATGTCGGCGTAGCGTCTTCCTTACAAGGACACCCTTCCCATATCGGCGCAGCGTCTTAATAACAGGGACACCCATCCCATGTCGGCGCAGCGTCTCCCTTACAGGGACACCCTTTCCATGTCGGCGCAGTGTGCAGCGCCTTCCTTACAGGGACACCCTTGCCATATAGGCACAGCGTCTCCCTTACAGGGGCACCCTTTCCATTTCGGCACAACGTCTGCCTTACAGGGACACCCTTCCCATGTCGACGCAGCGTCTTCCTTACAGGGACACCCTTCACATGTCGGTGCAGCGTCTTTCTTACAGGGACACCCTTCACATGTCGGTGCAGTGCCTTCCTTACAGGGACACCCTTCCCATGTCGGCGCAGAGCGCTGCGTCTCCCTTACAAGGACACCCTTCCCATATCGGCGCAGCGTCTTCCTTACAGGAACACCCTCCCCATGTCGGTGCAGCTTCTTCCTTGCAAGGACACCCTTCCCATGTCGGCGCAGTGTCTTAATAACAGGGACACCCTTCCCATGTCAATGCAGCGACTTCCTTACAGGGACACCCTTTCCATGTCGGCGCAGCGTCTCCCTTACAGGGACACCCTTTCCATGTCGGCGCAGCGTCTCCCGTACAGGGACACCCTTCCCATGTCGACGCAGCGTCTTCCTTACAGGGACACCCTTGCAATGTCGGCGCAGCGCCTTCCTTACAGGGACACCCTTCCCATGTCGGCGCAGCGTCTTCCTTACAGGGACACCCTTCCCATGTCGGCGCAGGATGCCCTTCCCATGTCGGCGCAGCGTCTTCCTTACAGGAACACCCTTCCCATGTCGACGCAGCGTCTCCCTTACAGGGACACCCTATACATGTCGACGCAGCGTCTCCCTTACAGGGAAACCCTTTCCATGTCGGTGCAGCGTCTTCCTTACAGGGACACCCTTCCCATGTCGACGCAGCGTTTTCCTTACAGGGACACCCTTCACATGTTGGTGCAGTGCCTTCCTTACAGGGACACCCTTCCCATGTCGGCACAGAGCGCAGCGTCTCCCTTACAGGGACACCCCTCCCATCTCGGCGCAGCGTCTTCCTTACAGGGTCACCCTTCCCATGTCGGCACAGTGTCTTCCTTACAGGGACACCCTCCCCATGTCGGCGCAGCGCCTTCCTTACAGAGACACCCTTCCCATGTCAGCGTAGCGCCTTCATTACAGGGACACCCTTCCCCTGTCGGCACAGTGCCTTCCTTACAGGGACACCCTTCCCATGTCAGCGCAGTGCCTTCATTACAGGGACACCCTTCCCATGTCGGCGCAGTGACTTCCTTACAGGGACACCCTTCCCATGTCGACGCGGCGCCTTCATTACAGGGACACCCCCTTCCCATGTCGGCGCATCGTCTCCCTTACAGGGACACCCTTACCATGTCGGCGCATCGTCTTTTTTACAGGGACACCCTCCCATGTCGGCGCAATGTCTTCCTTACCCATGTCGACGCAGCATCTTCCTTACAGGTACACCCTTCCCATGTCGGCGCAGCGTCTTCATTACAGGAACACCCTTCCCATGTCGGCGCAGCGTTTTCCTTACAGGGACACCCTTCACATGTCGGTGCAGTGCCTTCCTTACAGGGACACCCTTCCCATGTCGGACTATTGTCTTCCTTACAGGGACACCCTTCCCATGTTAGTGCACCGTCTTCCTTACAGGGACACCCTTCCCGTGTTGGCCAAGTGTCTTCCTTACAGGGACACCCTTCCCATGTAGACGCAATGTCTTCCTTACAGGGACAACCTTCCCATGTCAGCGCAGCGTCTTCCTTACAGGGACACCCTTTCCATGTCGGCGCAGCGTCTTCCTTACAGGGACACCCTTCCCATGTCGACGCAGCGTCTTCCTTACAGGGACAGCCTACCCATGTTGGCGCAGAACGCAGCGTCTCCCTTACAGGGACACCCTTCCCATGTCGGCGCAGCGTCTTCCTTACAGGGACACCCTTCCCATGTCGGCGCAGCGCCTTCCTTACAGGGACACCCTTCCCATGTCGGCGCAGCGTCTTCCTTACAAGGACACCCTTCCCATATCGGCGCAGCGTCTTAATAACAGGGACACCCATCCCATGTCGGCGCAGCGTCTCCCTTACAGGGACACCCTTCCCATGTCGGCGCAGTGTGCAGCGCCTTCCTTACAGGGACACCCTTGCCATATAGGCGCAGCGTCTCCCTTACAGGGGCACCCTTTCCATTTCGGCACAACGTCTGCCTTACAGGGACACCCTTCCCATGTCGACGCAGCGTCTTCCTTACAGAGACACCCTTCACATGTCGGTTCAGCGTCTTTCTTACAGGGACACCCTTCACATGTCGGTGCAGTGCCTTCCTTACAGGGACACCCTTCCCATGTCGGCGCAGAGCGCTGCGTCTCCCTTACAAGGACACCCTTCCCATATCGGCGCAGCGTCTTCCTTACAGGAACACCCTCCCCATGTCGGTGCAGCTTCTTCCTTACAAGGACACCCTTCCCATGTCGGCGCAGTGTCTTAATAACAGGGACACCCTTCCCATGTCGATGCAGCGTCTTCCTTACAGGGACACCCTTTCCATGTCGGTGCAGCGTCTCCCTTACAGGGACACCCTTCCCATGTCGACGCAGCGTCTTCCTTACAGGGACACCCTTGCAATGTCGGCGCAGCGCCTTCCTTACAGGGACACCCTTCCCATGTCGGCGCAGCGTCTTCCTTACAGGGTCACCCTTCCCATGTCGGCGCAGGATGCCCTTCCCATGTCGGCGCAGCGTCTTCCTTACAGGAACACCCTTCCCATGTCGACGCAGCGTCTCCCTTACAAGGACACCCTATACATGTCGACGCAGCGTCTCCCTTACAGGGAAACCCTTTCCATGTCGGTGCAGCATCTTCCTTACAGGGACACCCTTCCCATGTCGACGCAGCGTTTTCCTTACAGGGACACCCTTCACATGTTGGTGCAGTGCCTTCCTTACAGGGACACCCTTCCCATGTCGGCACAGAGCGCAGCGTCTCCCTTACAGGGACACCCCTCCCATCTCGGCGCAGCGTCTTCCTTACAGGGTCACCCTTCCCATGTCGGCACAGTGTCTTCCTTACAGGGACACCCTTCCCATGTCGGCGCAGCGCCTTCCTTACAGAGACACCCTTCCCATGTCAGCGTAGCGCCTTCATTACAGGGACACCCTTCCCCTGTCGGCACAGTGCCTTCCTTACAGGGACACCCTTCCCATGTCAGCGCAGCGCCTTCATTACAGGGACACCCTTCCAATGTCGGCGCAGTGACTTCCTTACAGGGACACCCTTCCCATGTCGACGCGGCGCCTTCATTACAGGGACACCCCCTTCCCATGTCGGCGCATCGTCTCCCTTACAGGGACACCCTTACCATGTCGGCGCATCGTCTTTTTTACAGGGACACCCTCCCATGTCGGCGCAATGTCTTCCTTACCCATGTCGACGCAGCATCTTCCTTACAGGTACACCCTTCCCATGTCGGCGCAGCGTCTTCATTACAGGAACACCCTTCCCATGTCGGCGCAGCGTTTTCCTTACAGGGACACCCTTCACATGTCGGTGCAGTGCCTTCCTTACAGGGACACCCTTCCCATGTCGGCCTATTGTCTTCCTTACAGGGACACCCTTCCCATGTTAGTGCACCGTCTTCCTTACAGGGACACCCTTCCCGTGTTGGCCAAGTGTCTTCCTTACAGGGACACCCTTCCCATGTCGACGCAGCGTCTCCCTTACAAGGACACCCTATACATGTCGACGCAGCGTCTCCCTTACAGGGAAACCCTTTCCATGTCGGTGCAGCATCTTCCTTACAGGGACACCCTTCCCATGTCGACGCAGCGTTTTCCTTACAGGGACACCCTTCACATGTTGGTGCAGTGCCTTCCTTACAGGGACACCCTTCCCATGTCGGCACAGAGCGCAGCGTCTCCCTTACAGGGACACCCCTCCCATCTCGGCGCAGCGTCTTCCTTACAGGGTCACCCTTCCCATGTCGGCACAGTGTCTTCCTTACAGGGACACCCTTCCCATGTCGGCGCAGCGCCTTCCTTACAGAGACACCCTTCCCATGTCAGCGTAGCGCCTTCATTACAGGGACACCCTTCCCCTGTCGGCACAGTGCCTTCCTTACAGGGACACCCTTCCCATGTCAGCGCAGCGCCTTCATTACAGGGACACCCTTCCAATGTCGGCGCAGTGACTTCCTTACAGGGACACCCTTCCCATGTCGATGCGGCGCCTTCATTACAGGGACACCCCCTTCCCATGTCGGCGCATCGTCTCCCTTACAGGGACACCCTTACCATGTCGGCGCATCGTCTTTTTTACAGGGACACCCTCCCATGTCGGCGCAATGTCTTCCTTACCCATGTCGACGCAGCATCTTCCTTACAGGTACACCCTTCCCATGTCGGCGCAGCGTCTTCATTACAGGAACACCCTTCCCATGTCGGCGCAGCGTTTTCCTTACAGGGACACCCTTCACATGTCGGTGCAGTGCCTTCCTTACAGGGACACCCTTCCCATGTCGGCCTATTGTCTTCCTTACAGGGACACCCTTCCCATGTTAGTGCACCGTCTTCCTTACAGGGACACCCTTCCCGTGTTGGCCAAGTGTCTTCCTTACAGGGACACCCTTCCCATGTAGACGCAATGTCTTCCTTACAGGGACAACCTTCCCATGTCAGCGCAGCGTCTTCCTTACAGGGACACCCTTTCCATGTCGGCGCAGCGTCTTCCTTACAGGGACACCCTTCCCATGTCGACGCAGCGTCTTCCTTACAGGGACAGCCTACCCTTCACGTGTTGGTGCAGTGCCTTCCTTACAGGGACACCCTTCCCATGTCGGTGCAGTGCGCAGTGTCTCCCTTACAGGGACACCCTCTACCCATGTCGGTGCAGTGCCTTCCTTACATGGACACCCTACCCATGTCAGCGCAGAGCCTTCATTACAGTGACACCCTTCCCATGTCGACGCAGTGCCTTCCTTACAGGGACGTGCTTCCCATTTCAGCGCAGCGCCTTCATTACAGGGACACCCTTCCCATGTCGGCGCAGTGCCTTCCTTACAGGGACACCCTACCCATGTCAGCGCAGAGCCTTCATTACAGTGACACCCTTCCCATGTCGACGCAGTGCCTTCCTTACAGGAACACCCTTCCCATGTCAGCGCAGCGCCTTCATTACAGGGACACCCTTCCCAATGTGACACAGCTTCTTCCTTACAGGGACACCCTACCCTTCACATGTTGGTGCAGTCCTTCCTTACAGGGACACCCTTCCCATGTCGGTGCAGTGCGCAGCGTCTCCCTTACAGGTACACCCTCTTCCCATGTCGGTGCAGCGCCATCCTTACAAGGACACCCTTCCAATGTCGGCGCAGCGTCTTCCTTACAGGGACACCCTTCCCATGTCGGCGCAGCGTCTTCCTTACAGGGACACCCTTCCCATGTCGGCGCAGGGCCTTCCTTACAGGGACACCCTTCCCATGTCGGCGCAGCGTCTTCCTTATAGGGACACCCTTCCCATGTGGGCGCAGGATGCCCTTCCCATGTCGGTGCAGCGTCTTCCTTACAGGGAAACCCTTCCCATGTCGACGCAGCGTCTCCCTTACAGGGACACCCTATACATGTTGGCGCAGCGTCTCCCTTCCAGGGAAACTCTTTCCATGTCGGTGCAGCGTCTTCCTTACAGGGACACCCTTCCCATGTCGACGCAGCGTTTTCCTTACAGGGACACCCTTCACATGTCGGTGCAGTGCCTTCCTTACAGGGACACCCTTCACATGTGGGCGCAGAGCGCTGCGTCTCCCTTACAGGGACACCCTTCCCATATCGGCGCAGCGTCTTCCTTACAGGGACACCCTCCCCATGTTGGTGCAGCTTCTTCCTTACAAGGACACTCTTCCCATGTCGGCACAGTGTCTTAATAACAGGGACACCCTTCCCATGTCGACGCAGCGCCTTCCTTACAGGGACACCCTTTCCATGTCGGCGCAGCGTCTCCCTTACAGGGACACCCTTTTCATGTTGGCGCAGCGTCTTCCTTACAGGGACACCCTTCCCATGTCGACGCAGCGTCTTCCTTACAAGGAAACCCTTGCAATGTCGGCGCAGCGCCTTCCTTACAGGGACACCCTTCCCATGTCGGCGCAGGATGCCCTTCCCATGTCGGCGCAGCGTCTTCCTTACAGGAACACCCTTTCCATGTCGGTGCAGCGTCTTCCTTACAGGGACACCCTTCCCATGTCGACGCAGCGTTTTCCTTACAGGGACACCCTTCACATGTTGGTGCAGTGCCTTCCTTACAGGGACACCCTTCCCATGTCGGCACAGAGTGCAGCGTCTCCCTTACAGGGACACCCCTCCCATCTCGGCGCAGCGTCTTCCTTACAGGGACACCCTTCCCATGTCGGCACAGCGTCTCCCTTACAAGGACACCCTGTACATGTCGACGCAGCGTCTCCCTTACAGGGAAACCCTTTCCATGTCGGTGCAGCATCTTCCTTACAGGGACACCCTTCCCATGTCGACGCAGCGTTTTCCTTACAGGGACACCCTTCACATGTTGGTGCAGTGCCTTCCTTACAGGGACACCCTTCCCATGTCGGCACAGAGCGCAGCGTCTCCCTTACAGGGACACCCCTCCCATCTCGGCGCAGCGTCTTCCTTACAGGGTCACCCTTCCCATGTCGGCACAGTGTCTTCCTTACAGGGACACCCTTCCCATGTCGGCGCAGCGCCTTCCTTACAGAGACACCCTTCCCATGTCAGCGTAGCGCCTTCATTACAGGGACACCCTTCCCCTGTCGGCACAGTGCCTTCCTTACAGGGACACCCTTCCCATGTCAGCGCAGCGCCTTCATTACAGGGACACCCTTCCAATATCGGCGCAGTGACTTCCTTACAGGGACACCCTTCCCATGTCGACGCGGCGCCTTCATTACAGGGACACCCCCTTCCCATGTCGGCGCATCGTCTCCCTTACAGGGACACCCTTACCATGTCGGCGCATCGTCTTTTTTACAGGGACACCCTCCCATGTCGGCGCAATGTCTTCCTTACCCATGTCGACGCAGCATCTTCCTTACAGGTACACCCTTCCCATGTCGGCGCAGCGTCTTCATTACAGGAACACCCTTCCCATGTCGGCGCAGCGTTTTCCTTACAGGGACACCCTTCACATGTCGGTGCAGTGCCTTCCTTACAGGGACACCCTTCCCATGTCGGCCTATTGTCTTCCTTACAGGGACACCCTTCCCATGTTAGTGCACCGTCTTCCTTACAGGGACACCCTTCCCGTGTTGGCCAAGTGTCTTCCTTACAGGGACACCCTTCCCATGTAGACGCAATGTCTTCCTTACAGGGACAACCTTCCCATGTCAGCGCAGCGTCTTCCTTACAGGGACACCCCTCCCATCTCGGCGCAGCGTCTTCCTTACAGGGACACCCTTCCCATGTCGGCACAGCGTCTCCCTTACAAGGACACCCTATACATGTCGACGCAGCGTCTCCCTTACAGGGAAACCCTTTCCATGTCGGTGCAGCATCTTCCTTACAGGGACACCCTTCCCATGTCGACGCAGCGTTTTCCTTACAGGGACACCCTTCACATGTTGGTGCAGTGCCTTCCTTACAGGGACACCCTTCCCATGTCGGCACAGAGCGCAGCGTCTCCCTTACAGGGACACCCCTCCCATCTCGGCGCAGCGTCTTCCTTACAGGGTCACCCTTCCCATGTCGGCACAGTGTCTTCCTTACAGGGACACCCTTCCCATGTCGGCGCAGCGCCTTCCTTACAGAGACACCCTTCCCATGTCAGCGTAGCGCCTTCATTACAGGGACACCCTTCCCCTGTCGGCACAGTGCCTTCCTTACAGGGACACCCTTCCCATGTCAGCGCAGCGCCTTCATTACAGGGACACCCTTCTAATATCGGCGCAGTGACTTCCTTACAGGGACACCCTTCCCATGTCGACGCGGCGCCTTCATTACAGGGACACCCCCTTCCCATGTCGGCGCATCGTCTCCCTTACAGGGACACCCTTACCATGTCGGCGCATCGTCTTTTTTACAGGGACACCCTCCCATGTCGGCGCAATGTCTTCCTTACCCATGTCGACGCAGCATCTTCCTTACAGGTACACCCTTCCCATGTCGGCGCAGCGTCTTCATTACAGGAACACCCTTCCCATGTCGGCGCAGCGTTTTCCTTACAGGGACACCCTTCACATGTCGGTGCAGTGCCTTCCTTACAGGGACACCCTTCCCATGTCGGCCTATTGTCTTCCTTACAGGGACACCCTTCCCATGTAGACGCAATGTCTTCCTTACAGGGACAACCTTCCCATGTCAGCGCAGCGTCTTCCTTACAGGGACACCCTTTCCATGTCGGCGCAGCGTCTTCCTTACAGGGACACCCTTCCCATGTCGACGCAGCGTCTTCCTTACAGGGACAGCCTACCCTTCACGTGTTGGTGCAGTGCCTTCCTTACAGGGACACCCTTCCCATGTCGGTGCAGTGCGCAGTGTCTCCCTTACAGGGACACCCTCTACCCATGTCGGTGCAGTGCCTTCCTTACATGGACACCCTTCCAATGTCGGCGCAGTGCCTTCCTTACAGGGACGTGCTTCCCATTTCAGCGCAGCGCCTTCATTACAGGGACACCCTTCCCATGTCGGCGCAGTGCCTTCCTTACAGGGACACCCTACCCATGTCAGCGCAGAGCCTTCATTACAGTGACACCCTTCCCATGTCGACGCAGTGCCTTCCTTACAGGGAAACCCTTCCCATGTCAGCGCAGCGCCTTCATTACAGGGACATCCTTTCCATGTCGGCGCAGCGTCTTCCTTACAGGGACACCCTTCCCAATGTGACACAGCTTCTTCCTTACAGGGACACCCTACCCTTCACATGTTGGTGCAGTCCTTCCTTACAGGGACACCCTTCCCATGTCGGTGCAGTGCGCAGCGTCTCCCTTACAGGGACACCCTCTTCCCATGTCGGTGCAGCGCCATCCTTACAAGGACACCCTTCCAATGTCGGCGCAGCGTCTTCCTTACAGGGACACCCTTCCCATGTCGGCGCAGCGTCTTCCTTACAGGGACACCCTTCCCATGTCGGCGCAGCGCCTTCCTTACAGGGACACCCTTCCCATGTCGGCGCAGCGTCTTCCTTACAGGGACACCCTTCCCATGTGGGCGCAGGATGCCCTTCCCATGTCGGTGCAGCGTCTTCCTTACAGGGAAACCCTTCCCATGTCGACGCAGCGTCTCACTTACAGGTACACCCTATACATGTTGGCGCAGCGTCTCCCTTCCAGGGAAACTCTTTCCATGTCGGTGCAGCGTCTTCCTTACAGGGACACCCTTCCCATGTCGACGCAGCGTTTTCCTTACAGGGACACCCTTCACATGTCGGTGCAGTGCCTTCCTTACAGGGACACCCTTCACATGTCGGCGCAGAGCGCTGCGTCTCCCTTACAGGGACACCCTTCCCATATCGGCGCAGCGTCTTCCTTACAGGGACACCCTCCCCATGTTGGTGCAGCTTCTTCCTTACAGGGACACCCTTCCCAGGTCAGCGCAGCGCCTTCATTACAGGGACACCCTTCCCAGGTCAGCGCAGCGCCTTCATTACAGGGACACCCTTCCCATGTCAGCGCAGCGCCTTCATTACAGGGACACGTTCCCATGTCGGCACAGTGCCTTCCTTACAGGGACACCCTTCCCATGTCAGTGCAGCGCCTTCATTACAGGGACACCCTTCCCATGTCGGTGCAGCTTCTTCCTTACAGGGACACCCTTCCCATGTCAGCGCAGCGTCTTCCTTACAGGGACACCCTTCCCATATCGGCGCAGCTTCTTCCTTACAGGGACACCCTTCCCATGTCAGCGCAGCGTCTTCCTTACAGGGACACCCTTCCCATATCGACGCAGCGTCTTAATAACAGGGACACCATTCCCATGTCCGCTCAGCGTCTTCCTTACAGGGACACCCTTCCCATGTCGGCGCAGTGCCCCCCTCCCATGTCGGCACAGCGTCTTCCTTACAGGGACACCCTTTCCATGTCGGTGCAGCGTCTTCCTTACAGGGACACCCTTCCCATGTCGACGCAGCGTCTTCCTTACAGGGACACCCTACCCTTCACATGTTGGTGCAGTGCCTTCCTTACAGGGACACCCTTCCCATGTCGGTGCAGTGTGCAGCGTCTCCCTTACAGGGACACCCTCTACCCATGTCGGTGCAGCGACTTCCTTACAAGGACACCCTTCCAATGTCGGCGCAGTGCCTTCCTTACAGGGACGCCCTTCCCATGTCAGCGCAGCGCCTTTATTACAGGGACACCCTTCCCATGTCGGCGCAGTGCCTTCCTTACAGGGACACCCTACCCATGTCAGCGCAGCGCCTTCATTACAGGGACACCCTTCCCATGTTGACGCAGTGCCTTCCTTACAGGGACACCCTTCCCATGTCAGCGCAGCGCCTTCATTACAGGGACACCCTTCCCATGTCGGCGCAGCGTCTTCCTTACAGGGACACCGTCCCCATGTCGGTGCAGCGTCTTCCTTACAGGGACACCCTCCCCAGGTCGGCGCAGCGTCTTCCTTACAGGGACACCCTTCCCATGTCGGCTCAGCGTCTCCCTTACCGGGACACCCTTTCCACGTCGTCGCAGCGTCTTCCTTACAGGGACACCCTTCCCATGTCGACGCAGCGTCTTCCTTACAGGGACACCATTCACATGTCGGTGCAGCGTCTTTCTTACAGGGACACCCTTCACATGTTGGTGCAGTGCCTTCCTTACAGGGACACCCTTCCCATGTTGGCGCAGAACGCAGCGTCTCCCTTAAAGGGACACCCTTCCCATGTCGGCGCAGCGTCTTCCTTACAGGGACACCCTTCCCATGTCGGCGCAGCGTCTTCCTTACAGGGACACCCTTCCCATGTCGGCGCAGCGCCTTCCTTACATGGACACCCTTCCCATGTCGGCGCAGCGTCTTCCTTACAGGGACACCCTTCCCATGTCGGCGCAGGATGCCCTTCCCATGTCGGCGCAGCGTCTTCCTTACAGGAACACCCTTCCCATGTCGACGCAGCGTCTTCCTTACAGGGACACCCTTCACATGTCGGTGCAGTGCCTTCCTTACAGGGACACCCTTCCCATGTCGGCCCATTGTCTTCCTTACAGGGACACCCTTCCCATGTCGGCGCAGTGTCTTCCCATGTCAGAGCAGCGTCTTCCTTACAGGGACACCCATCCCATGTCGGCGCAGCGTCTCCCTTACAGGGACACCCTTCCCATGTCGGCGCAGTGCGCAGCGCCTTCCTTACAGGGACACCCTTGCCATATAGGCGCAGCGTCTCCCTTACAGGGGCACCCTTTCCATGTCGGCGCAGCATCTTCCTTACAGGGACACACTTCCCATGTGGCCGCAGTGTCTTCCCATGTCGGAGCAGCGTCTTCCTTACAGGGACATCCTCCCCATGTCGGTGCAGCGTCTTCCTTACAGGGACACCCTTCCCATGTCGGCGCAGCATCTTCCTTACAGTGACACCCTTTCCATGTTGGCGCAGCGTCTTCCTTACAGGGACATCCTTCCCATGTCGATGCAGCGTCTTCCTTACAGGGACACCCTACCCTTCACATGTTGGTGCAGTGCCTTCCTTACAGGGACACCCTTCCCATGTCGTTGCAGTGTGCAGCGTCTCCCTTACAGGGACACCCTCTACCCATTTCGGTGCAACGCCTTCCTTACAGGGACACCCTTCCCATGTCGGCGCAGGATGCCCTTCCCATGTCGGCGCAGCGTCTTCCTTACAGGAACACCCTTCCCATGTCGGCGCAGCGTCTCCCTTACAGGGACACCCTATACATGTCGGCACATCATCTCCCTTACAGGGACACCCTTTCCATGTCGGCACAGCGTCTTCCTTACAGGGACACCCTTCCCATGTCGACGCAGCGTTTTCCTTACAGGGACAGCCTTCACATGTCGGTGCAGTGCCTTCCTTACAGGGACACCCTTCCCATATCGGCGCAGAGCGCAGCGTCTCTCTTACAGGGACACCCTTCCCATCTCGGCGCAGCGTCTTCCTTACAGGGACACCCTTCCCATGTTGGCACAGCGCCTTCCTTACAGGGACACCCTTCCCAGGTCAGCGCAGCGCCTTCATTACAGGGACACCCTTCCCATGTCAGCGCAGCGCCTTCATTACAGGGACACCCTTCCCATGTCGGCACAGTGCCTTCCTTACAGGGACACCCTTCCCATGTCAGTGCAGCGCCTTCATTACAGGGACACCCTTCCCATGTCGGTGCAGCTTCTTCCTTACAGGGACACCCTTCCCATGTCAGCGCAGCGTCTTCCTTACAGGGACACCCTTCCCATATCGGCGCAGCGTCTTAATAACAGGGACACCATTCCCATGTCGGCGCAGCGTCTTCCTTACAGGGACACCCTTCCCATGTCGGCGCAGTGCCCCCCTCCCATGTCGGCGCAGTGTCTTCCTTACAGGGACACCCTTCCCATGTCGGCGCAGCGTCTTCCTTACAGGGACACCTTTCCCATGTCGGCGCAGCGCCTTCCTTACAGGGACACCCTTCCCATGTCGGCGCAGTGCCTTCCTTACAGGGACACCCTTCCCATGTCGGCGCAGCGTCTTCCTTACAGGGACACCCTTCCCATGTCGGCGCAGGATGCCCTTCCCATGTCGGCGCAGCGTCTTCCTTACAGGAACACCCTTCCCATGTCGGCGCAGCATCTCCCTTACAGGGACACCCTATACATGTCGGCACAGCATCTCCCTTACAGGGACACCCTTTCCATGTCGGCACAGCGTCTTCCTTACAGGGACACCCTTCCCATGTCGACGCAGCTTTTTCCTTACAGGGACACCCTTCACATGTCGGTGCAGGGCCTTCCTTACAGGGACACCCTTCCCATATCGGCGCAGAGCGCAGCGTCTCTCTTACAGGGACACCCTTCCCATCTCGGCGCAGCGTCTTCCTTACAGGGACACCCTTCCCATGTTGGCACAGCGCCTTCCTTACAGGGACACCCTTCCCAGGTCAGCGCAGCGCCTTCATTACAGGGACACCCTTCCCATGTCAGCGCAGCGCCTTCATTACAGGGACACGTTCCCATGTCGGCACAGTGCCTTCCTTACAGGGACACCCTTCCCATGTCAGTGCAGCGCCTTCATTACAGGGACACCCTTCCCATGTCGGTGCAGCTTCTGCCTTACAGGGACACCCTTCCCATGTCAGCGCAGCGTCTTCCTTACAGGGACACCCTTCCCATATCGGCGCAGCTTCTTCCTTACAGGGACACCCTCCCCATGTCGGTGCAGCTTCTTCCTTACAGGGACACCCTTCCCATGTCGGCGCAGCGTCTTAATAACAGGGACACCATTCCCATGTCGGCGCAGCGTCTTCCTTACAGGGACACCCTTCCCATGTCGGCACAGTACCTTCCTTACAGGGACACCCTTCCCATGTCAGTGCAGCGCCTTCATTACAGGGACACCCTTCCCATGTCGGTGCAGCTTCTTCCTTACAGGGACACCCTTCCCATGTCAGCGCAGCGTCTTCCTTACAGGGACACCCTTCCCATATCGGCGCAGCTTCTTCCTTACAGGGACACCCTTCCCATGTCAGCGCAGCGTCTTCCTTACAGGGACACCCTTCCCATATCGGCGCAGCGTCTTAATAACAGGGACACCATTCCCATGTCGGCGCAGCGTCTTCCTTACAGGGACACCCTTCCCATGTCGGTGCAGTGCCCCCCTCCCATGTCGGCGCAGTGCCTTCCTTATAGGGACACCCTTCCCATGTCGGCGCAGCGTCTTCCTTACAGAGACACCTTTCCCATGTCGGCGCAGTGTCTTCCTTACAGGGACACCCTTCCCATGTCGGCGCAGCGTCTTCCTTACAGGGACACCCTTCCCATGTCAGCACAGGATGCCCTTCCCATGTCGGCGCAGCGTCTTCCTTACAGGAACACCCTTCCCATGCGACGCAGCGTCTTCCTTACAGGGACACCCTTCACATGTCGGTGCAGTGCCTTCCTTACAGGGACACCCTTCCCATGTCGGCCCATTGCCTTCCTTACAGGGACACCCTTCCCATGTCGGCGCAGTGCCTTCCTTACAGGGACACCCTTCCCATATCGGCGCAGAGCGCTGCGTCTCTCTTACAGGGACACCCTTCCCATCTCGGCGCAGCGTCTTCCTTACAGGGGCACCCTTTCCATGTCGGCGCAGCATCTTCCTTACAGGGACACACTTCCCATGTGGCCGCAGTGTCTTCCCATGTCGGAGCAGCGTCTTCCTTACAGGGACATCCTCCCCATGTCGGTGCAGCGTCTTCCTTACAGGGACACCCTTCCCATGTCGGCGCAGCATCTTCCTTACAGTGACACCCTTTCCATGTTGGCGCAGCGTCTTCCTTACAGGGACATCCTTCCCATGTCGATGCAGCGTCTTCCTTACAGGGACACCCTACCCTTCACATGTTGGTGCAGTGCCTTCCTTACAGGGACACCCTTCCCATGTCGTTGCAGTGTGCAGCGTCTCCCTTACAGGGACACCCTCTACCCATGTCGGTGCAACGCCTTCCTTACAGGGACACCCTTCCCATTTCGGCGCAGGATGCCCTTCCCATGTCGGCGCAGCGTCTTCCTTACAGGAACACCCTCCCCATGTCGGCGCAGCGTCTCCCTTACAGGGACACCCTATACATGTCGGCACAGCATCTCCCTTACAGGGACACCCTTTCCATGTCGGCACAGCGTCTTCCTTACAGGGACACCCTTCCCATGTCGACGCAGCGTTTTCCTTACAGGGAGAGCCTTCACATGTCGGTGCAGTGCCTTCCTTACAGGGACACCCTTCCCATATCGGCGCAGAGCGCAGCGTCTCTCTTACAGGGACACCCTTCCCATCTCGGCGCAGCGTCTACCTTACAGGGACACCCTTCCCATGTCGGCACAGTGCCTTCCTTACAGGGACACCCTTCCCATGTCAGTGCAGTGCCCTCATTACAGGGACACCCTTCCCATGTCGGTGCAGCTTCTTCCTTACACGGACACCCTTCCCATGTCAGCGCAGCGTCTTCCTTACAGGGACACCCTTCCCATATCGGCGCAGCTTCTTCCTTACAGGGACACCCTTCCCATGTCAGCGCAGCGTCTTCCTTACAGGGACACCCTTCCCATATCGGCGCAGCGTCTTAATAACAGGGACACCATTCCCATGTCGGCGCAGCGTCTTCCTTACAGGGACACCCTTCCCATGTCGGCGCAGTGCCCCCCTCCCATGTCGGCGCAGTGTCTTCCTTACAGGGACACCCTTCCCATGTCGGCGCAGCGTCTTCCTTACAGGGACACCTTTCCCATGTCGGCGCAGTGTCTTCCTTACAGGGACACCCTTCCCATGTCAGCGCAGCGCCTTCCTTACAGGGACACCCTTCCCATGTCGGCGCAGCGTCTTCCTTACAGGGACACCCTTCCCATGTCAGTGCAGCGCCTTCATTACAGGGACACCCTTCCCATGTCGGTGCAGCTTCTTCCTTACAGGGACACCCTTCCCATGTCAGCGCAGCGTCTTCTTTACAGGGACACCCTTCCCATATCGGCGCAGCTTCTTCCTTACAGGGTCACCCTCCCCATGTCGGTGCAGCTTCTTCCTTACAGGGACATCCTTCCCATGTCGGCGCAGCGTCTTAATAACAGGGACACCATTCCCATGTCGGCGCAGCGTCTTCCTTACAGGGACACCCTTCCCATGTCGGCACAGTGCCTTCCTTACAGGGACACCCTTCCCATGTCAGTGCAGCGCCTTCATTACAGGGACACCCTTCCCATGTCGGTGCAGCTTCTTCCTTACAGGGACACCCTTCCCATGTCAGCGCAGCGTCTTCCTTACAGGGACACCCTTCCCATATCGGCGCAGCTTCTTCCTTACAGGGACACCCTTCCCATGTCAGCGCAGCGTCTTCCTTACAGGGACACCCTTCCCATATCGGCGCAGCCTCTTAATAACAGGGACACCATTCCCATGTCGGCGCAGCGTCTCCCTTACAGGGACACCCTTCCCATGTCGGCGCAGTGCCCCCCTCCCATGTCGGCGCAGTGTCTTCCTTACAGGGACACCCTTCCCATGTCGGCGCAGCTTCTTCCTTACAGGGACACCCTTCCCATGTCAGCGCAGCGTCTTCCTTACAGGGACACCCTTCCCATATCGGCGCAGCGTCTTAATAACAGGGACACCATTCCCATGTCGGCGCAGCGTCTTCCTTACAGGGACACCCTTCCCATGTCGGCGCAGTGCCCCCCTCCCATGTCGGCGCAGTGTCTTCCTTACAGGGACACCCTTCCCATGTCGGCGCAGCGTCTTCCTTACAGGGACACCTTTCCCATGTCGGCGCAGTGTCTTCCTTACAGGGACACCCTTCCCATGTCGGCGCAGCGCCTTCCTTACAGGGACACCCTTCCCATGTCGGCGCAGCGTCTTCCTTACAGGGACACCCTTCCCATGTCGGCGCAGGATGCCCTTCCCATGTCGGCGCAGCGTCTTCCTTACAGGAACACCCTTCCCATGTCGGCGCAGCGTCTCCCTTACAGGGACACCCTATACATGTCGGCACAGCATCTCCCTTACAGGGACACCCTTTCCATGTCGGCACAGCGTCTTCCTTACAGGGACACCCTTCCCATGTCGACGCAGCTTTTTCCTTACAGGGACACCCTTCACATGTCGGTGCAGGGCCTTCCTTACAGGGACACCCTTCCCATATCGGCGCAGAGCGCAGCGTCTCTCTTACAGGGACACCCTTCCCATCTCGGCGCAGCGTCTTCCTTACAGGGACACCCTTCCCATGTTGGCACAGTGCCTTCCTTACAGGGACACCCTTCCCAGGTCAGCGCAGCGCCTTCATTACAGGGACACCCTTCCCATGTCAGCGCAGCGCCTTCATTACAGGGACACGTTCCCATGTCGGCACAGTGCCTTCCTTACAGGGACACCCTTCCCATGTCAGTGCAGCGCCTTCATTACAGGGACACCCTTCCCATGTCGGTGCAGCTTCTGCCTTACAGGGACACCCTTCCCATGTCAGCGCAGCGTCTTCCTTACAGGGACACCCTTCCGATATCGGCGCAGCTTCTTCCTTACAGTTACACCCTCCCCATGTCGGTGCAGCTTCTTCTTTACAGGGACACCCTTCCCATGTCGGCGCAGCGTCTTAATAACAGGGACACCATTCCCATGTCGGCGCAGCGTCTTCCTTACAGGGACACCCTTCCCATGTCGGCACAGTACCTTCCTTACAGGGACACCCTTCCCATGTCAGTGCAGCGCCTTCATTACAGGGACACCCTTCCCATGTCGGTGCAGCTTCTTCCTTACAGGGACACCCTTCCCATGTCAGCGCAGCGTCTTCCTTACAGGGACACCCTTCCCATATCGGCGCAGCTTCTTCCTTACAGGGACACCCTTCCCATGTCAGCGCAGCGTCTTCCTTACAGGGACACCCTTCCCATATCGGCGCAGCGTCTTAATAACAGGGACACCATTCCCATGTCGGCGCAGCGTCTTCCTTACAGGGACACCCTTCCCATGTCGGTGCAGTGCCCCCCTCCCATGTCGGCGCAGTGCCTTCCTTACAGGGACACCCTTCCCATGTCGGCGCAGCGTCTTCCTTACAGAGACACCTTTCCCATGTCGGCGCAGTGTCTTCCTTACAGGGACACCCTTCCCATGTCGGCGCAGCGTCTTCCTTACAGGGACACCCTTCCCATGTCGGCGCAGGATGCCCTTCCCATGTCGGCGCAGCGTCTTCCTTACAGGAACACCCTTCCCATGCGACGCAGCGTCTTCCTTACAGGGACACCCTTCACATGTCGGTGCAGTGCCTTCCTTACAGGGACACCCTTCCCATGTCGGCCCATTGCCTTCCTTACAGGGACACCCTTCCCATGTCGGCGCAGTGCCTTCCTTACAGGGACACCCTTCCCATATCGGCGCAGAGCGCTGCGTCTCTCTTACAGGGACACCCTTCCCATCTCGGCGCAGCGTCTTCCTTACAGGGGCACCCTTTCCATGTCGGCGCAGCATCTTCCTTACAGGGACACACTTCCCATGTGGCCGCAGTGTCTTCCCATGTCGGAGCAGCGTCTTCCTTACAGGGACATCCTCCCCATGTCGGTGCAGCGTCTTCCTTACAGGGACACCCTTTCCATGTCGGCGCAGCATCTTCCTTACAGTGACACCCTTTCCATGTTGGCGCAGCGTCTTCCTTACAGGGACATCCTTCCCATGTCGATGCAGCGTCTTCCTTACAGGGACACCCTACCCTTCACATGTTGGTGCAGTGCCTTCCTTACAGGGACACCCTTCCCATGTCGTTGCAGTGTGCAGCGTCTCCCTTACAGGGACACCCTCTACCCATGTCGGTGCAACGCCTTCCTTACAGGGACACCCTTCCCATTTCGGCGCAGGATGCCCTTCCCATGTCGGCGCAGCGTCTTCCTTACAGGAACACCCTTCCCATGTCGGCGCAGCGTCTCCCTTACAGGGACACCCTATACATGTCGGCACAGCATCTCCCTTACAGGGACACCCTTTCCATGTCGGCACAGCGTCTTCCTTACAGGGACACCCTTCCCATGTCGACGCAGCGTTTTCCTTACAGGGAGAGCCTTCACATGTCGGTGCAGTGCCTTCCTTACAGGGACACCCTTCCCATATCGGCGCAGAGCGCAGCGTCTCTCTTACAGGGACACCCTTCCCATCTCGGCGCAGCGTCTTCCTTACAGGGACACCCTTCCCATGTTGGCACAGCGCCTTCCTTACAGGGACACCCTTCCCAGGTCAGCGCAGCGCCTTCATTACAGGGACACCCTTCCCATGTCAGCGCAGCGCCTTCATTACAGGGACACCCTTCCCATGTCGGCACAGTGCCTTCCTTACAGGGACACCCTTCCCATGTCAGTGCAGCGCCTTCATTACAGGGACACCCTTCCCATGTCGGTGCAGCTTCTTCCTTACACGGACACCCTTCCCATGTCAGCGCAGCGTCTTCCTTACAGGGACACCCTTCCCATATCGGCGCAGCTTCTTCCTTACAGGGACACCCTTCCCATGTCAGCGCAGCGTCTTCCTTACAGGGACACCCTTCCCATATCGGCGCAGCGTCTTAATAACAGGGACACCATTCCCATGTCGGCGCAGCGTCTTCCTTACAGGGACACCCTTCCCATGTCGGCGCAGTGCCCCCCTCCCATGTCGGCGCAGTGTCTTCCTTACAGGGACACCCTTCCCATGTCGGCGCAGCGTCTTCCTTACAGGGACACCTTTCCCATGTCGGCGCAGTGTCTTCCTTACAGGGACACCCTTCCCATGTCAGCGCAGCGCCTTCCTTACAGGGACACCCTTCCCATGTCGGCGCAGCGTCTTCCTTACAGGGACACCCTTCCCATGTCGGCGCAGGATGCCCTTCCCATGTCGGCGCAGCATCTTCCTTACAGGAACACCCTTCCCATGTCGGCGCAGCGTCTCCCTTACAGGGACACCCTATACATGTCGGCACAGCATCTCCCTTACAGGGACACCCTTTCCATGTCGGCACAGCGTCTTCCTTACAGGGACACCCTTCCCATGTCGATGCAGCGTTTTCCTTACAGGGACACCCTTCACATGTCGGTGCAGTGCCTTCCTTACAGGGACACCCTTCCCATATCGGCGCAGCGTCTTCCCATGTCAGAGCAGCGTCTTCCTTACAGGGACACCCATCCCATGTCGGCGCAGCTTCTTCCTTACAAGGACACCCTTCCCATGTCGGCGCAGTGTCTTAATAACAGGGACACCCTTCCCATGTCGATGCAGCGTCTTCCTTACAGGGACACCCTTTCCATGTCGGCGCAGCGTCTCCCTTACAGGGACACCCTTCCCATGTCGACGCAGCGTCTTCCTTACAGGGACACCCTTGCAATGTCGGCGCAGCGCCTTCCTTACAGGGACACCCTTCCCATGTCGGCGCAGCGTCTTCCTTACAGGGTCACCCTTCCCATGTCGGCGCAGGATGCCCTTCCCATGTCGGCGCAGTGTCTTCCTTACAGGAACACCCTTCCCATGTCGACGCAGCGTCTCCCTTACAAGGACACCCTATACATGTCGACGCAGCGTCTCCCTTACAGGGAAACCCTTTCCATGTCGGTGCAGCATCTTCCTTACAGGGACACCCTTCCCATGTCGACGCAGCGTTTTCCTTACAGGGACACCCTTCACATGTTGGTGCAGTGCCTTCCTTACAGGGACACCCTTCCCATGTCGGCACAGAGCGCAGCGTCTCCCTTACAGGGACACCCCTCCCATCTCGGCGCAGCGTCTTCCTTACAGGGTCACCCTTCCCATGTCGGCACAGTGTCTTCCTTACAGGGACACCCTTCCCATGTCGGCGCAGCGCCTTCCTTACAGAGACACCCTTCCCATGTCAGCGTAGCGCCTTCATTACAGGGACACCCTTCCCCTGTCGGCACAGTGCCTTCCTTACAGGGACACCCTTCCCATGTCAGCGCAGCGCCTTCATTACAGGGACACCCTTCCCATGTCAGCGCAGCGCCTTCATTGCAGGGACACCCTTCCCATGTCGGCGCAGCGTCTTCCTTACAGGGACACCCTTCCCATGTCGGCGTAGCGTCTCCCTTGCAGGGACACCCTTTCCATGTCATCGCAGTGCCTTCCTTACAGGGACACCCTTCCCATGTCGGCGAAGAGCGCAGCGTCTCTCTTACAGGGACACCCTTCCCATGTTGGCGCAGCATCTTCCTTACAGGGACACCCTTCCCTTGTCGGCGAAGCGCCTTCATTACAGGGACACCCTTCCCATGCCGGCGAAGAGCGCAGCGTATCTCTTACAGGGACACCCTCCCCATGTCGGTGCAGCGTCTTCCTTACAGGGACACCCTCCCCATGTCGGTGCAGCGTCTTCCTTACAGGGACACCCTCCCCAGGTCGGCGCAGCGTCTTCCTTACAGGGACACCCTTCCCATGTCGGCTCAGCGTCTCCCTTACCGAGACACCCTTTCCACGTCGTCGCAGCGTCTTCCTTACAGGGACACCCTTCCCATGTCGACGCAGCGTCTTCCTTACAGGGACACCCTTCACATGTCGGTGCAGCGTCTTCCTTACAGGGACACCCTTCACATGTCGGTGCAGTGCCTTCCTTACAGGGACACCCTTCCCATGTTGGCGCAGAACGCAGCGTCTCCCTTACAGGGACACCCTTCCCATGTCGGCGCAGCGTCTTCCTTACAGGGACACCCTTCCCATGTCGGCGCAGTGCCTTCCTTACAGGGACACCCTTCCCATGTCGGCGCAGCGTCTTAATAACAGGGACACCATTCCCATGTCGGTGCAGCGTCTTCCTTACAGGGACACCCTTCCCATGTCGGCGCAGTGCCCCCCTCCCATGTCGGCGCAGTGTCTTCCTTACAGGGACACCCTTCCCATGTCGGCGCAGCGTCTTCCTTACAGGGACACCTTTCCCATGTCGGCGCAGTGTCTTCCTTACAGGGACACCCTTCCCATGTCGGCGCAGCGTCTTCCTTACAGGGTCACCCTTTCCATGTCGGCGCAGCGTCTTCCTTACAGGGTCACCCTTCCCATGTCGACGCAGCGCCTTCCTTACAGGGACACCCTTCACATGTCGGCGCAGCGTCTTCCTTACAGGGACACCCTTCCCATGTCGGCGCAGGATGCCCTTCCCATGTCGGCGCAGCGTCTTCCTTACAGGAACACCCTTCCCATGGCGGCGCAGCGTCTCCCTTAGAGGGACACCCTATACATGTCGGCACAGCATCTCCCTAACAGGGACACCCTTTCCATGTCGGCGCAGCGCCTTCCTTACAGGGACACCCTTCACATGTCGGCGCAGCGTCTTCCTTACAGGGACACCCTTCCCATGTCGGCGCAGGATGCCCTTCCCATGTCGGCGCAGCGTCTTCCTTACAGGAACACCCTTCCCATGGCGGCGCAGCGTCTCCCTTAGAGGGACACCCTATACATGTCGGCACAGCATCTCCCTAACAGGGACACCCTTTCCATGTCGGCGCAGTGTCTTCCTTACAGGGACACCCTTCCCATGTCGACGAAGCGTTTTCCTTACAGGGACACCCTTCACATGTCGGTGCAGTGCCTTCCTTACAGGGACACCCTTCCCATGTCGGCGAAGAGCGCAGCGTCTCTCTTACAGGGACACCCTTCCCATGTCGACGCAGCGTCTTCCTTACAGGGACACCCTTCCCATGTCGGCGCAGCGCCTTCATTACAGGGACACCCTTCCCATGTTGGCGCAGCGTCTTCCTTACAGGGACACCCTCCCCATGTCGGTGCAGCGTCTTCCTTACAGGGACACCCTTCCGAGGTCGGCGCAGAGTCTTCCTTACAGGGACACCCTTCCCATGTCGGCGCAGCGCCTTCCTTACAGGGACACCCTTCCCATGTCAGCGCAGCGCCTTCATTACAGGGACACCCTTCCCATGTTGGCGCAGCATCTTCCTTACAGGGACACCCTCCTCATGTCGGTGCAGCGTCTTCCTTACAGGGACACCCTTCCCATGTCGGCGAAGAGCGCAGCGTCTCTCTTACAGGGACACCCTTCCCATGTCGGCGCAGCGTCTTCCTTACAGGGACACCCTTCCCATGTCGGCGAAGCGCCTTCATTACAGGGACACCCTTCCCATGTCGGCGAAGAGCGCAGCGTCTCTCTTACAGGGACACCCTTCCCATGTCGGCGCAGCGTCTTCCTTACAGGGATACCCTTCCCATGTCGGCACAGCGTCTTCCTTACAGGGACACCCTCCCAATGTCGGTGCAGCGTCTTCCTTACAGGGACACCCTCCCCAGGTCGGCGCAGCGTCTTCCTTACAGGGACACCCTTCCCATGTCGGCTCAGCGTCTCCATTACCGAGACACCCTTTCCACGTCGTCGCAGCGTCTTCCTTACAGGGACACCCTTCCCATGTCGACGCAGCGTCTTCCTTACAGGGACACCCTTCACATGTCGGTGCAGCGTCTTCCTTACAGGGACACCCTTCACATGTCGGTGCAGTGCCTTCCTTACAGGGACACCCTTCCCATGTTGGCGCAGAACGCAGCGTCTCCCTTACAGGGACACCCTTACCATGTCGGCGCAGCGTCTTCCTTACAGGGACACCCTTCCCATGTCGGCGCAGCGCCTTTCTTACAGGAACACCCTTCCCATGTCGGCGTAGCGTCTTCCTTACAAGGACACCCTTCCCATATCGGCGCAGCGTCTTAATAACAGGGACACCCATCCCATGTCGGCGCAGCGTCTCCCTTACAGGGACACCCTTTCCATGTCGGCGCAGTGTGCAGCGCCTTCCTTACAGGGACACCCTTGCCATATAGGCACAGCGTCTCCCTTACAGGGGCACCCTTTCCATTTCGGCACAACGTCTGCCTTACAGGGACACCCTTCCCATGTCGACGCAGCGTCTTCCTTACAGGGACACCCTTCACATGTCGGTGCAGCGTCTTTCTTACAGGGACACCCTTCACATGTCGGTGCAGTGCCTTCCTTACAGGGACACCCTTCCCATGTCGGCGCAGAGCGCTGCGTCTCCCTTACAAGGACACCCTTCCCATATCGGCGCAGCGTCTTCCTTACAGGAACACCCTCCCCATGTCGGTGCAGCTTCTTCCTTGCAAGGACACCCTTCCCATGTCGGCGCAGTGTCTTAATAACAGGGACACCCTTCCCATGTCAATGCAGCGACTTCCTTACAGGGACACCCTTTCCATGTCGGCGCAGCGTCTCCCTTACAGGGACACCCTTTCCATGTCGGCGCAGCGTCTCCCGTACAGGGACACCCTTCCCATGTCGACGCAGCGTCTTCCTTACAGGGACACCCTTGCAATGTCGGCGCAGCGCCTTCCTTACAGGGACACCCTTCCCATGTCGGCGCAGCGTCTTCCTTACAGGGACACCCTTCCCATGTCGGCGCAGGATGCCCTTCCCATGTCGGCGCAGCGTCTTCCTTACAGGAACACCCTTCCCATGTCGACGCAGCGTCTCCCTTACAGGGACACCCTATACATGTCGACGCAGCGTCTCCCTTACAGGGAAACCCTTTCCATGTCGGTGCAGCGTCTTCCTTACAGGGACACCCTTCCCATGTCGACGCAGCGTTTTCCTTACAGGGACACCCTTCACATGTTGGTGCAGTGCCTTCCTTACAGGGACACCCTTCCCATGTCGGCACAGAGCGCAGCGTCTCCCTTACAGGGACACCCCTCCCATCTCGGCGCAGCGTCTTCCTTACAGGGTCACCCTTCCCATGTCGGCACAGTGTCTTCCTTACAGGGACACCCTTCCCATGTCGGCGCAGCGCCTTCCTTACAGAGACACCCTTCCCATGTCAGCGTAGCGCCTTCATTACAGGGACACCCTTCCCCTGTCGGCACAGTGCCTTCCTTACAGGGACACCCTTCCCATGTCAGCGCAGTGCCTTCATTACAGGGACACCCTTCCCATGTCGGCGCAGTGACTTCCTTACAGGGACACCCTTCCCATGTCGACGCGGCGCCTTCATTACAGGGACACCCCCTTCCCATGTCGGCGCATCGTCTCCCTTACAGGGACACCCTTACCATGTCGGCGCATCGTCTTTTTTACAGGGACACCCTCCCATGTCGGCGCAATGTCTTCCTTACCCATGTCGACGCAGCATCTTCCTTACAGGTACACCCTTCCCATGTCGGCGCAGCGTCTTCATTACAGGAACACCCTTCCCATGTCGGCGCAGCGTTTTCCTTACAGGGACACCCTTCACATGTCGGTGCAGTGCCTTCCTTACAGGGACACCCTTCCCATGTCGGACTATTGTCTTCCTTACAGGGACACCCTTCCCATGTTAGTGCACCGTCTTCCTTACAGGGACACCCTTCCCGTGTTGGCCAAGTGTCTTCCTTACAGGGACACCCTTCCCATGTAGACGCAATGTCTTCCTTACAGGGACAACCTTCCCATGTCAGCGCAGCGTCTTCCTTACAGGGACACCCTTTCCATGTCGGCGCAGCGTCTTCCTTACAGGGACACCCTTCCCATGTCGACGCAGCGTCTTCCTTACAGGGACAGCCTACCCATGTTGGCGCAGAACGCAGCGTCTCCCTTACAGGGACACCCTTCCCATGTCGGCGCAGCGTCTTCCTTACAGGGACACCCTTCCCATGTCGGCGCAGCGCCTTCCTTACAGGGACACCCTTCCCATGTCGGCGCAGCGTCTTCCTTACAAGGACACCCTTCCCATATCGGCGCAGCGTCTTAATAACAGGGACACCCATCCCATGTCGGCGCAGCGTCTCCCTTACAGGGACACCCTTCCCATGTCGGCGCAGTGTGCAGCGCCTTCCTTACAGGGACACCCTTGCCATATAGGCGCAGCGTCTCCCTTACAGGGGCACCCTTTCCATTTCGGCACAACGTCTGCCTTACAGGGACACCCTTCCCATGTCGACGCAGCGTCTTCCTTACAGAGACACCCTTCCCATGTAGACGCAATGTCTTCCTTACAGGGACACCCTTCACATGTCGGTGCAGTGCCTTCCTTACAGGGACACCCTTCCCATGTCGGCGCAGAGCGCTGCGTCTCCCTTACAAGGACACCCTTCCCATATCGGCGCAGCGTCTTCCTTACAGGAACACCCTCCCCATGTCGGTGCAGCTTCTTCCTTACAAGGACACCCTTCCCATGTCGGCGCAGTGTCTTAATAACAGGGACACCCTTCCCATGTCGATGCAGCGTCTTCCTTACAGGGACACCCTTTCCATGTCGGCGCAGCGTCTCCCTTACAGGGACACCCTTCCCATGTCGACGCAGCGTCTTCCTTACAGGGACACCCTTGCAATGTCGGCGCAGCGCCTTCCTTACAGGGACACCCTTCCCATGTCGGCGCAGCGTCTTCCTTACAGGGTCACCCTTCCCATGTCGGCGCAGGATGCCCTTCCCATGTCGGCGCAGCGTCTTCCTTACAGGAACACCCTTCCCATGTCGACGCAGCGTCTCCCTTACAAGGACACCCTATACATGTCGACGCAGCGTCTCCCTTACAGGGAAACCCTTTCCATGTCGGTGCAGCATCTTCCTTACAGGGACACCCTTCCCATGTCGACGCAGCGTTTTCCTTACAGGGACACCCTTCACATGTTGGTGCAGTGCCTTCCTTACAGGGACACCCTTCCCATGTCGGCACAGAGCGCAGCGTCTCCCTTACAGGGACACCCCTCCCATCTCGGCGCAGCGTCTTCCTTACAGAGTCACCCTTCCCATGTCGGCACAGTGTCTTCCTTACAGGGACACCCTTCCCATGTCGGCGCAGCGCCTTCCTTACAGAGACACCCTTCCCATGTCAGCGTAGCGCCTTCATTACAGGGACACCCTTCCCCTGTCGGCACAGTGCCTTCCTTACAGGGACACCCTTCCAATGTCGGCGCAGTGACTTCCTTACAGGGACACCCTTCCCATGTCGGCGCATCGTCTCCCTTACAGGGACACCCTTACCATGTCGGCGCATCGTCTTTTTTACAGGGACACCCTCCCATGTCGGCGCAATGTCTTCCTTACCCATGTCGACGCAGCATCTTCCTTACAGGTACACCCTTCCCATGTCGGCGCAGCGTCTTCATTACAGGAACACCCTTCCCATGTCGGCGCAGCGTTTTCCTTACAGGGACACCCTTCACATGTCGGTGCAGTGCCTTCCTTACAGGGACACCCTTCCCATGTCGGCCTATTGTCTTCCTTACAGGGACACCCTTCCCATGTTAGTGCACCGTCTTCCTTACAGGGACACCCTTCCCGTGTTGGCCAAGTGTCTTCCTTACAGGGACACCCTTCCCATGTAGACGCAATGTCTTCCTTACAGGGACAACCTTCCCATGTCAGCGCAGCGTCTTCCTTACAGGGACACCCTTTCCATGTCGGCGCAGCGTCTTCCTTACAGGGACACCCTTCCCATGTCGGCGCAGGATGCCCTTCCCATGTCGGCGCAGCGTCTTCCTTACAGGAACACCCTTCCCATGGCGGCGCAGCGTCTCCCTTAGAGGGACACCCTATACATGTCGGCACAGCATCTCCCTAACAGGGACACCCTTTCCATGTCGGCGCAGTGTCTTCCTTACAGGGACACCCTTCCCATGTCGACGAAGCGTTTTCCTTACAGGGACACCCTTCACATGTCGGTGCAGTGCCTTCCTTACAGGGACACCCTTCCCATGTCGGCGAAGAGCGCAGCGTCTCTCTTACAGGGACACCCTTCCCATGTCGACGCAGCGTCTTCCTTACAGGGACACCCTTCCCATGTCGGCGCAGCGCCTTCATTACAGGGACACCCTTCCCATGTTGGCGCAGCGTCTTCCTTACAGGGACACCCTCCCCATGTCGGTGCAGCGTCTTCCTTACAGGGACACCCTTCCGAGGTCGGCGCAGAGTCTTCCTTACAGGGACACCCTTCCCATGTCGGCTCAGCGTCTCCCTTACCGGGATACCCTTTCCACGTCGTCGCAGCGTCTTCCTTACAGGGACACCCTTCCCATGTCGGCGCAGCGTCTTCCTTACAGGGACACCTTTCCCATGTCGGCGCAGCGCCTTCCTTACAGGGACACCCTTCCCATGTCAGCGCAGCGCCTTCATTACAGGGACACCCTTCCCATGTTGGCGCAGCATCTTCCTTACAGGGACACCCTCCTCATGTCGGTGCAGCGTCTTCCTTACAGGGACACCCTTCCCATGTCGGCGAAGAGCGCAGCGTCTCTCTTACAGGGACACCCTTCCCATGTCGGCGCAGCGTCTTCCTTACAGGGACACCCTTCCCATGTCGGCGAAGCGCCTTCATTACAGGGACACCCTTCCCATGTCGGCGAAGAGCGCAGCGTCTCTCTTACAGGGACACCCTTCCCATGTCGGCGCAGCGTCTTCCTTACAGGGATACCCTTCCCATGTCGGCACAGCGTCTTCCTTACAGGGACACCCTTTCCATGTCGGCGCAGCATCTTCCTTACAGGGACACACTTCCCATGTGGCCGCAGTGTCTTCCCATGTCGGAGCAGCGTCTTCCTTACAGGGACATCCTCCCCATGTCGGTGCAGCGTCTTCCTTACAGGGACACCCTTCCCATGTCGGCGCAGCATCTTCCTTACAGTGACACCCTTTCCATGTTGGCGCAGCGTCTTCCTTACAGGGACATCCTTCCCATGTCGATGCAGCGTCTTCCTTACAGGGACACCCTACCCTTCACATGTTGGTGCAGTGCCTTCCTTACAGGGACACCCTTCCCATGTCGTTGCAGTGTGCAGCGTCTCCCTTACAGGGACACCCTCTACCCATTTCGGTGCAACGCCTTCCTTACAGGGACACCCTTCCCATGTCGGCGCAGGATGCCCTTCCCATGTCGGCGCAGCGTCTTCCTTACAGGAACACCCTTCCCATGTCGGCGCAGCGTCTCCCTTACAGGGACACCCTATACATGTCGGCACATCATCTCCCTTACAGGGACACCCTTTCCATGTCGGCACAGCGTCTTCCTTACAGGGACACCCTTCCCATGTCGACGCAGCGTTTTCCTTACAGGGACAGCCTTCACATGTCGGTGCAGTGCCTTCCTTACAGGGACACCCTTCCCATATCGGCGCAGAGCGCAGCGTCTCTCTTACAGGGACACCCTTCCCATCTCGGCGCAGCGTCTTCCTTACAGGGACACCCTTCCCATGTTGGCACAGCGCCTTCCTTACAGGGACACCCTTCCCAGGTCAGCGCAGCGCCTTCATTACAGGGACACCCTTCCCATGTCAGCGCAGCGCCTTCATTACAGGGACACCCTTCCCATGTCGGCACAGTGCCTTCCTTACAGGGACACCCTTCCCATGTCAGTGCAGCGCCTTCATTACAGGGACACCCTTCCCATGTCGGTGCAGCTTCTTCCTTACAGGGACACCCTTCCCATGTCAGCGCAGCGTCTTCCTTACAGGGACACCCTTCCCATATCGGCGCAGCGTCTTAATAACAGGGACACCATTCCCATGTCGGCGCAGCGTCTTCCTTACAGGGACACCCTTCCCATGTCGGCGCAGTGCCCCCCTCCCATGTCGGCGCAGTGTCTTCCTTACAGGGACACCCTTCCCATGTCGGCGCAGCGTCTTCCTTACAGGGACACCTTTCCCATGTCGGCGCAGCGCCTTCCTTACAGGGACACCCTTCCCATGTCGGCGCAGTGCCTTCCTTACAGGGACACCCTTCCCATGTCGGCGCAGCGTCTTCCTTACAGGGACACCCTTCCCATGTCGGCGCAGGATGCCCTTCCCATGTCGGCGCAGCGTCTTCCTTACAGGAACACCCTTCCCATGTCGGCGCAGCATCTCCCTTACAGGGACACCCTATACATGTCGGCACAGCATCTCCCTTACAGGGACACCCTTTCCATGTCGGCACAGCGTCTTCCTTACAGGGACACCCTTCCCATGTCGACGCAGCTTTTTCCTTACAGGGACACCCTTCACATGTCGGTGCAGGGCCTTCCTTACAGGGACACCCTTCCCATATCGGCGCAGAGCGCAGCGTCTCTCTTACAGGGACACCCTTCCCATCTCGGCGCAGCGTCTTCCTTACAGGGACACCCTTCCCATGTTGGCACAGCGCCTTCCTTACAGGGACACCCTTCCCAGGTCAGCGCAGCGCCTTCATTACAGGGACACCCTTCCCATGTCAGCGCAGCGCCTTCATTACAGGGACACGTTCCCATGTCGGCACAGTGCCTTCCTTACAGGGACACCCTTCCCATGTCAGTGCAGCGCCTTCATTACAGGGACACCCTTCCCATGTCGGTGCAGCTTCTGCCTTACAGGGACACCCTTCCCATGTCAGCGCAGCGTCTTCCTTACAGGGACACCCTTCCCATATCGGCGCAGCTTCTTCCTTACAGGGACACCCTCCCCATGTCGGTGCAGCTTCTTCCTTACAGGGACACCCTTCCCATGTCGGCGCAGCGTCTTAATAACAGGGACACCATTCCCATGTCGGCGCAGCGTCTTCCTTACAGGGACACCCTTCCCATGTCGGCACAGTACCTTCCTTACAGGGACACCCTTCCCATGTCAGTGCAGCGCCTTCATTACAGGGACACCCTTCCCATGTCGGTGCAGCTTCTTCCTTACAGGGACACCCTTCCCATGTCAGCGCAGCGTCTTCCTTACAGGGACACCCTTCCCATATCGGCGCAGCTTCTTCCTTACAGGGACACCCTTCCCATGTCAGCGCAGCGTCTTCCTTACAGGGACACCCTTCCCATATCGGCGCAGCGTCTTAATAACAGGGACACCATTCCCATGTCGGCGCAGCGTCTTCCTTACAGGGACACCCTTCCCATGTCGGTGCAGTGCCCCCCTCCCATGTCGGCGCAGTGCCTTCCTTATAGGGACACCCTTCCCATGTCGGCGCAGCGTCTTCCTTACAGAGACACCTTTCCCATGTCGGCGCAGTGTCTTCCTTACAGGGACACCCTTCCCATGTCGGCGCAGCGTCTTCCTTACAGGGACACCCTTCCCATGTCAGCACAGGATGCCCTTCCCATGTCGGCGCAGCGTCTTCCTTACAGGAACACCCTTCCCATGCGACGCAGCGTCTTCCTTACAGGGACACCCTTCACATGTCGGTGCAGTGCCTTCCTTACAGGGACACCCTTCCCATGTCGGCCCATTGCCTTCCTTACAGGGACACCCTTCCCATGTCGGCGCAGTGCCTTCCTTACAGGGACACCCTTCCCATATCGGCGCAGAGCGCTGCGTCTCTCTTACAGGGACACCCTTCCCATCTCGGCGCAGCGTCTTCCTTACAGGGGCACCCTTTCCATGTCGGCGCAGCATCTTCCTTACAGGGACACACTTCCCATGTGGCCGCAGTGTCTTCCCATGTCGGAGCAGCGTCTTCCTTACAGGGACATCCTCCCCATGTCGGTGCAGCGTCTTCCTTACAGGGACACCCTTCCCATGTCGGCGCAGCATCTTCCTTACAGTGACACCCTTTCCATGTTGGCGCAGCGTCTTCCTTACAGGGACATCCTTCCCATGTCGATGCAGCGTCTTCCTTACAGGGACACCCTACCCTTCACATGTTGGTGCAGTGCCTTCCTTACAGGGACACCCTTCCCATGTCGTTGCAGTGTGCAGCGTCTCCCTTACAGGGACACCCTCTACCCATGTCGGTGCAACGCCTTCCTTACAGGGACACCCTTCCCATTTCGGCGCAGGATGCCCTTCCCATGTCGGCGCAGCGTCTTCCTTACAGGAACACCCTCCCCATGTCGGCGCAGCGTCTCCCTTACAGGGACACCCTATACATGTCGGCACAGCATCTCCCTTACAGGGACACCCTTTCCATGTCGGCACAGCGTCTTCCTTACAGGGACACCCTTCCCATGTCGACGCAGCGTTTTCCTTACAGGGAGAGCCTTCACATGTCGGTGCAGTGCCTTCCTTACAGGGACACCCTTCCCATATCGGCGCAGAGCGCAGCGTCTCTCTTACAGGGACACCCTTCCCATCTCGGCGCAGCGTCTACCTTACAGGGACACCCTTCCCATGTCGGCACAGTGCCTTCCTTACAGGGACACCCTTCCCATGTCAGTGCAGTGCCCTCATTACAGGGACACCCTTCCCATGTCGGTGCAGCTTCTTCCTTACACGGACACCCTTCCCATGTCAGCGCAGCGTCTTCCTTACAGGGACACCCTTCCCATATCGGCGCAGCTTCTTCCTTACAGGGACACCCTTCCCATGTCAGCGCAGCGTCTTCCTTACAGGGACACCCTTCCCATATCGGCGCAGCGTCTTAATAACAGGGACACCATTCCCATGTCGGCGCAGCGTCTTCCTTACAGGGACACCCTTCCCATGTCGGCGCAGTGCCCCCCTCCCATGTCGGCGCAGTGTCTTCCTTACAGGGACACCCTTCCCATGTCGGCGCAGCGTCTTCCTTACAGGGACACCTTTCCCATGTCGGCGCAGTGTCTTCCTTACAGGGACACCCTTCCCATGTCAGCGCAGCGCCTTCCTTACAGGGACACCCTTCCCATGTCGGCGCAGCGTCTTCCTTACAGGGACACCCTTCCCATGTCAGTGCAGCGCCTTCATTACAGGGACACCCTTCCCATGTCGGTGCAGCTTCTTCCTTACAGGGACACCCTTCCCATGTCAGCGCAGCGTCTTCTTTACAGGGACACCCTTCCCATATCGGCGCAGCTTCTTCCTTACAGGGTCACCCTCCCCATGTCGGTGCAGCTTCTTCCTTACAGGGACATCCTTCCCATGTCGGCGCAGCGTCTTAATAACAGGGACACCATTCCCATGTCGGCGCAGCGTCTTCCTTACAGGGACACCCTTCCCATGTCGGCACAGTGCCTTCCTTACAGGGACACCCTTCCCATGTCAGTGCAGCGCCTTCATTACAGGGACACCCTTCCCATGTCGGTGCAGCTTCTTCCTTACAGGGACACCCTTCCCATGTCAGCGCAGCGTCTTCCTTACAGGGACACCCTTCCCATATCGGCGCAGCTTCTTCCTTACAGGGACACCCTTCCCATGTCAGCGCAGCGTCTTCCTTACAGGGACACCCTTCCCATATCGGCGCAGCCTCTTAATAACAGGGACACCATTCCCATGTCGGCGCAGCGTCTCCCTTACAGGGACACCCTTCCCATGTCGGCGCAGTGCCCCCCTCCCATGTCGGCGCAGTGTCTTCCTTACAGGGACACCCTTCCCATGTCGGCGCAGCTTCTTCCTTACAGGGACACCCTTCCCATGTCAGCGCAGCGTCTTCCTTACAGGGACACCCTTCCCATATCGGCGCAGCGTCTTAATAACAGGGACACCATTCCCATGTCGGCGCAGCGTCTTCCTTACAGGGACACCCTTCCCATGTCGGCGCAGTGCCCCCCTCCCATGTCGGCGCAGTGTCTTCCTTACAGGGACACCCTTCCCATGTCGGCGCAGCGTCTTCCTTACAGGGACACCTTTCCCATGTCGGCGCAGTGTCTTCCTTACAGGGACACCCTTCCCATGTCGGCGCAGCGCCTTCCTTACAGGGACACCCTTCCCATGTCGGCGCAGCGTCTTCCTTACAGGGACACCCTTCCCATGTCGGCGCAGGATGCCCTTCCCATGTCGGCGCAGCGTCTTCCTTACAGGAACACCCTTCCCATGTCGGCGCAGCGTCTCCCTTACAGGGACACCCTATACATGTCGGCACAGCATCTCCCTTACAGGGACACCCTTTCCATGTCGGCACAGCGTCTTCCTTACAGGGACACCCTTCCCATGTCGACGCAGCTTTTTCCTTACAGGGACACCCTTCACATGTCGGTGCAGGGCCTTCCTTACAGGGACACCCTTCCCATATCGGCGCAGAGCGCAGCGTCTCTCTTACAGGGACACCCTTCCCATCTCGGCGCAGCGTCTTCCTTACAGGGACACCCTTCCCATGTTGGCACAGTGCCTTCCTTACAGGGACACCCTTCCCAGGTCAGCGCAGCGCCTTCATTACAGGGACACCCTTCCCATGTCAGCGCAGCGCCTTCATTACAGGGACACGTTCCCATGTCGGCACAGTGCCTTCCTTACAGGGACACCCTTCCCATGTCAGTGCAGCGCCTTCATTACAGGGACACCCTTCCCATGTCGGTGCAGCTTCTGCCTTACAGGGACACCCTTCCCATGTCAGCGCAGCGTCTTCCTTACAGGGACACCCTTCCGATATCGGCGCAGCTTCTTCCTTACAGTTACACCCTCCCCATGTCGGTGCAGCTTCTTCTTTACAGGGACACCCTTCCCATGTCGGCGCAGCGTCTTAATAACAGGGACACCATTCCCATGTCGGCGCAGCGTCTTCCTTACAGGGACACCCTTCCCATGTCGGCACAGTACCTTCCTTACAGGGACACCCTTCCCATGTCAGTGCAGCGCCTTCATTACAGGGACACCCTTCCCATGTCGGTGCAGCTTCTTCCTTACAGGGACACCCTTCCCATGTCAGCGCAGCGTCTTCCTTACAGGGACACCCTTCCCATATCGGCGCAGCTTCTTCCTTACAGGGACACCCTTCCCATGTCAGCGCAGCGTCTTCCTTACAGGGACACCCTTCCCATATCGGCGCAGCGTCTTAATAACAGGGACACCATTCCCATGTCGGCGCAGCGTCTTCCTTACAGGGACACCCTTCCCATGTCGGTGCAGTGCCCCCCTCCCATGTCGGCGCAGTGCCTTCCTTACAGGGACACCCTTCCCATGTCGGCGCAGCGTCTTCCTTACAGAGACACCTTTCCCATGTCGGCGCAGTGTCTTCCTTACAGGGACACCCTTCCCATGTCGGCGCAGCGTCTTCCTTACAGGGACACCCTTCCCATGTCGGCGCAGGATGCCCTTCCCATGTCGGCGCAGCGTCTTCCTTACAGGAACACCCTTCCCATGCGACGCAGCGTCTTCCTTACAGGGACACCCTTCACATGTCGGTGCAGTGCCTTCCTTACAGGGACACCCTTCCCATGTCGGCCCATTGCCTTCCTTACAGGGACACCCTTCCCATGTCGGCGCAGTGCCTTCCTTACAGGGACACCCTTCCCATATCGGCGCAGAGCGCTGCGTCTCTCTTACAGGGACACCCTTCCCATCTCGGCGCAGCGTCTTCCTTACAGGGGCACCCTTTCCATGTCGGCGCAGCATCTTCCTTACAGGGACACACTTCCCATGTGGCCGCAGTGTCTTCCCATGTCGGAGCAGCGTCTTCCTTACAGGGACATCCTCCCCATGTCGGTGCAGCGTCTTCCTTACAGGGACACCCTTTCCATGTCGGCGCAGCATCTTCCTTACAGTGACACCCTTTCCATGTTGGCGCAGCGTCTTCCTTACAGGGACATCCTTCCCATGTCGATGCAGCGTCTTCCTTACAGGGACACCCTACCCTTCACATGTTGGTGCAGTGCCTTCCTTACAGGGACACCCTTCCCATGTCGTTGCAGTGTGCAGCGTCTCCCTTACAGGGACACCCTCTACCCATGTCGGTGCAACGCCTTCCTTACAGGGACACCCTTCCCATTTCGGCGCAGGATGCCCTTCCCATGTCGGCGCAGCGTCTTCCTTACAGGAACACCCTTCCCATGTCGGCGCAGCGTCTCCCTTACAGGGACACCCTATACATGTCGGCACAGCATCTCCCTTACAGGGACACCCTTTCCATGTCGGCACAGCGTCTTCCTTACAGGGACACCCTTCCCATGTCGACGCAGCGTTTTCCTTACAGGGAGAGCCTTCACATGTCGGTGCAGTGCCTTCCTTACAGGGACACCCTTCCCATATCGGCGCAGAGCGCAGCGTCTCTCTTACAGGGACACCCTTCCCATCTCGGCGCAGCGTCTTCCTTACAGGGACACCCTTCCCATGTTGGCACAGCGCCTTCCTTACAGGGACACCCTTCCCAGGTCAGCGCAGCGCCTTCATTACAGGGACACCCTTCCCATGTCAGCGCAGCGCCTTCATTACAGGGACACCCTTCCCATGTCGGCACAGTGCCTTCCTTACAGGGACACCCTTCCCATGTCAGTGCAGCGCCTTCATTACAGGGACACCCTTCCCATGTCGGTGCAGCTTCTTCCTTACACGGACACCCTTCCCATGTCAGCGCAGCGTCTTCCTTACAGGGACACCCTTCCCATATCGGCGCAGCTTCTTCCTTACAGGGACACCCTTCCCATGTCAGCGCAGCGTCTTCCTTACAGGGACACCCTTCCCATATCGGCGCAGCGTCTTAATAACAGGGACACCATTCCCATGTCGGCGCAGCGTCTTCCTTACAGGGACACCCTTCCCATGTCGGCGCAGTGCCCCCCTCCCATGTCGGCGCAGTGTCTTCCTTACAGGGACACCCTTCCCATGTCGGCGCAGCGTCTTCCTTACAGGGACACCTTTCCCATGTCGGCGCAGTGTCTTCCTTACAGGGACACCCTTCCCATGTCAGCGCAGCGCCTTCCTTACAGGGACACCCTTCCCATGTCGGCGCAGCGTCTTCCTTACAGGGACACCCTTCCCATGTCGGCGCAGGATGCCCTTCCCATGTCGGCGCAGCATCTTCCTTACAGGAACACCCTTCCCATGTCGGCGCAGCGTCTCCCTTACAGGGACACCCTATACATGTCGGCACAGCATCTCCCTTACAGGGACACCCTTTCCATGTCGGCACAGCGTCTTCCTTACAGGGACACCCTTCCCATGTCGATGCAGCGTTTTCCTTACAGGGACACCCTTCACATGTCGGTGCAGTGCCTTCCTTACAGGGACACCCTTCCCATATCGGCGCAGCGTCTTCCCATGTCAGAGCAGCGTCTTCCTTACAGGGACACCCATCCCATGTCGGCGCAGCTTCTTCCTTACAAGGACACCCTTCCCATGTCGGCGCAGTGTCTTAATAACAGGGACACCCTTCCCATGTCGATGCAGCGTCTTCCTTACAGGGACACCCTTTCCATGTCGGCGCAGCGTCTCCCTTACAGGGACACCCTTCCCATGTCGACGCAGCGTCTTCCTTACAGGGACACCCTTGCAATGTCGGCGCAGCGCCTTCCTTACAGGGACACCCTTCCCATGTCGGCGCAGCGTCTTCCTTACAGGGTCACCCTTCCCATGTCGGCGCAGGATGCCCTTCCCATGTCGGCGCAGTGTCTTCCTTACAGGAACACCCTTCCCATGTCGACGCAGCGTCTCCCTTACAAGGACACCCTATACATGTCGACGCAGCGTCTCCCTTACAGGGAAACCCTTTCCATGTCGGTGCAGCATCTTCCTTACAGGGACACCCTTCCCATGTCGACGCAGCGTTTTCCTTACAGGGACACCCTTCACATGTTGGTGCAGTGCCTTCCTTACAGGGACACCCTTCCCATGTCGGCACAGAGCGCAGCGTCTCCCTTACAGGGACACCCCTCCCATCTCGGCGCAGCGTCTTCCTTACAGGGTCACCCTTCCCATGTCGGCACAGTGTCTTCCTTACAGGGACACCCTTCCCATGTCGGCGCAGCGCCTTCCTTACAGAGACACCCTTCCCATGTCAGCGTAGCGCCTTCATTACAGGGACACCCTTCCCCTGTCGGCACAGTGCCTTCCTTACAGGGACACCCTTCCCATGTCAGCGCAGCGCCTTCATTACAGGGACACCCTTCCCATGTCAGCGCAGCGCCTTCATTGCAGGGACACCCTTCCCATGTCGGCGCAGCGTCTTCCTTACAGGGACACCCTTCCCATGTCGGCGTAGCGTCTCCCTTGCAGGGACACCCTTTCCATGTCATCGCAGTGCCTTCCTTACAGGGACACCCTTCCCATGTCGGCGAAGAGCGCAGCGTCTCTCTTACAGGGACACCCTTCCCATGTTGGCGCAGCATCTTCCTTACAGGGACACCCTTCCCTTGTCGGCGAAGCGCCTTCATTACAGGGACACCCTTCCCATGCCGGCGAAGAGCGCAGCGTATCTCTTACAGGGACACCCTCCCCATGTCGGTGCAGCGTCTTCCTTACAGGGACACCCTCCCCATGTCGGTGCAGCGTCTTCCTTACAGGGACACCCTCCCCAGGTCGGCGCAGCGTCTTCCTTACAGGGACACCCTTCCCATGTCGGCTCAGCGTCTCCCTTACCGAGACACCCTTTCCACGTCGTCGCAGCGTCTTCCTTACAGGGACACCCTTCCCATGTCGACGCAGCGTCTTCCTTACAGGGACACCCTTCACATGTCGGTGCAGCGTCTTCCTTACAGGGACACCCTTCACATGTCGGTGCAGTGCCTTCCTTACAGGGACACCCTTCCCATGTTGGCGCAGAACGCAGCGTCTCCCTTACAGGGACACCCTTCCCATGTCGGCGCAGCGTCTTCCTTACAGGGACACCCTTCCCATGTCGGCGCAGTGCCTTCCTTACAGGGACACCCTTCCCATGTCGGCGCAGCGTCTTAATAACAGGGACACCATTCCCATGTCGGTGCAGCGTCTTCCTTACAGGGACACCCTTCCCATGTCGGCGCAGTGCCCCCCTCCCATGTCGGCGCAGTGTCTTCCTTACAGGGACACCCTTCCCATGTCGGCGCAGCGTCTTCCTTACAGGGACACCTTTCCCATGTCGGCGCAGTGTCTTCCTTACAGGGACACCCTTCCCATGTCGGCGCAGCGTCTTCCTTACAGGGTCACCCTTTCCATGTCGGCGCAGCGTCTTCCTTACAGGGTCACCCTTCCCATGTCGACGCAGCGCCTTCCTTACAGGGACACCCTTCACATGTCGGCGCAGCGTCTTCCTTACAGGGACACCCTTCCCATGTCGGCGCAGGATGCCCTTCCCATGTCGGCGCAGCGTCTTCCTTACAGGAACACCCTTCCCATGGCGGCGCAGCGTCTCCCTTAGAGGGACACCCTATACATGTCGGCACAGCATCTCCCTAACAGGGACACCCTTTCCATGTCGGCGCAGCGCCTTCCTTACAGGGACACCCTTCACATGTCGGCGCAGCGTCTTCCTTACAGGGACACCCTTCCCATGTCGGCGCAGGATGCCCTTCCCATGTCGGCGCAGCGTCTTCCTTACAGGAACACCCTTCCCATGGCGGCGCAGCGTCTCCCTTAGAGGGACACCCTATACATGTCGGCACAGCATCTCCCTAACAGGGACACCCTTTCCATGTCGGCGCAGTGTCTTCCTTACAGGGACACCCTTCCCATGTCGACGAAGCGTTTTCCTTACAGGGACACCCTTCACATGTCGGTGCAGTGCCTTCCTTACAGGGACACCCTTCCCATGTCGGCGAAGAGCGCAGCGTCTCTCTTACAGGGACACCCTTCCCATGTCGACGCAGCGTCTTCCTTACAGGGACACCCTTCCCATGTCGGCGCAGCGCCTTCATTACAGGGACACCCTTCCCATGTTGGCGCAGCGTCTTCCTTACAGGGACACCCTCCCCATGTCGGTGCAGCGTCTTCCTTACAGGGACACCCTTCCGAGGTCGGCGCAGAGTCTTCCTTACAGGGACACCCTTCCCATGTCGGCGCAGCGCCTTCCTTACAGGGACACCCTTCCCATGTCAGCGCAGCGCCTTCATTACAGGGACACCCTTCCCATGTTGGCGCAGCATCTTCCTTACAGGGACACCCTCCTCATGTCGGTGCAGCGTCTTCCTTACAGGGACACCCTTCCCATGTCGGCGAAGAGCGCAGCGTCTCTCTTACAGGGACACCCTTCCCATGTCGGCGCAGCGTCTTCCTTACAGGGACACCCTTCCCATGTCGGCGAAGCGCCTTCATTACAGGGACACCCTTCCCATGTCGGCGAAGAGCGCAGCGTCTCTCTTACAGGGACACCCTTCCCATGTCGGCGCAGCGTCTTCCTTACAGGGATACCCTTCCCATGTCGGCACAGCGTCTTCCTTACAGGGACACCCTCCCAATGTCGGTGCAGCGTCTTCCTTACAGGGACACCCTCCCCAGGTCGGCGCAGCGTCTTCCTTACAGGGACACCCTTCCCATGTCGGCTCAGCGTCTCCATTACCGAGACACCCTTTCCACGTCGTCGCAGCGTCTTCCTTACAGGGACACCCTTCCCATGTCGACGCAGCGTCTTCCTTACAGGGACACCCTTCACATGTCGGTGCAGCGTCTTCCTTACAGGGACACCCTTCACATGTCGGTGCAGTGCCTTCCTTACAGGGACACCCTTCCCATGTTGGCGCAGAACGCAGCGTCTCCCTTACAGGGACACCCTTACCATGTCGGCGCAGCGTCTTCCTTACAGGGACACCCTTCCCATGTCGGCGCAGCGCCTTTCTTACAGGAACACCCTTCCCATGTCGGCGTAGCGTCTTCCTTACAAGGACACCCTTCCCATATCGGCGCAGCGTCTTAATAACAGGGACACCCATCCCATGTCGGCGCAGCGTCTCCCTTACAGGGACACCCTTTCCATGTCGGCGCAGTGTGCAGCGCCTTCCTTACAGGGACACCCTTGCCATATAGGCACAGCGTCTCCCTTACAGGGGCACCCTTTCCATTTCGGCACAACGTCTGCCTTACAGGGACACCCTTCCCATGTCGACGCAGCGTCTTCCTTACAGGGACACCCTTCACATGTCGGTGCAGCGTCTTTCTTACAGGGACACCCTTCACATGTCGGTGCAGTGCCTTCCTTACAGGGACACCCTTCCCATGTCGGCGCAGAGCGCTGCGTCTCCCTTACAAGGACACCCTTCCCATATCGGCGCAGCGTCTTCCTTACAGGAACACCCTCCCCATGTCGGTGCAGCTTCTTCCTTGCAAGGACACCCTTCCCATGTCGGCGCAGTGTCTTAATAACAGGGACACCCTTCCCATGTCAATGCAGCGACTTCCTTACAGGGACACCCTTTCCATGTCGGCGCAGCGTCTCCCTTACAGGGACACCCTTTCCATGTCGGCGCAGCGTCTCCCGTACAGGGACACCCTTCCCATGTCGACGCAGCGTCTTCCTTACAGGGACACCCTTGCAATGTCGGCGCAGCGCCTTCCTTACAGGGACACCCTTCCCATGTCGGCGCAGCGTCTTCCTTACAGGGACACCCTTCCCATGTCGGCGCAGGATGCCCTTCCCATGTCGGCGCAGCGTCTTCCTTACAGGAACACCCTTCCCATGTCGACGCAGCGTCTCCCTTACAGGGACACCCTATACATGTCGACGCAGCGTCTCCCTTACAGGGAAACCCTTTCCATGTCGGTGCAGCGTCTTCCTTACAGGGACACCCTTCCCATGTCGACGCAGCGTTTTCCTTACAGGGACACCCTTCACATGTTGGTGCAGTGCCTTCCTTACAGGGACACCCTTCCCATGTCGGCACAGAGCGCAGCGTCTCCCTTACAGGGACACCCCTCCCATCTCGGCGCAGCGTCTTCCTTACAGGGTCACCCTTCCCATGTCGGCACAGTGTCTTCCTTACAGGGACACCCTTCCCATGTCGGCGCAGCGCCTTCCTTACAGAGACACCCTTCCCATGTCAGCGTAGCGCCTTCATTACAGGGACACCCTTCCCCTGTCGGCACAGTGCCTTCCTTACAGGGACACCCTTCCCATGTCAGCGCAGTGCCTTCATTACAGGGACACCCTTCCCATGTCGGCGCAGTGACTTCCTTACAGGGACACCCTTCCCATGTCGACGCGGCGCCTTCATTACAGGGACACCCCCTTCCCATGTCGGCGCATCGTCTCCCTTACAGGGACACCCTTACCATGTCGGCGCATCGTCTTTTTTACAGGGACACCCTCCCATGTCGGCGCAATGTCTTCCTTACCCATGTCGACGCAGCATCTTCCTTACAGGTACACCCTTCCCATGTCGGCGCAGCGTCTTCATTACAGGAACACCCTTCCCATGTCGGCGCAGCGTTTTCCTTACAGGGACACCCTTCACATGTCGGTGCAGTGCCTTCCTTACAGGGACACCCTTCCCATGTCGGACTATTGTCTTCCTTACAGGGACACCCTTCCCATGTTAGTGCACCGTCTTCCTTACAGGGACACCCTTCCCGTGTTGGCCAAGTGTCTTCCTTACAGGGACACCCTTCCCATGTAGACGCAATGTCTTCCTTACAGGGACAACCTTCCCATGTCAGCGCAGCGTCTTCCTTACAGGGACACCCTTTCCATGTCGGCGCAGCGTCTTCCTTACAGGGACACCCTTCCCATGTCGACGCAGCGTCTTCCTTACAGGGACAGCCTACCCATGTTGGCGCAGAACGCAGCGTCTCCCTTACAGGGACACCCTTCCCATGTCGGCGCAGCGTCTTCCTTACAGGGACACCCTTCCCATGTCGGCGCAGCGCCTTCCTTACAGGGACACCCTTCCCATGTCGGCGCAGCGTCTTCCTTACAAGGACACCCTTCCCATATCGGCGCAGCGTCTTAATAACAGGGACACCCATCCCATGTCGGCGCAGCGTCTCCCTTACAGGGACACCCTTCCCATGTCGGCGCAGTGTGCAGCGCCTTCCTTACAGGGACACCCTTGCCATATAGGCGCAGCGTCTCCCTTACAGGGGCACCCTTTCCATTTCGGCACAACGTCTGCCTTACAGGGACACCCTTCCCATGTCGACGCAGCGTCTTCCTTACAGAGACACCCTTCCCATGTAGACGCAATGTCTTCCTTACAGGGACACCCTTCACATGTCGGTGCAGTGCCTTCCTTACAGGGACACCCTTCCCATGTCGGCGCAGAGCGCTGCGTCTCCCTTACAAGGACACCCTTCCCATATCGGCGCAGCGTCTTCCTTACAGGAACACCCTCCCCATGTCGGTGCAGCTTCTTCCTTACAAGGACACCCTTCCCATGTCGGCGCAGTGTCTTAATAACAGGGACACCCTTCCCATGTCGATGCAGCGTCTTCCTTACAGGGACACCCTTTCCATGTCGGCGCAGCGTCTCCCTTACAGGGACACCCTTCCCATGTCGACGCAGCGTCTTCCTTACAGGGACACCCTTGCAATGTCGGCGCAGCGCCTTCCTTACAGGGACACCCTTCCCATGTCGGCGCAGCGTCTTCCTTACAGGGTCACCCTTCCCATGTCGGCGCAGGATGCCCTTCCCATGTCGGCGCAGCGTCTTCCTTACAGGAACACCCTTCCCATGTCGACGCAGCGTCTCCCTTACAAGGACACCCTATACATGTCGACGCAGCGTCTCCCTTACAGGGAAACCCTTTCCATGTCGGTGCAGCATCTTCCTTACAGGGACACCCTTCCCATGTCGACGCAGCGTTTTCCTTACAGGGACACCCTTCACATGTTGGTGCAGTGCCTTCCTTACAGGGACACCCTTCCCATGTCGGCACAGAGCGCAGCGTCTCCCTTACAGGGACACCCCTCCCATCTCGGCGCAGCGTCTTCCTTACAGAGTCACCCTTCCCATGTCGGCACAGTGTCTTCCTTACAGGGACACCCTTCCCATGTCGGCGCAGCGCCTTCCTTACAGAGACACCCTTCCCATGTCAGCGTAGCGCCTTCATTACAGGGACACCCTTCCCCTGTCGGCACAGTGCCTTCCTTACAGGGACACCCTTCCAATGTCGGCGCAGTGACTTCCTTACAGGGACACCCTTCCCATGTCGGCGCATCGTCTCCCTTACAGGGACACCCTTACCATGTCGGCGCATCGTCTTTTTTACAGGGACACCCTCCCATGTCGGCGCAATGTCTTCCTTACCCATGTCGACGCAGCATCTTCCTTACAGGTACACCCTTCCCATGTCGGCGCAGCGTCTTCATTACAGGAACACCCTTCCCATGTCGGCGCAGCGTTTTCCTTACAGGGACACCCTTCACATGTCGGTGCAGTGCCTTCCTTACAGGGACACCCTTCCCATGTCGGCCTATTGTCTTCCTTACAGGGACACCCTTCCCATGTTAGTGCACCGTCTTCCTTACAGGGACACCCTTCCCGTGTTGGCCAAGTGTCTTCCTTACAGGGACACCCTTCCCATGTAGACGCAATGTCTTCCTTACAGGGACAACCTTCCCATGTCAGCGCAGCGTCTTCCTTACAGGGACACCCTTTCCATGTCGGCGCAGCGTCTTCCTTACAGGGACACCCTTCCCATGTCGGCGCAGGATGCCCTTCCCATGTCGGCGCAGCGTCTTCCTTACAGGAACACCCTTCCCATGGCGGCGCAGCGTCTCCCTTAGAGGGACACCCTATACATGTCGGCACAGCATCTCCCTAACAGGGACACCCTTTCCATGTCGGCGCAGTGTCTTCCTTACAGGGACACCCTTCCCATGTCGACGAAGCGTTTTCCTTACAGGGACACCCTTCACATGTCGGTGCAGTGCCTTCCTTACAGGGACACCCTTCCCATGTCGGCGAAGAGCGCAGCGTCTCTCTTACAGGGACACCCTTCCCATGTCGACGCAGCGTCTTCCTTACAGGGACACCCTTCCCATGTCGGCGCAGCGCCTTCATTACAGGGACACCCTTCCCATGTTGGCGCAGCGTCTTCCTTACAGGGACACCCTCCCCATGTCGGTGCAGCGTCTTCCTTACAGGGACACCCTTCCGAGGTCGGCGCAGAGTCTTCCTTACAGGGACACCCTTCCCATGTCGGCTCAGCGTCTCCCTTACCGGGATACCCTTTCCACGTCGTCGCAGCGTCTTCCTTACAGGGACACCCTTCCCATGTCGGCGCAGCGTCTTCCTTACAGGGACACCTTTCCCATGTCGGCGCAGCGCCTTCCTTACAGGGACACCCTTCCCATGTCAGCGCAGCGCCTTCATTACAGGGACACCCTTCCCATGTTGGCGCAGCATCTTCCTTACAGGGACACCCTCCTCATGTCGGTGCAGCGTCTTCCTTACAGGGACACCCTTCCCATGTCGGCGAAGAGCGCAGCGTCTCTCTTACAGGGACACCCTTCCCATGTCGGCGCAGCGTCTTCCTTACAGGGACACCCTTCCCATGTCGGCGAAGCGCCTTCATTACAGGGACACCCTTCCCATGTCGGCGAAGAGCGCAGCGTCTCTCTTACAGGGACACCCTTCCCATGTCGGCGCAGCGTCTTCCTTACAGGGATACCCTTCCCATGTCGGCACAGCGTCTTCCTTACAGGGACACCCTCCCAATGTCGGTGCAGCGTCTTCCTTACAGGGACACCCTCCCCAGGTCGGCGCAGCGTCTTCCTTACAGGGACACCCTTCCCATGTCGGCTCAGCGTCTCCATTACCGAGACACCCTTTCCACGTCGTCGCAGCGTCTTCCTTACAGGGACACCCTTCCCATGTCGACGCAGCGTCTTCCTTACAGGGACACCCTTCACATGTCGGTGCAGCGTCTTCCTTACAGGGACACCCTTCACATGTCGGTGCAGTGCCTTCCTTACAGGGACACCCTTCCCATGTTGGCGCAGAACGCAGCGTCTCCCTTACAGGGACACCCTTACCATGTCGGCGCAGCGTCTTCCTTACAGGGACACCCTTCCCATGTCGGCGCAGCGCCTTTCTTACAGGAACACCCTTCCCATGTCGGCGTAGCGTCTTCCTTACAAGGACACCCTTCCCATATCGGCGCAGCGTCTTAATAACAGGGACACCCATCCCATGTCGGCGCAGCGTCTCCCTTACAGGGACACCCTTTCCATGTCGGCGCAGTGTGCAGCGCCTTCCTTACAGGGACACCCTTGCCATATAGGCACAGCGTCTCCCTTACAGGGGCACCCTTTCCATTTCGGCACAACGTCTGCCTTACAGGGACACCCTTCCCATGTCGACGCAGCGTCTTCCTTACAGGGACACCCTTCACATGTCGGTGCAGCGTCTTTCTTACAGGGACACCCTTCACATGTTGGTGCAGTGCCTTCCTTACAGGGACACCCTTCCCATGTCGGCGCAGAGCGCTGCGTCTCCCTTACAAGGACACCCTTCCCATATCGGCGCAGCGTCTTCCTTACAGGAACACCCTCCCCATGTCGGTGCAGCTTCTTCCTTGCAAGGACACCCTTCCCATGTCGGCGCAGTGTCTTAATAACAGGGACACCCTTCCCATGTCAATGCAGCGACTTCCTTACAGGGACACCCTTTCCATGTCGGCGCAGCGTCTCCCTTACAGGGACACCCTTTCCATGTCGGCGCAGCGTCTCCCGTACAGGGACACCCTTCCCATGTCGACGCAGCGTCTTCCTTACAGGGACACCCTTGCAATGTCGGCGCAGCGCCTTCCTTACAGGGACACCCTTCCCATGTCGGCGCAGCGTCTTCCTTACAGGGACACCCTTCCCATGTCGGCGCAGCGTCTTCCTTACAGGAACACCCTTCCCATGTCGACGCAGCGTCTCCCTTACAGGGACACCCTATACATGTCGACGCAGCGTCTCCCTTACAGGGAAACCCTTTCCATGTCGGTGCAGCGTCTTCCTTACAGGGACACCCTTCCCATGTCGACGCAGCGTTTTCCTTACAGGGACACCCTTCACATGTTGGTGCAGTGCCTTCCTTACAGGGACACCCTTCCCATGTCGGCACAGAGCGCAGCGTCTCCCTTACAGGGACACCCCTCCCATCTCGGCGCAGCGTCTTCCTTACAGGGTCACCCTTCCCATGTCGGCACAGTGTCTTCCTTACAGGGACACCCTTCCCATGTCGGCGCAGCGCCTTCCTTACAGAGACACCCTTCCCATGTCAGCGTAGCGCCTTCATTACAGGGACACCCTTCCCCTGTCGGCACAGTGCCTTCCTTACAGGGACACCCTTCCCATGTCAGCGCAGTGCCTTCATTACAGGGACACCCTTCCCATGTCGGCGCAGTGACTTCCTTACAGGGACACCCTTCCCATGTCGACGCGGCGCCTTCATTACAGGGACACCCCCTTCCCATGTCGGCGCATCGTCTCCCTTACAGGGACACCCTTACCATGTCGGCGCATCGTCTTTTTTACAGGGACACCCTCCCATGTCGGCGCAATGTCTTCCTTACCCATGTCGACGCAGCATCTTCCTTACAGGTACACCCTTCCCATGTCGGCGCAGCGTCTTCATTACAGGAACACCCTTCCCATGTCGGCGCAGCGTTTTCCTTACAGGGACACCCTTCACATGTCGGTGCAGTGCCTTCCTTACAGGGACACCCTTCCCATGTCGGACTATTGTCTTCCTTACAGGGACACCCTTCCCATGTTAGTGCACCGTCTTCCTTACAGGGACACCCTTCCCGTGTTGGCCAAGTGTCTTCCTTACAGGGACACCCTTCCCATGTAGACGCAATGTCTTCCTTACAGGGACAACCTTCCCATGTCAGCGCAGCGTCTTCCTTACAGGGACACCCTTTCCATGTCGGCGCAGCGTCTTCCTTACAGGGACACCCTTCCCATGTCGACGCAGCGTCTTCCTTACAGGGACAGCCTACCCATGTTGGCGCAGAACGCAGCGTCTCCCTTACAGGGACACCCTTCCCATGTCGGCGCAGCGTCTTCCTTACAGGGACACCCTTCCCATGTCGGCGCAGCGCCTTCCTTACAGGGACACCCTTCCCATGTCGGCGCAGCGTCTTCCTTACAAGGACACCCTTCCCATATCGGCGCAGCGTCTTAATAACAGGGACACCCATCCCATGTCGGCGCAGCGTCTCCCTTACAGGGACACCCTTCCCATGTCGGCGCAGTGTGCAGCGCCTTCCTTACAGGGACACCCTTGCCATATAGGCGCAGCGTCTCCCTTACAGGGGCACCCTTTCCATTTCGGCACAACGTCTGCCTTACAGGGACACCCTTCCCATGTCGACGCAGCGTCTTCCTTACAGAGACACCCTTCACATGTCGGTTCAGCGTCTTTCTTACAGGGACACCCTTCACATGTCGGTGCAGTGCCTTCCTTACAGGGACACCCTTCCCATGTCGGCGCAGAGCGCTGCGTCTCCCTTACAAGGACACCCTTCCCATATCGGCGCAGCGTCTTCCTTACAGGAACACCCTCCCCATGTCGGTGCAGCTTCTTCCTTACAAGGACACCCTTCCCATGTCGGCGCAGTGTCTTAATAACAGGGACACCCTTCCCATGTCGATGCAGCGTCTTCCTTACAGGGACACCCTTTCCATGTCGGTGCAGCGTCTCCCTTACAGGGACACCCTTCCCATGTCGACGCAGCGTCTTCCTTACAGGGACACCCTTGCAATGTCGGCGCAGCGCCTTCCTTACAGGGACACCCTTCCCATGTCGGCGCAGCGTCTTCCTTACAGGGTCACCCTTCCCATGTCGGCGCAGGATGCCCTTCCCATGTCGGCGCAGCGTCTTCCTTACAGGAACACCCTTCCCATGTCGACGCAGCGTCTCCCTTACAAGGACACCCTATACATGTCGACGCAGCGTCTCCCTTACAGGGAAACCCTTTCCATGTCGGTGCAGCATCTTCCTTACAGGGACACCCTTCCCATGTCGACGCAGCGTTTTCCTTACAGGGACACCCTTCACATGTTGGTGCAGTGCCTTCCTTACAGGGACACCCTTCCCATGTCGGCACAGAGCGCAGCGTCTCCCTTACAGGGACACCCCTCCCATCTCGGCGCAGCGTCTTCCTTACAGGGTCACCCTTCCCATGTCGGCACAGTGTCTTCCTTACAGGGACACCCTTCCCATGTCGGCGCAGCGCCTTCCTTACAGAGACACCCTTCCCATGTCAGCGTAGCGCCTTCATTACAGGGACACCCTTCCCCTGTCGGCACAGTGCCTTCCTTACAGGGACACCCTTCCCATGTCAGCGCAGCGCCTTCATTACAGGGACACCCTTCCAATGTCGGCGCAGTGACTTCCTTACAGGGACACCCTTCCCATGTCGACGCGGCGCCTTCATTACAGGGACACCCCCTTCCCATGTCGGTGCATCGTCTCCCTTACAGGGACACCCTTACCATGTCGGCGCATCGTCTTTTTTACAGGGACACCCTCCCATGTCGGCGCAATGTCTTCCTTACCCATGTCGACGCAGCATCTTCCTTACAGGTACACCCTTCCCATGTCGGCGCAGCGTCTTCATTACAGGAACACCCTTCCCATGTCGGCGCAGCGTTTTCCTTACAGGGACACCCTTCACATGTCGGTGCAGTGCCTTCCTTACAGGGACACCCTTCCCATGTCGGCCTATTGTCTTCCTTACAGGGACACCCTTCCCATGTTAGTGCACCGTCTTCCTTACAGGGACACCCTTCCCGTGTTGGCCAAGTGTCTTCCTTACAGGGACACCCTTCCCATGTCGACGCAGCGTCTCCCTTACAAGGACACCCTATACATGTCGACGCAGCGTCTCCCTTACAGGGAAACCCTTTCCATGTCGGTGCAGCATCTTCCTTACAGGGACACCCTTCCCATGTCGACGCAGCGTTTTCCTTACAGGGACACCCTTCACATGTTGGTGCAGTGCCTTCCTTACAGGGACACCCTTCCCATGTCGGCACAGAGCGCAGCGTCTCCCTTACAGGGACACCCCTCCCATCTCGGCGCAGCGTCTTCCTTACAGGGTCACCCTTCCCATGTCGGCACAGTGTCTTCCTTACAGGGACACCCTTCCCATGTCGGCGCAGCGCCTTCCTTACAGAGACACCCTTCCCATGTCAGCGTAGCGCCTTCATTACAGGGACACCCTTCCCCTGTCGGCACAGTGCCTTCCTTACAGGGACACCCTTCCCATGTCAGCGCAGCGCCTTCATTACAGGGACACCCTTCCAATGTCGGCGCAGTGACTTCCTTACAGGGACACCCTTCCCATGTCGACGCGGCGCCTTCATTACAGGGACACCCCCTTCCCATGTCGGCGCATCGTCTCCCTTACAGGGACACCCTTACCATGTCGGCGCATCGTCTTTTTTACAGGGACACCCTCCCATGTCGGCACAATGTCTTCCTTACCCATGTCGACGCAGCATCTTCCTTACAGGTACACCCTTCCCATGTCGGCGCAGCGTCTTCATTACAGGAACACCCTTCCCATGTCGGCGCAGCGTTTTCCTTACAGGGACACCCTTCACATGTCGGTGCAGTGCCTTCCTTACAGGGACACCCTTCCCATGTCGGCCTATTGTCTTCCTTACAGGGACACCCTTCCCATGTTAGTGCACCGTCTTCCTTACAGGGACACCCTTCCCGTGTTGGCCAAGTGTCTTCCTTACAGGGACACCCTTCCCATGTAGACGCAATGTCTTCCTTACAGGGACAACCTTCCCATGTCAGCGCAGCGTCTTCCTTACAGGGACACCCTTTCCATGTCGGCGCAGCGTCTTCCTTACAGGAACACCCTTCCCATGTCGACGCAGCGTCTTCCTTACAGGGACAGCCTACCCTTCACGTGTTGGTGCAGTGCCTTCCTTACAGGGACACCCTTCCCATGTCGGTGCAGTGCGCAGTGTCTCCCTTACAGGGACACCCTCTACCCATGTCGGTGCAGTGCCTTCCTTACATGGACACCCTACCCATGTCAGCGCAGAGCCTTCATTACAGTGACACCCTTCCCATGTCGACGCAGTGCCTTCCTTACAGGGACGTGCTTCCCATTTCAGCGCAGCGCCTTCATTACAGGGACACCCTTCCCATGTCGGCGCAGTGCCTTCCTTACAGGGACACCCTACCCATGTCAGCGCAGAGCCTTCATTACAGTGACACCCTTCCCATGTCGACGCAGTGCCTTCCTTACAGGAACACCCTTCCCATGTCAGCGCAGCGCCTTCATTACAGGGACACCCTTCCCAATGTGACACAGCTTCTTCCTTACAGGGACACCCTACCCTTCACATGTTGGTGCAGTCCTTCCTTACAGGGACACCCTTCCCATGTCGGTGCAGTGCGCAGCGTCTCCCTTACAGGTACACCCTCTTCCCATGTCGGTGCAGCGCCATCCTTACAAGGACACCCTTCTAATGTCGGCGCAGCGTCTTCCTTACAGGGACACCCTTCCCATGTCGGCGCAGCGTCTTCCTTACAGGGACACCCTTCCCATGTCGGCGCAGGGCCTTCCTTACAGGGACACCCTTCCCATGTCGGCGCAGCGTCTTCCTTATAGGGACACCCTTCCCATGTGGGCGCAGGATGCCCTTCCCATGTCGGTGCAGCGTCTTCCTTACAGGGAAACCCTTCCCATGTCGACGCAGCGTCTCCCTTACAGGGACACCCTATACATGTTGGCGCAGCGTCTCCCTTCCAGGGAAACTCTTTCCATGTCGGTGCAGCGTCTTCCTTACAGGGACACCCTTCCCATGTCGACGCAGCGTTTTCCTTACAGGGACACCCTTCACATGTCGGTGCAGTGCCTTCCTTACAGGGACACCCTTCACATGTGGGCGCAGAGCGCTGCGTCTCCCTTAGAGGGACACCCTTCCCATATCGGCGCAGCGTCTTCCTTACAGGGACACCCTCCCCATGTTGGTGCAGCTTCTTCCTTACAAGGACACTCTTCCCATGTCGGCACAGTGTCTTAATAACAGGGACACCCTTCCCATGTCGACGCAGCGCCTTCCTTACAGGGACACCCTTTCCATGTCGGCGCAGCGTCTCCCTTACAGGGACACCCTTTTCATGTTGGCGCAGCGTCTTCCTTACAGGGACACCCTTCCCATGTCGACGCAGCGTCTTCCTTACAAGGAAACCCTTGCAATGTCGGCGCAGCGCCTTCCTTACAGGGACACCCTTCCCATGTCGGCGCAGGATGCCCTTCCCATGTCGGCGCAGCGTCTTCCTTACAGGAACACCCTTTCCATGTCGGTGCAGCGTCTTCCTTACAGGGACACCCTTCCCATGTCGACGCAGCGTTTTCCTTACAGGGACACCCTTCACATGTTGGTGCAGTGCCTTCCTTACAGGGACACCCTTCCCATGTCGGCACAGAGTGCAGCGTCTCCCTTACAGGGACACCCCTCCCATCTCGGCGCAGCGTCTTCCTTACAGGGACACCCTTCCCATGTCGGCACAGCGTCTCCCTTACAAGGACACCCTGTACATGTCGACGCAGCGTCTCCCTTACAGGGAAACCCTTTCCATGTCGGTGCAGCATCTTCCTTACAGGGACACCCTTCCCATGTCGACGCAGCGTTTTCCTTACAGGGACACCCTTCACATGTTGGTGCAGTGCCTTCCTTACAGGGACACCCTTCCCATGTCGGCACAGAGCGCAGCGTCTCCCTTACAGGGACACCCCTCCCATCTCGGCGCAGCGTCTTCCTTACAGGGTCACCCTTCCCATGTCGGCACAGTGTCTTCCTTACAGGGACACCCTTCCCATGTCGGCGCAGCGCCTTCCTTACAGAGACACCCTTCCCATGTCAGCGTAGCGCCTTCATTACAGGGACACCCTTCCCCTGTCGGCACAGTGCCTTCCTTACAGGGACACCCTTCCCATGTCAGCGCAGCGCCTTCATTACAGGGACACCCTTCCAATATCGGCGCAGTGACTTCCTTACAGGGACACCCTTCCCATGTCGACGCGGCGCCTTCATTACAGGGACACCCCCTTCCCATGTCGGCGCATCGTCTCCCTTACAGGGACACCCTTACCATGTCGGCGCATCGTCTTTTTTACAGGGACACCCTCCCATGTCGGCGCAATGTCTTCCTTACCCATGTCGACGCAGCATCTTCCTTACAGGTACACCCTTCCCATGTCGGCGCAGCGTCTTCATTACAGGAACACCCTTCCCATGTCGGCGCAGCGTTTTCCTTACAGGGACACCCTTCACATGTCGGTGCAGTGCCTTCCTTACAGGGACACCCTTCCCATGTCGGCCTATTGTCTTCCTTACAGGGACACCCTTCCCATGTTAGTGCACCGTCTTCCTTACAGGGACACCCTTCCCGTGTTGGCCAAGTGTCTTCCTTACAGGGACACCCTTCCCATGTAGACGCAATGTCTTCCTTACAGGGACAACCTTCCCATGTCAGCGCAGCGTCTTCCTTACAGGGACACCCCTCCCATCTCGGCGCAGCGTCTTCCTTACAGGGACACCCTTCCCATGTCGGCACAGCGTCTCCCTTACAAGGACACCCTATACATGTCGACGCAGCGTCTCCCTTACAGGGAAACCCTTTCCATGTCGGTGCAGCATCTTCCTTACAGGGACACCCTTCCCATGTCGACGCAGCGTTTTCCTTACAGGGACACCCTTCACATGTTGGTGCAGTGCCTTCCTTACAGGGACACCCTTCCCATGTCGGCACAGAGCGCAGCGTCTCCCTTACAGGGACACCCCTCCCATCTCGGCGCAGCGTCTTCCTTACAGGGTCACCCTTCCCATGTCGGCACAGTGTCTTCCTTACAGGGACACCCTTCCCATGTCGGCGCAGCGCCTTCCTTACAGAGACACCCTTCCCATGTCAGCGTAGCGCCTTCATTACAGGGACACCCTTCCCCTGTCGGCACAGTGCCTTCCTTACAGGGACACCCTTCCCATGTCAGCGCAGCGCCTTCATTACAGGGACACCCTTCCAATATCGGCGCAGTGACTTCCTTACAGGGACACCCTTCCCATGTCGACGCGGCGCCTTCATTACAGGGACACCCCCTTCCCATGTCGGCGCATCGTCTCCCTTACAGGGACACCCTTACCATGTCGGCGCATCGTCTTTTTTACAGGGACACCCTCCCATGTCGGCGCAATGTCTTCCTTACCCATGTCGACGCAGCATCTTCCTTACAGGTACACCCTTCCCATGTCGGCGCAGCGTCTTCATTACAGGAACACCCTTCCCATGTCGGCGCAGCGTTTTCCTTACAGGGACACCCTTCACATGTCGGTGCAGTGCCTTCCTTACAGGGACACCCTTCCCATGTCGGCCTATTGTCTTCCTTACAGGGACACCCTTCCCATGTTAGTGCACCGTCTTCCTTACAGGGACACCCTTCCCGTGTTGGCCAAGTGTCTTCCTTACAGGGACACCCTTCCCATGTAGACGCAATGTCTTCCTTACAGGGACAACCTTCCCATGTCAGCGCAGCGTCTTCCTTACAGGGACACCCTTTCCATGTCGGCGCAGCGTCTTCCTTACAGGGACACCCTTCCCATGTCGACGCAGCGTCTTCCTTACAGGGACAGCCTACCCTTCACGTGTTGGTGCAGTGCCTTCCTTACAGGGACACCCTTCCCATGTCGGTGCAGTGCGCAGTGTCTCCCTTACAGGGACACCCTCTACCCATGTCGGTGCAGTGCCTTCCTTACATGGACACCCTTCCAATGTCGGCGCAGTGCCTTCCTTACAGGGACGTGCTTCCCATTTCAGCGCAGCGCCTTCATTACAGGGACACCCTTCCCATGTCGGCGCAGTGCCTTCCTTACAGGGACACCCTACCCATGTCAGCGCAGAGCCTTCATTACAGTGACACCCTTCCCATGTCGACGCAGTGCCTTCCTTACAGGGAAACCCTTCCCATGTCAGCGCAGCGCCTTCATTACAGGGACATCCTTTCCATGTCGGCGCAGCGTCTTCCTTACAGGGACACCCTTCCCAATGTGACACAGCTTCTTCCTTACAGGGACACCCTACCCTTCACATGTTGGTGCAGTCCTTCCTTACAGGGACACCCTTCCCATGTCGGTGCAGTGCGCAGCGTCTCCCTTACAGGGACACCCTCTTCCCATGTCGGTGCAGCGCCATCCTTACAAGGACACCCTTCCAATGTCGGCGCAGCGTCTTCCTTACAGGGACACCCTTCCCATGTCGGCGCAGCGTCTTCCTTACAGGGACACCCTTCCCATGTCGGCGCAGCGCCTTCCTTACAGGGACACCCTTCCCATGTCGGCGCAGCGTCTTCCTTACAGGGACACCCTTCCCATGTGGGCGCAGGATGCCCTTCCCATGTCGGTGCAGCGTCTTCCTTACAGGGAAACCCTTCCCATGTCGACGCAGCGTCTCCCTTACAGGGACACCCTATACATGTTGGCGCAGCGTCTCCCTTCCAGGGAAACTCTTTCCATGTCGGTGCAGCGTCTTCCTTACAGGGACACCCTTCCCATGTCGACGCAGCGTTTTCCTTACAGGGACACCCTTCACATGTCGGTGCAGTGCCTTCCTTACAGGGACACCCTTCACATGTCGGCGCAGAGCGCTGCGTCTCCCTTACAGGGACACCCTTCCCATATCGGCGCAGCGTCTTCCTTACAGGGACACCCTCCCCATGTTGGTGCAGCTTCTTCCTTACAAGGTCACTCTTCCCATGTCGGCACAGTGTCTTAATAACAGGGACACCCTTCCCATGTCGACGCAGCGCCTTCCTTACAGGGACACCCTTTCCATGTCGGCGCAGCGTCTCCCTTACAGAGACACCCTTTTCATGTTGGCGCAGCGTCTTCCTTACAGGGACACCCTTCCCATGTCGACGCAGCGTCTTCCTTACAAGGAAACCCTTGCAATGTCGGCGCAGCGCCTTCCTTACAGGGACACCCTTCCCATGTCGGCGCAGGATGCCCTTCCCATGTCGGCGCAGCGTCTTCCTTACAGGAACACCCTTTCCATGTCGGTGCAGCGTCTTCCTTACAGGGACACCCTTCCCATGTCGACGCAGCGTTTTCCTTACAGGGACACCCTTCACATGTTGGTGCAGTGCCTTCCTTACAGGGACACCCTTCCCATGTCGGCACAGAGTGCAGCGTCTCCCTTACAGGGACACCCCTCCCATCTCGGCGCAGCATCTTCCTTACAGGGACACCCTTCCCATGTCGGCACAGCGTCTCCCTTACAGGGACACCCCTCCCATCTCGGCGCAGCGTCTTCCTTACAGGGACACCCTTCCCATGTCGGCACAGTGTCTTCCTTACAGGGACGCCCTTCCCATGTCGGCGCAGCGCCTTCCTTATAGAGATACCCTTCCCATGTCAGCGTAGCGCCTTCCTTACAGGGACACCCTTCCCATGTCGGCACAGTGCCTTCCTTACAGGGACACCCTTCCCATGTCAGCGCAGCGCCTTCATTACAGGGACACCCTTCCCATGTCGGCGCAGTGCCTTCCTTACAGGGACACCCTTCCCATGTCGACGCAGCGCCTTCATTACAGGGACACCCTCCCCATGTCGGTGCAGCGTCTTCCTTACAGGGACACCCTTCCCATGTCGGCGCATCGTCTCCCTTACAGGGACACCCTTACCATGTCGGCGCATCGTCTTTTTTACAGGGACACCCTTCCCATGTCGGCGCAATGTCTTCCTTACCCATGTCGACGCAGCATCTTCCTTACAGGGACACCCTTCCCATGTCGGCGCAGCGTCTTCATTACAGGGACACCCTTCCCATGTCGGCGCAGCGTTTTCCTTACAGGGACACCCTTCACATGTCGCTGCAGTGCCTTCCTTACAGGGACACCCTTCCCATGTCGGCCCATTGTCTTTCTTACAGGGACACCCTTCCCATGTCAGTGCACCGTCTTCCTTACAGGGACACCCTTCCCGTGTTGGCCAAGTGTCTTCCTTACAGGGACACCCTTCCCATGTAGACGCAATGTCTTCCTTACAGGGACAACCTTCCCATGTCGGCGCAGCGTCTTCCTTACAGGGACACCCTTTCCATGTCGGCGCAGCGTCTTCCTTACAGGGACACCCTCCCCAGGTCGGCGCAGCGTCTTCCTTACAGGGACACCCTTCCCATGTCGGCTCAGCGTCTCCCTTACCGAGACACCCTTTCCACGTCGTCGCAGCGTCTTCCTTACAGGGACACCCTTCACATGTCGGTGCAGCGTCTTCCTTACAGGGACACTCTTCACATGTCAGTGCAGTGCCTTCCTTACAGGGACACCCTTCCCATGTTGGCGCAGAACGCAGCGTCTCCCTTACAGGGACACCCTTCCCATGTCGGCGCAGCGTCTTCCTTACAGGGACACCCTTCCCATGTCGGCGCAGCGCCTTCCTTACAGGGACACCCTTCCCATGTCGGCGCAGCGTCTTCCTTACAGGGACACCCTTCCCATGTCGGCGCAGCGTCTTCCTTACAGGGACACCCTTCCCATGTCGGCGCAGCGTCTTCCTTACAGGGACACCCTCCCCATGTCGGTGCAGCTTCTTCCTTACAGGGACACCCTTCCCATGTCGGCGCAGCGTCTTAATAACAGGGACACCATTCCCATGTCGGTGCAGCGTCTTCCTTACAGGGACACCCTTCCCATGTCGGCGCAGTGCCCCCCTCACATGTCGGCGCAGTGTCTTCCTTACAGGGACACCTTTCCCATGTCGGCGCAGTGTCTTCCTTACAGGGACACCCTTCCCATGTCGGCGCAGCGTCGTCCTTACAGGGTCACCCTTGCCATGTCGGCGCAGCGTCTTCCTTACAGGGTCACCCTTCCCATGTCGACGCAGCGTCTTCCTTACAGGGACACCCTACCCTTCACATGTTGGTGCAGTGCCTTCCTTACAGGGACACCCTTCCCATGTCGGTGTAGTGTGCAGCGTCTCCCTTACAGGGACACCCTCTACCCATGTCGGTGCAGCGCCTTCCTTACAAGGACACCCTTCCAATGTCGGCGCAGTGCCTTCCTTACAGGGACGCCCTTCCCATGTCAGCGCAGCGCCTTTATTACAGGGACACCCTTCCCATGTCGGCGCAGTGCCTTCCTTACAGGGACACCCTTCCCATGTCGGCGAAGAGCGCAGCGTCTCTCTTACAGGGACACCCTTCCCATGTCGGCGCAGCGTCTTCCTTACAGGGATACCCTTCCCATGTCGGCGCAGCGTCTTCCTTACAGGGACACCCTCCCCATGTCGGTGCAGCGTCTTCCTTACAGGGACACCCTCCCCAGGTCGGCGCAGCGTCTTCCTTACAGGGACACCCTTCCCATGTCGGCTCAGCGTCTCCCTTACCGAGACACCCTTTCCACGTCGTCGCAGCGTCTTCCTTACAGGGACACTCTTCCCATGTCGACGCAGCGTCTTCCTTACAGGGATACCCTTCACATGTCGGTGCAGCGTCTTCCTTACAGGGACACCCTTCACATGTCGGTGCAGTGCCTTCCTTACAGGGACACCCTTCCCATATTGGCGCAGAACGCAGCGTCTCCCTTACAGGGACACCCTTCCCATGTCGGCGCAGCGTCTTCCTTACAGGGACACCCTTCCCATGTCGGCGCAGCGTCTTCCTTACAGGGACACCCTTCCCATGTCGACGCAGCGTCTTCCTTACAGGGATACCCTTCACATGTCAGTGCAGCGTCTTCCTTACAGGGACACCCTTCACATGTCGGTGCAGTGCCTTCCTTACAGGGACACCCTTCCCATGTTGGCGCAGAACGCAGAGTCTCCCTTACAGGGACACCCTTCCCATGTCGACGCAGCGTTTTCCTTACAGGGACACCCTTCACATGTTGGTGCAGTGCCTTCCTTACAGGGACACCCTTCCCATGTCGGCACAGAGCGCAGCGTCTCCCTTACAGGGACACCCCTCCCATCTCGGCGCAGCGTCTTCCTTACAGGGTCACCCTTCCCATGTCGGCACAGTGTCTTCCTTACAGGGACACCCTTCCCATGTCGGCGCAACTCCTTCCTTACAGAGACACCCTTCCCATGTCAGTGTAGCGCCTTCATTACAGGGACACCCTTCCCCTGTCGGCACAGTGGGCCTCATTACGACCCTGGCGGAAAGTGACTGACCGGACCGCAACAGCGTAAATAGCGTTTCCGCCATTGCACGAAGGAGCAAAGTGCGGCTAATTACGACCCATCGGGCACGAGCATTACGCCATGGCGGAATCCGAAAGGCTGCGATGGCGGAAATGACCCCAAAACGGCCCTTACCGCCGCCGTACGCTGCACCAGGTGCAATACCGCCACCCATCTTAGCGGTCACCGTAATGAGCGGTCACCGTAACGAGCGGGCACCGCAAATTACGGGCACCGTAAATATACGGAAACGGAAGTAAAAGCATGTGGCCGGAACGGGAAACAGCACGCCGCACAACTATAAAATCCGAATCCCAACACAACCATTAAAAATCCGACCCTGACACACATCCCAACCCGTTAGCAACCCCAGTTAAAAAAATAAATATGGGAAAGGTAGCCAAGAAAGCGTGTGATCGCAAGCGGCAGGTCCACTTCTCCCGAGAGGAACTGACCGTGCTCACCGAGACCCTCCAGGAAAATGCCGCCGTCGGCTTCTCCAGTCAAATGACCAGGACGGCCCTTGCCAACAAGAAGGCCATATGGGCCCTGGTGGCACAGCGCGTAAGTGCGGTGGGGACAACACCCCGCACGCCACAGCAATGTCGCAAGCGGTGGGACGACCTGCGGATCCGCGTACGCAGCATACTTTCTGCGAACAGGAACATCGCCACAGCTACCGGGGGGGGTTCAGAGTCGCCCATCAAGTTGACCCCCTGGGAGGATATCTGCGCCTCCACCATAGGAATGGAGAGCATAGAGGGAGTCGGAGGGATGGAGAAAGGAGTGCCGACATCCGGAGAATCAGGTAGGTTGGCCAAGAGAAACAATGCGAAATCCACAAAACACGAACATGTGCAGTACCATGTGACCCCATAGTGCAATACATACTTTGCCCTGACAGCGCCCTCTAAAAGTCAGAATGAATAAACAAATCAATCAAGATGCCATAAACAACCCCTACATGTGCAGCATGCACCCCCTAACTGCAGGCAGCCAAATGAATGCATCCTCAATCCACACGAAAATGAGACCACCTCCAAGGCCCAGTCCCAAATCAGCCTCATGTACCACCCCAATGCATTTGATACGTTGCCATTCCAAATCCGACAGACCCATAACTAACGCTCGCCCCTCTTTACTCCACCACAGGGTCCGATACCAACGACGAGCTGCAGGACACCCCTACCAGCACGCCTGCAAAGAGGGCCAGGACCAACGTCCCAAGAGCCTCCACCTCAGGTGCAAGGATCAAGACACGGCAGCAGCAGGAATCAAGTGGCAGCACACTGGAGGGGACTGCAACAGGCACCCCAGCAGCCAGCAAGTCCACAACCCCAGCACCACAGGTCCCCCCAAAGAACGTATCTGATGGCACTGCCTCTGGTGGTAGCAGCACCATAGGTGACACAGCTGTCATGCCAGCATGCTCCGACACGGAAAACAGTGCTGGCGACGTAGGTACCATCCATGACCTTTCCCAATCCCCCTGCATGTTCCATCCCCTACACCATGACGAAACCACGCAGGGGCACCCTGAAGACGACGACTGGCCAACCCCCACAAGTCCTGTGCCAAGGCAACATGTGTTGAGCAGCCCCCCTGTCACACCACCGCAAATGTCCATGGCCCAGCAGAGGCAACAGTCCCTCGACCTGCTGATCGAGCAACAGCAGGAAGTGTCCACGCTACTCAAGGACCATGCAAATGAATGCGGGGGTTCCAGGGCAGCCATGGAAACATCCACCGAGACACTCAGGGCACAAATAGAGAAAAGTAGTGAGAGCCTCAGGGGAGAAATGGAGAGAAGCACCGAGAGCCTGAGAGCACAAATGGAGAAAAGCACCGAGAGCCTGAGAGCACAAATGGAGAAAAGCACCGAGAGCCTGAGGGGGGAACTGCATGCGACGTCCAAAGACGTTTGTGCTGAACTTGCTGCTGTGCGCCGTGTGCTCTCGGAGCTCTCACAAACCCTCAGAGACATGCATGGACGCGAGCAGGCAGAGACATCATCCGTGGCAAGTTCCGTCCAGGGCAGCCCCCAACGCAGATCTGGCAGGAACCTGCGCTCCACGGGCAGGGGTGCCCCTGATACCCGTAGAGGGGGCTTGCAATAGCGTCTACCCACGGACAGCATGCATATTTGGACACTGGTGTTGGGGGGGGAGGTAGTAGGGTGGAGGGGGTGTGTTGGGCTTCACTGGGTGGCGGGTCCATAGGGTGTATAAATCAAATCACATTAACAATACAGCACCTCTTTATCATCCAATGACATGTGTGGACATTGATATTTGCGTACGAGGCCTTCATAGGCGTACAGTCCACAATGTGCCTGTACTACACACACACAGTGCCACAGGTCCCCTTTCCGTGTAATAGGCACCATGCGTGGTTGCTAGAAGCATGCATCTATGATGCTCTGTCGGATTGCACGTGCATCCTGTGCCTCATGGACTCCTTGAGGTGCCTCCACATCCCCACCCTCATCATCATCATCATCTTCAGGTGCATGCAGTACAGCGTCAGGGGGCATGGGCACATTCCTACGTATGCACATGTTGTGCAGCATGACACATGCCATGACCATCTTAGAAACCTTCTCATGGTTGTACATGAGTGCCCCGCCAGACCTGCTGAGGCTGCGGAAACGAGCCTTCAGTCGGCCGAATGCCTGTTCAATGACCACACGGGTACGTGAGTGGGCATGGTTGTAGTCCTCCTCATGCTCGTTCTGTGGGTTCCGGATTGGTGTAAGGAGCCATCTCTTCAGTGGATACCCGGCATCACCTGTATGAGACGAATAAAGGGTGTCAGTGGAATGATAGTGCTAAGTAGCCCCCCCCCCCTCCTGCAAGGTCATTGACGCATCAAATGGGCCACGATGTCATGCATGGAATGAGACTCACCGAGTAGCCAGGATCTGTGCCCTGCGTGTCGCTCCATGTAGCGTGGTATTCTTGTGTTCCTCAGGACCATAGAATCATGGGTAGATCCTGGAAATCTGGCACAACAATGCGTAAAGATCTTGTTGGAGTCACACACCATTTGCACATTGATTGAATGAAATTGTTTCCGGTTGCGGTACTGGACCTCCATGGCATGTGGGACAACCAATTCAACATGGGTGCAGTCGATGGCACCAATGCAACCCGGGATGCCGCCAAGTGCATGGAATCCCACTTTTGCGTTGGTAATCTCCTGGTACGTGCGTGGTAGTGTGATGTGGTCGTCGGCGTGCTTCAGGAGGGCATCGTGCACTTGGAAGAGTGTCCGTGAGAACAGTGGCTGTGAAATGCCATGCAACTGTCCCACTGTGTGCTGGTAGGTGCCTGTGGCCAGGAAGTGGAGTACAGACACCACCTTCAGTAGGGGTGGGATGGCGGTTGGGCTATCTATCATGCTCACGAGGTCAGCATGTGTCATGTCCACAATGGCGATTATGGTGTCCCGGTCCAAACGGTAGAGGGTGTGGATCTGCTCAGCAGTGAGGTTGAACGGATCAGCTCGGAGGCGTGGGATTGCGGGCCGCCTGCGTGGTGGTAGTGGCAGTGCTTGTGGGCCTTGCTGACCCTGCCTTGCCCTCCTCCTCCTCCTTCTCCTCCGTCTCCCCTGTGCGCCCGGTTGTTGTACCTGTTGTTGTTCGTCGTCTTCTTGTAGTTGTAGCACTTGCAGTGCTATCTGGTCCCCCAGGCCCAACATCGCTAGTCCTGCCGGTAGCATTTTGGAGTGGGAGTGGTTGTGGGAGGGGTTTGGGTCTGCTATATATGTGCTGTCGGCCTGTATGGCCTCCACCTGTGCTGATTGAATGAATCTGTGGCAGATGCAATCCCTTCTGGCCGAGCACGTCCCGCACGTAAGGCTGCATTTGGCCGCATGGCATCTTGGGATTGGAATCATGTATCAAATCCCGATGGCAGTGTGATGTACTTTGACTGATTTTCATGCTATGCTCCCATTGTTACACATGCTATAATTGCAGCCGCTTACATACCTGTGAAGAGTCAGTGGTATGTAGGGCTCGATCGATGGCCGACCCTCATGCAGCACAGTAACGTACTTCACCGACGGGCGTGGCGTCCCATTTGTGATTGCAGCCAGTTAGCATTATGACACACAGCCGCACTACATTGATGTAATTGTGAATGCAAGCGTTCACAGAAGCCTTTTCGACGTAATGTTGCAAGTGAGGAATTCGAAGGCCAGCATTTTTGGTTTTGAAGTAGCGGCGAGGATACGCCCACAGGTCTGGCTGGAAATGTAACGTTCTATTGTAGAATGTCCTTGGGACATGGCCCATAACGAGCAAGCAATGAATGATATGAATTGAATGGGATGCGCAATAGCGTAGTGGACGATAAGGCAGGACGTTCCCAAATCCATCTTGCTTCACAACACTACAGATCCGGCCAGGAGCACAGTGGTTTTTGCAGACTGCATTACGCACAGACGCGATGGAAGTTTCACATATTATGTGAGTGAATATTCATGCGTTTTCATTGCGGGATGAGGGAATGATGAATGGATGCATGGACAGATGATTCCATTTAGGGTCTGCCATGTACATGGGTTTTTTGAATCACTCCCCTTCCCCTGCGCTATGTGATGCAAGGCTGCCATAGTGGGACTTACGTCTATCTGCCCTTGTCGGATCCTCCCTGTCTCGACGCGCCTTCATACACTTGTGTCTAGGCACGTTACTAATCCCATGTCATGGGTTCTATCTTGACGGACGCATGCACAGTAACCGACGTTGCCAATGGTGTATTTACCTCGATTGATTTCGTTATGAATCGATACTGATTTAGGGGTGTGTATATTCCTTTGGAGTGGGCTAGCATGCATATGGGTGTGGATTTGGTGTGTTGAATGAAGATTGTAATGCATCATGAGTCCCGTAATGCAATCGGTTAATTTGTGTTTCATTTGGGTGACAGGTATCTCCTGCCCTATTGCAGATGCCATCTCTACGCCACTCCTCCAGATGGGTTTTACTCTCGACACCTGCAGCTTCGGGTGAATCAGTGGAGCACCATTACGATCTTATGGGACGATCGCCAATGGGCCACATGCCCTTACGCTGTACTGGTGGCTAGGTGCAACATTTCGGCCTTTCAGCTCGACTAGTGCCTGCCTCATGGGACGGACCTGCGGTTCTTGCCGCTTCCATGTTGCCTTTTGGAACGTTGATGTAGGCCCTGTGTGCCATGATGGTACAGGGCGTCACACAAGTGGAAGCTGGTCAATTATTGCAGATGCAGCCCTCGGTGATGATGGATGTTTTGGTGTTATTTTGCAAATTGCTGTGGGGCCTTTGTCATTTGGATGTGCATTTAAATTGTATTCCGATATTTGTCGTGTTGCGTTATTCTTTGCAGGTGATGTGGCGATTTTCGATTTGTGGCGGTATGTATTGCGAGATGATCTGCATTGTGTTCCGCCTTCTGAGTTGAGTTGTGTGGTACAGTACTGGCCGCGTTTGCCTACGTAGCACAGTATGGTCACGGATAGGGGCTGCCATTGTGACTGTTTACATGATGTGCTGTTCAGGGGCGGGGGATTGGCTTTTGGCCGACTGGTGCCTGTCAGCCAGGTCGATTGGTGGAATGATGGGATGTTCAGAATGTGGCTGGTCACAGGTGCCTGTGTTTGCGTGCGTTTGTTGGAGGGGGACTGGGGTCATGTCCATTGGAATAGCTTCTGTATTCATGCCATCTGTGCCCTGCAGCTCCCATCGGCCCCTCTTGGGATGAGCCTGGCTGCTCAGTCACTCTGCCAACTTGTGTGGTACATGCTTCTGCTGATGGTTGGTTTGTTTACTGGCAAGAGTACAGGGCTGGTGCACTCCCCCTCAGGATGCTGTTTTGGATGTTGCCTTGCGCTGGTGGCAAGCGATGGGGGACTACTGTTGTTTTGTGTCATGTGTTCTTGATTTTCATTTTGATGTATTGTACCTTCACATGCCTGTGCTGCATCAGTACGGCTATGGTGACATGCCGTACATGGATGCCCACTCACGGGGCGCTTTGAGCCCCTGCATGCATTTCTACGTTGGCATGCATGGGTGAATTGTAGATTTCACTGGTTGCATAGTGTGAGTACATTGCGCCTGCCAGGAGTTGTGCAATGTGGCCAGGGAGTGGAGTACAGGCACTCAGTGGGCCATTTACGGTTGGTTCACGATGCCGTATTTCTCGCCATGGCGGAATGGTACTTTACGACGTGCTTGATGGCGTTCAGTACATGTCCGCTAGGGTCAGAATTCGCGTACCGTTGCGCCATGGCGGTGATTCCGGTTTTGCAAGGCGCGCGTGCGCGTACTTGGTGCAGTTAGCGTTGTCGTTCACTGCGGTGTCGCTAATGGCATCGTACTTTACGGTGACGGGTCATGATCGCAACGAGCGGTGTTCGATGGCGGTATTGCATTTCCGCCATCATTTTTCCATTTCCGCCAGGGTCGTAATGAGGCCCAGTGCCTTCCTTACAGGGACACCCTTCCCATGTCAGCGCAGCGCCTTCATTACAGGGACACCCTTCCCATGTCGGCGCAGTGCCTTCCTTACAGGGACACCCTTCCCATGTCGACGCAGCGCCTTCATTACAGGGACACCCTCCCCATGTCGGTGCAGTGTCTTCCTTACAGGGACACCCTTCCCATGTCGGCGCATCGTGACACCCTTACCATGTCGGCGCATCGTCTTTTTTACAGGGACACCCTTCCCATGTCGGCGCAATGTCTTCCTTATCCATGTCGACGCAGCATCTTCCTTACAGGGACACCCTTCCCATGTCAGCGCAGAGTCTTCATTACAGGGACACCCTTCCCATGTCGTCGCAGCTTTTTCCTTACAGGGACACCCTTCACATGTCGGTGCAGTGCCTTCCTTACAGGGACACTCTTCCCATGTCGGCCCATTGTCTTTCTTACAGGGACACCCTTCCCATGTCAGTGCACCGTCTTCCTTACAGGGACACCCTTCCCGTGTTGGCCAAGTGTCTTCCTTACAGGGACACCCTTCCCATGTAGACGCAATGTCTTCCTTACAGGGACAACCTTCCCATGTCAGCGCAGCGTCTTCCTTACAGGGACACCCTTTCCATGTTGGCGCAGCGTCTTCCTTACAGGGACACCCTTCCCATGTCGATGCAGCGTCTTCCTTACAGGGACACCCTACCCTTCACATGTTGGTGCAGTGCCTTCCTTACAGGGACACCCTTCCCATGTCGGTGCAGTGCGCAGCGTCTCCCTTACAGGGACACCCTCTACCCATGTCGGTGCAGCGCCTTCCTTACAAGGACACCCTTCCAATGTCGGCGCAGTGCCTTCCTTACAGGGACGCCCTTCCTATGTCAGCGCAGCGCCTTCATTACAGGGACACCCTTCCCATGTCGGCGCAGTGCCTTCCTTACAGGGACACCCTACCCATGTCAGCGCAGTGCCTTCATTACAGGGAAACCCTTCCCATGTCGACGCAGTGCCTTCCTTACAGGGACACCCTTCCCATGTCAGCGCAGCGCCTTCATTACAGGGACACCCTTTCCATGGCGGCGCAGCGTCTTCCTTACAGGGACACCCTTCCCATGTCGACGCAGCGTCTTCCTTACAGGGACACCCTACCCTTCACATGTTGGTGCAGTGCCTTCCTTACAGGGGCACCCTTCCCATGTCGGTGCAGTGCGCAGCTTCTCCCTTACAGGGACACCCTCTTCCCATGTCGGTGCAGCGCCTTCCTTACAAGGACACCCTTCCAATGTCGGCGCAGTGCCTTCCTTACAGGGACACCCTTCCCATGTCAGCGCAGCACCTTCATTACAGGGACACCCTTCCCATGTCGGCGCAGTGCCTTCCTTATAGGGACACCCTTCCCATGTCAGCGCAGCGCCTTCATTACAGGGACCCCTTCCCATGTCAGCGCAGCGCCTTCATTACAGGGACACCCTTCCCATGTCGGCGCAGCGTCTTCCTTACAGGGACACCCTTCCCATGTCGGCGCAGCGTCCCCCTTACAGGAACACCCTTTCCATGTCATCACAGCGTCTTCCTTACAGGGACACCCTTCACATGTCGGTGCAGCATCTTCCTTACAGGGACACCCTTCAAATGTCGGTGGAGTGCCTTCCTTACAGGGACACCCTTCCCATGTCGGTGCAGAACGCAGCGTCTCCCTTACAGGGACACCCTTCCCATGTTGGCGCAGCGACTTCCTTGCAGGGACACCCTCCCCATGCAGCGCAGCGCCTTCCTTACAGGGACACCCTTCCCATGTCGGCGCAGCGTCTTCCTTACAGGGACACCCTTCCCGTGTTGGCCAAGTGTCTTCCTTACAGGGACACCCTTCCCATGTAGACGCAATGTCTTCCTTACAGGGACAACCTTCCCATGTCAGCGCAGCGTCTTCCTTACAGGGACACCCTTTCCATGTTGGCGCAGCGTCTTCCTTACAGGGACACCCTTCCCATGTCGATGCAGCGTCTTCCTTACAGGGACACCCTACCCTTCACATGTTGGTGCAGTGCCTTCCTTACAGGGACACCCTTCCCATGTCGGTGCAGTGCGCAGCGTCTCCCTTACAGGGACACCCTCTACCCATGTCGGTGCAGCGCCTTCCTTACAAGGACACCCTTCCAATGTCGGCGCAGTGCCTTCCTTACAGGGACGCCCTTCCTATGTCAGCGCAGCGCCTTCATTACAGGGACACCCTTCCCATGTCGGCGCAGTGCCTTCCTTACAGGGACACCCTACCCATGTCAGCGCAGTGCCTTCATTACAGGGAAACCCTTCCCATGTCGACGCAGTGCCTTCCTTACAGGGACACCCTTCCCATGTCAGCGCAGCGCCTTCATTACAGGGACACCCTTTCCATGGCGGCGCAGCGTCTTCCTTACAGGGACACCCTTCCCATGTCGACGCAGCGTCTTCCTTACAGGGACACCCTACCCTTCACATGTTGGTGCAGTGCCTTCCTTACAGGGGCACCCTTCCCATGTCGGTGCAGTGCGCAGCGTCTCCCTTACAGGGACACCCTCTTCCCATGTCGGTGCAGCGCCTTCCTTACAAGGACACCCTTCCAATGTCGGCGCAGTGCCTTCCTTACAGGGACACCCTTCCCATGTCAGCGCAGCACCTTCATTACAGGGACACCCTTCCCATGTCGGCGCAGTGCCTTCCTTATAGGGACACCCTTCCCATGTCAGCGCAGCGCCTTCATTACAGGGACCCCTTCCCATGTCAGCGCAGCGCCTTCATTACAGGGACACCCTTCCCATGTCGGCGCAGCGTCTTCCTTACAGGGACACCCTTCCCATGTCGGCGCAGCGTCCCCCTTACAGGAACACCCTTTCCATGTCATCACAGCGTCTTCCTTACAGGGACACCCTTCACATGTCGGTGCAGCATCTTCCTTACAGGGACACCCTTCAAATGTCGGTGGAGTGCCTTCCTTACAGGGACACCCTTCCCATGTCGGTGCAGAACGCAGCGTCTCCCTTACAGGGACACCCTTCCCATGTTGGCGCAGCGACTTCCTTGCAGGGACACCCTCCCCATGCAGCGCAGCGCCTTCCTTACAGGGACACCCTTCCCATGTCGGCGCAGCGTCTTCCTTACAGGGACACCCTTCCCATGTCGGCGCAGGATGCCCTTCCCATGTCGGCGCAGCGTCTTCCTTACAGGAACACCCTTCCCATGTCGACGCAGCGTCTCCCTTACAGGGACACCCTATACATGTTGGCGCAGTGTCTCCCTTACAGGGAAACCCTTTCCATGTCGGTGCAGCGCCTTCCTTACAGGGACACCCTTCCCATGTCGATGCAGCGTTTTCCTTACAGGGACACCCTTCACATGTCGGTGCAGTGCCTTCCTTACAGGGACACCCTTCCCATGTCGGCGCAGAGCGCAGCGTCTCCCTTACAGGGACACCCCTCCCATCTCGGCGCAGCGTCTTCCTTACAGGGACACCCTTCCCATGTCGGCACAGTGTCTTCCTTACAGGGACACCCTTCCCATGTCGGCGCAGCGCCTTCCTTACAGAGACACCCTTCCCATGTCAGCGTAGCGCCTTCATTACAGGACACCCTTCCCATGTCGGCACAGTGCCTTCCTTACAGGGACACCCTTCCCATGTCAGCGCTGCGCCTTCATTACAGGGACACCGCTCCCATGTCGGCGCAGTGCCTTCCTTACAGGGACACCCTTCCCATGTCAGCGCTGCGCCTTCATTACAGGGACACCGCTCCCATGTCGGTGCATCGTCTCCCTTACAGGGACACCCTTACCATGTCGGCGCATCGTCTATTTTACAGGGACATCCTTCCCATGTCGGCGCAATGTCTTCCTTACCCATGTCGACGCAGCATCTTCCTTACAGGGACACCCTTCCCATGTGGCGCAGCGTCTTCATTACAGGGACACCCTTCCCATGTCGGCTCAGCGTTTTCCTTACAGGGACACCCTTCCCGTGTTGGCCAAGTGTCTTCCTTACAGGGACACCCTTCCCATGTAGACGCAATGTCTTCCTTACAGGGACACCCTTCCCATGTCAGCGCAGCATCTTCCTTACAGGGTCACCCTTCCCATGTCGGCGCAGCGTCTTTCTTACAGGGACACCCTTCCCATGTCGGCGCAGCATCTTCCTTACAGGGACACCCTTACCATATTGGCGCCGTGCCTTCCTTACAGGGACACCCTTCACATGTCGGCGCAGTGTCTCCCTATGTCGGCCCAGTGTCTTCCTTACCGGGACACCCTTCCCATGTCGGCGCAGCATCTTCCTTACCGGGACACCCTTCCCATGTCATCGCAGCGTTTTCCTTACAGGGACACCCTTCCCATGTCGACGCAGCGTCTTCCTTACAGGGACACCCTCCCCATATCAGTGCAGCTTCTTCCTTACAGGGACACCCTTCCCATGTCAGCACAGCGTCTTCCTTACAGGGACACCCTCCCCATATCAGTGCAGCTTCTTCCTTACAGGGACACCCTTCACATGTCGGTGCAGTGCCTTCCTTACAAGGACACCCTTCCCATGTCGGCCCAGTGTCTTCCTTACAGAGACACCCTTCCCATGTCGGCGCAGTGTCTTGCCTTCCCTTGTCGGCCCAGTTTCTTCCTTACAGGAACACCCTTCCCATGTTGGCCCAGTGTCTTCCTTACAGGGACACCCTTCCCATGTTGGCCCAGTGTCTTCCTTACAGGGACACTCATCCCATGTCGGTGCAGTGTCTTCTTTACAGGTAGAGCCTTTCCTTTTGCTTTCTTTTAAATCCTGACTTTTTGGAGGTAAGTAAAGCCTTCTGTTCTACTTCCCTTGTTTTTCTGTCCATTCTTTTGGGGGAAACTGATCAGTCCCTAAGATTGTCTCTCTTAGTGAATTTCTTGTATTGTTACAATTGCACACATCACCCTAAAGGGAACTGCAGTTAGGATACTTTGTAAATGTAACCAAAAAGCAATTACAGAAAAAGGGATAATATGCGCCGAGGGTGAGCTAGTGGCAGCGGATATTTTTGTGCCATGCTTTAAACGTTTCACTCCTGCACTTTTGCATTTACTGCAAAGGGCTACGAAAGGTGCCTAGCACACTAAAATGGCTGCCCCACAAGGGTTTTGATTATCCTTTGGCCCTACCAGCCTTTAGCCCTCTGTCACTTCCTGGTCCTAGTACACATTCTGGTGCCTGAAGGTCTGTTGTTGGGCAGGTGTTGTAGCAAGTGTCTACCCATGATTGAATAGCCCAGCTCCTCAGCCTGATCTCAAGAGGACACTTGTAAGAGCCTCGTCCCGTGGACAGCCTCCAGCCCTGCTCTAGGATCTGTGCGTACTGAGCCTTCAGAAGCGTCCCTGGACCAACCAGTGGACTGACGAGCTCTCTCCTGATCTACTTTGCTGCAGCCATCGCCGTTCCGACTGCATCCTTGGATGCTGGAGGATATTCAACTTGTATCGTATTCAACCGTTCCGACTGCATCCTTGGATGCTGGAGGATATTCAACTTGTACCGTATTCAACCGTTCCGAGTGCATCCTTGAATCTTGGAGATTATTCAATTTATACAACAAGATTCCTGCTCCTGCATTTTCAACCTTCTTTCATCAACTGAACCTGTGCAGGACCTGCTTCTTGTTTCCTGATCACTGGAATATCGCCGGTCGCCTCCTGATCATTGCAACTCCAGTTGCAATCCATCTTCTTCGCATCCTAGAGGTGTCTTGAGGGTGCCTGCTCTGCAGAAGTCTTCATGCTTTCTTCATTTGGGTGTTCATCTGGAAGGTGTCTCGAACTGATTCCTAAACATTGCGACTGAATGAAACTAGTCAAAAGGGACTGCTGTACCTGTGACTCCTGGGCCTTCCGCGACCGGCCCAAGCACAGAAGACTGTGTCCCCAGCGGATTCCGGAACCTCAGCAGTGGTCTGTGGAGATGTCAGAGTCATGGGGTAAGTTATCGTACCTGCTCCTTTCCCCCTGTTCTCCTTAGGTTTACACGGGTATAGGCTCCTGTCCCTAAATCATTCTTTTCTGACTTTGGATGGTAGAAGCCTGGTCTAGGATCCCTTCCTAGGCCTATCCTAGTGTCTGACATTAAGTGAGTTTACTTACCTGAACTTTACTTACCTTTTTGACTTTTATATCCTAACAACTGTCATCGTCCAATCTCTTAATAAACCTACCTGAAAAATATAGCTATGGAACTGATGACTTTAGGGCACAAGGTCCCAGACCATCTTATGGTTGTACTCATTAAATGTTAGGGAAACTGTTCTGTGTTTACTGAATTTCATGCATCCAAGTACTTACCTGTGTTACACAGTTCTATGTGATATTTCCAAATATTGAGGGCAGCACGCAAAAAAAAGTCTTTGTCCAGCCTTCAATATTGTGATTTTTCACTATTTTGGGGGGCTCTCACTCACCCCCCTAGAACCCACCTAACCACTGATCCCCCGTCCACCCTCACTTTATAATTCAGGGGAGTTTCACCACCCGTGATTCCCTCTGTCCCCAGCCCAATCCCCACCAGTAACATTCCTATTTCACCCGCCCCAGCCCTCCTGTCACAGTCACACACACAGACACAAACGCAAACGCACGCACACACTTACATGCCCATCCGCCACCTCCCTTCCACGCAACACACTCCTCCTCAACCCCGACGCAAACACACTTACACATCCCTTCCCCCAACCCCTGCCCCTCCTTTCCACTTTACAAATATACCCTCTCAATAGACACCTTTCTCACCCGTGTCTTTAGAAAGACCACTCTGAAACCGCTCCTTCTAAATCTACCTTTTATTTTTGAGAAAATAAACTAGGGATTTTCCCTCAGCACCCCTTTACACTAGTTATTGAACCATATACTTTCTTTCTTCGCCTAAGGGTGAATTCATAGATCTGTTTTATACCAAGTGTGTGCTAATATTTGATTACACATTTTACAAGGCCTAATAAATCATTGTATATTTCTGTACTTACGTAACTGAAATTCTTGGTGTTTTTCTGTGTTGACTCATTGTAGCTCTAGACCACTGCCCACTCTCACAGCCATCCCGAGTTTTAGCCTTGCTGCTCCTCTAGACCACTGACCACTCTCCAGCCATCCTGAGCTTTAGCCTTGCTGCTGCTCGAGACCACTGCCCACTCTCACAGCCATCCCCAGCTTTAGCTTTGCTGCTCCTCTAGACCACTTACCACTCACAACCATCCCGAGCTTTAGCCTTGCTGCTCCTCTAGACCACTGACCACTCTCACAGCCATCCCGAGCTTTAGCCTTGCTGCTGCTCCAGACCACTGCCCACCCTCAGAGCCATCCCAAGTTTTAGCCTTGCTGTCCTCTAGACCACTGCCCACTCTCACAGCCATCCCGAGCTTTAGCCTTGCTGCTGCTCGAGACCACTGCCCACTCTCACAGCCATTCCGAGCTTTAGCCTTGCTGCTCCTCTAGACCACTGACCACTCTCACAGCCATCCCAAGTTTTAGCCTTGCTGCTCCTCTAGACCACTGACCACTCTCACAGCCATCCCGAGCTTTAGCCTTGCTGCTGCTCGAGACCACTGTCCACTCCCACAGCCATCCCGAGCTTTAGCCTTGCTGCTCCTCTAGACCACTGAGCACTCTCACAACCATCCTGAGCTTTAGCCTTGCTGCTCCTCTAGATCACTTACCAATCAAAGCCATCCTGAGCTTTAGCCTTGCTACTCCTCTAGACCACTGACTACTCTCACAGCCATCCTGAGTTTTAGCATTGCAGCTCCTCTAGACCACTGACCACTCTCACAGCCATCCTGAGCTTTAGCCTTGCTGCTGCTCGAGACCACTGCCCACTCTCACAGCCATCCCGAGCTTTAGCCTTGCTGCTCCTCGTGGCAACTGCCCACTCACAGCCATCCCAAGCGTTAGCCTTGCTGCTCCTCTAGACCACTGACCACTCTCACAACCATCCAGAGTTTTAGCCTTGCTGCTCCTCTAGACCACTGATCACTCTCACAGCCATCCTGAGCTTTAGCCTTGCTGCAGTTCGAGACCACTGCCCACTCTCACAGCCATCCCGAGCTTTAGCTTTGCTGCTCATTTAGACTACTGACCACTCCTACAGCCATCCCGAGCTTTAGCCTTGCTGCTCTTCTAGACCACTGACCACTCTCACAGCCATCCCGAGCTTCAGCCTTGCTGCTCCTCTAGATCACTGACCACTCTCACAACCATCCCGAGCTTTAGCCTTGCTGCTCCTCTCGACCACTTACCACTCTCACAGCCATCCCGAGCTTTAGCCTTGCTGCTCCTCTAGATCACTGACCACTCTCACAGCCATCCTGAGCTTTAGCCTTGCTGCTCCTCTAGACCACTGACCACTCTTACAGCTATCCCGAGCTTTAGCCTTGCAGCTCTGCTACGTTGCATTGATTGGCCTTGGCTATTCTTAGGGTCTCCTGATTTACCATAATAGGTTTGTCTGCCAAAATCCTGCCCCAGGGTGGATTTTTAAATTCATCTTAACATCACCATGTCACAAAAGATCTGGGTTATAAGGGCTGCTCTATGCCTTGCTGCCTGGAGTGGGGTTTCTTCATGAGAACCTGTGTTAGGCGTCGGAAGCTGGTTGGCAGCTTCACAGCCCTGCTATGGTGCAAGCTTCTGCTGTGTGCATCCATACTATGCTTGTTTAGGTCACCTAGCTGGCTCCCATATCAACCATGGAATCCCAGGAGGAGTGGAACCCTGGCACCCAGCCTTGGAAGATTCTTCAGGAGGACAGTTGGAGTGAGTGGCTGCTGGAGGTTGGACACTGCCCTGCTCCTGGGGGCCAGGGGAGCCCTGTTCAGAAGGCACTTGGAAACCCATGCCTGCTGGCTGCTCCTTGCAAGCTGTGAGTACATTATGTGTGAAACATATAAGAAACTTCAGCAATTCCCATGTCTACTTGGTCTGCAGCCAAGGTTTACATACCCTTTACCTGGGAGCAAGAGAAAAAGTAATTAAATAAAGTGTATTCTGGTGTCACAACATCTGTTTGGGGGATGGTGAAAGTGAATCTGCTTCAGCAGGCTGCCAGGCCTTTTGTAGTCTGATGGCTACTGTGAGATCCTTAACCTCCTCTGGAGATGAAAGGGATTGTCCTGACCCTAAAGTGAATCTGCTTCAGCAGGCTGCCAGGCCTTCTGTAGTCTGATGGCTACTGTCAGATCCTTAGCCTCCTCTGGAGATGAAAGGGATTGTCCTAACCCTAAAGTGAATCTGCTTCAGCAGGCTGCCAGGCCTTCTGTAGTCTAATGGCTACTGTGAGATCCTTAGCCTCCTCTGGAGATGAAAGGGATTGTCCTGACCCTAAAGTGAATCTGCTTCAGCAAGCTGCCAGGCCTTTTGTAGTCTGATGGCTACTGTCAGATCCTTAGCCTCCTCTGGAGATGAAAGGGATTGTCCTAACCCTAAAGCTAACCTGCTTCATCAGCAAGCTGCCAACCCTTCTGTAGTCTGGATGCTGATGGCTGCTGTGAGATCCTTAGCCTCCTCTGGAGATGAAAGGGATTGTCCTAACCCTAAAGTGAATCTGCTTCAGCAGGCTGCCAGGCCTTCTGTAGTCTAATGGCTACTGTGAGATCCTTAGCCTCCTCTGGAGATGAAAGGGATTGTCCTGACCCTAAAGTGAATCTGCTTCAGCAGGCTGCCAGGCCTTCTCTGTAGAATGATGGCTACTGTGGGATCCTTGGCCTCCTCTGGAGATGAAAGGGATTGTCCTGACCCTAAAGTGAATCTGCTTCAGCAAGCTGCCAGGCCTTCTGTAGTCTAATGGCTACTGTGAGATCCTTAGCCTCCTCTGGAGATGAAAGGGATTGTCCTGACCCTAAAGTGAATCTGCTTCAGCAAGCTGCCAGGCCTTTTGTAGTCTGATGGCTACTGTCAGATCCTTAGCCTCCTCTGGAGATGAAAGGGATTGTCCTAACCCTAAAGCTAACCTGCTTCATCAGCAAGCTGCCAACCCTTCTGTAGTCTGGATGCTGATGGCTGCTGTGAGATCCTTAGCCTCCTCTGCAGATGAAAGGGATTGTCCTGACCCTAAAGTGAATCTGCTTCAGCAGGCTGCCAGGCGTTCTGTAGTCTGATGGCTACTGTGAGATCCTTGGCCTCCTCTGGAGATGAAAGGGATTGTCCTGACCCTAAAGTGAATCTGCTTCAGCAGGCTGCCAGGCCTTCTGTAGTCTGATGGCTGCTGTGAGATCCTTAGCCTCCTCTGGAGATGAAAGGGATTGTCCTAACCCTAAAGTGAATCTGCTTCAGCAAGCTGCCAGGCCTTCTGTAGTCTGATGGCTGCTGTCAGATCCTTAGTCTCCTCTGGAGATGAATGGGATTGTCTTAACCCTAAAGTGAATCTGCTTCAGCAGGCTGCCAGGCCTTCTGTAGTCTGGATGCTGATGGCTGCTGTGAGATCCTTAGCCTCCTCTGGAGATGAAAGGGATTGTCCTAACCCTAAAGTGAATCTGCTTCAGCAAGCTGCCAGGCCTTCTGTAGTCTGATGGCTGCTGTCAGATCCTTAGTCTCCTCTGGAGATGAAAGGGATTGTCCTAAACCTAAAGTGAATCTGCTTCAGCAGGCTGCCAGACCTTCTGTAGTCCGATGGCTACTGTGAGATCCTTAGCCTCCTCTGGAGATGAAAGGGATTGTCCTGACCCTAAAGTGAATCTGCTTCAGCAAGCTGCCAGGCCTTCTGTGGCCTGATGGCTACTGTCGGATCCTTGGCCTCCTCTGGAGATGAAAGGGATTGTCCTAACCCTAAAGTGAATCTGCTTCAGCAGGCTGCCAGGCCTTCTGTAGTCTGATGGCTACTGTCAGATCCTTGGCATCCTCTGGAGATGAAAGGGATTGTCCTAACCCTAAAGTGAATCTGCTTCAGCAAGCTGACAGGCCTTCTGTAGTCTAATGGCTGCTGTGAGATCCTTAGCCTCCTCTGGAGATGAAAGGGATTGTCCTAACCCTAAAGTGAATCTGCTTCAGCAGGCTGCCAGCCCTTCTGTAGTCTGATGGCTACTGTCAGATCCTTGGCCTCCTCTGGAGGTGTAAGGGATTGTCCTGACCCTAAAGTGAATCTGCTTCAGCAAGCTGCCAGGCCTTCAGTAGTCTGATGGCTACTGTGGGATCCTTGGCCTCCTTTGGAGATTAAAGGGATTGTCCTGACCCTAAAGTGAATCTGCTTCAGCAAGCTGCCAGGCCTTCTGTAGTCTGATGGCTACTGTCGGATCCTTAGCCTCCTCTGGAGATGTAAGGGATTGTCCTAACCCTAAAGCAGGGGTGCACAACTGATTTTGACAGAGGGCTGAAAGTACCTTACATGAGGGCTATAGTGGGCCGAAAAGTAAATGTGGGCGGGGCGGTAGGCGTGGCGTGGCAGGAGGCTTTTTAAACCTCCAATTTGTACTAAACACATGGAAAAAGAATGTTTTTGAAGGGTAACGATTTTTATTTGCATTTCAAACTTACATTTTGTACTACACATTTTCCATTGTTATAATTTATTTCTATTTAGTTATTGTATCTCGTCTGTTTAATTAACTTATATATATTTTATTGACCCTAGATACACTATGCCCCATGGCACCCTCACCCCCAACCAAACACTATGCCCCAGGGCCCCCTTACCCCCAACCAAACACTATGCCCCAGGGCCCCCTCACCCCAACCAAACATTATGCCCCATGGCCCCCTCACCCCCAACCAAACACTATCACCCATGTCCCTCACCCCCAACCAAACACTATGCCCCATGGTCCCCTCACCCCCAACCAAACACTATGCCCATGGCCCCCTCACCCCCAACCAAACACTATGCCCCATATGTCCCTCACCCCCAACCAAACACTATGCCCCATGGCCTCCTCACCCCCAACCAAACTCTATGCCCCATGGCCTCCTCACCCCCAACCAAACCCCCCACCCCATGGCCCCCTCACCCCCAACCAAACCCCCCTCAACACAGCACACACACAAACATGCACCCATAAAGACCCGAACCCCCCACCCCCCCAAAATCCCTCACCCCCAACTCAGCACACACTCAAGCATGCACCCATACAGACCCGAACCCCCACCCCCCAAATCAGCACACACACAAACATGCACCCATAAAGACCTGAAGCCCCCACCCCAACTCCAAACCCCCAACTCAGCACACACTCAAGCATGCACCCATACAGACCCGAACCCCCACCCCCCCAACTCAGCACACACACAAACATGCACCCATACAGACCCGAACCCCCACCCCCGCAAATCAGCTAACTCTCAAACAAGCACCCATACAGACCCGAACCCCCACCCCCCAACTCAGCACACACACACTCAAGCATGCACCCATACAGACCCGAACGCCCCACCCCCCCAACTCAGCACACACACAAACATGCACCCATACAGACCCGAACCCCCACCCCCAACTCAGCACACACACAAACATGCACCCATACAGACCCGAACCCCCCACCCCCCAAATCAGCACACACACAAACATGCACCCATAAAGACCTGAACCCCCCACCCCCAACTCAGCACACACACACTCAAGCATGTACCCATACAGACCCGAATCCCCCACCCCCCAACTCAGCACACACACAAACATGCACCCATAGAGACCCGAACCCCCACCCCCGCAAATCAGCTAACTCTCAAACAAGCACCCATACAGACCCGAATCCCCACCCCCCAACTCAGCACACACACACAAACATGCACCCATACAGACCCGAAACCCCACCCCCCAACTCAGCACACAAAAAACATTCAAATCAAAACATTCATACACATCCGACACACATCCGACACCCCCCCACCCCCGCATCCACACAAAATACATTCAAATACAAACATTCACACACCCCCCACATCTCAACATACACACAAAATACATTCAAATACAAACATTCACACACATCCGACACACCCCCCCACCCCCGCATCTCAACATACACACAAAATACATTCAAATACAATCATTCACACACATCCGACACACCCCCCCACCCCCGCATCTCAACATACACACAAAATACATTCAAATACAAACATTCACACACATCCAACACACACCCCCCACCCCGCATCTCAACATACACACAAAATACATTCAAATACAAAAATTCATACACATCCGACACACACCCCACCCCCGCATCTCAACATACACACAAAATACATTCAAATACAAAAATACATACACATCCCACACACCCCCCACCCCCGCATCTCAACATACACACAAAATACATTCAAATACAAACATTCATACACATCCTACACATCCGACACCCCCCCCCATACACACAAACATAAAGCAAAACAAACCCGACACACAAACACAAACAGACCACTTACCGGAGACGTGCTGGAAGGCAGGTAAGCGGCAGGTAAGCTGGAACGCTGGAATCGTACTACGGCTGGCGTGGTCCAAGGCTGAAATGCCTTCTGGCATCAAGGCTTATGGACCATGCCAGCTGTAGTGCTGGCCCTCCATTGGTGCAGCACACACGCATTACGTGGCTCGTAGGAGCGACGTGATGCATGTGTGTGCTGAGCCAATGAGGGCCAGTGTTTTCACTGGCCCGGAAGACAACAAAGACTTTCCTAATGGAGGGTGGCCGCGGGCCGCCCTCCATTAGGAAAGTCTTTGTGCCTCGCGGGCCGGTCAAAAGGGCATGGCGGGCCGCAACTGGCCCGCGGGCCGTATGTTGTGCACCCATGCCCTAAAGTGAATCTGCTTCAGCAAGCTGCCAGGCCTTCTGTAGTCTGATGGCTACTGTCGGATCCTTAGCCTCCTCTGGAGATGTAAGGGATTGTCCTAACCCTAAAGTGAATCTGCTTCAGCAGGCTGCCAGGCCTTCTGTAGTCTGATGGCTACTGTGGGATCCTTGGCCTCCTCTGGAGATGAAAGGGATTGTCCTAACCCTAAAGTGAATCTGCTTCAGCAAGCTGCCAGGCCTTCTGTAGTCTAATGGCTGCTGTGAGATCCTTAGCCTCCTCTGGAGATGAAAGGGATTGTCCTGACCCTAAAGTGAATCTGCTTCAGCAGGCTGCCAGGCCTTCTGTAGTCTGATGGCTACTGTGGGATCCTTGGCCTCCTCTGGAGATGAAAGGGATTGTCCTAACCCTAAAGTGAATCTGCTTCAGCAAGCTGCCAGGCCTTCTGTAGTCTAATGGCTGCTGTGAGATCCTTAGCCTCCTCTGGAGATGAAAGGGATTGTCCTGACCCTAAAGTGAATCTGCTTCAGCAAGCTGCCAGGCCTTCTCTGTAGAATGATGGCTACTGTGGGATCCTTGGCCTCCTCTGGAGATGAAAGGGATTGTCCTGACCCTGAAGTGAATCTGCTTCAGCAGGCTGCCAGGCCTTCTGTAGTCTGATGGCTACTGAAGTATACATTACATTACATTTTGGGCGAGATGCACACGAATGAGTCAAGTACAAGTAATAGCCAAGTTTGTGACTTTGTTTATGTCATGATTATTCAATGATTTTACCAACTGCTGCACTCATTCAATCAATATTTGTTCATATTGAAGTTGTCTATCATTGATCAATGTTCAGTTTAACAAATGTGGAAATTTCCAATCAACTGGCAGTGCACCAGAATAGAAAAAGCCTACACATGTTTCACGCTGTGGTATGTAGCGATCACCGGCGCAAATAAATGCAAAGTTATACATCAGCATTGGTTAAGAGATATATTCTGTAGAAATAAAATTAAATCAAAATGTTACATAGGCTAGCTTTTCACCTCTATCGTCCTATGCAAGATTTCAAAATAACCTCGCTTACCATTAAGTACTCAAAGTGCAAGGAGGAATCGATATGGTGGTCATCGTGTAAATTTGGGAACAAGTACTTACCTATACAGGTAAAGACCAATTTACACAGGTACAGTGAGAAAGAAATGTCCTTAAAACACAACCAAAGAAAGGAGTTGTACTCTCTGGGTGTGGTCCCTTGAGGATGGTTTTTGCGATCTACGTTTGACCTTCTAATTGGTTGTTTGTGTTTATGGGGCACCAACGTTATTGCTGCGAGTGTTGTCCACTGTTCGTATCTTAATTGCAATACGGCCAGCACCATTTACACATTATTATATTCTTGCAATTGGTTGTGCGCGATCATAGGCTTTTTGCCAGAGGTTGTCAGACACTTTTGATAGTGAATTCAAAATGGTCATTGCATGTGCACATTGTTGTTTTCTTTGTAACTCAATTTTTATTAAAGTTTTACTAACAAACAAATAAAACCTAATAGACATAACATAGTTCACATAATCTAAAGATCCTGCTTTATCGCCTGGTTACAGAATGCAGTGACAATACTATAGTATCCCGGCCGGGGCAAGTAACGCTCATGACTCCTGTAAGAAACCCATGGTGGCAACAGTAAAGACAGACACACGTGATCACAGTTCAAGGTGTTTATCAAACTGTAAATGCAGGGTGGAAAAATGCCTAAGCTAAACCTAAATCTAACATGGGAGCAAGCTACGATCATCAAATAATAATAAGACAGTCCCAGTGGCGTCTGGTAAAAGGCCTATACTAAAAAAAAACAATTGCCAATTCCTTGCAGCTAATTACAAAATGAGTATGGGATAGGGTTTTAGTAAAGAAAGAAGTGTTCACAAATAAAAAGTCACAATGTGATTGCCAGGGTTCTGCCTACCCCTTGCTCTGAGCACCGGACGAGCACAGCACACACTTGAGCTTTCTCAGCACGAGCTGACAGTTCTACAGCAGCTATCAGGTTCTTAGATGGTTAAGTCTCCTTTCAATAAAAGTCTCTTGCCTTCCAGGGCCTCATTTTCCCAACAAACAAACACAATGTTCGTTCCACGAATACTTCGGGTGATGGCTTCACCCCTGGTTCCCCCTCTTCTTGGTGTTGACCCCTCACAAGTCATTTTCAATAAATCAAAACAGTTCCTTTTCCAGTGAACTTTGGGTGATGACTTTTCACCCCTGGATCTCCCTCGGCCGGCCTTTCACCCCAAATTACAAGGGGGCACTCCACTTCCCCATGTCTTTTTCTACTTCTTAATGTCTTTTCAAACAGTGCAGTGCAGACTTCCCTCTATTGGCCTCACTCTTGCCAACCTTTGTAACACACTGTTCATGCGTTAATTTCATCAAGCAGGATTCATTTTCCTCAGTTTCCCAATCATCTGTCGGTCAAAGACTTTCAACGGTACAGAGGATTTTACAAGACCCCTGTTTAACCACTTTGACCTCTTCTTGCCTTTTCCCACGGCCTTCTGGTTATGGTAGTTTCTACCATCGGGTAATCACCCAGAGTCTCCTGCGTGAGAACCCATGTGGTGGCGGACTTCGGTGTTGCTTGTTTTCCCCCTCTTTTAACATCTTTCAAAGTTGAAATCAGCCATTAGCTACTTTTCATTTAACTCTGTTTGGTTTCTTTTTGATACTCCTCTCGACTCACCGGCTGTGATGAACCGCTTTGCTTTCTTTCTTTCTCCTTGGAGTCAAGGTGGGTACCACAGAGACAAGCGTCTCTCCATGGCTTGGTAATCAGCAGAGGAGGGTCTTGTGTATCGTTGTCATCTGTCGCTATTGTTTGCGGACCTATGATTCCTTCTGCAGAGGTTTCACAGGCCTTGGTCGGAAAAAGCAAGGTTACTTCTCTCCTTGTCACCCTCTCGGTCTGCACCAGATTTCTCCTCCTCTTGAGCTGCCGTGCTGAGTTAGCTCTCACTTTGTGCGGTTTGCCTTGCTCGTCATGTGCTCATGTGCTCCAGCTTTTATCTCTGTGGGGAAGGAAAAGGGCAATCAGGTGTGTGTGATTCTGGTCATTTGCCTGACTTTGCCTGACCCTTGGATTGGTACGTGTCAGGTAAAAAGGTCTGGTGGTAGTCAGTTGTCTTTTGTGTTCGTGTGGAAAAGGGGGGGGCAGTGTTTTGGAATATCCTACGTGGTAGGATGGGGAAAAGGTATTGAAAGAAGAGGGATAGCGCATCTCACCTGTCGGTGTCCCACTCCCACTCCTCAAGGACCCCCCCATCCAGGTGATCCTCCCTCACTTGTCCACCCCCAGTAACTGGATCCAAAGGCGATGGCCGTGTCCTGGCCACCTGGATGACAGAACCCCGGGTACTAGCGGGTCAGACTCCTTGAGGTTTCTCACACTCCCCACTCATGTACCCCACCCTTTACCAACTGACCAATACCTCGGGCATAGGCATCCCCAGTGCGAATTGTCGCGTGAATCAACAATTTAGGAAAGAATAAACTTAATAAGACACGACACACTAGGATTGGTCCTCATAACATTCAATTACATGTATCCACAGCTCTTATATACTCATAGAATCATTGCCGCTCACTTGGAGGTCCCCCAACTCGAGGGAAACGGGATCCTCCCAAACTCAGCAGCTTATATTCCATGGAGATACTCTGTAGCTACCCCATTGATACCAACCTCCTCACCTAAGGGCTATCATCTCCTTCCACTACAACGGGCGATCCCAGCCCCGTCCTCTCCCCTGAACCATGCTTGTCTGTGAACAGACCCCACTACTCCGTAAAAGACGTCACATGATCTTGGGCTATATAGGTGAGCTTCTCCATCAAGAAGACCTCCCACACTTTCCTAAATCAGCAGTTTTTTTAAAAAATCTCTGTGTACCCCTTCTAGGCGTCTAATCCATCCGAGGACCTCATCCCAGAAAACCTGTATCCTGGGACATCCCCACCACATATGCCAATAATCGTCTCTCTCTTCACAAGCCCTCCAGCACTTGGGACTTGTATCGGGAAACATCTTTGATAGTCTGACTGGGTCAAACTGCCACCTATGGAGGAGCTTGATGGAGTGCTGTCTGTACTGGCAAGATAATGAAGTCTTGGTAAACCCCCTGCACGGCCTGTTCCAGAGGGTCTCATCCACTTCCACCCCTAGGTCTCTTTCCTGTTGCCCTCTCAAGTTCTCTGTGTTCCCACAGCCCACTCCAAACAAGGTCCTATACATGGCTGATATTAACCCGTTCATGACTGTCCAACAATTTTACAAACTGGGTGAGATCTCACTCTGTGTTGTCTCTGACATTTGGATCCGTTACGGACCCTTTTAGCTGCAAGAACAAGAATAAATGAAATTATATTTTATTTATTTCGCACTTATACACAGGTGTTTCAGAGTGGCGACCAGGCGAAGGGAGGGGAACAAGGGAGAACAAAAACTACGATCTTAATAAGCCCAGTGACATTGAGAACGCGCCAGTGCATGGGGAGGGGCAAAGTGCATGGAAGGGGGGAGAAATTGGAAAGTGCAGAACAAAGGAGAGAAACAAAAAATAATAAGTACAATAAATAAATAAATAACTGAAGGTGATAAACAGTGGTAGTGCAGCCAGCAAGTGGCAAAGTGCTAGCTTAGTCAGATAGGGTGTATCTGATAAGTGCAGAAGAAGAGTGGGTGCGGGACTGTATGGGTACAGATACAGGCCCCCATTTCAAGGGGTGGCCCAGGGGCAGTGCAGGGGGGTGGCAGGATGAGCAGGTACCTGGACAGAGGGTGGCCAGGTGCACAGTGCCGAGAGAGAAAGCAAATCAGCAGGGGAGAAGAGGGGCAAAGGCAGGAGCGAAGAGGAAGGTCTTAAGGCACTTCCAAAACCGTAGATGGTTCTCCTCACCGACCTCTCCATACCGACAGTTTACCTATGCCCAGTGCCTCCTCTAGGTCTGTAATGTTGATGAATGTGTCCCCCCTGAAAAGCTGCCCTCTCCTCTCAAAACCGGTGGCAAACCATTCCTGATCTGACCAGGGGCGACGGCCACGTGATAAGCTGATCTTTGCAGTAAACATGACCAGCAGACTGCAGTCTGCCTTCATTAGCCCTAGGCAGGTAAGGCTCTTTAGCTGGGCTGTAGTCCCACACAGGTACTGGCTCAGCACATCGCCCTTCCTCCTCCTCTGGGCACTCTCCACTGCTTCCTATGCTCCCTCCTGCTCCTTGGTGTGCTTGGGTCTGTGGCAGGGATCCTCTGCCGGACTCAGCCTTGCAGCCTTCTTCCTCTGCCCCCAAGAGAAACAGACTTTTCCTCACCAGCAGCTTCCCTTTATACACCTGTGTAATGTTAATGGGTAGCAGGTGTGTGATTAGGGTTGGGTCTCCCTGACCCTGCCTGACTTCTTTAAGGGTCCAGCCTGCTGTCAGAGTGTTGTAGTCTGTCTTCTGTGTCTTAGTGGGGTTTTCACTGGTAATCTTCACCCCTCCAGATCGCCTCATCTTCACGGTATTATGCAGAAATGGAGAGGTGGGGGGGCGTTGTCATGTGTTGAAAAATACCCCAAAAAGACAGAGGGGTTGTGGATAATGGGTGAGAGGGTGATACTGTGTCTTGCCTAGGTTATTCCCATGAGAATGACCCCGGCCTCCCCTATCCGGGTGATCCTCCGGCACTGGTCCACCCCCAGAGTCTGAGTCCAAAAGCGATGGCCGTGGCCTGGCCACCCGAATAGAGGATTCTCGGGTTCCAAATGGGATAATACCCCTAGGCTTCTCACATACCCTTGCCCTAAACATCTGGCTTCCCGCATAAGGGCCAATTTTAAGTTCCTCGTCTGAGAGTTCTTGTTGGAAATCAGTGTCTTTCCGGAAGCTGTTTTCTTTATCCCATAAACCAGTTGGCTGTTTTAAATGGGGCGATGCACCCTTAAAGGTTTTGCTGTGTATTTCTGCCACTCGTGAGACCCACTGGTGAAATTGGGGTAGGTTAGTTCCTAACACTAACCGGGCTGGAAGATTGGTGATCACGGCCACGATAAGTTGTAACCTTCTGCCCAAGATGGTAATGGGAATTTTGTGAAGGGATGATTCTAAGAGTGACCGTGAACACAATGGATTTTTCTTTTACCCATCTGTTTCCACCCCAGGGAAAGTACATTTGCCCGTATGGCATATCCCCTGCTTCCACTGTCCAGTTGTGCCCAAATGGTTTTCCCTCCTATTGTAGCAGGCACCATATAGGAGGTTTTAGCCCCAGTGTATAAAAAGGCCATAGATTTCCTTTGATTCCTCTGTGTTTTTAGAAAGGGGTTTCTTCAGGTTCTTTTCCTTCTCACCTGGTGTTACATTAGACTGGGTGTGAAGGATGTGCACCAGTGGGATTTCGGTTTTCATCTCATTATCCAGCCCTTTTTGTATGGGAATCTCTAGAGATGTTTTGTCAGAAAAACCTATCTGGTTTAGTGGACAAGATCTTGTACTGTGCCCCCATCCCTGACGAGAAAAACACTTCTGATGTTGTAAAACAGAAATTGGCGTAATCCTCTCCCTAGTTCTGGTCTCGGCAAGTTTATATTCCTGATTGTTAATTTTTGAAAAAACAACTCCTGAGGACATGGGCCCTCGGGGTGATCAAACTTTCCACAGTTGTAACAGGGATATTCCATGTCATAAGAAGAGTTGGTCACCTTGATGTTGTCATTTTCTTGAGGTGTTAATTGCAATTCGGGTGAGATGTAGGTACTTTAGTGGAGGGTACGGGACAAAATGTTTCCCTACTATCAGGCCTCCCACCTAACAAAGTAGGAACAGGGTTGATTTCTCCCTTAGACTCACAGCTCTTGGGGAAAACTATAGTTTGATTATTTTCTTCTGGTTCCAATAAGACAGCGAGAGAATAGTCAGGTAGAGGGTTTCTCGCTTCAAATAATGAACCAGGGCCTGTGCTGTTCTGTGCGGTCGTCTGACCATCTTCCGGGTCTGCTAGGGCTAAAGGTACAGATACAGATTCCGTCAAGGGGTCACTCTCATGGCCGTCCCCCTTCTCCCAACAGGATCCCTCACCTGGAGGGATGTCTACTTGTTGCTCCACAATTTCTTGTATCAAGGGTTTTAAGGTAGCTGTCTCTGTAGTTACCCTTTTGCTCGCCCAAAGGTCTATTTGAGAGAGAGCATGACAAGCATTTTCATATACCAATAGTGCCATCAGTTCGCCCCTCTCAATGTTTATCATAAAAGGTGACACATTTAAAAGGGCAACTTTGAGCTCTTCTCTATTTGCCAAGAGGGCTAATATTTGTAGCTTTCTCTTCCAGCTCGTTTCACCCAGAAGCATAAGATGCATGACGGAGTGGTTCGGTACTTCCACCTTGGCCTCCAGGGAAATTATTATTTTATCCCTTTTAAGGATTTGGAAAAATGTGCTCATCTCATCAGAAAGCTGGGTTCCCGTCCCCTAGCTTTCTTTTGGCATGCCTCCGTCGGGTTCACACTTGCCACAGTTCATAAGACAGTCCTTTTAAACCCCTCAGGTGCTTCCCTTTACCTAAGCCCGGGTCTCCGCCCCCAGTCAGGCTTACCTTAAAGCCCCCAGCCAGGCTTCACCCAGTTCTATTAATACACACGGTTCCCCTCCGTCAGGCTCAGACCGCCTTGGCTTCCGTATGTCGGGGTTGAGCCACTTGGCCTTCCACTGCTTGTTGGGTCAGAGACTATCAAGTGTGCGAGGACCTTTACGGGAACCCCAACCTGGCCACTCGGACCATGATTTCGCGCTCATCATGTCTTTTGTACGCTTCCTAGAGCTGTGCTCGAGCTGTACTGGCTTTCACATTCACCCCAATGCCTCTTGGGATTTGTAGTTGCTTTATATTTCCACAGGGTTTCCCTTTCTCACACTCTAATACCCCTTCTGCTTTGCTCCCCCATTCCATCCAACCACACGCTTACCGGGTTCCTCTCTTCATCCGCCGTGAGACTTACTCGGCTAGCGTGGCGCAGGTGGGTAGCTATCTGGGGGCTGTGGGGGAAGGGTTCTGGTAGGAGGTCAGGTTCTCACCACCTGGACTTCCTTTCACATGCCCAGGGGAAGCAAGCTTTGCAGTAAACAAACCAGCAGGCTGCAGTCTGCCTTTTTTAGCCCTAGGTAGGTAAGACTCCTTCGCTGGGCTGCAGCCCCACACAGGTATCGGCTCAGCACATCGCCCTTCCTTCTCCTCTGGCTACTCTCCACTGCTTCCTCTGCTCCTTGCTACTCCTTGGTGTGCTTGGGTCTGTGGCAGGGATCCTCTGCCGGACTCAGCCTTGCAGACTTCATCCTCTGCCCCCAAGAGCAATTGACTTTTCCTCACCAGCAGCTTCCCTTTATATACCTGTGTGATGTTAATAGGTAGCAAGTGTGTGATTAGGGTTGGGTCTGCCTGACCCTGCCTGAATGCATTAAAGTGACAGCCTGCTGTCAGAGTGTTGTAGTCTGTCTTCTTTGTCTTAGTGGGGTTTTCACTGGTAATCTTCACCCCTCCAGATCGCCTCTTCTTCTTCCCAGTATTATGTGAAAATGTGAGAGTTTGGAGGGCGGCAGATTTTATGTGTTCAAAAATACCCCAAAATGACAAAGGGGTTGTGTGGTTGTGGATAATGGATGAGAGGGGGATACTGTGTCTCACCTAGGGTAGTCCCATGAGAATGACCCCCATTCTCCCCCAGGGTCTGGATCCAAAAGCAATGGCCGTGCCCTGTCCATCCCAATAAAGGATTCTTGGGGTCCAAATGGGAGAATACCTCTAGGTGTCTCACACCCCTCACATTCAGTGAGTCCCATGTAAAGCTAGTGTCCTCACTCCCCATTGGAAGACCGCTCACCCCCTAGGGACACCCCTTATCAGCCCCACAACCTACCCCACTGGCAGCTCTACACCATTCCACTATAGCTGTCTATTCAGAAAGACCAATAACAGACACAGGAGGGAGGGAAACAAGACAAAGACCAAAACAGAGACACAAAGGAACCATAACTTTTCCTAGAACCCAAATAAATAGCTCCCAGCCCCTCCCCTTTCCCCAACAAAGAACTCCCCCTGAAACTCCTCCCTCCGACGAGGCATCCAGACTCCTTCACCCTGGACCACCCTGGAGAGCTGAACCACCAGGAGCTCTCCCTTTACCCCGTTCCCTGTCTTAAATCTAACCAGCAATGTCTGTCCCACCACTCGACAAGCAACCCACCTCATGTCCCACCCACTGCCGCTCTCCCACCTCTAAGGAACAAATAATAGTCCTCAGAATCAACTCTCGCTGAACCCTCAAAACTACAGTGAATCTCCTCAACATCCCCCCTTCAGCCCCCTAGTCTCCGGCTCCTAACATGCAAAAGTTTGTGACATTCGACCCCCACAAGCCCAATCCCCCTACAGGGAAAGCAACACAAAGGATTCAAGACCCAGCACAACTGAGTCAAAGTTCAGGATCCATGCCAAGTTACTCTTTTTCTCGTGGACGGAGTATTCAATTTATGGAATTTGCGGGCATCCTGGATCTTACGGCGGTCCACTGAATCACTCCCATTACAAACACTTGTGTACGAGTGCGATATAAATAAAATATCATATCATACCCCACTTTCGTGCCCTCCAATGTCCACACTCCTGATGCCCCCTCCCCCACCTAGAGCTCCTCTGAAACCCTCAGAATATCGTCCTCCGTCACCAACTGATATTTCATCCCCTCCCACTCAAAAAAATGAAAGCAAAGGGGTACCTCCATCGGGAGCGTGCTCCCTTGTCCAAGAGCCATACCCCCGAGTGACGGGGTCACATTTCTTCCGCCTCAACAGTGTGACTGCTGACAAGTCTTGATAAACGGCCACCTTTGACCCCTCGATCTCAATAACTCCCATTGTTTTGGCTCTTTCCAGGATGCTGGCCTTTTTGGTATAATATTGGAATATCACTAGCACGGAGTGAGGTCCTCTACCCCTGCTCGATGGACTCTGTGGAGGACGATGTGGGGGTCCTTTGTTGCCTGCAGAATCAGCGCCAGAATTCCCTAGATCTTTGCAGCCAGCCCCAAAAGGGACTCCCCTTCCGCTTCCTGAAGCCCAAAAAATGGTAGATTACAGAGCCTCTTAGCTTCTTAATATCATCCACCTTTAAGCGCAGTACCTCCTCCCTACGCTCACTTCTGAAAGACGCATGTCCTGCTGAGTTTCCAATATGTCCACATTAGATTGGTTGGCTTCCAGCCCAACAACCCTCTCCTCAATGTGCTCCACCTCACGCAGAGTTCTGCCACCTTTGCGCTGATATCTGTCCGCATTCCCTAGATTGCTTCCAGGATGACCTGGATGTCTTTTTTAATGGCTCCAGTTTCAGGGTCACTGGTTCCCCTGCCTGGTCCCCTTTGGACGTTGCCATGTGAGCCCGCTCTTTATAACTAAAACTTTGAAGTGAGTGCCTCCAGCTCATTCGGCACACAGAGCAACCCCTCCGCTTCATCCCCAGGCCAGCACCTCACCACACCAAAGGCCCTGCACTCTGCAGCTCAGGGGCCAACTCAGCACACCAGGGACAGTCACTGAACACCCCCTTTCACCAAGTCACTGCTGTGTCCATCTCACTGTGACCCAGACTAGCCACCACAGGTATGCCTCTGGGCCTGCTTGCCTGCACTTCACCTGAGCACACCAGGACATGGTGAAGGGGCACCTCCTGACAACACCACAGCTTGTCCCGGGAGGATAGCTCAGCGGCAACGTGCTCGCCCCGGAAGCACGACGACACAGAGCAACACAGGTTCATTCCCCGGGTCCCCGCTTAGAAACCTCTGGGTATTAAGCGCGTTATAAATAACCTATTATATCATATCATATACAGACTGTGATGTCGGGTCCCAGTTGGTGTGCGGGGCCCGACCTCGTGGGTAGGCCTGGCTTGGGCCTGGACTAGTGTGCAGCGCTTCGCGGCGCTCAAAGGAAGACACGACCACACGTTAGGCTGCATAAACCCGGACTGGCGTTCTAACGCCAGTTCCGGTGATTCCTTTATTTCCGGGTGTCACGTGACCCGGAAGTATCTGGGCACGTGACACCACATTCCTCTCCAACTTGGAGGTGTTTTACAACAGTTAAACAACAAACATGTTATAACGGGTACCGTACACTCTGAGCCACTCTGACCTCATCTTGGCTGGGTTTTCTGAAGGTAGACTCTGTCCACCACGTACCCCTGGAGGCGGGACGATGGTCTGGGATTCTCTCTCAGGAGGTATCAGGGCTTTCCCCTCTCCAGCTTGTCTGCCACTGGGCGCTCGTTTTCATTTCTTGTTGGCGACCTTTTCTTGTTGGTGGGGTGTCTCCTGCTGTTCTCCTGGGGTGACATAGGCCGTGGGTGTCATTTGGTCTCGGGGCGTGCAAGGTGTCGCCGGCTCTCCTCTTGGGGATACCGGGCTCTCTTCCCATAGTTCCGGTGGCACCTTCCTGAAGTGCGACACATTCCTTGTCACCGTTTCACTCCCTCGGGTGGTGGTAATCATGCTGTGGTTTGCGGCATTGACTGTCCACGGTTGGAGTTCAAAATTGAGGGACATTTTCTTGGGCGTCGCCCGGTTCTTGACGATGACAGTGTCTCCTGGTGTTAGTTCTCGGTGGCTGGCTCGCCTGGCAATACTCTTTGCTCATTTTGCCTCAGTCTCATAGCATCTATGGCTGGGATGTCAGGTTCCGGAGCTACCCATTGTGGGTGTATCGGGAGCTCTGCCTGTATGGGTAACCCAAACATGAGGGCAGCAGGGCTGATTCCTGTAGAGGAGTGTGGAGTTTGTCTGTGCGTCCTCAGGAATCGATACACTGCCTTCAGCCATGGATGCCCTCGTTCTTTAGCAATGCAGATAACTTTATTGAGTGACCCCATGAACCTCTCAGCGTCACCGTTTGCTTGGGGCCATCTTGGGGTGATCCGCTTGTGTTTTACGTTTATGTCTTTGAAAAATGTGCGCAGCTCTTGGCTGGCGAACGATGGTCCGTTGTCGCTCTTGACTTTTGTCGGGATCCCATGTGTTGCAAAGATCTTTTCTATTGTGAGGATCGTTGTCTCCGCGTTGGTGGATGCCACGTGTTCTACCTCAGGATACCTGTTGAATTCATCAATCACAACGAGTAGGTATCCTTCGCCGGCAATGGTACAGTGGTCCATGCTGACTGCCTCCCACCGCTTGCTGCTTCTTGGGGCGCTGGCGATGGGTTCTGGTTTCTCGGCCCTCCTGGAGGCTTGGCAGGCTGCGCAGGATTCCACAAGCTCCACTACTCGTTGTTGTATGTTGGGCATCCACATTCTGGACTTTAAGTATGCCGTTGTTTTGACGATGCCCTGATGTCCGCTGTGGGCTAGCCTGAGTTTGGGTTGAGCAGACGTGGTGCGTTGGGACATGGATGTGAGGTCGTTCTTCCAGTTTCCTGACTGGATGGCTGTGGTAGTGTGTGTCAGGATGGTGTCTGCTTCCGTCTCGCTTGCTATTTCCTGTAAGGTCAAGGCCCGTGGTCGGGCGCAGGCGACTACATGACATACATATTCATCTGTTTCTTTCGCGTGGCGTTGTTCCCCATCAGTGGCGGACCACAGGTGATGGGACAGGTAGTCGGCTGGGTTGTCCGTCCCTGGGCGGTAGTCCACTTCTATGTTGTAAGGCTGCAACTGCAGCATCCACTTTTCAATGCGTGCTGGTGGGTGAGGAGCCGATCCTCGGAATATTGGGATCAGGGGCTTGTGGTCCGAGAATACTTTTTCTTGCTTGCCCAGCAGGTATACTTTAAAATGTCGGCATCCCCACAGGATAGCAAGGGCTTCCTTCTCAATGTGGGCATAGTTCTGTTCTGGTTTGGTGAGTGCCCGACTGGCAAATGCGATGGGGTACACGTTGCCTTCATTGTCTGTTTGAGTTAATACTGCCCCAAGGCCGACTGGGCTGGCATCGACAAGAAGTTCGGTGTGTCTTTCTATGTCAAAGAATGCCATAGTTGTGGAGGCCGATAATGTGTCCTTGATTTGTTGGAATGCTTGTTGGTGAACAGGTGTCCATTCCCACTTCTTATCTTTCTTGGTTAGTTCCCGGGTGGGCTTGCGATGCTGGCAAGGTCTGGAATGAACCTCGCGCAGTAGGTTGCCATCCCCATGAAACTCCTCACCTCAGTGGCCGATTGAGGGGCTTTGGTGTTCTTTATGTCGTTAACTTTAGAGGGGTCCGGCGACACTCCTTTTGCGTTGAATATGTAACCGAAGAAACATAGTTCCTCCTTCGCGAATTCACATTTTTCTGCGTTTAGTGTCAGACCGGCTTCTTCCAATCTGCCTAGGACTGCTGGCAGGTGTTTGTGGTGCTCTCTTTCGTTGGATGCGTACACAAGAATGTCGCCGCTAATGTTCGTTGTTCCCTCTAGGCCGGTGTGAACTTTGCGGATTTCGTGTTGGAATACCTCCGCGGCTGACGATATCCCAAAGTTTAGCCGTTTGTACCTTCTCAGACCAAGGTGAGAGGAGAATGTAGTGATATATCGCGACTCTTTGGCTAATCTGAGCTGGTGATAGCCGGATCTGAGGTCGAGCTTGCTAAAGATGGTTGCTTCTGTGAGGTCCACAATGAGTTCATCTATCGTTGGAGTTATGTGGCGCTCTCTTCCGATGGCTGCGTTGGGAAGTCTCATGTCGATACAGATGCGTACCGCGTTGGGTTGCTGGGGTTTTTTGGGCAACCACCATGGGGGAAACCCACAGGGTAGGACCTGATGTCTTTTCTATTATTCCTGCGTCCTCGAGTTTAGCTACTTCCTTCTCTACTGCTTCTCTCAAGTGGAACTGTATCCGTCGGTGACGTACAGCCTTCGGCTCGATGGTAGGGTCTATGTGGAGCTTGATGGTTCGGCCTTTGAGGCATCCGATGCCTTGGAATATCTTCTGGTATTGTTCTAGTAGGCCGTCAAGTTCTTTGTGTTGAAGGCTGAAAGTGAATTGTATTAATTTCAGTTTTTCCGCTGTCCTACAGCTTAGCAGCGTTTCGCAGCCAGCATCCACGACATATACACGTGCCCGGCAATTGGTGTTGTTATGAGCAAAGTCTGATTTAAAAGATCCTTGCACCGGTAGGGGTTTCTTGCATCCATAGGCGTATAGTCGGATCTTCTTCTGGTGGAGTTTGGGCTTCGGGCGGAGCTTGCCGAATGCGGTCGTCGGCATTACATTCACTGTTGCGCCAGTGTCCATGACTACTTTTAGTGGTTCTCCGTCGGCGATGATCGTGCACGATGGTCTCTTCCGTTGTCAGGATCGATGTGGTTCAACGGCCGAGATGAGATGCACCCGGTGTATCCGCTTGTTCCCTCTTTTCCGTCTGTCTTTGTCTCTCCTCTCAGGGGATTCGCTGTCATCGCTGTTGTCGCTATCACTTGTGTCCGGGGATCTTTGGGAGTGATCAACGGCTCTGGCCTTTCCTTGCCTGTTAGGCTGGTATGGAGTCTCTCTAGGTGCGAACTTTTTCCGGCGCTCTTGCCCTGGTCGCGGAGTTGGCTCTCTGTCATTTCGGTTCGGCGGGTTTAGACAGACTGCCGCGTAATGATTGAGGCGGTTGCATTTACGGCAGGTTGACCCCCATGCGGGACAGGACTCACCTTTGTGCCTCGGGCCGCCGCACGATTTGCAGGCTTTGACTCTCCCTTGCGGCATGTGGGCCTTTTGCTCAGGCTTCACACAAGTGTTCCGGTGTCTGGATATGGCTGCAACATCTTCCGTTGGTTTCGGGCTGTCAAGTGGAAGTCTCTGGATCGCCGCTTCGATCACCGCAACCTGGTCTTCCGTCTGCTCGCGAAGGCGTGCCATTTCTAGGATGCGGGATAGGCGTACATTCTTCTTTGAGAAGGTAGTTCTCCTCAGTTTTTCTGAGGATATGCCATTGATTATTTGAAGGCGGATGGCGAACTCCTCGTCGGGGAACTCGCAGCCGACCGCCATTTCGCGTAGGCGTGCATGGAATTTATCAACCGTCTCGTTTTCCCGCTGCCTGGCCATGCAGAAATGAAAGCGTTCATATTCCGGGTTGAGGTCTGGTTTGAACATGTTGGTGAGTACCGTCTTTGCAGCATCGTAGTCGTTGCCGTCTCCGCGGTTTGGGATGGCGTTGAAAAGGCGTAAGGCGGCAGCCCCGATGTTGAGCAAGAGGAAGGTGCGTTTCTTCTTTGGTACTGTGATATCTCTTGCGTCGAGGTGCATTTCAAACTGTTGTAGCCAGATTTCCCAGCAAATGGCTGCTCCAGTGGTGAATGGGTCAAACGGAGGCATGAGCGTGGTGAGCGCTGGGTCGGGGTAATCTGAGGTGATGCTCCTTCTGGTTGACGAGTTAGTGGTGGCCCTCGAGGGGCTTGACTCTCCACTGGACATGTTGCGTTGCTGGGGTGAGGGCGCAGCCAAGACACAGGCTTATTGAGCTTCACTCACCAGTGTCGTGATGCAGGTGCCTGGGTGCCTGAGTGGCGGCCTTGGTTCGCAGTGGTGTCTTCCGTTAACCTTGTTGGCTTGGCTGTGCCTCCTGATAATTTAAATGTTCAATAGGAAAAAAACTTTTTTTTTTATTTTTTTTAAAAAAAAACTAAATTGTTCTTGGATGAGGCGGGACTTGCTGCAGCCACTTTGTTCCAAGCGCGATGCTCCTAGAACGTTGGGGGGCAGAGAACGAGGCTTTCAAAGTTTCTGTACATCCTGCGTGTTGATTTAGAATGTTGGGGGTGTGAAAGTGAGGCTCGGATGCCGTGCGTGTTGATACACGGCTCCGCTCTGCTCACGGGCTCTTCTTCATCCCACCTTCGTCGCCAGTGTGATGTCAGGTCCCAGTTGGTGTGCCGGGCCCGACCTCGTGGGTAGGCCTGGCTTGGGCCTGGCCTAGTGCGCAGCGCTTCGCGGCGCTCAAAGGAAGACGCGACCACACGTTAGGCTGCATAAACCCGGACTGGCGTTCTAACGCCAGTCCCGGTGATTCCTTTATTTCCGGGTGTCACGTGACCCGGAAGTATCTGGGCACGTGACACCACACAGACCACCTCCTGCAATGCTCCCACTGTCTCCCACTGTCCCGCTGCAGGACCTGGGCTCCTCAATGGTGTTCACCGCCTGCAGCCGCACACCTCTGTGCTCCAGCCAAGGGCTTGTACTCCCCTTGAAGGGCTGTTCTCACCAACTTACCCGGAGGCTCACCACTCCACCAGCCACCTGCCCTCTCCATACACTGGATCCTGACCCCGTCACCTCGCTCGCCACCGTAGCAGGAGAGCTCTGCTTTCGCCACCAAGGACACGGAGAGCCGGCTACCAGCTGTGTCTGCTGAGCTGCGCTACCTTGTCTCCAGCTACTCCACCGTTCTGATTGTACCCCCACAGCCCACACCCAGTTACATGTTCTTATATATCTGCCCTTGTGAGATACCGGGATGAGCAAGCACTCAGGTAAAGAACACTCAGGGGTATGCTCACTTTCAACATTTCAGTACAACCTTGAGTGGAGAGCGGAAATGTGCTCGATTGATCAATGGCGTCTTGGATTTTGCAGAGGAAGGGTATGTAGAATCCTTTATATAGTTGATATAATTTAAATAATAATTGGTTATTTATAACGCGCTGAACACCCAGAGGTTCGGACCCAGGGATCGAACCTGTGTTGCTCGCGTCGTCTTGCTTCTAAGGCGAGCGCATTGCCGCTGAGCTATCCTCCCGAGATGTCCTTTGGTCATCATTTTAATTTTGAGATATTTCATGGTAGTTTTTGCCAGGTTTAATTTCAGAAGTCTCTGATTCTGAGGAAGTGATGGTAGCTGGCCTCCCATGTTCTTATCTTTTGCGATTCTATTTTATATGCATAAGGCTTGTACTCTGATATTTTATCATCCTGCCTAATTGTCACCTCGAATGCTGGAATGGAGGTTGTTGGATATTTATAACTTTCAAAAGGATGCCATCTGCAAATGAGGAGATCTTATTTCACAATCCTCATATAGTCACAGTAGTTGCTTTTGGTTGTTTCCTGATAGCTTAAGCATAGGGCTACCGGGAAGTGCGGGGGGGCTGGGAAGGGCATCAGCAGCACTGCTTATTTCGCCCTCCTCAATGGGAAAGTCTTGGTAAGCGCTCCGTCCATCCAATACCAGTTGTCATCTTCCTGCTCACTTCCTTGCTGCCATTTATAAACGGTGGCGAAAAGCTTTACACAGGGTTGCCCACAGGAACCGCCAACCCACCATGTCAAAGGCCTTGTCTGCATCTAGGGCAAAGACCAGTGCCAGATACAGAGTCAGCCAGGGACTGGAAAGTATGAAGTCGGCACGTGTTGTCCAACCTCATTCTGCCCCCATATAACCTGACTGGTACAATTGATTAGGGCTGCATGGTGTGATTGTTTGGTGCAGATGTTATAATGAGGGCCTCTAGGAGTTACAGATATCCATGGATGGTCCCAGTTTGGAGAAAACAGGGATGGTTGCATGTGAGCATCGATCTGGCACAGACCTTCCCTCGACCCATAGTGGGTTCAAGCACCTAGGGAGAAGTCTTGCTAGGATGAAGCAAAGCTTCTTATGGCATTCCTGACTGCCACGACCAGAGGCTTTCCCTGGGGATCTACCTTTGAGAGCCTGAGAACCATCTCCAATTCCTGCTCCAACAAGGGATCAATTGAGCCCTCCCCAATCCAGTGGTCTGGTAAGAGACTGTAAAAGAGTCGCCGGTTGCTCCTCTGCACCTATGGAAGACCCTCCTCAGTCTAGCTGCATTGTAACTTCTTATGGTTGGGGCTACAGAGGGAGGGGGTCTGGAGATAATACAACTGTTAGCCCTAAACGCTCTTTCCTTCACATGAACCCGCCTAGGAGCGACTCTGGACCTTTGCTGTACTTAACACATTATGATTATGGCTATTAAGAGGCACTGTGGTTGTCATGCAGTGCAGCATGCATCCATGTGACGGGTAAAACCGGTTTACCATTCCCATTCCTCAAGAAGAAGAATCCCCCCTAGTTGATGAACAACTCTTCTTATATATATATATATATACATTTCTCATCTGCTTGCCTTACCTTCCACCCAGCTGCTTCTGATCACATAGTGCCCTCATTTCTCAATAAGTGCAGCAGAGTGGGATTCCATTGCCTTCAATGCAGGGCTTCATCTCATGTTAAATTCTTGTGCTCTGCCATTTATGACAGATCAGTGGACCGGTGCAGTCGCAATCAAGCAAGAAGAGGCAGAGTCTTATTTTATGGATCACCAGGAATCGGAGAAGAGGGACAACGCAAAATGCAGAGATAATGCAGAGTGCCCTTCAGGTGAGGAACACGTCCCACATTTACATAGGCAGATTAGAACGATGCAGAGGGATGGCATGGGGGGGAAGTATTCTACAGATGAGGAATGTGCAGCATGCAGGGGTGGTCCTGAGGGAAGCTCTGCTGAGTATTAATGTGCAGCAAGGACGGGTGGAGTAGAGGAGTAATGTGCAGCATGCAGGGGTGGTCCTGAGGGAAGCTTTGCTGAATATTAATGTGCAGCATGGAGGGGTGGGGCAGAGGAATAACGTGCAACAAGGAGGGGTGCCGCAGGTGGAATGATATGCAGCAAGGATAGGTGGTGCAGAGAAGATATGATGCTGAACGTTTATGTGCAGCAAGTAGGGGTGGTGAGGGTGGAAGATATTATGCTGAACGTTTCTGTGCAGCATGGAGGGGAGAGGAATAATGTGTAGCAAGGAGGTGAATGCAAGTGTCCCCAGAAACGCACCCCCCCCCTTAGTGAGAGGCAATAATGGACACACCCCAGTAGGGGAATGAGGCCAGGACCAAGTGCCCGTAAGATCAAAAGAGCTTTATATAATTCAATATAGGGCATACAAAGGACTCTGCAAACTCCGGGAGCGCTCTGTCTGACAATAGCAAAGACAGTCAGTTGTATTACAAATACACGTCATGCATGAGGTAAGCTATAGGGGCCACAGAGTCTTAGGGATTGGGTGGTGATGGCTAGGTGGTATACAATGTATACAGTTGCTTCTCCAGGATTGGCAGAGGTTGGTGCTGCGCCACGTGGGGCGGGAGGTCAGCTGGGCTCATCGGGGTGTAGCGCCGGGCCGGACATGCCTTGTAACAACGATTGATAAATAAACTTACATTTGCCCTTTTGGCCACACATTCGTCACACATCATGTGTCCTGTTGATTTGCAACTCTTGTAGGCGCTGACCTTAGATCAATGCATGGCCAGGAACATTTATATGCGATCTGGAGTGTCTCAATATATCAGTTTGGGGGATAGCTCAGGTTCAAACAATCAGGTCTCATGGGCATGGTCAGGGGCCTGGGCGTGGGTGCTTGACAAACCATCCTTGGCAATTTCGGTGTGGGATGGTATTACGATCTGTGTGGGCGCCCCCCTTTCTAGGGTTATTAACTCGGGGTTGATGGAGGTACTACTGGCCCGTGGGGGGCATGTGACTGGTGCCCAAAAAGGCAGTGGGATTTAGGACCAGGTAGCTCGTAAGTCATGGAGTCAGGCTGTGGCGGCCTCTGACACGGGGGAGGGTGGCGGATGCTTGAAACGGGTCCAGCAGGGTCAGGAGGGAAGGCAGGGCTGTGCTGTTTGAACACCGTCTATCTCTAGAGGGCCTGGGCAGGAATAGGGGGAAATGGCCTTGCAGCTCCGTGCGTGGCATCTTGCACGAAGCGGTTTACTGTCATATGGGTGAGGGGCGACTAACACATGGGGTTTCTAAAAGCACTCATATGTATTTGCATTGACATGGGATACTAGCTGGGGATCATACTTTTTTACATAGCATTTCACATCTACAGTTCACATACAAACATGAGGTAGTGTCAGGCAGGTGTGTATAAAGAGTGTATAAAGAGAGCAACACAGGCTATTGTTCACAGTTATCAGCTGCCCAGTTATTGTACATCTCTTCATTATATGCAATATCGGTTGCACATTTTTCTCTTTACCCATTCTCCTTTACATTAGCAGCGAACGTTAGTCAACAAGGCACATATTACATAAATGGTTTCTACACGTTGCAAGGGCTTTCGGGGTGGGTGTGGGTGCGAGGCGCCACGCCGTCTATAGTTGGGGGGCTTGGTGCAGGGGTCAGGGCCTGCGGGGCCGGTCTCAGTTACATCCTAATGTTCCTGTTCATGGCTGGAGCAATGATGTACTGCGGAAGGTTAACAGCAAGCATTTTATTTTGTTGTTTGCTCGAGTCTGGTGACTCGTGAGAACGAGTCCTCAGCGGATCAGCCATGCAGTGGGAGGTGGGGGAAGTCTCTGCCTTGGGTTAGATATGCATGTTTCTAGCAAGATGGGGATGGCTTAATACAAGATGGCGTCTATGCTCTGCCACATAACGTGGTGGTGCAGCCCCATGTGTCGGCCTGCAGCCGCCCTGCCGCCTGGGCCCGGGAGGCCGGGGGGCTGCCGACGAGTCATGGGTGTTAACCAGGGTGGGACATCTAGTGGGAGAGGGTTCCTATTGACCTACCCTTCCCTACATTTCCCCCCTTTCATTACTTAAGTAACAAATACCTTAGCTCCCCCAGTCGTTCGCTCTCTTTCGCAGCCAACACTGCCTCTTCCCAGGCTGGCGTTCCTTTTATTGGCATCCAGGCTCTGCACACCCCCCGGAGGCTTTCCCCCCTTCTAGCATACTCATCAGGGGTGCAAGTCATATATATACATCCCATATCTCCCTCCAGGTCCACCCATACCTCTGTGTACCACTCTAGCTCCCGGGGTTCCTTTTTTGTGGTATGATATAACCTGTCCACTATATCCCCGTCATAGTATTTGGGCACCATTCTATACTTGGATTCTGAAGCCTCCCCAGTTTGTACGTGTGCTTCCTGTTGCGCCCGTGCCCTTCCTCCGGCGTTGCCCATTGTCACCATTATCATTGCTCCATTGGGGTCTGCATTTGCGTAGCATCGAAGACCCAACTGGCACACACAAAAAATCACAAGTAAAAACACAATGAGGGGCATTAGTAGTTTCACAGCGAGCCCCATCCAGGAAGGTACCCTGGAAAAAAGGTTGTCGAACCACGTGCTTGGGTCGGTGCCACCTTCCGTCTTCATTCGTTCCCCTAGGTTGTGGACTGCAGCGATGACGTATGATACTGTTCCATTATCAGCATCTTCAGAAGGTACAAAAGTGCAACATGCACTTCCGATTTTTCAGCAAACACCTCCGTCCATCGCTGTCAACAGGTCTAGGACATACCTGTTTTGCATTGTCATCAGTCTCAGTGCCCTTAGTTCCACTTTGATCATGTTGAACCCTTCTTCAGTGTCGTTGGCCAATTGAACCAGCTCCCATCACGTGATCTGCAGCCATTTTGCATTTGCTCAGGCCTGAATGCTTGGAATGAGGGAGGCGAAGAAGCTTTCCGCTGAGCTGAATAACCTGTATCTGTCTGGGATCTGTGCCAAGAGTTCTGAGGAGGCCTTTGAGATATAGTTTGATGACCTCCGTTTTCTGGACATTATTTTGTCAGTGTTTCCTTCTGATAGGGCGTACAGTGGTGGCTCTTCAGTGGGTGAGGCGTTGGTTGTAGCTTGAGTCGCTTTCCGGCCCCCTTGGCCGAGGTGGCTCTCCGGTATCACCATCAAGGCTGAGTGCAGTGTCGCCAGGGAACACGTGCCCCTCCATGATGGTGGGAGGTGCATGTACGCCCGCTTGCCACAGACCCAGTAAGTGTCCATTAGGGCTGCTGTTCCTTTCTTCATGTCTGGGATCATTAGGCTCTTGCTGCAGTTCGTGTTTCTTCCCATGTCGATTTTCCCTTCTCCTAGGAAGCAAAGTTCATTTGAGATTTCTTTCTGTAGTTTCGATGCTTTTTCTATAGCGCTCACCCAGGTCAATTTTGCAATCCATTGTAGTTTTTCGGTTGGCAGCCCTCGCAGTGCTTTGGCTTTGCACGTTACCACATTAGCTTTCCATTTGTTTTCTGAAAATAGTGTTCCTTTTATTACTAAAAATGGTTCTTTTAAGCATACCACTCCCTTTGTTCTTGAGTAGCACGTTTTTTCGTTTTACAGCATTTCAAAAGATACCGTGTGTGCCTGGAAGGTGTTCTTAATTCTGCACAGAGTGAGATGGAGGAGACACTGGGCGTCCGCAAGAGGCAATTCTTGTGGCATTAAAACTTTAGGTGTGCCTGAGGCATGGGGGATCAGGGCGCACACGTAGCAACTTTCGTTAGTTGTTCGTTTGGCTGTGGAGCTCATGTCTGCATACCATTTATTTGACTGGTGTGGGTGCCTGGGATCCTCTATCGTGTCAAGTCCCATAGTATTCGTCATATCTCTTCCTACCTGTTTCCCTTTTCCTCCTGTTTTTAAGGGATGTTTTAGCATGCCTGGCTGCGTGCAACAGGGACTCCTTCTCCCAATCCTCATACAGTGTAATGAACTTGTTAGCCATTTCAATATTTTCCTTCATTCTCTCTTTGGTGTATTGTTTTTCTCTGGGAGGACTGATTGTCGTTGTGGGCGGGGTAGCAGTGGTGCCATATAACCATGATATAACAGATGGGTGTCGATCATTTAGTTTGCGTACACTAAAATTTGTGGTGTGGCTTTGGGGCTTCAAATGGATGGTCGGCTTGTTGTCAGTATTGTTCTGACGTTTTGCCTCGTCTGGATGTGGGCCATACCCCCATACCAGCTGAAAGCCATCCCATACTAAATAGTTACCCTCCTTAAACGGTTTGCTTACATTTTCCATATTAGTTCCATTACCTCCCCCCTCATTTATCTCAATGCAGATAAATGCTATTATGTAATATGTTGTTAAGCCAAACATGAGTGTAAAAAATATAATAGCACAGACAGTCAACTCACATTCGTATGAGTATGTTCGTATATCAAAAACATTTCTACTCCTAGTGTCCCTATTGCTAATCATTGCAGGCTGCCTGTTCGTTGCCATGGTTACTCCTATATGTTGAAACATAGAAAAGGGTGCATTAAGCATACAGTGCAATTATTTTCTGCATTTTCCACTTTTCAGTAATCTTTTAGAGAGAGAGAGAGAGAGAGAGAGAGAGAGTTAGAGAGAGAGAGAGAGTGAGAGTGGGAGATAGAAAGAGAGAAAGAGAGAGAGTAGGAGAGTGAGAGAGAGATCATTTTATGCTGATTCACACACTGTCATAAATATTTTTATAATACAGCTGTCAGTTCAATACATTTCGCATGCTCTTTTTTTTTTCTTCATTTCTTTTATTCATGCACATTTACCCCGTCAGGGCCCTCTGCACCTTCTACTGATCCCACGCTGTCATAGGCTTTTCGGACGTCTCTCAAATGTATCCAATATCTCAGGCCCTTCACTTTCACCGCTGTGGGTGTGCAAAACACCACCTCGTATGGGCCATGAAATCTTGGAGCATTCCCCTGGTTCCAGCTGACCTGTTGGGCTTTCTTTCTCTGGAGTGTACGTTTCATTCTCCCCATCACTTATGAATGGTGGTGCAAGTTGTCTCGCTATCATTCGTGCTGCCTTAGTAAGTTTAGTCAGGGAGTCATTAAATTCTTCTCCTAGTACAGTTGCACTTCTGTGTGCATCAGAATGTCTACGGAGGGGTGAGTGTGCTGTGTGCATTCGTCTCCCTGTCACGATCTCATGGGGCGACAAATGGTGGACCTTGCTTGGCTGATTCCTCAGCTCAAAAAGGGCCAAGGGGAGACAGTGCACCCAATTTTTCTTAAGGGTGAAACACAGTTTTGAGAGTCTGCCTTTTAGTAATCCGTTGATCTTTTCTACCACTCCGTTACTTTGCGGGTGATAAATCGAGCACAATTTATGCCTTATTCCTAGCAATGATGTCACTTCTTTAAAGAGATCGTTCACAAAATGTGTGCCGTTGTCGGAGCGAATTACGTCGCAAATTCCCCAGCGGGAAAATACTTCCCACACAAGAAACTTTGCAGCACATTTTGCATCTGGGCGGGCACAGGGACTTGCTTCTACCCATCGTGAAAAGGGGCAAACTACCACTATCATGTACCTTGCTCCGGTGCATCTCTCACCCATATCTGCATAGTCGATATGCAGCTCTCTGAAAGGTCCTATTGGCTTGGGTATCGTTCCTCTTAGTGTTCTCAAAGTCATGCCGGTGTTGTATATTTGACACGTTGTGCATTCCATTGTTAGCTTGGAGAGTTGTTCCTGTAATCCTGGAATAAACCAGTTTTCCTGTATCTCGGCTGCGATGTGCTGCCTTGCGTTGTGTGCTGGGAAGTGTAGCTGCTGGAATGCTCCTTCTAATAACTTAGTTGGCATCACTACTTTACCTGTGTTGTTTTGCCGCCATAATAAATCAGTTGCCGACTGGCTGCATCCTCTTTTAGTCCACAACTCTTTTTCGTCCTTAGGTGCCTCTTCCCGTAACTCCAGTATTTGAGACACTGGCATGGCATTGTACCCGTCTGGGGCACTTTCCTCCGCTTCTCTTCGCATTAAGTACTCACCTGTGTTTTCTTTTCTGAAATATGACGCCTCCTTGGCAGCCGCGTCTGCTGCCGCGTTTCCCAAAGAGACAAAGTCAGTGTTATTTGTATGGGCCTGGCATTTTACTATTGCTACCATGGTGGGTTCTTTCAATGCCTCTATGAGTTCCCTTAGCATTTCCGCATGTTGTACGGGTGAACCATCTGCCGTGTTGAACCCCCTTCTTCCCCACCTGGCAAGCCCTCCATGTACTGTTGTGGCCATATATGCTGAATCCGTGTAAATCGTTACTGCGTATCCTTTTGCTGCTCGTAATGCTTCAATTAATGCTACCAGTTCTGCTGCTTGTGCTGAGAAATGAGCCGGTAGTAGCCGCTGTATTAGGACCTCATACTCACCTTCTTCCATTCGCACGACTGCCACCCCCACATGTTTTTCTTCAGTTTCTGAATTTATGGAAGCTGACCCGTCTATGAAAAATACCTCACCTTCAGCCAGTGCATTCTCGTTTACCACAGTTGTGCTATTGTCCTCACCCTGATATGTTGCGCAATCATGTGCCTGGATATCCTCTACAGTGCATGGTTCTGAGATGAATCTTGCGGGGTTAACCACCTTGCATCTTACCACGTGTATATTGGCGCTTGACAGTATTACCTCATACGCGGTGGCTCTCTGTGTGGTTAATGTGCTTTTTGATCGCTCGAGTATGGCGAACAATGAGTGTTCTACATACAGTGTCAGTGAGCACCCCATTACTATGGTGGCGCTTTTTTCAATAGCGAACGCGGCGGCTGCGAGAGCCTGTTTGCATGCGAAATGTCCCTGCATTACAGCGTCCAGTGTGCCACTGTAGTATGCCAGTGGCTTGTGACCTAGTGATGTTTTCTGTGTTAGGACTGCTGTCATGAGTGCCCCCTTACAGTGCGAGAATAGGTAGAACTCGCATTCATAATCTGGGGTCGCGAGTACTGGTGCGCTTGAAATGAGTTCTTTGAGTGATGTGAATGCATCGCATGTCTCTGAGTCCCACTGTATTTCATTTTTTTCCTTTTGTGCCTCTTTGAGTGCCTGGAGCAATGGGACTATGCAGCATAGTCTAATATCCAGGCCCGACAATAGTTGCACATCCCTAGGAATTTTTGCATGTCTTTCACTGTCTTTGGTCTTCCCACGGCTGAAATAGCCGCTACTCTGTCTGGGATTATTCTCTTGCCATCTTTCGATATCAACTGCCCTAGGTATAGCACTTCACGTTGACAGTATTGTAACTTTTCTTTGTCCACTTTGTACCCCTTTTGGGATAGCAATGTTAAAAGGGCTGTGGAGTCTTTTCTACACTCTCCCTCGTTTTTGCTGCAAATCAATAAATCGTCCACATACTGTATTATTGTGCTGTCGGCAGCCATGTTTCCAAGATCTTCATGCAATATTCTATTGAATATGCTGGGGCTTTCGCAATATCCCTGGGGCAATCTGCAGTGTTCGTACCTCCTCCCCCCTATGGTGAATGCTGTCAGGTATCTGCACTCTTTTGCGAGTGGTATTGAGAAAAATGCGTTTTTTAAATCCTTAAATCCACTACAGTGAAGTGAGATGCGTCTTTTGGTATGCTGCATAAGATGGATGCCGGATTTGGGACCAAAGGGAACTCTTTCTGGATGACGTCATTTAGTGGGTGTAAGTCCTGGATCATCCTCCAGGCCCCTCCTTTCGCTTTTTTGATTGGGTAAATACATGTATTGCACGGGGAGTTCGAGGGTACTATTATCCCCTGTGCGAGTAGAGCATTAATTGTTTCTTTTATCCCTTCCTCTGCTTCCCGGAACAAGGGGTATTGTTTGACCCGGGGCAAAATCACTCCAGTCTTGAGATTGATCTTTACTGGTGTGACCCCGTGTAGTAGCCCTACGTCATGGGGACCGGTCGTCCACAATTGCCAGGGCACTGACTGCATGTCATCATTAAATAATGAAGGTGGGGCACCCACCACTGCCATCAGCTGTACTCGAACCTGTCTTTGCTGTATCATTATTTCACAAGGGATGGCTATTTCCATGATTATTTCTCCGTCACTCTCTGAATCTGTGAAAAGCTCCTCATCTGGCAGATCTTGGAGTGCAATGTCAGCGTTTATGCACAATACCGTGCGCCACTCGGAGCCGTGCATATCCATTGCAACTACAACTATTCTTTTAGCTGTGATTTGTATGGCATGTATGTCCAATGACATCACTGTTCCTGGCCTCGGGGCTGGCTATTGGGCGAAAGACACATTCTGCTGGTACTCTCCATTCTAGCTTCTTCAACTCCGGGACCACCCTAGCTAATGTTTTTAGCCCATGAATGAACATATCCCGGTCCACGGGTATGCCGCGCACCTCTGGGCATGTCGCTCTTGAATATATCACTAGCATCGCACGCATAGAACACATCCCTGGGGTTGAGCACACAATCCCTCCCCTTTTTGTGAACGAGATAGTCATGTTCAATTTACTGAGGAGATCCCTTCCCAGCAGGTTCCCGGGTGACTGTTCATAATACAATAGTGGTGCCCTCACTGTTTTTCCCCCCACTGTTACGTCCAAATCTTCAGTGTAAGGAATTTCGGCCACCACCCCAGAGAACCCCTGCGTCTCCAATTTACGATTAGATAGCGGAAACCGGCCCTCGCGTATGCACGATTTTTCGGCTCCCGAATCTACCATAAAGATGAATTGTCTGTTTCCTATCTCTGCTCCTATCAATGGTTCCTCGCTTGCATTGAAGGTTGTCGATAGGATTGGACATGCAATTGCTCCCTGTGGGCTGTCCTATGCTGGATGCCTAGTTGTTCCCCCTTGGCTGAAAACGTTACCTGAAACTACCGCTAGTCCTCCATATGGGGCAGGCACACCGTTAGATGTCATGGTGAATGGGTTGTTTTGAGTGTATGTTATGTGTTCACTGCTTTGTGGATGTTGTTGAGTGTGGTGTGCTCTTTCCCCATATTGTTCTTGCCCTCTTTGGTCTTGCTGCTCTCGTCCTCCGTTCCGGGGCAACCCGTATGGGCTCCCCGGATGGGAGTGCCCGTAGTACTGATCATCTTGGTAGCTCGGGTTAGGCCTGCTCCTGCATTCGCGCGAGAAATGCCCCCACCTCCCACAATTCCAACAATTTCCTTGCCCCTCTCTGGGTCCTGGTCCTTCATTTCCGCCGTTACCTCCATATGCCTGTGTCTTGATATGGGCAAAATCTTCCTCGGGGCCAGCCCTTTGAGAGCAAAAAATACCCAATTCAGCCCAAAATACAGGTTCTATTGTGCTGAGCAGTGATCTCATGCGAGTGACAAATGACACCTTCAATAAGTTTTAGTATTTTATTCTAAACAGTGAATTTCATATACATTTGGGATTCAAGTTAGAGAAGATTACAAAGCATAAAACCTAGAGAAATGCAAAATATAGAGAAACATGGAACTTAGATAAACATAAAGAAATATAGAGAAACATAGAGAAACACAGTGTTACGCCCCTTTAATCAGCACTGGGAGACCCTGGCCCTCATACGCTAGCTGTAACAAGCCCCGCTCAGAGGACAGCGCTGCTGGGTGCCGTCAGAAGCTCCAAGTACCGGGCACTTGATCTTGCTCGAACCAAGTCCACAGGACGATCTCCCACCCGAGTCATGTGAGCATGTATATTTTATAATCTCGTGCTGCCCGTCCATGACGCACAGTTCCAGAACTTTCCCTGTGCAAAATATAGGCTGGCTCATGGAAAAAACCCAACTCTGTTAATTTCCACTGCTCCTTCTTCTGAGCCCCTCCCTGGCTCCCATCTGCGTGAAAGCTCAGGAATGTCTTATCAGTGCCTTCCCAGAGAAAAGGAGATTAGCTTAGGGGCCATGCAGGGCTACCGTTAGTGAGGCAGAATATTCTAAGGGAAGCAGGGATGTATTAACCCCATCTGCAAGCTCTAAAAGGCATGCACTCATAGCTTAGTGTTCATAGCGCTTAAGACTGGCTATCTAAGCGCTATATAGGTGCCATAATGTTCCAAACACTCCAAAAATACCTATTAGCTACAGAGCTAGGGCCCTCTCCCTGCCTGTCTATCAACAATGCATAATGTGACCTATCACTCATACTAGGCCTGCATATTCCTTGTAGCTCACTACTGCATAATGGAAGTGCTACAACAGACTACTGTCAGCATTTTTAGCACATACTTTGAATACACTATTGGCTTTCAGCGGCTAATGCTGTCATCTAAAGCCCTGATTGGCAAGGTTGCAATTTTGTGTATCACTACAGCCTGTCCACCCCCTCTTCGCTCCCTGTACCCACCTCTTCTGTTGCTGGGGTGCCGCGCTTGCCACTGCAGTCCTCCGTACTCCTCCTATCCATTCCACTGCCTTTGCCCATTGTCTGCCCAGTTTGCAGCCATCCGCCCCTGTATTACCACTAATCCCCCCTCCTCCTCTGTGTCTCTGTTGTGTGGGAGTGCTGCTACAGCTGCTGCAACCTTCACTAGTTTCGTTTGTACTAACTTGGCTTTGTCTGCCAACCTCTTTTGCGCCACCTCCTTTTCTCGTTCCTTAATTCTTTTGCAATGGTGCATTATTATGCTCTGTATCTCCGGCCATCCCTTCGTTTCGATCCCTGCTATTTTGTCAAGCGCTTTTTGCACTTCTTTCGGGAGCCCTCTCTTTATTATGAAGTAAAACAACAATGTTGATTGGTCATGTGGTGAACCCATTTCAGCTCTCCACATCTCCTGTACCCGAAAAATGTAATCCGTAACTTCTTCCCCATCATTCATAGTGCATTGCATTACTGACTGTAAATCTGGCGTGTCTGGGAATGTTTCCCTCAATGCGTCCCAGACGCGCGTGCGCGCGCACGGTATTGAAGGCAGCGCCATCATGTCTTTCACTATCCATCGTTTTTCCCGGGAACCCTGCTTTTGTCCACACTCTGTTTGATTGGTCCCCTACTGCTGACACGAGTAAACTTTTTACATCTCCAATGGCCAGGGGCACCCCTGCAGTGTGTTTCTCAAAGGCGTATATCCATTTGCTAGCTCCACCTGATAGCGGGGGCAAAGATTTTAATAAGTTTGCCTTATCCATCTGTGCCCAAGGTATATAATTTGGTCTCCCCGCCCCCCGATGTATTTGTGGGAGTTGTAGTCGTCCCTTACATCCTTTCCCAATACTCACCTTTGTTCCCTTTTTTCCCACCATGGCTATCCTTCCCGTCCTGTTTCTTAACCTCCCTGTCCACTCCTGTTCTAGTATCCTCCCCAGTGGTGTTTCCCCTAATTCCACTAAACTTCCACCTGCCGCCATTCCCAATCTCTCAGCTTCCTGCTCGTCTTCGTCTAGGTCACACCACAACTCTTCTCTCCCATCACCTCCCACTCCTTCTCCCTCTACACTTCCTCCCATATTGTTCGCTCATAGTTCTACTATCTGGGTGGGCTCCCCTTGGATTCTGAATAGTATCTCCCCTTTCTTCTACCCTTCCTCATTTCACTTATCTATGGGGTGGGACCGGGACAATCGTTCTGACCTTGTTGTACTTGGCTCACCTTGTTCACATAGGCTTTGTATCCTTGACAACTCTTCCCTTGCTATTGAGAGTCTGACGTCTAAATCTTCTGTCAATTTACATATGTTTACCGAGGGGGTACTCACCTGCCTATTTGATCAGGGGCACTCGTATGGCAGTGGTGCAGTTGGTCTTGCTGTGGGTGTGGGGGTGCTAGTGGGCACGTATGTGGGATCACTGCATCCTTCAGCAGGTGGGGGTTTATTTAGAAGTGGGTACAATCGAGTCACCTCTATTACTCCCTCTTTTCCCTCGTCCTCCTTGCTACCCCCTGCTCGCGCTGATGGGGTAGCCGTGAGGGCGGGTTGATCAAGTGTGGTGTCTATTTTCTTTGGTGGAGGTATTTCCTCGAATAATCGCCATAGATCTAGTATCTCCCTCCTATTATAAAATTGTTTTCCCTTGTATTTTAGGAATATGTAGGTGGCTACCATGTCCAGAACACTTTTATCAAAGGACCCTCCTTGTGGCCAGACCTGGGGAGACCCTCCCCCTTCAGTTCCGTTACCCACTAGTCATGGTACATAGTTATTCTTTGTGCATGGCCTGGTAAACTTTTACAGATGTGCGCTAGGGGTGTCTCCGCTCCCATGCCTTGATCGGTGTTACTCTGTTCTCCGGTATTTGTCTGTTCTGTCACTATGTGTGGGTTACTGTGTACATAAGACTTCAACCCCCTTCACGTTATAAGAAACAATTCACACTTTGCTCAATGAAAAAGGTGCTGGTTTGTCAAATCTTACCAGGCCATACTTACAATGACCGTACCCCCATAGAAAAGTGCTTAAAACAGTGCAATTATATAGTGTCACGTAATTACAGAAAATCACAACCATACAATGTGCACAACACACCACAGACATTCATCATACCTCAGCATCCACAAATAGCATTTACCCTCCCTGTCTTGCCCTTCGCCTTCTACGGTGACCCCCTCTCCTCCTTACACAACTTCTTTTGTTTGTATATATATATATATATTTTTTTTTAAGACCTTATTTCTACCCCGAAATGAGAGGAATTTAGAGAAGAATAAGAAGAGCTAGTTCTAACGTATTTTCCGTGTCTCTTTACTCAGACACCCTTAATTTATCTTTTCAAAGTTTTGCTTATTCCCAGCACTAGTCGAGATAGCACTACGTGGCGCCGCCTTCTACTCCCTTACAGAGTTAGGTTCCCGACCTCTTTTCCTTTTTCACTTTAGTGTCCTAATGGCCATATGCAAAGAAAGAGAAAGTATTAGAAGTAAGAAAGTTCCCCTTATATTCCCCACTCCCTTTTTCGCGTTTCCCCTTGTCCTTCAAAAAACGAAAATTTTTCCCTTTTAATATCACTCTCACTTAATACTCACGTGCACGTCTTGATCCGAGACTCTCCGGATTTGGTCCGTCCAAGCAGCGTGGCCTCGCACTCAATGGCCCCACCCGGCTCCGGCGACCGGTACTAAGAGTTTTTTGAAACGGGACCCGTACCCTCTGGTCCTAACTGCGGTCGTCTCGTGCCAAGGGGACAGTTTAAAGTTAACGAAACAAATCACGTCTATGGGGTCACCACTGAATGTAAGTGTCCCCAGAAACGCACCCCCCCTAGTGAGAGGCAATAATGGACACACCCCAGACGGGGAATGAGGCCAGGACCAAGTGCGGATGGGATCAAAAGAGCTTTATATAATTCCATATAGGACATGCAAAGGACTCTGCAAACTCCGAGAGTGCTATGTCTGACAATAGCAAAGACAGTCAGCTATATTAAAAAATACATGTCATGCATGAGGTAAGCTATAGGGGCCACAGAGTCTTAGGGATTGGGTGGTGATGGCTAGGTGGTATACAATGTATACAGTTGCTTCTCCAGGATTGGCAGAGGTTGGTGCTGCGCCACGTGGGGCGGGAGGTCAGCTGGGCTCATCGGGGTGTAGCGCCGGGCCGGACATGCCTTGTAACAGCGATTGATAACTAAACTAACATTTGGCCTTTTGGCCACACATTCCCACCCATTCGTCACACATCATGTGTCCTGTTGATTTGCAACTCTTGTAGGCGCTGACCTTAGATCAATGCATGGCCAGGAACATTGATATGCGATCTGGAGTGTCTCAATATATCAGTTTGTGGGATAGCTCAGGTTCAAACAATCAGGTCTCATGGGCATGGTCAGGGGCCTGGGCGGGGGTGCTTGACAAACCATCCTTGGCAATTTCGGTGAGGGATGGTATTACGACATGTTGGTACACGTGTGGGCGCCCCCCTTTCTAGGGTTATTAACTCGGGTCGATGGAGGTACTACTGGCCCGTGGGGGGCATGTGACTGGTGCCTGAAAAGGCGGTGGGATTTAGGACCAGGTAGCTCGTAAGTCATGGAGTCAGGCTGTGGCGGCCTCTGACATGGAGGTTGGTGGCGGATGCTTGAAACGGGTCCAGCAAGGGCCTGGGCAGGAGGAGGGGGAAATGGCCTTGCAGCTCTGTGTGTGGCATCTTGCACGAGGCGGTATACTGTCGTATGGGTGAGGGGCGACTAACAACACATGGGGTTTCTAAAAGCACTCATATGTATTTGCATTGACATGGGATACTAGCTGGGGATCAAACATTTTTACATAGCATTTCACATCTACAGTTGACATACGAACATGAGGTAATGTCAGGCAGGTGTGTTTAAAGAGTGTATAAAGAGAGCAACACAGGTTATTGGTCACAGTTATCAGCTGCCCAGTCTTTGTACATCTCTTCATTACATGCAATATTGGTTGCACATTTTGCTCTTTACCCATTCTCCTTTACATTAGCAGCGAACGTTAGTCAACAAGGCACATATTACATAAATGGTTTCTACACGTTGCAAGGGCTTTCGGGGTGGGTATGGGTGCGAGGCGCCACGCCGTCTATAGTTGGGGGGCTTGGTGCAGGGGTCAGGGCCTGCGGGGCTGGTCTCAGTTACATCCTAATGTTCCTGTTCATGGCTGGGGCAATGATGTACTGCGGAAGGTTACCAGCTACAGTGTTTTATTTTGTTGTTTGCTCGCGCCTGGTGACTCGTGAGAACGAGTTCTCAGCGGATCTGCCATTCAGTGGGAGGTGGGGGAAGTGTGGGCCTCTGTGAGCGCGGTCAAGTGGGGGTCACTCTGCAGCGTTCAGTGTCTCTGCCTTGGGTTAGATATGCATGTTTCTAGCAAGATGGGGATGGCTTAATACAAGATGGCGTCTATGCTCTGCCACATAACGTAGTGGTGCAGCCCCATGTGTCGGCCTGCAGCCACCCCGCCGCTTGGGCCCGGGAGGTCCGGGGGGCTGCCGATGCGTCATGGGTCTTAACCAGGGTGGGACATGTAGTGGGAGGGGGGGTCCTATTGACCTACCCTTCCCTACAGAGGGGGGAGGAAAAATGTGCAACAAGGAGGGGTGGGCCATAGGAATAATGTGCAACAAGGAGGGGTGGTGCAGATGGAAGATATTATGCTGAATGTTTGTGTGGGGCAGAGGAATAATGTGCAGCATGGAGGGGTGGGGCAGCGAAGTCATGTGCAACAAGGAGGGGTGGGGCAGAGGGAAGATAAGCTGGTGCGCACTCTGTCGGCTAAAGCGCCAACTGATGCTATTCCTGCATTGCAGGCCCGCTGTGACGCTGTGCCTAATTTCTTTGCCAGTAAGATCGATAAACTTAGGGATTCCATCCTGACCGATTGTAATCGCTCGGTCGGTGGGTCATCTTCCCAAACGGCTGCCTCTCTAGGGACCATGTCCACCACTGCTGCTTTGTGGGACTCTTTTCCGTCCTTCTCGGACCTGGAAGTTGCTGCCCGGTTACTAATATGAAAGCTGCTTCTCCGACAGACGCCCTCCCTTTGTCTGTAGGGAAGGACGTTCTCCTTCAGATTCTGCCCCTCTTGACATCTGCAGTGAATCTTCCCTGCTCGATGGGATCTATTCCTCGAGTGCTTAAATCTGCTACTGTGATTCCGCTCCTGAAGAAGCTGGTTCTTGATCCCTTGTTTTTGGCTAACAATCTCCCCATTTCTCTTCTGCCCTTACGTATGAAATTACTTGAATCTTTGGTTTCTCCATTGTTGGTAAAGTTTTGTGAGTCTACATCTTTGCTTGACGATTTCCAGTTGGGTTTTAGACCTGGCCACGGCACCAAGACCGTTTTGGTCTTAGTGCTTGACGATCTTACGCGTATTGCTGATCAGGGTGGAGTAGCAGCCTTGAACTTGTTAGATCTGTCGGCCGCCTTCGACACCCTCGATCACTCCATCCTGATCAGTCGCTTAGCAGCCGCTGGTATCGCAGGACCGTTCCTATCGCAGGCCTGGTCCTTGCTTGGTTTCACTCTTTTCTGTCTGATCGATCACAGCATCTACTGCTTCAACCTTTTCTCTCTGTAGTGTCGGCTCTGTTGTGTGGGGCTCTGCAGGGCTCTGACCTGTCCCCGCCCTCTTTAACATCTATATTCAGCCTCTTGTCGCCCTCATCTGCGCCCACGGCTTTCGATGTTATTCGTATGCTGAGGACACACAGATCTTGGTTAGGTTGGATCTTCGTTATCCAGCCTATGCCACTCAGCTACGAGACTGTCTTATGGCTGTAGGTTGCTGGATGGCCGGGAATTGTCTTAAATTAAACAGAGATAAACTGAGGTTCTGGTAGTGGGCTCTTCTGCATCTTCTCTATGGACTTCTTCTTTCTGGCCTTCTTCCTTTGGTCCTTTTTCTGCTGCTGTTCCTGTGGTCAGGAACTTAGGTGTTAAATTTGCTGCCTCTCTGTCTATGGCCTCCCCAGGTTGGTGCGGTTTGCCATGCAGGCCATTACCAACTGAAAATTCTTAGGAAGGTCTTTCAATTTATTCCGGTTCATCTGCGAGCCCCAGTGGTTTCTGCCCTAGTCTTTAGTAAAATGGACTATTGCAACTTTCTTTATCTGGCTCAGCCAGATTACTTGATACAGCGCCTGCAAGTTCTTCAGAACTCGGTCGCCCGCCTCGCCACTGGCACCCTTTTTCGGGAGCATATTTTTCCTGTTCTGAGATCTCTTCACTGGCTGCTGGTGACAGGCGTGTCCATTTTAAATCCCTGTGCCTAGTACATCAGGCTTTTTATGGTATCGTCCCGGAGTACCTGTAGCAAAGGTTTGAGCCGTACGATCCATCCCGCACCTTACGATCCGGTGGTCGCTATCCCCAGGGTCCATCATGCGGGAACTGGTGGTCGCTCGTTTTCGATTAGAGCTGCTGTTCTGTGGGTTGCTCTTCCTATCACTTTGCGTATGGTTTCAGCAAATGTTCAATGTAGGAAGGCCCTTAAAACTTTGTTGTTTTAGGTTTACTATGGTTCTTCCACTTGATTGATGGTTCAGCTCTAGCGCCAAGTTGCCTTCTGGTGTTGGTTGCGCTACACCCTTCGGGGTGTGAAAAAACTATAACATAACATATAACATATAACAAGGAGGAATGGCGCAGTGGGAAGCTATGATGCTGAACGTTTATGTGCAGAAAGGAGGGGTGGTAAAAATTCTGAACATTTATGTGTAGCAAGGAGGGGTGGGGCAGAGGAATAATGTGCAGCAAGGAGGAGTGGCGCAGGGAAATAATGTGCAGCAAGGAGGGGTGGGCCAGAGGAATAATGTGCAGCAAGGAGGGGTGGGGCAGAGGAATAATGTGCAGCTAGGAGGGGTAGTGGTGAGGGCAGATATCATGACGAACGTTTATGTGCAGAAAGGAGGGGTGGTACAAATTATAAACATTTATGTGTAGCAAGGAGGGGTGGGCGGAGGAATAATGTGCAGCAAGAAGGGGTGGTGCAGAGGGAAGATATGATGCTGAAAGTGTATGTGTGGCAAGGAGGGGTGTGGCAGAGGAATAATGTGGAGCAAGGAGGGGTGGTAGAGAGGAATAATGTGCATTAAGGAGGAGTGGTGCAGAGGGATAATGTGCAGCATGGAGGTGTGGTGCAGAGGTGTAATGTGCAGCATGGAGGTGTGGTGCAGAGGTGTAATGTGCAGCATGGAGGTGTGGTGCAGAGGAGTAATGTGCAGCATGGAGGTGTGGTGCAGAGGCGTAATGTGCAGCATGGAGGTGTGGTGGAGACTGGCAGATGGTGTTTGTTTTTCTAGTGCAACCTCTCTTCTCAACGCATATACCACCCTTTTTCATCTATGTTTGTGGGTGTGTATTGGTACTCTTCAAGGAAATTGGTAATAACAAGTTGTTTTGAATTTTAAAAATAAACAGGGGAGTTGTGCTGCTGAGGGGAGTGCACAAGCAAAAGTAACCCCAGGGACTCACCTAGAAGCTGCCACTGGGGTTTTCTTTTTCCTTCATCCCTACATTTGGAGTAATATTGAAGGTCTGGTTAATGCAGGGTGTGGTTCCCTCATCTGTCCCCACTACCAGTCAAGGTTGGGACCTTGCAGAGAACTATTACTATCCAGAGAAGCTGGATGTGCGCAGAACAGGGGCGATGCAGTGAAGCTGAACAGTGAAGTGATCCAGGTCGTCACAGCTTAGGGGGGGGGGAGCTCTGTCTGCAGCCAGTGTTCAGTAAGGGAAATAGAAGGTGCAGAGAGCCTGGGTGGTGAGGAGTGAGGGATAATCCATAGGGTAGTCATGGCAAAGCGAGAACAAATTGTGCACAGAGAAGGAATGGTGCTGACATTGCAAAGAACGCAAGCATTGAGAATAAGAAGGTACACAGAGGACTGGGGGGCTGTGGAGAGGGACCGTTCAGGGTGGAAAGGTTATGCAGAGTAGGGTCGTTTCGGAGTATAAAATGGAGTAAAGGGTGGGTGCTACGGGGATAAGTGGTGCACCGAAGAGTAACAGCACAGTGTAGAGGGAGAGGACACGTGCTGAAAGAGCAAAGGGCTGAGACGTTCAGAGTTGAGACGGTGTAAGAGGGAAACATAGCTCATTGGGTAGCATCATTGCGGTAGGGCACGATACGTGTAAAAGGGAAGAATAGAGCAGAGTGGAGATATGAATTACAAGTAACATGATCTCGAACAGTAAAGAGCGATGGCAAAGAGAAGAGTGACAATGTACAAGGAGCCGTGGCGAGCCAGTGCAAAGGTAAAGTGAAGGGACAGTGCAACGAAGAAAGCAGTGGCAATGAAGAGGGGACTGCTGGTGGAGAAGAGTGATAATGTACAAGGAGCCGTGGCGAGCCAGTGCAAAGGTAAAGTAAAGGGGCAGTGCAAAGAAGAGAGCAGTGGCAATGAAGAGGGGACTGCTGGTGGAGAAGAGGGATAATGTACAAGGAGCCGTGGCGAGCCAGTGCAAAGGTAAAGTGAAGGGACAGTGCAAAGAAGAAAGCAGTGGCATTGAAGAGGGGCTGCTGTTGGAGAAGAGTGATAATGTACAAGGAGCCGTGGCGAGCCAGTGCAAAGGTAAAGTGAAGGGGCAGTGCAAAGAAGAGAGCAGTGGCATTGAAGAGGGGACTGCTGGTGGAGAAGAGTGATAATGTAAAAGGAGCCGTGGCGAGCCAGTGCAAAGGTAAATAAAGGGGAAGTGCAAAGAAGAAAGCAGTGGAATTGAAGAGGGGCTGCTGGTGGAGAAGAGTGACAATGTACAAGGAGCCGTGGCGAGCCAGTGCAAAGGTAAAGGGCAGTGCAAAGAAGAAAGCAGTGGAATTGAAGAGGGGACTGCTGGTGGAGAAGAGTGATAATGTACAAGGAGCCGTGGCGAGCCAGTGCAAAGGTAAATGGCAGTGCAAAGAAGAAAGCAGTGGCATTGAAGAGGGGACTGCTGGTGGAGAAGAGTGACAATGTACAAGGAGCCGTGGCGAGCCAGTGCAAAGGTAAAGTGAAGGGACAGTGCAAAGAAGAAAGCAGTGGCATTGAAGAGGGGACTGCTGGTGGAGAAGAGTGATAATGTACAAGGAGCCGTGGCGAGCCAGTGCAAAGGTAAAGTGAAGGGACAGTGTGAAGAAGAAAGCAATGGCATTGAAGAGGGGACTGCTGGTGGAGAAGAGTGATAATGTACAAGGAGCCGTGGTGAGCCAGTGCAAAGGTAAAGTAAAGGGACAGTGCGAAGAAGAAAGCAGTGGCATTGAAGAGGGGACTGCTGGTGGAGAAAAGTGATAATGTACAAGGAGCCGTGGCGAGCCAGTGCAAAGGTAAAGTAAAGAGTCAGTGCAAAGAAGAAAGCAGTGGCATTGAAGAGGGGACTGCTGGTGGAGAAGAGTGATAATGTACAAGGAGCCGTGGCGAGCCAGTGAACAGGTAAAGTAAAGGGGCAGTGCAAAGAAGAGAGCAGTGGCATTGAAGAGGGGACTGCTGGTGGAGAAGAGTGATAATGTACAAGGAGCTATGGTAAGCCAGTGCAAAGGTAAAGTGAAGGGACAGTGCAAAGAAGAGAGCAGTGGCATTGAAGAGGGGACTGCTGGTGGAGAAGAGTGATAATGTACAAGGAGCCGTGGCGAGCCAGTGCAAAGGTAAAGGGCAGTGCAAAGAAGAAAGCAGTGGCATTGAAGAGGGGACTGCTGGTGGAGAAGAGTGATAATGTACAAGGAGCCGTGGCGAGCCAGTGCAAAGGTAAAGTGAAGGGACAGTGCAAAGAAGAAATCAGTGGCATTGAAGAGGGGACTGCTGGTGGAGAAGAGTGATCATGTACAAGGAGCCGTGGCGAGCCAGTGCAAAGGTAAAGTGAAGGGACAGTGCAAAGAAGAAATCAGTGGCATTGAAGAGGGGACTGCTGGTGGAGAAGAGTGATCATGTACAAGGAGCCGTGGCGAGCCAGTGCAAAGGTAAAGTGAAGGGACAGTGCAAAGAAGAAATCAGTGGCATTGAAGAAGGGACTGCTGGTGGAGAAGAGTGATAATGTACAAGGAGCCGTGGCGAGCCAGTGCAAAGGTAAAGTAAAGGGACAGTGCAAAGAAGAAAGCAGTGGCATTGAAGAGGGGACTGCTGGTGGAGAAGAGTGATAATGTACAAGGAGCCGTGGCGAGCCAGTGCAAAGGTAAATGGCAGTGCAAAGAAGAAAGCAGTGGCATTGAAGAGGGGACTGCTGGTGGAGAAGAGTGATCATGTACAAGGATCCGTGGCGAGCCAGTGCAAAGTTAAAGTAAAGGGACAGTGCAAAGAAGAAAGCAGTGGCATTGAAGAGGGGACTGCTGGTGGAGAAGAGTGATAATGTAAAAGGAGCTATGGTGAGCCAGTGCAAAGGTAAAGTGAAGGGACAGTGCAAAGAAGAAAGCAGTGGCATTGAAGAGGGGACTGCTGGTGGAGAAGAGTGATAATGTACAAGGAGCTATGGTGAGCCAGTGCAAAGAAGAGAGCAGTGGCATTGAAGAGGGGACTGCTGGTGGAGAAGAGTGATAATGTACAAGGAGCCGTGGCGAGCCAGTGCAAAGGTAAAGTAAAGAGTCAGTGCAAAGAAGAAAGCAGTGGCATTGAAGAGGGGACTGCTGGTGGAGAAGAGTGATAATGTACAAGGAGCCGTGGCGAGCCAGTGAAAAGGTAAAGTAAAGGGGCAGTGCAAAGAAGAGAGCAGTGGCATTGAAGAGGGGACTGCTGGTGGAGAAGAGTGATAATGTACAAGGAGCCTTGGCGAGCCAGTGCAAAGGTAAAGGGCAGTGCAAAGAAGAAAGCAGTGACTTTGAAGATGGGACTGCTGGTGGAGAAGAGTGATCATGTACAAGGAGCCGTGGCGAGCCATTGAAAAGGTAAAGTAAAGGGACAGTGCAAAGAAGAAAGCAGTGGCATTGAAGAGGGGACTGCTGGTGGAGAAGAGTGATAATGTACAAGGAGCTATGGTGAGCCAGTGCAAAGGTAAAGTGAAGGGACAGTGCAAAGAAGAGAGCAGTGGCATTGAAGAGGGCACTGCTGGTGGAGAAGAGTGACAATGTACAAGGAGCCGTGGCGAGCCAGGGCAAAGGTAAAGTGAAGGGTCCGTGCAAAGAAGAGAGCAGTGGCATTGAAGAGGGGACTGCTGGTGGAGAAGAGTGATAATGTAAAAGGAGCCGTGGCGAGCCAGTGCAAAGGTAAAGTAAAGGGGCAGTGCAAAGAAGAAAGCAGTGGAATTGAAGAGGGGCTGCTGGTGGAGAAGAGTGACAATGTACAAGGAGCCGTGGCGAGCCAGTGCAAAGGTAAAGGGCAGTGCAAAGAAGAAAGCAGTGGCATTGAAGAGGGGACTGCTGGTGGAGAAGAGTGATCATGTACAAGGAGCCGTGGCGAGCCAGTGCAAAGGTAAAGTGAAGGGACAGTGCAAAGAAGAAATCAGTGGCATTGAAGAGGGGACTGCTGGTGGAGAAGAGTGATCATGTACAAGGAGCCGTGGCGAGCCAGTGCAAAGGTAAAGTGAAGGGACAGTGCAAAGAAGAAATCAGTGGCATTGAAGAAGGGACTGCTGGTGGAGAAGAGTGATAATGTACAAGGAGCCGTGGCGAGCCAGTGCAAAGGTAAAGTAAAGGGACAGTGCAAAGAAGAAAGCAGTGGCATTGAAGAGGGGACTGCTGGTGGAGAAGAGTGATAATGTACAAGGAGCCGTGGCGAGCCAGTGCAAAGGTAAATGGCAGTGCAAAGAAGAAAGCAGTGGCATTGAAGAGGGGACTGCAGGTGGAGAAGAGTGATCATGTACAAGGAGCCGTGGCGAGCCAGTGCAAAGTTAAAGTAAAGGGACAGTGCAAAGAAGAAAGCAGTGGCATTGAAGAGGGGACTGCTGATGGAGAAGAGTGATAATGTAAAAGGAGCTATGGTGAGCCAGTGCAAAGGTAAAGTGAAGGGACAGTGCAAAGAAGAAAGCAGTGGCATTGAAGAGGGGACTGCTGGTGGAGAAGAGTGATAATGTACAAGGAGCTATGGTGAGCCAGTGCAAAGGTAAAGTAAAGGGGCAGTGCAAAGAAGAAAGCAGTGGCATTGAAGAGGGGACTGCTGGTGGAGAAGAGTGATAATGTACAAGGAGCCGTGGCGAGCCAGTGCAAAGGTAAATGGCAGTGCAAAGAAGAAAGCAGTGGCATTGAAGAGGGGACTGCTGGTGGAGAAGAGTGATCATGTACAAGGAGCCGTGGCGAGCCAGTGCAAAGTTAAAGTAAAGGGACAGTGCAAAGAAGAAAGCAGTGGCATTGAAGAGGGGACTGCTGGTGGAGAAGAGTGATAATGTAAAAGGAGCTATGGTGAGCCAGTGCAAAGGTAAAGTGAAGGGACAGTGCAAAGAAGAAAGCAGTGGCATTGAAGAGGGGACTGCTGGTGGAGAAGAGTGACAATGTACAAGGAGCCGTGGCGAGCCAGTGCAAAGGTAAAGTAAAGGGTAGTGCAAAGAAGAAAGCAGTGGAATTGAAGAGGGGACTGCTGGTGGAGAAGAGTGACAATGTACAAGGAGCCGTGGCGAGCCAGTGCAAAGGTAAAGTAAAGGGCAGTGCAAAGAAGAAAGCAGTGGCATTGAAGAGGGGACTGCTGGTGGAGAAGAGTGACAATGTACAAGGAGCCGTGGCGAGCCAGTGCAAAGGTAAAGGGCAGTGCAAAGAAGAAAGCAGTGGCATTGAAGAGGGGACTGCTGGTGGAGAAGAGTTATCATGTACAAGGAGCCGTGGCGAGCCAGTGCAAAGGTAAAGTAAAGGGACAGTGCAAAGAAGAGAGCAGTGGCATTGAAGAGGGGACTGCTGGTGGAGAAGAGTGATAATGTAAAAGGAGCTATGGTGAGCCAGTGCAAAGGTAAAGTGAAGGGACAGTGCAAAGAAGAAAGCAGTGGCATTGAAGAGGGGACTGCTGGTGGTGGAGAAGAGTGATAATGTACAAGGAGCTATGGTGAGCCAGTGCAAAGGTAAAGGGCAGTGCAAAGAAGAAAGCAGTGACATTGAAGATGGGACTGCTGGTGGAGAAGAGTGATAATGTACAAGGAGCCGTGGCGAGCCAGTGCAAAGGTAAAGTAAAGGGGCAGTGCAAAGAAGAAAGCAATGGCATTGAAGAGGGGACTGCTGGTGGTGGAGAAGAGTGATAATGTACAAGGAGCTATGGTGAGCCAGTGCAAAGGTAAAGTGAAGGGGTAGTGCAAAGAAGAAAGCAGTGGCATTGAAGAGGGGACTGCTGGTGGAGAAGAGTGATAATGTACAAGGAGCCGTGGCGAGCCAGGGCAAAGGTAAAGTAAAGGGCCAGTGCGAAGAAGAAAGCAATGGCATCGAATAGAGGACTGCTGGTGGAGAAGAGTGATCATGTACAAGGAGCCGTGGTGAGCCAGTGCAAAGGTAAAGGGCATTGCAAAGAAGAAAGCAGTGGCATTGAAGAGGGGACTGCTGGTGGAGAAGAGTGATAATGTACAAGGAGCCGTGGTGAACCAGTGCAAAGGTAAAGTAAAGAGGCAGTGCAAAGAAGAAAGCAGTGGCATTGAAGAGGGGACTGCTGGTGGAGAAGAGTGACAATGTACAAGGAGCCATGGCGAGCCAGTGCAAAGGTAAAGTGAAGGGACAGTGCAAAGAAGAAATCAGTGGCATTGAAGAGGGGACTGCTGGTGGAGAAGAGTGATCATGTACAAGGAGCCGTGGCGAACCTGTGCAAAGGTAAAGTAAAGAGGCAGTGCAAAGAAGAAAGCAGTGGCATTGAAGAGGGGACTGCTGGTGGAGAAGAGTGACAATGTACAAGGAGCCATGGCGAGCCAGTGCAAAGGTAAAGTGAAGGGACAGTGCAAAGAAGAAAGCAGTGGCATTGAAGAGGGGACTGCTGGTGGAGAAGAGTGATCATGTACAAGGAGCCGTGGCGAGCCATTGAAAAGGTAAAGTAAAGGGACAGTGCAAAGAAGAAAGCAGTGGCATTGAAGAGGGGACTGCTGGTGGAGAAGAGTGATAATGTACAAGGAGCTATGGTGAGCCAGTGCAAAGGTAAAGTGAAGGGACAGTGCAAAGAAGAGAGCAGTGGCATTGAAGAGGGGACTGCTGGTGGAGAAGAGTGATAATGTACAAGGAGCTATGGTGAGCCAGTGCAAAGGTAAAGTGAAGGGACAGTGCAAAGAAGAGAGCAGTGGCATTGAAGAGGGGACTGCTGGTGGAGAAGAGTGATCATGTACAAGGAGCCGTGGCGAGCCAGTGCAAAGGTAAAGTGAAGGGACAGTGCAAAGAAGAAATCAGTGGCATTGAAGAGGGGACTGCTGGTGGAGAAGAGTGATCATGTACAAGGAGCCGTGGCGAGCCAGTGCAAAGGTAAAGTGAAGGGACAGTGCAAAGAAGAAATCAGTGGCATTGAAGAGGGGACTGCTGGTGGAGAAGAGTGATCATGTACAAGGAGCCGTGGCGAGCCAGTGCAAAGGTAAAGTAAAGGGGCAGTGCAAAGAAGAGAGCAGTGGCATCGAAGAGAGGACTGCTGGTGGAGAAGAGTGACAATGTAGAAGGAGCCTTGGCAAGCCAGTGCAAAGGTAAAGTGAAGGGACAGTGCAAAGAAGAAAGCAGTGGCATTGAAGAGGGGACTGCTGGTGGAGAAGAGTGATAATGTACAAGGAGCGGTGGCGAGCCAGTGCAAAGGTAAAGTGAAGGGACAGTGCAAAGAAGAGAGCAGTGGCATTGAAGAGGGGACTGCTCGTGGAGAAGAGTGACAATGTACAAGGAGCCGTGGCGAGCTAGTGCAAAGGTAAAGTGAAGGGGCAGTGCAAAGAAGAGAGCAGTGGCATTGAAGAGGGGACTGCTGGTGGAGATGAGTGACAATGTAGAAGGAGCCTTGGCAAGCCAGTGCAAAGGTAAAGTGAAGGGGCCGTGCAAAGAAGAGAGCAGTGGCATTGAAGAGAGGACTGCTGGTGGAGAAGAGTGATCATGTACAAGGAGCCGTGGCGAGCCAGTGCAAAGGTAAAGTGAAGGGACAGTGCAAAGAAGAAAGCAGTGGCATTGAAGAGGGGACTGCTGGTGGAGAAGAGTGATAATGTACAAGGAGCGGTGGCGAGCCAGTGCAAAGGTAAAGTGAAGGGACAGTGCAAAGAAGAGAGCAGTGGCATTGAAGAGGGGACTGCTCGTGGAGAAGAGTGACAATGTACAAGGAGCCGTGGCGAGCCAGTGCAAAGGTAAAGTGAAGGGTCAGTGCAAAGAAGAGAGCAGTGGCATTGAAGAGGGGACTGCTGGTGGAGAAGAGTGACAATGTACAAGGAGCCGTGGCGAGCCAGTGCAAAGGTAAAGTGAAGGGGCAGTGCAAAGAAGAAAGCAGTGGCATTGAAGAGGGGACTGCTGGTGTAGAAGAGTGATAATGTACAAGGAGCCGTTACGAGCCAGTGCAAAGACAAAGTGAAGGGACATTGCAAAGAAGAGAGCAGTGGCATTGAAGAGGGGACTCCTGGTGGAGAAGAGTGACAATGTAGAAGGAGCCTTGGCGAGCCAGTGCAAAGGTAAAGTGAAGGGACAGTGCAAAGAAGAAAGCAGTGGCCTTGAAGAGGGACTGCTGGTGGAGAAGAGTGACAATGTACAAGGAGCCTTGGCGAGCCAGTGCAAAGGTAAAGTAAAGGGCCAGTGCAAAGAAGAAAGCAGTGGCATGGAAGAGGGGACTGCTGGTGGAGAAAGGGGAGAATGCTGCAGCAGGAACGTACAGGGTGTAGAGGGGAGGAACCCTGCAGAGGAGGCAAAAGTAGAGTGCTCTCTAGATGAGGGACACACTTAAGGTAGCCTTTTAAGATTTGTTTATTTGGTGTTTTTTTTTATTTCAAGTTTTGTAACGTGCCAGATTGCAGCATATCGGGGAGCGAACAGTGCGTAAATGTCGATACGATCACAATGTCTTCCCAGGAGTACATGAGGTAACGACAGGCGCCTCACGGCACTGCTGAAAGCCTTTTCCTATATTTAAGAAAAAGAAAATACAATATATTAGGGAGCAGTTGTGGGTGAAGATGGGGTAATGCCCAGAAGCAGGGGAGTGGCAGGGGTGGTGGCCCACAATGCTTCTTAGGGAGATTATTCGACAGCGCTGTGGGGAGGGAAGTAAAACCATTGAATCTAATGGCAAACATAGGGCTTCCAATCAAAAGGAGGACCAGAGCCTCTCTATAATGGTGGCTGTGGCAGAGCAGTCAGGCTTAACTCAAGGGAGGGAGGGGAGGAAGGCTGGCAGTGAAGTACTGTTGGTCCACACAGATACCCGCAAAGAATACACCTTACTGGTATATTGAAAAATATACACCTTTATACAATAATCGCACATAGAATATTTAGTAGGTCAAATAAGTACTTTGGCTAAAACATAACACAAGTAAATCACAGTGCTGGTCAGTGAAGACCCAACCCGCTGCTAAACTACACATGTTTCCCACTACCTGTTGGTGGGCATATTATAAGGCTAAGAGATGAGAATCCTAGATGATAAAAACATACATTATTATAGTCATTATCGGGACCCCAAATGCCACTCAGAAAACAGTCATCAAACATCCTAAAGCGCTCGTGCATACGCATACATCATACATTATACACAGCACCCAGAGGGAAAACGGGGGTAGCACTTTACCATCCAAGCCCAGTGGGACACCAAATGCTAGGTTTGGACTCATAGGCCTCATTCTAGTCCTAGAAAATAGACACAGTAATAACTAACAGCGCTACAATGTAACTTAGAGCATTTCCAATGATGGGAGTGTCATACCAAAACATTAAAATACATATGCACATGCTAACATTCCAGTCCTTTGTAGGAAACTCCAGGAACCTTAGAGCAACCAATGAAAAATGTCAGTGTCCAGCTAAATACCTTTCTCCAGCATTGGATCTTTATGGATTCACATGCTTAGAATATTCCCCGTCGTCAGGCTGGGAACCCTCGGTATATTTATTAAAAACGTTTTCCATTGGAAAAAACTTGACACTTCTGTGTCCTATCTACGTCGTTTTGGTCCGCTTACGCATGACCCAATAGGACGTACGGTATAAAAAGCCCCGCCCCAGCGGCTCCCTTCAGATTTCAACCGTCTCCAAAGTAGTCGGGATCACCTCGTGTTTCTACTCTTTACAAGGTTGAATTTTTTTCTTTCCCAATGTCTGGGAAGGCGTTGTTCTGCCCGTGTGCCACTTGCGGAATGAAGAAAGTCTACGAAGGAGATGGGCACATGGATTGCCTTGATTGTCTTCACCCGCATCATTCTGCGGAAAGCTGTGAGATTTGTAAGGGATTCTCACAGAAGACGCTGAGAGACCGTAATAGGCGTCTAGTGACGTGGTTGAACGAAGGGGCCTACCCTTCATCGGAGGTAGGTTCTGCACACAGTCTGGCATCGAGGCCTAAGTCCCCGGTAGTTCATCGCGCTCTGTATCGGCAGAACCTCCGGCGAAGAAGCCACGTCCTACGGAAAAGCGTTCCTTGTTGGGAAAGCATCCGTCTAAAGAATCCACTTCGTCATCAAAGCATGGTCGTGTGGACCAGGACCGCCAACAAGGGAAATCTTCCTCTTCGTCAAAAAAGGGCAAGAAAGACCCTTTAAAGAGCTCCTCCTCAGGGGACCATAACAGGTCTTCCTCGAGTAGAGATTCGACAAAGCACAGGTCTAGCTCCAAAAAGGCGGGATCGCCTAAAGAGCCTGCGTCACAGCTACCACCACCGTCAACGGGAGTCCCGTTGTCGACGGCTTCGCTACCACCTGCACAGTCAATACCTGCAGTAGCCTCATCGACCCCGACAGTGACGATTGAAGTGGCTCCAAAACTTACATTGTCGACAGTTGATCCTCCAGAGGTTTGGCAACCGGCAGTGTACGATACAGTTCTGCCAGATACCCTATTACAGCAAGAATCGCCATTCTCAGTATCGTCGATGGAGGAACACCGTGAAGAGATTGTTTGTCCAGCTGATCTTGGCTTACAGGGAATTGGTTGGTCGACGTTCTCGGGGATGCAAAATGCCCCCTTTACATCGTCTCTGCTAAGTCCGCAGTCAGTGTTATCTTTACAAGTGTTGACCACGCTGCAGTCTCTCTTAAGCCAATCAGACGCAAGGTTACCCCTCATAGGTAAGAAATAAATAGATCTTGTAGCCTGAAGTACAACTGTTGGCGAACTTGGTATGTAAAGTAATGTATCTAATTTCTTTTCACCAGTTTGTTGGGTGCTGCGAAGGGATGGCTATATCACTCAGACTGCAGAATGTTTCAGATACTGGAAAATATTTTAAGGTTATAGTCATGCAACCTGCACACCTTGTACAAAAATTAGAATTTAGTGATTTTGTTGACCAAATGCTTTTATTTTCTTTATCAAAGTAAATTCCATTGTTGCCTTAGAATTGATTCAAACGTTCCCTCAACAGGTGTTTCCTCAAGTTCATTGGTTCATCAGGAGGGTGATCTTTTCATATCATGAATATAAAGTATTTTGTTGTGAAATGTATTATTTGTCATACATAGTACAATTCTCTTTTGCGCAAGTATATTCATTATCTAAAAGCATTTGGTCAATAAAATCACTAAATTCTAATTTTCCAGTACCCCTCATAGGTACACCTCCAGGGATACCAGTGATACCTGTCGACGACGCGCCAGGTCCAGCTCCACGGTCAACGTCAACGACTGGTTTGCTGGCCTCCCGTCCGGTTAGCGAGGAACCTCCCCGCTCACACCTGGAAGAAGGTGAATTGCAAGATTCTGAGTCAGATCAAGGGCCTAGAGACTCCTTCTCTGACATTTCATCGTCCCCTTTGAGGGATCATACATGGGAATCAGAGGCAAAAGTGGAAGCTCTTAGAAGCCCGGCACAGCCGTCACCTCCAGATGACATCGGCTGCTTTCACGCTATGATGGGGAAAGCCTGTATAGAATTTGGTCTGACCCCAGAGGAAGAGAAGAAGGAATGCTTCTTATTTGACCATATGGGGAAGAGGAGAAAGTTAGTCTTCTCGGTTCCCATTCTGGACCACGTTTGACAGGAAGGTTTGCGAACCATGTGCCATCCATTTTCGGAAACGGCAATCAAGGGCAGAAAAGAAATTCAAAGCCCCGGATTCTACTCCTAAATGTTTGACCGCACAGCCCTACTAGAATCAGTAGTGTCAGCAGTAGTGTCGGCAGCGGCTGGCAGAAAAGCCAGATCACAAGACATGTGTACAACACCTCCGGATAGTGAAGCTAGAAGGCAGGAAGCCTTTGGTAGGAAGGTCTTGTCAGTGGGAGCAACGACAGTCAAGGCGGCTAACTCGTTAGCTATCATGGCAAGATATGACCATGAAATGTGGCATCGCTTGGCCCCCATCTTGGAGCACCTGCCTGAGAAGCACAGGAAAACAGCCATGTTACTGGTGCGTGTGGGGGAAGAGGCATCAAACCACTCTATCAACATTGCCGTGGACTTGGTGGAGTCGGGATTTAAACAAATAAATAACGGAGTGGTGTTAAGAAGACAAGCCTGGCTAAAATGTACAAACTTTAGGCCGGAGGTCCAATATAAGGTTCTCGATATGCCATGTGAAGGTGAGCAGTTATTTGAGGAGAAAGTGGACGAAGCCCTTAAAGGCATGAAGGAAGATTCAGACACAGCAAGGTCGCTGGGAGCCTTACAAAGTGGTCGAGCATTTTGGCCTTTTTGCCCCTTTTCGTGGAACGTCTGGGAATTCCCGGTTCGTGGCATCCAGGGATCAGAGTTTCAATAGATCATCATACTCCTCCCAAGGTCACAAGCGAGCTGTCCAAGCGACACGAAGAAGCCGAGATTTCCAGGGGTGTCTAGGAGAATAGGAGGACAGTCTTCGTCCACCAAAAGTAAGCAGTCAAAGTCCCAGCAATGACAATCTTCAGGACATCATGGGAGGCAGAGTGTCCCGTCGCGTCGACGAGTGGGAAAGAATAACATCAGACCGTTGGGTGTTGGACACGGTAAAACTAGGCCACTCTTTGCAGTTTAAGAACATGCCATCCCACATTCCACCTGTGTACTCGGCGCAACCCCATCTTCACATATTACAACAGGAGGTTGTGCTTATGCTGCAAAAAGGGGCTATAGAATTTGTTCCGGTTGCCGAGAGAGGTCTAGGAGTTTACTCCCGTTACTTCGTGGTCAAAAAACCCAATGGCAAATGGCGACCCATTCTGGACCTTCGAGCTCTCAACAAGACTCTGCAACGCCTGAAGTTCAAAATGCTTATACTTCAGGAGGTCATCCGGTCTATACAGCCGGGAGATTTTCTGGCATTGTTAGACCTACAAGACGCATATTTCCACATACCCATGCCTCGACGACACAGAACATTTCTGAGGTTCGTGGTGGGCAGAGTCATTACCAATTCAAAGTGCTTCCATTCGGTCTGAAATCGTCTCCCAGGACGTTCACGAAATGCTTGGCTCCAGTGGCATCATGGCTATGAAGAAAAGGTCATCACGTCTACCCTCACCTGGACGACCGGCTGGTAAGGGGCTCGTCGCCAGCAGTGGCGCAAGCAAGCCTAGAGGCCACCATGCAACTGCTGCAGCGGTTAGGCTTTGCAATCAACTTCGAAAAATCCTTTTTGGCTCCCTCAAGGAGCTTGGTATTTTTGGGCGCGGAGTTCCAAACTCAATCAGGACTAGTGAAGCCGTCCTTAGAGAGAGTTCAAAAACTCAAACAAAAAGCAAAGGAGTGGAAAACTGGCACCAGGGAGTCAGTCAGAAAATGCATGTCGCTCCTGGGAGCCATGGCGTCATGTATTCTGCTAGTGAACAACTGTCGCCTCTTCATGAGACCGATACAGGAATTTCTAGCAGACCAATGGTCTCAAAGTTGCGGATTGTGGTCCGACAAGTTGAGAATCAGCAGCGAGCTTCTAGAGGCGCTTCAGTGGTGGCAACTCTCAGACAATCTGACGAGAGGGATGCCTCTGCTGGAACCGGATTGTCAGTTGACGGTGGTAACGGATGCATCTCAGACAGGAGGGGGAGCCCATCTGGGATCCCTACAGGTTCAAGGCCAATGGTCCTCAGGAGAGTCGACCCTTCACATCAATGTGCTGGAGTTAAGAGCAGTACGGTGGGCTCGGAAATCATTTTTATCGCGCATACAGGGATCAGTCGTAAGAATATTAACGGACAATACAACAACAATGTTCTACCTCAGGAAACAAGGTTCGTGGTGGGCAGAACGCTCTTGAGCGAAGCTCAGGAAATATGGCATTGGGCCCTTGAACATGAAATAAGCATAGTGGCTTACCATCTGCCAATGTACAAGCAGACTCTCTCAGCAGAGAGATGAATCAACTACACGAGTGGGAGTTGAACGATCAACAAAGGTCGAACATCTTCAAGAAGTGGGTCATCCTTCTCTGGATCTTTTTGCAACCCGAGAGGACAAGAAGTGCAGGCATTTCGCCAGCAGATGGCCACAACCCGGCTCACTGGGAGAGGCATTCTCCTTCCCGTGGACGGGCAGGTTTGCATATGTGTTCCCTTCATTTCCGCTCATTCGGCGGACCCTCCAGTGGGTTCACAAATATCCATGTCGTGTGATTCTAATTGCTCCTCATTGGGCGAGACAGTCGTGGTTTTCAGACCTGCTCCAGCTGTCGGTGACAGAGCCAGTGAGGTTCCAGAAGACTCCGTACCTTCTATCCCAAGACAAGGGAGCAGTTTGGCATCATGACCCGGGCTTCCTCAGCCTGACAGCTTGTCTCCTGACTTCTCCGAGTTTGGGGCCCTGAACATTTCTTCAGGTTGCCGCCGAATTTTAGAGGCAGTGCGAGCTCTGTCCACGAATACTTCATATGCATGTAAGTGGAAAAGATTATGTGTGTGGTGTAGGGATCAACAGGGGGTGGACCCCCTAAACATCGCGTCAGAACAAGTTCTGCCATATTTGCCACACTTAGCGAAAAGAGGGTTGTCTTTCTCCTCCATAAAGGTTCATTTGGCAGCCATTTCAAGATTTACTCGTAAAAGGCATTCAACTCTGTTGTTCAGCAATCGACTGGTCAAGCATTTCCTGAGAGGGTTATTTCAGACCTTTCTTCCAGCCAAAAAGTTCCCTCCTAATTGGAGTCTCAATCTAGTGCTGTCAGGACTAATGAAGGCTTCTTTTGAGCCTATGTCGTTGTCATCCCTAAAATTTTTGTCATGGAAAATGGCCTTTTTGGTGGCTATTACTTCAGCAAGAAGACTGTCGGAGCTGCACGCACTGGTGATTGATCCTCCATACTTGCGTTTCTTCAAGGACAAGGTGGTATTGGCAACCAACCCTCATTTTATACCAAAAGTTCCAACTACATTCCACAAGCATTCTTCGATTGTGCTGCCAACTTTCTTCGCGGCGGCCCCTTCTTTCGCGGAAAAATCTCTCCATACGTTGGACGTCAAAAGAGCATTGAAGTTTTATCTCAGTCGTACTCAGGATTTGAGGCGCACGAGACAACTGTTTGTGGTTTATGGGCCTTCGGTAAAGGGAAAACCAATCTCCAAACAAGGACTAGTCCGCTAGGTGTCGTCAACTATTGCCTTCTGCCACTCTAAAGCAGGGAAGCCTCTGGAAAGACGTCCAAAGGCACACTCAACAAGATCCACCTCGTCATCGGCGGCATTGTGGTCCGGAATCCCGCTGGTGGACATCTGTCAAGCAGCATCCTGGTCGGTGCCGCATACATTTACTGGGCATTATTGCCTAGAGCAACAGCATGCAGCGGATGTGCAGATGGGACGGGCAGTCCTGCGACACCTGTTTCAGTAAGGTAAGCCCCACAGAGGGGTGTATCCTCCTGTCAATGTACCATGATTGTTTTTTTTTTATTGCTAACTGCATGTGCTATTCTTGTAGTATTGGTTTGCATTGCACACCTCCAGATTAGGAGTACTGCTATATAATCTATTCTAAGCATGTGAATCCATGAAAGATCCAATGCTGGAGAAGGGAGTAGTTTCTTACCTGTAACTCCATTTCTCCAGTGTTGGTATCTTTCACGGATTCACATGCGCCCGCCGGCCTCCCCTGAATGCAAACTTGATATGCCCCTACAACTTTGGGGGTTAAAATCAGAAGGGAGACGCGGGGCGAGGCTATTTATACCGTACGTCCTATTGGGTCATGCGTAAGCAGCCCAAAACGACGTAGATAGGACACAGAAGTGTTGAGTTTTTTCCAATGGAAAACTTTTTAATAAATATACCAAAGGTTCCCAGCCTGAGGACGGGGAATATTCTAAGCATGTGAATCCATGAAAGATACCAACGTTGGAGAAATGGAGTTACAGGTAAGAAACTACTCCCTTACAAATCATAGCATTTTCCATGGTGGTAAAAATTCCCCATGGAGTGGAAGATAGAGGTGTTTAATGTAAAGAACTTTGATGGCTCTATGAGCGATATGGTTAAACAGGTTCGAAAAACTCTGAGAATAGAGGCAGGAACTACATTAGGCCAATACTTATTCACAATGAGGAGCTGGCAGGAGCAAAGGCAATCATGAGAAAAGAGATTAGATACCTTAAGACCCTATCTCTATATCCCTGCCAAAATTAAACCTTATAAAAAAAGTAAGCAAAAATATAAAAACTTCTGCAAATCAATGAAAGCATCCTTGATGCAACGGGCTGCCGAGACTATGCTAGGAATCCTGATTGTGTCTAATATAGGAACATTTTGAACCTTGATTAACAAACGAGACTCTATAATCAATACGTCCAAAATTAATGCAGTTTCAGAACATCAGTGGATAAAATATTTTGGAGATATGTATGGTATTTCTTTAAGAACTATGGGTAAGGACCCCCGCCATTAATATTCCAGATTTGAACAGAACTGGCCATTTGAACTTGAAAGAGAAGCTATCCATAATTTAATGACAAAATATGAGAGGTCTAGGGCACAAGGGCCGAATGGCCTTACAAAAAAGACCTTTAAGGCTGACCCTTCTAATTGGACAAATGTTCTGTTTCTGCAATTTGGCAGTATTTTAGATACTGGTCTGATGCCAATCTCGTGGAGTACGGCAAATGTTATCCCGATCTTTAAAAGGGGTATTAATTCTGAACCGAAAAAATATCCACCTATATCTCTATCAAAAAATGTTCACTTCCCTTTTCCTGAATTATTTGGAAAATTGGGGCGCTGATATACATGTTCTAAATAAATTACATCCCGGCTTCCGTAGAGGTAACTCGCCTAACATCATTGGGCTCACCTTGAAATCTCTTTCAAGAAGCTGCTTGGTCAGAAGTTGTTGGGTGTACGTACCTGGACTCAATTGACCTCTTCGCGGCATTCAGACTGTGGGCCAGATTGGCTAGCTAGGGGTTGTCTAATGGACTACTGCATCTCCTGATGGGATTGTATGAGAACTCAAATATCCAGATTCGAATAAATAAGGATGGTGATCTAACTGGGAAAATTAGCACTCATATGGGAATGAACAGGGCTGCGTCTTTTGCCCTGTGGCTCTATAACATGTATATGTCAGATGTGGGTGACCTGGAGAAAGCCGGCCTAATTACTCCAAAAGTTGGCCAATTTAAAATTGCATGGATGGCATATGCTCACGATTTCCAAGGTCGGTCTCCAAAGACTCCTCAACTCTTTTTCAGATTATGCTAAGGGAATGGTTTAGAGATTAATCCAGATAAAACAAGGATACTGGCCTGTTAGGCAGAATCCTGTGCAGTTCCCTTAGGGAGCACTACAGAAGATTAAGACTACAGGTATATGCAATAAATCCCCTTTGGTATCAGTCTGTACCACAAAGATTTAGTTGGTAGCTGTGGGTGAGCAGTCAGACTTATCTCAAGAGGGAGATGAGCAGTATTCAGGGTTTACACAATAGGACTACAATACTATGGAACAAGGAAACACTGACCAAATCTTTGTATCAAAAAGAACATATATATTTATTTTACACACTCTGATGTTCACACACAAATCACTCGTACTAAAGTAAGTTAAAACAGTCAGGAAAAGTATACACAACTCACTATTTAAATTGTAGGCAAGTTTAAGCAAGTGTAAAAACTTAGCAAAACGGCACAGTGTTAAACTAAGCAAAAATGGCACTCTAACAATTTCTTCAGAGGGAGGGAAAGAACAAGTTATACAGGTTTAGCCTCTTAAACACACCAGCAACACTTCCCAATTGGATTGTGAACAAGTTAAGCAGGGCAGCACTTTAGCATCAACAGCACTTTGGTGAAAACCGAGCAAAATGGCACTTCAGCAATATATAAAGGGGAAGGAAAGGTGGTTATAAGAGTTTTAGGTGCACCTACACATTTCTTGATGAGAAACAATCTAGAGAAGGCAGTTATAACAGATTTAGCCAGAGTCAAGAGGCTTGTGCCAGAGTCAGTGGTACAAGGCAAAGTGCCTAGGTTCAAAATGTTCTAGTAGCTGCAGTCAAGTCTTTGTTAAACGATTGAAAAGACGGTTGCAGGACGTAGAAAGATAATGTTAGACGAAAAGGCGGCCAGCCCAGAAGGTAAGTAAAGGATTTAAAAAACCTTTAGCAATACCCAACGAAACGGGAGGCCTGGCGGAACAATGTACCTTGAAAGTGGAAGAGGCTCCTGCGGTGGCGGTAGTTCCTGGCAGTTCCTGCAGTTCGGGAGATCCAGCAGAGGAAGAGAGGCTCTCGTCGTAGAGGAAGGTTCGAGTTACTTCACTGCCTAGGGATGAAACCAGCCGCAGTGCTGCCAAAACGGAATAAAAGGTACGCTCCTTTAAATCGCGGTAGTGGCTGACGGGTGCCTGGCTATCCGGTCTCCTAGAACTTGGCACTGGCGATTCAACCTAGGCAGGTCCTGGAAGGCGATTGGTGAACTGGTTGACCCCACCAGCTCAAGGGAAGAAGACTCTTGCAGGTGAAGATCTTCTCAAGTCGTTGGAGAAAAGTGGTGAGGATCTACAGCAGGGCTTCACCGGTGGTTCAGTCGTTGCAGATGTCTTTGGCTTCTCTCCTCTTCGACTTCTTAGGTCCAGTGGCAACGTCTTGTCCTCCAGTCCTCAGGACCCTGCTTTTATGCAGAAAGACCCCCATTCATACAGCCTAGCTGTCACTCACACAGTGGGGTGGCTATCCTGGTGGGATAACCCCCCAGCCTATCAGGGCAGAGTGCGACTTGGGTTGCCTAGGTAACCCTGTCCAGGGTGCCTATTCCCCCTCCCACACATCCTGTCTACCCCAGACTCAGTGGCACCGAAAGGAGGGCTTCTGTGCAGAAGCCCACCAGAAGGACGAACAAAGGATCCCCCACCTGCTTTAGGATTTCAGAGAAAGACATGAGAAAGAAATATTATTAAAGTTCTGGCAATAAAAACCTACCGGAGTAAAGTTAATATTAAAATAAACCGGCGGTATGTTAGAGGCTGTCAGTAAAAGTGGTAGCCTCGAACAATGGGAAAATCCCGTAGGGAAATATTCGCGGTCGAATATTTAAGGTAGTAACCACTGCCACCAGCCAGAAACTTTGGAGAGAGGGACTGTACGGTACCCCCTCGAAAATGCACACCAGGGAAAAACGATTAACCCTTCCCAGTACTTCCATAGTAAGATGGGTTGTACTGGTTTTGTTCATAACTATTGACTAGTAAAGTCAATGGCAACTTTACATGCCCTGGGAGACAGTAGTCCCAGGGTATGGAGCCTATGTTTGGGGGTCGCTACGACACCCCTGGGTTACTGCACTGAGGGTGCTGTGTAACACACATGTAAAAAGATGATACCTACGAGGGTGAGAAAAACCTCATAGCCCATAAGCACAAACATAGGCTGAAACATGCATCAAAATACAGCTAAGAGCTGGGCGACTCTATAGGTAAGGGGAATTAGCCCTAGAAGAGAATTCTCCCTAACATGGCCTTTTCAGGGGGGGAGCTTTGCCCTTCTTGGAGATAAACTGATTAAGACCTGTTCCAGCTTCACTTACTTGTGCTTCAACTTCAGCGCACAACCATGTCTCAAGAACGTTCATGAGATTTTGCTCCAAAAGGAAACTGTGCCTCTAAACCAAATACTAAGAGTTGATTGCAAATATGGGCGATTCTCCCTTAAGTGTGCATTGTTGTTTTTTGAGGGTACAATCGTCCCAAATCTAACTTATGGCCTGGAGCTCTACGCCATATCAACTGCCAAAGTGCTGGATGGAATTGAGGTGAGGCTGTGGCGGAAAATATTGAGGGCCCAAATGTGATCCCCTTAGCAGCCATTAGATATGATCTGGGCATTACATCCCTAAGAGCAAGAGTTGAATGGCGTATGCTTGCTCTGTATGCAAAACTGAAGGCACCAATACTGGGTTCAATATATGAGGTGATAGGGCTTACTCTTAGGAGTGTGACTGATACTGAACCACTGAACTATATTGCCAAATTTGGTAAAAGCTGTGAAGCAATTCTTTCTAGCATCAAGTCTATTGAGGAACCCGAACTAAGTCAAAAAATCGCTGCTTGATCTGGATTTGATTGCGAAAGTTTCCAAAACGATATTATAGGGATATTCTTATGAGGCTACATTGGAATTTGCTCCAAACTAGAGAAATCCAATTTAGGAGAAAGATAATTCCTTAACAGAATAGCAATTGTAGATTTTGACACTCTACTATGGAAACTATTAAGCACCTGATGTTACATTGTAAAGGCCTAATTCATTTTAGGTTCAAATACTTAGAGAGATTAAAGGTGTTTGACTCTTACTGGACTGATGATATTCTATGGTACAGATGTCTAAACATTCAGCATGCCTGAGACGGTTTGGCGGTATCTGATTTTCTTAAAAGTATGAATTTGTTGTAGATTAGCTATAAAAAAAAATTATGAGGTCAATGTTTTTGTTCAATATGCTGTATGTAATTATGGACTAATTGTTTCTTTTATGGATTTAATGTTTCTTTTCCTTATTTATAACCTGTACATTTATTGACTGTTTATTTTTTATTTTTTCTGTGTTTTAATATTCTGGGCCTCATTACACGGTAGGCGGTAACCATGGCGCTATTAGCGGCATGGTTGCCGCCGGTATTTTACAGTGTCCGCCTTGGTGGATGGCGGAATTACCGCCCTACTCCAAGGTGAGCGGGGGCAGTAATACCCCATTCACCAAGGCACTTCCCCATTCCCATTTTTGCCCCCATAGGGCATAATGGGAATGGGAAAGGAGCTAATTACGGTAGCGCAAATTGCGGTACCGTAATTAGCACCAAGGTCCCTTTGCGGCACCCTACTTTAATGGCTGGTAAAACCAGTCGTTAAGGTCGGGTCCCGCAAAGGGAACTCGTAGTAAGGCGGTAAGGGTTTACCGGTACCGGTGCCCTTACCGGTACCGGTAAACCCTTACCGCCTACCGTGTAATGAGGCCCTCTGTCTTTTCTTTGCAAAGGTTTCTTTATGAACCATATACAATAGTTATTTATTCATTCATTTATAAAGCATGCCGAACCCAGAGGCATCAAGGTGCTGTTGCAGTACCAGTTACACACACAAAAGTTAGAAAGTAAACAATTCAGAGCAGCGCATAAACATAGCGCTGTGTGCAGTTATGCGAACAGGCTATCCTGGCGGGATAACCCCCCAGCCTATCAAGGCAGAGTGCGGCTTGGGTTGCCTAGGTAACCCTGTCCAGGGTGCCTATTCCCCCTCCCACACATCCTGTCTACCCCAGGCTCAGTGGCGCCGAAAGGAGGGCTTCTGTGCAGAAGCCCACCAAAAGGACGAACAAGGGATCCCCGACCTGGGTTAGGATTTCAGAGAAAGACATAAGAAAGAAATATTAAAGTTCTGGCAATAGAAACCTACCGGAGTAAAGTTAATATTAAAATAAACTGGCTGTATGTTAGAGGCTGTCAGTAAAAGTGCTAGCCTCGAACAATGGGAAAATCCCGTAGGGAAATATTCACGGTCGAATATTTACGGTAGTAACCACTGCCACCAGCCAGAAACTTTGGAGAGAGGGACTGTACGGTACCCCCTCGAAAATGAACACCAGGGGAAAACGATTAACCCTTCCCAGTACTTCCATAGTAAGATTGGTTGTACTGGTTTTGTTCATAACTATTGACTAGTAAAAACTGCATAAAAAGCAGGTCTCTGGGACTGGCAGAGCAGAGTCGCCACTGGAATGAAAGAACCTACGAGGAACTGACGGAAGAGGACCCCTACAACGACTGAACCGCCCGGTGAAGCCCTGCTGCAGGTCCGAATCTTCAGAATCCGACGACAGAGAAGATCCTGCCGGAAATGTCTTCCTTTGAGCTGGTGGGACCAACCAGTTCACCCAAACTGCAAGCCAGGACCCCTCCTCTGGTCGAATTCTCTGTACAGAGCTACAGTGGGCCGGATAGCCATGAAGGTCAGACCCTGCTTGGGTTTTAAAGCGCACACCTTTTATTTGTTGCTTTGCTCTGCTGCTGGTTTCTTCCCTGGGTAGTGCAGGAACCTCCAGTCTTCCTACTTCTGATCAGTCCGACAGTCGCTTCAGGAACCGTGAGCCTGCAGGAACTACCAGTAATGTCTGCCTCAGCTACAGCTCCCTCTCCGTTTTAAGGTACTGTGCAAATCCGGTTGTTCGTTTCGTTCAGCCGCGGTGAAAGTGTTTGAAATCTTTCTCCAATCCGAGGGCTTGTCCTTCTCTTCTCTTTGAACTAACTTTTCTACCAACCAACCTCGTCCAGAAACCATGCCACAAACTTTACAGCGAACTACACTGAACTGTATTATCTTGAGCAAAAGACTTTTGAACCATTGACTTTGGCCCTAAGCCTTTTCTGGCTGATTTTATCATTGTAGTCTCTCTTGTTTGCTTGCCCTGAGTACTTACCTGTTGGTGTGAATTAATTTCTGTTAACTTCTGTCTTTCCCACCTTTTTAAATTGCTGGAGTGCCATTTTGCTCCCACTACATTTTGTGAGCTTAACTTGTCTGGCATTTAAGGGAAGTGGTGTGGTGTATTAAGAGTGTGATTTTTAGACTGCTTATAATAGTGTAATGTTATACAACTGAAGAGTGAAATAAATGTATATTCTTTTACTTGAAAACCTTGAGTCAGTGTTTGCCTGAATCATAGTAATTGCTGTCCTTTGTGTAACTATTTGATACTGCTCACTTACTCTTGAGATACGTCTGGCTGCTCCGCTACTGCTACCACTTTAACTGTGTAGTACAGGCTTGTACCAAAGGTGAAATTGTACTGTCACTTGTAGTCTTAATTGTGTGTGGTGTTCCCAAAGGGTACTGCATATAATTCTGCGTAACATGGATAATGTCTTGAATATGACTGTTCTCGGATCGGAAGCCAGTGAGAATGTATTCTTGTGGCCGAGATGTGCTCCAGTCTCGGAATATTGAAAGCAGCTCGGAAGGTGTTATTCTGGATCACCTGCATCTTCTGAATGTTATGACAGGAGTGCCAGCGAATAAGGCGTTCCATTAATGAAATCTTTATCCCATGGTTGCAATTGTAAGGCAACTGTCCTGAGAGGAAGGATCTAGAGGCATTGATCAATTTACTTGTGTGTGCAGAGGAAGAGGCAATCACATTCACTTGGCACTTTAGTGAGAGAGTAGTGTCTAAAATATACTCAGTGTTCACTGATGAGGATATCGGTATTTGAATGCTGTCTATTTTGAAGGGCACGTATTGGGCATTAAGATTCTTGATCACCTCCGGTGGCCCTACCAGGAGGAGCTCTGTCTTTGACTTTCAGACAGAGACGGTGGGTGCCCATGCAGGCCTGGATCGTCAAATACACTCTGTTTAGTGAGGATGTGTCATCTGGATATTTGCCAGACAGGGGGAGGAGGATTTGTGCATCATCAGGATAGTTGGTGTAGGATATGCCAATGGAGTCTAGTAAATCGAAAAGGGCTCTGCTAAATATGTTGTAAAGGAAAGGGGATGCACAATATCCTTGGGGCACTCTGCACAGGATAGGAGCCGGCGGGGCACTGTCGTTCTCTGCTAATAATCTCATGGATCTGCCCTCTAGGAAGGATGCAACCCATGTAGTGGCTTTGGGTGAGGAGTTTGCTGCAGAGGTGAGATGCTAGCAAAGGATTTGATGGTCGACCAGGTCGAAGGCAGCTGAGAGATCAAGGTGGAGGAGGGCAGGTTTCCCCTCGTCTCTGATCTCGTCAAGCTAGTTCTTCAGGTCCAGCAAGGCAGATTCCGTGCCATGGCCAGGCCGGAAGCCGGACTGTCGTGCACCCAAGATGTAGTGGGCTTCAAGGAATTCTTGAAATTGGATGTACGCTGCTCTGTCCAGGATTTTCAGTAGGAAAGGAACGGAAGTGATGGGCCGATAGTTGTTGGGGACTGCAGGGTCAGGCGTGGGATATTTGATCAGAGGGAGTACCCAGGCTTTTTTAAGGCTGGGTGGTACTTAGCCGTAGGCAAAGGAAGCATTCATGAATTTCGTGATGAAAGGGACCAGTTCTTCTGAGCAGTCCTTGATGATGGAGGCAGGGCAGATGCCACCGTTGTACCTAGACGGTTTCAGGCTCTTTAGTATGGTGGCAACTTCTGTCTCGTTGACAAGGCTCAAGTAGGGAGCTGGTTGGTAGTGTCTATCGCATTTACTGGTAGGTGAGCAGTCAATGGTACTGAGGGGGATTTGAGCAAAGATTGCTTGTTTTGGGTTTTCTTGTGAAGGGTGTCAATTTCATCCAACATGTCCTTTTGGATGTTCGTGCACCCGGCCTCGTCTTTGGTGATGATAGGAGGAGGGGCAGCTGGGGTTTCTAATGCCCTCAGAATTGTAAAGATCTCTGTTGGATTTGGCACTGGCGATTCTCATATTGTATGATGTAGATTTTGCCAGGATGATGGCTTGCCAATAGAATTTCGCTGCCACATCTAATTGGAATTTCTGGGTGTCTGTGGGTGTTTTATTCCAGTTTGCTTCTGCAAGGCGTTTTTTAGCCGGAAGCTCAATAAGTTCAGGGGTGAATCAGGAATTGGTGTGTCTTGCTATTTTGGATTTTCTGGACACTATAGGTGCGACAGTGTCCACCGCTATTGTAAGATATATGTCAGCAAGTAGACTGGGTTCATTGGGGTGCAGGTGCCTTGGTTGGAGTGCCAGTAACAAGGGTGCAATGCTGCCCTTCGTAAGTTTATGGGAGTTGCGAGCCAAGGCCGGAGGCAAGGCAGGGTGGGTGTGGGTGGTGTGCTTGTGGGGCGAGATAGTAAAGGACATGATATGGTGGTCGGACCAAGGACAAGGGGAGTTGATGTAGACGGCTACCTGGCAGTTGAGATCTGCTATCCAGTCTACAGTGCAGCCTTTGTTGTGGGTGGGGTTGCAGACGCAATGTAAGAAGCCCAGTGCACTGAGCGAATTGGCAATAGTAGTAGCATTAAGGTCAGACAGGTCATTGAGGCCAAAGTTCAGGTCCCCTAGAAGAATCGTTCTGGACGTGGGCTTGATATTGATGCCCAGTCTGTGCAGGAGATCTTCAAATGTCCAGATCGGGTCAGGTGGGCGATAGACAATGTAGATGGCGATGGTGTCAGTGTGGGAGAGGGACAGTTTGGCAGAGAGTAGCTCGCAGTTCCCTGCCATAGTTACTGTGGCATGTGTTATTGGGAGGGATTCTTTGGCAATCAGTGCTACCTCCCCTCCTCTTGCAATGTGTCAGTCACTTCTGTAAATGGCCTAACCAGAGGGCATGGCCAGGGACAGGGCTGGGCCAGAAGCTGCATGAAGGCAGGTTTCTGTGATGGCGAGGATGTCTAGGTTGTGGGTAGTAATGAGGTCATTTATGTCGAGGGCATGAGCGGGGATAGATCTGGCACTGATCAGGGCCCCTTTTAATGCTGTGATAGGTAAGTCCGGTTTATAGGTGAGGTGTGGTGCTTTTATCAGGCTAGGGTTCCAGTAAGCCAGTTGGATAGCATCCTGGAGTGTGGGAGGGCTAGCTCTGGTGTCTTGGATGTTAGGCTGTTTAGAGGCCTTGTTCTTGTGAGGCATTCGATGCTTGGTAATCCCTGAGCCAGGTCTTGCCAGTGGAGTACTGTGCATGGTGGGAGTTTTGGTTTTAAGGCTGTAGTTTAGTTTAGTTTAGTTTATTATTTGATAATGCGCTCCAAACCCAAAGGAAGCCGGGCGCAGCCGTTGCAAGAATACTTAAGCTTAGGTTACATACAGAGGATACATACAGAAGATGCATTACATGTGTTATTAACGTATTTACAATACAAATTTACAAGAGATTCAAAATGTAGGTATCTCTCATCACAAGGGATAGTCTATAGTCCGGTTTCAGAAGTAACGTGGTAATTATTTACAGTGTTTAATCTGGTCCTAGGGCAAGGGATCAGTTTGATCAGTCGTCATTAGTCCAGAGCCAACTTTTCACCTTGCATCTAAATCTAGAGTACGGTAGATTAGCTCTCAGTGCAGTAGGGAGTGCAGTCCATGCACGGGCAGCTCTAACAGGGAAGCTTACTCCACCCGCTTTTGTTAGTTTGAATCTGGGCGTTTCGAGTAGGAAGGGGTTGGAAGCTCTAGTGTGGTGAGTAGAGGATTTTCTAGTCAGTTTGGCCGAAATGTATGGGGGCGCGGTGTTGTTCAGTCCTTTATGGGTGAGAGATAGTGTCTTGAGGAGAACTCTGTCACTAATTTTTAACCAATGATGGTCTTTCCTAATGTTGGAGATGTGTGCTCTGCGGGGTATGTCCAGGGCTACTCTAAGAGCATTATTCTACAGTATTTGCATTTTGTTTATGACAGTTTTACTAGCACCCGCATATAGCGCGTTACAGTAGTCCAATTTAGACATTACTAGGGCATTGGCTAGAGTGATACAGTTAGTTTTGGAGAGGTAGGGTCTATAGGCCCTAATTAATTTGCAGGTGTAAGCCGTGGATGACGCAAGGGAGTTAACTTGTTTTTTGAGAGATAATGTGGAATCGAGGTAGAAACCAAGTGTTTTTACCTCAGTTGCCATTTTAATTATATTAAAATCTATGTTGAAGGCGAAATAATTAGGGCTGAGTTTTTTGAGGTTGGAGTCGGAACCCAGGATCAGTATCTCTGTTTTGTCGACATTCAGGGCATCCATGCCTGAATGAGGAGGTAAATCTTGTTAACTAGAGCTGTGTCTTCGATGAAGTTGCTAGAAAGGGGGATGAGGATCTGTGTATCGTCCGCATAATTAGTATAAGTTACCCCCAGTCTGTCAAGTTTGTCGAAGAGTGGCTTAGTGAAGATGTTGTACATTGTGGAGGAGACGCATGAACCTTGTGGGACGCCACAGGTGATTAGTATTGGGTCCGCTGAAGCTAAGGGGGAGAACACTCTCATCGTCCGGTTTGCTAGGAAGGATTGTACCCAGGCTATAGCTTCAGTTGAGAAATAGGGGGCAGACGCTAGGTGGTTGCATAACACTGCATGGTCCACCCGGTCAAAGGCTGCCGATAGGTCAAGGAGGAGGAGCATAGCTGTTTTGCCTTTATCCTTCAACTCGTCGATTTGTATCTTAAGGTCAATTAGAACCGTTTCAGTGCCATGTAGAGGTCTGAATCCAGATTGGCGTGAACCTAGTAGTTGGTTGGACTCTAAATATTTTTGGATCTGGAGGTATGCTACTCTGTCAATAATTTTAAGGAGAAATGGTGCTATGGTTGGGTCTCTGGAACATGGTGGGGTATGAGCGTTCTCCTAGATGCCTACTCCTGTCAGGTCTGGGTTGGGGGCGTGATGGGGCAGGTAAGATGCAGGTTCTTATGCAAAGCATGCTATTTCTCTGAACAGTGCTCAGTGGGCGTGAGTCAGGATGGTGAGTGGTGCAGGACTCCTGGACCACTGAACTAGTGGTGACTGGTGAGGTGTTCTGTATGCTTTCAGGTCTGGGCAGCAGTGTAGCGGCAGTGCGCATCAGCGGGATGCGGGCTGCAGTATTGGCAGAAAAAACTGGGTCCTCAGTATGCGTAACTCTGGGTTGCAGGGCAAGGCCAGTGCATGTCAGCGGGATTCGGGCTGCAATATTGGTATATGTGGTGGCACCAGCTGAGTGCTCAGTATGAGCCAGTCTAGGCTGCAGAGCAGGGGTAGTGCATGCCAGCGGGATGCGGGCTGCAATATTGGTGGCAGTCATGGCACTGAGTGCCCAGTCTCATCAGGTCTGGGCTGCCGGACAAGGGCAGTGCACTCCAGACGGATGTTGGCTGCAATATTGGCAATGGTCATGGCACTAACTGAGGCATATGGTCTCATCAGGTCTGAGCTGCAGGGCAGGGGCAGTGCATGCCAGCTGGATGCAGACTTAATACGCTATATTGCAGTTGTAGGGAGAAGGGCCGTATCGGGGGGAGAAGGGAGCAGCTTCGCTATGAAAGGAAGGGCCTGGCAAGTGGAATTACTGTAGCACAGGTTATGCGGACGGTGCGTGGCAAATCCATGGATGCCAGCCATATTGTCTCAAAATGCAGGCTTACCTTCGCATAGTAGGGCATTACTTGGTCTGATGCTGACTGGAGTGCTGATGGCCTGCTTCGGAGGGTGCAGCAGTCTCAGCAGAGAGTGGCAGAGAGTACTGGAGGCCTTAGATGCAGGCCTTGGGGGCAGCCCGGCTTTGCCGTATGGCTTGATGCCGGAGCTTCATTTGCTGGATACTGTAACCAAATCGGGTTGTTGATTTCATGGAGCGCAGCTCTTGTTGAAAATGTGTTCCTCTGCAGCGGCCTCCTTACGCTGCGTATCATCCCCCATGTGCACAATGGTGGAAGGGAACAAGAGGAGGCAGGAGGGACCCTGGAGGGGCTTCTTCCTTCTTCCAGGAGCGACAGAGAGTCCTGGAGGCCTTAGATGCAGGCCCTGGCATATGATGGGATAAAGACTGTGGGCAGAGCCGAGGTTAGGGAGGAAAGTCAGGTAAGTTTGAGAAGCCTCAGGAGGAAACAAAGGGAGAAAAAGCCAATGAGGATTCAGGCTTGCACCCCAGACCACCTTTCTGGATGACAGCTGCGTCCTATCTCAAGACACATGATCAAGGCAGTGTGACAGGGTCAGCGTCTTGACCCTATCAGGCGGGGCAGGGACCCCTCTTGACCTGGGGAAGGTGGCCTACCAGCACACAAGCCAGAGCGGATCCTACTGCAGAGGCGTGATGATGGAGTGGGAAGGGCCCCAACCCCTGGACTCCCTCTTTGTGCCCTGAATACCTGTGTACATGGTACCACTATCTCTGACACCATGCTTTGCAGCCTCATATCTTGCAACATTCCTTTCTTGCCTATTTCAGGCCCAGAATACAATTCCTCACCAGCAGAGCATTTCCCATGCAGGAACACAGAAGCTGCATACAAATCTCGCTCACCTCATCACCTCTAGGGTACCTGCCAAAGGTAGACTTCCCCGGGCAGCAGGACGAAGACCTGAACGGTCACTAAACCCAGGCCATGGCTACAGAAACGCTTCCATTGCAGTTGAGGGAAAAGGAGCCATTCTAAGCAGCGTTATAAAGATGGTCACCATTATAACCTGTCACCAGGGGAAACCAAGAAGCAAGATAGGCCCAAGAGGATAGGCGCAAGTGGTGGGAGAGAGGAAATAGGGCCTGGCTATAAAAGTTGTTATATGCCAAAAGTAGATGAAGGGTGTTTCGGGTGAGGTCAGAAGGAGAGGTTGCGTACCAAAAGACCAGGTGGAGGGCGGGAAGTGGAGAGGCGTGCTAAGGACATGGAGTTTGTGTGATAGAATGCAGGTTGTGTGTAAGAGAGAGTGGCACCAAGTGTGAGCGAGCAGAAACGTTGGTGTGAGAGTGTATGTTAGTATGAGTGAGAGAGTATGTTGTTGAAGGGGACTAGTGGGTGAGGAGTGAAAGAGTGGAAGTGTGGGTGGATCCATCCAGACACGCACAAACACCAGTGACGGGGACTGAGGCCCTCCTAATTTCCACGGTCCCCCACTCAGGTAGGGCTGGCTCTGGTTTGCACCCTCGTATGCACCCCACCCCAGGCTGAGAGGGGTACCCCATCGCCTCTTGACAGGGTCAGTATGACCTTTTCACAACAAGACAGTTGTGACTCAGGGAGGGGCTAGAAGAGAATAGGGTGTGATGAAATAGAGTCGGCCCTGAGACAGGGAGGGGGCAGAAACCTCTCAATCATGCCTGCCTCGTGCTGATGCTACTCAATTTATTTTAAAGTATGATCAAGCCTTTTAATGTTTGTCCTTTGACCCTACAAGATCAAGTAAGGAAAGGCAGCATGGCTGCATGTTGTTTGGTCATGAGCACCCATCCTGCCTTTTATTTCCAAATGTATGTTTGGCATTTAGTTACATGTCAAGGCGATCACAGCCCTTCTGTGATTCTCTCATACCCACAATATCGTAAATAGGAGACCTTACTTGTGTTGTGATTTTCCAGGGAAACAGAGGTAGGGCCCTCCTGCATGGGGCCACAAGCATATAAAAACATTCCAAGGTGATCAGGAAGGACTTTGATGAATGTATGAATCAGCCTAGCCAAAGACCTGCATCTAAGAGAGAGGGTAGATCGGGTGTAAACCCACCTGCTCTGCTCCCCTGTATATCTAGATTGTGAAATCTGTGCACTAAGCACAGAGGGTCCCTGATGCTTGGCCTATAGGCTCCCCCAATATTCTGGTGCTTGTCAGCATGATTCTGATATTCATTAAGGGGACCGCACAGTCTGTCAATTTTCCTGCCTATTAAGTATTTAGTGGGATTGCTCTCTGTATATTAGCCAGCAGACTTCCATCAGCTTCTCTATAACCGCTGAACATTTCATGCAATAGGGTAGCTTTTTAAAAAGAAATGTGTAAGTGTTAAGTTTACAATAAACCTTGTAACACATTATATAAAATACAAAAAAATACTAAAACACATTTTACAAGTCAGTTTTCACATTACATAATTCACCTAAGGTCACATATTTAATCTCGCCAAAATAATTTTCCATTGATAAAAAAAAATGGGGTAGCACAGATTGCATCATTCCCATGATGACATATCCAACAAGCCACCTACCTTCTGAATGATAGGACTCCAATGCATTCTTGCGCTATATTTCATCATATGAACGACAGAAGAGGCAGCGATCTCTCCAAAGCTTGCCTGTGTTTTATCACTGTTGCAGAGATTTGAATGGATTGTGTCCTCCAATGTATTCCTCATCTTTGATAATCACGTCCAGCTCGGCAGATTAGGAAAACTTTTCTCGGCAGAGGGCGCCGTGCGTTGATGGCGTTGAGTCAATGTCCCTAGAAGGCCTCCGTCAAGGGTGATGTCATCAGGTGTATAAACAGCACGCGCGGCGCCCATTGGCCACTGTTCTGTTTTTCCACAAACATGTTTGCTTCAGAGACTGGGCTCGCCTCAGTAGTTCTTTACTACTCAGTTTTGTGAGGAATCATCAACGACATGTTTTCGTCATCGACCCCGACTACACCTCGTTCAGGCTTCAAGAAGTGCAAAGAATGCGTTTCAAAGATGTCCACCACAGATCCGCATCGCTCTTGCCTGCGGTGTTCGGGGGAAGGCCACGACATGAATTCCCGTTCGAAGTGTCAGGCATTGATGGCTAAAGCCCTGCGAGAAAGGAAGGGGAAGTTGCAGGTAGGCCGGAAAACCAAAAAGAAATCGGTCCTCGACTGTTGAGTCTGGAGATCGTTCTCCTAGACGCAAGGGTGATGAAAAAAGATCAAGATCCCATAGTGGTTCCCGCCACTCGTAGTCCGCGACAAAGCGATTGAAGAAACAGCACCATCGGTCACCGTCCTCTTCATCGCCGTCGGACGAATCACCCAAAAAATTTAAATGCCCCACCAAACATTCTTCATCTGCTGAGTGGGAGGCTTTTCATTTGAAAATGCTTGACATTTTTGAGAAGGGCAAGCCTCTGTCCGCGCCTTCTTCGGAAGCAGGCCGAGTGCTGTCCCATTCCAACACTCGCACACCCTCGAGACTGGGTGGTCGTAGAAAGACCCATCAAGAGCCTTCGAGGAATCCGGTGAAGAAAAGTAATTTGGGTCGAGACGAGCGCTCAAGGTCCCCGACACCATCGAAGACTCCACACATGTCGAAGATGAAATCTTCGAAGGGGGCTGTCGAACGCTTGACGCCATCGGCACCATTTCAATCAAAGCCATCAACGCCTTTATCGACATTGACGCCGAAACCATCAGCGCCGAAGATTCGTATGGTTTCAACACAGCCCTCTGAACATGTTAAGGCTGACAAAGGTGTTAAGCCCAAGCCTACTACAAAGACTTCTATACCTTTTGGCATTCTGTGAGAAAGCGTACACTCCTATGCCCAGAAAGGATTACTTCAAATCCCTTTCTTAAATTTTTGCGGATGAAGAAAGGTCTGAGGAAGATGAGGTTCCTTTTGGTCTTGAGTTTGGAACTCCTAATTAGCCAGAATGTTTACTCTCAGAAGAGAGTAAAATTAGAGACCTTATTGACACACTGCTCAATGCCAGTGGTGTGGATACATCGCCTGAAACTGAGTTTGGCAGATCAGAGCCAGGAGAACATGCTGACTCATCATACCGACAACTGATGTTAAAGGTAGTAGAGTACCTGTTCAATTCATCCAAGATGATCTTACTAACATTCTGGACCAAGGACCACCTACAGATCCAATCTTACCCTTTCATGTGGCCTTGCAAAATAGGGTCAAAAATTGGGAGTCCCCGTATTCTATCCCTGCGGTAGATAAATTCCTCACTGGAAAATACCGCCCTTCCAGTAGCGACCCCGGCTATCTGTCTAAACACCCCACACCAGAGAGTCTGATGGTCCAGGCAGCCACAGCTAGATCCAGTAAGGCGGCGTACCGTACAATCCCTCCGGATAGGGATGATAAGCGTGTGGATGGCTGGGCACGCAAAGTATTTTCAGCAGGGAGTATGGCCCTAAAGTCGGCCAACTCCACATGTGCCTTAGCCAAATTTTCATACACTCTGTGGGAGTGCATATCCATGGCGGCGGAGCACATTCCGAAAGGGGAGGAAAAGGAGGGTTTCCTAGCTATCGTAAAAGATGGTAAGGAAGTCATGCGTGAATCCCTTCAATCTGGATTGGACACTGCAGACAGCATCAGCAGGTCCATGGCTACAAGCACAATTATGCGCAGGTTTGCGTGGTTGTGGAAGTTGGGTTTCGCACCAGATGTGCAGGCCTATCTTCTAAACATGCCATTTGACGGGTGTCGCCTTTTTGGCAACAAGGCTGTTGAGAGCCTTGAGAGGTTGCAGACCTCAAAGGCGGCTGCCAAATCTTTAGGAGCCGCTGTTAGACAACCTCAGCCTTTTCATTTGTCAGGACAGTCTTGGAAGGGACGATCCTATCATTATTATTCCTCATTTGGAAAGGCGAGAGGAATGGCCAGTCAAAGAGGCCAAAGAAAAATCCCTCGCCATCAGGAGAAAATCCCTTGCCATCAGCAGCTGCAGCAATCGCCCCAAAACCGATTTGAGAGCTTGCGTCACGAAACACCAGTGGGGGGCAGACTGTCTCAGCATCTGCAAGAATGGCGAGCCATTACTTCAGATGCCTGGGCTCTGGAAACAATAGCCCAAAGTTACTTCCTTCCATTCATAATGCAGCCTCACGACAATACACTCTTTGAGGATTCCGGATCCGTTCTTTCTGCAGGAGGTTTTAACCCTGCTAGAGAAAGGTGCTATAGAACCAGTACCTGTAGCAGAGAGGAACAAGGGTTGGTATTCCCCATATTTTATGATCCCCAAGAAAGACAGGGGACTGAGACCCATCTTGGTCTTGAGATACTTGAACAAGTTCCTCAGGAAGGACAAGTTCAAGATGGTCACGCTTTCCCAGATCCTCTAGGCCCTGCAGTTACAGGATTGGTTGGTGTCATTGGACCTTCAGGATGCTTATTTTCATGTGAAAATTCATCTCAAACACAGAAAATACCTGAGGTTCGTTGTTGATGGTTCGCATCTTCAGTTTCAAGTCCTGCCATTCGGGTTGACCTCTGCACCGAGGGTCTTCACCAAACTGATGGTGATGGTGGCAGCGCATCTCAGGAGAGGGGGGATTCATGTCTACCCCTACCTGGACGATTGGCTGGTCAGGGCATGCTCCCCCGAACAAGCCCTTGATCATCTCAAGATCGCCTGCCACTCCTTCACAGATTGGGCTTCTGTCTCAATTTCAGGAATTCACAAATTACACCTTCCCAACAGCTCAAATATATCGGTGATATTCTAGACACATCCTTGGGAAAGAGCGAGAAAAACCAAGGCGAGGGCTCAAGAAATTCCTCAGATGGTTACCAAATTTCTAAATGCCCAGAATCTTCCGGCCTTGGATTTCTTGAGGTTGCTCTGTGTGATGCTAGAAATGCATTGGAGGGACAGGGCCTCTCTGGCCTTGTCCTGTAGTCCTTTTTCATTTCTGTTCTGTATTGTTTTCTGCCCAGGAGTCCATGTTGGACTCCTGGCAGTGCAGCTCTTCCTGTTTTTGGTTTGGTGTCACGTATCTTGCTCATGAGGTAGGAGGGGGTCAAATCCAACCTCTCCCCAGTAAAGTACAGGATGTACATGACTGGGAGACTTCCACTACTCAAACCCAGGTGAGTGCCTTTTTGGGCCTCACTGGGTATTATCGCAATGTCATGGCGGACTATGGAACCACAGCTGCACCTCTGACCGCTCTGACTTCACCCAAACAACCTAGGAAGGTTAATTGGACTGAAGACTGTCAGAGGGCCTTTGATGGCTTGAAAGAAAGTCTGTGTAGGGCACCGGTGTTGTCTGCTTGTCTTGTCCCAGTTAGATGACAAAGGGAGGGAACATCGGATCATATTCATCAGTAGACAACTCAAGGGTAGAGAAAGTAGGTGGGCTACTGTTGAAAAGTAATGTTTTAGCATAGTTTGGAGCCTTAGGTGTTCAAGGTCCAAACAGATCATAAGGCCCTAAAGTGGCTTATGCAGATGAAGGATGAGAACTGCTCAGGTGGTCCATTACCCTGCAAGGGCTAGACTTCACCATAGAGCATAGACCAGGGAAGAGTCATGATAATGCAGATGGCCTTTCCAGAAGGTATGTTGACCGTCTGGATGAGGGTGTCTATCTCATGGGAGATTAGGCACCCAAACCTCAGTCGGGGAGTGCAGGGGGGACTGTGATGCTGGAAATGCATTGGAGGGACAGGGCCTCTCTGTCCTTGTCCTGTAGTTTCTTTTTCATTTGTGTTCTGTATTGTTTTCTGCCCAGGAGTCCACGTGGGACTCCTGGCAGTGCAGCTCTTCCTGTTTTTTGGTTTGGTGTACAGACGCATGGGATACCCTTATGGTACCCATGGGTGGGGGTACAACCCTGTGCCCCTAGTGTATGTTTTTGGACACCTGTGTGTGGGGACCACAGAGCAGGGTATGGGCTGGTGGCAGCTCCATGCTGAATTTTACAGGTGCTCTGAGTATCCTCCATTTTGGGATCCCCAGGCCCTGCCGTTGGAATCAGTTGATTCCTGATAGGAAACAAGATGGCCCCTGTGGCCTCCTGCTTTCTATTGCCTGTTACCTTGTTTTCCAAAAGTCCTGGGAAGCCCTGATTCTGTCCCTTCCCCCTGACTGGCTGTTGGTTGGAAGTTCCATATATGGTGTTGTTGTGAAGTCCAGGCCAGACTGGCTGGAGCCTTCCCAGTGACTGCATGTTGTGGGTACACCCTGTGGGTGGAACCTGGGTGAATGGAGTGTGTGACCAATATGCACTTCTTGTTGTGGATGTCTGGTATCTGGTGTTTGACACAATGACTGAGACAGCCCTGCCCGAAACTGGTATGAATGCAGTGTGTAGTGTTGAATGGCTGGGTACTTGTCCCAATACACATTCCTTGTTGTGAGTGTCTGAGAGGGAGGAGAATGTCCTGAATGCACTGTATGCCTGATTGGCTGACTGACTGCTGAATGCCCTTCTGAGTGATTGGTTGCCTGAGTGTGACCCAGCAGAATGAATGGGAGATCAACTAGTATATCTGGGGGCCTCTCACTGCTAGAAATAGTTTAGAAGCTGAAGTTGAAAATGACGCTTAATCTCGAAGCCGAGCCTGAAGAAGAAGGTTGACTGCTGTCTTCCTTCGCCAAAATCTGAAAGCCGCTGTGCTGTCGAGACTGATCCAAGAGAGGACCTGGTTAGGCGCCCTCTTCCCGTGCTCCGAGGGACCATCGAGCACTGCTAACCTTCGCTGAAGCGCCCTCGATGTCAGACCCTCGACAGGCTGCCGACCAGAGACTGGCACCGGCGAGGAGAAAGAAGATAAGCACCGGACATTCCGTCCACCGGCGTCGGCCAGGGTTTGTAGGTTTGCATAACCGATGGAGGCCCAAGCCGTGTTGCCCAGAAAAGGGGACCGCTTGATGCTGTGCCACCGACGACCGGAGCCGCAACGCTCCTTTTGCCTAAGACTTTTGATTCACGGACGCGCTCGTCCGCAACGTCGCCCGCCTTATCCCACCGGAGAAGGCCAGGCCGTCGACGCACGCAAAGACCGTAGAGACACCGGACGACTTGACACCCTTGCTGGGCCACAGTTCTTCACAAACTCTTTGCGGTTCTGAACTATCGACATCGAGGTGCCCCGCACGCCTCTTCCTTGCAGGACATCTTGGCTACGACGTCGACGAGCACCTCTGGGACTGAAGCTGCAGCCTCGACGCCGAGTTCACTTTCTTCGAGGGATCTCGACGTTCCATGGCTCCTGCTTTAAAGGGAGCCGCTCAAGAATGATCCGTCGATGACTCGTCGTCGAACTCTGCTATTCCAGGTACATTGGGTTGGTAGAAACATTGTAGAAGGAAATAAGACTCATTGAACAATATTTGGACTGGGCTTGTGATATATCTTTACTTTACAGGTTGCCCAGGTGGGGGGATCTCCACACAGAACTATGTCTAGTGGTAGGGGCCAGTATTCTGCCAATTGTTCTAACCAACTGCTTTCCTCCTATATCTATTGTTGGTTACCATTATTAAGTGATTTGTGTGACACTTGACCAAAGTACAGTTGATGCACTTTAATGAAATCTAATAATAATTGTGGTACCACTTAGAACTGTATATATTTGCCATTGTAGATTTACTGAGCACAAAGTGAGTTATTGTGATTGTGTACATAACCTTGAACCTTGATTATATAAAGACTGTGTTTTAACTAATACAGTGTGTGGGCATTCCTTTGTGGGTGCTTGGGGACTACACTGTACTAAAGAACCAGCCTGCATCACCTCCTGAGAAGCTAGGCCTTGATTGCTCGTCCATTGCTACCAACAATAGAGAATCTTGGCTGGGGTCCTCTGCGGCTCTCCTCTACCATATAGAGAGCAGAAGTACAGACCCCCCCCCCTCCAGTCTTTACACTCGGCCTCATGACAACCTCCATTTTCCGAGAATGAGACCCCTTCAATGGGCTATTAGAACTTAATGGTCCCAGTTGTCAGGAAAGATGACAGACCTAATTCAGGTTCCAAGCAGGGTCGCACAGAATATTCTGCGGTGGGTCTGTCTGCGAGGACAACATTCTGAAGGGAGAACATTTTTGGCAACCATGGCCGGTGTTTACAGTATTGACAGACGCCTCACTCACGGGGTGGGGAGCCCATGACAGCGATCTGACGGTCAACCTTTTGGAGCTGAGGGCAATCAGGCTAGCGCTGAAGGCCTTCCTGCCCTCTGTACGGGGAAAGAATGTCCTGATAATGACAGACAACACACTAGCCATGCATTTCCTCAACAAAAGAGGAGGTGTAGGGTCATTGCCTCTGTGCAGAGAGGCAATGCAGCGCTGGTACTGGGCACTTCGGGATGGAATCTTCTTATCGGCAGTTCACCTGGCCGGGGAGGAGAACATGATGGCGGACGCTCTGCAGGCAGGGCGCAGTATCCCACGAGTGGGAACTAGCTCAGGAAGTCCTTCAAGAGATCTTAGCCCTTTGGGGAACCCCTCAAGTAGACCTGTTTGCGACCGTAGTGAACCGGAAGTGCGAAAGGTATTGCTCAATGGAATTTTCTCCAAGAGGAGCTCTAGGAGACGCGTTTGTGGTGGATTGTGAGTTCCTACTGCTGTACGCTTTTCCACCGATCCCAGTCATTCCTCAAGTAACCAGGAGGTTGATACGGTTCGGAAGACGCATGGCCCTAATTGCCCCGGATTGGGCCAGGAGAACGTGGTACCTGGACCTTCTGGACATGTCCAGCTGTCCTCCGATTCGTCTTCCGCAAAGGGAGAATCTTCTCTCGCAAAGGGAGGGTCAGGTTCTCCATTCAGAGGCCAACACTCTCAACCTTCACGAATGGTGTCTGAAAGGCTGAGATACAAGGATTAGGACCTCCTGGATGACGTCATGGAGGTGTTGCTTTCGGCAAGAAGGCCACCAACAAAACCTCTGTACCGTTGCCAAAGGAACAAATTCTGCGACAGGTGCAGAGAAATGAATGTTGATCCTTTTCTATGTTCCACTCCGGATGTGTTATCGTTTCTCTTATCATTAGCACACAAGGGTCTTAATGTTGTAACCATAAACCATATTCAAGCGCTCATCAGAAGAATGCTCCTTTTTTAAAATGCCCTTGGTGATTACATTTTTAAAAGGGCTCACTAACATGCTCCCACCTTCTTCTTTTCAGGTTCCAGTTTGGGACTTTAACCTGGTTCTAAAGTTTTTAACGTGTGCCCCATTTGAACCCTTGCACACATGCCTATTGAGATTATTAACCTTCAAAAGCCCTTTTGCCCAACCCGATGAAATTGGGAGGATTGGCGAGTGCCACACTCGGACAGATTTCTGAACTTCTGTTAACCTTCATACTGTCAGGTTGACACATTCTTACTTACATTGGGTCAGGTGTTACATTGGGTCAGGTGTTAAATACATTGACATGTTCCTAGGTCAGGGGTTACATACATTGACTTAGTTTTACATACATTGGGTCAGGTGTGGCACATATGTAGTTAGTAAGGGTTTTGGTGTTATGATTGGTTTTACTTGAGATACAGACAATTTAGCCTCAACCTTAATTGCAGCCTTTGGAAAAGGCCCCAAGCCAAGATGGAAAGGCTCAGCCTAAGTTTTGATTGGCTGGTGATTGTTTATAGGAAGGACAGTGAACATTCTAAACTGCCTTTCATTGTCGAAGCCCAGCTGAGAGGTCGTGTGAAAAGCTGCTCCTGCTTAACTTGATCAGGGGTTTCAAGTTTCAAGCGGCCGAGCGGCTTCTTAGAGTAATAAACTGGAAAAGAGTTTGGATTTCGTTTTGGACACAGGACAGGAGTGAGAAGATTCCATTATCAGTGAGAAGAACTTTTCTGAGACTCATTCATGAGATAAGTGCTTTCTAATAATTTTTAAGTGGAAGGAAACTTAATTACAGAACTATCTTAGTCTTATGTAATTTTTGTAAAAGGTAAATTTATTTGAAAAGGTTAACGAGCGCAAGCAAGTTCATCGTATCCACGCGAAACTGTAATGCGCGCGCATGCTTTCATAAGCTACTTGAGCCGTTTTTGAGCCGTTAAATAAAGCAACCGCGCGTGCGCGAGAATCCTGCTATGTGAGTCGTGTGCGCATGTTTTCTACGGGAATTAATTGCGCATGTGCGAGAACTTTGCTACTGGAACTAAAGCGCGTGTGCGTGTTTTCTGCTACGTGGATCTATAGCGTGTGTACGTGTTTACTGCTACTGGAACTAAAGCGCGTGTACGTGTTTTCTGCTACGTGGATCTAAGCGCTTGTACGTGTTTTCTGCTACGTGGAACTAAAGCGCGTGTATGTGTTTTCTGCTACGAGAAACAATCGCGCGTGTGCGTGTTTTTTGCTACGTGGACGTAAAGCGCATGTGCGTGTTTTTTGCTACATTGAATTTTAGCGCGCAAGCGTGAATTTTACTATGTGAATTCCCTTCGCAAGTTTCAAGCTCTACATCTTTAAAAGACTAATATTAGCGTACAAAAAACCTTTACCAGATTGGATTTCGTTGGAACTTCCTTACTTCATCTTGAACTAAAAAACGTTTGTAAAAGTAAAAGAAGATTAAGAAGTTACTGGGAAAGACTCTTAATGCATTCAAGGACCTATTTAAGAAGGCTGAATGATCCTTAAGCTTTCCTGGCAACTAGTAAGGAAGTCTTAGCTACTAAATCACTTCTCAGGGCATTTTCAGGAGAAGTATCAGGTATGGTATTTTTAACTATTTAGTAAAGGATATAGTTTATAAGGTCAGTGACTCAATGAGTAATTGTGGTGCTGTATATGCTTTTGTCTCAACTACAGGTGAGACACCAGCTAGTCAATGGCATCCAGCCTGGTGTTTGTTATTTTATCCACTTTTCCTCCTTTCCCCTAGAAGTGTGGTGAACTGAGCTGAAAAACAATTTGGCGCTCTGAGTGCTACATTTTAGGTGGATTGTCCGGGGGTTCAGCAGCTTCCGCAGACGCAAGATCAGAATCTCAGCCTGACACATACAAACCGACTAACAAAAAACTCAGCATTTCTGCAGACTTATCTCACTGAAAAATCTCACACACCCATCTCTCGCACAACAACCCACACACACTTCACAACACCGGAACAACACATAAGTAACACCAACAGCACACAAGGACTGACATCGATCCAATACTCGCACCGAAGCTCAGCACCCGGTGTATACCGAGTTGAAGCTGCCAACCGAACAGCACTCCTCTCACTATCCTACTCCCGCTTCAACTACTAACCCATCCCACCTTCTCATTTGCAGATCCACCAGAACGCCTGGGGACCAACTCCATTGGTGACGTTGCGTGGTACAAATACCTTTAACATTTAACAAAACCATATTGTTAGTTGCATTAACATCTGCACGTAGAGTGAGCGAGTTGCAGGCACTTTCCTCCAGGCCACCCTATACCATATTCCACAAGGACAGGGTTGTGTTGAGGGTAAAACCTTGTTTCCTACCTAAGGTTGTATCTGATTTTCATCTCAATCAAAAATAAATTCTGCCGGCGTTCTACCCCCACCACATCCCAGTAAAGAGGAAGAATAGGTTGGACCCTAGAAGAGCTTGAAGCTTCTATATTTCTAGGTTCTCCAAGCTTAGAGTGGATGACCAACTCTTTATTGGTTATACCAGAAGAAAATTGTGACAAGCTGTTTCAAAACAGACTCTATCAAGGTGGATTATACTTGGCATCTCAGAATGTTACAAATGGGCAGGCAAGGACCCGCCAGAGGGTTTGGGAGCTCATTCTATCAGAGGTATAGTCTCTTCTGCAGCCCTTCAAAGAGGTGTACCTATTAAATCTATTTGTGATGCCGCAACCTGGCCATCTTTGCATACATTTACAAAGCATTACTGCCTAGATGCTTCCCACTCTCAAGATGTAGCCGTTGGGAAGGCGGTACTATGTTCGGCCGTATAAAATGCTGACAATTTCAAATTCTCTTACCTTCTCCTATTCTACATACTGCTTTGGGAGTTTATCAAAGATGAGGAATACGTTGGAGGACACCATCCATTCGAAGAACAAGTTACTTACCAACTGGTAAAGTTCTTACGACTGGATGTTCCTCCAATGTATTCCTCATTGCCCTCCCAGCCTACCCCTCTGTTGAATTTCCTATGCTATTTCAGCTTCTGTTCTCGCAGGGGTAAATACTGCTTGCCTAGACTGAAAACCAACACGTGCATGAGGGGGGGGGAAACAGAACTGAGGCCAACGGGTGCTGCACGCGCTGTTTATACACCCAATGATGTCACCCTCGACGGAGACCTTAGAGAGACATCGACTCGACGCCATCGACGCATGGCGCCCTCTGCCGAGAAAAAATTTCCGAAGCAGCCGAGCTGGACGGGATTATCAAAGATGTGGAATACGTTGGAGGAACATCCAGTCGAAAGAACGTTACCAGTTGGTAAGTAACTTGTTCATCCTTGTAGGTCTTGTTTCACCACTCTGTTAACCTTTTCACCTCTGGATGTTGATGAGGGGTATTTAGTGTATGAACTTGCCTCGCGCCTAGACTATTTTCAACTCAATGTGCAGTCATTAACCTGATTATTCTGTAACTTTTTCCATACATGTCCCTCAGTTGCTGCTTCAGTGATATCACACCTAAGAGTGCCCTAAAAGTATTGTCATAAGCTAAACCCTTTTTTCTGCTTTCTGCTTCTCTTAGTTGTGACTTTGACATGGGCAGTGGCCACCAATGCCAAACAGAACCCTAACACATACCTCACAGTCAGTTATAAAATACAGACCACCTCATACAAAGAATCTAATAGCAGCCCCTGCTTTGCTCACACTGCTCCAACTAACCCACCCTTAATGCCACTTTTCAATTTGTAATGCCAAAGACCAGGGAGGCCATGCAGTTATCAATAACATGATGTACAATGGACGTTACTGAACTGAATCTTTCCTTTGACAGATCAAGAGTGGATACCTCCTGGCTATGCAGAATCTGATCTGACGAACGAAGGGTCAACCAGACATGCCTCAGTTTCCGAGATGGAGATTGACATCCTGGAGGCCAATCGCAATGAAGTTAGCACCAAAAGACACACCAAGTGGGCTGTTTCCATCTTCAAGGGCTGGTTGGCAGAGAAGCATCTTGATATGTCCTTTGAGACCATCTCAAAGACGAATTTAAATAAAATACTACGTGAGTTTTTTGCCACTGTGAGGAATAGCTCTGGGAAGCAGTACTCCATCTCCAGCTATGCGGGACTCCGCGCTGGTGTGAATCGCTTCTTCAATGACACAAGAAGGATAAATATTGTCAAAGATCCTGAATTCACGACTGCCAATAATGTTTTCATTGGAGTTATGAAAAGCCTCAGGAAACTGGGTAAAGATGTCTCGGAACACAACCCAAGGATCAGTGATATGGATTTGCAGATTCTTAAGAGCTCTCCTGTTCTTAGCATAAACACTGCCAGGGGATTGGTGTCTAAAGTATGGTTTGATGTCCAGTTCTACTTTGCACGCCGAGGCCAAGAAGGGCACCGAGATTTGATGCCTCAGTCATTCAAGATGAACAAAGACGAGCAAGGCATTGAGTATGTAACTCTTGCATTCAGTGACAAAAGTAGGCATCACCCCATTCAACTAAAGACCAATAAGGAGAACGTTCACGGGTGTATGTACTCTCTGCCGGGTAACCCTTTGTGTCCTGTAAATAGCTTCAAGAAATACCTCTCAAAACTCCCAGAGAACCCTCCTGCTTTTTATCTGCATCCAATCAAAGTTCGCCCAGAGCTTCTGGAATCTCAGCCCGTTTGGTACACCAAAGAACCCCTGGGCATCAACTATCTGCGACGCATGATGCCAAGCATTTCCCAAGAGGCGGGACTCTCGCTACGCTACACCAACCATTCGATATGGAGTACAGTGCTTTATCTCTTCTCTAATTCAGGGCTCCAAGCGAGGCACATCATGTCAGACACTGGCCATAAAAAAGAGATTTCAATTGGTCGCTATTGGGCAGAATCAACAGAGGACAGAAAGCGCCTCTTCTTTTTGGTTCCTGTAGCTGCCCCTTCAACTTCCGCAGTGGACCGAGGTCTTCTCCCAATGGCCCTTGGACTTGGCACCCCTGTCAAAGCTGAGTCCTCACAGCCTAGCAGTTGACTTCTAGGTGCTCACACATTTATCAGTTATCAACATCCCCTGTCTACAAATGTGTACATTATGTCAATTATTGCTTCTGAAAACTAAACCTAGTTTGTGAATGAGTGATCCATTGATGTTCTGGCTGTGCTTCTGAAATCCTGTTAATCTGTTGATGTCCCGTCTTGTGCTTAGTCTCTGAGAGTTACTGGGATGGCCGTACGGTTGCTATTGATCTGGGGCCTTTTACCCTATGTCCATGCTTTCAGAGTGAAAAAAAGATTAATCTGCGACCCGCACTACTCTAATGGAATTTCAATATAGTCTCTTAGAGTTTGAGTATTATATCAGAATTACTTCTAAATGTTAACGTATCGACATGACTTGTTTGTAAAAAAAGTGCATCATCGTAACGCCAGGTAACAAAAGTAATCATTTGGCACTAACATGAATTAGCTGAATTTGTTTTCTGGAAACTTATGTAATTTTCAACAAGAGTCATGTTGAGATATTAATATTATGACGTTCCCATTTAATATTCAAGCTCACTGTATTACAATTTAGTTGGAGTTGCGTGGGCTGTTGAATTACTGGGACATAAGTCCAATTTAAGTCCTACCTAATTACATTCTATGTGTGCAAACCATGTTGTGCAACTCATGTGTGCCGGCACTGTCTTCAGAATCCCATCCTGAAACCCTTAATGTATGTACAGAGACACACCGTTCCATATACATGCAGAAGAAGCACTTTGGAGAAGGGATGAAGTGCCATGTGGGAAACAGTGGCAAGCCAGCACACCTCTGTGGGTGTGCAACAGGGTAAGTACCACAGACTTGAGTAAAGGTACAGTACAGCATAAAAGCAGCATCTATGGGATCAAGTGCTACATAATTACAAGTTATTGAATATGTAGGGGACTATGGCTTCCCTGAGCTGGGAAACCTGTCAACACTTAGTGACAGTAATCAAACCCCCCCAAACTGCCAGTGGTGTACCGGGACGAGCACTTTGCAAGGTATCAATGGGGAGGAAACCCCAAGGCCGGTTATGGTATCTGTGTAGTAAGCACTGACATACACAGGTGCAATGCCGCTCCGACCCTTTAAGAGACTGTTAAGGGATAGAATGTGATTTTGATCCCACAGCACACCGCTGGGATTGCAGTGACGAGTACCCTTTGGAACCAACTGGTAGGCCCAACAGAAAGTTAGTGTACTCATGGGAAGGGTACCGTGTAGTGGCTGGTTCCCATGGGTACGAGAGGCCACAGTCTAAGCGCAGAAGTTGAAGTTATAATCGTTGGCTGGGGCCCAGCTGCCTAGAGAAGCTTTGACGGGCATGCCTTGCTATCATTTTCTTGCCTCAGGAAACTGAAATGGTTATTGTAAAACATTACAAGTTTACACGTACCTACAGCACCTCCCCCCACTTTCCCCTGGTGTCTCACCTCCTCACACCAGCACCAACATTTTACTTGGTACTACCTTTTGTAGCTGCCTGGACCTCGTTTGGATGAAGTACACTCTGTAGAAGTCAAATCCCTGTGTGCAATGGGATGATCCTGTTCAAAGTCCGCAAAGGTCTTTGGTTTCTTGAAGATCTAAGCGCCTCGCCTTGATACTGTGGACCTATGAGGCATCCCTGAATTTCCTTCTGTGATGACAGTGCAATGGTACGGTGTGTCTGTATAGCATTTGATAAGGCAGTCCTCCAGCAATGATCAGAAGAGCAGAGGTCATCCTGCTTTGTGGGTAGTGGACCTGAGCCTTTACCACCCTGGTGCTATTGGGATACATAAAGATGTGCTTATGCTGTTTCCTTCTTGGACTGTTATTTATGTTGTTCTAAACCTTAGCTCTGGACTCTTGACTTAAAGATGCTGTTGTCATGTCTGTTCCTTATCCCATGTGCATACACTGGTCCTGTATTTGGTAAATAAATTAGATTTTATTTTTGCACAGCGTGGCGCCTGCCTTCTGTCTAGTTGGTCTCGGAGGTTGGAATCCACCCTACGCCCACTCGGCCACTGTAGAGCTAAAGGTGCCCTGATGGACAACAGACACGCGTACACCTGTTGCCTAACTGATTACGAGTGACTGCTGACCACTGAGCTACCAGCATGTACAATGGTGGGAGCTGGAATAAAAGACAGCACCTTTGTTTGCACCATGTACATAGCATCCTGTTAAGGGCACACATTGTGTACGCAGGAGTAGCGTGCACCTGACCTATGTCCATACCCCTGTAAGGTGTAGATATCTCCCACACATGGACTTGAAGTGGCTAAGCTAAGCACTAGGGTTTAGGGTGGATGGATTGGATATGTGAGGTCAAAACTCATTGGGGGCTGTGTTGTATTTTCCTTGTATCATGGACCAAGACCTGCACTCGGTTTAGCAAACTAAATCCTTCTATATACACTTTGCTTCACACACCCATGGTCCTAACACATAATCGCTACACGTCTCTGAAGGGCTAGCATTCCTCCAGGTCTTTGTGTTCTTGGATGCACATTGACCCTTGGAGAGTGCCATCACAGCGAATGAGATCATGTGAAGTAGCATCACAGGCAGGTGCCCGTGAGCAGTGCACTGTTTAGGACTTGTTTTCTTGAAGCTGTTTTCTTTTATTGCTAACAGGTTGTAGATCCCCAGTAATTTCAGGAAACGATGAAGAGAGGCATGGGTTGCAGAAACGCAGTTTAATGCAATGCAATTATGTCGGGGAGGTCAGTCAGACTCGTAAGCCGGAAAAACTGAACTCACCCCGCCCACATTGGGCTACAGTATTTGAAGGCAAACCCACAAAATGATAATACATTCCAGAAATTAGGCGTATGCTAATTCCATCCCTCCTAGTAGCTCCTACCTATACAAATCTACTAAAACAGAAATTGGCCTGTCCTGGTTGGCTACTACAATAAAATATAATATTTGATGTGCATCCCATTGCAGAAGGACTAACCTAAGCAGTTAGTGGGAAGAGCGAGAGCTGCCCCTCATAGCAAAAAACTACATACAGTAATACTCCCTACTGTGCGACCAGCCATCTTGGCATCCCATGCTATCCCCAAGCCCTGCTGCTCCCCCATGCATGTCCTTATGACTATCACATACTTGTCTGCCTAGGACAAGGACACACCCTGTTATTTCGTAGAATATTCAAGTGTCTGGGAAAAGGTTTCCTGAGAAAGTACAACAGAGGCCTAATGCATGGGACAATGACTCATATTTGAGCTACCAGTCCACCCTGTTGCATACTTGGCAGTCTAAAGACGCTCTAGAGGGCAGCAGAAATGAAATCCAATTCAACAAAATGGCAGTAACACTCACGTTATAACATTCACAAATCCTATATTCTCTCTTATGTTTAGGACATTGAACCTGCATATGGTCATTCCCCCTCTAGTTGATTTATCAACTATACAACCTTTCTCTTTAATCTCAGCAGTCGCTCACGCTGCAGAGATTGCCCACCTCATTTCGTACAACAACCATGATGTCCTGTTCATCACTGAATTATGGTTTAACCCCATCCTCCCCACATGTTTTTGATGTCCTCCTACCCCAAATCTACTGCATCCAGCATGCCGACCGGCCAGGAAGGGCAGGCGGCGGAGTGGCAATCATCCACAAAAACGGTTGCCCATGCTCTATCATCCCCTCTCCCAAAACAAGCTAATTTGAATCACTTGTCTGCCTGTTTTCTCTATCACATGAGGAATCTATAATCCTCCAGCTCCTCTACAGGCCACCTCACAGGAGTGGCTATTTCATTGCAGACTGTAAAGACTGGAGGGGGGTATCTGTACTCCTACTCTCTATATGGCAGAGGAGAGGTACAGAGGACCCAAGCCAAGATTTTCTATTTGGTAGCTATGGTCGAGCAACCAAGGCTTCAGCTCTCAGGAGGTGATGTGGGCTGGTTCTTAAGTACAGTGTAGGCCCCAAACACCCACAAAGGAATGTCCACACACAAAAACACAGTTCTTTATATAAATAAGGCTTTGATTATGTACACATACAATAACACATTTTGTGCTCAAGTTAATCTAAAATGATAAATATATACAGTTTCTATGTGGTACCACCATTACTTCTTAGATTCCATTAAAATGCATCAACTGTAAATACAGTAGGGAGTCATACAAATAAATGAATAAAGTGAACCAACAATAGACATAGGAGGAAAGTGGGTTGGTTGAAACAATAGGCAGAATACTGGCCCTGTTAGCTAGACACAGTTCTGTGTGTGGATACCCCACTTGGGCAACCTGTAAATAAAGATATAACACAAGCCCAGTCCATATATCGTTCAATACGAGTCTTATTTCCCCCTAAAAAAGGTTTAACCACCCCAGTCTACCTGGAATGGTAGATTTCGGCGTCGGGCCGTCGACAGATCCTTCTTGTGCGGCTCCCTTTAAGGCAGGAGCCACGGATCGTCGAGATCCCTCGAAGAAATGATGAACAAGGCATCGAGGTGGCAGCTTCGTTCCTGGCGGGGCTCGTTGATGATCAGCCGTAGACGTCCTGCGAAGATGAGGCATGCGGTGCACCTCGACAACGGTACTTCGTTGCTGCAAAGAGTCACTGATGAACTTTGGCCCAGCAAGGGCGTCAAGTTGTCGGCGTCCTCTGTGGTCTTCAGGTGACAGGAAACCCACTGGTGGATGCTCCTTGGCACGTCAGCGGCCTGGGCTTTCTCTGGCGGGACAAAGCGGTCGGCGGTGCTGGCGAGTGCGTCCTTGAATTCAAAGTGTTTTTATCAAGTGGAGTGTTGCGGCTCCGGTCGTCGGCGGCACAGCGTCAAGCGGTTCCTGCTTCTGGGCAACACAGCTTCGACGGGCCTCTAGCGGTTATGCTTCTCTTCGTTCTCCTTGGCGGTCCCTGTGTCCGGTTGACAGTCTCTCGAAGGCTGGCTTCCATGGCGCTTCGGCGAAGGTTAGCGGTGCACAATGGTGCCTCATAGCTCGGGAAGAGGTCTCCTAGCCAGGTCCTTTCTTGGATCAGTTTCGACGGCACAGAAGCTTTCAGATTGAAGTGAAGGTAACAGCGGTCAACCTTCTTCGTCAGGCTCGGCTTCAAGATTAAGCTTCAGTTTCAACTTCAGCTCCTGAACGAATTCTAGCAGTGATAGGCCCCCAGATTTACTAGTTGGTCTCCCATTCATTCTGTTGGGTCAGACTCAGGCAACCAATCACTCAGAAGGGCATTCAGGCAGGCAGGAGGCCAATCGGGCTCACAGTACATCCAGGCCATTCTCCTCCCTCTCAGACACTCACAACAAGGAATGTGTATTGGGACAAGTACCCAGCCATTCAGCACTCCACAATGCATTCATACCATATACTAGAACCAGTCATCCACAACAAGAAGTGCATATTGGTCACACACTCCATTCACCCAGGTCCCACCCCAAGGGTGTACCCACAACATACAGTCACTGGGAAGGCTCCAGCCAGTCTGGCCCGTACTTTCCCCAGAATACCATATATGGAACTTCCACCCAACAGCCAGTGAGGGGAAGGGAGAGAGTCAGGGCTTCCCAGGACTTTGGGAACAACAAGGTAACAGGAAATAGAAAGCAAGAGGCCACACTGGCCATCTTGTTTCCTATCAGGAATCAACTGATTCTAATGGTAGGTCCTGGGAATCCCAAAATGGAGGACACCCAGAGCATCCGTAGAATTCAGCATGGAGCTGCCACCAGCCCATACCCTGCTCTGTGGGCCACACACAGGTGCCCAAAAATATACACTAGGGGCACAGGGTTGTACCCCACCCATGGGTGCCGTAAGGGTATCCCGAGTGTCTGTACACCAATCCAAAAAGAGGAAGAGCTGCACTGCCAGGAGTCCCACATGGACTCTTGTGCAGAAAATAACACAGAATACACATGATAAAAGGAGAACAGGACAAGGTCATGGAGGCCCTGTCCCTCCAATGCATTTCCAGCATCACATAGACCGCTCCAACAAACTCTCCTCTGCCAAATTAGCACGTTAAAATAATGTATTTTTCTGTGATTTTGATGTTCCCGAGTCACAGGCTGACAACCACACTCGAAGCCTGCTTTTTGCACTGACCGCTTCCATGGACCTTAAGCAAACTGTGCTCTCCCCCACGCACAAGAAACGCAACACCCTAGACTTAGTCTTCACATCATCCCCCCTGCATCATCAGCCCCTGCATCACCTGTGCAGACCCAATCGCACCCCGCCATCCTCTTATCAGTCACCCACTCTACTATGGCTCACAAAGGTCGGCTGAACGCCCCCTCACTGCCGCTAATTCAAATCCTTTCTGGTCAACAAGCTAGAAGCCAACTTTGCAGACTTCCCCACCCCAGGGAAGGCCTTGCGCCTCTTGGCTTTATTGAGCAACTCTGCTATGAAACTGGTGGACACTCATGCGCCCCTAAAATCCAGCTGGGCTAAGACCAAACCAATCGCCCCATGATACTCTCCCGAGCTAGCCTCCAACAAACGCTCAATCAGAGCCCTTGAGAAACGGTAGCGCAAAAACCGTAACTCGGGAGATCGCACCAACCTCAAATCTCTGCGCGCAAACTGTAGCATTCTGATTACCGGGGCCAAAGCTGCTTACAACACCACCACCATTGCAACAGCCTCTAACAGGAGCAAAGACCTTTTTGAAGTAGTAAAGCATTGTATCAAACCCTCACCTGACTGCAGGTACCAGCAACTCAGGAAAAATGCAACCTTTCACTGCATTAGCATCCCCTGTACCCTGGCATGCACACTGCCCCATCTGGACTGAATGTTCTCCTCTCTTTTCCTCCGATCTGCTAAAAATGATTGCCTCCCTCAAACCTACTTCTTACTCTGATGATATATTTCCATCCTCCATCATTAAACAATTGACGGGCTCGGCGCTCCTCAGCATCATTGATGCCTCCCTCGCAGAAGGATCTTTCCCAGACACCCTCAAGACTGTCCTCGTATGACCGCTTTAGAAAAAAACAACCCTAGATCCAGACGACCTGGCAGGCCCATTAGGAATCTCCTGCAAAATCTTGAAAAAAGTCATTGCTACACAACAACACGCAAGAATCGCACAACTCCACCTCCTAAATGACTATCAGTCAGAGTTCAGACGAAAGTGTAGCATCGATATAGCCACCATGCAGGTGATGGATGATGCTCTCCAAATCATGGATAAGAGTGACTCATGCCTCCTCATCTTCCTTGAACTCTCGGCTACATTCGACACAGTTGACCACTGCACTGTCCTGAATTGGTTTACCTCATACCTCTCAGGAAAACACCAGGTTGTACAGATGAACTTGTTGCGTTCTAACCAACTCCAGGTCTCCTGCGGTGTCCCCCAAGGCTCCAGCCTCCCGCCATTCCTTTTTAACCTTTCCATGGAGACTCTGACACTCTCCTCAAAGATCCCAATATAGCCAGCACCAATACGCAGATGATACTCAGTTGTACATGAGAGTAAATAGCGTGCAGGTCATCATTCATCTCCGCAATTACCTCACCATCATCCAGTCCTGGATGTCGACTGCCTTCCTCAAACTAAACCCATCCAAGACTGTATTCGTCCTGATCGGTCCTCCGGCTAAAAAACAACTTGTCCAATAATAGCTCAATGAAATGCGCATAGAAGGATTTGATCCACAACTCTCAGACTCAGCAACATCCTTAGGATTCACCGTTGATAGCAATCTGTCCTTCAAGAAACACATAGCCAAGAATGCCCAAATAGCCTGGCTCAAAATCTCTACCCTTTGAAAAATCAAACTCTTCATCCCTCCGCAGGATTTCTGGGCAGAGTGTAGGCCCTTGTGGTCTCGCACATCGATGAGGGAAATGCTCTCCTGACTAGACTCACCTATAAGCAGTCCACCATGCTGCTGCATGTCTTATTGCATGAGCATTGAAAATTGACCGAATTACCCCCATCCTACGTGAACTGCATTGGCTTCCATTCCAAGCCCAGGATACTTTTCAAGACTGCATGTATCATCTACAAAGCAGTCATGAGGAGCACACCAGCATACCTGGCGGCTAAGCTCCACATATCTGGTGGCACACACTCCTAGCGGAGCAAATTGACCAAACGGCTTGAATTGCAAGTCGTCTGCAAAGAGAGGACCCGCAAACAATCACTCTTGTCATGCACCCACCCTCTAGAACTCGATCCCGGTGTCGGCTCGGAATGCCCCCACAATTTGCAATTTTCGCAAATCTCTCAAAACATTGCTCTTTCAACAAAATCTGACCAAAGACTAACTCCAGTGGACTCACATACCGACGCACAGATCTCACAGTACTGCCCTACTGTTAAAAGATGCCAGCCCAAATGCCGGCTACCCATACTCTGTACAGCGCTCGGCTGTTCTTGAGCTAGGTCTACGCTTTAAGCAATTAAAAATAAATAAATCAATCTTGTCAAACTGAGTTTTTTCAGTACCCACACTTTCATGACATTTCTCAAATCTCCTTTATATTCTTCTGGGCTACATGGCGCAAAAAAGAACAATCCCCATCCCCCGTGGGATCAGTATATGTTTCAAAATAATGTTCAGGATCTTTAGTGCATTCAAACAATCTTCCCCCTGAGCCAATTGAGCACGATATTCGAATCATACAAGGCTTGTCCTCATGGGTCCATTTGTCAGTTTGGGTGTGGGCGTGTTTCACAAGTGGGGTCTCATCAGCAGATTGTATCGTGAGCAACATCATGGGTACTACATTAACCATCTTTTTCTTGCAACACCCCAGGAACAGTTGGCAAGCTGAAAAAAGAACAAGCAGCAAAATAATTATAGGAAACAATACTTTGAGAAGGTTACTTGTACATGAAGGCAACACCCATGAAAAAATCAACGTGAACCTGTCACCCCACCTTCTCTCTCCATGATGGTGTGCAGAGCTTGTATTGCCTGTGTGAGCCTTCAATTTTCTGCATCATTGGGAGGTATGCAAATGTAGCAAGAAGTGCTCAGTTTGACGCAAATACCCCCCGCACATGTCGAGCACATAACAGTTCTGCAAGGTGGTTAGTCTTATGACCCGAAGATCCTCCCTGACAGCATTCAATCCATTCTATGTCTCATTGGCCATTTGAATAAGCTCCCATCATGTTATTTGCAGCCATTTAGCGTTCGCTCCCGATTGCACCTCAGGAGTGAGAAACGAGGGCAAAAATGTTTTGCCATGACTGAGCAATCTGTATTGTGTTATCTCATCTAGCTTGTCACTTGAATCTTGAGTCAAATAGTTACTGTGGCAACGGTAAAACTAGGTCAGAGACCCGCAAACCCGCTGATGCAATAGGTACATGGGCTTAGTCATCGGGTGCTTGTGGATGGCTGTGATGTTAACACCAGGGACCACCAGCACTGGAGCTTACAGGGTTGCCATGGAACAAACACCTTCCCAGGGCAGAGGCAGTTGTGTATAAGCCAATCCTCTACATAACCAGTAGAGGTCCATGGGAGCAGCGGGTGTCGACAGTTACATTGCAGTTCAGATTCGCTACCACAAACACACTTCTGTTGCTCCTGAACATAAGGAGGTCTGTGAGGGTTTCGAGACTTTAGCAGGGTTGTTCATTTATCCAAGTCAAATTCTTTACATATTTGCCCTATGTAGAGAAACAAGCCACATTTAGGTTTAGCAGCAAGTCATTGGGCCTCATTACAACCCTGGCGTTAAGGGGTTAACGGCACCGTAAAAGGCTGCGGCGCCGTTAAACCCTTAACGCCAGATTCACACTTTAACGCCTGCTTTTTGCAGGCGTTAAAGTCCATCCCGCTAAGGGACCTTGGTGCTAATTACAGCACCGTAATTTACGGTGCCGTAATTAGCGCCTTCCCCATTCCCATTGAGCCCTATGGGCCAAAAATGGGAATGGGGAAGGGGCCATGGTGAATAGGGATTTCCCGGCCCGCCAACCTTGGAATGGGGCGGTAAATCCGCCATCCACCATGGCGGAATCCGGCATGGACCATGGTGCTAATAGCACCATGGCCCAACGCCAGGGTTGTAATGAGGCCCATTGTGTAGCCCGAACATCCCACCTGCCCTGTATCCTGTTAGCCCTGCAACACATTTGTCTTTGTAATAGATGGCACCCTCAACTGTAGACCAGTTCTACCACCACAAAGAGATTTGTTCAGCCCAGTAATATTGATGCAATAGGATTCGGGGATGTTGTTAAAATGTAATCCATTCTTCCTGACCTGCTTCTCCCATTTGTCAGATATCTGCACCTGCCCCCTCCTTCGATATGTTTGTATAAGAACATGCAACCCATTTTCTTCTGTTATCATTTTCTGTTCTACATAATTCTTATCATCTATGTATTATCATGGATGTATTAACTACCAGCCACTTGCGTGGTGATGCACATTACCAGATCTGCCTGGAATAACACTTGGGTCAGTAATATCCCTCTTAATTCTAGACACAGACACTTTAATATTTGCTGGTGATTTAACTTGTTCGACATCAGTAATGTTATATGACTCCACACCCCTCAAGAAAAACCCCTAAAGTATAACATGAAAAAACAAAAAATGCAAAAAAGATCAAGATAATGCATAAATTGTCTGTTACCAGTGCTCTTTTGATATTGCAGTGAGGCGACAGCATCCCGCCACCCAAACAGATGTAGATTCATAAGAATCATACTTCCCTTGACATTCTACCCTTTTGTTCTTCTTGCTGTTGGTGGGGGGCGAGGGAAGACTTGTCTTTCCGGACATCGCTGAGAGGGATCCTTTGCTTCCTGCCGGAAACCTTGACAGCTGTAAGAGTAGCGTAAATTACTTTAAATGGGCCATCAATCTTAGGGTCCTTCCACTTCCTAATGAAGCTCCTGACAAAAACAGAAGAGCTCTGGTTGCATTAGCTGCGATGACTCATTCACTGGCGGATCACGATCATGTCATTGGGGCCAAATCTGACGAGATATAAACCTGACAGATTTAGTTAAATCCCTCAAGTACCCCTAGAATTCTTCTCCTAAAATTTGAGCAGAAGTGTGTGCATCTGCTGTCTGACTATTATATGCATGCCCGACGGACAGAGTTCCCACCAATAATAGAGTTTCTGAGGCTTGTGGAATCTGCTTAGATCACAAGCTGTGCATAGGCCTATCTAGTGGAAGCTGCGGAGTATTACAGTTTGTTTTTCGAAACTCGAAAATGGGCATCGACACAGGGCGTGCCAGTAATACTATCCCTAGTGTGACGTCCACTGTACCCATGATCCCTCACACGTCTAGGACCCTCAGATTGTTTTTTTCCGCCATACTGGTCGGAAGCCTCCCGCGGAGTTCCCTGGCCTTAGCCATAATTTTGCAAAATTCATAATATTTCCCCATTTTCTCCATCCCAACGTCGAGTCACCGAAGTTCGACACTCGACGCCGGCCCGGAGAAGAAAACAACCGTCGAGAGCTGCACGACGGACTTTGGGCCTAGGAAGGCCTCTGGCCTCGGCCCGGGCCTTGGAAGGCCTCTGGCCTCGGCCCTGCATGTAGGGATAGTGGGGGGTGGTACATACTCAACACTCTATATATATATATATATATATAGATACATTTTCTTATATATTCCTACACACACTATCCCGCTGTCACAGGGTGCGTATGGAGGGTACCCCTTTCCAATTTTGCCCCAAGTGCAACCGCAAGTACCCTTGGGTTGACAGACACGCCACCTGTAACCTCTGCTTGCCGAGGGACCACCCCGAGGCGAACTGCAGAGCGTGTAGTCGGTTTAAACCGACGACTCTAAAGGACCATTCGATCAAACGTTGGGCCCACCACGCCAGGCAACGAGAAGCCATGGAAGCGGAGGGCGCCTTCAGTGATGGCAGCGACGCCATCCTATCGGACGGCGAGGGCAACGTGGCGTCGAGAGACAACCAAGCGCAAGTCCCCGACCTCGGACGGTTGTCCGGCAGGGCAGCTGTGGGGAACACCCCCAGTTATGTCTAGATTGTCATCCCTAGCAGACTTCTTCTATGCCAAGAATCCACAGCACTTCCTCGCCTATACCCCTGACGGGGCTACTCCCTCAGGGTCTAGGGACCCGCAACCCCCGGTAAAAACCTTGAGTTGAGGCGCCAACGCAAAGTCAGTCTTCTGACCCTTTCTACGTACAGCCATACTCTCAGTATGATGGGGATCCATAACTAAATGAGGATCCAGAATTGGCCACGTTGGACGACCAAACTGGAATGGATTACTATGGGGATGACGAGGGCCAAGAGGAGGACGAAGATGATCCAGAAGTCTACAGAGTAGACTCCCCAGTAGGCAAAGAACCTCTGGTTACCGACTCTCCTGTCGACAACCAACCTCTCTTAAATGAGGTTTTATCTAGAGCGGCTGAACACTTCCGCATAGATACTCAGGGAGCACAGGAGGAGAGGGACTTTGCCGAGGAACTAGTGGGAGAAAGAGACCTGTTGCCCAGGCCATCCCTATTCTCAAGTCTATACAAAGGAGAATAGACCCTTCCCTTCTCAATCCCAGCCTCACCAGGGCATTAAACCCCAGGATCGAAAAACTGTTCAGGGCAGCCCAATCAGACCCACTGTACATAAGGGGGCAACTGAAACCGGACTCCCTGATAGTGACTAATACCCGAAAGAGGGTGGGAACACCCCTATCATCGTCTGAAGCTCCCCTCGACAATGAGAGCAAGAAGATCTATGGGTTGGGAAGGAAGGTAGCCTCCACTTCCGCCTACCAGGCAAGGATTACCAACTCCACCACCCTGCTGGCGAGTTACAACTGCCATCAGTGGGAAGAAGTTGCGGCGCTCATTGAATCCGCCCTGGAACCTTTAAAAAGCCAGTTGGCACAGGTTGCGTCGGAGGGAAGAGCCGTGTCCGGTTGCATCCTTAAGGCAACCTTTGATGCCGCTAATAACGCCGGCAGACTGATAGCAGAGAGCACTGTTATCAAAAGACATGCTTGGTTAAGACAATCTGGATTTAAACCCGAGACACAAGCATCCTTAATAGACAAACCGGTGGAGCCTGATCTACTGTTTGGCAAGGCGGTAGAGGATGCATTAAAAAATGCCAAAGATGAATACGAGGCTCTCAAATCCCTGGTCCAGTTAACCAACAAACCCCCTAATCAAAGAGGGAATGGCAATTTTCATCGTCCACGCGGCCAGAATTCACCAATAGGCTCCAACTATTCCCATGGGCAGGGTACACCATGGAATAACAACAACCAGCAGTCTATCCAGAGTTATGGCAGGGGTAACAAAAGGGGACGTGGTAAGGGTAGAGGCAGCCCCAATAGAGGCGGCGGCACGCCTCCCACAAAACAGTGACATTCCGTTCAGGGTCCCTTGTAGTAGGGGGACGCATTTCCAACTTCACCCAAGCTTGGGAACGGATCACATCAGACAGATGGGTGCTCTCCACAGTGTCCGCAGGATACTGCATAGAACTGTTAGAGCGTCCCGAGACCACCCTCCACATCAAAAAGTACTTTCATTAGACCACCGAAGATCCTCCTTGAAGTGATCCCCAATCTTCTAGCAAAGGACGAGATAGAACTCGTCCCGGGACACCAGGTAAACAAGGGTATTTAATTCAACTTACTTCCTTGTGCCAAAAAAAATTTGACAATGCGCCCAGTATTAGACTTACGGCCTGCAAACAAGTATGTCAAGCCCCAAAAATTTTGCATGACTACTCTCCAAGAGGTAATCCCCCTCCTAAAAAAGGGGGATTACATGGCAACATTGGACATGAAAGATGCCTATTTTCATATTTCCATGTTCCCAGCGCACAGAAGATTCTTGCGCTTCAAGGTGGACAGTCAGCACTACCAGTTCAAGGTACTACCCTTTGGTATAGCCTTGGCTCCAAAGGTATTCACCAAGGTACCAAGGTACTGGCGGTGGTGGTGGCACACCTACGTAGGGAGGCAATCCCATTGTTCCCTTACCTGGACGACTGGCTCATCACGGGGGAGACCCCAGTAATTTGCAGATCAAACATTCAAAGAACTATCGACCTCCTCTTCGAATTGGGTTTCTCCATACATGAGAAAAAGTCAAGTCTGGTGCCAAGCACCTCCAAACAGTTCCTAGGAGCTGTCCTAAACACACAATAGGGGTTGGCCTTTCCATCAGAGGAAAGAATTCGGAATCTACTGCTGCAAATTCCGCTATATGAAGCCGGTCGCCAGGTAACGGTGCGCAAAGCGATGCGTTTGCTGGGCATGGTGGCGTCATGTATTTACCTAGTCCCCCACGCGCACCTGCGCATGCGTCCCATGCAAGAATGGTTGGCGAAACAGTGGTCTCAGGCAAGTGGTCAGTGGGACGATCTAGTGGTCGTTTCGCCAACACTTGTACAAAGTCTTCACTGGTGGACAAGAGAAAACCTGTCAAAGGGAAAACCCTTTTACGATCCCGAGGTACAGGCTGTAGTCACAACAGACGCATCCCTGTCAGGGTGGAGAGCACACCATCTCCACCACACAGCTCAGGTTCTCTGGTCTCACTCAGTGGCTAAGAATCATATCAATCTGCTAGAGCTCTTGGCAGTATTCAGAGCGCTTCAAGCGTTCGAGCCCTACATGTTGAACCTGTCAGTGCAGATCCTGACAGACAGCACAACAGCTATGTTTTACCTGAACAAGCAGGGAGGGACTTGTTCGCCAAATCTGTCCAAGCTTGCCCAGAAAACTTGAATATGGGCACTCAGATGGAACATCTACCTGTCATCTCAACATGTTCCAGGGGATCTCAATTCTCTGGCGGACGCTTTGAGCAGAGATCCCCTCCCGGAAGAACACGAATGGTGTCTACACAGAGAAATCGTAGAACATCTCTTCTCTCATTGGGGTTTCCCCACTATAGACCTATTCGCCACATGCGAAAACAGACAGTGCCCAAGGTTTGCATCCAGGTTCCCCCAACCAGACTCCCAGGGGAACGCCCTGTGGATGAACTGGTCAGGGATGTTTGCATATGCTTTTCCACCAACCCCTCTCATCAGGAAGGTGGTCAACAAGATGCACAGGGAATCGATGACGCTCGTCCTAGTTGCTCCCATGTGGGCGAGGCAACCGTGGTTCCCACACTTACGCAGACTAGCGGTGTGCGAACCCATCAAACTCCCGTGCTGGTACAACCTACTGTCCCAGCACCAAGGTCAGACAGTGCATCCTCAACCCAACTCAATGAACCTGGCAGCATGGCTCCTGAGGTCATAGAGTTTGGACATCTCAATTTACCTCAGAGATGTATGGACATCCTAAGAGAATCTAGGAAGCCAAACACGAGACACTGCTACTTTGACAAATGGAAAAGATTTGTTATCTGGTGCCAGAATAAGCAAATCCACCCAGTTGATTGCACTCCTTCCACTATAATCACCTACATGCTCCACCTGCTGGACGCAGGGTTGGTATTTAATTCAGTGAAGGTACACCTGGAAGCTCTGTCAGCATACACCACCTCGCATAACAAAGTATCGTGGTGGAAAGTACCAGTGGTTAAAGCCTTCATGGAAGGAGTAAAGAGACTTCACCGTCCAATTTCTAACCCACCACCAGGATGGGACCTTAATGTGGTGCTTGCTAAACTCATGGGCCCTCCCTTCGAGCTCATGCATAAGAGCAGTCTCAAACACCTGACATATAAAACTGTCTTCTTTGTAGCCATTACGTCTATAAGAAGGGTAAGTGAAATTCAGGCTCTGTCAGTGCAGGATCCTTTCTTTACTGTCCATAAAGTTGAACTGGTTTTGAAAACACACCCTAGGTTCTCCCCTAAGTTTATTCCTAAATTCCACATGAACCAGTCCATCGAGTTTCCGGCTTTCTTCCAAGACCCACAAAGCTCGGCTGAGGTAAAACTACATACCCTGGATGTGCGTAGGGCGGTCCTATACTATGTAAACAAAACCAGACCACTAAGGAAAACAGACCAACTGTTTGTCTCCATAGCTACAGGCAGAGTGTAACGCTCACCTGATTCTCGCAGAGGCGCCGGTCTTGACTGGGCGACTACCGTATCTTCAAAGGTGATGTGTAGCACCCGGTTGGCTCTTTGGGCTGGACCTCGGTGCACTGTATGCCTGACGTGTAGAGTAAGATGTCTGCAGATAGAAAATATGGGGTTAATGAACTGGGGTTATTGGGGTGTCCCTATCTCTTTCCTCTTCTCCTCTCCTGTAGACCCCCAAAGGTTAACGCTCTCACCTTAGGTAAGTGAATGCCGAGCTCTCCATCTGCCTCGGGGCAGGGTGCTGTAACCAGTTTCTTCACTGGATAGGTAGCGCAGGCCTCTTGATTTCAGAGGACTGCTGTCCGTCGTTTACTGCATGAACGGTAAGTTTCGAGTCATTCAAATGTCTTTAAAGTCTTTAGTAATGATGTCTCTTGTTTTGCAGGGTTCCGGCGATGGCGGATGACGGGCTGAAGTGAGTTGAAGATGGAGCCCGTGTGATGAATAGAAGCGCCTGGAAGCACGTAAGTAAGCGCTTGTTGCCTGCTTCACGATGCGCTCTAACTGTCTTTTTATTTTGCAGGTACGAGTTCGGAGCGGCTGCAGGGTGCCGGAATACCCACTGGATTAGATGTGGAAAGGAGTAATGGCACGTGAGTATTAAAGTTCCCCAATGTCTTTAAACGCACCTTGTTTTGTCTTTCAGATGCGGGATGCAGCGCCGAAGGCCTCCGGAGCGTGCGAAGAGTTGGTAAGCTTTTGTCTTTCAGATGCCGGAATGCAGTGTGAAGACCTCCGGAGCGCACAAAGAGTATGTATGCCTTTGCCTTTCAGATGCCGGAATGCTAACCTGTTCTTGCTTGTCTTTATAGGTGTTGCTGAAGACTGGATTCAGGATGGTAAGCCTTTTTCTTTCAGATGCCGGAATGCTAACCTGTTCTTTCTTGTCTTTATAGGTGTTGCTGAAGACTGGATTCAGGATGGTAAGCCTTTTTCCTTAGGCCCAGGACCGGATGCAGAAGACCCGATGAGCGTTCTGCTGCAGAGGTTGCAGAATAACGCAAAGCAAGATTCATCCACCAGGTGTGGTTTAAATAGCCTCCTGTAGTGCTTCGGTGTCTCCTTCCACAGCCACGCCTAGGTAAGAAAAGAGTTCCTGCTTTCCAGAAGAGTTCCAGTGTTCTGAATCTAGGGAGTGGCTCCAGCCCCACCCAACAGGAAAAGTAGTTCCAAACAGAAGGGGATCAGAGGCTCAACTGGCAGGCAAGTAAGCAGCATGGTCTGCTGCAGGTAAGTCCACCCAAGCATTATGAGCCCGGCGCTTCCAGCGCTGGGACTGGGCATATTAATGAGCCTGGTGCCACTGGCGCCAGGACTGGGTCCAAAAGGTCCGAATTGGGACTGGTTGGCACTCGGAACCTGGGTTATGGATCTGCTTCCAAGGGAGTTGGGAAAACCCTGACCTTTTGGAAGCAGAGATCATGACAGTACCCCCCCTCAAGGCCCCTCCCAAACCGGGCTTCTCCGGGGGTTTTGGTTTGTCAGGAAATGTTCGGTGAAATCTTTTGATTAGGCGAGGAGCGTGGACATATTCAGCGGGTTCCCAGGATCTCTCTTGGGGGCCGTAGCCTTTCCAGTCAATTAGGTAGAATAGTTTAGATTTGGAGATCTTGGAGTCCAGAATGCTTTTGACTTCAAACTCGAGTTCTCCATCAACTAGGATAGGTTTTGGAGATTTGGTTAGTCGGGTTTGAGGTTGCACGGGTTTTAATAGAGAGACGTGGAAGACCGGATGTATCTTCAGTAGCGGTCAAGTCCAACTTGACCGCTACTGGGTTTACTATGGTAGTGATGGAATAGGGACCAAGGTATCTTGGGTTGAATGTGCGTGGCCCTTTTAGAGATAGATATTTGGTGGATAACCAGACTTGATCCCCTACTTGATAGTGAGGGGCTTCCTTCCGATGTTGATCTGCTCCTTTCTTGTATTGTTCTTTAGCCCTTTGAAGGTGAGAAACAGCTTCCTTAAAGGCTTGGGTGATTGTAGAATGCAGGTAGTCTACTGCTGGTGTTTCAAGATCTTGGAGGGGATCCAACTCTGAGGTTCGAGGGTGACTGCCGTACAAAAGAAAAAACGGGGTTTTCCCAGTTCCCGAATGGACAGAGTTATTGTAGGCATATTCGGCTATCCAAAGGATATCTTTCCAAGTTTTTTCAGTTTGTTGCAGCATGCAGCGTAAATACTGTTCCAGAGTTTGATTGGTCCTCTCGGTTTGTCTGTCGGTCTGAGGGTGGTGACTGGTCGATAGTCTCACATCAATTTGAGCCGACCGACAGCAACTTCGCCAAAAATGAGACATAAATTGACTACCTCGATCCGAAATTAGAACCGAAGGAAAACCGTGCAGTCGGACGATGTTTTCGAGAAATTCTCGGGCCAGAGTTGCTGCTGTTGGCAAGCCTTTGAGCGGAATGAAATGCGCCATCTTGGAGAATAAGTCCACGATTACTAGAATCGTATTGTATCCGGAGCATGGAGGTAGATCGGTGATGAAGTCCATAGAAAGCGTATGCCAAGGGCGAGGTGGGATGTCAATAGGGCGTAAGAGGCCTGCTGGTCTTTCCTTTTGACTCTTGTTTTGGGCGCATACTCCACAGGACATTATAAAGTCTCTGATATCTTTCTTCCAAGACGGCCACCAGAAGTAGCGCTTGATCTTTTCTGAGGTCTTGGCCATACCGGGATGACCTTCCATTAAAGAGTCGTGATAACAAGAGATTACTTTTTTCTGTAAATCTGTGCTGGGTAGGTATAATCGTTCTTGGAAATACAATAAGTTGTCCTTTACTGCAAAGTCCTTTCCCTGCAGATGCCAATTCTGTATGTCTGCTGGAGTTACAAGTTGCTTGGCTTTATCCTTAACTTCCTCTATGGATTCGGTGGCGATTACACCCAGAATTCTTTGTTCGAGAATGATTGGTACAGGTTTAGGGTTGATCAAGTGTTCTTCCACTCCCATCCGAGAAAGGGCATCAGCTTTACCGTTCTTTGTACCAGGTCGATAGGTAATTATGAAGTCAAACTCGGCAAAGAATAATGCCCAACGGAGTTGTCTAGAGGATTGGGCTTTTGCGGTTTTCAAATATTGCAGGTTTCGGTGATCCGTAATCACAGTAACGGTGTGTCGGGCCCCCAGCAGATAATGCCGCCAAGCCTTAAAGGCAGACTTGATAGCCAGAAGTTCCTTGTCAGTAATCGTGTAATTGATTTCAGGAGGCGAGAATTTGCGGGACCAAAATGCCACGGGATGCAACTGATTGGTTACCGGGTCCTTTTGTGATAGAACTGCCCCCATGGCAAGGCTTGAAGCATCAGTTTCCACGATGTAGGGGAGTTCGGGGCGAGGGTGTTTTAAGATTGGTGCAGAGATAAATTTAGTCTTCAAATCCTGGAAAGCTTGTTCCGCCTCGGTAGACCATTCAAAACGTTTGTTTTTCTTTAACAGGGCAGTGATGGGCTGGACTATTCGAGAGAATTCGGGGATAAACCTGCGGTAAAAGTTAGCGAAGCCTAACATGCTTTGCACACCTTTTACGGAGGATGGTGATGGCCATTTGAGAACTGCATCGACCTTCTTTGAATCCATACGCACTCCGCCAGGTGATAATATGAATCCCAAGAATTCAACTTCAGTCACGTTGAAAACACATTTTTCCAACTTAGCGAAAAGTTTGTGTTGACGCAATCTTTCGAGGACCATTTTCACGTGTTTCCGATGTTCAGATTCCGATGAAGAATAAACGAGGATGTCGTCAATGTAAACAACAACACATACATCTATGAGCTCTCTGAGGACATCGTTCATAAAATATTGAAAGGCGGCCGGGGCATTGCAAAGTCCGAAGGGCATGACCTGATATTCAAATAGCCCATACTTGGTGCGGAAGGCCGTCTTCCATTCATCGCCCTCTTTTACTCGTACCAAGTGGTAAGCTCCTCTAAGATCCAGCTTTGTATATATGCATGCTTTTCTGACTTGGTCCAGGAGTTCAGGGATCAAAGGTAACGGATATCTATTCTTAACGGTGATCTGGTTCAGGGAGCGATAATCGATACAAGTTCTAAGGTCTCCTTCCTTTTTTGGAACGAAGAACAAAGCTGAAGAAGCAGGGGACTTGGAAGGACGAATAAACCCATTTGCCAGGTATTGATCCAGGTATTGTCGAAGGTGAAGGTTCTCAGGCTCGGTGAGGGCATAAATTCTACTACAAGGAGGAGTAGATCCAGGTATCAGGTCTATCTGGCAGTCATAAGACCTATGAGGAGGTAGAGAGTTAGCCTGATCCTTCCGGAAAACATCTTGGTATTCTAGGTATTCGGGAGGTAACTGGGGAGTCTCTGAAGAAATTGCGGCCAGTGCAACACCAGGTGGAGGGTGACAAGTAGAGACACATTCTGGAAACTGGACCGTTCTTGCTCGCCAATCGATCAGAGGATTGTGTTTCTCTAACCAAGGTATTCCTAGAATAATCTGAAACTGAGGGGCCTTGATCACATCGAACACGATCTTCTCATGGTGTCCATCTTGACTTACTAGCGTCACCTCTTGAGTGGTATGCGTTACTGGCCCGGAGGCTATCTCCGTACCATCCACCGTAGTAATGACGTCCTTTACAGCCTTGGGACAAAGAGTTAGATTCATCCTCAAAACCATTTCATGATCCACATAGTTGCCGATGGCACCGCTGTCGACGTAAGCTTCAATTGCATGTAATCGATCCGGATTATCAGGGCTAATGAGGACCATAGGTATCACGAAATGCGAGGTCACGGAACTGGTTTTCACGCTCAGCAAGAGGACCTCTATTCTTGTCGGGCGAGGTCGTTTCCCTGCTCAGAGTTTGTAACTTTGGTAACTGCAGCTCCTACTGCCTTCTTGGCAGGTTTCACCGGACAGTCTCGAAGAAAGTGCCCTGAGTTTCCGCAATATAGGCATAATTGCAACTGTTTCCTCCTTTCCCGCTCCCTTTGTGTTAGAGGACCTTTCAGACCCCCTATTTGCATGGGTTCCCCGGAGTCTACTCCTTTGGAAGGAGTTGGCAGTTTGGAAAATACTCGAGCATCAAACTTGGAACGATCGGCCTTCCTGTTCTGCAGCCTGTGATCTATTTGAACGACCAAGTCTATATAATCTGAACAGTCTTGTGGGGGATTCACTACTTGGGCTAAAACGTCTTTGAGCTCTCCACGTAGACCTCTATAAAACAGCGTAATCCTTTTGTCCTCAGGCCATTGAGTTTCCACTATTAGTCTATTGAAAGATGCAATATAAGCAAAAGGTCTTGATTACCCTGTCGCAACGAAAGAAGCACATTGTCCAAGGCCTGCCCCTGTGAATGTCTTGCGAACAGTTTTTCCATACTAAGCTGAAAGGCTTGAAAATCATGGAGAACCGGATCATCTTGATTAACTAGAGGGAACGACCAGTCTGCCGCATTGCCACTAAGGTACGAAAGTACAAAAGCTACTTTAGCTTGATCAGTTGGAAAGGCTGCTGGCCGGCATAAGAAGTGCAACCGGCACTGATTGATAAATACTGCAAACCTCTTTGAGTCACCAGAAAATCGTTCGGGCGGAGCCAGAGGTACATTCCCAGGTAGGTTGATCTGCACTGGATTCATAGAGGATGTTGAAGGAAGATTTGCCCCTGATGCGGGTAACGGGGTCTGTCTGGCTTGTGACTGTAGCACTTGTCTAGCAAGATTGTCTGTTCTCTCCTTGGAAATAATTAGTTCCCTTCTTAGAGCATTCGTTTCCTGACGAGCTGCATGCACTTCTGCCCTTAGTTCCCCAAGTAACCGGGCTAGGGGGTCAGTATCCGAGGTTTCTATAGCGCCTGGGCGAGAGTTTTGCGGTAGACTTTGCGTTCTGTAACGCTCACCTGATTCTCGCAGAGGCGCCGGTCTTGACTGGGCGACTACCGTATCTTCAAAGGTGATGTGTAGCACCCGGTTGGCTCTTTGGGCTGGACCTCTGTGCACTGTATGCCTGACGTGTAGAGTAAGATGTCTGCAGATAGAAAATATGGGGTTAATGAACTGGGGTTATTGGGGTGTCCCTATCTCTTTCCTCTTCTCCTCTCCTGTAGACCCCCAAAGGTTAACGCTCTCACCTTAGGTAAGTGAATGCCGAGCTCTCCATCTGCCTCGGGGCAGGGTGCTGTAACCAGTTTCTTCACTGGATAGGTAGCGCAGGCCTCTTGACTTCAGAGGACTGCTGTCCGTCGTTTACTGCACGAACGGTAAGTTTCGAGTCATTCAAATGTCTTTAAAGTCTTTAGTAATGATGTCTCTTGTTTTGCAGGGTTCCGGCGATGGCGGATGACGGGCTGAAGTGAGTTGAAGATGGAGCCCGTGTGATGAATAGAAGCGCCTGGAAGCACATAAGTAAGCGCTTGTTGCCTGCTTCACGATGCGCTCTAACTGTCTTTTTATTTTGCAGGTACGAGTTCGGAGTGGCTGCAGGGTGCCGGAATACCCACTGGATTAGATGTGGAAAGGAGTAATGGCACGTGAGTATTAAAGTTCCCCAATGTCTTTAAACGCACCTTGTTTTGTCTTTCAGATGCGGGATGCAGCGCCGAAGGCCTCCGGAGCGTGCGAAGAGTTGGTAAGCTTTTGTCTTTCAGATGCCGGAATGCAGTGTGAAGACCTCCGGAGCGCACGAAGAGTATGTAAGCCTTTGCCTTTCAAATGCCGGAATGCTAACCTGTTCTTGCTTGTCTTTATAGGTGTTGCTGAAGACTGGATTCAGGATGGTAAGCCTTTTTCTTTCAGATGCCGGAATGCTAACCTGTTCTTTCTTGTCTTTATAGGTGTTGCTGAAGACTGGATTCAGGATGGTAAGCCTTTTTCCTTAGGCCCAGGACCGGATGCAGAAGACCCGATGAGCGTTCTGCTGCAGAGGTTGCAGAATAACGCAAAGCAAGATTCATCCACCGGGTGTGGTTTAAATAGCCTCCTGTAGTGCTTCGGTGTCTCCTTCCACAGCCACGCCTAGGTAAGAAAAGAGTTCCTGCTTTCCAGAAGAGTTCCAGTGTTCTGAATCTAGGGAGTGGCTCCAGCCCCACCCAACAGGAAAAGTAGTTCCAAACAGAAGGGGATCAGAGGCTCAACTGGCAGGCAAGTAAGCAGCATGGTCTGCTGCAGATAAGTCCACCCAAGCATTATGAGCCCGGCGCTTCCAGCGCTGGGACTGGGCATATTTATGAGCCTGGTGCCACTGGCGCCAGGACTGGGTCCAAAAGGTCCCAATTGGGACTGGTTGGCACTCGGAACCTGGGTTATGGATCTGCTTCCAAGGGAGTTGGGAAAACCCTGACCTTTTGGAAGCAGAGATCATGACACAGAGCGGGAGATTGCGTCTCTAAAGGTGCCATCTCTAAGTGGATTATAAACTGTATCCCGCTGCGTTACTCCCTTTCTGAAAAAACTCTGCCTTTCACGCCAAGAGCCCACTCTACAAGAGGCATTGGGGCCACTCTGGCTTTCATTGCAAATGTACCCCTTGAAACCATTTGCAAAGCAGCTACATGGAGCTCTATTCACACTTTTACTCAGCACTACTGCATTGACACCCATTCCAAGACAGATACGCAAGTTGGACAAGCGGTTCTAAGACATTTATTTGCTCATGACCCTTCTCACATCCCACCTCCTTCTAACACTGCTTGCTAATCTATGCACAGCATGTGATCTAAGCAGATTCCACAAGCCTCAGAAGGGATACATTACAGACTACAAGCATCCATCCGCCTTCTCTCAGAGGGGAGGAAGGGTGGGTTGCATGTGAATCTAAGCAGATACAAGCATCAGAAATATGATTACGGTGAGTAATGTATCCCATATGTCCTGTTGTTTGTGCTCATGACTGAGCCACTTGCAGCAGTAATTAGGGACACCCACCGGCCTAGAGGGATTAGGATGACTGGGCCACCACAAGTAATAACATTATATGTTGATGCGTTACTCTACATTTGTTTATTGTCTTTGTTTTTTAAACTCTTTAAACATTTTTACAAATTAATTGACCATTACATAAATAATAAACACATTGTAGATCTCCATTATCAACCATTTGAATAATCAACAATACAATTCAATAACTATGTTACAGTCAGAAGATTAACAAGTTATCTAACAAACCAAAATGTAATCTATGGGTAGAACTGCACATTAAATCAACATAAACACAAGACATAAGACATAACAAATACCCCCTCCACGACAAACTTCCTACACCCTTACAATATAAGTACGTTTCCCGTATTAACACTCTAATCCAACATTACTCATACATTTCATTAAAAGGTCCCCACAATTCTCTATGTGTCCTCTCTATATTGCCAATGAAACATTATCTTGTCAAAGTTTGAAAGAATTTGTACATCAACAGTCCTCCACAGATGGCTTTTTCCTTGTTGTCCACACTTTTAGTATTTGTCTAGTTGCAATCAAGAGAACTTTGTTAATCCAACATAATATTGTACAATCAATATTTCGTCCACATTTTGGCGATTGCAAAATCACTGCCAATGAACTCTGTGGGAATGTAATAGTCCAAATCATATCAATCCTCTCTAACACACCATTCCCAATACCCGTTACCCTAGTACAGTCCCACAACATGTCTCGCAAAGTACCTTTCTCTTTCTGACAACACCAACATTTTTCACTTTCAATTAAGCCCAACATATTAATTCATGTTGGGGTCCAATAATGGTGCCCCAATATTCTTTGATAAATGTAACGTAGATTCAAATCGGACTTTGCCCTAACAGGAATTTTCCAAAAATTCTCCTATTCCTTTATTGAGATAACCCTGGCCAATTCTTCAGACCAGGTCAACCTTAACTTCTCCCACGAGACTACCAAATGATTCTCCAATGGCAAGAGTTTTACAAAGGTTGATACATTCTGTGGCATTGCTGCAAGTAAATTACACATCTCAGGTTTCTGCACCATTGGTTCATCTAACATTTGTTGCCTTTCAGACATCAAAGTCTCCATAATTTTATATCTTCTCACTTTCCTCTTATTCAGTCTAAACTCCTTCATTAAACACTGAAAGGATATTATACCCCTGTCGCCCCAGATGTCCCCAATTAACAATATACCTCTATTAATCCAACTCTCCAAATATAACATTTTATTATTTATCTGCAAACCCGGGTTATGCCAAATTGAAGAATCTTTATACATGTACAATCATTGTCCACTTCCCAATATCAAAGATGTCACTGCATCTTTGGTGACAACGACTGACTGCAAGTTAGATGCTTGTTTAGGTAGTTGCCCCAAAGAGTACAAACTCCCTACATGATACGGTTCCAGCTTTAGTCTTTCTATTTGTGCCCATAATAGTACTGAGCGTCTATCCACATCAAAATAATTAACCGATTTTCTTTTTTTTTCTTTTTTACACAAATCCTCTACAGTAGTTCTCAAGTATAGGATATCCAAATCCCCCATCCTGGACATTACGGGCCATAATATATTAAGGTATTTTAGGCCTTTTCCCCACACCCCACTAAAACTCCTGAAACACTTTGGGACTCATCACGAGTTGGGCTGTAGCCCTTAAATGCGGTGGTAACGGTATTACCGCCGTGTTTAAGGGCTGGCCCTATCACGAGTTGGGCACTAAATGGGCTGTTTTACCTCCAGCTTCTGGAGGTGAAAATCCCCTGTTTTAAGCTGTATTACCACCAGCTGTATTAGCGCTTAAAATGCTGCATTGAATCCAATGGACCCAATGAGGAATGGGGATTTACCGTTCACACCCAACCTGTGATCCAGCAGTAATAATGCCGGACAGGTCGGTGCTAGTGCTATTACAGTCGGGTGGTATTACAGCCAGGATACAGCTCAACTCGTGATGAGGCCCTTTGTCTACATGCCCAAGGTTTTTTTTTCGTAAACCGCAAAGGGAGTGACTGAATGATATATAAAACATTTGGTAACGCATCATTTTGAAAGCATTTGTCTTTGCCCAGACACTCAATGTAATCCGTCCCCATTTTTTAATATCTTTCAGAAGAATTCCTATTACAATATCCACATTATATTCAACCATTAAAGAGTCTGTACATTGGCTGGAAGCACTGTAATAGTATGTGAATCGAAGTGGATAGGGCCTCAGGTGGCTGTGTTATGTTTGTGGGTTTAGTAAGTGGGCAGATGTTTGTATGCATGGCTGTATTATACTGCAGTGGCTGTGGCCAGGGCCTAGAGTCTTGGGTGAATACCAGTTTTTTGTGCATGAAGAAAAGCTGTGCTAGCCCAAAATGACATTGGGCCTCATTACAAGTATGCCGGTCCGAAAATAGTGCTGCTGGTCGCTCCATACCGGCACCTTTTTCCGGTCCAGCATACTCTGAGTTGCAATGCCACCAACACTGTCACCGCAAGTGACCTGCAACACCATAACCGGAATCTGCAGCAAAATGCATCGGCCGTGCCTGTGGCACCGGCATGGCGTTAGTACGTGTACATTCTGAGCACCACATACACTGAAACAGCAGCATTGTGGACCAGGTGTTAACTAGAGTCAGTTGTGCAGAAACAGGCCACAGGTGGTCAAAATCGGCCCCAATGAGCACTGCAAAAGCACAAAAGGACCACTCCCACACCTCTTCCAACACTACCATGCTAGCCGTAGCAGTACTGGAGCTGGAGGTCCTGCATGTAGGCCTACTACTTGAAGAGGCAGGGAGGCAGAGGATGCATGGGAGGTGGTGGAGGAAAAGGAGGGCCATCATCACCCTGCAAAACTACAATGCCCAGCAGGTTGCAGTCCACAGGCAGCCACCTATACCACGCATAAGGGCCACACCCTTCAACCTGAGCCAAACCCAGCTCCACAACCTGTACCGGCTAGACAGGGCCACCATCATATCCATAGTGGACATGATCCATGATGATGTGGTCAGCCTCGTACAGATCCGTACAACCACCCCCCCCCCCTCTTGCTCAAGGTCGTTTCTGTGCTACACTTCCTTGCCATGGGCACCTACGAACACACTGTGGGTGAACTGCATGGGCTATCGCAACCCTTTTTCTCGCGTGTCCTGTTTCAGGTCATTGATGCAATCCGGCAGCACGTAGCATATCACATTGGCCTACCCAGAACAGCTGACCAGGTCAATGCCACGAAAATCGCATTCAATGCCCTTGCAGGCATGCCCAATGTGATAGGAGCATTGGACTGCACACATGTGGAGCTTGTGGCCAGGCATGCCGTTGAGGCAGTGTACAGGAACCGAAACCTCTACCACTCACTCAATGTGCAGATGGTGTGTGATGCCCGCCACCTCATCACCTACTGCTGTGCCAGATTCCCTGGTTCAACCCACGACTTCCTGGTGCTGCAGAACTCAACGCTGCCAGGATGCATGGCACGTCACAGCGGAGAGCGTACCTGGCTGTTTGGTGAGTGCATCTACCAACCATGTGCACTGTTGAATGGGGTAGGGGGCAGGGTACACCATAGCATACCTGGCCGTTGGGTGAGTATCTACCAAAGCATGTGCACTGTTGAATGGGGGGAGAGGATACCCCATAGCGTACCTGGCTGTTGGGTGAGTGTATCTACCAAAGCATGTGCACTGTTAAATGGGGGCAGGATACACCATAGCATACCTGACTGTTTGGTGAGTGTATCTACCAAAGCATGTGCACTATTGAATGGGGTCAGGGGGAGGGGCGGCAGGATACACCATAGTGTACCTGGCTGTTGGGTGAGTATAGCTGCCAAAGCATGTGCACTGTTGAATGAGGGTGGGGGGCGGCAGGATACACCATAGTGTACCTGGCTGTTGGGTGAGTGTATCTACCAGAGCATGTGCACTGTTGAATGGGGGGGGGAGGATACCCCATAGCGTACCTGGCTGTTGGGTGAGTGTATCTACCAAAGCATGTGCACTTTTGAATGGGGGGGAGAGGATACCCCATAGCGTACCTGGCTGTTGGGTGAGTGTATCTACCAAAGCATGTGCACTGTTGAATTGGGGGAGAGGATACCCCATAGCGTACCTGGCTGTTGGGTGAGTGTATCTACCAAAGCATGTGCACTGTTGAATGGGGGGAGAGGATACCCCATAGCGTACCTGGCTGTTGGGTGAGTGTATCTACCAAAGCATGTGCACTGTTGAATGGGGGGGAGAGGATACCCCATAGCGTACCTGGCTGTTGGGTGAGTGTATCTACCAAAGCATGTGCACTGTTGAATGGTGAGATGTACACCACCTATCAGCAGTGCATGTGTGCAATGGAATGTCGAACACAGAAATATCATGCCTGCGTTCAAGGCCTTAACTGGCGTGTGTCAAATGTCCAAACAGATCATGCACAAGGACATTAAATCTGTACTGCAATATCAAAAGCATTACATGTACCAGAATGCATCATACCAATGTCCCAAAGCCCAGCACAAACACACTCAGCACAACCCACACCACCTGCTGCACAGACTAATAATTCTTATGCATCACAACACCCAACCTCCATACCACCAGCGTTCCACACACCAGGTAGCCAGGTCCCCTGCCTGTTTTAAGTGCACATAAAAATATGCATGTGACCTGAAGCACAATAATTTAGCTAGGCATATCTATGAATGTGTGATATGCTCATTGTAGGACTATAGAATTGGAACACAATAAGAACACACACCAGTCTCATTTGTGTCTCTGTCGTGTGTTGTAGTGAAAGGGTCCAGATGGGTGTGAATGGACCATGGAAAAGTGACAGCAAACCACACACCCAACACGCATATTGACAAGGCATATTGGCTTGTTGGCAATCATTAAGCTGTCATCGCCTTCCCCATCCATTCAATTCCTCGTATAGTATCTCTCTCTGAATATATCCACATCTATCATTTTGTCATGTACATCAGAATGCAAGTATGCCTTCAGGCATGTACTGAATCCCAAAAATATATTAACTCTCATTTTAACGCAGATTAAATTCCTTGCCTGTGTCAGCCCTGCCTGCCAGGTCTGCTGCCCCTGGCAGGGTCTGCCATGTCAGGCACACAGGCTGTGTCAGGCCGAATACTAATTTGGAGACCGAGAAACATTGCCACCTGGTGATGGCACCGGCACACTTACACCCGGACAAGCCACATTGCATTTAGAACGTGTCATTACATTGACATTGATGACTGTAGGCATAAATCCCTAATATCACCCTGATCCTATGCAAAATGGTCCATACAATGCATGGACATCCATTCACACTGACAATGCACATGTTAACATGCCCAACTATGACATAAGCTACGTCACCAGCAATTAGCATGTGTAATTTTGCATTGTTTAGTTAACACCATACAGACTGTACCAACATGATAGGGGCATAACAATGAGCTTCTACCCTTTCTGTCGCTTCCGTGCAGGTGATTCTAGTTATCCCCTGATGCCATGGCTGCAGACCCCCATGAAGCAACCACAGAACCAGCCCAAGCAGGGATACAACTGTGCTCACATCCATGACAGTGATGATGAACTGCCATTGACACATCGCAGGGATGCCATGGATGGCCGTGTTGCACGTGATTAACTGATTTACCACTATTTTTGAGCACTTCACAAACGCCCATGGCTCACTTACACTAAAAAAGCAATGTCCAGTCATGATTTCAATGCAACACCAAATGTAATGTGTAAATGAAATGATTTACAAATGCGGAAAAACAAAAACTGCCAAAACTATCCCTGCCCACGCCCCCTCCCCAAGTATCCCTCCCCCATCCCAAACTGTCTCTACACAACTCCTGTCATGTTCTGCAAGGAGTACTTGCACAAGTCACAGAAGGGCACATATTTGTCCTGGGCCTATTTACTCCCCTTTTTGTGTCAGGCATGCGGCTGTGTGCCGAGCTGGACAGCCGCATTGAATGCCGCCTTGGGCTGCTGGGCACGGAACTAACAGGCGTTGAACTAGTGAATGAGGCGTTGGCCAGTTCTGTGGGCTGTCTGTCTAGGAATGCCTGGAGGAACATAGCCATTGTCTCAGCAATTGATGACATCACACTGTTGCCCTCCCATACCCTCCTGGACATCTGTACTATAGCATTCGTACAATGGCCAAGTGCATGAGCATTCCGTCGCCCACTAGCCTGCACACACTCCCACATCAACAGCGCCTCCTGGAGATGCTGCTGCACTAGGGCAGTCAAGGCATCTGGCGTTCCTCCATGCGCCTGATTCTGCCATCCATTTCCCTCACACTGGGGAAGGGTGGGCGTTGGGGGCTCATTGGGGCTGAATAGCAATGGCTCATCGGCGCTGTGGTCGGTGGTCTCTCCTGTGTCCACTCTGTCAACTGCTATGTCCTCTGCACTGGAAACATGTGCATGTGGCTGCAGTGGTGGTGCTGGATGGGTGCAGCTGGGGTGACCGGTGCTGGCTAGATGGGTGCAACTGGGGTGACCAGTGCTCCCTCAATGGGTGCAGCTAGGGTGGCAGTGGCAGTTGTTCCTGTTGAGGCTGTGGTGTCCTGGGTGGAGGTGGTGGTAGTGTGGTGGTCCGTTGGTTCCTGCGGTGTCAACAGCTGGTGACCCCTGAGGTACTTGGTTGGGCCTCTTCATTGTCCGATGATGTGCCCGAGGGAGGCAGAAAGGCAGGTTGTTAGTGAACAGTGTGGATTGGTGAGGCAGAGAAACATGCATTATCTTGGTTGTGCCTGTGCTGTGGCGGGGTACATGGCATGGTGCGCACACATGCTTGTGTCATGCGTACTGTGCGGGTGGATGTGTGATGTTCGTACATGGTAGAGTGGTGTGCCAGAGATACTGTCGTGGTGTGCTGACAATTGCTGGGTACAGTGTTAGAGGGGTGACCTTCACACTGTGCGTTGTTGGGTTGGGGAGGGGTGTGGTATGGATGGGGCATGATGTAGCACTTACAGGGATAGGTGGGCATCTATGCTCATGGGTCAGCCTGGCTGGGACGAAGGAGTCACATGTTGCCTTTGTGTGTGAAGCTGGTCATTTGTGGTTGGGGCTTAGCACTGATGTGACTCTGCGCCTGGGGAAGCACTGCGGGCACACATGCATTAAGCTGTGGCAGGGTGGTGTGTGTCTGTGTGGAAGCCGAAACATGCTCTGTTGGCAGTACAGGGTGCCTGTGCTGTGTTCTATGTGTATTAGAGGTATGTATCATGTTTTGGAGGACAGGGTGCATGTCAGTGTATGCGCACAGGTTTCTGGTCTCTTGGGAGGAGGGGTCATGCAGGTTTTCTTTTGGTGTTGTGGACGATGCACTTGACAGGCATGCCCTATGTTGGTACAGTAGTGGGTGCGGGGTGGACAAGGGAGGTTGACATTGCATTGGGGTTATTTGTACTCACCAGCCTCATCAGGTGTCTCGGTTCCGGCCTCCGCAGCACCGACCCCTTCTATGGCCTCGAGGTGCAGCACACTGCTGCACATCTCCTCCCAGGGCAGCAGGCGTATTGGGGATGCACTCTCACCACTTGTGGACATGCTCTGTCTGCACTGGGCTGAGAGGAGGTTGCGCACCCTCAATCATTTAGAACCCACCTCTTGTGGCAGTCTCGCACTGTGTGGGGGTTGTGCAGACTGCAGAGACCTTCTGGGCCACCTCATCCCAGATGCTCATCTTGCACAGCTAGGCCTACCTGCGCTGGTCATTTGAGAAGAGCACTGCAGCATGCTGGACAATGGTGTCCGCTAGCATGTTCAACTCCGCCTCACTGAAGAATGGCAGTTTTCATAGGAAGGTCTCCACCAGATCACTGAATTTACCAGCACGTGCGGTAGATATCAACCTTCTCAGACCGGCTTGCTCAGCATCACAGTTCTTAGTCAAGAGGCTTAGCCATTTTTGTTTACCAGTGCGTCCAATTAATTTCCATCCCATTAGAATGGCCTTCCTTGCAGAGAATAGCACTACGTCTTTGAATGTCCATGTAAAGAAGTCCTGCGCCACTCCACACTATTGAGACCAGAAATCATTGCCAACGGAGTTGCAGGGACATCGCAATTTGTAATTCTGCTTAAACGTTATATTACCAGTCCCCAAAGTGGTCGTATAACTGGGCACAAGCAGAGAATGTGGCCCGTGGAGTCCACCTCCCTGTATTTTCTCCAACAACTAAGTGACTGGGTGAGACCCATAGAATATTCTTTGGATGGTGTGTAGTGTGCCCATTGCAGGATCTTGTATTGCATCTCCTTGTATTTAAGACTGCAGGACACCTCCATAATTGTGGCAAAGTCATCATACATATGATCAACACAGAGACTTATGTCAAAGTCTTCAGCTAATATGATGTTCCGTTTAAGGTTGTGTGGTATACAGAAGTCATAGAAGGACCGAAGTCTGTGGAACTCGGATGCGTCCCATCCAAATTCTGCCTGGCAAGGTGATGGTTCTCTAGCTCTAGACTCTACTGTTGTAAATCTGGATATAACTGATTGTAGACATTAGTCCTGGTCAGTTTACGCATCCGATGACACTGTGCCACTATGGGGCCTATGATAGGATGGGTTTTTATCAGCATCGGAAGTCACCTAGGCGGGATGGCAATAACGCGTTGAGGTTTGAAAGGGCTCAGTACCTGGAGCTCGATAGTTTACCAGCTGGTCGTATCAGTAGGGAAGAGCAAGCATTTGGCCCACGATCCTTGAGCCGCCATGTAATAGGCCTTCTTAAAGAAGGTAAAGAAGGAAGGGCTAGACCACAGTTTGCCTTGGAGGCCTGTAGAATGGACTTATTAAGATGCGCTTTCTCCCCCCGCCAGATGGATCTCGCCACCATCCTGTCAAAGTCATAAACTGTTTCGAGAGGGTGAGACAATCCTAGTGGCTAGGTAGATATGTTTGGGCATTGAGTCCATTTTTATGGCATCCTTCCAGTGAGTGACAGCGGGATAGTCTGCCACCTCTCCCAGTCCACCTTTATTTTCTGCAGGGTTGGGGATAATTAAAATCGGCTAAGTCAGAAAGATGTGTGCTCACAATGATCCCTAGGTATTTAATACGTTGGCCCTGTAGCCTAAATTCCAACAATATTGCTCGGATTCGGGGTAGGAAGTGTGCACAATTGCCAAAATAGAGTACTCATAGAGGGATATTCTATGCTCTTCAGCGCTTTTTGTAATCCCAGTCCATCTACATCCCCACATAGCTTTAGTGCCAATGGTTCAATTGCAAGTGTGTATAATAGCGGTGACAAGGGAAAGCCTTGTCGCATACCAGTGTGTAGAGGGAACGGCTCAGAGGTATGACCACTTGTAACAACAGTGGCGTGGGGTGTGCCATAGAGGAGTTGGATCATGAGTAAGATTTGTCCCATGATGCCAAACCCTTGGAGGGCTGGGAACATATAATCCCACCGCACACCGTCAAAAGCCTTCTCGGCATCTAATGACAGGACTATGTGAAGTAACTGTCGCAGATAATCCGATGAGTGACAGTGAAGTATAAAGCTTGTCTGATCCTGATGTATCATTGTGGGCATGATGCGTTTTGCTAAAAGATTTCCCTAGAACATTCCCATCAGTGTTTATTAAGTATATTGGTCTGTATGCACTGCATGGTGTTGGGTCACAGCCATTTTTCTGAAAGAGCACTATGCTCACAGTTAGCAGGGTTTTGGGGAGGTGCTCCGCTTCAGTTGCTTCTCTAAACATTTGCCCTAATTTGGGGGCCACAATATGATATAATATGATAAGTGATTTAAAAAGCGCCTGCACACAAGTGTTCCTATGCGCGACAAGGAGAGGGAGGGAGAACAAAACAACGATTTTACTAGGCCTTGTGTCATTTAGATTGTGCAAGTGCGGGGGCTAGGAGTGGGAGGAGTGCTGGTGGGGAGGTATTGCTCAGCCATTTCTATATATCAATTGGCAGGCAATCAGTGCCATAGCCTTCCCAGCCGCCAGTCCCCTAATAGCACTGACGACCTCTTCATCTGCTATGGGTGTGTTAAGCATATCCATTTCTTCCTGCGGCGCTGCCCGTCGTCCGAGTAGATGCAATTTGTGAATTAAACCCATATCCCTATCCAGTGGTGACGCGTATAGCACGTTATAATATTCTGCGAATCGCTGACTAGTGGTCTTATCCTTTGCCAAAGTGATCACTGTACTGTTTCATACGTTGTCTATTATTTGCATACTTTATTTTCTCCATAGCACCAGAGCCAGTAGATGGAGTGGGCAGTCCCCTTTGTTGTACAGTGTACGTGCCAATTTACTAAATGCTTTCTGCGCTCTCAACATGTGAGCTTGGATCTGGTGCAAACCATTCTGTGCTCTAGCACTTTCAAGCTTCTTTTTGTGCTATTTGAAATTACAATAATGATCTCAAACCAAATAATTGGACAGATTCAAAGAATATTGTTAGTTGATAAAGTAGGGAGATCTCAAAGACATCGGACTGATACATGTCCTTTCACATAGCAGCTTGATTGCATGGAGGTATTATACACACCACTGTCTTAGCTTGAGGCTCGAATGAATAGCCTTTGTTTTTCAACCTCTGAGTCACACATGAAGAGACCACAAATGTATCCATCTCAGCCTCTCATTTGCTGCTATTTAATTTAATCGTGCAGGGTGCTGTTACTCCTTTTGGCCTCTAGAGATTTGCTCACTCATATGAACTTTGTATACTTTTAATTGACCAACAGTTTGGCTCTCACATATGTTTTCTTCTTCTTTCATCTATGAAGAATGTCCAACATTCAGAGCTTATCCACCCACTCGCTTTGTGCTCTGTGCTTATCCTTTGAAAATATCATCCTTAACTCTAGGCCAACCTTGACTCATCGTCGGCTCAGCACATGGAGCTGTTTTTCCGCATCTCCTGATTCTACAGCCAGCTTCCATTTTCTCATTATGGCCGTCCTTGCTGCATTATACATTCCCTATATCAAGCTTCTAAACACTTTCTTTCTACCTTGCGTTACTGCATATTTACAGTTATTGGTCAGTAAGTTCATTCATCTTCTTTAGATCCATGATTACTTTAGCTTTTAGGTATATGTTATTCTTAGTACTTCAGTTACATCGTTACTCTTAAGTATTTTCATATCGTTTCAGCATAAGTTCATATATCTCCTTTATGACATCACTTTGTCCTCGTCAGATTTCACTTTATAGACCATCCATAATATTCATAGATGTATTCTGACATCTTCCCAGGCAATATCCTTCCATGTAACATTCTTCCATGCAACATCATTCCACACTTTCAGTGCAAGGGTACATTCTGCATGGCTGTTGGAGTGCATACTGTCTCTCACACACTCAATATGGTATGGGGCCAAAACAGGGGGTCCCATTTACTTCACATCTCTGACTGTTCCAGTATGGTGGCAGTAAAGTGGTGGGAACTGGCGAGATAGCCTCCTAGCTGCTCCTCCACATTCGCCCCTCTGGTCGAACATTCAACCAAATTCTCTTCTTTCATGGTCTTTATCTCTTCTTCATCACTTATCAGCATCTTCTCTTCATCCTGCTTCTTCTTTGGAATCCAAATCTTTGTCACCGTCCTCAGGTGCCCTGCATTCTTTGTGTTCATCCACACTCCGGGTCATGATCTCCAAATGGTGAACAGAATATCCAACGTCCTACATATCTTTTGGGATCCTTGGGGTAATAGAACTTGGTTCCTTGAGGTGCAAGGGTACTTTTTTAAATATTCTCACACGTACTGGCATTGTTTTGCATCTGCTCACCCGTTCCAGCATCAATGTCATTCATTATCTTCATTCCAATGCTTTTTTGGCTAACTTTTTGCATTGGCCCCCAGTGACCCTTATGAGACAGTATCCTAGCAACATGAACACTAATATTGCTCCAAGCATTTTAAAGCAACACAAAAAAACGAGATTGGAACCATCTAGCTAGTCAGCCGCTCGCATACTGTGTAATGTCATACACAGTATGTGTCATACCAGATAATGCGATTTGTGCTCTGGTGAAAATAAATTCAAATATTTCATCCGAAATTCAGAAGTGTCTGATTGTTCCAAATTAGAGACAAAGGTCATTAATGGTGATACGTAATCAAATAAGTAATCTTTTTTCTAGAGACGAAGGCCAGCAGTTGCCGCAAAAAGTCAAGGGCTCATTTGCCAATGAATGTCGGAGTATATCACTCCTTCTTTAGGGCTGAGCCATATTTGTAGTTACAATTCATAATAGAAAAACACATACCCTTGCGATTATAAACAGAACAAATGCAGAGTAAACAAAAATCATAAAAAATCATAAACCAAGATTTGGTGCACCACAATGTTGCATGGAAAAAATAAAGAAAATGCAGAACATGTAATGACTTGCTAATCTCTGATGTAATAGCCATGGAGTGAAACAAAGGAAATAACGGTACCTTAGTCCCTTGACCATTTATATGTGTCTCAATGGTAGCTGATCTACCTGTCCTGGATTACTCTCTGAAAATTTGATAAAACTTATGTAATCAAATGCAGCTATCATCACTGCACAACAGAAGTGACAGTGAGGTTAGTTATGGTAAATGATTACATGTGTGCGTATAATCACAAACCAAGCAAGATAAGAAAAGACAAAGATGAACAGTGCATTGCCCACAGGTAAGTGCCCCGAATGACACTTTTAAGAGATTAGTCAATCCATCACTATTTAGCACACTAGACACTGAGATCGGTTTCTTTATCTTTTCTTTTTACTCATTCACAGAACTTTGTTGTGGTCAGCATACAGTGATATAGGCAAACCAAAGCGCATACGCACGTTACTGATATATCTTGCTTGGTTTTAAAATATTCACACAGGTAATCGTTTACTACTCACTGTCACTTCTGGTGTACAGTTATAAAAGCTGCATTTGATGACATATGTGATACAGGCAAACCATGCGCATGCGGGCATTATTGCTATATCTTGCTTGGTTTTAAAATATAAACAAATGTAAGCGTTTACCACAACTACCCTCTCTGTCACTTCTGTTGTGTGGTCATGATAGCTGCATTTGATTACATATGTTTTATCAATTTTTCAGAGTGTAATCCAGGACACCAAGATCAGCTACCATTGAGAGACATATAAATGGTTCACTCCATGGCTATTACATCAAAGATTAGCAAGTCATTACATGTTTTGCATGTTCTTCATTTTTTGTCCCTGCAACATCGTGGTGCACCGAATCTTGGTATGTAATTTTGTTATCATTTTCTTTACTTTATCTTTGTACTCTGCATTTGTTCTGTTTATAATCACAAAGGATATGTGTTTTTCTATTATGAATTGTAACTACACATAGGGTTCATCCCTGAGGAAGGAGTGATACACTCCGAAATGCACTGGCAAATGAGCCCTTGACTTTTTGACATAGCTGCTGGCCTTCGTCTCTGGAATAAAGATTACTTATTTGATAACTTATCACTATTAATGACTTTGGTCTCACATCAGAACTCACAGACACTTCTGAATTTCTGATGAAATATTTGAATTTATTTTCACTAGAGCACAAATCGCATTATCTGATAGTAACCCCATGAGGGGAATAGTGTGAGAGCAACTGACTAACTAGATGGTTACGATCTTGTATTTTTGTGTTGCTGTATTTTGGTCCAGGTGTCTGTGAACCTTTTTCAGCCAGCTCCTTTAAACTATTCCTAAAAAACTCACATGATTTTTATGATTATTACTGTTCTTGATTAACAAACACACAAAGTGGTGCCCACCCAGCCGCAATGACATTCCAAGCATTTTAAAAGCATTTTCCAGCAAGGTTGGGATTCATGAAAAGAGAGATGTAAACCAATTGTCATCCTCAATTTCGTCTACTTCCTCCACCATCTTGGTGTGCAATGTTGACAACATCATTATTGCTTTTGTCAGGGTTACATTCTCTTTATCATTAGACAGGTGTAAATGTACAGCAAGAAGGCCTGATCTTGGCACACATGTCTCCTTCCATTGCTGTAATTAAGTCCAGGATATACCTGTTCTGGAGACCCATAAGCCTGATCGCTCTAATTTCTTCTCGAATTGCATTAAATCCTTTTATTGTCGTGTTTATCATTTGCAGCAGCTCCCATCTGGTGATCTGTAACCACTTAGCATTCACTGCAGTCTGAATTCCTGGCATGAAGATAGATGTAAATATCACTGCTGTTCTACTCAACAGTTAATCTGGAATACCATAGTATTTTCAATCTGCTGATTTTGCAGAAAAGTAATTCTCTCTCTTTTGTCAGTGTTTAATAAACGACTTTCTCTTCCTCTGGTGTGCATCCATTTTCAGGAAATGTACTGTCTGCAAGTCATTTGTGGTACTAACAAGGCGGGTATACTTATTAGTACTAATGAGCAAACTCCTCCCCATTTTGGTGGTAATTTCATATATGCTCTGGATCCACAGACCCAATAGCGATCCATCAGAACTGATGTTCCCTCCTTCATGCCTGGAACATCAGAAACTCAACCACACTTAAGGTTTTCTCCTACCTTTATTGTGTCATTGTTCCTAAAACATAAAAATGCATTCCTCAGGGGTAATATTTGCAAAGGTCCCTCATCATCGACCCATGTCATCAATCTTGCAGTCTTGGGCCACTGGTCTTTGCATTAATTTTCTGTGTTCATCACGACTGCTTCCAATTGTCCGGTTAATGCTAGTGTTTTGCACACAACCAATTCACCAGCCCATCCTTCAGGAGTGAGCACTGTTCCTTTACCTCTTTCCCAGCATTCTCTTATTTCCTTCACGGTCATGTGTTCACCTGGAAGCACCTTATTTTCTTCTGTCCTGATTCCTGCTTAATTTATTCCAGGCTGTTCATATTTTATTATTCAGTGCTTTGTGTCTTGCTTTTCTCTTAACTTCATATCTTGTACATAATTGTCTTCTTTTGAAGATGTTGCTTTAATAACCCACAATATAGATGCTGTTCTGAATTGGAACAGTCCTCTGGTTAGGCAAGGTGTGTCAGGCAATGTCCCTTTTTCACCAATACTTTTGTAGCTATCAATATTTTAGATGTTCCCAAAGCATAAGATATGAGGAAACGCACGTAACAGCTTTCGTCTCATGTTCTCACTCCCACCTTTTTCATATGTTGGTACCATAGTGTCAGAATCCGTGTGGGTTTTGCCCTCGTAGTGTAGGCGACAAATTCTGCCTAACAATATAACCCTGTGTACGGATGATACCAACACCCAGGGATTTATTATTTGGGAGAATGGACCCAGACCGGACTGCAACTTCCTACACCGCAAAGAAATTTGCAATATTAGGCTTACAATAACTGAACCACTAAAGAAGAAAGCAAAAAGAGTGCCTGGCACTAACCTGTGGTTGAGTACAAGAGTGAAGCGTGGGAAGTGTGTGGAAATTCGTCTTTCAAGGGTTGAGAAAGATCCTGCAGTATCATAGAGTAAAATGACACTAATTTTAACATAGACTCAGAGAAACAGCCAGAAGAATAAATGGGCAAGTCCACAGGATAGAGAATAATCTTACCGTAGAATAGATGGACAAACCCCTCTATGCAGGCAGAGCAGCGCAACTGAGTTTAGCCAACAGGGTTTAGGGTGGAGGGACTATTCCCGTCGGCACGCGTACACCTAATGGCCAGGAAGTCACTGGAAGTCCAATCCCGACGGCTCAAGGACGCTCCTATGGGACAGGGCAAAGCACGCCGGCAGTCTCTAGTCCGTGCGAGATTAGGAGGCAGAGGAGACCCTTAAGGCAAATTCAGAATAAGCACAGAGTTTTGGAGAGGCCTGTAGATGAATCCTGCAGAGCAGCCAGCACACAGATACAGTGCTTTTAACTTGATCCAGGTCACAAACCAGAGCAGGCAGCTGAAGTATCCAAAGGGAAACGGAAAAGCAAAGTGTAAATAGGCAATCAGAGTCGGCAACACACAGCAGCGTAACATCCAAGAAGAAGATTTAAGTCAGGTCGAGTAAACAATCCGAGGTCAAAGTTCCGGTAATTCACAGGGTCTGAGGCAAAACAACATGAAAGGGCGAGAGATCAAAGGAATCCAGGAAGCAAGGCAAAGTAAACGATAACCAGAACATCAGGAATACAAAGTTAGCAAAACACTTCACAGAATCAGAAGCACCGAATCACCATGAAGGAGGAGCTTAAGAAGCAGAAGAAAGGAGAAACATCCCTTCTTGCTAGAAGTAAACAGAGTCCTTAAAAACGGCTCCTGACATGTGGCAAGCAATGTCTGACTCTATTGTGGAGAGAGAGAAAACGTGGCCATAAATATGTGCTTTTGGAAAAGGGTAAACGATGTAACAAGGGATGATGGGCAGAAACGGGCAATCTAGTTACATTCCTGACAGTACCCTTCCCCAAAGAATGCCTCCCCCGTCGGGAAGCCCAGAATTCAGCCACCAGCCTGGGTGCATGAACATTATTCAGCGGTTCCCAGGTACGGTCTTCAGGGCCATAACCCTTCCAGTCGACTAGGAAGAACCGCTTCCCCCTAGAAATCTTAGTGTCCAGGATCTGGTTAACCTCATACTCATCTGAACCAACCACCGGCAGAGGGCGATCATGAGAAATCAGTCTAGTCGCCTCCAGTAGTGGCTTGATTAAGGACACATGGAACACTGGGTGAATCTTCCAAGAGTCAGGAAGCACACCGGCGAATGGTCATGGGGTTAACAACCTCTGACACCAGAAAAGGCCCCTCAAAACGTGGCAACAACGATTTACGCCCAGGCAAACGTAGATGCTTAGTGGAGAGCCTGTTACACTCACCTGGTATCCACGGGGACGCCACCCAGCCCTGGTTGGATGATTTGCACTCTTGAACCCTCTCCCGGTCCCTTGGTAAGGCCTCTGGTAAAGATAGGTCTGCAATATAGGAGAGCTGGATTCAATACTAGATTGTCTTTATGTTTTCCCACCTCCCTTGGCCTCAACTTCTTCCTCCCCGTTCGGCACGCTCCTCACCTTAATATTGTAAAAGGTGAATTCACCGTCCTGCTCCTCGTGGCAGGGGCACGCAGATGTGGGGGGGGGGCGAGCAGCGACTAAGTTACTTCACTGGTGCAAGCCCCCCTGTAGGAATCCAGGCCTGCTGCGACTCCGTAGGTTTGCAGCATTACAGTCTTTATATGCAGTTCTTATGTTCCTCTTAGTTCAAATAATAATGTCTTGCTTCTTTCCTTTTAGGTCTGGAACGGTATTTTGGTGTTGGCATGCAGTTTGAAGATGAGAATGGGCCGGTAGGCGAAAGCACGGTGTGCGCGATGCTGTCCGGTGAGTAATGTGAGATGCGTGGCGCTTTTTCGCCTTTTACATTGCTAACCTGTCTCTTTTCTCTCCTTGCAGCTTGCGATGTTCCTCGCCGAGCGCCGTAATGTTCCAGCAATGGTACTGACCAGGAGATGACTACCCAGGTAAGAATTGTGTGGCTTTCTTCACTCGGGAGGAAACGTGAGTAAACACTTACTAATGCTGTCTTTCTTTCTCCTCTTTCCAGGTTATAGTATTCCAGGATGCATGCGGTGCCGGATGATGGAGTTCGTACCCTCAGGTGAGTGGATCTAAAGTCGGCGATGGATTGAAGACAGGATACTGTTTTAGGAAGGTTTTGTAGTGTTCTTTCTCTCTCTGCAGGTCCTTGGTTTCAGGTAAGCTGGCATCAAAGGACTGGACACGGTGAGCGTTACACTGCCCACAGCAGAATAAAGCAAAGCATGTTCTGCTGTTTGGGTGCGGTTTAAATAGTCTCAGGTAAAGTAGTCCAGGTAAAATAGTCCAAGGCCTGAAACACCAAAAGTAGTCCAGGTAAAGTAGCCCCAGGCCTGCCACACCCAAAAGACTAGACCACATAGGTCAATTCCTTGTAACTGAGCTATGTGTGTGCCTCCATGTTGGCTGAACCTCCCCCAAGTTAAATAGTCCTAAGTAAATAGTCCCATTCTAATGTTGGTCTTCATGATGGTTATGAGCCTGGCGCCAAAGGCGCCAGGACTGACTCCAAGAGAGTCTTGGATGAGGTTTTAAGGCCTTTGACCTGGCCTTAACTGGAAGGCTGACTTGCCAGTGAGGGCCAGGGGCAAGGGTCATGACAGAGCCAGACCCTCATACCCTTCTTGTAAGACGGAGACAGAAGCCTGCGGGCATCGGCAAATCTTTTAGCGCAGTGCTGGGCATCCAGTAGGTGACCCCGAATGTCAGTCTGCAAGGCAACCAGATCTGCCACACAAGAACGGGCAGCAGGGTTACTAACCACAGGATTGAGCGATAAGGGAAGTGTGCGAGGATAATGACCATAAAGAGCAAAGAAAGGAGAAGTCTTTGTTGAGGTATGCACCAAGTTGTTGTATGCAAACTAAGCCATACTTAAAACAGAAAGCCAAGATTCCTGACGCTGGATGAGTGGACACCTTAAATATTGTTCAAGGGTGGCATTGAGTCGCTCCATCTGCCCATCGGTTTGAGGATGATAGGCATTTGAATATCTATCTTCGATACCTAGTGAGCTGGTCACGGCCCTCCAGAAACGTGAAGTAAATTGAGAACCGCAATCCGAGACAATGATGCTGGGCAATCCAAAATGTCTGAATATGTGTTGTACAAAAAGACCAGCCAATACCAGGGCAGTAGGCAGGCCCTTACAAGGAACAAACCGGGCATATTTGGTGAGATAGTCAACTATTATCCAGATTGTGTCAAAGCCTTGAGTGTAAGGTAACTCTACGACAAAATCCATGGAAATCATGGTCCACGGTATTCGAGGTACTGGCAATGGTTGAAGAAGCCCCATAGGTTTCGTATGAGCAGTTTTCCCCTGAGCACAGACTGCACAGGCGGCGATGTAACGTGTCATGTCTGGCAGCATGTCTTGCCACCACCACCATCTGCGCAATAGTTCCAAAGTTTTTCTTGTGCCCGGGTGGGCGGTAAATCGAGAATCATGACACCAAAGAAGGGCCATGGTGCGTGTGGTATCATCGGGTAAGTAAACCCTATCGTGAAAATACGGTAATGATTGCACCACGTCAATACCCATGTCAGTGATGGTCTGTTCATGAGTCTCTACCCAAGCCTTTAACAGTGACCTCATGGAAGGCTTCATGGTACAATCACATATCACCTGATGTGGTAACAACAAAGTCCCTGCGACGGCACGCAGAGTCACAGTACCGGGAATACGTGATAACGCATCCGCCTTTGAATGCCAAGAACCTGGTCGATATGTAATAGTAAAGTTAAACATTGAAAAAAACTCATGCCACCTAGAATGTCTGGCTGTAGTACACTTAACGAATTGTAGGGCTACTAAATTACGATGGTCCGTGTATACTTGGACCGGGACAGGAGAGCCCAATAAATGATGTCTCCAAACGATGAAAGCATCCTTGACTGCCAGCAACTCCTTTTCGGTGATCGTGTAGTTTTGTTCATGGGCGTTACGTTTTCGTGAATGATAGACCACTGGGTGAAAAGTCTTAGAATCTCGACATTGTTGTGACAGGATAGCTCCTAATGCAATATCTGATGCATCAGCCTCAACCACGAAAGGCAGTGTCGGATCAGGGTGTTGCAAAACGGGGGCCGTAGTAAAGGCAACTTCAAGGGTCTCAAAAGCCTGTGTGGCTGATGAGTTCCATTCAAAGGTTTTTTTACTGTTTGTAAGTGCTGTGAGAAGGGCTACAATCTCCGAAAATGATCTCACAAAGCGATGATAGAAATTTGAGAAGCCCAAGAAGCACTGAAGTTCTTTCAGGGTCTTTGGTATGGGCCAGTCAAGAACGGCGCTGACCTTAGTAGGACTCATTCGTACTCCATGATTAGTAATCTCATACCCTAGGAATTCTACAGTCTGAACATGAAATATACACTTCTCTAATTTAGCATAAAGAGAGTGATCTCGTAAACACTGTAGGACCTGGGTAACATGTTGCACATGCATTTCATAAGATACCGAATACACGAGTATATCGTCCAAATAGACGATGACAAATTGATCCATAATGTCTCTAAAGATGTCGTTTATGAAATGCTGGAAAGTTGCAGAGGCGTTACATAAACCAAAAGGCATTACACAGTATTCGATTAGCCTGTATCTTGTCTTGAAAGCTGTTTTCCATTTGTCACTGTGTCGGATTCTAACCAAATTATACACCCCAAGAAGATCCAATTTCGTGAAGATCTTGGATGAGCCCAACTGATCAAGAAGGACCGAGATAAGAGGAATGGGATATTGGTTTCTGATGGTGATGGCGTTTAGAGTACGATAATCAATGCACGGCCTGAGATCCCCTTCCCTCTTTGGTACAAAGAACAGTGGGCAGACTGCTGGAGAACGTGAGTGACGGATGAACCCCAACTGTAATGACTTATCTATGTATTCCTTGAATATTTGGTCCTCCTTTTGAGATAAGGAGTATATACGACCGAGGGAACCTTGGCTCCCGGCACCAAATCTATGGGATATTCATAAGGCCAATGCAGTGGAAGGACATCGGCCATTTTGGCATCAAAGACGTCCTTAAAGCTCTCCTACTCTTTAGGCAGAGGCATATATATAACCACCCTGATGGAAGCGGAAGCTTTACTCAGAGGGCGACAGGGAGTCGTGAGTTCTGAGTGATTAGAAAAACACAGAGTTTCGCAGTAGCTGGAGACGAAGTCCAGCTCCCCAGAATGCTAATCCACCACAGGATTGTGGCGTTTTAGCCAAGGTAAGCCTAGGATCAGGAGGTATTGGGGAGCGGCAATGAGATCAAAACATATGGTTTCTTGGTGTCCTTTAGCGGTGATCATGGTCAATTCAGTAGTTTGTTCCGTAACAAGACCAAATAACAAAGAAGTACCATCCACCGCATTGACATGTTCAGGATGCGATTTGGGTACTACGGGAATGCCAATTTTCTTGGCAAAGGTGTTATCGATATAGTTGACCGTGGCCCCCGTATCTAACACTGCATCGATACACCATTCTTGATCTTTAGAGCCAAAACATTGAACAGGAATAGTGAACGGTCTTGAGGTCATGGAGTCAAGGAGAGTAGAGCCCGGCAGTCCAACCCTGTCTACTGCCGAGCCCTGGCATTTCCCGACCGCTTGGGTTTCTTGGTGCAGTCTTTTAACAGGTGTTCTGAAGATCCACAATAAAAACATAAGTTGTTCTTTTTTCGCAACTCCCTTTCTTGAGAGGATAAAGGACCCCTCACTGTGCCTATATGCATGGGTTCAGATACTCCTGAAGCAGAGGGAGGCGTGGTCATGGCTAAAGGTACCATGGTTCTCTTTTCCCCTTTCCTTTCGGTCCTACATTCGTCTATTTGCAGAATCATGTCAAGAAGTTCTGGAAAGGTAGTAGAGACAATAGGCACGGCCGCTAAAATGTCCTTGAGGGAATCTGTAAGCCCCTTATAGAATAGTGAGGCCTTTTTATCCTCAGGCCAACCAGTTTCGGCCACAAGCTTGTTGAACCTGGGTAAGTATGACAATAGAGTAGAGTCGCCTTGCTGCAACCCCAGGAGTTCAAGATCGGTAGCCTGAGTCTTATACCTGGTATCAAATACCTTGCTCATGGCCTCTAAAAGGGCGTTATAGTCGAATAACAGTGCACTACCCTGTTCTAACAATGGGTTGGCCCAAGAAGCAGCTGTGCCACCTAAATGGGATAACAAAAAAGCAGCTTTCATGGTGGAATCTGGAAATGAAGCAGGTCTACAAAGGAAATGTAGACAACACTGATTTAGAAAGGTACGGAAGGTTTTGGGATCTTCATTGAACCTCTCAGGTGGGGCAAGAGAAAACTGGGCCATCATGTATATTGGCCCTAGACCCTGCCCAGGCATGCCTAAGTCAGAACACGAAGGTTGGGCTGGACCAGGAAGAGGCTGAGCGGTGGCTTGCAACTCATTGATACATTGTTGCATGGAAACATGTGCAGCAGACATGTCCGCACGTAGTTCAGAAATTAAATGCATGATCTGGGCTCAAGTATCGGCCGGGTCCATAGTGGAGGCTTCTGATTATGTCAGAATCCGTATGGGTTTTGCCCTCGTAGTGTAGGCGACAAATTCTGCCTAACAATATAAGCCTGTGTACGGATGATACCAATACCGATTTATTATTTGGGAGAATGGACCCGGACCGGACTGCAACTTCCTAAACTGGAAAGAAATTTGTAATATTAGGCTTACAATAACTGAACCACTAAAGAAGAAAGCAAAAAGAGTGCCTGGCACTAACCTGTGGATGAGTATGAGAGTGAAGCATGGGAAGGGTGTGGAAATTCGTCTTTCAAGGGTTGAGAAAGATCCTGCAGTATCATAGAGTAGAATAACACCAATTTTAGCATAGAATAAGAGAAACAACCAGAAGAATAAATGGGCAAGTCCACAAGATAGAGAATAATCTTACTGTAGAATAGATGGACAAACCCCTCTATGCAGGAAGTGCAGCGCAACTGAGTTTAGCCAACAGGGTTTAGGGTAGAGGGAGTATTCCCATTGGCACGCGTACGACTAATGGCCAGGAAGTCACTAGAAGTCCAATCCCGACAGCACGAGGACGCTCCTCTGGGACAGGGCAACGCACGCCGGCAGTCTCTAGTCCGTGTGAGATTAGGAAGCAGAGGAGACCCTTAAGGCAAACTCAGAATGCGCACAGAGTTTTGGGGAGGCTTATAGAGGAGTCCTGCAGAGCAGCCAGCACACAGATACAGTCCTTTTAACTTGATCCAGGTCACAAACCAGAGCAGGCAGCTGAAGTATCCAAAGGGAAACGCAAAAGCAAAGTGTAAATAGGCAATCCGAGTCGGCAACACACAGCAGCGTAACATCCAAGAAGAAGACTGAAGTCAGGTCGAGTAAACAATACGAGGTCAAAGTTCCGGTAATTCACAGGGTCCGGGGCAAAACAACATGAAAGGGCGAGAGATCAAAGGAATCCAGGAAGCAACGCAAAGTAAACGGTAACCAGAATATCAGGAATACAAAGTTAGCAAAATACTTCACAGAATCAGAAGCACCGAATCACCATGAAGGAGGAGCTTAAGAAGCAGAAGTCACTTTCCCCTCCGTAACGTGGATTGACGTGACAACGTTAGCTTGAGTGCCCTAATCTCCATGGCAACTGCCAAAGCCTCTTAAAGGAGAAACATCCCTTCTTGCTAAAAGTAAACAGAGTCCTTTAAAAAACGGCTCCTGACATGTGACGAGCAATCTCTGACTCTATTGTGGAGAGGGAGAAAACGTTGCTGTAAATATGTGCTTTTGGAAAAGGGTAAACGATGTAACGAGGGATGATGGGCAGAAACGGGCAATCTCGTTACATTCTTGACACATAGGTTATTTTTCAAATGCATTGAATTATCGAGATATGTATTTATATCTTCATGATTTTCCCCATATCCCTTTTAAATCAAAATAGACTCTTAGATATATTGTAAAACAGGCTATCTGTACCTTTAGTGGGGACAACAATAGAGGTTTCATTAATACCCTCCATATCTGTGCAAACTTTTGCAACACGTCGAAATGCCATAATAATGAGAAAAACAAAAATCATAATAACAGCTGATATCAGTATTCCATGAAAACCTATCAACTTTCTGGATGGCAATGAATCTCTGAAATGTAGCCTCTCCATTTTGTGTTTACTTTAATGTACAAATATGTTAATCACTTTTATATCAGAAACTGCAGTATTATTGCAATTATCACTCTCCAAACAAGATAGTTATTTTTGGGATCTCCCAGAATGTAACAATATTCACTCCTTTTCGTATTACGGCTGGATAAGTCTGTAATATGTAGGAAAACATAAAATATAGGAGTGTGTGTACTAGTGTAATTATAGGTATCATAAACAATGAACAATACTCTTCTTTTTCTTCAAATTCCAGACTCTTCGCACATTGTTGAAGGCAGTCTAAAAAGAGTACCAAGGTAGCTGCAAGTCTATTTTCTCCTTGTCAAATTTGGAGAATTGCTAGACCCTAATCTATATTGCTTGTGTGTACTTCATTTTCCTTGTTCTCGTTTCTAATTATTAGGCAAGTCTGCATGCATGGAACTTCTCTCGCTTCGCTTGGAAGGATCAGTACACACTTCTCTTGCTTCACTTCGGGTATCTTCTGGAGGGGTCGAAGTTATGCCTTTATAAGGTTTGACATCATGCAGATGTAGCCACGCTCTTCGCCCCTTCACTTAGACAGCGGTGGGGGCCCCTCAAAGCAGGGCGTACTCCAGGTGCGTATAAATGTGTGCACTAGCACCTGGTCGCTTGAATTTAAACTTGGAGGTTTCAGCAAATCTTCTCTTTCACAAGGTTGATTGTCTTTGTCACTTCTTTTTGACCCCTTCCTCCTGTTCCTGATCTGTTGAGACATGAAAGAAACACTTGCAACCATTGTTGTTAGGTAATCATGCCGCTTGTTGCCTAATGCCTTCATTACACTATGGGCATCAGTTCTTACCCTAGTTGGAGGAGCAAGTGTGGTTCTCATACAGGTCCAGTCACCAACTCATGAGGAGTTAGATGGTGATCTGAACCAGGCTGATTTCTCAGGGAATATAAGGCAAGTGGCAGGCTGTTAGGGGTAATTCTCTGTTAAGGATAATTTCCCAAACCTAGTGAGTCCCCCAGCAGCTTTGCTGGATTTTTGGGGTTTATTTTTTTCTCCTGCTAAGAGTGAGACTCTTTCTCTCCCACTCTTAGACATGATTTAAGATATCCTTTGACTTTGTAATGTGTTTTATGGGCTATGGGGACTTTTACTCCATAGGGCTTCATGTGTTTTTGGTATGGTTGTTACACAGCACCCTCCGTGCCGTAACACAGGGGTGGCATAGTGACCCTCAAACATAGACTCCGTACCCTGGGACTGACTACTGTCGCCCAGGACATGTAAAGTCACCATTGGCTTCACTAGTCCTAAATTGTGAACAGAACCAGTACAAACCATCATATTTTGGGCGTACTGGTAGGGGCAATTCGATTGCCCCTGGGTCTGTTGTTCGAGGGGGCACTGTCCAGTCCCCCCTGAGCGAGTTTTGGCTGGTGGCAGTGGATACTACTTTTTAGATTCAACCGCAAATATATTCCTATGGGATTTTCCCATTGTTCAAAGCTAATACTTTTTAACATAGCCTCGAACATACCAACGGTTTATGTAATATTAATTCACCGGGTGGTATTTTTTGCCAGAACTCAGTTCCAAAATGGCGTTTGTGTTCGCTTCTGTGACTCCAACCCAAGTCGAGCCCTTTGTTCCACTTTTTGGCAGGCTTCTCCACAGAAGCCTCCAAAAGTGGTGCCACTCTGTCTGGGTACCACAGGGTGTGTGGGAGGGGGTTTAGGCACCATGGGCTGAGTTGCCTCAGCAACTCAAGTTGCACTCTTGTGTGATTGGCCCAGTGGTGAGCCGCCCGGCTCACCACTTAGCATGTTTGAGTGACAGCTAGGACTGATGAATGGGGGTTTTCTGCATAAAAGCAGGGCTTTGGGGACTGGGACTTCAGACGTCGCCACAGGACCAAAGAATCTGAAGAGGGAGAAGCTGAGCCGACCTACAACAAAGACACCACCGGTGGAGCTCTGCTGAACCGACTCACCACTTCTTCCAATGACAGAGGAGAGCTTCATCCCGAAGAGTCTTCTTCCTTTGACTGGTGGGGATAACCAGTTTGCCCGCCTTTTCGCCTTCCCGGATCATCTCGTGGCCGCCTTGTCTGTGCCAAGCACCCCGACAACCGGGATACCACGTTTTTCCACTACCGCAAATAAAAGGGTAGTACCTTTTTACCGTAGAACTCCGCGGCTGGTTTCTTCCCTGGCAATGCAATGACCTTCAGCTTTCCTCCACGTCGAGACCATCTCTTCCTCTGGACGACGCCACGACTTGCACCCGCTGCCAGGAACAAGTGCCCCCGCTGGAGGATCCTCTCCACTTTAAAGGTACTGTGTCCGCCTGGCCTCCCTCGCAACGGTCTGTGTGGGGTGACTCTTAAAGCCTCAATTTACCACTTGGGTTGGCCCTAGGCTGGCTAACTGAACATTTCTAAACTGAACTAATTCCTTTCTGAACTCTCTGCAAGACTTTCCAAGCCTTTTAAACTGTGTGACCTTGGGCGCATTGGTGTTCTACTCTCTCCAAGAGGGAGCCTGGCCTCGGAACTTTTTGCTCACAAGTAGACTTTGACTTTTCTGCCTTGCTAAGTGCTTCTAAAGGATTGTGTTCTGTGCTGTTCCTAATTTCTGCCTTTTCTCTCCCTTTTTCTTAAACTTATTGGAGTGCCATCTGTAATTAAGCGCTCACCTCTGTCTGGAAATAAGTGGTGTTAACTAAGACTTGTCTAATAAGGAATAAGGGACGTATATATAATAATGGTGACTGTGTTTTTGAACTTACTTATAATAATAGTGCTAGAGTTTTTCTAAGTGTGTCTTTAAATAAATAATTATATACTTGATACCAAACCTCTGGTCAGTGTTTGCTTGCCCTACTGTATTTTGGTACCTATCTTGTATACTCTATATACTGTCTAACTCTTCTTGAGGGAAGTCTGGCTGCTCAGCCACAGCTTCCAGGTAAATCTGGGTGGTACTGACTGCTACCAATTGGGTTTACTGCCAACACCTGTAGTCTTAAGCCTTTTGCAGTGGTCCCTAAGGGAACTGCACAGGTTTCTGCCTAACACAGGCAATGCAGCCATTCCTTTTTCAGAGTGATTTTCAACTTGGCTATGCGCTCTTCTTTAGCAATCTGTTTAATCTCTCCCAGACGCCATTCACCTATGGGAGATGAGCAGAAGAAAATGCATGTCTGATACCTAATAAGAGAACTATCTATTCAATTAGTTCATTTACAAAATACAGTCCATTGTCAGACCGCAAAACCTTGCATCCCCTACCCCCCACCTGGAGAACACCTCGCGCACAAGGTACTTGGCAGCGCACAGGTCATCAGGGTGTGTACATGGACCTGCCTCTGTCAATCTAGAAAAAGGACATACTACGACCAGCATATATCTGTAGCTGTTGCATATCAGCAGCATATTACCATAATCTATATGTAGATGCTGAAATGGGCAATTGGGTGTGGTGATTGCTCTCACACTGTTCGCAAAGTGTGCCCTGTTGTACATTTCTGGCACACTATGCAATTCACAATTACATGTTCTAATAGATTGGTTGAGAACCACACTTCTGCAATTGTTGCAGCTAGACTTTCTTGAGTCGTGTGTGCTGGGTAGTGAAGCTGCTGTAGCGCTACTCTCAGTAATACTAGAGGCATGGCTGGCTCTAGTATTCTGTCTCCAAATTGCCTCAGTGGGGGATAGAGAACACCTTTGCTTTCTTCATTAATCCTGTTCTTGTGGCGCTTGACCTTGTATTTTAATTAACTGGACAAAAGACAGCATGTTAAAGCCCTCATTTGCTAACATGCATCATCCTGTCATCTGTTTAACATCTTCGAGTTCCAAACTAAATGTGGGCGGATAATAGGCTGCGTTTTAGCTCCTAAATCTGCAGCTTTGTTTCCACGGGAAATGAAATCTGTTTGTTTAGAATACGCTGCACATTTTACAACTGCTAGGATCAATGGGAGACTCAATACTTCAATGAGCCTATCCAATAGGGCTGCATGATGCACTGGAGTGCAGTCTGTGCGAGGAAGCCCCTACTTTTCCAGCGTGACAAACATGCATGTACAGTTGACGTCACATAGGCGTAGTCGGAGTACATCATCAGTTCCTCATGTTCAGAGCGCTGCAGCGCTTCAATGAGTGTCACTAATTCTGCAGCCTGTGCTGAATAATTCAAAGATAATCTCATGCTCGTTACTACCTCAAATTCACCTTCTGTATTCAATTTCACTACTGGTGCTCCAGTATGCCTCTCCCCAGTTGTCTGGTCAACTTTTAACAAACCGTCAATAAAAACTATTTCTCCCCTACAAAGGTCATTTTCTCTAGCTTGGGGAATATCATAACATTCAGTGTACGTTGTGAAATCATATACATAGGCATCCTCTGCCACTAGCTCTACTATGAACGTTGATGGATTTACTGTCTTACATCTAACAATTTTAATCGTGGGGTTGGAATTAATCACCTCGTACTGCGTTGCTCTTTGTGTGGTCAATGCATTTTTGTGCTTCTCTAAAATTTGCAAATAATGCATGCTCTACAAATAACGTTATTGGACACCCCATTGTTATACTTGAAGCAGCAGCAGCTAAAGATTGCTCACAAAGATAATGTCCCTTCATAACTGGATCAGAAATCCCACTGCAATAAGCCAATGGTTTGTGTCCATGTCCTAATGTCGTCTTCTGTGAAAAACTAGTGTCACAACTTCTCCATTTCAATGGGAGAATAAATAAAATTCTTCATTATAATCTGGGATCCCCAATTCAGGGGCTGTACTGATTGCCTTTTCTAATTATTCAAACCCTTCAGTCTTCTCGTCTGTCTATGTTATTGTGTTCTTATCTACTTGTGATTCTTTAAGTCCTTTTAGAAGTGATCAAATGTATGTGCTATAGTCGAAAACCCAGTCCCCACAATAGTTACATAAGCCTACAAACTGTTGCATTTCCTTCACTGTTTTAGGTGCTGCAGTTTTCATAATTCTTCTGCTCTTTCAGTTGTCACTTTTCTCCCTTTGTGAGAGATCAACTGGCCTATGTACAAGACCTCCTCTTGACAATGTTGTAATTTCTCCTTGTCTACCTTATATAATTTCTTTGAGAGTATAGTCATGAGTTTAACTGAATCTTCTCTACACCTTTCTTCTGTCTCGCTACACACCAAAATGCCATCCACATACTGAATTTTTACACTTTCGAGTTGGACATTAACAGAGTCCTCCAGATGGACTTGGGTAAAGATATAAGGGGACTCGCAGTATCCCTGGGGCAATCGAGTATGTTTCAGACATGTATTTCTATACGAAAAGAAGTCAAATCCTGTGAGTCTTCAAGAAGGGGAATCGAAAATAATACATTCTTCAAATTGACAACTGTTAAATATTTGGCTGTAGATGGAATGTTACACAATATCTTTGCAGGAGGTGGAACTAAAGTAAACTCAGCTCCGACTATATTGTTTAGGGGGCGAAGGTCCTGAATAAATCTCCACGACCACTCCTTTTATTTCCTCACAGGATATACAGCCGTGTGAAATGATGAGTCTGATGGTACCAATATGCATTGCTTCCTTAAAGTGAAAATGGGTCTCAAATGTACCTTCATCTGCCTCTCTGTACATGGGGTATTGCTTTGCTCGTGGTAAAAGAGCTCCTGGTTTTAATTTAATTTTAACTGCATCTATCCCTTTTGTTAAGGATTCCAATTGGGCGTCACACACCAGACCAGGACTCTTGCCACTAGCCTGAGATGCAGCGCACAATTAAAATACTTTTTCTTTATTTCCTAAGAATTCAGATTGAGATGGCACCCAACCCGTCCCACACCCCCTTTTCCAAATACCCTGGGTCACAATGGACCAGGAACCAGGCCGGTGGGTAGTAATACAATATTTATTTACGTTAAATTCAAAGAAAATCACACAAATTTAATATTGGGCAGCAATCACCAATGGGGGGATAATTACAAGGTAAAATGATGCAATGCACTTAGTTTGAGCTTCTACTATAACATATCCAAAGCACAAATTAATGGGAGTAATTATACTGTTCAGGAAGATGGCACCAGAGTTAAGATTTCCCCTTGCAATGCTCCCTCAAACACCTATTAATCGAATTTTGAGTGGATAGAAAAGAGCAGCAAGGAGTCAGGTATACTATGCAGTAAACAGAAGTGAAATCCGACCTTCTTCCACGAAATGGGATTTAAAACCCCTTGCAATTGAACAAATAGCACTCGGAATTGGTAAATAATTAATTTACAGGTGTGGTTGAATGAACAAGTTACTCTCTTACCTGGTAACGTTCTTTCGATGGGATGGTCCGACGACGTATTCCATATCTGACAATAATCACTGCAGCACAGCTGTGGTGATTATTGTCATAGATATGGAATACGTCGGAGGACCCAATCCCCTCGAAACATGAGGTAAATATGAGTCATAACAGTATCGGGGATGTAAGAACACTAGCAAACAAACTACAAGGCAATGTACTAACAACGGCATACAGTTAAAATAATCAACTTGGAAGTGAAAACACAGTGCAGTAAAATCATACGCGTAGGAATTACATTTTTGAATTTACATGGGTTTAAATGTCAAAACGGTTTGGAAAACAGGTGAAATAGACAAAATGGGAATGTAGTTTTTCTGCTGAATGACAGATACACATCAGAGGGATAATAGGAAAGGGAAAAAGGGAACTCTAGATGAATGACTGGATGAGATTCCTAACAGGAGAGAACATTCGGTTTTAAAAATAAAAGCAGTTGACAGAGAAAATCAGCTTAAAAAGGAAAGGACAAGTTTTACAGAAACTATATTTTAGTGGCTAGAAAAGAGACGCCACCCGCGACACGGGTTACTTTGCAAGTGTAACCCCTTTGCGCCGTGTGGCTCTTTATGTGGGAATTAATTAGTTTAATCAGAATAGTACTAAGGACTTACACAAGACAGAAATGAGGAGAAGAATGGCACTAACACTTGGAGATCAAGGACAGGATGCACAGAGAATTCAGACAGTTTTAAGGACGTCGACTAAGGCAGTTATGGGATTTCTATGGGGTGGAACCTAATACAAGGTACAGAGCAAGGGAAGCAGTTTGTGGTTGTTAGAGAAGGAAAATACTCACAACAAGCACTTGAATGGGGTATTCTGGACAGCGCACTGGGTTTCTAGACAGCAACGCAATATCTGGTCACTGGTCACAGCGGCAAGCTCTTCCAGAAGAAAACGGCTGGGCAAAGGTCTGGTCACGGCACAGCAGCACCTCAGCTGGATAGAGCGGGTGGCAGGGCAAGCAGGCAGCACTGGATATCCCACTGAGGATTCAGCCACCTTTCCCCTTTCTCTCTGAATTATTGGGATTTTTAGTGGGTGTTATGATTGAGGCAGACACAGTATAGAAGGAGACCACACCTTTGAGAGCGTTGACATGGAAGGTTTATTCAGTATTATCCTAAGACAACCCCAAGCCTCAGGTGGGCTCCTGGCAGTTCACCTTCACTGGAGTCTCTAACGCTCCTCACATTCTTAAACATGAACAATCACAAGTTTACGAGGATATTGTAACCAGATGTGGATGTTCTAAGAACCACCAAGCCCGGGATTATGTGATGTCATCTAAAGAGTGTAAACTCTAGAAGCTGAACTTGGAGTGAGAGAGAAGAGAGCTGAGTCCTCTGCTAACACCTCCCTTCTTTCTGAAAGGCAACAAATGAAAATAAGGCTTTACCTATTACTAAAATAAAATTAGATTTTGAACCATGTACAAAAACACCAAATGGACATAACTAAACTAGTAACACAAACTTATCAGTGCTCATCTGCTCGTCTCCTCCTTGCTCTTTGCACCATTCTTGACAATTGCCACTCTTTCTTTTTTCCATACAGCTCCACCCTCCACCAGTATAGATTAACCTAAATCCTTCACAACTAGCTTCAGGTCCGAAAACACAGGAGAACCTTTGCGTACCCTGGTTGGCAACTTAACTTTGATTTAATCACCTTCAGTGACCGTCAGCGTCTTGCAACAATTTATCCAATCATACCTACTCTTAGCTTTGCTACCACTCCTTTGCATTCTGTCCCTCACCCTTTCCACATCTATATCCACCATCCTTGATCTCCTCATCCAACCAGGATACAGGTGGGTATTGGGCTTTCTTCCCCTTAAAACTTCAAATGGGGACACACCCGTGATATTCTGTGGAGCTAGACGACATTGAAACGTTCTTTCCATTATCGTCCTGAACCAATCCCCCCCCTCATAGCTACTGCAATTCTTGTTGCTTCCATGAGCGTTCTATTGAATCTTTTGACACAACCATTCCCTTGGGGATGATAAAGTGCTGTGTTCACCTGTTCAACCCCATACTTCTTTAAACATTCTCTAAATTCTTTAGACACCAATTGCGTGCCATTGTTAGAAATGCACCTTTTTGGGAAACCTTCCCTCCAAAACAACTGTTCTAGAAACTGAATTATTTTGAAACTTGAAATTTCCTTTTGGACTCATACCTCTGGCCATTTTGAAAGAAGATCAACAACCACTAGTAAATAGGTGTCCCTAGCGCCACATATGTTAAAAGGTCTGAGCAAGTCCAGTGCCACCTCATCCCATGGTAATTTGGGACTGTCTTGAACAACCATGGGAACCTTTTGAACTGTGAGACCTTTGTCTTCTTCTATGCATTTAGAGCAGGCCAAAACTTGATGAGCCTCCACTTCCTTATCTAATCCTGGCCACCAAAAATCAGCTCTCACTAGCCCCTTGGTTCTCGCCACTCCCAATTGGCCCACATGAGCTAAATCAATAACAGCATTCCTCATACCAGTCGGCACCACTAATTGATGCCCACGATACAAATAGTTATTTTCTACCCATAACTCTTCCTTCACCTTTGCAGAACCTTCTGCACCAATTTCTTGTCCTCTGAAACTCTTATTATTTACCATGTTGAGAATCTTCTTGTACACCTCATCCTCTTTACATGCAACATCCCACTCAGTCCTCTGAATGCTATTCTGAACCTGTAAAATTTCCACCAAGTCTTCACCTTGACTCATACTTCGCAAATCACTATTGCTTTGTTCAACACATCTCGACAGTGCATCTGCCACAACATTGTTCTCACCAGAGTGTGTACCATGGAAAACCTTAAACCCTTCATGGAACTTATCCATTTCATTATGCGGCAAGATACACCCTCAAACCCCTTCTTTGAAAATACACCCACTAACCCCTTCTTTGAAAATATGCTCACCAACTGTTTGTGGTCAGTGCCTATCACAAATTCCCTCCCCCACAAGAACCTCTTGAATTTCTCTACTGCCCACACACATGCCAGAGCTTCCTTCTCTGGCATGTGTGTTCCTCCGGGTCCTTAAGACTTCTGGAGGCAAACGCAATGGTATGTAGTCCTACTCTGTTGTTGCATCAGGACTGCACCAAGTCCATGATCACTGACATCAACAAAAATAATTGGCTCCCTACCTTCTTCAAATCCTGACAGGATGGGAGCATTAACCACTGCCAGCTTTATGTCTTTAAATTTTGCTTCACATTTCTCATCCCACTTGAAGTTGACCCCTTTGCATGTTAGCCTCTGCATGTTCCTGGTTTTGTCTGCTAACCCTCTAATACATTTTTTGTCGATCTCAATCCCAAAAAAGCCAAAACATCAGCTTTGCTCTTGGGAGACAGCATGTCCTTAATTGCCTCTATGGCATCTTCTTTGGGCCTGACTCCACTTCCAGAAATCTCATGTCCAAGATAGACTACTTTCTTAGCTCTGAACGTGTACTTCTCCTTGGCAATTGTTAACCCAGCCTCCTGCAAAATCTTCAAAACCCTCTTCAGTCTCCCATAATATTCTTTCTCGTTGGCACCACACACTAGAACATCATCTTGATAACACATTACTCCTGCTTCACCCCCCAACAGCCTATACATTATGTTTGGGAACACACTGGCGGCGGACACTAGTCCAAAAGGCATTCTCACACATCTAAATAATCCTATGGGAGTTATGAATGCTGTGAGATCTCTGGAGTCCTTGTGAAGTTCTACTTGATGATAAGCTGACTTCAAATCAAGTATCGAAATAACGGTTGCTCCTGACACACCTACCAACAAATCATTAATCCTAGGAAGGGGAAATATTTCAGCAACCACCATACTATTGAGGTGCCTAAGGTCAATACAGAGCCTTATTTGTCCATTTGCCTTTTTAACCACCACAATGGGGCCCACCCATTCAGAGGTCTGCATTCTCTCTATAACACCCTCACTTTCCATCTTTAGTATGTCATTCTCTACTTGTTTGCGCAGTGAAAGAGGTACTGTACGCAACTTGGCAGCTTTGGGAACATCTCCCCTCTTTAACCTAATCTTGTGCACCACAAACCATCTCAAACACCCCAACTTTGACTCATGCTTCACCTCCATCGTTTCCACTGCATTGACTTGTGTTTCAACCTCTCTCACTATTAATACTTGTTCAGGATGGCTGGCTTCCAGACTGATCTTCAAGGCTGCTTGGTCGCTCCAAGACAATAACTCGCCACCCTTGGTTGCTACGTGAATAGTGGACAGAGCTTTTCTCCCTTTGAACTCAACCTTTCCTGTTGCATTTCTGTGTTGTCCAGTTGCAGAAATAAAAGTCTTAAAGTTTATTAATTCAGAACAGTCTTTTGCCCCAAATGGGCTAGCTTTTGTCTTCCAAATACGGGCATACTTCCAACCCCCAGCAAATGTCAGGCTTTAGCCAGCCTGAATCCAATGTGGCTCTGGAGTTGCCTTTGAAGCTCCCCAGTTTAAGTTGAGGGGAGGTGCTGCTAAAAAAGTCAGCCCTATGTGTCCCAGAATCTATTGTATCAGGCTGGAGCATTGCCACAGAGTCTGATGAGTGTGTTACATCCAACACCCTTTCCTATTCAGATGCCCTGGGGGCTGTCCACTTGAAGGGAGGCAAAATCCTGTTCCCATGAAGCAAAGTCCTTTGACACCAGGGCCTGAAACCCTATCCTGCTGGTTTCACAGTAGATTTATTTATTTCTATATTTCCTGAACCAGAAAGCAAGACTGTTGGAAATAAATATCCTACATATGTTTCAACACAGGTCCCCCCCTCACATTTATATTCAAGGACTGGGCCTTAATTCAACAATTTACTTTTAATCAGACATTTTCTTGTTTGCAAAAAGCAACAATTTTTACACGTGGTTAATATTCCTTGGCTGTCACTTCACAATGCGGTTTTCTCTTACATCTAGATCCTAAACATTATTTGCAGCCCTAGTCAATTTCTCATACACAGAAATCTGTTCCAAGGCAAAGGTCCACTGACACTAACATAAGCACCGAGAAATAGGGCTTCTTGTGAAGAGTTCAGCTGTTATATTTTGTTGCAAAGTAAAGCATTTGTCCATACGGCTGGGAGTAAAGTTCTTTGTGATTTCCCAGATCTTGCCTGACACAGCCTGTCATTCAGGGAGAAATGCTTTCTTTTAATGGAGCACAACCTGAATATGGCTGGGCATAGCTGGGTCTCATTGGAACCAACTGTGTACTGTTGAAAACGGCGGAAAAGGAGCATTAGGGCGCAGTCATTGTAAATGTAAAATATTTCCTTTTCCAATGGGAAATTATAAGCAAGCAGCAAAGCAGCACTGCTTTTCAATTCTTCGCTTTGGAGCACATAAGGAAAACACTGGCAGCCATTCTCTGAGTGTTCCATCTCACCCAACAGGTGCTTGGCAAAGACAGCGCAGCTGTCATTTTTGTAGCTGCAAAACGTATGGTGCTCAAAGGAGCTCACGCAGCCATTCTGATGGTACTGATGAATTGCAGTTTGGTGATGGAGGGGAATTCTGCTGGGTTGGTAAATGTGCCCCCCACTTTTAATAGCCCCACCTCATATGGGCTTGTAGTCCATAAAATCTATGGCACTTTCTGTAAGTCGTCCTGAAAAAATAAGTCTCCTTTTTACCAACACAATTCTCTGCGGTATATCTATATGTTTCACTTTGAACCAATAAGTGATCATTATAAAAAACACTAGTTAATTGTCAGAGTAGTCATCTCTAAACAGTTCTTTGTCAAATCTGTAAACCTGTATCCTTCACAATACGCCTGACCTGCAATTATAAAATGGCGCTCCATCATGTTTTGTGTTTTGCGCAGTCACACCTGCGTATCCTGCTCGCGTCCAAATGTCATCAGCTCTCTCCCCTAGGATAGCTGCTAGCAGGCCTTTCACTTCACTTATAGGGAATGTCATTCCTGATGTCATCCTTTCTAACTTATCCATATTCCCACACCAGACCAGAGGTTAAACTCAATTGACACCTTGAATTGTCTTTATCTATCTGCGGCTATGGTATATACTGTGGTCATCCTCCCCAATAATGTGAATTGTGAAAATCCTGGTCAGTAATCATGCTTGCCTGCACTTCTCAAAGCTAGCCCCGTCCATTTGTTTCCTTCCTGGTAATGATCTTAACCTGCTTGCATATGGTGGGGATAAACCCCCTATACTGCGTGATCGTTCAGTACATGGTGTAGATTCTGATGTCCTCTCTTTAAGGTCCTCTAAATCTGACAATTTTACCCCTTTTACTGCACTCTAATCTTTTGAAAACCTGCATGCAACCTCTCTTTGCGCCCTCTCATTCTCCTCCCTTTCTTCGTCTGACATCATTATGTCCCAACTCGTGTGACTGTTGTCTTCTTCCGTGTCGTTAAGGTCCAACCTATTTAAAGACATTTCGTAGTCTTCTGTTATGGCATCATCTAATCTACCTTCAGTTCCCTCTAATAGGAATCCTTCTACGTTCTCTTGGGTTTTGTACCTGTCTTTATCCCTTATTTGCCTGTACAAATTCCCAAGTCTCTGCTCTATGTCTTTTGTATCCTGCCTACCAGCCCATGTGGATCTCAGCATTCCTACCAGCTCCCTAAGGGTCTGTTTGTTACGCTCACCTGGTCCCTGCGGAGGCGTTGGGGCACGGTTGCAGCCCTCCCTGAACTTGAATCACCCCCTTCAGGCCTCTCCCTCAGTAGAAAAGCTGTGAGCAGTGGTACGTGGTGCTACTGCTCCTGCGTGGAGATAAGAGTGTGTGAGTACGCCAATCTGTGATTGTTGTACCTCTCGAACCTTTCACCCCAAAGTACGGTTTCTGTGAGCATACGCCGGCCCATAAAGCTCACCTGTGAATTATGGAAGATAAGCTCTCGGTCCTGCTACTTCTGGCAGGGGTGCTTCGAATGGGATCCAGTTCCTTCACTGATCCCTGATAAGGATTAGTCCAGTCCAGCTGCGACTATGCTTCTCCTTATGATTGGTAAGTCTTTCTTGAGCTCTTGTGATGCTGTTCATTCTGTTTAATGTCTTTATATATTGCTCCTATTTATGCCCGCAATAATGTCTCTCTTCTGTTTTCTTCCCTTAGATGGAAATGCGGCCTCAATGCAGTTGAGACGCGAGACGCGGCTGGATGGAAAATGGATGCTACTGCAATGTTCAACAGCAGGTAAGTGATGGTTTAAGGAAAGGGTGAAGTATAGCGAAGCGCAACCTTAAACTGACTGTTTTTTCCCCAGTTGGTAAGTATGCTGGCAGGAAGCAGGATGTCCAGGAGCCAGGATCTTCAAAGGTAAGTCTGACATCAGGCGACGATGAGCGTTACGCTGCTTGCAAGTGCAGAATAACGCAAATCGGCTGTCTTGAGGATCGGGGCAGCTTATATAGCTGAGATCGTGGTCACGCCCACTAGGGCCGGCTGACCAGCCACAGCCTGCCACTCCTAGAGAGTGAGCATGTGCAAAGGCAATCCATTAGCAGCCACACACAAGAATACACTTGGGTCTGCTTAATGGATGGAATGTTCAAGGTTAATGCATCTGAAGTGCTATGTCCATAATAAAAGCTTTTTTGTGTTAAATGGATGTTCTTGTTTACTTTTGTTCATGAGCCTGGTGTCAAAGGCGCCAGGACAGTGTCCACCCAGGTCTCCTGTGCATGCGACCCCTGCATGCCTGTGCCCCTGACTTCATGACCATGACACTATTGTGACCCTTTCTCTTCCTCCAATCGTTCTCATGCTTCCATCAGCACCATACTCCTATGGCATAAATATTCTAGCTCATCTTTTAATCCCCTAACCTTGTTAGTTTCTTCTTCTCTTCTCAGCATCTTCCAAAATTCATCTTCCTCTCACCTTCATTGCAACATATGTACTTTCATTCTTTGGGATACTATCTCTTCTTGTTTCTTCTCTTCTAATCTCTCCTTTTCTTTCCTTGCCTCATCTACATTCTTCCCTTCGCTTGCATTCTTTATCCCTCTCTTTCTTTTATGCTCTTTCCTCTTCCTTCTCCTTTTTCCCGCTCTTCCCTTTCCTCTCTTTCTTGATCCCCATCAATGCCCTTATCATCTAACTGAAGTAATATTTGTCCTCCGATCCAATCATTCTGTACTATTGTTGTTCCCTTAGCTCTATCCTATATTTCTTTGTGGTTCCCTGTTTCTCCCTCTATCTCCATTTGTCTGTCGTTTCTTTCATCATGTTCTTTATTTTCATCGTCTGCTGATATATCTTTGTGTTCTCTGCTCTTGCTCTCTTCCATATTATCTTTGCTGCTGTAAGCGGGGGCGCACATCTTGGATTAACATAACCTGCTGCTTTTAATTCCTTTAAAGGGTAAGATTCCTTCTCCTCTGTGTCAACGCTCTTCTCTTCAGGAGGGGAATGGGGAGCCAAAGGCATTTTATCCTCCTCCCTTTTATGCTGATTAAGCATCCACTCCATATAGGCTGGATCTTCTTTCTCAGTTTGGTACAGCTCTAAAATGGCCAGCCTTTTCTGCAACTTTTCCCCCTTATATGCAGCATGCAAATATGACTTCATATGCCGGAATACATCTTTTGACAGCGAACCCTCCTGAGGCCACAACATGAGTGTCTTATTAGTCGTGCCTGGGACCCATTCTGAATGATATTTCCTTATCTTTGTATTTCAGTAATGTCCTACACAAATGTAAAAGAGGTGTGTCCCCCATGATGATCAATACCTACTCATTTTTTTATTTGATTCTTTTATCAAATATATCATGCTGGTCAATTGGCACAGGCACCATCAATCACTGTTTATGATTCCTATCAGGATATATTTTAACTGCTCACTTTATTTTAAACATCTATGCAATATTTTGTCTCTTTCTTCGTTTACACTTTCTATCAAATTTTATTATATCATTCTTTTATCAGTATTTTAAGATTCTCTTCTTTATTTATATATTGCTTTCCTTTGATTTTTCCCTTCCTGATTGACGTTTTATATTTATTAGTCTAGACACAACCAACACTTTATATTAACAATTATATACCCCACACATGTGCACTTTTTCAATTTTCTATTGTGTACGCGTTCTTTTACTTCTTAGTAAATGTATTCCTTCTCAGTTTTACTCCCTTTTGGAGTTTGATACTCACTCTTTTACGGGCCTTGCCTCAGTAATACTTAATACCCTTTACTTTAGTGTGTATCCTCCTGTCCCCTTGGAAGCAGGAATCAAGGTAAGAAAGGCACGCCCCTGCATGCTCACACCAGAAAGAATACAACCCACTAGGGAAATAGGCCCAAGTCAATGCTTGCAAGTATTTATTTCTACAAAATAGAAGTGCATCAGCAAAGAACTCTGCTGCCGCTGAACGTTCTGGGTGTCCATCGGCATGTGCGGCACATTATAAGCACAAACAGTGTCACTGATGATGTAATTTCATACAGTACAATTCTACAATGCTAATTGGTTTAGCCTTATACATGTAGGGCCTGCTCCGTAGGGGATGCCAGGCCATTGGTCCATCTTCATTTGTCCACCTTCGTTAACGTGGGTGCTGCTGGGCTCGTTATGCACAGTGATATTGACCTAATAAAGAATTAGCTACTTGGAAAAACTATGTTATTTTATCGTTGTACCAGTGCACCTGGCAGGCAGAGAGTTGGGCCCTGGGGAGAGCCGAGGTCACGCTAACTCACACACTTCACTCCCAGACAAGTCAGCAACTTCCAAGGCCTTCCACCTTAATTTTCGGCTATAATTTTAAACCAATCTGCACCTGGCTGCACAAATCATATGACTCATTTGTGAAGGCAAGATAGCCTTGCTTTCTGATCTTAGTGATAGGGTGTAATAGTTTTATGGTCGGGGGCCTGGGTTTGGATGGTACTGTGGTATGCAGGGGTCTGGTATAAAAGCATTGTAAAGCTGTATTTCTCGCGTGGGGGTCGTTGGTTTCTGTTCCATGGGATGGTAACTGCCAAGAGGTGCTCTGCTCCCTTCTCATGACCTTGCAGATCACATTCTTCCCAGAGAACGAAGGCCTGTAACTTCTAAAACAATGACAGGTTTATAAATCTCTGAGACCTGCCCAGGGTGGGGGTGATGTCAGCATTTGGGATCTAATGCTAACCTCTTTAGTGCTTTTCGCCGTGCTTGGGCCTGTGTTACAAAATGGAAGCCACTCAGATAACATTCACACTACATAGACTCTAGTGCATGCACTGCCGTGATTGTGCATCCTCCTTCGTGTGCACCCCTCTCCCCTTACTCCCTTGACATGCTTTTCTAGCATCTATTTCTCGTTCGTATCGCTTAGGCGGGTGGGAAGACCATCTCTCCTTCCCAACATTCCCCCTTTCATTAATCCCAAATTAACAAACTTCTCTGCAGCACCATCTGTATCTGAGTCCCAATATCTGTTCTCCTCCCCCTCGCACCCTGTCCAATCTTTCAGCTTCCAGATATGGTGGTGACCCCTCCTGAGGAACCCATGCTCTGCAGACATCCCGTAAACTAGCTCCAGACCGAGCATACGCCTCAGGGGTACAGGTAATGTAAATGCATCCCCCATCTCCAGCTACATCGACCCAGTGTTCAGTATAATTCTCGTGTTCCAGGGTTTGGGGGGTGGTAGTTGTACCCTGTGGATGTAAGCGATGTTCAATCTGTACCATACAGGGCTTACTTGGGTCTTTTGGCTGGGTACGGCCCTATGTGGTGCTGCAATGTTTTGGATACCCCAATAGAAACCATCATCATTGCACTATTAGGCACGGCTTTGGCACACCATCGGAGACCCATTTGGCAGGTACAAAAGATGACCAACACGAAAACGATGACTGACACGAACATCTTCACTATCGCCCCCATCCAGGATGGTACCCAGGAAAAAATAGTGTCAAACCTGTCCTCACTTTGTATGCCAGCTTCCTTCTTCATGCGCACTCCTAGATTGTGTACAGCTGCTATTATTTGTGGTCTTTTTGCTCACGCCTCCTTCCATTGCCATGAGCAGGTCAAGGACATACCTGTTCTGCATGGTCATTAATCTCAGGGCGTGCAATTCTGCCTTTATAACTTTGGATCCTTGTTCAGTGTGATTTGCCAGCTGTATCAGTTCCCAACGTACAATTTGCCACCGTTTTGTGTTAGCTGCTGCACCAGGTAGCAACATTGAAATGAAGAACGTTTCTGCCTTGCTGAAAAGTCTATACTCATCGGTTATTTCTTTGAGTAGTTCAGATGAGTCTTTGGATAGGTAGTTAGCTCTTTCGCTGCAAATGTTCATATTGCCCTTTAACAGGGAGGATGCGAAACTCTGGTGCTGGGTGCAGCCAAGGCTGAGTGTAGTGTGGCTAGCGAACAATAGCCCCTCCATGATAGTGGGAGGTGCAAGTACGCTTGCTGGCCGCACACCCAGTAGTAATCCATCACAGCAGCTGTGCTTTTTTGAGCTCAGGTATGAGCAGTGGCGAGGGGCGTGACCAACAGCAATTCAGAGCTCCCGTGAAGATCCGGCATTGAATGGCCTCTTTAACACTCAAAGAGCGAGTGAATAGCAAATAAAATACCCCAGCAGTGGGTGTGAAACGTCAAGGGTCCAGAAAAACGTCATCCGATTTGCCACGGAATACGTTTAGTGATCGTCGGCAAGCTGAACAGCAAAGAGAAGACAGAGGGAACTGCCTTCAAATAGCAACCGCCACTAGAGGCTGGCCCGAGAGCGCAGGAAGAGCCAAAGCAGACAGATGAGGCGGGCCCACAGAGCATAGGAGACTGGCCCAGTGGGGGAAGGGATGAGCCGTGAAACAGAGGCACAGGAACTGATGGAGGGACGCGAAGGAAGAGTGGCACCATCAGTTGGCAACTACACACCGGCGCAGCCCAGACCAGAGGATTGCGACCAGCCCTTCCCCCTTCCCCTGGTCCAAGACTGCAGAGCCCCTGACCCCGGGCCCCCCTGCATCTGTGGGGCAGCTAGAAGCCCCAAAACAACAAAAGGGCAGTTTTTGCCAAAAAGCGAGAGAGCAACCAGAATCCTATGGAGATTGCGGGGCAACCAATGTTGAATAGCTAGGAGGGCTTGGCAGAAGGAACTGATACCAGAGTTCTAGATGCAATTGCAGCCCTAAAAAACCATCCCTGGAATCCCGCATTGATGAAATCAAGTGCGATGTGAGCCTCCTGTGACAAGACATGCAGAACTTGGCGAGCAGGGTGGGCGAGACAGAAGGAAAAGTAGCAGAAATATCAACCACCACGAATGACTTGCAAGTGACATTGCGGGAGTTGACAAAGAAATCCAGATGCTGCAAGACCGAGCAGAAGACGCAGAAGGAAGGGCAAGGAGGAATAACATTAGGGTCCTGGGATTGCCAGAAGGAGCGGAAGGCAGGACCCCTACCGCATATATAGAAAACATGCTGCTCCAAGAAATCTGTACAGGATCTCTGTCACAAGGGTTTACGGTAGAGAAAGCCCACAGAGCACTGATCCGAAGACCCCCCCCCCAATCCCAGGGCCCCAGCCAGACCGATTATTGCAAAGATATTGAACTTTAGAGATACATAAAAGAACCTAGCCGTCTCCAGAGAGGGTCGGCCAGGTTGGCAATCTACCCTGACTACACCCTGCAGGTCCAAAGGCGAAGAGGCCAATTTGTTCCAACGAAAAACAGGCTACGGCGACAGGTGATGAAATACATGCTGCTGTATCCGGTGAAGTTGAAAGAGGAGGCCAACTCGTGGATGGACATGAACAAAATGAAACCAATGGCAGAAGAGAACAATAATACATGACACCCTGCTGGGAGAGTAAGGACAAAGAAGAGACAGCAGAGATAGTCATAATCATGGGTGGGGTAGACCTTGCTGAGTCCCCTCCCTATTACTCCCCCCCGCCCCCATTTCTTCTGCCCCTTTTCTAGCTAAAAGACTGACCTTGTACACGCTGTTCCTGATTTTGGTTTTGTGTTTATCTGATACCAATTGGTATCGACTCACCAGGCTCCTTATGGTTTAGGGCTAATTGGTGATAATGCCTCTACAGAAGTACTCTGATGAGTGGTTAAAGTTATTTTTGGTTGGTTCTTGTTACTACATGGCCTGATGGAGTGCACTAAAGACAGTCACAGGTTCGATACCGGGATGAAAAATTGTGAACAAAGGGCCTTAAAACATCTACATGAGGGAGGCGCAATGGAGGAAGAGTGGGGGCAACGGGGATGGCAGAAGTACTTCAAATAGTGACCTGTAATGTCCGGGGACTGAGTGACTTGGTTAAAAGGATTAGGGTGGCGTCATATATGAGGCAGAAAGGAATCCAAGTAGCATTATTGCAGGAAACACACCTCATGGCAACAAGGCAGGCTAGGATCCTACAGAAATGGGGTGGAAAGGGCTATAGGTCAGTCTATTCTATTTATGCGAGAGGGGTGCTTATCTGGATCGCCTCAACTGTCCCCTTCCGAAAGATAGAGGTCTGTGCAGACACAGAGGGGAGGTTGGTGTTAATACATGGCTTCCTGGGAAGGGAGGAGGTATGCCTGGTCAATACATATGCTCCCAAACCATGGGGCTGCAGCCTTTTTCAGCGGCCTGTATGAAAAGTTGGCCCCCTATGAGGGAATGATGTAGATTGGGTGAGGTTCAATTGCACCCTGTATCCTGCACTCGACAGGTCAGACAAGACATGTGTAGCCCCTGCCTCACCTGCAAAGGCCCTGAGGGGGTTGTTAGAAGACTTAGAATTACGGGCCATATGTCAGTGGCTAATGGGACTAATGGGACCAAAAAGAGAGTTCTCTTACTACTCATGCATACACAAAGTCTACACACGTATTGATTACACCTTCACCGGCCTGAAGCAGCTTGGGGAGTTTGTAACTGCCTCATATGAGGGCAGGACACTATCAACCCACTCCCCATTACTTATAGGATGGGTATTGTGCAATAAACAGGCCCCAATACCCACGTGGAGGCTGAGGGTAGAGCCACTGCGGGATAGGCCATTCCGGGAAAGCTTGGCACAACAAATTGAAAAATACTTAACCATTAACGAGGGGAGCGTACATAGCACAGGGACCATCTGGGATATTTTTAAGGTGGTGGTAAGAGGGACCACTATAACCAGTTGGGGGGGGGGGCAGGAAAGAGAGACCTGGCAGACACTGAAGCAAACATTAGAATGGGGGAAAGCACTGCCCCTGGGAGAGGAAATTCTGAGGAAAACATTTAAACCGATACAAGAGTGCCTGCAACACTGGGAAAGGCTGAGCAAATATAGCTACACCAGATATACTGAGCAGTTGCACAGACAAGGGGATAGGCCGGGCAGGATATTAGCGTGGCTGTGCAGACGTACAGATAATCAGGAGGGGGTCAAAGAAAAAGAGGATGAGTGCGTGGAACTATGGCGGTCGCAAAACGAGATGAGGCCTTTCATGAGGTGCTATATGATGCGGGAGAAGATACCAAGGATCAGGAAATAACTAAAACTCTAGCAGACCTAGGTCTACCAACCCTAAATATAGAGCAGTCAGAAGGACTGGAAGCTCCACTCACAGTGGAGAAAGTCTGAGAGGTCATTACCTACGGGCAAGATGCCAGGCGGGGACGGCTTGCCAGCAGAATTCTATAGAGAATACGTTGAACTAACCCCAAGCTTGCTGCAGAGATTTGAAGAGGCATATGAGAAAGGTAGTCTGCCTACGAGCATGGAGGAATCCATTATTATCCCAATACTAAAGCCTGGTAAATAAGGGAAATGCTGTGAGTCATATTGCCCGATATCCTTGATCGATCAGGATACGAAGATACTCACGGTGGCAACCAGACTTAGAAGTGTAATAGGGCAGCTGATTCACCCTGATTAAACAGGGTCTGTACCGGGTAGAGTGACATCAGAGATCTTTAAGAGACTTCACGCAATCAAAGGCCAGACGCGAGACTGGGAAGAAGGGTGCACAGTAGTGGTGTTAGACACCATTAAAGCATTTGACTCAGTTAGGTGGGAATGGCTGTTCGCTGCCCTGCAAGGTTTTGGAATAGGAGAAGGATTCATTTTTTTTGTACTTTTTTGGTTTGGTATTTGGTTAACATAACCTTTTACATCCATAAGAAAACAGCACATAAGACATAAAAAAACCTTAAACACATAAAAAAATCTCCATGAGACATGAGTGAACGGAAACAACAAGACAGGAAAGAGAGAAAAAGGAAAAAAACACATTCCCTAGCATGCCATTCTTCCAATTACTCATTGAGATCAATATACAGTAAATCATGACCATAAACCAAACAACTGCCTTTCCCCTCCTTGCCTAAAATATCTTTAAAAAGATTTCCACAATTTATGTTATCTGCTTATCCTTAAGAATTTATTAAATGGATCGGATGCTCTATTCTAGTCCACAGGCGAGGGTATGCACAGGCAGCCATCTGTCAGAGAGTTTCCCCATCCAGAGAGGCACCAAACAAGGATGCCCTCTGTCCCCCATGTTATATATATTAGCCCTGGAGCTGCTTGCGGTGTTCCTGAGAAAGGAGTTAAGAGATACAAGCCTCCTGGTGGATGGAGTACACAATGTCGTCTCACTGTATGCAAAAAACATGTTGCTGTACGTCCGGAGCCTGGAAGACAATCTGGAAGCTTACCTAGAGGTGTTAGACTTCTTTCGCAAAGCTATCAGGGATGGCTGTCAGTAGAGCAAAATCATGCATTTTCCCACTGGTGGGATGGGTAGGACTGGAGAACTCGAGACTCCTGGGTCTAGGGTTACAGTGGAAGGTTAACACATTTTGATATCTAGGAATTAATATCTACCACAACATGGGGGTGACTCATCGGGAAAACACACTAAAGGCAAGAAATGGGCTAGTGAATTCAATTAAGTTCTGGGAGAAACTCCCGCTCTCGGTATTGGGAGGATCTCGCTGCTGAAAATGGTGGCCCTTCCCCAACTACTATACCACTTCCTAAATGTTCCATATCTTATACCAAGGTCCTATTTTAAAGAATTGAACACAGTAACGGGTAGGTTTATATGGGACTCAGGGAGACGGTGGATAGCCGGGGACACGTTATGCACAGATTATAAGGATGGAGGAGTGAGACCTCTGCATTTTGAAATGTATTACTTGGCGTGACAACTGCAACATGTTGCTGGGTGGCTAGCAGATGCAGAAACAACAGGGCACGTGCTATGGAGCACAACACTGACTCCCTACATCCTAAAAGAGGTGTTGTGTCTAAGTGAGGACAGAATAGGCAGCCCCCCCGGCACATGAAGTTGGGAAGGAAGATCTAGGACACTTGAAACTGGGAGCCATACTCACTCCACATGCCCCTGGCAGCAATATAAGAACATAGAAGATCTAGCACACATTAGGATGCAATGGGAGGCCAAGGGAGTGATAACCATGGAGGATCTGTTCACATCAGAGGGGCTCTAGAAATTTCAGGACCTAGTGGAGGGGTTTGGTATGAGCAGGGGACAATACTTGGCATATTCCAGGATAATACATGAAGTGAGGAAAAGATGGGAGGCTCCACAGCTCCCCCCAAAAGCACTTGGCCAGTTGTTGATGGTCTCCGAGGGAGGGCATGGGGTGTCCACGATGTACCAGGGGCTGTTGGAAGCGGAACTTAAAGGAAGGAACAAGTGGGAACTAGACATATGTAGAAAATTGACGTAATCAGGATGGGTGCTAGGGCATTGACAGAACATAAGAAAGTCTTGAGAAAATCCAGGTTGAAACTGACCCAACTATATGTACATCATAGGGCATACATAACACCACACCTCATTTCACAATTCCAGGGGAAAGGAAATGCCCAAGATGTGAAGGGGACAGAGCCAACATGATACACATGTTTTGGACATGCGCAGTGACACAAAGGTTCTGGCAGGAGATAGAAGGGAGGCTCCGAAAGGGAAGACTGCCCCCCTATACATGGACCCCTGGGCCTTGCCTGTTGGGGGTGTTCAGACGGAGAAAGAATGCTCAACCAAAAAACAAAATGATAGCTCTTGCATGGGTATTGGCGAAAAAGGCAGATTGCCATAGCGTGGAAATCACAGGCGGGCCCAAGCATAGAAGGGTGGTGGAAAGACCGGAAGAGATGCTCCGTGGCCGAAAGGGTGGTGTGGTATGAGGCGATTCTAACATCAGACTTCTGGAAGGACCTAGAGACCTACTTGCCAGTCGCTCAAGTCAGGCCTAACAATGCTGCTCCTCCCCCATATCCATCCCTGCTGGTCTGGTGCCCAGTAACTGGTAGCCCCCAGGATTGCCTCTATATACAATACTCTGTTACTTCTCTGCTAGGTTTCTGCTTTATAAATCACACACATAGAAGAGAATGCCACTGGCCTAATCTTCGGTGTATATTGTCCTTATGTTACAGTAGACCAGGCACATGGTGGATTTGGGACAACAGGTGTTGCTGTTAGAGAGGAGGCAGAGAAATGTACCCCTTTGTTGTTGCAATCTTCCTCCCGGGAGAAAGACCCCGGATAAAAACAGAATTGTACGAACGGACCGAAAAAAAAGGTCTGACCGCACAAAATGTCTGACAAATGCATACCACCAAAGGTTCGTACACCAAAAGTTTGAACCTTTGGTGGCATGCATTGTAGGTAAGTATACTATATACAGTATAGTGAGTGCGGGTTGAAGAGGACACCCCCGCTGCACAACCAACATCGAAAAAAAAAAATCAGGGGCTGTGGGGGTGTCCCCCACAACACTCCGCTCACTATACTGTGTGGTATAGTGAGCGGGGTGTTGCAGGGACAACCCCGCTGCACACACGAGAAAATATATATATATATTTATTAAATGGCGGCTGCAGGGGTGTCCCCCGCAACACCCCGCTCACTATACTTTACAGTACATCACATTTATTAACAAGGCAAAAGAATCTAGTGATTCAACAAGAAAGTGGATTAGTATTATAATGCAAAAAAATATAGGTCATCAAAATAAGGTTCCCAAAAGTCACAAATCACACAACATATTGCTGTTGCCACACTAGGTTTTTGACAGTCCTTAAGGATATAAAGGATATATCAATTGAATGATACTTCTTGTATGACTTTTCATCCAATCACACCGCGTTTCGGATACATCATCCATCTTCAGGTGAACCCAAACTGTCTTTCCTATACTAACAGATAGAAACAGATGCATCTATTTGACTGACTACCTCAATCACAAAAACAAATTCAACAACTTTTATGCAAGTAACCTTTGACTCCAGGGAAATCCTACAACTGAGCCAAACCATGTAGGGACCCGACCAAAAATCAAATCTTGGTCACAATTACTGCAGTATTTAAAAAATTCATCCTGTAGCTTTTATTAAGAGGAGTTATGTATGATAAACATCCTTAGCGCTTACCCGATAATTATTTTAGTTGGAACCTGTGTAACGGGTAATATTCTTAGAGTCACAACGTGTATAGATATTGGCCAGAGAAACAAAGCATACGTGACTTTAGTTTTTAACCTTTTTGAGGATTTAACAAGAAGGTCCCAACCAGTCTAAACATAATGACAGCATTCTCACCTGTGAATATCTTACGAAACATAGGAAAACCTGCCCCCTTCCCCGCGCTTGAAGTTTAAGATGTTCCTTCACGTGGCACCATGGTCAATGGGGTACATGATGACGTTGCATGGAAAAACGTGATGACGATACAGAAGGTAATACGGTTATGCTAAGAAAACATTGTAGAGTCTAAAGACCAGCTTTGGAATAACATTCAGCTACATGAGTATCACTTCCATATAATCACAACAGGCAGTATATTTGTTTTCTACCTTCCTAACCGATTGGTAGACACCAGCATATTTGAACAAGGTGGAAAATCACATGGCCAAATAACTGAAACGTAGTGTCAACAGACCAGAAAAAAACTGTGTATTTCAAAAACCTGCCAGTGGATGAGAGTCTAATACCATGTAGATAATATCGAATACATCACAGATAAAATGAATGTGTCAGAGGTTTCAATAATACATTTTTTGTGATTGGAGAGCAAGGGTTTATAAGGTCCAATGAAGTAATCATATGGATAAACAAAAATAATGTATTAAATGGCGTGTATTCACCAATTATCGCTGGACATACTCATGAAGTATTGAACATATAACATGTACATGCAGTCAAGATACAAAGCAAATTAGACATAAGGCTACTTCAATTACTCAACGGCCCAAGTACGTTCTGAAAGCTCACAAGGCCTAGTATGTCCGCCTCTATCTTTCATTGTTGTATTTGTTCTTCGTTCCCATGCCCCCTCCCTGTTGCCCTGTGGGCGCTTTGAAACACAATTTACTTGATGTATAAGCGCCTTACAAATGCACAATAAATAAATATAGTAAATGTGATACATTCAAACCACGTAACAATGGAATGACTAATGTACACCAAGATTAAGGGACTCCTGCTTTTCCATGATATGAAGAGTTCACAACGTGTTCAAAGGTAGTAAGGAACACAGGACAAAAACCAACTACTATGGCAAGATTCATGCAATTTAATGTATTTATTTGTAGTGCGCCAAAGCCCGCAGGCATCAGGGCGCCCATTGACACATGGGCTTGTTTTTATGATTATTGAAGTGTATTGATTGTGTATGAATGAATAATGATTCATGAATGATTGTGTATGGTACGAATGATGAGTGGGACAGTAAGTAAATGAATTCTATCATGGATTATCACAGTGTATAAGCCACTTAACCATCTAGGTCCGCATTTTTGGGACTTAAATGTGGAATTGCGTTGCAATGGTAGTGCACTTTAATGCTTTGTGTTCTATCTCTCATAGCTGACTTATAACATGCTTGTATAGTTTATGAGAGGTTATGTACACCAACTTTTGTATTCAACATATCTATTGTACTTGTATTAAATAATAATTAAAATATGCAATTTTTATACCTTTTGACCTTTTTGTCTTTCATCAGTGATGAGCATGGTGTTTATTGAGGACATGCATTAACATTCTCTGACTCTCCAAGAAAGCGGTAGTTTTTGAGTCACAAGCTCTTTTGTTGTTGCCAAGGGTTCCACCCTTAATGTGAGGGTTTGCTTGTGACTCCAGTTTTTCCCTCAACCTCCTGGTGTTTTGTTGTGCCCCATTGACACATGACAACATCCAAAGGAAAACAGCACAGAGGATCAGACGAGCATGGAATTACTTGTTTTCAGGCGTTTTCTGAAGATGGAAAGGTTCTTTTCCAGCCACAGGCCAATAGGAAGAGTGTTCCATGTGAGTGCTGCTTGGAAGGGAGGGACGTGCCCATTCCCCCTCACTCGTTGGTACAGGGACATACCAAGCGATTGGGGTTGAGCATTAAGCTCTTCTGGAATGCTACTTCACCAGATAGGAGGGGGCTGTGCTGCATAAGCACTTATACGTCTGTGTATTTATTTTGAACTGTACTCGGACAGCTACTGGTAGCCAGTGTAGATCCTTCCTAGAATGCCCTTCCCTAGGAACGTGCTTCACAATCCTCTGGATGCCGCTTTTACTAGCTAAACATAATAGTGCATTGCACTCTTCAATTCTGGGCATGATTATGGCCCTCGCTAGAGTTGCACAGTTTTTACTGGAGAAAAAAGTTTTAATTTGTCTGAACAATTTCATATGGTATTGTGAGCTTCTTGCTGTGTTTTCAGCATAAAGCTCAGTACTCGGCGAAGACTCAAAAAAACACCACCAGCATTTTTACCTTTTTCAATACAGCAACATTACTACCTTCAATGTTGAAGTTTGAGTACCCAGGGTCAGGTTTGGCTCTAGCCTGTGAGGATCCAAAAACCATGTACTCAGTCTTTGAGCCACTCAGACACATCTAATTTGATAAGATCCAGCAACTGATGGCGTTATAATCCAAATCCTTGGAGTAGTCCCCACTAAGCTCCATCAGTCGCTGGGCGTCATCAGCGTAATTAGCAAATTGTACCCCCATTCTGGTGAGCATGTCACAGAGAGGTTTACAGGCCGATTCATGGAATAATTAGCGCGGCGCAAGTGGGCAAAAACGTGCGAATCGCAGTGGAATAGCGAAAATCGCAGTGAACGTGCGAAAATCGCACGAAAAGCAGCGCACGTCGATTCATGGAAGGCCGTGCGCGAGAAAACCAGCGGATGTGCGAAAAAAAAGTGCGCGGCGCACGTTGGCGCACGTTGGCGCACAGGCCATCTAACAGCGTGCGCCAGGTCACAGCGAAAATCGCACAGGCCACAGCGAAATTCGCACATAGCGCGGCGCACGCAATAAAAGTAGGCGGAACACGGGCGTAACACTCGGAATGGGGAACAACTTGCCAAAACGTGGGCGTCACGGGGGAAGTACAGGGTACAAGTGCGCGGAACGCCCACACGCTCGCCTACAACACGTATTCATGGAATAGAATAGGGGAAAAAAGCGCACGCTCAAACCAGCGCACAGGCACAAACACGACCGCCACAAGAAAGGAGGCGGTAGCGTCTCTGCGGCTGTAAGAAATGTGCGCCAAAAGGTGCGCCAACAAATAGCACCTATATACTGCCATGATGAATGTCCCATACTGTGGCCCTCCAGGAAAAATGACGTGCAAAGGGGTACCCACAAACACGGACACCCGCTGACAAAAAATACGTGTGCATGTATACCGGGGTGCGCGGGAAGTGTCACACGCGATTTGCAGGGTACGTGCATCACAGGGGTTCGCGTGAAGTTATTCACACGATCGGGCCTGGGGGAGCGGGCTACGTGTATTACAGGGGTTCGCGTGAAGTTCCTCACGCGATCGGGCCTGGGGGAGCGGGCTACGTGTATTACAGGGGTTCGCGTGAAGTTCCTCACGCGATCGGGCCTGGGGGAGCGGGCTACGTGTATTTCAGGGGTTCGCGTGAAGTTCCACACGCGATCGGGCCTGGGGGAGCGGGCTACGTGTATTACAGGGGTTCGCGTGAAGTTCCTCACGCGATCGGGCCTGGGGGAGCGGGCTACGTGTATTTCAGGGGTTCGCGTGAAGTTTCACACGCGAATAGCCTGGGCGCGTGAATTTGAGGGGTGCGCGGGAAGTTCCACACGCGATCGGGCCTGGGGGAGCGGGCTACGTGTATTACAGGGGTTCGCGTGAAGTTCCTCACGCGATCGGGCCTGGGGGAGCGGGCTACGTGTATTTCAGGGGTTCGCGTGAAGTTTCACACGCGAATAGCCTGGGCGCGTGAATTTGAGGGGTGCGCGGGAAGTTCCTCACGCGATCGGGCCTGGGGGAGCGGGCTACGTGTATTACAGGGGTTCGCGGGAAGTTCCACACGCGAATAGCCTGGGCGCGTGTATTACAGGGGTTCGCGGGAAGTTCCACACGCGAATAGCCTGGGCGCGTGTATTTCAGGGGTTCGCGGGAAGTTCCACACGCGAATAGCCTGGGCGCGTGTATTACAGGGGTTCGCGGGAAGTTCCACACGCGAATAGCCTGGGCGCGTGTATTTCAGGGGTTCGCGGGAAGTTCCACACGCGAATAGCCTGGGCGCGTGTATTTCAGGGGTGCGCGGGAAGTTTTACACGCGATCGGGCCTGGGGGAGCGGGCTACGTGTATTACAGGGGTTCGCGTGAAGTTCCTCACGCGATCGGGCCTGGGGGAGCGGGCTACGTGTATTTCAGGGGTTCGCGTGAAGTTTCACACGCGAATAGCCTGGGCGCGTGAATTTGAGGGGTGCGCGGGAAGTTCCTCACGCGATCGGGCCTGGGGGAGCGGGCTACGTGTATTACAGGGGTTCGCGGGAAGTTCCACACGCGAATAGCCTGGGCGCGTGTATTACAGGGGTTCGCGGGAAGTTCCACACGCGAATAGCCTGGGCGCGTGTATTTCAGGGGTTCGCGGGAAGTTCCACACGCGAATAGCCTGGGCGCGTGTATTTCAGGGGTGCGCGGGAAGTTCCACACGCGAATAGGCTGGGCGCGTGTATTTCAGGGGTGCGCGGGAAGTTCCACACGCGAATAGGCTGGGCGCGTGTATTTCAGGGGTTCGCGGGAAGTTCCACACGCGAATAGCCTGGGCGCGTGAATTAGAGGGGTGCGCGGGAGGTTCCACACGCGAATAGCCTGGGCGCGTGTATTTCAGGGGTGCGCGGGGAGTTCCACACGCGAATAGCCTGGGCCCGTGTATTTCAGGGGTGCGCGGGAAGTTCCACACGCGAATAGCCTGGGCGCGTGTATTTCAGGGGTGCGCGGGAAGTTTTACACGCGAATAGCCTGGGCGCGTGTATTTCAGGGGTGCGCGGGAAGTTTTACACGCGAATAGCCTGGGCGCGTGTATTTCAGGGGTGCGCGGGAAGTTTTACACGCGAATAGCCTGGGCGCGTGTATTTCAGGGGTGCGCGGGAAGTTTTACACGCGATTTCTGCACGGTACGTGTATTTCAGGGGTGCCGGGGAGTCCCACATGTGATTTGACAGTGTGGGTCCTCCCAGGTGTACCCTGTACACCCTCCACGGCCCCTGCAGGCAGCCCACACCACAGGGGACTACCCTGCATCCCTGGTCATGTCCTGCAGGCAGCCCACCCAACATGGGCATGCCCCCCAGCAAAGGCACATGTCTCCTTGAACACCAACACATGTCCCCTTGCACCCCCACCCCCCAGCACTGTGGGGCACCTGCCAGTAGGCCCCCACCCATGTCCAACTCATGTCTCCCACCACCCCCACCCCCCAGCACTGTGGGGCACCTGCCAGTAGGCCCCCACCCATGTCCAACTCATGTCTCCCACCACCCCCACCCCCCAGCACTGTGGGGCACCTGGCAGCAGGCCCCCACCCATGTCCAACTCATGTCTCCCACCACCCCCACCCCCCAGCCACCAGGGTCACCCTCCAACAGGGCCCCACTCATGTCTCCCACCACCCCCACCCCCCAGCACTGTGGGGCACCTGCCAGTAGGCCCCCACCCATGTCCAACTCATGTCTCCCACCACCCCCACCCCCCAGCACTGTGGGGCACCTGCCAGCAGGCCCCCACCCATGTCCAACTCATGTCTCCCACCACCCCCAACCCCCAGCACTGTGGGGCACCTGCCAGTAGGCCCCCACCCATGTCCAACTCATGTCTCCCACCACCCCCACCCCCCAGCACTGTGGGGCACCTGCCAGCAGGCCCCCACCCATGTCCAACTCATGTCTCCCACCACCCCCACCCCCCAGCACTGTGGGGCACCTGCCAGCAGGCCCCCACCCATGTCCAACTCATGTCTCCCACCACCCCCACCCCCCCAGCCACCAGGGTCACCCTCCACCAGGGCCCCACTCATGTCTCCCACCACCCCCACCCCGCAGCACTGTGGGGCACCTGCCAGCAGGCCCCCACCCATGTCCAACTCATGTCTCCCACCACCCCCACCCCCCAGCCACCAGGGTCACCCTCCACCAGGGCCCCACTCATGTCTCCCACCACCCCCACCCCCCAGCACTGTGGGGCACCTGCCAGCAGGCCCCCACCCATGTCCAACTCATGTCTCCCACCACCCCCACCCCCCAGCACTGTGGGGCACCTGCCAGCAGGCCCCCACCCATGTCCAACTCATGTCTCCCACCACCCCCACCCCCCAGCACTGTGGGGCACCTGCCAGCAGGCCCCCACCCATGTCCAACTCATGTCTCCCACCACCCCCACCCCCCCAGCCACCAGGGTCACCCTCCACCAGGGCCCCACTCATGTCTCCCACCACCCCCACCCCGCAGCACTGTGGGGCACCTGCCAGCAGGCCCCCACCCATGTCCAACTCATGTCTCCCACCACCCCCACACCCCAGCAGTGCAGGGTCACCCTCCACCAGGCCCCCACTCATGTCTGTCACCACCCCCACCCCCCAGCCACCAGGGTCACCCTCCACCAGGCCCCCACTCATGTCCCCTATCACCCCCACCCCCCAGCCACCAGGGTCACCCTCCACCAGGCCCCCACTCATGTCTCCCATCACCCCCACACCCCAGCAGTGCAGGGTCACCCTCCACCAGGCCCCCACTCATGTCTCCCACCACCCCCACCCCCCAGCAGTGCAGGGTCACCCTCCACCAGGCCCCCACTCATGTCCCCCTGCACCCCCACCCCCCTGCCACCATGTGCAGCCCCCACCAGGTCCTCACAATCCCCAATCATGTGCGTAATGGTCATCCTCCACAGCCAAAAAGACCTACCAAGTAACCCATTCACCCACATGGAAATGGAAATCACATGTTACACCCCCAATGTACATGAAGCAAATGAACCCATGTCCGTCACACACATATTTTCAAATTGAATGGGAAAACACACAACATGACATGCATGAAACCAATGAGATGAAACCACACAGTGAACAATGGAAAAAAAAATGTATTGAAAAAAATACAAATGCCAAAGAAAGAAAACTAACTACAATGTAAATGTGAAAAAATAAGCTGCATGTCCGCATAAAAACACAAAACTAGAAAATCAAATCCAAAAAATTATGTCCAAAGTGAAATGTAAAAACTCTCCATGCAACAAAGAACTATGTACAAAAATAACAAGGGTCCATCATCACAACTGAACTAAGGAAACCTCCTAAAAAACCTACCTAAATATCAACTATATACAAAAAGTGGAGCAGTGTCCGTCGACTCCAAATAATAATAAGAACGAAAGGAAACCTAAAACTAAAGAACTATATACAAAGGCGGCGGGCAAGTCCAGCGGCTCACTCTGTGGTGTTCCGGGCCAGGGCATCATCGAACTCCTGTTCGATGTCCCGGAGGCGGTCCAGTTCCATGGCCCCGAGGGTCCGCAGGGACGACGCCGTGTCCTCCTCCAACCCCCTGCGGATTGCCTCGAGGCACTCGGCCCGCCTCAGGGCCCTCCGCATGGAGTTCTCCGCCCTGACCATTGTGAGCCGCGCCTCTTCCGCCCGCCGCCGCTCCGCACCTATGGCGTGGCCCAACCGCTGCCACACGGAAGACACTCTCTGTCCTGGGTCCTCCTGCCCTCCGGCCGATGCCTGCCCCTCCGATGTCGAAGGCCCCGAGCCTTCATGGCTCCCACCATCTTGCTGCTGCTGCTGCTCTGCCTCTGCCCGTGCACTGCCTCCTGCTGCCTGCACATCCTCCGCCGGCTGGGGTGCACCTGTTGATGTGGCCACCCCTGCTGGACGTCCGACTCCCGACTGTGGCAGGGATGCCTCCTCCACCAGCCTGGCCGCACTGTCAGAGGCAGCTCCACAGGGCACCCAGGTGACTGATGGGTGGGAAGATGGCACAGAGGACGACTGGCGCGTAGGGGGTCCAGTTGAGGAGGGGGTCGGAGCAAGCCCCATCAGACAGCGGAATCCGGCCTGGGTGACCTGTCCCAGCAGGCTGACGTGGTCAACGAGCCATTCGAGATGACGTGCAGTCTCTCCATGAAAAGACTGCAGGTCACCTCGCATGGCCCGTTGACGCAACGCCACGCCAGCCAGGACAGGCTCAACCCGGTCCTGGATGGCCACGTCCGCAGGCAGAGGAAGGCCAGTTGACGTCAGCTCATCCCCTGCCTGAAAACGGGTCTGGACGTAGGCATCCCTGCTGGTGCAAGATGATGCAGGGACAGGATCGGGGACAGGATTGCACACAGGCACCTCCGCGGCCGCCTGTGCTGCCTCCTGTCCCTGCTCCTGCACTGCACCACTAGCACCAGTGGGATCCCCACCTCCAGACCCTGTCTCTGGTGCTTGCGCGGCCCCCTCCTCCACCAAACCCCCCACCAACCTGGATGACTCTGTGCCATCTTCCCCTGTTGGGCCCTGTGGGGTCCCAGCTGCCCCTTCTGCTGCCGAGGAGTCCAACTGCAACCTCCGCCTCTTGGACCTCCCCCCGGCAGCTGCGGCCTGGGACGCGGCACCGGACTCCTCACTCCCCGACGAGATGACAACACGGGAGGGGAGCCGGGCCTTGCGTCTCCGGCTGGCGGTCGGATCCCCGCCGCTGTGCTCCACAGCACCTTCTCCGCCCTCTTCATCAGTTGACGCTGCAGACAGGGAGAAACAAAACACAGGCATCAGGGCACTGTACAATGGACACATACACGCATGACAGTTGCACATGAGTGGCATTGGCAAACCTCAGACATGTCATCACAATCCCCAACACACATGTCATTGCAACTGGCACACATGAGCCATACCACAGCCATATCGCAACTGCCACCACCATCCCTACACATACAACAGCATCAGCAGCCAAAGGGGAGCCATACATCACATGCAACACAGGAAGTGCACCACACATGTACACACACCACCACACTTGCATGCATGTCTACACCTCTGCCAAGTGTCGCACTGTTCAGACGGGCATCCATGTCACATCTGCCAATCAGGCTTCCACATACCGCTGTCACATGCATCCATGTAGCATCACTGTTGCACCTTTGACAAATACACACACATGCACATGTACACAGTGCTCATACATGCAGCCGAAAACAACATACATGCCTGACATCACGGACATGTCTACTTACATACACATTCATCCAAACATGTGTGCACGCACAACTGCATTTGCCATGCAAGCCCACACACACAAGCACCATCCATGTCTCACACATTACAGCCCTCGCATGTGTCAGCCCCACGGCCCTGTACACCCCCACCCATACTCCACCCCATACAAACAGATGTGCAACCGGCACAATGGGGAATGATCACCACACGCCCTGCTCACAACCAGGATGCATGTACACTCACCGCTCGACTCCAGACGGCTCTGCTTCTCTAGGACCTGGACGTGGAGCGCTGGGGATATGCGTTCCAGGACCCCCATCTGTTCTTCCGACAAGTGGCCCCGGCGCCCCTTGGCATCCGCTGCCTTCAAGAGGCGCCGGGCCTTGTTCAGGGTCCTGGACCTGAAGTCCTCCCAGCGCTTCCTGACATGTTGTAAGTCCCGGACTGCCACCCCCTCCGCGTTGATGGCAGTCACGATGTCTGTCCAGATCCGAGTCCGTCCTTCCTTGTCGGCGCGGGAACTTCCAAAGAGGGCATCATACTGCCCCAGGACTTGCTCCACCAGGACACCAACTTCGGTGGCACTGAAGCTGGTGCCCCTCTGCCTCTCTGGCCGGGGGTTGTCAGTGGTCACAGATGGTGTTAGCCCCGACATGACAACCCCAGAGGCAGGAGTGGGTGGGCAACTGGGTCCTGGGGCTGGGCTGTGGAGCGATGGAATTCCAGTCGGGAGTCTTCTGTTCCAGCAGGGGTGGTCACAGCAACAGCACCCCTGGCTGATGTGCAGGCAGCAAATGGCAGTGCACGTGGGCGGCAGCAGCAGATAGCAGGTGGGAGCGTGCTCGGGGCTCTGGGGGGCAGTAATTCGGCCTTCTGGGCAGGAGCGTGGTCTCCCGTGTGCTCACGCGTGGCCAGCTTGGTACGGAGTGAATTGGCACGTGAAAATCCTGCACGTCAGCGTGAAAACCGAGGAAAGGCCCTTAGCGCGTAAGCGCGTCAGCACGCATACGCGATTCCATTGGACCAAAGGCCCTCAGCGCGTAAGCGCGTCTGTGACGTGACCCGCACGGGTGTTTCCCACACAGCACGTGATGACAGAGCACACGTGGAAAGACTGCACGTCAGAGTCTCATCGCGTGTAATTGGACAAAAGTGCGTGTACACGCGATTGGCCTATGTACGTGTATATGAGGTGTGCGCGGACACTTACACACGCAAGTACGTCAGCGCACCTGTATCCCGGTGTACGGCCATTTCCACCAATCACACGCAATGAGACTCTGACGTGCAGTCTTTCCACGTGTGCTCTGTCATCACGTGCTGTGTGGGAAACACCCGTGCGGGTCACGTCACAGACGCGCTTACGCGCTGAGGGCCTTTGGTCCAATGGAATCGCGTATGCGTGCTGACGCGCTTACGCGCTAAGGGCCTTTCCTCGGTTTTCACGCTGACGTGCAGGATTTTCACGTGCCAATTCACTCCGTACCAAGCTGGCCACGCGTGAGCACACGGGAGACCACGCTCCTGCCCAGAAGGCCGAATTACTGCCCCCCAGAGCCCCGAGCACGCTCCCACCTGCTATCTGCTGCTGCCTGACTGCCTGCTGCCCACGTGCACTGCCATTTGCTGCCTGCACATCAGCCAGGGGTGCTGTTGCTGTGACCACCCCTGCTGGAACAGAAGACTCCCGACTGGAATTCCATCGCTCCACAGCCCAGCCCCAGGACCCAGTTGCCCACCCACTCCTGCCTCTGGGGTTGTCATGTCGGGGCTAACACCATCTGTGACCACTGACAACCCCCGGCCAGAGAGGCAGAGGGGCACCAGCTTCAGTGCCACCGAAGTTGGTGTCCTGGTGGAGCAAGTCCTGGGGCAGTATGATGCCCTCTTTGGAAGTTCCCGCGCCGACAAGGAAGGACGGACTCGGATCTGGACAGACATCGTGACTGCCATCAACGCGGAGGGGGTGGCAGTCCGGGACTTACAACATGTCAGGAAGCGCTGGGAGGACTTCAGGTCCAGGACCCTGAACAAGGCCCGGCGCCTCTTGAAGGCAGCGGATGCCAAGGGGCGCCGGGGCCACTTGTCGGAAGAACAGATGGGGGTCCTGGAACGCATATCCCCAGCGCTCCACGTCCAGGTCCTAGAGAAGCAGAGCCGTCTGGAGTCGAGCGGTGAGTGTACATGCATCCTGGTTGTGAGCAGGGCGTGTGGTGATCATTCCCCATTGTGCCGGTTGCACATCTGTTTGTATGGGGTGGAGTATGGGTGGGGGTGTACAGGGCCGTGGGGCTGACACATGCGAGGGCTGTAATGTGTGAGACATGGATGGTGCTTGTGTGTGTGGGCTTGCATGGCAAATGCAGTTGTGCGTGCACACATGTTTGGATGAATGTGTATGTAAGTAGACATGTCCGTGATGTCAGGCATGTATGTTGTTTTCGGCTGCATGTATGAGCACTGTGTACATGTGCATGTGTGTGTATTTGTCAAAGGTGCAACAGTGATGCTACATGGATGCATGTGACAGCGGTATGTGGAAGCCTGATTGGCAGATGTGACATGGATGCCCGTCTGAACAGTGCGACACTTGGCAGAGGTGTAGACATGCATGCAAGTGTGGTGGTGTGTGTACATGTGTGGTGCACTTCCTGTGTTGCATGTGATGTATGGCTCCCCTTTGGCTGCTGATGCTGTTGTATGTGTAGGGATGGTGGTGGCAGTTGCGATATGGCTGTGATATGGCTCATGTGTGCCAGTTGCAATGACATGTGTGTTGGGGATTGTGATGACATGTCTGAGGTTTGCCAATGCCACTCATGTGCAACTGTCATGCGTGTATGTGTCCATTGTACAGTGCCCTGATGCCTGTGTTTTGTTTCTCCCTGTCTGCAGCGTCAACTGATGAAGAGGGCGGAGAAGGTGCTGTGGAGCACAGCGGCGGGGATCCGACCGCCAGCCGGAGACGCAAGGCCCGGCTCCCCTCCCGTGTTGTCATCTCGTCGGGGAGTGAGGAGTCCGGTGCCGCGTCCCAGGCCGCAGCTGCCGGGGGGAGGTCCAAGAGGCGGAGGTTGCAGTTGGACTCCTCGGCAGCAGAAGGGGCAGCTGGGACCCCACAGGGCCCAACAGGGGAAGATGGCACAGAGTCATCCAGGTTGGTGGGGGGTTTGGTGGAGGAGGGGGCCGCGCAAGCACCAGAGACGGGGTCTGGAGGTGGGGATCCCACTGGTGCTAGTGGTGCAGTCCAGGAGCAGGGACAGGAGGCAGCACAGGCGGCCGCGGAGGTGCCTGTGTGCAATCCTGTCCCCGATCCTGTCCCTGCATCATCTTGCACCAGCAGGGATGCCTACGTCCAGACCCGTTTTCAGGCAGGGGATGAGCTGACGTCAACTGGCCTTCCTCTGCCTGCGGACGTGGCTATCCAGGTCCGGGTTGAGCCTGTCCTGGCTGGTGTGGCGTTGCGTCAACGGGCCATGCGAGGTGACCTGCAGTCTTTTCATGGAGAGACTGCACGTCATCTCGAATGGCTCGTTGACCACGTCAGCCTGCTGGGACAGGTCACCCAGACCGGATTCCTCCGTCTGATGGGGCTTGTTCCGACCCCCTCCTCAACTGGACCCCCTACGCGCCAGTCGTCCTCTGTGCCATCTTCCCACCCATCAGTCACCTGGGTGCCCTGTGGAGCTGCCTCTGACAGTGCGGCCAGGCTGGTGGAGGAGGCATCCCTGCCACAGTCGGGAGTCGGACGTCCAGCAGGGGTGGCCACATCAACAACTGCACCCCAGCCGGCGGAGGATGTGCAGGCAGCAGGAGGCAGTGCACGGGCAGAGGCAGAGCAGCAGCAGCAGCAAGATGGTGGGAGCCATGAAGGCTCGGGGCCTTCGACATCGGAGGGGCAGGCATCGGCCGGAGGGCAGGAGGACCCAGGACAGAGAGTGTCTTCCGTGTGGCAGCGGTTGGGCCACGCCATAGGTGCGGAGCGGCGGCGGGCGGAAGAGGCGCGGCTCACAATGGTCAGGGCGGAGAACTCCATGCGGAGGGCCCTGAGGCGGGCCGAGTGCCTCGAGGCAATCCGCAGGGGGTTGGAGGAGGACACGGCGTCGTCCCTGCGGACCCTCGGGGCCATGGAACTGGACCGCCTCCGGGACATCGAACAGGAGTTCGATGATGCCCTGGCCCGGAACACCACAGAGTGAGCCGCTGGACTTGCCCGCCGCCTTTGTATATAGTTCTTTAGTTTTAGGTTTCCTTTCGTTCTTATTATTATTTGGAGTCGACGGACACTGCTCCACTTTTTGTATATAGTTGATATTTAGGTAGGTTTTTTAGGAGGTTTCCTTAGTTCAGTTGTGATGATGGACCCTTGTTATTTTTGTACATAGTTCTTTGTTGCATGGAGAGTTTTTACATTTCACTTTGGACATAATTTTTTGGATTTGATTTTCTAGTTTTGTGTTTTTATGCGGACATGCAGCTTATTTTTTCACATTTACATTGTAGTTAGTTTTCTTTCTTTGGCATTTGTATTTTTTTCAATACATTTTTTTTTCCATTGTTCACTGTGTGGTTTCATCTCATTGGTTTCATGCATGTCATGTTGTGTGTTTTCCCATTCAATTTGAAAATATGTGTGTGACGGACATGGGTTCATTTGCTTCATGTACATTGGGGGTGTAACATGTGATTTCCATTTCCATGTGGGTGAATGGGTTACTTGGTAGGTCTTTTTGGCTGTGGAGGATGACCATTACGCACATGATTGGGGATTGTGAGGACCTGGTGGGGGCTGCACATGGTGGCAGGGGGGTGGGGGTGCAGGGGGACATGAGTGGGGGCCTGGTGGAGGGTGCCCCTGCACTGCTGGGGGGTGGGGGTGGTGGGAGACATGAGTGGGGGCCTGGTGGAGGGTGCCCCTGGTGGCGGGGGGTGGGGGTGATAGGGGACATGAGTGGGGGCCTGGTGGAGGCTGCCCCTGCACTGCTGGGGGGTGGGGGTGGTGGGAGACATGAGTGGGGGCCTGGTGGAGGGTGCCCCTGCACTGCTGGGGGGTGGGGGTGGTGGGAGACATGAGTGGGGGCCTGGTGGAGGGTGACCCTGGTGGCGGGGGGGTGGGGGTGATAGGGGACATGAGTGGGGGCCTGGTGGAGGCTGCCCCTGCACTGCTGGGGGGTGGGGGTGGTGGGAGACATGAGTGGGGGCCTGGTGGAGGGTGCCCCTGGGGGGTGGGGGTGGTGGGAGACATGAGTGGGGGCCTGGTGGAGGGTGCCCCTGCACTGCTGGGGGGTGGGGGTGGTGGGAGACATGAGTGGGGGCCTGGTGGAGGGTGCCCCTGGTGGCTGGGGGGTGGGGGTGGTGGGAGACATGAGTGGGGGCCTGGTGGAGGGTGCCCCTGCACTGCTGGGGGGTGGGGGTGGTGGGAGACATGAGTGGGGGCCTGGTGGAGGGTGCCCCTGGTGGCGGGGGGTGGGGGTGATAGGGGACATGAGTGGGGGCCTGGTGGAGGCTGCCCCTGCACTGCTGGGGGGTGGGGGTGGTGGGAGACATGAGTGGGGGCCTGGTGGAGGCTGCCCCTGCACTGCTGGGGGGTGGGGGTGGTGGGAGACATGAGTGGGGGCCTGGTGGAGGGTGCCCCTGGTGGCGGGGGGTGGGGGTGATAGGGGACATGAGTGGGGGCCTGGTGGAGGCTGCCCCTGCACTGCTGGGGGGTGGGGGTGGTGGGAGACATGAGTGGGGGCCTGGTGGAGGCTGCCCCTGCACTGCTGGGGGGTGGGGGTGGTGGGAGACATGAGTGGGGGCCTGGTGGAGGGTGCCCCTGGTGGCTGGGGGGTGGGGGTGGTGGGAGACATGAGTGGGGGCCTGGTGGAGGGTGCCCCTGCACTGCTGGGGGGTGGGGGTGGTGGGAGACATGAGTGGGGGCCTGGTGGAGGGTGCCCCTGGTGGCGGGGGGTGGGGGTGATAGGGGACATGAGTGGGGGCCTGGTGGAGGCTGCCCCTGCACTGCTGGGGGGTGGGGGTGGTGGGAGACATGAGTGGGGGCCTGGTGGAGGCTGCCCCTGCACTGCTGGGGGGTGGGGGTGGTGGGAGACATGAGTGGGGGCCTGGTGGAGGGTGCCCCTGGTGGCGGGGGGGTGGGGGTGATAGGGGACATGAGTGGGGGCCTGGTGGAGGCTGCCCCTGCACTGCTGGGGGGTGGGGGTGGTGGGAGACATGAGTTGGACATGGGTGTGGGCCTACTGGCAGGTGCCCCACAGTGCTGGGGGGTGGGGGTGGTGGGGGACATGAGTTGGACATGGGTGGGGGCCTGCTGGCAGGTGCCCCACAGTGCTGCGGGGTGGGGGTGGTGGGAGACATGAGTGGGGCCCTGGTGGAGGGTGACCCTGCACTGCTGGGGGGTGGGGGTGGTGGGAGACATGAGTGGGGCCCTGGTGGAGGGTGACCCTGGTGGCTGGGGGGTGGGGGTGGTGGGAGACATGAGTGGGGGCCTGGTGGAGGCTGCCCCTGCACTGCTGGGGGGTGGGGGTGGTGGGAGACATGAGTGGGGGCCTGGTGGAGGGTGACCCTGGTGGCGGGGGGGTGGGGGTGATAGGGGACATGAGTGGGGGCCTGGTGGAGGCTGCCCCTGCACTGCTGGGGGGTGGGGGTGGTGGGAGACATGAGTGGGGGCCTGGTGGAGGGTGCCCCTGGTGGCTGGGGGGTGGGGGTGGTGGGAGACATGAGTGGGGGCCTGGTGGAGGGTGCCCCTGCACTGCTGGGGGGTGGGGGTGGTGGGAGACATGAGTGGGGGCCTGGTGGAGGGTGCCCCTGGTGGCTGGGGGGTGGGGGTGGTGGGAGACATGAGTGGGGGCCTGGTGGAGGGTGCCCCTGCACTGCTGGGGGGTGGGGGTGGTGGGAGACATGAGTGGGGGCCTGGTGGAGGGTGCCCCTGGTGGCTGGGGGGTGGGGGTGGTGGGAGACATGAGTGGGGGCCTGGTGGAGGGTGCCCCTGGTGGCGGGGGGGTGGGGGTGATAGGGGACATGAGTGGGGGCCTGGTGGAGGCTGCCCCTGCACTGCTGGGGGGTGGGGGTGGTGGGAGACATGAGTTGGACATGGGTGTGGGCCTACTGGCAGGTGCCCCACAGTGCTGGGGGGTGGGGGTGGTGGGGGACATGAGTTGGACATGGGTGGGGGCCTGCTGGCAGGTGCCCCACAGTGCTGCGGGGTGGGGGTGGTGGGAGACATGAGTGGGGCCCTGGTGGAGGGTGACCCTGCACTGCTGGGGGGTGGGGGTGGTGGGAGACATGAGTGGGGCCCTGGTGGAGGGTGACCCTGGTGGCTGGGGGGTGGGGGTGGTGGGAGACATGAGTGGGGGCCTGGTGGAGGGTGCCCCTGCACTGCTGGGGGGTGGGGGTGGTGGGGGTGGTGGGAGACATGAGTGGGGGCCTGGTGGAGGGTGCCCCTGGTGGCTGGGGGGTGGGGGTGGTGGGAGACATGAGTGGGGGCCTGGTGGAGGGTGCCCCTGCACTGCTGGGGGGTGGGGGTGGTGGGAGACATGAGTGGGGGCCTGGTGGAGGGTGCCCCTGCACTGCTGGGGGGTGGGGGTGGTGGGAGACATGAGTGGGGGCCTGGTGGAGGCTGCCCCTGCACTGCTGGGGGGTGGGGGTGGTGGGAGACATGAGTGGGGGCCTGGTGGAGGGTGCCCCTGGTGGCGGGGGGGTGGGGGTGATAGGGGACATGAGTGGGGGCCTGGTGGAGGCTGCCCCTGCACTGCTGGGGGGTGGGGGTGGTGGGAGACATGAGTGGGGGCCTGGTGGAGGCTGCCCCTGCACTGCTGGGGGGTGGGGGTGGTGGGAGACATGAGTGGGGGTCTGGTGGAGGCTGCCCCTGCACTGCTGGGGGGTGGGGGTGGTGGGAGACATGAGTGGGGGCCTGGTGGAGGGTGACCCTGGTGGCTGGGGGGTGGGGGTGGTGGGAGACATGAGTGGGGGCCTGGTGGAGGGTGCCCCTGCACTGCTGGGGGGTGGGGGTGCAGGGGGACATGAGCAGGTGTGCAGGGTAGTCCCCTGTTTTGTGGGCTGCCTGCAGGGGCTGTGGAGGGTGTACAGGGAACACCTGTGAGGACCCACCCAGCCTAATTGCGTGTGATAATTCCCGCACACCCCTGTAATACACGTACCAAGCCAAATCGCGTGTGATAATTCCCACGCACCCCTGTAATACACGTACCTGGCCAAATCGCATGTGAAACTTCCCGCGTACCCCTGTAATACACGTACCCTGGCCAATCGCGTGTTGAACTTCCCGGGTACCCCTGTAATACACGTACCCTGGCCAATCGCGTGTTAAACTTCCCGCGTACCCCTGTAATACACGTACCCTGGCTAATCGCGTGTATAACTTCACGCGTACCCCTGTAATACACGTACCCTGGCCAATCGCGTGTTAAACTTCCCGCGTACCCCTGTAATACATGTACCCTGGCCAATCGCGTGTTAAACTTCCCGCGTACCCCTGTAATACACGTACCCTGGCTAATCGCGTGTTAAACTTCCCGCGTACCCCTGTAATACACTTACACTGGCTAATCGCGTGTTTAACTTCCCGCGTACCCCTGTGATACACGTACCCTGGCCAATCGCGTGTTAAACTTCCCGCGTACCCCTGTAATACACGTACCCTGGCCAATCGCGTGTTAAACTTCCCGCGTACCCCTGTAATACACGTACCCTGGCCAATCGCGTGTTAGACTTCCCGCGTACCCCTGTAATACACGTACCCTGCCTAATCGCGTGTATGACTTCACGTGTACCCCTGTAATACACTTACCCTGGCTAATCGCGTGTTAAACTTCCCGCGTACCCCTGTAATACACGTACCCTGGCCAATCGCGTGTTAAACTTCCCGCGTACCCCTGTAATACACATACCCTGGCCAATCGCGTGTTAAACTTCCCGCGTACCCCTGTAATACACGTACCCTGGCTAATCGCATGTATGACTTCACGTGTACCCCTGTAATACACTTACCCTGGCTAATCGCGTGTATGACTTCACGTGTACCCCTGATATGCACGTTACCCGCTTTGCGTTCCTTGTTTGGCTGCCCTGTAAACTGGTCCAGGGTTAGCGCAGCCCTTTGCGATGATTTAGCGATTTTGCTGGCTTTTCCTTGCGCGAGGGCGTTCTTGGGGGCGTTACTGGCGCTGCTGCAGGGTCGCTGCGATACTCTGCGCCACGGCTGGTTTGGGAGCATGAAATCCATGAATACGCTGTGCGCGGAAATCGGTTTTAGCGCACGTGCCTGGCGCAGTCAATCGCACGCGGACACTCTGCGCCAGCCGCTTGCGACACTTTTCTGCGAAATTCTATGAATTACCCTGTTAATGTATACATTAAAAAGAGCTGGCTATAAGCATGCCTCCTGTGGGACTCCACAAGTTAATGGGTCCAAATGTGACACTGCCGTGCCCCACTGCACTCTAGATTTCCTATTGTCTAAGAAGGAGTAGCAGCCTCCTGTAGTTAATAAAGTTTCCAGAAGTCGTTCATGGTCGAGGAGGTCCAATGCTGCTGAAAGGCCTAATAACACTAACAGCCCGTTTTAATTTTGGTACATGATGTTTAGCATTTGTGATTGGAGGTCCAACAAGGCACATTCTGTGCCATGATTCGGCCTTATTGCCTAGAGTGTAGGATGAGGGAGCAACTAGGCTGGATGTTTTGAAAGTTATACAGAGTCAGAAAATGTATTTAGCTGTTAACCTCTTATTCACCCTCAGGATAACCTTGGGTGTTTCCCAGTTGGATGTTACCCTCCTCTGAAGAGCCTTAAGAAATGGAACAATAGGGTCTTCCTGAGGTCCTTTATCTAGTGTGTCCGTTAAATCATCCTGCTTGAAAACAGGTGTTGGTCTGGACCATCCCATGTATTCCATTACTCTAGTCATGTGCTGTCTATAGTTGTCTTCAGCATGATCTCCTGGATCTGCTTTACTAAATTCCACTTCAGGGGAAGTGTCAATGCCACTTGCCTCATGCAGTGAGTCCTGCAGGTTCTTTAGCCGAGATTCTTCTAATATGAGCTCTTCTGGAACAGCAGGAGTCCCATATTCAAGACCAAATGGTCTTTCCTCGTCAGATGACTCTTTTGCATTCCCATAGATTGAAGATAGTCTTAAAATAGTCTGAGCAAGGTTGTGGTGTATAAATCTTCTCAAAAGAAGAAGGCGGCGCTATAGATGTCATAATGGGTGCTGACAGTGTCAAAATAGTCGATGATGATGTCGACGGCTTCGATAAAACTGTCCAGGTCTTCGACAAAAGCGTTGAAGGAATTGTCATGTACGGTGTCCAGGAGGTAGACACTCGAGGAGTTGATGGCTTCTCCTTCGATTTTGGCACCTAGGGCGTCAACGACGCACTCTTCGGCTTTGCCGTATGGGTATCTATCGACGCCAATGATTTTCTGTGCGTCACAGGGGCTTTCTCTCGACTCGCGGGAATATATCGCTCTCGAGGAGATTCCACGGCCGAGGTCGAAGACTCATATCCTCTGTGCTTCCCAGGTGTTTTGTCTGGGGTATCGCCTCTAGGTGTCTTCGAGGGGGGCAAGGCCGCGTTCTTGAACACCTTCATCATACTTATTCTGAATTCCTCCCATTGGGCTGGGGTACTATGTTTTGAGGGACAGACAACCCTTTCGGGTGAACTAGAAGAGGAAGTGGACAGTAATCTATGGCGCCTCTTTTTGCTATGCCTCGAGGAGAGGGATTAATGATGCAATCCACTTTGAGATTGGGAACGGGAATGTTTAGGATTTACTTGTCAGATGATTTCTCCAACTTCCCTCTGCGCTCCCTCAAGGCCTTGGCCGTCATTGACATGCATTCGTCACACTCCGAACATAGATGCTCTGCCCCTAGACACCGTAGGCCGACCGTGTGCAGGTCCATCATGGACATTTTAGCCCCGCAGCCTGCTTTAAACCGGACCGGAGAGTCTACGAAACCGATGAGGAAGCCATCTCGTCGAAAATTCAAAATACTTTCTCAGGAAACTCGATGAAAATCAAAGAATCACACGGAACCAAGCGTTACATTACCGAAGCTGTGACAGCTGTGTTCATGAAGCTGTATGCTGGTAATCGTGTCAACATTTTCAAGAGGAAAAGGACATGTGTAATAGGTTTTAGGTTATTAGCATCTCTGGTATTCCAATTGGCTTTTTTCAGGCAGGCAGGGGTTACGACCACCTCTTTGATGGAGTCCAGTTTACAAATTGCATGAGGAAGGGGCAAATGTTTTAGAGTTACCTATAACAAGTTTGGGTGAGATAGCATGGTCATTGCATGTGGTTGGGCACACATTTTCCAGCACTTTTGTTATTTCTGTCACAGAAACAGGTTTCCATTCAAAGTTTAACTCAGTGTCATTGTCACTGTCATGGGTTTTTGCTGCTTGAGATTGTGTATCTACACTCCTGTTTTTAGCACTCTGTTCATGTGCCAGTCTGATCTTCACAAAGGCCTGGTGCTACAGTCTTCGTTAGTAGGGCTAAAGGATTTTGGCACATTTGGTCACTCCAGTTTTTTCAATATCTCAGAGAGCTTTCTCATGCTATTTTCTGCCTCAATTTGGGTGTTAAAGAATTTCTTTTTTTGCCTCAAAGATGGCAGATCTATATGTCTTTTCTACAGTCTTCCATGTGCTCTAATTTAAGTCGGTTTTAGATTGAATCCATATGCTTCTGTCTGCCTCTTTCTTTTTCAGGTTTTCTAGTACTGTGCAAATGAGCTATTATGGTTAAGTCCGTCTCTCATCGTTTTTGGGTTTCACAGGGGCTACTCGATGTAAGGTGAGTTGTATAGAAGGCAGCCAGCGCACATGGAGCGTCTAGGTCTGAATTTAAGTCATAGGCGTATCTAGGCAGTTGATAATCATCCGATTTCACTTTATTGAGATTGCTACTGATGACCTTTTCCAATGTATTTAGTTAACAAGATGGCCTTTCTGGGAGGTAGATCTCAAACTCCACAAAATGGTGGTCAGACCAAATGCAGGATCTAGTTTCTATTGCATTAATCCTGATATTCATTGATGCTACCCAATCCAAGATGTTCCCCTTGACATGGGCGGGTTCACTGTTATTCACAGCAATGTCAATGCTATTAAGATGTTGTTCCAGGAGTAAGGCCTCTTTATCAGAGGCATCACTCCGCCATCTGTAAGGAACGCCCAGCAATATAGTGCAACAGTTGGGTCTGTTAAGTGATCTAGCAGGTGGGTCATTTCGTCGTTACATCCGGGAATATCCACAAGGAGGTGGTATCCCAGTACAACATTAGGAGTGAGCTTAAAATGGATGATTTCACAACCACCACAGCAGCGGGGAGATTCAAAGAAGTGAATGCAATATTGATCTTTGATACATTAACACAAAATTGCCTTTAATTATGCTGTTGCAGTGTTGACAACGTACCTAGATGGGTCGTTTTTACATTCTTTGGTGATGCAAACTCTGCTCTGATCAAGTGATCTCTCAAAGACCTATCCTTGTGGTAGGCAAATACCGGTGGATCTGGAAACAGTTGTGTCAACATAGGATCAGGTTTTAACAAATTCCAATAATGTTTTATGATATTTCTGATCTTAAAACTCTGTGACGAATAGGTAGCTACTTGTGAACGGAAGATAGCACAGGGGCAGCGTCTTGGAAGCAAGACCACACAGAGCAACGGAGGTTCGATTCCCGGATCCACGTTTAGAAACTGAACTCAGGTATGTTATTAGGGGCATTATAAAAAAATTAAAATAAAAGATTTATATACCAATTCATGGGAAATGTGTTTAGATTTAGGAACCAAAAGTGAACTCTCTGGTATTTATATCTTTAATTTATTGTTACATTTATAAAGCACACAGGCAGCCCAGGAGCATCGCATAGTATGCAAACCATGTTCTACAGTAACGTCAATTACATCGCACCAATATTTTCTGCCCAAGAACTTCTCTTTAAGTTCATTGGACTTGCTCATGTAGTCACACCAGACTCTGCTTCCGTGCTGCGCACCATACACAACCAACCGCCAGTAACAGCTGTACCCTGGAGTGTTTGGAAAACGTTCTCCTCCCACACCAATTAAAAATGCAGACTGAATCTCTGCAAGCAGGCGGTAGCTGGCATTGAATATGTGCCCAGACATTAGGCTTCCTTATGTGCCCGGACATTAGGTTGCTTTCAGTTCTTAACATGTAATGGCATGGCAGGGATCAACAGACAATATGAGACCCAGATATAAAGTTCAAGGATTTAAAATGGAAAACAAGAAGATTGTGGTTTATTTATTTATTTTCTTATAATGCGCCGGAGCCCACAGGCATCAGTGCACAAAAAGGACTGAGAAAGGAAATGGACAAGAAACAGTACAATTCAACTCATTTTAACAAAAGTGTTTTTAGACAAAAAGAGTACAGATCTCTAACCAACCTCTGCTCGCTGGGTTGCTTATTCCACGTAGAGCCTGCCTGTACCAGGAAAGGACAGGTGCTACCCTGACCCGTTTAACACGCGGGCCGCGGAGAAGCATAGAGTTGCTAGACCTAATGACCCTGCAGGGTTTCTTTAGCTGGAAGACATCGCGGAGGTATGCAGGGGCTGATCCATACAAACACCTATTGGTGATTGTGTTTATTTTGAAGCTAATCCTCTCTTCAATGGCCAACCAATGGAGATCTCTTCTATGCTCTGAAATTGGGTCCTCTCTTGGGATACTCTTCGCAGTGCGGACTGCATCAATCTGCATCCTATAGATGCACCTTTTATGAGCTCCACTCAGAATGGCACTAGAGTAACCCCATCTTGGCAGAAGTGTTGCTCTATTCAAAGTGAAGCAGTTTCTCTCGGAAAGAAAGGGTTTGACTAGTCATAGCAATCTCAGATGATATTGTGCCAAGCTCACAATATTGCTGGTGTGGGCTTCTGAGCTCAAGGAAGGTTCAAGAACGATGAAGTGGGTTTTAATTTCGGTAGCAGTGTGAATCAGTTGCTGCTCAATATAGAGCCCTACATGATATGATATTGTATTTGTATCGCGCTCATACACAAGTGTTTCTCTGTACTTTTTGCTCGCAATTGTGAAGAGCCAAATATAAAAAACTCGGTCTTGCATCCGTTGATACACAATCCGTTAACCGTCATTCAAAACTTGATTGATTCATAGATAAATGAAACCTCCTTGGAATCTTTATTGTAGTCCCCGCTTAATTTCATGACGAGCTGGGTGTCATCCGCATAGCGGGTGACAAAATACGTTAAAAAGAGCCGGGGAGAGACAAGCCCCCTGTGGGACTCCACATGCAATACATTCTGGCTCAGAACTTTCCTCACCCTAGTGAATGTTGGACATTCTATTTCTAAGAAATGAGTCCATCCATCTAATCACTGCTTCTGAGCAATGTCCCTCTACTGCAATCCTTTTTAATCAGTAACTCAGGGTTCACCAAATCGAAGACTGCCAACAGATCCAACAACATCAGCAGCCCCGATTTGCTTCTATCCATTATGCCGGCCATCCCTGTCTGAAGGTCCGTCAGGGCGCTTTCTGTACCATGATGGGCTCTAAACCCTGACTGTTTTTGGTGGACTATTTTATTTACCTCCAAATGCTCTTGCAGCTGCATGGCTGCGTTTTATCAATCTTCAGCAAAAACAGTACATTTGTAATAGGCCTCAGATTACTATAATTCTTACAGTCCTGCCCTGGCTTTTTTTTTAGCAGTGGAGTAACCACCAAATGTTTACAAAGATTGGGGACTTCACTATAGTCAAATGTTGCATTGTTCAAATGCACCAAAAATGGTGCAAAAGCTCTGTCATGTCCATGATGATTTTTACAGTAAGGCCGTCTCCTGGGCATGACGTATGTTGCATGGTTTTAAGTATTAAAATCATATTAAGTATATCTACGTTCTGAAATGTGAAGGAAGGTCCATTAGTGGTTTTATTCCCAAACAATCAGCCATCAATTCAGATGAAAATATGACAGAAATGTCATGTTCGCAATAATTCTGTACGATCTACTATAGAATAGGCAGAGCGCGATTCGCCAATACCAATGTATTCCTTGCATGACTCGCCTCAGTTCTATATGGGCAGACCTTGTGTAATTGGTGATGCAGCATGCCAGAGTTAATATCGATAGTGGTCAAAGCGCACTCTCAAGGGTTTGGACCCATACACACTATCACCTTATCTGTGGAAGATGCTGGAAGCACGTCCCACAGTGTCTTGCGTCTTCTGAATGAGGGCCAGGCAATAGACTCCAGGAGGGCCCTGAAGTGCTTAGCCTCCACCCCTTCCCAGGTTGCCAGAGACCTGTTAGTATATGACTCTACCACCAAGTCAGGAGTTACCTTGGCTGTCTGCGTTTAGGCCAGCAGTCTTAGGTCTTATCTCTCCCTTTCATCACCTTCCCTTCTGGGAGTAAAACGTTTGCTCCTTGGTGACCATCGCCCCTTCTCCTCAGTCTCTCTTTCCTGCTTGACATTTCACAACAATATTCTTCTAATGGATTGTGTCCTCCCACGGATTCTTCCTCTTAGATATCGATTCCTACTTTAGCAGATCCCAGAAAATAAGTTTCACAGCAGGGGGCACTGTTTGACTTTGGCATTAAGGTTTATCAATGCTCTCCACACTTGCGTCCGAACATCATGTTGATGGTGGTATAAATAGCTTCCATCGTGGGGTTAGTGTAGCGGCTGGACTATTTGCATGGCTACGAAAGTCAGGCTTTGCACCGGATGTTAAATCTAGGCTCAAATTTATTTGGCCCTAAAGCCACAGCAAAGACTCTGAGGATGGCAATTCGTCAACAGCAACAGCAGGCATCCTTGCAGAGTTACAGCCAAAGGCCCTTTCGCTATGTTCCCTCTCTCAACCAAAGAGGTAGAGGTTAGGCCAACCAAAGACAGGATCAAAGAAGATTTTCACGTCCAACTAGAGCCCGTGTAGGAAAACCTGCCCAATCAACCGGTTCATCTCTGCCCTCAGCTGCACTTGCAACAGCAAAATGACTCTGAACACATTGTTCAGAAAACTGCAGTCGGAGCGAGATTGACCAGGCTTTTAGAAGAATGGTACACCATTACCTTGGATGCATGGGTACTACAAACAGTATCCCAGGGCTACTACCTCCCATTCCTAAAGATGCCCCTAGATTGCTCCCCTGGGTATACATCCTTTTCAGGCTCCAGATCCACTTGTTCAGCAGGAGATATTGTCCCTGCATGAGAAAGGTGCAACAGAAAAGGTACCGCTAACAAAGCTGCACCAAGGATGGTATTGACCAAAAAATTTGGAGATTTAAAAAAGGGGGTACAAACAACGGAAATTAAAAGAATCCATATCTAAAGCTGAAGCAATAACAAGAGAATTTCTACTGAAAGATGAGCCTAAAAGTACAAATCTAAGACAAATAACGAAATTCATCACAACCTATAGCTCAGACGCACCCATTCTAAAGAAAATTCTCAACAAATATTGGAGAATCCTAAAATTGGATAACAATGTGGGGAAACACATTGATGAAACATCAAAATATGCTACAGAAAAACACCCACTCTAAAGAACATGATAAGTCTGAGTCACCTGATACCTTTACAAACAAAAGATATTAGGCGTCTACTCAATCAGAAGCCGCTGTATGGTACTTACAAATGTGGCAGCTGCAAACTCTGTCCACAAATTGCAAACGGAATAAGCAGTATCACCTTACCAAATGGAAAAGAGAAGCCAATAACTCAGTAAATTAATTGTAAGAGTAAATTTGTGATTTATGGAATACAATGCATTTGTTCTAAATTCTATATTGGAAGTACCATCAGATGCCTGGGAATTAGGGTATTTGAACATCTACAGGCCATCAAAAACTAAGATTCAAGATAACCCCTCGCAATGCATTGCAATTCTGAACACCCGGATTTAAACACTAAACAACTAAGAGTTTTTGGACATGAACAAGTTAATGACCTACCAAGAGGTGGTAAGAAAGAGCCAATATTACGGCAAAGAGAAGACAGAAGAATATGCCTTATGGACACTTGCGACTCGGGACTTAACTGTGATTAGGAGTTTTTCAACTGGTTATAATTGTATGGCTTTCGCTGTACCTAACATTTCACTTTTCTGTAACCAAATCTGTAATTGTACTCAACTGACAGCTATCACTAACTCTTCAATTGTTCTGTTATCAATTGCACTAATTATCACTGTACTACATCTATGGGCAATTTAATTGTCAAACTATCATTGATCTGATCTTTAAATTAGCCATTTAAATAGACTTAGCGATTTATGCATTCTCTTCTTTAGACAGTATTTGGTTTGTCCATCTTGAAGAAATTTAACGCTTTATTTATCCCCTTAGAATTTAAACGCGATGTAAAACCAACTAATTTTTATTTTTATTTGTGTTGGTTTATTTAAACCTTTACAAAATTTCAAACAGAAAAATATGAATTCAAACATTGTTAAAAACATCACATACAAAACAAACACCCATCTTCATTTGAATCTCAAGGTCTTACAGTATTTCAATAAAAGAATAATGAACCATATAAAAAACAAAACATATAAAGCTCTAAAACACAATACCGGCAAACTACAAGACCAGTTTACGCATCAAAACTGAACAGTTCCAGTAATAGCACAGACAATCTACAAGACCATTTTGCACTAATAGGTTCTTCATTGAAATCCTGACTTGGCCAGTAGCAATGTTTAAAACAGGTCACAATTATTTTTCAAAAACGCTGTTGCTCGTATCTTTAACACAGTCGAGTTATCATGTCTTATTTGATACCACAGTAAAGCTCTGTTCACACAATATATAAATTCAACAAATTGACCAGAATATAAGATACGTTGACTCAAGAGGGCAGGACAGATGAGTAAGATGTGCTCCCAAGTTTCGTCTGATCCCTAATTTTTGCAAAATCTACACCAGTTCCATGGATCTGATATCTGGTTCCTAATGTTAAGTATAAATTGTTAAGTATAATTAGTCTGCAGCACATTCATCCTAAACCTCATAAACACATTGCGTACATTTCTACTAGGATATTTGACTAAGTAGCCCTTAATTACAGGAAAAGGTTTCCATAAGGAGCAGGTTTGATTGTATATTTTGACTGTAAAACTGCTCTTCTAATGTGTTGCTGTCATCGCCTTTCAAAATCTTTTTTACTTTTAAAGGGTTTAACAGTAGCGTTTCAGTAGAAACACCCAGATTAAATAAAGCCTCTTCGACAATTACCTTTAGCTGGTTTCGAAATTCACTTGTGTTATCCAATCCCGCAACTACATATAGATCAAAATCTCTATTGATTAGGCATTTTCTCCATAAGAGTATTATTTTCCACATTATGACCGATTTAAGGGATTGGAGACCCAACTCATATCTAATGACATCTATTGGTACACGCTTTGGTAGACAAAACAAGATTCCTCCCCATATTAAACTCTCCATAGTTTTTAAAAAGTTCATGAAGTCCAACGCATAAAGTTCCAAGCCATATGATAACCTTGGTATAACCTTCGTAATGTAGAAGGTTCTCAAAGGTTCCATCGAGTATTTCCCATATTTGGTCCCTAATCTGCACATGTGACGCAGAACCGTTTCAGCCTTTATTCTTAGTTGGTTCTTTGTTATAATTGATGTTCCAGATCCTGACACATAATATCCCAGATATTGGAAAGCATTCTGACATTTTATGCGTTGGCCCTCACAGTACCATGAAAATACAAGGTGATCTTTTTTGGGTTTTGCCAGTCGCACAATAGTAGTTTTTGATGCGTTAATTTTTAAATGAAGTTCAGTAACAAAAATCACAAAAGCATCAGTCATTCGTTGCAGACCAATTTTTGTACAGTCCAATAACAAAAAATCATTTACATATGCTAGCCATTCAACAGGTGTCTTTCCTAATTTAGGCGCAACCATCCCTTTATTCACAAGTGCTCTATTAGCCCTACTTACATATATGTTAAACAGGGTGGGCACTAACATGCATCCTTGTCTAAGCCCATTCAAAGTGTCAAAATCTGAAGATAATAATCCTTCTGAGTTTAAGCGAACTTTTAATTTGGTCTCAGAATATAATTCAATGGTAATGTCCAATAGATGTTTTGGCATGTCCAGATCTCACAGTTTACCACACAGAGTAGGATGATCTACCATGTCAAAAGCTTTACTCAAATCTATAGAAGCAACAAAGATAGAATTTCCATCTTTCATTAGGGACTTGGATTGAAAACTTCTTAGTATTAAGCCTCCACAGTCAGTGCCAATGTTTTTTTAAAGCCAATATGCTTGGAATCTGATATTATTGAGGGTAATCCACTCGTGAATTTCCTCTAGCACTATTGAGGCAAAGATCTTTGATTCTGGGTCAGATATAGCTATCGGTCTATAACTTTCTGGGGATGATCTGGAGCCTTTTTTGAAAATTGGAAGTACAATAGCAATTCTCCACGACTGAGGTATAATTGTAGTAAATAAAATATCTTTGTAAAGAAAATGTAAGATTTTTGCCCAAAGTTCAACATTGGTTTTTAGTATCTTATTAGATAAATTATTGGGACCAAGAGCAACTGAATTGTTGGATTTCCCTATTCATCGGGTTATATTCAAAATTGGGTTAAGTAGCAGTTCCTTTTGGGTGGATTCCATGCTATTGATTATTTGCCAGAAGTTTGAGCTATTATAACCCCTCATTGCTTTCAACATTTCTTCGCCATCCTGGTGCGCTCTTATCCCCCTATGGCTTACTAGCCAATTTCTATAATTTTGTTTAATCTTTTTAATCTGGGTAAGTGTATGAGGATCGTTTTTCCCTGTTTTCTGAATTAACCGGATTTCCCTCCTCTTTGCTAGTTTATGACTGTGTACCTCTGTATCAAAACAATGTTCATATTGCATCCTTCTTTTAACCCCTGACCTGTTAGTGCCTACAGATTTTCACTAACTTTTACATGTGTTGTAAAGGTACTCACACAGTGGCTTAACAGGCGCTTTTCCAAGGGCATTACCTCAAAACCTTGTTTTAGAGCTGAAATAAATCTTATTGTTTTATTAGAAGTCCATCACATTCTGTTGCCTCTGGTGTTAATTAGCACACCCTCGGAATAATGGAAGATTCTGCTTGTGCATGTGGTAATAGCGAGATCGACAGACAACAGTCTATGGTCACTCATAGGCATTTCAATAACCGCAAGATTTGTACTGTCTCTGTCTAAACCTCCGGAAACAAAAATATAATCCAATATGGAGTTACAGCCCCTAGCATTCCACGTTGGGTATTTATTCTCAATCATTACGAGACCCATAATTTCAATAAAATGTAGCCATAGGGCACCTCTTAATTTTGAGTTACCCACCTTTGTAGTATTTGTATGAATACTAGCAATTAGAGCATCACCTATAATATGATCTATACTGCAATCAGCATTCAAATTACCAGCTATAATTATTAGGCCATTTTCAGTGAATGAATGCCACACATCAATTCTCTTTGTCAGGTTGTTAATTTCTTTTTCCAGTTGTAGATCGGAGTATTTCAATGGATTCCAGTAAACATTTGCAATAAAAAGGTTAACACATTTATCTCCTGTATTCATCGTATATATGGCAGTTAGTAACAATTGCATACTTGACCATTCACTTGTTTTCAAAGCCTGAAGGGTTTGTTTGCATGCTATTAACAGGCCCCCTATGGGTTGACCTTTTAAACTCTTTGTTGCAAGTAATTCTGTTATTTGGAAGCCATCCCATAGAAGATTATAGCAAGCCCAAGTTTCCTGTAATAATAACAGATCATATAATTGCAGTGTGTCCGTCACTTTGTCATTTGTCAGATGTAAGTGGCCTCTCGAGTTCCAACATCCTAAGGCTATCGTTGCAAACTTGCTAGAGCGGTTTCCCCAGTTCCTTAAGGGAGTTAATAGATTCTCGTAGGGACAGTGCAAGCCATCTCCATTCCTGTTTATCCAGATTTTCTTTAGTGGAGTTATCTAACTCTACAGTGTTATCCCCATATAGAGTGCCGTCCAAAGTGTTACTTGTTGGTACCCTCTCTTTTCCCACCCGAATCGGAGGGAGATCCGGAACGAGGTCGAAGCCTCTACATTGGAGAGCTTCCACCTCTTTCATCAGCAGACTTCTTCTTACCAATGGTGAAGGTATGACTAGCCGGACAAAATCAAACCTCTGTTTATGTATAAAATCGACAAAAATTATGTCTGCCGATGAAATCAAAGACAGTTCAGGGATGGCAGTGAATAAAGAGAGAATGTAAGGACGATTTCTGTCCTTAAACAGCAATGTTAATATTAAGCTTGGTTGATCTGGAAAAACAGGTTTTCTCAGGTCATATTCCATACTTGCATTCCCTATGTATTCTTGTCTATTATTTTCAGTCACATTTGAATCTCTACCATCTTACTTCTCTCTGTATTTAGCCCCCCTATTGTCATTCAATACTATTTTGTCTGCAGTATTTTCTTTACAATAGTGGCTATTTCATCTTCCTTGGAGGGTATAGTAGGTTTTATATTGATGGTATTTTCAATTAGTGTAGAGTAGTCCTTGTTTTTAAATGCATTGGATTCTATGGAGAGATCAGTCGTTGGAGCACAACTAGTATATGTAGGCAGACCATTACAACCTTGGCTCCTTTCCTTGTAGCCCAACCCAGTATTTACTAAATTGAGGTGAGATGCCTTTTCGGAGCCTTTAGAATCAGTACAGTAGGTGTCGGTTCATTAACATAGTCTCTTTGGCTATGTCCGAGAGGACAATACTATTTGAAGACGCTTTACCAATATTCGTACCCTCAGAGTCCAAGTTAAATTATCTTGAATTTCCTACCGAGTTTTTCTTGAAGATTTCAAATATGTCGTGTAAGCCAGTTTTTAGAATTGATTATTGTAAAGCTAGGTCACAACTCTTTTTTCTTTTTCCTTGCTTCAGACATCATATCAGCAGCCTCACAGTATTCACTTTGTGAGGCCTGATCGGCTAAGTTGGTTTCCACTAGACAACCAGGATTAAATGCCACATCAATGATTATAGGCTGAGAGTCCAAGCTTACCATAGCCTCTATGGCTTCTAAAATGGAATTTTTAATTTTGGGATCTCTAAAAAATGTCCTTTTATGATTTGGCCATAACATTCCCTTTATTTATTTTCATTTGTGCAGTCTTTTTTTCTTGTTTTTTGGTTATTGTATTTTTATTTCCTGGCGCAGGAAATTTTCCTTCATTCGCCTTCATTTTCACTGATCTCATGATTAGCTACCTTTGCTTTTTCTGCATCAACATCTATAGTTACCTTATCTGCCACCTCAATCTTAGATGTTGCTGAGTCTGGTATTGTGATAACTTCAACAGCTTTATGGGGCTATATTGGTTCATGATCAAAATTCTTCAATCCCATACTAGCTTCCATAGACGTGGTCGCAAAGTTAACAGAATTTTGTATCAGCTCAGAGACTTTTCCTGGAATCTGACCCAAGCATGTGGTAATTTTCTCCAACACTTCGGTCTGTTTCCTCAGCTCGTACAAAATTAATCTATTGAAAATCCCTAACATGGTGGAAACGTCAGGGTTTTTCATAGAACACCCACCCTCTTCAGTGGAAACATCAGAGTTGCTAGATAGGCCCATAAGTTCGAAATCAGCAGTTCTAAAGACTATAGGGGTATCAATAAAAGATTCATTAAGTTTGGAAGCAACCCCTTGAGTTGTTTTTTTTCCAGTATGTTATGCTTTGCAAGGTCATTCTCTTTATTAATGGAAAGTTCTTCCATAAACAAGGATTGTGACTCATCTATATTTTCCATAGATTTATTAGATAAGTAATGATGTATTTTAACCTCATTTGCCTCATTCTAGCAAGCTTGAGCACACTGCAGGAGCTCTTCCTCCTCAATACACAATGGAGGTAAAGGTAGCGCTACAGCACGTGCCAAGCTTGCTCGAAGCGTGTTTACTGCAGTGAAGAAATCTGCACCTGGGTCCTTCCGCATAGCTGGAATTTTTATCCCTTTACCCATAGTGAAAAGATTTACAATTCTTATCAATTTAAATAGCAACGTGTTATTCAGCGGGAACCCTGCCTACAAAAAGTTTTGTAATGCAGTGAAAGGGAAAAAGTAAAAATGTAATTATTTCTACTCCCAGGCCTCCTAAAGGAAGAGTGCCGCTGGAGAAATCATTACTCACTTTGAGGTCACACAAGTTTGGGACATCACCGTCCCCTTCCCCACACGCGAACAGCCAAACAGCCAGCACACTTTAAGTCCACACATCTGGTGCGCGCCAACTACATAAAACCAACTAATAACAGTTAGCATAAGCATACACATATGCTGTGATTAGACAACCAATTGCTTAAAAAATTGCGTTCAAAATGGCCACAATGTCATAACACGATGACGTCACCACACAGGCACCATTTTAGCATAATGACATAATTCCTGCATTTTCCAGCCAATAAAAGCCCGCAAATTTCAGTAGGCATTGTGCATCTAATTCGGCTGCATCAGGCACTGGACAATTGGATCCTTTCTTGCTGTGGCTGTTATTCTTTAGCACAAGGTAAGAACTCTGCCTTCCGCCAGTTTGAAAGTAAAATAGTTAAACACATTTTTTTACAAGTAATTGAGTAGAGATTATTATTTTTTGTCTTTTTACTTAGGCCAGTGACTGACAATAACTGGGCCATGAAATACTTTGAAAAACTCTAAAATTAAGAGTTATCAAAGCACACTAAGATTGATTAGAGTGGTGACAAAGGTGAGTAGCCATTAAGTTAACCGCTAAAATGTGGCATTGATTTGCGTATAAGTATGGAGTAATTAGTAGACCACAATAAAATGAATTCTTTTTCTGTTCATTTTCTGTCACCTATTGTGGATTTAGCAATTATGAACTTTGTGTGTTGTCGCCATAATTTAACAAGCATGTTTTTTTCTGCTATTTTGAATTATGATTCTACTATGTTGGCAAAACATTGTCGCTAAAATCTGGTGATATTTGTTTTTGCATTTGTAATTTTAGACACTCTCCTGAGGATCCCTTTGATAACAACAGGGTGAAAAACGTGTTGAGAGTTCCGAAACACCTATTGACTTAAATGAGTGATTTGAAACATTTTTGACCTTAATAAATCAATCTTTACTTGTCAACCACAAGACTTGCATCAAGACCATTTGTTTTGTTCTGGCTCTTACTAAGCAGTATCTACTATTCTACTGGTTTGGCGCTATTGGGAGTATACACTTTTGGATCATATCTCGTCTATCTCAAGCAATCAAGATAAAGTACAAACCCTCAGCAGACAACCAAAAAACTGCATAATCAATACCAACAATTACTGTTCAGATTCGCCCAAAGAAATAAGTCCTTTTGTGATTGCAACTGGTGTATAACAGGGTTGGTATTCTACAAACGTCCTGCTGCCAAAAAGGAGGGAGGACTGCAACCCATCTTGGAACTGAGACGCTATAACAAGTTCCTCAGTAAGGACAAATTCATATTGGTCGCTCTTTCACATATCATCAAGGCCCTTTAGCTCCATGACTGGATGGTGTCACTCGATCCTCAGCATGCATACTTTCATGTGCCTATCCCTCGCAAGCCCAGGAAGTACCAGAGAATTGTCATTGGCGGAATACACCATCAGTTTCAAGTACTACCTTTCAGCATCACCTTTGCCCACTAGAGTCTTCAGTAAGTTGTCAGTGGTGGCAACAGGTGTAAGGAGAGGGTGCATTCATGTTTTCCATTACCTAGACGGTTGGCTGAACAGGGCACATTCTCCATGACAAGCTCTGGAACATCTCAACAGCACCTGGCACTTTCTACAGACTGGACTTCTCTTACAACTTCAAGAAGTCTCAAGTGACTCCCTCCCAAATGCTTCAATGATTGGAGCGGTCCTGAACTCATCTTCAGGGAAGGCTTTCTCTTCCAGGTTAAGGGATCAATATAACATATCCTGCAGTTCGTCATGTAATTTCAGAATGCCCATATCTGCCAGGTTTCGACTTTCTAAGGTTGCTGGGCCTCATGGCAGCCAGCATCTTCCTTGTGCCAGAGGCCCGACTAAGTATGAGATCTCTTGAGTGGGCTCTCAGATTTAAATGGCCACAGTTCTCAGGCAAGATGACAGACCTTGTTAAAAGCTTCAGTATGGTTGCACAGGACCTTCTGTGGTGGGCCGGCAAAAAGAGCTTGATGGCTGCAGAACTATTTGACAACCATGGCCGGACGTCACTGTAGTCATGGATGCCTTGCCTCAAGGCCTGGGGCTCACACATGAACAATTTGACAATGAGCGGCTATGGTCCCCAGCAGAATCAAGACTACATATAATAAACCTGAAGGAGACGATATTGGCGCAGATGGCCTTCCTGCCTTCCTTCCAGGGGAAGAAAGTCCTGATAATGACAGACAACACAGTGGCCCATGCATTACCTCAACAGGAGAGGAGGTGCAGGGTCACTACCACTGTGCAAGGAGACAAAGCAGCTCTCGTTTTGGGCTTTACAAATGGGATTTCACTGCTGGCAGTTCACTTACAGAATATGACGGAGGAAACCCTGAGCAGGTAGGGCAGAATATGACGGAGGAAACCCTGAGCAGGTAGGGCTCAATCACCCAAAAGTGAGAGTTGGCTCCGGAAATCGTTCTAGAGATCTTTGCTCTCTGGGGAACCACTCAGGTGGATCTGGTCGAGTCCAGTTCCAACAGGCAATGCAATCTATTCTGTTCCAGGGAATTTCCTCAGAGAGGAGCACTAGTGGACGCATTCGTAGTGGATTGGGATTTTCCCTGCTTATATGCGTTCCCACAAGTACTAAGGCATTTGAGGAAGTTTTAGAAATACATGATCCTGATTGCTCCTAATTGGGCCAGGAGGATATGGTGCCCAGACCTTCTGGACATGCGGGACAGGGGTCGTCTTCTCCATCCTGGGATCAAGTCACGCAACCTGCACACTTGGTTTCTGAAAGGCTAAAGTACATGGTTTGGTCCCTCCAGGAAGGCATTACGAAGGGGTTGCTTTCGGGCAGAAGACCAGCAACAAAGGCCCTATACTGCTGCCACAGGAATACATTCTGCAGCTGGTGTAGAGCAAAGGATACAGATCTGTTCTCGTGTAACGCATCTATGGTCCTTTCGTGCTTGCTCCACCTGGCCCAGCAGGATTTACAGGTAGCTACCAACAAGGGATACCTGGCTGCGCTTTTAATCTTCAAGCACACACCAGATCAAAGCTCATACTTCAAAAGGCGTAGTATAATTCTGTTTTTGAGCCGTCTAACAAACACCTTTCTACCTATCCTTTTTCTTGTTCCGGCCTAGGACTTCAATCTAGTTCTCACATTCCTGATGGCCGCTCCCTTTCAGCAACTTCATTGCTGTCCACTTACACTCCTGACATGGAATATGATATTCGTGGAGGCTATCACTCCCGCCTGCAGGGTTAGCGAATTACAAGCCCTGTCGTGTACACCACCACTTGCAGTTTTCACTAAGGAGAAGGTAGTTCAACGGTTCTTGCTTCCCAAAGAGGTATCAGAATTCCACTTATTTGAAAGAATTACATAACTGGCATTCTACCCTCCAGTGCTCCCTTCGAAAGAAGAGGAGAGATTGCACAGACTACCCAAAAAGGGCTCTCAGCTTTTACACTGCAAGAACAAGCAATATGAGGCCAGAGGATCAATTGTTCATTGGTTACACTGACCACAAACTTGTTAATGTAGTGATAGGATGCTATTCTATGGTGGGGTAGGAAGCTCCTGAAAGATTGAGAGGCCACTCTACCAGGGCTTGGCAACCACATCAGCACTATGAAGAGGAATACTAGTGCAGGACATCGGTCAAGCTGCACCAGCACGCACTGTCAATGCTTTACTGCCTAGACAACATGCCGGGTCAGGACGCTCGTTTTGGAAGACAGTTCTTCCTGAATATATATGTGAGCTTGCTCTCCCGCTGCCATCACAAACACTGTTATGGGAGTCTAATATGAGGAATTAGACTACGTCTGGAAAATTGAAAAATATCAATGATCAGCATAAGGGAGTTGTGCATTTTCATTTAACTTTGAGTGGAGCAGAACGTTAAATTTTGGGATACCTCAATGTAACGAAAGTTTGATACACGTATTGAACTGAAGTTTTACAATAAAAAAATTTAAAAAAAAATATGAGGAATTTGTGGGAGGACACAATCCATTCTAAGAATAAATATCTTGCCTCTGGTAATGTTCTTTCGGATGGATGTTCCTTTCACAGATTCCTCATCACCCTCCCCTTTCTCCTCCCACTGGCTAAGAGCGATTTGTCATTTCTTCTCTCTTTCCACATCTACAAAACATTCATACTGCTTTCCGAAATGCGGTTGAGCGTGGTAAAAAAGGAAATGGGGCGTGGTGCAAGTTATTGATGCTGCAATCGACGTCGCATCTGGACTAGAGTGTGCCCTTGCATTGCCAAAGTCGCATTGGTGCCCCCTGCTGTAAATCTTGTTTAGCGAGTTCTGCTTGGAATTGATATCAAAGATTAGGAATCCGACGGAGGAACATCCAGAAGAAAGGACATTATCAGAGGTACTAATTTGGTCTCCTTCTTTCCTCCTTTTGTTCTTTCTCTAATCTTCTCGCACAACGATGAGGCCAATAGTGGCAGAAGGACACGAGACAAGACCACTTATATTACATTCTCCTACCCCTTCTCTGCCAAATGCTGCTTTACCCTCCTTCAGACTGTACCTCCCTCTTGCTAGAACTTCCTCCCTCCCTCCCTCAATCTGCTGATCGCAGCTCCACCCCCCACCCCTTGATAATCTCAAATGGTTTCTTCTTTCTTGATGATTTCCTCCTCTCCACACCACTCTGTTCTGTCTTCTTTATCAAGCACTTTTCCATTATCTCTTGATGGTCTCCTCACTGTTTCCATTAAAATATGTCCTCTTCTTGATCACCTCCTCCTTCCTGTAACTTTCCCCTACAGATTAACTCGGCTCACCTCCAGCTCCTGACTCCCACACTACTTTGTGTGTCCCTTTTCATAGAATAGCATGCAAGTATGCAGTTTAAGTATTTAATGGGGTCCTGCGAGCCAACCTTGTGACTGGTCCTCGCTTCGCTGAAGCTACCATATTTCCACCAGTGGTTGATGTGTGAGTGGGGACTTACACAGATTTGCTTACAAAGCTTTGGCCACAGGCATCAACTTGGACGCCACACTGGCCAAAACAAGTCGGTTCAGGAGCCAGCAAAGCTTCTGTATCTTTCTCGCTTCATGAACCATGTCTCTATCTTCGGCCACTGAGGAATGCAGGTGTCCCAGAGTTTGGGTCCCCAGTCCAGGGCTGGTACCGCGGGCCACTGGCACTAGAAGCATTTGTTTTCCGTTTGTCCCATTCCTTAACTGCTAAATACAGAGGCATGACCTGCCGTTACAAAGGAAGTCTCGGGCCTGCTATGAATCACAGTAGGTTCAGACGACCCATGTAGTGAGGGGTCCTTGGAGGTCAAAAGCATGGTCATACCTAACGGGCTAGGGATGGACTGGGGGGCCTTCGGGATCTGCCATATATCTTCTGCAGCACCTACTTTACATCATTATATCGTCCTCCGTGTTTCCTAAAATCATCCTTGAGCCTAAGACATACAACTGTCACAGTAACCAATCATTTACACATACAGCTGGGCCTTTCTTCTAGGAGGTTGCGGCAGGATTCAGGCCATGGCAAAGGGGCTAGTAAAGTAACAGTCATAATATGAGGTCCAGTGAAGTGACATTATTCTTTTCAAAATGTGGGACCTCAGTACTTTGGCACCTTAAGATTGCACGGCAACACTATGTCCTGGTGTGTTTCCAGAGGTACAAGAAGCGACACCCTCTGGTTGGGCCACATATCGCACTACGTTCACTTGAGAGGTTTCTTGCCAGTGTGCTTGTGGTAGTGCCTCAGGAGAGTTGAGCTGAGCTGCAAGGCCTTCTCACAAATGCTACACTGGTAAGGCCTCTTTCCAGTGTGAATTCTTTGGTGGGGGTGAGAGGATTTGAGGATGAAGGTTTTTTCAAAACTATGTTCATTTAAAGGGACGTTCTCCCATATGTGTTCTCATGTGCTGGATTAGCAAAGCATTGCTGGTGAACTTCTTATCACAGTTTTTGGAATTATAGTTCTGCTGCCGATTGCACCTCTGCATTTGCTGGTGCTTGATGAGACTAGACCTGTGACTGAAGAACCTTTTACACTGGGGACAGTGGACAGGCTTTTCACCCGTATGGGTCTTCAGGTGCCTCCGTTGGTTGGAGACATTGCTGAAACGTTTTGGGCACACGGGACATGTGTATGGTTGTTCACCTGTGTGTACACGCTTGTGCTTCTGCAAGTTCCTGAAGTTAATGAAGCATTTCTCACAATCTGTACAATTAAAAGGGCGCTCCCCTGTGTGCACCCTCATGTGATTCAAAAGTGTGGCCTTCAAAGTGAAACTCTTCTCGCACTCTGTGCATTTGAACAGTTTCTCCACGCGGTGTGTGGTTAGGTGGTAAACGAGAGTGGAACTAAGCCGGAAGCTCTTCTCACACTCAGTACACTTGTACGGCCTCTCACCTGTGTGAAGCCGGAGATGCTGGGTAAGAGAGGACTTCTGAAGAAAGCTCTTGTCACATTCGCTGCAATCATAGGGCCTCTCCCCTGTATGTATCCGATGGTGGCGTAGAAGGTTGGAGTTTTTACTGAAGGTCTTCTCACATTCCCGACACTTGTAAACCAATTGCGAGCCATATCCCCCCTGTCCTCTGCAAGCTTGTGTGCCAGAAGAAAATGGTTTATTGCATAATTCCCAAGCCACTGGCTCTTTTCCTGTCTGGGAGCCCTCTATATGAGGGGGCTTTGCCTCAGCACCATCTTCATTGACAAAGGGTGGCTGTACCGAATTGTCCGACAGGATTCCACCCCTGTGGTTAGTGGCAATATATTCCATCATTTTTTCCGATGGGCAGCAGTTCTGCTCTGTATGGGCTGGGGGCTGGGAGACCTGAGGAGCCTTCTCCGTCTGCAGCTCATCAGGCATCAGGTCTTTGTAGCATTCTTCTGTGGACCTCATGTCCTTGGCGCCTATCACTGATCCACCACCTGCTGGGTAAAAGAAGAGTGCAATTACCTTAATGTACAGAAATGTATTTGTATTTATTTATTTATATAGCGCTCCAGGCCCGAGGTCATCCGAGCGCATCACTTAGGTTACAACATAGTATAAGCACAGCAGAGCAAGAAAGTACGCAGTACAAAAGGCAAGGTAACATTTACAAAATTATATACAGGTTCAAGTTAAAGGAACAGCTAATTACATATGTACACACAGAGTTAGGCCGTGGGCAGGATTATGAGAGGTAGCTAGCCAACGGTCTGATTCAGTGTCCGGTCTTGGGCAGACAGCCAGGCTTTGGCCTTACTCTTGAATGCCAGGAAGGAGGGTTCCGCTCTGAGTGGGTTCGGTAGCAAGTTCCAAAGTTTTGCCGCCATGACTGGGAAACTGATCCCGCCAGATCTCTGAAGGTTGAAGCGGGGTATGGAGAGACAATTAATCTGGGCACTTCCGAGGGGTCTGTTGGTAGTATGGACAGTGAATTTACTGGCCAGATAGCTGGGCGCTTGGTTGGCGAGGCATTTATGAGTTAGAGCGAGAGCTTTGAGAGAGACTCTTTGTGTTACTGAGAGCCAACGGATGCTCCGTCTGATGTCAGAAATGTAATGGTTCCTGGGGATGTTTAGTGCAACTCTAATGGCATTGTTTTGGATGACCTGTAATTTATTGATATTGCATTGGTTAGTGCCAAGATAGAGGGCGTTGCAATAGTCAATTTTAGACATAACCAGGATCCTGGCTAGTGTGGTGCAGTTGGCTGGTGATAAGAATGGACGACACGTTGTAATGAGCTTACATGTATATGCTGCAGCGGAGGATACTGCGTTGGTTTGTCTGGCAAGAGATAGGGTGGAATCAATATAGATGCTTAACGTTTTAGCATCCTTAGTGACCTTAATGATGTTACCAATGACGAAGGAATGAAAGGAAGGGTCTAGTTTGTTAAGTCTTTGGGGAGAGCCTAGGGTGAGAAGCTCTGTCTTTTCGTCATTCAGACAGAGTTCATGTTGCGCCATCCAGGCTTGGATGACTTGGTAGATGGAGTTAACGGCAAGAGTATCGGTTATGTGATCACCTGTAATGGGGATGAGTATCTGGGTGTCATCCGCATAATTGGTGTAGGTGACACCCAGATAGTCCAAGATATCGAATAGTGGCTTTGTAAACACGTTGTAAGTGTAGGGGAAAAACACAATCCTTGTGGTACCCCGCAGGTGACTGGTGAGGGTTCAGCGGCCGAAGAGGGAGAGAAAACCCTCATGGATCTGTTATCCAAGAATGAACTGATCCAGGCTGTTGCTTTTATCAGAAACGTGGGCAGCTTGTTTAAGGTGTCGACAAAGGATTTGATGATTTACAAGATCGAATGCTGCAGATAAGTCTAGTGGGAGTAGAGGGGCCAGTTTATCCTAATCTTTTAGGTCTTCAATCTGTGTTTTGAGATCAATAAGGGCGGTTTTGGTACCGTGCCGAGGACGGAACCCTGATTGCCTCAGTCCCAGGAGTATGTTAGTTTCCAGGTAATCTTGTATCTGCAAATAGGCAGCTCGATCAAGAATTTTTAGCAAGAATGGGACCGCAGTAATGGGCCTGTAATTGGTTGGTATGTTTGTTGGTATTAAGGGAAATCTCAACCACTAAACTCCAACTCACAATCATTACCCTAGTTCAAGTTGGCATAGACTGATAAGATAGCCTTAGTCTCTTATCGCCTACAGGTGGCACCTACAACACAAACCGGTTGCCTATTTGGTGTAGCAAGAATAGAGCAATAGGCATAACAAGAAGCAATGACTGGAAAGGGTTAGCATACCGTCTGTAGCATTTCATACCTGGCCTCTGTAGGGTAATGTAAGAGAGCGCTGGCTTGCTCTCTGTGACTCTATGGTTTATCAATCTCTGCGGGATTCCCCCTGACATTCTTTGTGTTTCAATGGCTTTGATAAAGCAATATCTGAAAGGAGATCCCTTTGGCCCCCTGTATCCTATGCATTTGTAACAAAGTATCTGAAAGGAAAAACCCCTGCCCTGCAATGTAATAGTGACCATTTTGAAGACAAGTTGGCTCCCCAACATTGGATGGCTTTGTCACTGTAAAATATGGGTGCTAGAGGCGCATTTATACATTTTAAGACTCACACTCTCCACGCACATCTGATGTGCGGATGTGCAAGAAAGTCCTCCTCACCCATTTGGCCTATCGGACTTGTTTCTATAAATGTAGAGGGGTGGTGAGGTATTTGAGGCTGAAGGTTTTTTCACAACCATGTTCATTTAAAGGGACGCTCTCCCGTATGTGTTCTCATGTGCTGGATTAGCGAAGCATTGCTACTGAATGTCTTATCACAGTTTTTGCAATTATAGTTCTGCTGCCGATTGCACCTCTGCATTTGCTGGTGCTTGATGAGACTAGACCTGTGACTGAAGAACCTTTTACACTGGGGACAGTGGACAGGCTTTTCTTACCTGTATGGGTCTTCAGGTGCCTCCGTTGGTTGGAGACATTGCTGAAACGTTTTGGGCACACGGGACATGTGTATGGTTGTTCACCTGTGTGTACACGCTGGTGCCTCTGCAAGTTCCTGAAGCTAATGAAGCATTTCTCACAATCTGTGCACTTAAAAGGCCGCTCCCCTGTGTGCACCCTCACGTGATTCACAAGCGTGGCCTTCAAAGTGAAACTCTTCTCGCACTCTGTGCATTTGAACAGTTTCTCCACGCGGTGTGTGGTTAGGTGGTAAACGAGAGTGGAACTAAGCCGGAAGCTCTTCTCACACTCAGTACACTTGAACGGCCTCTCATCTGTGTGAAGCCGGAGATGCTGGGTAAGAGAGGACTTCTGAAGAAAGCTCTTGTCACATTCGCTGCAATCATAGGGCCTCTCCCCTGTATGTATCCGATGGTGGCGTAGAAGGTTGGAGTTTTTACTGAAGGTCTTCTCACATTCCCGACACTTGTAAACCAATTGCGAGCCATATCCCCTCTGTCCTCTGCAAGCTTGTGTGCCAGAAGAAAAGGGTTTATTGCATAATTCCGAAGCCACTGGCTCTTTTCCTGTCAGGGGACTCTCTGTATGAGGGGGCTTTGCCTCAGCATCATCTTCATTGACAAAGGGTGGCTGTACCGAATTGTCTGACAGGATTCCACCCCTGTGGTTACTGCCAATATATTCCATAATTTTTTCTGATGGGCAGCAGTTCTGCTCTGTATGGGCTGGGAGATGGGAGACCTGAGGAGTCTTCTCCGTCTGCAGCTCATCTGGCGTCAGGTCTTTGTAGCGTTCTTCTGTGGACCTCATGTCCTTGGCGCCTATCACTGATCCACCACCTGCTGGGTAAAAGAAGAGTGCAATTACCTTAATGTACAGAAACGTGACCACAGGTATTAAGGGAAATCTCAACCACTAAACTCCAACTCACAATCATTACCCTAGTTTCAAGTTGGCATAGACCGATAAGCTAGCCTTAGTCTCTTATCGCCTACAGGTGGCACCTACAACACAAACCGGTTGCCTATTTGGTGTAGCAAGAATAGAGCAACAGGCATAACAAGAAGCAATGACTGGAAAGGGTTCGCATACCGTCTGTAGCATTTCATACCTGGCCTCTGTAGGGTAATGTAAGAGAGCGCTGGCTTGCTCTCTGTGACTCTATGGTTTATCAATCTCTGCGGGATTCACCCTGACATTGTTTGTGTTTCAATGGCTTTGATAAAGCAATATCTGAAAGGAGATCCCTTTGGCCCCCTGTATCCTATGCATTTTTAACAAAGTATCTGAAAGGAAAAACCCCCGCCCTGCAATGTAATAGTGACCATTTTGAAGACAAGTTGGCTCCCTAACATTGCATGGCTTTGTCACTGTACAATATGGGTGCTAGAGGCGCATTTATACATTTTAAGACTCACACTCTCCATGCACATCTGAGGTGGGGAAGTGCTAGAAGGTTCTCCTCACCCACTTGGCCTATCTGACTTGTTCCTATAAATGCGGAGGGGCAGTGGCAGTGAGTGAACAAGCATGCTGTGTGCCTATGTGAATTGAGATTATTGTAAACTTGAGTTGTGAAGAGCTACTTCTCATCCTGTGTCCGTATGAGCTCGGGAGGATAGCTCAGTGGCAACATGCTCGCCTTGGAAGCAAGACTACACGAAGCAACACAGGTTCGATCCCTGTGTCCGCGCTTAGAAACCTCGTGGTATTAAGCGCGTTATAAATAACCTATCATATCATATCACACCTGTTACTGTGCGCTCTGTTGTTCAAGGAGCACCTTCTCAGAATGAGGTAGGTCACTATCATTTCATTCTAGTGTTAAGCTACTGTGCTCACGTGTTAGCGCCAGGGTGCCTTCGGGTGTTTGTGCGCTCTATAAATTTGCATAACAACTATACACAGTAAGAGTCAAAAACACCTGATAATTGCCAGACCCTTTATAACTTCTATTAGTCTAAGCTCTGGAGAAAGCTCCTGCTTATACATTGAGCCTGTATAGCGGGTGGTACTTTAACCTCTATAGGGAGCTCCTCATTTTGAGAGTCAGTATTACTGGTGGTACTGTTACTTCTACAGGATTCTCCTTCTCACCCCTCGAGCCTGTATAGCTGGTTGTCATGTAACCTCTACAAGAAGCTCCTTCTCACCCCTAGAGCCTGTGTAGCTGGTGGAAGTGTAACCTATCCAGGAAGCTCCTTCTCATCCCTTGAGCCTGTATAGCTGGTGGTAGTGTAACCTATCCACAAAGCTCCTTCTCATCCCTTGAGCCTGTATAGCTGGTGTTTGTGTAACCTATACAGGATGTTCCTTCTCATCCCTTGAACCTGTATAGCTGGTAGTAGTGTAACCTCTACAGGAAGCTCCTTCTCATCCCTTGAACCTGTATAGCTGGTGTTTGTGTAACCTATACAGGATGTTCCTTCTCATCCCTTGAACCTGTATAGCTGGTAGTAGTGTAACCTCTACAGGAAGCTCCTTCTCATCCCTTGAGCCTGTGCAGCTGGTGGTTGTGTAACCTATACAGGATGTTCCTTCTCATCCCTTGATCCTGTATAGCTGGTAGTAGTGTAACCTCTACAGGAAGCTCCTTCTAATCCCTTGAGCCTGTACAGCCGATGGTTGTGTACCTATACAGATGCTCCTTCTCATTCCTTGAAACTGTACAGCTGGTGGTTGTGTAACCTATACAGGATGTTCCTTCTCATCCCTTGAACCTGTATAGCTGGTAGTAGTGCAACCTCTACAGGAAGCTCCTTCTAACCCCTTGAGCCTGTACAGCCGATGGTTTTGTACCCTATACAGATGCTCCTTCTCATTCCTTGAACCTGTACAGCTGGTGGTAGTGTAACCTCTACATGAAGCTCCTTCTCATCCCTTGAGCATGTACAGCTGATGGTTGTGTAACCTATACAGATGTTTCTTCTCATTCCTTGAGCCTGTACAGCTGATGGTTGTGTAACCTATACAGATGTTTCTTCTCATTCCTTGAGCCTGTACAGCTGGTAGTGGTGTAACCTCTATAGGAATCTCCTTCTCATCCCTTGAACCTGTATAGCTGGTAGTAGTGTAACCTCTACAGGATGCTCCTTCTCACCCCTTGAGCCTGTACAGCTGATGGTTGTGGGCGCCAGAGAATTAGACAAGAACAACAGGTTACATGTAATTACATATTATGCAGGCATGGGTACCAGTGTTAAGTGCAAGTGACCGGGTTACAAGAAGGTCGCAAAGAAGGTACATGAAGACATACAATACCGTTTAGATACAGAGAACTGTCAGAGACGTACGCAGTTCTTGCTAGCAAGCCAGGACTTTGTTTTTGCTTTAAAGGTCCAGAACGCCTGTTACAGGCTGTTCCTGCTCATCCCTTGTGCTTGTATGTTGGTGGTTGTGTAACCTTTGTATGAGGCTCCTCACCCCCACTCAGTCCCCACCAAATGTGTTTATGTTGTGTTATTGTAAAGTGTAAGGGTCTGGGAGCTGCTTCCCAACCTTTGACAAGGGTTATAGAGCTGTTGGGTAAATTTTCCAAAAGTCCTCTGGTGATGGCTTAGGAAGATAAACCAGGGACTTCCAAGTATCCCCGATTCTCTCACTAGTAATGTGACTGAGCAGTCTACCTTGACTCTTCAGATAGGAGAGGTGTGGTACAGCTTACACAAATGCACACACGCATAATAACGAAAAGGTTCATACAATATTTTACTTAAACTATACTATTTAAATAAAGATATGCAATAAGAAAATATCTACACTACATGTAAACAAAAATAGAAGGGAGTAAAATAGAAATAGCAATGTGTCTCTTAACATCCACCGTAAAATCTAGACAAGTGCAGATCCATTCCTTAAAGAAAGTAGGTTACTGATCATGTGAAGGAGGAAAGAGTGGTGGAAAGAGGAGAGCATAGTTTAACAACACAACCGAGATACATCAGCAAGCCGAATCACCAGAAAACAATGACATGTAAACAGTTCTAAATACTTCGGCTTACACCCACACTCTGAGGAAATACAGTTACTGAAAATGGGGCTTGACTTCTCCCCCTTCGTAATTACAATCTATTTGATGGGTAAATTGATATCTTGAAATATGTCCAAAAAATCCAATTATGAATTCTTTTTTACCCTTTGAGGTGAGACCTAATAGACGCGTGAACATGTGTGCTCTAGTGCGTCTGTTCTCTACTATTGACATCAATTCTCTTGGCACTAGGTATTGTTTGGCTCAAAGAATTGGGCGATTCAGATTCTTGTTCTATTGGTGATAGATTTCAGTCTTCTGAATGGAGGTTGTGATGGTCATCTAGGTTCATGGTTAGACTGAAACATTTCAGGTAATTGGGCCTCATTACGACCCTGGCGGTCCCGTAATGAACAGTGCCTGTACGGGACCGGCACCGTTCATTACGGGATGCCCTATTACGAGGTTACCTTGCGGGACCCGCTCAGAACGTCTGGTCAGACCAGATGTCCTTAGAGGGTCCTACAAGGGGACTAGGGAGCTAATAACGGGCCTAATTACTAATTAAGGGCATGGCTGCCTCCATACTCGTAATGAGGCCCATTGACTTATTTCAAAGTTTAGTATTAGAGGTTTTGAGTACACCCAAAATAAAAAATAAATCTGAATGCATATAGCCGCATAACATAGCACTGAAACAAAATAAAGAGCTGTTCCGTCCCATCAGGACAACCAACCTCTTGTAATTAAACTCTCAGATAAGAGTGGGGTCTTCTGTGGGGGTGTAGAGGAACACACAAAGGAGGCTTATTCCCTCCTGTTAGATGAAAACTGTTTTGAAGTCTCAGATATGAACACAGAGGCAGCATGATTAAAAACCATATGTCTAGCTGGCATGAGAAAGCCTTGCTGAGTCAGGATGAAATGATTCCCCTCACTGTGAAGTGCCCCATTATTCACTGCTTCTACCTACTCACAAGAGTCACCACTAAGAAGAAACAGTTGCCATTGTGGCCTCTATTACCAAGAGGCCGTCGCATATTCCTGTGAAAGGATTTTGGACACCTTGAGTGACTTCTTTGCCTGAATGTGTGCAGGACACATTTGAGGAGTTGTCTTTCATCAATGAGATACCCAGAGAAAGTAACTATATTATGGTTACTGTGATGAATGGCGGGATTCAGAGACTTCTCCCGATGGGAGAGCCTTTCCTTGTGAGGCTAGGGAGGTGATCCTGCTACGCGTTATTCCCCTAGGGGCAGCAGCAAGCGGGACCTCATTTGGGGAGATTCTCCCCTTTGGGGACAAGGACTTCTGTTCCATAGAGGAACTCCCACAACTACTCACTCTGAGACCAAAAAGAACATCAAAGCTTCAGAAGGGCCAAGAAGATCAAACCACTGTTTATCATTGTGCCACAAAAAACAGGAGTCAACCTGAAGCAATACAAGGTAAAAATACCATGCAGGAGAAGAGTGAGCAAGTGATACCGATCACTTAGCTGCTAGAAAGTAGCAGTAGTGGGATGAGAAAGAAGGAGCGATTGATCGAATATGCTCAACTGGAAGAGAAAAAGGACTATAATCCACCGCTGGGTCATACAAAGGGAAGGACGACAGTTATCATTGAGAAGAACAAGTTACTTTCTTACCTGGTAACGTTCTTTCGATGGGATGGTCCGACGACGTATTCCATATCTATGACAGTAATCACCACAGCTGTGCTGCTTCGGAAACTTTTTCGGCGTCTGCGTCCTGCGTCGATGACGTCGATGCGCCGCCGTCGAGGACCTCCTCCGACGTCCGACGTCATCCGATGTGATAAGTAGGACGCACGACGCCAGTAGCCTCAGTTGTAGTTTTTTCCCCCAGAACGTGTGACAATAGTCAACTGCCAGTCCGACACAAAGCCTTGCGGAACGTAAGCTGCAAACGCAACAGAAATTCTGCAGCGGGGAAGGCAGGGCGGGAGCGATATGGAATACGTCGTCGGACCATCCCATCGAAAGAACGTTACCAGGTAAGAAAGTAACTTGTTCTTCGAGGGGATTGGGTCCTCCGACGTATTCCATATCTATGACAGACTCCCAAAGCAGTACCAAATCAAGGAGGAGGGAAAGAATTTAGAAACAAAATTTAGAATAGCCAATCAAATAGCAGAGCAAAGGACCGCCTTGCCAAAGGCCAGATCCTGCCCTCTGATGGAATCGAGGGAATAATGCCGCACAAATGTATGCACTGAAGCCCAGGTGGCAGCATCACAGATGTTGCGAATAGGAACACCCCTCTGCAGGGCAGTAGATGCAGCCAAGCCCCTGGTAGAATGGGCCCGCAAGCCAGCCGGAGGGTCCTTGCCCGCCAAGCGGTAACACTCCGAGATGGCCAAAATAATCCAGCGGGACAAAGTCTGTTTCGTCACAGCTTGCCCCAAGCGCTTACCAGCGTAACCAATAAAGAGTTGATCGTCCACTCTGACCAGGGACATGCGAGAAACATAAAAGCTCAAAGCTCTCCTAGGATCAAGCCTATGGAGCCTCTCCTCTTCCTTACCAGGATGCGGAGGAGGATAGAATGCCGGAAGAACAATCTTCTGGGCCAAATGAAATTCCGTCACTACCTTCGGAAGAAAAGAAGGACGAACTCGAAGGACAACCCTGTCCTTGTGAAATACAGTGAAGGGTGGCTTAACAGAAAGTGCCTGTAACTCACTCACTCTGCGAGCGGAAGTAACCGCAACTAAAAACACAGTTTTCAAAGTCAACAGCCTCAAAGGGCAAGAATGTAACGGCTCAAACGGAGCACCCATAAGAAACCTAAGAACAAGGTTCAAATCCCAACCGGGCACCAGGAAAGGCGACGGAGGGAACACATTAGTGAACCCTTTCAGAAACTGTGAAATTAAAGGGATTTTAAAGTAAGAACATTCTTCAGATGAGCGCTTAAAGATGGACAGCGCCGCCAGGTAACCCTTAACGGTACCCACTTGCAAGCCCCTGTGGGCCAAAGAAAGCAAAAAGGACAGAACCATGGGGATGTCACATGCAAAAGGATCCACATTCTGAACTCTGCACCAGTCGCAGAACTTACGCCAACGGCAACGGTACAGAGACTTAGTTGCGGGCCTTCGGGCCGAAAGCAACACCTCCATCACGTCTTCAGGGAGGTCCCAATCCTTATACCTCAACCTTTCAGAAGCCAAGCGTGAAGGTTGAGGGATCCGACCTCTGGATGGAGAACCTGACCCCCCTCCCGTGAGAGCAGATCGTCTCGGTAGGGAAGACGACGTGGAGGGCAGATGGACAAGTCGAGAAGGTCCGGGTACCACGTCCTCCGAGCCCACGCCGGAGCAATGAGGATCATCCGGGAACCGAACTTCCGTAACCTCCGCAGCACTTGCGGGATGACGGGGACCGGAGGAAACGCGTACAGCAGCGGGAACGACCACTCCACCACGAACGCGTCTCCTAAGGCTCCTTTTGGAGGAAATTCCCGCGAGCAAAACCTTTCGCACTTCCGGTTGACACTGGAGGCAAAGAGATCCACTTGAGGGGTCCCCCAAAGGGCGAAGATCTCCAGGAGAATCTCCTGAGCCAACTCCCACTCGTGAGAGATCGTGCACTGCCTGCTCAGAGCGTCCGCCGTCACGTTCTCGACTCCGGCCAGATGAACTGCCGAGATCGAAACTTCCTGCTGGATGGCCCAGAACTCGAGCTGCATCGCCTCCCTGCACAGAGGAAGTGACCCTGCCCCCCCCTTTTTGTTGAGGTAGTGCATGGCCACTGTGTTGTCCGTCAGGATCAGGACATTCTTCCCTCGCACAGTCGGCAGAAAAGCCCTCAGGGCTAGCCTGACGGCCCTCAGCTCCAACAGATTGATATGGAGTCTGGACTCCGACGGAGACCAACGACCGCTGACTGTCAGCCCGTTGGCATGAGCTCCCCATCCCGTGAGGGATGCATCCGACACGATCGTCACCTCCGGCCAGGGAAGCCAAAACGGAGCCCCCTTCATCAAGTTGCCTTCGACGGCCCACCACAGAAGGTCCCGGGCGACCGAGGGCGGCACCTGAATCGGGTCCGACATCCTGCCGGAGGACTGCGACCATTGCATCTTGAGTGCCCACTGCAAAGATCTCATTCGCAGGCGAGCCTCTGGCACCAGAAGAATGCAGGACGCCATGAGGCCGAGCAACCTCAAGAACTCGAACGCTGGGAGCGTCTGGGCATGCTGAAACTTGCGCACCATCTGCTGAATGTGAAGAGCCCTTACCTGGGGAGGAAAACACTGCCCCAGGGAAGTGTCGAGCACTGCTCCGATGTACTGGAGCCTCTGCGTTGGCGTCAAATGGGACTTCTTTAAATTGAGGGAGAAGCCCAGCCTGTGAAGGGAGTGGCAGGCGACGGACAGATGATCCAGGACCTGCTCGGGAGAGCTCCCCCTGATCAACCAATCGTCCAGGTAGGGGTAGACGTGAATCCCCCCTTGCCTGAGATGCGCTGCCACCACCACCATGAGCTTGGTGAAAACCCTCGGGGCGGAGGTCAAACCGAACGGCAGGACCCGAAACTCAAAGTGCGAGTCGCCAACCGCGAACCTCAGGTACTTCTTGTGCTTGGGATGGATCGGCACATGGAAGTAAGCATCCTTGAGGTCGAGTGACACCAACCAGTCCTGAAGCTGAAGGGCCTGGAGGACTTGAGAGAGAGTAACCATCTTGAACTTGTCCTTCCTGAGGAGTTTGTTCAAACCGCGCAAGTCCATGATGGGTCTCAATCCCCCGTCTTTCTTGGAAATCAAAAAATAAGGGGAATACCATCCCTTGTTCCTCTCCGCTACAGGCACCAGTTCTATGGCGCCTTTCTCCAGCAGGGCTTGAATTTCCTGCGCAAGGAGCGGATCCGGACACTTCAAAGAGAGGTTCCCCGGTGGATTGTCGCGAGGCCTGTGCCGAAAGGGAAGACAGTAGCCGTGGGTTATGATCTCCAGAACCCACACATCCGAAGTAATGGCACGCCACTCTACAAGATGCTGCGCCAGCCTTCCCCCAACCGGCGAACCATGGGACAAGGCCTCATGACTGAGTAGGAGCGGCTGCGGCGTTACCTGAGGGCAAAGAGGCAACTGCCCGAGCGGCCTTGGCACCACGGGTACCCTGTCGTCCACCTCTGGTACCCCTGCGTTGGCCCCTTTGACTGCCAGCTCCTCTCGCTCTACCAAAGGACGAGTAATAGCGAAAGGAGCCACCCCTCCACTGCTGTCCCCTAGGACGAAAAGGCGGAGGTTGGCGAACTGCAGCGCCCAACGACTTCGCTGCAGCTTTTGAGGTCTGCAACCTCTCAAGGCTCTCGTCAGCCTTGCTGCCAAAAAGATGTTCACCATCAAAGGGCATGTTGAGGAGCCGGGACTGCACATCAGGAGCAAACCCCGACTTCCGCAACCACGCAAACCTGCGTATCACGGTGCTCGCCGCCATGGACCTACTGACGCATTCAGCTAAGTCCAAACCCGACTGAACGGACTCACACATGGCAACCTTACCATCCTGGACCAAAGCAAGGAAACCATCCCGTTCGTCCCCTTCGGGAATATGTTCAGCCGCTAACGCAACACAGTTCCACAGAGTGTGCGTGAAACGTGACAAGGCACAAATGGAGTTGGCCGCCTGAAGCGCCATACCACCAGAAGAAAACACCTTCTTCGCCCAGCCATCAAAACGTTTGTCGTCCCTATCAGGAGGGATGGTAGGGTACGACGCCTGCTTTGCCGGGGCCGTGGCCGCCTGCACCACCAAACTTTCCGGAGTGGGGTGCCTGGTCAAGTAGCAGGGGTCGCCACTGGCTGGACGGTATTTCCGCGACAAGGATCTGCCCACTGCCGGGAGACTCTCCGGAGCAGTCCAAGCCGCCGCCACCCTACGCTGTAAAGCCATATGGAATGGCAGAACCGGGTCAGATGGGGGACCAACATCAAGGATGTCCGTCAGATCATCCTGCACAAACTCCCCTGGGGGAGCAGACCATCCCAGATACTCAGACACCCTAGCCATAAGGCGCCGGTATGAGGAATCGGCATGGGAGCCAGGCTCAGGCCGACCAAATTCCACCTCCGGAGAGGTGTCCAGACCACTAGCATCATGCAGCGACTGCCTCAATTCGTCAAATTGACTATGGCCCGAGACAATGTCATCCGGCACCTGACCAGGAACCAGGCCAACCGAATCCTCATCCGCCTCCGAAATATAATCCAAGTGGTGGAAAGGCACCTGAGAGTGCCTGCTCTTAGCCAGAGCCTTCCTAGGGGGTACACCCGAGACACGGGGCACCTCCGACACGAAAGGCGTCGATGGCGTCGAGCGAATCGGCGCCGCCGTCGAGAAAACCGGCAACGGCGCCGAGAGGATCGGCGTCGACGTCGAGGAAATCGGCGTCGACGTCAGATGCAGCGCCTCCAATATCGGCGGCGTCGACACAGCCCTCGAAGCCGGAGCCCCGAGCGTGTCCCTCGACGACCTGAACGTCGACGGCTTCGACGACTTCCTCGGAGCCGGAGCCTCGAGAAAGCCTGTCGACGCCCTCGACGCCTCAGACGTCGATGTCTTCCTCGAAGACATCACAGGTGCACACGGTCTCGATCGCGTCGAGGACCGGGACCTGGAACGGGTACGGCGAGAACGAGCCTCCTTGTCCGAACGGGACCTCTCCCGTGACTCGTGCCGACCACTCTTGCGAGCGGCGTCTCTCGACCTCACACGGCCGACCCCACTCGGGGGCGCGGACGGTTGAGTACCCTGCGACTCAAGAATCGCCAACATCTTCTTCCGGAAGGAAGCCCATTCCTCCGGCGTCGCACAGCTGGTGGGATAACCGACGTGCCGGGCAGAGTCCTCGGAAGAGGACCTGGAAGGCGACCGGTGACGGCGCTTCCGAGAACGCCTCGAAGAGGCAGAGGAGTGGCGAGACCGACTCCTAGAAGAAGACCGACGAGACCTCCGACGATGACGCGGAGAGTCACCCCTCGAATCATCCGTCGAAAGCCCCGCCGACTTCGACTTCCGGGGCTTGGACACCCGACCTACCGACAATTTCTTCTTACGTTCGCGTAAGGCCTTGGAAGTGAGCGACAGGCAGTCGACACAGTCATCCGTGTCGTGGGCCTCCCCGAGGCACCAGAGGCAGGCGTCGTGCGAGTCAGTCACCGACATCTTGGACCCACACACCCCGCACTTCTTGAAGCCCGGACGCGGGGTTGAAGACGAAGTGGAAGACATCGCTGCGAAGGAATATTCACAAACGAACAGGCTCGAAGAACCAGAAAGAACAGAACTCCAAAGAGTCGAGGCTAGAACCGAGAAACACGAAGCAACACGTTCGCGGAAAAAACGGAACTGAGGCTACTGGCGTCGTGCGTCCTACTTATCACATCGGATGACGTCGGACGTCGGAGGAGGTCCTCGACGGCGGCGCATCGACGTCATCGACGCAGGACGCAGACGCCGAAAAAGTTTCCGAAGCAGCACAGCTGTGGTGATTACTGTCATAGATATGGAATACGTCGGAGGACCCAATCCCCTCGAAGAGGAAACAGGAAGTTTCAATCCACCTTGGTCATGGAAGCTGGTCAAAACCGGGATATCCTCCATGCTGAGGAGGCAACCAGTCGGAGTACGAGTGAAGCAGAGGAAGGAAACCTCAAAGAAGAGAGCAAGTCATAAGTGGTGGCGTGACAGAGGAGGGGTGGACTTTGTAGTCTGGTAACTAGACTGAGCCCGTCACGACGCTGGCATCATGGAGGCAAGACCAAGAAACAGAGCGTCAGCAAGAAGGCAGAAGCTATCCTAACAGAACGAAGACAAATTCCTGTCATGCAAGCAGGCCCAGTGATGCCAACCCATGTAACAAAAGGTAATGGGGACAGTGGGAGCCCCAGGACGGAAAACAAGTAGAACGAGCACCGGAATCATACTAGGCACAGTCATTTTGATTTAAGAAAGTTAAGTTCAAGGTGAACGGAGGATAGCACATGGGCAACACGCGGTCTTGAAAGCAAGACCACGCAGAGCAATAGAGGTTCGAACCGCGGATCAGGAACGCAGAAGAAGAGGTCCTATAAAAACCAGGGAAAAGGGAAACCATGGAGTTGGAAATGTTCCCTAAATCGACTGAATGAGTTAAGAACTATCTGAGAACGTTACACTAGGCTGAGAAAGCCATTCCAGGAGAAGGGAGTATTTCTACGGGACTTTAGTTGTTTTGTCTTAGTGGTAGGGTTAGTGCAGTTTAGTTTTGGATGGAAGACAGACTTTTTGCTTTGGCCTTCACAACGGATGGCGAGCACCCTGGTTAGTTTTGTTAGGCTGGTAAACACAGAGATAAGGACTAGTGAAGCCTTTTATTTCAATAAAATATTAACAAGGACAAAAACTGGTCCAGCTCCTTATCTACCACATCACCTTCAATAATTATTTGCGCAGCAATATGGAAAAACAATGGCACTGAAGCAGTTAGAACCTTTCTTAAACTCGGTTTGGGCAGCTATATTGCCCATGTGAGATCCTTCTTGAGATGTCAGAGATTTCCCTCACTTATACAAGGTTTCTCTTTGCAGGATCGTTATTTAGCAAAAACAGGGCTCAGCATTAGACTTGTTCTTGGCCCCATCATACGCCAACCTCGCGGCTGGCAGGTGGGAACAAACATGGCCCAGAGGGGGCTACTTTTGTGGTTCCAGTACAGCAGCAATGTCTTTCTCCTCCAGGAGCGAGGTCCTCACCTTACAAAGGAATATATTGTTTACTGGACTCCAATCACTTTATCGTAAAATGTACATGAGGGTAGCCATGAGGTGCCAGTATTTAGCTCTAACTATCAAGGTCTGTGGCTTCAAATTAGTTTGTAAACCATTTCCCAGTAAGATTTGCTCCATGCTAAGAATGCACATGCTAAGGCCACTAAATCAAGTTTGCCATTTGGCGAGTTAAGGGCACAGCTCAATAGTAGCCAGGAATACGATTTTGAGGTGACACATTTGACATATGGAAACGTTTTCAAGATCAAGGAAATTCCCTGTGGTGTTTAGGGAAAGGAGTGATAGAAAGAACTAGCCTATTACTTCTGAAGTCTTCACAGTATAGGAATAACACTGTAAGGTTTAAAGAGTTGAATCCCCTGACGGTGCAAATGCTCTACCAGAAAAAATAGCACCTTCTTAAATACAGGGGTTGCTGATGCAATCCCAAAACAAAGGACTTTGAACTGACAATGGTGTTTGTCCACTTTGAATATGAGATATCTGCGACGGGCTGGAAACATGGAAATATTAAAGTATGCATCTTTCATGTCTAGGATCTCTATACCATTTGGTTAACCCGAGGGATAATCTCTTGTTTGAGGCTCAACAAACGTGTTTGCCAGACACAAGTCCAACACTGGTCTCTTTGTGGAAATGCACTGAACAAATGTATGACTTTTCCTTGTGTTTGGGCACTTGTTTGATGGCTCCTTTCAATAATAGTGCGTCTACATCTGCTCATGGGAGAGCTTTGTAAACTGGTTGCTGGAAGTATTGTGTGTCCTGGTAGTAGATGGAAGCTTGATTCAGTAGCCAGCCTCAACCGTCCGTTGTGATCCCCCTCCAATGCGTGGGCGAGCAATGCTATTCTTCTTTGGTTGAGGGTATCTTTTTCAGTTGATTCTCAACCTCCTCTATAAGCGTCAATACTGCTTTGCGGTCCAGTTTGGCAAATTTAACCAAAATGGTCAAAAACCTGGCAGAACATTCAGTGCTCGCTTGTCCCCATTCCTCAAGCATCAAAGGATCTTGGTCCTCAAATGATGGTGGTGTCATTATGCGAAGGCCTTGAGGTATACGTCCCACATCAAGATAGTTTTGAAGTGAGCAGTGTTACCACCACTTAAGATATTTCCCTTTTCTGGTGTTTCTCAAGTTCTTAATAAGAGTTCATTCTTTACTGATTGCTCAATTGGACGATTTTTTTGTCACAGGTTCAAGTGTCTTGGAAATCATCTGCTGTTCATTAAAAAGGCTTTTGAGCTTGCAGCAAGTGTGCTGCTTCCCTGGTGCCCTGAGTATCAGTATTGGCCATGATGATGGTTTCAAAATGTGCCCCAAATAATATATATAATTTTAATTTCCATTAAATAAATGTGAGTATTTTTCATATTAAATGTGTATTTTTATGATTTACATATTTTCTCTCTTAAATATTATTTTTTTAAGCTTAAAGAAATAAATGAAAATAGAAAATTGTTTGCGGCTGTACTATTTAGGATAAAGCATTACAAAGTATATTCAATATTAAAATGCAACATTCATTTAGGTGTTATTTTATTTTTTTCATTTTAATTCTTTATTTTCCGAAGTAGAAAACAAAAAAAAGGCACATACATGACAAGGACATTTCTTCCAGATCATAATCATAAGAGTGTCACAGGTGAAATTTGCGTTCAGTTATTTAAGAAGATGAGTTTCCACATTGAAATATAAATACATAAATATGTAAATATTATACCACATACCCAACTGAAAAGGTTACATGTTTGCACTGAGGGGCTAGTACAATACTCTGTAGCATGGTGCCGTGGCAGAAAAGGAAAAATCCAGCATCCCATAACAACTACACTGAATAAGAAACTACGCTCACATTACGAAGAATATTGCAGACAGGAAAAGGACTGAGAGGAGAAGAATGATTACTTGAGGGGTTACTGGTAATTGTGGGGGTCTGGGTCGGTCCTTGGATAATACAGAGCAAAGAGGCTGAGGTTACTTGGCTTTTATCATGCAACAAACATGCACTTGATTGTAAAGTATGCTGACGATTGCAGTCCTGGAAGCAAGAGTAACTGAGTAAAGTAGACAAAGCACCTGTTTAATATAGACAAATCAAGAGCGATCTATGATACCTATTTGTATTTTTCAATGAAGGCGGAGGTGTGTCTGTGCACATAGTGTCAGAAAACTAAGGGTACTCTCCCAGTAAGACCTTATTCAGGTTGCCAGGACACAGCCATCGCTGTTGGACCAGTGTGGGGGGTTGGGTTAAGGGGAATCACCTGGGTTGGGGAACTCAGGATATGCTGGGGGAATACCCAGGTAAGATGCGGTAACATACCTGGGCGGATGGTGAGAGGAACAAAGTCCCTGGGACTTTTATAAGTTATTTCCACTCATCATCTCTTCCACCCATTTAATCTCCCTTAGCCAAAGGTAGAACCAACAACCCATTCACATCCATTACATACCCTAAGAGCACAAACCCCATCAGGAATAAAAACCGCTTCTCTCAGATACATTGCTTTCCTGTTCCCTATCCAAATACTCCCAATCATTCTTCTTCCCGTCCCTCCGATTATTATTTTTAGCACTCCCAACCGGTTCAGGTAAAATACTACAGTTCCCACAATCCCCCTTGTTTATTACGATCCTAGCTATTCCCGTTTATCCCACAAACCCTACTAATCCTGTCCCTCAGATTGTCACTTTCTGAACTCCCAGTCGAAAGTGACCCACAGTTACAATTACCACCATTCCCTATGTTCTGTTCACAATCCTGGTCATTCTCATCCAGTTCACAAACCATTTTGTCCTTTTCGGTCTGCCAACCGACTCCCTTCTGATAATCACATTACTTCCCCATCATATCCCGTATGATACTCTGAAATTCTACCCCCTCCCCTTTTCCAACACAAACACCTTAACACACCCAAGACAACAAACTAATTCTTTTGTGAACTGTGATCAAAACCGGACTAATATGCAACCTGTGTACCTGTCATATTCCAACACGAGGGTCAGGCAATTGATTAAAATTACACACACGTGACAGCCCTTCCTTTTTCCCCACAGGGATAAAAGGTGGAGCAAGAGAGCGCAGTACAAGCAAGGCGAACACGGCAGACAGCACAACGAGACGGCTAAGCAGGCACAGCAGTTCAAGCGATGGAGAAAGGTGGCAGAAATCGAGAGGGGGCGAGGAGAGAAGTGACCTTGCCCTTTCCATATCAGACCCGTAGAACCTTCGTGGAAGAGAGCCTAAGGCCACGAACAATAGCAGTGTCTTACAGCAGATGTCAACGGTACACGGGGCAAGCTTACGCCTCGAAGGAGCAAGGGAGACTCCCGCGCCCCTGATATCGGCCTTGACTCTGATGAACAAGAACAACAAGTTACTCTCTTACCTGGTAACGTTCTTTCGATGGGATGGTCCGACGACATATTCCATATCTATGACAGTAATCACCACAGCTGTGCTGCTTTGGAAAAATCTTTCGGCTTCTGCGTCCTGCGTCAATGACATCGAAACGCTGTCCTCGAGGGCCTCCATCGAGCCGACGTCACTCAATGTTATAAGTAGGACGCACGGCGCCCGTAGCCTCAGTTGTAGTTTTTTCCCCAGAACGTGTGGCACCAATCTTCTGCCAGTAGGGCCACAGAAAGCCTTGCGGAAACGTAAGCTGCAATCGCATAAGATTTCTGTAGCGGGGAAGGCAGGGAGGGAGCGATATGGAATACGTCGTCGGACCATCCCATTGAAAGAACGTTACCAGGTAAGAGAGTAACTTGTTCTTCGAGGGTATTGGGACCTCTGACATAATCCATATCTATGACAGAGTCCCAAAGCAGTACCAACGTAAGGAGGTGGGATAAGAATTTAGAATATAGAAATTTAGAATGCCCAATCAAATTGCAGAGTAAAGGACAGCCTTGCCAAAGGCCAGATCCTGCCCATGGATAGAATCTAGGGAGTAGTGACGTACAAAAGTATGGACTGAAGCAAGCCCAAATGGCTGCATCACAGATGTTACGAATAGGTCACCCCTCTGCAGGGCAGTAGAGGCAGCCATACCCCTAGTCGAATGGGCCCGTAAACCTACAGGAGGGTCCTTAGCCGCCAGGCGGTAACATTCAGAAATTGCCAAGATAGTCACAGCTTGTCCCAAATGCCTTCCAGCGTAACCAATAAAGAGCTGACCGTCCACTCTAACCCGGGGCATGCGTGAAATGTAGAAACTTAAAGCTCTCCTAGGATCTAACATATGGAGCCTCTCCTCGTCCTTACCAAGATACAGAGGAGGATAAAATGCCGGAAGAACCACCTTCTGGCTTAAATGAAATTCCGACACCAACTTCGGAAGAAAGGAAGGACAAACTCGAAGGACAGCCCTGTCCTTATGAAACACAGTGAAGGGTGGCTTAACTGAAAGTGCCTGTAACTCACTCACTCTGCGAGGGAAGTGACCGCAACAAAAAATACAGTTTTAAGGGTTAACAGTCTCAAAGGACAAGAATGTAATGGCTCAAATGGAGCACCCATTAGAAACTTGAGAACAAGGTTCAAATCCCAACCGGGCACCTGGAAAGGTGACGGAGGGAACACATTAGTGAGCACTTTCAGAAACTGAGAAATTAAAAGGAATTTTAAAATAAAAACACTCCTCAGACGAGCGCTTAAATATGGACAGCGCCACCAGGTAACCTTTAATGGTACCCACTTGCAAGCCCCTGTAGGCTACAGAAAGCAAAAAAGACAGAACTACATTAATGTCACATGAAAAAGGATCCACATTCTGAACCCTGCACCAGTCGCATAACTTTATCCAGCAGCAACGGTACAGGGACTTAGTTGCCGGCCGTCTGGCCGAAAGCAACACCTCCATCACGTCATCAGGGAGGTTCCAATCGTCTCGGTAGGGAAGACGACGTGGAGGGCAGATGGACAAGTCGAGAAGGTCCGGGTACCACGTCCTCCTGGCCCATGCCGGAGCAATGAGGATCATCCAGGAACCGAACCTCTGCAGCACTTGCGGGATGACGGGGACTGGAGGAAACGCGTACAGCAGTGGGAATGACCACTCCACCACGAACGCATCTCCTAAGGCTCCTCTAGGAGGAAATTCCAGCGAGCAGAACCTTTCGCACTTCCGGTTGACACTGGAGGCGAAGAGATCCACTTGAGGGGTCCCCCAAAGGGCAAAGATCTCCAGGGGAATCTCCTGAGCCAACTCCCACTCATGAGAGATCACGCTCTGCCTGCTCAGAGCGTCCGCCGTTTCGTTTTCGTCTCCGGCCAGATGAACTGCAGATATCGAAATTCTCTGCTGGATGGCCCAGAACCAGAGCTGCATCGCCTCCCTGCACAGAGGAAGTGACCCTGCCCCCCCCCCCCTTTTTGTTGAGGTAGTGCATGGCCACTGCATTGTCCGTCAGAATCAGGACATTCTTTCTTCGCACAGTCGGCAGAAAAGCCGTCAGGGCAAGCCTGACGGCCCTCAGCTCCAACAGATTGATATGGAGTCTGGACTCCGACGGAGACCAACAACCGCTGACTGTAAGCTCATTGGCATGAGCTCCCCATCCCGTGAGGGACGCGTCCGTCACGATCGTCACCTCCGGCCAGGGCAGCCAATACGGAGCCCCCCTCATCAGATTGCCTTTGACAGCCCACCACAGAAGGTCCTGGGCGACCGAGGGCGGCACCTGAACGAGGTCCGACATCCTGCCGGAGGACTGTGACCACTGGAGCTTGAGAGCCCATTGCAACAATCTCATCCGCAACCTGGCCTCTGGCACCAGAAGAATGCAAGATGCCATGAGGCAGAGCAACCTCAAGAACTCAAATGCTGGGAGACTCTGGGCAAGTTGAAACTTGTGAACCATCTGCTGAATGTGGTGAGCCCTCACCTGGGGAGGAAAACACTGCCCCAGGCACGTGTCGAGCACTGCTCCGATGTACTGGAGCCATTGAATTGGCGTCAAGTGAGACTTCTTTAAGTTGAGGGAGAAGCCCAGCTTGTGAAGGGAGGGCAGGTGACTGACAGATGATCCAGGACTTGCTCGGGAGAGCGCGCTATGATCAACCAATCGTCCAGGTAAGGGTAGACATGAATCCCCCCTTTCCTGAGATACGCTGCCACCACCACCATGAGCTTGGTGAAAACCCTCGGGGCGGAGGTCAATCCGAACGACAGGACCCGAAACAAAGTGCGAGTCGCCAACCGCGAACCTCAAGTACTTCTTGTACTTGGGATGGATCAGCACATGAAAATAAGAGTCTTTGAGGTCAAGAGACACCAACCAGTCCTGAAGTTGAAGGGCCTGGAGGACTTGAGAAAGAGTAACCATCTTGAACTTGTCCTTCCTGAGGAGCTTGTTCAAACCGCGCAAGTCCATGATGGGTCTCAATCCTCCGTCTTTCTTCGAAATAAAAAAATAAGGGGAATACCATCCCTTGTTCCTCTCCGCTACAGGCACCAGTTCTATAGCGACTTTCTCCAGCAGGGATTGAATTTCCTGCGCAAGGAGCGGATCCAGACTCTTCAAAGAGAGGTTCCCTGGTGGATTGTCGCGAGGCCTCTGTCGGAAAGAAAGACAGTAGCCGTGGGCTATGATCTCCAGAACCAACACATCTGAAGTAATGGCACGCCATTCTACAAGATGCTGCGCCAGCCTTCCCCCCCAACCGGAGAAGCATGGGCCTCATGACTGAGCTGAAGCGGCTGCGGCAGTGCCTGAGGGCAAAGACGCAACTGCTCGCGCGGCCTTGTCACCTCGAGTACCTTGTTTTCCACCTCCGGCACTCCTACGGTTGCGCCTTTGACTAGGAGCTCCTCTCAATTTACTAAAGGACAAGTAATATCGAAAGGAACATTCCCCTCCATTGCTGTCCCCTAGGACGAAAAGGCGGAGGTTGGCGGACTACAGCGCCCAACGACTTTGCTGCAGCTTTGGACGTCTGCAACCTCTCAAGACTCTCGTCAGCCTTGCTGCCAAAAAGATGTTCACCATCAAAGGGCATGTTGAGGAGGCGGGCCTGCACATCAGGAGCAAAACCCGACTTCCGCAACCACGCAAGCCTGCGTATTACGGTGCTCGCCGCCATGGACCGGCTGACGCAATCAACCATGTCCAGACCCGACTGAACGGATTCACACATGGCATCCTTGCCATCCTGCACAATAGCAAGGAAATCATCCTGGTCCTCCCCTTGGGGAATATGATCAGCCGCTAGGGAAATACAGTTCCACAGAGTGTGCGTGAAACGAGACAAGGCACAAACGGAGTTGGCAGCCTGAAGCGCCATACCCACAGAAGAAAACACCTTCGCCCAGCTGTCTAAACATTTGTCGTCCCTATCAGGAGGGATGGTAGGGTACGACGCCTGCTTTGCGGGGGCCGTAGCCACCTGCACCACCAAACTTTCCAGAATGGGGCGCGTGGTCAAGTAGCAGGGGCCGCCACTGGCGGGGCGATATTTCTTCGGCAAGGACTTGCTCACTGCCGGGAGACTCTCCGGAAAAGTTCAATACACAGCTACCCTTCTCTGCAAGGCCATACGGAATGGCAGCACCGGGTCAGAAACTGTCAAAGAGTCTCCACCGGAGAAAATGAAGCCAAGCAGGCAGGAAAGCCCAGAGCGACCGCAGGCCCCAGTAACATTCCGCAATGAAGAGAGCGGTAACATGGAGAATGGGAGGACGTGGAAGCCAAAAGGGAATCGTTACACGAGTTGAGAAACTCGTACCAGGGGAATTGTTGAAAGCCAAGCTAAAAGTTGATAAATCTGAACTGTAGTAATATCAGAAGAAACGTAATTTGTAAACCTGAGAAAGAATATTAATAATCGACATAGACTACCCTATCAAGACATAGACTATCTCCACATTCAAGTGATACCAAAAGGGAGCTGGTTAAGGAGAGAACACTACTAGATTAAAACAACTCATCTCAGTGAAACAGACGGAAATATAAACTCAACGCTATAGATTTTAAACAACACTGAGGAGAGAAAGAAGGTTAATAGAAGCCTAGAAAATGGGTTCACTCCAACGTAACTAACAGATAGAGAGAAAGGGAAGAAGAACCTCTGGTGTCCCAAAAGCTACATTTGGAGTTGATTAGAGAGAGACTACTATGCAATAACCACAAAAGTGGCGGATCAAATCTCCAGTAATATGAGCAAACTAATACCAGAAAGGAGGAGCAGTAATTATCCAGAAGGTGTAACCGAGCCAAGAGAAGATATTAGGCAAGGCTTTACACAAGAAAACAATGTGGATATAAGACTCAAACTTTACGAAAGAGCCCCGGGAAAATAATCCCTCTAGATAAAAGAAGAGTCAAAGACCTTATTCAAGAACGACGAGCCCTGGTACAGAAGGTCGGTAGACACCTTTTGAAAATAAGATATTGATAGAACACTAAAGCCAAGCAGAACCCTGCTTCAACAGGAAATGCAAGCCATTCTCCTGACCGTAGTTTTCTTTTCTTTTTTTAATAGTGGTAGGGCCAGATTAGGCTAGTTTTGCAAAGTGGACTTACTTTTGATTCAGACAGTTCCGTACGACTGATGAGCACAGCAGTTAATTATATAGGTAGGGAACACCCCTTAGCTATAGGGATAGACCTTCTTCATATGATTTAATACACCATTGTTGGAAATGTCAGCATACTACTTCTGACAAGCTCTATAGCATGCATCCTTCAGAACCATCACCAAGAATGTAAACCCCAAAATCCAGAGTTTGTGCTTGCCACACTTCCATTGCTGGGCTGGCCTCCACAGCTAGATTGCTCCTCTGAATCGCCCCAAATTTGAATTTTTTTTGGTTCTGCACAGCCATAAATTGCATGTTCCTCTTGTAGGATCCCGGGTGTATGTCTCACAAGTGAATAATGTTGTTTGCACTGCCACTCACATCTTCTTCCTTTAGGTTCCAGGCATGGGTCTCAATTGAATGTGCTGCTGTGTGGCTTTTCCACACTTGCACTTGGCCTCCTACAAGTTTCAGGAATTGAGCTTCACCCTTAGCACTTTGATGCTGCTCTGCATTCCCACCCACATATCCTCCTCTTGGGGAGCTCCAGGTGCGATTTTGCACTTTACGCTTTGTCTCAGTGGTGCTTTGCCATACCTAGATCTCCCTTCCCGGGAGCATGACGGGTGCAGGGTTCACGTTGTTACTTTCGCCACCATTGTGGGTGGTGACGCTCATTTTTTTGCTGCAGAGTGACCCACGCCTTCATGTCACCTTGCCTTCAGGAAGGCTCTCCAAACTTGGCTCTTCCTTTCAGCATCCTCACACACTTGGAGCATTTCCTGGGTAAATTATTACTCACCCCTGACAGGAATGCGGGGGCATCTGAGGAGTCCACAAGGGAGGGCATGGTCACCCACAGAAGGCTTCTCAGTCAGACCTAATGATAAACTCCACAAGTCTGCATTTAGCTTGGTGTCAGTCTTGCTTCACTGGAATGTCGAGCACTCAATCGAACATAGCTATATCCAGCCCGGTGCACAGCCCACCCACCTCCATATATCTGCAATGAAAACTGCTTGACTTCATACTTCCCAAACACACATCACCAATAGATACAGAGTCCCACAAAAAGGTTGGGTCCAGCTGTTTAAATAATCAGTGTCCTGACTCTCCTACTCCCCTGAAAATGTGTCATGGCAACCATCCTCCGATTTGATATCTATAGGCTGCTGTTAGGGACCTAGTCACTCCCTACCTACCTCCGTGCAGGCCAAAAAGGCACACACATTTGATAAATCCTTCAAATTTCACGTCTCGGATTACACGTCATGGTCATGGCCATGGCTGTAGGCGCTATACAAATACAATATAAAATAACAGAATATAAAATGTGACTCTGCCCCCAACAGCCAGAGCAGAAACAGTACTGTGCACCTATTGGTGCTGAGGTGTCAGTAGGTAATTGCATTCGCCACCCGTTGGATGCTGGATTTCTTCATAGAGAGGATGCCAGCACGGCAACCCAGGCCCACATCAGACACCTGAATGGGGGTGCTGGGTGTATACTGTGAACCACTACCATTTTATTCAAAGCACAGTAAACACTTTATTGCATTCTGGTTGTTAGTATAGGACACTTTCAATTGGATTAAAAATTTTTAGTCTTTATTCATTTTACCCAAAATAAATTCTTTGTGAAAACAAATAATATATTTGCATTGTAATAGTGGCTGACCAGATGTAAAACCAGAACACTCCTGTGTGCACATGTACTCTTGTTTGATAAAATAATTAAACCTGGTTTTAATAAGAATGTGTATATTTATAGTAACGTTGGAACTAAATACTATGTGTTTTTGAAGAGTAAAAGATAAAATATAGCAAGTTACATCAAAGAAACTGTACAGACGAACATCAAGTTTCTATTCGTACGAGCTGTTGAACAAGGACACGCTTCATTTAACATTGCTAAAATACAAATCATGTACGCACAATTGACGGTATTACAATGCTATTTATGCAAATGTGTGCTTGACGAGAAATGATGTGCCACACTGATAGTCAAATTGATGCAAAGACTCCATTTTGTTTAATTAAAATATAACGTATACAGAAAATAATTTTGTATGGAAATGTACTTCATTGTGTTACTTATTTTGCCATGGGGCAGTATAATATAAAATTGTACATTTATAAATCATAAGGATGTGCATGTGTCATGGCAATCATCTGCCCGTGGATGGGTTCTACAACCATCACAAACTAAACAGTTAGGTCCATATTCTAGGACGAGCGTGCAGCCCCAGTTTGCCCATTTGCGGAGCCCACCATCCCCACCAACATGCCAGCCTTTATGCAATGAAGACATGCAGATTGCAACATTTTGGTTGTTGATGTGTAACAGCTTTTTTCTCACAAACCGAAGGCCATGTGCTGCGATAGAAAATATATGATGGAACACAATTGAATTATATTTTACTCCATAGAACTTTGACTTTCACAATTGAAGTACTGGCCATCGATGAAAAGAATCAGAAAGATTGCATGGAATCTCACAGTCAACCTAATAATTCAAACTATGGCTTGTGTTCTTCCAATGACTGTGTGCCAAATATGTTTTGTTGAATGTATTCAACTTATTTCCATTGAATTAAGAAACGTAATCACTTGTCCAAGTCCTATGAGCATTTATTGAAAAGTGTACGTTGTTTTATTCTTTTTGTGAAATGAGAGTAAACTTTTACTATGTGTGTGCGTGTATGCTGATCTTCCAGGTTTTGCGTTGGGTAACATGATGGCGTTGATGACAGGTTACGTTTGGCTACACTGTGCACCACCGTCATGAGACGAGACATAGCATATCGGTTTGGCATGTTGATGTCAACTTGTGGGGCGAGTGATCTGATTTACTGCTGCAAGGGCACTTGAACTTCGGGCAATGGATCAACGGATAAGATCATCACAAAATGGTGGTTTACGAGCCATGAGTTTCGCATGTCTAAATGCCAGAAAATCGAAGGGAAGATGGACTGGAAACAAAATTCTGATTGATCAATATATGCTCAATAATACATCTCCTATTCATTGGGCCAATTAAAGTCCAGAGAGAACTTCCCCTTTAAGTCATCATTGTATATGGCAACAAAAACTTTAAAAGCAATAGACTGAAAGGTTTCCATTGGCACCGGATTTAGATACATCCCCGAGGAGCTTTTATTTGATAAGACATTACGATTAGACTTAATACATGTTTTAATGTGTAGGTATATTGCAGGAATTCTTTAGTATTTTAGGCACACTTGTTGAATGTTTTTATACCTGATGAAATTACGAGTATTGATATTTATGAGATTATTTTATGCATTGTAAATTTGATGGAAATGTTATATCCCGAGTAAATTCGATTTGACTGACTGACAAGTGCACAGATTTTCACATACATGTGGAAATGTGACAACTTTAGGTCTAGGAACAATCCGTTCTTTGTGAAAGAAAATGCAAGGTCTTGCAATTCACATAACCTACGGGCAGATCAGACTGCCACCAGAAAGGCTGTTTTCAGTAAATAATCCCGAATCCGACGAGGCCATCGGTTGAAAAGGTTTTTGGACCGAAACAGACAGGACTATATTTAAGTCCCACAAGGAACTTTTCCATATGTAGTTTTGGGAGTTTCTAAGGTGACAGATCTTAGTCTGCCATTACGATTGCTGATAAGTATGTTTTGCATGTGTGTACAGAAGCCCCTGATCCTATCAAACATGTGACAAACGACAGAATATCATCTGTGGGCCCTTCTAGCAGGTTGATGTCTGTCCAGAAACCAATGTCATCATCAAATCCATGTGAGATCTGGTGGGATACTTTCTTGCGGCTTTAATTAATATCTAAATTCCCCTCGGACAGTGAACAGGGTCCCAACTGCTAGTAAGCTTTTGGTGGAGGTGGGGTCAGAGGTGTAGGAACATCCTCTCCTTCTGTGCAAGTAGATCTGTCTAAAGAGGAAGATGACAGGCACGCTCATTCTTCTAATACTGTAGGTCCGAGCACCAAATACATTTCGCTCACCTCAGGACTATCAGTACAAGATGACAACCCATTGATCGCTTCAGTTTGTGCAAGCCTGTGGCAGAAGAGGGGGGGAGGCATAACCCCAGTAGGTTTCACTCCGCTCCCCTCCATGACCCATTAATAGACCACCCCTTGCTCCTTTTGGTTGAGAACAAATCTGAGAGGATTTCCTCATGCTTCAAAGATGGCATCCAACACCTCCCAGTAAGGTTCAAATGTGTGCAGGGCACCAGTGTCTGCTCAACAACTCTGTTTGCACATGGGCATCCCCTACCAGAAGGCTAAGGGTGCACGACTGCATTCCACCATGTGTTTGTGTAAAACACGTGGTATTCTCTGTGTAAATTAGAACGCATTGACCCTGGAGTGAGAGAAAGAAGGCAGTCATTGGCATAAAAACTGCCTTCAACTCCAAGTAGAGAACATGCGGGAGACACTCTGTGCTGCAGAATGCGTGCACCTCCTATGAATCCATCACCTTTCCCCATTAATAACTGCATATAAAATGTTCTGTTTAAAGCCCTTTGGATAAAAAAAGCTATATAAAAAAAGTTAGTATTCAGCAAGGAATCAGTGTACAGAGTAGTCTTCTGGGGATGCAGGGAAAAGTAGATTTGATGAGGAAGTTTTGAGAATCCATTCACCAGAGTAGATCCGTATGCATCTCTGTGGTAATCAGAATCAATTGAAGTTGAGGGATCTAAGACCAGAGACTGGCCATTTGAAGTCAAGTGCGTCTCATATGAAGTTTTGCGTGCAGAGCCACCAGCATACACAAGGCCATAAGACCAATCAATTGCTCATATTTCACTGCTGACATGGTCGTGCTGTTCAGGAATTCTTTGCAAATAGATGTCAGATCCTACGGCCTTTCCAAAGGCGAGGAGAATTTTCCCATTTCATAGACCAAGATTAACCAAACATATTGGATTATTCTAGTAAGAATCAATGCTGCCTCTGGTTGACAACTGTGGCCCAGCACAAAAACCAGCTGGCAAACCCCATCAACCGAGTGTTTGGTCTGCAAAGGTGTCAAAGCTCGATTAGCCAATCATCCAAAGATGGGTAAATATGAATTCCTTAGAGATGCAAATGTGCCACAATGGAGTCAATTACTTTCAAAATTGACACCAAAAGGGAGCACTTTGTATTGACAGCGGGAATGCATTCTAGTAAACGAGCGATATAGACTACGATGTACATTGAGGCATCTTGTAGGTCTAAGGCACATAGCCAACTCATTAAAACCGGGGTATCAACTGGAATCACTGCTTGGCTAGAAATGTTCTGAACCACGCCAGATTGAGGATTGTCCTCCACCTAGTCGTGTCCTTCTTGAGAAAGGCGATGAAAAAAGAGCAGTGCTCCTGATCCATTTGAATCAGTCACATCTTCTCAATTACATCTAGTTTCACAGGTGTTTGAAGGAACTTCAGAACACTCAATGAAAATGGTTGCATCCTTTGCATACAATGGGAATTGTCAAAGATGCTGTTATTGTCTTCAAGAGGTTACATAAAAAGGATATTGTGCCGCCATATGGTGTTGAATGCTACCTAGATCCACGCATCCTCAAAGCTTTAGCGCTTTGCTCTGAACTGAGCAAGCAAAACATCCATAAGCTCAAATGGACAGGCCCCACCAGTGCCCAATATGCAGCATGTGCAGAGAATCATCAACCACGTGTAAGGTAGCAGTCTCCGTCCTATAGCAGGGCCACGAGCCAGACTGGAGTTTCCCACCACTGTCAACGTGCGAATTTCGGACTGCCCTTTGTGCTGATGACTTCCAGTAAGAAATCTAGGTCAGTAGTGAGATAAGGGACCAATGTAATGTAACCTCTGTCCACTTTAATCTAGTCAGCTGAAATGCAGACAGGACACTGGCTGACCAACCTTTCCACATCCAAATCAACTGCAGGCTACCAATGCTCCACACTGAAGATCGTTTTCATGATGGAAATGGCCACATGTTCCTGATGACACTTGCAGGATCTTGGTGCCAACACCCAATGTGTTCCCTCATTCAGCTGACTTGTTAGAGAACAGTTCCGGTCCTTTGTTGCATGTGTCTATCATCAGAATGCTATGGTTTTAGGTGGCAGGGGGATATATGTAGGCATGTGTATGAGTTGCTCGAGCCACTGGAAAGCTTTCTGATGCTCTTTGCCCCAAGAGAAAGTGAATGCCTTTCTTGGTCAATCTGCATATTGATCCAAGGGTTTTGGCAAAGTCCTTTGCAAATTTGACATAAGAGTTGCAAACTCAGAAAAGGGAAGAGTTTCTCCTCAGAGGTGGATGCATTGGGATCCTTGATAGCATTGCAATGGTTGAGCTTGGGCCTGATGCTAACCACGGAAGGTTTGTCCCTGAAGTATTCTGTTACTGGAAGAAACACTTTACATTTGCTGGCTTTCAGTGTTGACGCTTTCTCTCTTATGAACCACAACACTAGATCCGGGACTTCTACATTTTTGACTACTGTGTCCGTGTTAATGAGAAGATCGTCTTGACGGTACACAACTTCCTTGATGTCTTCAAATAATGTGACCTTCCAATGCTAAAATAGCAATGTAGCTGATGCCAAACCAGATTTCTGCAGTTCTGGACTAGTTGCAGCTGATTCTCTACTAGAACCCGAAAGAAAAAATAGTTGCCACTGCTGAATTAAAGGAACAAACACAAAGCAATATGACCCTGGTTTCTTATATCGTGTGGGGTAACGCATGTCTACGCATAGAACAATCACTGGGTTTGTAAACACTTCTTTTAATTGACTCTTACCCATGAAATAATACAGTGAAAGACTAGCAAACCATTTACGAACTAGATTACATGCAGACCGTGGTAGTGGCATGTCAAGAACCAAGGTCTGTACATGATTACATAAATCCATATATTTGCTTATTGCGCAGAACTTAATCAACTAGAAAAATAAACAAAATCATATTTTACAATCTTGTACAGTAATCACTATTCTTCTTTTATAGTGAAAAGCCCCCAAAATGTTTCAGTCCCCAAATGATTACGGGACTTACTTCAGGGGAATGCAGTCTGGAGGTGGTCTCTAACAAATTAATGTCGATGTCGGAAGGGGAGGCAGGCCAAAATCCTGCTCAACACTCATGACGAATCCAGGGAATTATCCCCAAGAGGGAGCAATCCCCATAGTGACTAGGGAGGTGAGGTAGCTACACAAGACCCTCCCTGGGGGACAGGGTAAGCGGGATCCCACTGGGAGTGAGCACCCCACCCCCTCTGGTAACAAGGAAAGCAAAGTAAGGATTTTATGTTACCTTCCGTTACTTCAAACTCCCAAGTGTTCGTTGGTTGCATGGTAATTGCACAGAACAATCATGTGCAGGATCCCTTTAAAGTGGATGGCTTTGTTTGAGACTTTAAATTTGTTGCCACCAGTTTGTGAAGACCGGAACCAATGGAAACTTTGCTTCCATTCCAGGGAGGGACATAAAGACAGCTAGACACCAAGAGAACGAGAAAGAACCGGCCGGAGAGCGAGAAACGGCAGCTTGCGCAAGCACCCAGAGGATGGGTTCTCTCCCTCGCAAGAGGAGCAGAGCCGAAGAGCCACGCAATCGTCAGGTGGAGACACTGAGCAATTTGCAGAATGCTGCTGCTTAAACAAAGCCAAGGAGCCAGAGAACTCGGGGACGCTGAAGAAGGAAGCAGAACCAAACGAAAAGAAACGCACCAGCATCCTGGAGAAGGGATGCGAGAATTCCGACCGTGCAGGCCAGAGCCGGGTCGACAGCGCAGTTCTGCCCTGGCCACAGAGACCGCCCCAGTAATTAATACTGCTGCTGGACAGAATGTACACAGCGCTATATGAAGAACGGGTGGAGGGCAGCGAGGCCACACCGTAACCCATGGCAGGCTGAGACTCTGAATAACCCAGGAGGGGATATGAGAATCTACAACCAAAGCAGGCTTTGTAGGCTCAGACCTCAAGCTGGCCTGACAATCCAAATATCCTAGGAAGGGGGTGAGAGAAACAGACAAAGCAGGGCTGAGCAGGCCCCCCAGCCTACAAAAGGCTGAAAGTAGAAATATCCCACCAGGGACAAGAGAACGTTTTGTTTATGTGAATATCAACCTATCCAGAGCAGAAGAACCTGTTATGATTAATGAGGAGAATACATTCCTGAAGCCGGGATGAACAAGAAACTGTTCAGACTGGCTTATAATGGCCTTTGTTTTGCCACCTCCGGTTCCGGAAGCAACTCAAGAACTGCCTCTTTGCTTCTGCTTTCTCTCTTCCTCTCCCCTACGGATGTCCCAACTGCTCCATGCACTGCTCACCTGGCTAACCTCTGAACTTGGGCCCAGGCTCCTGCTTGTCTAGTTGCACTTCTCACTGCCTCCCGGCTCCTCTAGCACTTGTGGTCTGTATCTGCAACCCTACAGTCCTCTCTGCACTTATAAGCCACCTGTTGGCTGCACTTCTTGGGTTACCAGCACTAAGCCACACGCTGGCTGCGCTCCCCCATTGGCACTTCTCCCCTTCCACTTCCCAGCACTTGTGCAATCTGAATGACATAGGGCCTTGTAAGATCATTGTTTTGTCCTCCCTGTTTCCACCTACTCGTTTTTGTCGCAGCTACAAACACTTGTGTACAGGCACCCTATAAATGCCATATCATATCAAGAGGAAAGATGTGTTTTGTTGTTGGGACTACTACAACTGAGAAAGACTTTGAGAACCCTTTGCTAGAGGTCAGAAAAACAGCCACCACTAATTTACATAAGGGAGAGTAACCCTTCCCAAGTTAAAACGTAGATTATTTTCTTTTCATAATGGTAGAGCAGATGTTTGGTTACAACAGAGGACAGAGTTTTATTTGTAAGAGGTCCTGACTAGTTCTTGATTGTTGTGTTTTGGATTGTTGTGATTTTGAACAAATCTTATAAGTATGGTTTAGAGGAGGCATTTTCTTCATCTTTAATGAAACCCTGTGCTCAAACATGTCCTCTGGCCCGTCTCCTATGTCTGACTTACCACAATGCCCAAAAGATGTATTGGAAAGACGTCCAGTAAGCCATCACACTCTTGCCTAGTTATTGAGGGTGTAAGCCCTAAATCAATGTACCTCAGGCAGTGTCCCAGTGAAGTGTGTTGTACGGAGAGCCCCAGGGCGAAGCCTTCGTAAGGTACGAGTCGAAGGCAGGACCTCCTTCGTGTGTGTATTTTACAGCTGTAATGCATTGTGCTTGGGGTGCCTTCGAACAGCGTGTCTCAGTTAGGGTGCCCATTTAAACAATGCTATCCTTAGCTTGCGCCCGCTTTTAACAAAGTCAACCATTTCTTGCACAAGAGCAGTTTTGAACAACCTCTTCCCAGCAGGAAACCTCCCTGAAAGTGGCCTGTGTGAAAGGGAATTATATGAGACCCCAAAAATACAAACTGGTTCTGTGGGGCGTCGGAGGAAATGTCTTTGGGCAACCCAGGCAATGTTTGAAACCTTCTGGCATTGGTGTCAAGGAATCAAAAGATGACATATGGCTGCAAACCAAGCAGCCACTCAGCATAAGTCTGCTACCATTCAACGCACAGAAAGGGGTTGACAGTTGGGCAGAAAGTGCATGTGAGGGAGGACTATAGCGGGGCGTTGTCCAGGCATGCGCCTATGTGAGGGAAGTCCTATTGAATTCACTGTTGCTTGGCAACAGATTCGGGTCCCATCCCCGTTTCACAGGACATCCCATACGTATTGAGGAAAGAGGACGGTAAGTCTCTCAGAGCATCCTCAGTTAAGCAGGCTCCCTTTTCTTCGAGTGATGGTCTGAAGGCTTGTCCCCGCACTCTGCCATCCTTGCAAGGCGCACGTGCAGCTGATGCACAGGAGTTGCAGAGATCAGTGTGTGGACAGTGATTTGGAGCATCCTGGGTTTGGAGTGCTGTAGCTTGACTATTAGGTAATATTTCCGAGAGGAAGAAGCAAACAGAAATATTGTGAGATTTTAGGAGTGTGGTACAAAGGCTTGCCTATTGGTGGAAGCCCTGGTGCGCAGACTGCACAAATACAGGGTGGCGAGAAGCCAGTATCGATAGGTCTAAAGTAGGAGTTTGGTTATTTATGTCCTCAGGATTCCTCCCAGTATAAGTCTGTGGCAAACCACTTTCATGATTGCCAATAACTTGAGTTAGGAAAAATACTCCCTGTCCAATGAATCATGAGGTTAGAGTGACCTGGCTTGTGTGCCCCAGAAAATAAAAGGCAACATACTTGTCTTCTTGCCAGTTCTTAAAGGCTTCCGGTTGAATCCACCGAACACAGACAAAAGGGCCTAAAGGGCACAGGAAAAGTCATCTCCGACTTCTCACCGATGCTCGACCCCGGCCAAATGGAGTAAACGTCTAGTGGGTGCCCCGACATGCACGCTGGCACCAGTCAAATGCTGCTACTTCACCATGCTCCTCTCCAGGATCTTTCCCAAGGACGGCATAACAAAGTATGGAGGAAAGGGGATGGCACATAGGTATAATCCTGGACAGAGTACGAGTAGGACAACATTCTTATATGGTGTTGGCCATGTAACACAGCCATCAGGGCAGTAGAGCTAGACCTACCCTATGGGTGATATGGGGGTCTGCCAGAGGCTCTTTGGCTGAAGAGCGATATGCTGTATGAGTCGCTTTAGCTGTAGACCGGCATTGAGGCTAAAGACATGCATGTTGAGCTATCTCGGCAGCTGAAGACAAGCATGTAAAGGTCTCTGGGGCTGACCAAGTGCATGGTGGAGGCTCTTGAGTAAATGGTAGACATGGCAGCGGCTCATTGATTGCAGAGCTGGGGACTGGAACGTAGAAGAGGCAATGGCTGTAGGAAGACCGACTGAAGTCTCAGAGGTCGACAAACACATTGGCGGCTCAGGAACGCAAGACACCTCTGGGGCAGTAGACTCCTTGACACCACCAGTAACCAAAGACTGAGCTGTGCATTTGCAGCCCCTTTCCTTAGAGCACGACACAGGGACTCTTTATTTGTAGAAGTCAAATTCAACCAGAGGAATCACCATAGTAAAGTCTCTGTTAATCAAGATTTCATCAATTGTCCACTCATCTGTCTTAGCCTCTGAAAGTGGCAGATTATCAAAACTGTGAGGAACCTGAGGGCGTCGTCACTTCTTGTCCCCCAGTATCCTCTTCTCAGGTGGCCAGGGAAAGGCCATCACTTTTGGATCGGGACCCTGGGGGTGGATATGCGAGGGAGGATCCCCTGGGTGGAGGGAACTTGGGGAAAGGACGTCCTTTGGTGAGACATGGTATCCCCCCATTCCCTTTTCAGAATGAACCTTTATTCCCCAAGCCTTGGTAGGCTAGTGTCAAGATGTTTTCCTATGATTCCACTGAAGTATTCCCCAAGTTGCATCGACATGGTACCGGGACGAAGAAGAGGACAACTAGACTAACAAATCCTCATTTTGTGAAAACAAACACCTATAAACCCCAGCTAAGTACTGGGATGAGGAGGACGTCAACGGGAGCAAGGCAGGACTGTTGCTTTGCTGGTAAGCAGTTTAGTCCTTTTTGTTAGGCGAATGCAGGCAGGGGCTTTAAAAGCTGGAAGCCCAAAACAAATGGACTCAGCTGTGGGAGAACGCCCACAAACTGCTGTGTGCAGGGAGACTGCTCCAGTGTGGTGGTGTGGCAGGTGAAGCGCTGGAGACCTGTGAAGCAGTGCAGAGTGTATTCAGCGGGAAGCAAAAGGTGTAAGAAGCTGGAGGCCGGGGGAACGCGCGAGAAGGAGGCCACTGCAGCCGAGGGAATTCTGCTTCGCCTAGGAAGCACTGCTGGGTGTGGGCAAGACACAATCAGACCGCCGGGAGAAGAGGCGAGTGACCACAGAGAGAGAGAGAGAGAGAGAGAGAGAGAGAGAAACCAGTGGCAGCGGAAGACCTCGCAAGCAGCCGTAAGACCGACCGGTGAGTGCAACCAGAAAGGGGGAACACCATGTTTAAAGCAAAAGCAATGCATTTTGAATACAGAACGAAACAAGTTAAAGTCGATGAAAGACATTTTAAATATCGAACGAAATGAAAACAAGGCATTTTGAATACTGAATTAAATGAAAGCAAGTTAGGAACACTGGCAATTTGAAAAGAGTGAAAGAAACATTGGGAACTGTAATGAGAATAAAATAATGAACTGCATTGAAATAATGAAAACTGCATTGAAATAATGAAAACTGCCATAACTCAAAACAAAGCCAAGGAGAGCACAAAGAGTTTTATGCAAAATATGAGAAATCCAACATTGGCCACAGCCAGGAAAGTGCCAAGAACTGTATATCAGGAGGAAACAAGCATTGGCAAGAGCCAAGGAAACATAAGAAGGTGTAACAAGCGCAAGGTGGCTAAACCACAACACAGTGTCAGGAGAGTTTGACACATGTGACTGAGACAGACCATGCTGCTGAGGAGTAGCAGTGTACTGCTGTTAAAGGAAAGCAGTTAAGGAAGGGTACTGGTTGCGTGACCTGTAATGGGTGGACCGTGTGGTCCGACAACTGCGCCTAGACCGGGTGCCCCTGAATGGAAAAGCCACTGAGTAGCTTGTATTGTATCAAGACCTTGCGATATTGAAGTCAAGTGTTGTTTTGAAAGCTGGAAGATTTGAACTCTTGGGGAAGGGAACCCCAGTGCTTGATGAACTACTTTGAACTTGGGCAATGGGAGCTGATTACAAGCCAAAGAGCTAGAAGAAGCTCTGAACTATACTTTGAACACTATTCTCTACACATTGTATGCAGTTAGTTGTGAGTGCAAGTAAAGGTTTAGGACACAGACGTCTTAGTTACTTACCTGTAACTGTATTTCTCCAGCATTGGTATCTTTCATAGATTCACATGCTTGAATATTCCCCGTCGTCAGACTGGGAATCCTCGGTGATAAATTAAATAATAATTTTTTTTTTTGTTGTTGAAATATATATATATATATATATATATACACTGCCACCTAGCAGTGCATGTACATAGCCCATTATAGCCTATGAGCCACTTCATTGTGTAGTCCCTCCACCTCACTTTGGTCCTTTATGGCCCCAGCCAATGAGGTGGCAGGGCTTAAGCTCCGCCCCCGGCAGCCATCTTCAGATTTTGAACCGTAGAGATTACAGTATGATGGATGCCGAGCATAGGAGCAGCCTCTCAGGGGAGGCGGGCGGGCGCATGTGAATCTATGAAAGATACCAATGCTGGAGAAATACAGTTACAGGTAAGTAACTAAGACTTCTCCAGCATTGGATCTTTCATAGATTCAGATGCTTGAATAGAATACCAAGCAGTTAAAACATGCCACCATTATAAACAGATATGCATAATTACAGAAAAACATATTTCTGATCAAACCTTTACCATGCAGCAACACAACGGTTACATACTTCGGGAAAGGTGGGAAAGGAGGCTGGTCCTACCTTATACAAAGAGATGGCGGAGCACTGCCTGTCCAACTGCAGTTTCTTTGTTGGTATCTTCAGTCAGGCAGTAGTGTTTCGCGAAAGTATGCAGAGTGCTCCACGTGGCAGCTCTGCATATGTCTTTCAAGGCCACCCCTGCGTGGAATGCTGTTGACGCCGCCCTTCCTCTGGTGGAGTGCGCAGACGGCGGTCTAGTTAAAGGGTCGCCTTTCAACTGATGACAGTGGGTGATGCAGGACGATACCCAGCGTGCCAGGCTTTGTTTGGATATATGTTGGCCCTTGGTACGGCCAGAGAAGGAAATGAATAGCCGGTTTGAGGAGCGGAACTCCTTGGTTCTTTGCAAGTAAAACTTCAACACCCTAGAAACGTCTAGAGAGTGTAATGTCCTTTCCGCTTCCGAAGCGTGATTCTGGAAGAAGGTTGGTAAAACAATGCGCTCAGTGAACGACATCTCCGAAAGTACCTTGGGGAGGAACTTCGGGTGAGGCCTTAAGATGACGCGGTCCTTCTGGAACAAGGTAAACGGAGGTTCCGAAGACAAGCTTGCAACTCACTGATCCTTCTGGCCGATGTGATGGCTACCAGGAAGGATGTCTTCCAGGACAAGAATTTCATATCGCATCTATGTATGGGCTCGAAGGGAGGTTGCATGAGGGCTGTTAAGACGGTGTTGAGGCTCCAGTCCGGAACTGGTGTAGGTGTAGGCGGATAAGTACGCATCAGTCCTTTCAGGAAGATCTTGATCGCTGGTAAGGAGAGTAAGGCTTGCGTCTCCGCGGTTACTGTGTAGGCCGCTATGGCTTACAGATGGACCTTGATAGAGGACAGTGAGAGCCCCGATTTAGCCAGGTGCAACAAGTAAGGCAGAATTTGATCAACCGAGGCCGTGAGGGGATCGATCGCAGAGGTCTCGCACCATTTGGAAAACCTGGTCCATTTTCTGGTGTAGGTGAGTTGCGTGGACGGGGCTCTAGCGGCCCTGATGATATCCCAGCATTCTGATGGTAACTTTAGGTGCATCAGTTTACGCTGCTCAGGAACCATGCTTTGAGGGACAGGCTCCTCGGGTCGTGGTGGAGGACCTTGCGGTTCTGTTGTGTCAGTAGATATTGATGCGATTTGAGACGAATCAGGGTTTTGCAGGATAGATGTCTCAGCGTCGGGTACCAGACTTGCCGTGCCCAATCGGGTGCAATAAGAATCAAGGAACAATCCTGTTCTTTCACCCTGCGAAGTACCCTCGACATGAGGGGAATGGGTGGGAAGGCGTAGAGGAGCTTCCCCGACCAATCCACTGAGAACGCGTCTCCCAGCGATTGGTGCTCGGGGTATCTTGACGCAAATCTCTTGCATTTTTTGTTGTTCCTGGTGGCAAAAAGGTCGATCTGCGGATGGCCCCATAAGGCAAATATCCGTCGGGTTTCTCTGTCGTCCAACTCCCACTCGTGTGACGCTGTGTATTCTCTGCTTAATCTGTCCGCTAGGACATTGTCTACTCCTGGAAGGTGCTCTGCCCTGATCTGTATCCCGTAGCGCAAGGCCCATGCCCATAGCTGTTGGGCTTCTTGCGACAGAATCTGAGACCTCGTGCCTCCCTGCTTGTTTGTATAGTGCATGGAGGTCGTGTTGTCTGTCTGGACCGTAAGAACTTGACCAGCTATAACCGGTAGGAAGGCTTTCAGCGCCAACCTTACGGCCCTGAGCTCCAACACGTTGATGTGGAGCTGGGACTCTTGTGCCGACCAAGATCCCTTGGTTTGGAGGTCCGCAAGATGAGCGCCCCAGCCTGATAAGGAAGCGTCCGTCCGCAGCAGGAGGGTCGATGTCGGTGCTTGAAACGGCATTCCCTGTAGAAGATTCCTCTGAGCGTTCCACCATCGAAGGGCCTTGTGCAACGTCGATGGAATCTGGACAATGTCTTCCCAGCATCCGAAAGCTTGTTTCCATTGGTGGTCCAGAGTTTCCTGAACCGGCCTCATGCGAAGCCTGCAGTTCAGTATGAGGAATATGCATGATGACATCATGCCCAATAGGGATTTGTACAAGCGTACAGATGTTGTCTCTTTCTGTAGGAAGTTCGAAGTTAAGCGTAGAATCGCTGCTATTCTCTCTGTGGATGGTCTCACTCTGGGAATGCTGGAGTCGAGCTCGGCTCCCAGGAAGAGAGCTACCTTGCTGGGAACGAGGCAGGACTTCGTCTGGTTGATGGAGAAACCTAACTCTTTTAGGAGGTTGACCGTCCTCGACACTGCCGAACGAGCCTTTGCAGCTGAACTTGCCTTTATCAGCCAATCGTCCAGGTATGGAAAAACGTCCGTTCCTGCTCTCCTGAGACTTGCCGCTACCGGTGCCAGGCATTTCGTGAAAACTCTTGGCGCCGATTTTAGACCGAACGGAAGCACTTGAAACTGAAAGTGGAGCCCTCCCACTGTGAACCTGAGGAACTGCCTGTGTGCTGGATGGATCGGAATGTGGAAGTATGCATCCTCCAAGTCTAAAGTGGCCAAGAAGTCGTGCTTGTTTAACCAAGGTAGCACCCCTTGTAGAGCTACCATCTTGAAAGTTATGCGCTTGATGAACTTGTTGAGAGCCCTCAGGTCCAAGATGGGCCTCCATTGACCGTTTTTCTTTCTGACAAGGAAGAATCAGGAGTAGAAACCTTTTCCCCTCTGAGAATAGGGTACTGGTTCTACTGCTGCCTTCTGGAGCAGTTTTTGCACTTCGGACATGACCTGTTTTAGCATATGCACTCTGCGGGGAGTTGGAGGCAGGGAAGGAGGTTGGTCCAGAAATTCCAAGGTGTGACCCTTTCGGATCACCTGTAACACCCATTTGTCCGATGTAATTGACCGCCAGCGCTGGAAAAACTGGCTCACCCTTCCCCCCCACCGGGGCGTGGCGAAGGGGGGGGGGGGAGATTGGTCGTCAGTTCTGCTTGCCTTGCGACTTCCCTTGGGCGGAGCCACGTCTGCCTCTATGGGCGTATCTGTTGGATGACTGATATTTATTGGCTTGGTACGTGCCGCCTTGTGCTTTTTGACCATAGGAGGAACGACTGTATCCCCTGAACTTGGAAGATGAACCTCTAAAGGGACGAAAAGACCGATGGTCCTTACTTTTGTCCTTTAAAGAACTGATGGCTCTGGCTGTGTCAGTGTCTGTCTTGATTGCCTTCAAATGGTCGTCTATCTTTTTCCCAAAGAGATCTTGGCCATCAAATGGCATGTCTAGTATCTGCGCCTGAACTTCAGGTCTAAAGTTAGTAGCCTTCATCCAGGCCTGCCTTCTGAGCACTGTGCCGTGCGCCATCTGCCTGAAGCCTGATTCGGCCACATCAACTGCTGCGTCGATCATGTGATCCGATGTTGCTTCACCATCCGCGATTATGGATTTTGCCTCCTCCTGGAACTCCGGTGGTAATTGTTTCGCCAAGTTAGACATGCGGAGCCAAAGCTCGCGATCGAATCTTGCGGTCATGGCCAGTGCGTTACCGGCTCTGATTGTAAGTGATGCAGAAGATGACACTTTCCTGCCCATGGCTTCCAATTTACGTCCGTCCTTATCCGGTGGGGCCGACAACGGTGAGGAGGGGTTGGCGAGTTCCTTTCTGGCCGCCACTGTAATAACTGAGTCCGGTTTCATATGACCCCTTAAACAAAGCGGTGCCGAATCCGGAGCTTTATATTTCTTTTCTGGCCTGGACACCAACGCCGGAGTCGATAAGGGCGTAGATAGGATCTTGGATCCGGAATCCCAGATGGTATCGAGGAGGGGAATTGTGGTCACTGTCCTCCTTCGTTTGTCCCTGTGCTCATAGAGCACTGATTGCCTTTCCTCCGAAGAAACCTGAATTTTAAACAGTTCTGCGGCTTTACCTATTATGGTGTGGAAAGAGACGAGATCATCCGGTGGTGAGGCCTTGCCCGGCGAGTCTCTCCTCCTGGGCTTCTCGACGACGTAGTCATCCCAATCACTGGGTGCATCTGGCTCCTGAGTTATTTCTCCTTCTTCTGGTTCTGAGAATTCACCAAAAGGATCCTCCTGCCAGTCTGATACCGAGATGGTGGACGGTACCATGGTGAGATCTACGTCCGGCGATCGCGGTCTGTGCGATGAATGTGGTGACGGGACTCTTGTAGGTGAAGCACTGTGGGTGCTGCTCCTCGGTCTTCGAGCAGGTGATCTCATCCGTTTTTGCGGTCTACTCCTGTAAGGAGAGCAACCCGATGTGCCTGGAATCGGGGATGACTCTCTAGGAATGGGATTAATCGGAATTTGCTTCTCCCTTTGCCGTTTGTAAAATTCTTCTACAATCCTCTGCACGGATAACATGAGCACCGGGTCATGAGGATATTCGGATTCTCCCGTGGACGGGTGCCAAGGAGGACTGTATTGTTTCGGTAAGGGACCGATGGACTCTTCCACCACTTCCGCATCAGAGAATTCTTCCTGAAGAATTATATCCGGAAGTTCTGCCATGTGCCCCAAAGGTGAAAATTGCTGCACCGGAGGTTCAGTTACAGTATTCTTCTCAATGATATTGCTTGTAATGACAGGAGCTTCAAGAGTGAGAGGCAGTAATTCCTCTGTAACTGCCGAAATTTGCGGTGCCTCTGAAGGCGTTATGGATGACGTTATCCTCGTCGACGACTGAGATTTTCCCGTCGACGAGGGCTTCGCCACCGACTGAGATTTTCCCGTCGACGAGGGCTTCGCCACCGACTGAGATTTTCCCGTCGACGCCTGAGCTTGTCCCGTCGACGAAGGCTTCGCAGTCGACTGAGATTTTCCCGTCGACGACTGAGATTTCGTCGTCGACGACTGACCTTTTCCCGTCGACGAGGGCTTCGTTGACGAATGTGGAGTGTGTTCCGTGGACGACTGCGTCATGGAGGAATGCTTCGTGGACGAGTGGTGTTTCTTGCTCGTCGACGATTGCTTCGCGGTCGACATGTCCGATGACGATGATCTAATTGTCGACGATGTCTTAAGCGTCGTCGTCGTCGATGCTGGTTTCGTCGACGGTATGGCCGATGACGGGCCTTTACCTTTCCCTTCATTCGTGGGCGGTTTACCCGCCGACGACTGCACCCCCCGTTTTTTGTAAACTCCTCCTTACCTCTGGAGGCAGATTTTGCTGACTTTTTCTGGCTTGATAGGTCAACTGGAGGCAGAAAGGGTATCAATTCCAGCTTCCTCTTTTTGGATTTGGGAGAGGAACTCCTTTCCACTGAAGAGGCCCTTCTCTTTGAAGTTTGCCTCTCAGATGGAATGCTGGATTGGACAGGAGCTGTTCTGACAGACTCTTCGTCCGAAGATTGATCCCTGGATTCCAGGTATGAAAGAAGTCTTCTATGCCTGTCATGAAGGGTCTTGGTGGAAAAGGTTTTACAAATCTTGCATTTTTTAATGTCATGTGGGTACAGACAATAAATGCAATGCTCGTGGGGGTCCTTGGAGTAAACCAATTTCTTCTTGCACCTCGTGCAGTCCCTGAACAGGGAAGGCTTCCTGACAGCCTGAGGTGCCTCCATTTCTCAAGAGAAGTTCAGTCGACGATTTTGAGAGGAAAACAACAAGTTTTTGTCTCCAAGGTTAATTGGAAAGAAAGCCCCTAAGAAGGGGAACAAGATGGAATATATTTTACAAATATATTCCACACAAAAGTAGAAAGAATTTGAAAAAGCTCAGAGAGCTTGAGGATTCCCTGTGTCTGATAGACTGCGGTGAAAAATCTGAAGATGGCTGCCGGGGGCGGAGCTTAAGCCCTGCCACCTCATTGGCTGGGGCCATAAAGGACCAAAGTGAGGTGGAGGGACTACACAATGAAGTGGCTCATAGGCTATAATGGGCTATGTACATGCACTGCTAGGTGGCAGTGTATATATATGTATATATATATATATATTTTAAAAAAAAAAACATTTTTTATTATTATTATTTAATTTATCACCGAGGATTCCCAGTCTGACGACGGGGAATATTCAAGCATCTGAATCTATGAAAGATCCAATGCTGGAGAAAGAGGTTTTACTTTGGACTTCTTTAGTTTTCGTTAGGTAGGGAAATCCCACCTTAGCATAGGGCAAGTTATGCATTAGCCCACCCTGCCTTAGTGTTAATAAAAACGATGTTTGAAGAACTTGAACCTGTTGTCTGTGTCTGACTCATGATGTCTTCACACAACCAACTGTTCAGGAATTGCCTGCAGGGTTTCTGGTCCTGAAGACTGTGGAATTAGTTCATCAGAACATGGAAGATTTAAGTTACTTACCTGCAACTGTTGTTCTCCAGCATGGGTCTGGCATGGATTCACATGCTCATGAATATTCCCCATTGTCAGGCTGGGAATTCTTGGTAAAAGAAAAAAAAAACGATTTCTTCTCTAAACCAATCACTGTCCACTGGGTCATACTGCCCCCATCCAATGACAGTCCTCTACCCAAGGCCCTTCTCTGGCAGCCATCTTCAGATTTGGTAAACACGTAAAGTGGCACTATGACCAAGAAGAGTTGCAGAGGGGTCGGAGGGTGGGTTTGCATGTGAATCCATGCCAGACCCATGCTGAGAACAATAGTTACAGGTAAGTAACTTAAGCCTTCTCCATCATGGGGTCTGGTATGGATTCACATGCTCATGAATAACGAATACACAGCATTACACAACCACAGGAAGGGGTTGAACAGAAGCAATTAACTCTTACCTCTCGAACAGACTCGCTTCAAGCGAAAAGGTTGCATAGCACTGCTTGGCCGACTCTGGACTCCTCTCTAGAATACCTGTCGATGCAGTAGAACTTCACAAAGGTATGTGTGGACCTCCACGTAGCAACCCTGCAGATGTCCAGCAGGGGCACAACAGTCAGAAACTCAGTTGTTTCAGCGATCGCTCTAGTGGAGTGGGTTCTCAAAAGGCTGGGCAGTGGTCGGTTCGCCAACCGATGACAGTGCGAAATGGAAGCCTTGGACAAGCCCTTCCCTTGGTTCACAGGGCCAAAATTCACAAACAGTTGTGAGGTCTTATGAGAACTCTTCGTGCATGTCACATAGAATTTCAGGGCCTGAGCGACGTCCAGCGAGTGCAAAGCACTTTTCGGCGGCGGCAAAAGTTTCTGGAAAAAAAAAACCAGATAATACCTAAGGTTTGTTGAGGTGAAATTCCGACGGAACCTTTAGCATGAAAGAGAGGTGCATACGCAGCAACACCATCCATTTGTGGAAAGTCAGGTAAGGTTGCTTGCAGGATAGGGCCTGGATCGCACCTACCCTCATGGCAGAGGTGATGGCCACAAGGAAAGCAGTTTTCCACAAGAAGAACTTGAGTGGAGCCTGATGCATAGGCTCGAAGGTAGCCCCCATGAACCTTGTCAGAACCATGTTGAGTTCCCATGCCGGAGCAGGAGCTTTCACCGGAGGGAAAGATCGAGAAAGTCCTTTGAGAAATTCCTTGACGACTTGGTAGGACCAAAGTGAAGATCTTCCTGGAGACCTGGTGTAGCGGGAGATAGCTGCCAAACGTACCTTGCTGGAGGCATGTGTCAGTCCAGCCTTAGCCAAGGATAGCAAGTATGGTTGTATCTGCGGGGCCGTGACCTTCAGCGGGGTAATCTTCTGAGACCAGCACCACGTAGCGAAACGCTTCCACTTGTGACCGTAGCACTTAAAAGGTAGACAATGCCCTGGCCTTGGCGAGAACTTCCCTGCAGTCCACAGGCAACTCATATCCTCCAAACTCTAAGGCTACAGGAGCCATGCCTTCAGGTTCAGAGATCCTAGGTCATGATGAAGGATTGCACCAAATATACCAAATCTGCATCGGCCACGACGGGCAATCAGCATCACCGACACCGAGTGTCTTGGTCACACTTAGCAGGCGAGGAATCGGGGGGGAAAGGTGTACAGAAACAGACCTTCCCATGGGAAGGAGAATGCGTCCCATGCTCCTGGGTTGGTGGAACCTGCTGACTAACCTCTGGCATTTTGAGTTTGTCACTGTGGCGAAAAGATCGATCAGAGGTCTGCCACATTTGACGAACAGACGGTCCACCTGAACCTGACTAAGTTCCCACTGAGGGAATTGGCGATTGTGTTCTTGACGCCTGCCAGGTGGAACAGAACGAGGAACATCCCCTGTCCGATGGCCCAATGCCACAAGTCCTGAGCGTCCTTACAAAGCGCCAGGGATCGAGTGCCCCCTTGTTTCCCGATATAGAACATGGTGGTGGTATTGTCCATGCAGATCCTCACCACCTTGCCTCTCAGACGGTAGGAAAGGCTTGAGGGCCCAGAACACTGCCCGCAATGCCAGGATTTTGATGTGCATATCCTTCTCCTCTGGAAGCCACTGACCTCTGGCGTGCAGACGTCCTGTCAGCCCCCCAACCTTCCAGAGAGGCGTCCGTCTCCTGGTATGCAGGGTTTGAAATCCCGTCCCTTGGGCGATGTGGGAGCATATCCCCATCACTATCGACTGCTGGAACTCCTCGTTGAGTGGGATCCTGTCTGCAAAATTCCCAGACACTTGTATCCAATGTGCATCCAAGAATTCCTGTAGGAGTCGCATCTGCAACCCGCAGAGACGGCCAAGGTAGATGCAGGATGACATCATGCCTAGCAAAGACTTGATGGCCCAAACCGTGGCCGTCTACACCGACGACAGCAGCTGTACCTTGCCCTGAATGGTCGCTAGCCTTTCCAAAAAAGGTGGACATCAGGCAAGTCACTGTGTTGTCTGGCGCCGAGGAACTGCGCGTTCTGCGATGGCATTAAGCAGGACTTTGGATAGTTCATGGAGAACCCCAGCTCTGTCAGTCGTTGGATGGTCTCCTTTATGTGCTTGTTGGGCAGCTCCCGGGGCTTATACCAGCCAATCGTCCAGGTTCAGGTATACGTGTATGCCCTGCATATGTAGGTGGGCCGCCACCAGGGCCAGGCATTTCGTGAAGACCCTTGGGGCCGACAGGTAAGGCCTTGCACTGGTAGTGTTGGCCTTGAACCACGAACCGAAGGAACGTCCGATGTTTCCTGTGCATGGGGACGTTGAAGTATGCATCCTCTAGGTCCAACGTCGTCAAGAAATCCCCTTCCTCCAGCTGGATGAGCATGTGTTGAAACATGACCATCCTCAATTTTGGGAATTTCAAGTACTTGTTTAGAAGGTACAGGTCCAGGATGGGTCTCCAACCCCCTATCTTCTTTCTAATCAGAAAGTAAATAGACTCCCGATACCCGGAGTCATTGGGTAACTAGCTCTATCGCCCCTTTCCGTAGCATGGCTCGCATTTCATCCAGGAGCTGATTGATGTGCTGCTCATTATGGGGAACGGACGGAATCCGAGGGCACCTGCGTTGGAACGTGGAGGATCGTGGAGGTTGCCTGTAAGATGCAGAGTATCCTTGGGATGATCTGCTCGATATTCCTCTGGAGGAGCGAAAAGATGAGTGATGCTGCTGTAGAGTGCCACAGGAATGTGCCATCTCCGTGTCTGTCTTTATGACTTGAAGGGGATTCATAGACCGCCTTCCCGAACAGCTTTTCGTCCGTCGAAGGGCATGTCCAGCACCTTTACATGATCGTCCAGGCGAATGTTTTTTGCCTTCAGCCACTCCTGCCGAAGGCATCTGCCGGAAGCATGTGTCGGCGATGTCCACTGCCAAAGTAATGGCATGGTCCGATGGCCATCTCCCCTTCCTGAAAGAGGGCGAGAGTCTTTGTTTTCTTGTCGTCGGGGAGGAATTCCAGGATAGGGTCTAGCTTGTACCAAACCTCCCGGTCGAATCAGGACAAGATAGCCAGAGCATTAGTCGCCTTTCTCGTGGATTACGCTGTGTAATGACTCTCGTCCATCTTCTTCCCCCCGTTGTTCGGGGTAGGACGGGGCTGATGCCAAACGTTTCCTTGCGGCAGCTGACACTACAGAGTCCGGCGACGTTTGTGACCTCAAACAGTAGTTGGGTGCAGAATCTGGCACCCTGTATGTCTGCTCCCACCTGTCTCATTTGGTTGGAGCCATGCATGGGTTCTTCATGTGGGGTAGGCCATCCTCCCAAATGTCGTCCATAAATGGTACCGCCATGATCGTCTTCCTCTTGGACTCTCGTCGCTGATATATGAACCCCTCCTCCTTGGATTCCTCAGGCACCAGCTGGAACAGCTCAGAGGCCCTGGAGATCGAGTGGAATGATCCCACCTCGTCTGGTGTGGAGACTATGATGGGCGTCCAGGTGCAGCGATTCGTTGTCCGTGGGAAGAAGTCCTTATCTTCGTCCGTTCCCTTGGCTGTGTCTGTACCAGTGTCCAGTTCTGGGTCCGCTGGTGGAGTCTGGACCTGACGCAGTGGAGGGCGTTGATGCGTCAGCGTTGATGACCCTTCCTCTTACGCAGAGGCTGGTCAGGGGCCTGCGGTACAACAGGTGCCGGTGGCAACCTCTGCTGGATCTTCGTCACTAGGGTTTGGAGAGTTGACAGGATGTCCATAGAAATGTCCATCGGTGGAGGGCACAATGGACCGCTAGGCCCTGCGCTGCTGTCATCCTCATGGATTTATGGACGGATGCTTGGTCCTCATCGTCATCCGTGGATGAGATGTCCATTGGCTGAACAGAAGCCTTGGAGGGCTGCATTGGGGCCTCCTCGATCCCCACCTTTCCCTCCCGAGGGCAGTGTACCGGGACCTGAGCTGTGCTTTCCCATCCCCCCCCCCCCAAGGGTGCCAGCAGCCTTTTCCGCTGCCTCGGTGGTCGTGTCACACCTGGGTGGGCAGGGATACACTGTGCTCTGTAGGAAACACCCTTGTTGGGTCGGTACCTCCCGCTGCAGCAGTTGTTGCAGAATATGTCGACAAAGTGGTTGATGAAACCTTTGGCTGTGCCGATTGAGGCTGCTTGGGCTGCGCTGCCGCCTTCTCCTCCTGCATGGTCTTTTCCGATTTGTCCCGTAACTTGGCCGCAGTGGATGACTTCATCTTTGAAGAGGAGCTTGATGGCAGGTTGGTTATAGAGGTGGACAGCGATGGTGATCGCGGCCTATCCCACCTGGGACTCGCATCAGCGGCGAACCAGGTGGAATCGGACTTGAGGTTCTTGGCCTTATCTTGGACCCCCACGGATGGGGTGTCCTCAAAGGACTTTGACCTCCACCCGGAGGGAGACCGCTCTTCGGACCAACAGGTCCTGGGCGAGACATGAACCTGCTTGGAGCACAGGTCAGAGGCCTTGCCCGATTATAGCCACGCCACCAGCCTGCTATACCTGCCTTTCTTTGTCTTCTTTCAGCAGCCCAGGCAGGTATATTTCGCACCCATTCTCGTTGTGGTCCGGGTGCAGGAAGTATAGATATTTCAGATGTTTGTCCTCCATGAAGACGTGCCTTACCCCACATTGGGAGCAGGGCCTGAAGAGGGTCCTTCCCTCCTTTTTCTCCTCCCGTCAAGGTCGGCGGGCGCGAAGTAGGCCCAAGAGGGCCTTCCATAAACTTTGACGAACAACTGCCCTTGAGGGGCGTGCAACTTCACCAACAACGAATCCCCGTTGCCGGCCGATGGAGATAGGAGCACACGGGCGCCAATGAAACAATAGAACTTTCTTGCAAACAAATTCGAATAAAGTACAAAATAGCAATTCGAGGACTCCCAACACTTAAGCGTGCAGTAAGCATCTGAAGAGGGGCTTAGGGAGAGGACTGTCATTGGATGGGGGTAGTATGACCCAGAGGGCAGTGATTGGTTTAGAGGAGAAATACAGTTTTTAAATGAAAGGGAAAGTGAAACATTTTTCTTTTACGGAGGATTCCCAGTCTGACGACTGGGAATATTCATGAGCATGTGAATCCATGCCAGACCCATGCTGGAGAACAGAAGTTATAGGTAAGTAACTTAAACCTTAGTTATGCACGGAACGGAGAAGTGTAACTGGAAACATGGGGTTCAACAACAGAGGTACTCTTATGTAGTAAGCCTAACAGAGTGCCGTTTTCTGCTGCTAAGGCTTGTGCAGACATAGAATCAGGATCAAAATAATAGAAAGAAATAGGATCGGGCAATGCAGAATGAGCCATCCTGTGGGAAAAATACTCTGCACCTGAATGCCCAATCGTGATAAGGAGTTCCTTTATGTGAGAACTGGTGATCTGATTGTCGCAGATCAATTTAGCGGAAACTTTCTGTACAAACTTGTAAGAAGCTTTGCTGCCTTTCTTTCTTAAATAGATTTGCCATATTCAAACAAAATCAAAGTGCAGAAGTGAATACTTAGGCAGAGGTGGGAATAGTGGGCTGGCCATTCTGTCACGAGAGATAAAGGCAGTGAATATGACGTGGGAAAAGTGCAGAAGATCACACAGGGAATAGCTTTGAGTCAAAAAACGTGCACTCAGGAACCAAGACACATATCCACCAAAACCCAGGATGTGCAAGTGGAGCGTGATAAGAATACAAATATATGAAAAGGAATGAAAAGTGATGTGGGGTAATGTCAGTGCTAAGCCCACATTCAGGGCAAGCAACGACAGGATTTGATAGCTAACACCCATGATGGTATTGTATAAGGTAACAAAGAAAAGACTCACGAGAATGAGAAATACCACCTGAAATGTCAACGAATCCCACGAACCCTGTTGATCAAACAGGGGCAAGAAAGGCTTTAACAGCAAAGGGAGAATAAAGAACAAGTTACTTACCTGTACTGTTGTTCTCCAGCATGGGTCTGGCATGGATTCACATGCTCATGAATATTCCCCGTCGTCAGGCTGGGAATCCTCGGTAAAGAAAAATCAGTATCCGTTTAGTTTCTGATCTGTCTTTCGTAGTAGTAACCAATCACTGATCTCTGCGTCATACTGACCACAGCCAATGACTGCCATCTCCCTAAGCCCCGCCTCTGGCAGCCATCTTCAGATTTGGTAGCACGTGAAGTGGCAGTATGACCAAGTGAAGAGCCGCAGAGGGGTAGGCGGGAGGATTTGCATGTGAATCCATGCCAGACCCATGCTGGAGAACAACAGTTACAGGTAAGTAACTTGTTCCTTCTCCAGCATGGGGTCTGGCATGGATTCACATGCTCATGAATAAAAGAATACATAGCAGTACACACATGCACAACCACGGGAGGTGGCAAAGGCTCAACATTAAGCATTACATCCAAAACTCAACATTTAGCAATTCTTACCTCCTCACCAGGCTCACTGTAGGCGAACAGGTTGCGCAGCACTGCTTGGCCGACCCTGGACTCCTCCCTGGAATCCCGATCGACGCAGTAGAATTTCATGAAGGTGTGCGTCGACCTCCACGTAGCAGCCCTGCAGATGTCCAGCAAGGGCACACCAGATAGGAACGCCGTGGTAGCTGCGATCGCTCTGGTGGAATGGGCTCTCAGACGGCCAGGCAGCGGTCGGTTTGCCAACCGATGACAGTACATAATACAGCCGGAGAGCCATCTGGAAATGGAAGCCTTCGAGAGAGCCTTCCCCTGATTGACAGGTCCAAAGTTCACAAAAAGTTGCGACGTCTTCCGAAAACTCTTTGTGCGGTCCACGTAGAACTTCAGCGCTCTAGCCTCAATCAGCGAGTGCAAAGTCCTTTCAGCCGGCGACGAAGGCGACGGAAAGAAAACAGGTAACACCAAGGGTTCGTTGAGGTGGAAGTCCGACGGCACCTTGGGCATGAAGGAGGGGTGCGTCCTGAGCACTACCCTCGTGTCGTGAAAAGTCAAGTACGGGGGCTTGCAGGAAAGGGCTTGGATCTCTCCCACCCGTCGTGCGGAGGTGATGGCCACAAGAAACGCTGTTTTCCACGACAAGAACTTTAAAGGAGCTGAGTTCAGAGGCTCGAACGGAGGTCCCATGAGCTTGGTCAGCACCAGGTTGAGCTCCCACGCCGGGGCCTTCACCGGCGGGAACGATCTGAACAGTCCCATCATGAATTGTTTCACCAGACGATGAGACCACAAAGACGTCCGTCCCGTGGTTCTGGTGTATCGGGAGATCGCAGCAAGATGAATCTTGATGGAAGCGTGCGCCAGCCCAGCCTTGGCAAGCGTCAGCAGGTACGGCAGTACTTAAGGAGCCGCAATCCGTAGAGGGTTAATCTTCTGTGCGTGGCACCAGACAGAGAACCTCTTCCATTTGTGTCCATAGCATTTAAGAGTTGAGGACGCCCTGGCCTTTGCAAGAACCTCTCTGCAGTCGGCCGGTATGTCGTAACCTCCAAACTCTAACGCTGCAGGAGCCAGGCCTGCAAGTTCAGCGACTTCGGGTCGTGGTGGAGGATGGCGCCTCCTTCGCTGGAGAGCAGATCCGCGTCCACTGGCAGCTTGATTGGCGGGGACGCTGACAAGTCCAGAAGGTCCGGGAACCATATCTGCCTCGGCCACGCAGGTGCGACGAGGATCATCCTGCACCGTGACCTCTTGAGCTGGTTGATGAGCCGGATCAGCAGCGGCAATGGAGGAAACGCATATAGGAACAGGCCCTCCCAGGGGAACGAGAACGCATAGCCCATGCTCCTCGGCTGGGGAAACCTGCTGGCGAACCTCCGGCACCTGTCGCGAACAGGTCGATATGGGGTGTGCCCACCGTCGGAAGAGGCGGTCCACTAGATCTGTCCTAGTTCCCACTCGTGGCATGAGCGCAGCTCCCTGCTGAGCGAGTCGGCGATGGTGTTTTTTATCCCTGCCAGATGAAACGGCACCAGAAACATCCCTTGGGCGACGGCCCAATGCCACAGATCCTGAGCCTCCTTGGACAGGGCTGGGGATCTGGTACCGCCCTGCTTCCTGATGTAGAACATGGTGGTGGTGTTGTCGGTGAAGATCCTCACCACCTTGCTCTTATGGGACGGAAGAAAGGACCTGAGGGCCCAAAGCACTGCACGGAGTTCCAGGACGTTGATATGGAGGGACTTCTCCGTCGGCAGCCAAAGGCCCCTCGCGTGCAGATTTTCGGTGTGCGCTCCCTACCCTTCCAGGGAGGCATCCGTGGTCACTGTCTTCTGGTGGTCCGGGGTCTGGAAGTCCATGCCCGCCGTCAGATGCGCACGGGTGCCCCACCACCGGATCGCTCGTCGGAAGCTCTCGTCAAGTGTGATCCTGTCCTCGAAGCTGCCCATCGTCTGGATCCAGCGAGCGTCCAGGAACTCCTGTAACGGGCGCATCCGAAGCCTGCACATGCGGATGAGATAAATGCAAGAAGACATCATTCCGAGGAGGGACTTGATGGACCTCACCCTGGCCGCGTCCGCAACCAGCATCCGCCGCACCTTGCCCAAGATGGCCCTCGTCCTTTCCTCCGACGGAGAGGCCAGAAGCGCCACTGTGTCGAGCTTCGCTCCCAGAAACAGTGCGTCTTGAGCGGGCACCAGGTGGGACTTGGCGTAGTTTATGGAGAATACCAGGTCCATGAGTAGTTGGACGGTCCACGCCGTGTGCTCCGCGGCAAGCTCCTTTGTCTTTGCTCGGATGAGCCAGTCCTCCAGGTAGGGGTAGACGTGGATCCCCTCCAGGCGCAGCCGCGCCGCCACCGGTGCGAGGCACTTGGTGAACACCCTGGGTGCCAACCTCAATCCGAAGGGAAGGGCTCTGAACTGGTAGTGACGCCCTTGGACCACGAATCTGAGAAACTTTCGTTGTCCCTTTAGGATGGGGATATGGAAGTAGGCATCCTCCAAATCCAACGACGACAGGAAATCGCCCTCTTCCAGTTGACCCAGGACGTGCTGGAGGGTGACCATCCGGAACTTCTGTGCCTTGATGAATTTGTTAGTCGTCGTAGGTCCAGGATGGGACGCCATCCTCCCGTCTTCTTCTTCACGAGGAAGTATCTTGAGTAAACTCCGGAGCCCCGAAGCCTCTTTGGGACGAGCTCGATGGCGCCTTTCTTGAGCATCGCCTTTACCTCCAAGAGAAGTTGAGGGACGTGATGTTCCTTCCTGGCCACGGGGGGGACGTGCGGGAACTTCTTTAGAAACTCGAGCGCGTGACCCTGGGCCAGGGCGTCCAGCACCCAACGGTCGGTGGAGATGGACTCCCACACGCTGACGAAGCTCACCAGCCGGCCTCCCACCAGGGTGCTTCGGTGGGGGCCCGACCCCACGGCCGGTTCAGTCCTGCTTCGACAAAGCTTTGCCGCCTTGTCCTCCTTGGCGACGACGGCGGGGTCCGCCCGACTTGCCTCGTCCCCTGTAGGCTTCCTGTGACGACGAACGGGCCGCTTGACGATAGGTGGAAAATACGCCGCCGGAACCTTTGGAGGCACCCTGCTTGCCTCCGCCGCTCCGAAAGGGCGGCCGTCGTTGCTGGAGAACACCAAGAGCCCGGGCCGTCTCCGTGTCCGTCTTGATGGCTTGTAAGGAATCATCCACTGTTTTCCCAAACAGGTTGCTCCCGTCGAACGGCATGTCCAAGACTCTGGTCTGCACGTCCTGACGGAAGTCAGTTGCCTTGAGCTATCCACGCCGTCTAAGGCACACGCCGTTGCCCAACTGGCGAAATCCAGTGTCAGCGATGTCCGTTGCTATTGTAATGGCATGGTCCGACGCCACTTCTCCTTCCTGCAAGATCTCTAGGGCCTCTGCCCTCTTGTCGTCTGGTAGGAAATCCAGCAGGGGGGCGATTTTGTACCACAACTCCCTGTCGTAGCGGGCTACGATAGCCAAGGCGTTAGCAGCCTTAATCGTCGTTGCTGCCGACGAGATGACTCTGCGTCCCATCGTGTCCAACTTCTTTCCCTCGCCGTACGGCAGGGAGGTTGACGTAGAGGCCGAGGCCCCCCCCCCCCCGCTTTCTTCCTGGCCGCCGCGGAGACGACCGAGTCCGGGGTCGGCTGTGCCCGAAGGCACAAGGGGGCCGCGTCCGGGACCCGGTACTTCTTCTCGTACCGATCCCTTCTCGCAGGCGTTGTGGATGGGTTCTTGAGGAGGGCGAGACCCTCATCCCAGATATCGTCCAGTAGAGGTACAGCGAGGACCGTCTTCCTCTTGGTCTTGCACCGTTGATAAAGGAAACCTTCCTTCTTCTCTTCCGGGCAGAGCTGGAAAAGCTCGGATGCCCTGGCGATCATGGCATGAAACGATCCAATCTCGTCGGGCAGGGAAGCCCGGGGAGGAGGTGACGACGGGAGATTTGTGCCCGTCGCGGCCGTGTCAGTCCCCGTATCATCCCCGCGGGTCGTGGAGGGGGAGGAGGGCTGAGCAGGGCGCGATGGTTGAAAAGGAGGTGGAGGATGAATCCTCCTTCTCTTAGGAGGAGGGCTCCCAGAAGGGCCTGGCTCCGGGGTCCCCCGTCGGGAGAGGTTCCTCCGTTGGTGGTAATGGCAATCTCGTCCTTATCTCCGAGCATAAGGATTGTATAGCCAACAAAATGGCCGCGAGTTGTCTTGCGGCACTGGTTGAGGGGAGTCCGACGGGCGGTCAGGAGCCCCGTCGGCACCCTCAACGTTCTCGTCGTCTCCTACGTCGGGGTCCCTCCCGACGGGCTGGTCGTCTTCCACGCCAACGCCGTGGCTTAAGACTTCGATCAGCTCCTCCTCAGAGGTTGAGGCCGAATACACGGCAACCTCCTGCCCCCCCTTTTTCTTCTCCGTCGGAGGTTTCACGGGGGTCCTGTCGATGGGCATGAACGAGGACTCCCTCCGCGGTGGCAGGGAGACCCTGGGCCCCGAGGTCGCCAGCACTGGTGTAGCCTCCACAGGCTGAGCCAGGGCCACCGCGACTGTCTCGATAGAGGCCTTGGCCGGATGGATTAAGGCTTTCGCCACCTTAGGTGCGCTCACCGCCTTCTCCTTGGGGGAAGGGTCACCGCCTCGCTCCCTCTCCGATGGGGCCTTCGAGCTCGACCGGGGTCACTCCAGGAGCTTCACCAGGTGCTCGGCCTTCCTCTTACCCGAGCCAGAGCGTTGGCTCGTGGTTGATGGCGCCGGGGAGGATGCGCCCTGCCTGGCGCCCATAGAGCCCGACCGTTCGGCGCTCCCGGTGCCAGCGGACTCGTGGTGCTTGGCCTTCTGTCGGACCCCCGTCGCCGGGGCGCCCTCAAAGGTCTTAGAAGACCGCTCGGACTTCTTCTTCTCGCCTGACGGGCTCTTCCCTTCTAGCCAGTTGGCGAGACGCAGATGGCGGTCCTTCATGGTCCGCTCCGACATATTGCCGCAAAACGCACAGTTCTTCTCCACGTGCGTCTTGTCCTCATGCAGGCAATAGAGGCAAAGGGAGTGTTCGTCCTCCTTAAAGACATTCTGAAGCTGGCATCCAGGGCAGACCCTGAACAGCTTTCCGGGCGTCGAGCTTCCCTTCTCCTGGGCCATGATCGAGATGGGCCTGAGAAACTTCTGGAGTCCTCCAAAAGCGTGGCTCGACGAAATGTTCACCCTTGAGGGGCGTAGAAGAATCCGACACGGGTCCCCGTTGATCAGAGAAAGAAACGGTGGAGCTTGAGGCTCTTTTGACCGAAAAAGAGAAAATTTCCTAGGAAAAAACGCGAAAAAAGCACTAAAGCTCGAGAGCAATAGCACGAGGATCCCAACACTTGAACGTGTGGTAAAAATCTGAAGATGGCTGCCAGAGGCGGGGCTAAGGGAGATGGCAGTCATTGGCTGTGGTCAGTATGACGCAGAGATCAGTGATTGGTTACTACTACGAAAGACAGATCAGAAACTAAACGGATACTGATTTTTCTTTACCAAGGATTCCCAGCCTGACGACGGGGAATATTCATGAGCATGTGAATCCATGCCAGACCCCATGCTGGAGAACTTAACACATAAAACTCCTGACAAGGGGCAAATAGGAATAGTGATTACCGAATAGTGAGGAAAAAACAGGCATTCATACAGGAGCTGGCTACAACAGCACACCACACCTAACAATCAATAGGGTACAAATTGAGAAGTGCATGGGAAAACAGACTCCAAGAGAGGTAAAGGAATAGGAGCAGGGATAACGAAACTGCAAGGACAAAAGCTCCACCGCTCTCCCCACGCAGGGAAGGACATGCAAACTGGCACTAAATACTAAATCTATAAACCAGGAGGGACTAAAGGATCAAGGTTTCGCTGCAGAATAGGGCAGAGAGAAAGGAATAAAGAACACAGACAAACTGGGCTGCACAGAAAAAGAAAAGCAGTGGGAAGTGCTGACTGCAAGACAGAGGAAAATGGAAAGGGAATCCAGGAAGCAGAAAATACTAATAAGCACACTAATTGGAAATCCAGGGAACTGGGAACAAGAAAATAGAAACTTGGAAATGGACACTAAGCTAAGAACCAGGAGCAAGGGACCGGTCACAAACAGGAACACTGAACCAATGACCAGCGCGGGACTGAAGCAAACGGAGGCTTTTAAAGCTGGCTAACGAGCACACGCCACAGGTGCTGCTTAGCCTCCACCCAACCTTGTCCTGCAAGGGTGGAGGTGAAGGAGTGGGCCAGGCATTCTGGGAAGGATAGTCGTTTGATTAAAGCAGCATACTGGCTGCCAAAACCCCAGAATAGATCCGGAACGGAAGTAACACGGACAATAAGGATTTATCACCCCCAATTCACAGTGGCATAAGGTTCGCAAGGAAAGTCTAGTACGGAATAATCCCCAAATCAGGCCCCCCAAGTTGCAGGAACGGGAGCAAAGGTAGTGAATCTGACAGGTACCCTTCATTCCCGGCCTGTCAGTATGTGTGAAGCCGTGTAAGTGCAGTGGCACCTATATCTTTGACTCAGTGGCTATCAGCCTCTGGTCAGGCCAGGCCTCTTTGATCTTTCAGGTGCTTTCCCAACACTGGGGGTGTCTAGCGCAGTTGATGTATCAAGAAAAGACCCATAAACTACAGTGACCAGCATGGACCGGTCTCCTCAGAAACCTGGGCTGGATCGTGTATCCTGAGAAGCAGCATAATGTAAAGTAAACGGGGACTACAAGTGTGACAATGCACCTGCACCCAACAGACAAGACCCATCCGGGAGCAGGACTGTTCAAATGAAAACTGACTAGGGTTCTCCATTCAGGAGCGAAATGAGATACCCAACACCCACCAGAGTCCAGAGAATCACTACAGGGGAACAGTGGAGTGGCAGAACTGGAATAAGTGGGGACATGTACAGTATTAGGGGAGACCAGTGAACACTCCCAAAACACATTTGGACACAGACTTAATTTATCCAGGAAGCGAAGAGAGAAAAAAACAACACAGTGACTGCATGGATGGTTGTTAGAAAATGGAGCATTGAATGGGGCAAGTTTAAGAGCCTGTTAAAGACTTCCTGGGGAAATTCCAGCTCACACGGAGAGCAGATGTGAGGAGTTGGGAGTAGCTTAGCTAGAGATTGGCCCAGCAATGCAGTGGCCTCGAACATCCAATGGGAGCAGAGGAAACCTTCTAGATGGGAAGGGTTGGGCTATAAACTGCCAGCAGAGAGGTATTCAGTTGAAGTCAAAAGAGGAGAAAGGAGGACCAAAAGACCAGAAAGGAGGGTGGAGGAGAACTTTTAGCGTGTTTGTAGAGTGTGAAAGTAGGGTTTTGCGATTGAGAAAGTGATACCAATTTTGGCTGTTTGGATGTATGAGTGAATGGTTAGGGGGAGTAGAGGCAACAAGGAGGAAGAGGGGGAGAAGGAGCTTAATAGGGACTACATTACTGGAGCCAGTATAGTGAACAGGGCACTAAACCCTTAAGAGGTGGTTGGGAGGGAGTAGAGACAGGAGTATTGATAGGAAAGCAGGATTAAGAGGAAGTAGGAGAGTAGAGAAAGGATAAGGGAGAGAAGTGATAAAGTTGGTACAAAGAGTGCAGGAGCGAGGAAGGGTAAGAAAGAAAGAGACAGAAATAGTTAGGTTAGTGTAGAATAGTGGAGACACGTGTAGTAAGAGAAGAGTGAGGTTTAATGTTGAATGACTGACATCCAGTCGAGGGGCACGCCAGGGCAATCAAACTACTGCATTTAAGTCACCTACACATTCTTTGCGGGATACAGATAGAGAAGGCTATGGCCTTTAGGTCTTCCAAAATCAGGGACAGGTTAGATAGTAGGCTTACCCCTAGTTATAGTAAAACACATTTTTGAGCAAGTCGTTTTAGAATTGGGAGACTGGGCTAGGGAACCGAGAGTCCTCTTCAATGTTGAAGCTAAAGGTGGAGGGACCACACCTACGAATGGGAAAACAGATTTGTCTCTGTATATACTTTGGGAATAAAATCTGAAACCGTATCTGAGGTGACTCATAGAAAACCTTTTCACAGCTATCACAACACTACAAACATCAGCTACTAAAAGGTTGTGGGATCGTGAATCCACAGGCTGAAGCCATGGCATTGTTTAAGAATGTCATTGTAAGTCAAACAAGCCACAAAGTACAGGTGTATGCAGCAAAATTATACATGGGATACATTTATAGTATGAACCCTGGACACTCCTTCAAAAGTGAAATATTTAGTACAATATGCGCCTGTTGTAAAGGTATGTTATTTCATTTTCAGTATTTTTGTAATCCAAATCTACCTTTGAAATGCAGCAGAGCACTGTACATTGCATGGGGGCGAATGACTTAAAAAGACAAGACTTCCTGAGGTGCAGGAGGGTGGAAGGTCTTTCACATGAGAAAGACAGGGTGCAGGAGGGGTGAGAGGTAGACGAGCACGAGGGGCTTGTGTTTAAGGGTGTTAGTCACGTGCCATACATTCCTAAGAGCACTGGCACAGGTGCTAGTTAAAGAGATGGGTCTGAATTGCCAGAGGGATGCACCACATCTGGTTTTGCGGGGGATGTTGTTTCACAGTTGAGATGTTAACACACAGCATTGTGGAGGCTGCTGGTCAAGTAGGCCCTGCCACTCAGTTGCTACGGCCACGGCCAGTTTTTGCACCTTCCAGGCAGCCGCTCTCTGCAGGTGCAAGTGGATCTTGGTCACTTTAAGCCCCATCCACCTGCTTCACCCTGCCCCTTCCTTTCCTTCAAACTCTTACATCAAGGGTATCTCTTGCCCTGGCGTCTGAAGGGGAGATGAAGAAATGGGCAATTCCTGTTCCAACGAGGAGGGCCCAGGAAAAGAACTCCTGCTCCTCTAACATCAGGTAAGCTCCCTCGAATATGTGTTTCACCCATCTCTCCCAATAGCCCATCCCTACTATCACCACTCATTGCCAACCACACCGCTCAACACCAATATCATGGACACCACATTACAGCAATCTCACTCATGTCACATAGACCCCATCAGCACTCCATCTACCACTACACGAAAACTGATGCTCACCAAGGTCCGCTCAGCAAACAACCATGCAGCAGACATCGCCAACCTCATTACCACACATGACTTGCATGCCATCATCATTACTGAGACCTAAATAGCATCCACCTCCATCCACATTCTACATGCCTTCATCCCGAACAGCTGCAGAATTTTACGAGACGTTCCAAACCAGATCAGCGAAAGCCTCGCCATCATTCATGCATCATGGCCATGTACACAACTGGACGTCACCACCATTGGCTCTTTCGAAAACCTTTCTTGCTACTTCCTTTCTCCCCAACAGACAGTCACATTTCACCTCATCTATTGACCACCCAAGCCCAACGCCTCCTTCACTGAAGACTTTGTGGACTTGATCAGCATCATGTATCTCGTGCTCTCTAACAGCATGTTCCGCAGGGACTTCAACATTCCTGGCAACCCAGCACAAAGTGAATGAAGGATGATCGGACTCCTAAACACACTGAACCTCTCACAGCACACGAAAGACCCAACTCACAGGAAATGTAATATCTTCAACTTCATCATCACCATCCTATATCACAGCTCTCAAATCCCGGTTCTCTGGTAAGACCATCTGGCAATCCCCTTTGTCATTAGTCACACTACACCAGTCAAGCAAACCGATTGGAAACCCAGAAAACAGGCCTTCAGATCATTAAAGAACTTCCCATTGGAGGCTCTCAACTGAAGACCTCTCCAAACTCCAATTCACATTTGCTAATCTACCTCTAAAGAACCAGCACTGCAACTTGCTTCTGCAAGAACTTAACACCACCCTCACAACCAACATCAACCACCATGCCCCAAATGAAAGAACACACCCTCAAGCCTAAAGGTCCTGCACCGTGCTAAACTGAAGAACTAAACTTCAACAAACTATCAAAAAACAAAAGAAGACTTGGCTCAAATCTTGCAGTGCATTTGATCTCGCCCCGCTCAAGGAACTCTGTGCTACACGCAGGTGAATGGTGAACACTGCCAGGGCTAACTACTACCAAAACACCTTAGCTAAGACCAACAATGAAAGCAGAGCCATCTTCAAAGCCATCTTCAAAGCCATCAAGCACTGCATCAACCCTCTGCGTGACCCACCCGTACCGCGCTCCATCGAACCATCCAGCGCCATCAACTCGTTCTTCAGCAACAAAATCAGCATGACCCACCAACAAACAGACACCAAGGCTACAACTGACCGCACACTACTGATCCCTTCTCGCAAATCCACAACTACTTGGACACATTTCAAAACACTAACTATGGAAAACCACCCTAGTATCCCTCAAGGACACATCGTACACCGACAACATCGTCCTTGCCTCCATACTCAAGACATTTCGGACTGAAGCACTCCTCCCTTACCTGACAATCATCAATAGTTCCTGTAAGGGAGGAGAGGTCTCCCTGGCCCCCCTTCATTCCTCTAAGGATGCACATGGTATGCTCTTTGCATGACTGACTGTGCGCCTCTGGCCAAGGTGTGCGGTACTCACTGAATGACACACAGCAGTGCATGGCTGCAGACTCCATTTTACATTAGGCCACATGTAATCGCTAAAAGCCAGTCTGCATCTCTCCCCTTCAGTGTCCGCGCACAGTCAGCAAGCAAACCCCCCTCCTACTTCCCCTCTGCCGTCTCAGCAGCTGTCCTGTTCTCACAGAAGCTTAGGCGCAAGAAGTATCCAACTAAACACTTATCTCTCGCCTTCCCTTTTACATCACTGCCCTGTGAATGACCGGACGGAGCCTGGTCCTGGAAAAAAACATTTGTTTCCACAAACCTGCTCTTGCTCCTCTCACCCCCACCTTTGGAAGTTATTGCTGGTCCAACCTTTTTCCCCTCCATGGTCTCTTTGATGTAGCAGAAGTGTGAACCTTCCCCACTGACCACCCTAGAGTGCCCCCAATATAACTGGTCTCATGTCATCATATATCCCGCCTAAAACCAACACCTATCAAATCACTCACTCAAGCACTGGGGCGCCATGGCAAATAAATCTTAGATCAAGCCCACTGATAGCGCACCTGGGGGGCAAGGCCCTTGTATCCCTCATGACTACAAAGGCCTGAGTCCGGAATGTATAAATATGTGTCTTCAATGTATAGGTGTCCCCACATACTAGGACATGGTTTATATTCTGTATTATTCATTGCATGTCATGAGATGGCATGTAGCTTAGCTTAGCTTAGACAGAATGACCTCCTCTCGTTGAACCGACCTGACCTTTACACCACCCAGACGAGCCCAGATGACCACGTGCCGCTCGAAGTAACATCGCTGCATAGCCAAACATGCGGAGCGGGCCCATATACTGCTATACTGTAACATTGGTGTCCACCAATCCCAATGCAACTCGATGTACCTATAGAGAATCGTCACTAGTGATGAATCTAAAGCATATAATGGACTGTATTCTGTACTGTTGGCAGAGCACTCTCGAGTAAGCAGAGTCCTCTGCGTGCCCCATTTTACTTTATATAAAGACTTGTCTTTTACTTTACATGCACTTGGTCCTGGTCTCATTCCCTACTGGGGTGTGTCCATTGGTGTCTCTCATTTGGTGATTTTATTATATTTGTGGGGAATGCCAGCTTTCACTCACATTACCCAAGAAACATTCCATTTGAGCATCAAGACTGGGCAAATCGTCCCGCTTCTTAAGAAACCAACAGTGAACGCTGATGACCACAGCAACTACCCCACCGCCCCTCCCCATCACCCATATTTGCTTCCTTTAAGATCCTTGAAAAAGCAGTAGCTGGGCAACTCCTCCAACACATTGAAGCCAACAACCTCCTTCAGTCCTACCAATCTGGCTTTCGCCCCAGATGAAGCACAGAAACGCTCCCATCAAGGTGATCGAAATAATGCTGTTAACATCCCAGATGATGGCCAACCTTGCCTCTTGGTTCTCCTTGACCTTTCAGCAGCATTCCACACAGCAGACCACCAAACACTCACAGACAAACTACATTGTCAAATGGGGTTAAGCGAAATTGTCCTCCACTGGTTCAAATGGTACCTTGCTAATCGCCATCCGTTTGCACAAATGGGTTGCTCTAGACCAGCAAGTCTCTACCCATCAACTGTGGAGTCCAACAAGGATCCATCCCCTCCCCCATGATCTTCAACCAACTGCTCTGAACCCTCCTTGCTCCACACAAAAGCCACATCCACCAATAGACAGATGACACACAGCTCTACCTCAAGATAACCTCCATTGAAGGCATCCACATGCTCAAGGCCTTCCTCTCATTGATCGATTGGTCGTGTATGTTCAGTGCTTACCTGAAGCTCAACCCCTCCAAGACTGAATTCCTACTGCTGACCAACAGCACCGAATATGGGTTATCTGCTATGCACCTCAAGGGCTTCACACCCCAGCTGACCACCTGCATCAAGTCCATTGGGCTTGCCATTGACAGACCCCGCCTCCAAACAGCACATAGCAAGGAGGACACAAACAGCTTGATACCAGCTTTCTGTCCTGTGGAAAATCAAACCTTTCATCCCAGAAAGCAACTTCAGATCTGTTGTCCAAGCCTTGGTAATACTCCAACAGCTCCATTTTGGAATGTCTTCTAGCGACTATCCTGGCTCCCCTGAGTTGTGTCCTGAATGCTGCAGCAGGATTTAAAAGACTCATCAAATTTGATCTCATCAATCCGCCCTCATCGAATTGCACTGGCTCCCACTGCAAGCATGTATAATCTTCAAATCCTGCTGCATCATCTACAAGGCTATGATCTTGAATCCCCAAGTTACCTCACTGAGAAGCGCATCTCTGGAGGTCTACGAACCACCAGAGTAAGGACATGTGCAGACTTGAACTCTGCCAGTGCAGGAAGAAGAAAACAGGAGGTAGGTCTTCTCTGTCTATGCCTCAAGACTCTGGAACCTCCTCTGAGTGAACATCAGGATTCCCCCCCCCTCGCTTCTACAGTACAGGAAGGAGCTCAAGAACATCCTCTTGAAGGAGTGGCTCCTCTCTAACGCCTAGGTCTATACACCCTCCATTCCCCAGCCTACCTGAGAATGGGTGATCCGATCCCCAATGCTTCCTCCCCAGGTTGCTTGTAGATCCAGTCGTTAGATCTCCACTCCCTTGTTTTCCTGCTTTCCTCACCATGTCATTACCCCTATGATTGTAAAGTGTTACGTTTCTTCCTGAAACCATACAAATACTAATAATAATGATTTCAATAATAATTTTAAAAAAACCTTGCCTAGGGGATTCTCCTCATTTGCCTATTTGTCGCTCTAGTTTCACAAGGGATTAGGTGTTGTATTTGGGTTGTCCAAGGAAAATTGCCCCTTTCTCTGAAAGGCAAGTTGGTGAATTTGCAGTCAGAGCCTTATGGGCAATGCAGCGTGCCATGAAGAGATCACAGGCTTGCAGAGGTGTAGGGTCTGTTTGTTTGGGTTCAGATGGTGTGGTTGAATTTCCACTGCCCCCTGAGAGTAGCAGCTTGAAGGCCATTCTCCATTGACAAACAGGAGAAGAACGCAATGGATGCAATGGGGAAAGGACTTGGATGCAGGGATCGAAATTAAGATTGCATATGCAGGAGCTAAAGGCAGCTCCTGGGTATCCAGCATTAACCAGTGACTAGGAGCTATAACTGGCTAACGAGGAGCCAATACATAGCGTTCCGCGTAACTTCCACATAAGATACAAACATATAATTGTGTCCATTATGTATTACCCCTTGTTCTAATGTTTACTTGTAGACTGTCCCAAATGCACACAGGTAAATTCACATGTGTGTTTTTTCAGAACCCCTTGGCATGGGGAGCCAGAAGTAGCTCCTGATATAGCTGTTGCTGTCAAGCTAACCAGGCTCTTCTAGACTACACGCAGGAGCTAAATAGCTCCCAGATCCCCTCAATTCCAAACACTGGGATGATTTCATAAAAATCTGATACAAACTGTAAGCATACATCAAACAGCCTGGCACGATCGGTCAAATTGATGTGGAAATAGCAAACTGGGCGAACACCGTTTGTCCAAGAACCAATGGTTTGCCTCTTGTACAGATGTTACACAAGACTTTCCTAGCATGTATCTTTCTATAACACACGTGACGTCTTCCTTAACCATGGCAATACAATCTCCCAAACCAGACTCTGCTTACATGTTGCACACCATGAGCAAACTACAGACAGTAACATAACTGTGGGAGCAAAAGTGTTTTCCTTGTGCACCATTCTAAATGCAGAGTGAGCCTCTGCAATCAGGCGAGATCTGGTATTGAGCATTCTTCATGTGACCGGGACCAAGGCTGCATCCAGAGTGAAGGATGCAGCTAATCATTAACGCATACCTCTGCACAGAGGGAACACATACATCATGGCCATATCAGATTCATGTCCAGGGCCAGTAACGAAACATTCACAATATGCAGTCCAGTGAACTAATGTCATGAGCTTTTCATTCTGGATCACCAGTTTTTTGCATTTGGAGATTGCACAGACAGCAAGACTATGTATTGTGCGTTTCCACGTGTGCAAGCAGCGACTCCCTGTGGTTGAAACACTTATCGCACTGTGTGCACTTGTGAGGTTTCTCCCCAGTGTGCTTGCGGTAGTGCCTCAGGAGAGTCGCGCTGAGCCGGAAGGCCTTCTCGCAGATGCTACACTGGTAGGGCCTCTCGCCAGTGTGAATCCTTTGGTGCTGGGTGAGGGTGGAGTTGTGGCTGAAGGTTTTTCCACACACTGTGCACTTGAAGGCACGCTCACCTGTATGTGTCTTCATGTGCTGGATCAGCGAAGAGTTCTTGGTGAAAGTCTTATCACAGCTTTTGCAATTATAGTTCTGCTGCCGATTGCACCTCTGCATTTGCTGGTGCTTTATGAGACTGGACCGCTGACTGAAGAACGTGGTGCACTGGGGACACCGGAAGGGCTTCTCACCCGTATGGGTCTTCTGGTGCCTCCGTTGGTTGGAGACATTGCTGAAGCTTTTCGGACACACGGGACATGTGTAGGGTCGTTCTCCTGTGTGTACGCGCTGGTGCTTCTGCAAGTTCCTGAAGTTAATGAAGCATTTCTCACAATCTGTGCACTTAAAAGGCCGCTCCCCTGTGTGCACCCTCAGGTGATTCACAAGTGTGGCCTTCAAAGTGAAACTCTTCTCGCACTCTGTGCATTTGAACAGTTTCTCCACGCGGTGTGTGGTTAGGTGGTAAACGAGAGTGGAACTAAGCCGGAAGCTCTTTTCACACTCCGTACACTTATATGGCCTCTCACCTGTGTGAATGCGGAGATGCTGGATAAAGGAGGACTTGTGGACAAAGTTCTTGTCACATTCGCTGCATGCGTAGGGCCGCTCCCCTGTGTGTATCTGCTGGTGGCGCAGCAGGTTGGAGTTCTTACTGAAGGTCTTCTCACACTCCAGACACTTGTAGAGCGACTGTGATTCATGGCCCCCCTGAACTCTGCAAGCATGAGTCCTTGAAGAGAAGAGTTTATCGGATAATTCCCATGCCGCTGGCATTTGTCTTGCCAGGGAGCTCTCTGTATGGAGGGGATTTGTCTCAGCACCTTGGTCATTGAGAAAGGGGGGCTGTAGTGAATGGCCTGATGGGGTTCCATCCCCGGGGTCGATGGGAAAGCCTTCCCATGGGCAGCTCTGGGCCTCTGCATGGCCTGGTAAGGCAGAGGGTAGAGGCGGCCGCTCTGTCTGCAGCTCATCTGGAATCAGATCACTGGGGAGTCCTTCTGGAGACCTCACATCACTGGCTTCACTCAAAGATGCACCATCTGCCGGGTAAAACAAGAGTGCAGTTACCTTCATTTCCAACACAGGTGACTGCAGGCTTCTGAACTTTATTTATTTATAAGGAATCTTTATCACTAAACGCCAACTCACAATCAGCACCCTGGTTTTTAAGTTGGCAAGAGGTAAAGCTGAGTTTGCCATGCATTGTCCAGTTAGTGTCCACAACAGAACCCCTCACTTATTGGGTGTAGCAACATTTAGGGCCACAGCAATATAAATATGTACAGTAAACTGGTCAGTGTTACTCGGTTTGCCTCTTTACCTAGCAATGCCTGAGGGGGCTCCATGACACCATTTGGGATCACATCACAACGCCTTGACACTATAATTCCTCTGTGATTACTTATTTTTAATCCCCAGCGACCTATTACATTGTTGAGTAAATATCTTTGCCCCACAATGTAATAGTGTACAATATGAAGAGGGGATGAATGCCTGTCATAACCTTTCTTTGTACATCTGAAGAATAGGGAGCGCATCACCACCCTGCGTGTCTATATGACGTGTTATTGTACCCACTGAAGGACAGGGTGCGCATCACCAGCCTGAGTACCTGCATAACATGTGTTATTGTACCCACTGAAGATCAGGGAGCGCACCAGCACCGTGTGTGACTGTACAACATGCGTTATTGTACCTAATGAAGAACATGGATCGCATCAGCACCCTCTGTGCCTGTATAACATGCATTATTGTACCCACTGAAGGACAGGGTGCGCATCACCACCCCGAGTGCCTGCATAACATGTGTTATTGTACCCACTGAAGATCAGTGAGCGCACCAGCACCCTGTGTGACTGTATAACATGCATTATTGTACCTAATGAAGAACAGGGATCGCATCAGCACCCTCTGTGCCTGTATAAAATGTGTTATTGTACCGACTGAAGAACAGGGACCACATCACCACCCTGTGTGCCTGTATGACGTGTTATTGTACCCACTGAACAACGGGGAGCGCATCACTACCCTGTGTGCCTGTAAAACGTGTTATTGTACCTACTGAAGAGCAGGGAGGATAGCATCATCTTATGGGCTTGTATGGCTTGGGTACTGTAACCATTGGAATCATGCAAGTTGCTGTAAACTCTGTGGGACAGGAGGGCCTTCTCATCACCACTGCTGGTATGAATGACGTCATAAGCGCCAACATGTACAAACACCACCTAATTGCCAGAGCCTTTAAGATTGCATCAGCGCAACCGCTGCAAGAAGCTCCTTCTAATACCTTGAGCCTATAGGGCAGATGTACTCATACCTTTATAGGGCGCTCCTCACACCAAGACTGTTGCATTATGGGGTCCCTCAATCCCTGTACCTGCTTGAATTGCGCCAATCTCATATGTGACGGGAGCGGCTTCCCATCCCCATTAATGAACATGCTTATTCAATTCTTTGCATTATTTCCCTATTTTTTATGTTTGAAACAGTTCAATCGGCATGTGGCGCTGGTGATTCAGCAGTTGATTGAGGAAAGGGAGAGAGATGAGAAAAAAAGGAAATGAGTGGGTACATAACGCATTATTCAAAGGGAGTCCAATATCTGTGTTCCTTAGAACCAAGTGCCAAACGTGCGATCAAGTAAGGAATTCTGCGTCAGGCTTTTTGGAACAGCTACAACCGTTGGATGTGATTAGGCATTGTACGGTTCCTGGCCTGCTCGGCGAAGTACATGAACCAGAAGTGAGCCTGAGGTTGCTCAGGGTAAGCTCCCTGAAATAGTTGTATCTTTGTGGCTTTTTCCAAAGTGCAAGTGCTTTTCCTGGACTCCAGGTTGCTATCATTCCAGAGTTTGGTACTGTCAGGGCTGGAGCAGGTGTAAGGTCAGTGGAGAGGGTAGCTGCCACTGTGGCGGTTGCTGAGGCAATTTGGGAGGCCTGGAGGTATCCAACCAGCTTTTTCAGGTGTGTTCTCCATCCCTTTTGCAGGACCGAAGCCCAGGGATGGAGAACAGCCAGGAAACTACAGTTCCCAGCAGGCCGTGTGCAGCACGAGACTGCTAGAGAGAAGATCACCACACCCACAGCCACGCCCGCACATGCGCGCATGCGTGAGCCGCGCCCGAACAGCGCTGCTCGCAATACTGACAGTACGAGAGGAAAGACATGTATTCCTCGAGCTCCTGGAGGAACGCCTATGCGGGGCAGCAACCCGCCTGTAGAAATACCCCAGGCCCTGCGTACATCTACAGATAAGTAGCAGCTTGATGTTAATTACATGCAGCCGTTTTCTCTTCATAGAAGGGAGTCGCTCTCCCGGGGAATGTTAACTTACTAATTGCCCATTGCCACGAACACGGGGAGACGAGAACGGACAGCTCTGATCTATTAACCCTGCATGAAAACCGTGCCTAACTGTCTCAGCATGTACCTTGGGGGCATTCTGTTACATGCAAGCCAGGGAAGTAACCGCAGAGCACGGATTGCTTGGAAACTCATACATTAACCCATTAAGGAAAGTTCACAGGAGCAAAGCTTATCGCTCACATACACTGACTTATGCTTTGATGTTTCAGCGGCAAACAAAGCCGAGGGACGGCGCATTGGCCTAACACGAAAAGGCCAGGAGGACCCAGGACTCCTGCAGAAAACGAAGCTAAGTATTTTGGGTTCCGTTTTATAAGCGGGCACTCCCTCGCATGGGGTAATGTGAAGATCTTATTCTTTTTGCATGAAGTAAATGCAGGAACTCTGCCCTACATTCTGTAATGTGGGGATGGGAGCCAGGTGACATATCAACCTGCAAAGTTGGGTGGTGTGAGTGTGATCCTAAGCAAGTTTGTGCAGCACACAGTTGTTTACCATTTGCTGGTTAAGGGCTCCAGTACAAAGGCCCCCAATTATTGGGCACACATTGTGAATGTGAGTGAGTGTGCAAGGGCGGAGTCGTCATATTCTGGAGCAGGAGCCGAGGAGCATGTTTCTCTAATGTCCCCCTACCTATCCACTTAACTCCCCTACCCTCTTTCCGGTCATCCTAATACCCCCCTACCTATCCACTCAAGAGACCCTAACCCTCTTTCCCCAGGAGAGTTGCAGTGGCCTGTGGTTGTAATATCCCAGGTGCCAAGACCCAACGGGGAGGCAGGTGTTTGTGCTGCCTCTGCGCCATTCAAGAGAACAGGAGACCTGACAGAATTGCGAGCCCACGTATATATTGGGCGCTCAGGTAGCACAACCATGGCAGATGAAGTAACACTGCTCCAGGAATTGAAGGCCGAGTTGGCAGCAACTAGGCCGGACTACCAGAATCTGGCAGGCCAGGTTCACACCCTAACGGTTCAGAATCAGGCCCAAGAAACACCCTTACCCAGACCACCCCCACCCGCTCCTGTGTAAGTACAAGTCTCCACTGAGCCACCTTTGCCCCTGGCGGCCCCAGAGAGATACCATGGAGATCCGCAGAACTTTAATCAGTTCATCATGCAGTGCCAATTGCACTTTCTGATGAAACCTGCGATCTTTCGGACAGCCCATGTTTGTACTGCATTCATGATTTCTTACCTCACTGGGGACGCAGCTTTGTGAGCCACGCCTTTAGTCCATACAGATGACGCTTTGCTGTATAGCTGGGACATGTTCCTTGACGAGTTTGGTAAGATCTTCAATCGTAGGGCAGCGACTCTGATCAAGGACAGGGAGTTATTGACACTCAAGGAGGGAAGTAAGGATCTTGTCTCCTACGTCACTGCTTTTAACCGGCTAGCCATGGAGACGGATTGGCCCCAAGAAAAGAGAATGGCCTTGTTCTATCAAGGTTTGATAGAGGATCTAAAGGACCTCGTGGCGGCGCACGTAGACCTGCAACCCGATACCTGCTCTACAATGATTGACCTAGCCCTTAGGTTAGACCAAAGGCAGAAGGAGCGACGACAGGATCGGCGCAGATGGGAGAACAAACCAGTAGTAAGGCTTGATCAGCAAAAGACCACCAAGGCCCCAGATAGAGGGGCAGAAGAACCAATGCAGATCGGAACTGTGCAAGGGCCATTGACCAAGGAGGAGAAGGAGAGAAGAAGGAGAGACAAGTTGTGCCTTTACTGTGGTAAGGCAGGCCACTTCGTGCGAGGTGTTCCAACAAACCAGCTAAAGGAGAGCCTTCAGGAAATGCAACAGCTCGCCCGTGAGGGTGGCAGGGACGAGCGGAGCTAAAGACACCCCAAGAACACTAGCGAATGTACATCACAACCAGGCAAATCATGTTATGCTGGCAGGTACTTGCTTTGGCAGGGGAAGCGCATACCATTATCGCTAATGGTGGACTCGGGGGCCAATGGAAATGTTGTGGATGGTCAAGTGGCTCAGAGATTAGGGCTCCCACTGAGCAACAAGTCGCAGTCAGAAGAAGTCAAGTCTGGATGGCTCACCGCTGGTCTCAGGACCCATCACGCAGCAAACACAGCCCCTGCACTTAGAATGCGGACAAGCGCATCAGGAAACCATTAGCTTCGATGTTATAACAGCCCCACAGTTCGGATTCATCTTGGGGCTAACATGGTTGAAACTTCACAACCCAACCCTTGATTGGACCACAGGCGTACTACAGCTTAACTCAACCTACTGCCAAGCAAGCTGCGGAGTACCAGAAATAATTCCCCACTGTATTGGAAGGAGCACGGAAGTGGTTTTGCCCTAAGAATATAAAGAATATCAAGATGTCTTTAGCAAGGCGGCAGCCAAGACCTTACCCCCACACACTGGTCATTCGACTGCCGGATCGACTTGGAAGCGGGCGTCGTCCTACCCTGCATCCGGATATACGCACTCACTGAAGCAGAAAACAAACACTTGAAGGACTACATTGAAACCAATCTGGCAAATGGCTTTATCAGGCACTCTACGTCTGCCGTTTCTTCCCCCTTGTTTTTCATACCTAAGAAAACAGGGGACCTGAGGACCTGCATAGATTACAGGGCAATTAGCGAGAACAGTGAAAAACCGCTACCCATTACCACTGATTCCGGTATTACTAGACCAGGTGCGTGGGTCAACAATCTACACGAAGCTTGATCTACGTGGAGCCTACCACCTGGTACGAGTGAAACAAGGTGACGAATGGAAGACTGCATTCCGGACTAAGTTCGGCCTGTATGAATACCTTTGAGCTTTGTAATGCCCCTGCAGCGTTGCAGCACTTTCTAGACTAAGTATTAGGATGTATTTGCAGTCGTCTACAATCGACGATATCTCGATTTACTCGCAAAATCCAGAAGAACACGGGCCATGTAAAAGCGGTGTTAAAGAGACTACGGGAGCATCAGTTATATGCAAAACTGGAGAAGTGCGAATTCCACCAAACTACCGTAGAATTCCTTGGATTCATTTTTATCACCCCAGGGAGTCACCATGGACAAGAAAAAGTACAAGCCTCATAGACTGGCCCACACCCGGAACTGTGAAAGACATCCAATCCGTTCTGTTTCATAGACGGCTTTGCTAAGAAAGTACAACCAATCACACGGCTGTTGCGAAAAGGAGTACCGTTCAAGTGGGATGAAACGGCCGAAGCGGGCTTCAGGGCTAAGGTGTTCATTACCGCACCCATTCTGCAACATCCAGACCCGGCCAAGCCATACATTGTTAAGACTGATGCCTCTAGCTACGCTATTGGAGCCGTCTTGTTCCAACGCAACGAAAATGGATGACTGCACCTGGTCGCCTACTACTCCCGGATGCTATTACCACCTGAACAAAACTACGTGATAGCTGATAAAGAGCTGCTGGCTATCAAGGCAGCATTCGATGAGTAGCGCCACTACCTAATGGGAGCCCGACACACTGTTACGATTTATACTGATCATCACAACCTACAATTTTTGAAAGTCAGCTAAGGCCCTTAGTCCCCGGCAATTAAGATGGGCGTGCAGTTTTCGGGGTACGACTTTGTTGTAACTTATTGCCCAGGAATGGAAAATTGAAAGGCGGATATCCTCTTGCGGTATCCTGAACCAAATCCTGTCCAGTCTGGAGCAAGAATGGAAGAACCCAAGCCCATGGTAGACCCAAACCGTATTGTGGGGAGCGTAGTGGTGGACGCCGTCTTTGAAAAAATCAGGAAGGCCAAGTCGACACAAGAACTGGCATGATGGGCAACTCAGAACAAGGATCAAACCGTAAAGGATGGAGTGCCTTTCTACAAGTCAGAATTATACCTGCCCACTGTACCACTTTGTCAACAAGCCATCAGATGGTGTCACGATTCACCGTTCGTGGGCCATCCTAGAACAGTCAATACTGTGGCACTGCTTAATCACCACTTCTGGTGGCCATGCTTACACAAAGACGTTCAACAATATATCTCTGAATGTGAGATTTGCTCAAGAAATAAAACTGAACATCGAAAGCCAGCAGGTCCGTTACAGCCGCTTCCAACACCTCCTACTCTGTGGCATACAGTTTCACTAGACTTAATCACCGAGCTACCCCAGAGTCAAGGATTCACTGCCATCCTAGTTGTGGTAGACTGTCTCACCAAGATGGCACATTTCATACCGTGCAAGGGTACCCCCTCGGCCAGTATAGTGGCAGACCTATTTTTACAACATGTGCTTCGGTTGCATGGCATACCCTATTGTATTATTTCATATCGAGGACCTCAATTCACTTCACGTTTTTGGCAGGCATTCTGTAAATCAGTAGGCATTGATATACGACTTTCAACTAGTTACCAACCGGAAACTGACAAGTCAAACTGAAAGGGTAAACCAAACCCTGGAGCAATATCTCTAATGTCTAACCCAAGGTAAAGAGAACAATTAGGCAGAGGTCATTTGGTTAGCGGAACTGGCTTACAATAATGCAATTCACACATCCACTAAAACCACGCCGTTCTACAGCATGTATGGGTATCATCCTCGTTTTCAACCAGTGCCTCAAACAAACATACTAGAGGTTCCGGCAGCAGGTCAGAAAAAGAAACAGCTGACAGCTGGAAGGCATTTGGCAAACTATACAACACAATTTAAACTTCGCCAAGCAAGCCTACAAACATCAGGCAGATAAAAAAAAGAAGACCCAGTCCCCAGTACCAGGTTAGAGATAAGGTGTTGCTTTCAATGCAAAATCTTCATCTAAAGAGTTCACGCAAGTTTCATCCCCATTTCATTGGCCCTTTTCCCATCAAGTCATTAATCGTTCCCGTTGCAGTAAAGTTAACTTTACCTCCACATATGAAAATACACCCTGTGCTCCATGTTGCCCTACTCAGGGTCGCTCTTGCCTCCATGAAAACAAAAAAGACCTCCACCTGTCTTGGTAAATGGGTACCCGGAGTTTGAAGTTAGAGCCATTCTCGATTCACATCTTAGACAACACAAACTGTGGTATCTGGTGGACTGGAAAGGTTATGATCCAGAAGATAGGTCCAGGGAGCCGGCACAAAACATCCATGCTCCTCGACTCCTCTGCCTATTTCATCTTAGACAACCCTCTAAACCACAGCATGCAAGAGGGAGGAGGAGTACTGTCAGGGCTGGATCAGGTGTAGGGGCAGTGGAGAGGAATTGCCCCTGTGGTGGTTGCTGGGGGAATTTGGGAGGTCTTGAAGCATCCAACCAGCTTTTCCAGGTGTGTTCTCCATCCCTTTTGCAGGACCGAAGCCCAGGATGGAAAACAGCCCAGAAACTACAGTTCCCAGCAGGCCGTGTGTAGCATGACCCTGCTAGGGAGAAGATTGCCACACCCACAGCCACGCCCGCACAAGTGCACATGCGTGAGCCGCGCCCGATGAGCGCTGCTTGCAATACGGACAGCACGAGAGGAAAGATGTGTATTCCTGGAAGCACACCTACGCGGGGCACAAGCCTGCCTGCAGACATACCCCAGAACCCACGTACAACTACAGATAAGTAGCAGCTTGATGTTAATTACATGCAGCCATTTTCTCTTCATAGAAGGGAGTCGCTCTCCAGGGGAATGTTGACTTACTAATTGCCCATTGCTCGGAGTCACGAACACAGGGAGACATGATCGGACAGCTCTTATCTATTAACCCTGCATGAAAACCGTGCCTAACTGTCTCAGCATGTACCTTGGGGGCATTCTGTTGCATGCATGCCAGGGAAGTAACCGCAGAGCACGGATTGCTTGAAAACTCAGACATTAACCCATTAGGGAACGTTCACAGGAGCGAAGCTTATCACTCGTATACACCTACTTAAGCTTTGATCTTTCAGCAGAAAACGAAGCAGAGAGACAGCGCATTGGCCTAACAACACGAAAAGGCCAGGACCACCCAGGACTCACGCAGAAAACAAAGCTAAGTGTATTTGGGGTTCTGTTTTATAAGCAGGCACACCCTCGCATGGGGTAATGCGAGGACCTTATTCCTTTTGCATGAAGTAAATGCAGGAACTGTGCCCTACATGCTGTAATGTGGGGATGGGCACCAGGTGACATATCAACCTGCAAAGTTGGGTGGTGCGAGTGTGACCTTAAGCAAGATTGTGCAGCACACAGTTTTTTACCATTTGCTGGTTAAGGGCTCCAGTACAAAGGCGCGCGTTTTGCAAGAGTGGTTGCTGAGTGGGCTATCTTGCTGTCTCCCACGCTGTTCCAGTGTCAAGAGCGAATTCATTTTGGATTGGACTTTGCTGAAACTGGTACAACCTATATCTAAAGACTATTAAGGAACTGTTTGACTCTAACAAAGTGAATGGTGGCTTATTTATTTTATTTATTTATAGTTACTTGTGTAACCAGTTCCTGTCATTGAGGATTTCTGGGCCTTTTGTCAGCTTCCTGCCGGCCCCTTTCCCAGGAACCTCCTCATAACCACCATTTCCGCGTGTGCGTTTTGCAAGAGTGGTTGCTGAGTGGGCTGTCTTGCTGTCTCGCGTACGAGCGGACTGCGGCTGCCCGTTTGGATTCTTGTTTTTGTTTTTCCTTTTCTCCTTCTCTTCTCCCTTTTTTTTTTGATTTAACCCAAACATGACAACAACGGTTCGTAAAAAATGTTAACTAACCTCAGGTATGCCTGCAATTAATCCTGGGAAGCTATTTAATGTCGAGATGGCGGCGATTAAAATTGGCAGTAGACCGAGCCGAAAGAAACAAAATTCCCAGCGGTCAATGTCTCTCTCATCTGACATTCGCTTGTATTACACCCAGGAAATGTTATCAGGTAAAGAGAGTGCTTCTCACTCTGGTGTGTGTTTGTTTACTGAGCTCCCGTTAATGACCGCCCCAAATCAGTCACTTTGCTCTGATGTTGTGCCGGAGCGGGCAAGTAACATGGTGACTGAGGTGAATGTGAGTGGCAGTGTTGCCCTTTTGCCTGTTTCCGGTGCACCTGTGGAGCCAACTCTGTCGGGGGGGGGGGGGTGGGTGGTGTTACGATGGCTGCCGTTGACACGCCTGTGATCTCAAATGCTTCAGTTGGGGTCACGGACATAACTCTGGTGGCCGCCTGTGCTCTGGAGGGCTCTCTGCCCTGTGGGGTGCCAATGCCCCTGGCTGACTTGGGCATGCAGCCCATTTTGGAGCCTATCTGCTGTTCGGTGGCCGCCCAACATCGATTGCGTGCTGCCCATGATGTGCTTACCATGACAGGGGAAATTGATGAGGAGGCCATGGACTTTAAGAATGCTTCGGCAGGATCCATTTCCCCCTCTGCTGATGTCATGTACATATGCTCAAACACCGGGGATCTGATTCAGCTACAGCAAGATAATTTCTCAGCGATGGACAATCAATTAGCCGAATCCGGGGTAGGGGGGGACTCCTATTCAAACCTGTCATCAGACCTCTCCTGATATTCATGAAATGCCTAGCTCTAATTGTATTGAGGAATCTCCCTTATATATTGCTCCAACTCCCCGACGGACAAGGTTTGAGGAACCCAATCGGGAGTCGGATTTTTTCATAAATAAAAACTACTCTAAGCGGTTTTCTTTCCCGGAAGCTCCAGCGCTCAATAATACCCTTGGCGCCATGAATACCTTGCTACTAGCGCTAGCAAAACTTTATGAAGTTCTTGATGGTAAAGTGAACCACCAAACCTCGTTATTAGAACAATGTTGCAGAGGCCTGGCGGCCTTAACAGAATCTCCGCTCACTAGGCAGGTGGCCACCCAGGTTAATTTAGAGGCTGCCCAAGCTGGTGTATCGTCACCCCCTGATTTACATGATGCAAGAATAAGGGGTTTAATTATTGATCAAGGCCCTCACTGACCTGTTCTCCAAGATCCTAAGGATGTTGTATGTATCCAAGTGTGTGCTTTGAGTGATACAGGATGCAAGGAAAGAATGTGTGTTGTCCATCATGATGGTTGCAATCAACAACGATCGTTGATTGCCGACCCTGTAATCCATGTACGTAATATCATAGATACTGAACAACAAAACATATAAGTACTGATAAAAAATTCTGACACTAACATTGATGTACGAGCCCAGGAGAGGTTGGCCGGATCTACTACAGCACCGTCTAGCTATTCACTCTTTTCCGCTAAACCTATTAGGATAAATGCTGGTAAAATTACGGCTGTAGTTACTGATCCAGCACAACCATACCTAGGAAATTTACAAAGGGGCGGGTTACCAGACCACGTGCCTCAGGGAGAAAGTTCATCAAGGCCCAATCCTGACGTGAATTAATCACTAATGCGGAAAAAGTTGAGCCGGTGACATTATGTCCCAAGCAGCCCATACAAACGTTTATGCCGTATGGGCCGCTGGATGATTTGGTCACTCTCTCAGGTGGCGTAGGTCTCCCAGATTTTGGACAGAGTCACAATTCTCAACAAACTTCAAATAGTTCTGACTCTGGAGCCATTGAAAATAATAGCACCAGACCTTGTAAGGAGAGCCCTAATGATACATAGACTGGGTTGTCCACAGGAGTGAGTGACAGGTGTTTGAGCCAATTGGCTATGGCGGAACTCGGAGAGGAAATTAGAACCTCCACTAAGTCTTATATGTCTCACATTCCTGGGGTGCTACCTGATTCAATGGGCTATGAAGGTTCCTTGATGATACAGGGTGCTGGTGTGGGAACAGACACTACTGTATTGGGAAATGTAAAAACAGTAATTACTGGGGAGAGTCACATCCAAGCTGTTCCAAGTTATAATCCGTGTCCTGCGCCTAGATTGCAGGCTGATTCGCCTTCAGCCATGCCCCTCCAATCAGTAACTATATCAAGAGTCCCTTTGCATCAACAGCATAACATCACGCACGTTTATGCTCAGCTGCTTCGGCCCAAAAATCCTGATCAGATCCCAATGGCACAGGATCTCCGAGATATTATAAAATCCTCAATCGCTGCATATATTGATGAGACAAGTCAGTGCTCTTGAGAGACTGGAAGAAATCAAATACAGCGATATCCTGATGTGAGCTAGCTACAGAAGGGGCCGGCTCAGTTGGCTAACCGAATAGGATTAGAAAACGGTATACCATCCAGATCTAGTTTTCCGGCTACTACCCAAAGCACCAATATTAATTTTATGGATAGCAACAAGCAGCACCCAAATTCAAATCTCACTGTTTGGTGATCAGATGTCACGAAGATCCCAAACCCAAATATGTACTAAATCGGGCAAGCATTCTGAACATATGCAGTGAAATCCCGTCCTTGACAGCCTTATCATCAACAGATGTTAATCTGGTTGAATTTACCAATATAAATGATCCATCTGAGGCTAGAATTCATCTTCAATCTGCAATTGTGATGAATATTTTGTGGCAATCTAAAGCAGCCTTATATGAACTGGGGTTTTATTTATTTCAAGATCCACTCATCGCAAGTAATGTGTGGGGAAAAACACAAATCAAGATATACCAATCTAATAAGAACAGGGAATTACATCAGTTCGTCAACTTTGCTCCAAAAAAGACGACATCACAGAAATCCAACCCAAGATCGTAACATAATGCCATTGACAGCATAGGCAGTTTACTCTCGTGGAATACTAGCGGGCATAAGCACTTATTTGACCTTGCAAACAAAGATCTGGCAAACTATGATCTCATAGCCTTCCAGGAAACCTGGCTTACTGAATGCCCAATCTGGGCAACCCACACCATTGTAATAACACCGGCCATCCAAAATAGAAGGGGTCGACCTAGTGGTGGACTTTTATTAGCAATCAGTAAAGCTTCAGGATTTGAGAGCGAGAAACTAATCACCCCATCTATGTATTTCCAGATTGTAAGACTGCACAGAAACAATGAGATCTTGGTAATAGTCAACATTTATTGGAGCAAAGGTAATGTTTTTTTTTTTTTTTAAAGTTTTTTATTGATTTTTCAACGCAAACAACAATACAAACCAAACAGCAGTGCAATAAACAATATTCCAATAAACATATAACCATTAGTGCGCACTACTCCCCTGATCCCTCCCCCCTCGCGAGCCATTTTCCATGTCTTGTTCCGCTTCTGTTGCACATGAGCGGGCATCGTCATCATCTGGATTTCCCAAAACCCCTGTCCAGAATGTGCAGGATATCAATGTCTTCCATGCCATCAAAGAGCCCAGTTCCTCCTCCCAAGACATACAACTCGCCTCTTGCCACACCGCTGTCTCAGCATCCGCCCATTTCTGTAGGTCATTCCACCACACCTCAACCCGTGGCTTGCTACATTTTTTCCAGCCCATGGCTATTCGTCGTTTGGCCAGCACATACGCTAGGTCTTTCAGTTTGCTTACATGTTTCTGCTGCCGAGGTCTGGGAAACCCACCCAGAAGGCATGCCCAGGCGGTGTCTATGGCAAACGTGACCCCTCTCTCTCTCAGCTTGCGCGCCGCCTCCCTCCAGAACCCCTCAATCACTGGGCACGCCCAAAACATATGCGTCATGTCCGCATTTTCTTCGTCGCATTTGGGGCACGCCTGTCTGCCTGCATTCCGAAATTTGGATATCCTCAGAGGGGTCATGTACGCTCTGTGCGTGACGTACAGTTGTATTTGCTGCAGTCTGGCATTTCGAGACACTTTCCTGTGGTACCCCAAAGCCCGTTCCCACATCCCATCTCCCATTTCGATCCCCACCTCACTCTCCCATTCCAATCGTAGGCATGTCAGTTCCTTCCCGACTTTCGACATCACCATCTCATACAGCCTAGAAATTTCATGTCCCCCTTCCGTTGTATCATATATCCCCGCCATCGTAACCTCCGATTCGTCTGCCATGATATTCTCAGGCCACAGTTCCCGAATTTTCTTCCCCAATCTGTGGTATGTAACATATTGGCCTTCGTGCAATCCAATCTCCTCGCTAAGTTCCACAAACCCCTTAATAGCACCCTCCTGCCACACATCGCCCAATGTCACCAACCCCACCGATTCCCAGTAGTTCCTAATAATCTCCCTCAGCTGTCCATCCACCCCCGCAAGGGCAACCAGTGGAATCTGCGGAGAACACGGAAGTGGGTCACCCATCATTGTACATGCCCGTCTCCACACCTTCCACCCCAGCTTCACCATCGCCGGGTACCTTCTCGTGACAGCCTCGGGCAACCAAATGACCTCCTTTAAGAAAAATGGGGCACAATCTTGCCCGAATAGTCTGAGTTCTGGGGTCTCTTCGTCGGACAGCCATTTAGACACAAACTGTAGTTGGCTCGCTATGTAATACGCCTCAAAGTTTGGGAGTTTGACTCCCCCCTTTTCATGAAAGTTCTGTAACTTCCAGAGCGCTACTCTGTTACGAGTACCATGCCACAGAAACTCTCTGCAAACCCCATCTATTTTAGTGAAAAAACCCTTAGGGATCATGTATGGGATGTTGCTAAAGTAATGTAGCAGCCTAGGCAGAACTACCATCTTGATCATCGCCCCACGCCCCATCATCGCTAGGGGCAACTTCTGCCAAAAGCTCATACATGCGCGTATCTTCTCAACAGCCATCTCTGTGTTGCGCTTGTATTCTTCCTCCACCGTGTGGTAGATGTCTATTCCCAGGTAACGGAATGTATTGACTGACCAGGGCACCTGGAGCACCGGCAGCCGCTCCGTGGGAACACCCCTATAGCAGCCCAACGGGAAAATGTACGATTTCTGGGGGTTGACCGCTATGCCCGACAACCTCGCATATCTCCCCATCACGTCCAGGATATATTGTAAATTCTCCTCCGGATGACTCAGGTACAATAACAAGTCATCCGCATACAGGGATATCAGATGGTTTTCTCCCCCCACCTCAATGCCCACGATATCATACTGCTGCCGTAAGTACAGTGCCAGAGGCTCCAGGGCCAAGATATACAACATCGGGGACCAAGGACACCCCTGTCTGGTGCCTCTACTAAGCTGCCATCTCTCGGATATAATCATGCCCGTCCGAACTCTAGCCAGCGGAGCGCTGTACAGCAGCTCCGCCCATCTAATATATCCTGGTCCCAGTCCGTATTCTCTCAAGGCCGCCAGCAGCCACTTCCAATTAACCGAGTCGAAGGCTTTAACAGCGTCCAACGACACTATCGCCATTTCCCCATCACTGTTAGATCCCATTTCAATCACCCGGTGGAGTCGTCTATGGTTTTGGGCAATGTTTCTCCCCGGGACATATCCCGTTTGGTCCGGGTGTACCAGTTTGCCTATCACCCTCCGCAGTCTGTTGGCCAGGACAGCCGTTAGTATTTTGCTGTCCTGATTCAGCATAGATATTGGTCTGTATGACCCACAACTATGCCCGGGTTTATTAGGCTTAGGGAGCGGTATAATAATCGCTTCCCTGAGCGATTCCGGCAACCTCCCCTTCTCGAACGCCTCATTAAGCATATCAAGCACCGGGGGGAGTACTTCCGCTCCAAAAGTTTTATAAAATTCACTGGGCAGGCCGTCCGTTCCTGGGGTCTTGCTAGTGGGTAGCTGCCTGACGACCGCCTCCAACTCCCCTAGTGTTATTGGGGCATCTAGTTCCTCTCTTTCCTCCGTGCTTATCCTGGGCAGCCCGAAATCTTGCAGGGTCTCCACCATTTCCTCCCGGTCGCCGCCGCCCGGATCCCCATACAATGCTTTATAGTAATTTACGAATTCCTCATTGACACCCTCCTGGGTATCTATCTGCTCCCCATCCTCTCTAGTTATTGTCCTAATCGGGGGCCTCGGGGTTTCTCTTTTATATAACCATGCCAAAAGACGACCCGTTTTATCTCCTCCCGCATGTTGCCTTTCAATATACTTTTTGTAATTTAGATTACAGAGCCTCCCCCAATGTTCTGTACACTGCTGCTGCAGTTTAAGCACCAGTTCGTTATCTATATGCTCGCTCTTCAGCACCTTTTCCAGCTCTCTCTCCGCCTTCTGTAAATCGACCAGGGCCCCATTCTGCAAACCTTTCGATTTAGCAATCGCCACCCCTCGTATCACAACCTTAAAGGCCTCCCACAGAGTTCCCGCCGAGTCAACGCTGCCAGTGTTGGTATCGAAATAGCTAACTATTTCCTCCCGCATGTCTTCCCTAAAAGCCTGGTCTTTAAGCGCCTCTGCGCGCAGGCGCCACGTCGGGATCCGCGCTCTGGGGCGGCCATATTGCCATCCCACCACCATAGGCGAGTGGTCCGAGAGGACCCTCGCTCTATATTCCGCACTAGACACATCCCCCAAGACGTCCGACGTGGCAAAGATATAGTCTAGCCTAGTGTGCAACCGCTGCGGGGCCGAGTAATGCGAGTACTGTCTCTCATTGGGGTGCTTGGTCCTCCACACGTCATCGAGCTCAAAGTCCCGCAGCAGCGTCCGCAGCACCCGGGCTGCCGGGGCGGGCCTAATCACCTTATCGTCGGATCTGTCCATCCCTGGGTCCAACACACAGTTAAAATCCCCTCCCCAGAACACCGCACTCCCCACACACCAACTCAAGTTGGTACTCATGGTCCGGAGGTACTCTGCCGTGCCCTGGTTCGGGGCATACGTGTTCACTACACACATCTCTCTGTTCTCGACTACCCCTCTCACCATAGCCAGACGCCCCTCAGTATCCACACGTTCCTGCTGCAGTTGAAACGGGACATGCGGCGCCACCCAGATCAGCACGCCTCTAGCATAAGCTGAGTACGCGGATCCTACCACCGTTCCACCCCACTTTTTCTTCACCAGCTCTAATTTGTCTCGGGTCAAATGCGTCTCTTGCAGTAATGCGACGTCTATCTTTTGTCGCCTCAAGTACAACATAACTTTATTCCGTTTAAGATAGCTATTGAGGCCCCTGACGTTCCATGTCAACAATTTTAGCTCCCCCATGATGTACTGATATCCTGCACTCTTCCCCCCGACCATCCCTGCTCGTTCATGCTATCCAGAAGTCTCATCCAAAATCTTCCCTCAGGGCTCGCGATCCCGTTCAAACCTCCCAACACTATGTACACCCCAACTGCCCCCACACCCCCCATTCCCCCTGCCCATCCCCTCCCCCCCAACTCCCTCCCCAACTGTTGCCCAGCTCCGTCCCGGAAACTCAGGCCCCCCCACATCTAGTTCCGGCTGTTACACACAGAGCCCAGTAGGGTAAAGTCGCCCTAGCGGCCACTTAACTAAGAAATACTAAACGGGGGTGAATGGACCAGCCCTGAAAGGTTCCCATGTACGACAACAATTACAGTGCAAACAGTGCATTTAACATCCAGTTCCAGGCCCGACCTCCCCAGGCCATAGCAATAACTATAGTCAAGTCCCATAGTCTCCGGCAACACCCTCTCACGTCGTAGAGCACTTATCTCTCATTGCCACCTTCATCCGCCCGGACCTCCGACTCCTGGGGGCTGCCCTGCATGTCCAGCCAACCCATGGCTTCCTCCGGTGACTCAAAAAACAGGGATCTATTATTGTGGATCACCTTTAATTTGGCCGGGTAGAGGAGCATATATTTCTTCCCTGCCTCTCTCAATCTTCTCTTGACCGCCCCGAAGTTCATCCGACTCCTCTGCACCATCATGGTGTAGTCTGGGTAGGCCGTTATAGTGGCCTCCCCCCTTTTGATGGTTCCTCCTTTACGAAAATGCTCCAAAATCCTTTCCCGGTCACGGTAGTTGAGGATTTTGGCTATCATTGGCCTGGGCGGACCGCCCGGTGGAGGCCTCCTAGCCAATGCTCTATGTGCTCGCTCCACCGCAAAACCCTGCGACAGCGCACCCCCGGTGATCTCTTGGAGCAACATATTTTCAATGAAGTCTGTGGGGTTATGACCCTCCAATCCTTCCGGGATGCCCACAACACGGATATTGTTCCTTCGGGCGCGCCCCTCCGCTTCTTCGGCCCTGTTCTCCAAGTTGCGTACTTTCTGTTCCAAAATATGCAGGTCGGCCTTGTGTGAGGCACAATCTGCCGTGTTGGCGCTGCCCTCCTTTTCCAGACTCTCTGTGCGCTCCGATAGGGCCTTCACATCCTGTCGAAGTAGGTTCACCTCCTCCCGAACCTCTCCGACTTTGAGGTCGAGCGCTGTTTTCAGGTCCGCCACCACCATTTCAAGCTTGGCCTCCCAAGCGCTTTTCAAGTCCGCTTTCAGTTCAGCGAGAGCAGCCAGCACGTCCTGGTTGGGGCTAGCCGCGGCCATGGGTGGCTTCTCCTTGGTCCGAGCACTCTCTGGGCCCGTCGGTGTCTTGGTAAACTCGTCCAATGTGGGCTGTTTTGCTCTCTGTCTGACGGCCTTATTCGCCATTCCTCAGCCACTGTAAGCCGTGGGCCCGTACACGCGACCCCGTCGTAGGATCAGCCCCTATCCGAGTGTCCCCCAAAGGTCAGGGCCAAAGCACGTAGTCCGTTGCACCAGTCAGCTCAGGCGGGTCCTAGTGCCGACCGCCGACCGTCGCCGACCGATTCCCAGGCCCGCGTTAGGTCATCGGTGCCCACAGAGACGCGCTGACGCTCTCCCAAAAGCTTATCTGTATCTCCACGGCCTGCACCGCCCACGTCGCCGCCGATCACCGCGAGGGTGTTCCTTTCAACGCGTTTGTGTCCCCTCCATTGTCCGGTGTGGCCGCCATTTTCACTCCGTCCGGTCCGCGACTCCAGGAACTTCGATGGCATTTATCTACCGTTGCCGGGCTTGTGGAGGTTTCAGCTCTTCCATAGTTGTGCAGCTCACATTCATGGACAGGTGCTCTCGTTTCTGGCCTGCGGGAGTTAGTGCCAATGCACTATTGCACAGGATAAATGTAGGATCTCCGGGAGCTCTCCCAAGAGCGCGTCCTCTCACATGGCTTCCAAGCCACGCCCCCGGAGCAAAGGTAATGTTAGTTCAGATTCCTTTTTCCGGTCTCTGAATTCGATACTTGACTACTTGACCCTAGAGCGAAATATTTGTCACACTATAATACTAGGGGCTTTAAATCTCCATTTGATATCACAAGGTGCACAAGAACGGACTATTGACAAACTTACTTGGTTAAACATCATGGATGAGAGAGAGTTTGCTATGTTGATTGGTACAATTGTGGGGGATGTTCCTGCTCATTTAACTTGGAGTCGGGGGTCTCAGCAAGCGATCCTTGACTATGTCTTTGTTCATAAGAACTTTTTAAATAATGTACAATCTCTGCAAGTGGCTAAAACCAATCATAACAAACTTGCTATGTACTATCTGAGACACCAAGGTATAACTTCGCCCATGCTTGAGGTGTATGTACATCTGAATCTCGTAAATAACAGTGGCACACAAGTGAGATGGAACGTGAACAGACTAGAACAGTCATCATGCGCTCCTTGAGTCATCAGGGTCAACCAATTGTTACGTTGCGGTGATGCAATTGTTCAAGCAGCTAAAAATGCCAGACTTGAGCGTCCAACACAAACATTGTCACCCCTTTGATTCCACATTACAGTGCAGGAAAGCGGAACTACGTAGAAATGTACGCAAACAACTTAAGGCCTCCTATAGAACATGGCTAAAGGGTCAGCGATCCTTGCGCTATCAACGCAATGGGGAGATTATGTTGTGTCATATTCTTAAGAAGTCCACTAGTGGCATATGGGCATGCTTGAACGAGGCTACACATAAAACCCAGGATGCTGTCCAGATAAATGCCATCCCGAATGCGATCTGGAAGGACTATTGTGGCATGCTCTACTCCTCGCCATTTCCAAATCTGATCCCAAATACAAGTACTTCAGGCAGGTCCCATCACTTCATTATCGCCATCGATGATATCCAGTTGTGTATTAGAAATTTGAGTCGATCTAGGGCAGTAGGTCCGGATGGTCTTCATAATGGCACACTCAAAGATCATCCAAATGAATGGGCAAGAATCCTCTATCAGATATTTAATAAAATACTCATGACAGGTGTTATACCTGATTCGTGGAGGAAGTCCATCATCATTCCCATCTTAAAAAAAGGAAATTGCGATGATCCAACTGCCTACCGCCCAATAGCGCTTCTGGACTGCCCGGGGAAATTTGTGCACGTTTAGTGTTGAATGAATTTAACAGTTGGCTGGATGAAAACATGTTTCGTGATATGTTTCAGACTGGGTTTTTGCCAGGTAATGGGACGGCTGCAAACACTATTACTCTCATGAGTAGCGTCCAGAAGGCATCCGAACAACAGCAGCCTCTCTATACAGCTTTCATAGATTTTAAGCTGTACCTTGTGAGCTCCTTTTAAAAAAAATTGATGGATAAGAAATGCCCATGGTTCATTGTTAAATGGCTTATTGACTTACACACAGATACCTCTATCCAAATTAAATTATCCAGCAACGGTCTTATCTGATCCAATCAAGACCGCGTGTGGGTTAAAACAAGGTTGTCTGTTGGCATCAGCATTATTTACTTTCTTTATTTCAGACATTGGTATAAATTTCGAAAAAATTGTGACAGATTCACCAAAGATTAATGGGGTCAATGTAAAATACCTGCTTTATGCTGACGATATGGTGCTTTTCCCAAAGACTCCCAAGGGGTTACATGCACTTTTGTGTGCCCTGGATGCATATACTAAGAAAAACTGCATAACCTTTAACCTAACAAAACAAAGATAATGCAATTCGGTAAAAACAAACAGCGGAATGCCATATATAGATGGCCTCTACAAAACGTTAACCTTATTTCAGTTTCCTCCTATATTTACTTGGGAGTCTATGTAAGTATTTCAACAAACAAGCACGTTAATCACCAGCATTTAAAGCAGCGATTAATGACCGCCATGTTGCAAAGTAGATTGATTAGGAGCAAGTACTGAACATTTTCAATAACCCCATTATTGGTCTATTATAGACAGACATTTATTCCAGTAATTCTGTATGGCACGGAGGCTGTCTTGGGTAAATGGTATCAATATTGGCCAATAATAGAGGGTTGTTACTGGAAACGTGCCTTAAACCTTCCATTGTCAGAACCCATTTGCATCCTAAGACATGAGCTAGGACTTCTATCTCTCTATTCAATCTATAAGTGGAAGCTATGCTCCTTATATCGTACGTGTATAATGAGTGTCAATCAGCCTGGCCTGCTAGGACTTATAGCATTATATCTTTTAAGATCTGACAATGCCTTTGCAGTATGCTGAAGTAAGGCCGAAAAAATCATCACCAATATCGGCTTTTCTTTGGCATTACTACTAGGAAATCCTGATAAGGCGATAAAACGGATTTGGGAAGTTATTTAATCATGTTCCCACATTCCAGACAACGGTATGATTACCTAAGATTTCAACTCAATATCTGGCCCACAAAGGAAATTCTGTGTGCCCGCAGAATTATACCAAAAAATGATGCCCAGTGCCGGTTTTGTCATCTTGCAATAGAAACAAGGCAACATTTATGCGTTGAATGCCCTATGTTGCGAATGAAAAGAATTGCATATTTTGAACACCTGTTTTCTGGGTACATGACTGTGTCGCAAACACGTTGTTGGAATCTACTATTTCATAGTCACCTAAAAATCGTCAGATATGCAATATTGAATTTTCTTTATAGCCTGGGGCTTCAAGGCAAAGTGAGTACATCAAGTAGTCTATAAGGAGCTCACTAGATAAGTTTTAGGTTATACATTTGTTACTCATATTTCTTTCTTTTCTTTTAAATAATTGCCTTTTTTAATTATGAATATGTATATTTAAATTCACAGTTGATCATGCAACATTTTGTATATGCATATGATATTTGTTTTCATTTTCTCTCTCTGTATTGTAAGATTTTATGTTGAAAAATCAAGGTTTACTTGATTAAATCAACTTTGAATAAAAAAATTAAAAAAACAAAGGCCCCCAATTATTGGGCACACATTGTGAATGTGAGTGAGTGTGCAAGGGCAGAGTCAACATATTCTGGAGCCGGAGCAGGCGACGAGGAGCATGTTTCCCTAATGTCCCCCTACCTATCCACTTAACTCCCCCCTAACCCTCTTTCCGGTCATCCTAATAAGCCCCTACCCATCCACTCAACGGACCCTAATCCTCTTTCCCCCAGAGGGCTGCGGTGGCCTGTGGTTGTAATATCCCAGGTGCCAAGACCCAACGGGGAGGCAGGTGTTAGTGCTGCCTCTGCGCCATTCAAGAGAACAGGAGACCCGACAGGGATTAATCACCAGCAAGATCTCTGAGTGCACAAAGTACGTATAGAAAGATGGCCAACCTAGTGTGGATTATATAGACCATGTACTGAACCGCGCGGAAGTGCAGAATTCTACAGAGCATGTCTAGACATGCAGTTGGGTGTTTGTGTTCCTCCTGTAGTACCTGGGTTCAGAAGATCCCAGGTTCTTCACTGTATCCTCTGGTGGGAGTAGAGGGTGGATCGACAGATTATGGACAGATGAAAGGCACATACAAAGGCCCAGCTATGCTGCCGAGCAGCATTTGCGATTTTCTTCTCTTAAAGCAGAGGCAGCAAAAAGCCACCCCATATCAAATGGGTTGTCGGTCACTCATTGATATTTTGGTTGCTGTCCAGTCATATCAACAACTATAAGTCACCTACATACCAGTGAATGAGGGTCTTGAATGGGTCCATGATAGTGGATAGTTGCCTCAAACATACATTGAGCAACCATGGGGAAAATGCGGACCCTTGTGGGATTCTGCAGGTTCAGCAATAAGATTTGGAGCGAAACTGGACCACGGACACTTGGGAGCATCCATGTTTGAGAAAGGATGCCAACTAGGCCAGGGTTAAACTGGAGAGGCCCATGAAGTGCTCAGCATGGTGTAGGAGATATCATGGCTCACTGAGCCAAAGAGGACAGTCTATGAGAATCAATAAAGGCGAGTGCTTTCAGTCCATGGCTCTGAATATTTCCTTGCACGTTCAATAGGTTGGTTTTAGTTGTTCTGCAGGGTCTGAACACTGGCTGGGGTCCTGATTGGGGGCGTTTGTCACACTGTGCATTTCAGCATCATACTCCTTCCCTGCTCCAGTACCCGCGTCACGGTGGGTTATGGTCCATTGCTTTATAACCTTTGGCCTCTGCTACCAGCATAAGCAAAGCATTTAGATACAAAGGCCAACCAGCTTGTAAAGCCAACTGCATAAATGCAAGTTACTCTCATCTTACCTTTACCTCCAGTCATTAAATAACAGGATTCCTGCTGAGCCCTTCCAAAACATTCATCCAATTTAACTTATGCCAATGGGACTCTTCCCACAAGAGTCCCCTTTAGGCAAGCAGGTCTATATATGTGATGTCCCCAACTAAAACCTTATAGTTCCTAGCTGTGATACGTTGTCACTGATGTGTTAACTGGCGGCAGATACAGATATTAAGACCATACCTGCAACTTGATTGTACCACTATTTTAAAAACGTTAATGTGGAATATTTGGTTGGAAATCCACTGACAATCCATTGGAATCTCTCAAATACTAGAGTTAAGGCGGTTTTTGTACAAACCTCTGGTAAGTGCTGTGCAAGCACTAAGATTTTGGTGGGGTCAGTCCACCCACCCCGGAAAGGGGAGCCAAACCTCTCTTATGGTAGCTACAGTGGCAGAGCAGTCAGGCTTACCACCAAGGAGGGAAACTAGGCAACACAGATGCACAATTAGTCAACACACTCATCCAAAGAAAATACAGCACACTGTTAAACTGAAACACATGCACATTTATTAACTTACACATAGATATCTCAATTCGAGTAATACATACTTTAAGGAGCCATAAGACAGTAAAAATACCCCATCCGTTTATAAAAACAGTAAATTGTGATAAACACAAACCACTCCAATAATGGAAAGTAGGTCCATGACCTATCAATAGGAACTTTACATATAGAGACAAGGGGTGAGAAGAAGGGAACCAGCCATTAAGATGCACTCCATAGTACCCCAGTGCCAAAACATAGGACAGTCACTTGTTGACCTAGACTTCTAGGGCATTTAAATGTGCTCCTCACAGTCCATGAAGGACCTGGAGAAGGAGGGCAATATAAACACAGCCAGAGGCCACCAGAAGACGAGATACATTTAGGCTGACCGCCCCAGACATTACACTTCCAGGGAACAATAAACAGTGTCCGCAAAATAGCTATATTGACGTTGAATACAAGACTATAACATATCGGAAAGAAAATCACAGATACAAGCTAAATCTCCAACCTTAGACCAAAAACGCACTGGACCCAATCAGCAAATTGGAGTTTAAAGGTGAAAAAGAAGCAAGTCACAATTCTACCCACAGGTGTGGATATGGGGACGCCAAAGATGAAAAGGAGGAGCTCCAGAGACATGTTTGAGAACCAGCATCAAAGAGAGGAGATGCAGCACAGCAGGAACCAGCCCCAGAGGACGATAGTGGCCTGCCTGCACAAAGCCTCGACCACAGACACCCCTGAGGGTAAGTATCAAGAATAGGCCACTGACCCAGGGTCCAGAGGGGAGTACTCATTGGGATGGTACCGGAACAGACATTCAGTTCAGGAGCCCCAAAGAACCTGGTGAGTACAAGTCTTCTATTCGGGTGTGGGTTACATGATCCAAACAGCCAAGGACTTGAACCCTGAACCAACAATGACCCAGAAAACGGAAAACAGGAAAAACAGCCATTGGTAGAAGCAAAGGGGAGCATGACCCCAAAAAGTGGGATAACTCGGCAAGGCATGTTCCAGCGGATCGACGAACATAAGAAATAACCCACTGTTAGGACTGGATTTCTAGTCTCTTGCCTGGTGAACAGATGTAGAGAAGGCCAACCTAGTTTAGTGGCAGGGACAACTCTGGGAGCCGTGCCAAACCATTTCAGTGGAGCAAGGCGAGTGGCTAAGTCTAAGGCCACATTAGGAGTCTGCCAGTAACCCGCCGGTGCAACCGGCAGGTTACTAGCATACTCGCATTACTGTTTCCACCACCTAATATCCAGGTAATACCGGATTACTACGGGTGGTGGAGGAATGAAGGTTCCCATTCCCATGGAGTCCCATAGGTTTCCATAGGAATGGGAACACTGAAGCACTGGCACTGTTAGTAACAGTACTGGTGCAACAGTGAAAAATTTGCCCGAAGGGGCTTGAACTACCGGCAGGTCAGGCCTGCCGGCTGTTCACTGCCCCTACTGGCAGACTTGTAGTTTGCCGGTCCAGAAAAGGTGCCGGTAACTATTGTTACCAGCACTTTTTTCCAGACCAGCAAACTTGTAGTCACCGCCTGAGTCTCAGGAAGAGTGAGCCTGGTAAGGGGCACTCAATGAGTACACACAGTGAAAAGGCAAGGACAAACAGTTATGAAATAGCTTTTTTATTCTTTATGGCCATATAACACTATAATATATGACTACTAGCATGCAATGTTATCACACAAACTAAAACAATGATACATATATACAATCACCGGAGAGGGGCAAAATGCATAAACTCCTGCAAAGGAAGGTAAGTATTAGTATGCAGCACTACAGGTCCACAGAGATGCAACAATAACTTTAAAACGCCCATCCCTAAGATGCATGGGGCCTTGTGCCCAAAAGTTCACCAAAGACCCACACAGTTTTGTGAGACGGGAAAAGTTAGTGGAGGGCTTCTGAGGTCTAATGAAGAGTTCCAAGGGGGTAGACGACAAGTTGTTCTAGTGAATAAAAGTATTCCCGACTTTTGGAATGGTTGCACTAGCAAACAACGGTAAAGCCAAAACTGTTAGAAAACCTAGTTATCAAACTTTTTAAAAGGGAGATATGGGGTTCAGGCAAGTACTGTTATAACTCACTCCCCGTACTCCAGTTCTTCTTAGGACTTGGCAGGTCTTCAGAAGAGGGCCCAAGGTCGCTTTCCCCGCTGTCTGCACTGGTTCTTGATGCCTTGGGGTTGCAGGTTCGAAGACTTCTCGGGTCAGTGACAAAATCTGGTGTAAGGTCTTCAGGATGTAGAATGCAGAAGAAGTCGATGCAGGGACCCTCTCAGCACAGGACTGGAGGCGGGAAAGATGTTTTGAACGACGGCCACCGATGCACAAGATGCTTTGAACAACGGCCACCAATGCACAGCGATGCACAGCGACGCAGGGGGACAACTGTCGCGGTCAGACTTCATCTCCTATCTCGGTTCTCATTGATGCTGGAACCACGAGGTTTGGCAGGGACGACTCCAGTGGCACAAACTGTGGATCCCCAAAGTTCAAGGCCTCAACGAGCAGCAACGACAGTTGAGGCACAGTAGGTCAAACGCTGAGATGGTCAGCTCTATATTTGCTCTGGGACTGTTCCAAAGGCTTTTCTTTGCGTGATATGGGGTAGACGTCGGGAATGAATGGTCCCTCCACTCCAAGCGTCAAAGATCCCTTGCAGGACTTTGGCGATCATCTACAAGACAGGGCTCTTCCAGGACAGCAGCTGAAGTTTGTAGCCAGGCCTTTTCCAACGGTTCCACAGTCTCCTTACACGTCTTGCAACTGGGCAGGATACTTGGCTCCTTCAGATTTATTCCAGGATCCCTCAGGAATTGGTGCAGGGCTCTTCTTCCTATCCAAAAAGCAGGTAAGAGTCAAAGCTCTCAGTAGCCAATCTAAGGTCTGGCCCCCACAATCGGGACCACTGTTGACACAGCTCATGAATACCATTCAGACACACTGAAACCAGTTTGTAGATTGGGACCAGACAGTCCCAACCCACTTCCTGGCAGTAACCACACATAACCCTGCAGTAGCCCGCAAAAAGCCTCAGCTTTCCCGGGCACTGGAACCCCATATAAGGAGTTTCCTGTCCTCACAGGTCAGGAAAAAGGGTTATTGACAAGATGTCCAATAGACAAACGAAAAACCTTGTGGCACGGCCATGTTTGGATACTAGCCACAGTAGGTAGCCGAGCACGGTAAAGCTCCACCAAAATATGCACAAACTAACTGCTGCCACCAGCTGGTCCGTTAGGGACACCTAAAGTACCAAATCCTATGAGTGTTATTCTAGGACAAAACAAAAAGGGTACCCCATTGTACTGCATTGTAAAATGGATTGTAAAATGATAAAAAGCTACCAAAAGGAGCAACTAAGTAACAGGACTAATGGAAACAATGTTTCCCAGTACTGACAGTCTTAAGGATATGTCAGTTTCCATATGACAAACAAGCAAGAGGCAGTGTAGTGAAGCTGGAGACTTCACTACACTGCAAAAAGAGCAGGTCAGGTTAAATAATAAAAGCCAAAGATGTGGGGGTCCATAAAAATTGGTGCTAGAAAGAGAAATCTTTCCTAACACCCACCAACAGAAGACATAACACCACATTGGGGGTCATCCCGGACCGGATTAGGGCAGGTCTCCACACCCTTCCAGGTGAAGGTGGCTTCCAACACCATGTTGGGATGAGCAAGGAAGTACAAGGCAGTAAAATGGCCCAGAGATGATCCCAGAACGGAAGTTCAGCAGGAGGATGGGGAGGCCGAAGTACATCCAGGGGTGAAAAGTACAGAACTTGAGTTTAGCACAGGACACAGGCTGCACCCACTATTGTCAGATCTGGCCCTTAGAATGCAGCAAAAACAGGAATTCTCCTGCAGGTAAGTAAACTACCTGTGCTCCATGAAAAACAGAATTTAATGTAGGCTCAATGTTTCCCCTAGATAAACCCACAAACACAGGTGCTGGTCTAATCCAACCCACCAATCACACTAATGGGTTAAAAACAAAGATGGTAGCTGGTGAGCCAATCTGGTTGGCCTCCAATAACCCCAGACAACCCCCACACAATGTGAAATTGCTGTCCCAAGGCTCGTAACTGGTCTAGACCATTCTGTAGAGGGTGCATGGCTGGTCTCAGTGAGCCCATGAATACACAAAGGCTATTGTAGGCACACCACTCAGTTTCCCTGACCAAAAAAAGCACTTTAAACAAAATGGCCAGGAGCAGGACAGAAACACCCACTAGTACCCCAAAGGTTCATTGGGCTACCAACTATGTAAATGGCTAGCACCTGCCACCAGCCTACTCCCTAATACAATGGGGAGTGATATGATCACGCAAGGGCCAAAATAGAAAGGCTTAGAAAGCACTCTGTACCAGGAGACTTATGGGCTACCTAGGACCATATACTCAAAGGGTCGCAATGGCAGGGGAGCATCAGCAGAAGTCCCTATGGCCACGGAAATAGGTCACTAAAGAAGGGAACAACCAAAACGGACTATAGAACTGCACAAAATCAAAATCTGTCTGACACTGATGTTTTGAGAACACACAGATCTGAATTGGGGCGGGGTCACTGAAATGCCATTACTACGTTAGTCCCAGCATATTATAAACAGGTTACTGCTAACAGAAATGCTCCTGTATTGCTGCGCTTGCAGTTATAGCAGGTGCCACAAGGACAGCCGATCCCTGCGCAGTAAAAGCGGTCCAAGTTGCACAACACAATGCATGATGGCTATTCCTGCAGTCTGAGGAAAATACAATCTGAAGACAAAATGGATGCTTGGAAAAGGAGTTACTTGGGAGAAATATGTATGCAGCAGTCATATTTTTTCCCCAACACTTTCCATTTAAGTTAGTGTTGAATGTTCGAGATGTGATGCTTAGGGTATCCTAATTTAGTTATTGGGTTGTGTTAGTTCAAAGGTTTTAAAAACTAAAAATGGTGCTCATCTGTCTGGAACCTTAAAATATAAACAAAGGATTGCAGACCATTGTTTTTTCCAGTGGGTAAAAACAAACGTTACTTGTCTTGCTGCGTGCATAACATGCACATTTCTTTCAAACACTACTGGCCCTTCCCTATTAGTGGTGAAAGACTGAGCTTCTAAAAGCAGGAGTTCTAGAAATAGGGGGAGCTTAGAGTAATTCCAGAGGAGGGGATCCAGGACAGGGAAGGACCGTGCCACTGTAGATATGCTTAGCGATTACTTAGACTACTGCTGTAGGTACTGCATGCAATCTAATCAACAAGAGCTTTCTTTTAAAAGGCATGTAAATAAGGAGAAGAATTAAGTGCATTGGTGCAGTGCCACGCTCCTTCAAATGACGACACTTAACATGCATCACATGCATCGCCGGATCAATCCTTCATGTCTAGATTTTGGATAAGTAACGGAACAGCGACCTGAAGAAAATCTGACAACTCAACTCACCAACCGACGTTCGAACCATGCACTGTTTCTTTACGACACTGCTACATTATCCCCACTTTTGGGGTCCTTGGACTTTGCTTTTCCGGAGGTACTGCCACGGCGACCATCTGCTCTGTAGCTCCTGGGTACCCCTGCAACCTTCCTTGAAAGGTCTGGATAATCCTCCGGATGCCGTCACTTCTCCAACGGGAGCCCTTTCCCATCAGGCTATGATGGTAAAGCACCTGACTGACAGTCCCCCTAGGGACGGTGAAATGAGGGAGGACCTGATAGGCAATAACACCCCACCTGGGGTCGAGGACGACATTATGGGGAAGAGTTTCGGTAACCTTTCTCCTCATCCGTTTTTACCAAAAGCCTCGAATCCAAAGGAAGAGACTGTCTGATACAGCAGAACAACAAATGACTTACTACTGGTAAAGTTCTTTAGACTGGATGTTCCTCCCACTTAGTCCTCATCTATGATACTCAAGTCTGTGTGCAGCTTGCTTCGGACATTTCAAGTATTGGGCGACATCAAGCTGTAGCCCTCAAGGCCTTCGTCCTGCACTCGGCTGTGACATCGACGGTTGGTATAAGAAGCACGTACCCCGAGTGTTGCCTCAGTTCTAGTTTTTCTTCTGCATGTTTTGCCAGTGTCACTGACATTGTCAGCGTTGAAAAAGAGATATCACAGACATTCTTGGCAAGTAAGAAGGGAAGACGAGGAATACGTGGGAGGAACAACCAGTCGAAAGAACATTACAAGGGGTAGATAATTTGTACTTGCAATGGATTGTGTCCTCCCATGTATTCCTCATCTTTGATATACTCCCAAATCAGTCCGCATAAGGAGATGGTTGCTGAGAATGATTGACGCTGTGAAGTATAGCTTTTCCAAATTTGGCCTCCTGACGAGTCTAGGCAATAATGTTTAATGCAGGTGTGCAGAGATGACCAATAAGTCGCATTGCGGATATCCTGCACAGGTACTCCTCTTTCAGGAGCCGAAGAAGTCGCCCCTCCTCGAGCAGAATGTGTTCTAAATCCTCAGGCAGATCTTGAAATAGTCTGTTTTGTAACAGCAAACCCTAGTCTGTGGCCTGCGTAGCCTACAAAAAGCTGGTCAAAAACTTAAACCCCTTTTTGGGTCAAGACGGTGCAATCTCTCCTCCTCCTTAGAAGGATGACGTGGTGGATAGAAGGTCAGTATTACTATCTTCTGTGTTAGATGGAATTCAGATATTACCTTTGGTAAAAAAGATGGGGGTACTCTCGACACCACCTTGTCTTTGAAGAAGGTTGTGAAAGGTGGTTTGACCGAAAGAGCCTGCAGCTTACTCACCCTGCGGGCAGATGTTATCGCAGTCAAGAAGACCGTTTTAAGAGTTCGCTTTCTGAGAGGGCAAGAATGTAGAGGTTCGAAGGGCGTCCCCATCAGATGTCTTAACACCAGATTTAGGTCACACACCGGTACAATAAAAGGGACCGGGGGAAAAAGATCTGTCAATCACTTCAAAAACAGAATAGTAAAACGGGATCTTGAATTAGGAGCCTTCATCCGACGAGCGCTTGAAAATAGAAAGTGCAGCCAAGTGTCCTTTTACCGTGGAGACTTGAAGCCCAAGGTGGGCTAAATTAAGTAAGAAAATGTAGAGGAGCAGGTAGACATATTATCGCTAGCTCCCGTCCCCTCACATCTGTCATACTGGAACAGTAAGAGAAGAGCCCTATGTGGGACACCAGGCATCATCTCAATACTGAATCGAGTGCATGAGAGACGATATGCACTCAGACAACCGTATCGAGTGTACCCTCGTACTGGGAGGGTGGAAGGATGTCTGCACACACCACTGGACATCATAGAGCTATAAGTGACATCTGACAGGAGCAGAGTGACCTCGTAGAGGAAAGATACTGAGACTTACTGAAACAATATGCAAATACTTAGAATAAGGATTTAACTGAAGTAACAAGACAAACATGTAATCGAATATGTAGTAATCGTATATGCAAAGAAGAGAAAGTAACCTGCTGATTAATAAATGTATATACAGAGAAACGCAAGGTAGACGAGACATATAGAAGCTTGCTGCAGAGGAAAACATTACATGGCTAGAGTGGCCATGATGGAAAGATGGACATCAGACTCGTATTAAAACCCTTCAAGCTACCTCAGAGACAGACCAGGTCTGAAGAATCAGGAAACGCTGGAAAAACTGCTTTGTGTGAGGAATAAAAGGTGTCTATTGACCTGGGATCAAGGCTACTGCAAGGCACAAGGGGAGTCAAAAGGATAAGCCATGTACGCAAGACATATGTTTCTTAGATTAAGCGAAGGAGAAAACATCTACAAGAGCCAGGTATTAAAAAATTAAAGATGCAGAAAACCTATGTAAGATCGAATGAGCAAGTCTCTAGAGGCCAGGAAGGAAATGACACCCAATTCGATTCAATGAATTAGCAGTAAAAAGAAGGTAGAGATGGACACATTTGTGGTCTCCTCACAAATCATTCAGAAGTTGAAAATACGGGCTATTCATTAAGTCCGAACAAAGATAATATTGTGCCAACAATCCCATGAATGTCCCAGAGTAGAGAGCAGGCTTCAAGGTCAACTACAAAGGAGAAGCCTTGGCTTGGGGACTGACTCATGAGAGACGATAGACTAATTGGGAAAGTGGGGAGTAGTCTGTTGTTTTGCTTACGTGCTGCTAACGAGGAGAAAATCCAAGGTTGGGAAAGCATGCCAACCAATCAGAGGGTCTATGTAGCAACATGATATACAATGTTGTAAAGTCCAACCCGCTGCCATTTTTCCGCTATAATCAGTATTATACGTATTTAGAGTTAGTTCGAGGCGTGCCCACCAGATAAGGGTCAGCCAATTATGTTATTAACACTTACATATGCTATAGGTACATATGTTCCCTTAACCAATCCCTCCCTTCAATAGGTTTAATTTTCCACGCAGGATGACATCATAGATGATGCATATGGAGGTATAAAACCTTCATATAATCACATTTGGGTATGAGTGCGTGAATTACTGCCAGTTATTTGCCAGATTGCCCTGTTTGATCTATAGTTGGGAGAAACAGTGCAGGCAAAGGTCAACCTATAAGCAAATCTTTATATTAAAGAATCATTTTTGGGAGATAGCCGCCAGCAGAGCATGTCTCTATATTGTGCACCCCAATACTAGTCTTCAACGGGTTCAAGGGTGGGGCATGTGAGAATTGCGCCAGCTCCAGTCTTTAAAGATACAGGTTTGAAGCACAAACTGGCACAATTCTCACATGCCCCACCCTTGATTTATTACTTTATTTCTATGCTGATAATAAAGTAGTACTTTACCATATTCTTTGAGTCTGTCCGGTAATTTGGGTCCGAGATCATTATTGGTAATTCCATCTAGCACACGAGACGCTTCAGGGTGCTAGAGCACAAAAGACAAAACAGTAGGAGTGTTACAAGGCAGCAGTACAGGCATTTTGTTGCTGTCTTCTGGCTGAAAGTGACACCTCCATTACAGCTTCCGGGAGCACCCAATCTTTGTATCTTACCCTTTCAGAAATCAGGCGTGAAGATTCGGAGTACTGATTTTTTGATGAAGAATGAGACCTCCCTCTTGCTAGAGCGAGTGCTCTCTTTGGGGAAGATGGATTGAGGGCAGAGGGACATCTCTATAAGGTCCGGGTACCATGTTCTTCTGGCCAAATCAATGATTTCCAGAACTTCCTCAACCTCCAGATTACATGAGGAATGACGGGGACTGGCAGAAACTAGGACAGGAGTGGGAATTCCCAGTCCACCACAAGCGCGTCCCCTAGAGCTCCTCTTTGAGGAAATTCCCTGGAACAGGTCACACTTTTTGTTGACAAAGGTTCCAAACAGATCCACTTGATCAGTTCCTCGAAGGGGCGAAGATCTCAACAAGGACTTCCTGCGCTAACTCCCACTTGTGGGAGATCGTGCTCTGCCTGCTCACAGCGTCCACCATTGTGTTCTCTTCTGCGGCTAGATGAACTGCCAGAAGAGACGTTCCTTTTCTTAGGGCCAAGAACCAGAGCTGCATTGCCTCTCTCCAGGGAGGTAGTAACCCTACACCTCTTCTCTTGTTGAGGTAATGCATGGCCACTATATTGTCTGTCATTATCTGGACATTTTTCCCCCATACCGAGGGCAGAAATACCATCAGCGCTAGTATGATTATTACCCTTAGCTCTTACAGGTTGATGTGAAGTCTGGACTCTGATGGAGACCATTGACGGACCTACTTCATGTCCTGCACAAGGTCGCCCGGGATCTCCTGTGGTGGGCCAGCCGAGAGAATAGAATGAGAGGAGAATGTTTTTGGCTACCATGGCCGGAGATGACAATCGTGACAGACTCCTCCCTTACAGGAAGGGGAGCCCACATGAAAGATGATTTTTTCTTTTTTATTGTGAAGTTTAGTTTACAAAAAAATAGACTTTTTACACATTACATTAAAGTTTCAGTTTCAAAACTAAAAGTACAATCATACAATTTAAAACTAGTCATACAACAAATCTTTACATAAAATTTCACATCACATTTCAATCAATCAAAAAAGCTACCATTTATGAAAAATCAAAAAAGAAAGCATCCGTAATCATAACATCTACAAGATCCAAATACAAACATAATAATTCAATAAATGGTTGTCGTCAGAATAGTTCAGTTACAATGATTTCAATACGTGTCGGACTAGTTAGCATAATAATCGTCCTCATGATTGTCTAAGTCCAGTAGTCCAAAGATCTTTCAATCAGCGGACACTGAAGGGATCTCATTCTCAGACAGGCTTCTGGCACCAGAAAAATGCAGGATGCCATGAGGCCGAGCAAACTTAGGAAGTCGAAGGCCGGAAGATGTTGGGCACTGAAACGTTTTGACCATCCACCAAAGATGTTGAGGCCTCAACTCGGGTGGCAAGGCTTTTCCCCCGAGGCTGAATTCTGGACTGTTGCAATAAGGCTTAGATTCACATGCTGTGCATATAGCCCGATATCTAGTGGTAACCGCAGAGTATTGCATCTTGTCTTTTGAGGATTGTACAGGGACGTCGGCATAGGCCTGTCTGTAACACTATCACTAACGTGACATGCAGTGTACCCAGAAATCCTCACGCATCGAGGTCCCTCCGATTTTATTTTTTCTGCCGTGAGGGAGCCTTATGACTATCGTGAGCGAGTACAGAAAGAGAAGTAGCAAGAAGTGTATGTTCCTTCCATCCGAGCAGGTAGGAAGGGTGGGCGCATGTGAATCTAAGCAGATGCAATCATCAGAAATGCTATTACGGTAAGTAATGCATGTCTTCTGATGCTTGTTAATCTGCTTAGAATCACATGCTGTGCATAGACTAGCGAGCAGTACCCGGAGTTGGAAGATGTCTTAGTACTGCTTGTCCCACCTGCGAATCAGACCTAGAGTGAGCGTCTAAGCAATAGTGTTTTGTAAAGGTGTGTACAGAACTCCAGGTTGCCGCTTTGAAATGGACTTGAGAGGAACATTTGCAATGAATGCTATGGAAGCCCCCGTTCCCAGAGTAGAGTGTGCTCTAGGCTTGAAGGGCAGATTTTCTCTTGGCAAGAGTATAGCAGAGTGTGATGCAGTTGAAAGTCTATTTAGAGATGGCCGATTTAGAGATGGGGTCCCCCCTCTCAACCAGCTGCCACTGAAACGAAAAACTGGTTCTTTATGTATATCCATGCATCTCTGAGGAAGCTGGAGATGTCCAAACGCTAGGATTTCAGGAGCCAGGTTGCTAAATTGAGAGTTTGCGGGCATGGATGGAGCGTTTCTCCCCACTCCTGAGACAACATGTTTTAAGGGACAGAAGACGGTCTCATTGGAGGAAAGAGTGACATTTCCATCAGATGGGAGAACCAGGGTTGGCGTGCCCATAATGGGGCCACCAAAATCATGGTAACTGGTTCCACAATGTGCACAATCTTGTTGAGTAAGGGAGTTGGGGGGGAAAAGCGTAAACAAATCTCCATGACCATGTTATCCAGAGACGTTCCCCTTGGATTGGTTCTGAGGGTACCTGGAGGCATAATCTGGGCATTGTGAGTTCTCCAGAGTTGCGAACAAGTCGATCTCTGGGAAACCACATTCTGCGAAAACGTTGGTGACGATGTCTTCGGGTAGTCGCCATTCATACTCTAAGGGCAGTGGGAAGTCTCGGCTGAGCACGTCTGCTAGAAGATTGGGGCCCCTGGAACGTGTTGAGACAATAGAAACATCTTGTGTTTGAGAGCCCACTTCCAAATGTTCTGAGATAGTTTGGACAGCCTTGGGCAATGAGTGCCCCCCTGCTTGTTCAGGTAGTACATGGCTGTGGTGCTGTCAATGAAGACCAGTACTGTCTTTCCCTGTAGCTGCGTCTGATAGGCTTTCAGTGCTTTGAACACCGCTAGTAGCTCCAACAGGTTTATGTGGTTGGAAGCTACCACTGTGGGCTAAACCCTGTGCACCTTCTGTTGAAGGTGGTGAGCCCTCCACCCTGTGAGGGATGAGTCTGTCGTGAGAGTGGCTTCTACTGTGGGCGTGGTGAAGGTTTTCTCATTCAAGAGGTTTTCCCTCGACCACCACCTCAGAGAGAGAACGAGGGCTACCGAGACAACCACTAGATCATCCCATAGTCCGCTGGACTGACACCATTGGGTGTTTCGCCACTCTTGCATGGGGCGCATGCGCAAACGCGCGTGAGGAACCAAGTAAATGCAGGATGCCAACATACCTAACAGTCGCATGGCCTTGCGTACCGTCACCTCACGACCGACTACATACTGAGGGATCTGAAACAGCATGTTTTGAAACCTCTTGTTGGAGGGGAAGACGAGACCGTCTTCTGTCCAAATAAGAGTCCCTAGAAACTGCTCAACTCGGCTGGGGTCGAGGCTGGATTTATTCTCATTTATGGAGAAGCCCAGACTGAATAAAAGGTCGACCGTCCTTTGAGTATTTGCTAGGCATGTTTCGTAGGAGTCCCCTGTTATGAGCCAGTCGTCGAGGTAAGGATAAACTGAGATGGATTACCTGCGCAGGTGAGCCGCTGCCACTGCCAGTACTTTTGTAAATACGCTTGGGGCTGAGGCAATGCCGAAGGGAAGGACTTTGAACTGATCGTGCTTGCCCTATATCATGAACATTAGGTACTTTCTGTGTGCCAGCAACTTTGAAATATGAAAGCATGCATCTTTCATGTCCAATGTTGCCATGTAATCCCCCTTCATGAGAAGAGGAATTACTTTTTGCAGCGTCACCATACAAAACTTCTGGGGTTTGACAAACATGTTCGCTGGGCAAGAGTCTAGAACAGGGCGCATGGTTAGATCCTTTTTGGGTACAAGAAAGGATCACTGAATAAATACCCTTGTTTACCTTTAGAACGAAGACGGCTTCGATAGCGCCTTTTTCCTGCAGGATCTTGACCTCTTGTACCAGGATCTTCAGGTGCTCCGATGTCAGGCACCTGGATCTTGGAGGTCTGTACCGAGGTGGCCAGCTGAACTCGATACAGTACCCGTGAGTGACGGTCTTGAGCACCCACTAGTCTGATGTGATCTCCTCCCATGCATGCAGGAATGATATTAAGTGTCCCCCAACTGGGGAGGCATGGGAGGGGACACGGACTCGAGAGTCATTTTCGACCAGAGGCTGGTGAGCCTCAAGGGGTGGCATTACGACCCCTTCCCATTCCCCGATTTTGTCTTCTCGGAGGGCAATTAATGGGGGTGTTAGAACCCTGTCTCGAAGACCAATTGTTCCGAGCCAAACTGATTAAGGGGGGGAACGTTGATAGGATTGCCTGCGAAAGGAGCGGCAAGAACTTCCCCCTCTTTGTTGAAAAGGTCTTTTGAGTAATCTGGTTCAAAGATTTAAGGGTCTCATGTTCCTTCTTGGCGGTCTCTAGGGCCTCGTCCACCGCTTTTCCAAACAAATTGGAATCTTCCACTGGTTTGTTAATCAGTGACGCTTGAGTCTCGGGTGGGTTTAAACCCGGAGTTCCTCAACCAGGGATGCCGCTTTAAAAGGGTACCTTGTGCCAGGGTACGACGAGCTGTTCTAGCAGAATCCAAGGTATTCGTGAGGACGTTGTGATTGACTTGTTTTCCCTCTGACACGATTGCTAGTAGACGGGAGCGCACTGGTTCTGTGATTTCCTGCAGTAGGTTCCACTGGACATCTGAATAACTAGCCAAGAGCGTGGTATTATTGGCTATGCGTGTGGAGTAAGCCGCAGCAGTGGTGATTCTTTTTCCCAAAGCATATAACATTTTACACTCTGGTGGCGACTCGCTTGTAGACAAGGGGACCCCCGCCCTCTTCCTCGTAGTTGTGACCAGCAGAGAATCTGGTGTAGCATGACACCTAATATAAAAGGGGATCGGTTGGGGTTGGCTGAAAAAGTTTCGCCACCCTGGGATTAACAGCTCTGGTTTGAGAGGGTGTCAATAAAGAGGGGGCGATAAGCCTCTTGATGGAATTGAGAAAGGGAATAGCTTAGTTAGCCGGAGGCTTCTCTTTTAAAATGTCCTCCACAAAATCTGAGTCTACCACTACCTTCTGTGTGGCTATTTGGAAGTGCTCAGCCGCCTTCCTAGGAATAGCGTTAAACGCCATTTGGTTGTCCACAGGAGAGGCCTAATGCAGAGGCAGAGACAATGGAGAGTCAAGGCAAATGGCATCCGGGTCCGGGGTAGGGGATAGCCAAGATAGGTTCTCACAGACAGGTTGGTCATCTCCCCAATCCGGGAGATGATCATGAGGATCATCGAAAAGATCATCCCACTGTGCATAAGGGTCAAGAGGAACCTCTTCAGGGTCTGAAAGGTGGAAGACCTCCTCATGGAGAGGGTTGGAGATCCTCTGGTATTTAGTTAATGTGGGTAACATCATAAGGGATCTCCTCGCGGGGCATTTTTGGAGTGAACCTCTCTGAAAAAAATCTACACATTTTTCTAGCCTGTTCATACAACCCTCAAATGTATCCATAGTCCATTTAGATGATCCAGGTGTGTCTAAAGGGGAAAGGACTCCTCTAGAGGATCCTGTAGCCTAGAATGTCAAAATTTTTCACTGAGAGTCTTAGACAAAGGCTGGGGGACTCTCTAAAGTCCTGTCGCTCTTTCGGGCGTTTTGGAGTCTCCCTCGACGTATTCTTGGGCCTATCCCGCCCTTTCGGGCGTCCTGATATGACTTGAGACGCATCTTTGTGTTTACCAGTCGTCGAGACAATCTCTGCGAGGCTTTCGCTGATGCTTGGCGTTACGGGAAGGTGTTTAGGCTGGGAAACTTTCGCCGCTTAAGCGTCAGCGCGCTCTTGGGAGGTGCATTGACGGCCTTGAGGGATTTGGTGCTGGCGCCCTTAGTTACAGATTGTCCGAACGCTGATGCGGTTGCGGGGAGGGCTGCCGATCCTGTGAATTGGCGGGTGTTGAGGAACCCGACACACCCGTTGGTGCCTTGGACCGCTTCGACTGATAGGTCGCAGCGGTATCAGGGGATGTGTATTTAGTCCCATGTGATGTGGGTGCGTCCTCGTCGCCGGGGTGTATCCTCCCCATAGTAGGACTTGCGTCATGCTCATCGGGGCTGGAGACGGACATCTTGGAGCGAGTCTGCTCTGTTGTAAGGTCAACAGCATCCGTTTCAGAGCCATGGTCGTCACTATGGGACTCATCACTTTCGGCGGCTGTGGCGGCGGGGGAGCTACCCTCGGCCTGCGACATCGCATAGGCCGCCCACCGTTTTACACGTCACTCCTTTATGGTCTTAGGACGTAGGAGCTTATAGTGCCGACAGGATGCCTCAGCGCGAATGAGGGGGAGACACTTATTGCACCAAGGGTGCTGGTCTTTCCAGGGAAATTTTTCCTTACATTAAAGGAGTCCTGTCCATAGCGCAGGTAAACAAAAGGGACGACAATACCAAAGGGGCAAGTGTCATGATCTCTGCTTCCAAAAGGTCAGGGTTTTCCCAACTCCCTTGGAAGCAGATCCATAACCCAGGTTCCGAGTGCCAACCAGTCCCAATTGGGACCTTTTGGACCCAGTCCTGGCGCCAGTGGCACCAGGCTCATAAATATGCCCAGTCCCAGCGCTGGAAGCGCCGGGCTCATAATGCTTGGGTGGACTTACCTGCAGCAGACCATGCTGCTTACTTGCCTGCCAGTTGAGCCTCTGATCCTCTTCTGTTTGGAACTACTTTTCCTGTTGGGTGGGGCAGGAGCCACTCCCTAGATTCAGAACACTGGAACACTTCTGGAAAGCAGGAACTCTTTTCTTACCTATGCGTGGCTGTGGAAGGAGACACCTAAGCACTACAGGAGGCTATTTAAACCACACCCGATGGATGAATCTTGCTTTGCGTTATTCTGCATCCTCTGCAGCAGAACGCTCATCGTGTCTTCTGCATCTGATCCTGGGCCTAAGGACAAAGGCTTACCTACTCTTCGTGCGCTCCGGAGGTCTTCACACTGCATTCCGGCATCTGAAAGACAAAAGCTTACCAACTCTTCGCACGCTCCGGAGGCCTTCGGCGCTGCATCCCGCATCTGAAAGACAAAACAAGGTGCGTTTAAAGACATTGGGGAACTTTAATACTCACGTGCCATTACTCCTTTCCACATCTAACCCAGTGGGTATTCCGGCACCCTGCAGCCGCTCCGAACTTGTACCTGCAAAATAAAAAGACAGTTAGAGCGCATCGTGAAGCAGGCAACAAGCGCTTACTTACGTGCTTCCAGGCGCTTCTATTCATCACACGGGCTCCATCTTCAACTCACTTCAGCCCGTCATCCGCCATCGCCGGAACCCTGCAAAACAAGAAACATCATTACTAAAGACTTTAAAGACATTAGAATTACTCGAAACTTACAGTTCGTGCAGTAAACGACGGACAGCAGTCCTCTGAAGTCAAGAGGCCTGCTCCCCTTATCCAGTGAAGAAACTGGTTACAGCACCCTGCCCCGAGGCAGATGGAGAGCACGGCGTTCACTTACCTAAGGTGAGAGCGTTAACCTTTGGGGTTCTACAGGAGAAGAGAAAGGGAAGAGAGAGACATTCAATAACCCAGTTCCTTAATCCCATATTTTCTATCTGCAGACATCTTACCCTTAAAGTCAGACATACAGTGCACAGAGGTCCAGCCCAAAGAGCCAGCCGTGTGTTACACATCACCTTTGAAGATACGGTATACGCCCAGTCAAGACCGGCGCCTCTACGGGAATCAGGTGAGCGTTACAGAAGAGAGGCGAGAAGGAAAGACATTCTTAAAAGAAAGGAAATCCCCAGACCTCACTCTCCCTACCGTGTAGGCTGACCAGAAGGCCTGGCCATGCGGTCGACAGCACCGACCGGAACGCCAGCCGTTGAAGTCTGTTGTTCTCTCTTCGGCGGCGGTTCAGCAATTGTCGAAGAGGGGACGAATGTGGTATAAATGCCCAAAGGTCTGGATTCTAATAAATTTGCAATTTAGATAGAGCGCCGCATAAGGTGACCAGCTAGCTGGGCGGAAAAAAGCAATCTGAGGGACCTCGATGCGTGAGGATTTCTGGGTACACTACACATCACGTTAGGGATAGTGTTACAGACACGCCTATGCCGACGTCCCCTTTCGATCCAATACTCTGTGGTTACCACTAGATGTCGGACTATATGCACAGCATGTGATTCTAAGCAGATTAACAAGCATCAGAAATGGAAGCTTCTGTGATGGTGTCAAGTGTGACTTCTTGAAGTTCAGGGAGAAGCCCAGCTCTGGGAGGAAGTGGCAAGTGCGACTGAGGTGATTCGGAGTCTGTTATGGAGAACAAGCTCTGATCAACCAGTCAACCAGGTAGGGGTAAATGTGAATCCCCTCCCTCCTTAGACTTGCTGCCATCACTGCCATAAGCTTGGTGAAGACCCGCAGGCAGAGGTGAGCATGAATGGCAGGACCTGAAACTGATGAGAACCACCAACATCAGGTACTTTCTGTGCTTCTGATGAATGGGCCCATGAAAGTAAGCGTCCTGAAGGTCCAATGACCAACCAATCCTGGAGTTGAAGGGCTTAAAGGATCTATGAAAGTTACCATCTTCAACTTGTCATTCCTGAGGAACTTGTTTGTCTCAAGTTCAAGATGGGTCACACTCCTCCATCCTTCTTGGGAATTAAAAAATAAAGAGTACAATCCCTGACCCCTCTCCGTTGCAGGTACTAATTCGAGCACACTTTTCTACAACAAGGCAAGAATTTCCTGTTGAAGGAGCTGATCTGGGTATGACATAGAACGGCCTCTCGGTGCTTATGCCTTGCCAACTATTGAGATGCTGAGACAGCCTGCCCCCAACACAGTCTTGAGTTCTAAGGAATCAAAGGGGTTTTGAAGGTGCATCTGCTGCAGCGGAGGGAAGACAACTGAGGGTGAAAGGGAGGTTCTCCCTCCTCTACCTTTGGACCCATGTTGAGTCCTTCTCTGTCCCCTTTGAGGGAATTGGCCTCCCCCCCCCCCCTTGACACAGATGAATACAGAAGGTTGGCGAATTGCTGCTCCTCAGGATTTTGCTGCGGCTTTTGAAGTTTGCAGCTTCTCCAAGCCATCATATGCTTTTTCACCAAATAACTGGCACCTGTCAAAAAGCATGCCCCTTAAGCATGCCAGTACATCAGGCACAAAACCAGACTTTAAGCCAAGCAAAACGTTTTAAGACTGTGCTGGCTGCAATTGTCTAACTGAATCTGCAGAATCCAATTCAGATTGTAGTGATTGGCACTTTACCTCCTTGCAATCTTCAACCAATTTTAAGAATCCATCCCTCTCCTCACCCAACAGGATGTGTTCCGCCGCCAAGGCAGCAACGTCCCATAAGGTATGGGAATACTTGGCCAAAGCTCAAGTCGCATTAATTGATTTTAATGCCATACTTCCAGCACTAGAGACCCTTTTAACCCAGGACATCCATTTTTTAATCATCCTTACCCAGTGGAATGGAAGGGTAAGCCGAAGCTCTCGAAGAAGCAGTTACCGCCTGCACTACTAGACTTTCTGGAGTCGGGTGCCTGGATACAAATAGAGGGTCTATAGAAGCAGCCCTGTATTTCTTCATTAGATGTTTTGTTCAATGCTGGCGTGAAGTCAGGCGTAATACAGTTTTCCAAAATCCTGGTCCTCAAAGCAGTGTGAAACAGTAATACTGCTTCCTTTGGGTATCCACTGTCTAGCATGTCTAAGATCATCCTTCTCTACTATTGCAGCCAGTCTCCCCCAACCAAGATATTCAGTTACCGTACTCAATCACTGATCTATAAGCAGGATTCGAGTATCCTGATCCTTCTGGGTTTACAAAATAAGGTTCTGGAGAAGTGTCCATACTGCTAGCTTCTTTCAATGTCGTCACAAAAATTTTATACTGGATTCTTCCGAGATTAATTCCTCAGGTACATTGGGGGTATCATACTCATACCCAAAGGGTACATCTTGGTCTTCCTCAAATATGGAACCCATGGTTCTGAAAAAATCAGGTCTTGGTAGAGGCTTAAAAGTCTTTGATGCCTCGACAGAAGGCTTTGAAACCTTTGAAGGCCCTGATGGAGCTGACGGCGTCGAAGTAAGAAGCGGCAATGATGGCTTTGCCGATGTCAATGCATGTTTCGACACAGGCCTTGAAGTACCAGGTGCCTGACCTCTATCAATTGTTGAGGAAGAAGAATCAGACTTCAACCTGTGTCTCGAGGAAGACTCCTTCACACATGTCAAGGAGACTTTCTTTGGGGGCTCCCTGGCACGTGAGAAGCTGAGGCTACAGGTATCCTGCCGATCTTGTCAGACGTGGCAGGTTTAGGATATTTTTTGGGCTCTTTTGGAGGGGAGCTCAGAGGCACACTCAGCGCAGCTTTTTGGAAAACCTCCAACATCTTTAACCTAAATGTTTCCCAGTCAGCCGGGCATGCCGACTTTTTGGGTAAAGTAACCGTTCTGTCAGGTGAAGATGAAGACTATGGCAACCTGTGGCGTTGCTTCTTGGACTTTTTATGGGAGGAGGACTAATGTCGAGATCTCTACCTCGAGCGCTTTTGGTGTTTAGCACGCTTTTTTGTCGTGGAAACATCCCTCAGGTTATCAAAGGACCTCCGCTTTGACGTGGTGATAGAAGGGGATTTTGCTGCGGGCCCACCTGCCACGAGTTCCCCCGTCCTCTCTCGCAAAAGGCCTTTACAGTCACTGATTGGCAGGAACTGCAGTCATTTACTCTGTGGTCCGCTCCCAGGCACCACAAACAGACTTGATGCGGGTCTGTTATGGACATTTACGCCCCACAATTAGAACACCGCTTGAACCCCCGTCTTGGGTGTCAACATCATCTTCGATTTCCCCATGAAACGCAGTTCCATTTCACTGAGGCAATGCACAAAGCACGCTAGCATGCAGAAAAACGAAACTGTGGCAGTGGTCGCTGCGTGTGCTACTTATACCAACTTCAACGTCGTGGCTGAGGACAGGATGGAGGTCGAAGGCCACGATTCAACGCCACACAGCGCCCAATACTTCAAACATTCTTTCTGAAGCATGCAGACTTGAGTATCCAAGATGAGGAATACGTGGGAAGACACAACCCATTCGAACTTGGAATGATGAAAACACAAGGACGAAGAACACCACACATACTTTGTTGGGAGATATGAGGAGTACACCCACAGCTGTTGTCAATCAGACTGATGTTACGCTGAGAAGGAACCAGCTATATCAAAAAGACAGACACAAAAGACTAGGTGAATTAGATGTAATAGGGGAAGTAGGAGCGGTCTAAGAAAGAAGGTCGAGCAGAAAGAGTCACAACGGAAAAAAGGTGTGGTGCGTAGGATCACACAAGGGCAGGAGGCCAGTGAAGTTGAGAAGCAGAAGACGCACTGGGAGAAAGAAAGGCCGGTTGGGTGCTACACCAGTCCGGGAGACAGAAGCCGGACTATTGAAGACTGCAACGAGGCAGGTGTATGAAGTTGGAGAGCGACAGGAGCAGTGCCAAGCTGGAAAGCCAACAAGGATCCCGCAAGGTTGAAACTGGGCTTGAACCTTGTGAAAGACTGGAGTAAGTGCAGCGGGACACCTGGAAAGAGTATTGCCAGGCAGCTGGAGGCCGACACAGCGAAAGCAGAGGGACTCTATTGCAGCGGTTTGGCCTGTGATGGGAGAACCGTTCGGTCCAAGAACTACGCTGAAATCCAATCACAAGCCTGACACAGAGCCGACCATATGGGAAGAATTCAGAACTGGGGTGGTTGCGTGACCTCAAGTGGGTGGACGGTTGAGTCTGAAAAGAGCACCAGAGCCGCCAGCAGTATCGACAGCAAAGTCAAGCTGGCCCAACGCAGTTGCAGAAGGAGGAAGTGAAATATCGATGCACGGTCCCAGGCAGAACCAGTGAAACTCTCTCCAGGAAGCAGGTCACGTGAACAGTTGGAAATCCGTGAGGGAGCCTGGGAAACCACGAGAAAGTGCAAGCAGAAGTTGAAACCGTAGTGAATCACTTTGGGAGGAAATTACCGGGACAGTTCCACAAACTTCTTGAGTTGAAGAATCCGAGAGGGCTCGGGGAGTCTCTAACTCGTCCCAGTAGGGATAAGTTAAAGTTATGAAAGTAGAAAGAACCCTTGGAGGAAATTGAGTGACTTAATGAGCAAGCATAGGATAAATTAACCTAAAGAAAAGCTTGAGACAAGTGCACTGTCAGATAAGAGAAGGGAGCCATTCTCCCAGACCTTTGACATTTCTGGAAGTGGGAAGAGGCATTTCTCTTTGAACTTTGAAAATAACCTTTGAACTTGAGAGACTTGTAAACAGGAAAATCATGCTCCTGGGTCGTGGAGAGACTCTTACTTAGTAGTACTTAGTTTGGGGTTTTAGACTTCCTGACTGGCCCGAGCTGTAGTTTGTTTGAGGTAAGGAAACAACCTCTAGTTAGGGATAGTTAGGTTGGTTATTGTTTAATAAAATGTTTAGAGCACCCACTATGTCTCCGTTTGGCCAGACTCCTCATTCCGTGCTGCCATAGGTCCTCCAACATGCACAGCCTAATGGTTGCCTTCTCTGCAGCTCCCCTAGAACTCTGGCAACACTTACCTGTGTTCTCCCTATAATAGTAGCTGCCTACTGGCTCTGTCCAATCTTTCCCAAATTTCTTTTTGTTTGTTAAATAATTTTTATTAACAATTATGAATAGGATCTGTTACAAATTAATAAAGAACAAAATAGTGGAGGTTGTTCGCTTTCCTCAGCTGGATCCCTCCTTTGGAACAGCCTTCCCCTCCCCTCTACGTCTTGAGCAGGACCTTGTTATGTTCCGAAAGCACCTCAAGATTCTCCTATTTTCCTCCTCCTTCCCTTCTTCCCTCCTCTGCAAATCTCACAGATGCTGGGATTGGTGTCCTGGGCCCTTATGCACCCTATGGGCCCCTTGGCCACTCACACCCAATCTCCCCAGCTTCTGTCTACCTTCAGCATTGGCCTCGGCACAGCCTCCGCCCTGGAGACTCGCACTTTCCCACCCAATGCGAGTGCATGCCACATAGCACTCACCAGACCTTGCACTTCATCTGTGTCTCACCCATGAGCACGGACACCCCAGCACCTACCTACCCCACGGCCCTCTTCCTTGCTACACTTGCATGTTCTCAATACTCACTAGGCATAGTAGGTTTGTTCGTTCCATCCCCCACTGTACTTAGATTTGTGTTTTTATTGTACTTCAATCCCATGTCCACCCACCCCACCCCTTTTGCCCTGTGGGTGCTTTGAAACAGAATTAATTTGCTGTATAAGCGCCTAACAAGCAAACAATAAATAAAACAAGAGCAATTTGATAAACAAGTATTTCACATCTAATTTGACTGATAACAAATTCAGTAATGCTCATATGAGAACGGACGGTTAGGCAGACAAACAAGAGGTTGTAGGGTAGAGAAAGGAAAAAGCTTTATAAAATGTATAGGAAATGACAAAGCAACTAACAGCCATTGGATGAGAAGTCCATCAAGTAACATTAGTTAGACTGGCAGCTGCACACAGCACACTACACCACTGAATTGGCACACAATGGCACACAACAACTACCGACACTGGCACCTATGAAGACAGAGGATCTGCAGGAGGGAACCTTGTTAACAAGTGGCTGCGGCATTCTGGGTTGGTTTGCTGAGTCCTACAGCAGGGATACTTGCCCCCCTTTGTTGGGGTATCGATCCGGTCCAAATATTATCCATATGGAAGTAGATGGAGAGTTCTTGAAAGGTAGGCATAAAAACGAGGCAAAACCTCTGGTTCCGTTATGTGCCATCCACACACAACCGAGTCATGCCCTAAAATGGGGACACTAGTGACCCTCAACAGAACCTCCCCATTTATCAATAGCCTTGGCAAGGAGCATGACAGACGTGTCAGCAACATGGTATGAACTGTTTCCCCAGCCAAGCACTAAGCGGCATGCCTCGGGTCTCACGTGGCTGCGGTGGAACTCTGCTGTCACCTATTAGCTGGATTCCCACTTCCTGACGGCAGATGCTGCCTCCCTGGTGTCAATTGAACACTTGCTGCCTAAAGACTTTTATGAGGGCTCTTACAGCCCAAGGAAATCAGGAAATGTTGTCCCTAAAGGGGCATATTCTTGGAAAGGTAAGAAGTGCCTGGGAACCAATTAGATGAAACTGACAGCTTTATTGGGTTATCGCTTCTCAATAAGATGCTACTTCTGGCTGGTTTTCCTTACTAAGCCCTGGTTGCTTTGTTGGTAGTCGGCTCCACTTGCACCCATTAGCTGAGACAGCTATCCCGTCTGTCTTGGAGTGCTGGCTTTTGGATCTGAAGTTAATGCTTCAGCTTCAGCTTGCTCTACGGTTAGGTGCTGCCACCTCATGGGATAGCAGTCTCTTGCAGTCATTGTTTGCACTGCAACACTTGGGCTGCTTCTTCAACAAAGCACTGTAGATTCCTTACCCTCAGCCAGTTGGGTTGCAAAGGGCATCTCATCTTTTCTGCCCAGACTCAGACCACGAGCATCCACATGGAATGATTAGCACGTAGGAGCCCAAGGTGAGACCCAACAAGAAACAATCTGCACAGATTGCACTGCCAACCCCTACAGGCCTGCATCTCTTTCACCATCTCAGGAGGCCAAAATATCACATGAATCCTGGACGTTGCCGGTCTTGAAGATATGGCAAAAAAGAAAAATCACCAAAATATGGCAGATGCTACTCTTCAAAGAACATCTCAGCAGTCACAGACAGATAAGAGCCCAGCAGATCTCGCCTACAGTCTCACTGCCTCGTGTGTAGCAAGATCACCATGAAACACAGGTCCTGTCTTCTATGTCCATGGTTGCTTTGGACAGTAAAAAACAGCCATGCTGAGCCCTTTATTTCCATTTGATAGGACACCCGTGACGAAGTCCTCCAGAAGAAACACGCTGCTGCCGAGGGTGCTGGATCCGGCTTCTCTTCGGCCATCTCAATAAAGGTATGCACGCTGACAGGCTTTCCGTCCGCATAGCAATAGTTATACATTTTTCTCTCTTCTCCAGGAAGGGCAGAATATCTTTTTTTTTTTTTTAAATGTAGGCTGGTCTGTCTCAGCCTTATGGTGCGATCCGAGGACCCCAGTGTTACAGAAGAAGCCGACTGAAGCCAGCAAAGCAAACTGGTGTACTTTAGTGAAGTCTTAGTTACTTACCTGTAACTGTATTTCTCCAGCATTGGTATCTTTCATAGATTCAGATGCTTGAATATTCCCCGTCGTCAGACTGGGAATCCTCTGTGATAAATTAAATAATAATAATTAAAAAAAAAAATTATTTTTTTTAATTTTATATACATACACTGCTACCTAGCAGTGCATGTACATAGCCCATTATAGCCTATGAGCCACTTCGTTGTGTAGCCCCTCCACCTCACTTTGGTCCTTTCTAGCCCCAGCCAATGAGGTGGCAGGGGTTAAGCTCCGCCCCCGGCAGCCATCTTCAGATTTTGAACCGTAGAGATTACAGTATGATGGATGCCGAGCATAGGAGAAGCCTCTCAGGGGAGGCGGGCGGGCGCATGTGAACCTATGAAAGATACCAATGCTGGAGAAATACAGTTACAGGTAAGTAACTAAGACTTCTCCAGCATTGGATCTTTCATAGATTCAGATGCTTGAATAGAATACCAAGCAGTTAAAACATGCCATCATTATAAACAGATATGACAATGCATTACTTACCGTAAAAGCATTTCTGATGGTTGTATCTGCTTAGATTCACATGCTGTGCATAGGTCCGACATCCAGTGGTCACTGCGGAGTATTGCATTTTGTTTTTCGTAGTCGAAAAGGGGACGTCGACAAGGCGTGTCTGTAACACTATCCCTATAGTGACGTGCGTTGTACCCACAATCCCTCACGCGTCGAGGTCCCTCTGTTTGTATTTTTCTGCCCTGAGGGAGCCTTATAGACGTGAGTGAGTACAGAAAAGAGAGATATAAAGGAAGTCTATGTTCCTTCCATCCGAGCGGGGAGGAAGGGTGGGCGCATGTGAATCTAAGCAGATACAACCATCAGAAATGCTTTTACGGTAAGTAATGCATTGTCTTCTGATGTTTGTTAATCTGCTTAGAATCACATGCTGTGCATAGACTAGCGAGCAGTACCCGGAGTTGGCGGTGGGTTATGAGAAGGAACAGTAGAGAAAAGATGTCTTAATACTGCCTGTCCCACCTGGGAGTCAGATCTAGAGTGTGCATCTAGACAGTAGTGTTTTGTAAAGGTGTGCACAGAACTCCAGGTAGCCGCTTTGCAGATGGACTCAAGGGGAACATTTGCAATGAATGCTATGGAAGCCCCAGTGCCTCGAGTGGAATGTGCTCTTGGCTTGAAGGGTAGTTCTCTCTTAGCAAGAGTGTAACAGAGAGTGATGCATTGAACAATCCATCTAGATATAGTGGATTTTGAGACCGCATCTCCTTCTCTTCCTGCTGCCACCGAGATAAAGAACTGATTAGTCTTTCTCAGTGGTCTGGTTCTTTCCATGTAGAACATGACAGCTCTGCGTACATCTAGTGTATGCAGACTTTTTTCTCCCGAGCTGGAAGGGTTTTGAAAGAACGTTGGTAGTTCTATAGTTTGGTTTACATGAAATTTCGAGATGAATTTAGGTGCAAACCTTGGGTGTGTGCGTAGAACCACTTTATTTTTGTGAACTGTTACGAAGGGGTCTAGTACAGAAAGAGCCTGTAGTTCACTTACTCTCCTAATGGAGGTGATAGCTATTAGGAAAGCAGTCTTAAGGGTGATATCTTTAAGAGTTGCCTTGTGCATGGGTTCGAAGGGAGGGCCCATGAGTCTGGAAAGTACCACATTTAAGTCCCATCCGGGAGCTGGGTTAGCTATCGGAGGGTGTATCCTCTTTACCCCCTCCATGAAGGCTTTGATAACTGGTATCTTCCACCACGACACTTTAAGTTGGGAAGTGGTGTATGCAGAAAGTGCCGCTAGGTGGACTTTAATGGAATTGAACGCTAAACCTGAATCCAGCAAATGGGTCAAGTATAGAATAATGTCAGTAGGAGAGCAGTCAACTGGGTTGATGCTAGTACCTCTACACCAGATAACGAATCTTTTCCATTTGCTAGAATAGCAGTGTCGAGTATTAGGTTTTCTGGCTTCCCTGAGGATGTCCATACATCTCTGTGGGAGTTGTAAATGTCCAAATTCTATGATCTCAGGAGCCAGGCTGCTAAGTTCATGGTCTGAGGGCATGGATGCAGTGTCCTGCCCTTGTCTTGTGACAGCATGTTGTACGGGCAGGGAAGTTTCACTGGGGGAGATAGGGACATCTCCATCAAGTGAGCGAACCAAGGTTGCCGTGCCCACATTGGGGCCACTAGTATCATGGTAACCTGCTCCTGGTGCATCTTGTGCACCACTTTGTTGAGAAGGGGAGTCGGGGGGAAAGGCGTAAACAAATTTCCCTGACCATTGAATCGACAGACCGTTCCCCTTGGACTGGTTCTGGGGGTACCTGGAGGCGTAACTTTGGCATTGTGAGTTCTCCAGGGTTGCGAACAGGTCTATTTCCGGGAATCCCCATTGCGTGAAGATGTCGAAGACTATGTCTTCGTGCAATTGCCATTCGTACTCTTCGGGCAGGGGGAAGTCTCTGCTGAGTTTGTCTGCTAGCAGATTGAGTTCCCCTGGTACATGTTGTGCTAGTAGGAACATGTTGTGTTTGAGAGCCCATTTCCATATATTCTGGGACAGCTTGGACAGTCCTGGAGAGTGAGTGCCCCCTTGCTTGTTGAGGTAGTACATGGCTGTGGTGCTGTCTGTGAGGACCATCACTGTCTTTCCTTGTAAGTGTTCCTGAAAGGCTTTCAGTGCTTTGAACACCGCTAGTAGTTCCAGCAGGTTTATATGCTTGGATGCTAAACTCGGAGTCCACACTCCGTGTGCCGTCTGATGGGATAGGTGAGCCCCCCATCCTGTAAGGGATGCGTCTGTGGTTAGAGTGGCTTCCACTGCGGGTGTGGCAAAAGTTTTCCCTAATAACAGGTTTTCTTTTGTCCACCACCGTAGCGAGAGAACCAAGGCCTGCGAGACCACCACTAGATCGTTCCATTGTCCGCTGGCCTGACACCACTGGCTGTAGAGCCACTCTTGCATTGGGCGCATGCGCAGGCGCGCGTGAGGTACCAAATAAATACATGACGCCATCATCCCTAGCAAGCGCATTGCTTTGCGTACCGTTACCTCTTGGCCTGCTACATAATGGGGAATTTGAAACAGCATGTTTTGGACCCTCTCGTTGGAGGGGAATACGAGGCCGTCCCTTGTTCGAATTAGAGCCCCTAGGAATTGTTTGGTTTGGCTGGGGTCTAAGCTGGACTTCTTTTCGTTGATGGAGAAGCCCAGTCGGGACAAAAGGTCTACGGTCTTTTGGGTATTGGAGAAGCATGTTTCGTAAGAATCCCCTGTTATGAGCCAGTCGTCGAGGTAAGGGTATACCGGGATGGATAATCTGCGCAGGTGGGCCGCTGCCACTGCCAGTACTTTCGTGAATACCCTTGGTGCAGATGCTATCCCGAAGGGTAGTACTCTGAACTGGTAGTGTTTGTCCTCTATTTTGAACCTGAGGTATTTTCTGTGCGATGTCAACATTAAAATATGAAAGTATGCATCTTTCATGTCCAGTGTTGTCATGTAATCCCCTTGTGATAACAGTGGGATTACCTCCTGTAAGGTCACCATACGAAACTTTTGGGGTTTGACAAATATGTTCGCTGGGCGCAGATCTAATACAGGGCGCATGGTTAAGTCCTTTTTGGGTACAAGGAAGTACACTGAATAAATACCTTCTGTTACCTGTGATAGGGGGACGGGCTCTATAGCTTCTTTCTTCAGTAGTTCTTCCACCTCTTGAAGAAGAATGGAGAGGTGTTGCGGTGTCATGCGCCGGTTCCGTGGGGGTTTGTACTTCGGGGAACCGTTGAACTCGATGCAGTATCCGTGGGCTATGGTGGATAATACCCAACGGTCTGACGTGATTCCCTCCCATGCTGAAAGGAACGATGTTAGCCGGCCCCCGACCGGTGATGCATGGGAGGGGACCCGAATTTTCGGGTCATTTGCTGGTATTGGGCGTGGAACCTCTGGGGCTGGAGCCACGACCTCTTCCTTTGCCACGGCGTTGGCCTCTTTGACTGAACTGGGTGTTACCCTGGTTGGTGGGCCAGTTGGAGCCAGAGTAATATTGTTGTTGTTGGTTCTGCTGCTGTCTTTGGCCACGAAAGGAGCGTTTATTACCATAGCCTCGCCTGTTAGGGGGCCTAGAAATTTGATCAAGAGTCTTGATGGTATCAAACTCTTTTTTAGCATGTTCTAGGGCCTCATCTACTGCTTTCCCAAACAGATGCGTCTGTTCAATGGGTTTATTTATGAGGGAGGCTTGGGTTTCGGGCTTAAAACCTGAATTGCGTAGCCAAACGTGGCGCTTGAGAAGTATTCCCTGCACTAGGGAGCGGCCAGCCGTCTCAGCGGCATCTAGGGAGTTCTTAACGATGCCCTGGTTTACCAGTGTGCCCTCTGATATTATAGCTAGCAGGCGAGAACGCAGAGGTTCAGGTGCTTCCTCTGCTTCGCTGCGCAGCTTGTTCCACTGTGCATCTGCATAGCTAGCTAAAAGTGAGTTGTTATTAGCAATTCTAGTAGAGAAGGCGGCGGAGGTCGTGATTCTCTTCCCCAGTGCGTAGAGTTTTTTGCCTTCTTTGTCTGGAGGTGCTTCACTAGTGGATAGTGGCACCCCTGCTCTTTTTCTTGTGTTGGTAACCACAAGGGAGTCCGGAATAGAGTGTCCTCTGATGTATAAAGGGTCAGAGGATGAAGGGCTGAAGAGCTTTTCTATTCTAGGGTTGACCCCTCTTACTAAAGCTGGGTTAGTAAGGGAAGGAGAAATTCTTCTTTTAATAGAAGCCAGGAGTGGAATAGATTGGCTAACAGGGGCTTTTTCTTTGATGACTTTTTCTACAAAGTCAATGTCTGGAAGAGTTTCCCCTGTATCAATCTCAAAATGCGCTGCTGCCTTGCGCAATAGTGTATTGAGGGAAGGTTGGTCATCTATGGGAGAGGAGTTCCCATGTGAATCCTTGAGAGGAGAAGGGAGAAAGGCATCAGGGTCTGAATGTACTGATGGGGATTGCCAAGGCTGCACTGACGGTGAATGCCAGGGCTGCGAGGTAGCTGTATCCTCTTCAAACCCTGTAGGAGTGGTGTAAGGATCTTCTTCGAACCCCTCTTCCTCAAGTTCTACCTCTTCTTCTCCACCCAAACACTCCTCATCTTCTTGGAGGTATTGCTCCTCCTCAGTGAGGTCAACCAGCCTAGGAATCTTGACTCTAGGGTCATCCTGTGGCCATTCTCTTTGTCTTTTGTGAGTGGGTGGGTCTTGGTTTCCTAGAAACCTTTCCATTTTCTCCATGCAAGAATGGAGTCTTTCAAGGGTCTCATGGGGTACCCCTGAATAGTCTAGAGGGGGGAAATCAGTGTTTTCGCCTTCGAATCGTTTCGAACGCTCCCACAACGTCGACGAGAGGTTCCCGTCTCCTTCTGAAAAGCCTTCAGGTAGTTCGGAAGCGTCCTTTGGAGAAAGGGGCAGTTCCTGGCTACTTTTGTGTTTTTTCGACGCGGTATTCGACGTTTGTTTCGTCGTCCGCGTACGTTCGTCTTCGGCGACAATTCTCGCTAGGCTCTCGGCCACGATTTTGTCCGTCGAGGGCTTTGGTGTCGACGTTGTGTGCGTTGCGCGTTGTACCTCGACGGTCGCTCTATGGAGCGTTGCGTCGGATGTTTTTGGGGTAGCGCCCGTGTTAGATGGAAGCCCAATCGCTGGTCGCGGCTGCGTTTGCGGGTGGGGCTTGTGACCTTTACGGTCTGCGGTAGACGCCGGAGTGCCCTGCGTCCCCTTCGGCGCTGATGGATCCTTCGTTCTCGACGAAGAAGAGCCGTGGGTAATGTGTTTAGCCTTATGGGGTTTGTGTGCGTCCTTGTCGCCGGGGTGTTCATCCCCATAAGCAGGGCGTGAGCCGAGCCCGTCGGGGCCGGGGACGGACGACGAGGAGCGGGAGCGCTCCTTCTGGGGGTTCATGACTTCCGTAACGGACGTCGAGTTATCGCACTCCTCGTCACTTTCAGTAACAGCGGCAGCGGGTGAGGAAACTGACTTCGACATCGCGTAGTCCGCCCACCTCTTAACCCTACGTTCTTTAAGAGTCCTGGGTTTTAAGAGCTTGCAGGCTGCGCAGCTGTTCTCTATGTGATCGAGGGGTAAGCAACGATTACAGAGCTTGTGCTTATCTTTCCAAGTATATTTGCCCCTGCAGCGTGGGCAAAACTTAAATGGTGTCCTCTCCATAGCTGAGGCAATAATAGCTGGCGATAACAACCCCAAGGGAAAGAAAAAGGAGAAAGAAAGACATTCTCAAAGAGAAGAGACAAAGTTCTAACCCCCACTCTCCCTACTGTAAGTTGGCAGTCGAGGCCAGGCCACGTGTTCGGCAGCGCCGAAGGATCTCCTCCGCTCTTCCTCTCCGTCGAAAATAGTTCGGCGGAGAAACAGCTTCACAGCTAACGTCGAGGGGGAGGGATTGTTACCAGTATATTAAGTTATGACAAAAGGACCGAGGTCCGTGGTAAGTATAGCAATGTCTCTCTAGGAGCTCCGCGAAAGGCGACCAGAAACTGGGCGGAAAAAAACAATCTGAGGGACCTCGACGCGTGAGGGATTGTGGGTACAACGCACGTCACTATAGGGATAGCGTTACAGACACGCCTTGTCGACGTCCCCTTTTCGACTACGAAAAACAAAATGCAATACTCCGCAGTGACCACTGGATGTCGGACCTATGCACAGCATGTGATTCTAAGCAGATTAACAAACATCAGAAGCATAAATACAGAAAAAATATATTTCTGATCAAACCTTTACCATGCAGCAACACAACAGTTACATACTTCGGGAAAGGTGGGAAAGGAGGCTGGTCCTACCTTATACAAAGAGATGGCGGAGTACTGCCTGTCCAACTGCAGTTTCTTTGTTGGTATCTTCATTAAGGCAGTAGTGTTTCGCGAAGGTATGCAGGGTGCTCCACGTGGCAGCTCTGCATATGTCCTTCAAAGCCACCCCTGCGTGGAATGCTGTTGACGCCTCCCTTCCTCTGGTGGAGTGCGCAGACGGCGGTCTAGCTAAAGGGTCGCCTTTCAAAAAATGGCAGTGGGTGATGCAGGACGATACCCAGCGTGCCAAACTTTGTTTAGATATATGTTGGCCCTTGGTACGGCCAGAGAAGGAAATGAATAGCCGGTTTGAGGAGCGGAACTCCTTGGTTCTTTGCAAGTAAAACTTCAACACCCTAGAAACGTCCAGAGAGTGTAATGTCCTTTCCGCTTCCGAAGCGTGATTCTGGAAGAAGGTTGGTAAAACAATGCGCTCAGTGAACGACATTTCCGAAAGTACCTTGGGGAGGAACTTCGGGTGAGGCCTTAAGATGACGCGGTCCTTCTGGAACAAGGTAAACGGGGGTTCCGAAGACAAAGCTTGCAACTCACTGATCCTTCTGGCCGATGTGATGGCTACCAGGAAGGATGTCTTCCAAGACAAGAATTTCATATCGCATCTATGAATGGGCTCGAAAGGAGGTTGCATGAGGGCTGTTAAGACGGTGTTGAGGCTCCAGTCCGTAACCGGCGCAGGCGGATAAGTACGCATCAGACCTTTCAAGAAGATCTTGATCGCTGGTAAGGAGAGTAAGGCTTGCGTCTCCACGGTTACTGTGTAGGCCGCTATGGCTGACAGATGGACTTTGATAGATGACAGTGAGAGCCCTGATTTAGCCAGGTGCAACAAGTAAGGCAGGATCTGATCAACCGAGGCCGTGAGGGGATCGATCGCAGAGGTCTCGCACCATTTGGAAAACCTGGTCCATTTCCTGGTGTAGGTGAGTTGTGTGGACGGGGCTCTAGCGGCCCTGATGATATCCCAGCATTCTGAAGGTAACTTTAGGTGCCTCAGTTTACGCTGTTCAGGAACCATGCTTTGAGAGACAGGCTCCTCGGGTCGTGGTGGAGGACCTTGTGGTTCTGTTGTGTCAGTAGATATTGATGTGACTTGAGACGAATCAGGGTTTTGCAGGATAGATGTCTCAGAGTCGGGTACCAGACTTGCCGTGCCCAATCGGGTGCAATAAGAATCAAGGAACAATCCTGTTCTTTCACCCTGCGAAGTACCCTCGACATGAGGGGAATGGGTGGGAAGGCGTAGAGAAGCTTCCCCGACCAATCCACTGAGAACGCGTCTCCCAGCGATTGGTGCTCGGGGTATCTTGAAGCAAATCTCTTGCATTTTTTGTTGTTCCTGGTGGCAAAAAGGTCGATCTGCGGATGGCCCCATAAGGCAAATATCCGTTGGATTTCTCTGTTGTCCAACTCCCACTCGTGTGACGCTGTGTATTCTCTGCTTAATCTGTCCGCTAGGACATTGTCCACTCCTGGAAGGTGCTCTGCCCTGATCTGTATCCCGTAGCGCAAGGCCCATGCCCATAGTTGTTGGGCTTCTTGCGACAGAATCTGAGACCTCGTGCCTCCCTGCTTGTATGTATAGTGCATGGAGGTCGTGTTGTCTGTGTGGACTGTAAGGACTTGACCAGCTATAACCGGAAGGCTTTCAACGCCAACCTTACGGCCCTGAGCTCCAACACATTGATGTGGAGCTGGAACTCTTGTGCCGACCAAGATCCCTTGGTCTGGAGGTCCGCGAGATGAGCGCCCCAGCCTGACAAGGAAGCGTTTGTCCGCAGCAGGAGGGTCGATGTCGGTGCTTGAAACGGCATTCCCTGCAGAAGATTCCTCGGAGCATTCCACCATCGAAGGGCCTTGTGCAACGTCGATGGGATCTGGACAATGTCTTCCCAGCATCCGAAAGCTTGTTTCCATTGGTGGTCCAGAGCTTCCTGAACCGGCCTCATGCGAAGCCTGCAGTTCGGTATGAGGAATATGCATGATGACATCATGCCCAATAGGGATTTGTAAGAGCGTACGGATGTTGTCTCCTTCTGAAGGAAGCTCGAAGTAGAGCGTAGAATCGCTGCTATCCTCTCTGTGGATGGTCTCACTCTGGGAATGCTGGTGTCGAGTTCGGCTCCCAGGAAGAGAGCAGCCTTGCTGGGAACGAGGCAGGACTTCGTCTGGTTGATGGAGAAACCTAACTCTTTTAGGAGGTCTCCGTCCTAGACACTGCCGAACGAGCCTTTGCAGCTGAACTTGCCTTTATCAGCCAATCGTCCAGGTATGGAAAAACGTCCATTCCTGCTCTCCTGAGACTTGCCGCTACCGGTGCCAGGCATTTCGTGAAAACTCTTGGCGCCAATTTTAGCCCGAACGGGAGCACTTGAAACTGAAAGTGGAGCCCTCCCACTGTGAACCTGAGGAACTGCCTGTGTGCTGGATGGATCGGAATGTGGAAGTATGCATCCTCCAAGTCTAAAGTGGCCAAGAAGTCGTGCTTGTTTAACCAAGGTAGCACCCCTTGTAGAGCTACCATCTTGAATGTTATGCGCTTGATGAACTTGTTGAGCGCCCTCAGGTCCAAGATGGGTCTCCATTGACCGTTTTTCTTTCTGACGAGGAAGAATCGGGAGTAAAAACCTTTTCCCCTCTGAGAATAAGGTACTGGTTCTACTGCTGCCTTCTGAAGCAGTTTTTTCACTTCAGACATGCCCTGTCTTAGCATATACACTCTGCGGGAAGTTGGAGGCAGGGAAGGAGGTTGGTCCAGAAATTCCAAGGTGTGACCCTTTCGGATCACCTGTAACACCCATTTGTCCGATGTAATTGACCGCCAGCGCTGGAAAAACTGGCTCACCCTTCCCCCCACCGGGGTGTGGCGAAGGGGGGCGGGAAATTGGCCGTCAGTTTTGCTTGCCTTGCGACTTCCCTTGGGCGGAACCACGTCTGCCTCTATGGGCGTATCTGTTGGAAGACTGATATTTATTGTCTTGGTACGCGCCGCCTTGTGCTTTTTGACCATAGGAGGAACGACCGTATCCTCTGAACTTGGAGGATGAACCCCTAAAGGAACGAAAAGACCGATGGTCCTTACTTTTGTCCTTTAAAGAACTGATGGCTCTGGCTGTGTCAGTGTCTGCCTTGATTGCCTTCAAATGGTCGTCTATCTTTTTTCCAAAGAGATCTTGGCCGTCAAACGGCATGTCTAGTATCTGCGCCTGAACTTCAGGTCTAAAGTTAGTAGCCTTCATCCAGGCCTGCCTTCTGAGCACTGTGCCGTGCGCCATCTGCCTGAAGCCTGATTCGGCCACATCAACTGCTGCGTCGATCATGTGATCCGATGTTGCTTCACCATCCGCGATTATGGATTTTGCCTCCTCCTGGAGCTCCGGTGGTAATTGTTTCGCCAAGTTAGACATGCGGAGCCAAAGCTCGCGATCGAATCTTGCGGTCATGGCCAGTGCATTACCCGCTCTGATTGTAAGTGATGCAGAAGATGATACTTTCCTGCCCATGGCTTCCAGTTTACGTCCGTCCTTATCCGGTGGTGCCGACAACGGTGAGGAGGGGTTGGCGAGTTTCTTTCTGGCCGCCACTGTAATAACTGAGTCCGGTTTCGTATGACCCCTTAAACAAAGCGGTGCCGAATCCGGAGCTTTATATTTCTTTTCTGGCCTGGACACCAACGCCAGAGTCGATAAGGGCGTAGATAGGATCTTGGATCCGGAATCCCAGATGGTATCGAGGAGGGGAATTGTGGTCACTGTCCTCCTTCGTTTGTCCCTGTGCTCATAGAGCACTGATTGCCTTTCCTCCGAAGAAACCTGAATTTTAAACAGTTCTGCGGCTTTACCTATTATGGTGTGGAAAGAGACGAGATCATCCGGTGGTGAGGCCTTGCCCGGCGAGTCTCTCCTCCTGGGCTTCTCGACGACGTAGTCATCCCAATCACTGGGTGCGTCTGGCTCCTGAGTTATTTCTCCTTCTTCTGGTTCCGAAAATTCACCAAAAGGATCCTCCTGCCAGTCTGATACCGAGATGGTGGACGGTACCATGGTGGGATCTACGTCCGGAGATCGCGGTCTGTGCGATGACTGTGGTGACGGGACTCTTGTAGGTGAAGCACTGTGGGTGCTGCTCCTCGGTCTTCGAGCAGGTGATCTCATCCGTTTTTGCGGTCTACTCCTGTAAGGAGAGCAACCCGATGTGCCTGGAATCGGGGATGACTCTCTAGGAATGGGATTAATCGGAATTTGCTTCTCCCTTTGCCGTTTGTAAAATTCTTCTACAATCCTCTGCACGGATAACATGAGCACCGGGTCATGAGGATATTCGGATTCTCCCGTGGACGGGTGCCAAGGAGGGCTGTATTGTTTCGGTAAGGGACCGATGGACTCTTCCACCACTTCCGCATTGAAGAATTATATCCGGAAGTTCTGCCATGTGCCCCAAAGGTGAAAATTGCTGCACCAGAGGTTCAGTTACAGTATTCTTCTCAATGATATTGCTTGTAATGACAGGAGCTTCAAGAGTGAGAGGCAGTAATTCCTCTGTAACTGCCGAAATTTGCGGTGCCTCTGAAGGCGTTATGGATGATGTTATCCTCGTCGACGACTGAGATTTTCCTGTCGACGAGGGCTTCGCCGCCGACTGAGATTTTCCCGTCGACGACTGAGATTCCGTCGACGAAGGCTTCGCTGTCGACTGAGATTTTCCAGTCGACGAGGGATTCGTCGTCGATGACTGACATTTTCCCGTCGACGAGGGCTTTGTTGACGAATGTGGAGTGTGTTCTGTGGACGACTGCGTCATGGATGAATGCTTCGTGGACGAGTGGTGTTTCTTGCTCGTCGACGATTGCTTCGCGGTCGACATGTCCGATGACGATGATCTAACTGTCGACGATGTCTTAAGCGTCGTCGTCGTCGATGCTGGTTTCGTCGACGGTATGGCCGATGACGGGCCTTTACCTTTCCCTTCATTCGTGGGCGGTTTACCCGCCGACGACTGCCCCCCCCCCCGTTTTTTGCAAACTCCTCCTTACCTCTGGAGGCAGATTTTGCTGACTTTTTCTGGCTTGATAGGTCAACTGGAGGCAGAAAGGGTATCAATTCCAGCTTCCTCTTTTTGGATTTGGGAGAGGAACTCCTTTCCACTGAAGAGGCCCTTCTCTTTGAAGTTTGCCTCTCAGATGGAGTGCTGGATTGGACAGGAGCTGTTCTGACAGACTCTTCGTCCGAAGATTGATCCCTGGATTCCAGGTATGAAAGGAGTCTTCTATGCCTGTCATGAAGGGTCTTGGTGGAAAAAGTTTTACAAATCTCGCATTTTTTAATGTCATGTGGGTACAGACAATAAATGCAATGCTCGTGGGGGTCCTTGTAGTAAACCAATTTCTTCTTGCACCTCGTGCAGTCCCTGAACAGGGAAGGCTTCCTGACAGCCTGAGGTGCCTCCATCTCTGAAGAGAAGTTCAGTCGACGATTTTGAGAGGAAAACAACAAGTTTTGCCACCAAGGTTAATTGGAAAGAAAGCCCCTAAGAAGGGGAACAAGATGGAATATATTTTACAAATATATTCCACACAAAAGTAGAAAGAATTTGAAAAAGCTCAGAGAGCTTGAGGATTCCCTGTGTCTGATAGACTGCGGTGAAAAATCTGAAGATGGCTGCCGGGGGCGGAGCTTAACCCCTGCCACCTCATTGGCTGGGGCTAGAAAGGACCAAAGTGAGGTGGAGGGGCTACACAACGAAGTGGCTCATAGGCTATAATGGGCTATGTACATGCACTGCTAGGTAGCAGTGTATGTATATAAAATAAAAAAATAAAAAATTTTTTTTAATTATTATTATTATTTAATTTATCACCGAGGATTCCCAGTCTGACGACGGGGAATATTCAAGCATCTGAATCTATGAAAGATCCAATGCTGGAGAAATCATGGATGGAGCTTTGCCTGACGCAAAAACCTGACAAAGAGCAACAATGGGGGCTTCAGGCCCCCCTTTTCAATTGAAATGGGTGCTATGTGCTGCCAAACTCAGCACATGCCAAAGACAGTTTTACACCACCTAGTAGATTTTGTAAAACGTGCAGTAAAACTTTTTTGTACAAACATTTCTCAGATTTTCAGACAACTTTAAGATGGAAATGTCCTCCCCTTTTTTATTTTCCCACAAATTAGGTTTGTGCATATTTTGCACACCTGGAGTTGCCAGTGTGGCGCTATGGCTAGGAGGTAACAATGGGAGCGAAAGAACGACTAGAGTGGAGGAGGTAGAGCAGAGACAGGAAGTGGAGAGAGGAGTAGAGGGAGGAAGGAGGAACAGCGGGGGGACTGGGAGAAGTGCAGATGAGAAGCACAAGGAAGGCAGAGGGTGAATACAGGAGGGAGTGAGAAGAGCTGAATTGAGAGGGGAGAGGGACTAAGAAGAATGCATGAGAAATTTGGGAAGATGAAGGAGTGAGAACAAAACCAAAAGGGGAAAGGGATCAGCCTAAGCCCAAGGTGGAACAAGGGGTGAATGGAGGAAAAGAAAGAACATAAGCCCAAGGAGGAACAAGGGGTGAAAGGAGTAAAAGAAAGGGCAGGGGCAATAAGAGGAAGCAAGGGTTTAATACACGGGAGAGGCGCGGTAGAGTTACGATGTGGGTGGTGAAGTGGATGGAACCAGAAGGCCAGAGACAAAAGGTCAAGGGAAGAAATAGGGTTGGACAGAGGAGAGTGGTGAAGAGTTTGGGAGCTAGAATAAAGCACCCTAGCAGTGAAGTCCAAAGCTGGATAAGAGGATGGTGCTGCCCTCCCATCTACTTGACCCAAGGCACTACACATCCTGGTGCCAGGTTTCAAGTTCATGACGGAGGATCCTCATGATATCCCAGCGAGTGCAGAACAAACTGCCAAGAAAGAAGCACGGGGTCTCAAATCTCCTAGAAACTGTGATTAACTGTTTGCCCCCAAGCAAGGCAGAGGTGCATAGGGGAAAGAAGGAAGGCTGAGGACCATGGCCCTAAGACAAGTTGACCCAATTCTGACATTACCCACCCTGTGTCCGCAGTTAAATCTAACCCATACATCCTTGCTTCCAGTCGTCTGTTGGTTTCAAGGTTGTGACAATTTACAGTGCTAAACTTCATTGGTTGTCGTTCTTGTTCTTCAAAGAATGAACTATGTAAATAGTTTATATCTCCCGGCATACATGCAGAACCCACTCCAGTGCCTTAGCTGGACAGATTTTTCTGCTCAACAGTACAGACCTCCTGCCCTACCCACTCTGTATTGGCTGCTGGATTCATCAGGAGTTATATCCAAGGCTCTTTGTGTGGCAAATCCGGCAGTCTTTGGTAGAGGAACCCCTCTTCAAGGTGAGAAAAGCATGCCATATATTCTCTCTAGGCAACTCAGATCTACAACACGTTGCCTCTCCCATTTGGGGACATATATTGTAACTAAGCCACTGTGCCCTGAACTTAAGAACATATCCGTGTTAATATGCAGAAATGTTTAATGAGCCGAATGCTCATTCTGTGATCATGACCCACAATACTTTTGGGGCTCACTAGGCCCACCGACCAGGACAGTAACAAGAAACTAACTTGCCTTGACAGAGACACTTATTTGTCGAAACACGTGTAGGCGGAAGTGGAAAACTTCTGTGATACAGATGAATTAAATTATAGCTTATGAACCTATCAGGATACATGTGTTGATTTTAATTGATCACTAATTGGTAGGTGTCACTATTCATCCAATTGAAGGAACTATTTTACTGGGTAGCGCCATCACCTTGAGCCACCCTGTTTTTGTACTGTGCAATACAAGACCCTACTCCTAATAACAAAGAATAAATAGGTTATTTTAAGACCTTGGAATGTAAATGAGGGAGGTCCAAGATGTTTGACCGTCAGAAAGCCATAGCATACTGCAAGTACATTGGGCCACCTAAAGCGGGATGCTGGCATGCGCCTGCAGTTTGTAGAGGTACATTTCACAGAAAGAGCGGTAGCCATGGAGGAGAATAATCATGGTAGGATACTGTGGGGTTTGTCCTGTGAAGGAATCGGAGCTTCTAGCGGGACAAAGCAGGAGAATAGACCGCGACTGACCCTTTGTCTTGGGGTCAACAAAGTCAAAGTGTTTTCTCACTGCCGATGGGACAAAGCAATGTGACAGTCACTTATTCCAAATCTCATGCTGGTCGCAAAATGACCAAACCCATGGCACTACATTTGCCTGGTGTAAACAAGCAGTGCCACAGCCCTATTAGCTGGAGGACACAATGCCTTAAACTATGGATTAATTCCACTCTACCTGCACCATGCAAGTCATATGACATGCATTACTCACCGTAATAGCATTTCTAATGATTGTATCTGCTTAGATTCACATGCTGTACATATGGTCCGACATCCAGTGGTAACCGCGGCATATTGCATCTGGTCTCTCAGGGACCGAAAGGGGACGTCGACATAGGCGTGTCTCTAACATTATCCTATCGTGACGTGCAGTGTACCCAAAATCGTTCACATGCCGAGGTCCCTCCGATTGTATTTTTTCTGCCATGAGGGAGCCCAAGGCTTTAGTGAGTGAGTACGTGAAAGAGAGAAAGTAGTAAGACGTCTATGTTCCTTCCACCCCGAGCGGGGAGGTAGGGAGGGCGCATGTGAATCTAAGCAGATGCAATCATCAGAAATGATATTACGGTAAGTAATGCATGTCTTCTGATGCTTGTTAATCTGCTTAGAATCACATGCTGTGCATAGACTAGCGAGCAGTACCCGGAGTTGGAGGGGGGTTGTGAGAAGGAACAGTAGAGAAAAGATGTCTTAATACTGCTTGTCCCACCCGAGAATCAGACCTAGAATGAGTGTCTAGGCAATAGTGTTTTGTAAAGGTGTGTACAGAACTCCAGGTTGCCGCTTTGCAAATGGACTAAAGAGGAACATTTGCAATGAATGCTATGGATGCCCCAGTGCCTCGAGTAGAGTGTGCTCTAGGCTTGAAGGGCAGTTCTCTCTTAGCAAGAGAGAAACATAGTGTGATGCATTTGACAATCCACCTTGAGATAGCTGATTTAGAGACAGGATCTCCTTCTCTACCAGCTGCCACTGAAACAAAGAATTGTTTTGTCTTCCTAAGTGGTTTAGTTCTTTCCAGGTAAAACATGACTGTCCTGCGCACGTCTAGCGTGTGAAGGCTTCTTTCGGCCATGGTAGAAGGGTTCTGGAAGAAAGTAGGTAGTTCGATAGATTGGTTCACATGGAACTTCCAGATGAATTTAGGCGCAAACCTGGGATGTGTGCGCAGAACTACCTTATCTTTGTGGACTGTGACAAAGGGGTCTAGAATAGAAAGAGCCTGTAGTTCACTAACCCTTCTGATAGAAGTGATAGCTACTAGGAAGGCTGTCTTATAAGTCAGGTCTTTTAGTCTTGCTTTATGCATAGGCTCAAAGGGGGCTCCCATGAGCCGGGTCAAAACCACATTCAGATCCCATCCCGGGGCTTGATGAGAAATGGGAGGATAAACCCTCTTAACCCCTTCCATAAAGGCTTTAATCACTAGTATTTTCCACCACAAGACCTTCTGTTGTGCAGTGGTGTAGGCTGACAGAGCAGCCAGATGAACCTTTAGGGAATTGAAGACTAACCCAGTGTCCAATAGATGGGTAAGATACAGCACAATGTGTGAGGGTGAACAATCAATGGGATTGACGCCCTTGGAGTCGCACCAGGTGACAAAACGTTTACATTTGCTGGCATAGCAATAACGTGTATTAGGCTTTCTCGCTTCCCTGAGTATGTCCATGCACATCTGGGGGAGTTGGGCACCTGCAAACTCTATGACCTCAGGAGCCAGGCTGCTAAGTTCAGAGTTTGTGGGCATGGATGTAGGGTCTCCCCCCTGTCCTGAGACAACATGTTGTACGGACAGGGTAGTTTCACTGGTGGGGAGAGGGACATTTCCATCAGGTGAGCGAACCAGGGTTGGCGGGCCCGCATGGGGGCCACCAGTATCATGGTAACTGGTTCCTGGTGCATCGTGTGCACTATTTTGTTGAGAAGGGGAGTTAGGGGAAAGCGTAGACAAATTTCCCCGACCATGTTATCCAGAGACCGTTCCACTTGGATCGGTTCTGGGGGTACCTGGAGGCATAGTCTTGGCATTGGGTGTTCTCCTGAGTAGCAAACAGGTCGATCTCTGGGAAACCCCATTTTGTAAAGACGTTGGACACAATGTCTTCATGCAGCCGCCATTCGTATTCTTCGGGCAGAGGGAAATCTCTGGTGAGTACGTCAGCCAGAAGATTGAGTTCCCCATGAACATGTTGGGACAACAAAAAACATCTTGTGTTTGAGAGCCCATATCCAAATGTTTTGGGACAGCTTGGATAGCCCTGGAGAGTGAGTGCCCCCTGTTTGTTCAGGTAATACATTGCTGTACCCCCTACCGGTCTTTAACCTGGTGGCAGCCGTGGGATGCTTATGGTTTTAAGACTCAGTGTATAACCGTGCCACTTACAAAATATCCGCACTTTATTCGATTGAGGTTTGGGTGTGTACAAAATAACTGCATTAGAAGCAATGGAGTCTATTGCGAATGGTAAATTGACTGATGAGCTTAAAGGCTCTCCAGGGAATTAGACTTTGTGGATAAGTCTAGGGCTGAGCTGATAGCTGCCCTGGTGGACTACCAGACCGATGGGGGGTAGGGTGGGTGGGGGGGGGGGGGGTGTTAGTGCAACCAATGAGGACTCTGCCCCTGGGGTTTCTACTGAATCTGTTTCTGGGAATGCCGCCATTCCTGCTGCCTCTGTTCTGAACCCCTGCAATTTCTTGGGAGTTATTAAGGATGAAATTGGCCTTTGAATATAGCAAGTTGGAAATAGATGCTGAGCTTAAGAAAGAGGTGCTGGCTCAACAGGTTAAACTCAAGAATAGGGATCTTGAACTCAAAGACAAGGACACTGAATGTCAGAGAATCCAGCTAGAGAAAGCTCGAGTGGAGACTTCAGCGAAACCCAGTGAGAGCGTCAGGTCCCCAGCCACTAAATTTATGAAGGATTTGGTTTGTGTGTTTTCGGAAGGTTCTGATATCCTCGAATGGATTGAAGCGTTTGAAATGGCTTGTGCAATTCATGATGTTGATAAAAGTGATTGGGCTAAGTGTTTGCTAAGCAGAGTGCCTCAAACTGGATATGACTGTATTCTGAAGCTGAGTGTGGAAGAACGGGGTCAGTATGAGTGTATGAAATCTGCATCGATTGCCAAGTTTGGCAAGACACCTACCCAATACCTTAAAAGGTTCAGGGATTTTAAGAAAAGAGAGAATGTGTCTTGGGTTGACTGGGTGAGTGCTGCGCACATGAATATGATGGGGTGGATTGACGGTTACAAGGTGAAAACTTTTGTTGAATTGTCCCACCTGTTTTTTGAGCATTTTTCTGAAGCCTGTTTCACCGGAGCTGCGTCAGTATGTTGCTGACCAGAACATTTTGGATCCCTTTAAGCTAGCTAGGTTGGCCGACAGGTGGGTCTCCCACCGGGGGTCCCCTAAGGACTCCAGTGCGAAGGACAAGGACAAAGAAAAGGGGGCCTCTCAGAAAGCTGAGGAGTCCCAAAAGCAGTCACAGTCGAATAAACCTAAACCCTCCTCTCCTAAGACCCAAAAATCTAGTGGGGATAAGTCAGTAAAGGACAAGGATGCAGAGGCCCTGTCCCTACGATGCATTTCCAGCATCACAAGTATGTCTGCCAGAAGACTGAGTTCCACATGAACATGTTGGGACAACAAAAACATCTTGTGTTTGAGAGCCCATATCCAAATGTTTTGGGACAGCTTGGATAGCCCTGGAGAGTGAGTGCCCCCCTGTTTGTTCAGGTAATACATTGCTATAAGTGCTGTCCTTTAGAATTAGCACTGTCTTTCCTTACAGTTGCACATGAAAGGCTTTCAAAGCCTTGAACACCGCTAACCACTCCAGTAGGTTTTTTATGGTTGGACGCTACTTGAGGAGACCAAACTCTGTGCGCTGTCTTTTGAAGCAGATGAGCTCCCCAGCCCGTGTGAGAGGAGTCTGTCATGAGAGTGGCTTCCACTGCAGGGGTGGTGAAGGTCTGAACTGTGGAGGTCGGGCGAATTCCACGCAGTACCCACTGGTCTGAAGTTATCCCCTCCCATGCCATGAGGAAAGATGTTAATCGCCCCCCGAACGGGGTGACATGGGAGGTGACCTGGACTTGGTGGTCATTTCTGACCAGAGGCTGTGGCTCCTCTGGGTTTGGGGCCTCTGTCTCTACCGTTGCCTCGTTTCTGACCCCTTGAAGGGTAGTAAGTGGGGCTTCCAGATGTTTGACCCGTGTTGAAGTTACCTGTGCCGTAGTTGTTTTGATCAGCACGGGCTTGCCCTCGAAAGGACCGCCGAGAGTTATTACCCCTCTGGAAGGAGGGTTTCTGTGTAATTTGTTGCAAGGACTTTAGAGTCTCATGCTCCTTCTTGGCTGTTTCCAAGGCCTCGTCTACTGCTTTCCCGAAGAGTGGGTTTATTAATGAGGGAGGCCGGAGTCTCAGGTTTGAATCCTGATGTACGCAACCAAGTGACTTTTCAGAAGGGTCCCTTGAGCAAGCGACCTGCCTGCAGTTTCCGCAGTGTCCAGGGTGTTCTTGACCACATTCTGATTAACGTCTCTTCCTTCCATCACAATGGAGAGAAGCTTTGACTTGGCAGGTTCAGGGACCTCTTGGAGGCCTTCCTGAATCAAGTTCCATTGGGCATCAGCATAACTTGCTAACAGAGTTGTATTAATAGCAACCCGTATATTGTATGCAGCCGCTGACATGACACATTTGCCAAGGGCATACAGCCGCTTAGATTCCTTGTCCGGCGGTGATTCTCCCGTGGCAAGGGGTACCCCTGCCCTCTTACGAGTGGTCGTCACTACAAGTGAATCTGGGATGGCATGGCTCTTGATGTATAGAGGGTCAGAAGGGGAAGTGCGAAATAATTTTGTCGACCCTCGGGTTCACAGCCCGTGTCTGGGCTGGCGTTACCAAAGAGGGGGCTACCCTTCTCTTAACAGAGTTAAGGAGGGGAATAGATTGACTTGCTGGAGGTTTCTCCTTAATGATATGCTCCACAAAAATCCTGTTCAGGTACCGCCTCTTGAGTGGAAATCCCTGATCCTGCTGTGTCCTCCCAGTTGTCCATCGTATCTTCTTGTTCTTCCTCATAGTTTTGCAGAAAAGAAGCTTCCTCTTCCTCATCAATAATGTCTCTATAAGTGTCCATCTGGACCACATCTTCCTGTTGGAAAACATGAGACTGCTCTTCCTGAATCTGAAGGTTAGGGTCTACCCGAGCCCTTTTCGGGGGAGGATGATCAGAAAAACTGATCATCTGCTCCAGCCGATCCAAACACCCCTTGAATTTTTCTGTAGTCCATTTAGAAGACCCAAACGGGCCTGCACAAGGAGAAACTACGTTCTCCGGTCTGCAGCATCAAAAGGAGTCCCTTAGGGTGTCGGAAAGAGGCTCGCAACTTTCTTCGTAAGCATCCTCAAAATCGGGACCCCGATCCGTCGAAATTCTTTCTGCGGCTTGTCCCATAACTTTAGGTGGAACCGGTGTAAGACCCACCGCCGCCGGGATTCTGTCGATGCTACTTACGATAGCCGCTGAATCGTCGTGAAACAAAGACTCGGATGAATTATCGGCAGGTGTAATACCTTCCACGTCGCTAGAGGACCTAGCGGTAAGTTTTTCGGGTAGAGGCCTAGCTGTAGTTTTCGGGCCTACCACGGCCTTAGAGGCCGTTGAAGCGTCGGGCTCCCGCGCTTCGACGTGTGTAGTTTTTGAAGTAGCGCCCTTATTTGTCTTTGAATGCCCAGTCGCAAGACGCTGATGCAGATGCGGGGAAGGCTTTGGATCTGAACGATCCGAGGAAACCGTCGAAGATTTTGGCGGCCCTGTTGGCGCTTTCGCCTTTTTCGACAAAGACGTCGAAACCGGCATAGGGGTTGTGTGCTTGGTGTGATGCGCTTGTACGCCCCTGTTGCCGGGTGTTGTCCCGGTAGCAAGACCGGAGCCAAGCCTTAAGGGGTCGGGGACAGGTGTGGCGGACCTAGAAGCATCCGCCTCAAGGTCTATAACATCCGTAACGGATGTTTGGTCATCCGAAGTACCCCTGTCACTTTCAGCTGGTGTGGCGGTGGGGGAAGGGGGTTCCACGCATGACATCCCGTATGCGGCCCACCTCTTTATACAACGCTCCCTAAGGGTCTTAGGCCGAAGGAGCTTGCACGCCGCACACCGCTTCTCGTGCTCTAGGGGGAGACAGGCACTACACGTCCTGTGTTCGTACTTCCAAGGATATCTGACCCTACACTTGGGGCAGAATCTAAAAGGAGTCCTTTCCATTGCCAAAGGGAAGGATGACCAGACCAAAAGGGAATAGAGGGGAAAGAAGGAAAGACATACTTTGACAATATGGCCACCCCGACCCCACTCTCCCTACTGTATATGTCTGCCAGAGGGCCCGCCCACGTGGAAAATCCAGCCGCCGGATCTTAGGCACCGAAACCCACAGCCGCTTCCCCCGAAGTCTTCGTCGAAGATGTTCCTTGGGCGAAGAAATGAAACGGGGAATTTTAAGATAAACAATGGGCCTCATTACGAGTCCTGCGCTAACCGTGCCGAAAATTCCGGCAGGTTACCGCCGGACTCGTATTACCATTCTGCCTCCGTGATTGCCGGAATCACCGGGGCATTACAACCCCGGTGACCCGGTAATTCCGGAGGCGGAATTCTGTTAATCCCCATTCCCATGGAGTCCCATAGGACTCCATGGGAATGGGGAAGTGGAAACACCGGCACCATGCTGTAATGTTGCCGGCGTTTCCATGTCCGCCTGCAGGCGGGTGGTGTTAAACCCGCTAGGTCAGACCTGGCGGGAGTGACACCTCCCGCCTGCAGGACTTTTAATCAACCGGTCCGGAAAGAACAGTGGTGGCAGATTTACCACCACCGTTCTTTCCGGACCGGCTGACTTGTAATGAGGCCCAATGTCTCTAGTAAGAGCTCTGCTAAGGGCGACCAGTTATCTGGGTGGAAAAATAGTGTTACAGACACGCCTATGCCGACGTCCCCGAAAGACAAGATACAATACTCTGCGGTTACCACTGGATGTCGGACCATATGCACAGCATGTGATTCTAAGCAGATTAACAAGCATCAGAAAGTTTGCTTTCAAACAGGTGCAACAACATTTAAAGCAAATGCACCAGTGAACAGGATTCTGTGATGAGAGGGCAGAGTTGAGAAGTATTCCAACATAGGCCGCAATAATCAGTCAGGACACTGCCCTACTAACAGAAGGTGGGGGGGGGTCAGAGATTTATGGGGTCACATGGATTTGCTTGGGAAATGTCCAAGACAGCATATCCCACACCCCATGGTATGGAGGACTACTTCATGCATAACGGAACAATGCAAGTGTGCAATAGCAGTCCATACAGTTAAGTATAGGGAGCCCAAGACCCAAGGTCTTGAAACATTTTCGAGGCGTGTGCCCTGGCTTTGCTGCACCACCATCGCCGGTTGCACTCAAGCACCATGAACGGTGGAGGCGATGGGGTTGCACTAGAGCGGATGCCATTTGTGGCTTTTCCACTGCGTGCATGTGTGCACAGTGTCGCTCTCACCGGGTGGAACCCCTACTACCGAGTGCGGGGATGGCCCACACCAGGAAGTGCAGATTCAGATGTAGTCCATTAGATGGCGTTCTCCAGCAGAAGAAGATCTACAGCCGCCAGGCCAAGTGCATGCCAGAGAGGGAGACTTTCAATTTTTCCAGACCAGATGTAAACGAAAAGATCTGGGGCGGGGGGTGCCTAGTGATCTCCATCTGTAGTCACGGAGTATGGCTATATTATATTCAAAGTTGGGCCTGATTCATGGTTTGTTCACCCAGACAGAGCTCTTAGTAATGATAAGCTTCATGTGAGAGATGCCATAAAGGGGAAGCCTAAAGACGGCGAGAACGCTTGCCTGAGTAGGACTATAATTAGACCATATCCCGTATTGCCCCAATTGAAGTATGTATGGATTCTCTGTTAAGGATTACGGTCATTACTGCTTTGCCCGGTGATGATGGGAGGATTTAGATGTGCGTCTGGGGCAAGTCCTATTGCTCCTGCACCTTTGCTGTCCCTTCTACACTAGTTGCATTCAGTCACTATTGTCCAGCATTATCGCTCTTACTGATGCTGGGTGACATTAGGACGAGATGTTGTGTCGGTAGCTTTCTTTCTTCGGCTCCACAAATGGGAGCCTTCAATATTACAAAATGAGCAGTAAATATCCAGGCTTTAAATCTAGAAACTGCTCCATAGAATTCTGACAGCAAGCAGGTAAGTGTGGAGAATTATGATGTGTGTTAGTGAAACAGCTAGTAGTTGAACGGAATGCGTTATTAATCTGCAACACCCAGTGTTTTACAATGTATTGTCATGTTTATTGTTTGAATGACTTCTGGAGATAGCCTATAAGCTGGGAACACGAACGTGATAGCAACACCCGAGGTAACTTAGGAGCAGAGCCAGCCTTGACCAAAGAGACTTGTAGTGGGGCAATTGTTGGCTAGAGAGCAGGTGCCCCACTGCCTTCCCCAGAAAAAGCAGAATTACAAAATCAGAAAGGACCCATTTGAAACTGCACTTTAAATCCTCCTGGAAATGCAGGTGGCACAAAGAATAGTTAGGTTCGCTACACAAGTAGGGACAGAAGAGGCATTAGCTTGCACAATTAGTGTGTTCTTTTAAATAGAATAGACTAGGCGGCAGGAAAGCGCATACCAAGGATGAGGGACTCAACACTAGTAGGGCAGCATTTCTAGAGGTAGGGATGAGGTTGTAGCGTACCTATAGGTAGAAATGTTATGTGCCAAGCATGCAGCAGGCTCGGTAGGCAGCAAAGAAACGCAGAACAAATGTGTCCTGCAGAAGAAACATAACGTGCCTTTTTAAAAATTGCACCAGCTGAAAATTGAGCGCTGCTGCTTTAAGAAAAGCCCAGTTAAGCACACTTGAAGAAATCAGGGAAAATACTGTAGCCGGCTAGATGATAGCTATCTCAAGGAATGTCAAGGCCAAGGCTTTGCAGAGTGTGCACATGGCGGTAGAAGATATTACTGTGTGCGGTTAGCTGTCAGACAAGGACACGGCAAACCGTTTCAAGTATATAACATTCCAAGAAATCAGAAGTAGTTGACAGATGAATGTTTCTGCAACCCGGCTAGGCGCGATAGGAGCAAGAAGCGACTAAAAGAAAAAAAGAATCTAATTACAGCGATGAAATCTTAGCAGGATAAAAGCAGGATGTCTCACAAACTAATTATTCATAAATATGGCAAGAACAGGATGGCAATCATGGATTGCGCACAAGGCCTTGAGCCCAAGCGACTCATGGCATGGGTGATAACATGGGCTATTTGATTTAATTGAAATAAGGCGATATGCTTGTCTCTCTCAATTACCTGTCTAAACATGTCATCATGCAGCCAGTTCATGGATAGTGTGACCACATTTTACTCGATGAGCACGTCTTTTTTCACTGCAGAAGTAATTTAGGGCCTACCAATTAATTTCCAGATATGATGAGGTAGCACTTTTTAGGGGAAGGTCCATAGGTGGGATTTTAGATGACGAGTGTCCAATCCGTAGTTGTACACATATAGGATTCCATATGTAGCCTAGTAGAGGGAGCCAATTACCAGGAGCGATAGGTTTTCATAACTGACATCACACTGACTCATTTGTACTATATAAACTCCTGTTTTCTGTTCAAACGTTGGAAAAATCTGGAGTGAGAGCTTGGCTTTTAATCTTGTTTTTTCCCCCCAGTCTCTTGCAATAAAATGGTTACCTTGCATTTGGCATACCACAACCACTCTGTGTTGTCTCTTTTTTAACAAATCCCAGTTAGAGGGCAATTTGGCTTTTTGTGACCCTCTTATCAGACTACATCAGAAAAGCTCAGAGTGTTACGCTCACCTGGTCTCTGCGGGGACGTTGGGGCACGGTTGGAGCTTTCCCTGGACTTTACTCTTCTGGGTCAGTCTCTGCCCCCAGCTGCTGTAGTGTGGATTGCTCTGGCTGCTGGTAATGCCTTTGGGAGAAGGTAAGAGGCAGTGAAAATGCTGCAGTTGAACTGCGATCCCGCTCGAGCCCTTCGTTCCAGAGTGAAATGAGCATACGTTTTCCCATATGGTCTCACCTGTTATTTTGTAAGGATGACTTCTCCGTCCTGCTTCTAATCAGCAGGGGCACCGCTGAGGACCTAGTTGCTTCACTGGTCCGTGTGCATGGCGGCCCAGCCCGGCTGTGACCAATCCACTTTGTAGGTAAGTGTTCATAACTATGATTATTGTCCGTATCCTTTGCAATCACTTTTCCCAATGATTATTGTCCGTAACCTTTGCAATGTCTTTTCTCTTCCTCAACAGGTGTAAAGATGGCCACACAGTGTTGCGGTGTTGGAAGCGGGTCCGACAGTGCCAAAGGGGAATTGAGCGGGTCCCACTTGAAGGGTTTTATGGTTGCATGCAAGGCTTGTGTGTTGCGCGGCCAAGTGTAATATGTTTATGCAATGTCTAACCTGAGCGTTCTCTTTCTCTTGCAGGGATGACCTGGCGTCGACTGATGGAGAGCAGCGATCCGAGGACCTGTCGGCGGGTGCCAGATGGATGGATCTGAAAGGATGCTGGAACAGGTTAGGATGCTGCCCGACTCCGATGGTTCCGGGAATCCGGTAAGAAGCTACACGCCGCAGGCGATTGGGTTTGCAGAGTCAGGTAAGGTGCGCGCTGAAGATGTAGAGTTGGAAACAGGTAAGCTGCACTCGAGCGATGGTATGGCTGGAGTCAGGTAAAATGCGTGCTGAAGATGCAGATCTGGAATCAGGTAAGCTGCGCGCTGAAGATGTTCCAGAACCCGATGAGGAGCGTGCTGAGCTGGAAACAGGTAAGAGCTTCAGTTGGCGGTAAGCGTTACGCTGCACACAGCAGACTAACGCGAAGCGTCTGCGTGCGGGTGGGGTTGGCTTAAATAGCCTGGCCCCAGCCACTCCTTTAGCCCCACCTTGTGGCTCCACCTTGCCACTCCCACAGACTTCTGCACGTGCCTTCCAATGCTTTCCAATGGCCACGCCCGGCCTGGAAGCACGTGCCTTAACCATGAAGTGTGCAGAGCACACTTTCTTATGCGCCAGGACTGGGTCCATTTGGACCCTTTTGAGTATATTGGTAGTGGCCCTTGACCAGTGGCCATGACACAGAGGGAAACTCAGAGTTGGGGTGATCAAGCTTCATTGAATGCCAGAGAAGGATTGGACAAAGATACATACTGGTGTGTGGAGAGCCCAGTGGCACTATCTTGAGATTAAGGAGGATGGAAGACAAGCTAGACTCCTGTGCACCACCACAAAATGATGAAGACTAGAGAGCAGATTGCTCCTGTATACAGAGGCCGCCCCTGCCTCAGTGAACCTGCGCTGGTCCAGCTGGAAATACCGTTCCACAGCAGGTCTGGGCTATGCTGGACTTTTGCTTCACTTGTACGAGTCTTTAGAATGACACCAACTTTCAGATGTTAAGAGAAAGTAACGTTTCAACCCACAATCCTACATATATAATGACCGGATTTACACCAACAGTCAATGCACTGGAGGGAACAAAGACATGCGCAGCCGCAGTGTTCTGTTTCGAAAGAGACAGGAGGAGCTTATCCCCAAAACAGCAGGGGCGGCACCAGGCATGGGCGGGCTAATGACCCCCCCCGCCCCACTTTGACGCAACTGGCATGACTCTGCTGTTATGCCCAGCCAGGGGCTCAGACTGCTAGACCTGGTCACATTTCTCATCACGGAGAGCAGTGTATTTACTTAAGCAAATACACTGCTCTCTGAGGTGAGAAAACAGGCATTGAAGTGAAGGTCGAGGCAGAGGACAAAAGCCTGTCATGGGGATATCAGTAGACCCACCGCCCCCATGTTGCAGCTAAAGGCTTAACTGCTGGCTGAGCCTTTGCATGGCCCATGCTTTCAATAATTACCATCAACAAAAAAAAGTGCATTTGTGTGCATGCAGGGATTGCATGTATGCATGCGTACATGCATGCAAGGGAGTGGGTGTATGTGTGTATGCTAGGAGGTGTCTGCAAGCGCACACCTATGAATGAATGCAGTGTGAATGGTGTACACTGTGTGCGTTAATGAGTGCACAGTCTAAATGTTACGGGTGCTCCTGTCAATGACAAATCAGCTGTGTGGGTGCGTGACTGGTGGGAGAATGTGTCTATATTTCTGCGTGTATCAGTGTGTATGCATGCTGGGACCTGGGGAGGGGCAATGGAGCATGAACATTTTTTGACAAGAGCATGACATGTTTTACTACTATTTTTGGCCAAAGGAAACCCAACGTGAGTGTTTTTATGTGATGGTGGGGTTGGGGGAAATACTGCAGTGGGGCCGGTAGGATCTTACTGTGGCATGGAATGTTGAACTTGCATTAAGTGTAAAGCCAACATGAGTGTTCTTACATGGGGAGGGGATGTTTCCTAATTTTGACTTGGCTTTTTAGTTTACTGGTGTTAAGGTCAAGGGCAACAACTATTCTTACATGGGGGGACTACAACATGAGTGCAACATAATGGGGGTATGTGTGTAATGATAATATGTTATTTATATAGCGCTTTCACCAAAGCCCTGTACAGAGAACATATTTACATTAAATGCATCACCCAACCGAAGTTTGCACTCATTTAATGAGCTTTATTTATTTATTTCATTTATTGACAGCGCCCACACCCGTAAGTATCACGGCACTGGTACAACTTGGTGAGCAGGGAAAACACAGTACAGTACAGAGTAAGAGAGGTAACAAGGTGCAAAAGCAACATAATAGTACAAGATCAGGGAGGTCACTTTGAAGCATGAAAGGCTGAGTTGGCTTTGCCACGATTTGAACCTGCAAATCAAACTCAGATTACAACAGCAACTGCTCAGCCCGCTGAGCTCTCATACCGGCTAGCCAGCAAGAGCATGGTCTTTTACTGTGGCATTGCAGTTTATGACTGGTTTTAAGGCCAAAGGCAACATAAGTATCCTTACACTGGGATGGGGGCATTCGTGCAGCCTGCAAGGCAATGTTTTTATTTACTGTGGCATGGCATTTGTAACTGCCATTAAGGAGAAAATACAACATGAGAGTTCTTATATGGGGATTGGGGGATTCGTGCAGCCAGCCACAATAGGTTTTCTTACTCTGGCATGGCGGCAAAGCCAACCGGAGTATGTTCTTACATGGGGATACTGGCATGTATTGGCAGGGCCACCATAAACATGCTTTGTTATAGTACCCCTACTGGCATTATGGACAAAGCAAACAAGTATTTCCCCATGTGGGAATAGTGGCATATATAGGTTCACCAGAATGTACGAGTGTGAGCTCAATCGATATGAATATGCTTTTTTACACTTGCAGAGTACTGGCCAATCCTGCTGCAGACTACCTCTCCTGTTCCCTCCCAAGGCCTCTGCATGTTCCTGGCTTCTCATTTCACCACTAAAACTCAGGACACCCTGTCCACTCGCTCTTTCTCTACCTCTTCTTCCTCCTCCTCCTCCTCCATCGCTGGCCTTTCTTCGACCACTTCTCCTCCGCCTTTCCACTGTTCACCCCCGACGATGTTTCTAGACAAGTCCGATCCATGAAAGTCTTGTCAAAGCAGGTGCTCCCCTGCGCATCCAGACCCAACCAGGACCACATCGACACCCCGGCTCCAGCCTTGGCTGATTTCTGCAATCACTCCTTTGCCACTGGAACCTTCCCCTCCCCCTTAAGCACTCCCTTGTGCACCCTCTTCTTAAGAAGCCCTCTGCCCATCATTCCTGTCCGGGTAACTATCGCCCCATCTCCATCACTCCTTTCCTGGGAAAAGTCCTGGAAAAACTGCCCATCTCCCAGCTTAATCTGCACACTGAATCTGTTGGTTGTCTCCACGATCACCAGTCCGGCTTCAGAGCTGCCAGAAACATGGAAACTGCTCTCCCGAACACCTGTGAAACTTGCTCTCTAATCGCGACTCTAATCTTCCTTCTGTCCTCATTCGCCTCAATCTATCCTCTGTTTTTGACACTGTCAACCATACCATCCTGCTCAGTTGCCTCTGTGACAACCTGGGTATATCTGGTCAGGCCCTTGCCTGGTTGATCTTCTTTCTCACTGACTGACCCTCCCAGGTCCAACTAGGTCTCTCTGTGTGTATCTCTCTCTGTATCTCCCTCTTCCTGCTCCTTCCTGTGAAGCTAAGAACCTTGGTGTCATCTTCGACTCATCCTCTCCTTCGCTCCTCGCATCTCTGTCGTCTCAAATAAGTCACACTTTCAGCTGCACCTCCCTCAGAGGTATTCTGCCATTTCTCACTTTCCCCCAAAAGCTGACTGTCTCCAGAGCCCAAGTCCTCTCCAGGCTGTACTATTTCTAAATCTTCCTGCCTCTACTCTTCGACCTTTACAACTCATAGAGAACAGGACTGCAAGACTTGTCCTTGGCCTCAAGCCCAGTGATCATATCTCTCCAGCTCTGAAATCGCTGCACTGGCTCCCTGTGGCTGCAAATTCAAGACCCTTTGCATCGCCACAAGGCTTTCTGGGGCCTGGAACCGCACTACCTCCAACTTTCTCTTCCTAAACATCTTCCTTCTCGAGCTCTCTGCTCCTCCAACTCCAATGCTCTGAGGGTCAGACACTTTTTCAAGCAGAGAAATGGGGGCAGATCGCTTTCCTCGGATGGGGCCTCCCTCTGGAACAGCCTCCATGCCTCTCTAAAACTTGAGCAGAACCACCTCTGGAAGCAACTCCTTCCTTCCTTTTTGCTTCAGCTTTCCCCCTTCTTCTCACCTGCTAATGACCCCGATAGCTCGGCACACTAGTCACCTAGCCACCACTGAACTCGAGCTCCGGCTCCTGCATTTCCAGTTGCCCTCACATGGCCTCTGGGCTCCCTCATCACATAAGGGTTTGTAGCTGTAACCCTACAGACTCATATCATATATTGCACAAAGGCATTATGAAAATGTGTTTGAAAATGCTCCTGTTCATTGTTGGTGGCTTGGCATCTAATGGACTGTTTACGTTTTTCCCTGAATAAAAAAAAAGGGAAGATTGTAAGCTATGTGGCTTTTTACCCAATATATCACAGAAAGTGAAGTGTAGTGGAAAATGCACTATTTTAACCAATTATTTAAAAGCCTTTGTCAAGGGGACAGCCGCCCCCCTTGATTGGGTCACCCTCCCTCACTACTCTGTCACTCCTGTGCATTTGGACAAGTGCCCTTCCTTCCGCAGGCTCTTCTTAATGAGGGCCCTACTACATTATGTGTATATATATATATCGTGATCCATCCCTAAAGGGCAGGAGCCCTCCCCCAGCAATCCAGGCCGCCTCAGGAGAAGCGGGCCGCATCACATCATCGACATCTGGCTCCCCTGGTAATTACATACCACGATCTTATGCTGACCTCAGTTGTGCCACCCATCTATACCAGTTTCTGCGCCTACCTGCCCCATTAGTTGATGCCGCCGAATTTCTTCTCGTTCTGCCGTGAAAAACACGTACAGAGCATCTAAGATGGCCGCCGCCCTCTGCTGTTGATCATTTGCTAAGCAACTGTGGGTGTGTGCCCTTGGAACAACCCGATTGGCTGTTCGCTCGATATTTGCTGCAGGAAGTGACCGGATGGCTTTAGCCGGCCACTTCCTCTAAAGGCCAGCCTCTTAAGGCTAGGGCCTATCTTTCGCCTGTCCGTGGCCTCTCGGGACTTAGGGGCCAGCCACCCTGCACCATGCAAGACAGACCGACCTACCCATCAGATAACTTCCTCCAGATGGTAACGCATCTATTCAACTCATATCGCCATATAAACAGCCAGTTTTTCCATGCCATTGTGACAATCACAGCGTTTGAAGTAACGCGCTGACATTAATGTGCTCCCTACCACTTCCCACACTGTTTGCACATGACTAACTGCAGAGATTTCCTATTGTCTCAAATTACTTGCATGTCGGCATAATCGCTTCTCGTGCACACTCGCGCACCCTGCCGTACGGTAATCTCCTCGCTCTGTAACACTATATCCCAGCACATCGCACACCTGCTACCCATACAACCATTCCACCACGTCCATACATAATCTATGTACCTTCGCCAACTCTACACCTTACCTTTCCTCCCTTCCACTATAGGAGACCTCCCGCCTGGTAATGATCGGCCCCTGGGTCACCCGTAGCCTGCACCTAATCAACATCGTATGTCCGCTCCTTACTTTCACTACGTATATCAGCAGTACTGCCTTAAGCTCCGATCTCCGCTGTCCTCTAAACACACTTTGCCTAGCAAACCTACGCTCAATTGTTGTGAACCTACTACATGTGTTCACACACGCAAGCCAGAAGCTGAGGTACAAGATCTCTACACATGCATATCTACAGCCACTTTGTGCTGCAAACGTATTGCTTCATTTACTGTATGCCTCCTGAACGTACTTGCTACAAACCAATGTTGCTGAACCTAACCTACATGTGCTTTGCACTTGATTGTTGACCTCAGCCCATTTGCGCACCGCATTTGATTGTTGAACCTAGCCCATTTGTGCACTGCATCTGATTGCATGTAATTTTAGTTAGTAACTGTCGTTACTTGCTAGGTCCTCACTTCTATCTCAATATCTGTATCATGTTCCTACACCTTCTCACCTACTTGAGGCTATTGCTCCCTTTACTGAGACTATCACTTCCGTTGTGGGCATCTACCCTTGTGATCCTTTTAACATCAGCTAGCCTAGCGGCAACCATCAATCTGCGCCTTGGAACTATGGCCCCCACCTGCAGGCCTTTGGCCTTCTACCAGCCTAAACAGATAGCAGCTCTGCACAACGACTTGAGACTCAGCACTGCACCTGCTCTTCACAATAGCCTGCCTGACTTGAGCACTGAGCCTCCTAACATTTACCTCAACGCCCCTGCCTTATGGTTAGATCACTTCACTAAAAAACCTACACCTAACCAACCATGCTCTACCTACCCAAGAAACAAGAGATTAGGAACCAGATTTTCGGGCTCGACTGGGCACTCTAAGCATCCTAGCTCATGGATGAAACGCCCAACGACCAGCCCCACCCCCAGTCTCCTATTGCACTTACACCTAAGCTCCCTCAGTTGTCCCCAGCCCCACCAGGCAAAGCCATACAGATCAAGGCGGCCATGGTCAACGCAAGGTCCCTCGCAGCTCATGCACTCGACATCGCTGACCTTATCAAGACACAGGAGCTTGACTTCATTGCCATCTCCGAGACCTGGCTGCATGCTGCTTCGGGCCCGGCACTCTCCCAGGCAATTTACCCCCCCCCCCCTCCTTCCACCGAGTACTCAATTTCTAGATGCGACCGCACTTCCAGAGGAGGCGGAGTTGCCTTCATCCATAAAAACTCACTAGGACTTAGAGCACTGCCTAGTTCAAACATGGAATCTACCGAGCTAATCTCTGTCAAACGTCCGCTATCTGCTAACCAAACTGCCACTGTACACCTTATTTACAGACCACCTGATCCTCCCACATCATTTGTGGACATTACCTCCTTAGTACTTGACAAAGTAAAAACCAACTCACAAATTATCCTTCTTGGAGACCTCAACCTTGGTTACCAAGACCCCAATGATCCCACGGCCATTGACCTTGCCAACTCCCTAACTGATTTAGGATTCTCCCATTATATACAAGAACCTACCCACATCAAAGGGAGGTCCTTAGATTGGCTAAGTGACACTAACTGTAACATCAGTCTATTCTCAAACTCACCGTGGTCATGGTCGGATCACCATGTCATTACCTTTAACATTGAAGCAGTTCACCTACCCGCGCCTTCCGTCGTTACTGCCATCCCTACCAGAAACAAAAAAAGGACAAAACGCCTGAGAAGCTACTCCCCCTCATCCTTCCTACCCTGACCAACGTCACTGATTCTTGCTCAGACCCCAACACCTTAGCTGACAGTTATAACCGGGTTCTGCTTTCAGCTATAAACGCCATCGCCCCTCTCAATCTCAGGAAACCCAAACGGCATGCGCACCTTAATTCGTGGTTCACACCACAGCTAAGAGTGCTCCGCAAAGAGAAACACAGCGCGGAAACACGCTGGAAAAGTCACTCTTCTGATACCCATAAGGACGGACTCTTCCTAGCTACTCTTAACTACAAAGAAGCCATATTCCAGGCTAAAAAAAAAATAAAAAAATTAAAAAAAAAAAAAAGTCCTTCAATAACCGCATCCTGTCAGCACAAATCAACACTAAAGAATTATTCTAAATTCTTAAGGAACTTGAGTCTCCTGCACGACCCCCAGACTCTTGTACTAAAGACAGCAACTGGTGTACCAATATACAGACAGCACTTTTGGATAAAATTGCATCCCTCCAAACCCAAATTAGAGGTAAACAAAACTCACTACAGTCAGACAATCCTCTGTAAATTCCTACATCTGGTTCCAGCCAGGCCAACCTGAATCATAAACCGTTTGTCTTCTCCCCTCTTACTATTTATGAATTAGAAGGTATTATAAACAATCTTAAACCGTCCAACTGCTAAAGCGACCCATGCCCAGCCCCTATCATCAAGGATGCCTCTCACGATCTAGCCCCCTTCATCACGGCCTTCATAAACGCCTCTTTTAAAACGGGCATAGTCCCTGACAACCTCAAGGATGCCTGGGTGATCCCACTACTTAAAAAACCTTCCCTTGACCCCAACATACCGACCAATTTCAGACCCATCACTACGGTCCCTTTCCTGCTCAAGATTCTAGATCGTGCAGCCTACTTGCAGATCCAAAAATATCTTGAATCTAACAATCTCCTTGGGCTAAGACAATCCGCCTTCCGTCCTAAACACGGAACTGAAACAGCCTTGATCGATTTGAAAACTCAAATGGAGATCCTAAAAGACAATGGGAAATTAGCGTTACTCCTACTTCTTGATCTTTCTGCGGCATTCGATCTGGTCAATCACCAAATACTTTGCCAACATCTTAAATCTGCGGCTCATTTCTCGGACTCTGCCAATGCGTGGATCCAATCTTTCCTAAGCAATAGATCTATGAGGGTTTTCTCTCCTACAGCATCCGCTGACCCTTCTCTGATACAATGTGGTGTCCCACAAGGTTCTTGTGTGTCGCCGACTCTTTACAATGTGTTCACCAAACCTCTCTTTGATGTGCTTGATTATCTGGGTGTCTCCTACACCAACTATGCGGATGATACCCAGACACTCATCTCCATTACTGGTGATCACACAGCCGATACCAAAGCCGTGAACGACGTCTACCTGGTTATTCAAGCCTGGATGGCACAACACGAACTCTGTCTCAATGATGACAAGACGGAGCTCCTATTACTAGGCTCAACTCAACGCCTTAATAAACTAGACCAGGCCTTCAAGTCTTTCACTATTGATGGCAATGACATTAAGGTCTCCAAGGACACTAAAACTCTAGGCGTCTATCTGGACTCCGCTCTTTCATTAAACAGACAAACTAATGCAGTAAGGTCAGCCTCGGCCTATACCTGCAAACTCATCACTGCCTGTAGACCCTTCCTGAACTATTACTCTGGCAAGACCACTCACTATGTCCAAGATCGACTACTGCAGTGCCCTTTACTTGGAGACTAGTCAGTCCAACCTCAACAAACTGCAAACAACCCAGAATAATGCCATCAGGTCGGCTCTCAATATCCCCAGGCACTCTCATATTGCTAACGTCAGATCAGATCTTCACTGGCTCCCAGTAAAACAAAGAATCACCCTGAAAACCCTAGCCTTGACACACAAATGCCTGGATAACAAGGCCCCACCTTACCTCTCCACCCGTCTTACTCTTCATACCTCCACACGACCCACCAGAACTCCACAAATTCACACCCTCATTTTGCCTAGATTCAAACTCCAAAAAGCCGGTGGTGCGAGCTTCCCGGTCCTAGCCTCGAAACTCTGGAACTCCCTCCCTGTGCCCATCAGAACTGAGCCTTCCTTTCAAACCTTCAAGATTAAAACTAAATCTTGGCTCCTCAAGCAGAACACATGATGCAATACTTACACGATCTGGCGTTAAACTCCAGGGTTGTTCTGCTTTCTTGTATACCTTGTTTATTTACCTGCTTATTCTATGGATTGCGTCTGTATATTTTGTATATTTACCTCCTTACTCTTTGATTATGTTTGTATATTATTGTATTCATGATTCGTCGACAAGACCTCTGCTCATCCGTATCTTCTTGTAAACTGGGGGAGTTTGAATCTTTTGCCATGGACCCTCACTGTAATGTACTGAACTGTGTACGTAAGCCTATGTGCCTGGATGCCCACGGGCCTGGCTGCACTTTACAAATAAACTAAATACAAATACATTAGCTCCAGGCCACACTTGTTATAGAATCATAGCAATGCCTCTGGTGAGTTGGAGTGAAAGATGGATCTAATGGGCCAAAGGAAAGCGTAATATCTACTCGGACTTCTGGGTTTAGGGAGGGAGCGGTAGGACCGGGGCTCAATGGCAGTTTTGAAAACTGTTAGTGAGATGGGACATTAAACTTATTGTGCTACTGATCGTCTCACCAACAGTTTTCAAAACTGCCATTTTCGCACCGCCGAACCCAAAATTTGGGACCCCTGAGCAGAAGGGAGACAGGAATTGAGAGAGAAAGTGTGAGGGAGAGAAAGAGAGGGTGTGTGAGAAAGAAAGATAAAGAGTGCGTGCACGCGCACATGTGGTCTCACCTTCTGCAGGGATGCCAATCACGTCTCTATTATTCAGCTCCACATCGCAAGGTTCTTTCTTCACGATAATCACAAGTTCGGAATCATCTTCTGGATCATCTGAAAACACAAGAGTAATAGTCGCATTTCAGGAATAAAGACAGAGTTGGAGATAGAGTCTAAGGTATACCAGCAGGGAGTGAATGGGGAGACTGGTACACTGTCTGTCGCTTATTAGCAGAGTCACAGTGCCAATACCAATGGATAAAATGTATTACAAAAGCATCATCTTTCCTCTTTTAGGATGGCATGGCAGGCTAAAAAGTGAGAGCGAGCGGGACGGTTGCCCATGGAAAGGCCAGAGGTTTAGGATTCAATCGTCGGTTTTGCTCTTTACTCCGAGTGCGACTGGTCTGCCCAGAGCAGAGTCCCGGGCCTGCTGGGCCTAGAGCCTCAAGCTGCACCTCACTGACGATGCCCAATGAAGCTGAAACATGTCTGGGGATGCAGAAGGGACCTGTTCTAGCAGTTCAGACTAGACCGCCTATTTTAGAGGGGGGACCAAGCAAGGGGTGCATACACTCTTTCCCCGCTCCGGAAACGCCACGGCAGGCTAATGAACCATGTTCTGGAAGGCTGCCCAGAGCAATGCTAGTGGTTCATGGCTCATTTAAAGTCCTTCAGCCATCAACCTTCAGTTTTGCTAAAGCTTTCAAAACCATGTATCACCCAGTTTTTAGGAAACAAAGCCCCCGTCAAAAAACCAAATTCCCTACCCCTGGTGGAGACACTACTGGTAAAGGACTGGCTGCCTTGCTCCTGAAATGCCTCGTCATATTTTCTTTTGTCTTTCTGATATATGTCCTAATTTCATGGAAAGGATGCTGCAAAGTAGACACAGCTCTGAACCTCTGCTCCCTACAGAGGTGTTCAAATGGGGAGTGGCGTTCAGCAGGACGATAACGACTCATATTTAAAAGGTCCAGACATTGTTCAGGTTGTGCTAGGAGTCATTTTCAGCACAATATTTTTCACCCATATTTTTAAGATGTTTCCACGCAAATGGCCTATGCCCAACCAAAAGGAAGTTGAAGGTCAACCATTTAAAGTCTCTATTTTCTTCCAAAGAAAAAGCTGGCGAGATCCTACTTTCTGCAAGCCCTAGAAAGTGGGTCTGAGTTTAGTAGGAACTGCTTGAACGACGGATGGGATAGGTTGTAGGTGAGGAGCTCCTGCTTCTTTCATAAAGCCATAAACACTGGATTGTTCATTAACCATAAAGGAGCCAATATCTTGGTGTGAAACCTGGGATGCTAGCAAATACAGTCAGAAAACTTTGGAAACAAAATAATTCTGCTAGATCAGATATTAAAGTACTCACTAGCGCTGAGGCCATCCATGCAGTCGCCTTCATCTGATTCTTCGGGGACTATAGAGTAAGGCTCCGGCTCTTCCTTGACGCGAAAAAGCATATCTGGCGTCACCTCGTCATCGTCGGTGTCTCCTGTTTAGAGAACACGTTCATGAGAACATGTTCATTAGCCCCAATACATAGCTAGCATCACTTTCTTACTGTCCACAACTTCCTAATTATCTGTAACACGGAGATACAAGATGGTAGCACAAGTTACCCTACTCACAGTTACACAGTCCAGATAATAGCACCAACCGAAAAAACATTTCAGACACCGTGGCTTCAGCTTTCATTCCAGAAATTACCCGAGAAGGATCCATTTGGTGATTTCGGTTTGACATCATTTTGATCAAAGTTTGGCCAAAAAATATTCATTTTTGTGTCGCATAGTTCCAATTTCATTTAGAAAATCTTTGGTTTATTGCAATATTTTTCCTATGAAAATAAAGGTTAGACTTTTTATCCCAAAAACTAAAGTTCTCCCTCGTACTCGGAGACTGTAGTTCGACCGTGCCACGCTAACTCGATGCTCATGAACATTTTCATACAGGTTATTTGACATTTCCCCTGATGTATCGTCATGTGGTGCCTCAACATTTATTCAAGTTGCCCGCCACTAACTCCTTTGGTCCTACGTGCTGCTGCTAAGCTACCCATAGGGCAGCCAGAACAGTAGTGCTTTTGAATTACCCAATTTAGTCCCAGAGTGATTCTATCATCCTGAATGTGTGCTGGGCCTAGGCTGGTGGCAGCTGGGATTTAGTGTCCACATTAGTAACCCAACTAACCTGTACGGTAGTCATTGGTGTAGTAATGTCTCCAAGCCGTGCTCCCCACCATTTTGTTTTTGATCATTGCTTTGTGTGGACTACAGGCATGGTGAAAATTGCCCTTTTGACGATATGGGCTCACTCTATGCCCACAAAGTACCATCAGTTGTGTTTTAAATTGCCAAGAAAAGAACAGGACAAGGGCTGTGAAGGTATGTGGGTTATTTTCGTCTTCATTTGCTTTTAACTGATTTAAGACAAATAAGAAAAACAAGTTCAGTAAACGGTGTAGGAAGTCCTTTGTTGCTTTGGTGTGAATCCGTAAAGTCGTTTTAATTTGGCAGAAAGCGGGGTGGCTGCTGCCTTACACAAAAACGAATACACATCTCCCATGGTTTATTGCTCGACCCGATGCGTTTCACTTCTGAAAACCTGCTATTCCGTAGACTCTGCATGTAACGGGGGGGGGCCTCTTTCCTGATAACCAACCAATTGGCACCTCGTCCTCAGACAGGGCCTGTGTTTTTGTAAACAGTCTCTCCTGGAAGGGACAGGCACAGCATTCACCTCCTCGGAGGAGTGGACTAGGCACAAGGCCCATCCTTTGCACAGCTGAGGAGCACCCTGGCTTCTCTGTGAGGGAGACCCGCTGAATTCCAGATTGCAAGAGGGCTGTTGTTGCAAAGCACTAATAACCCAGGTGCTTGAAATAGGTGATGACGTAAAGCCACTCTTTCAGGACACAATGCAGCCAGGAATTGAGCGACTGGCCTTATTGGCAGTGACCCGTCCAGGAGATTGTACTAAGATGATAATCGCTGTCATGCTCTGGTGAGTTCTGGCCTGGGGTTCCGGCCCTAGATCCCTTTTCTGGATCTGGGGCTCCACTCACCAAGCGGCACACGTAGGACAAAAGCTATTGCAATGTAGAGCGGGGAGTGTGGGTGAGCGTGCAGATTGAAGAAGAAGCAGAACTGCAAGAAGGGGGTGCGAGGATGGAGCTGGCATGTAAAGGACAGGGGAACAGAAGGAGTTGGGGAATGGAGAGAGGCCGGAAGGAGATGCTTGGGGGGGCAGAGATTACAAGGTTGCGAAGTGGCAAGAGTGCTTGGGTGCAATATATACGGCTGCTACAGAAAAGAATTACAAGACGAAGTAACTATCCTTTGACGATTAGGGACCAAAGGATGTATTCCGGAGTAGTGCAAGGGCTGAGCAAAGAGTTTAGGGGGAATGGTGCATCTGTGGAGAGCAGAGGGTTAATGGAGAGGGCTGGAGCCAGTGTAAGAGGGTGAGTGACAAGCACCGAGACCAGTGTGGATTGGATTGGTGAATTTGCAGAGTCCCTAGTGGCATTGCCTCGTCCTTATCTGACTCACCCGGTCAGGTATGATGAACGCATGGGAGATACCCAAGGGGGCACATGAGATTGAAGCAGCGAAGCCACTAATCATCCATGTCCCCAATGCCTGATTGCTTTGCAATAAACAAATGGTCGCAGGAAGAACGTGGAGTTCAGGCAGGAATAGTTGGGAGGGTTGGTTGCATAAGCATCCCAGTATGTTTCGTGGGGAAGTGGGGCAACCAGTTCTGGACCTCATCCGCTTCGTACCTACCTTTCCTGTCCTTGGGCTACACACGTCACTTAGCCAACACCATGGTCACACAGCTAGGGAGGATGAGCAGCAGCATTACCACAAGACTCCTCAGATTGGGAGCGCCCTGCTGCACTGCCAGGCTAGCGAGGGGAGCTTGGGAACCCCTGCCACAGATAAGCTCACACATATGGGAACAGCTATTCTCATGTAGTGTAATATTGTACTACCGACATTGAAGACTTGGCCGCATCATGATAGAATTGGCAATATATACTTTATACCCATTTTCTATTTCTCTAGAGGACATTTAGAAAGGTACTCTTACTAATTTGATAAATACCAATGAATTGAATCCACAGTGCCAATGCGCCTGGCTGTTTACACCATGGCATGGCTCTGACAATGGTTGCATGACTGAATCGCAGTCCGCCGGGTGTACATGTGGTGTTAACATTTATGGCGATATAATCTCTTTCAGAAATGCAGGCCATACGAAGTACATTCTAACAATTCCTTTTCCCCAAAACTTAAGGCCAGACCTTGCAAGCTTCACAACCAATATTTCTGTTATGTTGAGGTTCAGTTTAATGGCATTGATCGGCGCTCCTGGTAACTGTGGGTATTTGTAGGAGATGCCAATCTGGGCAGAGGGAGACGAGATTTCAAGCAAGATTTGGGTATCATCTGGGTAATTGAAAAATGCCAAAAGTAGAAATCAGGCTGTAAGAATAGGTGTGTGGTTTGCAGTTTTTCATGACATTATATATATTTATAGGCAGGATTGTAGGTCTGCCTCAGAAAATTCACGCAGCTCAAAGACGATGGAAGCTGAAGGGCTGGTTCTCACTGGACTATTATTCTGTAACAGATGAGCCTCTGCTGGCTGATTAACTACTTGCAACATTTTACATAGGCAGCTGAGATATGAAACCTGCTGTTTACATAGCTTGCTATGCAACCCTATTAAACAATGTTGATCTCCTTTCTCCATCTGGAATGGCATTTTCACAAACAGTAGATTACTGCAAGTAAACAAAATGTATTTTGAGGGGAAAACCAACAATGGTGTTGTCCCTTCAATTACTGTGTAAAGTGACAAAACCGACTATCTTTCCCACCCCATTAGAGTAAGACCCTCGGAGCAAGATGACTGCACATTCCACTGTCAGTGAAGAGGCCTTCATGACACCCCATGAATATGTGTTTGTGAAAAGTAATGGCCACAATTCTCTCGTATAATAGTTATGTCAGGAGAGGAAGACAGAAGAACCCTCTCTCATTCCCAAACCAGTCCTTCCTACACGAGTGAGGGATCCTTGTGATTCTAAAATGAGCAACAACTCACCAAGGAACGAGTAAATGGATGGCGATAGCAACAGTGCAACCATAACTTAGGACATTCATGGCAATAACCAGATGAGGCGTATCCATGAATGAGTGCATCTCCAAATCTGTGAGTTAGTGGGTTCCTCAAGAAACGGGTGGATTAATCACTGGATGACTGAATGGATTAGAAGAGCAAGTAAATCAATGCATGAATGGACGGGTCCCTCCACCAAAGTGAAGTCATGAATTCAATCATGCGCGAGGAACATTGATCAGTGAAGAAATTAGTGACTAAATGCATGAAAGAATGAATGAGCATGCCAACGACTAGTGAAAGTAGAAGTGTGTTGAGGGCATCAATAACAGAGGAAACTCACATATGAAGGGAGAAGTGTGAGCGACAAGAGGAGAATATATGAGTGAATGGTTCAGTGAAGTAATGAGTGCATAAATGAACCAGTGAGTGTATAAGTGCAGACATGAACGAGTGGCCGGGACAAACAATCAACGGGTGTCTCATGCATGACAAAGGATGAATGATGAGAAAATGAAAGCGTGCATGCATGCCAAAGTGGGGAAATGAGTGCATCAATGAATGAGCAATGAGGTGGGAAGACGGAGTGCATCCACAAAAGGGATTCCGTCACTGCTGCCGAATGAGTACATTGATGAACAAGTGTTGCCATCTATTAAGGAGTCTTTCGAAGCACTGGCGACTATGAGTGCAACCAGAGATGAGCGAGTATACTAGTATAATCAGTATCTGAGAAGATGGATGCCAGTACATCCAAGATGAGTGAATGTGTGTGTAATAATGTAGGCGTGCGTGCCTTAATGAACTTGTGCAGTCATGATCGCCTCCACAAATGAGTGAATTAATGCGCCAGTACATAAATGAGTAAAGTAACAGTTAAAGATCCAATGAATAGATGACTGAACAATAGCTATACGGCTATAATAATCAGGAAATGTTTCCTGCTGATATATATTTTGTGCATAAACAGGTTAGTGAATTAATGTATACATTAGAACTACATGGAAGGTTGCATGTGGTAGGCTGTGAATCTGGCTATCAGAGTGACTGTCAAGGAGGTTTGCTTGAAAGAGCAAATGGATACATTGATGTAAGCGGTGACTATGCAAATAAGTGTGGGAATGAAGGTGTGTACGAAGGATGCGTGCATGGGCCAATGGGTGCGAAATGTCTGTGTGAAAGAATGAGTGTGAATAAAATGGATTGTTTCAGGGAGCCCAGTATGAATATACTAGTGTGGGTACATTGCCCCGGTCGTCTTTCTTTGTCATTTCTTGTTTGTTCGTTCCTTCGGGGAGTTTACTCTGTTTAGATCAGGTTTGAGTCCATTGCGTGTTTTGCCTTTGGCAGCCATCAGCCCTTTAACCTGCCTGTGTCTGGGAAGGCAGGAAGTGATGGAGGAGCCTGAATCTTCACTGGTCTTTGTTTGTAGGCATGCCTGGCCAAAACCAGCTCCAACTGGGCAGGCAGCTATCCTAGAGGACAACCCCACCCTGAGTGATTGACAGCTGCAAGGATAAGAATGAATGGGATTTTGAATAAAAGGCGAGGCCTTTGGGACTGCAGGCAGAGTCGTCCAGTGGAACATCATATCCGACAAAGAGGACGAGCAGAGATGCCAGCAGCACATTTCAGGACCGCAGAAGCGCTAGTGAAGCCTTGCAGCTGTGCTAACCCCGTTTTCGGTTCAACAGGGAACAACCATGCAGGAGGACTTCCTCCCTTGGGCTAGTGGGACCAACCAGCCTTGAGACATGCTTCCTTTTGGCTCATCCCCCGACTTGCAGTGTCTTTCATAGTCTGCAGAATCCTAATGCCCGCGGACCCCTGACCATCATCAAGTGCATCATCTTCCAGAGAAAGAATCCGCCCAAAAATACGTAGGCATCCTGGTGGATCTACAGAAGCATAAAGTCTTCGTGTAGAGTATCCTCAGTCCAGGACTGAGGAAGGAAAATCCACCTGGAGCCATTTGCTCTTTCTTGGTGCTAAGAAAAAGGTGCCAAAACCACAAAGAGCCGCTGAATCCTGTGGAATCCATTGCTGCCGGGTCCCTCTCCAGAGTGCTGCCACAGAAGCCCAGCAGACAGCCCCCCCCCCCATTCGTCACCACGACCAAGGACCAGGAACAAGGGTCTGCATCACTGCATAAGGAAGACATCCAGCTGGGACCTCCTCTTTAATTCTAAGGTACTGCATGGCTTGAGGTAGAACTACCTTTTGCCATTGTGGTGCATCCTGGCTTCGGAAGTACTATTTTCACCTATTTAGAGTTGACCTCTGCTCACCTGTGCAGGCCTTCCAGCTTGTACTCCAACAGTAGACTCCCCTTGAGCGCCTGTATTTATTTTTTTAAAACTCCTTAGTGTTTGATTAACATTTTCTAAGAAAAGCTGCATCAGAACTGGAACTGTCCCATTGACTTTGGCTGTCCTGGTTTTTTAAAAAGGTCCCTCTTCTGAACCCTACTGACTTTGGCAGTGCTTGTTCCCTTACACATGTTATTTGTTGACACTATCATTGCTGGGATAAAAGAATGCCTGCATTCCTCTGGGAGAACAAAGTGTGTTCTACTTTGACTCTAATCATTTTCCCTCCCAAACCCAATTTTGAAATGGTTAACACAAATAAGTGCTAATAATGGCCTTGATTGATGTCACTCAGTGTGCTGGAACATGTTTAGCATAGAAAGAAATTACTCACCTGCATTATTGGTTCTTGTTTACATGAATTCGATCTTCCATTGAATGTTAAAATTAAAGAATGCTTAATTTGCCTTGTGTATATTTAAATAAATAATTTAATACAACTAGGTGTGTAAGTGTTTACTTGGTGCCTTGTGTTTACGGATTTCCTTGTGCTACACTACAGCACACATTACCCCTCCTAAAATATGCCTGGCTGCTCAGCCACTCAACCAACTTGTGTACCACAGGCCTATATTAAGAGTTGGGTCCCTAAGACCAAGAGAGAAGGCTTGTGAAGTCCCACACCAGTTGGACTTTACCAAATCTTACGTAACAGCTGGCGTTGTTGTAGAGGATTTGAGTGTCAGCTGCGTAGGTGTAGCAGGTGAGGCAATGTGTTCTGATGAGGATAATCGGAGATGGGGAGGGTCATGTAGATGTTGAAAATCAGTGGTGAGAATGACTAGCTTTGTGGGACTCTGCATGTGGTTTTACAAGATGCTGACTCGACTGGTGCTATCCATGTTTCCGTTCTTTCAGACATTAAGGTTTTCAACCACAGGAGTGTTGTTCTGCCGATTCCATTATCTTTGAGTCTTTTGATCAGTGTTTCATGGTGGACTGTGTCAAAGGCTGCCGACAGGTCGACTAGTAGTAGTTCTGATTTGACGTTGATGTCTGCGTTGGTTTTTAAATCGTCCCCTATAGATAGTAATGAAGTTTCCGTTCCCAACATGGGTCTGAAATCTACGATTTTTCTGCATGTTCCAGGATTTGTTCGTAGATGTTGCTTTCTAGTAGTCTCGCCGGGTATGGGATGTTTGAGATTGGTCGGTAGCTGGTTAGGTCTTCCTGATGGGTCTTTAAGGGGCAACTTGTGCACGCCGATTTGAAGGCTCATGGTATGTTTCCTGTTGCTAGTGAGTGGTTGAAGATGAGGAAATCTGCAGGTGTTTTCTGGGCGAGGATAGTCTTGTATACGTTTGGTGGGCATAGGTCTGCTGCAGAGCTTTTACTCTGTTGCTTTTGCTCACCCGGGTGTTGAAGCTTTCTGACAAGATAGGTGGGTGGTGGTTTAATCTAGTAGATGGTTTCAGGTGTTGGCCAGTTTAGGGGATGTTGTGAATGTTTTTTCTGGATGTTTGTGATTGTATTGTGGAAGAGGTTTGCAGCAACGCCACTGCATCGTTGGGGTAGGTGTGCTGAGGCATGCTGCGGGGTGTTGCTGGAGTTTGTGACGCGTTGGCTGGAGAATGTCTTTTTTGCTCGAGTATTTCAGCTTTGCATATGCGCATCTGTCCTTGGTATGTGTTTTTTTTCCATTGGTCGTGGTTTTGCCACCATTCTTGCTCCAGTTCTCTGTTGCTCCGAGGTGGGGTGTGAACCATTTTTTCCAGGTATTACTTTAGTGAGGGGGTGAATGGGTTTTCTAGTGCAACGTCATCTAGTGTTCGAGATCCATTTTTGGATTGTGTGTTCTTTCTTCTATGCTGGCTGAGTCTAGAAGGGTGATTGATGGTTTTGTAGCTTCCAGTCTCGCGTTTAGTTCCACACTGTTAATGGATTCCCAGTTTCTTTTCAGAATTGGCGGATTTTTGGGGGGTTAGCAAGTATCCGTTTTGGCAGGTGGATCACAAAGGGTACAATGAGGTGATCGCTCCAAAAGATTTGCATTGGTTGTGCAGTTGTGACCAGGTTTATGTTGCAGATTATTGCATCTATGTGTGGCCTGCCATGTGTTGCACCTTCCACCAGCTGTTGTAGATGCATTGTTGCTAGTTAATTTGTTAAAGTTTTAGGAAAGTTGAATTTCTCTTCTTTGCACCAGATGTTGAAATCCCCAAGTATGATCAGGTTATCATGTTTAAAGGCGATGCTGTTGACGCTACATGCTACAGCCGGTGAAGGCAAGGAGGTATGGAGAGGGCAATAAATCAGGCAAAGCACTAGCCAACCTTGTTAAAGCAGAACAGGGAGCCAGGCTTATTACTAGTGTTGTAGATGTATATGGCAATACCCACACAGATAACGGAGAAATAAATGAGGTGTAACTCGAATTTTATACTAGACTATATGCAAACAATGACCAGGTCTCACCGGAAGAACTCCAATCATACATGGATGCTTTCCCCCTCCCCCTGTTGGAAGCTGAAGAAGACAGAATCGCACTAGATGCCCCCGAGCCGTGTAGAAATTGAGAAAGCCATTAATGATCTGAGGGCTGGGAAGGAACCCAGCCTCGATGGCATCCCTGCGACCTGTGTAAGGTACTTAATTCAGAACTTGCCCTCAGGATGTTGGAGATGTTGGAGGAATCCCTGAGTGTCAGAATTATGTCAGAATCCATATGAGAGGCAGTTTTTACGGTCCTACTTAAACCTCATAAACCTTCGCATGAACCTGCTTCATATCGCCCCCTATCATTAATTAATGTAGACACTAAAATAATTGCCAAAGCTATTGCCAATGGACTACTCCCATATGTGAAAAAATTAGTACATCCCGACCAGTCTGGGTTCATTCCCTCCCGTTCCGCGGCTTTAAATTTACGGAGATTCTTCGCTATTACATCCCAACTGGATCCAAAAGCTAGGGCAGTGGCAGTGTCATTAGATGCCAAGAAGGCTTTTGATACTGTCTCATGGAACTTTATGTATGCCATCCTACGGAAGATGGATTTGGACCATCGTTCCTAGGCTTTATAAGGTTACTGTATAGAGATCCCTTGGCAAAAATCTGTACGAATAAAACCCTATCCCGCAGGTTGACACTCCATAGGGGCACAAGACAAGGTTGCCTGCTATCTCCCCTTATTTACGCACTCACAGAGGGCATGGCGGCACTTTTAAGATACAAGCATGCCCAAAAAGGAATTTGCATTGGAGGAGCCCTGCAATTCATATCGTTGTATGCGGACAATACTATGTTGTATATTCGAGATCCGGAGAGCATCCTGCACCCATTAATGTGTGACATAGCAGAGTTTGCAAGATACTCTGGTTATAGAATAAATCAGGCTAAATCTGAGGTTACTCCACTGACCAAATCTAAGATTCAGTCAGCAGCTACGGAGCCGTTCAAATGGTCCCCGGCGACGGCACGATACCTGGGGATATAATTGGCAACAGATAAAAGTACTCTGCTAGCTAACAATTACGACCCATACCTAACACATCTTGAGGGTAAACTAAACACCTGGAGTAAATTGCCTCCTTTCATCTATGGTCGCATATCCCCCCCTAGAAATGGTGGTGGTACCCAAACTGTTGTGCCTGTTTAGCAACATACCGATATGGCCTGGGCAGAAATTCTTTGAGAAACTACAGAAACTCACTACTAATGTCGTGTGGGGTGGGGGCATGGTCAGGATGGTTTGGCCCAAGTTATGTGAGAGCTATGACACGGGCGGTCAGGCTGCTCTGGACTTTCTCTGCTACTACTACTGCACAGCACAGGCATACTTTGCTAGGTTTTGATCCAACTCCACAGAGCAGTATGCTCATACAAGTTGAAAAATGTGCTGCAGCCCCGTATGATCTGCAAGATAGGATTTTTGCTCATGCCGGAAGGGAGCAGGAAACGGTGGATCCACTGACATCCACGGTCCGGGTTTGGTCAAAGATATTTTGCAGGGTAAAGTGCGAGAACCTGTACTGGCCTTCCACCCCCTTATGGCACCTCCCGGGTGTTGAACCTACACTGGACACAATAATACAGAGGAGATGGGATCCAGGTAAAGAGATGAAACTTGGGGACCTGTTCCCCAATGGGAGATTCGTAACCATGGAGGAGGTCCAGAACAGGTTGGGAACAGGCCTCAGTGGGTCGATTCAATATCACCGGTTGAGGGCAGCGTGCAGGGCTAAATGGCCGACATTCCCGAAGGAACCACCGACGCATCAATTCCTTACGGTGATACTAACACAAAAGGGGTTCGAGGGGACTATATCCACACTGTACAAAGCGGTACAAGCGCACACTTCTTCCAGAAACCTGATTAAGGCTAAATGGGAAAGGGACCTAGGCTTGACAATTGCTGAGCAGAAATGGGCAAAATATTGCTCTCTTACTAAAGACATATCCTTATGTGCCAACTTCAGACTGCTACAATTCAAAATTCTAAATCACTTACATATTCGACCCCTCTAAGCAGACACAATGCCTGAAATGTGATGCTTCAACAGCAAACTCAATTCATATGTACTGGGAGTGTGCACCTATAAAACGTTACTGGGAAGACATTGCCTTCACTCTTAGCGAGATACTAAATGTGCAAATACCAGCCACACCACTGAAATATCTGCTGAGGGATATTGGCAAAGTTCTGATTAAATTCTGCAGGTTGTTTACAGTGAGAGGAGCAGTGGCCAAAAGAAACATTCAGAGGAGCTGGAAAGATAAATCCCCCCCCATCCCTCAAAGCAAGCATGGCTGAAGCACTTGATGTATGTTCAACACTGCGAAACAAACTTTGTCAGAAACAATAACGACACCTCAAGTTCTAAAGACATATGGGGGCCTCTTAGAGGCTACCTAGATAACACCCAGACGGAATCGGAGGGCGAGGAAGATCACTTGGATTGTTAACATTATTGTTTTTCATATGTGTCCTGGTCTTTGTGGTATGCTATGCACAGACTGATTTATGTAAGAACTTGGAATAATAAGTTCAATGTATTGTTTTTGTCTTTTGAAAAATAAAGTTTATACAAAAATAAATAAAGGCGATGCTGGTGGTGGCGTTAATAGGGGAGTTATCCTAAAGTCTATCAACAGGGGAGACTCTAAAAAATTATCCCTTGGTATGCAGGCCCCAGCTTGTATAGGTCTGTCCTAGCCCAAGGTTTGGTAGCTTAGGGGGGAGGATGTGAGCTGCGGGTAAGTACAATGAACTTAGTAAATGCACAGGCCCCAAGAAACTCTCACACACTTTTAATTATAGTAAAATAGACATTTATTTTATATATACACAAGGCAAAGTTATATTCAGGTAAGTAAGTACTATTTCAACTAAGCAACATAATAGAAAACATTAGCAATACTTTTCAGTGAATATACCAATAGTAGGGAATTATACAGATCATGTACACAGCTGAATGTTAAGTTCACTTCTTATAGCAACTCAGAAAATGTTCCGTACTAGGAATAAAAAGGGTGATTCAGCCCCGGCAATAGCAGATCAACACTTTCATAGGCGTGTGATACTTTTCAATGGCCGCAAAGCTTTAGCAGTTCATCCCGAACTAGATACGAGTTCTTCAAAGTCAGTTGGAGGGAACGCTGGTAAGACACAGCAGGAGAAAAGGTAAAGTTCCAAAGGATTCTTTGATTATTAGTCAGTAGAATGCGAGTCTTGGTCAAAAAGGTATCAGGGACCTTGGGAAAGGCGACCTCTAAGCGCACAAACATTACGCCTAGGCGATCGGTGTGTGTGAACATTCAAACACCGGAATGAGCACTCCAGCAACAAAGGAGCGGCAAAATGAATTGAGGTAAGTACTACCCTGTGTCCCTACTATCCCGCGTCCCACAGTAACTGAGGAGTGATGAATAAGACGCAGCTGGATTCTTTCACTGTGCAGCAGCGGTTGACATGGTCGCCTTCCTTGGTCATGGTGACTTAACAAAGGAGTCTGGAAGGAATGTCGCAGCAGAAGCCCGAGAGTTTGGACTCTCAGCAAAGGATTCTTCATACTCCAATGTCGATCTGCAGTTTTGGCGCCTTTTTAAAAGCTCCAAGGATATACGTTTACCGCCCGGTCCATCCGCCTCAATTCGACAGTCCTGCACTCTGGTGAGGGGACTTTGAAGAGGGGGCTCTTGCCTTTGGAGGTCCAACTAGAGCTTACCAAAGTTGAGACGATTTGTTCACAGGAAGACTATGCACTGCAATTGGTTCGGAGTTCCCCTGGTATTGGAGGTTTGCAGCCCAGGAAGGTCATAGCACATCTGGGGATGGCTCGTTCTGCATTTCGTCTTAAGGCTAGTTGGTCCCACCAGCCAAAGGGAATGAGTCATCTCCAGAGCTACTCTGTCTATTTGAAAGCGGGGTCAGGACAGCAGTGGTCTCTTTGCGGTTACTGGAAGGGGCTGCAGGCGTCTGTTCGTCTCCTTCGTATCTTCTGCTCCAGTGGTCGCCTTGCCTTCTGCCTCAGTAACCTCATTCTTTTATCAGGATTTCACACTCATCCACTGAAAACTCTCCCCGCAGTTTACAGAAAGTGGTGGTTGGCTGTCCAAACAGGACAGCCCCCCGTGGTAACTGATTCCTTTCAGGCACACCAGAAGACAAAGTATAGCAGTGTTTCGGGACCTCCCATGCGTCCTGTCCTCGCAGACCCACTGGAGCCTCGGCAGGATGGTAGAAGAACCAAGAAAACATCCACGCAAGAAATGGCAAAAAAATGAAGGCGGCACCATGTTGGAACAAAGGTGACCCTTCTGTGCATAGCCGCAGTTGTGTATACAGCCTGAGAGCATAAATAGCAAAACAGTCGGAAGAACATGTCCACTGCTACCAGCCATATTTGTATACTTGTTACTGTAACAGGCGCAGAGAGAGAGAGAGAGAGAGAGAGGGGGGGGGATGTCAAGTAACCCCTCAGCACTCCACATGGTGGTGTGTGCTGATCTCTCAAAAGGAAAATATAAGAAGGAAAAAAAGTATCCCTCTACGGAGGAGAGCATGACTCCATAATATAAAGTAAAAACCCAATAAACAGGGTTCCAAGGGTCAGTGCAAAAAGAATGAATGAGGGGGAAAAAAGACTCCCCTCATTCAGGAGAAGAAAAAGGTCCAGATGTCCAACAAAAATTGCTGGGGGTCTCACAAGGAGAGGGGATTAAGCGCAAAATCTCCCTAACACGCATCCACAAATGTGTATGACGGTAGGGTTGCATGTTGGTGGCCTACAGACAAGTATAAACAAGAGGTTGGTTTGGTGATCTAAGGCAAGGTGCAGGGGGAGAGATTTGCTGTTTGGAATGTTTAGTGGAGGTTCTGTTATTTTGGTGTACGTAGATTTGATCGTAGACAATACGGCAAACCTGATTTAATTGCATTGAACACATTTTACTGAAAAGAGATAGGTGGGGTATTAACTCAGGTGGGTGGATGTGAGGGAGGGCTGTGAGTGGGTGCGGGGTATACCCCCGTATGTATTTTTGGTGTAATTAGTTTTTTTTAAAAAATGAAAAAATAGGAATCGGATTTGCAGTAATAGATGCAATGAAATCACGTACATCTGTTATTTTTCAGTGGTCCTTGTATGCTACGGCGAGATCGCCTCCACTTTTTCCATCCTCGGTTGGCTTGTTTAAGTTTGAAGTTGTTGGGTAGGGAATTGTGTGCTACAGCCTTTAAGTTTTGCATTAGCCAGGTTTCGGTGAGGAAGAGGATGCCTGTCCTTCCATCGCTTAGCAGTTTGTATATTTCTATTTTGTGTTTTGACATTGATCTGGTGTTGGCTAGGTTGCAGTGCATCTTATTGTTTTCTGCCTTTTGCTTGATCTTTGGCTGTCGATTTGGGAGAAAGCGCAGATATTTGTCAGTTTTCCATCGATTTGTGCATTCAGATCTGTTTGTTTCCTTGTTGAGCAGTTCAGCAAGGTTGCATTTTGGATTGATGCCTCCTTCAGGGTCGTCCGTTTGCGGATATCAATGATTCAGTGTCTCATGCCAATTTTGTGACACAAATGGCGTGTTGATGTTGTTTCTTTCAGTTTTATTTCTGTCAGTTTCCAGTCTTTCCAATGAGTTTTCAGTTACCCTCCATGCGCGCTTACGGTTCTTGGGTTTGGCTGGTTGTCCAAGTGGGTAATAAGTTGACAGGTAGCACGATAAGTAGTGTGATTTTGGTCTTGTTCCAACTAAGGCACTCGTTTGCGGTGAACGCTTAGGTGTGCCATCTCTTGTGTGAGTAACCTGATGGCATTCTCCCAGGTAGAGCCCAGGAATCCCTTATTCAGGTGGCCAGGCCACGCCCATCGCTGTTGGATCCAGTTTTCTGGGGGTGGACCAGTGGGGGAAGAGCACCTGGGTAGAGGAGCCCTAGGTTATGCTTGGGGAAATATCCCAGGTGAGACGCGGTACCATCACAGGAAGGATGGCAAGGGGAACGAAGTTCCTGAAGCTTTTATAAGCTAGTCCCGCTCATCACGCCGGTCCGATAGCACAGCAAGTAGAGCGCTCGCTTTGACATCTGTGCAGAGCCTGCTGACGCAGTTTCAAATCAGGCAGGGCCAAACTCAGCCTTTCAGCCTTCCAAGGTTGATAAATGAGCACCACACACCATGGGTAATAATAAGCAGCGCTCAGATACCTGAGGGTTCGTAGCTATATATAAATGCTAAATTATTATTATTATCATCATCCCTTCCACCCATTGAATCTCCTTTACCCAAAGTCAAATCCCATAGAAGCCCAAACCTGGTTTCACTCAAAAACCACAACTCCCAGAATTCCTGTTTTTCTCTTACTTACCCGAACACTCCGTCATTTGTCTCCTCCCCCCTTTAACTTTTATTTCCCGCACTCCCAACCTGCTCCGATAAAACACTACCGTCCTCACAATCTTCCTTGTTTGTTTCATGATACTACTCCTGGTCTTTCCCGGTTGTCTCACAAATGTTACCAATTTTCCCCTTCTGAGTTTATCGAGAAGGCTATCATTTCCTAGAACACCTCTTCCCTCACCTATCCCGTAGGACATTCTATCACGTTCCTTTTTCAACATGGACACTTTTTTACAATGTAAACAGACTTATGTTCAACCAGTTTACCCAACATGTCCCAAACCAAGGGGCAGGCAAAGCTAGGCAATTAACCCAAATCACACACACCTGATGGCCCTTTCCTTTCCCCGCAGGGACAAAGGTGGAACACGACAGCACAGAACGAGCCAGGCAGACCGCACCACGAGACAGCTATCCAGGAACGGCAGTTCAAGAGGAGAAAGGCAGCGAATATTGAGAGGCTTACAAGGAAAGACACGGCCTTGCCCTTTTCAACGCAGACCCACGAAACCTCCGCAGAAGGAATCGTAATACCGAGCACAATGGCCCAAGTGTGTTGCAACAGATGCCGATGGTACATGGAGTGTGCCTACACTGATAAGCAGGAGCGAGGGAAACTCCTGCTACCGTAGTACCGGTCTTGACTCAGGATACAAGAAAAGCCAAGCGCTCTATCACAGCCGGTGTATCGAAGGGGAAAGCTGATAAGGACCAAACTGTGTTGAATGAAAGTTGCAAAGTGGCTATTTAACGAAAGTTCAAAGAACTGTAAATTGTAAGGGAAAACCAGCTGCAGAGGGAACCGGCACCACATGGGTGCTAACTCGAGAGACTCTGGTCAGTCCCAAGTTGAGGAAAACTAGAGATACCAGAAGGCCATAGTAGAGCCGTCTAGATAGGTCAAAGTGGTCACACAGGATGGCAAGCCAAATACCCTCTACAGTTGAAAGCTTTTGATTTATGAACTGTAGAGAAAGTAAGGGAAGTTGACCCTGCATCAACAGAAAGCAAGGGAAGTGAATCCTGCATGGTGAAAGTAAAAGGGGAAGTGATTCCCGTCAATATTGAAAGTAATGGAGTGGCAAGAGTGAATCCAAAGGAGGGATGCCAGAGAAGAGGCGCAAAGTCTAAAGTCCTAAGAAACAGCGTGTTGACAACCGTGAACCCGGCCGAGGGATGTCCACTATGAGAAGCCGAGGGAAGTGAATCCCGCTAACGAGAAGACAGGAGAAGTATACTGTCCTGCTTATCAATTGGGGGCTGAGCCCGGCCGAGGGAGATCCAGGAGTGAGGCCATCACCCAAAGTAGTGAGGGGGACCGGGGGCGAGGCCGTCACCAAAAGCATCTGTAGAACAGAACTGTGTGTTTGTTTATTGGAACTATCAGGCCCTTGAGGACAGGGGACTTTTTATTGGAAAGAGACTTTTAAGCCATCGGAGAACCTGAGAGCTGGAGTGGAACTGGCAGCTGGTGCTGGGTAAAGCTTGAGCGTGTGCTGTGCTCCGGAGACCCACCTTGTCCCATGCTGAAAACGTGGGGAAGGGAGAGCCCTGGCAATCACATCCTGATTTATTATTTGAGAACACTTCCTTCTTTATTGAAACTTCTATCGCACACTTATTTTGTATTTAGCGTAAGGACTTGGCAATAGGTTTTTCTCAGTATAGGCCCTTTTTTATGTTGACATGACACCACTAGGACTGCCCCATTTTCAGTTGATGGTCGGTGCTTGCTCCCATCTTAGATTTAGGTTTAGATTAGCCGTTTTTCCGCCCTGCATTAATAGTTCAATAAACACCCTTGAACTGTGATCACTTGTGTCTGTCTTTACTGTTGCCACCATGAGTTCCTCACGCTTGGCATAGGTTCTTTCCAAGGTGTGGCGTTAGATTGTTCCGATTGCTTCATTCTGTTTTGGTCTTTCCTGGTGCAGAACACTCTGCTGCGTAGGGGCTACCCCAGGGGGTGAGTACAAGTAGTACTGTGCTGTGAAGTTGCATCAAAGACTGACGTGTATGATTAAGAGAGGGAGTGTAAGAACTGAATGTGAAGGGCTTGTGTGAGTGAAAGGAGTATGTCTGAGTAGAAGGTTGTTAGGACAGTTTTTCTAAAGCCTTACCAGACTTCATACAAACCATACATCTGAGGCAGTACATAAGCTCCACTCCTAGCACAAGGCTGTACCACCTGGGAATGTGGGTAGTATGGGCAGAGCAGCCAGGCTTATCTTAGGAGGGAGAGAGGGCTTTAGCTTGGTACAAAGAAACAGTAGCATACATGAGGTCCAAAGAAACACTGAAACACTATGTATTGTACAAAAGAAATGGCCGGTTTTAGTGGGGACATTATTACATGGAACATGCGGAACACCCTAGCAACCTCTGCTGTCCCTTTCCCTATATATATGGTCACCTATATAATGTCGCCACAACCTTTTGCCAGCGACTTTATATACGCGACCATATATATATAGGGATATTACCCGATACCCTATTCTTGGGGAGTAAAACCAGGTTAGGTATATGTAAAGACTGGTAGGGGGTGGTCTGTACTTCTGCTCTCTATATGGTAGAGGGGAGGCACAGAGGACCCCAGCCTAGATTCTCTATTCGGTAGCTATGGTCGAGCAATCAAGGCCTAGCTTCTCAGGAGGTGATGCAGGCTGGTTCTTAAGTACAGTGTAGTCCCCAAGCCCCCACAAAAGGAATGTACACACACTATTGGTTAGAACACAGTCTTTATATAATCAATATTCAAGGTTATGTACACTTATCATAATAACTCACTTTGTACTTAGGAAAATCAACAATGGCAAATATATACAATTCTACAGTGGTACCACCCTTTGTATTAGATCTCATTAAAGTGCATCAACAATACTGTAACAATGTCACACAGATCAATAGAGTGAAACCAGCAATAGAGAGAGGAGAGAAAATAAGATGGTTGAGCAATAGGTAGAATACTGGCCCCTACCACTAGACACAGTACTGTGTGGAGATCCCCCCCACCTGGGCAACCTGTAAAATAAAGATATAGCACAAGCCCAGTCCATATATTGTTCTGCAAGTCTTATTCCCTCCTATAATGTTTTTACCCCCCCAATGTACCTGGTGGAGTCGAGTTCTTCGAAGAGGCGTCGACGGATCCTTCTTGAGCGACCCCCTTTCAAGCAGGAGTCACGGATCGTCGAGAGGCGTCGAGAAGCGTCGAGGAACTCGGCGTTCGCCGTCAGGGAATCGACGGCCCTTCTTGAATGCCTTCCCTTTCAAGCGGGAGACACGGGGCGTCGAACGTCCGTCGACAAACAGGGTAGAACGGCGTGATGAGGCGGCAGCTTCGTCCGAGCGGTGCTCGTCGGCGTCGGAGCGTCGGCGTCCTGCAAGGCAGAGGCGTGCGGGGCACCTCGGTGACAATAGTTCTGGACCGCAAAGAAAGTGGAGACGGAGGCCCAGCAAGGGCGTCGAGTCGTTTGAGTCTTTGTGGTCTTCGGGTGGCGGGAAACCCACCGGCAGGTTTCTCCTCGGCGCGTTGGTCGTCCTCGACTTTCTCCGGCAGGATAAAGCGGTCGACGGTGCGGACGAGGGAGTCCTTCGATTCGAATGTTCTTAGGCAAAGGAGCGGGCGGCTCCGGTCGTCGGCGGCACGGCGTCAAGTGGTTCCCACGGCTGGGCAACACAACTTCGACGGGCCTCCAGCGGTTACACAAACCTGCGAACCCTGGTCAACGGCAATGGACTTCGACGGCGTCGATGTCCAGGTGCTTCACTTCGATCTCCTCGGCGGTCCCGTCTCGGGTCGCCAGCCTTTCGAGGGTCTGTCTTCCAGGGCGCTTCGGCGAAGATGGAGCGGTGCTCGATGGTCCCTCGGAGCACGGGAAGAGGGCGCCTTACCAGGTCCCGTCTCGGGTCAGTCTTCGACGATTTCGGCAGCCTTCGGATCGGTCGAAGCAAATGCAACAGCAAGTCTTCTTCTTCCAGCTGGACGTCGAGGATCAGCATTTCCAGTTACTCTTAGAGTGGAGACTCAACTCCAGAATGCTTCTGAGCCTTCTGAACGCTTCTGAACCAATTACCAGTGGTGAGAGGTCCCCAGATATACTATTCTGTCTCTCATCCACACTGCTGGCACACACTCAGCAGCCAATCATACAGAAGGGCATTCATGCAGTCAGTCAGCCAATCAGGCACACAGTGCATTCAGGCCACACTCCTCCCTTTCAGACACTCACAACAAGGAATGTGGATTGGGACAAGTACCCAGCCATTCAACACTACACACTGCATTCAGGCCAGTTTTGGGCAGGGCTGTCTCAGTCTTTGTCTCTCATGCCAGAAACCAGACAACCACAACAAGGAGTGTATATTGGTCACACACTCCATTCACCCAGGTCCCACCCACAGGAGGTACCCACAACATACAGTCACTGGGAAGGCTCCAGTCAGTCTAGCTGGGCCTTCACAACAACACCATATATGGAACTTCCACCCAACAGCCAGTCAGGGGGAAGAGACAGAGTCAGGGCTTCCCAGGACTTTGGGAAACAAGGTAACAGGCAATAGAAAGCAAGAGGCCACAGGGGCCATCTTGTTTCCTATCAGGAATCAACTGATCCCAATGGCAGGGCCTGGGTATCCCAAAATGGAGGACACCCAGAGCACCTGTCAAATTCAGCATGGAGCTGCCACCAGCCCATACCCTGCTCTGTGGGCCACCCACCGGTGCCCAAAAACATACACTAGGGGCACAGGGGTGTACCCCTACCCATGGGTGCCATAAGGGTATCCCATGGGTCTGTTCACCAAACCAAAAGAGAGAGCTGCACTGCCAGGAGTCCCACATGGACTCCTGGGCAGAAAACACGACAGAACACACGATAAAAACCAGTAAAGGACAAGGATTCGGAGGCCCTGTCCCTCTGATGCATTTCCAGCATCACAGTATACTTTTAGAATAGTCAGTAATTCAAGGGTAGTAGACCTGCCAGTCAGTCATGCAGTGACACTCAGCTATGAAATCACATAATAAACCAACCCTGTTACAAGTGTACACTCCTTGCAACATTACTTTTAGTACTCCGTTCAAAGCTAGTAAATCCACTCAGCTACTTTCTGGAGGGGCCTTAGGAAAGTATTAACACACAATTACTATTTCAGAATGCCCCAAGCAAATCAGGGAAAGACAAGCCCTATTACACTTTAAGAAAGACACAAGGTATTTCAAGGTAAGTAATGGACATTATGACTATTTTGGAAATGCTCTAGGCAGTTTCAGGGGAGGCACAGCCCAGTGTTAAACGTTTAGAAGAGCAGCAGTTATTCAAGGTAAATAACCATATACTTTTTAAGAGGGGCTTCAAGCAACACAAAAGACAAGTATTAACTTCTATACCGTTTTAGATCTGTATACAGCAGATCAGGGGGAGCAAAACCCATTTACACTTTAAGAAGAACACAATGTTATTCAAGGTAGGTAAACCCTGTTGGTAAGCATTCATGCTCATTCAGTTAAGCAATGATTGTATTTAGCACAAGAACCAACACCAGGGGCTTTAAGCCGGAGGTCGTGTTCACATTTTGTAAGGAGTATGGCCTCTCCTGTAAAGGAAGTAAGCTCAAAATAATACCAAGATTGTGGGACCACCAAATAGTCCCCACAGAACCAGTGTCTTCTTCCAACTATAGTGGTGAAAGTGAGGAAGAGGAAGTTTTCGGCACCAGTCAAACGTCCTCGGAGGATGAATATGAAGGTTATGAGGAGGAGGATGATGATGATGATGATAGCTCACCCCCTCTCCTTCTCCTGTCCCGGCCTTGCCCTATACCATAACTTATGTAGTGTTCTTGGAATATAACCAAAGGAAACTTCTTATGTACTATAACCTGATGGTATAACTCATCTATGGAAAAGGATTTTGTGGACGTCTCTTCTTTTTCAGGGTCTTCTGCGTCTGAAGCTTCTTGGATCCCAGAGTTGGTGAGTCTGTATGACAGGAAGGAAGATATTGTTGTACGGCTGAAAAACTTTGACCTCACTTGTAAAATGTTTGGTTTGTGTGAGCGTGATAGAATACACTGGGTTCTTTTTAGGCTTCCAAAGAGAGACTACCAAGTGATCTTGGATTGAAATGTAGTTGAAATAAGTAACAGGGATAGGGTAAAAGAACCCCTCATAAATAGATATAAGAAGAAAGCTTCTCAATATCCCCTTAGGGGACCATGAGAATAAAGGTAGGCCTAAAAGTGCAATCTTTTCATCCCTTAGAGGATCTGTTAACACTCAGTGTAGCAGAAAGTTTGTGGCTTTAGGCTCAGCTGTGGCCCCTTGTAAAAAGGTTGAGGCTCTTAAACTTGAAATGAGAGGTCCCCTTAGGAGACCCCTCCTCAGAGATTAAAGGCGTTAACTGCCACTCTGAAGGGCACTTGGGTGTAGCACCCATAACTTCAAATATAGACCAGGTCCCGAGGCCCTCAAAGTTAGCGGTCACTCCTGTGACCTCACCTTCAGTTCACACTGAGGTGAAAGAACCTCTTGAAAACCCACCTCGAGTGGAAGTGGTTCAACCTTTGGATAGGAACGTAAGTGTTCCTATCCAATATATAAGACTGTGTAAAAACTTTGTTCCAGTCACTGATGTGACTCTGCCTTCAGCTGACCCAGGGATAGAAAGCCCCTCTGAAACCAGTGGAGAGGGACCTTGAATCCCAAAACCTAGACTCTCGACCAGCTGCTGTGGAGGCAATTCCTAGGGCTGACAAGAACCTTGCTGTTCCTATCACACACCCTGTGTGGTGTATGTCTTTTACACTAAAGACCCCTTCATCTAAATCTGAAGTGGTTGAACCACTTAAAAACCCACTCAAAGTGGAATTGGTTCCTAAATCTGTAAAGTTGGATACTCATGAAAATCCACTTACCGTGGAGGTGATCCGGAAGGGTGTCCAGATCTTTAGGTGTTCTTGGCTAACCCCAAAAAGTAGGAATTAAGTTTTCTCCTTTAGGTCAGAGTGCCCAGAAGGAAACTTCCAGGCGTAAAAAACTGAGAACCAAAAAGAGTTGTAAGAAACCCAAGAATAGCTTTCTGGCTAGGCCTTGTAATAAAAAGTATGTGACTCCAACTACTCCTACAGGAGAGATGGATGGGTGTTCGTCCAAGGCTAGGGTCTCTGTTTCAAGAGACAACTCTAAATCTGTGGGTTCCTCTTCAGAGGACACTACTGTAAGTCCTTACGTTAGTAGGGCAACCTCTAACAAAGACAAATCTAAAACTAGATTGATAGGGAAATGGGAGTCCAAACCATGTTCCACCATTTCACTTCCATTGATAGAATCTTTGACACACCCTGCTTCTAAGGACGAGGTGGATAGACAAGTTGGAAACCTATCTAAGCCTTTGAGGCCTGGTAATCCTCAAAGCTGGTGGAAATCCAGAAAGTCTAAGGCTAAACATATTTAGACTGTAGGATCTTCTGCTGAAGAGCGCATTGTAAATCCTAGTGCTAGGAGGGAAACCCCTAACCAAGATAAAAACAGATCTAAGAGAAAGTGGAAGCATGTACAATGCTTTGCCACAAGCCCTCCAATTAAGATCTCCCGAGACCCAACCTGCTCCAGAGGGAGAGGTGGTGAGGAATCATGGAGACCCCTCTAAATCTAAGGTTTGTCTTTATAAGAACCCATTAAAAGCCTATTGTAGGTTCAGAAGTTGGGACAACTTCTGAGGAACTGTTAAATCCGATCTCCTATACATTAGACAAGAGAAGTACCCAACAATACTTGCAGGTGTTAAGATGGATTTCTGAGCTGTGACCTGCTGGGCAGAGGTTCAGAAGGCCAGTCTAGTTTCTTGGAACAGGGTAACCTTCTGGACAAGCCAGACCAATCAAGGTAGCTTTGGCGGCGGTCAAGACTAGGTCTCAGGAGAGGTGAGGGTGGTCGAAACCCCACAATGAGCACACACAGGAAACAACACCACAAATTACTCTCAGTCAGCTGTACATATTAAAAATAGATATACATTTATTAAAGGCCTTTTAAATCAAACACAAAGTAAATCTTCAGCAGTATTAATGAAACTAACAACACTAACTAAGAAACATATACAGTAACCAGTGGCTTAAAGGAATATTACACAGTAGAGATCCACAACCTGCAAAGAAAGGGGTCACAGTGTTACACAGTAGAGATCCACAACCTGCAAAGAAAGGGGTCACAGTGTGAATTTCTTTTAGGCAGTCCAGTCCTTAAGATGACTGGAACCTTGAGCTAAAAGGTACATTCGGTGCTGGCGCCTGCAATCGTGCGGTAAAGTTCAAAACTGGGTCTCTTCTAGGGGCTGTAGCGACTCAGAAAGGTTGGTGAGGTAGTGAGGAAAAAGTTCCCACTATTCATGGAGGGTCTCTCCAAGAGGGCAGAGCAGGATACAAGAGTTGGGAATAGGTCGGTAGCACAGGCTACCTCGATAAAAAAGAGGGGCCCTCAGGGGACACTTGTGCGCAAAAGTTTATGGAAGCGCCAGGGACCACCGGTAAGGGATGCAAGTACTTACCGACCCTCGGCGCACTCCGGACCAAACTTCGCCAGTCGAGTCCAGATCGTTCGCAGGTTGAAATCTTGCAGTTGCGTGGTTCTGCGGCTTTCAGAGGCTGCGTGGGATCAGGCCAATTCCACTGCAGCGAGTCTGGAGGCACCCACGAAGATAGTCACCACAGCTGGCTGACAAGATGACCGCGCATTCTCAGGTTCAGGCATACTCTCCTAATATGGAAATGCTAGGTGTACGAAACACAGAGCTTACAGTCTCCAAAGGCTCAAGTCAAAACTTGAGACGGCGGCGGCGGTTCCAGGGTAAAGGTCCCATACAAGCTGGTCAGTTAGCTGGGCGGTCCAGGAACACTTCCAAAAAGGCTCGCTTACCGGTTAAACAGGAGGTGCAGAGAATAGTTGGTCCCACTAGTCCAATGGGTTGAAGTGCCCTTGCAAGCCTTCTAGGTTCGATCAGAAACAGGGGGTCCGACGGGACAACAAGGTTAGGGTGCTAAACCTTCCAGCGGATCATCAGCGGTTCCATAGAGCTGCTTCTTCGTTTCAGGATATTTGGTTCCTTTACTAAGCTCAGTGTGAATGGGTGCAAGGTGCCGTCTCTTAGCCAAAATCTCCTTCGCTCCAAAACGAAGAAAGTAATAAGAGATCTGCTCACATTCAGCCATCCCAGACGTGGACCAATCACGGACCACAGTGGTCCTAGTCATCCCAGCACATCAGACATCCTGGCACCCAGGATGTGTATTGGAACTAGAAGGCTCCAGCCCACATCCTGGAGGCACACACACAAGGCATGCAGAAGAAGCCCGCGAAAGCTTTGGTTTGTGCAGGGGTCTGCATGATCTAATAAGGAATTTCCTAGGTCTGCTCGACCTGGGGAAGGCAAATCGACAAGATGACCAAAGGACAGAACAAAGTTCCTTGTGGCATGGCCACTTTAGGCAGAGGCCACTGTCCTGGGCCAAACACGTTAGACGCGGTTTGGACCATTGACAAGAGTTGAAAACACATAAAAAGTACAGCTGCCACCAGCTCTGTCCAAGGCACACCTGTACATTCACCAAAAATCCTTTGAGGGTGTCTAGGGCCTTAAAAATGAAAAAGGGACCCCAGTGCACTGTACTGTAAGGTACATTGTGCACTGATAAAATGTTACTAAAAGAATAGCAACAAAGTGAAAGACTAAGGGAAGCAAAGTCTTCCAGTACTGACCGTCTTAAGGGACGGTCAGTTTCCCCATAACAAAAGGAGCAAAAGCCCAGCAGAGTACAGCAGAAGGCTGGGCTCCACTGGCAAAAGTCAGGCTAGGGTGGTCAGACAACAGCAAAGTTGAGGGGGGTTCACAAATGGAGGGAAAAATTACCCATAAATGGAAATCTTTCCTAACACTCGCCCCTCCCGGACCAAGGGCAGGGGGACTAATCCACCCCTGGATGAGCTCCCTGTTCAGGTATGTTAAAGATTCTGGACAGCCCATCAACATTGCTAAGTTGGACACCTGGTCTATGCTCAATGGTGAAGTCAAAACCTTGGAGTTTTATGGACCACCTAAGCAACTTAGGATTTTCTCCCTTTATGTTCATTACCCACTTAAGGGTTTATGGTCAGTTTGCACAGTGAAGTGGGTCCCATAGAGGTAGGGCCTCAGCTTCCTTAGGGCCCACACAACAGAGAAACATTCTTTCTCTTCTGTGGACCAACGGAGCGCACTGTCCTTAAGCTGCCGGCTTATGAATCCAATCGGGTGTTCAATGCCTTTCTCATCTACCTGTGATACTATAGCTCCTATCCCAGTGTCAGAGGCATCCGTCTGCACAATAAAAGGTCTTTTGTAATAAGGGGCCCTGAGAACAGGGGCCTGGCGCAAAGAGTCTTTTAGGCCATTGAAGGCCTTCCTACACTCCTCAGATTAAGAGACCTTCTTAGGAGTTGTGAGAGCAGTCAGAGGGGTAGCTATGGTGCCATAGTCTGCCATGAGATTTCTGTAATACGCAGTGAGACCTAAAACGGCTCTCATCTGGGTTTGTGTAGTGGGGGTAGGCCAGTTTTGTACTGCTTGCACTTTACTGGGTAGAGTCTGTATCCTCCCTCCACCTACTTCATGCCCATGGTAGACCACTGAGCCTTGTCCAATCTGGCATTTACTAGCCTTTATAGTCAAGTGTGCTTTCTGAAGAGCCTAGAGCACAATCCTGAGGTGTTTCACATGGTCCTCCCAGGTGGCACTGAAGACTGCTATATCATCCAGATATGCAAGACAGAAATCATCCAACCCATTAAGAACATGGTTCACAGGCCTCTGAAAAGTGGCAGGTGCATTCTTTAATCCAAATGGCATCACCCTGAAATGGTAAAGGCCTTCTGGAGTTCAGAATGCTGTCTTCTCCGTGGCATGCTCTGCTAGGGCTATTTGCCAATACCCTGCAGTGAGGTCAAATGTGCTGAGGTACTTGGAGGCACCCAAGGTATCCACCAGCTCATCTGTTCTAGGCAAGGGGTGTGCATCTATCTTGGTGACGGCATTCAGAGCCCTGTATCCACGCAGAACCTCAATTCGGAGGAACCTGCTAATGGAACCAGAACCAAAGGGCTGGACCAAGGACTAATAGAGGGTTCAATCACCCCAAGGTCTAACATCTTGTTGACCTATGTCTTGATGTAAGATCTCACCTTATCTGACATCCTGTATCCCTACTTTTGGTAGATACACTATCTCCTGTGTCAATGTCATGTTTGCACCAAGTTGTCAAACCAGGAGCTAGGGAGAACAAGGGGTAGAATTGCCTCAGCAAACTTCTCACCTCATCTTGCTGACCAGAAGTCAAGTGAGGGGCCACTTTGACACCCTCAATGGAGCTGTCCGAAGGACTGCCTTGGAACAGGTCAGAAAGAGGTTCTAACTCTTCCGCCTCTACATCTGATGCCAAGAGCATTGCAGCTATTTCAACCCTAGGGATGTAAGCCTTCAGTCTATTCACGTGGAACACTTGGAGCCTCTCCAGGCCTTCCAAGGGTCACTAAATAGTTTACCTCACCCAGTGGCTCCACTATCGAGTAAGGGCCCGAACATTTATCCTGCAAAGCTCTAGGCCTTATAGTGTTCATGATCGTGACTTACTGGCCTGGTGTAAAGTTGACAAGGGAAGCCTTCTGGTCATACCAGTGTTTCGCCAGATCTTGCCCAGCCTTCAACTTATCACTAGCCTGAGCCATCAGGAGGACCATTCTCTTCCTTAGTTCTAGCACATAGTCCACTACATTGGTAGTGATAGGGGAAGTAGGCATCGCCCACCCCTCTGACTATACCCAAGGGCCCTATGACAGGGTGACCAAAAAGAAGCTCAAAGGGGCTGAAGCCAACCCCCTCTTGAGGTACCTCTCTGTAGGCAAAAATTAAGCTTGGAAGAAGGAGATCCCATGTTCTACTCTGGGGCTCTCCCAGAGTCCCCATCATGCATTTGAGGGTTCTAGTGAACCTCTCCACTAAACCATTGGTTTAGAATTAGAAGAGAGAAGCCCTTGACCATCCCCTGAGCCTAGAGGAGATTGAGCAAACAATTAAGAACCTACAGGCGGGAAAAGCACCTGGGTCAGACTGTATCCCTGCGGATCTGTTCAAAATATATAGCTCAGAGCTTACCCCTAAACTGTTGGAGGTGTGGGATGAGGCCCTTCGCGTCGGGGCGCTGCCGGCCTACATGAGGGGGGTCCTACTCAAACCTCAAACACTCACATGAACCCTCCTCACACCGGCCCCTGTCTCTAATAAATGTGGACACCAAAATATTCACCAAAGCAAAAGCCAATCGCTTACTACCTTACATGAATAAACTAGTACTCGCTGACCAATCTGGGTTCATCCCTACATGCTCCACAGCCCTAAACCTACGCAGATTTTGCACCATCACCTCCCAATTAGACCCTAACGTTAAAACAGTGGCAGTCGCACTAGATGCTGAGAAAGCATTTGACTCAGTTTCATGGAGTTTCATGTATGCTATCCTACCGAAGATGGAATTCGGACCGGGATTCCTGAAATATATACAGCTTTTATATAGAGATCCATCGGCCAGAATAAGTACCAACAAGACTATCACCCGGGTTCAAACTACACAGAGGCACACGGCAAGGCTGCTCCCTCTCTCCACTCATATTTGCACTCACGAAAGAAGGCATGGTGGCAAGACTGCGATGCAAGCACGCATGGAAGGGATTCCGCATCAGGGGAGCCCCCCCCCAATTCATCTTGCTATATGCCAATGAAACCATGCTGTACATCAGAGACCCAGAGGCCACCCTACCCCCGGTAATGAATGCAAGAGATAAATGAATTTGCGAAATACTCAGGACATAAAATAAATCTAACGAAATCTGAAATTATCCCTCTAACTCAGGCCACGACACAATCAGAGGCCACAGCACACTTCTGTTGGTCCCTGTCGTCGACACGATACTTAAGTATAATTATGGTAATAGATAAACGCACTTTATTCGCTACTAATTACGAACCATACCCAAAGCTACTGGAATGTAAGTTGAATACCTGGAATAAACTCTCGATATTCATGTACAGTCGGGTAGCCCTACTAAAAAGGGTAGTGGAACCTAAGCTGATTTACCTGTTCAGCAATATCCCGACATGGCCCAGCCGACAATTCTTTGACAAACTACAGAAATTGGCCTCTAACTTCGTATGGCGAGGAGGCACGGTGAGACTCAACTGGCCCAAAATGTGCGAAAAATACGATACAGGCAGACTAGCTGCCCCAGACTTTTTGCTCAACTATTACGCAGCACAGGCACACTTTGCGAAATACTGGACCGACTCCACAGAACACTACGCCCACATGCAGGCAAAGAAATGTACGGCTGCTCCTATAAACTTACAATCCACGATATTTGCCAAAGCCAAAAAGGAGGAGACGGGGAACCTGCTAAACTCCATTGTACGAGCATGGGCTAAAATATTTGACAGGGTGGAATGCAGTGAACCATACTGGCCCCACTCTCCCCTCTGGCATTACCCAGACATCGAAATTACTCTAGACACTACATTACAGAAGAGATGGGATCCAGGGAAAGAAATGCGGGTGGGAGACCTCTACCCAGAAGAGAGGTTTGTGATACTGGAGGAGGTTCAGGATAAAGTGGGCGCAGGCCTAATCACAATGTTACAGTACCATTGCCTAAGGGCGGCGTGTAAAATGAAATGGCCATCATTCCCGAAAGCACCGACTACACAAGTTCCTATCAGATATATTGATGCAGGAAGGTTTCAGAGGCAATATATCCTCGCTATACAATTCCGTATATTTGCACACCCCATCCAGAAATAAAATGAAGGTGAAGTGGGAGAGAGACTTGGGCATTACAATAGAAGATTAACAATGGGCAAAATATTCTTATTACACCAAGTCCATCTCCGCAAGCGCCAACTTTAGGCAAATCCAGTTTAAAACGTTGAACCACATATATATCACACCCAAGAAAGTGACCAAATTCGACCCAACTAAACAAGCATTCTGCCCGAAATGCGACGCTCCAGCAGCAAACTCAATACACATGTACTGGGAATGTCTACCCATTAGACATTATGGGGAGAAATAGCCACTATCTTGACTTGCACATACCAGCTACCCCACTGAAGTATTTACTGGGGGATATAGATATGGTGTCAGTTAAAACTCAGACTCTTTACAGTGGCGGGTGCAGTGGCTAAGAGAAACATACTCAAGAGTTGGAAAGCGAAATCTCCCCCTACTGCTCAAGCATGGCTAAGAGATCTAATGTATGTACACAAGTGTGAGGAGAACTATGTAAAGGGTACACCCGCCACCAGCAGACCAAAAGACATCTGGGGCCCCCCCAGGAGCTACTTGAATTGGACGATGTTGATAGCCGGTCAGAAGACTAAAGCAGTGTATCCAAAAATACTACTGTATTGGCAATGTAACATATTCAAATGTACGTGAATTGAACTCTGTATACTGTTGCTGTTTTGTAAACGTCAGCTAAAAATAAAGTGAAAAAAAAACATTTCAATAAATGCAAATTAGGGATTTTATTACTAACATATTGACATATTATTAGCACTAAAAGCATTCTTCATAAAATGACATTGTGGGGGCGATTAGAAGAAAAAAAGTATATTTATTTCAGAAGGTTGTGCATCCGATATCCTTAACTGAACAAATACGCGAGCAGGTATTACCTGGAGATATTAATAAATCCATTTGCGTTGTACAAAAAAAAAAGCTATTTTAGCACATCTACTCAGGTGCGTAGAGGGTCCCCTTTCTAGACAAACGGACACCATGTTATGTATGGTCCCAGTGAAGGAAAAGATAACATGGTGTCCGTTTGTCTAGAAAGGGGACCCTCTGCGCACATCAGAGTAGGTCCTTTGCTAGGAAATTTGTTTAAGTCTTATCTTGGCTCCTCCTGCCCAGTTTTTTTTTGTATTCGAAGTAATTATTGTATTGTTAAAAGGATAATTTGGTAATGGTAGTAGGCACTTAAAGTTTTACCATTTCTCATTTACACCGACGACAATCCGAAAATAAACTCTGTTATTGGCTGAATGTTTCCACTGTTCATCTGCAGCCACAGTTTTGTGACAGAATCTTTCTGAGCAGCATCTGTGAGATCAATAAACTACCAATGAGGACAATAGAAACAGATAGTTTCTGGCACTATAAATCCAAACATTATTTTAAAACAAATACAAATACCGGCTTTAAGGAAAGACATCTGCAGTCAAAGTTATTTCCTGGGCATCTGCCACTCACCAGAAAAGAGAGCCCTCCTCCCCGACTTCACAAAGCAGAAATCATCTGTACTGCCGGGATCCTCCTCTTCCTTACCCGGCAAAATACAGCCAGACTGGGCTGCAGCACGTCCTGTTGCAGATAAAAGCAGCATTGAATCTAATCTCATTTACTTGATAGCCAAATCTCTTCCAAATTGAACAGATCATGAGTTGCAAATTACAATTTCCAAAGAGGACTCGAAACAAAACTAGATGTACGTCTCTAGAGCCTGGGTCATTAAGTGAATGATTGTGTGTTATCAAAAGTTTACTGCACACTTCAGCCAAAGGGCCCAATGATGAAGCAAGGGGTGAGGACTGTTGGGCGGACGCTTAGGGAAATAACCCGGTCCTTAACTGCTTACTGACCAAGAGCTTACTGGGCACTGCTGCAAGTTCAGAGGGCATAGAATGGTAGGCATTTAGTTTTATTATTGCTGATTGAAAATTAAACCTGGAGGAACATGGCTTTCGTGACAAGGACACGAGCGCTGCCTTCACAGGAGCACATTCCTGCACAAATTGGCAAGGTTTTTAGTTCTGGGCTTCAGAGACTCAAAGGTCACCACACCACATCTACAAACCAGACCAGCATTCATCTATGCATCCGTGACCACCCACAGAGGCGAGAACACAGTCCCTTCTGTAAGGGTGTGGAAGTACAGACTGACGCGCAGGTGGCATGCTTTTCTTTCATTATGTAAAATAATAAAGAGAAAACCCTGTCTGACCCCATTACTAAGAGGGGTTTCCCTGCCTCAAATACGAAGGATTCCGTCACAAGGTCAGTAAATCAAACAGTCCACCATCCTGTGTCAAAACCCATTTCCTTCCCTTACATTGTAAATCAAAACTAAATAAAGGGGTGATCTTCTTGATCCTGAAGAATGGCTTCCTTCTTTTGGATGATTGACCAAAGTTCACTTCTGGGTGAAGAAAAAGGAAATGTTCATCGAAAAGGGTTAAAAGCAAAACTCTCAAAGGCTTTCTTGGCTTGACACTTCACCCACAAACATGGAAAAATAAAGTGTTGCATCTTCACAGTGTTATGGGGAGAGGACTATCTCTCACCTTAACCTTCTTCAGGTTTCTCAATACTGTCCACAATGCCAGGATTAACAACTTCCTTCTCCTTATCTTTACTGTGCTCCTCTCAATGCCAAGGAGATGACTCCATTCCCCTGGCTTTTCCCAGGCTCCTCACTAAGCCACGAGAAGGACTTGCTTCTCCCGATTTTTACTGTGCTTCTCACAATGCCAAGGAGATGACTCCCTTCCCCTGGCTTTTCCCAGGCTCCTCACTAAGCCACGAGAATGACTCCCTTCTCTTGGCTTCTTTCACAACGTTTGTCAAAACACTGCAGAGTAGGTGTCCCTTTCCCTGGCCTTTCTCAGGCTCTGTGCGCCAAGCCTGACCCATAGACTTGTGTTGGGCAGTCCTGGTATACTCCCCTGCCAGGTACTGCCACAAGGAAGATGCACCTTGGAGGAGGTCTTTCCCTTTTCTGGGCTTCCGCTAAACCTGGTTCACCATCTTGCCGGGTATGGGCTTTTCCCTACTTCTTTCTCTTTGGCTCCCAGACCCTCTCAGCCACTTCTTGATTTTCACTGTTTTTATTCGGGTCCCAGACCCTGGTTTCTCTTCTCCGCAGACTTGGTATACTCTCCTGCCAAGTACTGTGTTTAGCTTCTTAATGTGTACTATTTCAGGTTAGGTCCCAGACCCAGGTTTCTCTTCATAATGGATTTGGGATACGCTTCTGCCAAATACTGTGACGAAGGAGTGGGTATTTCAACTATGATGAAGGAGTGGGTATTTCAACTAATCATACCCGTACCAGGTCTTTACCTTCTGAGTTAGCTTACCCCTACCGGTTCCTGAGCATTGCCCGTTACCTTTAGCCAGTTGTTGCCGGGGTCCTCTTTGACTCTTACTTGGTCGCGCAGCATCTCCCGTTGCCTGTCCTTGCCGGTACTCAGGCTCTGTTCTGGGTGGTGTCAGCGTTACTCTTGCTCGCCACACCGCATCCCACAGCTTCCTTTTCTCTGCTGGACTTTGGCAGCACCTTCGGGGAAAGGAGTCTTGGTATTCCTGCAATACTGGGATCGGACTGCTCCCGGCACTTCCTCGGCCGCTTCTCCTTTGCACTTCCCGGGTTTCTCAGTCTCGAACCGATTGGTTTCTGCTCGTCTCTCCTCTGCTGTTGTCCTTTGTTAGTTTTTATACTCGTACAATGTCCATATAGACTGGGATGCTCACTTTGGTTCTGCAGAGCGCTCTTCATAACTCTGCACATCTTCGTCCCAGTAGGATTATGATCACTATATGGAGTTTGCTGGACTCTTCCTAGTACCAGTTTTCCGGCATACTTCAGGAAAGTACTCCCTACTCGTCCTCATCCATATACTTGACACAAATATATGGAAGTATGGGGTGCTAGTATATTGAGTCCAGAGAATGAGGGAGAAGGAGGCTGGGATGTATTATGTACATACTGTGTTCTCCCCGAGAGGTGGTCCTAGTCCAATACTGTGGGATTCCGCCTACGAGATCCTCCCACTGAGCACCACCCCCAGCGGGAATATCTGAGATACTCCCACTGAGCACCACCCCCGGGGGGGGGGGGGGTATCGCGTAGTGGCCTCACCTCCCAGGCATCATGGGAAAGAGCTCCCCCTAGGGGAGAAGGGATGACATCCAAGGATCTGTCACACTTCCCTTCGAAATGAAGCCAGGGAGAGATTTTAAAAAGACGCCATGATGTCAGAGTTCTAGATTTCAACTTCCAAGACTGATTTTAAATATGCAATGCCTGGCAGGCCATCATTCCGGCTATCAAACTTTCTTCTGGATGCCCAGTGGCTCTGCTCCCAGGTGCTCTCAATGGGAAACTCTTAGCTTGCCAGACAGCAGTAATGTCTCAAGGAAGGCAGCCCGCCCATGGACCATGAAACCATTTATTGGCAGATGCTGCAATCAGAAGCCACATTTCACTAAAGCAACGGTTGCCTGCAATTCTAACATGGCTGAAGTCAATTTGGGTCATACTTCTACCAATGATTGCCCTAGACTGTGTAGGGGAGGAGTGGTCCAAAAGACCCTCCTTGCCTACATCCCCTCCCCAGGTGAGTGCCATGGCTCATTGGGCGTCCCCTCAGACCACCCGGGCCCACGTGGTGGAGGGTTCACCTGCTGAAGACATTGCCCACACGTATTGAATTTAGCTAGGCCCAGAAACCATTTGGTCTATCAAAGATGGTGTGAGCTCAGCGCACTGTAGCGCGGCCCCCACCCTCGGAGAGTTTCAATTATCCCTGTCGCCGCAGCACCCTGGCAGATCCGCTGTGAGCCCGTTCCCACGAACAAGACGGACATGAGCTAGCATAAGATACTAATACTGTAACATTTCACCGTCCACAGTGTATCACTGCTCCCAGCATGACCCGGTCAGCGAGGCCTGGGTGATGGGGAGATCTGTAGAATGGTCATCCGATGAAAGCAGAAAAATACCCAAATACGAATGTCAAAAACTACTTGTAATACGTGTATCCTTTCCATACAACTACTTCTACTAAAGAAACCTGTAAAATTGTGTAATTATTGTAAGAAACGCATGTTTACATGACACCAGCAATGAAGGACCCACACCCCTGCAGGGGTGTGCACATGATAAAAGTATTCCGGGGGATTATTCTCTATATGTATCATTGAAAACCATACACCCCGCGGTCCCGCGCCATAACTGAACTAATGCTGCTATAGTACACAAGAAGACGAATGTAACCATACAGAGGGCTCATGTGGAGGATGTGAGAGAATGCACTTGTCATGCGTGTATGTCTAAACCCCTTATGTGCCACCACCATCACGTACGGTGGCGGGTCATTTTCTATGTACTCCACCAACCTCACTACTACCTCACTTACTGCAAATGTATATGCATATAACTAAATACTGTAATTGTTAAAACATAGTGTACGAATAAGGTGCTCAGACTGGACATAATCGAGACACATCCAGCAAAGTTGAAATGTATTCAAACAAATATTATAAAGTGTTCAAATGATTGTGATGTTTTCACCTCTAAAAGCCGGCAACACACGAGGAAGATACCTTTGAGAATATGTGCAAGGCCATTCCCCCTCCCACCCTGCGAAGACTGCCAAACATGAGAGCAGAGGCCCGCGCCGCGCTGCTCCACCTCCCCCAACCAGACTGGAGCCACTTCAAAGATTTGTAGCCCCCTCTGCAGCACCCAAGGCCACGGCCCGCCACCTGCATTATTTACAGCACAGCAGTAAACCTCTGCCTGAACACACACTTCCAAAGGCGCCCCCTCGTAAACCCCACAACCCACCGGATCATCTTAGACTTATGGCCCTGTGCAATCAGGACACCCAATACTGTGGCAACACACAGCGGCACATCCATAACCACATCTAACAAGACAGGGAGGCATGTACCGCCCGTCCCATGCCCTGAAGCTTAGCCCCTCAACCTATGGCTCCGGTCAACAGGACACTGGTAACCATGCCCTGACGAATGACCATCAGACCCCTCACAAGGTGCATTCCTCCTGTGTTGCATTAACCTGTAGAATAACCTATTGGGAGATTTACTAAAGAAGATAATATTGCAATGACTGAATGACTGCGGTGTGCATGGCCTAGGGCAAATAAGTCAGGAAAAGACATTAATCTCTGACACTGGCCGCGATGGCACAACAACACCGCCCAGATGAACTCAGCCAACCTGCCAGGCCCAGCCCAACCCACGAGGCTGACCAGTGACGTCCTCCAGCCAAAGCCAACCACATCGCAGCAGCACCTATAGTTAGTCATCGCCACCCAATCCCATCAAACTTGTGCCCCCTATAGTATGTAGGTTCTTATGACGTTTTTTTGTAAATATATACGCCTGTCTTTGCTATTGTCAGACAGAGCGCTCTCGGAGTTTGCAGAGTTCTTTGCATGCCCTATTCTGATTGATAAACTCCCATTTAAGCTCACCCGCACTCTGTCTTGGCCTTATTCCCGACTTGGGAGAGTCCTTCATTGTCTCTCATTTAGGGGAGGATCATGCTGGCTAGGGACGCTTGCCTTCAGTGGTGACCCCGAAAGCGTGATTATTACTATTATTTTTTCCCGACCTAACATTACCGTCCCCTTTTGGCACGAGAATCTCCGGTCGAAAAGGGATACGCACGGTGAGCCGGCTCCGGGAGGCTGCCCGCCAACGGCGACCGGTACACTAAGAAGTGCGCACTCAAAAGAGAGAGGGTACGGGATCCCAGTTGAAAAATCCCCTTCGAGTACCGCTCGCCGGAGCCGGGGCTGACTGTTGAGCGGACGGCAACACTGCCTGGACGGACCCAGTTTCGGAGACTATCGGTTCAAGACGGGCACGTGAGTATTGAGTGCGAGCGATCGTAAAGGGAGTGGGGGAAGAAGTCTAGGACAGAGAACGAAGAGGGGTAGAAAAGGGGGTACGCAGATCTACTAAAGATCATCCTAAAATTTCTTAGCTTTTTCTTTGCATATGGCCATTAGGATTAAGAGGTGAATAAGAGATAAAAGTGACGGGAACCTAGCTCCGAAAGGGGGCGGAAGGCAGCGCCGCATAGTGCTATCTTGACTAGTACTGGGAATATATGAAGAAGTGGATTATAAGATGAAAGTGTCTGGCAAAGGGGGACACAGAGAATATATTAGTGACTGCTATTTCTTCTTTCTTTTCTTTAGGGTTGGAGGGAAAATAAAAGTGAGATCAGTACAAAACGTTAGGGAGAAAGTAAAAGAGAGAGAGTCCTACTAGAAGCGGGAAGAGCAGACCAATATATGACAATGCATTACTTACCGTAAAAGCATTTCTGATGGTTGTATCTGCTTAGATTCACATGCTGTGCATAGGTCCGACATCCAGTGGTCACTGCGGAGTATTGCATTTTGTTTTTCGTAGTCGAAAAGGGACGTCGACAAGGCGTGTCTGAAACACTATCCCTATAGTGACGTGCGTTGTACCCACAATCCCTCACGCGTCGAGGTCCCTCTGTTTGTATTTTTCTGCCCTGAGGGAGCCTTCTAGACGTGAGTGAGTACAGAAAAGAGAGATATAAAAGGAAGTCTATGTTCCTTCCATCCGAGCGGGGAGGAAGGGTGGGCGCATGTGAATCTAAGCAGATACAACCATCAGAAATGCTTTTACGGTAAGTAATGCATTGTCTTCTGATGTTTGTTAATCTGCTTAGAATCACTTGCTGTGCATAGACTAGTGAGCAGTACCCGGAGTCGGCGGTGGGTTATGAGAAGGAACAGTAGAGAAAAGATGTCTTAATACTGCCTGTCCCACCTGGGAGTCAGATCTAGAGTGTGCATCTAGACAGTAGTGTTTTGTAAAGGTGTGCACAGAACTCCAGGTAGCCGCTTTGCAGATGGACTCAAGGGGAACATTTGCAATGAATGCTATGGACGCCCCCGTGCCTCGAGTCGAATGTGCTCTTGGCCTAAAGGGCAGTTCTCTCTTAGCAAGAGTATAGCAGAGAGTGATGCATTGAACAATCCATCTAGAAATAGTGGACTTTGAAACTGCATCCCCTTCTCTTCCTGCTGCCACCGAGACGAAGAACTGATTAGTCTTCCTCAGTGGTCTGGTTCTTTCCATGTAGAACATGACCGCTCTGCGGACATCTAGTGTGTGCAGAGTCCTTTCTCCCAAGTTGGAAGGATATTGAAAGAACGCTGGTAGTTCTATAGACTGGTTTACGTGGAATTTTGAGATGAATTTCGGAGCAAACCTTGGGTGAGTGCGTAGAACCACCTTATCTCTGTGAACTGTAACAAAGGGATCTAGAACAGAAAGAGCCTGTAGTTCACTTACTCTCCTGATGGAGGTGATAGCTATTAGAAAAGCAGTCTTAAGAGTGAGGTCTTTAAGAGATGCTTTGTGCATGGGTTCAAATGGTGAGCCCATGAGTCTGGTAAGTACCACGTTAAGATCCCATCCGGGAGCTGGGTCAGCTATCGGGGGGGGGTGTATTCTCTTTACTCCCTCCATGAAGGCCTTTATAACAGGGATCTTCCACCACAACCCTTTGAGTTGGGAAGTGGTGTATGCAGAAAGTGCCGCTAGGTGGACTTTAATGGAATTGAACACTAGACCTGAATCCAAAAAATGGGTCAGGTATAGAACAATATGTGTGGGAGAGCAGTCAATCGGGTTGATGCTCTTTCCTCTGCACCAGATGACAAATCTCTTCCACTTGCTAGAATAGCAGTGGCGAGTGTTAGGTTTTCTGGCTTCCCTGAGGATGTCCATGCATCTCTGCGGGAGCTGTAGATGTCCAAATTCTATGATCTCAGGAGCCAGGCTGCTAAATTCATGTTCTGGGGGCATGGATGCAGAGTCCTGCCCTTGTCTTGTGACAGCATGTTGTACGGGCAGGGGAGTTTCACTGGGGGATATAGAGACATCTCCATCAAGTGAGCGAACCATGGCTGTCGGGCCCACATTGGGGCCACCAGTATCATGGTCACTTGTTCCTGGTGCATCTTGTGCACCACCTTGTTGAGAAGGGGAGTCGGGGGAAAAGCGTAAACAAATTTCCCTGACCATTGAATCGACAGACCGTTCCCCTTGGATTGGTTCTGGGGGTACCTGGAGGCGTAACTTTGGCATTGTGAGTTCTCCAGGGTTGCGAACAGGTCTATTTCTGGGAATCCCCATTGCGTGAAGACGTCGAAGACGATGTCTTCGTGCAGTCGCCATTCGTACTCTTCGGGCAGGGGGAAATCTCTGCTGAGTTTGTCTGCCAGCAGATTGAGTTCCCCTGGTACATGTTGTGACAGTAGGAACATATTTTGTTTGAGAGCCCACTTCCATATATTTTGGGCCAGTTTGGACAGTCCTGGAGAGTGGGTTCCCCCCTGCTTGTTGATGTAATACATGGCTGTGGTGCTGTCTGTAAGGACCATCACTGTCCTGCCTTGTAGGTGTTCCTGGAAGGCTTTTAGCGCCTTGAACACCGCTAGTAGCTCCAGAAGATTGATGTGTTTGGATGCTACGTTCGGAGTCCACACTCCGTGAGCAGTCTGATGGGATAGGTGAGCCCCCCATCCTGTGAGGGATGCGTCTGTGGTTAGAGTGGCTTCCGCCGCGGGTGTGGCAAAGGGTTTCCCTTTTCCCAGGTTTTCCTTTGTCCACCACCGTAGCGAGAGAACTAAGGCCTGCGAGACCACCACTAGATCGTCCCATAGTCCGCTGGCCTGACACCACTGGCTGTTGAGCCACTCTTGCATTGGGCGCATGTGCAGGCGCGCGTGAGGTACCAAATAAATACACGACGCCATCATGCCTAGCAAGCGCATTGCTTTGCGTACCGTCACCTCTCGACCGGTCACATATTGAGGGATCTGAAACAGCATGTTTTGGACCCTCTCTTTGGAGGGGAAGACGAGGCCGTCCTTTGTTTGAATTAGCGCCCTTAGGAATTGTTTGATTTGGCTGGGGTCTAGGCTGGACTTCTTTTCGTTGATGGAGAAGCCCAACTGGAACAAAAGGTCTACAGTCTTTTGGGTATTGGAGAAGCATGTTTCGTAAGAATCCCCTGTTATGAGCCAGTCGTCGAGGTAAGGGTAAACTGGGATGGACAACCTGCGCAGGTGGGCCGCTGCCACTGCCAGCACCTTCGTGAATACCCTTGGTGCTGATGCTATGCCGAAGGGTAGCACTCTGAACTGGTAGTGTTTGCCCTCTATCATGAACCGGAGGTATTTTCTGTGCGCTGGCAACATTAAAATATGAAAGTATGCATCTTTCATGTCCAATGTTGTCATGTAATCTCCCTGTGATAGCAGTGGGATCACTTCTTGTAAGGTCACCATACGAAACTTTTGGGGTTTGATAAACTTGTTCGCTGGGCGCAGATCTAATACAGGGCGCATGGTTAGATCCTTTTTGGGTTCAAGGAAGTACACTGAATAAATACCTTCCGTTACCTGAGATAGAGGTACGACCTCTATGGCTCCTTTTTCCAGCAGTTGTTGTACTTCTTGGAGAAGGATGGCAAGGTGTTCCGGTGTCATGCGACGTCCCCTTGGGGGTTTGTATGTTGGGGAACTGTTGAATTCGATGCAGTATCCGTGGGCTACGGTGGAAAGTACCCAGCGGTCTGACGTTATACCCTCCCATGCTGGAAGAAAGGATGTTATCCGGCCCCCGACCGGTGTTGCATGGGAGGGGACGCGAATCTTCGCATCACTTGGTGTTGTTGGGGGCTTGGGAGCCTCTGGGGGTCTTCCTTTGCCCCGGCGCTGGCCCCTTTGGCTGTACTGCCCACTATTGGTTTGGAAAATGGTGGCAGGGTACTGTTGTTGCTGGTTTTGTTGTTGGCGTTGGCCACGAAAAAAGCGTTTGTTGCCATAGCCGCGCCTGGTAGAGGGCTTAGAGATTTGGTCAAGAGTTTTGATAGTGTCGAACTCTTTTTTAGCCATCTCCAGAGCCTCATCCACCGCTTTCCCGAAGAGGTTTGAGTCTTCAACAGGTTTATTTATTAAAGACGCCCGTGTCTCCGGTTTGAACCCTGAGTTGCGCAGCCATACGTGGCGTTTTAGGAGTATTCCCTAAACCAGGGAACGTCCCGCTGTTTCTGCAGCATCCAGAGAGCTCTTTACAATACTCTGGTTGACCTGGGTTCCTTCGCCAATAGTTGTAAGCAGGCGTGTACGTAATGGTTCCGGCGCTTCTTCGGCGTCTTTGCGCAGTTTGGCCCACTGCGCGTCCGCATAGCTTGCGAGCAAAGAATTGTTGTTCACAATTCTTGCCGAAAAGGCAGCCGAGGATGTAACTCTTTTTGCAAGGGCATATAACCGCTTGTCAGGTGGTGCCTCACTGGTGGAAAGTGGTACCCCTGCCCTCTTTCTTGTATTGGTTACTACCAGGGAATCCGGAATGGAATGTCCCCTGATGTACAGCGGGTCTGAGGGTGAAGGAGTGAAAAGTTTTTCAATTCTAGGATTGACCCCTCTGATTAGTGCGGGTGTGGACAGCGAAGGGATGATTCTTCTCTTCACCGAAGCGAGGAGGGGAATGGTCTGACTGACCGGGGGTTTCTCCTTAATTACTCTTTCCACAAAGTCTAATTCAGGAGAGAGCTCCCCAGTGTCCAGTTCGAAATGTGCTGCTGCTCTGCGCAACAGGGCATTAAATGTGGGCTGATCGTCAATGGGAGACGTGTTTCTAATAGGTGAATTGTCAGGAGGATTTAGGTTCAGGACATCAGTGTCGGAATATATTGATGGGGATTGCCAGGGGTGAGAAGGTCCTTCTTCTGGATTTTCTCCGAAGCCTTCTCCTACCAAGTCTGGGCTGTCTTCCAGACCTTCCTCCTGGTTCCATCCCTCTTCCTCGTCCATAAAATCATCCTCTTCTTCAAAATAATGTTCTTCCCCAGTGAGGTCATACACACTATGGAAGTCTGAGGCTGTGTCCTGGTGGGGATTGACTAGTCTCGGAATTTTGGCCCTGGGGTCCTCCTGAGGCCCTTCTCTTATTCTCTTGGGAGTAGGAGGGGTTCTGGGTATTCATAAACCTCTCCATTCTTTCCATGCAGAGATGGAGCCTTTCCATGGTTTTATGGGGTACCCCTGAGCTGTCTAGCGGGGGAAAAATAGTGTCTTGTAGCTGAAAACGGCTCGACCTCTCCCACAAAGTCGAGGAAAGTGTCCCGTCGCCCTACGAAAAGCCTTCAGGTGTGTTGGGAATCCCCTCGACTGAAGGAGATAGTCCCTGCCTTTCTTCCGGCTTCCCAGCTCCTCTTCCTTTTTCAATTGCCTGCACCAGAGGGGGCCTTTCATGCCTCTCAGGTATGAGCCGTTAGGCTTAATTGCCTGACTACCACCACAGCATACCTCTTCAGCCCTCTGCCTCGTCCCCCAGTACTCATGGGATTATGTGACTTTTAGTCTCCAACAACAAAGTTAGCTCTTTTTAACAACTTATTTATAAGGGTCCATTAAGGATGAACCATTAGAATGTGTTGCTACAGAGGAAGACAGTCTGTTGAAGGCAATATTTCTAATGTCCTTTCCATTATACCTTTGGGATGGAGAGGATTTTTATCCTGAAAAACCTTACATGATCTTTGTGATATTGCGGTCTGTTCAGGTTTAAAGGCATTTGCGCTCAGATCTACAGATCGTACATGTGGTAAAGATACATCATAATGACAATAGGTCATTACCTGTTCTGGCTACTTTAAGGTTCTCCCTTTTAAAGAACAAATACTGTGTCTCATCCCACGAGATCTCCTCACTACCCTGGGCCTTGTCTCCTCCCAGGTGCCCCAGGGTTGGGATCAGGAAGAGTCTGCCTTTCCCTGGCCACCTGGGAGGAGACATTAGGTAGGGGTTCAGTGAGGGATCAGGAAGATTATTCATATAGGCTGTGAATCCTCAGAACATTAAACCAGTTGACCTCTTCATAGACAACTTCATTTACCTCAGTTAAGGCCTTTTGGCTCCTAGGCAATGAGAGAGCAGCCCCGGAGGCCATATTTAGATCTAGTAATGCACAGAGTATTTAGTGAGAAGCCTCAAAAGAGGCGACATTGGCGGGTTGCTCGTGAAAGTATGGAGGATAGCAATGCAGAGGAAATATAGCTACAGGTAACTTTCTTCTCCAGCACTGATCTTTCAAAGATTCAAAGGCTGACGTATAGATGACAAATAGGCAACTCTGACAGGGGGAGGAGTAAATGAGGCTCTGCTTATGCAAACAGGCAGGGAAGGACGACCTGACCATCTTGGGCTTCCTCTCTGACATTTTTATCAATACAGTTGGACCTGGTGAAGGTTGGATTAACCAACCATGTGGCAGGCCTGAACATGTCATCCAATGGAAGGACTGTGGGTCTGGAAGATGTAAAAGCTAGTTATTTTTATTTATTTGGATTTGTATAGCGCACATCTCCCGGGGGGCATCATGGCGCTGGTCAGGTAGGATGTCATATCCAAAATGCATACTTTAAAACAGGTATGTGGTTTGAGCGGGTTGTATACAATGGTTACAGGTTGATACATGATGTCACAATAATCAATATGAACGTTGTTATACACATGTCACCTATAAACAGTATGGAGGGAGCAGATCGGAGTTAGTTGAAGAGGGTGGTTTTTAGCTGTTTGCGGAAAGCTTGGTAGGATTTTTCATTCCCGAGTGCCGTGGGAAGGGCGTTCCAGTTTTTTGGAGCTAGGTGCTGGAAGCTGGATCCCCCTGCTTTACTTCTTTTGAAGGTGGGTACATAGGTCTGGTTAGATAGGCTCTAGGTCTCCGTGGCAGAGGCCTTATGGTTTTCCTATGATTCAGAGCTTTGCAGGCAGGCAGATGGACGAACAGCCAGCCATGTTGCCATTCTAGCTTTGGAAATCCATTTCTGGTCGCGGAAGCCACCAAAAGCTGAGGAGAATGTAGGATTCCCACTGAATGCTTCACATAATACATCAGGGCTCTTTTTATGGTCAGAGAGTGGAGGGACCTTCAAGCAGTTCAAAGGTTGCTGGAAGGACCACCTGCTAATTCAGATGACAGGACATATGGCATGAATTGTTGGGTGGTCCGCAGAATTACTTTATCCTTGTGGAATTTCAGTACTGGCTCATTAACATTCATTGAATCTCACCCAATCTTCTAGAGGAGTTAAGTTCTTTATTTCACCCAGAAGGGCAGCAATGTCCCTTTTGTCGCCGCCGCCAGCTCTTTCGCCGTGGTGATGCTGTTCGCCATTGGGGGCCCGGAAGGTGCAGGTGAAGCAGGGGGTGTAGGCGAAGTGCGACAGTCTGTGTTTAACGGTCATATGCGTTTCCGATGGCTGGATGGAACGGGCAGTGCGTGGGGTGAACAGGATGGTAATGGCTTCTGCTACTGGTACATCGTAGGGAGCCCCGGCGTCGTAGGATTCTTTCGCAGAACGGTGTCCAAGGCTTCCTTCTTCCAGCGGAGGTACGATGGTGAGGGCGTAATGAAGTAATGTGCCCCCTTAAGAGGTCGCCGGAAGGTCGGAGACTGCTGTTGCTGGATTACACGTGTCGTCGTGGGTTCACACCGTGGTCTACTCCCTCGTCCGTGTCACACTGTGGGCCCCTGGGGGCGGGGGTCAGCCTGGGTGTGGGTGTCTTCCGCACCGTCCAAGGTCCACACTGTGGCCTACTCCCCTGTTCTTGTCTGGGTGCGGGCCCGAGGGTGCGGGTGCAAGTGCACGCTGCTCCACTTGAGGTGCCGGGATAGGGCAGAGGACACCGCAGGTCCCTGTTGACAGTCCCTGTGAGGGCGAGGGCGTCCAATAGAGGGGGCCGGCAGAAAGCGTCCACCCAGACCTCTACACACTTCACAACACGCGGGTGTCTAGGCCTCGATTAGTCTCGGGTTCAGCCCATTCATCATTGAGGAGTGGGGTCCGTGGCGGTTGGCGACGTACCTGTGTGTCTTGGAGTTCAGAGGGAAGCGATCTCCGCGCCGTGTAATGTGGCTCCGCGGCGGCTTCCCTCCGGGGAGTCGTGTCGGGGGGATGGTGTTACAGAGGCCAGTAGATATTCTGCGCGGCAACGTTCGGGGATGCTGTCTCCGGGCACCGAGGGTGTGGGCCCTCCCCTTCTCTTCGTATGGGCCAGAAGCTGGTCCCTGTCGGCGTAGTGCGACTCCGCAGGGCCTCGGGTCTCGTTGACACGCTGCCTGCGCATGTGGTGGCGTTGTCTCGAGGGCTCTTCTTCCTCCGGCTGTTTCGGGGGGTGCGGAGGTCCGTTTCTCCTCGGGATTTTTCCCAGGCCGAGGGGGGTGTTCCACCAACACTATCTCGTCGAATTTTCGCAGGGGGCGGGGGGGTACCAGGAAGAGGGGGCTCATCTCATCTTCCGGGGTGATGCTGACGGAGTTCACGCAGAGAGTGTGTTCATCTCAGCGCCTCCTGGTGGCCAGTTCATATTTTGTGCTTTTAACTCCTTAGACCCCTCGGTTGTGTATATATATTGTATTGATTGTGATGTATTGGCTTACCTTAGTGTTACTGTGATTGTTTGCTATGGTTGATGTTACAAAGGCCTTGTAATAAATGTGTCTATACTTTTAATATAACACCCGTCTAGAGTAATTTGTAAGTGTCCTTGCTTTGTGTGCTCATTGAGGTCTTTCAGTCACCCTCACCCCTCTTGAGACCTAGTCTTGACCGCCGCCATCGCTACCCTGATTGGTCTGGCTTGTCCAGAGTTTACCCTGTTACAAGAAACTAGGCTGGCCTAACCTCTGCCCCTCCAGATCAGAGTTCAGAAATCCTTCTTAACAGACATACTGCCCCCATCCAATGACAGTCCTCTCCCTAAGCCCCTTCTCTGGCAGCCCTATTCAGATTTGATAAGCTCGTAAAGTGGCAGTATGACCAAGAGCCTCTGCAGAGGGGTCGGAGGGAGAGTTTGCATGTGAATCCGTGCCAGACACGCTGTAGAACAATAGTTACAAGTAAGTAACTTGTTCCTTTTCTGGCATGGATTCGCATGCTCATGAATAACGAATAGATAGCAGTACCACATTACACAACCACGGGAGGTGCTAACGCTCAACAGAAGCAATTAACTCAGAGTCGAGCAGGTTGTGCAGCACTGCTTGGCCGACTGAATTCCTCCCTGGAATCCCTGTCGACGCAGTATAACTTCGTGAAGGTGTGCATGGACCTCAACATAGCAGCCCCGCAGATGTCCAGCAGGGGCACAGCAGACAGGAACGCCATTGTCGCAGCGATCAATCTTGTGGAGTGGGCTCTCAGATGGCCAGGCAGTGGTCGGTTCGCCACCCGAGGATAATGCATGATGCAGCCGCAGAGCCACCTTGAGATGGAAGCCCTTGGACAAGGCCTTCCCATGATTCACAGGACCAAAGTTCACAAACAGTTGTGAAGTCTTCGGAAACTTTTTTGTGCACGTCACGTAGAACTTCAGGGCACGAGCAACGTCCAGCGAGCTCAAAGCCCTTTCAGCCACTAACTACAGCTTTGGGAAAAAAACAGGTAATGCCAAAAGCTTGTTGAAGTGGAATCCAAAGTCACTGCTCGATTGCATGCTAGCAATGGAGGCGGAGGGTGTTGTTGAACGCGCCCTATCCACTTTGGGACCCGTTTCCACGGTGACCCCGGTGGACTCGGACTTGCGGTTCTCGGCCATATCTTGGGCCCCCACGGATGAGGCGCCTTGAAAGGACTTAGAAGACCGTTCCTCGGACCAGCGAGTCCTGGGTGAGGCACGCACCTGCTGGGGGCACAGGGCAGAGGCCTTGGTGTTAAGCCACGCCGAGGAGAACCCGAGGCATATCTCACACTCTGTTTCCTTATGGTCTGGGTTCAGGCAGTAAAGGCATTGCAGGTGGTCGTCTTCCACAAACACGTCCCATAGCTCGCGCTTGGTGCAAGGTTTGAAGAGGGACCTTCCCTCCTTCTCCATCATGGTTTGGTCTTCTGGAATCTTCGACGATCTTCACCCTTGAGAGGCGCTGAAATTCACAGACAATGGATGTCTGCTGTCAGCAGATGGAGAAAAAGCACACAGGCTCTTTCGGAATGAATATAGAACCTTTGAAAACACGATGGAGAAGTAGCTTGCAGAGCAAACTGGAGGACTCCCAACAATGAAGCGTGCAGTAAACATCTGAAGATGGCAGCCAGAAGAGGGGCTTAAGCAGAGGACTGTCATTGGATGGGGCAGTATGACCGCAAGGACAGCGGTTGGTTTAAGGCAGAAATACAGTTTGTAAGTGAAAGTGAAACAGTTTTTCTTTTACTGGGGATTCCCAGCCGGACAACTGGGAATATTCATGAGCATGTGAATCCATGCCAGACCCCATGCTGGAGAACAGGAAAAATTATGAGCTGCATAAAGATTGGCGAGATCGGATAGAGGAGTTTGGTCGATATCTCATAGCCCCTATCTCATAGCCCATACCAATAAGGAAGTTCATTATACCTTGACTAAGGGTAAACAGAGTAGCTGTCTTTTTTTATTTTCATGAATAGTCCGGTATTAAAACACTCACCTTTGCTGAAAATCTCCCCAGTCCCTATGATCGACCATGCAATACTAGAACTAAATTTGCAGGTCAGACATAATAAAATTGTGGATAAATTGGTGTATAATCTGACTGTTAACGTGAAGGGAAACATTTTGTGCTGGACTAAGGGCAACATTTCTGTCCTAAATGAGAAGTTGTTGCGGGTGGGAGTAACAGGGGCTCCGTGATGAAGCCATGTAATTGGAATCTTAGCACCTTGTCAGCGAGTAATGGCCCCCATAATGGCAGACACACCCTTAGCAATAAACATACGGGTAGGCCCGGGACACGATTTGATATGGCGATTGCAAATAAGAAAAGAGAACTACAGGCGACCATTCGTAAGCTTAGGAGGAACCACTCGCTGTGTGACTTGGGTGGGTTGGATGGGGACAATGTACTGGAAAAGCAAGGCCCCTATACAAACAATGGCTCTTACAGCATAGTTCTAACGAAGTTAGTGCTGGGTGGAAGTTTCTGAATCCGCTAATGAAGACTGGCGACTACAGAAGTTGGTGGCACTTTATACGCCCTCACGTAGCCGGCATTGGAGCAGCTGAGGTTTGCTTTCTTGCCGAAGTGGATTGGGAAGTACATTTTAGAGCAAATAACTGGCTCGAACATGCACATACTATGCCCATGCAATGTAAGTCTATGGTTGACACTGATTAATGGTGGCAGGTTCAAGGCATGGACTTGGTTGCGATTATAATTGGGCTGAAGGGGTCATGATCCGCTAGAACTGATGGACTGCCTTATATTATTTTAAGAGTAACCCTGAATATTGGGCTGGAGTACTGCGGTCCTTGTTCCGGCATGTTTGCGTGACCGGCCTGGTCCCCAGGACCTGGCAACAGTCGATACTCATTCCAGTCCATAAGAAGGGCTCAAGGCAGTCTCAGTACTATAGACTGCTGGCAATGCTGAACAGCAGTTCCAAGATATTTGAGAGGGTCTCTTGGAGCTGCTGTTCACATGGGCTGAAAGTACGGTCCTCTTGAACCTATCCCAGACCGGCTTCCGAAAGAACCACTGTACGATGCACCCAATGTGGGTCTTACTCACTCATATCTCAGACACACTCTTAGCTCCAGAAACTGCATTGTATATACATTACATCGATGACAGCTCCGCTTTCGATAGTGTCCATCGGGATATATTGTGGGACAAATTGAAGAGCTGCGGGCTGGACGAGTTCGTTTTGTATTTTATTAAACAATTGCATAACGACTCCTAGGTCAAGGTACGTCTCACGCAAGAAGGCAATTTAAGCACATTTTTCCGCAAAATAGCGGCATATGGCTGCATCCTTGCCCCACTTTTATATAATTTATACATGTCGGATTTCGCACAATACCTGAAGACCGTGAACAATCACCAACTGCGCTATGTGAGAAACTCACAGTGACACAAGCGACACAAATGATCACAGTTCAAGGGTGTTTATTGAACCATGAACAATGATGTGCGGGTTGGAAAAACGCCTAATCTAAACCTATATCTACGATGTGGACAGGTGTCGACCATCAAATTAAAAATAAAGCAGTCCTAGTGGTGTTGTGTAAAAATAAAAGTGCCTATGCTAAGAAACCGATTGCCAAACCTTACAACTAATGCAGAAAAGGATGTGGGATAGTTCTCACGAAAAGATAGGAGTATTCTCAAATAACAAGTCAGGATGCAGTGGTTTGGGTCTTCCTTCCCCACCTTTTAGCACGGGGTAGGGTGGGAGCTGGTGGAGCACAGTACTCTTGCCCTGCTTTGCAATATGCTGTCACTTGATAATAGCACCGGCACCACGGTCACCTAGAGACCACTGTGATACTGTGTAGTGCCTTATGGTCGCCCAGTGACCACTGTGATACTGTGTAGTGCCTTATGGTCGCCCAGTGACCACTGTGATACTGTGTAGTGCCTTATGGTCGCCCAGTGACCACTGTGATATTGTGTAGTGCCTTATGGTCACCCAGAGACCACTGTGATATTGTGTAGTGCCTTATGGTCACCCAGAGACCACTGTGATATTGTGTAGTGCCTTATGGTCACCCAGAGACCACTGTGATATTGTGTAGTGCCTTATGGTCGCCCAGTGACCACTGTGATATTGTGTAGTGCCTTATGGTCACCCAGAGACCACTGTGATATTGTGTAGTGCCTTATGGTCGCCCAGTGACCACTGTGATATTGTGTAGTGCCTTATGGTCGCCCAGAGACCACTGTGATATTGTGTCGTGCCTTATGGTCACCCAGAGACCACTGTGATATTGTGTAGTGCCTTATGGTCACCCAGAGACCATTGTATTGTAAACCACTCACCCACCAAACTAAGTACCAGTCACGCACAATGTCCAGCCTACTTAGCTTCTACTGCATCATGGCTATTGCTACATTTCCTGCTACTAGCAAGCTAAGCAGCTACACAGAAACCCCACTTTACTCACATGCACCTCTATCACATATATCACCAGATATTATTACTAACACTCATGCCTACACTGACTCTAAACACCAAACTCTGTTAGAACCACTAGTTTACACTTCCAAGCCTAGCTCCACCCACGATAGAAATAGCAAACTACGCGCTAGACTTAACAAACTCCATGAGACACCTAGACGACTCCTCCTTCCTACAAAATCTGAAATGAAACATCAAATTGGCATTACAGGCCACGCTTCTAACCACACCCGAGCTTCAACGCTTACCCAAATATCTGTGCCCAAGACAAAATCCAGCGCGAAAAACACTCCTAATCCTACACATACCAAAGAGGAAACTAAGGAACATTCCTATAAAGGAGCACTTCTCAATGCCAGGTCACTAGTTGCACATGCCCTTGAGATAGCTGATCTAATCACTGAGAATAACCTGGACTTCATTGCTATAACTGAAACTTGGCTACACCAGGCAGCAGGCCCTTCACTCATGCTAGCCATACCTGACGGCTACACTATATGTAGACAAGACCGAGAGGGCACCCGTGGAGGCGGAATTGCCATTATCTCTAAATCAAGCCTCTCACTAAGACTAGCCCCTGCACTAACGCTACAATCCTGTGAAGCCCTCACTGCTAAACTCCTTATAAATAATAATCAATCCCTAACTATTCACCTAATCTATAGACCTCCAGGCCCACTTGGGACCTTCGAAGAGGATCTACACAAGTTACTAACCCTCAATGCTAAAACCACCTCTCAATTGTTGTTATTAGGGGATTTTAACTTAGGATTCAATGACAAAACAGATGTGCATGCCGCGACTATTACCCAAGCTATTAACTCTCTAGGGTTCTCCCAAAAAGTCAACAACCCTACCCATACGAAAGGTAGAATATTAGATTGGGTCGCTGACTCTAACTGTACTACAGTCATCTCCTCTATCTCAGCTTTATCATGGTCTGACCACTCATTAGTGTCCTTTGACCTCCTAACCTCCCAACCATCCTCTACAGTCGTCCCCATGGCACCCTCATGCCCCACAAGAAACAAAAAGAATATGACAATAGATAATGTCATACCCGCTATTCTTCCAACCTTAAACGCCTTGCCTGACAATTTAGACCCCGGCACTTTAGTTCACGAGTATAACAAAATTATGACTGATACTCTAGACAAAATTGCCCCACTTAAAATGCGTACAAGTAAACCCAAAGCCCATCTAAATAAATGGTTCACGCCCGAACTCAAGGCTTTACGTCTCACCAAGAGAAAATATGAATCCAACTGGAAAATATGTGCAACTGCTGAGAACAAGGCTAACCTAATATCTATCTCCCGTCAATACAAAAACGCAGTCTGTCTGGCTAAGAAAAACTCATACAACGATCGTATCGCCAACTCCAAATCAAGCATGAAGGAACTCTTCTCCATCCTAAAGGAACTTGAGTCACCTATTGCCATACCAGACACCTGCACTAAAGATCAGACCTGGTGTTCTGACATCCAATATGCTCTAACTAATAAAATTACTACCCTCCAAAACAAAATTCAACTTAAAAAAGACTCGCTTAAACTCCCTACACTGTCACCACCTAAGGCGATCCACATGCCTCAACATACCAAATTCTCCTTCACCAAAACCTCCACACTCGAGATTGAAAAAATCATCCTCACCCTCAAACCATCCAACTGCAAAGGTGACATCTGCCCAGCACAGCTTATAAAAGACTCTGCCAGAGACCTATCACCATTTATCTCCAAACTTGTCAATGCATCTTTCTCCACAGGTATCATCCCAGCTAACCTAAAACAATCCTGGGTGCTCCCGCTGCTTAAAAAGCAAACTTTAGATCCTCTCATCCCCACCAATTACCGTCCAATCACCACAGTTCCGTTTCTGCTAAAGATCCTGGACAAAGTGGCCTATATACAGATTCAAAACTACCTTGAACTGCACAAACTACTAGGATCTAGACAATCTGGCTTCCGCCCACTACACGGAACGGAAACAGCCCTGATTGACTTAAAGGCCCAAATAGACGAACTGAGAGATCAGGGTAAGACAGCCCTCCTCCTCCTACTAGATCTCTCAGCTGCGTTTGATCTTGTGGACCACAAAGTCCTCTGCAAACACCTGGACGTTGCCGCTCACTTCTCCACCCAAGCCATCAGTTGGATAGAATCCTTTCTGAGTGAGAGAACTATGAGAGTCTTTTCCCCTTCGGCAGCAGCTGACCCTATACCCATTACTTGTGGTGTCCCTCAGGGATCCTGCGTCTCTCCGACCCTTTACAATATATTCACCAAACCTCTGTTCGATGATTTGGACAATCTCGGTATCACCTACACTAACTATGCAGATGATACACAGATTCTCTTCCCACTTTCTGGGGATCACAGTGAGGATGGGGAGTTGGTGAATAGAGTGTATCTCATCATTCAGGCATGGATGGCCACTCACGGTCTTTGCCTGAATGATGATAAGACAGAGTTGATCATTCTGGGCACACAAGCCAATATTAACAAATTGGGCCCAGATTACTCAGCCTTCAGCATAGACGGAAATGTCATTAAAGTCTCGAGGGAAGTAAAAACACTTGGTTTTTATCTCGACTCTACCCTGTCCTTCACTAAACAGGTAAACTCCTTAGCCTCCACCACTGCTTACACCTGTAAATTGATCAGAGCAGGCAAGCCCTTCCTGTCCAATACCAGCTGCCTAATTCTGGCTAGAGCCTTAATTCTTTCCCGACTTGATTACTGTAATGCCCTATACAGTAGCGCCAATAAAGCCACTACCCTAAGACTTCAAACTCTACAAAATAATGCTCTCAGAGCTGCATTAGGAATAAGAAAGAGGGAGCATATCTCCTCGACTAGGCGGCAACATAAATGGCTCTCTACTGAGAATAAAATCCAGCTAAAAATGATCTCATTAACCCATAAGGCCTTAAATAATGCTGCTCCTAGCTACTTGATGGACAAAATAAAAAGAAAAACTTCCAATAGACCCATGAGACTCGCCAACTCCAACTGTTTGGCAGTACCTAGATTCAGACTTGCCAAAATTGGTGGCGTTTGCTTCCCTGTGAAAGCTGCTAACCTGTGGAACGCCCTGCCACCTAACCTTAGAGCTGACCAACCCTTCCCCCATTTCAGAAGGAACCTTATCAAACACATTATCGCCAACAATGACTTAACACCCGAACACTCACAAGCGTAGTCCTACCTAATGCACCCCGACGCGACATCAACCTTTATGTTTATTACTGCTAATCATGTATATTGTTAACTGTACATTCATGTAAATACGGCAACTCTTTATCTGTACATTCTAGTAATTTGTGTAATATGGCGTAATATTGTAAATTCATTTATATAACATTGTAACATTGTAAGCTTCGCATATACTTGTTGCTGCGCCCGGTAACCTAAGGGTCTGGTGCGCAATATAAATAAATAAACAAACAAACAAACAAAACAATGTAGGGCTTCTCTAGCACAAGACGACAGTTCCAATGACAGTTCTCAGGACCATCGATGGCCAAGTCCCGTTTCCTCTGAAAGTCTCTTGCGTTCGGGCCGGATGGGTTTAAAACAACAAAACAAAGGTTCCTTTAACAAATGAAAGTTTGTTTCCAAAGTTCAGTGTGGGTGATGGTTTCACCCCTGGGTCCCCCTCTTCTGCGCTGAACCTTCACATATTGTTTTCCATAAAAGTTTCTGAGGAAAGCTTCGCCCTCGGATCTCTCTTGACTGCTAGTACTTGAGTGATAGCTTCATCTCTGGCATCCCTCCTTCGGGTTCACTCTTGCCATCTCTTTTAACTTCTAGTTTGGGTGGCAACTTTTCACCCTGGAATCCCCCTCCACCGGGCTCCGACCACTCTCGATTCTTCCTTCACCAGATTTAGTATGGCTCTCGAGCAGGGTGATAGTGGATCACCCCTGGGTCCTCCCTCTTCCTTCATTTAATGTTCACTTGTATACAGTTCACAGGATTCGGGATTCACTTTCCTTGCTTTCTTGCCAATTTACGAATCAAAGCCTTTCGAATGTATGGGGCTTTTGCTCGACCCTCACGTATGACCATTTTGCATTCCTTTGGTAGCCTTCTTGTTTCTGTAGTTTCTCAATATGGGAGTCTCGAATTAGCACCCACGTGGTGCCGCTTTCCCTATGCAGCTGGACTCCCCCTCACACTTTCAAAAGTTTCTTTAAAGTTAATTAGCTTTGTTCAAAACTTGTCACTTTGCGATTCTCACTCAACACAGCCCGGCGCTTATCGATTCTCCCCTCGACTCACTGGCTGTGATGAACCGCTTGGCTTTTGTTTTCTCTGTAGTCAAGGATGGTGCCACAGGCAGGAGTCTCCTCTGTTCCGCCTTATCAGCATAAGAGTGCCCTGTGTACCGTTGACATCTGCAGCAGGACACTTGCTCTATTGTACGCGGTCTCAGATTCCTCTCCACGAAGGTTCTGGGGGCCTGGGGTGAAAGGGCAAGGTTGCCTCTCTTCTTGCCACACACCCGCCTTCCGCCGCCTTTTTCCTTCTCTTTAACTGCTGCCTTCTATTACCCGTTTCCTCGTGCTGCCTGTCATATTTGTCTTGCTCGTACTGTGCTCTCTGGCTCCACCTTTTATCCATGTGGGGAAGGGAAAGGGCTGTCGGATGTGTGTGATTCTGATCAATTGCCTGACCCTGGTATTGGGACATATCAGGTAAACGGCTCTAGTGTTAGTCTGTGGTGTTGCGCGAAAGAGTTCACGGTGGGAAAAGGGGCGGCAGTGGTTTGGAATGTCCTACGTGAGAGGATGGGGAAAAGGTGCTAAAGGAAGGGGGATATCGCGTCTCACCAGTCGGTGTCCCACTCCCATCTAGGTGATCCTCCCACACTGGTCCACCCCCCAGGAACTGGATCCAATAGCGATGGATGTGTCCTGGCCACCTGGATGACAGATCCCGGAACCAGCTAGGGAGACACCTTCAGGTTACTCACAGCTATAGTAACGAGGATATAAATTGCCTTACTTACACCGATGATACGGTGATCCTCGACAACCCCGGCCGTTGGTTTACAATGGTCTCTTGATCTTTTACATCTATATGCGATAGAAAACAGTCTTCCGGTTAACGGTGACTATTGGGGAGACGAGCCTACGAGGCACTGTCTTATTTGGAAAATGGGAGGTACCCAGTTGGAAAGTACAAGTACCTGGGAATGAGTGCCAGTGCACACATGAGAATGTGTGAGAATATCACACATGTGGGTGAGGTGGTTGGCCCCAAGGCATGGACTAATGGCTCATACTCAGGAGGATCATTGAGAACTAGGGGGCCGATCTATTGAGGCTAAGATCAGGGTGTACAAGTACTCCATTATCCCGAGCTTACTGTATGCCCTGGAAGTACTGCCAGAAAATGCTGCAACCTGGCTTCCTCGTTTGGAGGCCAGAATCCTGCGTTCTTTACTAGGTTTGCCCAGCAGGGTTCCCGTCAAGGCCTTTAGGTTGAAACTGGGCCTTGTCATTGAGCTCTCTTTGGAGAGTAGCTTTCTGTAGATTGTGGGCTAGGATCAACTACGGGGATCCTAACAAATCTAGTCTCTTGAACCTCACATTAGAACATTCTCATAGGTGCACGAGGAGTGTATGGTTTAGAGACTTGGAACAAATGGTCCTGGGACACTTCCTTGACATTGGCCTGACCGATGTGCCCCAGACCAATATTGATTTTCAACTGGCCCAGATCGAGATAAAAACTAGGAACCTCAACTATATAACATCTTTGGCTTATTTCATCACAGCTATCTAACTAAGCTGCGTGTACCTGGCCTGTTAAACCTCCCCTTCATTTAAGATTTGACATTTTGCCGGTCTTTGGGTACACAGGAGCATGGAAAGGTACTCCTAGGGAGAAGAGATTCTATAGGATATGTAGAGAAAATGTGGAAACAGCATGACATGTTGGAACAAAATGCCCGAATTTACAATCCTAGTATGCAAAAGGTTATGCCCAGTTCAGGGATGTGAATGTTGATCAATTCTGGAGTATGCTCTACGGAGGGGAATCTCTAGTTGTGCTATCAGACGCCTATCATATTTGGCAAATTGTTAAAGTTTGATTGATGGTCCCGATTGGCTTATAATCTGTATTCTTTTTAAATGTTCTTTTAATGACACAATGTAAATTGATGAATTTGCATTATCAGTATTTCTTTTCATTGTGTGTGTAATTTTATATAAGTGTTATTGCACAAATTTTCTTTTTTTCTCCTTTTTGTATACATTTTAGTGTGAAAGGTTGATTAACAATATGCACTCAAAAATAAAAAAATGATGAGGTTATCCTCTTAGTTTGATGATCTGTTCTTCCTAACTGCAGTGTTGAGTCCCTGGGTCTGTGTCCGTGGTTCTCTCCCTTCACTTTTTCTGCTACATGAATGAGATGCAGAATGTTTCTGCTACCACCATTTGAATGCCACCCTTGAGTTCAGTCATTTATAACCAGTCTCCTTGAGGGAAACATTCCATGGGGTTATGATTAAAGTAGATTGGGCCCGCTGAAATGCTTCATCAAAGCATCAAAGAGCAACCCTCTAAGTGTGGTCCATTTCTTTTAGATGTATACTTAAGCTGTTGATAACTTGATTGGCAAGTCATAGGACTTGACCTTTATTGGTGTAATGTGCAGTAATCAATTCTATTGCATGTGAAATAAATAGAAGCTTTTCCTCAGAAGTCTGCATTGCCCTGCCTTCTTGTGAGTTGTCCAACACGGAAAAACATATTTTTCACTCAGTAAATGGGAGTTACTTTTGTACTGCCTAAAAAGAATGTTCTCCCTACTTTAAAAAATAAGGAGTAAAATACTTCCACTTCAAATTCTTATCTGCAGCACAGGGTCTATCAACACCATCACATAGTTTCTCCTACCCTTCTCCCCTCTCCCCTCCCTGGGCCCCTAACACATCCAATGCTACAAACCTCCATGGAAGATTTGGCAATTAAAACGGCCAAAGTAGTTGTGTGCGATTCCTGAGCATTTCGTCTGCCTTCCAACACAGTTCACACCCCTTCGCCATCTCCTCCACCTTCGGTATGAATCGCTTGCCGCCACAATTCACTACTAAGCCTCCCTTTTGTCTTGGTCACTTCATGAGCTGCAGCCAATAGTTTCCTGCGTTCCCCTCTTGGGGATCCAACCTGCCAGACATGCACAGGAATTCCACTTCCAAATTCAATTCCTCCCGCACCCTGTGGAAAGGACACAATCAGCATTCTCATCTCCAACACAACCAGGAAAACTTCTCGTGAGCATCCTCTTCTTCCAATTCCACCACCTCCGTTACTTTCTCTTAACCCTGAACAAGTAATCAACCACCACATTCCCCTTGCCAGGTAAATGGTCAACCGTGAGATACCGTTGTCTTGAAAACATCCCACTCGTTTAAACCCTTTGAATAGCTCATGCATCTCCCACTGAAAGAAAGCAGCAGCCAACACTAACCCAAATGGCATATAAATGTCCACTCATGTGCGATCGATAAACGTGGTAGATTCCCTAGAGCCAAGATGTAGTCTCACCTGGTGGTATGCGGAGACCAGATATGGTGTACAAAACACCTTTGTCGTGCCATTAAACTTAACATCTATTCTATATTTGGCAGGGGAAATTATCCACCACAACAAATCTAAGGAGCCCTCCAAGATGGACGCAATCCGATTTCCGTATCACCACTTTGGACGATACCCACTCGGACATCTCTACAGCTTCAATAACACCCTGCTGTTCGAGCCTTCTAAGCTCCGACATGACTTCTTCTCTCAGTGCTATCGTCACACTCCTTAAATTAGCAACCGCTGGTGGGGCCACCACACTCAATCTAATCAAATTAAGAAATTCTTTAAGACACCCTAGCTCTTGCGGTTTACCATGATTTTACCGCCAACTTTTTATTCAAGGTATTTTTTTTTTACCAAAACCTTTTTTATTGGAAAGAAATACTGATGGCGAACAGAAACTCATCCCATCCACTTCTTCACCAGCATTATTCTCATCCAATGCAGCACTATCCCCACTACGCATTCCGTGAACCCGCACCCCTTGCGGATGTTTTCGCAACACCTGGCAAAATGTCCTTACTTGCCACCTCTCCGACAATCTGCTCAAAGCCCTGGGCAGCACTGTGAACTTGCAAAGTGGAAAGTCCTCCCGCACCTAAAGCACCTTTAGATTCCCCATCCCTTTTCCGCATACTTTTGTTCCATGGCTCCTCCCCCTTTTTTCCCGTTCCTTGCCCCTTAAAACAAACTTGCTCCCTTCCTGTACTTCAGACCTCGTTTGGCCAAGTCAAGTATCTCAGCTAAGCTGGGGCCACCCTTGCTCCATATTTCCTCCCTTATCTTGTGTTCTCGGATGTGGAGCATAAATTGTTCCCTCACCTGCTCATCATATGATTTCCCAAAGTGGCACTTGTTAGCCAATTTCCACAGCCCGCTCACGTCTTCCACTGCTGCTCCGCCATCCTGTTCTCTCATTCCAAAGTAGTATCTTTGCAGAATCAGGCTTTTTTTTTTCAAAGTACAAATGCATCTTTGTGAAGATCGCTTTATATGCATTTAGTACCTCAGATCCTCCTTAATCCTGCTCTTCAATGCCCAATGTCCCCGTTAATTCGAGTAAAGTCTTCAAAACTCTCCTCTCTCAAAGCCCAAACAGTGCATGAGGAGAGCCCACTTCCCCTCGAGACCTCGTGCTGAAGTCCTCCTTCATATTTCCCATTTTATGGTGGTTCCCAAGGGTTGGGCAAAATTGAGGGGGGAAGACTGGTCATCTTCCCTTTCATTGTCCTTTTGTGGGGATTCCATGTTCATTCAAGAACGGTTCCTGCAGATGTCTGCTTGTGGGTGGTGCGGTGATCGTTTTACTACTTGCATCAGTGCCAGTTTCAAATCAAAAATTTCATTTCCAATATCGGACTGCCCCAAGTCCTCCTACCTTTGGGTAGTACACTTTCCCCTCTTATCCTACTCCCCTCGGGACGTGTCGTAAGCCTGTAAAATCGGTGGGGCTGACTGCCCCAACTGCCAGCCCCGCTCCAGTTCCCCCAATGGGGTCGGCACCCTAACTCTTTCGTCACTTGACAGCAGCTTCACCACTCTGTCCGAGTGCAGTACTTGCCCCACTCCACAAGGGACTTGGCCAGCACCTGACCCCCACTGCAGCAACTTCACCGCTCCCCCTGAGTGTGGTTACTGCTCCACTCAACGACGAGGGGCTACCACTCACCGAGCCATCAGTGCAGTACAGCAGCTGACTCTGTCCTCAGCAGCAAGACTCTGCACTTGTTTGGCGCAGTCAGTACTCTCTCCCCCAGCAACACCACACACCGAGGAGGAGGGTTTACAGCAATCACGCTGAAGCGGTTTCCTCACTAACCAGTGTCTGTGCACCTCATCTGCCACTCCGGGGGTCTCGTTAGCTCATTGCCACTGACATAACGATAGTCCACACTGCAGGTAAGTGTGTGATTCTTCTTTATTGCATAACTACTGTAACATCAAGTCGTGGGTAAAGAGACCCAAAGTTGCAGTCCTCTCACTGCTGACATCAACTGCTCTCTGGAATCAACACCCACGACACACAAACCCAAAAAGCCCATTCCAGGTTCCACACAAGAGGCTCTTCCTTGGAACCTGGAATGTGAGCAATACAGCAATGAATGTATTAGAGTGTCCCAAACAGGCAGGTACAATGTCCTGAAGCCCCAAGATCATCAGAGTTGCAGGCAAAGGTAAAAGGAGATGCTGCCGGGAGAGGGACGCATTGGAAAAGCCAGCAATCCCCTTAGAGCATCTACGGCCCAAACAGATGTCCCCTCTGTTCTGGAGAGAGGATCTCACAACATAAGATATTCCTTCGTCATTCGTAGACATGGCAGGTTGCCCAAGGACAGCAAGTCCCTCCAAGGATGATCTGAAAGACTGACCCTGGAGCCTATTCTCAATTGTGCATCAAATCAGTCTGCAATGTTGCAGTCTTTATAGCAATGGAAGGGGCTGTCCCACTTGAGCAATGTTACAGACCCCCACCTACCCAAAGACGTCATACGTTACCTTGTAAACCTTTGTCTCAAATTATTTGCCGATTTGACAGTTCAAACAAAATTTAATTAGACAGAGCGCAGAGGCAGTCCCAGGGTTACTTAAGAGCATTCTGAACAGCATATACCAGATGACGAGTAAGAGAAGGACCAGGGTTCCTTAAGAGCATTCTGAACAGCATATACCAGATGACGAGTAAGAGAAGGACCAGGGTTACTTAAGAGCATTCTGAACAGCATATACCAGATGACGAGTAAGAGAAGGACCAGGGTTACTTAAGAGCATTCTGAACAGCATATACCAGATGACGAGTAAGAGAAGGACCAGGGTTCCTTAAGAGCATTCTGAACAGCATATACCAGATGACGAGTAAGAGAAGGACATCATATTTTTAACACAAGAGCCTGAGGTCGCTCTTTGCATATTACCAGGAGTAGTCTGGAGGGCAGAATGCAGAAGAGGCGGCTCGGGTAGTTCCTTTGGATAGGAAGGTAGACGATTGCTGAGGGCTCCTTCATTGCTAGCAGGTGACGTTCCACTGAAATGACGGCTTTGATGTTCAGGGGAGAGCATTCCAGTGGAGTGGGACAAGTAGGGGAAATTAACGAAAGCCGGAAAAGACATTGGTCCAGGGTACTGAACGGTTGTGGAGAATTCAAGGTAGCGTACAGTGAGATGCATTACATGAGGTAGTGGGGGAGGTGAGGGGGCAATAACTTGGACGAGTATATGTACTAGTAGCAGAAGTTTAAAGGCAGCAATTTTGCACGTGGAACAATCCAGTGTGGCAACGGTAGGCAGAGGAGGGCAGAGGACCTGGATTGGATTGAAAGAATGTGTTAAAACGTTTAGGGCTTTGTGGGTGGGGGGGGAGATCAACTGTGGGAGCAGTGAATACCACAGTGGAAGCTAGGAATTGAGAGTTGCACTGGGTGCGGGTTAAGTTATGAAGGTTGAATAGTGAACGGTCGGATAGAGTGGAGTCACATTGAGAGAGGTGAAGGTTAGTCATATAGGAGAGGCTGAGATTAACAGTTATGACGTCAGCTAGGAGTGTTTCAAGTGGAGGAACAGGTGAAGATCAGAGAAAAATCCTTTGAATGTGCCGTATGTAGATGACAGTAAAAAAAGCGGAACCACGAATGACTGGAAACGTTAAAAGGAGAGGGGAGTGAAATCAGAGAGATGGAGGAGTGGTAATGAGTGTCCTTGCTGATCACAAGAACAACAGCACTGCCTTTTTTTGGAGAGGGGAGGGATAGAAAGAGGCAACGTAGGTGTGCAGTGCTGCCGAGCTGGTGGCTCATGGGTGGGAATACAGGTTTAGGTGACAGGCATCAGAGAGAGTTTGGGATGACAAGAATCAAAATGATTTGTCAGAAGTGCGATTTTTGCCGAAGTATTATGCAATGGAGGGCGGATTGCAAGAAGCAGATGAGGGGAAATGTGGATGCGTCTCCTCTCCTCTCTCTCCACACCTCACATCCCTTGGGCCACACTTCGCCCGTCGTGTCACGGGGCTGTGCCTCGCCTCCCCTAATGCGCCATGCCTCAGGTGCCATGACTCCCACGCCTCCCCTCCCCTGCTGCACCTCCCCTCACCTGCTGCACCGCCCCCTCACACTTTCCCCTCACGTGCCACACACTTCCCTCCACCTCACGCGCCACTCACTCCTCCCTGCAACACTCACCCACCTCAAGCGCATCACTCCCCCCCACCTGCCACACCTTCCCCCGCCCCCTTCACGCGCCACATCTTTTCCCCACCCATCCCTTTACGCGCCACATCTTTTCCCCGCCACCCCTTCACGCACCTTTTCTCCCTTTCACGTGCCACACCTTCCCCCCTCTTCATGCGTCATGCCTTCCCCCTCACTTGCCACACCTCCCCCCTTGACGCGCCGCACCATCCCATCTTGGCGCACCACCCCCCCTTCGCCTGCCGAGCCACCCCACACCCCCTTTGCGCACCGAGCCCCCCTCCGCACACTGAGTCAAACCCCCCCCCCCCCTTCGCGCACCACGCCTACCCCCCCCTTCACACACCCTTCCTCCCCCCGGTTCACGCTCCACACCTCCCTGCCTCCCCCTGCATGCACCTCGCCTCCCTCCATGGATCGAAATTAAGGTTGGCTAAGCAGGAGCTAAAAGCACCTCCTGCTTATCCAACATTAGCAAGTGACCATAAACACCTCTGAGGAACGAGGCTCTAGTAAATAGTGTTCTGTAAATCTAACTTCTGCAGAAGATGCAAACATCCATTTGTCCATTATTTAGGATTCCTTATGCATTAAATATCGTATGGCTCTGTCCTAATGTTTATTTATAGATTGTCCCAAACGCACAGAGTTAAATTCACATTGGTGCGTATGTTCAGCATCAGTTGACCTGGGGAGTCTAATGTACCTCCTGGTAGCTGTTTTTATCAAGCTAGCCAGGCTCTACTAGGCTACAACCAGGAGCAAAAAGGCTCTCAGCTCATCTCAATTTTTTTCCCCCCGCTCTCTCTCGATTTAATGCAGGGTCTCCAAATGCCACTTAGGTCTATATGCATAAACAACTCTGCAATGTTAGTACTTACCAGATCTTCTTTGTCGCCCCTTTGGCACGCGCCGATCGCATAGATCTGGCCCCTTTCCAGCCTTAATTCTGATCAGAACATCTGGATTGATGATGGAATAGCCTGTCATTAAAAAAACAGCTCATCTCAGGATCAGACACACATTCGGCAGTCTTTACAAGCATAGATGACATTCAATCATGCCGACCCAAACCATGTTTCCACCTAAATTTGTGTGAGGCACACTCTCTTGTCATTGGAGGACCATTTCCACCATGCTTGGGACCCCTATAAAAAAATAATACAGCTTCTAGAAGCATGCGGTTACAACCCCAGTTGCAGCAGTTGATAAACAATGTCTGCATTGAAAAGGAGGGGTAACAAAGCTGTCAATGGCATAAAAGAATGTCCATAGTGATGCAGTAGGGGAGACCGGAAGCACTAGGGTTCCTAACAGAGGATAGGTCTAGAGCGCACGCCCAGGCAGCACTTTCTGAAATTGTGAGGTAGAAGAAACATTCACCTAGTCCTCGGTTTCTCCCAATTCTTTTCAGATCTCCAAAGCATTACTTAAAAGATTTGTTTTTTACATGGTCATGGTTTAATGCAAAACCTTACACAAATCAGAATACAAAATAGATACCAAATAAATGCATTCATAATTTCCAATTTTTCTACAAATTATAAAAATACATTAGTAAAATTCATACCATTACAAGAGTATATATAAATGAATCACATGGATTACCATCACACCTACTTCTGCATCAAGCAAGGCATACGTTAATGCTCTGGAAGACCCACTACACATTATTCCCCAGAATAATTCAGATTTTAAAAAAAGCAGGATCAATTCAAACCGGGCAACCAACTGCCAGGTGCTTCCCATTTTCTAGCTTTCAAAATCTTCATTCAGCCAGAGAGAGTTCGAATTTCTCACGGATGCAAATAACTTCTTTTGCTAAAATTAGATTAAACCTGAAATTCATCAATATATTCCTATGTTCTGTACTTGTGTCAAATACAGGGCTCGCATTCCCAGTTTTTTAATGATCAAACTTAAGGTGGTAAAGTGAGACGTACTTTTTAATTTTGTGACAGGTTTCACACCAATTCCACAACCACAATCATGTCTTGCAATGAGCTGGATTCTCCAATAGAGTTTCTATTGTGTACTCCATGGTCTCCAATTTGACTGCACATTTTCTCAAATAATGATTTATTCCATCACATATATTCAATTTCAAATCTTCATATAGTCTTTCCTATGTGAGTAGTAAAAGGTTGCTGCATAAACTAAGCCTATGCCATGTTAATCTAATGTTCAATGACCCCAGCCCTAACTCGAAAACGAATCGGAGATGGGGCTTCCATTTGGCAGTGCCGCAGTTTTCTTCTAGATTAGATCCTCTGCTATATTTAAATCCATTTCATCTGAGAAATGTGTTTCAAGTCCGAAGATGAGAGCGAGAAACTTTTTCCTCCTTCTATACGGGGGACGAGGGAGAGGTTTGCCCATTTATCATTGATGCATCTCGTCTGGGCACTTAATTGGATAGCTTTCTTGTAAATATGTTCATGTAGGGAACTTTTCTTTGGTCTAGCTGAAACCAAAATTCGTAAATATTTCAGCTTGTTTACTACTTCCAACTTACCTTTGTTACTCTGCGGGTCTCAAAATGTTTTGAATTTTACCACAGACTATGCTGGCTAGGGATGACAGTAGTTGTAGTTCAAAAACCTGGAGATCCAAAGGTTGCAGACCCCTGCCCTAACAGGTCCTATGCCACGCATGCAAAGCTAATGGAAAAGGACTAAAATTCTTATCCGTGTGATAGGGACAATGTTAGGCGAATTTGTATTAGCTATATTTTTTGAAAGATAGTCCTGAAGCAAGGATTCCACGTGAGGAGAGAGTTTATAGACTTTGCCAGGCTGAGGTTGAGTCTTTGAAACATTTAATTTCACTTGATTTTATTAAGAAGACAATTATTCCTGAAATCTGTGAAGTGGGGAGTTTGTCATTCGACAGATTATTTCTGGCATTACATTTTAAACTCCCAAAGTACTGTATTCTTTTAGAGATAAATGTAATTTGATAATGTTAGTTTTATATTGCAAAAGGTTTAACATTTTAAACTGTACTATCATAAATAATAAACAGCCCTGTGATTTCAATCCTACATTTAGTGGTTACATAATGTATTATTACAGTTTTGCTTCTGTAAAACACTGCTTTGTCTCAGTTTTTCAGCAGAAATTAGTTTACTGTGTTAGGGAGAATTCTCAGAAATGTGCCAATTCCCTACACCTTAGAGACCGCCAGCAACTTTGCTGGATTTTGAGGACCTGATTTTTTAAAAAAAAAATTTTTTAACATGGAGCGAGTGAGACCGTTTTTTCCCACTCTCTCATGTATTTAAATGTGATTTTGTACACTGTTTCTTTTGGTTATGGAGTCTGACAAACTCCATAGGCATCATCTTTTACATTGTGTCACATAGCACCTTCTAGCACCTTCAATGCAGTGGCACAGGGAAGTATTTCAGATTTTCCAGAGGTTTAAATACCTTCTCCAAGAACAATAAAGTGAAATTGACTTTACTTACATTTGTAACTTTCTAGACCCAACACACACTATCTTACAATAGGGTGCTGGAGAGGTTACCTAGCATCCCCTTTGTCTAGCTTCTCATGTAAAACATTTTTATGTTACCCTTTCCCCACAGAATGGCTGGTGGCAGTGGTTTCGTTGTAACTACCATGGTGTGCATTTACCGCGTGCTGCTTTCGCCGCTGCAGTAAAGCACCCAAGGGTGCCATTTCTTTATGGAAAGGTCCTTCTTGAGATTTACTCTGCGCGCAAAACCCCGTTTGGTCCATTGTTTGTTTTGCCTTTGGCGGGATTCACAAGAGAAACCCGCCTCTGGCTCTAGGGTGTCTGGGGTAGGCAGGAAGTGAGGGAGGGGCCCAAAACAAAGGAGCAAGAACACCTTGAAAAGGATGCCTGCTGCAACTCCTGGACCGTTGGTTTGTCCGGTGAAGCCCTGTTGCAATGCCGAAAAGCCAAGTTTGCATCGACAGAGAAGCCCCTGCAAGGACGACTTCTCCCCTTGAGTTGGTGGGACCAATCAACTCCAAAGTAAGCCGCCTGGACATCCATCTCTGAGCTGGTTGAATTTCCACAGAGTTGCTGCTGGAAACCATATAGCCAGGGAGAGGAACACCAGATTTTGTGTGTTGCTTTTAAGCTGGCCTCAACAGAGTGCGGGACCCCACAAGCAAGAAAAGTCCATCTCAACAGCCAGGAACTGCGGTGTTGCTATTTGTGGCAGACACGAAGAGCTGAAACACTAACAGCCACTGAAAGTGAAGTTTGCCGGTTGCGAGTTTTGACCGTCCCAGTGCAACTTACCTATTACTGTAGAGTTGCGTGCATCTTCTACTACTCACAAGTCTAATCAGCATGTGGCCCAACATTTAATTCTTCCTTTCTTCACAAAGACTTCTAAAAACATGTGCAAAGACTTTCTACTTACCCACAAAGAAGTGCTTCAGTTTACATAGACTTTTGCCCATTGACTTTGGCTTAGCCTCTTCCACTGAAAGACTTTTATTGGGGGGGGATCTGAAAGTATTTGCCCGATTAAGAATATTTGTGGTCTCTTGTTTGTTCTAAATAATCTTTCCCTTTGACTTATTACCATATGATCCTAAATGCAACAGTGATATATTAATGTCCCCAGAACCCTAGCAATTGAAGTCACCTGAGGGTGTAAGGTAGTGTCTGTGGGCTATTCTATTGCTCTGTTCTGAAGAAGGCTTATTCTAACTGACTGATAAATAAATTAATAATTGTTTATGCAAGAAACCTTGAGTGTAAGAGTTTATTTGAATACGTGTAACTGTGAATCTCTGCGTAACTCCACTACAGCTCACATGGACCCCTCTTGAGATAAGACTGGCTGCTCAACACGCTACCAAAACGGTGTGGTACAAGCTTATACCAAAGGTTGGGTTTCCTATACCTGTAGTCAGAGTTGTTTGTAGTGTTCCCAGAGGGTACTGCATGCAAACATTGCCTAACATACTGTATCTACATCTCATACTGGCAACTATATTTCATTTTATTGAAGAAGGTGCGACATTGATGAGTGAACATGTTTAAAGATGTACATGATCACACGGCCAAATGCTTTGATGGCAAACTTAGTTCTGTGACCTGCTGGTTGCATTCATCTGTGCAATAGGTGCTCAATCCAAGAGCTGATCCCAAATGCCTCGACATTGTGTCACCCTGCTGCCTTATACCAGCTACCCTGACAGTGAGATGGATGCAAACTACAATATTCCACCTAGTCTCCCAGTTCTCTGCCTGCCATGCAATCCACTTGGCTTAGTCTTACTTTCGTTCCTCCTAAATAATAAACATACAAACCTAACTAGATATTTAAGCAAGTGATCAATAGTTCCAGCCAGCCTGTACATGAACTGCAATACCATGCACTGTAGTTATCCTCCAGAGCTCGCGTTGCTCTACGAAGATGATAGCAATGATATTTTACTAACTATGGGAGAGGTTGGGAACGCAAGCGGAAGCTGCAAGTATCCACCTGCATTTCATGCCGGGCTTCTGTCCAGCCTTCACCCTGTCCTTGGTGGTGGTGTACCAAGACCAGTCTCCACTGGAGAGCCGCATTTCAACCCATACCACTGCCCACCCCCTAACTCACACATCCACCCACTCGCCTCCTGGCTCACATCTAGGTATTGGAAATAGTATTTCCAAACGCAAACATATGTGTCATTTCTTCTTAAAGGTAAGCATGAATTGCGCAAAACCTGGTTCCCAAAAACAAAAAAAAACAACAACAACAAAAAAGCATCAGCACCCCAGGTGGGGCTCAGAGTGATAACAGTGAGCAATACCACTTTCAGTGGTGTACAGGGCTGTAATGCTGTGCTTGGGGCTACCTAACAGGCCCAAGGACCTCTGGACTCCATACCTGGCAGGAGAGTATACCACGGGATCTATGAAACCCAGAAGGGGATACATGGCAGGAGAGTATACCGGAGAATCCACCCAAAGTGTATAAGGAAAATAGACAATGTCCAAGGATACTGGCAGGAGAGTATACCAGGGGATCTAAGGAAACCTCTGAGGGCTTCCTCGAAAGGAAACATACCTGGAAGTCATCTTTAAAACACTAGTATAAAAGAGAATCTTTGCCATCCGTCAGGATGGTGTATGAAATAGACCACTTTTAATGCAATTGTATAAAGGACTCTTTGCCCTTTGTGAAGCAGTTGTATGGAAGAGACACTTGGGCCCTCTTTGAAACAACAGTTATGTGAAAGAGACCCTTTTAACTAACTTTGAGAAACTGTTACTTGGAAGAGACATTCTAACCCTTTTTAAGGAAACATTAATTGGGTCATCCTTCCTGAAGTAATCCAGGGGAAGCAAACCACCCTCTGGATCGAAGGACTTCTCTTTTGGAGAAATCCTTGCTGTTAGGTTTACTTATGCGTTTTCACCTTCGAACACGGAGTAAACACAAGTCAGGGACACTTTTCCTTACACCTTTTAGTTGTGCATTTTACTGTGAGGTTCAGCTATGTTTTGGACACAAGGACAGCTGGTATAATTTTGATGACAAAACAGACTGATCTTTAGTTTTAGTTTAGCTTTGGTTTTCTAGTGTAGGGAAGGCATGGTATCACAAGTAGAACACTGACAATGGGTACAATTTGTAAAACCTTTATTGAAAGTGTTGCGGCTGGAGAAACTTCCACTTTGCCCTATAACTAGGATGGGGGTAGTCTCGACCATCAAATAATAAATAACGCAGTCCTAGTGGAGTCTGACAAATCAAAATGGCCTTTGCTAACAAAACATAATGCCTGCCCTATCTCTTGTACAAAAAAAAGTAAAAAAGAAATGTATGCAAAAGGAAAAATAGGGTTGATGAACATAAAAGGGGAAAAAACACCATGTCTCGCCATCAGCTGTTTCACCCCATTCCCCGAAGACCCCTCGCCCAGGTGATCTTCCCGCACTGGTCCACCACCAGGGTCTGGATCCAAAGGTGATTGCTGTGCCCTGGCCACCTGAGAGAGAGATCCTCGGGGACTAGCGGGTCAGACACCCTCTGGGTTCTCACACTAGGCAGGGAAACTCTTGTTAGGATAGGGACTGAGAGGCCATTATCCAACCCCTTTTCTTCAATAAAGATCTCTGATGTTGAAAATATCACCACTATGGGTCTGCCTCATTTCTGACCTCTCACAAGGGGCAATGACTCCCTTCCCCTGTCCTCTTTAGAGGTTTCTCCTTTCCCGTTTCATTAACCAGGAAAATGTAGCGAAGCAGATGACGTCATCTCTAGTGCCCGCCCCTCACTTCCATCTTACTGGAAGAAGAACAGGAAGACTCCGTGCATGACACCAGGTATTATCCCTATACTGATTTGACGATATGAGAGACTTTATTCGCTCAGACATCCGCACTGAATGTACCCTTGCACTGATGTAGAAGGATGTCAGCATACACCATTGGACATTGAGGAGCTGGAACTGAAAACTGATAAGTAAAGTGACGATATGATGATTCACAAAAATGATATGCAGATACTTAGAGTACAGATGTAATCGATGAAGTAAAGGTAATCGAATGAAGATAGATGGAAAAATCATCTATGCTGGGAAGACGAGCAAGATTAAACATAGCAAATGTATATACGCAGAAACGCCAGGTAGAAAATATATATATAGAAGCTTGCTGCAGTAGAAACTATAACGTTAGGGAAGCGGCCACGATGAAGATGGACGTCGGATTGTGTTAAAAATACCTCTGAGACAAACCAAGGCTGCAAGGCTGAGAGACACCGAAGAAACAGTTGGAACAAAGGATATCTGTTTGGCTGAGACTGAGGACAACACATCAAGAAATGACTGGAAGGTACAGAGGGAGTCAACATGGATGAGCTTTGAACAAAACACATATTTCTCTTAGATTAAGCAAAAGCGAAAACATTTACAAGTCCCAAGTATTGAACAATCATGGATGCAGAAAGAATATGTCAGATGGAGGGACTAGGTCTCCACAGGCCAAAAGTAGTGATAACACCCAGCAATATTGAATCGAATAGCAGTAAATAAAAGGGTGAAATGGACAAATGTGTGGTCTACTGACACATGGTGCAAGACTCGAAAACAAGGCCCATTCATTAAGCTCAGCTCCTACTGAAGATAGCAATGTACGTACACTCCCTTAAAAGTCCCATAGAAAAGAATAGCCACCAAGGTCAGCTACAGGTTCTATGTTCTTAGACGGCTTTTTTTTTTTTTTTTTGAAAGAATGGTTTACGCAGCTACAAAGGAGAAGCCTTGGCTCATGCTCTAACTGATGAGATGGTAGGCTAATTGACCAATTTGGGCAGTGGTATGACTTTGCATAATGGAAAAGTAACTGAGAACGAGTAAGCTGCAACTTGTTATGCTTACCAGATTTCCCTACTTTATTTGAGCGGACAATAAAGTAGTGATTTGTTATATTCTTTGAGTCTGTCCAGTTATTTGGGACAGAGATCACTTATTATGGTAATTCCATTCTGTGCATAAGATCCGCCCAAAAGTGCTTGTGCACAAGAATTACTTCCTTCTCCTGGTATTCACAAGTCCACACAAAACCAGGGGGAATGACTCCCTTCCCCTGGCCTCTTTACCGTAGGATTGCTTAGCAACACATTTCACCCAACCATAGGGTCTTTGACGGGTACAACGTCCTTTCGTCGCAGGTTTTTTTTCTCTGGGTTTTTTACCGCAAATTTTCCAAAAAAAAACATCGAATTTTTTTAGGAAGTGGGGGGGTTAAGGGGGAGAACCTCCCCAAAAATAATGTAAAAAAATTTGATGGGTTTTTTCAAAAAAATATCGCAGTAAAACACCCTGCAAAAAAACATCCCGCGATGAAATGACATGGAACCCTTTGACGCAGGCTTCCGCTTTCATGGTCCACTAGCCTGCCAAGTACTGCCACAAGTAAGAGGTTTCAACTTTCTCTTCTCTGCTTCTTATGGGGTCCAGGCGTTTTCCAGGGCTGATGCATCGGCAGACTTGGTTTACTCACCTGCCAAGTACTGCCACAAGGAAGAGAAGTGCCTCTTGTCTTGTCTTGCCCCAGTTACTTGAATATGGTATTAGGCTACTGCCTCTTGAGTTGCAAGACCCTCCTGCATTCCCACCAGCCGGCCTGTACATCCCTGTACCTTTGGGGATCTTATCGGCAGGTTTCTGGACTGCTGTTCACCTTGTTCACTTCTGCATCTGACTTTGTCTCTTCATGTAGATTTATTCAGGATCTCTGCCCTCTTACTAATATTGTTGAAGCAAAGTTTCCTTTAGTTCCAAATCCAGCTACAATATTATGCAGTATTCCAGCCACACCTCAATATTTTACAGTAATAGATATAAAAAAACACATTCTTCACAATTCCCCTTCACGAGGACTTGCAGGATTTAACCTCATTTTCATATAGAAACCAGAGCCTAATACATAAATCGACTTTGTCGGGGGTACTGAGAGTCCCCATCAATTTTTGATAGGGCCCTTCAGATGGACCTAAGTAATGTACAGCTTGAGAGTGCAATAATTCAGTATGTAGATATATTAGTGTGCAGCAAGACAGAAGAAAAATGGAGAAAAGACTCAGCTCAACTCAGGACCATACCAGCAGAGAAAGGTTATAAAAAGGTAGACAAAGAGAAGCTACAATATTGTCAGGAAGAGGTATTTTATATAGGACAGCGTATCTCTCAAGACGGGAGAAAAGTAACACCGGAGAGAGCAAAGGCAATTCAGAAGACTCCTAAACCAGAGAAAGTAAGGGAGATACAACAATTTCTACGCCTATGTAACTACTGTAGGGCCCCGGCTTTTGATTACAGTACATATATTCAACCACTAAGGTCTCAAGGAAGCACAGGTGGGCATGAACAAAATAATATGGACATCAAAAATGACTGAGTGATTTGAATAATTAAGAAGGGCAATTTGCACAGCCCCCGTGCTAGAAATCCCAGATTATAACAGAGTTTTATTTGTTTTCACATTCAAATTGATAGGTAATGACAGCAATCCTCACACCGAAAACGAGTCTAGGACATGGACACAAACCATTAGCTTACTACAGCAGGAATTTAGACCCAGTAATGAAAAGAACATGACCCCTGTGTACAAGCTTTAGCTGCTGCCGCTTTTGCAATTGACAAGGCGGCAAGTATTAAAATGGGGTGCTCAAGGACGTTATTTGTCGAACACTCCCTATTTGCCATTTTAGAGAAACCTAAAAAGTACACTGACTACACAAAGAGCATCAGGATATGAGATAATTATTTCAAATCCAATGATTACAATTGTTAGATGTAGAATAGTGAATCCAGCGACATTTCCAGCAGAGTTGGTAGGGAAGGAGGATTATGTGCATGAAGAAAACGCCACTGTAGACGAGGGCAGGGGGTGGGGGGCGGGGTGGGAAAGAGTTCTCTTTATTGTTGGTTCTTCAAATATTTACTAAACGACTGGAGAAAGGCATACTGAAACGGCGGTAATGGAGAATGGGGAAATCGAGCTTGTGACGAGTAGGAGATTGCCTTCACATTCGTCAGTACAGGCTGCAGAATTAGTGGCACTTAACGCCCACTCCTGAGATAGGAGGATGAGGAAGTGACATTCTACTCTGACTCCGCCTATGTGACGTCAACCGTATACACAGCATTGTCACGCTGGAAAAAGAGGGGTTTCCTCTGCGCAGCCGCTATTGGATAAGCTTATTAAAGTACTGAAGCATCCATTGGCTATCGCAGTCATGAAGTGCGCAGCTCATACTAAAAAGGGCAGATTTGATTTCTCGCAGTAACAAAGTTGCAGACGTTGAAGCCAAAAGGGCAGCGTATTTCCCAAACATTTATGATTTTGAAGTAGAAAGTGCTGAGCAATTGTCAAGACGATGCATGCTGATGAAAGAAAGGTTTAACATGTTATCCATTGTACAGTTAGTTGAGCTGAAAAGTCGAGTATCACAGACGAACAGGATTTATGGAAAAAAACAGGGGTGTTCTTTATCCTCCACTTGGGCTATCTGGAGACAAGATAGCACTGGAAAGCCAGTTATGCCCCTAGCATTATTGAAGGTGGTGGTGGAGCAGCTTCACTATCCAGCGCACACAACAAGTGAGAGCCTTGTTACCACATTTGCAGAAGACTGGTTCTCACCAAATGTATTAGAACATGTGGAACAGTTTATTGTGAACTGCACTGTGTGTCAGAAATTCACAGCAGGACACACCTTAAGGACAGTGAGAGGAGCAATCCCAAGGCCTAATGGTTCTTTCCAGCATCTACATATAGATTATGTGGATATGTTGCAAGTATGCAATGGGTACAGGTATATGCTAGTGGTGGTTTGTCCCTTTTCCAGATAGATTGAGGCAGGTGCAGCTACGCACCCCGATGCCACATGCGCTGCCAAGTTCCTTGTGCGTGAGGGGTTTCCTAGATGGGGTGTGTGCGAAGTTCTGCGGTCTGATAATGGACCGCATTTTGTAAACAAGTTATTTCAACAGATAGTTTTTCTATTGGGCATAAAACACAAGTTTTCATCTGCTTATCAACCAGAGGCCAATGGTATCTGTGAGACATTAAACAGACTTCTTAAAAAAATAATAGTTAAATTAAAAATGACTCTGAAAAAGTGGTGGCTACATTGTCTGTCCTTCGCTTTGTTTGCACTGTTGAACAAGCCCGATTCATATCACCACCTGACTCCCATGAGTTGGTGACTGGATGTCGCATGAGAATACCCCTTGCTCCTCCCACTCAAACAAAAACTGATGCCCAGTGTAGTAAAAGCTTTAGGTGATGAGATGCATGATTATTTAACAAACATGACCACTAGGGTTTCTTTTATTTCTCAAAAGATAAAACATCGGAGTGAAGGGTTGAAGAAGCCAGCCAAACCGGTGATCTAAGCAAATTGTTAAAACAGCCTAGTTTGTACCCAGGGGAGCAGGAGCTAGCATGAAGCTTTGCACGCATTTGGAAGAAGTCCCGCTTTGAAGCACCGTAACTAGTAGAGGAGGTTACACCAAAACAGTTAAATTAAAAACAGAAGAGCCTGGCTGCATCTGTATGACGCAAAGCTCTTCAAAGGAGAACCCCCCCCCCAACCCCTCCGAAAACCGATAACAGTGAAGTAAGAGAAGAAGTTTCACGGATGACAACAAGATCGGCTGCCAAGGGCCAAAACAAACACTTATCAGAATAAAGAACACTTCTGAACTTTTCAGATATTCCCAAGTATGAAGGGAAGTGAACATTGCAATAATTCCATAACACTTTTAGTTAGGGAAAAGGAACAATGTGCCAAAACAAATCAGCAAAACATACATATATAACACTTCAGGTCACCCATAAATGGAACATTGTACACATTTCTGTATGCTGTTTTACCTATATACTTCGATCTTACCCAGCTTTAGTAAGAGGACATGTGTGTGCTGTTACATTTTTTGGGAATCCTAAAAACAGTCCTATTATTTTCAGAATTATTATTGCAATCATTTGTTAATTCTTGTTGTAACAATGAACAATTCATAAAGGTGACCAGGTGTATATAATGAGAAAAAAAAAAGAGAATGAGAATATTCCAGAGTACAAGAAATACAATGCCAGTGAGAAGACCAATACTATTTGGATTGATGCTTGTATTGTCATTCTCTACACTGATCTGTCTTTTCTTCCTCATTATAAAAGCCTTTCAACAGTTGATTCTTAATACAGATGAAATATTAAGTGATGATACTTCTATGATTATCCTTAACAAAGGTACAGACAAAATTTTCCCTAATGCTTCTGAACAAATTGTTCGAGCAAATAGAGATGCTGACGAAGATAAGGAGGATATAAACTCATATCTTGATAAGTCTCCCATTTAACAAATAATATTTGGTATCAGCACATGAAGGAGTTAAGGAGGAGAACTTCAGAGGAAAGCTGCTACAGGCAGGACATTAATTGCAAGAGAATACCTTTACGTGATGCGAAGTATCTCAGCCATCTAGCAGCTTGCACAACAAGAGGACAATTTAAAGGAAAATGGAAACCCCTAAGAAGGAGTTCAAGAAAGACCTTCCCATATGATGATGAATATGTAAACGCAGAAGATGGAGAAAGATCCAGCTCATATCCACACAGGGGCAGGACCGGCGACCATATAGTCGAACAGAAACAATTAAATTGTGCAGGCAATTGGGAAACCCCAGGATGTTGGGAAAGACCACAGATGTTGGTATTTGGACGAGTGGCGACCAGCACAGGGTGGGAAGATGGAATGTTGGCTTGCAGTGCACATTTATCTTATCAGCAGATTTCCGGACTGCTCTGGGGATTCTGTTCGCCTCGTTCACTTCCACGTCTGGCTTTCTCTCTTCGCAGCTACAGACTTTCTTCCCTTCTCGCATCTGATTGGTATCGCACAGTTTCCGCTCTACCGACGGTCGTTCTGCTGCATCACCCACCTTAGGTAAGGACCTTCGATGTTGGACCTTCAAACAACGCCCGTGTTTTCTTGTTTTTTTACTGTGTTGGTGATGCTGGACCTATCCGCTGAGTTCACAGTCAGCCATGATATTCTTCTTGCTAGTTTATTATCACTGTATAGGTCTCTGTATGCTGAGGTGCATCTTCCCCCTCTTTAATTGAACATGTCTAGTATCCTTATTTTATGCAGGCACCATTCTTCCATGTAGTCGCTTTGAAGAAATTCCAGGGCCTTGCCCCAGTCCACTCTGAATTTTTGATGTTCCCCTTGGATGTTGTACATCATGCGCTCCATGACTGTATGTGACCAGACTCTTCGTGTCCAGTCTATTGCCAAAGGTGGGTATTTCTGGTTCCATTTTTGCACTATTTCCAACCATGCCCCTATCAATAATCACATAAAATTGCGTTTGTGTCACATTTAGCTGTTTATCCTGCGGATCCCAGAGTCTGCATAACCACACTCCTTCTCCCAGGCTCCCGATGTCTGGGAACATTGTATGCATTTGAGTATTGACATCCGCCCAGAATTGCTGTAGGGCCGGGCAGTCCCACCAGATGTGCCGCCAGTCTCCCACCCCTTCCACTTCCCTCCAACATTTAGCAACATCGTGTGGAGTCTTTCTGCCGTGTAGAGCCATTTTACAAGCATTTTAATCCACAGCTCCCTAGTATGGATGGCTCTTGTGTGCTTGGGTATCACCCCCCAAATGTATTGGGAGTGTACCTTTAAGTGATTTTCCCATCTTTTTATGTATTGCCATTTGACGTTTTCAACTTGGGCGTTAATAAACTTATAGGTGTTCGAGACAAACTTCTTTTCACCTGTGTGTGTCGTGATGAATGTTTCGAATGGGGTCAGCCCCCTTGTCGCCGCGTGTTTGATGCGTGGGGTGCTCAACCAGTGGTGTAGCGGTTCATATTTGTACCGGTCGTTGGCGTTTAGGTCAATATGTGTTGTGCATTCTGCAAATGATCTTATCCTTTGCGCCTGGTACACGTCCCCGACCATTTTACATCTCGCCTCCTCCCATTTCTGGAATGCCCCTTTCTCCATTCCCGGTGGAAAATCTGGGTTCTTGAATAGTGGCATAAAGGGGGCTGGATCTTTAGTCAGAGTTTCTTTCTGTGTGGCTTTATCCCAAATACTTAGCGTTGCTTTCATAATCTCACTGACTCGAATATTTGGGTGTCTATTGTTTTCCTAACCAAAGGTGGTGTCGGGTGGGTGTAGTCGCTACCGCTCTGTCTTGTGATGCCCTTATTTCCTGTGACCTGTCCGGTATCCATTCTTTCAACAACCATAGTTGGGTAGCTTCATAATATTTCTTAAAGTGTGGGAGGGCGCAGACTCCGTCTTTTCTTTCTGGGGGTCTTATTCTGCCATATGTACGCTGAGATTTTTTTTTTTTCTTTTTTTGGTTTCACAGTAACCTTTACAAAAAACACATACTTATGACCAAAGCAAATACAAGTGTATATACTTTCACATCAAATTCAGGCATACAACAGAGGACAAAGAAGAATACAAATACTAGATGTTTTAAAAGAACAGAGGAAAAGGACATAAAACCGTACATAACATTTTTAAAACGAATGATTCAAGGACTTTTGATCCCGACAGTTCATTCGTTCATTCTACCAGATGTCCCCATCACAATCCACAATTTATTTTAAGAAATCGAGAACTGCTAGTTAAGGCCTAACTAGCTTCCCGTGTAACACAGCCAGCCAAAGAGCTTTCAGATCAACACAATCAGTGTCTGGTACAAATTCAGAGAAACATTTAATACGATCTTGCTTTAAGCCAGCACATTCAGTTAAAATATGTTCCAAAGTTTCATCCTGGGCCACATTTTTACAAAATCTGCATTGATGGAGGGTAACAGAATCACCTGACCTAATATTCAGTATCATTCCTGTCTCTAATACATGAAACCTGAATCTCAAACTCACACCTCCACACTTTACCCAGGAATTTAAGTAAATAAGGTTCAGTGGTGCCAAATTTTTTATTTTTGGATACCAATTGGCAATAGAGTTTCTTGTCAAGAACTTCAGTGACGGTAGTGTTCCAATCACAGTACTGCAGTAAGCTCTTAACCTTCATTGGATTCGAAATCAATAGATCCCGGGACACTTCTACTTTTCCAAGAGATTCCAATACCTCCCTTTCCAAATCCAGCAAAACAGTGGATATGGCGTTACCTTTGACGAGCCCCCTGCTGATCGTTCCATACAAATTGGTATCATTACCCACCAGTAATTTCCTATATATTGAGGCTCGATGCCACTCGAGTGTACATGATATGGAAAATAACCCCAATTCATAACGAATAGCAACGACTGGTACACATTTAGGAAGACACCAAACCATACATCTTAAAAATCGGGCCTCATATTTAACAATTTCCTTCCTGCACCAAAGCGGGGCAAATTCAAGCCCATAGGTGAACTGAGCAACAGTTTTATGCCTATACATATGAAGGCACGGTAGAAGGGAACGTTTCCCATACTTGTTATCTATTTTGCACAGCTGAGAAATCAAAGGGCTGATTTTCTTATCAAAATAATTACAGAAGTTAGCCCTTTTTGTGTCCTCAAAGATGGGATAGCCCAGATATCTAAAGGCGTGACACACTGTTAATTTCACATGATCCAAGAACCATGAAAACCTAATACAGCTTTTCCGATAACTTAAACGTAATATCACGGTTTTGGTGTAATTAATTACTAATGAGTTGGCCTGAGTGTAGTTCTTAAAAGAAGACAATAAGCGCTGCAAGCCAATGGGAGTGTGATCATACAAAATGACGTTGTCTCCATACTCTGACCAGACGACCTTAACGCCCTCTACTTTTGGTGCTGCAAAGGAAGCTCCTTCCAAATGGGGGCCCACATCTGAAAGATACAAATTAAACTTTGGGGGCAAAGATGCAGCCCTGTCTCAGGCCATTACTGGCCTTAATTTCTTCTGACAAGGATTCATCGATGCTCAAACGCACCTTTATTTTTGAATCTGCATGAAGGTGGTAAAGAATCGATAGCAACGGAGCAGGCATACCCATTGGATACAATTTGCCCCAAGGTGTGGTTCTATTCACTAACGCTGATGTCAGATTGATAGACCCCAAATAGATGGGGTTACTTCCCATAATCCAAGTCTGTTGCTGCATGATATTTATCAAAAGCACACCTGCATCTGTGCCCACATACTTTCTAAATCCAAACTGAAAGGGGGAAAGGATCCCGTTAGCCTCAATCCAGTTCTGTATATTCTCCAGAATCAGAGAAGCAAAGATTTTGGAGTCGGCATCCAACAGAGCGATAGGTCTATAGCTGGAAGAGGTGGGCCTGTCACCCTTTTTATAAATAGGCACTACATAAGACATGTGCCAGCTCTTCAGGAATACCCTAGTAAATACGATATCTTATAAGAAGAACAGAATCCTTGCCCACAAATTTGGATTTTCATCAGGGATTTAAAAAAGGAAGGTGGGATTCTGATCTGTAAAGCCTGGAACAGATACATGAGTCTAGGTTAGATGGTCATTTGTACTACCGTTATCCGGCTCCACCATGATATTGATAATGGGTTCCATCTCATTACATCCCGTTTGATTTTTTTCTAGCAGTTGAGGATCATTATGGGCTTATAGTTAGTCTATCCTTCCTGTCAGGGTGATCCCCAGATATTTCACCCCACTTTTGTCACCTTCAATCCTGAGGCCGAAGCTACTGATTGGATATGTGTTCTATTCCCAGCTAATATGAGGATTTCTGATTTTTGTCAGTTGATTTTTAGCCTGAAAGGGATCCGTATGTCTCGTTCTCCTGCATTAGGATCGGGAGAGGCCTCTCTGCGTCCCCCAGGGCCACCAACATGTCATCCGCTTATGCGGCCATTTTAAATGTGTGCACTGCCATGTCTATACCTTTTATTTCTGGCATGTCTAATTCATGCCAGTAGGGGCTCTAAAAAAAAAAAATACAAAAAAAAAAGGAAAAGAACTAAAAAAATGTGCGTATAGGAGGGACGATAGTGGCCACCCTCATTTGGTTCCTCTCTCAATTAGTACTTTCTTAGACAACCCACCATTCACTGCTAGGCGAATTGATGGGGTATTATAGTTGGCCCTAATCATGTCTGTAAAGGTTTCCCCGTGCCCATTTTTCACAAGATATGAAAGAGAAGTGACCACGCTATGCGGTCGAATGCTTTCTCAGCGTCAAGAGCCAGTACTATGGCTGGGGATTGTGTCATCCCTATTTTTTCCACCAGATGCATTACCCTTCTGATGTTGTCGCGAGTTTGTCTGTTCGGGACGAACCCCGATTGGTCCTAGTGTATCAACTTCGGGAGGATTTGCTCCAGTCGTGTGGCCAAAATTTTGGTGCACAGCTTCACGTCTAAATTAATTAGCGCTATCGGGCGAGATGATTTTGGAAGTTGCAGGTCTGTTCCTTGCTTGTGGAAGACCAGCACTTTTGCCTCGTACATGGACTGGGTGATGTTTCCCTTCCTTTTTAATGTGTTAAATAATTCTGTGAGGACTGGGGCTAAAATGTCCTCATATTCTTTATATTCTTTGTAGAATTGCGCAGTGTAACCGTCAAGGCCCAGAGCCTTGTTTCTAGGGAGGTCCCGGATTGCCCTATTCACCTCTTCCACCGCGATTTCCCTGTCTAGTTGTGGCTTTTCCTCTTCCGATATAACTCGAAGTTGGACTCCTTCTAGATAGGACGTTTGCTGTTCCTCGTCGGGGTGGTCCGAGAAGTAAAGGTTTTGATAAAATTGCTTAAATGTATCCTCTATATCAGATGTTAGTGTCTTCAATTGCCCTTTGTCATCTGTTAATGCCTTTACTACCTGGTTCTGCTTTTTCCCTTTCAGTTGCCTGGCCAGGAGTTTGTCGGCTTTATTCGCCTTTATATAGTACCAATGTTTTAAGTGCAACAGGTCTCCCTCTGCTTTTTTGGTGCGAAGGGATTCCAGCTGCCCTTGGACATGTCTTAGGGCTTTTTGTAGTTTAGTGGACGGTTTCTGCAGGATTTCAGCTTGGATCATGCTTATGTTTGCTTCTAGCTCCTTTTCCCATTGTCGGTTCTGTTTCTCCCTCTGTGTCTTAAGTGCAATGAGGTGTCCCCTTGTTACTGCCTTAAAGGCTTCCCATAATGTCTCCCTTGATATCTCTGGGAGGTTATCGCATGTAAGGTATTCTGTAATGTGTTCCCTGAGAGTATTCCCCATAACTGGATCCCGCATAACCTCCGCTGGGAGATGCCATCTCCATAGCCCCGAGTGGCCTTGTGTCAACAATATGTCTGCCCATAAAGGTGCATGATCTGAAAGTGAAATGGAGCCGATATCCGTATGATGCATCTTCCCCAGAAGCCACGCCGAGACCCAGAGGTAATCTATCCTTGACATGGTATTGGGGACATGCGAAAAATATGCATAGCCTTTTTGATTACCATTAATGTTTCGCCAGACATCTTCCAGCTCTAGGTTATTGGCTTTCTGTTGTAGAGCTTTTGATGGGGTTCCCTGGCCCTGCTGTTTAGGTCCCAGGCAATGTTAAAGGCCCCTCCCATCACAATCTCCCCTGTGGCAAAGCGTTCCATTTTGTCTAGGGTGTCTTTAAAGAAACCTTCTTGTCCTGAGTTAGGGGCATATACTGTCACCAATGTAATGGGGTGCCCCTCAATTTTCGTGTTCGCTAAGAGATATCTCCCCCATTTGTCTGCTTCTGTGTTAAGTATCTGTGCGTTTAGGGTATCCCGAATGGCGATAACCCCACCTTTTTCTCGTGTGCATTTGCCTGTAGTATATGGTTATACCCTTTTAGTCATACCTTTTTCCTATCCTGGCCTTTGACATGGGTTTCCTGGAGCATTATAATAGCGTACTTCCCCGGGGAGTTCAACCCTCGGGCATTGTATGTTAGAATTTTTAACCCCATCCTTTTGTGCATTTCACGTTTAAGTGCTGAGTGAGAGTGCTCCTTTCTGGTTCGCTCCCCTCCCCCGTACTCCTCACCCCCAGTCTGAACTATGCAACCCCCAACTGGCACCCCCTCCCCCCATAACTGCCCTGAGGAGGGCTCTGGGGCCTATGTTCGCTCAGGCGTGTGCGCCATGGCCTCTAAGTCTCAGGGATAACTTTGACAGGAATCCTAAACCCCTCTCTGGATACTTCAGTGGCTCCTGGGTCGGTTTCCCCCTCCCCTCCCAGGACATTTATGAGGTTCGTCGCTCCAATGTCGGCTTGGGAGGAGCGCGGCGGAGGCGTCCACTCCAGCTCTAGCGATGTCTCGTGCTTCCATTGTTCTGCCAAGAAGCTCGGGTATCTATTTCTTTTTGGTGGGGCCTCTCAACCTCCTGTTTATTGTCTTCCATTCCCACTGGGTACTCCGCGTGGGTGATCTTTCTCCTCTGGTCTGTGGATCGTCACTTTCTTGTTCTTGCAGGTTCAACAGTTGTATTTCTTCCTCCCTCGTTGTTATTCTACGTTGTTTCCCTTCTTACAAGAAGAGCAAACCAAAGGGGAAGGTCCATTTATATCCGATTTGTTGTTACGCTCACCTGGCTCCCACAGGGGCGTCGATCGGACCCGGACAGCTGCAACCTCCTCCAACGTGAAGCGTAGTGCAGAGATGACATACTGGACTGGACCGCCTAATCTCATCTGCTTGACCCGCAGAAGTATTCGCCTGCAAGTGGAGAAAGAGATTTAGCCACCCGTGGATTCTAGTAATGGCACCCCACTGTTCACCCCACTAATCACCAACGATATTCACTTTCAGTAAGCTCACCTTATGTTTTTAAATGATGAGCTCTCCATCCTGCGTGGAATGCAGGGGCGCGTAGATACCAGTTGCTTCACTGGTTTGAAGGTGTTGGAAGAGTTCCGGATGAATATTGACTCTCAGGTTCCAGACGAGAACCCGTAAGTATAAGTTCAAAGAGTTCAATATGTCCAATGCTCACTCTTGTACATTCCTTTCTGGCTGGGTCCAAGGGACGATTGTCTTGTGGCAGCTGATGGTGTTCAGGTAAGAGTCGGTATTACCCAACACTGTCCGGTAAAAGATGTGTGCATTTAAATTGCTGGTTTCTCTCTCCTTACAGGTGCGGCGTAAGAAGTTGCGGTTTGTTACAGAATAATGCCTCCGGTTGTTTTTATCAGGTAAGTCTATGGTGGAGAGGTTGTATTTGTTGGCTCTCTCGGCTCACCTTATGTTTCTTTTGTCCCGTAGATGGTGGAATTTGGCAAAGAAAATGATGGAGGCTGCGCCGGATCGAAAAATGCTGTGAGGACTGGCGAGTATAGCGCGGCGCTGCAGCTGGCGATGTGACGCATGTAGAATAGTGTCCTTTTCAAGTTCGAAGACGTGATGGATCCGGAATTCAGGTAAGGATTGAAATAATATCTGTGTTCTAACCTTTCCTTCTTTCGCTAGGCGCTCTGGATTCGAGACGTGGCTGAAGACTGGATGCTGACTGCAGGCACGGTGAGCGTTACGCTGCTGGATGCAGAATAACGCGAAGCATGTGCTGCTGTTCGGGCGTGGTTTAAATAGCCTCCAAAGTAGTTCCAGGTAAGAAGTCCTTAGAACCACACCCGAGTAAAAAAAATAGTCCCTGTAGTAAAATAGTCCCATCCAGGCCTCACATTAGCTTGGATTCATTTGCAGCATGGTCTGCTTGAGGTAAGTAAAGACTATGAGCCGGGCGCCTATGGCGCCAGGACTGATTTCTATTATGAGCCTGGCGCCTAAGGTGCCAGGACTGAACCCAGACAGCCCCCAGCCGGGGCTGCTGGGATTTTATTGAATATCTGGATGCCTGCTCCCGGGGCTGATGGGCTTGACCCGGATGCCCGGGGGTAGGCATCATGACATTTGTTTTGCAGTCAGTTCTCTCGTCACCTGAGCTATTTCTCGCCTTTTTTGGAGTGTCGACTGCGCGAAGTCTTGTTATAGGTAAAAGTCTACTCCATTCATGCGAATGTGGTTCATTGTCCTTCCTTTCCGGAGTATTTGTTCCTTTTGGGAGTAGGAGGTAAGGGCCACCAGGACGTTCAGCTGATCTCCACGAACCCACCCTACATATCTCATCTATTGAAACATCTATTTCGTCCGCTGTGTCCAGTATGTCCTTAAAGCAAAAGCTAGAGACCGAGTAAGAATACCAGGTCACACAGCCGCTCTCAATGGGGCCCAGACAAGGGCTGGTATTCTTTCAAAGTTCAAAAATGTAATTATTTTTCAAGTATCAAAAGTACAAAATAAAAAATAAAAAACAGGAAGTCTGTTGGTTTTTAAATAGTAATTTATCCGAAGAAGAAACAAAGCTGTCACTAATATCTCCTTAGTGAGGGAGCAGTTGCCGCAACTCATATGTAATACAGACTAAAGCCAATGCATTTCGGAAATAATTCCTTCTTCAGGGCAAGTCTTAATAGCGTTGCATAGATGGGAACGTTGTGGTCAATGCCCACAGCAGCATGGGTCGCAACAATGAGCCGTGGTTACAGCGGCTATATTGTTAAACACAATCGTGTTTGCAAATGAAATCTCTGAGCACACGGAGCGTGCGAAAGCTCCTGCGTGCAGTTGTCGGGCTGAATCTCAGAATGCCGTGTCCTTGTATGTCCTTAAAGACCTGTTGCACCACCACTTTGAGGTCCTTGTCTACTACCGATTCCACCATGTTTTTTATCCTAATGTTAGATCTCCTAGTGCGATTTTCTTGATCCTTGCATTGAAGGTCTAAGTTGTGCGTCAGGTGGACCAAGTGTTCCTGCGTCTCTCCAACCTGTTGTGTCTCCTCCTCCATATTTTGCACTATTTTCTCCAGGGGGACTGTTCTCTCTCCAAAGCTTGCTACCTCCGTTTTTAGTTCTTGTACCGCCATTTTTATTTCACTTCAATTTCAAATTCAAATTGTGCGTTCATTGAGGTCATAAATTGTGTCTGGAATTCCCCGAACCATGTTTCATGTCCTCTTTTGTGGCCATCTCTTCTGGGGAGGATTATGTGTCTGTCGCTGCGCCTTGATCCTTGTGCGTTTTCTCTTGTGTCGTTGTATCTGTCCCCCAGAGATGTACTAGGTTCTGCTCCTACCTTGCTTGTGGGGTCTGCGGCAGCGGTTGTGGTGGTCTCCCTCTGGATATTGACAGGAGTGCCGCTCTCGTGAGGTCTGTCTCTTCCGGTGTGTACCACTTGGCCCTTTCCCTTCAAGGGATTTGGCTAAGTTTGGGCGTCTTCCCCCTGATATATTGTCCTGACCACGACCCAACCGTGTAGTAGCGTCCTGTGGTGCTCTGTATTCGCTGTTCGGGGTCAGGATCCTTGGGATGGTTGGAAAGGCAAGAGACTTTTTGTAGAAAAGAGACTTAACCACTGAAGGTCCTGATAGCTGAAAATGGAGCAATCATCTCGTACAGGGAAAGCTGAAGCGTGCTCCCAAGTCCCGCCTTGTCCCATGCTCAAAACGTGGGGAAGGGAGACCCCCGGCTACCACATACTGACTTATCATTTGTGACCACTATTTTCTTTCTTGTGAACCCATCCCAGTCTTTTTTGGTATTTAGTTGTAAGGATTGGCAATAGTTTTTTTTTTGTATAGGCCCTTTTATTTTGACAAGACGCCACTAGGACTGCCTTATTATTATTTGATGGTCGTAGCTTGCTCCCATCTTAGATTTAGATTAGGAGTTGTTCCCCCCAACCTTTACAGGTTATTAAACATCCTTGACTTGTGACTGTCTATTCTTGATAACATGCCTTCCTTAAACAAGTCACATATGTGCCCCTTTGAGGACACAGTGAACTTTTCACAGACAAGCAGGGCAATGGCACTTTCTTTGGGCTGCCTGAGGGCTAGGAGGGGCAAAATATGACCAGTTTCATACAGAAATGAACCTCTAACATTTAGGGCATCTCTTTTTACACCTCGTCTCGAACTCCAGAGTGGCCACAGGGCCAGACAAGATTTTGAACGAATAGTCAACAGTCCCACACTGCAATTGGCTGTGACCTGAGACACCAATAGGCTAGACTAATTCTGAAAACAGCAAAATGCTTTCCACTGATGTAGCAGGGTGTTAGGCCCCTCACACACATCTTACCTTAGATGCTGGGAGCAGGTTCACAGAGAAGCTTCTGGAAAGCCGGCAAGAGGGAAATCAACAGCCTGAGGCTCCACAGCTTGACGGGTCCTTTCCTCGGATCCAACCGCAACACGCAGCATGTTGTGGGAGGAAGTTGGATCCCCAATGAGTTCTTGCAACCATGTTATGTTCTGTAACCACCTTGTCTGGGAGAGTCCGTTTCTTCAATTCTAGGGAATTAGCCTTTTTTTTCCTTCAGGATTGTTATCCAGCCCTTCCCTCCGATATCAATAGACAGTGCTTTTGGGCTGGTCTTGTCGACCGGGGGAATCTTGCTCTCATGTCCTTGTGGACTTCTTGTGCCTCAGCTCCTAAGGCAGAGGAAGCTTACCTTCAGTTCCAGCTGCCTTTTCTAACGATTACATGAGGTAAATGGGGAGGGTTGTCCTGGTTGTCCCTCCTGCTTGGCTAATCATATTTCTGCCTTTTTCCCACATATCTCCTGGGAAAGTCACCATTCACCTTGAAGGGGCGTGCCAGCCTCAGCGGGGGCGGGGTCAGGAGGGGGTACCACTGTTCCACAATCTTCCAAACCTTGATTGTGGTGCCCTTGACTTCTTGGTTCCCGAGAGACTCGCTAAACTGTCCAACTTCTGACAGAGGGTTGCAGAATCTCCACATTTCTGGACTTCCAGCAGCAACAATGAAGAAACTGAAAAAGAGTCCTAGAGTACAGGACAGATATACACAAGTCGAGCATCAAATACATCTTGTTGGACCCAGTTAGGATGTTAGTAACACCCCTAAATAGCCCAACAAATGTATTCTTACAGCCAGGTGGCCTTCAAAGAATCCTTGAGGCAATACTCATGGACGGAACAAGCAAGTCACGCTTGCCGCCATTTCTATTCTTACTAAGTTATCTCTGCAGGATGAGCAAGGGTTTAGAGCAGGAAGCAATAGATCAGCCCCTTGACGTACAAAGAAAACACTGGATTCTTTACTAAAAATGTCCGAATTGGATAAACAAAAAGGGACAAACCGAGACCTGGAATTAAAATCACAGGAGTTCCTCTAGAAGATACAGATGTGGAAGTAGTTTAGAAGGAGTAGATACAGATGTGGAAGTAGTTTAGAAAGAGGAGTGGTCTTTGACAGAATACGAGAGGAATTCACACGCAGTATATCTATTGGTTTCTCGCACTCTTGCTTTCTGATAATTGTCCTCCTGCTCTGTCTTGGAAAGGGCACTGCATACCATTAACCACACATCTTTGTTTGATAGGTTTAATGTTGGATAAACAATGTTTGTGCGTGGATATAATAATGCAATGGAATTTTACATTACATAGGTTTTTCTTGTTTTAGGTGGAGTACACAGGATAGGTGGTGCTTTTTATTCTCTCCCCGGGTTTCCCCATGTTCCCAGTAGTTCATAGTCGTAGATATTTCACGTTTTAAATACAATATAGTTCCCAGTATTTTATTGCTGTAGATATTTGCCACTGGATTTGATCTGCTCTTAATGGCCAACAACACTCTATTCATTCATCTGCTATCTGAAGGTATGTCCGAGTCGTCAGTGGGGCTTTGTCCTCCTTACTTTGCATGTCAGTGCAATCAAGATGTTTATTTTATTAACACAGCCTTTTCTCTCAAAATTGTTGAGTCTTTATTGATAAAAAATAAGGTGCCATCTGCATGTTATTTTCTCTGTTCATATGCCTCCTCCTTTTCAATTATTGACAGTAGTACAGTGTATATATTTTTTTAAATAATGTAGAATGTAAAATGTTCATTATTTCAAGGTGTTTCTTAAGTGCTTTTTATGGTAAATTAAGTGTATTCACAACCCTATTAAAAGAAAAAAAAACCTTCACACCTAAATAAACGTAAGCCCTCTTTGCTTACAAAACGTTGATTGTTCTGTGTAAGAAGCGGCCAAGCTCAAGACGTTATGGGTGCAGGAACTGTGTTCTTGTGCGGTCCTGCATAGGAAAACAGAGTTTCTAGGCTCATCCACAAATCTGTAAAGCAGTAGCTTTTACAATTCCTTGCTCAAAGTGATGTGTAAGGGTGCAGAAGTAAGACTGACACGGAAAAGTCATGCTGATTATTACAAACCTTTATTCAAGTGCAGAAAGGAAAAGAAACCCCTTTCTCGCCCCAACTCCAATAGCTAGTGTCAGAATGTCCAACGCAGAGTCCCAATGTCCAGTGTGAGAATCCTAACTCTGTCCCTCACATCTAAGGTTAAACTAAAGAAAAATAAGGTATTTCCAGTCCAAGGGATTGGCACCCGTCTCCGGGGCACAGGAAAGTTCTGGAATCTACAAACCTTTAATTATTGGGGAATATTGGCCTTCCCCAGCCTTGTTCAGGCTTCCTTCGAAGTTCAACAACAGTTGGGGAAATCTGTTCCCTAGTTGGCCCTTCTTGGGCTTCCTTTCCGTCTCTGGGTCCCACTGCCTGACTGGCAGACCTGGTTTCCTCCCACCAGGCACTGCAAAGAAGAACAACCTGGATGCACCGCCAGTTTTGGTGGGTGCCTGAGCCTGGTTGGCAGACCTTGTTTCTTCCAGCCAGGTACTCTGACGAATAAGAACCGCCTGGGTGCACTACCAAGCTGAGGTGGGCCCCTGACTCTTGTTGGCAGACCTGGTCCCCTTTGCTACCAGGTACTATAACAAGGAAGAGTGTTATGGAGGCTCTTTCTGTTCATTGGGGGTCCTAGGCACCCATGAGTATACCTGGTTCACTTCCCCGCCAGGTACTCTTGAGCTTTATCATCTCTTGATTAACTTGATATGATAGGTTATTTATAACACGTTTAATACCCAGAGGTTTCTAAGCGCGGACCCGGGGATCGAACGTGCGTTGCTCCATGCCTTCCAGCTTCTAAGGCGAGCATGTTGCCTCCTGAGCTATCCTCTTGAGACTTGGGGTCTGTCTGCCCTGCGCCCGGGTCTCTCAGGCTCTCCACAACAATCCAATTACCTCCGGATTGCGTGTGGGGTCTCTCCGCCACCAATTGAGAATTCCAATCACTCAAGTCTGGATTCTCAGGGCCTCCTCTCCCTCCTAGTGCTTCGCTTTCTGCAGCGGTCGGAGTGATGCTACCAGTGGTTTCCCGCCGTCCTTGCTGTAGAATTGCTAAAGCAGTTCTGCTTGGGTCTACGTTTTGCTTCTCTCGACTGACTTTCCCTGTGGCGGTTCCGCAGAGGGGGGGTGTGAGGAGGTTGGTTTTTCCCATGGATTGCTCTGGCAGCGCCACTTGGTGCTCTACTCCCTTCCTTCTTGGTTTTGCTTCCCCTGCAGTGACTCTACAGCCTGGAAGTGTGGCTGTCTGCCCCTTGCTCCGGTTTACTGACTGCAGATTGCCCTGGGTTTCTTCAGCCTTCTCTCTATGCTCAGCCCGATGGCTAGCTGGCCCTTCATTTCACCAGGGAGGATCTCTAGCTCTTAGTGGTCTGTCTTCTCTTTTTATTCCTTTAGAGTCCATATTGGGACCTTTTAGTCTTGACCGCTCCTTTTGGTTTTGAGGAGCACTACTCCGCACCTCTTCCTCGTCTCAGTGGTTGTTGGTGGTGTAATCTGCAACTCCTCCCTATTCTTCCTAGTCTTAGTTTTCCATACTCCTGAGGTCTTCCAGAGGTACATGGGATAGGAGGGTAGGGATGGAGAGAGTGACGGTGAAGGAGAGGTGTGTGGGATGGAGATATAGTGTTTTCCCAAAGTCGTCACTGGTTCCTGGTAGGAAAGATTTCTCTTTACAGCACCTTTCCTTCCTTCCATTTTTATTGGCCCCCCAAACATTTTGCTTTTATTTTTTAATAGGACTTGAACTTTTTACAGTGCTGTGAAGCCTTCAGCTTGGCTGCAGCTCCCACAGTTGTCCCTATCACTAAACTAGGATGGCTGTCTAGAAAATCAGTCCTAACAATCCCATAGGGGGTTTCCCTCCCCCTATGATCTGCCCGCCGAGTACCACCCCCAGGGGGACTATTGGTCAGCGGCCTCACCTCCCTGGCTTCATGGGAAGAGGCTGCCCCCCCCAAGGAAGCAGCAACGATACCCTGGGATGGTGTCCAGTCATATTTTCGAATGCAATATTTTCGAAAGTCAAAATGTCGAAAATGTTTATTCGAAAATAATAATGTCGAAAAACAAAAATATCGAATTTTTTTCGATTTTTTTTTCAAATTAATGTTAATATAAGCAAAGTGTTATGATATATCAATATGGTATTAAAGAGTAGAATTGGTACATAGTTATAGAAACTTTTTTTTTTTAAATATGACTTTTTTATCTACTATAAACATTTGATTAAAAGGTAGTGCAATAAATATTTAAATTAAACATTTTTTTTTAAATAATTAAAGGTATATCCATGGGGGGTGGGGGACCCCCTCATAAAAAACGTTACTATTTGTGACATTTTACATTGTTATTTTAATATTGGTTTTTCGATTTTTTTTCCGACATTTTATTTTCGAATTAATGACTTTTTCTATTATATGTATGTAATTTCGACATTTTTGAATTCGACTTTTTTTTCAAATTTTTTGCTATTCGATTTTTTTTTTTTTGACATTTTGACTATAAACCCCTGGGATTTGTCACATATGGCAGATCGATTCTTCCGCTATCCTTTGACATTATGCTATCCTTATGGAATGTATATGGTCCTACCTGTCCAGAGCCATCTTTCAGTTCTCATTTAAAGATCACATTATCACTGACAAATTTGACAATATGTGGAAACTTCAACTAAGTAACAAACCTCATTCTAGCTAGGAAGGCACCTGTAAATTTCAAAAAGGCAGGAACACGTGTAAGAGGATTTTTAGCGTTAAGAAAGTGCAATTTGATTCTTGGAAATGAGTTCATCCTGATGAGGTGGATTATGCTTTTTTTTAATCAATGTATAGCATTCAGTCCAGGTAAGAACGCATACATATCCGAGGCTTTAAAATGTTGGGATGGTTTTATCCACTCATTATTCAAACTGTAATCATTTTATAAAAATATGTGCTTTTACTAACTTTCCCTAAATTCTGTTGGAGTTTTTCGAATGTTATCTTCCTGAAGCCACCTCCATTCAAAATAATTGGGGCACTTTCGAGGCAGCATTCAGGAGGTGCATACCTGAATGTACAGCTTCCAAGAAGAAAATGGTAGCAAGTTATCAAATTCACTACTGAGAGAGATCAAAGTGCAAGAGAAGAAATGTAACAACAAACCTCACGATCCATCTGCCCGATTGGTGAATATAACAAAAGTATGACTGAATGTGCCTACAATTGTTATGTTATGTTGACTTATACCGTGGACCGTTACCATTTGCATGGTCTCCTGGTGCTCACAGGCTCTGTAAGAAAGTAGCCAGAGTAGGTTAGTGAGGGAAGAGGGATAAGGATAGAGGTAGGGCTCTACTGTTGGTGCTTGCAGATCTAGGAGAAGATGGCATTTGTGCGTGCCGGCTTTCCAAGTGTGGTTGGATTGAGCACACTTGGGTATTTGTTTCTGGAGGGGTAATGTTCAGTGTCTTGGTGGTTTGTTTACGGCAGCTTGTTCTTTGGCAGATGTGTGGGTTGAGTGTTGTGTGTGGTAGGGTTGGCCTGTAAGGTCGTATGAGGTATGTGGGGGTAAAGTGGCCCGGAGGGCGTGCGAGGTAGGGGTGGGGTATGCTGGAGAGGAGCGAGGAGCAGGGGTGGTTAGTGTAGTGTGGTTGTTTTTCTGTGGTTTCCAGGATCCGTACGGTCCCTTGATTATCTTGGGTCCACAGTGATTGGAGTGGGAGGTGCTAGTTTTCTGCTGGGCATGGCGAGTTGAACAGTCAGTTTTTCAGTCGTTTTGTGAAGGTAAGGTGATCTTTCGTATTTCCTTCGGGGTTGAGTTCTATAGACTGGCTATTGAGCGGGAGAATGCGGTTTCTCCGAATGTACTTTTTTCATAGTGTTCAGTTTCGTTTTGGAGGTCGTTGCTTGATCTAGGAATTCTTCCTGGTTGGTATTGGTTGATTTTGGCTTGGAAGAATGGGTCTCATTGTCCGTGCAGCGATTTGTGAGCAATGCAGAGGGCTTTGAAGTTAATGCATTTTTTTTTACTGGGAGCCACTGGTGGTGTGATGTTTCAGGTTTATAGTATCCTTGCTGCAGTATTTTGGATGCATTGGAGTTTCTTCGTGAGACGTTCTGGCATTCCAAGGCAGAGGCGGTTCGCTTAGTCAATTCCTGATAATACTAAGGAGATGATGGGAAGGAGGGTCCTGTGTGGGAAGGAGAATTAGGGGAGGATCCCTCTAATTAGTTGCAGGAGGTAGACTATTTCAATTCATTGTTAAAATATAAAGAAAACATTTATAGTCAATCCAATAAAGCTGGTACAGCTTTGGTTATTTATTTTGAGGCCAGAATGGAACGATCAACAACTGTTTATTGTAAATCAATGTGGTACAATAATATCTTCCAATAAGGACATTTTAGAAGTGTTTGTGGATTTCTATACAAACCTTCTCCTCAGAATGTTCTCTATCAAAACAAATGTCATATGATGTTTTAAACTCTCCACAGAAGCAGATTGCATCAGTTCAGAACCTTTGGGTCACGGCTGCACGTGCCCTCTGGGTCACGGCTGCACGTGCCTCAAGAAGGACCGATGTGGTCTCTGCAGATTGTGCCATTTTTACTGATCTATTTTTCTTTTCATAGTTTCATGGATTTCTTCTTTTATTGATAAAAGGTAGATCTGTGTTTCTTTTTCTGAGGCAGTGATGATTTAGAAGATCAACCCTCACGTAGAGGCCTGCCTGCCTAGCTGCTACGGGCCAATCCCGCTCCTTAATTCAAACTGCAAAGCTTTTCCAAAAAGATCGGCTAGCAGGGTAGGAAAAGATCTGTCCTGGTCAATGAAACTAAATCAAATGAGGCTTTGCTAAAGGTAGAGCCTCTTAAACAAATACGTATCTTCACTGCTACACGGACTCAAGTGCTGCAGCTAAAACCTACTGGTAGATCATTTTTTATTCTATTGATTTTGCATTTATTTACAGCGCACAAAACCCAGAGGCATCTAGGCGATAGTTACAGAAAGTGCATTGTACAGATGATGAGTACAGTGATAAGCACATGAGTTACAGTGCTAGTACATAATCTGGGAAAGCCCCGTCATCAGGATGCAGACAAGCAAAGGAGACAGAATAGGTGTGGGTATGCAATCTGGGAAAGCCTTGCTGTACGGGGAGACTACATCAGGGTGCAGACAAGCAAAGGAGATAGAATAGGTGCGGGTATGAAATCTGGGAAAGCCCTGCTTCATGGTACAGGGGCTACATCAGGATGCAGACAAGCAAAGGAGACAGAATAGGTGTGGGTATGCAATCTGGGAAAGCCTTGCTTCATGTTTCGTGGGGGCTACATTAAGGATCAGATAAGCAAAGGAACATAATGATAAGTTATTTATATAGCGCCTTAATCCAAAGGGCAGGAGTGTGGCATCTGAGAGGTCCATCTGAGAGGTCCTCGATTCAAATGAATGGTCAGGTGGGTTAAATCAAAGTGCATAGACGTGCACAGCTGAAAAGTCATGCATGCAGCACAATGCAGTACAAAGTTGAGTAGCATAGCCAGGTAGGTATCATATGAATACAGTACAAGGTCGATAAGTCATGTAATGTACAATAAGCGGAGTATGTTTGAAGGTGTATAGTCAGATAGGTGACAGTTAAAGAACAAGAGGCTCAGCTGGAGACAATCATAGGTGACCGAAGAAGTAAACAGCATTGGGCCTCGCCATACATGCCTTGGGGGAAGCTGACATGCAGCGCAATCAGTAATGGCTCAAAGTGGAGCATGGAGAGGTGCAGAGGCTGGGCGCGCCTGGACAGGCTGAGACAGGCTGCAGCCTTTTCCTCTGACCTTCTCCGTTGGTCTGCACCAGCATCACCTGCCGGCTCACGGGCAAGGTGGAGGCGTGATGCAGCGCTGGCCAATCGAAGCTGAGACGCGGGCGGCTGATGTGCTGCTGGAAATGCGAGCATGTCAGCATGGGGCTCTAGTGTGAAGACTGAAGGGGGGTGTCTGTACTCCTCCATCTATATGGCAGAGTAGAAGCACTGAGCACCCCAGCCAAGGTCCTCTATAGGGTAGCGAAGGACAAGCAAACAAGGCTTAAGCTCTCAGGAGGTGATGCGGGCTGGTCCTTAGTGCAGTGTAGCCCCCAAACCCCCCACAAAGGAATGTCCATACACTATGTTATGGGATAACAGTTCTTTATATAAATAAGGTTCAATATATATAGTCAATTAATAACACACTTTGTACTTTGGCAAATCTGATATGGCAAATATATACAATGTTTATGTGGTACCACACTTAGCTATTGACTCCTCTAAAATGCACCAACTGCTAACAATTTCTAATGGCATACAAATCAAAACAGTAATGTGTAGCAACATAGGACATAGGAATGAAGACAAGTTCGGTTAAACAATGGCAGAATGGTTCTCTTGCAACCTGTAATAAAGAGTATTAACAAGCTCAGTCCATTTATGTTTAAATAGTCTTGTTTCCTGGTCAAAATGTTGTACAAACCCAATGTACCCGAGTTTAGCACAGTTTCTTTGACGATTCGTCGATGGATCCCTCGAGGGTGAACTCCCTTTACAGCAGGAGCCACAGGGCGTCGATAGTCCTCGAAAAAAGTGAACACTTTCGCCGAGAGTCCTCGATGAAAAGAGTTTGATGCTGCAAAGATGACTCGATGAAGAACGTAAGCCCGGCAGAGGGCATAGAGTGTTGGCGTTGGATGTCGGCGTCAGCGATCAGGGCTCAACCACAGCTGGCTTTCAGATCTATGTTGGCGTCTATGTGGACTTCGGATGGCAGGAAACCCCCCCAGCGGATTTTCCTCTGTTCGTCGACGACCTCGACTTTCTCCAGTGGGACAAAGCGGTCGACGGTGATGGCAAGGGAGTCCTTGGTTTAAATGTTCTTAGGCAAAAGGTGGAGCGTTGCGGCTCCGGTCGTCGAACAGCACGGCGTCAAGCTGTCCCTGCTTCTGGGCAACACGACTCGACTGACTTCCAGCAGTTACAGAAATCCTCTGAACACCGGTCGGCGGCAAGGGACTTTGACGGCCTTGATATCCAGGTGCTGCACTTTAAGATACCTCGGCAGACCCAGTCTCCGGTCAACAGTCTTTTGGGAATGGCTTCTGGGGTGCCTCGGCGAAGATCAGCTTTCTGCACAATGTTCCCTCGTAGCTCAGGGAGAGGTCTCCTAGCCAGGTCCTCTCTCCGATCAGTCTTCAACAGACTTGAAAGCATTCGGATTGGGTCGAAGGAAAGCACCAGCAATTCTTCTTCTTCCAGCTGGGCTTCAAAGATAAGCATCTTTGAAGTTTCAACTTCAGCTCCTGAACAATTCTGGTAAGTGAGAGGCCCCCAGATATACAGTTCTGTCCCTCATTCACACCGCTGAGCGAAGCTCAGTAAGCCAATCAGTCAGAAGGGCATTCATGCAGGCAGGCAGGCAGCCAATCAGGCTCACAGTGCATTGAGGTCATTCACTTCCACCCAGACACCCATAACAAGGAACAAGGATAGGGGCAAGCACCCAGCCTTTCAGCACACCACACTGCATTCATGTCAGTTTCGGGCAAGACTGTCTCATTCTTTGTGTCTCACACACACAGATATCAGACACCCATAACATGGAATGCATATTGGTCACACACTTCATTCACCCAGGTCCCACCCCAAGGGTGCACCCACAACATACAGTCACTGGGAAGGCTCCAGCCAGTCTGGCCTGGCCTGGGCTTCCCCACAATACCATATATGGTTCTTCTACCCAACAGCCACTCAGGGGAAGGAACAGAGTTAGGGCTTCCCAGGACTTTGGGAAAACAGGTTAACAGACAATAGAAACGAAGAGGCCACAGGGGCCATATTGTCTCCTATAAGGAATGCACCAATTCCAATGGCAGGGCCTGGGTATCAGAGCACCTGTCAAATTCAGCATGGAGCTGCCACCAGCCCATACCTTGCTCTGTGGGCCACACACAAACATTACACTAGGAGTACAGGGTTCTACCCCCACCCATGGGTGCCATGAGGGTATCCTAAGGGTGTCTGTTCACCACAACCAAAAGGAGGAAGAGCTGCACTGCCAGGAGTCCCACACAGACTCCTGTACAGAAAGCAACACAGAACACACATGATAGGGGAGTACAGGACAGAGACTTGGAGGCCCTGTCCCTCCAATGCATTTCCAGCATCAGATCCAGCTCTGTTATCATGGCGACCGTGTCCGATTAGAATAGGAATTGAGAAAGGCATTACGTGGGCATGGTTTGAGTTTCCATTTTATTTTTTTAATAAATAAACAGTTTTTATAAAATGTTCATGAATTTAAATACCTTGCCCAAAATGTTAATAACAACTTAAAAGACTTAGCTTATAAAAATGAAATACGATAAAAGATGAGACCCTAACCTCCCAAGCTAAAATAATGCACAACAAATACAGAAATTTCTCATGCAAGCCTATCATAGTGTTTTATAAACAAAAAGTAATCCCTATCGTGACATAAGGTGCCCAGGTGATATCCTTGGATAATCAGCCAAATTGGAAACGAATCAAGGGATTATTCTGGACATCCCTATTTGCCTTAGGTCTCTCATCGACCCAAACCAGTGTGGCATGGCAGTCCTTAGCTCTGTATAGAACAGGCTTATTAGCTGACACTCAAGCTCCTTCTCTGTTGCCAGTTCTTGCTACGGCACTAATTACTAAGCAGGACCCCGCACGCACAGTGCTCAAATATCATGAAAGAAGCCGACATTGAGACATTTGTTATTATTGGAGAGTCCGCAGCTAGCAATAAACAAACCCCTCAGAACATCAGTGGATAGTATTATGGGATACATGCATGAAATACAAAGCCTTTAAGCAGGTGATTTCACAATGAAATTAACGTATCAGATCCAGACATACTTGCAAAAGTTCCCTGATCAGAACTACAGAGCACATATTAAGAGACTACGCTTCAATTTAGGGCCAACTAGAGACACGATAGTGCCGCGACACAAACAAGCAAATGTTGACACGTCCTGCAGATTCTGTAAACTACAGTCTGAAAAAGAAACTTTAGAACACCTCTTGACTAGTTGTAAAAACCTCGGGACCTGAAAGAAAGACTACTTTCATAAACACGAGGGGAAGTTTAAATTACTAAATGCAAAAGACATGTGGTCTATGATTTAATGCAAAATGTATCTCTCTAAACATTGCAACAATTAAGTTTCTACTTAAACTAAACCTGGCAGATGACCAATAGAAAACATCTCTACGACAGAGATCTTAAATAGAGAGAATCCAAACGCCAAACGATCTTAAAGAACAATGATTATGAAGAAATATGATGTTTTAATCGTGCAACTATGATAAACAATTATATTAATTATGCATAAATGTGAGCATAACCCCCAAGAGCTCATGCAGTGTGCCCAGAGAAGTAGGATGCTTCCTCTCACATGCTCTTATATCACAAAACCTTTAAATGTTTTTTACTCAAAGCAATTTTGAAATGCATTTGAACTCATGAAAGCAATTGTGTAAATATATGTATATAACTACACAGGCGGCCCTAGTCAAAATATAGAAAGCAATGAAGCTCTGGAAGACGCTCCCCCAGGGATGATGGGAAGAGAGGCTTTACTGAAGATGCCGGTTCTGCCCCGCCTGCTATATTCATTTACTAACATCCCATACAACATCCTGGGCCCTTTTTTAGACAACTTCGCACAATAGCAAGGGACTTCCTGTGGGGCAGTGGGAGGAACAGGATAGCACTGAATACACTGCAGAGGGATTACGAATGGGGCTGGGGGGTTTAGGCTGCCAGACTTTGAATGCTACTTCCTGGCGGGACAGCTCCAATTTGTAGTAAGATAGCTGGGGGATGACACATCCATAGACACACTGCTGTTTCAGCCGGCAATACGACACTATTACCTGAGGGAACTCCTATGGACAGACGAAGCTGTAGCCAAGCCACTCCCTGTTAGGGAGAATTCTCCGTTTAGGCTGAATTCCCTAACCTAGTGAGTCCCCCAGCAGCTTTGCTGGATTTCTGGAGTTTGTTTTTTTCCATCCTGCCAAGAGTGAGACTCTTTCTCCCACTCTGAGACTCTTTCTCCCACTCTTGGACATGAATGTGTGTAATTCCTTTGGATGTCAATGTGTTCTATGGGCTATGGGGTCTTTTACCCCATAGGGTCTCATATGTTTTTCTATGTGTTTTACACTGCACCCTCCGTGCCGTAACACTGGGGCGTCCTAGCAGACCCCCACCATAGACTCCATACCCGGGGACTGACTACTGTCTCCCCGGGCATGTAAAGTCACCATTGGCTTTACTAGACCTAAATTTACTAACAGAACTAGTACAAACCATCCTATTGTGGACGTACTAGTAGGGGTGATTCGATTACTCCTGGGTCTGTTATTCGAGGGGGAACTGTCCCGTCCCCCCTCATCGAGTTTTGGCTGGTGGCAGTGGAAACTACTTGTTATATTCGACCCCGAATATAACTCTATGGGATTCTTCCCATTGTTGGAGGTTAACACTTTTTCTCGTTAAATCTCTAACATACCACCGGTTTATTTATCTTAAATAAATCTATCGGCCGGTATATTCTGCCAGAACTCGGTTTTTAAAATGGCGTCTGTGTTCGTCTCGGTAACTCCTAAACCAAAGGTTGAGCCCTTTGTTCCACTTTTGGCGGGCCTCTACACAGAAGCCCTCCAAAGTGGTGCCATTCTGTCTGGGTACCACAGGGGATGTGGGAGGGGGTTTAGGCACCCTGGACTGAGTTGCCTTTCCAACTCAAGTCGCACTCTGGTGTGATTGGCCCAAGTGGTGAGCCACCCCGCTCACAACTTAGCGTGTTTTTATTGACAGCTAGGCTGAATGAATGGGGGTTTTCTGCATAAAAGCAGGGCTTTTGGGACTGGATCTTCAGAAGTCGCCACAGGACCTAAGAATCCGACGAGGCTAAAGCTGAGCCGACCTGCAACGACGACACCTCAGGTGGAGCCCTGCTGAACCGACTCACCACTTCTCGACGACAGAGGAAATCTCCCCACCGGAGAGTCTCTTCCCCTGACTGGTGGGAACAACCAGTCCCCTTTGCTTTTTCTTCGTTCCAGGACGTAGTGGTCGAATTGCCCGTGCAGAGCACCCCGGCAACCGGATAGCCACTACCCCTGTACCGCGACCAAAAGGTGGTGCCTTGTGAGGAAGCACTCCGCGGCTGGTCTCTTCCCTGGTGGTGCAACGATCTTCAACTTTCCTTCGACAACGAGATCCTCTCTTCTCTTGGCAAAGACCCGACGTACATCCACCACCAGGAACAACTGCCCCCGCCGGAGCTGACTCTCCACAAAAAAGGTACTGTGACCGCCTGGCTTCCCTTGTGTCGGTCAGTGTGAGGTGTCTGAATCCTCGCCTCTCCATTGGGTCGCCTCCAAGCTTTCTTAACTTTCTGTTCTGAACTGGTCCAATCTTTCTATAACAATTTGCGACAAAGACTCGGAGTGCATTTCCACTGTGATACTTTTTGGGACACATCGCCTTGCCTCCCTCCGAGTGGGCCTGGCCTCTGAACTTTGCGATCTACAGTAGACCCTGCCTTACTTGCCTTGCATTTGTTCGTAAAAGTGTTGGTACCGAGTTGATTTCATACCCTGCCTTTTCTCTCCCGTCCTAACGAATACTAGAGTGCCATCTAGGTTAAAGCATTCACCTCTGTCTGCAAATAAGTGGTGCCGTTGAACCTAGACTTGTCAAACTATTGTTAGGGGGATTGATTTTCTGATAGTAATTGTGAGTGGAGTTGTTTACCGTAATAGTGCCAGTGTATTTTCATAGATGTGTTTTATATAAATAAATAACTATATATCTTTACACCGAAGCCTTGTTCCGTGTTTGCTTGTTCTGCTGTGTAAACTGCCCTATTTTGTATACTCCACATACTGCCTAACTATTCTTGAGGGAAGTCTGACTGCTCAGCCACAGCTACCAAGTGAATCTGTGTGGTACAGACTGCTACCAAGTGGGTTTACTGCCAAACACCTGTAGTCCTAAATCTTTTACAGTGGTCCCAGAGGGAACTGCACAGGTTTCCGCCTAACACTCCCTAATATGGTTAAATTGGGCCCGACCCTATGGAGGAGAGCGTGGAAAATACAAGAAACAGGAGACCCCTACTGCAGACAAATTCCCCTCGCGGGATTAGTCAACACCCACACGGTGCCCCCCCCCCCCCCCGACTACTTATTGCACGCAGTGGGAAGACAAGGGAGTGGCCCAGTTTGGAGATCTATGGAAAGATGGACAATGGGTAGACTTTCAGACCTTATGGAAGAGCAGGACGTACGCAGAGATTAATTTCTGCTGTAACAGTAAGGTCCAGAGGATCATGAAGAGGTGGAGGGCATTACCAGAGGAAGAGGAGAGCGAGACACCACTAGACACATGGTACAATATATCGGAGGGAGGATGCACGGTCTCTAGACTCTACGAACGGCTCCTGGGCAGTAACAATGAGATGGCGCTGCAAGCAAGAGCTAGATGGGAAGAGGAACTCCATAGAACCTTCACTGACGAGGAGTGTGGCAGGACACTTCGGTATGCCAAGAAGGTTTCCAGGAATGCGAGATTTAAGCAAATGCAGCTTTACCTCATGCACAGGGCGTACCTCACACCCAAGAGAATGTCAAACATGGGAAACAAACACACACGTAGCTGCCCATGCTGTGCGACAGAAAAGGCGGCTATGATACACATGTTCTGGTCCTGCCCGGTGATAATAAACTTTTGGGATACAGTAAAGAATAGGGCGGCGGCAAGAGGGATCCAAATGCAGGCGTGGTCGCCGGAATCTTACCTACTGGGGCCTACGAGGGGCAGCAAACAAAGAACTCATGCAGCAAAAATGAAAGACCTAATGTGTATCCTGGCGAAGAGCTGCATAGCAATGGCATGGAAAACAAGTACAGCGCCATCAACAGAAATGTGGTGGGCAGACCTGAAGAAATGGACAATAGCGGAAACATCCATGTGGACCAGATGTTTCCGCTATTGAGAGGAAACATCTGGTCCACATGGATGTTTCCGCTATTGTGATGGAGAGGGTGAGAGCAGCCTCAACGTAAAGTTCTTACAAAAGAGCCCTCAAGATGTATAAGGAGTGGGGTGTGCGGATCTTCTGCCCATTGAGGGGTAGGGCTGGAAGCTTTAATGTTTATGTAATTTAATTCAGTAAACAAATACAAATATCTCATTATTATGATTGACTAAATAACTAACAATGACCTCACGAGTATAAAAAACCTACTTTGGTTTCCTTTCTCTTATCTTAGGTAGACGGGGCGACGGCTTCCCTCATCCGTCCAAATCCTTGATCTCATTGAGACAAGTACCAAATTTACGGTCCTGAAGAAGATGATAACTTGTAACCATCGAAACCGGTCGACCATTTTTTTAAATCTAGGATATCCCAAGAAATCAACCAGGGATACCCCATAAACAAGATTATACAACATCTTGCTGCGAAAGAAGCTCTTTCTTTTAAATCCTTTTTTTAACAATCATCAAGTGATCCATGACTCGGGGACCACACAATTCTTACGAAGGTCAATAAAAGAAATAAGGTCTCACGACCCATGAAAACAGTTCCTCTTTGAAATGTGTCCCCAAGCTCCTCTGAGACACAAGCTTCCAGCCCTACCCCTCAATGGGCAGAAGATCCGCACACCCCACTCCTAAGGACAGAAGCCCACATACATCATGAGGGCTCTTTTGTAAGAACTTTACGTTGAGGTCACACATTAAATGGTACCTAAATAACAATCAGTTCCCACGCTGAAAAAGTGGATTCCAAGAAGTGTTCATGTGTGTTAAAAACATTTTCAAAATAACACTTCAGGTTAAACCATGAAGTAAAATTCATCATACCCCGATTGTGATCCAGAGGGCGAGAGCGGGCCAGGTTACTTACATGGAACGCCCTCATACAAGACCTGTTCGAAAGCACAGAATGACATGGCACGACAGACCCCAGTGGGCCGGAGGAAGATTGAACTCCAGGTGGCAATGTGGGTGAGAGCACTCAGCGAGGAGGGAAGCCAGAGGCTGCGGTCATGTCGAAGGGGGCTCGATTTGAGAGTTTTGGACAATAAAGGGTTATACATTGACGACAGACAAGGAGTGAGCCGAGCCATCGCACCAAATAGACGGACGATATAGTGCGGATCCAGACATGTAGTGCCAGTTGTAGTGTGCGGTTTGTTGGTTATATGTTGGAAAAATTAATAAAAAAGAGTTTAAAGAAAAAAAAATGATGTATTTGTAATTTAAAATGCAAGTAAGCGATGTGTATGTATATGTATCTGCTTGTATCTTTATATATTTGTCTAATGAAGTAATTTGTGTAAGGTTGCCTTGCAACTAAAATCACAATAATAAGAAAAATAAAAATAAAAACAAAACTTCAATTATGATTACCTTATCGAAATTGGTACCTTGCCAGGATTCGAACCTGCTGACGACAGAGACCTCTGCAGCGAGCACTTATCCCACTGAACTCTCTCACTGGCTCTTCTACTTATCTAATTGGTCTATCTTAAGATCCAATTTAACATTAGGGATCAACAAATACCAACATGGATTATGTATTGCTATTTCAATAGGAACAATTAATTATTCCTTTGCTACCGAGTTATTTTGAGCCAACAAAACCTCAATTTCTCAGTTGTAAACGGCCTTTTGCAAGCATTTAAATTAGGTCAACGGACTGACTGAGATATGCAATCTTCCAAATACAAAAAAAAAGCGTATCAGTTATGAACCCCTGTTCCACCCACCACACCTCCCCCCATGTGCCCAAGCAAGGGCTCTAGGTGCGATTAGGAGCTTCAAAACTAAACCTCAAAATCAAACCTGGTCTGGAAACAAATAAAACTACAGTTGGAAAGCATGTGAAACAGAGGAATCTGCATGTACCATCACAGAACCTTCATGGCTTCTAACCTTGCTGGACCTTACCCAGAGAGAACAAAGCTTCATGGATCTCCTCCATCACCTCCCGGTACCGCTGCTTCTGCCGTTCTTCTAGGCGCCCCCACTCCTCCTCCATGAAATACACAGCCACGTCATGGAAGGTCACAGAAGCCTGAAACAAGACCAATTATGCTTTCAGTACAAATTCTACCACTAATATGGCATCCCTGAAGAGTGAATGCCTAATGGGAGCGAGATTCAATTCCTTTGCTGACACAGAATTCCATTGCATAGTTGTATTCACTCATTTTGCTGCCAGAGGTCATTGTGCAGGGATTTGCACAACTATGTTGGGATGCTCATACAGCGAACCGACAGAGAAAGGAGGTTCACATTACAAACATTTTAGTAAGCTGTATGTGGCTCGTTGAAAACACAGTAATGTTGCAGTTAGTGTGTGCTCTATGTAAGTTGGAGATTTGATATAGATGTTATTTTGTAGCTAGTTTGAATAGATTTTAGTTTGCATCATGTAGCAACATAACGAGCAACAATGTAATCACAAATGTTTATCGTGTGGGGTACAACTTTGTAGCGCATAGAAGTAGGTTGAGGTAAACTTGTGAAGTAGATACATGGGGACTTGGGATAAAATGGGTAGTTAGATTGCTACGGTATCAAGAGTTCTGCCATCTTTACATAAAAAGCCTTCTCAAAGATTGCAGGCTCTTATCATAGTTAGAGCCTTAGGCCGCAAACTTTCTGTTGTGCAGCAGTTGAGTGCCTTTCCCGCCGCAAGTGTTTTGAATGACTGCGGTCAGGAGAGCGTGAGCAAGCAGACCACATCGGGCAGATGGCGATAGTACAGCAAATGGTACCTGGAGGCGAGGATGGAATGAACTGCAATTAGGTTTATTTTTATGGTTAGATGGATTTGTGAATGCGGGGGGCAAACTTCCTGGGAACACAAAGCCTTGTTATTGAATGAGCAACGGGTCTGGTTAGGTTGCAAGGGTTGGATTGGAGTTAGTCAATAAATATATGAAATGGATGCTCGAGGGCAGAGCTTGACCAGTGTTTTACGATTCCATTTGGGTTCTCAGGAAGATAAGCAGGATTTGTGCTAGGGAGGCCATATAATTTAAGATGGAAGTCGCATCAGGTGTTGCAAAGAAATGCTGAGGTAGCAGTTTGGGGCTCCAGCTGGTCTTGGATAATGAGGAGACATCACAAACTGGGTTAAAGTTTCTTTGACAAACGAGGCAAGTTAACTATTGTAAATTGTTTGAAACAAACCAATTACATTTCAAAACATCATGACTGACTAATGAGACCACATGCAAGGGGATTCAACTCTCAATCCTTAAGCAATGCCTTGTACGAACACTTTAATAACATCGCTTTCGATATATAGCGCCATCCTCTCTAAAATAGCAATGATGCCCCCGGCCCCTCCCGCCTTCCTCTTGTCCCTCCTCAATTCCCTCACGATGCAAGCCGTCTCCTCTTTCTCCCCATCTCACAACAGGAGCTCTTGTCGCAAAGCCATCCGGCGGGCTCTCCAGGAGACCCGTGCCCGCCCACACACCTCAAGAACATCTTAACATCAACCTGTGCAGGCAGCATTGCACAGTCAGTCCTTAACCAATCCCGCATCTCGGGAAGCCTTCAAAACCTCCTGAATCAAACCCTTCCTTAAAAAAACCACACTCGACCCACTCACCCCCCAGAACGACCGGCCCATTTCCAACACCTGCTTCATGGCCAAATTCGTGGACCGCACAGCATACAAGCAGCTCTACCACTTCACAGAAGCCAACAACCTTCTTGACGCAGCCCCATCAGGCTTCAGACCCCTCTGAGGAACCGAGTCCTTCCCAAACTAATCCCCTTGCCTCACTCTCTAGCAGCCACCTTGGCCCCCCGACAACCTTCACTTCAGTGAAAAACCTCAGATGCATGCTGGACTCGAATGCATCCCTCTCCCAATCAGTATTCCAGATAAGATTTTGAAGTGAGAGTATTTTACTCCCTATTTTTTAAAGTTGGGAGTAAAAGTTTATTTTTTTTTTAAGGGAGTAATAAATGAAGTCCTATTCCAATGGGATTATTTCTATTAGCGAGTAAAAATATGTTTTAACTGTAACATAGAAATGTTTTTGTAATAAATACTCCTTTGTAGCTAGTTTATTCATGCACATTAAAAGATACATTTTTACATCTTCGTATCAGTAGTTTCTTCCTGTGGTACTAACTGCACTACTTGTTCACACCTATCCGTGCAGCTGTGTGGGTGAAAGCATGGGGTCAAGCTCCATTGTATCTGTTTCCTATTTTTTGTTGGGAGTATTTGTATTCCCTATATTTATTTTTGGGGAGAATTTGCCTATTTTGAGGGAGTAAGTGGCTTATACACCGCTCATCTGTAAAGCTGCTCCCAACATATCAACTCTGTATCCAGAACCTGCGTTTTCCACCTACGCATCCTTAGGCAATTCTTCCAATACCCCACCTACCCACAACCAATCTCTGCCATTCTCACCATCATCCTCTCCCGCTTAGATTATGCAAACTGCATTTATCGAGGTATACCGTCGTTCCAACTTAGGAAACTCCAAAGAAACCAACCGCTGTAGCCCGTCTTCTCATTGGCCTCCCACATAGAGAACCCATCAGTCCTGCACTCAAGAGTCCTACACTGGCCCCCTATTGGTCGACAGACTTCCTTTAAAGCCATGAGCATTACTCTCTGCGCTATCCACAACACCGGTCCCGAATTTCTCGAGAATAGACGTAGACTACCAACCTTGCAGGACCCACAGATGCGGCACAGCACTTCTCCACGTTAGCCCCCACTGCAATTCCACCAGATTGGGAGGTTCATCCTTCTCCATCCAAGCTCCCACCATCTGGAACTCTCTCCCTCTCCACATCCGCCGCATTGCCATTCACCTCATATTCAGAAAAGCTCTCAAAACGTGTCTATTCCCTTCCACAACCTGCACCGTTCCTTGCACACAAGCACTGACCCAGGCCCGCCAAATCACCAACAGTTCACATTACAGCTGATGCCAGCTGTTTGCACGGTGGTGCTGGGCAGGAAAGACAGGAGCCTGAACACAGCCATCAACCATCAGCCACTAAGGTTAAAAAAGATGTGTTTTAAGAGCTTTCCTAAAGGCCAAATGGTTGGAAATGTTTTTCAATGCCACAGGTAGTTTGTTCCATAGCTGCGCTGCAGCAATAGAAAAGGCACGTCCACCAATCTGGGAACAGCAAACAGATGGCACACAAAGCAGGCCAGACAACTCAGATCTCAGGAAGCGCTTCGGCAGATAGTGTACAAATTAGATCCGAAGATACTCCGTCCCCATATCAAGCAGAGCACGGTGCACAATATAAAGGACCTTGAATTCGATACGTTTGGCAACCGGCAGCCAACAGAAACGGTGCAAAACCAGAGAAATATGAGCACCATAAGGTCACCCTGTCGCCTTCCGCGCTGCAAAGTTCTGAAGGTGTTGTAGTCGGAGGCTGTGCAAGATAAAGAGAGTTGCAACAGTCCATCAGAGTAGGTAGCATTGCAGCCACAACCAGCGGGCGCAGGGACGGTGGTATCATATATAGTACCCTTTTCAAGATTTTTAGGTGGAAAAACCCAGTCTGACAAACAGCCGATACCTGGGCATCCATAGACAAGGTAGCAGTCATAATTACTCCCAGGTTCTTCACCCTTGCTGTAGGGACAGGTAGAGAACCCAAGGAAGGCAGCCAGAAGGATGCAATCCAAAGTGAAGGGTCAGGAGGAGAACCCACCACCAGCACCTCTGTCTTGTCACCATTCAGCTTCAACCGGTTTAGGCCCATCCATACCCCCACGGCCATCGGGCACTGATGAAGACACCACCGTTGGCATACGAATAGCACCTGAAGCCGAAGGAGCGGATGAGACAGAATAAGGCCCAGATGTAGCTACTGAAGAGAATGGGGGACAAAGCGGAGCCCTGGGGCACACCACAGCTAAGGTGACAAGAATTAGAAGAAAAAGGGGAAAGCAAGAAACCACACTGGGATTCAGAGCTGTCTCACACACCCCTACTAAATCCTGTGAACTAATGACCATGAAACTTCCCCTCACAAACTCTAGAACCATAACATTGCAACTAATCTACGGACCCCCCCGGACCTCTGGGCTCCTTCGGATAAGAAATCAACAAACTCTTGTCCACCAACACGAAACCCACTTCACAAATCCTCTTACTAGGCGATTTCAATCTAGGTCTCAACGACCCTACTGATCAACCTGCAACATCCATAGCCCATTCCTTAGCTGAACTTGGCCTCGCCCAAAGAGTCCTTCTCCCTACCCATGAAAAAGGAAGAATCCTTAATTGGATAGCGGACCTTAACTGCAGCACAACCATCACTTCTATTGAGCCTCAACCCTGGACCGACCACTCACTCCTATCCTTTAACCTTCAAGATTGTACCCCTACCAATAAAGACAAGGAACAAAAAGAATAGCACAGTAGATAAACTTCTGCCTCTCCTCCAGCCCTTACTCAAGCCCTCCTTAGCCTCCTCCGACCTATCCGATTTGGTGGACCTTTATAACAAAGCCTTGACAATGGCGCTAGATAGCATTGCCCCTTTAAGAATGTGCAAAAGTAAACCTAAAGCATGCTTCTACTCGTGGTTTACCCCTAAACTTAAAGCCTTAAGAAACGAAAAAAGAAAATGCAACATCCTGGAGAAATAACCCCTCCGCTAATAAAGACATCATGCTCAAAACCACAGCCAGATATAAAGAAGAAATTCTGCTATCCAAAAGGGACACCTAAAATAACAGGATTGAAAAGGCTAGCTCAAGTTCCAGAGAATTATTTACTATTCTAAGAGAACTTGAATCTCCCATCCCCACAACTGAGAGCTGCATCAAGGATAAGACCTGCTGCACCAAAATTCAAGCAGCTCTAACCAATAAAATTACACTGCTTCAAAAGAAAATAGCAGTAAAAAAACAGAATCTGATCCCGCAGCATACTACTCCCAAACCTATCCCCATCTTGCCGAAACCACTACAGCGATTCAAATTCACTTCAGTATCCACCCAAGAAGTCATTATCATTATTGCCTCACTTAAACCCTCCAATTGCCAAGAGGACTCCTATCCAGCCTCAGTCATCAAAGATGCAGCCAAAGAACGGGCCCCCTTTATAACCACTCTCATCAATGCCTCCTTTCGTAAAGGCACCGTTCCAACCAATCTGAGGAATTCATGGACACTCTTAAAAAAAACCTCACTTGACCCTAGCATGCCCACCAATTTCCGACCCATTACCACTGTAATTTTGCTCCTTAAAGTTACAGATAAGGCTGCCTATAACCAAATTCTAACGTACCTTGAGGCCCATAAGCTACTTGGACTCTTAACAATCTGAATCAGAAACTGCCCTGATCGATCTGAAGATCCAGATCGATGACCTGAAGGACAAAAGGAAACCTTTCTTTTGCTTCTCTTGGACTTGTCAGCCACCTTTGATCTGGTTGATCATAAGGTGCTTTGTAGACACTTAACCACTGCAGCCCACTTCTCAACAGAAGCAACAGCTTGGATCTAATCATTCGTCGATAACAGATCCATGAGAGTCTTCTCTGCCTCTGCAGCAGCTGACCCCATCCCCATCACCTGTGGTGTTCCGCAAGGTCCATGTGTGTCACCTACCGTGTACAATGTGTTCACCAAACCATTGTTTGTTGATCTGGACCATCTGGGTGTCACCTACACTAACTATGCAGATGACACCCAGATCCTCCTACCTCTGACAGGAGATTATGACAAGGACCTTGCTCTTATCAATAAAATCTACTTCATCATTCAGGCCTGGATGGCCACTCACGGACTGTGCCTGAATGATGAGAAGACCGAGTTACTTCGTTTAGCTTCCCCTGCCAACACGAAGAAACTGAGCAACCAATAACTATTGTTTAACATTGATGGTAATGATATAAAGGTGGCTAATGAAGGTAAAACCCTGGATTTTTACCTAGACTCTTCCCTGAATCTGCGCAAACAGGTTAGTGCAACAGCCTCAACGACTGCATACACCTGCAAGCTTATTCACACCTGCAAACCCTTTATCTCCCCGGAAAGTTGTATGACCCTAGCGCGAGCACTTGCTTTATCATAAATTGACTACTGCAACGCTCTCTATTTAGGGGCCAGTAAATGTATCATCAATAAGCTCCATATCTTGCAAAATAATGCCCTTAGAAATGCCCTGGGCATCTCCAGACGGCAACATATCTCAACTACCAGACGTAATAACTGGCTTTCCATCCAAGAGAGAATCCAGCTTAAAACTGCCTCCCTGACCTATAAAGGCACCAATAAGGCTGCCCCTCAATATCTGGCAGAAACATTTGTCAAAAACAACCCCATCAGACCGACCAGGACGTTCAACAGTGGCCGCCTAAAGGTGCCGAGATACAAATCAAAAAGAGCTGGGGTAGCAGCTTCCCAGTGATGGCTGCTCAACTATGGAACTCCCTCCCCACAACACTACGCACAGACCAATCCTACTGCAAATTCAGGGGAAAAAAAAGACACCAAACTATGGTTGATCTCCAAAGACACACCATTATAGACCCTACTTCACCCCTGCGCGCAACTGTATATATCTCCCATCAGTACTATTGTATTGTTTCTGCATGTACATACCTTGCCTCCTGCTTAAACTGTATCGCTATGCTTACCACATACCTCTATATGTAACAACTGTGTGCACCTCCTATTCTGTAACCACGCACATGCATATTCCTGTAATGCGCCCAGATACCTCAGGGTGTGGTGCGCACTATAAATAAACAAACAAACAAACAAGAGGGTTTGAGATCTATCAGCCAGGAAAGACGAGAACCACACTAATACTTGACACGCTATGCCGATTTGGGCCAGGCGGGATAGCAGGGTAGGATGGTCCACTGTGTCGAAAGCTGCTGATATGTCTAATAATATCAGGGCTCCGACACCCCACACACTCACCAGCCTTGCCATATCGTCCTGGACAGAGACCAAAGCCGGACTGTGTTGGTTCAAGACGATCAGATAGTTCAAGAAAAGAAGACAGAAGAGGAGAGGCCTGCGATTCAAAGAGTTTCATAAGAACAGGTAAGACAGAGATAGGGCGAAAGTTAGATGGCAAAGAGGGGTCCAGTGAAGGTTTATTTTAGGAGAGGGATTACCGTTGCAGCCTTTAACTCAGGCAGAATAAACCCCGATTGGAAAGAGGCATTTATAAGAGATCAGATGAGATCCCTTTCAGGACTCTTAATGACACCACGTCAGAAGTAGCACTAGATTTCATCTGCTGAATGGTCTTGGACACCACCTCTTCAGAAAAGAGAGGGAAAGAGGACCGGCTGGGTCGTAAGGTGTACTTAACAGGGTCAAAAGGACTATTGCCAAGGGTAGATGTAATGGCAGCAGGTGTCGTATTCACGGAAATGTTGGCGCGAATAATCTCGATCTTTCTAATGAAGAACTCGGACAAAGAATCCCACAACTCCTGGGTTGCTTAACAGTAGGTGTACAATTTACTGAGGAGGATAGAGATTTAACCACTGTGAATAGGGCCTTTCGATTTTCAGGGCAAAGTAAGATTTTTTTTCTGCTAAGATAGCAGCTGAATAGGCTGTAGAACTGGCCTTGTACAGAGTCTTTTAATCAATATGCCATTTACGTTCCGCTTGTCTGAGTTTCAGTCTCGAAACCTCAATTGCTCTGCAAACCATGGTTCTGAAGGACACCTATGAATTTGAGTAAGCCGGAGCAGAGCTACTTCATCAGCTGCTGCTAAAAGAGAAGCAGATAGAAGCGACAAGGAGGGAACTGTAGCAACCGCACATTTGGTTTTAATAGAAGATACAAGGGCTAGTAAATTAACAACTGGGCGCCATGTCTGTTGCCAACCCTTATCTGGTGAGGTCTAAGGCCGTCCTCACACTGGTAGGAGTGAGCAGGTCACCAAATACTGGTCTGTCCACAAAATAGGCTCTTCCAGTTGAAAGGTGAGTATGGTTTTATTGGCCAATACTACATCAATAGTATTCCCCATATTATGGGTAAGCCCTACCACATGTTGGTGGAAATCCAAATCAGTAAGGCTAGTGAAAAATGCATCGATGGCAGGGGCTCTGGGAAGGTTACATTTCAGATTTAAATCACCCAACTCAATCAAATGCGTGTATTTAATGTGAAAATCAGCTATCAGATTGACCAGCATAAGACCCAGGGGGGGGCGATAAACCACAGGAACATGACAGTAGAAAGTAGAGGAGATTGCACTCCTCAACAACAGAACCTCAACAGATAGAAAATTAGGACAGTACAAAGTCAAAACAAAGTCTGCTTTAAAAATAGCAGCCACCATGTTGAGGATCAGGACAGTCCAGATGGATGATCTAATAGCCATTGGGAATAGCCTGAACAAGAGCAGAAGCCGAGCTTTCCAGCAGCCAGGTCTCAGTAAGAAATAGCATGGCAGGGCGGCGATCGCAGAGCTGAAGTTAACTTCCGTTGCATAAGCCGGAAGTTATCTGGTGTTTAACAGTAATAGGGAATGCATCTCAGTATTGAGATCAGCAGTCAGCTGATGTTGCATACCTGGAGGGATATAACTAACAGGCTCATCTACCCACCAGGGACCACTGTTCTTGATGGGGACAAAGACAAGAGCCTTCCCCGAGTAGGATATGGAACCACCCTCGACGTCCGTAGCACGGACGGACACAGACAAGCTTGCGTGCTGGCAGCACGCCCATTGCTCCCGTCTGCTTCGTGAACGACCAGTATGGCACATAAATTCTGGAGCGAAGAGGGAGGCGAAGCCGAGACCGTGCCCTCAGCAAGAAAGAAAGAGGACTGACTGGGAGTGCGGCATCCTAAATCGTAAAAAGTCCTATGTTCAAAGTAGGATCACTAATGCACCTACATTCAGTAAAACATGAGGAAAATTCCAATAAGTCAGTGCAACACACAACATTCATAAAAACATTAGCAGCATACAATTGAGATCAGGCAGCCTACCAGTTAACGTGCGTATCTTGCCCTTTTACACATGTAAATATGGCAAATACGGACCATTTAATTTTGTACTGCGGACCGTGTACGCTTTGATTTATTCATTAAAAAAAACATACTTTCCACCACTAGATGGAAATGTAGCATTTCTTTTGTCAGCGGCATAGGCTTCTTATGCATGATGGTGAATTTCCAACTGAAAGACCAAATCTGTGACAGCTAAGCGAGCAACACAAAGCATGCACCCTTTTAAAATGTGTTCATACCCATAAAGTATGTGTTGGATAAGTTTTACCCTCTTGCAGAGGAGAAAACTAATTTTTACTCTCTTGAAATTGCATTTACGCTCTAATTTGTAAAATCATGCGTAAAATACTCCCTCCTCAAAATCTTATCTGGAGCACTGAGATCAGGGCTTTAAAAATAATGCGGGAAATTAACAGAGCGGCTTTATAGTGATAGTTCAGCGTGAACAGCCTCACCTCTCAGTTTGCGCAGCAGTCAGTGCCACAATAAATCTGACAAAGCGACGTTGAAGATAAACTACGTCGAAATTTAAGGTATGTATAAACGCACCACGTCTGTGGACATCTACCGCAGGCACGTCTCTCCATGCAAGCACTCAGAATTTGGCATAGCCATAGCTGCAATCCAGTTAGGCTGCATCGCACTGAAACCCTGGATGTGCCTCAACACCTCTGCCATTAGTGTCCCATGACAACCAATGACAAATTCGGTCTAGGTGGGAACACGTCGAGTCACAAGGCATAAAATAAGCAGTGTTGGATAGCAATTTGCAATGCAATTCTGTAGGTTTGCTACTTAAATTGGCACTTGTGTAGCACTACCTGCTATCTAAATTACCCTGTTCAATGAAAGCGCATCTCACCATACATTCCATCTTGACCTCAGGTCTCCCTCGCCCTCTTTTCTCTGCTCCCTGGAAGTTCAAAGGGTTTAATGGAGAGAGTGCAGCAGTAATAATCTCCTCCAATCTAAAAGTGCCAAAGGGCTGTGTGGGTGCACTAGGCAAGACAAGTTTTCTTTTTAAATAATTGCAAACCCAAAGTAATCGGGATGACACTTTTATTAAGTTAGGTATATCCTGTTTGGCAATGGCTGGTGCATGTTAACTGCATATGTGCGTCCTGCATTTGTATTTGTATTTATTTTATTTGTATTGCGCACCTGGCCCGCAGGCATCTGGGCTCATTTCTTAGGGAAGGGTGACAAGGGAGGTACATAAGTGGCAGTGAATTTACAATAATGGCAAAGTGCCACAACATTCTTAAAAATGTAAGTTGTTACATAATCCATAATTACAGTATAGCTACTGTTATGTTATTTTATTTTGCATTTATATAGCACCTTATATACCATTGGTATGGTCTGAAGGTGCTGGTAGGTTGAACGCCCTTGGGAACCGAAGTTCAGATCAGTAGAGAGAGTCCAAAGGTGCGTGTGAGCACCAGGTATGTGTGCAGCTCGTGCGGTATTCGTGTGATAGCTGCTTCTTAGCTGTAGGTTAGGTGGTTGAGAGATCAGGAGTATGTGTTCGTTCCGGCAGGGTTTATCCAGACCGGATGTGGCTGCGTTAGGCCTGAGAAGAACGCCTGGCTGGGGGGTGTGTAACCAGCAGTGTTTACGTAGAATGATGTGGAGTGAGCGGCGGATGTTGGTATGAGAACAGTTATACCGAATGGTGTCATAGTATCTCTGTGTTCTAGTTGAGTGGTGATGTAAAGGAGTGTAAGCGTGGTGGTGAGATATGATGAGTTATATGCTTTTTCGAATGTTCCCTGCATTCCAAACCATACTATATACGCAATTCTATGCGCTCGTTTGCTCCAGGCACTAATCCGCTTTATGCCCTCATACGTATTATGCACTCAACCCCTCTACGCACTCACCCCTTCTACGTACTTGCCCCCTCAATGCACTCACCCCGTCTACATGCTCACTCCCTCTATGCGCTCAGCCCCTCTATGCGCTCGCCCCCTCGACACAGTCATTTGTTCTATACATTCATCTTCTCCAGCGATCTACATACTCTCCGCACATCCAAATTTATCCGCCATCCACACTCATGCGCTTTACTTGCTTCTCTTGCGGATACCTGCAGATACGATCTGGAGTTGTCACATGCTCTACATACTCATCCGCTCCACATATTCATCTGTTCTACATACTCATTCGGATTACGCTCATCCGGTCTGCATAGTCATCTGTTTTATGCACTCCTGAGTTCTACTGAGTTCACTGTATTTACACACTCATCCGCGCTACACGCACGTCCGTACTACACACCCATCCGCTCTACACACTCATCCGTTCGAGATGTTCACCCATTCTAAACACTTATCCAATTTACTTATTCATTTGATTTCCAAACTCATTTGAACTATATAGTTAGCTGTTCTTCCATTCATGCATTCTTCCATTCAGCGTGTTCATCAGTTCCATCTGCTTCATTAATTGTAATTATCTCATCAGTGCCAATCGGTACGTTCACTCCTCATGCATTTTGTCCATTTCAGCAGTTTAACTCTCTTTGCTGTTTCCGTATGATTTATTCTTATTAGCCCTTTTACTGCTTTGATCTACTTTGTTCGTTTAGTTCTGTTTGTCCTTCTAGTTTATATTAGGAGTTATTTAGCTAGCTGTCAATTTCTCAGATCAGGTAGTTTGTTGGATTGGTGTCATTGAGGTGTTGTAAAACTGTTTGGGTTAGTATGGTACGGTTGGTTTTATGGGAAGAGCCATGTTTTCAGCAGTTTGCGGAAGGACGTTAGGTGGATGTGGGGTGGGAGTGAATTCTATAGCGTGGGGGCCAAGGCTGAGAATGATGACCCGCCTAATCTGACAGAGTTTGTCTTCGGTATGACTAGGAGGCCGGCTGCGCTCGATCTTAGGGTTTGTGGGGGGTTGCAGGGTTTTAGTTTGTCGTGAAGATATTGAGGTCCGGTTTTGTGCAGTGCTCGATGGGAGATGCAAAAGGTTTTGAAGGTCACTCTTCGGGCTACTGGAAGCCAGTGCAGCGTTTTAAGGGCTGGGGAGACGTGTTCTCTCGGGCCAAGTGCGAGTAGTAATTTGGCTGCCGCATTTTGTGCTCTTTGGAGTTTATTCAGTTGGTACGCATGGACTCGAGGTATAGGGGGTTTGCATAGTCCAGTCTAGATATAACGATTGATTGGACGGCAGAGAGTCTGTTGGGAAAGGAGAGATACGGACAGATGCGCCTAAGGGTTTTAAGGTGGTAGTGGCAGGACTTTGAGACGTTGTTGACTTGGCGAGAGAGTGTTAGGTCAGAGTCCAGGGTGCATCCAAGATTTTTCACTGATTTGGCGGCGGTCGGTGAGTTGCCCATGTCGGTTGGCCATGGTAGTGGGTGCGGAAGAAGTTCTGTGTTGCCACATATCATGATTTCCGTTTTAGAGGGGTTTAACAGGAGGTGGCTTTGGGTCATCCAGAGTTCTATGTCAAGGAGGCATGAGGCCAGGTCAGGTTGGGAGTTGGGTTTTGAGTTCAGGAGTTTTAGAATTAGTTGAGTGTCGTCGGCATAGTTGTAGCACAGGATGTTGTGTGAGCGAATTATTGGTGGGAGGGTGATCAGGTAGAGATTGAACAGGAGGGCAGATAGGCATGCTCCTTGTGGGACTCCCGTGTCGACTGGTCGGGCTTGGGAGGTATAGCTGGAGAGTATTGTTATTTGGTACCTATGTTTGAGGAAAGTGGTTATCCATTTAAGAGCGGTCCCACGAATTCCTAGGGAGTGGAGGCGGACTAGGAGGATTGAGTGATTGATCGTGTCAAAGGCGGCGGATGGGTCGAGGAAGATTAGAGAGGCGCATCCCGCGGAGTCGGCCGTCATTTTAAGGTCATCCCAGATCGAGGTTAGGGTGGTTTCAGTTCCGTGACGTGCTCTGAAACCTGATTGGGCGTTGTCTAAGAGATTGTTGGCTTCGACAAAGGCATTTAGTTGGGAGTAGGCGGTTCGGTCAATGAGTTTGGCAAGGAACCTGGTGTTTGAGATGGGGCGGTAGTTTTTGGGGTCGAGCGAAGGTTTTTTAACTAGAGGTTTGACGTGAACCGAGGAAAAGGAGGCATTTATGATAGATCTTGCGTGTTCTCCTGCGCAGGTGGAAGCGAAAATGTCTTTAAGGGTTGTGGCTGGGCAAGGGTCCAGCGGCGATCCAGAAGGTTTGCGGGCGGAAAGAAGTTTGAGAAATTGCTCCGGTGATATTGGACTAAAGGATTCGAACGTTGGTTGCGTGGAGGTCGCAGCTGATGGGCTGGCCGGTACGGGGGGAGAATTACCTGGTGGATGTAGGAGAGCTAGTATGGTGGTTAGAGTTTTTGTCCTTTCGATAGCTGTGGTGTAAAAGTAGAGGGAGAGTGAGTCGCACACAGTGATTGCGACGGGGTCGGGACGGTCGTGGTACAAGCTAGATTGGTGAATTCGGAGATTATTTTGTGGAGTTCTTTGCTTGGGTTTTTGCAGTTTAGGATTCGGGTATTGTAGTGGGCTTTTTTTTGCTTTCCGGATTTTGGCCTTGTACTGGTACAGGTGTCGGGCCAAGGTGGCCCTGCTCTCCTGGGTTTTGTTTTTCTGCCATTTGCATTCTAGATATTTGTATTGTTGTTTAGTGGTCTTCAACTCAGGAGTGAACCATCTGGGGAAGAGGCCGCGGCGGGTTGATGGTTTGCAAGTGGGTGTGAGCCGCATCAGAGATGCGTTGAGCCATGAATCAAAGGCCTCAGGGGTTAGTTGGTTGTTGAGACGGCAGGTGAATGGTGGCGTCTGTAGGAGTGCCTCGGCTAGGTCCGGGGCGATTATTAGTTTTTTCCAGCATTTGTGTAGATTCGGAGGTTCAGATACGAGTTCGGTTGAGCGAATGGTGAACGAGAGAATGAAGTGATCGGACCAGATGATAGGGGTGGGGGGCTTTAAATGAATGAGGTTGTTGGAGCTACAAATGGCATCAAGAGTGTGTCCTTTATAGTGAGTCGGGCCGTTTATGTGGGGTTGGAGATTAATTGCGTCTAAACCATCAACCAGGGAGTGTGTCATAGGGTTGGTGGGGATGTCGAGCCATATGTTGAAGTCTCCAAGAAGGGTGAGGTTGGGATGGTTTAGTTGGAGGGTGGCAATAGAGTCGCAGAGGTTGTTTGCGAATTGTCTATCGTAGCCAGGGGGCCTGTAGATTATTAGGAAGCTGTGAGAGAGCGACGGGGAGAGGGATAGTTTAACGAGGAGAGATTCGCAAGACAGAATGGAGGGTTGGTTGTCGATGATTGAGGCGCGGAAGAGAGACTTGAAGACGAATGCTACCCCCTCCTCTGGACGGACGGTTCAGTGGGATGAGGGAGTAGTCGGGGGGGGGGGGGGAAAGGCTTCATTAGCGATTGGGGCGAAGTTGTCAGAGAACCAGGTTTCAGTGATGAAAACTAGGTCTGGTTTGACAGAGGCGAGGAGGTCGAAGATGCAGTGTCTGTTTTTTGCTACGGATCGGGCGTTAAATAGGATGCAGTTCATATCGGCAGGCGAGTTGGTCTCGGTGCTGGAGCGGGAGGGGGGCGGTGGCGGAGAGAGTGGAGGGAGAGGGGTAGGGTGGGTGATGCTAGATGGGAATAGTGGGCGAGCAGAAAATTTGGCAGGCTTCGGGCGGGGTTGGGTGGCTGCGTGCGATAGGATGATTGGATTTGGTTCGGGGGATTTGAAAGAGGGGGGTGGGCGGTTAGGAATTTCAGTTGCAGTTGATGAGAAATCGAGGGAGAGGGGTTTCAGGAAGGGTGAAGCCACGGGGGAAGGAGGTGATTGCGGGAATTAGGTGGTGGGTCGGGACAGGGGAGGCGAAGAGTGCTGAGAGATTGAGGGGGACCAGGTACGTTTCCTCTTTAGTTTCTTTAATGCGATTGGTGTGTGAGAGAGGGTAGGGGGTTCAGAGGGGGAGAGGGAAGCAGCTTCGGTTCTTGCTAGGGCTAGGCGTGCAGTTTTTAGGGAGGGGAAAGGGTGCGGTCGGGGGTGGAAGGTGGCAGGGGTTTGAGGGCAAGGTGGGGGGTGGGTGATTGTAGGGGGGGTGCCAGGTATGATAGTGAGGGGAGCTGGCATGGTTAACATTGACTGGTCGGTGGTGGGGTTCAGAGGAGGAGTGGTCTTAGGGTGATTGGCTCGCCATCGTGCCCCCCTGGCTTGGTGTTTGGAGAGGGGAATGGCAGGGAGTGCGAAGGAGGGTGGGGTGGTTTGGGAAGGGGGGGATGGGAGGGAAGGCAGATCGGAGAGTGGGGGCGGTCCATGGGGGTCGTTTCCGACAGACTCTGGTGGAATGGCGGCACTCATGTTTGGTGCGAGCTTTTAGGTGGATTTAGGAGGGCTTTCCGCTTATAGTTCCAAGTTCAGCGGTTCCAGGTTCAAATTGCTCAGAGACGATACTAGACTATTTGGTGCTTTTCTAGATTCAATTGTAGACAGAGATGATATTAGTCTATTAGGTACTTTCAGGTACACTTCTAAGTTCACCTGTACACAGAGAAGATATTAGGTCTACCACTAGATTTAATTTGAATAGCGGGGGTATTAGCTTATTAGTCACCGTTTTAGATTCTACATTATACAGCAATACTGTTAGTTATACTAATAGGATTAATTAGGGCACACTAGTAGGTGCACTTCTTTCAATTCAACTTTATAGAGGGAGGGTATTAGGCATGAATCTAAATCAGCTTTGTACAGAGAGGTTATTAGGGAGATTAGTCAGTTCGGCCCGGCATGGTCTTATACTATTAGGATGTTGGGCAGACTTCTAAATGCAATTTTCACAGCGCGGCTATTGTGCTCACTTCAAAATTCAACTTTCCACAGAATGGGTATTGGGCACAATTCTAAATTCAACTATGACCGAGATGCTGTTGGGCGCACTTCTAAATTTACAGTGAGGCTAATGGGCACATATCTAATGCAACTTTCCACAGACAGGCTACATTTCTAAAATCAACTTTCCAGAGTGCCTATTGGGAACATTTCTAAATTCACAGAAAGGCTATTGCGCGCTTCTAAATGCAATTTTCACAGACAAGCTACTGTCACACTTCTAAGTGCAACTTTCCACAGATAGGCTATTAAATTCACAGAGAGGCTATTGGGCACACTTCTAAATGCAACAGAGAGGCTATTGGGCACACTTCTAAATGCAACTTTCACATATATAGTACACAGTTTCCAGGAGCAGATATATTTCAGATATAACGAGTTTATAGTAGTGCTGCTTTGTTAGATGAGTGGTTGGGTAGTATGGCGTGAAGTAGTTGCTTCTGACCCTGCCCTTGCCACACTTACTTATTGTCAGCTTCGTGCTTCTCCTGCGGATACCTGCAGATACGAGCTGGAGCCGTCTTTGTAGGAGCCGTCCTTTGCCTCACGGTCCTTAGCCGATGGGCTGCCGGGCAGAGGGCTGCCCTGGGGGTGGGGGGGGTCAGAGATGAGCTGAGTAGAGGATAGCTGGGCCAATCGGGGGGGCATGGGCGGGCACAGGGGAGGGCTGGGAGAGGGAACCAGGAAGCGGGATGGATTGCGAGCGATGCGGGCTAGAGGGACACAATCAGGCCAAAATGGGGGATTTGCACGTTTAAAACACACGGATGGGCTCACCTGCACACCTTCAATAGTTAGGATGCTGTAAAACTCTGCACTGTCTCCACTCCATGTTTAGGTTAGTGTATCTAAATTTCAGTGCCAACCATATTTTGTTATGTTGATAAGATGCATCAATCTAACGAGTGAACTCATGTTATCACACGGCTGCTTTATACCAGCTACCCTGAAAGTGAGATGTCCGAAAACTGCAATATTCCACCTAGTTTTCCCAGTTATCTGCCTGCTGCGCCATCCACTCTGGTTAGTCTCTTTTTTCCTCTTAAATAATGAATACACAAAGCGGACTAGATGTTTACGCAAAATAGTGATCAATACATCCATATAGTCTGTACAGCTACAGATCTACTGCAATACCATACAATGTAGTTAGCCTCCAGAGCTCGCTTTGCTCTACTATTGATTGCATTATATATTAGCACTGGGGAAAGAGAGCTGGCCAATGATGAATCGGCAAGTAGCCACCTGCCTTTCATGCGTCTCTACCCAGCCTTCACTTTATCCATTGGTGTCCCATGCCGGATCTCCACTGGACCGCCACACCTCACCCCCCCTTGTCTGCCCACTCACATGCGCACCTACCGGCCCACCTTCAGTTCCTAAAGTCTACTCTTAGAAAGTTATCCCATACATGGATTTCGGTCCCAGAGGGCGTTCCGACCAAAAAGTGCATGGAGGCCATACAAATGGGAAAATGGTGCTACATAAACGACCACTACAATACAATACACACCAGCCAGGCCCCTAAATCTAACACAGCAACACTGGTTAACAAAGTGTGTAGAGGTGGAGTCTCATCTGAGGATGAAGCGGCAGCTGAATGCTTGCCCTGCCACAGAGAGCGGTTATCCTATGGGTCTACTCCTGCCTCAGCATGGAGTGCATGAGGCACCCCAGAGTCTTCCTCTCACGGGCCGGCCAGCTGAAGGGACCCTTGGTAGGTCTACGCATGTGCCTCACTTCTCCCAGGCAGCGTTCACACTCTCCGTGCTCACTTGGCCTGTTCAATAGTGTCCTCTGTTCACATGTGGGGTTGGGCATTCCAATTGGTGTTGGGTATCAAGTCCCGGTGGTAGCAAATGCACAAATTATAAGACCTTTAAAACCATACTCAATTAAACAATGTACTCACCCATTCCATGAAATCCCAATTACAAAAAATAAAAAGGCTATTTAACTTACAGACGGTCACCCTAGGTGGGACTGTAAGTCTCTTTCAATGGATTTTCCCATAATATACCACTAACTCGCCTTTATAAGGGTCACAGTCTCACACACTGTTTCTCCAACATGTCCTCACCTGCACAGGCAGTCTCTTAGACATGGCTCTGCTGGTTGGTTCCTGTGGTCTTCTAGGAGACAGAGTGCAGAGGGACTTTCTCAGCTTTTCTGCAGGCAGTACGGTCAGACCAGAGTTCTGTTTTGGGCAAAGGTACAGTTCCTCCTTGGACAGCAGTGTGGCTCCTGACAGACTTCCTGGCTAGACAGAAATGAAATGTGTAAATTGTCAGAGGTGGGGAATCCTAGATGGGAACATGTAGATTCCCACCAAAATAGTGACCGCTGAATATTGGCAGAGATGTGGTTCCTGGCTGCCCAGAAGAGAGTTCCTGGCTGGGAATAGGTGGAGTTTCTTACGAGACAGAGGTGTGGTTCCTTGCTGGGAAGAGAGTTCCTGGCTTAGAATAGATGGAGTCTCCCACTAGGCAGAGGAGGGTGCCTGGCTGGGACTAGGTGCGGTTTCCTTTTAGGCTGGGGAGAGCCTCTGGAAGGAAAATGTAATGTTTCCTCTTAAGCAGAGGGGGAGTTCCTGGCTGGGCAGAAGTAGAATTAGGCAGAAGCAGTGTCCTTGGCTTGGTAGATGTAGAGTTTCCTAATGATCAGAGCTGGGGTTTCCTACGAGGCAAAGAGGGGGCCTGGCTGGGCAGAAGGGGAGTGCCTGGCTATGCAGAAGACGATTCCTCGCTGGAGGATGGAAGGTTCCTGGCTGGATGCAGAATGGCAGGTGCAGGTCCTAACTGCTTCGATGCTGGGAGCCTGGCTGGGCAGAAGGAGAGTGCCTGGCTATGCAGAGGACGATTCCTCGCTGGAGGATGCAAGGTTCCTGGCTGGATGCAGAATGGCAGGTGCAGGTCCTAACTGCTCTGATACTGGGAGCCTGGCTGGGCAGAAGGAGAGTGCCTGGCTATGCAGAGGACGATTCCTCGCTGGAGGATGCCAGGTTCCTGGCTGGATGCAGAATGGCAGGTGCAGGTCCTAACTGCTCCGATGCTGGGAGCCTGGCTGGGCAGAAGGGGAGTGCCTGGCTATGCAGAGGACGATAGGTTCCTGGCTGGATGCAGAATGGCAGGTGCAGGTCCTAACTGCTCTGATGCTGGGAGCCTGGCTGGGCAGAAGGGGAGTGCCTGGCTATGCAGAGGATGATAGGTTCCTGGCTGGATGCAGAATGGCAGGTGCAGGTCCTAACTGCTCTGATGCTGGGAGCGTGGCTGGGCAGCTGCAGGCTATTCTCTGGCCTGGGGCAGGGAGGCCTTGGAGGTGGCAGGGGAGGTGGATATCGCTGGGGTGCACTGCCACCACGTGTCGTGCAGTAGTCCTCGCTGGGCTCGGTTTTGGTGGCAGGTAAGATAGATGGGGTGTCTGGCCAGGTCCCCTGGGGGCAAGGGTTGTTTTGCTGCCACTTGTTTTCTGCCCAGGCAGCTCAATAGAGGACTGCTGTGACGTGGGCCCGCTCCTGCTGCCGCTCCACCCTGGGGTCAGTCATGCAGAGGGTGGCATGGCCTGCTTTCCTATGCCACCGCCGGGGAGCAGATGCCCCCTTGGCGACGGTGCAGTGGGCCTCCCGCTGCAGCTGTAGCCTGACAGCAGCCCTCATGCACACAATGGGCTGCCTGGACAGGTCAATAGCCAGAGCTCTGCAGGGGGCCGCCCTCAGGGGCCGTGCAAGGTGGTGGCGGGACAAGGGAGGGGTCCTACAGACGCTAATCATCAGCGCATGCGCAGACCCCTCTACTCAATATCTGGCCCCCACATCAATAGCATCGGACGCACACACGCAGTGTGGGCAGTGCACCGGCCGCTTCATTGCACAATAGTGGAAAGCGATAACTGTGAGCTCTGTGGTGTCAAGCCAAGTGGGGGTATCAGATTCACGTATCCACGAACCAATCCCAGGCCTCCCTGTGGTTGTCATGTAACTAAGCCCTACTGTAACCGCGCCACGAAGCCCCGGGGCTCGCCTTGTGCGCTTTATAAATGTAAATAAATAAATAAGAGAAGACGACTTTGGAGCGCATGCGCGGACACCCTGAAGGAACACAGCACCAGAAATAAAAGAAAGACTTCACCACGGTCGCTCCACGATCTCGCGCGCTGACCGTCCTTCCTGCGCATGCGCAACAGCGCTTCCCTGGGGAGGCAGCGTTAGACATAGAAGAAATACACGAGGCAGCTCCGTGTAAGAATCGGCTAGAGCATTTTTTAGTCACGCAAAATATTTATTTTTCTTGTGGCGTTATATATTACAGTTGACATTTTAGGATGCCCAAAAAGTAACCTTTAAAAAAAAACGGAAAGAGGTGTAAATATAAAAGGAGACTGCGTCTCGCCGGGGAGTTGCTGACTGTTGCTCTACACGGGGCACCCCCCTGGCCGGGAGGAAGAGAGAGACAGGCCCCCCTATGCGGTGTACTTGGTGTAGTACGTTGAGAGTTTCAGTGTGGCCCGGAAGGGGGAGACGGGCTTGTAGAGCTTTAACGGCCGTGGAGATGCCCGAATGCTAGCAGACAGCAGCCGCGAACCCGGGATCCAGCAGCCTCAGCCTCCCACCAGTGTGAAGGCTGGGATTACAGGCGCGCGCCACTGCGCCCGGCGCCAGCAACGGCAGGATTTCAAGGAGTCGAATGTGATGTCACAGCAGCAGTGCCACTTGCCGGAGAATTGTGATAGTGTGTCCTGTGTTTGTTAAACCACTGAAGGGAAAACCCCACATTATATGCAGGAAATGAAGTTTGGGAAGCACAGTCAACATTTAGGGTGGAAGGCTATTCACACACGAAACTATACAGGTCTTATTCCCTGATTGTGATTCAGTGTGTCATTTTGTACAACCTGTGCTGCCCTCCAACCATACTAAATATGGCAACAAACAGCAAGGTTAAACACACTGTTCGCTGTGCACCAGAGTGATGGAGATCAAGGAGGAGAAAATGGTTACTTTTAATTTTTCCTGTTTTCTGACCTCAAGTGAGGTTAAACTTAATTAAAACAAAGCTCAAAAGTTAGAGAGCTGTGTGCAACATTTTCTACACACAGATGTTCATAAAGGGTGAATCCCTGAATTACTGGGAAAACCCCAAGAGCAGAAACATTGTGTCATGCGTCCGGTTACCTGGAGGCTCTGGAATAGGTTTCGATGGGGCCGCCATTAATGGTTCCGTTACGTTTCTCTTAACGTGCTGTTAACGGTGTAGTCTTTCCTTTCTGCACTGTGGTGGCTGGGAGGTTCTTATTCTGCTTCCTGCCAGCATTCCCTGCGTTGCAACCAACTTTACGGCTTGGCTCTGTTGCTTTCGGTTTGCTTACGCTCCTTGTGTCTCTGCTTACCCTTCTCTTCTCCTTTTTTCCCGGCCCTGCTGCCTTGTTTCTACTCCTTCTCCCTGCTCCGTTCCGCCGCACGGATCTTCCGCTCCCGCCATTTCTTCCTTTGCTTTCACAGCTGCGTGCTTCCTTTCGTGGAACCCATCCTGTTACTTTGTGCCCTTCCTGTCAATCGGAGTCTGTTGTATCTACCCTTACCTGAATTACTCAGTATTACTGCTACAAGGCTACACGGAACTCCAACTTCCAGCATCCACCAGAACTGCCTTCATCGCTGACCTTCTGATCCTGTTTCTTCCGGAACGGCTGGCCTCAACCGCAACAACTACTCTTCGTGGGGTTTTATCAGCCTTTGGCTTTTTCCCCATTGCGGATCGGTCTCAGTGACGGGGCTGCACGTGCCACTGTCTTCCAGTGGCCACTGTGGCTTCCCATTGGGGCAGATCAATTCAACAGAAGGACGGAGAAAGGTACGAGTATCGAACCAGACAAGACATCTACAGATCAGACTCCAGCAGTACATGTGAGGAGTCAGAGGAGGGTAGTGGAATAGAGGAATTCGAACAGGTGTGTGGTAATCAGACTCCGGTGTGTGACAGGATCAAAGCGGTTCGTTACACATTGATAGACCTTACCCAGACCTAATAGAATAGACCCTTACAGAATAGACCAGACCTTACCTTACATTGGCCGACCGGTTTCGGTGGCATGTAGAAGTGCAACCACTTTCTTCAAGGCCTATGGTACCAGAGTAGGCACCAAAAACAACTGCTGGGCAGGGGGTGGAGACTTCACCTGTAGTAACCCTTCCTGGTTCTTGGAGTGATTTTTCCCCTCTCATAGTCCTCAAGTGTGTTTAGGGTAACAGATTGTCAAGACCTGAAGGCTCAGATTATGCTTTCTCTCTCCTTTACTTTCTCGAGCAGCAAACATGAACAATCAACAATATAGCACAAAGCATAAAACTACAATCCCCAACGTAGTTTGAGTCTTTGGTAGTTCATGTTGTTATTTGTCCTTTAAAACACGTGACCTTTTTTAACCATTGTCCACAACCAGCCTTATAAACACTGTTCACCATCTTAATTCATCCTCTTTCTTTGCTGCTCTGGCGGCCAGTTAAGTACACTTTTGCATATCAGTGATACATGCATGGAAATGTCTTGTTTGGGATTGGCGGTTTGTTATTGCAGTCGCATCGGAGCGGAGGCAAGTCAGTGAAATCAACGTGTAGATCCTGTGAGTATAACAAAGCCACAGGCTTCAATCAGAACACTCGATGGAGTGACACAGCAGCACCTGCTGGGCACTAAGTGCAAATAACAAAAAGTAATACTTCATGGGCACAGTGCCTGTAAAAACAGTTTTTACAAAACTATCGCCATTAAATACGTTTCAATGAACGCTTTATCTGTGATTAACATTTACGGGTACATGCCCAGGAATCCTGCGATTTGGTTGTCTGTGAGCAATCTCTCACCAGGTAACTATAGAGGATGTCCAGCTCCAGTGTGGAAGGAGGAGCCAAGGCCAGCCAGAAGAGGGTCCAGCCCAGTATGGGGCAGTTCATACAGAAGGCTCTGGGAGTCAGTATGGGACAAGGGTTCCACCAGTTGTCTCTCATGGAGGGCTGGTTAAAGTTGTAACAAAATATGGAAGACCTCAGAGGAGCAGTAGACATGGGAGAGAGAAAGGGGGGGGAGGAGAAAAGAGCCTATAAGGTACGAGAGGCCAATACACCTCCAGGCATGCCACAGAAAGTGAAAAGTAAGAGAAAGGCATTGAGAGCCAGAGCAAAAGAAATCAGGTGGCAGGATGCATCCTCTGAGAGCTCAGATGAGTATGAGGAAGACGACTGGCAGAGTCAGTCCTCTGAAGGGGAAGTGGGGGTGATACCATCCTCCAGTGAAGAGGGGCGTAAAAGAGCTCCAGGCCCTGATATTTTGGAAATTAACTGTAAGCTTGTGCTGGAGAAGCCCAGGAGTGTGCTGTGCTTAAGAGTCCCGCCTTGTCCCGTGCTAAAAACATGGGGAAGGGAGACCCCAGCTATACCATCCTGACTTATCATTTTGAGAACTCTTCTTTCTTTTCTTGTGAACATTATCCCACACTATTTTGTAGCATACCGGTAAGGATTGGCAATAGTTCTTTTATTACATTTATTATTATTTTATTGATATTTGGCTTAGAAAACACCTTTTACCAGTTATGATCGTTATCTTCTACAGATGTTGGCCTTCCAATACAATGTTAAAGAAAAGAGTTTACAGCCATTAAGCGGTCCACGCAGTTTATAAACTTTCAATTTGAACAAACATTTCTTTAAAAAAGTTTATCAAGGCAAATGTTAATGATAATGTTTCCACCTGCGTCAGTAGGGTCCACCACTGGTCAGCCAGTAACGAGGGTTGGTCATTGATGAACTTGCCCAACCATTTTGTCCTCAGTTCTGTGATTGCCGAGCAAAATAGCACTAGGTGCTGCAAGCTTTGCTTGGAGTCCTTTTTGTAAAGACTGGTAGGGGTGTCTGTACTTCTGCTCTCTATATGGTAGAGGAGAGGCACAGAAGACCCCAGCCAAGATTCTATATTACGGTAGCAATGGACGAGCAATCAAGGCCTAGCTTCTCAAGAGGTGATGCGGGCTGGTTCTTAAGTACAGTATAGTCCCCGAACCACCACAAAGGAATGTCCACACACTGTATTACTGAAAACACAGTCTTTATATAATTAATATTCAAAGGTATGTACACGATCACAATAACGCACTTTGTACTCGGAAGTCAATAATGATAAATATATACAATTCTAAAGTGGTACCACTAATGTTATCGAATCTCATTAAAGTGCATCAACTGTACGGTTAAAATGTCACACAGATTAATAACGAGGAAACCAGCAATAGAGATAGGCAGGAACATAAGATGGTTGAAACCATAGGCAGAATGCTGGCCCCGTTACCTAGACACAGTTCTGCGTGGAGATCCCCCCAACTGGGCAACCTGTAAAATAAGGATATATCGCACAAGCGCAGTCCATATGTTCAATAGTCTCACTTCTTCCTATTAAGGTTTTACCCCTCCAATGTACCTGGTGGAGTAGAGTTCTCCGACGATGCGCCGACCGATCCTTCTTCAGTGCCTCCCTTTCAGGCGGGAGCCACGGATCGTCGAGAGGTGTCGGGGAACTTGCTGTTCGGTGTCGGGGAATCGACGGCCCTTCTTGAGTGCCCTACCTTTAAGGCAGGAGTCACGGGTCGTCGAACGTCCGACGGTGAACAGGGTGAACTACGACAGGGAAGTGGTAGCTTCGTTCCTAGCGGTGTTCGTCGACGACAGAGCGTTGGCGTCCTGCAAGGAAGAGACGTGCGGGGCATCTCGGTGACGATAGTTCTGGACCGCAAAGAGATGATGAAGAACTGTGGCCCAGCAAGGGCGTCGAGTCGTCGGCGTCTCTGTGGTCTTTGGGTGGCGGGAAACCCACCGGTGGATGCCCCTCGGCGCGTCAACGGTTGGGCCTTCTCCAGTGGGAGACAAGCGGGTGACGATGCAGACGAGAGCGTCCAATGATCAATGGAAGTTCTTAGGCAAACGGGAGCACGGCAGCTCCGGTCGGCGACGGCGGTCGTCGACAGTGGCGGACAACAGTCCGAGTGCTTCTCCTTGGAGTTCCGCGGCAGTCCCCGTATCGGGTCGGCAGCCTGTCGAAGGTCTGTCTACCAGGGAGCGTTGGCAAAGATCAGCTGTGCACGATGGTCCCTCGTAGCTCGGGAAGAGGGCGCCTTACCAGGTCCTCTCTAGGTCAGTCCTTGGAAACACAGCAGCTTTCAGATTGAGAGGGAGAGCCACAGCACTCCTTCTCGTCCAGCGGGGTTTCAAGGTCAAGCGTCAGTTACTCGTCGTAGTGGACTTCAGCTTCTGAACATGGTTCCTAGCAGTGAGAGGTCCCCAGATATACTGTTGATCTCCCATTCATTCCGCTGGGTCACACTCAAGCATCCAATCACGACTACGGGCATTCATGTAGGCAGGCAGCCAATCAGGCACACAAGCTATTCAGGCCATTCACTTCTCTCCAGACACTCACAACAAGTTATGTGTATTGGGACAAGTACCCAGCCATTCAACACTCCAAGCTGCATTCATACCGGTTTCGGGCAGGGTTGTCTCAGTCATTGTGTCAACCACCAGATACTAGACACCCACAACACAGAATGCATATTCGTCACACACTCTATTCACCCAGGTCCCACCCACAGGTGGTACCCACAACATACATCACCGGGAAGGCTCCAGCTAGTCTGGCCGGGCCTTCACAACAACACCATATATGGCATTTTCACCCAACAGCCAGTCAGGGGGAAGGGACAGAGTCAGGGCTTCCCAGGACTTTGGGAAAACAAGGTAATGGGTAATAGAAAGCAAGAGGCCACAGGGGCCATCTTGTTTTCCATCAGGAATCAACTGATCCCAATGGCAGGGCCTGGACATCCCAAAATGGAGGATACTGCGCGCACCTGTCAAATTCAGCATGGAGCTGCCACCAGCCCATACCCTGCTCTGCGGGCCACCCACAGGTGCCCAAAAACATACACGAGGGGCACAGGGTTGTACACCCACCCATGGGTGCCATAAGGGTATCCCACGGGTCCGTTCACCAAACCAAAAGAAAGCTGCACCGCCAGGAGTCCCACATGAACTCCTGCGCGGAAAACACGACAGAACACACGATAAAAAGCAGTAAAGGACAAGGATACGGAGGCCCTGTTCCTCCGATGCATTTCCAGCATCACACTTTTGTGTGCACGGTCTGCAGCAGAGTTCAGGTTCATTCCTCACTGACCTGACACCCAAGATCTCTTTGGTGGGAAATAGGTTTAATCTGAAATGCAAGAACTGCACACGGAAGTGTGGGCTTGGAAATTTTAGCAAGTACTTTGGAGGTGAGTTAAGTGAACAGGCTTCAAAGAGGGATTTCCCATAACACTTAAATTCTGACCTGTCTTGCTGTGTCCTGATCAAATCTTGGTTCCATAGCTTGCCTTTCACGCTAGTGGGGTTAGTTATTAGTATATCTTCTGAGGTGTCTAGACTCTCAAGGATTGCAATACTGATAAGTTTCCATTCACGCAGCGTAGCCTCTGAGCCTTCCCACAGGGCTGCTTGCAACAATGTAAAACCCAGTGGCGGCGTAGGTGGGATACATTTCCAAAACAAGGTCAACGATTTCCAGACCACCATTGCATACATGGAGATTAGGCCCAGCTCCATTCTTTTGGCCTGGATAGGTGTGCTTCTCGGCAAACATAGGACCTTCTTCCAGAATAGACCCTCCAGTATAGACCATACTGTAGCCGGGAGAGCGAAGAATGCTTTAACTCCGTACGTAAGAATAGGAACCACCTCCATACGGTAGTATGACCAAATTGGGCAGATTGAGAATTTACAGTACTTAAAAAAAATTATCCTAGTCTGTGCCTAGCCTGTGCCGCTAAATTCTTGGCTTTACTTGGGAGGATGGCATCTCTTGGAGCGTCGTTATTACTGACGTTTAAGGACATTCCCAGGTAAGTCAGTGAGCTTACCTTTGTAAGCTTCTCGCCATTCAGAAACCAGGATCCTTTGCTTCCGCCTCTGCCCCCGTTGTTTCCATTACTAGTCTTTGGGACTTCTTGGCATTGATTTTAAGGCCGTTATCCCTAACGTAGATTTAAAGGGCGTCCAATTGTCTTTGCAGACCGATCAGAGTTTGATCCACGAGGACGAGATCGTCTGTGTACAAAAGTCTGTCAAGTAGCTCTCCAGCTAGTTTTGGTGCAAAGCTCCTTGCTGTGTTCAAGGTGTTACGAACGTCCAATATGAAAAGGTTAAATAATGCTGGGGCTAAGGAGCATCCTTGTTTCAAGCCATCCAATCTAACTCTTAAGGAGGTCGCAGTGTAAACGTCTTTCATGGCTTCCAGTAGATCTTCAGGGCATTTCCATTCTTCGAGCTTCGACTAGAGTTTTGTACTATTGATAGTGTCGAAAGGTTGGGCCAGGTCTATGAATGCCAGATAGAATTTGGAGGCTTTCTTCCCCTTGATGCGTCCCTTTAAGATGTTGATCAGGAAGACGTTCAGGGCAGTGCCCACTCCTTTAACAAATCCAGACTGCCTTATGTCGTAGATCCCAAAAGTTGTGCTCCATTTTGCGAGGCCCTGCAAGATAAGTGCCACGAAGATCTTGCCTGCAACGTCCAGCATTGCTATGGGCCTGTAGTTTGCAGGATCTGACCTGTCCCCCTTTTTGAAGATAGGTACTATAATTGAGGCTGTCCACGAGGGCAGAACTTTCTTCGCCTTTTTGATGTGGTCGAATAGAGTTCACAAGAATGATGCCCACAGCTCCGATCTTTCTTGAGCATTGCGTTCGACATCCCATCTTGTCCTGGGGCCCTTGAGTTGCTTGCTTTGTGGATCAAGGTAAGAATGTCGTTTCTTGTGGTCTCGAAGATCCATCCTTCGAGCCGTGGTGTTCGAATTTCACGCAGTGCCAGCTCCTTGGTTTGAAACAAGGAAGCAAAATCATCAACCCAGGCGCTGGCCGAAACTGTGTTGGTCAGTAGGGCCTCCTGGTGAGCTCTCAATCCATTGATCATCTGCCATATTTCTCTCATGTTTGTAGATGCAATGCTCCTGAGCATTATTTTGGAGTCTTGCACCAGCAATTCGTATTTCCGTGATCTAATCCAGTTAAGGTGGTTTTGTTTTAGTTCCTTGCTAGTAGCTGCTGTGTCGATTGAATTCAGCTTTTTTAGTTGTCTCACGTTTGAGTTGAGGATCTTTTTCCTCTTTGCCACAAGTTTATCGTATGTGTGCAATGGTGAGAATGGGCTTTTCTGGCCGCTGTTGCGGTATTCCGCAAAATCATCTAACATTAGCTTGGGGTAGTCCAAGGCATGCTCACTTGGAACATCCTGGTCTTCGTTCTTTTGGATTCTAAGTCTATTGATCAGCAATTCAATTCTGTCAGAGTAGATGATTCATAGATTTCTCCCCAGGGCGACTCACAATCCAGTGAGGTAGTTTTCAGTCAACCTCTCGTTCATGGCCGTACACTTTAGCTTTAGTATGTTGTGGTCGCTTTGCCAGGTTTCCAGAACTTCAAAATCTTTCACGTATTTCTGCATGTTGCATGTGACGAAAATGTAGTCAAGGATCTTGCCTCCCAGACCATTTTCCATGCTACTTTAGCTGGAGAGTCGCTCTTGGTGTTTCCATTCAGTATATCAATGTTTCTCAGGAGCAAGTCCTCCCCCCCATGTCAGGGCTCTAGATTCAGCCTCTGTCGCTGCTGTGTTTGTTTTCTTAATGAGGCTTTTATTATAATCAAAATAATCGATGTTTAGATTGCCACAAAGGATTATGTGAGAGTCAAACCATGTTTCTCATGCTCCTTCCAGAAGTCCATCATTGTAGATGAAAATAAAGCTGCCTCTGGCACTGATGTGTTCCAATGGAGGTTGAATACTATCATTGTTTTTGGTTTAGTTAGCACAGACCTACCGACCTGGATAGTAAGTACCTGAATGAAAGGGCTGTGATTCTCCAAGGTAAGTACTTACCAGTTAGCTACATGCTTCAATGCTATCAATAAGCCAGACATAGGTCGACCCTTCAACCCCTTCACTGCCAGGTTAAGGTAGACCGTGTATCCTGGCAGGATAGGTGCACATCCATGTTTCCTGTAAACAAATCTTGTTGTAAGAGTCTAGTACTAACGCTAGTACTAAATCCCCCTGACTAAACAGCAGGAAACCTCCCATGTTCCAGCTTCCGCCGACGAGGTCTTGGAGTGATTTTTCCCTGGACTGTTATGATCTACTAGATTCGGGTGCCAGGGCCTCAGCCAACCAACACCAGTTATCTTCGTCAGTCAAGATCCTCTTAGGTGCTTTGTGGGAGAGGCTACTGGATCTTGTCTGGAAACTCTCGACCATGATGGTGACGGATAAGTCACGTTTGTTCAAACGCACCCCTGGAGGAGTGTTGTGGAGAGGTTTTGTCTGAGACTGCCTTTCCAGTTCCACGAGCACTGATCTTCTTCCAACAGCGTCCAAGGTTGGGGCTCCCAGTCTTCATTTTCCTCTCTCTTGTCCAGGGTCTCGTTTACGGTTAGCTCTCTCAAGTCAAAACCCATCCTTACTAGATGCAATGCCTCGTCTAGTAGTTGTTTTTTTTATGAAGATTGAGGGCAGGTGAATAATCACCATGTCCAGGTGATTCTCTTTGTGGAAGTTGATCATTGTCAGGTCGTTGGTTGTGATCAGACTAAGCAATGGAATATGGTGGAGCAGTCTCAACAAAAGGAAGGACCCCTTTGTGCACTATTCTTAGGGATTTTCAGTTATAGCGAGGTGCCGGTTTCCTAGGGTCTTTCTTTTGTGTGTGTTGTCTAATCCGAAAAATGTTCCACCTTGACATAGGGCCTTTCTTTTTTGTTCCATGGTTTTGAGGGCTATTGTGTCACTGTTTGGGAGGCCAGCCGGCTTCCCCCTTTCTTCTTTTCTCGGGATTTGTCGTCGTCTAGTGACTGTCCTATCTCTTATTTTTTCGATGTGATCAAAGCTAGGTAAGGTTGACATGTTTTTCCCAAGAAATGACGTATGGTCTAGTTTCTCTTCCTCAGTGACTGATTCAAGATCAAAGAGTTTGGACACCAGACCAGAGGACTTTGTATTTTCCAAGCTGGGGGTAATCATTTTAGAGCTCCGATCAGCCATCAGGTACCGCTTTCTTTTTGATTTCATATTTATAAAGGACTGGCCCGGTTTGCCAGAAGAATTCACCAGTTCATCCCTTTCTGAGTTCCTGGATTTGCAATATTTGTGTCGTAGTAAGCCATCCCTAGGTGGAGCAGCTGGTGTATGATTGTATAGTCTGGAGTGGTCAGAAAAGCTTTCTATTTCGGATTGGTAGCCATTGTTCGAGTCCACATTATGTACTTCCACCAGGTGGTGGCCGGTGCTTGTAGCTTGTTGTATTTGATCTCGAGCACGATAGGTGATAGGACTGGTGTCCTCTTCGACTTCTTCGTTGTCCGACATTGTGTAAGTAGATAGATCCAGTAAACCATCCTCTATTACCTCTCCATTTGAAGGCGATGGGGGCAGGCGGGCGGTGGCCTGATGAGAGTTTGTTGGCCACAGCGTCAGTACCCGTCTTCCTATGCTTTTTGGAGGGTTCCTTGTCAGATGTTAAGTGGCCCGTAAGGGCATGTAGAGTTAGATTTCTAACAAACGATTTGCTTTCGTTAGATATTGGCTTAGGTGGAGCTTTGGTGTTTTTTACTTTTTAGATGTTTCGTCTTTTGTTTGTGCTTTCCTTCCCAGCGTGAGCCTCTTCCGTTCAGTGGCTCTGATAGATGTTAAGGTAGGTTTCACTGAACTTTCTTCTTAGTAAATATGTCATATTTTTTTGAGGATGTAGTTACCTCGTTGAGAGAAGGTCCAATGTGGTCCAAAACAGGTGACATAGTGGCGGCGCCAGATGGCTCGAGGTCCACAGCCATCCCGCTGAGTTCGTCAGGTTCTACCTCAATAACACTCTCCTTTTTGCCCTGGGCCATTGTTACCTCGATGTCATCATTTCCTTCCAGAGATTCCTTGTCAAGCGGAGTTGCAATCATTTTCGAATGACTCGTCAGGCTGTCTCGGCGGCCTCTGGGAGTTTTGTTCTCCCTCATCAAAGTCCTTTGGGTGTTGTTGGTCTCCAGGTCAGATAAGAGGGATGGACTCTTAACCGGAACTGTTCGTGGCCTGGCTGATAGATCTAGGTTGGTGTTCCTGTTTATTTGTTATGATATGATATAGCATTTATAACACGCCTATACACAAGTGTTTCAAGGCGCAACGAGGCAAGGGGGGGGAATAAAGGGGGACGGACAACGATCCTACTAGGCCAGGAGTCATTCGGATTGCGCAAGTGCATGGGAAGGGAGGAAAGGAAAGTGCAGTACATGGGAATAGATAATAACAATAAGTAAAATAACGGCCAGGATGTGGCAAGTGCATGGGTAAGTGCTGACGTCAGCTATCAGGGTCTGGTAGGGGGACTGTAGGGATACAGAACAGTCCCCAAGTGCGAGGGATGCCAGGTGGGCAGTGCAGGTGTGTGATGCTGGTGGGAGAGGGACCTGGGCCCGGGATCAGAGGGTGTCCAGGTAGCCAGTGCAGTACCGGTTTCAGCCAGGAAGTCAGCAGAGGAGAGGAGGAGAGAAAGCAGAAGCAAAGAGAAAGGTTTTGTGGTGTTTCCAGAACCGGAGATGGTTCTCCTCAAGTTTAAGGGAAGCAGGAAGGCACCAGCTGAGTAAAGAGATCTACCACTAACTCGTTGCTTGGAGAAGCGACTGACCCCGAGGGAGTTGGAGGCAGATGAGCGAAGAGCTCAAGAAGGAAGATATTTAGGAAGAGCGCGTTGAAGGTATTGAGGCCCCAGGCCCCAGAAGGCCTTGTGGAGGTTGCAGAGGATTTTGAACTTAATCCTCACAGACACTGAGAGCCAGTGCAGAGATTTCAGTCCTGGAGAGATAGGATCCCTGGGCTTGAGGCCAAGGACAAGTCTTGCAGTCCTGTTCTGGATGAGTTGCAGAGGGCGGAGAGTAGAAGCAGGCAGATTTAGACAGAGGCTGTTGCAATAGTCGAGCCTAGAGAGAACCAGAGCTTTGGAGACAGTGAGCCTCTGGGGGAAGGAGAGGAAAGGAAGAATACCTCTGGGGAGGTGCAGCTGGTAGTGTGACTTCTTGGAGACATTAGAGATGTGAGGAGAGAAGGAGATTGTGGAGTCGAAGATGACCCTAAGGTTTTTGGCTTTGCAGGTGGGAACGGGAAGAGGACCAAGAGAGGCCGGCCAGAGAGCAATAGGAAAGCAGGGAGAGGGTGTGCCGATGAGGAGAATCTCAGTCTTACTGGCATTAAGGCAGAGGTCATTGGCGGCACACCACTCCTGGATAGCAGACAGACAGTCAGAGATGAGGGAAGGAGAGGAGGAGGCAGAGGGTAGCCTGAAAATGAGCTTGGTATCATCCGCATAGCACTGAAAGTTGGGGCGGAGAGCAGAGACGCAGTGGGCAAGGAGTGCCAGGTATTGGATGAACAGCCAGGGAGAGACATTAGACCCCTGGGGGATACCACAGGTAGAGAAAAGGTAGCGGAGAGGAACGACCCAATTTAGACCTGGGAGGGTCTTTCGAGGTCCAGAGTTGAGTAGAGATATTTTTAATCAGCGTTTGTCTTTTTCTACAATGATAGGGTCGAGGATGCTATATAATATGTTCGTGGTCTGCATCGCGTTGCTGTCCAAATTCTTCTGCAAGGCTGTCAAAAAGCCTTCCACGAATAATATTTTTAATGTAACATTGCTAGAACCATGGTGTTGTCCTTTAATTGATCACTCAGGCCTTCGTAAAGTTTCATGAAAGGAGCCATTGTGATTGTTAGGGCCGCGATCATGTTTGCATCTAGGCCTTGCGTAGTCCCTTTGTTGGCTCTTCGTAGGCTCTTTGTCCTCAGTGAAGTCACAAGACCTGTCCACGTAGTTTATGGACAGCCTTGGTCTTTAATTTGAAGTCTTGTGAATACTTCTCTGAGGTGAAGCAACTGTAAAGTTTCTATTGTCCCAGCTATGCAACCTAGCGTCAAGTGGGCATCTTTCTTCTTGAGTTGCAGTGTAGGGCATTTGCAACTCAGTAATGCAGTACCAATGATTTCCAGAGGGGGCAGGATGGGTTTCTTTTGTTGACTTCAGTGCCTGGATCCCCTTGGAGATGCAGCTAGCTTCCCTGGACGACTGATGAAGGTCTTGAATAAGGGTTCCAGACTCTACATTTCTCATGCTTTCAAGCATTGCAGTCTGACACATCACCCCTCTCCTCCATTTGGTAGTTTAACTGTATTGATGAGGTTGTGCATTTTTATGTGATGTTTGAGCTGATTTCAAGGTTGGATTTTTGATAAAAGAACCTTTGATTGGCCAACATGTTTCTTGAGGTCAGCCCAGTAGGATGCCAGATTGACTTTGATGCGAAAGTGTTGGAGTTGAGTGGCCTGTCGCCTTTTATAGGCCTTAGTTGTTTTTTTTAAACCAGCCTGTCTAGAGGTTCCAGTGCTGGTTTGTTGGGCTTCTTCCTTTGCTCTTCTCGGTCACGTGGAAGGAGCGACAGTGGGAACTGTCCAGCCTTTGGGAAGCTAGAGTTTGGTTTTTTAGTGGTAGCCACTAGCTTGCATAAGGTGTTGGGTGTCGTCATAGGAGGCTCTTCACCACTAGATCCTAATAAGATTGATGCTTCTCTCTGCCTGTGAGAACTGCGTTCACTTGCAATGGGCCGGAAGGGTAGTAGGGTACTTTTCTCTGCGGTCGATAGGACAGAGGTGGTGTCACTTGCTCCAGCGGCTGATTGGGAGGAGGCAAGCCAAGGAAGTACTGGCAAATGATTCTTATCCGTCAAAACCTCAGAAGGCTGAGACGGAGAAGCTGGGGGCTTAAAGGGCTTCATCGGTTTGTTGTTTTCCCGAGAATGGGAGGTGTCCTGACCTTCAAGGGACCACAAAGTCTGTTGTGGGTTGTAAGACATAAATTGTTAGCAGAAACAACCGCTACCTCAGCACCTTTGTTGTTGTCGATAGGTTCCTGTGAGGCTGTAAGGTCTGTGCTGTTTTGGGGACTAGACGAGATGTTAGAGGAATCACAGGTGAGTGGGTAGGTGCACTCCTTCTGCTCTGCCACAGGTGTCTGTTCTTAAAGAGGCCTCCTTTAAATTGTCTTTATATTGTCTATATATTGCCCTGTGCTAGCGATAACCTCCACCTCGATGTTAAATGGGCAAGGGTTGTGTCTGTCTTTACTGTTGCCACCGTTAGTTCCTTATGGTGTTAGGTGTGGGATCTGACTCAATTGAAACAAATTGGGGAACCCCACAATTTCAAAAACGTAGTCATCAACCTTCTAACCCCTCTGTTGCCATGAGAGAATCGATAGGTTTCGATATCTCTAGCAGTAGGGAAACTGTCATCCCCCCTGGGAAGAGAGGAATGATTCCTACCAATCTGGTTTTGATACGCCCACCGGGGTGTTACATAAGGTTAACACCAAAATCTGGGCTATCGTGGAGGTTTGGTATAGATGTTTTAGCAGGCATCATTGGTCCCGAATTCCGGGGAGACGTAAAGGTTCTCTTATAGAATCATGGTGAAATCCCATTTGAAGTACATTGTGGGGATCAAATTGCTCAAGGAATTTGGAGAGCGTGCTGTTCCCTCAGTTTAAAGAAAGTGAACCAGACGAAACAGAAAGAGGTTTATTAGGCTTTGGGGTAGCTGATAAACCCTCTAAAATCGAAGAAAAGCAGGGAGAAGAGCCTACCATCTATCGCGACCTTACCTTTGCCCAGCGAAATGACCCACCTCTCGCCAAAGCTTTTCTACAAGCCATTCCAGAAGGAGAAGCTATAGAGAAAGGGAGCCCTTTTTTCTTCTTAAAGCAGGGATTGTTGTACAGAAGGGAGGCATCTATAGAAGGATTAATAAAGCACAGTTGGTAATCCCCAAGACCCACCAAAAGGTTGTACTGGAGATTGCACATTCCCATTTTACCGGGGGCAACTAAGGACAATCCAAAACCTAAGCACATATTAGTGGGAAGATTTACTGGCCAGGTATCCATGCCGATATAAAGACCTTTATCCAGACATGTAAAATATGTCAAACAAAAGCACACCCATCCTATCATAGAAGTCACTTTTTTAAGTATCTGGAGGGACATTATTGGACCACTAGAAAAATCTAGACTAGGCAATAAATACGTCCTTGTTATAGTTGAGTGTGCAACTAGATACCCCAAAGCATTCCCAATGCGAAATAATACCACACATCAAATCTTTAAACACTGCCTACCGTATTTTCCCAGGGTCGGCTTTCCCAAAGAAATATTATCCGATCAAGATTCAAATTTTAAGAGCAAGCTTATGGCAGAAGTCCCAAAGAGCTACTCCCTATACCACCTTACGAACTACTGTGTACTATCCCCAAATCGATGTCTTGGTAGAAAAATTCAACAAAACCCTGAAATCAATTCTGGGAAACTTGGTAAACAAGGACGGGAAAGACTGGGACCGAATGATCCCGTGGGCACTATTTGCAGTTAGGAAAACCCCACATGCCTCTAAGGGATTTCTCCCTTTGAACTACTTTACAGCAGAGAGCCGGGAGATGTCCTGGACATACTCCGGGAAACCTGGGAAGAATGAGAAGAGGCACCCATTCCCATCTCACAAACCGCTACCCGGATGCGAGAACATATGAGACTCGTTTGAGATCTAGTCTGCACTCACATGGAAAAAGCCCAGAGCCAACAAAAATCCAATTACGATAAGAAAGTAAGCTTAAGATCGTTTTCCATAGGACAGAAAGTATTGGTCCTATTACCCACCTCAGAAAACAACCTTGTTTCTAAGTGGCATGGGCCCTTTGAAATATTAGAACGAGCGGGAACCTGCACTTATAAAGTAGCCCAACCGGACAGAAAACAAAGTTACATTTATATCAGGTCAATCACTTAAAAGAGTAGAAAGAGAACCCGTCAGCCACCCATGCCAAGTACTATCTTGTTTGGTTCCAGAAGATATAGACAACTTTAAACTTATTTCTCCAGAACTATCTATTCAACAACGAGAAGATCTAAAAGATGTATTTACATCATTCCCTGATGTATTTTCAGAAAAACCAGGAAGAATCACTCAAGGGAAAAGTGGTTAATTTAAAACCGTATAGACTCCCGGAGGCCCGTAAACAGATAGTGGTTGAGGAAGTAAACAAAATGTTGCAAGCAAATATTATCGAGCGTTCTTCGAGTCCATGGTCATCCCCTATCGTATTAGTCACTTAAGATTTCCATCAAGTTAATGCAATTTCCGACTTCGATGCCTATACCATGCCACGCATCTATGACTTAATTGATAAACTCAGAGCGGCCACCTTAGGTCTATCCACCCTAGACTTAACAAAAGGGTACTGGCAGGTCCCAGCATATGGGCCAGTATATGGGCCAGATGGGCCAGATAAGGAAAAGACAGCGTTTTCAAAGCCTCTAGGACTGTTTCAATTCAAAGTCCTCCCTATCGGCTTACACGGTGCACCAGCCACTTTCCAGCACCTAATGGATCAGATCTTACGCCCCTATTCCGATTTCTGCAGAGCTGCAGAGCTTATATTGAAGATATTGTCATTTATAGTAAAAACTGAGAAGACCGCCTTTTCCATCTTCATACTATTATGAGAGTGCTCAGAGAGGTCGGCCAAACTGCTAATCCATCCAAATGCTGACCGGCCCAGTCCGCCGGGAAATATCTCAGCTTCTTTTTAGGGAATGGGAATGTACAGCCCAAACATGAGAAAGTGAAAGCCGTCCTAGATACACCCACACCTAAATCTAGAAGGGATCTTAGAGCCTTTCTAGGGTTAATAGGACATTACCGTAGGTTTATCCCAAACATTTTGGACAAAACAGCTAGACTAACAGATAAACTCAAGAACGCCGAACCCCAGAAATTTCATTGGTCTGACGAGGATGATATATGTTGTAACACCTTAAAGCAAACCCTGTGCCAGAACCCGATCCTGAAGGTAGTAGATCTCTCTAAGGATTTCATATTGGAAACGGACACCTCCCTCACAGGGCTAGGAGCAAGTCCTATCTTATTTACTAGACGCAAACTGTTTCCACATGAAATAAATTACTCTGTGCTGGAATTAAAGGCCCTGGCCTTAAAGTGGGCCATTATCCACCTTATATACTACCTTTTGGGAAGAAAGTTCACATTAGTCACCGACCATTCTCCACTAGTTTGGATTAGCCAACACTAAGACTCTGACACATGTGTCATACAATGATTTCTAGACCAGCAGCCCTACTGCTTCACAGTGGGACACCGGAAGGGTAAAGGCCAGGGGAATGTAGATTTCCTTATCCAGTTCCTCTGTGCAGCAGATGCGGTTACATCGCATGGGGTCTTGGTATGTGAGAAACCTGAAGGTGTCTCTCCCACTAGTCCCGGGAGATCTGTCATCCAGGTTGCCAGTACACAGCCATCGCTATTGGATCCAGTTCCTGGGGATGGACCGGTGAGGGAGGATCACCTGGATGGGGGCCTTCAGGGAGTGGAATTGGGACACCGAAGGTTGAGATGCAGTGCCCCCCTCCTTGTAACCCCTTTTACCGATCCTACCCCGTAGGATATTCAGAAGCTTTACCCCCCTTTTCTGACACAAACACTTTCTTACATTGTGAAAGACAACAGAATAACACCAGAGCCAATTACCTGACATGTCCCAATACAAGGGTCAGGCAGAGTCAGGCAATTGATCACATACACACACCTGACAGCCCTTTCCTTTCCTCACAGGGATAAAAGGCGGAGCACAAGAGCACACTCTGAGCAAGTGCAAACGCACAAGGAAGCAGCTATTCCTGGACGGGAGTTCAAATGGAGGAGAAAAGTGGCGAGACCTGGAAGGACGACGAGGAGGAAATTGCCATTGCCCTTTTCAACTCAGACCTGCGAAGCCTCCGAAAGGAGAATCATAAGACCGGGAAGTCCAGATGGCGTGTGGTGTATCAGATGTCAACGCTGCCCGGAGCCCTCCCGCACTGATAATCAAGGTGGGGAGACCCGCTTGCTACCGTGGTACCATCCTTGACTCCAGAGGCAAGAAACGCCAGCAGGTTCAGCACAGCCTGTGAGTCAGAGAGAGCTGATAGCAAACTGGACTGTGTTGAGCCCAAGGTTGCGTGAGGAGTCAGAGAGGTCATACAAGGGTCGAGTCAAACCAATTGTACAATAGAAAGTCTCTGACACGTTGACAAGAAGGAAAGTAAAGGGAAATTAATCCTGCATTGTAATAAAGCAAGGTGAACTGTGTATTTGACAAATGTGAATGTTACGCTCACCTGGCTCCCACAGGGGTGTCGAGCGGAACTGGACAGCCACAGTCTCCACCAGCGTGATGCGTAGTGCAGATATGACTGACTGGACTGGCCCACCTAGCTTCGTCTGCTTGACCCGTAGAAGTAGTCTCCTAAAGATGGGGAAAGGGAATTAGCCACCTGTGGATTTGAGTAGTAACACCTCACTGCGTCCCCACTTATCACTTCTGACATTCCCTTTCACAAAGCTCACCTTATAGTTTTGTATGATGAGCTCTCCATCCTGTGAAGAATGCAGGGGCGCGTTGATGGCCAGTTACTTCACTGGCTTGAGGGTATTGGAAGAGTTCTGGACAAATCTTGGCTCCAAACCTCCGGGCGAAAGGCCGTAAGTATTTAGTTCTAAAGAGTTCAAAATGTCTGAATAATCACTCTTGTCCAATTCCTTGTTTCTTTTGCAGCTTAGACCCAAAAGATGATCGTCTTGTGGCAGCTGAAAGCGTTCAGGTAAGAGTCTGTGTTTTGTAACACTGTCCGGTAAATGATGCCAAGGTTTAACTCGCTGCTTTCTCTTTTCTTGCAGGTGCAGCATAGGAAGATTTGGCGTGCTGGTGGATAATACCTTCTGCTGTAAAATCAGGTAAGCATATGGTGGCAAGAGATTGTCCTTGTTTGTTCCCTTGGCTCACCTTGTTGTTTTCTTGTCCCCCTTGGTTGTTGGAATGCGGCAACCTGGTGATGGAGACAGCACCAGATCGTAGAGATGCTGCGAGGAACGGTGAGTATGGCGCGGCGCTGCTGCTGGCGATGCGACGCGTTTAAAATGAAGTCTGTTTCTGGTTCGAAGATGCGCTGAATCCAAAATCAGGTAAGAAATCCAGTAAAGTTCTTGTTCTAACCTTTCTTTTTCTTTCCCTTCTTTCTAGGCGCTCTGGACTCGAGGCGGGCGTGGCAGGATGCTGGATGCTGACTGCAGACACGGTGAGCGTTACGCTGCTGGATGCAGAATAACGTGAAGCATGTGCTGCTCTTCGAGCATGGTTTAAATAGCCTTCAAAGTAGTCCCAGGTAAGTATTCCTCCACAACCACACCTGAGTAACAAAATAGTTCCTAAGATAAAATAGTCCCTTCAAGCCTCACATGGGCTTGGATCCCTTGCAGCATGGTCTGCATCAGGTAAGTTGTAACATATGAGCCTGGCGCCTATGGCGCCAGGACTGATGTCCCATATGAGCCTGGAGCCATAGGCGCCAGGACTGTACCCAGATAGCCCCTAACAGGGGTTGCTGGGTTTGCTCCTGGTAACATGATGCCTGCTTCCGGGGTTGATGGACTTGATCTGGATGCCTGGGGATCAGTGGCGTCACCAGGAATCAAATTTAGGAGGGGCACATAGGGGGCCAAAGACAAAAGTAGGGGGGGCAACAGACAAAAGTAGGGGGAGAACATGGTCACTGCTCGTTTTAGGTAGGGGAGTAGAAGGGGGGGCACAGGGTTTCATAGGAGGGGCCCCGGCCCCCCCAGACCCCTCCTAGCGACGCCACTGCCGGGGATAGGCATCGTGACAGTGAACCCGACTGAGGGATGCCTGTGAATTTGGGTGAACAGTGATACCACCGTAAACATTGTGTTGACAAGAGTGAACCCGGCTGAGGGATGTCCACAGTCAATGGTTGTTTAAAAAGACATTGAGACTCTTGAATGTTCCAAGGCATTGGTATTTTGAGGGAAAGGCCATAGTGAAGTGGACTGAGGGAGGCACATGTTGTAAGAAGGATCGGAGCCCGGTTAAGAGGGATCCAAGGGTGAAGAGAAATCACCCGACGTGAAGATTACTGAAAGGAACGTTTGTTTTTCTCATTGTTAATGGCATATCAGAGTCAAGAGACTTTGTGTGAAAGAGACCTGGCCACAGAAGGCCCTGATATTTTGGAAATGAAATGTAAGCTTGTGCTGGAGAAGCCCAGGAGTGTGCTGTGCTTAAAAGTCCCACCTTGTCCCGTGCTAAAAACGTGGGGAAGGGAGACCCCAGCTATACCATCCTGACTTATCATTTTGAGAACACATTTCTTTTCTTGTGAACATTATCCCACACTATTTTGTAGCATAGCGATAAGGAGTGGCAATAGATTATTTTTGTTTAGGTCCTTTTTATTTGACTAGCCTCCACTTGGACTGCATTATTATTATTTGATGGTCGTAGCTTGCTCCCATCTTAGATTTGGGTTCAGATTGGGTGTTTATCGCCCCATTATACAGTTTAATAAACACCCTTGAACTGTGATCACTTGTGTCTGTCTCTACTATTGCCACCATTAGTTCCTTACACCACCCGAATAGAACAAGTGTCTGAAATATGGTTTATGTTGCAGGTTCCATCCCGGACAACAAACCGAAGGGGACGTGAATATTGGATGGGAAGTTGAATTCAGTTAGCATTTACCGGTTGGGGCGCAAAAGCTTTGGAAGACCAGCAAAAGAAAGAGAATGAATTAAGATGGTGGACAGTGTTTATAAGGCTGGTTATGGACTATTGGTTAAAAAAGTTCACGTGTTTTAAAGGACTAATAACAATATCAACCAAAGACTCAAACTATGTTGGTGTTGAGACTTGAATGTCGTGAAGATATAAGAGACCTCTGTCCCCAAGTACCGCACAGAAAGAAACCAAAGCCCCTCTCTGCGCATTCCTTGAGGCCACAGGTGGGAGTTGTTGAACTCCGGAACCATGGAACACGGGAGACCCCGAAGCCACTGCAAAGGAAACATCAATAAGTACCAGACAATAACAGTGCTTATCAGTATAGTAGGAGATAGAGAGTGGCTTACCAAGTGATGACAGTGAGAGTACCGCTAACATACAAGGCTGGGGCAATAGGATTCCGGGAGTCACGTGAGCAGCTGCCCCAGATGATGATGATGAGGGTGATGGAAATTCACACTGTGCTGTCGATGGCCCACCTGTATATAAAGCCAAAGACGAGAACGTTGTGAAGCAGTTCGGAGACTGAAGCAAGGAAAACGAGAGTTCAGATAACAAGGTGTCAGAACAGGAGGGTAATCCAAGGAAGTCCGTGGGACAGTCCAGAGTTCTTTACCGGTAAGAAGCAGTCCGAAAGAAAAGTACCAATATCCAAGAAGGGCAATCCAAAGAAGTCCGTGTAGCAAAAATCCAAGGTCGAAGGTTCCAAAGATCAGTAGCAGGTAAGCAGCGCCAAACAGAGTTCCGATAAACAGCTGTGAAGCGATGATCGTAAGACGAATCACCGCTTTAGTACTTGCTGCTTCCTGGTCACGTGACGTGTAATAGCATCACGTGAACGAGGTTTCCGATCACGTGAGCGGAGGCAGGTGGTCACGTGACGCAGAAGCGTCTGTCTGTGTTTCACGTTTCCAAGGCGCCAGGGCAGTTGCCAATGGAGAAACGGGCGCAGTCGGGACTGCGCGATACACCCTGTATGCCGCACACGACCCTTGAGTTTGATGTGCAGAGAGGATGTGTGACATGGCCGAGCTGTGGGAACCCCAAGGGTGTTAGTGGTGGGTGCAGAATGCGTGACAGTTGGGGATTGTAGTTGTATGCTTTGTGCTATATTGTTTATCCTTAATATTTACTGCTTGAGAAAGTAAAGAGAGAAAGCATAATCATTTGCCTCATTGTCTTTAATAGAATTGGGACTTTCTGAACATTAATGTTGAAAATTTGAATTCTTATGGCTCCAGTCCACGAAACAAATCATGTTTGTCAAGTTCAAGAGCTTAGAAGACACTCTGAGTAAGCACTCGTCTCTGGCCCCTCCCATCCAGATCGACTTGCAGCCAGCTTCAATTATATTATTATTTATTTATTTGTATATTGTTTAAAATAAACCTTTACAAAAAAAAATCTGTTAAAACATCAAAGTACATTTTCTTCAGTATACATTAAAATCCGACATTTATCTTTCAAAATTTCATGATTTCATTAATGTCATAAAGCCGAGGGAAAACAAATGAAAAATATTGACAGAAAAAGAATTAAAGAAAACATTTAAATAACTTCACCTTACCTATTCATTATACAAATTACATGAAACGCAAAAATCTCACTACTGCCACTTTCAAAGATATCGATTTCCCGGTTAACATATTCTGCCACAAAATATCGAAATCCACATAAGATAAATTAAAAACAAAGTTCTTAAAACACATCACTCTCCATGGGAGTTACACAGGGCATGATACAGCAAGTGACATACATTTTCCTTTCCATACAAATTATTACAGTATCTACAAAATGACAATTCCACTGGAATTTGCTTTCTTATACATAACATTTCCCTTGTCAACAATGCATTACATCCAAAATGTAAAGATTTGTTCCTAAAACCACGATAAGGACATTTCTCCGAATAGCTTTCCATAGTACCCAACTTTTTATGACTAAAACTTAAGTGTACTTCGAGAGCAGAATGAACTACCTTTTCTCTAGTGGCACAGTCTCTCCTCAGAGGATTAGTTATCAAGAGTTCCTCTGTCACCTCAAGATCCCATAGAAGCTTAATACACTGCTCTCCAAAGCCTCTTAAATGTATATTCTGATTAAGGCCTAATTTCCCAAAGTCCGGCGGGGAGGTTAGAAATTTGAAATATAAATGTAATTGTCTCCATCACACTCTACTACAAAGTTTGTTTCATAGACCTTTTGACTTTGCACTGAATCCATCCACATTCTTAGATGTCAACTCCTCGTCGTTTCCTCGAGGGGCATTGCAGTTGTAGAAATACCTGATGGTCATGCTCTAGCCACGCTATTCGTACATTTTCCTCAGGATGCCACATTGGAATTTGTACTGCCATGTGAATTCAGTATCAGAAGAACTTCAGGGGAGCAGAATAGACGCATCAGTGAACAGCATGTCTATGCAGGGGATATGATATGATGTGATATCATTGGTTATTTATAACGTGCTTAATACCCAGAGGTTTCTAAGCACGGACCCAGGGATCGAACCTGTGTTACTCCGTGTCGTCTTTCTTCCAAGGGAGCACGTTGCCCCTGAGCTATCCTGCCTTGATCCCGCCTTGGCTCCTGATAACATGTCTGGGGTTGGCTCTTTTCTTGCCATTAGGATTGATTATAGCGCTAATGAATAAAGAAGGGTCAATTTTACCAACCCCCCCCAATACTCATGGATTTTCACACCTTTACATGCATGATGGCCTGTTTCATAATCTGACATTAGTTGGAATCATTGTCCTACGTGAAACTTGGTTGACTGAAGAGCTTGTGCTTGAAGAGCCCCCTGAGAAGACCTAAAGGGGGTCTTCTGGTCAGCTGCTTTCCCTCATTCGATCTGCCAGAGCTGTGTGTCGCTTCCTATTATCTTTTGGCAGGCTTACTGACTTGTGAATCACCTAGTGGATAATAATTTCAGTGTTTAATCATTCATATATGCGATCCCCCAGGACTAAAATAGCTCCCAACACTATAACGTTGATCCAGCCGGCCAGATCGGGTGTTATCGGCCCGGGGCCCGAGTTAATGATCCAAGTGAATAAAATGCTTTTAGTAAGGGTCCCCGTGTCGAGCCTCAGAGTAGGTGAACTTATTCAGTCTCAGAAAAAGTGCTACAAGGTGTGGTTTAAAAATCATCATGATAGTTTTAAACTGGAGAGGTGGCAAGCTCTAATGTCTGCTCTTTTGGAAAATAATAGAAAGCATTTTTGGCAGCTAGTCAAGGCCGAGATTCAAAATTTACTGACGGTTGCCAATGTTAGCAAGGAAGCCTGGGAAGCTTGTATTAGAACGAACATTGGTAAGGCCCCTAGTGACATATTTGAGCTGGAGAACTCTCGCTCTTCTGGGCCTGGCGGTCTTAGTAATGGCTTGTTAAAATTTAACCCGATGTCGTGGGGTATATTAATGTTTCCAGTATTTACTTTACTTTCGAATTAGTACCACGCATCCAGTTGACCGTGGGTTTAAAGGCGCACTTATAACAAGATGGACATATGCAGACTCTGCAGGGCGAAATATTTGTGCAAGCAATGGGCTTAGTTGTGCACGATTATCAGAATAGAAGAGTTTTCAATTTTCTTTTGAACATGTTGGCCAATTTGGCTTCTCTTATGTCTATCGATAGCCTGTTCCATGCCATTGGGGGTGCTATGCTAAAAGCTCCCTTCAGAGCTTTTCTGGTTTTACATTAGCATGTCTTACATTGGGATGTATTATTTGTTCTCAGATGTCTCACATTTTTCTTCTCAACAATGCAATCCCTTAGATATGTTGGCATTAATCCCAATGTACATTTAGGAGTAATCAGAAGAGTTCTGAATTGGACGCTGGCTTTCACTGGCAGCCAGTGTAGATTGCGCCTGGCCTCCGAGACATGGTCTCTCCATTTCAGATTCTTAATAACCCTAACTGCCCCATTTTGAATAATCTGGAGGCGATTGATCTCGGATTGGGTAATGCCGGCCAGAAGACTACAGCAGTAGCCAATTTTAGAACCTATTATAGCTCACACTATCGTCTCCGCGTTATCTTGTGTGATAAACGGTCAGAGGTGTGTGAGTAATTTTATATAATATGTTGCGGCAGAGACTAGGCTGCTCACTTGAGCTTTCATGTTTAAGCTTCAGTCCAATGTTAAGCTTAACGTCTAGCTTGTGATTCAGAAATGGTAAACTGTTAAACAGGGGATCTAGCTAACCCAGTTTGTTTTCCGTGCCGACCACCATAAGCTCGTTTTTTTCGTTGTTAAGGGAAATGCCATTTAGAACCATCCACGTGTGGATGAGATCATATACTTGATTAATATAGCTCTCGTCCACGCTATGAGAACCGGTTAATGGGATGACAGATTGTGTATCGTCAGCATAGTTTGTAAAAGTGATGTTATTTTTTGCCAGGAGGTCAAAAAATGGTACCACTGTATCTCTGCAATCAATGAACTGCCGGCTTCTTGGCAAGATAGTTTATTCGTCCCTGTGCATAAAAAAGGTTCTGGCCATGAGGCAACACATTATAGACTGCTCGCTATGTTAGACGTGCCTGCAAAGATATTTACGAGAGTGTTTCTATCTGAGCTTTCAACATTGGCAGAGGAGACTAAAATCATTCCCATATACCAGACAGGGTCCATTATTGAATATGCCTGGTACGTAAGAGAACAGTGTTTAGATGCAGTGTTTGTAGACTTTGGTGTGGCTTTTCCATACCGTGAAAAGGTATGGACAAAACATGCCAATTGGGGGATTCCATCTGGTCTCCTTAGGATGCTTATTTCTTTATATGCGGATACCAATGTAACCGCCAGACTCACTAGTGCTGGGGAATCCAATGATTTGCTTCTCACCCATGTGGGCGTTAAACAAGGATGCATATTAGCTTCGCTGTTGTTTAACCTTTACCTACCTGATTTTATGGCCACGTTGGCCTCTAGTAATCTCTTTCCCCTTAGGCTGGGGGTGGCGAAAATCCACTGGATTGGCTATGCCGAAAATCTGGTCCTTCCAGATTTAACTCCCAGAGGTTTTACAGGATGCCCTAGATGAATTAAGTCGTTACTCGCAAGCCAATGGTTTGGAAATTCATTTCTCCAAAACAAAGGCTATGGTATTTTTCAAGCATAGGGTTAAGGCCAGGAACAAGCTTAAACTGGAAATTGCCATGCATGGCACTGAGCAAGTAGCTGAATATGACAAATTTATGACCAGGCATTACTTGGGACTCCCATCACGATCAGGTTGATGCTAAAGCTAGGCAATTAACAGCTGGTATCTTGCAGTTTGCGAGGGAACACGCAGGTTTCTTGCCAAAGAGCTTGATAGAACTATACAAAGCTAAAAGACGCATGGCTATGATGTATGGGGCTGGGATTTGGGCCAGTAGGCATTCATTAAAATTAGGTTTGATGTAAAGGTGCTGACTGAAAACATTGCTCAGCTTCCATTTTCCACACCAATTGAGTATGTTTTGCTGGAGATTAAATTGAATTTGGTGTGTCATGCTTTGAATGTGAGCACTATTTGTCTCTGAAAGTGGAACAATCAGCTGAGGGCTCCTCATCAAACTTTAGGTATAACCCAATTTGATAGATTTTGATGGTTGCTTCTGACTTGGAAACAATCAAACATCTCCTCATTGAGTGTGAAGCCCCTAATGACATTCGGTACTTGTCTTCGTTGGGGTACAGGGCCAACTCTCTTCACATCAATTTGCCTGATCTATGGGCTGCCTTTCTTAATGGTGAAGATGAGAATTTAATCTACCCTCTAACAAAATTGTGGGGGAGGGTGGAAGACATTTTACAGCTGTTAATCGATTATTAGATGTGATTATGTTTTTTTGCTGTTGCATTCTTTTTTAATTCACGATGATGTGAATGGAAATATCCAAATTTCTCTGATGGCAGGAATTAGGGAGTTTTACTCTTTTTATATATTGTAGTTATACTGTTTTTGTAGGAACAGGCAACTGCTTTTCTTTATGTACTGTATGCGGATGAGCTGAGAATGATTATGTTGTACTTTTGTGCTGAATATTGAAGGGGTTTTGACGTTTGTTTTGCTTCTAATATTGTATGTGATTTTTTAAATTAATCTATTGTATAAAATGCATTTTGCTGTGTTATACTATAAATAAATACATTTACCTTGCTGGGGAAAAGAGATCACTATATTGGTTCAGATAAATTCCAACAAGATTTCCATCAAGTCGAGTGACATACTTTACTTTATTCAATTTATAACACGCACCAAGGACCCAGACGTTTACAGGCGCACATAAACTAAAACATGTAAAAACAGAGATACAGAACAGAAAACATTCCTAGGGAGAGAAATGCACAGTCAAAAAGATTAGTCTGAGACCTTCGAATAGTAACAGTAATCAGAAGAATAACAATGTGTACAGCCTCTTTCTGAAGACTGCTGTTGAATGCAATTCTCTAAGATCGGGGGGAGGGCTCATGCCGTGGGTGCAGCTGTTGGGAACGCGCAATTCATAGTCTTTCTGGACTTGCACGCTAGTATTTTAAGCTAATTGGTATCGTTAGACCTAAGGAGCCTTACACTGGATTTTTCAGACAGTGCCTCACTCAGATAGACTGGCATTGAGCTAAAATACTGCTGCAATTATCTATTTTAGAACCCACAATAGCCTTTGCAATGATTTCTGAATTCTTTTTAGAGATAAACGGCCGGAGGTGTGTAAGCAGCTTTATATAGTAGGTTGAGGAGGACACCAAACTACTCACCTCAGCTTTCATATTCAAGTTCTGGTCTAATATGATGCCTAGTGTTTTCACTTTATTTTTGGTCAGGATATCACACCCAGCGATGGAAAAACAATCGTAGTCTGGCCCTAATTCCCTTATTTTATACTCTGTACCTACTAGTATCAGCTCAGTTTTCTCTTTATTCAGTGATAGCCCATTCCGTATCTTCCAAGTCTGAATGAGGACATACACCTTGTTAATGGTACTTTCATCCTTCAAGTGGAAACCTGTTAGTGGGAATGATACCACATTGTGTGTCATCCGTGTAGTTCGTAAAAGCCACACCATTTTTCTCAAGAAGATTAAAAAGCGGTCCCGTAAAAACATTGCGTAAAGAGGTGGACAGGCATGCTCCCTGTGGAACACCATATATCAACGGCAGTGGTATGGCCTCAGAGTCCCTACTGCACACCCTGCACCATCTATCACTCAAGAAAGAAGTGATCCAAAGCGTGGCATTATCTGAGAAGTGGGCGACTTCCTCCAACCTAGTGACCAGTAATGCATGTTCCATCCGGTCGAAAGCTGCGGACAAATCCAGCAGCATGAGCAAGGTGGCTCGACCTTTATCCATTGAATCCAGTAGCCTTGACTTAAGGTCCAATAGAGCTGTTTCCGTACCATGGCCTGACATAAAACCTGACTGCCATTTGTTAAGGATCATGTGTTGGTTCAAGTGAGCAGATATCTGGATACAGGCTACACGATCTAACATTTTTAGAAGAAATGGTGTGTTGGTAATAGGTCGGTAGTAAACTGCTGTGTTAGGACACATTCTGGGTTTCTTTAATAAAGGGGTAATCCAGGCATTCTTAATCCCTGCTGGCACATGGTTTTCGTCAAAGGAGGCATTAACAAATTTACATAAGGCAGTGATGAGGATAGGTGAGCATGATTTTATAATCATTGCCGGGCAGAGGTCCCCCTTGCAACTCGTAGGTTTAAGGTGGCCAATAATATGTGCCAGTTCTCCTTCCGAAACAGAAGTGAAGTTAAATTGGTGAAGCAGTGATTTTTGCACCGGCATCACCAAATCACAAACGTCGGTTACCATGTTGATATTTGCTTTTTTAACTTCAATATCTTTCTTAATCCGATCTAACTTTCCCCACATATTCCCCACTTTCCCCAAAAATATGTAGTTTTGATCGCTTTCAATTTTTTAAGTTCAGGGGTAAACTAATCATGACCTTTTCTTTCAACTATCTGTTTGATTTTGAGAGGTGCCAGGATGCCAGGGTATCAGAAACTTCCTATAGGGATTGAGGAATTAATAATATCTTCGACTGTCTCTAATTTAGTAATCTCAGTAGCCAAAGGTACAAGCCATGGTTTCATGGCTTCTGGGGTTAATTTCCTAAAAGGACATTATTTTTCTCCTTTACTCTGGTCCTTAGAGGTGTATCACTAAGTATTGTGAAATGAATAAACAGGTGATCAGAGCAGGGGAAGGTAAAACTGCCAGGTCTGTTGTTTTAAGGTTATGGGAAGCAACCCAATCTGATGTGTTCCCTTTGTTATGCGTCGGGATTCTGACAAGTTGCTCAAAACCCAAATCACTCAGTGAGTCTTGCATAGCCAATTCACCCTGCCTGAACCCCTTTGACGCAAGAAGAGATGCCACGATTGCTGTTGATGCTACTGCATAAGGATTGTGGGCAACTCTAAGATGGCACAATCAATCCTGTTGCCTTTGCATTCAAGAAAACAGAGATTCCAAAGCCCTTCTCCATCACACAATACGGGCATGCACATGGTCTGTCAATCACTTCTAAGAATACCTCTCGGGCAGGATATTAAGGGTGTGGAGAGATCACAGGTCTCTGGGGAGCATATTCTGCTGAAAAAGCACGGGCACACAAACCACATGCCTGGCAAGGTTGGGGTGGAAGTTACAAGCTGACTGCTTCTCTCACCTACCGCCAGCACCAGTGCAGAAGAAACCTACCTGAAGGATGAGCGCACGGTTGGTTCACTGAATAATTCTGATGACTATCAAGGTAGAACAACCATCCAAGAGGAGTGGGTACATAAGGAAATACAAGATGAAACTCTTAACAGAGTGAGATCCTGTGCAGTGAACAGGCATCCAGAAGAAAGAAAGAAATGTGATACCAACCTACATTGTTACTGGAGGGCGTCTGCAGAGTTTTACTTGTATGGTCCCATGCCGGCGTGGACTGGCCTATAGAGCACTCTGGAGATTCCCCGGTAGGCCTCTGCACCCTGGGCCTCTTTTGTGCGGTAGCCTACTGGATTTCCAAATTTCGCATAGGAAATGTGTAATATGGGGCAACTTTGAAAATTATTTCTAGGGACTCTTTTGGTTCCCAGTCCAACTCTGGTCCCATCATCATGAGCAACACAATGTTCATTCCCACAGCATGCTGGAGACCAAATCTCTTGACTTACGACATAAAAGCCACACAAGAATGACGACGCAGTGCATAAGGGAAAGATACTGGTGGCCGTGAATGGACTCCGATGTCGAGAATCAAACAGAGAGAAGCGTTGCATTTAAAGAAAGTCTCCAGGCATAAGCATAAGCAGCCCAATGCCTGGACAGCACCCTTACTTTCTGAAGAAGGGGACCCAGAAATGTAGCATAAAGTGGGCATTGATTTTATTGGTCCTTTGCAACACATGGGCTCTGGCGGAAGGTACGCGATTGTACAAGTAGATTACGCGTCTAAATGGAGAGAAATCAAATTCTTAAAAGACAACACCTCTAAAACAATCATCGCCTTCTTCAAGGAGGCCTTCAGGAGGGAGAGAAACACTGCAAAGATAGTTGAAGACAGCAGCGTGCAGTTCACGTGGATACAATTGGAGGGGTATCTGCAGCGCAGCTGCATAACTCACCACCAATCAGACATCTGCCACCCGGAAGTAGAAAGGGCCATCTGCTATAAAAAGGTCATCTTGCGGGCATTGGTGACAGGAGACCTGGACTACACAGGAGGAATCTAGCAATATAATTTTGGGACATTTGTTTGAGATACCGGTTCAAGATTCAGGCCGAAAATTGATAGGACCACCACAGGGCCTGGAGTGAATCTCAACGGGGCATGCCTTAATCAACAGAAGATCCACAAACGCATGCCTCTCAACAAGAGGGATGAACAAGCAGAAAATGCACAACAAATAGACCACGAGTGAGTACTGCAACAAGTGAGTGAAGCTCAAGACAAGAGAGAAAGGGCTGGCACGATGCCAGGAAACCCACAGTGACTCACAACGTTAACCCTGAGGAGAGGGGGAAAATACATTTAGTGCAGAAGACAGACTCACCCAGTCGAAATATAGCAGTACAAGTACACAAGGCCAGGATGACGGCCAGCAAAAGCACTGAGAGGAAAACACGACACATAAAGGAGGTGGTGCTGTAATAACCAAGCGAGATGATAGAGAGAGAAATAGACAGTGAGGAACCCTTTGATGGCGAAGAACATCACTTGGAAGCCACCAAAGCGAAAGCTCAACAGGGTGACCCGGAAGCCATCAGATGAGTTCAGACAGGCGGCATCTTCAGGGGAGGGGCCCACTGCTCTGGAGAGAGAATTCTAAACCCGCCCTCCCTCCCATGACTAGGAGAGAACACATATACCTCATAAACTCGTAGACTTTCATGAACATGTGTGTGAGGTGTTTCTCCCTATGGTAGCTAAAAGGTGGTGAACAGCAACCTGTAGGAGTTCTGAGCATGGGATATTTACACCTCACTGCACACATATGCGAATTGGCAACCCAGGGGGCGATGAGTGGCCTCTTCTATGATGACCTTGTCTGCCCTCAGCATAGACAGATTGCTCTGTGCGTGGGAAGGCCCTCTTCTGTGAACCAGTTAGCCCTAGTGACTAACTCTGATTAGTTTCACCATGGTTAAGATAAACAGTCACAGACCATTATCATTTGCCCAGCTTGACAGCAGTGTTTTTATAAGACAGACATTTGTGCTGTTAGAACCTTGGTATAAAATCATTACGTAACATCAATGGTCATACGTGAGAAAGTCAGTTCACATTTGGTACATAAATAAGTTCATCTCATAGCTTCAGTCCCCTGGGAGCAAATTGATTCACCTCTGGTAAATTAATAATTAAATGCTAACAGAGCACAGATAAACCAGTCAGTTCACATTTGGTACGCACATTTAGTTTGCTCTGATCTGCCCTCGTCCTCTGTGAACATTTTCACCCCAACCTTTCCCTTGAAGGGGGAAAGTAGACACTACACCGCAGTGGATGGACCATCAAAGCTGCCAGACACGTGACCGCCTTTGAAGAGACGCCGTGGGGGATTTAAGGTTGGGTCTGTGACCACTCCCCTCACTTTTCCTGGCTTGGGGGTTTCTCTATTTGTTATATCTTCTTATTCTATTTAGTAATCCTTTTTATGTATCTGACTAACATAACTCATAGGTCTCCTCTCCTTCACTTTTGACAGGAAATGGCACACTTTACCAAGTATGTCTGCGCCACGCAGGCAAAGAGTATTCTGAAACACAGTTGTAATATACGTTTCTCCCCCTCACTTTTGACCGGTATTTCAGACTTTACCAAGTACGTCTGTGCAACGCAGGCGAAGAGTATTCTGAAACACAGTTTCTCCCCCTCACTTTTGACAGGAATTTCACACCTTGCCCAGTACGTCTGTGCAACGCAGGTGGAAAGTACTCTGGCACACAGTTGTACATATGCGTTTCTCCCCCTCACTTTTGACAGGAATTTCAAACTTTATTATGTACGTCTGTGCAACGCAGGAGAAGAGTATTCTACCACACAATTGTACATATACCTTTCTCCCTCACACTTTTTCACTCCTACCTTGAAGCCAGTACCCACAGCTTAGCATGGGAACGCCCCAGCTCTGTCCCAGTAAAACAGCGCAGATAGTGCGGAATACACTGCTCGACCTTACTCTCCCGACTCTGGGCAGGCACACGCTCTCGACCCAGGTTTGGGGAGAGCCACGAGCCAGCCCGAAGCAAGGATGGCCTCAGGGGACGTCCTTCAGCACAAAGAGAGCCTCACTGTGCTCCCTGGTTTTCCGGGAGCATCTTGGCTCTGCTGCTCTTTTGTTCTCCGGGAGCTTTCCTCTGCTCCACGCCACACCGGGGCACCATATATCAACATCCAGGTGCGGAACTGTGGGGGCCTTCTGACAGGGCTAGTTGTCGAAACACCTCAGCCATATGCTCGCTCCCCTCTTACTGGACCACACCAAGTCCCCTTGGACTTCTCCCCTGCAACAGGCTATGGAAAGCGAGAGAGCAGTTTTTCAAACAAAAAACAAACCCAGGGCCCATGTACACAACAAACCCACATGAAATTCAGGTTTACACTCACCCCCTCCTCCTTCAAAACCCTTGTCCCTAAGGGTTTATATGTCCTAGGGGTGCAGACAACACAAATTGATATTTACCCTCCCATAACAACGGTACAGTCCACATTGTTGAGCATAACAAATTAGTTTACAAACAGTTGAATCTGTACATGTAGTAGCTTGAGCAGAAAACCCCCTCCTGATAGTCTCAGTTTGGGTTTCAGGAGCATCATAGCTCAATATTCGGATGGGCCTGACCTCTCGTTGAGATCGGCGGAGCTCCCCATAAGCTTCCGGATTCGTTTCAGAGGCCGCTTCTTTATGATCTATGGATGCTGGCGGTCTGTCAGACGTCACAGAGGTGGGTCTTGATATGTCCCTTTCTAGTGGTGTGACAGAAATGTCTGTGTCTCCAAAAGCCGATACCTCTCCCCTGTTCTCCGACAGTACAAAAGGACCCAGAGTTGGATCCTCCATTTCACTTTCAGAGTCTCCGTCTCCTTCCTTTTCTGGTTGACAGGCTTAAAGGTCTGAGGGCCTGTGTGCTGCTGTTGGGGTTGGCAGCTCTGCATCCTCATAAGTCTCTTTCTCGGTTGAGCTGGAGGCTACAGACGGTACAGACCTTGGTCCTACGCAGCGTGGCACTTCCCCATGGGGTGACTCCGGTTGATGCGTTTGGGTGATCCTCTTACTGGGTGAAAGAGGAACGTCTGCAACCGTTGGATCCATTTCCACACCCTCCCCTATGGGTAGATGGTGATTCCAGTGGAGGGTCTTCACATCCCTTAGGTGCCTTCCTTTCTCAGTCTGTACACAGGCAGTCCTGTCAACTGTTTCTCCACAAGGTATGGCTGAGATTCCCAGTGGTCTCCCAGCTTGTTTCGACCTCCTCTTCCTAAACTCCGGATGAGCACACGATCACCGGGTTGCAACTCGTTTTCATCATATCTCCTCTTGTTCTGTTGTGCACTCTGTTCGTCTGTGACTTGTGCTAGATGGAAACCCTGTGTCAACTGGTCTTGAAGGTCTCTCACATACTTGCGATAGCTCTCTGCACCTGTTCCATCAGAGGATACCCCAAAACTCAAGGCTATGGGTAGGTGAGCATCTCTTCCAAACATCAGCTGGTGGGGTGTGAACCCAGTGCTGACATTCCTTGTGCAGTTGTAAGCGTGCACCAGTTTAGACACATGATGGCTCCACTTCATTTTCTCTTTGGAATTAAGTGTCCCCAGCATAGACAGCAAGGTGCGGTTGAAGCGTTCAGCTTGGCCATCCCCTTGATGGTGATAGGGGAATGTCCTGGTTTTCTTGACTCCAATCATCTGCATGAGTTCTTTAATGAGTTTAGATTCAAAATCTCGCCCTTGATCGGAATGAAGGCGTGCAGGCCAGCCATAATGCACAAAGAATTTGTCCCCGAGAACTTCCGCTATGATGGTCACTCTATGATCCCTGGTGGGATATGCTTGGGCATATCGAGTAAAATGGTCAGTTACTACCAAGACGTTATGAATCCCGCTATTGTCTATTTCAAGGCTCGGGAGGTCCACACAAACTAAGTCCATGAGTCCAGAGCTCTGCAGATGTTGGAGTGTTGCGGCCGGATGGCTGAGAGATTTTTGGATGATGCATCGGCTGAAGTGTGTCAATATTCTTCTACTTCAGGTCCCAGACGCGGCCAGTAACATCAGCTTCTTACCAACTCTAAGGTTCTCTCACTCCCCAGATGTCCATGTTGGTCGTGGAGGGCGAGCAACTCCAGTGGACGCAATGACCGTGGTGTAGCTGACAACCTTGGATTTGACTCTCCTTGTACAGCACTCCTCCCTTCATCACTAGTGATCTCGACGCCTTCCAGTATACCGGGTAATTGGGCATATTCCGGTGGTCTGCTGGCCCTGTTGCGCCATTCTCTTTGCTCTGTAGCACTTCGCGTAGTTCAGAATTGTGTAGTTGTTTTTGTCTCAGGTCCGCCTGATTCATGTGTGGCAGTTCAGGAGCCATAAAACTGGTTGCGTTACAATAGCTGACCGGAACCCACTGGGCAGTTCTCCCCAAGCAGTCGATGAAACGTATGGGTTCCCCCGGCTGACCAGTTCCTTTTCTCAGTAAGGCTTTCATAGTGGCCACAGAAGCCATTTCAATAGGGATAGATTCAGAACTATCCTCGGAGTTGGATCTGCAGGACAGTGCGTCAACATCTATGTTATTGACTCCAGGGCAATACTCTAACTGGAAGTTATACATGGGCAATGCACCTAACCATTTATGGCAGTAGCATCCAATTTAGCAGACCTGAGGATGTATGTGAGTGGATTGTTGTCTGTCCTCACGGTGAAGTTTGCTCCGTATAGATAGTCATGCAGTTTTTCTGTCACTGCCCACTTCAGTGCCAAGGACTCCATCTTGTGGGTGGGGTAGTTCATTTCAGAGGGGCTTAGGAGAGAGCTTGGCGAATGCCACAAGTCTGATCGCTCCCTGCTGTTCTTGGTAGAGTACAGCGCCTAGCCCGTTAGCACTGGCATCCACATGTGGAATATACCGCAGTTGGGGGTCAGCGCACGTCAATACAGGTGCTCCAGCAGGGGTGCTTTTTAGAAGAGTAAAGGTATGTTCGCACTACGCACTCCATCGCAGGCCAAAGTCCTCTTTGGGATGGTATCGGGCCTTGGACTGAGTTTCATTTCTGTTTGCACTCTTCGGTGGCGCATGATAGCCCTTGGTCAATTCAGTGAGTGGTCTGGCAATCGCTGCGAATCCGGGCACATACCTGCGGCAATAATTGCAGAAACCCAGGAATCTTCTCATCTCTTGCAGGTTTCATGGACGAGGCCAAGACTCCAGGGCTTCCATCTTGGCAGGATCAACCTGCACTCCTCCAGCTGGCACTACTTGGCCTATGGATGTTACACTGGTCTGGCAAAACTGGCATTTTCTTAAAGATACTTTTAGTCCCTGCTGCTGGCGATGATCCAAAACCTTCAACAATCTTTAATGGTGTTCTTCAAGGGTCCTTCCAAACACTATTATATTATCCAAGTAAACTAGCACCTCAAGTAAGTTCATGTCCCCCACCGTTCTCTCCATCAGACGTTGAAACGTGGTTGGCGCTCCCAATATTCCTTGGGGCATTTGGGTAAATTGGTAAAATCCCAAGGGGCAGATGAAAGTCGTCTTCTCTTTTTTGCATTCGAGTACCATGGGGATCTGATAGTACCCCCTCCGTAGGTCTAACCACTTGCTTCCAACCAGGCAGTCAAGAGCCTCGTCTACTCGGGGGGTGGTGTACTGGTCCGGCACGGTTCTGTTACGTAGCAGTCGATAGTCATTACACAACCGCACATCATTATTCTTCTTTTGTGCCACTACGATGGGTGAAGCATAAGGACTTCTTGACTCCTGGATTATACCTGCCTGCAATAATTCTTCCAGATGACGCCAAACATCCTCTACAGCAGCGGGTGCCAGCTGTCTTGACCTCTCTCGAAAGGGGGTGATGTTGTTCAGACGGATGTGATGCTTTATATCCTTGGCTTCCCCCAAATCCCAGTCACTGATTGAAAACACCGCTGCTCAAAGGGATAGCTGCTCTCATAGATGATCTTTTTCATGTTCGGACAATGGCAACTCTCCAAAATGTATCTTTCTATCTTTCTCACATCCAAGGGATGATATAGGCTTTGGGTACCAGCTAGCTGGGCCATGGAATCAGCAAGGTAAAACTGTGCAATTCTCATTCCCCCGGGTAGGTGTACGGTCTCATCTTTGATATTAGTGATGGGCACTCTAATGTTCTTCAGTTCCTGGCCAGTGTCACTTATCAGGGTGTGTTGGACCATCAGACCTCCTGGCAGTTCTTCACCCTCAGGGGCCTCCATCACCGATCTACGATAACTATTTTGTCCTTGGAGGCGTACATGGCGGGACATCACCGTCTGACCAGGCAATATGTCAGCCTGGCCGTGGTTGGGAGTGGTCACATCTCCCACTGGCTCATCAGTTTGGTTAGTCTTCTCCCGGCATTTCCTGAGGTATACCTATTGGCAAGCTGGGTGCATCTTCAGAGATTGTGCAAACTTTGGACTAGCCATTTCCATACACATCTTGGACAGGGTACCTAAAAGAGCACAGTTGGTGCCCATCAATAGTGGTACTTCTGGGTTTGGTTTCCGCGTGGTGCAGACTAGGGCCAAGGTGGTCAAGGTGATGTTCACTCCTGCTATGTCCTGACTTAAATGGATCTTCACACATGAATACCAGAGATATCGGCAGGCTGTATCTCCTACCCCCATCAGATTTAACCACTCTAAGTGCTCCAGGGGTAGATGGGCTGAATGTTGGCCATAGTAGGGCTTATAGACAATGGTGACTTGGGACTTACTATACGGCAATGCGGTAGTCCTTCCCCCGTCCAGGTCAACATGGATGGTCATGGTGGGCCCTATGAGGCCAGCGGGAATGCCTCAATGAAAACTGGCTTGAGTTCTTAGTCATTTGCAGGTTGCTTGTATTGTCTTCTTGGGGTTGCAGAGCTCCCTGGATAAACAGAGGTGGTCAGCTGTGGGACCCTTGTGAGCCTTGTTTGGATACTTGGTAGTTGGAGACCTGGAGTCATGAGGCCACAGGTCCAGCTTTGGCACTAGCAATACCGAAAGGATATTGTGTGATAAGGTATTAGGCGCGTTATAAAAAACAATTAAATAAATGAATATTCATTAATCGCTATATTATATTTCGGAGCATTACCTACATTTCTAGAAATTCTATTCCCACTTTTATTTACAGCAAGATTTACTAGCCATGGTAATTTGGCCAGTGGTACCATAAAACGAATTCTCAAAGAGATCATGTGATGATCACCCAACTCAGACTCCTCGACCTTTATTTCTTCACATTGGTCAAACAATGTCTGAGTCAAGGCAAAGTAGTCCAGAAGGGAAGAGTTCTGGCCTACTCTCCAAGTTTGTTTATACACAGTGTCCCCAGCAAGTGACCCGTTGGAGATTTTTGTCCTTGACAGGACATTTTCAATGGTGACAGTAGCAGAGGAAGTGCAGTCTGCTTACTGTTTTGTTTTTCTGGAGGAGGAGCCAAATACCCTATTTCGGCATGGAACACTGCAGAGTTCCGCAGAGTCCCTTAGTTTGTGGCTGTTCATGGTAGTGAGTAGTGTGTCATCAATTGAAGGTCGACGGACCTCACAGGACACTGTGAGTACGCTGGGCTGATTTGTGGTGGGGCCAAGTTTGCATACTCTCACACTGTGTCTCAATTTTTTCACCTCCACGGTGTCACTGATTTCCTTCTTTCCATCTTTTCATGGCCACTTACGATCTGTGGACTCGTTCTATTGCTCTGTCTTTGCCGAGTTTACCCTCTACAGTGATTTCGCAGGACTCGGGTACCTTGGTTGTCCCTCACGAATTGGAAATTCCCCACCAGTGTCCTGATCTGTGTTACACAGAGGATGAGCAAGTTTTCCTCTTAACTGAGACAAAATCCTCCAAGCCTCCATGCTTCAAAGCTAAAACCATCAACCCTGGCTGCAGTTACACCCATAAGCAGGGGCTTATTGCACCCATGTTTCGCAAGTAACTCAAACTCTGCTATCATGGATAAAACAGGTAAGGGGCAGGGACACTCCTACAGCCTGGTCAATTAAGGAACTTAGTATCGGATGCAGTCCCCTCTTTCCTTTCCTACCTTGAGACAGGTGTGCTTTCACCCTGTCCCACTAGCTTCAACACCAGTGTTTGCAAGAGCTAATGTAGATCCTCCTAAATCTGCACCCCCAAAGGTTACATCGCAGACTACTGGGGAGAATGTTTTTCATTTTGGTAAATCCTATTATCAATCATTTTCGTTTCAAAACAAAACAAACAGGATATTCCCGCAGTCAGTGGGACACTCTCCTAAGCCTGGCATACCTTCTGATGTACCACCTAATGGGAATGACTAATGTTTAGTTCTACTTACAAAAAACAAGGAGATCCTTAACGAGATCACGGATTTGGAACTATCAGAAGTGGAGTCCTCTCGCCTCACAACAAGAATATTTCCATCTCAGCAGTGGAGGATCTTGAACAGGATCAAATTGATTTGGGGAATCAATGTCCTTTACCTTTACCATCATCAGTAGCCAAGACTCTCCAGGAAACTCCAAAGGCCCCATTTTCACTGGTCGTAACCCCTCAACCACAAGGGATTATTTGTACTCCTGTGAAAGATACCGGGGTCTGCCTAGCCAGAAAACCAATGCCGTTATGCAATATGTGTGTGGGTGCCCAGCCGGATTTGAAAGCACTATATGACCAGCAGGAACTGGTCTCTACTGCTGTTCGAAGGAATACCCATCTGCTATCAGACATTACAGAAAAAATGTTCCTTGTGGAATCCTTCATCAAAGATCACCAGTGGTTTGCGCTGTTTGATATTATGCCCCAACTGGTTCATTTTGAGAGAATCGGGGCGCAAGGTATTGATATTGATATTTTATTTCTATCGCGCTCGTACACAAGTGTTTCAGAGCGCGACAAGGCAAGGGAGGGGAGCAGGGGAGAACAAAACAATGATCTTACTAGGCCCAGTGACATTGAGAACGCGCAAGTGCATGGGAGAGAGCTAGCGGAAAAGTGCATGGGAGGGGGGTGAAGTGGAAAGTGCGAAGCAGAGGAGAAACAGATAAATAATAATAAATAAATAATAAAGGCAACAAACAGTGGCAGTGCAGCCAGCAATTGGCAAGTGCTGGGTTTAAGGCAGCAGACAGGGTAGGTCTGATAAGTGCAGGAAGAAAAAAAATGGGGGGCTTACAGATGCCAGGGCAAGGGGGGACCCGGAGGCAGTGCGGGAGGGTGGCAGGGTGAGCAGGAACCTGGGCCTGGAGGACAGAGGGTGGCCAGGTGTACAGTGCCAAGAGAGAACAGATCAGCAGGGGAGAGGGGGAGCGAAAGTAGAAGCAAAGAGGAAGGTCGAAAGGTGCTTCCTGAACCAGGTTCTCCTCAAGTTTTAGAGTGGCGGGGAGGCTGTTCCAGAGGGAGGCCCCAGCCGAAAACAGCGATCTACCCCCAGTTCATTTCTTTGAAAAACGACTCACCCCGAGGGAGTTAGAGGTTGAGGAGTGAAGAGCTTGAGAGGGGAGGTATTTGCAGAGGGATAGCTGAAGTTATTTTGGACCGAGGCCCCGGAAACCCTTGTGGACAATGCAGAGGGTTTTGAATTTAATCCTTGCATCCACTGGGAGCCAATGACGAGATTTCAGAGCTGGAGAGATACGATCCCAAGGCTTGAGGCCAAGGACAAGTCCTGCAGTCCTGTTCTGGATTAGTTGTAGAGGGCGGAGAGTAGAGGCAGGTAGATTTAGAAAGAGGGTGTTACAATAGTCCAACCTAGAGAGAACCAGAGCTTGGGAGACCATGAGCTTCTGGGGGAAGGAGAGAAAAGGCAGAGTACCTCTGAGGAGGTGCAGTAGGAAGTTTGACTTTTTAGAGACATCAGAGATGTGGGTGGAGAAGGAAAGTGTGGAGTAAAAGATGCACCCAAGGTTCTTAGCCTCGCAGGTGGGGGTAGGAGGAGGGCCAAAGGAGACCGCCCAGAGAGTGAGGAGAAAGGATGGTGAAGGTGTACCAATGATGAGGATCTCTGTCTTGCTGGCATTGAGACAAAGATCATTGGCGGCACACCAATCTTGAATGGCAGTTAGGCAATCAGAGATGAGAGAGGGAGAGAAGGTGGCCGAGGGCAGCCTGAAAATGAGTTGAGTGTTGTCAGCGTAGCACTGGAAATTTGAGCAGGAAATGTCAATGCAGTGGGCGAGAGTTGCCAGGTAATGGTTGAAAAGCCAGGGCGAGAGGTTAGACCACTGGGGAACATCACAGGTAGAGAGGAAGATAGATGAAAAGAAGGACCCAAGTTGGACCTGGGAGATCGATCAGAGAGGAAAGAGGTCAGCCAGGCCAGAACCTGATCAGTGATACCCAGGTTATTGCGGAGACGGTTGAGCAGGATGCTATGGTTAACCGTGTCTAAGGCAGAAGAGAGATCGAGGAGGATGAGGACAGAGGGAATGTTACAGTCAAGGTTGGAGAGCAGAACTTCACAGATGTTCAGGAGAGCAGTTTCCGTGCTTCTGGCAGCTCTGAAGCCAGACTGGGGGTCATGGAGAGAGCCAACACAATTGGAATGAAGGTTAAGCTGAGAGATGGCAACTTTTCCAGGAGTCTGCCCAGAAAGGGAGTAATGGAAATTGGGCAATAGTTAGCCAGACAAGAAGGATCAGCTGTGCATTTCTTGAGAAGATGATGCACAAAGGAGTGCTTCAGAGGGGAGGGGAAGGATCTTGAGGCAAAGGAGTGGTTGCAAAAATCAGCAAGGGCCGGAGCGAGGGTGTCAATGTGGTCCTTGATGGTTTTAGAGGAACAGGGATGAAGCTGTTTTGACGAGGCTTTCATAGATCGGACTTATCTAGCGACCTCATCAGGGGAGAAAAGAGGAAAGGACGAGAAGGAGGTTGGGGGGTGGCTGAAGGAGGGTCCGCAATCACAGACGAAGAGGGGAGAGGAGGGGGAGGAGTGGAGAGGGTGGACAGGATGTCCTGGGTCTTTGAGATAAAGTGAGAGGCAAGGGCATTGTAAAGAGCCTGAGAGGCAACAGGAGGAGTAGAGACTGCAGCAGGGTTGGCCAGCTCTTTGCAGACTTTAAAGAATTCCGACGCGTTGTTAGATGCGCAGAGACACAAGCTTGAATGTGGATTCTCTTCTTGGTTAGGACAGAGAGTCGGTATTGTCTTTGGAGCAGGCGACAGGCCAGTTTGTCAGAGGATGAACAAGAAGCCCTCCATTTCCTCTCAGACGCCCTACACTTACGTTTAAGTGTAGCTTGGTCGGAGTCATACCAGGAATTGCACTTGGCTTTGGACTTCACCCGGATCCTCATGACAGGGGCAAGAGCATCAAGAGTATCAGAAATTGAAGAGTAGAGCAGAGACAGGGCTGTGTCGGGATGTGAGACAGTCAGAGGTGGAGGGGGGAGAGAAAGTGGCGGTGAAAGCCTCAACTGACGCACGCTTCATGGGCCGTATGTCCGAGAAGATAGGTGGCAGTGTTGGGGTAGGCTTGGCTTGGGGGGAAGAGAGGGAGAGATGAGAGGAGAGGAGGGAGTGATCGCTCCAGGAGAGAGGAGTGGTCAGAGGGATGGAGAGGGGAAGGTCAGAGGAGATTAAGACATCGAGTGTGTGCCCTGCAGAGTGAGTCGGGCCAAAGGGGAGGATGGACAGGGAGAGGGAGTTACAGAGGTTATGGAAGAGTACACTAGTGGAACAATGAGTCTAAATGGATATTGAGGTTACCGAGGAGCAGGAGTTGAGTGGTAGAGGCCAGGAGGGAGGAGGAGAGGTCCACCCACTCAGAGAGAAGTTAGGTGATTTGACTAGGAGGCCGGTAGATGGTAGCCACAGTAAGAGAATGGGTAAGAGAGAGAGAGAGAGCCTACCGACAAGGTATTCAAACGAGGATTAGGTCTGAGTGGGAATGATGGAGGCAGGAATCAACTCAGGAAAGATCAGGGCTACCCACCCAAAGGACTGGGAGGATCTGGGTGCGGAGAGGACCTTGTAGCCGTCAGGGAGGAGAGTGTCAAAGCTTGTGACAGAGATGGCAGTGAACCATGTCTCGGTAAGACCAAGGACATCAAGGTCTAGTTCTTCAAGGAGGTGGCAGATGTCAGAGGAGTGTTTGACAGCAGAGCGAGAATTGAGAGTGGCAGTATGAAGAAGGTTGCTAGCCTTAAAGACCTTCCGGGGATGGGTACAGAGCAGAGGTACGCCCTGCGGAGGAGAAAGAGCCCTAGGAGGTGCAGAGGAGGAGGAGGAGAGAGAGGGCAAGGTAGCCAAGGGGGGAGAGGAGGGGACAGCAGGAGATGAGAGGAATTTGATGAGGCGAGGGAAGCGCCTATCAAAGAGGAGGAGATTTGCCTTAGGGTCTTGGACCATGACAGTGCCATTAAGGTAGACATTAATGATGACTTTAGAGGAGTCGAAGGAAGCCATGAGAACTTCCCAGCGAGTGCCACCATTAATGGGAGAGGAGGAGATAGGACAGAGCACAGAGATCATATGAAGAGTCCATAAATCCGGCGAAGGAATGACAAAGAGGATGTCGGTGAGGGTCTGTCTTGAGGAAGTATTGGAGTAGGTGTCGGTGATAGGAAGACCAGGGTTAGAGGCCAAGATATCCTTTTTGAACTTCTTCCTGCCAGACTTAGTGAGAAGGGAAGTGTAGTCAATGGAGAAGCAGTTGGAAAACATAGGCGAAACAGAAAGCACCATGAGGGTGGAAGCGAGGAGAGGATGGAGAAACTGGGGGTGCTAAGGCAGGTAGGTGTGGGACAAAAGAGAGTGGTGAGGTCACTGGGCTGGCAGGGTACAGAGAAGCAGCAGTATACAAGCAAAATACTGAGAATTTAGCAAAAACAGCAAGATTTGACATTCCAGCAAAAAGCAAAAACAGCAAGATTTGACTTTCCAGCTAAAAGCAAAAACAGCAAGATTTGACTTTCCAGCAAAAAGCAAAAACAGCAAGATTTGACTTTATAAAACAGGGATTCAGATGTTAGCAAAGAAGTTTTAAACTCTTTAAGTACCAAGGACAAGTTACATAAACACTCTTTCTGGAGACATAATGCTCCCCATATTGGTGAGTATTCTGCTTTCAACCCATTAACTACACTTAGTGGGATTAAAAAATTAGAATTTACAGATTAAAGTTGAGGCATTTAACCATGTGGGGTGCAATTTGACACCCATAGGTTTAAAAGCAGCTTTAGAGCAATATAGAAACAACCTACCTAGATTTATATAGATGTAATAATGCATACAATGCCAAATTAATCTTATTGCGGCCCATCTCTGTCTGTCCCACAGAATGGACAACTCCCTTTGAAACAGATAACTTGAAGGCCCTGAAGATGAACTTTCAAAGTTCGAAACGTGTTGGCATTAGCTACAGGACATCGTCCCAAGTTTCTTCTGGTTTTTAAAGAAATTGAATTTAAGGACAATTTTGTAGACCACTTAAATTAGGCGTAATTCTACCAAAAAAACCCATGGAGATAATGGGGGACCTATAGATTGTGAACTTGGTAAATACAATCTTATGCTTTATCTTATGTCAGTCCTTGAATTGAACACCAAACACATACAATACAAGTTGAACTTGAACTTTATGTTTATGTTGTATAACTATCATTATTTTGAACTATTGATTATTTGTTTTGTTGAATGTAAATATTCATTGAATGAATCAATAAGGACATGTAACTAATGTCCAGTCTGATTGGTGTAAATTAAATTTGAGTACCACTCAACTTACGAAATTCATGCCTGTGATTTTTGAGACTCATTATAATCTAAACAGCGTTAGACATATTTAAAGTAAGACGAACAGATTTCGAAAGTATGTGCTATAGTTTAAACAATCGAAATTACTCTTGATGTAATAACAATTGACTGTTAGAACTGGTCTAATTTTGACCATAGAACGACACACGAGGGCATAGACCCCACATGAGTGCAGGAAAGTTTCACCCTTTGGCAACAAAGGGTCCATTTCTCAAACATGGGAGTAACAAGCAGAAAGAACAGTAATAGTCAAAGTTGGTAGGAGTGAGTCCATAAGGAGGAAACTACCACTTAGTTCTGGAGGTGACAATGCCAAGGCAGTCCGGATTCCTTAGAAGAGTGAGGTGGAAGCCTTATTGTGGTTAAGGGGCATGGAGGATCCCAAACAGCGTTCCAGAAGCAGAAAGGGAGCAGACAGGGGCATTGGAAGTGGGACCTTCCTGAGAGGGCACTGCGTCTGTGGCCATACCCTCACAGTTTAGTACTTACCTGAAACCAAACAATGAGGTTGGATGCGGTCTGCTGACTCTGGATGCTGCTGCAGCAAGATTTATTGAGGTCTCTAAGGGAATCATGATAGAGGCAGCTGTTCACATAGATCCAGCCCTAATGCAAACTGCGGAGGCATTATTGCGTGAAGGGAGAGTGGTGTTGTGCTATAAAGATACTGAAGTGGCTGAGTTGGCTGAGTCACCATTGACGACGCTGGCAACTTTTGGGATTTACGGTCCCCCTTCCGTGAGGCCAAAGACAGCTTCTCTGCCGCCCAAGACTAATCAATTGGCGGTGACCGTGGAACCATTAACTGGTGGCCAGGCCTCAAAGAAGTCAAAGAACAGGAAAACTATCTGCAAGAATGTGGGTAGGGGCCCAAGAAAGTCCCTCAGAAACCTATCCCTCCCACGCCTCCCTTTCGGACCGCATGCACCACAGTCATATCAAGCTAAACTTCAGCAATGTCATTTGGCACCACATGTACTAGCATTGCCTACACCTGGAAATCAGCAACTTGGGCTGACACCGGTGAGGGACAAGGAGACTATTGACTTAACAGAGCAAGTCCAACATCATGGTATAGCGGATAGTGCCGAGGGGGACATTTTGACACCATCTATTCTCCCCAGTCTTGTGGGTGCTACTTCTGAAGGCCTGGGGGCCTCTCAGGAGTCAATAACAACAACCTGCAGCAAGTCGGCCCAGGTGACTACAGCTCCCGGGGTTGACTGGACTGAAACCACAACTGTAAAAGAGGTTACAATGGCCCTGGCTTCGACAGCCCAGCGGGAGGCGTCGAACATGCAATTACTTCTTTCTTGGGCCTTAAAGGATTGTATTCAACTGACATTGAAGTTGGCTGCTTTTTTGAAGCTCCTACCAAAGTGTCAACCTTGTCTAACATAAACTCTATTGACATAACGCAGGTCAAATTCTGGAATAATCTGAGATTAGACAAGGTAATTCTTCACTTTGCATTGAGGTTCATTGCTGATCAGGTTTTGGCAGCTGCTGCCCATCTGGAATCTTGGGGATTTTCTATAACACCTTATCCTAGCACCCACCAAACTCTAATTCCCCCCTCCACTTCGATCACTTGTGCTGTTGCCCCTGCCACCGAGCCCTCAAGAGCAGTTAAACCACGACCAATCATGTCAATCACCTGCACACGAGAAGGCTCAGCAGGACGACTTGTCATTAACCATCTAACGGGTCACAGGGCATCTCAAGATGGCACAGATTGGAATTGGGTGGTGGCCTGTTTGAATGCCCGTAATAACTAGCAATTAGAAGGAGAAACAGCCACTTCCTTCACACTTATTAAGTGTCTGTTGTAGAATTCGAGAGACTTCACCAATCTGCTATCACAAAAGGCCTCACCCATCCTGGAGACTGATCTCTTTTCTATACAGGAATCTGGCTTTTAGATTCCCCAACTGTAGACGGCTACCAATGTCTTCTGAACCCAGCATATACGGGCATTAAAGGAAGACCAGCCACTGGCTCTTAGATTCTGCCCCACACTCGATAGAGTCCAGAGAAAGTCCTCGAAGCAGAAATACAAACAATGGCTTTGCCTTCATAAATATAACGTTTTGCTGAAAGATGCTCAAGAGATGCTGCAGTTGATCTCCTCAAAAGATGTATCCCCCTTCTGGCGAGTGACCAACAATCTGGTGACACCATCATCTAACTCTCTGATTAATCCTATCGGAGAGCAAGATTGGATTGATCACTTCACAACCATTTACAAAGGTGAATCTGTGGGGGAAATCCATTGAAGGAACCTACTGTGGGCTCATGGCATCTGGTATTTTCAGAGGGTCAAATAAGTTCTCTTATTTTGTGCAGTAAGAAATCAGGCGCCCCGGGGTCAGACGGTCTGTCAAATGCTGTTCTAAAACTCGATCCCGAGCTATGGGCGCATATTCTGGGCTTAATCTTTAGCAAAATTACAACACCAGCAACCACGCCAAAAATGGGGACCCAGTACATTGTAGTACCAATCTTTAATAAGGGCCAACGTTGGTTGCTGTGTAACTACAGACCTATAGCACTAGTGGACATCCCGGCCACAATCTATGCGAGTATAGTGTTGAAAGAACTAACGGATTGTGCCCAGGGTGCTGGCAGATTGGATGTGCTACAGACAGGTAGTGTACTAGAATGAACGCAAACCTGTTTATCTTGGGCTTGTTAAAAAAAGAGGCGATGGCGAGGTCGAGGCCCGTCTACATGGCGTTTATCGACTTTGCCATGGCCTTCAACAGTATTGACCGAGCCTGCCTGTGGGCTAAACTCAAAAAATTGGGATGTCCTGTCCATTTACTGGAGATCTTGATGGGCCTCCATTCGGACACCTCTATTAGAGTGCGTCTAAATGCCCAAGGTAAGCTTTCATCACCTGTTATTACCAGGTGGCCTGAAGCAGGGCTGTGTTTTGGCCCCCTTACTCTTTAGCCTGTTCATTTCAGATCTTGCAGAAATCTTCAAACTCATTTGTGGTTTCTCACCAAATCTGGCCTCCACTTGCTTGGACTACGTGTTGTTATCTTGTCCTTTTTGACTACACCCCAATTGGTTTGCAGCACAAGCTTGATGCCCTGGCTAAAGTATCAACATAACACAATCAGAGATACTAACATTCAGACCAGGAAAGAAACAAAAATACAAGAGCTTTCAGTAGAATATTGGTGGCTCGCCTCCGGCTAAGGTTCCAAATTCTACCTACCTAGGATGTAGACTCCTCGAACTCCACATGAAAACGGAGCTGCAAAGTTACCAACGCTCCAAGGTGTTAAAGCTTGCAACTCAAGCCTGAGCTGTGAACCGGAGGTTTGGTCACTTGTGCAGGACCCCAGGTCTAGATTTCTACAGGGCGAAGGGTGTTCCATCGATAACCAATGGGATTGTGATGCCTTGGAGGGTTTGTTTTGGAGGAGAGTCCTACAGCTACCGAATGGTGTGCCGGTGGCTGTTATCCGGTATGAGTTGGGATTACCTTCGATAACATTTCATCTATATCGGAAGAACCTCTCATTGCTGAGAAATATTTACTGTGCCTAGGAGGGTCAGTTTGGTGGCTGTTAAAGCAACTGCTATACAGAAAATCCCGGGTTGCCCCCCAAAACTGGGAAACCAAATGTGAGTTGATTTGTAGTGAGTATGACATCTCGAAAGACACACTATGTCATAATCCAACACGTATGACAAGGAGACTGAAAGAGTGGGGCTCGGTTGACACAATAAGCAAAGTCAGACCCCATCATCAATGCAGTGACTTGCTGATAGATGCCAGGCCAGTCAGAACTTGCCCTGAATATCTGAGTAGGTCGCCCAGTCGAGCGGTCAATGGTGATGAGACTGAGAATGAACTTGATCCATACAAATGAAATTATGGGTGTTTGGAGCAAGGTTCCGAGACAGCTGAGAGTCTGTCGATTCTGCTCTTGCATGGAAGAGATGGAGACGCTTTGCCATATAGTACTACATTGTGGATCACTAGAAGTGAGGCGTAAAGTGTATTCTGGCCACTTAACTCAACCCTATGCCCAGTTTCACCCTGGTAGAGTATGGCAGTTGATTATGACTGCTGCCATTCATTTTTTAAAAGAAGTCCTGGGCACATGTGAAAGGTAACAGGCTGAAAATAATGTGCATTGGCTGTGTGTCACTTTTCGATGAGATACCAGATTGTATTATAATATGTTTATTTCTGTTATTTTTATTGCTTTTTATCTTATATGCATACTTAACGTGATGGGATATGGTGTTTTCTTGAAAAGTACTATATGTGAATTATTAGTCTGCCATCTGTCCCGGGAGGATAGCTCAGCGGCAACGTGCTCGCCTTGGAAACAAAACAACACGAAGCAACACAGGTTTGATCTTAGGGTCGGCGCCTAGAAACCTCTGGTATTAAGCCTGTTATAAATACACAACTAAGACATATTACTGTAAAAGCGCCTCAATGCCCCCGGGCTGTGGTAGAGTTTTAAAAAAACAGATCTGTATTTTAAATTAAATATTGTATGTATTTCTTTTATTCTGTTTGTTAAAGCTTACTTGTTAATCGAATATCATTAAAAAAAAACTTTAATAAATAGTGACACAGCTCGGGTTACTATAGATGTTTACCAGTAAAAAAGGCCCCTGGGGGTGGAATCCCCTTCAGGCCAAACCTTACTGCCAACTGCACATAGATGCACTCAGAAATGGCATTCCCAGAGCTGTTGAATTTGAATTTAATGGATGGTTTTTAGCATGGATCCTCCCAGTGTTTCCATCCTGATAATTTCAGCAATCTTGTGGGTACCAGCTATAAACATATGTACAGATGGACCCTGATAAAAAAACATTTTTGTTGAGGTCTGAGAGTCAGCTCATTGGGCCTCATTACATGTATCGCGGTCCGGAAAGAGCGGTGCCGGTAGCACCATACCAGCACCCTTTCCCAGACCGGTGTAGTCCGAGTCGCGATGCCGGTCTTACCGGCATAACGAGGGACCCGCCGTGCCTGGCCACACCATTGCTGGTTTCAGCATTGACACGCGGGAGCCGTGCCAGTGATACCATCATGGCATAAGTATGTCCACATTTAGAGGTGCATGAACACGCAACCACCGGCATGTACATACTGGTAATAACGGATACAATGATGCCGGAAACACTGGCATCGCGGACCATGGGTTATTATTATTATTATCATTATAATAATAATAATAATTATTATTATTATTAGGAGGATTCTGGTGTGTAGAAACCTGCCACAGATGCTCACAATCAGCACAGGTGGAGGAAATGGACTGTGGCACAGCACAAAAGGACCACACCCACACCCCTTCCAAATCCACAATGCTACCATTAGCACTAGCAGTACTGGAGCTGGAAGACATGCCTGCAGAGCTACTCATTGAGGAAGCAGCGGAGGCGCATGAGGAGACGGAGGGCCATGATGGCCCAGCAGATACCCAACGTGCGGCGGGTTGTACCTCGCAGGCAGCAACCAATCCCTCGCCTAAGGGCCACCCCATTCAATCTCACCCGCTCAGATCTACACCCTGCACCGGCTGGACAGGGACACCATCACCACTATAGTGGACCTGATACATGACGACCTGGTGAGTCTAATAAATATCCGGACAGCCACCCCCACCCCCTTGCTGAAGGTAGTGTCTGGGTTACACTTCCTTGCCACAGGCACTTATCAGCACACAGTGGGTCAACTGCATGATGGAATCTCCCAACCCTGTTTCTCCCGTGTGCTCTCCCAGGTGCCAAATGCACTCCTGTCCCATGTACGCGACCACATCATGTCTAATGTAATAGGTGCGGTCGACTGTACACATGTGGAGCTGGTTGTCCGGCATGCTGTAGAGGTAGTGTACCGCAACAGGAAGCTGTACCATTCCCTCAACGTACAGATGGTGTGCGATGCTCGCAAAATAATCACGCATTGCTGCGCAAGATTCCCTGGCTCTACACATGACTCCATGGTGCTGCGTAACTCCACGCTGCCCCGCTACATGGCATGACACGCTGGACATCGGACCTGACTGCTGGGTGAGTCTAACCACAGGGCCATGAGGAGTATTGAATGGGGGGGACAGTAAACAGCATAGGCAACCTGGCTGTTGGGTGAGTCTAACCACAGGGCCATGAGGAGTGTTGAATGGGGGGGGGGGAGTAAACAGCATAGGCACCCTGGCTGCTGGGTGAGTCTAACCACAGGGCCATGAGGAATGTTGAATTGGGACGGGGGGCAGTAAACAGCATAGGCAACCTGGCAGCTGGCTGAGTCTAACCACAGGGCCATGAGGAGTGTTGAATTGGGGCGGGGTCAGTAAACAGCATAGGCAACCTGGCTGCTGGGTGAGTCTAACCACAGGGACATGAGGAGTGTTGAATTGGGGGGACAGTAAACAGCATAGGCAACCTGGCTGTTGGGTGAGTCTAACCACAGGGCCATGAGGAGTGTTGAATTGGGGCAGGGGGCCGTAAACAGCATAGGCAACCTGGCTGTTGGGTGAGTCTAACCACAGGGCCATGAGGAGTGTTGAATTGGGGCAGGGGGCCATAAATAGCATAGGCAACCTGGCTGTTGGGTGAGTCTAACCACAGGGCCATGGGGAGTGTTGAATTGGGGCAGGGGGCCGTAAACAGCATAGGCAACCTGGCTGTTGGGTGAGTCTAACCACAGGGCCATGGGGAGTGTTGAATTGGGGCAGGGGGCCGTAAACAGCATAGGCAACCTGGCTGTTGGGTGAGTCTAACCACAGGGCCATGAGGATTTGTAACGCTCACCTGATTCCCACGGAGGCGCAGGTCTGGCTTCGAGTGCTGATGCTTCTTCAATGGTGAAGCGCAGGACTCTGTAGATGGACAGGAAGGGCCCTCTACTCTGGCTTCTCCGGCTCGCAGGAATATTCCCCTGTGCGTGAAAAGTGAGTATTACCTACTGACTGAGTTATGCTCAAGCCTCCCACTCTCTTCCAACCCTCCACGATACCCTTCCACGATTCCCCGTGAAGTCTCACCTTAGGATCAGGAAGGATGAGCTCTCCATCCTGCTTCTGATGCAGGGGCGCGTTGAAACCCAGTTACTTCACTGGATTGAGGATTGATGGGAGTTCAGGTAAGCTTGACTATTCAGGTAAGGCTCTGTAAAAGTTCTGTTGCAAGTTCAAAAGTTCAAGCTTAATAATAATGTTCATTGTCTTTTTGCAGCAAGCGCTAATGCTTATATCTTTTTTCCCCTTAGGGGCCGGGGTTCGGAATGCCGGAGATATGGCGCCGACCCGAAGTGAAACGTGCAGTTCCAGTTCCAGTAAATGGCAGGTTAGTTCTGGATGAGCGCTCGGGAACTGTCTTTGCATTCGCTCATTCAATGTCTTTGTCTTTTTTCCCCATAGGGGCCGGGGTCCGGAAAATGCCTGGAAGCGGCAAGACCCGAAATGAAATGGGAATGACCCAACAGGTAAGTCTTATTCCCTTCCTTCTCTCACCTCTTATTCTTGTCTTTTTCTCTAGGCTCTGGGAAGTGGCTGTGTATCCGGATGATCGCTGCTGAAGATGGAGGAACCCAGGAAAGGTGAGTGAAATGCAGCGCTGCAGCGATCGTAACGAAATGCTTTTAAAAATAATGTCTTCCCTTTCAGGATCGTCTGTGATGTCTCCGTGGAGCAGATTTAGCTGGTAAGGTCTCTTGTCTCCCTTTGCAGGTGACCCAGGATGCTGACAGGCGTGGCTGAAGTCCAGATGCAGGAGCTGACACGGTGAGCGTCCAGCCGCGAGGAGCAGAACAACACGAAGCGTGAGTTGCTGATCGGGTGTGGTTTAAATAGCTTTGGAAGAAGGTCCAAGTGTGTATCCTTCCTCCGATCAGGTATGTATCCTTCCCCGACCACACCCGGGTGGAAAGTAGTCCCACAGGTAAAGTAGTTCCATTCAGGCCTCAAGAGGGCCTGGATGTGGCAGCATGGTCTGCATCAGGTAAGTGCACATAAAAACACTTGAACACATGTCTAGCTTTATCAGCCTGGCGCCTAAGGCGCCAGGACAGAGGTCCAACATGAGCCTGGCGCCTAAGGCGCCAGGACTGCGTCCAAAGGGCCCCAGCTTGGGCCCGCTGGCACTCCCATGGGGGAAATGATGCCTGCCTCTGGGGTTGCTGGGTCGGACCTGGCTCCTTGGAGGTAGGCATCATGACAGTACCCCCCCCTCAAGGCCCCTCCCAAGGTTCTTCCCTCCGGGGGTTTGGGCTTGTTCGGAAATCTCCGGTGAAACCTTTGTACTAATCGAGGTGCGTGGACATGGTTACTAGGCTCCCACGATCTCTCCTGAGGTCCATATCCCTTCCAGTCAACAAGATAGAAGAGTTTCGACTTTACCACCTTGGAGTCTTAAATGTCTTTAACTTCGAATTCTAATTCCCCTTCAATTTGAACTGGATCTGGAGGCTTGGACAATCGGGTTCCTGGTTGTACTGGCTTCAAAAGTGATGCATGAAAAACTGGATGAATACGCATGTTGGACGGTAGATCCAGTTTAAAGGCCACTGGGTTGATTATAGCTTTGATAGGATAAGGTCCTATGAATCTGGGATTGAAGGTTCGCGGGCCCTTGAGGGGTAAATGTCTAGTTTCTAGCCATACCTGGTCTCCTACCTGGTAAGGAGGAGTTTTACTTCGGTGCAAATCAGCGTTTTCTTTATACTTTTTCTTGGCTTGCTGTAAATGAGTTGCAGCTTCTTTGAAGGCTCGGGTTATTGTGGAATGCAGATGATTTACTGCGGGCATTTCCAGGGTCAGAGGTGGATCTAGGTCAGAGGTCCGAGGATGGTGACCATACAAAGTATAAAAGGGGGTTTGTCCGGTTCCAGAATGCACTGAATTGTTGTATGCATATTCTGCGATCCAAAGGATGTCTTTCCAATTTAACTCGGATTGGTGTAACATGCACCGAAGATATTGCTCGAGAGTCTGATTGGTTCTCTCGGTTTGTCCGTCGGTCTGGGGGTGGTGGCTGGTGGATAACCGCACCTCTATTTGTGCTAGTTGGCAACACTTCTTCCAAAAATGTGAGATAAATTGACTTCCACGATCCGAGACTAATATGGAAGGGAAACCATGTATGCAAACTATATTCTCCAGGAATTCCTTGGCCAAGGTGGAAGCTGAAGGCAAACCCTTTAAAGGGATAAAGTGGGCCATTTTGGAGAATAGGTCCACAATTACAAGGATTGTGTTGTAACCAGCACAAGGAGGCAGATCTGTTATAAAGTCCATTGACAGGGTGTGCCATGGTGCCGGTGGAATATCCAAGGGTTGAAGTAGGCCGGATGGCCTTTTCTTTTGAGCCTTGTTTTGGGCGCAAATTCCACAAGACAGTACAAAAGACTTTATGTCTTTTCTCCAAGAAGACCACCAGAAGTGGCGTTTGATTTTTTTCCTCCGTTTTAGCGATACCAGGGTGTCCTTCCATTAAAGATTCATGATGATGGGCAATAACAAGTTCTTGCAATTTTTTACTTGGCAGAAACAACCGCTCCTGGAAGTAGGGTAAGTCATCCTTAACGGTGTAATGAGGACCCTTTTGACTCCATTCCAGTAAGGTTGAAGAGTCTAGAAGTTGTTTTACTTGCGTTTGGATATCCTCAATAGTTTGCAATGAAGTTAAGCCTAAGATTCTTTGCTCAGGTATGATGGGCACAGGTTCTAAGCTCGGATTAGGTTCTTCCATGCCAATCCGGGATAAGGCGTCCGCTTTTCAATTCTTGCAGCCAGGGCGATAGGTAATTACAAAATCAAATTCCGCAAAGAATAGAGCCCATCGGAGTTGTCGTGAAGATTGAGCTTTGGCCGTCTTTAAATACTGTAAGTTTCTGTGGTCCGTAATTACGGTGATGGTGTGTCTTGCCCCGAGAAGGTAGTGACGCCAAGCCTTGAAAGCAGATTTGATGGCCAGTAACTCTTTATCGGTAATTGCGTAGTTGATTTCAGGAGGAGAACATTTTCTGGACCAAAAGGCCACTGGGTGTAGTTGGTTAGTTTTTGGGTCTCTTTGCGACAGGACAGCTCCCATGGCCGAACTGGATGCGTCTGTTTCCACTATGTACGGGAGATCTGGGTGCGGGTGCTTCAATACAGGTGCAGAGGTGAATTTAGTTTTCAGGTCCTGGAAGGCTTGTTCGGCCTCAAGAGTCCATTCGAAGCGTTTGTTTTTCTTTAGGAGAGCGGTGATGGGTTGGACTGTTCGGGAAAATTCCGGGATGAATCTTCGATAGAAATTGGCAAAGCTCCAAGCTCGGTGAACTCCCTTCACCGAGCTTGGAGATGGCCATTTGAGGATGGCGTCCACCTTTCGCGAGTCCATTCCGACTCCTTGAGGTGTCAGGATGAATCCGAGAAACTCAACTTCTGTGGTATGAAAAACGCATTTTTCTAGTTTTGCAAATAGTCTGTGCTGGCGCAGTTTCTCAAGAACTGCCCTAACATGTTTTCTGTGATCAGATTCTGAAGAAGAGTACACCAGGATGTCGTCAATGTAAACAATGACACAGACATCGATAAGTTCCCGAAGAACATCATTCATAAAGTACTGAAAGGCGGCAGGTGCATTGCACAAACCGAAGGGCATCACCTGATATTCGAAGAGCCCAAATTTGGTGCGGAATGCAGTCTTCCATTCGTCGCCTTCTTTTATGCGCACCAGGTTATAAGCTCCTCGGAGATCTAACTTGGTGTACACACAAGCGTCTTTCACCTGGTCGATAAGCTCAGGGATCAAGGGCAGAGGATAACGATTCTTAATCGTTATTTGATTTAGGGCGCGATAGTCTATACACGTTCTAAGGTTGCCTTCTTTTTTCGGCACGAAGAACAGAGCTGAAGAGACAGGAGACTTGGACGGGCGAATAAAACCATTGGCTAGATACTGATCTAAATACTGACGCAAATGCAGGTTCTCAGGTTCTGTAAGAGCATAAATCCTACTACAAGGTAGTTGAGCATTGGGTACAAGATCGATTTGGCAATCATAAGACCGATGGGGAGGTAACGTGTTAGCCTGTTCTTTCTGAAAAACATCTTGGAATTCTTGGTATTCTGACGGTAGCTGTACAGGGGTGGAAGTTGCTGAGGCTAGACCCATAGCTGGATTTCTTGGATAACAAGTTGGTTCAGAATCAGAAAAACTTATCTTCTTTGCTCGCCAGTCAATTCTGGGATTATGTGTTTCTAACCAAGGAATTCCAAGAATTACTTGAAATTGTGGGGCCTTGATCACATCAAACACGATTGCTTCCCGATGTCCATCCTGACCCACCAGTGTCACTTCAACAGTGGAATGCGTTACAGGCCCTGAGGCTATTTCGGTTCCATCTACTGTAGTAATGACATCTTGGGTCACTTTCGGGCGGAGAGGAAGCTTAATCCTGGAAGCCAATTCACGGTCTATGTAATTTCCAATAGTTCCACTGTCGATGTATGCTTTTATAGCATGCAACTGCTGAGGCTGTTTTGGGTCCACGAGCACCATTGGCATGACAAAATGCGAGGTCAAAGAGTTAGTTTTCAAGCTCAGCAAGCGGACCCCTACGCTTGCCGGGCTGGGTCGTTTCCCGAATCAGGTGTCACTAATTCGTTATCAGTAGCTCCAACCACCTTCTTAAGTGGTTTAACTGGACAATTTCGAAGAAAGTGACCGGAAGTCCCGCAATACAGACAAAGTTGCATTTGCCACCTTCTCTCTCGTTCTTTCTGCGTTAATGGTCCTTTAACACCACCGATTTGCATAGGTTCAGATACGTCGGTACTCTTGGAGGTAGCGTGGGTTTTGATCGGTGCTCGGTTTTCATACTTGAACCGATCTGCTTTTCTATTTTGAAGTCTGTGATCAAGTTGAACCACCAAGTCAATGTAGTCTGCGCAGACCTGGGGTGGGTTTACTATCTGAGCTAGAACATCCTTAAGCTCTCCGCGCAGGCCTCGATGAAACAATGTGATTCTTTTGCTTTCTGGCCATCCAGTTTCCACAACCAGTCTGTTAAAGGTGGCTATGTAGGACAGAAGATCCTGATTACCTTGTCGTAAGGATAGCAGTTCGTTATCAAGGGCCTGTCCTTGAGAGTGTCGAACGAACAATCTTTCCATGCTGGCCTGGAAGCCCTGAAAATTCTGGAGAATGGGATCATCCTGATTTACCAATGGAATAGACCAATCGGCAGCACTGCCACTGAGGTAAGATAGTATAAAGGCTACCTTGGTCTGGTCGTTAGGGAAGGCTCCGGGTCTGCATAGAAAGTGTAAACGACATTGGTTCATAAAGACAGCATATTTCTTGGGATCCCCCGCAAAACGTTCAGGCGGGGCCAAAGGCATGTGTCCAGGTAGATTAATTTGTACCGGGTTACTCAAACCCATTGATGTGGAAATGTCTCCGGAATTAGGTAAAGGAGTGTGCCCTGCCTGGGCCTGTAATAACCTTTTGGCTAGGTCATCTGTTCTTTCCTTGGATAAGATCAGTTCTCTTTTGAGAGCGTTAGTCTCCTGGCGGGCTGAGTGCACCTCTGCCCGTAATTCCCCCAAAAGCTGGGCTAGCTGGTCAGTTTCGGAAGTCTCTATAGCGCCCGGGTTGGAAATTGTGGGTAGGCTTTGCGTTCTGTAACGCTCACCTGATTCCCACGGAGGCGCAGGTCTGGCTTCGAGTGCTGATGCTTCTTCAATGGTGAAGCGCAGGACTCTGTAGATGGACAGGAAGGGCCCTCTACTCTGGCTTCTCCGGCTCGCAGGAATATTCCCCTGTGCGTGGAAAGTGAGTATTACCTACTGACTGAGTTATGCCCAAGCCTCCCACTCTCTTCCAACCCTCCACGATACCCTTCCACGATTCCCCGTGAAGTCTCACCTTAGGATCAGGAAGGATGAGCTCTCCATCCTGCTTCTGATGCAGGGGCGCGTTGAAACCCAGTTACTTCACTGGATTGAGGATTGATGGGAGTTCAGGTAAGCTTGACTATTCAGGTAAGGCTCTGTAAAAGTTCTGTTGCAAGTTCAAAAGTCCAAGCTTAATAATAATGTTCATTGTATTTTTGCAGCAAGCGCTAATGCTTATGTCTTTTTTCCCCTTAGGGGCCGGGGTTCGGAATGCCGGAGATATGGCGCCGACCCGAAGTGAAACGTGCAGTTCCAGTAAATGACAGGTAAGTTCTGGATGAGCGCTCGGGAACTGTCTTTGCATTCGCTCATTCAATGTCTTTGTCTTTTTTCCCCATAGGGGCCGGGGTCCGGAAAATGCCTGGAAGCGGCAAGACCCGAAATGAAATGGGAATGACCCAACAGGTAAGTCTAATTCCCTTCCTTCTCTCGCCTCTTATTCTTGTCTTTTTCTCTAGGCTCTGGGAAGTGGCTGTGTATCCGGATGATCGCTGCTGAAGATGGAGGAACTCAGGAAAGGTGAGTGAAATGCAGCGCTGCAGCGATCGTAACAAAATGCTTTTAAAAATAATGTCTTCCCTTTCAGGATCGTCGGTGATGTCTCCGTGGAGCAGATTTAGCTGGTAAGGTCTCTTGTCTCCCTTTGCAGGTGACCCAGGATGCTGACAGGCGTGGCTGAAGTCCAGATGCAGGAGCTGACACGGTGAGCGTCCAGCTGCGAGGAGCAGAACAACGCGAAGCGTGAGTTGCTGATCGGGTGTGGTTTAAATAGCTTTGGAAGAAGTTCCAAGTGTGTATCCTTCCTCCGATCAGGTATGTATCCTTCCCCGACCACACCCGGGTGGAAAGTAGTCCCACAGGTAAAGTAGTTCCATTCAGGCCTCAAGAGGGCCTGGATGTGGCAGCATGGTCTGCATCAGGTAAGTGCACATAAAAACACTTGAACACATGTCTAGCTTTATGAGCCTGGCGCCTAAGGCGCCAGGACAGAGGTCCAACATGAACCTGGCGCCTAAGGCACCAGGACTGCGTCCAAAGGGCCCCAGCTTGGGCCCGCTGGCACTCCCATGGGGGAAATGATGCCTGCCTCTGGGGTTGCTGGGTCGGACCTGGCTCCTTGGAGGTAGGCATCATGACAGGATTGTTGAATTGGGGGGGGCAGTAAACAGCATAGGCAACCTGGCTGCTGGGTGAGTCTAACCACAGGGCCATGAGGTGTGTTGAATTGGGGGGCAGTAAACAGCATGGGCAACCTGGCTGTTAGGTGAGTCTAACCACAGGGCCACGGGGAGTGTTGAAACACCACAGCATGGCATGCATAAGGAGCGGATGTGCACACTGCATGCATGAATCCAGCATCACCCCTTCTGCAATATCCTGTAACCATTACCAAGCATCCATTGAAGTGCACAGAGGCTGAATAGGCCAACAAAAGGCTAAGGTAGATGAGGAATAACACCAAGCAACCTCATCATCCGCAACCTGCACAACATCAAACCTCACACAGAATGCCAAACACAGCATACTGAGTGCTTTGAACTTGCTGGTGTGTTGATGCAACTGAATGTGCAACACAGTAATAGCATGCCGAAGTGGAAGGCTTTCCCAGTCGTTTCTCCATGCACTTAATAGACACTGTGCACACATTAGTACATGCATTAGGATCTTTGCAAAACAGAAACCACATGTACCACAATGCACCACCCATTAGTGACAATGAATGACATCCAAAAGCACAGTAACGTTATTCACAAGTCATGATGGTCAGCCAGAGAGAAAACTATCTGCCACACTAAAATAATAGTGACTGCAGTCACATTCCACAGTTACACCGCTGGTCAGTACGCCTGTCATGTCTCCTTAACGGACACCTTCAAGTAGAATGTGGTAAGTCCAAAATAGTAAAATGCTACAATTCTTCACTACCTCCAATACATGATTGAGAGCTGCCGGCCCCAATGTAGCTTCATTCATCCATGCAAACACCCATCCAGACGTAATGTTGTTACATAACCCTCCTTTATCCGTCACACATACTACCAATGGATATGTGACCTTGTCATATGGGTAACGGTGTAGATAGATATGTACGTGACGTCCTGTAGATGTAGAATGCATACCGTGATGACCACTGTATAACAAATGTAAATGAGTCAAATGTGTAAAGTGCCACTGTATTGGCACAGCCCACGTTCATCGGTAACATTAATGAGATTTGAGTCCATTGTTGTCAGCTGTACTTGATTTGTGTGAGTGCAGGTTCACAGTGAATGGACCATGTGACAGCAACTGCTGCCCCTGCCCCGCACCCATGCATCTTCCCTAAGTTCACTAACGGGGTACATAGCCAATTACCTATGCCATGTACAGTTATAATTCCCTGTGCATAGTTGACTTATCAAATGAACACTGTTCAGCCTGTGCCTACATGGAATAACCACATAAATCACAAGTACCCTTTCTCTTGCTCCCATGCAGGTGATGCCGGGTTCCCCCTGATGGCATGGCTCATGTCCCCCACCCGACAACCCCACAACAGGCACGAAGAGGCCTACAAATGTGCACATGTATGCACTCGCTGCACCATCGAGCAGACGTTTGGCCTGTTGAAGGCTGCCTCAGCGGGTCAGGGGGAGCACTCATCTACGATCCCGAGAAGGTGGGCAAAATCGTGCTGGTATGTGCCATGCTGCACAACATGTGCATCTGGCACAACGTCCCCCTGGCCCCTGACATGGGCATGCTGCCACCAGAGGATGAGGATGAGGATGAAGAAGATGCAGGAAATGCACCACGCCACAATGGCATTGATGGACGTGCCACACGGCAAGAATTAATTCAACACTACTTTTGATGGACTGTTACAGACACGGCACTGGACATGGATACCACTGAGCACTGGACACTGTACATGATTAAATGCACTCACACTGAATAAGAAATGTCCAGTCATGTTTGTTTGAAAAACCAGGTGTATTGCAACAGAAATAACTAAGTTCAAATGTGAATGACATTGCCTACCAGTACAATCCCATTCTATTGACCGCACACCCACTCCCCAACTATCCCCACACCTCCTCCCCAACTATCAACACACCCCTTCCTCAACTATCACGACACCCACTCCCCAACTATCCCCACAACCTCTCCCCAACTTCTTCCTCCCCACATGCACAAGAACCTTGGCCTATTTACGCCCCCTTTTAGTTGGATGGGGGTGCCTTTCTGGCAGGCGATTGAGCCGCTGTGAACGACGCACAGGGCTACTTTGCATCAAACTCATCAGAGTTGTGCTAGAGGATGGGGCCAGTGGGGTGGTTATGTGGCGTTGTTCTGCAATTGAGTGGACCAACAGGTTGATTGACTCCACCAGTGAAGACATGGTACCATTGCCCTCCCTCACACGCCTCACCAGGTGGTACACACCCTCCGTGGCTTTGCCCAGCATTTGTGCGGTGTTCCGTGATGTGTCATGTATAGTCTGGCGCGTGAGTTGTGCCTCAGTGAGGTACTTCTACACCAATGTGTGCATTCCCTGCTGCCTTTCCTCCATCCTGGTGAGGCGCCCCTCAATGTCACGTATATGACGGAGTACCAGTTGTGGCATGAGTGGTGGGCTCCGAGGGTCTGAACACAGCATCATCCACATGGCAACCATCGCTGAGTGTGTTGTGCACCCTGGCCTCCAGAGCTGTGGGCTCCAGACAGTGGTGTTAGTGGTGCAGGTTCGTCTGGCTGGCTGGGGGCCGGGGAAACAGGTTCTCCCTGCTGGCATGGCTGCTTGGCAGCAGGTATCTCCTGCTGGGGGAACTGCTTGGCGGCGGGTGTCTCCTGCTGGTGGGGTTGCTTGGCAGCAGGTGTGTCCTGTGGGCGGTGCTGCTCGGCAGAAGGTGTCTCCTGCTGGCGGGGCTGCTTGGCAGCAGGTGTCTCTGGCTGGCAGGGCTGCTTGGCAGCAGGTGTCTCCGGCTGGCGCGGGTGCTTGGCAGCAGGTGCCTCCGGATGGTGGGGCTGCTTGGCAGAATGTGTCTCTGGCGGGTGGGGGGGCTGGACCAAAGGTGTAGTTGCACACTCCGGTCTGGTGGCAGATGTGCTTGCATCTTGGCTCGAGGTGGTGGTTTGCCTGCAGCGGGCCGTGCCATGGTGCCCCGGGAATTGGTTGCATCTTCCACGTCATTATCAGATGATGTGCCTGTGGGGGACAGTGAGGCAGGGCATCAGTGATGCGTGTCGATCCATCAGACAGACAGCAATGCTAGTACTTTCTGTATCAGGTGCATTGTCATGGACATGGTGGAGGGCATGGCTTGGTGCACACACGCATGTGTGGGGGATGCAGTCTGGGTGATGTGTGTCTGTGTGCATGCAGATCTTACTTGTGTGGCCAATACTGGGGAGATGTTGGGTCTGTCAGTGGTGATTATTTTCGGGTTGCCGGCATGTGCATTGTGCATGTGTGCTACAAGGTTTTTGGTGGGTGGAATAGCAGCAGGGTTCAGGTTCCACTAACTTCACATGTTGCCCTAGCCATTTGCATTGGGGCCACAAGGTGTGTGATGTCACCTTGGCCTTACCGACACTCACCAGCATCATCGGATGTCACATCTGCCACCTCCGCATTTCCAACTCCCTCTATCGCCTCCATGCGCAGGACAAAGCTGCACGTCTCCTCCCAGGTCTGCAGTTTGATGGGCGATGGTGCTCCTCCTCCTGTGGCCAGGTCCTGACTGCGCTGTGTGGCAAGGAGGTTGCGGACACAGAGACGTAGGTCGTCGCACCTCTTCTTACAGCCTCGCACAGTCAGGGGTGTTGTCCCCACTGCCAAAACATTACAGGCAACCTTCTCCCATATGGCCTTCTTGCATATTTGGCGCTGCAGATCTGTGCAAAAGACCTTATCGGAGTGCTCAACCAGGGTGCCAGCAAGCATGTTGAGTTCCGGTTCACTGAACCTCAGCTTGTGGCGACAGTCTACAGGTTGCCTTGCAGACATGTCCCTCAGTGTTTGTAGCTCCTCATATTTGAACTCACACTCCTGTGCACTGAGGATTGCAATGGATTGTGTTTTTGTAATGGCCGCCGGTAAATTTCCTGTTCCGGTAATAACGGTCTCCTCGGGAGCGGGAGTCGGAGTCAGCGAGGATGCCGGTATAGGGGGTTTTGGGTCCGTTACCAGCATGCCGGTGCTACCGTTGCCGGAATGCGCATGTACGCTGACTCAGAATCTACTGTAGATTCCGGCAGCAGTGCTACACGGACACGGTAGCATTGGCATGCCGGTAATTTTGTTTTTAGACCGGCAAACTCGTAATGAGGCCCATTGTGTGAGAATGAGGGGCCTTCTATGTTTAAACAAAGAAAAACTAAATAGGTTTCTAAAAGACAGTGACTGGCCAGAACCTCTTTGGGTGGTATTTTGACCACAGTTTCCCCCACAGCAGAAGGCCTGGTCTGGGCTTGATGGAGGTTCCTGAGTTTATAGTGGTGTGTGAGGCAGGAATCACATTTCACAAAAACATAAATAGCAGTGCATACGTATCCTGCCTAATTCACCGGCCCTATTCTTTCCCACCCCAGATAGAGACAGCCTCCCCACAACCACATTACAGAATTGAGGAAAAAGAAAAACAGGTATGAAACCATGTCTGGGGGAATGTTAAGGGCAATTACACAATATATCTTGCGTCAGGCATCATTTCCAATACCAGGGTTCACATTGGCTGTTCCTATCAGGAGCAACAGAAAGCAGAACAAACACATCAAGGGTACACATCTGCTGAGAACTAAAACAACCTGTCCATACCCAGAGCCCCCCTATAATCACATAGCCTCCCTCAAAGTCATGATCAGAGAAGCCTGGTTCCATCATATACAAACTCACACCCCAATACAGCGAGTGTCAGACACCAAAAATATTGTTCGAATAGATCCCACATCCGATCCAACCTGGGCACCCATGACGATTTCTATAGGCTTGTTGCTCGAGCGAGCACAACTTTGATACAAGGATCGTCCACATTTATCAATGTGACGAATCAACTTCCGGGGCACCAGTGGTTCCAGGGATGAATATCGGTTTCTAAACCATCAATCAGCCCCATACCTCTAGTACAACAGAAGGGGTCTGAACAGACTGGAAACTCACGTGAATTATAAACCTCCTTGTCCAATTTTTGGTAAGGTGGACGGAACGGCATTAAAGGTTGTATACAAATATCTACTTTATTATTATTATTACAATAGACAACAGACAGTTATAGAACACAACAAAATACAACCCACTCTATAAAGGAGCACAGAGGACAGACAGTTTCACGAAGGAAAGGGAAGCACTGTGGATACTGACAGGAGGGTAGTCGGTAAAGCAATCAGTCTTAGCTGTTCAAGATATTTGGTTTCAGCACCAAGGGAGCAAGGGATTGTAAATGTCACTAGGGGCCTTCGGTGAAGGACCAGGGGGACAGAACCACAATGTACCTGGTTCTTGAGATGTTCTTGATGCTCAACAGTGTCGAGTCGGTTCCAGGACGCTTTGCAGCTCCTGCGACAGAGTTCAAGACGGGAGACAGCTGCGGGTATCAGGCGGCAGGCAATTTGGCAAGCGAGGCTGGACGGATGGCTGCAGACTGGCCTACATGGCAAGTCAGGGTCAAGAATCATTGTCTCTGTGCTGGTTGGCGGATCTGGAACACTGGTCGAGGTGTCTTGGACGGCTTTATTGACTGCAGCGTGACAACAGTCAGTGGTGCAGTCAGTCGCAGTTCGAGGGCTTGACTGCCTCGAAAATGTCCTTAAAAGATGGATGTTGGTTGATGCTTGTGTGGCACTCCTCCTAGCTTCTTCACAAGGCTCGTGGAGTCCTATCAAGGTGGATGGCTCAAAGCTGAGGAGAGTGTTTGCAGGCAATGGCCTTGTCCTTTGTTCATAGACTCTCTGACACTTCCCACCTAGGAATCTTGCTGGCAGAACCTAGCAGGGCACTCTGTGTGCTGGCTGGGTACTTGTTCTGGACCTGCTGGGCGGGTCCTCTGAGTCTGGTATCTCCCTCTGTTCCCTGGGAGATGTTAAGGGGAGGGTTCTTGCTTCCCTCTTGGAAATCCTGCCCTTCCTTCACTGGCGGAAGATGTAAGGCAGACTGTAACTTCAGCCCGGGTCCAAATTAGTCCTTCTTACTCCTTTCGAAGTCGTCGGATGATCTGCTAAGTGAGGATCTCAGCCCTCTTTTAAAGCCAAATGGGCCCCAGTGATTGGTGCAGGCTAAGCCTACCTTAAGGAACCAATCCGGGGACCCCACCAACAATCTTTTGTTATGCGTGAGGTCAGGACCAGAGTGCTTTGCAACAGGAAAGGTAAGGGGTTACACTGTGTATTCCCAAGTCCCACGCATCTTCCTGTCTGTTGTAGATCAAAGGATCTATGTGGTTAACTGAGCCCTCTGTGACTCTTGATCAAAGCGCAAGTCTCCCTTGAAGTTTGTGGTGAGAACAGACTTCTGTCACCCTCAAATCACATACTTCGTCCCTCTGAAAGAGGTCCGCTCTGCAGGGGTTGCCTACGGTAAATAGTGGCCCCAGACATGCCATTCACTGCCCTTCATACAGAGGGGTGGGAGCTAGCTTCAACGTGACACATTGCATATCAAAGAGGTGCTAGTTTTCCTGCCCTTTGTTAAGTTCTGTGACCAGGCCTATTCGCAGGCCTGCTTCAACTAACTCTCATCAGTATGTGCTGCCACCACACAGAACTTAGACAATCAAACAGGGCGATCCAAAGAGCCTTTGATATTTAATTAGGCTGGCCATGGGAGGAGGAAGGTTTTGCCCTTCTCTGGATGTTTTCGTGCACCCCTCGCTGTCACCTGTTAAGAAAATGTGACAGGGTGGACTGCGCCTGTCGGCTTTTTCCCCCACAGTACCCTGGACTATGTGTTTGTTGTGCGACGACCATTGGAAAATGTCTGCGTATTAGCCCCACACGTTTTCAGAGGTTGATCTCTCATCATTCCATTTCCTAAAAAATCATGAAAAAAAGCCCAGCCGAACGCACACTCCCAGTGCGAATGGTCGAATCCCTCCCAGTTGATCAGGTGAATTTGTTGATTTCCATCGAACCAACATAGCCTTTCGTGCTGCAAATAGTATGATATGTAGTAACTTTCTACCGAGTAGATCGTCATGCCATTTCTCTACCTCTGCCCGAAGAGCATGGACCTAGGCGTAAGAGTCGGTACGGCCCCGAAAAGATCTATACTCCTGGCAAATATCATCCTCCAAAACTGAATCTTAATCTTAGGACAAGACCGGAACAAATATCTCGTTGTCCCAAGCTGCCCACATCCCTTCCAGCACACTGGGGCATTTAACAATTTCATTGTATGTAGCTTAACTGGGGTATAATAGAAGTGCTGTATTACTTTAAATTGATTTCCCAGCTGCTAATGAAAAGAACGAGTATTTGTCCTCACTGTCTAATTGGATCCCCAGATCTTCAGCCCACTTAGCCGCCAGTACCATGTTTCTCCCCAGATTATTCGGAATGCGTGAAAGATAAAAGGGTGTAATTTTGGGAAAGGCAGAAGGTTCTTGGACCAGCTCTGATTCACACACCAATACCTCTCGATTATGTGTAGCCTCTGGGAACTGACAGCCTTTCAAAGAAATGAATGCTTGATGTACTAGCCATTCATTTGCCGCCAGGCGCAAAGTTATTCTGGCCTCAGCAAACGGTATCAGGGAAAGGCCACCAAAAATATCCATAATACAAACATGTTGCTAGTCTTCCTCACGTCTAAACCGCGGCCTCCTACTTGGATGGGTTCTTAAAAGACCACAAAGACTAAGCCGTGGTGGGACCGTATCCGTGTCGATCCCAGTGAGTTGGAGAGTCCAGCACCATTGAATTAATGTGGGCCAAAGGATGGGATGTTCCTTTATACGTTTCGGGATTGTAGCTCGGGGGAAGGAAATTATTTCTTGAGGTGAAAGGGGTTGCAAAATAGCCAATACAGTAGTTTGCCAGTTAGATACATCATCGGTATTAAGTCATCTCTTGATCTAGCATGATTGTGCCGCCAGGGAGTAAGACTTTCCAGAGGGGCGTGCCAGTGACCATATTATTTGATTGCCTGCCGATCTGCTTTTCTAAGTCCAAAATCATATTCCCAGGCATAGGTAAAGGAATCTTCTGGGCCAGATATATCAATTCTTGGCAAGATAATCATTTTTACTGCATTGATTCTGCCTGGATAATGGTACAATGTTCCTATTAAGTAAATTGGTTTTAATTTTATTAAGTATTGGGGTTTAATTATCTCGAACCAGGTCATCATTCTTGGCACTCAAATATACGCTAAGCTATCTGTAACTGAAATGGAGCAATAACCCCCCACCAACCCCCTGGATCCTAGGGTATGTCCGTTCTCAGCAGCAACACCTCTGACTTTGTGTTATTTATTTTGTAGCCTGCAATCAGACTGAATTCCTGCAATAGATCGCAGCAGCATGGCAGGTTTAATGGCCATTTATTGAAATAAAGCAGAGAATAATCTGCATACGGTGAGATATGATGTTCCACGCCAAATCGGGTGATGCCCCCCAAATTCCGCATCCAGTCTAATCCTAACAACCAGTGGCTCAATGGTTAATGCATACAGTAATGGTGATAATGGGCACCCCTGGGATGTACCCGTATACAATGAGAACGGAGTAGACGTCTAGGCGTGAGGAACCTGAGGGCATCCTCACTTCTTTCCCCAATATATCCTCCTCTCGGGTGGCCTGGGAAAGGCGTCTCTTTCGGCTCCTGACCCTGGGGTTGGATATGCAAGGGAGGATCATCACCTGGGAGGAAGAGACGTAAGGGAATGGGGATGAAGCACCCTTGGGTGAGCCATGGTAGCCCCCATTTCCCTGCTCCAATGAACCTGATATACCCCAGGCCTTTGTAGATTACTATCAGTCCCTTCCCTATCTTTCCCATACATCATTTCCCAGTAGACATTAATCAGGTACTGGGACGAGGAAGTGACACAACAGAGCCATACATCCTCTCTATAATGACTTTTACAGACACAGACAGCACTTTGGTACTGAGACGAGGAAGAGGCATCAAACATAGAAGAAAAACTGCTGGTACGACGCTGAGCGGTCTAGTCTTTCTGACATCGTAATTGGTGCCAGGAACTGTAAAACGAGGAAAGAGACAAATAAGCATTGACAGGAGTCATGAGACAGTGGACAGGTTTCCTTGAAGGAGAGTGTACTGGGGAGGTTTTGATGGATTGTATGAAGGAAGAATAACAGAGACTGGGTTTCCTGACAGGAGAGGGAATGGGAAACGTATAATGTTTTTTGTGAGCAAGAACTACAAGTGAATAGTGATAAAGCAAGATATAATCAAGCATCAAGGATACGTGAATGAAGGTTAAGTCAAGCCTCAGTGGATAGCTGAAACTGTGGCATAATGCATACGAAGCCAACGCAAGTAAAATGCTTCGGTTGCGAGACCTGTGATGGGTGGATCGACAACCGCGCCTGGACCGAGTGCATCCACCTAAGGAAAACTCACGTTTGTGATTGAACCACAGAAGAGATATGTGAACTGAAATTTAGGAACTGAATTCAAGAACTTTGTGAAAAGTGATTAAACCAGAAGAGCGGGGGAGTATACCGGGGATTTATGTTGTTTGGAACATTGCGAGATCTGGAGGATTGTTTTGAGAACATTGAGAGACTTGAAAGCTTGGGGAAAGGAACTGCCATCATATAACCTGAACTATTTGAACCTTGGGGAAGGGAAAACCCTTTTCCATCCAAGAGCTGGAAGACGCTTTGAGCTTTTACTTGAATACTTCTTATTTGGTGCTGGCATCCCTACACATTGTATAGTTAGATGTGAGGGCAAGTATAGGTTTTGCTCACAGACAGACATTTGCTTTGGACTTCCTGCCACAGGCTATCATTACCTTTATTTAAATAGGGATAAAACACCTTAGCATAGGGCAAGTTAGGCCTTATCCCAACCCCAATATATGATTAATAAAGGAATTTATCCCAAATTTCTACTCATTTGTCTGTGCCTACTTCATGATGCCTTCACAGAAGCCATTAGTGACCACTGACACCTTCGGGTCTGAATATAACAATTTAACCATGTCACTAAAATATCCCTCGAAGCCGAATTTCCATGAAACAAAAAACATATAGTCCCAGTGGACCATATAAAAAGCTTTTCCAGCATCTAGGGATAATACTATGTCACCAGGGTCTCCTCGACTAGCAACGACGTTCAGCAGATGTCTCATATTACCATTAGAATGTATATTCATTATAAAGCACGTCTGATCCGAGTGGACCAGGTGGGGCAACACCCACTCCAGACATCTTGCCAAGCATTTGGCTAATATCTTTGCATCCAAACGAATACAAGAAAAATGTCTATATGCTCCACAGTCTGTGCAGTCCCTGCCAGCCTCAGCAAAGACCACTACGTTGGTCTTGAGCATTGAGATTGGAAGGTGTGCCTTTTCCCTAGCATCGTTAAACATGTCAGTTACCCTTGGTGCGAGTTTCTCTACTAGTGCTTTATATAAATCTATTGAAGTGTTTTATATAAATCTATTGGAAGGCCATCTGGCCCTGTCGCTTTCCCAGCCGCCAGTCCTGCAATGGCAGCAGAGTCTGAATGCCCTGTAGGAAGGTATGTATCAGATCATCTGCAATGAGGGCGGGGTCGCATACAGCTCCCGATAGAATTCAGCGAACCGGTCATTTATATTAGTAGTTCCGGTCACCATTTAACCAGATCTAAGCCTGGCATGCACTGGGGGGTCCTCCACTACAAAGTGGCCGGCATGCTGGGGGCATTCTCTCCCCCCTGATTATCTCATCATCCACCTCGGGGGCAATGACTTGCCTCAACTGGGCAGGAAGCTCCTCCTGGCTGAAATCTGCACCTCCCTCAGATCCCTGGCCCACATGCTAAGACTTCGAACAGAAGTGATGATGTCAGAAATCATCCCGCGCCAACATTGGCATGGGGCAGAGTGCAACAAAGCCATGGAGATATCTAGGCGCAAACTGAATAAAGCAGTGGCCAATTTCTGCCTTTTCTCAGGCCTCAAATTCATTAAACATGGGATCTCGGTGCATAACCAGGCCATGTTCTGCAGTGACGGGGTCCACCTGTCCATTGACGGCATGGACATTTTCACCAGGAACATTTTCTGGACCCTGGCGGCCAGGGGTTGTACTTAATTCATAACTCCTATTTTGGGGGGACCTGAGGGACACCGGTCAGCATCCCCTCAGAGTGGCGGCGGGGATCAGCCTCGAGCTGGGCCCTAATTGGGAGTAGGGCTCCCCGCTCACCTGATCCCTCTGTCCCCAAAATATATTATTGTTATTCTTCTTATGTGATGTTATGGTTGGTTTTTCTTTTGCACCATGCCTGGTACTAAAATAAAGTTTGTGGCCAAAGTTTTTCCACCTCACATCCTGATTTCAGTCTCCTTATTCCTGTAACTGTCATTACTGTCTTTCCTGTCATGTCATACTTGTCATCCAGGACACCTGTCACCCGCATGCCCCTTCCCAGCACAAAAACACTTCCAGGCTTATACACCCGGACCCCCCGGATGGGAGGCCCGGGGCCGTAAACTGGGAGGTTTGTGCGAGGTCCGGTGGGGCAGCACCTTGCAGCTGCTGCCCCACTTAGTATGCACATGGTGGGGGTGGGCAGCTGCGTCCCCGAGTCAAAGGGGACCCAGACTGCGTGTCGCCTGTGCAGGAAAGCGAGGTGAGGGGGGTAGGTGACAACAGGTAGTCCCTTCCCCCTGTCACCTTGCTCCAACTTCAAGGGTCCTCCCTCCCCATCCTGGCGGATGCGGAGCGGGGAACTTTGAGTTTCAAAGAGGGGCTGCCTTGCCCCCAGGCAGAATTTTGCCTTTATCTGGCGGGGGCAAGGTGGCCCCTCTCATTCTTTCTCCCCGCCATCTCGCTGACAGCAGCAGGACAGCTGCATGATTAAAAAATACCTCCCTCCCACCCTGCAAATAGCTGTAAAGAACCCCAGTAGCGGGGGCCAGGTAGACTATGGAACGGACACAAATACAAGGGGAGGCTAAAACGCCTCACTTTAAAAATAAAAATAAAATTGAACTCCAAGAAGGGCTTTAAAAGACGCCAGGTTTTTTTTTTGTTGATTATTTAATATTTCTGTAAAAATACAGTTATGTAAGACCCAGGCGCCCAGAATCCACCAACAAAAGCGGATCACGAGACAGAAGGATCCTCATCAAGTCTCCAGGAACCCATTTCAGATAAAATCAATACAGGTTAGAGCTCTAGGGGTCTTGCAAAACAGCAAAGGAGTGAGGACCTTGAGCAGAAACATGTACTAGTAAGCCTCAAGTATCCACCTCCATGCATGCATAGGGGGGCCTCACCGCAACTGGATCAGGAGCAGGGTAAGTTCCTAGTAAGGCTCTGGAACCCACCCCCCTCGCATTTTATATCCAAAATAAGCGCACTGGGGGGCACAAGTGGATCGCGGGCAGGGGAAGTTCCCAGTAAAGCCCTTAGAACCCACCCCAGCGGCAAAATAGTACAACACTAGTGCTGAAGGGGTCTCACAACACAAGTGGATCGGGAGCAGGGTAAAAACCTAGTAAGGCTCTTTGAACCCACCCCGGCTGAAAAACAAGCAACCTAAAGCGAAGAGGGGGTCTCACAACACAAGTGGATTGGGAGCAGGGTAAAAACCTAGTAAGGCTCTTTGAACCCCCCCGGCTGAAAAACAAGCAACCTAAAGCACAGAGGGGGTCTCACAACACAAGTGGATTGGGAGTAGGGTAAAAACCTAGTAAGGCTCTTTGAACCCACCCCGGCTGAAATATAAGCAACCTAAAGCGCAGAGGGGGTCTCATAGCACAAGTGGATCAGGAGCAGGGAAGACCCTAGTAAGGCTCCTAGAACCCACCCTCGAACAAATAACTATTCCACAAACAGAGCATGGGGGCTTCAAAAACTCAAATGGATCATGTGAGTAGATAATGCCAAATTCATCTCCAAGGATTACACCAAGAGGCTAAAGCGCCTCAATCCATGGAAAACTACAATACACATGACCAACAAATCGAATGGCTCTAAGAACCCACCCCGAGGAGTATCAAGTGAAAGGTTTCACAACAGGGGGTTGTTTTGTCAAGAAAAGTGGATCAAGAGCCATAACTGCAGTGAAAATCACCCTGTGAGCAAGCAAGGGTGCAAGCACTAAACCTGATCAGGTTGGACATCAATGAAAGGAACATAAGCGCACACCTCCCCACCTCACATGGAAAGGACAAGAGAAAGCAGGCAGAACCTGCTCCAAAAGACAAGCAAATTATGAACATGTCACAGCTCACACGCTGTGTCCAAACAATTGTCACAAGCTTCCATATGAATGGCGGCGGGGATCAGCCTCAAGCAGGCCCTAATTGGGAGTAGGGCCCCCGCTCACCTGATCCCTCTGTCCCCAAAATATATTATTGTTATCCTTCTTATGTGATGTTATGGTTGGTTTTTCTTTTGCACCATGGCTGGTACTAAAATAAAGCTTGTGGCCAAAGTTTTTCCACCTCACATCCTGATTTCAGTCTTTTCATTCCTGTAACTGTCATTACTGTCTTTCCTGTCATGTCATACTTGTCATCCATGACACCAGTCACCCGCATGCCACTCCCCAGCACAAAAACACTTCCAGGCTTATTGGGTAAGCGCTGTTGATCAAGGGCTGTCTGTGGCTGCGTTACTCTGCACCATTTCAACGCTCTCAACATATCCAACGCACTCAATGCTCTTTTGAACTGCGAGTTGATGGTATGAACTCCAACTGACTCCTGCTCACGCCGAAAATTTGGAATAACTAGTGCAGCGTGATACTTAGGTTTTCTATGTGTTTCTAGGTGGTGAACGTCATATATTTTCTAAGTGCCCAGCGCCGCCCACATTTACCCATAAACCTATTTACTCTGTGGACAGGCGCTTTTGCGCGCGTGCTTTTTGGGTAAGCGATGTTGGTCAAGGGCTGTCTGTGTCTGTCTTGGGCTGGGGTGGCGGGGGGAGCGGGGCGAATAATTCCTACGAATTCAGCTGTTAAAGTTGTCTGCTTCCCTCTTTCTGGTGAATACCCGTTCACATTAGAGCCCTTGATGCTCTCAGCATGTGATGTTTTTGCTTAAAACCAATATGCCGCTAATGCCAAAATCCATCACACCTTTGCTACGAGCCGAATCAAATCATTCAACTCTCTCCCACGCTCATTTTGGCTGCGTCTTCTGCTCTCAACAAAAAAACCTTTGGGCCCAATATTCGCTGCTACTACCCTGCGCACAACAAATATTTGTCTCTGATAAGGGGGCTTCCTGAGAAAGGACGCACAGGATGCAAGTTACTTCTGGGGCTTCCTCTGTGTCACTCGTGGTGGTATAGAGCCTGTTGGATGAGATATTTAGAACTTATGGTGGTACAGAGCCTGTAGGATTAGGCACTAAGTCCCCATGCTGGTACGGGGCCCGTGGGATGAGGTATTTAGTCCTCATGGTGGCACGGGGCCTGTGGGATGAGGTAATCAGTCCTTGGGGGTATCCTTGGCAGCATCGAGCTTGTAGGTGGCAGAAACTGCTGCACCAGGAATTCACTTCGTATCACAAAGGCTTAACAGCGGTATACTCATAGAGGGCCAAGCACGCAGCGGGGAGCAGTTGGGGCATCAACGAGGGCTGCCTTCCTGCGTCGTCGCCAGATGTTGTATCTCTTCTGATAAGTTGTGGACCTGCAGCAAAAGACACAGGACACAGGAGTGTGAACTTTCTGTCTCAGCAAGTGCGTTGCCCTCAGCTACACTCTTAGCCGTTGTCCACCGGTCACTTGAGGTGACCTCCCGGGTGAGAGTCAACAGCGACTCTCTGAGCACATTACTTCCTGGTCACAGGTTGGATACACATTGATTTATTTATTGTACAAAATCATACACACCAGTGTTTGTGTCAACATATATAAGAGCGAAGAGGGAGACGCTGAAGGAGTATCTATAAATGCATGAAAGATTGACCCATTTCATGCAAGGCCTGTGAGGAGATAATTAGCGATAGAAATAGAAGAAAGAGTCGCCGGCGCGGTATGGCTTACATAACACCCACTACATAACACCCACATTATGTGAGTGGAAAACCCAAGTGTGCCCAAATTTAGGTTGACTGAAAACGCAAAGTTTGTTCCCACTAAGTTATAGAGAAGTGTATTTTAGCATTGATATTTGTTATGTCTGTGCCTGCGGGCACACAGGCCAGACACACAGGTGCTGGGGTCACACAGCAAGACAGTCAATGTCGCAATCACGCAGCGTACAGATGACAGGGGGCACCCTTTAGGGATCGGGATCACCCGATCCGACCAGTGGGCTGGGATTCCCTAGCACCGCAGTCCTTGGTTTTGTGGGCACACAGGCCAGGCGAGACACAGATGCAGAGTTGCCACGCAGGGGCTCTGCATGGTGCAGGTGGCAATGCTGCCTCGCGGGGGCACTGCCATGATGAAGGGCTCTGCAGGGCAGGCCCTCTGCCTGCAAGGCCGATGGCGCAGGTCTGTAATGATCACAGCAGGCAGGAGTCTGGTGGAATGACTGGCGAGCGAGAAACGGCTTGTATCTTTTATTAACTTAGTCACCTGTCACAGACATGTGACACCAGCACGAGCGCGTAGCAGGTACTCGTGCTCCTTAAAGGGGAAGCACACCACAATCCTCCTTTTTCATAACAAATGAAACAATGACAAGCATCACTGGACATTAAAAAATGAACAGTCGCAAACAACAATACTAGGGATCATGAGTGCCCACAATGGCCACATACATGGGACTCACGGCATGGCAAACACCAAACATATACTGGGCAAACGTTACAGACAGTAAGTGTGATAGTAGGGGTCGGTGGTATGTTGACAGTTCTGCCACTTTTGAGAGAAACTTTATTACCCATTGGAAGATGGAACTTCAACCCCCAACTGACACCATTGTCAGCTACTGGCACCATATGGAGTATGCGGACAACCTGCAGGAGCACGTGCGGTTTGTAGTGTTTTGGAGGTGTGGTTGCAGATTGTGTAGTGGGGTTGTTTAGTGTCATTGCTATTTATAAGCAATGCATTCTAATCTTCACAATCCTGTCTGGATGTGGCGCAATGCTAATCTTTACAATTCTAGCTAGATGTGATGCAAGCTGACCTTCGCATTTCTGTCTAGATGTGATGCAAGCTAATCTTTACAATTCTATCTGGATGTGACGCAAGCTCGTATTACAATTCTGTCTAGATGTGATGCTAGCTAATCTTCACAATTCTATCTGAATGTGGCGCAAGCTAGTATTCTAGATGTGACCCGAGCTAATCTTCACAATTTTATCTGGATGTGACACCGCCGGTTGGCCCGAGCTCCCACCTTATAATTTCTGAAGGTCCGATAGCAGAGTCAGCATCATTCTCCCTCTGCTGCAGGGACTGTGGGCATTCATTCATCCCGCACGTACAAAAACCCCTACACTTAGAGGCCGTAGTGGCCCGCGGCCGGGGTCGCGTTGCCGGTAGGGTGTCGGGGCGTCCTTCACCTCCCTCACTGGCGGGAGATATCTCAGTGGGGCAGTGATGTTCTGCAATGCGTCGTACCTTCTGACCCATTAAAATACATGCCCCGGGAACACAGGGGAGAGACAGCCTACCGCTGCGTGGATGCATGGCCGCTGTTGCGTAGTGAATACGCTAATGTATGCATGCGCGACTGGGATCGAGGCTCGCGCATGCGCAGTTGAGAATAAAGACGGTCCGCTGGCAGTTGACGCCGGGGACCCAAGCAAGTGACACGTCTCCGGCGTGGCTCATTGTGCGAGTGTGTGAGCGCATGTGTGAATGACGGCGGGGGCCCCTGGCACACCCCTGCCAACATAACATTGGCGACGAGGACGACTCCGGAGCAGTTCTCCACTCCAACAGCGTTGGTGGGAAAGAACGTCGCTCCGTGTCAGCACGGATCCACGCGCACGGCCGGCCGCCATTTTGCTTCACACGCAGATCGCAGTGGTTGCGGCCCGTGAGGGTGCTCGTGCGCCAGCTGCATTTCGTCTGTCCTTTGGGACCAAGTTTTGGAACTCACACAGCCTGTGCTGCCGTAGGGCTGTGGCATCAAAGAAAAGTGAACCAGTCGTGAAGGAGTGCCAGAGGAGGACACTGTGTCACAAGTGGGCCCACCTGGCCAGACCACCTCGACACCCACAAAGGACTAAATTCCCCTGTGAGTACCCCACATCACCATGGGTGAGGAGGGAGAGCAAGAGGGTGCCGTGGCCCCGGTCCCACACAGGATGCACAGTACTTTGGCTCACATGCCTGAATTCGATACCACGGGCCCTCCATCCAAATTAGGACCGAAATGGCTCCTGTGGGTCAAAAAATTAGAAATGTTCTTCAGAGTCTCGGGGGAAACAGAGGGTGAGGCGAAGATAGCCATCATGGTATACTCGGCAGGGACGGAAGTTCACAGAATATATGACTTGCTCAAGATCCCAGTAGTCACATATGACGCAGTAAAACAAGCACTCAGAGACCATTTTCTTCCCATGGTAAACGTAGATTTTGACAGGTTTGTCATGGGCGCCGAAAAGCAACTGGAAGAAGAATCGCTAGACCAGTTTTGTGCGCGGCTGTCAAAACTAACAACTTCCCCTTTCTCTATGCCCAACTCCTCCTCACCTGAATCTCCAGGGGAGCCCGTAGAAGACGACCAATCCTGTCTTCTTCGATGCTTCTTTGATACCGTCTTCTTCTTGGTCTTCTTTTGACGTAAATAAGGACGTGGCTCCTCGGAGGCCACCTTGACCGGATGGGAACCAAATCCGGTGATCTCCCAGGAGCCAGTCCCAAAACTCCAGGGAAAAAGCCGATAGGCAAAAAACCCTGTGTAGCAGATCTTCTCTACTGTCGGAAAGAAGTATCTGATCCACCAATTGTGACTTCCGCTATGATGAACAAAGGATCTTTAGAGGTTGTAAATATTCTGAAGTCTTTTACACAAATCAAGGACAAGAACCGATCTGTAGTTTGTAGGAACTACAAGTTCCAGCAGGCACCGCAGGAAATCAGGCAACGTTCGGAGAGTACTGCGATCCAGAAGGCACCGCAGGAAACAGGCAACGTTCGGAGAGTACTGCGATCCAGAAGGCACCGCAGAAGAAGGCAGGAGATGCGTAGGACCAGCGGCTCCGTGGGAAACTGCGGTAACAGGAGCTTCGGCACAGAAGTATGATTGCAGCGGAGAGAGAATGCAGCGGAGAGAGAGTGCAGCGGGAGAGGGACTGGAAGTAGACAGAGTCTCGGAAAGGCGAGAAAGAAGCAGAACAAGAAGATATATATAAAATAGGTAATAGATAGGCAGAATAAAAAGATAGTTAAATACAAGTATAGGGACAGAAAACCGAAGAGAAAGAGAAAAGAAACTCCCGTGAACTTACCAGTAAAAACCGCTGTTGAGTATACACCTGAGAGGAATACACCGCGAGTGAAAGCAGAAGAGTAGAAAAAGACCAAGGCAAGAAGGAAGGGGTAAGGTCTTTCTGCGAAACAGAATAACAACGAGCAAGGGGCAATGAACAAAGTTAGAGATCAACGATGATACAACGCACCGTTGTTACTGTGCGTGATGCGTATATACGTTCCGGACGCCATCTTGGTAGAAGGCTAGACCGTTAACTAGATATTGAAGGCATCCATGCTAGGTGTATCTCCACCGATACCATAACTTCCATGGCTGGTGCATAACAGTATGCCCCCTTTGATGCCGGAACCCTCCCGGCTTACCGGGATACAATCTGTGGAACTTCTTGATTAGTTCTGGGGCATGTAGATGCGATCTAGGCTCCCAAGTTCTTTCGGAATCTGGGTAACCCTTCCAATGAACCAGGTATTGCAATGTTCCTTGTTTGTAACGTGAATCCATTAATCTGGCTACCTCATACTCTTCAGGTATCGGGGACGTCTTGATGTTCTTCTTCCTAGTTCTTCTGTGAAAAGGATCCTCAATATGTTCCTTCAACAAGGAAGTGTGGAATACAGGGTGTATTCTACTGAAACGAGCAGGTAGCTCTAGTTTGTATGCCACAGGATTGATCTTAGTCTCTATCCTAAAAGGACCGATGTATCTTGGGGTGAATTTGCCTAGCCTCGCCCACCTGGGTAAGTACCTGGTGGATAGCCAGACTAGTGACCCTGGACCCCATTGAGGAACTGGTCTTCTTTTCATGTCCGCGTACTTCTTGGAGTTCTTTCTGCTCTCTTCCAAGGTATGTAGAGCAGAGGTATGTAATTGTTGGATCTCAGCCAAAGTCTTGTCTACAGACGGTGCCTTGGTATCGTTAAAGCCGATCTTGGGGAAGGAGTGAGGGTGATAGCCGTAAGTACACAAAAACGGACTCATACCGATAGATGTGTGATAAGTATTATTGTAAACAAATTCTGCCATGGGGATCAAGGAATCCCAATCGTCCTGTTCCTTATTGCAGAAACAACGGAGATACTCTTCAAGAGTGGCATTGAGCCTCTCTGTCTGTCCATTTGACTGCGGGTGATAACCCGACGACATAGCTCTATGAATTCCTAGCTCCTTACAAAGTAAGGACCAGAACTTTGAAGTGAACTGTACGCCCCTATCGGAAATGATCACTCGAGGTAGTCCATGTAGCCTTACTATGTCTCTAAGAAACACCGAAGCAGTTTTTGCTGCCGAAGGTACTCCTTTCAGAGAAGAAAAATGTGCTTGTTTGGAAAACGAATCAATCGTTACCATAATTGCTGTCTTTCCCTGAGAAGAAGGTAGGTCCACAATAAAATCCATAGAGATGTTTTCCCAGGGGCGAGTGGGAAGCTCGGGTTGTTGTAGTAAACCGATGGGTTTCTGCCTAGATACCTTAGCACTGGCACAAACTGAACAAGACCGGACATATGACTTAACGTCAGAATTTACTGAAGGCCACCAAAAACTGCGTGTAAGTAGCTCATGTGTGGCCTTTTGGCCTCTATGTCCAGCCAGAGGGAGGTCATGACATAAACTGAGTGCTTGTTGTTGAAGCTCTGGAGTGGGTAGAAAAAGAGCTGACTTGTAGAACCATAGCCCTTTTATCTCTTGTAGATCCTTGGAGGTAGGTGTCTGTTTAGTGCAAGATTTATAACCTTCCTGTACCTTTTGGAGATAAAGATTGATCATGGCTATGAATCGTTGTTTGGGTAACAACTTCTCTACATTGACCAACCCAGTCTTCTCCTGTCCGGGTTCAGGCCAGCTTCTGGAAAGAGCATCAGCTACTCCGTTCAATGTACCTGGTATGTAGGTAATCTGAAAATCAAAAGTCGAGAAGTAATAGGCCCAGCGAGCATGACGTGAGTTATGGCATTCCATCTGCTGAAGGACTCTTAGGTTTCTATGGTCGGTACGTATGAGGAATGGATTGGTTGCTCCTTGTAAGAGGTGTCCCCACTCTTCACAAGCCATTCTCATGGCCAACAACTCTCGCTCGAGCACAGAATAATTTCGCTCACTGATGGTAAGTGTTCGTGAATAATAGGCAATAGGGTGTTCCTGTCCTTCCTTGTCTTCCTGTAAAAGTAAAGCTCCCAGAGTGCCGCCGGAGGCATCAGTCTCAACTATGAAAGGCTTCGACTGGTCAGGTTGTATTAGAACAGGTGCTGTAGTAAGCAGTTCCTTTAGTGTGGCAAATGCCTTCTGGACCGCTGGATTCCAGGAAAAAAGAACTCCCTTCTTAAGGAGTGAGGTAAGAGGTAACACTATCTCAGAGAAATGTGGTATAAAGCGGCGATAGAAATTCGCCAGCCCGAGAAAGCGCTGAACCTCCTTGACAGATGATAGATCAGGCCATCTGAGAATGGCCTTAACTTTATCTGGATCCATCCGTATGCCTGTAGACGAGATTATGAATCCAAGATAAGGTATCTCTGTAACCTCAAATGAACACTTCTCAGGTTTGGCGAACAGATCGTTCTCTCTTAGCCTGCGAAGAACCTCTTTAACCTGGGTACGGTGTTCATGTAGTGAGCTGGAGAATACCAGGATATCATCCAGATACACTACAACAGATATGTTAAGCAAGTCTGAAAATATCCGGTCCATGAATCTCTGGAACACCGCTGGGGCATTAACAAGACCAAAAGGCATTACGCAATACTCGAACAACCCCAACGGTGTTCGAAAGGCGGTCTTCCATTCATCGCCATGATGTATCCTTAGCAAATGATAGGCTCCTCGTAAGTCAATCTTAGTGAAGATTTGTGAGTCCTTAACAGCCTCTAGGATATCCCTGATGAGGGGCATAGGGTATCTGTCCCGAACAGTAATACTGTTCAATCCACGGTAATCGATACAGGGACGGAGTTCTTTGGTACCCTTCTTGGCTACAAAAAACAAAGATGCACCGCCTGATGACTTCGAACTTCTTATCAGTCCGTTGCTGAGGTTGGAATCGAGATATTCCTTAAGTGCAGTCCGTTCCAGTTGGGACAATGGATACATTCTTCCAAAGGGCAGGGGCACGTCTTCCTTAAGTTCGATGCTGCAGTCCTCAGGGCGATGAGGTGGGAGGAGTTTAGGCAGGACGTCTTCAAATACATCCTCATATTCCTTGTATTGCATCGGAATAGCTGATATCGTCAACTGAGGTTGAACTACCAGGTTGGCGGATTGTACCTCTAGGTGCGGAACCTTGATACAGTTTTTGCTGCAGAATTCGGAATCAAAACTCAATCGGTTGGTACTCCAGTTGATGCACGGGTTGTGAAGTCTCAACCAAGGTATTCCCAGTATGAGAGGGAAGTGTGCTGCTCTAATTACATCAAAAATAACTTCTTCGTGATGGTTACCCATAGATACTCGCATAGGTAGGGTTTCCATGGTGATAGGTCCAGAGAATAAAGGACAGCCGTCTACTCCCTCTACTGGTATTGCCTTCTTCTTGTGTTGTAGAATGATCATATTGTTCTTAGCCCAGGTAATGTCAATAAAGTTGCCTGCTGCTCCGCAGTCCAACATGGCTAGAACCGAAATACAACTTCCAGTGGTTGTGGTTAGTGATACTTGAAAAATCATTAGACTGTTATCCTCTACTCCTCTTCCAGATCCTGTGGGGTTGCAAGGACTTGTGCTACTCTCCCCGTTACCGCCCTTGCAGAGGGACGAGGTTGAGCGTTTCCCGAACGTCGGGAAGGAATCTCGGTACAATCCTTCAAATGATGTTTGGAGGAACCACAGTACATACACAAGTTTAGTTCTCGCCTGCGTCTTCTTTCGTCTGACGTCAAAGGTCCATGAGTAGCACCTATCTGCATCGGTTCCTCGGGTGAGGATCTTTCCCTTGGAATTGAAGGAGGGTTATAGTTCAGCTGGCTTCCTCGGGCTCTCTTCCTCTCATGGCGTCTCTCATGTATTCTGTATTCGATCCGTAGAACCAAGGTAACTAATTCCGCAAAAGTGTCTGGTCTGGCTACTCGAGCTAATTTATCTTTTATCTCCTCTTGGAGACCTCTATGGAATATTGTCTGCTGAGCCGTATCCGGCCATCCGGCCAAGGTAGCCAACCCTTGGAATTGAGATACGTAGGATTGTACATCTTGATTCCCTTATCTAACATCCAATAGTGCCTCATACGTTGAGTACTGAACTTCCGGTCTCTCAAAACGTATCTGTAAATTGCGAACAAATAAGGCATAGTCGTTCACTGACGGATCGTCAGCCGTTACCAAAGGTGTTGCCCATCTTAAGGCATTGCCTGTCAGGTTGGAAATCAAGAACCCTACCCGGGCTCTTCCGGCCTCGAAGGTTCTCTTTCTAAAAGAAAAGTACACAGAGCAAGAATCCAGGAAATCCTTTATACCCTTTGGGTTTCCGTCGTACTTGGGCATGGAAAACGGCATTGGCGGTAATTCACCTCTTCCTTCATCCCTGATTGCGGCTTGGTTACGCAAAGTTTGGTTCTCAGCCTGGAGTGCTTGCATATCGACTCGTAGGCTTTGGATGGCATTACACATGTTCTGGAGTAGCCATCTGGGTCTTCTCTTGGCGTTGTATACTGTCAAAACTAACAAATTCCCCTTTCTCTATGCCCAACTCCTCCTCACCTGAATCTCCAGGGGAGCCCGTAGAAGACAACCAATCCTGTCTTCTTCGATGCTTCTTTCATACCGTCTTCTTCTTGGTCTTCTTTTGACGTAAATAAGGACGTGGCTCCTCGGAGGCCACCTTGACCGGATGGGAACCAAATCCGGTGATCTCCCAGGAGCCAGTCCCAAAACTCCAGGGAAAAAGCCGATAGGCAAAAAACCCTGTGTAGCAGATCTTCTCTACTGTCGGAAAGGAGTATCTGATCCACCAATTGTGACTTCCGCTATGATGAACAAAGGATCTTTAGAGGTTGTAAATAGTCTGAAGTCTTTTACACAAATCAAGGACAAGAACCGATCTGTAGTTTGTAGAAACTACAAGTTCCAGCAGGCACCGCAGGAAATCAGGCAACGTTCGGAGAGTACTGCGATCCAGAAGGCACCGCAGGAAACAGGCAACGTTCGGAGAGTACTGCGATCCAGAAGGCACCGCAGAAGAAGGCAGGAGATGCGTAGGACCAGCGGCTCCGTGGGAAACTGCGGTAACAGGAGTTCGGCACAGAAGTATGATTGCAGCGGAGAGAGAGTGCAGCAGAGAGAGAGTGCAGCGGGAGAGGGACTGGAAGTAGACAGAGTCTCGGAAAGGCGAGAAAGAAGCAGAACAAGAAGATATATAAAAAATAGGTAATAGATAGGCAGAATAAAAAGATAGTTGAATACAAGTATAGGGACAGAAAACCGAAGAGAAAGAGAAAAGAAACTCCCGTGAACTTACCAGTAAAAACCGCTGCTGAGTATACACCTGAGAGGAATACACCGCGAGTGAAAGCAGAAGAGTAGAAAAAGACCAAAGCAAGAAGGAAGGGGTAAGGTCTTTCTGCGAAACAGAATAACAACGAGCAAGGGGCAATGAACAAAGTTAGAGATCAACGATGATACAACGCACCGTTGTTACTGTGCGTGATGCGTATATACGTTCCGGACGCCATCTTGGTAGAAGGCTAGACCGTTAACTAGATATTGAAGGCATCCATGCTAGGTGTATCTCCACCGATACCATAACTTCCATGGCTGGTGCATAACAGCGGCTAAGGCACCTAGCAAGCTCCTGCAGGTGGGCGAATGAAGAAGAAATGGTTCGTAATCAGCTGCTGCAAGGGTGCAGTTCCGGGAAGCTGAGGAGACAAGTCCTGAGAGAACCTGGGCTGACGCTGCAGCAGATCTTGAATACGGGGAGAGCATACGAACTGGCTGAGGCCAGGGGGGTGAAGATGGATGCAGCCATACACTCGAGAAAGGAGGAAGAGGCATTTGCGATCGGACGTTCTGGTCCAGGGAGAGCGAGGTGGACACCAAGGAGTGGGGACGGCTCCACGACACCAAGAACTGCTCCGTCGTGCTCCTACTGCGGGTATGACCTGCCGCACATGGGTGAGTGCCCAGCCAAATCAAGAGTATGTGGCCGGTGTGGCACACCAGGGCACTATGCTAGGGTGTGCAGGGCAGCGACACCAGTAGTGGCCTCGAGGGGGCCAGAGAGATCTGGCAGAGGCAACGCTCAGAGAGTGAGGGGTGTATCGGCTGTCGAACAGGGTATGCAAGACCTCAGTATCGCAGAAGAGGAAGAGGAAGAAGAGGAAATTTTCTTCATTTCCAGCATTGCCAAGGGCCCGGGCGGAAGTCGACAACCAAAATGTACAGTGCTCATCGGAGAAGTCCCTACTCCGGTCCTCATAGACACCGGGGCGTCTGTCTGTGTACTAGCTACCGAACACTACAATGCTCTCCCAGGCCCGCCAGGCTTGACTGAATCCACAGCACGGATATACGCATTTGGAGGAGATGCACCCCTTCCCACCCAAGGAGTGTTCGTGGCTCCAGTATCTCATGGACAGAACAGAATTAAAGCAAGGTTCTTCGTCACCAGCGTAAGCCCACATTCCCTTTTAAGTTGTGCCGCGTCAGAAGCGCTGAACATTGCGCACTTCACTTTGGCGGTGTATCATGCCAATCTGGAACGTCTGTTGCAACGCTTTGAGATGATTTTCGACGGCATAGGGAAACTAAAGGCCGACCCCATACGTTTGCACATCGATGGATCAGTGAGACCGACAGCGCTCAAACATCGCCGCATCCCATTCTATCTGCGGGCTCAGGTGGAAAAAGAGCTACAGTCACTGGTTGACTTAGACATTATTGAAAGAGTGGAAGGACCTACCCCGTGGGTCTCCCCAATTGTGGTGGCCCCAAAGCCTAAACAGCCGGGCACAGTACGCATCTGTGTGGATATGAGGCTGCCCAATGTAGCAATCAAGAGAGAACGCCACCTTATGCCCACCCTAGACGACATTGTTGGCTAACTTCAGGGAGCAAAGGTCTTCTCGAAACTGGACTTGAGATCTGGTTATCACCAGTTAGAGCTCCACCCCGAGTCGAGGTATATTACCACTTTTACAACTCACTAGGGGCTATACCAGTACAAAAGGCTCAGTTTCGGGGTCTCGTCCGCAGCAGAGGTCTTCCAAAATGCCATCAGGGGGGCCATGTCAGGACTCAAGGGGGTCATAAATATGTCGGACGACATCCTGGTCTTTGCACGCTCGGAGGCAGAACATCTAAAGCGCCTGGAAAACACCCTCGAGAGACTTCGCAGCCTCGGTCTGACCCTGCACAAAGAAAATTGCGAATTCTTGAAGGACAGGCTGGAATTTTTTGGATTCATATTCCACGCTGGGGGCATCTCCCCAGATCCCGAAAAGGTGAAAGATATTCGAGAGGCAGCACCGCCAGCGTCCCCAGCAGAAATCAGAAGCTTCCTGGGGATGGTCAACTATTGTGGACGATTCATTCGTGATCTAGCCTCCCTGTTGGAACCCCTGAGGGCTCTGACCAGAAACGACGTAGCGTGGACCTGGGCGGGGAAAGAACAGAGGGCGTTCACGACCATCAAGAATGCCCTGTCCGGACAAGAGACCATGGCCTATTTCAACCCGGACCGCGAGTCAGAGATCGTGGTCGATGCCAGTCTGGTGGGGCTAGGAGCAGTCCTCATGCAGGCAGACCATCAGGGGACCATGCGACCCATCACCTACACGAGCAAGGCGCTCACAGAGACAGAGAGGAGATATTCTCAGATTGAACGTGAGGCCTTGGCCATATTGTGGGGGTGCAAACACTTCAGGATCTACATCCTAGGGAAGCCAGTTGTCGTGGTGACAGATCACAAACCTCTCATCCCGATTCTGTCAGGTATCTCGTCCAAACCACCACCTCGCATAGAAAGATGGATGCTCTTGCTCATGGAATATGGGGTTAGGCTGCTCTACCGCCCAGTGACACACAACCCGGCAGACTACTTGTCCCGCCATCCGGGTACCGGACGACCCAGGGACTCGCAGGAAGTGGCAGACTGCACAGCGGCTATACACCTGGTGGTGGAGTCGGCACTGCCTATTGCCCTAGCGCGCCACGAGATCGCAGACGAATCCAACACAGATGAGGCATTCCTCGTAATAAAAGAAGCCGTAGCCAGTGGAGAGTGACGGGAAGTCCTCCAGAACAACTCCCGGAGGAACGTAGGAGCGCAGAAGGACCTACTAGCACTCTGGAAGGCGCGCCATGAGCTGTCAGTAGCAGATGACGGTCTCCTGCTGAGAGGCCACCAGATCGTGATACCAAGAACACTGGTGGACAAAGTCCTGCAGCTCGCCCACAAAGGTCACCAGGGAATGGCTAAGACGAAAGCACGGCTTAGGTTGAAGGTCTGGTTTCCTGATCTGGAAAGCAGGGTCGAAGAATTTGTGAGGGCCTGCATCCCCTGCCAGGCAGCGAGTCCCGCGGAGAGGGGGCCGCCCATTCAGGCCTTGGAGCGGAGTGACCGCCCATGGGGGACGGTGCATGCTGATTTCGGCTCCACGGGCTGAGGAACACACTTCCTGGTGGTGACAGACCAGTGGTCGCGATATCCAGAGGTGGAGCTGGTCGAATCCACGGCCAGTGACCACACCATCTCAGCCATGGAGAAGATGTTCGCCACCCATGGTTTTCCCCTGGAGATATGCTCGGACAACGGAGCACTGTTCAAAGGACAGCAATTTGCTCGCTACTGTGAGGAAAGGGGGATAAAACATCGCAAAGTCATCCCCCTCTGGCCAAGAGCGAACGGAGAAGTAGAACGCTTCATGCGAATGCTCAACAAAGTGTTCCGCATATCAATGAACGGGGGGAAGAGCTCCGGCGCAACCTGTTTTACATTCTCCGAGAATACCGCATGACGCCGCACCAGTCCACGGGAGTCGCTCCCGCAGAGGCCCTTTTCAACCGGGTACGGCCCTTTTCAACCGGGTACCAAGGGGACTGTTACCTGAAGTGGAAGGGCGACGTCCTGGAGAGATCGACAACAACCACGTGCGAACGGAGAGGGCCACTCAGAACGAGAGAGAGACAATACGGCGAGGATTACCAGAGAAAGAGATTGCGGTGGGAGACATTGTGCTGGTGCGGAATCGGAGACCGGAAGGAAAGCTGTCGCTACCATACGAAACACAACCACTAGGAGTGACACACGTCAAGGGGTCTATGGTCACAGCCGCCAATGCACGAGGGACAGTCACCAGGAACATATCGTTCTTCAAGCGTATAGGAGCGGCGAACTTGGAAGAAGTCGTCATGCAAGGCCCAGATCCGGACACAGAAGTGCCACAGGGAAACGATGGACCGCCAGAGACTCCTGGGACACCAGAGACGCCCAATGTTGAGGCACGCAGGTACTCGAGCCGGGCGGGGCTCAAGCCGCCGCAGAGGTTCCAAGACTTTATCATGGACCCTGCCTCATAACCCGTGACACACTGTCAGTTGCAGTTTGAATAGAACACTGTTGATTCTAATGTTTGATAATGTTTGTTGTTCAGGGGAAAAGGGAGGGATGTTGCGTAGTGAATACGCTAATGTGCGCATGTGCGAGCGGGATCGAGGCTCGCGCATGCGCAGTTGAGAATAAAGACGGTCCGCTTGCAGTTGACACTGGGGGACCTGAGCAAGTCACACGTCTCCGGCGTGGCTCAGTGTGCGAGTGTGTGAGCGCACGTGTGAATGACGGCGGGGGCCCCTGGCACTCCCCTGCAAACATAACAGCCGCTAGAAATGGAGCCGCATCCCGCAGCAAGGGCACTTCGTCGTCAATGTTATGTCTGGGCCTGCGGGCACGCAATTGCTGTAGGCACCCAGCAAGACACTTCATGCCGCGGCACCTAGCACCGCAGTAAGTGGGCACACGGGCCAGGGGAGCCACAGATGCAGAGTTGCCATGCAGGGGCTCTGCACGTTACAGGGGCAGCGTTGCTTCACAGGGGCACTGCCATGATGAAGGGCACAGGGCTGCAATGATCAGAGCAGGCAGGATGCCACCTTGTCACAGACGTGACACCAGCAGGGAAAAGGAATGAGCACACCACAATACTATATAGAAAGAACAGAAATACCAAAACTGTTGGTAAAAGGAGACTGCGTCCCGCCGGGTGGGCTCACTGCTGCCGTATGTCGGCGCCATCCGCTTTTCCGGCCGTTCATCGCCCCCTCTTTTCGGAATTTCGGCTTTATCTTTGTACTCGGAACATTGTATGCATTTTTTTTTTTAAGTCTGGCCTTGTTTCAGATGCCTTGATAGGCCCACAGCAGCCACGAACCCGGGATCCAGCAGCCTCGGCCTCCCCATTGCTAGAGCTGGGATTACAGGCGCGCGCCACCGCGCCCGGCGGGAGCAGGAGGGAGAATCTAACTAGTTCAACATGAATCCAGAGACGCGCATGCGACACCTGCTGGCTGACTATGGTACTGAACCCGGTTTAGAAAAGTTACACCAAAAGACAAGGAACCGAGTTCAATGTAGAACGAAATGTATTATCAAATAATTGAACTTTAGCAAACATGGAGAACTGTATTCAACAATTTGATAGGGTGGAGTAGGAAGGACCCCAAGATTGGTCTTCTTCTAGGGTTGCAGCAGGCGGTTCTTTGACTTCATTTGATGTGTAAACCACTAGACCACTCACCACAGTGTGGCATGGCCATCACAGCCATGTTTGAAAACAAGCACTGGCAAAGTCAATAGGTTTGGGCATCATATGTTAAGTGGCGGCTCAAGCGCCTTAAAAATGCCATCCATTGGGCCACCCGGGGGACGTGCACATGCAGGTGGCTTGACCTCGCAGCTCCAGTCCACTGGGAGAAAGAGGGGATCTGAACCCCCCATCTCGACCCCCAAGTGATTTGATGTGTGTACTCCATGCTGCACAAGATCTGGAGCCCACATGGGAGCAGTCTGGGACAACTAGCTGTTGTGATCCCAGAGCTACAGCTGTTTGAAGTGGAGCAGAGGGCGAGCAAGGCCTAAAGCCACTCAGGAGTTCTGGAAGGAGCAGTGTTGACGTTGTGGCTCAGAGGCCACGCAGGGCTGTATGTGCGGTGTCAGCAGCCAGGTGGAGACTGGATACGCACGTTCAGTGTCGAGGCCGGAGGTAGAAAGCATCAGAGATTGCTGTGTGAGAGCCCCCTGCCCCTTTGCCCCGCCCACCAAGTCCATTAGTGCTGGGAGCCAGGAGACGTAGGTGGGCCCGGAGAGGTGACGTGCCGCAGGGAGCACCTTCCACAGGGCTGACCCCGTGGGTGTTGGCCTGGGTGTATTTTGGAGCCGGCGGAGAGCGAAGAGGATCCCATGCAGTGTTCAACCCGGCAGTCCCACTAGGGGAGTTATGCTGTTGAAGCATCGTGAGATGGCTGAAGTGATCCCTGCGGATCCGCGTCTCCTCATGGTCCCAGTCCTTTCTTGTTTTGGATCATGAGGTTCATCCCTAATCTTCCTCGTCTCAGTCCTTTCTACTTTTGGCCTACTACAGAACTACATGGGATAGGAGGATAGAGATGAAGCGAGAGGGGGTGAAGGAGAGGTGGGGTGTTATGGGGTGTATGGAAGGCATGGTATTAAACAGTGAAGACAGACAAAACTGATCACAGTTCAGGGGTGTTTCTTGAACTTCAATGGGTTGGTAAAATGCCTATCTAAACCTAAATCTAAGGATGGGAGCAAGCTACGACTATCAAATAATAATAACGCAGTCCTGGTGGAGTCAGTCAAAATAAAAGGGCGTATACTAATAAACCTATTGCCAATCCTTACTTCTAAATGCAAAATGGTGTGGGATAACAATGCACGCAAAAGAAAAGTGTTCAAGAAATTATATGTCAGGATAGTTGTGCAGTTAGCTTCCCTTCCCCATGTTTTCAGCACGGGGCAAGGTGGCACATGCAGGCTTTGCACACTCTCCAGCTTCTTGCCAATAAGGTAACAGTTCAACACATAGGCATCAGGGCCTTCCGCTAATGTCTCTCTCACAATGACAGTGTCTTAATGCAGAGGGCCCGATGCAGCAAACAAAACACAAAAATTCCTTTCGTTTGCAAGGTTTCACTTTCACAAGTTCAAGACTGGTCTCCCTCCTTTGGGCTCGGACCACGGGACCCCCTCGTCCGGGCTCAGAACCCTGTTCTACAATGTTTACAATTTGGTCTCCCTTGTTCGGGCTCAAATCCCCTTTTTATACCAGAATCGAAGACCTTCGAATGTGCAATGGGTTTTGCTTAAACCATCGCAGGACCACTTCGATTCATTTCACACAATTTACACTTCACATTGATCTTCTGCTTTCATTTCCTTTTAGTCAAGATACCGTACAGAGACCTTCGATTGAGCACATTCACAGTGCGAGGCCACTCTGTCAACGGTATCGTATATTTTCTTCTATTTTCAAATATTCACCAGCAATTTATCTTCACTCGCGTCTTTTATCACATGTGTTTACCAATGTTCCATCCAGCGCTCACTTTACAATGTTGCCGCTTGCAACCTTGACTTCAACACAGACCGGTTTCCCCAACTCAACAGCTGTGTTGTTCTCTGTCGCTTCTTTATTCTTGGAGCCAAGGACGATACCACAGCGTCTGCTGCTCCTCCCCACCTTGGTCAGTTCCGCAGGAGAACCCTTGATATCTCTGACATACAATGCAGGATTCTTCAGCCTTGTTTCCTAGTCTTATGTTTTCTGCCTTGAAGGTTTCTTGAAAGTAACGGCTTCCTGTCCACACGGTCATGGGTGTTGCCCCTCGCACAAACCTCTCAGGCCTGGCCTTCTTTCTCCCCTCGTTCAACTGCCAACTCAAAACTGCTGTACCTTTGTGTTTTGCCTTGCTCAGAGTGTGCTCTTGTGCACCTGAGGTAGAGATCTGCGGGGACTAGTGGGTGAGACACCTTCAGGTTTCTCACATGGGGATACTGTGTTCTTCCACAATAGTCATCACTGGTTCCATAGGGGGTTTCCCCTCCCATCAGATCCACCCACTGTGTACCACCCCCAGGGGGACTATCAGGTAGCAGCCTCAGCTATCTGGCTTATGGAAGCAGTGATGTCATCCTGGGATTTGTCACACGTGATGCCTCAAAATACCCCGACCCAAGAACAGTGACCTATAGGATTTGTGAAAAGCCCCAGGCAAAAATAACAAATGATAAAAAGCAACAAACCCTTTAAACATTGGAGCCCTATAGTAGGAACCCAATAAGAACTTGATATAACCAATGAACAGCAGCTAAGCAAGACCTATTTGATCCTGCCACCACTGCTCATAAACATGAAACCCATATGACAACACGTCCAAAGCGGTATTGAGGGGGGGAAGATGATCCCCCAAAAGCCGGGATGAAGTCATGGTTATTTGTTTGAGTAGAAATCGCAGATTGAATCGCAGAAGCCCCAGAGTCTGAGCTGCCCCAGTGTTTGTTATCCCTGGAACGAATATCTGCATCAAAATAGGCTTCAGTACCAAACCGTGGATCGAAGAAAGCAAACATATAGACACGATGAGAGTCATTGCGTTCAATACGTGTCTCAATCTGCAGCCTGGTCAGGAGCACCCGGTAGACAGGATCTGCGTTCACCACTTTTTATTCCATGCACGAAGATCCTGTCAATCAGGTTCTCCTCTTGAACCATCGACCGGCATGTGGGGGACCCCTTAGGCTTGCGTCCAGAATTTATCCATCGATTCTGAGAGCCGTTTTGCCGTCGGAGATCAGCCCATGAAGCAGAGGAAGAGGCTTCCGGGTCAGGGGTGCAAGTCGCAGCAATGATATTGTGTTGGCTTAAGAATTGCCAAGTTTCATCTGAAGAGTCAAACATTTGCCATTGTTTCCTGAAGTGAAAGCACAGCACTGCAGGGAATTTTAGGTAGTATCGATGATCCGAACCTTTAAGAGCTTTAAAAACTGGGTTGAACTCCCTACATTGCCTGGAGACCTCCACCGAGATGTCCTTGAAAATGCGAATCTGAGCCCTTTCTGTTTATAGTGAACCAATAGCACGATCGGCCTTCAGCACCGCCAATTTATTTTGGAAATTCAAGAAGCACACGGTTATAATTCTTGGTCGTTCACCCTTGGCGGGCTTTGGAATGGGTACCCTGTGTGTCCGTTCTATTATGCAATGGGGAGTCAAAGAGCAATGGCACTAGTCAACAGATAGTGACAGCTAAGCGGCACGCTGTTGGTATATTCTTGCAGTGCATAGCTTGAGCATCGTTACTATAGACCCTACAAGGCAGACGCATGTCTGGGGAGGCTTGTGGTTTCGTGCAGAAGAGAAGTGACCAAGCAGTTTTGGCTGGACTACCCCTTTTGGAGTGGGACCAAGCCTGATTTGCATATGGTCTTTCGCCCTTATGAGTTTTACCGGGGCCAGGCCATCCTTTGACCAGTCTTCCTCTGCACCCGACTACCAGCACTTGCCATCTGCCTCCCTTCCCTGACTAGCCCACTGAGCCTGGTCCATCCCTTTCCTTGCACTGTCACCCCTACCCCCTTTTCCCTAGCACTTGCCGCTATAGGCTCCCCCTAGCACTTTCCCAGCCCCAGGCCCTGTCCTTCCTGCACTTCTACCCCTTCCCTTCTCTCTATCCCATCCCTTGCCCAGGCTTCCTCCCCCTCCCACGGCACTTCTTTTCATCGCACTAGCACGATCTGAATGCCACAAGGCCTGGTAGGACCGTTATTGTTGTTTTCTCCTGTGTCCCCCTTCCCTCTTTTGTCTTGTGTCGCCTGGAAACCATTTTTGCTGTATAGGCGCCATCCAAATGCTCAATACATCAAATAAATAAATAAGTAATGGCTTGGCAGGCGAAGAACGATGGTCTGGAGGGTTGCCCAGAGCAATGCCAGAGGGTAAGACCTTCCAGCCATCATCTCTTTGTTTTGCTTAATGATGTTTTTCACATCTCTCACCACAACATTGGTAATGATGCAGTGAAGACCTACCGTCTTAATGAAAGCCATGAAGTCATCGATCCAATTAGCCCACCAAGGGCACCAGCTGAGTCTGGACAGTAAATAAGGAGGCTTCCTGAGAAAGGACGCACAGGATGCAAGTCAGTCCAGGGGCTTCCTCTGTGTCACTCATGGTGGTACAGGCGCCGTGGGATCAGGTATTCAGGCCTCATGGTGGTACAGAGCTCGTGGGATGAGATATTTAGAACTCATGGTGGTACAGGGGCTGTAGGATTAGGCATTAAGTCCCCATGGTTGTACGTGGCCCGTGGGATGAGGTATTTAATCCTCATGGCGGTACAGGGCCTGTGGGATGAGGTATCAGTCCTTGGGGGTATCCCTTGGCAGCAGCAAGCTTGTAGGTGGTAGAAACACAACTGCTGCACCAGGAGTTAACTTGGTATCACAAAGCCTCAACAGCGGTGTACTCACAGAGGGGCAAGCACGCAGCGGGGAGCAGTGGGGGCATCAACGAGGGCTGCCTTCCTGCGTCGTCGCCAGATGTTGTATCTCTTCTGATAAGTGGTGGACCTGCAGCAAAAGAGACAGGAGACAGGAGTGTGAACTTTCTGTCTCGGCGAGTGCATTGCCCTCAGCTCCGCTCTAGGCCCTTGGCCACCGGTCACTTGAGGTGACCTCCCGGGTGAGAGCCAGCGGTGACTCCCTGAGCACATTACTTCCGGGTCGGAGGTTGCATCCACAGATTGAGTTATTTATTGTACAGAAACGTGTTTGAAATAATGATTCATACAGTACACAGCAGCCATTGTGTGAACATATATAGGAGCTGTGTCAAGCACATGTGGAGGGAGACTCTGAAGTGTGTAAATGCATAAAAGCTTGAGGGATCTGGTGCAAGGCCTGTGAGGAGAGAAATAGCAATAGACATAGAAGAAAGAGGTGGCCGGCGCGCTATGGGTTACATAGGCACATTATGTGAGGAGGAAACACAGGGTCGCCCAAAAATGAAAGGGCAAAAATGCAGCTCCACTGAAAACGCATTTTTTTTAACTCTAAACTATAGAGAAGCGTTTATACTGTAGAACAAACAGGAATAAAGAAGGCTTAAAAAAAATAAAAGGAGACTGCGTCTCGCCGGGCGGGCTCACTGCTGCTATATATCGGCGCTATCCTCCTCTCTGGCCGTCAACCGTGGGGGGGACCCCCGTAATCCAGGACGCCGTCTCTCTGGGGTTCAGGAATGCCTTTTTTCTGGGGCTTGTACTCAGGATGCCCGCCGCACACTGGGGCTTGTGACGTGTCTGTATGGCCGCTGCATGGGATGCCCTAATAGACCGACAGCAGCCGCGAACCCGGGATCCAGCAGCCTCAGCCTCCCCATTGCTAGAGCTGGGATTACAGGCGCGCGCCACCGCGCCCGGCGGGAGCAGGAGGGAGAATCTAACTAGTTCACCATGAATGCAGCGCACGCGCCACCTGCTGGCTGACTTTGGTACTGAATCAGATTTAGAAAACTTTCACCAAAAGACGAGGAACAAAGTTGCATTTCAACGTAGAACAAAAAGAATTATAAAATAATTGAACTCTGGCAAACATGGAGAGCTGTTATGAACAATGTCATGGAGTGAGATGGGAAAGACCCCAAGATTGGTCTTCTCCTAGGGTAGCAGCAGGCAGGTCTTTGACTTCTATTGATGTGTAAACCACTAAATACCACTCACCACAGTGGGGCATGGCCATCAGCTCAGCCATGTTAGGAAACAAGCACTGGCAAAGTCAATACCTTTGGCCATCATATGTTAAGTGGAGGCTCAAACGCCTTAAAAATGCCATCCATTGGGCCACCCGGGGGACGTGCACATGCAGGTAGCTTGACCTCTCAGCTCCAGTCCACTGGGAGAAAAAGGGGATCTAAACCCCCCCTTCTCGACCCCCAAGTGATTTGATGTGTGTGCCTCCATGCTGCACAAGATCTGGAGCCCACATGGGAGCAGTCCTGGACAACTAGCTGTTGTGATCCCAGAACTACAGCTGTTTGAAGTGGAGCAGAGGGCGAGCAAGGCCTAACGCCACTCAGGAGCTCCGGAAGGAGCAGTGTTGACGTTGCGGCTCAGAGGACGTGTGTGTGGTGTTGGCAGCCTGGTGGAGACAGGATACACACATTCGGTGTCGAGCCCGGAGGGAGAAAGCATCAGAAATTGCTGTGTGAGAGCCCCCTGGCCCGTCGCCCCGTCCACCAAGTCCATTAGTGCTGGAAGCCAGGAGACGTAGGTGGGCCCGGAGAGGTGACGTGCCGCAGGGAGCACCTTCCACAGGGCTGACCCCGTGGGTGTTGGCCTGGGTGTATTTTGGAGCCAGCGGAGAGCGAAGAGGATCCCACGCAGTGTTCAACCCGGCGGTCGCACTAGGGGAGTTACACTGTTGAAGCATCGTGAGATGGCTGAGTGAATTGGTAATCCCTACAGGAACTGTTGCCCAGAGCAGTGCCAGTGGTTCAGATTAATTCAACTCCTTCCACCCATCCTTTCTTTGGTTATAGTTTTTCTCCCTTTCTGTGCCGAGGGGACCTGGCCTAGCAGTTCGGGCTCGGCTGCTTCCATTGGTGGCAGTACCTGACTGATTTGCATATGGCTGGACCTCTTTTGCAATGGCGCAGACGGGCTAAAAAACGGTGGTGTGGAAGGTTGCCCAGAGCAATGCCAGTGGTTTAGATTCATTCAAAACCTTCCACCCATCATTTTCTTGATGAACATGGTATATGAGACACAGGAATTACTAAAGAGGAGAGATACGCCCTTCAGAAGTGCTGTATTGAAAGTATTGTTCATGAGTAAAGGATAGGCTCCTGAATGGGAGAGGGGTCAGCACGCTGGTGAAGAGATCGTTGGTATTAAAGGAATTCCAGAGAGCCAAGTTAGACATCTTAATTAATGTTATGATATGATATGATGATATGAAATGATGATATGATATGATATGGCATTTATAACGCACCTATACACAAGTAATTCAAGATGCGACGAGGCAAGGGAGGGGGAACAGAGGGAGGACAGAGACAGCCATCCTACTAGGCCAGGTGTCATTCAGAACGCGCAAGTGCAGGGGGAGGGGGAAGAGTAAAAGTGCGGACTGGAAGGGGGCGTGGTTAGACAGTGCAGTACATGGGGTAATAGAATAAATAAACAATAGAAGTAGGGCCAGATGGTGGCAAGTGCAGGGGTGAGTGCAGACATCGGGTGTCATGTGCTGGTGTGGGACTGTGAGGATACAGAAAACAAGTGCAGGGGTTTCCAGGGAGGAAGTGCAGGTGTGTAGCTGGCAGGGGAGGGGACCTGGGCCCGAGATCAGAAGGTGGCCAGGTGACCAGTACAGTTTCAGCCAGGAATTCAGCAGGGGAGAGGAGGAGAGAAAGCAGAAGCAAAGAGGAAGGTTTTGTGGTGCTTCTGGAACCTAAGATGGTTCTCCTCAAGTTTCAGGAAGGCAGGAACGCTGTTCCAGAGGGAGGCACCAGCCGAATGTTGCAGGAAACTCATTGGAAGAAAGGAAAGGAACCTAGTTTCACATCTAAAGTGGTGGGGGGGGAGAATATATGGCATCATCTACCAGCAAAACATGAGGGGTGGAAATCGTTCTTTCAAACTGAATTGGCTTTCTAGTGGAAGATAAGCTATCGGACCCAGAGAGACAGTTTCTCTTTCTTAAGAGGAGGTTGAGGGGTGTTTCCTATTAGATAGGCTCAGTATATTGCCCAAACTAGGGGCAAGTGCAGTTTAGGGAAGGGGTTAAGGGACAACTGTGCCTTTTTTTGAGCGAACCCTCATAGTGGGAGGGGACTTCAACATGGTGTTGGCCAGATCAAAGAGCAGAAATGTTTGTGGGAAGTTCCAAAGTCGCGAGCAAGAGAGTTAGTTTTGAGGCAATTCCAAAGAGTTAACCGTGAACTAGGTACTGTCGATTCGCTCGTAGAGCCAGCAGAGGGTGATAGGCATTTTACATATTACCAAGTTCATAATTCATTTTCCAGAATAGGCTTTATACTGGTAGATAGCTCCCTCAAGGGTTTGATCCTGGAGTCCCAGGTGCTCCCTATCCCATGATCTGATCACGATTGGGTACGAGTATGGGTGTTAGTGGGGGATGGGGTACGATAAATAATGAGGGCGAGGTGGAGGTGTAACAATAGCTTGCTCAAGGATAGAGAGATTTCACAAGGGCTCCTAGATGAAATCAAAGAGTACTTTGTTCACAATTATAATGGCGAGGTGGCTCTGCTGGTGTTGTGGGAGGGTTTTACGGTGACCATTAGGGGGTCTCTCAAACGGATAGGAGCCCAGAAAAAAAAAGAGAGAAAGGTTGCAGCAAGAGGAAGTTCTTTGAGAAAAGATAGCGAAGCTCCAACTGGGAGATGACAGGTTTGTATCTCTCCCCGCATTGGCTGCTAAACCTAAACATTATAAAACAAAGGTAAGGGCCCTTCTTATTCAGGATACGGAAAACAAATGGCTCTTTCACAAACAAAAATCTCATGAGAAAGGTGATAAAGCGGACACAATTTTAGCTTGGAGGTTCAGGGAGGAAAGTAAATGTAAAATGGTCCCGTCTATAAAAGTGGGGGAAGGTCCTAAGGTATACGACACAGAAAACATCAGGAAGGAGTTTGCAAAATACAATGAGGATCTATATACCTCAGAGTACGTCAGAGATTGGTCTCATATTGATAGGTTCCTTGATGGACTACCAATTCCTGGGATCTCACGAGAGTTGGCCATGTCTCTGGATGCCCCAGTAATCCCCGAAGAAGTCATTCAGATTATTAAAAAAATGAAGGGGCGCACGGCTCTGGGTTCCGATGGGTCCAGAATGACATTTTACAAATTGTACCACTCCACGATTGCCCCGTATTTGGTTACATTGTTTAACGGAGTGCTTGAGGGATTGGCCCTTTCGAATACGATGATGGATTCTTTCATTGTGGTTATACATAAAGAGGGAAAGACCCATTTGTTGTGTTCATCCTACAGGCCGATATCCTAGTTGAAAAATGACGCAAAAATATTAGCCAAACTCCTGTGAAATAGACTAGACTCTAGTTTACCAACCCTCCTCCATGGGGACCAGGGGGGGTTTATTCGAGGGAGACAATGTACAGACAATATCAGAAAGCCAACAGATTTAATTAACCTCACTAACACCCATCGGAGGCGTGTCTGGTGACGCTAGACTCTGAGAAGGCACTTGATAGGGTAGAGTGGCTTTATATGACTAAAGTCTTGGAGAGAATGGGGTTTGGGGAGAATGAGAGGAAGTGTATTTCTGCCCTATATGAGTCAACGATGGCGAGGGTCCAGGTAAATGGTACGTTGACAGATTGGATTCGATTGAGTAGGGGGTTGAGACAGGGTTGTCCCCTGTCTCTCCTGCTATATGTCCTGATAATGGAGCCATTGGATTTATCCATCAGATGTAACCAGCTAATCAAAGGGAGCTTGTGCGGGAGCTTGACTTTAAGTTGTCTCTTTTTGCTGACGACAGTCTGGGTTACCAAACAAATGTCCCCTCATCCGCTCTGGAGTTAATCTTACAGTTCTCGTCTTTTGGCTACTTTTCATGGCTTAAGATAAAAATAGATAAATCCTCTGGGATGCCAATATATAATTCCTAGATTCCAGGACTAGGCTAGCAGGGATGAGAGTGGAGAAATTGGGCATCAAATATCTTGGAGTTCAGTTCACTAGGAACTTAGATAAACTTAAACAGATCAACTTTAACCCTTTTTGGAGAAGATTAAATTAGACTTCAAACAATGGGATCTAGAGATACTGTATTGGTATGGACGCATGACTTATAAAAAGAAAAAATGAACATTTTCCCTCAGCTCCTATACCTTTTTTCAGCCCGCCCAATAATTCTCCCAGATGCCTTCTTTAGGAACTTTAATACCACGGTAAGCAGATTCATTTGGCAAAATGAGACTCCTAGGCTGAAGAGATCTACGCTCACCCTTCCCAGGGATTGTGGGGGATTTGGGTTCTCCGACTTTCTCCAGTATTATCGGGCCTCCCAATTGAGAGTAATGTTGGAGCACGGGAAGGAGGAACAGTGAAAATATTGGACTTACCTGAAGGATTTGGACTCTCATCCTTGTAAGGTCAAGGACTTGATTTGGGCTCCCACTAAGGACATCCCAAAATAATTGAGGGACCCACCCCACACTGGAAGTTCTATGGTCGTATGTAGAAAGAACACATACAACATGAGGCTTTCCTCCTGGCCCTCGCAGTTTTTGTTGATATGGGGTCCCCAGATCGACCTCTTACGTCATGGTTTTGAAGTCTCTCAACAATGGTCAGACAGAGGGCTGGAAAGGGTGGGGCGAATGTTTAAAGGGTGGACATTTGTGGAATTTGATATGATGAGAGAGACTTTGGGCAGCGATTGCATTGCGATTTTCAACTGCATTCACCTCAAGGGAATATTTATGACCAGAAGTGGGGCGAGAATCTTTCTAGGGACCTAACCTTGTTTGAGAAAGTTCGAGAGGGTCTGATAGTAGAAAGGGCATCCTTTAGAGAATATTTAGAGTCTTTATCACAGCTGACATGATGGGCAGACTAATCTTTAAGAGATACTGGGTAGACCTAGCTGGGAGGGACATTATGGATGAAGAATGGGTGAAGATCTATAGGATAGCATTGCATGGGAACCTGTTCACCTGAACCATGGAGCATAACTTGAAGATATTGCAATAGTGGCATTGTGATCCTCTTAACATATCAAGGAAGTTCCCTGGGGTCTCCCCTCCTATGTACTGTGGATGGGGAGGATCTCTAGCCCACATGTGGTGGCATTGCCCGAAGATTCTATTCTACTGGAAGGAGCTTCTAGGTCGGATCAAGGATATTACAGGGGAACAGCTCACGGTGGGCCCCATTCAGATGTCATTGGGCATCCCACCCCCAGACAGGGAGGAATATAGATTTGCCAGGTTGTAGGAGATTATGTTTAGAGCGGGTCGACTGGCTATTGCTCCAAAATGCAAGGGTGCATTAGTGCCAATGAAGGAGGATTGGGGGAAATAATTACGAGAAACTTTGGTAATGGAGAAAGTAACTGCTGTAGTTAACGATCACCTAGGACCCTTCCAGGAGGAATGTGGCCCACTGGTTGCAAGGTGGGAGGGGGAACAGGAGTGACTCTAGTTTAGGTATGATCTAATGTTGTGAGCACCTGGGAGAGTTGCTGGAGACTGAAAATGATGAGATTACTAAATTCCCCGTTGACGGGGAGATGAGCTGGGGAGCCTGTGTATACTGTGGTTTTATGGCATTTGTTGGTGTAGAGACCTTAGCCGGCCGTCAGGGGGCCTCGTATGTAATCATATAATGATGTACTCAAGAGAATAGGCATAGAAAGTGCTACGACCTGCATACTACACTGTGCCTCAAGAAAGAGCCAAATCGCATTCCATTGCCAGTCCACGTCATGGTTACAGGGATCAAAATTAAGATTGGATAAGCAGGAGCTAAAAGCAGCTCCTGGGTCCAGCATTAACCAGTGACCAGAAGCTACCACTGGGGAACAAGATGCAGACATATCAGTTTGTCTGTTATTTATGACCCCTTATGCTTAAAATGTTGTATAAAGGTGGCCTGATGTTTATTTATAGATTGTCCCAAGCACACAGAGTTAAATTGACATCAGTGCACTTGTTCCGCATCCATTTGCCTGGGGAACTAAATGTAGCTCCTGATAGCTGTTGGTGTCAAGCTAACCAGGCTCTTCTAGGCTACAAGCAGGAGCTAAATAGCTCCCCTCAGTTTTGAACTCTGTGGTTTGCCCTGTTAATAAGTAAGACAGTGTTGGGGGGAAGGGTGTTGGGAGGGGAGGGACTTCTTGATCCGTTACTGTTGAAGGCTTATTATATTGGATGTATTTGGAAACAAAAAACAAATAAGAAATAAAGTCGAAAGAAAATGCCATCCTGTACCTGGTATAGCCACATTTGCAAAGTACAGCTGAAAATTGCATCCTGCTACTATGGGAGAGCCATTTATCAGTGCGCACAAAACCCAGGTGTTGTATAATGATCAGGTCTCTTGCAGTGTTGTAACCTTGATTTTAATGGTACGCCACAGTGGCACCATATATACACACTTTCACAAGACACAGTTTGCTTCACTGACTCATATTGTTCAAGTCTCTGAGGTTTTCTGCTCGTTTCTGGGTGCTAAGGTAAGTCTCTGGCTCCTTATGCAGGAGGAGCACTGGGAGCCTGCTGCTGCTCCGTCACTCAGGGGCTCTCTGTTTGCCGGCTACCGCTTCCATTGGCTTCTGAGCTTCCAGTCTCACGAGAACTCCATGTTGCAGAGTCTCGCGAGGGTTCCTATATACCTCCCTTTGATAACACAAACAAATGTTTTATTCCATCATATAGTCATACTTCACTGGTCTTCTGCGCTCTCTCCTCGGCCGGTCCACCTTCTTGCACTCACCAACCGGCATGTGGATTGCTTTACACGTCACCTCTGGCAACTCGTTCCCACTCTCACTTTCTCTGTGAGGTACCCTCTGTGCCTCCGACTCTGGTTCCCCTGCTGCCTCCTTGTGTTGGTGTTCTCGAATGCTTGTCTCCTCTCTTGCCTCCTCTGAGGGCTGATGCCTCTCAAACATTACCACACGTTCCATGTTCCACATGCGGCCATCTTCGGTGCGGACATGGTTGGTCCCTCAGTGTACTACAGTGTATTGGTCGACTGAACTTGGATCCCGTCACTTGATCTTTGAGGGCCAATTGAATTTTGATCCAGTCCCCCCTTTCGGCTCGTACCTGGCGGGTTATCCTTTCCTTTTCAGCCCACAATGTATCCATGAAGTTCCCCACCGCTCTGCAATCTACTAGGGCCAGTGCTTCTACCTTTCCATCGGGGAGATGTAGAAGTACTCAAACAACGATAAGACATGTGTCCTCAGTGTTCAATGAACAGGAATGGGAAGTGAACAAGAGACATGCTTGCTACCCCGGCCGGTGATCCCCTAGAAGGCCGGCGTCTTTCATTTGCCGACCTTCGTTGAGGAATCTCGGTGCAGTCCCTGAGTAGATGACTACTCAATCCACAATACATGCACAGGCCCAACTCTCTTCTGTGTCGCCTTTCCGAGGGCGATAAGGGTCCTCTAGTAGCTCCATCTGCATTGGTTCTTCTTTGTTAGACTCTCCTGTCTTGGGGAAGGACTGAGTCGGAGTGGGGGGAGGTACCACCCTGGGTTGGTGTCTCTTCTGTTTGGTTTTTCGTTCTGTAAGCTGGTAATCAATCTGAAGAACCAGCGAGATAAGGTTGAATAAAGTAACAGGGCATGCCGAGCGGGCCAGTTGATCCTTGAGCTCTTCATGAAGTCCACTTCTGAAGATGGTGTACTGTGCCTCGTCTGGCCATCCGGTTTCGGTGCCAATGTGTTGGATACTCGTGTTGTAAGTCATGAGGTCTGAGGACCCCTGTTGAATGTCAAGAAGAGTCTCACAGGCAGTATATGTTACTTCCGACCTTCCAAAGGTTTGCCTCAGGAGTCCAACAAAGGCGCTGTAATCACGTAATACTGGATTGGCAGAAATCACCATAGGAGTTGCACACGCAAGGGCATTTCCTATCATGTTGGTGATCATGAACCTCACTTTTGCCTGATCAGAAGCACAGGTGGTAGGCCGGAAGGTGAAGTATACCACACAAGCATCCACAAATTTCTTACGTTTTTGTGGTGATCCGTCGAATTTTCCGACGGCTAATCCCATAGGGGGTAGGTCAGTAGACTGATCTTCTCTCACAGACCTAAGCACTGCATTTTCCGACTTCAAATTCTGTACTTCGACAGAAAGTCCTTGGACAGCGGAAATTAGTTCTTGTTCTGTTGCCATGATGAGACGTCCAGTTTTCTGTTGCAAACTGTCCAAAATGGGTGATCTCTCCTCACCTGAACATTCACTTGATAGCTCCTCTAAAAGGTTGTCTGGCGGAGGTGAAGCACCCTTCTTTCGGGATGACCTTCAGTCCTCGAAGAGGTAGGGTCTACCTCGAGATAAAGAGACTATATCTGCTGGTAAAACAGTCCAGGCAAGAGACTCCTCCCCGGGATAAACTAAAAACGAAGGGAAAAACCTTGAATTGCATAAAAAACCATTTGGTTGTTGTCCATAGAAAATGAAGTGTCCGATGGAATTGCCAGTAGAGGGAAATGAAGATGAATGTGCAGAGAAGAATCCCTTGATGGAAGATATGTACTGTAGATACAGCGGTGAAGTCCCGAAAGTAGATAGAGACGGTTCCGGCTGATAGGAAGTAAAGGGTAAGCAGGAAAACAAGCCGCAGCGAGGAGAGAGAGACACTGAGCCTGGAGGCCAGGGCAGAAAGCGGAGCGACAAGAGGAGGCTTGCCAAGGCAAACAGTGGAAAACAGGAGTGGAAGGAACAACGTGAAAAGAATGACTCTCAGCGTCTTACCCGAAAAGCGAATACTAACAGGGTTGCAACGCAGCGAACAGCTGCAGCCCTGCGTTTATATGAACGGTGGAAGCCATATTGAAAAAGACTAGACTGGGAAAACACGTTCAAACAAAAACGTGATGGGACGTCAATGGCGTCCTATCCGCCAACGTTTCAAAACACTCCAGGAAGGCGAAATGTTGACACAAGGGTTTATGATCCGTTACTAACTTGAATTTGTTGCCCCAGATGTACATTCTGAAATGTTCTACCGCCCACTGTAAGAAAGGCATGGTATCAAGAATAGACAGACACAAGTGATCACAGTTCAAAGGTGTTTATTAAACTGTATTGGTAGGTTGGGAAAATGTTTAATCTAAACCTAAATCTAAGATGGGAGTAAGCTACGACCATCAAATAATAATAAGGCAGTCCTAGTGGCGTTGTGGCAAATAAAAGAGACTATCCTAAGAAAAACCTATTGCCAATCCTTAAGCTAAATACAAAAAGAGTGGGGGAAAGTATTCACAAGAAAGAAAGAAGTGGTCACAAATGATAAGTCAGGATGCGTTAGTCGGGGGTCTCCCTTCCCCATGTTTTGAGCATGGGACAAGGCAGGTGTCCTAAGCACAGCACACTCTCAAGCTCTCCCAGCATGAGACAACATTTTCCGGTTCACGTATCAGGACCTTCGGTGGTTAAGTCTCTTTTCTACAAAAAGTCTCTTGTTCCCCAAGGACCTGATGGGTTTAAAAAAATAACAAACAAAAGAAGTCCTGTTCCACACGTACGTTGAGTGATATCTTCACCCCTGAGTCCCCCACTTCCGGGCGCAGACCCCTCACGAATCTCAACCTCCCTCCGTCTGGTTCACTATGGCTTTTCCAAAGATATTTTCTCCTTGGCAGTCACAAATCTTAATGTCTTTTTAAACAGTTCTCTGTGGACATCTCTCTGCCGGGTTCACTTTTATGAACATACGATTTCTTGGGTCTTTAGACTTTACCCCTCTTTAGTGGCATCCCATACATCGGGTTCACTGTTGCCATTTCACAATTCCTTCTACTTCCTTCTGCTGTGGGACTCACTTCCCTTGCATATCTCAATGGTTTGTCGGTCAAAGACTTTCTACTGTACAGGGATTTTGCTATACCCCTGAATGACCACTTTGACCTGTCTTGGTGGCTCTCCTACGGCCTTCTGGTATCAGTAGTTTCAATCAACACGGGATCAACCAGAGTCTCTCGAGTCAGCCCCCATGTGGTGGCGATCCCCTCTGCAGCTGGTCTTCCCTAAACAATTTACACTTCTTTGAACTTTTCTCAACGTGCCACTTTGCGATTTTTATTCGACACAGTTTGGTTTCTTTATCGGTTCCCCTTCGACTCACCGGCTGTGATGAACCACTTGGCTTTTCACTCTATCTGTAGTCAAGGCTGGTACCACGGTAGCAGGAGACTCCCTCTGTCCTGCTTATCAGCGTAGGCACGCTCCGTGTACCATTGACACCCGCTGAAACACACTTGGGCTATTGTTCGCGGTCTTATGTTTCCTTGCACGTAGGTTTCGCGGGTCTGGGCCGAAAGGGCAAGGTCGCTTTATTTATTTATTTATTTATTTATTGCATTTATTACTCGCCCAAACCTTTGGGTACCACGGCGATGTTACAGACAGCTTGGTTAAAACATTTCTTAGAAATTGCCAATCGGGCGCAGTGCAAGTGAATACAAAATAATCATACACGAGACATTTAATGCAGGGCTTCAGTACAGTGATATTTCCTTAGTCTTGGTTAAATAGCCACGTTTTCAGGGATTTCTTGAAACCTGAGAAAGTTTGCTAATTTTTGATGGGGAGGGGAAGAGTGTTCCAATGGTTACCAGTCAAATGGTCGAAAACATTTGGTCGACAGACAATTTGGTCGACACCATTTGGTCGAATGCCAAATGGTCGAATTTTTTTTTTTTTTTTTTTTACCCATTTTTTGGTTTTGTTTGGGGGGGTCCCCCCCCAACCCCCTTTTTTTTCTTTTTTATTTTTTTTCCCCACACGAAAACCCACAAAACACATATATATATAAAAAAAAAAGAAAATTCGACCATTTGGCATTCGACCAAATGGTGTCGACCAAATTGCAGTCGACCAGTTTGTCGTCGACCAGTTGACTGGACACCTGTTCCAATATGTGGGTGCGAGGTATTGGAAACTACTGCCTCCTGCCTTGGTTGTCTTGTAGCGGGGGATGGCTAGGAGTAGTTGACTGTTGGATCTGAGGGGCCTCTTTGATACTTTTTTGGTGATGGCGTGGTTGAGGTAGATGGGGGCGCAAGAGTGGATGCATTTGAATGTGACGCACAGGGCTTTGAATATGACCCTGGCTTTGATGGGGAGCCAGTGATGGTTTCTTCTAATATTTGAAATGTGATCTGACTTCCTTAATCCAAGGGCCGCCCGAAGGGCTTTATTTTGAATAAGCTGTAGTTTGTTTAGATTGGCTTTTGAGGTACCCAGGTAGAGTGCGTTGCAGTAGTCGAGCCTGGATAGGATTAAAGCTCTTGCCAGCGTGATACAGTTGGTGGGTGTCAAGAATTGGCGACTGAGAGCAATAAGTTTTGCAGTGTAGGAGGTAGAGGAAGAGAGGGCGTTAATGTGCTTGGTCATGGTGAGGTTGGCATCTAGGTAGACACCTAGTGTTTTTACTTGTTTGAGTACTGATATGTTTGTGCCATCGATGTTGATGGATGAGTAATCAGCATGTAATGCTTCTATTTTGGATTGGGAGCCCACAATGAGAACCTCAGTCTTCTCATCATTGAGACAGAGGCTATTTAGTGCCATCCAATTTTGGATTATGGCATATATTTTGTTGATAGTGTCGGTGTCTTGAGTGTAGTCTCCCGATAAAGGGAGGAGGATCTGGGTGTCGTCTGCAAAGTTGGTGTAGATGACACCCATGTCGTCTAGCGCTGAGAAGAGGAGTTTAGTGTATGCATTGTATAATGTTGGCGCGAGACAGGAACCTTGGGGGACACCAATGGGTACTATGATGGGGTTGGCGGCTTCTTTACCTATGGCGACCCTGGAGGTGCGGTCAGCAAGAAAAGATTTGATCCAGGTAGTAGCTTCGGTGGAGAAGTTGAAGTCTTTCGCTAGTGTGGCGCACAGTTTATTATGGTCTACTAAATCAAACGCTGCGGAGCGATCGAGTAGGAGAAGGATGCAGAGTTTTCCTGAGTCTCTGATGGTATCCATCTGGATTTTTAAGTCAAGGAGTGCCGTTTCTGTGCTATGGTTGGGGCGGAAGCCTGATTGCCTCGTCCCAAGGAGGTGGTTTTGTTCAAGGTGAGTTTGGACTTGGTTGTATGCTAATTTATCCAATATTTTGAGGAGAAATGGGACAGTTGTTATTGGCCTGTAATTAGTGGGCACAGTAGGGTCTAGGGTAGGTTTTTTCAGGAGAGGGGTGACCCAGGCTTCTTTGATGCTAGCTGGTACTAGGTTAGTATTGAAGGATGCGTTCACAAAGTTGGTGATAATGGGGGTGAGGGTGTGGGCGCAGGATTTGACTACTGATGCGGGGACAGAATCTCCTTTGCAGTTGGAGGCTTTAAGTTTGGTGATGGTGTCAAACACTACATTTTGGGATACTGGTGTGAAGTGGAATGGGGAGCTGGTGAATTCCTGATGTGGTCGATTTAGATTAAGGAGCACAGGTTTGTTGGCTAGTGATTGTTTTTTGGATGTGTTTTTTACTTGGAGTAGTTCAACTTTGGCTGTTAGTGCGTCTTGAATAGTGGTGCACCATTCCTTGCTGGGGATGGTTGGGTTTATGGCTGGGGTAGGGTTTTCCAATTCTTTTAGAATGGCAAATAGTTCCTTGGTATCTGAGGTCGCATTACTGATCCTATTATTATACGCATTAGATTTGTAGGTAATAGTGGCTGTTTTATAGGTTTTGTTTATTTCTTGGTAGGCTTTTTCTGCCTCTGCAGTAGGATGCTTTCTGTAGGCATGTTCACACGCGCGTTTGGTTCTTCTGAGGGCGATAAGATCATCATTAAACCAGAAGCTAGATCGCTTGTCTGAGCGTTTTGCCTTGGTGGTGAGCGGTGCTATAGCATTAATGGTTGCAGTGAGGCAGTTGTGATATATGTCTGCTAAGAGACAGGGGTTGTCACTAGTGATCGAGGTAGAATCTAGGATTTTTGATAGAGGAGGCGTGAGGTTTTCTGGCGTGAGTTTGCGGGCGTTTCTAGTTTCATAGGTAGTCATGGTTTTAGGTTTCTTTTGTGTGGGTTCGGAGGGATGGATTGTAAAGACAATGTTATGGTGATCGGTCCAAGTAAGAGGGGAGATGGCCTCAATGGTTATGGGGGTATTAAGGGAGAGGATCCAGTCAAGAGTCCTGCCTTTGATATGTGTGGGTGCATTAACTAGTTGGCTGAAGCCCATGTCCTTCAGGGCGGAGTGAAGTGATTCTGCTTTGACATCTTGGCTGTGATTGAAACCTAGGTTAAGGTCACCCAGGATGATGTATTTAGAGCTAGGTTTTATTAATGGAGCTAATAGCAGCGGAATTTCAGTCTCTGGGTGGTTGTTGGGGATAGGTGCTCTATGTGCTCTATAAATTACTATTAAATTAATCGTAGTTTTAGCATTTATGGGAAATTTTACGAGTAATGTTTCATACCCTTCAATACTTTCGATGGGACAAGATCTAAGCTGTGATTTAGTCTTGGCTATTATAGCAACACCGCCTCCTTGTGAGTGGGTCCTATCTGTTCTAAATATGGTGTAGTCAGATGGGATTGCCAGAGTTAGTAGTGGACCTGATGCTTGATGGAGCCAGGACTCTGTAACTACTAGTATGTCGAGCTGTGATTCCATAATGAGGTCGTGAACTTCTATAGCATGCGCCCCTAAGGAGCGGGCATTGATAAGCGCTGCTTTAAAGGTGGATAGTAATTTATTGGGGGTGTCCGGGGCTGGTTTGGAAGTGGTGTTGGGTTTCTGGCTAGGAGTATGGATTTGATGAGGGGGAAGTACTCTGGGCCTAGTTTGTTTGGGAGGTATGTGTTCATATTTGACTGGGTCACGGGGTTAGAGGATTTTTCAGTATGGCTGTGGTGAGGTGACTCTGCAGTGGGCAATACGTGTGAGATTGGATCAGGGCTGATAGCATGATGCTTGAAAGTATTCAGATAGGTCCTAGGGGTAAGAATTACGCTGTTTGGGAATGGGGGAGTGGAGGGAAGGAACGGTGTAGGACATGGGATAGGGTGATGCCGGATGCTTCTCTCCTTGTCGTCCCTTCGTTACACACTGCCTTTCTCATCCTCTTGAACTGCTATGCCTGGATAGGTCTCCCGATGTGCGGTCTGCCTTACTAGTACTGTGCTCTTATGCTCCACCTTTTATCCCTGTGGGGAAGGGAAAGGGCCGTCAGGTGTGTGTAATTCTGGTCAATTGCCTGACTCTTCCTGACCCTTGGATTGGGACATGTCAGGTAAACGGCTCTGGTGTTAGTCCGTTGTCTTTCATGATGTGTAAAAGTGTTTGTTTGGAAAATGGGGGGGCAGTGTTTCTGAATGTCCTATGTCGTAGGATGGGGAAAAGATGTTGGAAGAAAGGGGATACCGTGCCTCACCCATCGGTGTCCCACTTCCATTCCCTGAGGACCCCCCATCCAGGTGATCCTCCCTCACTGGTTCACCCCAAGGAACTGGATCCAATAGCGATGGCCGTGTTCTGGCCACCTGGATGACAGATCCCCGGGGACTAGCTAGGGAGACACCTTCAGTTTTCTCACATTACACACAGGCTAAAATCTTGTTTTCCACTGTCAAGTAGTTTCTTTCAACTTTGGACAATGCCTTTGACGCAAATGCCACTACGTGTTCTGGATCTCCCCTCTTTTGGGTAAGCACAGCTTCCAATCCGTACACACTGGTGTCGATGGAGATGATCGTGTCCCACTCGGGATTAAATGGTTGTGAGCACGTGGGTTTCACAATCCTTTTCTTTATGGCTTCGATCGCTTCCTTCTGCACCTGTGACCATGTAAACTCAGCTCCTTTCTTGAGCAGATCTCTCAATGGTGCGGTGACCTCTGAGAAGTTGGGAATAAACTTTGCATAATATTCGGCAATCCCCAAAAAGGATCTTAGCTCGTCCATGTTGGCTGGTTCTGGGGCTTTTGGAATGGCCTGTATGAGGTTTTACTTGGGACTGATCGCCAGACAGACAATTTTGCGTCCTAAGCATTCAACTTCCTTGGCCCTCAGCACACATTTCTCGTACCTCAGCTTCACCCATGCATCTTGTAACTTGTTGAGGACTTTTCTTAGCATGATATTGTGCGTATGCCCATCTTCAGTATATACTAGTATATCCTCTTGGAAATATGAGATGTTTCTCACGTCCCTCAACAACAAATCCATCATCCCCTGGAATGCAGAGGCCGCTGATGATAGACCATACGACATCCCGGTGAACAGATAGGTGCCGAATGGTGTAATGAAATCTGTTAGGGGCCTAGGTTCCTTGTGCAAATGTATTTGGTGATAGGCATTGTTAGGGAGAATTCTAATAACTGGCTGATTTCCCTTACCTAATGAGTCCCCAAGCAGCTTTTCTGGATTTCTAGGGTTTATTTTGTTCACCTGGTAAGAGTGTGAGCCTTTTTCCAACTCTTACATGTGTTTTGCTGTGTGTATTTCTACTTTTTGTGTAATCTTGGGCACTGGAGCCTCACCTACTCCATGGCACCATATTCTTCCATGTGTGTTACACAGCACCTTCAGTGCAGTGACACAGGGTTGTCTTTTAGACTTCCCACCGACCCCATTTTCTGGGGCTGACTACTGTCCCCCAGAAAAGATAAAGTTGTCATTAACTTTGTGTAGTCACTTTTACGACAGACCCAGTACACCCCATCTTCCATAGAGTATTGAAAAGGGTTAATTCTTATCCCTTTTTGTCTGTGCCTCGTGGAGCATTGTTTTGCTCCCTTTACATCAAGACTTGGCTGATGGCAGTGGTATCTACCCTATTTTGTATACTGCGGTTATCTTAAATAACTATGGTATTGTTTTAGGCTATTATATTAGCCTCAAACATAAACCCGCTTCACCATATATATTTTATTACGGTTCTGGCTGGGTTTATTTGCCATTTATTTTTGTAAAAGTCTTTCTCGTGTTTTTCTCTGTGCGCCAAACCAGGTTTGGTCCCTTTGTTCGATGTCTTTTCGCAGGCTTCTGCACAGAAGCCTCCTTAAGGCGCCTGAAAGTCTGGGTAGGCAGGATGTGAGGGAGGGGCTTTAGGACCCCTGCCATGGGTTCCCTTGGTAACCCAAGTCACACTCCTGTTTAATTTGCTGGGTGACTGTCCTTGCCAGGACAGCCACCCTGCTGTGTGATTGACAGCCAGGCTATATGAATGGGGGAAAACTGCATAAAAAGCAGGTCTCTGGGACTGGAAAGGCAGAGTCGCCACTGGAACGAAAGAACCAACGAGGAGGTGATGGACCAGGACCCCTACAACGAGTGAACCGCCCGGCGAAGCCCTGCTGCAGGTCCGAATCTTCAGAATCCGAAGACAGAGAAGATCCTCCAGGAAACCTCTTCCCTTGAGCTTGTGGGACCAACCAGTCTGCCCAGACTGCAAGCCAGGACCCCTCCTCTGGTCAAATTCGCTGTACAGAGCTACAGTTTGCCGGATAGCCAGGAAGGTCGGACCCTGCTTGGGTTTTAAGGAGCGCACCTTTTATTTGTTGCTTTGCTCTGCTGCTGGTTTCTTCCCTGGGTAGTGAAGGACCATCCAGTCTTCCTACTTCTGATCAGTTCGACAGTCGCTTCAGGAACCGTGAGCCTGCAGGAACTACCAGGAATGTCCGCCTCAGCTACAGCTCCCTCTCCGTTTTAAGGTACTGTGCAAATCCGGTTGCTCGTTTCGTTCAGTCACGGTGAAAGTGTTTGAGATCTTTCTCCAATCCGAAGGCTTGTCCTTCTCTTTTCTTTGAACTAACTTTTCTACCAACCAACCTCGTCTGGAATCCGTGGCACGAACTGTACCGCGAACTACCCTGAACAGTTTGATCTTGAGCACAATACTTTTGACCTATTGACTTTGGCCCTAAGCCATTTTAACCTGATTCTATCATTGAAATTCCTCTTGTTCAATTGCCCTGAGTGCTTACCTGTTGGTGTGGTTGAATTTCTATTAACTTTGTCTTTACCTCCCTTTTAAATTGCTAGAGTGTCATTTTGCTCCCACTTCATGCTGTGAGCTTAACTTGTCTTGAACCTATTGGGAGTTGTGTGGTGTATTAAGAGTGTGATTTTTAAACTTATAATAGTGAAATGTTATACAACTGAAGAGTAAAATAAATGTATATTTTTTTACATGAAAACCTTGAGTCAGTGTTTGCCTGAATCATAGTAACTGCTGTCCTTTGTGTAACTATTTGATACTGCTCACTTGCTCTTGAGATAAGTCTGGCTGCTCAGCCATCGCTACCACTTTTACTGTGTAGTACAGGCTTGTACCAAAGGTGAATTTGTTCTGTCACTTGTAGTCTTAATTGTGTGTGGTGTTCCCAAAGGGGACTGCATATAATTCTGCCTAACACTGGTGTACAGTGGTGAGGATAAAAGTATAGTAATTACACTTAGAGTGCTGCTATTACCTTGAATCAACTAACCACAAGGTTAACATCACAAAAAAGCAACAATAATCATGACTGATATGGAAAGCTACAGTCAGGAGACCATCCTTAGTTATACTGTAGAGGATTTAAAAGCTCTATGTAAAGCTAGGAATCTCTCTGGTAAAGGCAAAAAGTCTGAATTGATTGAAAAATTGTTAAAGGGTCCAAGTCTAGGGGGTGGGTCTGAAATGCCTGACTCCTTAGCAAATGTGGAAAGTATTGAGGATGATAATGTACCTGTTACTGATGAATTGGAAGAGGTAGATGTGTCGCCTAATGTAGGTCTCTCTGCTCCCTTGCCTGCTCAGCCACCTAAACCCTTGTCCACTGGGACCCTCACAGGTCCTACACTCAGTCCTGAATTCATTGCTCTAGAGAAAATGAGGCTAGAACTGGAATTCAAACGTTTAAATGCTGAAACTGAACAAAAACATCAAGAACTGAAACTCAGAGAAATGGAGTTGAATCATGAACTAGAAATGAAAAGATTGTCTCTTGAAAATGCTTCTCTCCCAGAGTCTTCTAGGTCTTCAAGTCCTAAGAGACCCCGTATACCTAAAGAAATCGTGGGTATGTATGAGGTCAAGCTTGATATTTTGGATTGGTTGGCAATGTTTGAATATAACCATGGTATTCAAGGTCTTACAGGGAATCAGTTGCTTCCCTGGCTCTTCTCTAAGCTACCCACTGTTGCATCTGATGTTGTGATGGAGTTGGGGAAGGTGGATAGGATGGTTTATGAGTGTGTGAAGCTAGCTTTAATTGCTAGATTCGGGAAGACCCCTTTCCAGTACCTTTAGGACCCTCAAAAAGCATGATGGTACCCCTTGGGCTACCTGGGTATGTGAATGTTTGAAAAACTTAGATGGTGTTACGATTCCTGCCCCCAGTCCCCCGGCATATCAGGCAGGAGCCAGGTCACGGCCACCTAGTCGTCCCCTAAGGACCTCTCCATCTCCCCAGACACCTACTTGGACTCAGACTTGCCGCCTTTGGCACCAAGCTCACACACAGTCCTGAGATCCACTTAGTATTGGACTTGCAATGTATTCTGGGGCAATGGATGCCCCCATGTAATTCAGTTCCTTGAACTGGATGAGCGGTCTAGTCTTTCGGGTGTGGCTCAGCACAGGGATACCTGGGATACCTACAGACTATTTAAACCACACCTAGCCTGAGAAACATGCTTTGAATTTCTGTGCACCTGCAGCGTGACACTCACTGTGCTCGGATCTCCTGAAGAGGCCCACGTCTTTCTTCAGCGCCAGAGCACGTGCAAGAATAAGAACTTTGTTGCCAATACCTCGAAGAGCATCCAACTTCTGTCCAGCTCTTCCCAGTCTTGCGGATTCCTACGGCAGAGTCATCTCCATCTCGGCACGCCGGCCCCACCAAAGGGGAGAAGAATAGAACAAAAGACGTTAGTAAGCATTCTGCAATACTTAGCTCTCTTGAATTTGCAAATAGAGTTTAATCCTTACCTGAACTCCCGTTGATCGGACAACTTCTGCTCCGGAGCATCCCGCCGATCTGAAAAAGGGGAAAAGACACATCAGGTTAGCGCAAAACATTTAAGAGGTGCTGCACATCACGCTTTCTCACCGCAGCTCATCTCCTCAGCTCGCATCCATGCTGGGTTACTGCGGCACCTAAAGGGACACAGAAAAGACGAACATTGGTTAGTGCTAAGGAAGCCAATAAGCATCACGCTCTGCATTCCTACTTACTTCAGCAGCGCATCACCATCCTCAAGACCTTCATCACCTAAGGAAAGAAAGACACAGTATTAAAGGGACTAGAGCCATCAGAACGTTTGTAAGACTCATTCCAATTACCGGTCGGGCTGAAGCCGCAGCAAGCCCTGTCCACCGGGCCCGTGCCAGTGAAGCAACTAGGCACCCTCCAGCCCGCATCACCCAACGCACCCCTGCATCGAAGGCAGGACAGAGAGTGCCCCACATCAAAAAACAAGGTGAGAAGAGGTCCGGGGGAAGGTTGGGACCCAGGGAATAAAAGGGGGGCCAGACAAGCAAGACCAATAGGGAATTGACCTCTGATAATACTGTGTTTCAGGCCCAGTGCTTGGTTGAGCAAGTCCAGGGAAGGGTTCGAAGTGGTCGGAAGTCCATGTCATGCTATCCTCTCATTCCGTACCTATTTCACAAGCATCTAGGACAGGCAATACTCACACTGTATCTAGGACAGGTAACACTCACAATGCATCTAGGACAGGCAACACTCACAATGCCTCAGTTACCCCAGCCATGTTCCATTTCCTATCACTCACAGTGGACAGGTGTCACGTGAGCGGGTTTACCCCAAGGGCCACATACACAGACTCGGGGTTTCCCCGTTCTTTCACTGGCGTCTGCCATGGCGTCTGCAGGAGGGAGCTCGCAGACGCCGGCTGAAGGACGCTGCGCGCAGAAAGTCATTTCCGCGATCATTGAGATCATTGAGATCTAAACAGCGCTCACGTGTCGCGCTTGCGGATCACGTGACGCGTTCATCCGTCTCACTCGCGGATCATGTGATGCGGAAGCCCCCACTACTTAAGCGCTGAACTTCCGCACTTGATAGGGAGTAATCTTGTATTCTCTCTCTGTGGTACTTGGGGACGGAGGTATCATACTCTTCACGACATGCGTTCGGATACTTTGTGTTTCACGGCTCTTGACTCTTGGACTGTTATTCGGATTTGCTTTGCTCACGTCCTTTGGCTCTGTTTGCTGGATCAATTGAACTCGGAACGCCTTTTGGACTGCCTTGGATTACCCTGAATGGACTTGGCATTTTCCTCTTCACTGCATTACGTTACCAAGCACTTTGGATTTTGGTCCTTTCGTTTCATCAGTTACAGGAGGGCAGGTTGGGTCTATACCCAGTCTACAGTACTTCTCCCTATTGTCATCAGGGAAACCAGCTCAAGTGCCCCTCCACGGAATTATCACCCATCATAGGATTCTGGGCTCCATCACCAATCAGCTTAGCTAAGCACTGCTCTTTATCCTGCTTGTTTGCTTGTACTGTACTCATTTGATTGCTAATAAAGGTTTTCCTTTACAGCTGCCTTGGATTTCGGCATTCCGTGGTTCCGGGCTTCAAGGACTACACACCTGTAGCCTCACTGTTCGCATAGGGAGTAATCTTGTATTCTCTCTCTGTGGTACTTGGGGACGGAGGTATCATACTCTTCACGACAATCAAGCAACCTGACAGTCCGGACCGGCTGAGTGGTGTCCCCGTGGATATCAGGTGAGCGTTACAGAACGCAAAGCCTCACACCAAAAATCCACCTGGGCATCATGGAAACATCAGAAACTGACCAGTTAGCCCAAATGTTGGGACAGTTACGCTCCGAAGTACATGCAGCCCAGCAGGAGACCAACACCCTGAGGAGGGAGTTGATAGTTGCTAAGGGACGAACGGATGACCTAAGCCGACAACTTCTCCAGTCGCAAGCGGGACATGCACCATTGCCGGGAAACGTGCCTACAATGCCAGTACTATCAGCCAGCCCTGTTCAGATAACCCTTCCTGGGGCAGTTCCCTTGGCGCCACCGGAGCGATTCACTGGGGATCCTAAGAAATATGCCACTTTTATGAACCAGTGCCGTCTGCACTTCCTGTGCAGTCCCGGGGCCTTTCCAAATGACCAATCACGGGTCGCATTTGTGCTATCTTATTTGAGCGGAAGTGCTGCAGACTGGTCAGTACCATTTGTGACTCAAGACGATCCTCTGTTACGCGATTTCAGGAGGTTTCAACAGGAAATGGAAAAACGTTTCGCCTGTCGTACTCATGGACAGGCTCTAGACAACTAACTTCTATCCCTTCGTCAAGGGAACCAAGACCTATTGACATACATCGCCACGTTCAATAGACTTGTGGTTGAAGGCTGAATGGCCTGCAGAGAAGAGAACCACGTTATTTCATAGGGGTCTGCGGGGAGAGCTAAAGGATGTCCTCGCACAAGTAGTGGGTCCCCCTCAAGACTGTGCAGAATTTATTAACCTGGTGGTTCAGCTAGATCAAAGATTGCAAGACCGAAGAGCAGATCGGATCAGACCCGACTCTTGCCCTATTTATGTGCATTCAAGGGACAATGTTTCTCGATCAACAGAAGGCTCAGGGGAACCAATGCAGATTGGAGGCTTCAGGTCACCCTTGACTAAGGCGGAAAGAGAGGCAACAGCAATTATGTTTGTACTGTGGGAAATCGGGTCACTTTCTAAAGGAGTGCCCAGTGAAGCCGCTGAGAAGGATAGTAGGAGCTACGGACAAGGAACACCCGACCAAAGAGTCGGAAAACTGCCCAGCCCGGCAAGTGTAGGGGTCCGCTTATTGAGCGAAGAAAGTGAACTACAGACCTCCCATTTTGCACTACCTGTGATCCTGATCGATCACCAACAACCATCGCGGATGCACGCAGCAAGAGCGTACATAGACAGTGGAGCTGTTGGGAATTACATAGACCAAGATCTTGCAGCAAAGATGGGACTTCCTTTATGTCCAAAGTTAACCACAGACATCGTAACCCCAGTCGATGGCATGGAAATAGCCTCTGGTCCAGTATCCCAATGCATTGCAACATTAACCCTTATGTGCCAGGATGGGCATCAAGAATCTATCGCTTTCGACCTCATCAAGGCACCTAATTTCCGACTGATCTTAGGGATGCCCTGGTTGGTAGCTCATAATCCTTGAATAGATTGGCGAGCAAAGGAGCTGGCCTTCACCGAGACCTGTGCTCAAACGTGTTATCGTCAAGAGAAACAATCAATCGACGCCCAAACCACTAAGCTGTGAACAGTGGCGGCCGGGACCCTACTAAGAGAGTACCAGGATTTTCAAGACGTGTTTCAGAAGGAACAAGCTAATACCCTACCTCCACACAGACCATACGATTGCCAGATTGACCTGATACCCGGCGCCCAGTACCCTTGTGGATGAATCTACCCACTCACAGAACCAGAAAACCAGCACCTGAAGTCCTATCTTGACCAATACCTGGCAAACGGGTTAATCCCTTGAAGTCCCCGGCGGCCAGTCCTCTGTTCTTCGTACCGAATAAGGAAGGGGACCTAAGAAAGTGCATTGACTATTGCGCATTGAACCAGATTACCGTCAAAACTGCTGCCCCCTGCCATTGATTCCTGAACTGCTTGACCAAGTCGAAGACGCCCAAATCTACACAAAACTAGATCTAAGAGGAGCATATCACCTTGTCCGAGTTAAAAAGGGCGACGAATGGAAAACCGCCTTTCGTACCAAGTATGGCCTGTACGAATATCAAGTAATGCCCTTTGGCCTTTGCAACGCGCCAGCTGCATTTCAATATTTCATGAATGGTGTTTTAAGGGAATTAATTGATGTCTGTGCTTTAGTATACATTGACGACATCCTAGTGTACTCTGCATCAAAACAAGACCACGTCAAACACGTTCGATCCGTACTGGCAAAACTCCGCCAGCATCAGCTCTATGCCAAGCTTGAAAAGTGTTCATTCCATGTTTCCGAGTTGGAGTTCCTTGGTTTCATTCTTAGTCCGAAGGGTATCCGTATGGATGTACACAAAGTAGACGTGATCCTAAACTGGCCATCACCAAACTCGTTCAAGGGAGTACAGAGCATGTTAGGTTTCGCAAACTTCTACCGCCCGTTCATCCCAGAATTCTCACAGATAGTACATCCCATCACATCGTTACTAAAAAAGAGCAATAAAAAATGTCAATGGACAGAGGAAGCAGAAAGAGCTTTCCAGGAACTTAAGGCTTCATTCACTTTGGCCCCAATTCTACGCCATCCTCACCCAGAACTCCCATACGTGGTGGAAACGGACGCATCAAACATGGCCATGGGAGCCGTCCTCTCGCAAAAGGACCCTGAAACGGGTCAGTTACACCCGGTTGCCTTCTGGTCACGTAAATTTACAGCCCCCAAGCTCAATTACGCCATCACAGATAAAGAGCTCTTAGCCATCAAGTCTGCCTTTAAGGCCTGGCGCCATTACCTTCTGGGTGCGAGACACACCATCACTGTCATAACAGATCACCAAAATCTCCAGTATCCAAAAACTGCTAAAGCGCAATCTTCATGACAGTTAGGTTGGGCCCTATTCTTTGCTGAATATGACTACGTGATTACATTTTGACCTGGAATCAAAAACGGGAAGGCCGATGCCCTTTCCCGTATGGGTATTGAAGAAATGGACTACAAACCACCGGACCCGATACTTATTATCCCATGTGATAAACTCCTGGGAATTACAGCAACCATCACTCAGAAAGAACTGCACAAAAAAATCCAAAACTTGATGAGTCCTAAGCAATAACAAGAGTGGTGCACACAAGGGGAACATTACACAATAAGGGACCAGTTGCCCTACTTCAGAAACCGCTTGTTCTTACCAAATCAAGAACAACGAGAACAAGTCATGTCCAGCTATCATGATTCCGTAATCGAAGGCTACCCGGGGATTGCAAAACTTTTGCCAAAGTAAAACAGAATTATTGGTGGCCCACGTGGCGTAAAGACATTGTTCAATTTATCTGATCTTTCCCACCAGCAGCCTGGCACACGTTATCCCTCGACTGTATTAATGACCTACCATCCAGTCAGGGATTCAACACCATTCTAGTAGTTGTGGACCTGTTTTCAAAAATGGCACACTTCATCCCTCTTAAGGGGCTCCCAAACGCTTCCACTCTAGCAAAAGTATTTCTGGAATGCATCGTATGGCTCCATGGTTTCCCCTCGGTACTGGTTTTGGATCGTGGTACTCAGTTCGTGTCCAATTTCTGGAGGAAGTGCCGCTGTTTGGCTCACATTGACATTCGACTATCCACTAGTCACCATCCCGAAATGGATGGTCAAACTGAGCGAAAGAATCAGATGCTCGAACTGTATCTACGCTGTATGCTCCATCAAGCAGAGGAGAGCTGGTCAGATATATTATGGATTGCTGAATATGCTTATAACAACTCCCTACACACCAGTACTGGGCAAACACCCTTCTATACCATATATGGTCGACACCCACGCACTTCCGAGTTGGACAACCCTACGACCTTAGAAATGCCAGCAAATAAAACCTTACATACAACCATTTCACAAACCTTCAAAAGGGCAGCAGAACACCTACTCTGAGCTAAGGATCGTCAGAAGAAATTTGCAGACCAACACTGGTTCAAAGCCCCTAACTACCAAGTGGGAGACAAAGTCTGGCTGGCATCCAAGCATGTACCCATTAAAGGGACCCGAACCTTCCATCCAAGATACCTAGGCCCATACACTATCACCTCCTTGATAAATCCAGTAACTGTCAAACTAGCCTTACCAGCTAATATGCTAATTCATCCTGTGTTCCACGTGTCTTTCTTAAAGCCTGTTCAACCTGGGACCCGTGTGACACCAGCACTGAAGCCAATAGAGATCGCAGGAGAGCCAGAATTCGAGGTCAAGGACATACTGGAGTCCAAGTATGTCAGATCCAAACTATACTATCTAGTGGACTGGAAAGGGTACAGTCCCCAGGACAGAACATGGGAACCCTGTGAATACATCCACGCACCTCGTTTGCCTAGGAGGTTCCACCAAAACCACCCAAACAAGCCGGGACCTGAGGGGAAAGCCACCTTGAGAGGGGCATTGGGGGGGAGTGCTGTCACGATTCCTGCCCCTAGCCCCCCGGCATATCAGGCTGGAGCCAGGTCACAGCCACCTAGTCGACCCCTAAGGGCCTCTCCATCTCCCCAGACACCTACTTGGACTCAGACTTGGCGCCTTTGGCACCAAGCTCACACACAGTCCTGAGATCCACTTAGTATTGGACTTGCAATGTATCATGGGGCAATGGACGCCCCCATGTAATTCCGTTCCTTGAACTGGATGAGCGGTCTAGTCTTTCGGGTGTGGCGCAGCCCAGGGATACCTGGGATACCTACAGACTATTTAAACCACACCCGGCCTGAGAAACATGCTTTGCATTTCTCTGCACCTGCAGCGTGACACTCACCGTGCTCGGATCTCCTGAAGAGGCCCACTTCTTTCTTCAGCGCCAGCCCACCTGAAAGAATAAGAACTTTGTTGCCAATATTCACCTCGAAGAGCATCCAACTTCTGTCCAGCTCTTCCCAGTCTTGCAGATTCCTACAGCAGAGTCATCTCCATCTCGGCACGCCGCACCCTACCAAAGGGGAGAAGAATAGAAGTAAAGACATTAGTAAGCATTCTGCAATACTTAGCTCTCTCAAATTTGCAAATAGAGTTTAATCCTTACCTGAACTCCCGTCGATCGGACAACTTCTGCTCCAGAGCATCCCGCCGATCTGAAAAAGGGGAAAAGACACATCAGGTTAGCGCAAAACATTTAAGAGGCGCCGCACATCGTGCTTTCTCACCACAGCTCATCTCCTCAGCTCGCTTCCATGCTGGGTTACTGCGGCACCTAAAAGGACACAGAAAAGACGAACATTGGTTAGTGCTAAGGAAGCCAATAAACATCACGCTCTGCATTCCTACTTACTTCAGCAGCGCATCACCATCCTCAAGACCTTCATCACCTAAGGAAAGAAAGACACAGTATAAAGGGACTAGAGCCATCAGAACCTTTGTAAGACTCATTCCAATTACCGGTCGGGCTGAAGCCGCAGCAAGCCCTGTCCGCCGGGCCCGTGCCAGTGAAGCAACTAGGCACCCTCCAGCCCGCATCACCCAACGCACCCCTGCATCGAAGGCAGGACGGAGAGCGCCCCACATCAAAAAACAATGTGAGGAGAGGTCCGGGGGAAGGTTGGGACCCAGGGAATAAAAGGGGGGCCAGACAAGCAAGACCAATAGGGAATTGACCTCTGATAATACTGTGTTTCAGGCCCAGTGCTTGGTTGAGCAAGTCCATGGAAGGCTTTGAAGTGGTCGGAAGTCCGGCCGGCTGAGTGGCGTTCCCGTGGATATCAGGTGAGCATTACAGATGGTTGGATTAAGGGTTACAGAGTGAACACTTATGAAGGAATGAGAAATCTTGTTATGTTGGAGTCTATTTTTGATGTCTGCTCTCCTGAGCTCAGACAGCACTTGGTTGATTCTAAGGAGATAGATCCAAAGAAACTAGCTAAGGATGCTGACTTGTGAGTTGCCAACAGGGCTACTCACAAGGATTCTGGGGCTACTCAGATAAAGGATGAGGGGAAACAGCCAAAGGAAGACAACAAAGATAATTCTAATACCTCCAATCCAAAAGAGGGCCACAAACAACAACATAAGGGTAAACCACAAGGGAAACCAAATCATGCTAGTGCACCATCTGGCCCCAAACCAGATGGATGTCAGAACAAACTCCCATTCATTAAGACATTTGGGAAATGTTATGTTTGTGGGTCAACTGACCATGTGAAAGGGGATACCAGATGCAAGGGTAAACGTTCAGGGGTCCACACTGTCTCCTTAGCCTTCTCCCCAGAGGAAGAAGTACCTATGGCAAGTGGAAACTTTAACCTACTGGCTGATGAACCCATGATAGTCTCAGCTAGTGTTTCTTTAGTGTCCCTGGGCTTGTGGGAACAAAAACATTTAGATGTCTATCATTCCATCCCAGATAATTCTAAAGAGTATTATAAAGATAGTGTTCTTGTGAATGGTCAGGAGACCCTTGCCATCAGAGACACTGGAGCCAGCATAACTGTGGTGGATGAATCATTTTTCAAGGTGGAGGATGTTGCTAAGGCAACCAAACACCTCACCAAGTTAGCTGGAGGACCTGTGCAAATTCTCCCCCAGTTACCAGCTCTCCTCCAGTATAATGATATGACTGTCAAAATACCTGTTAGTGTGCAGAGTGAAGTGCCTGGGAGAGTCATGTTGGGTAATGACCTGAAAACTCTTGGAGTTGTGTCAAGTATCCCCAGGCCTCCCAGTAAAAGGAAACAGGATCTCACTAGGTCTGCAAGGGACAGAACCTTGAGAGGCTCTCTAGAGGAGTTGATAGAGGAAACTATCACTCCCACTCCACAGAGTTGCTCACTGCCATTTCTAAGAACACAGAGGCAAAGGGGAAACCTAAGACCTCCAGGAAAAAGACAGACAGCACCCCTTGCTACCAACAAGGACATCACCAAGATTGTCCAAGATCACACCTGTGAACCCTCCACCTGTTGAGGCAGAGTGTGAGGTGCAACCTTATGTGGTTGAAGCAATATCTGAAGAATCAGATCTAGAAGAAGACACTGTCGTAGTTGGAGATCTTGACCCTGTTGACCATCCTGAGCTGCAGTCTTTACTGGCAGAAGGTGGACCCAACAGGGCAGACTTCAGCAGAGGACAGAGAGAGTGTCCTACTCTTGAAGGTCTCCGACAACAGGCTGCTAACCAACTTGATGGGCAAGAAGTTGGAAAGCATAGGTTAAGCTGGGAAGATAGCCTCTTGTACAGTGAACCAACTGAGTCGACCCCTGGTGACTGCAAAAGACTTGTAGTGCCCCTTGCGAACAGATTCCAGTTCCTACAGTTAGCCCATAAGATACCTTTGGCTGGCCACTTGAGTTTCAAAAAGACCAAGGAAAGGCTCTCTCTTTACTTCTAATGGCCTAAGATGGGTTCAAAAGTTGACAAATTATGTAGGAGCGGTCATACTTGCCAAACCCCTGGCAAGAGTCGAGACAAGTATGTGGCACCCCTTGTGCCTCTCCCAGTGGTGGGAGTTCCTTTTGAGACGGTGGGCATTGACATTGTCGGTCTCCTTGACCGTTCCACGTCTTCAGGGAACAGGTTTGTTCTGGTTGTAACAAGAAAAACAGGAAACTCCAGGACTCAGCGCCAGTTTAAGGCTTGATTGTTTAATTGCACAATCTGTTACAAAGCCCTCTACTTGGTTACGCGTTTCGGCTCCCACGAGCCTTTATCAAATCAGGGCTATATTGTTTAAACCGAAGCCATAAGAAAATTACAAAATTGACATTAACATCATAGTTCAAAATCACATATGACATATGAAGATTAAACATTTAAAAAGTCCACATATTTAGATTAGACAGAGAAACAAGGAAATATAGACATATGTAACCATATAAAGCCAGAGCACAGTAATATGTCAAAATAGCAATAAATATAATAACAAAATAACAAATGAGGGTATACATAAAAAGAAAATTGAAAAAACAAGAGACAAAAGTAAAAAATGCCCATTAGTTCAGTTGTTGATAAGGATGTTGCTAAGTGTGTTTATATAATTACATAATGTAATATAACTTGAGCTTACCCAATAATAGAACTAGTTAATCCGTACGACTGTTGTCCGAAATATAATAATAGGGACAAATCCCAATGGTAGAAAATCTGTAAACACAAAAATTACAATAACCCCAAATTAGTCTAACTAACTAGTGTTCACCTCGTGGGTCACCTCTCGTACGAAGTGAAACAAACTAAATTGCATAAGGGTATGAGAACACGTCACGGGCAGGATGCCATACCACATTGCGGGGTAGAAGTTAGCGTTTTGTGGCACCGCCACATTAAACAAGAAGCCTGATTAAAGGTAAGGCACCTTGTCGAATTCTACAATAGGCCGTATCAATGCGATCTCACTAGCAAATACAAAGCTCGCATACGCGAGTGATCAAGATAAAGTGACTTACTCTGCTGCTCAGAAATCCCTTGTGTCGGCTGCTCGAATGGTGAAAGCAGTCGGCACCATTTTGGAAGGGCTTAAAGAGTATTTAGGTTCCCACGGCAATGCAACAATGCGTTACCATGGCAATCTCTTTCCTACGAGGCGAAGCAGCCTCGATTCGCCACAAATAGCTCTCTCCAATATCACATCACTGCCTGTTGCCACCCCCTTAAAGGGAAAGCTATGCATACAGGCGTTCCAGCGTACAAATACTCTGAAAAGCATATTGACATAAATTACAATTGTATATTGGTGGACTAGTTCATTATAGCTCGCATAACATCTAAAACAATAAGTTAGCGTATACTGTTTCATACCGTAATATAGTAAACTACAAAATAGAAATACAAATAGTAAAGTCCTCATTTCCGCTATAAACTAGTTGTTTGAAAATGCATATTAGAGTGAATGTTTCATTATTTGTACTGTTACAAACCCATTAATTTTGAAAGAGCAGTATGCCTGACTTCATGTAAATAGTCTAGTGAGAAGAGTCCTGTGAAATCACTAAGTGTGGCTAGTGTCGCTACGCCTCCCACAACCCCACAAACACAGAATAATGATAAATGCAGTGAACAAGTTACTTGGTACTATCATGCTGTTACACATGATTCAAATCATCAACTCTTTAGTAGAGACAAAAATCCTATAGGAATGAAGCCATCTCATTATCATTATTCAGACCTGTGTTAGTAGAATTAAAAAAGCAAATGATGCGTGCTTCAGACTGTCGCAGAGCTTTTAATCTGTCTCCTCCTAGTTTGTTCAGTATCACTTGTTTCAGACCTATAAATCTAATGTCAGATTTGTTGTGCAAATGATGACAGTTTTGCTAATGATTTGCTATGGGCAACGAAATGTCTTGACTGCCAATCTTGGCCAGATGCTCGCAAATACGTACTCTCAGTTCTCTTTTGGTGCTACCAATGTAAATCTTTTTGCATACACAGATGATAGCGTACACTACAAATTTGGTTTTGCAATTAATCCCTTGCTGTATTAGCCATTGTTTGCCATGAGAATCCATACATTTATTGGTCTGATGGTGCGCATACCTACATTGTGTACACATACCACATTTCCTGAAACCACTCAAATTGCTAGACAACCAAGTTGTGCGGATCATTTATTCAATATCCGGCAACAAAGATGGACTGAGTATTGTTTTAAGAGTCCCAGCTCTCTTGAAAGTCATACATGGTCTCACATCTATCAGTTTAGTAATATGTTCATCAAGTTTCAAAAGATACCAGTGTTTCTCTAAAATTCATTGGATCTGCCGATGGTCCCTGCGATATTGTGTTATGAAACTTGGTCCAATTATACCATCTGTACTTTTAACCGATTTGGGTTGAAGAGTATCTTGCTGTTGCATACATTTAGTTTTCTTGTAATCCGATTTAATGCATTTATCTGAGTAACCCCTGTTTTTGAAACGATGTCGTAATAAAGAACATTCCTCTTCAAACTTGCTATCCAGTTGGCAATTCTGTCTGGCTCTAATATACTCGCCTAATGGTATATTCCGGATTGTAGGATGATGATGACAGCTGCTTGCATGAAGCGTGGAGTTAACCTCTGTCTGTTTCCTAAATGTCCTAGTGTGTAGCTGATTACCAACTGGTAGTATCGTCAAATCCAGGAAATTAATACTTCTGTTAATACACTCTCCCACAAACTGGATGTCATAGCAATTTTGGTTCAAATGATCGACAAAGTCTTGAAATTCACCAGTACATCCATCGATGATGCATAACACATCATCAATATACCGCGTCCACAATTTAACCTTGTTGAGAAAAAACGGGGCTGTGTATACTATTCTGTCTTCTAACATGCCCATAACGAGGTTGGCTAGGGCTGGAGCGTATTTAGTGCCCATAGCCACTCCTTTAGTTGTTGATATATCTCATTGTTGAACGTAAAAAGGTTTGGATCCAAGGTAAGTTGTAACATTTCCTTCAGCATTTGAATTTGGTTGTAGTATGAGGCAGAATCATTCCTAAAGGTATAGTCGATAGAGGCGGTTGCCCATTTGTGGTGACCAGAGGTGTAGAGGGCCTTGACGTCCAAGGTGGCAAGGTAATAGGTATTATGCCATTCAAAATCATGTAGCTTGCGTATGAGGCTAGTGGAATCTTGCAAATATGATTTAAGTACTGCCGCTCTTGGCTTGACGATGGCGTCTAAATATTCAGAGACATTCTCGGTAATCCACCCAATCCCACTCATGATTCGGCAGCCTTCCGGTATAGTGTTGAATTCTTTATGTACTTTTGGTAGGAAATACATAGTCGGAACAACTAGTTCTTTCACTGCTAAGAAGGGTCTTTCTTCATCTGTGATGAGGCCTGTGCCAATTCAAGATATTGTCATCAAGTTGTTTGACAGCCTTTTATGGCTCTTGCATGGATCTACTTTTGTTATTCAAACTGACCACCAACCCTTGAGATGGTTAATGCAAATGAAAGGGGAAAACCCAAAACTTCTAAGATGGTCAATCTGCCTGCAAGAGTTTGATTTCACCATTGAGCACAGAGCAGGATGTCACCACCAAAATGCTGATGGTCTCTCTAGGATGTTTCTAACCGACTAGAGGAAAAGATTCTTCCAGGAATGGATTCAATCCTCCTGTCCCTTAGTCTGGGGGCGGGTGGCGAGTGTTAGGGAGAATTCTCATAAATGGCTAATTTCCCTTACCTACTGAGTCCCTCAGCAGCTTTGCTGGATTTCTAGGATTAATTATTTTCACCTGGTAAGAGCGTGAGCCTTTTTCCCACTCTTACATGTGTTTTTCTGAGTGTATTTCTACTTTTTGTGAGATCTTGGGCAATAGAGCCTCACCTACTCCATAGCACAATTTTCTTCTTGTGTGTTACACAGCACCTTCAGTGCAGTGACACAGGGTTGTCTTTGAGACTTCCCCGACTCCATGTTCTGGGGCTGACTACTGTCCCCCAGAAAAGCTAAAGTTGCCATTAACTTTACAATAGTCACTTTTAAACCACAGACCCAGTACAACCCATCTTACATGGAGTATTGGAAAGGGTTAATTCTTATCCCATTTTGTCTATGTCTCTTGGAGCATTGTTTCGCTCCCTTTACACTAAGACTTGGCTGGTGGCAGTGGTATCTACCCTATTTTTTACACTGCGGTTATCTTAAATAACCATGGTATTGTTTTAGGCTATTATATTAGCCTCAAACATAAACCCGCTTGACCATATATACTTTATTACGGTTCTGGCTGGGTTTATTCGCCATTTCTTTTTGTAAAAGTCTTTCTCGTGTTTTTCTCTGCGTGCCAAACTAGGTTTGGTCCCTTTGTTCGCCGTCTTTTCGCAGACTTCATGCACAGAAGCCCTCCTTAAGGCGTCTGAAAATCTGGGTAGGCAGGATGTGAGGGAGGGGTTTTAGGACCCCTGCCATGGGTTTCCTTGGTAACCCAAGTCACATTCCTGTTTGATTGGCTGGGTGACTGTCCTTGCCAGGACAGCCACCCTGCTGTGTGATTGACAGCCAGGCTGTGTGAATGGGGGAAAACTGCATAAAAAGTAGGTTTCTGGGACTGGAAAGGCAGAGTCACCACTGGAACAAAAGAACCAACAAGGAGCTGATGGACCAGGACCCCTACAACGACTGAACCGGCCGGTGAAGCCCTGCTGCAGGTCCGAATCTTCAGAATCCGACGACAGAGAAGATCCTCCAGGAAACTTCTTCCCTTGAGCTGGTGGGACGAACCAGTTCGCCCAAACTGCAAGCCAGGACCCCTCCTCTGGTCAAATTAGCTGTACAGAGCTACAGTGGGCCGGAAAGCCAGGAAGGTCGGACCCTGCTTGGGTTTTAAGGAACGCACCTTTTATTTGTTGCTTTGCTCTGCTGCTAGTTTCTTCCCTGGGTAGTGCAGGAACCTCCAGTCTTCCTACTTCAGATCAGTCCGACAGTCGCTTCAGGAACGTGAGCCTGCAGGAACGACCAGGAACGTCCGCCTCAGCTACAGCTCCCTCTCCATTTTAAGGTACTGTGCAAATCCAGTTGCTCGTTTCGTTCAGCCGCGGTGAAAGTGTTTGAAATCTTTCTCCAATAAGAAAGGCTTGTCCTTCTCTTTTCTTTGAACTATCTTTTCTACCAACCAAACTCGTCCGGAATCCGTGGCACGAACTTTACTGCAAACTACCCTGAACTGTTTGATCTTGAGCAAAACACTTTTGACCTATTGACTTGGCCCTAAGCCTTTTAAACCTGATTCTGTCATTGAAGTTCCTCTTGTTCAATTGCCCTGAGTACTTACCTGTTGGTGTGGTTCAATTTCTATTAACTTTGTCTTTCCCTCCCTTTTAAATTGCTAGAGTGCCATTTTGCTCCCACTTCATGTTGTGAGCTTAACTTGTCTGGAACTTATTGGTAGTTGTATGGTGTATAAAGAGTGTGATTTTTAAACTGCTTATGATAGTGAAATGATATACAACTGAAGAGTAAAATAAATGTATATTCTTTTACTTGAAAACCTTGAGTCAGTGTTTGCCTGAATCATAGTAATTGCTGTCCTTTGTGTAACTATTTGATACTGCTCACTTACTCTTGAGATAAGTCTGGCTGCTCAGCCACTGCTACCACTTTACTGGGTAGTACGGGCTTATACCAAAGGTGAATTTGTACTGTCACTTGTAGTCTTAATTGTGTGTGGTGTTCCCAAAGGGTACTGCACATAATTCTGCCTAACATGCATCCCTCATGTCCAGCTTGGAAAATACTTTGGCCTCCTTCATCATTAATATCAGTTCATTTATGCTTGAGAGGGGATAGCTGTCTGTAATGACCTCCAAATTGAGGCTGCAGAGGTCTATTCATACTCTCAAGTCCTCTGAATTCTGTTTCTTTACTAGCACCACTGTACTTAACCACTCCGATGCTTACAGCTCTTCAACTGTGCTTTCTTTCACCATTTTCTCGAGCTTCAACTTCAGCGTGTTTCTGGCAGTCGCTGGCACCGGATGAACCTTGTGCTTTACGGGAACTGCATTGGTTTTGAACACGATCTTGTCCACGTAATTCTTGATTCTTCCCGGCTCTTCGGAAAACAACTTAGGGAAATCCTCTTTCGACACCGGCACTCCTCTCGCATTGACTGCTAATACTTGATCCTCCATGCTGGGATCCAGTTTAATCTTTAGTGTGGCTTGATCGCCCCACCCCAGGACTGTTTGACCTTCCTTTGCCAAATAGATTCTGGTCCTGGATTCCCATCCTTTAAACTCTACGACGCTGTTGATGTATCCCAACAAACTTACTGAGGTGCTTCCAAATACGGTGGGCTTGTGTTTGGTGCTGAGTACTTCCACTTCGAAGATGTCTCCTTCCTCACCTTCTTCTGCATGTACGATGGTCACTTTCTTGTTGCGCCACCTACATGCAATTGCAAAGTGCCCAATCCTCTTTCAGACGGAGCACTCTTTGTCCCTCGCAGGACATTCTCTTTCATTGGCCAAATGCTTTGTACTGGCACATCTGTGACATTTGAGGGGTGCCTTTCTCCCCCAGCTGCCTTCTCTGGGTTCAACTAGTTGCTTCTCTTTCTTCCGCCTAAACGTAACCGCCTGGACTTCTGTTGCACTTGAGCCACCAGCAAACTCTTTGTGTGTGCCCACAGTTTCTTCGACAGCCCTCGTTATCTCAACGGCTTTATCCAACTGAAGTTCTTACTCCATGATGAATTGTCCTGCACCTTCCTGCTATTTGTGTGCAACGTCAGCATGTCACAAAACATACTTTCAGCATTATTTCCAAAATTGCAAAAGGCCGCCAACTTGCGTAACTTTGTGACGTAGTCATCAACTGGTTTGGACGGCTCTTGTTTGCGATCGTATAACAGAATATTATGTAGTAAAGTGTTTTCCTTGGGGGCGAATCTTCTTTCAATCCTCCTCACAGCTTCCTTGTACACATCATCATTCTCCCCTGCAAACACTCTCTGTCCTTCTACTCCCAATGCATTTAGGAGCATCACTCTGCGCCTCGCAGCTGTGTAGTCCGCCCCTCCCAGCGTCTCCACATATGTCATAAACAGGGGTTTCCATCGAGGCCATGGAATTGTGGGCCTACCTGGAGTTTGCAGGAATGGCGGGGGTGGCGTTGCACCTTGCATGGTGTTTCACGGGATAGTCGTCACTCCTCCTCACCAATTATGTTGTAGAATGATCAGGCCTCTTGCAGTGTTGGAACCTTGAATTTAATGGTGCACAACTGTGGCAACATATATGCATAATATCACTAGACAGAGTTAGCTGCCTCATATTGGTCAAGTCTCTGAGGTTTGCTAGTAGTCTGTGGGTGCTAAGGTAAATCGCTGGCTCCTTATGCAGAAGGAGCGCCGGGAGCCTGCTGCTGCTCCATCGCTCAGGGGCTCTCTTCTTGGCGGCTACCACTTACGGTGGCTTCCACGCTTCTCGCTTCCGGTCTCACGAGAACTCAGATTTGCTGAGTCTCGCAAGTGGTCCTACACCAGGCTTTCCCTACTGATCAAAGCCCCCATTGTGCACTCCCTAACAGATGCCACCACAGCAGAAGGGTACTTCCACAAACTGCTCCTTCCACAGCACCTTGTGACGATGTAAGTCCGTACAGCGTGGGATGCGCTACTAGACGTGATGCCTTCCTCTAATAAAAGGCACCGCCCTTCCGGAGAGCGGGCAGTGCTTAACTATCCGATTGCATGGTGTGTATTATTCAAGGCCTCCCCTTAAATGGTATATGGGCCCCCCACATTGAACAATTGGCAACAAGATGGTGCCAGTACCCACTGTTGTCGTAGTGCCCCAATGAGGTGTGCAAGCTGGCTTGTTACATTGCCACGCGTTGCGACGATCGCGCTCCCACTCTGTTCTCCTTGGCACTGAATGCCATGGTGACCCTCTGCTGCAGAGCAGGTGGAATAACAGTAGCAAGCTGCTCTGAGTCAAGGAGTGGCCAAAAGAGGGTGTACCACCAGTCTCCATCACTGCAGCACTCCTGGCTGGGAGACCGTGTGTCGATGAGGCAGCATTCTCTACTGCAGAAAACACCTGGTTAGTGCCCTTGGTGGAGAATAAGTAAGATTCAACACAGAATTGTCCGCGTCCCTAGAATATTTATTGTGCTCGTGCGGCATACTGTCAACACCAATTCAGATACTGGTGTACTGCCTACAAAGACACATCCGTGGAGACCCAAAGATCACATCATGTTTCAGACAGCAAGGGAGAGATCTGATATTGATGATGAAGTAGATGAGGTGTCCTCATCTACGTCACCTGCAATGCGGGGCCAAAGTGCTCACTCGAGTGGTACGAGAGGTCTGTCACATGCCTCCATGAAAGGTGTAAAAGTAGAGGCGGCACATGCAATCAGGTCGAGCACGCCTAAAAATACACTCACCAAGAGCAAAGCAATAGTTCGGGCAATACAGCAGAAAGATTAGGATTGGTGCACTTAGCATACAATTTGTATCAGACTGACATTGCTGGACTCTGGGAGGAGCGCCAAGATATCTTTCAAGGCGTTCGGTATTTGAGAGAACATTGATCACACGATTCAGCCAGCTGCTCTACGACATCGCAGAATTCTGTTCCAGCTACAGAAAAAGATAGAAGAGCAGCTCAGAAGACGGAAAGAATCAGACATCATAGAGGGAGGGAGGCACCCAAACATGAGGGTGTCCCCCATCGTGGTTGTGCCAAAGTCCAAGCAACCAGCTGAAGTGCACTTCTGTGTTGACATGAGGATCCCAAATAGAGCCAACCAAAGGGAACGTCACCCAACCCTGACGTTGGATGACATACTGGCAGACCTTTAAGGAGCTGTGGTTTTCTCAACCATTGACCTACGCTCCGGTTATCACCAAATTCCACTGTGTGCTGATTCTCGCCCCACCACAATGTTTTCATCCCATATAGAACTGTTCTGATACAAAAGGCTGAGTTTTGGGGTGTTGTTAGTGGCCAAGGTATGTCAGCACCGAGTAAGGGGTCTACTAGACGGCCTGAACAGGGCATCAACATCAGTGACGTTATTCTCATACACTAAAAAGAAGGCAGCATCTAGAGTAAGCAGAAGCAGTGCTCAAATGCCTGAGACAGAAAGGGCTCACGCTCAGTCAGCAGAAAGGCCGGTTTTTAGAACGCACTGTTCAGTTGTTGGGGTTTGTTTCTCAGGACACTGGAAGATCTGCAGATGTGCAAAAGATTGCAGCTATCAATGATTTTAAGCCTCCCTCCATCCTGTCAGAAAGTGCAGCTTCCTAGGTATGATTAACTTCTGCGGACGATTTATGCCTAATTTGACCGCAATAACTGAGCCGCTATGTAACTTAATCAAGAATGGGAGTGGATTCACAACACTCAAAAAGCATTTTAGGAGCTGAAAGCGGCACTGGCAGTAGAGAAAACGATGGAGTTTTTCAACCTCAAGCATCTGCTTGGATTTGGCGCAGTGCTAGTACAGGTTGATAAGGAAAGCAGGCAGAACCCCATTGCGTTCTAAGCCTTAACCCCAACTGCAAGATGGTATTCACAAATTAAGAGAGAAATCCTATATGTTTCGGGCACCTGATAAGGGTGGTGAAGGATCACAAACAGCTGCTGCCGATATGGCAAGGATTGGTGTTGTGGGCTCCCCTTCGGCTGAAAAGATGGATGCTCCAGATGCAAGATTACAAAGCGAGGCTCCAATTTAGAGCGGGAGCCAGCAACCCAGCTGATTAAATGCCTGTACCTCCAGTAATAGCACCAGTATATGAGGACAAAGTGGACATCGAAGCATAAGCACTGGTAAACATGATCATGAGACTCACTTTCCCAGGACGATATCCCTCAAACACTATGAGGCGCAGCAGCATGCAAAAGGTGGCAGACCAACTGAGGGCAGGACAGTGGGGGTCATTCTTAGCAGATCAGAGTAGGCATACACCGGGGACAAGGGTATTTCTGCTGGGCCTCTGGAAAGGGAGACCTGAGTTATCGGTTGGCTCTGAGGGAGGTTTGCTCCAAAGTTCAAGAATCATGATCCCACGATCCTAAGAACAGCGTGCAGATTGCTCACACTGGCCACCAAGGAGCGACCAAAACCAAAGCCAGATTATGGTAGAAGGTGCGATTCCCTGTTCTATAGAAACAGGCAGAATTGAAGCTGGCAAGCTTCAAATGGTGTCAAGCATCCTGTCCATCGAGCAGACCGGCCCCAATAGAATCACCACTGAGAGCAACAGCACCATGGAAAGTGGTACGCATGGATTCTGGGACAGTTCAGCCACTCTGTGTTCTTCTTAGATGAGTTCTTGAGATATCTAGAAGTGAGATTCATCCAGTCCACAACCGCACAGACGGTGCTCCCAATCCTTTTTAATTTATTTATTTATTCATATTTGTAAAGCATGCAACAGCCCTTGGGCATCGTGGCGCTTGTTACAGAGATTGATCAGAGCTTAGTTACAGGGTGGGAGACAAACATTTTTACATATTTTACTTAGTACATTTTGCACGATTTACATAGCAAAGAAATATGTGTAGGTGTATGGGATGTAGGATGTTTATGCGGCAAAGAGCAATTAGGGGAATGGGTGTTAATTGAAGAGGGGGTTTCTCACTTGGAGACCTATTTGCTGCTCATGGCATACCTGACGCTCTGAGGTCAGATAATGGACCTCCATTTCAGGCAAAAGACTTATAGAATTCATGGCAGGTATTGCTCCAGTGGAAGCATTTCTCAATCACATAGTTAGATCACTAGGGTCGCAGCATGAGTCCAGCCTCAAACCAGATATTGGGATAATAAGAACAAGTGCAAAGCAAATCGCCAGGAATGACAAAGAATCTGCTCAGCGGAAAATGGTACCAGCGCAGGTGCAGGTCGGTGTTACTGCTGTGAGTAACCTGAAGGTGTCTCACCCGCTAGTCCCCGGGGATCTGTCATCCAGGTGGCCAGGACACGGCTATCACTTTTTGATCCAGTTCCTGGTGGTGGACCAGTGTGGGAGGGTCACCAGGATTCTTTCGGGAGTGGGAGTAGGACCCCGCAGGGCGAGATGCAATATCCCCTTCCCTGTAACACCTTTACCCCATTCTACCAGGTAGGATACTTGGGAATTCAAACTCCCCCCCCCTTCACAACACAAAAACGTTCTCACTGACAGCTCGCTATGAGAGAAAATGAACTAACACCCGAGCCGTATACCTGACATGTCCCAATACAATGGTCAGGCAATTACTGACCATCATGCACACCTGACTTGCATTACACTTCCCCACACGGATAAAAGGTGGAGCATGAGAGCACAGCATGAGAGCACACTCTGAGTGAGGCAAAGCACACGAAGAAACAGCAGTTCCAAGATGGCAGTTTAATACGGGGAGAAAGACAGAGAAACAGAAGGGAATCGCAAGGAGGGAAGTGCCCTTGATCTTTTCGACAAGGAACCGTTACTTTCACAAAGCCTCGAGAATGGAAAGCGCAAGACCAGGAAACCAGGCTGAGGAATCCTGCATTGTGTGTCAGAGGTACCCGGGGCACTCCTGCGTCGATAATCAAGGTGGGAAGAATCGCCTGCTGCTGTGGTACTGTCCTTGGCTCCTAAAACAAAGCAGCACCAGTGAGATCAGCACAGCCGGTGAGTTGGGGAGATCGATGCCAGGCCGGTCTGTGTTGAAGCCAAGGTTGCAAGCGGCAGCATTGCACGGTGAGTGCTGAAGCGAACAGTGTATGAAACGCATTTGAAAACTAACGCAAGTAAAATTGAACAACAGATGAGTGATTGAAATTTGAAACCAAGATACAATACCTTTGACAGAGTGGTCCGGCACTACGTGCATGCTCATTCAAAGGTCTCTATAAGGTATCCAACTGAGAGCTGACAAAGGTGAAAGAGTGGCAAAGAACTGTACATCGAAGTGGTCCTGTGGCGGGTCAAGCTAAATCTTACAGTTGACAGTACCAGACAGGTACATATCTTCTGCAACTCCATTATAATAATAGCAGATGTAAGAGGAGTCTAGTTGTCTGTCAACGGGTATGGTTGGACTGGGGTCTTGAGCATAGTCAAAGGGGAGTTCCTCATCATAACGGGAGTCCTTGCCCCCACGAGGGGAGTATCTCCCTGTGAGGTCCCACTTTCCGCCACCCCTACTGGGAATATTGTGTAGTAGGCTCACCTCCCTAGCCTTACAAGGCAAGGCTCCCCCTTGGGGAGAAATGACTGCATCCCTTGATTCATCACAATATCCACAGATACTAGAAGTTCTCCATATATTCTATGGTGTTTAAGATTATGGGGTGATCACTGGTTTGCCGACTGTTAGGGCCTTCTCACTCTTCTCCCAGAATGCAAAGGATATCGCTGGGGTTTCTACCATACACCAATTCGAAGGGGGAACCTTGCTGATGCTTTTGATACCTTCCTTAGAGGATAAAGAGCAGAGGGAATCAGGTCATCCCCATTCCATCCATCTTCTGCAACTAATTTACGAAGAATAATCTTTAGGTTTTTTTTTTAAACCTCTCCACCAAGCTATTGGTCTGCAGATGATAGACAGACTTATTCAGGGTTCGGATCTTCATCAGTTCCCTCCCCTCAGTCATTAGTCTGGACATGAAGTTACTTCTCTGGCCAGTTAAGCTTTCTGCTGGAATGACCACTCTCGTGTGAAAAACGGAATGAGTTCCTTCAAACTGAACTTCATTGTATCGCTCTGCATGGGAAAGGCCACAGAATATTGGGTTGCACTGTCGATTATAACCAGGATATATTTATTACCTGATTTTGAGGGATCTGAAAGACCGACTACGTCCAGGCTGATCCGGTAAAAAGGTACCCCAGTGATAGGCAGGGATTGTGGCGGGGACCTGGGTACATCATCCGTTAATGTCTTCTGCCGGATGGGGGAACAGGTGCAAACAAATGTTTATTTTGGGTTACACACCTTGCCAATAAAACTGGCTAAGAAAGCTTTCACTTATTTTCTAAGCCCAGCTCCGGGTGATATGTTAGAGTGGGTGAGCTCGAATTCTACTTTCCAGAGTGCCCTGGGGACCAACAATTTATAGTAGTTGACTGCATCACTCAAGGAGTCACACTAACTTGGAACAGCACCTCCCTTCACTCTTTAAAATCCAGGGTCATCAATGTTCAACTTTCTCCTTCTCCCATTAGGTTCTTCTGGGATTGATCTAGCAGAGGATCAATTTTTTGAGCCGGCACAAACACAATGTCGAAGCTGGACCCAGGAGGTCGCTGGGGCCATTCTGTTGTTCTTGGGCTTGGGTCATCTCCCCAAACCTTACTTCTGCTCTCTCAATACCCTCCAAGGTGGCTTCTTCCTCACTTTCAGATGAGTATCTTCTCACATATCAGCTGCTCAGTGGGTTGGCCTGGTTTCAGCACAAATGTAGTGTTCCCTAGTTTTGTAGGATTACAATAACATTTTCACAGTAGTCTCTGTCAATCATGGCGCCCACAAAGAGTATGTGTGGGAAAATGCAGATTTTGGCGCCAGTCTTCCATAGGTTCCTTCCCGTAACTCCAACTTTAGTTCCGTCCGAACCATGGCCTGGCCTTTGGAGGGAATAGTGACTTCTTTGTCTCCTTATGGATCACGGCCTGCGGCTTCTGCTGAAACTTGCGTGGGAAGTATATTTGCCACTCTAAAAGGCAATGGACCACCCCTAACTCGGGGGTGGATAATCCTACTTATGACACCACATGTCACAGATGGCGTAAGAATTACTCCCACTCTCGGAGGTGGTTCCGTTTTTTACATTAATGTTTTGATGGGCCCGAGGGCCATCCCTGTCTCTCTCATCATGTAATGCACCTTCTACCTAGCCCAGGTGTCCTTAAACCCCAGGTTAGTACCACTGAATGTTTACCCCTACGGTCTACATAGCAGGCTTATGCTAAAGATGATAAACCAAAAGCTGGCTGTATAAAGTCCCTCAGGGACTTCCACACTATCCTAGTCTATCCAGTTGTTAGTGCTCTACAGGAGTGTGGGATTCAGCCTTCATCTAACATGCCCACTCTCACCTCTTCCTTCTCTACTCCTTTTTCATATCTACTCCGTCTCATTCCTTTCACCCCTCCTCTGCCCCTATGATGTCCTCAGTTCTCCTAGATACTGCCTCTTCCACACTACAACTTCTTCCTCCTCACCACTATTCACTCCACCCGACCAGTTCCCCCTCCGCCACATTACTACTCCCTCCTCCACACTACTCTGCCCTCTTAACCACTACACAAACCTCTACTCAAACCACTACTCAAACAACCTTATTTTACTCAGGTACACTTATTTCACTGTCACTCCTTACACTGCGTCACAAATGTTCTCCAGAAGCTGCTGCTTCCTCCTTCCTCATAGGTCTCTTGGTCCTCCTCTACTTCTGACATTACCCGAAAACCCCACACTTCCTGCTTCATTTCCCTTGCTTATATCCATCTTTCTCTCTGAGGTTTGTCCCTTCTCGCTGGCTAATCGTGCCCTGTCTTCCCCACCTGGGGTGTGTATGTGTAACAAACAGGCCTAGGTTTGGGGGTAAGCCACACCCACTTTCTCTGCTCTAGCTTGCTGCTTACTGGTTCTGATGGACAGGCAAGGCCAATGTTAATGTTTCTGTTTCAGCACCGCATTCATGGCGTCTCCTGGTAAGCTTTTCTAGGGTGTGTGGGTCCTTCTCCCTTTTCAGCCCCTGGTGGTCTAGGGAGGGGTTTTGGGTGTTGTGTGGGTTTTTTTGTGCGGTTTGGGATCTCTGGGTTGATGCAGTGTTGGGTTCATAAGTTTAAAGCAACTCTATGGTACCCAAAGTAATTTAACCACAGGAGTGATTGTGTGTACTTTTCCACTCATCGGATGACTAGAATGCACAGTGATCAGAGGTCCCAGGAGCTCTTCAAATAGTCACATTTCCTTCTTGTTATTATATCTTAGAAGCTAGATCACTTTTCAGAGCACTTCTCTGATTGTTGAGATAGGAATGGACAGAATGTGGATGAAAGTAAGAGCTGGTGGAAACGGTTATGGTACAGAATGTTGAATGCACACCCGTTGCCCCAATATTACATGTGTACCACTCATGTGCATATCCCATTTCAAATTGCTGCTAAAATAAAAATAGATATAAAAATCCTAAAATACACAGCTGCCAAGTTGCCCAGTGTGACTCCTCCAGCCAGCCCCGTTTCCCCCACTGCATGCATGCTGGGAATTGTAGGCCCATCCTTACAAAGTGAAAAACAAAACTACAAGTTGGAGCATGCAACTGGAAACAGACCTCAGTACTGACTCGAGGTGTCACTCATGGAACTGGGAAACTTGGCAGGGGTGAAAACAGAAGTAAAGGAGTATACAATGAAATGATAAAGACCATTCCGATACAGCCTTTCCCTATTACATACAGTTTCGTTGATCAGCTTCGGACACCCCTCGTCCATGCCAATTATTTTATATTGATTTTACATAATCGTCCCCTTTAGTTCGTAACATCGGATCACTTCCCTAGAATGGCTTTGCACCTTTGCGAGCACACGTAGATGCAAAGCTCACAATTACTCCTTCCAAGAGTGATCCCTCTCCAACACCAGTGTTGCCAGGTGGGTAGAAAAAAATAAGCTGAATTTCCCTTCAAAACAAGCCCAAAGGTCACATCACACTATATTATAAACATACAGAGGGGACATAGACATAGTATGTTACAACAACAAAAATACTTTAGTGAATCTTTTTGATTTTGGGAATGTGGCCGGCTGGATACTCTCTCTGAAGTGACTTTATGCTACAAAGCTTCCCGATTCCTACACAGAACATTAGTTCTGAATGCTCACAAGGCCCAGTAGGTCCCCTTTATCCGCCAGTGTCTTCATTGTGTTTCAGTCCCATGTTCCCCTCCCTGTTGCCCTGTGGGCGCTTTGAAACACAATGTACTTGCTGTATAAGCGCCTACCAAATGCGCAATAAATAAATAAATAAATGAATAAATCAATGCCATGATGCACCCCTACAAAATACAGTCATTTCTAGACACAGAGGCCATTCTTTGGCAGTTTACGCATAAACAGGGAGGGGCATGGGTATGACGATAGCATGCACGTGTTAAATCTGAAAACCTAAGCCTGGGGGGCATTGCAGCGCTAGAACCTAGCCATGCAATAAATGGGGCCATTCAGAATTAAATGGGGCCACTATCACACCTGTTAGAAACATTGGGCCTCATCACGAGCTGGCCGGTAACGCTGGCGCTATCTGCCCTACCGCTATTAGCGCCAGATCACGGGTTTGGCGGATTTGGAATTCTCCATTCCCCATTGGGCTCAATGGGGAAATTTCGCGCTCATACCGCCGGCAGATTTCCCGCCGGCGGTATGAGCGCAAATTTTCGCCGGATTTCCCCCCAGCTCATAGCTGGGGGGAAATCCGCAGAAGCCCTGATTTGGCGGACCCTTAAATCCAGCGGTAACAGCGCTACCGCCGGATTTAAGGGTTACAGCCAAACTCGTAATGAGGCCCATTGTCTAGTTCTTTAAAATAAAGCATTAGAGTACAGATAGGGAAACATGCTACATGAGGAAGGATGTACAGTTTGTAGTTGTTAGTTCATTGACTGGTCATGCTAATTCCTATGGCCATTCCTACCCTTCCCTACCCAAAACACCTCCTCGTTGGAAATCTTTTAGCCTGCTTTAATCCAGCCTTAACATCAAACCTTTTGCTCAAAGTGCCTGCCAGTGTTTTTTCAAAGCAGTCATGTCAGAGTTAATGGCTTCATTTAGAGTTGTAAACCCCGCTACTGGTGAACTAAAACGCAGACGCACTACGCATGCTCAGACAGCAGCGATAGCATTTTCTGACGTTACACCGAGGTGTCTGACATTCGGGTAAGTCCCTTGTCGGTTTTTATGTCTGCACCTATCAAGGTCTGCAGTTGGAAGCTACACCGTTCAGGGATCCCTGGGAATCTTTGGCTCCTCCTCATCCCAGTCCTTTCTTGTTTGGGATCATGATGTTCATCCCTAATCTTCCTTGTCTCAGTCCTTCCTACTTCTGTCCTACTACAGAGTATATGGGACAGGAGGGTAGAGATGAAGAGAGAGAGGGGGTGCAGAGATGGGGGTCTTATGGGGATACTGCATTCTCCCACAATAGTGGTCACTGGTCCCATAGGGGTTCACCTCCCATGGGATCCACCCGCTGAGTGCCACCCCCAGGGGAACATTTGGGTAGCAGCCTCACCTCTCTGCCCTCATGGGAAGGGGCTCCCCCTACGGAAACAATGACGATGGCCTGGGATTCGTCACACGTGATACCTTAAAATACCCCGACCCAAGAACAGTTCACTACAGTATTCGTGAAAAGCCCCAGATAGAAATAACAAATGATGAAAAGCAACAAACCCTTTAAACGTTGGGGCCGTATAGTAGGAACCCAATAAGAACTTGATACAACCAATGAACAGCAGCTAAGCAAGACCTATTTGATCCTGCCACCACTGCTCATAAACATGAAACCCATATGACAACACGTCCAAAGCGGTATTGAGGGGGGGAAGATGATCCGCCAAAAGCCGGGATGAAGTCATGGTTATTTGTTTGAGTAGAAATCGCAGATTGAATCGCAGAAGCCTCAGAGCCTGAGCTGTCCCAGTGTTTGTTATCCCTGGAACGAATATCTGCATCAAAATAGGCTTCAGTACCAAACCGTGGATCGAAGAAAGCAAACATATAGACACGATGAGAGTCATTGCGTTCAATACTTGTCTCAATCCGCAGCCTGGTCAGGAGCACCCGGTAGACAGGTCTGCATCCGCCACTATTTATTCCATGCACGAAGATCATGTCAATCAGGTTCTGCTCTTGAACCACCGACCGGCATGTGGGGGACCCCGAGGCTTTCGGCCAGATGTTTTCCATGGATTCTGAGAGACTGCAGGGTCTTGCATTCGGAGATCAGCCCGTGAGGAAGAGGCTTCCGGGTCAGGGGTTCAATCTGCAGCGATGATATTGTGGTGGCTTGAGAACTGTCAACCTTCATCTGAAGAGTCAAACATGTGTCATTGTTTCCTGAAGTGAAAACACAGCACCGCAGGGAATTTTAGGTAATATCGATGATCCGAACCTTTAAGAGCTTCAAAACTCCCAACGTCGCCTGGAGACCTCCACCGAGAAGTCCTTGAAAATGCAAATATCAGCGTCTTGTGTATAGGCGCGTTACAAATGCCATATCATATCATAGTGAACCAATAGCACGATAGGCCGTCAGCACCGCCAATTCATGATTGAAATTCAAGAACTGCACCGTTATAATTCTTGGTTGTTCACCCTCTGTGGGCTTATGGTGTCCTGTGTGTCGTTCATTTATGCAATGGTGAGTCCAAGATGGATGGCTGTAGCTTGAACATCATTGCAATAGGAACAACAAGGGTGAATCATGTCTGGGGATGCTTGAGGTCTTGTGCAGAAGGGCTGTGACCCAGCAGTTTGGGCTGAACCACCCCTTTTGGCATAGGGCCAAGCCTGATTTGCATATGGTCTTTCTCCTTTAGTAATGGCCTGGCAAGCGAAGAACGATGGTCTGGAGGGTTGCCCACAGCAATGCCAGAGGTTAAGATGAATTCTAAACCTTCCACCCATCACCTCTTTGTTTTGCTTAATGATGTTTTCCACATCTCTCACCACAACATTGGTAATGATGCAGTGAAGACCTACCGTCTTAATGGAAGCCAAGAGGTCATCGATCCAATCAGCCCACCAAGGGCACTAGCTGAGTCTGGACAGTAAATAAGGAGGCTTCCTGAGAAAGGACGCACAGGATGCAAGTCAGTCCTGGGACTTCCTCTGTGTCACTCATGGTGGTACAGGCGCCGTGGGATCAGGTATTCAGGCCTCAGGGTGGTACAGAGCTTGTGGGATGAGATTTTTGGAACTTATGGTGGTACAGGGGCTGTAGGATTAGGCATTAAGTCCCCATGGTTGTACGTGGCCCGTGGGATGAGGTATTTAGTCCTCATGGCGGTACGGGGCCTGTGGGATGAGGTATCAGTCCTTGGGGGTATCCCTTGGCAGCAGCAAGCTTGTAGGTAGCAGAAACACAACTGCTGCACCAGGAGTTAACTTGGTATCACAAAGGCTTAACAGCGGTGTACTCACAGAGGGGCAAGCACGCAGCGGGGAGCAGTGGGGGCATCAACGAGGGCTGCCTTCCTGCATCGCCGCCAGATGTTGTATCTCTTCTGATAAGTGGTGGACCTGCAGCAAAAGACACAGGAGACAGGAGTGTGAACTTTCTGTCTCGGCGAGTGCATTGCCCTCAGCTGCGCTCTTCGCCCACCGGTCACTTGAGGTGACCTCCCGGGTAGAGCCAGCGGTGACTCCCTGAGCACATTACTTCCGGGTCGCAGGTTGCATCCACAGATTGATTGGTTTATCTATAGAAAAGTGTTTGAAATAATGATACATACAGTACACAGCAGCCATTGCGTGAACATATATAGGAGCTGTGTCAAGCACATGTGGAGGGAGACTCTGAAGTGTGTAAATGCATAAAAGCTTGAGGGATCTGGTGCAAGGCCTGTGAGGAGAGAATTAGCAATAGAAATAGAAGGAAGAGGTGGCCGGCGCGCTATGGGTTACATAGGCACATTATGTGAGGAGGAGACACAGGGTCGCCCAAAAATGAAAGAGCAAAAATGTAGTTTTTGAAAACGCAAAGTTTTGCACACTAAACTATAGAGAAGCGTTCATTAAAAGAAACAGAAATAAAGAGGTTCAAAATAAAAGGAGACTGCGTCCCGCCGGGCGGGCTCACTGCTGCTATATGTCGGCGCTATCCTCCTCTCTGGCCGTGGGGTGACCTCCCGCAGAATCACGCCGCACGTCGGGGCTCCAGTTACCCGCACGGCAGCCACGAACCCGGGATCCAGCAGTCTCAGCCTCCCCAAGTACATCAAGGTCAAGTTCCTCCAGGAGGCGGTAGATGTCAGAGGAGTGTTGACATCTGAGCGAGAGTTTAGAATGGCAATATGGAGAAGGTTGCCATCCTTGAAAGACTTCCGGGGAGGGGTGCAAATCAGAGGTACGCCCTGCAGAGGTGTAGAAGCAGCCCAAAGGTGGTCAGAAAAGGGCAAGTTAGCCAAGGAGGAGACAGCAGGGGTAGGCAAGGTAGCCGTGGAGGGGAGAGAAGGGCCAGTAGGAGAGGAAAGGAAATTGATGAGGCGTGGGAAGCGTCTATCAAAGAGGAGATGGTTGGCTTGAGGGCCTTGGACCAAGACAGTACCATTCAAGTAAACATTAATGATGACCTTAGAGGAGTGGAAGGAGGCCAAGAAGGCCTCCCACCGGGTGCCACCATTAATGGGAGAGGAAGAGAAGGGAGAGAGAACAGAGACCGTGTATAGAGTCCATAGTCTGGCGAGGGAATGACAAAGAGGATGGCAGTGAAAGTTTGCCTGGAGGAGGCACTGGTATAGGTGTCAGCGATAGGGAGGCCTGGGTTGGAAACCAGGATGTCCTTTTTAAACCTTTTCCTACCAGATTTAGTGAGGAGAACAAGATAGTCGATAGAGAATCAGTTAGAAAAGATAGGGGAGACAGAGAGCACCATAGAGTAGGTAGGGAGAGGAGAGAAGAGGAAGAGGCAGGGAGAACATTAGGGAAGGACACAGAGCAGGGAGCAAGCAGACGAGACAGAGAGAGATGAGACAAGTTGACAATTGGGCAAGACGACAGGCGCGTAGATTATGGTAGAAGGTTCGCTAGATGAGTGCTTTGCTAGGGGGCAAGCAACAGCACGGCACTACTTTCACAATGCAATTTTTTTAAAACAGGATAAAAACACACCCAAGTTTGAGAGTCCTGAAAGTGGGGAAAGGGCCTGGGTCTCAAAATGCAATCATGAGCGGTGAATGTTGTTATCCCTCTGGAGTAGGGGTGTAGTTCCAGCTGGTGGTACCCCTGGTTGAGGTCTAGCTTTGAAAATATTGTGGCACCGTTCAGTTTCATAATCATGTCCTCTATTTTCGGGCCTGGGTGCCATTCTCTTTCAATAGCAGTGTTTCCCTCCTCATGTCGACTCAGAGCCGAAGTCTTGTTCCGTCCTTGGGCACCACGCCTATGGGCGAGATCCACGGTGTGGGCCACTTCACGTGTGCTATAATGTCACTGTCCAATAGTTGTTTCAGCTTTCGTGATAACGGCCTCCTGCAGGTGGAACCCTACCCATCTTGGATGTTGCAGGACTGGCTTGACCTGCTCATCGATGTGTAGGCGTATGACAGTGTCTTTTAGTTTTCCTAGCCCCTTAAAGAGTTCAGGAAATGCTTCCTTGAGCATCTCCTTTTTGACCTGTGAGCCCTTCAGATGACGTATGGATTTGTTTCCATATTGATCCCCGCTGCATACCACTACGTTGTTGTCCTGGAATTTGATATCTATCAGGCAGAGTCCTTTAGCTGTGTGGTAGCTGAGTAGGGATTTTGCTCGCACCGGGCTCCTTAGCACATAGATGATGGTGTCTATCTTCTATCCTCTAAACAAGAGTGTTTTTTGGACTTGCCCCAATGATGGGAGTGGGACACTGGCCCCCCATTGAAATATTCTCGCCTTTGACATTGACAGCTCATGAGGTTTCCCTGACAGAAATAATTCTTGCTCTCCCATAATACTGACGGTGGTCCCCGTGTCTAGGAAGAATTGGTGGGTGACCATCTCCATTGTCACAAATACTTAGGTGCTTTGCTGCTGTCTTGTTCCCCGTGTATGAGATTATCAAATTCATCGAGTAATTCCGGGTCTTGGCCGTACGGGAGTTCGTCCCAGTTAGCATACGGGTTGTCTGGGTAGCCATACCAGTCGGTGTAGTAGTCTGACTGTGACAGCAGATCATGCGTGGGTATGTCGCCATAGTCGATGCCTTGCTCCATCGCTCTCACCATCCTTCTCATCTGTTGCGGGTAGAACTGCATTTGTCTCCACTGTGCCATCGACGGGCCTGGTCTGAATGGTTGCCTCCAGTTGTTTGGGGCTGGCGGGTTGGTGGGAATCGTCTCCCTTCCTGACAGACAGCTTGGTAATGTCCTTCCCTGCCGCATCTGGAGCACTGTTGATTCATTGCCAGGCAGGGGCCTGCATGAGGGAAGATCTTGCCACATCGATAGCATAGCCTCTGCTGACGTGGTCCTGGTCTCATCTGTGGGTATCCCTCCATCTTTGATCCTCTTGAGAAGGCGTGGTGATCTGGGGTGGCCCTTCCTGTTTCTTTGACGCTGGTAATGTTTGCCACTGCGTCATCTCCCTCTGGTTTCTTCTTAAGAGTCTCTATGGCAGAGGCTTGGAACTCCACCCTCTCATGTAGTCTCGCCATTTCAATTACTTTGTCGATCATCAGGGATTTCTTTAAGAGCTGTTTCCTCAGCACTGATGATGCGCATCCCTCGATGACGCGAAGCCGGATCACTTCGACATCTGAAAATGCTGAGAATTGACAGTGTACCAACTTTTAGTGGAGTCGTGTGACATAAACTTACACCGTCTCGTGGGAAGTCTGTTGCCATTGGTTGAATATGTATCATCCGTAGTCCCTATTAGGCGGTATCACAAGTTTCTTGTTCAGGGCTGCTACCAAGGCGTCAGAGGTGTCTCTCTATTTTGCTGGAATGCTTTTGATGATGCTACTGACTTCCGTCCCTGCCAGATTGACGAAGATGTCCTTCAATACCAGTGACTTCTCCTCTCCTGCCGCTGTTATGAATCCGACAAAGTCCTCGACCTAAGCAGCCCATCTGGGGCCTCTGTCAGGCTGCGGCTGGAGATTGAATGGGCTGTGCTTTCTCAGGAAAGCTATGCTGTTGGTGGAATGCTGTGCCACTTGGTCCGCCATGATGGTTTGTGCGCAGGGCTTTTGATGTCGCTGGTTTGCTCTGGTCTATGCCCCTTGTTATTGATACACCGGGTCTTGTGCCCCGCTTGCGCGGTGTGGGGCTCAGCGGCTGCTGCTGTACACTAGTGTGCCATTGACATGCAATAAGCGTGGACACCCTTGGGCCATCTGGCTTGTCGTGGTGTGCTACCTCCTTCAATGTGTAGACCTTTATGGTGCTTGTTTGGTCTGATTTTCCTTGCTGTGCTTCTCTATGCAGGTCCTCTTGCTGGATGGTGTGGGCAGTTGGGCAGGCGTGTGGACAGGGTCCTCCCCAGACTGCACTGTGCTCCTCAGTGGGGCCTTGTGCTTTAAGATGTGGGTGGGGCCTCTCTGACCTTACCGGTCTTACTGGTGCTCCCTCCGGTGACGCGCGTGGTCTGCGGACGAGCCTCTCCAGCCCTGTGGGTAGGCTCCCCGATGTGCACTTCTGTTGGTGCAAGAATGTTGGTGCGCTCTTCCTCTTTGCTAAGGGTGGGTCCTGCGAGGTCCTGTCTCATGCAAAGGACGTTGGCATGCTTCCAGCGAGAGCAGGTGCTGCAGCCAGGCAAGGATGCCTGGATGGTGGCGGGACGTGCTCTGGCACGGCCTGCAGAAGGACGGCTGCTGTGCATGCCGGCTGAAAGACTCCGGATGGGTGTTTATCCTCATCGCCAGTTCTTAATTAAACACCAACTATGTTATTCACATCCACACAAGGACGACAGGACACATCTTACTGCATCAAAACACTTTACGAAAACCAACGCCAATTCCTCCCTGAGGCTCCTCCTCTTCCTCCTGCCCCTCTCAGCCCTTTAACCCTTTAGTGTCCTCACTTTCCCTCTCAACAGCCACCACAGCAGAAGGGTACTCCCACAAACTGTTCCTTCCACAGCAGCCTGTGATGATGTTAGTCTGTACAGCGTGGGCTACACTACTGGACATGATGCCCACCTCTAATAAAAGACACTACGCTTCCGGAGAGCAGGCAGTGCTGAACTATCCTGTTGCATGGTGTGTATCATTCAAGCAGTGAGGCCTCCCCTTACATCGTATACGAACCCCCCACATAGAGCAATTGGCAACGAGATGGTGCCCGTAACCACTGTTGCTTTGTAGTGCCTAGATGAGGTGTGCAAACTGACTTGTTACATTGCTGCACGTTGCGACGATTGTGCCTCCACTCCATTCTCCTCAGCACTGAATGCTGTGGTGATCCTCTGCGGCGGAGCAGGTGGAATAACAGCGGCAATGTTAGGTAATAGGGACAGGCTAACTTTAGATCTCAGTGTTTCTGCACGTTTGTAAATGATACTTCGTTAATCTGCAACATATTTGTAAATATGTTCATCCAATCGCAGTAAGTGCCAGTGTTTGGTAAGTATCTTTCTGATGGTAAAATGATTGCTACTGTATCTTGTGATGAACCTCACTCGTTGTGTTCCCAAGTTATCTTGTTTAAGTTTCGTACGTAGTGTTTGGTCTCTGTTAATCTTGCTTGCCTTTTTGTATGCCATCTCAGTGCTTTTGTTTGGATACCCTCTTTGGTCAAATCTCGATTCTAATAGCAGACATTCTTTTTCAAAGGTTGCTTGTTTCTGGCAGTTCCTTCTTGCTCTTACATATTCACCATAGGGTATGTTGTTGATGATCGGTCAAAAATGGCAACTGCTTGCATGCAGAGTACAGTTTACCTCTGTGTCCCCTAACCCCATCCTTGGTTTCTGTCCACACAATACCATGGTTTTTATGATTTCACGATACTTGGTCTACACATTACCTATGCTTTGATTGGGATACCAATATGCACGTAATACTGCTTCACTAATGCATAGTTGGATGTTTTGCACACTATCATTTCTGTTTCTATTATTAATATGTGTGATATTATGATGTGTATAAACATGTTATGTGAAGAATGCTATTTTGCCCTGATTTGAGAAAAAGCCGGCGGCCGAAACACGTGTCATCAGAAGGGGCAGTCGACTAATTGTGACGAATAAACAATTTTGACCAGTTCTAATTACGTGGTGCAAGTCTCCGAGAGAGTTTTTTTTCTGTATCTTTGAGTACATTAGGTGGCTTGTCTTTCCCTTCACCTACTTCAGCGAGACACGACACCAGTCCTCAAATACAGTTACAACTAACAGTAACTATTGCTTAATAACTTTGATCAACTCAGAAGTCGCCAGCAGAAAACCAGCCGTAGGGGGAGCAGCTCGTACTGATTCTGTTTATTGCGACTGGCAGCAAGGCCGACTTCCATTAGTTAATTTCTTCTGAAAAGAAAGTACCAACTAGACATGGCAGAATACTTACGGAATCGAGAGCAAGAGACTTTGAACTTATTCACACCAAGTGGTGACATGACACACGCTTTCACAAACTGGAACATTAAGAAGGAGGATTTAAGCTCCAAATTTATCAAATTAGAATGGGTCTCCAAAAAGGAGATAGACAAGTACTGGGAAAAGGTATCACTGGAAAATTATGTTAAAAATGAACTAATCCCACGTCTGAGAATACTTGTTTTTCCCAATTTCAGCAATGATTTGGATAAAGACCTTGCAGATGAATGGGGAAAAAATCTCAAGAGCAGTTCCATGACCATGATGAATCTACTTATAGAGCACGCAAACAAAAAGGGGAGAACGAGACGAACAGGACAGGAAAAACAAGGAAAGAGAACAATGATTAAGGGATCTAGGATCTAGAAAGAAAGATAGACAGAGATGAGAGCAGTTATACCAAGATGAACAAGAGAAGAAACAGGGAAAAGCAGATGAACAAAGAAAGCGCGAAAATAAGCAAAGAATGGCTGACGATCACGAAAGATTAGAACAAAAAGGAATAGAGGAGGAAGAACAAAACATATGGGAGAAGAGAATAAAAAGATGAAAAGAGGAAGAGATGCGTAGAGCAAATGATCAGAAAGAAGCGAGAAAACAAGAGGAAGATAGGATTAGAGAGGAAGCAAAGACACGAAAGGAAATTGATGACGAAATTGAACGTAAGCGAAAGCAGAGAGCGAGAGATCTTGAGTATCTGCAAAGGGGATTAAGAAACCCCGACACGGTAGTAAACTGGGAAGATATTGAAGAATTTTTCTCTGCATACAATTCAGTACCAGGAACATCTAGACCGGATCTAGATGATGATTATGGCACAAGGAGCATTGAAGAAGCAATAGATAAAATATATGATGAGATGGGATTAGAGAAAATACCTCAAGGAAAAGGAAAAAATTAGCACTCAGTTGTGTGATACTGAGGATGCATCAGGCAGTGCGACACATAGAGAGCTGTCTCCAGACAGACTGACTCTGGACAGAAGGGAAGATGATGAGAGAAGCTGTATAAGCTGGGGAGAAGCAGTATCAGACAAGGAAAAGGAAACCTTTGAAGAGGAAGAAAGAGACGATAGACGAGATCCCGCAAGACGTCTCTCTGTAGACAAAGGAATAAGATGGTCGGACTTAACCGCGTCCACCTCTAGAACACCGGAGTTGGTAACACAATCAGGACAACAGAGAGGGCAACTCTGCTGTCAGAGGGGGGTGCCACCGCCTTATGTAAACTTGCTAAAATCATTGCCAGGTAGACGGCGAAGCGAGAATATAGCTACAGCTTTAGGTAGAAAAACGGTGAGGGATGGGAATGTTTTCAGTGCGTCACAGTTGCCTTTGTTAGAAAAAGGTTGAACAAGACCACAATATATACCATGGCCGCAGATGCATAGTGAGAATCTGAGGAACAAGCTCCCAATTCTGACTTCTGGGGCTGGGAAATGGATACATGAATTAGAAAAAATGACGGGAGGTAACACATTGGCTATAGGGGATGTTAAGGGTCTTTTGATCGCCATACTTGGGGAGAGACCTGATGATGTATGGACACGGGCGGGATATCTTGGTGTGACCATAGTTAATACCGCGCATGACGGAGCGCTGTTTAATAATTGCTGAACCGCGGTGTGGAAAGCGCTTTGAATTCTTTACCCAGACACTTCCTATATGGGAGCTATAATGACACGGAAAATGGGTGAGTCGGATGATGCTTTGCTTTACATCCAGAAATGTTAAGATGCGTGGGTGATCGAAACGCATGAATCTTGGGGCAAATCTATACCTGTATTCTATCATATACTATGCCAAGGGCTGCCAGAACAAGTGCAGAAGCAGCTAAAGAAGTTAGTAGGTATAGAAGCCAAACCATGGTCGGAAATTAACTGACCATTGCCCATTATTGCAGGATGTTGCAAGACAAGAATTGTTAAAAAGTTGACACGCGCAAAGGCGAGGAAGCCAAATTGATGCAGAAAAAATTGTCGAAGTATGCCATTGAAGGGGCAATGTTAACCAATATGTATATGACTAACGTACAGCAGACAAATAATCAGAGTAATAATGGGTTTGCGCCAAGAGCAAGAGGCTTTCGAGGAAGTGGGTGGCTGGGTAATCAAGGAAATTGGCAGAATAATCAGGGAGGATTTCAAAGCAACCAAGGCTTTTAAAACACGCCGAGTGGATATCAGAATATACAAAATGGACAAATGATCAGACCACCGCCCACTTGTTGGATGTGTGGCATGACAGGACATCTAGCATGTATGTGCAGAAGTCAAGGGGTATTACAACAGGGCCAATTCTCGAGAGGGGGGATGATGAATCCACCTGCATATACGCAGCAGGGTGGAAATGGATTTGCACGCGTTCAAACAGTGCAACAGCAAGTGCCGAGAGTACAGCAAATCTTGCAGACGCAGCAACCAGCAAGCAATCCTCAACAAGGACAGTCTCAACAATCGCCATTGCAACTTCAGCAAACTACGGATACGGGACTAGTATCGAATCCTAGATTAGGAAGCGTCATTGTTGATGGAGGGAATCCCTTTTCAAATGACGGAACAAGGTTATATATGAACTAGGACAGCTCACTGGGAGACCTCATGTGTTCCATTCTATCAGTGAAACCAGACCCTCACGAGGAACCAAGAGTAGATGTCACTATAGTGGGTAAGGAGTTTTCATTTCTAGTAGACACAGGTGTGACACGCTCATATATACGCGAAGGTACCTTTTCTATTTCCGGTGACGCCATGAATACAATGGGTTTTACAGGAGCATTAAGTTGTTTGTTTGTTTATTTATAGAGCGCAGCTGAACCCTCGAGTAGCTGGGCGCATAATCATGTGGACAACATAGTTACATATCGTTGCGTGAAATCATAAGAAATAGGTACATACATTCAATGTTGCATAGACAGGTGCAATGAGAGTAGCAATTACAGTGGATCGTGAGGACCGGGTTACAATATGGTCCGTTTCAGGATGCGGTTAAATCATACGGTAGGAGTTGGTGGAGACAGGCAAGTGCGTAGAGTAGTGGCAGCGTGTTAGGTAGAGAGCCAGGATTTCACCATGGCTCTGAATGGCCAGAAGGAGGCTTCCGATCTGATGGCGAGAGGGAGTGTATTCCAGCATTGTGCTGCAAGAACAGGGAAGTTGGATCTTCCTGCTGTTTTTAGATTGAATTTGGGGATCTTTAGTTGGTGCAGGTAGGGAGTTGTGGTAGGTCTGGAGGTGCTGTGTTTAGAGAATTTGTCAGATAGGTAGCTTGGGGCAGTTAGTGAAAGGCACTTGTGTGTAATGACAAGGGTTCTTAACTTAATTCTGTCGCGGATGGGGAGCTAGTGGGCTTCTTTGCTGGCCATGGAGATGTGAGCCTTACGCGGGAGATTAAGAGCGGAGTCCGGAGCAGAGTCCAGTCTGCCTCCAGTCCCTGTGGTTTTTTCTTTTGAGAGGAGCTGCACGACGTGCTACAGAGCCTCAGTCCTCTTTCTATTGGCATTACTTGTTTACTTAAAAATGCTCCCAGAGCGCGGAACGCGGCGCGGAGTCCGGAGCAGAGTTCAGTCTGCCTCCAGTCCCTGTGGTTTTTTCTTTTGAGAGGAGCTGCACGACGTGCTACCGAGCCTCAGTCCTCTTTCTATTGGCATTACTTGTTTGCTTAAAAACGCTCCCAGAGCGCGGAGCGCGGAGTCCGCCTTCAACGTCCTCAACGTTGAGGAAGTCATCGAGAACGTGAAAAAACATAGAGAAGATCTGGGACCAGCATCCGTGGCTGCTGTCGGCTGGTACTGGTAAGAACTAACTATGGTTATTGACATTCGACCGCAGACGCGGCAAACGACTCAAAACGCCCGAAACCGTGGCGAGCCTTCTGCTTATGTTGAAGTCGCCTTACCTGTGCAGAGCGTGACTGAAATCATTCCCCGCTCCTCCCCCTCCTTGCCCTCGCCTCCCTGGGTACCCTTCCTACCTGCCCGCTTCCTTCCTCCAAGTTCCTTGCTGCCCGTGGCCTCAGAGGTCCTCCTTCTCCTTCTTCTTGTGCCCTTGCGGTACGGCTGGATGCAGGGGGCCCGCCTCGCAACCTGTCACGGTCCTCGGTGGTGGGCGGGGGCGAGGCAGAGCCGGCGGCTTTTGATCAGGCTGTGGTCCCGGTGGGTGTGTGCTTGGCCGAGGAGTCGGCTGAGTCTGAAGCAACAGGGTCAAAAGACAAGACTCCACAAGGATTTAGTCCGGCAAATGTCGCGAGTAAAAAAGCAGCTAGTGCGGCAGCGCATAAGATGATCCCGCCGATAGAAAAAAACATGACTGCTACAGTGACAGCCGGAATGAATGATCAAACTCGGCGGCAACTTCAGGCGTGTGGAAGAGACAGAGAAAAAAGTTAACTAGCTGTGGAAGCGGCGATTCAAAACATAGTTCACTCGGCAGTTGTTCCAAGGTTGGTGGCACAAACGGCGAATAGTCCGTATCCTCGTGACTCAACCATGACGGTTGAAATTGACACTGCTTCCGTTTTGTCTCCGTTTGATGTAACGGATACTGAACTCATGGCCCTAAAATTACCTAATGGGTTAGAAACCGGGCCTAGATCCGAAAGATCCTAGCAATTTACGGCCAATAACAAACTCCAATTTTGTTTTGAAGATTCTGGACAAAATCGCCACTAATCAGCTACAACAACACGTGGAAGCACAGGTGATGCTACACACACAGCAATCGGGCTTTAGAACAGCCCACAGTACAGAGTCAGCTATGCTCGACCTACAAACCCACATGTTAGAGCTGATAGAACGGGGCAAGTCTGGGATGCTCATGCTACTAGATCTTAGTGCAGCGTTCGACCTAGTGGACCATCAACTACTACAAAAGGCCCTAGATAACACCATAGGCTGCTCTCCAACAGCACTGGCCTGGATAGCTTCCTTCTTAAGTGATAGGAGGGCACACATTCATTGGGGAGACACTTTCTCAGAAGCAGCTCTCATCCTATTTGGAGTACCGCAGGGAGCCAGTCTGTCCCCTCTGCTTTTGAACGTCTACATGCGTAGTTTGTGTGAATTATTGGAAAACATCGGTGTGTTCTTCACCAACTATGCCGATGATACGCAGCTGGTCTTTGAAATGACGGGAGACTATACACTATATAGTGCGAAAGTAGAAGAGGTATATAAAACCATCGATATCTGGATGCAGAAGCATTGCATGTGCCTCAACAATAGCAAGACTGAGCTCATGATCTTTGGAGCTCAGCATGCCAGAACCAAACTAGGCGATCAATATGAGGCTTTCAGTATAAAAGATGCCAAAATTCCAATCCTACCCCAAGTTAAAACACTGGGGATGTTGGTAGAAGCCTCAGTAGGGGCCGAAGCGCAAGTAAACTATCTACACAAAAACAACACTTATTACTTGCGCTTGCTGAGAGCCATCAGACCCTACATAAGTGAAGCAAACGCGGCTAACATCGCAAGAGCGATCATACTATCCCGTCTCGACTATGGCAATGCACTATTGGTGGGGGCCACCAAGAAAGAGCTGCATCGCTGCCAGGTCATGCAAAATGAGGCAGTCCGTATTGTTAAGGAAATTAAATTTGGAAACCACATATCGGCTGCAAGGAAAGATCTTCACTGGCTCAGAATCGAAGAAAGAGTCCACTTTAAGGCCATGACGATTGTGCACAGATGCCTATATGGCACGGTGCCAGGATACCTCAAAGAGAAATTTGCACTCTACACACCTAGAAGAAACCTGAGATCAGCCGACACAGGCCGCCTGGTTATCCCCAGGGTGAAACGAGCAGCAGGGGGGGCCGAGCCTTCCCATTCATAGCAGCCAAATTTTGGAACAACCTCCCAGGGATTCTTAGATTAGAAGGAAATTATGGTAACTTCTGGAAACTTCTGAAAACATACCTCTTCCAATAACCTCCAGATATTTCAGGACCTCCCACTAGTATCTAGAGGATCATCTGTTCTTTCCCCGAACTGTTTTTTTTTTTTAATTCTTACTGCGTTCTACAAGACTCCTCTCTCAGATGTTCTCCGCGCCCTGATGCCTGCGGGCTGTCGGCGCGTTACAAACACATAGACATAGACATAGATATTCACACAAATTTCTCTTTTGTTCCACCGTTAAATGGTGAAACACTATGCAATCTATCAGGAAGCAGAGTCGAAGATGTGATTGAAATACTTGAAAAGGACGCACATTCACAACAAAGAGCGACGTCATGTTCAATGGAAACTGCCGTTCTCTTGCCTCCCTTGACAGCACCATCCACTTCCAACCATAAAAAATGCTTAGAAATGGATCTAGCAGGGCGTGAAGCACGGCTTACAGAGAGGCTAACTGTGGACTATCAAGCTGTAAAAAACAAATTCATACACAGCTTTTCTTCAGGTTCCCAAAGTGCATCCTCTCTAAAAGATAAGCCGCTGATAAACAGCGAGAAAGGAACAAAAGGTGCTCTAAACCCAAATGAGATGCCGAAATCTTGGACCAGTACACCACAGCAAAAAGATACACAGAATATCAAAAATATGAGTACAACTCTAACAAATAAACACAATCGAGCATCTCAAAAGAACTGATTGAAAACCGGTGTTTTCATTGTAGCACAAAAGCATTACATCAAGCACCAAGAAATGATGGATGTTCTGGCAAACCTGATGATAAACCGATTCCGGAGCTCGAGTCGAAGACCAATAGTAAAGAAATTCTTTCAGTGGCAGCTGGAATCCAGATCCACAATAACGTTCTGGCCGCAACATCATTAGCCCTGATCCCATTTATCAAACTCTTTGAATCACTAAATGAGTCTGTTAAGGATCAAAATGCCTTGCTGCATAATCGAACAAACAAAGTGACTTCACTGGAAGAAAATAATACCCTGTTGACATCAAGAGTTGAACGAGAAGCGGAAATCTCTTTCCAATGGCAAAATCGACTTGGAGATCTGGCTTCGAAAGAACACACAGACAAAAACGATCAAATGGAGGCCATTTTAGAAATGATTAAGTGGTGTCGTCACTCGTTTTCCTGGAATAAGGGTGACCTAGAGGGTCCGCAGAGAGAAAGAGTCCTGCCTCACTCGGGAAGAATTTTCCCTGATGCTAAGGAGTGTGTAAATCAATGCGAGGCAATTATCACCACTACGCCTAGCATAGACATCACAAAGGGCTCGGATACACCGCAGCTTAGAAAAGCGAATATTGAATCTACTAGGCTCACAGATTCTCAGTCAAGACCCATTTTAGAAGAGCAGTCTGGTGTCTCTCTTTGAACCAAACCACTTGAAAGCACAAGTGTAGCCCAAAAAAATAACAACATATCTGAGGTTGCTACGGTGCAGGCAAATAAAACAAATCAGGTGCTGGCTCCGCTAGTAAAAGGAGCGGTGTCCTCTTTCGACATCTTCACTGGCACAGCTAAAATGTTTGTTCCTTCAATTAAGCCTAAAACAAGTGAAAGATCTACAAAAGTTCAAGTGAAAAATCGAACAGCAAACAAGTGGCAAATGCCAACAAGTACCGCCAGAAACAAAACAAAACAGTTTGTGAGAAATCTGTCTACACCTCAAAAGCTGGGACTCTTCTCACGTAATCAATCAAATATGCAAATAGAAGAGCCTGAAGGCGCTCCCACAAGAAAATTGGCATCGCAAGAAATTTCAAAAACAAATGTGGTGGTACCGCCTAATCCAAATAAAAGACAAAGACTCGAATCTGACACTGGTTCGAAGATATCTGATCAAAGTGTCACTGACTTATGTGACCTGTCGACTTACTCAGTTGATTCAGCTGATTGGCAGCAGTCTCCACAAATTGAGGAAGGGTCTTGTCCTGCTCCAAGAATTCCTCAAAAGAAGAGAAAATCAACTCACGACCAAAGAGAGAAAGATGGTGATACAAATAAGCCTAGGTTGAGGGCATATCAACAGGACATTAATGTGGGTGCACAACAACAAAAAAAACTGACCACCATAAAATTGAATCTTAAGATGACGACCGCACAATGGCAAAAACAAAAGAACTTAAAAGAACTGGAGTCGGAAAAACCAGTACGAAAACAAAAATTCTGGAAAATAAGACTCGAGAACATTTTCTCTGATGAAAACGAAGTAAACTTAAACCGGCGTAATGTCATGCGCCTATTACATACTTTTTCTTCCTTAAGAACGATAACTACCAACGACATAGCCATTGTCGAATATATCAATGAGGATTCTCTTGACATGGTTTATCTGCACATCACCTCTCAAGAAGTGCAAAATACACTCTTAGCTGCAAAAGAGGAGCTGATGTCATATGGCTTCGACCTGACAATCGAAGTAAAAAATCAGAGAGAAGGAAATGGAAATGACGTGTTGGTTGACCAAGAGCAAACTCATGAACATCGTCGAGAAGCCCTAAGGAAAAATTTTAACATCAAAGAAAGACCAGTAGAGAACCGAAATATTCCCCTGAAAGCTACCATCCAGAATTATTCAAACAGATCTTAGCCATTGCAAAATAAAAAGGAGGAGGAAAATGGCTTGATCTCATGGAATACCAGAGGTTTCCAGCATTTGTTCCAGAAGTTTGACATCTCTCTGGAAAACAACCTTGCAGTATGTCTGCAGGAAACGTGGCTACGGGAGGCTCCAATAAGAGATGGATATGCAATTACGTTAAATCCGGCCGGAAAAAATCACTTTGGCCGACCTTTCTCTGGTCTTCTGACGATGATAAATAATTCCTCGGGATGGGAGATTATTAAATCGTTTTCTCCCAATTTGTTCGTTCAAGGAACACTTCTTTCAAACAACGGAAGATTTAGCTCGACATTCAAACATCTACTGCTTCTTAACATCTATTGGAACACAGCCATGATCTCTTCAGCCAGGTTTATTCAATCGATAACAGACTTAATTGATGCTAATATTGAATCATTGGCAGATTTACAGGTGATTGTTTGCGGGGACTTCAATTTCTCGTTGTACGACGAAAATCTCAAAATAAAAAAAACACATGAACCTTGCCTACTCAATCTGTCGAGGATTTCAATTTCAGTCCGCTATGACTGCAAGAAACTGTTTTATGCTCAATGGGCAAACAAAAGGAGACTGCCCACCGAATTATACATGGAAGCGTGATGGATCTGAAAGAATTATTGATTATTTCTGGGCTTCAAACACCTTGCTAAATGAGATCATACAGTTGAAGGTTCTGAAATCATCAAGTAGCGACCATATTCCACTTGAATTGACTTTAAAGGCACATTCATCAAGAAATGTAGAGCTCTTTAACCAAACATTAGAAGTAAATCAAAGAGGAAATAGATGAAAAATAAATAACAAACAACTGAGGGCTCTAAATGAAATGATAGTCTCGGAAGAGACAGCGGCATGTGATAAAATAAACTATACGGCTCTGTTGGCAGAATATCAGGTCAAATATAAGCATCCAAATACCTGTTCTTACACAAAAAAACATGAGTTTAGCCCATTAGTGTCGCTTAAAAAAAAACAACTGCAACGAGAACGGTGAAAACTAAAAAAAGAGACGGATCCAAAAAAATGGATGCAAATGAAACAGCTTAAGGCAAAATATCAAAACTGGCTGAAGAGCTTTAAAACAATGAGAGACCAAGAACGAGGAGAACGAATCCTGAAGTTGCTGATCTGTCATCGAACAAAGGACATTTGGAACATTATAAATAATAAACAAATATTCCAGCAGGCAAAGACTCACCATGGCATCTCTAAGTCTAGTTGGGAACAACATTCTTCCAAAGTCTTTGGAAGCACTGCAATTCTGCTGAAAGAGGAAACGCCAGAAACCAGTCAGTTTTGGAACGTTGTCGAATCAAGAGAAGATATTTCTATAGCAATCAGACAACTAAAAAACTCTCGTGCGGCCGGACCTGATGGCCTTTCCAATGTTACATTAAAAGCAAATAATGACCATTGGACAACCTTTATATATCATCTATTTCAAGTGATAGCCACTATAAAGAGGGTCCCTAAATCTTGGAACACGGCTATTATAGTGCCTATCTTTAAAAAGGGGAGCCGTGACGATCCGGCCAATTATCGACCAATTGCACTTTTAGACATCTTGGGTATTTTTGCATCCTTTTTACAGCAAAAGTTGTCCAAGTGGGCGACTAACTCTGGTCACTTTGATATACGCCAAACAGGCTTCACCAAAGGAGTCCGAACAGAAGTGAACCTGACGATACTAAATATGCTGAAATTAAAAGCTTTACATCAAGGGAAACATCTTTTCATTTCTTTCATTGACATGAAACAAGCATTTGATTCCTTAAACAGAGCAAAATTGTGGAGAAAATTGTCAACTTGGTTGTGTCCACCTGAACCACTGCAGCCCATAATGGCTCTATATGACGAGACTTCAGTCAGGGTGCGAATTAATGAAGCAGGCGAGCTTACAGAGAAAATATATACTAACAAAGGAGTCAAGCAGGGTTGCCCTTTAGCTGCCCTGTTATTTAAACTATTCATATCTGACATATCTGAAGCTTTCTCTCAGACTCGATGTTTTCCCCCAAAGATTGATAGTAATAACATTCGTTGGACAATATATGCAGATGATATTGTCCTAATAGACAAAACACCAATTGGGCTGCAGAGACTTTTATCTGCATTAGAAAAGTATCTCAGTGACAATTTGCTGCAAATAAATGTTGAGAAAACAAAGATTGTGATGATTGGGAACACGTCTAAAAGACTGACGAAGAACTTCAGATGGAATCTTGATGCTGTACAGATCCAACATACACCATCCATACGATATCTAGGTATTGTGTATAACACTTCAATCAGAGAAAACGACTGGATCTGCGACCTCAAACAGCGCATGTTGACCTTTGCGCTGCAAGGGGCCAAACTGCACGCTGAATATGGTAAATTTTCACTAAAATCAGTAGTAACCTTTTATTCACAAAAGGTGGTCCCCTCAATTACGTTTGGAGCAGAGGCTGGTTGAAATCTAGATTACCAGATTTGGCCCACCCTTGAGGGTAGTTTTTGGAGACGTATCCTGAAGTTACCAAAGGGCATTTCAATGACTGCCATAAGATACGAACTTGGAATTGAATCGATGCACAACATAGTTGTATGGAAATCGTTAGCCATGATACAGAAGATGTCATTGAAGGATCAGGCTCCAGCATATCAAATTTTCAGAAACACGGTTCAACAACAGCGTTGCAGTATCATGCAAAATTGGTCCAGTGGCTTAAAGAAGATTCTTGATTCAGCTGATGTAAAGTGGGAAACGCTTATAACAACGCCACAGATTGCTAAAAAGAAATTAAGGAAGTGGAATTGGATCCAGAATTTAGAACTGCCTATCTTCGTCAATCGACTTGGGCCCTGTAACAAACTGTTTAGACTGTCTGCCCAGATATCTCCAAAAATTTCCATCGAGAAAACATCGAAATCAATTTATGAGATTGCGTTTGAACGCACATAAAACTAAGGAGATTCAATGGAGACGAAGAGCGATTAACATTGAGAACAATCTTTGTAGGTTCTGTGAAAGTTCAGTGGAATCAATCAAACATCTGATCACTGAGTGTCCTAAAATTACGCATCAACAAACTTGTCATCTTGGTTCCTTTGCTCCAGTTGATGAGGACATGGTCAATTGGTGGTACTGGATACTTTCAGGAACAAAGCTGTCGCTCACATGTGCTGTGTGTGCTTTTGTAGAAAGTATTCTAAGCGAGGATCAGCCTTAATTAATTGATTGATTGATTAATTAATTAATCAATTAATTAAGAACTTGGATAGTTGTGTACGACATCTACATAGATTCTTTGTAGTGATTGTTTTAGATATTTAGGTAGATTACGTGAAAGTTGGATGGTTTATTGTTTATTGTAATTGAAGTTTATTTTTAAACTAATTGTTACAATTAAAATAAAAAATTAAAATAAAAAAAAGGGCGCCTTTTAAGGCGTAATTTTGTAGAATCTGGAGTCTATTCAGATTTTTTGACGTGGAGCCCAGGAAAAGTGTGTTACAATAGTCTAATTTAGACAATATCAGCGCTCTAGCTAAGGTAAGACAACTGGAGGAGGATAAAAATGGTCTGCATGCATTGATAAGTTTATTAGTGTAGGTGGTAGCTGAGATGGTGCCATTTATTTGTTTTTTCAGTGATAGAGTGGAGTCGAGATACACACCTAATGTTTTGACCTCTTTGGATATTTTTATAATGTTGCCATCAATGGTGAAGGAATGGTACCTGGAATCCAATTTATTGAGGCGTTCTGGGATCCTACGATAAGTAGTTCCGTCTTATCGTCATTGAGGCAAAAAAGATGTGTGGCCATCCAGGCTTGAATTTCTAGGTAGATTTCGTTAAGCTTTGCAACATATTTTTCGTAGCAGCCAGTGAGTGTGATGAGGACCTGGGTGTCATCAGTGTAGTTGGTGTAGCTAACACCCAGTTCGTCAAGTCGGTCAAAGAGAAGCTTAGTGAAGATGTTGTAAAGTGTAGGCGAGATGCAGGAACCTTGGGGGACTCCACATTGGATTGGGATAGGGTCAGCAGCGCTGAATGGGCATAGACGCTAGTCGACCTATCAGACAAAAATGACTGAATCCAATTGGTGGCATTCTGGGAGAATGCGGCAGCCGAAGAGAGGTGTTCAGTAAGGATCTGGTGATCAACCAGATCGAAGGCAGCGGAGAGATCCAACAGGAGCAGGATGGCCAGATTGCCCTTGTCTTTGGCTTCATCCATTTGGATATTTAGATCCAGGAGGGCGGTTTCTGTCCCGTGCCTAGGTTTGAAGCTGGATTGTCGCAGGCCTAAGAGGTTATTTTCTTCCAAATGTTGTTGTATTTGGAGGTAGGCTACTCTGTCTAATATTTTGAGGAGAAAAGGGACCGTTGTGATAGGTCTGTAATTTGTGGGGATGTTAGGGTCTAAGTTGGGTTTTTTAAGAAGGGGGAGGATCCACGCGTCTTTGAGGTTGTTGGGGACCACTGAATTCTTAAATGAAGAATTGATCAGTGAAGTGATGAGGGGAGCTAGGTCCTTGGCTCCGTCCTTGATGACGGAAGCAGGGCATAGGTCACCTTTACAATTAGATGGTTTAAGGCTGGCGATTATCTTAATTACTTCATCCTCAGTGACTGGGGAGAAGTGAAAAGGAGGGCAGTTGGGAGTCGTGAGGTCTTTTTTACTATTGAGGTTGTCTTTGGCGGCAATGTTAGCTTTTTTGTTTTCAATCTTAGCTTGTAGCAGGGCAATTTTGTTAGAGAGGGCTAGCTGGATGTTATTACACCATGCTTTGTCTTTAGTACAGTCCTCTGTGGGTGGCAATGGTGATTCAAGTTCTCTTAGTATAGAGAATAGTTCCTTTGCGCCAGATTTAGCATTGAGTATTCTTGTATTGTAAATCTCTTTTTTGGTGTTTAGGACAGCAGATTTGTAGGTAGATGCAGCTGTAGAGAAATGATCTTTCGTGGAAGGAGAGGGAGATTTTCTCCAGCTAGTTTCCGCAGCTCTTTTGATGTTACGGAGAGCCTTTAGTTCTGCAGAGAACCATTTTTGGTATGGGCTATCTGGTTGAGGGCTAGTTCCATCGTGTTGTTGTAAAGGTCTACCAAGGTAGCGGGGTTGATATTCTGAGAAGGGAGATTGGCTTTGGTGATGGGCGTAATGAGTGGTCTAAGGTTATCTATGGTGATGTTACGATTGTTTCTGGAGATTATTTGTGGTGTCCTGGAGGGTGGTGTCGTTTTGGGAGCAGTTCTGGGTAATGAGAAGGTGATAAGGTGATGATCGGTCCAAGCACGTGGTGTGATGTGTGTCAGTGAGAGGTTGCAGTTAGCATCTGCTAGCCAGTCTAGGGATCTTCCTTTTGTGTGTGTGGGCTTGTTAATGTGTTGAGTGAAGCCTAGGTGAGTAATGGTGTCATTGAGAGAGATGGCGTGATTGTCGTTAGGGTCATTAAGTCCCAAGTTGAAGTCACCCATGATGATAATTTGTGAGTTGGGTTTGGAGTTGGTGGTAAGCAAGAGAGAGATATCCTCTTCAAAGGTGGATAGGGGGCCTGGTGGTCTGTAAATAATATGTAGGAGGATGGTTTGGGTGTTCAATAATGGAAGTTTGATGGATAGGAGTTCGGCTGGAGGAAGGGTTGTGTTAGATGCTTCTCTGATGTTTAGATCAGATTTAGCAATGATCGCCACGCCCCCTCCTATTCCATTTTTCCTTTCAAGCACGGATGATGTTATAGTTATCAGGGGTGGCTAATGCTAAGGTAGGACCAGTAGCTGGGTGGAGCCATGTTTCCATTATGGCTATAAAGTCAAGGTGGTTAGAGGAGATGATCTCAGCCACATCGGTAGCGTGGGCTACCAAGGAGCGGGCATTGATGAGGGCACCCTTGATGGGAGAGTTAGAGGGGTTGGCTTTCGGTTGTGGCGGTGTGTAGGGCGTGGTGCAGTTTTGGCTGGTTATGGAGTCGATATGCGGTGTCTGATGGCTGAGATTCCTAGTCTGGATGGAGACTGCCCTGGCGGATTTGTAGCTCAGGCTGGTGCGGTGGCTCAGTCTATCGTTTCTGCACTTGATGGGTGGGGCTGCACTCTGGTTGATGGTAGTGGTTGGTAGAGTGAAGAGAGAGCCTAGTCGTGAATTTCTTAGAGGTGTAGGGCAAGGTATGAGGGGTGTAGGCGGGTGAGCGAATGTATTTATCCATTCCACTGGGGATAGAGGCTCTGTGTAGAGTGGGGTGTTCGTGTTGGTGCTGTTCTGAGGTGAGATATTGTGGAGTAAAGGGAGAAGTGTTGCCATGGTCAATGTGGCTCCTCTTAGGGTGGCCATCATAGGAGAAGGACTCCGAGGTAGTGGCAGAGGGTGGGGGCGAGGATCTGGCGAGTGGATAGCTAGCAGGGGGTATCTGTGTAGGGATATTGGCTGTGGGGAGCTTCTGCAGCGCTAGACAGGGGCATAGGGCAGTATATACAAACAGTAAGTACAATCGAAGGCCGGACTGCGTATGGCAGGCATATGTTTAAAAGCAGATGTCTCAAATGCAGTGGGGTAACACCTAGATTCAATATAAAAGCAGTTGACTCAAAAGCAAAGGGGTAACACCTAGATTCGAGATAAAAACAATAGACTCAAATGCAGTGGGGTAACACCTAGATTCAATATAAAAACAATAGACTCAAATGCAGTGGGGTAACACCTAGATTCAATATAAAAACAATAGACTCAAATGCAGTGGGGTAACACCTAGATTCAATATAAAAACAATAGACTCAAATGCAGTGGGGTAACACCTAGATTCAATATAAAAACAATAGACTCAAATGCAGTGGGGTAACACCTAGATTCAATATGAAAGCAGTTGAGGATAAAGGCAATTGACTGACGTGCAATGGGCAATATCTATGCGGGGAGCGAGAGTGTGTTCCTTTCACAAAAGAACTTCCTGTTACGATAGGAGAATATGACATGCAGGTGCCGCTGCTTTATTCAAGGCAAACGCCTGTCAATATATTAGGACGAGATTTGATGACGAAGTTAAATATGACAATCTCGTTCACTGAGGAAGGCATAGTGTGTTCGACACCAGGAATGTATTATTCTAACGTATGCAAAATGATCAGGGCATACACAGGGCAATTGGCTATGAGAGCCATCCCACTTGAACCTGAAGTATTCGCCTATGGAGTGCGGATATTAATGTCATGGCTGCCAAGCCTTACTGAAAGGACAATGAGGACTCCTGATGAATTTCTATTCAGGCCGGAGATTCCTATGGATGAGTAAAAAGGACTTATTTTTCCTTTAGAACTACACGTTGATACAGTTGATTTTTTCTTATGCTTTCTAACTCAATCTACCCTTGATATGCTTTATTTATGTATTTCTGTTTGTTCGTTTTTGTCTGCACCATCACAACTTTGGGTTTATTGGGCGCATTATAAATGTAGTAAAGTAAAGTAAACAAGCAGCCATAATCAGGGGAGAACTGGTTATTCTTGAAGGATTTGATGATAATGGCAGAATATGGTGTGCAATAATCGCCATTGGGGAAGGTTACAGATTGAATGACGTCACTGATGATGATTCATTTAAGGACGACCCATCAGATGATGACCTAGTATTTGAAGTAAGCATTACTTACTGGGTAAAAATGATTGAAAGAGAAGTGCCTCAGAGAATGATGTTAGCACGTATTCGTCCAGAATATTTTGAGGAAAATATGGCAAAAGTGCCTGTCTCATTATGGACTACAGGCCCCTATGACGTAGGCTTGTTGAAAGGAGTGGGAGAAGTAAAGATTAAATGGAAACCAGGAGCAATTTTACCAAGAGCACAACAGTATCCCATGTCTAGAGAGGCAGATGAGGGGATTTTCAAGACAATTTCCGCCATGATGAAACAAAGCATCTTAGTGACGTCAGAGTCACCATGCAATACTTCGGTTTACCCTATCAAGAAATCTAAAGGGGGGTTGTGGAGGCTAATCCAAGATCTTCGACTGATAAACCAGATAGTGGAGGCCGAGTTCCCTCTAGTCCCTTACCCATCTACAATTCTGTGTAATATACCTGCTGATGCACGTTATTTCACTGTGATAGACTTGAAAAATGCGCTTTTCTCAATCCCATTGCATGAAGACTCGCAAGATTTGACATCTTTCACGTTCAGACAAGTTCGTCTGAAAAGCACAAGGCTGCCACAGGGGTACTGTGAGTCCCCTTTGATTTTAAATAGAGTATTACAGATGGACTTGAGCAATATTGCATTAGAAAGTGTTGTTCTGCAATACGTGGATGACATTTTAGTTTGCAGCATCACAGAGGAAGAGTGCAGACGCGATTTTGTTCAGCTAATGGTTGCACTTGCTGAGAAAGGATATAAAGTTGACAAGGAAAAGTTACAATATTGTACTGACACAGAGAACCACATTAGGGTATAAACCCCTGACATATTACAGTGGGATTTTAGACCCAGTAATGTGAGGTCATTTTCTGTGCAAACAAAGTTTGGCTGCCGCCGCGTTCGCCATGGAGAAGGCTACAACTATTGTAATGGGCTGTTCGATGACACTATTTGTGGAACATGCATTATTTGCTATTTTAGAGAAACCAAAAGGCATGTTGACATCACAGAGGGCTTCTGCCTATGAGGTGGTTATATCTAACACAGCTATTAAGATAATACAATGTAAGATTGTGAATCCAGCTATGTTTATAGCAAAGCCAGTTACTGAAGGAGAACCAATACATGATTGTGCAAGCTATGAAGAATTTTACGATGAGATTCAGAGAGTAAAAAAAAATGCATTAGCAGAAGGAGAGACAGTCTTTATTGACGGTTCTTCAAGGATCGATCAAAATGATGGACAAAGATACACAGGCGCTGCTGTGGTGAAACACACAGCAGATGGAGAATTTTGAGTACTTTTTAGTGTGCGATTACCGTCTCACTATTCAACACAGGCTGCAGATTTATTGGCACTTATACTTGCGATTGAAAGGCACAAGCACCAGGAAGTAACAGAGTTCAGTGACTCCGCCTATGTGACTTCGACATTGCACGCAGGCCTAGCGTGCTGGAAAAGGAGGGGCTACCTCTGAACTGATGGCACACCAGTGCAGCACACCGCCTTGTTAGACATGCTCATGAAAGCACTACAACTCCCAGTAGGCATAGCAGTTGAAAAATGCGCAGCTCACACGAAAGGGACAGATTTTATCTCACGCAGAAATCACGCAGCAGACGCAGAGGCTAAACGTGTGGCGACTGAAGATGAAATAATGATGGACATGGAAATGTCTAATGTGCATAACAATATGACTATTATGACGGAAGAACCGGAGGGTTATAGCATTGCTTCTAGAACACAACTGATGGAATTACAAGGGGAGGCACCTGAAGGAAGAGAAGAACCTTTGGAAGTGAAGAGGGTGTTCTTTAAATCCCTCTGCCGCCTTGTGGCGACAAGACAGCACTGGTAAACCAGTGATTACTATAGCCTTATTGAATATAGCATTGGAACAGTTACACTATCCAGCACAAGTAACAAGAGAGAATTTAGCTGCAACGATTGCTGAAGACTGGTTTACACCCAACTTGCCAGAACATGGTGCTTTCTTTATAATTAATTGTCTAATCTGTCAGAAGTTCACTGCTGGGCATACACTACGTGTAGTAAGAGGGGTTATTCCAAGACCAAACAGACCTTTTCAAAACTTGCATATCGATTATGTCGATATGATTCAAGTATGTAATGGGTACAGGTATCTCATTGTTGTGGTGTGTCCATTCTCTAGGTGGGTAGAAGCAGGCCCATGTACACACCCAAATATGCTACCTGTGCGTGCCAGTTTTTGGTAAGAGAAGTGTTTCCCAGGTGGGGAGTCTGTGAAGTAGTGAGATCAGACAAAGGGCTCTTTTGTCAATGAAGTTTTTGAACAGATTACCTTGTTGCTTGGTATAAAGCACTAGTTTTCTTCGGCATATCATCCGCAAAGGAATGGAATATGTGAGAAGCTCAATGGCTTGTTAAAGGCTAGGATAGCCAAGTTGAAGCTTACTCTAAAAAAAGGATGGCTGCACTGCCTACCACTGGCATTGTACGCACTCAGGAATCAGCCTGGATCTGACCATCATCTGACGCCACATGAGATTGTGATGGGCAGAAGGATGCGTATGCCTTTGACACCTCCAACTAGAGCTAGACGTGATGCTCAGCAGACAGGAGAAATGTTAGGATTGGAAATGAAAACCTATCTAAACTGTTTAACATCTAGTTCTTCTATGATTTCAGGACAGCTGCAGCGACGAAAAGAAGGGTGTTGGGCAGGACAGAACACATAAGGAGATGCTACATTCACGGGATTTAAAGAACTACCTACACCCACGGCAGGTGTTTCCAGGAGACACAATACAAGTGAGAAACTACACCAGGAAAAGGTGGGATGAGCCAAGATTCCATGGTCCATTCATAGGCGAGAATGTGACACCAACTGCTGTCAAACTACAAGGAAGAAGAGCTTGGATCTTCCTAGGTGACATCAAGCCTTATATCGCAGAGACCCTCTGCCCGCACCCCAATGCCAAGAGACTACAGACAACGGGGAAGAATCACATCATGTGCAGACGAGATCTATGATGAGGAAGAAGGACGCATAACCTGTAAAGCGGAAAGAGCAAGACAAAGTATTTTGTTGTGGCTTAGACTTTTGGACATTCCCTTTGAGCAAAAATAAGTGGTAAAAAAAACTGTAAAATGAACACTCTGTGCATTCTAGTTGCAGGGTGAAGAAGATTGCGAATATACAGCCACAAGTAGCTAATTGACTTTGGACTAAGGCACGCTTAAGGCCTTGGCAAAAGGATATGCACTGAGTTTTTGCGAGATCCTGATAATGAAAAAAGAAGAAGGAGGCTGCTCAGAGTGATTATCGAGCAGTTTCTTCAAATACAAGAGTACAGTGAAAGCAAGACAAACGTCTTCAACACCCTTGAATAATAGACTGATCAATGCTGTGTTTTTTCAACTAATTGAAGACTTTCCAGATCTTACAGCACTAAATGCGATCCTAAGTGATGTCATACTACCGGTGAATTTGTATTCTGAGAGAATTCTGAGGAAGGAATAAATAGAGCTACTCGAACTATGGTGGCAAGGATTCCGTTTCTTATTTCTATGTGTTGAAAGGAAAAGCAGTATGTCATCTGGAGTGATACAAGTCCGAGGCGTTGACTTGGATTTGGTTTACATGGAGCATGCAATTCTGAGACAAAGACTTGCTGATACATAAATCATTGGGAACAATTGCTTGTGGAAAAAAGGAACTGGTTCCAGATATGACACTATAGTGTCTTCATCCTGATCTAGAGGCCATGGTCCGAAACAGTTGATCGTTGAAGCAAGGTTGCAGAACAAGAAACAAAGGAACATGTTTGAAATTCTGTATTAAAGATCTTTTTCCTTCCCAAATGATTAAAAAATGGGGGGTAGCAGCAGCAGTGAAGTTATAAATTTCAATGAGGAGACAAATGTAATATGCCCAAGAGACAGATGTTGTCGCCTCACCTACCGAACAATTATATACATGTGTATAACCTTCATAGTTATATTATTGGCCTTAATGATTAGAACATCGTTTCTTATGGGATCACAGAGCATTTAGACCCCTGTGTATCCACCTGAGGTTGTACGTATGATACCTACAAAATTACCCTGACCTTATATAGTCATTCCTGTTCCACGAAAGCATGACAGAGTGAATGAGCTTGAAATGGATGTGGTAAATAATAACACACACACATCCCTTATTTTAAAGCATGAACCAAAACGCTGGAGACAGGGTCGGCAGGTAAAAGCGGATATGGGGTTGATAACAGATAAACATACACAGGTACTGAGTACAAGTAACACCTGGTCTAGTATCAACAATCCCAGAGACAATGACCAAAGGATGGGGACTGTACAGCCAAATCACGATAAGAAGTTTCATGCCTAAAGGAGTTGTGACCCAGGTAGATAAAGCCAATCTTTTAAAAAGTGCAGAGGCCTTCATAGAAGAACTCATGCAGATGAAACTCGAATGGATATACGATACCATAATACAAGACTGCAGGAAAGAACCTAGAGAGAAAACACAGGTGGAAATTCTGAGAGACACTTTTATGCCTAGTGAGCATCTTATAAGGAAGAAGGCGTCAGAAATGTCTCTGATTCAAGTGATGCAGACAAATATATCCAGACCACTGAAGGAAGTGACTAAAGAACCTCCAAGGAAAAGAAGCTATACAGAAGTGTTACAAGACATGCTTGTGGAAGCTCATCTCAAAAGGATAAGACCCAGAAGAAGTGCACCAGAAGACAATAATGACCTGAATGATTACCTTGACAGCACAGCACATTTGGGAAATAACATATGGTATCAACATATGGAAGGGAAATAACATATGGTATCAACATATGGAAGAAGTTGGAAGACGAACTTCGGATGAAGGATGGTTTGTATGTGCACTTCTGCCGTACAGTATGGGAAAATCGAAAATCTTCATAGCCATCGAAATAAAGGTCCAAACAGCACAATGTCTGTCACATGTGGCAATGTGCAAAACAAGAGGTCAATTCATGGGACGGGATCCACATTTAAAATGGGCGACTGAACAAACAGATCCAGACGAAGATGACTATTTGCAAGATACAAAGACAAGAGATAATAAACAGACCAAGAATCATGTAATCAGATATGAGAAACCTGGAGTGAAAGGAGCTGGAATAAGGAGAGAAATAAAAAGAAATTAAATGTCACAGGAAAGTCTGCAGATGATGTTCGAAAATGGAAGAACAGAGGACAAATGCAGATTTGGGGATCCGTACTATCGCCTGACGGATGGGAATACGGAGTGGTGATCTGCAGAGCATGGGTAGCAATAGACTGCTACAAACCTGCTATTGACATTATGCAAAATGGATGCAAGCCATTATGGCCGAGACCTGCCAAACTGCTAACATGGGTCGAAGACAGAGGAGGACCTTTTCAGATAATACCATTAGAGAACCCTTAGTTCTGCTTCAGGAATATTGGCACAAAGAAAATGGGAGAAAACCAAAAATGTGGTTGACTTTTTGATGTTCCAGGAATGGTACATGGAACTGCAGTATCATGGATTACTATTGGGCTTGTGGATCCAAGGCATATGTGAGATTTCAAAAGAATTGGGGAGGAATATGGACACTGGTGAATGTCCATGTTCCAGCGTTGGTGATTCCGAAAAAGTGATTTGAAGCTTGACAATTTTCCGAAAGCAGACGCTCACCTAGGAAAAAGAAGATCTTTGGAGATTATGAAAAGAAAGAAGAGGGAGAATTACTTCTCTGCAAAATAGATAGACTTGTTTGAGGCTATTCCATATGAGCATAGACTGTTTAGCCAGACCACTTCTGTATTCTCATTGATCTTTTTACCTGCAGTACAGGTTGGAGCAAACACTAAATGGTTGCAGATAAACAGATGGGAGTTGCTGCAGACCATCAACATGACAATCAAAGGGAATTGAGAGCAATAAGACTAATGACACTCCAGAACAGATATGTCCTGGATATGATTACAGCTATGGATGGAGGTGTTTGTGCAAAAATCGGTGAATCATGTTGCACATTTACACCTTCTCATGATGATGACAATGGAACCTTGACAGAGGCCATAGGTATGTTGACAAAACTTCAGAATGAGATGATAAATGAAACAGATGAAGTAGATGATGACAGTTGGTTTGGAAATCTGTTTTCTTGGGTTCCACAGTGGATGGCAGATACATTCATGTTTCTTGGAGCCCTATTAGTGATGATACTTTTGGGATTTTGTGCAATCAAGATAATAATCTCACAATGCAAGAAAACAGCAAAGAAAGCAGTAGGGATGAAAATCATGATTGATGTTGAGCCAGGATGGAAGCACAAAGACTTGACTGATGAAGAGATAAGCAACTTCGTGAAATCTAGCATCTATGCACCAGAAGGTACAAAGTTCATGTATCCAAGGAATCATAGAAAATATATGGGGAAAATGGATCTATTGCAGTCCAAGTGGAGAATGCCAGCTCATGACATAGAACGGATGAGCATGTGAAAAATGCAGGATGCCTAAAAGAAAATACCTGAAGAAGCAAGAGAGATACTTAAAAATGGTGACAATGACGTCATCTCTGTGAAATCATAAGAGATCAAAACTTACATCCAGATAGAAAATATAAGGACCAGAGAATGCTGAAAAGAGACGGAATTCCAAGACAAATATCCTAAAATGATAAGAAGCAAGATACTAAAATATATTTTACAAAGATGATAAATAAGTGAGCAAGTTAAAACATGTAAATATGCTCAGAAACGCAAGAAGCTAAGATTTCGTGAAGCTAGTTTATGCGTATTAGAAATAGATTACGGCAAACACCATATACATCTATACCTCATGAAGCACTTTAGGTGTGAATGTATGTTTTCACTACGTCTGTAACACAGAAAGCACATAACAGCTTTAAAGGCCTCGTGGAAAAGTGTTGCAGCAAACAATTCAAAGTCGAGTAAGAATGAAACTCAGCTGGCACAGCTGTGCGAGGAAACTGAAGCTTATCAGCGGAATAGAAACCAAGAGTGGATATAATTAAAGAAGAAGTACAGACACTCCTGTTTTGAAAGGTCGACCAAAACAATTGACATCAGAGAACAAGCTAAATCAAATGAAATACAGGAATTGTTTCATGGAAAGGCTTGATTTTGTGGTGATAAGTCACGTGATCAGTCACGTGATGGAAGCAGGCTGGAAGGAGGAGATCTTCACACCTATGCATGAAGGCCACCATACCCATACTCCTTGCAAAGTCTTAGAGCAGAGTACAAACTCAAGGCTAACTTCAAAGAACTAATTGACACATGACCACTGAGGTGATGAGTGATTGTATTATAATTGGTGGGAAGCGGGTGCGCACACAGCGCATCTGCACTTGGCTGTACTTTCTGCATGCTGCTATGATGTAGGTAGAGAAGAATGTGTGGGGTTGATGCTAACCCAATCAGAGTAGACCGTGTAATCTAGGGTCCTATAGTTGTAGAGCCAATGAGAGGTCGTACTTTAGTGACGCTCATGGTGGCCAGTTTGAAGGGGGGGCTTAGTTGCCCACCTGACAAGTATTTTCCAAACCCTCTCCTCGTTACCATATACAGATATAGTACCTATATTAAGTTACCTTTCCTGAGCCTATCAGAATGCTTGTTAGGTTTTTCAAGTTGCTACGCAGGTTGCCAAATTCTCTGCTTGGTACCAATTTTCTCTCCTGTGGAAAATCAAGCCCATCATCCCAGAAAACAACTTCAGATCTGCTGTCCAAGCCTTGGCCCTCTCCCACCTGGATGGTGGCAATGCCCTTTTGGAAGGCTGTCCAGCAACTACCCTGGCACCCCTGAGATGTGTCCGGCTTGCAGCAACATGCTCCATCAAAGCACTCTGCAGATTCCACCACATCGCCCCAACCCTCATGGAACTGCACTGGCTCCCACTGCAAGCTTGTTTCATCTTCAGATCCTGCTGTGGAAAGGATCAGGCAATCACCAGTATGGTTGTTCATTCTTCTTTATTTCTCCACATGAGCCCCACAAGCCTTGACTACTTCTCTCCCTTATCTCCCCGCATCTCCTTGAACCACCTCTCTCACGCTCAATGCATGCCACGTTTTCTTCTCTGAATCATCCCGGCATTCTACTCATCACCGCAGGACACTCACATCTCCCTTTTACCCAAACACACACTGTGGCGTGTCAGAAGAAGGACACTGACTCTTTACGGACATTTCCAGGATGATTTTACTAAAGAATAAGTGTAATGTCTAGCCCTCCCTATCTGTATGGGTGTTCCCTATCTATTAAACTAAGTAAGATAATTGTCAGTCATCTGTGAAAGTCCCAAAGAAAGAGTCCACAGTCCGCACTAACCCTAACTGGACCTACCACTATTCTAAAAACTAAAGACAGAAGAATATCTCCCATCTCCTGGCGCTTGCTTCTTGCAAGTTGCTTCTTGTTGACTCCTCTCTTCCCTTTATTATTATTCCCTATGACCTGCAATTCTTCCCTGATGGACCAAAAACTCTATAAATGTGTACCCTTATCTGTATCTTTCCGTATGCACCCCCTCTCTGTGAGTTCTGCTTTCACATTTTTTGAGACTTCATCTTTTTCCATGCTCTCCTTCCATTCATCCGTTGATACCATTTTCTGTACAACAGCTAACACACAGGCCCTCATTCCGAGGTTGGTGCTAGTCATGGCACTATTGGCGCCATGACTAGCACCAATACCGGTACCGCCACCGACTTGGTGGTATGGGGACTTACTGGTCTATTCCGACCTTTGCGGGACCGGTAAATCCCCATTTGAAAAGCCATTCCCCATTCCCATTTGAGCCCCCATAGGGCTCAATGAGAAGGCGTCAATAACGGTACGGCAAATTGCGGTACCGTTATTGACTCCAGTATCCCTTTGCGGATGCCGTCCATAACGCCTGGTAAAACCAGGCGTTAAGGGAGGAACCCGCAAAGGGACCTCGGAATAGGGCGCCAAGGGATTACCGGCACCGGTGTCATTACCGGTGCCCGGCATCCCTTTGTGCCCAGGTCGTAATGACCCCCACAGTCTGTTAAGGATACCAATCAGGCATCACACACCGGACCAGGACACTTTCAATGTAATTTCCAGATTCTGCCTCAGAATCTTGGCTCTTTTGCAATTTTTGTTTCGCTAATTTTAGTTCAGTCTGGATTTGAGCTAAAAGTTTGGATTGATTTTGCACAAGAGTTCAATTTTCCTCATGCTTTTCCCGCATCACTCCCATATGAAGATACATATATGCCGCAATTCTGACAATTTTAATCTGCTCCTCTTTACTTTTCGGAGTCATGTATAACTCGCTCAATGCTTGGTGTAATAGGCCAGCATCCTGCTATGTATCCATGTCTATGGCGATGAGCTGTTGCGTTATTTCTTCTAGCCAGACTTTTTCATCTTGTTCTGGCCATTCCCCCGCGACAAATAACTTGTGCAGAAGGTGCTCCCTAGCTATGTTGATCTCTACTGTGGCCATTTTGGAAAGTGTTCTTTCTTTATTAATTTATTTGTGTAATCTGTATTCTATTGCTTTTTGTCTATTTTTGTGGTTGATTTAACTTTAATTTTATACACAGGCCTGGTACTTAGGATTTTTGTTTTGGGGGAGGGGGGTTTGCTTCTACAGTGTAACCCAGTATTCCAACTACACAAAGTATTCCTACCTTGGAGGTTAGTCTGCTGTGTTAGGCCGTCACGGGTGAAAAACAAACTCAATCCCCGACTCGAGCCCCCAATTTGTTAAGGATACAAATCGGGCATCAAACACCAGCCAAGTACACTTGGTCTTATCCTGGGATGTGGTGCTCAATAGGAATGCTTTTTCTTTAATTTTAATGAATTCAAATTGAGCCGATACCTGTCTCGTTTCACACCCCCTTTTAGAAATACCCCGGTCACAATGGACCATGAATCAGGCCGGTTGGTGAATATACAATATTTATTTATTTGTAGAATTCACAAAAATCACATACATTTTAAGATTGGGGCAGCAATCACCAATGGGGTGATAATTACAATGAAAACCCCTGATATACACTTGGGTAACCTTCTACAAGAACATATCCAAAGCACAATTGAATAGGAACACTTTTTGAATTAGGAGAGATAGCACCCAAGTTAAGGTTTCCCCCTGCAATGTTCCCTCAACCCACATTTAATCACCTTCTGAGTGGATATAAAGAAGCAGAAGGTAGTCAGGAATATTGTGCAGCAAACAGAATCAAAACAAAATCAAAATCCGACCCTTTGCAATGGCATAAAATGGCACTCGGAAATTGACACATAAATAATGCATGTGCAGTTAAATCTATGAGGCAAATATGATTTCTCACACTAGCATGAATGTATAAACACTAACAATCACAAGGCAAAGGATCAACAAGAGGCATTCAATTAAAAAACAAGTGGAAAGTTAGAACATGCTGCAGCCGAATTCACATGTGGAAAAGTTGCATTTTCTCAATTTGCGTTTAAAATGACGTTAACACATTTTATGAAAACGGGTGAAATACTGGGATTTTCAATTTATTTTTTGGGCTGGGGACGAGATGTATATCACAGGGACAATACAGAGGTGAGAGGATGTCTCTAGCTACCAAACCGGGTGAGATTTGCAAGATAGAAGAAGGTTCGCCTTAGGTAAATTGAAGCCGTGAAAGAGAGAAAAATCAGTTGAGAAAAGAACAGGTTTGACTTAAACTATATTATTCAGACTATATTGTTATAGAGGGACACAGTAAGATCCAAGGTTGATTCGCAACGTCAACCTTGTCACCCCAGTGTTCAACTTTATGTGGAAATTAGTTTGATTACTCAAAATATAACTAAGGGCTTATGATCTACACATGACAGAATTAATAGAGAGATGCCGCTAGCACTTAGAAAGTCAAGGACAGGGTGCACAGAGAATTCTAACAGTTACCAGTGTATGGATAGGATTGCTTAGAGAGTGAAATAAAGACAAAAGGGTCAAGATGGGGAGACTATGGGGGTCATTGCGAGGTTGGAAGTAAGGGAAAAAGGATGCCGGTAAAGGATTACCGGCATCACTTACTGCTCCAGGCTATCACAACCCGCCAACCCGCTATTAGCGGCCGCAAATAACGGTGCCTCTAATGGCGGCATTGGCGCGGGCACGCGACCCTTCATGCCGGCAATACTGGCATGGCGTAAACAGGAGCTGAACACAAGTCAGGCGGACATGCAAATAACGGCCTACTGAAGCCCGAAAAGTACCTTACCGGCATGGAGTAAATACCGGCATCGCGAACCACCCATAAACGGCCATGTGCAGTGTTCTCAACTGCCACAGGTGCACACAATCATCACAGGTGGAGGCAATGTAGACTGGGCCAGCACAAAAGGAGCACACCCCACCCCTTCCCACACCCTTGTACACACCAAAATGATTCCAATACTAGTAGCAATACTGGGGCTGGAGGACATGCTTGCAGTGGAACTCCAGCAACAACAACAACAACAGGCAGCACAGAGGAGACGCCGGAGGAGAAGGAGGGTGAGACAGGCACAGCATGCACCACCAGTGCAGGCAGTTGTACCACACAGGCAGCCCCCAAACCCTCGAATCAGAGCCAGTCCATTCAGCCTTACCCCTGAGCAGAGCCACACCCTGTACCATCTGGACCGGGACACCATCACCACCATTGTGGACATGATACATAACATTGCCAGCCTCATAGACACCCGTACCGCCATCCCCCCTCTACTGAACGTATGATATGATATGATAGTTTATTTATATAACGCCTATACACAATGTGTTTCAAAGCGCATCAAGGCAAGGGAGGGAACACAGGCACCTACCAGCACACAGTAGGGCAGATGCATGGCATATCACAATCATTATTCTCATGCATGCTGAACCAAGTGCTCGATGCCCTCCTGAAGCACACAGGCAACCACATATTCCTACCACGGACTGCCCAGAAGATCTCCAACACCAAAGTTGGCTTTCCCAAGTTGCATCGGTGCCATCGACTGCACCCATGTTGAATTGGTGGTCCCACATGCCATGGAGGTAGTGTACCGCAACCGTAAATTATACCACTCCAACAATGTGCAAATGGTATATGACTCAAACAAGATCATCACACATTGTTGTGCCCGATTTCCTGGATCAATTTATGATTCAATGGTTCTGCGGAACTCCACGATACCACGCTACATAGAGCGACATGCAGAGCAACGTTCCTGGCTACTCGGTGAGTTGCATGTCAAGCACATGGCTGTGTGATGTGGGGAGATGATTGTGGGGGAGAGATGCATACTATACCTGGCTGAGATGGGGGGAAAGATGCATACTACACCTGCCTGAGATGGGGGGAGAGATGCATACTACACCAGGCTGAGATGGGGGGGGGAGAGATGCATACTACACCAGGCTGAAATTAGGTGAGAGGATGGACTATGGCCATACTCCAAAGCAGGCCAGACTGGACCTGACACCTAAATGCAAGACGTAAGCTGCACAACTATGAAAATGAGGCACTACTGCAACCATTCCATAGCCATCCACATGTACACTGCACATAATGAGACAGTAGCCCCTGCAACACAATGCAACGACATGCAGTTAGTATGGCCAATGCAAATGACCGAAGAACAGCATCACAACGGACATCTGTCCATTAGTGCTTGCAAAGGAGTCACATGAGGCCAAAATACAGAATCTCACTCCTACACCGCCACAGAGGTGCAGCATTCCAGCATGGCTACATCAAGCGTGGAATGTCAGATCATCAAGAGTCTGGCTTCAACAGTGACAGGATCAAAACATACAATTAACTACACATCACCTAGATCATGTAAACAACCGGCGTGGGCAACCACAGTGCATGAACACCCACAAGGAATAGGACATCCCTGTGTCCACTAGACGATGCCATGCACACCTGTCGTACATGTGACTTCACAAATTGCAGTTACTTTGAGTAGCTCAATTCATGCATGGATATGTGGATGAAAACAGGAAATCAATGCATGCTTTTGTGTCATTGATACAGGTCCCATTTGATGAAATCACTTACACATAACCATTGTTGCACCCATGCAGGTGATGCTGGCTATCCCTTGAAGAGGTGGCTCTATACCCCTGTCCGGAACCCGCAGAACCGGCACAAAAAGGACTACAATCGTCCACATACCCGTACCCGTGTGGTGATCGAGCAGTCATTTGGGATTTTGAAGGCACGGTTTCTCTGCCTCAGCAGGTCTGGTGGGGCACTCCTGTACGGGCATGTGAAGGTGGGCAAGATCATCATGGCATGTGTCATGCTTCACAATATGTGCATCAGACGGAATGTGCTGCTGCCCCCTGACGCTGAACTGCAACCACCTGACGAGGGGGATGAGGAGGGAGGAGATGGGGCTGCACATCAGGCAGGTAGCGATGCACAGGACGGACGTGCCGTGCACCAGAATTTGATTAACCAATGTTTCTAATACACATGGATGCAGAGTGTGCCATGGAGGGCACTGGTCACGTGGGGGACATGGACACTGTACACTGTTCACCAATAAAGCACATGTACACAATAAGCAGTGTCCGGTCATGTGACTTCTCATATCACAACAGGTGTATTGAACATTAAGAATATTAAATGTGCACAAACCCACCACCCTACACACCCTCTCCCTCCACCCTCTCCCCCCTCAACTCCCCCACACACCCTCTCCCACCTCCCTCTCCCCCCTCAACTCCCCCACACCCTCTCCCCCTCCCCCTCTCCCCTCAACACCCCCACACACCCTCTCCCTCCTCCCACTCCCCCCTCAACTCCCCCACACATGGTGTGCACTTCCATGCACCATTAGTCTGCAATAGTTCGGAATGGCAGGCTGCACCTACATCCCTTGTCCACTGCCAGCATAGGGTGGACCCATGTCCGACCTGCGCAAGTTCCGCGCAGACCTACGCAGGGGGCTGTTCTGTGTGGAGCTGGCATTTGAGGAGGTGCCTGGTTGGTCGATCACCTGTGCGGGACGCAGGGCCTCCAAGGCATCCGCCATGCGGGTGAGGACCGGCCTCACAGCCGCCAATTCATTGCATATGTTTGTGGAAGTTGCACATTCCCGGAAATCCTCCCTCGCATGGCCACTTTCAATGATGTGCTGGGTCACCAGCGCTGTCAGCTCCTCCTGGCGCTGTCGGATGACCGTGATACCCTCTTGCCTGTCCCTGACACCGGTGGATGTCGAGGCATCATGCGATAAGGGTGCTGCATCATGCATGCTCCCCGTGGGGCTGGAGTTCCCTTGCCATGACTCCACAGCAGACAGCTCATGGCTGCTGGCATTGTGTATGCTGGGTGGGGAGAAGTGGGCTGGCTGCAGCGGACTTGTTGCGGTAGGTGTCCCGGATGTCGGACTGTGTGCATCATCATCCGACACTGGTGCTGTGGCAGCTGCTTCTCCGATTGTGCTGCTGGCAGTGGGCACAGAGCCTTCAGCCCCTGGCTCCTGTGTGGTGGTGGCTGGTGTGGGTGCTGTGGTGGTGGCCCATTTGCACATTGGTGCTGTAGCTTTGTGTGTTGGATTGGGCTTGTGTGCTAGTCCAGGTTTCACTGTGCCCCTTGATGTTGAGGGCCTGTTTGCTCCCTCCGTGCCCCTGGCCTTCATCACTGGTGTTGTGGGCTGCTCCGTGGGGTCCTTAGCCTCACTGTCAGATTGTGTGCCTGTGGGGGACCAAGAGGGGGACAGCATCAGTGATGGGTCTACGTGCATCAGGCATGTATTGGGGTTGCTGCAGTTCTATGGAATGGCAGGTATTTGCCGTTGGAGTAGTGACATACAGGTTGCTTGCCATATGGGTGGGTCATGCAGGGATACGTCTGGGTGACAAATGTATGAGGTGCAGCATGCATGTGGACGAGACGGTGCTGTGCACTGCCTGTAGGCAGGGTTGCATACATGTGTCTGCTGGCCCCTGCATTGCATCATTTCACTGTCAGTTTGGTGGGGCATCTTCATGCTTTGCATTATAGTGGTTTCTAGGGACACTTACCTCCATCAGCCGATGTCGGGGCTCCACGATCCATATCCCCAACTCCCTCGATTGCCTCCATTCCAATTGTGCTCGCACATGTCTCCTCCCAGTGAGTCATCTGAATGGGTGAGGCACCTCCCCCACCTGTTGCCATGCCCTGGCTACGATTTGCTGCGAGGCTTTTCCGGACGCGTAGGCGCAGGTCATCCCAGCGCTTCCGGACATCCTTTACTGTGCGTGGGGTGGTGCCATCCGCACTCACTTTGGCACCACCTACGTCCAGATCTCTTTCTTGCGCAACTGTGCAGGTCGACGCAGATTGTTCACAAAAACAACCTCCCCATTTTCGGCCAAGGTGTCCGCGAGCATGTTCAGCTCTTCTTCAGAGAAGCGCTCCATGCGCAGGCTCACAGCTCCTTTTTTCAGGGCCTTGGGCATTCTGATATGCTGTTGGGTGATTTTGGGGCAGGAGTGGTGGTGATGTGGATCCTGAGTTCTGAGGATGGCAATGGATTGTGTTTTTAAAGATGGCCGCCGTGCTCTTTCACGTTCCTGTGCAATGACACTACTTCCGGTTCCGCTTATTTACGGTCACCGCTATTAGTGGTGACCGCTATTAGCAGCCAGCGCTGGTAGCGGTCACCGCTAATGCCGGATCCATGGATGGCGCTAGTGCTATCATTAGATCGTTACCAACATGGCGCAAAGCTCGTGCCCGCAAACTCATAATAGCCCTCTACTAGCGGGCTCTTTACTACACGGACACGGTATTTGCTCCAAGGACAGTTACTTACCTCCAAACTCGTAATGCCCCCCTATGTGTTTCTCTGGGATAGGGAGTCAGGGCAGGCTTAGCTAAGCACGCCTCTAAGACTCGGATATGACAACCAATGTCGGTTATCCCCCCTAGGAGGTGACTCAGTTTATGAGATTGTATTTTATGACGTGCAAATACTTCCCCCAGACCTTTTTACCAAAAATCAATCTCAACAGAAATCACACATCTGAAGAGTTGTGGCACTTTAACAAATCACATGGGAAGATTATATATTTTATGTAGAGCATAGCAGTCCAACTCTAAAGTTTGTAAGACATTGTTTCGCCCTTCTAATAATCTTTGGTCCATTTTAGTGTGAAATATTCAGCTTAAAATTCTATAACTTTACACATGTGTGCATATACTCCTAGGGCATGTAAATATTGATTTTCACTGTGGCGTTGTGTACATTTTTCTTCAAATTTCCACTTCTTTGCCATTTCTGTTTCCAACATGGCAGTGGAGTCCACGACATCTCAAATTAAAAACCACAACATTATATTTACAGTGTTAACTTTTTACATTTCTGCGAAGTCCTGCTGCAGAGATAAAAGTCTTAACATTTTATTAATAACATAGCCTTTGGAAACAAATATTCAGTATTGTTCCCCATATACGGGCATAGTTTCCCAGCTAGTCCAGGGTCGTCATGGAGTTTTTCTTCGAAGCTTCTTGTAGAAGTCACTGGGAGGTGTGATTCTTCACTTTGCACATCCGTGTCCCAGAACTCCTACTGTAAGAGACTGGAGCACAGATCAAAGTCTGTAAAGGTAGCAATTATCACTTGTGTTTTCTAGCATCTACTGTGGGGGCCTTCTGTTGCTAGCATCCCCCCAAGCAGCCTGTTTGGGTGGTTTTCCCCCATGTAGCTGAAGTAAAGCTTCCTTGGATTCCTTCAGAACTAAACAACAGCCTGTCATTCAGGGATACTGCTCTTGTCTGCTGGAGCACAATGTGAATGTGGATGTGCATGGCAGAGTCCCATTAATAAATGTATTATTGTGATGAGGAATCAGAGGAAAAGAGCATCAGAGTGGCATCATTTTTAAATGTAAATATTTCCCTTTTTCAGTGGGAACTTTGGGATTGCCGCAAAGCAGCGCTGCTTTTTATAGATATAAGCAACACACTGGCAGGCTTTTTCAGTGTGCCCCCATTTTCCATCCTGCCCAAAATGTGCTTGGCAAGATGGTGCAGCCATCTTTTTGTTGCTGCAAAATGCAGTTTTGGTGTGGGCAGTGGAGCTCAAAGGAGCCTGCGCAGCCATTTTGCTGTTTCTACTGAAGTGCAGCTGGGTGATGTGGGGAAGTACTGCTGAGTGGGTAAATATATCCCACACAGTGGCGGCCGCTTACATGCCCCCCCATCCAGGGCCCCCTACCACCCATGAAGTGTGCAGAGAATTGCCCCGTTAATTTAGTTCTGCAGACAGAACAGATAAAAGAAGTTCTTCTGCATGAACTGGGTAACGTTGCGGCAATCAAATGTGCACAAAATATAAAACAAAAATAATTATATGGCGAGCTGCTCTGCAATCTTCATGGCTGGGCTGGCTGGCACACTAACATAGCGGGGCGCATCCCGTTTTCTGCATCTTTTTCTACTGTAAAATGCGTGGAGCTCATCTCAATCTAGGAGGCTAGCGGGGCACTAGAGGGGTGGCCCCGCTTGTGTTAATCTCTGCGCAAATAGCGCACTGGTGTCAGGATCGGATAGCAACATAATTATTTACTTAATGTCATTGGCTGTCTGTCAGCCAATGACATTTGAGTGTGGGTGGGGTGATGGGCACTGGTGACGCGACCGCGCCACTTTCTCACTTCCTGCTGAGTTGAAGGTTGACTGAGGTGGAGCACTGCCCTGGGGAATGCAGGGCCTAGTTGTCGATCCTAGGCCCTGCATGGCTGGCCTTGTAGCCTGAAGCTGAGCAGCAGTGCAGTCAGAGTCACGTTTGTGCGGGTGCCTGGGCCTTGGCCACCTTGCTAATTTGTGATAAGTTGTACTAGTACTTTTTGTAATGTTGGGGTGGGGTACATGATAGTCTCCTTTCTACAACATAACTGTTGTAGACCTTTATGCCAGTGCCCCCCAGCCAGCAGTCGATACTGTGGCAGGACTCATTACTGGGCTCGAGTCAGTGGTAATCCATGGACTGGTGGCACGAGATGGAGGGATGGCCAAATTCACATCACTGCCTGCCCCTGTTATTGGCACCACTTAAGTGTGCGCTCATTTGTATGGGTTAGACCGTATTCGGAATGAAAAAACCCCCCCACAAAGATAGAGGTTGATGGGCGCCCATAAAATGGCGCAGTTATTTGGTCTCATGACAGCCCTGCTACGACAGCATAGGTACCCCTTTTCTTGCATTCTAGTATTTTTAGTTACGGCACTGCACCACCATTTATAAATGTGGGGCCACAGGACCCGGAAACAATTGAACCAACAGCTTATAGACGTTATCGCGCCCATTAAACCATTAATAAATGGGCGACTTTACATTTCACATGTGATGAGTGTCAGGTTCGCACGCGCAGCCCGCTTGCCGCATCTGAACCGGCATATCCCTGGCATGAAGGTGAGTGCCTGTGAACCACTGAAGGTTTAGAATGCGCTTTGCCTCCAGGAGTGTACCCAGTTCATTCATGCATTGGGCAGCAGTTTGTGCTTTCGGTGTGAAGTAGGTATCAAGGTGCTAAGTGAATGGACTGGGATGAGCTTGTGGTGCGTGCTTTGTGCAGCAGTTGGCCCGATCCACTATCTGGATAGCTAGCTGGCTGATATGAGGTTGTCTGAGTGCATGTTTGGGTAGCATGGCTCTCATTTCACATACAGAGCTGCAGAATGTTCAATGATTCCCAGTGCATGAGGTGGTGTGCTCATTATCTGGGAAGCGGGGGGCTGCGTCCTTTCCAACACAGCACAGCCAAGCCCTGAAGCTATTGTAGCATACCCTTCATAGCAGCCATTGGTGATAGTACGACAGTAGTACCTCCCATGAGAATATCGCAGCACACCGTCTCCCACTGTAGTCTTCATTTTAGAAGAGCCTCATTAATAGCTATATTAAAAAATGGCCACACGCCGATTGAGCAATGGGTGCTGCAGTTTCCTTTCAACCTCCAAAAGTTTGTCTAGGATTTCAATGTTGCCTCTGCACAAATGTGCGAAAATGCAAGCAGAGTCACAAGGGCAGGGGTGGGCTTACATATATTCTGCCCCTCCTTGCTAGGGCCACTGCTGGCCAGAGGCAGACCCACGTGATCTTATTTAAATGAGAATGAGGGACTCCAAGAACAGCCATCATCTCCACCCTCCCCCGCAACCCTAGGCTCCCATCCACAGGCAGGACCACAGAACTCAGCAGTAGCAAGTAAACTATATCTGTACAGGCCAACATATTGCTTATTAAGCGAGTTCCCAAAATGGGATGGGTGGCTAAAATCAAGCGGTCATGTGGCAGCCAGCAGCTCAAGGCCCTGAGCAAACAGAAGCAAAGTTCACACACCCTCTTAACAACACGACCACATCCACATTGTTTCCTGAAGTGAAAGCACAGCACTGCAGGGAATTTTAGGTAGTTCCTCCATCAGAGCTTTAAAAATTGGGTTGAACTCCCTACATTGCCTGGAGACCTCCACCGAGATGTCCTTGAAAATGCAAATATCAGCGTCTTCTGTTTATAGTGAACCAATAGCACGATAGGCCGTCAGCACCGCTAATTTATGTTGGAAATTCAAGAACTGCACCGTTATAATTCTTGGTCGTTCACCCTCTGTGGGCTTATGGTGTCCTGTGTGCCGTTCAATTATCCAAGATGGATGGCTGTAGCTTGAACATCATTGCAATAGGAACAACAAGGGTGAATCATGGCTGGGGATGCTTGAGGTCTTGTGCAGAAGGGCTGTGACCCAGCAGTTTGGGCTGAACCACCCCTTTTGGCATGGAGCCAAGCCTGATTTGCATATGGTCTTTCTCCTTTAGTAATGGCTTGGCAAGCGAAGAACGATGGTCTGGAGGGTTGCCCATCACCTCTTTGTTTTGCTTAATGATGTTTTTCACATCTCTCACCACAACATTGGTAATGATGCAGTGAAGACCTACCGTCTTAATGGAAGCCATGAGGTCATCGATCCAATCAGCCCATCACGGGCACCAGCTAACGGCGGCTGGACAGCAAATAAGGAGGCTTCCTGTAAAAGGACGCATAGGATACAAGTCAGTCCTGGGGCTTCCTCTGTGCCACTCATGGTGGCACAGCGCCTGTGGGATGAAGTATTCAGGCCTCATGGTAGTACAGAGCCTGTAGGATTAGGTATTAAGCCCTCATGGCGGTACAGTACAGGGCCTGTAGGATGAGGTATTAAGTTCTCATGGTGGTACAGAGCCTGTAGGATTAAATATTAAGTCCTCATGAAGGTACAGGGCCTGTGGGATGAGGTATTAAGTCCTCACGGTGGTACAGGGACTGTGGGATGAGGTATCAGTCCTTGGGGGTATCCCTTGGCAGCAGCGAGCTTGTGGGTGGCAGAAACACAACTGCTGCACCAGGAGTTAACTTGGTATCACAAAGGCTTAACAGCGGTGTACTCACAGAGGGGCAAGCACGCAGTGGGGGCATCAACGAGGGCTGCCTTCCCGCGTCGTCGCCAGATGTTGTATCTCTTCTGATAAGTGTTGGACCTGCAGCAAAAGACACAGGAGACAGGAGTGTGAACTTTCTGTCTCGGCGAGTGCCTTGCCCTCAGCTCCGCTCTAGGCCCTTGCCCACCGGTCACTTGAGGTGACCTCCCGGGTGAGAGCCAGTGGTGACTCCCTGAGCACATTACTTCCGGGTCACAGGTTGCATCCACAGATTGAGTTATTTATTGTACAGAAACGTGTTTGAAATAATGATCCATACAGTACACAGCAGCCAGTGTGTGAACATATATAGGAGCTGTGCCAAGCACATGTGGAGGGAGACTCTGAAGTGTGTAAATGCATAAAAGCTTGAGGGATCTGGTGCAAGGCCTGTGAGGAGAGAAATAGCAATAGACATAGAAGAAAGAGGTGGCCGGCGCGCTATGGGTTACATAAGCACATTATCTGAGGGGGACACACAAGGTCGCCCAAAAATGAAAGAGCAAACATGTAGTTTTTGAAAACGCAAAGTTTTGCACACTAAATTATAACAGAAATAAAGAGGTTAAAAAAAAAGGAGACTGCGTCCCGCCGGGCGGGCTCACTGCTGCTATATATCGGCGCTATCCTCCTCTGGCCGTGGGGTGACCTCCCCCAGAATCACGCCGCACGTCGGGGCTCCAGTTACCCGCGCGCCGGGGCTTCTACCCGCACGTCGGGGCTCTTCTGTACCCGCACGCCGGGTGTCTAATAGATCCACAGCAGCCGCGAACCCGGGATCCAGCAGCCTCGGCCTCCCCATTGCTAGAGCTGGGATTACAGGCGCGCGCCACCGCGCCCGGCGGGAACAGGAGGGAGAATCTAACTAGTTCACCATGAATCCAGCGCACGCGCCACCTGCAGGCTGACTGTGGTACTGAACCAGGTTTAGAAAAGTGAAGCCAAAACCAGGAAAACAAGATGTTAACAATTCAACACAGAACAAAATAAAATAATGGAACCTTGGCAAACGTGGAGAACTGTATTGAACAATATGATGGGGTGGGAAGGACCCCAAGAATGGTCTTCTCCTAGGATAATGTGTAAAGCACTAGACACCACTGGCTAGTGGGGAATGGCCATCACCCCACAAGCCACAGCCATGTTAGGAAACAAGCACTGCCACAGTCAATAGCTTCGGGCAGTCATATGTGAAGTGGAGACTCAAAGGCCTTAAACATGCCATATACTACTCGGTGTAGTCGCATATGCCAAGTTCGGTTACAAGAGGGCGTTCCCCAACAATGGCAGGAAATGGGGAAATGGGACGTCAAAGAAAAATACATATGCCAAGTACAGCAGAAAAGGCCTCATTGGCATCCTGCTACACTGGGGGAGACAATTATCAGGGAGCACAACACGTAGGCTTTCCATACTGATCAAAGCCCCCAGTGTGCACTCCCCAACAGATGCCACTGCTAATTAAACACCAACCAACTATGCTATTCACATCCACACAAGGACGACAGGACACGTCTTACTGCATCAAACACTTTACCAATATCAGCGCCTCTTCCTCCCTGAGGTTCCTCCTCTTCCTCCTGCGCCTCTCAGTCCTTTAACCCTCTAGTGTCCTTCACTTTCCCTCTCAACACCTCCCACTCACATATCTCCTTACGTCTCCGTTACACCTCCTCGATGAGTCTGCACAGCCTTCCAATGGTTTGTTTTGGCTGTCCCTCCGGGTCAGTCTCTTCTCCGCTTTATGCTGATATCAGGCCACTGTTCTCGAGCTCTCCTTCATCCTCCACTGTTCTCGCCTCTTGTCCTGTATCCACGTCAGCCTGAAATGCTTGAAAAATGATGCATTCCTCGTGACTGCCCTCTGGAGATAGCGGCCGTCACCATCGTCCCTTTTACGTCAGTTACCCGGAGGGGTATTGTGTTGTTGTTTATGTCCGTTGCTTCACTAGTACTTCTTCTCCTTCCTCTAACTCTTTCGCCCTCACTCTTCGAGTTCAGCCTGTTCTTTCCTTTGTGGACTTTTTTGCCTTCGCATCTCTGTCTCTCACCTCGTCCTCTAAGGTCTCGTTCTTCCGGGTGTCTTGGGGGCCCTTGGGTCTTTTGAGGTAGGCGTCTTCTGGCCTGGTACGCTCCCATGAGGTCTCTGGGTGGTACTCCTGTGACCGAATGTGGTGTGTTCCTGTAATGACGTACCCGGCGGCATATGGCTTGCTGTATTGACATTCCTTCGATGGTGGCCTTTTGGATGGTCTTCTTGATTGAAGACATGAATCTTTCCACCGTCCGTTGGCTTGTGTCCACAGCAGTGTTATCCCCTTGTGGGTGAACCCTGTGTGTTTCGCAAACCTGCAAAAGTTCTGTCCGTTCAATGGCGGTCCATTGTCCGTCTTGACTGTATCACGGATGCCTCACTCACTGAAGACTTCATCTATGACCCCAGGGATTTGGGCAAATTAGCGGAGCTAATCTTGGATAATAGAAGGGGCTCTGCATCCATTCCAGGTCGATTAACTGAAGTTCTCTCTGAACTACAGAAGGAGCCAAGTATCCTGAAATGCTAAAGCGGACCCATGGAACGGCCAGAGATGCGCTGGGAGGTTTGGCAACCTGAGCCCGCTATTGTCCCATCGGACCGCTGTTTTTGCATTGATCAGAGAAGGCTTGCAAGGGCGCTTTGACCATTTGCAGTAGTGAGAACAACTACTCTCGGCACCTCCTGATTACCCACCGAAAGAGCCCTCTCGAAGTGTTCCTGAGCAGTACAGTGAACTGACCAACTCAAAACATGGGTATCTCATAGGAGCGCTGCCGTCCCGAGTTGTCACTCGAGAATTGTGGAATCGCTAGCTCTTGGTCCTCGGCCCTCTCACACCAAATTTAGTAGTCCTAGCTCTTCTGGGTCAGGATTTAGGAGAGTGCACCACGCCACAAGCATTTGTGGTCCCTGCGTCATTGCCTGGTGGTGACGGTCACTTTGGGTCCCTTCTTCACCTACCCCCCTGTGCCCTGAGATGTGCTGCACTGGAAATGTCTTCCTCTTTTCTTCATGAGCTGAGAAAAGGCTACTGGCCTGACACAGACGATTGGCCTGTCCCGCAGCCGCTGAAAGCCGGAGCAACGTGCAACTGCAGGAAGCGAACCTACAAGCGACCTAGGCTAAACTGGCAACGTTTGGTCTGGACTGTGTCGAGGGTCTGTGAGAACTTGCATCACTTACCGGTGGCCCCCTGGCACAACAGTTGTTCTTTATGCATGAGAATCCCTTAAAATATACTCACATTAGCTGAGCTAGCCCGTGCTCCCTAGGTATTCCTGAAACTCGAAGGTTGCTCTGCCTGCAAGGGTAGACCCTCCCCGAATAGTGGGACACTGTTCTTCATCACCTCAAGTCCCTTCCTGAACTACTGCAGCGCCCTGACGAGGACCTGATTTAGCTCATTACGCACTGCTGTACTTTTGAACAGAAGGCTCCCCACTTCATAGTGCTGGACGGTTTACATTAGGGTCCGACTCTGAAGAACTGTCTAATGTCATATTTGTGTCAACAACCATTCTGTTTTCAGGTTTTGGCGTTGTTCCCACATTACTGCATTAGGCTAAACGTAACTGTATATTTGTAAAATAGTGAAAGGCGTGTGTGGTAACTGTTTTTTATATTACTGTGGTTTATTTGTGTTGAATTATTAAGACCTATAGTAAATGTATATGTATTTTTGATATACACTTGACTAAGCGTAGTCTGCGATTCTTTACTCTGTTTGGCCATTGTGGGTTTCCAATCACTCTCACCGCTCTTGAGACTTAGTCTTGACCGCCGCAAAGCTACCTTGATTTTTCTGTTTGTCCACATGGTTCCCCTGTTCCAATAAACGAGGGAGGCATTCCTAAACGTCTGCCCACCAGGTCAGAGTTTACAAATCCATTTTAACAAATTGGTGTACAGCGGTGGAATAAGATCAGAAGTACCGAGTGTTGTGCACTGGTGAAGTTGCCAGGTTACACCTACACAGGAGACACCGCCTGCCTCACTAATAGCACGGAAGCAATTGAGAACATATCTTTAACTGCTTCCAAGTCAGAGACACTAAGGAACATTTGTGCCGAAAGAGGTTTATCAGCTTCTGGAACAAAAGCTAAAATGATTCAGAAGATCATGGGATGCAGGAAAGCCAAATCACAGATTTACCCTCGTATGACAGTGCAGAAGGTGCAGGGGCAGCTCCCAGCAACAATGCTGCAAGGACTGTTGCTGCCTTCATAGAGGAGAAGGATGATAATAGGGAGGATGTAGTGTCAGAAGGAGACTTGAATATCGCCTGGCCAATCTAGAACAGCAGAAAGTGGAGAAACTGAAGGACCGGGATCACCAAGTGGACCTTGCCAAGTTACAAGCTGCCAATGGCTCCTCTAGAGGATCTGGTAATGGGTCTGGCTCCTCCTCTTGTACTGGGGAGACCCCCGGCCGGCCCATAGAGTCGAGGTTTGCTCCAGAGTACTTTAAGAGGAGATAGCTGCACCTTTGAGATGGATGGGGGTGCAGGTTTATTACTCCAACACCAATCAATAAGGACAACTCAATGGTTTGGCAAAGGGGAGTCCGTTTAATGACAAGTACACAAAACGGGGAAACATGGAAATCAACAGTGATGCGATAGCCCGTCTCGCTTCAACTCCTGCGAACTTCATACAAACAGTAACATATATATTCAAAACTCGTCAACATTGACGTGTAACATTCAAAAGTTAACATGCAATTCTATTAGTTAGGAAAAGGTAACTTTACTATAGGTACTATATCTGTATATGTAACGGAGTGAGAGGATTGGATAAACACTATCAGGTGGGCGTCTAAGCCCTTCCTTCTAACATTACTATTGTAGACATCATTAAGAGTACGATGTCCCATTGCTTCTGCTATCTATAGGACCCTAGATTATTTGGTTCATTGTGATTGGGTTGACTTCAACCCCATGCATAAATCTCCAATTTACTTAGCAGCACACAGAATGGTCAGCCAGGTGCAGGGTGCCCCACGATTCACCCGGCCTTCCTTCAATCCATCATTACTTTAGTGGCTATTTGTCAATTAGTTGGGTGTGGTCGGCCTCGAAACTGTGTCTTCTTGTCAGGAAAAGTTATGATATCTCTGTCTGGGCGGCTGCCAAGCGTAGGTGTGTACCCGTGCTCCTTCTCGCTCGGATGGTCACGTGCTACTCACACCGTGAATCTGCCGAGTTTCCCTCAATTTGTGCATTTAGTTCTTATTCGGCTTGCCACCTGCCTACACCTCCTTATCACGACCTTCTGAGATAGGCTATTCTGTTCTTAAGTTTTGATTCCGTGAAGCTACTGTTCGCTCCTTCTATTGGTCTGACCTTGGCTCTTCCTGGCTCACGTTGCCTCTGCTGAGTTTCGATTCAGCTATCTCTTCTCGTTTTAGCTGGAATACGAATCCTGTCCTGTCTGGCCTCCAGTAAACTGAGTTGATTCTGCTTTTGTGTTAAGTGGACTCGCACTATATACTGTGCTTCATTGAGGTATATATGTATAGGTGGCGCTTGCCGCGGTCTATCTTCTACTAAGCATAGCAAGCTGCACTGTTTTCTTAGCTTTCTTACGGTTTCAAGCATATGTACAGGCATTAACTGGTTGAATGGCTTCATCCTGCTTTACATTTTAAGCTTCTTTATATTTCAGCATCGTCTCTCCTTCTAGGTTCATGATATCCTTATTCATGGCTTTTCGTCTCTTGTGTAATCCTTAGGTCGTCATATCTTCTACTTGCGAGTCCGTTCGGGCCTTCGTGAAGTCACCATTCGTCTTCCATTAAGGCCTTTTGGGTTTCTTCCGGGACAGTGTTTAGGGTATCTTCATTTCGTCTTATCTGTTGGTAGGGTTTTCTCACTGGATACCTTACTGTCCATGGTTTTCTAGGTATCGGTACTTCAACAGGTGTTGTTCTTCTGATAGGCACTGGGCAGAGCCCTACTGCAGCTCTCTGCTGGTTTATTTGCTCATCATACGTCACATATTTTGGTGTGAACGTTCCTGGTACTTCGAAATGGGCGATGGGAGTGCAGGCTTTATCTGGGACCTCCTCTACACTCTCATCCAAGGTTTCCGAAAGATCTGCTTAGTATGTATGATGACAGGACTGACATCATAGACTGGTTAACTGCATTGGAGTATGCATGTGAAGTGCAAGAAGTAGTGGATGCTGATAGGATTGCATGGTTGCTCAGTCGACTACCCCATTCTGGGTCCAGTGCAATTATTGAAATGTCTCAGGCTGACAGAAAAGACTTTGCGAAATTAAAGCAAGCTCTGGTCTTGAAGTTTGGGAAGACTCATGCTCAGAACTTGAAAAGATTCAGAGAATACAAAAACAAAGAAGGTAATACTTGGGTTTTGTATGTAACTGATTGCTTACAAAACTTAACTGGTTGGGTGGAAGGTTACAAGGTCACCACCTTTGGGGGTATGATGTGTTTAGTCATGCTTGGACATATATTTGCCTCTAGTTCCCCTTAGGTTAAGCAGCACATGGCTGATTCTAAGGAGATAGATCCAAAGAAGTTAGTGATTGCAGCAGATTTATTGGTGTCAAATAGAGTGTCCAATAGCGACAAGCCTGCTTCTGGTAAGGAGGAGGAGGAGGGGAAAAGCACAAAGAGAAGAACGGTGGGTGTACTGAAAAACCTTACTCTCATAACGGCCACAAAATGTTTAATAACGGTAAGTCCTACAAGAATGTTCAGAGTAGTTGGAGTCATCTCCAAAGCATAGCTCTGGTTACAGTAAGACTCCCTAGGTCCCAAGACCCAGTGAATCTAGTCTGGTTTGTGGAGCAAGTGACCATGTGAAGGGGGACCCCAGATGTAAGGTCAAAACTTGAGGGCTCACTCTGTGAGACTGGCCTTCCCCTTGTAAAGACTGGAGGGGGTATCTGTACTTCTGCCCTCTATATGGCAGAGTAGAAGAACAGAGCACCCCAGCCAAGGTTCTCTATGGGGCAGCAATGGACGAGCAACCAAGGCTTAAGCTCTCAGGAGGTGATCCAGGTGTCATGGCCACAGGCCCCAGAACACAAAAACGACACCATCTAATGATGGGGGCAATGGGTCTGACTCACTTATGTCCATTTGGGACCCATAAACACAGGGGCCCTGGCTGGACTCAGTCCTGGCGCCTTTGGCGCCAGGCTCATTAGAGATGTGAGCAGGAACACTTTATTTCAGTGCAGGAGTGCTTTTATTTTACAAGAACTTTCCAGGAGCTGAAAGCCTTTATTCCAGAGAACATCCTCATGTGCTGACTCATCTGGTGAGCGTGGCTTCAGAAGCTGTCAAGGGACAGTGAGGAGGAGTAGCATGCCAGGGTTGGTTTATCGTGGGACAGTGAGGAGGAGTAGGAATGGCAGCGTTAGTTTATCGAGGAACAGTGATGAGGAGTAGGTATGCCAGGGTTAGTTTATCGAGGGACATTGATGCGGAAGGGGGATGCTGGGGTAAGAGTAATGAGGTACTGTGATGAGGCGTAGGGATGCCAGAGTAAGTCTATCGAGGGAAAGTGATGAGGAAGGGTGATGCTTGGGTAAGAGTAATGAGGAACTGTGAGGAGGAGCAGGGATGCCAGGGTTAGTTTATCAAGGGACAGTGATGAGGAGTAGGGATTCCAGGGTTAGTTTATCGATGGACAGTGATGAGGCATTGGGATGCCAGGGTTAGTTTATCGAGGGACAGTGAGGAGGAGTAGGGATAGCAGGGTTGGTTTATCGAGGGACAGTGATGAACAAGGGGGATGCAGGGTAAGAAAAATGAGGAATTGTGAGGAGGAGAAGGGATGGATACTAGGGTTAGTTTATCGAGGGACAGTGAGGAGGAGTAGGTTATGCCAGGGTTAGTTCATCAAGGGACAGTGATGAGGAGGGGGGATGCTGGGGTAAGAGTAATGAGTAAGTGTGATGAGGAGTGGGGATGCCATGGTTAGTTTATCGAGGGACAGTGATGAGGAAGGGGGATGCTGGGGAAAGAGTTATGAGCAACTGTGATGAGGAGAGGCATCCCACGGTTAGTTTATTGAGGTGATGGTAAGGAAGAGTAGGGGTGCCAGGGTTAGTTTATCGAGGGACAGCGATGAGGAGTGGGTATGCCAGGGTTTGTTTATCGAGGGACAGTGATGAGGAAGGGGGATGCTGGGGAAAGAGTAATGAGGAACTGTGATGAGGAGTAGGGATCCCATGGTTAGTTTATCGAGGGACGGTAAGGAAGAGTAGTGGTGCCAGGGTTAGTTTATCGAGGGACAGCGATGAGGAGTGGGGATGCCAGGGTTTGTTTATCGAGGGACAGTGATGAGGAAGGGGGATGCTGGGGAAAGAGTAATGAGTAACTGTGATGAGGAGTGGGGATGCCATGGTTAGTTTATCGAGGGACAGTGATGAGGAAGGGGGATGCTGGGGAAAGAGTAATGAGGAACTGTGATGAGGAGTAGGGATCCCATGGTTAGTTTATCGAGGGACGGTAAGGAAGAGTAGTGGTGCCAGGGTTAGTTTATCGAGGGACAGTGATGAGGAAGGAGGATGCTGGGGTAAGAGTGATAAGGAACTGAGAGGAGGAATAGGGATGCCAGGGTTAGTTTATTGCGGGACAGTGAGGAGGAGTAGGGATGCCAGGGTGATTTTATAGAGGGACAGTGATGAGAACAAGGATGCTGGGGTAATAGTAATGAGGAACTGTTATGAGGAGTGGGGATGCCAGGGTTGGTTTAACGAGGGACAGTGATGAGGAGTAGGGATGCCAGGGTTAGTTTATCGAGGGACAGTGATGAGCAAGAGGGATGCTGGGGTAAGAGTAATAAGGAACTCTGATGAGGCGTAGGGATGTCGGAGTAAGTCTATCGAGTGCAGTGATGAGGCGTTGGGATGCCAGGGTTTGTTTATCGAGGGACAGTGATGAGGAAGGGGGATGCTGGGGAAAGAGTAATGAGGAACTGTGATGAGGAGTAGGGATCCCATGGTTAGTTTATCGAGGGACGGTAAGGAAGAGTAGTGGTGCCAGGGTTAGTTTATCGAGGGACAGTGATGAGGAAGGAGGATGCTGGGGTAAGAGTAATAAGGAACTGAGAGGAGGAATAGGGATGCCAGGGTTAGTTTATTGCGGGACAGTGAGGAGGAGTAGGGATGCCAGGGTGATTTTATAGAGGGACAGTGATGAGAACAAGGATGCTGGGGTAATAGTAATGAGGAACTGTTATGAGGAGTGGGGATGCCAGGGTTGGTTTAACGAGGGACAGTGATGAGGAGTAGGGATGCCAGGGTTAGTTTATCGAGGGACAGTGATGAGCAAGAGGGATGCTGGGGTAAGAGTAATAAGGAACTCTGATGAGGCGTAGGGATGTCGGAGTAAGTCTATCGAGTGCAGTGATGAGGCGTTGGGATGACAGGGTTAGTTTATCGAGGGACAGTGATGAAGAAGGGGGCTGCTGGGGTAAGAGTAATGAGGAACTGTGATGAGGAGTGGGGATGCCAGGGTTGGTTAATCGAGGAACAGTGATGTGGAGTAGGGATGCCAGGGTTGGTTTATCAAGGGACAGTGATGAGGAAGGGGATGCTTGTGTAAGAGTAATCAGGAACTGTGAGGAGGAGCAGGGATGCCAGGGTTAGTTTATCGAGGGACAGTGATGAGGAGCAGGGATACCAGGGTTAGTTTATCGAGGGACAGTGATGAGGAGTAGGGATGCCAGGGTTGGTTTGTCGAGGGACAGTGATGAGGAGTAGGGATGCCAGGGTTGGTTTATCGAGGGACAGTGATGAGGAAGGGGATGCTTGTGTAAGAGTAATCAGGAACTGTGAGGAGGGGCAGGGATGCCAGGGATAGTTTATCGAGGGACAGTGATGAGGAGTGGGGATACCAGGGTTAGTTTATCGAGAGACAGTGATGAGGAGCAGGGATGCCAGGGTTAGTTTATCAAGGGACAGTGATGAAGAGCTGGGCTGCCAGGGTTAGTTTATCGGGGGACAGTGATGAGGAGTGGGGATACCAGGGTTAGTTTATCGAGGGACAGTGATGAGGCGTTGGGATGCCAGGGTTAGTTTATCGAGGGACAGTGAGGAGGAGTAGGGATGCCAGGGTTAGTTTATCGAGGGATAGTGATGAGGAGTCGGGATGCCAGGGCTAGGTTATCGAGGTACAGTGATGAGGAAGGGGGATGCTGGCGTAAGAGTAATGAGGAACTGTGATGAGTAGTGGGGATGCCAGGGTTAGTTGAACGAGGGACAGTGAGGAGGAGTAGGGATGCCAGTGTTAGTTTATCGAGGGACAGTGAGGAGTAGTAGGGATGCCAGGGTTGGTTTATCGAGGGACAGCTATATAAGCTGCTCCATCCTTAAGGCTGGTGCTTCGTGTTACTGTGCACTCGCATGCAACGTGACGCACACCAACGCTTGGACCAGTTTACTTACCTTTGAAACCAGGCGTTCTCCTGCATACTCACCTCCAGGAAACCGGTGCTTCATCGCTTCATCTGCAGACTCATCTCCTGACATCCAGTGATCTCGATCCCGACACCGCAGCACCACGCTCCGCATCCACGAACTCGGACCCTGTGAAGAAGAAGAAAGACAAGGTTAGAGCATCCATCCTAAGGACGTGCTGCATTTGAACCCTGCGCGCCCCCTAGTTAACAATTTACCAATTAATGTACCGCTGCAGCTTCGTTCCTCGTTCCCTCCGGCTGCTGCCTCGAGCACCGGAGCTTCTGCCAGGCCGGCAACATCACCTGCAAGGGAAGAAAGCAAAAGAGCAAACATCAAAAGCGGAACAGACAGCAATACAAGAAAACAAACTTTACAATACAACAAAAATAGACGAGGAAAGACAAAGGCAAAGAGGAACACTTACCTGAAGTATAGTGGCTTAGTCGCTGCAGGACTGGACTACCACGTGCAAGGGACCAGTGAAGGAACTCGGTCTTGATCATGCAAGCGCCCCTGCCAGAAACAGCAGGACGGAGTGCTCGCCAAAACTAATCAACAGGTGAGCTTTACAGGGACAGCGCATCCTATGGGTACCACGGTTTGGGAGAAAGGGTCTAGAAGGGGATCAGGCACTCAAGCTGGCATACTCATGTCCCCTATTCTCCACAAAGGAGCAGTTCCGAGCAGCATCACCTAATACCACCAGTCACCACATAAGCGCAGAGGGCGAAGTCGGACCCGAGTGACCACACCCCCGGGAGGACTGCAACCGTGCCCCAACGCCTCCGCAGAGACCAGGTGAGCGTAACACCAGGCTGGTTCTTAAGTACAGTGAGTTCCCCAAGTCCCCAACAAAGGAATGTTCACACACTATGTTATGTGCTGAAAGTGAGCGTCCCCCAACAAAGCATTTATAGCTCTCCAGTGAGAGTCAATAATGGACACACCCCAGATGGGAATGAGACCAAGTGCGGGTGAAGTTAAAAGGTAAATGTTTAACCAATATAGGGCAAACAGAGAACTCTGCAAATTCTGAGAGCGCTCTGCCAAAAAAAAGCAAACATTCACATTTTGTTACAAAACCACGTCACCTATGACGTAGGAACTAAGGGATACATGACTCGATGAGATTGGGCAGTGGGGAAGGGCACATATGGATGTGTAGGGGCGAAGCTTCAGGATTGGCGAGGCTCCTTGAGGTGTCATGGTGATGCTTGCAGGTCAGCTGGACTCATCAGGGTGGAGCTCTGGTCAGATGATGGTTATTGATGCATCTTGGACTATGCTGGCATTTGCCCTCGTAGCCACACGTACACATTCAACATTGAGTATAAGTTATAGTGCCCTGTAAATCCTGTAAATTGTTAATCTAACATCACAAGAGAAATAGCACGCAACTCAGGGTGTTCTTATCGCATCATCATAAAAACACTATGCAATAAAGGGGCTCCTTCAGGAGTTCAGGTACTCTATCAGGGGGTACATGTGTGGGATACCTCCATCATTCTGCTTTGTTAGATCTAGTGGGGGACATATTTATAGTATGTTAGTACAAGAGTAAATATACTGCCTCCAGGGTCAGTCGGGGTTGGGGTGAGCTTGGATACTATCTGGTCAGAGGGCACATAGCTGGTATATCAAAAAGACAGCGAGAGGCTTGTTACCTACTTTTCTTTTAACCAAGGCCCCGGGGTGTGAAACATGTTTTATGGTGTTATTGTGGGCCTGGGAACTTAGGGGAGGGCTGATACTTGGTGCAGGCTTAGTGGAGGGGTGAGAGGTTACAGTTACTGCATCACATTATCAATGGATTAAGGGTCTTTAGTTGTCAGCCCGACCTGAGGCGGAGAGGAAAGTGGGGGCTGAGCGTGCAGTGCTGCAGGAGAAGGGAGAGAGAGACCCCAGTTGCTTAGAGGGTTACATGCACATCATTTAAAATGTAAGGTAGGATTAAGCCAGTGTAGTTACTTGTACATCGAGCATTATGCGAGCTTATGAACACTGTATATATTACACGTCTACGTTTATCATGAGTACCATGTCACAAAATAACTTCTATCAACAACAGTCGTGTTAGCATCACATCATTCACAGGGCTCAGGATTCACATCCGGGCCCAGCCAGAGGGGGAAGATAGGTGGGGGCTGCTGTGTGCACGGTGGTACCTGAGAGGGGTGAGAGGAGGAACTGCTCCGTAGCAGGTTGGGCCGTATATTCTCTATGTTGTGAGGGACACACACAAAAAGCTTGCATTCAAAATGAGGTAGAAACAGGTTAGTGTGTGCATCGGTACAGGGAAGAGCCTGCAACGTTCTGCTTATAATATGACTTGCGTAACTCAATGCTCAGAGGGTAATCAAGTGCTACAAAGGACACTCTATTATACAGTTTAGCCCTCATTACATTAAAAACCATACGTATTGTAACTCTTAATTGTCTATTTGTACCTTGTACATTTTTTAGGAAATCATAGAGCATGTATGGATATCATACATTGCTTTGTATATTGCGCAGCAACAGTAATCCTTGATTAGTAATGAAAGGTTTGAACGTACATTTCATAACTTCATGTATGATCTTGGATGGGTGAGGGGCCATCTTATTTCAATATGTACATTCAATCTCATGGACTCGAAGCAAGTTTATCGTCCCTTCAGATGGCTTAGCTGCATTAGTGAAACAGGGTAGCACACGGGCTTAGCATACTTGTCTGGCACTTCAAACGGGGAACAGGGTTGGGGGTATCCACAGCATATATTATAAATGTGGCATCTACAAGAGGATACGACAGGTTTTATGGAAGTAGCTTGTTTTTCTCAGACCCCAGCTTCAGCCCAGTCATCTGCAGGTCAATGATGGACCGCGGAAGGTGAAAGATACAGTGTTTGTAATGCAGCTTGTTCGTACCTAGTCTCCCGTGAGAACAGGCCTGCAGCAGAGCCGCCAAGGGGAGGAGAGTGAGGGAAGCGCTGGGCTCGCTGTGCACAGTCAGGGGGGGAGAGCCCTTCAGGCTGCTTGCGTTAGTGAGGCCTAAGTTTGTTATTTTCAAAATGGAGTCTGAGGGTGTCACAAAATGGAGTTGGTACTATGCTACAGGATGAGCCGTGCAGCCCCATGTGTCGGCCCGCAGCCATCCCGCATCCCGGGCCCCAGGTGCATAAATGGCTGCTGGGCGAGTCATAGGCTGCACATTGGTGAGGAGTGGAGGGGAGGGGCCCTTTCCTCCCATACAGTGGTAACACAGTTCTTTATATAAAAATAAGGTTCAAGATGTATACACAATTACTAACATACTTTGTACTCTGGCAATTCTAATATGGCAAATATATACAATGGGCCTCATTACGACCCAGGCGGTAAGTTACCGCCTGGGCCGTGACTTTACCACCATGGCGTAAACTATGTTTACGCCATGGTGGTTGGCGGACTTACCGCCCCATTCCGACCTTGGCGGGGCGGTAAGTCCCCAATCCCCATTTACCCTTCCCCATTCCCATTTTTGCCCCATAGGGCATAATGGGAGTGGGGAAGGCGTTAATTACGCCACCGTAAATTACGGTGGCGTAATTAACTCCATGGTCCCTTAGCGCCATGGATTTTAACACCTGCTAAAAGCAGGTGTTAAGTCCGCCATGGCGCTAAGGGACCTCGTACTCAGGCGGTAAGGGTCGGCGCTGTTAACGCTGCCGTAAACCCCTTACCGCCTGGGTCGTAATGAGGCCCAATGTCTATGCTGACAGTTATAAGATGGCATGTAAATCATGCAGCAAGGTGCAACAGCATAGACCATAACAAAGGAAGGCAGGTTAGATAAAACAATGGCAGAATGCTTCTTTAGCTACTAAGACACAATTCTGAGTAAGGATCCCCCCACCTGGGCAACCTGTAATAAAGAGTAATAACAAGCCCAGTCCATAAATGTTTAATCAGTTTTGTTTCCTGATCAAAAAGTTCAACCACCCCAATGTACCTGAGATAGAAGAGTTATTTCGACGGTTCATCGACAAAGCCCTCGATGGTGAACTCCCTTTAAAGCTGGAGCCACAGGGTGTCAGGATCCTTGACGAAAAGGAGAACACCGGCGTCGATGTGCAGCTTCGACCTTTGCAGGGCTCTTCGACGATTGATTGAGGAAGTGCTAGGAAGATGAGGCGTGCTTTTCTCCTCGATGCAAAGTGTTTGGTGCGGCAAAGAAGACTCAGTCATCGATGTAGGCCCAGCTAACCTGGTAGTTTCTCAGAGGAGCACCTAAATAGTCCTCTGGCATGAGCAGGGTCCTGTCCACCACTGTCATGCTCGGCCCAGTGTCTCTCAAGCCACTGGAAGGCTGGCCATTCAGGAGGACACTTCCCAAAAACCTACGGGTGTTCTGTGGGATTGTCACCAGTACTTCTGCATACTGGTCCCAGGGACACTAGGGAAATCTCTACAGGAGCACAGTATGTGATCCCTGTAGAGGAGGGGAGGACAGTGGCCTCCACCTCAAACATTGGGTAAGGATAGGTCAGGCTGACAGCCTGGACTCCAAGTGCCTTACCTTTACACTTGGGGGCACGCTTCTTGTGATCCAGAGCCCCACAGTCCCAACAAGTGCCAGGAATGCGGGGTACGGTACTGGACCCACTGGGAGCCTGCTTTGCAGCAGGTGGACCACTACTCTTATTCCCACCCACAGATGACTTATTCCCACTAGATTTTTGGGTTTTAGGAGAAGAAGAGGAAGGTTTTGGTTTACCCGACAGTGATTGCTTTTGGACTCCTCAGCTTTCTGAGAGGTCCCCTTTTCTTTGTCCTTGTCCTTCCAACTGGAGTCCTTAGGGGACACCTGGTGGGAGACCCACTTGTCAGCCAGCCGGGCCAGCTTAAAGGGATCCAAAATGTTCTGGTCAGCAACATACTGACGCAGCTCTGGTAAACAGGCTTCAGAAAAATGCTCAAAAAACAAAAGGTGGGACAAATCAACAAAGGTTTTCACCTTGTATCCATCAATCCACCCCATCATGTTGATGTGCGCAGCACTCACCCAGTCAACCCAAGGCACATTCTCTCTTTTCTTAAATTCCCTGAACCTTTTAAGGTATTGGGTAGGTGACTCGCCAAACATGGCAATCAAAGCAGCTTTCATGCACTCATACTGGCCCCTTTCACCCACACTGAACTTTAGAATGCAGTCATAACCAGTCTGAGGCACTCTACCTAACAAACACTTAGTCCATTCCTGTCGGTCAACATCATTGATTTCGCAAGCCATCTCAAATGCTTCCAACCATTGGAGATTATCTGACCTCTCCACATACACATTCACCACATTTTTCATAGATTTAGTGTCATGAGACCCGACGCCCCCTACTGGTCTAGCTGAAGTCTCAACCTTAGCTGTCTCTAGCTGGAGTCTTTGATGTTCAGTGTCTCTATCTTTGAGCGCTACTTGTTGTGCTAGCTCCTCTTTTTTGAACTCTGCTTCTGTTTCCAACTTTTTGTATTGAAAGGCTAACTAATCCCTTTCTAGCTCAAATTTTAAAAGATCAATCTTCAGGGCTTCACCCTGAAGAGTAGTGCAGAGTTTGGAAATAGAGGAGGCAGGGGAGATGACCATCCCAGAAACAGATTCAGTAATAACCCGAGGAGTAGGGTCCTCAGTGGTTCAGCTCCTCTACCCCCTTCATCAAGAGCATCACCATCAGTCTGGTAGTGCACCAGGGCAGCTATCAGCTCAGGCCTAGACGTATCCTCAAAGTCTAACTCCCTGGCTCCACAAGCACTCTGGAGAGCCTCTAAGCTCATCCTTGTCAATTTGCCATTTGCAATAGATTGCATTGCTTGTAATGTAGTTATACCAGTATACACAACTAAACCACAAAACAACCAAGTATGGTTATTTTGTAGGTGGCAAGGCTGCACACAGAGTCTTAAAATCATTAGCCTCCCACCGCTGCCACTAGTGTAAAACAAAATGTGCAGCAGCCCCGGCCCCCTCTATGTCTCTCCTGGCTACCTCGTTCCTAGCGGCAGCCAATAAAGTAGCCCCGCTGCTGCTTACACAAATCCGCAGGCTCCCTTCCGAGCCATGGTTTTCTGTAGAGTTGAAGCTGGCCAGACTTCAGTTTAGACAAGCTGAACGTATATGGCGCCGCGACTATGACCCTCTGCTGAGGTCTGTATATAAGGCCGGCTCCACGGCCTATTCTGCTGCCATTAAAGTAGCAAACAAATCTTACTTTGCCACGAAAATTGAAACTTGCTTTGGTCAAACCAAAACCCCTTTTTCTGTGGTCAAGCTGCTATCCTCTGCGGCTAACTGCTTACCTACGGTTAAGCCAACTCAGGAGGTATGTGACTCTTTATCTCAATTTTCCATTATAAATTTGAGAGTACTCGTGCCAACATCTCGGTGAATACCCTCCTGGAAATCAATGCCCCGATTTCCAGCACCATCCCCCTCCATACAGCCACTGATATCCCTCGACCCGACTGGTCTTCTTTTCGTCTCTTTACTGAAGAGTCAGTTCTCAAGGCCATTCTTCAACTGAAGTCCAGGGCTCCCTCCGATGTGATAACTCTGAGGGTCCTGAAGGAGATTACACCAAATCTCCTATGGGTGATAACGGAGGCTGTTAATGCCTCCTGTCAAACAGGACTCATCCCTCCAGAGCTAAAGGCTGCTACAGTCATCCCACTTTTAAAGAAACCCTCCCTGGACTCCTCCATACTTGCTAACCTCCGGCCTATCCCTCTGCTACCAGCCCTTATGAAGCTTCTTGAATCACTGGTGTCCCGGCTTCTGTCTTCTTTCCTCGAGCTTTCCAATTACCTTGACTCTGCCCAGTCTGGCTTTAGGCTGGTCAGGGGTACTGAGAGCGTCCTAGTCTCTGTACAGGATGATATGGCCAGGCAGGTGGATTCGGGAGGTGTCAGAGCCCTGATACGATTAGATCTTTCAGTTCCTTTCGGCACAGTTGAACATCCTACCCTGCTATCCCACCTGGCGCAAACCGGTATATCCGGTCAAGTCTTGGCTTGGTTTGCTTCCTTTCTTGAGGGTAGATCTCAATCTCTTCTGCTCTCCTCTTTTCTCTCTAAATCTTCTGATCTCACTTGCGGTGTACCTCAGGGATCTGCTTTGTCATCCATTCTCTTTAATGTATACATCTGGACCTTAGTGTGTCTCATTCGCTCCTTCGGCGTCAGGTGCTATTCGTATGTTGATGACACCCAGATCCTGATTCGGCGAGATCTAGATCGGACTGAGGTGTCGTCCTGCCTTCGTGAGTGCCTGACGGCCATAGGGGAGTGGATGGGCCTTAACTGGCTTAAGTTGTATGGGGACAAAACTGAGGTGCTGCTGGTGGGTTCTCATCCTGATCCTTACCTTTGGATCTCGACCTTTTGGCCTTCCTCTCTGGGCTCGCTACCCGTTCCGGCTGCTAAGGTTAAGAATCTGGGAGTCATTATGACAGCCACTCTATCTATGGAAGCCCAGGTCTCTTCCGTCTGTCAGACTGGGTTCTTCCATCTGAAAATCCTTCGGCAAGTCCTTCATCTTATACCTCCTTCCTTGCGGCCATTGGTGGTGCCTACAATGGTATCCAGTCGATAGGACTACTGTAACTCTCTTTACCTTGCGCAGCCTAAGGGATTGATCATTCGACTGCAACGTCTCCAGATTTTTGCAGCTCGGATAGCGACGGGGACACTGTATGGTGTCCACATTTCTCCAGTTCTCCGTCGCCTTCACTGGCTACATGTAGCTCAACTCATTGAGTTCAAAGCACTTTGTATTGTGCATCGAGTGCTTCACGGGCAGGGAGCAGAGTACCTGCACTATAAATTCTCCCGCTATCTCCCTGCCCATTCTTTGAGATCTGAGTCAGCTGGTTTGCTCTCTGTACGATCATTTCGCCGCTTCCATCTGGGTGAACGTGCCTTTCCTGTCGCAGCAGCACAGCTATGGAACAAGCTACCAGCTGAACTGAAAAAGAGCAATATCCATCTGGCCTTTAGGAAAGACTTAAAAACACATCTTTTTTAACTATGATGGACATTGCCTCTTTGGTTCGTTAACTGTGATCGGGGTTCTCTCATCCTCTCCAGCGCCATGATGTCCCTGGGCCACCGTACTGGAGGGGGTATCTGTACTTCTGCCCTCTATATGGCATAGAAGAGGCACAGAGCCCCATATCCAAGGTTCTCTATTGTGGTAGCTGTGGTCGAGCAATCTTGAGCACTTGAGCAAAATCTTGAGCAAAGGCTTAAGCATTCAGGAGGTGATGTAGGCTTGTTCTTAAGTACAGTGAGTCCCCAAGCCCCCACAAAGGAATGGTCACACACTATGTTATGTGTTAACACAGTTATTTATATAAAAATAAGGTTCAAGATGTAGACACAATTAATAACACACTTTGTACTCTGGCAATTCTAATATGGCAAATGTATACAATGTCTATGTGATACCACACTTAGCTATTGACTGCTTTAAAATGCATAAACTGCTGACAGTTATAAGATAGCATACACATCATGCCGCGAGGTGCAACAGCATAGATTATAATGAAGGAAGGCAGGTTAAGGTTAAGCAATGACCGAATGCTTTCTTTCTCTACTAAGACACAATTCTGAGTGAGGATCCCCCCACATGGGCAACCTGTAATAAAATATTAACAAACCTAGTCCATAAATGTTTAATCAGTCTTGTTTTCCTGGTTAAAAGGTTCAACTACCCCAATGTACCTGAGATAGAAGAGTTTTTTTGACAGTTCGTCGACAATGCCCTCGAGAGGGAACTCCCTTTAAAGCAGGAGCCACAGAGCATCTGTGCAGCTTAAACCTTCGCAGTGATCTTTGACGATTGATCGAGGAAGTCCTGGGAAGATGAGGCGTGTGGTGCACCTCGATGCAAAGTGTTCGGTGCTGCAAAGAAGACTCAGTGCTGTATGTAGGCCCACCAGCGGGCATTGTTTGTTTCGGGAGTCACTTCGGCTGTCCTCTGGCTTGTCGGTGCTGCAGCACTTACCTTGGGATGGCGTCAGCGATTGGGACTCGACCACGGGGTGGTCCTTGGATCTTCACTCCGTCAGTATCATCGGGATGTCTTTGTTGCCTTCTGGTGGTGGGAAACCCACCGGCATACTTTCCTCGGTAGCCCGCGACCTTGTCTTTCTATCTGGCGGGACAAAGTGGTCGACAGTGATGGCAAGGGAGTCCTCTGTCAAATGTACTTGGGCAAAGGTGGAGCTTTCTCTGCTCCGGTAATCGAGCAGCACAGCGTCAAGCTGTCCCTGCTTATGGGCGACATGATTCGACTGGCTTCAAGCGGTCACGGAAATCTTCCGAAGCCCGGTCGAAGGCAATGGACTTTGATGGCCTTGATGTCCCGGTGCTTTACTTCAAGATTCTCAGCGGACCCCTTCTCCGCTCAACAGCCTTTTGGGACTGGCTTTCAGGGTGCCTCGATGAAGGGCAATACGTTTTGCATGATAGTTCCTCGTAGCTCGGAAAGAGGTCGCCTAGTCAGGGCCTTTCTTGGATCAGTCCTCAACAGACTCGACTGCTTTTAGATTTCGTCGAAGGAAAAGCAGCAGCAAATCTTCTTCTTCCAGCTGGTTTTCAAGGATGACCTTCAAGTTTCAATTTAAGCTTCTGCACACATTGGTAAGTAAGAGGTCCCCAGATATACACATCTGTCCTCATTCACTCTGGCTGAAGGGCATTCATACAGGTAGGCAGCCAATCAGGCTCACAGGCATTCAGGCTATTCACTTCCACCCAGACACTGATAGCAAGGAATGTGGATTGGGGTAATCATCCAGCCTTTCAGCACACCACACTGTATTCATGTCAGTTTCAGGCAGGGCTGTCTCATTCATTGTGTCACAAACACAGAAACCAGACAATGCATATTGGTCACAAACTCTATTCACACAGGTCCCACCCCAACAATGTACCCACACCATACAGTCACTGGGAAGGCTCCAGCCAGTCTGGCCTGGACTTCCCCACAATGCCATATATGGTTCTTCCACCCAACAGCCAGTCAGGGGAAGGGACAGAGTCAGGGCTTCCCAGAACTTTGTGAAAACAAGGTAACAGGCAATAGAAACCAAGAGTCCCCAGGAGCCATCTTGCCTTCTATCAGGAATCCACTGATTCCTATGGCAGGGCCTGGACATCCCAAAATGGAGGATACTCAGAGCACCTGTCACTTCAGCATGGAGCTGCCACCAGCCCATACCCTGCTCTGTGGGCCACACACAGGTGCCCAAAAACATACCCTAGGGGTACAGGGTTGTACCTCCACCCATGGGTGCCATAAGGGTATCCCAAGGGTCTCTGTTCACCATGACCAAAAAGAGGAAGAGCCGCACTGCCAGGGGTCCCAACTGGACTCCTATGCAGAGGATAACACAGAACACACATGATAAGGGATTACAGGGCAAGGACATGGAGGCTCTGTCCCTCCAATGCATTTCCAGCATCACACCCCTCCTATGAGGAAGAAGAAATAATCCCGGGGGAATCCTTCTCTTCATACTCCTTCACCAGTGGGATAGAGTCTGAACTTGAAGCAGTCTTAGTATCCCTGGGTTCCTGGGAGCCTAGAGTTTCAGAGGCCAATGCTAGTATAACTGACAATACCAAGCACTACTTTTAAGACAGTGTGCCAATCAATGGAGTTGGCACTCCTGCCCTTATGGATAGTGGGACCAGCAGAACTGTGGTGGATTCCACATTGGTAAACCAAGATGAACTTGCCAGAGCTCTCTTGATGCCCACCAAGGTAGGTGATCTTTTATTTTTGTTTGGATTTTTAAAGCGCAATACAGCCTGGAGGCATAGAGGCGCTGTTGCAAGAAAGTTACTTAGTTACTGGAAAGAAAGCATTGCTCAAGGTTACAGGAAGCGAATGCCTCACATAATGACTTGGGGTAAGTACCTAGGTGATTGTGTTGTTACATATATCATACATACATATCATACTTTAGCGAATAGGGTTTCAACACATTGTTATAGGTATCATACAGCATTAGAAGGCACCAAGGCCAATCGGGACCAATTTATACAAACAGCAGATTTTTTATGGCTTTCCGGAAGGCTGTGTGCGAGTCAATGTTTCTGAGATGTGGCTGAAGGGCATTCCAGTGGGTCTCGGCAATGACAGGGAAGCTAGATCCTCCAGAGCGAGTCCTGGATGGGAATGGTGATTTCGTTTGTGTATGCGGTTCTTGTGGGTCTGTCTGTAGTCGGTTCGGCATTTCTCTGAGATAGGAAGAGGGGGGCCGTTTTGTGGAGACATTTGTGTGTGAAGGCGAGAGCTTTGAAAATGATGCGTTCCTTGATGTGGAGCAAGTGGACAAGTTTCCTAGTTGCTGAGATGTGGTCCCTTTTGTAGATGCCCGTGGCGGCCGTAAGTGCATTGTTTTGTATAGTCTGCAGTTTTCTGATGCTTTTTGCTGAGGTGCCTGCAATAATCAAGCCGAGACCCGATTATTGCGTTAGCTATGGTGATGCAGTTCTGCTCAGACAAAAAAGGTCTGGCTGCAGTGAGTAGTTTAGAGTGATACGCCGCAGCAGATGCTATGGTGTTGACCTGTCTGACCATGGATATGTCGGAGTCTACGTAGACTCCCAGGGTTTTGACCAGCTGGGAGGCAGGGATTAGAGTGTTTTCGATAGAGAATGTTCTCTATTTATCATCAATTTTCTTTAAAGTTCCAGCGATCCAATAAGTAGAACCAATTATCTGCCATACAAGTTTGAATCGTGGGGTAAATGGAGTTTAGAGTTTCTCTGTCGGCTTCATAGTCGCCGGTGAGGGGGATGAAGACCTGCGTGTCATCAGCATAATTTGTATATGTAATGCCTAGCGCGTCCAGGAAGTTGAATAGTGGCCTCATGAATAAGTTGTAGTGAGATGCAGGTTTCTTGTGGGACTCCGCATTTGATCAGATTGGGGCTAGCACAGGATTGATCAGAGAAGACTTTCATGACCCTCCTATGCGAAAGGACGTGATCCAAGCTGTAGCATTCGATGAGAAGTTGGCAGTGGAGGAGAGGCGGTGGAAGAGGGTATTGTGATCCACCAAGTCAAAAGCTACAGATAAGGCGAGGAGCAGGAGGAGGGGTGGTTTGCCTGCGTCTCTGAAGCCATCAATTTGTTTTTTAAGCTCTCATAGTGCGGTTTCAGTCCCATGGCCCGGACGGAAGACCAACTGCCAGAGACCAATAAGGTTATTAGCTTCGATTAATTTGTGGACCTGCAGGTAAGCTGCTTTATTGATGATGTTTAAGAGAAATGGGACTGTGGTGATGGGTCTGTAGATCCCTGGGATGGTTGTGTCGAGGGCGGGTTTCATCAGGAGCGGGCGGACCCAAGATTCTTTGAGGCAAGCTGGGACGTGGCCTGATATGAAGGAGGCGTTGATAAAGGCAGTGAGGAACGGGGCGAGGGTGGAGGCACATTATTTAATACATTGGGCAGGGCAGGCATCTCCTTTACAGTTGGAGGGTTTGATTGTTTTAAGGCGGGCTATAACTTCCTGTTCATTCATATTCTTGAAGGAAAAGGAGGGGGCGTTACAAGAGGTGTTACAGTGGAGGCTAGATATTTGTTGTCTCAGGGTTTGTTGGTGGTCGATGATTTTGTTTTGAAGGATGTTAAGTTTGTCAAGCAAGGCAGTCTGGATATTGTTACACCACACATCGTCTTTTGTGAGGGTTGGCGGTGTGGGGAGCTGGGGATTCAATCTCCCTGAAAATGGCAAAGATCTCTTTAGATTTAGATTTCGCGTTTGCTATCCTGGTATTGAATGAGTTGGACTTGGCTTTGATTATGGCAGCTTTGTATTCTCTGGAGATGGTTTTGAATACTGTTTTAGAGGAGTCTCTAGGCTTGGCTAACCAGGTGGAGTGTGCTGTTCTCTTTCTCGTACGTAACTCTAGAAGCTCAGAGGAGAACCACGCATTTGTGTGTTTGGTGCGCTTAGCTTTCCCAAAGGTGAGTGGGGCAATGGCGTCAACCTCTTGGTTTATGATGGTGTTGCAGGTGGAGGCATAAGTATCCGTCTCACTGGAGAAAGGGGGCTGGAGGGCAGGCACCCTGAGGTAGGGTAAAAGCCTTTCCTTTGTGAGCTGACGGAAGCTCCTGGTGAGGGCAGGGGGTGAGGAGTCACTTGCAGGGGACGCTCCTTGGCTGGATAAAGTTCAAAGCAAATGGAGTGGTGGTCTGACCAGGGAATAGGTGAAATAGCTGTGGTGATGAGAGGGCAGTTGTGGTGGACGACCCAATCCAGGGTACATCCTTTGACATGGGTGGGCTCGGTGACAGCTTGTTTGAAGCCTATGGAGAATAGAGCTTTCTTGAGGGTGGCTGCATGGGAGTTGGCAGGGTCGTTCAGGCCAAGGTTGAGGTCTCCCAGGAGAATAGCTTTGGTGTTTTCTTTTAGATTATCCGAGATGGCGTGTAAAAGGGTATCTTGGAAATCCGTGACTGGGCCAGGAGGTCGGTACACAAGGTGGAGGGCAATAGTGCAATTGGGGGAAGGGTTGACTTTGAGGAGGAGATAGTCACTGTTGGACCCGAATTCTCTTTGTACCATTCTGATCGGTATGGCCTCTTTGGCTATGAGAGCTACCCCTCCAACTTTCTGAAGGGTACGATCCTGCCTAAAAATGGTGTATCCCTGGGGGAGGTCTAGGGCCAGGGCAGGGCCAGATGCTTTGTGTAGCCAGGTTTCGCTAATGATCAGTAGATCGAGGTTGCAGCTGGTGATGAAGTGGTGAATATCCAGGGCGTGGGCTGGGAGCGACCGGGCATTGATGAGGGCACAGCTGAGTGGGCGGGGGTAAGACGTGCCAGGTTTAGGGACGGGGTGTGAACAAAAGGGGGCAGCTGGATTCAGTGGCTGCTGGAGGTATGCTAGGGGTACATAGTATGGCAGTATCATTGGTGGATATTACGTGCACACAAGTGGCAACAACTGGCTGTAGCATGGGGGCAGCAAGTATGGCAGTATCAAGATTCACAGGCACATCAAGTGTGGCAGTATCAGGATTAGAATTCACAGGCACAGCAAGTATGGCAGTATCAAGGTTCACAGGCACAGCAAGTGTGGCAGTATCAAGGTTCACAGGCACAGCAAGTATGGCAGTATCAAGGTTCACAGGCACAGCAAGTATGGCAGTATCAAGATTCACAAGCACAGCAAGTGTGGCATTATCAGGATTCACAGGCACAGCAAGTGTGGCAGAATTAAGATTGGTATTCACAGGCATAGTGGTAGCCAGAACTGGCGGTATCAAAGGGGCAGCCACTATGATCGTGTCAGGATTACGATTCACAGGCATAGCAAGTGTGGCAGTATCAAGGTTCACAGGCACAGCAAGTGTGGCAGTATCAAGGTTCACAGGCACAGCAAGTGTGGCATTATCAGGATTCACAGGCACAGCAAGTGTGGCAGAATTAAGATTGGTATTCACAGGCATAGTGGTAGCCAAAACTGGCGGTATCAAAGGGGCAGCCACTATGACCGTGTCAGGATTAGCATTCACAGGCATAGCAAGTGTGGCAGTATCAAGATTCACAGGCACAGCAAGTGTGGCAGTATCAAGGTTCACAGGCACAGCAAGTATGGCAGTATCAAGGTTCACAGGCACAGCAAGTATGGCAGTATCAAGATTCACAAGCACAGCAAGTGTGGCATTATCAGGATTCACAGGCACAGCAAGTGTGGCAGAATTAAGATTGGTATTCACAGGCATAGTGGTAGCCAAAACTGGCGGTATCAAAGGGGCAGCCACTATGATCGTGTCAGGATTACGATTCACAGGCATAGCAAGTGTGGCAGTATCAAGGTTCACAGGCACAGCAAGTGTGGCAGTATCAAGGTTCACAGGCACAGCAAGTGTGGCATTATCAGGATTCACAGGCACAGCAAGTGTGGCAGAATTAAGATTGGTATTCACAGGCATAGTGGTAGCCAAAACTGGCGGTATCAAAGGGGCAGCCACTATGACCGTGTCAGGATTAGCATTCACAGGCATAGCAAGTGTGGCAGTATCAAGATTCACAGGCACAGCAAGTGTGGCAGTATCAAGGTTCACAGGCACAGCAAGTATGGCAGTATCAAGGTTCACAGGCACAGCAAGTATGGCAGTATCAAGATTCACAAGCACAGCAAGTGTGGCATTATCAGGATTCACAGGCACAGCAAGTGTGGCAGAATTAGGATTGGTATTCACAGGCATAGTGGTAGCCAAAACTGGCGGTATCAAAGGGGCAGCCACTATGACCGTGTCAGGATTAGCATTCACAGGCATAGCAAGTGTGGCAGTATCAAGATTCACAGGCACAGCAAGTGTGGCAGTATCAAGGTTCACAGGCACAGCAAGTATGGCAGTATCAAGGTTCACAGGCACAGCAAGTATGGCAGTATCAAGATTCACAAGCACAGCAAGTGTGGCATTATCAGGATTCACAGGCACAGCAAGTGTGGCAGAATTAAGATTGGTATTCACAGGCATAGTGGTAGCCAAAACTGGCGGTATCAAAGGGGCAGCCACTATGATCGTGTCAGGATTACGATTCACAGGCATAGCAAGTGTGGCAGTATCAAGGTTCACAGGCACAGCAAGTGTGGCAGTATCAAGGTTCACAGGCACAGCAAGTGTGGCATTATCAGGATTCACAGGCACAGCAAGTGTGGCAGAATTAAGATTGGTATTCACAGGCATAGTGGTAGCCAAAACTGGCGGTATCAAAGGGGCAGCCACTATGACCGTGTCAGGATTAGCATTCACAGGCATAGCAAGTGTGGCAGTATCAAGATTCACAGGCACAACAAGTGTGGCAGTGTCAGGATTAGAATTCACAGGCACAGCAAGTATGGCAGTATCAAGGTTCACAGGCACAGCAAGTGTGGCAGTATCAAGGTTCACAGGCACAGCAAGTGTGGTAGTATCAGGATTAGCATTCACAGGCACAGCAAGTGTGGCAGTATCAGGATTAGCATTCACAGGCACAGCAAGTATGGCAGTATCAAGGTTCACAGGCACAGCAAGTGTGGCAGTATCAAGGTTCACAGGCACAGCAAGTGTTGCATTATCAGGATTCACAGGGACAGCAAGTGTGGCAGAATTAAGATTGGTATTCACAGGCATAGTGGTAGCCAAAACTGGCGGTATCAAAGGGGCAGCCACTATGATCGTGTCAGGATTACGATTCACAGGCATAGCAAGTGTGGCAGTATCAAGGTTCACAGGCACAGCAAGTGTGGCAGTATCAAGGTTCACAGGCACAGCAAGTGTGGCAGAATTAAGATTGGTATTCACAGGCATAGTGGTAGCCAAAACTGGCGGTATCAAAGGGGCAGCCACTATGACCGTGTCAGGATTAGCATTCACAGGCATAGCAAGTGTGGCAGTATCAAGATTCACAGGCACAACAAGTGTGGCAGTGTCAGGATTAGAATTCACAGGCACAGCAAGTATGGCAGTATCAAGGTTCACAGGCACAGCAAGTGTGGCAGTATCAAGGTTCACAGGCACATCAAGTGTGGCAGTATCAGGATTAGCATTCACAGGCACAGCAAGTGTGGCAGTATCAGGATTAACATTCACAGGCACAGCAAGTGTGGCAGTATCAGGATTAGCATTCACAGGCACAGCAAGTATGGCAGTATCAAGGTTCACAGGCACAGCAAGTGTGGCAGTATCAAGGTTCACAGGCACAGCAAGTGTGGCAGTATCAGGATTAGCATTCACAGGCACAGCAAGTATGGCAGTATCAAGGTTCACAGGCACAGCAAGTATGGCAGTATCAAGGTTCACAGGCACAGCAAGTATGGCAGTATCAAGGTTCACAGGCACAGCAAGTGTGGCATTATCAGGATTCACAGGCACAGCAAGTGTGGCAGAATTAAGATTGGTATTCACAGGCATAGTGGTAGCCAAAACTGGCGGTATCAAAGGGGCAGCCACTATGATCGTGTCAGGATTAGCATTCACAGGCATAGCAAGTGTGGCAGTATCAAGATTCACAGGCACAGCAAGCGTGGCAGTGTCAGGATTAGCATTCACAGGCACAGCAAGTGTGACAGTATCAGGATTAGCATTCACAGGCACAGCGGTAGCCAAAACTGGCGGTAGCAATGGGGCAGTCAGGATGACAGTGTCAGGATTAGCATTCACAGGCATAGCAAGTGTGGCAGTATCAGGATTAGCATTCACAGGCACAGCAAGTGTGGCAGTATCAAGATTCATAATAACAGGCACAGTGGAGGCAACACATGGCAGTGACATAGGGGCGTACAGACTGGCATCCTGGGAGGTGACTGTAATAGGCTTGGTAAAGGTTACCTTGATTTCCGACAGAAGGCAGGCACTACTGCAAACTCTGGATCCCTTGCTGAAGTTACAGGAGCACTGGCGGGCGTGGATCTTGCCGGGTGCTCAACAGAAGGGGTTGGCCACCGGGGGAGGGCTGATTTTGTGTGCTTTGGTCTTGTGGCGTGAGTGCGCAGTCTTACAAATGATAGCGTCCTATGCAACCTGCTTTGCATACTCGTGGATTTCTGACAGAAAGGAGATAGAGAGGATTGTGGGCGTGAACGATGGATAATGCACGTAGACTGGGCAGATTTAACCATGCTTTGGGTTGCGGGCATGGGTGTCACGTGGGTGACTCTGGGATCAGCGCAACAACCAGAGCCTTTAAACTAGGTGCGCTGGTTCAGCGGGACGTGCAGGGCACTAGAGGGGTACGTAATCCTCAACCCCAGTCTTGAGTTCCTGGTGAAGACGGGTGGGGTGTGGAAGGAGAGAGGGGCAGTGAAGGTGCGTGCTCGAAGGCATGTGGTCCTTTCAGCTAAGAAGGCTGACATGGGTGTAGCTGCTGTCAGGAAATCAAGGGGGCTGGTTGAAAGGGACCCAACGATCCTCTTGGGAGAATGCCGCTTACCTTGTAGAGCATCCCCTCTCAAGTTCTCAGTAATGCCTGTAAATGTACCCATAAATGGTACAGTAGTAAAGATACCTGTAAGTGTACAGAGGCAAAGCCCAGGAAAGGTCCTGCTGGGGAATGACCTCAGAGACTTAGGTCTTGTGAGGGACACAGCAGAGAGACCATGGACAAGGTCACACACCGGGCCTGCCTTGGCCAAGTCCAAGGTCGTCCCAAAGCCAAAGGGGAAACCCAAGGCTAAGGGAGTCACAAAACTCAGAAGAGGGAAAGAATATATTTCCCCTAACTCACTTGCCACTGAGGTGGAGGTGGTTGGCCAAGCACCTGAACCTGACATGATGAGGAAGAGGTGCTGCCTGAAATACTTGACCCCAATGACCGTCCTGAAATTGCACAGTTTGTTGGCAGAAGGTGGTCCTGATAGGGAAGAGTTTAGTAAAGGCCAACGTGAGTGGACATATTTGTAAGGGCTAAGGAGACAGGCCTGTTCCCAGGTTGAGGGTGAACCTCCTGGGAACCGTAGGATTTATTGGAAAGGTGGGCTCCTGTACAGTGTACCCACAGAGTCTACTGAAGGTGACCATAGGAGGTTGTGTTACACTCACCAGTTCTCTGCGTGGGCTTTGGGGCACGGTTGAAGCCCTCTCCGGAGTTGGCTCCCTCAGGTCGCTTCTCTCCCCCAACTGCTGTCTTTCCGTGGGTCCGGAAGGCTGGACCTGTTCCTGTGATAAGATGAGAGGCAGTGAGGAAAGCGTGGTGGAGTCGTAGTTCCCCTCTGCCCTTTCGAGCCAAAATGTAGTGCTTAGAAGTTTACCCATACAAGCTCACCTGTTTGTACGTAAGGATGAGCTCTCTGTCGTGCTTTCCTTCAGCAGGGGTGCTGCGGATGGACCTAGTTGCATCACTGGTCCATATTGCGGAGGTCCAGACCAGCTGCGACCATTCCGTCATGACGGTAAGTCTTTTATGATTATGATTGTTGTTCGTATTCTTGTAACAATACTGTCCCAAGGAATATTGTTTGTAACGGTATATTGTTCTCTCTCCCCTGTAGTGATGAAGATGACCCAGGAGCGTGTGATGGAGAAATGAGCCTGCTCCGGATGCCCCCACCACTGGTAAGTAGGCAGTTTCAGAAGCGGCACCAAGTACGTGAGTAGTGCCGCTTTAGCGAGTTAAAGTCTATGTGACCGCTCACCTTGTGTCTCTCATTCTCTTTGCAGGCGCGGCAGGTCGGCGATGGCCGGAGAGCGGTGTCCGACTCCTACTGGCTGCCGGAGATGAAGATCTGCGTGGAGGCTGCAACCGATGAAGGCCCCGTGTTGGTGGAATTCAGAACAGGTAAGGATGCTGGGTGGTACCTGCAGAGGATTCCGGAAGACAGGTGTGATGAAGGCAGCTGCGGCGGAGTCGAGAGCAGATGACAGCACTTCCAGTGATGGTGTGGCCTCAGGTAAGGCGTGCGCAGCGACTGCAGAGTGGAAGCTGATGGCAGTGCTTCCGGCGATGGTGTGGCTTCAGGTAAGGCGTGCTCAGCGACTGCAGCGTTTGAAGCAGCTGGCGGTGTTTCCTGCGATGGTGTGGCTAATTCCAGGTAAGATGGTCGAGGTATCCGGGGACTGGAGATGCACGTGTTGAGCCAGGTAGGTGCTGGAGGGTTCCGGAGACTGAAAGCGCACATGCTGAATCAGGTAAGAGTCTTCTGAACGGCGGTAAGCGTTAAGCTGCACTCAGCAAACTAACGCGAAGCTCGAGTATGCGGATGGGGCCGGCTTATATAGCCTGGTCCCAACGACTCCCCTTAGGCCCCGCCTTGTGGCCCCACCTTGCGCCTCCTTCGGTCTTCTGCACGTGCCTCCCCTGTGAAAATAGGGCCCTGCTGCACGCGCCTTTGGTGTTCTCTGTGCCATGCACACTTTGAAATTAGCTTAGTGCCATAGGCGCCAAGACTGGGTCCATTGGGACCCTGCATGAAGTAAAGCACTGGGCCCCTGCCCAGTGGCCATGACAGGTTGGTGGTCCCCCTTTAAGTACGACCCTTCCTCCTACAATTGGTATGTGAAGGTCTCTTTGCTGGTCACCTTGCGATCAAGCGAACCAAGCCATGGCTATCGATGCATTTCTACTGTGCCAAGATGGGGGTCCAGGTAGAAGGCCATTGTAGGAGATGTGCCACTTGCCAGATTTCAGGAAAACGTGGTTCAACAATCCAGGCTCCATTGGTGCCACTCCCTGTGTTGGGGGGGCCATCCGAGAGGGTAGGGATTGACATTGTTGGTCCCCTTGACACTCAGACATCCTCTGGCAATAGGTTTATCCTGGTGCTGGTCGACCATGCCACCAGATATCCTGAGGCCATCCCATTGAAGACAGGGACTGCCAAGGCAGTTGTAAAGCTTTGCTTGGCATCTTTACTAGGGTTGTCGTCCCTAAAGAAGTTGTGCCTGACAGGCAGCAACTTCATGTCTAAGTATATGCAAGCCATGTGGAAAGACTGCGTTTTCAAGTGCTTATCTTCTACAAACAAATGGCTTATTTGAGAGGTTTAATAGAATTCTCCAGAGCATGATTGTGGAACTGGAGGAACCCCAAAGGAGAAAGTGGGATCTCTTGTTACCATGGAAATTCTGTGCTTGCATAGAGGTACCTCAAGAGGGTGTTGGCTTCAACCCCTTTGAACTTCTTTTTTGGTCACCCTGCAAGGGGACCACTGGCCATAGTCAAGGAAGGGTGGGAGTTCCCTACTCCTCCTATCACTACAAATGTAGTAGACTATGTGCTGGGTTTAAGGAACAGAATGGCACTCCTGATGGCTCAGGCCAGTGACAGGCGGAAGGATGGTCAAGCATTGGCCAAACATTGGTATGACCAGAAGGCTTCTCTTGTTAACTTTACCCCAGGCCAACAAGTCGTAATCATGAATCCTATAAAGCCTAGAGCCCTAGAGGAAGGTTGTCAGTTGCGGAGCATCTGGGTGTGATAAACTATTTAGTGGACATTAGGAGGCCGGGTCAAGCCCCCAAAGTGTTCCACATAAATAGACTGAAGGCTTTCATCCGTAGGGTTGAAATAGCTGCACTACTTTTGGCATCTGACTTTGAAGAGGAGGAATTAGAACTTCTTTGTGACTTATTCCAGGGTAGTCTTCAGATGGCTCCATTGAGTGTGTCAAAGTGGCCCCTTACCTGACTCCTAGCCCACAAGAGGCAGTAAGAACTTTGCTGAGGCAGTTCTCCCTCTCCTTCACACTAACTCCTGGTTTGACACCTTGATGCAAACATGACATTGACACAGGGGATAGTGTACCTACCAAATATAGGGGTTACAGGATGTCAGACAAGATAAGATTCTACATACAATTGGAGGTCAACAAGATGTTGGGGTAATTGAGCCTTCTAGTAGTCCATGGTCCAGTCTGGTGGTTCTGGTACCAAAGGCAGGTACTTCTGAAATGAGGTTCTGTGTGGATTAGCGGGCTCTGAATGCTATCAACAGGACAGATGCTCACCCCCTGCCTAGAACTGATGAGATGGTGGATACCTTGGGTGCCTCCAAGTACCTCAGCATGTGAAAACCACATTTTTAAGCATGATGGGTTATCATGAGAGCAATACATTTCATTTCTATATTCATGCATTAATGCATTCATTTTGCATTTTGTTTAGAATAGGATACTATGGTTGTGGTCTAAACTATAATGGTTCCATATATGCTGAAGAGCCATGTGATTTATGTACACTTGTGTCATGAATTCCAGGATTCGCCCCTTCTGGACTGCATGGAGACGAAGACATCACCTTGCAGCATCCATGTTTTCCCCAGCATGGCCGCTGCTGCCCAGATCGCTATTGCAGCGGTCTATTTTTGCCTTTACCGCATCAGTTGATATGCACAGCTCTAACGCGAGTCGGCGCGTCTCAACGTTCTGTTGCCTTCAGCCGTTCTCATCGCTTCTCCCGTGAACTTACCCTTGTTTTCGCGTCTCCCGCTGTCCTGTTCCCAGCTTTGCCGTGTCCTTCCTTCCTTGTCCTTCCCTGCTGTTATCCCCTTTTCGGTGCTTCGCTGGATCTGCCTTGCCGCCGGATTCTCTCTGAGGTTCCTGGACTGTTCCTTCTTGGACTTCTCCATCCTTCCTGACACTTGTACTCTGAGCCTGCTATCAAGACCGTCACCGTCAGGGCAGTGGCCTCAGAGGTCAGCCCGCTCGGCACTTGAGGCCGGCAGGGTGGCGTCGGGGGAGACTCGCCCATATCTCTTCGAGACCCGAACATCAAGAAAGAAAGAAAAGAATCCTTCCTTCAAAAAGAAAGCCTCCAAGGAAAAACAGTTGAGCCTGGATCCTAGGTCCCGCTTTCGTGACAGTTTCAGATGCCAGCAAATTACATCCAATATGGATCCTCCTATGCAAGATTTACTCTGTGGTATGCAGGAGCTATCCACAGAAGTTCAAAACTTAAAGGCAGAAAACGCAGCCTTGAGGCAGTTGGTTATGTCCAGGGATATGACGGGGGCCTAAAACACTGCAAGCCTTTCTGGGTTCATCAATGGTTCATTTCACCTTCAAGCCTTACTATTTTTCTACTCCACCGGCTAAGGTGGGTTTAATTATTTCCCATCTTGTTGGAAACACCATTTCCTGGGCTACCCCTCTGGTATCCGCCAGTGATCCCCTCCTGGATAACTATGAAGAATTCCTGGCAAACTTCAAGACAATGTTTGACCATCCTAATCAGGTCTTTTCAGCTCAGGAGACATTGTTAGAGTTTCAACAAGGGAACCAGGATATGTTGACTTAAATGACAAGATTCAAACAGTTGGCAATGGAGGCTGGTTGGTCCCTGGAAGCCTGTTTTACCCTGTTCCGGAAAGGATTGAACGAGGAACTCAAGGATGAACTGGCTAGGGTAGCCCGCCCTGGCTCCTTACAGATTGACTTCCGCCTTCAGGAGAGGAAGGCTGAAAAAAGGAGAGTACAAAGCCCTCAATTGAAACCTACACCAATAAACCCTGTCTCAAGAGAACCACCTCAGCCTTCTACTTCAGATATAGAACCCATGCAAATCGGGTATTTGCAAGCAGCCCTAACTCCTCAAGAAAGGACACGCCGAATAGACAGCGGTCTGTGCATGTACTGCGGATCAGACAAACATCTAGTCCGAAACTGTCCTATTGCTCAACCACAGCGTACAGGAAATGCCAGCTCCCGATCCTGAATGGAGCCCAGTTTCGGGAGTTTGATACACGCTCCACTTTTTTGGCCTCAATGGAACCTGCTCAAAGGTCGTCCTTGGTCATTCTTCAGGTCACCTTGTTCTACAAAACTGGAGAGTGCTCTCCTGTCCTGGCTCTAGTGGACTGTGGTGCCATGGGCATTTTTCTTGATGACGACTGGGCTCAGCAGCATCACATTCCAAGAGAAGACAAAGAGCTGGTTCAAGCAGTCGAAGGCATTGATGGATGACCATTGTCATCTGGGCCCATTACCCAACCAATGACGCAGATCATGCTGACAATAAACAATCACCAGGAACAGCTGCATTTTGACATAATAAAAACGGCCCACTATCCAGTGGTGTTGGGTAAACCCTGGTTACAACGACACAATCCTTACATTAACTGGGCAGCTGGATCTTTGTTCTTAGGCTCAGAATTGTCAGGGCTGGACCACGGGTTGGGGCCAAAAGGCAGATTGCAGCCACTGTGGGGGCTGCAGAAGGGGTTAGAGTCCCCCCAAAAAGCCCTACCCAATACTCAAGGCGGATTCTCCATCCCTTTTGCAGAAAGAAGTCCCTGGGATGGAGAACCGCCTTGGAACTACATTTCCCAGCAGGCCGTGCCTTGCACGAGCCTGCTGTCAAGAAATGCCACGCCCGCGCTAACGCGCATGCGCGAGCCGCGCCATCAGGACAACGCTCGCAATTCCGGATGCAGAGGAGAGAAGACGTGTTCCATTCGAGCTCCGGCAGGCACGCCTACGCGGGGCACAAGCTCTCGCCTGAACACCCCAGGCCCCGCGTACAACTAAAAGATAAGTTCCTCTTCTAGAAGTACTTGTAATCGGCTGTACTTTTCGGCTGGGATCTCGGTTTAGATACCGAACCGCTACGGGGGCGAGGCACGAGAAGCATCGCGCACGAGTCCCCGTCGGCTGCACTTTTTGGCTTGGATTTCGGTTTAGATACCGAACCGCAACGGGGCTGAGGCACGAGAAGCATCGCGCATGAGTCCCCTGTAAACTGGGAAGCAATGCATAGACCCTGCATGATTTGGGCAATGCTGTGACTAATTGCCCACGCACGGAAAGCGGGGAAGGCATTACATAGGCAACTCGCAGTGAAGTCAACTACGGGTTGTTTTGGCCCGCACTGACAGTGTGTTTTGGTATTTTGCAGTGAAAGCAGAGTGTGCTTTGGCTGAGCACATGAACAAGCAGGAGAATTGGAGGCACCGGCCAGCAATCAGAGCTAAGTGCAGTTATATGTTTGTACCCTGTATGAGAATAATGCAAAGGGGTTGGTGATCACGCGCATGATCTGGGCAAAAGTGTTGCATGACTAAATGCCGGTATAATTTATGTTGAGACGCTGCAGTTAGTAGCGGGGTAGCTGCAAGGGTCAGCACTTCAAGGTTATAGTGTCCTGGTTCAGGAGCTCCAGTACAAAGGCTCCCCTCCGAAGAGCACACAAGTGTGGGTGAGGTACATGAGTGCATGGGCGGAGTACGTCCATCGGAGTGGCGCACAGGAGCCGAGGAGTATGTTTCCCTAAAAACCCTCACCTATCCACAACAGCCTCCTAACCCTCTTTCCGGTTATCCTGAACTCCCTCTACCCATCCAAACCAACGGACCCTAACCCTCTTTCCCCGGCGGGTCAAGGTGGCCTGCGGTTTTAATATCCCAGGTGCTAAGACCCAACGGGGAGGCAGGTGTTTGTACTGCCTCTGCGCCAGACAACAGGAGCCTGACAGAATTGCGAGCCCAAGTATACTAGGCGCCCGGGCAGTACAACCATGGCTGACGTAGTGACCCTACTTCAAGAACTAAAGGCGGAATTAGCCGCAACTAGACAGGATTATCAAGACCTGGCAGGGCAAGTACACACTTTGACGATTCAAACTCAGGCCAAAGCAACCCCCTTATCCAGAGCTACCCCTCCAACCCCCGTGCAGGTGCAGGTGTCCACGGAGCCACCCTTACCCTTAGCTGCTCCTGAGAGGTACCATGGAGACCCCCAACAATTCAACCAATTTATCATGCAGTGCCAATTGCACTTTCTGACTAAACCAGCTGTGTTCAGGACAGCCCAAGCGCGCACAGCGTTTGTAATCTCCTATCTCACTGGAGATGCTGCTTCTTGGGCCACACCCTTGGTTCGTAAAGATGACGCCCTGCTATACAGTTGGGACATGTTCCTGGAGGAGTTCGGCAAAATATTTAATCGACGCTCAGCGTCCTTGATTAAGGACAGGGAATTACTCACTTTAAGGCAAGGAAGCAGAGACCTAGTGTCTTATGTGACAGCCTTCAACCGATTGGCTATGGAGACTGATTGGCCACAGGACAAAAGAATGGCTCTGTTTTATCAAGGCCTCAGGGAAGATCTAAAAGACCTCATAGCTCAGGTGGACCCGCAGCCCGAAACATGTTCTACAATGATAGATTTAGCACTCCGCCTGGACCAACGGCAGAGTGAACGCCGGCAGGATAAACGTAAGTGGGACATTAAACCTTTGGCACGATTGGATCAGCAGAGAGCTTACAGAGCGGTGGAAAGGGCTACAGATGAACCCATGCAGATCGGGACGGTTCGCGGCCCGCTGTCCAAGGAGGAAAAGGATAAAAGAAGACGAGAAAAATTATGCTTGTACTGTGGTAAGGCCGGCCATTTCGTACGTGAATGTTCTGCCAAACCATCTAAAGAAGGGGGTTCGGGAAACGCCGCAGCTCGCCCATGAGGGTGGCAAGGGCGAGCAAAGCTGAAAACACCCCGAGACTACTGGCAAACACTCATCACAACCAGGCAGCACATGTCATGCTTGCAGGCAGTCTAAGTTGGCAAGGTAAACGCATTCCTGTGTCTTTAATGGTAGATTCTGGAGCCACGGGCAATTTTGTGGATGAGCAGGTAGCGCTAAGATTGGGTCTTCCATTGAGGAACAAAGCACTGAAAGAAGAAGTTAAATCGGTGGATGGCTCACCCTTAATCTCAGGACCCATTACACAGCAAACCCATCTCTTACGCCTGGATTGCGGGAAGTCTCATCAAGAGACAATACAATTTGATGTTATCGCCGCTCCACAGTTCGGCTTCATTTTGGGGTTGCCGTGGTTAAGGCTCCACAACCCCACCGTCAACTGGTGTGCGGGAACGTTGCTGTTCCAGTCAAGACATTGCCGTAGGACCTGCGGAACGCCGGGGGATTCGTCTCACTTCATAGGAGGCTTGGAGACAGTGTTGCCGGAAGTATATGAACATTACCGGGATGTTTTTAGTAAAGTGGCGGCTGAGACTTTGCCCCCACATCGATCGTTTGACTGCAGGATTGATCTCGAGGATGGTGCGATCCTCCCCTGCAGTAGAATTTACGCCCTTACGGAGTCAGAAAATGAACATCTAAAAGAATACATAGACACCAACTTGGCAAATGGATTTATTAGGCATTCAACATCCCCAGTCTCGTCGCCCTTGTTTTTCGTGCCCAAAAAATCCGGAGAACTCAGGACATGCATTGACTACAGAGCGGTTAACCGCATTACCACCAAAAACCGCTACCCTCTTCCTTTGATTCCGGTGTTATTGGACCAGGTGCGAGGTTCGACGGTGTATACGAAACTTGATTTGCGAGGGGCATATCACCTCGTGAGAGTAAGACAAGGGGATGAGTGGAAAACAGCTTTCCGCACAAAATTCGGCTTATACGAGTACCAAGTTATGCCCTTTGGACTTTGCAACGCCCCTGCCGCATTTCAACACTTCTTGGACGAGGTTCTGCGAGGATATCTGGATGTATTTGCGGTGGTATACATCGACGATATACTAATCTATTCACAAGGTATGGAAGAACACCAGGGCCATGTGAGGGCAGTGTTGCAGAGATTGAGAGAACACCAGCTCTACGCAAAATTAGAAAAATGTGAGTTCCATCAATCCACGGTAGAATTTCTGGGATTCGTTTTATCACCCCAAGGAGTGAATATGGACCAAAAGAAGGTACAAGCTATCATCGACTGGCCATCCCCAACCTCAGTAAAGGACGTCCAGACGGTGCTAGGCTTCGCGAACTTCTACCGCCGCTTTATAGAGGGATTTGCTAAAAAGGTTCAGCCAATTACCCGTCTCTTACGAAAGGGAATACCATTCCAGTGGGATGCAGAGGCAGAAGCGGGGTTCCAAGCCCTGAAAGACACATTCATCACAGCTCCGGTTCTCATGCATCCAGATCCAACCAAACCTTATATAGTAGAGACTGACGCATCAAGTTACGCCATCGGCGCCATCCTGTCTCAGCGCGATGACAACGGACAGTTGCACCCCGTTGCTTACTACTCCAGGACATTGTTACCCGCAGAACGGAACTATGTAATAGCTGACAAGGAGCTGTTAGCCATCAAAGCAGCCTTTGGGGAATGGCGCCATTACCTAATGGGGGCCCGACACACCATCACTATATTTACTGACCATCGTAACTTACAATTCTTGAAGTCGGCTAAGGCCCTTAGTCCTAGACAGCTACGATGGGCCATGTACTTTTCAGAGTTTGATTTTATTGTGACATATCGTCCGGGGATAGACAATAGGAAAGCGGACATTTTGTCACGATACCCCGAACCCAATACTGAACACTCAGAACCAAAGGAAGAAGTCAAACCAATAATAAAACCAAGTTGCATTGTAGGAAGCATCGTAGTAGACAACATGTTTGAAGATATCCGGAAAGCGATGTCTGCACAAGACTTAGCGCAATGGACGGCACAGAATTCAGATCGGACAATCAAGGATGGATTGCCTTTTTTCAAAACGGCCCTATACATACCCACTACCCCGCTTCAACGACAAGCAATCCGGTGGTGTCATGACTCGCCATTCGTAGGTCATCCTGGCTCGGCGAAAACCATGGAGCTACTAAGGAGGCACTTCTGGTGGCCGGGTATGAAGAGGGGTGTGCAACATTACATCTCTAACTGTGAAACTTGTATGAGAAACAAATCCGAACATAAGAAACCAGCGGGGCATTTGCAACCATTGCCAACACCACCAACCCCTTGGCATACCATTTCTTTGGACTTGATAGTGGAGTTGCCCCTTAGCCACGGATTCACATCCATTCTTGTAGTCGTAGATTACCTCACCAAAATGGCTCACTTCATACCCTGTAAGGGCACGCCAACAGCTAGTGAACTGGCTGATCTATTCCTGCAGAACATAGTCCGACTGCATGGAATCCCATATAATGTAATCTCGGACAGAGGGCCACAATTCACTTCGCGTTTTTGGCAAGCATTTTGTAGTACAGTAGGAATGAGTATACGTTTGTCCACTGCTTATCATCCAGAGACGGATGGACAAACGGAACGCTTAAACCAGACACTGGAGCAATACCTGCGTTGTCTCATCCAAGGCAAAGATGATACCTGGGCGGAGGTCATTTGGCTGGCGGAGCTAGCGTATAACAACGCTGTCCACTCATCAACCAAGGTAACACCATTCTATGGTTCATATGGATACCATCCACGTTTCCAGCCATTACCACAGGTTGATGTACCGGAAGTGCCAGCTGCGCAGGAACGAAAAAGACAGCTTGAAATCCTTTGGCAGTCCATACAACATACCTTGAATTCAGCAAAATCATCATATAAACACTATGCAGACAAGAAAAGGAGAGTAAGCCCACTCTACAAGACAGGAGATCGGGTATGGCTTTCGACTCGAAACCTCCACCTACAAGGGCCTCGCAAATTCCAACCTCGTTTCATTGGCCCGTTCCCGATCACGTCAATCATCAATCCAGTGGCGGTCCGACTATCATTGCCGCCACATATGAAAATACATCCAGTATTCCATGTGGCCCTATTAAAACCAGCCCCGGCTTCTGTAAAAACAAAACGGCCTCCACCCATGTTGGTGGATGGTTATCTGGAATACGAAGTAAGGGCTATTTTGGATTCACATTTTCGATTGGGAAAACTATGGTACCTCATAGACTGGGAGGGGTATGGCCCTGAAGATCAATCCTGGGAACCAGCGCAAAACATTCATGCTCCTCGACTCCTTCGCCAATTCCATCTTAGATACCCCGCTAAACCTGGGCCTGCGAGAGGGAGGGGGAGTACTGTCAGGGCTGGACCACGGGTTGGGGCCAAAAGGCAGATTGCAGCCACTGTGGGGGCTGCAGAAGGGGTTAGAGTCCCCCCAAAAAGCCCTACCCAATACTCAAGGCGGATTCTCCATCCCTTTTGCAGAAAGAAGTCCCTGGGATGGAGAACCGCCTTGGAACTACATTTCCCAGCAGGCCGTGCCTTGCACGAGCCTGCTGTCAAGAAATGCCACGCCCGCGCTAACGCGCATGCGCGAGCCGCGCCATCAGGACAACGCTCGCAATTCCGGATGCAGAGGAGAGAAGACGTGTTCCATTCGAGCTCCGGCAGGCACGCCTACGCGGGGCACAAGCTCTCGCCTGAACACCCCAGGCCCCGCGTACAACTAAAAGATAAGTTCCTCTTCTAGAAGTACTTGTAATCGGCTGTACTTTTCGGCTGGGATCTCGGTTTAGATACCGAACCGCTACGGGGGCGAGGCACGAGAAGCATCGCGCACGAGTCCCCGTCGGCTGCACTTTTTGGCTTGGATTTCGGTTTAGATACCGAACCGCAACGGGGCTGAGGCACGAGAAGCATCGCGCATGAGTCCCCTGTAAACTGGGAAGCAATGCATAGACCCTGCATGATTTGGGCAATGCTGTGACTAATTGCCCACGCACGGAAAGCGGGGAAGGCATTACATAGGCAACTCGCAGTGAAGTCAACTACGGGTTGTTTTGGCCCGCACTGACAGTGTGTTTTGGTATTTTGCAGTGAAAGCAGAGTGTGCTTTGGCTGAGCACATGAACAAGCAGGAGAATTGGAGGCACCGGCCAGCAATCAGAGCTAAGTGCAGTTATATGTTTGTACCCTGTATGAGAATAATGCAAAGGGGTTGGTGATCACGCGCATGATCTGGGCAAAAGTGTTGCATGACTAAATGCCGGTATAATTTATGTTGAGACGCTGCAGTTAGTAGCGGGGTAGCTGCAAGGGTCAGCACTTCAAGGTTATAGTGTCCTGGTTCAGGAGCTCCAGTACAAAGGCTCCCCTCCGAAGAGCACACAAGTGTGGGTGAGGTACATGAGTGCATGGGCGGAGTACGTCCATCGGAGTGGCGCACAGGAGCCGAGGAGTATGTTTCCCTAAAAACCCTCACCTATCCACAACAGCCTCCTAACCCTCTTTCCGGTTATCCTGAACTCCCTCTACCCATCCAAACCAACGGACCCTAACCCTCTTTCCCCGGCGGGTCAAGGTGGCCTGCGGTTTTAATATCCCAGGTGCTAAGACCCAACGGGGAGGCAGGTGTTTGTACTGCCTCTGCGCCAGACAACAGGAGCCTGACAAGAATACTGTCTCTCACATTGCCTGTCCAGGAACACTCCAGCTGTAAAAGCTACCAATACCATACTTGAGAACTCCAACCAAGTGACCATTGCAAATATCCACCAGGTACCTGAAGAGTACAACCAGTTCTCTGACGTATTCTCCTCGGATATAATACAATTCTTGCCCCTACACAGGCCTGAGGATTGTGCCATTGACACAGATAAAGACGCAGTTATACCCTTTGGCCGGATGTTTATCCTGTCGGAACCTGAAAAGAGGGCCCGCCGTGAATACCTGGATACGAATTTAGCCAATGTAACCATTCGAGCTCCCAAGTCTCCGGCGGAGGCTTCCTTGTTTTTTGTACCCAAGAAAGATACCCAAGAACTTCGCCCATGTTTGGATTACAGAGGTCTCAATCAGTGCACCCTGAAGGATCGCTATCCCTTGCCTCTCATTCCAGACATCCTTGAAGCATTGAGGGAACAGCTCTTTTCACCAAACTTGACTAAAGAGGAGCATACCACTTAATTCACATAATGGAAAACCGCATTCCGGACACCCTTTGGCCATTTCGAATACTTGGTCATGCTATTTGGACGTTCAAATGCACCTGCTGTTTTTCAAAGTTTTATGGACAGAGTAATCTCTGACATGCTTTCCTTGTTTGTGATCGTCTATTTGGATGATATTCTGATCTTTTCCAAAGACTTAGCCTCACATAAGGTGCATGTTTCACGGGTCTTAAACCGCCTCCGGGAACATCATCTATTTGCTAAGCCAGAGAAATGTATCTTCCATGCTTCTTCAGTACACTATCTGGGATTATTTATAAGCCCTCATGGTCATTACATCCTGGCCCACACCCACCAATGTTAAACAGATACAATCCTCCCTGGGACTGGGCAATTTTTATCGCAAATTCATACCTTCATTTTCCTCTGTGGTGCGACCCATTATCTCTCTTCTAAAGAAAGACGTTGCATTCAAATGGGAAGAAGCACAAGAGGTCGCTTTTCAGACACTAAAGAAACAATTCACACAAGAACCCATCCTGTGCCAACCTGATGTTACTAAACCTTTCCTAGTCGAAACAGATACATCCGAATATGCCATTGGAGCTGTACTGAAGCAGGAGCAAGAGGACCATTATGGACATCCAATCGCTTATGTATCAAGAACACTGAATCCTAGTGAAATTCACTATTCATTTCTTGAAAAGGAACTTTTGGCTATCCGACAAGCCTTTACGGAATGGCATCATCTCCTCCTAGGGGCCAGGTTCCCAAAACAAGTCCGAACGGATCATAGAAACCTACAAGTACTCCAGACCATGGAATGTAGAAACAGTTGTCAGGCACGATGGGCTCATTTCTTTGCTCAATTCCAGTTTCAAATTTGCCATATTCCTGGTCCGTCTAATATCATAGCTGATGCTTTATCCCAATCCCCAGATTATGTGTGTAACATCTCGATCCCGCAATGCTTGTTTTGATTTCGGCAGGCGGAGCACACTTTCGTTTCTCCAAAGCTGGAGGTTGCCGTGTAGACGCGGGGGACGCTTCGCGTGGCTCCGTACCATGTCACGTTTCAAACCAGGTGATCGCGGCAAGTCAGGGTCCGCCCACCGGCAACACAGTTATAACGCTCCTCGCGGGTGAAGACGATGCTTCTAATTGGCGTTTTCTTACCTACCTTATCTGATTACTTGTGTATTGTGTATCGAACCTCGGAATTCCTTCTGACAATTCTACTAGTCTTTTCCTCAAATCTGGCGAACTGGAACCGGTCTCCTTACCGGACTTTTTCTTACTCCTGCAGCAACCCGCGGATCCCACCTCCACTGTTCAGGGGATCCATGATCCCCTGCAGTCTCCCGTGGTGTGTCCACGTAACAGCTGACAGCCCATTACTTCAATACCAATCGTGCTGGCTGGAGTCCTAACAGACGGGGAAAGCCATCGCTCCCTGCTGCTGAACACGCGCTAAAGCCCAGGTGAGCCTTGCCCACTCCTGTTTCTCTTACCATATTTTCTTTGCTTCTATCTAAAGGATATCAGGACAGTGTTATTTGTGCTAAACACCTCCTGGATCTTCCACCTTTACTCATGAGGCCCTTGACAGTCATAGGGACTATTTCATGTGTGGAACTGCTTGTGCGTTCACCTCTCCGGAAACCTAGTGTACATTGGACGCTATCCTGCTTAGTGCACCGCCCCGGCTCTAGTTGCGTGCCGTTACCGTCTGGGGTACTTCCCTGTACTAACCATCCTGTTTGTTATTTTCTCCTATCACTGTTTCCTCTTCCTCTGGTACCATTCCTGCCTCCCCTTGGGTAAGAATATTTAAGGTGTCCGAATTCTTCTGCATTTACTTTAGCGAGGCCGGGGTAACAGTATTTCTTTTGTTCTACTTTCCCCTAGCTGGTGGTTATTCTGGGAAACATTCCTTTAATCTTACATCCAAGGGCATTACAGGTAGATAACATCTAGAACAGGGTTTTTGTTACGTTCCTTTTTTTTGTTGGGTCATCTAACGTGTTCCTTTCTTTCCTTTACAGCCTTGTCATAGCGGTGTGGGTATCTCTGCTCTTTTGAGCAATCCATCACTCTGTCTGTTACATCAGCAGAGTGTTATATTGCCTAAAAGAGGTCCTCAAGTGAAGGAGGCTCGGTTCTGAGTGTATCCTTGGTTGGAAACACACAGCTTGAGCTGAACTATTATCTGGAGCAGCTCCCTCTTATCTGCGAATTCGAGGTCGAGCAATGCCCCGGCCTGTTCAGCTATTGGTGAGTTACAATATGTCAGTGGATACTTCATCACTACCCAAGATGTTTCCTGAAAGGGTGTTCATAGCCCGAGCTGAAACTTTACTGGACCAGATTAAAATTGCCACTCCAACGTCCAAATTATGGGAAGACTACAATAACTCCAACCATTGGTCCTAACAACATCGTGACGGATATCTCTTCAAGGACACTGCCTTGGCAACCCCTTCACAGGAACTCAGGAATAAGGTAATTCGCCTCTGCCATGACACCTGTTTTTCAGGTCATCGGGGCATTAAGACCACCATGCAAACCATACGAAGACAGTTTTGGTGGCCAAAAATGAAACTAGAGATTTCTGAATATATCCAGGCTTGTGCCATATGCGCTCAAAATAAACACGATAACAGGAAACCTGCTGGCCTATTGTACAGCCAGAACTACCTACTCGTCCCTGGGAGATGATAGCTACTGATTTTCTTGTGGAATTGCCTCCTTCAAAAGGATATACCTGCATTATGGTTACCATCAATATGTACTCTCACATGGCTCATTTTACCCCACTACCTAAATTGCCTAATGCCAAGGAAATGGCAAACACCTTTATGACCTTTATGGAGATCTTCAGGTTACACGGTTTGCCTTCCAATTATTTTGGTTTGCCTTCCAAAATAATTTCTGACAGAGGTACACAGTACACCTCCCGGTTTTGGTCACAGCTGTGTTGTCTGCTAGGCATTGAAAGAGCACTGTCCTCTGGGTATCATCCCCAGACTAATGGTATCACGGAAAGGGTGAACCAAACCATTGAACAATACTTACGCTGCTTTTCCTCCCAGGTACAGGACGATTGGTCAGTGCTGCTCCCTGTAGCAGAATTTGCTTACAACAATTCTGATCATTCCACAACTAGGATCAGTCCTTTTTTGTGCAACTACGGTTTCCATCCATCAGTGCTACCCACTTGCCTCCCTCATTCCACTCCTGTTCCATCCGTGGACGCTTGGATAATGGACTTAAGCACCCTACATCAGAACATCAAGAAACATTTATTGGAAGCCAGGACCATCAATAAAAGATATGCAGATGCCAGACGCTGACCCGCCCCTGTCTACATTGTAGGAAATAAGGTCTGGTTATCTTCACGTTATCTACCCAGATAACTCAGGTCCACAAATTAGCACCCCGGTTCTACAGGCCCTTTACGATTACAAAGGTCATCAACCCGGTGGCATTCAGGATTCGTCTGCCAAAGACTTGGAATAAAATCCATCCCGTTTTTCATTCCTCCCTTTTAAAACCTTATCAACCTTTAACCAGACAGAAGACCCAACTACCGCCTATCCTTGCAGATGATCAGCTGGAGTTTGAAGTCGCCAGGATATGCGATTCCAGGTACAGACGGGGGCGTCTACAGTACCTTGTGGAATGGAAAGGGTATCCTCCTAGTGAACGGACATGGAAGCCGCTATGTAATATTCATGCACCCCGTTTGGTTTCTCAAGTCCATTGCATACATCCAGGCAAACCCGGGGGAACTGGGCTTCGAAGGAGGCATACTGTCATGAATTCCAGTATTCGCCCCTTCTAGACTGCATGGAGACGAAGACATCGCCTTGCGGCATCCATGGTTTCCCCCAACATGGCCGCCGATGCTGAGATCGCTATTGCTGCAGTCTAGTTTTGCCTTTACCGCATCAGCTGATATGTGTAAGGCTCACCTGATTCCCGCAGAGGCGCCGGTCTTGACTGGGTGAATGCCGTATCTTCAAAGGTGATGTGTAACACACGGTTGGCTCTTTGGGCTGGACCTCTGTGCACTGTATGTCTGACACGAAGAGTAAGATGTCTTAGGTAAGTGAACGCCGAGCTCTCCATCTGCCTCGGGGCAGGGTGTCGTAACCAGTTTCTTCACTGGATAAGGGTGCAGGCCTCTTGACCTCAGAGGACTGCTGTCCGTCGTTAACTGCACGAACGGTAAGTTCTGGGCACTTCAAATGTCTTAAAAGTCTTTTGTAATGATATCTCTTGTTTTGCAGGGTTCCGGCGATGGCGGGCTGATGAGAGTTGAGGATCGAACCCGCGTGAGGAATAGAAGCGCCTGGAAGCACGTAAGTAAGCGCTTGTAGCCTGCTTCACGATGCGCACTAACTGTCCCTTTTATCTTGCAGGTACAAGTTCGGAGCTTTAGAGAAGCTGAAGGGTGCTGGAATACCCACTGGATTTGGCGTGGGAAGGAGTAATGGCACGTGAGTAATAAAGTTGCCCAATGTCTTTAAACGCACCTTATTTTGTCTTTCAGATGCGGGATGCAGGGCCGAAGGCCTCCAAAGCGTGCGTAGAGCTGGTAAGCTTTTGTCTTTCAGATGCCGGAATGCAGTGCGAAGACCTCCGGAGCATGCGAAGAGTAGGTAAGCCTTTGTCTTTGAGATGCCGGAATGCAGCGCGAGGCGTTGGTGACAGCCGATGGACCAGGTAAGAAATGCGCTGCCACTGAAGACCGTAGTGCTAACCTGTTCTTTCTTTGTCTTTACAGGTGCTGCTGAAGACTGGATTCCAGGATGGTAAGCCTTTGTTCCCTTAGGCCCAGGATCAGAAGCAGAAGACACGATGAGCGTTCTGCTGCAGAGAATGCAGAATAACGCAAAGCAAGATTCATCCATCGGGTGTGGTTTAAATAGCCTCCTGTAGTGCTTAGGTGTCTCCTTCCACAGCCACACCTAGGTAAGAAAAGAGTTCCTGCTTTCCAGAAGAGTTCCAGTGTTCTGAACCTAGGGAGTGGCTCCTGCCCCACCCAACAGGAAAAGTAGTCCCAAACAGAAGAGGATCAGGGGTTCAACTGGCAGGTAAGTAAGCAGCATGGTCTGCTGCAGGTAAGTCCACCCAAGCATTATGAGCCCGGCGCTTCCAGCGCTGGGACTAGGCATCTTTTTGAGCCTGGTGCCACTGGCGCCAGGACAGGGTCCAAAAGGTCCCAATTGGGACTGGCTGGCACTCGGAACCGGGGTTATGGGTCTGCTTCCAAGGGAGTCGGGCAAGTCCTGATCTTTTGGAAGCAGAGATCATGACAGCACCCCCCCTCAAGGCCCCTCCCAAACCGGGCTTCTCCGGGGGTTTGGGCTTGTTAGGAAATGTTCGATGAAATCTTTTGATTAGACGAGGCGCGTGGACATATTCTGCAGGTTCCCAGGATCTTTCTTGGGGACCGTAGCCTTTCCAGTCAATCAGGTAAAATAGTTTAGATTTGGAGATCTTGGAATCCAGGATGCTTTTGACTTCAAACTCGAGTTCTCCATCAACTAGAATAGGTTTTGGAGATGTAGTTAGTCGGGTTTGAGGTTGCATGGGTTTTAATAGAGAGACGTGGAAGACCGGATGTATCTTCATGTGAGGGGGCAAGTCCAACTTGACCGCTACTGGATTTACTATGGTAGTGATGGAATAGGGACCAAGGTATCTTGGGTTGAATGTGCGTGGTCCTTTTAGAGGTAGATATTTGGTGGATAACCAGACTTGATCTCCTACTTGATATTGGGGGGCTTCCTTCCGATGTTGGTCTGCTCCTTTCTTGTATTGTTCTTTAGCCCTTTGAAGGTGAGAAACGGCTTCCTTAAAGGCTTGGGTGATTGTAGAATGCAGGTGGTCTACTGCTGGTGTTCCAAGATCTTGGAGTGGATCCAACTCCGAGGTTCGAGGGTGACTACCGTATAAAAGAAAAAACGGGGTCTTCCCAGTTCCCGAGTGGACAGAGTTATTGTAGGCATATTCGGCTATCCAAAGGATATCTTTCCAAGTTTTTTCAGTTTGTTGTAGCATGCAGCGCAAATACTGTTCCAGAGTTTGATTGGTCCTCTCGGTTTGTCCGTCGGTTTGAGGGTGGTGGCTGGTCGAAAGTCTCACATCAATTTGAGCCGACCGACAGCAACTTCGCCAAAAATGAGAAATAAATTGACTACCTCGATCCGAAATTAGAACTGAAGGAAAACCGTGCAGTCGGACGATGTTTTCGAGAAATTCTCGGGCCAGAGCTGCTGCTGTTGGTAAGCCTTTGAGTGGAATGAAATGCGCCATCTTGGAGAATAGGTCCACGATTACTAGGATCGTATTGTATCCGGAGCATGGAGGTAGATCGGTGATGAAGTCCATAGAAAGCGTATGCCAAGGGCGAGGCGGGATGTCAATAGGGCGTAAGAGGCCGGCTGGTTTTTCCTTTTGACTCTTGTTTTGGGCGCATACTCCACAGGACATTATAAAGTCTCTGATATCTTTTTTCCAAGACGGCCACCAGAAGTAGCGCTTGATCTTTTCCGAGGTCTTGGTCATACCGGGATGTCCTTCCATTAAAGAATCGTGATAACAAGAGATTACCTTTTTCTGTAAATCTGTGCTGAGCAGGTATAACCGTTCTTGGAAATATAATAGGTTGTCCTTCACCGTAAAGTCTTTTCCCTGCAGATGCCAATTCTGTATGTCTGCTGGAGTTACCAGTAGCCTGGCTTTATCCTTAACTTCCTCTATGGATTGTGTGGCGATTACACCTAGAATTCTTTGTTCGGGAATGATAGGTACAGGTTTAGGATTGATCAAATGTTCTTCCACTCCCATCCGAGAAAGGGCATCAGCTTTACCGTTTTTTGTACCAGGTCGATAGGTAATTATGAAGTCAAACTCGGCAAAGAATAGTGCCCAACGGAGTTGCCTAGAGGATTGAGCTTTTGCGGTTTTCAAATATTGCAGGTTTCGGTGATCTGTAATCACAGTAACGGTGTGTCGGGCCCCCAGAAGATAATGCCGCCAAGCCTTAAAGGCGGACTTGATAGCTAGAAGTTCCTTATCAGTAATAGTGTAATTGATTTCAGGAGGCGAGAATTTGCGGGACCAAAATGCCACGGGATGCAACTGATTGGTTACTGGGTCCTTTTGTGATAGAACTGCCCCATGGCAAGGCTCGAAGCATCAGTTTCAACGATGTAGGGGAGTTCTGGGCGAGGATGTTTTAAGATCGGTGCAGAGATAAATCTCGTCTTCAAATTCTGGAAAGCTTGTTCCGCCTCGGTAGACCATTCAAAACGTTTGTTTTTCTTTAACAAGGCGGTGATGGGCTGGACTATTCGAGAGAATTCGGGGATAAACCTGCGGTAAAAGTTAGCGAAGCCTAACATGCTTTGAACACCTTTTACGGAGGATGGCGATGGCCATTTGAGAATTGCATCGACCTTCTTTGAATCCATACGCACTCCGCTAGGTGATAATATGAATCCCAAGAATTCAACTTCAGTCACGTTGAAAACACATTTTTCCAACTTAGCGAAAAGTTTGTGTTGACGCAATCTCTCGAGGACCATTTTCACGTGTTTCCGATGTTCAGTTTCCAATGAAGAATAAACGAGGATGTCGTCAATGTAAACAACAACACACACATCTATGAGCTCTCTGAGGATATCGTTCATAAAATATTGAAAGGCGGCCGGGGCATTGAAAAGTCCGAAGGGCATGACCTGATATTCAAATAGCCCATACTTGGTGCGGAAGGCCGTCTTCCATTCATCGCCCTCTTTTACTCGTACCAAGTGGTAGGCTCCTCTAAAATCCAGCTTTGTATATATGCATGCTTTTCTGACTTGGTCCAGGAGTTCAGGGATCAAAGGTAACGGATATCTATTCTTAACGGTGATCTGGTTCAGGGCGCGATAATCTATACAAGTTCTAAGGTCCCCTTCTTTTTTTGGAACGAAGAACAAAGCTGAGGAAGCAGGGGACTTGGAAGGACGAATAAACCCATTCGCTAGGTATTGATCCAGGTATTGTCGGAGGTGAAGATTCTCAGGCTCGGTGAGGGCATAAATTCTACTACAAGGAGGAGTAGATCCAGGTATCAGGTCTATCTGGCAGTCATAAGACCTATGAGGAGGTAGAGAGTTAGCCTGATCCTTCCGGAAAACATCTTGGAATTCTAGGTATTCAGGAGGTAACTGGGGAGCCTCCGAGGAAATTGCTGCCAGTGCAACACCAGGTCGAGGGTGACAAGTAGAGACACATTCTGGAAACTGAACCGTTCTTGCTCGCCAATCGATCTGAGGATTGTGCTTCTCTAACCAAGGAATTCCTAGAATAATCTGGAACTGAGGGGCCTTGATCACATCGAACACGATCTTCTCATGGTGTCCATCTTGACTTACTAGCGTCACTTCTTGGGTGGTATGCGTTACTGGTCCGGAGGCTATCTCCGTACCATCCACCATAGTAATGACGTCCTTTACAGCCTTTGGACAAAGAGTCAGATTCATCCTCAAAACCATTTCATGATCCACATAATTGCCGATGGCACCGCTGTCGATGTAAGCTTCAATCGCATGTAATCGATCCGGATGTTCAGGGCTAATGAGGACCATAGGTATCACGAAATGCGAGGTCACGGAACTGGTTTTAACGCTCGGCAAGAGGACCTCTATTCTTGTCGGGCGAGGTTGTTTCCCTGCTCAGAGTTTGTGACCCTGGTAACTGCAGCTCCTACTGCCTTCTTGGCTGGTTTCACCGGACAGTCTCGAAGAAAGTGCCCCGAGTTTCCGCAATAGAGGCATAATTGCAGCTGTTTTCTCCTTTCCCGCTCCTTTTGTGTTAGTGGTCCTTTCAGGCCCTTTATTTGCATGGGTTCCCCGGAGTCTACTCCTTTGGTAGGAGTTGGTGGTTTGGAAAATACTCGAGCATCAAATTTAGAACGATCGGCCTTCCTGTTCTGCAGTCTGTGGTCAATTTGAATGACTAAGTCAATATAGTCCGAACAGTCTTGCGGGGGATTCACTACTTGGGCTAACACATCTTTGAGCTCTCCACGTAGACCTCTATAAAACAGCGTAATCCTTTTGTCCTCAGGCCATCGAGTTTCCACTATCAGTCTGTTGAAAGACGCAATATAGGCCAAAAGGTCTTGATTACCCTGTCGCAATGAAAGGAACTCATTGTCCAAGGCCTGCCCCTGTGAATGTCTTGCAAACAGTTTTTCCATACTGAGCTGAAAAGCTTGAAAATCATGGAGAACCGGATCATCTTGATTAACTAGAGGGATCGACCAGTCTGCCGCATTGGCACTAAGGTACGAAAGCACGAAAGCTACCTTAGCTTGATCAGTTGGAAAGGCTGCTGGCCGGCATAAGAAGTGCAACCGGCACTGATTAATAAATACTGCAAACCTCTTTGGGTCACCAGAAAATCGTTCGGGCGGAGCCAGAGGTACATTCCCAGGTAGGTTGATCTGCACTGGGTTCGTAGAGGATGTTGAAGGAAGATTTGCCCCTGATGCGGGTAACAGAGTTTGTCCGGCTTGTGACTGTAGCAATTGTCTAGCGAGATCGTCTGTTCGCTCCTTGGAAATAATCAGTTCCCTTCTTAGAGCATTCGTTTCCTGACGGGCTGCATGCACTTCTGCTCTTAGTTCCCCAAGTAACTGGGCTAGCTGGTCGGTATCCGAGGTTTCCATAGCGCCCGGGTGGGAGTTTTGCGGTAGGCTTTGCGTTCTGTAACGCTCACCTGATTCCCGCAGAGGCGCCGGTCTTGACTGGGTGAATGCCGTATCTTCAAAGGTGATGTGTAACACACGGTTGGCTCTTTGGGCTGGACCTCTGTGCACTGTATGTCTGACTCGAAGAGTAAGATGTCTTAGGTAAGTGAACGCCGAGCTCTCCATCTGCCTCGGGGCAGGGTGCCGTAACCAGTTTCTTCACTGGATAAGGGTGCAGGCCTCTTGACCTCAGAGGACTGCTGTCCGTTGTTAACTGCACGAACGGTAAGTTCTGGGCACTTCAAATGTCTTAAAAGTCTTTTGTAATGATATCTCTTGTTTTGCAGGGTTCCGGCGATGGCGGGCTGATGAGAGTTGAGGATCGAACCCGCGTGAGGAATAGAAGCGCCTGGAAGCACTGTGGGATGTATTTACCCATGCATCCGAGCCCTACCTCAAAACTGTGCAGTACTGACATGGAAAACATCATGATGGCCAGAGCTTCCCAGAAAATGCACAGGGAAATGCATGAAGAATAGGCGGCCACCCATTTTTGCCGATGTTATGGGCACAGAAGGACACTGCCTAAAACCACCATTGGACTACCCACATAGTAGTCTGAAACCATTGGGAATGGCAATGCTGATTGCCAAAAGCAAACCCATAACTATTGGGAATTCATTTTCTTAAATCCCAAAAAGGGGTGCAGTACCAGTACTCACCACTATCCAAAAGCCGGCGTTTTAAAACCACCAGATTTTACTTTTTTGTAGAAAACTGAATAAATGAACCCAAAACATGCCAAAGAAAGACTTACTGAGAGGTGGATCCAATGTAAAGTTATATTCTGAAGTGACTTGAAGGTTTATAACAAGACTGGCTGAGCTGTGGATTTCAGCAGTTTAAGTAAATGTGGACTGAAAGGCACTAAAAATCTCAATGTTCAAAAGAAATGAGTGACCTACTTTTGAGTGTCACATAGGTTGCAATTGTTTAAATGTCATAGTTTTAAACTTAGAATCAGCATTCTAGCTGCATATGTGAAATTGTTAGTTTATTTGAATGCAGAAACTGGGGAACAGAAATGACATGTAGCTAAAAACTGGCTTAAAGAGATTCCAATTTGCCTGGCAACTACCCCCATCAGGAGTGAAACTTGAGTCACAGCTGTGTTCCCAGGCCTAGCTGCCCTTTTGCTGCTCACACCAAAAGGGATATGACACTTCCCTGATTGAATTACCTGGGCTCTGCAGGAAATTGAACAAAGCCCTGTCTTGACTCAGGCAAATATTTTATGGCGGGAGTCGTAAATGGAGATTTCTCCTGGAAGCACAGGGGAGGGGCACTGCCTGTGAGAGCAAGCTGGCTTGGCAGAACTGGAAAAACCAGAAATTCAACCTTGTGCTGGAGGAAAACCACACCCCTTTGGGGCCAGAACATAACTCTAAAAAGATGAATAACTCATAGAGCGGACATGTGAAAATTTTATAAATGATACCATAATTCTTGTGATTTTTCTGCCCACGTTTTAAGACGTGCTAGGACCCGGTGGTATGTTCAGGGGGGTTTTAGCGGAAAAGAGGATATTACTCAAAATGTGTGCATGTGAAAAATCTGACACTTCATCAACTAATGTCCATACTCCTTGCGCACATGTGTGTAAATTTGGGTTAATGTCCGAAATTGCGAAACCAGTTAAAAAGTGAAATATGTGCCATTTTTGAATGCAAGCCCCTAGGAAGAGCAGATTTGGACAGGGTATACCTCCTGTGATATGTGAAGGGTGCATGTAATTTTAAACAAATGTGTACCTGTGCAAATATGTTTTTTTGAGCAAATATAGATTGTGTGTAAAGTTGACAGGGGTGGGTTCTCTGTATCATAAACAGACCTCATCATGATGACACTTCATTTCATTCCCCCAATCAAGTGGAAGCGGATGAAGTGGCCAATGACAAGTGGAGAGGGGCTGGCTAGTGATGCTGCTCACACACACCCATTTTCAAAACACATAAAAGCAGAGAGACAGGACAGATAGGGACCTTCAAATCCATTTGCAGCTGGAAGCTCTGCCGGAAAATCCATACTTTACCTCCCTCAACCTTCAGAGAGCAGACATAGAGACTTCAAATCTATCAAATATCCAGAACCAGAGACCCAGACCAGACCAGCAGAGTAGAGCTGACCTGTTAGCAGAACCAGAGAGAGCTGACCCAGATCACTGTGAAGTGCAGAGACCAGAGGCGAGTCTAAAACCTGACCAGATCCATGGCGTGGCCCATTTCATTCAAGAATATAGTGTGAGTACCTAGAAAACTGTGCAGAACCAATCTCTTAGTTAAAATAATATAATTCAATCCTATTTTAATCTAAGTAGAACTGTCTCCTAACTGTCACCTGTCATTTGTAAAGCTGTCACTTGTCATTTTCTATTTGCAAGCTGCACTGGTCTTTTTGAACTTTAAAATTTCAAATCTGAAAAACGACCTTTATTTAATCGCTCATATCTCCGTGACCGTTTGTGCTAGAGACTTGCAGTAACTTTCATCTGGAAGCTGAGATCCTAGGCTTTCTTAGGACCCCAAAACGATAGTGATAGTCCTTGTAGTTCCTCTGTAATCGCGCTCGGTGCATTCGCAAATTTAGCCGCGATTTGACATTTTACCGCGATTTGCAAATTTCTCCACGTGTGAAAACAGCAGTTTGTTTTTGCTTTCATTTGCCAAAAATTCGTTTAACCTACCTTTTATTCCTAGATCCTTGCTAAAGTGAGCCTGGACTAATATTAACTAAATACCACTCACCCTGAACCTCTAGAGGGAATTAAAAGCATTTTAACATATTTTCACTCAATTGCCAGCACATATAAAAGCATTTTGCCTGTGTTTTCAACTTCTGTAGTCTAAGTTGCTGGGGTGAACTGAGTCACATTTAATTGCATTTCTGAGAACTGTGTGCCTTCCTTCCATTTCCTTGCATTGCATAAAAGGGGGGGGTGAATTGTACAAGAAAGTGATTACATTGTCTTTGCTGAAATCCTATCAAGTTATTTTCTTTACTGCATTTCATTCCACATTGCATCCATTTGAAACCATAAAAGTATTGTTGCTATCTTATCCATTTCATGTCAACTCCTTAGTGATTATCAAGAAGTGTGCTAGTGCCAGATTCTCCGTTGTTAATCTTTATCATCTCAGATTAAGTGTGATATTCAATTATTAATTTATTATAAAGCGTGATATAGATATATATTGCTTTACTTCTCAAATAAACCTTTTAACTTGCAAAACAGAACTACTTCTTGGCTCAGTGGGGTCAGGGGGATTCTGAGAGAGGGGTGTTATATAGGGGTAGTCATCCAGAACGCATGAACTGGACATAAAGATATATCAATAAGGGTTTTCATTCAGTATTCTAGACTAGGCGTTGACTTGGCTGTAGTGCTGAATTGAATCCTCTTACAAATTGGGGGTTCGTAGCCGGGATTCTGGGTTAGAATACCACTTGTGCAGCTTAATACAGTGTGCTAACTGACGGGATACATACATCCAGTCGGATCACCACGCTGCATTACGCTGTGAAGCATTCCTCAAAAGGGACACTCCAAGAAAAGTTCTGTTCTGCAAAAATAAAATACTAACTTCTGTAAGTCAGGACAGAGACCAATCTCTAGAATGACGACCTTGGTAGATATGAAAATAGCCAGAGAGCACTTCTTACATAAACTATTTGTGAGAGGTGAATGGGCTGAGCAGGGCCAGGAGGCCTGGTTGCAGGCCATCACGCGACAGGCCACTGAAACAGGGTCAGACTTATGGAGAGATCAGGGTCCATTACATGTGGCCCTGAGTGAACTATATATGGCTCCTAAGGCCAAAGATGAACACGACAAGATTGTTAGGATAGCGGCATATTTATATTTATATATGGGAGCCATACAGAATAAATGTGCTGAAGGCCATGATCTGGCAAAAAGGCAACAGATGGCGGTAGAGAAGGCCCAATCTGATCTGGACTCTTCTGAGCAAAGGCTGCACAGAAGCCAGGAGTCAGAAAATGAGACCAGACAGTACATAACTAAAATAAAGGAGGATATGGATGTGCTGCAAAAGGAAAAGTCAGAACAGGATACCAGATTTCGGGCCTTGCAGAAGGAACACCAAGAAGGTTTGGACTCCCTACTGCAAAGCCAGAAAAAGCTGGAGCAACAACTGGACTTCAACAGGGTATGTGCTGAGCAGGTAGTCACCCTGCAAGGCCACCTAGATAGGGAAAAGGCAGAAAGCAATAAACTGATTCTGAAAGACCTGGATACCCAGGCAGAGTTTGATGAAGAGCGCCGGAAAGCTGGTGCCCTTCAAAGGCAGAGGGACGACCTGGCAGCACAGATGCAGGCTCTCAGTCAGGAAAGAGACACTTTAGGCCAGGAAGTCTGCCACTTAAAAAAGGAAATTGAAGAAAATCACCTGGCCCTCCAGGGGCTGGGTGACCTCCAAAAAGAAAACCAGAACTTGGTAGAGCACACCAGAAGGGTGGAACATGCTCTGGCAAGAAAGGAGCAGGCCGGTAGGGATGGGACTCACGAGGTAAACCTCCTGCAGCAAAGACTGGCCCAGTTCTCCAGGACCAACCAGGAAGCACAGAGGGAAAATGAGGCCCTCTGTCAACACAATGATAGGCTCCAACAACAGGTAGCGATGCAGGAGAGACTGATAGAGTCTAGTAAGGCCTTGACTGAGGAACTGAAAGCACAAATGCAGGCTCTTGCATTGCAACAGGGAGCAGGGGCGGATAGAGATGAGGTCCGCTGGGAAAGAGAGACTCCTGACCATAACCTCAGGAGCCCTAACACCAGGGGCCTTCATCTCTCCCAGTCCCTGGACTCTACCACCCCCATGTCCCCTGGCGCACATGAGCACAGGGCCACAGGGATGGCAGATTACTATCCAGCTAAAAGTATGGGGCTCATAGGCCAGTACCACTCAGGAATGGAGGGGTGGGCATCCGGGTATGGGCACCCAAGTACAGTACAGTTCAGTGGGGAACCCCAGGAGAGTAGGCCCATTAAGGGCATCCTGAAAACCTCTGCCCAGTTAGGTCAGTGGAGGGGGTACCCATCAAATCCTGGCAGCAAGGAGGAATCTGAAGACTCCTCTGAACTGCGCAGGACACAGGAGACCAGGTCCCCACATTCTGCCAGCCATTCCCAGGCTCGCAGAATCCGGGAAAACCTGGAAGAGCAGACAGGAACCTCTGGGAGCAGTGCCTCTGAGTCAGAGGATGAATGGACAAGGGTTACCCGAACCAAAAAGGCCAATAAGGCAAAAAGGGCCTTGCTTAAGGACCCCTTAAAGCAGATTAAGGCGATCAGGAGCGTCATCACGCCTTACCATAAGAACGCTAAGTATTCTGTTTGGGAGCACTTAGAGTTGTTTGAGCAAATGGTGGAGACTTTCCATTTGAAGGACAGCCAAAGCTGTATTCAATATGTAAAGTGGACCTTCTCCCCGGAATACTCCAGTTTCTTTGCGGGGCTGGAGGACCAAAATCATTTAAGATGGTCCACCTATAAGGCGGCCATCTTGAAACATTTTTCCATTCATAGAAATCCTCAAGAGGCTCGCAAGGCAGCCTACAATTTACAATGTGGGGAGGATCAGGCCCCACAAGAATTTGTGCAGGAACTGAAACGTGCTTTTGCGCAGACCACCAGAAGGGTGCGCACAGACAGTAGAGAATTCATCAATACATTTTTTCATGCCTTGCTCAAATACATAATGACCCAGCTCGTGAGGGATTTTCACGAGAAAAGATCTTTAGACTGGGTCATTGAACAGGCTACCCGGATCTATGAGGTGCAGAAACCGGTAGATAGCAAAAGTAATGCCCAGAAAAACCCCAAAGCCAACAGCACCCCTGCTGCTGCCAAGGTGGCAGAGGTAAAGGTCACCCCCGTTTTGGATTTGGAGATGGGGGGGCCTAAAAACCTACCTGCACCTAATAATGCTAGGCCCAGAAGGTCCTCGGGCCAGTCACAGACAGGGAGCCAGGGAGGCAGCCCCACAAATGGGGTCCCTCGCTCTCCTGATTATGTAAGCCCCCGTTACAAGGGAAATCGACCCATCCTGGGTTATGTGTGGACTCCCCCAGCCCAAGGGGGGGGATCCAACCGAGCACCGAACCCAGGGAACTTCCCTCCAAACTTTCCACAGGAGGGCAGAAATTTACCAAACCCTGGGCAGAACTTTTTCCCCAGATATCCACCCGACTTTCAGTCCCAAAACCATCCATCCTTCTTTCCCCAATTCCCTGAGCCCAGACACTGAATCCGGGAGAGGGGAGGCCAAGGGTGGAGGGGTACCCAAATCTTCCCAACCCGGCGTATTACCAGAGGAGGGACAGCTACCCTTCCCGGGATCAGCCCAGGGGAGAAAACAGGGCCCCGTATCAGCCTGAGCGGGTTTCCGAGTTAGAGCGCCAGGTTCAAAACATGGCGCGGGATCTGGGTCACATACTGAGGGCTCAGCAGAACCCTCAGATGGGCGTGCCGGCGCAGAACGCACCCAACTCTGGACCTGGTGCTCCAGAACAATGACGGGGGCAGCACCCCGATAACACACCGGTTCCCAGGGAGGAGGCACAAGGGGAAGGGGGGTGTAAAGCCTTGGAGGAAGTTTCCTTCCTCACTTGTAAACAGCCCCTGGAAACCCAGGAACCGGAAACAAAATCTCTTGCCCCTGAAAGTCTGCCTCCTAAGTAGCAGAGGGGGGGTAGGAGAAACAAAAGACCCAAACAGACTCAGTTTGAGGAGGAGGTACAGGTCTTCCAATTTGAGGGAGAGGGATCCTCAGAGGATCCTGGGAAAAGGATCTTCTCCTTCAGAGAGGGGGGAACTCCTCCCAAAGAAAAATGGGTCCCTAGGGATGCAAATCCAGACTGGGGAGATGGGGAGACTGAGCTACCGCCGCCCACCATCTCATCCCAGAACCAACCGCAAGAAAATCCCCCGTTTCAAACCCATCCTGGTGACTGCCTCCAAAAAGGGGGGGGCGGCCCGGAACCGGAGCCAGGGGAACCCACAATGGCTCTGATCTCCAGTTGCCAACTTTTTCTTTCAGATTCCCAAGGCTCTCCACAGAATTCTGCCCAAATCTCTTCGCTAGCAATGTCCAAAACCAGAAAGTTAGCCCACCAGTTGTCCAAAAATGTGCATTATATGTGCCCCCTTGAGGAGAAGGAGGGAAGATACTATGCCCCGGTACAAGTACAGGGGCAGGGTACAATTTTGGCACTGGTGGACACTGGATCTCAAGCTACCCTTCTGTCCAGAAGGGCCTTTGACGAATTGAATGCAGGAAGGGGAGAGAATTACCAAATTCCTCTCACCTCTCTTCCTGGACAACTGCAGAACTTTGACGGGAAGGAAATTCCCATTGAGGGGACTGCAGACTTGGACATTAAGATCGGGCGACACAAGGTGAAACACCCGGTCATAGTAGTGACTCCAGAGGGCACCCCTTGTTTACTAGGGAATGACCTCCTGAGAAGGTTGTCACCCCTAATAGATTGCGTAAACAAGGTCCTCTGGACCCAGACTAGCCGACCAATAAAATTAAAACAGAGTGTCAACCATGTTAGTTTAAACGGCACCTGCCACATGGTTGAACAAAAACCTGACCAAGTAGAATTTCACTTCCAGAATAGCCAAATTCCAGACGTGACAGTAATAGTAGTAGGACAACAGACTGGTGATGGGGGGTCCTCTCTATTTCTGAAAATCAACCTTCCTTCCAGTCTAAAGTGGTACTCCACGCTGGAAGGAAACACCCTGAAATTCTATACTAATCCACAATCAGAAACTCCCACTCCTATAGTCCAGAAAGATGTGAAATCAGCTCAAAGCCTGGCTGATATTCAGCAAATTGGAGAGCAGTTGTTCATCCCTGTTCAGTTAAATGATGGGAAGGACTCTGTTCTCGCTTGAGTGTGTGTGAACAACGGTAAGAGCTTCATCAGCGAAGCCATGTTCCGCCAACTCCCAAAAGATCCAGCCATTCCCACATTCAAACTGATAGACAAATGGGAAATGGACCTGGAAGCACCTAATTCCAAACATCTCCTGCCAAGCAGGTGTATGCTCAAAATCTCCATTGGCAACAAGAGCATAGTCCACAATTGTTGGGTCGTGCGAGACGTCCCTGCCGCCTTTTACTTAGGCAGTGACATTCTCAATCGCTTTGCCATTAGTTTGGACCTAATAAACTTCAAAGCTTGGTCCCGATTAGCGGATAATCCCATGGGCTTTGATGATCCAGAAAAAGCATTTAGGTCAGCTCAATTGCTACCTTATGCAGTTGAAATTCAGATCAAAGAGGAAGTCACCATCCCAGAAAGGACCCGACAATTCTCCCTGGAAGTGAAAGTTAAAAGGGGACAAGAGTTGAAAAACCCTGATGCTTACATACATCTAAACGCTTCTCTCCAACAGCAAGGGTTGGGGGTAAACATTAGTCGACATAGAACATGACACCATTCTAATAGAGGTGGATAACAGCGACTTAAAGAGTATTACTCTAGCCGCAGGCACCATTATTGGAATGGCGGTTGATGACCGACATTTCTCCATTGATCTTGGAAATGAACTGTTAGGACCAATCCCCAAGGACTGTTTTGACAGTGACAGTGAAGACAATGCAACACCAGACAGGATTTTTACCCGGCATGGGGGGAACTTCCTGGTGTACACTTCTTGCCCTTATGGTAAGGAAGATGTGACTTGTGACTTCAGGAGGGATGAGGTGATTTTCCAGGTCCATGAGGGCTGCCTTTCCCACCTGAAGCCTCCAGTCCAAATCAGCACTCTGACCAGGGACTTCTCCACCCAGCTGGAGGAGGCCGCGGAGATAGCCAAACCAGAAGTCTTTCCAGGCTTCAGGCAGATGGTGGAAGAGAGAGTCAACCTAGCTGATGCCTGTGTGACTCTGGAACAAAAGCAAAAGTTGAAACAAGTTTTCTTGGATTTCCAAGATCTCTTTGCGGTAGACTCATATGACTGTGGTCGAACTGACATCCACACAACACGGGAAGACGGAATGAAGGAGAAGAAAACAGAATTTCGTTGAGCAGACTGGAAACTGTAAAAAGGAGCTTCAGAAACAAGGCGATGAAGACGAAACTTAAGCGCCGGCTGTAACTTTCAAACAGAAGCAGCGTCCTCCGGGCTGCAGCAGCTTAAATCAATGAGGAGGCGGAGTCAAGTGAGGGGAGACACACGTGATGTTATGGACTACGAATTCCCTTAGGTTTCATGGGAATCGTAGTTTGAAACCGTCTGGCTGGTGCAGTAGTCGCTAGCCTCCAGGGCATTCTCCATTTCATCAAGAATGGCGCTGCAGAATGCCGAACAGAACGGCGAAGCGCAATAGTTTTGCCAGATGTCCTTTTCCACTGTCTTCCTGGAGACGGGGTTCTCTAATACGTGCTTGACGGCAGTATTATACCAAAAGCATGACAAGGTCAATAAAGTAATCTCCTATGCGAGCAAAACTTTATCCTCTGTGGAGGAAAAATTCAACGATTGTGAGAAGGCACTCCTGGCAACGGTGTGGGCATTGAAGAATTACCGCCCGTTTATCCAGGGGGAACACATCATAGTGGAGACTCCACACCAGCCTCTGCAATATCTCCAAAGTGATAGAATCCGGACCGGAAATGTGAGTAATTCCCGAATTACTTCCTGGATTCTGTCAATGCAAGGCTTTCCTGTGGAGGTCCGATATGGCCAAAACAAGAAGAGTCCCCTCGCGCAAGGTCTGGCTGACTTGCATGATTGTGCCAGAGAAGACTGTCTCGAGGACGAAAGTCTAAAAATCAAGGACAACACGGAGGCATACCTTAATTCCCCACACAAAGTCTTTGAAGAGGACATGTGTGAGGGAATGCCCACTGTCTATGTGGATGGATGCTCTTACCATGTTGACAACAACGGGGAGAAAGAACTGGTGGCTGGCGTAGGGAATGCATGGGTGAAGGAGTCCCCAGAACCCTCCGCTGGATACAAAATTGGTCCCCGAAGTAGTCAGGTGGCAGAATTGATGGCTGTGCATCAGGCCATCCTCACTGCTGTCCAGCATCAACTCCACGAACTGGTCATAATCACAGATTCGGATTATGTACGGAATGGGTTCGTGGAGCACCTGGTTAATTGGAAAACCAGAGGCATGTTATGTGCTAACAACAAACCCTTGAAACATGGGAAGTTGATCCAAAACATTGATGATCTGGTCACCTCGAATGAGATGACCGTCTATTGGAAAAAGATCAAGGGTCATTCCAAAGTAGAGGGACCAGACAAAACTGGAAATGACTTAGCTGATCAGCTGGCCAAAACCGAGGCCATCCAAGGGGATCTAATTGAGATTGAGTCCCTGTTGGGGGAAATCCAGGTCACTGCTATCACTAGGTCCCAGACAAATGCTTACAACGACCTTTCAATTGCACAATGGAGTAAGGAGACCCCTGATGCTGATTTGATTACCGCTCAGAAGGGGGATACAATAATTGGTAAATTTTACCAGCACCTTGAGGACCCTGAGAACTTTCCCCTGACGGATACCGATTACATTGGGAAAGAGGACCTAAGAGTGTTGATGAAATGTCCAAAAATGTTCCGGATCCAAGACGGTTTGTTGGTAAGGAAATCCAAAGCTGGCCACGATCAGTGGGTGGTTCCTACCTCATTCCGAAGCCTGATGTTAAGTCACGGCCATGATGCGGCCACCGCCGGTCATAGGGGGTTTCACACAACATTGGAAATCTTAAGAGAGGTTGCATACTGGCCACACATGGGGCAGGACCTTGACCAATACTTGAAGGGGTGTCTTGTGTGTGCACAATTTCAGCCATCATCCCTCACGCACCGTGCGCCTCTCCAAAAGAGGGGGATGACACTGCCATGGTCAGATTTACAAATCGACTTTGTAGGCCCTGTGATTTGCTCTGCTAGGGGGAATAAGTACATGTTGACGGTGACATGCTTGTTTACCAAGTGGGTGGAATGTCTCCCAGCCCCAAATTGCAAAGCAGAAACCGCAGCTGCCCTGATGATTAAACATATCTTTTCCCGTTTTGGTCTACCTCAAAGGATTGAGTCAGACAGAGGTAGCCACTTCACCAGTGAAGTAATGACAAAGATGTGGGAGATACTGGGGGTCAAAAGGAAGTTGCATATTGCTTACAGGCCAGCTTCTTCTGGGGCAGTAGAGAGATATAACCGGACAATTGTGAGCATCTTAAAAAAGTTTGTGGCAGATTCTGGGCCAAGTTGGGATATCCGATTACCTCTGGTCCTAATGGCCATCAGATCTACCCCTTCATCTGCAACCAAAATGTCACCATTTGAGTTGATGACTGGACGCAAGATGGTGCTTCCTCAGCATTTGCTCTACAGGACCCAAGAGCAGACACTAATAAATGCCTCCACAACTCATGAGTATGTGGAGAATTTAAGGAAACACCTTCAACATGCTTTTGCTTATGCTCAGCGGAATCGAGAAAGATCGGCTGATAGCATGAAGACCCACTATGACCTGAAAACTTCCAGGAAGGAATATCAGGTGGGAGACCGGGTCTATCTATACAACTTCCAAAGGAACCAGGCCAAGCAGCGCAAATTTTTGCCTACATGGAAGGGACCCTTTGAGATCATCGACAAGATCTCCCCTGTGGCCTACAAAATCCACATCCCCAAAGGTCCTTTGGCAGCGGGGGAAGACAAGTGGGTCCACATAAACCAGTTGAAATGTTGCCATCCCAGGCACACTCTGCAACAACTGGAGGAATCCTCTGGAATCCTAGCGGGCACTGTCTCAGACTAATTCAGTTCCAACCATAAAACATACCACATCTAGTCTCTAAAATATTGTGATTTGCATGAAACTGTCTCTTAGTTATACTGTTTTTTTTTACAAATTAAGAATGTAATGTTTCGTTATGATGAAATGCACATGCTGCCCCACTATCTCAACAGTGGTGGAAAAATGTCTATGAATAGGTATTGCCGCTCTTCCTTTGTCGTCCTAGGAGAGATGAAACCATGGAGAATGACCAAGGAGGACGATCCGGAGACCGGGAGCAGAGACGCAACGGGCCCGGGGTACCGCCCAATATTCCCATCAGGACCGGCGAGGAGAACCGATCGATCCGACCGGATGGAGAAAAGATGCTGAACTGTGCCATCTATTGGAAGAAGATGAAGAAACATCCCAGGTCTTGCGAGTCCCATCAGTGAAACCGAATGGCCATCGCAAGAGGGGGGCTTGTGGGATGTATTTACCCATGCATCCGAGCCCTACCTCAAAACTGTGCAGTACTGACATGGAAAACATCATGATGGCCAGAGCTTCCCAGAAAATGCACAGGGAAATGCATGAAGAATAGGCTGCCACCCATTTTTGCCGATGTTATGAGCACAGAAGGACACTGCCTAAAACCACCATTGGACTACCCACACAGTAGTCTGAAACCATTGGGAATGGCAATGCTGATTGCCAAAAGCAAACCCATAACTATTGGGAATTCATTTTCTTAAATCCCAAAAAGGGGTGCAGTACCCGTACTCACCACTATCCAAAAGCCGGCATTTTAAAACCACCAGATTTTACTTTTTTGTAGAAAACTGAATAAATGAACCCAAAACATGCCAAAGAAAGACTTACTGAGAGGTGGATCCAATGTAAAGTTATATTCTGAAGTGACTTGAAGGTTTATAACAAGACTGGCTGAGCTGTGGATTTCAGCAGTTTAAGTAAATGTGGACTGAAAGGCACTAAAAATCTCAATGTTCAAAAGAAATGAGTGACCTACTTTTGAGTGTCACATAGGTTGCAATTGTTTAAATGTCATAGTTTTAAACTTAGAATCAGCATTCTAGCTGCATATGTGAAATTGTTAGTTTATTTGAATGCAGAAACTGGGGAACAGAAATGACATGTAGCTAAAAACTGGCTTAAAGAGATTCCAATTTGCCTGGCAACTACCCCCATCAGGAGTGAAACTTGAGTCACAGCTGTGTTCCCAGGCCTAGCTGCCCTTTTGCTGCTCACACCAAAAGGGATATGACACTTCCCTGATTGAATTACCTGGGCTCTGCAGGAAATTGAACAAAGCCCTGTCTTGACTCAGGCAAATGTTTTATGGCGGGAGTCGTAAATGGAGATTTCTCCTGGAAGCACAGGGGAGGGGCACTGCCTGTGAGAGCAAGCTGGCTTGGCAGAACTGGAAAAACCAGAAATTCAACCTTGTGCTGGAGGAAAACCACACCCCTTTGGGGCCAGAACATAACTCTAAAAAGATGAATAACTCATAGAGCGGAAATGTGAAAATTTTATAAATGATACCATAATTCTTGTGATTTTTCTGCCCACGTTTTAAGACGTGCTAGGACCCGGTGGTATGTTCAGGGGGGTTTTAGCGGAAAAGAGGATATTACTCAAAATGTGTGCATGTGAAAAATCTGACACTTCATCAACTAATGTCCATACTCCTTGCGCACATGTGTGTAAATTTGGGTTAATGTCCGAAATTGCGAAACCAGTTAAAAAGTGAAATATGTGCCATTTTTGAATGCAAGCCCCCAGGAAGAGCAGATTTGGACAGGGTATACCTCCTGTGATATGTGAAGGGTGCATGTAATTTTAAACAAATGTGTACCTGTGCAAATATGTTTTTTTGAGCAAATATAGATTGTGTGTAAAGTTGACAGGGGTGGGTTCTCTGTATCATAAACAGACCTCATCATGATGACACTTCATTTCATTCCCCCAATCAAGTGGAAGCGGATGAAGTGGCCAATGACAAGTGGAGAGGGGCTGGCTAGTGATGCTGCTCACACACACCCATTTTCAAAACACATAAAAGCAGAGAGACAGGACAGATAGGGACCTTCAAATCCATTTGCAGCTGGAAGCTCTGCCGGAAAATCCATACTTTACCTCCCTCAACCTTCAGAGAGCAGACATAGAGACTTCAAATCTATCAAATATCCAGAACCAGAGACCCAGACCAGACCAGCAGAGTAGAGCTGACCTGTTAGCAGAACCAGAGAGAGCTGACCCAGATCACTGTGAAGTGCAGAGACCAGAGGCGAGTCTAAAACCTGACCAGATCCGTGGCGTGGCCCATTTCATTCAAGAATATAGTGTGAGTACCTAGAAAACTGTGCAGAACCAATCTCTTAGTTAAAATAATATAATTCAATCCTATTTTAATCTAAGTAGAACTGTCTCCTAACTGTCACCTGTCATTTGTAAAGCTGTCACTTGTCATTTTCTATTTGCAAGCTGCACTTGTCTTTTTGAACTTTAAAATTTCAAATCTGAAAAACGACCTTTATTTAATCGCTCATATCTCCGTGACCGTTTGTGCTAGAGACTTGCAGTAACTTTCATCTGGAAGCTGAGATCCTAGGCTTTCTTAGGACCCCAAAACGATAGTGATAGTCCTTGTATTTCCTCTGTAATCGCGCTCGGCGCATTCGCAAATTTAGCAGCGATTTGACATTTTACCGCGATTTGCAAATTTCTCCACGTGTGAAAACAGCAGTTTGTTTTTGCTTTCATTTGCCAAAAATTCGTTTAACCTACCTTTTATTCCTAGATCCTTGCTAAAGTGAGCCTGGACTAATATTAACTAAATACCACTCACCCTGAACCTCTAGCGGGAATTAAAAGCATTTTAACATATTTTCACTCAATTGCCAGCACATATAAAAGCATTTTGCCTGTGTTTTCAACTTTTGTAGTCTAAGTTGCTGGGGTGAACTGAGTCACATTTAATTGCATTTCTGAGAACTGTGTGCCTTCCTTCCATTTCCTTGCATTGCATAAAAGGGGGGGGTGAATTGTACAAGAAAGTGATTACATTGTCTTTGCTGAAATCCTATCAAGTTATTTTCTTTACTGCATTTCATTCCACATTGCATCCATTTGAAACCATAAAAGTATTGTTGCTATCTTATCCATTTCATGTCAACTCCTTAGTGATTATCAAGAAGTGTGCTAGTGCCAGATTCTCCGTTGTTAATCTTTATCATCTCAGATTAAGTGTGATATTCAATTATTAATTTATTATAAAGCGTGATATAGATATATATTGCTTTACTTCTCAAATAAACCTTTTAACTTGCAAAACAGAACTACTTCTTGGCTCAGTGGGGTCAGGGGGATTCTGAGAGAGGGGTGTTATATAGGGGTAGTCATCCAGAACGCATGAACTGGACATAAAGATATATCAATAAGGGTTTTCATTCAGTATTCTAGACTAGGCGTTGACTTGGCTGTAGTGCTGAATTGAATCCTCTTACAGCACGTAAGTAAGCGCTTGTAGCCTGCTTCACGATGCGCACTAACTGTCCCTTTTATCTTGCAGGTACAAGTTCGGAGCTTTAGAGAAGCTGAAGGGTGCTGGAATACCCACTGGATTCGGCGTGGGAAGGAGTAATGGCACGTGAGTAATAAAGTTGCCCAATGTCTTTAAACGCACCTTCTTTTGTCTTTCAGATGCGAGATGCAGCGCCGAAGGCCTCCAGAGCGTGCGAAGAGCTGGTAAGCTTTTGTCTTTCAGATGCCGGAATGCAGTGCGAAGACCTCCGGAGCATGCGAAGAGTAGGTAAGCCTTTGTCATTCAGATGCCGGAATGCAGCGCGAGGCGTTGGTGACAGCCGATGGACCAGGTAAGAGCTGCGCTGCCACTGAAGACCGTAGTGCTAACCTGTTCTTTCTTTGTCTTTACAGGTGCTGCTGAAGACTGGATTCCAGGATGGTAAGCCTTTGTTCCCTTACGCCCAGGATCAGAAGCAGAAGACACGATGACCGTTCTGCTGCAGATAATGCAGAATAACGCAAAGCAAGATTCATCCGTCGGGTGTGGTTTAAATAGCCTCCTGTAGTGCTTAGGTGTCTCCTTCCACAGCCACGCCTAGGTAAGAAAAGAGTTCCTGCTTTCCAGAAGAGTTCCAGTGTTCTGAACCTAGGGAGTGGCTCCTGCCCCACCCAACAGGAAAAGTAGTCCCAAACAGAAGAGGATCAGGGGTTCAACTGGCAGGTAAGTAAGCAGCATGGTCTGCTGCAGGTAAGTCCACCCAAGCATTATGAGCCCGGCGCTTCCAGCGCTGGGACTGGGCATCTTTTTGAGCCTGGTGCCACTGGCGCCAGGACAGGGTCCAAAAGGTCCCAATTGGGACTGGCTGGCACTCGGAACTGGGGTTATGGGTCTGCTTCCAAGGGAGTCGGGCAAGTCCTGATCTTTTGGAAGCAGAGATCATGACAATATGCGCTTCTCTAACACGAGCCAGTGAGTCTCAATGTTTGGTTGCCTTCAGCCGTTCTCAGCGCTTCTCCCGTGAACTTACCCTTGTTTTCGCTTCTCCCGCTGTTCTGTTCCCAGCTTTGCCGTGTCCTTCCTTCCTTGTCCTTCCCTGCTGTTATCCCCTCTTCAGTGCTTCGCTGGATCTGCCTTGCCACCGGATTATCCTGCGGTTCCTGGACTGTTCCATCCTGGACTTCTCCATCCTTCCTGGAACTTGTACTCTGAGCCTGCTCTCAAGACGGGCACCATCAGGGTAGTGGCCCCAGAGGCCAGCCCGCTCGGCACTTGAGGCCGGCAGGGTGGCGTCGAGGGAGACTCACCCATATCTCTTCAAGTCCCGAACATCAAGAAAGAAAGAAAAGGATCCTTCCTTCAAAAAGAAAGCCTCCAAGGAAAAACAGGTGATCCCGGACCCTAAGTCCCGCTTTCGTGACAACTTTTCATTTTTATAGCACATTGTAGCTTAACTTTAGACGCTAGAGTCTTCTCTGTCTTTGTACATTTCTGATGGCTTTTGCCGTGCGCAGGGTTGTTTTTGCAAAGTGAGAATTGTTTCATAAACATTCTTGAGTCTTTGGAAGACAGTAACTCCTTGACAGACAACCAGAAGACAACCTTGGCTGGCTGACTGGAGGCGAAAGAGAATGTTGTAGCTGAGCAAGAGAATGCTTTGCTTAGGAATTTGTAGACAAGGCTTCTGTCTTGTGTAATATTAACAATAGCTTGTCCTGTCCCTAGAATGTAGAAATGTCACCATGACTAGTATGGTGCCAGATTGGTCAAGGATCAATGAAGTAGGTGGAGGGAGGATTCAGCCTCTACCCAGTAAAATTCAAGCAGTACATTACTGGCCTAACCCCACTACACAAACCCAGGTCAGTCGTGGTGAAGGACACAGAGACAGATAAGGTACTGGCTTCTTAAAGGTGTATCTCATATGTTGAACAAATTTATACCGCTTCAAATCTTCCAAATGTGCAAAATTATCAATCCAGTCGTCTAATTCAGACTTTTTAGACAAAGCAGGCATTGTGATGGCTTGATCCCCATTGGGCCTGTAAATCCAACCAATCTTTTCCAGATAATCCAGCATCTGTTTTTTCATGAATGGGAATGTGGAAGATTTATTGATTTCGTTGTGCATGGCATTCAGCAGGGAGTTTACTGTTTGCGGAGACATCTTTAGGTAAAGTTCGGCCCATTTTCTAAGTACTTGCACTTTCAGGGAGATGAGACCCAGTTCCAGTCTGAGGATAGACATTGTATACAGTTCGGGAGACCAAGGCTTTTCTTCCAGAATTTCCCCTCTAGTATCTGGAGCCATCGCAAGTCCATCAGCTGCAGGGCTTCTAGACCATAGGTGGTCATGGGGGTTAAGACCTGCTGATATAATTGTCGTGCAGCCCAGACTGTGTACCCGCAGTGGGAGGTGGAAAAGCGCAATATCAGGGCACTGATTTGCGCAGCTCGCGTGATTCGAGCTTGCTTACACATGGTGTATTGGCCCTTGGGCTCTATCTCAATGCTCAGATATCTATAATAGGGTGTGTATAGTATTGTAGACCCATGTATTTTAACACTCACTCGTGCTATCTTCTTGCTGCTAAGGACCATCATCGGGGTTTTGTCCAGATTAATTGTAAGGCCGTTTCTTTGGGAATAGGTCCATAGTGACTCTGCTGAATTTCGAAGACCACTGATTGTATGGTCCATGATGACTAAGTCGTCAGCATAGGCAAGAACCGGACAGTGGGCGGGGCCTATTTTAGGGGGGCAGTTATGTACTTCTGATAAGGCTTTCGGTATGTTGTGCACAAAGAGATTATATAATATCGGTGCCGTCAAGCAGCCTTGCTTTACGCCACGAGTTTGATCAATCTTGTTGGTCATGTTACCCTTAGCTTCTAATTTTAGGGAGACTGTAGTGTTACAGTGTAGCAATCTAAGTTAGTAATGATTTATGTAAGCTAAAGACGTGCCACAGTAGAGATGTAGGCTGCCATCTCTGCAATCATGGCACATGCCTTAGGAACGATTTTAGCTGAAGACGTGCCACAGTGGAGATGTAAGCTGCCATCTCTGCAATCATGGCACATGCCTTCGGAATGATTTTAGAGCAAGACGTGCCACTGTGGAGATGTAGGCCGCCATGAGGAGATCCTCCTCATCGGCACACCTTCATCATCCTTTCCCCTCACTCTCTGGCCGGCCTCCCTTGGCCCTCCTCCTACCACCACCTGCGAGGCTAAGAACCCTTTCCTTCTCCGCCCACATCTCTGAGGTATCTAAAAAGTCACATTTCCTACTGCACCTCCTCTGAGGTACTCTGCGTTTCCTCTCCTTCCCCCAGAAGATCATGGTATCCCAAGCTCAGGTTCTCTCTAGCTTGGACTATTGTAACAGTGTCTTTCTAAATCTACCTGCCTCTACTCTCCGCCCTCTGCAACTAATCCAGAACAGGACTGCAAGACTTGTCCTTGGCCTCAAGCCCTGGGGTCGTATCTCTCCAGCTCTGAAATCTCTCCATTGGCTCCCAGTGGATGCAAGGATTAAATTCAAAACCCTCTGCATTGTCCACAAGGCTTTCTGGGGCCTGGATCCAAAATACCTTCAGCTATCCCTCCGCAAATACCTCCCCTCTCCAGCTCTTCGCTCCTCTACCTCCAACTCCATCAGGGTCCATCATTTTTCAAAGAAACGAGCTAGGGGTAGATCTCTGTCTTTGGCTGGGGCGTCCCTCTGGAACAGCCTCCCTGCCACTCTAAAACTTGAGGAGAACCATCTCTGGTTCCGGAAGCACCTCAAGACCTTCCTCTTTTCTTCTGCCTTCGCTCCCCCTCTCCCCTGCTGATCTGTTCTCTCTTGGCACCGTGCACCTGGCCACCATCTGTCCCCCGGGCCCAGGTACCTGCTCCGCCTGCCACCCTCCTGCACTGCCTCTGGGCCACCCCTTGCACTGGAGTCTGTATCTGTACCCATACAGCCCCCTCTTTTTCTTCCTGCACTTATCAGACCTACCCTGTCTGCTGCCTTAAACCTAGCATTTGCAAATTGCTGGCTGCATTACCACTGTTTGTTGCCTTTATTATTTATTTATTTGTATCTATCTGTTTCTCCTCTGCTTCGCACTTTCCACTTCTCCCCCCTTCGATGCACTTCTCCCCTCCCCATTTACCATGTACTTGCGCGTTCTCAATGTCACTGGGCCTAGTAAGATCGCTGTTTTGTTCTCCCCTGTTCCCCTCCCTTGCCTTGTCGCGCTCTGGAACACTTGTGTACGAGCGCAATAGAAATAAAATATCAATATCTCTGCAATCATGGCACATGCCTCGTGAATTATTTTAGCTGAAGACGTGCCACAGTGGAGATGTAGGCTGCCATCTCTGCAATCATGGCACATGCCTCATGAATGATTTTAGCTGAAGACATGCCACTGTGGAGATGTATCCCGCCATCTCTGCAATCATGGCACATGCCTTGTGAATGAATTTAGCTGAAAACGTGCCACAGTGGAGATGTAGGCCGCCATCTCTGTAATCATGGCACATGCCTCATGAATGAATTTAGCTGAAGACATGCCACCGTGAAGATTTAGGCCGCCATCTCTGCAATCATGGCACACGCCTTGTGAATGATTTTAGCTGAAGACGTGCCACTGTGGAGATGTAGGCTGCCATCTCTGCAATCATGGCACATGCCTTGTGAATGATTTTAGCTGTAGACGTGCCACAGTGGCGATGTAGGCTGCCATCTCTGCAATCATGGCACATGCCTTGTGAATGATTTTAGCTGAAGACGTGCCACAGTGGAGATGTAGGCCGCCATCTCTGCAATCATGGCACATGCCTCGTGAATGATTTTAGCTGAAGACGTGCCACAGTGGAGATGTAGGCTGCCATCTCTTCAATCATGGCACATGCCTTGTGAATGATTTTAGTTGAAGTTGTGCCACCGTGGAGATGTAGGCTGCCATTTCTGCAATCATGACACATGCCTTGTGAATGATTTTACCTTTAGACATGCCACCGTGGAGATGTAGGCGGCCATCTCTGCAATTATGGCACATGCCTTGTGAATGATTTTAGCTGAAGACATGCCACCGTGGAGATGTAGGCCGCAATCTCTGTAATCATGGCACATGCCTCCTGAATGATTTTAGCTGAAGACGTGCCACCGTGGAGATGTAGGCAGCCATCTCTGCAATCCAGGGACATGCCTTGTGAATGATTTTAGCTGAAGACGTGCTACCGTGGAGATGTAGGCCGCCATCTCTGCAATCATGGCACATGCCTTGTGAATGATTTTAGCTGAAGACGTGCTACCGTGGAGATGTAGGCAGCCAACTCTGCAATCAAGGGACATGCTTTGTGAATGATTTTAGCTGAAGACGTGCCACCGTGGAGATGTAGGCAGCCATCTCTGCAATCATGGCACATGCCTTGTGAATGATTTTAGCTGAAGACGTGCCACCGTGGAGATGTAGGCAGCCATCTCTGCAATCATGGCACATGCCTTGTGAATGATTTTAGCTGAAGACGTGCCACCGTGGAGATGTAGGCCACCATCTCTGTAATCATGGCACATGCCTTGTGAATGATTTTAGCCGAAGACGTGCCACCGTGGAGATGTAGGCAGCCATCTCTGCAATCATGGCACATGCCTTGTGAATGATTTTAGCTGAAGACATGCCAGCGTGGAGATGTAGGCAGCCATCTCTGCAATCATGGCACATGCCTTGTGAATGATTTTAGCTGAAGACGTGCCACCGTGGAGATGTAGGCCGCCATCTCTGCAATCATGGCACATGCCTTGTGAATGATTTTAGCTGAAGACGTGCCACCGTGGAGATGTAGGCCGCCATCTCTGCAATCATGGCACATGCCTTGTGAATGATTTTAGCTGAAGACGTGCCACCGTGGAGATGTAGGCCGCCATCTCTGCAATCATGGCACATGCCTTAGGAATGATTTTAGCTGAAGACGTGCCACCGTGGAGATGTAGGCTGCCATCTCTGCAATCATGGCACATGCCTTGTGAATGATTTTAGAGGAAGACGTGCCACAGCGGAGATGTAGGCCGCCATCTCTGCAATCATGGCACATGCCTCATGAATGATTTTAGAGGAAGACGTGCCACTGTGGAGATGTAGGCAGCCATCTCTGCAATCATGGCACATGCCTTGGGAATGATTTTAGAGGAAGACGTGCCACCGTGGAGATTTATTTATTTATTTAATTCGTATTTGTGTATCGCACAGCAGACCGAAGGCATCGTGGCGCTTGTTACAGTATTGCTTATACTTAGTTACATACAGTTCAGACCCGTAGGTGTAAAATTGGACGATGTTATACATTTGTTACATACATGCATTGAGGAGCAGGTAACTAGGAGAACAGGTTAGTTGAAGAGGGCAGTTTTGAGTTTTTTGAGGAAGGAAAGTAGAGATGGTTCAGCTCTGAGGTCGGTGGGGAGGGAGTTCCAGAGCTTCGGGCGAGGAAGGGGAAGCCTATACCTCCTACCTTAGTCCTGTTGATGCAAGGTATCGTTAGTTGATTGGTGTATTGTAATCTGGTCGGTCTGGTGGATTGAGATCTACATAATGTGTCAGATAGGTATGAAGGTGCTGAGAGGTTGATGCATTTGTGCGCAGTTGTGAGAATTTTGAAGGAGATACGGTCCTTGACTGGGAGCCAGTGAGCTGTCTTCCTCGCTTGAGTGATGTGGTCTCTTTTCGGTATGCTGAGGGCTGTCCTGAGAGCGTTGTTTTGAGTTGTTTGGAGCCTAGATAGTTTTTTTTGGGATGTGCCGGCTAGGAGCGCATTACAGTAATCTAGTTTGGCTCCAATGGTGGCTCTAGCGATGGAGAGGCAGCTGTCCTTAGCTAGGAATAGTTTTATTGCGTTGATGAGTTTAGTACTCTGTGCAGGGGCCGAGACTATGGCGTTGACTTGTTTGTCCATTGATAGGGTAGCGTCTATGTGAACCCCCAGTGTTTTGACTGAAGATAACACTGGGATGACACAGTTATCTATGTTGAAGTTGAGGTACAGCGGGTTGAGGTTGGAGAGTGTGGATTTCTGTCCTAGAATGAGAATTTCTGTTTTGTCCCTGTTCAAGCAGAGGCCGTTGGTGGCCATCCATGCGTGTATGGTGGAGTGGATTTGCTGTAGGGTAGTGGCATCTTGATGGTAATGCCCTGTCAGGGGAAGGAGAACCTGTGTGTCGTCGGCGTAATTTGTGTATGTGATACCTAGTGTGTCTAGTTTGTCAAAGAGAGGCTTGGTAAAAAGATTATAAAGCATAGGGGCAGTACATGAACCTTGTGGGACATGGCAGTGGATGATGGAGGGTGCTGCATGAGCTGTGTTAGAGAATACTTTCATGGCTCTGCCCTCTAGGAAAGAGGTTACCCAGGATGCTGCGTCCTTAGAGAAGTGCGCAGCCTGCGTCAGATGACTGGTGAGTGTGGTGTGATCTACCAGATCAAACTCTGCAGAAAGGTCCAGGAGAAGGAGGAGCGCGGGCTTGCCTTTGTCCAGGATGTTAGTGATTTCGTTTTTTAGGTCTAGAAGGGTGATTTCAGTTCCGTGCCCTTTGCAGAACCCAGATTGTCTTTTTCCTAGGATTGCGTTCGATTCAAGGTATAGTTGAATCTGTTTGTGGGTAGCCTTGTCTAATATTTTCAGGAGGAATGGGACTGTTGTTATGGGTCAGTAGTTATTGGGGTTAGCTGGGTCTAGCGTTGTTTTTTTAAGAGAGGGCGCACCCATGCCTCTTTGAGGCTGTCTGGAACTATGCCTGTTTTGAATGACGCATTGATGAATTCCGTGAGAAGAGGGACGAGCGGTTCTGCGCAATCCTTGATGATTTTTGGGTGGCACACATCACCCTTACATTGTGAGGGTTTGAGGTGTCTGAGGATGTCAATGACATCTGCTTCAGAGATTTCTGTGAATGCGAATTTCGGCATGTTCCTAGTTTTGACATTAGGATGAGTATGTACATGAGGGCTTTTCTTAGGTAAGGTATTGTAATGGTGAGATATCTTGTTTTGGAGGAGGTTTATCTTTGCAAGCATGGCTGATTGAATGCTTGTGCACCATGCTTCGTCTTTGACGATCTCATCCGGGCATGTGGGTGGTACTGTTAATTCTTTAAAGATACTGAAAAGTTCTTTAGAGTGGGAGTTGGCAGCAGAGATACGGTGGTTGTAGGCTTCAGATTTAGCAATGAAAATGGCGTCTTTGTATTTTTTGGCTATGGATTTGAAGTTATCTTTAGTGTTGTCACAAGGATTGCGCTGCCAGTTTTTGAGCGCTTGGCGTTTGTCTTTGCGCAGAGTCTGGAGTTTCTCTGTGAACCAGGAGTTGGAGTGGAAGGATTTTTTTCTTTTTTGTTTTCTAATGGGGTGACGGCATTGACAGCTTTAGTAATGGTATCTTTAAATATTTCTGCAAGGATGTTTGGGTCCGAGGAGAAGGGGGGCGCTAGGCATGGCTGGTTAAGGTGTGCACTCAAATTGTCCGCTGTGAGTTTTTTGGCACTTCTGGCTAAGGTTGCCGGTGCTGTGGTAGGCACTTTAATGCATATAGCAACTGGGATGTCGAATTGGAGAAGGTTGTGGTCTGTCCAGGGGAGGCTAGTATTGGATGTGATGGCTGTGTTACAATTGTGGTCTATGATCCAGTCTAGGATGCGTCCTTTTGCGTGAGTAGGCGCAGTGATTTATTGTGAGAAGGCCAAGTCGTGGCGGTCTTTGGCTAGCGAAGAAGCAGTTTTGTCCTTGGGGTCATTGAATCCTAGATTAAGGTCTCCTATAAGTAATGATTTAGTGGATTTCTTGATATTGTTTCCTAGGAGGTGATTGACTTGACCTATGAAATTGGCGGTGGGGCCAGGAGGTCGGTATATGATATGAATATTTATTGTGCTGTTAGGTGAGAGTGCTAATTTAACTGATAGAATGTCAACATTCCCTTCCTCTTGGTGGGGTGTTGTTCTAATAGATAGTGTTTCTTTGTGAATATGGGCTACTCCCCCTCCTGATTTGGCGATCCTGTCTTGTCTAAGGATGGTGTACCCCTGTGGTACTGCTAGTGTGATGGCTGGGCCGGTAGCTTCGTTGAGCCAGGTCTCTGTGATAGCGAGTATATCCAAGTCTAGAGTGGTTATTAGGTCGTTTATTTCTAAGGCGTGGGCATTGAGGGAGCGAACATTGATTAAAGCGCACTTGTATAGCGTAGAGCTCAAGTTCTTAGTGGGTAGGGTAGGAAAGTCTCACATGGGTGCGGCTGTATGTTGAGAGTAAGATTTGCCGCTGGGTGTGGTGTGTGTTGGCTTGGTGTTGTGGCGTGTAGGGGTAATGTCATGGTGGTGGTGTTTGTTCACTTTGGTGGTGCGTGAGCTAAGTCGGCAGTTTCTGTGTGGTGTGAGTGTAGGTGTGGCCTGGCGGTGGATGGGGAGGGTGCGGGATCGGAGTCTGACCAATCTCAGGCTGAGGTTCGGTACCGGTGTGACTGTTATGTTTTGGGGAATGTGTGAAGGCTTAGGCAAGAGGTCCATAGTGAGAAGACGACTGGAGGCGTTGTGATAGTGGTGGTTAGGCTCTGGGCTGGGGAGGTGAGGTATGATTATTTCAGTGAGTACTGCACATAGTAGACATGCGTAGAAGAGCAGGGAGTACATGCTGTAGGTGAGTTCGCTTGGCCGATAGAGTGTGGGCGATAGAGATGCGTATGTTGCTCATAGGTCGGGAGTATAAGCTACAGAATGGGCCAAGAGCAATCAATACAGTATAGAGCAGTGTGGGCCAAGAGCAATCAATAAAGTATAGAGCAGTGTGGGCTAGGCGCAATCAATACAGTATATAGCAGTGTGGGCTAGGCGCAATCAATACAGTATAGAGCAGTGTGGGCCAAGAGCAATCAATACAGTATAGAGCAGTGTGGGCTAGGCGCAATTAATACAGTATAGAGCAGTGTGGGCTAGGTGCAATCAATACAGTATAGAGCAGTGTGGGCCAAGAGCAATCAATACAGTATAGAGCAGTGTGGGCTAGGCACAATCAATACAGTATAGAGCAGTGTGGGCCAAGAGCAATCAATACAGTATAGAGCAGTGTGGGCTAGGCGCAATCAATACAGTATAGAGCAGTGTGGGCCAAGAGCAATCAATACAGTAGAGAGCAGTGTGGGCTAGGCGCAATCAATACAGTATAGAGCAGTGTGGGCCAAGAGCAATCAATACAGTATAGAGCAGTGTGGGCTAGGCGCAATCAATACAATATAGAGCAGTGTGGGCCAAGAGCAATCAATACAGTATAGAGCAGTGTGGGCTAGGCGCAATCAATACAGTATAGAGCAGTGTGGGCCAAGAGCAATCAATACAGTATAGAGCAGTGTGGGCTAGGCGCAATCAATACAGTATAGAGCAGTGTGGGCCAAGAGCAATCAATACAGTATAGAGCAGTGTGGGCTAGGCGCAATCAATACAGTATAGAGCAGTGTGGGCCAAGAGCAATCAATACAGTATAGAGCAGTGTGGGCTAGGCGCAATCAATACAGTATAGAGCAGTGTGGGCCAAGAGCAATCAATACAGTATAGAGCAGTGTGGGCTAGGCGCAATCAATACAGTATAGAGCAGTGTGGGCCAAGAGCAATCAATACAGTATAGAGCAGTGTGGGCTAGGCGCAATCAATACAGTATAGAGCAGTGTGGGCCAAGAGCAATCAATACAGTATAGAGCAGTGTGGGCTAGGCGCAATCAATACAATATAGAGCAGTGTGGGCCAAGAGCAATCAATACAGTATAGAGCAGTGTGGGCTAGGCGCAATCAATACAGTATAGAGCAGTGTGGGCTAGGCGCAATCAATACAGTATAGAGCAGTGTGGGCCAAGAGCAATCAATACAGTATAGAGCAGTGTGGGCTAGGCGCAATCAATACAGTATAGAGCAGTGTGGGCCAAGAGCAATCAATACAGTATAGAGCAGTGTGGGCTAGGCGCAATCAATACAATATAGAGCAGTGTGGGCCAAGAGCAATCAATACAGTATAGAGCAGTGTGGGCTAGGCGCAATCAATACAGTATAGAGCAGTGTGGGCCAAGAGCAATCAATACAGTATAGAGCAGTGTGGGCTAGGCGCAATCAATACAGTATAGAGCAGTGTGGGCCAAGAGCAATCAATACAGTATAGAGCAGTGTGGGCTAGGCGCAATCAATACAGTATAGAGCAGTGTGGGCCAAGAGCAATCAATACAGTATAGAGCAGTGTGGGCTAGGCGCAATCAATACAGTATAGAGCAGTGTGGGCCAAGAGCAATCAATACAGTATAGAGCAGTGTGGGCTAGGCGCAATCAATACAGTATAGAGCAGTGTGGGCCAAGAGCAATCAATACAATATAGAGCAGTGTGGGCTAGGCGCAATCAATACAGTATAGAGCAGTGTGGGCCAAGAGCAATCAATACAATATAGAGCAGTGTGGGCTAGGCGCAATCAATACAGTATAGAGCAGTGTGGGCCAAGAAGAATCAATACAGTATAGAGCAGTGTGGGCTAGGCGCAATCAATACAGTATAGAGCAGTGTGGGCTAGGCGCAATCAATACAGTCATCAACAGTGTGGGCTAGGAGCAATCAATACAGTATAGAGCAGTGTGGGCCAAGAGCAATCAATACAGTATAGAGCAGTGTGGGCTAGGCGCATTCAATACAGTATAGAGCAGTGTGGGCTAGGCGCAATCAATACAGTCATCAACAGTGTGGGCTAGGAGCAATCAATACAGTAATCAACAGTGTGGGCTAGGAGCAATCAATACAGTATGGAGCAGTGTGGGCTAGGAGCAATCAATACAGTAATCAACAGTGTGGGCTAGGCGCAATCAATACAGTAATCAACAGTGTGGGCTAGGAGCAATCAATACAGTAATCAACAGTGTGGGCTAGGAGCAATCAATACAGTCATTAACAGTGTGGGCCAAGAGCAATCAATACAGTAATCAACAGTGTGGGCTAGGAGCAATCAATACAGTAATCAACAGTGTGGGCTAGGAGCAATCAATACAGTATAGAGCAGTGTGGGCTAGGAGCAATCAATACAGCCATCAACAGTGTGGGCTAGGAGCAATCAATACAGTCATTAACAGTGTGGGCTAGGAGCAATCAATACAGTAATCAACAGTGTGGGCTAGGAGCAATCAATACAGTATAGAGCAGTGTGGGCTAGGAGCAATCAATACAGTCATCAACAGTGTGGGCTAGGAGCAATCAATACAGTAATCAACAGTGTGGGCTAGGAGCAATCAATACAGTATAGAGCAGTGTGGGCTAGGCGCAATCAATACAGTAATCAACAGTGTGGGCTAGGAGCTATCAATACAGTAATCAACAGTGTGGGCTGGGAGCAATCAATACAGTATAGAGCAGTGTGGGCTAGGAGCAATCAATACAGTCATCAACAGTGTGGGCTAGGAGCAATCAATACAGTAATCAACAGTGTGGGCTAGGCGCAATCAATACAGTATAGAGAATGTGGGCTAGGCGCAATCAATACAGTCATCAACAGTGTGGGCTAGGAGCAATCAATACAGTAATCAACAGTGTGGGCCAAGAGCAATCAATACAGTATAGAGCAGTGTGGGCTAGGCGCAATCAATACAGTCATCAACAGTGTGGGCTAGGAGCAATCAATACAGTAATCAACAGTGTGGGCTAGGAGCAATCAATACAGTATAGAGCAGTGTGGGCTAGGAGCAATCAATACAGTCATCAACAGTGTGGGCTAGGAGCAATCAATACAGTAATCAACAGTGTGGGCTAGGAGCAATCAATACAGTAATCAACAGTGTGGGCTGGGAGCAATCAATACAGTATAGAGCAGTGTGGGCTAGGCGCAATCAATACAGTAATCAACAGTGTGGACTAGGAGCTATCAATACAGTAATCAACAGTGTGGGCTGGGAGCAATCAATACAGTATAGAGCAGTGTGGGCTAGGCGCAATCAATACAGTAATCAACAGTGTGGACTAGGAGCTATCAATACAGTAATCAACAGTGTGGGCTGGGAGCAATCAATACAGTATAGAGCAGTGTGGGCTAGGAGCAATCAATACAGTCATCAACAGTGTGGGCTAGGAGCAATCAATACAGTCATCAACAGTGTGGGCTAGGAGCAATCAATACAGTCATCAACAGTGTGGGCTAGGAGCAATCAATACAGTAATCAACAGTGTGGGCTAGGAGCAATCAATACAGTAATCAACAGTGTGGGCCAAGAGCAATCAATACAGTATAGAGCAGTGTGGGCTAGGCGCAATCAATACAGTCATCAACAATGTGGGCTAGGAGCAATCAATACAGTAATCAACAGTGTGGGCTAGGAGCAATCAATACAGTATAGAGCAGTGTGGGCTAGGAGCAATCAATACAGTCATCAACAGTGTGGGCTAGGAGCAATCAATACAGTAATCAACAGTGTGGGCTAGGAGCAATCAATACAGTATTCAGCAGCGTGGGCCATATGCAGCTAGCGCAGGCTGGGAGCATTTAACATTGGCTGAACTAGATGCAAGTGTTTGGTGATGCAGTGGGCTGGTTTTGTGGTTAGCTTGGTTGGCAAGCAGGGGTGACTTACGGTTATCGTGCCCTCAGTATAGGTAAGGCTGTGCGCATTGTAGTCCATAGTCATGGGTCAGGTGCAGGTGTTCATTCGTGAGTGACTCTGTTAGATGGTCAGCAGGACAAGCAGGGGGATCACGGATACCGCTGGTGGTAGTGGTGGCAGTATGCCGGGCTTGGAGGGAGAGGAGGCGACAAGGCAGACAGGGCAGCGTCCCGCGCCGTAGCGCAGTGGCGGACAGGGGCAGACAGGAAGGGGCCTTAGGCTGTGTGGGCCTTGGTCGTGGTGGGCCGGCTTCCGCCTCCGGCTTACACCGGTGATTTTCACGTCGGCCTCGGATGGTTGGTAGGCAACCTAGCAGGATGCTACCAGCGTCTTTCTGTAGCATCCATTTTAGGTGGGTGTCGGTGGGGGTCCTCGTGGCTTGGGGCTGCTGTGGGGGGCAGAGTTGCACCAAGGGCTGGAGCCACGGTGCTTCAGTAGCCCTATGTTCCTCTTGCTGGTGAGCGGGATAGCGGGAGCAGCAGCGCGGCGAAGGATCAAGAATCCTAGTTGCTCCTGCAGCTAAAATGGAGCCGGCAGCACGTAGCGGTGCGCGGCTGGTGTTGATGGGCTCCTGCCCACCAACTCTGCAATCATGGCACATGCCTTAGGAATGATTTATCTAAAGACGTGCCACCGTGGAGATGTATCCCACCATCTCTGCAATCATGGCACATGCCTTAGGAATGATTTTAGCTGAAGACGTGCCACCGTGGAGATGTAGGCTGCCATCTCTGCAATCATGGCACATGTCTTGTGAATGATTTTAGCTGAAGACGTGCCACCGTGGAGATGTAGGCCGCCAGCTCTGTAATCATGGCACATGCCTCATGAATGATTTTACCTGTAGACGTGCCACTGTGGAGATGTAGGCTGCCATCTCTGCAATCATGGCACATGCCTTATGAATCATTTTAGAGGAAGACGTGCCACAGTGGAGATGTAGGCCGCCATCTCTGCAATCATGGCAAATGCCTTGTGAATGATTTTAGCCGAAGACGTGCCAAATGTCGTTGGAGTTTTGTGGGTGAAACAAAATATACATTGCTTTGGCCAACCCAAACATGTTTTGCTTTCCTGACAGGCTTTTTATTTGCAAACACGTGTGCAGGCCATTTTTGCTTTCAATGGTTAAAATTCCTGTTTCCAAGTCTCAGGATTCTTTGATTCCTCCTTCTTTTGTGAATTAAATTGTTGCTTGTCCATTTATAATGATAGGTAGGCCCCTTTCCACATGGCTCTTTAACATTACATGAAAACCCAAAGCAAAAAGCCAGGCCGTTTTTGTTGCAGTGTTTAAATACCTGCCATTCAGTTGAAAGGGACTTCTGTTTGGGGCCTTAAATGCACCCCACAAGGTGCTGATGATGACGCGCGCATATGTCACATCGGTGCGTAGGCGGTCTTGGGGATCCAGGCATGAAATGCTGTCTGCCCCCATCACAGGTCTCCCATGTGTTTTAATGGGTACACCTGTGGGCTCAGGTGAGATGGGCAGAGGTTGAACAGCAGGCTTCGGTCATGACTTTGGGTTATCGTCCATTACTCAGGGATGCCGCAAATCCAATGGAGGAAACGTATTAGCTTCCACACAAGCCTCCTTGAATGAATGGGGTAAGGGACCACATCCATGGCCAGCGTGAGAAGGTGAACAAGGTCACGTTGCCCAAACTGTCCAGATTATTGGAGGTAGTTGCCAATGCCGCCTTCTCCCTTTTCCTGCAGTCCCACGAGCAGGTAGGCATCCATACTATGGTACTCGCAGAGTGGTATGGCTTTAGACTCCCTCCTAGGGCTCTCATCATAACCGAACCTTGCACCTACATACCAAATTCCTATAGCAATATCACTGATGTTGTATTCCACACCCACCAGACTGCAGCTGCCCTCCAGTCTCAGAGGTTTGAAAGAGATATGAAATGCCATTGAGAGTGTGGAAAATGTTGTACTTAATGAAAGCCACCAAAGACTACGCTGTCAGGATCTACAATTATGTGATGTGTGCACCCTGAATCAGTCAGTGGATATGATATGATATTTTATTTATATTGCGCTTATACACAAGTGTTTCAGAGCGCGACCAAGCAAATGGAGGGGAAGAAGGGAGAATAAAAACAAAGGTCTGACGAGGCCCAGTCACATTAAGAACGTACAAGTGCATGGAAAAGCGAAAAAGGGGGAAAGTGCGAGGAAGGGGGAGAAGTGGAAAAGTGGGGCACAAAGGAGAGAACAGAATAAATAAATAAATAAAGGCAACAAATAAATAAATAAAGGCAGAGGCAAGGGCGTGATTTGACAGATAGGGTTTTTCTGATAAGTGCAGAAGAAAAATGGGGGACTGTATGGGTACAGATACAGATCTCAGTGCAAGGGGTGGCCCAGAGGGAGAGCAGGTACCTGGGTCCGAGGGAGGCCGGGAGAATGGTGCCAAGAGAGAAAACAGATCAGCAGGGGAGAAGAGGGGCAAAGGCCGAAGCGAAGAGGAAGGTCTTGAGGTGCTTCCGGAACCAGAGATGGTTCTCCTCCATGAGAACTGGAGTGAAAGATGAGCCTGGAGTGAAGGTCTCCTAGGAGGGAATTGTGCTGGAAGAAATACTATGCTGCTTTTTATTTGCCTCTATGCCTTACTTGCAAAACTAAGCCTCTCTTGTGTTTGCCATATTGAATTATAATGCACTGCCGCAAAACCACCTGAGCCCGATCACCTGAAGCGTGCGCTTTAACCGGATGTACTCCAGGTAAGCTACAGGAAGCCGCCCGCTGCATAACGTCTTTGTTTCCTATGCATTTCTGTCTTGGCTCTCCCGGGTGAGATTTAGTGCCCCACTTGGCTCTCGTCTTGCTCGACAAGACGGCTTCAGTGTGTAGAATTAGCAACATTAGGCGGTCAAGGCACGGCCTGAGTCCTGTGAGGACTGTAGACTGGGCCCCATACTGCCGACTTGCTAAAAAAGTTTCACCCTCTCACCCAAGCATGTGAAGATAGCTGCTCCCCCTGTACCCTATTATGAGAAACCTGTCAAATTGGCTGAACATAATCTGATACATTTTATATTGTTATCATCGAAAATTGTCTGGGCCGCTCCTTCCTTAGAAGACCATGTTATGTGAATGTATACAAGCCATGTAAGCCAAGGGAAGGGGTGGCTGTACCATGTTCAGTCCAAACAGTGGGATCAGGTTGTTTTTGCGTCATCTTGTTCTGTGGATGTCTGTACGCTGCTTTTTTTGACTGCCATTAAAGACGCTTACCAACCTTCCTTATTGCTGAGTGGAGAATGTTTCGACATCACTAGCCTCTTCAGGGATTAGAGCAGGAGTTGCCCAATTCCCACCGAGTACCGTGCATCAACTTATCCCCTCTTCGCGTGGCTCTGACCTGGATGGCGTGCATTCTCAGGCGAGACGCAGCTGAGACCGCTAGCTCAAAACTGTGCATGCACAAGTGTAGAGACTGCTTCCTCGTGGCGCCATCTCTCAAGTCACTGCACAAGAAATGGCACAGGGAGGAAATAGCTGTACCTGCTTTGCAGGACACCTTCCCCTCACTCCCTACATGTACTGCCACAGAAGAGCTTCACTCACATCGGGCAGGCGATTCACACCCACACGTCTGTCACGGGATGGTGGTTATTGCCCTTCCTCTCAAGAGGGAGGAGACAGGTTTCTTAGAAACATTTCCAGAAAATCCCTAGCCTGCATATGTCTTATTTGGGGGTGGGCACCCCCCACTTAGTTTAGGACTCATACACATGGTACAATCATCAAGTGTAAAAAACAGATCCCCATGTACAGATATTGAAATATGCCATGTGTAGCATCAAAGACCCCAGTCATGATATTAAGTGTCAGCAATGGCTCATACGTGTGATATAGTCACCATATGTAAGGCACAGCATTATATGCACAGGTGCAGCATGCCATGCCAATCAAGTGCAGCCTCAAAGGCCTCCATGTGCTTCTCATATGCCTAGTCCAGAACCCATGCACGTGCGGCATCAGAGGACCCAGTAATACCATCTAATGCCAGTTAATGGTTAGAATTCATGGCTTAGCCACCATGTGTACGGTGCAGCCTCACATGTGCAAGCGTTGCATTGTAGGCTTGGTATAGCCACCATGTGTACGGCGCAGCCTCACATGTGCAAGCGTTGCATCGTAGGCTTGGTATAGCCACCATGTGTATGGTGCAGCCTCACATGTGCAAGTGCTGCATCGGAGGCTTGGTATAGCCACCATGTGTACGGCGCAGCCTCACATGTGCAAGCGTTGCATAGTAGGCTTGGTATAGCCACCATGAGTACGGTGCAGCCTCACATGTGCAAGTGCTGCATCGGAGGCTTGGTATAGCCACCATGTGTACGGCGCAGCCTCACATGTGCAAGCGTTGCATAGTAGGCTTGGTATAGCCACCATGAGTACGGTGCAGCCTCACATGTGCAAGTGCTGCATCGGAGGCTTGGTATAGCCACCACGCATACGGCACAGCCTCACATGTGCAAGTGCTGCATAGTATGCATGGTATAGCCACCATGTGTACGGCACAGCCTCACATGTGCAAGTGCTGCATTGGCGGCTTGGTATAGCCACCGTGTGTACGGCGCAGCCTCACATGTGCAAGCGTTGCATCGTAGGCTTGGTATAGCCACCATGTGTACGGTACAGCCTCACATGTGCAAGTGCTGCATCGTAGGATTGGTAAAGCCACCACGCATACGGCGCAGCCTCATATGTGCAAGTGCTGCATAGTATGCATGGTATAGCCACCATGTATACGGCGCAGCCTCACATGTGCAAGTGCTGCATCGGAGGCTTGGTATAGCCACCATGTGTACGGCGCAGCCTCACATGTGCAAGTGCTGCATCGGAGGCTTGGTAGAGCCACCATGTGTACGGCGCAGCCTCACATGTGCAAGTGCTGCATAGTATGCATGGTATAGCCACCATGTGTACGGCGCAGCCTCACATGTGCAAGTGCTGCATCGGAGGCTTGGTATAGCCACCATGTGTACGGCACAGCCTCACATGTGCAAGTGCTGCATCGTAGGCTTGGTATAGCCACCATGTGTACGGCACAGCCTCACATGTGCAAGTGCTGCATTAGAGGCTTGGTATAGCCACCATGTGTACGGCACAGCCTCACATGTGCAAGTGCTGCATCGTAGGCTTGGTATAGCCACCATGTGTACGGTGCAGCCTCACATGTGCAAGCGCTGCATCGTAGGCTTGGTATAGCCACCATGTGTACGGTGCAGCCTCACATGTGCAAGTGCTGCATCAGAGGCTTGGTATAGCCACCAAGAATACGGCGCAGCCTCACATGTGCAAGCCCTGCATCGTAGGCTTGGTATAGCCACTATGGGTACGGCGCAGCCTCACATGTGCAAGTGCTGCATCAGAGGCTTGGTATAGCCACCAAGTGTACGGTGCAGTCTCACATGTGCAAGCCCTGCATCGTAGGCTTGGTATAGCCACCATGTGTAAGGCGCAGCCTCACATGTGCAAGTGCTGCATCAGAGGCTTGGTATAGCCACCAAGTGTACGGTGCAGCCTCACATGTGCAAGTGCTGCATCAGAGGCTTGGTATAGCCACCATGTGTACGGCACAGCCTCACATGTGCAAGTGCTACATCGTATGCTTGGTATAGCCACCATGTGTATGGCGCAGCCTCACATATGCAAGTGCTGCATCGGAGGCTTGGTATAGCCACCAAGTGTACGGTGCAGCCTCACATGTGCAAGTGCTGCATCAGAGGCTTGGTATAGCCACCATGTGTACGGCGCAGCCTCACATGTGCAAGTGCTGCATCGTATGCTTGGTATAGCCATCATGTGTACGGCGCAGCCTCACATGTGCAAGTGCTGGTATAGCCACCAAGTGTATGGTGCAGCCTCACATGTGCAAGTGCTGCATCAGAGGCTTGGTATAGCCACCATGTGTACGGCGCAGACTCACATGTGTAAGTGCTGCATCGTATGCTTGGTATAGCCATCATGTGTACGGCGCAGCCTCACATGTGAAAGTGCTGCATCGGAGGCTTGGTATAGGCACCATGTGTACGGCGCAGCCTCACATGTGCAAGTGCTGCATCATAGGCTTGGTATAGCCACCATGTGTACGGCGCAGCCTCACATGTGCAAGTGCTGCATCAGAGGCTTGGTATAGCCACCATGTGTACGGCACAGCCTCACATGTGCAAGTGCTGCATTGTAGGCTTAGTATAGCCACCATGTGTACGGAGCAGCCTCACATGTGCAAGTGCTGCCTCGTATGGTTGGTAAAGCCACCATGCGTACGGCGCAGCCTCACATGCGCAAGTGCTGCATCGTATGGTTGGTATAGCCACCATGTGTAAGGTGCAGCCTCACATGCGTAAGAGCTGCATTGTAGGCTTGGTATAGCCACCATGTGCACAGTGCAGCCTCACATGTGTAAGAGCTGCATCGTATGCTTGGTAAAGCCACCATGTGTAAGGCGCAGCCTCACATGTGCAAGTGCTGCATCGTATGCTTGGTATACCCACCATGTGTACGATGCAGCCTCACATGTGCAAGTGCTGCATCGGAGGCTTGGTATAGCCACGATGTGTACGGTGCAGCCTCACATGTGCAAGTGCTGCATCGGAGGCTTGGTATAGCCACCATGTGCACGGTGCAGCCTCACATGTGTAAGAGCTGCATCGGAGGCTTGGTATAGCCATGATGTGTACGGCGCAGCCTCACATGTGCAAGTGCTTCATCGGAGGCTTGGTATAGCCACCATGTGTACGGCGCAGCCTCACATGTGCAAGTGCTTCATCGTAGGCTTGGTATAGCCACCATGTGTACGGCACAGCCTCACATGCGCAAGTGCTGCATCGTAGGCTTGGTATAGCCACCATGTGTACGGAGCAGCCTCACATGTGCAAGTGCTGCCTCGTATGGTTGGTAAAGCCACCATGCGTACGGCGCAGCCTCACATGCGCAAGCGCTGCATCGTATGGTTGGTATAGCCACCATGTGTAAGGTGCAGCCTCACATGCGTAAGAGCTGCATTGTAGGCTTGGTATAGCCACCATGTGTACGGAGCAGCCTCACATGTGCAGGTGCTGCCTCGTATGGTTGGTAAAGCCACCATGCGTACGGCGCAGCCTCACATGCGCAAGCGCTGCATTGTATGCTTGGTATACCCACCATGTGTAAGGCGCAGCCTCACATGTGCAAGTGCTGCATTGTATGCTTGGTAAAGCCACCATGTGTAAGGCGCAGCCTCACATGTGCAAGTGCTGCATTGTATGCTTGGTATACCCACCATGTGTACGATGCAGCCTCACATGTGCAAGTGCTGCATCGGAGGCTTGGTATAGCCACGATGTGTACGGTGCAGCCTCACATGTGCAAGTGCTGCATCGGAGACTTGGTATAGCCACCATGTGTATGGCGCAGCCTCACATGTGCAAGTGCTGCATCGGAGGCTTGGTATAGCCACCATGTGCACGGTGCAGCCTCACATGTGTAAGAGCTGCATCGGAGGCTTGGTATAGCCATGATGTGTACGGCGCAGCCTCACATGTGCAAGTGCTTCATCGGAGGCTTGGTATAGCCACCATGTGTACGGCGCAGCCTCACATGTGCAAGTGCTGCATCGTATGCTTGGTATAGCTACCATGTGTACGGTGCAGCCTCACATGTGCAAGTGCTGCATCAGAGGCTTGGTATAGCCACCATGTGTACGGCGCAGCCTCACATGTGCAAGTGCTGCATCAGAGGTTTGGTATAGCCACCATGTGTACGGCGCAGCCTCCCATTTGCAGGTGCTGCATCATAGGGTGAAGTGCAGTCTCAAATGCCCCAGTAAGGCCATGTTCTTCAGGAGTCCACTCTATTGGGGTACTTCCTGGTGTGATATGGGGGGAATGAGGAGTTTCCACAACTAGCATTGAGAAGCCATTAGAAAGCTGCCGGTAGCTTATAGGGGATGAAAGAGTAGGAAACTGAAGACACATCTCATCCGAGTCGAGATTGGTTTCTTTTCCTTGAGCCCTCTGTGACTCGGCACCCCAGGTGGATGCCTAACGTGCCCATGCCTAAGGCTGGACTTGGGCTAGGTGCTGGGTCACTGGCTAGGCATACATTATGGTTCTTACCTGTTTGAGGTGTGGTTGCTGGCTGGGCACAGGTGAGGTCTCACTGGGCAGAGACATGGCTCTTGCTTGGAACAGGTGGGATGCTCACTGTAGATTTGGAGTCATGGTAAATGGCTCGGTATCGCCCGCACTCTGATGCCACCGCTCATGGGTGGCCAGTCTTTGTGCGTGAGCGATTCCCCAAGTGGTACTTGTCCTCCTGTTCAGGAATCAGGGAGAGTACAGGGGTGCAGGGCCCCTGGATGCCTCTACAGATGGCAGAGACTCCCAGCATACATGCCCGACATCATGAGCAAAAGGCTCCTCTAGTCATGCTTTTGGTTTTACATTGTGTGACTTCTTGTTTTTCCAGGGGTGCCCGCCCACATTCTCTCCCCCACTTACTGACAATGACCTGCATTCATGTTGTGCTGGGAATTACTGGATGGAGATCCGCCAGTGGCTCCCGGTACCCCAGCTGGAGGCTTGCATCTGACTGGGCACCTAGCTCAGGTGCCAGGGGAGCCTGCTGGGACAGCTATGGCGACACACAGGCTGTGGCATGCAGGGGAGGAACGGCTGCATGGCGTGCACTCAATATCTGATCAAATCCAGGCCTGGCGCGGGGCATCACACAAGAATACAAAGTGAAAAACAGGACTAGATGAGCATCGCTTGAATGCAGTGGTTGAGCCAGGGGGAGGGCAAGGGTGGCAGTAGTCCACTCTGACTCATCTGGTGTCCGGTGTGCCCCCCTTGGCTCCCACAGGGCTGGCAGGGACTGGGAGGCTGCATTGCATCTGTGTCCCTCTGGCTGGGGGGCACTCTGCCAGGCTCACATTGCGCTGTCCCATTACCTCAAGGCACAGTGAAGCCGCCCGGCATATTTTGGCCCCGCGCAGCTCCCTCCCTCCCTCACACTCACCATGGCTGGTATGACTGGAAGCCAGCAGCCACTGCCAGGGTGCACTGCTGGACAGGGTGGTGCAGGGCCCGCTGTCAGGCGTCGCGGAGCGTGATGCTTCACGGCTTGTGCGATTGCGGCAGACAGGAAGCAGGAAGCTCATTCAGCGTCCTGGTTCCTGTCTGGCAGACAGGAAGCAGGAAGCTCAGTCAGCGTCCTGCTTCCTGTCTGGCAGACAGGAAGCAGGAAGCTCAGGGCTGAGCCACACACTCGAATGGAATAGGCCAAGAAGACGGAGTGCCAGCACTTATGATATGATATGATAGTCTATTTATATCGCACTCGTACACAAGTCTTTCACTGGAGAGGGACGTTTAAAAATAAAATTGTAAATATGTTTTTGTAAAATGTGCTGTATGCATGTGTGTTGAGTGCACAGTGCATGTGAATGGCGGGGCATGTGTGTGTGAGTGTGTTCAAGCATATGTGTGTTGACTGTTGTGTCTGTGAATGAATGATAATGCATTGTTTGTATATTCAGGGTGGAATTAAGTTTGTGAATGTTGTGTGACTGGGTGAAAAGGTATGGATGGTGGCTGTGTGTGATTATGTGGGTCAATGCGTGTGCCAGTGTGCGCACGAGCGAGAAGTGCTTGGGACGGCCCACAGGCAGGCAACCTGATTTATTTCTGGGCATCTTGATAAAGTAAGCATGGTAAATGCTATCACTTGGCTAGAATGCCATTATGGGCAGCCACTCTAGCCCTTCCTTACTGTGGCAATGGCGAGACCTTTTTGTCTGGGCTTCTATGATAAGGCAAGCATGGTATATGCTATCACTTGGCTAGAATGGCATTATGGGCAGCCACTCTAGCCCTTCCTTACTGTGGCAATGGCGAGACCTTTTTGTCTGGGCTTCTATGATAAGGCAAGCATGGTATATGCTATCACTTGGCTAGAATGGCATTATGGGCAGCCACTCTAGCCCTTCCTTCCTGTGGCAATGGCTAGACCTTTTTGTCTGGGCTTCTATGATAAGGCAAGCATGGTATATGCTATCACTTGGCTAGAATGGCATTATGGGCAGCCACTCTAGCCCTTCCTTCCTGTGGCAATGGCGAGACCTTTTTGTCTGGGCTTCTATGATAAGGCAAGCATGGCATATGTTATCACTTGGCTAGAATGGCATTATGGGCAGCCACTCTAGCCCTTCCTTACTGTGGCAATGGCGAGACCTTTTTGTCTGGGCTTCTATGATAAGGCAAGCATGGTATATGCTATCACTTGGCTAGAATGGCATTATGGGCAGCCACTCTAGCCCTTCCTTACTGTGGCAATGGCGAGACCTTTTTGTCTGGGCTTCTATGATAAGGCAAGCATGGTAAATGCTATCACTTGGCTAGAATGGCATTATGGGCAGCCACTCTAGCCCTTCCTTACTGTGGCAATGGCGAGACCTTTTTGTCGGGGCTTCTGTGATAAGGCAAGCATGGTATATGTTATCACTTGGCTAGAATGGCATTATGGGCAGCCACTATAGCCCTTACTTACTGTGGCAATGGCGAGACCTTTTTGTCTGGGCTTCTATGATAAGGCAAGCATGGTATATGCTATCACTTGGCTAGAATGGCATTATGGGCAGCCACTCTAGCCCTTCCTTACTGTGGCAATGGCGAGACCTTTTTGTCTGGGCTTCTGTGATAAGGCAAGCATGGTATATGTTATCACTTGGCTAGAATGGCATTATGGGCAGCCACTCTAGCCCTTCCTTACTGTGGCAATGGCGAGACCTTTTTGTCTGGGCTTCTGTGATAAGGCAAGCATGGTATATGTTATCACTTGGCTAGAATGGCATTATGGGCAGCCACTCTAGCCCTTCCTTACTGTGGCAATGGCGAGACCTTTTTGTCTGGGCTTCTGTGATAAGGCAAGCATGGTATATGTTATCACTTGGCTAGAATGGCATTATGGGCAGCCACTCTAGCCCTTCCTTACTGTGGCAATGGCGTGACCTTTTTGTCTGGGCTTCTGTGATAAGGCAAGCATGGTATATGCTATCACCTGGCTAGAATGGCATTATGGGCAGCCACTCTAGCCCTTCCTTCCTGTGGCAATGGCGAGACCTTTTTGTCGGGGCTTCTGTGATAAGGCAAGCATGGTATATGCTATCACTTGGCTAGAATGGCAGTATGGGCAGCCACTCTAGCCCTTCCTTACTGTGTCAATGGCGAGACCTTTTTGTCTGGGCTTCTGTGATAAGGCAAGCATGGTATATGCTATCACTTGGCTAGAATGGCATTATGGGCAGCCACTCTAGCCCTTCCTTCCTGTGGCAATGGCGAGACCTTTTTGTCGGGGCTTCTGTGATAAGGCAAGCATGGTATATGTTATCACTTGGCTAGAATGCCATTATGGACAGCCACTCTAGCCCTTCCTTACTGTGGCAATGGCGAGACCTTTTTGTCTGGGCTTCTGTGATAAGGCAAGCATGGTATATGTTATCACTTGGCTAGAATGGCATTATGGGCAGCCACTCTAGCCCTTCCTTCCTGTGGCAATGGCGAGACCTTTTTGTCTGGGCTTCTATGATAAGGCAAGCATGGTATATGTTATCACTTGGCTAGAATGCCATTATGGACAGCCACTCTAGCCCTTCCTTCCTGTGGCAATGGCGAGACCTTTTTGTCTGGGCTTCTATGATAAGGCAAGCATGGTATATGCTATCACTTGGCTAGAATGGCATTATGGGCAGCCACTCTAGCCCTTCCTTACTGTGGCAATGGCGTGACCTTTTTGTCTTGGCTTCTATGATAAGGCAAGCATGGTATATGCTATCACTTGGCTAGAATGGCATTATGGGCAGCCACTCTAGCCCTTCCTTACTGTGGCAATGGCGAGACCTTTTTGTCTGGGCTTCTGTGATAAGGCAAGCATGGTATATGCTATCACTTGGCTAGAATGGCATTATGGGCAGCCACTCTAGCCCTTCCTTACTGTGGCAATGGCGAGACCTTTTTGTCTGGGCTTCTGTGATAAGGCAAGCATGGTATATGTTATCACTTGGCTAGAATGCCATTATGGGCAGCCACTCTAGCCCTTCCTTACTGTGGCAATGGCGAGACCTTTTTGTCTGGGCTTCTATGATAAGGCAAGCATGGTATATGTTATCACTTGGCTAGAATGGCATTATGGGCAGCCACTCTAGCCCTTCCTTACTGTGGCAATGGCGAGACCCTTTTGTCTGGGCTTCTGTGATAAGGCAAGCATGGTATATGTTATCACTTGGCTAGAATGCCATTATGGGCAGCCACTCTAGCCCTTCCTTACTGTGGCAATGGCGAGACCTTTTTGTCTGGGCTTCTGTGATAAGGCAAGCATGGTATATGCTATCACTTGGCTAGAATGGCATTATGGGCAGCCACTCTAGCCCTTCCTTCCTGTGGCAATGGCGAGACCTTTTTGTCTGGGCTTCTATGATAAGGCAAGCATGGTATATGTTATCACTTGGCTAGAATGGCATTATGGGCAGCCACTCTAGCCCTTCCTTACTGTGGCAATGGCGAGACCTTTTTGTCTGGGCTTCTATGATAAGGCAAGCATGGTATATGCTATCACTTGGCTAGAATGGCATTATGGGCAGCCACTCTAGCCCTTCCTTACTGTGGCAATGGCGAGACCTTTTTGTCTAGGCTTCTGTGATAAGGCAAGCATGGTATATGCTATCACTTGGCTAGAATGGCATTATGGGCAGCCACTCTAGCCCTTCCTTACTGTGGCAATGGCGAGACCTTTTTGTCTGGGCTTCTATGATAAGGCAAGCATGGTATATGCTATCACTTGGCTAGAATGCCATTATGGACAGCCACTCTAGCCCTTCCTTACTGTGGCAATGGCGAGACCTTTTTGTCTGGGCTTCTGTGATAAGGCAAGCATGGTATATGCTATCACTTGGCTAGAATGGCATTATGGGCAGCCACTCTAGCCCTTCCTTACTGTGGCAATGGCGAGACCTTTTTGTCTGGGCTTCTATAATAAGGCAAGCATGGTATATGCTATCACTTGGCTAGAATGGCATTATGGGCAGCAACTCTAGCCCTTCCTTACTGTGGCAATGGCGTGACCTTTTTGTCTGGGCTTCTATGATAAGGCAAGCATGGTATATGCTATCACTTGGCTAGAATGGCATTATGGGCAGCCACTCTAGCCCTTCCTTCCTGTGGCAATGGCGAGACCTTTTTGTCTGGGCTTCTATGATAAGGCAAGCATGGTATATGCTATCACTTGGCTAGAATGGCATTATGGGCAGCCACTCTAGCCCTTCCTTACTGTGGCAATGGCGAGACCTTTTTGTCTGGGCTTCTATGATAAGGCAAGCATGGTATATGCTATCACTTGGCTAGAATGGCATTATGGGCAGCAACTCTAGCCCTTCCTTACTGTGGCAATGGCGTGACCTTTTTGTCTGGGCTTCTATGATAAGGCAAGCATGGTATATGCTATCACTTGGCTAGAATGGCATTATGGGCAGCCACTCTAGCCCTTCCTTACTGTGGCAATGGCGTGTCCTTTTTGTCTGGGCTTCTATGATAAGGCAAGCATGGTATATGCTATCACTTGGCTAGAATGGCATTATGGGCAGCCACTCTAGCCCTTCCTTACTGTGGCAATGGCGAGACCTTTTTATCTGGGCTTCTATGATAAGGCAAGCATGGTATATGCTATCACTTGGCTAGAATGGCATTATGGGCAGCCACTCTAGCCCTTCCTTACTGTGGCAATGGCGAGACCTTTTTGTCTGGGCTTCTATGATAAGGCAAGCATGGTATATGCTATCACTTGGCTAGAATGGCATTATGGGCAGCCACTCTAGCCCTTCCTTACTGTGGCAATGGCGAGACCTTTTTGTCTGGGCTTCTATGATAAGGCAAGCATGGTATATGCTATCACTTGGCTAGAATGGCATTATGGGCAGCCACTCTAGCCCTTCCTTACTGTGGCAATGGCGAGACCTTTTTGTCTGGGCTTCTATGATAAGGCAAGCATGGTATATGCTATCACTTGGCTAGAATGGCATTATGGGCAGCCACTCTAGCCCTTCCTTACTGTGGCAATGGCGAGGCCTTTTTGTCTGGGCTTCTATGATAAGGCAAGCATGGTATATGCTATCACTTGGCTAGAATGGCATTATAGGCAGCCACTCTAGCCCTTCCTTACTGTGGCAATGGCAAGACCTTTTTGTCTGGGCTTCTATGATAAGGCAAGCATGGTATATGCTATCACTTGGCTAGAATGGCATTATGGGCAGCCACTCTAGCCCTTCCTTACTGTGGCAATGGCGAGACCTTTTTGTCTGGGCTTCTATGATAAGGCAAGCATGGTATATGCTATCACTTGGCTAGAATGGCATTATGGGCAGCCACTCTAGCCCTTCCTTACTGTGGCAATGGCGAGACCTTTTTGTCTGGGCTTCTATGAAAAGGCAAGCATGGTATATGCTATCACTTGGCTAGAATGGCATTATGGGCAGCCACTCTAGCCCTTCCTTACTGTGGCAATGGCGAGACCTTTTTGTCTTGGCTTCTATGATAAGGCAAGCATGGTATATGCTATCACTTGGCTAGAATGGCATTATGGGCAGCCACTCTAGCCCTTCCTTACTGTGGCAATGGCGAGACCTTTTTGTCTGGGCTTCTATGATAAGGCAAGCATGGTATATGCTATCACTTGGCTAGAATGGCATTATGGGCAGCCACTCTAGCCCTTCCTTACTGTGGCAATGGCGAGGCCTTTTTGTCTGGGCTTCTATGATAAGGCAAGCATGGTATATGCCATCACTTGGCTAGAATGGCATTATGGGCAGCCACTCTAGCCCTTCCTTACTGTGGCAATGGCGAGACCTTTTTGTCTGGGCTTCTATGATAAGGCAAGCATGGTATATGCTATCACTTGGCTAGAATGGCATTATGGGCAGCCACTCTAGCCCTTCCTTACTGTGGCAATGGCGAGACCTTTTTGTCTGGGCTTCTATGATAAGGCAAGCATGGTATATGCTATCACTTGGCTAGAATGGCATTATGGGCAGCCACTCTAGCCCTTCCTTACTGTGGCAATGGCGAGACCTTTTTGTCTGGGCTTCTATGATAAGGCAAGCATGGTATATGCTATCACTTGGCTAGAATGGCATTATGGGCAGCCACTCTAGCCCTTCCTTCCTGTGGCAATGGCGAGACCTCTTTGTCTGGGCTTCTATGATAAGGCAAGCATGGTATATGCTATCACTTGGCTAGAATGGCATTATGGGCAGCCACTCTAGCCCTTCCTTACTGTGGCAATGGCGAAACCTTTTTGTCTGGGCTTCTATGATAAGGCAAGCATGGTATATGCTATCACTTGGCTAGAATGGCATTATGGGCAGCCACTCTAGCCCTTCCTTACTGTGGCAATGGCGAGACCTTTTTGTCTGGGCTTCTATGATAAGGCAAGCATGGTATATGCTATCACTTGGCTAGAATGGCATTATGGGCAGCCACTCTAGCCCTTCCTTACTGTGGCAATGGCGAGACCTTTTTGTCTGGGCTTCTATGATAAGGCAAGCATGGTATATGCTATCACTTGGCTAGAATGGCATTATGGGCAGCCACTCTAGCCCTTCCTTACTGTGGCAATGGCGAGACCTTTTTGTCTGGGCTTCTATGATAAGGCAAGCATGGTATATGCTATCACTTGGCTAGAATGGCATTATGGGCAGCCACTCTAGCCCTTCCTTACTGTGGCAATGGCGAGACCTTTTTGTCTGGGCTTCTATGATAAGGCAAGCATGGTATATGCTATCACTTGGCTAGAATGGCATTATGGGCAGCCACTCTAGCCCTTCCTTCCTGTGGCAATGGCTAGACCTTTTTGTCTGGGCTTCTATGATAAGGCAAGCATGGTATATGCTATCACTTGGCTAGAATGGCATTATGGGCAGCCACTCTAGCCCTTCCTTACTGTGGCAATGGCATGACCTTTTTGTCTGGGCTTCTATGATAAGGCAAGCATGGTATATGCTATCACTTGGCTAGACAAGACGGCATTTTTCTAGCTCTTCCTTAGCTCTTCCTTAGCATCTATGATGAGGGCAGCAGCCTGGGATAGGAGGGCTTTTTGCATAACATTCTACTCTGCATTTGTAGCAACAATCTCAGTATGATTGTGTGTTTGTATTTATATCAGCAGGGTCTTTTTTTACTCAAATGTCTGGATTGTTTGTGCCAGAGAACCTTGTGTACGAGAATTGAACACCAAATAAACGCTGCAACATACAGATATAATGCATGAAAAAGTATACCACCCGATCACCAGTTCCTAGTTAAACCCATAAAAAGGAAGGAAATGGTTGTAACGGGACCCCTTTGGCCAGTGCCCGCTGAGTAGCAGCCCCTCCCCCCCATCAAATCCTGGCTCTGCCACAGCTTGAATGATATGGGGCATATATGGGGCAAACAAGGCGCAGAATTCCTAAGCGATAAACTACGCCTACATCAACCGACAAGAACACTGAGATCAAGCACTGACATCCGCCTGGAAGCAAAACCCTATAACAGAAGAAAACTTGGAGGATCCTCTTTCTCTCACCAGGCACCGAAAACCTGGAATGACCTACCTAAGAATATACGGAACACAACAAACCACCTAGCATTCAGGAAACTCCTCAAATCATGGCTCTTCACAGCGTAACCACAACAGCGACGCACTAGAATGGCCACCCCATCGGCCACTTTCAAATGGACAAACACTGAACCCAAAGAACCAACCACTCGACAGACCATAAGATATCATGGGAAATAGCCACAAAGGAGGCCTCCAGAAACTGATCACATACTCAGACCCAGACGAAAGCCCTAAATGACTCACCCACTCCCTCCGGACGTACCATATCCAAACCGGCAGATGCATTTAGATAGAAAGTTTGAGAGGAGTCTGCCACACAAACCCAGCACCAAGGAGGAGAATAGACACCCTACCCACATTAATCAATCCGTCGGCATTAGAACACCTACAGAGCCGGCTACAATAGAACGGCAAGGATGTTAAGTTGTGTGTCCCGAGGACGAGGCATACCTGTATCTCCAGGAGTCTTGCGTGCCGAGGTAGCCAGGTCGTGGTAGAGGTAGACAAGTAACTGATGAAGTTAAGTAACGCAAAGAACCGACCCCGGACCCGTCCTGTAATACAGGATTGAACTGGGGCCAGCTCCTGACGCCACAAATGACACTTCCCAATATTAACGTGGCGCCAGAACAGTGCAAGCACTGATCGGGAAGGTCGTAGATCTTACTGGCAAATACTGGCAAAGGATCCCAAGCAGCTTTCCAGGACGGTGTGGGTTCGAGGTAGCCAGTACAGGTAAGCAGAATGTTCAAGGTACCAAAATGCGAGTAGCAGCAAGTCCATGGTACCAATGTAGAGGAAGAACAGGGATCCACAGAAGCCGGAGAAGCGGGCCAGGACCACAGGAACCCCAGCACAGGCGGGCAACTTAGGCAATAGAAGGCGCAGGAGGGAAGCCAGGAGGAAGGGACCAGAGGACACAGGAGAACAGGAATAGGAAGGGGAAGAAGGCAGCCAGATCAGAGAGGAAAAGGAAAGGACCCAACCCAGGACCAGGATCAAGACCCAGAACCCCAGAATCAGGAAGCGAAGCGGAAGTGAACCAACCGCGTTGAGACGCGATGAAGAACTGAATCGGATCGCTTAAATTGCGGTCCTGTGTGAAACCGAGGCTTGGACCGCGCTGCAATGCGCATGCGCGAATGGATGCCGCTGCGCGAACGAGTCTTGGAACGCAAACTCGCTCGAACCGTTACGCGAACGGCACCCGTGCCCTACATGGGTCAGGACAGAGTAACTCCGCCGGGGAAATGTGCCCAGAGCGGTGCGACGCCTCCACAGCCTGAGACGTGGGTACAACTGCCAGGAACCGGCATGCCCCCTAGAGCCTCGTCGCCCCGCACAAGTAGGTGTTCTAACACTATGCTCCCCACCAGAAAGACCCGGAGCACCCGGTTTCCAGGGATTCCTACGAAAAAATTCCCACAGTAATCGGGGGGCATGGACGTTATCACAAGGCTCCCAAGTACGATCACAAGCAGGGTAACCCTTCCAGTCCACCAAAAATTGAAGCATTCCCCGGAAGAAACGGGAGTCACAAATTTCCTGCACCTCAAATTCCTGAGTGCCCCCAACATCTATAGCCGCAGGTCGGGGATGTGAACGACCGTACGGATCAGACCGGAATAGCTTAAAGAGGGACACATGAAAGACGGGGTGAATCCGCCAAGACTGCGGCAGTTCCAATTTGAATGCCACAGAGGAAATTCGTCTGATCACCCGGAAGGGTCCCAGAAAACGGGGTGCTAATTTAGTTGGGAGATTGTGTACTGGTAAATTCTTAGAAGAGAGCCACACCATGTCTCCAACCTGGAATGCTGGCTCACAACTCCTTCTCCTGTCCGCCTGTGCCTTCATACTCTCACATGCCTTAGCGAGGGCTCCCGTGACCTGGATCTGATTCTTCTGTATGTCTGCAACCATCTGATCCGCAGAAGGAACCGTACTGGAAGGAACAGGATGAAATGGAATCAACTTGGGATGAAGACCTGAGGAACAATAAAAAGGACTCATTCCAGTGGCAGAGTGTTTAGAGTTGTTATAAGCCACCTCCGCTAGGTCCAGATGTTTTGCCCAGTTGGGTTGAGAAGCATTGGAAAAACAGCATAAGTACTGCTCCAAGGTCTGATTAGTTTGCTCTGTCAGGCCATTGGATTGTGGATGATAGCCGGAACTGAGAGCACGCTGGATTCCCAAGCGACGACAAAGTTGCTTCCAAAAGGCAGAAATGAACTGAGATCCACGATCTGAAATAATCTTCTCTGGAAGTCCATGCAAGCGATAAATGGAATGAAAAAAGGCCTGGGCCATACTACCGGCTGAAGGCACCTTCTGGAATGGAATGAAATGGGCTAACTTAGAAAAACAATCGATGACCACCATGATGCAAGTATATCCTTCCGATGGAGGGAGGTCCACAATGAAATCGGTGGCAATAGTATGCCAAGGATATGGTGCTCTCTCGGTGGGTTGTAGAAGTCCAATAGGTCTCTTTCGTGGAATCTTGACCTGGGCACACGCTGAGCAACATTCCACATACTCTCTTGTCTGCCTAGCCCATCCTGGCCACCAAAATTGACGAGAAATCAGTTCCTGAGTGGATCGAATTCCGCAATGCCCCCCAATCCTAGAATCGTGTAAAGCTTGCAGGACGGCAGTCCGAAGTACCTCAGTGGGGAGATATAACCGATTGTGAAAGAAGAGTAGACCACCGTTCTCCCTCATGAGAGGGTGTTGTAGAAGTGAGGAATACTTGGGATCCTTTAAAGTGTCCTGTAGGATGGTATCCAAGCATTGAGATGTAACCAACAAGAAGAGTTTAGAAGGAAGTAATTGTTGAGCTCGATGATCCAGTTCAACGTCGTTCTCTAGAGAGCGAGAGAGAGCGTCAGCCTTCAGGTTGCGTGACTGAGGAATGTAAGAAACCGTGAAATCAAATTGGGAAAAGAACAAGGCCCAACGAGCCAAACGAGAAGTACGACACTGTAAGGAGCGTAGATACTGTAGGTTCCGGTGATCAGTGCGTACTTCTACTGAGAATCTTCCCCCCAGAAGATGGTGACGCCATTCCTCAAATGCAACCTTTATGGCCAAAAGCTCCTTTTCAATGATTGCATAATTTCGTTCACTGGATGTTAACTTCCGGGAATAATAGGCAACAGGAACCTCCAACCCTGTCTGTGGATCGTCTTGAAGTAGGACAGCCCCAACAGCAAAATCGGAAGCATCTGCCTCCACAATGAATGGCCTGTTCTCATCAGGATGATGTAAAATCGGGGAAGTACTGTATGCCTCCTTAAGTTTCTTGAAAGCACTGGTCGCTACTGAATTCCATATGAACGGAGTCTTGTTGCTAGTCAAATCTGACAAGGGAGCGGTTACTTCAGAATAGGCAGGTATGAAGCGCCGGTAGAAGTTGGCGAATCCTAAGAAACGCTGAAGAGATTTCAAATCATAAGGCTGTCTCCATTCCTGAATCGTCCGTACCTTAGCAGGATCCATGTGTATTCCAGTTTCACTAATGACATATCCAAGAAATTCGATACTACTCTGATGAAAGTGACATTTCTCGGCTTTGGCATATAAGTGATTCTGGTGTAATCGACCAAGGACCTCCTTCACATGACGTAGATGTTCCTCCTTCTCTTTGGAGAATATCAATATATCATCGAGATATACCCATACAGATACTCCAATCAAATCCGAGAATATGTCATCCATAAGGCATTGAAAAACGGCCAGAGCGTTGCACAAACCAAACGGCATTACACGATACTCAAAATGCCCTGCTTGGGTCTTAAAGGCCGTCTTCCATTCATCGCCGGGTTTGATACGTACTAAATGGTATGCCCCTCGGAGATCAAGTTTGGAAAATATTCGGGCATTCCGTAAAGATTCCATAATGTTGCGTATCAAAGGCAATGGATATCGATCCTTTCGTGTGATGTCATTTAACTGCCTATAATCCACACAGGGCCGTAAAGTGCCCTCCTCTTTTTCACAAAGAACAACGGGAATCCCGCAGGTGACTTAGAAGGTGTTATATAACCCTTCTGAAGGCAGTCATCCAAGTATTCTTGCAGAACCTCTTTTTCGTGGGGTGATAAGGAATACAATTTGCCATGGGGAATTACTGCATTGGGCAGTAGTTCTATGGCACAATCAAAGACTCTGTGAGGTGGCAAAGGAATGGTACCGGGTTCAGAAAAGACCTCATGGTACTCATTGTAGTCGGAAGGTACCGAAGACAAAGTACACACTTGGAACGGTCCTGATCCTTCCGTCTCAGTGGCTATGGTGGAAGATCTAGTACTAGGTCCGAAGGTACAACACTCCCGACCACATCGATTGGAAGCGAAGGTCAAGGTACGGGAAGCCCAATCAATAATGGGGTTATGATGTAATAGCCATGGTAACCCCAGAATTATCGGGTATGAGGGTGACTTAATCACATCAAGAGAAATCAATTCACGGTGTTCAGCAATCTGTAGCTGTAGAATTCCGGTATGTTGGCGAACCGGACCGGAGGCCAAAGGGGTTCCATCAATTACCTCCACCAGAGTGGCACAACCCTTATCAAGCAGGGGAATCCCGTTCTTCTTGGAAAATTCAAAGTCCACATAATTACCTGAGGCTCCGCAATCCAGAAGACCCAATACTGTCACTGATTTACTGTGCCAAGTAACCCTGATCTGAAGAGCCATAAGGGCCACCGGAGACATGGGTGGATGAGTCGTCACAGGAATAGGAAGGACTGAAGAGATCGACGGGCCTGTCACTGCCTTCCTCCATCGCGACAGGCCTATTAGTTTTCCGACTTCTTGATTGGTCATAATGAACAAGTACTGAGAAAATGTCCGGCAGTCCCACAATACAAACAAAGACGGAGATCTCTCCTGCGTTTCTTCTCGGCCTCCGATAATGGTCCTCTTAGTGCCCCTAGCTGCATTGGTTCCAGACCCATCTCCGGACTGGCAGGTATGCCTCCAGCCTGAGGAAGAGGTCTGGGAAGGAACCTCTCTAGCCGACGTCTCTCACCTCTTCGTTCAGCCAGGCGATGGTCAATTCGTAGGACCTGCTCCTGGAGTAACTGCAGAGTCTCAGGTTCGGGTATGTGAAGTAACTCGTCCTTGTATTCTTCTCTTAGACCACGTCTGAACAGAGTCTTTTGCGTTACTTCGGGCCATTGAGAGTCCGTAGCCAATTGACGGAACCGGCTTATATAAGTGATCATATCGCTGGATCCCTGTCTTAAATCCATCAACTGGTTCTGTGCCGTAGCCGCCAAATTGGGAGACTGAAAAACCTCCAAAAATGCTTTCTCGAATGCCACAAAATCATTAAGAATGGGGCTGTTAGCAGACACCAAGGGAGAAGCCCAAGCCAAGGCACTTCCCGTTAGATTTCCCAAGATGTAGCCAATCTTAGCCCTTTCTTGTGTGAAATGTGATGCCCGGAACAAAAAATGTATCCTGCAATGGTTGCAGAATTCTGCCACACGCCTTAGGATCACCATCGAACTTCATGGGTGCAGTAGTAGCCATTGGTGTCTCCACTTGTGGATTAGCAGGGGTGCCTTGCATGACCATCTGGCGGAGATTGAGATTCTCCTGACGTAATGCCGCCATTTCAGCTCTTAAGGCTCTGACCTCGTCATGGATATCCTGGGATTCCTCCATCTCAGTCTCAGAACTGGGGGTAAGGCGTCTCAATCTGTTAAGTTGTGTGTCCCGAGGACGAGGCGTACCTGTGTCTCCAGGAGTCTTGCGTGCCGAGGTAGCCAGGTCGTGGTAGATGTAGACAAGTAACTGATGAAGCTAAGTAACGCAAAGAACCGACCCCGGACCCGTCCTGTAATACAGGATTGAACTGGGGCCAGCTCCTGACGCCACGAATGACACTTCCCAATATTAACGTGGCGCCAGAACAGTGCAAGCACTGATCGGGAAGGTCGTAGATCTTACTGGCAAATACTGGCAAAGGATCCCAAGCAGCTTTCCAGGACGGTGTAGGTTCGAGGTAGCCAGTACAGGTAAGCAGAATGTTCAAGGTACCAAAATGCGAGTAGCAGCAAGTCCACGGTACCAATGTAGAGGAAGAACAGGGATCCACAGAAGCCGGAGAAGCGGGCCAGGACCACAGGAACCCCAGCACAGGCGGGCAACTCAGGCAATAGAAGGAGCAGGAGGGAAACCAGGAGGAAGGGACCAGAGGACACAGGAGAACAGGAATGGGAAGGGGAAGAAGGCAGCCAGATCAGAGAGGAAAAGGAAAGGACCCAACCCAGGACCAGGATCAAGACCCAGAACCCCAGAATCAGGAAGTGAAGCGGAAGTGAACCAACCGCGTTGAGACGCGATGAAGAACTGAATCGGATCGCTTAAATAGCGGTCCTGTGTGAAACCGAGGCTTGGACCGCGCTGCAATGCGCATGCGCGAATGGATGCCGCTGCGCGAACGAGTCTTGGAACGCAAACTCGCTCGAACCGTTACGCGAACGGCACCCGTGCCGTACACGGGTCAGGACAGAGTAACTCCGCCGGGGAAATGTGCCCAGAGCGGTGCGACGTCTCCACAGCCTGAGACGTGGGTACAACTGCCAGGAACCGGCACGCCCCCTAGAGCCTCGTCGCCCCGCACAAGTAGGTGTTCTAACAAAGGAGCAATCATAACACTTACAAAGCGCGTTAGAACAGCACAGGGAGCGCCCCACACAAACCAAAACCCTGCCAGGCGTAGCCTTTTGCCCACCCCGATGAAATTGGGAGGATTGGCAAGTGCCACACTCGGACAGATTTCTGAACTTCTGTCAACCTTCATACAACTGCCTAACAAAAACTCAGCATTTCTGCAGACTTATATCACTCAAAATCTCACACAACCATCTCTCGCACAACAACCCGCACGCACTTCACAACACCGCAACAACACATAAGCAACACCAACAGCACACGAGGACTGACATCGATCCAATACTCACACCGAAGCTCAGCAACCGGTGTATACCGAGTTCAAGCTGCCAACAGAACACCAGTCCTCTCACCATCCTACTCCCGCTTCACCCTACTAACCCATCCCACCTTCTCATTTGCAGATCCGCCAGAGCGCCTGGGGACCAACTCCGTTGGTGACGGTGCGTGGTACAAATAGCTTTAACATTTAACATTTAACATATATGCCCAGGCAGTCCCCCAAACTGCAGGGCTTACTTTGGCTGCAACTACTGGGCCAGTGCAGAGGGCAGCTCTTGTTTGTTTATATATCTTGTGAGGCAAAAAAACTTGGGGTCATCTTTCACTCCTCTCTCCACTTCTCTCCACACATCACGGATCTTGCCAAGAAGTCCAACTTTAAGCTCCACCTCCTCAGAGGCATTCTCCCTTTCCTCACCTTCGCCCAGAAGCTCAACATCTCCAGAGATCTGGTACTCTCTAGGCTGGACTACTGCAACAACCTCTTCCTCAATCTGCCTAACTCCTCCCTCCGCCCCCTACAACTGATCCAGAATAGGGGTGGAAGACTTATCCTTGGCCTCAAGTCCAGGGACCGTATCTCTCTAACCCTAAAATCTCTCCACTAGCTCCTGGTGACCACAAGGATCAAATTCAAGACCGTTTGCATCATCCACAAGACTGTCTGTCCAGTCTTCTATATCTAAATATCTCCCTGCTAGAGTTCTTTGGTCCTCTAGCGGCAACTCTCTGCAGGTCAGACATTTCTCTAAGCAGAGCGTGGGAGGTAGATCCACTCTGCGGCAGGTTCCTCCCTCTGGAATGGCCTTCCTGTCTCCCTCAGACTTGAGCCGGATCTTCTTAAGTTCCGGAAACTTCTCAAGACTGTGCTTTTACCCTCCTCCTTTTTCTCTCCCCCTCCCTTCCATATGTCTAACTGCTGCTGCCACTAGTCCCTTCTTCTGGGTTATACAGGAACCGGACCATTCCTGACCTGTCTCCCTCAACATACCTTACCAGCACTTGCCCTCGGTTCCCCGAACTAGCCCGAATCTGGTTCCACCCTGTCCATCGCACTTATCTGCCTTTCCCCCTTTCCCATGGCGCTTGACCTCGTTGGCCCCCCCCTCAGCAATTGCTCCCCCCCTTTGAGCCCCCACTCCTGCACTTACCACCTTTGTCTTTGCACTTGCATGGTAGGCTTGTTATAAGGCCAATCTAACAGTCATTGTTGTTTCTGTCTTCTTGCCTATGCCCCCCGCCCCCATTTGTGTATAGGTGCCATACAAACGCCCAATAAATAAATAAAGTCACACAACGCAAAGTCTCCAGCGTCTGCCTTCCGGCTGGGGGAAGGCAGTGAGTGATATACACAGAAGAAATACCTGTATTTCTGGACAAGTTGGACTTATTTTTTGAATATCACAAAAATGGTGAGTGGATGAGACGCAAAAACATTTGTTAAAATTGGCATTTCCCTGAGAATATGAAAACCCCCAAAAATAGAGCTTTGGGGGTGAAAAGGCTGTGTATGGCGCGTCCAGCACACCGCCGCCGGCAGGTTGACCGCCTCGCAGCTGCCGATGATCGCCCGGGCGGGCCATACGCCCGGGTGCACCAGAGATAAGGCCCGGCACTGAGGCGGACCTGTTCCGTCTCGTCCCCAGGCACCTCGAGCTGTTACTCTGACGGCCGTGCAGATCCCAACAGCTGCAGAAACAGCTCTTTCCGCGCGACAGTGGCCCCGAACCCCCAACCACAGCCTCAGCCTCCCAAGCAGGGATTACAGGTGCACGCCACCGCACCCGGCCAGAGCCAGGTGTGGCATTTACCTACAAGAGCGCTCGTGCTGCCGTGACGTCATGCTGCCGGCAGCGCCACCTGCGGCTGCTTTTCATAACGCAGCACGTCTTTCTGGAGCTCTTTTCACTGCACAGCAGTGTTGAAGTCCTGGGAATGTTGCACAACAGTGTTGAGGACCTGGGAATGTTGCACAGTAGTGTTGAGGACCTGGGAATGTCGCACAGCAGTGTTGATGACCTGGGAATGTAGCACAGCAGTGTTGAGGCCTTGAGGCCCTGGAAATGTTGCACAGCAGTGTTGAGGCCTTGGGAATTTTGCACAGCAGTGTTGATGACCTGGGAATGTTGCACAGCATTGTTAAGGCCCTAGGAATGTTGCACAGCAGTGTTGAGGCCTTGGGAATGTTGCACAGCAGTGTTGAGGACCTGGGAATGTTGCACATCATTGTTGAGGCCCTGGGAATGTTGCACAGCAGTGTTGAGACCCTGGGAATGTTGCACAGCAGTGTTGAGGACCTGGGAATGTCGCGCAGCAGTGTTGATGACCTGGGAATGTTGCACAGCAGTGTTGAGGCCTTGAGGCCCTGGAAATGTTGTACAGCAGTGTTGAGGCCTTGGGAATTTTGCACAGCAGTGTTGAGGACCTGGGAATGTTGCACAGCATTGTTGAGGCCCTGGGAATGTTGCACAGCAGTGTTGAGGCCTTGGGAATGTTGCACAGCAGTGTTGAGGACCTGGGAATGTTGCACAGCATTGTTGAGGCCCTGGGAATGTTGCACAGCAGTGTTGAGGCCCTGGGAATGTTGCACAGCAGTGTTGAGGACCTGGGAATGTCACGCAGCAGTGTTGATGACCTGGGAATGTTGCACAGCAGTGTTGAGGCCTTGAGGCCCTGGAAATGTTGCACAGCAGTGTTGAGGCATTGGGAATGTTGCACAGCAGTATTGGGGCCCTGTGAATGTTACACAGCAGTGTTGAGGCCCTGGGAATGTTGCACAGCAGTGTTGAGGCCCTCGGGAATGTGCAAGAGCCCAAGATTCCGGAGTCATTTCAAAGGTTCTCCTTGAATAACAAGATGAGGCACTTCCTGGATTTACCTTTTCGTTTTCATTTAATTTCATAATAACATTTTTCAAAGTATAGCAAATTCGAAACCGAAATCCTCACAATATCACATTGCGAAGTTGTCAATATGACAAGGGGGGTCAATATTCTGTCACTCTACCATACATGCCAGCATTATGAGTCATTTCGGGAGGCACTAGTGCAGACATGGCCCAGGACTACAAGTACCAGAATGCAAAGTTAAAATGAGGCCTGGACTAATGTTTCCCAAGTGGAATGGATAATGTTGACATGTATGGTTTGCTCAAACATGTGTCTCAACTCACCCGCTTTTACAGGGCGTTTACCACCAGGCACCTTCCATAGACTTCAAAGGGAGCACGCCCACCCAAAACAAAACATCGGATTTCACCCGCTCTGGCAACACAAGGTTGAGTGGCGTGTACATAAGGGGACATTTAGGACCTTACACAGCTCGTGCCCTGATCAGGCATGGCCTTGGGAAACTAGGGGGCTCCCCTAATTATTCTTTTCCTTCACCATGCAGTTGCATTCATTAAACTATCAGACCAGGTGTGAACCAGGTGTGACCCATGAACTTTCGGATTAGTGTGTGGAGCAGAGCCACTTTTTCATGCTTCAGAACTCTAGTGGATGAAGGGTGTAAGGACATGGTATGACCAGAAGGATGGCTCCCCCACCCCCTCCTGTGAGCCTGGAAAAAGATCAAAGGGATGGGATGTGATGGAAGAGGAAGGCAAAAGAGGGAGGTTGAAGGTGGCTCAGAGGGGACTAGGAGAAGGGCAGATAAAAGGAGAAGCTGGGTCAATGCACCCGCCACAGCTCCACATCCAGCGCCACATGCGGAAAGTGGAGGCGGTGCCTGCTTAGGCCACTGTACAGTAGCGAGGAGGGGGGACATACAAGGACAGACTGGGAGCAGTGAGGGAAGCAGTGACTGCTCCTGGTGATTGGGTGCCTAGTGAGACACTGCTTAAGACCTTCCTTCCTTAAGGAGTGTCTCGCCGCAGTGCACCACAGATAAGTGGCCAGCATTTGCCATAGTTTGTTATTTTCTCTTTCCAGGCGTTGGCAATGGTTTTGATTGCAGCTGCAAACCTCATTGTTTCGATGGCAATTGTTTCTTGTGTAGGGTTGAGCGAAATGTTGACCTGCGCAGCGAATAGTACGGAATCCGCACTGGATTCTGCTTCCACCCAATCTGCGAAATCAGCATTACTTTTCTGTTGCCACTGACATATTTCCCGGTTTGGTGTGGTTTCACGCGACGGGTGGTGTTTCGTTCCGATGTTAGTTTCGTGTATCTCGACGAGAAACTTCGCACAGGTCTTTTTTTCAATCTGCTAGTTTCGTGCAGCGACATGAGAAACTTTGCATGGTATTTCCATTCGTGAGTGGTTTGCGCAGCGCCAGGAGATACTTTATGCAAGTCTTCTTTAGATCCGTTATAGTTTCGTGCAGCAGCATGAGAAACTTTTTTTGCTTCTTTTTTAGATTCGTACTAGATTCACGCAGAGGTACGAGAAACTTCGTTCCACTCTTTTTGATTCATAGTAGATTCGTGCAGCGGCATGAGAAACCTTTTGCTGCTTTTTTAGATTCGTACTAGATTCACGCAGCGGTACGAGAAACTTCGTTCCACTCTTTTTGATTCATAGTAGATTCGTGCAGCGGCATGAGAAACCTTTTTTTGCTGCTTTTTTAGATTCGTACTAGATTCACGCAGCGGTACGAGAAACTTCGCTCCACTCTTTTTGATTCATAGTAGATTCGTGCAGCGGCATGAGAAAGCTTTTTTGTTGCTTTTTTAGATTCGTACTAGGTTCACGCAGCAGTACGAGAAACTTCGCTCCACTCTTTTTGATTCATAGTAGATTCGTGCAGCGGCATGAGAAAGCTTTTTTGCTGCTTTTTTAGATTCGTACTAGGTTCACGCAGCAGTACGAGAAACTTCGCTCCACTCTTTTTGATTCATAGTAGATTCGTGCAGCGGCATGAGAAAGCTTTTTTGTTGCTTTTTTAGATTTGTACTAGGTTCACACAGTGGCATGAGAAACTTTGTGCCGCTCTTTTCTATTCATGCTAGGTTAGTGCATCTGTACGAGAAACTTTGCGCCGCACATTTGAATACTCAAATGTGGTGAAACGGTGGATTTAGGTGAAACCTTTTGGATTTTGCTTCCACAGCAGGCGGAATGGAATTGATCCATTTCGCCGGCTCTAGTCATGTGACACACAATGTGAGCGTGGTGGCGGGAGAATGGCGTCGCCAAATCAGGATAATAACTCAACGATCGGAGATAGGGATTTGTTTTAATGCAGAACAAGGCCTTGAGAATGTGCCCAGGAAGAAGGACGTCATCAGCGGCTGCGGTTCACCAAGTATTGATGGGAGACAACCCAGTAGGAATCTGAATGAATATCCTCCAAACCCAGGATCGGAGTAAGACAACAACCTTAAGCCCAGAGCATGCAGTCAAAGCATGTCTGAAAGACAACTGGACACATGTGTACTGCGCAAATATTTGGACAAAAAGATTGGGTGTGTTTGGATATCATATAAGAAACACTGTAAACCTTAGGGAGAAACAGGAAATAGAGAAAATAGCGAATGGTGATCTCATTAGGTTGCCAATGTGGCTGTAGGAAAGGAGAAAGATGGACTCACAAGGGCCAGGTACATCCGGCACCCGGGACAGAGAGATCGAACCAGAGGACATCGAAGAGAGAGAGCTAGGGCAGTTGGAGATTTACACTGATGGTTCTAAAAACATGATTGGTGACATGTGTGGCTGGCATACTATATACCTACATTATGCATCACTGATAATGTGTCCATTTATACGGCCGAACTGCTGGCCATATTACTGGCAAATAAGAAAATGTATTCTCTTAAGAGGAAAAACATTACTTCATTTATTCCTATTCATGGGGTGCATTGCAATCCCTCCAAAGTGGCAAGTGGGATAGATAGGATAGATATCATTTTGGAAGCGGTACTGGGGTACCTGGCCACTCCGGAATAGATGGAAACGAAGTGGACGATGAAGCAGCGAAGGCCAGAATGGAAAGGGTCCTGATGACTTGCAAATCCCATTAAGCGAAGGTGAAATGGGACCGTTTATCACAGAAAAAATATTTAGAATGTGGCAAGAACAATTGGACAAAGATACTAAAGGGTGCCAATATTATGAGACGCAACCAGAGGTTACAGACCGACCAGGATGGAATCATAATTTGTATAGGTATCATGAACGTCACTGAATACACTACAGGTCTGAATAGTACGCTAAGGAAAATTGGGCATCACGAGGACAGCGCATGCTCCTACTCTAGAAAGGAGTCTGTGAAAACTTTAAAAACATATATTTTTAAAAACACTTGTTTAAAATGCACTGAATGCTGACGTTAAGCCACCTTGACTTTTATGCAAATTGAGAGTCAGTCACACAGAGCTTATTTCACCAGTGAATATTCAGTGCACATGTCTTCAAAACCTGTTTTTTGAACACTTTATTTATTATCTTCTCGGTCGAACAATTACAGCAATAGCATCCCAGCAAGCCATTTTCTATTTCCCCCATCATTAGTCAACTTACATCCACAGTCACAATGTTCTGGATACAAGCACATCATGTGAACCGGCAGCATGAGTTCCGGGACCCCGCCCAGTTGCACCGGCCACAACCATTACATTTGCATGCACAGGCACTATATTGTGCTTGTTGATTTAATGCCCAGGATTAGCATCCTACACATCATCATCACAAATGGATCTCTGTATCAACTAGTTTCTGTAGTATCCCCAGATGTCTTTGGGTCGTGAAGTATGCAGTAGCACGTTGACATACAGTTCTCCAGCACTGGAGCTTTCATAGATTCACATGCTTTGAATAGTTCCTGTCATCAGGCTGGACTTCCTGGCTTACACACTTCCTACTTTTGCATAAAGGAAAACACATGTGTGTTTTGTAGTCTATACTCCTCCTTATGGGTGCTTTTGGTCTCAGCCATTGGGATGTCGAGTAGTAAGCCCCTCCCCTGGAGGCCATGTTCAGATTCTAACCGCACCTCGTGCTGAGAGTAGTCCTCACAACTTTCTCCCAGGAACATTTTTATTTCTACAGTAATTGCACAAGGTAAGTCTTTTTCTCTTTTCAACTTTAAAAAGATATGGACAGCAGGTCTAAGAAGTCCCTCTTTAGGGCTTGTTCTACTTGTGGGCTAAAGAATGTTTTTGAAAGTGAGCAACTTGAGCGATTGCATATACTGCCTGTATCCTAACCACTCCATTAAGGAATGTGACATCTCCCAGATCTTCAGCACTAAATGCTAAGAGACATGCACAGGAGGTCAGTGTGCTGGCTAAATGAGTGGAGGTACCCACTCTCAGAAGCTGAATACTCCAAGAGTGTGGCAGTGCCAAAGATTTCTGTATAAAGACCAAATAATCCACCCTGAGGATAAGAGGTCCTCTGCAGCGCTACACACGCAGTCGACGAGCAAAGGAGTCCTTGACGTTGGCTGGGCCGTCCATGACTATCCAAAGACCTTCGACATCTGCTGGGTCAACAACGAAAAGGGCCACAAAGGTGTCAACACCGCCATCAACAATATTGAAATCCCCGACGACAAAGTCATTATCGAAGAACCCGTCAATGAAATCGTCGCCACATGCCCTGTCGACAAAATCAGCACTGCACGCCCCATCATCAAAACCCCAGTGGATGAGTAACTAGTTGACAACGGAATCCCACCATTACTCGATGATGGAATCAAGATATCACTCATCATCGGAACACCGCTCGTCAACGAAAGAGTCACTACACCAATCGTCGACAAAAGGTCCATCCACGTAATATGGAGAACAAACACGGCAAAAGCTTGCTGCATCACCAGACCAAGCCAGAGGTATAGTAGGCAGGACAGACACATCTAGCACAGCCCCACCTGCGCCAGTGGACCCCTCTGACATCATAGAGGAGGAGGGGCAAATAGAGGAGGGGATGCAACCTACCTCACCCGCTGTTTCACTGATAACATATTCGCACATGATGCCGGAAGAGATATTGCAGCACCATATCGACTCAGATTTTGGGGCCCAGAAATATTCTTGGACTCCGAGGATACTGTCATTCTGGAGATGTGCCTACCCACTAAAGCAGATGGTAAAAAAACAGACAACCCCTCAGCCCCAAGCTTCACAAAGACCAATGCCAACACAACCACCAGCAGTGCCAAATCCACCACCGCAAATGCAGGCCAACCCTAATGAAACTGCAAATGCTACTGTCAGTGCAGATTCTATCATCGTTACAAAGCTTATTATCTCAGCACAATATGAGACTACCAATCCCAGGGCCCCAGTTGCCACCGCAACAAGAGACCAGACCATTACAAGAGGCCCCGGCGCAAATAGATAGATCACGCTCGCTGCTACAAAGAGCATCCTCTCCCCCAGGGAGGTCATAGTCTTTTCAGCAGGAGAAGCAGAGGGTGGTTACCAAACGTACAACACCGGGATCTCATAGGTCACAAGCGCGCCAAACCAAGCCACCAAAGCACCAACCAAGGTGCTCGCCACCAAGAACAGATGATCAAGAGGAGGGTGAGTTACTGCAGACTGATACAGAGTGTGATCGTCGGGACACAGCATCCACAACATCATCATCATTTAAGGGGGACGACTGGGATACCGACGATTTCACCCGCAGAGGACATACCCCCAAAGCAGTCCCCACTGGACGAAAAAGGAGCATATCATGCGATGATTACAAAAGCGTGATAGGAGTTCGGGCTCACACCAACTGAGGAAAAGAAGGACTTCTTCCTGTTTGATCACATGAGCAAGTGTAGGAGGGTAATAGCCTTCATCCCCATCCTCGATCATGTCTGGGAAGAAGACATGCAAACAATGAAACACCTGTTAACGGAGTCAGCGGTAAAAGGGAGGCTTGAGAAGAATTTCAAAGCCGAGATACCTTGCCACACAACCCACCAGGTTTGGACTGGGAACCAAAAGTGGCCCTGGAAATATTTTTTAAAGTGGCCCCATATTCTGTCGAAGGAGTGAGCACAGTGCGTGAGCCAACCCTTCTAATGAGGGGATTGGGAGTATCCCCCAAGAAAATGTTGGATAAAATTTGTCAAAACGAGTGCATTTAAGCCATCCAATTCTGGTGCTTCTCCTTCTCCCTTGATGGCATCCAGAGTTCATTGCAGGACGTTGACAAATCCATTCAAGTTTCTTAGCCATAGTCAGAACTCATTCCAGGGAAGCACAGACTTCCTGTTCCTGTCTTCTCTACCTCTCACGAAGGGGGCTTACTAAGTACCCTTGAAGAGGCACATAGATCCACTTAATCTAGTCCCATTTACTCTCTTCGGTCAAAACATACATCACATATAAGGAGGTTCAATAATCCAGCCTGGAACTGATTAATAACACGGTTTTGTTCACCTCTTCCCAGAACTTCACCCAACGTCCATTCCAGGGGCACATTAATGTACTTGCAGCTCTTCTCACAGAGGCTGTGTTCAGATTACATTAGCGAGGGGGGCGAGAAGTCCAGTTCCGGTACAGCCCGCCCCGCGCGTATCAACCAGGGTGCATTCCAGGGGCACTGTCATCCAGTTACTGTTTTTCAGTAGATACACTGAAAGTCAATTGATGGGCTCATACAAATCCTGTTTGGGTGTTTTCTCCAGTTGCTGCACCCTAAAAGGCAGAGAATCCAGTTTTGGGTAAGCTTTTGAAGGCATTGTACGAGACTCCATCCAATGGACTGACACGTGCCTCTTCTCTAGGCCCAACTGGCACCTCATGTGCGGATGCACAGGAATGCAGTTCTGGTTTTGCTTTCGGGGCAACACCTAGACGTGACCCCAGGGATGCATACATTCAAACCATTTCTCCTCCCAGGAGATGCATTTCTATGCATGCAGTCCATCTTCTGCTTCTCCAGGAGTTATGCCCATATTACATTCAAGAAAGCACAGAATTGGCATTACACCTACATCCCCTGTCAGGGCCACTAGTGTTTCTCCTCTTTAATTGAGTGTAACCCGATCCTTCTCCAAGAGCTATGCCCAGAGGTCAGCCTCTTCCTTCTCCACCCAGTGTCCAGTCGGGGCGCAGGAAAGCTAGTGTTGGCTGTCTTCCTCCTGCAGGGAAGCAACCAGAATCTATTGCATGAAGAGTGATGTAAATCCACTTTAGGCTATTAACCTGTAGGGGGAGACTTGAAACAGTTAGGGATCCGTCGGTGCAGCCATAGAAGACTGTGAGGAGCAGACATGGAATTATCAGAGAAACCTTGAAAAGATTATGTCGCGTGACATCTGCCTTCTGCCTCACCTCTCTGGTGGAGGAGGGATGGCATATGGATGGACACTTGGACCCCGTCTCTGCTCGCGCTAGGCTGTGTGATCTCATAACTACTCACTTTACCGCACCATGGTGGCCCCAATGCCCCCTTTCACAAGTGAACCATCGGCCAATCTTTACTTTTTATATGACAGCATGCCTAGGGTTCTACCCTAGAAGACAGGACTAGCAGAGGGTGTCACACATGACATGGGCACACATGGTACTTACACCCCCAGAGCCCTTTAACATATCTAGCAAACTTTAGAGCCTTTCAGCATCCATCCACTACCTCAAGCCTTTTAACATGTTCCTAACCTCCCAATCACCCATTCACACCCACTTGGAACCCTTCATTGCACCCCACTAGCCTGCAGCACCCCCAAGATCCTTTTGTCTACTCTTGAATTTTTTTAACTCCTGTTAGGGCATGTGTCATACCTTGGAACCCTTCAGCACATATCAGGGTCTTTGAGCAGCCAAATGAATACTTGACTTCCCCTTTTCAACTCCGCAGATTCACTCAGAACCTTATAGCACCCTCAAGACCCTTCAGTGTGCCACAGAACCCATCACCACCCATCATAACTCACCTGCAAAACTTCGAACTCTTCAGCACCCTCAAACACCATCAGCACAGCTTGAATCCCTTTAGCTCCCCTCAAAAAGGTTCAGCAGCCCCTGCACCCTTCAATGGCAATCAGAGTCCTAAGGAGCCTTCAGAACCCGTAAGCACGCCTCTGAATATTTCATGGCCCCTCAGAACTGCTCAGTATTCCAGCGATTGCTTTCACAAAACCCTGTTAATAGTGGCCAGAATTCTTTGGCAACGCTCTGAACTTTTCCTCACCAGCTCTCCTCTTAGAACTAGTCACTGGGCCCGAAAGTAATTCTCCTTGGCATCCTTTGGAACACTTCAACAACAACGGAATAGTTCAGCGCTCACTTCAGCATTTTAGCATTCTATCGAGTCCTTCAGCCCCTGTTCGATACCTTTTAGCACCCCACATACCACTTCAGCCCATGTTCCATCTCTCTCTTCAGTAACTGCCAAAACCCCTCAAGTCCCAAAGGTATGCGTTACAAGCATCCAACGTCCCAGGGCCCCTTGTGGCTTACTGCACAAAAACCCAGACTCGCTTATAGTGGAAAAGGTCGCTTTAATGTGACAGGCCAAAGCTTACAAATAACCGCTTACCTGGCTCCATGGCCTTACAGACTAACAAAATATTTTAAACAACCATTTAATAATTCAACACTTTCATTTTCACCAACAATTAAATAATTAAATGGTTCCACTTCCTCCCTAGCTGTCCCTTGGTCCCTACCTTCTCCTTACCACTTCTCAAGGCATCCCGCTTTCTCCCCGGGGCCATGCCCCTCCAGGTTCAATACTTGTTCCCCCGGGGTAGCCTGTTTGTGCAAACAGCACCACCTCCATCCTTTCCCTCACCATTCCCCCATTGTGCTTCTCTCCCCCCACATCTAAAGGAGCCATGCCCCTGCCACCAGAAAAACCCTCCCCCGAGGTGTTCATTCTTCCCCACCCCCCCACTCCTTTCTTCTTCCAACTCTTTACCATGTCTCTCACCAACCAGATCAACTCTGACCAATAATAAGCATTTCCAAAAACTGACAAATGGACCCCATCCTCTCGAAATATCATGACTCATTCATAAACTATTTCTTTGTGGTCCAAAACCTGTACCACTGCCGAGGCACACAATGTTACCCTCTCTCTGTTTATCCCCTTCCTTGCCCGCTCTTTCTCTCCCTCACTTCTTGCCCCCCTCCAAACTCTCCGCGGCAAAAACTTATTCCAAACTACACATGCTTGAGGCCACATTTCTCTGAGCCATAACAAATCCCTTTTCATCTTTCTAAGAAGAGCCACACCTGTATCTCTTACCAGATCAATTTCCCCTGCATGAATGATCACCCCCTCCGGAGACCCAATGCGTTCCCCTAACCCTGCCAAAATAGGTAGTAGCTGATCCCAGCAAAGCCCCCCTAAGCCGGACCATCTTACCAATAACTCTTGATAGATACAACCCAATTGCCTGCCAAAAAACCCTTTTTTCTACTTCCTTTCCTGCCCACTTAACAATCGAGTGCCCCACGATCCAGATTTGCGCCAACTCCCCCGGCCTCCAAGCAGTATCTGAAAAAGAAATGACAAAATCACTTACAAACCACAACCATCCTACCACATGCTACACTCCTGAGATACTTTGAAAACTTCTATCAAACGTCCCCTTTACCCAGGTCCCTGACGTACCCTATTGTATCTCCCGGACTTCCACCGCCCCAAACTTTTCACCTTATCCTCCGATAAGCCTAACCTACTACCTTCAGATGCTGCACCCATCCTAAATGAATGAGTTCCCACTCCACCACCTTTCCCCCGCCGCTACTAACACCTTCCCCAGGCAGCCCCTTCTCACCTGGACATCTCCTTATTCCTTCTACGGAAACACCCCCGCTCCCCTCCTACCTGTCCCCATATACTTCGCCCCTTTAACCCTCATCCTTTAAACCATGCACCTACTCCCACTTAGACCCCCTTTCTCCTCTATCCTATTACCCTCCTGCTCACCCTTGCCCCCCACCTTCCTACTATGGGCCCGAGTTGCCCACCCTGCACCGGGGTCCCACGTGCACCCCCGTCCATGCAGGCCGTTTTCCTCATTACTCCTCTCCGCCACTGCACCAGGGGCCAAACCTGCGCCCCCATCTATGCAGTCCTATCCAGAAAAACTTACACTTCCAGCACCTTGCGTCCGTTACCCCATTTTTCCCACCTGCACCAGGGGCCCTAGTGCACCCCCGTCCATACAGTCCCACTCATCATTTCCCCTTGCTGCACCAGGGGCGCCCACACCCCCATCCATGCAGTCACCTTTCTTCATACACCCCAGCTGCCCCAAAGTTCAAATGAGCCAAGCTCCTCCCATGCTGTGCATACTCAATTCCCGCCCTATCCTGTGCCCTGTCTCCTGCGGACCGGGGCTACTACCGCACGCTCGAAATTGCGCTATCCTCTTAACCTCCGCCAGTCTCTCCGTATTTACTCTGTGCCGCTAACACCTCTCTCCCGTCCGCCTAAAGCTTGCTCACCTTGTCGTGCGGCAAGCATGAGGGCTTCGCCACCGTTGTCCATGCCCTCCAAATGACAGCCACCGCCCCTTACATTTTCACAGGTACCTCCCCCCCCGGGGCCCACCCCCACCCTACCTAAGCACCTTCCTCTCACCCCTCTCCTACCCCTTTGGGATCACCCCCAAAACCTCTCACCAAACTTTGTGCCCCCCCTCCTATTCCGATAAACTGAGCCCGACCTCTAGGCATCCCCCACTTTAACTGGCATGCAGTCCTTCCCCCCTACCTCCTTGCCCCTCTCCTCGCCCTGACCCACTGTCCCCTACCTGAAAACACTGCGTAATCGGATGCCGACCCGCACACCTGCTGCACTCGTGTTTAAATTTGCACAACACCCTTGCGCATCCTTCCTTATTGAAAGCCCAACATGTTGCTGAGGGCTGACCCCTGCCTCCTACCCCCACCCCTTCGGGGGCGGGGTGACCAAAAAAGGGCAGGTAAGGCACGGGTAAGCCGCTTGCCGTGTGTACCGTTGGAGCGGGCCTCGTCGGCGCCATCCATTGCAACCAGAGATCCATATCTATCTCCCCCAAACCGCCTGACAGTCCTCCGCCAACCTTGCTCTAAACTCCTCCTCATACTGCACCCATGCAAAACCCCCAAAACTTATAAATGCCTTCCTAATCACATCCATGTATTTTAGTAGGGCCACGCATTGCTCCAGAAATTTCTCACAATAGACACTGGCGTAGCTAATAAATGCTGATGTCCAATTTTCAATTGTCACTGGGACCCTTGGGCGCGAGGCCAGTTCTCTGTCTTCTTCTTTAGAACCCTCCTTTGCTCTCATTTCCCTATGAAGCAGCTTAAAAACATCCACGAATTTCCCTGCCTGAATCTTATCCTTAGTCGCTGACATCAAGTGCGCACCCAAAGGTTTCTTGATACCCATGTAAGGTAACTTTTTCTCCTTGCCCTTCACTTCAACTTCTTTTTCTTTTGAAACCTGTACCTCGAGCGCCAATGGCTCAACCACCTTGTCCGTTTGTACTTCCACCAAGCAATTTCCCTTTTCACCCACCAAGGCTCCAATAGCCTGTACACCAATCCCTCTCCTTACCCCTTGCAGACCAGCCCCTTCATTTCTTGCCCCCGTTCTCATATCCCCCCTTTACCATGCAGTTGACCAGTCCCTTTCCCACTCACCTCTTTCCGACCTGCCATCGCCTGTCTGCGGTCTGGCCTCCACTCCGATGCTCCTCATTTCTTTTCTTACTGGGCTCCTACTGCGGGGACAAAACATGTTAGCAGTCTCACCCATCCAATTGTTCCCCCGACCTCTTGCCCCCCAAATCCCCCGCTCCTGTCTTTCACAATCCCACCTAAAACCCCTTCTCTCCTTCCCCCTCCTCTATACCGCCCTATAACCTTCATCCTCCCACTGCCCCACATATTCCTCCATCCCAACTTCATCACCCCTGAAATACCATTGCTGATGTGAGCTCATGCTCAGATTGCGTAGATCCTCCTCTTGCGAGCCCGGGTGTCCGCCCTGCCACTCCTTTGGTGGCTTCTCAGCGGGGCCGCAGAAACCCCTTCCTGGTCCTCTTCTCTCAGGCGAGGTGTGCTCTCCTCCACCCTGTGGTCCTCATCGCTAAGGGCCGTGCTGTGCCCTCTAGCCTGTCCTCCCGCTGACCGAGAAGGGGCCGTTCCTAAACCCTCTCCATATTGATCCTCTGGAACAGCGCAGTGCCCTCCGCCCAACATTCTCCTAGCCGGGGGGGAGCCATTCCGCGCCCCTTCCTCACCTCACTAAATGATGGGGATCTCTCTGTCCTTCTCCCACCTGCACTCTTCCGCAGGTATTTACCCCCCTTGCCCCTCTGTCCTGTCACTCCACTCTGCGCCCCATCACCCCCACCATCGTGGCCCCCTACCCCTTTTTGCACACTCCTAACATCCCCAACCTCCCCCTGGTCATTATGCATCACATCCCTATCTACTTCCCCACCCAAATGCACCTCTCCCTTGGATGCTCTCCTGTCAATCTCCCTCCTCAACTTCCTACCCCTGTATTCCCATACCTCCCCTCTACCAGCCGCACGCCACCACTGCCGCGAGAGCCCCATCCGCCGCTACCCCCACCTACCTCCTCTTCTCCCGTAACCTCCACCACCGCCCCTTCCAGCTGGGCCTTAGATGCCCTGCTAATAATCTCTAGGGCCTCCCTCAGCGTCCCGGCATCCACCAAGCCCTTCTTACTAGCTCCCTGTCCCACCAGAGTGCCCAGATAATATGACTGTGCACTGAATAGGCCCTTTAATCTTTCACCTAGCGACACTAAAACCACCGAGCCAGCACTTACCCGTGGACAGCTACCCAGTACAAAGGAAAGCCCAGCAAGGGGAACTGAGCTAAGAAAATAAAGGTATCCTTGAAGGTTAATTAAAATCCTAATTTCACTGAACAATAATACCCCAAAGATACAATAGTATGTTTAATTTTGCTATTATTATTATTATTTATTTAATTATTTTTTATTAAACCCTTTAAAATAACCTTTGCCAAAGCAAAACTTCTTCCATATGTTCTGAAAATGCCTCCCAAAAAGAAAACAACCCCAAAACCAGGAGCCACAGCACAATTGGTGCCAAGAAAAACAGCCGTGCACTATGTCCCCTTTGTGGCGCACAAGCAGTACCTAACAGAGCACAGAAAAACAAAACGGTCCCTTTAAGGAAGCCACACTGCCCCCTTGCGGCCCGCTGCTGCTACCGCGCCCTAATGCACCCTCAGAAGCAGGGAAAATAACACGGGAGCACAGAGGCACACAGAGCGAGACCCCCAAGGCAGCGGCCCAGCAAACCACCCGCGAAAAAACCCCAGCCACCCCAATACAAACCGCGCACCCCGCCTGAACCAAACGCCTCCCTCCGAGAACGGAAGGAACCGCTTCGCCCCCACAGAGAAACTGCAGAAGCCGTCCCAAGCAAAACCCCTGGGCCATGCAGAGGCCCCAGAAAGCTGACAGCCAATGGCACCTGGACCCAGGTAAAATGGAGGTGCCTTATTTACGGTACCTCCGCTAAAGTTTTCACAAACGTACACATTCTTTTTTTTTTTTTTTTACTAAACTGCCTGCCCAAACCTCTAATGCTGCTCTACCCAGCTCCTCACCTCCACTCAAAAAACACCCTCACAGGCCAAATCAGGGAAGGCTTGGGAGCAGGTGACCAGGACTGATCAATCTGACGTCCCAACCATTGCCTGCTTCCAGAACCTTCACTGCCCCTTAAATACCCCCCAGTGGGCGCTCTGCACGACGGCCATCTCACTGGCCTGTGCAGCGCCAAAAATATCCCCGGGGGGAAACGCTTCACGTTCCCCCCTGTACCCCCTTTCTGCTTGGCTCAGAATCCACTGCCCCCACACCCCCACAGAAAGCACCGTCACTCACTGTACACCTCACACACTTTGGTAAACCTGGAATAACTCCAGTGTTCCCCAGAGCTCACCAGCGCCCCTTAAAGCCATAAAATAAAGTCCCTGCGCGACTGAGTGACCTTTGCTCTCCTCTCTGACTCCCTCAGCATTTCACACCAGGCCTCTTTACCTGTCGATCCTCTCTTGCCCATCCTTGCACCCTGGAATCCCCCAGAATCCTGTGACATCCCTTCCCTCCTCTCGACACACACCTCAGCTCCTCTCTGAGGCATAGACGGCCCTCCACAGTGGGGGAGAGGGGGTCGCTCTGTCTCGGGATAGCCGCGGGGCTGCATGAGTTCATACCTCAGTGCCCTCTGTGCACGGACTGAAAAACCAATTACAAACCCCACGCGCGAGGACGCCTGCAGCCAGCCCCTCGCCCCTCTTCCCAAATCCCATTATACTTTTTCTTGCAGACCATTTCTTGCTTTTCTCTTATTTGTTTTCAATTATTATTGTGTTGTATGGTTTATGATTTATTCAGATGCTGTTGATTCTTTTGTAATTTGTCATGTATTTAAAGTTCAGCCCATTCCAAGAAAACATTGCCAAAAAATTTACAAAATGTTGCTGAGGCTCATGTATAAAAGATTGTTTTATGTTTTCTATTAAATAATGTATCATACAATCCAATTCATTCTGTATGTAATAGTACTTCAACAACTAAGTAAGCAGACATACATAGATAGTAAATCCAGCTTTTAATTATTTAGCTGTCGATGCATTTCATGTTCATGCATTTTTACTTTAGATATTCAGTTTTCTGAAAGTGGTTTGTTCTTTACATTCCAAAGCCGTTAGTCAAAGTATTGGTAACAAAACCTAAATAAACAAAGTTATTTGACAAATTTGTGCTGTGAAATTTGTGGACATCCACCACCTATAGTGACTTGTGATGGAGCATGTACAGGGTACAACCAAAAGGGGGGCCACTAATAGTGTCACAATTGGTTGTATAGCCAGGCAGGAGGGTGACCTAACACATGGCCGAGCTGAAGAGGGGAGAATCTGCAAACCGGTGGCAAACTGGATTGTCGATTCCCAGATTCCCTCCACAAGTCATATAGCGAAGCTAGCTCCATCATCAGCTGACCTATTGGATTGGGAATACCAGGAAATATTTGTTCCATTTAAGGAAGCCTCATTGAAACATCAGAATAAGACTGAAGAAGGAAGTGAAGGATGGAAAGCACCTAAGGGAAGAGGCCTATGGAGATGCCGAGGAAAAGTCACCACATTAAGACTTATCTGCCAGACGGCTCCATGAGGAGTACTCGGCTTAATGAACCTACAGTTAATTGGAGACGAGGCCAGGGGAAAACACCCATTCTGGCAAAAACCCCAAAGACGGCGAAGACTATTCAGTCGACTTTGAAGGGATTTAATACGCGTCCAGCCCCAGTCAACTTAAGAAATGTTGTACCCAAGTCAGTCCCGATTCCAGTTTATGCGGAAACCTCCCCACAGCAGAATGTCATGGCAGCGACTAGGACTGTGCTTGACGCACCGAAGAAAGTCCTGGCAGGGGAAAAATATATAATAGCCCTGGGTAGATGGGTGTTGATTCAGGAAAAAAGAACTACAATCTATAGGCCATTTTTGAACTGATTGTGCTTGCTATCCCTGTTTGGCAAAAATGATGAGCTAAGAGTGATTACCTGGCAAGATATCACCAAGGTAGAGCTGCCTAGGAGAGGTAGCGAATCCAACAGGGTCTTGGTGGAGTTTTCCTCACCGCTGATGGAACACTGATAAAAGCAAACATAGATGGACTGTGTGTAGAAATGCAAAAAGTATCTCCCAACCACTGGGGCACCACCGAGACTCTGATAAATGTGGAATTAAATCAGAGAAATCTGTACCTATGACCTCGGGCTTCCCAATGATTGAAGAGCAGAATAATTGCCATTGGAGGCCAGAATTAGTGGGTTCCATGTGATAATATTGCTGCGAAAATATCGCCATACAAAAAGTTCGCCATATTTTTGTGGCAATATCATCACATGGAACCTGCGGGGGACACCCCCGCAACCCACATATATATTTAAAGGGAGCAGGGGACACCCCCGCAACCCCCCCACCCATTTACCCCAAAAATATTCGCCACCAAAAATATCGCATATGGCCGTTCCCGACGACCATATGTACGGCGATACTTTTGATGGCGAAAATATTACCTGCTACCAATTAGTGGAATGTGGGTTAATTGACAAATTTCTCCGAAGAACAGATTAAAGTGCCTATGTTGGAATACACAGGGTTATAACCTTTTCCTGAAAAAAACGGAGGGGTTTGCACTTATTGTTAATGCTGATCTTGTCGCTTTGCAAGAAACCTGCTACCAAAGCCCATTCTACATAGATGGATTTACCATATAATCATGCGATCCCATCTAAAAAAAGGCAGGGCAAGTGAGGGCTTGGCTAGGATCACAGTCAAACCTGTTAGTACAGGCCTATGTGTGGCCATACAGCTCACAATATGTTCTCTCAGTAGTATTTCAGACCCCATCTACCTTATTGAAGAAGATGTTGGTTATTACCATCTATGACCCACCTACTGGCATCTTTACTGGGAACATTTTGAAAATAATCAGGGTGCTATTACTGCAATGGGTTGAGCAAAATCCCAGTGGAGGGGTTACGATAGTAGGAGATTTGAATGTTAGAAATGTACATATAGTAAATACTGACTCGTATCTCGTGCACGTAAATGTCAGCAATGAATGAAAGCATTTGACTTGGAACGCCTTCGCTATAAAGAAAAGACATCTGATAGAACTAGCACCTGGTCGAGCGGCGCTAGTCACTCTCACATAGATTATGTCATCATTAATTCAGATATGATAGAACACTATCACCCAATAAGATGAATGAAAACGAGGTAAGCAATCATAAAGCGTTGTCCTGGCAGATTAAGCGTTCTCAGAGGAGCTATCAGTGTCAATAATCGGGGTAACCGCCTGAGAGGGACAGCGGCAAATGTACCGCCCCAATCGGTAAAAAATGAATGGTAGTTAGATATAATGCTGCAAAAAATAAAAACTGGTACAAAGTTATAGAAAACCAATGTTGTAGGTACGCATATCAACCTACACAAAAATCCTTTCGACATATTTATCCATATGGAGAAGGTTAAACTTAGGACAGCTAGGGCTAGCGTGCGTGGGAATGCTTTACTGAAAGAAACTCAAAAATCGGAGAACAGGCTATAGGAGTTGGCTACACCAACAAAAAAAACACTCTAAAATACGAAAAATGGTTATTATTCCTCGGCCTACTTAAAAGCCAGAACAAGCGGAAATTCTGGTGTTCTTTTAATGAGAGTAAATGCTCACCAAACTCAATGGAGCTAAATCCAATTAGTTGTACACTTTGGGCTAGTTATATTAAGTACATCTATCATAGCAATGATAAGGCGACTTTATCGGACAATCCTTGGGTGACACAAAGTAGCAACACATTAATGGATTATGATATCGAAGATATAAGAATCATCATGTCTAATCTGAAATCCACATGTGCTCCGGGCCCGGATGGGATGCCTAATATTCTATATAAGGGAGAGCCTAAGCTCTGGTCAGAGCTCCTCTTTACAGCCTTAAGGTCGATTGAAAACACAGGGATCATACTCAAAACCTGGCAGGAATCCATCCTCATTCCTATATTCAAAAAAGGTTCTAAATTGAACCCTGCTAACTATCGCCTACTAGCTATGCAAGGCCTGAGCCAGAAGATATTTACTTCTATATTGCAAAACAAAATAACAAAATGGGCCAATGAGAAATTCCAAACCGGCTTCCGAAAATACTATAGCACCGTGAATAACAGAATAACATCTTAGTGATCCAATATCTTATGGCAAAGTCAAATTTGGACATGGGGGATAGTGTCTCCCGGCCATTGTTGTGTGAGAAAATTATAAAGTGGGGTATAGATACTCGCCTATTGTATTTTATTCAGGGATTATACTCCTTAACATCGGTTTCAATACGCCTAGATCAGAGACGAGCAATAGCGGACCCCTGTGAAACCAATCAGGGGCTGAAACAGGGCTGTGGGTTGGCCCCCATTTTGTATAACCGGTATGCGGCGGACTTTCCTGAAGCCTTGAGCCTAACACAGAATTTCCCCCCAAAGGTTAGCGGTTTCCCCATAAATTGGCTCGCTTATGCTGATGATACTATCCTATTCGATTTAACACCTATAGGATTGCAGCGATAAATTATGACCTTATCGTTGTATGAAGAAAGAAATCATATGTCCATTAATACAGCAAAGACTAAGATAATGATTTTGAGTGGTACCAAGCCAGGAAAACCCACATTTACTTGGAGACTCAATAACGAAACTCCTGAGGTGGGGGAGCACTATTGCTACCGAGGCTTCTATATTAAAAAAATCCTACTGTTGCTTGTTATGCAGAGATGTGTATAGCAGGTATCTGGAGGAAATGGTCTGCGGCAAAGCAGTATGTAGAACAAAATGGATGCCATAAAATGTCAACCTTATTGGAGATCTATAAGGTCAGTATACTACCAAGCCTACTGTATGGACTAGCGACATTACCTAGTACACGTATCAGGTGGCTAAATTTAATCGAAGGGAGGATATTGAGAAGTATTATAAACCTGCCTTCTGCCACTCCAGTAGAGGACCTTAGGCAGGAGTACATTATTACTTCTCTTAATACAATACGGGCCATCCAAAGAACGTTGCTATGCCTGAAAATGCTGTCTGGTAAACTTGACACTAACAAATTACTCTGCTTATTGGGATCAAGTAACCACACAATGAGTGATAACGTGTATCCGATAGAACTAAGAGCATTTGCAGTTGACTATTTGGGGAAATGGGAAATTTCCATAGATGATGCTCTACAGTGTCCTAACATAGACGTAATACTAAAACAGACGGCGAAAATTGGATATGAAATCCTCACTATTGAGAAATGATCTATGTTAGCCAGATATGCAGAACATGCATCCATTGAAAAAGCCCTATCAAATGTATCCCCCAAGAGAGGATAATCTAATAGAGGAGCTCCCCTAAGGCATTTGAAAATAAGAGAAAGAGGCGCTGGTGACATCATGAAAGACGAAAGTGACGCACAGAGAAGACTGGCTGAAGAAGAGTATATATGGACCTTATAGAAAATGATGACGAAGTTGAGAATCGAGTAGCTTTCATATGCGAAAAGAGGATTGCACGCGTGAAAAGCACTGCAGAAAATGCAAGCTATTCAATAAATGTACAGATGCTGCAACGCAAGTAGATCAAGTAATCTTAGAAGCTGGCTATAGTCGTAAATAGACTGCAGGAGGAGCCGCCATTATATAGAAACTGGACATTGGTGTCACATATTTTGTAAGCTCAAACCCATGAAGAGAAGAGCCGGGAGCTGTGTCGCAGCAAAGAATTAGCCGAGAATGTGGATGAGTCTGGAAGGGCTGGCTGGCCTGGTATCAAGGCTGAAGTAGCCACGACTGGTTATCTATCCTAGATGGCAGTAACCGTTAGATGCTGAATCATCCCTTGTTAAGGTGCAAAGAAAGAACACCATGCATGCCAAGTTTTATTTGCTTAAGACAATTAAATGCTGGACCAAATCGTGGTCTCCTGTCACGTGAGCCAAGGATGAAAATCGAGTTTGAGCGTGGAAGGCCAGAACAACGATAGTGCATGCTCACACTGCCTTATATTCTCAGATGCAAGGATACTTTGCAAGGCCAAGTTGAAAGACAATCTTCATGGCAGAAGGCATGGGTGATGAGAGATGATGGGCTAATTGGGTGGGGAGGTACAGTTAAGTCCACCTCCTGGCACCTGGGTTTTGAGCTTACGTGCTGCGAGTGAGCTGAATGTTCCAGACTGGCATGAAAGTGCCAACCAATTGACATAGACGGGGTGGTATTGACAAGCAGAGAGGGACTGGGAATGCAGGAAGCAGTGGGTACATCGCAGGCGAATAATCAGCGCCCGATGGACCAAGGTGGTTATGGGTTTGTACCACGAGGCAGAGGTATGGGCTACCGAGGAATAGGTGGATTCCAAAATAATCAAGGTAGATTTCCAAATGCGCAGAATGAGAATCAGAACACACAGGGAGGATTTAACCAAGGGGGGACTGGTTAGGCGGGCACCCCATGTATGTTGGACTTGTGAAATGACAGGGCACATTGCACGCATATGTGGGAGTCAAGGGAATGTACAGAATGGCCAATTTTCAAGAGGGGGCGGCAGCTTATCCTCCACCATATAGTACAGAGGCAAGAGAAGGTTTTGGCCAGTTAATCAGACAATGTATCAGACACAATCACCGCGAGTGCAGCAGGTACAGCAACCAGAGCAAGTGCAAATAAATCCACTGCAACGGCAGTCACAACAAGCCCCCATGCAGACACAGCAGTATGCAAACACATGACAAGTGTTGTCACCCATAATAGGAGGTGTCACTGTGGTGGGAGGAAATCCTTTCACAGGAACGGGAATGAGCCTGTACCCAGAAAAGGACAGGTCACAGGGTGACTTGATGTGTTCAGTACTATCGGTGACACCAGACCCCCAAGAGGAACCGAGGGTCGATGTGACGATTGGAGTCAAATCCTTTTCATTTTTAGAAGATACTGGGGCTACTCGCTCATGTATACGAGAGGGAAATTATCCAGTGTCGGGAATTGGCATGAATGCTCAAGGGTTCTCTGGAGCTACAAGTCGAGTTCCTTTTACTGATGAATTACCAGTCTCTATAGGAGAGTGTGACATGTCTGTTCCTTTGTTGTATTCAGGACAGACACCAGTTAACATTTTGAGAAGAGATTTGACGACAAAACTAAATATGACAATTTCATTTACTGATTAAGGGATAGTGTGTTCCACTCCAAGAATACATTATTTAAATGTGGGTGAATTTATACTGGCGTTCACAAGGCAAGGGGCTCTGTGAGGCGTTCCAGTAGAGCCAGATGTTTTCCTGTATGGGGTGAGCATTCTACTGACATAGCTACCAGGCTTAGTCAGAAAAATTGTGAGAATACCTGATGAGTTACCGTTTAGACCACAAATACCTATAAACGAAGAGGGGGGACAGACAATCCCAATAGAATTGGAAGCAGCCATAGTACGAAGGAAATGGTGATGCTCGAAGGAATGAACGTTGAGGGTAGACCGTAGAGGACAGTAATACCTCTTGAAGAGGGTTACAGATTGATTGATGTAACTGATAAAATGACATGTTTAGGGAAGACCAAACAGATGATGAAGTGGTGTTTTTTATGTGCAGCACATATTGGATAAGAATAGAGAAGAGGGAAGTCACACAGCGAATGGCAATAATGCAGCAGCGTCCAGCGTTTTTTCAGGAAGACTTGGAGAAGGTGCCCAGTGTCCTTATGGCATGGGTTTATTAAAGGTAATAGGGGAAGTCAAAATAAAGCTGAAGCCTTGGGCGATTTTACCTCGAGCAGGACAGTATCCCATGTCTCGAGAGGCTGATGAGGGTATATTTAAGACCATTTCAGCACTGATTAAACAAGTTATTGTGGCACCATCGGAATCATTGTGCAACACAATGGTGTATCCTATCGAAAACATCAAAGGGAGGGTCGTGGAGATGTATACAAGATATGAGACTTATTAACCAGATTGTTAAGGCAGAGTTTCCTTTAGTTTCTAATCTGGTGATGATACTATGTCGTATCCTGGTGGAAGCTTGATATTTAACGGTGATCGATTTGAAGAATGCATTTTTCTCGATCCCATTGCACAAGGATTTACAAGACTTGACTTCCTTTATGTTCTGCCAAACACGACTAAAACATACTCGTTTGCCCCGGGGTATTGTGAGTCTCCATCGATCTTTAATAGAGTCCTACAGATGGATGTAGGCAATATTGATTTGAAAAGTGTGGTGATACAATACGTAGATGATATTTTAATTTGTAGCACCACAGAAGATGAGTGCAGACAAGATTCTATTTGGTTGATGACTAGGGATATAGGGTAGACAAAGAGAAGCTGCAATATTGTAAAGAAGAGTTGTTATATGTAGGGCAGTTGATTTCACATGAAGGAAAGAAGGTGACACCTGAAAGGACTGAGGCGATTATGAAAACGGCAAAGTCAAACACAGTGAAACAGATGCAACAGTTATTGGGGCTATGTAACTATGTTAGAGCCTAGGTGTTTAATTACAGTTTATATACAAAACCACTTTTGCAGGCTTTAAAGAAAGCACAAAGGGATGAAGTAAAAATAGAATGGACTGAGGAAATGGAGGAAGGGTTTAAGGAGTTAAAAAAACAATTTGTTCAGCTCCTGTTTTGGGAATCCCCAATTATGCTGAGGAGTTTTATTTATTTTCACACACAAATGGGACAGTTATGACAGCAGTGCTCACACAAAGAACTACATCGGGGTATAAGCCTCTAGTGTATTATAGTGGGATTTTAGACCCAGTTATGAAAGGACACTTTCCTTGCGAACCTGGAAACCCTTGCCCGCAGCATTGATGCTCTCTGCTCCAACTTTCAGTGCTATGCAGATGACACTCATCTCAGTTTCAGGCTCCCCTCTGCCACCTCTTCTCCCTATCTCATCTTTGACTATCTGTCTGCAATCCAGGAGTGGTGTGCCGCCAACGACCTCTGCCTTAATGCCAGTAAGACAGAGATCCTCCTCATCGGCACACCTGCACCTTCCTTTCCTGTCACTCTTTGGCCAGCATCCTTTGCGCCCTCTTCCTTCTCCCACCTGTGAGGTTAAGAACCTCAGGGTCATCTTCGACTCCACACTTTCCTTTTCTCCTCACATCTCTGATGTCTCTAAGAAGTCAAACTACCAACTGCACCTCCTCAGAGGTATTCTCTCCTTCCCCCAGAAGCTCAATGTCTCTAGAGCTCTGGTTCTCTCTAGGCTGGACTACTGCAACAGCCTCTTTATAAATCTGCATGCTTCTACTCTCTGCCCTGTGCAACCTATCCAGAACAGGACTGCAAGACTAGTCCTTGGGCTCAAGCCCAGGTATCGTATCTCTCCAGCCCTGAAATGCCTTCATTGGCTCCCAGTGGCTGAAGGATTAAGTAAAAGACCCTCTGCATTGTCCACAAGGCCTTCTAGGGCCTGGGTCCGCAATACCTTCAACTCTCCCTTTGGAAATATCTTCCTACTCAAGCTCTTCGCTCCTCCACCTCCAACTCCCTCAGGGTCAGTCGCTTCTCCAAGCAACGAGTTGGTGGTAGATCTCTTTCTTCAGCTGGGGCCCCTCTCTGGAACAGCCTCCATGCCTCTCTGAAATTTGAGGAGAACCATTTTCAGTTCTGGAAGCACCTCAAAGCCTTCCCCTTTGCTTCTGCCTTCTCTCTTCCTCTCCCCTGCTGATCTCTGTCTGTTACTGCACTGGGCACCTGGCTACCCTCTGAATTTGGGCCCAGGTCCCTGCACACCCATCTGCATACCCGCACTGACTCCTGGAAACCCTTGCACTTGGGTCTGTATATGAAACTCTATAGTCCCCTTACCTGCACTTATTAGACACCTGCTGTCTGTGCTTAACTCGTGCACGTGCCAACAGCTGGCCGCAATACTTGTTGTTTTGATCCTGTGTTTAGCACTTTCCACTCCTCCCCGGCCCCTTGCTCTTCTCCCCTCACCTAGCTCCTGCACTTGCGCGATCTCAATGTCACTGCGCCTAGTAAGATTGTTGTCCTGTCCTCCATTGTACCCCTCCCTTGCCTCATCGCACCTTGAAACATTTGTGTATAGGTGCGCTATAAATAAAATATCATATCATAACAGTCATTGGCAGCTGCCGCGTTCGCAATTGAGAAGTCTACAAGTATTGTTATGGGCTGCTCTATGACTCTCTTTGTGGAGCATGCTCTGTTTGCCATTTAAGAGAAGCCCAAAGGTACACTGACATCCCAAAGAGCCTCACCCTCCTATGAAGTAATGATTTCAAACCCAGCGATTAAAATTGTCAAATGTAAAATAGTGAATCCTGCCATATTTGTAGCTGGGCAGGTAGCAGAAGGCGATCAGGTGCATGACTGAGTTTTATGATGATGTACCCCGTGTGAAAGAAAATGCTTTGGCGGGGGCGGAGAGAGGGGGGTAATGGGAAATTCTCTTTATTGACTGTTCTTCGAAAATGTATCAGACTAGTGGGGAAAGGCATTCTGGCACAGCTTTAGTGAGGCATAAATTGAAGTTGTAGCAAATGCAAAGCAACCGTCTCACTTTTCAGTGCAAGCAGCAGAATTGGTAGTGCTTATTGTCACGCTAAAAAAAAAATGAAGGGCAGGAAGTGACGGTGTACAGTGACTCTGCCTATGTGACGTCAACCGTACACGCAGGGTAATCACGTTGGAGAAGGAGGAGCTACCTCAGAGCGGACGACAGTCCAGTACAACATGCATCCTTATTGGACAGGCTTATTTAGACACTACAACTGGTCATAGCAGTTGTTAAATGCGCAGCTCACAGTAAGCGAAAAGATTTGATCTCTTGTGGGAATGAAGCCGCCGATGTAGAAGCCAAAAGGGTTACATATTCTCCAGAAATGTCAAGTTTCGATACTCCAAGTGTAAGGGAGAAAGTAGTCATAGCTGTGCAAATACAAGAAGGGTTTAATAAATTATCGATAACTCAGCTAATGGAGATTCAAGGAAGTACACCGCAGGAAGAGCAGGAATTATGGAAATGAAGGGGGTGTTCTTTATCCCCCACAGAAGCATTGTGGAGACAGGATAGCACTGGAAAGCCGGTGATGCCAGTAGCATTATTGAAGGTCGCACTTGAGCAGCTTCATTACCCAGAGACATATAACTAGGGAGAGTCTTGCTGCTACAATTACAGAAGACTGGTTAATTCAGAATTTATTGGAGCAGGTTACACTATTTATAGTGAATTGCATTGTGTTATGTTATGTTATTTGGCATTTGTATAGCGCTCTATATATCATTGGTATGATCTCAAAGCGCTGGTAGGTTGAACGACCTTGGGGACCACAGTCCAGGTCAGTAGAGAGAGAAGGCGTTGTAGGGTGCGTGGGTGCACCAGTTATGTGTGCAGCTGATGTAATTGCCAGATGGTAGCTGCATCCTAGCGTTAGGTGTGGTGGTGAAGATATCAGTTGAATGTGTGCAGTCTGGTGGGTGGACACCCAAGCTGGGTTCTGGTTGTGTTAGGCCTGTAGGACACCTATGTGAGCAGCTAGGCCGGTGTCATGGCCACAGGCCCCAGAACACAAAAACCACAGCATCTAGTGATGGGGCAATGGGTCACTTGACTCACTTATGTCCCTTTGGGACCCATAAACACAGGGACCCTTGCTGGACTCAGTCCTGGTGCCTTTGGCGCCAGGCTCATACAGAGATGTGAGCAGGAACACTTTAATTCAGTGCAGGAGTGCTTTTACTTTATTTCAGTGCAAGAGTCCTTTTATTTTACAAGAACTTTCCAGGAGCTGAAAGCCTTTGTTCCAGAGAACATCCTCATGTGCTGACTCATCGGGTGTGGCTCCCTAGGCCTGGTCTTCATGTGCTGACTCATCGGGTGTAGCAGGGTGTGGCAGGCAGGCTGATCCTGGTAGGCGTGGCTTCAGAAGCTTCAGAAGCTCAGCTATATATGCTCCATCCTTAAGGCCGGTGCTTCGTGTTACTGTGCACTCGTGTGCAACGTGACGCTCACCGCCACTTGGACCAGTTTACTTACCTTTGAAACCAGGCATTCTCCTGCATACTCACCTCCAAGAAACCAGTGCTTCATCGCTTCATCTGCAGACTCATCCCCTGACATCCAGTGATCTTGATCCCAATGCCACAGCACCGCGCTCCGCATTCCACAAACTCGGACCCTGTGAAGAAGAAGAAAGACAAGGTTAGAACATCCATCCTACGGCCGCGCCGCATTTGAACCCCCCGCGTGCCCCCTAGTTAACAACTTACCAGCTACTGTACCGCTGCAGCTTCATTCCTCGTTCCGTCCGGCTGCTGCCTGAAGCTCCGCAACTTCTGCCGGGCCGGCAACATCACCTGTAAGGGAAGAATGCAAAAGAGCAAACATCAAAAGCGGAACGGACAGCAATACAAGACAACAAACTTTAGAATACAACAAAAACAGACGAGGAAAGACAAAGGTAAACAGGAACACTTACCTGAAGTATAGTGGCTTAGTCTCAGCAGGACTGGACTACCACGTGCAAGGGACCAGTGAAGGAACTAGGTCCAGATCATACAAGCGCCCCTGCCAGAAGCAGCAGGACGGAGTGCTCGCCAAAACTAATCAACAGGTGAGCTTTCCAGGGACAGCGCATCCCACCGGTACCACGGTTTGGGACAAGGGGTCAGGAAGGGGATCAGGCGCACAAGCTGGCATACTCATGCCCCCTATTCTCCATGCAGGAGCATTTCCGAGCAGCATCACCTATTACCACCAGTCACCACATAAGCACAGAGGGCGAAGTCGGACCTGATCGACCTTAACCCCGGGAGGGCTGCTGTCTATTTCTTCTGAACCACTACCCTCCTCCTACTCCTCACCTGTAGAACTGGGCTCCGTATTGTACCCAATTGGTTCACGATATTGATGTGAAGAGGATGACTGAAGCTTATCTCGATGGGAAGCCACAATGCCAATGATGTAAAATAGCAACAAAGTCCTTCTATACGGAAGGAAAGGTAGGCAGCTAGGGAGCAGCCCGGAGAACACAGAAGAAGAAGAACAGAGAAAGAGGGAAGAACGAGCTGGAAGGATCCCGAGCAAAAGGAACAAGAGATAAGTAAGTAAACCGAAACTGAAATGAAAAGGCTACAGAGGAAGAACGCTGAGCAGAAAAAAGGGGAAAACCGCTCGGCGAAGAACTGGAGAAATCAAAGGTAAGAGAGTGCGTGAGGGAGAGGAACTGCCGTGGAAAAAGGCACACGCGGCGGCAAAGCACAAGAGTGCAAAAATGGAGAAATAGGAGCGCTGGAACAAAACACATGGAAGTGCGGCAAAGCGAAACTCCGACGTTGCAACACATGGACTGCCGGGAGGACGGGGAATAAGTACCATCCGGCAGTCCGCACGCTGAACAGAAAGCAGTGAAAGACTAGACCACCACCTTAACGTAGAAAGAAAAACGTGGTGGAACATCCAATGGCCGCCCCACTGATACCGGTGCCACTGTTTCCAGGACCCGGCACGCATGACAGCTGCAACCGTGCCCCAACGCCTCCAGAGAGACCAGGTGAGCGTAACAGAACGTGAAGCCTCTTCGAATCTCTGCCTGGGCGTTATGGAAACTTCTGAAATGGACCAGTTGGCCCGATTACTGGGAGAGTTACGGGCTGAAGTTCATGCCTCAAGACAGGAAACCAATGCACTAAGGAAGGATCTAATTGTGAACCGGGAGCAGACAGATGAACTAGCAAGGCAAATGCTGCAGGCACAGGCAGGCCAGGTCCCACTGCCGGGGTATGCCCATCCTACCGCGCCTCCACAGCCCACGCCAGTACAGGTGGTTCTTCCAGGGGGGGTTCCCCTTGCCCCGCCAGAACGCTTCACAGGCGATCCGAATATTTACGCCATCTTTTTGAATCAATGTCGCCTACATTTCTTGTGCAGACCTGGGGCATTCCCCAACGATCAAGAGAAAGTGGAATTTGTACTATCATATTTGGGAGTTAGTGCAGCGGACTGGTCAATACCCTTGGTAAACCAGGAAGATCCTTTGCTTTGAGACTTCGGAGGTTCCAGTGCAAAATGGTGAAACTATTTGCACGGCATACTCAAGGACGGGCTCTGGACAATGAACTGTTATCACTACGGCAGTGTAACCAAGACCTACTAACATATATTGCTTCCTTCAATTGTCTGATAGCACAAACTAACTGGCCAGAGGAGAAAAAAACGATGCTCTTTTACCGAGGCTTGCGAGGGGAACTTAAGGATGTATTAGCCCAAGAAGTGAATCCCCCGGAAAGATGTGCTGAATACATCGACCTGACAGTGCAGCTCGATCACAGATTGTAGGATCGGAAGATGGATCGGGCCAAGGCCGAGGGGCGGTCGGTCTATGTGCGACCCCGTGAGAATCAAACCAAATCCCATGAACAGTCTGAGCCAATGCAAATCGGAGGCTTGCGGAGCCCACTCACCAAGTCAGAAAGGGAGAAAACAAGACAGCAGCAGCTTTGTTTGTACTGTGGTAAGGCAGGTCACTATCTCCAAGAATGCCTGGTGAAACCACCCAGGAAAACAGTTGGAGAAACTGACAAGGGTGAAGAAGAAGAACAGGACTCGGGAAACTCCAACAGCAGGCAAGCGTAGGGGTCCACTTGTCGAGCGGTGAAGAGGAACCTATACAGACCTCACATCTAGTCATCCCTGTGCACCTGGTAAACCACAAGTAACCATCAAAAATACATGCCTTGGAGGCATACATTGACTGTGGGGCTGTGGGAAATTACATGGACCAAGATCTGGCTACCCGGATAGGCCTTCCTCTCTGACAGAAGCAGGTTTTGGAAAACGTCACAGCAGTTGATGGATCTCAGTTATCATCCGGCCCAGTGACGCATTACACCGAGAAGGTCACGCTTCTGTGCCAGGATGGTCACCAAGAGGACATCACCTTCGATCTCATTGGTGCTCCTCAGTTCCAGATGATATTGGGAATGCCCTGGCTGGAGACCCACAATCCCAGGATTGACTGGCGTGAACGAGCTCTGACCTTTCCCCAAGACTGTGCTGACACCTGTTATAGCAAGAGATTCTCATTAAAAGGTCTTACCAACCCAGGTGCGTCGAAGAAAGAAACCATACTGGGCCTCAGCAGTTCACTACCACCTGAATACCTGGATTACCAAGATGTCTTCCAAAAAGAGCAACCAAACACTCTACCTCCGCACAGACCGTATGACTGCCAAATTGATCTGATACCTGGAGCTCAAGTTCCCTGTAGCCGGATTTACGCCCTAACAGAACAGGAAAACCAGCATCTAAAAACCTACCTTGATCAGTATCTGGCAAATGGCTTCATTCGTCCATCCAAGTCCCCTGCATCCTTGCCCCTCTTTTTTGTGCCTAAATAGGAGGGAGACCTCAGAACTTGCATTGACTACAGAGCACTTAACCAGATCATGGTAATAAAACAGTACCCGTTACCGCTTATCCCCGAGCTCTTGGATCAAGTCAAAAACGCTCAGATGTATAGAAAACTAGACTTGCGAGGGGCCTACCATCTAGTAAGAGTCAAAAAAGGAAACGAATGGAAGACGGCCTTTTGCACGAAATATGGCCTTTATGAATATCAGGTTATGCCCTTTGCACTATATAATGCCCCAGCGGCGTTCCAATTTTTCATGAATGACATGCTCCGCGAACTGTTGGACGTCTGCGCTCTTGTCTATATTGGTGACATTCTTATCTATTCAACCACCAAGGAGGACCACGTCAACCATGTCCGGGCAGTTTTGGAGAAACTGCGACAACACCGGCTATATGCCAAATTGGAGAGATGCTTCTTTCATGTGACAGAGGTAGAATTCCTCGGCTTTATTCTCACACCACGGGGCGTATGCATGGACACATGCAAGGTAGACGCTATCCTTAACTGGCCCTCACCGACATCCATAAAGGGAGTACAGTGTGTACTTGGGTTTGCCAGCTTTTATCGCCAGTTCATTCCCAGGTTCTCCCAGATCGTCCGCCCAATCACCTCTTTACTACAGAAAAATAAACAATTTAATTGTTCCGCAGAGGCAGAGAAAGCCTTCCAGGAGCTAAAAGAAGCCTTCACCACAGCACCAATTCTACGGCATCCTCGACCAGAACTGCCATATGTGGTCGAAACTGATGCTTCCAACATAGCAATGGGAGCAGTCCTGTCACAATGAGACCCCGAAACAGGTCAGTTGCATCCCGTGGCATTCTGGTCTTGCAAGTTTTCAGCCCCTGAATTGAATTATGCAAGCACTGATAAAGAACTGCTAGCAATTAAGGCAGCGTTCAAAGCCTGGAGACATTGGGCCTCATTACGAGGTGGGCGGAGTGGGTTTAACGGCGCCTGTAATGGTGCCGGTAAACCCATTCTGCCCTATTACGAGGTTCCCTTGTCGGACCCGTTCGGAACGTCTGGTCAGACCAGACATCCTTTGCGGGTCCTGCAAGGGGACCAGGGAGCTAATAACGGGCCTGTTAATAACGGGCCCTTTATTAGCTCCCTCCCCATTCCCATTGAGCCCTATGGGGGCTAAAATGGGAATGGCAATGGGGATGGGTTTTTTGAATGAGGAATTACCGGGTCCTCCAAGGTTGGAATGACCCGGTAATTCCTCATTCAAGGAACCCGGACCCGGACCCGAGTTTGGAGGCCTCCAAACTGATAATGAGGCCCATTATCTTCTTGGAGCTAGACATACAGTCACTGTCATCACCGATCATCGCAATCTACAATATCTGAAGACCGCTAAAGCACAATCATCACACCAACTCCACTGGGCTCTATTCTCTTTGCGGAATACGACTTCTTCATCACCTATAGACCCGGAGCATGCAATGGAAAAGCGGACGCCCTGTCTCGCATGAGTGAGGGAGAAGAGGCATTCACTACACCAGACCCCCATGGCCATCATCCCGGAAGGACGAATCCAAGGCATGATTGCCGCAACCACAACTCTAGACAACTTAAAATCTGACCTGTAACACTTGATGAGTCCACCAGCGCAACAGGAATGGCTAGGGAAGGGAGACCAGTATACGATCCTGGACAACCTACCATATTACCAAGGACGATTGTACATCCCGGATAAGAAATTACAGAAACAAATAATCGCAAACTATCACGATTCATTAGTAGAAGAGCATCCGTGAATAGCCAAAACCCTTGCTAAAATAAAGAAAAAATATTAGTGGCCAACTTGGCGAAAGGACATTGTCCAGTTCATTGCAACCTGTGGCACCTGTGCACAACACAAGTCCCAAAAACTAAGTCCTGCAGGTCTGCTACATCCTTTAGAAGTACCCCCAGCACCTTAGCATACGCTATCAATGGATTTTATTACAGACTTTCCCTCCTGTAACGGATACAATACCATCTTAGTCGTCGTAGATCTGTTTTCCAAAATGGCCCACTTTATTCTCCTGAAAGGTCTCCCAACTGCTTCTACTCTGGCTACCGTGTAATTGGAACAGATTGTCCGGCTACACGGGTTCCCATCAATATTGATATCAGACCGAGGAACTCAGTTTGTCTCTGCATTCTGGAAAAGGTGTTGTATAATTGCCAAAATCGACCTCCGATTATCTATAAGACATCACCCCCAAACCGACAGCCAGACCGAACGGACTAACCAGACCCTTGAGCAATACATAAGGTGTATGCTGCAACAAACCCAGGATACCTGGAAGGACATACTTTGGTTAGCAGAATACGCATATAACAACTCCATTCACACCAGTACGGGACAAAGCCCATTCTACATAGTGTAAGGTCGACCTCCACGGACATCCGTTTTCGACCCACTCAAATCATTAGAAATGCCCGCTCTAACGACCTTACACAAAACCATCACCCAGGTTCTTAAGGAAGCAGCAAGCATCTTGCCAGAGCCAAAGAGAAACAGAAGCAGTTTGCGGATCGACACCAAAGGGAAGCTCCCAACTACCAAGTCGGAGACAAGGTGTGGTTAGCATCCAAAAACATCCCCCTGAAAGGACCACAGGCGTTCCGTCCCAGATATCTGGGACCCTACACTATCAAGGCTGTGATCAACCCTGCAGCCATGAAATTAGAATTACCGGCCCACATGCAGATCCACTCGGTGTTTCATGTCTCCCTCCTAAAATAATTGAGACCAGGTACGCGGATCGATACTCCCCCGGATCCCGAAATAGTTGAAGGAGAACCAGAATATGAAGTTAAAAGGATCCTAGACTCTAAAATGGTCCCGTCCATGTTATACTACCTTGTAGACTGAAAGGTTATGGACCCCAAGATCGTACCTGGGAACCCAGTGAGCATGTCCACGCTCCACGATTAATCAGGCAGTTCCACAACATAACCCCACTAAACCAGGGCCAGGGGGGAAACCACCCATGAGAGGGGGAGTGCTGTAATGGCCACAGGTCCCAGAACACAAAAACCACATCATCTAGTGATGGGGGCAATGGGTCACTTGACTCACTTATGTCCCTTTGGGACCCATAAACACAGGGACCCTGGCTGGACTCAGTCCTGGCGCCTTTGGCGCCAGGCTCATATAGAGATGTGAGCAGGAATACTTTATTTCAGTGCAGGAGTGCTTTTACTTTATTTCAGTGCAAGAGTGCTTTTATTTTACAAGAACTTTCCAGGAGTTGAAAGCCTTTATTCCAGAGAACATCCTCATGTGCTGACTCATCGGGTGTGGCTCCCTAAGACTGGTCTTTATGTGCTGACTAATCGTGTGTGGCAGGGTGTGGCCGGAAGGCTGAACCTGGTGGGCATGGCTTCAGAAGCTCAGCTATATAAGCTGCTCCATCCTTAAGGCCGGTGCTTCGCGTTACTGTGCACTCGCGTGCAACGTGACGCTCACCGCCACTTGGACCAGTTTACTTACCTTTGAAACCAGGCGTTCTCCTGCATACTCACCTCGAGGAAACCAGTGCTTCATCGCTTCATCTGCAGATTCATCATCTGACATCCAGTGATCTTGATCCCGACGCCGCAGCACCGCTCTCCGCATCCACAAACTCGGACCCTGTGGAGAAGAAGAAAGAGAAGGTTAGAACATCCATCCATAGCCGCTCCACATTTGAACACCGCACGCCCCCTAGTTAACAATTTACCAGCTATTGTACCGCTGCAGCTTCGTTCCTCGTTCCCTCCGGCTGCCGCCTTGAGCTCGACAGCTTCTGCTGGGCCAGCAACATCACCTGCAAGGGAAGAAAGCAAAAGAGCAAACATCAAAAGCGGGACAGACAGCAATACAAGACAACAAACTTTACAATACAACAAAAACAGACGAGGAAAGACAAAGGCAAACAGGAACACTTACCTGAAGTATAGTGGCTTAGTCGCAGCAGGACTGGACTACCACGTGCAAGGGACCAGTGAAGGAACTCGGTCCAGATCATACAAGCGCCCGTGCCAGAAGCAGCAGGACGGAGTGCTTGCCAAAACTAATCAACAGGTCAGTTTTCCAGGGACAGCGCATCCCACGGGTACCACGGTTTGGGAGAAGGGGTCTGGAAGGGGATCAGGCACACAAGCTGGCATACTTACGCCCCCTATTCTCCATGCAGGAGCAGTTCTGAGCAGCATCACCTATTACCACCAGTCACCACATAAGCGCAGAGGGTGAAGTCAGACCCGAGCGACCTCACCCCCGGTAGGGCTGCAACCGTGCCCCAACTCCTCCGCAGAGACCAGGTGAGCGTAACAGCCGGATTGTCATGGGATGGCTGCGTTTTATTAGAGTGATGAGGTATTTCATGGGGTAATGGTTGTATGTGAACAGCCAGGCCGAATTTATGAGGGGTATAGCTGCATTCTAATTGTGTGATGGTGTGGAGTAGAGAGTAAGCATAATGCTATGGGATGGGAGTGTTTGCGAGGATTTATGAACCAATGCAGCAGGAGCAATTCCTAGGTTGAAGTTACTGATAATATGTGTTCTCAAACGTTTACTGCTAGGCATACACTGAGAACAATTATGGGGGTAATACCTCGACCGAACGGTCCTTTTCAGCATTTACACATTGACTACGATGATATGCTGCAGGTGTGTAATGGATATAGGTATCTGATAGTGGTGGTGTGTCACTTATCCAGGTGGATCGAGGCAGGTTCATGTACACACCCTAATGACACTTGCGTAGTGAAGTTTTTAGTACGCAAAGTCTTCCCAAGATGGGGTGTGTGTGAAGTGCTGAGATCCGACAATGGGCCACATTTAGTAAATGAGGTTTTTGAACAGAATGGGCTCCTATTAAACATTAAGCACAAGTTTTCTTCTGCTTATCACATGCAAGCAAACGGATATGTGAGAGACTCAACGGCCTCCTTAAAGAAAGGATTGCCAAGATTAAATTGACAATGAAGAAGGGATGGCTATACTGCCTGCCCTTAGCTTTATATGACCTACGGAATCAGCCTGGCTCAGACCATCACCTCACCCTCCTGTACTAGTCACAGGGAGACGGATGAGAACACCTCTTACTCCTCTGTCTAGAAGTAAAAGTGATGCCCAGAGTGTAGCCAAAACATTAGGTGATGAGTTGCGTGACTATTTGACATGTATGACCTCTAGCATCTCTCTCATTTCAGATCAAGTGAAGTGTCAGGGGGGTCGGTCTCTGAACACAGATGAAGACAATTCAGCAACCAGATCTCTGGAACGTTTATGGACACCCAAATTATTTGTTGGAGAGTCAGTATTAATTAAAAACTTCAGCAGGAAGTGGCATACACCACGTTTTCATGATCCCTTTTGCATTGGTTGAAAATATAACCCCTTCAGCAGTGAAAGTCCAAGGCAGGCGAGCTTGGCTTCACTTAGGTGATGTGAAGGTATATAAAGGTGAGACCTACCCTTCCACCATTGCGATCCAGAAGCAAGACAAGAAGAAGAATTTCATGGTGTGCAGACTCGATCGATGACGAAGAAGAAGGGCGATAAAGCGACCAGCTGCTAATGCAGATTTGCATTTGAACTGTGATTCGAACGGACACTCCTTATAGATATTTTAGTAGGAGTGCAAACCCTTGCTGAGAGTCACAGGAATCTTTTGAAAAATGAACTTTAGAAATTCATTGACATATTAAAGTTATGCCTAAATGTCAGTTCTTGATCAGAAATTGGAGACAAGCCCAATATCCAGATTAATTTCTTACTGAACACCTGTTTTGTCCAACACATGGTTCTCACCAACAGCGATGTGCATAGGCTTGTGTTTGCTGTTTTTGTATTTATCCTTCAAGCTTATCCTGCTCTTGTCAGAAGAGACGTTGATATTCACACTTTTTTACAGGATCCTAAAAATTGCCTTGTGATTAGAAGGCTTCTTATCGCGATCATAGAACAGATACTGCAACTGCAGGAGTAAAAGCATTCTCTTATGATTATAGTACAAATGAGGAATGGTGAAACTGATGCAATGTTAGGGAATGAACAAACATGACCAGTCACAGGATTGCTAGAGAAATGGATGTCTATGATCTTGTGCATAGTATATGCTTGTACAAATACTCTTTTTGTCTTTCTGTTTCTCCTGTTTCACACTCTCTATCATATTAGTCCTGACAAAACAGATGTCCCTATGGTTCTCCCCACTATGAGAACTGCTTTTGATTCACTTTGTGGGCAGTACACAAACCTTGCATGTGGGAGATATAGGAGAAATGCAGAGGAAGATAGTGAAGGGATAAATACATATCTAGACAATGCAGCACACTTGGGTAATAACATGTGGTATCAGCACACGAGAAAGGTGGAAGAAAGACCATCTAAGCAGAATTGCTATGTCTGTGCTCTCATACCCTATGCCAGGAATACAGTGCAAACCTTTATTTCAAGAGAAGTCCCAGAACACGATGCCAGATGCCTCGTACACCTTGCAGCTTGCATAACTAGAGGACAATTTCAGGGAAGTTGGGCCACTTTGCGATGGAGATTGAAATGGTTGTTTCCAGGATGATTATATCAAGACGTCACAGATAGAAAAGCAACCAGGATGGGAAAGCAAGATACTTGTGTATCCTATAGGTGGACAGGAAGAGGTGGTTGTGAAAGATATGAAGAGGATGGAATGCCCAGATATCACAGAAATAGCTGGATCACCTGGATGTTGGGAACAAACTCAAGTCCTAGTCTATGGACAAGTGAAATCCAAGAAGTGATGGGAAGGAGGACTGATGCCCTGTGCAGCTAATCTACTGAAGTCAGAATATATGCAAGAGGTACAGAGAGTAAACGATGGGTGTTTGAAGTCATGGGCCAAGCTTGCCAAACTGCTGACATGGGTCGAAGATGAGTCAGGTCCGATGATTTTGGTTCCATTGGCAAATGCGACATTGTGCTTCTGAAGAGAAGGAAGGAAACATGTGGGAGTTAACATAGGTTGCAAGACTACAGTTGACGTTACCAGAATGGGAGCAGGGACAGCAGTTATTTGGATCTATATTGGGCTTGTGGGCCCAGAGCCTACATGAGGTTGCCCAAGGATTCGGGAGGGACGTGTTCCTTGGTGCTCATCCATGTTCCTGCATTAGTAATTACTCAGAGTTACCTGAAAATTGGAGAATTTCCAAAAGTAGATGCTCATTTAAGAATAGAGGCATATTAAGCCATTCAGTATGAGCACAGGCTGTTCAGTAAGACTGCTTCAGTCTTCATGACTATCTTCATGCCTGGCATCCAGAAGATGGCCAATGCTAAATGGTTGCAAATTACCAGATGGGAACTATTGCAGACAATCAACACCACCATAAAGGGATTCAATGCTATCAAGGAAGAATTGAGGGCCATACGATTGATGACCATGCAGAACAGATATGGCCTTGACATGATCACTGCGATGGAAGTAGGATTTTGCGCCAAATAATTGTACTCTCCTCTTCCTGTGACGTTGCCACTAGCCATTGGCTGACCTTGCTGCGCTTCTGGTGTAAGCATTCCCCTTCTGCTTGTCAACATTGCTCCTTCCAATTAACATTTTCTCAATTTTTTCTGCACTAACTTTGCTTCTTCTATCTTTCTTTCTTCAAGTTTCTTCCTATTCTTCTCCTGTAATAATCGACAATGGTGAACTATGGTCAATTGAATCTCGGGCCATGGATTTGCTTCAATCTCTACTAGCTTTTTCAATTGTCTCTGAACTGGTTTGGGAAGTCCTTGACATAATACGTGCTAAACAATCAACACATTTTTGTCCCACGGTTCACATGTCTCAAGATGCCATCGCTTTTGAATGTACGCGACGGGGTCTTCGTCTTTCGCATCTTGCATGTCATGATTACACTCATGTCTGAGGTGTCTGGGTACTGTACCCAGAGCGCCCTCCATACATCTGCTCAGAAATTATTAAATGGTGCCGTCCTGGGCAGTATTTTGTGTGGTCACTCCAGGGTACCCCGCCCTTTTCCATATGTCATCAGCCCGCTGACCTATGGTGGCAGAAAGCAAGTTCTTTATGTCACCAATTGCTAGCTTCATTCCTGTCGTCAATTTTTCTAGCTCATAAATCCACTTTCACACCACGGAAGTCAATGTTGGTAGCTTTCACCTCAAATTGCCCTTATCCATTTCTGGTCATGGTATATATTGCAGTCACCCTCCCCATTTTCTAACAACGGGAATTGTGTTACTCCTTCATTTTACCCAGGACTGATTGCAGCCTTTGTATTTGTGAAGGCTTGTGTCATGTTCACTTTCCTTCGTCCCGGTAACGTTCTCAACCGGGTTGCATACAAGTTTATCTCTTCTATATCCTGCATGCGTTTATTTGAGTGCTTGGGGGCTGGTATGGGCTCAAGTCTTTCCTCTTCTAATTCTTCCACATCGGACCAGTGTCCTTCCCTCTCTGGGTTCATGCTCATGGAGGGGACTTGCACATCTGCCTCCTCTCCTTCATCGCACTTTTCCTCATCTGAACACATCTTTCCACAATTGTCATCGCTCCCTTCGTCCTCCCTGTCTTCAAAGTCTAAACTCTTCAGAGGGTTTACCTCATTTATTCCCCTTAATGCCCTCTCTAGTAGACTGGGTTCTCCTCTGCGGCGATCCCACTATGCTCAGTCTTATCTTTTTGATAGCACTGCTATCTCTCCTGCTTCTATATAAATTGCTGATCCTCCTTCGTATCGCTGCTCCCTTAGATTCGTCTGGAAGAGTATTATTTTTCATTATCTTTTCCATTTCCTTAAAGCATCATTCTAGAGTCTTTTCTCACTCTTGCTACTGTACTTCGTTTCTCTCTTCTCTTCAACGTTCGTGCTCCACCACAATCTCTTCAACTTCCCTTCGCCGTCTCTCTTGACTTTGATCTGCCTGTCTTTATCTTTCCTCTACTATTTCCTTCACTCATTTCTCTTTGCTTTCCTTTGCCTGTCTCTTTCTTCTTTTTGTCTTCTCGCCTTTCCCCTTTCTTCCCTCTCTTTCTCCTCTTCTCTTTAATTCAGTTCCCTTCTCATCTGTTCCTGAGTTGTTTGATCCTTTTCTTTGTTTGCTCGATGCTTTCTCTCCCTTTCTTCTACTTCCTTCATTATGTTACCCCATTCTCTTTCTTCTTCTAACTTCCTAATTTGTCTTGCTTCTGCTTCCTCTTTTTCCTGGCTCTTTTTAGCTTCCCCATCTCTGTCTTTTTGCTCGTATTCTTTCTGTCCAACTCAAGTAGTATTTGTCATCCCACCCATTCATTTGATTGCCGTACGTTCATTGCCATTTGGTTTATCCTTCTGTATTTAAATCCTCTCTTCAAGCTCTATCATTCACGCCTGTAATTTGTAGTGCTTGTTATATTCTTTGTGCATGGACACTGGTTTTTGGTGGTTTAACTTAGCTCTTAGTAGAACGTCTTCATTACTGTACGTTGATGGCGCATATGTGGGGTTAGTGTACACTGCTACTGATTTTAATTCTTTTAATGGATAAAATCTCTTTGGCGGATCGATGCTCTGGAGAGGAGGAGGAGACGAAGGCCTGTGTCCTCCCCTTCATGCCGATTAAGCATCCACTTCTTCAGGGGTGGATCTTCCACCTCGTCTCCGAGCATTTGCCACAATTATATAATAGCAAATCTTTTCTGCAACTTTTTCCCCTTATATGCCTCTTCTATGCAGCGTGTAGAAATGTGTTCATGTGTTGCAGAACTGATTTCAAAAAGGTCCCCTCTTGGGGCCAGAGGAAAAACATTTTTATCTGCTGTCGCACTAACTCATTGCGCGTGATACTTTTGTAGCTTATCTTTGTAGCTGGCAGGGGTGTGCATAGGTGCATAAGGGGAGTATCTCCTCCCATAACGAGGAGAGCAGATTTCACCTGCAGGGACTGAGTTGGTCCTGTGTTCACAAACCCTGCCTTGCCGTGGCTGCACTGAGAGAGAGGTGCTGAAAGAAGGTCTTCCCAGGTGCGCCTAGTGGTGGTGATTGCAGAGCTGTGACAGTGCTGAAGCCTGAGGCCCATAGCAAGAAGCAAGCCGAGGGACAGAGGAGTGCAGGAGACTACCAGTTGGCATGGCCAGACCGGAGACACCAGTACTGCAGAAAGGTGTGGGTTCAAAGTGTGCCCAAAGTCGTCGAAGTTGAAGCAGAAGTCGGCAGGTTGAAGCAGCCCGAAGTCGCGGTGTTCATGAAGCCGATGAGTGAATCTTGGCATCCTGGTTCACTCTTAAATCCTTGCCGGTAACTGTTACAAGCTCTAAAGTGGCTTGCCTAAGAGTAGAATCGGGCATAAGTTGTTCGTCTTTGGGAAAGCTATTCTGAACAATGGAAATATATCACGCGCACTTCTAGTAAAAACGATGGTGCTTGCGTGTGAAGAAAAGCTTTTCGTTTCCCATTGTCGAACCTTAATTGGTACCGGGTGGTTACATGCCTCCAATAAAGAGGGAGAACTTTTTCGGAAATCTCCTGAAAACTCTGAAGCTAACTTTCACAAATGTAGCATGATGTTATAACATCAAAGGAAAGTCGCATGTGACCAATTACAATTTCCGACTGGAGTAGAAAGTGGGTCCGTGGGAATACAAACACTTGCAGACATTTAAAGTTGAAAATCTATCCTAAAGAGTGGTTGCGTGTGCCTACAAATTGTTTTCCTTTGAAGTATGAACCTTGTAACACTTAGAGCAAATATTCTTTTAACGCAGAAGCTGTTGTATTAAACAGAAGAACATGCATTACCCAAGCCAAGAGGCAAACCCTTTATATAGTGAAGAAAAACCTGTTAAAATCAATCCACCTAACGGGAGAAGCTGTTAAGGGTCCAGTGTCCTCTGATACAAGTGAGACATTGTTATCTGAAGTTGGAAGTGTGGCAATACAACTTCAAGGTAGCTACTAGAACCAAGAAGGTGTGTACAAAACTGGGGAAGGAAGCTGGGTACTTGTACAAAGACTGAGCAAATAACCTGTAGTGCTGAGACTGTTGAAGCGAGGTGAAAGTCTGTCTGGAAGCAGAGGCGGGTTATCCTTGTGGCAGTAAGGCAGACGGAAGAGGCAAATAGGCTGCCCTTTTCTTGGAGCATAGGAAAGAAGAGTGCCTTGCCTACTTGTAGATGTCGAAGTGCTGAAGTAACAGAACTGTGGTTTTGATATGAGACTGTCAGTAAACGTCACATTGAAGTTGATTGAAGTAGTAGTATACAGTGGAATCAAGGAGTCTGTTTTCCATAGTAACAGTAGTAGAAGGGTGGCTGTCAAGAGGAGAACAACAACCCATGTATGGAGAAGCATCCTGACAATTATACCAAAGGGACTGCAGAGGTTACAAACACTTGTAGAATTGAAAAAGAAGTCGCTGATATATTTTCTGAATTTTGGCAAAGCAATCGTGGAAGGAAGACATCCAGGATTACCATTGGTGCTATTTCCTTGGCTAGAATTGGAAAGGGATCTTTTCAACTGAGATCTGGAGAACAGTTGCCAGTGGATTTTTGTTGGGTGAACTTTTGTTTTATTTGGAACTTAAAATAACTGGCTCAAGACGTTATCCTTTTGTTTGAACATTTAGAAAAACTAACTTCAAACAATGCTGGGGAAGGGATTTACCCAGGATAGGGAGAGGTCATCCAGATGATTGGTTGTTGGTTCTTCATTTGTTGATCATTTACTTTCTACGTTTATATGTTTAGTGTGATGGCCAGTTTGTTTCTGTTAGGAGTGGTTCCCTTAGTTCCTAGACTAGGCAGGGAACCCCCTGGTAGAGGCGGTTTAGCAATGATTTATCCACATCTTTTTCTTTTAATCCTGAGTCAAATACAAGCAGTTGTCCGCCTCACATTACTGACTCCTCACATAGCCTCCCACATTCCCTCCCCCACTTACTGACGATTACCTCCATTCACGTTGTGCTGGAAATTACTAGTTGGAGATCCGCCTTTATTGTTAATATCTGGGTCTCACGGCACCACAGCTGCTGGATCAGCAGATTCACTCTCTGTAGGCTTGTGCCTGTCTGCTGACTCAGCACCTAGCTCAGTTGCCTGTGGTGCCTGCTGGGACACCTATGGTGACACACAGGCTGTGGCAGGTAGGGGAGGGACGGCTGCAGGGAATGCACTCAATGTCTGGCAAAGGCAGAAAAAGAGGACTTTGTCAGCCCCCAAAAGGGTTCTATTTGCATGGATCCAGATCCCTTAATCCAGTCGGATTCAGATATCGGTTTCAGGTTCAAAGACTTGTCCATTGTGGAGATCCATGACATCCTCAAAACCACGCATCCCACAAACTGCCCTGGAGAATTGCTCCCTTCCAAATACATACTTGTTGGTGACACGTGGTACACGTGTCATGGTCTCATAAAAGGGGTGCACGGCTTCCCGTGTGCCAGCTATCAGCACAGCTGAAAGACTCCTGTGTCTGACTGCATGAGCGAATGCAGGTGGTGGTCCGGTTTCAACCGGCCCCATAGCAATGGTGACGAAGGTGGGATGATGACCCGCGTGTAGCCCAGCCATGCTGGAGCACGCTGCAGCGAGCGCCCGCCATCCGGAGCTCACAGATCCTGATGCGTCTTATCCAACGACCATCAGTCCCGCCGATGAGGTGGTGTGGGACACACACATTACTGGAGTGCCCACAGCGTGATATGCCAGTGCTGTCAGGGGCGGTCGCCGGAGAGCCTGGGGCGTGTGTGGCCGCCAGGGCTCAAGTCGAGGGTACACGCGGGTGGACGCAGTCCACTCCCCAGCTAGAATGAGAAACATTGAATGGCCTCTTATCATTTATGAATTAAAGCCAACCTCAGGGCGCAGTCGTTAGGTTTGCAGACCGGAAACTTCACCACTGCACTATATAACTGATGAAAAATAACAAAAAACTAAAGGTGAAGTGTCCCATTTTGGTACTGCAAGTTCCAGTGAAAACATTTGTATTGGTTCTAGGAGTTTAAAACATGCACACCTTTTAACTTTTTCAAAAACACTGTTAAAAGAAAATATCCTGTCTTGGTTTTGTGTGTGTGTTGTTTTTATGACAGGCAAATGCCATTCGTCCTGTGCAATTTGGGTGGTTATGCAAAGCCAATGTAATGAAATGTGCATATTTCACCTTGATATGCTAATTTCTGGCGACGTGACATCCCTTTGCGTTTATTCATTTTCAGGACTTGACCCCTGGGGGCCGTTGAGCCATGGTGATGATTGCATGCATGTAACTGGCTGCCGCACCCTGGTTGCATCTCGCGGCCGCGAGCCTTTCTGCTTAGCAATTGGCGAGTTGCGATGTGTATGTGTCGCTACGCCGCTAGAGTGATATTATAATGTGGAGCTTACCATTGTCGCAGGGATTTGTGGCAGGGCCCACGGGTCTTTCGCATTAGAATCTGAATTTCGAGCATTGAAATGGCGAGGTAGCCGACACTTATATTTGTTATGTGGCGCATGCGGTAGCTTTTGGCGGGTGCTTCTTTCATTATCAAACCATGGCCCGAACTGCATGGACGGGCGCCCCAATTTTGGCTCATGCGTTATGGTCCTTTGGGCTACTAGGTCATTTTTTGTCAAACTGAGCCGCGATCTGCAGAAAGCTCCCGTGTTTGCACTCATAAGCGTTTGGCGCATAGCTAAATGCGCGGCGCTGAAATCGGGGCCCCGGCCCGCTTGGTCTTACAATGGCGAGTTGTTCTTGGGGTTCATGCTGGTGAGCGGGTTTAGCATGTTTTGGTGAATGCCCCTTTCGACGCGCATCGCGTTATAGTGAGCTGCATGTCATGCTTGTGGGGCCCTCTTCTTACAGCACGACACGGCCCCCCTTGAAAAAAGCCATTGGCTTCATCTCGCATCGCTGCAACGACTACAAGCATCTTGCAGCCTCAGCATCGCGGCGGGAAGGGGGTGGGGTAGCTGGTGCGGGACAGCACAGTGTGCGGGTTGCTGTGTTCATTGTTCAGACATGCCAACCCTCCCGATTTTGAACTGAAAAATATTGCAAAATAGTGCTATTTTTCACGTTCTCCCGTCTAGAATAATTCTAGCCACAATGCATGCCTATTGGAAATTAATTTCTCGTGAAATCTCCCTCCTAGGTGGCTCATAATGTTGGCATGTACGCAAATTGTTGGCTCTGTGGTTCGAAATGTTTACAGATAAAACTGTGACCTTGTCATGATGATGGCACGCACGTGTCAGTTGACAAAGAGGAGAAAGGCTGCTTGTTTTCTCTCCCAGAACATCCATCTTTTACTCCCCAAGAGGCCACGGGGAGGGTAGGATAGAGCTTCAGATACGATACAGGAGGGCCCAGCGGGCCTTCTCTGGCAAGTGCATAAACCAGTCGCAGGACAAAGCGAAGATGTTCATTGAATTTGCATGTTTTTAGGATGTTCTTTGGCAATTTCATGTTAGCAGCGCGAAAGGAAAGCCTACCTGCACCTGTACACCAAATACAGGTACAGGAAGATAGCTCAGCGGCAACGTGTGCTTCTTGAAAGCAAGACGACGTGAAGGCGATCCCCAGGTCGCGCTTAGAAACCGCTCGCGGTTTCAGTGCGTTATAAATACGTAACTAAGACAAAAAAAACACAATTACGCAACGAAGAAAACAAACAATTCCTGGAACAGCATCTCGATGCCCACGGGTTGTGTGAGCGCTTTAAAAATGTAAAATAAATAAAAATAAACTGTTTACTGGGCCGGCGGTATCCAGCGCATGTGGATTTGTGCTCGTGTGACTCTGAACTCTACTTCATTGAAGTTGGGAACGTCCATTGGGAGGATGTCTTTAGAAGCAACACTGCACTGCCTGGAGGATGGAAACAAAAGAAGGTGACTATCTGTTCTGTGCACGTTGCGCCCAAGCAGAAAACAGCTTGCTAATCTTTTCCCTCCAGCTGTGTATTGTAATATCTTTCTCTAATTTTGTTTAAAGGTGTTAGTCATGTTGACTCCACCCCACTGGCGCGCACGTACCGCCCTGACCAGGACTCCGCCCCCCTGGCGCACACGTACCGCCCTGACCAGGATACAACCTCACGCAACAGCGCATCCGCGCGCGCACCCTCCAGTACGCCAAGTACTGTTTACTGTTCACAACAACCTCACGCAACAGCGCATCCGCGCGCGCCCCCTCCAGTACGCCAAGTACTGTTTACTGTTCACAACAACCTCACGCAACAGCGCATCCGCGCGCGCCCCCTCCAAGTACGCCAAGTACTGTTTACTGTTCACAACAACCTCACGCAACAGCGCATCCGCGCGCGCCCCCTCCAAGTACGCCAAGTACTGTTTACTGTTCACACAGCGCAGCGTGGGATGCGGAGTTGCAGAGGTAACTTCTTATGAGTTACCAAATGTTAGCACGGCATTTGAAGCGGGTAATGATCTTGGTGCCCCTTCTGTAATCATAAGCATCTAAGTGTTGCCAAGCGAGCTGCCTGGCTGTTTGGGTGCGAGGATAACGTGTAGTGAGTGTCTTTACATTCTTGGCAAACACAGGCATTTATGGTTCTTGCTCTGAATTCTGTTGACGTATGTTTACTCTCACGCTTTGAAGCACAAAACAATTATTATACAGTGCATTTGGAAGTGCAGTTATAAGTGTACTGCTGTTAGGTTGATCGGCTGGGCGGGGGAGGCACGTTCTACTTGGGGCATTACAGGTAATCCTTGGGTTTAACTAGCTGGTGTATAGTTTGGAGTACGAGGTAGTCTTTGCCTCAGGATTTATAGCATGGTCAAAAAGTTGTGTAACGGGAAAAGGTGTTTAAACGGGTCCCCCTCTATGTTAAGTGAAGGGAACATGTCAGAGGAAGATGTATCCCAAGAAACTATAAATCAGACTAAAAAAAGGGAGATGTGCACGTAAGATCTCCAGTGAGAGTGAACTTGCTCCAGTACCTCCAAGTATACCTATTCTATCTACAACTCCAATTGCGACGGAGAATTTAAAAGCAGAACTAAACAAAAACAAAATAGACACTCTAGCCCAAATACATATGGAAAGTAATGATGATCTCATCTACTCGTCAAATCCTATATGCAATATACCCATTACTGATAGCTCGTTACTGGGTGCAGTATCCGATGGATACAGCATACCTGCGGCTGACACCTCATTGGTCGCCCCAGTGGTTCTTGCTGAATTACACAGCAGAACGTGCCATTCAAATGGTCCATCGACCCCGGCAGCGAGCTCGCGCGGATTTTGGGAACAAGTTAATTTCCATGCTGCAATTGCAGCCAATCTGAACCAAATAAAAGAAAGAAGAAAGAACGACATAGGTCGGGCGACAAAAGAGACAAAAAAATGCTAGCTCACCTGCACATGAGCTGGCGAGTAATCCAACTGATATAACTTACCCACACTCACCCGTGCTAGGTTCCGATCCACTCCTACCTAAATGGATATCTGAAATATCATGCCAACCAAATTCATCACTACCACTTTTTCCGCTTGAAGACACTCGAGTGGCCCTTAATGAACAAGAGCTACAAAACTTCCCTGTTCTAGCAGGATCCTGAACCTGCTGGACAAAGGGCGCGAATATACCCATGGGGCAATTGGTGCCCTGAGCTCAGCAACGTCAGAGATTGCTTCTAGAGTGGGCAGAATAGAGGGCTTTTTGATGGCGCAGGCGAAATGCCACACCTTTTGGGCAGATCAAGTCCTTAGTGAAAAATCAAGGCATCAGAATCAATTGTTGGAGCCCGTAGGAATGGTAAATGTTCAAACTGTGCCTCCAGTTAAGTCACAATCCACCCAAACTAATTCTTGGGTTAAATCTGATAGCGTAGAAGTAAACACAGGCGTGAGTTATAATGAACAGAGCATGAACCTGTTCCCCCTGTACGCAGAAATTGCCAAACTCCAACATGAGAGAATATTGGTTTTAGAAAAGATACTGTTGGCTGCAAATCTTGTACCTGTTGAGATTTTATGTGGAGAACAGGCTGCCCATGAAGAACCAAAGTCACGTGCTATGAAAACCAGTCCTGATAGTCCTTCGGCCCTTACTGACTTGATTGACCTCGATGTGGGTCCTAACTTCAAGGCACATTCTCCCATTGAAGCTCTGGCAGAAGACAGTGAGGGAAAACAGTCTATCTTCTCTATGTCACGCAAAGCAAAAAAACTTCACGCCAAAGCGAAGAAAAGCGAAGAAAAGACAGGCTCTGACAGGTGCACAAAATGCCAGTACACAATTGGGGGCCAATACAACAAATAATAATAATAAGAAAAAAAAATAATTCTATGTCAGAGAAGACATATAAAAAAATGACATGAAAGTAAAGGATGAAACGATCATTGATCGAACACAACTAAACATAGAAAGTCGGGCACATTTGGGGGTTAATGAGAGTGATGATAAGGCGAATCCATCATCAGTGCTGCTGAAGAAGTTAAATAAGAAACAAGAACAGGGGTGTGGTGATGATACTTTGGAACAAGTTAAAGAGGTTGGTGTGATATCCTCTCCCCTTCTTATTCAAACACAGCTACAACGGTTCTTCGAAAAAATAGACAAGAAAATAACATCTTTAATCCAACACTCTCAAGGTCCTGCGATTAACATTGAAGGTACTGACATGATTACTAACAAATCGAATTTTAATGAGCATAGCCAAGTACTAAATGAGGACAAAGAAAAGGTGCCCTCGCAGGTTTTGGGTTTGTTAATACACAGGTGGTTCCCGCTTGTTTAGATGTTTGTGAAAAAGAGCATTCTACCGATGACATACCAAAACCTGATGGACAGGGAGTAGGTAGAGTCCCAAATTACAAAGAAGTGTCCCCCCGAAATGAAATTGGTGATGGGTTGGATGGTGGACCCGGCAAAAGTTGAAAAACCCAATTTAAACCGTGCCTCATTAATGAAAGTGTTCCACCAAATCCCAGTTTTGCGCAACCTAGTATCTAATGACACCGCTTGGATCAGACTCCCGTATGTACCTAATTGTCGGATGCTTTGTAGATATCAAACTACAATAATCGCCTCTCTAATATGGAAACACGAAAAAGATTTTGGAATGCTTGGTTATGATTTGTCTATGCATTATTCAATGGAAGATGCAACAAGTTTTGTTGAATATCAGATCCCTCCATGCCAAAATGAACCTAGCGCAGATGTACGAGAGAATCATTTTGAAATTATGCATGAAAGAATAAGAGTCTAATCAGAATCAGTGGCACAAATTGTTACAAGCCTTGCTTGCCTTGAACCTCTAATGAAAACCCTAATTGGTGAGCTGCCAGGTAAAGAAAATCTATAAAAAAATGTACTGCTGATAAATTCATGGAATTGTTGTGCGTTTAATAACTTGAGGGTATGGTTTCAGAAGCTCAAACACAGAAAATTACCTGCAATAATTATAGTACAAGAAACCATGGCGCTTCAGGATCTTTACCTAGAAGGCTATACGGCTTTCTGTGCACATGCTGTGAGAGGCTCACTAGGGCGTCCATCTGGTGTGCTTGATATATTTGTAAAACACATACATTGCGTCAAGGCACGGCAAGTGTTCACATTCACTGAAATCCTTGCAATTGAAATTACACCAAGTACTCTAATGTGTTCACATATGCTACTTATTTCACTTTACTGGAATCCGACTTTAACTACTATAGATAGCATAATTGATAAATTAAACCATGTAATTAAACCATGTAATGATAAAGGCTGTTGCAGAATCTCCTAACGTGAAAATCATTATAGGTGGCGACTTTAATTCTAATCTTATTGTAAGTAATTTGGGATCAGAAACATCAAACCAACGTTATGCCATGTCCTCATATGAAAGGGGGCAACTATGGACAAATTACTTTGAACAATGGGACATGCAAATAGTACCATTTGCTGACAAAGGACCTTTGTTTACACGGTTCGTGGTCTTAAAACCTCAACCATTGACTACATTGTGATGTCTGGATCCCTAGCTAATATATCATCATTGTGTAACATCATACATTCCCACCTAAGTGATCATTGCATATTAGAATGCTGCCTTGAACTTACTCTTCCAGTATATAATTCTTACATTGCTTTGTCCTTATTGCAAATAGATCGGCAAGCATTGTCTACCAGGTGGAATACAAGTGTATATAGACGTTTGAACTATTTGGCTAACAGGGACATTGTTCAAATAAATGTTCAATCGATGTCAACAAAAGAAGCTAAAATTTGTGATCTAGAGAATAACCTCATAATACGTAGGCACATTGAAGTGCTAGCAGCTCAAAAAATAACTGAGAAACAGACCAACTATAGGGGTACTTACAATGTTGCAATTGCGCTTAGAAAAAAGCAGAAACATATCGAAATACATAATCTGCTAAAATACCCTTATAGCAGAACCTCTTATGTTATAGAAAGAAAGGCAATTTTGACAAAATATAAAAATGATCTTAAACAACTAAAGTTTGATAAATACATTAAATCAAATCAAAAAATGATTCATAATCTTATCGATAAAAATACAAGAGAAGTCTGGGTCACGTTGAGAGATCCTCTATTGAAAGGAATTTCGACTTTGTGTTCGGTTGTGAGTGGGGAGGTCTGGATAGAAGCATATCAGAATAAATATGCAATGCCCCAGAAATTTAGAGACCATCAATCTCTGGTTACTATTATAGATCTGCCGTCACGATGTCCATGGGGTGTGGATGACATTGAACAGATAATAGGGAAACTGAAACCCTCAAAAGCTGCCGGTCCGGATGGCAACCCCCCTTGTGTTATAAAAGATGATCCAAAGTTGTGGGCAGCAATCTTCTTGAAGCAACTAGAATGTGTGTTCCAATCTAAAAGTGTACCGTCTTCATGGCTATCGGCTTTTGTGATCCCATTACATAAAAAAGGTCCTCTCAACGATCTATGTAATTTTAGACCTATAGCAGTTGTAGATGCTTCAGTGAAGATCTTTGCTGCCCTAATCCTAAGAGACCTAAATGAATGTATTGTTAAGCAGAAGATCCTTTCTCGTTTTCAAACAGGGTTCCGGAAGGGAATGGGCACACAATTAAATGCCACTATTTTGGCCCACCTGATAAAGCTTACTAGACAGAAAGACCATGGCCCAATCTATAAGGCTCTTTTGGATATATCTGGTGCATTTGATTCAGTAATAAGACAAATCCTATGGCACAGAATGCAAGAGCTTCTAATACCACCACAACTCATAGCCATAATAGTACTATTACATACTAATACAAACTATAGGATAAAAATAGATAAAACTGGATCTCTAACTCCTCCGATTGTCACACACATAGGAGTTAAACAAGGATGCAACTTTGCTGCCACTCTCTTTAATTTGTATCTAACAGGGATTGGTACCATATGGCCAACTTGCAATTCCTTTGTGGTCAAATTGGGCGAACTGCGTTTAGACTGGTTAGCCTTTGCAGATGACCTAATATTATTTGATCTGACCCCATTCGGATTGCAAAATAAATTGGAATGCCCTAGTTGAATTTTGCGACAACTACAACTTGAAGTTAAATTAAAAAAAATCAAACATCATTGTTTTCACAAATAGGAGAAAGTTTACTGGTTATCAATGGACTATTAAAGGGTTGGCTATTCCTCATGCACTGGGCATGCTATATCTAGGGTACAATCTGGTCAATTCTGACTCAATTGCTAAATGGCAGGTAGAAATTGCCACCAAATCATCTCCATTAATTGCTCAAATGAAATTAATACATTTGAAGGTCTTCGAATTCTCATTGATCCATTGATCGAATTTTATACGCTCAAGGTGGAACCAATTATAATTTATGGTTTAGACTTATGCTCTTTAGAAATTGGGTCAGCTTTGAACAAAATCCAAGGAAACATACGGAAACAAGTTCTGCACTTACCGACATCATTACCAAACTCCATCATTATGCACAAATTGGGGCTGTCGTCCTTAGCCATTAAACATCTTTGGCGTGAATTGGTTAGCCACGCTAAAATGTCAGACCCTGCTGCCAATTCCCTAGATGAAGATGTAGGAAAAATGTTAAAACATGGCTGTCCAAAATCGGTTTATGTTGCTGGGCAAGTGTGTGAAAAGACCCTCGAAATGATTGCAATAGACATAGATGACCTAATCAAACGGCCACAAATCGTGAAGTTGAAATGACTTCAATATGATTGGGCACTTACAGCAGATAAGATTGGGAACTATACAACATATAAGGAATATGCAAAATTTAGACACAAACAGAAACCCCTTCTTTCGTATATTAGGCAGGTACCTTCCCAGGAGATACGCACACTATACGTGCAATTTAAATGTAACCTTTTTCCAACACTAGCCCGCACTAAAAATTGGCAGAAGACCTAATCACCATCAGAAGAGGTCTGTAGCTTGTGCAAAACCCTTGAAAATGAAACTTTGAAACATCTTGTGCTGTATTGCGCTTACTTTGCAAAGGAGAGGCAAAGATATCTGGGAAAATATGTGGATGTAGCGGTTACCTATAAATTGGAAATGTTGTGGATACAATGCATGAGGGGTTATAGGCAAGCGTTCACCGTTGATCTGTTTCATCTTTTATCTACCATAGAGCTGAACTTGGGAAAACTTAAAATCCTGGATGGATTTAAATAGAGGTTGGGAATCATATGTTAACAAATTCAAATTTAAATTGAGTGCAAATTGTGATTGAAGAGATTTCTGGGCTGTGCTTTGTTTTGTAAAACTTTCAAAGCGGAACTGTTCTCTCCTATTATGGTGTTGTCATGTTTGGATTGTTGTCCATTTTTATTATTTTATTTTCCCTTCTTGAAACTCCTAATGAGGCCCTATGTCTGTGGAGGGATCACAGGACATGTTCCATACTATTGAGGAGGTCCCCAACAGTCCCAGTGCAAGCGAGGATGAGGATGAAGGAGCACTTTGGGCCATGTTTCAAGAGAAAATGCGCAGTGAGTGGAAGGGCTGGGCAAAGACGGTACTGCGGGGTGAGCAGGCCATGCCCATCCAGCCCTTGGTTGCCCAGGCACAGATTTGTCCGCCCCCTTTGGTTGATACCCCACCTCCAAGTGAGATTCCTCCAAAGCCTTTACCCCCCAAAAGGAAGCACTAACCTAAGGGTAAGAAAGCACTGGAGACAAGTAGCCCAGAGTTTAGTGCAGCCCATCACGGAGACTGCTGTGCTACAAGTTACAGATGGGCTGCCCTTGGTACAAGCAACCCCTCTGGTGCATATGCCTCCAGTGCGTGCGCCCCCGGTCGGTAATATGCTGGAGGAAATGTTGAATGATCAAGGGAGACAGATGCATGCCTGACAAGACGCCCCCTCCTCAGGTGGCAAGGAGCGTTTGGGAGGGTTCACCTGGACCCACATCAAGTGTAGTGATAGGAGGGTTGCCTACTTCTACAATTTGTGCCACTGTCGCCACTCTGAACCACAGTAGCAGTGCTTTGGTGGTCACACCTAACTGGCCCCCGACATCCACGAGACCCACTAAGCCTGCCGTTACCATCTCCCCCTTGCTGTCCGGCAGGTCCTCTTTGGTCTGGCACATTCCCTTTCAGATGAAAGAGCGTATATAGTTGAGGGAGTATTTTGACATATTCTGCCTGTTGTCAGTTGAGGACACCGGCCCTAATTGAACTCTTAGCCCGGAAGAAGACAAAAAGAGGAAGACAAAATATCAGGCTCGGGAGAATATTTCCAATTGGGAGAAAGCGTCCGCTTTGTTGGCCGTTATATGGATGGACAAGTTCCCTGAGCACGGGACAGCCTTGTGGAGGTACAGGGAGACAATTGTTTGTAAGGTTAACCAATATGGGACAACTGGGTGTATTGATTATGATAGAGGATTTAGGAAAACGATGACCCAAGTCCCTGAGATGACCTGGGACCAAAAAGATATGGAAGGATGGGTCTCTTTCATGGGAGGCAAACAAAGGACCAGCGTTGTTTGGACTGAGTCATACAACGATAGTAAGAGATCTTGGTATGGCAGGAAGGACCAGAGAGAGAATGGCCGCCCCTTTCACAATTCCCCCCAGGGACGGGGGGAGGCATGAGCAGGGAGCCAGCAGTTCTAACATGAACAAAGCACAAGAGGGGCGGAAACCAGGTGGCAATGCATGCTGTTTCTTTAACAAGGGCCACTGCACATGGGGCCCCAAGTGCAAGTACCCTCATGAGTGTACAAAATGTGGCTGGGGTCACCCATTGGTTAAATGCATCAAAGATTAAGGGGGCAGCAGGGGTAGGGGCCAGCGCAAAGAGAGTCAGTAGTTGTTCTCAGGTAAAAGGTCCCCCCTCCGGCCAGTACAAGGACGCATAATAATTGTTTACAGGTGAAGGGTACCTCTCCTGTCACTTTGCCTGTTTTGATGGAACCTTTGAATAAATACCCCAAGCACCATGAGAGGTATTTGCTTTTTGGGGGTGTCATGGAGGGATTCCACATTCCCTACGAGGGCCCATCGAGCATCCGGTTAGCAAAAAACGTACACTCTGCTATGGAGCAGCCATGGGAGGTTAAGAAAAAGTCAGTTAAGGGACTAGAGTTGGGAAGAATTTCTGGTCCTTTCAAAGGCCCTACCTCCCAAACTTAATTGTATCCCCGCTGGGCATAGTCCCCAAAAAAGATCCAAACAAGTTCTGATTTATACATCAATTATCCTACCCCAAGGGGGAGTCTGTGAATGACTGGCTGAGCCCGGAACAGTGTTCTATACACTACCTCTTTTGATCAGGCCATGGTGGTAGTGGCAGGCATGGGCAGGAGGGCATTGCTGGCAAAGGTAGACATCGAATCAGCGTTCATGTTATTGCCAGTGCACCCAGGCAGCTTCCATATGCTAGGATTCCAGTGGGAAGGTAGTTTTTATGTTGATAAATGTATCCCCATGGGTGCTCGGTGTCATGCGCATTGCTTGAAGCATTCAGCACCTTTTTGGAATGGGCAGCACTTAGGCTGGCGCAAAGGGGTGCCATCATTCACTACCTACATGACTTTATGTTTTCAGGCAGGATTGGCTAAGAAGACTGCTCCCTCGCGCTGACTTCCTTCCAGAATTTGATAAGGAAAATGGGCCTACCTTTAGCTCATGAAAAGACAGAGGGTTCATGCAGGGTCCTAACTTTCCTGGGCATTGAGGTTGACACTGTGGAAGGGACTTGCAGGTTGACAAAGGATAAGGTCACAGGGTTGGTGGCTGAGATATCTCACAATCAGACTAAAGACAGGACCACTCTTGAAAAAAATACAACAACTCCTGGGCAAACTCAATTTCGCAGCCAAGGTGATCCCAGCGGGCAGGGTCTTTGCATGCAGGCTAGCCAGGGCGACTGCTGGGGTTTTAAAAAAACAACACCACATTCGACTCTGCACATGCAGCCCTGAAGGCAGATTTAAGGATGTGGCTCAAATTCTTGGAATGTTTCAATGGGGTGCAGATTTGGAGGACACCCTGGGAGACTAGTGTTGAGCTACAGTTGTATTCTGATGCTGCAGGGAGCAAGGGATTCGGGGTGATCCTGGGGCCAGAGTGGTGTGCCCAGCGATGGCCACAACAGTGGCACAAGAAAGGTAGGACAAAAAGCATCATGGTTTAGGAAATGTTTCCCATTGTGGTGTCACTCATGTTGTGGGCCAAGGAATTGGGTAACAAGAGAGTACGTTTTTGGTCTGACAACAAAGCTGTTGTGCAAGCAATTAATTTACAGTCGCATCATGCCCAGCGGTACTTAGCCTGCTCAGGAAATTGGTTGAGGTGTGCCTTTAGAGTAATATTGAGTTTAAGGCCCGGCACATGCCGCGCACTGTAAATATTGCTGTTGACGCTCTCTCTTGATTTCAGTGCACCAAGTCTCGGAAGGCCCATCCGGCGGCCAGGCTGGAGGGAGCGCAGTTCCAGAAGGTTTGCTGGCAGCTGGAGCGTGGACAGGGCGTTCTGTGAGTTAGGTGAGCGTTTGCACACACCAGGCGTCAGGTTTAGATACCAGCAAAGCTATGGTAATTTCTTTTTTTTAATTTTTTTTTCTAGACCCTAAAGCTATGGTAATATCATGAATGTACCTGTGGCATTAAACTGTGTTGAGTGCGCTGCAGAAGAACAGGTACGCACATGTGTGGCATGGGCGCACAGGGAAGGTAAATCTAAAAGCTGGGCTGCATCTCACCTGGCAGCGGTGGCTTTCCATTCCAAACTGGGAGGCCAAGCAGACCCCACAAAAGGATTCCTGGTGCGCACCACCCTGAATGGCTGGCCTCGGTCTGAGCCTACCAAAAAAGATGGCCGCAAGCCCATTGACTTTGATTTAATGGTAAGGTTACTGTCCGCCTTGGCAGGCATATGTTTTGAATCATATGAATTGTCACTATTCAGGCTTGCGTTTCCATGGGCTTTCTTCGGGCGTTCAGGATTAGTGAGTTGGTCTCAGCATCTAGGATGGACACATCGGGTAGGTCCATCGCCTTGGGCGATGTTATCCTGTTCAACAAAGGCACGGGAGAGGGGGTACAGATCAGACTAAGGAAATCCAAAACTGACCAGCAAGGTAAGGGCTTTAATATAGTAATGAATGGGTCTCTGCTCAAGGACAGCTGCCCGGTCCACCTCCTCAAGCTCTTTCTAGTGAACCGGGTTCGGGAGGCCGGATCCCTGTTAGCTCATGCTGACGCCTCACCCCTCTCATTGTTTCAGTTCAGGAAGGTGCTGTCTATGTCCTTAGGGGTCCTGGGCATTCATGGGGAGGGTTGGTCCACCCACAGTTTCAGGATAGTGGCGGCCACCACAGCCTTCCAGCAGGGCATGTCCACCCAGGCTATAAAGAAGGTTGGCAGATGGGAATCCGGCCGGTACAGCCTTTATGTACGCCTGCAGACAGCCCCCTCGCCCGGAGTTTGGTAAACTGTTCAAACCCCCCCCCCCTGGTGTCCAAAAGGTCATGGGTGAGAAAGGTAAAGGGGCAAGATGAAGTAGAGGGGCTGTATTTGCTAGTAAGATAGCTCAGCGGGTTGAGCGCTCGCTGCTGCAATCTGAGTGTGATCTGCAGGTCGCAGGTTTGAATCCCGGCAAGGCCAACTCAGCCTTTCATCCTTCCGAGGTCGATAAATAAGTACCAATTTCGGTTGGCTGATATTGTATGTAACTATGTGCTCTGTAAAACACTTTGGATTAAGGCGCTATATAAATAACACATCATTATCATTATTTATGACACTCGCTTTATTCCAACAGATGATGCAGTATGGATGATTGGGCATTCATTCATAATACGGGTTGAGAAGAAGGTCCTACAATGGACGGTTTCCCCAACCTAGGATTTAGGGGAACCATGGTTGTATGGCTTGGTACACCATGGATGAGGTCTCACTCCTTACTACCTGCCATCCATTGGCAACCAAGGTGGAGGCAGGCATCAAGAATGATGGTAATTCATTTGGGCGGCAGCAACCTGGCCAAGTTGGGTCGTGGTCGCTTGTTGGCCCAGATACATAGCAGCCCAGGAGTTGCCGGGCACTGACATTTTTTGTTCAGAAGTTGTACCAAGACAGTTCTGGCGTGATGCCATTTCCCCGGCAGGGATGGAGAATTCCAGGAGGCGTCTTAACAGGAGCGCAGAGAAATTCAAAAAAGCAGAAGGATTGGGCTACGTGGGACACTGCTGCTTAAATTCCTTACCTTCACATTTTGATACAGACGGTGTTCACATGTCGGACAAGGGTATGGATGTTTTCTTGACGGCAATACAAATAGCACTAAGGAGGGCTGTCTGCAAATAAGTGTTCTGGTGAGTATGTCCTAGCTGTGTGTGGGCATTGAGGGCATCAGAAGCCACCCCAAAGTGTGGCGGTGAGGGATTTTCATGCTGCAGCTTCAGCTGTTAGTGGGTCAGGATTGGCCGGGCTCAAGCCAAATCCAGCAACAGGCACTGACTCTCCTTCCAGGGCTTAAGGGTAACAACAACTCTTGTCAGTGTCCTGAAAAGTGTCTGACTGGTAGTACACCCAGAAGCGGAGTCCACTTGTGCCTCTGGCAAACAGAGATGACATGGTTCACTCTTTTATGTAATGTGATAGTATATGGCTGAGACTGTCCCATTATTATGTTTGCTCCAAATAAAACTGTGACCTTGTTTCTTCCAAAACCTTACAAAGTTGTCTGTGGTTATTGCTTGATGTAATTATAACACACTGGACACAAGAGGTGGGGGGTGGCTAATGGGGGATCTCACTGCTAAGCCGTCGACAAGATCCCACAAAGCTCCTCACAAGAAATGCAGAGGCACGGCAGAGGTGGCCCCGGCCCCGCCAGGTGTGGCTTTGCCTGCTGGCATCGGGGAGCACCTAATCCCGTTTCTCCTGGACAAATAAAATGCAATTGCCCAAGTGAGTGGTATCCAAAACCCATGACTATGCCTATCCTGGTGTCCGTGCTGACCCAGAGCGTGTGTCAGGAACCGGTCATGCCCTATTCTCCCCACAGACAATGGTGTGTGTGATGTGACCTTGGTTGCCTGCATCTCGACAAGTGCCTACAGAGGAGTCAGTAAAGATGTACATCTGATGCTCTGAGCCTGCACGCCATGGATGTGCTTAAAGTGGCCCCAGTAATTATGTGTGTGTGTGAAGCAGTGATCCCACTGATTGTCAGCACGCTTAAAATGGTTCCAGTAACTGACCAGGGCATCGTCCCTTGCTTGGAGTTCCCTCCGCCCATGCTTAATAAAGTTTCCCTTATGATGTGTTTTGCCATCCTAGGATCAGAGGCCCGACTGATTTGTGTCTATAATTGCATGTGATTAATGAAAGCAATTTGTAATGTAGGTGTTTTGTGCTGTGTCTCATGTTGCATCATGTCGTTGTTTTAACATTATGCCCTTGGCATCAGACTGTGTGATCTACGGCCGCACCCAGGGTTCGTACACTGTGCCATGTTCTCAATTTAAGGGATGCAAGGCTTCCTGTGCGCAAGGTTTCACAGCAACTCAAAGGCTCCTGTGTGTTAGTCCTGTGAGCATGCAGGTGTGGGTCCGGCCTCACCTGGCCCCATAACAATGCATGACCTTAGAGGGAGCTGCACAAGTAGATAAGAGGCACTACTCTTCTCTTCACGCGCTAAATGTGCCTCCAGAATCTGTGTTACGGGTTGAGCACAGGGTCATTTTCATGCACACGTTTCATTCACTCCCTGTTTGGACGATAGTGATAGACATAGAAGAAATAGGTGCATCTATGGACAATGTTGCGAGGACCCCTGTTGCAAGTGCCCTTCAAGAACACACACAGCTCAGGAGGAAGGGGAGGAGCTAGGGGCGGAAGAGGCAGTTAATAAAAGTAAAGTGAAAGTGCAACACGTCTAAGTGTCCTTCCTCCCCAAATACCATTAGGGGGTAACAGCTGGTGGCGAAGGGAAACGACCGCTGCAGCATCCGGCCAGGCTACGTGGGTCGCACCCTGATTCCTGCGTCCCTTGACACGTCCAGCTGGTGCATCCCGCTTCCCGCTTCCCGCGACGCATCCTGGCCTTTCTGCTGCATCCGCAGCATCATCTCCTGAGTGTTGCTGGCAGCAGCTAGGATCCTCGCTGGGATCCGGCCGGGAGCGCTGCAACCCGCTGTGAGGGCACGGCAGAGAAGGGCCGGCTACTCCGTTTGATGACCGGGCCCGGCGATAAGCAGAACTCGACTGCACTACCCATGGAGTTTGCAAGGGGAGGCCTGCAAGAATCTCTCTCACTACTGTGGATGGCAAAGGAGAGTTGCGTGGAAAGTCTTATGCAGCGGATGCCCTGCAGAGCCTGACACATGCTGTAGGAAATAATAAGATGTTGAAGGAGTGTGCACGCGCAGCAATATAATTCACACTGACACTATAGAGTGCACTGCATGGCCCAAGTGCAGGCCCCCACCACTTTTCAGGTTGCCATAGGTAGAGAAGGTCCACTTCACCACCACCAACTGCACCCTTGTTTTGCAGCATGAGGTAGCACAGTGAATGCGTTGCAAATTAAAGAGGGGTACCACCGGTGTGGCCACTGGCAAAAGGTAGTCAGCCCCCGACTTTGCGCGTAATTTGTAAGGAGCCACCATGGTGGATCAGGCTGAGGAAAAGGGGGCGCCACAACAGAGCAGCACAAAAGGGGCCCTTTGAGGTAACGCTGCCCATTAAACCTACACCCTCAACACAACAAAGGACCACGATGGACCAGATGGGTTGGAGACTTTGACGATTTCATTAGGGTCGCAGGGGAAGAGAAGTCACCGGTCCTGAAGGACACCTGCGTACACCTTGCTGGGAAGGAAATAAAAGGCATTATCAAGACAATCCCGGCAGGGGAGAGAACCACCTATGATGATGTCGTGACAGCACTGAACAAAAAGCTTGCAATGCATCCTCTCTTGGGTGGATAGCTTAGGGGCCACGCACTCGCCTTGGAATCAAGATGATGTGGAGCACCACAACTTCAATACCCCGATCTGTGCTTAGAAACATCTGGATGTTAGGTGTGTTACAAATACCTGATTATAATTATAACAGAGAGTATGAGAGGTATTTCTTTAATCAATGTCAACAATCCCGGCAATCTCGCCATACTTTATACGGCCAAATACGAGGATGAGTTTATCCTCTCAACAGGTGGCAGGCACAAGTGAGTCATTCATATAGATATATAGATGATGTTATTTCCATCTGGACAGAGACAGCAACAGAATTGAACAAATTCTGGACATGGTTATGAAATGATGGGCACTTACACCATTCAAGGAAAGGAAATGGTTTTTATTAAGTGCAATAGAAGGCCCACCGACTCTGCCAACAACATAACAGAATGAACATCTAACATTCCTACTAAGCATTTTACTATTTACATTCCATGTTCTACATTCCACTGTCACCTAATGTAAGTAATGGAACACAGAACATGATACAAGAATGTACAGTACAGTACACACAAAACAGAACAATAAGATATACAATAAGATATTACACACTTCCCTTCCTTAACGCAATAAACATTAGAACAATAATTGTAATCTTTAACCATGCATGCAACGAAAACAACCATGCACAAATATAAATTAAACATCCAACAGAATCCTATACCATTTAGAACACATTTTAAAGTCACATAATCTCTAAGATATGCAGGTTTTACATAATTACACCTGACTCGTTTTATTACACTCTCCTGCATACCAGAATTCTCAGAACCATCCTTTGACTCAGGCTCCCTGGACTTTAGATTGTATGTCTTACAAACCCTGTTGACATTCCAGACCCTACCATCCATCACTTTCACAGAACCATGATATCTCCCACTCTTATATCACACACCTTCACAGCCTTCCTGGCATCAAAATTACTTTTATTCTTCTCCTGTGTATGCAATATTTTCTCCTCAACACTTTTGAGATCAACATCCTTAAAACACGCTCTACCTAACCACGAAGGACAAACCCTTGTATTAGGTTTCCTACCCCTCAGCATCTCAAAAGGTGATATACCTGTGGTGGTACGTGGGGTGAACCTATGGGCAACAACGGTCTCTTCTACGGCCCTTTTCCAATCACCTTCACTTTATTACATCTCTCCACAATCCCATTGGTTTGGGGATGATATATGGAGCTTGTTTTATGTTCAACACCATTCTCTCTGAGAAACAATTTCATCTCCTACTCAGAAACCAGTTGTACACCATTATCTGTAATGATTGTAATAGGATAACCTTCTTTTTTTAAAACAAAGTCCAAAAATGAAATAATATCTTTTGAATACACATTTTTCACCCATTTGATCTCGACCCACCTTGATAACATGTCAAAAGCTACAATGCAATACATGAAATTCCCTTCACTTCTCACAGGACCTACAATATCTTACCCTACACGTTCCCATGGTATACTTGGTATAGACACTATGGTCATTTCTTCTTGTCTAGACACATACCCTTTAGCTGAGTCCTCACACATACAGCATTCTCTTATCAACCTCTCCACCTACAAATCCATGCCACGCCACCAATAATCCTGCCTAACAAATTGCTTGGTCTTTTTCATCCCTTGATGACCTTCATGTGCCAACTGTAAAAAAAAAGAAATCCCTCACTCCTACAGGTGGATACACTTTGTCACCTCTCATGACCAAATTATTCTTGACATGCAACTCATCAAAAATGTGTCTGACAGCCTCAGTTATCTCTCCTTTTCTAATCTCATTACTCTTCACACCATTCGATAGCTGCCCTTTAACTTTTTCTGATGCTTCATCAGACAACATGGCTTGTGACAATTCCTCTTCTGAGACTATTTCCTGATTGATACTCAAAACTTGTTCATCATCACTCTCATCATTACAATTGTCATCAATTACATTGGTTAATCTTGACAAACAATAAGCAGACTTGTTCTTGACACCTGGTACATACTCCACTTCCCAGTTATACTCCTATAACACTGGTACCCATTTCCTAATCCTAGAAGAAACTTAATTTAACCCCTTTGTCATGAGAATTTCTCTCAGAGTTTTGTGGTCTGATCTCTCAACGAATTTGGAACCCCAAATAAATGTGCGAAATTTTTCAATTGCCCATTTTACTGCCAAAAACTCCTTCTCAATTGTGGAATAAGTGTATTCTGCTTCCCTCAACACTCTTGATACAAATGAAATGGGATATTCCACACACCCTTCAGATTGCGACAACACTGCCCCTAAATCATAATTACTGGCATCAGTTCTAATAAAACATTTCTTGTTAGGATTAAATTACTTTAAAGTGGGGGCATTGTTTAGTTCCATCTTAATATTTTCAAATTCGCACTCACACTGTTCTGTCCACTCAAACTTTACATTCTTCTTCACTAATTTCCTCATGTTGAATGTCTTGCTAGCTAAATCTGGAATAAACCTAGTGTAATACTCTGACATACATACAAATGACACCAATTTTTCTTTACAGGAAGGACTGAGAAAATTAATAACGGAATTTACTAATTCAATCTTTGGCCTGATGCTTTTGTCAGAGATCTCATGACCTAGATATTGTAAACTGCATTTGTTAAACTTACTTTTGTCCTTGCTAAGAGTCAAACCTGTTTCCTTAAAAATATCTAAAACTTTCTGAACTCTAATGTCATGTTCTGCTTGATCTTTTCCATAGACTAAAACATCATCCTGAAAACATAACACACCCGGCATGTGATGGAATAACGGATACATCACTCTTTGAAAGACAGCAGCGGCAGAAACATTGGAATAACCTCTCTGTAGTAATAAAAGCTGTTAGATTTCTGGAACTAGGACAGAACTTACAGGTTAATTCATGGAATAAATGTGCACCAAAAAGGGGAGCGCAAGCATGAAAATCACGTGTAAATATTGGGATGTGCACCAAATCCGTGGTTGGGGCACACAGGCGAGCACGTCAGTAAACGCCGTGCGCGGCGCATACAGGGAAAGCGCACATTGTGTAGGGCACACAAGAAAAGTGGGTGGAACATGGGGCGTAACAGGCGGAATGGGGAACAGCGCGTGAAAATGTGGGCGTTACGGGGGAAGTACCGGAGGAAAATGCTCACAACACCCACACGCGTGCTAACAACACGCATTCATGGAATCGAACAGGGGAAACCCGTGCGCCAAAAAAGACTTGCTAATCCGGAATCACGTACACCAGCAGGAAGCAGGCATAAGCAGCCCCGCGCAGCATAAAAGTGCGCGCAAACAACAAACAAGCTCATACGCTACAATGAATATACCGTTCCTCGCAGCAGTGGTCATGGGACACCGGAGGAGGAGGAGGATAGCCAGGCCGGCCCCGCATTTTTTTTACCCAGGACCCGCCTTTTTGGGATGCCTGATGACCAGGTGTATGGGAGGTACAGGTTTCCACCCCATATCAACCTAGAACTGGTTGCTGAGTGGGAGGATGACCTCACATCACCCACCCTGTGCTCCCAAGCACTGAGCCCCTTGGAAAAGGTGCTCAATGTACTGCACTTCTTGGCTACTGGTTCATTTCAGCAGACAAGTGTCATAGTTGGGGGTGTCTCACAGGCCACGCAGTCACGCTGCCTACACCAGGTGTTGGCCATCATGAATGCACGCCCCTCAGTCCGCAGGCAGATATACATGCCCAGAACACCTGCAGAAAGGCAGGCTGCCGTCCAGGACTTTTACGGGGTGGCACACTTCCCCAAAGGACTAGGTGCCATTGATTGGACCCATGTGGCTCTACGTCCTCCCAGGGCAACTGAGCACATCTATAGAAACCGCAAGCACTGGCATTCCATCAACGTGCAGGTAGTATGTGATGCCAAGAGAATCATCACCTCAGTATATGCCAACTATCCAGAGTCCACCCACGATAGTTTCATTTACAGAATGTCAACCCTAAACCGGGACCTAGAAGCTGGGCGGCATGGCGATACATGGCTGCTTGGTGAGTATAAATGCCTCTGCACATGATTGCATGTCAGATACTGAGTAATGTCACAACCCCACTAATAACAACCATTATCACCTCCCCAGGGGACAGTGCCTACCCTCTGAGCACCTACATGATGACACCAATACGGAACCCCACCACACCACCCAAGGTAATATACAACACAGCCCATATTGCAACCCGGGGCATAGTGGAGCGCACATTCGGAGTGCTGATGTCACGCTTTCGCTCCCTTGACCGCTCTGGTGGGCAGTTGCTATATGCGCCCCCAGTAGTGTGCAGGATCATAGTGGCAGCATGTGTCCTGCACAACATTGCAACCCGGCGTGGCGTACCGGTGGATATGGTGATGCCCCCACATCTCCAACCACATGCACGCCCGCTGCGCATCGGAGGTGAAAGGGCACGTTTTGAGGCAGCCCGTACCCAGCTTGTGGCAAATTTCTTCACCTAAAATCCCACCCCTGTGGAGTGCACACAGGCCTGGCAGATACCAGCTGACAATTGATGATGATGACAAAAGGGATAGTCAACTGTCACAACCATACCACCCTGAGATTGTTTACCTGGAAGTGCTACATTGTGTGCATCCCTAGCTACTTAAACACACCCAATGCTGTGTCAGTAAAAGGCACACATGCATGCAGCACGAAGGACTACCCCTTTGCAAACGACTACAAACAAATAGTGGCATGTCCCCCAACCCCTCCCTAACCCCATCTGAGCTACCTAACACACCATGGCATGCGATCTGAAATTAACCAAATGAATACACATCATATATGACACAAGTGTCACAAAGTGCACCGTCCCAAATGGAAACAGGAGACAGACAATTGCCTCTGACCAATGAAAAATAAACAGCACACATTGACAAATACTTACCAGCAACACAAAACAGTACAGGATCCAACAGTGGCAACATATGACAGTAAAAAATTAAAGTAGTGCAAGTGTCACAACCTGAGTAAGGCAGCACATCAACCCCTTCCAACTGCAGAGTGTTGTTGGTAGTCAAATGTGGCTGTGTGCTGCACACAACATGAAGTACATCTGCAAAGGAGACGGGCTCGTTAAGACATGAAGAAGCTACATGTATATATGCAAAAAGTCCTGTATGTTAAACCATATACAAATCCACCAGGCAGTGGAGAAATGAACAACACTCCCCACTAGGGATGTATACACAGTTTGGACTGCAGACTGCCCACACAACTTATGGGAGCCCAATGCCTCTGTGTAAGTTACTGTCACTTGGTCACACCCTTTGCGAGCCCATGGAAAGGAGAAGCAGGAGGGGTGTGTGTGTCATGAACCCAAGTATCTAACCCATAGACAGGACAAGCCTGCATGTGCCCAGCTGGAATACACAGTGGATGCCTACGGGAACCACACAAAGCAACACACTGTAACATTAATTCACAATCTGAAAAAAAAGTTTATGAACTAAAATGTAAATGCAAACAAAAATAGAAAAAGGTAAAGTAAATGTAAAGTAAAAAAAAAACAAATTAAATAATATATTAAAAATCAGAAGCTTAACCAAATAAAAATAAATGTATGAAAATGAAAATAACAAATCAAGAATTAAAATAAAATGATAATAATAAATAGAAAAAAGAAGAAGAAATAAAGATAACAAATGAATTAAATATGAATGTAATGTAGAAAATCGGAATGTAAAATGAAAAAATAAAATAAATGGCCATGTGTGGACCAGGGGGGGGAGGCCACCCAGGAGGGACGAGGTACAGGGTGCACCCCAACACTCACATGGGTGGATATTAAGAAAAAAAAACTCCATGGGCTCATGGCCTGCACGGCTACCCTACAGTGGAGGAACTGCCGTCGTTGTCTTCACCCTCTGGACCTCTGGTGGTACATCAGAAGGTGGGCGTGATATGGGAGGCAGACCACGCAAAGCCCTGGCATGCTCCTCCATGGCAGCAAGCATGCGGGTCTGAAAGGTTTGGTTCTGCAGGATGATGGTACGGAGATCCCCTTGCAGCACCTCATGGGTAGCACGCATTTCTGCCTTCAAGGCCTTGCGTGATGCCTGGATCTCCGCGCGGGTTTCCTGGAGCTCAGCTGAGAGTGTGCGTGTCAGCTGCTCCAGCTGCTGTTCTGACCTTGTACTCGGGACACCTCAAGTTCACCCAGAGTATCTCTAAGGGACGTGTGTTCTAACCTCAGGGCATCCCTGTGGGCCTGTGACTCTGCAGATATGGCTGTGCGCAGAGTCTCCAGTCCAGCCCGTCGGACTCTGTTGGACGTCAACATGTCCTCCCTGTGTGAGCGGCACATGGACTCTGTTGCCTGCTGCTGGAGCTCCACCTGCCTTTCAGGGGGGAGAATGGAAGTGGCCACCCTATCCATGGCCTGAGCCCTTATCTCACACGATGCCCCCTGTTGTGCTGCAATGGTATAAATGGAGTTCTCCCACAAAGTATTGCCTAGTGGGGCACGGCCATGTTTTGGTGCGCACCACACCTGTTTGGGGCAAGGTGATGTGGACCTTGCTGTGCTGGCACTGCCTGAGGCTGCAGGACTGCATTCCATCTTTGATCTGCTGGCCCAGGAACAGGAGAAAATATAGTGGAGTGTGACCCTGCATCCGTAACTGCCACAGGCAGACTTTCCAACACAGAATGCCCCATAGAGGGGTCTTCACCCCAGTGCAGGTGGGTTGGACAGAACAGCATCCCTGCCAGAAACACTCACCTGCGACTGCACATATGTCTCAATGTCCGATTCAGCACCTGAGCTATATCGGTCTGCGGAGGTGTACCTAGTGACACCCGTGGACAGGATGGTCTGTAGGAGTAATGGATTTTCACCCACCACCACCCCACGTCCTCCACTGGTGTCTGTGTGTACTCCTGCCTCTGCGCCATCTCCTCCTCCTCATCAGCATCTAGTGCTTCATCACCTGCAAAAACATAAAACAAAAGCAATGAAGACAGCAATGAGCACCATAGGCCACACACATAGGCATCACAAGGTAAACATTGAATACATAAATGACACACATCACACATGACAATCACTCTGGCATGCATGCACTGGCAATGAAGTGGAAGGTGAGCCTGAAAGCACACACTGGGGACTCCAAGATGGAAAACCAACAGACGTGATGCATGCTGCATAGCACCACAATCACACATGAGCCTGTGAGTGGCATGGACAATCCACACACATGACACATGCCAGCACACAGATGGCACGTAGCATAGCCGTGGAAGATTTGACAAGGACACACAGATGGTAGAAAATCAGTACTGTCACCCATCCATGTGAGATTGACATCATGAAATAGGACATGGAAAACAGTGTGACAAAACATGCATGTGCCACACGCTGCAACAAAGCCAGTGTTCACTTATGCAGTGATGGCAGGCACATGGATACATCAATGGTTGCAAATTAACAAGGGGGTCCTGGGAGTCCCTCTGCCAGACATTAGTCCTGGTTACGAGAGACTTTCCCAGAGTCTTTAGCTCACTATCTTTCACAGAGAAGAAATATCCCAAACATATCAGTTTTTTTTCTGCCCTGGGGCAGTCCAGAACCAAAATGCTAGGCAATTCTCCTCTGAACAAGAGTGCCAACAGAAACCCCAGACACGTGTCTCGGTCTGGTTGGACCTCATCAGTAGGGTGGATCTGTGCCTCTCTAAGAATAGTGAGCAAGGGGTCCACGTCTGGATTCCCCTAGTAACTTAGGGTGAGACCCAAAGTTACTTAAAAATGCAAATTAACAAGGGGGTCCTGGGAGTCCCTCTGCCAGACATTAGTCCTGGTTACAAGAGACTTTCCCAGAGTCTTTAGCTCACTATCTTTCACAGAGAAGAAATATCCCAAACATATCAGTTTTTGTCCTGCCCTGGGGCAGTCCAGCACCGAAATGCTAAGCAATTCTCCTCTGAACAAGAGTACCAACAACCCCAGACACGTGTTTCGGTCTGGTTGGACCTCATCAGTAGGGTGGATCTGTGCCTCTCTAAGAATAGTGAGCAAGGGGTCCACGTCTGTATTCCCCTAGTAACTTAGGGTGAGACCCAAAGTTACTTAAAAATGCAAATTAACAAGGGGGTCCTGGGAGTCCCTCTGCCAGACATTAGTCCTGGTTACGAGAGACTTTCCCAGAGTCTTTAGCTCACTATCTTTCACAGAGAAGAAATATCCCAAACATATCAGTTTTTGTCCTGCCCTGGGGCAGTCCAGCACCGAAATGCTAGGCAATTCTCCTCTGAATAAGAGTACCAACAGAAACCCCAGACACGTGTTTCGGTCTGGTTGGACCTCATCAGTAGGGTGGATCTGTGCCTCTCTAAGAATAGTGAGCAAGGGGTCCACGTCTGGATTCCCCTAGCAACTTAGGGTGAGACCCAGAGTTACTTAAAAATGCAAATTAACAAGGGGGTCCTGGGAGTCCCTCTGCCAGACATTAGTCCTGGTTACGAGAGACTTTCCCAGAGTCTTTAGCTCACTATCCTTCACAGAGAAGAAATATCCCAAACATATCAGTTTTTGTCCTGCCCTGGGGCAGTCCAGCACCGAAATGCTAGGCAATTCTCCTCTGAATAAGAGTACCAACAGAAACCCCAGACATGTGTTTCAGTCTGGTTGGACCTCATCAGTAGGGTGGATCTGTGCCTCTCTAAGAATAGTGAGCAAGGGGTCCACATCTGGATTCCCCTAGCAACTTAGGGTGAGACCCAGAGTTACTTAAAAATTCAAATTAACAGGGGGGTCCTGGGAGTCCCTCTGCCAGACACTAGTCCTGGTTACGAGAGACTTTCCCAGAGTCTTTAGCTCACTATCTTTCACAGAGAAGAAATATCCCAAACATATCCGTTTTTGTCCTGCCCTGGGGCAGTCCAGCACCGAAATGCTGGGCAATTCTCCTCTGAACAAGAGTACCAATAGAAACCCCAGACACGTGTTTCGTTCTGGTTGAACCTCATCAGTAGGGTGGATCTGTGCCTCTCTAAGAATAGTGAGCAAGGGGTCCACGTCTGGATTCCCCTAGCAACTTAGGGTGAGACCCAAAGTTACTTAAAAATGCAAATTAACAAGGGGGTCCTGGGAGTCCCTCTGCCAGACATTAATCCTGGTTACGAGAGACTTTCCCAGAGTCTTTAGCTCACTATCTTTCACAGAGAAGAAATATCCCAAACATATCAGTTTTTGTCCTGCCCTGGGGCAGTCCAGCACCGAAATGCTGGGCAATTCTCCTCTGAACAAGAGTACCAACAGAAACCCCAGACACGTGTTTCGTTCTGGTTGAACCTCATCAGTAGGGTGGATCTGTGCCTCTCTAAGAATAGTGAGCAAGGGGTCCACGTCTGGATTCCCCTAGTAACTTAGGGTGAGACCCAAAGTTACTTAAAAATGCAAATTAACAAGGGGGTCCTGGGAGTCCCACTGCCAGACATTGGTCCTGGTTACGAGAGACTTTCCCAGAGTCTTTAGCTCACTATCTTTCACAGAGAAGAAATATCCCAAACATATCAGTTTTTGTCCTGCCCTGGGGCAGTCCAGCACCAAAATGATAGGCAATTCTCCTCTGAACAAGAGTACCAACAGAAACCCCAGACACGTGTTTCGGTCTGGTTGGACCTCATCAGTAGGGTGGATCTGTGCCTCTCTAAGAATAGTGAGCAAGGGGTCCACGTCTGGATTCCCCTAGTATCTTAGGGTGAGACCCAAAGTTACTTAAAAATGCAAATTAACAAGGGGGTTCTGGGAGTCCCTCTGCCAGACATTAGTCCTGGTTATGAGAGACTTTCCCAGAGTCTTTAGCTCACTATCTTTCACAGAGAAGAAATATCCCAAACATATCAGTCTTTGTCCTGCCCTGGGGCAGTCCAGCACCGAAATGCTAGGCGATTCTCCTCTGAACAAGAGTACCAACAGAAACCCCAGACACGTGTTGAAATCTTTCCCATGATAAGTGAAGAAAGGTGGGGCATTGTGGGGTGTAATCTATGTCTAAAGTATGTAACATTTGGAGCAAAACGGCACAAAAATGTGTGGTAAACATGCAAAGGATTTAATCAATCAGGCAGAATGAACACGAAATCAGTATGAAGAATGTTGTGGCATGATGGCAGTTGAAGGGCAAGTGCAGTAATCAGTTGCAAATTGTCAACTGCGGTAAGAAGGGATACTGTGAAACCCAAACCCAAGGCCGGGGAATGGTTTGGAGGCACCACATGGGTGATCCATAGCAGTCATGACTACACAGCCTCACCTGGCATTCAATCAGAGCACATCACCCAAGCAACATACACATGGATTGCACACACATGCATGGGCACTCACCGGACATTGTTTCAAGACCTGGTAGGTCTTGCACGCCTTCGATCTGATCCTCTGTGATGAAGGCTCCAGCGACAGACTCATGTTCAGTGCGTTTCAGGTCATTCCACTGCTTAGAACAATCATCAGCTGTGCGCCTCACAAATCAAAGCAAACTAATGTGGTCCGCGATGGTCTGCCAGTGGGCCCTACGTTGAGCAGTTATAGTCTTGCACCCTGCAGTCACCAGCATTTCGTGGCCATGTGCCGACACGTAGCCCACAAGTGCGTCTACTTCCACATCATTGACACAATGCTTCCTTGACGTGCCGGAGGGGGGAGCCGTGTCTGTGGTCCCAGCCTGTACCACAAGAGCACCCTTCTTCCTCTTCAGAGGTGGTGGGGAACCTGAGTGGCTCACGCCGCTTTGGTTGGTAGGGGTTGAAACCCAGGTGGACTGGGCAATGGAAGTAGCCAAAGGCACGATAACCAAAGGTCTCACTGCAGGCATTGGCTGCTGGGTGATGTTGGCAGGACCAACCTCGGTGTGATGGACTTGGACCAACACTGTCCTGGCTGGGTGACTCGGAGCTGGGGTGGATTGAGCTGCAGCTGCCCCTTCAGCCTCCTCACCCTGGCTACTTGGGGCAGCAGATGACATTGCTGCCCTAGATCCACGGGGCCTGGTGACAGCAACTTTCACCGCCACACATGGCTTTGACTTGGTGACACGGAAGTCAGCCTGGGAGTCATTCTGTGCAGGTTCCGTTGACAATATGGGCTGGGCTAACAAGGCCTGAGCTGGGATGGTGTCAGCTGCATCTCCCCGACCCATTGGGGGGCATAGGTGTCCCTGATTGGTCCTCCACACACTGGCCTCTTGGGCCACCCTGCACATCCTGGTCACACCCCCTACCGTGCCCACCTCTTGGAGGTTGGCCACCTTTGCCTCCCTTACTGCTTGGTCGCCTCCCAACCATGGCACTGATGTTCTTGTGCGAATGGGAGGTGCAGTAAACAATCATCATCAATTGGGGTGAAGGGGGTAGGGTACTAGATGGAATACGTACCCTAGTGCTCTAGCAAGGCTGTCTGTTATCCCTGGGGAAAGATGACGGGTCACGCAATGCTCAGGAACCCCGAAAACAAAATTTTACGTGCACGCGACCCCTGGTAGCCCACGTGCGTGGAATAAAGAACCCGCACTACACTGTGGCACCCAGAAATACAAAAATAAGCGTACGCATGGTACAAGCAGGCTAAAATGACCTCTGAATGGGTACGCGGCACACGGGGGCAACCACAGTTGAATAATACGTGCGCGACTCACCGTCTGCCTGGAAAAAGACTGTAAAAAAGAAGCATGTGTGCGCGTTGGCAACACCCCCGCCAAAAGAAGAATTGAATGCTGTATGAGAATACAAGGAGTACGAACTGGAACCGTTGCGAAGTAATCGCGTGTGAACCGACAGAAAGTACAAGAAACACCCGCTCGCTCTCCACAAAAAGCACGTACAAGAAAATGGCATCCTACGCGTACCTTTCAAACCAGCCCAGACGTGCGACATCACTTACGCGTGTATGCGCTAAGGGCCTTTCCTCGAATTACACGCATTAACACGCATACGTGCTGTTAATTCACTTGCTGATTCACTATGCACCCGTCACGAGGGAAACACCAGCGCGCGTAACGTCACAGACGTGCTTACGCACTAAGGGCCTTTCCTCGAATTACACGCTGATGTGCAGTTTTTTCACGTGCCAAATCACTCCGTATCAAGCTGGCCACGCCACAACACACGGAAGACCACGCTCCTGCCCAGAAGGCCATTTTCCTGCCCCCAGAACCCCGAGACTGCCATCTGCTGCTGCCTGCCTGGCTGCTGGCCAGGTGCCCTGCTATTTGGTGCCTGCATGTCAGCCAACTGCAGGGGTCCAGTTGCTGTGACCACCCCTGCTGGAACAGAAGACTCCCGACTGCAGTTCCATCGCTCCACAGCCCAGCACCAGGACCCAGTTGCCCACCCACACCTGCCTCGGGGGTAACACCATCAAACACCACTGGCAACCCCCCGCCAGAGAGGCAGAGGGCTACCAGCTTCAGTGATAAGGAAGTTGGTATCCTGGTGGAGCAAGTCCTGGTGAATTATGATGCCCTCTTTGGAAGTTCAAGCGCCGACAATGAAGGATGGAAGAGGATCTGGACGGACATTGTGGCTGCCATCAACGTGGAGGGGGTGGCAGCCCGCGACATGGCACATGTCCGGAAGCGCTGGGAGGACTTCAGGTCCAGGACCCTCAGCAAGGCCCGGCGCCTATTGAACGCAGGGGATGCAGAGGGTCCGTCTTACCAACATCCAGATGAGGGTCCTGGAACGCATAAACCCAGCGCTCCACCTCCAGGTCCTTGGGATGCCGACCTGTCCGGAGTCGAGCGGTAAGTGTCCATGCGTACTGAATGGACGCAGTGCATGTTGAGGTGTGCCAGGAGTGTGGAACTGGGACATATGTTTGGTAAGCCCCATATATGGATGTGTATGTGCAGGGACATGAGTCTGCCGCATGTGAGTCCAGTCATGTGTGAGTCACATCAATGGTGTATGTGTTCAAATGCATGATGCCCAAATGCATGTGCGGGTGCACACATGTTTACATTTCTGTGTATGTACTATGGCATGGTTGGGGTGTGACGCATGGATGGTGCTTCCACCCTCATGTACGTCCATGGTGTACATGTGCGTGTGTGTGTATTTGACATGTGTGCCACTGTGATACACCATGGATGCATGTGACACCGACATGTAGGAGGATGCTTGGCAGATGTGACATAGTTGCCAATGATTTCACTGTGACAGGTGGTGGAGATGTACAGATGCATGTATGTCTGGCGGCATTCGTGCAAGTGTTCTGCACTCCCCGTGTTGCATGTAACGTCAGGCTAACCTTCGATGCTCATGCTGTTGTATGTGTATGGATGGTGCTGCCTGCTGCAACATTCCTGTTAACTTGCGCATGTGTGTGGGTTGAAATGATATGTGTGTTGGGGAGTGTGATGCCATCTGTGAAGTTTGACACTGCCACTCATTTGCAAATGTCATGTATGTATCGGACCATTGGACAGTGCCCTGATGCCTGTGTTTTGTCTCTCCCTGTCTGCAGCGTCGACTGATGAAGAGGGCGGAGACAGTGCTGTGGAGCAAAGCGGCAGGGATCCCACCGCCAGCCGGAAACGCAAGGCCCAGCTCCCCTCCCAGGTTGTCATCTCTTCGAGGAGTGAGGAGTGCCGTGTCCGCGCCCGCAGCTGCCGAGGGGAGGTCCAAGAGGGGGAGGTCGAAGGTGGACTCCTCGGCAGCAGAAGGGGCAGCTGAGCCCCCACAGGGAGCTATGGAGGTAGATGGCACGGAGTCACCCAGGTTGGTGGAGGATTTGGTTGAGGAGGAGGCCGTGGAAGGCCCACGCACGGGACCTGGAGGGGGGATTCCACTGGTGCTAGTGGTGCAGTCCAGAGGCAGGGACAGGAGGCAGCACAGGCCACTGTGGCGGTGCCTGTGTGTAATACTGTCCCCGATCCTGTGACTGCATCATCCCGCACCAGCAGGGATGCCTTCGTCCAGACCCGTTCTCAGGGAGGGGATCCACTAACAACAACTGGCCTTCCTCTCCCTGCGGATGTGGCAATCCGTGAACGGGTTGAGCCTGTCCTAGCTGCGGTGGCGTTGCATCAACGTGGCATGCGGGATGACTTGCAGAGTTCTCGTGAGGAGAATGCAAGTCATTTCACATGCCTCATAGACCGCGTCAACCTATTAGGACAGGTCACCAGGACTGGGTTCCTCCATTTGCTGGGTCTTCTACAGACCCTCTTCTCAACTGAACACCCTATGCGCCAGTCATCCTCTGTGCCATCTACCTGCCCAAAAGTCACCGGGCAACCCTGTGGAGCTGCCCCTGAGCCAGCGGCCAGGCTGGTGGAGGACACATCCCTGCCACAGTCGGGAGTCAGAGGTCCAGCAGGGGTGGCCACCCCAACAACTGGACCCCAGCAGGAGGAGGACGTGCAGCCATCGCATGGCAGGGCACATGCACGGCAGCAGCAGGCTCAAGGTGGGAGTGATGATGGCTCGGGCCCATCAACATCAGAGGGGCAGGCATCGGCCCGAGGGCAGGAGGACCCTGGATTGGGAGTGTCCTCCATGTGGCAGCGGTTGGGCCAGGAAATAGATGCGGAGCGGCGGGGGGCGGAAGAGGCACGGCTCACTATGGTCAGGGCGGAGGCGGGCTGAGTGCCTCGAAGCAATTCGCAGGGAGTTGGAGCTGAACATGCCGTTATCCCTGCGAGACCTCGGGGCCAGGGAAGAGGCCCACCTCCAGGAGGTCAAACAGCAGTTCGATGATGCCCTGGCCCGGGACATCAACAAGTGAGCCATTTAACTTACCCGCTGCCTTTGTATATAGTTCTGTAGGTGTACGTTTCCTTTCTATTTTTCATTTGGGGCGCATGGACTATGCCCTGCCTTTTTGTATATAGTTATTTATTAGGTAGGCTTTTTGGTAGGTTTCATTTAGATTGTTGGGCACATGGACCCTGGATTTTTAAATTGTTAATAGTTCTGGACTGGATTTTACTTCATTTATTTATTTTTTACCATGGAGCAATGGTTTTCTTATTTTTTTAACTTTGATTTTGGTTTAATAGACAAACGCTTTGGAGCCATTTTAATTTGGATTTATTTGGATTCAGCATTCTCATTTTTTCATTCATTTCGGACATCCAGGCTTTTGTTTATTATTTATTTTCTTGTGTGATTTTATTTCATTCCTTCTATTTTGTATAAAGTACATTTTTATTTCATAATTCTTTTGTGTGGTATTCTCTCATTGGTTTCGTGCATGTCACGATGTGGGTTTTCTCATTCACATGCCCCTATTGTGTGTGTCTGACGGACATGTATTGATGTGCATGATTGTCATTTGGGATCTATCATGACATGGGGATTTCAATATGGATAGGATGGAATGCTGGTTGGGTGTTTGGACTGGGGTGGCGTGGGGTGGGATTGGGGTGGGCATAAGGGCCATGAGTGTGGATCGTGATGGCGTGTTGGGTGGGGGGATCTGAGTCGGGGCCTGCTGGCAGGTGCCCGTCACTGGGGGTGGGGTGGGGGGACATGAGTCTGGGCCTGCTGGCAGGTGCCCGTCACTGGGGGTGGGGTGGGGGGACCTGAGTCGGGGCCTGCTGGCAGGTACACGTCACTGGGGGTGTGGTGGTGGGAGCTGAGTTGGGGCCTGCTGGCAGGGGCCCATCACTGGGGGTGGGGTGGGGGGACCTGAGTCGGGGCTCACAAGTGCTCTCACAAGTGCATGGTGCCATGTGGGTTGCTTGCAGGGCATGGTGAGGGTTGTAGGGTAGTCCCCTGTGGTGCGGGCTGCCGGCAGGGCATGTGGAGGGGGGAAAGGCCACACCTGGGAGGGCCCACAATGCAAAATCATGTGTGAAACTCCCCGCGTACCCCAGTAATACACGTACCCCAGTAATACACGTACCCCGTTCGCACAAGGCCTATCATGTGTGAAACTTCCCGCACACTCACAAAATACACGTACCCTGCTCGCACAAGGCCTATCGCGTGTGAAACTCCCTGCGTAACCCTGTAATACATGTACCCCGCTCGCACAAGGCCTATCGCATGTGAAACTCCCCGCGTACCCCTGTAATACATGTACCCCACTCGCACAACAAGGCCTATCGCGTGTGTAACTCACCGTGTACCCCTGTAATACACGTTCCCCGCTCGCACAAGGCCTATCGCGTATGTAACTAACTCACTGCGCATCCCAGTAATACACGCACCCCGCTCGCACAAGGCTTATCGCGTGTGAAACTCCCCGCGCACCCCTGTAATACACATACCCCGCTCGCACAAGGCCTATCGCGTGTGTAACCCATCGCATACCCCAGTAATACAGGTACCCCGCTCGCACAAGGCCTATCGCGTGTGAAACTCCCCACGTACCCCTGTAATACACATACCCCGCTCGCACAAGGCCTATCGCGTGTGTAACTCACTGCGTACCCGTGTAATACACGTACCCCGCTCGCCCAAGCCCTATCGCGTGTGAAACTCATCACATACTCCAGTAATACACGCAGCCACCCCATCCACCCTGGGCATGCCCCACAAGCAGCCAACTCACCCTCCCCATGCCCCGCAGGCAGCCCATCCATCCTGGGCATGCCCCACAGGCAACCCACACCACAGGGGCTTCTTTTTCTATGCAATTTACCTGGTGCGAGCAGGGTACGCGTATTCCGAGGGGTGCGCAAATACATTTTCATGCGTTTTGGCTGGCCAGAGCAGGGTACGCATAGTATTTTCACGCGATTACAGTGTAGCGGCCCTGTAAGCTGGTCCAGGGTTAGCGCAGCCCTTTGCGCTGCATTGGGGATTTCAATGGCTTTTCCTTGCGCAAGAGGCGTTCTTGGGGGCGTAACTGGCGCTGCGGGATGTTCTCTGCGCCAGCGCTCAAAATGGCTTGTGAATTCCATGAATACGCGGTGCGCCAGAATTCTGTTTAGTGCACATGGCTGACGCACGCTGGCGCACGCTCCCTCTCTATGCTGCTCGCCTGCGCTGCCTCTGCGCTGAAATCTAAGACTTAGGCCCTTAATCTGGTGGTATGCAGACTTCAGATCAAACATACTCATTATCTTGGCATCCTTGATTGTGCCTAACATTTCTATTATGTTCGGCAAAGGATGCCTGTCTGGAACCTCACACTTATTTACACATCTGAGGTCTATGCATAGTCTCAGTTTCCCATTTGGTTTGTGTACAATGACCAAAGGTGAAACCCATTCTGAAGATTCCACTCTTTCAATCACTCCCTGTTCAATCATCCTCTTCAGTTCTTCCTTTACAGCAGATCTGATAGTCAAAGGAACAGGCCTAACTTTTTGAACAACTGGATCTGAATTAACCTTCAACCAGATTTTATGATAAAAGTTCTTCAAAGCGCCCAGTTCCTCACGAAATACAGAATGATGTTCAAATGACTTAGGTAGTACTTCTTGCTCCACCGCATATACTGACTCCTCAGCACTGGGATCAAGTTTTATCTTGAGCCTCCTTTGGTGTGACCAACTCAGTAGCAAAAGTCTCCCTTTTTTCGAGACATAAACCTTTCCTTTTGCTACTCGGTCTTTAAATTTCAGAACAGACCAAAACCACCCTTCCAGTTCAATACGCCTACCACAATAAGCAACCGGTCTAGCAATGTCAACTTCTCTTAATGTGATGTTAGCCTTAAAATCCTCATCAAAAAGTACCTTGGGCAATAATGTATATTTTGCACCTGGATCAATCACCATATTGATTTTTATGCCAGCCATTTCTATTAGTGCCATCGTTTTTTCTAGATCTGCATCATCATCCTCAATCTCATTGATATTGGAGTCTTCTATAGAGAAAGCACATTCCTCCATATCATCACATAGTTCATCAAGAAACTCTATGTTCTCTTGTTTTGTCCTGCAGTACTTCGTGAGATGTCCTTTCCTATTACATCTTTTGCATATTTCTTTGATTGCAGGACAATCTTCACAACTCACCAGATGATGTGCACTATTATACCGGTAACATCTTCTGCGGTCCTGCATTTCTCTCCTATCCTTGAATCTTGTTGTTGACTTCTTCTTTCCTTGTATTGACTGCATTGTATTCTTTCCAGATTGCTTTTTTTTGGTGGCGTTTTTTACTTTGGACTAATAACACATCCGGACTTTGTTCACATTGGATTCTGTCCTCTTTTCACGTTCTCTCACACACATGGTAGTATGTTCTACTTCTTTTGCGACTTGAAGAACTTCGTCCAGAGATGGATTGCCTTTAGACCATAATGCCTCCCTCACCTTTGCATCATGGCATTCTAACATGAATTGGTCTCGTAACCTTTCATCTAAGTTGTTTCCAAAGTCACACGAGGTTGCTAAACCTCGCAAGGCAGTGATAAATTGTCCACAGTTTCTCCGGATTCTTGTTTGCATTTGGCAAAATGATATCGCTCAAGTATTATACTCATGGGCTTTTCATAATGCAGATTTAACAACTTAACACATTTCTCGTATTTATTGAGTCCTTCTGACTGTTCTCCAGACAAAGCAGGCACATTCTCAAACTGTTCTTGCCCATAACTACCCAGACAATGTATTAAAAGACATTTTTTTCTTTCATTGGCAAAGTTAAGACCATGAGCAGCTAGAACATAGTGCTCAAAACGTTTCTTCCATCTTTTCCAGAGTAACACAGGCTCTCCTTTGGTATCCAAAACATAGTGTGGAGGTGGAATACCTTGCATTGTAGGAACAGCCAAATAATTACTGTTGTGATGAAATCTGTGGCTTTATTAAATGTTTATTCAAAATTTAGTTCATGCAGAAAACAATGAAGTGTGTCTTTTCATAATACACTTACGTATCACAATTGCAATGTGTTCTCCTCTTTAATCAGTCTGTGGCACATAAGCTTGTTCTGGGGACACAACGAACTTTCTTTATATGAGTGCAAGCACTGAAGATAATTAATGAAGACACAGAATCATTCTTATTGATATCGTCATTCACTGAAGTAAGTAACTGAAAGCTTCGTTTTGTATATATGTTGCTGTGGTGACCAAAGATAGCCACTGCACGTAATCTCACGCAATTAGTTAAGTGAAAGCTTTGTTTTGTATATATGTTGCTGTGGTAACCAAACATGTCCACTGCACATAATCTCACGCAATTAGGTGCTTTCCTCTGAATTCCACTTCTTTATGTCCTGTGTGACTGTCATCCACACAGAATAACTCCTGACGAACGCGCGTGTAGGGATTTAAACAACGCTAGTCCTCGCACAGACTTGCTTCATGGTGACCGCGTGCAGGATGTAGGACCAGAGCACACGTGCACTGGTAACACGAAACATGCAGATGCAGTAGCGCGCTAACATGAAAAATGCAGATGCAGTGGCCCGCATATACCTCAACGGGTACAAAGGAGCTTGCACGCGTATTCTTGCTTCACAATTCCCGTGCACAGGATACGAGGCTGGAGCACTCTCAAAGCGGAATACAAAAAATGCAGATGCAGTAGCGCGCATGCAATTTCAACCGATAAAAAAACCGGCGTTCCTGTGTGGTACCCTTACTGTGTTGGCAGAGACAATCCACAGGAAGTACGCAAATATTTATACGTTCGCAGCAAAGCAGACTTACTTTCTTCCTGTTTATCTGTTTGTAGCAGGGCAGACTTACTTCCTTCTTCTGCGGGAGTAAGGGGATGCAGGACATAAAAGAGACGACAGGTGACGAAGGAGCCGCACAGTCGGAGGTGTCAGGACCCAAAGAAAGCGAGAGAGAGAGAGGGAGAGATGGCTGGCCGAGATGAACCACGAAGAGGCCGAGCAGACTCATTGAAGAGATGTGAGAGGGACGTAAGGAGATATGTGTGGGGGAGGTGTTGTGAGTAGAACCCTTGTTCTAAATTCGCTTTAAGTGTTAGACCATATATGGAATAAAGGCACAATAACCATATACTAAATGACACGCCAGTCGTGAGGTTCGAATTCCAAACAAGTCTGGTTTATTCATAAAGTATCTCAGTCGGACGACTGGGTCTCAACGCCTCACGACGTGCGTTCCCAGACACAGTGAAAGGAGAGAGAGCGAGCAGTGCCAAAAGCAGTCATATATATACATAAAACATCATCCTTTACAATACTGTTCGGCCCACCCTTATACATGATGAACAAGCTAGGGTTCAGTAATTGAAAGTTAACAAGTCTTCGTTCAGTCTAAACATTTAGTATTCTAGCAGAGGCTGCAGAGACATTTTTCTGTTATGGGGAACACGGGGCACTGGTGCAGGGGAGGATATCATGTTCTAGCAGGGAGGCATTCCAAACAACGTTATCTGTTTGCTGCGGCTCATGAGCTAAGGGTCAGACAGTTCTAAAGCAGAGAAAAATACCATCCTCCGTGAGGGAGCACAGTTGCATATATTTCACATTTAACTGCCTTTTACAACAGTGTTTGCAAGACAAACTGGCACCTGGGCTACTGATTAGGCACGGCTCTTTGCACAGCTTCAAGGCCTACAAGAGAGGAAAACAATGTATTTCTGTACGGCTCTACATTCCTGTCTGCGTTAGTATTTCAGAGTTCAAGCTGTGGCCTTGCACCGTGTGTGGATTTGAAGTATAGAATATATTTGCAAAGCGTTACAGAAAAAAGAAAATGGCCGGCATTTACAAAATGGACTCAAAATGGTCACATTCAGGTTTCATGGTATACAATGTTTGTCACATGATGCGATTTGCCTCTGGCCAACATACTATTCGTATCATACGGGCTATGCATTTGCATTTTCAGTATAACATAAGCACACAAACACTGCCCAGGAGGAAGAGGAGGAGCTATGGGCGGAGGAGGCAGTTAATAAAAGTAAAGTGAAAGTGCAAGACATCTCAGTGTCCTTCATCCCCAAATTCCATGTGGGGGTAACAGACAATTGGAACAAATCTTTTGAATATCACAAGAATTGTGACGCGCGGGCACGTCAAAACATGTATTTCTTAAAATTGACCTTTGGCTGACAATGGTAAAATAAAATAGTACCAAAAACAGAATAAATACTAAGAACATTACGTTTTTTGATCTCAGGGGTGCAACTGTTTTTCAATAGAGCATTTATTATTTGATCAATTCGAAAAAAAAGTGCGGCCCTCAGTCACTGAAAATGATAGAAAATGTTATTGTTTGCCGAAAGAAAAGTGAGGTTATGTCTGTGAGGCCCAGCTTACTGCTTGTGTACTTCGTAGAACCCACTTGAAACAGAAACAAGTCCCCTTCTCTTGGGGTTCAACATGAACGGAACACAGGCTTCATGAACTGGGGTTTCACAGAATATACTCAGAACAGCTCTAGCACAGATCACCAGTGGATGCGAACAGCAGCTGCGAACACCCATCCACAACACTCAGCCTCCCGGACTCATGCTGGGATTACAAGCGTGCACCACCACGCCTGGCGATGTTAGAAGGAGATACTTCACTACAAGAACGCTGCCCACCTGACGTCATGCTGTGAGCACTGCCATCTACTGGTTGATGTTTATCATGTAACAATGCTCTTTTTCTACTTCTAATTTTACAAAAAAACAGAGAATTGTAATTTTGAGGATTGCAGAGACATTTCAAGGACTCTTCTATAGGTAGCTCTCTTCATGGATTTCTTTTTTTCGAGATCAATGGGTTTATTTATAACATTTTTCAGAGGTTAACAGAACTAATTCTATAGTTAGGTCAAGGAGAGGGTACAAAGAAAGACTGACCCCCGGTACGAGAGCACACCATTGCGGCGGACAGAGGTGAAAGGGACAATGGTCACTGCTGGCAACGAACAAAAGGAAGTGATCAGGAATTCGTCATTTTTCAAACACCTCGTATCCAGTGGGAGAGAGCATCAGACCAATGACATACCGGGATGCAGGACACTCAAGAGACGACAGGCGTCGAAGAAGGAGCCGTGCAGTCAGAGGGGTCAGGACCCCCAGAATGCGAGAGAGAGAGATGACTGTCTGGAGCCTGGAGAACAGAGTATCCAGGTCCACAGGAGCACCTACCGCTGCAGGAGCAGTGGTGCCAGCATCCATGCTGCAATCGGCTGCTCAGTTAGGCACCTTGCCTTAAACCCCGACCCCAACATCGAAATTTGCCCCAACTCGGAGACCGCCGTATCAGCGCTGCACAATTTGTGGCATTTCAGGATAATATCCTGTCTGCTTCGACTCGAGCCTCAAAGCCCCATTTTCGTTTTTATCTACGTGCCACCATTGGAATCCTCGAGGTGAGCCAGTTCCAAGATGGCCGCCAGCACCTTCACTACCTCACCAGCGTCCACCTGACCAAAGCGCTTATCCCCATTGGCCAGCCTCCATCTCATCAGGCCAATCACGCGCCGGCAGGCGAACGCCGGCCCCTTCCCTAAGGATCCCTTCCACAAGGATCCAAGCCTGTCTGGAGCCTCTCCGGAGGTGTCCGAGGCCCAGCCCACGGCCTTTGCTCTTCTGGCTTCTCCAGGAATTCAACAGCATCCACTCAATTCCTTGCGGAAAGAACACACGCGCCTGATCCCCAGGACCCTTGGTCCACAATGCATCCGGAGGCACCACAACAGATGACTCTACCTTCTTCCTTGGGGAACCGGACCTGACTACCCACACGAGGTAACAATCAACATTCAAGCCCCCTGCCACCCACACCTTTGCCAGCCACGCACGCACACCCACCTAGCAACCTGCCCAAATAGCATTCAGCACGGCTGACCTGCACTCTCTAAAACTCGCAGAACTACATCTTCTAACTCCCACGCACGTGGCATGTGATCTTATCAAACCTAATGCATTGTACGGCCAGCGCACTTGCACTGCCCCAACCACCAGTAGTCCATGTCCTGCCCATCCTGAAGTAGGCGGCATCCTGCACCTAGTCTGCGCACTGCCCTAGATGCTGCTTAGCTCACAAGCAACATACCTATTGTTGATTTTGCACTGCCTTAGCTAAATTGAACCTGCCTATTGTTGATTTTACACTGCTTTAGCTAAAATTGAACCTGCCTACTGTTGATTTTGCACTGCGTTAGCTAAAATCGAACTTGCCTATTGTCAATTTATTGTTGATGCATTGCCCTAGCTAAACATTGAACTGCATCTACCATGCTCCTTAGGGCGCTCATCCTCTCATTGCTCCACTCCTTGTCATCTGGAATAACAATCCTCACTCAGCCACGCACACATCCGATACGGCCGACTCACCCCCAGCCACCCGACATTATGTCTTGCTTCAGTCCGGTCTCACAGATGTTGTGCATGGCGAACTCTGCATTGACACCCACCTTAGGTACCCAACACCTCACCACCGACCTCAATCCCAACCTCAATGACCCAGCCCTCTAGCTTGAACGCTTTGCCAGCAAGCCTACTCTGAACCAACCATGCCCTTCTTCTCTTCGAAATAAAAGATTAGGCACCAGATTCCGCATACGCCCTACGCGCTGCAACCTTCCCAAGCAATCACGACACACACTCCTGTGCCTACCAGTAGCACCCAACAACAACAAACCCCCCTCTTCAGGGGCGAAACTGCCTGTCATCAAAGGCGCCCTTATTAACGCTAGATCCCTCCCTGCCCACGCCTTAGACATAGCAGACCTTGTAACATCGTCAGATCTTGACTTCATTGCCATAACCGAAACTTGGCTACATGCTGCTTCTGGTCCGTCACTATCCCTTGCCATACCACCCAACTTTAGCATAATGCGATGCGACCGTACCTTTGCTTCCCACTCGAGAGGTGGTGGTCTTGCCATTATCCATAAAATCACTTTGGACCTAAGAGTAATGGCCAACACCAAACTTGAGTCAGCTGAACTATTATCAGTCAAACTCACACTAACACCCAACCAAACAGCCACCCTCCACTTAATCTACCGGCCCCAAGGCCCCGCACCGACCTTTGTTGGTGACATATCCACCCTCCTCCTTGATAACGCCATAACTAACTCTCAAATCATCATCCTTGGCGACCTCAACTTGGGACTTGGTGACCCCATAATCCCTCGGCACTCGATTTGGAAAACACTCTCGCCAATTCCGGCTTCACCTTGCACATCCTAGTACCCACGCACTCCAAAGGCAGGTGCCTTGACAGGTTAGCCAGTTCTAATTGTAACATCAATGTCCTAGCCACTACCCCTTGCCTTTGGTCAGACCACCACATTATCACCTTTAATATTAAAGCCACCCCACGCATCCCGACCGTGATAGGACCTGCGCTCCCGACCAGAAACAAAAAGGATATAACCAAAGAGAAACTCCTCCCTCTACTAATCCCTACACTTAATGCGGCCACTGGCTCCTTTAACGACCCAACTGCTTTAGCTGACACCTACAACTGCAGTATGCTGACAGCTATAGATACTATGGCCCCCATCAAACTGAGGAAGGCCAAACCACGTGCACACTTGAATTCCTGGTTCACCCCACAGTTAAGAGTACTCCGTAAATCCAAACGCACCGCTGAAAACCGTTGGAAAAGTCACCCATCTGACGTGCATAAAGACGGTTTCTTCCTAACCTCGCTTACATACAGAGCAACCATTATAGAAGCGAAATAAGAATCCCTAAATAATCGCATTCTGCATGCTGACTCCAACTCTAAGGAACTATTTAAGATCCTAAAAGAGCTTGAAACCCTCGTTACCCCCCCTGACACCTGCATTAAAGACAGCAAATGGTGCGCCAATATTCAGGCAGCATTACTGAATAAAATCGCCATGCTTCAATCTAAAATTACAGCCAAACAAATTAGCCTAACATTGGACAATCACCCTCCCACTTCCCCAGGGGCCTTCTCCCCTGACGTCCCAAACTGCAAACGATTTGCCTTCTCACCGCTCACCAGTGCGGAGGTAGAAAACATTATCCTGAGGATCAAACCGTCCAACTGCCAGGGCGACGCCTGCCCTGCCTCAATTATTAAGGAATCCGCCCACGATCTGGCCCCTTTTATCACATCCTTCATCAACGCATCTTTTAAAACGGGTACCGTCCCTGACAACCACAAGGATGCTTGGGTGATCCCCTTGCTTAAAAAACCCACCCTCGACCCCAGGATACCTACCAACTACAAACCCATCACCACTGTTCCGTTCCTGTTAAAAATCCTTGACCGTGCAGCATACCTGCAAATCCAAGAGCACTTGGAAGCCAACAATCTCCTAGGCCTCAGACAATCCGGCTTCCGCCCCAGACACGGAACTGAGACAGCTCTACTAGACTTAAAAACCCAGATCGAAGTGTTAAAGGACAACGGCAAACTTGCCTTGTTACTTCTACTTGACCTCTCTGCGGCCTTCGATCTGGTCAATCACCAAATCCTATGCAAGCATCTTCACTCAGCCGCCCATTTCTCACCATCAGCTATGGCCTGGATCAAATCATTCTTGATTAATAGATCTATGCGGGTCTTTTCTCAATCTGCAGCTGCAGATCCTTCCCCGATTCACTGCGGCGTCCCCCAGGGCTCTTGTGTGTCGCCAACGCTCTAACGTTTTTACAAAACCACTCTTTGATGTACTTGACTATCTGGTTGTCTCCTATACGAACTACGTGGACGACACCCAGATACTCATTCCTATCACTGGTGACTACCTGGCGGACACTAAGGCCCTGAATGAGGTCTATCTGGTCATCCAAGCCTTGATGGCGCAACACAAGTTATGCCTTAACAATGACAAGACCGAGCTCCTCATCCTGGGCACTACGCAACGTCTCAGTAAACTTGAGCCATCCTACCGATCATTTATCATCGATGGCAACACCATCCATGTTTCGAAGACACCAAAACTCTTGGCGTCTATCTTGACGCCACTCTATCACTAACTTGACAAACAAACGCAGTCAGATCCTCTTCAGCCTACACCTGCAAACTCATTATAGCCTGCAGGCCATTTCTGACTATACCCAACACTGTCACTTTAGCCAGAACTCTCATCATGGCCAAAATTGACTATGGGAGCACCCTCTACCTTGGAACGAGCCAAGAGAACTTGAACAAACTGCAAATTACCCATAATAACGCTATCAGAGCAGCCCTAAACATCCCACGAAACCACCACATCTCGGAATCCAGATCCAACCCAGACTGGCTACCGTTCAAACAGAGAATTTTACTGAAAGTCTTAGGCCTCACCCACAAATGCCTAGCTAACCAAGCCCCACCATACCTTTGCAGCCGGCTTTAACCTTAGCCTTCCGCACTCATGCTGGTATTACAGGCGCGCGCCACCACGCCCGGCAACATTCGAAGGAGATATTTCACTACAAGTACTCTGGCCACCTGACGTCATGCTGTGAGCACTGCCATCTACTGGTTGATGTTTATAATGTAACAATGCTCTTTTTTCTACTTCTATTTTTACAGAAGAACAGAGAATTGAAATTTTGAGGATTTCAGAGACATTTCAAGGGCTCTTCTATAGGTAGGTCTCTTCATGGATTTCTTTTTTCGAGTTCAATGCATTTAATTATAAAAATTTTCAGAGGGTAACAGAACTAATTCTATAATTAGGTCAAACAGATGGGACAAATAAAAACTACCCCACTGTACAAGTGCACACCCTTGTGGCGGACAGAGTTGAAAGGGACGACTGTCACTGCTGGCAACGAACAAAAGAAAGTCACCCAGAACTTGTCATTTTTCAAACACCTCGTATCCGGTGGGGAGAGAGCATCAGACCAATAACATACCGGGATGCAGGACACACAAGAAACGACAGGAGTCGAAGATGGAGCCGCGCAGTCGTAGGAGTCAGGACCCCCAGAAAGCAAGAGAGAGAGAGATGACCGGCTGAGACAAACCATCAAGACGCCCAGCAGACTCATTGAAGAGATATGAGATGGACGTAATGAGATATGAGTGGGGGAGGTGTTGTGAGTAGAACACTTGTTCTAAGTGCCCTTAAAGGGCACACACACTGCTCAGGAGGAAGAGGAGGAGCTAGGGGCAGAAGAGGCAGTTAATAAAAGTAAAGTGAAAGTGCAACACGTCTAAGTGTCCTTCCTCCCCAAATTCCATGTGGGGGTAACAGACAATTGGAACTCATCTTTTGAATATCACAAAAATGGTGACGCGGGCACGTCAAAAAATGCATTTCTTAAAATTGACCTTTGGCTGAAAATGGTAAAAGAAAATAGTACCAAAAACAGAATAAATACTAAGAATGTTACATTTTTCAAAAAACAGTGCAGCCATCAGTCACTGAACGATGATAGAAATTTGAATTGATCGTCGAAGGAAAAGGGAGATTATGTCTGTGAGGCACAGCTCAATGGTCGTGTACTTTGTAGATCCCACCGGACACAGAAACAAGTCCCCTTCTCTTGGGGTTCACCAGGAACAGAACACAGGCTTCATGACTTGGGGTTTCACAGAATATACTCAGAATAGCTCTAGCACAGATCACCAGTGGAGGCGAACAGCAGCCGCAAACCAACATCCACAACCTCAGCCTCCCGCACTCATGCTGGGATTACAGGCGCGCGCCACCACGCCCAGCAATATTTGAACGAGATATTTCCCTACAAGAACTCTGCCCTCCTGACGTCATGCTGTGAGCGCTGCCATCTACTGGTTGATGTTTATAATGTAACAATGCACTTTTTTCTACTTCTATTTTTACAAAAGAACAGAGAATTGCAATTTTGAGGATTGCAGAGATATTTCAAGGGCTCTTCTATAGGTAGGTCTCCTCATGGATTTCTTTTTTCGAGTTCAATGCATTTATTTATAACATTTTTTAGAGGGTAACAGAACTAATTCTATAATTAGGTCAAGCAGATGGGACAAAGACATACTGACCCACTGTACAAGAGCACACCCTTGCGGCGAACAGAGGCGAAAGGGACGATGGTCACTGCTGGCAACGAACAAAAGGAAGTCACCCGGAACACGTCATTTTTCAAAGACCATGTATCCGGTGGGGAGAGAGCATCAGATCAATAACATACCGGGATGCAGGACACACAAGAGACGACAGGAGTCGAAGATGGAGCCATGCAGTCAGAGGGGTCAGGACCCCCAGAATGCGAGCGAGAGAGAAAGAGATGACCGGCGGAGACGAACCATCAAGAGGCCCAGCAGACTCATTGAAGAGATGTGAGATGGACGTAAGGAGATATGTGTGGGGGAGGTGTTGTGAGTAGAACACTTGTTCTAAGTGCCCTTAAAGGGCACACACACTGCTCAGGAGGAAGAGGAGGAGCTAGGGGCGGAAGCAGCAGTTAATAAAAGTAAAGTGAAAGTGCAACACGTCTAAGTGTCCTACCTCCCCAAATTCCATGTGGGGGTAACAGACAATTGGAACTAATCTTTTGAATATCACAAAAATGGTGACGCAGGCACGTCAAAAAATGTATTTCTTAAAATTGACCTTTGGCTGAAAATGGAAAAAGAAAATAGTACCAAAAACAGAATAAATACTAAGAACGTTACGTTTTTTTGATCTCAGGAGTGCAACTGTTTTTCAATAGGGCATTTATTATTTGAGCAATTCGAGAAAAAAAATGCAGCCATCAGTCACTGAACGATGATAGCAATTTGAATTGTTTGTCCAAGTAAAAGGGAGGTTATGTCTGTGAGGCACAGCTCACTGCTTGTGTACTTTGTAGATCCCACTGGACACAGAAAAAAGTCTCCTTCTCTCGGGGTTCACCAGGAACAGAACACAGGCTTCATGACTTGGGGTTTCACAGAATATACTCAGAATAGCTCTAGCACAGATCACCAGTGGAGGTGAACACGAACCCCTATTCACAACCTCAGCCTCCCACACTCATGATGGGATTACAGGCGTGCGCCACCACACCCGACAATATTCAAAGGAGATATTTCACTACAAGAACTCGGACCACCTGACGTCATGCTGTGAGGACTGCAATCTACTGGTTGATGTTTATTATGTAACAATGCACTTTTTTCTACTTCTATTTTTACAAAAGAACAGAGAATTGCAATTTTGAGGATTTCTGAGACATTTCAAGGGCTCTTCTATAAGCAGGTCTCTTCATGGATTTCTTTTTTCGAGTACAGTGTATTTATTTATAACATTTTTCAGAGGGTAACAGAACTAATTCTATAATTAGGTCAAGCAGATGGGAGAAAGAAAAACTGACCCACTGTACAAGAGAAAAACCCTTGCGGCGGACAGAGGTGAAAGGGACGATGGTCACTGCTGGCAACGAACAAAAGAAAGTCACCCGGAACTCGTCATTTTTCAAAGACCTCGAATCGGGTGGGGAGAGAGCATCAGACCAATAACATGCCGGGTTGCAGGCCACACAAGAGCCAACAGGCGTCGAAGAAAGAGCCGTGCAGTCAGAGGGGTCAGGACCCCCAGAATGTGAGAGAGAGAGAGAGATGACCGGCCGAGATGAACCATCAAGAAGCCCAGCAGACTCATTGAAGAGAGGTGAGATGGACGTAAGGAGATATGTGTGGGGAGGTGTTGTGAGTAGAACACTTGTTTTTAGTGCCCTTAAAGGGCACACACACTGCTCAGGAGGAACAGGAGGAGCTAGGGTCGGAAATGGCAGTTAATAAAAGTAAAGTGAAAGTACAACACATCTACGTGTCCTTCCTCCCCAAATTCCTTGTGGGGGTAACAGACAATTGGAACTAATCTTTTGAATATCACAAAAATTGTGACGCGGGCACGTCAAAAAATGTATTTCTTAAAATTGACCTTTGGCTGAAAATAGTAAAAGAAAAAAGTACCAAAAACAGAATAGATACTAAGAACGTTACGTTTTTTGATCTCAGGGGTGCAACTGTTTTTCAATAGAGCATTTATTATTTGATCAATTTGAAAAAAACAGTGCAGCCATCAGCCACTGAACGATGATAGCAATTTGAATTGTTTGTCCAAGGAAAAGGGAGGTTATGTCTGTGAGGTACAATTCACTGCTCGTGTACTTTGTAGATCCAACCAGACACAGACACAAGTCCCCTTTTCTAGGAGTTCAACAGGAACAGAACACAAGCTTCATGACTTGGGGTTTCACAGAGTATACTCAGAATAGTCCGAGTACAGATCACCAGGGGAGGAGAACAGCAGCCGCAAACCCCCATCCACAACCTCAGCCTCCCGCACTCATGCTGGGATTACAGGCGCACGCCACCACGCCCGGCACTATTCAAAGGAGAGTGATTGATTGATTGATTGATATTTTATTTCTATAGCGCTAGTACAAAAGTGTTTCAGAGCGCGACAAGACAAGGGAGGGGAACAGGGGAGAACAAAACAGCGATCTTACTAGGCCCAGTGAGATTGAGAACGCGCAAGTGCATGGGAGAGGGGGGAGGGGAAAAGTGCATGGAAGGGTGGAGAGGTGGAAAGTGCGAAGCAGAGGAGAAACAGATAAATAACAATAAATAAATAAATAAATAAATAAATAAATAAGTAATAAAGGCAACAAAACAGTGGTAATGCAGCCAGCAATTTGCAAGTGCTAGGTTTAAGGCAGCAGGCAGGGTAGGTCCGATAAGTGCAGGAAGAAAAAGGGGGGGCTGTATGGGTACAGATACAGACTCCAGTGCAAGGGGTGGCCCAGAGGCAGTGCGGGAGGGGGACCGGATGAGCAGGTACCTGGGCCCAAAAGACAGAGGGTGGCCAGGTGTACGGTGCCAAGAGAGAACAGATCAGTAGGGGAGAGGGGGAGAGAAGGCAAAATAAAAGAGGAAGGTCTTGAGGTGCTTCTGGAACCGGAGATGGTTCTCCTCACGTTTTAGAGTGGCAGGGAGCTGTTCCAGAGGGAGGCCCCAGCCGAAGACAGAGATCTACCACCAGCTCGTTTCTTAGAAAAACGACTCACCCCGAGGGAGTTAGAGGTTGAGGAGTGAAGAGCTCGAGAGGGGAGGTATTTGTGGATATTTCACTACAAGAACTCTGCCCAACTGACATTATACCGTGAGCACTGCCATCCTTGGTTGATGTTTATAATGTAACAATGCTCTTTTTTCTTCTTCTATTTTTACAAAAGAACAGAGAATTGCAATTTTGAGAACTGCAGAGATATTTCAAGGGCTCTTCTATAGGTAGGCCTCTTCAAGGATTTCTTTTTTGGAGTTCAATGCATTTATTTATAACATTTTTCAGAGGGTAACAGAACTAATTCTATAATTAGGTCAAGCAGATGGGACAAAGACATACTGACCCAACTTACAAGAGCACACCCTTGCGGCGGACAGAGGTGAAAGGGAGGATGGTCACTGCTGGCAACGAACAAAAGGAAGTCACCCGGAACTCATCATTTTTCAAACACCTCGTATCCGGTGGGGAGCGAGCATCAGACCAATGACAAACCAGGATGCAGGACACTCAAGAGACGACAGGCGTCGAAGAAAGAGCCGTGCAGTGAGAGGAGTCAGGACCCCCAGAATGCGAGAGAGAGAGAGATGACCGGCCGAGACGAACCATCAAGAGGCCCAGCAGACTCATTGAAGAGATGTGAGATGGACGTAAGGAGATATGTGTGGGGGAGGTGTTGTGAGTAGAACACTTGTTCTAAGTGCCCTTAAAGGGGGCACACACTGCTCAGGAGGAAGGGGAGGAGTTAGCGACGGAAGTGGCAGTTACTAAAAGTAAAGTGAAAGTACAACACGTCTAAGTGTCCTTCCTCCCCAAATTCCATGTTGGGGTAACAGACAATTGGAACTAATCTTTTGAATATCACAAAAATGGTGATGAGGGCATGTCAAAAAATGTATTTCTTAAAATTGACCTTTGGCTGAAAATTGTAAAATAAAATAGTACCAAAAACAGAATAAATACTAAGAACGTTACGTTTTTTTGATCTCAGGGGTGCAACTGTTATTCAATAGAGCATTTATTATTTGATCAATTTGAAAAAAAAGTGCAGCCATCAGTCACTGAACGATGATAGCAATTTGAATTGTTTGTCGAAGGAAAAGGGAGGTTATGTCTGTGAGGCACAGCTCATTGCTCGTGTACTTTGTAGATCCCACCGGACACAGAATCTAGTCCCCTTCTCTTGGAGTTCACCAGGAACAGAACACAGGCTTCACGACTTGGGGTTTCACAGAATATATTCAGAATAACTCTAGCACAGATCACCAGTGGAGGCTAACAGCAGCCGCAAACCACCATCCACAACCTCAGCATCCCGCACTCATGCTGGGATTACAGGCACGCGGCACCACGCCCGGCAATATTCGAAGGAGATATTTCACTACAAGAACTCTGCCCACCTGACTTTATGCTGTTAGCACTGCCATCTATTGGTTGATGTTTATAATGTAACATTGTGCTTTTTTCTACTTCTATTTTTACAAAAGAACAGAGAATTGCAATTTTGAGGATTGCAGACACATTTCAAGAGCTCTTCTATATATAGGTCTCTACATGGATTTTTATTTTCGAGTTCAATGCATTTATTTATAACATTTTTCAGAGGGTAACAGAACTAATTATATAATTAGGTCAAGCAGATGGGACAAAGACATACTGACCCACTGTACTAGAGCACACCCTTGCGACGGACAGAGGTGAAAGGGATAATGGTCACTGCTGGCAACGGACAAAAGGAAGTCACCCGGAACTCGTCATTTTTCAAAGACCTCGTATCCGGTGGGGAGAGAGCATCAGACCAATAATATACCTTGATGCAGGATACACTAGAGACGACAGACGTCGAAGAAAGAGCCGTGCTGTCAGAGGGGTCAGGACCCCCAGAATGCGAGAGAGAGAGAGATGACCAGCAGAGACGAACCATCAAGAGGCCCAGCAGACTCATTGAAGAGATGTGAGATGGACGTAAGGAGATAAGTGTGGGGGAGGTGTTGTGAGTAGAACACTTGTTTTAAGTGCCCTTAAAGGGCACACACACAGCTCAGGAGCAAGAAGAGGAGCTAGCGGGGAAGAGGCAGTTAATAAAAGTAAAGTGAAAGTACAACACGTCTAAGTGTCCTTCCTCCCCAAATTCCATGTGAGGGTTAACAGACAATTGTAACTAATCTTTTGAATATCACAAAAATGGTGACGCGGGCACGTCAAAAACTGTATTTCTTAAAATTGACCTTTGGCTGAAAATGGTAAAAGAAAATAGCACCAAAAACAGAATAAATACTAAGAACGTTATGTTTTTTGATCTCAGGGGTGCAACTGTTTTTCAGTAGAGCATTTATTATTTGATCAATTCGAAAAAAAGGTGCAGCCATCAGTCACTGAACGATGATAGCAATTTGAATTGTTTCTTGAAGGAAAAGGGAGGTTATGTCTGTGAGGCGCAGCGCACTGCTCGTGTACTTTATAGATCCCACCGGACAAGTCCCCCTCTCTAGGGGTTCAAAATGAACAGAACACAGGCCTCATGACTTGGGGTTTCACAGAATATACTCAGAATAGCTCTAGCACAGATCACCAGTGGAGGCGAACAGCAGCCACAAACCGCCATCCACAATCTCAGCCTCCCGCACTCATGCTGGGATTACAGGCACGCGCCACCACGACCAGCAATATTCAAAGGAGATATTTCACTACAAGAACTCTGCCCACCTGACGTCATGCTGTGAGCACTGCCATCTACTGGTTGATGTTTATAATGTAACAATGCGCTTTTTTCTACTTCTATTTTTACAAAAGAACAGAGAATTGCAATTTTGAGGATTGCAGACACATTTCAATGGCTCTTCTATATATAGGTCTCTACATGGATTTCTATTTTCGAGTTCAATGCATTTATTTATAACATTTTTCAGAGGGTAACAGAACTAATTATATAATTAGGTCAAGCAGATGGGACAAAGACATACTGACCCACTGTACTAGAGCACAACCTTGCGACGGACAGAGGTGAAAGGGAAGATGGTCACTGCTGGGAACGGACAAAAGGAAGTCACCCGGAACTCGTCATTTTTCAAAGACCTCGTATCCGGTGGGGAGAGAGCATCAGACCAATAACATACCTTGATGCAGGATACACTAGAGACGACAGACGTCGAAGAAAGAGCCGTGCTGTCAGAGGGCTCAGGACCCCCAGAATGCGAGAGAGAGAGATGACCGGCAGAGACGAACCATCAAGAGGCCCAGCAGACTCATTGAAGAGATGTGAGATGGACGTAAGGAGATAAGTGTGGGGGAGGTGTTGTGAGTAGAACACTTGTTCTAAGTGCCCTTAAAGGGCACACACACTGCTCAGGAGGAAGAGGAGGAGCTAGGATCAGAAGTGGCAGTTAATACAAGTAAAGTGAAAGTACAACACATCTAAGTGTCCTTACTCGCCAAATTCCATGTGGGGGTAACAGACAATTGGAACTAATCTTTTGAATATCACTAAAATGGTGACACGGGCATGTCAAAAAATGTATTTCTTAAAATTGACCTTTGGCTGAAAATTTTAAAAGAAAATAGTACCAAAAACAGAATAAATGGTAAGAACGTTACGTTTTTTGATGTCAGGGGTGCAACTGTTTTTCAATAGAGCATTTATTATTTGATCAATTTGAAAAAAACAGTGCAGCCATCAGTCACTGAACGATGATAGCAATTTGAATTGTTTGTTGAAAGAAAAGGGAGGTTATGTCTGTGAGGCACAGCTCACTGGTCGTGTACTTTGTAGATCCCATCGGACACAGAAACAAGTCCCCATCGCTTGGGGTTCACCACGAGCAGAACACAGGCTTCATGACTTGGGGTATCATAGAATATACTCAGAATAGCTCTAGCACAGATCACCAGTGGAGGTGAACACAAACCCCTATTCACAACCTCAGCCTCCCACACTCATGCTGGGATTACAGGCGCGCGCCACCACGCCCGACAATATTCAAAGGAGATATTTCACTACAAGAACTCGGACCACCTGACGTCATGCTGTGAGGACTGCAATCTACTGGTTGATGAATATTATGTAACAATGCGCTTTTTTCTACTTCTATTTTTACAAAAGAACAGAGAATTGCAATTTTGAGAACTGCAGGGATATTTCAAGGGATGTTCTATAGGTAGGTGTCTTCATGGATTTCTTTTTTCGAATTCAATGCATTTATTTATAACATTTTTCAGAGGGTAACAGAACTTATTCTATAATTAGGTCAAGCAGATGGGACAAAGAAAAACTGACCCACTGTACAAGAGAAAAACCCTTGCGGCGACAGAGGTGAAAGGGACGATGGTCACTGCTGGCAACGAACAAAAGAAAGTCACCCGGAACCCGTCATTTTTCAAAGACCTCGAATCGGGTGGGGAGAGAGCATCAGACCAATAACATGCCCGGTTGCAGGCCACACAAGAAACAACAGGCATCGAAGAAAGAGCCGTGCAGTCAGAGGGGTCAGGACCCCCAGAATGTAAGAGAGAGAGAGAGAGATGACGGGCCGAGATGAACCATCAAGAAGCCCAGCAGACTCATTGAAGAGATGTGAGATGGACGTAAGGAGATATGTGTGGGGGAGGTGTTGTGAGTAGAACACTTGTTTTTAGTGCCCTTAAAGGGCCACACACTGCTCAGGAGGAACAGGAGGAGCTAGGGTCGGAAATGGCAGTTAATAAAAGTAAAGTGAAAGTATAACACATCTACGTGTCCTTCCTCCCCAAATTCCTTGTGGGGGTAACAGACAATTGGAACTAATCTTTTGAATATCACAAAAATTGTGACGCAGGCACATCAAAAAATGTATTTCTTAAAATTGACCTTTGGCTGAAAATGGTAAAAGAAAAAAGTACCAAAAACAGAATAGATACTAAGAACGTTACGTTTTTTGATCTCAGGGGTGCAACTGTTTTTCAATAGAGCATTTATTATTTGATCAATTTGAAAAAAACAGTGCAGCCATCAGCCACTGAACGATGATAGCAATTTGAATTGTTTGTCCAAGGAAAAGGGAGGTTATGTCTGTGAGGTACAATTCACTGCTCGTGTACTTTGTAGATCCAACCAGACACAGACACAAGTCCCCTTTTCTAGGAGTTCAACAGGAACAGAACACAAGCTTCATGACTTGGGGTTTCACAGAGTATACTCAGAATAGTCCGAGTACAGATCACCAGGGGAGGAGAACAGCAGCCGCAAACCCCCATCCACAACCTCAGCTTCCCGCACTCATGCTGGGATTACAGGCGCGCGCCACCACGCCCGGCACTATTCAAAGGAGAGTGATTGATTGATTGATTGATATTTTATTTCTATCGCGCTAGTACAAAAGTGTTTCAGAGCGCGACAAGACAAGGGAGGGGAACAGGGGAGAACAAAACAGCGATCTTACTAGGCCCAGTGAGATTGAGAACGCGCAAGTGCATGGGAGACGGGGGAGGGGAAAAGTGCATGGAAGGGTGGAGAGGTGGAAAGTGCGAAGCAGAGGAGAAACAGATAAATAACAATAAATAAATAATAAAGGCAACAAGCAGTGACAATGCAGCCAGCAATTTGCAAGTGCTAGGTTTAAGGCAGCAGACAGGGTAGGTCTGATAAGTGCAGGAAGAAAAAGGTGGGGCTGTATGGGTACAGATACAGACCCCAGTGCAAGGGGTGGCCCGGAGGCAGTGCGGGAGGGTGGCAGGATGAGCAGGTACCTGGGCCCAAAAGACAGAGGGTGGCCAGGTGCACGGTGCCAAGAGAGAACAGATCAGCGGGGGAGAGGGGGAGCGAAGGCGGAAGAAAAGAGGAAGGTCTTGAGGTGCTTCTGGAACCGGAGATGGTTCTCCTCACGTTTTAGAGTGGCAGGGCGGCTGTTCCAGAGGGAGGCCCCAGCCAAAGACAGAGATCTACCCCCAGCTCGTTTCTTAGAAAAACGACTGACCCTGAGTGAGTTGGAGGTAGAGGAGCAAATAGCTCGAGAGGGGAGGTATTTGTGGATATTTCACTACAAGAACTCTGCCCAACTGTCATTATGCCGTGAGCAATGCCATCCTTGGTTGATGTTTATAATGTAACAATGCTCTTTTTTCTTCTTCTATTTTTACAAAAGAACAGAGAATTGCAATTTTGAGAACTGCAGAGATATTTCAAGGGCTCTTCTATAGGTAGGCCTCTTCAAGGATTTCTTTTTTGGAGTTCAATGCATTTATTTATAACATTTTTCAGAGGGTAACAGAACTAATTCTATAATTAGGTCAAGCAGATGGAACAAAGACATACTACCCACTGTATAAGAGCACACCCTTGCGGCGGACAGAGGTGTAAGGGACGATGGTCACTGCTGGCAACGAACACAAGGAAGTCACCCAGAACTCCTAATTTTTCAAAGACCTCGTATACGGTGGGGAGAGAGCATCAGACCAATAACATACCGGGATGCAGGACACACAAGAGACGACAGGCGTCGAAGAAAGAGCCATGCAGCCAGAGTGGCCAGGACCCCCAGAATGCGAGAGAGAGAAATGACAGGCCAAGACGAACCATCAAGAGGCCCAGCAGACTCATTGAAGAGATGTGAGATGGACGTAAGGAGATATGTGTGGGGGAGGTGTTGTGAGTAGAACACTTGTTCTAAGTGCCCTTAAAGGGCACACACACTGCTCAGGAGGAAGAGGAGGAGCTAGGATCGGAAGTGGCAGTTAATAAAAGTAAGGTGAAAGTACAACACGTCTAAGTGTCCTTACTCCCCAAATTCCATGTGGGGGTAACACACAATTAGAACTAATCTTTTTAATATCACAAAAATGGTGATGCGGGCACGTAAAAAAATGTATTTCTTAAAATTGACCTTTGGCTGAAAATGGTAAAAGAAAATAGTACCAAAAACAGAATAAATACTAAGAACGTTACGTTTTTTGATCTCAGGGGTGCAACTGTTTTTCAATAGAGCATTTATTATTTGATCAATTCGAAAAAAAAGTGCAGCCATAAGTCACTGCACGATGATAGCAATTTAAATTTTTTGTCGAAGGGAAAGGAAGGTTATGTCTGTGAGCCACAGCTCGCTCACTGCTCATGTACTTTGTAGATCCCACCGGAGACAGAAACAAGTGCCCTTTTCTAGGGGTTCAACAGGAACAGAACACATGCTTCATGACTTGGGGTTTCACAGAATATACTCAGAATAACTCTAGCACAGATCACCAGTGGAGGCGAACAACAGCCGCAAACCCACATCCACAACCTCAGCCTCCTGCACTGAAGCTGGGATTACAGGCACGCGCCACCACACCTGGCAATATTTGAAGGATATATTTCACTACAAGAACTCTGCCCACCTGACGTTATGCTGTGAGCACTGCCATCTACTGGTTGATGTTTATAATGTAACAATGCGCTTTTTTCTTCTATTTTTACAAAAGAACAGAGAATTGCGATTTTGAGAACTGCTGGGATATTTCAAGGGATGTTCTATAGGTAGGTGTCTTCATGGATTTCTTTTTTCGAATTCAATGCATTTATTTATAACATTTTTCAGAGGGTAACAGAACTTATTCTATAATTAGGTCAAGCAGATGGGACAAAGATATACTGACCCACTGTACAAGAGCACACCCTTGCGGCGAACAGAGGCGAAAGGGACGATGGTCTCTGCTGGCAACGAACAAAAAGAAGTCACCTGGAACTCGTCATTTTTCAAAGACCTCGTATCCGGTGGGGAGAGAGCATCAGACCAATAACATACCGGGATGCAGGACACTCAAGAGACGAAAGGAGTCGAAGAAGGAGCCGTGCAGTCAGAGGGGTCAGGACCCCCAGAATGCGAGAGAGAGAGAGATGACCGGCCGAGATGAACCATCAAGAGGCCCAGCAGACTAATTGAACAGATGTGAGATGGACGTAAAGGAGATATGTGTGGGGGAGGTGTTGTGAGTAGAACACTTGTTCTAAGTGCCCTTAAAGGGCACACACACCGCTCAGGAGGAAGAGGAGGAGCTAGGATCGAAAGTGGCAGTTAATAAAAGTAAAGTGAAAGTACAACACGTCTAAGTGTCCTTCCTCCCCAAATTCCATGTGGGAGTAACAGACAATTGGAACTAATCTTTTGAATATCACAAAAATGGTGACGCGGGCACGTCAAAAAATGTATTTCTTAAAATTGACATTCGGCTGAAAATGGTAAAAGAAAATCGAACCCAAAACAGAATAAATACTAAGAACGTTATGTTTTTTGATCACAGGGGTACAACTGTTTTTCAATATACCATTTATTATTTGCTCAATTCGAAAAAAAATGCAGCCATCAGTCACTGAACGATGAAAGCAATTTCAATTGTTTGTCGAAGGAAAAGGGAGATTATGTCTGTGAGGCACAGCGCACTGCTCGTGTACTTTGTAGATTACACCAGACACAGAAACAAGTCCCCTTCTCTAGGGATTCAACTGGAACAGAACACAGGCTTCATGACTTGGGGTTTTACAGAATATACTCAGAATAGCTCTAGCACAGATCACTAGTGGAGGCGAACAGCAGCCGCAAACCCTCATCCACAACCTCAGCCTCCCTATGCGCCACCACGCCCGGCACTATTCAAAGGAGATATTTCACTACAAGAACTCTGGCCACCTGACGTCATGCTTTGAGCACTGCCATCTACTGGTTGATGTTTATAATGTAACAATGCTCTTTTTTTTACTTCCATTTTTACAAAAGACCAGAGAATTGCAATTTTGAGGATTGCAAAGACATTTCAATGGCTCTTCTATTTATAGGTCTCTTCATGGATTTCTTTTTTCGAGTTCAATGCATTTATTTATAACATTTTTCAGAGGGCAAAAAAACTAATTCTATAATTAGGTCAAGCAGATGGGACAAAGACATACTGACCCACTGTACAAGAACACACCCTTGCGGCGGACAGAGGTGAAAGGGACGATGGTCACTGCTGGCAACGACCAAAAGGAAGTCACCCGGAACTCGTCATTTTTCAAAGACCTCGCATCAAGTTGGGAGAGAGCATCAGACCAATAACATACCGGGATGCAGGACACACAAGAGACAACAGGCGTCGAAGAAAGAGCCATGCAGCCAGAGGGGTCAGGTCCCCCAAAATGCGAGAGAGAGAAATGACAGGCCAAGACGAACCATCAAGAGGCCCAGCAGACTCATTGAAGAGATGTGAGATGGACGTAAGGAGATATGTGTGGGTGCGGTGTTATGAGTAGAACACGTGTTTTAAGTGCCCTTAAAGGGCACACACACTGCTCAGGAGGAAGAGGAGGAGCTAGGATCAGAAGTGGCAGTTAATAAAAGTAAAGTGAAAGTACAACACATCTAAGTGTCCTTCCTCCCCAAATTCCATGTGGGGGTAACAGACAATTGGAACTAATCTTTTGAATATCACAAAAATGGTGACGCGGGCACGTCAAAAAATGTATTTCTTAAAATTGACATTTGGCTGGAAATGGAAAAAGAAAATAGTACCAAAAACAGAACAAATACTAAGAACGTTACGTTTTTGATCTCGGGGGTGCAACTGTTTTTCAATAGAGCATTTATTATTTGATCAATTTGAAGAAAAAAGTGCAGCCATCAGTCACTAAACGATGATAGCAATTTGAATTGTTTGTCGAAGGAAAAGGGAGGTTATGTCTGTGAGGCACAGCTCACTGCTCGTGTATTTTGTAGATCCTACCGGACACAGAAACTAGTCCCCTTCTCTAGGGGTTCAACAGGAAAAGAACACAGGCTTCATGACTTGGGGTTTCACAGAATATACTCAGAATAGCTGTAGCACAGATCACCAGTGGAAGCGAACAGCAGCCACAAACCCTCATCCACAACCTCAGCCTCCCGCCCTCATGCTGGGATTACAGGCACGCGCCACCACGCCCGGCACTATTCAAAGGAGATATTTCACTACAAGCACTCTGGCCACCTGACGTCATGCTGTGAGCACTGCCAACTACTGGTTGATGTTTATAATGTAACAATGCTCTTTTTTCTACTTCTATTTTTACAAAAGACTAGAGAATTGCAATTTTGAGGATTGCAAAGACATTTCAAGGGCTCTTCTATACATAGGTCTCTTCATGGATTTCTTTTTTCGAGTTCAATGCATTTATTTATAACATTTTTCAGAGGGTAACAGAACTAATTCTATAATTAGTGGCGGACAGAGGTGAAGGGGACGATGGTCACTGCTGGCAACGAGCATAAGGAAGTCACCCGGAACCCGTCATTTTTCAAAGACCTCGTATCCGGTGGGGAGAGAGCATCAGACCAATAACATACCGGGATGCAGGACACACAAGAGACAACAGGCGTCGAAGAAAGAGCCGTGCAGTCAGAATGGTCAGGACCACCAGAATGCAAGAGAGAGAGAGATGACCGGCCGAGATTAACCATCAAGAGGCCCAGCAGACTCATTGAAGAGATGTGAGATGGACGTAAGGAGATATGTGTGGGTGCGGTGTTGTGAGTAGAACACGTGTTTTAAGTGCCGTTAAAGGGCACACACACTGCTCAGGAGGAAGAGGAGGAGCTAGGATCAGAAGTGGCAGTTAATAAAAGTAAAGTGAAAGTACAACACATCTAAGTGTCCTTCCTCCCCAAATTCCATGTGGGGGTAACAGACAATTGGAACTAATCTTTTCAATATCACAAAAATGGTGGCGCGGGCATGTCAAAAAATGTATTTCTTAAAATTGACCTTTGGCTGAAAATGGTAAAAGAAAAAAGTACCAAAAACAGAATAAATACTAAGAACGTTACGTTTTTTGATCTCAGGGGTACAACTGTTTTTCAATAGAGCATTTATTTTTTGATCAATTCGAAAAAAAAGTGCAGCCATCAGTCACTGAACGATGATAGCAATATGAATTGTTTGTCGAAGGAAAAGGGAGGTTATGTCTGTGAGGCACAGCTCACTGCTCGTGTACTTTGTAGATCCCACCGGACACAGAAACTAGTCCCCTTCTCTAGGGGTTCAACAGGAAAAGAACACAGGCTTCATGACTTGGGGTTTCACAGAATATACTCAGAATAGCTCTAGCACAGATGACCAGTGGAAACGAACAGCAGCCGCAAAACCCCATCCACAACCTCAGCCTCCCAAACACATACTGGCCCTCATTACGACCCTGGCGGAAAGTGACTGACCGGACCGCCACAGCGTAAATAGCGTTTCCGCCATTGCACGATGGAGCAAAGTGCGGCTCATTCCGACCCATCGGGCACGAGCACCACGCCATGGCGGAAGTGCAAAGTCCGCGATGGCGGAAATGACCCCAAAACGGCCCACACCGCCGCCGTACGGCGCCCTAGGTGCAATACCGCCACCCATCTTAGCGGACACCGCAGTGAGCGCCAACCGGAAAGTACGGTGACCGTAAATATACGGAAACGGAAGTAAAAGCATGGTCCCGGAACGGGAAACATCACGCCGTACACCTATAAAACCACAAAATCCACACAACCATTAAAAATACTACCCTGAGACACGTCCCAACCCGTCATCCACCCTAGTGAAACCAAGAAAAATGGGAAAAGTAGCGAAGAAAGCGTGCGACCGCAAGCGGCAGGTCCACTTCTCCCGTGAGGAACTCACCGTACTCACAGAGACCCTCCAGGAGAATGCTGCCGTCGTCTTCTCCACGCAAATGACCAGGACGGCACTTGCGAACAAGAAGGCCATATGGGCCCTGGTGGCACAGCGGGTAAGTGCGGTGGGGACCGCACCCCGCAACCCACAGCAATGCAGAAAGCGATGGGACGACCTGCGGATACGCGTCCGTAGCATACTTTCTGCCAACCGCAACATTGCCACAGCCACCGGGGGAGGATCGGAATCACCCATCAAGTTGACCCCCTGGGAAGAAATCTGTGCCTCCACCATAGGAATGGAGAGCATAGAGGGAGTCGGAGGGATGGAGAAAGGAGTGCAGACATCCGAAGAATCAGGTAGGTGGCCCAAATAAAACAATGCCAAAACCACAATGTCCAATCATGTGAAGTACCACGTGCCCACATAGTGCAACAGTAACACATGTCCAGGAGAACGTCCACATACATAGGCCTGATAGCACACTTCAAAACTCACATCAAATACATAAATAATTAAAAATCCTAAAAACACCCTCTACACGTGCAGCAGGCACACCCTAACTGCAGGCTGCCAAACAACTGCACCCTCACTCCACACACAAATGAAACCACCTCCAAGGCCCCGACCCAAATCACCCTCAGGTACCACCCCAATGCATGTGATACATTGCCATTCCAATTCCCACAGACCCATTAATAACGCTCGCCCTCCTTTACTCCACCACAGGGTCCGATCCAAACGACGAGCTCCAGGACACCCCTACCAGCACACCTGCAAAGAGGGCCAAGACCAACGGCAGCAGCACGAATCAAGTGGCAGCACAGAGGAGGGAACTCCAACAGGCACCCCAGCAGCCAGCATGCCCACACCACCACCACCACAGGTCCCCCCAATGGATGCCACAGTAGGCACTGCTTCTGGTGGCAGCAGCACCATAGGTGACACTGCATTAATGGCAGCATGCTCCGACACAGAAAACGGGGATGTCGAAGTCAGATCCATCCATGACCTGTCCCAATCCCCCTGTCTGTTCCATCCCGTACACCATGAGGATACCACGCAGGGGCACCCACAAGACGACGACTCGCCATCCCCCTCAAGCCCTGTGGCAGGGCAACATGAGGCGAACAGCCACTCTGTGACACCACCGCAAATGGCCATGGCCCAGCAGAGGCAACAGTCCCTCGACCAGTTAATCGTGCAACAGCAGCAACTGGCCACGCTCCTCAAGGACCATCCTGATGAATGTGGGGGCACTAAGGCAGACATAGAAACATCAACTGAGACACTTAGGGCAGAAATGGAGAGAAGTACAGAGACACTAAGGGCACAAATGGAGAGTAGCACCGAGAGCCTGAGAGTCCAAATGGAGAGTAGCACCGAGAGCCTGAGACTACAAATGGAGAGAAGCACCGAGAGCCTGAGGGGGGAACTGCATGCGACGTCCAAAGACGTATGTGCCGAACTTGCCGCAGTGCGCCGTGTGCTCACTGAGCTCTCACAAACCCTTAGGGACATGCATGGACGTGAGCAGGCAGAGACATCATCCGTTGCAAGTTCCGTCCAGGGCAGCCCCCAACGTAGATCTGGGAGGAACCTGCGCTCCACAGGCAGGGGTGCCCCTGATACCCGCAGAGGGGGCTTGCAATAGCGACTGCCCACTGACAATGAGCATCTTTGGACACTGGTGTTCGGGGGGGAGGTAGGAGGGTGGAGGGGGGTGTTGGGCTCACTTGGGTGGCGGGTCGATAGGGTGTTTAACATGATATCACATATGCCATAAACAATGCACGATCAACCAATGAGATGTGTGGACATTGATCTTTGTGTACGAGGCCATTATAGGCGTACAGTCCATATTGTGCATGTACCAGACACACACAGTGCCACGAGTCCCGTGTCCATGTATCAGCCACCAGGCGTGAGTGCTAGAAGCATGCATCTATGAGATGCTGACGAATGTCACGGCCCTCCTGTGCCTCGCAGACTCCTTGAGGTGCTGCCACATCCCCACCCTCATCATGACCATCTTCAGGTGCTTGCAGGTCTGCGTCAGGGGGCATGGGCACATTTCTACGTACGCACATGTTGTGTAGCATGACACATGCCATCACCATCTTCGCAACCTTCACATGGCGGTACAGGAGTGCCCCGCCAGACCTGCTGAGGCACCGGAAACGAGTCTTCAGTAGGCCGGATGCCTGTTCTATGACTACACGGGTACGTGAGTGGGCATGGTTGTAGTCCTCCTCATGCTGGTCCCGTGGGTTCCGGACTGGTGTGAGGAGCCATCTCTTCAGTGGATATCCGGCATCACCTGTATGTGGACGATAAACGGATTATGTGGAATGCCATTGCTACGTACGCACCCCCCCCCTTCCTGCCAGGTCATTGCCGCATCACATACCCCACATCATCATGCATGAAATGAGACTCACCGAGTAGCCAGGATCTGTTCCCTGCGTGTCGCTCCATGTAGCGTGGTATTGTAGAGTTCCTCAAGACCATAGAATCATGGGTTGATCCAGGGAATCGGGCACAACAATGTGTAATGATCCTGTTGGAGTCACACACCATTTGTACATTCAGAGAATGAAATTGTTTCCGGTTGCGGTACTGGGCCTCCATGACATGTGGGACGACCAATTCCACATGGGTGCAGTCGATGGCACCAATGCAACCCGGTATGCCGGCAAGTGCATGGAATCCCACTTTTGTGTTGGTAATTTCCTGCTCCGAGCGTGGTAGAGAGATGTAGTCGTCTGCGTGCTGCAGGAGGGCATCGAGCACTTGCAATAGTGTCCGTGAGAACAGTGGCTGTGAAATGCCATGCAACTGTCCGACTGTGTGCTGGTAGGTGCCTGTGGCCAGGAAGTGGAGTACAGACACCACCTTCAGTAGGGGTGGGATGGCGGTTGGGCTATCTATCATGCTGACAAGGTCAGCCTGTGTCATGTCCACAATGGCGGTTATGGTGTCCCGGTCCAAATGGTAGAGGGTGTGGATCTGCTCAGCAGTGAGTTTGAACGGATGTGCTCGGAGGCGTGGGATTAGCTTTTGTGTAACAGATGCCGGTCAGCCAGGTGGATTGGTGGAATGATGTGATTTTCGGAATGTTGCTGGTCACAGGTGCCTGTGTTTGCGTGCGTTTCTTGGTGGGAGACTGAGGTCATGTCCATTGGGATAGCTTCTGTATTCGTGCCATCTGTGCCCTGCAGCTCCCATTGGCCCCTCTTGAGATTCATTTGTTCGTTGGCAGGCATGGATGACTAGTACATTTCACTGGTTGCATTGTGTGACTTCATTGCACCTACGGGGAGTTGTACAATGTGGCCAGGGAGCGGTGTACAGACACTCAGTGGGGCCGTTTACGGTTGGTTCGCGATGCCGTACTTCTCACCATGGCGGAATGGTACTTTCCGCCGTGCTTGATGGCGTTAGGTGCATGTCCGCTAGGGTCAGAATTCGCGTACCGTTGCGCCATGGTGGTAATTACGGTTCGGCATGGCGCGCGCGCGCGTACTTGGTGCAGTTAGCGTTGGCGTTCACTACGGTGTCGCTAATGGCATCGTACTTTGCGGTGACGGGTCATAATCGCACCGAGCGCTATTCAATGGCGGTATTGCATTTCCGCCATCGTTTTTCGATTTCCGCCAGGGTCGTAATGAGGCCCACTGTGATTACAGGCCCGCGCCACCACGCCCGGCAATATTTGAAGGAGATATTTCACTACAAGAACTCTGCCCACCAGACTTTATGCTATGAGCACTGCCATCTAATGGTTGATGTTTATAATGTAATATTGCGCTGTTTTCTACTTCTATTTTTACAAAAAAACAGAGAATTGCAATTTTGAGGATTGCAGAGACATTTCAAGGGCTCTTCTATATAAAGGTCTCTACATGGATTTCTATTTTCGAGTTCAATGCATTTATTTATAACATTTTTCAGAGGGTAACAGAACTAATTCTATAATTAGGACAAGCAGACGGGACAAATACATACTGACCCACTGTACAAGAGCACACCCTTGCGGCGGACAGAGGTGTAAGGGACGATGGTCACTGCTGGCAACAAACAAAAGGAAGTCACTCGGAACTCGTCATTTTTCAAATACCTCGTATCCGGTGGGGAGAGAGCTTCAGACCAATAACATACCGGGATGCAGGACACACAAGAGACGACAGGCGTTGAAGAAAGAGCCGTGCAGTCAGAGGGGTCAGGACCCCCAGAATGCGAGAGAGAGAGGTGACCGGCCGAGACGAACCATCAAGAGGCCCAGCAGACTCATTGAAGAGATGTGAGATGGACGTAAGGAGATATGTGTGGGGGAGGTGTTGTGAGTAGAACACCTGTTTTAATTGCCCCTAAAGGGCACAGACACTGCTCAGGAGGAAGAGGAGGAGCTAGTAGCGGAAGTGGCAGTTTCTAAAAGTAAACAGAAAGTACAACACGTCTAAGTGTCCTTCCGCCCCAAATTCCATGTGGGGGTAACAGACAATTGGAACTAATCTTTTCAATATCACAAAAATGGTGACGCGGGCATGTCAAAAAATGGATTTCTTAAAATTGACCTTTGGCTGAAAATGGTAAAAGAAAATAGAACCCAAAACAGAATAAATACTAAGAACGTTATGTTTTTTGATCGCAGGGGTGCAACTGTTTTTCAATAGAGCATTTATTATTTGATCAATTCGAAAAAAAAGTGCAGCCATCAGTCACTGAACGATGATAGCAATTTGAATTGTTTGTCGAAGGAAAAGGGAGGTTATGTCTGTGAGGCGCAGCGCACTGCTCGTGTACTTTGTAGATTCCACCGGACACACAAACAAGTGCCCTTCTCTTGGGGTTCACCAAGAACAGAACACAGGCTTCATGACTTGGGGTTTCACAGAATATACCCAGAATAGCTCTAGCACAGATCACCAGTGGAGGCGAACAGCAACCGCAAACCCTCACCCACAACCTCCGTCTCCCGCACTCATGCTTGGATAACAGGTGCGCGCCATAACGCCCAGCAATTTTAGTAGGAGATATTTCACTACAAGAACTCTGCCCACCTGACGTCATGCTGTGAACACTTCCATCTACTGGTTGATGTTTATAATGTAACAATGCTCATTTTTCTATTTCTATTTTTACAAAAGAACAGGGAATTGCAATTTTGAGGATTGCAGAGAAATTTCATGGGCTCTTCTATAGGTATGTCTCTTCATGGATTTCTTTTTTCGAGTTCAATGCATTTATTTATAACATTTTTCAGAGGGTAACAAAACTAATTCTATAATTAGGTCAAGCAGATGGGACAAAAAACGACTGACCCACTGTACAAGAGCACACCCTTGCAGCAGACAGAGGTGAAAGGGACGATGGTCACTGCTGGCAATGAACAAAAGGAAGTCACCTGGAACTCGTCATTTTTCAAACACCTCGTATCCGGTGGGGAGAGAGCATCAGACCAATAACATACCGGGATGCAGGACACACAAGAGACGACACGCGTCGAAGAAGGAGCTGTGCAGTCAGAGGGGTCAGGACCCCCAGAATGCGAGAGACAGAGAGATGACCGGCCGAGACGAACCTTCAAGAGGCCTGTTATATCCCGACAGGAGTCAGATGCAGCAATAAATCAATATAGCAGATCAAATGTTGCAGATTCAATAATACGCGGGAGCCGGTCAAGTGGCTTCTTATCTCTTTAATCATCGGTGCAAAAACTGGCACCTGAGGCCCTGACTCCGCCTCTTCCTGCCTACCGTGGGGCACAGCCCACAACAAAAGAACAACAATAGAAATGGGACTTGGCTCCCATTCAAACAGGGTCATTAACATGAATGAGGACACAACATCTCCCCCTCGCTTAAAAGAGAACTTAGTTCATTTCTTCTATCCACCTGGTTGGTCTGCGTACTGTCCATTTTGAGGGGCTTCGCCTCGGTGTCACTGATCTGGCCATCTGGGTTTCGCTGTCGCTGTCATCGGCATCCCGATGTTCCACTCTATATTCAGATTCTGGATCTGAGGATTCGTCTGTGACCGTGGTCGTTGTGGTTTCACAAGCTGAGTTTCCTTCGAAGACTTTGAAGAACGATGAATTCCTCGTGACGGTTCTATGAGGGCTTGCCGCCGTTATCATGGACCCGCTGGTGTGGGTCGCCGTCAGGGGGTCGGGTCTGAACGCAGGGGTGCCCTTGGTGTTTTGGTCCTGTTGTACCAGTACCACATCGCCTACTTGAATCTGGCATGGTTTGGCTTGTCTCCTCTGGTCAAAGTAGGTTTTCATTTTATCCTTGCTCACCTTGTCACTGGCTCGTGCGTCTTCGACGATGGTGGTGGGTGGACGGACATGGGGGTTGTGCGGAAGTCTTGTCCGTATGATTCGGCCAAACATTAGGGTGGACGGGCATTCGCCGGTGGCGCTGTGTGGCGTGTTCCGATATTCTCTTAACAGTGTGCAGATGGCTTGCATAAATGATCCGTTGGTGATGGAACAGACTTGTAAAGTCCTTTTGAGATTGCTCATGAATTTCTCGGCCATTCCATTGGCTTGGGGATGTAAAGGTGTTATCTTTCTGTGCTGGAATCCCAGATGTTCTGCGAACATTGCAAAATCATGACCGCTGAAGGGCGGCCCATTGTCTGATTTTACGGTCGTGGCGATTCCATAGTCTGCAATTGTCTTATCCGGGGCAGGGATGTTGGCCTGGGCACTGGTTGAGTGTACTAGGTGTACTTCTGGGAAACGCGACATTTCATCCATAATGGCTAGCACATATTTTCCATTCACTAGGGGTCCAAACATGTCGACGGCCACCTCTTCCCATACCTGTGGGGGCATGTCAGAAGGCCTTAACGGTGCGGGGAATGTTCTCGGAGCCACCGCTTGGCATGCAAGGCACTTGCTTAGGAGACTCTCCACCCTCTCATCCATTTTTGGGAACCAAACTTTTGTCCGGAGCCATCTTTTCGTGGATACTACTCCGTGGTGCCCCGCATGTGCTATGTCTAGAACTTGATTTTGCACACTGGATGGGATCACAAGTCTGTTTTCCTTGAGAATCAAACCCTCCGGGGATTGAGACAGGGAGTGGTGTATAAGTTTGAATGTGCGCAGTTGAGATTCCTCTTGGGAGGATATGCCCGCCTTGTCTCTGTCTTTTAGTGCCATCGGCCTTATTGTATGCACTCCTTCACGATTTGTAGGAGTTTGTCTTCGCTGGTGGCTTCCACTAGTTGGGCTGTGGAAATGTGTTTCGGGAGAGCGTTGTCAACGAGATAGTTGACGTATTGATTTGCTTTAACGGATTGACGTTCTTCTTGAGCAGGCAGAGGGTATCTGGACAGGAAATCCGCTGGATTATTGTCTTTGCCTGGCCTGTGAACGATTGAGAATGAGTACTCCTGTAGTCGTAATCCCCATCGGGCTATGCGAGGTGGCATTTTAGCCGTGGGTTTGCCGTAGATCGTGGTGAGCGCCTGGTGGTCCGTGACGACGGTGAAAGGGCATCCATATAGAAAGAGATGGTAATGTTCGCATTCCCACACAACTGCCAGGCTTTCCTTTTCAGGTTGCGAATATGCACACTCGGCGGGTGACAGGCTTCGGCTTGCATATGCCACTATGCGTTTTGGTGAAGTTGGTGAGGCTCCAGGTCTGGACTGGGCCAGGATGGCTCAAAAGCCGACCGGGCTAGCATCCACGGTCAGTTCAGTGTCATATGCGGGATCGTAGTAAGCCATGCACGAGGCTGATGCGATGCAACGCTTGATCTCTTGAAATGCTTCTTCGCATTCTGGGGTCCACTGGTAGTCTCAATCTTTTCCTGTGGGGAGCCTTAGTGGTGTGCTCACTGATGCGAAATCTTGAATGTACCGAGTGCAGTAACTGGCCATCCCTAGGAATGAGCGTATGGCTGATGGAGATATGGGAGTAGGGGCGTCTACCAGTGCTTGCACCTTCTCAGGATCTGGGCGTATGCCTTTGTTCGAAAATATATGTCCAAAGAATGTCAATGTTGTTTTGCTGATTTCGCATTTTTCGGGATTGAGAGTGAGGTGGGCGTTTTCTAGTGCCATGCAGACTCTTCTCAAAGTGTCATCGTGACTTTCTTGTGATGTGCCGAAAATGAGAATGTCGTCGCTATAATTTAGACAGTGGGGAATATGCTTGATTATTTGATGAATCTCGTTCTGGAAAATTTCAGCGGCCGAAGATACTCCGAAGCTTAATCTTTTATACCTGAACAGTCCTAGGTGTGTTGAGAAAGTTGTGATGTATCTTGATGAGGGATGAAGTTCAAGTTGATGGTAACCTTTGTTTAAATCAAGCTTTGAGAACACGGTCGCCCCATGTGATAGATGCATCATGTCAGTCATGCGCGGGGCTAAGTGTCGTTCCCTTTCAATGGCCACATTTGGGGCATGCATGTCCACACAGATGCGTATGCTTGATTTGCTGTCTCTTTTGGGTACCGGTACTATCGGAGAGACTCACGCTGTTGGACCGGATGCTGGCTCTATAATGTCCTGTTGTAGCAATGACTTTATTTCATCTTTAACCTGTCGCTGTCTGTTAAGCAGGATGCCTCTATAATGTTGAGCAATTGATTGTACCTGCGGGTTGATGTGTAGCTTGATTTGTCGGTCTTTTAGACGTCCCAGGCCTTTGAAGAGAGATGGGAACATCTTTTGAATCATGTCTTTTGCGCTAGACGTGTAGGCAGACATGATTTGGTACATGATGCTGATTAGCCCCATTTGTATGGCTGTGCGGAAACTCAGTATGCTTCCACCTGGGACTTCCCCCTTGATCACGTAGATTTGTACTTTTTGCCTTTGATTTTTGTATTGGCATTTTGCGGTGAACATGCCTTTGCAATCTAGCGGTTTGTTTGAGCCATACGGATATATCAATGTGTCAGCTTTCCGTAGCTCTTTCTTCACCTCAAGTGTTTTGTATACTATGTCGCTTATGACATTGACAGTGGCCCCCGTATAGATTAAGAATTCTAAGTTTTGTCCATTGAGTTGCAGCAGCAGTGTTGGGCTATATTCAGCAGCTGTGTTGTTTCCTATGGCATGTACATATGCGCGTTTCCTCTATCCACTGGAAGATGACGACCTGGCCGTTCTTCTTTCTTGCAGCGATTCATCCAGGTACCTGATTCTTTGTCTTGGCTGGCGGTGCTGAGAGTGATGTCTACTTTTGCGATGGCTGGATGTGTCTTTTCTTTCTTCACACCACCGAGTGGATTGCACGTGCTCCCTTGACGAGCTGGGTGAGCGCCTCCTGCTGGGCGCAGACGGCTGTCTTACGTGTTTGCGCGGGCTTTCTTGCCGTGGCCTTCTGCCATCTTGTCTCCAGGACTCTCTGTGAGGCTCAGCACTCTGATAGAATTTAATGTTTTTGCACACCGACTGAAAATGGTTCTCACCCCTACATTTGTCGCATTGGTGACCTATTGCAGGACATGGTCCTGTGTGGGGAAACCGAAAACCGCATCTGTAGCATTTCTTTTGTGCTGATGAGTCGGTGTGAGTGCGAATGGGACATACTTGTGCTGCATTGGCTGTTTGCGTGATGGTGATGTTTCCTAGTGACTCAGTTTGTAGTATTAATGCAGCATCAGCTCCTGCTATTTGGAGGATTTCTTCTAGTGTCCTACTTTTCTGCAGTAGTTTTTAGCGAAATACGGGGGATCCACACCCAGCAATGGCTTGTGATTTGAGGGCCTCTTCTGTGGAGTATCTGTCAAAGTCGCAATATTTGGCTCTTTTCGTCAATCTCATGACAAAATTATCCATGCTTTCACTTTTATCTTGTATGGTCGTATTAAATATATGTCTCTCATAGTCAACATTTCTTAACGGTGCAAAATACGTATTCAAAGAGTCAATGATGCCTTGGAATGAGTCAGTGCTAGAATCAGGCATTTCAAATACTATGTCACGTACCGTAGGGCCCAATGAATGCAGCAAAATGTCTCTTAGGCGACGTTCCTCCCTCACTCCAGAGGCGTCGATGTAGATCTGTAGTTCTTTTAGCCATCTGGCCCATCTGGGAATAATCTTTTGAATATTACAAAAATGGTGACGCGCGGGCACGTCAAAAAATGGATTTCTTGAAATTGACCTTTGGTTGAAAATGGTAAAACAAAATAGTACCAAAAACAGAATAAATACTAAGAATGTTATGTTTTTTGATCTCGGGGGTGCAACTGTTTTTCAATGTAGCATTCATTATTTGATCAAGTTGAAAAAAAGTGCAGCCATCAGTCACTGAATAATGATAGAAATTTGAATTGTTTGTCGAAGGAAAAGCAAGGTTATGTCTGTGAGGCACAGCTCACTGCTTGTGTATTTTGTAGATCCCACCGGACACAGAAACAACTACCCTTCTCTTGGGGTTCACCAGGAACAGACACAGGCCCCTTGACTTGGGGTTACACAGAATATACTCAGGATGGTTCATAGTGATAATGTCATATTCAAAAAAGTCGAATACAAAAATGTCAACAAAAAAAAAAATTAGAATGTTTTTTTCTAAAAAAAAAAAAATTAATGGGGGGGTTCCCCCCCAGACCCCTGTTTATTTTTACTACCCAAACCCAAAAAAATATATAAATAAAAAAAACACATTCTATTTTTTTTTCGAAATTTTTTTTTTTCGACATTTTTGTTTTCGACTTTTTTGCAGTCGACATTATGACTGCACACCACTCAGGATAGCTCATCATGCTGGGATTACAGGCTTGGCCACCACGCCCTACAATATTAGGAAGAGCTATTTCACTACAAGAACTCTGCCCACCTGACGTCATTCTGCGAGCACTGCCATCTGCTGGTTGATTTTTATATTGTAACAATGCTTTTCTTCTACTTCTATTTTTGCAAAAGAACAGATAATTGCAATTTTGAGGATTTCAGAGACATTTCAAGGGCTCTTCTATAGGTAGGTCTCTTCATGGATTTCTTTTTTCAGGTTCAATGTATTTATTCATAACATTTTTCAGAGGGTAGCAGAACTAATTCTATAATTATTTCAGTTCACCATACCTGCCAGCATTATAGATCCCATGTGGGAATCACGATTGCATCCTGTGACGTGTAGTCCTGAAATCTAAGATTTTAAAATAATTCCTAGAATGCAAAGATAAAACCAGGACTGGATTAATATCTCCCTATTTAAATGGATAATGTTTGGTTTATATGCTTTCTCAAACGTGCCTATAAACACACCTGCTTTTGGCGGGCGTCACCCGACATGTACAGTCCATAGAGTTCAATGGGTGCTCTCCTGTCAAACCAAAAACATCTCATTTCCTCCACTCTGGTGAGGAATAAGGTTGAGAGGTGGGCACATAAGTCAACAGTACCGAATTCCTACCGTTAAGTCCCTTTAACAGTTCCAGCACTGATGTGACATGAGTTGCATAAAACAAGGCCATACAGGGCAACATTATCCATTCAATTTAGGAGATGTTAGTCCAGACCTGGTTTAACTTTGAATTGTGGCACTGTTAGTCTTGCATTTACCTGTTATAAAGCCAGAACTACAAATCCCACAATGAAAGTTAAAACCAGAACTATACAAACGTCTCCCAAAAGGAATGGATGTTGACATGTCTGTATTGCTAGTGTTTTCCAGGGCAATGCGGGGAGAGGCATCCAGTGCTACTTTTGCTTGGAGTTCTGGGCCTTGTAGTTTTCCTACATTTCCAATGGGAAAGAGAAAACTACGAGTCCCAGGATCCAAAGGGAAAAACAGTACTTCCACGCATGGCCATGGGAAACTAGGGGCCTCTACTAATTATTCTTTTCCTTCACTATGCAGTTGCATTAATTAAACTACCAGACCAGGTGTGACCCATTAACTTTTGGGTTAAAGGAATAGTGCGCTCAAAAATGTTAGTGTCCCGAGAGTTCGGGAATGTATTTTTAAGCATACTGTGATCGATCGTAAAAACATTTCCTATGCATCTTACCTTAGATTTCCTCCGTTTTACACATACAAAAACAACACGCGGGGCGCGGCCATCTTGTGCTAATCTTATCTGTTGCCGCATCACCCTACGTTCAAGTGCCCTTGTGGCACTAAATCTCCCGCCCCTCAAGCTGACATCACTATTCCAAATGATATTCTCCACCTATTTTGATGACGTTAGTGGGCAGCGTTGCCAAACGCGCCCAGTCATCACCCACGTTTTAACATCAGTTGATGCAGAATCCGGAAGATCAACACACACATCCTCTCACAGCACAGCGGGTCCCAAATCGGATTAGAAAACACTATTTTTAAAGGAACCATCAATACTCTGCAATTTATCATGTGCTTTTATTTCACAAAGTACGCTCCAAAATCAACCATGTTCCGATGATTTCAATTAACGACCAATTGTTGTATGTCCTTGGGTTAGAGCATCAAAACTTTATAATGACGCACACGGTGTTCCTTTCAGGATAAGATACACATTTGACACACCTTGAATCACAAAGCTTTGGCATCAGCTTCTTGCTAGACCGTAAATGATGACAGGTTGCTCCTTTTCGCTGGTACCGCCAAAGGACATTTCAGTCCGGTCAATCATCCCACATGCGTGTGATGGAAATTGATGCATTTAGGTGTATCTGCCACTGTTTGCTGAAAAAACCATCCCACGGTGACTGGAAACTATGGCATTCTCAGAACGGTACACTATATCCGTGTAGATAACATAATAACAATATATTTTAGTAGCCGTTCTTTATTCAAATATATCCATTTACCCTGTAATTCTGCACTGATGAAACCTAATAACGAACACAAACCACAAACAATGGATACACATAGACAACACGGGGAGAATTTGAGACTACGATGTGCTTGAGAGGTTAGCGTTGTGAAGTATGTCTAGCTCCCAATGGGATGGAGAAGCTGATTGATAAATGGAACAACACACAGGCGGCATTATAACAGAACTGGCAATATTATATATCGAAAAGCGAACCAAGTTCCCTTGGAAAATGTTCTGCACCCGGCACATCCAATAATGCAACATTGATAGCACACCCTGATATTTCATGGGATGAAGTGGTTTAGATATCACTAGCCTGCTTACAGGTTGTGTTTGCGGGTCATCAATGAATAATCGTCACAATATTCTCCAACTAACAACCCATAACAATGTCAGCAAGCAATAAAGGTCAGAAAATGGAACCTTTACTCATTCCTCTTTAAACTGTACACAAATAAAAATGATTATTAGACTTATTAACAGCCCGCAAGTTTTGCGATTGCTTTTTTAAATATGACGCGATATAAATTGAATCTACAGAACAACGTATCGTGTACACTTTTTTCATCAAATGGCATATTTGCACGTTGCTCAGAACTACGGTTTGCATAGATTGAAAGTAAGTGCTACAATGTCCACTTTCAAATTAGTGAATGTTATCATTTTTGCGGGTATTCAACACCTTCTGTCCTACTAGCCATAGCGATTCCTCCCTTTCGTCCAAGGTCGAATAACAATTGAAGCTTGTTTTCAGCGTGTATGCCTGGTAGGTTTTGTTTTTGTGAAAGAAAGCCACAAAAGCTAAAACATACCGCACAAGACGCGTCGGTGTGAACTTCCCACAAGCAACAACTCAGAAAGTGACCTTCACTCCATGGGAGCGATGAGCCCGGCTAACCAACGTGGCATTTGAAATATGCCTGAAAAATGAACAAATTATTTGCTGGCATCCACCAATGCCGCGCGATCATGAATATTTTTTTACCCATCAACAGTGGTAGTGATTTAGTTAGTTTTGGACAACAGTTACACTGAAGGTAAGTAAAACAGATAATACAAGCCACTGAAAGTCTGGTGTAACCTAAGATTCCTTTTGCGTCTGTCTAAAACAGACCATGATATGATATGATGATATGATATGGCATTTGTGTATAGGCGCGTTACAAATGCCATATCATATCATATCATATAATTTATAACGCGCCTATGCACAAGTGCTTCAAGGTGCGACGAGGCAATGCAGGGGAAAAGAGGGAAGACAGAGTCGACAAACTTACTAGTGTTAGGAAGAAGACGATCCTTGCCCCGCTCTTGCGGCTCTCTAGAAACATAACATATGTAATAACCAAGGGGGGAGGCATAGCCACACTCCGGGACATTCTGTTACACCACACCCCCATTGAAAATAACACATACACTATAGCTTATAGCCCTGCATTAGGAAACCATTTTGAACTAAGCCCAACAACATCTTTCTACTAGGCCTGAAAATCTATCTCTCTGTAGAAATGCAGCTCTCCCATCCCCAACTCCTCGCACAGCCAGCCTACACCATCGCCTCCCCATTGCCACCTCTGCGCAAGCCCTGTTCTCACGGAGGAATGTACTCTGTGGAGAACGTGAGACACTGACAAGACATAAGACCAAGTGCCCTTTCATCACCAATAAACTTCCCAAGCACTCACAGCCTCCACCCCTCCAGGCCAGAGCCCACCAGCTCAGACCCTTCAGTTCCTTTCATGCTGATATCCATCTGACACTCCCGTGCCCCAATCAGTCAAGGACCCACATCATAGCCCTCATCCTATGTAGTAATATATTCACCCAAAAAGCAACACATGTCTACCTATATCCTGAGGACCCAAGCAAGTCAGATGGCAGATTAAACCTTTAGGGTGTGCACCTGGGTACAGAGATTGTGATATCAAATAGATTCCAAAGGGTACAGGTTAGAATGCCAATATATTAGCTGATGTCACCGAAGTATCCCTATTCATGCAAGATTTTATGTGTGCCATTATTTATGCATTATCAGTTTCTGTTGTTTCGTTTAGTTAGATAGATGCATTGCTCCCTTGCTCTGACCTTCACACTGCGTAGATGAGCCCAGCTGACCCACGTGTGCCAAGAGCAACGGAGAGACATTGTGATCGCGCAAGCCCAGGAGAGGGGGGAAAGTGCGGGGCGAAAGCGGGAGGGTGCAATCAGGGCAAGAGGGCCTCCCACCAGGTGCCACCAATAATGGGAGAAGAAGAGAAAGGAGAGAGCATAGATACCATATGTAGATTCCATATGTCTGGCGAGGAAATGACAAAAAGGGTGTCAGTGGGGGTTTGCCTGCAGGAAGCACTGGTATAGGTATCAGTGATAGGGAGGCCAGGATTGGAGAACAGGATGTCCTTTTTAAACTTCTTCCTACCTGATTTAGTGAGGAGAGCAGAATAGTCGACCGACAAGCATTTAGAAACGATAGGAGAGAGAGAGAGAGCACCATACAGTAGGTAGGTTGAGGAAAGAAGAGGAAGGGGGGTGGGAGGACAGGGGGAGCACAAGGGAAGGACACAGGGAGGGGCTCATGAAAAGCAAAACCCAGAGTTACACTGTATGGCATCCTAGAACAGGCACTTCTTGCCAAAAGGCTGACAAAGAGGATACATTTGAAAAGACAATTTGGATACTATGGTGACCTATGTTGAGCTCTTGAGAACTCCAAAAAATCACACACATCAAAAGACTAACATACTATGTGAGTGTGTAAAAAGGTGCCCACTCGCCGAGCTGTTTGGCAAAATAATACACAGCTAAAGCAAAGCGTTCTGTTAGTTATGGGGTTGACCCAGGTCAGGCAATGATCATTGCTTTCAAAATCTTACCCACCACAGGCCATCAACGCCATTGCCATGCATTGCATGTGTGGATGTGGTTTGGGTCTAGCAGAGGGATTTACAGACACCAAGCCTCAGTGTACCTTTGCCTAATGGCAAATATCCATTTGCCTATCAATAATTCAGCAACCCAAATGGGCAGTGCAGCACCGATGTGCTAGGGCAATTCTATTCTGAAATATATCACCAATAGCAACCACAGACATGTGTCTCTTCGATCGAGGACCAGTAATATAAATGAAGGGAAGGCAAAAGATATACATTAATGAATCATACACCAGATTAAATCTGCATAATTAATTACTTCTTAATACTTTGTATAGCATTGAAATTTGAGTTTAATAGCATTTGATTGTCAATGTAGAATGTCCAAACATTGGGGAACATATCCAAAATGTTATTGTGAGCACATTAAGAACATCGCTGCAAATCATTTATACCGGGAAGTCAACTGTTCAGCTTTAGGTGGACAGGGCTCGTTTGCAATGTTTTGTGGCATTGTATGTGTCCTAGGAACAAAATCAGGATCGATTTCATGACTATGCATGGCCAACACAGTTCATTTCCTGGTATATTGGCCTAGCCACCCATTTTTTGCCTGGTTTTGTAAATGCCAAGGTGTAACGAAGCATCACAAAGTTTCTGTCAGTTCTCGATTGTTCCCTCCCTAAGTTTGCGTTGTGCGCAAGTACAGCTAGTAATGTTCTAGCCTGCATACCATCTATGCCAAAATGCAACTTTTGGGCCTGTACATATTGTGGAACACCTCCGAATCTCCGGTATGACAGAATTCTGTGCGTCCTTTCAGGTCTCTTGAAAGAGTTTTATAGTACACAATCTTGTTAAGAGCTTTGTGTGGAGGTGAACATGGCACCAACCACTTCTTCTTGCATTCCTGCTCCTTCGATAAAGGTCCATGAGCACATTCGTGAAAATGTTGGTTTTCTGTCCATGACTGAACATTGAAACAGTGGTGCATTAATGAGCACCATTTTCCAAGTAGAATTTCCACAGACCCATCACAAGTTTTGGAGCTTCACCAAAGATGGTTGCTGAAAGACTGACAGCACTTTAAAATATTTTCCTAACCCTTTTTTTTATTGACTGCTTTTGCAATGTGCCATACATCAAATTGATAATGAATGTGTGGAAACTGCTCTCGCATGGACTTATCTATTGAAACATGCCTGTCAGTGGCTATGAGATCTATTTGCACTACAATTGATTGAAGATGTTCGACGGATTTGATGAAACAATGCTTCTTCATGGCCACAGAGGATGTACATTGGGACACCTGCATGATCTCCAAACTCACAATTCTTCTAATTTCCATTTCTTAAGAGTGGTATGTAACGTACTTTGGCTGTCACAATGTCCGTCGCCAGCTAGCCTGAAATATTTTCCAGAGAATGTGCTTTCAATTGACATCTGTTCAATTTTCCAGGCTTGACCAATGGCGGGAAATAATAATTCCCTTTGATATTTGTAGTACTGGGTTTTAGCAAGCAACTGAACTCCCACCAATTGACAGAAACTGGACATCTTACTCAAAGTTGACCCGCTGAAAAGTAAAGCTGCTGAACATAGTAGATTTCCAGCTGGCCCTTTGCACAGCATCGGTTGAGCGGATCATGAAAATGTATTATGGAGGTGGACACAGCTGGATTGGATTTTCAGGTTAGTGTCTTGTAATACACGAGACACATTCACTAATGGCTCCCCAAATATTATCCCCCCTCAATGTATGGACACATTTCAGCATCTGTATAATCTCTAACAGTCAGCTGTCGAATACAATGTATGTTTGCTCCTTTATTAGCCAGTCGTACACCGTGAATGTGGTTTGTGACTCCACTGTGGTGGGCAAATCGCCAAAACTAGGCAAACTGTAGTCGAGATCTTTGGCAAATTCCTCGGTCAATTGCGTTGAAGCTTCAGTCCCTGTTAGTTCAGGTTGTGATATTTGCATACGAAATGGAAAAACAGGTAGTATTGAATGTTTATTAGGTGGAACATTTTTGGCGGGTGTAGATTGTGTCAAGGGATCTGCGAGGAATTCCAATGCATCTTCATTGTATTCGGTTTCATCTTGTTGAGTTGTCACGTGGTAACAATGGTCCATGGACACTTTGCAGGGTTCGCCGGTCACATTCCATTCAATTTCATGCCATTGGGCATAAGCATCACATAAGCATCACAAGTCTGCTTATTGACTGGACCACGCTGCGCCCCAAATAGTAGTTGCTCCATGGTGAAATCTGTTTGGCAAGCGACATCTTTGGTTTCCTTTGTTGTCTGTTTCTTTATACTTCTCTTCCTTCTGGGCCTCTAAGTGATGTGTTGTAAAAACATGCTCAATGTATAGCACACATACGGCAGATACCGTTTTAAATACAAAAATATTTTATGAATAACACACCAGCCTAAAAACGTCCACAAAACAAACTTGTCTGTTTGTTACCCTGGTTTTCTTGATTTTCTTTGAGGCCTCGGGCTTCTCTTTACCCACCGGACCAGCAAGCTGAAAAGATTTTTTTTTATATGGTTTAAATCAAGCACATTCCATGTCCACGCAAACAAACATATGTACATATCTACAAACAGAACCAACTTGATTGAATAGAAATAATTACAACATAAAATGTTTAACAAATGTAATTTGATGTTCAATTGTATCCAATATTTGGTTATGTTCACCTCTGGTCTATGTGCCTCCTCTTCTAATTCCACACCATTTTACATTCCTTGAATAGAATATTCATTAAAAAAAAGTAAAAAGTCAATCGTACGGGAAATTAAAATCTTTCATCGCACAGAGCACTTACACACATACCCTCGCAAACAGTGTACGTCATTTAGTCATGAGATACATTTCGTATTTCACCTGATAACTATCCGAGATGGCACATGTACTTGATCAGAGATCAATGTGAAAAACATACTGATTGTAATGTTGCCCGCACACTTTTTGCAATGTATTCTGCATTAAGGAGGAAGTGTAACGTTTGAACTGAAATCAGAAGATTTTGAAACAGTGCACAATTATATGCATGTCACTGTCTAATAATATCCTTTGTATGATTTACTTTAATTCTTGCAAGGGAACTGTAAGTACGCATACCTCATACTCTTGACCAGTTGCAAAGGACGAAGTAATTGTAGTCGAAGTACCAGCATTCCCCTGTAACACAGTACTTGTTTTAGTACAGATGAAAACAGCGAAATGGACCTGAGACAATGAGATGCAGACAATGGTACATATAGAGAGACACCCATACATGCCACTTAGTGTAAATAACCGACAGCATACATAAACGTTTTCATATCATTTGCAATTCCAAGCATTACTCATTCTCGTAAAGGAAAAGTAAAATAAAATGACCTGATAGGCGAGCATGTTGATGTTGAGTCCAGAAAAGAAATGGATGCAGAATGTTGCTCCTTCATTTTCAGTGCATTGTCATAAAGTGGTACAAGGGAAAATTAAAGATGTATTAGATATGGGGGAAGATCCAACCGTCGAGAATATCACTTTCTGCATGTCTGTAGTGCTCATCATTGCGATACTGGACGTGTCAGTGGTTTCGTCACTTGCGAGAGTATGGTCTTCGATCAGTGTGCTCTATGAAAAAAAGGGACATGTCAAGCAACCTGTAAGAGGATTCAATTCAACACTACAGCTAAGTCAATGCCTAGTCTGGGATACTGAATGGAAACCCTTATTAATATATCTTTATGTCCAGTTCATGCGTTCTGGATGACTACCCCTATATAACACCCCTCTCTTGGAATCCCCCTGGCCCCACTGAGCCAAGAAGTAGTTCTGTTTTGCAAGTTTAAAGGTTTATTTGATAATTTAAACAATATATATATATATCACGCTTTATAATAAATTCATAATTGAATATCACACTGAATCTGAGCAGTAATCAATAATGGATAGTCTGGCACTAGCACACTTGTGAATAGGAACAGAAGAATAAGGTGGTAGAGAATGCTTTATATAAGTTCAGATGGATGTAATGTTGAATGAAAATGCAATACAGAAAATACTCAATATGATTTCAACAAAACAATGTAATCACTTTTCTCTGGCAATCCCCTCCCCCCTTTATGCAATGCAAGGAAATGGAAGGAAAGCACACAGTTCTCAGAAATGCAATCAAATGTAATTCAGTTCACCCCAGCAAGCTTAGACTACAGAAGTTGGAAACACAGGCCCAAAATGCTTTTATATGTGCTGGCAATGAAGTGAAAAATATGCTAGAATGCTTTTAATTCCCTCTAGAGGTTCAGGGTGAGTGGTATCTAGTTAATATTAGTCCAGGCTCACTCTAGCAATGATTCAGGGATGGTTCTTAAGAGGCAAACGAATTTTTAGCAAGGAAACTGCTGTTTTCACACGTGGAGAAATTTGCAAATCGCTGTAAATTCGCGAGTGCGTTTTTCGCGATTGCGGCACAGTCTGCTAGGTACTCACAATATATTTTTGAAATAAATGGGCCTCGCCACGGATCTGGTCAGGTTTTAGACTGGACTCTGGTCTGGTCTCTGCACTTCACAGTGATCTGGGTCAGCTCTCTGGTTCTGCTAACAGTGGTCTGGGTCAGCTCTGCTCTGCTGGTCTAGCCTCTCTGGATTCTGGAGATTGATGGATTTGAAGTCTGGATCTCTGGATGTGGTATGGTCCGGCAGAGCGCGTTGCAGCAAATGGAATTGAATGTCCCTATCTGTCCTGACTGTCTGCTTTTATGTGTTTTGAAAATGGGTGTGTGTGCAGCATCACTAGGCTCTACCCCTCTCCACTTGTCATTGGCCACTTCCTCCTCTTCCCCTTGATTGGGGGAAGGAATGAAATGAAGTGTCATCATGATGAGGTCTGTTTATGGTACAGAGAACCCACCCCTGTCAAATTACACACAGACCACACAATCTATATTTTGACCCAAAAGACATATTTGCACAGGTACACATTTGTTTAAAATTACATGCACCCATCACATATCACAGGAGGTATACCCTGTCCAAATCTGCTCTTCCTGGGAGCTTGCATTCAGAAATGGCAACATATTTCACTTTTTGGTCAGGTTACCAATATCAGATTCTTCCTCAAATTTACCCAAATGTGTGCAAGGCATGCAGGCATTAATTGATGAAGTATCAGACTTTTAACATGCATACATTTTAAGTAATACCCTCTTAACTGCTAGTTTGCCCCCAGATCATGTCACCGGTTCTAAAAACCTCTTAAAATGTGGGCAGGAAAATCACAAGAATTATGGTATCATTTAAATAATTATGACAAGTCCGTACTATGAGTTATTCATCTTTTTCTAAAACCATATTCTGGCTACAGGAGTGTGGTTTCCACCCAGCACAAGGTTGAATTTCTGTTTTTTCCAGTTCTGCCAAGCCAGCTTGCTCTCACAGGCAGTGCTCCTCCCCTTTCCTTCCAGGAGGAAGGCACTTTTTACGGCCCCCATAATAAAACATTTGCCTGAGTCAGGACAGGGCTTTGTTCAATTTCCTGCAGAGCCCAGGTAATTCAATCAGGGAAGTGTCATATCCCTTTTGGTGGGAGCAGCAAAAGGGCAGCTGGGCCTGGGAACACAGCTGTTGTGCAAGTCTCATCTCCTGTCGGGGGTAGCTGGTGGGCAGAATTCAGTTCCTTAAGCCAGGTTTCAGATAAAATGTCACTTTTTGTTCCCCAGTTTAAGTCAAGACAATTTTTACATATGCAGCTAAAATGCTGATTCTAAGTTTAAAACTATGACATTTAAACAATTGCAACCTATGTGACTTCTCAGAAGTAGGTCACTCATTTCTTTTAAACATTTAGATTTTTAGTGTCTTTCAGTCCAAATTTACTTAAACTGCTGAAATCCACAGCTCAGCCAGTCTTGTTATAAACCTTCAAGTCACTTCAGAATATAACTTTACATTGTATCCACCTCTCAGTAAGTCTTTCTTTGGCCTGCCTTGGGTTCATTTATTCAGTTTTACACAAAAAAGAAAAAAGTCTGCTGTTGTTTTAAACTTCCGGCTTTCTGATAGTGGTGAGTACTGGTAATGCACCCATTTTTGGGATTTAAGAAAATTAATTCCCCAAAATTCTAGGTTGCTTTTGGCAATCAGCATTGCCATTCCCAATGGTTTCAGACTACTGTGTGGGTAGTCCAATAGTGGTTTTAGGCAGTGCCCTTCTGTGCCCATAACATCGGCAAAAATGAGTGGCAGCCTATTCTTCATGCATTTCCCTGTGCATTTTCTGGGAAGCTCTGGCCATCATGATGTTTTCCATGTCAGTACTGCACAGTTTTGAGGTAGGGCTCGGATGTATGGGTAAAAACATCCCACAAACCGATTATGAAAACATTATGCTTCTTTTAAAGGGCACTATGGCATTGTTTTCTGGTGGCCATAATTACTTTAGGCTGCAGAAAGCGGGGACAGATGTAGTATAGTAATATGTAGTACAGTAAAAAATCAATACAATCTTGTAAATATGCAATCTTTAGTAAGCCATTTTAAGTAAATATACACTGAAAGCACCAATCCATTCATGAAGTTACCTTTTCAGTAGCCTACCATCTACAGCTCATTATCCAGGAATCACCTGAGGCAGCATGTGCATATATTGAGTTGGAATTGCATTTGGAAGCAATTTACGAAACATTCTGGGTATACGCTTTTTTGTGTACTTCGATTGTTCGTACATATCGTCTGCAGGCTGCAGATGCAGAATCGATTGGCCCTCACATCTTTCAAGACATTCTGTGCTCTACTTTCAATCTCATCCACCACAAAACCACAATATTTTTATACCATCTCCTTATTAAACCAATGTCCTTCGGGAATGTATGCAGGACTGTGCCCTAACTTTTGGCATGGCTCCTAAAAGGGCAACTGAAATCCATACAAGTAGGCATTCTAAAAAAGTCTATAAAATCTGTATAAAAATATATAAATAATTAAGAAACTTGTACTGTATGCATGTGGTGGATGCAATTATATCACAGCTTTCTATGAAATATTTGTTTTCGTCAAAGAAGGAAAACCTGTGTAATGTAGTCAAATGAACAAGACGATAACTTTCATACAGAATCGATTGATATAACACAAATCGTAACCTGTTACTCGTCCATTGAATGTACTTTAATGCATCAAAAGGAAACATGCTTACAGAGATGGACCACGAAAGATGCCATTTTAATTCAATGGACATTGATGCAATGTGCTACTTATCGAGATCAAAATACTTGTGACATTAGACAATGGTAAAGTCATTGAGATAAATGAATATTTCAATACTGGATACATTTGGTCGAAATAGAACATTTGAGATCATAAATCGATGGATATAGAGTAGTACATAGGTGAGCTGCCCTTACCTGGACTAACAAACAAGCAGAATCAGCAAGCAGGGGAGCAAGTAGCAGGGGAACATGTAGCACGATAAAGAGTTACCTTGCAGTGCTCAAAGATATTCTCCCGTAAAATATCAAGGTGTTTTTAAAAGATTAAAAAAGTGGGTGTGTATGTGAATGTGTGACGTGTTTCTGGCGGGGTCTTGATGGGGGGAGCCTGGAGACACTGGGTCTGGATAGGCCATGAGAACAATGGTCACTGTGCGGAAGAACCATTTTGAAGTGTACATGGTGTTTGGCACCTTGGCAGTTCCCATCCTCCCAGCCCCCTGCCGAGTGCGTGGCCACAGGTGTGATCTGCCATTCATACTGGAGGGGGGATGGATGGGCATGAGGTGAGCAGAAAAGGCCCGGAACACTGCTGAACGGAGACACACTTTTGTGGATTGCAGGGGCAGGGTCTTTTGAAGGGGGGAGCCTGGAGACACTGGGTCTGGGGAGGCCATGAGAACAATGGTCACCGTGCAGAAGAACCATTTTGAAGTGTACATGGCGTTTGGCATCTTAGGCGTTACCACCCTCCTAGTACCAGAGTGTGGTACAATGGAGTGGGCATGGATTTATGCAGACGAGGTGAGTGTAAAAGGGCACCAACCATTCTTTTATGTCCCTCCTAAACAAGTGAGCGTGTTCTTGCTTCACTGAAACATTGAAACAACTATTCATATATGCTCATTTGTATTTTATTTAGTTTGGTAATATTGATGGATCAGAAAATACAACAAATTGTATATGCAGCACAGTGTGTGAAAATCCCCTGTACTGTCCGCTGTCACTGGGGAATTTGGCGCGAATGGCTCCAACGACACAGGCGGGTATTACTCGCCGAATGCGGAATCCAAGCCTCCCATAAATACACCATGTAAAAGAACAATAGGCCACCAGCCTGTACCACCTGTGGAAGAGAAACATACATACTGTATTTAAATGAACCTGATAAGTGTACAAACCTTACTTGAAAATGCACCCTGTATTCTATGGCATAGTTGCCCGTACAAAAGTTACTTGATGGATAAATGAACTTGGGCTTTGAAGTGGCCACACATTGCAAAAGTGAACACCCATTCAATCCATAACGTTTGGGGGCACAGAGAAATATTGTTTCTTAGTTGGAAGTGAAAGACACGTAAAATGAACACTCTGATTTCCCAAAAGCGTGAGAAATATATTCATTTTGCAGACTACATTCATTTGTCAGTGATAGATCAAAGTTATGAAAATATAGGAGACAAACATGAAATGTTAGTGCCTCAGTGGTCAAAGTGACATCACCTCTAGAGTGCACTTATTCGTTACTTGGATTGCGGGGGCGAACTGTTGCGCGAAGTTTGTGCATAAGAACCATCATAATTCTCAACACAGCCCTTGTGAGGCAGGCGGCCCTGAAGTCATGCAGCTCGGTAACGCATAGCGGTGGTGTGTCTTCTTCCGATTTGTAGGACAAGCATCCATAGTTTTCTTGGCAGCAGCAGTTCTCCTCGGTTGGCATGACCTCGCAGCAATTGCAGATACACCAGGTGGAAACGTCTTCATTGCGACTAGGCTGAGACTCAGGATCCAGTGATTAATCTTCACAACTATCGTTCGATTCCCCATTGTTTCCGCATCTTTCCCTAGTAACTAATTGCTCCTCGGAATACTCAGGCTTGTACTGGTAGGGCTGTATTGTTGCCATTATATGACAAAATGTTCAAATCAAACGCAAGTAACGATTGAAATCAATAGTAATGCTAGTGTAAGTGTCTGTTCGAAGGGGCTCTGTGCAACAAAGATAGATGAACGGAGCAGAAACGAGTCACATGCTATCCAAAAAAAGACAGTGAAATGATTGAAAAAGCAACTCTGATGTTGTCTGATGAGAAGCGGTCTGTTTATACTTATTGAGGAAAGAGGTATCCTTCCATTTCACAGAGAACCTTGACACGAGAAGTGCATTGGCGTTGTAAAATAGGCCGTAAGCGTCTAGTGATGTCAGCTTCAGGGGCGGGTGATATGGTTTAGTTCCACAAAGGCACTTGTACTTAGGGAGATACAGCAACAGATAAGATTAGCACAAGATGGCCGCGCCCCGCGTGTTGTTTTCGCATGTGTACAAGTGAGGAAAACTAAGGTAAAATACATTGGAAATGTTTTTACGAACAATCACAGTATGTTTAAAAGCATATGCCTGAATGCTCATGCTAATAACATTTTTGAGCGCACTATTCCTTTAATGTGTGGAGCAGAGCCAGTTCTCATGCTTCAGAACTCTAGTGGATGAAGTGTGTAAGGACTTTTTATGACCGGAAGGATAAACTCCCATCCCCCTCCTGTGAGCCTGGAAAAAGATAAAAGAGATGGGATGTGATGGAAGAGGAAGGCAAAAGAGGGAGGTTGCTCTGATTACTTACTGGCAATCTTCATTACTCCTAGTCCTACTCTTCCTCATCACAGTACTTATCCTCATGAGGCCCCTGCATCCGACACAGGACCTTCTTCTATTTCTTTTTATTCCCTATAACTCCTCCCCTTACTCCACGTCAACCAGTTAAATTTTTCCTGCCTCTGGCAGGTTGGATGGTTCCCGGCGCGGGGGTCTGGGGAGCTACGGTTGCTGGCCCCCTGATGGAACTGTGTAGCGGGGCCTCAGTTCCCGCCAGGTGCAGCGTGCTCCAGGGCCCCCTGCAGGGCTTGTGTCCTGGTTGAGCATGAATCCTTGCCCTGTTTTTTGCATGGCCCAAGACAAGGGTGGAGGCATCGCGGTCCGGGTCCTGCAGGGCCCAGGGGTACGGTAAGGAGGTGGGGGTTATGTGGGGAGTACTGCTACACCTGTTCTCCTACCTTCGTGGCCGGCTCAGTGTTCCGTTGCAGCATGGCATACAGGCTGTTTGATGTACCTTCCGGGGGCAGGTTGGCTCTGCTTCCGGAGGGGAGGGGATTTTTTTCTTGGTTTCTCCAATAGAAGGGAAACTCTAATACCTAGCGGCCCGGTCCCAAGGAGATACATTGTTGGTTCTCCCCCATTGGTGTTTTTTTCATGGCCTACAGTTTAAAATTTCTGTTCAGCAAGTTGGGGTTCTGTTTGTTGTTCAGGCACACCATGGGAAAGCACTCGGCAAAACTCAGGCACCTTGCCCTGTCTTCTTCCTCGTCTTCCTCTTCACCTGAACTTCGCAGAAGGAAAAGAAGAAATCAAAGCATTTTTCCTTATCCAGAAAATATTTAAAGAAGTTGCTGAGGCATCATACTGTAGGGAGTTGCAGCCATGCACATGGACACAAGTGCCGGTGTTGCTCTTTCTCATCATCCTCATCTTTTGGCGCTGAGTCCTCCTCTGTCGCTTCCTGTTCCTCATCAGTTGATGCAGAAGGGAAATATCTGGATAGGGAAGAGGTTAATTTAACAAACTTGGAAGCTTGTGCCAATCATCCTCATAAGCAGGCAAAAAGTAAAATTGAGGAGCCCACCTCAGAAAATCGCGCCAATCTTTTTGAATGCCAAACAAAAAATAGAGAGGAAGCCCTTACCGGACCTTGACCTGACAGGCGGGGAGACAGAGGGAAATCGGCAAGTCGACCTGAAGCGGCAAGCTTTTGATGAGCAAAATAATGTATCAGGTGGCGACAAACTGTCTCCCCAGAAAGAGAAATATAGAGGAGAAAATCATGGAAATCAAAAAAGAGAATTAATCCCTAACCCAGCCCAAATGAGCAAGGAACATGGACTGATTCAAAGAAATAAGAACCCCCAGGAGAAATCCTCGGGGCTAAAAATCTTTATGTCAAGAATAAATGCTCCCAAGGATGGAAAATCACCTTTGAATCACTCAAAAACTCTATCAGCGATGAAGTGCATTTTTTATGTAAAATATGTTTCATCATCAGACATAGACTGCCTGAGTTTCCGAACTAACTCTCAAATCAAGATTGGGATGGGAATTGATTTGGGGTGCTAAAGAGATTGCCCACAATCTGCTGAAATATCACAATTAAATCCTATAACTGTGTATGCTAATTATACTCAACGAAGGACTGAGAATCGCTCTGTTGAGTCTACTAATATGTGGCGGACCCCCGTGTGAGTCCCGTTGAGTCCTGTTTTGCCATGGACGCCTGCCCAGCAGCTGGAGGATTTTCTTTGCAAAAGCACAAACTTTGGATTGCTATAAAGACTACCTTTCCCATAAGGTGAACCTTAACAAAAGACAGTGTACTTGGTATTTATTATTATACTCTGGCTACTTACACTTGATTTTCATCTGTTTAGGCTCTGTGGCCGTGAATTTCGAGGCGGGAGCATAAAAGAAGTCGGGCGCGCGCACCGCGCGCGTGCATCCATGTGAGTCCCGTTGAGTCCCGCTTTGCCGCTTTGCTGCAGCGTTCGGGGCTTCGGGCTCGGTGCTTTCTGGCTATAATTGTGCTTCCCGTTTGATTCTGAGTAGATCACACACGAGACAAGTCGCTTTGTTACAACTGATATACGCTGTACGCTTGCATGGTGTTTAAGACTAAAGGCCCGTACCGACTTACCACGGCAATGCCCTCCAACATACGCCAGCGCCTTATGTCTGAGTCGCAGCCACTTTATGATGAGCTGCCTTCAGCTGCGAAGGCTGTTAACACTTGCTCGACTCCAATAGCTCGGACTCCTCGCCCTAAACCCAAACCTACTAATAAGAAGCTGGTGGCCTCGACGAACAACGTTGATATACGCAAATATGGCTTTGGGACTTCTGGGAATGTTGCGTCGAGTGTTACTCCTATTGTAAATGAACTATAACCATCCACTACTAACGGTGGATCTGTTTTAAATCCTTATACAGATGTATGTGCACAAGCATCATTAGCTCTTGATGAAAAAACTCAGGTTGAACCAAAGATTATTGATGTTAACATTGCAACTTACCTTTCACATAGTATGTTACTACGTAATGCTCCATCTGGTGCCCCATGTTCTTTGAATTCTGATATATCTAACGTTAATTAAGATGCAGTGATAGAACTTGACTCTGTCAACTCTTGTTTCTCGGCCAGAGCCGATGGCTCTAATCTTTCTCAGTCTCCTGATATGTTCCAGCATTCTAGCTGTAATATTTCAGCCCTAGCCATGTCCTATATTGCCCGTACGCCACGCAGGGCTAACATAGAAACACAGATCTCACCAAAAACATCTTATTCTTCTAAAACCTCTCAATTGACCCTTGAGGTGATGAATGATGCATTAATGGCTCTTGCCAAGCTTTTCGAGTCTCTAGATAGTAGACTAAAGGGCCTCGCGGACAATCTCGATACGCTGAGACTTGATCACAAAACTATGATAACTGTCTTGGATCTTTCGCAAGGTTGTTTCAATGAAAAAGTCAATAATGTACTTATTTACAAAAGGATTTAGCCCAGTCTCTGGCCAAGAATCATACTGCAAATGTGAAAAACAACTTGCACGGTGCTGATGTCCACACACAAACAAAAAAAGAAAACAGATAGTCAAAATGTGGAAATTATTCCTGAACCTACAGTCATTGTTCTTCCTTCACCGTCTACCCACCCAGCACAGTTAATAACCTCTGCACCGTTTGTCAAAGGAATCATAACAGAGAAATATGTGGCGATGGACTCCACCCAGTCAGCACATATTGCTCAACACCCCAATTATACGGACAAACCTATGAGCAATGCTCATGATCCTAAAATAACCTACCCTGTTTTTGATCTAAGAATCGCAAATCAAGGTCCACTAACGAATCCAAAGGGGAAGAGAACACAGGAACCAAAAAAATCGAAGAACCTTAAATCCACCAAATTAGTGGTAACGTCATCAACTAAACAATTCATTAACAACTTAATGCGCGCTAATAGCAGCGCACTTGCTGCCTCGAGCTCTATAACAAAAAAATATGTAGCACTGGCTAAATTGAAAAAAAATAAACACCTGGATTCCCGTGAACCTCCCAGATTGATTACTGATCACACTCCTCTTCTTGATGAACTGATCAAATTGGCTGTAAACCACCAGCCCCTCCCTTTAACTAATTCTAAGAATGTACTCCTGCCTGACCAAACGTGTCCTGGCACTACTACTTTAAAAGAAAATGCTTTGACTATCAATGAAACTGCTGCCTCAAGACAGGCTCTAAGGCACGAATTTGATCTTTACTTAGAGCAGTGCAAATCCGAACCTCCTCACTTTCCTATCATAGCGAATGGTCCGGCTAAATGCGCTGCTGTAGCTACACCTACATCCCTGCCAATGATGACTCCCAACGAAATTAGGGACTTCACACTCAAACGAGTATGCTTTGCTGAGTCTGAACTCCATCCATCGGAGTGCTTATCGCACTCGAAAGCAAACTCTGGCAATTTTTCTCAAACTGACCTCGAGGAAATTAAAGATTCTATTGCTCGTTTATGGCAGATGAACTCTAGACAAGGTCAAGCATCTTCCTCGTGTACTATGCCAGATACTAATCAAAAGAATTCTCAGGTTTCGAATGCATACATGTCCATGCCTTCCAATACAATCTCCACAAGACGTGCCTTACCTTCATCCAAAAAGACAAGTTCTAGACTGGCATTTTATTGCTACTCACCTGTCAACCTGAAATTACTCCATCCTACATTATGAATCGACAGAGCATTTTAAAACTGATACCATTATGGTATTTCTGATACCATTGTGCTTAGGAAAATTGGGTTCGACGATTTGGATCAAATAGAATTTCCTAATAAAAACAATCTTGGCATAGCTCTTATATGGACCAAATCTCTGATAATACGCAACATCATTTGGGCAGCCAAGGATGCTCTGTACAACCTAGGTTTCCTGATTTCATTCAACGCTGATACAAAAAGTCTGTTAAAGTCCTGTCTTAAACCTGCACAGAATTTTTACCCCAATATGTCAAAACATAATGCCTCAGAGGCTCTGACTGGCCCCAAGGAATACAGTCATATTACAAGAGTATAACTAGATCCGGTAGACTCCCAAGTGTGCCTTTCAGTAATTAGTTGGAATACTCGGGGTTTTAGTCACCTTATCAATAACCCTCGCAGTATCCTTGGAAATTACGACCTCATACTGCTTCAGGAAACTTGGCTGTCAATCCCGCCTACCTGGAATAATTATGATATCCAATTAGAACCTGCAATACAAGCTTGTAAAGGGAGGCCCATGTCGGGGTTGCTAACTGCCATAAACACACTAGCCAATAATCAATTGATCTCACTTCAGGCTTTGAATCCTTTCATCCAATGTTCGTATGTTACCATTGGGTCTTTCAAAATTGCTTGTATTAATTTGTACTGGAATCCTATGGCCATTTCGACTTTGTTGTTTCTTAAAAATCTGGCAACCATAATGGAGAATATCATTCAATCCAGTGGTATTATACATATTATTGTCACAGGTGACTTGAATTTACATCTTTGTAAAGGAAAACCACACAAAAAACAAGAACGAGTAGAACAGTGGAACAATTCTGTAAAGTCTTGGAACTTGGTGATGTTGAACGGTACTAGCACTGCTGATTCCCCCCTCAAGCAACTTGGTTCAGAGGGATTCAGAGTGCGACTATCGATTATATTTTTGTCACACAAAGTTTATTTAGTCATACATCTGACTTTGCAGTAATAACATCTGAATATAGCGATCATCGACCACTAACATTCAAATGAACCTTGGCCACAGCCCCGTGTCCACAGAGACAACTGTTCTCAGGCCTGGTGGAAACAAACAACTCCTTAAATTGGCTGAAATGGTCTGAAAAATCGCTTGTGCTCTACCGAGATCATTTAAAATTGTGCCACAAGGCAGGTTTGGAAACAGCTCACCTAAACAAATTGGTTCCTTATGACCAAATGCAGTTATACGCCACTACTCAGAACTCGAGACCAAATATAACACAAGTAAGTGATTATGCTGTTCGCATTAGGAAATCAGTGCATAGAAAGCAGAAAAGACAAGTTTTGACAGCACCTCCGGCTTCAAGAGCTGCAGCCTTACGTGCTATCAAAACTTCCTATAGAAACTGGATGCACGAATATAAATTATCAAAACAACAAAATGATGGTGAACTTATGCTAAAGCAGATTCAAAGCAAAAACACTGCACAGATTTGGCAAATGCTTAATTCAGTTACTAATGTCTCGCAACTAACCTCACAAATAAATGGTGTTACGGAAAATGATTGGATAACTCATTTTTCAGCTATTTATGCTACCCCAATATCTGTTGAGGTCCCATGTCTATTGCCCTTCACTTTCGAACTGAAGTTTGATGAAGATGATATTCGCTACTTCATCAATAAGGCCAGCATGTCTCGAGCCCCCGGTCCCGACGGACTCTCTAATGCATTCCTAAAAAAGAATGTTGACCTCTGGGCCTCTATTCTTTACATCTCATTTCATTTAATACAACACAATCAAGAGCTTCCGAAATCTTGGACTCACTCAATCATTGTGCCTATCCATAAAAAAGGAGATCGACAGAATCCCATGAGCTACTGGACCATCGCATTATTAGATGTGCAGGGAAAAATCTTCTGTAGATTGGTCCTTCGTGACCTGAATGCCTGGTCACTATCAACTCAACGAAGAGACCCATTCCAAACTGGATTCGTCTCTGGATTAGGCACTGCAATTAAGTTAACACTACTTAATGGCCTCAAGTCATCTTACGCCACACGGAATCAACCACTGTATGTCGCTTTTGTTGACTTCCGCATGGCATTTCATTCAATTGACAGGAAGCTTCTTGTGTGAAAATTAGTTAAATATGAGTGCCCTAAATCATTGATTAAAATTGTGAGCCTTTTACATACTAACACATCTGTGCAAATCAAGTTAAACATGGAAGGCCTTCTTTCTAACATTATTACGACTGCAAGAGGCCTTAAGCAAGGATGCATACTTGCTTCGACACTGTTCAATCTTTTTTTACTGGATATAGCTGATTCCTTTGCTTTAGCCTCATCTGATTCTCCAAAGTTAGGAAACCAAACAATATCTTGGCTTCTTTACGCAGACGATTTGGTGCTGATATCCCAAACTCCATCTGGACTGCAAACACTTCTTGATTTACTTGATCAATATGTGTCCATTAACAATCTAACAGTAAATCAGGACAAAATGCAAATCATTGTACTTGGGAAACCGAAATCGTCCTTCTCAAATAAGTACCAATGGTCAATAGCTAGTCAAAAACTACAAGAAGTCTCAGAATATAAATACTTAGGGTTGAACTTTAACAACTTCATCTCTGAAAAATCGCTTGAACTAGCATTGATTTCCAAACTTACAATGCTGACATCTCAAGCTAGAATTATTCTTGTTAAATTTGGTAAGTTTTCACGTGCACCCATCATGGCCTTTTATCTGCAAAAGGTCTTGCCAGTTATTACCTATGGGATGGAAACTGTGTTGCCAAAAACTCATCTATTTTGGAATAAGTTAGAGGCAAAATTCTGGAAAGCTGTACTTAATCTCCCTAAAAGCACTCCAACTATGTTACTCAGGTATGAACATGGTCTCCTCTCAATTCACATACAGGTTACCTGGAAAATGTGTACTTTGTTTCGGAAATGTCTCTTAGGAATCTCTAATCGAGATAGTCTTGCCATTCTAGCCAATCATTTGCTGACCTCGAAGCAGACCTTTCCTTTAAAGTGGAGAACACATATCTTGAATGCCCTAGCCAATGGTAATATCTCAATTGATCTTCTTCTCATAAATCCGAACAGAGCTAAGATCAAACTCTATCAGTCTGATTGGTTACTAACACAAGAAAAATGCTTAATACTAAAAGATTTCGGTAGGAATCTTTTTGGTCACAAACGATTCCGAACAATGGCAGACTATCTTGTAAAATGCTCATTGTCGATATTGAGATTGAAAATCCTAACACTACGACTTAATCTGTGGCCTGTTAATGAGATTTTGGTCAGAAGAGGTCTCCTTAAAAAAGAATTAGCCCATTGTCAGTTCTGCAATGAAGTGTCGCTGACAGAAACTCTCTGTCATATCATCACAAAATGTAAAGCTTTTACATCACAGCGTCTGAAACGTGCCATTTGCTTGACACCAAAGTATACTCAGAGAACCGACAATGAAATATGGGCTGAAATCTTTGGGTCTGGCAAAACAGAAACTCTAGTAACTCAGGTGATTAGGCTGTTATCCTGGAACACCAGGGGTCATATTTCTTTCTGTGAGGATGCCAAAAAATGATTTATATTTCAAAATGTTGACCTAGTAGTGTTCCAGGAGACATGGTTGAATTCTTCTTTGGCATGGATGCTTTTTCCATATATCATCAACCGGCAGTAGGCTCTGGTATGGGCTGGCTGTTGGTGGTTTTTCCATTGAATCCAGGAATGAGATCTTTTGTAATCTCTAAATTGCTCTCAGATGACACACAGAGTATTTTGATGGTTAGAGCCAAAAGTAGAGTTAATAAATGTAACTTAGAGTGGACTATAATTCATATATTTTGGAACCCCTCGATGCTCCATTTAATAGAGTTCCTAGTAAATCTATCTGATCTTTTGATTAATTACACCTCCCAATTTCAGTCTGATGAAATTTTATTAATGGGAGACTTTACTCCCAATGTACTACAACTAGACTTATTAGTTTGGCTAAAGGTAAACAGATAACCAGAAATGGTTATATGTGGTATGATTTCATGTTTGAATGGAAGCTATGAATGTTAAACGGTAATATCGAGGGAGATATTCCTTGTGCTCCCACTTGGAGGAGAGGCTCATCCTACTCGACGATCGATTACATCTTTGTTTCTAAAAACCTCTTTGATAAATGTCTAAAATTCATCATTACTGATGGGAATTCTGATGATCATACCATGCTAGAATCTATTTTTAGCTTTGGCTATGACCATCAGATATCCTGCCACACACAGGAACTGTCAGTAAATAATGCGGGGATCCAAATAGTAAGGTTTGATAGAGGGGGTCAAACTCTTGTGAACAACCGAAATAATGTAACTAAGACCTTGACTGATCAACAACTCGTGAAATATTGTGAATCTAGCCGTTTTGTTGACTTTCTGTGGGATATTAATCCGCCAGGTAATCAATCCATGAAGCAGCGTGTGATTCACAAACATTCCTTTCATAGACATATTCATGAGAAGAAGAGACAGAAAAGACAGCAAAAGGCCTTATTAAAGAAAATAAAAGATGAGGAAGAGTTTGAAGATGAAATGTGGAGAGTGGACAACAGCTGTAGAAATTGGATTAGGTCTCACAGATCTATGATGCTACAAAAAGACAGGGAGGAAATTCTGACAGCAACCTGTTTAAAAACTCCTGTAATTTCTGGACCATCGTAGGTTCTGTAAATTCCTCAACTAATAATTCCCAAAATACAAATATTCAGCAACAGACATGGATCAATAATTTTTTGTTTGGGGGTCTATGGAGCGGTAGACAGTCTCGAGCCAAAATTAAAGATCATCTCAAACTGGTCACTGAACTCCACAAGTGTAGATATTTCAATCCTGATGAAGAAATCCTCAGCATCAAGAGCCTCTGTCCCTAACGGTCTTAGTAATGCCATTCTGAAGAAGAATCCAACTCTGTGGACAAGGGTCTTAAAAATCCTATTCGTAGAGAAATTCCATTATTATCCCAATCTATAAAAAAGGAGATTGATAGGCAGCATCCAACTATCGCCCTATCTCCCTATTAGATGCAGATGTAAAAATATTCACAGGTCTTGTATTGAGCAACTAATAATGGTAGAAGTTTTCATCGCTTCATCTGCAGACTCATCCCCTGACATCCAGTGATCTTGATCCCGATGCCGCAGCACCGCACTGTGCATCCACGAACTCAGACCCTGTGAAGAAGAAGAATGACAATGTTAGAACATCCGTCCTAGGGCTGCGCCGCTTTTGAACCCAGCGCGCACCCTAGTTAACAATTTACCAGCTACTGTACCGCTGGAGCTTCGTTCCTCATTCCCTCCGGCTGCCGCCTCGAGCTCCGCTGTTTCTGTCTGGCCGGCAACATCACCTGCAAGGGAAGAAAGCAAAAGAGCAAACATAAAAAGTGGAACAGACAGCAATACAAGACAACAAACTTTACAATACAACAAAAACAGACGAGGAAAGACAAAGGCAAACAGGAACACTTACCTGAATTATAGTGGCTTAGTCACAGCAGGACTGGACTACAACGTGCAAGGGACCAGTGAAGGAACTCGGTCCAGATCATACAAGCGCCCCTGCCAGAAGCAGCAGGACAGAGTGCTCGCCAAAACTAAACAACAGGTGAGCTTTCCAGGGACAGCGCATCCCACGGGTACCGCGTTTTGGGAGAAGGGGTCTGAAAGGGGACCAGACCCACAAGCTGGCATACTCAGGCCCCCTATTCTCCACGCAGGAGCAGTTCCGAGCAGCATCACCTGTTACCACCAGTCACCACATAAGCGCAGAGGGCGAAGTCGGACCCGAGCGACCTCACCCCCGGGAGGGCTGTAACCGTGCCCCAATGCCTCCGCAGAGACCAGGTGAGCGTAACAGCACACCTCTTTAAGGAGCCAGGGTCGATTTATCTCAGGCTTTCGACACCATCAATAGAGAACGACTATGGAGGAAATAAAAAAATTGGGGCTTGCCAGAGAACCTACTATCCATCCTAATAGAGTTACATCGCAATTCATCATTAAGAGTAAGAATGAATGGAGTGGGCAACCTGACTCAGTCGATCTGCATTGAAAGAGGAGTTCATCGAGGCTGCCTGATTGTTCCATTTCTCTTTATCTTATATATGTCAGATCTAGCTCAATGGCTTGAAGGGATTGGCTTAGTAAGCCCGGAAATCGGCAATACAAAAATTAATTGGTTGGCATATGCCGACGACATTGTAGTGCTAGATAACACTCAAGTTGGCCTACAACGTATATTGTCTGCCTTAACTGATTACGCAGAACAAAACGACCTAGAAATAAATCCAAACAAATCAAAAATAGTCATATTCAAGCATCCGAATAGGATCCTGAAATCTTACAATTGGCACATGGGTAATCAAACAATCCCAGTGGCTGATGAGGTTACATATTTGGGATCAAATATTAAATCCTTTCCCATTAGAAAACAGCTGCTTCTGAGTTTAGATCTAAAGCATCTAAATTTGGGCTCTCAAATGAAAAATATTTATTTAAAATACTGTACATTTTCAATCTTACCGGTAATACAATTCTATATCGGTAAAGTAGTGGTGGTTATCCTTTTGGCTTGGATACAAATCTTCAAGCCTTTGAGATAGACTGGGATACAATTGAGGCAAAAATTTGAAAACGAACATTAGTAATCCCAAATAGTGTACCAATAACATGTATCAGATATGAATTGTGCCTTACTTCTCTTGAGGCGTGGATGGAATGGAAATGGCTATGCGTGTATAGACTAATTCTTGACTCTCCCCTGTCGTCTTTATATGAAGATGTAGCAGTACTAATGAATAAAACAGATAATATCTTTCTGAGTACACTACAATCAAAGTGTAATGACATTCTAAATAGATCACATAGTGCGATTTACACATTAATCCAAAATCCGGGAAAAGTAAAAGTGTCGATAAAGACTATGGACTGCATCAGAACCATAGAAAAGATGAGGTTATCAAAAATATCATCCTCATTTACACCTACTGATAAGCCCAGGTCCTTTCCTCCAATGTATTTAAATTAATCGCCAGATTCGGGTACTAGAATGGAATTTCTGAAGTTTAGACTAAATATTCTGTCTACCTTAGAGATTGTCCATATTACGGATAAGGAGAAATGTGACGAAATAAAAAGACAAACAATTTGCCATTTATTATCGGAATGTACAGGAACTTGGGATCGAAGACTCCTAAGATTCCAAAGATTCGTACACAATGTCTGTTCTTTACATACTGTTACTTTTTGGGAAAGATTGGCATCAAGAAATGAAACTTTTTTTCTCAGCTGAAGTGGTCGTTTATTGAATGAGTTGAATCTTATTGGAAAGAAAGCAGACTTACTGTAGACCGGTAATTCTAAGTTCATGGCCGCAGGGTTGATCACAGCCTTGATAGTGTAGGGTTCCTGATATCTGGGACGGAACACCCGTGGTCCTTTCAGGGGAAGTCTTACGTAATCGCCCGGCCTTTTTCTATGACTCTGTATTCATTCATAAAGACATTCGTGTTAGACATCATTTTCTGGTTTTCTTATCCTGCTCTGAACTCTGTAGTTTCTTTTATCTGTTCTAATTGGATGATATCCTTTTTCTTTTTTACTCCCGCTGAGGGGTGGAATTTTATTCTTTTAAAAGGATTTCTGTGATTGAAATTTGAGATTGTTTTGTATTAAGTTATGGTATAATTTATTTGATGTATATCTTAATATTTCCTTTTTCTTTATTTCTTTATTTTCTTTTGCTTCCTTTTTTATGACAAGTTTTGTTTGTTGTGTGTAATGTGGAAAAAGTCAAGATTATGTTTTTGACTAATGCACAATATATAATCATTTTTAAAAAATGAATCAACGGCCAAATGACCCAAATGGGGAGTTATTGGTGATCCTTAAAAAGGTTATGAACAATCTGTAGGGCCAGTTAGCCCCAAAGGTTAAGTTTTATGATTTAATTAACCTTGCTGCACCACACTAGTAAAAGGGGTTTAGATTTGGTAGTTAAGGAGGACAAACGTTGTGAGTGCAGGACTGCCCAGAGGGAACACAGTTATGGTGGAAGCTATGGATGACAAAACAAAATGTAACTTTGAGCGAGAGATGGTGGCCGGACCAGCTCACCAAATAGGAGTTTGGTATGTGAGACATAAAACATATCTAATTCATGGTCGGCCAACCCTCTGCAGGGGCATAGTGTAGCAAAACATCAATATGTAATGGCATAAATAAAAGTGAAATTGGGGTGCAAAAGGAAACTCGGTCCAGTGCAACAAGAAGTTAGTATTAGATGGCAGCTGAAAAGGGCCAGCACAAATTGAGGGTGGCTGTATGTGCCAGCTGTACAGGCATTGTGAAAGTAGTCTACATCACACTTCCTGTAGTGTGGGGGCTCACTCTGCAGTGATGAGGAAAGGAAGACACAGAGCCATGTGTGTGTGTGTGTGTGTGTGTGTGTAGAGAACCGTCTTTATTCTCTTGTGACGGGAACTGCCAGTGCAAGGCTTTTTTCCAGAACACATGTGGGCCAAAGAGGAGCCGATTCGCTACCTTGCTGTGAGGTGGCTACATGGGGCGCCCTAGTTCCAATATTAACTATGTCGAGCTCAGGACATGACATCTCCACACAGTGAACAAAAACAGCTGCCTGAGTCCGCTACCCACCAACAGTCTCAAATTTCTTCAATAAGGTGCACAGGCCTATGAATAAACGTAACTGGTCTTGAGTGTGATTCTGACAACTCACTTTCTCGGGATTCTCGACCATGGATTCTTCTCCCTTTCGGCTGCTCCTCGTCAATGTCCTCAGTATCTCTCTCAACAAATCTCTTAAAGTGAGATACATTCAGAGTGATTACTCGACCAGGTGATCGAGCCATCACCATCGATCCCCGACATGAGTTACTGTCAGGGGTATCAGATCAAACCGTGAATCCGCTTCTTCTCCTGTCTGTGACCAACGAGTACCCGGTCTCAAGCTCGTACTGTCAATTCCACGGCATGTCTCTGACAATCCGCATATCACTTCATATTCTGTATCGTCCCGGAGCCATGACGGTCACATCTTGATCACAGATAGGAGCACAAGACATAAAGTGATCGGTATCACATTGCAATTCACGATACAATAATGATTAATTGCTTTTCATTTTATAAATCATGTCACACTAAATGCGATGAGATTTCGGAGAAGATGGGCATGTTTATCAGGACAGCAGGGGCCTACACAAAGGAAAGCCGAGATCCAGGCTTCGGGTTGACCCCAATGCTTACTATTAATGAGCACTTTGCCAGATGGAACCTGCAGAAAAGTGTGATTGCTGTGTTGGGACATGCCGCTGTTCCAACTGCGGGTGAGCTGCTGTCAGGATGGCACTCATTTTATTGAATTGATTATTAATAACATCTGTTGCTCTGCGTGGTTTTGCTTTGAAGACCAGCATGTTGCCCCTGTGCTATCCTCCGTTCACAAAGAGTTAACCATTCCCTGACCTGTCATTCCTTTCTCTCTGCAGCCCAGAATGTTCCTATTTCATACATTTTTTTTGCTCACTTGTGCACCCTTTATTTAATTTTCTTTTCTCTCGTTTACCTTCCAGACACTACATCCTTCTCTCTTGTCCATCTCCCCAAATCTCTTCTCAGTTTCTCTCCTATTCCTTTCTCACATCTCTTCTTGCTTCCTAAATCAATTGTCTTCTAATTCCCCTCTCTTCACTGCCCACCTTTGCTGAGCTCTACATTCCACTCAGACTGCAATGGCCTTAGATATGATAGGCATTCATGTACACCTGTAAAAGGCTATTGTGTGCACACTTATAAAAGGATGTAGAGTACATGTATGTAAAAGGCCGAGTGTGCACATGTGAATCTTTGCTGTGCATGCATGTGAAAGGCTATGATGTGTGTGTGAAAAGGCTGGATGTGCACATGTAAGGCTGAGGTCCTTGTGCATGCAAAGCTGTACTGCCTGTTGCTGCGGGTATAGTACATGTTACCATTTGGACACCATCTTAGTTCAATGACTGCACCAAAAGCTCAGATTATGGTTAACCCTGTTATTGCCAGGTTCGATAGTCCGGACCAAGCACACAAGGAATAGGCCAGTCTTTTCTTTTTGTTGCGATCATGTTTTTATTGAAGTTTAACCCCTTATAGACAGATAGTACAATTCACTGCAGCTATAAAGAGCTGACAATATTGCTGCTTTTATATTCTGTCCATTCCAGTTATAACAACATTAAAGAGGCGGGCAACCAGAAGGAAGTGGGAGAAAGGAAATCAAAAAAAGGTACAATCATAATTTGAGTCCCCAGATTTTAAGACAATGCCAACCTGTGGAATGCTTTGTCTATGTAAAGATTCTTATATATAACCAATACACATTTTCTGAAGGATCTATCCCATGCATAATACCATCTTAGAAAACTGTAAAAGCTTGCATATCGTGGGATTTATCATGTATATTCGGATAGCCATTTTGCTTCACCAATTCAGTGAAGGGAAGACAGGTTTCCAAGTATTTCAGCATCTCACCCGTGTTGGCCGCATCAGTTTTGTCCATAGCCAAACCAAACCATATCTGCGCCCACCATTCTCATATGTGTGACAATTCACAAGGTGTCATCACTTCTCCGCGAGGGGGCTCCTCTTCTCATGAGGCTAGGGAGGTGAGGCAGCTACTCAATAGTCCTCCTAGGGGTGGTTTAATGCAGAGGGCCTCATGGGGAGGAACTCCCTATTTGGAGACAAGGGCAACCATCTTGGATTTAGCCCAGGGGAAATAAAACATCTCTATCTCATCCTTCCAACCCAAACCTTCTTGACGAAAACAGAACCATATACTACTGTAATGAAAAAGAAACAAATGGCCTAAAAAACACCAGGACGAGAAAGAACACAGACATTCCAAAGACTGCCCCCAGAATTGGTACTAAAATGAGGTGGCCCAGAGGAGGCAAAGAGATCAACCTGCCAATAGTTACAAGGGACTTTGACAGCCCGCCTCTCATGAATGGGCTACTATGCATTAAGACATCAAATTGACAACATTTGTGGTCAATGGCAAAACGGAGCTCAGCTGCAGTGCCTGCTGGGAGAAGTAACAGACATGGAGAGTGTTTGGTGCAGGAAATACAAAGTCTGGTTGCTAACCCGAGGAAAAGAGGAACTGAGGATGCGTGAACTCTCACGGGGTTCCAGAGGTGCGGACCCGTGCACGATACCAAGGGCAAGAAGAATTGGGTGGCCGAGCAGTTGGAGACACTGCAGAGCTGCAGAAGCAAACGAGGAAAGCCAAGCCAGCCGAGAAGTCAGACCACCATCCCTGGAATCCTGGTGACATACCAAAGACTGAAAGCAGGTAAAGGGTAGTAAGGGAGAACCAGAGGGGATGCAAGCAGGAGACGCGCAGACCGTTCTTACCTGTCTTCATACTAGACATACCGCTGACAGACTCCTGAAGGGTCGAGAGTGCACCCAAACTTCTTGTACAAGTGGGGAAGAGAAGCCAACTGGCCACCAGGAAATTGTCTGAGTGCCTGTCCACCATAACAGTGGTAAAGAGGAGACCACTGGTCATACAAGAAGGGTCTGTGACCCCCAACTGAAGTAAACCAAAGCATAGAGGTAGTCTTGCTCATCATAGTGGCGGAGATAAGTCCACTATTTACATGAGAAGGGTCTGGGACCCTTACGAATGAGTGAAACTCTCAAAGGTGTCTTCCTCATCACAGTGGTCAAGAGGAGACCCCTAGAGCCCAGAGGAGGGACTGGGATCCTAACAAGATTTGGGACATTGTTGAAAACAAGTCACAGTGGCAAAGTGTGCCTCAAGCTGGATGCAGTGAGAAAGAATTGTATCAGGCAATACCAGGAGAAGGGAGTCATTCTCGTGGTACAAATCAGAGGTTTTGATGGAAAGACCAGGGGAAGGGAGTCATTCCCCCTGGCCTTGTGTTGAACCTTGCCCCAAAGCAGACAAAGAGAAGGGCGGCATTCGCTTGGTCCTGAACTGAGAGTTGCGCTGGAGACGCCAGGGGAAGGGAGTCATTCCCCCTGGCCTTGTGTTGAACTGTGCCCCAAAGCAGACAAAGAGAAGGGCGGCACTCTTTTGGTCCTGAACTGAGAGTTGCGCTGGAGACGCCAGGGGAAGGGAGTCATTCCCCCTGGCCTTCTGTTGAACTGTGCCAAAGCAGACAAAGAGAAGGGCGGCATTCTCTTGGTCCTGAACTGAGAGTTGCGCTGGAGACGCCAGGGGAAGGGAGTCATTCCCCCTGGCCTTCTGTTGAACTGTGCCCCAAAGCAGACCAAGATAAGGGAGGCATTCTCTTGGTCCTGAACTGAGAGTTGCGCTGGAGATGCCAGGGGAAGGGAGTCATTCCCCCTGGCCTTGTGTTGAACTGTGCCCCAAAGCAGACCAGGATAAGGGAGGCATTCTCTTGGTCCTGAACTGAGAGTTGCGCTGGAGACGCCAGGGGAAGGGAGTCATTCCCCCCTGGACTTGTGTTGAACTGTGCCAAAGCAGACCAAGAGAAGGGAGGCATTCTCTTGGTCCTGAACTGAGAGTCAAGCTGGAGATGCCAGGGGAAAGAAGTCATTCCCCCTGGTCTTGTGCCGATTGTGCCAAAGCAGCAGACCAAGATAAGGGAGGCCTTCTCTTGGTGCTGAACTGAGAGTCAAGCTGGAGACACCAGGGGAAGGAAGTCATCCCCTCTGGCCTTGTTTTGAACTGTGCCCTAAAGCAGACCAAGAGAAGGGAGGCAATCTCTTGGTCCTGAACTGAGAGTCAAGCTGGAACCGCCAGGGGGAAGGAGTCATTCCCCCTGGCTTTGTTGTGAATTTTGCCAAGCCATACTGGGGGAAGGGAGTCATTCCCCCTGGTTTTATTGGAAATGTATAGAGCCACAACAGGAGAAGGGAGTCATTCCCCTGGAAAGAACATTGCGTAAAGACAGACTGAAACATGCAAGCGAGGGGAAGGTAGTCATTCCCCCTGGTATATTTGTTTTGAGAGAACATTTTGTTGAACCCCATCCAAGAAGCAGGCGGAGGGAGCCATTCTCCTTAAAGAAGGAACTTTCTGTTAGTTTACCTTTTTAGTTGTAGTATGGTAGGGGCAGAAGTTGTGACACAGATCAGTGGAAGTTACTTTGATGGACGTTCTGATATTTTGACAGACCCTTTTAGTATTAGTTTTGAGGCAAGGAAATGCCTCTTAGAGGTTAGGGATAATAAGGATCTTTTTACCTAAAGAAATAAAGGTCTGTAACCTAAACCATGCCACCTTTGTGTCTGCATCCTTCTTCGACACCTTGACATATGGTGTCAGGCATGGGATCTAACCCGACTGATACAAGTGAGAACTGAAATACTCCAAACTGAGCAGTCAGGCCACTGGTCCCACTATAGCTACTAGGAAATGTATAGGTTTCAATAAGACAGTGGTCAAGGCGTCTCTACTGAAGTAGGAGAACGCAAGATGATCCCCACAAGATTAATTCTTTCGCCTCCTAAGGGTACTTGCATCCGCTAAGTGTCCAAATCTGGGTTAGCCTGGAAATATTACATTATGGAATTGACGTGGGTTTAGGCTTCTGTCATGATGCCTACCCCCAGGGAACCAGACCAGGTACAGCAACCCAAGAAGCAGGCATCAAGTTATTTTGAGCAAGCCCAAAAACCTCTGCTAGGGGCTGTTTGGGTGCGGTCCCATATGGAGAGTCAGTCTTGGAGCCATAGGCGCCAGGCTCCTAGAGTAGAACTTACCTGATGCAGACCATGCTGCAAGCTTACCTGATGCAGACCATGCTGCAGAGCTCCAAGCCAAATGAGGCTTGGAAGGGACTATTTTACCTAGGGACTATTTTTTACTCGGGTGGGGCTGGAAAGGAATACTTACCTGGGACTACTTTGGAGGATATTTAAACCACGCCCGAAGAGCAGCACACGCTTCGTGTTACTCTGCATCCAGCAGCGTAACACTCACCGTGTCTGCAAGCCTGCATCCAGTCTTCTGCCACGCCCGCCTCGAGTCTGCAGCTCCTAGAAAAAGGGAGGAACAGAAGGAGAAGAGGTTAGAATAAGACCAAAACCTTAGATCCTTACCTGAATTCCAGATCCACCGCGCCTTCGAGCTGGAAGAAAGAAGCATTTTACGCGCGCCGCCTCGCCTCACCTGCTGCAGTGCCGCGCTGAACTCACCGGCCTTCGCAGCATCCTCACGATCCACCACATCCTTCTGCACGTTCCTGCCGCACTCTGGCACCTAAGGGGAACACAAGAACAGTAAAGGTGAGCCAAGGGAATAAACAGAGGCAATAGTAACTACCCCCATAGACTTACCTGATTACCGCCGGGGGTACTATTCCTCTTCACGGGTCAGTGCAGTCTCCACTGCATCCTCGCCGTACCCCGGCCCCTAAGGGGAACAAAAGGACAACAAGGTGAGTCGAAGGGACAAACAAGGGGAACTCTTCTCACCACAATAGACTTACCTAATTTTACCGCCGGAGGCATTATTCCCCGAACTTCATATTTTCTCGCCACACCTGAATAAGGGAACAAGCCACAGGTTACATTCTGGCCTTATTTTATTGAACTGTGTAGGATAAGCCAAATCCTTACCTGAACTTCGTCAGCTACCACGAGGAACTCTTCTTCGCTGGGGTCAAGCTGCAAACTGCAAGGAATCGGACAAGAGTGAAAGTCAAACATGTGAACTCTTACGAACTACATACGTTTTTCGGAGTCAATATTGTTCTGGAACTCACCAATTCCGTCGAGCCATTGAAGGAACAGGTTATCAACGCACCCCTGCGCTCAATGCAGGATGGAGAGCTCATCTTTTCAAACCATCAGGTGAGACTATAAGAGGGGACATCAAAGGTAATCTGTGGGGAGAACACCGGGGGTGGGAGGATTTACGCTCAACCCCACGGGTGGTTAATTCCCTTTCTCCATTTACAGAAGAATATTCCTACGGGCCAAGCAAACGAAGCTAGGTGGGCCAGTCCAGTCCGTCATCTCGGCCCTACGTGCCACATTGGTGGAGACCGCAGCTGTCCAGTTCAGATCGACGCCTCTGTGGGAGCCAGGTGAGCGTAACAAAACGCGAAGCCTACCCATAAATTCCCACCCGGGCGTTATGGATACCTCAGAGACTGACCAATTGGCCCAATTACTAGGGGAACTGAGGGCTGAAGTGCATTCCGCCCGTCAAGAAACCAATGCTCTTAGGAGAGAACTGATTTTGTCAAAGGAGCGAACTGATGACCTTGCTAGGCAACTATTGCAAAGCCAGGCTGGACAAGCACCCCTACCTGGTTCCGGGGGAAATCCAGCTCCTGTGTTATCGAGTAACCCTGTACAAATAAACCTACCAGGAAATATTCCATTAGCCCCACCCAAACGCTTTGCCGGAGATCCCAAAAGGTTCGCCGTGTTTATGAACCAATGCCGCTTGCACTTTTTATGCAGACCTGGAGCCTTCCCAAACGATCAAGCCAAGGTAGCCTTTGTATTGTCATATCTCAGCGGCAGTGCAGCTGATTGGTCAATTCGCTAGTTACTCAGGATGACCCAATTCTTCGGGATTTTCAGGGCTTTCAAACTAGCATGAAAAGACTATTTGCCCGGCACTCCCAAGGACAGGCCCTGGATAACGAACTTTTGTCCCTACGACAGGGTAACCAGGACCTTCTATCCTACATCGCAACCTTTAATAGGTTAATAGTGGAAACTGGATGGCCTGAGGGAAAACGAATCACGTTATTTCATCGAGGGCTTCGAGGAGAACTCAAGGATGTCTTGGCTCAAGTCGTGAACCCACCTCAAGACTGCGCTGAATATATAGACTTAGTGGTCCAGTTAGATCACAGACTTCAGAACAGAAAGGCTGATCGAGCCAAGTTTGAGAATCGGGTGTTGGTCAAAACCCACGCTAACCCCAAAGGAGCAGATGCTTCAGAACCCATGCAAATCGGATGGGTTAAAGGACCCTTAACCCAGAAGGAAAGAGAAAGGAGACAGCAAATGAAATTGTGTCTATATTGTGGAACTTCTGGACATTTTCTACGGGATTGACCTGTAAAACCACCCAAGAAGGTGGTAGGAGCTGCTGATAAAAGCCATTGGGAAACGACCACGACCGACAAGCGTAGATGCCCGCTTGCCGAGCTTGAAGAAGGATACTCAGACCTCGCATTTCATCATACCAATGGTCCTCGTAGATCCAGGGCAGCCATCGCGTATGCACGCAGTAAGGGTATACATTGATAGCGGGGCCATAGGAAACTATGTGGACTATGAATTGGCTTCCAGGATGAATCTACCTCTCTGCCGAAAAACCATCTCAGATGTCATCACCACAGTCGATGGAACTGAAATTGCCTCTGGGCCTGTAACTCATTCCACCGCAGAGATGACACTATTGGGTCAGGATAGGCATCGAGAGACTATTGCGTTTGATCTAATCAAAGCCCCACAGTTCCAAATAATACTGGGGATACCTTGTTTGGAAACGCATAATCCTTGTATTGATTGGTGAGAGAAGAGAATAACCTTCCAGGATTGTGCACAAACCTGTTACCCAAAGAAAAATCAGAACGCAGGCCTGGCCACAGTAACCACAGCAGTCATGCAACTACCTCCAGAATACCAAGAATTCCAGGATGTCTTCCAAAATGAACAGGCAAACACCTTACCTCCTCACAGATCATACGATTGTCAAATCGACCTCATACCCGGTGCACAACCCCCTTGTAGCAGGATCTATGCCCTTACGGAACCTGAGAACCTTCACCTACGACAATACTTAGACCAGTACCTTCCCAATGGCTTTATTCGCCCATCCAAGTCCCCTGCATCTTCAGCTTTGTTCTTCGTGCCCAAAAAGGAAGGTGACCTCAGAACGAGCATAGACTACCGCGCATTGAACCAGATAACTATTAAGAACTGATACCCGTTGCCTCTGATCCCTGAACTACTAGACCAAGTGAAGGACGCTTGTATATACACTAAATTAGATCTCCGGGGGGCATACCATCTGGTACGTGTAAAAGAGAGCGACGAATGGAAGACTGCTTTCTGCACTAAGTATGGGTTATTCGAATACCAGGTGATGCCATTCGGGTTGTGCTGAAAGGGGCCCCTAGGGGACCCTGACGTCTATGGAAACAAGGCGGGTCACCACACACGATAGAGACGCCAGACACAAGGTTGTATTCCAAAAGCTAGGGTTTTATTGCAAAGCAAAAGTCTCAGTTGGCCAACTCGGTCTCACGCCCCGCGACGTGTATCTCTAGACCTCGAGGGACGCAAGAGAGTGAATTACGTACATCAGTTACATATATACAAAATGCATATCAAACAATCAGCTATGACATGTATAACACGCGTCTTCATTGGGTTTCTTTGTACTTGGTGTGATGATGGACATCTCCGACCACTATGACACCTTAAACCATTTATTCTAGTAACAATTTGCAATTTGCAAGTGCGTAGGCATCTTTCGGTTATTGAATAGAACATGGCGCTTCTGTTCTTGGAAGCAAACTACATACAGGGGGAGGTGCATTCCAGACCTTGCTATCTATCAGGTGCTATTCATGTCCTGGGAGCCGACATGCTCTTAGCGGGCTCAGCAAAGGGGAGCCATTAGAAAAGCATAATTCAAGCCTTTAGCAGTATTATTCTAACATATTCTACCATATAACGAGACTGGCTGGCAGCTGTGAAATGATTAAATGCCCTGCAGCCCTGCTTCAAGGCTACATTAAGGAGGGAGCCGGGCATTCTTCCTGGCGCTGCCTACGTTTGTGTTTCGGCGAAACTCTTGTCATCCTCTCGGCCCTGTGGCCTTGTCCTTTTCATATACAGACAACAGTGTTCCACAGTCGAGCAGTGTAAGCGGAAAATATACTGCGAAGCAATAGGAACAGAAAGCAATGAGCAATGGTTAGAAAACAAAATGGCGATTCTTGTTACATCAAAATGGCCGTTTATTGGCAAACTCGAAAACCTATATTCTGTCGTATCGTGCATGAGACGGTTGGCCCACGCCCACCAAAATACGTTTGCGGTCTCAAATTAGATTTCTAGACTGACAGTGCAATGCACCAGCAGCCTTCCAATACTTCATGAACGATGTCCTTCGTGAACTCATTGACATTTGTGTTGTTGTGTATATCGATGATATCCTGGTATACTCCTCTTCAGAATCTGACCATGTGAAGCACGTCCGAGCAGTCCGTGAAAAATTGCGCCAGCACAAACTATATGCGAAACTAGAAAAATGCTTTTTTCATGCCACAGAAGTTAAATTCCTTGGGTTTATCCAGACCCCAAAGGGAGTCAAAAAAAGACTCACGAAAAGTGGACGCAATCCTTAAGTGGCCATCACCAAGTTCAGTTAAAGGAGTACAAAGCATGCTCGGCTTTGTCAATTTCTACCGCAGATTCATCCCAGATTTTTCACATGTCGTACATCCCATCACAGCACTCTTGCGAAAAAATAAACGCTTTTTTGGACTGAAGAAGCTGAAAATGCCTTCCAAGAGCTGAAAGCGAAATTCACATCGGCACCTGTGTTAAAGCACCCGTGCCCTGAACTTCCATACATAGTGGAAATTGAGGCATCCAGTCTAGCCATGGGAGCTGTCCTGTCTCAAAACGACCCTGAAACTGCCCAGCTTCACCCAGTAGCATTTTGGTCCAGAAAGTTCTCGGCACCCGAGTTAAACTATGCGGTTACCGAAAAGGAGTTATTAGCCATTAAATCCGCCTTCAAGGTTTGGCGGGACTATCTTCTCTGTGCCAGGCATGCCATTACTGTGATCACCGATCACCGGAACTTACAGTATTTAAAAACAGCCAAGGCCCAATCGTCACGTCAACTCCAATGGGCATTGTTCTTTGCCGAGTTTGATTTTGTGATAACCTATCGACCAGGTTGTAAGAATGGTAAAGCAGACGCCTTATCCCGAATAGGGATGGGAGAGGCAGAAGTGAACCCAGAACCAGTACCTATAATTTCCAAACAAAGGATTCTTGGCATGACTACTCTACAGACACTAGAGGTCATTCAGGTAAAGATCCAGCAACTCTTTGATCCTACAGCCCTGCAGGACTGGTTAAAGAAAGGCCCGGACTACTCTGTCACCAATGATCTGCCTTATTACCAAGGGCGGCTATTTCTGCCACACAAGGAACTACAAGAGCTAGTCATTTCCCGTTATCATGATACCCTAATGGAGGGGCACCCAGGTATTGCAAAAACTGAAGCTAAAATTAAAAGACAATTCTGGTGGCCCACCTGGCGAAAGTATATTAAATCATTTGTGATGTCTTGTGGCATTTGCGCCCAAAACAAAAGTCAAAAGAAAAAACCAGCTAGACTCTTACAACCTTTAGACATTCCGCCTACACCATGGCACATCTTATCGTTAGACTGTATTACCGATCTTCCTACTTGTAATGGGTTTAACACCATTCTAGTTATTGTGGATCTTTTTTCCAAGACGGCCCACTTTATTCCTTTAAAAGGACTACCTTCAGCCTCAATCCTGTCCAAAGAATTCCTCGAAAACATTGTTCGCATACATGGATTTCCGTCCGTATTGGTCTCTGACCGGGGCAGTCAATTCATTTCACATTTCTTGAAGAAATGTTGTCAATTGGCGCAAATCGACGTGAGATTATCGACCAGTCACCACCCCCAGACCGATGGTCAAACAGAGAGGACCAACCAGACTCTTGAACAATACCTGCGTTGTATGTTACATCAGACTGAGAGTAATTAGAAGGACATTCTTTGGATCGCCGAATGCTGGGGTCAAGCTGCAAACTGCAAGGAATCGGACAAGAGTGAAAGTCAGACATGTGAACTCTTACGAACTACATACTTTCTGGAGTCAATATTTTTCTGGAACTCACCAATTCCTTTGAGACAGTGAAGCAACTGGTTATCAACGCGCCCCTGCGCTCAATGCAGGATGGAGAGCTCATCTTTTCAAACCATCAGGTGAGACTATAAGAGAGGACATCAAAGGTGATCTGTGGGGAGAACAGCAGGGGTCGGGGGATTTACGCTCAACCCCACGGGTGGTTAATTCCCTTTCTCCATTTACAGAAGAATATTCCTACGGGCCAAGCAAACGAAGCTAGGTGGGCCAGTCCAGTCCGTCATCTCGGCCCTACGCGTCACATTGGTGGAGACCGCAGCTGTCCAGTTCAGATCGACGCCTCTGTGGGAGCCAGGTGAGCGTACCAGCATCTTTGCATAAATGATGAAGTCAGCAGACTTGATTTGCCTACAAGAAACGCTTATGATGGTCACTCCAATCATGGATGGATTCTCCATCATTTTTGAGCCTGCAAGAAAGAAAGAAATTGTGGGGATTGTGCTTTTGGGCGTTTTCAGCGGAGAATGTTTAGATGACTTCTGCTATTCGACGGCTACACTTAGACATTTCTCACAGCGAGCTGGTGACAGAGGGAAACTGCCACGTGGTTGCTTGGAATTGTGTGATCTCTCACTGTTAAATGGTAATATTTGGAGTGATGGACCTCCCAAATACACTTGGTCGAATGGTAGCATTAGCTCTACATTCGACTGCGTGTTTGTCTCAAACTCGCTGTGGGCTAGCTTCGATCTGCTGGAGGTGATGGGTAATGTAATTAGAGATCACGCGCAGCTGGTCTTTACGCTGGGGGGGGTTGTCTTTGGCTATCCCTGGCTTTGTGGCAATGACCCTGAATGAGTTAAGACCAACCACCATGCCATAATATGGCGGCAAAAGCTGGCAGCTCATTTCAATACTAAAGTGGAGCAGGGATGTGTGGGGGCACCATTATGAACATGTCCCCTCTTGATGTGGGTACGTATTTCGAGCACATATTATGTGCTCTTATTCCGTTACAGTCTTTGTCTGGCAACGTTAATACTGTTGATGTTGCCCATAGGTTTAATCAGCAGGTTGCAGACAGAAAAAGAAGGCTTAGAAGCGATGGTAGAGGAGCTGCCAAGTTAGGGGTCACAGTGAAGAAAATATAAAGAAGGTGAGGTTGGCGTAAGCAAATTGGATAAAAAGGTATAGATGTGTATTGTTCCAAAAAGATGCAGAATGGATGTTGTCTGCGCTGTGCTCCTCCAACCTACATTTTGGAGGCTTGTTAGAGGTAGTCAGGTCCAGACATCTTTGCAATTACAGCCAATAGTTGGCCTCCGCTGGGAGACTTATTTTAGGGAATTATATTTGCACCCCCTCGGCCCACTACTAAATTTCAAGAAGGCAGAGTGGTGGTGGGGCCTAGGACTGAGTGGGATGGCCTTGATATAGACCTGGAGGGGATTCCTAATGCAATTAGGAGGGCAAAAAATGGAATGCCCCACGCCCAGATGGCCTGACCAATGTAACGTTGACGTCTGCTCCTTTTCTATGGGCAGAGGTTTTATTGCAATTGTTTAGGTATGTCATTGCTACTCGCCAGCTCCCTGCGACTTGGAAAGAGGCCATTGTGGTAGTGATATTCAAAAAGGGGATCCTTGAAACTAACTCCCTCTTGGATGCGACTTATACAGTCTTCTCTAGATGAATTCTCCGTGCTCTGGAAGGTTGGGCTAGAGCAGAGGTCGCCAGTCGATCGCGGGCGACTAGTAGCTTGCCTGAGCCTTTTCAGTCACCCACGCTGAAGATACCGAAAAATAAACATTTATCCTAAGTTATATTATTTAATGGTGCTTTTTGCAGCCATGGTCCAAGTTCAGGACCCGAACCCTAGTCAGCCCAATTGCAGGCAGAGAGCTTGGCTACTGTGCCACTTCGAACTGCTTGTAAACGTGCTGACAAATGTCAGTATCACGTTATGCTTCTGCAGGCTGCCAGTAGTACCACAGTTGGCCTTGTGCGCCCCCATGACAGTCTTTCTTAAGCAAGCTGCTCTTGTTTGCCAGAGTTGTTGGAGGGGCTGGGGCAGGATCAGGATCATTGTGACCACACAATGAAAATATCACAGTAGCACTGCTGCTAGCCTGGAAATGTTCAAAATAATATTTAAAAAATGGTGCAATTTCTTTCAGGTGGTTTCTTTCCAAATTCCACACGGTACATTTCCACTTTAAATCACTTCCATGACACAGGTACACCCACTTTTAGTACATTAAGCAATCCATAGACATTCTGTACAGTAGAAGCCTACCAGGGTAGTTCAGCAGGTTGACAGACCGATGCTGAGATGTTATATATTCAAAACCACAGGTTGTTAATCGTATGACTTTTTGCAATGCATTATAAAAAAAGTGCTATACAATGTGTTTGGCCAGGGTATGGGTTGGGCTGGTTGCTTGCTTATATTCAGGGCTGAGGTGGGGATATTTCTGCCCCTGTGAAATTCAAAAGTTGGCACCCATGAACCCACAGTTTAATTTCCTAAAAACTGCTGTCAGCATAACAGAAGCATTTGTGATTAACCAGTTTGACAAGCATATAACATCTTGATAAATATAACTTGTGCTAAAACACAGAGGGGCACACAAATAATGATAATGATGTGTTATTTATATAGCGCCTTAATCCAAAGCGCTTTACAGAGCACATATTTACATGCAATATCACCCAACTGAAATTGGTACTCATCTATCGACCTCAGAAGGATGAAAGGCTGAGTTGGCCTTGCCAGGATTTTAACCTGCGACCTGCAGATCACGCTCAGATCGCAGCAGCGAGCGCTCAACCCGCTGAGCTATCTTACTGGCAAATAACAGAGTATGTGTGGTGTCTGACAAAAAAAAAACATTTCAAAGAACGCAAGCAACATTTTTCAATTTGGAAATGACTTTTTGTTTTTTATGTAAGTGTGAAATGCACAATTGGAAAACAATAGTGTGCCTAGCATGTATAAAGCCTGCATACAACGCAAAGTAAGGGGCACAAAAATTGCAGGCTATTTGTGTGGTAGTCCAACAAATATCTGTCTTTTTGAGACAGCTACTAATAAATAATAATGCAACAAAGAGGTTTTTGAAGTTCTTCATATATTCGTGAAGGCATATGTTATTCCATCTGTTTATAGAGGGGAAATAATCGAGCCCAAAAAATATTGGTAAAAATTCCGAGGTTTATAAACATCCCCACCCCGATATCGCCCTCTAGTAGCTCTCCACTGTTGGCCTCCACTATAAGTAGCTCTAGCTAACGTAAAGGTTGGAGACCCCTGGGCTAGAGAATCTGGAAAACTGGAAATATATCAGTCAGGATTTAGCAAAGGCACGAGCACCTCTCTAAACTGCTTTCTAATTTACCTGATGAGTGAAAAAGCGACGTTGGCCAAGTGTGGCCTTTACTTGGCATTCCTTGACTGCGTGGATTGCGTAAGACTATGGAAGATGCTACGGTTGTGGGGCTGTCCAGAGTATCTGGTCAATATATTGGAGTCCCTGCATGCCAATATAAGATTCAAATATTAAGGCTAAATCAAAAGAGGTTCTTATTCGGCTTGGGTCTATGTGGCGCACGGTCTCCGGCAGGCATGTGTGCTTGCCCCTTTTCTTTTTAAATTGTATATATTGGGAATAAGGGTGTGTTACATGCACACGCATAATGTGCTAGAGGTTTTAAATTGATGGATAGAGAATGTACATAGTTATGTTATTTGCAAATAGTTAAGCTGCATATCTATGCAGAATAACCTGGCACTGTTACTGATTGGAATTGTTAAACACTAGCATTCTTTGATGGAGCGCAACGCATGTCATCAGTGCCTGAGAATGTCATGGTTCAGAATAGTGGGCAGTTGAGTAACAGGCGGCACTAGTTGACCCAATGTTCAACCCTCCAACGTTGGGTTCGCTCAAACTACAGTAGTTATTGTACGCAGATTACCTGGATTTAATTGATTAAACAGCAAGAGGCCTGCAAAAAAACAGCTGGGGAGTTCTTTGGGGATCTTGGCTTGACAGTCAATGCCCCCAAGTCAAAGGTTTTGGTAATAAACAGTCAGAAAATTTGCTCTGTGGGACTTAATTTTGCCTGGCACATAAACGAGCAGAGGTTGGAGGAGGTTTGGGAATTCAAATACCTTGGGGTCCTCTTTAAAGCGAGGAAATCATTGGGTATGGCGAGACAAGCTCTGAAGCTGGAAGCAGTCGTGGCTGTAACCCGACTTTACTTTGGGTAATGAACAAGAAATATGGTTGGTTGACGGTTTTGCCAGACATTAAGATGTCCAACCAAATGATAGTCCATAGGTTGATCTATGGGGGTGAGGGTCGTGAAGAAGGTCAGCTTGGCCTGAGGTTGAGTCTTTTATATGGAGAAGTGTGTTGTCCCTACCCAGGGGTATTCCTTTTGCTGCAGTGTGACCCATTTTGGGGGTTGTATCTCTGGAGGTCAAAGTTACCTGGCATAGAATGCTGTTATGGTTATGATTCGGAATGATTTCCGAAGCATAGTATTCCCCCATTGTTTTCTCTCTTTGAACAATTGAAGGAGGAATTCAATGGGGGTGGTTGTGGGATATTAAATGCATGGATGAGCAACTCTGGGATATTCTGGATCAAAATTCTCTATTGGTAGAGGATTTGCAGCTTACTCCTAAGAAGATCAAGAGGAAATTGTACAAGATAGACTGGATCCTGAATCGTAAACACCTAGGGCCTCATTACAACCCAGGCGTTAAGGGTTTAACGGCGCCGTTGGCGCCGTTAACCCTTAACGCCTCATTACCATTTTAACGCCTGCTTTTAGCAGGCGTTAAAATGCAAGGCGCTAACCCGCCTTGGTGCTAATTATGGCACCGTAATTTACGGTGCCGTAATTAGCGCCTTCCCCACTCCCATTATGCCCAATGGGGCAAAAATGGGAATGGGGAAGGGTAAATGGGGAATGGGGATTTACCGCCCCACTCACCTTGGAATGGGGCGGTAAATCCGCCATCCACCATGGTGTAAACAGAGTTTACACCGTGGTGGTAAAGTAGGGAGCTTACCGCCTGGGTTGTAATGAGGCCCCTAGTCTCTTATACAAGTTTTGACCATTCCAGTCTGGACATACAACCACCTAATGCATTGCAGAACTTTATGATAAAACACCCGTACAAAAAAGCAAGAGATATATGGTTAAGGTTGAAATGAAATCTATTACCAGCTAAAGATGTTATCGGTGCACGCAGTAAAGCCCCTGTGGGAGAGCGCCTTTGTCGGTTGTGTATCGGTCAAGGGAAACGCTAAAACATATAGGGCCTCATTACACGGTAGGCGGTGAGCCATGGCGCTATTAGCGCCATGGCTCATGCCGGTAAAATACCGGCACCGCCTTGGCGGAAAGGGGATTTACCGCCCCATTCCAAGGTTGGAGGGGCGGTAAATCCCCTTTCCGCCGTTGCCCTTCCCCATTCCCATTTCTGCCCCATAGGGCTCTATGGAAATGGGGAAGGCGCTAATTACGCCACCGCAATTTTGCGGTGCCGTAATTAGCTCCGAGGTCCCTTAGCGGGTTGGATTTTAACGCCTGCAAGAAGCAGGCGTTAAATCCTCCAACCCGCAAAGGGACCTCGTAGTACGGCGGTAAGGGTTAACGGTCACCGTTGCCATTAACGGTGACCGTTAACCCTTACCGCCGTCTGTGTAATGAGGCCCATAATCATTGAATGCGCTGGTCTATGTCAGCTTGAAAAGCCTCTTTTGATTTCTATTTTAAAACACGCCTCTTGGTCACATGGGAAATGCTTTGGCGATCATTGTTGGTTGAGCCTAGTGACCATTTGGTCATCTAAGTTATGAATTTTGTAAAATGTATTTCCCTTGATTTAGAAATGGTATTTTAAAATGTTACAGGAAGTTTATGTGAATGTTCTTTTGTCTATGAATTGTTGGTATTTGACTATGTATTGTGATGATCCCCTTTTTTAACAATAACTACTGTCTGAAATTAATTCACACAATAAAAGAAATAAAATACGGTCAGGACATAATGGCTGGAGTAACAGTTCCAGACTACAGGGGTTACAAAATATATTAATGCAGAATAATGGCAAACACATTTAGCATGTGACAACTGGAGAAAATTGGCTGGGAATTTTAGAAGAAGACCTTTTCCCTAAACTCGTAGAGGTTCAGGAACAAGACCTCACAGAAAGGGGCACAAGGGGTTTTGGAGAAGCTGATGAAGAACCCCCTTCTACTATAACCGCAAGAACTATAGGGTAAGAGACAGAAATAATTTGTGGAATGTTTTAATAAAACACTGAAAAATGTTTGAAAAAGCTAGTGGAAGAAGATGGACGCAACTGGGACACAATGATCCCTTGGGCCCTTTTTGCCATCAGAAAAGGCCCCCAGACCTCTCTAGGGTTTTCTTCTTTTGAGCTCCTTTATGGACTCGATCCCAGAGATGTACTAGACATGCTCTGGGAAACCTGGTAAGAAAGGGAATAGGTAGGGTTACCTATCTCCCCAACCTCCCAGAAGCTTAAAGAGCACATGACTATTGTGTGGGACTTGGTCCAAAATCATCTAGGACAGGCCCATGAAAGCCAACAAGGTAATTATGATAGGAAGGCGGTAACACAGTCCTTTTCCATTGGACAGAAAGTCTTGGTCCTCTTATCCACCACAGAGCAGAAAATGCTTTCCCCACTTGGCTTAAACCCCAGATCTTCCACATCAGCCTCCTAAAGGAGTAGAAGGAGGATCCAGTAGCATCTTCCTCTGTCCTAATGGCTACCTTAGTATCTGATGAAAAGGGCGGAGAATAGTCTGGTTCCCTCTGATCTCCCAGAGCGACAATAACAAGAGATCCATGACTTACTGCATCAATTCCCAGATGTATTCAGTAGTGAACCCAGGAGAGTGAAAGTTGTTAAACATTGCATTTGCACACCCCCATGCAAAGTAATTAATTGAATTCCGGAGGCGAGAAAGGAGATAGTCCTCCAGGAAGTGGAGAAGATGTTAGAAGCCAACATAATTGAACCGTCCATGAGGGCGTGGTCATCTCCAATAGTTCCTGTAGCCAAACCTGATCAATTATGGAGATTGTTTTGCGAAGCCTTCCGGCTGTTGAATGCTGTGTCCCAGTTCGACAACTATCCGATGCCTCAGATTGACAACCTCATCAATCGACTGAGATCGGCTCATCAATCGATTGATCCAATGAAGGACTATTGGCAAGTTCCACTGAACCCATCAGTGTTAGGCAGAATCCTGTGCAGTGCCCTTACGGACCACTACACACAATTAAGACTACAGGTGGCAATATGATATGATATGATATGGTATTTGTAACGCGCCTATACACAAGTGTTTCAAGGCGCGACGAGGCAGGGAGGGGGGGAAACAAGGGGAAGACAGACAAACGATCCTACTAGGCCAGGTGTCATTCAGATCGCGCAAGTGCAGAGGTAAGGGGAAAAGGAGAAAGTGCAGGGGGAGGAGGTGGGGGGGAAAGTGCAGTACAACGTAAGTAGCGTAATAAAATAATAAATAATAATAAAAGGGCCAGCTGGTGGCAAGTGTGAGGTAAGTGCAGAGCAAGTGCTGGGAAGGGGGCTGTAGGGATGCAGTGACAGTCCCACAGTGCAGGGGGAGCCAGGGAGGCAGTGCAAGTGGAGAGTGGCTGGGCCCTGGACCGAGGTCACAGAGTGGCCCAGATGCAGGTTTAGTGCAAACTTCAGTGGGGAGTATACAAGTTTTACCTTTGGTACAAGCCTGTACTACTATGTTAAAGTGGTAGCAGTAGCGGAGCAGCCAGGCCTATCTCAAGAGTATATGAGCAGTAGCAGAGATTACACAAAGGGGCCACAATTACTGTGACTCAAGCAAACACTGACTCAAGGTTTCAAGTAAAAAATATAAGTACATTTATTTTTAAACCGTTTGTTTAAGAAACACTTCTATTAATTCAAAATCACATGTAAAATACACTACAACCAACCAATTAACTTTGTACAGTATAGCTCAACGTAAGTACCCTGCATTTTAATGGACCAGTGTTGCGAAACAAAAGACGTTACCGGGAATACACTTCCGATCACTTTTTGACAGTAATGACAGTTCGGTCTTACTAAATAAACGCGTATCTGCGGCAAGAAATGTTACCGGGGCAAAACACACTTAGCATCTGAGATACCCAGAGAGAGTTGGGGGCAAAAATTATAGGCAATACTTTTGTCAAGGCAGACAGAATCAGAGAACACTCATGGACAGAAATTCAAGAGTCAATAGGCCGGAGCCAGTGTCAAGTGAAACCGGGTTCCTGTTGTCGAGGATCACACAGTCGAACAGTTCACAATTCAATGTAGCCAGGAGTACTTAGATATTGTCAAAAGAGGAAGCAAAAGTTATAAGAAGGAGGGAAGACAAAGGCAAGCCTTGGAGATGAAGAAAAGGGGTTCACCCTAATTCCCCAAGCAGAACACAGTACCTTATTCAATGAAGAGGCTTGTGCCACGACAGTTGTTCATAGTAGTTTCCTGCAGACCCTCGGTTCCTGGAGCTTCGGGGCGAAGGAGGACGTCTAGAGGGGTCTGCACCACACAGGGATACAGCCGGCAGCAGCGACAGTGAATAAAAGGTGCGCTCCTTAAAAACAGGAGAGGCTCTTCAGATGGCTATCCGGACCACTACAGCTGTGTGCAGCGATTTCGACCAAGAAGAGGATCCTCTGGCTGTAGAAGGTGAGCTGGTTATCCCCACCAGGCTCAAGGGAAGAAGACTCCGGACTGGATCTCCTCTGGTCGTCGAAGGGTAGATAGCTCAGGACTGCAGCAGGGCTTCACCGGGATGGGATAGTTGCAGCAGCCGACTTCTTCTCTGCTTCTCTTCGGTTCCTTGTAGTTCCAGTGGCGACTCTGACTTCTAGCCCAAGAGACCTGCCTTTTATGCGAAAATCCCCCATTCACACAGCCTGGCTGTCAATCACGCAGCAGGGGGGTTGTCCAGCCCGGACAACCACCTCAGCCAATCATGGCAAAGTGCGACTTGGGTTTCCTAGGATACCCTGTGCAGGGGGTGACTACACCCCTCCCTCACATTCAGCCCACCTAGACACCCAGGCGCCTAGAGGAGGGCTTATTGGAAGAAGCCCGCCAAAGGACAGTGAACAAAGAAGGCAAACCTGGTTTGGCGCGCAAAGTAAAACACAAGAAGGATTTTAACAAAAAGAAATGGCGAATAAACCCGACTGGAGCCAAAAGAAAAAGGATTTGGTCAAGCGGGTTTAAGTTCGAGGCTAATATAATAGCCTAAAACAATACCACGTTTATACAGTATAATCGTGGTAGAAAGGTTAGGGTAGATACCACTGCCACCAGCCAAGTCTAAATTTTAAAGGAGCGAAACAATGCTCTAGGAGGTACAGATAAAAAGGGCTAAGGATTAACCCTTTCCAGTACTCCATGTAAAATGGGGTGTACTGGATCTGTGGTTAAATGACTAGTAAAGTTAGTGGCAACTTTACCCTTTTCTGGGGGACAGTAGTCAGCCCCAGAAATGGAGTCGGTGGGAAGTCAGAAAGACAACCCTGTGTCACTGCACTGAAGGTGCTGTGTAACACACAAAAGAAGGGGGCTACTGAAGTGGTGTACTCCAGAGTCCACAATCACAAAAACAGATGACATACACATGGCAAAACACAGGTAAGAGTGGGGGGAAAAGCTCATACTCTTACCAAGTGAAAATAATAACTCCAGAAATCCAGCAAATCTGCTGGGGGACTCACTAGGTAATGGAAATTAGCCATAAAATGAGAATTCTCCCTAACAATCAGATAAAGAAAATACGACGTTCTCCACCCGCAGAGGATTATTTAATTTCAAAGTCATTGGGCCTCATTCCGAGGCTGGCGGTAAGGGTTAACGGTCACCGTTAATGGCAACGGTGACCGTTAACACTTACCACCATATTCCGAGTTCCCTTTTGCGGGTTGGCATTTAACGCCTGCTTTTAGCAGGCGTTAAAAATCCAACCCGCAAAGGGACCTTGGAGTAAATTACGGCACCGTAATTTACCGTGCCGTAATTTACTCCTTCCCCATTCCCATTGAACCCTATGGGGGCAGGAATGGGGATGGGGAACCGGTATGGTGAATGGGGAATTACCGGTCCCTCCAACCTTGGAATGGACCGGTAATTACTCCATTCACCATGCCGGATTTCCATGGAGTAAATAGCTCCATGGTTGCTTACCATGGTGCTCTTTACTCCATGGATAGCGCCAGCCTCGGAATGAGGCCCATTCCCTTTGGACTTCATGGGGCCTGAGATGAATCCTATGGATCCCTCACTGTACCCCTGCCTAAAGCCTCCTCCCAAGTGTCCAGGGAAAGGCAGACGCTTCCTGATCCTGACCTTGGGGTGGTGCTCTGGGGGATCCTGTGGGATGAGACACTGTATTTGTCTTTAAAGTGGAAGAACCTCTTACAAGCTCCAAGGCATGTAATGGCGTATTGTCGTTATGATTTGTCTGATCCACAGATTGCACATTCTAGTGTAGAAAAAGTTAATGTAAAATCCTTAAACATCTTAAGAAAGGAAACCCCATCTGAGACTTATACAGTTAGAAATCCTTCAAACTCCCAGAAGCACAGTGAAAGGAAGTCTATTAATAATGGCTTAAATGATGTGAGAGGCTTAAAAGGCCCCCTCAGATGCAGGCTATTAGATGGGGCAGTAGCAGCAGCAGAAGGAGAGCATGTTGTTGGCAGTACTCGTAGAAGTTGAAGGAAATAGAGGGTGCTGGGACCATTGTAAAGCAGATTCCAGCTGCCGGTCCTGACAATGTCCTTTTCCCCACTAAATCTGAAGTGCAGAGGTTGCGCAGCGCGAAGCATGATGGAAGAAGGCTTTCCCCCATGTGAACTGAATTGCAGAGACTGCGTAGCAGGAAGCGTGCAGGTGGGCGTGACTAGAAGCTAGTGTGCAGCCGAGGTTCTCAGGAGCAGGTTGAACTCTGTGACTATGTGGCAAGAACAAAGTCAACTTTGAAGTTTGTCTATGCGAAAGGAGCCAAGACAGTGGAAGTCCTGCAGCATGCAAAGGGATCGAAGAGAGAAGCCAGTGAGTGTTACTGAGTGTTCTAATCCCTTGCGCGAACAAAGGCAGGCAACAGTATCAAAGTTGAATCACTCGCTTACTAGTGAAATTGCTATCAACTCGACCGTTGATGGCCAGACAATGACTACAACAAAACTAGCACTTGCGTATGAGTGAAACTGCCTGAAAGGTACTAATTGAATATTAAACTAAAGAAAGCAGATGAAATACTGATCGCGTGTGCCTAAAAGGGATTCTAAAGTAAAGGCTAATTGAAGGATCAGCTTATAGTTGGTTGGAGTTATCTGGGTCGGGACTCCCTATCCACCGCGCACCTTTCTGTTTGGACAATTAGTAAGTCAGCCTGCAGCCTGGCTCCTGGTTTGTCTGGGGACCAACTCCAAGGTTCCCAATTGGCTGAATGATTGGGTGGGATGACAGACCTGCAGAGAATGAAAGGCACTGGGGGGATTCAATAGTCCACAAAATTAGCAAGTTTGCTTGGGTTTTGATTCATGGTCAGATCAGAGGAGTCGTATTGGTGTTTATAACTTTACTTTATTATTGCTTTTGGAATTCCACAAAAGCAATTAGGAAACATCATAGTGGCAGATAATGCCAGTTGCTGAACATAGGTGAGTGCAAACAGCCGACGCGCGTTTCGACCTAAGTCTTTTTCAGGGCTGTGAATTTTGAATTGGTTGGTGGTTGAGTGTAGTAAATGGCGCAGTAACATAATTATGGACCACAAGTAGATTAGAAAAATCAACATTGAAAGAGAGATCAAATGATGAACACATGTGGTTATCAAGGTATGCATGAGATGATTATGCAGCAGTCATGGTATAGGAGCGAGGTAAGTTGGTTAAATTAAGGTGGTGACAGTGAGTGAAGGTGAAGTGGTTTAAAAAACGAAAGGACAATGGTATTCAGTTTATGCATATTGACATTCATAACAGATGGTCACATTTGTTAGGATAACGAACGAGCAAAGTACCAAGGGAGAGAAAGGAGGAGAACAATTGGTTAGTTTAGGGGAGAGAGCCAGTTAAAATGATAAGGCAATGAGTTGTGGAGGAGGGTAGTAAAGCTTACCAATTAAGTAGAATGGTTTGCTCTGAATTAGAGCTGATAACTGGTCCTCCCGGGTTCGGGTGCCAGTGGGGCTAATTAGCCTGTTCTGAGAAAAAAATGGAAGAGGGTTGATAACCCACGGAGTAATAGGAGAGCACCTGTGTTGGGAGTGCAAGTGCGGACATAGGTAGGGAAACGACGGAGAGTGGGGGGAGCGGCAATTGTGCCGTGTGGATGATGGATGTCAGAGGCAGCCAGGGGCTGTAATGGAGGCAAGCGCTCCTGTTGTGAATGAAGACATTGGCAGTGAGGGGGCCTGGTAAGGCAAGCAGGGGGAGCAGTAGTTAATGGGAGTGACAGGCTGATGTCAGCGCGGGACAATGCAGAGTCGGGGGGCTAATGGTTCCGAGTCCCTAGATTATATGCTGATTGAATGCTCAAAGAGTTGCCTTGATTGGTGTTACACTTCGGGCTTCCCTGCGGGCTTCCTTGCAGAATATGACTCCTTTACAAGCTCCTCTGTGGAGCAGATTCAGGTTGCCATGGCGCACGTACAAACTATGACGGAGTCCGTGTCAGCTGACACATCCTGTACGTGGAAGACGTACGGCAAGACATGCCCCCATACGGCTTTAAAACCACCGTCTTTTCAAGGGGCTCGTTGCTGCTAATTAGCGTTACAAGCTACAGCGGTTACGTCCGTTTACTCCTTCGTGTTTCCTCTGCACGAATTCCTAATCTGCTTACCTGGTTCTGACCCTTGCCTGGCTTCTGGATTGGCTTTCTACTGACCGCTACGTTTCTGACCCGGACTTCTCCTGTTTTGGCTTGCCTCCTCCTTTATTCCTGTCGTGCTCGCCTGGCTTTTGACCCGGAACGTTATTGGATTATTCTTCCTGCTTCCTGCTGCCTCTTGCGGTACCTCATCCCAGCTAGCTGTTACCAGACGCGGAACGACTTTGCCCTCCTCGCAGGTGACTTGCTATCAACCACCCAGGCCTCTTCCACGTCTTATCTGGATGCGTGTGTGCTCAGGTACATATTTGTAGTTGGCAACTCCATCTCTGCTATTTGTAATCATTTCTCTATGGCCTTGATTGGATATTTTCCTTTTGCTGGATTTTGGGACATTGAGTGATCTACCCTGTCTTGTGAACTTGTCTTCAAGTGCATATAAACGCTTTGCTGATTCTGCACCAACCCGGCACTAGCGCGACCCTCGTGCCTCTCGGGTTTATTTCCCTATACTAACATTCCTGTTAGTTGTTTTCTCCTATCGTTGTCTCCTGTTTCCTGGACTATTATCCATCCTCAAAATACCCATATTTCAGGTTGGTTGTCATTGGTTCAATACATTGGGAAGTCTCTTTAGAATTCTTTCCACTCACTGTGGTTATTCATATTCTTGTAGATTCACCCCGGGGAAGCTCCACTCCAATACTTACTTAGGTATTTTCTGTATTATACTGCTGTTCTGATTGCTTGGTTTATTCTCAACACTGTATAATATCTTTGTATTCTTTTGCAGCATTGGTATTGGCGGTGTGTGTTCTCCCCGCTCTTTTATTCAATTGACACCTCTGTCTGTCCCAATCAAAACAGCAGAGAGGTACATTGTAGAAAAGAGCCCCTCTTTGAGGAAGCCTGAGTCTTGTACTCAGGGGAGCTGGGATGGAAGGCTGAATATTGATTCTTGTACAACCATCATCTCCAAGGTCACTCATCCACGTCTTGGGCCTACTTCGGAGTGGTGAGTAACAATTGGTTGCCCTGTGGTGACAGACTGGATTAGTGGACAGTCTAATCTGATGCTGGTATGCGTGATGGTAACAACCTGTCTCAATGGGATAAAGAGGCAGACATGTAAGGGGTGAATACCCTGCAAGGAGGTGGCGAAGGACTGATGGGTGGGAGTGAATTTGAATAACATGGAGGTTGTGTGGTCACACGGGTCAGGGAGTGTTATGGCCCCAGCTGTGTTGAAGTGAGCACATTAATATTGGATTGCATAGAGGGAAAATCCCATGTCATGTAGGGATGATGTGGTGTACATATGGGAAGTGAGCACTAATACTGCGGAGAGAGAATGAAGTGGTTTAAGACAATGTGGGCGGTGGAATCACGCCATACAATCATGTGGGGCAAGGACATTCAAGGCCCCAGAAATGTAATGTGGAGTGCAAGAAAATGGTCTTGCATGGAGCGGGTTGGACCCCGATCCCCTAGGGAGGGGTGGGGAAAAAAAATAAAAAAGATAAAGAGGCCCTTGGGAGAACGGAGGGGGCACACAGTTGTAAGTGGGGTGGTCAGGCCGGAAAGCCCCCCCAATTGGTGGTGACCAAGTAATCTGGGGTGGATGGACCAGGCCTGTAGATGTGGCACTATCAGAATCGTGGATGGGAGCCCAGGGTTACATGGAAGCAAACACCAATACATTCACAAAAACACATGGAAATCATGGTCACTGTTTAATCCAATGGTGATGGTTCTGTATTTGCATATTAGCCGGGCTTCTCTTTGGCGGAGCAGCAGTTCCCTGTCACCACCTCTTGCGTCTGATGTTATTGATTCAAGTCCCACGAAGGTGATGTTTTCCTTGATATCCAGCTGGTGTTCTTCTTGCCAGTGGGTATTTGGTATCTTGCGAGTGCAGGGAGCTGAGGTGTTCCCTAATTCTTGTTCTTAGTTCTCTCTTGGTACTTCCAATGTATTTTCAATAACATACACATATAATGGCATAAATTACAAATTTGGATTTGCAGTTGATATACTGTTTTATTACATGTGTATTGGTTTCGCTGAATTTTAGGTTCTTCGTGGTTGTGGCGAATTTACACATGGAGCACATTCCACATTTATAGAAACCTACGGGTTTGTTGCTCGTAAGACAGTTGTCATTTGTATTAGGAATTAGTTCCATGAAGGAAGGACTTAAGATGGTTTTAAGTGTTCTGGCCTTAGTGTAGGTCATACTAGGTTTGTCAGGTATCGACGCTCTGATATCTTCATCAATTGATAGAATGTGCCAATGTCTTTTCAGTATCCTCTGTACTTGGTGGCTATCACTGCAATATTGAGTGATATATCTTAGTTTGTTGTCATTTGCAGTTAGTCCTCTAGTGTGTTCCTTTGGAGTCAGTAGGGTGCTGCGTTCTCTTTTATTTGCCATTTCTTTCAGCTGCTTGTATTGCTTGTTCTGGGTAGCCCCTTTCTGAGAAACGTCTGGTGAGGACTGTGCATTCCTCTCCGTAGGTGGACAGAGAGCTGCAGTTCCTTTTAGCTCGTATGAATTCTCCTTTTAGAATATTGTTGATTACTGATTTCTTGTGGCAACTGGATGCGTGTAATACCAAATTCACTTCAGTAGGTTTCCTGTAGGCTGTTGTCGTTAGTTCGGTTCCTACTGGCATGATGGTAATGTCCACAAAATCAATGGTGGTGCTGCTTGAGGTTCCTGTCAGTTCGATGCCAAAATTGTTGGTATTCAGATATTGTTTGAATGATTCAAGTTGTTCCATGGTTCCGCCCCAGATCATCAGGATGTCGTCTATGTAGCACATCCAGGTGTGAATCAGTTGGTAGAAGTCATTGTTGGCAAAGGCATGCACCTGTTCATAGTGATGCATAAATAGGTTGGCCATTGATGGTGCATAATTAGCCCCCATGGCGATGCCTTTTGTTTGTCTGTAGTATTGTTGGTCGAATAGAAAGACAGTGTTGGTTAGTGAAAATTCCAAGAGTTCCTTTGTAAGTTCCAAATGTGACCAGAATGAGGCTGAGGCTGTTGCAAAAGCGAATTCTATGGCTTTGAGAGCTAGTTGGTGGTCTATGGATGTGTAGAGGGCTTTATTGTCAAGAGTTACCAAAAAGTAGTCCTTGTTCCACTTGAAGTTCTGTAGGACTAAGAGGGTGTGCATGGTGTCACACAAAAAGGTCGGTGTCTTGGGTACTTCCGGTGCCAGTACGTTGTTGATGTACTGATTAAGTGGCTCAGTTATCCATCCCATGCCACTCAGAATTGGTCGACCTTCTGGTATGGTATGGAATTCTTTGTGTATCTTGGGAAGAAAGTAAATGGTCGGCATCCTGGGATGTCTAAGATGAAGATATGTAATTTCATCGTCAGACAGTAGTCCGCGTTTGTGCCATTTGGTCAGCAGGGTGTTGGCTTGCATTAGGATTTCCTTAGTTGGGTTTGTCTTGATAGTGTCATAGCATCCAGGGCTGGTAAGGTGGTTGAGAGCCATTTGTACGTAGTCTCCTCTGTCCATGATGACAACGTTGCCGCCTTTGTCAGCTTCCTTGATTATGATTTGGTGATTGTCTTGTAGTTCCTTCAGTGCCAGTCTTTCTTGATTTGTAATGTTGTCTCTTCCTCTTGGGTTTTTGGTTCTCATCTGGTCTTCTAATGCTTGGAGGTCTCGTGTGACCGCCAGGCTAAAGATTTCAATGGCATTGTCACCTTGTGGGTTGGGGGTGAATTTCGAATTGAGCTTCATTTCGGGTATTTTCAAATTTCTTTCTTCAATGTGTAGTTCTTGCAAGGTCTGGTGCATGGTCTGTGTTTCCATGTTGGGCGGATGCTCCAATGTTGTTAGAAGATGAGTATATTCAAGGTGTTCCATATCTATGGTACTCAATGGTACTGGTATGGTCCTGGCCGGTTTCCATTTTATTTGTTTAGCAAAAAATGTCTTTAGTTTGAGTTTCCTGGTATATTTGAACAGATCTATCTGTGCATTCACATAATTGGTGTTGTTGGCTGGAGTGAACGAAAGACCTTTATTCAGGATTTCAGTGTAATGATCCGAAAGGATATGCTTGGAGAGATTAGTCACTAGGTGTGTAGTCTTGGTGTTGTCTGCTGCGATTGTGTTTTGGATCTTGTCAATCTGATAGCGCTTTCTTGTTCTTCTTGCGTGTTTCTTGGTACCCGCTCTCTTGCCTCTCTTTGTTCTAATCTTGGCGGTATGTTGCCCCTGGTAGGGTTTAAAAAACTGACCTGCTTTTTTGGTTGTTGCTGTGGGGCGCGTGTTCCTTTTTTGTAGCGTTGGATCTCCTCCAGGAAATTATAGCCTATGCTTCTACTGATTTCGTGTTGTCTAGACAATCTTGGTACTGTAACTTCCGTTTGTACGTTTATGGCTTCTGATGCTTGGTCTAGTTCCTCATTCGCATCTGTCTCATGTCCTGGTTCACTGTCTGCGTCCGATGTGGCTGGAGAGCTTGCCGGCGAGCTTTCCTTGGAGCTTGTTCCCTGGATGTTATCAAATTTGGATTGGAAGGTGAATACTCTATCGTCCTGGTAATCTCTGATGCGCGTTTTGACCTAAGTCTTTTTCAGGGCCAATTGAGTAGAATGGTGTGCTCTGAATTAGAGCTGATAACTGGTCCTCCCGGGTTCGGGGGCCAGTGGGGCTAATTAGCCTGTTCTGAGATAAAAATGGAAGAGGGTTGATAACCCGCAGAGTAATAGGAGAGCACCTGTGTTGGGGGTGCAAGTGCGGACATAGGTAGGGAAACGACGGAGTGTGGTGGGAGCGGCAATTGTGCCGTGTGGATGATGGATGTCAGAGGCAGCCAGGGGCTGTGATGGAGGCAAGGGCTCCTGTTGTGAATGCAGACATTGGCAGTGAGGGGGCCTGATAAGGCAAGCAGGGGGAGCGGTAGTTAATGGGAGTGACAGGCTGATGTCAGCGTGGGACAATGCAGAGTCGGGGGGCTAATGGTTCCGAGTCCCTAGATTATATGCGGTGCTGGGGTCAAGTAAAGTACCAGATGCAGTCAGTGGAAAGGTAGTGGGTGTGAGAGCGGACACCTACGACTTAATCACATGCAGTACCCTTTGGGAACATGCAATTAAGACTACAAGTGTCAGTACAATTTCACCTTTGGTACAAGCCTGTACTACACAGTTATGTGGTAGCAGTGGCTGAGCAGCCAGACTTATCTCAAGAGTAAAGTGAGCAATACAACAGGTTACACAAAGGACCCACAAATACAGTGATTCAAATATACACTTACTCAAGGTTTCCTGGTAAAAGAATATAGATTTATTTACTCAGCAGATCAATATCACACACTAATAAACCACAAATACACAACTGGTAAGTAAATGAACAAGTTTAGCTCCCCTGATGTGGGAGCAAAATGGCACTTCAGATACTTAATACAGGGGTAAAAAGACAAGGTTATAAGAATAGACAGGCCAAATACATTCATAGGCAGGGCAAAGGGTTTCAGTTAACTACAACCAGCAATTCTTCTCAATAGGCCTGGGCCAAGGTCAATGGTTCAGAGTCTTTGTATAGGATAGCATAGTTCTGGTACATAACGGTTAAGTCTTTGCCACGGAGTTTAGAAGAATTTGGCTAGGCGAAAAGTTTGGTGTCGAACGTTTAAGGAAGGACAAGCCTTTGAAGTTGAGAAAGATTCCACAAACTTTCGCGATGGCCCAAAAGATTTCCGGACCGCGTTTGCACAGTACCTTGTTAGTGAAGAAGAGCTGTAGCTGAGGCAGTTGTTCCTGGCAGTTCGAGCAGATCTCGCTGTTCCTGAGCTTCAGTCGTGGGGACAAGAAGGAGGATGTCGGTAGGTTCCTGCACTGCCCAGGGATGAGGCCAAAAGCTTTAGCAAGATGTCGGTTTAAGGTGTGAGTGCTTTAAAGTCCACGAGCTGGTTTCCTTCCCTCTGGCTATCCGGTTTTCAACAGCACTCGACCAGATGGGGACGGTGTCCAGGTGGCTTACGAGTTGGTTGTTCCCACCAAACTCAAGGGAAGAAGTTAACCATGAAGGGCTTCTCTGTCGATGGAGTTTCAGGCAATTCGGACCTGCAGCAGGGCTTCACCGGTCGCCCAGGAGTTGCAGCAGTCCTCTTCCTTCAGCTCGTCTTCGGTTCTTTCATTCCTGTGGTCGACTCTGCTTTCCAAGTCCCAGAGACCTGCTTTTAAACAGTTTTCCCCCATTCATTCCAGTCTGGCTGTCACTCACACAGCAGGGTGGCTGTTCTTGCCGGACAGACAGCCGGCCAATCACGCCAGAGTGCATTCAGGTCTCCTAGGAGACTAAGCACAGGGAGTTTCGGGCACCTCCATCACATCCTGTCCACCCCAGACACCGTGGCGCCAGAGGAGGGCTTCAGCACTAAAGCCCGCCAAAGGCCAACGCACAAAGGGACCAAACCTGGTTTGGCGTGCAGAGACAAACACAAGAAGGACCTTTCCTAAAAGAAATGGCGAAAAAAGTCGACCAGAGTCTGTTTTTACAGATAGGTCTTGGGCGCCATATTGAAAAACATGGCTGACCCGATTTCTAGCTACCGTTGTTAGCGGTCGGGAAAAATCATGGTAGTTTGATCTAAACCACTGCCAGTAGCCATTTAAAGTAGGAAAGGGTAACATTTGACTGTTACATGAGTGTGTTGACTCAGGGGAAGCTAGGCATCCCCTCCAGCACTCTATAGTAAGATAGTGTGTGCTGGGTCTGTAAATTTAAAGAGACTAGTAAAGTCAATTTAACTTTACATGCTCTGAGAGACAGTAGTCAGTCCCAGAGAAGGTATTTAAATCTTGGAAAGTTTGAAAGACATCCCTGTGCCACTGCACTGAATTTGCTGTGTGACACACAGAAAAAGATGATGCCTATGTAGTTGTTTTAAAACTCCATAACCAAAGAACACAAAAGTAAAACACAAATCAAAATACATGGAGGAGTGGGAAAAAAGGCTCTCACTCTTCCCAGGTAAAAAAATAAAATCCTAGAAATCCAGCAAAGTTGCTGGGGGTATCAAAGGTAAGGGAAATTAGCACATATTGAGAATTCTCCCTAACACTTGTCCCCCCCATACTAAGGGACAGGAGGATTTAATCCCTTCCTGGATGAATCTCCTTACTCCAGTCAGTCAAACATCCTGGAGAGACCATCAGCATTTTGGTGGTGACACCCAGACCTGTGTTCAATGGTAAAATCAAACCCTTGCAGGCTGATTGACCATCTCAGTAGTTTAGGGTGTTCCCCTTTCATTTGCATCAACCATCTCAAGGGTTGGTGGTCAGTCTGAATCATAAAAGTAGATCCATACAAGTATGGTCTAAATGTCTTGAGTGACCACACAATAGCAAAGCATTCTCTTCCATTGGTTGCCCACCTTGTCTCAGGTTCCTTCAGCTTCCTGCTGATGAAGTAAATGGGGTGCTCCCTACCTTTCTCATCCAGCTGACTCAGAACTGCACCTATACCTGTATTTGAAGCATCTGTCTGCACAATGAAGGTTTGGTAATAGTCAGGACCTTTTAGGACTGGAGCTTGACAAAGGGCTTCCTTTAGGCCTTCAAATGCTTGAGTGTACTCCTCATTCCACCTGACCTTTTTAGGGAATTTTGGAGAGGAGATCACATTCAAAGGAGAAGCTATGGTCCCATAGATCTCAATGAAGTTCCTATAGTACCCAGTGAGGCCTAGGAAGGCTCTCACCTGGGTTTGAGTAGTAGGGGTGGTGTTACGCTCACCTGGTCTCTGCGGAGGTATTGGAGCACGGTTGCAGCCCTCCCTGGTGTTAGATCTCCCCCCCACTGGTTTAGTTCCCTGCGGATCAGCTATGGGCGGTGACAATTGGTGGCACTGCTCCTGCGTGGATATGGGAAAACGTGAATGCGCTGGTAGATGACTGTGGTATCTCCCAACCCCTTCGACCGAAGGTGCGATTTCTGTGGGCACGTACCGGGCCATAAGGCTCCCCTGATTAATGTGAATGATGAGCTCTCCGTCCTGCTACTTCTGGCAGGGGCGCTTGTTGGTGGAATCTAGTTTCTTCACTGATTCCTGAGTACTAGTCCAGTCTGGCTGCGACTAGGTCCCTCTTTCTGCTTTCTCTCAATGTCGTTTGTCTTTTCCCCTCTTTCTGCTTTGTTTCAATGTCTTTGTCTTTTCCCTCTCAATGTCTCAATGTTATTGCTCTTAATGTGGTTGTTTTGCACTGAATAACATTTCTCTCTGTTTTCTCCCAAATAGGTGGAAATGCGGCCTAACAACGGCTGTGGAGGCGCGGAAGATGGATGCGACTACAATGTTCAGCAGAAGGTGAGTGATGGCTTTAGGGTAGGCGCACAGTTTTAATGGCAGCGAGCCCTTAATGTAATGTCTGTTAAGTGTCTAACCTTGTCTTTTGCTTTTTCTTTGCAGATGCTGCAAGTTCGGATGGAGTGCGTCATGCCGCGGTGCCTGGATGATGCTGTCTGCACTCCGGGCTGTTTGCCAGTGAGCCGCGTTGTCAGTAAGAAGATGCCTGCGCTCCAAGATGTTTGCAGGTGAGACGCAGTGCCAGGAGGAAGATGTCTGCGTTCTGAGATGTTTGCAGGTGAGCTGCGGTGCCAGGAGGATGATATCTGCGCTCCGAGATATTTTCAGGTGAGCCGGAGTGCCGGGAGGATGATGTCTGCGTTCCGAGATGTTTGCAGGTGAGCCGTGGTGCCAGGAGGAAGATGTCTGTGCTCCGAGATGTTTACAGGTGAGCCGCGTTGCCAGGAGGAAGCATTCAGGTAAGAGCAGGATTCTCCAGTGACAAGCACGGATGCAGATGGCAGGATAACTCCAGGTAAGATGAAACCCAGGCGACGGTGAGCGTTTCGCTGCACAGAGGTGCAGAATAACGCAAAGCGTGTGCTTTGACGTTGGGCTGACTTTTATAGCTGAGCTCTTAAGGCAACGCCCCTTAGCAAAGTTCTGCATGCCACACCCTGCCACTCCTAGAAGTTAGAAGATGCACGTGCAGATGCAGATGAAGATGGAGACCACACCCGGACTTGTTACACAAATGAGAGTTCATGAGAGTATTCCTGCGCATAATGAAAGAGTTCCTGTTCATTCTAAGCACTTCTGCCCATAATGGAAATGTCCCGTTGAAATCCTTCCATGAGCCTGACTGTGTCCAACCAGGCCCCCTTTCTATAAATGTCCCAAAGGGACGTGCGTGACCCATGATGCCCCTTGCTCCGTCCACTTGATGGTACCACTCTTGTGATCCTGGGCAAGTGGCTAGGACAGCACTCCCTCTCAAGGCCCTTCTCAAGGGTGATCCTTCTCTCGGCCCTGGCTTGGTGGGGTTATTACGATGGAATTGCCTGACCAATCGAGGGGAATGAACATATTCGCTGGGTTCCCAGGTTCGGTCTTGGCGTCTGTATCCTTTCCAGGCTATTAGGTAATACAGTTTGGATTGAACCACCTTGGAATCCAAGATAGACTTAAATTCGTATTCGGGTTACCCATTTAGTAATTCGGGCTCTGGTGGAGAATCAATCCGTGTATTTGGTTTCATGGGTTTAAGGATTGAAACATGGAATACCGGGTGGATTTTCATGTGCGAAGGTAACTTCAATTTCATGGTGGCAGGGTTGATTATCGCTTTGATAGTATAGGGGCCCAAATATCTGTGGCGGAAGGCCCAAGGTCCTTTCAAAGGTATGTGTCTGGATGCTAACCAGACTTTATATCCAATCTGGTAATTGGGAACTTCTTTTCGGTGCTGTCAGCAAACAGTTTTTGTCTTTCTTTGGCCTTGAGCAATTGTTCTGTTGCTTCTTCAAGAACTTGAATGATGGATTTGGGTAAGGTTTTTATTGCTGGCATTTCCAACATGTCGGGTGGATCAAACACTGATGTTCGTGGGTGTCTCCAATGTAGAGTATAGAATGGGGTTTGTCCAGTGCTTGTATGAACTGAATTGTTGTAGGCATACTCGGCTATCCAAAGTATGTCTTTCCAGGAGTTTTCGTAGTGCTGAAGCATACATCTTAAATATTGTTCTAGCGTCTGATTGGTGCACTCGGTTTGTCCATCAGTTTGAGGGTGGTGGCTAGTGGACAACCGGAGGTCGATTTTGGCAATCGCACAACACCTTCTCCAAAAGGCAGAAACAAATTGTGTCCCATGATCCAATATCAAGATTGATGGAAATCCATGTAACCGGACAATTTGTTCCAAGAACACAGTGGCGAGAGTGGATGCAGTTGGAAGTCCTTTCAGAGGGATGAAATGGGCCATCTTCGAGAATAAATCTACGATGACTAAGATGGTGTTCATTGCAGGGACGAAGATTTGTGATAAAGTCCATTGAAAGTGTATGCCAAGGTGCTGGTGGAATCATTAACGGATATAGTAACCCAGGAGGGTTTTGCTTCTGAGATTTGTGCTGTGCACATACACCACAGGTTTTAACAAATCGGGCAACATCTTTCCTCCAAGTGGGCCACCAATAGTTTTGCTTTACCTTAGCCTGTGTCTTGACTATTCCATGGTGTCCTTCCACTAAGGAATCATGGTAGTTTGCGATGTTTTGAGTTTGCAGTTTCTTGTCCTGGATATATAATCGTCATTTGAAATATGGTAAATTGTTCTCGATGGTGTACCAGTCTCCCTTTAAAAGCCATTTCTGTTGTTTTACGTGAGTCATCTGTGACTGTAAACTGGTTTTTAAGTCATCTACACATGTGGTAACAGCGATCGTGGTTTGAATTTGTTCTTCAGGAATGATGGCCACAGGATCGGATGCTGTAAAGGCCTCTTTTTCCTCACTCATGCGTGATAATGTATCTGCTTTTCGATTCCGCACTCCAGGTCTATAGGTAATGATAAAGTCATATTCTGCGAAAAAGAGCGCCCAACGAAGCTGGCGTGAGGATTGTGTTTTGGCAGTCTTTAAATATTGTACGTTACAGTGATCCGTGATGATGGTGACCGTGTGTCATGCCCCAAGGAGATAATGTCTTCATGCTTTAAATGCAGCTTTGATTGCCAGTAGTTTCTTATCCGTGATTGCGTAGTTCAGTTCGGGAGCCAAGAATTTGCGGGACCAGAACACAACGGGATGTAACTGTCCAGTTTCTGGGTCCCTTTGGGATAACCATGCTCCCATGGTTATGTTTGAAGCGTCGGTTTCTACTAAGTATGGTAGGTCTGGATGGGGGTGTCGAAGAATTGGTGCTGTGCTAAACGCTAGTTTCAGTTTCTGGAAGGCTTCTTCAGCTTCTGTGGACCAATGGAATTTCTTGTTCTTCGTCAGCAATGAAGTGATCGGATGAACAATTTGCGAGAACCCAGGAATGAATTGACAGTAGAAATTAGCAAAGCCAAGCACACTTTGTACTCCTTTCGTGGAAGTTGGTGAGGGCCACTGGAGGATTGCGTCAACTTTCCGTGTGTCCATATGCACTCCCTGCGGTGTGAGCATGAAACCAAGAAATTCCACTCCGGTCACATGGAAGAAACATTTTTCCATTTTGGAATATAATTGGTGTTGTCGAAGCTTTTCCAAAACTGCTCAGACATGACCGACATGTTCTTCCTTGGAATTGGAGTAGATGAGAATGTCATCTATGTAGACTGGTGCGCACATGTCCAATAACTCACAGAGTACATCATTCATAAAGAATTGAAACGCTGCAGGGGCGTTGCATAACCCAAAAGGCATGACTTGGCATTCGAAGAGGCCATACTTTGTGCGAAAGGCCGTCTTCCATTTTTCTCCTTTCTTTACTCTTACAAGGTGGTATGCCCCTCGCAAATCCAACTTGGTGTAAATCTGAGCGTGTTTCACTTGATCCAGGAGCTTGGGTATAAGTGGCAAGGGATAGCATTTTTTTACGGTATCTGGTTGATCGCTCTGTAGTCAATACAGGTCCTCAAGTCCGCCTCCTTCTTAGGTATGAATAAGAGGAACGAGGAGGCAGGAGTCTAAGATGGGCGGATAAAACCATTTGCCAGATACTGATCCAGGTAAGTTCTAAAGTGTTGGTTTTCTTGCTTTGTTAAGGTGTAAATCTGGCTGCAGGGAATTTGGGTTCCGGGTACGAGGTCTATTTGGCAATCATAGGGTCTGTGCGGGGGCAAGATGTTAGTTTGTTCTTTTTGGAAGACATCCTGGTAACAGTGATGTTCAGGTGGTAAGGTGCCAGTAAAGCCCAGCACTATACTCTTCTTGGGTCTTTGGTAGATGACGTCTTTGGTGTAACAGGTATCGGCGCAGTCTGGAGGAAAGGTCAGAACTCGTTTTCGCCAGTTGATTTTAGGATTATGGGTCTCTAGCTAGGACATCCCCAATATCATCTGGAACTGAGGAGCTCCGATGAGATCAAAGATGATGTCTTCTTGGTGTCCAACTGGCAACAGAAGCTTGGAAGGCCTATCCTTGTTGCCAGATCTTGGTCAATGTAGTTTCCTACAGCCCCACTGTCAATGTATGCCTCCAAGGAATGTATTTATGACGACTGTTTGTGATTTACCAAAAGTACCAGAAGAACTAGATGTGACGTCTGTGCGCATTCCTTTTTCTCGCTCAACATGTCAACCCCTACGGTTGTCGGGCATTGGAGTTTCCCGAGTCTGGTGTTTCTTCTTCTTCATCATTGTTTTTATCGGTTGCCCCAACCATTTTCTTGGGAGATTTCACTGGGCAGAGTCGGTGGAAATGGCCTGCTTTCCCACAATATAGACAAAGTTGTTGTTTTCTTCTTTTTTCTCTTTCTGCCTTGGTTAGTGGACTCCGTAACCCACCAATTTGCATTGGTTCTGAGTGTTCATGTGTTTTGGTGTGGGTCTCGCGGGGTCGTACAAAAACGGTCCTCCCTCCTGATCTGGCTCGATCCATTTTCCTATTCTGCAGCCTATGGTCAAGTTGCACTGTGAGGTCTATGTAGTCTGCACACCCCCCCAGGTGGGTTCACAACTTGCGCCAACACATCCTTAAGTTCCCCACGTAGCCCTCGATAAAAGAGTGTAGTTCTTTTCTATTCTAGCCAGTTGGTTTGGGCTACAAGACGATTGAAAGATGCAATGTAGGTTAATAGATCTTGATTTCCCTGTCTGAGTGACAGTAGTTCGTTGTCCAGGGCTTGTCCCTGAGCATGTCGGGCAAACAATTTCTCCATTTCGTGTTGGAATCCCCCAAAGTTCCGAAGCAGAGGATCATCTTGGGTTACTAGTGATATTGACCAGTCTGCCGCATTACCCCCTAGATATGAAAGCACAAATGCCACTTTGGCTTGATCATTGGGGAAGGCACCCGGCCTGCATAAAAAATGTAGACAACATTGGTTCATGAATATGGCGAACTTGTTTGGGTCACCACTTATGTGTTTGGGTGGGGCTAAGGGCACTGCCCCTGGAAGGACTGCCTGAACTGGTGTGGATTGTTGTGGTAGAGCAGCGTGGCTTATCCCAGGAAAGGGAACCTGTCCTGCTTGTGCCTGCAGCACCTGCCTTGCTATATCATTGGTCCTCTCCCGAGTTACGATAAGATCCCGCCTTAATGCACTGGTCTCTTGTCGTGATGCATGTACTTCAGCCCGTAATTCCCCTAGTAGTTGGGCCAACAGATGTTTCTCAGAACTTTCCATAACGCCCAGGCAGAGAGTTGTTGAGGCTTTGCGTTCTGTTACACTCACCTGGTCTCTGTGGAGGCATTGGGACATGGTTGCAGCCCTCCCTGGTGTTAGATTCCCCCTTCTGGTTTCGTCCCCTGCGGATCAGCTATGAGCGGCGACAATTGGTGGCACTGCCCATGCGTGGATATGGGAAAACGTGAATGCGCTGGTAGATGACTGTGGTATCTCCCAACCCCTTCGACCCAAGGTGCGATTTCTGTGGGCACGTACCGGCCCACAAGGCTAACCTGATTAATGTGAATGATGAGCTCTCCGTCCTGCTACCTCTGGCAGGGGCGCTGGTTGGTGGAATCTAGTTCCTTCACTGATTCCTGAGTACTAGTCTAGTCCGGCTGCGACTAAGTTCCTCCTTCTGCTTTCTCTCAATGTCTTTTGTCTTTTCCCCTCTTTCTGCTTTCTTTTAATGTCTTTGGCCCTCATCAGAAGGTTGGCTGAATGGGTTTACCAGCACCGGTAAAGGTGCCGGTGCCGGTAAATCCATTCCGCCCTACTACAAGGTCTCCTCACGAGACCTGCAATGGGCGCCTGGAAAAACCAGGCATCCATACCGGGTCCCGCGAGGACACCAGGGAGCCAACAACGGGCCCGTCATTAACGGGCCCGTTGTTAGCTCCATCCCCATTCCCATTGAGCCCTATGGGGGCTCGAATGGGAATGGGGATGAACCGGGTCCGGTTTCCTTGGACGGGGAATTACCGGGTCCGCCAAGGTTGCGATGGCCCGGTAATTCCTCATTCGAGGTACCCGGGCCCGGATTGCGGTAAGGAGGCAACCATGCTGCTAAAAGCGGCATGGTTACCTCCAACCTCCTGATTAGGGCCTTTGTCTTTTCCCTCTCAATGTCTCGATGTTATTGCTCACAACGTGGTTGTTTTGCACTGAATAACGTTTCTCCCAAATAGGAGGAAATGCAGCCTAACAACGGCTGTGGAGGCGCAGAACGCGGCTGAGCAGAAGATGGATGTGACCGCAATGTTCAGCAGCAGGTGAGTGATGGCTTTAGGGAAGGTGCAAGGTTTTAATGGCAGCGAGCCCTTAACGTAATGTCTGTTAAGTGTCTAACCTTGTCTTTTGCCTTTTCTTTGCAGGTGCTGTGAGTTCGGATGGAGTGCGTCATGCCGTGGTGCCTGGATGATGCTGTCTGCACTCCGGGGTGTTTGTTGGTGACTCCCGTTGTCAGGAAGAAGATGTCTGCACTCTGAGATGTTTGCAGGTGGGCCGCGGTGCCAGGAGGAAGATGTCTGCGCTCCGAGATGTTTGCAGGTGAGCCACGGTGCCAGGAGGATGATGTCTGCACTCCGAGATGTTTGCAGGTGAGCCGCGGTGCCAGGAGGATGATGTCTGCGCTCCGAGATGTTTGCAGGTGAGCTGCGGTGCTAGGAGGAAGATGTCCGCGCTCTGAGATGTTTTCAGGTAGGCTGCAGTGCCAGGAGGAAGCGTTCAGGTAAGAGCAGGATTCTCCAGTGACAAGCACAGATGCAGATGGCAGGATAACTCCAGGTGAGATGAATAGATGAATACCAGGCGACGGTGAGCGTTACGCTGCAGGGAGGTGCAGAATAATGCGAAGCGTGTGCCTTGGGGTTGGGCTGGCTTTTATAGCTGAGCTCTTAAGGCCGCGCCCCTTAGCAAAGTTCTGCATGCCATACCCTGCCACTCCTAGAAGTTAGAAGATGCACGTGCAGATGCAGATGAAGATGGAGGCCACACCCGGACTAGTTACACAAATGAGAGTTTTTGAGAGTATTCTTGCGCATAATGAAAGAGTTCCTGTTCATTCTAAGCACTTCTGCCCATAATGGAATTGTCCTGTTTAAATCCTTCCATGAGCCTGACTGTGTCTAACCAGGCCCCCATGTATAATGTGCCAAAGGGAGGTGTGTGATCCATGATGCCCCCTGCTCCCTCTACTTGATGGTACCACTCTCGTGATCCTGGGCAAGTGGCCATGACAGATGGCCCAGTTTTGTACAGCTTGTACTTTGCTAGGCAATGGCCTGATTTCACCTCCTCCTACCTCATGTCCAAGGTAGACCACTTTACTCTGACCAACTAGACATTTACTTGCCTTTATGGTCAGATGGGCCTGCTCAAAAGCCTGCAAAACATATCCTAAGTGGTGAACATGTTCTTTCCATGTAGGGCTGAACACTGCAATGTCATCCAAGTATGCCATGCAGAAGTCCTCCATCCCATTCAGAACTTGATTAACCATCCTTTGGAATGTAGCAGGTACATTCTTTAGTCCAAAAGGCCTTACCTTAAACTGGTAAAGGTCTGCTGGGGTTGAGAATGCAGTTTTCTCCTTGGCATTGTCTGTCAGTGCTATTTACCAATAGCCTGAAGTGAGATGAAATGTACTGAGGTACTTGGCTGAACCAAGTTTATTCACCAGTTCATCTGTCCTTGGTAAAGGGTGGGCATCAGTCTTGGTGACTGCATTAAGAGCTCTATAGTCCACACAGAATCTCAACTCCTTGGATCCTGCCTTTGGTACTAGAACAACTGGACTAGAGCATGGACTGGTAGAGGGCTCTATTACCCCAAGATCAAGCATCTTGTTGACCTCCTCTTTTATGTGGGATCTTACATGATCTGACATCCAGTGACCTCTGCTTTTAACAGGTAAAGAGTCACCAGTTTGAATATCATGTTGGCCCCAAGGGGTCATGCCTGGTGATAATGAAAACAGGGAGGCAAACTGATTTAACAGAAACTTGCACTCTTCCTGTTGTTCAGGTGTCAAATTAGAAGAGATATTAACTCCTTCTATTTTCTCATCTAAAGGCTGGCCTCTGAGTAGGTTAGGAAGAGGTTGACTCTCCTCCTCCTCTTGAGCGGAAGCTAGAAGCAAAGCTCGCACTTCTGGTCTTGCGACATAAGCTTTTAAATGGTTGGTGTAAAATACTCTGGGAGCCTCCTTAGGATTTCCTAAGTCCACCAGATATTTGACCTCTCCAGGTTTACCCACAACCTTGAAGGGTCCTATCCAGTTGTCCTGTAAGGCCCTCTGCCTTCTAGGTGCCATAACTAGAACTAACTGATCTTGAGAAAACTGAACCATGTTGGCCTTCTGGTGATGCCAATGCTTCACCAGAGCCTGACCTGCTTTCAAGTTATCTGATGCTTCTGCCGTCATGTGTGACATTCTACTCCGGAGACCTATCACATAGTCAGTGACACTCACTGGCTTGGGGGAAGGAGCACTCTCCAACCCCTCCTTAATTAGTCTCAGAAGTCTAGGCAGAGAGCACAGGGCAGAGGCGATCTCTCCCTGTATGCAAGTAGATTTAAGGGAGATTCTGGAGACAATGCTAGAAAATAACAGATTAAAGGTACATACTAAGCTGTTAGTTGAAACAGGAATTCACAGGAACGGCAGGAGCAGGCTGTAAACAAAGAGACAGAGAAAAGGCAAAGACAAGCAAGTATACTGGGCAACACGGATTGATCAGAAATAAGGGTGTACTGGAATATGATAAGGGGTCTCCAGGGATTAAGGAACGCCCTTGGGATAGGTACCAGCAGATTACTTTTAACAACAGTCATACAGCAATGTCATGACTTGGGCGTGCCGAGGAAACTGTTGTACCCAGTGCAAGGGTAAAACTGAAAGACCATATACTGAGGCCGGTACGACTTCAACTGACTAGGTGAAGGCAACAGAAGTCTTCCCTCATCTGATCTGAATGGAGACCAACCCAGGGTCACACTGTAAAACGGATTCAAGTGGAGACAACACAGTGGACCAAGATGTATAAAAGTCGAAAGCAGTGTTGAAAGAAATAACCAGGTTCAGGACAGGATAGGATATCAGAAGTTGGAACAGGCAGGAAGCAAGGCAAGGAGCCCAGAGGAACAGGGCAGAAGGCAGAGGAGTGTGGCAGAGCCGTCAGGTGGGAGAGCAGGGCGGAAGGCAGCGGAGTGCGGCAGAGCCGTCAGGTGGGAGCCCAGAGGAGTAGGGCCGAAGGCAGCGGAGTGTGGCAGAGCCACCATGTGGAAGCCCAGAGGAACAGGGCAAAAGACTGCAGCAGAATGGAGAGGGAGCTGCAAGCATCAACAGCAACAGCACAACACCAACAGGAATCAAACGGCCAAAAGAAGATATCCATGAAAGGTCAAAAACTGGTAACAGGAGCACCAGCACGAACTCCCAGAGAAAGCAGTTGACTGACAACTGCTTCTGTTCAGAGTGAGCTTATAAAGGTCCGCACCGCCAGCAGGCTGGCAGGGTGGAGCTGATTGCAAACTCTGGCAGCTGTGTTCAATTAAGTCCAGCCTGGCTTCAGTAGCCTGCAGCAGTAGCAGCAGTGGATTCTAATCAAGTGCTCTCCAGCTCTCTGCAGCCGAGCCTGCAGTAGCTTGGAACAGGTGAATGCAATCAGGCCCTCTGCAGCTCTTAGTAGCTTGCTGCAAACAAATGTATTTAATATGCCTCCTCCAGCCCTCTGCCTTTTGGACAGCCTACATGTCCCAGAATGCATCTGCTGGTTTCATCCAAAATCTGGAATGGAACATGCAATTAGATTAGTCCAAAACTGCAGCGGTAAAACAAGGAAATAAAGGAATAAGCACATGTAAAGGTGCTGGGAGGCAGGCGAGCAGAATCGTGACAGTATGCCCCCCTCACAGGGCCCCACCTGGTGCCCCAAAAGAAGACATAGGCTATTGTGTCTTTCAAGCAGTAGGAAGAGTAAGGGTTGAAGCACTAAAGTCAAAATCAATGCCCAGGTAAAGGTTTTATATTCCTTCAGTGTAGTACTTCGATCAGAAAATGGGTGATTGTTCTTCACAACCCTACCAAACGACTCGCAAGGTACATCAGTACGTAAGGTGGGTGTGTAGGAAAACAGAATTGTAGACTGAAGATCTTTAGAGGATACGGCAATAGAGACTGGCACAGACACAGGAATTGCTGGTTTCAGATTGTTCTTTGGATGCAGCGGTTGTGAATGTGACTCAGAATGCAAAGAAAATGTTTTACCTTCAGATGGCTGTGGCATGACTGAACTATTGTTGACTTTCAGAAAGGGTAAGTTTATTCTTTGTCACAGAGAGTTGATATTCTGATGGCATTACTAATCCAATAGGTGGACTTTGGCATTGAGCCGTGGATAGCACACTCATGTAATTGGTTACAGGCTCAGAGTGGTCAAGTACTTGAGAAGGAGATACTGGTGAGTGCAAGGCTAGCCAGGCTTGTTCAAAATCCTTTCACTAACAGGGAGTGCAGGTATCTCGTTCCACTGGTTTAAATGTTCAAGCAGCATAACACTAACAATGGTACTGATCATAAGGTCTTGAAACACTAAGGGGCCGATTCATGGAACAAACGTGCGCCGAAAATCGCAGCGCAAGCAGGCGCAAGGAGGCGCAAGCGTGAGAAAGCAAGCGCAAACGCACGCGTGTGATTCAAGGAAGGCGCTGCGCTACTTTCCCATTGGTTGTGCGCCAAATCCGTGCATGGCGCACGCTGGCGCACACGTCTCCCAACAGCGTGCGCTAAGTGCACAGCTAAAGCGCACATAGCGCAGCGCACACAACAAAAGTAGGCGGAACAGGGGGCGTAACATGCGGAATGGGGAATAACGTGTGAAAAAGAAGGTGTAACGGGGGAAGTACTGGTGGGAAGTACACGGAACACCCACACGCACGCGAACCACATGTATTCATGGAATCGAATAGGGCAAACCCGCGCACGGGCAAAGACACGCACAGGCCTAAGCACGTCCGCCACACGAAGGCAAGAGCTAGCGTCCCTGCGCATTACAAAAGTGTGCACAAATAAAAAGCATGCATATACTGAGTGTGGTACGTGTATTCCTGGGGTTCGCGTGAAGTTTTACACGCGAAAGGGCCCTGTGCGAGTGGGGTATGTGTATTGCGGCGGTGCGCGGGAAGTTTGACACGCGATAGGCCCTGTGCGAGTGGGGTACGTGTATTTCGGGGGTGCACAGGAAGTTTCACATGCGATTTAAGCAGGGTACGTGTATTTCGGGGTTGCGCAGGAAGTTTCACATGCGATTTCAGCAGGGTACGTGTATTTTGGGGGTGCGTGGGAAGTTTCACACGCGATAGGCCCTGTGCGAGTGGGGTACGTGTATTTCGGGGGTGCGCAGGAAGTTTCACACGTGATTTCAGCAGGGTACGTGTATTTCTGGGTTGCGCGGGAAGTTTCACATGCGATTTCAGCAGGGTACGTGTATTTTGGGGGTGCATGGGAAGTTTCACACGCGATAGGCCCTGTGCGAGTGGGGTACGTGTATTTCGGGGGTGCGCGGGAAGTTTCACACGTGATTTCAGCAGGGTACGTGTATTTTGGGGGTACGTGGGAAGTTTCACACGCGATAGGCCCTGTGCGAGTGGGGTACGTGTATTTCGGGGGTGCGCGGGAAGTTTCACACGTGATTTCAGCAGGGTACGTGTATTTCGGGGGTGCGCGGGAAGTTTCACATGCGATTTCAGCAGGGTATGTGTATTTCGGGGGTGCGCGGGAAGTTTCACACACGATTTCAGCAGGGTACGTGTATTTCGGGGGTGCGTGGGAAGTTTCACATGCGATTTCAGCAGGGTACGTGTATTTCGGGGGTGCGCGGGAAGTTTCACACTCGATAGGCCCTGTGCGAGTGGGGTACGTGTATTTCGGGGGTGCGCGGGAAGTTTCACATGTGATTTCAGTAGGGTACGTGTATTTCGGGGGTGCGCGGGAAGTTTCACACGCGAGTCCAGCAGGGTACGTGTATTTCGGGGGTGCGCGGGAAGTTCAATGAAATCGCGTACGTGTGCTGACGCGCTTACGCGCTTAGGGCCTTTACTCGAATTACCCGCTGACGTGCAATTTTTTCACGTGCCAAATCACTCCGTATCAAGCTGGCCACGCGTACACACACGGAAGACCACGCTCCTGCCCTGAAGGCCATTTCCTGCCCCCCAGAGCCCCGAGCACGCTCCCACCTGCAATCTGCTGCTGCCTGACTGCCTGCTGCCCACGTGCCCTGCCATTTGCTGCCTGCACGTCAGCCAGGGGTGCAGTTGCTGTGACCACCCCTGCTGGAACTGAAGACTCCCGACTGGGATTCCATCGCTCCACAGCCCAGCCCCAGGACCCAGTTGCCCACCCACTCCTGCCTCTGGGGTTGCCATGTCCAGCAGAACACCATCGGGCAGCACTGGCAACCCCCAGCCAGAGAGGCAGAGGGCCACCAGCTTCAGTGCTAGGGAAGTTGGTATCCTGGTGGAGCAAGTCCTGGGGCAGTATGATACCCTCTTTGGAAGTTCGCGCGCCAACAATGAAGGACGGACCAGGATCTGGATGGACATTGTGACTGCCATCAACGCGGAGGGGGTGGCAGTCCGCGACTTACATCATGTCAAGAAGCGCTGGGAGGACTTCAGGTCCAGGACCCTCAACAAGGCCCGGCTCCTCGCAAAGGCAGCGGATTCCGAGGGGCGCCGGGGCCAGCTGTCGGACAACCAAATGAGGGTCCTGGAACGCATATGCCCAGCGCTCTACGTCCAGATCCTTGAGAGGCAGACCCGTCTGGAGTCGAGCGGTAAGTGTACATGCAGAGTGATTGGACGCTGTGCGTGTCGTGGTGTGCCAGTAGTGTGCAGGTTGCACATGTGTTTTTGTAGGGCCATGTAGGGATGTGTATGAACATGGGCGTGAGGCTGCCACATGTGTGTCCTCTCATGTGTGAGACACATTGATGGTGTATGTGTTGGTAAGCATGCTGGACAAATGCAGGTGTGGGAGCACACATGTTTGAATTTCTGTGTATGTACATTGGCATGGTTGTGGCATGGATGGTGGTTCCTAATGCATGTATCTGCACTGTGTACATGTGCATGTGTGTGTACTTGACAAGTGTGCAACTGTGATGCAACATGGATGCATGTGACACTGATATGTAGAAGTCTGAATGGCAGATCTGACATGTATGGCGATCTCATCACTGCAACAGTTGGACGAGATGTAGACATGCATGTAAGTTTGGTGGCGTGCGTGCATGTCTACTGCACTCCCTGTGTTTCATGTGTTGTCTGGCTCACCTTTGGATGCTCATGCTGTTGTATGTGTATGGATGGTGCTGGCTGTTGTGATATGGCTGTAGAATTGCTCATGTGTGTGAGTTGAAATGACATGTGTGTTGGGGATTGTGATGCCATGTCTGAAGTTTGACACTGCCACTCATGTGCAACTGTCATGTGTGTTTCAGTCCATTGTACAGTGCCCTGATGCCTGTGTCCTATCTCTCCCTGTCTGCAGCGTCAACTGATGAAGAGGGCGGAGAGGGTGCTGTGGAGCACAGCGGCAGGGATCGCACCGCCAGCCGGAGACGCAAGGCCCGGCTCCCCTCCCAGGTTGTCATCTCGTCAGAGAGCGAGGAGTCCGGTGCCGCTTCGCAGGCCGCAGTTGCCGAGGGTAGGTCCAAGAGGCGGAGGTCGGAGTTGGACTCCTCGGCAGCAGAAGGGAGAGCTGAGACCCCACAGGGTCCGATGGAGGAAGATGGCACAGAGTCATCCAGGTTGGTGAGGGGTTTGGTGGAGGAGGAGGCCGTCCAAGGGACAGACAGAGGGTCTGGAGGTGGGGATTCCACTGGTGCTAGTGGTGCAGTTCAGGGGCAGGGACAGGAGGCAGCACAGGCCACCGTGGAGGTGCCTGTGTGTAATCCTGTCCCCGATCCTGTCCCTGCATCATCCCGCACCAGCAGGGATGCCTACGTCCAGACACGTTCTCAGGGAGGGGATCGGCTTACACCAACAGGCCTTCCTCTCCCTGTGGACGTGGCTATCCGGGACCGGGTTGAGCCTGTCCTGAGTGGGATGGAGTTGCGTCAACGGGGCATGCGAGGTGACCTGCAGTGTTTTCGTGAGGACACTGCACGTCATCTCAAATGCCTCGTTGACTGCGTAGACCTACTGGGACAGCTCACCAGGGCCGGATTCCTCCGTTTGCTGGACCTTGTTGCGACCCCCTCCTCACCTGAACCCCCTATGCGCCAGTCGTCCTACAAGCCATCCTCCCACCCATGTATCACCTGGGTACCCTGTGGAGCTGCCTCTGACCCTGTGGCCAGGCTGATGGAGGACACATCCCTGCCACAGTCGGGAGTCGGACGTCCAGCAGGGGTGGCCACATCAACAACTGCACCCAAGCCGGAGGAGGATGTGCAGGCATCAAGAGCCAGGGCACAGGCAGAGGCACAGCAGCAGCAGCAACAAGGTGGGAGCCATGATGGCTCGGGGCCTTCAACATCGGAGGGGCAGGCATCGGCCAGAGGGCAGGAGGACCCAGGACTGGAAGTGTCTTCTGTGTGGCAGCGTTTAGGCCATGCTATAGATGTGGAGCGGCAGCGGGCAGAAGAGGCACGGCTCACGATGGTCAGGGCGGAGAACTCCATGCGTAGGGCTCTGAGGCGGGCCGAGTGCCTCGAGGCAATTCGCATCGTCCCTGCGAACCCTCTGGGCCATGGAAGAGGACCGCCTCCGGGACATCGAGCAGGAGTTCGATGATGCCCTGGCCCGGGACATCCAAAAGTGAGCCGTCGGACTAGCCCGCTGCCCTTGTAAATAGATTTTAGAGTTAGGTTTCCTTTTCGTTTTCCTTTTATTTGTGGTCAATGGACAATGCCATACAAATTTGTATATAGTTATATTTTTAGGTAGTTTGTTAGGTAGGTTTCATTTGTTTGGTTGGGATAATGGACCCTTTACATCCTTGGACAATGGATTGCATATAGTTTCATCATGTATTCATTTTTGTTTTTTTTGCATTATGGACATGGAGCAATGGATTTAATTTTTCCGGACAATGGATTGTAAATAGTTGGACTATGGATTGATTTCTCTTTTTTTTTATTATGAACATGAAGCAATGGAGATTTTTTTTTTTTACATTTCCTTTGGATTTGCGTTGTTGGAGGGTGACTTTAGACTGTTTTTCTTTCTAACTTTTTTGGATTGGTTATCATTTTCATCCAATCATCTTTTTCACATGCTTTTCATTTCATGTTTCATATTTTGGTATGCTTTCATTTCATTTTTGATTTTATGTACATAATACATTTTCATTTTTTAGTTCCATGTGTGGGATTCGCTCATTGGGTTGATGCATGTGAAAATGTGGGTTTACACAAGCAATGCCAACCAGTGTATGTGTGTGACGGACATGTGTTGATGTACATAGTTGACTTTTGGTTTGTGTCATGAGATCGGCATTTCACTGCTGGGGGTGGGGGTGCAGGGGGACATGAGTGGGACATGAGTGGGGGCCTGCTGGCAGGTTCCCTGCACTGCTGGGGGGTGGGGGTGCAAGGGGACATGAGTGGGACATGAGTGGGGGCCTGCTGGCAGGTGCCCTGCACTGCTGGGGGGTGGGGGTGCAGGGGGTCATGCGTTGGTGATCAGTAGTGCAAGCTGACATGTGGCTTGGCTGGGGGGTATGCCCATGGTGGATGGGCCGCCTGCGGGACATGGCCAGGGGTGCAGGGTAGTCCCCTGTGGTGTGGGCTGCCTGCAGGGGCCGTGGAGGGTGTAGAGGGAACACCTGGGAGGACCCACACAGCCAATTCATGTGTAGGAGTCCCCGGCACCCCCGAAATACACGTACCCTGCTGAAATTGCTTGTGAGACTTCCCGCGAACCCCAGGAATACACGTACCCCGCTCGCACAGGGCCCTTTCGCGTGTGAAACTTCCCGCGAACCCTGTAATACACGTACCCTGATGAAATGGCGTGTGAGACTTCCCGCGAACCCCAGGAATACACGTACCCCGCTCGCACAGGGCCCTTTCGCGTGTGAAACTTCCCGCGAACCCCATAATACACGTACCCTGCTGAAATCGCCTGTGAGACTTCCCGCAAACCCCAGGAATACACGTACCCCGCTCACACAGGGCCCTTTCGCATGTGAAACTTCCCACGAACCCCGTAATACACGTACCCTGCTGAAATCGCGTGTGAAACTTCACGCGAACCCCAGTAATACACGTACCCCACTCGCACAGGCCCTTTCACGTGTGAAACTTCCCGCGAACCCCAGTAATACACGTACCCCACTCGCACAGGGCCCTTTCGCGTGTGAAACTTCCCACGAACCCCGTAATACACGTACCCTGCTGAAATCGCCTGTGAGACTTCCCGCAAACCCCAGGAATACACGTACCCCGCTCGCACAGGGCCCTTTCACGTGTGAAACTTCCCACGAACCCCGTAATGCACGTACCCTGCTGAAATCGCGTGTGAAACTTCACGTGAACCCCAGTTATACACGTACCCCACTCGCACAGGCCCTTTTGCGTGTGAATCTTCCTGCGCACCCCCGAAATACACGTAACCTGCTCATATCACATGTGAGACTTCACGCGAACCCCAGTAATACACGTACCCCACTCGCACAGGCCCTTTCACATGTGAAACTTCCCGCGAACCCCAGTAATACACGTACCCCACTCGCACAGGGCCAATCGAGTGTGAAACTTCCTGCGAATCCCAGTAATACACTTACCCCACTCGCACAGGGCCAATCACGTGTGAAACTTCCCGCGAACCCCAGTAATACATGTACCCCGCTCGCACAGGGCCAATTGCTTGTGAAACTTCCCATGAACCCCAGTAATACAAGTTCCCTGCTTGCCGTGCTGGTACAGGGTTAGCGCAGCCCTTTGTGCTGGATAGGGGATTTTGATGGCTTTTCCCTGCGCGAGGGGCGTTCTTGGGGGCGTAACTGGCGCTGCTGCAGGGTCGCTGTGCCACTGTGCGCCAGGGCTGGTTTTGGTAGCTAAAATCCATGAATACGCTGTGCGCGGAAATTGATTTTAGCGCACACGGCTGGCGCAGAGATTCGCACGCGCACACTGTGCGCCAGCCGCGTGCGCCACTTGTGCGCTAAATTCTATGAATTACCCCCTTAATCCATTGCTGAATCTTCATTTTCACTGAAGGATATGCTTTTGCATTCAAGGTAATTCTCATTCATTTCTTGTGGTTTCATTTCAGTTATGGGCATTTGGATTACTTCAGGTGATGAAGTGGACACCGGGATAAGAATGGGTGCACAGTCTTGATTCAGGTCACAGGCATGAGCAAACGTTGAAACACAGTCTTTAAAAAAAGAGGGCTGTTGGACTGGCAATTGTTTCGGATACTGCAGTAATTGTGGGGTTGTAAACTCTAGAAAGGTCAAATGCATTGCTGTCTGTGTGCAAGGCATTGCTGGATACTGGTGTTGGAGTTTGGGTCGAGGACAGTATTGGAGTAAGACTATGGTTAGGCTCCTGGAAAATGTCTTGTACCGAGTCTGCAGAAGTGTCTGAGGTAGACTCAGCCGGAGACAGAAGAGGCCTTTTCAAAGAGTCACCCAGTGAGGTACAGGAGGACAGGTCTTCACCAAATATACCGTAGTTGGGGAAAGCCTGGCGGGCATCTCGAACAGAAAGAGAAGAGCACTCCAAGTTAACCATCAACTGGTAAGAATATTCCTGCTTCAATTTTTTTATTTGCTCCAACGTTCTTTCCTTTAGCTTACGCAACTCATTAGGAACCCGGATGTCATCAATAATTAGAGAGAGAATGTCTGGTTCAGGGTGACATGGGTTATCTGAAGATGAAATGTATCCCTCTCTTACGTTTAGCCAATACAGGATGCCATAGTCGTCATTTAACCCCATGGATTGCCTCTTTAGAGCAAATAGCTGTTTCTGGATACTATCCAAATCAAAGACATACTCGAGGGATTTAGCTGGTCTTTCTTTAACATAATGTTTATTGGTAGAAGGCTCAGGATCTGCTGTTATCTTAGCGTAAGACTCTGAAGTTTCAGAGCAAATCTGTGGAACAGAACCAAGTCTAGAGGCATGAGTGGCATTGTGTTTGTCAGGATAATGCATGGCACCAACATAAAGCGTCTTAGAATCTTGCTTCATGTCAGTCCTAACACGCTGAATAGTGACTGGACAATACTTTACTTGTTCACTGAAAAGTACACAGTAGGAAGACATTTCACAGAGGTACACGTTGAAACCTCCCAACTAGCCGTTGACTTGGAGGGGCATGCCAAGGCCTGAGTCAAATACCTATGTTCTCCCTGTAACTGTTTTGTGGTCATCAAATCGGGGTTAGCAGAAAACACAGAGTTCCATCCGGGAGTACTTGGTTTGGCAGAAAAATGTGAAAATAATTTGCCGCGGAGATACCCATTCTCTCTGAGGACGGTAGCTTCATTTTGGGTAAAAGTCTCAAGTAACTGGGTGCTGGTAGTTTGCTTGGAGGATGTAGGGGCTCGCCAAGGGTTCTTGTTTTTCTTCAAAGGCATCTTGGATCGAACAAGCATTGGCCCAAGAATCAAAATGTTCTTTTTTAGTGAGTCAATCTCTCAGAAGTCTAGGCGGAGAGCACAGGGCAGAGGCTGTCTCTCCCTGTATGCAAGCAAATTAAGGGAGATTCCGGAGACAATGCTAGCATATAACAGATTAAAGGTACATACCAAGCTGTTAGTTGAAACAGGAATTCACAGGAACGGCAGGAGCAGGCTGTAAACAAAGAGACAGAGAAAAGGCAAAGACAAGCAAGTACACTGGGCAACACGGATTGATCAGAAATAAGGGTGTACTGGAATATGATGAGGGGTCACCAGGGATTAAGGAAAGCCCTTGGGATAGGTGCCAGCAGATTACTCTTAACAACAGTCATACAGCAACGTCATGACTTGGGCGTGCTGAGGAAACTGTTGTACCCAGTGCAAGGGTAAACCTGAAAGACCATATACTGAGGCAGGTACGACTTCAACGGACTACGTGAAGGCAACAGAAGTCTTCCCTTATCTGATCTGAACGGAGACCAACCCAGGGTCACACTGTAAAACAGATTCAAGTGGAGGCTCCACAGTGGACCAAGATGTATACAAGTAGAAAGCAGCGTTGAAAGAAATAAACAGGTACAGGATAGGATAGGATATCAGAAGCTAGAACAGGCAGGTTGCAAGTCAAGGAGCCCAGAGGGACAGGGCAGAAGGCAGAAGGGTGTGGCAAGGCTGCCAGGCAGGGAAGCCCAGAGGAAAAGGGCAGAAGGCAGCAGAGTGTGGCAGAGCCGTCAGGTGGGAGCCCAGAGGAGCAGGGCGGAAGGCAGCGGAGTGCGGCAGAGCCGTCAGGTGGGAGCCCAGAGGAGCAGGGCGGAAGGCAGCGGAGTGCGGCAGAGCCGTCAGGTGGGATCCCAGAGGAGCAGGGCGGAAGGCAGCTGAGTGCGGCAGAGCCACCAGATGGGAGCCCAGAGGAACAGGGCAAAAGACTGCAGCAGAATGGAGAGGGAGCTGCAAGCATCAACGGCAACAGCGCAACAGCAACAGGAATCAAAAGGCCAAAAGAGGATATCCAGGAGAGGTCAAAACTGGTAACAGAAGCACCAGCACGAACTCCCAGAGAAAGCAGTTGACTGATAACTGCTTCTGTTCAGAGTGAGCTTATAAAGGCCCTCCCAGCCAGCAGGCCAGCAGGGTGGAGCTGATTGCAGACTCTGGTGTTCAATTAAGCCCAGCCCTAGCTCCAGTAACCTGTAGCAGTAACAGCAGTGGTTTCTAATCAAGTACTCTCCAGCTCTCTGCAGCCTAGCCTGCAGTAGCTTGGAACAGGTGAATGCAATCAGGCCCTCTGCAGCTCTTAGTAGCTTGCTGCAAACAAATGTATTTAGTATGCCTCCTCTAGCCCTCTGCCTTTTGGACAGCATACATGTCCCAGAATGCATCTGCTGGTTTAACCCAAAAGCCGGAATGGAACACTCAATCCGATTAGTCCAAAACTGCAGCGGTAAAACAAGGAAATAAAGGAATAGGCGCATGTAAAGGTGCTGGGAGGCAGGCGAGCAGAATTGTGACAATTAGGGTCAAGGGGCCTCTAACGGAATGGCATGGTCTACTACAACCAGGATAAACCTTTTTCCTGAAGAGGTTGGAGGCTCTAAGGGACCAACAATATTGATTCCTACCCTCTCAAAGTGGACTCCCACCACTGGGAGAGTATTATGCCACGTAAAACAATGAAACAGTAAGCCACTAACCTGATCAGATGACAAAAGCTTAATGGCAATGAAAGATCCCCCTGAAAATCCTGCAGCACACCGCCTGAATAACTGGGCGGAAGAAAGCACAACTCCCAGGGAAACCCTCTGGGGAAGAAAGCCCTGGAGCAGGAATGGGGTGCGGTGATTCTTAGTGACTCCTATTCTTCGAGATCCTATCGTACGGGTCTTGATATGGAATCTTGGATACGAATAATCCTTAACGGAAGAACAAAGAGAGAAAGGCAAAGAGGTAAGTGGACAGAAACTGGATGTAACTGTAATCCGGAGCAAGAAATATATCCTACTTAAAGCGGAAAAAGCTACTGGTTCAGGTGAGAATTGTTGGAGGTCTTGTGAAGTTCTGCGGTGAGAAAAGGGATGGTAAGTATTAAATGGAAGCAGAGGGGAAAGGAAGTTGAAAGTGAAAGTATTCTAAACACCTACGTGAGGCGGCATCGTGAAGTCCTGGAAATACCAGAGGCGATGTATCAGCACCGAACGCTGGAAAATCTATAATGAACAGCATGCGATAAGAAAGGGTCCCCAGATTCAGGGTTCAAGAATACTATTTGAAATGAGAAAGCAGTTTCTGGAGCATCTGTAATTGCAATTCCCTACCTGGAAGAGATTGGATAACCAGCCAACTAGGAGGAAGGGTCTGAGAGGTGAGGAAAAATTGGAGATTGAGCAAACGGCTCGGCTTGAATGTACCGCCGAAGACGGTGGGAGGAGTCTAACAACACTGTGCTGACTCTGATCCAGAGATGGCAGTGCGTGAGGCTTAGCTGTAGAAAAATACATAATAAACACAGAAAGTAAGTTTTAGAAAACACACATTCATCAGGGAAAGTAAGAGCCTAGCAGCGAACTTATGTAGCGTCTCTCTGAGGAGAAGCCACGCGCAGAGTTACCTAGGTCCGGCTTCTAAATACCATCACGTGACCGCATGAACGCAGAAGAACAGAGCTGGCAGAGTCTGACAATTCAGCAAACCTAGAACGGGCTCGTTCGGCGGCCATTTTAGGACAGATAAGAAAATAAGCATAGCAGGACCTACTACGGTGCCACAGAGACCAGGGCCGGTAGTGAGTCCTAAAAGAGAGGCACCAAGCATGCCACATTCTTGGCTCCACTCTTGCCAGAGGTTTGGCAAGTGTGACAGCTCCTACAGTACTTATCTACATCAGACCCCAAGTTAGACCAGTAGAAATATAAAGAGAACCTTTCCTTGGTCTTCTTAAAACTTAAGTGAACAGCCAAAGGTATCTCATGGGCTAACTGTAGGAACTGGAGTCTGCTTTCAAGAGACACTACAAGTCTTCTGTAGTCCCCTGGGATAGACTCAGTCAGTTCACTGTAGAAGAGGCCATCTTCCCAGTACAACCTATGCTTCCCTGGCTCTTGCCCATCCAGCTGGGAAGCTGCCTGTTGGTGAAGACCTTTAATAGTAGGACACTCTCTTTGAGCTCTGCTGAAGTCTTCCCTACAGGGTCCACCTTCTGCCAGTAAAGACTGCAGCTCAGGGTGGCCTGCAGGATCCAGATCTCCAATAGGAGCAAGGTCCTCTTCCAGCTCTGATTCCTCAGCAGCTGATTCAACCACACAAGGTTCCACACACTCAGCCTCAGCTGGTGGAGGAGTCGCAGGTGTGACTTTGGACAGTCCTGTCGGGGATGTCCTTGTTGGTAGCACAGGAGTGCTGGCTGGTTTCGTGCTGGAGGTTTTAGGTTTCCCCTTTTCCTCCTTCTGCTTAAGAATTGCAGTCAGTAAGTCCTGTGGACCGGGAATTATAGTTTCCGCTATAATCTCCTCTTGAGAGCCCCTTAAGGTACTCTCTCTGGCCTTCCTAGTCTGCTCCTGTTTCCTTTTGCTGGGAGGCCTGGGGGTGCTTGATACAACTCCAAGAGATTTTACGTCATTCCCCAACAGGACTCTCCCAGGTACTTCACTCTGCACACTTAAAGGTATCTTGACAGTCATGTCATTGCACTGGATGAGAGCTGGTAACTGTGGAAGCATTTGGACAGGGCATCCAGCAAGCTTAGTTAGGAATTTGGATGCCTTAGCAACATCCTCTTCCTTGAAAAATGATTCATCAACTACAGTTATGCTGGCCACAGTGTCTCTGATGGCAGGGGTCTCCAGACCATTTGTCATGATTCCTACCCCCGGGCATCCGGACCAGGTCCATCTGTCCCGGGAGCAGGCATCCAGATACTTGGGAAAAAACCCAGCATCCCCGGCTAGAGGCTATCTGGGTACAGTCCTGGCACCGTAGGCACCAGGCTCATAGAATGGGTCAGTCCTGGCGCCATAGGCGCCAGGCTCATTTGCTTTCACTTACCTCATGCAGACCATGCTGCTCAGCATTCAAGCCAATGTGAAGTCTGAAGGGGGACTACTTTATTTCAGGGACTATTTTCTTACTTGGGTGTGGTCTTGGGAACTTCGTACCTGGGACTACTTTGAAGGCTATTTAAACCACACCCGAAGAGCAGCTCATTCTGCATCCTGCAGCGTAACGCTCACCGTGCCTGAAAGCCAGCATCCAGTCTTCTGCCACGCCCGCATCGAGTCTGGAGCTTCTAGAGAAAAGGGAGAAAGAAGGAAAAAGGTTAGAACAAGAACAATACTTATTTCCTCACCTGATTCTGGATCCATCGCGCCTTCGAATAGGAAGAAAGACATTATTTGACGCGCGTCGCATCGCCTGCTGCAGCGCCTCGCTATACTCACCAGCATTCGCAGCACCTCCACGATCCACCTCTGTCTTCATAATTTCTTCGCCAAACTCCGACACCTAAGAGGAATAAAGAACAGCAAGGTGAGCCGAGAGAATAATAAGGCAATATTAGTCACCACAATAGACTTACCTGATTTTACCGCCGGAGGCATTCTTCATCTCCACGGGCCGGCGCAGCCTCCATTCATCTTTGCCGAACTCCGACATCTAAGGGGAACAAAAGGACAGCCAGGTGAGCCGAAAGAACAAACCAAGGGAATCTCGTTCACCATAATAGACTTACCTGATTTTACCGCCAGAGTTATTATTCCTCAAAACACCATAATTCTCACTCAGCACCTGTAATAAGGGAGAAAGCAACAGATTACATACAGGTGTCATTTACCGGACAGTGTTGGATACTACAGACTCTTACCTGAACTTTATCAGCCGCACGAGGCAATCTTCTCTAGGGTCAAGCTGCAAGCTGCAAGGAATCGGACAAGAGTGAAAGTCAGACATTTTGAACTCTTACGAACTATATACTTACGGCTCCTCGCCAGGAACCTCAGAGTCAATATTGTTCTGGAACTCTCCAATTCCTTCGGACCAGCAGTGAAGTAACTGGTTATCCTTGCACCCCTGCATTCCACGCAGGATGGAGAGCTCATCCTTTAAAAACCTAAGGTGAGAATATAAAAAGAGACATCAGAGGTGATTAGAGGGGAGAACAGTGTGGGGGGGTTATCACTCAAATCCACGGGTGGCTAATTCCCTTTCTCCACTTTCAGGAGAATACTTCTTCGGGTCAAGCAGACGAGATTAGGTGGGCCAGTCCAGTCTGTCATCTCTGCACTACGCGTCACGTGGGTGGAAACCGCAGCTGTCCAGTTCCGATCGACGCCCCTGTGGGAGCCAGGTGAGCGTAACAGAACGCGAAGCCTACCCACAAAATCCCACCCGGGCGTTATGGAGACCTCAGAAACTGACCAACTGGCCCAATTACTAGGGGAACTAAGGGCTGAAGTACATTCTGCCTGCCAAGAAACTAATGCACTCAGGAGAGAACTGATTTTGTCAAAGGAGCGAACTGATGACCTTGCTAGGCAATTGCTGCAAAGCCAGGCTGGACAAACACCCCTGCCTGGGCTAGGGGGAAACCCAACTCCTGTTTCATCAAGCAACCCTGTGCAAGTAATCTTACCAGGAACTATTCCTTTAGCTCTGCCCAAACGCTTTGCTGGGGACCCCAAAAGGTTTGCCGTGTTTATGAATCAATGCCGCCTGCACTTTCTATGCAGACCTGGAGCCTTTCCAAATGATCAAGCCAAAGTAGCCTTCGTACCTTCATATCTCAGTGGTAGCGCAGCTGATTGGTCGATTCCTCTAGTCAACCAGGATGACCCTCTTCTTCGTGACTTTCAGGGTTTTCAATTGAGCATGGAAAGACTATTCGCCCGACATTCACAGGGACAGGCCCTGGATAACAAACTTTTGTCCCTGCGACAGGGTAACCAGGATCTACTAACCTATATCGCTACCTTCAATAGGTTGGTGGTGGAAACAGGATGGCCCGAGGTAAAGCGAATTACATTAATCCATCGTGGACTGCGAGGAGAACTCAAAGATGTTTTGGCTCAAGTTGTGGACCCACCTCAGGATTGTGCTGAATTTATAGACTTAGTGGTCCAGATAGATCACCGACTTCAGAATAGAAAGGCGGATCTAGCTAAGTTCGAGAATCGAGTGTTGGTTAAACCTAATGTTACCTCCAAAGGAACTGATGCACCGGAGCCCATGCAGATCGGGGGGGTTAGGGGACCTTTAACTCAGAAGGAAAGAGAAAAGAGACGACAGTTGCACTTGTGTCGGTACTGTGGAACCTCGGGACATTTTCTACGGGATTGCCTGGATAAACCACCCAAAAAGGTGGTAGGAGCTGCGGACAAGAGTCAAACAGAGTCTGATCCGGGAAACGACCATGCCCGACAAGCGTAGAGGTCCGCTTGCCGAGCTTAAAGAAGGACATTCAGACCACGCACCTAATCGTGCCAATGGTCCTCATTGATCCTCGGCAGCCATCACGTATGCACGCAGTAAGAGCGTACATATATAGCGGGGCCGTAGGAAACTATATGGATCAAGAACTGGCTTCAAGGATGAACCTATCTCTTTTCAAAAGAACCACTACAGATGTCATCACTACCGTTGATGGAACTGAAATTGCTTATGGGCCAGTAACTCATTCCACTACAGAGATGACACTGTTGGGTCAAGATGGGCATCGAGAAAGCATTGTGTTTGACTTAATTAAGGCTCCACAATTCCAAATAATTCTGGGAATGCCATGGTTGTAAACACATAATCCTTGTATAGAATGGCGAGGGAAGAGAATAACCTTCCCAGATTGTGCACACACCTGTTACCAAAAAGAAACCTTGAACAAGGGCCTGGCCACAGTCACTAACCCACCTGTTCAGTTACCTCAGGAATATCAAGAATATCTGGATGTTTTTCAGAAAGAACAGGCAAACACTTTACCACCTCACAGATCTTACGATTGTCAGATCGATCTTGTACCCGGTGCACAACCCCCATGCAGCAGGATCTACGCCCTTATGGAGCCTGAAAACCTTCACCTATGACAATACCTGGATCAATACCTTGCTAATGGCTTCATTCGCCCATCCAAGTCTCCTGCATCCTCAGCTCTGTTATTCGTACCTAAAAAGGAAGGTGACCTTAGAACATGTATAGATTACCGCGCATTAAACCAAATTACGGTAAAAAACCAATACCCTTTGCCTCTGATCCCCGAATTACTGGACCAAGTTAAGGATGCTTGTATCTATACTAAGTTAGATCTCCGAGGGGCATATCATCTGGTACGCGTGAAGAAAGGCAATGAATGGAAGACTGCCTTTCGCACCAAGTACGGATTATTCGAATATCAGGTGATGCCTTTCGGGTTGTGCAATGCACCGGCAGCCTTCCAGTATTTTATGAACGATGTTTTTCACGAACTCATTGACATCTGTGTTGTTGTTTACATAGACGACATTCTAGTGTATTCCTCCTCAAGATCAGACCATGTTAAACACGTTCGAGCAGTCCTTGAAAAATTACGCCAGCACAAGTTGTATGCAAAGTTGGAAAAATGTGTCTTTCATTCCACAGAAGTTGAATTTCTAGGATTTATCCTGACCCCAAAAGGAGTTTGAATGGACTCTCGAAAAGTGGATGCCATTCTCAAATGGCCATCACCCAGTTCAGTTAAAGGAGTTCAAAGAATGCTTGGCTTCGCTAATTTCTACCGGAGATTTATCCCTGAATTCTCTCATATTGTACATCCCATCACAGCACTTTTGAAAAAGAACAAGCGCTTCTTGTGGACTGGAGAAGCTGAAAAGGCCTTCCAAGACCTAAAACTGAAATTCAAGTCTGCACCTGCTTTAAAGCATCCTCGCCCCGAGGTTCCATACGTAGTTGAAACGGATGCATCCAGTTTAGCCATGGGAGCTGTCCTGTCTCAGAAGGATCCGGAAACCGGCCAACTTCATCCAGTAGCATTCTGGTCTAGAAAATTCTCGGCACCCGAATTAAACTATGCGGTTACCGATAAAGAGTTATTGGCCACCAAATCTGCTTTCAAGGCTTGGCGGCATTATCTTCTCGGCGCCAGGCATACCATCACTGTAATCACCGATCACAGGAATTTGCAATATTTGAAGACAGCCAAGGCCCAATCATCACATCAACTTAGGTGGGCATTATTCTTTTCAGAATTCGATTTTGTGATCACTTACCGACCAGGTTGTAAAAATGGCAAGGCCGATGCCCTATCCCGAATAGGAATGGGAGAAGCATACTCGAACCCGGAACCTGTACCTATAATTTCAGAAGAAAGAATCCTTGGCATGACTACTCTACAAACTCTAGAAGACATTCATTCAAAAATCAAGCAATGTTTTAATCCAGCAGCCCTAGAGGACTGGGTAAAGAAAGGCTAAGATTATTCAGTTGTCAATGGTCTATCAAGGTCGTCTATTCATACCACACAAGAAGCTACAGGAATTAGTCATCTCCAACTATCATGATGCGCTGATTGAAGGACATCCAGGGGTCGCAAAAACTGAAGCTAAAATTAAGAGACAAATTTGGTGGCCCACCTGGCGAAAAGACATTAAATCATTTGTTATATCTTGTGGAATCTGTGCCCAAAACAATAGCCAGAAGAAGAAACCAGCCGGTCTTTTACAACCTTTGGATGTTCCACCTACGCCATGGCACACTTTGTCTCTTGAGTTCATTACTGATCTGTCTCCATGTAGTGGATTTAACACCATTTTAGTTGTAGTAGATCTTTTTTCCAAGATGGCCCACTTTATTCCTTTAAAGGGATTACCGTCCGCTCCAATTTTAGGCAAGGAATTTCTTGAAAATATTGCTCGACTACATGGATTCCCTTCCGTATTGGTCTCAGACCGAGGTAGTCAATTCATCTCACAATTCTGGAAAAAATGCTGCCAACTGGCGCAAATCGACGTGAGGTTATCTACTAGTCACCATCCCCAGACCGATGGTCAAACAGAGAGGACTAACCAGACTCTTGAACAATACCTACGTTGCATGCTACACCAAACCAAAGGTAATTGGAAGGATATTTTGTGGATTTCTGAATACGCATACAACAATTCTGTACACTCAGGAACTGGACAAAGCCCCTTTTTTACCATGTATGGGCATCACCCTCGAACCTCTGAACTCGATTTGCCCCAACACCTAGAAATGCCCGCGGTGAATCATTTGAACTCTACTATTACACAAGCCTTCAAGGAAGCAACAGAGCATTTACAAAGGGCAAAAGAGAAATACAAAAGAAATGCTGACCAACATAGGAGTGATGCTCCACAATACCACATTGGGGATCAAGTCTGGCTGGCTACTAAACACATACCCATGAAAGGAACTCAGACTTTTAACCCTAGATATTTGGATCCTTACACCATTAAGGCCATCATCAACTCGGTGGCCATTATATTGGAATTACCTTCTAACATGCAAATTCACCCCGTCTTTCATGTTTCACTCCTGAAACCAGTCCAACCCGAGACAAGATTAACCAATCCACCTGATTCTATCCTAATTGATGGGGAACCCGAATTTGAAGTTAAAAATATCCTGGACTCTAAAATAGTTAACTCAAGACTTTTTTATTTAATTGACTGGAAAGGTTACGGACCACAAGAAAGATCCTGGGAACCTAGTGACCACGTTCATGCACCTCAACTGGTGAAAGAATTCCATCAGGACTTCCCAGACAAATCAGGGCCAAGAGGAAGAACGACCGTGGGAGGGGCCTTGGGGGGGAGTGCTGTCATGATTCCTACCCCTGGGCATCCGGACCAGGTCCATCTGTCCCGGGAGCAGGCATCCAGATACTTGGGAAAAACCCAGCAGCCCCGGCTAGGGCTATCTGGGTACAGTCCTGGCACCGTAGGCACCAGGCTCATAGAAGATGTCAGTCCTGGCGCCATAGGCGCCAGGCTCATTTGCTTTCACTTACCTCATGCAGACCATGCTGCTCAGCATTCAAGCCAATGGGAAGTCTGAAGGGGGACTACTTTATTTCACGGACTATTTTCTTACTCGTGTGTGGTCTTGGGAACTTCTTACCTGGGACTACTTTGAAGGCCATTTAAACCACACCCGAAGAGCAGCTCACGCTTCGCGTTATTCTGCATTCTGCAGCGTAACGCTCACCGTGCCTGCAAGCCAGCATCCAGTCTTCTGCCACGCGCGCCTCAAGTCTGGAGCTCCTAGAGAAAAGGGAGAAAGAAGGAAAAAGGTTAGAACAAGAACAATACTTATTTCCTCACCTGATTCTGGATCCATCGCGCCTTCGAATAGGAAGAAAGACATTATTTGATGCGCGTCGCATCGCCTGCTGCAGCGCCGCGCTATAATCACCAGCCTTCGCAGAACCTCCACGATCCACCTCTGTCTTCATCATTTCTTCGCCAAACTCCGGCACCTAAGAGGAATAAAGAACAGCAAGGTGAGCCGAGAGAATAATAAGGCAATATTAGTCACCACAATAGACTTACCTGATTTTATCGCCGGAGGCATTCTTCATCTCCACGGGCCAGCGCAGCCTCCATTCATCTTCGCCGAACTCCGGCATCTAAGGGGAACAAAAGGACAGCCAGGTGAGCTGAAAGAACAAACCAAGGGAATGTCGTTCACCATAATAGACTTATCTGATTTTACCACCGGAGGTATTATTCCTCAAAACACCATAATTCTCACTCAGCACCTGTAATAAGGGAGAAAGCAACAGATTACATACAGGTGTCATTTACCAGACAGTGTTGGATACTACAGACTCTTACCTGAACTTTACCAGCCGCACGAGGAAATCTTCTCTAGGGTCAAGCTGCAAGGAATCCGACAAGAGTGAAAGTCAGACATTTTGAACTCTTACGAACTATATACTTACGGCTCCTCGCCAGGAACCTCAGAGTCAATATTGTTCTGGAACTCTCCAATTCCTTCTGACCAGTGAAGTAACTGGTTATCCACGCACCCCTGCATTCTACGCAGGATGGAGAGCTCATCCTTTAAAAACCTAAGGTGAGAATATAAAAAGAGACATCGGAGGTGATTAGAGGGGAGAACAGTGGGGGGGTTATCACTCAAATCCACGGGTGGCTAATTCCCTTTCTCCACTTTCAGGAGAATACTTCTTCAGGTCAAGCAGACGAGATTAGGTGGGCCAGTCCAGTCTGTCATCCCTGCACTACGCGTCACGTGGGTGGAAACCACAGCTGTCCAGTTCCGATCGACGCCCCTGTGGGAGCCAGGTGAGCGTAACACCATTCACAAGAGCACTGTCTTTGTAATACCCTTTACTATTGTCTGCAATGGAATTGTAGACATCTGAGTTCTGTTGTTCCCACAGACCCAGAGATACTAAAGAAACACTGGCTAAGACTTTCATGGGTTCCTCAGCCAGTAAGTAAAGGTTTCCACTTGCCATTGGTACTTCATCCACTGGGGAGAAGGCTAAGGAGACAGTGTGGACCCCTGAAGGTTTAGCCTTATATATAGGATCCCCTTTCACATGGTCAGTTGACCCACAAGCGTAACATTTACCAAATGTCTTTATGAATGGGGGGTTGTTCTGACCTCCTTCTGGTTTGTCACCAGGAGGTACACTAGCCTGATTCGGTTTCCCTGTGGCTTACCCTTGTTTTGTTTGGGGCCCTCTTTTGGAGTGGAAGTATTAGAATTCTCATTGTTGTCTTTCTTGTGCTGCTTTCCCTCCTCCTTCTTCTAAGTTACCCCAGAATCCTTGTGAGTAGCCCTGTTGGCAACCCACAAGTCAGCGGCTCTTGCTAACTTCTTTGGATCAATTTCCTTAGAGTCAACCAAGTGCTGTCTCAGCTCAGGAGAGCAGGCATCATAAATAGACTCCAACATAAACAGATTTCTCATACCTTCTTAAGTGTTAACTCTGTAACCCTTAACCCATCCATCTCTAAGTTTTTCAAACATTCAGTCACCCAGGTAGCCCAAGGGGTACCATCATGCTTTTTGAGAGGACTCTGGGAGAGAACCAGTTTCAAGAGACAACTTTTACATTTCAAGTGCATGATTCAACTCCATTTCTCTGAGTTTAAGTTCTTGATGTTTGCTTTCAGTTTGAGCTTGGATTCTTTTAAATGCTAACTCTCATCCTTTCAAGTGAGACAAATTCAGGACTTAGGAGTGGACCTGATGGGGTCCCTGTGGTCGAAGGTTGAGGCCTATGAGCAGGTAGAGGGAAGACAGAGCCTACATCCTGAGACTCTTCTGCCTCATCTAACTCATCCAAAATATTAGAGCTGGGCTCTGACATATCATCATCCTCATCAACATTTTCCACATTTGCTGCAGGGGTGGGGGTTTCAGACCCACTCCTCAGACTTTGGTATTCTAACAACTTTTCTATCAATTCAACCTTTTTGCCTTTTAAATTGAGATTCCTAGCTTTACACATATCTCTCAATTGATCAGCAGTTATAGTCACTAGGTTCTCCTGTCTGTAGCTTTCCATATCAGTCATGATAAAACAATTGCTTCCCTAGTGTTGTGTAGCCTTGTGAGGGTTATTTGAACAAAAGTAAGAGGAGTACTCTAAATGTAACAAGTATACTTTATCCTCACCACTGTACACCAGTGTTAGGCAGAATCACCTGCAGTACCCTTTGGCAACACTACATGCAATTAAGACTACAAGTGTCAGTACAATTTCACCTTTTGTACAAGCCCGTACTACACAGTTATGTGGTAGCAGTGGCTAAGCAGCCAGACTTATCTCAAGAGTTTAGTGAGCAGTAGAATAAGTTACACAAAGAACCAACCAACACAGTGATTCAAATATACACTTACTCAAGGTTTCTTGGTAAAAGAATATACATTTATTTACTATTAGTTTGAAAACATTACACTAGCAAAAGCAGCTCAATATCGCACACTAATAAACCACAAATACACAACTGGTAAGTAAATTAACAAGTTTAGCTCCCCTGAAGTGGGAGCAAAATGGCACTTCAGATACTTAATAAAGGGGAAAAAAGACATATAAGAATAGACAGCCCAAATACATTCATAGGCAGAGCAAAGGGTCCCAGTTAACTACAACCAGCAATTCTTCTCAATAGGCCTGGGCGAAAGTCAATGGTTCAGAGTCTTTGTATAGGACAGCACATTTCTGGTAGATAACGGTTAAGTCTTTGCCACAGAGTTTAGAAGAATTTGGCTAGGCGAAAAGTTTGCGAACGTTAAGGGAACGACAAGCCTTCGAAGTTGAGAAAGTTTCCACAAAGTTTCGCGATGGCCGAAAAGATTTCCAGACCGCATTTGCACAGTACCTTGTTAGTGAAGAAGAGCTGTAGCTGAGGCAGTTGTTCCTGGCAGTTCGAGCAGATATCACTGTTCCTGAGCTTCAACGGTGGGGACAAGAAGGGGGACGTCGGGAGGTTCCTGCACTGCCCAGGAATGAGGCCAAAAGCTTTAGCAAGACGTCGGTTTAAGGTGTGAGTGCCTTAAAGTCCACATGTTTCAGGCAATTCGGACCTGCAGCAGTGCTTCACTGGTCGTCCAGGAGTTGCAGCAGTCCTCTTCCTTCAGCTCGTCTTCGGTTCTTTCATTCCAGTGGTTGAATCTGCTTTCCAAGTCCCAGAGATCTGCTTTTAAACAGTTTTCCCCCATTCATTCCAGCATGGCTGTCACTCACACAACAGGGTGGCTGTCCTTGCCTGATAGCCAGCCGGCCAATAACGTTAAAGTGCATTCAGGTCTCCTAGGAGACTAAGCACAGGGAGTTTCGGGCACCTCCCTCACATCCTGTCCACCCCAGACACCCTGGCACCAGAGGAGGGCTTCAGCACTGAAGCCCACTGAAGCCCGCCAAAGGCCAACGAACAAAGGGACCAAACGTGGTTTGGCACGCATAGACAAACACAAGAAGGGCCTTTCCTAAAAGAAATGGCGAAAAAAGTTGACCGGAGTCTGTTTTTACAGATAGGTCTTGGGCAGCATATTGAAAAACATGGCTGACCTGATTTTTAGCTACCGTTGTTAGCGGTCGGGAAAAATCATGGTAGTTTGATCTGAACCACTGCCACCAGCCATTTAAAGTAGGAAAGGGTAACATTTGACTGTTACATGAGTGTTATGACTCAGGGGAAGCTAGGCAATCCCTCCAGCACTCTATAGTAAGATAAGGTGTGCTGGATCAGTAAATTTAAAGAGACTAGTAAAGTTAATTTAACTTTACATGCTCTAGGAGACAGTAGTCAGTCCCAGAGAAGGTATTGAAACCTCGGGAAGTCTGAAAGACATCCCTGTGCCACTGCACTGAAGGTGCTGTGTGACACACAGAAAAAGATTATGGCTATCGTGTTGTTTTAAAACTCCATAACCAAAGAACACAAAAGTAAAACACACATCAAAATACATAGAAGAGTGGGGAAAAAGGCTCACACTCTTCCCAAGTAAAGAAATAAAATCCTAGAAATCCAGCAAAGTTGCTGGGGGTCTCAAAAGGTAAGGGAAATTAGCACATATTGAGAATTCTCCCTAACAGCCGGCCTTGCCGTCAATCCCAAAAAGTACCATTTAGTCCAGTCAGCAGTAAAATATTTAGGCTTGTTCACGGGCAATGGCCTAGTCCAACTCCAATTGGAAAAGGTCAGGGATGTACAGGAAACACCTCCCCCAAAGACCAAAAGAGATCTAAGGCCCTTTTTGGGGCTTACCAGGTACTACCAGAGGTTTATTCCCAACTATTCGGTCATAACATCTCGCCTCAGTGATAAACTGAAAAATGCTGAGCCCCAAAATCTCTGGTGGCAGAAAGAAGACCAGGCTAGCTTTAATGCACTGAAGCACATCTTGTGTAGTGAGCCTGTGCTGAAAGTTCCCAATTTCAATAAAGCGTTCATCCTCCAGACAGATGCTTCCAAAGTAGGGCTGGGGCCGTTTTATCCCATGAATACGATGGGATAGAGCATCTAGTTTAATACATCAGTAAGTAGCTCTTCCCAAGGGAAGGAAATTATGCCACCATCGAACATGAGGCCCTAGCAATGAAATGGGTGGTGGGTTATTTGAAATATCTGACTTGGAGAAAATTCACATTCATAACCGACCACTCACCACTCACTTGGGTCAGTCTGCGGAAAGAAACAAACCCTAGAATTATGCACTTGTTCCTTGGTCTCCAGCCTTTCTTGTTTCATGTAGAACGCAGAAAGGGTGAAGAACAGGAAAATGTCGATTTCCTTTCCTGATTTGCCTTACGGGGAGATGAGGAAGCCAGCAGCTATAGGCGAAGGGTATGTGACGATTCATAAGTTGCCGTAAGTTCTCCCCAAGGGGAAGCTTCTCCTCATGAGCCAATAGAGGTGAGGCCACTACCCAATAGCCCCCTAGGGGTAGTTTTATGCCAGAGGACCTCATGGGGAGGAACTCCCTCCTTGGTGTGAAGGGTCAGAAATGTGAGGTGGTCAACTTTATGGAGGTTTTTCAAAAGATGCCATTTTATTAAATAAAAAGGTTGGATACATACCTCACTATCCAGAGCCTAACTAGGATTTCCTTGCCTAAAATAAACTAAAGGAAACACTCTAACAAAGGATATCTGTCCCTCACACCTATACATTCAGTAACTCAATAAGGTAAATGGTGAAATAATATGATATGGTGTGAGTCATTTATAGCGCGCCTGCACACAAGTGAATCTAGGCGCGACAAGACAAGAGAGGGAGGAAAAGACAATCGATCTTACTAAGCCTTGTGTCATTTAGGTTGGGCGAGTGCAACGACAGAAAGTGCAGGCGGAAGGGAGAGGGGGAAGTGCCAGGGAGAGTGAAGGGAGAAAGTGCAATCGGGGCAGCATTGACATGCAGAGAAAAGGACAGAAGAGCGAAGCCCAGGGCGAGGAATGAGCGAAACACCTGGATTAAAGTAAACATTTAAAAAAAACATTTTGGTGCTGCAAAAAATGCTGCATCCCAGAAGTATGGCAGAAAGGGGACACAATGTAGGAGTCAAATAATAAAATAAAGGTTGTGCTGTTTGATTACCTTTGCAGGTGGATACTGACCAATAAGGAATGGAGGTGGTATCCATACGATACATGTAACACTGCTCCTAGAACATTTTCTTCAACTCCTCTTCACATATTTTCATAAATTCTTAATCTTATTCTGTGCTACATAGACAAGGAAATAATGATACAAAATCTAATTCAGATGACAATAAAACACACAGGTTCAACAATTCTTCCCTTCCGTCCTAAGTTTAGCTGCTGCAGTTCTTGGTCACGCTCCATTTTTTCTTTCTTTTTTTTCCATCCGCGGGCAATTAGGTAGACACAAGGGGGCGGGCAAAACACATTTAGATAATTACATATGGCTTCCCTGGTGAGACGTTTGGGTCGAGGACGCTCCCCACACTTCCCTGTCACAACAGGCACCATCTTCCACATGGCACTTCAAAGGCAACAACATTATAACATTTAAATTCACAATATAACAACAGTCTCTCCTTTTCATCTGGGTGATTCAAGCAGGATTCTGCTCCACAGCTCTGAAAGGAAACACGGAAATCCTAGTTTGTAACAAAGCTCCAACACAGTTCTTTGGGACTCAAATGTGATAACAGAATGTTTTGACAGCAGAAGGTTCCAACACTCTAGTGGTTCAACAAAAAGTTTATTTCTCTTCCTCTTGCCGTAGTTAGGTACAGAATTATTTTCACATAAAGAATGTTTTCTTAGTTCATCAATAACAACATGAATTGTCTTTGTCAGGATGGTTTGCCACAACTTATTATTTCTGAAGATACATAACACTTCTGCAGTAGTTTTATACAGAAGGAAGAAAAAATGGGCGGAACCCTCTTTTTTGTTGGGGGCCTGACTCTAGAGGGTTGGGAGGTACAGAGATAAAGGGGAGTAGAGTCAGCGGCTACCCAGGCCAAAGGCGTGACAGGGGGTCACAATACTCCTTGCAGGAGAGCTAGGAGAATACTAGCTTGAACAAGAGATCACCGTAAGGTACAAAAAACAGGAAGATTTATTTTGACAAGAAGACATATTTACAGAATTCTTTATGTGGCCGTACATATGCATACTGAAGTACATTTATAGTCTGCATATCGGTGGGTTAGTAAAAATTAATAATTAGTGACAAACTATTCCATGTATTGTTTACATTCACAATACATTAACAGTGTCGACACATTAATTGGTGTTTCTGGTTCGGTAGGTTACAGAGGGCTGAAATGATGAAATGGAGCAGCGCTGCAAAGTTGTACCGAACTGTCTTCAGGACATCAAGTCGTGGTTGGACTTAGTTAAGTAAGATGGGCGTCATCCATGTGCAAGTAAGTTGACGCCATGGCGGTGGTCTTGTTTACCCAGCTGTTGATTTTTACGCCTGGGGGGGCAGTCTGCGGAAGTCAGATGCCCAAATCTGTGCCGAACTGAGAAAGAGCTGTGTCACTGCAGGCTGTTGTTTTTTGTACCTTACAGTGATCTCTTGTTCAAGCTAGTATTCTCCTAGCTCTCCTGCAAGGAGTATTGTGACCCCCTGTCACTCCTTTGGCCTGGGTAGCCGCTGACTCTATTCCCCTTTATCTCTGTAGTTTTATACAGTACTTTCTTCGGCAACAAAGGTCTGTCAAAATAATGCATTAGCACCATTTTACAGCACTTCATCAACGTCTACCTGGTTTACTACCATGCCGGGCCTTCTACGTCAAAGGTTTGACATTCGAGTATACTCCCCTGCCCGAATAGTGAACAGCAGTGCCTCTGTGGTTAAGATGAGCTTACGACAGCTTCACAGTGTTCATTATGTTTGTGAGAAACTAGAAGGTGTCTCACCCGCTAGTCCCAGGGATCTGTCATCCAGGTGGCCAGGACACGGCCATCGTGTTTGGATCCAGTTCCTTGGGGTGGACCGGTGCGGGAGGATCACATGGATGGGGGATCACCTGGATGGGGGTCTTTGGGGGAATGGTAGTGGGACACCGGACTGTGAGACACGGTATCACCTTCCCTGTCACGCCTTTTCCCCATCCTACCAGGTAGGATATTTAGGAACTCAACTACCCAAACCCCTTTCCCGACACAAACACTTTCTCACGGACACCCCATTGTGACTTCCATCACACTTCCCCACATGGATAAAAGGCGGAGCACAAAAGCACACTCTGAGAAAGGCAAAACACATGGGGAAGCAGCAGTTCCGAGATGGCAGTTTAATACGAGGAGAAAGAAGGCAAGACCAGAAAGGGTGCCAAGGGGAGAATTGGCCTTTTCGGGGGGAAACTGCTACTTTCACAAACCCTCGAGAATAAAAAACATTAAAAACATAAGACCAAGAATTAAAGCTGAAGAAAGGTGCATTGTGTGTCGAAGGTACCCGGGGCACTCCCGCATAGATAGCCGAGGCGGGAGAAGCGATTGCCGCTGTGGTACTGTCCTTGGCTCCTACAACAAAGCAGCGCCAGTAAAGTCAGTACAGCCGGTGAGTTGGAGAGACTGATAGCAAACCAATATGTGTTAGAACCAAGGTTGCAAGGAACAGAATGAGAGGCGTATATGATGAACAACATGAATATAATTGAATATCCAAGGAGTGACTGAAGTTTTGAAACCAAGACAGGTACAATATACAGAGCTGTCCGGCACCACGTGGGTGCTCATTCAAAGGTCTCTGTAATGCATCCAACTGAGAGTGTAAAAATTGTACTCTGTGAAATCAAAGTGGTACTGCAACGGGTCAAGCTAAACCCTGTGCACATTCAAAAGTCTTTGATAGCTGATACGAACTGCAATTGGTCTGAGCCCTGCTGAGTAAGACTAATTGTGTAAAAGGGATCTGAACCTGGCTGAGGGGGATGTGGGGTGAACCGTGAGTCACCCGAGAAAAGATTTTCTATAAGCATTGGAGAAAAGGTATCTGAGCCCGGCTGAGGGGGATCCAGGGTGAAGAGTGAATCGCCTGACTTGAATATTTGTGTAGGAAGTATTTGTTTGTTTTGGTACATCAGGTCCTCTGAATGAAGAGACTGTGATAACTCAAGAGACATGGGCACAGAAATCCCTGATGTTGGTAATGGAACTGTGTCCTTGTGCCAAAGAAGCCCAAGACTGTGCTATGCTCGAGTGGACCACCTAGTCCCGTGCTGAAAACGTGGGGAAGGGAGGCCAACGGCCTGAACATCCTGACTTATCATTTTGTGAACACTTTTTTCTTTTTCATGAACATTACCCCACACTATTTGTATTCAGGGGTAAGGATTGGCAATAGGTTTTTTAGTATAGGCCCTTTTATTTTGACAAGACGCCACTAGGACTGCATTATTATTATTCAATGGTCGTAGCTTGCTCCCATCTTTAGATTTAGGGTTAGATAGGCATTCATCACACCCTTGTTAAAGTTCAATAAACTCCCTTGAACTGTGCTCATTTGTGTCTGTCTTACTTTGATACCATGCCTTCCTTACATTTTACAACAGCAGACTTTTAGCAATCCTTCTGGGAAAACAAGATTCACATTGCTGCTCTTTAGTACTCTTTTGCACTTTCCAAAACCTCTGCAAGTTATGCTCCTCTCCTTCTGAACAACCTTTTCCAGAAGGGCAGCTCTCTTGCCACTCTTGTTTCCCCACTGCACTCTTAACCAAACACTGACAAGGATGTGGGTTTCATTCTGCTTCTTCCTTGGCTTTGGCAATGTGGGTTTATACCCGCTTTTGTTATGTGCTTTTTCAAATATAGGCAACAAGCTTCACAACCGTTGGACCTTTCCTTAGTCTTCTCCTGCCTTTGGCAAAATCTGCTGGTTTTATATTGTCCTGCTTGCACTTTATTTTGGCTTGGGTAATGGTTGTCGGCATTAAGTTCTAATAATATTGGCTCATTGTGTTGCTGGGTTCTCAACAAACTCACATGCTTAAAGTTGCAGTCATTTGGTTTTGAAAAATATTATCTTTGCTGTTTTCTGGTAGTTCGGTATTAAAAATTGCCTTTAATATTACTTCCACTCATACGCAAGGTTTTGCTACTTTGTAAATGCCTGTATGACATGAGTGGTCTCAGGGCTCTGCGGGGTCACTACCAGCTGGTGAGCTCAAAGGGTAAGGCGTGTGTGTCCGATTCTCTTGCTGCTCACTGGTGCTCTGCTTCAGTGGCTCCTCGCGATCCAGCAAACTGCTACTCTTGGTTCGCTATCGCCCGCGCCACTTGTAAAAGGAGCTTCCTTTGCTCCGGAGGCTCCATGGTGCTCGACGGCCACCGGAGACAGCCTCTTGGGGAAGAAAGCCTTCCACTCTTTCGCTTCCCTTTGTAAAACAGATCTTCAAGACTTGATTGTATAGAGGAATAAAGTTCTTTAGAGTTTGAATTGCTATTTATCACAGACTTCCTTTCACTGTACCTTTGGGAGTTGGGGGAGTTTGTAGCTCTATAAGTATTGAGGGCTTTAAAAGGGTTTTATTTCTCCCAATGCCTAGGGGTTGATGATTGGCTTGACCCCCTTTAAGATGTTTAACTTGTGAAACAAAAATATTGTTATGACAACAAGCCATTACAAACTTTGGTATTGAAGAGACGTCCTCCCTAGAGGACGATGAATACTGCGTCCCACCCACAGAGTCCTCTTAATCCCCTGGGTACCTTTCTCCTCCCAGGTGGTCCTACCTTAGAAGATCCCCCCAGAAGTCAGTATGAGAAAGCGTCTGCCTTTCCCTGGACACCTGGGAGGAGCCTTTAGGCAGGGACTCAGAGAGGCAACTGTAGGATTCATTCCATACCCTTCCCCTAAAGACCTGAGCTCCCTGTGCAGGCTTGCTTTCCTCTCCTCCACCTTTCGCCTTCCCTGCATTCATAGTGGATCCACCACATGCGTTCCAGTCCCAGGCTGGATCCTCTATGAAAGATTCTTCTTGGGTCCAAGAATTTTAAGGACAATAGAAGGAATATATTTTCTTAGGTGGGTGGTCAAAGTTGTTAAATGCCTTCACTGTTATCTGTGCTACTCAAAAAACACATTCATCAAAATGTGGAATTTCACTACCCAAGATCATTGGGGTAGGAAGATTAGGTACTACTGCTACTAATACCGATATGGGTTTTCCCAGAATAGTGATATCGATTTTAGTCAAAGGGTGTCCTTCTGTCTGTCCGTGAACACAACCCATAGTCTTTTTACTTATATTTTCCCAGGGAGATGGAAGAATACTAGCTTGTACTGCAGAGCCTCTCCTCCCTGTATCTAGTTGAGCCCAGATGGTTTTCCCTTGCAGTACTAGTGGGACTCGATAACTATTGTTTTCTCCAGTATAACACATTAACTCGGGAGGATAGCTCAGGTGCAACGTGCTCGCCTTGGAAACAAGACGACACGGAGCAACACGGGTTCGATCCCCGTCTACCCGCTTAGAAACCTCTGGGTATTAAGCGCGTTATAAATAACATATCATATCGTATCATAATAATTACATCAGGTTTTGCTTCATACTTGATTCTAGGGGAATGTCTGAGTTTTGTACTTTCTTCAGAAATCTCACAATGTTCCTCACTCCACTCGTCCATCAAGACACGAAGAAGTAGTGAAATATGTCTTTACATAGGATGCTCAAAACGTCCCCATCGTAAACAAAACAACGTAAATGATTGGGAACCTGACTTTCAGAAAATCCTGGGTCTCTAAATTCCAAGAAGTGTCATCCTTAAAGGATTTGGCCATTGATCTCTGGGATGTATTTAGACTTGGTGACAACACTTTATAATAATCAGTAGATGAAACATTTTCCGGGTTAACTGGTAGAAAATCTTTACTAATGTTAGTTTTACCATTACAAAACTGCTGGACTTTAGGTTTTATGTTAAGATCCTTGTCAACCTCTGAACCCCACAAGTCATCTAATTGTTCTTTGTTCAAGGGCTCAAGGGTTTTCTTCCATTGTTGTTGGAGTCTCTTAAAAACAATATAACTTATTTTCCTCCTTTCTTTCCTGTTTAACTGACCCACTCTCAGCTTCATACTAAGAAGTACATTTGTTTAGGCCTATAATGTGCTATTGGTGTTTGATCTTTTCCTGATTCCAAGATTCCCAAGCAACATCATATATTAGCCTCCCAACTCTATCTCCTCTAAGTATCTCTCGAGGAATTCTTGAAAGATTTAGGATCATGAACGTCAGTTCTTTACCACTGGAAATTAGAGGATACACTTTGAACCTCTGTCCTTGCTTTGGCATAATGTAAGCAGATATATATACTGGAAACTCTACATCTAATATTAGAGAAACTAGAAGTTTATCCTTTCTGGAAAGAGAAACCCACTGGCCACCAGGGAAGGGTCTGGGACCATGTTCACCATAATAATGTGAACGATGAGACCACCGGTCATACAAGAAAGGTCTCTGACTCCAACAGAAGTAAAGCAAAGCAAGAGGAAGTCTTCCACATTAAAGTGGCAGAGATAAGTCCACTAGTTACATGAGAAGGGTCTGTGGCCCCAACATGAATGAGTGAAACTCTCGAGGGTCCCTTCCTTGTCAGCGTTATAATTATATATAATTATAATTGGTTACTTATAATGTGCTTAATACCCAGAGGTTTCTAAGCACGGACGCGGGGATCAAACCTGTTTTGCTCTGTGTGGTTTTGCTTCCACAGCGAGCACTTTGCCCCTAAGCTATCCTCCCAAGACTAGACAAGAGGAGACACCTAGAGCCCAGAGGAGGGTCTGGGATATTAACAAGATTTTGGATATTGTTGAAACAAAGTCACAGTGGCAAAGTGTGCCTCAAGCTGGAAGCAGCGAGAAAGAACTGTATCAGGCAATACCAGGAGAACAGAGTCATTCTCCTGGTACCAAATCAGAGGTTTTGATAGAAATGCCAGGAGAAGGAAGTCATTCCCCCTGGCCTTGTGTGGAACTGTGCCAAAGCAGACAAAGAGAAGGGCAGCATTTTCCTGGTCCTGAACTGAGAGTTGAGCTGGAGCTGCCAGGGGAAGGGAGTAATTCCTCCTGGCCTTGTGTTGAATTGTGCAAAAGCAGACTAAGAAAAGGGAGCCCTTCTCTTGGTGCTGAACTGAGAGTTGAGCTGGAGACGACTGGGTAAGGCAGTCATTCCCACTGGCCTTGTGTTGAACTGTGCCAAAGCCTCAGACCATGTTAAGATGGATTTCTGAACTCTGCCCTGGAGGGGCAGAGGTTCAGAAGGCCAGCCCAGTTTCTTGGAACAGGGTAACCTCTGGACAAGCCAGACCAGTCAGGGTAGCGATGGCGGCAGTCAAGACTAGGTCTCAAGAGGGGTGAGGGTGATTGAAAGCCTGCAATGAGCACACAAAGCAAGGACACTTACAAATTACTCCAAGCAGGTGTTATATTAAAAATATAGACACATTTATTACAAGGCCTCTGTAACATTGACCATAGTAAAGAATCACAGTAAAACTGAAGTAAACCAACACATCACAATCAAATACAATATATATACAATTACCGAAGGGTCTAAAGAGTTAGAAGCACGAAATATGCAGACCACCTAGATGGGGAGGAAAACAGGCAGTGCAAGTAATCGTTAGACCCAGTTCGCCTTCAGAGGCCACCTAACCAGAAGGAAGTCCGAGCCCTACGAAGAGAGGAGCCTTGTGCTCAAAAGTACCTGCACACGCTGGTGCCAACGGGCCATGGGGAGTCTCTTCAAGGAAATCAGGCAGTTCAGAGCGGTGAACAAACGAGGACGAACAGATCTCCGCTACTCAAGCGCAGCCTCCACTTGTGGGCAGAAGCAGAGCGCATGTGCGAAAAAGGCGTGCTGTTTAACACAGCGAGGAAAAGCTACAGGCTACTGCAGGAGGGCGACCGGTTCCTAGCGTTGCTACTCACCGGTCCCCGATGCAGGTAGACCCAGGCTTCTCCGCGTCAGTTTCAGTGCTGGCAGGTTCAGATACGAGCAGGGGATGTCTCGGCGTCGTGTAGATTCCGCGCCAGCAGAAGTTAGAGTTGAGGATGTCCCAAACGCAGTGAACCCGCACAGATTGTTACCACAGCAGGGCAACGAAGCGGCTGTGTGTATTTCAGCCCAATGTACACTTCTCACTTCAGACCTGGGAATGCTAAGTTTACGATTCGTGTGAGAGTGTCAAGGACTCGGAATACAGCAGCAACCTGACGGCGGTGACAGAGCAAGACTCCTGAGTAGGCTAGTCAGTCCACTGGATGGCCCAGGGACGCTTCCGAAGGCTTACGTGCAGGAGATGATGAAGATGCCGGGAATAGTTGTTCCCACTATTCCAAAGGGTCGAAGTACCAGTAGAAGCCTTCTCGTTCAATCAGAGGCAGAATGGTCTCACAGGGCAACAGCAGTGCAGAGGACCAGTCCTTCAGCGGGTCACCAGCGATTCCTCCGTTCAGCCTCTTGGTTGCAGGATACTTGGCTCCTGTATCCTTTGTTCGTGAGAACTCAGGAGATCGACATGGTAGTGGTGTTTCCCGCCTCCTCTTATTCAGAGTTCCCTTCGCGCCAAAACGGAGAGGACCCAATGGGAGATCTACTCAAAAAACACTCACACCATACGTGGACCTATCACGGACCACTGTGGTCCCAGGCATTCATTCAAGACACACTAGACTCTCTGCACCCAGGATGTGTATTGGGACCAGACATCCCAGCCCACGTCCTGGAGGCTCACACCAGGCCTGTAGAAGCCTGCGAAAGCATCTGTGTTTCGCGGGAAAGTACATGCCCAAATAAGGAAGGCCCCGGGTCGGCTCGACCTGGGGAAGGTGAAGGGGGCAAGAAGGTCAGCGGACAGGACAAAGAGCCTCGTGGCCTGGCCATTTTGGAAGCCAGGCCACCATTTTGGGTTAAGCGTGAGAAACGCACTTAAACAGCCAAAAGGAGATCAAAACACAAAGAAACGATCGCTGCCACTAGTCCCGTCTGTGATTCACTTGCACCATTCGTTAACAATCCACTGAGAGTTTCTAGGGCCTGTAGATTGACTAGAGACCCAAGAGAGCAGTAACTTAGCTTACAGTGCCCTCTTGTGTCATGTTGCGCGACAGCTGCAACATGAGAGAAAGAACTACGGAAAACAATGTTTCCTCGTACTGACTGTCTTAAGGGCATGTCAGTTTCCCCATAAGAATGGAGCGAAAGCCCAGAGGAGTGCGGCAGCAGTTCGTGCTTCTCTGGCAAAGTCTAGATCAGGGTGTAAAACAACATCAAAAGGTTTGGGGGTTGCCACATGGAAGGAAAATTACCTACAATATGAAATCTTTCCTAACAGACCAATATAAGGGAGGCCTCCTCTTGATCCTGAATTGAGAGTCAAGCTGGAGACACATGGGGAAGGGAGTCATTGTGATGCTGGACATGCATTGGAGAGACAGGGCCTCCATATCCTTGTCCTGTATTCCTTTTATCATGTGTTTTCGGTGATGCTTTCTGCACAGGATTTCATGTGGGACTCCTGGCAGTGCAGCCCTTCCTCTTTTTGGTTTGGTGTACAGACCCTTTGGATATCCTTATGTCACCCATGGGTGGGGGTACAACTCTGTACCCCTAGTTTATGTTTTTGGACACATGTGTGTGTGTCGCCCACATAGCAGGGTATGGGCTGGTGGCATCTCCATGCTGAATTCGACACCAGGCCCTGCCACTGGATTCAGTTCATTCCTGATAGGACACAAGATGGCCCATGTGGCCTCTTGCTGTCTATCGCCTGTTACCTTGTTTTCCCTTAGACCCGGGAAGCCCTGACTCTGTCTCTTACTCAACTGGCTTCTGGGTGGAGGTTCCATATATGGTATTGTGGGGAAGTCCAGGCCAGGCTGGCTGGAGCCTTCCCAATGACTGTATGTTGTGAGTACGCCCGTGGGGTGGGACTTGGGTGAATGGAGTGTGTGACGAATACGCATTTCCTGTTATGGGTGTCTGGTTTCTCGTGTGTGACACAATGGGCCTCATTACGAGTATGGCGGACCGGATACAACGGCACCGGAAAGCTTACTGGTGCCGTTGCATTTGGACCGCCATACTACGAGTTGTGCCGTCTGACCTGGTGGGCTGAGCGGCACCCGGAAGCACAGCATGTCAGATGCACTGGCACCATTATAAATGGTGCCAGTACATCCGACATCCCCATTCCCATTGAGCCCTTTAAGGATCAATGGGAATTGGGACTGACAGGCACCGGCACCTGGCAATGACGGAATTACCGGGTCTGGCTAAGTCGGAATCACCTGGTGATTCCTCATTGCCGGGTGCCGGTAAAATCACGAGTTTGGCGGCAGCCGCACCGGTTTTAACAGCATGGCTACCGCCAAACTCGTAATGAGGCCCAATGACTGAGACAGGCCTGCCTGAAAATAGTATGAATGCAGTGTGGAGTGCTGAATGGCTGGGTGCTTGTCCGAATCCACGTTCCGTGTTGTGAGTGTCTGGATGGAGAACAATGGCCTGAATGCACTGTGAGCCTGATTGGCTGCCTGCCTGCGTGAATGCCCTTCTGAAGGACTGTATATCTGGGATCTCTCACTGATGTAAATCGTTCATAAGGTGAAGTTGAAACTTGATGCTTACCTTGAAGCCCAGCTGGAAGAAGAAGGCTCTGCTGTTGCTTTCCTTCAACGCAATCCGAAGGCTGTCATGTCTCCAAGAACTGATCCAAGAGAGGACCTAGTTATGAGACCTCTTCCTGAGCTACGAGGGACCATTGTGCACCAGCTAACCTTCACCAAGGATCCCTGGAATTCAGTCCTCGAAAGGCTACCGACCGAAGACAGGGACCGCCGAGCAATCTGAAGCAAAGTGCCCGGACCCTGAAGTCCATCACTGTCAACCGAGGCTTCAGAGGTAACGATGTAATTTCATCGACCAGAGCCACGATGCTCCATTGCCTAAGACACTTTGTAATAAAGGGCGCCCTTGCTCATCACAGTTGACCACTTTTTCTCGCCGGAGAAAGTCAAGATCATCGACGACTGAGGAGAATCCGCCTGTGGGTTTCCTGCCACCCGAAGACCTCAAAGACTCCAACAAAGATCCGCAAGCCAGCATGGTTGAGTCGCGTTCACTGATGCCAGACACCGGCAACCCAATGCCCTTGCTGGGCCTACAGCTCTTTATTGTCCTCCCTTTGCAGCAATGAACACTTGTCAGCGAGGTACACCGCACGCCTCATCTTTGCAGGACGTTTGCGACCAATCGTAAACAAGCAGCACAAGGACCGAAGCTGCTGCCTCCACGACAGTGCTCACCTTTTTCTTCAAGGAATCTCGACGATCCGTGGCTCCTGCCTTAAAGGGAGTTCACTCAAGAAGGATCCATCAACGACTCACTGAAGAACTCTGCTAAACTAGGTACATTGGGGTAGAAGAACATCTAGAAGGGAACAAGACTCTGCTAAACAATATATGGACTGGGCTTGTCAATATACTTTATTTGCAGGTTGCCCAGATGGGGGGATCCTCACACAGAACCGTATCTTGGTAGTGGGACAAAGTTTTCTGCCAATTGTTTAACCGCCTGTTTCCCTCCTATGTCTGATGTTGGTTCACATTGCTTTTAGACTTGTATGTTGTCGCAACTGTCGCCAGTTAGCACATTTTAACAGAGTCCAGAGTGAATTGTGGTACCACAGAGATATTGTATATATTTATCATTATAGGATTGCCTGAGCACAAAGTGTGTTATTGTGTGCATGTATAACTTGAACCTTATTTATATAAAGAACTGTGTTATCACTAACATAGTGTGTGGACATTCCTTTGTGGGTGCTTGGGGACTACACTGTACTTAAGAACCATTCCACATCACCTCCTGAGAGCTTAAGCCTTGATTGCTCGTCCATTCTACCATATAGAGAATCTTGGCTGGAGTGCTCTGTGCTTCTACTCTGCCGTATAGAGGGCAGGAGTAAAGAAACCCCCTCCAGTCTTTACATTGCTGGCAGCGGTGGGATGCTAATGGTTTTAAGTGTGTAACCTTGCCACTTACAAAATATCCACATTTTGTGAATTTGAGGTTTAGTTGTGTATTAGATAACGACATTACAAGCAATGGAATCTATTGCAAATGGTAAATTGACTAGGATGAGCTTAGAGGCTCTACAAAGTGCTTGTGACGCTAGGGAGTTGGACTTTGAAGATAAGTCTAGGGCTCAGCTGATAGCTGCGCTGGTGGACTGCCAGACTGATTGTGAAACTCTTGCTGAAGGGGGTTTGTGGGTGCAACCATTGAGGACCGTGCCCCTGGAGTTGTTACTGAATCTGTTTGTGGGAATGCCACCACTCCTGCTGCCTCTATTCCGAAACCCAGCACTGTTTCTTCAGGGAATCCCTCGGAACTTCAAATATTGAGGATGAAATTGACCATTGAATATAAAAGGTTGGAAATGGAAGCTGAACCTAAGAAAGTGGAGTTGGCACAACAAGTGATCCTTAAGGATAGGGATCTTGAACTCAAAGACAAGGACACTGAATGTCAGAGAATCCAGCTAGAGAAAGCTAGAGTGGAGACTTCAGCAAAACCAGACGAGAGTGTCAGGTCCCCTGCCACCAAGTTTATGAATTATTTGGTTGGTGTGTATACGGAGGGTTCTGATATCCTCCAATGGATTGAAGTGTTTGAAATGGCGTGTGGAATCCATGATGTTGATAAAAGAGATTGGGCTAAGTGTTTGTTAAGCAGAGTACCTCAGACTCGTTATGACTGTATTCTGAAACTGACTGTGCAGGAAAGGGGTCAGTATGAGTGCATGAAATCTGCTTTGATTGCCAAGTTCAGCAAAACACTGACCCAATACCTTAAAAGGTTCAGGGAATTTAAGAAAAGAGAGAATGTGTCTTGGATTGACTGGGTGAGTGCTGCGCACATGAACATGATGGGGTGGATTAATGGTTAAAACGTGAAAACGTTTGTTAAATGATCCCACTTCTTGTTTTTTTGAGCATTTTTTGGACGCCTGTTCACCGGCGGTTCGTCAGTATGTTGCTGACCTGAACATTTTGGATCCCTTTAAACTGGCCAGGCTGGCTGACAAGTGGGTCTCACACTGGTTGTCCACTACGGAACCCAACGGGAAGGACAAGGACAAAGAAAAGGGGGCCTCTCAGAAGGCTGAGGAGTCCCAAAAGCAGTCAGAGTCGAGTAAACCAAAACCTTCCTCTCCTAAGAGCCAAAAATCTAGTGGGTATACGTCCTATGTGGGTGGGAGTAAGAGTAGTAGTCCACGTGCTGTAAAGCAGGGTCCCAGTGGCTCCCCTACCGTATCTCGCATTCCCGGCACTTTTTGGGACTCTGGGGCTCTGGACCATAAGAAGGGTGACCCTAAGTGTAAAGGTAGTAAGGCACTTGGAGTCCAGGCTGTCAGCCTGAGCTACCCTTACTTCATGCCTGGGGTGGAGGCCACTGTCCTCCCCTCCTCTGCAGGAATCACATTTGGTGCTCCTGCAGAGATTTCCCTAGTGTCCCTTGGGGCCTGGGACCAGTACGCAGAAGTACTGGCTACAATTCCACAGAACACCCATAGATATTTGAGAAGTGTCCTCCTGAATGGCCAGCCTTCTACTGGTTTGAGAGACACTGGGGCAAGCATGACAGTGGTGGACAGGACCCTGCTCATGCCAGAGGACTATGTAGGTGCTCCTCTGAGAACTACCATGTTAGCTGGTGGGCCTACCAAATTATCTCCTGTAGCCTTAGTCACGATCATGATTGGAGACAAGACAGCAAAGCTTTCTGTCCTGGTACAGGACAATGTACCTGCTAACATTTTGTTAGGTAATGATCTAATGGAGCTGGGGTTGATCTCGGATGGTCTCCCCCTGACTGCTGCTGCAGTCACTAGGTCAAAGGTAACACCGGGTCTGACTGTAAGTCAGGTGCCCAAGCCGAAGGGGAAATCCAAGGCAAGACGGAAGAGCAAGAAGGCCAGCACTGTGAAGGGGGCTCATTCTCTTCCTGCTTCTTCAGCAGCATCCACTGGGATTCATGCTAGGGATGGGTTTGGGGCCAGTGGTAACCCGGGACTCAACTCCTGAGGGAGGAAAGCCAGAAGACCCTCCTGAGGGAGAGGTGCTCAACCCAGAGGATCACCCCGGGCCTTCAATGCCTGTTGGCTGAAGGCGGGCCCTCTAGGGGAGACTCTGTAAGGGTCAGAGAGAGTGCCACTCTCTCGAGGGTCTGGGAACACAGGCCCAGACACATGGAGAAGTGCCTAGGTCATTCAAGATCTATTGGGAGGGTGAGCTCCTTTGTAGTGCGCCCACTAAGCCTGAACCTGGTGCCCTCAAGTGGTTGGTGGTACCGCAGGTTTGCAGGCCCTTCCTACTGCAGTTGGTGCATGAGGTGCCCTTAGCTGGTCGTCTTGGGACCAAGAAGACTAGGCAGAGGCTCTCTGCCCATTTCTACTGGCCACGGATGGGAGTAGAAGTGGAGTCCCATTGCAGGACCTTCCCCACTTGTCAGTTGTCTGGCAAGACTGGAGGCAGTGTAATTGCCCCACTGCAGCCATTGCCAGTGGTTGGCACCCCATTTGAGAGGGTGGGCATCAACATTGTCGGTCCCCTTGACCACCCACTTCAGGGGACATCGGTTCATCCTGGTCTTGGTTCATCATGCCGCCAGGTACCCTGAGGCTATATCCCTTCGGACTCTGCTGCCAAGGTGGTCGCCAAGCTCTCCTTGGCATTCTTACCAGGGTTGGATTCCCTGAAGAGGTTGTCTCTGACAGAGGATCCAACTTCATGTCGAGTTACATGAAAGCAATATGGAAAGAGTGCAGAGTAACCTACAAGATCTCAACCTCCTACCACCCCTCAGATCAATGGTCTGGTTGAGAGATTTAATAAAACTCACAAGGGTATGCTAGGTGCTTTTGAAGAGCCCCTAAGGAGGAAATGGGATCTCCTCCTGCCATTCCTGCTGTTCGCATACAGAGAAGTACATCAAGAGGGTGTTGGTTTCAGCCCCTTTGAGTTGCACTTTGGACATCGGGTGAGATGAGCCCTTGCCTTAATCAGAGAAGAATTGGAAGCCACCCCTCCAGGTCCTGCCAAGCAAGTGGGGGACTATGTCCTTATGCCTCAGAAGAAGGATGACACAGATGATGGGCCAGGCGACAGCCAATCTTAAGGAGAGCCAGGAATTGAACAAGTACTGGCATGACATTAAAGTGTTGCAAGTGGATTGGACTCCAGGACTGGAAATCCTTGTGATGGAGCCTACCAAGCCTAGGGCTGTTAAGATGGATTTCTGAACTCTGACCTGGTGGGCAGAGGTTCAGGAAGCCAGCCTAGTTCCTGGAACAGGGTAATCTTTTGGACAAGCCAGACCAATCAGGGTAGCTTGGCGTTGGTCAAGGCTAGGTCTCAGGAGGGGCGAGAGTGAATGAAAGACCTCAATGAGCACACAGAGTAAAGGCCACTTACAAATCAATTCTTGTCAGGTGTAGTTATGTTAAACATACAAATTCATTTATTCAAGGCCTTTGAATGTCAACACATAATGATAATCACAGTAATACGTTTAAACCAACACAATCCTATCAAAATACACATATACAAGACCAATGGGCCTAAAGGGTTAATGCACGAAAAGGGAAGGAAGCAGGTAGTCTTTAGGCAGTTCGGCAACAATCACAGTCCTAACTGAAAGGCAGTCCAATCCCTACGATGAGAGGAGCCTATTGCTCAAATGTACGTGCAATGCTGGTGCACGCGGTAGTGCAGATGGGCGAAACTGGGTCACTTGTAGGGTGTGTAGCAGCTCAGGAAGGCGGCTGAGGTGATGCAGAATAAGTTCCCACTATTCGTGGAGGATCTCCCCTTGAGGGCAGAACAGGTTCCAAGAGTTGAGAATAGTTCGCACTAGCAGTGGAAATAAGAGGGGCCCTCAGAGGCCTCTGATGCGTAAAAATGGATGGATGCGCTCGGGGCCACCAGTAAGGGTCGTTAGTACTCACCGCCCCTTGGCGCACTCCAGACCAAACTTCGGCAGTCGAGTACACTTTTGCAGGTTCAAATGCAGTAATTTCTGCGACTCAGAGGCTTTCAGCGGCGAAGCTATGGCGTTGATTCCCAAATGGGACAGTGGCGATTTCTCTGCTCCTGGTGGATGGATCAGGCCAGTTTCACTGTAGAAGGCTTCAGGGGCAAGAGGGGCACAGCAGCAGCGCAGCTGCAATGTTCGTCACCACGGCTGGGCAACACGGTAACCACATGTACTCCGGTTTGGGGTCTCTCCCTTTACTCCAGACCTGAGAAGGCCAAGTGTATGAAATTTGGTGTGAGAGTGCCATGAACACAGCGCTTATGGTATACCAAGTTTCGAGGGCCTATTCGAAACGGTGGCGGAGACAGAGCAAAGGTCCTGCGCAAGCTGGTCAGCCCACTGATTGGCCCAGGGACAGTTCTGAGAAGGCTTACTTGCAGGGTGTGATGACGGTGCCGAGAATAGTTGATCCCACTATTCCAATGGGTCAAAGCGTCTTTGCAGACTTTCTAGTTCGATCAGATACAGAGGGGTCCAGCAGGACAACAGCAGGTCACCAGCGGTTCCTCGACTCGGTTTCTTAGTTTCGAAGAGGACTCAATAGAAGATCTGCTCACATACAATGCACCATACGTGGACCAATCACGGACCACAGTGGTCCCAGGAACTCAGAGAACACCAGACTCTCTGGCACGCAGGATGTGTATTGGAACTAGACAGCCTAGCCCACATCCTGCGGGTGCACAAACAAGGCATGCTAAGCCCACGAAAGCTTGGCGTTTTGCGGGAGAATGCATGCCCAAATAAGGACTGACTCGGGTCGACTCGACCTGGGGAAGGTGAAGGGGCAAGATGGCCAGAGGCAGGACAAAGAACCTTGTGGCATGGCCATTTTGGAGCCAGGCCACCTTTCTGTGCCAAACGCGGTTACTACGGTTGCATGGCAAGAAATGGTTAAAAATACACGAAATGATAAGCTGCCACTAGCCATGTTCAAGGCACATCTGCACTTCTCCGAAAAATCCCTTTGAAAGTGTCTATGGCCCTTGAAATTGACTATAGGTCCCAAGCGCACTGTATTGAAAGGTACATTGTGCACTTGTAACATGTTTCAGAAAAGCTGCAACATTAGCAAGGACTAAGGGAAAAAAAGTCTCCCAGTACTGACTGTCTTTAAGGGCATGTCAGTTTCCCCATAGAAAGTGATCAAAAAGCCAGAGGGAGTGCATCTGAAGGTTATGCTTCTCTGGCAAAGTCAGACTATGGTGTTTAACATCAGCAAAAAGATGGGGGGTTCACAACTGTAGGGAAAATTACACATGAAATGGAAATCTTTCCTAATAAGGGCTTTGGCAGATAAGTGGACTGGACCTTTCAGGATCATCTCCCAGATGGGCGAAGTCAATTATCTGGTTGACATGGGAATCATTGGGGTAGCCCCTCAGGTATTCCATGTTAACAGGCTCAAGCCTTTCCACAGGTGAGCCGAAGTCTCATGTCTCTTGCTAGCTTCAGAGCAAGAAGAGGATGAGGGTGAGCCCCTTCCTGATTTGCTGCTTAGTAACCCTCAGGATGGCTCAGTGGAGGGAGTGCATCTCTCTCCAGATCTGACAACAGAGCAGCAGAAGGCCTGCAGGGCTTTGCTCCGGCAGTATGCCCCTCTGTTCTCACTGACACCAGGCCTCACCCCATGGTGCAGGCAAGTAACTGACACAGGTGACAGTATTCCTGTGAAAAGCAGGTGCTATCGGATGTCAGATGTCAGAAGAACCACATCCAGGCTGAGGTCACCAAGATGTTGGACCTGGGTGTTATTGAACCCTCGACCAGTCTGTGGTCCAGTCTAGTGGTCCTTGTCCCCAAGGCAAGTTCCCAGGCAGGTATCAAGAATTGACGGTTCGTTGTGGACTACAGAGGAGTCAATGCCGTCACCAAAACTGAAACACACCCATTGCCCCGGGCTGATGAGCTCATGGACACCACAGGTGCTGCCAAATTTGTGAGCACCTTTGACCTTACCTCAGGCTATTGGCAAATAGCTCTGACAGACCATGCCAAGGAAAAGACTGTGTTCTCAACACCTGAGGGACTCTACCAGTTTAGAGTCATTCCTTTGGGGTTGAAGAATGCACCTGCCACCTTCCAAAGATTAGTCAACCATGCGCTCAGTGGGCTGGAAGCCTTTTGTGTGGTCTATCTAGACATTGCTGTCTACAATTCTACCTCGGAAGAGCATTTGACTCATTTGGATAAGGTATTGCAGGCCTTAAAAAAGGGCTTACCTCACTATCAAGGCCACAAAGTGCCAGATAGCTCAGGGGAAAGTCACTTACCTTGGTCATGGGATAGAAAGGGGTCGAATCCAACCTCTCCCCAGTAAGGTACAGGATGTACATGACTGGGAGACTCCCACTACTCAAACCCAGGTCCAGCTTTGTTGGGCTTCACTGGGTATTACCGCAACTTCATGGTGGACTATGGAACCATAGCTGACCCCCCATTTACTGGCTTGAAGGAAAGTCTGTGTAGGGCACCTGTGTTGTGTGCACCTGATTACAGCAAGCACTTTATCGTTCAAACTGATGCCTGCGACACCAGAATTGGAGCTGTCTTCTCCCAGTTAGATTACAAAGGGAGGGAACATCCTATCATATTAATCAGTAGGAAACTCAAAGGTAGAGAACTTAGGTGGGCTACTGTTGAAAAGGAATGTTTTAGCATAGTTTGGAGCCTTAGGCATTTTAGACCTTACCTTATGGGGTCTAACTTCAAGGTCCAAACAGACCATATGCCCTTAAAATGGCTTATGCAGATCAAGGGTGAAACCCCGAAACTGCTCTAGTGGTCCATTAGCCTGCAAGGGCTAGACTTCACCATTTAGCATAGGCCAGGGAAGAGTCAAGATAATGCAGATGGCCTTTCTAGAAGGTATGTTGACCGTCTGGATCTCGTGGGAGATTAGACCACCCTAAACTCAGTCTGGGGGGGGGCAACTGTGATGCTGGAAATGCATTGGAAGGACAGGGCCTCCATATCCTTGTCCTGTATTCCTTTTATCATGTGTGTTCTGTGATGTTTTCTGCACAGGAGTCCATGTGGGACACCTGACAGTATGGCTCTCCTCTTTTTGGTTTGGTGAACAGACCCTTGGGGTATCCTTATGGCACCAACGGGTGGGGGTACAACTCTGTACTCCTATATGTTTTTGGGCACTTGTGTGTGGCCAACAGAGCAGGGTATGGGCTGGTGATAGCTCCATGCTGAATTCGACAGGTGCTCTGATTATCCTCCATTTTGGCATACCCAGGCCCTGCCATTGGATCTAGTTGATAGGAGACAAGATGGCCCCTGTGTCCTCTTGCTGTCTATCGCCTGTTACCTTGTTTTCCCAAAGTCCCGGAAAGCCCTGACCCTGTCCCTTCCCATGACTGGCTGTTGGGTGGAGGTTCCATATATGGTATTGTGGGGAAGTCCAGGCCAGACTGGCTGGAGCCTTCCCAGTGACTGGATGTTGTGGGTACACCCTGTGGGTTGGACCTGGGTAAATGGAGTGTGTGACCAACATGCACTTCATGTTATGGGTGTCTGGTTTCTGGTATGAAATACAATGACTGAGACAGTCCTGCCTGAAACTGGTATGAATGCAGTGTGTAGTGCTGAATGGCAGAGTGCTTGTCCCAATCCACATTCTGTGTTGTGAGTGTCTGGATGGAGAATGGCCTGAATGCACTGTGAGCCTGATTGGTTGCCTGCATGCCTCAATGCCCTTCTGAATGATTGGTTGCCTGAGTGTGACCCAGCAGAGTGAATGAGAGATCGAACAGTATAACTGGGGACCTCTCTCTGATGGAAATCATTCAGAAGCTCAAGTCGAAACTTGATGCTTACCTTGAAGCACAGCTGGAAGAAGAAGGCTCTGCAATCCGAAAGCTGTTGTGTCTCCAAGAACTGATCCAAGAGAGGACCTGGCTAGGAGACCTCTTCCCGAGCTACGAGGGACCATCGTGCACCAGCTACCTTCACCAAGGCTCCCTGGAAGTCAGTCATTGAAATTCTGCCTCCCGGAGACAGGGACTGCCGAGGAATCTGAAGTGAAGCGCCCGGACAGTGAAGTCCATCACCGTCGACTGAGGTTCGGAGGTAACGCTGTAATCTCGTCAACCGGAGTCAGCGAGGTGCACCGCAAGCCTCATCTTTGCAGGACGTTTGCGACCGATCGTCAATGAGCACCACAAGGACCGAAGCTGCTGCATCCATGACAGTGCTCACATTTTTCTTCAAGGAATCCCAATGATCCGTGGCTCCTGCATGAGAAAGGTGTGAACTACCAAAAGTTTGCACCTTTCTCATGCGAACACACGTACACACCCACACCCCGACCCACACCCACAACACACCCCACCCACACCCCCAACATAAACAAACCCCACTTACCTTCTTCTTCACACTGGGTCCCTGCGGCGCCAGTTTCCTTTCACTTCCGTGATCGGAACCCGGCGCCGCAGGGGCATTTTTGTTTTATTTTTTTTTCGGTAGGCTGCTGGGGTTCCCCCTGCAACTCCCACTCACTATACTGTAAAGTATAGTCAGCGGGCGTTAGGGGGCACGCCTGCAGCCCCTGTTTTTTTTTTTACAATGCTACCACCAAAGGATCAAACTTTTGGTGTTCGAACCTTTGAGGGTAGCATTGTTAGAACTTTTGGTTCATGCAAACCATTATATTCAGTACAAAGGTACAAACCCAAGGGAGTCATTCCCCCTGGCTTTGTGATGAACTGTGCCAAAGCAGGCCAAGAGAAGGGAGGCATTCTCTTGGTGCTGAACTGAGAGTTGAGCTGGAGATGCCAGGGGAAGGAAGTAATTCCCCATGGCTTTGTGTTTGACTGTGCCAAAGCAGCAGACCAAGATAAGGGAGGCATTCTCTTGGTGCTGAACTGAGAGTTGAGCTTGAGACGCCAGGGGAAGGGAGTCATTCCCCCTGGCCTTGTGTTGAACTGTGCCAAAGCAGACCAAGAGAAGGGAGGCATTCTCTTGGTCCTGAACTGAGCGTTGAGCTGGAGGTGTCAGGGGAAGGGAGTCATTCCCCCTGGCCTTGTGTTGAACTGTGCCAAAGCAGACTAAGAGAAGGGAGGCATTCTCTTGGTGCTGAACTGAGAGTGGAGCTGGAGAGGTCAGGGGAAAGAAGTCATTCCCCCTGGCCTTGTGTTGATTGTGCCAAAGCAGCAGACCAAGATAAGGGAGGCCTTCTCTTGGTGCTGAACTGAGAGCTGAGCTTTGGACGCCAGGGGAAATCATTCCCCTTGGTTTTATTGGAAATTGTACAGAGCCTCACCAGGAGAAGGGAGTCATTCACCTGGAGAGAACATTGTGTAAAGATGGACTGAATCCCGCATGTCAGGGGAAAGGAGCCATCCCCCCTGGTATATTTGTTTTGAGAGAACATTTTGCTGAACCCCATCCAAGAAGCAGGCGGAGGGAGCCATTCGCCTTAAAGAAGAAACTTTCTGTTAGTTTACCTTTTCAGTTGTAGTGTGAGGGGCAGAAGTAGGTTGTGACGCAGGTCAGTGGAATTGACTTTGACTGACGTTCTGACAGACCCTTATAGTATTCGTTTTGAGGCAGGGAAACGCCTCTTAGAGGTTAGGGATAGTAAGGATCTTTTTACCTAAAGATATAAAAGTCTATAACCAAACCCATGCCACCTTTGTGTCCGCATCCTTCGTCGACACCCTTACATATGTCAGGGGGCCATCCACTTTCCAGTTATGGCACAGGGTTATCTTGGCAGGTGCCAGAAGATGGAATATGAGTTTGACACCCATACTAGACAAACTGTAGGCTCCGCATGGGTCCACTTTGCCCAGAAAAATAGTTAGGGGATCCAGTGGAAGGTCGATCTTTGTAATGTTCTTAATGCGTGACAACATTTCCCTTCAATATTGCTGACTGAGCAAACATGACCACCGCATGTGACTTAGGGAACCCAGGGCTTGCCCACAACGCCAGCAGTTTGAAGGGCCCACGGGATTCATATGATGTAGCCTCTCAGGGGTGAGATACCAACAGCATATTCAGTTATTGCTGTTTTCTTTCAGTTGTACACATCTAGAGGATTTACAGCTCTAGACCAAATACTGTACCAGGATAACTCGTCTACCTTGCACACTATTTCCGCCTCCCACTTCGCCATATAACCATGTTGGTGATTGAAGCATCGCCCATTAAGGATCTTGTATAGTGTGTTTTATTTTTCCGTCCAGCTGGGTCCCCTATTAGTAGGTCTTTTAACTTTGTGGTGTCCCTGTTTCCCCCTTTTGTCACTTTAGGATTACATAGCCAGTGCCTTAACTGTATATGTGTATATCTAGCTAAATCTGAAAGTGAAAACACGTGTTTGCACTCTTGGAAGGTCATCGTCCAGCCACCTATAAATAATTGACCAATCGTGTTCGACCCACCTTCATCTCCCTGCGAGAAGGAGCGAGAGTGAATGCCTGGTGGGAGTGCAGGGTTTTGGAACACCGGGGTGAGTGTCGTGGTGTCTCTAACGACGTCAGTATCACTGGATATTTATCATTTGTCTACTGCATCCATTGAGGTGTCAGGATCCCTGACCAATGTTGAGGCACCTGAGCCTAGGACGACGTTGATCGGATAAGGGGAGAAAGGCTGTCTGAGGGAATACCTGTTCACACCTAGGTTTGGTCGTCTGAGTGCACATTTGTCCACATACCTCCTTGTCAATGGCTCCCCTGGGGCTGTCTGAACAGCGCATCACGTCTTGCATTTCTGTTTCTTCGTCCTATCTTAGGGGCCCAGACCCTTTATTCAGTTGTGCGCTGCTGTCATAACAAACCATACTCCGATTGGCCAAACGCGTTAAAAGCCAGAATCATTGGTTTAAATGGTGTAAGGCTACTGGAAAGTAACGCATTGTGCATTTCCCATTGGATCCAAGCATTCCCACTTGGCATGCCAACCAGAGAACGTTTTTGAAATCCTTTTGGTACTATTCATTGGTACTTGTAATCCAGGATTGACAATAAATCAGTTCTGAACTACAAGCCCGGGAATGCAAAGTAAAAACAGGACAGGACTAGCATCTTCACATAAACTGAGGAGCACGAGATGGCAACGATACATGTATAACACAAACCCTCCCCAGTTGGGTTTGTACTAATGATTGGCTGAGACTTTGGTTAGTGTTGGCAATAAAAGGTTGTGGATTTTACTGCACAATACATAAGTAAGTCATAAAACATGATTGTAAATCTATTCATGAAATTTACTCACATGTAAACATGAAGTCTAATTTCTGTTTGTACTTTTGGGCACATGGGCCAGTTGTTGTCCACCTGGAAGGGTTCCCGGCCATCCAGTTTCCCCCCAAAGTTCTTGACTTATCTATCTATCCCCCTTTAGTGCTAATATGAAGAGGATCCCCCGACTGGCAGAAAACTCCCCTACCTTTACTTGGTAGGTCGCCCCCTTCTTGATGTAGGATTTCCGTGTCGTCCAAACATCGGGTTATGTCTGATAAGGTCGGGAGCCTTTGCTGCTGAGAAACCTACTACCCCCTTGTCCATTTTCTATTTTTGCAACATCTATAGATTTATTGGAGGCTGCCCCTTTCAGACGGCGGCAGAATTGCAGAATAAGTTGTGGGTAACTGTTAAAATCAGCCATATTGCCCGTCCGGTGCTATCTCAGCCAGCATCACTATACCAGATTCGTCCGGAGCTATCTCAGCCAGCATCACTATATCAGATTCGTCCGGTGCTATCTCAGCCAGCATCACTATATCAGATTTGTCCGGAGCTATCTCAGCCAGCATCACTATATCAGATTCGTCCGGTGCTATCTCAGCCAGCATCACTATATCAGTTTCGTCCGGAGCTATCTCAGCCAGCATCACTATATCAGTTTCGTCCGGAGCTATCTCAGCCAGCATCACTATATCAGTTTCGTCCGGAGCTATCTCAGCCAGCATCACTATATCAGATTCGTCCGGTGCTATCTCAGCCAGCATCACTATATCAGATTCGTCCGGAGCTATCTCAGCCAGCATCACTATATCAGATTCGTCCGGTGCTATCTCAGCCAGCATCACTATATCAGTTTCGTCCGGAGCTATCTCAGCCAGCATCACTATATCAGATTCGTCCGGTGCTATCTCAGCCAGCATCAACTATATAAGATTCGATTCGTCCGGAGCTATGTCAGCCAGCATCACTATATCAGATTCGTCCGGAGCTATCTCAGCCAGCATCACTATATCAGATTCGTCCGGTGCTATCTCAGCCAGCATCACTATATCAGATTCGTCCGGAGCTATCTCAGCCAGCATCACTATATCAGATTCGTCCGGTGCTATCTCAGCCAGCATCACTATATCAGATTCGATTCGTCCGGAGCTATGTCAGCCAGCATCACTATATCAGATTCGTCCGGAGCTATCTCAGCCAGCATCACTATATCAGATTCGTCCGGTGCTATCTCAGCCAGCATCACTATATCAGATTCGATTCGTCCGGAGCTATCTCAGCCAGCATCACTATATCAGATTCGTCCGGTGCTATCTCAGCCAGCATCACTATATCAGATTCGATTCGTCCGGAGCTATCTCAGCCAGCATCACTATATCAGATTCGTCCGGTGCTATTTCAGCCAGCATCACTATATCAGATTCGTCCGGAGCTATCTCAGCCAGCATCACTATATCATATTCGTCCGGTGCTATCTCAGCCAGCATCACTATATCAGATTCGATTCGTCCGGAGCTATGTCAGCCAGCATCACTATATCAGATTCGTCCGGAGCTATCTCAGCCAGCATCACTATATCAGATTCGATTCGTCCGGAGCTATCTCAGCCAGCATCACTATATCAGATTCGTCCGGTGCTATTTCAGCCAGCATCACTATATCAGATTCGTCCGGAGCTATCTCAGCCAGCATCACTATATCAGATTCGTCCGGTGCTATCTCAGCCAGCATCACTATATCAGATTCGATTCGTCCGGAGCTATGTCAGCCAGCATCACTATATCAGATTCGTCCGGAGCTATCTCAGCCAGCATCACTATATCAGATTCGTCCGGTGCTATCTCAGCCAGCATCACTATATCAGATTCGATTCGTCCGGAGCTATCTCAGCCAGCATCACTATATCAGATTCGTCCGGTGCTATCTCAGCCAGCATCACTATATCAGATTCGATTCGTCCGGAGCTATCTCAGCCAGCATCACTATATCAGATTGGATCCCGTCTTCCCCAGTTCAACTAGTTCTGCCAATGCCAGTCAATTAGTGCACTGGTATGCACTATGCAATGACATGTGCTAAAATTGTATTCATTAAAAGAGGCAATTTATAATGCAAATAATATTAACTCTTAAAGTCGTAGAGGCACCCATTGGCCAGTGTCCTGATCTGCTGTGAACAACTCTTTCCTATGCCGGGAACGCGCTTATGCTGGCACCCTGTGCTGAGGGGCGCGTTTCTCCTTTCTACCCCCGGCCGTTCGGCGTTGGGTAACTAGCAGCTTTTAACGCCCTGCAGGCAGGATCACCCGGATTCGCAGCGTTTTGCCTTGTATGTGCAGGTCATTTTCCCTGGCGTTGGTCTCCTGTGTTGTATCGTTTTCCGAAAAAGTGTGCCGCCCTGGGTTTTAGGGCCACTTGTGGGAAGCTTTTCAGTATTGTAGGGTTTCTGGTCTACCCGTATCATAGACATACCTTTGGCCAAGGGCCAGTACAGCAACTCTACAAACTGTTTGGCCCATATCTTTAAGGCAACCTAGTGGGGAAGATTCCCTGTATTGTAATGCACCTGCCCACCCGTATCATAGACATACCTTTGGCCAAGGGCCAGTACAGCAACTCTATAAACTGTTTGGCCCATAGCTTTAAGGCAACCTAGTGGGGAAGATTCCCTGTATTGTAATGCACCTGCCCACCCGTATCATAGACATGCCTTTGGCCAAGGGCCAGTACAGCAACTCTACAAACTGTTTGGCCCATAGCTTTAAGGCAACCTAGTGGGGAAGATTCCCTGTATTGTAATGCACCTGCCCACCCGTATCATAGACATACCTTTGGCCAAGGGCCAGTACAGCAACTCTACAAACTGTTTGGCCCATAGCTTTAAGGCAACCTAGTGGGGAAGATTCCCTGTATTGTAATGCACCTGCCCACCCGTATCATAGACATGCCTTTGGCCAAGGGCCAGTACAGCAACTTTACCAACTGTGTGGCCCATAGCTTTAAGGCAACCTAGTGGGGAAGATTCCCTGTATTGTAATGCACCTGCCCACCCGTATCATAGACATGCCTTTGGCCAAGGGCCAGTACAGCAACTCTACAAACTGTGTGGCCCATAGCTTTAAGGCAACCTAGTGGGGAAGATTCCCTGTATTGTAATGCACCTGCCCACCCGTATCATAGCCATGCCTTTGGCCATGGGCCAGTACAGCAACTTTACCAACTGTGTGGCCCATAGCTTTAAGGCAACCTAGTGGGGAAGATTCCCTGTATTGTAATGCACCTGCCCACCCGTATCATAGACATGCCTTTGGCCAAGGGCCAGTACAGCAACTCTACAAACTGTGTGGCCCATAGCTTTAAGGCAACCTAGTGGGGAAGATTCCCTGTATTGTAATGCACCTGCCCACCCGTATCATAGATATGCCTTTGGCCAAGGGCCAGTACAGCAACTCTACAAACTGTGTGGCCCCTAGCTTTAAGGCAACCTAGTGGGGAAGATTCCCTGTATTGTAATGCACCTGGCCCACCCGTATCATAGCCATGCCTTTGGCCATGGGCCAGTACAGCAACTTTACCAACTGTGTGACCCCTAGCTTTAGGTGGCAACCTAGTGGGGAAGATTCCTTGTAGTGTAATGTTTCTGGTCTGCCCGTATGCTCGCCATGCTTTTGGCATGTGTCTGGTCTGCCCGTATGCTCACCATGCCTTTGGCCAAGAGCCTGCACAGTCACCTTTCCACCTGTGTGACCGATGGCGTTAAGGCAACCTAGTGGGAAGATTCCCTGTATTGTAATGCACCTGCCCACCCGTATCATAGACATGCCTTTGGCCAAGGGCCAGTACAGCAACTCTACAAACTGTGTGGCCCATAGCTTTAAGGCAACCTAGTGGGGAAGATTCCCTGTATTGTAATGCACCTGCCCACCCGTATCATAGATATGCCTTTGGCCAAGGGCCAGTACAGCAACTCTACAAACTGTGTGGCCCCTAGCTTTAAGGCAACCTAGTGGGAAGATTCCCTGTATTGTAATGCACCTGCCCACCCGTATCATAGACATGCCTTTGGCCAAGGGCCAGTACAGCAACTCTACAAACTGTGTGGCCCATAGCTTTAAGTCAACCTAGTGGGGAAGATTCCCTGTATTGTAATGCACCTGCCCACCCGTATCAGTGACCCCTAGCTTTAGGTGGCAACCTAGTGTGGAAGATTCCTTGTAGTGTAATGTTTCTGGTCTGCCCGTATGCTCGCCATGCTTTTGGCATGTTTCTGGTCTGCCCGTATGCTCGCCATGCCTTTGGCCAAGAGCCTGCACAGTCACCTTTCCACCTGTGTGACCGATGGCGTTAAGGCAACCTAGTGGGAAGATTCCCTGTATTGTAATGCACCTGCCCACCCGTATCATAGACATGCCTTTGGCCAAGGGCCAGTACAGCAACTCTACAAACTGTGTGGCCCATAGCTTTAAGGCAACCTAGTGGGGAAGATTCCCTGTATTGTAATGCACCTGCCCACCCGTATCATAGACATGCCTTTGGCCAAGGGCCAGTACAGCAACTCTACAAACTGTGTGGCCCATAGCTTTAAGGCAACCTAGTGGGAAGATTCCCTGTATTGTAATGCACCTGCCCACCCGTATCATAGACATGCCTTTGGCCAAGGGCCAGTACAGCAACTCTACAAACTGTGTGGCCCATAGCTTTAAGGCAACCTAGTGGGAAGATTCCCTGTATTGTAATGCACCTGCCCACCCGTATCATAGACATGCCTTTGGCCAAGGGCCAGTACAGCAACTCTACAAACTGTGTGGCCCATAGCTTTAAGGCAACCTAGTGGGGAAGATTCCCTGTATTGTAATGCACCTGGCCCACCCGTATCATAGCCATGCCTTTGGCCATGGGCCAGTACAGCAACTTTACCAACTGTGTGACCCCTAGCTTTAGGTGGCAACCTAGTGGGGAAGATTCCTTGTAGTGTAATGTTTCTTGGCATGTTTCTGGTCTGCCCGTATGCTCGCCATGCTTTTGGCATGTTTCTGGTCTGCCCGTATGCTCGCCATGCTTTTGGCATGTTTCTGGTCTGCCCGTATCCTCGCCATGCCTTTGGCCAAGAGCCTGCACAGTCACCTTTCCACCTGTGTGACCGATGGCGTTAAGGCAACCTAGTGGGGAAGATTCCCCGTAGGGTAATACTTCTGTTCTAGCCGTATCGTGGTCATGCCTTTGGCCAAGGGCCAACGCAATGGCTTTTACCGCTGCGTGACCCATAACTTTAAGGCAGTCTTGTGGAGAAGATTTCCAGTAGTGAAATGCTTCTGGTCCACCCTTGTCAATGCCATGCCTCTGGCCAAGGGCCAACACAGCGAATTATCCCACTGTGTGACCCATAGTTTTGAAGGCAGAAACTGCAGTGAAGCAATCGTTTGCTTGTAGTGCGCCTGCGGCAACAAAGGCTGCTGGGCTGCCAATCGTGGCCCTATTAACTTTCCTCCCTGCGCTTCCAACTTCTAATTTCATTACTCATCGTATGCCGGGTCCCTTACTAAGTTGCCCCCGTCTTTCCCCCCCAAGCTGATTGTCTATGTGCCATAGTCGGCCCCTCTTCTCCGTACTTGTGGACCTGGTAGAGGATGTGGCGTGACCAACCGGTTCGGGGTGGCTAAAAATGTTGCCCGTCGCCGGGGCTGCAGCGTGCATTTGCATCAAATGGGCCCTATTTGAGCATGTCAGTGTTGGTTGGCCCACAGGTGACCCTGTTCAATATGTTTCAATGCGGTGGTGCTGTTAACTGACATCCTCTGACATGCCAACATCCAGCAGGCCCTGAGAGGGAGATTTCACCACAGCAATCGGGAACATGTATTTTTCCCATAGGATTGCATTACAGTTTTAATTATTTTAGGCGGGAGACAGTAAAAAATAGCCCAATTTTTCATCTATAAATCAGGAGTCTCCCACCTAAATCGAGAGGGTTGACAAGTAAGCATCCTGCCTTTTGTTGTTGGCAGCTCACCTGTCCACCCCGCACCCATTTGCCCTCTGTCATGCAGTTGACAATGGCCCATACTGTGTAGATAGACCAGCCAAAATGGTGTATGAGGGTAGAAACTACTTTCAGCAGCTCCCAAGTATGATTTGCTTATGAGCTTGTTATATATCTATTCATTGGTACGTGTAATCCTGGATTGACAATAAATCAGTTCTGAACTGCAAGTCCCAGAATGCAAAGTTAAAACAGGACTGGACTAGCATCTTCACATACTTGCCAACATGATCCATTCCAATCAGTAGGTGGTAATCCAGTCCTGTTTTTTGTCTGTGCATTCTGGCACTTGTAGTTCCACTTTTCCTATTACAAAACTCGGACTACAAGTCCCAGAATGCAGAGAAAAAAAACAGGCATGGATAACCACCTGCAAATTGGAACTTGTCATGTTGGCAACTATGTCTTCAGAATTAAATGTGTCATGTGTTGGCATGCATGTTAGAGATGGCAGCAGGCTGAGATGAGGGACCCTTCTTTGCATGTGCGAAAAGGACACCATGCCTCCAGGGTCTGAGTTAGGGCTGCAGGGGAGCTTTCTTGCACACATTTAGTCCGTGACTATGCCAAGATAGTGATAGACACAGAAGAGATAGGACAAGAAGAACTTATGTTTTTGAATATCACAAAAATGGTGAATGAAAAAAAAATCTCAAAATTGCTGTAAATATCGAAAAAAATAGAACAAAAATAAGACGAAATGCTAACTTTTCCTGCCCCCGAACATTTTTTTTATTTGGGCATATTTTTAGAAGAATTCGGAAAAAAATATAAAATGGAAACTGTGTGTGGCAGGCCTGCTTCCTGCCGCCGTCGGGGGGATCCCCCCAACAGCAGTGGGACCCCCGCGGCGCCCCCGAGCTTGGCCGGGGCCAGGATCAGAAACCCGTCGCCCCTGGGGGTAAGCAGCACTCGGGGTTTCCACCTCCTGACACCGTCACGCACAGGGCGCCGCAGCGATGACAGCCAACCACTGCTGGGAATAGATCTCCGCCCGACGGCGAGCAGCAACCTCGAACCCCCATCCACAGCCTCAGCCTCCTTGTGCTGGCAGGGATTACAGATGCACGCCACCGCACCCAGCGAGGGCACGCCGTGGAGAGGATCCCTATAACAGCGCTGGCGCCGTGACGTCATGATGCCGGCAGCGCCATCTGCCGGCTACTTTCCATAACAAAACAGAAAGGTGATGGCTGGAAGGTTTTGAATTAATCATAACCACGGGCAAAGCTCTGGGCAACCCTCTAGCAGTTTGGGCTGGGCTGCTACCTTCGGTGGCGGCAGCTGCTGACTGATTTGCACATGGCTGGTCCCCTTTTGCAATGGCGCAGACGGGCTAAAAAACGGTGGTGTGGAAGGTTGCCCAGAGCAATCGCCAGTGGTTTAGATTCATTCGAAACCTTCCACCCATCACTTTTGTGGTCAGTCAGGCTACTTTCCATAAGGCAGAGCGCCTCCCTACAGAAGAGCAGTGCGCATGCGCACACACCCTCAGCACGCCACCGCACCCAGCGAGGGCAGGCCGTGGAGGAGGATCCCTACAAGAGCGAGCGCTGGCGCCGTGACGTCATGCTGCCGGCAGTGCACATGCGCAGACAGCCTCAGCACGCCACCGCACCCAGCGTGGGCACGCCGTGGAGGAGGATCCCTATAAGAGCGAGCGCTGGTGCCGTGACGTCATGCTGCCGCCAGCGCCATCTGCGGCTACTTTCCATAAGGCAGAGCGCCTTCCTACAGAAGAGCAGTGCGCATGCGCAGACAGCCTCAGCCGCCCTTACAGGCGCGCGCAATCACACCCAGCGAGGGCTGGCCGTGGAGGAGGATAGCTACAACAGCGCTGGCGTCGTGATGTCATGCTGCCGGCACCGCCATCTGCTGGTAGCTTTCGCATGACGCAGCGCGTCTTTCTACAGAAGAGCAGTGCGCATGCGCAGACAGAGTGAACCATTGCGCATGCTCCGGGATATTTTTGTTGTTTTTTTGTTTCACAGTTCCCACATCTCCGTTTCCATCGTATAGCTTTCAAGGAAGAGAAAGAATTTAAATTAGTGTCACATTTTATCATGTCCTTCTGAAAGGCCATGAAAACCACCCTCTTCGCAGATCAACACCACAGTCCCCTTATGTGATTAATTACCTCATCTCCTGTTAACCCGCAAATTTGTAACTTCAGCTCTAATGTATTAATGTAAAACATGAAAAAATGTGTGCGGAGGCAGTAATGGGTGAGAAGGGAGCTTTATTATACGGCCCCCGGAGACGAGGGCGGACGGTTGGGAGAATGGGTGGTTACGTTCTTCGTGGAACGTGGGGAAGAAAAACATTCCTCATTCCGGGTGGAATGAAGTGATGAAGTAACATCACAACATCTCCTTATCTATGGGCAAGAAGGGAACGGAGAGGGGTGGTGAAAACACGGAAAAAAGGGGGTGGGATGGTTGGCTAAATTGAATCAATAAAATTGACATGTGATCAATAGTAGATGAAGTCGTTGCTGAAGTTGCGGATAATCATGCGATTCCTTTTCGACAGACTCTTGGCAGGTTTTTCCTCATTGGTGTGACAGGGTTCGTTCTTTCTTGTATGCCAAGGGTAATATGTCTCTTCAGGGAAATGTTCACTTTTTGACCTTATGCCATACTCTGAGTCTGTGGATGTACCAGGTCTGTATGTGTCGTTGGTTGTTCTCTTCACGTTCTCTTTTGACCACGCGTCATTGAAATGGTTTTTGGAGGTGCTAGGTTTGCAGGTGTCGTTGGTTATTTTCACGAGGTCATCGTGGGACCATCTCTTTCCATCGTCCAATGTGACAGATTTGTCGTGACAATGTATGATCTTTTGTGGAGATCTAAATTCGGATTCACCCTTGAGTGTTTTCCTGGGTTCAGTCTCCTTCCTGAAAGAATATCTGTTTAGATCCGTTTCTTTTGTCGTAGTATGTTTTGTACTTCTTCTGCTTCTCCTTTATAGTTTTATGGATTTGTTCTATGTCCATTTTTGGTTCCATGTTCATTCTTGCCTCACCGGTGTCTAAGAAGATCCATGCTGGTCTCAATTGGTTAGTTGCGGTTCTTCCCCGCATCAAGGTGAAAGGCTCTGCGTTGGTGGTGGAGTGTGGCGTTGTTCTATATGCGTACAAGGCCTCCTTGAGGGTTTCTCTCCAAGGCATAGCATTGGCGGTGGCCAGTTGGATGATGCTTTTTATCAGTTTGTTCATTCTTTCCACCAACCCGTTGGACATTGGGTGGTAAAGTGACGTAGTGATGTGGTTGATGGATTTTTTGTCAAGGAATTCTTGAAATTCTGACGAGGTGAACTGGGACCCGTTGTCTGAGACTATGTCTCTGGGGTCACCTTCCCTGTTGAATATTTCAGTTAAGAAGTCAGTGATTTTCTTTGTGGTTGCGCTGGTATCTACCACACCCTATTCGGTCCATTTGGAGGTGTAATCAACGATTACGATGATGAATATTTTTACTTCCTCCAGATTTTCGAAGGGGCCCATAATGTCTATTGCCAGCTTTGACCATACATGTTTGGGTGTTTCTACCGGCTGAAGTGGAGTTTTCCTTCAGATTTTCTATTTGTCACTGGAAGCGCAGGCATTGCAGTTTTTTACTGTCTCTTCCGCCTCTTTCCACATGTTGGGCCACCAGTAGCTGTTCGGGAGTGAAACTGAGATCGAAAGATGTTTAGGTGTTTTGTCAGTTCCACTGCCTCCTGAAGCCAGTGGGGGCGCTGTGGTGCGCGGCTTTATCCTTGGGGCTGCTGTGATCAGCTGCTGGAGATCCGCGGCGCGGTCGCCGTGGAAGATAGTCTAGGCAAAATGCCGGCATGTAGGGCACGTTGTGAGGTGCTTTCCTCAAACGGCCATTGGTATTTTCGTAATACGCGCGTTGAGCGCTACAGCTGTTGCGGCCCAAATATAAAAGAAATAGGTACCTGCTGTGCCGTCCCGCTGTTCTGTGAGTCTATCGGGCGCCCCCTTCTCCCCTCTCTCTCGGGGCTGGGGACAGGGGAGGCAGGCGGGAGCGGCAATGGAGGAGAGCCGCGGGGGCCGCCGCTGGTGCTGGAGGATGGTAGGAGGGCGGGCAGGGGAGCTCCGGGGGCCGGGTGCAGCTCATCGGCGGAAATGGGAAGCCTCGTCGCCAAATGTAATAAAGTGCGGAGGCAGTAATGGGTGAGAAGGGAGCTTTATTATACGGCCCCCGGAGACGAGGGCGGACGGTTGGGAGAATGGGTGGTTACGTTCTTCGTGGAACGTGGGGAAGAAAAACATTCCTCATTCAGGGTGGAATTAAGTGATGAAGTAACATCACAACACCCACCTGACTCTTCCCTGTAACTAAGCTCCCGTCAAGTAACAGCGCCACGATGCCCACGGACTACTTGTGCGCTATGCAAATGTAAATAAATAAATAAGGAGTCTATTGACTAGGGAATCTATCAGATGGCAGTTACTTTATCACCTCTGTGATGGGCTTGCCCGTGCCTCTGGCCGCCAATACTAACATACACGCATGCACACAATCACTGAGCCGACTGCGCGTAGGTCTATGCTTTCCAAGGTCCCGGCGGCAACTGTCGCACGACTGTCTTTATTACAACCGCGCATGCGTGGGCCAAAACGAGGCTGTCGCATGCGCGTCAACAACTCAAGACGTCACATCCCTCCTTTTCTTTAAACAGAACAACTTACAACATCAATAAAACATGACAACCTTAACTGGGCCCAACGGGGCCGCTGACCTGACTGCGGCGTCGGCTCAGTCTCCTGAGTCCAGGACGTAGTCCTTGAGACAAACCGGCAGTCTGCAACCTTGTCACATGGGATATCGGCTGCTGCTCCTGGGGGTCGGCAGTGGGATGTCCATTGGTGGCCTTATGTCCTCTGATGGATCTACCTCCGGGCCGTCTACCACCGCCTCGGGCGGGGACGCCCCTTACTGCGCTTCCTCATGATGACGAACGTCCAACTTCTTGAAGAAGGACCGGTTGCAGGTGACGGTCCCTTTTTCATTCGCCACGGTGACCATGGTTCCTTTGACGTGAGTGACGGTCCACGGTTGGGGCTCATAGGGGAGTGACAGCTTGCCTTCCGGTCAACGATTCCGCACAAGCACCGCGTCGCCCACGGCAACCTCATTTTCTTGCAGACCTCTCCTCACGCTCTCTTTCTCGTTGCGTGCCTCTCTCTCCTCTTGGACTCTGTCGTTGTCGATGACCCGTGGCTCGTGGCCCTCAATTTCCAGGAGAAGGCCTCTCGGGCAGCGTCCAAACAGAGCCTCTGCCGGAGTAACTCCGGTCGACTGATGGGGTGTGGTACGATATTCACGAAGAATTTCAACCAGTTTCTTTTTCAGGTCACCCCCTTCATGGGCATATATTCGGAACACCTTGTTCAGGGTCCTCGTGTCTTTCGGCTTCTCCATTAGCCGGGGGCCATAGCGGAGATACCTTGCGATGATGGATCCCTTTTTCTTTCATATACCGTGCAAAATGGTTCCCCGTGAACGGCAGGCCATTGTCCGAGCATAGGATCTCTGGGAAACCATGGGTGGCAAACATCCGGTCGAGGGCCGTGATGGTGTGTTCGCTTGCTGTTGATTCTACGACTTCCACCTCGGGATACCTTGACCATTGGTCAACCACCACCAGAAAGTACATGCCCCTCCCGGTCGATCCAAAATCAGCATGGACGGTGCCCCACGGGCTCTCACTTCTTTCCATGGAACTGATGGGTGGTGCTTTCTCAATGAGATTTGTTGTTTGGCACGGCAGGCACCTCCTCACATGTAGTTCCACTAGGCTTTCCAGATCCGGGAACCACACTTTGGGTCTTAGCCGCGCCTTGGTTTTCGCAACCCCCTGGTGACCCGTGTGCGCCAGCTCCAGAACTCGAGCCCTCAGCGAATGCGGAACAACAATCTGCCGTCCCCACAGCAACAGTCCATCGTCCGATATTGAGAGTTCATCCCTCACCCTCCAAAGCACCTGGAGGTCCCGCCGGGCCCTGACGTCCCGCCTGGTGTTATTCTGTAGTACCTCCTTCCAGTCTCCACTTCTTATCATGGCCTGTACGATTTGGAACACCTCATCGAGGGATGATTCTTCTGCCACAACTTCTCTGGACAGAGCCACCGGCATAGCGCATTCCACAATGTTATGGACAAACACCTGGCACTCAACCAGCTCCTGAGATCCCTGCGCTCTCTCATAGTTTGGGTGGCGAGACAGGTAATTCACCGCATTGTTCGTTCCCGGCCTGTACAGAAGCTTGACCCCATACTCGATGAGTGCCAACATCCAGCGCTCGATCCGCGGAGGAGGCTTTGAAGATACACCCGCTAGAATGGGCAGAAGCGGTTTGTGGTCCGTCACAACCATCACTGGTTTCCCTACTATGTACAGATGAAAATGCTGGCAGCCCCGTAGGATGGCCAACGCCTCCCTCTCAATCTGCAAATAGCGCCTCAGCGGTGTCCCTGAGGGCCTTGCTCGTATATGCGATGGGCCGCATATCACCTCTGGTGTCCGACTGCATGAGAACAGCCCCCAGTCCCACAGGGCTGGCGTCAACGACGATCTCGGACTCAGCGGTGGGATCAAAATAAGCCATCGTGTCTCGATCTGAGAGAGCACGTTTGATCTCCATGAAGGCATCCTGTTGTCTCTTCTCCCACATCCATGTGGCGTCATTTTTTGTCAATGCTCGGAGAGGTTCGGATAAGGACGCCAGACCTTTGATAAAACGCCCACAGTAATTAACCATCCCCAGGAAGCTCCGCACCTCCGTGGGGGATTGGGGCGCCGCCTTGACTTTTTCGTGGTCTGGCGAGACACCATTGGCATGGAAAATGAATCCAATACGATCCTTGAAAAATTCGCATTTCCCCTTATGTAGAGTGAGGCCCAGATCTCTCAGCCTCTGCAACGTTAATTCCAGTCTCTTCACATGCTCGGCCTGAGATTCAGCAAAAACCAAAATGTCATCCCTCATATTGAGTACTCCTTTGAGGCCGGCCAATGCTCCCCTGATTGCATTTTGAAAGACCTCCGCCGCGGACGAAATGCCAAAATTCAAGCGTTTAAATTGGTAGAGGCCTTCATGGGTAGTAAAAGTCATAATGTATCTTGAGTCTGGGTGGAGCTCTAGCTGGTGATACCCCGACCTCAGATCCAACTTCGAGAACACCCTTGCCCCTTGCAGCTCTCCCACAATGTCATCCAACGTGGGTGTAATGTGCCTCTCCCGTTTGATGGCAGCATTCGGGAGACGCATGTTCACGCAGATGCAGACGGCCCCTGGCTGTTTGGGCTTGGGCGCCACCACAATAGGCGATACCCAGGTCGTTGGCCCCTCAACCCTTTCAATGATGTCCATTTCCACAAGCAATTGCAGCTCCCTCTCGACCTGTGCCCTAAGATGGCACGGAATTCGTCGATGCTTTAGGGTGGTGGGCCGAATAGTGTTGTCGATGTGCGATCGCACTGGGGGAGCCTTCAATTTGCCCAACCCTTGAAAGATACTGAAGAACCTGTCTAGGAGCCGGTCTGTGTCCACCTGATATACTTCAAGGGCAAAATGCACAAGGTCCAGCGCCTCAGACGCAGCACAGTTTAGGAGTGAGTGGGGGCTGACGTCAGTGACGAATAATCTTGCTTTAATGGTTTTGTCCCCCCGAGTCACCGGTGCCACGAACACACCTTGAATGGGCAGCAGTGTGTCACCACCAAATGTAAATATCTTGGCCTTGGACATATCCAATGGGGGCGGCCCCGGGATGGCCTTGTGGTGGTCAGTGGCAAGTACGCACACAGGTGCCAGTGTCAATCAGAACCTGGGTGGTGCACCCTGAATGTCCACGATGCACGTCGGTTGACGCCTTTTCTTTGCCCCTGTCGCAAGATTGGAAATGAAAAAAATCTCTTCTTCCTCGGCAATGTTAAACCTTTGGGTGTCCTGCTCCAGCGTGGGGATGCTGCGTTGTCTCCGAAAGCCACCTCCACTCGCCCTTGCTGACCCCCTGTGCGTTGTCACCGGGGCGGCTGCGCGACACATTCGGGCATAGTGACCAGGATTGTTGCACCTTCCAGATATTCTTGTCTTGGCCGGACAGTCCTCGGAGTGGGGCAAATCATAACCACAGTGTTGATATATGGCTTCACTCACCTGCGCAGGGGCTGCCTCTTGGCGCTTCTGGCTCCATCATGCTTTAGACGGGGCCTGTCGCCCCACTGTAAACGCTTCTTCACATTTGCCTGGGCGCACAGCTGCGTCCATCTTTGCACCCCTCGTCTTGGCAAGCTCATACACTCGGCCACTGTTCCTGGTTCCTACAGAATCTGCCTGCAAAGCTTGTATTACTTGATTGCGGATCATGTTGTCCTCATTGTCCCACCTGCAGGTGCTTGCCATCTGTTGTGTTCCTGGTTCCTACAGAATCTGCCTGCAAAGCTTGTATTACTTGATTGCGGATCATGTTGTCCTCATTGTCCCACCTGCAGGTGCTTGCCATCTGTTGCAGACGTGCACAAAACTTGTCAAGAGATTTGTCCTCATGCTGCTTCTCTCCACAAAAGAGGAACCTCTCGAAGTCAACATTAGATAACGGGATGAAATAGTTCTGGAGCGCCGTTTTGACGGCCGCATACGTCACCACCTGTAAGTTCAAAGACTCATTCACACCCGTGCTCGTCGCCAATGTGATGGGCTTGCCCGTGCCTCGGGCCGCCCGTACTAACATACACGCATGCACACAATCACTGAGCTGACTGCGCGTAGGTCTATGTTTCCAAGGTCCCGGCGGCAACTGCCGCATGGACCGTCTTTATTACAACCGTGCATGTGCGGGCCACAATGAGGCTGGCGCATGCACGTCAACAACTCAAGACGTCACAACCTCCATCTTTTTCATCACCATCTCAATGAATTTTTAGCCAGCGAAAGTTAGTCCAATTTTCTCTGCCATCAGGATTCATTCCCACCACTCTTCCACAGATAACCTATTACATAGTTCCACCTGGTCACCGAGGAACATTGTTCTTAACTCCACAAGGGATCTGCATGACAACATGAGATGTTGAATGGATTCTATCACCTCCGGCTCCTTACAGAACCGACAGAGGGCATCCTGACTCTGGTCTGTTTCCTGTTTCTCTAGAGGCTAGGATGTTTAGTCTGCATCTTATTAACAGGTCTCTGTGATGGGATGATGGAAATGTTTTCAGATATGTCGGTAGCTGCTTTAATTCTTTTGGTTCCCATTTAATGCTCGGGCGTAGTTTGTCTTTGCTTCTTAAATCTAAAGTTTCAATCCAGTCAGTCTCTTGCAATCTCATATGAACCTTGTTTGGGTTCGCGATCAGCCAGTCCATGGGAATATCACAGGGCTCCAGATATTCTTTACATCTTAGCTTCCAACGCCCCAGGCTTTTATCTTTCATCTCCGTTGTTTTACTAAAAATATCAAAGGGAACTGGTCCACTCTTCATTACACATTTCCTGTATAGAGAGAGAGTTTTCCAGAGTACCATCGATTCTGGAGATTGCAGCCTTAATTCTTGCCTTATTGCACTTCCTGGTAATGCATTCAGCAATTTCAGTACCTGTAACGCTCACCTGGTTCCCACGGAGGCGCGGCGTCCAAGGCGCAGAACTCTGAAGATGGACAGGAAGGGCCCCTCTATTCTGGCTTCCCTGGCTCGTTGGATACCCTCCTGTGCGTGAAAAGGGAGTATTACCAACTGTGGAACAATGCTCAAGCCTCCCACTCCCTTCCAACCCTCCATGATACCTCCTCCACGATTCCCAGTGAAGCCTCACCTTAGGGTTTGGAAGGATGAGCTCTCCATCCTGCTTCTGATGCAGGGGCGCGTTGAAACCCAGTTACTTCACTGGATTGAGGATTGATGGGAGTTCAGGTAAGCTTGACTGTTCAGGTAAGGCGCTGTAAAAGTTCTGTTCAAAAGTTCAAGCTTAATAATAATGTTCGTTGTCTAATTGCAGCAAGCGCTAATGCTTATGTCTTTTTCCCCTTAGGGGCCGGGGTTCGGAGTGCCGGAGATATGGCGCCGACCCGAAGTGAAACAGTTCTGGATGAGCACTCAGGTAATGTCTTTGCATTCGCTCATTCAATGTCTGTCTTTTTTCCCCATAGGGGCCGGGGTCCGGAGATGCCAGGAAGCGGCAGGACCCGAAATGCAGTGGGAATAATCCAACAGGTAAGACTTAAAAGGAAACTGAGCTTTCCTTATTCCTTTTCTCCCTCTCACCTTTGTTCTTGTCTTTTTTCCTCTAGGCGCCGGGGCGCAGCTGAATCCGGAAGATCGCTGCTGAAGATGGAAGCGCCTTGCAAAGGTGAGTAAAATGCAGCGCTGCAGCGATCGAAACGAAATGCCTTTAAAATGATGTCTTCCTTTTCAGGGCCGTTGGAGAAATGACTCCGGGATGCAGATTTAGCAGGTAAGGGCTTTTCTTCTCCTATTCTCTTCCTTTCTCCCCTTGCAGGTGTTCCAGGGTGCTGGCAGGCGTGGCTGAAGTCAGGATGCAGGAGCTGACACGGTGAGCGTCCAGCTGCTAGGTGCAGAACAACGCGAAGCATGTGTGGCTGTTCGGGTGGGGTTTAAATAGCGAGGGCCTGGATGAAGCAGCAAGGTCTGCATCAGGTAAGTGTGCACCCAAGCACTTAAACACATATCCTCTTCTATGAGCCTGGCGCCTAAGGCGCCAGGACTGGGGTCCGCTATGAGCCTGGCGCCTAAGGCGCCAGGACTGAGTCCAAAGGGCCCCGACTTGGGCCCGCTGAGACTTCCCTGGGGAAAATGATGTCTGCCTCTGGGGTTGCTGGGCCCGGCCTGGCTCCTTAGAGGTAGGCATCATGACAGTACCCCCCCTCAAGGCCCCTCCCAAGGTCTTTTCCTCCGGGGGTTTTGGTTTGTGCGGGAATCTTCGATGGAATCTTTGAATTAATCGTGGTGCGTGAACATAGTTACTGGGTTCCCAAGATCTTTCCTGAGGTCCATATCCTTTCCAATCAACAAGATAGAAGAGTTTCGACTTAACTATCTTGGAATCTAAAATGTCTTTCACTTCGAATTCTAATTCTCCACCAATTTGGACAGGGCCTGGGGGCTCAGACAGTCTGGTTCCAGGTTGTACTGGTTTTAGAAGAGATGCGTGAAAAACGGGATGAATCCGCATGTTGGATGGTAAATCGAGTTTAAAGGCCACTGGGTTGATAATAGCTTTGATGGGGTAAGGCCCAATGAATCTGGGATTAAAAGTTCGCTGACCCTTGAGGGGTAGATGTTTAGTTGCTAGCCATACCTGATCTCCTACTTGGTAAGGAGGAGTTTTACTTCGGTGCAAATCAGCGTTTTCTTTATACTTTTTCTTGGCTTGCTGTAAGTGGGTTGTAGCTTCTTTGAAGGCTTGGGTTATTGTGGAATGTAGGTGATTTACTGCAGGCATCTCCAGGGTCAGAGGTGGATCTAGGTCAGAGGTCCGAGGATGGTGACCATACAGGGTATAAAAAGGAGTCTGTCCGGTTCCAGAATGCACTGAATTGTTGTATGCATATTCTGCAATCCAAAGGATGTCCTTCCAATTCAACTCGGATTGGTGTAACATGCACCGCAGATATTGCTCGAGAGTCTGATTGGTTCTCTCGGTTTGTCCGTCGGTCTGGGGGTGGTGGCTGGTGGATAATCGCACGTCTATTTGTGCTAGTTGGCAACATTTCTTCCAAAAGTGGGAGATAAATTGACTTCCACGGTCTGAGACTAATATGGAAGGGAAACCATGTAACCGCACTATATTTTCCATAAATTCCTTGGCCAAGGTGGAAGCTGACGGCAATCCTTTTAAAGGGATAAAATGGGCCATTTTGGAGAATAGATCCACTATTACGAGAATCGTGTTGTAACCACCACAAGGAGGCAGGTCAGTTATAAAGTCCATTGACAAGGTGTGCCAAGGTGCTGGTGGAATGTCCAAAGGTTGAAGTAGGCCGGCTGGCCTTTTCTTTTGACTCTTATTTTGGGCACAGATTCCGCAAGACAACACAAATTACTTTATGTCTTTTCTCCAAGAAGGCCATCAGAAGTGGCGTTTGATCTTTTCTTCTGTTTTCGCGATACCGGGGTGTCCTTCCATTAATGATTCATGATGACGGGTAATGACAAGTTCCTGCAATTCTTTACTTGGCAGAAATAACCGCTCTTAGAAGTAGGGTAAATCATCCTTAACGGTGTAGTGAGGACCCTTTTGACTCCATTCCAGTAAGGCAGAAGAGTCAAAAAGCTGTTTTACTTGAACTTGGATGTCCTCAATGGTTTGCAATGAAGTCAAGCCCAGAATTCTTTGTTCCGGTATGATTGGCACAGGTTCTAAACTCGAATTGGGTTTTTCCATGCCTATCCGGGATAAGGCATCTGCCTTACCATTCTTGCAGCCAGGGCGATAGGTAATTACAAAATCAAATTCCGCAAAGAATAAAGCCCATCGGAGTTGTCGCGATGATTGAGCTTTGGCCGTCTTTAAATACTGCAAATTTCTGTGGTCCGTAATTACGGTGATGGTGTGTCTTGCACCGAGAAGATAGTGACGCCAAGCCTTGAAAGCTGATTTAATAGCCAGTAGTTCTTTGTCGGTAATTGCGTAATTGAGTTCAGGTGGAGAGAATTTTCTGGACCAAAAGGCTACAGGGTGTAGTTGGTTAGTTTCTGGGTCTCTTTGCGACAGGACAGCACCCATGGCCGAACTGGATGCATCGGTTTCCACGATGTAAGGGAGATCTGGGCGCGGGTGCTTCAATACAGGTGCAGAGGTGAATTTGGTTTTCAGGTCCTGAAAGGCTTGTTCAGCCTCAAGAGTCCATTCAAAGCGTTTGTTTTTCTTTAGGAGAGCTGTGATGGGTTGAACAGTTCGAGAAAATTCCGGGATGGACCTTCGATAGAAATTGGCAAAACCAAGCATGCTTTGCACTCCCTTCACAGAGCTAGGAGACGGCCATTTGAGAATGGCGTCCACTTTCCGCGAGTCCATTCGGATTCCTTGAGGTGTCAGGATGAATCCGAGAAACTCCACTTCTGTGGTATGAAAAACGCATTTTTCGAGCTTGGCAAATAATTTGTGCTGGCGCAATTTCTCAAGAACTGCCCTAACATGGTTTCTGTGATCAGATTCTGAGGAGGAATACACCAGGATGTCGTCAATATAAACGATGACACAAACATCGATAAGTTCCCGAAGAACATCATTCATGAAGTACTGAAAGGCGGCAGGTGCGTTGCACAAACCGAAGGGCATTACTTGATATTCGAAGAGCCCAAATTTGGTGCGGAATGCAGTCTTCCACTCGTCGCCCTCTTTTATACGTACCAGGTGGTAAGCTCCTCGGAGATCTAGCTTGGTGTACACACGAGCATCTTTTACTTGGTCGATAAGCTCAGGTATCAGGGGCAAAGGGTAACGATTCTTAATCGTTATCTGATTTAGGGCGCGGTAGTCAATACAGGCCCTAAGGTCTCCTTCCTTTTTAGGTACGAAGAACAAAGCGGAAGAGACTGGTGACTTTGATGGGCGAATGAAACCATTGGCCAGGTATTGATCCAAATACTGGCGCAAATGCAGGTTCTCAGGTTCAGTAAGAGCATAAATCCTACTACAAGGTAGTTGTGCATTGGGTACCAAGTCGATTTGGCAATCGTAAGATCGATGGGGAGGTAAGGTGTTAGCCTGCTCTTTCTGAAAAACGTCTTGGAATTCTTGGTATTCAGATGGTAGCTGTACAGGGGTGGAAGTTACAGAGGCTAGACCCATAGCTGGATTCCTTGGGTAACAGGTTGGTTCACAATCAAGAAAAGTTATCTTCTTTGCTCGCCAGTCTATTCTCGGATTATGTGTTTCTAACCAAGGGATTCCAAGAAGTACTTGAAATTGTGGGGCCTTGATCACATCAAACACGATTGCTTCCCGATGTCCGTCCTGACCCACCAGAGTGATTTCAACTGTGGAATGCGTTACATGCCCTGAGGCTATTTCGGTTCCATCAACTGTAGTAATTACATCTTGGGCTACTTTCGGGCGGAGAGGAAGCTTAATCCTGGAAGCCAATTCACGGTCTATGTAATTTCCAATAGCTCCACTGTCTATGTATGCTTTTATAGCATGCAACTGCTGAGGCTGTTTTGGGTTCACAAGCACCATTGGCATGACAAAATGCGAGGTCAAAGAGTTTGTTTTCAAGCTCGGCAAGCGGACCCCTACGCTTGTCGGGCTAGGTCGTTTCCCGAACCAGGTGTCAATAACTCGTTATCAGTGGCTCCAACCACCTTCTTGGGTGGTTTAACTGGACAACTTTGAAGAAAGTGACCGGAAGTTCCGCAATACAGACAAAGTTGCATTTGTCGCCTTCTCTCTCGTTCCTTCTGCGTTAATGGTCCTTTAACACTGCCAATTTGCATAGGTTCGGAAACGTCAGTACTCTTGGAGTTAACGTGGGTCTTGATAGGTACTCTGGTTTCATACTTGAGCCGATCTGCTTTTCTATTTTGAAGTCTGTGATCAAGTTGAACCACTAAGTCTATGTAGTCTGCGCAGGCCTGGGGTGGATCTACTATCTGAGCTATAACATCTTTAAGCTCTCCGCGCAGGCCTCGATGAAACAATGTGATCCTTTTATTTTCAGGCCATCCGGTTTCCACAACTAGTCTATTAAAGGTGGCGATATAGGACAAAAGATCCTGATTACCTTGTCGTAAGGATAGCAGTTCGTTGTCAAGGGCCTGTCCCTGCGATCGTCGAGCGAACAATCTTTCCATGCTGGCCTGGAAGCCCTGGAAATCCCGGAGAATGGGATCATCCTGATTTACCAATGGAATATACCAATCGGCAGCACAGCCACTGAGGAAAGATAGTACAAAGGCTACTTTGGTCTGGTCGTTGGGGAAGGCCCCGGGCCTGCATAAAAAGTGTAAACGGCATTGGTTCATAAAAACGGCATATTTCTTGGGATCCCCCGCAAAACGTTCCGGGGCCAAAGGCATGTGTCCAGGTAGATTGATTTGTACCGGGTTATTCGAACCCATTGTTGTAGAAATATCTCCGGAAACAGGTAAAGGGGTGTGCTCTGCCTGGCCCTGCAATAACCTTTTGGCCAGATCATCAGTTCTTTCCTTGGATAGGATTAGTTCCCTTCTGAGAGCATTAGTCTCCTGGCGGGCTGAGTGCACTTCTGCCCGTAATTCCCCTAAAAGATGGGCCAGCTGATCTGTCTCGGAAGTCTCCATAGCGCCCAGGTGGGAAATTGTGGTAAGGCTTCGCGTTCTGTAACGCTCACCTGGTTCCCACGGAGGCGCGGCGTCCAAGGCGCAGAACTCTGAAGATGGACAGGAAGGGCCCCTCTATTCTGGCTTCCCTGGCTCGTTGGATACCCTCCTGTGCGTGAAAAGGGAGTATTACCAACTGTGGAACAATGCTCAAGCCTCCCACTCCCTTCCAACCCTCCACGATACCTCCTCCACGATTCCCCGTGAACCCTCACCTTAGGGTTTGGAAGGATGAGCTCTCCATCCTGCTTCTGATGCAGGGGCGCGTTGAAACCCAGTTACTTCACTGGATTGAGGATTGATGGGAGTTCAGGTAAGCTTGACTGTTCAGGTAAGGCGCTGTAAAAGTTCTGTTCAAAAGTTCAAGCTTAATAATAATGTTCGTTGTCTAATTGCAGCAAGCGCCAATGCTTATGTCTTTTTCCCCTTAGGGTCCGTGGTTCGGAGTGCCGGAGATATGGCGCCGACCCGAAGTGAAACAGTTCTGGATGAGCACTCAGGTAATGTCTTTGCATTCGCTCATTCAATGTCTTTGTCTTTTTTCCCCATAGGGGCCGGGGTCCGGAGATGCCAGGAAGCGGCAGGACCCGAAATGCAGTGGGAATAATCCAACAGGTAAGACTTAAAAGGAAACTGAGCTTTCCTTATTCCTTTTCTCCCTCTCACCTTTGTTCTTGTCTTTTTTCCTCTAGGCGCCGGGGCGTAGCTGAATCCGGAAGATCGCTGCTGAAGATGGAAGCGCCTTGCAAAGGTGAGTAAAATGCAGCGCTGCAGCGATCGAAACGAAATGCCTTTAAAATGATGTCTTCCTTTTCAGGGCCGTTGGAGAAATGACTCCGGGATGCAGATTTAGCAGGTAAGGGCTTTTCTTCTCCTATTCTCTTCCTTTCTCCCCTTGCAGGTGTTCCAGGGTGCTGGCAGGCGTGGCTGAAGTCAGGATGCAGGAGCTGACACGGTGAGCGTCCAGCTGCTAGGTGCAGAACAACGCGAAGCATGTGTGGCTGTTCGGGTGGGGTTTAAATAGCCTTGGAAGAAGTTCCTGGTATGTATCCTTCCACCAATCAGGTATGTATCCTTCCCCGACCACACCCGGGTGGTGAAGTAGTCCTACAGGTTAAGTAGTCCCATTCAGGCCTCAAGAGGGCCTGGATGAAGCAGCAAGGTCTGCATCAGGTAAGTGTGCACCCAAGCACTTAAACACATATCCTCTTCTATGAGCCTGGCGCCTAAGGCGCCAGGACTGGGGTCCGCTATGAGCCTGGCGCCTAAGGCGCCAGGACTGAGTCCAAAGGGCCCCGACTTGGGCCCGCTGAGACTTCCCTGGGGAAAATGATGTCTGCCTCTGGGGTTGCTGGGCCCGGCCTGGCTCCTTAGAGGTAGGCATCATGACAGTACCTTCCTCTAGAATTCTCCTTCAGAGACTCCCCATACTTTCCAAGAAATAATTTAAAAGTGATTCCGCCCCATAAGGCAGAATAGCTACTACCTTTTGTTTGTAAAAGGTGATAATAGGTACCATTGAAAATTTTCCATATTTTCTATTTAAGGCTTTACCCTGGTTTATTAACTTCTTAAGTTTGTCTTTGATCATCAGATATTGTCCTTTTTCATCTATGTTTTCATTGATCAAGACTCCGAAATAGGTCATTGTGTTTACAATTTACAGATTTTGATTGTCAATTTTCCAGTTAAAAGATTCTATATGTTTACTTCGTGCTGATGTCATTATCAGAATTTTTGATCTTCCTACATTTGCCTTCATCCCATTCTCTATTAAGTAGTGATTGAACACATCCAGTCTTCGTGGCAGGCCCGATTGGCGTCTTGTCAATAAAGACCAGATAATCGGCTTAGAGTATCCACGGAATCACTCCTGCATTCATTGTAGGAGGGAGCCTCTGATGTTCTTTTGGGATTCTTTCAAATCCAACATACAGAGGCTAAATAGAAAAGGTGACAGCGAGCAGCCTTGTTTTATGCCCACATACATTTTGATTTTTCTTGAAAGTGTTTCAGATTCAGATACTCTCACCTGTATAGAAGTATCTGTATAAAGAGCTTGTATGGATTCTAAAAGATCCACGGGACAGTTCTATTGCCTCAATTTTTCCCACAAGCATTTGCGATTTACTCCATCGAACGATTGTTCCAAATCTATAAATGCTCAATAGATCTTTGTATTTCTTTCCAGGGCTGTTTGCTTTTATAGTTTCAAAATGAATACATTTAGCGATGTTCCAACCCCACTAATGAACCTTGTTTGACGCAAATCTAATAGCTCCGCCTCTGCCGCCCATTTCTTCAGATCTCTCAACAGGATGGAGGCGAACAGTTTGCCTACAGTGGCTAACAGGGCAATCGGCCTATAATTCCTAGGGTCCCCACAATCTATTTTTTGTAGTTGCTTCTCTCCATGATGATGGCATTCTCTGGTTCTTCAGGATTTACGCAAATAGTAGCGTGATCAGATCTCCCCAACTTTCCTCATTCCTCTTTAACATTTGATTTGACAGGCTGTCCGGGCCGGCGGCCCTTGAGGAACTCAATTTCCCAATCATCCATCGTATTTCTGTGCGGTCAAATTGAAATGTCCAGCAGGCATTTACTCTTCGTGTCTCTGTTTTTTTGCCTTCTTGTTTTTAGCTGAAAAGGGATGAGTAGTGCTCTATGCAGTTTTCCTCGGATACCTGCCCCATCATTGAGGCAGTTTGAAAATGACTTCCGTTATTAATGATGTCCCATAGATTTCTAGCGTTATTTGTACAGACTGCTATGAGCATTTCTTTAAGCCTCTCCTTGTGCACGTTTTGCCCTGGAGGCAAGAATCCAGTTCTTATAGCCTTGTTTACATTTCCTAATCTTTTCTGAATTATTCATGCCAATTTCTTTCCTCAGCTTTCTCAATTCGGCTCTATATTTTTTCCTTTTGACTATCAGGTCATAGTCATATGCATGCTTCCTGGTCTTAACAATTTCCCGCCGGTGTTGCAAGGGAAGCTCAGCACTCGTCAGCACCCAGGCATACTACGAAAGCACGGAGCCACCATTGTAGTCAACCTCTCTTTATTCTTCTACAACGTAACTAACCTCTTTCCTCGTCCCCCTCCCCTTCCGCCCTCCTCCCGCCTCCCAGTGTGTGTCCGTTCTTTAAGGGGCTGTGTCCCTTTTCCAGTCACGTACAACAGCCGGCCTCTTCTTTTGTTACAAACTCTTTTAGTAACCATCCATATTCTACCCCCTCTGGGTTATTCTCCACCTGGCCCTCATATCTTTCTACTAGCTTCGGGATTTCTGTTTGCTTTATTCTAAACCTGTTCTTCCCCCAGGCTAATTCCACTGGTTCCATTTTTTTCCCTCTGCTCTCCTTATGGGAATTTCCAGTGTAATAGCCAGCAGGTTATGGTCGCTTGTTTTTTGCCTCCTTCTTAATGAGCTGTAGGTTGTTTTCAGTCACAAAGCAGTAATCTATGCAGGGTCGGTATGGGACTCTGCCCCATGCACTGGCTCCATGTGGTCTCCCCTTGTTTATGATATGATATGATATTTTATTTATATCGTGCTCGTACACAAGTGTTTCAGAGCGCGACCAGGCAAAGTGAGGGGAACAAGGAGAACAAAATCAATGATCTTAGTAGGCCCAGTGGCATTGAGAACGTGCAAGTGCATGGGAAAAGGGAAAAGGGGTAAAGTGCATGGAAGGGAAAGTGCGGAACAAAATAAGTAATAAATAAATAAAGGTAGTAGTGCAGCCAGCAAGTGGCAAGTGCTAGGTTAAGCAGACAGGGTATATCTGATAAGTGCAGAAGAGAAGTGGGTGGGGGTTGTATGGGTATAGATACAGACCCCAGTGCAAGGGGTGGCCAGGAGGCAGTGCAGGAGGATGGCAGGTTGAGCAGGTACCTGGGCCCGAGGGACTGAGGGTGGCCAGGTGCACGGTGCAGAGAGAGAAAACAGATCAGCAGGGGAGAAGAGGGCAAAGGGCAGAAACGAAGAGGAAGGTCTTGAGGTGCTTCCGGAACCGGCGGTGGTTCTCCTCAAGTTTGTCCGTTTAGTATCCTCAGATCACGCTACTCCATCTCTTTCACCCAGCTTTGCGCTCTCCTCTCCAGTCGGGACCCTGTTTTAGGCTTCCCTTCTTCATCCAGTAACTTGATATTAAAATCACCACAGATCATAATGGGCCTCATTACAACTCAGGCGTTAAGGGTTAACGCCACCGTTAACCCTTAACGCCTGATTCTGATTTTAACGCCTGCTTTTAGCAGCCGTTAAAATCCATGGCGCTAACCTGCCATGGTGCTAATTACGCCGCCGTAATTTACGGCGGCGTAATTAGCGCCTTCCCCACTCCCATTATGCCCTATGGGGCAAAAATGGGAAAGGGGAAGGGAAAATGGGAAATGGGGATTTACCGCCCCACTCACCTTGGAATGGGGCGGTAAATCCGCCATCCACCATGGTGTAAACAGAGTTTACACCATGGTGGTAAAGTTGGTGCACTTAGCACCAAGGTTGTAATGAGGCCCAATATATTGGTTCGAAGTTTCTAGCATTGAGACATTCACATCTTGCATTATAGATTTGATATCATTTCGGGTTTCACACATCTTCACGCTCCAGTACGTATTGATTAATAGAATCTTAAACTCCTGATTCTCTATCCATTTGCTTATCTTTCGTATTTGTACAAAGGGGTTAAGGATAGAGTGTTCCAGGAACTTCAGCCAACTATTAGTCTTAATCATGACCATGAGCCTGGAGAACGGTCTTCCAGTTGCCCCTTTCCTTGCAGGATTTAGGAATATTTCACATCCTTCACGCACAGGTTTGTTTCTGATCCAAGTTTCATGTAGGCACAATATTTCGTACTTTCCCAGTGAGTCCGCTTTTCCTGTAATAATACTTTCAAGCCTCTGGTATTCCATGATGCGAGGCCAAGCCACTCAGGCTTATCCTTTCCTTCGCTCTGTTGATTTTCAGTCCTTGAGAGTGCTCTTGCCATCCACACCCAATCTTGCTCCTTGCCCCCCTCTTGTTGTTTAGATTCGGTTGCCGTTTTTTGTTTTCTTGAAATATCAATAGTGAATCTCAGCACTTTGCCCTGGTGCTCGGGGGAGGTATATTGAGTATTTTGTCGCTGATCTTGACTTATCTCCTGATGTTTATGGCTTTGAATTTCTGTTGTGGACTAAACAGTCTCTTTTTCTCTCATATTGCTTCCCACCTTTCTGGGGCTGCTTTCCTGTTCCCGATCTTTTTCTCTATACATCGAACTACTCGCCTGGTTGGCCATTCCCCCCATCCCTTGTATTCACTTAACTTGTAGCCTAACCGTAGACGTTTGTCCTTGGCCTCCAAACGTATCTCTTTGATTATGGGTGACTTCAAATGTAACGTTACCCAATCCATTCTTCTTTCATTTACAAACTCTACTATAAGGATGTCTTCAGATAAAATATGTCTCATCGCTGGAACATGCTGGAACAAATTCTTGACATTTTCACGAACTAAAATGGTCATTTTAGACTCTTTCTCTATTCTCTCTAGTCGAGCTTTAGTCGCATCTCCTCCGATTTGGGCATCTTTGGATTTCCTACACCTTCCCTCTTTTCCCGTGATTAGGCCTTTAGCATAGTTTTACTTTCTCTCTTCATTTCCTTCTCCCTTTGATCGGGATCCAATGTTTTGTCCCTAGAATGTCTTTTTTCTTCCATCGTTTTAAAATGTAAATATTTTTCAATTTTTGGGCTTGGGTCATCATTCTCCTCATTATCCTTCTCCTGCCCCCTTCCTACTGATGGTATTCTCTCCTTTTCCTTACGGGCCTGAGGAAGCTCTGTAGGAGGCTGCATCATCAACCCCGTTACCTGTTCTTTAATTTCGGCCCATTCTGAGGAGCTCAAATTATCCCATTCCTCATCGTCGTTACTCCTATCTAGGAGGTCTATCAATTCACTGAGACCTGCATCCGATACCGAGCCTTGAACTTCCAGCTCCTTCAATCTCTCTGTTGATTTTATCGTACCTTTCTGTCTGGTGCATCTTCACTTGGTCCCTAAGCATTATCATTTGCCTTCTTGGATGCTTTGGTCTTTGGATTATTTCCACCCTAGTGGGGTTCCTATATTCCTTAAGAATGCTCTGGAGCCATTTGATCTCCTCTTTGGTATTGTTTTAATGTTCTTTTTATTTTTTTTACTCTCTTTTCTCCTTTTGACTCACTTGGGTCTGCTCGATCGGGGGGTTATTCGATTTTTCCATTGGGCACACTGTGTGAAAGATTGAAAAATTTGTTTTATCCTTTCCCCCATTTCCTTTCTTGGTTTGAATGACCCTTCCTTCTATCACTTTCTCTGCTACCCCTTGGCTCTTCCTTGCCTCTGAGTTATTCATTCCTGCCCATATGTTGAAGGCAAGCGTCCCCAGATAGCACGATCCTCCCCACAATGACAGGCAGTAATGGACTCTCCCAAGATGGGAATAAGGCTAAGACAAAGTGCGGGTGAGCTTAATGGGAGTTTATATAAGTCAAAATAGGGCATGCAAAGGACTCTGCAAACTCCGAGAGTGCTCTGTCTGACACTAGCAAAGACAGGCGTGTACATATTTACAAAACACGTCATGAGAACCTACACACTATAGGGGGCACATGTTCGTGGGGATTGGGTGGCGACGACTAACTATAAGCGCAGCTGGGATGCGCTGCGCCGTGGTTGGTGGACGTCACTGGGTGCCAACGTGGGGCGGGCAGGTCAGCTGGGCTCATCCGGGAGGTGCTGTTGTGCCAGGCGTGGCCACTGTCATTGATGAACGTCTTCCTTGGATTTCTGCCCTAAGGGCCACGCACACCCCATTCATTCAATACTGCAATATTATCTTCCCTGGTAAATCTTCCAATAGGTTATTCTACAGGTTAATGCAACACAGGAGGAATGCACCTAGAGCGGGGTCCTTTGGTGATACATCAATACATGGTTACCATCATCCTGTTGGCCGGGTATCATAGGTCACGAGATTGGGTCTCAGGGCAAGGGGTGAGCTGGCCAAATTTTCATGTCTCGTTAGAAGTCTTTATGAATGTGTTCCCACAGTGTTGCTATAATATCGGTTGTCCTCATTTTACAGGGGCCATTAACCTAGGGTGAGCTGGTGGGTCATGGGGCCTAAGAAAGGGCACCTTTGGCCTGCGTTTATGGCCAGGGTTTACTGTGGGTTGTAAATAATTCAGGTGGCTGGTTGTGGCTCTGTGAGCTGCGGGGGAATGTGAAGGCTTGAAACGGCTCCACCTGAATTGGGGAGGCAGGGCAGCCTGGGACTCTGCCTTTCGTCTGGCAGGCTTCACTGGGGAGGGAGGGGAAGTGGCCTTGGATATGCCCACAATGGTATTTTCATTGTGTGTTGCAGGTTATACAAAAAGACATAATAATTCATATACTGAACAATACTCATTGAGTTTTTTTTAAAAGCTTACATTTCTTTTTTGTTAGTGCCTTTACATGGCCATTTCAAATATGTTACCTATACCAATGTTGCTATTGATAACTATAGGCTAGGTATTCAGCAACCATGACATTTTGTTACACTCTATGCATACACGATAAGCGAGGTAGTATTAAGGTTGGAGGAGTGCGCGGGAACAACTGGCCAATAGACTGACGGCAGTGACACATGGTGAGCTTGAACATTCAAATACATTCTATGCGATTTCTTACACAATTTACATGAGCTCCAAATGCTGTTACACTTGTTTTCCGTTGCACTCTAGCAGCATTAGTTCAGTTATGGCATAGGGCCTTGGAGTACATTCTTCCCGGAGAAACATATAACATAAAACCCTGGACACTTCTACCATTTGCGCATAGCCAAGGGGATATGGGCATTTCAACCAGGATGCCACATGAGCACACATTCTGCCATCTTCATGGAGTTTACATATTTTATGAAAAGGTCATGGAGAAAAGAGTTTTATCACAGGTAGTTTGCATATTGGTATTTAGGGTCTCTACTTTTGTCGGGGGACCATTTTACAGTTTTTTTCCACCCCGGCCCTGCTGGCCGGGTCATACTGTGGACAGCGATACACTGCGGAAGGTGAATGTTACAGTGTTTGCTTCTAACATTAGTTCATGTCCGTCTGCTCGTGGGAACGGGCTCTCAGCGGATCTGCCAGGGAGCTAAGGCCACAGGGACAAACGAGAACTCTCCAAGGGTGGAGGTCGTGCTGCAGCGCACAGGGGCTCATGTCATTCTGATTTCACAAAATGGTTTCCAGGGCCTAGCTTAATGCAGCACATTTGGTCAATGTGTCAGCCAGTGGTCCACCCGCCACCTGGGCCCTGGTGGCAGGTGGGCCCCCGACGAGCCATGGACTCCACAAGGGGGGGTGCAGGGGAGGGGGGTCTCTTGGACCTATCCTCCCATACATTTCCCCCCTTTCGTTACTTAAGTAACGAATACTGTAACTGCCCCAACCTCTGGCGTTCCTCTTCTTCAGCTACTGCCTCGTGACACGCAGGGGTGCCTTTTATCGGCATCTATGCCCTACATACCCCTCGCAGGCTTTGCCCCTTCTAGCATACTCGTCTGGGTTACAGGTCATATATATACAATCCCTGTCCCCTTCCAAATCCACCCACACCTCCTTATACCATTCAAGTTCACGGGGCTCTTTAATTGTAGTGTGCCATAGTCTGTCTACTACATCTCCACTGTGGTATATGGGCACCATCTGGAATTTTGGTGTGTTTTCCTCTGTTTGCACCTTCACCTCCTGCACATTTTGTATTGCACCTCGAGCGTTGCCCATTGTCACCATCAACATCGCACCATGTGGTACTGCGTTTGCACAACATCGAAGACCCACCTGGCACATACAAAAAATAAAAAGGAGTAACACCACCGCAGGCATCAGTAATTTGACAGTCATCCCTAGCCATGACGGGACCCAGGAGAAGAGGTTGTCGAACCACGTGCTTGCTTCGGCCCCACCTTCCGTTTTCATCCTCTCTCCTAGGTTATGTACTGCTTCGATCACGTGGGATAAGGTACCATTACCTGCATCTTCAGAAGGTACGAAAGTGCAGCAGGCACTTCCGATTTTTCGGCAAACACCTCCATCCATCGCTGTTAATAGGTCTAAGACATTCCTATTTTGCATGGTCATTAGCCACAGTGCTCTCAGCTCCACTTTTATTACGTTAACCCCTTCTTCAGTGCCATTTGCCAACTGGATCAGCTCCCAGCGTGTGATTTGGAGCCATTCGCATTTGCCCTGGCATGGATGCTTGGGATGAGTGAGGCGAAGAAAGTCTCTGCATAGCTGAACAACCAATATCTGTCTGGGATCTGTGCCAGTAGTTCTGAGGATGCTTTTGATATGTAGTTCGACGAGCGTCTGTTCCGAGACAGCATCTCCCCCTTATTGCCGGAAGACAGGACATATAGTTGTGACTCTTCAGTTGGGTGAGCCTCATTCTCCCGGGGAGTCTCTCGCATTTTCTTGCTCCCGCCAATGTGGCTCTCTGGTATCACCATTAGTGCAGAATGAAGGGTGGCCAATGAGCAGGTGCCGCTCCAGGATTGTGGGAGGTGCAGGTATGCCTGGTTGCCACATACCCAATAAGTATCCATAAAGGCCGCTGTCCCTTTTTTCATATCTGGGATTGTGAGGGTCTTGTTGCAGTTTTCGTTTACCCCCATAATGGTTTTCCCGTCTCCCTTGAAACACAGTTCATAGTCTATTTCTTTCTGTAGTTTGAATGGCTTTTCAATGGCAGTCACCCAGGTCAATTTTGAGATGTGCCCTTTCCATACTGGTCTACATGTTTTTTCTATCCACTGCAGTTTCTCTGGTGACACACCTCGCAGCCCCTCAGCTTTGCACATTATTTCTTCACCTTTTCACTTATTTACTGAGAATAACGTCCCTTTTATTATAAAAAATGGTTCTTCCAAACATATTACTCCTTCCACCTCTGGGTAACAGGTCTTCTCGTTCTGCAGCATGGTAAAAGTTACCTCGTGTGCCTGGAAGGTGTTCTTAATTCTGCACAATGTGAGATGAAGGAGGCATTGGGCATCCACAATAGGCAGTTCTTTTGGTAGCAATACTTTGGGTGTACCTGAAGCATGGGGAATAAGGGAGCAGACATAGCAACTCTCATTTGTTGTTTGTTTTGCAGTTGCACTCATGTCTGCATATCATTTATTTGTCTGGTGTGGGTGTGGGGGGTCTTCCATCGTGTCCAGTCCCAACCCGTAATACTCGTCATATTTTCTCCTTCCCACCTCCCTTTTTCTTCTATTATTTCTAAGATATCTCCCGGCTTCACGGGCGAGGAGCAGTCTAGACCCCCCTTTCTTCCCTCCATCCCCCTTTTCCCATTCATCATGCTGCGTATTTCACTGCCATCTCTTCGTTCTCAATCTTTATTCTATCAGGTAGTGTGTTCTCTGTTGCGGGGTGGTTGCATGTGTGGGTACAGTGGTGGGGGAGTTGTATAGCCATGATATAACAGAAGGGTTGCGATTATTTAAACTGTGGGCATTGTAGTCGGAGACATTTGGCGGGGAAGTTGTGCTATCCTGCATTTTATCCTGCATTCTTTCATTTGGCAAGGTAGCTGTATTGGACGGTTTCGTGTTATATCCCCATACAAGTTTAGATCCGTCCCATGCCAAAAAATCACCTTCTTTAGTATCCACAGTTGTGGTTTGATTTGCTACATTATTCTCGCTATTCCCTCCCCCCTCGTTCATCTCGATAGAGATGAACGCTATAAACCAATAGGTAACCAAGCCAAACAGTATTGTAAAAAATAATGTGATGCATACAGACAATCCACACTCATACGAATATGTACACCTTTTAGCCAAATCATCTCTACATCTAATCAGTCTATTCGTAGCGGGCTGCCCGTGTGTTGCCATGGTAGTTCCTGTTCAAAATATAAAAGTGCATTAAGTACATGCATGTAAACATTTTTATTGGTACTGTGTGTACCAGGAAGTCATAGAAGGGGATTGGTGGGGCGGGGGGTGGGGGTTAGGGGTGCACAGAAAAGGAAAAAGAAAATACATATATCTTACACCATTATTTTTAATTAAACATTTTTCTTTTTCATCATTAATTCTTCTCATTTATCTCGATCAATAACCTGTAATAGAATTGTTTCGTTAACATCTTAATTTGCCAGTTACACTCCCCCATTCATTTGTTCCTTTTTACTCATCATTTCCATCATTTTTGTTTGCTGTTGTCTGTGCCTCCTCATCCACTTCTTCCCGCACACTATTGTATGCCTTTCGCACATCTGTCAAGTGAATCCAGTATCTGAGTCCCTTCACCTTCACAGCTGTGGGTGTACAAAAAACTAAATCGTATGGGCCATGGAACCTTGGGGCATTTCACCGGCGCACAAAGCACCGGGAATAAATGAATTCTCCTGGCATTAATTTTACTTGTTGGTCCAGTTCCACAAAGGACACCGTTGTGTTCCCTTCTTCCCTTGTAAGGGGTGGTGAGAGCTGCCTTGAAATTGCACGCGCTGCCCTGGTTAGCTTTTTCAGGTAATCTGTGAATTTATCTCCTAGTATTGTGGCGCTTCTGTGTGCATCTGAGTGTATGCGCAGTGGGGAATGTGCTGTGTGCATCCGTCTTCCCATCACAATTTCGTGCAGGGACAGATGATGATCCTTGCTCGGCTGATTCCTCAGCTCAAACAGTGCAAGGGGTAGGCAGTAGATCCAGTGTTTCTTTAACGAAAAAGACAATTTAGACAACCTTCCCTTTAACAGGCCGTTTATCTTCTCAACAACGCCGTTACTTTGAGGATGATAAATCGAGCAGAGTTTATGCTTTATTCCCAATAATGCAGTCACTTCCTTGAAGAGTTCGTTCACAAAATGAGTGCCGTTGTCTGAGCGAATTACGTCACAAATTCCCCAGCGTGGGAACACTTCCCTCACTAGGAACTTTGCAGCACTTTTAGCATCAGGGCGCGCACATGGACCCGCTTCCACCCACCTGGAGAATGAACATAGAACCACTATCATGTAGCATGCCCCATTACACCTCTCTCCCATGTCTGCGTAATGAATATGCAGTTCTCTGAAGGGCTCTGTTGGTTTTGGAATTGTCCTGCTGAGTGTTTGTAGGGTCATCCCAGAGTTATATATCTGGCAAGTCGTGCACTCCATTGTCAGCCTCGATATGTGCTCCTGGAGACATGGCACGAACCAATCTTCCTGTATCCCTGCCGCAATGTATTGTTTAGCATTGTGCGCTGGAAAGTGTAATTGCTGGAATGCTATCTCTAACAGTTTGATGGGCATTACTACTTTTCCTGAGTTATTTTGCCGCCACAATAAATCTGTTGTCGATTGGCTGCAACCCCTCTTTTCCCACAACACTTTTTCCTCATTACTTGCACCTTCCTGTAGCTCTAGTATTTGTGATATGGGCATAGCATTGTATCCTTCTGGTAGTTCTTTGTGTGTCTGATGCTGCAATAGGTACTCACCTGCTCCATGTCTTTCAAAATATGAAGCCTCCTTGGCAGAAGCGTCTGCTGCTGCGTTCCCCAAAGACACAACGTCGGTGTTAGACGTATGTGCTTGGCATTTCACTAGTGCCACCATTGTTGGGCCTTTTAGGGCCTCAATCAATTCCTTCAACAGTTCGGCATGCTGCACTGGGGTCCCATCTGCCCTTCGAAACCCTCTCCGCCCCCACCGGGCTAGTCCTCCGTATACGGTGGTCATCATGTAAGCTGAATCTGTGTATATCGTCTCCGCACATCCCTTAGCTGCATGTAATGCTTCTGTTAGGACGATAAGTTCTGCTGCTTGGGCTGAGAAATGGGATGGAAGACGGTATTGTACTAACACTTCATACTCACCTTCTTCTAGCCTCACTACTGCTAGTCACACATGTTTCTCTCCTGTGTCCATGTCAATTGACGCTGACCCATCTACAAAGTACACCTCTCCCTCGCTCAGGGCATTTTCACACACCACCGTGCCCTCCCCTGTTTCTCCTGTGTACGTTGCACAATTATGTTCTTGCATGTCTTCTAGTGTGCACGGTTCTGTGATGAATGTTGCTGGGTTTACTGTTCTGCACCTCACTACGTGGATGTTGGCGCTGGACAATATTATCTCGTAGGCAGTTGCTCGCTGTGTAGTCAGTGTACTCTTTGATCTTTCCAGTATTCCAAACAATGAGTGTTCTACAAACAATGTGACAGGGCACCCCATTACTATTGTGGCACTCTTCTCAATGGCGAACGCGGCGGCAGCGAGAGACTGCTCGCACGCCAAGTGGCCTTGCATTACTGCATCCAATGTGCCGCTGTAATAGGCCAATGGCTTCTGTCCCAGGGAAGTCTTTTGTGTCAGCACAGCTGTCATAAGAGTCCCCTTGCAGTGTGAGGACAGGTAAAATTCGCGTTCATAATCAGGATTGGCGAGTACTGGAGCACTTGAAGACAACTCTTTTAGTGATACAAACAAGTCACTCATTTCTTTTGACCACTCTATTTTCCTGTTCTCTTGCTGGGCCTCCTTGAATGCTTGCAGCAAAGGGCTGGTGTAGGCTGCATAATCTAGTATCCGTGCTCTGCAATAGTTACACATTCCTAGGACTTTTTGCATCTCCTTTACTGTGGTTGGTTCTCTCACTGACCTGATTGCTTCCACTCTGTCAGGTATTATCCTTTTTCCATCCTTTGATATCAGCTTCCCTAGGTACAGCACTTCTGATTGACAGTATTATAGTTTCCCTTTGTCCACTTTGTACCCTTTATGGGCCAGCAGTGTTAAGAGGGTGACCGAGTCTCTTCTGCACATCTCCTCATTCTGTGCGCAGACGAGCAAATCGTCTACGTACTGAATGATTGTGCTTTCAACTGTTAAATTACCCAAGTCTTCATGTAGTATGCATTGAATATGCTTGGACTCTCACAGTACCCCTGAGGTAGTCTGCAATGTTTGTATCTCTTCCCCCCTAGTATGAATGCTGTCAGGTATCTGCTTTCTTCTGCCAAGGGGATGGAGAAGAATGCATTTTTCAAATCAACCACTGTGAACTGTGATGCCGTCTTCGGGATACTGCACAGTATGGATGCAAGGTTCGGGACCAAAGGAAATTCTTTTTGTATGACGTCATTTAGGGGGCGTAGATCTTGGATCATCCTCCAAAGCCCTCCCTTTGCTTTTTCGATCGGATAGATACAAGTGTTACATGGGGAGTTTGCGGGCACTATTATTCCTTGTGCTAGCAATGCGCTTACTGTCTCTTTTATCCCTTCCTCAGCTTCGCGGGACAAGGGGTATTGCTTCACTCGGGGCACAATTGCCCCCGGTTTAAGTTTTATTACTACTGGTGTTACTCCATGCAACAACCCCACATCATGGGGGCATGTTGTCCACAAATTGTTTGCACCTGTCTCATGTCATCATCAAAAAATGGCGGCGGTGCTCCCACCACTGCCATCAACTGGACGGGCACTTGCCTTGTTTGAATTAAAATGTCACATGGTATTGCTATTTCCATTATTATTTCGCCATCGCTCTCTGAATCACAAAAGAGATCCTCATCAGACAAGTCGCGTAGGGCGATATCAGCATTGATGCACAGTACAGTGCGCCATTCACACCCGTCTATGTCCATCCCAATTACTGCAATTCTCTTAGCTGATACTTGCACAGCATGTAGATCTAAGGATACCACTGAACCTGGTGCTATGTCTGGGCGTACTATTGGGCAGAAGATAAATTCTGCTGGTACCCTCCACTCTAACATTTTTAGCTCGGGTACTACTTGGGCCAGTGTTTTTAATCCTTCTATAAACATTGTTTTGTCCACTGGCATGCCGCGTATTTCTGGGCCTGTCGCTCTGGCATGTACCACTAGCATTACGCGTAATGGGCATATTCCTGGAGTTGAGCACACTATCCCCCTTTCTTTGAACGATATTGTCATATTAAGCTTGCTGAGAAGGTCCCTTCCAAGCAGGTTTATTGGTGATTGTTCATAATAAAGTAAGGGTGTCTTTACTGTTTTACCCCCCACTGTCACATCCAAATCTTCTGTGTGAGGAACTTCAATTACAGCCCCAGAGAACCCCTGCATCTCTAACGTCCGGTTAGATAGCGGAAACCGGCCTTCACGGATACATGATTTCTCTGCTCCCGAATCCACAATAAATATGAATTGCTTGTCTCCTATCTGCGCCCCTACCAATGGTTCCTCCGCTGCATTGTAGGTGGTAGATAGAACAGGACATGCAAGTGTTCTCTGTGGGCTGTCCTATGCTGGTTGTCTCATTGTCCCACCCTGGCTGAAGACATGCCCTGAAACTACTGACACACCACTACAGGGGGCCGGGGCTGGTGCTCCGTTGGCACTCGTTGCAAAAGGGTTGCCTGGGGTGTATTGCATATTGTCGTTGTTTTGTGGGTGATTCTGTGTCCTATAATGATGTGCTTGGCTTTGCTCTGCATACCCCTGTTCTTGTTCCCTTTGTTGTTGTCCCATTGGAAGACCGTATGGGCTTCCCGGGTGGGGGTTACCATATTGTTCCATCTCTTGAAATCCGTTGTTCGGTCTACTCCTGCACTCTTGATAAAAGTGTCCCCACCTCCCGCAATTCCAACAACTTCCCTGTGTACCTCTGGGACCTTGCCATCCATTCCCTCCGTTTCCCCCGTACCCTTGTCCACCCCCTCTGCGACCCCTGTACCCACCTCGTCCCCCTCGAGGGGCCCAATCTTGCCACTGCGGACCTCTGTTCTGCTCCTGCTCGTTCCACTGTGGTTGCCCTGCTCCTGCCCAATGTGTTGCCATCCTCCCCTTTATTGCTACTAACCCCTCCTCCTCCTCTTCTCCCTCCCTGCTGTGTGGGAGTGTGGCCACTGCTGCAGCGACCTTCACCAGTTTTGTTTGTACCAACTTTGCTTCGTCTGCCAATCTTTTTTGCGCTATTTCTTTTTCCCGCTCTTTTATTCTTTTACAGTGGTGAATTATTATGCTCTGTATTTCGGGCCACCCTTTTGCTTCAATACCTGCAATTTTGTCAAGTGCTTTTTGTACCTCTTTAGGGAGCCCTCTCTTTATTATGAAGTAAAATAATGAGGTTGACTGATACCAGGGCGTGCCTGTTTCTGCTTTCTACAGCTCCTGGACCCGAAAAATGTAACCCATAGCGTCTTCTCCATCATTCATCGTACATTGCATAACTGACTGCAAATCTGGGGTGTCTGGGAATGTTTCTCTTAGTGCGTCCCACACTCTTGCACTTACGGTGTTAAAGGAGGCACCATCGTGGCGATCGCAGTCTAACGTTACCCCCGGGAAGCCGGCCTTTACCCATACTCTATCAGCTTGATCCCCAACTGCCCATACTAGCACGCTTTTTACATCTCCCACCGCTAATGGTACCCCAGCTGTGTGTTTCTCGAATGCATATATCCACTTACTTGCCCCACCTGATAGCGGTGGTAATAGCTTTAACAAATTGGCTTTATCCATCTGGGCCCGGGTATGTAATTCGGCCTCCCTCCTCCCCTGTGTATTAATGGGAGTTGTAACTTCCTCTTTGTTGCTTTGCCTGTACTCACCTTCGTTCCTTTCTTCCCTAGTGGAGCCATTCTCCCCAACCTATTCCTTAATCGTCCTGTCCACTCTTCTTCCATTGTTCTTCCCGAGCATGCACCACCTATCCCCTCATTTCCTCCTCCCATGGCCATACTTAATCTTGCACCTTCCTCTGAGTGCTCTTCTATATCACACCATAGTTCCTCTCTACCTCCTGTGGCCATTATTTCATCGTCAGTATGCTCCTCCCTTTCCTCTAGTTCAATTATTCGAGTTGGTTCTTCTTGTATTCTGAACTGTATCTCCCCCTTCTTCCACCCTTCCTCAATTGTTTTATCATGACCCTGTGTTCTTGTTGTCGGCTCTGACCAAGCAGCGTTAGCCCCACTTTGTTCACATATGCTTTTTATCCTGGAGAGCTCATCTTTTGCTAAGGAGAGCCTAGACTCTAAGTCTTCTGTTAGTTTCTCTATATTTACTGTGGGTGTACTTACCTGGTCGCACTGTCTATGGCTCTTGTACGGTGGGGGTGCAGTTGGCCCTCGAGTCGTAGTGACTTTTGTTGGGGGCACATATGTGGGGTCACTGTATCCTTCTGCGGCACTGGTTTATTTAATATTGGATACAATTTAGTTACCTCTACTGGTGCTCCCCCTTCTTGCAACACCTTGTCGTTTTCCGGTATCAGTAATGGATTATCAGTGGTAGATGGCAAATCTGTCCCTAGCTCTCTCTTTTTGGGAGGGGGCACTTCTTCAAACAATCTCCATAGATCTAATATTTCTCTCCTATTATGTAACTGCTTCCCTTTGTATTTTATACAAATGCATGTTGCTACCATATCCAGGACACTCTTGTCAAACGATCCTCCTTCCGGCCATATTTGGGGCAACCCTTCCCCCTTTAGTTCTGTAATCCACTGATCGTGATATTTCTTAATACGCTCAGCATACCCAGGTAGATTCTTACAAATATGGGCCAGGGGTTTTTCTGCCCCCATGGTGTGTAGTCGCCCTATATATATCACTAGATATATCTCTATATATATATTTCCTTAGAATCTCTTCTGGTCACACTTACCATGACCACACCATAATTATACACATTTTACCATATTTATCTTAGCAAAATATGTTTCGACACACATGATGCATATACACCAATAAGCAACACTCGATTCACAGTTCAACTCGTAATCCTTTTCCTCCCTCCCTAGTTGTCTCCTTTTTTCTTCGTTTGATATAAACTCATCTTTTTACTTGGGTTATCTTCTCCCTTTTTTTTCATTTTTTTTTCAATACTAACCCTGTTTTTTCCCCATAAACCCAGAGCAAAGAATAGAAAGAATAGCAGTTACTAATGTATTCACAGTGTCTCCCTTTTTTACCAGACACCTTTATCTTATTTTTCACTTCTTCATATATTCCCAGTACTTCATATACTCCCAGAAGCATCTAGTCAAGATAGCACTATGCGGTGCCGCCTTCTACCCCCTTGCGGAGCTAGGTTTCCGTCTCTTTATCTCTTTTCACCTCTTGATCCTAATGGCCATATGCAAAGGAAAAAGTAAAGAAAGTCTAGAGTGGTTCTTAGTATTCCCAAAGTGTCCCTTTTTAAATGACCTTGTTCCCTGTCCTGTTTTCCTCCCCTGCTCCCTTTATGGTCACTCACACTTAATACTCACGTGCCCGCCTTGAACCGAGAGTCTCCGAACTGGGTCCGTCCAGGCAGCACTGCCGCACGCTCAACGGTCAGCCCCGGCTCTGGCGAGTGGTACTCAAAGGGGATTTTTCAACCGGGATCCTGTACCCTCTCTCTGTTGAGAGCGCACTTCTAAGCGTACCGGTCCCCGTTGGCGGGCAGCTTACCGGAGCCGGCGCACCGCGCGTCTCCCTTTTCGACCGGAGATTTTCGTGCCAAAGGAGACGGTAGGGATATATTAAGAAAAGTAATCACGCTGTCGGGGTCACCACTGAAGGCAAGCGTCTCCAGATAGCACGACCCTCCCCACAATGAGAGGCAGTAATGGACTCTCCCAAGATGGGAATAAGGCTAAGACAAAGTGTGGGTGAGCTTAATGGGAGTTTATATAAGTCAAAATAGGGCATGCAAAGGACTCTGCAAACTCCGAGAGCGCTCTGTCTGACACTAGCAAAAGAACAAAGCACACAAGTGAATAGGTTCAAGAACACTTTGCTCATACACACGAAATCCCACCGTTTTTTATAAACTCTGCAGTTTCTTAAAGAAGAAAAATACTCATGAGAGCTGTATCACAAATGCACAATTCAATAGTGTGAAGTTACAAGGCAAGATTCTTAAAACAACATTAAACAATTGCAGGGACACAGGAAGAAATGTGCATTTCTGACAAAACCCTGACAAAGGTTGGGTTTGTTACATACACACTGTCCTTGATTTTGTCCAAAAAAGCCATGATATCTTGCAACCCCCCATAATAAAAAGTTATGGGGTGTCCAGGGAGGGGCTAGATGGTAACTCTACATTGGTTGGGACCAGATTAAACATAAAACAGGATGACCACTTGTATTAGTGTGAGTTAACCCCAGGGAGGCAGGGGATGCAAATTACCATAGGTGCGTTCAGGCCATGATATCTTGCATGCCACACAATCAAAAGGTATGGGGGTGTCCCGGGAGGGGCTAGATGAGCCTCCATATTGTTTGGGACCAGATTAAACATAAAACAGGATGACCATGTGTGTAATTGTCAGTTAACCCCAGGGAGGCAGGGGATGGAACAAGTTACTTACCTGTAACTGTTGTTCCCCAGCATGGGTCTGGCATGGATTCACATGCTCATGAATATTCCCCGTCAGGCTGGGAATCCTCGGTAAAGAAAAATTCATTTTCAGTTTAATTTCTGAACTGTCTTTCTACTAATGACCAATCACTGGTCTCTGGGTCATACTGCCCCCAACCAATGACTGCCCTCTACCTAAGCCCCTCCTCTGGCAGGCATCTTCAGCTTTGGTAGCACGTAAAGTGGCAGAAGGACCAAGAGAAGAGCCGCAGAGGGGTAGGCGGGAGGGTTCGTATGTGAATCCATGCCCGACCCATGCTGGAGAACAACAGTTACAGGTAAGTAACTTGTTCCTTCTCCAGCATGGGGTCTGGCATGGATTCACATGCTCATGAATAAAAGAATACATAGCAGTACACACGTGCACAACCACAGGAGGTAGCAAGGCTCAACATAAGCAATTCAGCAACTCAACATGAAACATCTATTACCTCCTCACCAGGCTCACCTTAAGCGAACAGGTTGCGCAGCACTGCCTGGCCGACTCTGGACTCCTCCCCGGAATCCCGGTCTACCCAGTAAAATCTCGTGAAGGTTTGTGTCGACCTCCACGTAACAGCCCTGCAGATGTCGAGCAGGGGCACACCGGACAGGAACGCCGTGGTAGCAGCGATCGCTCTGGTCGAATGGGCTCTCAGACGGCCGGGCAACGGTCGGTTTGCCAACCGGTGACAGTGCATGATACAGCCGGAGAGCCATCTGGAAATGGAAGCCTTCGAGAGGGCCTTCCCTTGGTTCACAGGTCCAAAGTTCACAAACAGCTGTGATGTCTCTGAAAACTCTTTGTGCGGTCCACGCAGAACTTCAGCGCTCTAGCCACATCCACGAGTGCAAAGTCTTCTCAGCCGGCGACAAAGGCGACGGGAAGAAAACAGGTAAGACCAAGAGCTCGTTGAAGAGGATGTCCGACGGCACCTTAGGCATGAAGAAGGGGTGCGTCCTCAGCACCACCCTCGTCTCGTGAAAAGTCAGGTATGGAGGTTTACAGGAGAGGCCTGGATATCTCCCACTCGTCGTGCGGAGGTGATGGCTACAAGAAACGCTGTCTTATACAACAGGAACTTCAACGGTGCCGAATGCAGAGGCTCGAATGGCGGCCCCATGAGCCTGGACAGCACCACGTTGAGCACCCACGCCGGGGCAGAGCCTTCACCGGCGGGAATGATCGGAACAGTCCTTTCACGAACTCCTTCACTAGGCGATGGGACCATAGGGATGACTGCCCCAGAGTTCTGGTGTAGCAGGAAATAGCCGCCAGATTGATCTTGATGGAGGTATGTGCCAGGCCCGCCTTGGCCAGCGATAGCAAGTACGGCAGCACCTGAGGTGCCGTAATTCGAAGAGGATTAATCTTCTGTGCACGTCACCAGACAGATAACCTGTTCTATTTGTGTCCATAACACTTGAGAGTCGAGGACGCTCTGGCCTTCGCAAGCACCTCCTTGCAGTCCGCCAGGATATCGTATCCTCCGAACTCCAGTGCTGCAGGAGCCAGGCCTGCAGGTTCAGCGACCTCGGATCGTGGTGGAGGATGGCGTCCCCTTCTCTGGCCAGAAGATCCGCGTCCGTCAGCAGTTTGACTGGGGGGGGCACTGACATCTCCAGAAGGTCCGGGAACCAAATTTGCCTCGGCCATGCCGGTGCGACGAGGATCATCCTGCACCGGGACTGTCTGAGTTGATTGAGTCGCAGCAGCAATGGCGGGAACGCATACAGTAACAGGGCGTCTTAGGGGAATAAGAAGGCATCGCCCATAATCCCCAGCAAGGGAAACCTGCTGGCTAACCTTTGACACTTTGTGTTCGTCGCCTTCGCGAATAGGTCGATCTGGGGATAGCCCCATCGTCAGAATAGGAGATCCACCTGATCCTGTCTCAGGTCCCACTCGTGGCACGAGCGCAGCTCCCTGCTGAGCGGGTCAGCAATGGTGTTTTTTATTCCTGCCAGATGGAAGAGGACCAGAAACATCCCCTGGGCGACGGCCCAGTGCCACAGATCCTGCGCATCCTTGGATAGGGCTGGGGATCTGGTGCCCCCCTACTTCCGGATGTAGAACATTGTGGTGGTGTTGTCGGTGAAGACCCTCACCACCTTGCTCTTGAGGGATGGAAGGAACGACCTGAGGGCCCAGAACACGGCTCGGAGCTCCAGGACATTGATGTGAAGAAAGGCCTCTTGTGTGGAGATCTCTGGTGTGCGCTCCCCATCCCTCCAGGGAGGCGTCCGTCGTCACTGTTTCTTGATGTGTCGGGGTCTGGAAGTCCATACCCGCCGCCAGATGCGCGCGGGCGCCCCACCACCGGATCACCTTGCGGAAAGTCCCGTTGAGTGAGATCCTGTCCTCGAAGCTGCCCGCCGCTTGCATCCAACAGGCGTCGAGGAACTCCTGCAGGGGTCACACCCACAGTCACGTCCAAGGTCAACAGCCGTTGTACCTTGCCCAGGATGGCCTTCGTCCTTTCCTCCGATGGCGAAGCCAATCGTGCCACTGTGTCGAGTCTGGATCCTAGGAGCAGGGCGACTTGCGACGATACCAAGTGGGATTTCGCGAAGTTGATGGAGAATCCCAGATCCGTGAGTAGTTGGACGGTCTTTGTTGTGTGATCGACGGTGAGTTCCTTTGACTTTGCTCGGACGAGCCAATCGTCCAGGTAGGGGTAGACGTGGATTCCCTGCAGGCGCAGCCGCGCCACCACTGGTGCTAGGCACTTGGTGAACACTCTGGGCGCTGACTTGAATCCGAAGGGAAGGGCCTTGAACTGATAGTGTCGTCCTTGGACCACGAATCGCAGGAATTTGTGATGTCCTTTTAGAATGGGGATGTGGAAGTAGGCATCCTCCAAGTCCAGCGACGATAGGAAGTTGCCCTCTTCCAGCTGTACCAGCACGTGCTGGAGGGTGACCATCCGGAGCTTCTGGGATCTGATGTACTTGTTTAGACGACAAAGATCCAGAATGGGTCACCAACCGCCGGTCTTCTTTCGGACGAGAAAGTATTGTGAGTACACTCCGGAGCCCCAGAGCCTCTGTGCCTATGGCACATGCATCAGGGCTGGGCGTGGCCATAGACCATCATTGGAAGGCACGTGCAAGAGTCCCTGGGAGGGGCAAGGTGGAGCCACTAGGCGGGGCTAAAAGGAGTGGCCAGGGCCTGCCTATATAAGGCCAACCTATCCACATGCCTCCGCTTCAAGTTATTCTGTGTAACGGTTACCGCTGTCATTACCTGTGCATCCACTTGATTCCAGCAACTCATCGCTGAAGACGCCTTTACCTGAATCCAGCTACTCCACCACTGAAGGCGCAGCTTACCTGATTCCAGCAACTCCATCGCTGAAGGCGCATCTTACCTGATTCCAGCAACTCCATCGCTGAAGGCGTCTCTTACACCGCTGAAGGCGCATCTCACCTGATTCCAGCAACTCCATTGCTGAAGGCGCCTCTTACCTGATTCCAGCTACTCCATCGCTGAAGGCACCTCTTACCTGAATCCAGCTACTCCACCGCTGAAGGCGCACCTTACCTGCTTCCAGCCGCTCCATCGCTGTGCGCACCTCTTACCTGCATCCCATCACTATCGGAGTCGGAGCCTTCTTCTCACCGGATCCGGGTGTCCAGCTACTCGGAGCTCCACTTCTTTTCTTCTCCTTCGCGGTACCTTCATCCTGCAATCGCGGAACTGTGTAGAACATCCAGACTTCGCTCTACGCCGCCGGCCTTCTCCTGCAAGGGAGAAAGAACACAACAGGTTAGAAATCATATAGATAACGAACGCTTGGCCGCGCCATACATGAGAGTAGAGTTCCATCATAAAGGCCAATTTACCAGCTAATTTGGGAGCTCCATCATCCTCAGGGGAATCCCCGGATTCACTCCTCGACTCCAATCTTCATTTTCACACCTATTGGGAAGAGATAAGAAATTGCAAGAATTACTCCTAATGATCAAGACAAAAGACATTATAATAAATGAACTATAATCCTAACCAAAAGACTTACCTTCCAAGTGGATTGGTCGCAGCCGGTCTGGATCAACACTTCCAAGGACCAGTGAAGCAACTAGGTCCACTCTACGCGCCCCTGCTATTAAAAGCAGGGTGGAGAGCTCAGCGTTACAAAACCACAGGTGAGCTTGCATGGGAAAACGCTTGCACACTTCATTTTGGCCTGAGAGGGTCAAGGGAAGTCACAACACCACCACGCCATTCTCATTGCCTCTCATCTTCTCTCAGGGGCAATACCAGCATCCAGACATCAGGCTCTGCAGCAGCTGGGGGAGAGAGTCTATCCAAGGGAGCCAAGTCGAGGGAGGGATCCAACCGTGCCTCAATGCCCCTGCAGAGACCAGGTGAGCGTAACACTATCGTAGGAAGAGTCTTACTACTATTCTTTATCGAAACTACGTTCTGAGCTGGATTCGCATCTTCCCTCCTGTAGTCTTCTGGAGTATCCTTAAAGGGCTGTCTTTGTGGTTCTTCATCCCTTGTCCACAGCTCCTCCTCCAAACTTTTTTGGTGGTTTCCTTCCTTCTCTGGCACAATCCACGCCCGCCTATGAGTTTCTGGGACTTCTCTCTCTACTATTGGCATTCTCCAATTTTCTCTTGAACTTTTAGATGCTCTCTCTGCAATTTGTCGGTCCTTTTTCCTTTTTCCCCTCACCTCTCAGGTGAAGGTCTAGTTTCATAATCTAGTGCTGCTATTTTCTCATTTGTGGCAGTCAGAATCTCCCTTTTTTCTCTTGCTATCTTTCCTGTCAGGTCAGATAAATCACATATTAATCTCTCTGCCAAGGTTGAGTTGCTTAGTTCCAGTGGCTTCGGGAGGACCTTCTTAATGTTTTCCCTATAACTACTTGGCGAGATCTCGTTGCCCCAGGCCGGTGGCTCCTCCTCCTCATTGCATTCCTTGGACTTGAGGGGTGTTGCCTTTGGAGTGTTATGATTTCCCGTCTTTAGTGATTCTTCAATTTTTTCTCCCCATCTCAGGAAATCCTTTTCACCCATTCCGGGAATTGGAATACCCTGTGGTTTACTCCCTGTTATCCACAGTGCCCCGACTGCCACACTCGTTCCTCCGTTACCTCCACCACTTCCCCACCTTGGCTTCCAGTCTCAATAAACGCTGGCTCGTCCGCCTGTTCTATATTAAGCCCCCCTGCTAGCTCGACAGATGTCTGTGCTTCACCCTGTTCTTTTCTTGGCTTTTCAGCCGCCACACTATCACTTTTCCGCTCGTCTGCCATCAAATCGATTCCACGTAATATTTTCACTTCCTGGATTGGGTCCTGACTCATATGTAGTGGATGAGTGGGTTGTCCTCACATCTGCCGTCGAGCCTCGTCCTCCTGTCCCACGTGCTGGGTCTAGCTGGGCTGGTTCGGTGATGGCCACGTCAGCAAGGAAATGCGGTGATGTGACCGGTGGACTGTGTCTACCCTCCTGTGTGGGGTGTCATCAAGCGCCCCTGGCGGTCTCTGCCCAACACTCTGCTGCAGGCGGCCTGCTATTGGGCTATTACTGCTGGCGTGATGAGCCTCAGTGTTCGCCGGTCTGCCCCCTCTCCTCTCTCTTCAAATCATGTTTGTGCTGGTTCGGGCTAAGGTCCCTCCTGGTGAGCGGCCGTGATGCCACAGTTCCCTGGGCTGCCTTCTCTCATGCGGGTGCTGTCCGGTGGTAATTGGCCCCACTGGATCATAGTGGGTCGTGGCACTCCTTGTTCCCCCCTCCTCTCTCTTGACTTACGGTCACCTCGCGGGCCACTGCTGCTCAGGTCCCCCCGCAATGTCTTGTGGGCGCCCCTGTGCCCACTAGATCTTCCTCTTTTCCCTGGGGCTGTTTGTTACTGATAGTTCCCAGGGGTGGTCCCTCCACCAAAGCAGTGCTTACTGTGTCTTGGTTTTTTGGCACACCTCGCAGCCTGATGCAGCCTGGCCTGCGGCTTCTCGTCCTCCCTGCTGTCTCTGTACGCAGCAGCACTCAGTCTGTTCACTTTGGCACTGGGGCTGTACCCATCTTAAGTGTTCACCCAAGGATAATGCAGCGGGCGTGCTTGAAGATCCTGTGAGCGAGCTCTGTGTGCTCTTGGATTCAAGCTTGCCCCGGCGGGTCCGCCATCCAGGTTCCTACAGGTTTGCCTTCTCAAGCTGCTTGGCGGCGTTCTGTTCCACTCCTGGTGATGGTGAAGAGTCTCTAGGTGCCTTCTGCCTACCCACCTTTCCGGAGTCCCGACACTGGGGGCCCCGCTCTCCCCTCTCTCTCTCTCCTTACTCCTCGGCTCTATTTGTTACAGCCTCTCCTCATGGGCTTCACTCGCCCGTTGTCCTTCGTTGCGGGTCCTCCTTCTCTCTCTCAATCCGGTGCTGCGGAGATCTGGTTGCACTGGTGCATGCATTAGTGCGATCCCTGTCCGCCTGCCACCCCGGGGTGTTTTCGGATCGTCTTCTTCCATATAAGGATCCGGTTTCAGTGTTGAAGTGCCCCTCTGTGCCGGCGCAAGGCGTCTGGTATCTCTCTTGTCCACCACGATGCCACTTGCAGGGCTAATCGAGCAAGGGCTCACCCACTCGATGCTGCATCTGCCATTTTGTGAGGCAGTGAAAGTCTTGCTTCGGGCTCTCTCCTGGCCTTTCCGTCTTCCGTTTTCTCCCTGGCATCTCCCCAACTGTGCCTCAGACCTTTAGGCACCGTTTCTTCGAGTTGGCTAGGGTTGCCGTTGCATTTTGTGCCAGCCTACCGGATCGGCTTGCCGGATCATGTGGGAGCTCTAGGGAGCTGCGTCTCTATCGCATGGCCGCCAAGCCATGCCCCCTACAATGCATTTGTTATGCTTAATTGTAAGTGTTCATGCAATTCGGTATTCATGATGCACTCATTATATGTAATTTCAAGTTTCTGCTCGGTTCGGTATTCAATATGCACATATTGTATTTGTTTCAAAGACCGTTAACATTTCTGGTCTGTTCGGAGTGCCCCGGTGCCCAAGCGTTCCCTCCGACACTCACCGGCTGATGGCAGCTCCCTCTGACGGCCCTCGCAGCTTCTTTCTAGACGCAAGGCCGTCGGGCCTTCTGATGCAAGCCTTGCTCGTCTGCCGGGCAGTCTTCCATGCACTCAGAGGCTTCTCTCCGGATGCGGTTGGTGTTTTCTCTCTCTCCAGGCTTCTTCCACAGCCCCTGCTGCTCGCACTCTGTATTGGAGGCTCTCACACCTGTGCCACGACACGGCCCACTTGCCTTGGGCCACAAACGTTCTTCAGGGTCTCTGCCTGCGACCTGGCTCCTGCGCTGGTCCCACCACAGCTGCCTCCATACATAAGGGTTCTTCTGCTGGTCTCTCCCACGCAGCCTCCTTGTTGTGCTTCTTTGACCCTCATTTTATACAACTGCAACCAGTTAACAGGTTGCATGTGTGTGTCTTTACTTGGGTTTACCTGACCATGAATAAAGGGGCATGCCTGATGCTCTGCAGGCATCTTCTTCATCCCAGTACCAGCGTGGTAAAAGGAAGGTATAGTGTTTATGACTCTCAGTCTCCTCTTCCTTGTCCTAGAACATTTAACAGTCAAAAGTGGGGAAATGAGGGGAGCAGTCTTGTAGTAGCCCATAAAGGTTGGGGGAGGGTTAGGTAGGTCATTTGTAGGCAAAGGGGGATACCATGTCCCTCCTAAGGGTACCCCAATTTTAACCCCTTCCCTTTTTCTCATCTTCCTGCTGCCTCTAGACTGGCAAAATCTTTTATCATTTTCTTTGTCAATCGGGTAGGGGTAACAATATCCCATGATTGCGTTTGGGATAGGGGATTCTTTGAGAGAAGGGAGTGTGGAATACTGTCTCACCTGAGGACATCTCATCTCCAATCCCCAAGTATTCTCCACCCAGGTGCTCCCCCCTCTCTTCTCTGCCCCCATGGTTGTGATCCAAGAGTGATGGCCTTTCCCTGGCCACCTGAGAAGAGGTTCCAAGGGAATTACATGTAAGGACGCCCTCAGGTTTCTCGCAGTAGCTAATAAAGCTGATACACAGAGCCATCATATGACAGCGGGTCTGCCACTTATGTGCTTGTCACAGTCTCATGTCAGCGCGTATGTCTGCTCTGTGCCTGACACATGTTATACACAGAGACATCACATATCACATATCACATAGCACATCTGTTGGCTATGTACCAATCACATTTTATACAGAGAGCCATCTCAAGCAAGTGAGTCTGTCTACTATGTGCATATCACAGGTGATACACAGAGTGATCACAGGTCAGTGACAAGGTGTGCTGTGTGCCTATCACGGGAGATACACAGAGCCCTCACATGTCGATAAATATGCCAGCTCTCTGCCTGTCGCATTTTCTACACAGAGCCATCATATGCGAGTGAGTCTGTCAGTTATGTGCCTATCACACATTATACACAAAGCCATCTCATGTCAGCAAGTCTGTCTGTTCCATGCCTATCACAGGTGGTACACAAAGCCCTCACATTGTAGCTAGTCACCAGTGGGCTTATCACATGTGATGCACAGACCTCTCATATGTCAGTGAGTCTGTCTGATGTCTGTCTGATGTGCCTCCATTCACATGTGAAATGCAGAGCTGTCAGGTCAGTGAGTCTGTGCCTATACTGGATGACACACAGAGCCATTTATCATACACAGAGCCATGTCAGTGAATCTGCTGTGTACATATCACCACAGAGCCATCAGCGAGTCTGTCTGCTGTGCTCCTTGCATGTTATGCACAGATCTATCACATGGCATTGAGCCTGTCTGACAGGCCAATACCATACCATCCAACGGGTCCTCCTTGGGCACCATGGAGTCAATCTGATCGGAACCTAACAAGGTTTATACATGTGTCTCTGGGGCTGTGTAAGGATGGGCATGGTATCAAACAGTAAGACAGACACAAGTGATCACAGTTCAAGGGTGTTTATTGAACTTTAATTGGGTTTGAAAAATGCCTATCTAAACCTAAATGTAAAGATGGGAGCAAGCTACGACCATTAATTAATAATAACCCAGTCCTAGTCAAGTCTGTGAAAATAAAAGGGCCTATACTAATAAACAAATTGCCAATCCTTGCCTCTAAATACAAATAGTGTGGGAAACAATGTCATGCAAAAGAAAAGTGTTCAAGAAATGATATGTCAGGATATTCAAGTCATTTGCTTCCCTTCCCCACGTTTTCAGCATGGGACAAGGCATCACACTGAAGCATAGCACACTCTCTGGGTTCTATAGCACGAGGATGAAGTAAAAACTTCAACATCAAGGCCTTCTGTGCCAAAGTCTCTTTGTCATTCAAAGTCTCTTATTTCAGATGGCCTGATCCAACACAACAAACATTAAAGTTCCTTACTTCTTAAGATTTCACATATACAACTTCTCGAGTGATTTACTGTTCACCCCGGGTCTTCCTCCGCCGCACTCAGACCCCCTTTGACACACAATCTACAATTGGTATCCCTCTGCAGGGTCTTGACCAAATATTTTACATATACAACTTCTCTAGTTCTTCAAAATTGAAGACTTTCGACAGTGCACACAATTTTACTTGACATATCGCAGGACCACTTCGATTAACAATTACTCGTTATCTTCTTGATATAACATTTTTCTCACTTTCACTTTTGCCACTCCTCAGCTGAATACCTTACAGAGACCTTCGGTTGAGCACCCACGCAGTGGTGGGCCACTCTGTAAAAGGTATTGTATCTTGTTTTTAAAGTTCAGTCAGTCATCAGCAATTCAACTTTACTCTTCTTATCACACATGTTTTAACAATGTTCGTTCCAGCACTCGCCATACAATGTTGCTGCTTGCAACATTGGCTTCAACACAGACCGGTCTTGTATCAGTCTTCCCAACTTACTGGCTGTGTTGATTTCACTCACGCTGCTTTGTTCTTGGAGCCAAGGATGGTACCACGGTGGCTGGTGATTCCCCCCGCTTTGGTTATTGATGCGGGAGGGCCCCAGGTATTTCCGACACACAATGCAGGATTCTTCAGCCTGGTATCCTGGTCTTACGGTTTCAATTCTCAAGGTTCCTGGAAAGTAATAGTTTCTTGTTGAAAAGTTTGCAACTAACAAGGCACCGGAACATCCCACCACCCGTGACCTGGCTAGGCACACTGAAAACACATGGGAGGCACACAGAAATAGAAGAGACAAACCAAAAAGAGAAATGAACGAAACAGACGCTGTCACCCCACATATCACAAAAACACAAGGACACCTCCCCCAAATACAACAAAATATAGAAGTGGAAGCAGAAGAAATCATCAACCCAATGATTAATCTAACAGACCAATTCAATGAAGAAACAGTTCACACTGAACACCCACCACATCCAGAGAGCAACATGGAAGCATACCGACATAATAACCACAACACAAAGCCAATATTAAAAATGAAAATAAACTGCATCAAAATGATCCACTGCAATCTAATCAACGCAAAATCGATGTCCAAACACGCCACAGAGATATACGACTTACTGTGTGACCGAGGTATCGACATCCTATTCATTACAGAAACATGGCTAGATAACAAATTCAAAATCACACTACACAGCTGCCTTCCCGACAACTTCAAGTGCTCGCAGATCAACAGAAAAGACAAAAGAGGTGGAGGAATTGCAGTGGCATACAAAGAGCATCTGAAAATAAAAACAGACGAACCACTAAACATCGTAAACTGTGAATCCCTAATCCTTCACCTGACAATGGACCCGAAAACAAATATCAAATTCATTCTGGTTTACAGACCACCAATATACGACGCAGCATTCGTGGACAGCTTCACAAAATCCATCACCAACCTGGCCATCGAAAACGAACACTTGATAATCCTCAGGGATTAACATCTGGTTTTTAGAAGAAAATGCAAACTCGCAAAATTTGCTAGTCAAGCATCTCAAGACAATGAGATTACATCAGCTGGTTAAAGAAGTAACACACGCAGCAGAACACACACTTGACACAATATTCTCTAACAGAAACCTTATCACCACGGCACCGCCAATACAGATACTCTGGAGAGACCACCTCATCATTCCATTTGTGATCAGGCAACCTGCCAAAGCAGCCAAACAACCCAATAAACTTCTGACTGTCATGAGAAGAAACCATAAAAGATGCTAACTTATTAGAACAACTCGAACTCACAATACCATCAACCATGAACTGCGACTAAATCGAACTCGATAGACAGACAGAAAAACTTCATAAATGAATCACCGAAACAATCAACAATATCTCCAAGGAAAAACCCTTCACCCCATCACACAAGAGAACAATAGCAAAATGGTTTACTCCCAAACACAATTTCAGCGACAAATCCGCTCATACAAAAAGGAAATCCAAAAGGCAAAAAAGAAATACTACGACAACCGAATCACCAAAGCCACAAACACCCAAAAAGAACTGTTGAACATCATAAACGAAATGATTAACCCAATTGGATGCAACAACACCCCAGTGCCTTCAGTGAAACGATGCAACGACCACACAGACCACTTCAAAATCAGTGTCATCCACCAAATCATACAAAGCAGACCAGTCAACCAAAATACACAACCCACACCCCCAACCGAGGATCCCCAGAACAAACTCCAAAGCTTCCCCCAAATATCAGTAGAGACGTTCGTGAAGCTGGTAAGAAATAGCAAAAAAGCAGGCTCCTCATTGTACCCCTGCCCTACAGACATATAGAAATGAATCCTCACACAAGGCACACCCTTGAAATGTTACAGAAACCTCTTCAACCAATCACAACAGGGAAAGTGCTGCGTTCTTTCAAATCGGTGTACATCAAACCACTGCTCAAGAAGACGGCAGGCCACGTGGAAGACTTCTCCAACTACAGACCTATCTCGAACATCCCGTACCCAGCAAAACTACTTGAAACCTACGTCTTCGGTCTAACACAGGAACATATAGAAAAATACCAACTGCTGGACCAGGCACAGGTTGGATTTAGACCTAAGAGAGGAACTGAGACGGCACTCTGCTCAATCTGTGATGATCTAAAGACAAATGCAGACTCTGACACAAGTTCATCTCTGATACGTCTGGACCTCTCTGCAGCGTTCGACACAGTCAGCCATGACTTCCTCATTAAGACACTCAAAGAAATAGGAATCACCGACCTGGCCCTACTCTGGATTAAATAATTCCTAATAGACAGAATGGAAACCATCTCGAATAAACCTTTCATATCCACTCCAAGAGACACCAACTGTGGAGTACCACAAGGATCATCCCTAGCCCCACTGCTCTTCAGTATCTACCTTACTCCACTAATCAAGCTCATTAAAAAACACAGATTTACATGCTACAACTATGCAGACGACACACAAATCATCTACAAAATAGAAGACGCACAAGAAGAAAACTCAATGATGGAAGGATATCTACAAGAACTCTATGAATGGATTAACACTCTACAACTCATCCAAAACAGGGCTGCAAGACTTGTCCTTGGCCTCAAGCCCAGGGATCGTATCTCTCCAGGACAGAAATCTCTGCACTGGCTCCCAGTGGCAGCGAGGATTAAGCTCAAAACCCTCTGCATTGTCCACAAGGCCTTCTGGGGTCTAGGACCTCAATACCTTCAACTCCCTCTTCCTAAATATCTTCCCCCTCGAGCTTTTCACTCATCCACCTCCAACTCCCTCAGGGTCAGTCGCTTCTCCAAGCAGCAAGTTGGTGGTAGATCTCTCTCGTCTGCTGGGGCCTCCCTCTGGAACAGCCTCCCGGCCCCTCTAAAACTTGGGAAGAACCAGCTCCGGTTCCAGAAGCACCTCAAGACCTTCCTCTTTGCTTCTGCTTTCTCTCCTCCTCTCCCCTGCTGATCTCCTGAATGAATATGAAACTGCACTGTTTGGGACCAGATTAAACATAAAACAGGATGACCATGTGTGTAATTGTGAGTTAACCCCAGGGAGGCAGGGGATGGAACAAGTTACTTACCTGTAACTGTTGTTCTCCAGCATGGGTCTGGCATGGATTCACATGCTCATGAATATTCCCCGTCGTCAGGCTGGGAATCCGCGGTAAAGAAAAATTCATTTTCAGTTTAATTTCTGAACTGTCTTTCTACTAATGACCAATCACTGGTCTCCGGGTCATACTGCCCCCAACCAATGACTGCCCTCTACCTAAGCCCCTCCTCTGGCAGGCATCTTCAGTTTTGGTAGCACGTAAAGTGGCAGAAGGACCAAGAGAAGAGCCGCAGAGGGGTAGGCGGGAGGGTTCGCATGTGAATCCATGCTAGACCCATGCTGGAGAACAACAGTTACAGGTAAGTAACTTGTTCCTTCTCCAGCATGGGGTCTGGCATGGATTCACATGCTCATGAATATAAGAATACAAAGCAGTACACACGTGCACAACCACAGGAGGTAGCAAGGCTCAACATAAGCAATTCAACAACTCAACATGAAACATCTCTTACCTCCTCACCAGGCTCACCTTAAGCGAACAGGTTGCGCAGCACTGCCTGGCCGACTCTGGACTCCTCCCTGGAATCCCGGTCTACGCAGTAAAATCTCGTGAAGGTGTGTGTCGACCTCCACGTAACAGCCCTGCAGATGTCGAGCAGGGGCACACCGGACAAGAACGCTGTGGTAGCAGCGATTGCTCTGGGAGAATGGGCTCTCAGACGGCCGGGCAACGGTCGGTTTGCCAACCGGTGACAGTGCATGATACAGCCAGAGAGCCATCTGGAAATGGAAGCCTTCGAGAGGGTCTTCCCTTGGTTCACAGGTCCAAAGTTCCGAACAGCTGTGATGTCTCTGAAAACTCTTTGTGCGGTCCACGCAGAACTTCAGCGCTCTAGCCACATCCACGAGTGCAAAGTCCTCTCAGCCGGCGACAAAGGCGACGGGAAGAAAACAGGTAAGACCAAGAGCTCGTTGAAGAGGATGTCCGACGGCACCTTAGGCATGAAGAAGGGGTGCGTCCTCAGCACCACCCTCGTCTCGTGAAAAGTCAGGTATGGAGGTTTACAGGAGAGGCCTGGATATCTCCCTCTCGTCGTGCGGAGGGGATGGCTACAAGAAACGCTGTCTTATACGACAGGAACTTCAACGGTGCCGAATGCAGAGGCTCGAATGGCGGCCCCATGAGCCTGGACATGACCACGTTGAGCTCCCACGCCGGGGCGGAGCCTTCACCGGCGGGAATGATCGGAACAGTCCTTTCACGAACTCCTTCACTAGGCGATGGGACCATAGGGATGACTGCCCCAGAGTTCTGGTGTAGCAGGAAATAGCCGCCAGATTGATCTTGATGGAGGTATGTGCCAGGCCCGCCTTGGCCAGCGATAGCAAGTACGGCAGCACCTGAGGTGCCGTAATTCAAAGAGGATTAATCTTCTGTGCACGTCACCAGACAGATAACCTCTTCTATTTGTGTCCATAACACTTGAGAGTCGAGGACGCTCTGGCCTTCGCAAGCACCTCCTTGCAGTCCGCCAGGATATCGTATCCTCCGAACTCTAGTGCTGCAGGAGCCAGGCCTGCAGGTTCAGCGACCTCGGATCGTGGTGGAGGATGGCGTCCCCTTCTCTGGCCAGAAGATCCGCGTCCGTCAGCAGTTTGACTGGGGGGGGCACTGACATCTCCAGAAGGTCCGGGAACCAAATTTGCCTCGGCCATGCCGGTGCGACGAGGATCATCCTGCACCGGGACTGTCTGAGTTGATTGAGTCGCAGCAGCAATGGCGGGAACGCATACAGTAACAGGGCTTCTTAGGGGAATCATAAAGGCATCGCCCATAATCCCCAGCAAGGGAAACCTGCTGGCTAACCTTTGACACTTTGTGTTCGTCGCCTTCGCGAATAGGTCGATCTGGGGATAGCCCCATCGTCGGAATAGGAGATCCACCTTATCCTGTCTCAGGTCCCACTCGTGGCACGAGCGCAGCTCCCTGCCGAGCGGGTCAGCAATGGTGTTTCTTATTCCTGCCAGATGGAAGGGGACCAGAAACATCCCCTGGGCGACGGCCCAGTGCCACAGATCCTGCGCATCCTTGGATAGGGCTGGGGATCTGGTGCCCCCCTACTTCCGGATGTAGAACATTGTGGTGGTGTTGTCGGTGAAGACCCTCACCACCTTGCTCTTGAGGGATGGAAGGAACGACCTGAGGGCCCAGAACACGGCTCGGAGCTCCAGGACATTGATGTGAAGCGACCTCTCCTCCGGAAGCCAAAGGCCTCTTGCGTGGAGATCTCTGGTGTGCGCTCCCCATCCCTCCAGGGAGGCGTCCGTCGTCACTGTTTCTTGATGTGTCGGGGTCTGGAAGTCCATACCCGCCGCCAGATGCGCGCGGGCGCCTCACCACCGGATCGCCTGGCGCAAAGTCCCGTTCAGTGAGATCCTGTCCTCGAAGCTGCCCGCCGCTTGCATCCAACAGGCGTCGAGGAACTCCTGCAGGGGTCACACCCACAGTCACGTCCAAGGTCAACAGCCGTTGTACCTTGCCTAGGATGGCCTTCGTGCTTTCCTCCGATGGCGAAGCCAATCGTGCCACTGTGTCGAGTCTGGATCCTAGGAGCAGGGCGACTTGCGACGATACCAAGTGGGATTTTGCGAAGTTGATGGAGAATCCCAGATCCGTGAGTAGTTGGACGGTCTTTGTTGTGTGATCAACGGTGAGTTCCTTTGACTTTGCTCGGACGAGCCAATCGTCCAGGTAGGGGTAGACGTGGATTCCCTGCAGGCGCAGCCGCGCCACCACTGGTGCTAGGCACTTGGTGAACACTCTGGGTGCTGACTTGAATCCGAAGGGAAGGGCCTTGAACTGATAGTGTCGTCCTTGGACCACGAATCGCAGGAATTTGCGATGTCCTTTTAGAATGGGGATGTGGAAGTAGGCATCCTCCAAGTCCAGCGACGATAGGAAGTTGCCCTCTTCCAGCTGTACCAGCACGTGCTGGAGGGTGACCATCCGGAACTTCTGGGATCTGATGTACTTGTTTAGACGACAAAGATCCAGAATGGGTCACCAACCGCCGGTCTTCTTTCGGACGAGAAAGTATCGTGAGTACACTCCGGAGCCCCAGAGCCTCTGTGCCTATGGCACGTGCATCAGGGCTGGGCATGGCCATAGACCATCATTGGAAGGCACGTGCAAGAGTCCCTGGGAGGGGCAAGGTGGAGCCACTAGGCGGGGCTAAAAGGAGTGGCCAGGGCCTGCCTATATAAGGCCAACCTATCCACATGCCTCCACTTCGCGTTATTCTGCGTAACGCTTACCGCTGTCATTACCTGTGCATCCACTTGATTCCAGTAACTCATCGCTGAAGACCTGAATCCAGCTACTCCACCGCTGAAGGCGCAGCTTACCTGATTCCAGCAACTCCATTGCTGAAGGCGCATCTTACCTGATTCCAGCAACTCCATCGCTGAAGGCGTCTCTTACACCGCTGAAGGCGCATCTCACCTGATTCCAGCAACTCCATTGCTGAAGGCGCCTCTTACCTGAATCCAGCTACTACACCGCTGCAGGCGCCTCTTATCTGATTCCAGCTACTCCATCGCTGAAGGCACCTCTTACCTGAATCCAGCTACTCCACCGCTGAAGGCGCACCTTACCTGCTTCCAGCCGCTCCATCGCTGTGCGCACCTCTTACCTGCATCCCATCACTATCAGAGTCGGAGCCTTCTTCTCACCGGATCCGGGTGTCCAGCTACTCGGAGCTCCACTTCTTTTCTTCTCCTTCGCGGTACCTTCATCCTGCAATCGCGGAACTGCGTAGAACATCCAGACTTCGCTCTACGCCGCCGGCCTTCTCCTGCAAGGGAGCAAGAACACAACAGGTTAGAAATCATATAGAAAGCGAACGCTTGGCCGCGCCATACATGAGAGTAGAGTTCCATCATAAAGGCCAATTTACCAGCTAATTTGGGAGCTCCATCATCCTCAGGGGAATCCCCGGATTCACTCCTCGACTCCAATCTTCATTTTCACACCTATTGGGAAGAGATAAGACATTGCAAGAATTACTCTTAATGATCAAGACAAAAGACATTATAATAAATGAACTATAATCCTAACCAAAAGACTTACCTTCCAAGTGGATTGGTCGCAGCCGGTCTGGATCAACACTTCCAAGGACCAGTGAAGCAACTAGGTCCACTCTACGCGCCCCTGCTATTAAAAGCAGGGTGGAGAGCTCAGCGTTACAAAACCACAGGTGAGCTTGCATGGGAAAACGCTTGCGCACTTCATTTTGGCATGAGAGGGTCAAGGGAAGTCACGACACCACCACGCCATTCTCATTGCCTCTCATCTTCTCTCAGGGGCAATACCAGTATCCAAACATCAGGCTCTGCAGCAGCTGGGGGAGAGAGTCTATCCAAGGGAGCCAAGTTGAGGGAGGGATCCAACCGTGCCTCAATGCCCCGGCAGAGTAGGAAGAGTCTTACTACTATTCTTTATCGAAACTACGTTCTGAGCTGGATTTGCATCTTCCCTCCTGTAGTCTTCTGGAGTATCCTTAAATGGCTGTCTTCGCGGTTCTTCATCCCTTGTCCACAGCTCCTCCTCCAAACTTTTTTGGTGGTTTCCTTCCTTCTCTGGCACAATCCACGCCCGCCTATGAGTTTCTGGGACTTCTCTCTCTACTATTGGCATTCTCCAATTTTCTCTTGAACTTTTAGATGCTCTCTCTGCAATTTGTCGGTCCTTTTTCCTTTTTCCCCTCACCTCTCAGGTGAAGGTCTAGTTTCATAATCTAGTGCTGCTATTCTCTCATTTGTGGCAGTCAGACTCTCCCTTTTTTCTCTTGCTATCTTTCCTGTCAGGTCAGATAAATCACATATTAATCTCTCTGCCAAGGTTGAGTTGCTTAGTTCCAGTGGCTTCGGGAGGACCTTCTTAATGTTTTCCCTATAACTACTTGGCGAGATCTCGTTGCCCCAGGCCGGTGGCTCCTCCTCCTCATTGCATTCCTTGGACTTGAGGGGTGTCGCCTTTGGAGTGTTATGATTTCCCCTCTTTAGTGATTCTTCAATTTTTTCTCCCCATCTCAGGAAATCCTTTTCACCCATTCCGGGAATTGGAATACCCTGTGGTTTACTCCCTGTGATCCACAGTGCCCCGACTGCCACACTCGTTCCTCCGTTACTTCCACCACTTCCCCACCTTGGCTTCCAGTCTCAATAAACGCTGGCTCGTCCGCCTGTTCTATATTAAGCCCCCCTGCTAGCTCGACAGATGTCTGTGCTTCACCCTGTTCTTTTCTTGGCTTTCAGCCGCCACACTATCACTTTTCCGCTCGTCTGCCATCAAATCGATTCCACATAATATTTTAACTTCCTGGATTGGGTCCTGACTCATATGTAGTGGATGAGTGGGTTGTCCTCACATCTGCCGTCGAGCCTCGTCCTCCTGTCCCACGTGCTGGGTCTAAATGGGCTGGTTCGGGGATGGCCCCCACTGCAGCAAGGAAATGCGGTGATGTGACCGGTGGACTGTGTCTACCCTCCTGTGTAGGGTGTCATCAAGCGCCCCTGGCGGTCTCTGCCCAACACTCTGCTGCAGGCGGCCTGCTATTGGGCTATTACTGCTGGCGTGATAAGCCTCAGTGTTTGCCGGTCTGCCCCCTCTCCTCTCTCTTCAAATCATGTTTGTGCTGGTTCGGGCTAAGGTCCCTCCTGGTGAGCGGCCGTGATGCCACAGTTCCCTGGGCTGCCTTCTCTCATGCAGGTGCTGTCCGGTGGTAATTGGCCCCACTGGATCATACTGGGTCGTGGCACTCCTTGTTCCCCCCTCCTCTCTCTTGACTACGGTCACCTCGCGGGCCACTGCCGCTCAGGTTCCCCCCGCAATGTCTTGTGGGCGCCCCTGTGCCCACTAGATCTTCCTCTTTTCCCTGGGGGCTGTTTGTTACTGATAGTTCCCAGGGGGGGTCCCTCCACCAAAGCAGTGCTTACTGTGTCTTGGTTTTTTGGCACACCTCGCAGCCCGATGCAGCCTGGCCTGCGGCTTCTCGTCCTCCCTGCTGTCTCTGTACGCAGCAGCACTCAGTCTGTTCACTTTGGCACTGGGGCTGTACCCAGCTTAAGTGTTCACCCAAGGATAATGCAGCGGGCGTGCTTGAAGATCCTGTGAGCGAGCTCCGTGTGCTCTTGGATTCAAGCTTGCCCGGCGGGTCCGCCATCCAGGTTCCTACAGGTTTGCCTTCTCAAGCTGCTTGGCGGCGTTCTGTGCCACTCTTGGTGATGGTGAAGAGTCTCTAGGTGCCTTCTGCCTACCCACCTTTCCGGAGTCCCGACACTGGGGGCCCGTTCTCCCCTCTCTCTCTCCTTACTCCTCGGCTCTATTTGTTACAGCCTCTCCTCATGGACTTCACTCGCCCGTTGTCCTTCGTTGCGGGTCCTCCTTCTCTCTCTCAATCCGGTGCTGCGGAGATCTGGTCGCACTGGTGCATGCATTAGTGCGATCCCTGTCCGCCTGCCACCCCGGGGTGTTTTCGGATCGTCTTCTTCCATATAAGGATCCGGTTTCAGTGTTGAAGTGCCCCTCTGTGCCGGCGCAAGGTGTTTGGTATCTCTCTTGTCCACCACGATGCCACTTGCAGGGCTAACCGAGCAAGGGCACACCCACTCGATGCTGCATCTGCCATTTTGTGAGGCAGTGAAAGTCTTGCTTCGGGCTCTCTCCTGGCCTTTCCGTCTTCCGTTTTCTCCCTGGCATCTCCCCAACTGTGCCTCAGACCTTTAGGCACCCTTTCTTCGAGTTGGCTAGGGTTGCCGTTGCATTTTGTACCAGCCTACCGGATCGGCTTGCCGGATCATGTGGGAGCTCTAGGGAGCTGCGTCTCTATCGCATGGTCGCCAAGCCATGCCCCCTACAATGCATTTGTTATGCTCAATTGTAAGTGTTCATGCAATTCGGTATTCATGATGCACTCATTATATGTAATTTCAAGTTTCTGCTCGGTTCGGTATTCAATATGCACATATTGTATTTGTTTCAAAGACCGTTAACATTTCTGGTCTGTTCGGAGTGCCCCGGTGCCCAAGCGTTCCCTCCGACACTCACCGGCTGATGGCAGCTCCCTCTGACGGCCCTCGCAGCTTCTTTCTAGACGCAAGGCCGTCGGGCCTTCTGATGCAAGCCTTGCTCGTCTGCCGGGCAGTCTTCCATGCACTCAGAGGCTTCTCTCCCGATGCGGATGGTGTTCTCTCTCTCTCCAGGCTTCTTCCACAGCCCCTGCTGCTCGCACTCTGTATTGGAGACTCTCACACCTGTGCCATGACATGGCCCACTTGCCTTGGGCCACAAAAGTTCTTCAGGGTCTCTGCCTGCGACCTGGCTCCTGCGCTGGTCCCACCACAGCTGCCTCCATACATAAGGGTTCTTCTGCTGGTCTCTCCCACGCAGCCTCCTTGTTGTGCTTCTTTGACCCTCATTTTATACAACTGCAACCAGTTAACAGGTTGCATGTGTGTGTCTTTACTTGGGTTTGCCTAACCATGAATAAAGGGACATGCCTGATGCTCTGCAGGCATCTTCTTCATCCCAGTACCAGCGTGGTAAAAGGAAGGTATAGTGTTTACGACTCTCAGTCTCCTCTTCCTTGTCCTAGAACATTTAACAGTCAAAAGTGGGGAAATGAGGGGAGCAGTCTTGTAGTTTCCCATAAAGGTTGGGGGACGGTTAGGTAGGTCATTTGTAGGCAAAGGGGGATACCATGTCCCTCCTAAGGGTACCCCAATTTTAACCCCTTCCCTTTTTCTCATCCTCCTGCTACCTCTAGACTGGCAAAATCTTTTATCATTTTCTTTGTCAATCGGGTAGGGGTAACAATATCCCATGATTGCGTTTGGGATAGGGGATTCTTTGAGAGAAGGGAGTGTGGAATACTGTCTCACCTGAGGACATCTCATCTCCAATCCCCAAGTATTCTCCATCCAGGTGCTCCCCCCTCTCTTCTCTGCCCCCATTGTTTGTGATCCAAGAGTGATGGCCTTTCCCTGGCCACCTGAGAAGAGGTTCCAAGGGAATTACATGTAAGGACGCCCTCAGGTTTCTCGCAGTAGCTAATAAAGCTGATACACAGAGCCATCATATGACAGCGGGTCTGCCACTTATGTGCTTGTCACAGTCTCATGTCAGCGCGTATGTCTGCTCTGTGTCTGACACATGTTATACACAGAGACATCGCATATCAGCACATCTGTTGGCTATGTGCCAATCACATTTTATACAGAGAGCCATCTCAAGCAAGTGAGTCTGTCTACTATGTGCATATCACAGGTGATACACAGAGTGATCACAGGTCAGTGACAAGGTGTGCTGTGTGCCTATCACGGGAGATACACAGAGCCCTCACATGTCAATAAATATGCCGGCTCTCTGCCTGTCACATTTTCTACACAGAGCCATCATATGCGAGTGAGTCTGTCAGTTATGTGCCTATCACACATTATACACAAAGCCATCTCATGTCAGCAAGTCTGTCTGTTCCATGCCTATCACAGGTGGTACACAAAGCCCTCACATTTTAGCTAGTCACCAGTGGGCTTATCACATGTGATGTACAGACTCCTCATATGTCAGTGAGTCTGTCTGATGTCTGTCTGATGTGCCTCCTTTCACATGTGAAATGCAGAGCTGTCAGGTCAGTGAATCTGTGCCTATACTGGATGACACACAGAGCAATTACATTAGTGAATCTGCTGTGTATTTATCATACACAGAGCCATGTCAGTGAATCTGCTGTGTACATATCACCACAGAGCCATCAGCGAGTCTGTCTGCTGTGCTCCTTGCATGTTATGCACAGATCTATCACATGGCATTGAGCCTGTCTGACAAGAAATGATATGTCAGGATATTCAAGTCATTCGCTTCCCTTCCCCAAATTTTCAGCATGGGACAAGGCATCACACTGAAGCATAGCACACTCTCTGGGTTCTATAGCACGAGGATGAAGTAAAAACTTCAACATCAGGGCCTTCTCTGCCAAAGTCTCTTTGTCATTCAAAGTCTCTTATTTCAGATGGCCTGATCCAACACAACAAACATTAAAGTTCCTTACTTCTTAGGATTTCACATATACAACTTCTCGAGTGATTTACTGTTCACCCCGGGTCTTCCTCCGCCGCACTCAGACCCACTTTGACACACAATCTACAATTGGTATCCCTCTGCAGGGTCTTGACCAAATATTTTACATATACAACTTCTCTAGTTCTTCAAAATTGAAGACTTTCGACAGTGCACACAATTTTACTTGACATATCGCAGGACCACTTCGATTAACAATTACTCGTTATCTTCTTGATATAACATTTTTCTCACTTTCACTTTTGCCACTCCTCAGCTGAATACCTTACAGAGACCTTCGGTTGAGCACCCACGCAGTGGTGGGCCACTCTGTAAAAGGTATTGTATCTTGTTTTTAAAGTTCAGTCAGTCATCAGCAATTCAACTTTACTCTTCTTATCACACATGTTTTAACAATGTTCGTTCCAGCGCTCGCCATACAATGTTGCTGCTTGCAACATTGGCTTCAACACAGACCGGTCTTGTATCAGTCTTCCCAACTCACTGGCTGTGTTGATTTCACTCACGCTGCTTTGTTCTTGGAGCCAAGGATGGTACCATGGTGGCTGGTGATTCCCCCCGCTTTGGTTATTGATGCGGGAGGGCCCCAGGTATTTCCGACACACAATGCAGGATTCTTCAGCCTGGTATCCTGGTCTTACGGTTTCTATTTTCGAGGTTCCTGGAAAGTAATAGTTTCTTGTTGAAAAGTTTACAACTAACAAGGCACCGGAACATCCCACCACCCGTGACCTGGCTAGGCACACTGAAAACACACGGGAGGCACACAGAAATAGAAGAGACACACCAAAAAGAGAAATGAACGAAACAGACGCTGTCACCCCACATATCACAAAAACACAAGGACACCTCCCCCAAATACAACAAAATATAGAAGTGGAAGCAGAAGAAATCATCAACCCAATAATTAATCGAACAGACCAATTCAATGAAGAAACATTTCACACTGAACACCCACCACATCCAGAGAGCAACATGGAAGCATACCGACATAATAACCACAACACAAAGCCAATATTAAAAATGAAAATAAACTGCATCAAAATGATCCACTGCAATCTAATCAACGCAAAATCGATGTCACAAAACAAAACATGCCACAGAGATATACGACTTGCTGTGTGACCGAGGTATCGACATCCTATTCATTACAGAAACATGGCTAGATAACAACTACAAAATCACACTACACAGCTGCCTTCCCGACAACTTCAAGTGCTCGCAGATCAACAGGAAAGACAAAAGAGGTGGAGGAATTGCAGTGGCATACAAAGAGCATCTGAAAATAAAAACAGACGAACCACTAAACATCGTAAACTGCGAATCCCTAATCCTTCACCTGACAATGGACCCCAAAACAAATATCAAATTCATTCTGGTTTACACACCACCAATATACGACGCAGCATTCGTGGACAGCTTCACAAAAGCCATCACCAACCTGGCCATCGAAAACGAACACTTGATAATCCTCAGGGATTAACATCTGGTTTTTAGAAGAAAATGTAAACTCGCAAAATTTGCTAGTCAAGCATCTCAAGACAATGAGATTACTTCAGCTGGTTAAAGAAGTAACACACGCAGCAGGACACACACTTGACACAATATTCTCTAACAGAAACCTTATCACCACGGCACCGCCAATACAGATACTCTGGAGAGACCGCCTCATCATTCCATTTGTGATCAGGCAACCTGCCAAAGCAGCCAAACAACCCAATAAACTTCTGACTGTCATGAGAAGAAACCATAAAAGATACTAACTTATTAGAACAACTCGAACTCACAATACCATCAACCATGAACCTCGACTAAATCGAACTCGATAGACAGACAGAAAAAATTCATAAATGAATCACCGAAACAATCAACAATATCTCCAAGGAAAAACCCTTCACCCCATCACACAAGAGAACAATAGCAAAATGCTTTACTCCCAATCACAATTTCAGCGACAAATCCGCTCATACAAAAAGGAAATCCAAAAGGCAAAAAAGAAATACTACGACAACCGAATCACCAAAGCCACAAACACCCAAAAAGAACTGTTCAACAACATAAACGAAATGATGAACCCAATTGGATGCAACAACACCCCAGTGCCTTCAGTGAAACGATGCAACGACCACACAGACCACTTCAAAATCAGTGTCATCCACCAAATCATACAAAGCAGACCAGTCAACCAAAATACACAACCCACTCCCCCAACCGAGGATCCCCAGAACATACTCCAAAGCTTCCCCCAAATATCAGTAGAGACGTTCGTGAAGCTGGTAAGAAATAGCAAAAAAACAGGCTCCTCATTGTACCCCTGCCCTACAGACATACACAAATGAATCCTCACACAAGGCACACCCTTGAAATGTTACAGAAACCTCTTCAACCAATCACAACAGGGAAAGTGCTGCATTCTTTCAAATCGGTGTACATCAAACCACTGCTCAAGAAGACGGCAGGCCACGTGGAAGACTTCTCCAACTACAGACCTATCTCGAACATCCCGTACCCAGCAAAACTACTTGAAACCTACGTCTATGGTCTAACACAGGAACATATAGAAAAATACCAACTGCTGGGCCAGGCACAGGTTGGATTTAGACCCAAGAGAGGAACTGAGACGGCACTCTGCTCAATCTGTGATGATCTAAAGACAAATGCAGACTCTGACACAAGTTCAGCTCTGATACGTCTGGGCCTCTCTGCAGCGTTCGACACAGTCAGCCATGACTTCCTCATTAAGACACTCAAAGAAATAGGAATCACCGACCTAGCCCTACTCTGGATTAAATAATTCCTAATCGACAGAATGGAAACCATCTGGAATAAACCTTTCATATCCACTCCAAGAGACACCAACTGTGGAGTACCACAAGGATCATCCCTAGCCCCACTGCTCTTCAGTATCTACCTTACTCCACTAATCAAGCTCATTAAAAAACACAGATTTACATGCTACAACTATGCAGACGACACACAAATCATCTACAAAATAGAAGACACACAAGAAGAAAACTCAATGATGGAAGGCTATCTACAAGAACTCTATGAATGGATTAACACTCTACAACTCATCCAAAACAGGGCTGCAAGACTTGTCCTTGGCCTCAAGCCCAGGGATCGTATCTCTCCAGGACAGAAATCTCTGCACTGGCTCCCAGTGGCAGCGAGGATTAAGCTCAAAACCCTCTGCATTGTCCACAAGGCTTTCTGGGGTCTAGGACCTCAATACCTTAAACTCGCTCTTCCTAAATATCTTCCCCCTCGAGCTTTTCACTCATCCACCTCCAACTCCCTCAGGGTCAGTCGCTTCTCCAAGCAGCAAGTTGGTGGTAGATCTCTCTCGTCTGCTGGGGCCTCCCTCTGGAACAGCCTCCCGGCCCCTCTAAAACTTGGGAAGAACCAGCTCCGGTTCCGGAAGCACCTCAAGACCTTCCTCTTTGCTTCTGCTTTCTCTCCTCCTCTCCCCTGCTGATCTCCTGAATGAATATGAAACTGCACTGGTTACCTGGATTCCCTCTGATCTCGGACCCAGGTCCCCTCCCCGCCAGTTACACACCTGCACTGCCCCCCTGGCAACCCTTGCACTCAGGGACTGTTCCGTTATCCCTACAGCCCCAACTAGCACTTGACACCTGATGGCTGCACTTACCATTGGCACCTGCTGGCCGCACTTATATTTATGTATTGCCTTTATTTATCTTACTGTTATCCTATGTACCGCACTATCCCCTCCACATTCCCTCTGCACTTCCCCCCCCCCCGCTCCCTTGCACTTGCGCAATCTCAATGTGACCTGGCCTAGTAGGATCACTGTCTTTGTCTTCCCTCAGTTTCCCCTCCCAGGCCTTGTCGCGCCTTGAAACACTTGTGTATAGGCACGTTATAAATGCCATATCATATCTTATCATATATCATATCATGGGTCAGGGCTTTGGCATTTCTTTGTCCTGTAGACTGTAGTGTGTGTCTATGCGGGGGCATAACTAAACAGAGCCCAAAGACATACAAAGCAATGCCAGGACTGGCGTTCTTAAACCCTCCATGGGAATATGTAGCTTAGTCGAGGGGCAGTTCACTCCATTGACACAATAAATAGTCTGTTGTTAGCACAGCAGGGTTTGGCTAAACTATCCGAAAGGGCAGTTCAAGAGACAAATTTGTTTCTAGCCCAACCCCTCAATGGTAGTTTCTGTTGTGTTAAGTCTGTCCACTCACTGACCATTTGTGTCTAAAGCTCACCAGGGGCTATGCTAGCCCTGATGCAGAAACACTCCACCTCTTCAAGGACTTTGCTCATGAATCAATGAGCCGTACAAACATTGCATATCGGCACCAATAGATGCATGCATGAAAGGGGCTTCCCTCGACAATATGTAAATGAGTTGCCTCCCCTGAAATTTAGAAACAGAACAATGCCTTGTGCAAGCATATAGGTATGGAAACTCTTTCCGGAACAACTTATAAATGAGCATTCTGCTCACTTCTGCGCTGAAACAAGCCCTGCCAGAAGAAACCTGCAAAATAATGTACTCTGACAGGTCACTGCAGCTGTCAGTCAGCCTCCCGGGGTATGTGATGACAGCAGGTAAAGCTTTGCAATCACAGTTGACCTAAGTATTCTCTGAAAAATCAACCCACCCCACTGGGCTTCATGTGTTCTACCTACAGGGTCCCAAAATCCAAATCCTAACCCACATTTTCTAGAACTGGAGTTGAAATAGTTCATGATATCCTCCTAGAATATTCAAGGGTAAAAGGACTCACATATCTATTTAAGGATTGTTTGTATAGCGCCGCTCGCCCAAAGGCCTCTCCAGTGGTTTTAATTTAGTCTTCTTACTTCATAGTAAAGAACATTTTAAAATGTGACTGCAATATGCCCCCAGGGTGTCAAGTCCCCCAGGGGCACTAGTGAGAGAACACTTGGTACGGTGCATCTGCAATGATGAATGTTGTATCACCTTTCTCTCAGCTGACCAACAAGACTGACCACTGCTTACCACTAAGAGGTCCCAAGAGGAAACACTTGAAAGAAAAACATATATTGTTATGTCCTACCCCCTGACTGATCAGGTTACATAATGAAGGTATTCCCAGACAGATAACTACAAAAATTACTTTTTGTTTTCCTTTAATCCCTTATTCAGATATACGCCCCTGCCTCCCTTGCCTCTACTTGGGTTTTCTGCCTCAGAGATAGCTATGAACAAGTGGGGTCAGACCGTGATCAAGCTTTCAAATGGACCAACATAAACATAAAGCAGGATGATCACTTGTGTTAGTGTGAGTTAACCCCAGGAAGACAGGGGATGCGAATTACCATAGGTGCGTTCAGGCCATGATATCATGCACCCCCCACAATCAAAAGGTATGGGGGTGTCCAGGGAAGGGTTAGATGGTGACTCTACATTGGTTGGGACCAGATTAAATATAAAACAGGATGATCACTTGTGTTAGTGTGAGTTAACCCCAGGAAGACAGGGGATGCAAATTACCATAGGTGCATTCAGGCCATGATATCATGCACCCCCACAATCAAAAGGTATGGGGGGTCCAGGGAAGGGTTAGATGGTGACTCTACATTGGTTGGGACCAGATTAAATATAAAACAGGATGACCACTTGTGTTAGTGTGAGTTAACCCCAGGAAGACAGGGGATGTGAATTACCATAGGTGCCTTCAGGCCATGATATCATGCACCCCCCACAATCAAAAGGTATGGGGGTGTCCAGGGAAGGATTAGATGGTGACTCTACATTGGTTGGGACCAGATTAAATATAAAACAGGATGGCCACTTGTGTTATTGTGAGTTAACCCCAGGGAGGCAGGGGATGCAAATTACCATAGGTGCGTTCAGGCCATGATGTCTTGCACCCCCCACAATCAAAAGGAATGGGGGTGTCCAGGGAAGGGTTAGATGGTGACTCTACATTGGTTGGGACCAGATTAAATATAAAACAGGATGACCACTTGTGTTATTGTGAGTTAACCCCAGGGAGGCAGGGGATGCAAATTACCATAGGTGCGCTCAGACCATGATGTCTTGCACCCCCCACAATCAAAAGGTATTGGGGTGTTTCGGGTGGGGCTAGATGGTGCCTATAGATTTGTTAGGAGCAGAGTAAACAAAACAGGATGACCACTGTGTCAGTGTAAATTACTGCAAGAGAATCTGGGGATGCAAATTACCATGGGTGCAATCAGGCCATGATATTTTGCACCCCCCACAATCAAAATGTATGGGGGTTCCCGGGAGGGCTAGATGGTGCCATTACATCATTTGGAACCAGAGTAAACATAAAACAGGATGACCCCTTGTGTCAGTGTGAGTTAACCCCAGAAAAACAGGGTATGTGAATTACCATAGGTGCGTTCAGGCCATGATATCATGCACCCCCACAATGAAAATGTATGGGGGTGTTCAGGGAGGAGATAGATAGTGCTGATACATTGGTTGGGACCTGAGTAAATATAAAACAGGATGACCAGTTGTGTTAGTGTGAATTACCACAAGAGAATTAGGGGATGCAAATTACCACGGGTGCAATCAAGCCATGATATCTTGCAACCCCCCATAATAAAAGGGTATGGGGGTGTCCCGTGAGGGGCTAGATGAGCCGCCATATTGGTTGGGACCAGATTAAACATACAACAGGATGACCATGTGTGTCATTGTGAGTTAATCCCAGGGAGACAGGGGATGCTAATTACTGTAGGTGTGTCCAGGCCATGATATCTTGCACCCCCACAATCAAAAGTTATGGGGTGTCCAGGGAGGGGCTAGATGGTACCTCTACTTCGGTTGGGACCAGATTAAACATAAAACAGGATGACCACTTGTGTTAGTGTGAGTTAACCCCAGGGAGGCAGGGGATGCAAATTACCATAGGTGCGTTCAGGCCATGATATCTTGCATGCCACACAATCAAAAGGTATGGGGGTGTCCCTGGAGGGGCTAGATGAGCCTCCATATTGTTTGGGACCAGATTAAACATAAAACAGGATGACCATGTGTGTAATTGTGAGTTAACCCCAGGGAGGCAGGGGATGGAACAAGTTACTTACCTGTAACTGTTGTTCCCCAGCATGGGTCTGGCATGGATTCACATGCTCATGAATATTCCCCGTCAGGCTGGGAATCCTCGGTAAAGAAAAATTCATTTTCAGTTTAATTTCTGAACTGTCTTTCTACTAATGACCAATCACTGGTCTCTGGGTCATACTGCCCCCAACCAATGACTGCCCTCTACCTAAGCCCCTCCTCTGGCAGGCATCTTCAGCTTTGGTAGCACATAAAGTGGCAGAAGGACCAAGAGAAGAGCCGCAGAGGGGTAGGCGGGAGGGTTCGCATGTGAATCCATGCCAGACCCATGCTGGAGAACAACAGTTACAGGTAAGTAACTTGTTCCTTCTCCAGCATGGGGTCTGGCATGGATTCACATGCTCATGAATAAAAGAATACATAGCAGTACACATGTGCACAACCACAGGAGGTAGCAAGGCACAACATAAGCAATTCAGCAACTCAACATGAAACATCTCTTACCACCTCACCAGGCTCACCTTAAGCGAACAGGTTGCGCAGCACTGCCTGGCCGACTCTGGACTCCTCCCTGGAATCCCGGTCTACGCAGTAAAATCTCGTGAAGGTGTGTGTCGACCTCCACGTAACAGCCCTGCAGATGTCGAGCAGGGGCACACCGGACAGGAACGCCGTGGTAGCAGCGATCGCTCTGGGAGAATGGGCTCTCAGACGGCCGGGCAACGGTCGGTTTGCCAACCGGTGACAGTGCATGATACAGCCGGAGAGCCATCTGGAAATGGAAGCCTTCGAGAGGGCCTTCCCTTGGTTCACAGGTCCAAAGTTCACAAACAGCTGTGATGTCTCTGAAAACTCTTTGTGCGGTCCACGCAGAACTTCAGCGCTCTAGCCACATCCAAGAGTGCAAAGTCCTCTCAGCCGGCGACAAAGGCGACGGGAAGAAAACAGGTAAGACCAAGAGCTCGTTGAAGTGGATGTCCGACGGCACCTTAGGCATGAAGAAGGGGTGCGTCCTCAGCACCACCCTCGTCTCGTGAAAAGTCAGGTATGGAGGTTTACAGGAGAGGCCTGGATATCTCCCACTCGTCGTGCGGAGGTGATGGCCACAAGAAACGCTGTCTTCCACGACAGGAACTTCAACGGTGCCGAATGCAGAGGCTCGAATGGCGGCCCCATGAGCCTGGACAGCACCACGTTGAGCTCCCACGCAGGGGCGGAGCCTTCACCGGCAGGAATGATCGGAACAGTCCTTTCATGAACTCCTTCACTAGGCGATGGGACCATAGGGATGACTGCCCCAGAGTTCTGGTGTAGCAGGAAATAGCCGCCAGATGGATCTTGATGGAGGTATGTGCCAGGCCCGCCTTGGCCAGCGATAGCAAGTACGGCAGCACCTGAGGTGCCGTAATTCGAAGAGGATTAATCTTCTGTGCACGTCACCAGACAGAGAACCTCTTCCATTTGTGTCCATAACACTTGAGAGTCGAGGACGCTCTGGCCTTCGCAAGCACCTCCTTGCAGTCCGCCGGGATATCCTTTCCTCCGAACTCTAGTGCTGCAGGAGCCAGGCCTGCAGGTTCAGCGACCTCGGATCGTGGTGGAGGATGGCGCCCCCTTCTCTGGCCAGAAGATCCGCGTCCGTCAGCAGTTTGACTGGGGGGGGCACTGACATGTCCAGAAGGTCCGTGAACCAAATCTGCCTCGGCCATGCCGGTGCGACGAGGATAATCCTGCACCGGGACTGTCTGAGTTGATTGAGTCGCAGCAGCAATGGCAATGGCGGGAACGCATACAGTAACAGGGCGTCCTAGGGGAATAAGAAGGCATCGCCCATAATCCCCGGCAAGGGAAACCTGCTGGCGAACCTTTGACACTTTGTGTTCGTCGCCTTCGCGAATAGGTCGATCTGGGGATAGCCCCATCGTCGGAATAGGAGATCCACCTGATCCTGTCTCAGGTCCCACTCGTGGCACGAGCGCAGCTCCCTGCTGAGCGGGTCAGCAATGGTGTTTCTTATTCCTGCCAGATGGAAGGGGACCAGAAACATTCCCTGGGTGACGGCCCAGTGCCACAGATCCTGCGCATCCTTGGATAGGGCTGGGGATCTGGTGCCCCCCTGCTTCCGGATGTAGAACATCGTGGTGGTGTTGTCGGTGAAGACCCTCACCACCTTGCCCTTGAGGGATGGAAGGAACGACCTGAGGGCCCAGAACACGGCTCGGAGCTCCAGGACATTGATGTGAAGCGACCTCTCCTCCGGAAGCCAAAGGCCTCTTGCGTGGAGATCTCTGGTGTGCGCTCCCCATCCCTCCAGGGAGGCGTCCGTCGTCACTGTTTCTTGATGTGTCGGGGTCTGGAAGTCCATACCCGCCGCCAGATGCGCACGGGCGCCCCACCACCGGATCGCCTGGCGGAAAGTCCTGTTGAGTGAGATCCTGTCCTCGAAGCTGCCCGCCGCTTGCATCCAACAGGCGTCGAGGAACTCCTGCAGGGGTCACACCCACAGTCACGTCCAAGGTCAACAGCCGTTGTACCTTGCCCAGGATGGCCTTCGTCCTTTCCTCCGATGGCGAAGCCAATCGTGCCACTGTGTCGAGTCTGGATCCTAGGAGCAGGGCGACTTGCGACGATACCAAGTGGGATTTCGCGAAGTTGATGGAGAATCCCAGATCCATGAGTAGTTGGACGGTCTTTGTTGTGTGATCGACGGTGAGTTCCTTTGACTTTGCTCGGACGAGCAGGTAGGGGTAGACGTGGATTCCCTGCAGGCGCAGCCGCGCCCCCACTGGTGCTAGGCACTTGGTGAACACTCTGGGCGCTGACTTGAATCCGAAGGGAAGGGCCTTGAACTGATAGTGTCGTCCTTGGACCACGAATCGCAGGAATTTGCGATGTCCTTTTAGAATGGGGATGTGGAAGTAGGCATCCTCCAAGTCCAGCGACGATAGGAAGTTGCCCTCTTCCAGCTGTCCCAGCACATGCTGGAGGGTGACCATCCGGAACTTCTGGGATCTGATGTACTTGTTTAGACGACAAAGATCCAGAATGGGTCACCAACCGCCGGTCTTCTTTCGGACGAGAAAGTATCGTGAGTACACTCCAGAGCCCCAGAGCCTCTTTGGGATGAGTTTGATGGCCCCTTTTCTTAGCATCGCCCGTACCTCCAGCAGCAGTTGGGGGATGTGGTTTTCCTTCCTGGGCACGGGTGGAATACAGGGACACCTCTTTTGAAATTCCAGGGTTTGCCCGCGGGCCAGGGTCTGTAGCACCCAACGGTCAGTGGAGATGGACTCCCACATGCTGATGAACTTCGCCAGCCGGTCTCCCACCGGGGTGCTCCGGTTGGGGCCTGACGACATGGCCGGTTCAATCCTGCTTCATTGTGGCCTTGCCGCCTTGGCCTCCTTGGAGACAACGACGAAGTCCTCCTGTCTTGCCGCTTCCTCTGTAGGCCTCCTGCAAAGAGGAGCGGGCCGCCTGGCTGTACGACGAGAGATCGCCACTGAATCCTTTGGAGGCACCTTGCTTGCCTCCGGCGTTCCGAATGGACGGCCGCCGTTGCTGAAGAACCCCCAAGGCCCGAGCTGTCTTGGTGCCCGCCTTGATGGCCTGCAGAGAGTCGTCCACTGTCTTGCCGAACAGTTTATTCCCGTCGAAAGGCATGTACAGAACCTTGGTCTGCACGTCCTGGCGGAAGTCGGTGGCCTTGAGCCAACCGCGCTGGCGAAGGCAAACGGTGTTGCCCATCTGACGAAAACCGGTGTCGGCGATGTCCGTGGCCACCATGATGGCGTGGTCCGACGCCACTTTGCCTTCCTGCAGGATTTCCAGGGCCTCGGCCCTCTTGTTGTCCAGGAGGAAGTCCAGCAAGGGAGCGATCTTGAACCACAGCTCCCTGTCGTAGCGTGCCACGATCGCAAGGGTGTTGGCCGCTTTGTTCGTCATCGCTGCCGACGAGATGACTCGTCTTCCCATGGCGTCCAGCTTCTTCCCCTCGCCGTCCAGTGGGGAAGTTGAAGTTGACGCAGCCGCCCCCGCCGCCTTCTTTCTTGGCTGCCGCAGAGACCACTGAATCCGGGGACGGTTGTGCCCTGAGACACATGGGGGCAGAGTCCGGGACCCGGTATTTCTTCTCATAACGGTCTCTCCTGGCGGGAGCCGTGGATGGGTTCTTCAGGAGCGCAAGCCCCTCGTCCCAAATGTCACCCAGTAGCGGGATTGAGAGGAATGTCTTCCTCTTGGCCTTCCGCCGTTGGTAGAGGAAACCTTCTGTCTTCTGTTCTTCGGGCAGAGCTGGAAGAGCTCCGATGCCCTGGCGATCGTGGCATGGAAGGAGCCAATTTCGTCGGGTGGGGAGGCCCGAATAGGTGGTGAGGGGAGGTCCATTCCGTCGTCACCACCGACATCGTCCGTCCCCGTCGTAGACGTCTCCGTTCCTGTCTCATCGCTCGGAGGAGGGGATGGGGGTACAGGCTGAAAGGGGGGGAGGAGGATGAACTTGTCTCCGCTTGTTCGGCGGGCTTCCCGACAGACCAGGTTCCGCTGGGTCCTCAGTGGGAGGTAAGGGTATTCTCGTCCTTATTTCTGCACACAGGGACAGGATCGCTCCCGAGTTGTCCTGTGGTATGGGTGCAGTTTGCAACGGGAACGATGGTCTGGGTACCTCGTCGCCCCCCCCGTCGCTCTCCTCATTGGCCTCATCGGGATCCTTCCCGTGGGCCTTGGCATCCTCGACCTTCCTGTCCAGGATACTTTGGACGCTTGCCAAATCATCCTCAGAGGTTGTATCCGTGTCAGTTATGGCTACCGTGTCCCCCCTCTTTTCCCTGCTGGGGTTTCACGGGGGTCTTCTCAATAGGCAGAAAAGACGATTCCCTCCTGGGTGGCAAGGAAACTCTAGCCCCTGAAGTCGCCTCCACTCGAGGAGCCTCCGCAGGCTTTACCAGGGCCACCACGACTCCCTAAATTGAGGCCTTAGCCGGATGAATCAGGGCCTTCACGACCTTGGGCGTGCTTGAGGCCTTCACCTTGGGGGGAGGGTCACCGCCTCGCTCACCCTCGGCTGTCTCCGTCGGGATCAACCGGGGCTTCTCCCGAAGCTTACCTGGGTTCTCCGACTTCCTTTTCACTGAACCAGAGCGTTTGGCTCGTGGTTGATGGCGTTGGTGATAATGCACCCTGCCTGGCAGCCGAGAGTCCGACCGTTTGGCGCTCCAAGTGCCCGGGGACTCGCAGTGCTTTGCCTTTTGTTGGACCCCCGTCACCGGGGCGCCCTCAAAGGTCTTAGAAGACCGCTCGGGTTTCTTCTTCTTCTCACCTGCTGCTGGGCTCTTCCCTTCCAGCCAGTTGGTGAGTCTGATACGACTATCCTTCATCGTCTGTTCGGACAAAATCCTTCTCCATGTGCGATTTGTCGTCGTGAAGGCAGAAGAGGCACCGAGAGTGGTCCTCCTCCTTAAAGACGTTCTGGAGTCCACAGCCGGGGCAGCTCCTGAACAGCTTGGATCCAGTAGGTGTCATGCTTCCCTTGTCCTGGGCCATGTCCACGCCGTTTAGGCCTTAAAGATCTTCCGGAATCCTCCGAGAAGTGGAAACACAATGAAATGTGCCCTTGAGGGGCGTAGACATTTCCCAAAACGGGTCCCCGTTAATCGGAATCGAAGTTGGTGGAGCTTGAGGCTCGATTGACCGAAAATATAAGAGTAAACTCTTCCAAAAAACGCAACCGCAGTAAAAGCTCGAGAGCTACAGCATGAGGACTCCCAACACTTGAATGTGCCGTAAAAATCTGAAGATGGCTGCCAGAGGAGGGTCTTAGGTAGAGGGCAGTCATTGGCTGGGGGCAGTATGAACCAGAGACCAGTGATTGGTTATTAGTAGAAAGACAATTCAGAAACAAAACTGAAACTGATTTTTTCGTTACCAAGGATTCCCAGCCTGATGACGGGGAATATTCATGAGCATGTGAATCCATGCCAGACCGCATGTTGGAAAAGTGAATTACCATAGGTGCGTTCAGGCCATGGTATATTGCACTCCCCACAATCAAAAGGTATGGGGGTGTCCCGGGAGGGGCTAAATAGTGCCTCTGCATTGGTGGGACCAGATTAAACATAAAACAGGATGAACACTTGTGTCAGTGTAAATTAACCCCAGGGAGGCAAGGGATACAAATTACCATTGGTGTGTTCAGGCCATGATACCTTGCACCCCCACAATTAAAAGGTATGGGGGTGTCTAGGGAAGGGATAGATGGTGCCTCTAGATTGGTTGCGACCTGAGTAAATATAAAACAGGGTGACCACTTGTGTTAGTGTAAATTTACCTCAGCGAGTCAGGGGATGCGAATTACTGTAGGTCCGTTCAGGCCGTGATATCTTGCACCCCCACTATCAATATTGTTTGTACTGTTCTTGTAAGTGTATGAATGCTGCACCTCTAGTACATGTGCATAGTATTCAACGTTATGACGTGCGGTATGTCAGGGCAAAATAGTTTCAATGTAGTGGTGCACATAGGACTGATATAATGTCCTTTCTAGACATAATGGAATATTCTCTGCAGGCCCCGGTGAAGATGTGTGGGGGACCATATCACCATGATGGTGGGGCCTCCCCTTGCTTAGAGCCGAAATCAGTCTGAGGCTCCTGTGGGGTGGAGGGCATACATTATAATGGAGGTAAAAATAATGTTAATAGCCGCCAAGTATCACGAGCCAGCAGGGAGCTGAAACACTGAATGATCCTTCTTCATAAGAAAGTGGCTGACATGGAGGTAACAGTGTTGAAAGTAGGTGATAATATTTCTGTTTTCCTCAAAGTGACGGCAGGATGGGCTCCAGCAGCAGCACTGCAAGCACACACTGTAAGACTCAGGAAGTGAGCAATATATAAAGGAATATATTGCTGTGTTATTACACTGCTGAGTGGCAATATGGAGGCTGTTGCTGGGGGGCCCCCTGAGGCTCGAAGCCCCTTTCATTTGAAAAAGCTGAAAGGCCATGCCGCTGTCCCTGATTCTCTGCTAATGTGCTGTCCTTGTTGCTTACTAGCAAAGTATACAGCAAACATGGCTGGGAAGAACCTAGCAGCTACGCGCCAGGGATATACAGCCGCAGAGTCCTGTTAACATAAAACGATAAGTTCATAACTGGTTTATACATACACAAGTCCAAGCTGAGCTAAATACAACTCTTCCATTGGCTTGGATGTGGACGTTTGGCAGTAGATTGTGTTGCTGCAGAGCTTGCTTGGTGCCCCCATCTTTCCTCCAAGACTAGCTTGCAGAGTTTAAGTAAAAGGTAGTACGTGCAGACGTAATGCTCTAGTTCCTGCGCACTGTTTGTTTTGAAGGGCTATTCCTGGCACCTTTGCTCCCAATGTTTGGTCCAACTCTTAGAGGCTCAATATCCTTGCATTACAGGACAGGACATAGCCGAGTGTGGGGCAGAATTCTGGAGGGCTCGAGCAACTTCAGTGGCTGGGAGCAACAGGGGAGAACATGTAATGTTGGTTCTACCAGAGTTACTGGCTGGTGAGACTATGGGCCTCATTGCCTCATTTCAAGTTTGCCAGTCCGGAAACAATGGTACCAGTAAGCTTGCCAGTACTGTTGTTTTCGGACCAGCAAACTATGAGTGGGTCACCCGCTCGCAGACCTTGAGGGATGCACCGGCACTGTTGCACACAGTGCCGGTGCATCCGTCCTGCCCATTTTCCGGCAACCTGCCGTAGGGACCGGCAGGGCCGTAATGCCCCGGTAAGTTCCAATTGCTGGGCACTGGAACAAAAATGACTCTGGCGGCAGCCGTGCCGTTTTTACCGGCACGGCTACCGCCGGACTCATAATGAGGCCTTATGTCTGCCTGTCAAATCAAGTGATACGAGACTGGGGGAGTGCCAGTGCAGCAATAATGCAATCCTATGTGACAGTATTGGCGCCACTAGCAGAGGAGCACCAGGGTAAACTAATTTGTCCCTATACTTATTAAAACTGTCCTATTGTGAGGGTGCAAACGTAATCACTTATGAGCACTCCAATTTTTGCAGTTGAAGTCAGTGGGCCTCATTACGAGTGTGCCGGTCCGGTAACAACGGTACCAGTAAGCGTACTGGCATTGTTGTTACCGGACCGGCACACCATGAATCTGCGGGCGGGTGCAATGCGGCCCGCTAGGGTCAGACCTGGTGGGCAGAAAGGCACCCGCCTGCAGACTTTCACGGAAGCCGGTGCTTCCGTCGTCCCCATTCCCATTGAGTCCTATGGGACTCAAATGGGAATGGGCATTTACCATTTACCGGCGCCTGACTTCCCGGAACATCAGGGTCGTAATTCCCTGGTGTTTATGGCAAGCAAGGTGCCGGCAAATTTTGCAAGTCCGACGGCAACCCGCCGGTAGCACGGCAGGGTTACCGCCGGACTTGTAATGAGGCTCAGTGTGAGATTACATTATTTGCCCATGATCACACACTTTCGCTAAACAGCAAAGCAGGAATTTTAAATCACTGTTCAATTTGGGCACGGCCACCTTTTTCCGTGCTTTACTTGGAACAAATATTTAAGTTTTGGGTGTCCAGACCTACAATAATACTGTCCTATAGAGTTTAATTGTAAAATCCACAAATTGCACAGTAAAGCATCATGACAACCTGTAAATCCTTATAGCAGCAGCATGTTAGGCCAAAATAATATCAGCGTACCTTTATTTTCCACATCCTGAATGGAAAACTATAAGATGCCAACGGCAAAATATCCATTTACCCACTTTATTTTCAGCGCTTTCAGACACACAATAAAAGAGGCGTAAAAAAGTCACTTAGGTTTGGAGATTTGTCACAAACCTCCAGCGTGTTGTTATGTATGGTTTTCAGAACATTCAACTAAGGACATGAAAGCACACTTTACGTTTTAGGATATCAAGCTATTAGACGTTATGGGTGTGAACACATTTTCAAATGGCGCTTTATTGTGTTGCTCGCTTTAAATGTCACAGATTTGCACGGTGACTGGGGCCTTTCAGTTGGAAAGGTCCCATCATGATACAAGAAACGTGTTGTGGGCAGTGGTCGAAGTGTATGAAAAGAAGTAGTGGAGCTATGTTCCCTGCTGGCCTGCCCCTGCTCCCCACAAACCCCCTTGCCACAACCCCACCCACACACAATACACCCCCCCAAACACTTGCACCTGATGTTTAAGGGAATGTTCAGTGCAGTGCACTGAAAGTGAAGGTTTCATCTTCTTCCTACACTTTTATTTTAAAAGAAAACCATTCCGGAACGGTTTCTTTTTAAAATAAAAGTATAGGAGCTGTACAAAGTAATTAAAAAAAGTATAGGAGCACCGCTCCCGACCGCTCCCGCTCACTTCGACCACTGGTTGTGGGGTTTATTACGCAACCTGTGTGTCTCAGGGGGGCTGTGACACTGGGAAACGGGCAGTGCTTGATGAGTTGAACTGTTCGCAGCTAACATTTCGTTGTGCTCTTGGTTTGTGTGACATTCTGCATTCCCTACAGATGAGAGGAATGGGCAGGGGCGGGACTACAAAGACATCACTGGCTAATCCCAGGAACGGAGCTGTTTGAGGGCCGGCTGTGCTGCTGTATTTTCTCATTTTCCATTTTGATGCTGTTTGTATGGCTGTAGCCATCTGTGGGTGGGCGGGGCATCCAAGTGGGCGTGGCTCCGGAGATTGCCGAACACTGCCTCCCACAAGCTACCATGGGATGCAGGATAGCATACAACACCGGCAACTGGGATTTCTGCAGTCTCATCTCCTTATTTGCTGACCCCCAAGGGGTGACGACACCATGATTGTACGTTGTCTCACCTGAAGTCTCGTCCTCGTGCCAGTCAACTCACTGGCACTGGAGGTGGGCTCCGCCATCCTTCTTCGGTTGGTCATGCAGCTCCTCCCGTGATCCCTTGGTCACCCGTTAACACCAGCCAACACCACCTGAGCACCACTTTCACTGGGTTAGGTGTTTATAAGTGGTCAAGTGATGCACTGGTCACACGGTCACACATTCACACTGCAGCTCCTCCTCCAGGGAATTAAAGGGCCAGAACTCTCTCCTGTCACCAGCCAGCACCACTGCACCGGGATATACAAGAACCCAAGATTGTGGAGTAATTTCAATTTGCTCTTCTTATTTCATTCTGTCACATGGCAACATTATTCATTCCATTATTAGACATTAGTGCAGGCCTGGTTTTAAATGTACATTCTGGAACGTGTAGTCCAGAATTTAATGGGGGGTGGGTGCGGGGAATCCAGGGATGAAAGTCCCACACTGCAAATTTAAAACTAGGCCTGGACTTCCATCTCCCAAATGGAAAGAAAGACTATTCCATGCATGGCTTACCCTTTCCGGCCCGCGAGACTACAGTGCCAGCAGAAGGTCTGCCTTGCAGCGGGCACCGGCCCTGTTAGCGATGATGCCGATGCTTCTGTGTCGCCAATCCTATGGGACGCCACAGGAATGGGGACTTACAGTTTCCGGCACCTGACATCACAGGCTGCCGGGTCAGGTGCTGGAACGGTGTTACGAGGTCAGCGGTGACCTTAGCACTGACCTCGGAATGAGGCCCACTGTCTTATGGACATTAACGCCGTGAACACCGCTAAATCCCTGCGTAAATACTATATTACATCATCCGTTTTCCTGAATTTTAGCAGAGCCTTCAAACTGCAGAAAAAGCTATTTCTTCAAACAGCTTTTAGAAAATTCTTCTAGAGTTTTGATGCAAACTCTCACCAACATAGTTTGGCTTTATTCCTGCTGTCAAAATGTATCTACAGAATTATCCTGTATATTTCTACACCTGAGATAGGTACAGAGGCGTTGCGATGGGGGTATTGAGGAGGCTATAGCCCCAGGTCTTTTGGTTGTAGCCCCGGATAGAAGCTATGCTGCTTGTAGATGACCGAATGAGGGAAGCTGGGGTCATGTGAAAGAAAGAGAAAGCGTTTACGCAGTCATTTACAGCATAGCATGATCTTTCAGTTTAATAGTGTTCATTAAACTACATCAAAAGAACACAATTACAATAAATAATATCATGAAATAATATGCAAGGCATCAAAAAGCATTAAATGAAGAAGCAAAAGTAGAAAATGAATACATGGTACGCAAGTAGAGAGTGTTCAAAATGGTACCGGCATGCTAACAATATTATGCGGGGAAGAGCCTAGAATACAATGCATACAACATGAACAATGCTACAAATGTAGGTTAACAATATTACAACCTGTGTTAAATATAAAATATATACAAAATAGATCATAAAGTAAGATAAAACACCATTATGGTGAGACAAGGCAGTGAGACAAAGCCTGCAATCTTCCCTATCTGCGCCGGAAACATGAGGCGTGAGGAGGTCCCAGGCTCATTTCAGTCATGCCTGCTGGACCCCCAAGACCTCACGCTGCATCTGCAGGAGACCACCTGCCTAGATGCGAATGGACCGCTGAAGCCGAAAAAAAGCCCTGCAAACATGGCCGACACAGTCGACACGCTGGCCGGGCAGGCCATCTCTATCCTTCCCCAGAAGCCGAGTGCCGTGACTGGGCGGCAACCTCGTTACTCTACAAGCCCCCAGGCAGCCGGCAGGCGTTGCCAGCCGCTCACAAAGGCCATGAGACAAGGCCTGCAATCTTCCCTGTCTGTGCCTGTCCGCGCCAGGCAAGCGACATGGCTGCATACTCCTCCCCCCACTCCCCAGCCCATACACCCTTGCTTATGTACTGCAAGCTACTTGGACTGCCGTCAGCCTTTGCACAAAGGAAGCTGAACTCGACTCTCACCAACTGTATGATCATCCACTCTACCTCCTGCCATACAAATATCACCAATACACACCATCCGGCACAACCAAGCTCAAGGTATGTCCGAAATTGTAAAACACTCACGCTGCATAACCCTAGTCACCTCCCCTACCACTCTGCAATTGCCCCCTCCAACTTCCTCCCATGCAGCATACTACCCAAAGTCCACCTTTTACCGATCAAACCTCTGACGCCTACTACCGCTGATATGAATCCACGGTCTGCATTGATCTCGCTATGCGCTTGGGCACCTTGTGTGAGCACATCGAGGTGCAGCCACCTCTACGCCTGCACCCTCCTTCCTCAAGCACCTTCCCGCGGCACGCGACCAGCACACAACACTAACATGCAGCCTGCACCTATAAAACTCCTTCCAGGCTTGCCCAAATCCTGTTGCAGCAGCTTACCAGTGCTGATCAGCCCGGTAACTGTGACTAACACAAATCGCAGGGACTATCCTCCACAGCCTGCCACTGTCCCTTGTGTGCTACCTCATTCCAGGCCTGACAAAAAAAACAACCTCGAACCTCCTTCATCTGCGCTCGAGCAGCACCTCACCCTCACACAGAGTACTGCGCCTCGCAACTTGGAGGACACCCCAAATCCCAACATTTGCATCCTAGCCACATCATGCGTGCAACATCATAGTGGTGACCCTACAGTATCCCATGCTGCCATCTGAGGCTCACACCCTTTAAGCAAAACTATGACACTGCACCCAGGCTCCAAATCACTTAAGAGTTTCCTGGATCCTCCCAACAGGGTAAGAAAAGCCTCTCAAACTAGCTCACAGTCCGCTACTCTAGCCAAACATGGTAAGACTACTTCATCACTTGTAAATACCGCACTAAACGGAGCCTTAGTGAATGCAAGGGCAATTACTGCACACCCGCTGGACATAGTCGACCTTATAACTGTGAATAATCATGATCTCCTCGCAGTCACAGAAACATGGTTACAACTGGCCTCTGGCCCACACCTATCACTAGCGATACCCCCCAATTTCACCATCATCCATAAAGACAGACTTATTGGGAAAGGTGGCGGCGTAGCAATCCTAGCTAGGGAATCTCCTCCACTCAGAGAAATATCCAATGCTCGTGACAATTCTGGAGAGATACTCACACCTAAACTTAACCTATCACATACATCCACAATAACCTTACATCTGGTCTAACGTGCCCCTTGCCCAGCCCTCTACTTTGAAGAGGACATCCTGCACGTGATCTTGAACGCCAAACCAACCTCTAATTCTTCTAGGAGACTTGAACCATGGCCTACACGATCATCTCGATAAGAATGCTGCCTCAGTAGAGGGCTCATTGACTGCTCTTGGCTTTTCATGGCGAATCCTCAGTCCCACACACTCGAAACACTGCACCCCTTATTGGCTAGCCGATTCGAACTGCAGCATTGAAGTTACCTCCAATATACGCTGCCCATGGACTGTACACAATGACATCCACTTCAACGTATAACCCTACTGCTGCCACTCTCCCTCCTGCAACAACTCGAAGTACTCGTAAGATATCCAAACCTTACGTACTGCCTCTTCTAGATAAGCTAGCACCTTCACAAATAGCTGTCACTGACCCAGACTCAGTAGACCTCTATAACCAAGCCCTGATGAAGGCTATCGACACAGTGGCCCCCCTAAATTTACGTAGCGCCAAACCAGCATCCCACTGCAACTCATGGATCTCTTCCGAACTTAAAGCTCTGCAACCTCTGCAATGGTTGAATGACCGATCGAAAGGCAACAAAGCCAGCTTTTCATCCACATCAAAAGCCTACAGAAAAGAAATTCTGCTCGAAAAAAGCACCACATATGATAACAGAATCACGAATGCTGAATCCAGCTCTTGTGAGCTTTCCACAATCCTGCTTGAGCTGGAATCGCCCACATCGCCCCCAATATTATGCACCAAGGAGTGTTTGGTGCACCAACATTTGAAATGCCCAACTAGGGAAAATCGATATGCTCCAAAAAAAGATCCTGGCCAAAAAAAAAAAAAATCTTTGAAAGCAGACAATATAGTCCCAGCAAACAACAAGACGATGACCACGAGCCCTACCTCACCTTTGTTCTATTTTAAACCAGTCACTGAAACAGAGGTCTCCAAGATTATTAAAGGCCTTAAACCATCCCACTATCAAGGAGATGTATGCCCAGCCACAGTCATTAAGGACTGTGCTGACTTCCTTACACCCTTCATCATGGCTCTAATGAATGCCTCCTTCTTTGCCTCTTTAGTGCCATGCAGACTGAAGGATACTTGGGTTCTCCCACTACTAAAAAAACCAATGCTCGATCCAGACACCACTACGAATTACAGACCGATTACCACTGTCCCCTTTCTCCTTAAGATCTTACACCGTGCAGCATATCTACAGATCCTGGCATTCCTGGAATCTATCAACTTGCTCGGGCTATGCCACTCTGGTTTCAGACCTGGGTATGGCACAGAATCTGCCTTACTAGATCTCAAAAAATCAAATGGATGAAATTAAAGACTCTGGTAACGTAGCCCTTCTCCTCCTGCTTGACCTATCGGCTGCATTCGACTGGGTAGATCACCTAATCCTTTGCAGCCATATTGCCTCGGCTGCACACTTCTCTCCCGGAGCTATCTCATGGATTTCCTCTTTCCTGTCTGACAGAACCATGAGGGTCTTCTCTGCCACATTCTCGGCACCTCCTATCCCCATCACATGTGGCGTCCCACAAGGCTCTTTCATTTCAACCAGGCTCTGCAACGTCTTCACTAAACCCCTCTTTGACCGGCTAGATGCCTCTGGAATATCCTACACAAACGATGCAGATACGCAAATCCTTCGCCGTCTTACATGAACCGATGTCTCCAACTTGTTCATCCTACAATCCATCTTCCAAACTATTCAAGCCTGGGTGGCCTCACACGGCCCCTGCCTTAATGATGACAAGACGGAAATCCTCCTTGTCGGTACCGACAACTCACTGAGCAAACTAGATGCAGCATACACATCTTTCCAGATCGAGGGCAACAACATCCCAGTCTCTAAATCTGTCAAGACACTGAGTGGGCACCTAGACACCACCTTGTCCCTAAACAGGTTAACGCCATTGCCTCGTCAGCGGCACTCACCTCCAAGCTGATTAATGCCTGTAGACCATTTCTGTCTACCAACAGCTGTCTGGCACTAGCCCGTGCAATCATCGGTTCCAGGCTGGACGACTGTAACACCCTTTTCGCAGGATATCCCTCTCAGAAGATCAAGAAACCACAGGTCTTTCAAAACAATGCCCTGAGAGCGGTACTCAGCATCCCAAAGCAAGACCACATCTCAGCCATCAGGAAGAATGTGCATTGGCCCCGAATACAAGAAATAATTATCCTCAAAACCTTGGCCATTACACACAAAAGTCTATCAGGCATGGCCCCCCAATATCATTTGCAAAATATAAAAAGCACAATCGGCCAGACCCACCCGCTCCTACTACTCCCACCGACTCACCACCCCTACCTTCAAGCGAAAAAGATCCGGTGGTCAGAGCTTCCCAGTCATCGCCTCTAGGAATTGTAACTCTTTGCCACTGTCACTAAGAACAGAACACTCCAATTCACCCTAAAGGAAGCATGTTAAGGCTCTCCTCTTTATCCTGAGCTCAGATTGAGCAGACCTCTAGATTCCCAGGAACTGAATTGTAGTGTATTGTAATGATTGACGTCACGATGCGCCGAAAATCCACTGTTATGTATGTTGTAACCAGCACTTTGATGCCTCTGGGTTTAGTGCGCTCAATACATGTAATAAATAAATAAATAAATGAGAAAGTCAGAGTAAGTATCTTTTACATTGAACAGAATGTGGTCTACAAAGGGTAAAGGAGCCGTTCCATGACACACAATGCATCATATATAGTATTTTTTAGAAACCAGGCGATAAACAGCAGCTAACAGTTATATCAAAACACATGTATCCCAGCAAAACCAAATTCCTTCCTATGAAGATGCAAAACAAAAACCAGGTGGCTGCTTGCTGTTGGGTATGACAGAGTATTACAGGCTACACACAGATATCTTGGAACCAGCTCTACCAGCCATCTACACAACAAGAAAGAACTCAAAGCCTGGTAGAAAGAAATAGTACGATTTGTTTTCAAGGACAACCAAGACTCTTAAACAAAAAGCTGGCATGTAAGCGTGGCTCGGGAGAAATCTGACTAATCCCTGTCACTCGGCAACAGCAACGCGCTACACTGTGCGCAGCATCTGGTGATTTAGTGGCAGCCATCTTTGAGATTGCACTGTGCGCAGCATCTGGTGATTTAGTGGCAGCCATCTTTCAGACTGCTCTGCGCAGCGTCTGGTGATTTAGTGGCAGCCATCTTTGAGACTGCACTGTGCGCAGCGTCTAGTGATTTAGTGGCAGCCATCTTTGTGACTGCTCTGCGCAGCGTCTTGTTATTTATTGGCAGCCATCTTTGAGACTGCACTGCGCACAGCGCCGTCTGGTGATTTAGTGGCAGCCATCTTTGAAACTGTTCAATCCACTTTGAAAGGCCCAATTCCTTCATCACAACTTCGTTTACACGCCTTAGAAAAAGACATGTGATCATAACAGAAACTCAAAAGAACCTCATCAAAAAGAAAGATAAAACAGTCTGGCGACTTCATAGTTTCACACCTGAGCCTGCCTCATCTTTAATCACAAGCCGTTAAGATGGCAACCAATGAAATATGTAGCATACAGAATGGGTGTGCACTGCGTACGTCATTATTGATTGACAAAATCATAAATACATTTAAAGTTGCTCAGGTGCAACTGGGTAATTTCTTCGGCCCACAAGGAAAAATGATAAACCTGCACCAAAAGACTCATTTATTCAGTTACCCAAATCCACTCTGTAGGGAAAAATCCCTCTTGATATTTTCTAAACAGTAAAGAACCATTTTCCATTTGGGTGAAAAAAACACAACAAATGCTAGGTTGTATACATTTCTTGAAAAGGTTTAGTTAAATGATTTAAAGAACCTCTTGTTCAAAGAAAACTTCTTATTCAAAACACAACAAATTAGAAATATGGCTTCCTCTCAGGAACATGGTCTCCTTCTCTCTAAGAAGCACAGTAGGCGGCAGGGCAGAGTAGAAGACATGTTCACGACTTCTTCATTCGTCCCGACGTGTTTCGGATATCCACTTATACCTTCTTCAAGGGGAATCATGCCATATTTCTACTATGGCATCAAATCACACTTTCACTCATCCACCTAGTTAAAGAAGCCATTACAACTTAAAATAATACATATATATATAACCAACCTTCAAGTACTATTGCACTCAAACATATAAGCACCTGCAAATCAAAACAAGAATAGTATCATGTTCAGTTCCCAAAACCCCCTGAAAATTACACTCTTAGGGCCTCATCAGATTTGGGTGCAGCGGCAAGAATGCAGCCGTAATGCTATGACCACCACATTACTGCTCTGCCCAATCCCGAGCTTTGGTGGAAAGCTGGAGATTTAGCTCCAGCTCTGAGCTGGAGGTAAATCCCCAGCTTTCCACCCATCTTCGGTGTATTACGGCCGGTGGTAATAGCACCAAAAATCCCCATAGAGTCCTATAGACTCTCAGAAAAATGTGGAATTACTGCCTTATCACTACTCAGGATTCGGTGCTAATAGCGCTGGATCGAGTAGAGCTAATGCTATTTGCGGTGGCGGTATCCAGGCACAATTACCTCTGGGATAATGCCAAGGCCCTGATGTGTTCGATAGTATTTGCAAAAAGGAGCAAGAGGGTTAATGCTCACATATCCAGTAGTTCGTACACATACACAGTTATATTTATAGTTATAATAAGCGATAAGACGATAAGGCCACTTTTAAATGGTGGCCGAGGTTAGGTTTCAAAGAGGCTAAGGGGAACCTTCTGGTGTCAGGGGTTAAAGGGGGAGCGGTTCTAGGGGTCATAGTGGCATGTTCATCGAACAGACAGGACCTACAAGACTCTAGATGATGTTATTGCCAAGACAAGAATTGCAGGTCAGGGGAAATGGGGTAAGGTTGAACATTTGGGGCCATAGGGGGTGTGGCCATTTTTGACATCATGCAAACCTCACCTGTTTTGAGTTTGTGTTTCTCTTGTGTTTCTGTAGCTTCTCACCTGTTTTATTCTGAGCTTGACTGCATGCATCTAGGGTGTGTAGTTCCTAGGGTATAGTCCTTTGTTTGTGTCTTGCTTCCTCCCAGTCCCCGCCTTCCCCCCTTGCAATTGGTTAGAATAGTCTGGTGTGTCTCTGCCTTTCTCCTGGCAGCCATTTCCACATTCCTTCAGGACTGCAATCTCAAAGGATCTCTTCCCTTGGGAAGCAGCCTTAGGGGCTGGTTGATGCTCAGCGAGTAGTTGTACATAGATTGTAATCAATTTTTGGCCTTTTTCATGTGCTCCTGTGGAGGTGTTTGAGTGTTTCTTTCAATTGTTTTTTGACCAGTTTGTGCTATTCTGGTGGGTTTTTCTTGTATTTCTGTGGCTTCTCACCCTGTTATTCTGATCTGGCCTGTATCATGAGTGTGCGGTCCCTGGGTTGTAGTCCTTTGGTTGTCTCTAGATTTCTCCCAGTCCTCGCCCTCCCCCCTTGCAATTGGTTAGAATAGTCAGGTGTGTCTCTGCCTTGCTCCTGGCAGCCATTTCTACTTGCTTCTGGACTGCAATCTCAAAGGATCTCCTAAGGAAACCACTTGGGAAGCAGCCTTAGGGGCTGGTTGATGCTCAGTGAGTAGTTGTTCATTATTGTAATCCATTTCTGGCCTGTTTCATGTGCTCCTGTGGAGAGGTTTGAGTTTTATTTTTCAATCGTTTTTTGACAATTTTGTGCTATTCTGGTGGGATTCTCTTGTGTTTCTGTAGCTTCTCACCCTGTTTTTCTGAGCTGGTCTGCATCTAGAGTGTATAGTCCCTGAGGTGTCATTCTTTGTCTCTGGCTTTCCCCCAGGCCCCGCATTCCCCCTTTGCAATTGGTTAGAATAGTCAGGTGTGTCTCTGCCTTGCTCCTGGCAGCCATTTCCACTTGCCTTCTGGACTGCAATCTCAAAGGATCTCCTAAGGAAACCACTTGGGAAGCAGCCTTAGGGGCTGGTTGATGCTGAGTGAGTAGGTGTTCATTATTGTAATCCATTTCTGACCTGTTTCATGTGCTCCTGTGGAGAGGTTAGAGGTTTTTTTTCAATCGTTTTTTGACAAATTTGTACTATTCTGGTGGGATTCTCTTGTGTTTCTGTGGCTTCTCATCCTGTTTTTCTAAGCTGGTCTGCATCTAGAGTGTATAGTCCCTGAGGTGTCGTCCTTTGTTTGTCTCTGGCTTTCCCCCAGACGCCGCCTTCCCCCTTTGCAATTGGTTAGAATAGTCAGGTGTGTCCCTGCCTTGCTCCTGGCAGCCATTTCCATTTGCCTTCTGGACTTTTTTCCATTTCTTTGCCACACCTGTGTGACCTCTCCCTGCCCCTTGTCCATGATTGGCTGTCTCCCTCCGGGAGGCAGGCTCTTAACCACACCCAGTAGGGCAGCCCACTGCAGCGTGCAGCCCCTTTGGCTAAGGACCCCAAGGCAAAGGGCAGCTCCCAAAAAAGCAGCACCAGACCGTGTTTGCCTGAGAAGCCAGTAGCCAGCCGTCATCCATCAGCGACTGACAAGACAAGCGTGGTCTGGGTGGGGAATACAGCAATCACTCTATTCCAAAAAGCCCTGCCTCTCTTATTACCTACACAACATAAGCATACCAAAATCAGCCAAAAACGTGCAATAATTGCACCAATCACACACGCCTGTGACATCTTCTGGGAAGACCAGTGGGAATCCAAGCAAACTTAAATACACTTCATATTTTGAACCCATGGCATTTCCCCTGTTGTTAAAGAATCTCAAACTTAGCTGTGTTTAGATCTGCCACTCTGTGAAAACTATGCCTTTCTCCCACTATCTAGGAATCTCAACTTTTCATACCTGCCACTCTGTGAAAACTAGGCCTTTCTCCCACTATCTAGGAATCTCAACTTTTCATATCTGCCACTCTGTGAAAACTAGGCCTTTCTCCCACTATCTAGTATCCTCAAATTCAGCTGTGTTTATATCTTCCTTTTTGTGAAACCCAGACCTTTCTCCCACTGACGAGGACTCTCACCCTCTTCGCCTCAGAATCAGGAGGGGATGAGTAGGAATCATTTTCTGGCAGAAACAGGAAGCCCAGGGAGGGACCTACAATCAATTGCCTAACCATCCTCAACTGCTGGGCGTAGCGAGGACATTTTTGACCTCTCATGCACACACACCTACAAGCTTACAGAGGAATTCCACAGTAGGCAGGGACACCCCACTAGGAGTCAAGGGAGTGACGCATAACCTTCCTAACCTAACCATCTCTAACCCTAGGGCAGGGGGGAACACACCTCCATGATCCTTGTCCACATACCGCTAGACTTCGACAGAAGATAATTACCACACTGCAGCGTACCTACCGACTAGTATGCCAAACCAATATCAAAGCACACAGGATGGTCATAGATTCCGACCACAGAATCCAAAGGAAAGAGGTAAGGAAAATAAAACCCTGCTAACCCAATACTAAAACCTCATTTATGTTCAAACTCTTCTCCTACAGAAACTCAGACGACCACATCTCTGTACAGCAAACTGCACATACTTCACCACAGTGCAACAACATACAAACAACACATAACCATGCACAACAGGACATGGGAATCGCTCAGACTCCAAACCTGCACCTAAGCTCAGCGAACGGTGCAAACCAAACTGAAGCTACCAACAAAACATCATATCTCACATTCCTATTCCCACTGCAACCTACTAACTGCTTCCACAGCCTCCCTGTTTCACACTGTCCTTTTTCAAATCCGCTAGAGCGCCAGGGGACCACTCCGGTGGTGATAGTGCACGTACAAGTAACCTTTAACATTAACATTGATGAAACCGATACCTGCCTTCTACTTAAATGAACATATTAGCCAATAACTTTAGGCAATAACTTTAACTTGTCCAACAATGCCACTGACTGGATCAAATCATTCCTGGCAGATAGGACCTCAAGAGTGTCCATCGGCAAAGAATCAGCAGACCCCATACCAGTTCCTGTAGGTGTCTCACAAGGATCCTGCCTATCCCCCACCCTCTACAGTGCCTACACAAAGCTGCTCTTTGCAGCCCTGGATGCTATGGGTGTCATCTACACTAATTTTGCAGATGACACCCAGATCCTCATCCCACTAACAGGCAACCATGAGCAAGACTCACTGCTCATTAAATAAATCTACTCACTAATCCAAAACTGGATGGCCAACAATAGTTTATGTCTAAGCGATGACTAAACAGAGTTACTCATATTAGGATCATCCTCTAAAATTGACTCTCTACAGCCTGCTTTCACATCCTTCACCATCGAGGGCACCACAATCCCAGTGCACAAGCAAGTCAAGACACTTGGGGCCTCATTACGACCCAGGCGGTAAGTTACCGCCTGGGTCGTACCTTTACCACCATGGCGTAAACTACGTTTACGCCATGGTGGTTGGCGGACTTGGCGGACCGCCCCATTCCGAGGTGAGTGGGGCGGTAAGTCCCCATTAACCCATTTACCCTTCCCCATTCCCATTTTTGCCCCATAGAGCATAATGGGAGTGGGGAAGGCGTTAATTACGCCACCGTAAATTACGGTGGCGTAATTAACAACAAGGTCCCTTAGCGCCATGGATTTTAACACCAGGTGTTAAAACCTCCATGGCGCTAAGGGACCTCGGAATCAGGCGGTAAGGGTCGGCGCTGTTTACGCCGCCGTAAACCCCTTACCGCCTGGGTCCTAATGAGGCCCTTGGTGTTTACCTAGATGCCACACTAACTATGTCCAAACAAGTCAACACCCTAGCCTCATCCACATCCTACACATCCAAACTCATCTCCCTCAGTCGCAAATTCCTCACAGCTGACAACTGCGTTACTCTAGCAAGAGCGCTTATACTATACAAACTCGATTACTGCAACATCCTCTTCCTTGGCACCTCCAAAACCAACATAGCCAAACTCCAACTTAAGCAGAACAAAGCCCTCCGAGCTGCACTAGGAATAAAAACATCTGAACACATCTCTAACACCACGAGAGACAACCATTGGCTCCCCATCAAAGCCAGGATACTATTCAAAACTCTAAGCATTACTCATAAATGCCTCGCCAACAAAGCCCCCAAATACTTCCTCAACACAGTTACCAAGAAAAACCACGCTAGACTCCTCAGATCCAACAACGATGAAAACCTCGAAATCCCTCGATACAAAAGAGAAAACGCGGGAGGCAGTAGCTTTAAAGTTCTCGCTACCAGACATTGGAATGCCCTACCCACCAATATCTAGAACGAAATGTCCTACCCACCAATATCTAGAACGAAATGTCCTACCCACCAATATCAAGAACGAAATGCCCTACCCACCAATATCAAGAACGAAATGCCCTACCCACCAATATCAAGAACGAAATGCCCTACCCACCAATATCAAGAATGAAATGTCCTACCCACAATTTAAAAAATCACTGAAAACTTGGTTATTCAACCAGTACTAATGGGATCTAAGACCCACACCACTTAGGCCAGATCCAATTCATATTCTTGTATATAAAATGTATGTATTATCCTGTATTTACTGTTTCTTTTATATTATTAAGATTGCATTTACCATTCTCTGTAACTACGCCGTGATACCTCCGGGTCTGGCCGTATAACAAATGTAATAAATAAATAAATAAATATGTGCCATTATGAAGCTCATGGTATTTTGTAGTGTCTGAAGAGTTGTTGTGGAAATTATAGTCCGTACTGGAAAATTCACCAGTGGGAGACACTACTGTGACAGGCTTTGCATGACTTTATTTTTATCTTCTCGGACATGTAAATGCAATTAAATGTAGGGGGAGACCCCACAGCCCTCCCCGATAAACCCCTCACTTTATTTATTACCCTAACCCGCCCCCACATATAATTGCATTGAAATGTGCAGTGAAAAATTCAGCATTTTATCATCAGCTGTATTTTTGCTGCGCAGTAATGGAGTGATACCGCGGAAGGTGACAATCCAATCCGGTGTCAACCAATCGCATGCTGTCAGGAAAGCATGCGCCAATCAGGGGCCAGCATGCGTCGGTGCAGACGAGAAGGCGCCACAAATAAAAGATGGAGGAAGCAAGCCAGCCCATGAAGCAGACACAATTAAACAGGGCAACACTGGGAGCCAGACCAGAGCCCAGAGTGGCATGCTGGAACCTGAAGTCCAAGGTTCCAGCCGGAGAGACGTGAAACATTAATTTGCTGGCGAAACCCATGCCAAGTCCGGGAAAAGTTGTGAGTGACAGAAAAGGGAGTGCATGCTGGAATCTGAAGTATAAAGTCTGATTCAAAGACACTTGAGATATTACACTTGCTGGTAGCAAGCCGGCCATGCCCAAGAGCCACTGCGAGTGGTAGAAAAACAAATGCATGCTGGGAGCTGCAGTCCATGGTTCCATACCAAGCAACCTGAAACATTACAAATGCTGGTAACAAGGTAAGCTAAGCCAAGCAAATATTGCGAAGGGATGGTAACACGTGGACCCCCACATTAGAAATGACAACGCAGTAGAATGATTTAATTACAGGGAGGGGTGAGAAGATGACAGTGGCTTTTCAGCCCCTTATCAAGTATGAAGAGGTTTCTCCCCTTTCCAATGTCCTTTCCAGGCCCACATACAATAGGCGCTGGTGTTTATTATTTTTCTTTAAATCATATAAGACTCTGTTGAGTTTCCCCTTGTTCTACTGGCAGGAAGCAATGCTTGTGATTGACTTTATTAACTGGGAATGCTCCCTCTTACCATTTTGTGGATTAATCTTGTTCCAACCTGTTCCAACTGGTAAAGACAATTAATCACATAGGGGACAGAACCTGCATCAGGGGTTGGCAACTGGACATTGTGAGAACCCATCTCTGTGCCCTGGAAATCAAAATTGTGTATGCAGGAAGTCTAACAAATGTCATTCCGAAGATACGGGGTCAAGTGTCTTTAGGGTATATGGGTAGCTAATAAACCTTTCAATTGTTCACTCTCTAAGAGCTAACGTGGATGTTTGTCCATTACATTCACCAAATGAAACACAAATAAGTACAAAGCACCTCACAAAGTCCCAGAATCACTCAAATGTTGAAGCGTAGGAGACATTGTAGAGGTTTCCCACAATATCTACGAATCGCACCATTGTCTAAGTCTAAAGGTTATGGAATCCTTTCAGTGCAAAGTCTGTGAAGAATTCAGGTAACTAAGTGGGATGTCTTGTTAAAAGTGTCAGAGACAATCGCAAGTAGCGGTTGTGGAATGCACTTCTTGGCAAGCACATTCCATGCTTTTAAGAGCCAGTAACAAGGAACCCACTTGCATCCCAAGGAAAAAGACGGCAGTAGAGGACTTAGACAAAACTGTTGTTTAAAGCCAGCTCCTGACTTTTACTTTGGTGTCCAGTCCTTCTTTAAGGGTAACCGAGAAAAAGTGTGCCACAGATGGTGTCAGTAGTGGGCTCCAACTGACTTCCTACAAATGTCTCATTCATCGGGAAGCAGGTCAGACAGAGGACTTGACAGAGGGAGTCATAGAGGCTCATCGAGTTGACTAGTCAAGCCCGTACACCTACATGTGACTCATAATCCAAGTACTATTTGCAGGATCCCTCGCGCATGACCCCCCTCCCACAGGTTTAAGCCACACTGGGGCTAGAAAGTCCAAAGTTCCAGTCTGCCGGCTCTTGGCAAGTGTCAAGGCCTGTTGACCCTCAACCGCAGCTGTTATTTCTAAAGGGTAATAAAGCTGCTAGGTGATTCTGGTTCTGATGCTGACGTTGTTCCAGGGTGTTCTGTCAGTTCACAGATCTCCTGCGGTCTCTGGTTACCAGAGAATAACTGCTTTAGGTTCTTGGGATTCTGATGATCGTTCCAGGTACGTTGAGGGTCTCCAGATGCTGTACGATGCTGCACGGGCTACAAAGGGGGTCAACAGAGGGAGAACTGGAGGCTGCTTCTGCTTGGTGTTGTTTGGGCTGGACTAGTCTGGAGGAAGCAAAGGCTCTGGTGGCGGGATGGTAAAACAGTGATCCAGTGACCGCAGCAGAAAGCAAATTACACCTTTCCAAGGTACCAAGGTTCCTTGTAAATCAAACATTTCATAGTTTATTTTTATGTATGCAAGTGGTTCTTACAGCCCCATCAAGCAGAGAGAACATCTTTGTAATGCTAGGTCTGCTGGATAAGGAGGAAGTATTAGGGATCGGTGCAAGGGGAGGCCGAATTCAATGCAGGCCAATGGACTGCAGTTCTGTAGGTCTATCGGCAAATGGGGCGAGGGGTGTAGCCCCATCGGCTGCAGCCTTGAAGTCCAGCACGGTAGGTGGAAATGCGAATAAGTCCTGGAGGCAGGGGATAAGCGCTCCAAGGTCAATGCAAACCTGGGGGCACTGGACCAGGATGTCTGCACCAGGCAGAGATGTGAAAAAGACAGTGGTTGAGATGAACGTGAAGCACTCATGAGGGTCCTAATGACACACCCAGGACATGGTGGGCAGAGGGTGCACAGTGTACACCTTCAGCAGCCTTGATCCAGTGTACGAGAGGCACTCTGTGGAAAATATTGATCTGATTGACATGTCCGTGAGGTAGAGGGTCATGCCAGGAAGTTCTTTTGAAAGTGTAGGATTTTGAGATGTTTCCTGAAGTGAAGGTAGCCTTCTTGAAGCCTCACTGAGGATAGGTAGTTGGCCCACACCACGGGCCTGGACACTCCGAGCCTGTTGTCACCCCAATCATTGTCAGATGAATGTAGGAACAAAGAGGAGGCCAGCGTTTGTTAACATGAAACTCACAGGCGGGGGTAGCCTTCTATCCCCTTGGCTTGGAGATGTATTTGGGGACTTTTATTAGGGGTACGGTGAAGAGTGATCAGTGTACTTTGCAGAGAAGGTGAACTGTGAACTTGATTCTATGTTACAATGGGAGCTAGTGGAGGCTTTTTGTGTTTTTGGGGAGTTCTACCTTTTAGGCTGAAGATTTCCTGTGCTATCCTGTTTCAGACAAGCTGTGAGTGTTTTACTGGGCATTTGGGGAGACCCATGTATAGCCCATTACCGTAGTCCAACTTGCACATAACAAGGGCCTGGATGACCACAACTTTGTGGCGTAACTCCAAGGAAGGGGAGACTTTTGTGGATCCTGCACACAGGCCTCAAAGGTGTCACTCACCAGTAGTGATTGGCTATTGATAATTGACAGGTCCTCAGCAAGTAATTGTGTGCCGTGTGCATGTGGAGAATTGAGGGGGCAAGTTACTTTTTATGCCTGGCTAATAGCTTGCAACTTAAAATGTTTACACCTGCTGCAGTGATGGTGAGGATGGGCGTGCTTGACTGTTGCATTTATTTGTGTGCCGAAGGACAGCTGTGAATCCAGGATTGTTCCCAGTTTTAGGACCACTGTAGTTTGCGCAGAGGAGGATCCCATTGTGGGGGCCAGATGGCCAGTCGGTTTTGATTTGGCTATGGATGAGAATCTCTATTCTCCTCATGTTCAGGCACCGAAAGATATGAGTCGTCCACACTTGGATATGGTGCATTGTTGCTGGTCGCGTTGTACAGGGTGTATTTCTCCATTTCTAGGTGGGATAGAAATTAAATATGATCATTGTGCAGTTGGAATGGGAACTGGAAGGATTCCTAAAGTGCTGGAAATGGTTGCGTGTATGTGCCCAATAGCCATCTGGACAATTCAGAGCCCAGGGGGACCCCTAAACATTAGTGTAGAGTTTGGATGGCTGTTGGTCCACTTGAAACCACCTATCTTTGAGGAAGGAGATGTCATGCCTTGTTCCAGGTCTTTGATGAGGGTCCACTAGTCACTCATATTGAGGACGGTGGTTTCCAAACTCAAGTTAAGGGTTAGAGCCATTATCATGTGTTGAAAGGCTAATTCCATGACAGTTGCATTTTCATTTTCTGATTTCCTTGAAGGAAAATGTTATTGATAGCTCTATAATTTGATATGCTACTTTTGAAATTCTGGATTTTCACTTACAATCTTCTCTGGCTTTAGTGGTCTGGGTATACATGGTACTGAGCAATCCAGGGTGTATTATGGGGCATGCAGTCCTGTGTGGACTCCTTGAGTGATTACTGCAACTTGCATATGAGTGTTGTGAGACAGACATGGTACCAATAGAGATGACACAGACACCGTAACTGTAGTTTCAATAACTTTATCAATGATTGGGACGATATAACCCCTAACTAACCAAGAATATCAGCCAAGAAAGCCCTGAACATAAGACTCTCCAGTGAACTCCCCTTCACTGCAGGTGAAATCATCACACTAAAAATCTCCCTTGCAAATATCTGCACTCTCACACTACACATCATCTATTGGCCCACAGGCCTTATGTCCACATTTGAAGATGACATCACCTCTCTATTGGCACATACTATGAAACCCCATTCCAAAGTCATCATCATGGGCGATTTCTATCTAGGTTTGAACGACCCACTGGATACTCATGCTGACCTTTTGGCCAATTCCATGAAAGCCCAAGGCTTTATACAAAGAATCTGCTCACCCACTCATGAAAAAGGACACACTCTAGATTGGATACCAGACACTAACTGCATCACAGATATCCTCTGCAACACCCCTTCGCCCTGGTCTGATCATAACACGATAATCCCTCCACCACCACTATCACCACTAGAACTGCCAAACACCCCACACTAGCACCCACGGCCCTATCCAGGACTATGAAAAACATTAGCCAAGACAACATGTTACCACTCCTGACACCCTTATTGGACATGCCACACTTTGACAAGGACACTTTGATACTGGTCAGCAACTACAATAAAGTCATGTTTGCAGCTAGAGAAACAGTAGTCCCTCTGAAAAATAAAAAAGCTAAACGCAGCGCACATATTAATTCCTGGTATACCCCTGAACTCCATTCCATGCGTACGACTAAAAGATCTGCAGAAAACAACTGGCTAATGTTGCCAACACTGATGAATAAAGCCCTCTTCCAGACACTAGCGAACAACTACAAAAAGGAAATTATTAAAGCAACAAGTGAAGTCTACAACCAAAGAATCTTGAATGACCAGTCCAATGCCAGATAATTATTTACAATTATCAGAGAATTAGAATCACCAGCACCTACCCCAGACAACACCATCAAAAATGAACAACGGTGCTCCAATATCCAAAACGCCTTAGCAGATAAAGTTTCGTCACTACAACAAAAAATATCTCTAAAAAAATATTCAATCCTCTTCTCCCAATGACACTCCCTTCAACAGAACTCCTCAAGGACAATACATTCATCTTCAGACCACTGTCCATCTCAGACATCATTAATATTATTTGTATTTGTATGTATTAAGTTTACATAGCGCTTTACACCAAAGCGTCAAAGGCCTAAAACCTTCTAGTTGCAAGGGCGACATTTGCCCTGCAACCCTGGTAAAAGATTGTGCAACTGAACTTGCACCGCTCATCACCAGCCTGATCAATAGTTCATTTGCCACCAACACAATCCTAGAAGACTTAAAGAAGACTTAAAAACGGCCTGGGTTCTACCATTGCTTACAAAACCCACATTAGACCCCAACATCCCTACTAATTTTCACCCTATCACCACTGTATCATTCCTATTACAAATTGTGGATCCAAACATTTCTGGAATGTAACAAGCTATTGGGCCTAAGACAATCAGGTTTCAGACCAGGCCACGGAACTGAAACAGCTCTGCTGGACATGAAGACACAAATGGACCAATATAAAGACGAAGGCGACCTATGTATACTCCTGATGCTAGACCTCTCGGCAGCTTTTGATTTGGTCAATCACGATATGCTGTGCCAACACCTTGAATCTGCGGCCCACTGTTCTCCTGAAGCTATTAAATGGATCAAATCCTTTCTCTCCAATGGGACCATGAGGGTCTTCTCTGATACCTCAGCCGCCCCCCCTAACGCTGTGACCTGCGACGTCCCTCAAGGATCCTGCGTGTCACCCACATTATACAATGCATTTACTAAGCTATTGTTCGGCAAGCTTGACAAAATGGGTATCACGAATACAAATGATGCGGATGATACACAAATACTCATTCCAATTACTGGATGCTACGACACAGATTCTAAAACTTTAAACAAAGTTTACCTTGCAATCCAGGCCTGGATGGCTCTCAACGAATTGTGTCTCAATGACGACAAGACCAAGTTGATTCTAATCGGAAACAAAACTAACCTAAATAATCTCCCACAAGAATATAAATCATTTAACAGTGATGGCAACACTATCATGGTCACCAACGAAATAAAAACTCTTGGGGTCTACATCGACTCCTCCCTTAGCTTAAACAGACAGGTCAACGCTATAGTATCTTCCGCTGCCTACACAGCTAAACTGTTAAGAGCCAGCAGACCATTCCTTTCCCCGGACAACTCCATCACCAGCATTAGAAATATCAAAAAATTACAAACTGTACAAAACAACGCCATCAGAGCAGCTCTGAATATCCCCATCAATGAACACATCTCGTCCACTAGTAGGAACATCCACTGGCTCCCAGTCCATAACAGGATCAAATTAAAAATTCTCACGCTCACACACAACTGTATCTCTAATAAGGCGCCTGCCTATCTCAGTAACCTGATCAGCAAAACCCAATCCAACAGACCAACTCGGTCATTTACAACAGCCTGCTCATTGCCGCTAGATATAGAAGGCAGAAAGCGGGAGGCTCAAGCTTCCCGGTGATTGCACCCAAACTGTGGAACGCACTCCCTAAGCAACTAAGGAATGACACATCGTTGTGGTCATTCAGGAAAAACCTAAAAACCCTATTAATTAGGTCCGACCCTACATCACAGTCACTATGCCTCCCAGCTTTTTAACGCCTATGTTCACGACCCCACTGTCACTATGACAAACAACAAGTATACTTAACCGATGTAACTGTGGTTTATAGTCATAATGTCGACAGTCAAAATGTCGACAGTCAAAATGTCGACAAAAAAATGTCGAAAAATAAAATGTCGACTTTTTTTTTCAATGCATTTTTTTTTTATATGGGGGGGTTCCCCCCTTTATATGGGGGGGTTCCCCCCCAACCCCCCCTTTTTAAATTTTTTTTTAATTTTTCCCTTTTTTTTAGCTCCCAAACCCCTAAAATAAATATATAATTAAAAAAAGAGAAAGTCAACATTTTTTTTTTCGACATTTTTTTGTCGACATTTTTTTTTCGACATTATGACTGCACACCGTAACTAGCTAATCTCTGAATGTATTTTTGTATGTGCAACGGATTTTTGTTTTTACCATGTAAATGTATCTTTTTGGAAGCATCAAAGAAAACTTGTAAACATCTTCTTAAGTGTCAGTGGGCCTCATCACGACTTCGGCGGTAACCCTTAAATCCGGTAGCGCTATTACCGCCGGATTTAAGGGTCCACCCAAGCAGGACTTCGGCGGATTTCTCCCCAGCTCTGAGCTGGGGGGAAACCCGCCGAAAATTTGCGCTATTACCGCCGGTGGGAAATCCGCCGGCGGTATTAGCGCGAAATTTCCCCATTGAGCCCAATGGGGAATGGGGCATTCCCGAATGGGCTCCATGGGGAATGGGGATTGACATTACCGCCGAACTCGTGATCCGGCGCTATTAGCGCCGGGGAGTTCGGCGGTAGGGCTAATACCGCCCGCGCTTATAGCGTTACCGTTACCGCCCAAGTCGTGATGAGGCCCAGTGCCTAGTTACCTTTGGGCTTTGTGGGCGTTACAAATGTACAATTAAATAACCCTATGCTATGGCAGGATTTCCCTGCCTAACTTAAACTAAGGAAAATCTGTATCAGGAAGTCCAAAAGCAAATCCTCTGCGTCAAAAACCTATGCTGTCCTCACAACTACAACAAACATAGTGGGGGATATTCTCAACCAAAGTCAGTGTCCCAAAGCAAATGTTCAGCAAAGGTTATTTCCAGTTATTGTACGGTTCTCTGATTCAGGTTCAACACAATTCAAACTTAATCTCCTCTCAGCAAAGATTGTACCAGTTCTGAAAATAGTTCCTGTGGATTCACAGGTATCAAAGTTCACAACAAAATGAAGATTTAGGGGTCTCTCTTCCCCAAGTTCAAAACTGCCACAAAATGTTCACACGTCACTGCAGTCTCGGGTCTCCCTTCCCCAAGACCAAGGTTCTCCAACCTTAACACTTAGTGACCCCTTTTCCCAAGGGCCATCATAACAGTTGAAACCTCTAACTTCGCAGGTTCATTAATTAACAAGCCAAAATGCCAGCGAGCGACCCGGACGAGACCTCTTGGGACCCGGAGTGGAGGGACGAAGCTATGCCTACAAGCCCGAGAGATTTCACAGCAGGAGCTGCTGGGAGACGCTGTGCCCTGAAGCTCCGGTCCGCGTGTGAGCCTCTGCGTCGTAGGTGCCGGCTTGAAAAGGAGATGCTGTGCAGAGAAGGAGAACCACTTCTCCTCAAGACAAAATCACTTGTTGAATCACAATACTGAGAAATTAGTTTTGCAATGCTCAAGGAAGCAGGGTGTGTGCCAACCGAAAAACCTGTTGGGCTCTATTTCTGTGAGATACATCATGTAATGATTAAGGAAATCAGATGCTAATTAATCAAACAAGTTAACAGAGTTACACGTCAATTGCACTAATGTGTAGAGAAAACATGTTTATATTGTACTAAATGTGTGGCTGTAAGGATGACTTATGGAGTTCTTATATTTCTTCTTATTTTCTTTTTTATTTCAGTTCATTAGTTTGACTCTCTTCCTTCTCTCCATTTCTCATGTCCATTTCTCAATCACAAAATTTTGGATGCAAAATGGTAATGCCAATGGATGTTCATATGTGTCGCTTCTTAATTTGATGGTTAATTATGTTGATATTGTTTTTTTATTATGTAAATTGACGGCATACGAAATAGCTTTGTAAAAAACGACCAGGGGTCGAAACACGTGTCGGCATAAAGCAGTCAAAATAATAATAAAAAACCTTTTGTCATAAAAAAGGATATGAAATTTGTCTGAAGGATCAATTCAAGGAAAAGCGCATAGCCTAGAAAGTGCATTCATTGCACTTTAACTTGGAGAGATTTAGGGGATAATCTCGACTTTCAAAGGTGTGCAGCTATCCAATCTTTGAGACTGCTTACTGTGTATATACATAAAGGAACACCAAAGCGCTTCTACTATCCGGTTTACTCCTAAAGTACACAGAGGCAGGTACACCATGCACAGCACTTGAGCAAAAGTCCAAAGAGAAAATTAAGGGCTGCTGTGTTAACAAAACTGAACCACCGAAGAAAATTGCCAAGGACCTTCTTCAAGCTAGCCCCTACATGTTATAGTCTTGCCCAACCAAACGCAGTTCAAACCTTTCTCTATATGAAGCTGGCCTTGCCCTTACTCAACTCTCACACTGAACTTGTTGGTGGCTTCCAAAACCATCTATCTGGATTCCTAGCATCCAGAGGCAGGGAAACTGCTCCTCTGAACACCCGTGAAGAACTGCTGGCATTTCTGGACTTCCCAGCTGACTTTATCCTCCTCGATCTCTCCTCTGAATTTGACACAGTTAACCATTCCATCCTCATACAAAGGCTCCATGACACACTTGGTATCTCGGAACGGGCACTGGATTGGCTGTCCTCTTTCCTCACTAACCGCTCTTCCAAAGTCATCCTGGACACCTTCTCTTCTCCTACTTCTATCTCTACCTGTGGTGTCCCCCAAAGCTCTATACTCTCCACCTGGCTCTTTAACAACTACCTTGCTCTCCTCGCACGCCTCATCTCCTCTTTCTCCTCCAACTTCCAGTGTTACGCAGACGACACACAGCTCTTCTTCAGGCTCCCTGCTGACCCTCTTGCACCGTCTATCATCCCTGACTGCCTATCTGCCATCCAGTCCTGGTGTACCTCCAATGATCTCTGCCTCAACGCCTGTAAAACTGAGATCCTTTGTATTGGGACCCCTGCTCCCTCCTTCTTCCCCTCACTCTGGCCTTCCTCCTTGGGCTCCCCCCTGCACCTTCAACTGAAGCCAGAAACCTTGGAGTCCTTTTTGACTCCTCTCTCTCCATCCTCCCTCAAACTCAGGACTTCGTCAAGAGGTCCAGCTATCAACTCTTCCTTCTCAAAGTAATTTTATCTTTTCTCACTTTCCCTAAGAAGCTCAATGTGACTCAAGCCCTGGTTCTCTCTAGACGTGACTACTGCAACAGGCTCATCCTGAATCTTCCTTCTTCCACTCTGTGACCCCCTCAGCTTATCCCAAATAGGGCAGTAAGACTTATCCTTGGTCTTAAACCCAGGGACCGCATCTCTCCTGCACTAAAATGTCTTCACTGGCTCCCGGTTGCTGCACGGATTAAATTCAAATCTCTCTGCATCATCCACTAGGCTGTCTGGGCCCAGGGGGCCACACTATCTTCAACTTTATCTCACTAAATACTCTCCCTCTCGATGACTTCGCTCCTCTGGCACCAACTCATTGTGTTTAAAGCATGTTGCTAAACAGAGGGAACGGGGTTACTCACTTTCCTCTGTGGGCTACCTCCTTTGGAAAAGTCTCCACCTCCCCGTGTCCCTTGAGCAGGAACTTCTCGAATTCTGGAAGCTCCTTAAGACTTTCCTCTTTTCCTCCTCCTTCCCTCCTTCTCTCCTCTACTAATCCCACAGTTGCTGAATAGGTGTCCTTGGCCATTAAGCATCTTTGGGGCCTTGACCTCCCCCACCAGTTCTTCCCAGCTCCTCTGCTCTGGAGGCTCGCACTTACACCTCCCGCAGTCCAGGCCGCGTAGCATTCAACATTCCTAGCACTCCGTCCGTGGCTCACCCATGGGCTCAAACTCCCCAGCACTTACCCCCTCTTCCTTTCTGCACTTGCATGTTCTGAATACTCACAAGGCATAGTAAGTTTGTCTGTCTCCCTCTTCCCCCTCTTTGCTTAAATATTGTGTTGCAATGTATTTCTCACCCACGATCCCTCCCTGCCCTTTGGGCGCTTTGAAACAGTATAGTCTCATTGTTTAAGTGCCTAACAAGCAAACAATAAATACATAAATAATACTCCCAAGGTCTCATTTATTTAAGATTTTATTTATTGTTCAAAGCACAGATCTAGCTTGAGAGCAGCAGCGCGCCGTACAGCATGTGTGTAGCCAGCATTAGGGCTCCCATCTTTTAACAGTAGCCCAGTACTGTGAGGCCTGTGCATCGGTATGTGTGTCCACTGGAATTAATCCTTGGTCAGGTGTTGTTGAAAGAGCCTTGTTTTGAGAGATTTTCAAAATGTGAGAATTGTGAGGGCATTCTGAGCCGACACAGGGATCAAGTACCAGGGGGTGGGTGCCTAACAAGTGAAGGATTGTTTGCGGGTCCTGTTTTTGTGAACGAGTTGTGATTCAAGCCGGTTGGTTGATTTGCTGCGCGAGGAGCGTGTGCCAACAGATATGTGGAGCTTAGCCGCCAGGTATGCTGGTGTGCTACTCGTGACTGCTTTGTAGATGATACATACAGTTTTCAACCATATCCTGGCTTAGAGTGGAAGCCAATGTAGTTTGCGTAGGATGGGGATAATTTGGTCAAATCTCTGTGCTCCATAATAAGACATGCTGCAGCTTGGCGGACAGCCTTTAGGGGAGCCAAGTGAGCAGCAGGGAGCCCTGTCAGAAGAGCATTTCCCCCATCGACGTGTGAGACCACAAGGGCCTGCACTGTGGTCCAGAAGTCCTCCGGTGGGACGAGGGGTTTGATTTTATTTCGATGGGTAGGGATTCTGAACCAGGCTATTTGGGCCTTCTTTGCTATGTGTTTCTGGAAGGACAGATTGCTGTCAATGGTGAAGCCTAAGGTTTTTGTTGAGTCGGAGAGTTGTGGATCAAATCTTTCTAGGCGCATATCATTGAGCCATTGTTGGACACGTTGTTTTTTAGTGGGCAGACCGATGAGGACAAATTGAGTCTTGGATGGGTTTAGTTTGAGGGTATGACGTCCTTTCATCGCAGGATGTTTTTTCGTTGGGTTTTTTACTGTGAATTCTTTTCCGAGAAAACTCATCAAATTTTGTATAAAATGGGGGGTTGGAGGGGAAACCCCCCCAAAAATAATTTACCAAAAATTCAATAGGTTTTTTCGTAAAAAAAATTGCGGTAAAAAACCTGGCGAAAAAACATCCCGTGATGAAATTACATGGAACCAGTTTGAGGTAGACAGTTGACAGCTAGGACTGGATGAGGCCTATTTAATCACGGAGATGAATGATGTCCTGTGAGCTATTTACTCTCATGCACAACTGAGCATTGTCTGCGTATTAGTGGATGGCTATATTGGGAAACCTTGATGAGAGTGCCCAGAGGCTCCATGTAAAGGTTAAAAAGGATTGGTGAGAAGATGGAGCCTTGGGGGACTCCGCAGGAGAACTGGAGTCGTTTAGAACGCAAGAGGTTCATCTGGACAGCCGGATGTCTACCTGAGAGGTAGGAGGTAAACCAATTCAGGACAGTGTCAGGAAATCTCATCCTGTCATCAAGGAGGGAGAGAAGGATGCAGGGGTCGACGATGTGGAATGCAGCTGAGAGGTGAAGGAGGATGAGGAGGCATGAGTTTCCCTTATCCATGATTTGGAGAGCATCATCCACGACCCGGATGATGCTGTCTCAATGCTACATTTTGGGCGGATCCCTGATTCATAGTCATTTAGGAGGTCGAGTTGTTCGTTTCTGGTGAGTAGTTGTGTAGCAACTATTTTTTCGAAGATTTTGCAAATAAACGGGATAGTCGTAATGGGCCTGTAGTTGGCTAGGTCGTCTCTATCGAGCGTTGGTTTTTTCAAAAGAGGTCGTATGAGACCAGTCTTAAGGGTGACCAGGATTACCCTTCTGCGAGCGAGGCATCGATGATGCAGAGGAGCGCACTGAGCACCGGCCCCGTCAACTGTTTATTGGTGGAGGCCAGAATTATATTGTCTGAGTACGAAGTAGGTTTGAATGAGGCAATCATTTTTCGGAGATCCGGGGGAAAGAGAGGAGAGAATTTGGTCCAGAGGGACAGTGTGTGTGCCGGGGTTCAGGGGATGCTAATGCAGTGAGAGGTTAATTCAAAGATCTATAGGATTTTGTCTATTTCTTCCATAAAAAATGTGCTGATTCTGTTGCATTTTTCCAGAGTTACTGGTACCTCAGGGTCAGTGAGGGTTTGGTACAATGCTTCACTACTACAAAGAGGGCTTTGCTCCTGTTAGAGGCTGTAGCAATGATGGTGGTGTAGTAAGCAACTTTGGCCTCGGTAATCTGAATCCTACGGTTTGCCCGCAGATATTTGGGGTTTGTGAGGTTTCTCGGGTTATGGCTTTTTGCACTACTGTTTCTCTAGGGCTGTAAGTGTTTGTTGGAGGCTAGCTCGGGGGAGTAACATGGGGCGGATGGTTTGGTCTTAGCCCAGCTGGAATTTAGGGGGGGCATGAGTGTCCACCAGTTTCATAGCATAGTTGCTGAATAATTCCAGGAGACTAGAGGCATTCCCTGTGGTGGGTAAGTCTGCAAAGTTTGCTTCTAGCTATGGACCGCAAAGGTTTGAATGAGCGGCGCTGAGTGAGGGGGTGTTTAGCCTGACCTTTTTGAGACATGGTCGAGTGGGTGACTGATAATGGGAGGGCGGCGTGGTCAGGCCAGTCAAGTGGTAGAGGGTTTGCACAGATGATGCAAGGGGATGATGTGAAGACTAAGTCTAGGGTGTTGCCTATGTTGTGCTTTGGGGAGAGTACAATTTGCTTTAGGTCCATGGAAGCAGTCAGTGCGAAAAGCGAGCTTAGGGTGTGGTTGTCAGCCTGTGAATCAGGGACATAAAAATCACGAGAAAGACATTATTTGAATGTGCTAATTTGGTAGAGGACAGTAAGATGGAGATATCTGCAATGAAAGAGTCACTCCTGTGAGGTGGTCTGTAGATGAGGTGGAAGTTGATGGATTCCTTGTGCGATCGAGGGAACCTGCAGGCAAGTGATTCAAACGAGCTTCCTCTGGGAGAGGGGATGATGGCGCATGGCCAATTGCTCCTGTGGATGATTGCCATTCCGCCTCCTGCCCTCCCTGGCCGGTTGCCATGTTCGATGCAGTAGCCTTGTGGTAGGAGGACGTTGAAAACACATGCGGAGGATGGAGTCAGCAATCTCTGCAGCATGAGCAACTGCTGAGTGAGCCAGCGTTTATCAACATGAGAGGGCGTGTGCATGTGATCCGTGGATGTTGTATGGGGGAAAGGACAATATGGATGAGGCCTGCTAGTGTAGCTTGTCGGGGCTGCCCAGGGCACTTGGCCGTTTGAACCCTAGTAAGAGTGGGGATGGCCTGTAGAGGGAGGAGACACATGGTGATGTCTGTTGGTGTGTAGCCGTAGTAGCGATTTGTTTGTAGGTGAAATGGAGGATAGCGGGTGAGGCCCTTGGCCTGATCAGGCCCGAACAGGCACAAACAGGTGAGGCCCTTGTCTTTGCATGTCCTTTTCTGAGGACGCCTAAGAAGGACTGATCAAATAGGTGGTGGGTGGAGCAACTGAGTGGCAGGGCCTGGTCAAGTACTCAATGCTGTCTGCCTGGAGCTGGCATACATTTCTTAAGGAGGGGGTTAGAAGGCAAGAAAACTGGAGGTGGGTGGAGCAACTGAGTGGCAGTGCCTGGTCACGTGACCAGATGCCTACTCAATGCTGTCTGAGGGTGTGCTTACAGTGATCAAATGTATATACCGATTGTATATAAATGTAGCAGACAGCACAGAACGTTAACTCACCCATGTTGGGGAAGGGGACGGGGTAAAGGACGTTTTGTTCCATGTGTGTACCGGTGCCTGTGCTGACATGGTTGGTTGAATCACATAGGTCTGTGCAACCGGTGGCTGCTGCAATTGCTCAAACCCTGGGCCGTATGGCAGGGTCTGGGATTGCATTTGCTGAGCTCCTAGGTTAAAATACAGTGGCCAGCTTCGGCAATCTCATGCCACGTGTCCCATCCTTACGCATCACCAACACTGAACCCCATACAACCCTCCATAGTTATTTTCCATTGGCCCGTTAAACCGGGATCCCATTCCTCCAAACCCACCAAATGACCAATTTCCTCATGAAAATCCTTCCCTACCCCTCGGAAACCGACTCATTTGCCTTAGACCGGGAGCATATCCGTCCATCCAACCTGGTGTCATACCAGATTCACTATATCCCTGTTGTCCTGATTGTCCCTGCTATCCCTCCATGGAGCTGGTAATCACATTTCCTTCCAAACAGATTTTCACTATCCTCTTCTGAACAAGCTTGGCCTCTGCCTTTTGTACTCTCCTTTTCCTTCTCTTGCCTCCTTTTTTTTATTATTTATTTGTTTTGGTTTAGATAAACCTTTACAAAAGTTCCTTTATATTACAGAAGTTTCAGACACAAACTGAATCGCATTACAAAAAGAAACATTACAGACCGTAACAGAATAGCTTCAACCGACTATCTAATATTCTCTTGTGCAAAACATAATAATACGTATACCTTGTGCAATTCATATTAATACTTCTGCCACGTCTAGTCATTAATTTTCATACCATGGCTTCGTAGAGTAAACCAATACCTGATAAGCAACCCAATCTGTTCTCTAAACTCTTACATAGTAAGAAAACCACATAAAATCTAAAGGTAAATTTAACCATATAAAATCAAAAGGTAAATTTAACATTCTAAAAATTCACTGCATATTTAAAACAGGGCGCACATGTTTCGCAGAAATGTTGCCACCCTGATATTCAAGTTGCCTTTACAATTGTGTAACATTTTATACCAAATAAATTCTCTGTCCACTTGTGCCGTATTGTTAACATATTGGGCAAAATACAACCGTCTCTTTTCCTTTAATGCAGGACAAACCAATAGTATGTGTTTCAGGTCCTCGACCATACCTTCTACCTTACAGAACCTGCACCATGGCCATAATATTTGAACTGTGGATCTAATTGATAGTATTTGGTTAGTAGTAGGCAAAACATTGAATCTAAAACGCATGAAGTCGTTTCGGATTGTTATATTAGGATACTTGTTTAAATAGCATTCCATCCATGGTAACCATTTGTTAAAAGCACACACTTGTTGGTATATTTTTGTATTCAGTATTGCGTTTTTAGTATGGATCCAGTCAAAACCCAACACACTTTCTTTCACCCTAGCCGGGTTATTCATCAGGGAGGAGGCTGAAATTCCCATTATCCTTAGACTATTTGAGATTTCCTCATTCAATTCCACTATAAAAGGATTGGAAGTGTCTTGCCCAGCATAATAGTACAACATGTTGGTGTCCAAGGAATTACATTTCCTCCATAACATCATTCTTTTACATGTCACCAAAGCTTGAAGCGAGTTAAGACCCAATTCATACTTAATTAAATTGAACGGTATACATTTCGGAAGGTGATACAGTACCGATTTCCAGATGTAGCTTTCTGTCGAGGCCCATTCACTTTCGCAAGCTAAGGGATGAAATTCAGCCCCATGTGTCAATCTAGGAATCACTTTTTTGGTGTAATATTCTCTGAGGAATCATTGAAAATTTCCCAAATTTTGCATCCAGGGTCTGCATTTGAGATATAGCAATATCGGCCTTAAGTTTCAATTGAGTTCGTAATAGGGGTCTACGTAGTGTACCTGCTATCGAAAAGCCCAGGTATTTAAATTCCCCTTTAGCTTTAATGCTTATGTTCTCTGAAACCCATGACATCGTGTTTAATTTCTTCTTTTTCCTCCCTAGACGGACAATAACTGTTTTGTCCGGATTGACATTTAATGCAATTGAGTCAATAAAACCCTCAAAGGCTCTGAGCATGCGCTGGAGTCCCACTTTAGTGGTGTCAATTAGGAGGAAATCGTCAGGGTAAGCTAACCAGGCCATGGGTATACTCGATATTCTAGGTGGAACTAACCCCTTATTTAATAAGGCCATAAAAGCGCCACTGACATATAGATTGAAGATTGTGGGTGCCAGTCTACAACCTTGGCGCCATCCGTTATGGATGGTAAAAAGATCCGAGAGGGTACCCGCTGAATCCAGTCTGACTCTCACATCCGTCTGAGAATAAATTGTCCTTACTATATCCAACAGGATTGCCGGCATATTTAAAGTTCTTAATTTAACCCACAGTATATTCCTGTCCACTAAATCAAACGTGGAACTCAGGTCCATTGACGCAATAAAGACCGAGGTCTCCGCCTTTTTCATTGCTTCGGCCCTCAAACAGTGCAAGATGAGCCCCCCACATTCCGTCCCCATATTTCTTCTAAAGCCGAAATGTCTCATATCTAAGACCTGCTTATCATCAATCCATTTCTGGATATCTCTCAGAAGAAGTGACGTGAGCAGTTTTGATTCTGGGTCAGCCAAGGCAATAGGTCTATAGCTCTTTGGGCATAGTCTGGAACCCTTTTTAAATATGGGTATGATAATCTAAACCCTCCAGGACAGTGGAAAAGTTTTGGTCTCACGTATATTAATGCCCATAATTCGGGGTCTGACTTAAGGATTTTATTCGACAGATTGTTCGGTCCTGGTGCCGCAGAATTTTTAGATTTTACTATTAGATTTTTTATCTCCCAGGTGGTAAAATTCAGTTGCCAGTTTATATCTTGTTTCTCAAGGACCCCTGTCACGTCCTTCTTGGGACAGTACATATTATCAAAGTGACCCTTCCACATTTCTTCATTAATGGGATTCACTAATAGCTCCTTCTGGGGTTTGTCCCAGTTGTTCATAAGATACCAGATGTTTCTTGAATTGGTACTCCTTAATGAAGTCAACAGGTTTTCCCCATCAGCCTGCGCTTTAATTATTCTATGTTGTAAGGACCAATTTTTATAACTTTGTTTGATTGTTTTGATCCTATCCACCATATTAGTAAATGACAATCCCGCTTTCTTAATTTTTCTTATCTCTTTCCTCATAACCCGCTTTTTATCTCTAATTTCCAGATCAGAATTATGGGCTCTGTCTTTCCTAAGCTGAGTGACCCTATTATCAGTGTTATCCACTTTTGCCAAAGTACTGCGAATATATTCTGTAAAGTTACTCGCCGCATAAGTCTTTTCCCTCTGCTGTTCTGAAAAATTCTCAGTGTCAGCAATCATGGAAGAGGTGAATTGTCTACTTTTTGTTCCCGTCCATGAAATTCAGTTCCCTGATTGGTTGACAATAATGTTGTACTCAAACCCCATTTTAGACACAATTGGCACAGTGATACCTATTTCCGTAGACAAGATACAATGATCACTCAAGGTGGTCTCAATGCACACAAAATTACCAGAACAGTTGAACAAATCTCCTGAGCATATGATATAGTCGATTATCGATTGGCAGCCTCTGGCTTTCCAAGTTGGCTGAAGATTTACCAAAATTTCCAAGCCCCACATCTCTACGAAGTGGGACCACATCCTCCCCCTGCACCTTGGGTTGTCAGCCCTTGGATTCTGTTCCCCCAATTTACTAATCAGCACATCCCCACTAAAAGAGTCCCCCTGAATGTCAGCATTGAGATCACCTGCAATCACTATCTGGCCACCTATATTTTTTAACAACCAATTCTGCAATAAAGACCCTAAGTTACATAGTTCCAGCCTTAATTGCCTATCCGGTAATTCCGCTGGGTTCCAATAAATATTCACCAACAAAAAAGGCGTAATCCTGTTATTGTATGTCAGTAGGAAACCCACGGCCAAAAAATGATGTGCAAAGGCCCATTCTCCTATAATTTTGGGGTTCATGTGGTTCTTTGCTGCAATGAAGAGGCCTCCCTTAGGACGACCCCTAACTCCCCCTCGGGCACATAACGTACACACCGTAAATCCATCCCTCCCATAGTGGGACCTTTGACCATGTTTCTTGGATAAAGAGTATATCATATTGTGCCAAGTCCCTCATAAAAGTCACATTGTTTAGGAGATTTGCCGAACCTCTCGAGTTCCAAGTTAACACTTTCAAAGTACCATTTGTCGTTACTAGAGTGGCTTTCCTAGTTTTTTAAGATTTTCTATGGACACTCTCAGGGACAAAGCTAGCCATCTCCAATCCTGTGTCTCCTCCTTTGCCCTCTCCTCGTTCCTTTCTCCTTCCTCCTTATTTAGAGGATTGTCTCTCTGATCTCTGCCTATATTTCGAGGTGTCACTATTGGATGCGACTGGGACCTTACATATTTAAAAATATCGAAACCCCTACGATACAGCTCTTCTTCTTCTTTCATCATAAGGTTTCTGACCAAAGGGGATGGTATAACTATACGGACATAATCCAGCCTCTGCCTATGTATATAATCGACCAGGTATATGGCCGTAGATTCAATTAAACTTAGGTTAGGAATCTGACCCAATAGAGACAGAATATACGGTCGATTTAGGGAGATGTTATTCTGTTCCTGGAATAATGTGGTCAGAACCAGGGCTGAAAGATCCGGTCTCACCGGGGATCCTTCAGGTCCCATAGATGAAAATGATGGAGCTGATCCTTCTCCTTCATCCCATTTTCCCTTCCGTTGCTCTCTACCCTCCTTCCAGAACAATATTCTTCATAGGTCTCCTCCCTCATGTTAATCTGTCTCAATTCCCTCCCATTATTGGGTACCTCCTGCTGTTGTTTATCTCTTAACACTCTCAGTATATTTTGATAAAGGGTCTCATCATTGGCATTCTCCTGAATTTGACCATCTATTTTGTGATTGTCCTGGTGATGAATGTTTCCCATCTGTACCCCCCCCCGTATCTTCAGAGTTCAGGACACCATGATTATCTGCTCCACTATTCGAATGAATTTTGAGTTTGTTACCTTGGGGGATCTTCCAATCCCTGTTCCCCAAGCCCCCCTTATCAACAATGGGAATCATGTTCCTTCCCGGGGCCTTAGCAACGGGTATGTCATTCATCTTCGTGATATTTATGGTCATGGGACTCTCCTTATAAATGGGGATGTTAGTCTCTTTGGTTTTTACAAGCCACCCAATATTAGCTGTTGTTTCCTGTGGAGGAACCACATTAAAGATTTCATATACCTCATCTTTTTTGTTTTTATTTTTCAGAACTTCACAAAGTGGTAGCTCACCTTGTACGTATGCACTTTGAGTGGCTTGATCCTTCGTTTTACTACTGTTTTTATTCTGCTGTTGATTGATACCTCTAGTTGATGATTCATCGAGCTCGTCCTGAATAACATTTCTCATAAATTTTCTAGATGTTTTTGTCGTTGCTCCATTTTTATTTATGTTTTTCTTTTTTTGTTTTGCCATTTTTTTAATTTGTCTTTTAGACAAAATAAATTCTGTCAACTGCTCCTCAGACCCATTTGACCCTTTTGTCCTCATTGTGTCTTCCTGACAACTTAGGACAGTATCCTCCAACCCACTAGAATCTCGGGCCAGTTCCTGTGAGGCGTCAACCAAAATTATCTCTTCCGGGCAGGGCTCCTTCGTGAGGACTACTGGCCCTTCAACCCCTTCCCACTCCTTTATTTTCATAAGAGATTTTGGCAATTTATCAAGTAAACTATCTGGTAGTGCTTTGATGTCGGAGGCTAAATTTGTCAAGCACTCTGTTTGCTTACGGAGTTCCGACAGAATTAAACGGTTAAAGATTGTCATCATTACCGTGAATTCTGACGGCGGGGAATTCAAAGTGCTCACAGTATTATTCTCTTTATCAAATGTAGTACCATTTGAAAAATCCAGCAGTTTATCATAATTCCAATTATCATGTACCTCCTTGTCATTCAACTTGGGCGTGTTCTCTTGCGCTATATTTATGTTATTTACCATCTCTTTAGGATAAGCAATGTTCCCTGTCTCTTCCTCCCCAAAGAGCGGCTGAGATGGATCTATAATATCTTCACTCTGTTTCTCAAGAAGAGACCGTTCTTGAGCATATTTTAAGAATTCAGCCTCTTGCGATGGATCAATATGGTCCTCAGCCTGTTTTTCTAACTGAGAACATTGTTGCGCACACTGTAGTAAATCAGCCTCTTCCTCATTTGCCTCAGGCAGCGGTAAGGCTGCTGCCCTGGCCAAACTCGCCCTTCTAGTGCTTACCGCAATGAAAAAGTCCAGCCCCGCATCTTTGCGAGGCGGAAGCTTGACTTTCCCCATTTATCACAAGTGAGTTGATTATCGCTACAGTGGTACACAATTCACGTTTTTTTTTTCTTTCTTTTCTTTTTTTTTTCAATCACACCCTATGCAGCAAGACACACCAGCCTCTAGTATAAAAACTGCAACACCCTAAAGGCTCTTACCCCCTCCTCCCTCCGCCAGCCGAACAGCCCAACAGCCACACTTCCAAGCACTTACGGATGCGCGCGCGAGATGCGCGTGCACCTGTGCTTTTGAGGAAGTGGAAGTGACTGGTAGCAGGTGGGCCGGCAGTGGGCGGGACCAGTGGGCGTGTCTAAAGGGAGGAGAGAACCAGAATGAGTAACTCACTCCTCTTGCACAACCCGCGGTTGTTAGGACAGTTTTTCTGAAGTCCAGTTAAGGGCCTAGTAAAACCATTCAACTGAGGCAGTACAAGACTTCACTCTTAGTATAAGACTGTACCACCTGAGTACATGGTAGCGTAGGCAGAGCAGCCAGGCTTATTTTAGGAGGGAGAGAGGGCAGTAGATACAGTACAAGTGAAAATTGTAATACAAATGATCCAAAGAAACACTGAAACACTATGTATTATAAAAATAAAGGATTTATTTAAATACAAGTAGGCCCAGATAAATCTAGGGGTTAAGTAAATACTGAAACATTATATGAAATCACAATATAAAACACAACACTATATTTGAAAGTACACAGACCCAAGTGTAGACCTTATTTGGAACACCTAACAGTAGTTCTAGGGAAGTCAAAACCTTGTTATACACATTTAGTATAGGCCAAGCCTATTCTTTGGGAGTAAAAGACCAATGGTTACTTTTAGATTACTTTTGGTAATACAAGGACAGTAGGCCCTTCCAGTTGTACAGTGACTCTTGGAACAAATCACATAAACAGTCAACTGGACAATATACTTTTGGTGAATAGTGAAACACTTATTCTAGGTGCAGTAAAAACCTATAACTACTTTTGTCATAACACACAGTTATACCAGGTGAGCAAAACCTAATGGATGTAATATACAATTACAGATGCTTTGGAAATCAGGGAACCCCAGATTGAGGTAAGCAATAACTCTTGTAACTTGTTTTGGATGGCACACAGCTAACACAAGGTAAGCAAAACCCACTTACTTTAACTTCACAATTAAGGGGAAAGTAAAACCCAATGTCACACTTTACTGAATAGATATTCTAGGTAGGCAACAACCTAATGTAGACTTATTAAGGACAGGCTAGCAGCAAGTCAGGGGAAGCAAGACCCAGTTGGGGGACACTCATACAGTTATCCTAGCAGGACTAACCTGGTGATACCAACAGTTGGAGGACACTCATACAATTACCCTTCAGGAATAATCTGGGGAAACCAAAACATTACTTTTGTAAAGAGGCACAACCTAATCACAGGAGAGTAAAATACCTTCACATCTACTTTCTTTTAGACTGGCAAAACAGTGGCTAAGGAAGGAAAGATGTTAACCATACTTTTAGGAATAGTGCATCACACATCCAAGATCAGTAAGAACTTTTGTAACTGTTCACTCTTAGAATTACAGTTACCAACCAACTCTTTACAAGTAAGTAAAAACACTTGATTTATGTTCTAGGCAGAAGTCCCAATCCCTTCAAGTCTTTCCCTTAGAGCATGAGTGTTCTCAGTGGCAGAAGGGGGGTCACTAGGACTAGTGACCAACAGGCAGTGTTAGAATAAGTTCTTTAGTAGCAAAAGTCAGAGTTTCCTGAGGAAAACTGGCAAACAAGTGAGTACTTTTACTTCTAGGGTTAGAAGAGGATCCAGGGGCTTCACAGAAGACACCCCAGCGGGATTCTAGCAGTGGGACTGGGTGTACTGGACGAGGGACCTCCCAATCACAGAAAACACCCCAGGACTACACAGAAATCCCAACAGGCTTAAGGTAAGTATATAACCAAGCCAACACAGTACCTCAGCAATGAAGAAGAGATTGCAGCAGGAGAACTTCAGGGACTGCAGCCAAATACCCGGTCACTGGATTCCTTGTCCTGGAGACTGAACACAAGACCTCAGAAGGGACTTTGCGGCAGGGATCGATGAAGAAGGCTCTAGGCAAGATTTCTCTCGCGGCTGAATGCGGTTCTGCGGGTTTGGCGCCTTTTCAAGGAGCACAGAAGAAGACAGAAAATCACGGTTGAATTCTCGTCGTTTAAAAGGTCCAGCACTCTTGTGAGGGGACTTTTTGGACTCGATTCGTGTCTCTGGAGATAGACTAAGATGCCCACGAAGTTTCAGTGAGATTCGGAATTCGGAAGACCGTGCACCGCACCGTGGCAGGAGGTCCCAGGGTATTGGGGTATTGCAAGAACGCAAGGTCGCAGCAACCCGTGGGATGGCTCAAAATGCAGGATTGTCTTGAGTCTAGTGGGTTCGGGTCGTCGTTTTCGGAGACCCCAGGTCGATCGGAAGGAAGGGCTGCAGCAGGCTCTGGTTACAAAGCAGGCTCTCCGGCCGCTGGAAATCATTCCCGCCGCTTTTCCTTCGTCATCCTCTTCGGTTTTCTGTTCCAGTGGTCGACATGACTTCAGCTTCCAGGTTTCCAGTATTTATCAGGAACTGCAACACAACCTCTGCATTCTCTCCCCGCATTTTACAAGAAAGGGGCGTTTGGCTGTCCAATCAGGACAGCCAACCCCCCACTGGGATCTGACCCAGTTGAAGGAAGGCCTAAGACAAAGGAGGGGGGAGTTTGGGACCCCTCCCCACTTCCTGTGCTTACAGACTGACTGGAGCCTGGGCGGGGTGTCCAGGGGACTCCTGCCAAAGACAAAACTCAAACAAAGGATTTTCCCGCCCTGGATGTCAGGGGAAGGAATAAGAAACGACAAGAAACACTAAAATGGCAGAAAAAGAAGACAGGGGCCATTTTGGTAAAAATGAGCACCCTTAGGTGCCTTTACTGCAGCTGTGATTACAGCACGCGGTAAAGGTGCACCAAATTAGTAAAAGGTATCACTGCCACCAGCCATTAAAGGTAAGCTTGTCACTGTAACAGAATTGTTACAGTTTAAATGTGAAAGGGGATACATTGTATCTCCCCAGCACTCCACATAAGGTGGGGTGTGCTGGTTTCACAGAATAAAATGTAAAAGGGATCCAAAGATCCTTTCTACCCTTGGGAACTGTAGTTCACTCAAGGTTAGCACAAGAAAGTTAAATGGGGAGCCCCTAGGGCAACCCAGCAACAACAGGCACTTATTGCCAATAAGTTGTTAGACATGATAACTTTAAAAAGACACTATGGAGAGTCTTAAAAATGACACCCATAAAAAGAGTTAAAGATTAGGTGAGTGTGGAAAAAGGTTCCCACTCACTGAGGTATTAATGGAAAATATCTCACTAGAAAAGCAAAAAGTTCTGGAGTTGAACCAGGCAAGGAAGATTTACCAGCCCTGTGGAAATCTTACCTAACAGCGGTAAACCCGCGGTCAAGTCAAATCAAGATAACCATTGAGAGACTTGGAAACATAAATACCCTCGAGTTTCAATGAAGTCCCTAAATAATTGCGCGTTTCGCGCGGCGACAGCGCTGCAAACTTCCTCTTGCCGATGCCTCGCCTGCAAAGTCTGCTTCTCCAGTCCAAGTGTCAATTCCAGCAGCGAGACACAGCCCAACAGCCGCACTTCCAAGCACTTATGGATGCGCGCGTGAGATGCGCGTGCACCTGTGCTTTTGAGGAAGTGGAAGTGACTGGTAGCAGGTGGGCCGGCAGTGGGCGGGACCAGTGGGCGTGTCTAAAGGGAGGAGAGAACCAGAATGAGTAACTCACTCCTCTTGCACAACCCGCGGTTGTTAGGACAGTTTTTCTGAAGTCCAGTTAAGGGCCTAGTAAAACCATTCAACTGAGGCAGTACAAGACTTCACTCTTAGTATAAGACTGTACCACCTGAGTACATGGTAGCGTAGGCAGAGCAGCCAGGCTTATTTTAGGAGGGAGAGAGGGCAGTAGATACAGTACAAGTGAAAATTGTAATACAAATGATCCAAAGAAACACTGAAACACTATGTATTATAAAAATAAAGGATTTATTTAAATACAAGTAGGCCCAGATAAATCTAGGGGTTAAGTAAATACTGAAACATTATATGAAATCACAATATAAAACACAACACTATATTTGAAAGTACACAGACCCAAGTGTAGACCTTATTTGGAACACCTAACAGTAGTTCTAGGGAAGTCAAAACCTTGTTATACACATTTAGTATAGGCCAAGCCTATTCTTTGGGAGTAAAAGACCAATGGTTACTTTTAGATTACTTTTGGTAATACAAGGACAGTAGGCCCTTCCAGTTGTACAGTGACTCTTGGAACAAATCACATAAACAGTCAACTGGACAATATACTTTTGGTGAATAGTGAAACACTTATTCTAGGTGCAGTAAAAACCTATAACTACTTTTGTCATAACACACAGTTATACCAGGTGAGCAAAACCTAATGGATGTAATATACAATTACAGATGCTTTGGAAATCAGGGAACCCCAGATTGAGGTAAGCAATAACTCTTGTAACTTGTTTTGGATGGCACACAGCTAACACAAGGTAAGCAAAACCCACTTACTTTAACTTCACAATGAAGGGGAAAGTAAAACCCAATGTCACACTTTACTGAATAGATATTCTAGGTAGGCAACAACCTAATGTAGACTTATTAAGGACAGGCTAGCAGCAAGTCAGGGGAAGCAAGACCCAGTTGGGGGACACTCATACAGTTATCCTAGCAGGACTAACCTGGTGATACCAACAGTTGGAGGACACTCATACAATTACCCTTCAGGAATAATCTGGGGAAACCAACACATTACTTTTGTAAAGAGGCACAACCTAATCACAGGAGAGTAAAATACCTTCACATCTACTTTCTTTTAGACTGGCAAAACAGTGGCTAAGGAAGGAAAGATGTTAACCATACTTTTAGGAATAGTGCATCACACATCCAAGATCAGTAAGAACTTTTGTAACTGTTCACTCTTAGAATTACAGTTACCAACCAACTCTTTACAAGTAAGTAAAAACACTTGATTTATTTTCTAGGCAGAAGTCCCAATCCCTTCAAGTCTTTCCCTTAGAGCATGAGTGTTCTCAGTGGCAGAAGGGGGGTCACTAGGACTAGTGACCAACAGGCAGTGTTAGAATAAGTTCTTTAGTAGCAAAAGTCAGAGTTTCCTGAGGAAAACTGGCAAACAAGTGAGTACTTTTACTTCTAGGGTTAGAAGAGGATCCAGGGGCTTCACAGAAGACACCCCAGCGGGATTCTAGCAGTGGGACTGGGTGTACTGGACGAGGGACCTCCCAATCACAGAAAACACCCCAGGACTACACAGAAATCCCAACAGGCTTAAGGTAAGTATATAACCAAGCCAACACAGTACCTCAGCAATGAAGAAGAGATTGCAGCAGGAGAACTTCAGGGACTGCAGCCAAATACCCGGTCACTGGATTCCTTGTCCTGGAGACTGAACACAAGACCTCAGAAGGGACTTTGCGGCAGGGATCGATGAAGAAGGCTCTAGGCAAGATTTCTCTCGCGGCTGAATGCGGTTCTGCGGGTTTGGCGCCTTTTCAAGGAGCACAGAAGAAGACAGAAAATCACGGTTGAATTCTCGTCGTTTAAAAGGTCCAGCACTCTTGTGAGGGGACTTTTTGGACTCGATTCGTGTCTCTGGAGATAGACTAAGATGCCCACGAAGTTTCAGTGAGATTCGGAATTCGGAAGACCGTGCACCGCACCGTGGCAGGAGGTCCCAGGGTATTGGGGTATTGCAAGAACGCAAGGTCGCAGCAACCCGTGGGATGGCTCAAAATGCAGGATTGTCTTGAGTCTAGTGGGTTCGGGTCGTCGTTTTCGGAGACCCCAGGTCGATCGGAAGGAAGGGCTGCAGCAGGCTCTGGTTACAAAGCAGGCTCTCCAGCCGCTGGAAATCATTCCCGCCGCTTTTCCTTCGTCATCCTCTTCGGTTTTCTGTTCCAGTGGTCGACATGACTTCAGCTTCCAGGTTTCCAGTATTTATCAGGAACTGCAACACAACCTCTGCATTCTCTCCCCGCATTTTACAAGAAAGGGGCGTTTGGCTGTCCAATCAGGACAGCCAACCCCCCACTGGGATCTGACCCAGTTGAAGGAAGGCCTAAGACAAAGGAGGGGGGAGTTTGGGACCCCTCCCCACTTCCTGTGCTTACAGACTGACTGGAGCCTGGGCGGGGTGTCCAGGGGACTCCTGCCAAAGACAAAACTCAAACAAAGGATTTTCCCGCCCTGGATGTCAGGGGAAGGAATAAGAAACGACAAGAAACACTAAAATGGCAGAAAAAGAAGACAGGGGCCATTTTGGTAAAAATGAGCACCCTTAGGTGCCTTTACTGCAGCTGTGATTACAGCACGCGGTAAAGGTGCACCAAATTAGTAAAAGGTATCACTGCCACCAGCCATTAAAGGTAAGCTTGTCACTGTAACAGAATTGTTACAGTTTAAATGTGAAAGGGGATACATTGTATCTCCCCAGCACTCCACATAAGGTGGGGTGTGCTGGTTTCACAGAATAAAATGTAAAAGGGATCCAAAGATCCTTTCTACCCTTGGGAACTGTAGTTCACTCAAGGTTAGCACAAGAAAGTTAAATGGGGAGCCCCTAGGGCAACCCAGCAACAACAGGCACTTATTGCCAATAAGTTGTTAGACATGATAACTTTAAAAAGACACTATGGAGAGTCTTAAAAATGACACCCATAAAAAGAGTTAAAGATTAGGTGAGTGTGGAAAAAGGTTCCCACTCACTGAGGTATTAATGGAAAATATCTCACTAGAAAAGCAAAAAGTTCTGGAGTTGAACCAGGCAAGGAAGATTTACCAGCCCTGTGGAAATCTTACCTAACAGCGGTAAACCCGCGGTCAAGTCAAATCAAGATAACCATTGAGAGACTTGGAAACATAAATACCCTCGAGTTTCAATGAAGTCCCTAAATAATTGCGCGTTTCGCGCGGCGACAGCGCTGCAAACTTCCTCTTGCCGATGCCTCGCCTGCAAAGTCTGCTTCTCCAGTCCAAGTGTCAATTCCAGCAGCGAGACACAGCCCAACAGCCGCACTTCCAAGCACTTATGGATGCGCGCGTGAGATGCGCGTGCACCTGTGCTTTTGAGGAAGTGGAAGTGACTGGTAGCAGGTGGGCCGGCAGTGGGCGGGACCAGTGGGCGTGTCCTCGAGTTTCAATGAAGTCCCAAAATAATTGCGCGTTTCGCGCGGCGACAGCGCTGCAAACTTCCTCTTGCCGACGCCTCGCCTGCAAAGTCTGCTTCTCCAGTCCAAGTGTCAATTCCAGCAGCGAGACACAGCCCAAGAGCTGCACTTCCAAGCACTTACGGATGCCAGAATTTCCAGCCAACTCTTGGCCTCCATCTCTACTACTTTGTCTAGCTTGTGCTGGACTTCCTTAGGACGTCCCTTTTATAGCATGTGGTAAAAAATGACCATGTTCTTGTCCCATGCTGTTTGTATTCAACTGAACCCCCAGATCTTTTCATGTCCCTTATAGGCAACATGACATCGGAAGTATGTTTCTCTAATGCATAAATCCACTTCCCCACCCCTGCAGTGAGCGAGCAAAGCGCCTTCATCAAATTATTCTCATCCATGTGTGGCCATGGGACAGCCCTTCCCTGACCCTTTTGGAGCAAGGGAAAATAAGTTACACCTGTTTTAATTGGATTTTCACCCATCTCTCCCTCCTACTACTCACTACATCCATGCGAGTACCACAGCGCATCCTAAGAACCCATGGTGTACTCTCTGTAGCTGCTACTGGAATGGGAGGTGGAGCTGCTGCACCCTACTCTCCCTGCTCAACATTTGACTCCCTTTCAACTTCATCTCCTACTCCTGTTATCACATCCCCTGATGATTCTGTAGGCATTAAGTATACTCAGCACTACCGTAGGGTGCCGGTTCCCATTCTCCCTGTTCACCCATATCAATATTTCCGTCCTGCAGGTCCACGTCGACCTCCTTGATAAATGACTTGTCCAACCTAACAAGAACTTGTCCACGCCTCCACCTTCCTTCCTCCAAATCCTTTGCCTGTCTATTCAATTCTTCCCTGCTCTTTACTTCTCTGCTGTCGTAACAGCACTACCCCTTCCTCCGCTATCAATGTTTCTTCCAATTTTTCCGTCTCCATTGCCATTTGCAACCTATCCTCTATCCTAGTAGAAAAAGGCACAGTCTCCCTTTTGTCGCCCATTCTCAGCCCTTCATCTAGTTTTCCGGTTGCCGGTCTCACTCTCTCTCGCTCCTCTACACTTAGAAGCCGATTCATGGAATAATTAGCGCGGCGCAAGTGGCCAAAAATGTGCGAATCGCAGTGGAATTGCGAAAATCGCAGTGCAAGTGCGAAAATCGCACAAAAAGCAGCGCACATCGATTCATGGAAGGCCGTGCGCGAGAAAACCATCGGATGTGCGATAAAAAAGTGCGCGGCGCACGTTGGCGCACAGGCCATCTAACTGCGTGCGCCAGGTCACAGCGAAAATCGCACAGGCCACAGCGAAAATCGCACATAGCGCGGCGCACGCAACAAAAGTAGGCGGAACACCGGGCGTAACACTCGGAATGGGGAACAACTTGGCAAAATGTGGGCGTCACGGTGGAAGTACAGGGCACAAGTGCACGGAACGCCCACACGCTCGCCTACAACACGTATTCATGGAATAGAATAGGGCAAAAAAGCGCACGCTCAAACCAGCGCACAGGCACAAACACGACCGCCACAAGAAAGCAGGCGGTAGCGTCTCTGCGCCTGTAAGAAATGTGCGCCAAAAGGTGCACCAACAAATAGCACCTATATACTGCCATGATGAATGTCCCATACTGTGGCCCTCCAGGACAAATGACGTGCAAAGGGGTACCCACAAACACGGACACCCGCTGACAAAAAATATGTGTGCGTGTATACCGGGGTGCGCGGGAAGTCTCACACGCGATTTGGCCGTGTACGTGGATTTCAGGGGTGCGCGGGAATTTCCACACGCGATTTGGCCGGGTACGTGGATTTCAGGGGTTTGTGGGAAGTTCCACACGCGATTTGTCAGGGTACGCGGATTACAGGGGTGCGCGGGAAGTTCCACACGCCATTTGGACGTGTACGTGGATTACAGGGGTGCGCGGGAAGTTCCACACGCGAATTGGCCGTGTACGTGGATTTCAGGGGTGCGCGGGAAGTTCCACACGCGATTTGGCTGGGCACGTGTATGACAGGGGTGCGCGGGAAAATCTACACGCGATTTGGCTGTGTGCTCCCAGGTATTCCCTGTACACCCTCCACGGCCCCTGCAGGCAGCACACACCACAGGGGACTACCCTGCACACCTGCTCATGTCACCCAGCACCCCCACCTGCCAGCCAGCAGGGGCACCCTCCACCAGGCCCCCACTCATGTCTCCCACCACCCCCACCCCCCAGCAGTGCAGGGGCAGCCTCCACCAGGCCCCCACTCATGTCTCCCACCACCCCCACCCCCCAACCACCATGGGCAGCCTCCACCAGGCCCCCACTCATGTCTCCCACCACCCCCACCCCCCAGCCACCAGGGGCAGCCTCCACCAGGCCCCCACTCATGTCTCCCACCACCCCCACCCCCCAGCCACCAGGGGCAGCCTCCACCAGGCCCCCACTCATGTCCCCTATCACCACCCCCCCCCAGCAGTGCAGGGGCACCCTCCACCAGGCCCCCACTCATGTCTCCCACCCCCCAGCCACCAGGGGCAGCCTCCACCAGGCCCCCACTCATGTCTCCCACCACCCCCACCCCCCAGCAGTGCAGGGGCACCCTCCACCAGGCCCCCACCCATGTCCCCTATCACCACCACCCCCCAGCAACCATGGGCAGCCCCCACCAGGCCCCCACTCATGTCTCCCACCCACCCCACCCCCCAGCCACCATGGCACCCTCCACCAGGCCCCCACCCATGTCCCCTATCACCACCACCCCCCAGCAATGCAGGGGCACCCTCCACCAGGACCCCACTCATGTCTCCCACCCCCCCACCCCCCAGCAGTGCAGGGGCAGCACCACCAGCGCCCCACTCATGTCCCCCTGCACCCCCACCCCCCAGCATCCAGGGGCAGCCTCCACCAGGCCCCCACTCATGTCTCCCACCACCCCCACCCCCCAGCATCCAGGGGCAGCCCCCACCAGGCTCCCACCCATGTCTCCCACCACCCCCACCCCCCAGCAACCATGGGCAGCCCCCACCAGGCCCCCACTCATGTCTCCCACCACCCCCACCCCCCAGCCACCATGGGCAGCCCCCACCAGGCCCCCACTCATGTCTCCCACCACCCCCACCCCCCAGCAGTGCAGGGGCAGCCTCCACCAGGCCCCCACTCATGTCTATCACCACCCCCACCCCCCAGCCAGCAGGGGCACCCTCCACCAGGCCCCCACTCATGTCTCCCACCCCCCCCACCCCACAGCATCCAGGGGCAGCCCCCACCAGGCCCCCACCCATGTCCCCTATCACCCCCACCCCCCAGCAGTGCAGGGGCACCCTCCACCAGGCCCCCACTCATGTCTCCCACCACCCCCACCCCCCAGCCACCAGGGGCAGCCTCCACCAGGCCCCCACTCATGTCTCCCACCACCTCCACCCTCCAGCATCCAGGGGCAGCCTCCACCAGGCCCCCACTCATGTCTCCCACCACCCCACCCCCCAGCAGTGCAGGGACACCCTCCACCAGGCCCCCACTCATGTCTCCCACCCCTCCACCCCCCAGCATCCAGGGGCAGCCTCCACCAGGCCCCCACTCATGTCTCCCACCACCCCCACCCCCCAGCATCCAGGGGCAGCCCCCACCAGGCTCCCACCCATGTCTCCCACCACCCCCACCCCCAGGCAACCATGGGCAGCCCCCACCAGGCCCCCACCCATGTCTCCCACCACCCCCACCCCCCGGCCACCATGGGCAGCCCCCACCAGGCCCCCACTTATGTCTCCCACCACCCCCACCCCCCCGGCAGTGCAGGGGCAGCCTCCACCAGGCCCCCACTCATGTCTCCCACCACCCCACCCCCAGCAGTGCAGGGGCAGCCTCCACCAGGCCCCCACTCATGTCTCCCACCACCCCCACCCCCCAGCCAGCAGGGGCACCCTCCACCAGGCCCCCACTCATGTCTCCCACCCCCCCACCCCCCAGCATCCAGGGGCAGCCCCCCCAGGCTCCCACCCATGTCTCCCACCACCCCCACCCCCCAGCAACCATGGGCAGCCCCCACCAGGCCCCCACTCATGTCTCCCACCACCCCCACCCCCCAGCCACCATGGGAAGCCCCACCAGGCCCCCACTCATGTCTCCCACCACCCCCACCCCCCAACAGTGCAGGGGCAGCCTCCACCAGGCCCCCACTCATGTCTCCCACCACCCCCACCCCCCCAGCCACCAGGGGCAGCCTCCACCAGGCCCCCACTCATGTCTCCCACCACCCCCACCCCCCAGCCACCATGGGCAGCCCCCACCAGGCCCCCACTCATGTCTCCTACCACCCCCACCCCCCAGCAGTGCAGGGGCAGCCTCCACCAGGCCCCCACTCATGTCTCCCACCACCCCCACCCCCCAGCCACCATGGGCAGCCCCCACCAGGCCCCCACTCATGTCTCCCACCACCCCCACCCCCCAGCCAGCAGGGGCACCCTCCACCAAGCCCCCACTCATGTCTCCCACCACCCCCAACCCCCAGCAGTGCAGGGGCACCCTCCACAAGGCCCCCACTCATGTCCCCCTGCACCCCCACCCCCCAGCCAGCAGGGGCACCCTCCACCAGGCCCCCACTCATGTCTCCCACCACCCCCACCCCCCAGCCACCATGGGCAGCCCCCACCAGGCTCCCACCCATGTCTCCACCACCCCCACCCTCCAGCAGTGCAGGGGCACCATCCACCAGGCCCCCACTCATGTCTCCCACCACCCCCACCCCCCAGCAGTGCAGGGGCAGCCTCCACCAGGCCCCCACTCATGTCTCCCACCCCCCTCACCCCCCAGCATCCAGGGGCAGCCTCCACCAGGCCCCCACTCATGTCTCCCACCACCCCCACCCCCCAGCAGTGCAGGGGTACCCTCCACCAGGCCCCCACTCATGTCTCCCACCACCCCCACCCCCCAGCAGTGCAGGGGCAGCCTCCACCAGGCCCCCACCCATGTCCCCTATCACCCCCACCCCCCAGCAGTGCAGGGGCACCCTCCACCAGGCCCCCACTCATGTCTCCGACCACCCCCACCCCCCAGCCACCAGGGGCAGCCTCCACCAGGCCCCCACTCATGTCTACCACTACCCCCACCCCCCAGCATCCAGGGGCAGCCTCCACAAGGCCCCCACTCATGTCTCCCACCACCCCTACCCCCCAGCAGTGCAGGGGCACCCTCCACCAGGCCCCCACTCATGTCTCCCACCCCCCTCACCCCCCAGCATCCAGGGGCAGCCTCCACCAGGCCCCCACTCATGTCTCCCACCACCCCCACCCCCCAGCAGTACAGGGGCACCCTCCACCAGGCCCCCACTCATGTCTCCCACCACCCCCACCCCCCAGCCACCATGGGCAGCCCCCACCAGGCTCCCACCCATGTCTCCCACCACCCCCACCCCCCTGCAGTGCAGGGGCACCCTCCACCAGGCCCCCACTCATGTCTCCCACCACCCCCACCCCCCAGCAGTGCAGGGGCAGCCTCCACCAGGCCCCCACCCATGTCCCCTATCACCCCCACCCCCCGGCAGTGCAGGGGCACCCTCCACCAGGCCTCCACTCATGTCTCCCACCACCCCCACCCCCCAGCAGTGCAGGGGCACCCTCCACCAGGCCCCCACTCATGTCTCCCACCACCCCCACCCCCCAGCAGTGCAGGGGCACCCTCCACCAGGCCCCCACCCATGTCCCCTATCACCCCCACCCCCCAGCAGTGCAGGGGCACCCTCCACCAGGCCCCCACTCATGTCTCCCACCACCCCCACCCCCCAGCCACCAGCCACCAGGGGCAGCCTCCACCAGGCCCCCACTCATGTCTCCCACCACCCCCACCCCCCAGCATCCAGGGGCAGCCCCCACCAGGCTCCCACCCATGTCTCCCACCACCCCCACCCCCAGCAACCATGGGCAGCCCCCACCAGGCCCCCACTCATGTCTCCCACCCCCCCGCCCCCAGCATCCAGGGGCAGCCCCCACCAGGCTCCCACCCATGTCTCCCACGACCCCCACCCCCCAGCAGTGCAGGGGCACCCTCCACCAGGCCCCCACTCATGTCTCCCACCACCCCCACCCCCCAGCAGTGCAGGGGCAGCCTCCACCAGGCCCCCACCCATGTCCCCTATCACCCCCACCCCCCAGCAGTGCAGGGGCACCCTCCACCAGGCCTCCACTCATGTCTCCCACCACCCCCACCCCCCAGCAGTGCAGGGGCACCCTCCACCAGGCCCCCACTCATGTCTCCCACCACCCCCACCCCCCAGCAGTGCAGGGGCACCCTCCATCAGGCCCCCACCCATGTCCCCTATCACCCCCACCCCCCAGCAGTGCAGGGGCACCCTCCACCAGGCCCCCACTCATGTCTCCCACCACCCCCACCCCCCAGCCACCAGGGGCAGCCTCCACCAGGCCCCCACTCATGTCTCCCACCACCCCCACCCCCCAGCATCCAGGGGCAGCCCCCACCAGGCTCCCACCCATGTCTCCCACCACCCCCAGCCCCCAGCAACCATGGGCAGCCCCCACCAGGCCCCCACTCATGTCTCCCACCCCCCCAACCCCCAGCATCCAGGGGCAGCCCCCACCAGGCTCCCACCCATGTCTCCCACCATCCCCACCCCCCAGCAACCATGGGCAGCCCCCACCAGGCCCCCACTCATGTCTCCCACCACCCCCACCCCCCAGCCACCAGGGGCAGCCTCCACCAGGCCCCCACTCATGTCTCCCACCACCCCCACCCCCCAGCCACCAGGGGCAGCCTCCACCAGGCCCCCACTCATGTCTCCCACCACCCCCACCCCCCAGCCACCATGGGCAGCCCCCACCAGGCCCCCACTCATGTCTCCCACCACTCCCACCCCCCAGCAGTGCAGGGGCAGCCTCCACCAGGCCCCCACTCATGTCTCCCACCACCCCCACCCCCCAGCAACCATGGGCAGCCCCCACCAGGCTCCCACCCATGTCTCCCACCACCCCCACCCCCCAGCAGTTCAGGGGCACCCTCCACCAGGCCCCCACTCATGTCTCCCACCACCCCCACCCCCCAGCAGTGCTGGGGCAGCCTCCACCAGGCCCCCACTCATGTCTCCCACCACCCCCCAGCAGTGCAGGGGCAGCCTCCACCAGGCCCCCACTCATGTCTCCCACCACCCCCACCCCCCAGCCACCAGGGGCACCCTCCACCAGGCCCCCACTCATGTCTCCCACCACCCCCACCCCCCAGCAACCATGGGCAGCCCCCACCAGGCCCCCACCCATGTCTCCCACCACCCCCACCCCCCAGCCACCAGGGGCACCCTCCACCAGGCCCCCACTCATGTCTCCCACCACCCCCACCCCCCAGCAACCATGGGCAGCCCCCACCAGGCCCCCACCCATGTCTCCCACCACCCCCACCCCCCAGCCACCATGGGCAGCCTCCACCAGGTCCTCACAATCCCCAATCATGTGCGTCATGGTCAGCCTCCACAGCCAAAAAGCCCAACCAAGTAACCCATTCACCCACATGGAAAAGGAAATTACATGTTACACCCCCAATGTTCATAAAGCTAATGAACCCATGTCTGTCACACACAATGGTTGCAAATGAATGGGAAAACACCCAACATGACATGCATGAAACCAATGAGATGATACCACACAGTGAAGTATGGAAACAAAATTGTATTAAAAAAATAAGAATGCAAATGAAATGAAACAAACTACAATGGGAATGAAAAAAAGATAAGCTGCATGTCTGTTAAAAAAATAAAAACACCAAATCCCAATCCAAAAAAATGTAGTCCAAAGTCAAATGAAAAATAAAATCAATCCAATGAAGAACTATGTACAAAACATACAAGGGTCCATGAGCCCAACTGAACAAAGCAAACCTACAAAAAACCCTAACTAAAATGCAACTATATACAAAAAGTGGAGCAGTGTCCGTCGACTCCAAATCATAAGAAAAAACAAAGGAAACCTAAAACTAAAGAACTATATACAAAGGCGGCGGGCAAGTCCAGCGGCTCACTCCGTGGTGTTCCGGGCCAGGGCATCATCGAACTCCTGTTCGATGTCCCGGAGGAGTTCCAGTTCCATGGCCCCGAGGGTCTGCAGGGACGACGCCGTGTCCTCCTCCAACCCCCTGCGGATTGCCTCAAGGCACTCGGCCCGCCCCAGGGCCCTCCGCATGGAGTTCTCCGCCCTGACCATTGTGACCCGCGCCTCTTCCGCCCGCTGCCGCTCCGCACCTATGGCGTGGCCCAACCGCTGCCACACGGAAGACACTCTCTGTCCTGGGTCCTCCTGCCCTCCGGCCGATGCCTGCCCCTCCGATGTCGAAGGCCCCGAGCCTTCATGTCTCCCACCATGTTGCTGCTGCTGCTCTGCCTCTGCCCGTGCACTGCCTCCTGCTGCCTGCACATCCTCCGCCGGCTGGGGTGCAGTTGTTGATGTGGCCACCCCTGCTGGACCTCCGACTCCCGACTGTGGCAGGGATGCCTCCTCCACCAGCCTGGCCGCACCGTCAGAGGCAGCTCCACAGGGCACCCAGGTGACTGATGGGTGGGAAGATGCCACAGAGGACGACTGGCGCGTAGGGGGTCCAGTTGAGGAGGGGGTCGGAGCAAGCCCCATCAGACGGAGGAATCCGGCCTGGGTGACCTGTCCCAGCAGGCTGACGTGGTCAACGAGCCATTCGAGATGACGTGGAGTCTCTCCATGAAAAGACTGCAGGTCACCTCGCATGGCCCGTTGACGCAACGCCACACCAGCCAGGACAGGCTCAACCCGGACCTGGATGGCCACGTCCGCAGGCAGAGGAAGGCCAGTTGACGTCAGCTCATCCCCTGCCTGAAAACGGGTCTGGACGTAGGCATCCCTGCTGGTGCAAGATGATGCAGGGACAGGATCGGGGACAGGATTGCACACAGGCACCTCCGCGGCCGCCTGTGCTGCCTCCTGTCCCTGGTCCTGCACTGCACCACTAGCACCAGTGGGATCCCCACCTCCAGACCCCGTCTCTGGTGCTTGCACGGCCTCCTCCTCCACCAAACCCCCCACCAACCTGGATGACTCCGTGCCATCTTCCCCTGTTGGGCCCTGTGGGGTCCCAGCTGCCCCTTCTGCTGCCGAGGAGTCCAACTCCAACCTCCTCTTGGACCTCCCCCCGGCAGCTGCGGCCTGGTACGCGGCATCGGACTCCTCACTCCCCGACGAGATGACAACACGGGAGGGGAGTCGGGCCTTGCGTCTCCGGCTGGCGGTCGGATCCCCGCCGCTGTGCTCCACAGCACCTTCTCCGCCCTCTTCATCAGTTGACGCTGCAGACAGGGAGTAACAATACACAGGCATCAGGGCACTGTACAATGGACACATACACACATGACAGTTGAACATAAGTGGCATTGCCAAACCTCAGACATGTCATCACAATCCCCAACACACATGTCATTACAACTCGCACACATGAGCCATACCACAGCCATATCGTAACTGCCACCACCATCCCTACACATACAACTGCATGAGCAGCCAAAGGGGAGCCAGACATCACATGCAACAAAGGAAGTGCACCACACATGTACACACACCACCACACTTGCATGCATGTGTACACCTCTGCCAAGTGTCGCACTGTTCAGACGGGCATCCATGTCACATCTGCCAATCAGGCTTCCACATACCGCTGTCACATGCATCCATGTTGCATCACTGTTGCACCCTTGTCAAATACACACACATGCACATGTACACAGTGCTCATACATGCAGCCGAAAACAACATACATGCGTGACATCACGGACATGTCTACTTACATACACATTCATCCAAACATGTGTGCATGCACAACTGCATTTGGCATGCAAGCCTACACACACAAGCACCATCCATGTCTCACACATTACAGCCCTCGCATGTGTCAGCCCCACGGCCCTGTACACCCCCACCCATACTCGACCCCATACAAACAGATGTGCAACCTGCACAATACCGAATAATCACCACACGCACTGCTCACAATCAGGATGCATGTACACTCACCGCTCGACTCCAGACGGGTCTGCTTCTCTAGGACTTGGACGTGGAGCGCTGGGGATATGCGTTCCAGGACCCTCATCTGTTCTTCCGACAAGTGGCCCGGCGCCCCGGACTGCCACCCCCTCCGCGTTGATGGCAGTCACGATGTCAGTCCAGATCCGAGTCCGTCCTTCCTTGTCGGCGCAGGAACTTCCAAAGAGGGCATCATACTGCCCCAGGACTTGCTTCACCAGGACACCAACTTCGGTGGCACTGAAGCTGGTGCCCCTCTGCCTCTCTGGCCGGGGGTTGTCAGTGGTCACAGATGGTGTTTGCCCCGACATGACAACCCCAGAGGCAGGAGTGGGTGGGCAACTGGGTCCTGGAGCTGGGCTGTGGAGCGATGGAATCCCAGTCGGGAGTCTTCAGTTCCAGCAGGGGTGGTCACAGCAACAGCACCCCTGGCTGATGTGCAGGCAGCAAATGGCAGTGCACATGGGCAGCAGGCAGTCAGGCAGCAGCAGATGGCAGGTGGGAGCGTGCTCGGGGCTCTGGGGGGCAATAGTTTGGCCTTCTGGGCAGGAGCGTGGTCTTCCGTGTGCTTACGCGTGGCCAGCTTGGTACGGAGTGATTTGGCACGTGAAAATCCTGCACGTCAGCGTGAAAATCGAGGAAAGGCCCTTAGCGCGTATGCACGTCAGCACGCATATGCGATTTCATTGGACCAAAGGCCCTTAGCGCGTAAGCGCGTCTGTGACGTGACGCGCGCGGGTGTTTCCCTCATAACACGTCATGGCAGAGCACATGTGGATTTCCACCAATCGCGTGTGAAACTTCCTGCGCACCCCAGAAATACACATACCCAGGCCAATCGCGTGTACCCTCACTTCCCTCCGATTACACGCGATGACACTCGGACGTGCAGTTTTACCACGTGTGCTCTGCCATCTACTCTAACAACTACCAATTCAACATGCATGGCCGCTGGACAAAACCTGAGAAATTAATTGAAGCCCATAAAGTGTTTGTCAACTCTCCTGCTGGAGGCCCTTGCACAGAGCTTATTGCTGGGTCATGAACAAAAGGCAGGATTATCCTGGACAATATATTACAAGCTCCCATACACTTAAAAAGATTGCATCTCTTTTCCACAATACTGCCATGTCGCAAAAACCCTGGGCCTAACCGTAAATGACCATCTGACATTGTTGCAGCTGCCTCTGCCTTTGATCCTTGTCAAGCCAGTTTTCCTAGTCACATAGAGTTCACCTCGCAAAACCCTGGTTGCAGGGTCTGCCCAAACTATGAAAGAGCACCCAGCATACAAACGTATACATATCCACAATGTACCCCATGTTAGGGAGAATTCTCTGTTTAGGCTGAATTTCCTAACCTAGTGAGTCCACCAGCAGCTTAGCTGGATTTCTGGAGTTTGTTTTTTTCCATCCTGCCAAGAGTGAGACTCTTTTTCTACCACTCTTGGACATGTATGTGTGTAATTCCTTTAAATGTCAATGTGTTCGATGGGCTATGGGGTCTTTTACTCCATAGGGTCTCATATGTTTTTCTATGTGTGTTACACCGCACCCTACGTGCCGTAGCACTGGGGTGTCCTAGCGGACCTCCACCATAGACTCCATACCCGGGGACTGACTACTGTCTCCCCGGGCATGTAAAGTCACCATTGGCTTTACTAGACCTAAATTTACTAACAGAACTAGTACAAACCATCTTATTGTGGACGTACTAGTAGGGGTAATTCGATTACTCCTGGATCTGTTATTCGAGGGGGCACTGTTCCGTCCCCCCTCGTCGAGTTTTGGCTGGTGGCAGTGGAAACTACTTGTTATGTCCGACCCCGAACATAACCCTATGGGATTTGTCCCATTGTTGGAGATTGATACTTTTTCTCGTTAATCTCTAACGTACCACCGGTCTACTTATCTTAAATAAGTTTATCGGATGGTATTTTCTGCCAGAACTCGGTTTGTAAAATGGCGCCTGTGTTCGTCTCTGTGACTCCTAAACCAAAGGTCGAGCCCTTTGTTCCACTTTTGGCGGGCTCTGTACAGAGACCCTCCAAAATGGTGCCATTCTGTCTGGGTTACCACAGGGGTGTGGGAGGGGGTTTAGGCACCCTGGACCGAGTTGCCTTGCCAACTCCGGTCGCACTCTGGAGTGATTGGCCCAAGTGGTGAGCCTCCCCGCTCACCACTCAGCATGTGTTGATTGACAGCTAGGCTGAATGAATGGGGGTTTTCTGCATAAAAGCAGGGCTTTTGGGACTGGATCTTCAGAAGTCGCCACAGGACCTAAGAATCCGACGAGGGTAACGCTGAGCCGACCTGCACGACGACACCTCCGGTGGAGCCCTGCGGTACCGACTCACCACTTCCCGACGACAGAGGAGATCTCCCTGCCGGAGAGTCTCTTCCCCTGACTGGTGGGAACAACCAGTCCCCTTTGCTTTTTATTCGCCTCAGGACGCAGTGGTCGAATTGCCCGTGCAGAGCACCTCGGCAACCGGATAGCCACTACCACTGTACCGCGACCAAAAGGTGGTGCCTTGTGACGGAGCACTCCGCGGCTGGTCTCTTCCCTGGTGGTGCACTGGACTTCACTTTTCTTTGACGACGAGAACATCTCTACTCTTGGCAAAGACCCGACGTGCATCCACCACCAGGAACAACTGCCCCCGCCGGAGCTGTCTCTCCACAAACAAGGTACCGTGTCCGCCTGGCTTCCCTTTCGATCGGTTCGAGTGAGGTGTCTTAATCCTCTCCTTTCCGTTGGGTCGCCTCCAAGCTTTCTCGCGTATTGTTCTGAACTCGTTCAATCTGCCGATAACAATTTGCTACAAAGACTCGAACGCATCTCCACTAGAGACTTTTGGGACATATCGCCTTGCCTCTCTCCGAGTGGGCCTGGCCTCTGAACTTTATGATCTATTGTGGTTCTTGCCTTCTTGCCTTGCATTTTTTTCCCGTGAAGTATTGAACTGTGTTGAATTCATAACCTGCTTATTTTTCTCTCCCGTCCTAACTAATATTAGAGTGCCATCTAGGTTGAGGCCTACACCTCTGTCTGTAAATAAGTGGTGACGGTAGAACCTAGACTTGTCGAAATATTGCTAGGGGGATTGATTGTTTCTTCTTCATAGAGTAATTGTATTTGATTTGTTTGCCGTGATAGTGCCATAGTGTTTTTGATAGATGTTTCGTTATAAATAAATACCTTAATATCTTTACACTGAGCCTCGTTGCGTGTTTGCTTGTCTTACTGTGAAGAATTGCCCTATCTTGTATACTCCACATACTGCTTAACTCTTCTTGAGGGAAGTCTGACTGCTCAGTCACAGCTACCAAGTGAATCTGTGTGGTACAGACTGCTACCAAGTGGGTTTACTACCAAACACCTGTAGTCCTAAATGTTTTGCAGTGGTCCCAGAGGGAACTGCACAGGTTTCCGCCTAACACCCCAACATATGTCCCTCTAGACCCATATATGTATGTCGATGCATCCATTTTTAAAAACTACTGCGTCCTCTTCACAGTGGTTTCTTTATGACAAATCCCCTTTCTCGAATGCGCATTATGAAGCTCCTCGCTGCCCAGCTTATAGCGCTTGGTGGCCCACCATACCCATATTGTATTTATAGTTAATCACCGATTTTGATATTTATCTTGCTGTGTGCATGCAACCTAAAATGCATCAATTCAATCACAAAGTAACGCTAAAAATACACACATCCCATTCCCATTAATTAACTATGCTAAATAAATAGAAAAATTGCAACATCGCGCCCACTTCACTGTTTCTCCCAGTCACCAATATGGTGCATGCAATGTGAACCGCTCTTTCTCGCTGGGACCCTTACTGACCACCACAACCCAACCATTTCACTACAATACGGCAGCTGCACCACCTTAGTTTGTAAACAGACTGTCAACGAACACCAATCATTCTCCAACTTCTTATTTCTTATTTCCAAACCCTTCAGATTCTTCACTGTTCTGTGTCCAGAGTCATTTTGAGAACAGCGTACATCCAATCAGTCCATCTTAGCGTTGGGCACCATTGAAGACAACCTGTCGTTCAGTGTGGATACACCCATTTCTTTTTGTCCACACCACTTAACTTACCTTTGTTTCCATCATAATTAATAACGACTAACCTAGTAATTCTATATAGTCAATGTCCTTTGTGTTGACTAATCTCAGTGTACGGATCATAGTTAATCAATATAGAATTCTCATCCTATTAAGTGGTAGCATTTTTATTTGAAAGAGTTCTTCAAATAGAATTTCAATGGTTGTGGCCTTACCCTCTTCTCAGTTTTGCTTCACTGTCAAGTCCATTGGTATTTTGCCCCATCTTATCCATATTGTGCTGCTCTATGTCTCTTGCCCATGCAAGTCCGAACAATTACAAGAAATATTTACACTCAAAGAATCGCAATGTCGGGTTCCCTACCTACGATATATCCCAATACAAAACGTGATTTAGCTTTGTGTTTTTGCATAGTAACATGATATGTGTTTGCGCATGCAGGGAATTGCAACCCATTCGCCACATCGCACATAGATCGCGTTTCTTAGGTTTTTGCAATTCCCTTTTTTCTGCTTCCGTTGTAGCTCTGTTTATTTTCATCTTCTACACAGGGTCGGACTGGAACAAGAAATAGGCCCGGTCACCCAAAAGAAAGTGGCCTACCCCTCGCCTCAAAAAAGTGGCCCACCACTCGCCTCACGACCCTTGAACTCTGATGACATCACCAGAAGTGATGTCCTTTCACCCCACAGTGACATCCTGGGAAGCGATGAAACACAACCTTTCACCCCTTGACAAAACAGTAAGTGGCATCAAATAGCATTTTCCCCAAGTACACTAAATTACTGTGAATCCAAGCAGATGTCCAAGGCCAAATGATAATGTTATTGTATAGCACTTACGCTTAAGCTCTTTTTTTATAGAAGAAATATGCATACAATATCACCCAACCTGTGCTGGTACTCATTTATAGACCTAAAAAGGATGAAAGGCTTTTTGGAAAAAAAAAGAAAAAAATAAATTCTATTTTCTTTTCTTCCAAACCAGACCAGGCATGGCCAGAAACCGGCCCCTACTCCCCAGGGACGATTTCTCCCTGACCACGGGCCGAAAAGCCGAGGGGCCAATCCGACCCTGCTTCTACATGCCAGTTTTCCTATGATGGGCGCAAGGATATCAGCATCCTTCCAGGGGTATTGTCATGTCCTCCTCGCACCCTCTATGGTGCTTTCCATCTCCCCTATCTTCTTTAACTGCTACTCTATCTCCTATCCTATCCCATTCACTAAGTCAGGAAGGAAGAAGTTCAAGAGGAACATCCTGGCCTCCAACCCAGGCCTGCCCATCGCTCATACCTACATCAGCGCGTCCTCCGGACAGACTTTCACCAACATCTCTTTGTCGTTCCCTCTCTAGACCTAGGGACCCCTCATATGGTCTCTGTTCTCGCTCCCTTTCCTCCTCTGCCATTAATGGAGGCACTTGGTGGGAGGTTATCCTGGCCCTGTTTCACTCCTTTAAGACTATCATTAATGTCTATTTGAATGGCACTGTCTTGGACCAGGGCCCTCAGCCCTATCTCCTTTTCGATAGGCGTCTCCCGCTTCTTATCTACTTCCTTCCTTCACTTGCTCTTCCAACCAGCACCTCTCTGGCTCCTCCACGACCTCCTTTGTCTGCCACCTCTCTGACACCCTCCTCCTCCTCTCTGGCCACTTTGCCACCTCCTTCTACAGCTTCTGCCCACTCTTGGCCCCTCTAACACTTCTGAAGGACGTACCTCAACCCTGTACCCCCACAGAAGGCTTTCAAATATGTCAACCTGCTCCATATCGGTGCTCTCAACTGTCACTCTGCCATCAACCACTCCTCTGACATTTGACACCTCCTCAAAGGACTTGAACTGGATGTCCTCGCTCTCCCGAGACTTCATGGCCAGCTCTGTCACACGTTTTGACACTCTCCTCCCTGATGACTACAAGGTCCTCTCCAAACCCAGAACCAACCGTCCCGGAGGTGGAGTAGCTCTGATGTTTCTGGAGTGGATCCCTGCTTCTGTCATTCCTACGCAGGCTTACTCCTCCTTTGAATGCCTGGTCTGCAGTCTCTCTATCTCTCCTGGCCTCTCACTGACTGTGGCCACCATCTACAGGCCTCCTGGCCAGGTTGCCCGCTTCCTCTCAAAGTGGGATGACCTCTCCTCCTCTCTCCTTGCCTCTACCTCTCCACTTCTCTTCCTCTGAGACCTCAACATCCACCTGGATCCCTCTAATCCTTCCTCTGGGCTCTTCTGCGACCTCTGCAACACTCTTTCTCTTTCCATTTAACCCTCTGGTCCGACAAACACTGCAGGGCATAGCTTGGATGTTCTCATCTCCTCAGACATCTCCCTCTCGAACCCTCTCACCACTATTGGACTGACCACTTTCTGCTCCCCTCTCACCTGCCACTCTCTGTCCTCCATGCAAAGCTCACCCCAGCAATGCCACCTACCTTCTCGGTCATTCAGCCCATGAAGCGTTTGTCAGTGGATGCCTTTGCCACTAGTTTCTCTGCTCCTCCTACGCCTCCGGCTGACACACACTCTGACACAGCCCTCTCTAACCTGCATCTTTCTATCTCCAACACTGTGGACGTCCTTGCCCCTGTCATGAGAATCTGTGTGAAGCCTACCTCCAAGTGCAACTCTTGGTACATCTCCGACCTCGCCACCCTAAAACACAAATGTAGGGTGGCTGAGAGGAAGTAGAGGGCATTGGGCGTATCCTCTGACAAACTGGCCTGCCGCCTGCTCCAAAGGCAATACAAACTCTCTGTCCTGTCCAAGAAGAGAGTCCACATCCAAGCCCACGTCTCTGCGGCCTCTAACATCACGGCCGAATTCTTCAAAGTTTTGCAAAGAGCTGGTCAATCCTTCTGCAGTCTCCTACTCTCCTGTTCCCTCCCAAGCCCTCTATACAGCTCTGGCTTCTCACTTCACCACTAAAACTCAGGAGATACTGTCCTCTCTCTCCTCTTCCTCTCCTTCTACCTCTCTTGGCCCCCGTCTGGCTACCTCTCCTTCTCCTCCCTTCTCCTCTTTCTTTCCGACTACACCTGAAGAGGTTTCTAGACAGTATGCATCTGTATCTGTTTAACTTAACTAGTGATTTTCACACCAACTGCAAGGCGTCTAGAGGCGTAGGAGGGTGTAGGAGTAGCATTCTCCTTTAGATGGACATCTTCAACTTGACTTATTTTGAAAAGAAGGACTACATGACAACTGTGAATTTACCAGTCCATGAGGAGTATGCAATAATGACCGGTATCTGCATAAATTATTGAATACAAAAAGACCTCATTAGAAATGACTGCATTTTTTGTGTTGAATTCGTTAGGGATTTGTGTTCATTTTTGTTAAAAATAAATGGGGGGGTGGGGTAACAGGATAGGTTAAGGTAAGGGGAAGTGGGGGGGTTGCGGGGCTCTCCCCGGAATTATTAAATAAAAATTTAATCCAAATAAATGTAGTCATTTTTCAGTAGGTCATTTTTTTCGATCATTTCACAGTAATCCATAATGACCTGCTCCAATTTTTCAATAAGGAACAAGTTACTTACCTGTAACTGTTGTTCTCCAGCATGGGTCTGGCATGGATTCACATGCTCATGAATATTCCCCGTCGTCAGGCTGGGAATCCTCGGTAAAGAAAAAATCAGTATCAGTTTAGTTTCTGATCTGTCTTTCGAAGTAGTAACCAATCACTAATCTCTGCATCATACTGACCACAGCCAATGACTGCCATCTCTCTAAGCCCCGCCTCTGGCAGCCATCTTCAGATTTGGTAGCACGTGAAGTGGCAGTATGACCAAGTGAAGAGCCGCAGAGGGGTAGGCGGGAGGGTTCGCATGTGAATCCATGCCAGACCCATGCTGGAGAACAACAGTTACAGGTAAGTAACTTGTTCCTTCTCCAGCATGGGGTCTGGCATGGATTCACATGCTCATGAATATAAGAATACATAGCAGTACACACATGCACAACCACGGGAGGTGGCAACAGGCTCAACATTAAGCAATACAACAACTCAACATTAAGCGTCTCTTACCTCCTCACCAGGCTCACCTTAAGCGAACAGGTTGCCCAGCACTGCTTGGCCGACCCTGGACTCCTCCCTGGAATCCGATCGACGCAGTAGAATCTCGTGAAGGTGTGCGTCGACCTCCACGTAGCAGCCCTGCAGATGTCCAGCAGGGGCACACCAGATAGGAACGCCGTAGTAGCAGCGATCGCTCTGGTTGAATGGGCTCTCGGACGGCCTGGCAGCGGTCGGTTAGCCAACCGGTGGCAGTGCATGATGCAGCCGGAGAGCCATCTGGAAATAGAAGACTTCGAGAGAGCCTTCCCTTGATTCACAGGTCCAAAGTTCACAAACAGCTGTGATGTCCTCCGAAAACTCTTTGTGCGGTCCACGTAGAACTTCAGCGCTCTAGCCACTTCCAGCGAGTGCAAAGTCCTCTCGGCCGGCGACGAAGGAGACGGAAAGAAAACAGGTAACACCAGGGGCTCGTTAAGATGGAAGTCCGACGGCACCTTAGGCATAAAGGAGGGGTGCATCCTAAGCACCACCCTCGAGGCATGGAAAGTCAAGTACGGTGCTTTGCAGGATAGGGCCTGGATCTCTCCCACTCGTCGTGCGGAGGTAATGACCACCAGGAATGCAGTCTTCCACGACACAAACTTCATCGGTGCAGAGTGCATCGGCTCGAATGGGGACCCCATGAGCCTAGTCAGCACCACGTTAAGTTCCCACGCCGGGGACGGGGCCTTCACCGGCGGGAACGACCGGAACAGTCCTTTCATAAACTCTTTCACCAGTCGATGGGACCACAGGGACGTCCGCCCTGTGGTTCTGGTATATCTGGAGATCGCCGCCAGATGAATCTTAATGGAGGCATGGGCTAGCCCAGCCTTTGCCAGCGATAGCAGGTACGGCAGCACCTGAGGGGCCGTAATCCGTAGGGGGTTGATCTTCTGTGCTCGGCAACAGATAGAGAACCTCTTCCACTTGTGACCGTAGCATTTGAGAGTCGAGGACGCCCTGGCCTTTGCAAGAACCTCTCTGCAGTCGGCCGGTATATCGTACCCTCCAAACTCTAGCGCTGCAGGAGCCAAGCCTGCAGGTTCAGCGACGCCGGGTCGTGGTGGAAGATGGCGCCTCCTTCTCTGGAGAGGAGGTCCGCGTCCGCCGACAGCTTGATGGATGGGGACGTCGACAAGTCCAGAAGGTCCAGGAACCAGATCTGCCTCGGCCACGCCGGTGCGACGAGGATCATCCTGCACCGGGACCTCTTGAGCTGGTTGATGAGTCAAAGCAGCAATGGCAACGGAGGGAACGCATACAGGTATAGGCCGTCCCAGGGGAACGAGAACTCATCGCCCATGCTTCTCGGCTGGGGAAACCTGCTGGCGAACCTCTGGCACTTCGAGTTCGTCGCTGTTGCGAACAGGTCGATTTGGGGTTTGCCCCATCGTCGGAAGAGTTGATCCACCTGATCCTGGCGCAGCTCCCACTCGTGACACGCGCGCAGCTCCCTGCTGAGCGAGTCGGCGATGGTGTTTCTTTGTCCTGCCAGGTGGAAGGGAACCAGGAACATCCCCTGGACGACTGCCCAGTGCCACAGATCCTGTGCCTCCTTGGATAGGGCTGGGGATCTGGTACCTCCCTGCTTCCGTATGTAAAACATTGTCGTGGTGTTGTCCGTGAAGATCCGCACCACCTTGCCCTTGAGCGACGGGAGGAACGATTTGAGAGCCCAGGACACGGCTCGGAGTTCCAGGATGTTGATGTGCAGGAGCTTCTCCTCCGGGAGCCAGAGGCCTCTTGCGTGGAGATCTCCGGTGTGGGTGCCCCAACCTTCCAGGGAAGCGTCCGTCTACACCGTCTCCTGGTACGCCGGCGTCTGACAGTCCTAGCCCGCCGTGAGGGGCGCTCAAACGCCCCACCACTGAATCGCCCGCTGGAACACCTCGTTGAGGGGGACCCTGTCTTCGAAGGTGCCCGTCGCCTGCATCCAACGGGCGTCGAGAAATTCTTGAAGAGGGCGCCTCCGTAGTCTGCAGAGGCGCACCAGGTAGATGCAAGAGGACATCATCCCCAGGAGGGACTTGATGGACCTCACCCTGGCCACGTCCGTGGCTAGCAGGCGCTGCACTTTGCCCAGGATGGTCTTCGTCCGTTCTTCCGACGGTGCCGCCAGGCGTCGCCAGGCGCTTCACTGTTTCGAGCTTCGCTCCCAGAAACAGGGCCACCTGCGACGGCACCAGGTGGGACTTTGGGTAATTTATGGCGAATCCCAGGTCTGTGAGTAGCAGGACGGTCCTCGCAGTGTGTTCAACGGCGAGTTCCCTGGTCCTTGAGCGGATGAGCCAGTCGTCCAGGTAAGGGTAGACGTGAATCCCCTGCAGGTGCAGCCGCGCCGCCACAGGTGCTAGGCACTTGGTAAAGACCCTGGGGGCCGACTTCAATCCGAACGGCAGTGCTCTGAATTGGTAGTGGCGTCTCTGGACGACGAACCTGAGGAACCTTCGGTGACTTCTGAGGATGGGAACGTGGAAGTATGCATCCTCCAGGTCCAGCGACGATAGGAAGTCGCCTTCCTCCAGCTGTCCCAGCACGTGCTGGAGGGTGACCATCCTGAACTTTTGTGACCTGATGTATTTGATCAAACGACAAAGGTCCAGGATGGGGCGCCAGTTTAACGCTCACCTGATTCCCGCAGAGGCGCCGGTCTTGACTGGGTGAATGCCGTATCTTCAAAGGTGATGTGTAACACACGGTTGGCTCTTTGGGCTGGACCTCTGTGCACTGTATGTCTGACTCGAAGAGTGAGATGTCTGCAGATAGAAATATGGGATTAATGAACTGGGGTTATTGGGTGCCTCTCTCCTCTTCCCTTTCTCTTCTCCTGTAGAACCCCAAAGGTTAACGCCCTCACCTTAGGTAAGTGAACGTCAAGCTCTCCATCTGCCTCGGGGCAGGGTGCGGTAACCAGTTTCTTCACTGGATAAGGGTGCAGGCCTCTTGACCTCAGAGGACTGCTGTCCGTCGTTAACTGCACGAACGGTAAGTTCTGGGCACTTCAAATGTCTTAAAAGTCTTTTGTAATGATATCTCTTGTTTTGCAGGGTTCCGGCGATGGCGGATGGCGGGCTGATGAGAGTTGAGGATCGAACACGCGTGAGGAATAGAAGCGCCTGGAAGCACGTAAGTAAGCGCTTGTAGCCTGCTTCACGATGCGCACTAACTGTCCTTTTTATCTTGCAGGTACACGTTCGGAGCTTTAGAGAAGCTGAAGGGTGCTGGAATACCCACTGGTTCGGCGTGGGAAGGAGTAATGGCACGTGAGTAATAAAGTTGCCCAATGTCTTTAAATGCACCTTCTTTTGTCTTTCAGATGCGGGATGCAGCGCCGAAGGCCTCCGGAGCGTGCGAAGAGCTGGTAAGCTTTTGTCTTTCAGATGCCGGAATGCAGCGCGAGGCGTTGGTGACAGCCGATGGACCAGGTAAGAGATGCGCTGCCACTGAAGACCGTAGTGCTAACCTGTTCTTTCTTTGTCTTTACAGGTGCTGCTGAAGACTGGATTCCAGGATGGTAAGCCTTTGTTCCCTTAGGCCCAGGATCAGAAGCAGAAGACACGATGAGCGTTCTGCTGCAGAGAATGCAGAATAACGCAAAGCAAGATTCATCCATCGGGTGTGGTTTAAATAGCCTCCTGTAGTGCTTAGGTGTCTCCTTCCACAGCCACGCCTAGGTAAGAAAAGAGTTGCTGCTTTCCAGAAGAATTCCAGTGTTCTGAACCTAGGGAGTGGCTCCTGCCCCACCCAACAGGAAAAGTAGTCCCAAACAGAAGAGGATCAGGGGTTCAACTGGCAGGTAAGTAAGCAGCATGGTCTGCTGCAGGTAAGTCCACCCAAGCATTATGAGCCCAGCGCTTCCAGCGCTGGGACTGGGCATCTTTATGAGCCTGGTGCCACTGGCGCCAGGACAGGGTCCAAAAGGTCCCAATTGGGACTGGCTGGCACTCGGAACCGGGGTTATGGGTCTGCTTCCAAGGGAGTCGGGCAAGTCCTGATCTTTTGGAAGCAGAGATCATGACAGCACCCCCCCCTCAAGGCCCCTCCCAAACCGGGCTTCTCCGGGGGTTTGGGCTTGTTAGGAAATGTTCGATGAAATCTTTTGATTAGACGAGGCGCGTGGACATATTCTGCAGGTTCCCAGGATCTTTCTTGGGGACCGTAGCCTTTCCAGTCAATCAGGTAAAATAGTTTAGATTTGGAGATCTTGGAATCCAGGATGCTTTTGACTTCAAACTCGAGTTCTCCATCAACTAGAATAGGTTTTGGAGATGTAGTTAGTCGGGTTTGAGGTTGCACAGGTTTTAATAGAGAGACGTAGAAGACCGGATGTATCTTCATGTGAGGGGGCAAGTCCAACTTGACCGCTACTGGATTTACTATGGTAGTGATGGAATAGGGACCAAGGTATCTTGGGTTGAATGTGCGTGGTCCTTTTAGAGGTAGATATTTGGTGGATAACCAGACTTGATCTCCTACTTGATATTGGGGGGTTTCCTTCCGATGTTGGTCTGCTCCTTTCTTGTATTGTTCTTTAGCCCTTTGAAGGTGAGAAACGGCTTCCTTAAAGGCTTGGGTGATTGTAGAATGCAGGTGGTCTACTGCTGGTGTTCCAAGATCTTGGAGTGGATCCAACTCCGAGGTTCGAGGGTGACTACCGTATAAAAGAAAAAACGGGGTCTTCCCAGTTCCTGAGTGGACAGAGTTATTGTAGGCATATTCGGCTATCCAAAGGATATCTTTCCAAGTTTTTTCAGTTTGTTGTAGCATGCAGCGCAAATACTGTTCCAGAGTTTGATTGGTCCTCTCGGTTTGTCCGTCGGTTTGAGGGTGGTGGCTGGTCGAAAGTCTCACATCAATTTGAGCCGACCGACAGCAACTTCGCCAAAAATGAGAAATAAATTGACTACCTCGATCCGAAATTAGAACTGGAGGAAAACCGTGCAGTCGGACGATGTTTTCGAGAAATTCTCGGGCCAGAGTTGCTCCTGTTGGTAAGCCTTTGAGTGGAATGAAATGCGCCATCTTGGAGAATAGGTCCACGATTACTAGGATCGTATTGTATCCGGAGCATGGAGGTAGATCGGTGATGAAGTCCATAGAAAGCGTATGCCAAGGGCGAGGCGGGATGTCAATAGGGCGTAAGAGGCCGGCTGGTTTTTCCTTTTGACTCTTGTTTTGGGCGCATACTCCACAGGACATTATAAAGTCTCTGATATCTTTTTTCCAAGACGGCCACCAGAAGTAGCGCTTGATCTTTTCCGAGGTCTTGGTCATACCGGGATGTCCTTCCATTAAAGAATCGTGATAACAAGAGATTATCTTTTTCTGTAAATCTGTGCTGGGCAGGTATAACCGTTCTTGGAAATATAATAGGTTGTCCTTCACCGTAAAGTCCTTTCCCTGCAGATGCCAATTCTGTATGTCTGCTGGAGTTACCAGTAGCCTGGCTTTATCCTTAACTTCCTCTATGGATTGTGTGGCGATTACACCTAGAATTCTTTGTTCGGGAATGATAGGTACAGGTTTAGGATTGATCAAATGTTCTTCCACTCCCATCCGAGAAAAGGCATCAGCTTTACCGTTTTTTGTACCAGGTCGATAGGTAATTATGAAGTCAAACTCGGCAAAGAATAGTGCCCAATGGAGTTGCCTAGAGGATTGAGCTTTTGCGGTTTTCAAATATTGCAGGTTTCGGTGATCTGTAATCACAGTAACGGTGTGTCGGGCCCCCAGAAGATAATGCCGCCAAGCCTTAAAGGCGGACTTGATAGCTAGAAGTTCCTTATCAGTAATAGTGTAATTGATTTCAGGAGGCGAGAATTTGCGGGACCAAAATGCCACGGGATGCAACTGATTGGTTACTGGGTCCTTTTGTGATAGAACTGCCCCCATGGCAAGGCTCGAAGCATCAGTTTCAACGATGTAGGGGAGTTCTGGGCGAGGATGTTTTAAGATCGGTGCAGAGATAAATCTAGTCTTCAAATTCTGGAAAGCTCGTTCCGCCTCGGTAGACCATTCAAAACGTTTGTTTTTCTTTAACAAGGCGGTGATGGGCTGGACTATTCGAGAGAATTCGGGGATAAACCTGCGGTAAAAGTTAGCGAAGCCTAACATGCTTTGAACACCTTTTACGGAGGATGGCGATGGCCATTTGAGAATTGCATCGACCTTCTTTGAATCCATACGCACTCCGCTAGGTGATAATATGAATCCCAAGAATTCACATTTTTCCAACTTAGCGAAAAGTTTGTGTTGACGCAATCTCTCGAGGACCATTTTCACTTGTTTCCGATGTTCAGTTTCCGATGAAGAATAAACGAGGATGTCGTCAATGTAAACAACAACACACATATCTATGAGCTCTCTGAGGACATCGTTCATAAAATATTGAAAGGCGGCCGGGGCATTGCAAAGTCCGAAGGGCATGACCTGATATTCAAATAGCCCATACTTGGTGCGGAAGGCCGTCTTCCATTCATCGCCCTCTTTTACTCGTACCAAGTGGTAGGCTCCTCTAAGATCCAGCTTTGTATATATGCATGCTTTTCTGACTTGGTCCAGGAGTTCAGCGATCAAAGGTAACGGATATCTATTCTTAACGGTGATCTGGTTCAGGGCGCGATAATCTATACAAGTTCTAAGGTCCCCTTCTTATTTTGGAACGAAGAACAAAGCTGAGGAAGCAGGGGACTTGGAAGGACGAATAAACCCATTCGCTAGGTATTGATCCAGGTATTGTCGGAGGTGAAGATTCTCAGGCTCGGTGAGGGCATAAATTCTACTACAAGGAGGAGTAGATCCAGGTATCAGGTCTATCTGGCAGTCATAAGACCTATGAGGAGGTACAGAGTTAGCCTGATCCTTCCGGAAAACATCTTGGAATTCTAGGTATTCAGGAGGTAACTGGGGAGCCTCCGAGGAAATTGCTGCCAGTGCAACACCAGGTCGAGGGTGACAAATAGAGACACATTCTGGAAACTGAACCGTTCTTGCTCGCCAATCGATCTGAGGATTGTGCTTCTCTAACCAAGGAATTCCTAGAATAATCTGGAACTGAGGGGCCTTGATCACATCGAACACGATCTTCTCATGGTGTCCATCTTGACTTACTAGCGTCACTTCTTGGGTGGTATGCGTTACTGGTCCGGAGGCTATCTCCGTACCATCCACCGTAGTAATGAAGTCCTTTACAGCCTTTGGACAAAGAGTCAGATTCATCCTCAAAACCATTTCATGATCCACATAATTGCCGATGGCACCGCTGTCGACGTAAGCTTCAATCGCATGTAATCGATCCGGATGTTCAGGGCTAATGAGGACCATAGGTATCACGAAATGCGAGGTCACGGAACTGGTTTTAACGCTCGGCAAGAGGACCTCTATTCTTGTCGGGCGAGGTTGTTTCCCTGCTCAGAGTTTGTGACCCTGGTAACTGCAGCTCCTACTGCCTTCTTCGCTGATTTCACCGGACAGTCTCGAAGAAAGTGCCCCGAGTTTCCGCAATAGAGGCATAATTGCAGCTGTTTTCTCCTTTCCCGCTCCTTTTGTGTTAGTGGTCCTTTCAGGCCCCCTATTTGCATGGGTTCCCCGGAGTCTACTCCTTTGGTAGGAGTTGGTGGTTTGGAAAATACTCGAGCATCAAACTTGGAACGATCGGCCTTCCTGTTCTGCAGTCTGTGGTCAATTTGAACGACTAAGTCAATATAGTCCGAACAGTCTTGCGGGGGATTCACTACTTGGGCTAACACATCTTTGAGCTCTCCACGTAGACCTCTATAAAACAGCGTAATCCTCTTGTCCTCAGGCCATCGAGTTTCCACTATCAGTCTGTTGAAAGACGCAATATAAGCCAAAAGGTCTTGATTACCCTGTCGCAATGAAAGGAGCTCATTGTCCAAGGCCTGCCCCTGTGAATGTCTTGCAAACAGTTTTTCGATACTGAGCTGAAAAGCTTGAAAATCATGGAGAACCGGATCATCTTGATTAACTAGAGGGATCGACCAGTCTGCCGCATTGCCACTAAGGTACGAAAGCACGAAAGCTACCTTAGCTTGATCAGTTGGAAAGGCTGCTGGCCGGCATAAGAAGTGCAACCGGCACTGATTAATAAATACTGCAAACCTCTTTGGGTCACCAGAAAATCGTTCGGGCGGAGCCAGAGGTACATTCCCAGGTAGGTTGATCTGCACTTGGTTCGTAGAGGATGTTGAAGGAAGATTTGCCCCTGATGCGGGTAACGGAGTTTGTCCGGCTTGTGACTGTAGCAATTGTCTAGCGAGATCGTCTGTTCGCTCCTTGGAAATAATCAGTTCCCTTCTTAGAGCATTCGTTTCCTGACGGGCTGCATGCACTTCTGCTCTTAGTTCCCCAAGTAACTGGGCTAGCTGGTCGGTATCCGAGGTTTCCATAGCGCCTGGGTGGGAGTTTTGCGGTAGGCTTTGCGTTCTGTAACGCTCACCTGATTCCCGCAGAGGCGCCGGTCTTGACTGGGTGAATGCCGTATCTTCAAAGGTGATGTGTAACACACGGTTGGCTCTTTGGGCTGGACCTCTGTGCACTGTATGTCTGACTCGAAGAGTGAGATGTCTGCAGATAGAAATATGGGATTAATGAACTGGGGTTATTGGGTGCCTCTCTCCTCTTCCCTTTCTCTTCTCCTGTAGAACCCCAAAGGTTAACGCCCTCACCTTAGGTAAGTGAACGCCGAGCTCTCCATCTGCCTCGGGGCAGGGTGCCGTAACCAGTTTCTTCACTGGATAAGGGTGCAGGCCTCTTGACCTCAGAGGACTGCTGTCCGTCGTTAACTGCACGAACGGTAAGTTCTGGGCACTTCAAATGTCTTAAAAGTCTTTTGTAATGATATCTCTTGTTTTGCAGGGTTTCGGCGATGGCGGATGGCGGGCTGATGAGAGTTGTGGATCGAACCCGCGTGAGGAATAGAAGCGCCTGGAAGCACGTAAGTAAGCGCTTGTAGCCTGCTTCACGATGCGCACTAACTGTCCCTTTTATCTTGCAGGTACAAGTTCAGAGCTTTAGAGAAGCTGAAGGGTGCTGGAATACCCACTGGATTCGGCGTGGGAAGGAGTAATGGCACGTGAGTAATAAAGTTGCCCAATGTCTTTAAACGCACCTTCTTTTGTCTTTCAGATGCGGGATGCAGCGCCGAAGGCCTCCGGAGCGTGCGAAGAGCTGGTAAGCTTTTGTCTTTCAGATGCCGGAATGCAGCGCGAGGCGTTGGTGACAGCCGATGGACCAGGTAAGAGATGCGCTGCCACTGAAGACCGTAGTGCTAACCTGTTCTTTCTTTGTCTTTACAGGTGCTGCTGAAGACTGGATTCCAGGATGGTAAGCCTTTGTTCCCTTAGGCCCAGGATCAGAAGCAGAAGACACGATGAGCGTTCTGCTGCAGAGAATGCAGAATAACGCAAAGCAAGATTCATCCATCGGGTGTGGTTTAAATAGCCTCCTGTAGTGCTTAGGTGTCTCCTTCCACAGCCACGCCTAGGTAAGAAAAGAGTTCCTGCTTTCCAGAAGAGTTCCAGTGTTCTGAACCTAGGGAGTGGCTCCTGCCCCACCCAACAGGAAAAGTAGTCCCAAACAGAAGAGGATCAGGGGTTCAACTGGCAGGTAAGTAAGCAGCATGGTCTGCTGCAGGTAAGTCCACCCAAGCATTATGATGAGCCCGGCGCTTCCAGCGCTGGGACTGGGCATCTTTATGAGCCTGGTGCCACTGGCGCCAGGACAGGGTCCAAAAGGTCCCAATTGGGACTGGCTGGCACTCGGAACCGGGGTTATGGGTCTGCTTCAAAGGGAGTCGGGCAAGTCCTGATCTTTTGGAAGCAGAGATCATGACAGCCAGCCGCCCGTCTTCTTCCTGATGAGGAAGTACCTTGAGTACACCCCAGAACCCCAAAGCCTCTTCGGGACGGGCTCAATGGCGCCTTTCCTGAGCATCGCCCGTACTTCCAACAGCAGTTGCGGGACGTGATTTTCCTTCCTGGCCACAGGTGGAATGTGAGGGCACTTCTTCAGGAATTCGATAGAGTGTCCTCTTGCCAGGGTATCCAGCACCCAACGATCGGTGGAGATGGACTTCCACACGCCGACGAACTTCGTCAGCCGGCCTCCCACCGGGGTGCTTCGGTGGGGGCCCGAGGCCACGGCCGGTTCAGTCCTGGTGGCCTTGCCGCCCTGGCCACCTTGCCAACGGTGGCGAGGCACTCCCTGCTTGCCACGACCCCTGTAGGCCTCCTGAGACGAGGAGCGTGCCGCCTGGCGGTAGGACGACGAGCCACCGCTGGATCCCTTGGAGGCCCCCTGTCTGCCTCCGGAGCTCCGAAAGGGCCGTCATTGCTGAAGGACTCCTAGGGCGCGGGCCATCTCCATGTCCGTCTTTATGGCTTGGAGGGATTCGTCCACCGCCTTCCCGAACAAGTTGCTGCCATCGAACGGCATGTCCAACACCCTGGTCTGGACGTCCTGACGGAAGTCGGTCGCCCGGAGCCAACCCCGTCGTCGTAGGAAAACTCCGTTGCTCAGCTGGCGGAACCCGGTATCGGCAATATCGGTTGCCACCGTTATGGCGTGGTCCGACGCCACCTCGCCTTCTTGAAGTATTTCCAGGGCCTCGGACCTCTTGTCGTCCGGTAGGAAGTCCAATATGGGGGCCAGCTTAAACCAGAGCTCCCTGTCGTAACGGGCCACGATCGCCAGGGCGTTGGCCGCTTTGATCGTCGTCGCCGCCGACGAAATGACCCGTCGCCCCATGGCGTCCAACTTCTTTCCCTCGCCGTCCGGAGGGGAATTCGACGTTGAGGCTCCTGACCCCGGCGCTTTCTTCTTCGCCGCCGCCGAGACGACCAAATCTGGCGTTGGCTGGGCCCTGAGGCACAGGGGAGCGGTCTCGGGGACCCGGTACTTCTTCTCGTACCAGTCTCGTTTGGCTGGTGCCGTGGATGGATTCTTGAGTACCGACAGGCCCTCCTCCCAGATGTCATCGATTAGAGGCACCGCGATGACAGTCTTCCTCTTGGCCTCCCGGCGCTGATAGAGGAAACCTTCCTTTTTCTGCTCCTCCGGGCAGAGCTGGAACAATTCGGACGCCCTGGCGATCATGGCGTGGAATGAGCCAACCTCGTCGGGCGGAGAGGCCCGTGCGACGGGAGACCCGATCCGTCGTCGTCGCCGCCGCCCTCAGAACCCGTCGTCGAGCCCACCGCACTGTCATCTCCCGACTCATGGGAGGATGAGGAGGGAACTGTAGGCCTTACGGGGGCGAGTGGAGGAGAGGGTTGGGTCCTCCGTCGTTTGTTCTGAGGACTTCCCGACGGGCCAGGTTGCGGGTCCTCCGGCCTGGGCCGTGGTAATCTTGTCCTTATCTCAGAGCATAAGGACTGGATCGCAGACAAAATGGCCGCCGAGCTATCCTGAGGCCTAGGTTCCGGCTGCGCCGGAAGGGAAGGCTGCTCTTCCTCGCCATCGTCGTCTTCCTCGGTTATCTCCCGAGGATCTTCCTTTACGGGATCGAACCTCCTCGAATTGGACTTCGAGATTCCTCACGGCCTCGGTCAGTTCCTCCTCCGAGGCTGACTCCGAGCTCGAGGAGGCTACCGTGCCCCCCCTTGCTTCTTCCATCATGGTGGCCATGACGTTGGGCTGAAAAGAGGATTCCCTCCTTGGCGGCAGGGAAACTCTAGTCCCGGAGGCAGTCTCCGCTGGCGGGGTCTCTGCCGGCTTGGCCAGAGTCGCCGCAATCGCCTCGATAGAGGCCTTTGCCTGCTGGGTAGGGGACTTCACCACCGAGATCGGACAGGGCTTCTCCCGAAGTTTACCCCAGGTCTCGGACTTCCTCTTCCCCGAACCGGAGCGCTGGCTCGTGGTTGACGGTGCTGGGGAAGGCGCGCCCTGCCTTGCGACCGAAGAGCCCGACCTTTCGGCGCTCCCGGAGCCAAGGAACTCGCAGCGCTTGGCCTGGTGTTGGGCCCCCGTCGCCGGGGCGCCCGCACAGGACTTAGAAGCCCGGTTGGACCCTTTCTTCTTCTTCTCACCCGTTGAGCCCTTCTCCAACCATCTGGCGAGACGGGATCGACGGTCCTTCCTGGTCCGCTCCGACAAGTTCTTCCACATGAGTCTTGTCCCCATGAAGACAGTAGAGGCATCGCGAATGTTCGTCCTTCTTAAACACATTCTGCAGCCCGCATCCAGGGCAGCTGCGAAACAGCTTGGGTCCGGGTGACGAACTCGCGTCCTGGGCCATCTCGAAGTAGGCCGCAAATCTTCTGGAATCCTCCAAAAGGTTGATTCGACGAAATCTTCACCCTTGAGGGGCATAGGAAAATCCTGCAACGGGTATCCGTTAACGGGAGTAGAAACGGAGGCTCAAATAACTGAAAAATGTGAAAATTCACCTGAAAAAGCGTGAAAATGTAACAAAAGATCGAGAGCTAAGCACGAGGACTCCCAACACTTGAACGTGCGGTAAAAATCTGAAGATGGCTGCCAGAGGCGGAGCTTAGGGAGATGGCAGTCATTGGCTGTGGTCAGTATGACGCAGAGATCAGTGATTGGTTACTACTATGAAAGACAGATCAGAAACGAAACTGATACTGATTTTTTCTTTACCGAGGATTCCCAGCCTGACGACGGGGAATATTCATGAGCATGTGAATCCATGCCAGACCCCATGCTGGAGAATTGTGATAGTACTTCATGTTCTGGATTTGGTTGGTAAGGTTCCAGCAGGCTATATTTACAATGTGACCTGCATCGTCTAAATTACTACTGGTCGTATTAGCATTGTTTAAAAGTTGCACGTTGGATTCATAACTACCGTTTGTCACCTCTCCCTCTCTCTCTAGGATTAATCTCTTCTTCCTCATTACCCAACTTGATATCTGAGCAGGTGTTTTATATTGACCATACCCGGGTGTGCGACATGAGCAGTGTTGGCCATGTCCTTCCATAGGCTCTTGGGGACCACAAGTCGGAATCTGCGGAGTAAGAGCCCTTTGTCAATGCGACCAGTTCAGTGTGGATGATGGATAATCTGTTAAATTGTCAACATCAGGGTATGGACATGCGGCCTCATTACGACCCTGCCGGTCCGGAAAGAACGGTGGCGGTAAAACCGCCGCCACCGTTCTTTCCAGAAAGGCTGATTCAGAGTCCTGCAGGCAGGAGGTGTCACTCCCGCCAGGTCTGACCTGGCGAGAGTAACGCCACCCGCCTGCAGGTGGACATGGCAACACCGGCTCTGTCATAGATGGAGCCAGTGTTTCCATGGTCCCCCTCCCCATGGAGTCCTGTCGGACTCCATGGGAATGGGGATTTACAGAATTCCGCCTCTGGAATTACTGGGTCATCGGGGTTGTAATGACCTGGTGATTCCGGCAATCACGGAGGCGGAATGGTAATACGGGTCCGGCGGCAGCCTGCCGGTTTTTTCGGCACAGCTACCGCCGGGCTCGTAATGAGGCCCCGTCCGTCTCGCTTTGAAACCATTGTTCTGGTCCTTATTGTTGTATCATGCGATGCAGAAATGAAATCATCTTCTGATAAGGCAGGTTGGAGAGCATTTGCTGTTAGGTACGATAGGTACTCACCTGTTTCACTTGGGTGCACTTTGAACTGTCTAATAACAGGATGACGAGAGATATAGTCAGCGGGGTTAACATTTTTGCCCGGCCGATGAATGATGTCATGATCGTATTCCTGTACCTGCATGTTCCACCGTTTTTACAAGTGATGCCATTGTGGTCCTGGGTATGCCAAATAAGGACAATAGTGACTGATGGTCTGCGCAGAGTCTGAAAATATTTCCAATCAGAAGTGATGAAAGTATTTGTACACCCACACAGCGTCATGGCTCTGCTTTTAGTGCTGAGAGTAGGCAGTATCTGTTTAATATAAAGCCTTGTCTTGTCGCGCCTAGAAACACTTGTGTACAGGCGCGTTATAAATGCCACGTCATATCATATCATGGTAAGTTTGTGTCCTTGCTATGACTGAAAGCGCTTTTTAAAGGCAGTAGGACACGTCTAATCATTTCTTTAAATATCTCAACAGCAGAGGAAATGCCGAAATTCAAGCGCTTGTATCAAATAGCCCTTTAGCTGTAGACAAGGTCGTGATCAGGCTGGATTTTAGATGCAACTCAAGCTGGTGGTATCCTTCATTCAGATTGACCGTGTAGCGTAGTTGAGGTGTACTCTAATTGCTGTCCATATTTGGAACGGGATGGCGCCGTATGTAACTTGACAAGTGTCTCCTTTACCTTGCCTAATCCTGTAAATAGCTTGGGGAAAATAGGTCTGATACCGACTTTGGATGGCGGGCTCATCAGACTCGTCTCTCTCGATGGTCCCATTCCGTGGACCGCGCCACTTTTTCAGAAAGGCGGTAATTCAAACAGATGCGGGCCAGACATATGACCGTTTGGAAACTCAGTAGGTAACGTCCCATTGCTGATCTCTTGAGTACATGATGGATTTGCAATGGTGAGTCAGAGAGCAATGGGACTAGCCAACGCACAGTAACAGATGAGTGGCACAATATTGCTATTTTCTTGCGGTGGAGGGCCGTAGCTTGAACATCATTGCAATAGGTCATAATGTTTACAGTGGTACTGGCCTCAATGAGCAACGACTAGGCATGTGCTCCTATGGGTTCACATTTTCCGTTTTTTTTGTTTTTTTATTAAGTTTTCATAGTAAACAGAACATAGCCATATCAACTGGGGGCAATAAGCCCCACCCCTTGCACCCTCCCCTTCCCTTCTTCCAATATATACATTCACATTTTCTGAAAACCCTTTTGTTTGATGCCTTCAGGGGAGTGCAGGGTAGTCTTACAATCCGAATAACCACCCTTGTGGCCAGATGGATACACTGAGCTCTGAGAAACATTTTTGGTATTTGCGGCTGAAGGCCCCTACCTAGATTTTAAATGTGTTGGTGCCACCCATGGGATGCGGGCTGCTACCGTCATCAAGCATTTTGTCCATATGATGGAAGTGTCCATCCATCTATGGTGTGTCCAGTAGCGGGTCATGCTGACTTGACATATTTTCTCCTGAAGCCATTTCCATGGAAGGTCTACCAGGCTTCTGCCTGGGCAGGGGATACGCAGGTGGGCAGTGTTGGGGAAACGGCTTGTCCTCTCTGCATACCATCTAGAAGTGGCTGTCTTGCCTTTACGACACTCGCTGCATCATTGACCGACCGCTGGACAGGGACCTGTGTGTGGAAAAGCAAATGCACATCTCTAGCATGAGCGTTGCGGGAGGTGTTCTGGATTGGTTTTCGTCATGGCAGGAGCTGGGTTGCATGGCCGCCACGATTTCTTGTTTCTGTTGGGTCTCAATTGTGGCTGCTTGCACATCCAACTTCTCGTAAATGCCAGAGAGCTCAAAGATCTCATCAAAGGGCACAGGTTTTCAGGACGTGGACGAGGTGCAGCCATCAATGATGCAGAGTCATACTGCCTCTTCATCAGAAAAGTTCACAAACTGGCAATAAGTCACTTTTTTAAAAATCTGCTTCTAAATGCATCCATAGTCTAAGGTTCAAGCTGTCTGCACTGGTTGAATACCTACCACTCATAGACACGGCTTGGTTGAATAATGAACGTCTCCTTGGGGGTTTCGATAGCATATGTAGCATATGATAATTTGTCATCTGAAGGACATTTCTTAATAATGTTTTTCACAACTCTCATCACAAAATTGGTAATGATGTAGTGAATATCTACCGTCTTAATGAAGTTCATGAAGTCATCGACCCAATCAGCCCAACATGGGCACCAGCTAACTGAGGGTGGACAGCAAATAAGGAGGCTTCCTGAGAAAGGACGCAAAGATGCAAGTCAGTTCTGGGGCGTCCTCTGTGTCACACATGGTGGTACTGCGCCTGTGGGATGAGGTATATAGGCCTCATGGTGGTACAGCGCCCGTGGGATGAGGTATTCAGGCCTTGTAGCGGTACAGGTTCTGTGGGATAAGGTATTCAGGCCTCATGGCGGTACAGGGCCTGTGGGATCAGGTGTTTAGGCGTCATGGTGATACGGAGCCCGTGGTACGAAGAATCAGTCCTTGGGGGTATCCCTTGGCAGCATCGAGCTTGTGGGTGGCAGAAACACGCAGCGGGGAGCAGTGGGGGCATCAACGAGGGCTGCCTTCCTGCGTCGTCGCCAGATGTTGTATCTCTTCTGATAAGTGGTTGACCTGCAGCAAAAGACACAGGAGACAGGAGTGTGAACTTTCTGTCTCGGCGAGTGCATTGCCCTCAGCTCCGCTCTAGGCCCTTGGCCACCGGTCACTTGAGGTGACCTCCCGGGTGAGAGCCAGCGGTGACTCCCTGAGCACATTACTTCCGGGTCACAGGTTGCATCCACAGATTGAGTTATTTATTGTACAGAAACGTGTTTGAAATAATGATTCATACAGTACACAGCAGCCATTGTGTGAAGATATATAGGAGCTGTGTCAAGCACATGTGGAGGGAGACTCTGAAGTGTGTAAATGCATAAAAGCTTGAGGGATCTGGTGCAAGGCCTGTGAGGAGAGAAATAGCAATAGACATAGAAGAAAGAGGTGGCCGGCGCGCTATGGGTGACATAGGCACATTATGTGAGGAGGAGACACAGGGTCACCCAAAAATGAAAGAGCAAAAATGTAGTTTTTGAAAACGCAAAGTTTTGCACACTAAAGTATAGAGAAGCGTTCATTAAAATAAACAGAAATAAAGAGGTTAAAGAAAAGGAGACTGCGTCTCGCCGGGCGGGCTCACTGCTGCTATATGTCGGCGCTATCCGCCTCTCTGGCCGTCAACCGTGGGGGGGGGGATCTCCCCCGGAATCCAGGACGCCCTCTCTCTGGGGCTTGTACTCAGAACGCCCGCACACTGGGGCTCATCTCTGCCCTCTCTCTGGGGCTTGTACTCAGGACGCCCGCACACTGGGGCTCATCTCTGCCCTCTCTCTGGGGCTTGTACTCAGGACGCCCGCACACTGGGGCTCATCTCTGCCCTCTCTCTGGGGCTTGTACTCAGGACGCCCGCACACTGGGGCTTGTGACGTGTCTGTATGGCCGCTGCATGGGATGCCCTAATAGACCCACAGCAGCCGCGAACCCGGGATCCAGCAGCCTCAGCCTCCCCATTGCTAGAGCTGGGATTACAGGCGCGCGCCACCGCGCCCGGCGGGAGCAGGAGGGAGAATCTAACTAGTTCAACATGAATGCAGCGCATGCGCCACCTGTTGGCTGACTATGGTACTGAACCAGGTTTAGAAAAGTGAAGCCAAAAACAGGAAAACAAGTTGAGACCTTTTTGAATGTAATAAACCTTGTTTTCTCTTGCAAAGTGGTGCACTGATTGCATGGTCACTTGGATAATTTTTAACCGCACATGTTTTGGGTTATGATTCTCTTTACAATGGCCCCCTTTCCAACAACTCTTGGATTGCACTGTACATGGCTTGTCTCTTGATCCAGTTCCTTGTTATAGGAGTTATGGTCATGAGCGACTCAACAAGCAGGGTTATAAACTCTACATGATAGCCTTCCCGGAATGGCTGTATAGTCCAAGCATCTGAAGACCACATGTCCTAAACCGGAAGAAAGTGTTAGTCTTCCACCCACCGGCTTGCCATAGTTGCCAGGACTTTGTGACTGTCATTTTTGTTTCGTTGACCCTTGCATGGTCTGAAACCCCTGAGGACACTGGAAAGACTTGATCCTGTACCCTGAACTGGGCCTGGGATCTGACACCAGATGACGTCAGCTGCAGGTCGGGGAGGAGTTCTTCCATCCCAGTTGTCAGCTTGCTTGTTTGCACAAAAAACATTATGGACTTTGTCCTCTAGGAAGTCTCCAAAGAGCTTATTTCCTTCAAAAGGGATTTTCAAGGTTGTGGATTGTTAGGACCCTTCTGTTTTCCAGTCTCTGATATGAATGCGATGCCTGGCGGAGATGCCTGCTCCCATCGCTATGGCCATTCCCTGCACTCCATCATAGGACAAGTTCAACTGAATCTCCACCTGCTTCTGTATTTCTGTCGGGAATTTGTGCATAGTCTATTCGTTCATCATTGGCTTGCATAACATTTGAAGCCCCCCCAGAACAGTGTCAACAGTGTAGCAACCATATATACCCACATGGCCTCCTGAAAGGACCGTCGTAAGTTCTGCATTTGTTTTCTGGTCCACCCTGTCCTGGACCGCGGCTTCTCCCGCCGCTATCAATTACCTCCTCACAAGGCTGGCCAGGATGATATCCATATCCATTGTCTCTGGAAGAACGACTTCGGCATAGAGATGCGCTCCGGATCCTCTGGCTCATTTAGGATCTTATCTTTTATGGCAGGCAGCTCCATTTCGAGAGTGTGCTTTTACTGGGGTATGTCTGGCATGGCAGATCCCCTCTGATTCATCATCTCAGGTTGATGACGCAGAGGAATAAAAACTAGAACGGGACCTTTTCCTCTTCTTCTTTCCCTCATGTTCTTGGATAGCCTGCTTCATAATACGTTTAATGTCCTTCTGAAAAAGGGAGAATTTTAGATCCATTTTCTTTTAGGTTGCCTTCCTCCTCTTTGACTTTTTTTTCTGGGCTAGTCAGCTCCGGAATCTCTTCTTCTCCTTGTGTTTACCCATTCTGACAGGGAAATTAATTTCGAAACCCCTTTCATGCTAATGCGTGCACAGAGATCAACATAGACACCCTGAGGCCCAGAAAAGACAGGGCAACCGGTAACTATGCCAACCAAAGACAGGGCAACCAGTAACTATGCCAACCAGGCCATGCTTCCTCAAGTGTTGCCTGACGCAGGCTTCAAGCAGTCAGGTCGCCTTGGGAAGCCACGCCCGGGCATCATAGAGGCTGTTGTCTCTGAGCCTAGAGGTGCCACCGTAATCTCCACAGGAGGGGTCAAATTCTCAGGAAAGAGACCATGATGGTTCAATGGACGGTCGTGGCTGTCCGGTGTCCCAGCGACGGTCGCCAGCATATTGCGCTCAACTCAACCCCATGACCCACAAACAATTCAGGAACCATGCTATCCTGGACCAACTCCAACACCCATCTGGAGGAGGCTCCCAGGAGGCTAGCAACGTCACTCCCGAGTGCTCCGCGATGTTATGGGCTCGGGGTGGCCGGCCAGCTGTGATAAAGGACTCTGGGAGGCAGGCCCTCTGCCTTGTGGTCGATGCGCTCGCTTCAGTAAACAAGGCTACACAGGCAAAAGTCTGTGGTCTGACTGGCGAGCAGGAAGCTGCTCGCCTTTTTTTATTAACACGCCACACATGACCATGCACGCAGCCTAGTGGTGACGTGCTGTACTCACAACATCCCATGCCAAGGGTAATGACACAACAAGGCACTACTTCTCAATACTCTTTCTTCCTTTGGTTTCAAAGGGTCTGTTCTCATCTGGCTCTCCTCTTACCTCTCCAACCGTTCTTTTGCTGTCTTCTGGGGCGGTCGTACCTCCTCCACTCTCCCCCTGGACTATGGTGTACCCCAAGGCTCTGTCCTTGGCCCATTTCTATTCTCTCTTTACACCTTCCTTCTTGCCACTATCATCTCTTCCTTCGGTATTTCTCGCCACTTTTATGCTGATGACACCCAGCTTTTCCTTTCCTTCTCCTCCTTCACTCCTGACCTCCATCTTAATCTCTCTTCCTGTCTCACTGCCATTAAAAACTGAATGTCATCCCACTTTCTCTCCCTTAACACTGTTAAGACTGAAGTCTTATTCTTTCCCTCTCACACGCTTCCCCTTCCCTCTCCCCCTCCTTTTATTCACTTTCTCCCTTCTAATCTCCCCATTTCTGCCCATGGCCGCAATCTAGGCCTCCACTTTGACTCTTCCCTCTCCTTCACCTACCATATTTCTCTTACCTCCCGTGCCTGTCGCTACCACCTTTTCAATGTTCATAAAATCCGTTCCTCCCTCACCTTCCTTCCATACCACTAAACTCTTTATCTCTTCCCTTATCTTCTCTCGTCTTTTCTATTGCTCTTCTCTCCTCTTCGGCCTCCCTGCCTCCCATCTTGCTCCCCTCAAATCCCTCTACCACTCTGCCATCCATACCCTCTGTCTTCTTTCTCCCCATGACTCCATTTCCTCGGCTGCAACTCTCTCGAGGGACATCGCGGGTGGCAGTGAGTTGGTGGAGATGAACTGTACGTAGGCGACGTCACCCTCCCGGGTCACTGGCGCCCCGACGGGGTGTCGTGATAAGTAGTCAGCGGGGTTGAGGTCACCCCCGGGGCGGTGTACTATGTCATAGTTGTATTCTTGCAGGCGGATGCCCCACCTCTCGATCCTAGGGGGCATCTTGGTGTGAGGGTTCCCAAACAGGGACAACAGGGCCTGGTGATCAGTGATGAGCGTAAACTTTTTGCCAATGACGAAATTGTGGAAATGTTCGCAGGCCCAGACAGCTGCCAAACTCTCCTTTTCCGCCTGGGAGTAGGCAAGTTCCGGGGCGGACAGCGCCCTGCTCGCATATGCGATCACATGTCGTGGGTGAATGTCCTCCCCGCTGGTCTGGGCCAAGATGGCGCCGAGGCCCACCGGGCTAGCATCCACGACAATTTCGGTGTGCCATGACGGGTTGAAGTACGCCAATCGGTGTGCCTCCGCCAGGGCACGCTTGATGTCAGAGAATGCCGCACGACACGCGGGGGTCCACTCGAAGGCTGCTTCCTTTTGCAGGAGTTTACGTAGTGGGTCCGTGAGGGACGCGTAGTGGGGTATGTATCTGGCACAATACCCCGCCATGCTGAGGAACGAACGGACTTCGGCCACTTGCCGAGGCTCGCTCAGGTTGGTAATGGTGTCGACCTTGTCAGGGTCCGGGAGCATCCCTTCACGGGAGAAGATGTGACCGAAGAATTTCAGCTTCGATTTACTGAATCTGCATTTGGAGATGTTGAGGGTGAGACCCGCATCTTGGAGTGCCGTGCACGTGGCAAGGAGGGCTCGGTCGTGGGCCTCTTTCGTCGATCCGAACACGAGGATATCGTCGCTGTAATTTAGGGTGCCTTTGATGGGTCTGATTACCTGCCGGATGGCCTCCTGAAAAATTTCAGCGGCGGACGAGATCCCAAAGTTCAGCCGCCGGTATCTGTAGAGGCCATCGTGGGTGGCGAATGTGGTGATGGGTCTGGACTCCGGATGCAGCTCCAACTGATGGTAACCTTGATTGAGGTCGAGCTTGGAGAACATCTGGGCGTTGTTCAGTTGGACGATCATGTCCTCGATGCACGGTCCTGGATGTCTCTCCCGTTGGATGGCGGTGTTTGCCACCCTCATGTCAACGCACAGACGTATCTTGCCCCCTTCCTTGGGCACGATCACAAGTGGTGACACCCACGGCGTCGGCCCGGTGGCTGGTTCGATGATACCGTCGGAGAGCAGTTGGTGAAGTGCCTCCGACACTGCCGTCTGTAGGTGAAATCCAACTCTCCGAGGGTGTTGCGGGACGGGGGTCACCGAAGGGTCGATGTGTAGCCGGATGGGGGGGGGCTTGAGCTTGCCTAGGCCTTTGCACAGCTTCGGGAAACCACTCGCAACGTCGGCCTGTGTGATCACATTTTGCGGTTGATGGCACGTGACAGTGCCGACTGAGTCTCTCGAGCTCAGGCTGTCCGAGGTTGCGGCAATGACGTCTCCCGCTCTCACATGGATTTCGATTAGTCCCAAACGAGATGCCGTGTGGTAACTGAGGAGGCATCGGCTTTTGGTGAGCGACCGGATGACGTGGATAGTCGTGTCGATCTGCCGGCCGTTCAGGAGGAAGCGTTGTGTGAAACATCCCACAGCCTGTAGGGGCGTTGCGGCACCCCACTGGAAAATTCTGGAACGGGGGGCCTCCAGTGCTGGTGGGTTCAGAATTTTGGCGTAGTCCTGTTCACCCATGATGTTGACGGTGGCGCCTGAGTCGATCATGAAAAGGAACTGTTGATTGCCCATCTTGACGGGGATTTTGGGGGCCTCTCTGGCTTCTTCAGTGTCCTGTATCAGGTTGACGAATTCGTCCTGGTCATACATGTCGTATGGCGGATCGTATGCCGCATCTTGTACGTCATGGTAGGCAGACCCATATCTGAAGTCTATCGGGGGGTGGTCATATTCGTCGGTGAGAGCTTGTGGCTGATCCGGTTGTTCAGGTTGCATCGGGTAACCTTGTGTTTGATACTCATCGATGGCTCTGATGTACCGCCTCTGTCCCCCTCCTGGTTGGCCGAATCTGGGCTGGTGGTATTGCGGGGACGGCGGACGGAAAGGCATCCTGGCCTGTGTGAGGGGTCTCACCGGCGGGAATGGTATGCCCTCCCGGCATACGGACTGGAAGTGGCCCTCTCTCCCGCAATTCGAGCATCGTTGTGATAGCGCTGGACACGCTCCGGCATGGGGGAACGACATCCCACATCGATAACACTGCCGCTGTAGACGAGGAGCTTGCATGGGCTGCGTCCTGTACGGGTACGAGCCTCTATCTCCCGGGCGGGATGGCTGCAGCGCCGCAACGGTTTCAGCAGTGTCCAATTTGGGGTGGGCCGGATTGCACATGGATGTGGCCTGGGCATCCACCCTCTCGTGAATGCGGGCTAGTTCACTCACCTCTTGGATAGTGAGAGGTTTCTTCAGGAGCTGTTTCTTGAGGGCCGGAGACAGGCACCCTTCGATGACCCTCAGTCTAATGGCTTCTTCCAGTGAATACGCGTCAAATTGGCAGTTCGCTCCTTTTACCCGAAGGCGGGTGATGAACTCATCTACCGTCTCTTGTGGCATTTGGGTGCACTTGTTGAATAAGTAGCGTTCATAGTCACGGTTGACTTCAATTATGAGGAGCTTGTCTAGCGCCTTAATCAAGTTCTTGAAGGTGTTTTGTTCTGCAGCGGGAATCGTTTTCACCACGGTTTTGATCTCTCCCCCCACCAGGTTGAGGAAAATGTCCCTGATGTTGGGCGATTCGCCATCGCCGGACCCCCGTACGTAGTGTTGAAAATCCTCCATCCAGTCAGTCCATCGCGGCCCTTTTGTGGACTGTGGGGTCATGGTGAAAGGTGGGGGTAGGCGTAGTTGAATCGGTTGCGTCGCACGGGGCAGTTGAGGTGAACTGGGCCCGGACCCTGAGGTGGAGCCCCTTCTGCTCATGGCGATGTGCGACGGTAGCTCGTCGGGAGGAGATGAGTCAGGCCGTGGCGTACTTCAGTTGCCGGAGGGCACGTGGTAAAATCCCCGATGTAGCGGAAAGAGGAAGGTGGTGGCACGTGTGCGGCCACCGAAGGAGCAGGAGGAGGTGCATGCGGCGGAGGAGCCGGTAGGCCTGCCGAGCACGAGCGTGGCGGATTGCCAAGGAGGAGGAGGACTCCGCGGTGCGCACTGGAAGACCTCGTCGCCAGTGTTACCCTCTCAGAAGGGCCAGTAAGGAGGACGCGCACACGGAGTGGATGTAACAACTTCTTTATTCATCTAATCTCTAACAGGAACTGGCGCCTTCGCGCCTTACCCAGAACTCCCCCTTTCTCCTTCCCGCTCCCCAATACAATAACTCCGCCTCCCCAACGGCGGGGGCTGCACTCATTAACTCTCGAGTGCCTGGCAACACTTGGCTGGCTTTCCTTTCACTCCCAACTTAAATTTAATTTCCTCTGTCTTGTTTTCAAAACTCCTCACAATCTCGCTCTACCCTACCTTTCTCTTCCCTCTCATTCTACACTCCCTCCCGCTCCCTCCGATCTGCTGGTCTCTTCCTACTTACAGTACTCCCGTCCCCATGTGCCTCTTCTCGATTCCGTTCATTTAATCTCCTTGCCCCCCTACATTGGAACTCTCTACCTCTCTCTATCCGCTCCATCCCCACCTACTCCTCTTTCCGCGCCTCCTTGAAATCTGTTCTTCTCCATTCCCCACCCTGACAGCCCTCCTTACCTCCCTTTACTTCTCTCTCACCTCCCCCATCTTTTCTCTACTTACCTCTCCCTACCCGCTCCATTTCCTCTTACGCTTCCTCCCTTTCCCCAATAACTTCATTATTATTCCCCTGTCCTGTCTCCCTCATCTCTCCCCCTTTCCTCCCCCTTCCTTACTCGTTTATTGACCAAGGTAAATTGCCCTACAATTTGCTTCAATTTTTATTTTATTATATTCTATGTATTATTGTTGTTATAATGTAACGCGCTTTGGTGTAACGCGCTATATAAACAAAAAAAATACAAATAAATACAAGGCAACATAAGTTATCAGTTATTTTTAAGCATTAATACATATTCAGGATAACAGTTTCAAACACACAATTCATTGTTTATTGTCATTATGGAGAATGACCTCTCGTCTCAGAAGCCTTGGAGAGCTCTGCATCATCAGTGGGGAGACTATCACTGGGGGGGGGGGGGGCTGGAGGAATGCTGGCAGTCTCTCTCCATCCTCCTGAACTGGCCGCACAAGCACTCTCTTGGGGGAGAGCCGTGGCCAGGTAAATGTCTTTGAGGTGGTGGAGGGGCTGGAATGTGGTACCTGTTGGCATTGCAGCTCTTTTGCGCCTGAGCAGTGTGAGACTGCTCCTTTTCCACTCTCTGTCCTCTACAAATGGTGCTGGATGGAGGCGCTGCCTGCAAGTCAGTGCGTCGGGTTGGTCTGCAGCATATGCCCAATGGTGAGAGACATCAGGGAAGGCCCAACATTGATGTAGTGTGTAGGGAGGCCTACAGCGATCCAAGTCATGTAAGGCCGCAGTTGGGGCGGCAGACCTTCTTTCAGCCCGGTCGCACAAGCACCCTCCTGACTGAGGGCCACGGCTGGGTGTGTGATTGCCAGCCGGGGTGCTGGGGCAGCTCCTCCTCCGGACTGCATCTGTGCTCTAGCACCTTGAAGCATCTCTTGTGCTAGATGGAATTACCAATAAAGATCTCAAACCAAATAACTGCACAGAATCAAAGAATATGGCAAAGTACTACTTTATTCTCTATTTAAAAAAGCTGGATACACTAACAAACATTGGACTGACGTTTGCACAAACACAAACAAACTTGATTACACAGAGGTGTTATACCCCAATATGCATCAGAAACCTACTGGTGGGAGGGATTGGTTAGGGGAACATGTCTGCTTATAGAAAGTAATTGCTCCTTTGGCCTCTAGAGACTTGCTCACTCCATTTTGTATGACCCTTATTCACTGTTAATTGTCCAATACATGGCTCTTGCACATGTTTTCATGTTCGCTAAACTAAGAGAAATGTGTCTCACTCTCATGGCTTTATCCGTCTGCCTCCCTTTGAGCTTAGAGTTATTTCTTTAAACAGCATCCTCGATACCAGGCCAACATAATAATTCACATTTATATAGCGCTATGTACCCTCAGGCATCTGAGCACTGCTTATTATTACCCACAGTGTGTGGTGCTCATCGACCTCGAAGGATAAAATGGGGAGTTTAGCACTGCCAGGATTCAAACTTGCACCAAACTTGCACAGATGTCAAAGCAAGCTCTCTACCCACTGTGCTATCTGACCGACTTCTTTTTGATGCACACAAATCTGTTTTCCAGCATCTCCTGACTCTTCAGCCCTGATCTGTTTCGGAGTAAGTATGAATCTTTACACGAGGCGGCAACCATTTTGCAATCATGGCCGTCCTAGCCACGTTATATATTCCTGTATAGCAAGCTTCTATATGTCTCATCTACCTTGCGTTACTGATTTTTTCTTTACCGAGGATTCCCAGCCTGACGACGGGGAATATTCATGAGCATGTGAATCCATGCCAGACCCCATGCTGGAGAATTGTGATAGTACTTCATGTTCTGGATTTGGTTGGTAAGGTTCCAGCAGGCTATATTTACAATGTGACCTGCATCGTCTAAATTACTACTGGTCGTATTAGCATTGTTTAAAAGTTGCACGTTGGATTCATAACTACCGTTTGTCACCTCTCCCTCTCTCTCTAGGATTAATCTCTTCTTCCTCATTACCCAACTTGATATCTGAGCAGGTGTTTTATATTGACCATACCCGGGTGTGCGACATGAGCAGTGTTGGCCATGTCCTTCCATAGGCTCTTGGGGACCACAAGTCGGAATCTGCGGAGTAAGAGCCCTTTGTCAATGCGACCAGTTCAGTGTGGATGATGGATAATCTGTTAAATTGTCAACATCAGGGTATGGACATGCGGCCTCATTACGACCCTGCCGGTCCGGAAAGAACGGTGGCGGTAAAACCGCCGCCACCGTTCTTTCCAGAAAGGCTGATTCAGAGTCCTGCAGGCAGGAGGTGTCACTCCCGCCAGGTCTGACCTGGCGAGAGTAACGCCACCCGCCTGCAGGTGGACATGGCAACACCGGCTCTGTCATAGATGGAGCCAGTGTTTCCATGGTCCCCCTCCCCATGGAGTCCTGTCGGACTCCATGGGAATGGGGATTTACAGAATTCCGCCTCTGGAATTACTGGGTCATCGGGGTTGTAATGACCTGGTGATTCCGGCAATCACGGAGGCGGAATGGTAATACGGGTCCGGCGGCAGCCTGCCGGTTTTTTCGGCACAGCTACCGCCGGGCTCGTAATGAGGCCCCGTCCGTCTCGCTTTGAAACCATTGTTCTGGTCCTTATTGTTGTATCATGCGATGCAGAAATGAAATCATCTTCTGATAAGGCAGGTTGGAGAGCATTTGCTGTTAGGTACGATAGGTACTCACCTGTTTCACTTGGGTGCACTTTGAACTGTCTAATAACAGGATGACGAGAGATATAGTCAGCGGGGTTAACATTTTTGCCCGGCCGATGAATGATGTCATGATCGTATTCCTGTACCTGCATGTTCCACCGTTTTTACAAGTGATGCCATTGTGGTCCTGGGTATGCCAAATAAGGACAATAGTGACTGATGGTCTGCGCAGAGTCTGAAAATATTTCCAATCAGAAGTGATGAAAGTATTTGTACACCCACACAGCGTCATGGCTCTGCTTTTAGTGCTGAGAGTATCTGTTTAATATAAAGCCTTGTCTTGTCGCGCCTAGAAACACTTGTGTACAGGCGCGTTATAAATGCCACGTCATATCATATCATGGTAAGTTTGTGTCCTTGCTATGACTGAAAGCGCTTTTTAAAGGCAGTAGGACACGTCTAATCATTTCTTTAAATATCTCAACAGCAGAGGAAATGCCGAAATTCAAGCGCTTGTATCAAATAGCCCTTTAGCTGTAGACAAGGTCGTGATCAGGCTGGATTTTAGATGCAACTCAAGCTGGTGGTATCCTTCATTCAGATTGACCGTGTAGCGTAGTTGAGGTGTACTCTAATTGCTGTCCATATTTGGAACGGGATGGCGCCGTATGTAACTTGACAAGTGTCTCCTTTACCTTGCCTAATCCTGTAAATAGCTTGGGGAAAATAGGTCTGATACCGACTTTGGATGGCGGGCTCATCAGACTCGTCTCTCTCGATGGTCCCATTCCGTGGACCGCGCCACTTTTTCAGAAAGGCGGTAATTCAAACAGATGCGGGCCAGACATATGACCGTTTGGAAACTCAGTAGGTAACGTCCCATTGCTGATCTCTTGAGTACATGATGGATTTGCAATGGTGAGTCAGAGAGCAATGGGACTAGCCAACGCACAGTAACAGATGAGTGGCACAATATTGCTATTTTCTTGCGGTGGAGGGCCGTAGCTTGAACATCATTGCAATAGGTCATAATGTTTACAGTGGTACTGGCCTCAATGAGCAACGACTAGGCATGTGCTCCTATGGGTTCACATTTTCCGTTTTTTTTGTTTTTTTATTAAGTTTTCATAGTAAACAGAACATAGCCATATCAACTGGGGGCAATAAGCCCCACCCCTTGCACCCTCCCCTTCCCTTCTTCCAATATATACATTCACATTTTCTGAAAACCCTTTTGTTTGATGCCTTCAGGGGAGTGCAGTGTAGTCTTACAATCCGAATAACCACCCTTGTGGCCAGATGGATACACTGAGCTCTGAGAAACTTTTTTGGTAGTTGCGGCTGAAGGCCCCTACCTAGATTTTAAATGTGTTGGTGCCACCCATGGGATGCGGGCTGCTACCGTCATCAAGCATTTCGTCCATATGATGGAAGTGTCCATCCGTCTATGGTGTGTCCAGTAGCGGGTCATGCTGACTTGACATATTTTCTCCTGAAGCCATTTCCATGGAAGGTCTACCAGGCTTCAGCCTGGGCAGGGGATACGCAGGTGGGCAGTGTTGGGGAAACAGCTTGTCCTCTCTGCATACCATCTAGAAGTGGTTGTCTTGCCTTTACGACACTCGCTGCATCATTGACCGACCGCTGGACAGGGACCTGTGTGTGGAAAAGCAAATCCACATCTCTAGCATGAGCGTTGCGGGAGGTGTTCTGGATTGGTTTTCGTCATGGCAGGAGCTGGGTTGCATGGCCGCCACGATTTCTTGTTTCTGTTGGGTCTCAATCTTGGCCGCTTGCACATCCACCTTCTCGTAAAGGCCAGAGAGCTCAAAGATCTCATCAAAGGGCAACAGGTTTTCAGGACGTGGACCAGGTGCAGCCATCAATGATGCACAGTCATACTGCCACTTCATCAGAAAAGTTCACAAACTGGCAATAAGTCACTTTTTACAAATCTGCTTCTAAATGCATGCATAGTCTAAGGTTCAAGCTGTCTGCACTGGTTGAATACATATCACTCATAGACACGGTTTGGTTGAATAATGAACGTCTCGTTGGGGGTTTCGATAGCATATGTAGCATATGATAATTTGTCATCCGAAGGACATTTCTTAATAATGTTTTTCACAACTCTCATCACAAAATTGGTAATGATGTAGTGAAGATCTACCGTCTTAATGAAGTTCATGAAGTCATCGACCCAATCAGCCCAACATGGGCACCAGCTAACTGAGGCTGGACAGCAAATAAGGAGGCTTCCTGAGAAAGGACGCAAAGATGCAAGTCAGTTCTGGGTGTCCTCTGTGTCACACATGGTGGTACAGCGCCTGTGGGATGAGGTATATAGGCCTCATGGTGGTACAGCGCCCGTGGGATGAGGTATTCAGGCCTTGTAGCGGTACAGGTTCTGTGGGATAAGTTATTCAGGCCTCATGGCGGTACAGGGCCTGTGGGATCAGGTGTTTAGGCGTCATGGTGATACGGGGCCCGTGGAACGAAGAATCAGTCCTTGGGGTATCCCTTGGCAGCATCGAGCTTGTGGGTGGCAGAAACACAACTGCTGCACCAGGAGTTAACTTGGTATCACAAAGGTTCAACAGCGCGATACTCACCCAGGGCCAAGCACGCAGCGGGGAGCAGTCGGAGAATCAACGAGGGCTGCCTTCCCGCGTCGTTGCCAGATGTTGTATCTCTTCTGATAAGTGGTTGACCTGCAGCAAAAGACACCTGACACAGGAGTGTGAACTTTCTGTCTCGGCGAGTGCGTTGCCCTCAGCTCCGCTCTAGGCCCTTGGCCACCGGTCACTTGAGGTGACCTCCCGGGTGAGAGCCAGCGGTGACTCCCTGAGCACATTACTTCCGGGTCACAGGTTGCATCCACAGATTGATTGATCTATAGAAAAGTGTTTGAAATAATGATACATACAGTACACAGCAGCCATTGTGTGAACATATATAGGAGCTGTGCCAAGCACATGTGGAGGGAGACTCTGAAGTGTGTAAATGCATAAAAGCTTGAGGGATCTGGTGCAAGGCCTGTGAGGAGAGAATTAGCAATAGAAATAGAAGAAAGAGGTGGCCGGTGCGCTATGGGTTACATAGGCACATTATCTGAGGGGGAAACACAAGGTCGCCCAAAAATGAAAGAGCAAAAATGTAGTTTTTGAAAACGCAAAGTTTTGCACACTAAAGTATAGAGAAGCGTTCATTAAAAGAAGCAGAAATAAAGAGGTTCAAAATAAAAGGAGACTGCGTCTCGCCGGGCGGGCTCACTGCTGCTATATGTCGGCGCTATCCTCCTCTCTGGCCGTCAACCGTGGGGGGATCTCCCCCGGAATCCAGGACGCCCTCTCTCTGGGGCTCAACTCTGCCCTCTCTCTGGGGCTTGTACTCAGGACGCCCGCACACTGGGGCTCATCTCTGCCCTCTCTCTGGGGCTTGTACTCAGGACGCCCGCACACTGGGGCTTGTGACGTGTCTGTATGGCCGCTGCATGGGATGCCCTAATAGACCCACAGCAGCCGCGAACCCGGGATCCAGCAGTCTCAGCCTCCCCATTGCTAGAGCTGGGATTACAGGCGCGCGCCACCGCGCCCGGCGGGAGCAGGAGGGAGAATCTAACTAGTTCAACATGAATGCAGCGCATGCGCCACCTGCTGGCTGACTATGGTACTGAACCAGGTTTAGAAAAGTGAAGCCAAAAACAGGAAAACAAGTTGAGACCTTTTTGAATGTAATAAACCTTGTTTTCCCTTGCAAAGTGGTGCACTGATTGCATGGTCACTTGGATAATTTTTAACCGCACATGTTTTGGGTTATGATTCTCTTTACAATGGCCCCCTTTCCAACAACTCTTGGATTGCACTGTACATGGCTTGTCTCTTGATCCAGTTCCTTGTTATAGGAGTTATGGTCATGAGCGACTCAACAAGCAGGGTTATAAACTCTACATGATAGCCTTCCCGGAATGGCTGTATAGTCCAAGCATCTGAAGACCACATGTCCTAAACCGGAAGAAAGTGTTAGTCTTCCACCCACCGGCTTGCCATAGTTGCCAGGACTTTGTGACTGTCATTTTTGTTTCGTTGACCCTTGCATGGTCTGAAACCCCTGAGGACACTGGAAAGACTTGATCCTGTACCCTGAACTGGGCCTGGGATCTGACACCAGATGACGTCAGCTGCAGGTCGGGGAGGAATTCTTCCATCCCAGTTGTCAGCTTGCTTGTTTGCATAAAAAAACATTATGCACTTTGTCCTCTAGGAAGTCTCCAAAGAGCTTATTTCCTTCAAAAGGGATTTTCAAGGTTGTGGATTGTTAGGACCCTTCTGTTTTCCAGTCTCTGATATGAATGCGATGCCTGGCGGAGATGCCTGCTTCCATCGCTATGGCCATTCCCGTACTCCATCATAGGACAAGTTCAACTGAATCTCCACCTGCTTCTGCATTTCTGTCGGGAATTTGTGCATAGTCTATTCGTTCATCATTGGCTTGCATAACATTTGAAGCCCCCCAGAACAGTGTCAACTGTGTAGCAACCATATATACCCACATGGCCTCCTGAAAGGACCGTCTTAAGTTCTGCATTTGTTTTCTGGTCCACCCTGTCCTGGACCGCGGCTTCTTCCGCCGCTATCAATGACCTCCTCACAAGGCTGGCCAGGATGATATCCATATCCATTGTCTCTGGAAGAACGACTTCGGCATAGAGATGCGCTCCGGATCCTCTGGCTTATTTAGGATCTTATCTTTTATGGCAGGCAGCTCCATTTTGGGAGTGTGCTTTTACTGGGGTATGTCTGGCATGGCAGATCCCCTCTGATTCATCATCTCAGGTTGATGACGCAGAGGAATAAAAACTAGAATGGGAGCTTTTCCTCTTCTTCTTTCCCTTATATTCTTGGATAGCCTGCTTCATAATACGTTTCATGCCGTTCTGAAAAAGGGAGAATTTTAGATCCATTTTCTTTTAGGTTGCCTTCCTCCTCTTTGACTTTTTTTTCTGGGCTAGTCAGCTCCGGAATCTCTTCTTCTCCTTGTGTTTACCCATTCTGACAGGGAAATTAATTTCGAAACCCCTTTCATGGTAATGCGTGCACAGAGATCAACATAGACACCCTGAGGCCCAGAAAAGACAGGGCAACCGGTAACTATGCCAACCAAAGACAGGGCAACCAGTAACTATGCCAACCAGGCCATGCTTCCTCAAGTGTTGCCTGACGCAGGCTTCAAGCAGTCAGGTCGCCTTGGGAAGCCACGCCCGAGCATCATAGAGGCTGTTGTCTCTGAGCCTAGAGGTGCCACCGTAATCTCCACAGGAGGGGTCAAATTCTCAGGAAAGAGACCAGGATGGTTCAATGGACGGTCGCGGCTGTCCTGTGTCCCAGCGACGGTCGCCAGCATATTGCGCTCAACTCAACCCCATGCCCCACAAACAATTCAGGAACCATGCTATCTTGGACCAACTCCAACACCCATCTGGAGGAGGCTCCCAGGAGGCTAGCAACGTCACTCCCGAGTGCTCCGCGATGTTATGGGCTCGGGGTGGCCGGCCAGCTGTGATAAAGGACTCTGGAAGGCAGGCCATCTGTCTTGTGGTCGATGCGCTCGCTTCAGTAAACAAGGCTACACAGGCAAAAGTCTGTGGTCTAACTGGTGAGCAGGAAGCTGCTCGCCTTTTTTTATTAACACGCCACACATGACCATGCACGCAGCCTAGTGGTGACGTGCTGTACTCACAACATCCCATGCCAAGGGTAATGACACAACAAGGCGCTACTTCTCAATACTCTTTCTTCCTTTGGTTTCAAAGGGTCTGTTCTCAACTGGCTCTCCTCTTACCTCTCCAACCGTTCTTTTGCTGTCTTCTGGGGCGGTCGTACCTCCTCCACTCTCCCCCTGGACTATGGTGTACCTCAAGGCTCTGTCCTTGGCCCATTTCTATTCTCTCTTAACACCTTCCTTCTTGCCACTATCATCTCTTCCTTCGGTATTTCTCGCCACTTTTATGCTGATGACACCCAGCTTTTCCTTTCCTTCTCCTCCTTCACTCCTGACCTCCATCTTAATCTCTCTTCCTGTCTCACTGCCATTAAAAACTGAATGTCATCCCACTTTCTCTCCCTTAACACTGTTAAGACTGAAGTCTTATTCTTTCCCTCTCACATGCTTCCCCTTCCCTCTCCCCCTCCTTTTATTCACTTTCCCTATTCTAATCTCCCCATTTCTGTCCATGGCCGCAATCTAGGCCTCCACTTTGACCCTTCCCTCTCCTTCACCTACCATATTTCTCTTACCTCCCGTGCCTGTCGCTACCACCTTTTCCATGTTCATAAAATCCGTTCCTCCCTCACCTTCCTTCCATACCACTGAACTCTTTATCTCTTCCCTTATCTTCTCTCGTCTTTTCTATTGCTCTTCTCTCCTCTTCGGCCTCCCTGCATCCCATCTTGCTCCCCTCAAATCCCTCTACCACTCTGCCATCCATACCCTCTGTCTTCTTTCTCCCCATGACTCCATTTCCTCCTCGCTTTCTCATCTTGGCTGGCTTTCCTTTCACTCCCAATTTAAATTTCATTTCCTCTGTCTTGTTTTCAAAACTCCTCACGATCTCGCTCCACCCTACCTTTCTCTCCCCTCTCATTCTACACTCCCTCCCGGTCCCTCCGATCTGCTGGTCTCTTCCTACTTACAGTACTCCCGTCCCCATGTGCCTCTTCTCGATTCCGTTCATTTAATCTCCTTGCCCCTCTACATTGGAACTCTCTACCTCTCTCTATCCGCTCCATCCCACCTACTCCTCTTTCCGCGCCTCCTTGAAATCTCTTCTTCTCCATTCCCCACCCTGACAGCCCTCCTTACCTCCCTTTACTTCTCTCTCAGCTCCCCCATCTTTCTCTACTTACCTCTCCCTACCCGCTCCATTTCCTCTTACGCTTCCTCCCTTTCCCTAATAACTTCATTCTTATTCCCCTGTCCTTTCTCCCTCATCTCTCCCTCATCTCTCCCCCTTTCCTCCCCCTTCCTTCCTCGTTTATTGACCAAGGTAAATTGCCCTTCATACTATTTTGTTGGCTTGTTTCATGTTTGTAATTTGTTTCAATTTTTATTTTATTATATTCTATGTATTATTGTTGTTATAATGTAACGCGCTTTGGTGTAACGCGCTGTATAAACAAAATAAACAAAAATAAATACAAGGCAACATAAGTTATCAGTTATTTTTAAGCATTAATACATATTCAGGATAACAGTTTCAAACACACAATTCATTGTTTATTGTCACTATGGAGAATGATCTCTCGTCTCAGTAGCCTTGGAGAGCTCTGCATCATCAGTGGGGAGACTATCACTGGGGGGGGCTGGAGGAATGCTGGCAGTCTCTCTCCATCCTCCTGAACTGGCCGCACAAGCACTCTCTTGGGGGAGAGCCGTGGCCAGGTAAATGTCTTTGAGGTGGTGGAGGGGCTGGAATGTGGTACCTGTTGGCATTGCAGCTCTTTTGCGCCCGAGCAGTGCAAGACTGCTCCTTTTCCACTCTCTGTCCTCTACAAATGGTCCTGGATGGAGGCGCTGCCTGCAAGTCAGTTGTGGTGTGTCTTCCATACAGCGGTTGGGGGTTGCTGTTGAGGGAGCACAGGCTCTGTGTGCGTCGGGTTGGTCTGCAGCATATGCCCAATGCTGAGAGACATCAGGGAAGGCCCAGCATTGATGTAGTGTGTAGGGAGGCCTACAGCGATCCAAGTCATGTAAGGCCGCAGTTGGGGCGGCAGACCTTCTTTCAGCCCGGTCGCACAAGCACCCTCCTGACTGAGGGCCACGGCTGGGTGTGTGATTGCCAGCCGGGGTGCTGGGGCAGCTCCTCCTCCGGACTGCATCTGTGCTCTAGCACCTTGAAGCATCTCTTGTGCTAGATGGAATTACCAATAAAGATCTCAAACCAAATAACTGGACAGAATCAAAGAATATGGCAAAGTACTACTTTATTCTCTATTTAAAAAAGCTGGATACACTAACAAACATTGGACTGACGTTTGCACAAACACAAACAAACTTGATTACACAGAGGTGTTATACCCCAATATGCATCAGAAACCTACTGGTGGGAGGGATTGGTTAGGGGAACATGTCTGCTTATAGAAAGTATACAGGTTAGTACTCCATCGGTGATCTCTTATCTGTAAAACACACCTCAAACTACCTCTAAATACGTATAATACTGATTATAGCGGACAAAATGGCGGTGGATTGGTCTATGCAACATTGTGTAGCAGGTTGCCCAACAGAACCACTGACTGGTTGGCATCCCACCCAACTTTGGACATTTGGCTCACTAGCAGCACATAAGGAAATGGAAACCCAGGTGCTTGAGCCACGTCAGATTACCCCCCACTTTCCCAATGAGTTCATCATCTCTCATCAGTTTGACCATAAGCCAACGTTTCTCGTCTGTAGTTGATCTTGCCGTTGCTCTCTGTTCTAGGACATTTGACGGAATATGAGCACATCATTTATCTTCCACCGCAGCCTAATGAATAGCCCTTGTGTTCGTCTTCTGCATCACGTGTGAAGAGATCGCAAATGAGTCCATTCCGACCTCCTATTTACTGCTATTTGATTCAATTTAGATGGGTGTTATTGCTCCTTTGGCCTCTAGAGACTTGCTCACTCCATCTTGTATGACCCTTATTCACTGTTAATTGTCCAATACATGGCTCTTGCACATGTTTTCATGTTCGCTAAACTAAGAGAAATGTATCTCACTCTCATGGCTTTATCCGTCTGCCTCCCTTTGAGCTTAGAGTTATTTCTTTAAACAGCATCCTTGATACCAGGCCAACATAATAATTCACATTTATATAGCGCTATGTACCCTCAGGCATCTGAGCGCTGCTTATTATTACCCACAGTGTGTGGTGCTCATCGACCTCGAAGGATAAAATGGGGAGTTTAGCACTGCCAGGATTCAAACTTGCACCGAACTTGCACAGATGTCAAAGCAAGCTCTCTACCCACTGTGCTATCTGACCGACTTCTTTTTGATGCACACAAATCTGTTTTCCAGCATCTCCTGACTCTTCAGCCCTGATCTGTTTCGGAGTAAGTATGAATCTTTACACGAGGCGGCGTCCATTTTCCAATCATGGCCGTCCTAGCCACGTTATATATTCCTGTATAGAAAGCTTCTATATGTCTCATCTACCTTGCGTTACAGCGTATTTACACTTATTGATCCACAAGTTACTGCTTCTTCTTTTGGCATACATGATTACTTTATCATTTCGCACATGTTTCTCTTACAGCTTCAGTTACATGGTTATTTTTAAGTATTTGCATATGTTTCAGCATATTCTCATATATTTTCTTCATGACATCACTCTGCCCTCGTCAGATGTCACTCAGCGCTCCATGATGTCTATTGGTGCGTGCAGAAATCCATCCACTCTCTCAACGTAAGGGTACATTTGGTACGGTTGTCTGAGTGCATAGCATCTCTCATACACTTGATGCGGTATAGGGACAGCACAGGGGTCCCACATGCAGCCCTTCTCCTGCTGTTCTAGTATGACGGCAGTGAGGGGGCAGGAGTGAGGTTATATGCATCTACCTACTCCTCTACACATGTCTTTCTGCTCCACCGGGGAGGCCGGTGGCAAGCGTCCATGGTGCGCAGGCTGCTGGGGGTCCACCATGAGGATGCACGCTGGGGAGGCCGGTGGCAGGCTGGAAAGCAGTGCCACTTCTTCACCCCCCCCCAACAGGAGGCTTGGCAGCGGCTGAGTTCTGCTGCATGCCAGGGGTGGCCAACGGTGTGATGGGGAGGCTTGCTTTGTGGTGTTCCGGGGAAGTCGGCAACATGTTGAAAGTGTTTGTGCCTGCAGTGGGTGCAGACCTAGAAAGCATCTGTTGGGGAGGCCGACAGCGGGTGCCCTTTGTTGCTGGTACATTGTGGTTCTGTGCAGGGGAGGTGGCAACCTGCGCATGCAGCTGTGGGCACCAGAGCAGTTCTTGTCAGGGAGGCCATTAGGGAACTGGCCCCCTTCTGTCCAGGAGGTAGGTTGCATGAAGGGAAAGGTTGGTGTCCTCTGGGCTCCACAATGTGGAGTAGTAAATGGCAGCGGAATGAACCGCACAATTTGTCAACAGTACGGCCCACGCAGACAGGGTGACTGTAGTCAGAGCCACGAAGTAAATATGGCATCGGTCTGAGTCACGTGTTAATGGGGTGGTGTGGTGGTTGTCATGGGAGGAGGCGGAGGTAGCTCCTCAGTGGTGGGAGACCACCACTAGGGTGATCGGGAGCGGCGGAGGGCCGCATCCCATCCTCGTCATCAGATGCAATGAGCTTGTGGTGGTCAGCCCGCTGTGATAAAAGGCTCTGGGAGGCAGGCCCTCTGCCTTGTGGCCGCTGTGCTCACTGCAGAAAGTGAAGCTACACAGGCAGGAGTCCGTGGTATGACTGGTGAGTGGGAAGCCGCTTGCCTCTTTTATTAACACGACACAAGTGACCATGCTGTGAGTCTAGAAATTACCCACCCATAGAAAGCATTGAAAAGTATTGTCTCAGATTTGGTACAAAGAAATGTAATTGAAGAGATTACAGGTAGCACTTGTAACAGCCCCATTCTCCCGGTGTATAAGAAAGCAGGTAATGAGATAACGTATCGATTCATAATTGATTTACGCATATTGAACAAAGTGATTAATCCTCAATTCCCATTGGTCCCAGACGTTACCAAAATTCTGACAATGATACCTGCCTCGGCCGCATATTTTAGCGTGATTGACCTTAAGAATGCATTTTTTAGCAATCCAGTACACCAGCATAGCAGATATTTGTTTGCTTTCACGTTAGGGGGACGGTCATTTATGTTTACACGAATTCCATAAGGCTATACAGAGAGTCCAAGTATTTACAGCAGAGCATTGAAAGAACAGTTAGATATGCTAGAATTACCGGCGGGTTGTGTATTTTTGCAGTACATAGACGATTTGTTAATTGCTGCTGATACAGAGGAGATTTGTAAAAAAAAGTACCGTTTTGTTATTGTCACACTTAGCAGCACATAGCCATAAAGCTAGTTTGAAAAAAATCCAATATTGTTGAAAGGAGGTGGCTTATTTGGGCTACCTACTTTCGAGAGAGGGGAGAAGACTGACACCAGAAAGGATAGAAAGTATCTCTGGTATGCCTATTCCAAAAACACAGAAAGGAGTCAGAGTCATATTAGGCATGGCTTCCTATTGCCGTCAATGGATAGCGAACTTTGCGATGATTGTAAAACCGATGGTAGCATTGACGAAGAAGGATGTTGTGATGCCTTTGGAATGGAATGAAGAATGCCAGAAAGCATTTGATCTGCTCAAAACTGCATTGTGCTCCGCCCCAGTTTTGGGCACACCAAACTATGAAAACCTTTTCAGTTTATTTGTGCATGAGAATTAAGTCTCCGTGTTGTTGGGTGTCCTGACCCACGTTTAAGCTATCATGCCACAACATTTGGTGCTGTGGGCTTAGAAAATTCAAGATGGCGGAAAACCCACATGTGCGCCGAAATCCAGGAAAGCTGCGCAGTTTGTGCGCACACCAAAATGGTTGCCTCACTTGTCACCCACCAGTGCGAGAATGAAAGGCCGGGTTGCCATGAGGGAAATGGGTTGCCAAAGGAAAAACAGTAGCGCCGGTTAGCTTCAAAGCGCTTTAAAACCACCATTGGACTACCCGCACAGTAGTCTGAAACCATTGGGAATGGCAATGCTGATTGCCAAATGCAACCTAGAATTGTGGGGAATTCATTTCTTAAATCCCAAAAATGGGTGCAGTACCAGTACTCACCACTATCCAAAAGCCGGCGTTTTAAAACCACCCTGTGTTTCTCTGAAGGCAGGCTCAAAATGCCTATTTTCAAACATTGCAATATGTGCAAAATATTCACTGAACACCAGCAGACATTTGGCGGAATGGAGTTTTGTGTGCTTACAAAATCTGGGAAATGAAGAGCCCAAAACAATGCTTATAACAAAACTGCTATGGAGTCAGCAGTTTAAGTTGCACTGGATTTAAAGACACTAAAATCGAAAATGTGTAGATTAAATGAGTGACCTATGTTTGGTGTCACATGCCTTTGTAACTGTTGAAATGTCATAGTTTTGCACTTAGAATCAGCATTCTAGCTGCATGTGTAAAATTGCAAGTTAATTTAAAAAGCAACAAAAAAACATGACAGTTAGCTGAAAGTCTGGCTTAAGGAACTTGATTTTGCTTGACAGCTACCCCCATCAGGAGTGAAACTTGAGTCACAACTGTGTTCCCAGGCCTATCTGCCTTTTGCTGGCCACACTAAGGATATGCCATCTATCTTATAATTGAATTACCTGTGCTCTACAGGAGCTCTGAACAAAGCCTGTCTTGACTCAGGCAAAGGTTTTATTACAGCGGTCGTAAAATGTAGCTTCCTCTTGGCAGAAGCTGGGAGGGGCACTGCCTGTGAGAGCAAGCTGGCTTGGCAGAACTGGATAAACCAGTATTTCCACCATGTGACCTGGGAAACCACACCCCTTTGTAGCCAGAATATTGTTTAGAAAAAGATGAATAACTCATGGTGCGGACATGTGAAAATTTTATAAATGATACCATAATTCTTGTGATTTTTCTGCCCACAGTTTAAGAGGTTTTTAGAACCGGTGGTATGTTCAGGGGGGTGTTAGCGGAAAAGTGGATATTACTCTAAATGTATACATGTTAAAAATCTGAAACTTCATCAGCTAATGTCCATACTCCCTGCGCACATGTATGTAAAGTTGGGTCAATGTCAGAAATTGAAAAATCAGTTAAAAAGTCAATTATGTGCCATTTCTGAATGCAAGCTCTTAGAAACAGCAGATTTGGACAGAGACATGGCTAAATTCAGCCACACCATGTATATGTAATTTCAAACAACTGTGTAACTCTGAAATATGTATTTTGATCATATATAGATTTGGGTGCACAGATGACAGGAGAGGTTTTTCAAGAGATCATAAATGGCTGACATCACTCTGACACAACTTAGTTCCCCAATCAGGGGAGGAATGAAAGCTGGACCAATGACAAACGAGAGGGGCAAGTTTAGTTATGACCAACACACACACCCACTTGCAGAACATATAAATGGACCACTGAAACTTAGGTAGAGAGCTTCAAATCCATCTGCAGCTGGAAGCTCTGCCGGAAAAATCCATACTTTACCTCCATCAACCTTCAAAGAGCCAACACTTAGACTCCAAGATAAACCAGAGATTTCAAATCCCTCAATCTCCAGAATCCAGAAGCAGTGCTGTACCCAGAGAGAGAGAGCAGGGCTGACCCCAATGCTGTGAGCAGTTCCAGAGGCCAGGCGCTGTGAGCGGAACTCGGGAAGACCTGACCAGACTGAAGTCCGTGACCAAGTCGCTTTCCGGTTCAAAATCTCTTGTGAGTACTCAGCAAAACTCAGAACACATCTCTTAGTTAAAATCATATAATTCAATCCATTTTTAATCTAAGTAGAACTGCAGCTTAGAAATTGTGTTATTCTGCCATCATTTTTAAAGCTGAAAAAGTGTTGCGTTTAAAATTTGCAAAACCAAAAACGACCTTCACAAAATCGCTCATATCTCCGCGACCGTTTGTCTTAGAGACTTGCAGTAACTTTCATCTGGAAGCTGAGATCCTAGGCTTTCTTAGGACCCCAAAACGATAGTGATAGTCCTTGTAGTTCCTCTGTAATCGCGCTCGGCGCATCCGAGAATTTTGCCGCGATTTGCAAATTTCTTCATGTGTAAAAAATCTGCTGCTGCTTGCCTTCCATTTGCCAGAAATTCGTTTAACCTGCTAATCATTCCTGAATCATTGCAAGAGTGAGCCTGGACTAATATTAACTAGATACCACTCACCCTGAACCTCTGAAAGGGAATTAAAAGCATTTCCAGCATATTTCTCATCCATTGCTAGCACATATAAAAGCATTTGGGCCTGTGTTTTCAAAACTCCTATCTGTTTTCTTTAAGCGTGCTTGGGGGGGATTGAACTGAATTACATTGATTGCATTTCTGAGAACTGTGTGCTTTCCTCCCATTTCCTTGCATTGCATAAAGAGGGGGGGAGTGAATAGCCAGAGAAAAGTGATTACATTGTTTGGTTGAAATCATATTGAGTATTTTCTGTACTGCATTCATTGAATATTGCATCCACCTGAGCTTACATAAAACATTCTGTACCACCTTCTTCTTTTGTTCCTATTCACCTGTGTGCTACCTTATCCATTTCATGTCAACTCCTTATTGATTATAGAGAAGCGTGTTGGTGCCAGATTCTCCGTTGTTAATCTTTATCATATCAGATTAAGTGTGATATTCAATTATTAATTTATTATAAAGTGTGATATATATATCTATATTGTTTAAAGTCTCAAATAAACCTTTTAACTTGCAAAACAGAACTACTTCTTGGCTCAGTGGGGTCAGGGGGATTCCAACAGAGGGGTGTTATATAGGGGTAGTCATCCAGAACGCATGAACTGGACATAAAGATATATCAATAAGGGTTTTCATTCAGTATTATAGACTAGGCATTGACTTAGCTGTAGTGTTGAATTGAATCCTCTTACAAATTGGGGGCTCGGGCCGGACGTTTGGGTTAGATCTATCGCTTGTGCAGATTAATACAGTGTGCTAACTGACGGGATACATACATCCAGTCGGATCACCACGCTGTGTTACGCTGTGAAGCATTCCTCAAAAGGGACACTCCAAGAAAAGTTCTGTTCTGCAAAAATAAAATACTAACTTCTGTAAGTCAGGACAGAGACCAATCTCTAGAATGACGACCTTGGTAGATATGAAAATAGCCAGAGAGCACTTCTTACATAAACTATTTGTGAGAGGTGAATGGGCTGAGCAGGGCCAGGATGCCTGGTTGCAGGCCATCACGCGACAGGTCACTGAAACAGGGTCAGACTTATGGAGAGATCAGGGTCCATTACATGTGGCCCTGAGTGAACTATATATGGCTCCTAAGGCCAAAGATGAACACGACAAGATTGTTAGGATAGCGGCATATTTATATTTATATATGGGAGCCATACAGAATAAATGTGCTGAAGGCCATGATCTGGCAAAAAGACAACAGATGGCGTTAGAGAAGGCCCAATCTGACCTGGACTCTTCTGAGCAAAGGCTGCACAGGAGCCAGGAGTCAGAAAATGAGACCAGGCAGTACATCACTAAAATAAAGGAGGATATGGATGTGCTGCAAAAGGAAAAGTCAGAACAGGATACCAGATTTCGGGCCTTGCAGAAGGAACACCAAGAAGGTTTGGACTCCCTACTGCAAAGCCAGAAAAAGCTGGAGCAACAACTGGACTTCAACAGGGTATGTGCTGAGCAGGTAGTCACCCTGCAAGGCCACCTAGATAGGGAAAAGGCAGAAAGCAATAAACTGATTCTGAAAGACCTGGATACCCAGGCAGAGTTTGATGAAGAGCGCCGGAAAGCTGGTGCCCTTCAAAGGCAGAGGGATGACCTGGCGGCACAGATGCAGGCTCTTAGTCAGGAAAGGGACACCTTAGGCCAGGAAGTCTGCCAGTTAAAAAGAAAAACGGAAGAAAATCACTTGGCCCTCCAGGGGCTGGGTGATCTCCAAAAAGAGCATGCAAACTTGTTAGAGCACACCAGAAGGGTGGAAGATGCTCTGGCAAGAAAGGAGCAGGCCAGTAGGGATGGGAATCAGGAGGTAACCCTCCTGCAGCAAAGACTGGCCAAGTTCTCCAGGACCAACCAGGAAGCACAGAGGGAAAATGAGGCCCTCTGTCAACACAATGATAGGCTCCAACAACAGGTAGCGATGCAGGAGAGACTGATAGAGTCCAGTAAGGCCTTAACTGAGGAACTGAAGGCACAAATGCAGGCTCTTGCATTGCAACAGGGAGCAGGGGCGGATAGAGATGAGGTTCGCTGGGAAAGGGTAAACTCCGGAGCATAACCTCAGGAGCCCTAGTACCAGAGGCCCTCATACCTCTCAGTCCCTGGACTCTGCCACCCCCATGTTCCCCGGCGCACATGAGCACCGGGCCACCGGGATGACAGACTACTATCCAGGCAAAAGTATGGGGCTCATAGGCCAGTACCACCCAGGTATGGAGGGGCGGGCATCCGGGTATGGGCACCCAAGCGCAGTGCAATTTAGTGGGGAACCCCAGGAGAGTAGGCCCATTAAGGTCATCCTGAAAACCTCTGCCCAGGTAGGTCAGTGGAGGGGGTACCCATCAAATCCTGGCAGCAAGGAGGAATCTGAAGACTCCTCTGAACTGCGCAGGACACAGGAGACCAGGTCCCCACATTCTGCCAGCCATTCCCAGGCTCGCAGAATCCGGGAAAACCTGGAAGAACAGACGGGAACCTCTGGGAGCAGTGCCTCTGAGTCAGAGGAAGAATGGACAAGGGTTACCCGAACCAAAAAGGCCAATAAGGCAAAAAGGGCCTTGCTTAAGGACCCCTTAAAGCAGATTAAGGCGATCAGGAGCGTCATCACGCCTTACCATAAGAACGCTAAGTATTCTGTTTGGGAGCACTTAGAGTTGTTTGAACAAATGATGGAGACTTTCCATTTGAAGGACAGCCAAAGCTGTATTCAATATGTAAAGTGGACCTTCTCCCCGGAATACTCCAGTTTCTTTGCGGGGCTGGAGGACCAAAATCATTTAAGATGGTCCACCTATAAGGCGGCCATCTTGAAACATTTTTCTGTTCACAGAAATCCTCAAGAGGCTCGCAAGGCAGCCTACAATTTGCAATGTGGGGAGGATCAGGCCCCACAAGAATTTGTGCAGGAGTTAAAGCGTGCTTTTGCACAGACCACAAGAAGGGTGCGCACGGATAGCAGAGAATTTATAAATACGTTTTCCATGCCTTGCCCAAATATATCATGACCCAGCTCGTGAGGGATTTTCACGAGAAAAGATCTTTAGACTGGGTCATTGAACAGGCTACCCGGATCTATGAGGTGCAGAAACCGATAGATAGCAAAAGTAATGCCCAGAAAAACCCCAAAGCCAACAGCACCCCTGCTGCTGCCAAGGTGGCAGAGGTAAAGGTCACCCCCGTTTTGGATTTGGAGATGGGGGGGCCTAAAAACCTACCTGCACCTAATAATGCTAGGCCCAGGAGGTCCTCGGGTCAGTCACAGACAGGGAGCCAAGGAGGCAGCCCCACAAATGGGGTCCCTCGCTCTCCTGATTATGTAAGTCCCCGTTACAAGGGAAACAGACCCATCCTGGGTTATGTGTGGACTCCTCCAGCCCAAGGGGGGGGATCCAGCCAAGCACCTAACCCAGGGAACTTCCCTCCTAACTTCCCACCAGAGGGCAGAAACTCTCCAAATCCTGGGCAGAACTTTTTCCCCAGGTATCCACCCAACTTTCAGCCCCAAAACCATCCATCCTTCTTTCCCCAATTCCCTGAGCCCAGACCACTGAATCCGGGAGAGGGGAGGCCAAGGGTGGAGGGGTACCCAAATCTCCCCAACCCGGGGTATTACCAGAGGAGGGATAGCTACCCTTCCCGGGATCAGCCCAGGGGAGAAAACAGGGCCCCGTATCAGCCTGAGCGGGTTTCCCAGTTAGAGCGCCAGGTTCAAAACATGGCGCGGGATCTGGGTCACATACTGAGGGCTCAGCAGAACCCTCAGATCGGCGTGCCAGCGCAGAACGCACCCAACTCTGGACCTGGTGCTCCAGAACAATGACGGGGGCAGCACCCCGATAACACACCGGTTCCCAGGGAGGAGGCACAAAGGGAAGGGGGTGTAAAGCCTTGGAGGAAGCTTCCTTCCTCACTTGTAAACAGCCCCTGGAAACCCAGGAACCGGAAACAAAATCTCTTGCCCCTGAAAGTCTGCTTCCTAAGGAGCAGAGGGGGGGTAGGAGAAACAAAAGACCCAAACAGACTCAGTTTGAGGAGGAGGTACAGATCTTCCAATTTGAGGGAGAGGGATCCTCAGAGGATCCTGGGAAAAGGATCTTCTCCTTCAGAGAGGGGGGAACTCCTCCCAAAGAAAAATGGGTCCCTAGGGATGCAAATCCAGACTGGGGAGATGTGGAGACTGAGCTACCGCCGCCCACCATCTCATCCCAGAACCAACATCAAGAAAATCCCCTGGTTCAAACCCATCCTGGTGACTGCCTCCAAAAAGGGGGGGGTGGCCCAGAACCGGAGCCAGGGGAACCCACAATGGCTCTGATCTCCAGTTGCCAACTTTTTCTTTCAGATTCCCAAGGCTCTCCACAGAATTCTGCCCAAATTTCTTCTCTTGCAATGTCCAAAACCAGAAAATTTGCCCACCAGTTGTCCAAAAATGTACATTATCTGTGCCCCCTTGAGGAGAAGGAGGGAAGATATTATGCCCCGGTACAAGTACAGGGGCAGGGTACAATCTCGGCACTGGTGGACACTGGATCTCAAGCTACCCTTCTGTCCAGAAGGGCCTTTGATGAACTGAATGCAGGAAGGGGAGAGAATTACCAAATTCCTCTCACCTCTCTTCCTGGACAACTCCAGAACTTTGACGGGAAGGAAATTCCCGTCGAGGGGACGGCAGATTTGGACATTAAAATTGGGCGACATAAGTTGAAACACCCGGTCATAGTTGTGACCCCAGAGGGCACCCCTTGTTTACTAGGGAATGACCTCCTGAGAAGGTTGTCACCCCTAATAGATTGCGTAAACAAGGTCCTCTGGACCCAGACTAGCCGACCAATAAAATTAAAACAGAGTGTCAACCATGTTAGTTTAAACGGCACCTGCCACATGGTTGAACAAAAACCTGACCAAGTAGAATTTCACTTCCAGAATAACCAAATTCCAGACGTGACAGTAATAGCAGTAGGACAACAGACTGGTGATGGGGGGTCCTCTCTATTTCTGAAAATCAACCTTCCTTCCAGTCTAAAGTGGTATTCCACGCTGGAAGGAAACACTCTGAAATTCTATACTAATCCACAATCAGAAACTCCCACTCCTATAGTCCAGAAAGATGTGAAATCAGCTCAGAGCCTGGCTGATATTCAGCAAATTGGAGAGCAGTTGTTCATCCCTGTTCAGTTAAATGATGGGAAGGACTCTGTTCTCGCTCGAGTGTGTGTGAACAACGGTAAGAGCTTCATCAGCGAAGCCATGTTTCGCCAATTCCCAAAAGATCCAGCCATTCCCACCTTCAAACTGATAGACAAATGGGAAATGGACCTGGAAGCACCTAATTCCAAACATCTCCTGCCAAGCAGGTGTATGCTCAAAATCTCCATTGGCAACAAGAGCATAGTCCATAATTGTTGGGTCGTGCGAGATGTCACTGCCGCCTTTTACTTAGGCAGTGACATTCTCAATCGCTTTGCCATTAGTTTGGACCTAATAAACTTCAAAGCTTGGTCCCGATTAGCGGATAATCCCATGAGCTTTGATGATCCAGAAAAAGCATTTAGGTCAGCTCAATTGCTACCTTATGCGGTTGAAATTCAAGTTAAAGAGGAAGTCACCATCCCAGAAAGGACCCGACAATTCTCCCTGGAAGTGAAAGTTAAAAGGGGACAAGAGTTGAAAAACCCTGATGCTTACATACATCTAAACGCTTCTCTCCAACAGCAAGGGTTGGGGGTAAACCCAACTCCATTAGTCAACATAGAACATGACACCATTCCAATAGAGGTGGATAACAGCGACTTAAAGAGTATTACTCTAGCCGCAGGCACCATTATTGGAATGGCGGTTGATGACCGACATTTCTCCATTGATCTTGGGAATGAACTGTTAGGGCCAATCCCCAAGGACTGTGTTGACAGTGACAGTGAGGACAAAACAACACCAGACAGGATTTTTACCCGGCATGGGGGGAACTTCCTGGTGTACACTTCCTGCCCCTATGGTAAGGAAGATGTGACTTGTGACTTCAGGAGGGATGAGGTGATTTTCCAGGTCCATGAGGGCTGCCTTTCCCACCTGAAGCCTCCAGTCCAAATCAGCACTCTGACCAGGGACTTCTCCACCCAGCTGGAGGAGGCCGCTGAAATAGCCAAACCAGAAGTCTTTCCAGGCTTCAGGCAGATGGTGGAAGAGAGAGTCAACCTAGCTGATGCCTGTGTGACTCTGGAACAAAAGCAAAAGTTGAAACAAGTTTTCTTGGATTTCCAAGATCTCTTTGCGGTAGACTCATATGACTGTGGTCGCACCGACATCCACACAACCACAATCCCCACGGACCCTGGCATGACTCCTGTGTTTGTGAAGCAATATCGCTTGCCTCTCGCATCAATGGAGTCCCTTACTGAAATAATTAAGAACCTTGAGTCCAGGGGAATAATCCGTCCAGTCCACAGCACCTTCAATAACCCGGTGCTGGGAATATTGAAGCCAAACGGCCAGTGGAGACTCTGCGCTGACCTTAGGGAGCTCAACAAACGGGTCCATACTTCCCGATGGCCTCTGCCCTACATTGACCAAGGGCTGGCCCAGATCCAGGGGTCACAGGTATTCACTGCAATAGACCTGACCAATGGATACTGGACCGTGCCTGTCAGCAGGGAGGACCAATACAAACTGGCTTTTACCTTTGGGGGCCAGCAGTACACATGGACCCGGACTCCCTTCGGATACCTCAACTCCGGCAATGAATTCAACATTTTCCTACATAAGGCCATGCCCGACCTGGGTGCGAGGGGTAACCTGGCTTATGTAGATGATGTCCTCATCAAAAGTTCATCTGTGGAGGAACACATAGCGGAGATCCGTTATGTTCTGACGCAGTTGAGGGCCGCCGGAGCAAAACTTTCCTTTCAGAAAGCACAGTGGTGTAGAACCCGTGTTAATTTCTTGGGGCATGAGATTACTCCTCAGGGTCTCTGTCCCCAGGAAAAGAAAGTGGAAGCACTTCAGAAACTGAAAGACCCCACAACTCTGCGGGAACTAAGGAGCCTCCTTGGACTGACTAATTACAGCAGAAAGTTCATTGAGGGCTACGCAGAGATCACCAGACCCCTGATTCATCTCCTGAAGGGGGGGGTCAAGTGGGAATGGGGCCCAGAACAAGCCGAGGCGGTAAAAAAACTCAAAAGAAGCCTCTCACAAGCGCCTTGCCTAGCTTACCCTGTCAGAAACAAGGAGTTCTTCCTGGAGACAGGGTTCTCTAATACGTGCTTGACGGCAGTATTATACCAAAAGCATGACAAGGTCAATAAAGTAATCTCCTATGCGAGCAAAACTTTATCCGCTGTGGAGGAAAAATTCAACGATTGTGAGAAGGCACTCCTGGCAACGGTGTGGGCATTGAAGAATTACCGCCCGTTTATCCAGGGGGAACACATCATAGTGGAGACTCCACACCAGCCTCTGCAATATCTCCAAAGTGATAGAATCCGGACCGGAAATGTGAGTAATTCCCGAATTACTTCCTGGATTCTGTCAATGCAAGGCTTTCCTGTGGAGGTCCGATATGGCCAAAACAAGAAGAGTCCCCTCGCGCAAGGTCTGGCTGACTTGCATGATTGTGCCAGAGAAAACTGTCTCGAGGACGAAAGTCTAAAAATCAAGGACAACACGGAGGCATACCTTAATTCCCCACACAAAGTCTTTGAAGAGGACAAGTGTGAGGGAATGCCCACTGTCTATGTGGATGGATGCTCTTACCATGTTGACAACAACGGGGAGAAAGAACTGGTGGCTGGCGTAGGGAATGCATGGGTGAATGAGTCCCCAGAACCCTCCGCTGGATACAAAATTGGTCCCCGAAGTAGTCAGGTGGCAGAATTGATGGCTGTGCATCAGGCCATCCTCACTGCTGTCCAGCATCAACTCCACGAACTGGTCATAATCACAGATTCGGATTATGTACGGAACGGGTTCGTGGAGCACCTGGTTAATTGGAAAACCAGAGGCATGTTATGTGCTAACAACAAACCCTTGAAACATGGGAAGTTGATCCAAAACATTGATGATCTGGTCACCTCGAATGAGATGTCCATCTATTGGAAAAAGATCAAGGGTCATTCCAAAGTAGAGGGACCAGACAAAACTGGAAATGACTTAGCTGATCAGCTGGCCAAAACCGGGGCCATCCAAGGGGATCTAATTGAGATTGAGTCCCTGTTGGGGGAAATCCAGGTCACTGCCATCACTAGGTCCCAGACAAATGCTCACAACGACCTTTCAATTGTACAATGGAGTAAGGAGACCCCTGATGCTGATTTGATTACCGCTCAGAAGGGGGATCCAATTATTCGTAAATTTTACCAGCACCTTGAGGACCCTGAGAACTTTCCCCTGACGGATACCGATTACATTGGGAAAGAGGACCTAAGAGTGTTGATGAAATGTCCAAAAATGTTCCGGATCCAAGACGGTTTGTTGGTAAGGAAATCCAAAGCTGGCCACGATCAGTGGGTGGTTCCTACCTCATTCCGAAGCCTGATGTTAAGTCACGCCCATGATGCGGCCACTGCCGGTCATAGGGGGTTTCACACAACATTGGAAATCTTAAGAGAGGTTGCATACTGGCCACACATGGGGCAGGACCTCGACCAATACTTGAAGGGGTGTCTTGTGTGTGCACAATTTCAGCCATCATCCCTCACGCACCGCGCGCCTCTCCAAAAGAGGGGGATGACACTGCCATGGTCAGATTTACAAATCGACTTTGTAGGCCCTGTGATTCGCTCGGCTAGGGGGAATAAGTACATGTTGACTGTGACATGCTTGTTTACCAAGTGGGTGGAATGTCTCCCAGCCCCAAATTGCAAGGCAGAAACTGCAGCTGCCTTGATGATTAACCACATCTTTTCCCGTTTTGGTCTACCTCAAAGGATTGAGTCAGACAGAGGTAGCCACTTCACCAGTGAAGTAATGACAAAGATGTGGGAGATATTGGGGGTCAAGAGAAAGCTGCATATTGCTTATAGACCAGCTTCTTCTGGGGCAGTAGAGAGATATAACCGAACCATTGTGAGCATATTAAAGAAGTTTGTGGCAGATTCTGGGCCAAGTTGGGATATCCGATTACCTCTGGTCCTAATGGCCATCAGATCTACCCCTTCATCTGCAACCAAAATGTCACCATTTGAGTTGATGACTGGGCGCAAGATGGTGCTTCCTCAGCATTTGCTCTACAGGACCCAAGAGCAGACACTGATAAATGCCTCCACTACTCATGAGTATGTAGAGAATTTAAGGAAACACCTCCAACATGCTTTTGCTTATGCTCAGCGGAATCTAGAAAGATCAGCTGATAGCATGAAGACCCATTATGACCTGAAAACTTCCAGGAAGGAATATCAGGTGGGAGACCGGGTCTATCTATACAACTTCCAAAGGAACCAGGCCAAGCAGCGCAAATTTTTGCCTACATGGAAAGGACCCTTTGAGATCATAGACAAAATCTCCCCTGTGGCCTACAAAATCCACATCCCCAAAGGTCCTTTGGCAGCGGGGGAAGACAAGTGGGTCCACATAAACCAGTTGAAATTTTGCCATCCCAGGCACACTCTGCAACAACTGGAGGAATCCCCTGGAATCCTAGCGGGTACTGTCTCAGACTAATTCAGTTCCAATCCTAAAACATACCACATCTAGTCTCTAAAATATTGTGATTTGCATGAAACTGTCTCTTAGTTATACTGTTTTTTTTTCAAAATAAGAATGTAATGTTTCGTTATGATGAAATGCATATGCTGCCCCACTATCTCAACAGTGGTGGAAAAACGTCTATGAGTAGGTATTGCCGCTCTTCCTTTGTCGTCCTAGGAGAAAGAAAACCTGAAGAGGGGCCAAGGAGGACGATCCGGAGACCGGGAACGAAGATCCAATGGGCCCAGTGGACCGCCCAATATTCCCATCAGGACCGGCGAGGAGGACCGATCGATCAGTACCGGATGGAGAAGAAGATGCTGAACTGTGCCATCTACAGAGTAGGAAGAAGATTATGCGGACAGACCGGTGCGTGGGTCAAAACCCTTGGGCACGCGACTCCCCATCGACTCAAATTCAAAGTGCAGTCGCGTGGGGGGGCTTGTTGGGTGTCCTGACCCACGTTTAAGCTATCATGCCACAACATTTGGTGCTGTGGGCTTAGAAAATTCAAGATGGCGGAAAACCCACATGTGCCCCGAAATCCAGGAAAGCTGCGCAGTTTGTGCGCACACCAAAATGGTTGCCTCACTTGTCACCCACCAGTGCGAGAATGAAAGGCCGGGTTGCCATGAGGGAAATGGGTTGCCAAAGGAAAAACAGTAGCGCCGGTTAGCTTTAAAGCGCTTTAAAACCACCATTGGACTACCCGCACAGTAGTCTGAAACCATTGGGAATGGCAATGCTGATTGCCAAATGCAACCTAGAATTGTGGGGAATTCATTTCTTAAATCCCAAAAATGGGTGCAGTACCAGTACTCACCACTATCCAAAAGCCGGCGTTTTAAAACCACCCTGTGTTTCTCTGAAGGCAGGCTCAAAATGCCTATTTTCAAACATTGCAATATGTGCAAAATATTCACTGAACACCAGCAGACATTTGGCGGAATGGAGTTTTGTGTGCTTACAAAATCTGGGAAATGAAGAGCCCAAAACAATGCTTATAACAAAACTGCTATGGAGTCAGCAGTTTAAGTTGCACTGGATTTAAAGACACTAAAATCGAAAATGTTTAGATTAAATGAGTGACCTATGTTTGGTGTCACATGCCTATGTAACTGTTGAAAAGTCATAGTTTTGCACTTAGAATCAGCATTCTAGCTGCATGTGTAAAATTGCAAGTTAATTTAAAAAGCAACAAAAAAACATGACAGTTAGCTGAAAGTCTGGCTTAAGGAACTTGATTTTGCTTGACAGCTACCCCCATCAGGAGTGAAACTTGAGTCACAACTGTGTTCCCAGGCCTATCTGCCTTTTGCTGGCCACACTAAGGATATGCCATCTATCTGATAATTGAATTACCTGTGCTCTACAGGAGCTCTGAACAAAGCCTGTCTTGACTCAGGCAAAGGTTTTATTACAGCGGTCGTAAAATGTAGCTTCCTCTTGGCAGAAGCTGGGAGGGGCACTGCCTGTGAGAGCAAGCTGGCTTGGCAGAACTGGATAAACCAGTATTTCCACCATGTGACCTGGGAAACCACACCCCTTTGTAGCCAGAATATTGTTTAGAAAAAGATGAATAACTCATGGTGCGGACATGTGAAAATTTTATAAATGATACCATAATTCTTGTGATTTTTCTGCCCACAGTTTAAGAGGTTTTTAGAACCGGTGGTATGTTCAGGGGGGTGTTAGCGGAAAAGTGGATATTACTCTAAATGTATGCATGTTAAAAATCTGAAACTTCATCAGCTAATGTCCATACTCCCTGCGCACATGTATGTAAAGTTGGGTCAATGTCAGAAATTGAAAAATCAGTTAAAAAGTCAATTATGTGCCATTTCTGAATGCAAGCTCTTAGAAACAGCAGATTTGGACAGAGACATGGCTAAATTCAGCCACACCATGTATATGTAATTTCAAACAACTGTGTAACTCTGAAATATGTATTTTGATCATATATAGATTTGGGTGCACAGATGACAGGAGAGGTTTTTCAAGAGATCATAAATGGCTGACATCACTCTGACACAACTTAGTTCCCCAATCAGGGGAGGAATGAAAGCTGGACCACTGACAAACGAGAGGGGCAAGTTTAGTTATGACCAACACACACACCCACTTGCAGAACATATAAATGGACCACTGAAACTTAGGTAGAGAGCTTCAAATCCATCTGCAGCTGGAAGCTCTGCCGGAAAAATCCATACTTTACCTCCATCAACCTTCAAAGAGCCAACACTTAGACTCCAAGATAAACCAGAGATTTCAAATCCCTCAATCTCCAGAATCCAGAAGCAGTGCTGTACCCAGAGAGAGAGAGCAGGGCTGACCCCAATGCTGTGAGCAGTTCCAGAGGCCAGGCGCTGTGAGCGGAACTCGGGAAGACCTGACCAGACTGAAGTCCGTGACCAAGTCGCTTTCCGGTTCAAAATCTCTTGTGAGTACTCAGCAAAACTCAGAACACATCTCTTAGTTAAAATCATATAATTCAATCCATTTTTAATCTAAGTAGAACTGCAGCTTAGAAATTGTGTTATTCTGCCATCATTTTTAAAGCTGAAAAAGTGTTGCGTTTAAAATTTGCAAAACCAAAAACGACCTTCACAAAATCAGTCATATCTCCGCGACCGTGTCACGCTTACCAGGAGACCGGGGTTCACTGTTCGCGCTCCCCCTCCCTGGCGCCTCTACCCGCGCTTCCGCGTTTGGGGAGGCGCCGGGGGGAGAGCTCCAGGGACAGGCGCGGCAGCTCCGCGGCGCTTGCATCGGGGACCGCGATTACGGTCCCGCGCATGCGCCGTGGGGGCGGCCGCCGAGGCGTGGAGCAGCTTGCTGCTCAAGCCTCATTCTGGGGCCACCGGCGCCTGGCAACCATCGGGCTTGCGCTCCAGGCCTCGCAGGCGCCGGCGGCCCATAAAGGGAGAGACGCGGTCGGGAGCAGATCGCGTCTCAACGCGTTCTGTTCCGGATCGTGTCCTCGCCTTCTCCCGCTCTGTCAGTTAACGCTTACCTTGTTTCCCTGATCCTCCAGTCCTTACCTTCCCCTACTGCCGGTTTTTTCCCTCCTGTGGCCGGGGTTCTTCCTGGCTTCATTCTCTGGTCCAGCTTCATCCCCTCCTGGTTTCCTCTCTTGTTAGCCCTGGTTCCCTGTCCTCCTTCCTCTCTTCCCTTGGCCTGGCTATTTTCCTGGTTCTCCTGTGCCATTTTGGATTCTTTACCTCCCAGCTTTCACTGCCTGCTACAGGTGTGGCCTCCCACACCTTTGGATTCTGCTTCTCAGCACCCATTGCTTGCTACGGGTGTGGCCTCCCACAGCTTTGGACTCTGCTTCTCAGCACCCATTGCCTGCTACGGGTGTGGCCTCCCACACCTTTGGACTCTGCTTCTCAACACCCATTGCCAGCTACGGGTGTGGCCTCCCACACCTTTGGACTCTGCTTCTCAGCACCCATCGCCTGCTACGGGTGTGGCCTCCCACACCTTTGGACTCTGCTTCTCAACCCCCATTGCCTGCTACGGGTGTGGCCTCCCACACCTTTGGACTCAGCTTCTCAGCACCCTTTGCCAGCTGTGGGTGTGGCCTTCCACACCTTGGGACTCTTAACTTCTCTTCAAGGATTCCCTCCAACCACTTCTTCTGTCAACGCTGTGCAGAACTGCCATCTCTGCAATCTGGTTGTGGCATTGGGAATCGGTCCATCTTCCACCCAGTTCCCATTCAGGGTGGAGGAAGGGCTGGTTGCTTGTGTCACCAAGTCTTCCCGTCAGCCTGGCTGCCCCGTCGAGACCATCCAGAAATACAGGTACGCAGCATTCCCGTGATTCTCATCTTAACAGATTGAGACGCCTTCCTTCCGATTTGGATATGGAGGACACGCAGGACCTGCGTAGTGAGTTGCAAGCCCTCAGGGCAGAGATGACTGCTCTTCATCAAGAAAATCAAGTCCTACGACAGATGGTAACTCAGGGGACCGGAGGTGCTCCACAGGCCGAAAGTTCATTGGCCCATACTGCCCCAATCAGGTTCGATGGAGACCCGCGTCGAGTGGCAGAATTTTGCAACCACTGTCGTATCCATTTCCTTTTCAGGTCAACCTATTTCAATAATGATAAGGCCAAGATCGGTTATATCTTGGGAAACTTGACTGGAAACGCCCTAGCCTGGGCGACACCTTTTGTGGCTACCAACAGTCCCATTCTTAACGATTTTGCTGCTTTCGAGAGGGCATTTCTGGAGGTCTTTCAGACACCAAACTTGGCTGCCGCTGCGCAGAATCAGTTAATGGACATCAAACAGGGCAGCTCAGACATAATAACATATATCAGTCGCTTCCGCCTGCTGGCTACGGATTCGCAATGGCCCGAAGTTACGCAAAAGACCCTGTTTCGCCGGGGGCTTAGGGAGGAATATAAGGACGAACTACTCCACATCCCTGAACCTGAAAGTCTCCAACTCTTAATTAACCAGGTGCTTCGCATAGACCAGAGACTAACCGAACGAAAGACCGAGAGACGTCGACTAGAGAGAGTCACTCCCAGAACGGCCAGTCTTCCCGCCGGCGCCTTTGGTTCGACAGACTCTGGACCAGAACCTATGCAGTTGGGTGCTGTGAGAGGGCCATTATCAGAGGAAGAAAGAAGGAGGAGAAGAACATTACGATTATGTCTGTATTGTGGAGCCGCCGGACACTATTTGGGAATGTGTCCTTTACGGCCTCAAAAGAAGAAGTCGGGAAACTAGAGGACCTGTCGTGTGGAGGAGAGGCAACGACAGGTCTCACCCCTTTTTCAGACCTTTCCGCCTTTTGCTCGATTCTTCTTCCCATGCAACCAGCTGTTTTATTAACCTTGAAGATTCAGATTCAACTGCCCGGCCGGACACTTGAAGTGTTTGGATTGTTGGATAGTGGAGCATCGGGCAATTACATTGATGAGGATTTTGCTAGCACTCATAAAATCCCTCTTTTGCCCAGACACTCAGTCCTTCCTGTGGAGGTTATTGATGGTACTCCTTTGTCCTCTGGACCAGTTCGTCTGCATACTATCGGACTAAGACTTAGGATCGCCGATCATGTGGAGAGGCTTGCTTTGGACGTCATCAGGTCACCTACCTACAAGTTGGTCTTGGGGCTACCTTGGCTCCAGCATCACAATCCTGTTATTGATTGGAGGACTCATACCTTGACCTTCTCCTCCACCTCTTGTACCTCGAGATGCAGCTTGCCTGTCCAGACTCAGGCTTCTTCAACTAATCTGGAACTCCGAGACAAGGGGACTCACCTTTGTTCTGCATTGCTGATCCCTCCTGAGTATGCTGACTTCGAACAAGTGTTTGCCGAACCAAGTAATATACCTCTGCCACCTCATCGGTCGTTCGATTGTGCCATAGAATTGTCTCCGGGAGTTGAGATTCCGCATGGCAGGCTATACGCGTTGTCTCGGGAAGAGAGACGAGTATTACAGGATTATTTATCGGACTGTTTGAGTAAGGGGTACATCGTACCATCCAAGTCTCCCGCTGGGTTTCCTCTATTTTTCGTAAAGAAGAAGGAAGGTTCCTTAAGACCCTGTGTGGATTACCGGCTCTTAAACGATATCACCATCAAGGATCGGTACCCATTACCACTGATTCGAAGTATCTTAGAGACCCTACATCAGGCTCAGATTTTTACTAAGCTAGATCTTCGAGGGGCATATCATCTGGTCCGAATCAAGTGTGGAGACGAATGGAAGACGGCATTTAAGACTCCTTTTGGGCATTTCGAATATAGGGTTATGCCTTTTGGTCTGTGCAATGCCCCGGCGATTTTCCAACGGCTCATGGATCATATCTTTGGGGACATAATCGGAATCTCTGTCTGGATCTATCTGGATGACATCTTGATCTTTTCCCGATCTAAGGAGGAACACATAAGTCATGTACGAGAGGTTCTCGATCGGCTGCTCCATAATCATCTGTTTGTCAAGGCGGAAAAGTGTTCTTTCCATCAATCCAGGATCGAATTCCTAGGGTTTGTGATAAGTCAGTCCGGTATTGAGATGGATTCCAAGAAGGTAAAGGCAATTCAAGAATGGCAGCTACCACATGACGTAAGATCTCTGCAATGCTTTTTGGGATTTGCCAATTTTTACAGGCAATTCATTCCACGTTTCTCTGAAATCTCAGCACCTCTTACGAGATTGACAAGCAGCAAGATAACTTTTCTGTGGGATGATTCTGCTTCGCAAGCCTTTAACGCTCTGAAATCGGCCTTTATGGCTGCCCCGATCTTACGCCACCCACAGGATGAATTGCCCTTCATCGTTGAAGCAGACGCTTCGGACTTTGCTGTTGGAGCTGTACTGTTACAAAAGGATCCTGCTACGTCAATCGAACATCCCGTGGCTTACTTCTCTCGCAAGCTAAATCCTAGTGAGAGGAACTACGCAGTTATTGAGAAGGAGCTATTGGCCATCAAGATAGCTTTCGAGGAATGGAGACACCATCTGTTGGGAGCCCGTTTTTCGGTTGAGGTCCGTACAGATCATCGAAACCTACAGTATTTACGCTCTTTACAATGTCGGACACCCAGACAGGCTCGGTGGGCCTTCTTCTTTTCTCCGTTTGCGTTCCATATCACTTACATCTCCGGATCCTCGAATGTTAGAGCAGATGCCTTGTCTCGGTCCTTGGAGAGAGAGAAGAACGAAGATACCTCCAGTCAGATTCAACCTCTGATTCCTTCTCATCGTTTTCTGTCGACGGTATCGCCACTCTTAAAGTCGATATCTGATGCTACCCGGTCTGATCCTTGGAGGTCAGTCTTGCTCCAACGGCCCTCTATGTCTGAAAGTCATGGCCTCTTGTTCTTTCGGAAGAGACTATACATCCCTAAAGGGGATATTCGCGATGGCATTCTGCATGGTGTTCATGATTCCCCCATTGGAGGTCATCGCGGAATTCGTGCTACACAAGAGTTACTATCACGACAGTTTTGGTGGCCTGGTTGGGCTGAGGAAGTTCGGAAGTATGTACAGGCCTGCCCCATCTGTGCCCAATCCAAGGTTCCCAGACAACATCCTTTAGGGCTGCTCTCTCCTACTGAATTACCACCATACCCCTGGCACTCGATTGCTACCGACTTTATTGTCGATCTTCCCCCTTCTGCAGGACATACTTGTATTATGGTCGTAGTGGACTGTTTTACAAAGTATGCCCATTTCATTCCTTTTAAAAAGATTCCCACTGCGGTCCAGATGGCCACTGCTTTTCTTCACGAAATCTACCGTTTACATGGTCTTCCTGAGAAGATCATTTCAGATCGAGGGTCTCAGTTTCTCTCTTCCTTTTGGGGTAAGGTTTGTGGTCATCTCGGCATTCATAGGGCTTTAAGCTCGGGATATCATCCACAGACCAATGGTCTCACGGAGAGAACTAATCAGACCTTGGAAGCCTATCTCCGTAGTTTTGCTAATGCCACACAAACCAATTGGAGTACCTATTTAGACCTAGCTGAGGTCTCCTACAATAATTCTTTTCATTCGTCCATCGGAACCAGCCCCTTTCGTTGTTCTATGGGACAACATCCTAAGCTGATTCCTTTCCACCCTGTACCAACCAGTACGGTTCCTTCCGCTGACGCCTTGGTCTCCACAATCCAACAACAGCATGAATTGGCGCGTGCCTCTTTGACGGCCGCTCGTGACCGCATGAAGGTTCAGGCTGACCGTGGGAGGCGGATGGAACCCGATTTCCAGGTTGGTGATAGGGTTTGGCTGTCCTCTAGGAATCTGCCTCTCCGCAATCTACCTGTTAAGTTAGCTCCCCGATACTTTGGCCCATTTAGGATTGTCAAACATCTATCCTCTGTAGCTTTTCGTCTCCAGCTGCCTCGTTCATGGCACGTTCATCCTGTTTTTCATGTTTCCCTCCTGAAACCCTATGTGGTAGATCCTTATGGTCGCTCCAGTGTTTGTCCAGCCCCAGTTCTAGTACAGGGGGTTCCCGAATTTGAGGTTCAGGAGATCTGTGATGCCCGCTATCGCAGGGGGGTGCTCCATTTCCTAGTGGATTGGAAGGGGTACCCGGCCTGTGATCGCACTTGGGAACCCTCTCGGCATGTGCACGCTCCGCGCCTTGTGCGCGAATTCTATCGGCGGTTTCCCTGGAAGCCTGGGGCTCCGGATCTTCCTAGGAGGGGGTATAGTGTCACGCTTACCAGGAGACCGGGGTTCACTGTTCGCGCTCCCCCTCCCTGGCGCCTCTACCCGCGCTTCCGCGTTTGGGGAGGCGCTGGGGGGAGAGCTCCAGGGACAGGCGCGGCAGCTCCGCGGCGCTTGCATCGGGGACCGCGATTACGGTCCCGCGCATGCGCCGTGGGGGCGGCCGCCGAGGCGTGGAGCAGCTTGCTGCTCAAGCCTCATTCTGGGGCCGCCGGCGCCTGGCAACCATCGGGCTTGTGCTCCAGGCCTCGCAGGCGCCGGCGGCCCATAAAGGGAGAGACGCGGTCGGGAGCAGATCGCGTCTCAACGCGTTCTGTTCCGGATCGTGTCCTCGCCTTCTCCCGCTCTGTCAGTTAACGCTTACCTTGTTTCCCTGATCCTCCAGTCCTTACCTTCCCCTACTGCCGGTTTTTTCCCTCCTGTGGCCGGGGTTCTTCCTGGCTTCATTCTCTGGTCCAGCTTCATCCCCTCCTGGTTTCCTCTCTTGTTAGCCCTGGTTCCCTGTCCTCCTTCCTCTCTTCCCTTGGCCTGGCTATTTTCCTGGTTCTCCTGTGCCATTTTGGATTCTTTACCTCCCAGCTTTCACTGCCTGCTACAGGTGTGGCCTCCCACACCTTTGGATTCTGCTTCTCAGCACCCATTGCTTGCTACGGGTGTGGCCTCCCACACCTTTGGACTCTGCTTCTCAGCACCCATTGCCTGCTACGGGTGTGGCCTCCCACACCTTTGGACTCTGCTTCTCAACACCCATTGCCAGCTACGGGTGTGGCCTCCCACACCTTTGGACTCTGCTTCTCAGCACCCATCGCCTGCTACGGGTGTGGCCTCCCACACCTTTGGACTCTGCTTCTTAACATCCATTGCCAGCTACGGGTGTGGCCTCCCACACCTTTGGACTCTGCTTCTCAGCACCCATCGCCTGCTACGGGTGTGGCCTCCCACACCTTTGGACTCTGCTTCTCAACACCCATTGCCTGCTACGGGTGTGGCCTCCCACACCTTTGGACTCAGCTTCTCAGCACCCTTTGCCAGCTGTGGGTGTGGCCTTCCACACCTTGGGACTCTTAACTTCTCTTCAAGGATTCCCTCCAACCACTTCTTCTGTCAACGCTGTGCAGAACTGCCATCTCTGCAATCTGGTTGTGGCATTGGGAATCGGTCCATCTTCCACCCAGTTCCCATTCAGGGTGGAGGAAGGGCTGGTTGCTTGTGTCACCAAGTCTTCCCGTCAGCCTGGCTGCCCCGTCGAGACCATCCAGAAATACAGGTACGCAGCATTCCCGTGATTCTCATCTTAACAGATTGAGACGCCTTCCTTCCGATTTGGATATGGAGGACACGCAGGACCTGCGTAGTGAGTTGCAAGCCCTCAGGGCAGAGATGACTGCTCTTCATCAAGAAAATCAAGTCCTACGACAGATGGTAACTCAGGGGACCGGAGGTGCTCCACAGGCCGAAAGTTCATTGGCCCATACTGCCCCAATCAGGTTCGATGGAGACCCGCGTCGAGTGGCGGAATTTTGCAACCACTGTCGTATCCATTTCCTTTTCAGGTCAACCTATTTCAATAATGATAAGGCCAAGATCGGTTATATCTTGGGAAACTTGACTGGAAACGCCCTAGCCTGGGCGACACCTTTTGTGGCTACCAACAGTCCCATTCTTAACGATTTTGCTGCTTTCGAGAGGGCATTTCTGGAGGTCTTTCAGACACCAAACTTGGCTGCCGCTGCGCAGAATCAGTTAATGGACATCAAACAGGGCAGCTCAGACATAATAACATATATCAGTCGCTTCCGCCTGCTGGCTACGGATTCGCAATGGCCCGAAGTTACGCAAAAGACCCTGTTTCGCCGGGGGCTTAGGGAGGAATATAAGGACGAACTACTCCACATCCCTGAACCTGAAAGTCTCCAACTCTTAATTAACCAGGTGCTTCGCATAGACCAGAGACTAACCGAACGAAAGACCGAGAGACGTCGACTAGAGAGAGTCACTCCCAGAACGGCCAGTCTTCCCGCCGGCGCCTTTGGTTCGACAGACTCTGGACCAGAACCTATGCAGTTGGGTGCTGTGAGAGGGCCATTATCAGAGGAAGAAAGAAGGAGGAGAAGAACATTACGATTATGTCTGTATTGTGGAGCCGCCGGACACTATTTGGGAATGTGTCCTTTACGGCCTCAAAAGAAGAAGTCGGGAAACTAGAGGACCTGTCGTGTGGAGGAGAGGCAACGACAGGTCTCACCCCTTTTTCAGACCTTTCCGCCTTTTGCTCGATTCTTCTTCCCATGCAACCAGCTGTTTTATTAACCTTGAAGATTCAGATTCAACTGCCCGGCCGGACACTTGAAGTGTTTGGATTGTTGGATAGTGGAGCATCGGGCAATTACATTGATGAGGATTTTGCTAGCACTCATAAAATCCCTCTTTTGCCCAGACACTCAGTCCTTCCTGTGGAGGTTATTGATGGTACTCCTTTGTCCTCTGGACCAGTTCGTCTGCATACTATCGGACTAAGACTTAGGATCGCCGATCATGTGGAGAGGCTTGCTTTGGACGTCATCAGGTCACCTACCTACAAGTTGGTCTTGGGGCTACCTTGGCTCCAGCATCACAATCCTGTTATTGATTGGAGGACTCATACCTTGACCTTCTCCTCCACCTCTTGTACCTCGAGATGCAGCTTGCCTGTCCAGACTCAGGCTTCTTCAACTAATCTGGAACTCTGAGACAAGGGGACTCACCTTTGTTCTGCATTGCTGATCCCTCCTGAGTATGCTGACTTCGAACAAGTGTTTGCCGAACCAAGTAATATACCTCTGCCACCTCATCGGTCGTTCGATTGTGCCATAGAATTGTCTCCGGGAGTTGAGATTCCGCATGGCAGGCTATACGCGTTGTCTCGGGAAGAGAGACGAGTATTACAGGATTATTTATCGGACTGTTTGAGTAAGGGGTACATCGTACCATCCAAGTCTCCCGCTGGGTTTCCTCTATTTTTCGTAAAGAAGAAGGAAGGTTCCTTAAGACCCTGTGTGGATTACCGGCTCTTAAACGATATCACCATCAAGGATCGGTACCCATTACCACTGATTCGAAGTATCTTAGAGACCCTACATCAGGCTCAGATTTTTACTAAGCTAGATCTTCGAGGGGCATATCATCTGGTCCGAATCAAGTGTGGAGACGAATGGAAGACGGCATTTAAGACTCCTTTTGGGCATTTCGAATATAGGGTTATGCCTTTTGGTCTGTGCAATGCCCCGGCGATTTTCCAACGGCTCATGGATCATATCTTTGGGGACATAATCGGAATCTCTGTCTGGATCTATCTGGATGACATCTTGATCTTTTCCCGATCTAAGGAGGAACACATAAGTCATGTACGAGAGGTTCTCGATCGGCTGCTCCATAATCATCTGTTTGTCAAGGCGGAAAAGTGTTCTTTCCATCAATCCAGGATCGAATTCCTAGGGTTTGTGATAAGTCAGTCCGGTATTGAGATGGATTCCAAGAAGGTAAAGGCAATTCAAGAATGGCAGCTACCACATGACGTAAGATCTCTGCAATGCTTTTTGGGATTTGCCAATTTTTACAGGCAATTCATTCCACGCTTCTCTGAAATCTCAGCACCTCTTACGAGATTGACAAGCAGCAAGATAACTTTTCTGTGGGATGATTCTGCTTCGCAAGCCTTTAACGCTCTGAAATCGGCCTTTATGGCTGCCCCGATCTTACGCCACCCACAGGATGAATTGCCCTTCATCGTTGAAGCAGACGCTTCGGACTTTGCTGTTGGAGCTGTACTGTTACAAAAGGATCCTGCTACGTCAATCGAACATCCCGTGGCTTACTTCTCTCGCAAGCTAAATCCTAGTGAGAGGAACTACGCAGTTATTGAGAAGGAGCTATTGGCCATCAAGATAGCTTTCGAGGAATGGAGACACCATCTGTTGGGAGCCCGTTTTTCGGTTGAGGTCCGTACAGATCATCGAAACCTACAGTATTTACGCTCTTTACAATGTCGGACACCCAGACAGGCTCGGTGGGCCTTCTTCTTTTCTCCGTTTGCGTTCCATATCACTTACATCTCCGGATCCTCGAATGTTAGAGCAGATGCCTTGTCTCGGTCCTTGGAGAGAGAGAAGAACGAAGATACCTCCAGTCAGATTCAACCTCTGATTCCTTCTCATCGTTTTCTGTCGACGGTATCGCCACTCTTAAAGTCGATATCTGATGCTACCCGGTCTGATCCTTGGAGGTCAGTCTTGCTCCAACGGCCCTCTATGTCTGAAAGTCATGGCCTCTTGTTCTTTCGGAAGAGACTATACATCCCTAAAGGGGATATTCGCGATGGCATTCTGCATGGTGTTCATGATTCCCCCATTGGAGGTCATCGCGGAATTCGTGCTACACAAGAGTTACTATCACGACAGTTTTGGTGGCCTGGTTGGGCTGAGGAAGTTCGGAAGTATGTACAGGCCTGCCCCATCTGTGCCCAATCCAAGGTTCCCAGACAACATCCTTTAGGGCTGCTCTCTCCTACTGAATTACCACCATACCCCTGGCACTCGATTGCTACCGACTTTATTGTCGATCTTCCCCCTTCTGCAGGACATACTTGTATTATGGTCGTAGTGGACTGTTTTACAAAGTATGCCCATTTCATTCCTTTTAAAAAGATTCCCACTGCGGTCCAGATGGCCACTGCTTTTCTTCACGAAATCTACCGTTTACATGGTCTTCCTGAGAAGATCATTTCAGATCGAGGGTCTCAGTTTCTCTCTTCCTTTTGGGGTAAGGTTTGTGGTCATCTCGGCATTCATAGGGCTTTAAGCTCGGGATATCATCCACAGACCAATGGTCTCACGGAGAGAACTAATCAGACCTTGGAAGCCTATCTCCGTAGTTTTGCTAATGCCACACAAACCAATTGGAGTACCTATTTAGACCTAGCTGAGGTCTCCTACAATAATTCTTTTCATTCGTCCATCGGAACCAGCCCCTTTCGTTGTTCTATGGGACAACATCCTAAGCTGATTCCTTTCCACCCTGTACCAACCAGTACGGTTCCTTCCGCTGACGCCTTGGTCTCCACAATCCAACAACAGCATGAATTGGCGCGTGCCTCTTTGACAGCCGCTCGTGACCGCATGAAGGTTCAGGCTGACCGTGGGAGGCGGATGGAACCCGATTTCCAGGTTGGTGATAGGGTTTGGCTGTCCTCTAGGAATCTGCCTCTCCGCAATCTACCTGTTAAGTTAGCTCCCCGATACTTTGGCCCATTTAGGATTGTCAAACGTCTATCCTCTGTAGCTTTTCGTCTCCAGCTGCCTCGTTCATGGCACGTTCATCCTGTTTTTCATGTTTCCCTCCTGAAACCCTATGTGGTAGATCCTTATGGTCGCTCCAGTGTTTGTCCAGCCCCAGTTCTAGTACAGGGGGTTCCCGAATTTGAGGTTCAGGAGATCTGTGATGCCCGCTATCGCAGGGGGGTGCTCCATTTCCTAGTGGATTGGAAGGGGTACCCGGCCTGTGATCGCACTTGGGAACCCTCTCGGCATGTGCACGCTCCGCGCCTTGTGCGCGAATTCTATCGGCGGTTTCCCTGGAAGCCTGGGGCTCCGGATCTTCCTAGGAGGGGGTATAGTGTCACGCTTACCAGGAGACCGGGGTTCACTGTTCGCGCTCCCCCTCCCTGGCGCCTCTACCCGCGCTTCCGCGTTTGGGGAGGCGCTGGGGAGAGAGCTCCAGGGACAGGCGCGGCAGCTCCGCGGCGCTTGCATCGGGGACCGCGATTACGGTCCCGCGCATGCGCCGTGGGGGCGGCCGCCGAGGCGTGGAGCAGCTTGCTGCTCAAGCCTCATTCTGGGGCCACCGGCGCCTGGCAACCATCGGGCTTGTGCTCCAGGCCTCGCAGGCGCCGGCGGCCCATAAAGGGAGAGACGCGGTCGGGAGCAGATCGCGTCTCAACGCGTTCTGTTCCGGATCGTGTCCTCGCCTTCTCCCGCTCTGTCAGTTAACGCTTACCTTGTTTCCCTGATCCTCCAGTCCTTACCTTCCCCTACTGCCGGTTTTTTCCCTCCTGTGGCCGGGGTTCTTCCTGGCTTCATTCTCTGGTCCAGCTTCATCCCCTCCTGGTTTCCTCTCTTGTTAGCCCTGGTTCCCTGTCCTCCTTCCTCTCTTCCCTTGGCCTGGCTATTTTCCTGGTTCTCCTGTGCCATTTTGGATTCTTTACCTCCCAGCTTTCACTGCCTGCTACAGGTGTGGCCTCCCACACCTTTGGATTCTGCTTCTCAGCACCCATTGCTTGCTACGGGTGTGGCCTCCCACACCTTTGGACTCTGCTTCTCAGCACCCATTGCCTGCTACGGGTGTGGCCTCCCACACCTTTGGACTCTGCTTCTCAACACCCATTGCCAGCTACGGGTGTGGCCTCCCACACCTTTGGACTCTGCTTCTCAGCACCCATCGCCTGCTACGGGTGTGGCCTCCCACACCTTTGGACTCTGCTTCTTAACATCCATTGCCAGCTACGGGTGTGGCCTCCCACACCTTTGGACTCTGCTTCTCAGCACCCATCGCCTGCTACGGGTGTGGCCTCCCACACCTTTGGACTCTGCTTCTCAACACCCATTGCCTGCTACGGGTGTGGCCTCCCACACCTTTGGATTCAGCTTCTCAGCACCCTTTGCCAGCTGTGGGTGTGGCCTTCCACACCTTGGGACTCTTAACTTCTCTTCAAGGATTCCCTCCAACCACTTCTTCTGTCAACGCTGTGCAGAACTGCCATCTCTGCAATCTGGTTGTGGCATTGGGAATCGGTCCATCTTCCACCCAGTTCCCATTCAGGGTGGAGGAAGGGCTGGTTGCTTGTGTCACCAAGTCTTTCCGTCAGCCTGGCTGCCCCGTCGAGACCATCCAGAAATACAGGTACGCAGCATTCCCGTGATTCTCATCTTAACAGACCGTTTGTCTTAGAGACTTGCAGTAACTTTCATCTGGAAGCTGAGATCCTAGGCTTTCTTAGGACCCCAAAACGATAGTGATAGTCCTTGTAGTCCCTCTGTAATCGCGCTCGGCGCATCTGCGAATTTTGCCGCGATTTGCAAATTTCTTCATGTGTAAAAAATCTGCTGCTGCTTGCCTTCCATTTGCCAGAAATTCGTTTAACCTGCTAATCATTCCTGAATCATTGCAAGAGTGAGCCTGGACTAATATTAACTAGATACCACTCACCCTGAACCTCTGAAAGGGAATTAAAAGCATTTCCAGCATATTTCTCATCCATTGCTAGCACATATAAAAGCATTTGGGCCTGTGTTTTCAAAACTCCTATCTGTTTTCTTTAAGCGTGCTTGGGGGGGATTGAACTGAATTACATTGATTGCATTTCTGAGAACTGTGTGCTTTCCTCCCATTTCCTTGCATTGCATAAAGAGGGGGGAGTGAATAGCCAGAGAAAAGTGATTACATTGTTTGGTTGAAATCATATTGAGTATTTTCTGTACTGCATTCATTGAATATTGCATCCACCTGAGCTTACATAAAGCATTCTGTACCACCTTCTTCTTTTGTTCCTATTCACCTGTGTGCTACCTTATCCATTTCATGTCAACTCCTTATTGATTATAGAGAAGCGTGTTGGTGCCAGATTCTCCGTTGTTAATCTTTATCATATCAGATTAAGTGTGATATTCAATTATTAATTTATTATAAAGTGTGATATATATATCTATATTGTTTAAAGTCTCAAATAAACCTTTTAACTTGCAAAACAGAACTACTTCTTGGCTCAGTGGGGTCAGGGGGATTCCAACAGAGGGGTGTTATATAGGGGTAGTCATCCAGAACGCATGAACTGGACATAAAGATATATCAATAAGGGTTTTCATTCAGTATTATAGACTAGGCGTTGACTTAGCTGTAGTGTTGAATTGAATCCTCTTACAGTGTTGGCTGTTTTAACGCAGGAACAAGGTGGAAGAAATAGACCATGTGGTTATTTTTCTTCCGCGCTGGACCCTGTAGCATGCGCTTTGCCACGTTGTTTGCGAGTTGTTGCAGCGGCTGCTGCATCAGTGAAACAAACTGAAGGAACGGTGTTGGGGCACACCTTAATTTTAATGGTGCCACATGCCATAGACATTCTATTAAATAGAATGCAGACGCAACACCTCACGTCTGCTAGATTGACTATATATGAAATTGTCCTATTTGCACCACATATTCAAATTATGAGGTGTAGCACTTTGAATCCTGCAGAATTAATGCCACTGCCCAGTGGAGAAATAAGGGAGAATGAATCTCCTCCCCATGATTGTTTAATGGTTACTGAAGAAGAGACGATAAGAAGAGTTGATTTAACAGACACCCCACAGAAAGAGGCAGATGGAGAACTGTTTTGTGACGGCTCCTGCTTTAAATTACCTGATGGCACATCAACTGCTGCATATGCCATTACGACACACAAATGTGTTGTAGAAAGTAAAAGAATCCCCTACAAATCTGCACAAGCCGCGGAGATAATAGCGTTAACCAGAGCATGTGAAATTTCAGAAAATCTGAGTGTAAATACATATACTGACAGTCAATACGCCTTCGGGTGGTACATAATTTTGGACAATTCTGGGATGAGAGGGGTTTCTTGACATCACATGGAACCAGAATTGAACATGGCCCTTTGATAGTACGATTGCTGTCTGCACTTACGTGTCCGAAGTGCCTAGCAATAGTGAAATGCGAGGCGCATAAGAAAGTAACATGTAAAGTGGGAGAGGGAAACCCATTTGCAGAGAGGATTGCGAAGCAAACTGCCATTGATTTGAATACCAAAATGTTGACAGTACAGTCAGAGGACGTGCCCTGCATGATAGAGAATGGGATTGCTACCGTCAAAGAGATGCAGGCGGAAGCAACTGCTGATGAAATGCAAGAGTGGGCTGAGGGCTCTGCAGAATTAGATCTGGAAGGTTGCTGGGTTGACAAGAAGAGTAGAAATTGGATGCTGCCCAACTCCTATGTAACTGCAATGGTCACAATGGCCCACAGCCCCATGCACATTTGTGCAAGGAAGATAATTCAGCATTTGGCTACAGTGTGGCAGAAAACGCACATAAGAAAAAATGCGGAAAGGCTAGTACAAAATTGCATAACACAATGTTGGAAAAGGAACAGCTACTCCAACAGGTAGTTTTGATCCCCCCTCTATCCCATTTGAGGTGATCCATTTTGATTTTATAGAGATGGAAAGGTGTCAGAACTTAAAATATGTACTGGTGGTAGTGTGTGCGTTCAGTAAATGGGTGGAAGCATATGCTTTGAAGGATTGCACCGCCATGAGCACTGCTAAGGTGATGCTAAAGGAGTACTTTTCACGGTTTGGCTTGCCCCGAGTCATATGGTCAGACAACGGCCCGCACTTTGTTGGCGCAGTAATATTACAGATTTGCGCAGATCTCCAGATTGATAAAAGATTTCATTGTGCCAGGCATCCAATGAGTGCTGGGCTTGTTGAACATCACAATGGCATATTAAAGGCCAAGATTAGTAAAATTTGTGCAGGAAACAAGTTACGCTGGACAGATGCATTGCCCCTAGCTTTATTGTGCATGCACACATCTGTGCAAGCCAGGACTGGGCGCTCCCCCCCTATGAAATAGTGATGGGGAGGCCCGCTAATGTTTGGTGTGCGCCGCAGACAAGGCGGTTGAATGAAGTAGAATACCCTGTGCTTAGTACATATTGGGCCTCATTACGACCCTGGCGGTAATCGCCCGTCATTACCGCCATGGCGTAATGAGCGTTTACGCCGTGGGACGATGGCGTAAAGAGCGCCACATCACGACCCATCGCGCACGAGCATTACGCCATGGCGGTAATGCAATTAACGCCATGGCGGAAAAGGCCCCTACCGGCATCGGTAAGCGAGCAAGGTGCCCTTCCGCCAGCGTAAGTAGCGGCCACCGTAATTTACGGCCACCGTAATTAGCGGCGGCCGTAAAAGGCCAAACCGGAAATAGCGTCATCGCGCCGGAACGGGAAGCAGCCCGTCGGCCATCTTTAAAAACACAATCCATCGCCATCCTACCAAACAACACCAGACCCAACCCTGACACCTGTCCCAACCAAACACCCACCCATCCAAGTTCCCGAAAATGCCAAAATCCGTGAAAAAGGCATGTGACCGCCAGCGCCAGGAGCGATTCAGCCGGGAGGAACTCTGCATGCTAGCGGAGACCCTGCAGGACAACGCAGGTGTTGTTTTCTCCCCTGAAATGACCAGGACAGCAATCGGGAAGAAGAAGGCCATCTGGGCCCTGGTGGCTGAGCGCGTCAGCGCGGTGGGGACCGTACCCCGCACCCCACAGCAGTGCCGGAAGCGCTGGGATGACCTGCGCATACGGGTCAGAGCCGTCATCTCAGCAAACCGCAACCTTGCCCAGGGAACCGGTGGAGGGTCGGAATCCCCCCTGAAACTCCAACCGTGGGAGGAGATCTGTGCAACCACCATCGGCATGGAATCCATTGAAGGCGTTGGAGGGATGGAAAGGGGAGCCCCGACATCAGGCGATGAAGGTAGGTGCCTCATACAAGACATGCCATAGTCACAGCAGTCCAATCATGTGTAGCACAAGGTTGCCCTAGAGTGTAAATGCAACACAAATCAATACTGCCCATAGCCACATGCGAGCACCACCCTGCATACACTGCTGGCACCCGCATACCTGCATCCACATACCACACTAAAAGGAGACAACCTGCATGGCACTACCTGAAATCTGCCTCATCCACTGGCCAAAATAATGTCAACCATTGTCATTCCAAAGTCCGTAGACCCATCAATAACGCCCTCCCACCTTTGCTCCACCACAGGCACAGAATCACACCCAGAGGACCAGGACACCCCTGCGCCGAAGAGAGCGAAGTCCAACAACAACGTCCCTGCACCCTCAACCTCAGCTGCAGTGAGGCAGACCCCACGACAAGCAGGTCCCACTACAGGCATACCGGAGGTCCCACCGGCAAGCACCCCTGTTGGCAGCAGGCCAGCAGCAGCTGCTCCACCTCCACCGACATTGCCTGCCACAGAAGGCAGGGGGTCAGCGGCCAGCAGCAACATCGGGGAGACAGCTGCAACAGCTGCATGTTCTGACTCGGACATGGAGCAGGAGGTCAGAAGCCCCACTGACCAACTACATTCCCCCTGTTTCTCAGACGCCAGCCCCCATGAGGGTGACACACAGGGGCACACTGAGGCAGAGGAGTGGCCTTCCACCCCATGCCCTGTCCACACTCCACAGGAGGGGAGCAGCCCCTCCATCACTCCACCTGCACTGGCCATGGGCCAGCACGGCCAGCAGTCCCTCGAGGACATCACTCAACAGCAGCATCAACTGTCCGCAATGCTGGATGAGCATGCCGCGGAATGTGTGGGGGCTAGGTTTAGCATTGAACAGGCCACGGAGACACTAAGGGCCGAAGTGGCGCAGAGCACTGCCACCCTGAGGGATGCCATGCAGGCCATGTCCAGGGACATCTGTGCCGAACTTGCGGGCTTGCGTCGTGCGGTCACTGACCTCACCCACACAGTACAGGAGCTGCATGCACAGGGGCAGCCAGGGACATCCTCCACTGCCAGTTCTGCGCAGAGCAGCCCCGTGCGACGTTCCGGACGCAACCTGCGCTCCACAGCCAGGGGTGCCCCGGGGGCCGGGAGAGGGGGCTTGTGACGGCCTGTGGACACTGTCACAGGCATCTGTTGACACCTACATGGGGTGTGTTGGGGTGTGCAGGGGGGAGGTGGGAGGTGGGAGGGGGTGTGTTGGGGTGTGCAGGGGGGAGGTGGGAGGGGGTGTGACACGACAGTTCATAGTTCCAATACACTTTTTTCTTTCAAAAAAAGAAATGTGTGGACATTTTCATTGCGTATGTGTGCTTTATTGGTGTACAGTCCACAGTGTGCATGTCCCAGAGACACACAGTGCCCCAAGTGCAGTCTCACCAGCCGTGTGTGCTAGAAGCAGTGGTCGATGATACTTTGGCGCATGGCACGCCCCTCCTGTGCATCGCCTCCTCCATGTGGTGGCGCCCCATCTGCACCCTCCTCATCCTCATCGTCAGGTGGTTGCAGTTCTGCGTCAGGGGGCAGGGGCACATTCCGTCTGACGCACATATTGTGCAGCATGACACATGCCATGACGATCTTTGCCACCTTCTCATGGCCATACAGGAGTGCCCCACCAGACCTGCTGAGGCTTCGGAACCGTGCCTTCAGGAGGCCGAATGTCTGCTCTATGACCACACGAGTACGTGTATGTGCACGGTTGAAGTCCTCCTCGTGCTGGTTCTGCGGGTTCCGGACTGTTGTGAGGAGCCACCTCTTCAGGGGATAGGCTGCATCACCTGTATGTAGGCGAGAATGTATGTGTCAGTCATGTTGTCTGATCAGGAACATGATGTTCCACCATGGCTGGCATGGAACTGTTACCTTGGCTCACTTCTACATGCACTAATTGATTCACACAATGCAACCAGTATATGCTCATTGCTGCCATGGCCTGTTTTGCATGCCATCACCCTATGTATGCAGAGGGGTTGTGTGCATTGTGAGTGCCCTTCCTCTGTCTCCGTTCTCTGTGTTACTCACAGCCAGGTGGAGTATGCATCATCCCCCCACCCTTTCTGCCAGGTGGAGTATGCATCATCCCCCCCCACTTTCTGCCAGGTGGAGTATGCACTGGTACGTCATTCCCATGCCCACTTCCATGACATTGCACTCACCGAGTAGCCAGGATCTTGGGCCTGCATGTCGCTCCATGTAGCGTGGTATTGTGGAGTTCCTCAGGACCAGTGAATCATGGGTTGATCCGGGGAATCGGGCACAACAATGTGTGATGATCTTGTTGGAGTCACAGACCATTTGCACGTTGATAGAGTGGAACTGTTTCCGGTTGCGGTACGGTACCTCCATGGCACGTGGAACCACCAATTCCACATGGGTGCAGTCGATGGCACCAATGCAACCGGGTATGCTGGCTAGTGCATGGAAACCCACTTTGGTGTTTGCAATCTCCTGGGCAGTCCGTGGTAATGAGATGTGGTCGTCTGTGTGCTTGAGGAGGGCATCGAGCACTTGGATGAGTGTTCGTGAGAATAATGGTTGTGAAATGCCATGCAGGTGCTCCACTGTGTGCTGGTAGGTGCCTGTGGCCAGGAAGTGGAGTACAGCCACTACCTTCAGTAGGGGGGGGATGGCGGTTGGACTTTCTATCATGCTGACGATGTCGTTGTGTGTCATGTCTACGATGGCGGTGATGGTGTCCCGGTCCAAACCGTACAGGGTGTGGATCTGCTCAGCAGTGAGGTTGTTTGGATTGGCTCTGATGCGTGGGATTGGGGGCTGCCTGCGTGGTGGCACTGGCTGTGCTGGTGGGGCTTGCTGGGCCTGCCTTGCCCTCCTTCTCCTCCTGCGTCTCCTCTGTGCTGCCTGTTGTTGTTGTTGCTGTTGTAGTAGCACATGCATTGCTATCAGGTCCTCCAGCCCCAACATTGCTAGTCGTATTGGCATCATTGTGGAGTGTGACTGGGTGTGGGTAGGGGTGGGGTGTGCTCTTTTTGTACTCCCCTGAGTCTGTATTGCCTTCACCTGTGCTGTTTCTGTGCACCTGTGGCAGCTGCATTTAGTTGACATGGCCCTTTACGGTTGGTTCGCGATGGCGTTATTTGCACCATGGCGGTAAGGTACTTAGCGGCCTCGGTGATGGCGTTAGGTGCATGTCCGCTTGGGTCGGCATTTGCGTACCTTTCCGCCATGGCGCTAAGTACGGTGTGGGCGGTCGCGTGCGCGCACCCTTAGCGCAGTTAGCGGCAGCGTTAACTACGATGCCGCTATTGGCATCGTAGTTTACGGTCAGGAGTCATGATCGGACCTGGCGGAAAACGATGGCGGTAACCATTTACCACCATCGTTTTTCACTTAGCGCCAGGGTCGTAATGAGGCCCATTGTAACCTTTTAATGCAGAAATTGCGTTTGATTCATCAGCAGGTGCATGAAGCTTTCCCCATCAGATATACTGGTCCGGGGCATTCTCTGCAACCAGGCAACTGGATCCTGGTGAAGAATTTCGAGAGGAAGTCATCGCTTGCACTCAGATGGCGTGGGCCCTACCAAGTCCTTCTGGCAACACAGACAGCAGTCCGTGTGGACGGTAGGAAGGCGTGGATACATGCCACGCATACGAAGAGAGTTCCATCGCCATTGAAAGAACTGCTTGATCCAGACGACAAGAGAGAGACAGCTGCCTCTGAAACAAAGCACATTATTGCCAGTTCTCTGCCACAAAATCTGTCTGATCCTGAAACGAAGCCTGGAAAGATTGCTATAAAGGAGAAAGGGCTAAGAGTGCCCCAACGTTGCCCAGCAGAATCTACATCGCTGCTGGGTGACACGAAGCCTGCATCATCACTTTGGCGCCCACCACTTCTCGTTGCGCCCCAGGCTGACTCTGAGCCTGAATCTGGAAGTGCGCCGGCACTATTCACCGATCACACAGTACCTGGAGCATACGGTAAAATCTACGGTCTCGAGATAAGAAGTGATCAGATCTTCGTTCTATTTTCTTTGTTGGCTCTATTTCCCATCACGGATGAATTGGGAACCAGAGGCCTAGGGGAGAGAGGCGTGGGAGTTGTGCAGCTCAGGAACGCTCAGGAACGCAACTCCCCGGTGGTATCTTTGCAAACAAAAAAAAAACAAAAAATCCATGTGTTGATCACCCCACACGGACAAGTGGGGCTCATATGGTACAAAGGCAATTGATGATTGTTCCGGAGTTCTTTGAGCAATGTGCAGAAGCACGATAATCTTGCCCAAAGTATAGCAATCCAGGCGGTGGAAAACTGGCTAAAACACTTTGTTGACATTTAGAACTTACTGATATTCGGACAAATGCAGCAGGAAGAGCCATTCACAACCAACATTGTCAGAGAAGAAGAATCAAGAAAAATGCCTGCACCAGCTTCTGCCCCCTCCTGCACTGATGCTGACAATGAAGTAAATATAGAGACTGTAAGTTTGCGAGAAAAAAAGTGCGGAAAAATTGTATGCTGAACTTAACAATAGTCAAGTGTGTGATGAGTATACTAGCACCGATAATGACAGTCCTGGTATTATGGTATCTAGAACAGATACATCCATTAGAAGTATTTTTGCCTATTAGAAATATTTCCACTACTGAAAGCCGGATTTGTGTAATTTCCTATACTTTGTCCCCAATGGAAGAGAGGCACATGGAAGGATATGGAAACAATACACTACTCTTGATAATGAGTAGTGACACACTCAATTATGAGAAAAAACAATTGTTGGGTGTGTACCCATATACCGCAACATGGTGGAAAGGGAATAGGTTGGTATGTGCAGCCATTGCCATTGAGCTCTGCATGTTATGTGTCCTTAAGTGCACTATATCATGGGAAATTGAATAAGAGTGAAACGGGTCAATTAGATAGAACAAATATGGACGAATTTGAGGAGGTAATAATGAAACCTGTAGGTTGCTCAATATTTGCCAAAGCAAGACTAATAAAACCAGCAGTAATGCCTCAAGATAGATCATGTGTGCCATATAAATCAACTGTAATCACGTTTCACATGAACCTAGAAGGGAATAAAGATAAAGTGCCCCACTCCTATACAATAAACTACAGTCCTCGCTCTGTTCCATTTTGCTAAAGTAAGAAAGGCTCCTATTCGGTAGGGACATTCACCAGATGTATGAACATAGCATTCCTCAAGAGAGAGGAAGAACCAGTATATATAGGTGTTAGGAAAGATTTCATATTGTAGGTAATTTTCGTTCCATGTGGCAACCCCCAAAATTTTGCTGTTGTTTTACACCCTGATCTAGACTTTGCCAGAGAAGTGCAGCCTTCCGCCGCACTCCTCTGGGCTTTCGCTCCATTCTTACGGGGAAACTGACGTGCCCTTAAGACAGTCAGTACCGGGAAACGTTGTTTTCCGTAGTTCTTTTCTCATGTTGCAGCTTTCGCGCAACATGGCACAAGAGTGCACCGTAACTTACATTACCGCGCTCTTGGGTCTCTAGTCATTCTACAGACCCTAGTAACTCTTGATGGATTTATAACGAACTGTGCAAGTATGTCACGGACGGGACTGGTGGCAGCGATCATTTCTTTCTGTTTTGAACTCCCTTTTGCCCTGCTAACCGCGTTTCTCGCGTTTGGCCAAAATTGGTGGCCTGGCTTCCAAAAGGGCCATTCCACGAGGTTCTTTGTCCTGTCCGCTGACCGTCTTGCCCCTTCACCTTCCCCAGGTCGAGCCAACCCGGGGCCATCCTTATTTGGGCATGTACTTTCCCGCGAAACACAGATGCTTTCGCGGGCTTCTGCATGCCTTGTGTGTGCCTCCAGGATGTGGGCTGGGATGCCTGGTCCTAATACACATCCTGGGTGCCAGAGAGTCTAGTGTGTCTTGAATGCCTGGGACCACCGTGGTCCGTGATAGGTCCACGTATGGTGTGAGTGTTTTGTGAGCAGATCTCCCGTTGGGTCCTCTTTGTTTTGGCGCGAAGGGAACTCTGGATAAGAGGAGGCTGGAAACATCACTACCAGATCGATCTCCTGAGTTCTCACGAACGACGGATACAGGAGCCAAGTATCCTGCAACTAAGAGGCTGAACAGAGGAATCGCTGGTGACCCGCTGAAGGACTGCTCCTCTGCACTGCTGTCGCCCTGTAAGACCATTCTGCCTCTGATCGAACGAGAAGGCCTGTACTGGTACTTCGACCCTTTGGAATAGTGGGAACAACTATTCTCGGCATCTTCATCATCTCCTGCACGTAAGCCTTCGGAAGCGTCTCTGGGCCATCCAGTGGACTGATCAGCCTACCCAGGAGTCTTGCTCTGTCACCGCCGTCAAGTTGCTGCTGTATTCCGAGTCCTTGACACTCTCACTCGATTCGTACACTTGGCATTCCCAGGTCTGAAGTGAGAAGTGTAAATTGGGCTGACATACACATAGCCGCTTCGTTACCCTGCTGTGGTAACACTCTGTGCGGGTTCACTGTGTTTGGGACATCCTCAACTCTAACTTCTGCTGCCGCGGAATCTACACGACGCCGAGACGTCCCATGCTCGTATCTGAACCTGCCAGCACTGAAACTGACGCGGAGAAACCTGGGTCTGCCTGCATCGGGGACCGGTGAGTAGCCACGCTAGGAACCAGTCGCCCTCCTGCAGTAGCCTGTAGCTTTTCCTCGCTGTGTTAAACAGCACGCCTTTTTCGCACTCGCGCTCTGCTTCTGCCCGCCAGTGGAGGCCGCGCTTGAGTAGCAGAGATCTGTTCGTCCTCATTTGTTCAGCGCTGTGAACTGCCTGATTTCCTAGAAGACACTCCTCTTGGCCCGTTGGCACCAGCTTGTGCAGGTACTTTTGAGCACAAGGCTCCACTCTTCGTAGGGCTCGGACTTCCTTCTAGTTAGGTGGCCTCTGAAGGCGAACTGGGTCTAACTATTACTTGCACTGCCTGTTTTCCTCCCCATCTAGGTGGTCTGCATATTTCGTGCTTCGAACTCTTTAGACCCTTCGGTAATTGTATATATTTTGTATTCGATTGTGATGTGTTGGTTTACTTGAGTTTTACCGTGATTCTTTACTATGGTCAATGTTACAAAGGCCTTGTAATAAATGTGTCCATATTTTTAATATAACACCTGCATGGAGTAATTTGTAAGCGTCCTTGCTTTGTGTGCTCATTAAGGGCTTTCAGTCAACCTCACCCCTCTTGAGACCTAGTCTTGACCGCCGCCATCGCTACCCTGAATGGTCTGGCTTGTCCAGAGGTTACCCTGTTCCAAGAAACTAGGCTGGCCTTCTGAACCTCTGCCCCTCCAGGACAGAGTTCAGAAATCCATCTTAACAATAGGTGATCCTGTCTATTTCATATGTGGAGAAAAAACTTATCCTGGTTGCCGAGAAATTGGGGAGGTACTTGTTAGTTAGGGATTCTGTTTCCAGGGGTGTTTCTTTCAAAAACGCCAGATATAGCCAAATTGACTAGATCAAGGCCTCGGCGAACTGAGGAAGGAGGATTGATTGCAGAAGATATAGCAAAATCATTTATACCATTTTGGGGTCAAGTAATAAACTCCTATAATATAAGACAACTGTCCAGAATATTAGAAAAAATGATAAACGGGACAATGGATATATTATACAACATGGCTTTGGAGGAAAAAGGGATTAGATTGATGACACTTCAAAATAGGATGGCTCTTGACATAGTTTTGGCTGATCGTGGGGGAGTTTGCAAAATCGTGGGATCATCGTGACTCCTCCCCTACAATTTTTGAAGCGATAAGAAAGTTGCACATTCTGAGCTCCGACCTCCATCCCCCAGAAGGTAGTTGGGAATTAAACATAAGCTCCTGGTTTTGAGAGGTTTTATGCTCATGGGGATGGAAATTGGTTGCAATTCTAGTAGCAGTCCTCGGAATATTCATGACATGCTGTTGTTGCATACACTGTTTACCAATACTTTGCACTGAATTAATTGATGAATGCGTACACATGGTAACGCAGAAAAGAACACCCAGATTGGATACAAAGATGAATCATGAAATGAAGACAGTGAAAGAATTTATGTCAATCAATATCGATAGCAATGATGACGATTATAGTAGTATGCAAAGCTCAGAATCAGATACATGGTGAGAGGAAGATGCGATGTTCGGATGATGCGTTTGGCTTACGGCCAAGAGTAGGGTTTGTGAGTCTAGAAACTACCTACCCATAGTATAGGCGATATATTTTGTTGGCCGAAAACCAACCACATCATTTGTTCAGCATTAATGGTACAGACTCATGAGCATAACCAGAGATCGTCCATTTTGTAGGAATAGAATTCGCCATTTTGAGTAACTTTCGCTTTCTTGCTTTTCTGTTCAAACTGCTTTGCTGTAAGTTAATTCTATTTCGTTTTTGCTCATGCATAGAGCAAGGCCACAAGTTACGTGTTGAAATGCATCCCAGACAACCCAGACAGCAATGCCCCGGTCGCCTCCCTCACAAGTCCTTGGAAGTAAGCAACAAGGTATTTAATCACTACGCATGTGCCAGCTAGTCTGGCTGGTGCGGCAGAAACGAGAGAAATGAACAATTAATGGCCTGAATTATGCTGTCTTTTGCGCCCCCCCTTCACTGAGCCCCTGTAGATCGAGCTGACCTCTAGCACACAAATAGAAACTAGAAGATAGTGAGGCCTGGAATGTGTCTCTCCCCTGCACGCAGCTTGCTTTTAAGTACAAGAGCATTATGTTCCCTAAAACAAAGAATGGTGTCTGCACCTTCGCAAATTGCAAACTGTTGCTGAATAGATGTCTGAAGGGTGTCATGTTCGTCATAAGTGTCAATCATCGAAACCATTGCAAAGAAAGATACATTATGGACGGTTTTGAATGTGTCACTACTGATTATAAGATGATCTTTTTGTATATATGTAACTGATGTAGAATGCTCGCTCTCTTGCATCCCACGGGGTCTGGGTGACACACATTGCGGGACGTGAGACCCAGTCGGCCGACTGAGACTATTTGCTTTGCAATAAACCCTAGATTTGGGGAATTGAACCTCATTCTGGCGTATCAATTTGTGTGTGGTGATTGTGCCTTGTTTTCCATACGCAAGGGTCCCATAGGGGCCCCATCAATGCACGCACGCTAGTGGTGACGTGCTGTAGTCACAACACGCACCAGAAAGATCTTGTTTACAGAGCGGAGGACAGGACATTTCTTTCTCCAAATTGATCTTTATTAGCATTTTCAGGAATGCAAGAACAGTTCACTTCAACTTTCCCCTCCCATGCATCACTCCACCTTCCCCAAGTGCTCTCTCCCTCCCACTACCCACCTCTTACAGCAGTCCTCAGTACAGTTCGGTAATATCACGTCCGGAGGGGCTAAACCCTGCCCCTCGGGACAGTCCCACATCTTCCAGGCTGGTCACACAGCTATGCCCCGGCTATTCGTCATCTCCAGCTGCAATGCACCCCTTAAAAAATGTCTTCTGGTTTGCCCATGGGCCCATTGCATCCCCACTTCTGTTTCCCATATAATCATCGGCCATACTTCTCGAAAAAGGGGACCCACAAGCCTTCAATGTTTGATCGAGGCTCATTAAGCAGGTGTGTTAGGAGTTCCATGTCATAGATAGTAGCTCTTACCATTGCCACCCACTCTTTTTCTTTCGGGAGATGCGGGTTCTTCCACCACTGGGCCAAACAAAACCTAGCAGTCAATAGCATGACTTGCACCATGTGCCCCTCCTCTATATCGTCCCCTTCCTCTTCCAACACTACTCCAAAAAAGAGGAGCCACGACAACAGCCTTCTCTTAACCACATCAACTCCCTTAATCCACGCTAAGACCTCCTTCCAGTATGCTTGCACCCTTGAGTACACCCACCACATATGAAAGTAGTCTCCCTGCTCCCGATGACATTTCCAACATTGGGGGTCGTGCCCTCTACCCATTTCGGCTAGTATCGTGGGCGGGTAATGCCACCTATGCAACAACGTAAGAGCCTGGTGTCTTTATCGCCGAGATATTGTTGCATGAGATACTCTCCTGCACATCAGTGCCCACAGGGCATTATCGATGAACTTTCCCAGGTCCTGTCCCCACTTATTCCTGGCCGGGGATGGGTCCCTCGGCTCTGCCAATAGATAACCCGGTAGAGCCTGGCAATGAGACCCCTTGAGTTCATCTTCGCCATCAAAATATGCTCAAAATCTGTCAAATCTCTTTGCAGGTTCTCACCCCACCAATCATCCAAAAAGTCTCCCTTTAACTGCACGCAGTGGAACACTGATAGCTTCCCCACTTGCAAGCATTCCTCTAGTCTCACTAGTGGCATGAAAACCCCTACCTCTCACAACTGCCCACCTTGTTAAGCCTCCCTTCATATCACAATTGAAAATCCAGGTGTTCCTCAATCCCGTCCCGCAAAGATGGGGCTTAGATACAGATTAAGTGTGATGACCACATAGTGAGCCACCTGTTCTCTCCCCCCCCCAATCCCTCCAAAGAGACCACAGGACCATCAGGATTAGGTGTTGTAGCACCCTCCTTGGGATGTGTGCCTTGGGAACCCACAGCCGTTCCCCCATCGAGACATTGGCCATGATGGCATTGTCCACCACCACCCACTGCTTTTCGGTGAGCAGGTTGAGGTGGTCTACTATAACTAGAAACTGAGCTGCTCTGAAGTATGTCCAGAGGTCAGGGAACCCAACTCCCCTCTCCTCCTTTGGTAGGATTAAGCCTTATAAGCCACTCTATGCTTGGCCCCCCCCCATAGAAACATCAATAGTACCGCCTTGACTTCCTCCAAGAACACCCTCGGAACCACCACCAGGAGCATTTGAAATAGGAACAAGAATTTAGGGAGCCCCACCATTTTAATACAATGTAGGCAGGCCAGTACAATTTGGACAATAGTGCATACCTGTGCGTCAAAAGAATTTTTAAGTGATGTGGAGTATAACACTTATGAATATTTTAGGTGCGGGGGAGGAACTGGGATCTTGGCACTAAATCCCTACAATAGACAAAAAAAGAGAAAGAAGATTCAACCCAGGAATCCTCCCGTCCCCTGCACACTTTACTTTGTTTGGACAAAAGTCCACTACTATGATTAGTAAAGCTATATGACAATATGTTAAGTGCATTCAAATACAGACGAGTAAAGAACACAATCTTGCACAAGGATTGTTTTTATAAGCAAAGTATATAATTCAAAAATGTTATTAGTTTACAAAAAAGAAGACAATGTAGCATCATAGTTTACAACAAAAAATAGACAAAAATGCAAATAGAGTCCGTTGTATTCGGCGACGCGTTTCGAGGTAAAGTTCCTCTTCTTCAAATGGCCAACAAGGACTCTTTAAAGAGAAGAATGAAAAACACAATGATGTATAATAGTATACTCAAAGTGATATGGAAAGGATTCACTTAGTTAATACAGTTTAACATAATCTCAATACCAGTACATTCTGGCAATTTCACCTTCTAATAATGGTAACTCATCTAATGAATTAAAGGTACTTGGCTGAATCAAGATAAAAATCATCAATCCAAAGTCAAATTCAGGTTAAATGGTGGAATTTCATGTGTATCAATCGTCCCACGTTACTGTTGGATCAGTGCATGGGCAGGTTTGGAGGCTTGTATGTGAATATGGAGGAAGTAAATAAATAGTTAATGGACGGAAAAAGTTACAGACAAAGGATTCTAACGTGTCTGCTGCTAGAAGAGTCCCAAATTAATGATCTAAAGTTTACCCTGTAAAAGTAAGGGTGTAGGACAGAAAAAAGACCATATTTACCATAGGAGGTGCATAATCGAAGTCACGGTCTGTGCCTCCATAAAGTAGAATCTCTAAATCAGACAGTTAGCTCCAGGACAAAGGATAATAGAATCCAAAAATTGTCTCGGAAATGAATCCATACATCAACTCCAAGTTGAAGAAGTAAGAATGAGCCAGTTAGGAAAATCGATTAACAGGTAATTAAATAGCTTGATGTATAATACTGTGCTAAAACTAACCTAAACAATATCAGAGGAAAAGTGTGGGGCATCCAGGTGGGGAGCCGTGAAGACTTTAAGATGGGGAAATCAAAATCAGCATAAGCAGTCGATAAATCACCATAGATTTAAGAAATCAATGCCATCTGGGGGAAAATGAAATAACAAATCACTGATCGGCAACAGAGCCACAAGCAATGATAGTAAAAAATAGCTGGAAGGTACAAACATACCCAAATTGGAATCACTTAGCGCGCTTCCTGGAGCTGAAAAAGGCGACGACCCAAGTGTAACATCAACTATGGCAGTAACTGACTTTTCGGGGTTAGGGATCCCCAAGAAACACACGGACACCAGCGGAAGGAAGGTACAACCTGCTTTATTCAAATACAAGTTGGAAGTGCCTTTTCCCGGCATCCTCCTTCCCCTCATACGTCACTACCGCCTGTGACGTTCCCTTCACGAGTGAGCTGCCTTAAAGGGCACTCACTCGTAACAACACCCACGGACAAATGTCCTTTCAAGTAACGTTCACAAATGTCCTTTCACATAACATAAACTTGGCGTTGTGGCAACACAGTTAGCACTTCTCCACTAACCTGGGAGGTCTCCTAACATTCCTCTGGGGTCTGCCTCGCGACTCTGGGTTGGAGCCGCCGCCGGTGTCTTCCTCGGGGTAGACATGGCGTTGAACCTGTGGTCCGAGGGGGACCCACTCGTCATCCTGAGTGCCTCTTTCTTTGAGGTCGCGTTCTTCGAGAGGTGTTCTCTCTTCTGCACCTCTCACGACATGCTTGAACCTTGAGCTATTACGAGTCACTTCCTGTTCTCCATTCGTCGCAGTTATCATTGTTCCTTTGACCGCAATTACTTGGAGCGGTTCGGTGCGAACTGCAAATCTGTCTTTTTTGTTACAGCCCTTTGTACCCATATTTCATCTCCAATTTGGAATTCCTTGGACCGTGCTCTCCTTCTCCTATCAGTCTGTTCACGAGCTTTCTCCTTCACTGCTTCATCTCTTCTGATGATTTCATGGTCTACTCCAGTTCTCCTTGCTGGATTGTTGATGACCCTGGTTCTTACTTGATATTTCATCATGAGCTCTGCTGGAGTTTTATTGGTGGCTTCATGAGGCGTGTTTTGATAATCTCGTAACATTCTACATAGCGCTTGATGGGAGTCGGCTCCTTCCAGGCGTGCTCTTTGCATGGTGTTTTTGATAGACGCCATGAACCTTTCCGCCATTCCATTCGCTTGCGGCCATCTTGGTGTTACTCTTTGGTGGCGGAATCCCATGTGCTTTGCGAACACTCCAAATTCGTGACCACTGAAAGGAGCCCCGTTGTCTGACTTTAGTGTCTCTGGTATTCCCCATTCGCTGAAGACTTCATCAAATGTCGCACAACATGAGCAAATGCTGTTGACTTGACACGTTTCACAATGGGGAACCTTGAGTGTTCGTCAATGAATAACAGTAAGTAGTCTCCTTCCTCCCGTGGACCATAGAAGTCAACCGCCACTCTTTCCCAAGGATGTTCTGGGATTGCGGTTATTCTCAGTGGTACCGGCGGTTCAGGGGTTGCTGTGCAATGGCATGCTGTGCAATTCTTTACCCACCGGTCGACCATATCGTCCATGAAGGGGAACCACACATTGTATCTTAATTGTCTTTTCGTGTTCTCCGCTCCCCGGTGTCCTTCATGTGCTGTCTTGATGACCTCTGAGCGCAGTGTGGCGGGGATGACAATCTTGCATCCTCGTAGTAGGATGGACTTTTCCTGAACCGCTAACTCCGTGTGTACTCTCGCCAGGCGCTCCATCTCATCCCGGCATACTCCTGGGTGGTCTTTGACTGCCCTGCGGAAGTCTTTCCATTTGTTATTTCCTGTCAAGCTGATCGCCATTGCCAGCGACGGATCTGCAGCTGACGCAATGGCCACGGTCTCAATGGATATGGCAGGTGGTAATGCATTGGCGGTGATATAATTTATGTATTCTGCGTCGCCCCGTCGAGGAGTGTGGTTGCTCGCTGGGTGTCTGGAGAGATAGTCCGCAGGGTTGTTCTCACCCCCTGGTCAATGGATGATATCGAAATCATACTCTTGTAAGTGGATGCCCCATCTCTCAATCCGGGGGGCATTTTCGTGTGAGGATTTCCAAACAGAGATAGCAAGGCCTGATGGTCCGTGATTAGAGTGAACTTTTTGCCAATGATGAAATTATGGAAGTGCTTGCATGCCCAGACGGCTGCCAGACTTTCTTTCTCTGCCTGAGATTATGCAGATTCCGGCGGAGCCAGAGCCCTACTGGCGTACGCTCCTATATGCCTCGGGTGAGTATCCTGGCCACTGGTTTGCGCCAGAATGGCACCTAGACCCACCGGACTGGCATCTACCACTATCTCAGTGTGCCATTCAGGGTCAAAGTATGCCAGCTTCCTTGCTTCCGTCAGGGAGAGTTTAATGGCATCGAAAGCTGTTCGGCACTCTTCAGACCACGTGAAGACCACATCTTTTTGCAGCAGGCGTCTGAGGGGTTCAGTGATGGAAGCAAAATGCGGGATGTACCGAACACAGTATCCGGCCATCCCTAGAAATGACCTGACATCGGCGAGCTGGGAAGGTTTGTCAAGGTGGAAAATGGTGGACACTTTGTCAGGGTCAGGGGTCATGCCATCCGCCGAGAAGATATGGCCAAAGAACTTGAGCTTTGCTTTGCTGAACCGACACTTGTCGATATTGAGGGTCAGTCCAGCATCCTGTACTGCTCGGCATGCTTCCCGGAGCGCTTCATTGTGTTCAATGCGAGACTTTCCAAAGACCAGAATGTCATCACTGTAATTAAGAGTCCCTTTCACAGGACGTATGACTTATCGAATCGTCTCGTGAAAAATTTCAGCCGCAGAGGAGATCCCAAAATGTAGCGTCTTGTAGCGGAATAGTCCCTCATGCGATGAGAATGTGGTGATTGGCCGTGATTCGGGGTGAAGTACCAACTGATGGTACCCCTGGTTTAAGTCCAGTTTGGAGAAGAGGACCGATTTGTTTAGCTGAACTATCATGTCCTCAATTTTTGGTCCCGGGTGTCGCTCCTGTTGTATGGCAGTGTTGGCTACTCGCATGTCTACACATACTCTCAGGCGGCCACCTTCTTTCGGGATGATTACAATGGGGATACCCACGGTGTCGGCCCTGTAGCAGGTTCAATGATATCATCCCGCAGTAACTGGTTCAGCTCCTTTGACACTGCCTTTTGTAGGTGAAATCCTACCCTGCACGGGTGTTGTGGAACCGGTTGAACTGCGGAGTCTATGTGTAGCTTAATCGGTGGGCCTTTCATTTTGCCAAGACCTTGACACAGTTGTGGAAATTCTTTGATGATGTCATCCTTGGTAATGGCTGAGTTGTCATGAGATCTTATGGCGCGAACGTGGCTTTGCTGCGTATCATGACCATCCGTTGACTTGACGACATCTCCCTCTTGAACTGGTATGTTAATTAGTCCTAAACAGAATGCTGTCTTGTAACTCAGCAGACACCGCCCTTTGGTGGGGCTTCTAATGACCTGGATAATGGTATTGGTGGTTTTGTCAGCAAATGTAAGTCTTCTTTTGAACGACCCAATGCACTGCAGCGGGGTATCCGCTCCCCATTGGTATATTTTTGAAATCGATGAGTTCAGTGCCGGTTTGTTGCAGAGCGTTTGAAATTCTTTTTCCTCCATGACATTTACTGTTGCTCCTGAATCAATCAGAAAATAGAATTGTTTGTTGCAAATGTCTATTACAATTCTGGGTGCCTCCTGGGCTTCCTGTTCATCCATTATAAGATTGACAAACTCATCATGGGCATATGGGTCATGTGTGTCGTCATAGTTATAATCTCTCTGGAGTTCGGCTGATGGCTCACGACGTGCCCTCGGAGGGCCATCATATTCATCAATTACTTGCGCGATTTGTCCTTGAGGCATGTATTCTTGGTTGTCTTCGTCCGGATAGACTTCTTCTATCACACGCACATATCTCCTTGGACTCTGTTGGTAGAACCATGATTGTTGAGTTGGACTCGTGTACATCCTTTGGGCTGGCCGGACTTGCAAGCTTGCACCCCCGCGTGGGGTGGGAAATAGTTTTCCTTCCCTGCATACAGATTGAAAATGGCCTTCCCTGCCACAGTTGCCACAGTTTTGGGAGAGAACTGGGCAGGATCCCACGTGTGGAAATGCCATACCACACCTGTAGCATTGTCTCTGCATACGTGGGGTCGACGTGTTACTCGGATTGATGTTTCTGTCGTAGCTTCTGAAGTTTCCAGCGTGAATCGCAGCTACAATGTCACTCTTGTCCTGTTTTGCAGTGGCGTTGCTGGCCATGTGCGTGGCTTGCTTTTCCACTCTCTCGAGTATGCGTGCCATTTCACTCACTTCCTCAATAGTGACTGGTTTCTTCAGGAGTTGCTTCTGTAATGTCGATGACACACAACCCACGATTACTCTGAGTCGAAGTGCTTCGTCAAGCGAGAACGCATCAAATTGGCAATGTGCACCTTTGACGCAAAGTCTCGTGAGGAATTCATCCAATGTCTCATCGCTGCGCTGTGAGCATTGGTTGAAAACATATCGTTCATAGTCCCTGTTGGGAACAATGACGAGGCGTTTGTTTAGGGCAGCTATGAGGGCATCGAAGTCAGTAATTTCGGTAGGCGGAATGGTTTTGATTAATGTTTTTATTTCTCCGCCTGCCGTGTTTATGAACATGCTGCGTAAGCGAGGGGAGTTTTCTTCCCCAGCGGCATCAATAAAGTTATTAAAGTCTTCTAACCATTCCACCCACCTCGCTCCTTTGTCTGCCTGGGGCGTCATGAAGAACGGGGGCGGCATGCGCCATGCTGTGGCAGTGGATCTCGTGACTGCAGGCGCTGGCGGGGGTTGCGAGCTGGATGCTGCTTGATCTGCCACTGTACTCATGGTGACGTTCAGCACTCCTCACCCGCAAGATCTGTCGTAATTGGTGTCGCTGCCGGTCAAGAGTATCTAGCGTATGGGCGCTCCTGTGCACTCCTGTGGCAATGGTGTGAAGGGTGGTCACGTTTCAAGTTGTTTTGCTCACACTCCAAATGGGTACTGCGACGAGGAAGAGGGTCGCAGCAGAATGAGGATTAGCAACAAAAAAAAATTCACCTTAGCTGCCAGGCATCTGATGATTTGTGGGGCCTGTGGGCAACAGTCTCTGTGTGCAGCAAGTCCTTAATTATGTGGCCTTGGAACGTAGCCGCCGCTCGACGGTGTGCGTGTTGTGAACACACGAGCTTTAATTCCCTTCAGAACCGTCAGCACAGCGGGATCGCGTGTGCAAGGAAGGAGGAGCAGATGGGAGGGTGGCGCTTATCCAGGCACGTACCCGTTGTAGGAGCGGGGATCCGCTCGCCTGTGGGATCACTGGCTTGGATGGCTGGAGACGCAAGGAGGGATCTCCGGCGTAGTAACAAGGAGGACCGCTGATGCAAGGAAGAACCTCGTCACCAACTGTTCGGGGTTAGGGATCCCCAAGAAACACAAGAATAATGTCAAGACCACATGTGTCTGTAAAGCATGAAATAGTTGAATGGAGAGTAAATGACCCTGTAATCAAGTTGCTCAGTGATGGGTAAAAAGGTCTGTGTATTCCGTCAAAGTACAAACTAGCAGGTTTGTTTAGATTTGATTCAGTGCTATAGCTAAAAATTCATACACGATCAGTGAGCCATTATTTACAATGTTAGAAGCAATGTTTTCAACATAAAGAAACAAATTGTATTGGAAAGTATTCATCAACATTCAGTGAGAGCTTTCATCACGTGATGTATATAATGGAAAAAAACATATTCACGAGTGAGTAAGTTAACCCTCAATAGGTTGCATACTATTAACAATATTCAGAACAGAGGAAAAAGATATGAGACAGATAATTCACTTGGACTGCATACATTCTAAAAAGTTCTTAATTCCGCAATTAATTAAAGAGACAACAACAGAAAATGTGTGAACTGCTAGTCTTGTCTGAAGTTCACCATTCGGTATAATCCAATTGGCCCTGATCTAATGGAGCCACTTGTGGAAAAGTTAAAATCCTTTTTGGCAAATGATCAGATTTACAAGTAACAATTTAGCGAGAAATCTTCATTTAGACCCCATGCGTGTAGAGAGTCCATCGTGTCGATCCAATAAGCTTCCCATTTTAATAGTAAAGCTTGAAAGTCGCCACCTCTTGGGGGGCGCTTGACAACTTCAAGGATCTGGAACTTCAATTGTGCAACTGAATGTTTTTGTTAATTGAAATGTGGTGAAATCTGGTGAATGCTGATTGTTACACCTTATATTAGACTTGTGTTCAGTGAATCTTAATTTGACTTGTCTTTTAGTTTGTCCGACATACACTTTGCCACAAGGGCATTTTATCAGGTAAATTACAGCTGAGGACATACAAGTTGAATAATCTCTCAGTTTGATTTTTCTGCCCGTCCTTGGGTGAGTTACAGTGTTCCCTTTAATTACATTGTTACAATGTGTGCATGCTAGACATGGGAAAGTTCCCACTTTTCTGGTGGATAGGAATTGTTGTTTATCTGTTGGAATCCTTTCTGCTTTAACCAGTTTATCCCTAATGTTCTTTACCCTTTTAAAACACATCATAGGAGGTGTAGGGAACAGTTTTAACAGAGTTGGAACAGTTTTAACTAGCCTCCAAACCTGCCCATGCACTGATCCAACAGTAACGTGGTACGATTGATACACATGAAATCCCACCATTTAACCTGAATTTGACTTTGGATTGATGATTTTTATCTTGATTCAGCCAAGTACCTTTAATTCATTAGATGAGTTACCATTATTAGAAGGTGAAATTGCCAGAATGTACTGGTATTGAGATTATGTTAAACTGTATTAACTAAGTGAATCATTTCTATATCACTTTGAGTATACTATTATACATCATTGTGTTTTTCATTCTTCCTTGTTGGCCATTTGAAGAAGAGGAACTTTACCTCGAAACGCGTCGCCGAATACAACGAACTCTATTTGCATTTTTGTCTATTTTTTTATGTAAACTATGATGCTACATTGTCTTCTTTTTTGTAAACTAATAACATTTTTGAATTATATACTTTATTTATAAAAACAATCCTTTTGCAAGATTGTGTTCTTTACTCATCTGTATTTAAATGTACTTAACATATTGGCCCTCATTACGACCCTGGCGGAGTGGGTTTACGCCAGCGGTATTCGCGGCGGACCCGTCCGCCCTACTACGAGTTCCCGTAGCGCCATGGAGCCGTTTTCCGCCTGGTTTTTCCGGGCGGAGAAATCCATGGCGCTACGGGACCTTGTTGTTAATTACGCCACCGTATTTTACGGTGGCGTAATTAACGCCTTCCCCACTCCCATTATACCCTATGGGGCAAAAATGGGAATGGGGAAGGGTAAAATGGGGAATGGGGATTTACCGCCCCGCCAAGGTCGGAATGGGGCGGTAAATCCGCCAACCCCCATGGCGGTATCGGCAGCTTTCCGCCGTGCTCCATGGTGCATTTTGCACCACGATCTCCGCCAGGGTCGTAATGAGGGCCATTGTCATATAGCTTCACTAATCATAGTAGTGGACTTTTGTCCAAACATTTGAAAGTGTGCAGGGGACGGGAGGATTCCTGGGTTGAATCTTATTTCTCTTTTTTTGTCTAATGTAGGCAGGCCACCCATGACAGCTGCATCTTCGCCCATCTCCCCAGTTCCCTCTAACCATAGAGGCAGGTAGTTTGTTGCAAAGAGATCCTCGTAGTTGCGGGACACCTGTATCCCCAGGGATCAGAAATAGTCTCCCTGCTCCCAAAACGGCAGTCCCTTAATGTACACCCTTTCCGCTTCTGACAGATCCCCCACCACATACGCCACTGACTTCTCCAGGTTGACCTTGAAGCCAAAGAACTCCCCATATCGTTCTAAGCTGTCCAGGAGACGCAGCACCGATTGCATCGGCCTGTTGAGGTATAGTAAGGCATTGTCTGCCAAGAGGCTAACCTTGCACATTAATTCCCCTATCGGGACCCCTCTTATCCCTGACTCTTCCCTAACCCCTACTGCCCATGGCCAAATAACCAAGGCATAAAGCAGAGGGGAAGTGGGCATCCCTGTCTCGTGCCCCGTTGTAGCGCAAAGACCGGTGGTGTCCTCCCATTCACAGCCATCGAGGCTCATATAGGGCCGTAACCCATCCTTTCCATCTGGGGCCCATCCCTACAATAGATAACACTTCCCTCATAAAGGCTCAGCTCACCTGATTGAAGGTCTTTCTCTGCATCTAAAGCCAGCAATAGGGCCCCTTCTCTAACCACCACCGGCGTGTTGATAATATGAAGTGTCTTCTGCATGTTGTCAGCCCTCTGTCTGTGCATAATGAAGCCAGTCTGATCCTCGTGAATCCATCGGGGGAGACAGGATTCCAGACGCAACGCCAATACCCTGGCAAATATGTTTAGCAGGGAAATTGGCCTATACGAGGCGCAGTGAGCGCGATTCTTGCCTGGTTTTGGTATTACCGCTATTGAGGCCTGCAGAAAAGTTGGCGGTATAGATCCCTCCCGTACAATGAAGTTATACAGTTTGGCCAGGGGCGCAGCCAGCAACATCTGGTGCTTTTCGTAAAATTCTGTGGTAAAGTCGTCGTCACCTGAGGCCTTTCCCGCTTTTAGCTTCTCAATCGCCATTAACACCTCCTGACTGGTTACCTCCGCCTCGAGCACCTCCCCTTGTTCTGCTGTCAGTCTAACAAGCGGCAGGCCTCTATGGTAGGCCTGCATCTGATCACCGGTCGGCTCCTCTGGCCTGGCGTAGAGCTGCTGGTAATAAACCACGAATTGGGATGGGATGTCTTTGACTCTGTCCACTATGCCCCCATTAACTCCTTGCACCCGGTCAACCCTCTGCTCTGCCCTACAGCGTCTCACCCTGCTCACCAGGAACGCTCAAGCAACATCTCCCCTCTCGTAGTATTTCTGCTGCGTGAATCGCCTTCGCTTTACCACCTCGCCTATAGACACCAAGTGGAGCTCCTGCCTTTTATCCCACATCGTCTCTAGCAGCCCTTTCGTATCAGTACCCTCCTGACCCATTTGGATCCTTAACGACTTCAGCTCATCACAGAGTCTGGCCTCCAGTAAACCCCTCTCTCTTTTCTCTATACTCCTTCCACAATGAGCAGCCCCCTGAATGAGGCCTTAGCTGCCTCCCACACCGTAGCCATGCACACCTCGCCGTGTCATTGGCCTCAAAGTACTCCCTAATCTTCTTCTCCAAAAAGTCCCAGAAAACCAGATTTCTTGTCAGTGTGTCATTGCACCTCCAGCTGCACTGCCGCTGCCCCCGACTCGGCATCCTCCACTCTGCCACCACTTTTTCGTGATCCGTCCAGGTTACCACCTCAACACTCTGGCGTTTTATCCCTCCCGACAAATACCATTGGACTAGGAGCAGGTCTATTCTAGTATTTGACCGGTGTGGGGGGGAAGAAGAATGTGTAGCACCCTGGCCCCGGGAAGTGACTGTGCCAGACATCCACACAATCGTATTCCTGCAGGAGATCTCCAAAGTCTGTGTTTTCCTTCGCCAGTGCCCTTGTGGCCCCACCCCCTTGCCGACCACCAATCTAGCACTGGATCAATCACCAGATTGAAGTCACCCCCCTCAGAATCGTGGCTCCCGCCACCCATCCTTCCAACATTCCGAAAATATCCCGCAAGAATCTCCCCTGTCCCTGGTTTGGCGCATATAATGTAGCCAGTGTGACCTGCGTGCCCTCATAGTAGCTTTAAATCCCCAGGAATCGCCCCCAATATCCCCTCTTGATCTGGACCCCTGTCATCTGGAATGCCTTCCCAACCACAATGCCCACCCCCTCTTTCTTACGATCCTTGTGGGATACCCAGTAAGTCTTGCCGATGTCCCTAACACTTTATTCCCGACTCGTCCCTTCGTTTGTAGTGGGTCTCCTGCAAAAAAAAGTAACGCTAAAAGTAATGCTAGCCGTTGTTTGTTGACTTATCGAATCGTCTCGTGAAAAATTTCAGCCGCAGAGGAGATCCCAAAATGTAGCGTCTTGTAGCGGAATAGTCCCTCATGCGATGAGAATGTGGTGATTGGCCGTGATTCGGGGTGAAGTACCAACTGATGGTACCCCTGGTTTAAGTCCAGTTTGGAGAAGAGGACCGATTTGTTTAGCTGAACTATCATGTCCTCAATTTTTGGTCCCGGGTGTCGCTCCTGTTGTATGGCAGTGTTGGCTACTCGCATGTCTACACATACTCTCAGGCGGCCACCTTCTTTCGGGATGATTACAATGGGGATACCCACGGTGTCGGCCCTGTAGCAGGTTCAATGATATCATCCCGCAGTAACTGGTTCAGCTCCTTTGACACTGCCTTTTGTAGGTGAAATCCTACCCTGCACGGGTGTTGTGGAACCGGTTGAACTGCGGAGTCTATGTGTAGCTTAATCGGTGGGCCTTTCATTTTGCCAAGACCTTGACACAGTTGTGGAAATTCTTTGATGATGTCATCCTTGGTAATGGCTGAGTTGTCATGAGATCTTATGGCGCGAACGTGGCTTTGCTGCGTATCATGACCATCCGTTGACTTGACGACATCTCCCTCTTGAACTGGTATGTTAATTAGTCCTAAACAGAATGCTGTCTTGTAACTCAGCAGACACCGCCCTTTGGTGGGGCTTCTAATGACCTGGATAATGGTATTGGTGGTTTTGTCAGCAAATGTAAGTCTTCTTTTGAACGACCCAATGCACTGCAGCGGGGTATCCGCTCCCCATTGGTATATTTTTGAAATCGATGAGTTCAGTGCCGGTTTGTTGCAGAGCGTTTGAAATTCTTTTTCCTCCATGACATTTACTGTTGCTCCTGAATCAATCAGAAAATAGAATTGTTTGTTGCAAATGTCTATTACAATTCTGGGTGCCTCCTGGGCTTCCTGTTCATCCATTATAAGATTGACAAACTCATCATGGGCATATGGGTCATGTGTGTCGTCATAGTTATAATCTCTCTGGAGTTCGGCTGATGGCTCACGACGTGCCCTCGGAGGGCCATCATATTCATCAATTACTTGCGCGATTTGTCCTTGAGGCATGTATTCTTGGTTGTCTTCGTCCGGATAGACTTCTTCTATCACACGCACATATCTCCTTGGACTCTGTTGGTAGAACCATGATTGTTGAGTTGGACTCGTGTACATCCTTTGGGCTGGCCGGACTTGCAAGCTTGCACCCCCGCATGGGGTGGGAAATAGTTTTCCTTCCCTGCATACAGATTGAAAATGGCCTTCCCTGCCACAGTTGCCACAGTTTTGGGAGAGAACTGGGCAGGATCCCACGTGTGGAAATGCCATACCACACCTGTAGCATTGTCTCTGCATACGTGGGGTCGACGTGTTACTCGGATTGATGTTTCTGTCGTAGCTTCTGAAGTTTCCAGCGTGAATCGCAGCTACAATGTCACTCTTGTCCTGTTTTGCAGTGGCGTTGCTGGCCATGTGCGTGGCTTGCTTTTCCACTCTCTCGAGTATGCGTGCCATTTCACTCACTTCCTCAATAGTGACTGGTTTCTTCAGGAGTTGCTTCTGTAATGTCGATGACACACAACCCACGATTACTCTGAGTCGAAGTGCTTCGTCAAGCGAGAACGCATCAAATTGGCAATGTGCACCTTTGACGCAAAGTCTCGTGAGGAATTCATCCAATGTCTCATCGCTGCGCTGTGAGCATTGGTTGAAAACATATCGTTCATAGTCCCTGTTGGGAACAATGACGAGGCGTTTGTTTAGGGCAGCTATGAGGGCATCGAAGTCAGTAATTTCGGTAGGCGGAATGGTTTTGATTAATGTTTTTATTTCTCCGCCTGCCGTGTTTATGAACATGCTGCGTAAGCGAGGGGAGTTTTCTTCCCCAGCGGCATCAATAAAGTTATTAAAGTCTTCTAACCATTCCACCCACCTCGCTCCTTTGTCTGCCTGGGGCGTCATGAAGAACGGGGGCGGCATGCGCCATGCTGTGGCAGTGGATCTCGTGACTGCAGGCGCTGGCGGGGGTTGCGAGCTGGATGCTGCTTGATCTGCCACTGTACTCATGGTGACGTTCAGCACTCCTCACCCGCAAGATCTGTCGTAATTGGTGTCGCTGCCGGTCAAGAGTATCTAGCGTATGGGCGCTCCTGTGCACTCCTGTGGCAATGGTGTGAAGGGTGGTCACGTTTCAAGTTGTTTTGCTCACACTCCAAATGGGTACTGCGACGAGGAAGAGGGTCGCAGCAGAATGAGGATTAGCAACAAAAAAAAAATCACCTTAGCTGCCAGGCATCTGATGATTTGTGGGGCCTGTGGGCAACAGTCTCTGTGTGCAGCAAGTCCTTAATTATGTGGCCTTGGAACGTAGCCGCCGCTCGACGGTGTGCGTGTTGTGAACACACGAGCTTTAATTCCCTTCAGAACCGTCAGCACAGCGGGATCGCGTGTGCAAGGAAGGAGGAGCAGATGGGAGGGTGGCGCTTATCCAGGCACGTACCCGTTGTAGGAGCGGGGATCCGCTCGCCTGTGGGATCACTGGCTTGGATGGCTGGAGACGCAAGGAGGGATCTCCGGCGTAGTAACAAGGAGGACCGCTGATGCAAGGAAGAACCTCGTCACCAACTGTTCGGGGTTAGGGATCCCCAAGAAACACAAGAATAATGTCAAGACCACATGTGTCTGTAAAGCATGAAATAGTTGAATGGAGAGTAAATGACCCTGTAATCAAGTTGCTCAGTGATGGGTAAAAAGGTCTGTGTATTCCGTCAAAGTACAAACTAGCAGGTTTGTTTAGATTTGATTCAGTGCTATAGCTAAAAATTCATACACGATCAGTGAGCCATTATTTACAATGTTAGAAGCAATGTTTTCAACATAAAGAAACAAATTGTATTGGAAAGTATTCATCAACATTCAGTGAGAGCTTTCATCACGTGATGTATATAATGGAAAAAAACATATTCACGAGTGAGTAAGTTAACCCTCAATAGGTTGCATACTATTAACAATATTCAGAACAGAGGAAAAAGATATGAGACAGATAATTCACTTGGACTGCATACATTCTAAAAAGTTCTTAATTCCGCAATTAATTAAAGAGACAACAACAGAAAATGTGTGAACTGCTAGTCTTGTCTGAAGTTCACCATTCGGTATAATCCAATTGGCCCTGATCTAATGGAGCCACTTGTGGAAAAGTTAAAATCCTTTTTGGCAAATGATCAGATTTACAAGTAACAATTTAGCGAGAAATCTTCATTTAGACCCCATGCGTGTAGAGAGTCCATCGTGTCGATCCAATAAGCTTCCCATTTTAATAGTAAAGCTTGAAAGTCGCCACCTCTTGGGGGGCGCTTGACAACTTCAAGGATCTGGAACTTCAATTGTGCAACTGAATGTTTTTGTTAATTGAAATGTGGTGAAATCTGGTGAATGCTGATTGTTACACCTTATATTAGACTTGTGTTCAGTGAATCTTAATTTGACTTGTCTTTTAGTTTGTCCGACATACACTTTGCCACAAGGGCATTTTATCAGGTAAATTACAGCTGAGGACATACAAGTTGAATAATCTCTCAGTTTGATTTTTCTGCCCGTCCTTGGGTGAGTTACAGTGTTCCCTTTAATTACATTGTTACAATGTGTGCATGCTAGACATGGGAAAGTTCCCACTTTTCTGGTGGATAGGAATTGTTGTTTATCTGTTGGAATCCTTTCTGCTTTAACCAGTTTATCCCTAATGTTCTTTACCCTTTTAAAACACATCATAGGAGGTGTAGGGAACAGTTTTAACAGAGTTGGAACAGTTTTAACTAGCCTCCAAACCTGCCCATGCACTGATCCAACAGTAACGTGGTACGATTGATACACATGAAATCCCACCATTTAACCTGAATTTGACTTTGGATTGATGATTTTTATCTTGATTCAGCCAAGTACCTTTAATTCATTAGATGAGTTACCATTATTAGAAGGTGAAATTGCCAGAATGTACTGGTATTGAGATTATGTTAAACTGTATTAACTAAGTGAATCATTTCTATATCACTTTGAGTATACTATTATACATCATTGTGTTTTTCATTCTTCCTTGTTGGCCATTTGAAGAAGAGGAACTTTACCTCGAAACGCGTCGCCGAATACAACGAACTCTATTTGCATTTTTGTCTATTTTTTTATGTAAACTATGATGCTACATTGTCTTCTTTTTTGTAAACTAATAACATTTTTGAATTATATACTTTATTTATAAAAACAATCCTTTTGCAAGATTGTGTTCTTTACTCATCTGTATTTAAATGTACTTAACATATTGGCCCTCATTACGACCCTGGCGGAGTGGGTTTACGCCAGCGGTATTCGCGGCGGACCCGTCCGCCCTACTACGAGTTCCCGTAGCGCCATGGAGCCGTTTTCCGCCTGGTTTTTCCGGGCGGAGAAATCCATGGCGCTACGGGACCTTGTTGTTAATTACGCCACCGTATTTTACGGTGGCGTAATTAACGCCTTCCCCACTCCCATTATACCCTATGGGGCAAAAATGGGAATGGGGAAGGGTAAAATGGGGAATGGGGATTTACCGCCCCGCCAAGGTCGGAATGGGGCGGTAAATCCGCCAACCCCCATGGCGGTATCGGCAGCTTTCCGCCGTGCTCCATGGTGCATTTTGCACCACGATCTCCGCCAGGGTCGTAATGAGGGCCATTGTCATATAGCTTCACTAATCATAGTAGTGGACTTTTGTCCAAACATTTGAAAGTGTGCAGGGGACGGGAGGATTCCTGGGTTGAATCTTATTTCTCTTTTTTTGTCTAATGTAGGCAGGCCACCCATGACAGCTGCATCTTCGCCCATCTCCCCAGTTCCCTCTAACCATAGATGCAGGTAGTTTGTTGCAAAGAGATCCTCGTAGTTGCGGGACACCTGTATCCCCAGGGATCAGAAATAGTCTCCCTGCTCCCAAAACGGCAGTCCCTTAATGTACACCCTTTCCGCTTCTGACAGATCCCCCACCACATACGCCACTGACTTCTCCAGGTTGACCTTGAAGCCAAAGAACTCCCCATATCGTTCTAAGCTGTCCAGGAGACGCAGCACCGATTGCATCGGCCTGTTGAGGTATAGTAAGGCATTGTCTGCCAAGAGGCTAACCTTGCACATTAATTCCCCTATCGGGACCCCTCTTATCCCTGACTCTTCCCTAACCCCTACTGCCCATGGCCAAATAACCAAGGCATAAAGCAGAGGGGAAGTGGGCATCCCTGTCTCGTGCCCCGTTGTAGCGCAAAGACCGGTGGTGTCCTCCCATTCACAGCCATCGAGGCTCATATAGGGCCGTAACCCATCCTTTCCATCTGGGGCCCATCCCTACAATAGATAACACTTCCCTCATAAAGGCTCAGCTCACCTGATTGAAGGTCTTTCTCTGCATCTAAAGCCAGCAATAGGGCCCCTTCTCTAACCACCACCGGCGTGTTGATAATATGAAGTGTCTTCTGCATGTTGTCAGCCCTCTGTCTGTGCATAATGAAGCCAATCTGATCCTCGTGAATCCATCGGGGGAGACAGGATTCCAGACGCAACGCCAATACCCTGGCAAATATGTTTAGCAGGGAAATTGGCCTATACGAGGCGCAGTGAGCGCGATTCTTGCCTGGTTTTGGTATTACCGCTATTGAGGCCTGCAGAAAAGTTGGCGGTATAGATCCCTCCCGTACAATGAAGTTATACAGTTTGGCCAGGGGCGCAGCCAGCAACATCTGGTGCTTTTCGTAAAATTCTGTGGTAAAGTCGTCGTCACCTGAGGCCTTTCCCGCTTTTAGCTTCTCAATCGCCATTAACACCTCCTGACTGGTTACCTCCGCCTCGAGCACCTCCCCTTGTTCTGCTGTCAGTCTAACAAGCGGCAGGCCTCTATGGTAGGCCTGCATCTGATCACTGGTCGGCTCCTCTGGCCTGGCGTAGAGCTGCTGGTAATAAACCACGAATTGGGATGGGATGTCTTTGACTCTGTCCACTATGCCCCCATTAACTCCTTGCACCCGGTCAACCCTCTGCTCTGCCCTACAGCGTCTCACCCTGCTCACCAGGAACGCTCAAGCAACATCTCCCCTCTCGTAGTATTTCTGCTGCGTGAATCGCCTTCGCTTTACCACCTCGCCTATAGACACCAAGTGGAGCTCCTGCCTTTTATCCCACATCGTCTCTAGCAGCCCTTTCGTATCAGTACCCTCCTGACCCATTTGGATCCTTAACGACTTCAGCTCATCACAGAGTCTGGCCTCCAGTAAACCCCTCTCTCTTTTCTCTATACTCCTTCCACAATGAGCAGCCCCCTGAATGAGGCCTTAGCTGCCTCCCACACCGTAGCCATGCACACCTCGCCGTGTCATTGGCCTCAAAGTACTCCCTAATCTTCTTCTCCAAAAAGTCCCAGAAAACCAGATTTCTTGTCAGTGTGTCATTGCACCTCCAGCTGCACTGCCGCTGCCCCCGACTCGGCATCCTCCACTCTGCCACCACTTTTTCGTGATCCGTCCAGGTTACCACCTCAACACTCTGGCGTTTTATCCCTCCCGACAAATACCATTGGACTAGGAGCAGGTCTATTCTAGTATTTGACCGGTGTGGGGGGGAAGAAGAATGTGTAGCACCCTGGCCCCGGGAAGTGACTGTGCCAGACATCCACACAATCGTATTCCTGCAGGAGATCTCCAAAGTCTGTGTTTTCCTTCGCCAGTGCCCTTGTGGCCCCACCCCCTTGCCGACCACCAATCTAGCACTGGATCAATCACCAGATTGAAGTCACCCCCCTCAGAATCGTGGCTCCCGCCACCCATCCTTCCAACATTCCGAAAATATCCCGCAAGAATCTCCCCTGTCCCTGGTTTGGCGCATATAATGTAGCCAGTGTGACCTGCGTGCCCTCATAGTAGCTTTAAATCCCCAGGAATCGCCCCCAATATCCCCTCTTGATCTGGACCCCTGTCATCTGGAATGCCTTCCCAACCACAATGCCCACCCCCTCTTTCTTACGATCCTTGTGGGATACCCAGTAAGTCTTGCCGATGTCCCTAACACTTTATTCCCGACTCGTCCCTTCGTTTGTAGTGGGTCTCCTGCAAAAAAAAGTAACGCTAGCCGTTGTTTGTGGAACATGTTGCTGGTGAGCAATCTCTTATTCTGAAAGTTAAGCCCCTTCACATTCAATGTGGCCACCTTTATCTCAGCCATAGCCCTTCCGTCCCAATCACAACCTGACCGCCAGAATCTGTAAATGGTCTCTCCAATTCATCCTCCAAGCTGACTGCTGCATATGATTCACTTCCCTCTTCCCTCCTCCTTTACCCCAAGCCCCTGTTCTCCTCCCGCCCTTGTGTCCCGCCCATCAAGGTCCACCCAGTCGAACCACCAGGGTAGCGGGCCCTGCCCTGGACATCTTACCACCTCCCTGCTAACCCCTCCCAACTCCCACTTTACCCCATAAATGAACCCTTGCCTAAAGCCCCCCAACAGGAGGATTAATTATCTGCAGTTTAAGAACCAACTTGATGATTAACCTACCCACCTTCCTAGGTTCCTTCATGTGTCATCCCGCCGGGGCGAGGGGGTATTGAGCTTCTGAAATTTCCTAGCCCCCTGGATCTAATGCCTGCTCCGTGTAAGTAGTGGGCCTTGCATACCCCTTCCTTCTGTGAAGCGCCGTTCTGTGGACCCACCAGATCGTCTATGGCCTACTTAATCACTACAACTATGACCAGGTGATACCTTTCGCCCTCCCACTCAAAAATCAGCATAAACAGGTAGCCCCACCTATACTTGACTGCCTTCTCCTGAAGCCACCTAGTGAGAGGCCCACACTCCTTGCGCTGCAGTAGAGTACTGGCCGAGAGGTCCTGAAGATTGCCACTCTGGAATCCCCGTACTCTATGTTGCCCATATTCACGATCCTCACCTTATCACTGTAGTAATGCAACCGCGCATTGACCTGTCGGTATCCCTACAAAATATCCCCACCAAAAATATCGCCGTATTTATGGCCGTTTGCCTCGCCATAAGCGATATTTTTGGGGAGGATATTTTGTGGGAGCGAGGGTTGCAGGGGTGTCCACCGCACATTTTAAAATAATGCGGGGATTGCGGGGCTGTCCCCCGCAGGGTCCATCGATCAATATCGCTGCAAAAATATGGCAATATTTTTGTATTGCAATATTTTTGCGGGGATATTAACACATGGAACCGACCTATTGTGGCCCTCTACTCCCAACCCCGCACGGTGCACTCTTTCCAAAGTGATATGTTCACCCTCTTTGGAATCCAACACCATACCCATGATGTCCTGGACCTTCTGCCCCAAGCCAATGTGGGATTCCCGTTCCACCTCTTGCAGTCCCAAAAAACAGAGGTTGTTGCGCATCTCAATGTCATCCACCTTGAGGCGCAATTTCTCCTCTCGCTGTTCCAATTCCGCAAAACATGTCTCAGTCTGTGCCTCAAAAATCCCTGTTGAGTCCTGATTGGCTTCTACTCCCTCCACTCTCTTCTCCAGAGTGTTCACCTTCACAAGAGGTCTGCCACCTTAGCCCTATGCCTGTTCTTATTCCTCGTATCTCCTCCAGAATGGCCTGAATGTCACTCTTTTTTTTATAACTCTGTTTATTAGAATTTTACAATACAAACAATATGGATGTATACAAACAGCCGGGTCACATAAAAACGATGTCCTGAGAAGTACGTGTGAGCCGTACTTGATAGCACCAAAGTTCTCGGATTGCGAAGGAGGGGGGGGGTTCCTCTTTGGGAAGGGTCGCCCGCGCCCCTTGAGACGATTGTACTTAGTCCAGGCTCAACCCTCGTCTTCCCACTTCCTCATACCTTCTGATATTTTTGAGGGCATCCTCTCGCTGTGTAGATACGTCACTCCAGGGAGGCGCATCTGCTCATTTCATTGGACCATCGATCTATACATATTGTGTCGGCAGAACCCAAGGTAGCAGCGGTCAATCTCTTCCCCACCCCCAGTGCCACTCCAAGAAATGCTTTTTCATACTTAGTGAAGTCTGTTTCACCCCAAACCCCCACTAATATCGTTTTTGGGTCCCTTGGGACTGGGACCCCAATATCTCAGAGAGTCTGGTGATACATTCCGCCCAGAACGTCTGTAATGCCCCACATTCCCAGACCATTTGTAAAAACATGTGCCTTCTGCCCTTTTACACCAGAGACATACCCCATCATCTGCCCCCCCCCCATATTTGGCCATCATTGTTCTAGAGTAGTACGACTGGTGTAGTATCCTGAGCTCTATTAGTCATAGTGTGGCCTCTGAATGTCACTCTTGATCGTCCCAATAACTCCCACGCTTGAGTGCGGGTCTCCGTCTCCTTTAGCCTTTGCCATCTTCTTGTTGTCGTGATGCCGATTTTGCTCTAGGGTTTCTTTCCAACTCATATACCTGCACCCTCTTCTTTGCCTCGCCGTGCTGCAGCACATTCGGGTTTGATGGAGCCTGCCCTCAACATCCACGCACCCCTATCGCCATGGAGGTTGCCCACCTGACAGGTTTTAATTGCACCGTTGGGCACACTCTCCCCCACAGGCTTAGTAACCCACCTGCTGTCCAGGGCCATCAGCCACTGTTCAAGGCGGCAGGGAGTTATGTCGCTTTTACTCCAAGGGGGGCACCGCGGGTACTGAGTCCCATGCCGCCCAGCACTGCTTTGCCTTGCTCCCCCCTTCCAGGCTTGGCACGTAGATGCACACAGTCTATTATGCACCCTTTACTCTCTCTGCAGTAGACTGTGATGTTTCCACTCTGGTGGCGGTGAGTCCCAGATGGCCACCACCACTGTCGCAGTTTTATAGTGCCTGCCACAGACACTCTAAGCTCAGGACTGCAATCGCCCACCACTACAGCGAGCCTGCATGTACAACATCCACCGGGTTGAGAGCTGTCACCTATACTAGGCCGCGAAACAGTCCAGGCTCCAGATTCCTGCCTGGTAGCCCATGCTGAGATCACTGGCCCCTGCCAGCCTCACTTCCTTGCCTGGGGGCTTGTTCCTCACCTTCTCTGCTGAGGGCCGCGCCTCCAGCTTCTCCCGGGCTGCCCAAATCCTTGGGCTCCTCCTCCTCCTTTCGTCGACTGCCCAGTGAAGTGGTTATCACGGCTGGTTTCCCACTCCCAGCCCGCTCCAGCAAGCAGCACTGATGGCCGTTCCCCAGGCCAGAGGGAGGACACACCTCTGACAGCGACGCAGCTCCAACTGCTGCCTCCTTCAAATCGGCGCACAGGGGCACGCTGGGCTCTTCTCCCGCCTCACCTTGTTTGCGGTCCGACAACTCTAGTGGTCCGCCCCCTGGCCTGCTTCCGCTCGCAACACTCCAGGACACTGCCCAGGCCAGTAAGGTGGCACAGCACCAGCAACGCTGCGGTCCCGGCCTCGTCCGGGCCTCATACAGGACTGCGTCTCAGGCCTTCTTCCGTTCGCCGCATTCCGCCTCCGCACTGCGGGCCTCAGTTGCGGTCGCCTATGGGGGGCTTTGCGAGTGAAGATGCAGCCCCCAGTTCTTCACCCCTCGACACCTGGGCAGGGTCACCCACCCCAGGACACACATTCAGGGGTTGTGGATCCCTCAACCCCACCAGCCTCCACCAATTGACTCAGGGCAGGGGATGGAGCTACTCATTCGGGCTGCCATCTTGCCTGCACCCCCTGGTGACCTTAAGACAGCATAGCTCTCAACCCACCCGCTTTTGGCGGGTGTCACCCGCCTTTCAAGCAGCTGATGCACCCGCCAAGCCCATATATGCCCATTTCAACTGCCTTGGTGACACAAAAGGTTGCGAGCTATGTTACGTGATCTAATTATGGCTTTTTTCTATTTTCTCGGAGTCCCCTGCGCAGGAGGAGATGGGATCTGGCACCGGCAAGGTCACTGTGGCTGTGGAATGCGTGACCGTCATGCCTCCAGGGATGGAAAACCATTTCTGAGAGAATGTACACAGACCGAACAGTGCCTAACAAGCTGTAACCAGAACGCACGGCCACATTGCCCTGTGCTCATGAAACAGTCCATTATAAGAACTTGAACACTTTTATCGCTTGGATTCTGATTGCTACACTCCATACATGGGCCCGGATGCAGGCATCAGGCATCCCCTTTGACATGAGTCATTGTGTTTAGGAATGGAATAGCCACCTAAACTCTATATAAGGATGTTGCCGGCCTGAGGGAGCAGAGCAGTCCACCCAGGCGGTTTGGATACATGCTTTCTGTTATATTTGAGGTTTGGGGCTGTACAGATTACTCATGAGCCTCAGGTGACACAGGTGGCTTTACTGGGTTTGTGGTTACAGGTAAGTACATAAGGAGTAGGTAAAGTACATTCAAGACAAGTTACTAATATAAGAGACATCCACCTGTCCCCCTGCGCTCAAGCTCCAGATGCCAACTGACTATAGTGGAATTCCCCAGGAGGCTTGCATAATAACATTTTGCAAAGGCCCAACACTCCATTCTCAGACACACCCAGGTTACAGACAACTCAGGTAGATCACAACACATCTCCCCCCTTATATAACAATACACACAGTGAGGAAGAAACAGAAGGAAAAGTCGCCAATACAAATTTGTCACAACCACAACATTAGACTATCCTTCTAAAGTCACCTATCCAGCAAACTGCTCCGGACGTCCAGACTCTTCCCCCCCAGACAACCTTAAAATAGCTAACCACATAGCTATACCGCAACCAGATCCATCAACAGTACTGTAGCTGGCCTACTACAGAACTCACACAAGGGAACCAGCCCGCCTTCAAGCGCAAACCCAAACAAACAAAACATCACACCCATATCCTTCCTTCTCCATCCACCAACTACTAATTGTGCCAAAACACAAAACAGGGTTCAAACCCCACTGACAGCCTGAAACAAACAACACAGCTCTACTCCAAATTTGGAATCAACCAACAGCGTCGGGCATCCACATCCCACTAAACAATTTGCACACAACACCGGGCGTCCAGATCCCGCTAAACAATTGGCACAACAAGGACCGGGCATCCACATCCCGCTCACCAATTGGCACTCAACACCGGGTGTCCATATCCCACTCACCAATTGGCACTCAACACTGGGTGTCCACATCCCGCTCACCAATTGGCACTCAAAACCGGGCATCCCGATCCCACTAAACATTTGGCACACAACTTGGGCAACCACATGCCCAACACGCAATTTGCACTACCGTACAAACCCCACACACATTCGCCACACACACCAGTTAGGAAAATTGGGCATTATAATATGGTAAACAAGGGTTAAACACCACACTTGAGTTCAACATTTAAACTTGCAAAATAATGGTTGTTTACCTGTGGAAAGAATGTCAGGTTAAAAAAAAAAAAAACCAGTGCAAAGCAGAAAACAACTCAACATTTGTTTTGAAGTTCATCAAGTCACCTAGTTATCAGAAACACGAGCACACATTTCATCACCACACATCACCACACATCAACACCAGCTAGGCAAATTGGGCATTAAAATATGGTAAACAAGGGTTAAACACCACATTTGAGCCCAACATTTATGCTTACAAAGTCCTTTACGGTATTGTCCTGTGGAAGGAAAATTGTGTAACAGTGCAAAGAACCCACAATTAACATTAGTCTTTGAAGTTCAGCACATAGCCAGCTCATCAGAACTTCCCATAAGCACACCCATAGGCGCCACACAAAACCACCAACTGTGGACTAATGCCACCTCACGCCATCTCATTTGGCCCCACCAAGGCCGGGAACCACCTCCTCCACAAAACATGCCCACTGAATGCCATTTGGACCCCTTAACCAGGTCCAACAATAACTCTATTGCTAAAATTTCAACCGTTTTTTGTACCTCAGCACTCTAAAATGATGGCGCCACACACACAAACCCCATTACTTTGCATCTTGTACATTCAACCGAAGCTGATACAACCTAATAACCGGTTAAGTAAAAGAACACCACAAGATGTAACACCATTCTCATTTTAAAAATAATATGAAAAGTGCAGCGATACGTTCGTTCAATAAGCGCCCTGCACTGTGGCAGCAATACATTTTTCCTTTAGCAGGCACCGTTGATCCGTCCAAAAATAATGCAATCAACAAAAATTGTTTCTTTATTTTTTTCTGACCTCAGGATCACGTCGTAGTTCCAAACTCACATCACTGATGATCCGTTAATGATGCTGCACCCGCAAACCAAAGATACCCTGCTGCTGGTGCTTTCCTCCGTATTGCGCATGGAAAAAAAAACTTGACGCGACAGCACACTGAGGCGAACTCTTCCTTGGCTTCCTCATAATACGCAGCTGCGTGCTTCTTCTTCTTCTTAATTATCGGATGCGTGGGCGGACCCACGCAGGCGCTTCCCCATCCTAAAGGATGATGTGCACCAAATCCACCAATCAATACTTAGCTCACATAAACTCACAACTCCTCCCACCGCCCCGTCTGCCTCACAAAATCCAACATCACATTGCTCCTCCTCCTGCCTCTCACCCCGTCACCTCCCAGCAAAGCCTTCCCACTCAGCTCAGCCACACCCAGCACAGACAACCGAACCTCATCAATTCTCTCTCCTCAGCATGTCTCTCACACCTTAAGCAGAAAACGTCCCACAGTCTCAGGCACCCCACACACCGCACAGTCCCTCGACTCACGCTTCCCCACACGAAACAGACAGTCATTCAGCCCCACATGCCCTATCCTCAACCGATTCAGCATCATCTCCTCCCCCCTCCTCCATTCCAGACTCCCCGCATCCACCTTCACCGACACTTTCCCACGAACACCAAACATCCACCTGCCCTTCACCTCACTCACCCACCTCTCCTGCCACTCATCCATGACCCGTCTCACCACCACAGCCTTCACCTCATCCACACTCAAAGGCAACCTCATATCAACCGCTGCCCTTCTCATACCCTCACCCGCCGCCAGATCCACCAACTCATTACCCAAAATGCCACTGTGACTGGGGACCCACGACAACTCCAAATCCATTCCCCCACGCACACACCGATCAATCTTCCTCCTGATGTCCAAAATCACATCCTTCCTATCACCATCCCCTGCCACAATCGCCTGCAACCCACTCAATGAATCCGAGAACACCACCACCTTCTCATATCCCAACTCGCACACCCTATCAATCGCCAATGCAATCGCCACCAACTCAGCCGTACAAATAGACACATCATTCGTCAGTCGCCCCACTTTATACTCCCCAGTGCTTTCCAGAAAATACGCCATACCAACTCTCCCAGACATAGGATCTTTCGAACCACCCGTGAACCCCTTACATCCTTCCTTCCCTGCCACATACGCCTGACCCAAAGTCTTGATCTCACCCCGCAAACCCCACTTCTTCGACACTACACTCGCCAACTCTAAACACACCTTTGGAGACCCCATCATCCACATCGGCCATCTCACCAAATCCGTACCCGTCACAGCCAACAACTCGCCCCCACCCCACTGCACCCCCTTCTCCCACATGTGAAACCCCAAAGTGCCCCCCTTCCTCCTCCACCGGTCCCCATAGTAGTCAAACCTCCAATTATACTTCAAACATTCGCGCACCGGATGACCCACACTCTTCGCACTGCACTTCACCCACCACCTCATATTCAACGCATCCCTCCTCAACCCCAACGGCATCTCCCCCACAAGCACCTGCACCGCATTCACTGGAGAGGACCTCATCACACCCAAACACACTCTCAATGCCCTCGCCTGCACCCTATCCAACCGCAGCTTCTGACTCGCTGTGAAACTCACTGCCACCTGACATCCAAAATCCATCACACTCAAAATCAACCCCTTATACAACATTCGTAAACACTTCTGCTGCGCACCCCACTCTTTCCCAGACACCGCCCGCTACAAATTCAACCTACGTTTACACTTATCCACCACACCATCCACCTGCAAATTCCAGTTCAACTTCCTATCCAAAATCACCCCAAGTACCGAACATCCTCTACGCTCTTCACCCTCACACCTTTCAAAACCAAGTTCAACTCCTCTTGCACCCTTTTCCGCGAGAAAACCATACTCACACTTTTATCCACAGACACCGAAAAGCACCATTTCCCACACCACTCCTCCATATGCAATATCGCAGCTTGCAGCCGACTCTGCACCAACAACAAACTCTGCCCTCTTACCCATACCACACCATCATCTGCGAAGAAATCCACCTGACACCCGATTCCCGCCAAAGCCCGAATCAACCCATCCACCATCACATTAAACAGCATTGCACTAATCACACTCCCCTGCGGCGTCCCATTCTCCATCTTCCAAACTTCAGACAGCACCCCCCTCACTCTCACCTGAAAGGTCCTATCAGCCAAAAACGCCCTAATCCACCGAAACATCCTCCCCTTCACACCCATCTCTAAAAATCTCACCAACAACCAACTCTTCATCACCATATCATACGCCTTCACCAAATCCAAAAAGAACGCTCCCACCAACTCCCCATCACACAATGCCTCCTCCACCCCAGCCACTAACCTCACTAACGGATAAGCCACCTCCTGAACCCACTCAGAAAATCACTCAAACACCCATTCGACTCCAAATAAAACCCCAATCGCTCAACCACCATCCGTTCCATAACCTTACACAGCACAACAGTCAGCGCAATCGGCCTATACGACTTACACTCCCGCAGGAACCTTGCCACCCTTCAAAATCGCCACCACAATTGCTCTTTTCCACAACTTCGGCAAAACTCCACTCTTCCAGATCTGATTGAACAGAGCCAATACCTCTAACTTAAATTCCACTGGCAATTTCTCCAAAAATACATACATGACCCCATCCACCCCTGGGCTAGACCACTTCCCTTTCCGAATCGCCCCATCAAACTCCACCATAGAAAACGGAACCTCATACTGCTCCTCCCAAGGCCCAACATCCGCCAACAACTCCTGCATCTCCTCCTCAACCACACCCATACTTAGCCTCACCGCTTCTGGGAAGTTCCCTGAACTGTGCACCCCCGCAAAATACTCCCCCAACAAATTTGCCTTATCCCCAGCCTCACTGACCACCTCTTCCCCTTTCAACAACACTGACACACCACACTACGGCCTCATCAATCCGGACATCCGCTTGAACTGTTTCCAAACCTCACCCAGCTGCGTACTTCAAACTGTTCCTGTAGACGTTGTCATAATGTTGATTTGAACACATTGAAGGGTCCTTTCCTCGAAACTCCATGTCACAGGCTGTGCAGTACTTATAATGGAAACCAGCAGTTCCAACTCAAAAGAACGTCTTCCTCACATTCTCCATGCAGCCAGTCATAGTCGATACCCCGAAGAGCATGGTGACGTCACCATTAATGAACGGAACCTCGACTTGTACACAGCTCCCAGCGCCAACCGTCATCCGTGCTCCTGGTGCCGTGATGTCTCCATGCCACAGCAGGCTGAATCCCAACGACCCCTAACCTCCAAGCTGCAAGCCACGCCACAGGTACACAATTTACCAACTTCTTCACTGTATCTATGGTCCATTCTGTTACTGGCACTTCTCATTTGCTGGCCACCCAAATCACGCACTGGTTCCCCCGGCCCCTAAACACTGTCATTCTTGGCCACTGCTCCCTTCTGATGCGCCAAGCTCAGTGCGCCACTGCTCTCAATCTTCAAGTGTCCCTGCTAAATCCAGACATGCAGGGCACGGGCGCGCTCACCTTGGGGGCCGGTGGATGCCTGTTTCTTCTCTGTTGTCAGGTGGGCAACTTCCTTTCCACCACTTGTCCTCTGGTTCCAGCTTGCTCGCTTCTTTACTCCTTTTCTGCACTTAGCATTCTCCTTCCCTTTTTCTGTACCTTCTTCCCTTCAGTCACCAAGATCCTCGTCGCCAGTGTTATATTTGAGGTTTGGGGCTCTACAGATTACTCAAGAGCCTCAGGTGACACAGGTGTCTTTACTGGGTTTGTGGTTACAGGTAAGTACATAAGGAGTAGGTAAAGTACATTCAAGACAAGTTACTAATATAAGAGACATCCACTGGTCCCCCTGCGCTCAAGCTCCAGATGCCAACTTACTATAGTGGAATCCCCAGGAGGCTTGCATAATAACATTCTGCAAAGGCCCAACACTCCATTCTCAGACACACCCAGGTTACAGACAACTCAAGTAGATCACAACACCTTCTACCTCTGTTCTCCCGTGTGCTTATTTCGGAGTGTTGCTGAGTGTGCAGTGAAGCAGGGCGATTGCAGGAGGGAGCAGGACGGACGATATTAACAAGCTATGAGACAGGACATTTTTAAGTGGGGGGACAGTGTTTAAGTTCGCTGTGTATACCTCAGAAGAATTAAAGATGGTTCCTGTTGTAGAGGCGGGTCATGGGTAAGTCATAGCTCTCAATTCACCCGCTTTTGGCGGGTGTCACCCGCCTTGTAAAGGGCTAACTCACCCGCCAACCCTCCTGCACGCCCATTCATTTCAATGGGCGTCTCACCCGCCAAAAACAAAATCGGGTGATTTCACCCGCCTTTGTGACACAAATGGTTGAGAGCTATGGTAAGTACTAGGACAAGGAAGAGGGATGTGGCGGTAATGGAGGCATTTCAGTGCGCACTCAGCTGAGAAACACGTGTGGTAAATTACCTTTCTAGTGCCTGTATTTCGTTTGGCGGTAGTTACTTTGCACATATTTCATCACTTCCGGGATAGGAAGATAGTGATAGACACAGAAGAGAAGGGGAACGTGTGTATTCTATTTAATATCACAAAAATCATGAATGAAACTCAAACGCGGCAGAAACCGGACTCGAATCCTCGTTTCGCAGAAAATGGTACAATAAATAAAAGTTAGAAAGAACAAGGTGCTGGCGTTATTTCCCCTCGGCGTTGAAACTGGTTTTCATTGCACAATAATTAAAGAGAACACACGCTTAAACAGCAGCTGGAACTGATATTAAAAAAAGAAAGATACTTTTATTTTTATAAATATAAATCATAAAAAAGGCAGTGTCTGGTTTGACCCAGCTGACTGCGCCACTGTACTCGATCCCACTTCACTGGCCGATCACCCCCGGGTCCCCCTCCAAACCACGGGTCCATTCAGATTAAGCCGTGCAGATCACCTTGCGACAGCGCACAGCAGCCGCGAACCCCCATCCACTGCCTCAGCCTCCCACCTAGCGCTGGGATTACAGGCGCGCGCCACCACGCCCGGCAAAGAAGACCAGAGGAGGTTCCCTCCAAGTAGGCGGCCGCAGTGACGTCACGCAGGTGCTGCCACTGCGTGCGGCACAGCTACATTAGCAAGTGGAGCTTCTGCGTTGACTTCTATTGAGAGCATAGACCCACTAGACCGCGCGCATCGCACTGAGGCCGGAATGTCTAAGCGGCCGCCATGTTAGGTAGAGAAAAAAGACGTCACTCAGTTCGATGACACAGCTACACTAGCAAGTGGAGCTTCTGAGTTGACTTCTATTGAAAGCATAGAGCCACTAGACCGCGCGCATCGCACTGAGGCCGGAATGTCTAAGCGGCCGCCATGTTAGGTAGAGAAAAAAGACGTTCCTCACTGCACCCGGTACCAAAACCACCTCGACAATGAGCAGTATCTTAGCTGTTTACATAGCCTGGCCACCACTCACTAATACAACAAGCGATAGTTTGGGCGTTTGTAGTTTTTTTGCATTTTATATTTAGCATGGAGGGGTGGAATGAGGAATGACAACACAGGGAGCAACAAATGACAGCATAGGAGGAATGAAGGGCAGTGTGGGGGGAAGGGGGCGGCAGGGATAGAAAGAACAGACATGCCAAGTCTCCAGCAAAGGGGTAGACAAACTCCAGCACTCGCTCCTGCCTAAAAGAATTAAAACCCGAATGCAATCCTATGGGAACATTCCTTTCCCCCCGCTTTCTGGAACAAAATCTCCCACTGGTAGAGAAACTTGGATAAGGAATGACAGTGCCATAGCTCTCAACCATTTGTGTTGCAAAGGTGGGTGAAAACAACTGATTTTGTTTTTGGCGGGTGAGAGCCCATTGAAACAAATGGCTATGCAGGAGGCTTGGCGGGTGAGTCAGCTTACAAGGCAGGTGACACCCACCAAAAGTGTGTCAGTTGAGAGCTATGCAGTGCAAATGGGGAGGAGTGACAGACCTATGGGGATGATTGACAGCACAATGGTGGGCAGAGCAACAGTGGTAGAGGTGGGTCTCAATTGTGGCTGCTTGCACATCCACCTTCTCGTAAATGCGAGAGAGCTCAAAGATCTCATCAAAGGGCAACATGTTTTCAGGACGTGGACCAGGTGCAGCCATCAATGATGCAGAGTCATACTGCCTCTTCATTAGAAAAGTTCACAAACTGGCAATAAGTCACTTTTTTACATATCTGCTTCTAAATGCATCCATAGTCTAAGGTTCAAGCTGTCTGCACTGGTTGAATACATATCACTCATAGACATGGTTTGGTTGAATAATGAACGTCTCGTTGGGGGTTTCGATGAGTGTAGCATATGATAATTTGTCATCTGAAGGACATTTCTTAATAATGTTTTTCACAACTCTCATCACAAAATTGGTAATGATGTAGTGAATATCTACCGTCTTAATGAAGTTCATGAAGTCATCGACCCAATCAGCCCAACATGGGCACCAGCTAACTGAGGGTGGACAGCAAATAAGGAGGCTTCCTGAGAAAGGATGCAAAGATGCAAGTCAGTTCTGGGGCGTCCTCTGTGTCACGCATGGGGTTACAGGGCCCGTGGGATGAGGTATTTAGGTCTCATGGTTGTACAGCGCCTGTGGGATGAGGTATTCAGGCCTTGTAGCGGTACAGGTTCCATGGGATCAGGTATTCAGGCCTCATGGCGGTACAGTGCCTGTGGGATCAGGTGTTTAGGCGTCATTGTGGTGCAGGGCCTGTGGAATCAGGTGTTTCGGGCTCATGGTGGTACTGAGTCCGTGGTATGAGGTATCAGTCCTTGGGGGTATCCCTTGGCAGCAGTGAGCTTGTGGGTGGCAGAAACACAACTGCTGCACCAGGAGTTAACTTGGTATCACAAAGGCTCAACAGCGCGATACTCACCCAGGGCCAAGCACGCAGCGGGGAGCAGTCGGAGAATCAACGAGGGCTGCCTTCCTGCGTCGTCGCCAGATGTTGTATCTCTTCTGATAAGTGGTGGATCTGCAGCAAACGACACCGGACACAGGAGTGTGAACTTTGAGTCTCAGCAAGTGCATTGCCCTCAGCTCCGCTCTAGGCCCTTGGCCACCGGTCACTTGAGGTGACCTCCCGGGTGAGAGCCAGCGGTGACTCCCTGAGCACATTACTTCCGGGTCACAGGTTGCATCCACAGATTGAGTTATTTATTGTACAGAAACGTGTTTGAAATAATGATTCATACAGTACACAGCAGCCATTGTGTGAACATATATAGGAGCTGTGTCAAGCACATGTGGAGGGAGACTCTGAAGTGTGTAAATGCATAAAAGCTTGAGGGATCTGGTGCAAGGCCTGTGAGGAGAGAAATAGCAATAGAAATAGAAGAAAGAGGTGGCCGGCGCGCTATGGGTTACATAGGCACATTATGTGAGGAGGAAACACAGGGTCGCCCAAAAATGAAAGAGCAAAAATGCAGCTCCACTGAAAACGCATTTTTTTAGCTCTAAATTATAGAGAAACTTTCCTTAGAACAAACAGAAATAAAGAAGGCTTAAAAAAAATAAAAAAAGGAAAAGGAGACTGCGTCTCGCCGGGCGGCCTACTGCTGCTATATGTCGGCGCTATCCTCCTCTCTGGCCGTCAACTGTGGGGGTCCTCCCCCGGAATCCAGGACGCCCACTCTCTGGGGTTCAGGAATGCCATCTCTCTGGGGCTTGTACTCAGGACGCCCTCTCTCTGGGGCTTGTACTCAGGACGCCCTCTCTCTGGGGCTCAGGAATGCCATCTCTCTGGGGCTTGTACTAGGACGCCCTCTCTCTGGGGCTTGTACTCAGGACGCCCTCCCTCTGGGGCTCATCTCTGCCCTCTCTCTGGGGCTTGTACTCAGGACGCCCTCCCTCTGGGGCTCATCTCTGCCCTCTCTCTGGGGCTTGTGCTCAGGACGCCCACACACTGGGGCTTGTGACGTGTCTGTATGGCCGCTCCATGGGATGCCCTAATAGACCCACAGCAGCCGCGAACCCGGGTTCCAGCAGTCTCAGCCTCCCCATTGCTAGGGCTGGGATTACAGGCGCGCGCCACCGCGCCGCGGGAGCAGGAGGGAGAATCTAACTAGTTCACCATGAATCCAGCGCATGCGCCACCTGCTGGCTGACTATGGTACTGAACCAGGTTACACTAAAAGACTAGACATTAGTTGTTAACATTTCAACTAAGAACAAAACGTGATATCAAATTATTGAATTAAACCTTGGGAAATATGGAGAACTGTTTTGAACAATTTGATAGGGCGGAGTTAATTATATGCCAAGTTCATTTAGGCTTGTATTTTTATGTTGATGTTTGTATATTGAAATACATTTTTTAATCCAGATAGGGTGGAGTGGGAAGGACCCCAAGATTGCTCTTCTGCTAGGGTAGCAGCAGGTGGGTCTTTGACTTCTATTGAGGGGTAAACCACTAGACACCACTCACTAGTGGGGCATGGCCATCACCCCACAAGTCACAGCCATGTTAGGAAACACGCACTGCCAAAGTCAATAGATTTGGGCATCATATGTTAAGTGGCGGCTCAAGCGCCTTAAAAATGCCATCTACTACTCGCTATAGTCACATATGCCAAGTACGGTTACAAGAGGGCGTTCCCCAACAATGGTAGGCCATTGGCGACGTCAAAGAAAAATACATATGCCAAGTACAGCAGAAAAGGCCTCATTGGCATCCTGCTACACTGGGGGAGAGAATTATCAGGGAGCACAAAACCATATCTCTCAACTCACACGCTTTGGGCGGGTGTTACCCACCTTGTAAACAGCTGAATCACCCGCCAGACCTCCTGCACGCCCATTTGTTTCAATGGGCCACTCACCCGCCAACAAAAAAAAACGTTTTCACCCGCCTTTGCGACACAAATGGTTTGAGAGCCATGACAAAACACAGGCTTTCCCTACTGATCAACGCCCCCATTGTGCACTCCTAACACCTGCGAGCACAGCAAAATGGTACATCCCCAAACTGCTCCTTCCACAGCACCCTAGAATGATGTAGGTCCGTACAGCGTGGGCTACGCTGCTAGACATGACTCCTACCTCTAATAAAAGCATACCTCTCAACTCACACGCTTTTGGTGGGTGTCGCCTGCCCTGGAAGCATCTCTGTAGATCGTACACTCGCAAGAGCATGCCCGACCTCTTGCGAGAGCATACATGTCAACACTCCCGATTTAGGCGGGAGACTTTCGATTTTTTATTGCAAAATCGTGCTATTTTTTAAAATAATGATAACCCCAATGCAATCCTATGGGAAAAATACATGTTCCCGATTGCTGTGCTGAAATCTCCCTCTCAGGGGCTCCCGAATGTTGGCATGTCTGCGACAGGATAGGAAGGAATAAAAGTGCAGCGCGCGAAAGACAATTCACGGCGCAAGCTAGCGACGGACAGCACCCTAGCCCTAGCGCTCTGACCTGCAGACCAGCCGGTCAAACCCCATCTCCTGCCAGCCTACCACCCCTATAATAAACCCTCTTAGACACTCGCATAGTAAGCCATGGACTAGAATTATCACAGTGAAGCAACAGTGTGCGAGCAGTATTATTGTATTGGCAATAAAGGCAGTGTCACACTAGACAGTATCTGTGTGATCATTGGGAGGCCACCACATAATTGGCGATGAGGACAGAAGTGACAACCCACAACGGAGATCATGCAAGGCGCCACACCACCACCAGCATTTCTCCAGTCCCCAGGTAGGCCAACCATACCATGGCCGCAGTGGGAACCCATGTTTGTGACGTATGTGGAAGCATTGGGTGGCGCAAACTTCGCAGCAGCAAGGAAGAGGGCCATGCTGCTGAACACATTAGGGGTGGAAAGCCAGAGAATCTTCGCAGGATTAAAACCAGAGGCGGCAGAAGGTGATGATAACAACGTCTATATTGAGGCAGTGAGGCGAATCATGAAGAGGTTTTTCGTCTAGTGAGAATGTCGTACTGTATACAATAAGGTTCTACAGTAAGAAACAAGAGCCATCTGAGCCAGTGGATAATTATGTTACGAAACGGCATGACCTACCTGGCTTTAACCCCTCTCTATTTCTTACATCCCTCTCCTCTTTCCTTCCCCCCATTTCCCATTTCTCCTCTCTCTCCGCCTCTGAGGGCTCCTCCATCTTAACTTCTTCTCTCTCTTCTTCTCTCGATCTTCTCTACCCCCTCTCCTCATTTTCCCCTCTCACCGTGCTGCTCAACCTTGGCTTTCTCCGCATCTCTCCTCCATACGCCGCCTCCTTAGGCGCCTCTTACGTCAATAGCTCAAACACCCAACCCCTGCTAACCAATCTGCCTATTTCTCCTATCATTCCGTCTACGACTCATGACTCAATTACGCTAAGCGCACCTACTTCTCTGACCTTCTCCAGTCTCAATCCTCCCACCCTCGTCGCATTTTTCAAACCTTAGCCCGTCTTCTCTCCATCCACTCCTGATCCCTCCTCTGCCTCTTCTCTCTTTGCTACTGATCTTGCCTCCTTCTTTTCTAACAAAGTCCTCAACCTTCGTCAAACTATCCTCTCCTCCCCATCCTACTCTCCACCTCCTCCTTCTCCTCCCCCTACCTTTTCTATGTCCTCCTTCTCTCCCGTCACTCATTCTGATGTTACACTCCTCCTCAACAATACTCATCCCACTGCTTCCCCTGCTGACCCCATTCCTACCCCCCTCATCCCTAAAATGTAACCCCTCCTGATACCTTACATCTGTCTCTCAACTTCCACTTTTCCTACCCCTTTTAAACATGCGACCATCATCCCTATTCTCAAAAAACCTTCTGCTAATCCCAATCTTGCTTCCAACTATCACCCCATCTCTCTCCTACTCTTCCTCTCCAAACTTCTTGAACGCATTGTCTATTCTCAACTCTCTTCCTTCATCTCCAACCACTCCCTCCTTCCCGCTACCCAATCTGGTTTCCACCCATTGGACTCCACTGAAACTGCTCTCACCTCTGTTCTTAACTCTCTCTTCTCTGCACGTTACTCAAAACACTCCTCCATTCTTATTCTCCTTGATCTTTCCGCCGCTTTTGATACCGTTGACAATCCTCTTCTTCTCAACTCCCTCTCCTCATTTGGCTTCAAGGACTCTGTTCTTAACTGGGTCTCCTCTTATCTCTCCAACTGCTCTTTTTTAGTCTCCTGTGGTGGCTCTTCCTCCCCCTCCTATCCTCTTAACCACGTAGTTCCCCAAGGTTCTGTCCTGGGCCCCTTTCTCTTCTCTCTCTACACTTCCTTCTTAGCTCCTATCATCTCCTCCTTTGGCATCTCGCACCATTTCTATGCGGATGATACCCAGCTTTTCCTCTCCTTCTCCTCTTTCTCTCTGGACATTCATGATAAACTATCTTCTTGCCTTTCTGCTATCAAATACTGGATGTCCACTCGCTTCCTTACTCTTAATACTGAAAAAACTGAACTCCTCTTCTTCCCTGCCAGTTCTCTTCCTCCACCCTCCCCTCCTGCTTCCATTCTCTTTCCCCCCTGCCACCTCTCCTTCTCTTCCCATTCCCGTAACCTTAGTCTCCATATTGACTCTCACCTCTCTCTATCTCACCATATTTCTCTTACTGCAAAATCTTGTCGCTTTCACCTCTACAACATACGTACAATTCGACCCCTCCTTACCTTTCATGCTACTAAACTTTTAATTACCTCCCTCATCTTCTCCAGACTCTTCTACTGTTCCTCCCTTCTCTTTGGACTCCCCTCCTCTCATCTCTCCCCACTCAAATCCATCTACCACTCTGCCATCCGCTCCCTCTGCCTTCTCTCACCTCTCGATTCCATCTCCTCTTCTCTCTCCTCTTTAGGTTGGCTCCCGTTATACTCCCATCTCAAATTCAAGTTCCTCTGTCTTGTCTTCAGATCCCTCTATGGTCTTGCCCCCCCCCCATCTCTCCTCCCTTTTAACTTTCTATACCCCTTCTCGTTCTCTCCGTTCTCCTAATCTTTTCCTACTCTCTCCTCCTCCACCTCCCTGTGCCCCCTCCCGCTTCGATCTTTCCAACTGCTTGCTCCCTTCCACTGGAACCGCCTCCCCCTTCACATCCGCTCTTCCCCCTCCTTCCCTTCCTTTCGCTCTTCTCTCAAATCTTACCTTTTTCACTCACCTCCCTAGCACCCTTTGTTTCTTCTCGTCTTTCTCCCTCACCTTCATTCCTCATCTCCTACCACTGCTCTTCCCTTCCCTCTCTACCTCCTCCTCCCCACCCCCTGCTCCCATATAGTCCCACTCTTTCCTCTGCTCTTCCTCATTGACCCTTACATTCCCTCTTCTCCCGCTCCTACCCCCACTAACTCCTTCCTTTCCCTCACTCACCCTGCCCTTCCATACGCCCTCCTCACCTCTGCAATGTTGTAAATTGTTCTTTAACTGTTTTCGTGTTATGATTCATTTACCATCTCATGCTTGTTGTATTTTGCCTGTTCTTATGTAAAGCACTTTGGATTAAAGGGCTATATAACTTACAAATAAAATACAAATACAAACTGAGAGAATTGGCTGCATTGTGTGCCTTTGGGGATACATCGGAGGAAAGAATATGCGACTACCCCTTGCCATGTACAAAGAAATGGTGGGGAAAGATTGGGTGGAAGTACGCACAACGAAGCACAGATCAACCGTCTTTGGCAGAGCCAAAGTAAACTTGCTGGCCTACATACGAAGCACCATTGAATTTAAAGGGAGGGTAACAGAGAGCAAAGTATACCTTTCTGAAAGAGGACCAGCCCTGCTGGGTTGGGACGATCAAGCAAAATTGTAGATGCGACGAAATGCCAGCATGGAAGGACTCATCTAAGGGGGGCCAGCAGTATCCAGAGAAGATTTCTGCGAGCTGGTCTCTGACGAACCAGGAAAAATAAAGAACTATGTTCATAAAATAAAACTAAACCATGGAGCCGTCCCAGTCCAACATAAAGTGAGGCCGGTCCCTGCCACGGCAAGAGAAGCACTACAGGAACAGCTAGGCAGGATGCTCAAAGACAGGACCATAGAAATTGTAGAGTCATCTGAGTGGTTGAGCCCGGTGGTCCTCATCAAGAAACAACACTCGAACGACCTGCGCATATGCATAGATGTCCGCAGCCTAAACCTCGAGGTGGTAATGGATATCTACCCACTCCCCTGCATTAATGAATTACTCCTCCTAATGAAAGAGGCCAAAGTTTTCTCAAAACTTGACATGAGGAACACATACCACCAAATTGGCCTACACAAACAGTCAAGGTCCCTGACGGCATTCATAACCCCATTCGGCACATACCAGTTCACCCGCATGCCGTTTGGTCTGTCGTCAGGTGCCTCAGCTTTCCATCGCGTGATGGACTCGCTAGTGAGGACAATTAGCAATGTAGAGTACTTCAAGGGTGACATTCTGGTGTATGCAGCCGACGTCCAAATGCACAATAGGGTGCTTTGTGAAGTGCTGACACGACTACAAGCAGCGGGCATCCGATTACGATACGACAAGTGCACCTTAAGGGCAGAGGAAGTAGAGTACTTAGGCTACAAAATCTCAAGAGCCGCCATTAGCCCGAAGAATGACCTGCCCCAGGCTATTGTGAAAGCACCAGATCCATCCAACAGGGATGAACTGAGATAGTTTCTGGGATTGGCCGAATACTATGCCAAATCTGTAAAGAACTTTTGTGGAAACCACAGCTCCTATGCACAGATTAATGAAAAAGGGGTCTGAGTACAAGTGTGGAGCAGAGCAGCAGGAGGCATTTAAAAAAGGGAAGGATTGCATCACCCATGCCCCCTGCCTACAGCCTTTCAACCCACAATGGAAGTCTATCATAACCACAGATGCCACTTTCAACGGCCTAGGAGTGACAACTGACCCAAAGGAAGGGCGACGCGGAACAGGTAGTGGCGTTTGCCTCAAAGGCACTGTCACGAGCAGAGATGAACTACTCAACAATAGAAAAAAAAATGATGGCTTGCACATGGGCAGCCGGTTATTTCCAGACATATGGCTGCAGCACCAAAGTCCAACTGGTGACAGACCATAAGCCGTTGAAACACATGCTTAACCATGGAGGGATGAGAACGGCCACCCCTCGCCTTGCCCAAATAGCAGCAAAACTGCAAGAATTTACATACGAAGTGGTACATATCCCGGGATGGCGAAATGCACAGGCGGACTGCATGTCCAGACTGCCAGACCGGAACAACATAAACGAGAACTTCCTGAAGGACGATTGCGTCGTAGCTTCATTGGGAGATCTCCAAAGAAAAGAAGACCTGGAGATGAGCGAGAAACACTGGAGAGAGGAAGCAGCCAACGACCACCACTGCAAAACTCACCCAATGGGTTTGAAATTGCTGGCTGGATGAAAGAATGATCTCGGAAGGCCTGGGGCCATACTGGAAAGTATCAGATGAGATATTTGAGGCACAAGGCATCCTGATGAGAGGTGACCAAGCTATTCCGCCCTTTGCTTTGAGAAGAATTATTATGTGCAGGGCCCACACAGGGAACGTGGGGAGCAACATGACGAGGAGAAGAGTGAGAGAGTCGTACTGGTGGCCGGGCAGGGACCCAGACATAAAAGTGATGACTGAAAGGTGCTACGAGTGTCACAGTAGCGGCAAGAGGCTGAAAGTAAGGCAAGTGCCTCTCCATCCAACAGAGATACCAGAAGGAGTGTGGAAGGAGCTAGGACTTGACTTCATAGGCTCACTGGAACCGATGAGACCGGAGCACAAATACGGCATTGTGCTAATAGACTACCTATCGAAGTGAGTGGAAGTTGAGTTTGTCCCGGACATTACGTCATCCAGAGTAATCGAAATGTGAAGAACATCTTCCAGAGAGAAGTCCTGCCCAAAGAATTGGTCACCAACAATAGTGTCCAACTAGTTTCTCGCGAGATGGACACATTCATGAGGGAAAACAACATCCACTTGTATCACCCTCAAGCCAATGGCTTGGTAGAACGGCCCAATAGGTTCATAAAGGGAGCAATGCAACTAGCCACAGCGTCAGGGATTGATCTCTTTCCACAGTCAAGGAAGCAGTGGCAGCCCACCCACTGACCCCCAACGGGATCACCAATGTGTCCCCATTTCGGATGCTAAGTGCACGCAGGGCAGCGTCCACATTGGTCCCTCCGTGGCTGTCACAAGTAAGGGAAGATGATGAAGTCAACAACGAAGTAGTGATATGGAGAATGAAGAAGAGCAGGGCACTCATGAAGGAGTGGAATGACAAGAGAAGGGCGTCCCATGGCAACCGAATTCGAGAAGGAGACTGGGTAAATATAAAGATGACACAAAGAGACACCGTCACAGGGTCCAAATCCAGCAGATCCATACTGGGGTGTAAAAGGGGGATAAATCACATGCGCACTCAGGACGGGAGAAGATGGAACTTGGAACGAGTGACGCTGTTTGAGAGAAGTCCCAAGGAAACACCAGGCCCCACCGCTCGGGACCAGGTGCAAAAAAGCAAGGAGAAGGGAGAAGAAAGAAGGATCGACAAAAGACTGCAAAACCCGAGCAAGGAGATGGCAGGCAGGCAGGAGGAGCAGGAGGAGTATAGCCAGACATCCCTGGGGGTGCAAACGGACCGGGAGGAAGAAGCAGGAGGCATGCAAGAAAGAAAAGAAAGCTGAGAAGGTCGACCGCGGAGAGAAAAAAAGAGACCAACACGATTCACAGACTTTGTCATGGAGTAGCACCACCTGCTTTTGTCTTGCAACAAAAGGAGGTAAGCAGAGCATACTCTCACAAGAGCACGTCCGACCTCTCACGAGAGGACAAGAAGGAATGAAAAGTGCGGCGCAAGAAAGATGATTCACGAAACGGGCTAGCGAGGGACAGCACCACAGCCTTAGCGCTCTGACCAGCAGGACAAGCCTCATCTCCTGCCAGTCTACCACCCTTATGATAACCCCTCTATGACACTCATAGAGTAAGCTATGGACTAGAATTATCACAGTGAAGCAACTGTGTGCAAGCAGTATTATTGTATTGGCAATAAAGGCAGTGTCACACTAGAACGTGTCTGTGTGACCATTGGGGGGCCACAACAATCTCCCTCACCTGCCAAGCTACCTACCTGCCCACATAAGTCAATGGGCGTTCACCTGCCAAAAAACAAATTGGGTGGTTTTACCTGCCCTTGGATCACAAAGGTTGAAAGCTATGTAAAAGGCATCGCCCTTCCGGAGAGCTGTCAGTACTTAACTATCATGTTGCATGGTGTGCATCATTCAAGCATTGAAAGCTGCTCTGAGTCGAGGAGTGGACAAAAGAGGGTGTACCACCAGTCCCCATCACTGCAGCAATCCTGGCTGGGAGACCGTGTGTTGACAAGGCATCATTCACTACTGAACAACACACCAGGTTAGTGCCCTTGGTGGGGAATAAGTAAGATTCAACACCAAATTGTCCGCGCCCCTAGAATATTTATGGTGCTGGTGCGGCTTACTGTCAACACCAATTCAGATACTGGTGTACTGCCTACAAAGCAAAATCAAAGAGGTGATGACTGGAAGGTCTAGAATGAATCTTAACCTCTGGCATTGCTCTGGGCAACCCTCCAGACCATCATTCTTCGCTTGCCAAGCCATTACAGAAGGGGAAAGACATATGCAAATCAGGCTTGGTCATACCCCAAAAGGGGCAGTCCAGCCTGAACTTCTAGGTCCCATCCCTTCTACACGAGACCACAAGCATCCCCAAACATGTTTCAGCCTTGTTGGGCCTCATCAGTGAGGAGTAGCTTGGGTCTCTAGGCCCAGCAGGCACGGGACCCACGTCTGGGCATACCCATCCCACTCGGGGTGGCAAAGCAAAAAGAAAGAGGTGATGGCTGGAAGGTTTAGAATGAATCCTAACCTCTGGCATTGCTCTGGGCAACCCTCCAGACCATCGTTCTTCGCCTGCCAAGCCATTACAGAAGGGGAAAGACCATATGCAAATCAGGCTTTGTCCCAGCCCAAAAGGTGCAGTCCAGCCCGAACTGCTAGGTCACATCCGTTCTGCACGAGACCACAAGCATCCCCAAACATGGTTTGGTCTTGTTGGGCCTCATCAGTGAGGAGTAGCTGGGTCTCTAGGCCCAGCAGGCACGGGACCCACGCCTGAGCATACCTGTCCCACTCGGTGTGACAAAGCAAAAACAAAGAGGTGATGGCTGGAAGGTTTAAAATGAATCCTAACCTCTGACATTGCTCTAGGCAACCCTCCAGACCATCGTTCTTCACCTGCCAAGCCATTATAGAAGGGGAAATACCATATGCAAACCAGGCTTGGTCCAGCCCCAAAAGGGGCAGTCAAGCCCGAACTGCTAGGTCACATCCCTTCTGCACGAGACCACAAGCATCGCCAAACATGTTTGGGAATTGTTGGGCCTCATGAATGAGGAATAGCTTGGGTCTCTAGGCCCAGCAAACTCGGGATCCAAGCCTGGGCATACCCGTCCTACTCGTGGTGACAAAGCAAAAACAAAGAGGTGATGGCTGGAAGGTTTAGAATGAATCTTAACCTCTGGCATTGCTCTGGGCAACCCTCCAGACCATCGTTCTTCGCCTGCCAAGCCATTACAGAAGGGGAAAGACCATATGCAAATCAGGCTTGGTCCCACCCCAAAAGGTGCAGTCCAGCCCGAACTGCTAGGTCACATCCCTTCTGCACAAGACCACAAGCATACCCAAACATGTTTGTCCTTGTTGGGCCTCATCAGTGAGGAGTAGCTTGGGTCTCTAGGCCCAGGAGGCACGGGACCCACGCCTGAGCATACCTGTCCCACTCGGTGTGACAAAGCAAAAACAAAGAGGTGATGGCTGGAAGGTTTAAAATGAATCCTAACCTCTGACATTGCTCTAGGCAACCCTCCAGACCATCGTTCTTCACCTGCCAAGCCATTATAGAAGGGGAAAGACCATATGCAAACCAGGCTTGGTCCAGCCCCAAAAGGTGCAGTCCAGCCTGAACTGCTAGGTCACATCCCTTCTGCACAAGCATCCCCAAACATGTTTCGGCCTTGTTGAGGAGTAGCTTGGGTCTCTAGGCCCAGCAGGCACGGGACCCACACCTGGGCATACCCGTCCCACTCGGGGTGACAAAGCAAAAACAAAGAGGTGATGGCTGGAAGGTTTAGAATGAATCCTAACCTCTGGCGTTGCTCTGGGCAACACTCCAGACCATCGTTATTCGCCTGCCAAGCCATTATAGAAGGGGAAAGACCATATGCAAATCAGGCTTGGTCTCACTATGTGAGAGAGAGTATGCCCATACGTGGGTCCCTTGCTCGCTGCGCCATAGGGAACCAATCTGCACCTCACTGAAGAGGCCCAACAAGGCCGAAACATGTCTGGGGTTGCTTGTGTTTCCATGCAGAGGGGACCTGGCCTAGCAGTTCGGGCTGGGCTGCTACCATTGGTGGCAGTACCTGACTGATTTGCATTTGGCTGGACCCCTTTTGCAATGGCGCAGACGGGATAAAAAACGGTGGTGTGGAAGGTTGCCCAGAACAATGCCAGTGGTTCAGATTCATGCAAAACTTTCCACCCATCACTTTTATGCTTACAGTTTGTCTCACTATGTGAGAGAGGGTATGCCCAGACGTGGTTCACTTGCTCACTGCACCATAGGGAACCAAGCTGCACCTCACTGAGGAGGCCAAACAGGGCCGAAACATGTCTGGGGCTGCTTGTGCTTCTGTGCAAAGGGGACCTGGCCTAGCAGTTCGGGCTGGGCTGCTACCATTGGTGGCAGTACCTGACTGATTTGCATATGGCTGGACCCCTTTTGCAATGGCACAGACAGGCTAAAAAGCAGTGGTGTGGAAGGTTGCCCAGAGCAATGCCAGTGGTTCAGATTCATGCAAAACCTTCCACCCATCACTTTTGTGCTTACAGTACTGCCTACAAAGACACATCCGTGGAGACCCAAAGATCACATAATGTTTCACACTGCAAAGGGGAGGAATGACATTGACGATGAAGAAGATGAGGTGTCCTCATCTACGTCACCTGCAATGCGGGACCAAGGTGCTTACCCAAGTGGCACGAGAGGTCTGTCACAAGCCTCGGAGGCGTTCTACAGCTGCCCCCAAATTCGATATTTCAGGTGCGCGAGGATCCCTTGGCCCCGAGATGGCTGCTGTGGAAAGAGCATCTGGAAATTATTTTTGATGCTGCGGTTGCGAGAGATGAAGGCAGGAAGAAATCAATGCTCCTTTTCTATGCAGGGAGTGAAGTAATTATATTGTTTAAAACATTGCTGCACGGAAATGGGTCGTATAACGACACTGGCAATGCTCTGTCTAACTACTTCAACCCAATGGTGAATGAGGACTATGAAAGATTACAGTTAAGGCAAGTTACTCAAGGCCCAATCAAATCCTTAGATGCATTCCACACAAGGCTCCGACAGTTAGCTCTGGCGTGTGCATTCCCAGATGAAGATGACAAATTAGGGGCCTAATTATTCAAAACTGTTTCTCAGCACAAATGCGCAAGCAAATTCTCAAGGAACCTGGCCTACCATTGATGTGCATTCTAGAGCTAGGTCAGGCTCATGAGGAACCTGGTCTACCATTGATGTGTACTTCTAGAGCTAGGTCAGGTTCATGAGGAACCTGGCCTACCATTAATGCGCATTCTAGAGCTAGGTCAGGCTCATGAGGAACCTGGTCTACCATTGATGCACAATCTAGAGCTAGGTCAGCCTCATGGGGAACCTGGTCTACCATTGATGTGCATTCTAGAGCTAGGTCAGCCTCATGAGGAACCTGGTCTACCATTGATGTGCATTCTAGAGCTAGGTCAGGCTCATGAATTGGCTACGTCTATAGCCACTCACATGGAGGAGGCCATGAAAGGTGTAAAACTAGAGGAGGCACATGCAATCAGGTTGAGCCCGCTTAAAAATACACTCAACAAGAGCTTTAAAGATGGCATGGTATCAACAGTAAGACAGATACAAGAAACCACATTTCAAGGATGTTTATTGAACTTCAATAATGGTGTGATACACGCCTATGTAATTCTATATCTACAGATGGGAGCAAGTTACGACCGTAAAAGAATAATAATGCAGTCCTAGTGGAGTCTCGTCAAAGTAAAAGGGCCTATACCGCTGTGTCTGGTATAATGAGAAAGCCCATTGTCTTATCAAAGCAGAGTTGGCCTCGCCAGTTTTACTTTGAACATGTCTGTATTGGAGGGGTGCACATAACGTCACGGTAACAATTTATTAATGTATCAATATACTTATTAGCCAATCCTGTACCTGGATTTAATAGTGACAATGTAGTAGGCCACGTGAATAGGGGAATGGGTCTAGATAAGGTGTGGCCAATCGGTCTGGGGAATATAGGGTGGCATTAGCATGTTCTATATGTGGTAGCCAATGAGGGTGGTCGGATAACATCGTAGCCTATGTATGCAGATTTGTGGGTTTCTGCCATATAACCTGTAACTTCATGGGGCAGGACCCGTTTCGTGTCAGTTCAGTTCTACGGGTCCGTCTGGGACCTTTTTGAATGTAATAAACCTTGTTTTCCCTTGCAAAGTGGTGCACTGATTGTATGGTCACTTGGATAATTTTTAACCGCACAGGTTTTGGGTTACGATTCTCTTTACAATGGCCCCCTTTCCAACAACTCTTGGATTGCACTGTACATGGCTTGTCTCTTGATCCAGTTCCTTGTTATAGGAGGTATGGTCATGAGCGACTCAACAAGCAGGGTTATAAACTCTACATGATAGCCTTCCCGGAATGGCTGTATAGTCCAAGCATCTGAAGACCACATGTCCTAAACCGGAAGAAAGTGTTAGTCTTCCACCCACCGGCTTGCCATAGTTGCCAGGACTTTGTGACTGTCATTTTTGTTTCGTTGACCCTTGCATGGTCTGAAACCCCTGAGGACACTGTAAAGACTTGATCCTGTACCCTGAACTGGGCCTGGGATCTGACACCAGATGACGTCAGCTGCAGGTCAGGGAGGAGTTCTTCCATCCCAGTTGTCAGCTTGCTTGTTTGCACAAAAAACATTATGGACTTTGTCCTCTAGGAAGTCTCCAAATTTCCTTCAAAAGGGATTTTTAAGGTTGTGGATTGTTCGGACCATTCTGTTTTCCAGTCTCTGATATGAATACGATGCCTCGATGAGATGCCTGCTCCCATCGCTATAGCCATTCCCTGCACTCCATCATAGGACAAGTTCAACTGAATCTCCACCTGCTTCTGTATTTCTGTCGGGAATTTGTGCATAACCTATTCGTTCATCAATGGCTTGCATAACATTTGAAGCCCCCCCAGAACAGTGTGAACAGTGTAGCAACCATATATACCTAAATGGCCTCCTGAAAGGACCGTCTTAAGTTCTGCATTTGTTTTCCGGTCCACCCTGTCCTGGACTGCGGCTTCTTCCGCCGCTATCAATGACCTCCTCACAAGGCTGGCCAGGATGATATCAATATCCATTGTCTCTGGAAGAACGACTTCGGCATAGAGATGCGCTCCGGATCCTCTGGCTCATTTAGGATCTTATCTTTTATGTCAGGCAGCTCCATTTTGGGAGTGTGCTTTTACTGGGGTATGTCTGGCATGGCAGTTCCCCTCTGATTCATCATCTGATGCTGATGACGCAGAGGAATAAAAACTAGAAGGGGAGCTTTTCCTCTTCTTCTTTCCCTCATGTTCTTGGATAGCCTGCTTCATAATACGTTTAATGTCCTTCTGAAAAAGGGAGAATTTTAGATCCATTTTCTTTTAGGTTGCCTTACTCCTCGTTTACTTTTTTTTCTGGGCTAGTCAGCTCCGGAATCTCTTCTTTTCCTTGGGTTTACTCATTCTGACAAGGAAATTAATTTCAAAACCCCTTCATGCTAATGCGTGCACAGAGATCAACATAGACACCCTGAGGCCCAGAGAAGACAGGGCAACCGGTAACTATGCCAACCAGGCCATGCATCCTCAAGTGTTGCCTGACGCAGGCTTCAAGCCAGTCAGGTCGCCTTGGGAAGCCACGCCCGAGCATCATAGAGACCGTTGTCTCTGAACCTAGAGGTGCCACCTTCATCTCCACAGGAGGGGTCAAATGCTCAGGAAAGAGACCAGGAGGGTTCAATGGACGGTTGCGGCTGTCCGGTGTCCCAGCAACGGTCGCCAGCATATTGCGCTCAACTCAACCCCATACCCCACAAACAATTCAGGAACCATGCTATCCCGGACCAACTCCAACAACCATCTGGAGGAGACTGCCAGGAGGCTAGCCACGTCACTCCTGAGTGCTCTGCGATGCCATGGGCTTGGGGTGGCAAAGGTCTGTGTATGACTGGCGAGCGGGAAGCCACCTTTCTTTTTAACACAACACACATGACCACGCACGCAGCCTTGTGATGACATGCTGTACTGACAACATCCCACGCCAAAGGTAATGACGCAACAAGGCAACATGAGTTATCAAGGGGGGCATTTTAAGCATTAATAAATATGCAGGATAGCAGTTTCAAACACACAAATCATTGTTTATTGTCACTATGGAGAATTATCTCTCGTCTCAGTAGCCTTGGAGAGCTCTGCATCATCAGTGGGGATACTATCACTGGGGGGGCTGGAGGAATGCTGGCAGTCTCTCTCCATCCTCCTGAACTGGCCGCACAAGCACTCTCTTGGGGGAGAGCCGTGGCCAGGTAAATGTCTTTGAGGTGGTGGAGGGGCTGGAATGTGGTACCTGTTGGCATTGCAGCTCTTTTGCGCCCGAGCAGTGCGAGACTGCTCCTTTTCCCCTTTCTGTCCTCCACAAATGATGCTGGATGGAGGTGCTGCCTGCAAGTCAGTTGGAGTGTGTCTTCTGCGCAGTGGTTGGGGGTTGCTGTTCAGGGAGCACAGGCTCTGTGTGCGTCGGGTTGGTCGGCAGCATATGCCCAATGATGAGAGATGCCAGGGATGGCCCAGCATTGATGTAGTGTGACGGTAGGCCAACAGCGTTCCAAGTCATGTAAGGCCGCAGTTGGGGCAGCAGACCTTCTCTCAGGCCGGTCGCACAAGCACCGTCCTGACTGAGGGCCGCGGCGGGGGGTGTGATTGCCAGCCTGGCTGTTGGGGCAGCTCCTCCTCCGGACTGCATATGTGCTCTAACACCTTGAAGCATCTCTTGTGCTAGATGGAATTACCAATAAAGATCTCAGACCAAATAACTGGACAGAGTCAAAGAATATGGCAAAGTACTACTTTATTCTCAATTTAAAAAGCTGGGTACAATGACAAACATTGAACTGATGGTTGCACTCACACAAACAAACTTGATTACACAGAGGTCTTATACCCTAATATGCATCAAAAACCAACTGGCGGGAGGGATTGGTTAGGGGAACATGTCTACTTATAGAAAGTATACGGGTTAATACTCCATTGGAGGTCTCTTATGTGTAAGACCCACCTCAAACTACCTCTAAATACGTATGATACTGATTATAGCGGACAAGATGACAGTGGATTGGTCTAAGCAACATTGTGTAGCAGGTTGCCCAACAGACCCACAGACTGGTTGGCGTTCCCACCCAACCTTGGACTTTTGGCTCGCTAGCAGCACATAAGGAAATTGAAACCCAGGTGCTTGAGCCTCGTCAGATTACCCCCCACTTTCCCAATGAGTTCATCATCTCTCATCAGTTTGACCATAAGCCAACGTTTCTCGTCTGTACTTGACCTTGCTGTTGCTCTCTGTTCCAGGACATTCGAGGGAATGTGAGCACATCATTTATCTTCCACCGCAGCCTAATGAATAGCCCTTGTGTTCGTCTTCTGCATCACGTGTGAGGAGACCGCAAATGAGTCCATTCCAACCTCCTATTTACTGCTATTTGATTCAATTTAGATGGATGTTATTGCTCCTTTGGCCTCTATAGACTTGCTCACTCCATCTTGTATGACCCTTATTCACTGTTAATTGTCCAATACATGGCTCTTGCACATGGTTTCATCTTTGTTAAACTAAGAGAAATGTGTCTCATGCTCATAGCTTTATCCGTCTGCCTCCCTTTGTGATTTGCAGTTATTTCTTGAAATAGCATCCTTGAAACCAGGCCAACATAATAATAATAATAATTGCATTTATATAGCGCTATGAAGCCTCTGGCATCTGAGCACTGCTTATTATTACCCACAGTGTGTGGTGCTGATTTATCGACCTCAGAAGTATAAAAACAGAGTTTTGCCCTGCCAGGATTCAAACCTGCGGCAGCACGCTCTGCACAGATGTCAAAGCAAGCAAGCACTCAACCCACTGTGCTATCTGACTAGCTTTTTTGTCAAGCACACAAAGCTGTTTTCCAGCATGTCCTGACTCTTCAGCCATGATCTGTTTCTGAGGTAGTTAGAATGAATCTTCACACGAGGGGGCGTCCATTTTGCAATCATGGCCGTCCTAGCCACGTTATATATTCCTCTATAGCAAGCTTCTATATGTCTCATCTACCTTGCGTTACTGCGTATTTACACTTATTGATCCACAATTTACTGCTTCTTCTTTTGGCATACATTATTACTTTATCATTTCGTACATGTTTCTCCTACAGCTTCAGTTACATAGTCATTCTTAAGTATTTGCATATGTTTCAGCATATTCTCGTATATTTTCTTTCTGACATCACTCTGCCCTCATCAGATGTCACTTAGTGCTCCATGATGTTTAATGGTGCATGCAGACATACATCCACTCTCTCAACGTGAGGGTACATTCGGTACGGTTGTCTGAGTGCATAGCATCTCTCATAAACTCGATGCAGTATAGGGACAACACAGGGGGTCCCACAGGCAGCTCTTCTCGTGCTGTTCTAATATGACGGCGGTGAGGGGGCAGGAGTGAGGGTATATGCGTCTACCTGCTCCTCTACACATCTCTTTCTGCTGCACTGGGGAGGCGGATGCATGCGTCCATGTTGTGCAGGCCGCTGCAGGTCCACCATGAGATTGCGCACTGGGGAGGCCGGTGGCAGGCTGGCAAACTGTGCCACTTCTTCACCCCCCCTACCCTGGGGGGGCTTGGCAGCAGCTGAGTTCTTCTGCATGGCAGGGGTGGGCAACGGTGTGATGGGGAGGCTCGCTTTGTGGTGTTCAAGGGAGGCCAACGACATGTTAAAGTGTTTGTGTCCGCAGGGGTGCAGACCTGAAAAGCATCTGTTGGGGAGGCCGACAGCGGGTGCCCTTTGTTGCTGGTCCATTGTGGCTCTGTGCAAAAGAGGTGGCAACGTGCACCCGCAGCTGGGGCACCAGAGCAGTTCTTGTCAGGAAGGCCAACGGGGTGACTTCATGCCACCTTCATGTCGACTACATGCCACCTGCCTCTGGGTCCCCTTTCTGCCCTGGAGGCAGGTGGCATGAAGGGGAAGGTTGGTGTCCTCTGGGCTCCACGACGTGGAGCAGTAAATGGCAGCGGGATGATCTGCACAGTTTGTCAGCAGTCCGGCCCACGCAGACAGGGTGGCAGCCGTCGGAGCCAGTCAAGATGGCATCGGTCTGAGTCACTTGTTAACGGGGTGGGGGGCGGTTGTTGTGGGAGGAGGCAGATGGAGCTCCTCATTGGCGGGAGACCACCACTAGGGTGATCAGGATCGGCAGAGGGCCTCATCCCATCCTCGTCGCCAGATGCTTTGAGCTCAGGGTGGCCGGCCCACTGTGATGAAGGGCTCTGGGAGGCAGGCCCTCTTCCTTGTGGCCGCTGCGCTCGCTGCAGTATGTGAAGCTACACAGGCAGGAGTCCATGATATGATTGGTATGGGGGAAGCCGCTTGCCTCTTTTATTAACACGACACACGTGATCATGCATGCACCCTAGTGGTGACGTGTTGTAGTCACAACACGCACTAGAAAGATCTTTGTTACTGGGCGGAGGACAGGAAAAAAGAATTCTCCAAATTGTAATACCCCACCTTCCCCAAGTGCTCTCTCCCTCCCACCCCTCATCCCTTGCAGTAGTCCTCCGCACTGTTCGGTAGTATCACGTCCAAAGGGGGTAAACCCCGCCCTACGGGACAGTCCCACATCTTCCAGGCTGGCCACACAGTTAGGCCCTGGCTATTCATCATCTCCAGCTGAAATCTACCATTGCAATGCACCCCTTCAAAAATGTGTTGCCGTTCACCCCATGGGCCCATTGCACCCTCACTTCCGTTTCCCATACTAATCATCGGCCATGCTTCTCAAAAAAGAGGACCCAAAAGCCTTCAATGTTTGATCAAGATTCATCCAGCAGGTGTGTTAAGAATTTCATGTCAATGATAGCTCTTACCATCGCCACCCACTCTTTTTCATTAGGGAGATGCAGGTTCTTCCACTGCTGAGCCAAACATCACCTAGTAGCCACTAGCATAACTTGCACCATATGCCCCTTCTCTATCTCGTTCCCTTCCTCTTCCAACCCTACTCTGAAAAGGAGGAGCCACGCAACAGCCTTCTCTCAACCCCATCAACCTCCTGGATCCACGCCAAGAACTTCTGCCAGTATGCTTGCACCCTTGAGCGCCCCCACCACATATGAAAGTAGTCTCCCTGCTCCCGATGACATTTCCAACATTGGGGGTCGTGCCCCCTACCCATTTTGGCTAGTATCGAGGGCGGGTAATGCCACCTATGCAACAACGTAAGATCCTGGTGTCTACATTGCAGAGACATCGTTGCGTGAGATACTCTCCTGCACATCAGTGCCCACAGGGCATCATCAATGTCCTTTCCCAGGTCCTGTCCTCACTTATTCCTGGCTGGAGATGGGTCCCTCGGCTCCGCCAATAGCATAACCTGGTAGAGCCTGGCAATGAGACCCCTTGAGTCCATCTTCGCCATCAAGATAAGCTCAAAATCTGTCCAACCTATTTGCAGGTTTTTTTCGCCCCACCAACCATCCAATAAGGCTCCCTTTAACTGCAGGTTGCGGAACACTGATAGCTTCCCCACTTGCAAGCATTCCTCTAGTCTCACTAGTGGCATAAAAACCCCTCCCTCCCACAACTCCCCACCCTGTTAAGCCCCCCTTCATACCACAATTGAAAAGCCAGGGGTTCACCAATCCCATCGCGCAAAGGTGGGACCCAGATACAGCTTAAAGGTGATGGCCACATAGTGAGCCACCTGTTCTCCCCCCATCCCTCCAAAGAGATCACAGGGCCATCAGTATTGGGTGTTGTAGCACCCTCCTTGGGATGCGTGCCTTGGGAACCCACAGCCGTTCCCCCAGCGAGACATCGGCCAGGATGGCATTGTCCATCACCATCCACTGCTTTTCGGTGAGCGGGTCGAGGTGGTCTACTATAACAAGAAACTGAGCTGCTCGGTAGTATGTCCAGAGGTCAGGGAATCCAACTCCCCACTCCTCCTTTGGTATGATTAAGACCTTATAAGCCACTCTATGATTGGCCCCCGCCCATAGAAACTTCAATAGTACTGCCTTGACTTCCTCCAAGAACACCCTTGGGACCGCCACTGGCAGCATTTGAAACAGGAACAAGAACTTAGGGAGTACCACCATTGAAATACAATTCAGGCAGAGGGTGCTAGAGAGCCGTCCAAGATGGCGGCCTCCCTGTGAGCTCCGCGGAGCTCCCCTAAAATCCTGACTAATAGAAGCATCTGTGGTGTGCAAATTGTCCGCAGTCGCCTCCGGTTTGTAGCTAACGCGAATCCGAGCAGAACTGGTATTTCTTCTGTCGACCCTCGGACGCCGAGTCCCGATTCCTCGACGGTGAAGAGCTCCCCCCCTCATCCCTGTGTGAGCGAGGCACAGTCACAGGCCAGGCGCAGAGGAGCCCGCGTGGGGAGGACTGCTGGCAGCGGAGCGGGCCTGAGACCCGAGGGAGTCGATCGGGTGGCGCCGGCTGAGCCCCGCCGGTGCACTGGCCCCCCGGGGAGTTGGCGGGCGCAGAGCTGCCGAGACGAAGGAAAAACCTGCAGAGTCCTGGAAGAACCAACACGGGCGAGCAGGCCATGCCGGAGGATTCTCCGAACACCGCCGAGGAACAGGTACGCGCGCCCCGTGCACCCTCACACGCGTGAAAGGTCCCAGGTGGATCCCCAGCTCTCCCGAGTGACATTCAGTTTATGGAAAAGCGCAAGAGCACGGGGGTCCACGAGTCCAGGCCCACATGAACAGTAAACAACATAGCGGAAAGACATATTCAGGGTGACGCGACCCAGGGCCTCCTATGGGCGCGCTGCTCAGCCGATAGCAAGCTGTATATAACGCCCACGGTGGATCGGCGGGCAAATCCGGCGCCCCCCGCCTTCACAAGCACTCATTCGCAAAAGAGACCCCATGTGAATCCCCGACACCCCCGTGAGGCATCCGGCGCGTGAAACACTGCCGGAACTCGAGGAAGCATAATATACAGCACAGACTGTGGCCAAACGGCCCGAACCGGCCCAACGGCAAGACCTACAGAAAGTCACACCGCTGGCCCCCGGACCCCTGACCTGCCCCCCTCTGCCCCCTGGCTCCCGCAAGGTAGGCACCAATGGTGACCTCGAGGAAAACGGACAGATCTCAAAAAAAGCTGAACTTCGAGAGTAGCTTCACGACCAAAGCAACCTCCTCGAACAGCAGAGCGCAGTCTCCCATCCAGGTTGCAGCCCAGGAGGAAGAGGAGGCCCACGGGTTCGACATCAGGGAAATCCTCCTTGAACTTAAGGCCGGGATTGGGGGTTTGGGAAGCAAACTCGACGCACTCTCCTCCAAAGTCGACCTACTCCAGCACCGGCTGGACAAACACGCTAACAGACTGGACACAGTCGAGCAGAGAGTGTCTGACCTCGACGATGGTGCAGCGGTCCTGACATCCAGAGTGGCCTCCCTGGAAGTGCAAATGAAAGCAGTAAACACGAAGAACGAGGATTTGGAAGGCCGCTCTCGGCGCAACAACATCAGGATCGTGGGAGTTAGGGAACAACAACTCACCGCGAAAATGGAAGACTACGTTGAAAAGTTATGTATGGACCTCTTTGGTACAGAGATCCTGTCCAAACTGTTTGTCGTGGAGAGAGCTCATCGAGTTCCCAACGCCAGACCGATCCCGGGGGCAAATCCCCGCCCAATCATAGCGAGATTGCTCAACTATAAGGATCGAGATGCTATTCTACGGGCGGCTAGGGAAAAAGGGGATCTCCAACACGATGGCGACAAGATCCAGTTTTTCCCGGACTTCTCCCAAGCTGTCCATGTGCAAAGAAGATCGTTTACAGCAGTGAAGCGCAGGTTACAAGAGAACCAGATCCAATATTCCATGCTCTTCCCGGCCAAACTCCGTATTCAACACGAGGGCAGGACTCAGTTTTTTAACACCCCAGAGGAGACAAGCGACTACCTAGATCTCTCCGGCTGTAGACCCGCCACTCTTAACGGAAGACCACAAAGGGGCGACAGACCAAGAAGAAACCCGCCGTAAAATTTACCCATGGGATACCCAAAGCGGCGGCACGAGTCTTCGTGGTTGACTAGAAACAACCACCACAGATCAATAGTGCATCCGAAGAAGGGAGCCAGCCTCCTCTTGGAGGGCCACCTGCGCCCCGAACACAGCAATTCTAGTTGTACTGTTAACATGGGATTATTATTATTATTATTATTATTGTTCATCACGGGCCTGTTGGGGGTTGCCCATGCAGGGGAGGGAAGTTAGTTCAGCAAAACCGCCACAACCCGCATACCCCCGTTCCACAACAGTCACACTAAGAACTATGTACCTAACAACTGTCAAGTCCTCCCTGTTCCTCTATGGAAAGCGACTCCAGTCAATCCCGCGAGTCCCGGCTCGACATGATTACATTGCCCGTCTAGATGGCATCGGCAACGTTGAAAATCGCCACCTGGAACATACGTGGCGGTAACCAGCCTACGAAAATGAGGTGAATTCTTCAATATCTTCGAAGACACAAAATTAACATAGCGATACTCCAAGAGACTCATCTGCTGCCCTCGTCGGAACAACATTGGGCCAGATCATGGGGATGCCATCGGTACTTCTCATCCTACTCCTCATTCGCCAGAGGTGTCGCAATCCTGATCGACAGGAGAACTAATTTCAGCTTCATTGAGTCAAAGAAAGACACTGAGGGGAGGGCCCTAATGGTGAAAGGAATAATCGCCGGGAAAGAGGTGGTGATTGTGAACTCATACGCACCGAACACAGATGGACCTGATAATTTCAACTGGATAATGTCCCATCTAGACGCGACCAATGTGACGACTGTGGTGTGGGGTGCAGACCTCAATATTACACTCGATCCCAGGCTCGACAAATCCCATAATACATCGGGAAACCCATCCAAGGCCAGTACTCAGGTTCGAGAGATTTGTCAGACCTTTAATCTATCTGACATGTGGAGAAGACTCAACCGAGACAGCAGGGACTACACCTTCCGATCAGCCGTGCACAACACCAGCTCCAGGATCGATTATATCCTGGCATCCTCCCATAGCCCATTCAAATGGGGAGCGTGCCATATCCTACCAAGGTCTTACTCCGACCATTCGATGGTTTTGCTAGAGGTTACCCTGGCGGACGTCCCAGTACCTGGCCTCAATTGGCGGTTCAAACCCGGTTCACTCACAGATGCCGTATTTGCAGCAGAACTGCGACAAGAAATAGTCTCCTTCCTGGACATCAACCAAGACTCAGTCGACTCGGCGTGTACCATCTGGGAAACGCTCAAGTGCTATGTACGAGGAATTTGCCTGGCAAAAGAAAATAGTTTACTGAAATTGATCCGGGGGGAATTATTCAGTAAAGAGCTTCGTCTGAAGGAACTAGAGCACAAACTCTCCAATGCCCCAGATCCACGCACTCAAGCCGAGCTCAAAGAAGAACTTTTGGGGTTCAGGGAGACAGCGGACCGAGAATTGAAATTCCTGGGTCGCAGGCAACAGATCAGACAGTACGGAGAGGGGCAAAAACCAGGCGCACTGCTTGCGCGGCTACTAACGATAGATAAAGTCCCATCCCGCATTGAATATATCGAGGATGCGCAAGGTCAGAAGGTTTTCACAGAAGAGGAGATCTCCAACGTATTCCGAGAATTCTATCAAAACCTGTATAGCTCAAAAGGAGCTTCAGATCCCAACGTGATACAAGAGTACCTCAATGACACTGAACTATACTGGGTGAGCCAAGACCTGCGCGAACCCTTGAGCGCGCCCATAGCACTCGAAGAAATTCAGGCAGCAATCAAATCTTTGCCTAACACCAAAGCCCCCGGACCTGATGGACTCAATGGTGAGTTCTACAAAGCACACGTGGAAATAGTGGCCCCCCTTCTTCTTCAAGTCTATGAAGAGGCGGTGGAGCGAGGGAAACTCCCTCCTACGATGCGTGAGGCTAACGTAATGATGTTGCACAAAGCTGGCAAACCTACAGAAAATTGCGCTTCGTACAGGCCGATCTCACTAATCAACCTAGACAACAAAATCCTAGCTAAAATTCTGACGACCAAATTACTTCCCTTGATGCCGGCACTGGTGCTGGGCGACCAAGCCGGGTTCATCCCAGGGCGTAGTACAACTTACGGCATCAGGAGACTATTTGGCGTCATTGAGGCCCTGGACCCGTCGCAACAGGCAATAGCAGTTCTGTTAGATGCCGAGAAGGCGTTTGATTCAGTAGAGTGGCCCTTCATGTTCGCAACACTAAGGCAGATGGGTCTGGGTAACTTCTTCCTTAAACTAGTAGCTCTGTTATATAACGAACCACGCTCATACATCACACTAGGGAACACCAGATCCACAGGGATCACACTGGAGCGCGGAACGAGACAGGGTTGCCCACTCTCGGCCCTTATCTTTGCCCTGGTGATGGAACCCCTGGCCTCAAGGCTGAGAGCCGAGCAGCTATGTCGAGGGTTAAAGCTGGGTCCTCACAGATTAATCGTCTCTTTATATGCTGACGACGTCATGCTGTTCGTCAGTGACCCCCAAACCAATCTCAACCCTGTAATGCGAGAGGTGATAAAATTCGGGTTAATGTCAGGCCTCAAAACCAACCATTCCAAATCGGTAGTGTTCCCCCTGACCCCTTGCACTTCAGAGTTTGCAGATGACCACAGGTTTAAATGGGAAAACTCGAAGGTGCGCTATTTGGGGATCAACATGTCACGAAGCCATCACAAGATATTTAGAGACAATTATGTAACTACACTGCAGTTTTTACAAGAACGTATCCAGAGATGGAAATCTCTACCACTAACGCTGTGGGGCAGGACCTCACTAACAAAAATGGTTATTCTCCCTAAACTTCTGTATCTCTTTACGAATATCCCGCTACTCCTCCCCAAATCCTTCTTATTAAAAATCAAAAGCTTGATCCTAGAGTTACTATGGGCGGGGAAACCAGCACGGGTAGCGTACAACACACTTACATTACCGATATCAAGCGGAGGCTTGGCTCTCCCCGATATAGAGAAATACTACTGGGCGGCCCAAGCCAAATTCCTAAGCCACTGGTACTCAACCCACTACATCAGACCACATGTGCAAGTGGAACGGGCCCTAGCTTCCCCCGATCTGTTAGCTGCAGTCATAATAAGCCACATTCCCGTGCCGCATAAAACGCTGAACACAGTCCTATCCACATATGCGAGATGGAAGAAGATCGCTAGCGAATACGGAGTGGCTATACGATTTTCCCCCCTGCTACCGATAAAATTCATCCCCGGCATCCCCCTCACGAATGAAAGAGTATTCCTGATATGGATAGATAAAATAGGGATAAAATCGCTGGGAGACCTCTTCCCAGAGGGCACCTTTCTAACCCCTCAAATGGCTAAAGACAGAGGAGGGAAGACATCCTTGGATGTCTTTCTCTATTTTAGACTCCGCCACACCCTTCAGGGGTTATTCCCCACATTCCCTAAGCAACCCCCTACCGGGGATCTGTTACATAGCACAATTTTAGCACAAGGTGAAGGTAGACTGGTGTCAACTCTGTACAAAACTCTGTTAAGGGACACCTGGAAACTTCAACCTAAAGTGCAACGAAAGTGGGAATCGGCTATCCAAGAACCGATTAATGAGGAAGACTGGGCCTATATTCTTCGACAGACTCGAAAGGTAGCGCTAAACTCTTGATATAAACTAATACACTTTAACTTTGTGCACCAAACATACTACACCCCAGTCAGGAAACATAGACACCATCCGGAAGCGTCAGCCCATTGCGAGAGATGCGCATTTGCCAAAGCTGATTTTCTTCACCTGGCATGGGGCTGTCCTGGCATCCAATGCTTCTGGACTTCCGTTATACAAATAACATCCGACATTATAGGTGAGCAGATGACCCCCTTACCGCTGGGACCGCTCCTCGGTCTCACTAAATATCTACAGCCAGCGTCACGCAAGTTGGCGGCACTCCTCATGGTGCTAGCACGAAGAAGAATTGCTATATCGTGGGGTCGCGGCCCACTCCCCAAGATTGTAGACTGGGAAAGGGATATAACATACTGCCAAGATATGGACACCGAATTTATTCGAACGCTGCCGTTGCATGCGCGCCCTCCCGACATCGGGGGGCCATACATCACTTACATGATGAACAACGCTGAAGCTTCAGACTCGGACAATCCAAACCCCTAGAGTGAGAGGCCGTGGGATAAAGGAACACAAGGGCAACGTGGAAAGCTTTCCTTCCAACTCAGACAAAGGATGGAGGCAACCAAAGTTACAGTGGACACGAGGGGTGGGGGGCGGAAGGGCGGGGGAACTGTTGTTGGGATTTGTATTATGCGGCTCCCTGTTGGAGCTCTGTTTATTTGATGCAGTAAAAAGTTAAAAATAAATATACAAAAAAAAAGAAATACAATTTAGGCAGGCCACCCATGAGAGTCGCATTTTCACCCATCTCTCCAGGTCCCTTTGCACCTCTAACCATAGCGGCAGGTAGTTCTTTGCGAAGAGATCCTCGTAATTGCGGAACACCTGTATCCCCAGTTATCGGAATAGTCTCCCTGCTCCCGAAATGGCAGTCCCTTAATGTACACCCTTTCCGCCTGCGACAGATCCCCCTCCACATACGCCACTGACTTCTCCAGGTTAACCTTGAAGCCGCAGAACTTCCCATATCGTTCTAAGCTGACCAGGAGACGCGGCGCCAATTGCATCGGCCTGGTGAGGTATAGTAAGGCATTGTCTGCAAAGATGCTAACCTTGCACATTAATACCCTGTCGGGACCCCTCTTATCCCTGACTCTCCCCTAACCGCTACTGCCCATGGCTCCATAACCAACGCATAAAGCAGAGGGGAAAGTGGGCATCCCTGTCTCGTGCCCCATTGTAGCGTGAAGGCCTGTGATGTCCTCCCGTTCACAGCCCCCTGGGCTGATGGGCTAGAATATAGGGACACGATCCACCCCTTCCATTTCGGGCCCATCCCTATAATCGATAACACTTCCCTCATAAAGGCCCAGTTCACCCGGTCAAAGGCCTTTCCCTGCATTTTAAGCCAGCAATAGGGCCCCTTCTCTAACCACCACCGGCGTGTTGATAATATGAAGTGCCTTCCGCATGTTGTCAGCCCGCTGTCTGTGCATAATGTAGCTAGTCTGATCCCTGTGAATCAATCGAGGGAGACAGGATTCCAGACGCGACGCCAATACCATCGCAAATATTTTTGCTTCGATTTCTAGGAGGGAAATGGGCCTGGTTTTGGTATTATCTCTATTGAGGCCTGCAGAAAAGCTGGTGGTATAGATCCCTCCCCCACAATGGAGTTATACAGTTTGGCCAGGGGAGCAGCCAGCAACATCTGGTGCTGTTCGTAAAAGTCTGTGGTAAAGCCGTCATCACCCAGGGCCTTTCCCGCTTTTAGTTTCTCAATCGCCATTAACACCTCCTCCCTCGTTACCCCCACCTCGAGCACCTCCTCCTGTTATGCTGTCAGCTTAACAAGCGGCAGGCCACTAAGGTAGGCCCGCATCTGATCGCGCGTGAGCTTCTCTGGCCTGGCGTAGAGATGCTGGTAATAAGCTGCGAATTGGGCTGGGATGTCTTCGACTCTGTCCACCATGTCCCCATGAACCACTTGCGCCCTGTCAACCCTCCGCTCTGCCCTACAGCATCTCGCCCTGCTCGGCAGGAACGCTTCAGCCACATCTCCCTTCTCGTAGTATTTCTGCCACATGAATCTCATTCTCTTTACCACCTCGCATATAGACACCGAGTGGAGTTCCTGCCTTTTAACCCTCATCACCTCTAGCAGCTCTTCCGTATCAGCACCCTCCTGCCCCAGCTGGGCCCATAACGCCTCCAGCTCATCACAGGGTCTGGCCTCTAGTAAACCCCTCTCTCTTTCCTCTGCGCTCCTTCAGCAATAAGCAGCCCCCTGAATGTGTTCTTAGTTGCCCCCCACCCCGTAGCCATGCACACCTCGCTGGTGTCATTGGCCTCAAAGTACTCCCTTATCTTCTTCTCCAAAAAGTCCCAGGAAACCAGATCCCTTGTCAGTGTGTGATTGCACCTCCAGCTGCCGCCCCTGACCTGGCACCCTCCACTCTGCCACCACTAGTTTGTGATCTGACCAGGTTATCACCTCAACACTGGGGCGTTTAATCCCTCCCGACAACTCCCATGGGACTAGGAGCAGGTCTATTCTAGTATTTGACCAGTGTGGGGTGGGAGAAGAATGTGTAGTCCCCTGGCCCTGGGAAGTGACTGTGCCAGACATCCACCCAATCGCATTCCTGCAGGAGATTTCCAAAAGCTGTGTTCTCCTTCACCAGTGCCCTCGTGCCCCCCCTCCCCCACTTTGCTGACAGCCAATCTAGCGCTGGGTCAATCACCAGATTGAAGTCACCCCCTAGGACTGTGGCTCCCTCCACCCATCCTTCCAACATTCTGGAAATGTCCCGTAAGAATCTGCCCTGTCCCTTCTTTGGCACATGTAATGTAGCCAGTGTGATCCGCGTGCCCTCATAGTAGCACTTAATCCCCAGGAATCGCCTCCCATACACCCTCTTGATCTAGACCCATGCCATCTGGAATGCCTTCCCAACTACAATGCCCACTCCCTTTTTCTCACGATCCTTGTCGGTTGCCCAGTAAGTCTTGCCGATGTCCCTCCCCTTTATTCCCGACTCGGCCCCCCGTGTGTAGTGGGTCTCCTGCAAAATAAGTATTGCTAGGTGTTGTTTGTGGAACATGTTGCTGGTGAGCGATCTCTTATTCTGAGAGTTAAGCCGCTTCACATTCAATGTGGCCACCTTTATCTCGGGCATAGCCCTTCTGTCCCATTCACAACCTGATCCACCTCCCTCTTCCCTTCTCCCCTCTACCCCCCCGTACCCTTCCCGACCTTGTGTCCCGCCCATCACGGTCCACCCAGTCGAACCACCAGGGTAGCGGCCCCTGCCCTGGCCGTCTTACCTACCTCCCCACTAACCCCAACTCACACGTTACCCCCATAAATGAACCCTTGCCTGAAGACCCTCAACAGGAGGATTAATGATCTGTAGTTTAAGAACAAACTTGATGATTAACCTACCCACCCTCCGAGGTTTCTTCATGGGTCATCCTGCCGGGGCAAGGTGGTATTGAGCTTCCAAAATCTCCTAGCCCCCTGGATCTTATGCCTGCTCCCGGTAAGCTGCGGGCCTTACGGACCCCTTCCTTCTGTGAAGCGCCGCTCTGTGGACCCACCAGATCGTCTATGGCCTGTTTAATCTCTACATCTGTGACCAGGTGATACATTTCGCCCTTCCACTCAAAAATCTGTGCAAATGGGAAGCCCCACCTATACTTGACTGCCTTCTCCTGAAGCCACCTAGTGAGAGGCCCACACTTCTTGCGCTGCAGTAAAGTACTGGCCGAGAGGTCCTGAAAGATTGCCACTCTAGAATCCCCGTACTCTATGTTGCCCATATGGTACGCCTTCTCCAGGATCCTCACGTTATCACTGTAGTAGTGCAACCGCGCCAAGACCGATCGTGGCCCTCTACTCCCACCCCCCACACAGTGCACTCTGTCTAAAGTGATATTTTCACCCTCTTTTGTACCCAGCACCATACCCATGATGTCCTGGACCTTCCGCTCTAAGCCAATGGAGGATTCCCATTCCACCTCTTGCAGTCCCAAAAAACGGAGGTTGTTGCGCCTTTCAATTTCATCCACCTTGATGCGAAATTTCTCCTCTCACTGTTCCAATTCCGCAAAACGTGTCTCAGTCTGCCCCTCAAAAATCCCTGTTGAGGCCTGATTGGCTTCCACTCCCTCTGCTCTCTCTTCCAGAGTGTTCACTTTCACCGAGAGGTCTGCCACCTTAGCCCCTATGTCCGTTCCCATTCCTTGTATCTCCTCCAGAATGGCCTGAATGTCACTCTTGATTGTCCCAGTCTCTCCCACGCATGGGTGCGGGTCTCCGTCACCTCTAGCCTTTGCCATCTTCTTATCATTGTGATGCTGATATTGCTCCAGGGTTTCTTTCCACCCTCTTCTTTGCCTCGGAGTGCTGCACCACATTCGGGCTTGGTGGAGCCTGCCCTCGACCTCCACGCACCCCTATCGCCACGGGGGTTGCCCACCTGAAAGGTTTACTCCGCCGTTGGGCAGACTCTCCCCATGGGCTTAGTAACCCACCTGCTGTCCTAGGCCATCAGCCACTGTTCAAGCCGGCAGGGAGTTATGTCGCCTTTAGTCCAAGGGGAGGCACCCCGGGTACTGAGTTGCACTGCCGCCAGCACCGCTTTGCCTTGCTCCACCCTTCCAGGCTTGGCACGTAGATGCATAAGGTCTCTTAGGCACCCTTTACCCTCTCTGCAGCGGTCTTTGACGTTTCCACTCTGGTGGCGGTGAGTCCTCACCCAGATGGCCACCACCACTCTCACAGTTTTATAGTGCCTGCCGCACACCCTCTAAGCTTAGGGCTGCAATCGCCCACCACTCCAGTGAGCCTGCATGTACAACATCCACCGGGTTGAGGGCTCTCACCAATACTGGGCCGCGAGCACATCCACATGTCTGCACTCCTCCACTGCTCTCTCCCTGCGCCTTATGTCCAGAGCAGCCTACTCTGCTAGAAACAGTCCGGGCTCTGGATTCCTGCCTGGCAGCCCATGTTTAGATCACTGGCCCCCGCCAGCCTCACTTCCTCACCTGGTCACTCCAGGACACCGCCCAGGCCAGTAAGGGGCACAGCAGTAGCAACATTGCGGTCCCGGCTGCCTCTGAGTCCTCACACAAGAGTGCGGCTCGGGTCTTCCCCACCTCGCCGCGTTTCGCCTCTGCACTGCTGCGTCAGTTGCGGTCGTCTCTGGTGGGCTTTGTTTGTGAAGATGCAGCCCCCAGTTCTTCACCCCTCGACATCTGAGCAGGTTCGCCCACCCGAGGATACATTTTCGGGGGTTCTGGATTGTTAGGGAGATTTCTCATACAAGTGCTTAATTCCCTCTACCTTAGAGCCCTCCAGCTCTTTTGCTATATTTTGGGGCTTTGAACTTTTCATTTTCAATGTGTTTTACTTTTGTGTTCTTTGGTAATGGAGTTTTTAAAATAACCTCCATGGCATCATCTTTTTCTGTGTGTCACACAGCACCTTCAGTGCAGTGGCACAGGGGTATCCTTCAGACTCCCCAAGGTTTAAATCCCTTTCCTGGAACTGACTACTGTCTCCCAGAGCATGTAAAGTTAAATTGACTTTACTAGTCTCTTTAAATTTACTGACCCAGCGAGGGGTTGTTTAGCGTCCCCTGAGTCAAAACACTCATGTAACAGTAAAATGTTACCTTTTCCTATTTTAAATGGCTGGTGGCAGTGGTTTAGATCAACTACCGTGAAATCAGGGTGTAGAGATATCGCGAGAGCCGCGAGCTCTCGCAAGATCTCGTCCGTGGGTGGAAGCCCCACCCCCCGGCTCCGGCGCGACACACGGAGCGAGGAGGGGACGTGAGGAGACGCGTCCTGAGCGCTCCTCACAGATCATTAGGCCCCAGAGCCTAATCAAGGACAGAACTTCGTGGCACAGCCAGCCACCTGTTAAAGGGCCTGTTGTCCACCCATTATTCTTTATGTGTGCAGTTACATACCCTGAAGATGTCTGCTGTTGAATAAAGAGACATCAAAGAGTCAACATGCTTCCTGTCATTTGTCAAGGATATTATACAACATAATTGGCGACGAGGATTACCGCTGTAACCCGCGTGGAACCATGCAAGGAGCGACACCACCACCGCCCTTCCTGCAAACTCCAGGTAGACCCGCCATTCCGTGGCCGCAATGGCAACCCTTGTTCACGACGTATGTAGAGGCCTTGGGCGGTGCAGGCTACTCGGCGGCGCGACGCAGGGAGATGTTATTTAATGCCCTAGGGGTGGAAGGACAGAGGGTGTTCGAAAGTCTCACTCCGGAGCCGGTGGCTGGTGACGACAACAACGTTTTCAAGGAGGCCGTAAGAAGGATTGTGAAAAGGTTCGCCAGCAAAGAGAATACCGTCCTACACAGAATCCGGTTTTATAGCCGCAAGCAGGAAGCCTCAGAACCCGTAGACGACTATATTACTAAGCTGCGTGAACTGGCGGCACTGTGCAACTTCGGTAACAATGCAGAGAGCCTCATCTGCGACATGCTGGTGGTTCACACCAACAGCAGGAAAGTACAAGACAAGTTCATTTTGGAGAAGGAACTGGTGCTGGATAAAGCGATTGAAATTGCGAGAGCAGTCGAGGAAACGGCCGGGAGAAGGAAAGAACTCGCAGGAGGCCACAGTTCTGCTGAAATACAAGCAGTGGCGTTCCGCCCGAAGAAAGAGAGACAGGTATCCGACTTGAAAGAAGGGAAATGGGGAAAGAAAGAACCACTGAAATGCCACAGATGCACAAGCACGAAACACCTGGCGTTCGACAGAGCCCAGCCAGAGACAAAGAGTGCTCGGTATGCAAAAGAATTGGTCATTTCTCGATTGTGTGTCGGTGGCGCAACAAGAAAATCACGAGCGTAAACACTGATCACAACACGGAAAGGGAATCGTCCTCCGAAGATGAAGGAAGACCTACAGTCATCATGGTGAACAGTCCACGGGCCAGAAGAGAAAAACCCCATTGTACCATCAAGATTAATGGGCTGGAAACAAGAGTTATGGCAGATTCAGGTTCCGATCTCACCATAATACCCCTGCGCACGTACAAAGAGATGATGGGGACAGAAAAGGTCAGAGTGCTCACTACACGGCACAAACCTACGGTTTTTGGCGGGGCGTCAGTAGACCTATTGGGCTTCATCAAAGGGAAAGTAGAGTTCAAAGGTAGAGAAACCATCACCAAAGTCTACTTCACTCAAGAAGGCCCGGCGGTTTTAGGGTGGGACGACCAGGATGAGCTGAAAATCACACTGGACCCCAGCACGGAAGATCAGGTACTGTCAGTCTGCAGGAGGAGTGGACCAGTAGAGGAAGTGATTATCCAAAACTATTTTCGGAGGAGCCGGGACATATCAAGGGCTTCGTCCATAAAATATTGCTCAAAACCAACGCTGTCCCAGTTAAACATAGAGTAAGGCCGGTACCAGCAACGGCGAGAGACACACTCAGAAGTCAACTGGACAAAATGAAGATGGATGGTGTCATCGAAGAAATTGAAGCTTCAGAGTGGCTGAGCCCAGTTGTACTTATAAAGAAACCAAACTCACAAGAGCTAAGGGTTTGCATCGACCTTTGCAGCCTAAACCTGGAAGTTATCACAGACAGCTACCCACTGCCGAGCATCAATGAACTCATCCTCATGATGAAGGAAGCCAAAATATTCTCTAAACTGGACATGAGGAATGCGTACCACCAAATACAATTGCACAAAGGGTCCAAACCCCTCACCGCCTTCATCACCCCGTTTGGAACCTACCAGTTCACCAAAATGCCATTCGGCTTATCGTCAGCGGCTTCAGCATTTCAACGCATGATGGATGCCCTACTACGGAACGTCAGAAACGTGGCCTATTTTCAGGATGACATCCTTGTCTATGCGGGGGATGAACAGACACACGATGCCACATTGAGAACAGTCCTCACCAAACTGCAGGATGCGGGAGTGAGATTAAGGCATGAAAAATGCATATTCAAGGTGAAAGAAGTTGAGTATTTGGGGTACAGGATATCCGAGCAAGGGATAAGTCCCAAACAAAATTTAATGCAGGCCATAATTAAAGCACCGGAACCCACCAGCAAAGATGAAGTGAGGTCATTCCTTGGGTTGGCGGAGTACTATGCCAAATTCATCCCCAAATTCTCAGAAACCTCAGCCCCGCTCCGCGAACTCCTCAAAAAAGGATCTGAGTACACGTGGCAAGAACCCCAAAGGAAAGCGGTGGAGAGCATAAAACGGCATATAGTAGAAGCACCGTGTTTGCAACCGTTCAACCCCGAGTTGAGTACAGTCATCACTACGGCCGCCAGTGCATATGGACTAGGAGCTGTCTTAACTCAAAAGAAAGGCGACACGGAACAGGTGGTAGCTTTTGCTTCGAAGGCCTTATCATCAGCAGAACAAAACTACTCCACCATAGAGAAGGAGATGCTAGCGTGTGCATGGGCCGTAGAACATTTCAGAACATATGTGTGGGGCACAAAATTTAAGTTAGTGACGGACCATAAACCCCTTATTCACATGCTCAGCCCAGGAGGCACGAAGGTATCAATGCCCAGATTAGCATGCAGAGCAGCCAAACTGCAGGAGTACATTTTTGAGGTGCAACACATCTCGGGATGGAAGAATTCGCAGGCGGACTGCATGTCACGATTGCCAGAGGGCAAGGACAATGCCACCACCTTCCTGCAAGAAGAATGCATTGTAGCATCCATCACAGATCTCAAAGCGCCAGACTACCTAGAACTCAGTGAGAGACACTGGATGGAAGAAGATGGAAAGGATCCGACCATGGCGAGGATCAGAGAGTGGATCAGAAACGGGTGGCCTAATGAGAAAGCAATGCCAGAGGGTATGAGACCTTATTGGAAAGTGGCAAATGAGATCTCAGAGACCAACGGAATAATAATGAAGTCAGACCAGATAATCCCGCCCATGAGTATGAGAAAGACCATTCTCTGCAGAGCCCATGCGGGCCACCTGGGAAACACCATGACACGTCGAAGAGTGAGAGAAGCCTACTGGTGGCCGTCCATGGATCAAGAGATCCGCACCATGATCGAGAGATGCCATGAGTGTCTAAACAGTGACAAGCGCCTAAAGATCAGACAGGCGCCCCTGATCCCCACTGAGGTCCCAGAAGCGGTGTGGTCAAAAGTAGGTCTAGATTTTATAGGACCATTGGAGGCGATGGCGCCCGAACATCGGTATGGCATAGTGCTAGTGGACTACTTATCAAAATGGGTCGAGGCCGAGTTTGTCCCCAACATTACCACTGCGACAGTAATAGAGGTCCTCACCGCCATCTTTCAGAGGGAAGGACTCCCCAATGAGTTGGTGACGGACAACGGGGTACAACTGATTTCCAGGGACATGGAACTATTCCTGAAGAAACACCACATAGACCAGAAGAAAGCAGCACTATATCATCCCCAAGCCAATGGGCTTGTCGAGAGAGCCAACAGGTTCATCAAGGGAGCCATCCAATTAGCAACTGCCTCAGGGATGGACCCGCTCAAAACAACAAAGGAGGCCATAGCAGCTCACAGGCTGACTCCCAACGGGATTACTCAAATATCCCTGTTTCGCATGTTGAGAGGGAGGAGAGCAGCCTCCACGCTAGTGCCACAATGGTTGGCCAAAGTAAGAGAAGATGAAGAAGTGGACATGTCGGAAGTGGTATGGAGAATAGAAAACAGCAAGGCACGAATGAAAATATGGAGTGACAAAAGGAGAAGGACCACACAAGGGTCAGATGTCAAAGAGGGAGACTGGATCAAAATACGACTACCGACCAAGGATCAAATCACAGGCTCACGGTTCAGCAGACCCGTAAAGGTGATTCACTGAGGAACCAACCATGTCCACACCGAAGATGGACGCACATGGAACATGAAAAGAGTAGCCTTGTTTGGGAAGAGGCAAGAGAGAGAGAAGACCCTGGAAAGATCTGAAGCCGAAGGAGAAATGGACTATGAGAGAGGGGGAAGAACGTGAGCCGGTGACCGAGGGTAGAGAAGAGGAAGAAACTGAGCTGGAAGCGGATGCACCCACGGTAGAGCGAGAAGATGAACAGCATGATGTGCACAGCGAGAAAGGCGATCGGCCAAGAAGGGAGCACAGGACACCGGTGAGATACAATGACTATGTATTGCAATGAACTGCCTTTGCATTATCAGGGAGAGGTGTGTAGAGATATCGCGAGAGCCGCGAGCTCTCGCGAGATCTCGTCCGTGGGCGGAAGCCCCGCCGCCCGGCTCCGGCACGACACACGGAGCGAGGAGGGGACGTGAGGAGACGCGTCCTGAGCGCTCCTCACAGATTATTAGGCCCCAGAGCCTAATCAAGGACAGAACTTCGTGGCACAGCCAGCCACCTGTTAAAGGGCCTGTTGTCCACCCATTATTCTTTATGTGTGCAGTTACATACCCTGAAGATGTCTGCTGTTGAATAAAGAGACATCAAAGAGTCAACACGCTTCCTGTCATTTGTCAAGGATATTATACAACACAGGGGTAGCCATGTTTTTCAATATGGTGCCCCAGACCTATCTGTAAAAACAGACTGCGGTCATCTTTTTTCGCTATTTCTTTTAGGAAAAGTCCTTCTTGTGTTTGTGTCTGTGCGCCAAACCAGGTTTGGTCCCTTTGTCGGTGCCCTTTGGCGGGCTTCTGTACTGAAGCCCTCCTCTGGTGCCAGAGTGTCTGGGGTGGACAGGATGTGAGGGAGGTGCCCGAAACTCCCTGTGCTTAGTCTCCCAGGAGACCTGAATGCACTCTGGAGTGATTGGCCGGCAGGCTGTCCGTCAAGGACAGCCACCTTGCTGGGTGAGTGACAGCCAGGGGGAATACTGTTTAAAAGCAGGTCTCTGGGATTCCAAGATGGCCGCCGATACCAGATAGACATGTGTCGACGGCGCTCTGGAGACCTCCAGCCAAAAAAGAGGTTCCACCACTCCAAGTAGGCGATCGGAAGGCAGAAAAGAAGAAGAACAGGTTCCGTGACAGAAGGGAACCCCGGCTGGAACTCCTAAGGGCGGCGGACGAAGAACCGAGCAGAGGAGCCCGCACGGCAGAAGAGGCCCAGTGAAAGTGAGGGGAACGACGGGGCAACGGTCTGCGCGCCCGGGGGAAGCTGCCTGTTGGCGCGGCATAGAGGCCTGATCCGTCGCGTACCAGGAAGGCAGGAAGAAGAGGGGTATAGCAGACTTCGGTACCCCAGCGCGCACACCGCCCGGAAAGGGATTCCTCCGGACCCGAGAGACGCGCACCGCCAAGGAAAGGAAAAGAAGGGATCCTTCAAGGGAGGAAGGAGGAAGGCCCAGCATTGGAAGGAGGACCCCCAGGGTGGCAGCGGGGACAGGAAACGCAGGGAGAAGCCCCAGACCCCAGACTGGCCTCAAGGCAACCCGCCTGAAACAAAGTGGAGGGAGCTGAATCCCAGGGAGCGCAAAGGTACGGAGGCTCGGCGGGACACATTGGAGACTAGGTGAGCCCGGCCAGGAGAACCACAGAGGGTGGGGAGCCCCGGGGAGACCATCTCGGACACAGATCACCCGCAGGGCGAGCTCCCCTGGCACATGACATCAGCCAGGGAGGGGGGCCGCAACAGGGGGAAGCCCAATAGGCGACTCTATTTGCAGGGGAACAAGGGCCCCCCACCGGAAGGTACCAGACAATAATAAAGTCCCCCATCTGGGCCCAGAAGAAAGAGGACACGCATGGAAGGGCCCCCCCTACAAAACCCTTGAGGTAGGGGAAAGCAACGGCTGATTAGGGAACAGGTCTGGAGAGGGAGAATTACTCCCCATAGACTCAATATAAATGGTCTAATAGGCTGTAGCAAGTAGGCCATAGCGGCGCAAGGCGGGGGGAACATAACCATCAGAAGAAGCCCCCAGCAACAGCACTATATACCTGGGGGCTAATGCAGACCAGAGAACGAACATGACGCTCCAGAAGGCGTCAAGGGCCTAGGACTATTGGCAAAGGCCTGGGAAGCCACCCAGGGGAGAACGGAAGAAGAGACCCCACCTCTCAGGTAAACTGCTGTACGCCCGCTAGCCACACAGACGCGGAGGACAGCGAGCGTGGACCAAGATAAAGGGAACAGACTGAGGTACAGAGGCAGAGGCAGGGGCCTAGCTCTAAACACAAACCAAACAAATAGCAATACCCCGCCAAGGCCCCAAGATCCCATAAACATGGCTGCCAAAAATAAGAGCAGATCCAACAAAAGCGGGCTGTCGCAAGCAGACACCTCAGGCCCCCTCTTGACAATGTGGGCAAACAAATAAACCAGCGAGGATCACAGGGGACATCAGGAGGGGACCGCAGGACAGGACCCTCCCGAACAACTAGATCAGGCAACTCAAATCTCCCACCACGATTTGCACGGGGAAATGCTCTCCTTACAAGCCACATTGGCAAGGACATTTCAGGACCAATTCCAGTTAATCAGAACGGACATAAATCAGGCAGTGGCTGAAATTAAACAAGAGGTTGGGCAGCTGGGCGAGAGGACCGATCTCGTGGAGAAAGGCCTACAGGAGGTAGGCAGAGAAACGATGGAGAACAGCGAAGCGGTTGAGAGGCTGGACAAGGCAACGCAAAACCTGGAAATCAGAATGGTAGATTTGGAAAATAGGTCTCGAAGAATCAACATCAGGCTGAAGTTACTACCGGAACCGGTGCTGGATGGAGACCTAAAAGAAACGATCCAGGAGATAAACGCAGATCTGTTGGGAGAGGACACCCCAGACAAGGTAAAGTTGGACAGAGTTCACAGGGTGGGCCGCCTCAACAAGAACCAGAATGGAAGACCTAGAGACGTGCTAGCTGCCTTTACGAGATATGCTAATAAAGAGGCTGTACTCAGAGCAGCAATGCAGAAGGAACCAATACTATATAATGGTCAACCGATTGAGCTATACCAGGGGTAAAGAGACAGTAGAAGCAGAGAGAGCGGAGACTGATGGGGTATAACCCGAAGTGAGTACATGGAAAACGGGGTGGTGGAAGAAAGTCATACTAAGAGGGTAGGAGGAGTGAGGAGTAACATCATGGGATTGATAAAGGCCAAGAGGCCTGAGGTGGGGGGGTAGACCTAGAGATGGGGACTTCAGGGATGGGGAGTTGGTTAAGGGGGAGGGGGGAAGAAGGGGTGCGTCCCAGGGAACAGAGCGGTCAAAGAAAAATGGGAGTCAGGGATAGAGATCGAAAGAAGGCCTAAAGGGGAACAGAGGGGGGGGACACATTGAGCAGGGGAGTGAGAGAAATGCATACTCAAGTGGGTGACCCATAACGTGAGGGGTCTTAATACCCCGCTGAAGAGGAAAAAGCTTGAGCTTTTCACAAGAAGAGAAAAGCCGGACTTCTTGGGGTTACAAGAAAACCATTTACTGTACAAGGACCAGAACCGGCTCAGGCTAAGGGGATTTGACCAAATACTCACCGCTTCAGGGGCGACAAAATCGGGAGGGTTGGCGTTGGCTATCAGCAACACAGCAAATTCCAGGGTTGAGGAGACGACAAGGGACAAAGAAGGCAGATATATACTTGTAAAAGGCAGATTGGGAGAAGAGATGTATACGATAGCGATTGTTTACGCTCCCAATACAGGACAGGAGGCATTCCTGCGGAGCGTCCCAGGGAGGCTTGAAGTACATACAAGGGGCCAAATGATCTTAATGTGCGACCTGAACATAGCCTGGGATAGAGCTAAGGACAGATCAGGGAACAAAAGCACAGGAGGTGGAGCGGTGCCTCAGCGGAGTTGAGGGACAGAATGGCTGGCATGGGACTGAAGGATGCATGGAGGGAATTAAAAGGGAGCGGGGAGGGGTATACCTTCCTCTCAGAGGTCCACGGGACGCAATCAAGAATAGACTGGTGGGAAGGGTTAAGGACATAGGGGCAGGCCCCATGGGAATAGCAGACCATAAAATAGTATCGATGCAACTGGAGGTGGGGAGTAGGAGGAAGGGGGTATGGGGATGGAAATACCCGGAGTCCTTGATGAGGGATCCCGTGATCAGAGAAGAAATGGAGGTTAAAATTAGAGACTTCTTCGAGAATAACAAAAGGGGGGATACCGGTGAAGACATCAGATGGGACGCATTCAAAGCCACTCTGAGGGGCAAAATCATAGCAGCCAAGGCACAGAGGGATAAGGAATTTAAGGCTCTGGAGATTCAGTTGGAAACAGAAGTGGAGGATGCAAGGAAAAAAGTGGCGGAAACACCCAATAGGAGCAACCAGAGGGAATATAGAAGGGCATTAGGTCAACTGGGAATCCTACGAACCAAAAAAGCAGAGGGAGCCCTACTATTTGTAAGACAAACATTCTATGCAAAAGCAAACAAGGCAGATGCTCTACTAGCAGTCTACTTCAGAGGGCGGCATCGCGGAACGTGATCACAGCCTTAAAAACGAATACAGGAGAAAGAGCTACACGAACAGAAGACATCCAAGAAATAATGGCTAAATTCTACGAGACATTATACACATCACAAAACCCCCATGCCCAGGGCCAGGACGAGTTCCTAGAAAGGATTGCACTTCACAAAATAAGTAGGGAAGCCCAGGATAACATATACCAACAGATAACTGAGGACGAGGTGAGGGGAGTCATTGGGAAACTGCCCTCGGGTAAGGCCCCAGGTCCAGATGGCTATACGGCTACATTTTACAAAACTTTCTCAGGGGTATTGGTGCCACAATTGACCCACCTCTTTAATTCTTTTAAGGATAAAGGACAAATAGCCCCATCCATGCAAGAAGCCAAAGTCACCCTGATTCTGAAACCAGATAAGGACCCTATGGAAAGATCGTCCTATAGACCAATAGCGCTTATCAACATAGACTCTAAAATCTATAAAAAGATTCTAGCGAACAGACTAGAGGGGCTTCTGTCGGACCTGATTCATCAGATCAGGTGGGATTATTCAAAGGCAGACAAACGGCAGATAATATAAAGAGGGTGGCGCATCTCCTGGAAAAAGCGGGAAAAACGAATACTCCAGCGGTCATACTATCATTAGACGCCAAAAAAGCGTTTGACCGGGTGGAGTAGTCATTTCTATTCAAGGTTATGGAAAGGATGGGGCTTGGAGGCGACTATTTACAAATGGTTAAGGACAACTATGTGGGCCCCCAGGCATGGATAGTAGTTAATAGCACGACTTCACTGCCATTCAAACTACAAAGGGGCACAAAACAGGGCTGCCCCCTTTCCCCGCTTTTATATGCCATATACCTAGAACCCTTGCTTCAGGCAATACGCAAAAATGATGACATCCAGGGTATTCTATTCGGGGGAAGACAGCATAAGGTGGCGGCATTCGCTGACGATATGCTACTCACCCTCACTAACCCTTCTGAATCAAGTAGAGTAGGTAGGGCACTCCTCGAGGAATTTGGGAAGGCGACGTGTCTACGCATTAATATGGGCAAGTCTGAACTACTGAATCTAACATTGGGGAATGAGGAGAGAGACAAGCTCAAAAGGACAACGCCATTTGCGTGGAGGCCGGAGGGGGGGGGGGGGGCTCACATACCTGGGAGTAAAGATAACTCCGGATCTCACAGGGTGGCACGCCGCAAACTAACCCCCCCTTTTGAAGGTTATAAAGAAGGACCTCCATAAGTGGCGGAACTTTTGAATATCCTGGTTCGGGAGAATGGCGTCAATAAAATGGTCATGTTACCACGATTGCTCTACCTGTTCCAGGCCATCCCCCAGGTAGTCCCGGCGAGTTTCCTCCGGGAACTCCGAATCCTAACAAATGAATTTGTTTGGGAATGAAAAAGGGCAAGGGTGAATGGGCACCAACTCACGGCTCCAAGGAAAGAAGGAGGCCTGGCACTTCCCAACTTCCGACAATACTGTGATACAACCCAGTTTAGGGTAATCAGGGAATGGCTCCACGAGGGGGAAGAGAAACACTGGGTCAAAATGGACAGGGCAATAACGAAGCATGACCTATGGGAGGTACTATGGCTCCCAAAGCAACACCGACCAAAACACATGTATGAAAGCTCAATCACCAAATTAGTTGCAGACAATTGGGATAGGCTGATCAAGCTGAGGGGAATTACCTCATTTCCATCCCCTTTTTACACCAATATTCAATAACACAGACTTCACGCCAGGACTAGAGAGGGGCACATTTAGGAAATGGCAGGACAGGGGCTGTCAGAGGATGCGAGATATGTTCATAGGGGGGGAGATAATCCCCTTCACAGACTGCTAAAGAGAGTTTGCAATAGGGGAGGGGGAAAGAATGCAGTATTCCCAGCTACGCCATTGGCTTTTACATCCTCCAAACAAAGAAGCAGGTACTAGGCTGCCAACCCCATTTGAGAAATTCCTAATGACAAATGATGGCTCCAGGGGGTTGATTTCACAACTATACAAGATACTAGATGAGGCCACCCCGAGACAAAGCTGGGCTTTCATGGGCAGATGGGAACAAACTCTGGGCAGGGACATAGTGAAAAGGGAGTGGGAAAAACTATGGGGGAAAATCCCCAAGCTAGCTAAATCTACTCAAACACAGGAGGCATGGTTTAAAATACTTTACGGTGGCATTACACACCAGCCCGCCTGCACAGGATGTACCCATGGACATTGGGGGAATGCTGGAGAGGGTGCGGGAAAGAGGGCACAGCCGAACATATATGGTGGAGATGCCCAAAGATAGCACCTTTTTGGAAGTACATCCAAAAAGCACAGGAGCAGGCATTTGGAACAGGGGGAAGCACAGCCCCGGAATGGACCATATTGGGCCTTAGGATTGAGGAAGCAGTGGGAGAACCTAGAGCCAGAGAAAGAGCACAGGCAATGCTCACTATAGCAGGAATGACAATTATTGCCCAGAAATGGAAAAGCTCAACCATCCCAACGTTCCAGGAATGGCTCTGCAAAATGTGGGAAGTAGTTGCAATGGAATGAACAACATGCGCCATGAACAATAGGGTGCAGGACTTTGCAAGTGAATGGGGAGAAATCCTGACCTTTCTCAGGGACGATTATAGGATCGGGTGGCGCCCGCAACGCCTTAGACTACTGGACTTACAATGAGCCTTTGAAAATAGAATGACTCACAACGAAACGCGAAAGCACCAGTGGCAGCATCCAGGGGGAGGGGGGAGCAAAAGGGGTGGGGAGTCGTTGGGGGTTTATGGTTATGTTAAAAAACTCAATAAAGAGAAGTTTAAAAAACAAAAAAGCAGGTCTCTGGGACTTGGAAAGCAGAGTCGACCACTGGAACGAAAGAACCGAAGAGGAGAGGAAGGAAGAGGACTGCTGCAACTCCTGGACGACCAGTGAAGCCCTGCTGCAGGTCCGAATTGCCTGAAACTCCGACGACAGAGAAGCCCTTCATGGTTAACTTCTTCCCTTGAGTTTGGTGGGAACAACCAACTCGCAAGCCAACTGGACACCGTCCTATTCTGGTCGAATTTTCTTCAGCGTGCTGTTGAAAACCGGATAGCCAGAGGGAAGGAAACCAGCGGGACTTTAAGGCACTGAAACCTTAAACCGACGTCTTGCTACAGCTTTTGGCCTCTTCCCTGGGCAGTGCAGGAACCTCCCGACGTCCTCCTTCTTGTCCCCACGACCAAAGCTCAGGAACAGCGAGATCTGCTCCAACTGCCAGGAACAACTGCCTCAGCTACAGCTTTCTTCATTTAAAATGTACTGTGCAAACGCGGTCCGGAAATCTTTTCGGCCATCGAGAAAGTGTGTGAATTTTCCTCAACTACGAAGGCTTGTCCTTCCCTAAAAATTCGTCAAACTTTTCGCCTAGCCAAATCCTTTAAAAATCAGTGGCAAAGACTTAACCATTACATACCAGAACTGTGTTATCCTATACAAAAGACTCTGAACCATTGACTTTGGCCCAGGCCTGTTGAGAAGAATTGCAGGTTGTATTTAACTGAAACCCTTTGCCTTACCTATGATTGTATTTGGGCTGTCTATTCTTATAACCTTGTCTTTTCCCTCCTTCATTAAGTACCTAAAGTGCCGCTTTGCTCACACTTCATTTTTGAGCTAAACTTGTTTAGTTACTTACCGGTTGGCTGTTTGTGGTGTATTAGTGTGTGATATTGAGCTGCTTATGCTAGTGTAATTTTATAAATGATTGAGTAAATAACTGTATATTCTTTTACTAAGAAACCTTGAGTAAGTGTTTACTTGAATCACTATATTGGTTGGTCCTTTGTGTAACTTGTTCTACTGCTCACTTAAACTCTTGAGATAAGTCTGGCTGCTCAGCCATCGCTACCACTTTACTGTGTAGTACAGGCTTGTACCAAAGGTGAATTTGTGCTTACACTTATAGTCCTAATTACCTGTAGTGTTCCCAAAGGGTACTGCAGGTGATTCTGCCTAACATGGGTCTCTCAACTCCACCAGCCTCCACCAATTGACTGAGGGCAGGGGACGGAGCTACTCGTTCAGGCTGCCATCTTGTCTGCGCCCACTGGTGACCTTAAGACAGGACATTTTTAAGAGGGGGGACAGGGTTTAAGTTTGATGTTTATACCTCAGAAGAATAATAGATGGTTCCTGTTGTGGATGCGGGTTAGTACTAGGACGTGGCGGTAATGGAGGCATTTCAGTGGGCACTCAGCTAAGAAAAAAATGGGCTTTTGTACATGGGGTAAATATCTTTCTAGTGTCTTTATGTATTTCGTTTGGTAGTAGTTACTTTTGCACATCAAAGGCACTCCGTTAAGGCATGGGACTGTCTGTGCCCTCCATTGCCACAGCCCCAGACACCATCCGGTGGGCAGGAGACCAGCCTGCAACATCCACGCTGCCAGAGAAAACTACAACACACGTCGGCACCCGAGCGTGCATTCAGGAAAGTGTGCTTTTTTATTTTGCTCACTTTACCCCCATCCCCCCATGAGCATTTTTACCTGCATCTGCCCTAAAAAGTGCTTTTATTACTATCTATAGTCTCACGGCCGTACCGGAGACACGAGGAGCGAGAAGAGCCGTCAGAAAATGGCAGCCGTAGCATTTGTTTTTCCCGTCGCCTAGCAACAGCAGCCTGCTGTTCATTAGGCCATCTGCGTTATTTTCTTCAGTAGGCTGCACCGGAAGGCATCAGCCGGCCTGCCCACAAAGGCACTCCATTAAGGCATGGGCCTGTCTGTGCCTGTCCGTGCGTGGCCACTAGCAACTTAGACTGCACCGCCTGAACCCTCCGGGTCACTCCTCACACTCAGTATCCCAAGCCTGGGTCCTAGCCCCCTTCCTCACTGTGGCTGCATCCTGCATCGACTTAACCTCCCACGCTGCTGATCCTCGCCGCATCCCCTGCTCTTCATCTTAAGGAACATTCTCATGCATGTAAGTTTCAATGTGCTGTTCGCTAATGATTCCCTTACCTACTGCCAAAGCTACTCGCTGACTCTTTCTTTCATGAACTGTATAGTTATTGTAGCCTACATGAGTTATCTCCCAACGCTTGCTATTTCCCGAAATTGTTCTGCACGTGTATCCCACATCTGTATTCACGATCCTTGCACGCATGCTAATCAGCTATGGCGTGGTTACACGTATAGCCGTATGCAACCTATACTTGATTACAGGATCATACTTCGTTCTGACCTCACAACTAAGTCTATTGTACTAGTCTGTGTATTTGTATTTGTTTATTATCTGTATCGCGCACCGAACCCTGAGGTAACTGGGCGCTTGAGAAACTCCTAAGGGTACATAGAGTAAATGCAGGCATATATCAGACAATGAAAAGATAACAGTGAGGACCCTGGTTACAGGTGGGTCGGTCATAAGGGCTCTGACTGGCAAGCATGCTGCCATCTAACATTGCAGCCTTGCGCCCTCCGCTACCATGTCACTGTTTTTACCGCTTGTTTCACTGACCTAAGTTCCACTCTGTTTGAATCCGTGCACTCTGATCCCTACGCATTGTGTTATTTAGAACCTTGATACACTAGGTCTCTTATCTAGCTCTGATCCTTGATACCTACCTACTGTGCATCTCAATCTTACGCCTCCTCTATATTATAGTGCTTATGTGCCCACTGTGTTTAGAGACCGGCTGCATTGAACCTAAATTCATGCCTTATCATGTCACCTGCAGTCCTGCTATTGGACTCCTTTCCTCTGGGTTATCCAGGCTCATGCACCTCAGATATAGCCACCGTAGTATGTATATAACACCATCTGTGTTCTCCTCGACCAATGCAGATTCTGCCAATTAGTTGAACTTGTCTATCTGCGTGTACCTAGCCAAAGTTGTACTTGCCTATTAGAGTGTACCTAGCCAAAGTTAAACCTGCCTATTAGAGTGTACCTAGCCAAAGTCGAACTTGCCAATTAGAGTGTACCTAGCCAAAGTTGAACCTGCCTATTCGAGTGTGCCCAGCCAAAGTTAAACCTGCCTATTAGAGTGTACCTAGCCAAAGTCGAACTTGCCTATTTGCGTGTACCTAGCTAAAGTTGAACTTGCCCAGTGGCGGGCATCTTCAGCCCTTGTCGATCCGGCCTACCCAGCCTTAGATCTTACCTTTAACCAAGACCATGCTCACCTGGCTCACACTCATCATGTTCCCTTTGTGTGTCATGGAAGATAGTGTACCTTGCAGCGGCAATAACTATATAGCTTTCAGCAATGGCCTTGCCAAACTTGGTTGCCTGAGACACTCTCCCATCCCGTCCCACACCCTTCATGCCCACTAGGTCACCCTTCCCACCTAGCTACCTCCAAAACCATACCTCCAAAGATAGTGACTGTCCAGCTAACATACTAACCAACACTATCTCCGATAGTAGACTGTGTCACCCTAAACCAAGTATTCCATGCTTGATGGAGAGCGCCTATCCTAGTATTAAGCCCAACCACACCAAACCTAGTACCAAGCCCTTCATAACTAAGCTGCCAGGAAGCACACTCACAGTCAACCCTAACCTCACAGCCCGGAACAAATAGACTAGGCACCAGACGCCCCCTCATGACCAGTAAGCTTCTTGCCAAACCCCACACCAAGACTAAGAAAAATGATACAGCTTCTAACAAGCCTTAATCACTCCCCCTAAAAGGAGCACTACTAAATGTCAGGTCCCTCGTTGCCCATCCCACAGAAATCGCTGACCTCATCTTGACTAACAATCTTGACTTCCTCGCCATAACAGAAACTTGGCTACATGAGGCAGCAGGACGGTACTTAACCTTAGCTATTCCCGACAAATACCCCATCCTCAGAGCCGACAGACCCAATGCTCGGGGAGGAGGTGTAGCTATCATCTTTAAATCCTCTTTAGACCTCAGAGCAGTCACTTCCTCTCCACTAAAATATTGTGAGCACCTTTCTATAAAGTTGCAAACCTCTCCAATAGCACTATCTCCATTCACTTAATATATAGGCCCCCAGGTCGTCTTTGAGCCTTTGAGGAAGACATCACCTCTCTAATAGCTGAGAGCTCTAAGCCATCAGCACAACTTATCATCCTCAAAGATTTTAACCTTGGTTTCAATGACCCTAATGACTCCCCAGCCTCCTCCTTAGCTAACGCTCTAGCTGAGCATGGCTTCACACAACTTAGCTCTCAACCTACTCATCAGAAAGGTAGAATCATCGACTGGGTAGCTGCTCTCAATTGCTATATGACCTGCAAAGCACCCCAACCCCTCGCATGGTCTGGCCACCATCTCATCCCTTTAGATATCAATATCAACAACCCAGATACAAAAAAAATGCCCTATTGCTCCAGCCTGTCCGACCAGGAATAAGCGTAACATCACTGCTGTAGCCCCAATACCTTTGGTCCTCCCCACGCTCAACGCACTTCCGGCCATGGCTGACCTCAACCTATTGGTCCATAACTACAATGTTTCCATGGCCAATGCCATCGACACCATCGCCCCACTGAAATTGCACAAAGGAAAACCCAGAGCTCATTTGAACTCCTGGTACACCCCCAAACTCAAACTATTGAGAAAAAAGAAAGCTAAGCTAGAAACACTTTGGAAAGCGGAACCCTCGGCTGAAAACAAAACCAATCTTACGAATATCTCCTCCTTATATAAAAATGAGATAATTTGCACCAAGAAAGAAGCCTACAACGTTAGGATAAACTAGGCAGGATCCTGCACCAGAGAACTTTTCAATATACTAAAGGAATTAGAAAATCCGAATCCACCTACAGATACTTGCACGAAAGACAAACCCTGGTGCACTAGTATCCAGAACGCCCTCGCCAACAAAATCACAGGGCTCCAAACCAAAATAGAGTGTAAACGACAACAACTCACCAGTAGCAAATCCACGAGCTCAAGTACACCACCGCCCACTGACACCAATCTAGGCTTTACATTAAAAAAGGTTACTATACCAGAAGTACAAAAAATGATAGCCTCTCTAAAACAGTCCAACTGCAAAGGGTACAGCTGCCCTGCCCAGATTATAAAAGACGCAGCCTGAGACCTATCCCCTTTCATCACCAAACTAATAAACCTGTCTTTCTCCAATAATTCAGTCCCTAACAACTTGAAACAATCTTGGGTTCTCCCACTTCTAAAAAAAACAATCACTAGATCCGGCCATACCCACCAATTATAGACCCATCACCACAGTCCCATTCTTGCTAAAAATCCTTGACAGAGTTGCCTACCTGCAAATTCAGGACTACCTAGAGACAAACCAACTATTAGGAATACGTCAATCTGGCTTTAGACCTCAACATGGAACAGAAACTGCCCTTGTTGACCTCAAAAGTCAGATTGATGAAATCAAAGATAAAGGTAACGCCGCCATCTTACTCCTTTTAGACCTGTCAGCAGCCTTCGACTTGGTCGACCACGATATCCTCTGCAACCACCTATCTTCCGCTGCTCACTTTTCCGCTTCTGCTGTCATGTGGATTCAATCCTTCCTGCCTAATAGAACCATGAGGGTCTTCTCACCCTGAGCGGCAGCAGACCCTATCCCCATCACATGTGGTGTCCCACAAGGCTCATGTGTTTCGCCCACTTTGTACAATATATTCACAAAGACTACACAAACCCACAAAACAGCTTCCTTCCCTTTCTGCTCAGAGTGAGTAGTTATAGATGCATATGCACTTCGTCATGTTCACCCCTAACCAAAAAAGGGGCGAATAACCATGTAATTATCAAAAATATACATATTTTAATATTCATCGAACGCACATTACACATTACAATATATCTCTCTAAAAAAGCTTGACATTATAATCAGAACACATTCTGAAACACATGTCTATGTGTATATATATTGTCCACCTGACAAAAGAACACTTCAAACCCTTTCTGTGTCTAACTATAGGGTGCGTATCTATCTTGACCACCACTGTTGTTAATATTGCCCCTCCTGATTTGTACGGGCAAGAGACTGTGCCAACATTTCAAAAATATGTTTCTAGAACCAACATGAATCTTGATCAAAAGAATACACATAGAAATCAATCCACATTGTATATCCTGTTGGTGCTGTCTTCAGGGCACTTAATCTTTGTTATATATTCTCTGGTTTTCAGGTATATCATCACGTGCTAGTAGTCATAGTTTCAATATTCTAAAAAACAAACAAACATTTGGTCTAAAAAACATGGTTTTGTGACTTTAAGCATAACAAGTCATACATAGCATCCATATTGACTTCATCTCTATTTACAATTTAAGCCGAGGGATGTGTTTATTCGTGGTTTTATTAGTGACCACTACTACTCAATTTTTCAACATTTTACATATCCTAATCTTTTACAAACAATTTCATCTAGGTGTCTCAGATACACCATTCATACCATCACGTGTGTCTCTTAGCCGTGAGTGTTGGAGCATAAGCAATTCTCAATGTCCCACTCCTATTGCCTTCACTATTTATGGACGGGTTCTACATGAAAAGAGGAACACATCCCTGTCTTACATTTCAGTTTCTGAAATAAATCATCAAACAAGCAAATACGGAGCACTTAGTGAATGCTTACCTACTGCAGACTTTTTACATAATAAACTGCCCACACTACACTTGCTTCACTTCACGTACTGGCTGCGAGACCCCGCTGTTCTCTAATTTCCAACGGAAGAGATGACAGTGTTGTATGTCAAGAAGTAAAAGACCTGTGTTTATTTAGAGACCACGAGAAAGTGTTACATTGCTACGCCGTATCGTGCATTGGGCTTACCGATTGGAATTTTCCCCAAGGTTTCTCTTTTCAAGGTGCCATACATGGAATCCTTCACCTTTTAGCCTTAATTGTTGTTGTAACCCATATCGTACCAACGTATTATCGCAAGCCTAATGGGACAAAGAAAGGAGAGTGAAAATTCTTCTCGCGGGGACGGTGCAACATTATTACTCCCAGCGCTTTGCTCTCACCTCACGGAAGCTGTATGTCCTCTCAGTCTTGCCTTTGTGCAGCCCACACTTGTCTGATGTATCGGTGTGGCAGAGTAAACGTAGTTCGCCTTGGGCCGTACTAAATAGCGATTGGCCTCATATCACGTGTGACGCTCGCGAATGCGTGTGCCATATTCTCACGTGATCGACGGCCATTTTTGCATGGTTTCAACGTCCGCCATCTTGGAGCGGGTTGTGTATTTTGTCCGACGTTCTACTGCCTCTCGTATTCACAAGCACATGCGCTTGTGTAGGAAAAACCGCATAACCGGGTCTTATAAACATTGTGCCATCCCAATCATCACCATAGTCAGATGACAACGTATGTTATGTTATCTCATGCACGGTGGGCATCAGTGTATATTTGCACCACCCGCCATCTTTAAAAAGGCTCAATGAGATGAAATATCAGGCTATAGTATGGTCAATCGCCCCATGTGTGTTTTCAGTACCTGCTAAGACTTCTCTCAGAGGGTCACGCATCCAAATTTCTTGAGTGCTGTGCCTCAGCGGAGTCATGACCCATCTCGTGTTACCCCGCTTCGTGGTCTGACCTGTTATCTTTTGTGATGGATGAACAAGGACCATTCAATGGAGATATTCAAACCATTTCTTACGGTGTCTAATGAATAAATCAATTTTTGCTCAGCTTGTCTGAGTTTAAGGTCTCTGTTACCTCCCCTAGGTTGGGGGAGTATCATTTCAATGATAAACCAGTGGATGTCATCCACATTATGATAAGCACCCTTGAAGTGTGCTACCAAAGGTTTTTCCGGTACCTGATTTTTCACACAGGATCTGTGCTTGCAGATCCTCTGCCGAATGGGTCTCTTAGTTTTGCCAATGTACAGTAACCCGCACGGGCACCTTATACCATACACTACCCACTTAGAATTACAGTTCGTGAAATTTTTTAGCTCCCATTTTCTCCCTTTCAAATCTACATATTTCATATTCAATGTCAATTTGCACACCGAGCACTTGCCGCATGCTTAATGGCCCCCCACCGGTGGTAAATTCCACAATGTCTGTTGCGTCATGGGACTACCCTCTTTCGGTGTTCTGTAGGTGTGTACCAATTTGTCTCTCAGATTAGGCATACGGCAGAACGCGAACCGTGGTTTGTTAATGGAGAAGTCGTCGGTATTAATAATGCAAGGCGTCTAGAGGCGTGCAAGGAGGAGGGTGTAGGAGTAGCATTCTCCTTTAGAGGGACATCTTCAACTTGACTTATTTCAAAAAGAAGGACTACATGACAACAGTGAGTTTAACAGTCCATGAGGAGTATGCAATAATGATCGGTATCTGCATAAATGATTGAATACAAAAAGACCTCGTTAGAAATTATTGCATTTCTTTGGTTGAATACGTTAGGGATTTTTGTTACTTTTTGTTAAAAATAGATGGGGTGGGGTGACGGGATAGGTTAAGGTTAGGGGAAGTGGGGGTATACTGGGGGTCTCCCCCAGAATTATTAAATACAAATTCGATCCAAATAAATGTGGTCATTTCTCAGTAGGTCATTTCTTTCAATCATTTCACGGTAATCCATAATGACCTGCTCTAACTGTTCAGTAATTGTGATAGTACTTCATGTTCTGGATTTGGTTGGTAAGGTTCCAGCAGGCTAGATTTACAATTTGACCTGCGTCGTCTAAATTACTGCTGGTCGTATAATGCCACTTCATATCATATCATGGTAAGTTTGTGTCGTTGCTATGACTGAAAGCGTTTTTTAAAGGCAGTAGGACACGTCTAATCATTTCTTTAAATATCTCTGTAGCAGAGGAAATGCCGAAATTCAAGCGCTTGTATCAAATAGCCCTTTAGCTGTAAAGGTCGTGATCAGGCTGAATTTTAGATGCAACTCAAGCTGGTGGTATCCTTCATTCAGATTGACCGTGTAGCGTAGTTGAGGTGTACTCTAATTGCTGTCCATGTTTGGAACGGGATGGCGCCGTATGTAACTTGACAAGTGTCTCCTTTACCTTGCCTAATCCTGTAAATAGCTTGGGGAAAATAGGTCTGATACCGACTTTGGATGGCGGGCTCATCAGACTCGTCTCTCTCGATGGTCCCATTCCGTGGACCGCGCCACTTTTTCAGAAAGGCGGTAATTCAAACAGATGCGGGCCAGACATATGATCGTTTGGAAACTCAGTAGGCAACGTCCCATTGCTGATCTCTTGAGTACATGATGGATTTGCAATGGTGAGTCAGAGAGCAATGGGACTAGCCAACGCACAGTAACAGATGAGTGGCACAATATTGCTATTTTCTTGCGGTGGAGGGACGTAGCTTGAACATCATTGCAATAGGTCATAATGTTTACAGCGGTACTGGCCTCAATGAGCAACGACTAGGCATGTGCTCCTATGGGTTCACATTTTCCGTTTTGTTTGTTTTTTGTTTTTTCTTAAACTGTTTTATATTAAGTTTTCATAGTAAACAGAACATAGCCATATAAACTGGGGGCAATTAGCCCCACCCCTTGCACCCTCCCCTTCCCTTCTTCCAATATATACATTCACATTTTCTGAAAACCCTTTTGTTTGATGCCTTCAGGGGAGTGCAGTGTAGTCTTACAATCCGAATAACCACCCTTGTGGCCAGATGGATACACTGAGCTCTGAGAAACTTTTTTGGTAGTTGCGCCTGAAGGCCCCTACCTAGATTTTAAATGTGTTGGTGCCACCCATGGGATGCGGGCTGCTATCGTCATCAAGCATTTCGTCCATATGATGGAAGTGTCCATCCGTCTATGGTGTGTCCAGTAGCGGGTCATGCCGACTTGACATATTTTCTCCTGAAGCCATTTCCATGGAAGGTCTACAAGTCTTCTGCCTGGGCAGGGGATAGGCAGGTGGGCAGTGTTGGGGAAACAGCTTGTCCTCTCTGCATACCATCTAGAAGTAGTTGTCTTGCCTTTACAACACTCGCTGCATCATTGACCGACCGCTGGACAGGGACCTGTGTGTGGAAAAGCAAATCCACATCTCTAGCATGAGCGTTGCGGGAGGTGTTCTGGATTGGTTTTTGTCATGGCAGGAGCTGGGTTGCATGCCCGCCACGATTTCTTGTTTCTGTTGGGTCTCAATCGTGGCTGCTTGCACATCCCCTTCTCGTAAAGGCGAGAGAGCTCAAAGATCTCATCAAAGGGCAACAGGTTTTCAGGACGTGGACCAGGTGCAGCCATCAATGATGCAGAGTCATACTGCCTCTTCATCAGAAAAGTTCACAAACTGGCAATAAGTCACTTTTTATAAATCTGCTTCTAAATGCATGCATAGTGGTGGTTGGGTTGCATGGCCGCCACAATATGTTCAAGCTGTCTGCACTGGTTGAATACCTACCACTCATAGACACGGCTTGGTTGAATAATGAACGTCTCGTTGGGGGTTTCGATAGCATATGTAGCATATGATAATTTGTCATCTGAAGGACATTTCTTAATAATGTTTTTCACAACTCTCATCACAAAATTGGTAATGATGTAGTGAATATCTACCGTCTTAATGAAGTTCATGAAGTCATTGACCCAATCAGCCCAACATGGGCACCAGCTAACTGAGGCTGGACAGCAAATAAGGACGCAAAGATGCAAGTCAGTTCTGGGGCGTCCTCTGTGTCACACATGGTGGTACAGGGCCCGTGGGATGAGGTATTTAGGCCTCATGGTGGTACAGCGCCCGTGGGATGAGGTATTCAGGCCTTGTAGCGGTACAGGTTCTGTGGGATCAGGTATTCAGGCCTCATGGGGATCAGGTGTTTAGGTGTCATGGTGGTACGGAGCCCGTGGTACGAAGAATCAGTCCTTGGGGGTATCCCTTGGCAGCAGCGAGCTTGTGGGTGGCAGAAACACAACTGCTGCACCAGGAGTTAACTTGGTATCACAAAGGCTCAACAGCGCGATACTCACCCAGGGCCATGCACGCAGCGGGGAGCAGTCAGAGAATCAACGAGGGCTGCCTTCCTGCGTCGTCGCCAGATGTTGTATCTCTTCTGATAAGTGGTGGATCTGCAGGAAAAGACACCGGACACAGGAGTGTGAACTTTCAGTCTCAGCAAGTGCATTGCCCTCAGCTCCGCTCTAGGCCCATGGCCAATCCTGTACCTGGATTTAATAGTGACGATGTAGTAGGCCACGTGAATAGGGGAATGAGTCTAGATAAGGTGTGGCCAATCGGTCTGGGGAATATAGGGTGGCATTAGCATGTTCTATATGTGGTAGCCAATGAGGGTGGTCGGATAACATCGTAGCCTATGTATGCAGATTTGCAGGTTTCTGCTATATAACCTTTAACTTCATGGGGCGGGACCCGCTTCGTGTCAGTTCAGTTCTACGGGTCCGTCTGAGACCTTTTTTAATGTAATAAACCTTGTTTTCCCTTGCAAAGTGGTGCACTGATTGTATGGTCACTTGGATAATTTTTAACCGCACAGGTTTTGGGTTACGATTCTCTTTACAATGGCCCCCTTTCCAATAACTCTTGGATTGCACTGTACATGGCTTGTCTCTTGATCCAGTTCCTTGTTATAGGAGTTATTGTCATGAGCGGCTCAACAAGCAGGGTTATAAACTCTACGTGATAGCCTTCCCGGAATGGCTGTATAGTCCAAGCATCTGAAGACCACATGTCCTAAACCGGAAGAAAGTGTTAGTCTTCCACCCACCCGCTTGCCATAGTTGCCAGGACTTTGTGACTGCCATTCTTGTTTCGTTGACCCTTGCATGGTCTGAAACCCCTGAGGACACTGGAAAGACTTGATCCTGTACCCTGAACTGGGCCTGGGATCTGACACCAGATGACGTCAGCTGTAGGTCGGGGAGGAGGTCTTCCATCCCAGTTGTCAGCTTGCTTGTTTGCACAAAAAAATATTATGGACTTTGTCCCCTAGGAAGTCTCCAAAGAGCTTATTTCCTTCAAAAGGGATTTTCAAGGTTGTGGATTGTTAGGACCCTTCTGTTTTCCAGTCTCTGATATGACTGCGATGCCTGGCGGAGATGCCTGCTCCCATCGCTATAGCCATTCCCTGCACTCCATCATAGGACAAGTTCAACTGAATCTCCACCTGCTTCTGTATTTCTGTCGGGAATTTGTGCATAGTCTATTCGTTCATCATTGGCTTGCATAACATTTGAAGCCCCCCCAGAACAGTGTCAACAGTGTAGCAACCATATATACCCACATAGCCTCCTGAAAGGACCGTCTTAAGTTCTGCATTTGTTTTCCGGTCCACCCTGTCCTGGACCGCGGCTTCTCCCGCCGCTATCAATGACCTCCTCACAAGGCTGGCCAGGATGATATCCATATCCATTGTCTCTGGAAGAACGACTTCGGCATAGAGATGCGCTCCGGATCCTCTGGCTCATTTAGGATCTTATCTTTTATGGCAGGCAGCTCCATTTTGGGAGTGTGCTTTTACTGGGGTATGTCTGGCATGGCAGATCCCCTCTGATTCATCATCTCAGGTTGATGACGCAGAGGAATAAAAACTAGAACGGGACCTTTTCCTCTTCTTCTTTCGCTCATGTTCTTGGATAGCCTGCTTCATAATACGTTTCATGCCCTTCTGAAAAAGGGAGAATTTTAGATGCATTTTCTTTTAGGTTGCCTTCCTCCTCTTTGACTTTTTTTTCTGGGCTAGTCAGCTCCGGAATCTCTTCTTCTCCTTGTGTTTACCCATTCTGACAGGGAAATTAATTTCGAAACCCCTTTCATGCTAATGCGTGCACAGAGATCAACATAGACACCCTGAGGCCCAGAAAAGACAGGGCAACCGGTAACTATGCCAACCAAAGACAGGGCAACCAGTAACTATGCCAACCAGGCCATGCTTCCTCAAGTGTTGCCTGACACAGGCTTCAAGCAGTCAGGTCACCTTGGGAAGCCACGCCCGAGCATCATAGAGGCTGTTGTCTCTGAGCCTATAGGTGCCACCGTAATCTCCACAGGAGGGGTCAAATTCTCAGGAAAGAGACCAGGATGGTTCAATGGACGGTCGCGGCTGTCCGGTGTCCCAGCGACGGTCGCCAGCATATTGCGCTCAACTCAACCCCATGCCCCACAAACAATTCAGGAACCATGCTATCCTGGACCAACTCCAACACCCATCTGGAGGAGGCTCCCAGGAGGCTAGCAACGTCACTCCCTAGTGCTCCACGATGTTATGGGCTCGGGGTGGCCGGCCAGCTGTGATAAAGGACTCTGGGAGGCAGGCCCTCTGCCTTGTGGTCGATGCGCTCGCTTCAGTAAACAAGGCTACACAGGCAAAAGTCTGTGGTCTGACTGGCGAGCAGGAAGCTGCTCGCCTTTTTTTATTAACACGCCATACATGACCATGCACGCCGTCTAGTGGTGACGTGCTGTACTCACAACATCCCATGCCAAGGGTAATGACACAACAAGGCGCTACTTCTCAATACTCTTTCTTCCTTTGGTTTCAAAGGGTCTGTTCTCAACTGGCTCTCCTCTTACCTCTCCAACCGTTCTTTTGCTGTCTTCTGGGGCGGTCGTACCTCCTCCACTCTCCCCCTGGACTATGGTGTACCTCAAGGCTCTGTCCTTGGCCCATTTCTATTCTCTCTTTACACCTTCCTTCTTGCCACTATCATCTCTTCCTTCGGTATTTCTCGCCACTTTTATGCTGATGACACCCAGCTTTTCCTTTCCTTCTCCTCCTTCACTCCTGACCTCGATCTTAATCTCTCTTCCTGTCTCACTGCCATTAAAAACTGAATGTCATCCCACTTTCTCTCCCTTAACACTGTTAAGACTGAAGTCTTATTCTTTCCCTCTCACACGCTTCCCCTTCCCTCTCCCCCTCCTTTTATTCACTTTCCCCCTTCTAATCTCCCCATTTCTGCCCATGGCCGCAATCTAGGCCTCCACTTTGACTCTTCCCTCTCCTTCACCTACCATATTTCTCTTACCTCCCGTGCCTGTCGCTACCACCTTTTCAATGTTCATAAAATTCATTCCTCCCTCACCTTCCTTCCATACCACTAAACTCTTTATCTCTTCCCTTATCTTCTCTCGTCTTTTCTATTGCTCTTCTCTCCTCTTCGGCCTCCCTGCCTCCCATCTTGCTCCCCTCAAATCTCTCTACCACTCTGCCATCCGTACCCTCTGTCTTCTTTCTCGCCATGACTCAATTTCCTCCTCGCTTCCTCATCTTGGCTGGCTTCCCTTTCACTCCCAACTGAAATTTCATTTCCTCTGTCTTGTTTTCAAAACTTCTCACGATCTCGCTCCACCCTACCTTTCTCTCCCCTCTCATTCTACACTCCCTCCCGCTCCCTCTGATCTGCTGGTCTCTTCCTACTTACAGTACTCCCGTCCCCATGTGCCTCTTCTCGATTCCGTTCATTTAATCTCCTTGCCCCCCTACATTGGAACTCTCTACCTCTCTCTATCCGCTCCATCCCCACCTACTCCTCTTTCCGCGCCTCCTTGAAATCTCTTCTTCTCCATTCCCCACCCTGACAGCCCTCCTTACCTCCCTTTACTTCTCTCTCAGCTCCCCCATCTTTTCTCTACTTACCTCTCCCTACCCGCTCCATTTCCTCTTACGCTTCCTCCCTTTCCCTAATAACTTCATTCTTATTCCCCTGTCCTTTCTCCCTCATCTCTCCCCCTTTCCTCCCCCTTCCTTCCTCGTTTATTGACCAAGGTAAATTGCCCTACAATTTGCTTCAATTTTTATTTTATTATATTCTATGTATTATTGTTGTTATAATGTAACGCGCTTTGGTGTAACGCGCTATATAAACAAAAAAAATACAAATAAATACAAGGCAACATAAGTTATCAGTTATTTCTAAGCATTAATAAATATTCAGCATAACAGTTTCAAACACACAATGCATTGTTTATTGTCACTAAGGAGAATGATCTCTCGTCTCAGTAGGCTTGGAGAGCTCTGCATCATCAGTGGGGAGACTATCACTGGGGGGGGGCTGGAGGAATGCTGGCAGTCTCTCTCCATCCTCCTGAACTGGCCACACAAGCACTCTCCTGGGGAGAGCCGTGGCCAGGTAAATGTCTTTGAGGTGGTGGAGGGGCTGGAATGTGGTACCTGTTGGCATTGCAGCTAGTTTGCGCCCGAGCAGTGTGAGACTGCTCCTTTTCCAATCTCTGTCCTCTACAAATGGTCCTGGATGGAGGCGCTGCCTGCAAGTCAGTTGTGGTGTGTCTTCCATGCAGCGGTTGGGGGTTGCTGTTGAGGGAGCACAGGCTCTGTGTGCGTCGGGTTGGTTGGCAGCATATGCCCAATGGTGAGAAACATCAGGGAAGGCCCAGCGTTGATGTAGTGTGTAGGGAGGCCTACAGCGATCCAAGTCATGTAAGGCCGCAGTTGGGGCGGGAGACCTTCTTTCAGCCCGGTCGCGCAAGCACCCTCCTGACTGAGGGCCACGGCTGGGTGTGTGATTGCCAGCCGAGGTGCTGGGGCAGCTCCTCCTCCGGACTGCATCTGTGTTCTAGCACCTTGAAGCATCTCTTGTGCTAGATGGAATTACCAATAAAGATCTCAAACCAAATAACTGGACAGAATCAAAGAATATGGCAAAGTACTACTTTATTCTCTATTTAAAAAAGCTGGATACACTAACAAACATTGGACTGAGGTTTGCACAAACACTAACAAACTTGATTACACAGAGGTGTTATACCCCAATATGCATCAGAAACCTACTGGTGGGAGGGATTGGTTAGGGGAACATGTATACTTATAGAAAGTATACATGTTAGTACTCCATCGGCGATCTCTTATCTGTAAAACACACCTCAAACTACCTCTAAATACGTATAATACTGATTATAGCAGACAAAATGGCAGTGGATTGGTCTATGCAACATTGTGTAGCAGGTTGCCCAACAGAACCACTGACTGGTTGGCATCCCACCCAACTTTGGACATTTGGCTCACTAGCAGCACATAAGGAAATGGAAACCCAGGTGCTTGAGCCACGTCAGATTACCCCCCACTTTCCCAATGAGTTCATCATCTCTCATCAGTTTGACCATAAGCCAACGTTTCTCGTCTGTAGTTGATCTTGCCGTTGCTCTCTGTTCTAGGACATTTGACGGAATATGAGCACATCATTTATCTTCCACCGCAGCCTAATGAATAGCCCTTGTGTTCGTCTTCTGCATCACGTGTGAGGAGACTGCAAATGAGTCCATTCCGACCTCCTATTTACTGCTATTTGATTCAATTTAGATAGGTGTTATTGCTCCTTTGGCCTCTAGAGACTTCCTCACTCCATCTTGTATGACCCTTATTCACTGTTAATTGTCCAATACATGGCTCTTGCACATGTTTTCATGTTCGCTAAACTAAGAGAAATGTGTCTCACTCTCATGGCTTTATCCGTCTGCCTCCCTTTGAGCTTAGAGTTATTTCTTTAAACAGCATCCTTGATACCAGGCCAACATAATAATTCACATTTATATAGCGCTATGTACCCTCAGGCATCAGAGCACTGCTTATTATTACCCACAGTGTGTGGTGCTCATCGACCTCGAAGGATAAAATGCGGAGTTTAGCACTGCCAGGATTCAAACTTTCACTGAACTTGCACAGATGTCAAAGCAAGCTCTCTACCCACTGTGCTATCTGACCGACTTCTTTTTGATGCACACAAATCTGTTTTCCAGCATCTCCTGACTCTTCAGCCCTGATCTGTTTCGGAGTAAGAATGAATCTTTACACGAGGCAGCGTCCATTTTCCAATCATGGCCGTCCTAGCCACGTTATAGATTCCTGTATAGCAAGCTTCTATATGTCTCATCTACCTTGCGTTATTGCGTATTTACACTTATTGATCCACAAGTTACTGCTTCTTCTTTTGGCATACATGATTACTTTATCATTTCGCACATGTTTCTCTTACAGCTTCAGTTACATGGTTATTTTTAAGTATTTGCATATGTTTCAGCATATTCTCGTATATTTTCTTCATGACATCACTCTGCCCTCGTCAGATGTCACTCAGCGCTCCATGATGTCTAATGGTGCGTGCAGAAATCCATCCACTCTCTCAACGTAAGAGTACATTCGGTACGGTTGTCTGAGTGCATAGCATCTCTCATACACTCGATGCGGTATAGGGACAGCACAGGGGTCCCACATGCAGCCCTTCTCCTGCTGTTCTAGTATGACGGCAGTGAGGGGGCAGGAGTGAGGTTATATGCATCTACCTACTCCTCTACACATGTCTTTCTGCTCCACCGGGGAGGCCGGTGGCAAGCGTCCATGGTGCGCAGGCTGCTGGGGGTCCACCATGAGGATGCACGCTGGGGAGGCCGGTGGCAGGCTGGAAAGCAGTGCCACTTCTTCACCCCCCCCAACAGGAGGCTTGGCAGCGGCTGAGTTCTGCTGCATGCCAGGGGTGGCCAACGGTGTGATGGGGAGGCTTGCTTTGTGGTGATCCGGGGAAGTCGGCGACATGTTGAAAGTGTTTGTGCCTGCAGTGGGTACAGACCTAGAAAGCATCTGTTGGGGAGGCCGACAGCGGGTGCCATTTGTTGCTGGTACATTGTGGTTCTGTGCAGGGGAGGTGGCAACCTGCGCATGCAGCTGGGGGCACCAGAGCAGTTCTTGTCAGGGAGGCCATTAGGGAACTGGCACCCTTCTGCCCAGGAGGTAGGTGGCGTGAAGGGAAAGGTTGGTGTCCTCTGGGCTCCACAATGTGGAGTAGTAAATGGCAGCGGAATGAACCGCACAATTTGTCAACAGTACGGCCCACGCAGACAGGGTGACTGCAGTCAGAGCCACGCAGTAAAGATGGCATCGGTCTGAGTCACGTGTTAATGGGGTGGTGTGGTGGTTGTCATGGGAGGAGGTGGAGGTAGCTCCTCAGTGGTGGGAGACCACCACTAGGGTGATCGGGAGCGGCGGAGGGCCGCATCCCATCCTCGTCATCAGATGCAATGAGCTTGTGGTGGTCAGCCCGCTGTGATAAAAGGCTCTGGGAGGCAGGCCCTCTGCCTTGTGGCCGCTGTGCTCACTGCAGAAAGTGAAGCTACACAGGCAGGAGTCCGTGGTATGACTGGTGAGTGGGAAGCCGCTTGCCTCTTTTATTAACACGACACAAGTGACCATGCTGTGAGTCTAGAAATTACTCACCCATAGAAAGCATTGAAAAGTATTGTCTCAGATTTGGTACAAAGAAATGTAATTGAAGAGATTACAGGTAGCACTTGTAACAGCCCCATTCTCCCGGTGTATAAGAAAGCAGGTAATGAGATAACGTATCGTTTCATAATTGATTTACGCGTATTGAACAAAGTGATTAATCCTCAATTCCCACTGGTCCCAGACGTCACCAAAATTCTGACAATGATACCTGCCTCGGCCGCATATTTTAGCGTGATCGACCTTAAGAATGCATTTTTTAGCAATCCAGTACACCAGCATAGCAGATATTTGTTTGCTTTCACGTTAGGGGGACGGTCATTTATGTTTACACAAATTCCACAAGGCTATACAGAGAGTCCAAGTATTTACAGCAGAGCATTGAAAGAACAGTTAGATATGCTAGAATTACCGGTGGGTTGTGTATTTTTGCAGTACATAGACGATTTGTTAATTGCTGCTGGTACAGAGGAGATTTGTAAAAAAAAGTACCGTTTTGTTATTGTCACACTTAGCAGCACATGGCCATAAAGCTAGTTTGAAAAATATCCAATATTGTTGAAAGGAGGTGGCTTATTTGGGCTACCTACTTTCGAGAGAGGGGAGAAGACTGACACCAGAAAGGATAGAAAGTATCTCTGGTATGCCTATTCCAAAAACGCAGAAAGGAGTCAGAGTCATAATAGGCATGGCTTCCTATTGCCGTCAATGGATAGCGAACTTCGCGATGATTGTAAAACCGATGGTAGCATTGACGAAGAAGGATGTTGTGATGCCTTTGGAATGGAATGAAGAATGCCAGAAAGCATTTGATCTGCTCAAAACTGCATTGTGCTCCGCCCCAGTTTTGGGCACACCAAACTATGAAAACCTTTTCAGTTTATTTGTGCATGAGAATTAAGTCTCCGTGTTGGCTGTTTTAACGCAGGAACAAGGTGGAAGAAATAGACCATGTGGTTATTTTTCTTCCGCGCTGGACCCTGTAGCATGCGCTTTGCCGCATTGTTTGCGAGCTGTTGCAGCGGCTGCTGCGTCAGTGAAACAAACTGAAGGAACGGTGTTGGGGCACACCTTAATTTTAATGGTGCCACATGCCATAGACATTCTATTAAATAGAATGCAGACGCAACACCTCACGTCTGCTAGATTGACTAGATATGAAATTGTCCTATTTGCACCATACATTCAAATTATGAGGTGTAGCGCTTTGAATCCTGCAGAATTAATGCCACTGCCCAGTGGAGAAATAAGGGAGAATGAATCTCCTCCCCATGATTGTTTAATGGTTACTGAAGAAGAGACGATAAGAAGAGTTGATTTAACAGACACCCCACAGAAAGAGGCAGATGGAGAACTGTTTTGTGACGGCTCCTGCTTTAAATTACCTGATGGCACATCAACTGCTGCATATGCCATTACGACACACAAATGTATTGTAGAAAGTAAAAGAATCCCCTACAAATCTGCACAAGCCGCGGAGGTAATAGCGTTAACCAGAGCATGTGAAATTTCAGAAAATCTGAGTCTAAATATATATACTGACAGTCAATACGCCTTCGGGTGGTACATAACTTTGGACAATTCTGGGATGAGAGGGGTTTCTTGACATCACATGGAACCAGAATTGAACATGGCCCTTTGATAGTATGATTGCTGTCTGCACTTACGTGTCCGAAGTGCCTAGCAATAGTGAAATGCGAGGCGCATAAGAAAGTAACATGTAAAGTGGGAGAGGGAAACGCATTTGCAGAGAGGATTGCGAAGCAAACTGCCATTGATTTGAATACCAAAATGTTGACAGTACAGTCAGAGGACATGCCCTGAATGATAGAGAATGGGATTGCTACCTTCAAAGAGATGCAGGCGGAAGCAACTGCTGATGAAATGCAAGAGTGGGCTGGGGGCTCTGCAGAATTAGATCTGGAAGGTTGCTGGGTTGACAAGAAGAGTAGAAATTGGATGCTGCCCAACTCCTATGTAACTGCAATGGTCACAATGGCCCACAGCCCCATGCACATTTGTGCAAGGAAGATAATTCAGCATTTGGCTACAGTGTGGCAGAAAACGCACATAAGAAAAAATGCGGAAAGGCTAGTACAAAATTGCATAACGTGCTTACAACACAATGTTGGAAAAGGAACAGCTACTCCAACAGGTAGTTTTGGCCCCCCCTCTATCCCATTTGAGGTGATCCATTTTGATTTTATAGAGATGGAAAGGTGTCAGAACTTAAAATATGTACTGGTGGTAGTGTGTGCGTTCAGTAAATGGGTGGAAGCATATGCTTTGAAGGATTGCACCGCCATGAGCACTGCTAAGGTGATGCTAAAGGAGTACTTTTCACGGTTTGGCTTGCCCCGAGTCATATGGTCAGACAACGGCCCGCACTTTGTTGGCGCAGTAATATTACAGATTTGCGCAGGTCTCCAGATTGATAAAAGATTTCATTGTGCCAGGCATCCAATGAGTGCTGGGCTTGTTGAACATCACAATGGAATATTAAAGGCCAAGATTAGTAAAATTTGTGCAGGAAACAAGTTACGCTGGACAGATGCATTGCCCCTAGCTTTATTGTGCATGCACACATCTGTGCAAGCCAGGACTGGGCGCTCCACCCCCCCAATGAAATAGTGATGGGGAGGCCCGCTAATGTTTGGTATGCGCCGCAGACAAGGCGGCTGAATGAAGTAGAATACCCTGTGCTTAGTACATATTGTAACCTTTTAATGCAGAAATTGCGTTTGATTCATCAGCAGGTGCATGAAGCTTTCCCCATCAGATATACTGGTCCGGGGCATTCTCTGCAACCAGGCAACTGGATCCTGGTGAAGAATTTCGAGAGGAAGTCATCGCTTGCACCCAGATGGCGTGGGCCCTACCAAGTCCTTCTGGCAACACAGACAGCAGTCCGTGTGGACGGTAGGAAGGCGTGGATACATGCCACGCATACGAAGAGAGTTCCATCGCCATTGAAAGAACTGCTTGATCCAGACGACAAGAGAGAGACAGCTGCCTCTGAAACAAAGCACATTATTGCCAGTTCTCTGCCACAAAATCTGTCTGATCCTGAAACGAAGCCTGGAAAGATTGCTATAAAGGAGAAAGGCCTAAGAGTGCCCCAACGTTGCCCAGCAGAATCTGCATCGCTGCTGGATGACACGAAGCCTGCATCATCACTTTGGCGCCCACCACTTCTCGTTGCGCCGCAGGCTGACTCTGAGCCTGAATCTGGAAGTGCGCCGGCACTATTCACCGATCACACAGTACCTGGAGCAATACGGTACAATCTACGGTCTCGAGATAAGAAGTGATCAGATCTTCGTTCTATTTTCTTTGTTGGCTCTATTTCCCATCACGGATGAATTGGGAACCAGAGACCTAGGGGAGAGAGGCGTGGGAGTTGTGCAGCTCAGGAATGCTCAGGAACGCGACTCCCCGGTGGTATCTTTGCAAACAAAAAATCCATGTGTTGATCACCCCACACAGACAAGTGGGGCTCATATGGTACAAAGGCAATTGATGATTGTTCCGGAGTTCTTTGAGCAATGTGCAGAAGCACGATAATCTTGCCCAAAGTATAGCAATCCAGGCGGTGGAAAACTGGCTAAAATACTTTGTTGACATTTAGAACTTACTGATATTCGGACAAATGCAGCAGGAAGAGCCATTCACAACCAACATTGTCAGAGAAGAAGAATCAAGAAAAATGCCTGCACCAGCTTCTGCCCCCTCCTGCACTGATGCTGACAATGAAGTAAATATAGAGACTGTAAGTTTGCGAGAAAAAAAGTGCCGAAAAAATTGTATGCTGATCTTAACAATAGACATGTGTGTGATGAGTATACTAGCACCGATAATGACAGTCCTGGTATTATGGTATCTAGAAGAGATGCATCCATTAGACGTATTTCCACTACTGAAAGCCCGGTTTGAGTAATTTCCTACACTTTGTCCCCAATGGAAGAGAGGCACAGGGAAGGATATGGAAACAATACACTACTCTTGATAATGAGTAGTGACACACTCAATTATGAGAAAAAACAATTGTTGGGTGTGTACCCATATACCGCAACATGGTGGAAAGGGAATAGGTTGGTATGTGCAGCCATTGCCATTGCGTTCTGCATGTTATGTGTCCTTAAGTGCACTATATCATGGGAAATTGAATAAGAGTGAAACGGGTCAATTAGATAGAACAAATATGGACGAATTTGAGGAGGTAATAATGAAACCTGTAGGTTGCTCAATATTTGCCAAAGCAAGAGTAATAAAACCAGCAGTAATGCCACAACATAGATCATGTGTGCCATATAAATCAACTGTAATCACGTTTCACATGAACCTAGAAGGGAATAAAGATACAGTGCCCCCCTCCTATACAATAAACTACAGTCCTCGCTCTGTTCCATTTTGCTTAAGTAAGAAAGGCTCCTATACGGTAGGGACATTCACCAGATGTATGAACATAGCATTCCTCAAGAGAGAGGAAGAACCAGTATATATAGGTGTTAGGAAAGATTTCATATTGTAGGTCATTTTCCTTCCATGTGGCAACCCCCAAACTTTTTGCTGTTGTTTTACACCCTGATCTAGACTTTGCCAGAGAAGTGCAGCCTTCCGCCGCACTCCTCTGGGCTTTCGCTCCATTCTTACAGGGAAACTGACGTGCCCTTAAGACAGTCAGTACCGGGAAACGTTGTTTTCCGTAGTTCTTTTCTCATGTTGCAGCTTTCGCGCAACATGGCACAAGAGTGCACCGTAACGTACATTACCGCGCTCTTGGGTCTCTAGTCATTCTACAGGCCCTAGTAACTCTTGATGGATTTATAACGAACTGTGCAAGTATGTCACGGACGGGACTGGTGGCAGCGATCGTTTCTTTGTGTTTTGAACTCCCTTTTGCCCTGTTAACCGCGCTTCTCGTGTTTGGCCAAAATTGGTGTCCTGGCTTCCAAAATGGCCATGCCACGAGGTTCTTTGTCCTGTCCGCTGACTGTCTTGCTCCTTCACCTTCCCCAGGTCGAGCCGACCCGGGGCCATCCTTATTTGGGCATGTACTTTCCCGCGAAACACAGATGCTTTCGCGGGCTTCTGCATGCCTTGTGTGTGCCTCCAGGATGTGGGCAGGGATGCCTGGTCCCAATACACATCCTGGGTGCCAGAGAGTCTAGTGTGTCTTCAATGCCTGGGACCACCGTTGTCCGTGATAGGTCCACGTATGGTGTGAGTGTTTTGTGAGCAGATCTCCCATTGGGTCCTCTCCGTTTTGGCGTGAAGGGAACTCTGGATAAGAGGAGGCTGGAAACATCACTACCAGGTCGATCTCCTGAGTTCTCACGAACGACGGATACAGGAGCCAAGTATCCTGCAACTAAGAGGCTGAACCGAGGAATCGCTGGTGACCCGCTGAAGGACTGCTCCTCTGCACTGCTGTCGCCCTGTAAGGCCATTCTGCCTCTGATCGAACGAGAAGGCCTGTACTGGTACTTCGACCCTTTGGAATAGTGGGAACAACTATTCTCGGCATCTTCATCATCTCCTGCACGTAAGCCTTCGGAAGCGTCTCTGGGCCATCCAGTGGACTGATCAGCCTACCCAGGAGTCTTGCTCTGTCACCGCCATCAGGTTGCTGCTGTATTCCGAGTCCTTGACACTCTCACTCGATTTGTACACTTGGCATTCCCAGGTCTGAAGTGAGATGTGTACATTGGGCTGACATACACACAGCCGCTTTGTTGCCCTGCTGTGGTAACACTCTGTGCGGGTTCACTGCGTTTGGGACATCCTCAACTCTAACTTCTGCTGCCGCGGAATCTACACGACGCCGAGACATCCCATGCTCGTATCTGAACCTGCCAGCACTAAAACTGAAGCAGAGAAGCCTGGGTGTGCCTGCATCGGGGACCGGTGAGTAGCCACGCTAGGAACCGGTCGCCCTCCTACAGTAGCCTGTAGCTTTTCCTCGCTGTGTTAAACAGCACGCCTTTTTCACACTTGCGCTCTGCTTCTGCCCGCCAGTGGAGGCCGCGCTTGAGTAGCAGAGATCTGTTCTTCCTCATTTGTTCACCGCTGTGAACTGCCTGATTTCCTTGAAGAGACTCCCCTTGGCCCGTTGGCACCAGTGTGTGCAAGTACTTTTGAGCACAAGGCTCCACTCTTCGTAGGGCTCAGACTTCCTTCTAGTTAGGTGGCCTCTGAAGGCGAACTGGGTCTAACGATTACTTGCACTGCCTGTTTTCCTCCCCATCTAGGTGGTCTGCATATTTCGTGCTTCGAACTCTTTAGACCCTTCGGTAATTGTATATATTTTGTATTCGATTGTGATGTGTTGGTTTACTTGAGTTTTACTGTGATTCTTTACTATGGTCAATGTTACATAGGCCTTGTAATAAATGTGTCTATATTTTTAATATAACACCTGCATGGAGTAATTTGTAAGCGTCCTTGCTTTGTGTGCTCATTAAGGGCTTTCAGTCACCCTCACCCCTCTTGAGACCTAGTCTTGACCGCCGCCATCGCTACCCTGATTGGTCTGGCTTGTCCAGCGGTTACCCTGTTCCAAGAAACTAGGCTGGCCTTCTGAACCTCTGCCCCTCCAGGACAGAGTTCAGAAATCCATCTTAACAATAGGTGATCCTGTCTATTTCATATGTGGAGAAAAAGCTTATCCCTGGTTGCCGAGAAATTGGGAAGGTACTTGTTAGTTAGGGATTCTGTTTCCAGGGGTGTTTCTTTCAAAAACGGCAGATATAGCCAAATTGACTAGATCAAGGCCTCGGTGAACTGAGGAAGGAGGATTGATTGCAGAAGATATAGCAAAATCATTTATACCATTTTGGGGTCAAGTAATAAACTCCTATAATACAAGACAACTGTCCAGAATATTAGAAAAAATGATAAACGGGACAACGGATATATTATACAACATGGCTTTGGAGGAAAAAGGGATTAGATTGATGACACTTCAAAATAGGATGGCTCTTGACATAGTTTTGGCTGATCGTGGGGGAGTTTGCAAAATCGTGGGATCATCGTGTTGCGTATTTGTAAGTGACTCCTCCCCTACAATTTTTGAAGCGATAAGAAAGTTGCACATTCTGAGCTCCGACCTCCATCTCCCAGAAGGTAGTTGGGAATTAAACATAAGCTCCTGGTTTTGAGAGGTATTATGCTCATGGGGATGGAAATTGGTTGCAATTCTAGTAGCAGTCCTCGGAATATTCATGACATGCTGTTGTTGCATACACTGTTTACCAATACTTTGTACTGAATTAATTGATGAATGCGTACACATGGTAACGCAGAAAAGAACACTCAGATTGGATACAAAGATGAATCATGAAATGAAGACAGTGAAAGAATTTATGTCAATCAATATCGATAGCAATGATGACGATTATAGTAGTATGCAAAGCTCGGAATCAGATACATGGTGAGAGGAAGATGCGATGTTCGGATGATGCGTTTGGTTTACGGCCAAGAGGAGGGTTTGTGAGTCTAGAAATTACCCACCCATAGTATAGGCGATATATTTTGTTGGCCGAAAACCAACCACATAATTTGTTCAGCATTAATGGTACAGACTCATGAGCATAACCAGAGATCGTCCATTTTGTAGGAATAGAATTCGCCATTTTGAGTAACTTTCGCTTTCTTGCTTTTCTGTTCAAACTGCTTTGCTGTAAGTTAATTCTATTTCGTTTTTGCTCATGCATAGAGCAAGGTCACAAGTTACATGTTGAAATGCATCCCAGACAACCCAGACAGCAATGCCCCGGTCGCCTCCCTCACAAGTCCTTGGAAGTAAGCAACAAGGTATTTAATCACTACGCAGGTGCCAGCTAGTCTTGCTGGTGCGGCAGAAACGGGAGAAATGAATAATTAATGGCCTGAATTATGCTCTCTTTTGCGCCCCCCCTTCACTGAGCCCCTGTAGATCGAGCTGACCTCTAGCACACAAATAGAAACTAGAAGATAGTGAGGCCTGGAATGTGTCTCTCCCCTGCACGCAGCTTGCTTTTAAGTACAAGAGCATTATGTTCCCTAAAACAAAGAATGGTGTCTGCACCTTCGCAAATTGCAAACTGTTGCTGAATAGATGTCTGAAGAGTGTCATATTCGTCATAAGTGTCAATCATCGAAACCATTGCAAAGAAAGATACATTATGGGCGGTTTTGAATCTGTCACTACTGATTATAAGATGATCTTTTTGTATATATGTAACTGATGTAGAATGCTCGCTCTCTTGCATCCCACGGGGTTTGGGTGACACACATTGCGGGACGTGAGACCCAGTCGGCCGACTGAGACTATTTGCTTTGCAATAAACCCTAGATTTGGGGAATTGAACCTCGTGTCTGGCGTATCAATTCGTGTGTGGTGATTGTGCCTTGTTTTCCATACGCAAGGGTCCCATAGGGGCCCCATCAATACACGCACGCTAGTGGTGACGTGCTGTAGTCACAACACGCACCAGAAAGATCTTGTTTACAGGGCGGAGGACAGGACATTTCTTTTTCCAAATTGATCTTTATTAGCATTTTCAGGAATACAAGAACAGTTCACTTCAACTTTCCCCTCCCATGCATCACTCCACCTTCCCCAAGTGCTCTCTCCCTCCCACTACCCACCTCTTACAGCAGTCCTCAGTACAGTTCGGTAATATCACGTCCGGAGGGGCTAAACCCTGCCCCTCGGGACAGTCCCACATCTTCCAGGCTGGTCACACAGCTATGCCCCGGCTATTCGTCATCTCCAGCTGCAATGCACCCCTTAAAAAATGTCTTCCGGTTTGCCCATGGGCCCATCGCATCCCCACTTCCGTTTCCCATATAATCATCGGCCATACTTCTCGAAAAAGGGGACCCACAAGCCTTCAATGTTTGATCGAGATTCATTAAGCAGGTGTGTTAAGAGTTCCATGTCATAGATAGTAGCTCTTACCATCGCCACCCACTCTTTTTCTTTCGGGAGATGCGGGTTCTTCCACCACTGGGCCAAACAACACCTAGCAGTCAATAGCATGACTTGCACCATGTGCCCCTCCTCTATATCGTCCCCTTCCTCTTCCAACACTACTCCAAAAAAGAGGAGCCACAGCAACAGCCTTCTCTTAACCACATCAACGCCCTTAATCCACGCAAAGACCTCCTTCCAGTATGCTTGCACCCTTGAGTACACCCACCACATATGAAAGTAGTCTCCCTGCTCCCGATGACATTTCCAACATTGGGGGTCGTGCCCCCTACCCATTTCGGCTAGTATCGTGGGTGGGTAGTATCGTGGGCGGGTAATGCCACCTATGCAACAACGTAAGAGCCTGGTGTCTTTATCGCCGAGATATTGTTGCATGAGATACTCTCCTGCACATCAGTGCCCACAGGGCATTATCGATGAACTTTCCCAGGTACTGTCCCCACTTATTCCTGGCCGGGGGTGGGTCCCTCGGCTCTGCCAATACATAACCCGGTAGAGCCTGGCAATGAGACCCCTTGAGTCCATCTTCGCCATCAAAATATGCTCAAAATCTGTCAAATCTCTTTGCAGGTTCTCACCCCACCAATCATCCAATAAGTCTCCCTTTAACTGCAGGCAGTGGAACACTGATAGCTTCCCCACTTGCAAGCATTCCTCTAGTCTCACTAGTGGCATGAAAACCCCTACCTCTCACAACTGCCCACCTTGTTAAGCCTCCCTTCATATCACAATTGAAAATTCAGGTGTTCCTCAATCCCGTCCCGCAAAGATGGGTCTTAGATACAGATTAAGTGTGATGACCACATAGTGAGCCACCTGTTCTCTCCCCCCCCCCAATCCCTCCAAAGAGACCACAGGACCATCAGGATTAGGTGTTGTAGCACCCTCCTTGGGATGTGTGCCTTGGGAACCCACAGCCGTTCCCCCATCGAGACATTGGCCATGATGGCATTGTCCACCACCACCCACTGCTTTTCGGTGAGCAAGTTGAGGTGGTCTACTATAACTAGAAACTGAGCTGCTCTGTAGTATGTCCAGAGGTCAGGAAACCCAACTCCCCTCTCCTCCTTTGGTAGGATTAAGCCCTTATAAGCCACTCTATGCTTGGCCCCCGCCCATAGAAACATCAATAGTACCGCCTTGACTTCCTCCAAGAACACCCTCAGAACCACCACCAGGAGCATTTGAAACAGGAACAAGAACTTAGGGAGCCCCACCATTTTAATACAATGTAGGCAGGCCAGTACAATTTGGACAATAGTGCACACCCGTGCGTCAAAAGAATTTTTAAGTGATGTGGAGTATAACACTTATGAATATTTTAGGTGCGGGGGAGGAACTGGGATCTTGGCACAAAATCCCTACAATAGACAAAAAAAGAGAAAGAAGATTCAACCCAGGAATCCTCCCGTCCCCTGCACACTTTACATTGTTTGGACAAAAGTCCACTACTATGATTAGTGAAGCTATATGACAATATGTTAAGTGCATTCAAATACAGACGAGTAAAGAACACAATCTTGCAAAAGGATTGTTTTTATAAGCAAAGTATATAATTCAAAAATGTTATTAGTTTACAAAAAAGAAGACAATGTAGCATCATAGTTTACAACAAAAAATAGACAAAAATGCAAATAGAGTCCGTTGTATTCGGCGATGCGTTTCGAGGTAAAGTTCCTCTTCTTCAAATGGCCAACAAGGAAGAATGAAAAACACAATGATGTATAATAGTATACTCAAAGTGATATATAAATGATTCACTTAGTTAATACAGTTTAACATAATCTCAATACCATTACATTCTGGCAATTTCACCTTCTAATAATGGTAACTCATCTAATGAATTAAAGGTATTTGGCTGAATCAAGATAAAAATCATCAATCCAAAGTCAAATTCAGGTTAAATGGTGGGATTTCATGTGAATCAATCGTCCCACGTTACTGTTGGATCAGTGCATGGGCAGGTTTGGAGGCTTGTATGTGAATATGGAGGAAGTAAATAAATAGTTAATGGACGGAAAAAGTTACAGACGAAGGATTCTAACGTGTCTGCTGCTAGAAGAGTCCCACATGAACGATCTAAAGTTTACCTTGTAAAAGTAAGGGTGTAGGACAGAAAAAAGACCATATTTACCATAGGAGGTGCATAATCGAAGTCACGGTCTGTGCCTCCATAAAGTAGAATCTCTAAATCAGACAGTTAGCTCCAGGACAAAGGATAATAGAATCCAAAAATGGTCTCGGATATGAATCCATACATCAACTCCAAGTTGAAGAAGTAAGAACGAGCCAGTTAGGAAAATCGATTAACAGGTAATTAAATAGCTTGATGTATAATACTGTGCTAAAACTAACCTAAACAATATCAGAGGAAAAGTGTGGGGCATCCAGGTGGGGAGCCGTGAAGACTTTAAGATGGGGAAATCAAAATCAGCATAAGCAGTCGATAAATCACCATAGATTTAAGAAATCAATGCCATCTGGGGGAAAATGAAATAACAAATCACTGATCGGCAACAGAGCCACAAGCAATGATAGTAAAAAATAGCTGGAAGGTACAAACATACCCAAATTGGAATCGCTTAGCGCGCTTCCTGGAGCTGAAAAAGGCGACGACCCAAGTGTAACATCAACTATGGCAGTAACTGACTGTTCGGGGTTAGGGATCCCCAAGAAACACACGGACACCAGCGGAAGGAAGGTACAACCTGCTTTATTCAAATACAAGTTGGAAGTGCCTTTTCCCGGCATCCTCCTTCCCCTCATACGTCACTACCGCCTGTGACGTTCCCTTCACGAGTGAACTGCCTTAAAGGGCACTCACTCGTAACAACACCCACGGACAAATGTCCTTTCAAGTAACGTTCACAAATGTCCTTTCACATAACATAAACTTGGCGTTGTGGCAACACAGTTAGCACTCCTCCACTAACCTGGGAGGTCTCCTAACATTCCTCTGGGGTCTGCCTCGTGACTCTGGGTTGGAGCCGCCGCCGGTGTCTTCCTCGGGGTAGACATGGCGTTGAACCTGTGGTCCGAGGGGGACCCACTCGTCATCCTGAGTGCCTCTTTCTTCGAGGTCGCGTTTTTCGAGAGGTGTTCTCTCTTCTGCACCTCTCACGACATGCTTGAACCTTGAGCTATTACGAGTCACTTCCTGTTCTCCATTCGTCGCAGTTATCATTGTTCCTTTGACCGCAATTCCTTGGAGCGGTTCGGGTGCGAACTGCAAATCTGTCTTTTTTGTTACAACCCTTTGTACCCATACTTCATCTCCAATTTGGAATTCCTTGGACCGTGCTCTCCTTCTCCTATCAGTCTGTTCACAAGCTTTCTCCTTCACTGCTTCATCTCTTCTGATGATTTCATGGTCTACTCCAGTTCTCCTTGCTGGATTGTTGATGACCCTGGTTCTTACTTGATATTTCATCATGAGCTCTGCTGGAGTTTTATTGGTGGCTTCATGAGGCGTGTTTCGATAATCTCATAACATTCTACATAGCGCTTGATGGGAGTCGGCTCCTTCCAGGTGTGCTCTTTGCATGGTGTTTTTGATAGACGCCATGAACCTTTCCGCCATTCCATTCGCTTGCGGCCATCTTGGTGTTACTCTTTGGTGGCGGAATCCCATGTGCTTTGCGAACACTCAATGCGAACATTCGGGACCACTGAAAGGAGCCCCGTAGTCTGACTTTAGTGTCTCTGGTATTCCCCATTCGCTGAAGACTTCATCAAATGTCGCACAACATGAGCAAATGCTGTTGACTTGACGCGTTTCACAATGGGGAACCTTGAGTGTTCGTCAATGAATAACAGTAAGTAGTCTCCTTCCTCCCATGGACCATAGAAGTCAACCGCCACTCTTTCCCAAGGATGTTCTGGGATTGCGGTTATTCTCAGTGGTACCGGCGGTTCAGGGGTTGCTGTGCACTGGCATGCTGTGCAATTCTTTACCCACCGGTCGACCATATCGTCCATGAAGGGGAACCACACATTGTATCTTAATTGTCTTTTCGTGTTCTCCGCTCCCCGGTGTCCTTCATGTGCTGTCTTGATGACCTCTGAGTGCAATGTGGCGGGGATGACAATCTTGCATCCTCGTAGTAGGATGGACTTTTCCTGAACCGCTAACTCCGTGTGTACTCTCGCCAGGCGCTCCATCTCATCCCGGCATACTCCTGGGTGGTCTTTGACTGCCCTGCAGAAGTCTTTCCATTTGTTATTTCCTGTCAAGCTGATCGCCATTGCCAGCGACGGATCTGCAGCTGACGCAATGGCCACGGTCTCAATAGATATGGCAGGTGGTAATGCATTGGCGGTGATATAACTTATGTATTCTGCGTCGCCCCGTCGAGGAGTGTGGTTGCTCGCTGGGTGTCTGGAGAGATAGTCCGCAGGGTTGTTCTCACCCCCTGGTCAATGGATGATATCGAAATCATACTCTTGTAAGTGGATTCCCCATCTCTCAATCCGGGGGGGCATTTTCGTGTGAGGATTTCCAAACAGAGATAGCAAGGCCTGATGGTCCGTGATTAGAGTGAACTTTTTGCCAATGATGAAATTATGGAAGTGCTCGCATGCCCAGACGGCTGCCAGACTTTCTTTCTCTGCCTGAGATTATGCAGATTCCGGCGGAGCCAGAGCCCTACTCGCGTACGCTACTATATGCCTCGGGTGAGTATCCTGGCCACTGGTTTGCGCCAGAATGGCACCTAGACCCACCGGACTGGCATCTACCACTATCTCAGTGTGCCATTCAGGGTCAAAGTATGCCAGCTTCCTTGCTTCCGTCAGGGAGAGTTTAATGGCATCGAAAGCTGTTCGGCACTCTTCAGACCACGTGAAGACCACATCTTTTTGCAGCAGGCGTCTGAGGGGTTCAGTGATGGAAGCAAAATGCGGGATGTACCGAACACAGTATCCGGCCATCCCTAGAAATGACCTGACATCGGCGAGCTGGGAAGGTTTGTCAAGGTGGAAAATGGTGGACACTTTGTCAGGGTCAGGGGTCATGCCATCCGCCGAGAAGATATGGCCAAAGAACTTGAGCTTTGCTTTGCTGAACCGACACTTGTCGATATTGAGGGTCAGTCCAGCATCCTGTACTGCTCGGCATGCTTCCCGGAGCGCTTCATTGTGTTCACTGCGAGACTTTCCAAAGACCAGAATGTCATCACTGTAATTAAGAGTCCCTTTCACAGGACGTATGACTTGTCGAATCGTCTCGTGAAAAATTTCAGCCGCATAGGAGATCCCAAAATGTAGCCTCTTGTAGCGGAATAGTCCCTCATGCGATGCGAATGTGGTGATTGGCCGTGATTCGGGGTGAAGTACCAACTGATGGTACCCCTGGTTTAAGTCCAGTTTGGAGAAGAGGACCGATTTGTTTAGCTGAACTATCATGTTCCTCAATTTTCGGTCCCGGGTGTCGCTCCCGTTGTATGGCAGTGTTGGCTACTCGCATGTCTACACATACTCTCAGGCGGCCACCTTCTTTCGGGACGATTACAAGGGGGGATACCCACGGTGTCGGCCCTGTAGCAGGTTCAATGATATCATCCCGCAGTAACTGGTTCAGCTCCTTTGACACTGCCTTTTGTAGGTGAAATCCTACCCTGCACGGGTGTTGTGGAACCGGTTGAACTGCGGAGTCTATATGTAGCTTAATCGGTGGGCCTTTCATTTTGCCAAGACCTTGACACAGTTGTGGAAATTCTTTGATGATATCATCCTTGGTAATGGCTGAGTTGTCATGAGATCTTATGGCGCGAACGTGGCTTTGCTGCGTATCATGACCATCCGTTGACTTGACGACATCTCCCTCTTGAACTGGTATGTTGATTAGTCCTAAACAGAATGCTGTCTTGTAACTCAGCAGACACCGCCCTTTGGTGGGACTTCTAATGACATGGATAATGGTATTAGTGTTTTTGTCAGCAAATGTAAGTCTTCTTTTGAACGGCCCAATGCACTGCAGCGGGGTATCCGCTCCCCATTGGTATATTTTTGAAATCGATGAGTTCAGTGTCGGTTTGTTGCAGAGCGTTTGAAATTCTTTTTCCCCCATGACATTTACTGTTGCTCCTGAATCAATCAGAAAATATAATTGTTTGTTGCAAATGTCTATTACAATTCTGGGTGCCTCCTGGGCTTCCTGTTCATCCATTATAAGATTGACAAACTCATCATGGGCATATGGGTCATGTGTGTCGTCATAGTTATAATCTCTCTGGAGTTCGGCTGATGGCTCACGACGTGCCCCCGGAGGGCCATCATATTCATCAATTACTTGCGCGATTTGTCCTTGAGGCATGTATTCTTGGTTGTCTTCGTCCGGATAGACTTCTTCTATCACATGCACATATCTCCTTGGACTCTGTTGGTAGAACCATGATTGTTGAGTTGGACTCGTGTACATCCTTTGGGCTGGTCGGACTTGCAAGCTTGCACCCCCGTGTAGGGTGGGAAATAGTTTTCCTTCCCTGCATACAGATTGAAAATGGCCTTCCCTGCCACAGTTGCCACAGTTTTGGGAGAGGGCTGGGCAGGATCCCACGTGTGGAAATGCCATACCACACCTGTAGCATTGTCTCTGCATACGTGGGATCGACGTGTTACTCGGATTGATGTTTCTGTTGTAGCTTCTGAAGTTTCCAGCGTGAATCGCAGCTAAAATGTCACTCTTGTCCTGTTTTGCAGTGGCGTTGCTGGCCATGTGTGTGGCTTGCTTTTCCACTCTCTCGAGTATGCGTGCCATTTCACTCACTTCCTCAATAGTGACTGGTTTCTTCAGTGTGATGCTGGAAATGCATCTGAGGGACAGGGCCTCTGAATCCTTGTCCTTTTTCTGTTTTTACCGTGTGTTCTGTTATGTTTTCTGCCCCGGAGTCCATGTGGGACTCCTGGCAGTGCAGCTCTCTCTTTTGGTTTGGTGAACAGACCCATGGGATACCCTTATGGCACCCATGGGTAGGGGTACAACCCTGTGCCCCTAGTGTATGTTTTTGGGTAACCTGTGGGTGACCCCAGAGCAGGGTATGGGCTGGTGGCAGCTCCGTGCTGAATTTGACAGGTGCTCCGGGTGTCCGCCATTTTGGGATACCCCGGCCCTGCCATTGGGATCTGTTGATTCCTGATAGGAAACAAGATGGCCCCTGTGGCCTGTTATCTTGTTTTCCCAAAGTCCTGGGAAGCCCTGTCTCTGTCCCTTCCCCCTGACTGGCTGTTGGGTGGAAGTTCCATGTATTGTATTGTTGTGAAGGCCCAGCTAGACTGACTGGAGCCTTCCCAGTGACTGTATGTTGTGGGTACCTCCTGTGGGTGGGACCTGGGTGAATGGAGTGTGTGACCAATATACACTTCTTGTTGTGGTTGTCTGGTTTCAGGCATGAGAGACAAAGACTGAGACAGCCCAGCCCGAAACTGGCCTGAATGCAGTGTGTAGTGTTGAATGGCTGGGTACTTGTCCCAATCCACATTTCTTGTTGTGAGTGTCTGGAAGGGAGGAGTGTGGCCTGAATGCACTGTGTGCCTGATTGGCTGACTGACTGCATGAATGCCCTGCAGTATGATTGGCTGCTGAGTGTGTGCCAGCAGCGTGGATGAGAGTGAGGATAGTATATCTGTGGACCTCTCACCAAGTGTTCAGTGTTCAGAAGGGACCTTTGGTTGAGAAGCGACCATTGTGCTCCTGAAGCAGCCAGGGAGCTGAGTCTCCACTCTACGAGTAACTGGAACTGCTGATCCTCGACGTCCAGCTGGAAGAAGAAGACTTGCTGTGGCATTTGCTTCGACCGATCCGAAGGCTGACGAATTCGTCGAGGGCTGACCCGAGAGAGGACCTGGTAAGGCGCCCTCTTCCCGTGCTCCGAGGGACCATCGAGCATCGCTCCATCTTCGCCGAAGCGCCCTGGAAGACAGACCCCTGAAAGGTTGTCGACCCGAGACGGGACCGCCGAGGAGATCGAAGTGAAGCACCCGGACATCGACGCCGTCGAAGTCCATTGCCATCGACCAGGGTTCGCAGGTTTGTGAAACCGCTGGAGGCCCGTCGAAGTTGTGTTGCCCAGCCGTGGGAACCACTTGACGCCGTGCCACCGACGACCGGAGCCGTCCGCTCCTTTGCCTAAGAACATTCAATCGAAGGACTCTCTCGACTGCATCATCGACCGCTTCTCCTGCCGGAGAAAGTCGAGGCCGACCAACGCGCCGAGGAGAAACCTGCCGGTGGGATTCCCGCCACCCGAGGACCTCAAAGACTCGGAAGACTCGACGCCCTTGCCGGGCTCCCGTCTCTACACTCTTTGCGGTCCAGAACTATTGTCATCGAGGTGCCCCGCACACCTCCGCCTTGCAGGACGCCGACGCCCCGACGCCGACGAGCACCGCTCGGACGAAGCTGCCGCCTCTTCGACATCGTTCTACCTCTTTTGTCGACGGACGTTCGACGCCCCGTGCCTCCCGCCTGAAAGGGAAGGCATACAAGAAGGGCCGTCGATTCCCCGTCGACGAACAGCGAGTCCCTCGACGTTTGTGGACGCCTTCGAGGAGCTCGACCCCACCAGGTACATTGGGGGGGTAAAAACATTATAGGAGAGACTAAGACTTGCAGAGCAATATATGGACTGGGCTTGTGCTATATCTTTCTTTACAGGTTGCCCAGGTGGGGGGATCTCCACACAGAACTGTGCCCAGTGGTAGGGGCCAGTATCTTGCCTATTGCTCAACCATCTTATTTTCTCTCCTCTCTCTATTGCTGGTTTCACTCTATTGGTCTGTGTGGCATCGTACAGTATTGTTCATGCACTTCAATGAGATCTAGGGTGGTACCACTTTAGGATTGTAAATATTTGTCATTGTAGTTTTTGCCGGAGTACAAAGTGAGTTATCATGATGAATGTACATAACCTTAACTATTGATTATATAAAGACTGTGTTCTAAACCAATACAGAGTGTGGATATTCCTTTGTGGGGGCTTGAGGATACACTGTACTTAAGAACCAGCCTGCATCACCTCCTGAGAAGCTAGGCCTTGATTGCTCGACCATTGCTACCGAATAGAGAATCTTGGCTGGGGTCTCCTGTGCCTCTCCTCCACCATATAGGGAGCGGAAGTACAGACACCCCTCACCGGTCGTAGAGGCCCGTCTCTCACACTGGTGGCAGCGGTGGGATGCTTATGGTTTTAAGAATCAGTGTATAACCGTGCCACTTACAAAGGATATTTGCCCTTTATTGAATTAAGGTTTAGTTGTGTACAAGGTAACTGCATTACAAACAATGGAGTCTATTGCGAATGGCAAATTAACTCGGATGAGCTTGGAGGCTCTCCAGAGTGCTTGTGAAGCTAGGGAGTTAGACTTTGTGGATAAGTCTAGGGCTGAGCTGATAGCTGCCCTGGTGGACTACCAGACTGATAGTGAAACTCTTGATGAGGGGGGGAATGCAACCAATGAGGACTCTGCCCCTGGGGTTTCAGCTGAATCTGTTTCTGGGAATGCCGCCATTCCTGCTGCCTCTGTTCCAAACTCCAGCAATTCCTTAGAGCTTGAGTTATTAAGGATGAAATTGGCCTTTGAATACCGCAAGTTGGAAATAGATACTGAGCTTAAGAAAGAGGAGTTGGCTCAACAAGTTGCACTCAAAAATACGGACCCTGAACTCAAGAGCCAGGACACTGAATGTCAGAGGATCCAGCTAGAGAAAGCTAGAGTGGAGACTTCAGCTAGATCCAGTGAGAGTGTCAGGTCCCCAGCCACCAAGTTTATGAAAGATTTGGTGGGTGTATTTGTGGAGGGTTCGGATATCCTCCAATGGATTGAAGCGTTTGAAATGGCTTGTGAGATTCATGATGTGGATAAAAGAGATTGGGCGAAGTGTTTGTTAAGCAGAGTGCCTCAAACCGGGTATGACTGTATTCTGAAGCTGAGTGTGGACGAAAGGGGTCAGTACGAGTGTATGAAGTCTGCTTTGATTGCCAAGTTCGGCAAGACACCTACCCAATACCTTAGAAGGTTCAGGGATTTTAAGAAAAAGGAGAATATGTCTTGGGTTGACTGGGTGAGTGCTGCGCACATGAACATGATGGGGTGGATCGATGGGTACAAGGTTAAGACTTTTGTTGAATTGTCCCACCTCTTGTTTTTTGAGCATTTCTCTGAAGCCTGTTCACCAGAGCTGCGTCAGTATGTGGCTGACCAGAACATTTTGGACCCCTTTAAGCTGGCTAGGTTGACTGACAAGTGGGTCTCCCACCGGGTGTCCCCTAAGGACTCCAGTGGGAAGGACAAGGATAAGGAGAAGGGGGCCTCTCAGAAAGCTGAGGAGTCCCCCAAGCAGTCACAGTCGGGTAAACCAAAACCTTCCTCTCCTAAGACCCAAAAATCTAGTGGGGATAAGTCATCTGGGGGTGGGAATAAGAGTAGTGGTCCACCTGCTGCAAAGCAGGCTCCCAGTGGTTCCAGTGCCGTACCCCGCACTCCTGGCGCTTGTTGGGACTGTGGGGCTCTGGATCACAAAAGGGGTGACCCCAAGTGTAAAGGTAAGGCACTTGGAGTACAGGCTGTCAGCCTGACCTACCCTTACCCCGTGTCTGAGGTGGAGGCCACTGTCCTCCCCTCCTCTGCCGGTATCACATTTGGTGCTCCGGTGGAGATTTCCTTAGTGTCCCTTGGGGCCTGGGACCAGTACACGGAAGTACTGGCGACTATCCCACAGAACACCCGTAGGTTTTTGAGAAGTGTCCTCTTGAATGGCCAGCCTTCTACTGGTTTGAGAGACACTGGGGCAAGCATGACAGTGGTGGACAGGACCCTGCTCAGGCCAGAGGACTATGAAGGTGCTCCTCTGCAAACCACCAGGTTAGCTGGTGGGCCTCCCAAATTATCACCTGTAGCCTTAGTCACACTCATGATTGGCGACAAGACAGCGAAGCTTCCTGTCCTGGTTCAGGACAATGTCCCTGCTAACATTTTGTTAGGGAATGATCTAGTAGAGTTGGGGTTGATCTCGGATGGTCTTCCCATGACTGCTGCTGCCGTCACTAGATCACAGGTGACACCGGGTCTGGCTGTGGGTCAGAAACCCGAGCCAAAGGCGAGGCCTAAGGCAAGAAGGAGGAAGACCAAGAAGGCCACCCCTGTGAAGGGAGCACCTTCTCTTCCTGCTGCACCCATTGGGATCCATGCTCCGGACGGGCTGGGTCCAGTGGAAAACCCCAACTCAACTCCTTTGGGAGAAGAGGCAGAAGACTCTCCTGTGGGAGAGGTTCTCAACCCGGAGGATCATCCCGACCTTCAATGCTTGTTAGCTGAAGGGGGACCCTCCCGGGCGGACTTCTGTAAGGGACCGAGAGAGTGCCACTCTCTCTCGAGGGACTGAGGAAACAGGCCCTGGCCCAGGCACAAGGAGAGGTGCCTAGGAATTTCCGGATTTATTGGGAGGGTGAGCTCCTTGTTAGTGAGCCCACTAAGCCTGAACCGGGTGCCCGCAAGAGGTTGGTGGTACCCCAGGTTTACAGGCCCTTCCTACTGCAGTTGGCGCATGAGGTGCCCTTGGCTGGTCATCTTGGGACCAAGAAGACTAAGCAGAGGCTCTCTGCCCATTTCTACTGGCCACGGATGGGAGTAGAGGTGGAGTCCCACTGCAGGACCTGCCCAACTTGTCAGTTGTCTGGCAAGACTGGAGGCAGTGTCATTGCCCCACTGCCGCCGTTGCCGGTGGTAGGCACACCATCTGAGAGGGTGGGCATCGACATCGTCGGTCCCCTTGACCCTCCCTCATGTCTCTTGCTAGCTTCTGGGCAAGAAGAGGATGAGAGTGAGCCCCTTCCTGATTTGCTGCATAGCAACCCTCAGGATGGCTCAGTGGAGGGAGTACAGCTCTCTCCAGATTTGACAACAGAGCAACAGAGGGCCTGTAGGGCTTTGCTCCAACAGTACGCCTCTCTGTTTTCACTGAAGCCAGGCCTTACACCGTGGTGTAAGCACGAAATTGACACTGGTGACAGTGTGCCTGTCAAAAGCAGGTGCTACCGTATGTCAGATACCGTCAAGAACCACATCCAGGCTGAGGTCGCCAAGATGTTGGATCTGGGTGTTATTGAACCCTCCACCAGTCCCTGGTCCAGTCCAGTGGTCCTTGTCCCCAAGGCAAGTTCACAGACGGGTACCAAGGATTGGAGGTTCTGTGTGGACTACCGAGGAGTCAATGCCGTCACCAAGACTGACGCACACCCATTGCCCAGGGCTGATGAGCTTGTGGACACCATCGGTGCTGCCAAGTTTGTGAGCACCTTTGACCTCACTTCAGGCTATTGGCAAATAGCTCTGACGGACCATGCCAAGGAAAAGACAGCCTTCTCAACACCTGAGGGACTCTACCAGTTTAGAGTCATGCCTTTTGGGTTGAAGAATGCCCCTGCCACCTTCCAGAGATTGGTCAATCATGCGCTCAGTGGGCTGGAAGCCTTTTGTGTGGCTTACTTAGACGACATTGCCGTCTACAGTTCCACCTGGGAAGAGCATTTGACACATCTGGATAGGGTGTTGCAGGCCTTGAAAAGGGCTAACCTCAGTATCAAGGCTACCAAGTGCCAGATAGCTCAGGGAAAAGTTACCTATCTTGGTCATGAGGTAGTAGGGGGTCAAATCCAACCTCTCGCCAGTAAAGTACAGGATGTACAGAACTGGGAGACTCCCACTACTCAAACCCAGGTGAGAGCCTTTTTGGGTCTCACTGGGTACTATCGCAATTTCATGGCAGACTATGGGACTATAGCTGCACCTCTGACAGCTCTAACGTCACCCAAGCAGCCGAGGAAGGTTAATTGGACCGAAGACTGTCAGAGGGCCTTTGATGGCTTGAAAGAAAGTCTGTGTAGGGCACCTGTGTTGAGTGCGCCTGACTACAGCCGACCCTTTATCGTCCAGACGGATGCCTGCGACACCGGAATTGGAGCTGTCTTGTCCCAGTTAGATGACAAAGGGAGAGAACACCCTATCATATTCATCAGTAGACAACTCAAGGGTAGAGAACTTAGGTGGGCTACTGTTGAAAAGGAGTGTTTTAGTATAGTTTGGAGCCTTAGGCATTTTAGGCCCTACCTTACGGGGTCTACCTTCAAGGTCCAAACAGATCATAAGCCCCTGAAGTGGCTTATGCAGATGAAGGGTGAGAACCCGAAATTGCTCAGGTGGTCCATTAGCCTGCAAGGGCTAGACTTCACCATAGAGCACAGAACAGGGAAGAGTCACGATAATGCAGATGGCCTTTCCAGAAGGTATGTTGACCGTCTGGATGAGGGTGTCTATCCCGTGGGAGATTAGACACCCTCCACCTCAGTCTGGGGGGGCGACTGTGATGCTGGAAATGCATCTGAGGGACAGGGCCTCTGAATCCTTGTCCTTTTTCTGTTTTTACCGTGTGTTCTGTTATGTTTTCTGCCCCGGAGTCCATGTGGGACTCCTGGCAGTGCAGCTCTCTCTTTTGGTTTGGTGAACAGACCCATGGGATACCCTTATGGCACCCATGGGTAGGGGTACAACCCTGTGCCCCTAGTGTATGTTTTTGGGTAACCTGTGGGTGACCCCAGAGCAGGGTATGGGCTGGTGGCAGCTCCGTGCTGAATTTGACAGGTGCTCCGGGTGTCCTCCATTTTGGGATACCCCGGCCCTGCCATTTGGATCTGTTGATTTCTGATTGGAAACAAGATGGCCCCTGTCGCATCTTGCTTTCTATTGCCTGTTATCTTGTTTTCCCAAAGTCCTGGGAACCCTGTCTCTGTCCCTTCCCCCTGACTGGCTGTTGGGTGGAAGTTCCATGTATGGTATTGTTGTGAAGGCCCAGCTAGACTGACTGGAGCCTTCCCAGTGACTGTATGTTGTGGGTACCTCCTGTGGGTGGGACCTGGGTGAATGGAGTGTGTGACCAATATACACTTCTTGTTGTGGTTGTCTGGTTTCTGGCATGAGAGACAAAGACTGAGACAGCCCTGCCCGAAACTGGCCTGAATGCAGTGTGTAGTGTTGAATGGCTGGGTACTTGTCCCAATCCACATTTCTTGTTGTGAGTGTCTGGAAGGGAGGAGTGTGGCCTGAATGCACTGTGTGCCTGATTGGCTGACTGACTGCATGAATGCCCTGCAGTATGATTGGCTGCTGAGTGTGTGCCAGCAGCGTGGATGAGAGTGAGGATAGTATATCTGGGGACCTCTCACCAAGTGTTCAGTGTTCAGAAGGGACCTTTGGTTGAGAAGCGACCATTGTGCTCCTGAAGCAGCCAGGGAGCTGAGTCTCCACTCTACGAGTAACTGGAACTGCTGATCCTCGACGTCCAGCTGGAAGAAGAAGACTTGCTGTGGCATTTGCTTCGACCGATCCGAAGGCTGACGAATTCGTCGAGGGCTGACCCGAGAGAGGACCTGGTAAGGCGCCCTCTTCCCGTGCTCCGAGGGACCATCGAGCATCGCTCCATCTTCGCCGAAGCGCCCTGGAAGACAGACCCCTGAAAGGTTCTCGACCCGAGACGGGACCGCCGAGGAGATCGAAGTGAAGCACCCGGACATCGACGCCGTCGAAGTCCATTGCCGTCGACCAGGGTTCGCAGGTTTGTGAAACCGCTGGAGGCCCGTCGAAGTTGTGTTGCCCAGCCGTGGGAACCACTTGACGCCGTGCCACCGACGACCGGAGCCGTCCACTCCTTTGCCTAAGAACATTCAATCGAAGGACTCTCTCGACCGCATCGTCGACCGCTTATCCTGCCGGAGAAAGTCGAGGCCGACCAACGCGCCGAGGAGAAACCTGCCGGTGGGTTTCCCGCCACCCGACGACCTCAAAGACTCGGACGACTCGACGCCCTTGCCGGGCTCCCGTCTCTACACTCTTTGCGGTCCAGAACTATTGTCATCGAGGTGCCCCGCACACCTCCGCCTTGCAGGACGCCGACGCCCCGACGCTGACGAGCACCGCTCGGACGAAGCTGCCGCCTCTTCGACATCGTTCTACCTCGTTTGTCGACGGACGTTCGACGCCCCGTGCCTCCCGCCTGAAAGGGAAGGCATACAAGAAGGGCCGTCGATTCCCCGTCGACGAACAGCGAGTCCCTCGACGTTTGTGGACGCCTTCGAGGAGCTCGACCCCACCAGGTACATTGGGGGGGTAAAAACATTATAGGAGAGACTAAGACTTGCAGAGCAATATATGGACTGGGCTTGTGCTATATCTTTCTTTACAGGTTGCCCAGGTGGGGGGATCTCCACACAGAACTGTGCCCAGTGGTAGGGGCCAGTATCTTGCCTATTGCTCAACCATCTTATTTTCTCTCCTCTCTCTATTGCTGGTTTCACTCTATTGGTCTGTGTGGCATCGTACAGTATTGTTCATGCACTGTAATGAGATCTAGGGTGGTACCACTTTAGGATTGTAAATATTTGTCATTGTAGATTTTGCCGGAGTACAAAGTGAGTTATCATGATGAATGTACATAACCTTAACTATTGATTATATAAAGACTGTGTTCTAAACCAATACAGAGTGTGGATATTCCTTTGTGGGGGCTTGGGGATACACTGTACTTAAGAACCAGCCTGCATCACCTCCTGAGAAGCTAGGCCTTGATTGCTCGACCATTGCTACCGAATAGAGAATCTTGGCTGGGGTCTCCTGTGCCTCTCCTCCACCATATAGGGAGCGGAAGTACAGACACCCCCCACCGGTCGTAGAGGCCTGTCTCTCACATTCAGGAGTTGCTTCTGTAATGTCGATGACACACAACCCTCGATTACTCTGAGTCGAAGTGCTTCGTCAAGCGAGAACGCATCAAATTGGCAATGTGCACCTTTGACGAAAAGTCTCGTGAGGAATTCATCCAATGTCTCATCGCTGCGCTGTGAGCATTGGTTAAAAACATATCGTTCATAGTCCCTGTTGGGAACAATGACGAGGCGTTTGTTGAGGGCAGCTATGAGGGCATCGAAGTCAGTAATTTCGGTAGGCGGAATGGTTTTGATTAATGTTTTTATTTCTCCGCCTGCCGTGTTTATGAACATGCTGCGTAAGCGAGGGGAGTTTTCTTCCCCAGCGGCATCAATAAAGTTATTAAAGTCTTCTAACCATTCCACCCACCTCGCTCCTTTGTCTGCCTGGGGCGTCATGAAGAACGGGGGCGGCATGTGCCATGCTGTGGCAGTGGATCTCGTGACTGCAGGCGCTGGTGGGCGTTGCGAGCTGGATGCTGCTTGATCTGCCACTGTACTCATGGTGACGTTCAGCACTCCTCACCCGCAAGATCTGTCGTAATTGGTGTCGCTGCCGGTCAAGAGTATCTAGTGTATGGGCGCTCCTGCGCACTCCTGTGGCAATGGTGTGAAGGGTGGTCACGTTTCAAGTTGTTTTGCTCACACTCCAAATGGGTACTGCGACGAGGAAGAGGGTCGCAGCAGAATGAGGATTAGCAACAAAAAAAAAATTCACCTTAGCTGCCAGTCATCTGATGATTTGTGGGGCCTGTGGGCAACAGTCTCTGTGTGCAGCAAGTCCTTAATTATGCGGCCTTGGAACGTAGCCGCCGCTCGACGGTGTGCGCGTTGTGAGCACACATGCTTTCATTCCCTTCAGAACCGTCAGCACAGCGGGATCGCGTGTGCAAGGAAGGAGGAGCAGATGGGAGGGTGGCGCTTATCCAGGCACGTACCCGTTGTAGGAGCGGGGATCCGCTCGCCTGTGGGATCACTGGCTTGGATGGCTGGAAACGCACGGAGGGATCTCAGGCGTAGTAACAAGGAGGACCGCTGATGCAAGGAAGAACCTCGTCACCAACTGTTCGGGGTTAGGGATCCCCAAGAAACACAAGAATAATGTCAAGACCACATATGTCTGTAAATCATGAAATAGTTGAATGGAGAGTAAATGACTCTCTAATCAAGTTGCTCAGTGATGGGTAAAAAGGTCTGTGTATTCCGTCAAAGTACAAACTAGCAGGTTTGTTTAGATTTGACTCAGTGCTATACCTAGAAATTCATACACGATCAGTGAGCCATTATTTACAATGTTAGAAGCAATGTTTTCAACATAAAGAAACAAATTGTATTGGAAAGTATTCATCAACAATCAGTGAGAGCTTTCATCACGTGATGTATATAATGGAAAAAAACATATTCACGAGTGAGTAAGTTAACCCTCAATAGGTTGCATACTATTAACAATATTCAGAACAGAGGAAAAAGATATGAGACAGATAATACACTTGGACTGCATACATTCTAAAAAGTTCTTAATTCCGCAATTAATTAAAGAGACAACAACAGAAAATGTGTGAACTGCTAGTCTTGTCTGAAGTTCACCATTCGGTATAATCCAATTGGCCCTGATCTAATGGAGCCACTTGTGGAAAAGTTAAAATCCCTTTTGGCAAATGATCAGATTTACAAGTAACAATTTAGCGAGAAATCTTCATTTAGACCCCATGCGTGTAGAGAGTCCATCGTGTCGATCCAATAAGCTTCCCTTTTTAATAGTAAAGCTTGAAAGTCGCCACCTCTTGGGGGGCGCTTGACAACTTCAAGGATCTGGAACTTCAATTGTGCAACTGAATGTTTTTGTTAATTGAAATGTGGTGAAATCTGGTGAATGCTGATTGTTACACCTTATATTAGACTTGAGTTCAGTTAATCTTAATTTGACTTGTCTTTTAGTTTGTCCGACATACACTTTGCCACAAGGGCATTTTATCAGGTAAATTACAGCTGAGGACATACAAGTTGATTAATCTCTCAGTTTGATTTTTCTGCCCGTCCTTGGGTGAGTTACAGTGTTCCCTTTAATTACATTGTTACAATGTGTGCAGGCTAGACATGGGAAGTTCCCAATTTTCTGGTGGATATGAATTGTTGTTTATCTGTTGGAATCCTTTCTGCTTTAACCGGTTTATCCCTAATGTTCTTTACCCTTTTAAAACACATCAGAGGAGGTGTAGGGAACAGTTTTAACAGAGTTGGAACAGTTTTAACTAGCCTCCAAACCTGCCCATGCACTGATCCAACAGTAACGTGGGACGATTGATGCACATGAAATTCCACCATTTAACCTGTATTTGACTTTGGATTGATGATTTTTATCTTGATTCAGCCAAATACCTTTAATTCATTAGATGAGTTACCATTATTAGAAGGTGAAATTGCCAGAATGTACTGGTATTGAGATTATGTTAAACTGTATTAACTAAGTGAATCATTTCTATATCACTTTGAGTATACTATTATACATCATTGTGTTTTTCATTCTTCCTTGTTGGCCATTTGAAGAAGAGGAACTTTACCTTGAAACGCGTCGCCGAATACAACGGACTCTATTTGCATTTTTGTCTATTTTTTGTTGTAAACTATGATGCTACATTGTCTTCTTTTTTGTATACTAATAACTTTTTTGAATTATATACTTTGTTTATAAAAACAATCCTTTTGCAAGATTGTGTTCTTTACTCGTCTGTATTTGAATGTACTTAACATATTGTCATATAGCTTCACTAATCATAGTAGTGGACTTTTGTCCAAACAATGTAAAGTGTGCAGGGGACGGGAGGATTCCTGGGTTGAATCTTCTTTCTCTTTTTTTGTCTAATGTAGGCAGGCCACCCATGACAGCTGCATCTTCGCCCATCTCCCCAGTTCCCTCTAACCATAGAGACAGGTAGTTTGTTGCAAAGAGATCCTCGTAGTTGCGGGACACCTGTATCCCCAGGGATCGGAAATAATCTCCCTACTCCCAAAACGGCAGTCCCTTAATGTACACCCTTTCCGCTTCTGACAGATCCCCCACCACATACGCCACTGACTTCTCCAGGTTGACCTTGAAGCCAAAGAACTCCCCATACCGTTCTAAGCTGTCCAGGAGACGCAGCACCGATTGCATCGGCCTGTTGAGGTATAGTAAGGCATCGTCTGCCAAGAGGCTAACCTTGCACATTAATTCCCCTATCGGGACCCCTCTTATCCCTGACTCTTCCCTAACTCCTACTGCCCATGGCCAAATAACCAAGGCATAAAGCAGAGGGGAAAGTGGGCATCCCTGTCTCGTGCCCCGTTGTAGCGCAAAGACCGGTGGTATCCTCCCATTCACAGCCATCGAGGCTGATATAGGGCCGTAACCCATCCTTTCCATCTGGGGCCCATCCCTACAATAGATAACACTTCCCTCATAAAGGCTCAGCTCACCTGATTGAAGGTCTTTCTCTGCATCTAAAGCCAGCAATAGGGCCCCTTCTCTAACCACCACCGGCGTGTTGATAATATGAAGTGTCTTCTGCATGTTGTCAGCCCCCTGTCTGTGCATAATGAAGCCAGTCTGATCCTCGTGAATCCATCGGGGGAGACAGGATTCCAGACGCAACGCCAATACCCTGGCAAATATGTTTAGCAGGGTAATTGGCCTATACGAGGCGCAGTGAGCGCGATTCTTGCGTGGTTTTGGTATTACCGCTATTGAGGCCTGCAGAAAAGTTGGCGGTATAGATCCCTCCCGTACAATGAAGTTATACAGTTTGGCCAGGGGCGCAGCCAGCAACATCTGGTGCTTTTTGTAAAATTCTGTGGTAAAGTCGTCGTCACCTGAGGCCTTTCCCGCTTTTAGCTTCTCAATCGCCATTAACACCTCCTGACTGGTTACCTCCGCCTCGAGCACCTCCCCTTGTTCTGCTGTCAGTCTAACAAGCAGCAGGCCTCTATGGTAGGCCTGCATCTGATCACCAGTCGGCTCCTCTGGCCTGGCGTAGAGCTGCTGGTAGTAAACCATGAATTGGGATGGGATGTCTTTGACTCTGTCCACCATGCCCCCATTAGCCCCTTGTACCCGGTCAACCCTCCGCTCTGCCCTACAGCGTCTCACCCTGCTCACCAGGAACGCTCAAGCAACATCTCCCCTCTCGTAGTATTTCTGCTGCGTGAATCGCCTTCGCTTTACCACCTCGCCTATAGACACCAAGTGGAGCTCCTGCCTTTTATCCCACATCGTCTCTAGCAGCCCTTCCGTATCAGTACCCTCCTGACCCATTTGGACCCTTAACGACTTCAGCTCATCACAGAGTCTGGCCTCCAGTAAACCCCTCTCTCTTTTCTCTATACTCCTTCCACAATGAGCAGCCCCCTGAATGAGGCCTTAGCTGCCTCCCACACCGTAGCCATGCACACTTCGCCGGTGTCATTGGCCTCAAAGTACTCCCTAATCTTCTTCTCCAAAAAGTCTCAGAAAACCAGATTTCTTGTCAGTGTGTCATTGCACCTCCAGCTGCACTGCCGCTGCCCCCGACTCGGCATCCTCCACTCTGCCACCACTTTTTCGTGATCCGTCCAGGTTACCACCTCAACACTCTGGCGTTTTATCCCTCCCAACAAATACCATTGGACTAGGAGCAGGTCTATTCTAGTATTTGACCGGTGTGGGGGGGAAGAAGAATGTGTAGCACCCTGGCCCCGGGAAGTGACTGTGCCAGTCATCCACACAATCGTATTCCTGCAGGAGATCTCCAAAGTCTGTGTTTTCCTTCGCCAGTGCCCTTGTGGCCCCACCCCATTGCCGACCACCAATCTAGCACTGGATCAATCACCAGATTGAAGTCACCCCCCTCAGAATCGTGGCTCCCGCCACCCATCCTTCCAACATTCCGAAAATATCCCGCAAGAATCTCCCCTGTCCCTGGTTTGGCGCATATAATGTAGCCAGTGTGACCTGCGTGCCCTCATAGTAGCTTTAAATCCCCAGGAATCGCCCCCAATATCCCCTCTTGATCTGGACCCCTGTCATCTGGAATGCCTTCCCAACCACAATGCCCACCCCCTCTTTCTTACGATCCTTGTGGGATACCCAGTAAGTCTTGCCGATGACCCTAACACTTTATTCCCGACTCGTCCCTTCGTTTGTAGTGGGTCTCCTGCAAAAAAAAGTAACGCTAGCCGTTATTTGTGGAACATGTTGCTGGTGAGCAATCTCTTATTCTGAAAGTTAAGCCCCTTCACATTCAATGTGGCCACCTTTATCTCAGCCATAACCCTTCTGTCCCAATCACAACCTGACCGCCAGAATCTGTAAATGGTCTCTCCAATTCATCCTCCAAGCTGACTGCTGCATATGATTCACTTCCCTCTTCCCTCCCCCTTTACCCCAAGCCCCTGTTCTCCTCCCGCCCTTGTGTCCCGCCCATCAAGGTCCACCCAGTCGAACCACCAGGGTAGCGGGCCCTGCCCTGGACATCTTACCACCTCCCTGCTAACCCCTCCCAACTCCCACGTTACCCCATAAATGAACCCTTGCCTAAAGCCCCCCAACAGGAGGATTAATTATCTGCAGTTTAAGAACCAACTTGATGATTAACCTACCCACCTTCCTAGGTTCCTTCATGTGTCATCCCGCCGGGGCGAGGGGGTATTGAGCTTCTGAAATTTCCTAGCCCCCTGGATCTAATGCCTGCTCCGTGTAAGTAGTGGGCCTTGCATACCCCTTCCTTCTGTGAAGCGCCGTTTTGTGGACCCACCAGATCGTCTATGGCCTACTTAATCACTACAACTGTGACCAGGTGATACCTTTCGCCCTCCCACTCAAAAATCAGCATAAACAGGTAGCCCCACCTATACTCGACTGCCTTTTCTTATTCCTCGTATCTCCTCCAGAATGGCCTGAATGTCACTCTTTTTTTTATAACTCTGTTTATTAGAATTTTACAATACAAACAATATGGATGTATACAAGCAGCCGGGTCACATAAAAACGATGTCCTGAGAAGTACGTGTGAGCCGTACTTGATAGCACCAAAGTTCTCGGATTGCGAAGGAGGGGGGGGTTCCTCTTTGGGAAGGGTCGCCAGCGCCCCTTGAGACGATTGTACTTAGTCCAGGCTCAACCCTCGTCTTCCCACTTCCTCATACCTTCTGATATTTTTGAGGGCATCCTGTCGCTGTGTAGATACGTCACTCCAGGGAGGCGCATCTGCTCATTTCATTGGACCATCGATCTATACATATTGTGTTGGCAGAACCCAAGGTAGCAGCGGTCAATCTCTTCCCCACCCCCAGTGCCACTCCAAGAAATGCTTTTTCATACTTAGTGAAGTCTGTTTCACCCCAAACCCCCAATAATATCGTTTTTGGGTCCCTTGGGACTGGGACCCCAATATCTCAGAGAGTCTGGTGATACATTCCGCCCAGAACGTCTGTAATGCCCCACATTCCCAGACCATTTGTAAAAACATGTGCCTTCTGCCCTTTTACACCAGAGACATACCCCATCATCTGCTCCCCCCCATATTTGGCCATCATTGTTCTAGAGTAGTACGACTGGTGTAGTATCCTGAGCTCTATTAGTCATAGTGTGGCCTCTGAATGTCACTCTTGATCGTTCTAATAACTCCCACGCTTGAGTGCGGGTCTCCGTCTCCTTTAGCCTTTGCCATCTTCTTGTTGTCGTGATGCCGATTTTGCTCTAGGGTTTCTTTCCAACTCATATACCTGCACCCTCTTCTTTGCCTCGCCGTGCTGCAGCACATTCGGGTTTGATGGAGCCTGCCCTCGACATCCACGCACCCCTATCGCCATGGAGGTTGACCACCTGACAGGTTTTAATTGCACCGTTGGGCACACTCTCCCCCACAGGCTTAGTAACCCACCTGCTGTCCAGGGCCATCAGCCACTGTTCAAGGCGGCAGGGAGTTATGTCGCTTTTACTCCAAGGGGGGCACAGCGGGTACTGAGTCCCATGCCGCCCAGCACTGCTTTGCCTTGCTCCCCCCTTCCAGGCTTGGCACGTAGATGCACACAGTCTATTATGCACCCTTTACTCTCTCTGCAGTAGACTGTGATGTTTCCACTCTGGTGGCGGTGAGTCCCAGATGGCCACCACCACTGTCGCAGTTTTATAGTGCCTGCCACAGACACTCTAAGCTCAGGACTGCAATCGCCCACCACTACAGCGAGCCTGCATGTACAACATCCACCGGGTTGAGAGCTGTCACCTATACTAGGCCGCGAAACGGTCCAGGCTCCAGATTCCTGCCTGGTAGCCCATGCTGAGATCACTGGCCCCTGCCAGCCTCACTTCCTTGCCTGGGGGCTTGTTCCTCACCTCCTCTGCTGAGGGCCGCGCCTCCAGCTTCTCCCGGGCTGCCCAAATCCTTGGGCTCCTCCTCCTCCTTTCGTCGACTGCCCAGTGAAGTGGTTATCACGGCTGGTTTCCCACTCCCAGCCCGCTCCAGCAAGCAGCACTGATGGCCGTTCCCCAGGCCAGAGGGAGGACACACCTCTGACAGCGACGCAGCTCCAACTGCTGCCTCCTTCAAATCGGCGCACAGGGGCACGCTGGGCTCTTCTCCCGCCTCACCTTGTTTGCGGTCCGACAACTCTAGTGGTCCGCCCCCTGGCCTGCTTCCGCTCGCAACACTCCAGGACACTGCCCAGGCCAGTAAGGTGGCACAGCACCAGCAACGCTGCGGTCCCGGCCTCCTCCGGGCCTCATACAGGACTGCGTCTCAGGCCTTCTTCCGTTCGCCGCATTCCGCCTCCGCACTGCGGGCCTCAGTTGTGGTCGCATATGGGGGGCTTTGCGAGTGAAGATGCAGCCCCCAGTTCTTCACCCCTCGACACCTGGGTAGGGTCACCCACCCCAGGACACACATTCAGGGGTTGTGGATCCCTCAACCCCACCAGCCTCCACCAATTGACTCAGGGCAGGGGATGGAGCTACTCATTCGGGCTGCCATCTTGCCTGCACCCCCTGGTGACCTTAAGACAGCATAGCTCTCAACCCACCCGCTTTTGGCGGGTGTCACCCGCCTTTCAAGCAGCTGATGCACCCGCCAAGCCCATATATGCCCATTTCAACCGCCTTGGTGACACAAAAGGTTGCGAGCTATGTTACGTGATCTAATTATGTGTTTTTTCTATTTTCTCGGAGGCCCCTGCGCAGGAGGAGATGGGATCTGGCACCGGCAAGGTCACTGTGGCTGTGGAATGCGTGACCGTCATGCCTCCAGGGATGGAAAACCATTTCTGAGAGAATGTACACAGACCGAACAGTGCCTAACAAGCTGTAACCAGAACGCACGGCCACATTGCCCTGTGCTCATGAAACAATCCATTATAAGAACTTGAATACTTTTATCGCTTGGATTGTGATTGCTACACTCCATACATGGGCCCGGATGCAGGCATCAGGCATCCCCTTTGACATGAGTCATTGTGTTTAGGAATGGAATAGCCACCTAAACTCTATATAAGGATGTTGCCGGCCTGAGGGAGCAGAGCAGTCCACCCAGGCGGTTTGGATACATGCTTTCTGTTATATTTGAGGTTTGGGGCTGTACAGATTACTCATGAGCCTCAGGTGACACAGGTGGCTTTACTGGGTTTGTGGTTACAGGTAAGTACATAAGGAGTAGGTAAAGTACATTCAAGACAAGTTACTAATATAAGAGACATCCACCGGTCCCCCTGCGCTCAAGCTCCAGATGCCAACTTACTATAGTGGAATCCCCAGGAGGCTTGCATAATAACATTCTGCAAAGGCCCAACACTCCATTCTCAGACACACCCAGGTTACAGACAACTCAGGTAGATCACAACACCTTCTACCTCTGGTCTCCCGTGTGCTTATTTCGGAGTGTTGCTGAGTGTGCAGTGAAGCAGGGCGATTGCAGGAGGGAGCAGGACGGACGATATTAACAAGCTATGAGACAGGACATTTTTAAGTGGGGGGACAGTGTTTAAGTTCGCTGTGTATACCTCAGAAGAATTAAAGATGGTTCCTGTTGTAGAGGCGGGTCATGGGTAAGTCATAGCTCTCAATTCACCCGCTTTTGGCGGGTGTCACCCGCCTTGTAAAGGGCTAACTCACCCGCCAACCCTCCTGCACGCCCATTCATTTCAATGGGCATCTCACCCGCCAAAAACAAAATGGGGTGATTTCACCCGCCTTTGTGACACAAATGGTTGAGAGCTATGGTAAGTACTAGGACAAGGAAGAGGGATGTGGCGGTAATGGAGGCATTTCAGTGCGCACTCAGCTGAGAAACACGTGTGGTAAATTACCTTTCTAGTGCCTGTATTTCGTTTGGCGGTAGTTACTTTGCACATATTTCATCACTTCCGGGATAGGAAGATAGTGATAGACACAGAAGAGAAGGGGAACGTGTGTATTCTATTTAATATCACAAAAATCATGAATGAAACTCAAACGCGGCAGAAACCGGACTCGAATCCTCGTTTCGCAGAAAATGGTACAATAAATAAAAGTTAGAAAGAAGAAGGTGCTGGCGTCATTTCCCCTCGGCGTTGAAACTGGTTTTCATTGCACAATAATTAAAGAGAATACACGCTTAAACAGCAGCTGGAACTGATATTAAAAAAAGAAAGATACTTTTATTTTTATAAATATAAATCATAAAAAAGGCAGTGTCTGGTTTGACCCAGCTGACTGCGCCACTGTACTCGATCCCACTTCACTGGCCGATCAGTCACCCCCGGGTCCCCCTCCAAACCACGGGTCCATTCAGATTAAGCCGTGCAGATCACCTTGCGACAGCGCACAGCAGCCGCGAACCCCCATCCACAGCCTCAGCCTCCCACGTGCAGCTGGGATTACAGGCGCGCGCCACCGCGCCCGGCAAGGAATACATGAGGAGGTTCCCTCCAAGTAGGCGGCCGCAGTGACATCACGCAGGTGCTGCTGCCACTGCGTGCGGCGCAAGTGGAACTTCTGCGTTGACTTCTATTGAGAGCATAGATCCACTAGACCGCGCGCATCGCACTGAGGCCGGAATGTCTAAGCGGCCGCCATGTTAGGTAGAGAAAAAAGACGTCACTCAGTTCGATGACACAGCTACACTAGCAAGTGGGGCTTCTGCGTTGACTTCTATTGAGAGCATAAAACCACTAGACCGCGCGCATCGCACTGAGGCCGGAATGTCTAAGCGGCCGCCATGTTAGGTAGAGAAAAAAGACGTCACTCAGTTCGATGACACAGCTACACTAGCAAGCGGAGCTTCTGCGTTGACTTCTATTGAGAGCATAGAACCACTAGACCGCGCGCATCGCACTGAGGCCGGAATGTCTAAGCCGCCGCCATGTTCGGTAGAGAAAAAAGACGTCACTCAGTTCGATGACACAGCTACACTAGCAAGTGAAGCTTCTGAGTTGACTTCTATTGAAAGCATACAACCACTAGACCGCGCGCATCGCACTGAGGCCGGAATGTCTAAGCGGCCGCCATGTTTGGTAGAGAAAAAAGACGTTCCTCACTGCACCCGGTACCAAAACCACCTCGACAATGAGCAGTATCTTAGGTGTTTACATAGCCTGGCCACCACTCACTAATACAACAAGCGATAGTTTGGGCGTTTGTAGTTTTTTTGCATTTTATATTCAACATGGAGGGGTGGAATGAGGAATGACAACACAGGGGGCAACACATGACAGCATAGGAGGAATGAAGGGCAGGGGGGGGGGGGGCGGCAGGGATAGGAGGAACAGACATGCCAAGTCTCCAGCAAAGGGGTAGACAAACTCCAGCACTCGCTCCTGCCTAAAAGAATTAAAGCCCCAATGCAATCCTATGGGAACATTCCTTTCCCCCGCTTTCTGGAGCAAAATCTCTCACCTGGTAGAGAAACTTGGATAAGGAATGACAGTGCCATAGCTCTCAACCATTTGTGTTGCAAAGGCGGGTGAAAACAACTGATTTTGTTTTTGGCGGGTGAGAGCCCATTGAAACAAATGGCTATGCAGGAGGCTTGGCGGGTGAGTCAGCTGTTTCCAAGGCGGGTGACAGCCACCAAAAGTGTGTCAGTTGAGAGCTATGCAGTGCAAATGGGGAGAAGGAGTGACAGACCTATGGGGATGATTGACAGCACAATGGTGGGCAGAGCAACAGTGCTAGAGGTGGGAGGAGCGACAGCGCAAGGGGGAGGAGAAACATCACAAGGGGAGGAGCGACAGCGTAAGGTGAGAAGGAGGGACAGCGCAAGGGGGAGGGACAGTGGAACAGGAGTAGGGTCAGCACAAGTGGGAGAAGAGAAAGCACAAGGGGAGGAGCATACATGCCCACACCTGAGAGGGAGATTTTGTGAAAGGAATCGGGAAATGCAAGTTTCACCGTAAGAATGCATTGGTGCTGGAATTATTTTAGGCAGAGGCATTTGAAAAATAGCAAAACATTTTCACTGAAAAGTTAGAGTCTCCCACCTAAATCGGGAGGGTTGGCTTGTATGTAGGAGGTAAAGCACAGTGGGGAGACACAATAGCACAAGGGAGGAGCAACAGTGCATGGGGGAAACAGCAACAGCGCAAAGGGGGTGCGACAGTGCAAGGGGAGAGGAGCAACAGCAGAAGTGGGGAGGAGCAACAGCGCAAAGGGGAGGAGTGGCAGCACAAGGGTGGATGAACAACACCGCAAGGGGGAGGAGCAACAGCACAAGAGGGGGAGGAGCGACAGCACAAGGGGGGGAGGAGCAGCAGCACAAGGTGCATGAATAACAGCCTAAGGGGGGAAGAGTGACAGCCCATGAGGGAGAGGATCGATAGCACAAGGGGGTGGAGGGACAGCGCAAGAGGGAAGGACAGCACAAGTGGAGGAGGGAAAGGCAAAGGGGTTGAGAAGGGACAGTGCAAGGGAGGGAGGATGGACAGCACAAGGGGGAGGAGGGAAAGTGTAATGGGGAGGAGGGACATCCCAATGGGGGTGGAAGCACAGCACAAGGGTGTGATGTGACTGTGACAGGGCCTTAACAGGGCCGGCAACTAATCTATACACCTCGGGCAGCCACAAGATTCGCTGCTCTTTTGTGATTCGTATTACTTTGTTCAATTAGGCTATGAAACGCTCAGTGTCCCCGTTGGCCTAGGGCAAGTGTGGGGTAATTCTGTGGTGGTGTATGTTCAGATTGCCCAAGAACCTCTGTAGTTCCCTTCCTTTAAACAGAGGACAATTTTTGCGATAGCTCTGTTTGGTAAGCTCTGTATGGCGAACATCTTCTCGAGTGCAGTTGTGACCGACGTGGCATCCGTGGACTTTACTGGCTCAAGCTCGAGAGACCTGTTGAACTCGTCCACTGCCACCAGCAAGTACGCTTCGTTTGCCACCGAGCAGAAGTCTATGCTGATCACATCCCACCTCCACTGGCTGCTCGGGGGACTCACAATTGGCTCCAGGGGCCCTTGTCGTTGGACCGCTTGGGACACTGCGCAGAATCCTACTAGCGCCACCACTTTCTGTTGCATGTTCGGCAGCCACACTCTTGATTTGAGGAATGCCTGTGTTTTAATGATTTCCTGATTGCCCTTGTGAGCTGGCGATAGTGCACCTTACTCTAGTGTGGTTGGCAGGACGATACAATGACTCTTCAGTATGATTCCGTCTGGCGAGACCGAGACTTCATGGCGTTCCCCAAAGAGGCCTAACAGTTCTTGAGCTGTCGTGGTGCAGTGCATTGTTGCTACCAGAAAGTTTCTCCAGTTGCCCGACAAGATGGATTCTTTCACGAGTCTTGCGCCGTTTCGCTGCTAATTTATTCTTGTTTCATTTGTTTGGGCCGGGTGCACACGGCCACGTGGCAGACATGCTCATCCATCTCCTGTCACAGTTCTTGTTCTGCCGGCATTGCTGGCCGTGGGTGCTAGGACAAGTAGTCAGCAGGGTAGTCCCCGCCGGCCCGGTCGAGTACCTCAATATCGAACGGTTGTAGCTGGAGCATCCAGCGTTCAAGCCTCACCAGCGGAGGAGGGGCTGATCCCTTGAAGATAGTCACAAGCTGTGTCCACAGAGGGCGCTTGGTAAAGTGAGGGCTCTTCCCCTGGCTTGTCCCTTCATTTCGATTGCGGCAGTGTTTGTGGTTGGCTTGTCTGTGTCAAATGGCAAGGTACTCATGGCCGCCTCCATAGCCGCTACCTGATAGTCTGTCCTTTCTCTCTTTCGTTCTATCTCCAGAATTTGTTCAACTGATAGGTTTCTCTCTGATAGGATAGCTCTCATGAGTTTTTTGGACGAGATACTGTTAGGGCGAATTATCAGAAATGTCCTTATTCCCTTCACCTTAGAGACCCCCAGCAACCTTGCTGGATTTTGAGGACTTGTTTTTTCCCTGGAGAGAGTGTGAGCCTTTTTTCACACTCTCTCATGTATTTTGATATGTGTTTTAGTCTTGTGTTCTTTGATTATGGAGTTTTAGATAACTCCATAGGCATCATCTTTTTATTGTTGTGTCACACAGCACCTTTAGTGCAGTGGCACAGGGTTGTCCTTTGGACTTCCCAAGGTTCAAATACCTTCTCTGGGATGAACTACTGTTCCCCAGAGAATGTAAAGTTAAATTGACTTTACTAGTCTTTTTAAATTCATAGACCCAGCACACACTATCTTCCTATCGAGTGCTGGAGGGGTTACTTAGTATCCCCTATGTCTAAACACTCTTGTCGCTGTCAAAAGCTACCCTTTCCTATTCAAATGGCTGGTGGCAGTGGTTTTATAACAAACTACCATGATTTTTCCTGACCGCGAACACCGGTAGCTAAAAATCGGGGTCTCCATGTTTTTCAATATGGCGCCCAAGACCCCTCTGTAAAAACAGACTCCGGTCATCTTTTTTCGCCGTTTCATTGTGGAAAGGTCCTTCTGGTGTTTAACTCTGTCCGCCAAACCAGGTATGGTCCCTTTGTCCGAGAGCCTTTGGCGGGCTTCAGGACTCTCCATGGCGTCTGAGTGTCTGGGGTGGGCAGCAAGTGAGGGAGGTGCCCGAAACTCCCTGTGCTTGGTCTCCTAGGAGACCCAAATGCACTCTGGCGTGATTGGCTGGCTGACTGTCCAGCAAGTACTGCCACCCTGCTGGGTGAGTGGAAGCTAGGCTGGAATGAATGGGAGAAAACTGTTTAAAAGGCGAGTCTCCAGGACTGGAAGGCAGAGTCGACCACTGGAACAAAAGAACCGAAGACGAGCTGGAAGAGGACGTCTGCTGCAACCACTGGACCGTTGGTTTGCCCGGTGAAGCCCTGCTGCACCTCCGAATCGCCAGATCTCCATTCGACAGAGAAGCTCCTTTAAGGACGGCTTCTTCCTTTGAGTTGGTGGGACCAATCAGCTTAGAAGACACCTGGATACCATTCTCAATGCTGGTTAAGGTTTAGGGAGGGAGAGGGAAACCAGTTTGTGTCTTGAAGCAACGGCTACTCAACCAAAGTGACTCCATTTTGTTTGCTCTGATGACGATCCTGTGCAGTGCAGGAGTCTCCCGACGTCCTCCCTCTTGTCCCCACGACTGAGGCTCAGGAATAGCGAGATCTGCAGGAACTGCCAGGAACCAACGTCTTCAGCTACATCTTTTTGCTTCACTTTAAGGTACTGTGCCATCCGGTTGAGAGATCCTAACTCTTGCGGTGAAAGTTTGTGAAACTTTCCCAACTTGCAGGCCTTATCAGCGTGTGACCCAACATATCATTAGTTTTCATCTAAAATACTTCTAGAAACATTTAAAAAGACTTCTCCATCTCTACCAGAACTATGCTGTCCTATCCAAGAATGTTAGGGAGAATTCTCATTCAATTGCTAATTTCCCTTACCTAGTGAGTCCCTCGGCAGCTTTACTGGATTTCTGGAGTTTATTTTTTCCACTTGGTAAGAGTGTGAGCTTTTCCCCTACTCTTACCTGTGTTTTGCCATGTGTATTTCATCTGTTTTTGTGATTGTGGACTCTGGAGTACACCACTTCAGTAGCCCCACACTTTTGTGTGTTAAACAGCACCTTCAGTGCAGTGACACAGGGTTGTCGTTTTGACTTCCCACCGACTCCATTCCTGGGGCTCACTACTGTCCCCCAGAAAAGGGTAAAAATGCCATTAACTTTACATAGTCATTTAACCACAGATCCAGTACACCCCATCTTATATGGAGTATTGGAAAGGGTTAATTCTTAGCCCTTTTTATCTGTAACTCTTGGAGCATTGTTTCGCTCCCTTAATATTAAGACTTGGCTGGTGGCAGTGGTATCGACCCTAATTTTCCTACCGCGATTGTATTACATAACGTGGTATTGTTTTAGGCTATTTTGGTAGCCTCGAACTTTAAACCCGCTAGCCCAAATACTTTTTATTTCGGCTTCAGTTGGGTTTAATCGCCATTTCTTTTTGTTAACATCCTTCTTGGGTCTTTCTTTGCGCGGCAAACCAGGTTGGCCTACTTTGTTCACCGACCTTTGGCGGGCTTCTGACCAGAAGCCCTCCTTTGGCGTCTGGATGTCTAGGTGGGCTGAAAGTCAGGGAGGGGTGTAGTCACCCCCTGCACAGGGTCTCCTTGGAGACCCAAGTCGCACTTTGTATTCGTTGGCTGAGGTGGTTGTCCGGGCTGGACAATCCCCCTGCTGAGTGATTGACAGCCAGGCTGTGTGAATGGGGGATTTTGGCATAAAAAGCAGGACTCTTGAGCTAGAAGGCAGAGTCGCCTCTGGAACTATAAGGAACCAAAGAGAAGCAGAGAAGACGACTGCTGCAACCCCGAGTCCCGGTGAAGCCCTGCTGCAGTCCTGAGCAATCTACCCCTTCAACGACTAAGAGAAAATTCAGTCCGGAGTCTTCTTCCCTTGAGCCTGGTGGGATCAAACAGCTTGTCTTTCCTTCAGTCAGAGAATCCTCTCCTGGGTCGAAATCACTGCTGTGCTGTAGTGGTCCGGATAGCCATCAGAAGAGCCCTCTCCTGATTTAAAAGAGCGAACCTTTTATTCATCATTGTCTTTCTCGCTGCTGCTGGCCTCATCCCTGGGTAGTGCAGATCACTCCAGACGTCCTTGGGAAAACCCAAAGTTACTCAGATGGTCAATCTGCCTGCAAGGGTTTGATTTTTCCATTGAGCACAGAGCAGGAAGTCACCACCAAAATGCTGATGGTCTCTCTAGGATGTTTATAACTGACTAGAGGTATGAGATCCATCCAGGAGTGGATTAAATCCTCCTGTCCCTTAGTCTGGGGGGGGCAGTGTTAGGGAGAATTCTCATTCTATGGCTAATTTCCCTTACCTAGTGAGTCCCTCAGCAGCTTTACTGGATTTCATCTTTTATTCATCATTGTCTTTTTCGCTGCTGCTGGCCTCATCCCTGGGTAGTGCAGATCACTCCAGACGTCCTCCTTTTCCCCACGACTGAAGCCGCAGGAATGGTGAGTCTGCAGGAACTACCAGGAACAACTGCCGTGGCACCAGCTTTTCTCCAACGGAATAAGGTACTGTGCACACTTGGTCTTTCTCTCCGTCTGACCAGCCGGAATCGGGGTGAACCCTTTTCCTTCACGAAGATTTGTTCTTTCTTCCCTCCTTCTTATAACTTTTACTTCCATTTGACAATCTTTACGAACTCTTGGCATCTTGAATCTCGAACTGTTCAACGTGTGATCCTCGGCAACTGAGCATCTGCTCCATTGACACTGGCGCAGGCCTATGGACTTTGATTTGTATCTTTGAACTTATCCTCGAGTCCCCTTGCCTTGAAAAAGTATTGCCTTTGATTTTTATTCACTTTTGCCTTGTTTTAAATTCTTAAGTACAAAGTGTGTTTTAACTTGGTGAGCCTTTCTATCCGCGGGTACGCGTTAGTATCGCAACACCGGTCTGTCAAATCCTAATGTACTTACCTTGAATTTACTAGCACAAGTGGAATTGGTTGTGTGTGGTGTATTTTACGTGTGGTTTCCAATCTATAGAAGTTACGTGTTTTATAACAGATGGTTTAAAAATAAATGTACTTATATTTTTTACCTGAAACCTTGAGTCAGTGTTTGCTTGAGTCACAGTAACTGTGGTCCTTTGTGTAATCTCTGCTACTGCTCATATACTCTTGAGATAAGCCTGGCTGCTCCGCTACTGCTACCACTTTAAAATAGTAGTACAGGCTTGTACCAAAGGTGAACTTGTATTACCACTTGTAGTCCTAATTGTGTGTAGTGGTCCCTAAGGGCACTGCACATGATTCTGCCTAACACTGGTGGCAGCGGTGGGATTTGAAAGTAGAGTTATTACACTTAGAGTGCTGCTGTTGCTTTGGGTCAACTAACCACAAGGCTAAACACCACAAATTCTATTAGCTAAAGAAATCATGTAAAATATGGAAAGTTACACTGAAGAGGGTCTTCTGAACTACACTGCTGAGGTTTTGAGAACCGTGTGTAGGGAGAGGAGTCTCTATGGTAAAGGAAAAAAAATCTGAACTGGTTGATAAGTTATTAGGAAAACAAAGTCTGGAGAGTGGGTCAGAAGGGCCTACCCCTCCAGCAAATGTGGATACTGATGTTTCTGATTCTGAGAGTGTTGAAGAAGAAGTAGATAACCCTTTGTTAGGAGTTCCTACCAACCCCTTGCCTGCTCAGCAACCACAACCTCTGTCCACAGGGACCCCCACAGGTCCTACACTTACTCCTGAGTTTATTGCACTAGAGAAAATGAGACTTGAGTTAGAAGTGAAATGTATTGATGCACAAACTGCCATAAAACATCAAGAGTTAAGGCTCAGAGAAATGGAGTTGAACCATGAACTAGAAATGAAGAAACTGTCTTTAGAAAATGCTTCTCTCCCAGAGTCTTCTAGGGCTTCAAGCCCTAAGAGACCCTGTATGCCAAAAGAAATGATTGGTATGTATGAGACTAAACTTGATGTTTTGGATTGGTTAGCAATGTTTGGGTACAATCATGGGATTCAAGGTACCTCAGGGAATCAGTTGATTGCTTGGCTTTTCTCTAGGCTTCCCCCTGTTGCAAGTGATGCTGTAATGGAGTTGGGGGAGGAGGATAAACAGGATTATGAGTGTGTGAAGCTAGCATTAATAGCTAGATTTGGGAAAACCCCTTCCCAGTACCTTAAGAGGTTAAGGACCCTCAAAAAGCATGATGGTACCCCTTGGGCTACCTGGGTGTGTGAATGTTTGAAAAACTTAGATGGTTGGGTTAAGGGTTACAAAGTAAACTCTTATGAAGGTTTGAGGAATCTTGTAATGTTGTAGTCTATTTTTGATGTCTGCTCCCCTGAGCTTAGACAGCACTTGGCTTATTCAAAGGAGATAGATCCTAAGAAGTTAGCTAAGGCAGCTGACTTGTGGGTTGCCAACAAGGCTACTCATAAGGATTCTGGGGCAACTCAGAAGGATGAGGGAAAGCAGCCAAAGAAAGACAACAAAGGGAATTCCAATAATTCCACTCCAAAAGAGGGCCCCAAACATAACCAGGGTAAGCCACAAGGGAAACCGAATCAGGCTAGTGTACCATCTGGTCCCAAACCAGATGGAGGTCAGAACAAACCTCCATTCAATAGAGCATTTGGGAAATGCTTTGTTTGTGGGTCAACTGACCATGTGAAAGGAGATTCCAGATGTAAGGGTAAACCTTCCGGGGTCCACACTGTCTCCTTAGCCTTCTCCCAGGTGGATGAAGTACCTATAGCCAGTGGAAACTTTCAGTTACTAGCTGATGAGCCCATGAGAGTCTCGGCTAGTGTTTCTTTAGTGTCCTTGGGTCTTTGGGAACAACAGAACTTCGATGTCTATAACTCAATCCCAGATAATACTAAAGAGTATTACAAAGATAGTGTTCTTGTGATTGGTCAGGAAACCCCTGCCATCAGAGACACTGGAGCCAGCATAACTGTGGTTGATGAATGTTTTTTCAAGGTGGAGGATGTTGCTAAGGCACCCAAACACCTAACCAAGTTAGCTGGAGGCCCTGTGCAAATGGTTCCCCAGTTACCAGCTCACATCCAGTTTAATGACATGACTGTCAGAATTCCTGTAAGTGTGCAAAATAACGTACCTGGGAGGGTCCTTCTGGTTAATGACCTTAAAACTCTTGGAGTTGTGTCTAGTACCCCCAGGCCTCCCAGCAGAAGGAAGCATGAGCTCACAAGGTCTGCAAGGGAGAGATCTTTGAGAGGCTCTCCTGGGGACACGATAGAGGAAACTATCACCCCAAGTCCACAGGACTTACTTACTGCTATTGCAGGTCAGAAAGAGACAAAGGGGAAACCCAAGTCTGCCAGCAAGAAACCAGCAAGCACTCCTGTGCCCAGAAGGACATCTCCAAGACTGTCCAAAGTCACTTCAGTGACTCATCCACCAGCTGAGGTTGAGTATGAGGTTCAACCCTGTATGGTTCAACTAGATACTGAGGAATCAGATCTAGAAGAAGATCTTACTCTGGTTGGAGATCTTGACCCTGTTGACCATCCTGGCTGCGGTCTTTACTGGCAGAAGGTGGACCCAACAGGGCAGATTTCAGCAGAGGACAAAGGGAGTGTCCTACTCTTGAAGGTCTTCGCCTACAGGCAGCTTCTCAGCTCAATGGGACTGAGCCTGGAAAGTATAGGTTGCACTGGGAAGATGGCCTCTTCTACAGTGAACCGAGTCAACCCCTGGAGACTGCAAAAGACTTGTAGTACCTCTAGTGAACCGACTCCTGTTTCTGCAGTTAGCCCTCGAGATACCTTTGGCTGGTCACTTAAGTTTTAAGAAGACCAAGGAAAGGCTCTCACTTTACTTCTACTGGCCTAAGATGGGTTCAGAAGTAGACAAATTCTGCAGGAGCTGCCACACTTGCCAAACGTCTGGCAAAAGTGGAGCCAAGAATGTGGCACCCCTGGTGCCTCTCCCAGTGGTGGAAGTTCCCTTTGAGAGGGTCGGGATTGACATTGTTGGTCCTCTTGACCCTCCCACATCTTCAGGCAACAGGTTTATCCTGGTTGTAGTGGATCATGCCACTAGGTATCCTGAAGCCATACCTATGAGGACTGTTACGGCTCCGACTGTGGCTAAGGCCATACTTGGTATTTTTACCAGAGTAGGTTTTCCTAAGGAGGTGATATCTGACAGGGGATCACATTTTATGTCCCACTACATGCAAGCCATGTGGAAAACCTGTGGAGTCACCTACAAGTTCTCTACTGCCTACCACCCCCAAACCAATGGGCTAGTAGAGAGGTTTAACAGAACTATGACGAGCATGATAGGTGCTTTAGAAGAACCCCTTAAAAGAAAGTGGGACCTTCTACTGCCATGCCTTCTCTTTGCATATAGAGAAGTCCCTCAGGAGGGAGTAGGTTACAGTCCCTTTGAAATTCTCTATGGCCATCCAGCCAGAGGTCCATTGGCCCTGATTACGGAGGGGTTGGAGAGTGCTCCTTCCCCCAAGCCAGTCAGAGTGACTATGTGATAGGTCTCCGGAGGAGAATGTCACACATGATGGCAGAGGCAAGTGATAACTTGAAGGCTGGTCAAGCTCTGGTCAAGCATTGGCATGACCAGACGGCTAACATGGTTGAGTTTACTCAAGACCTGCTTGTTCATGTTATGGTCCCCGCAAGGCAGAGGGCCTTGCAGGACAAATGGATAGGACCCTTCAATGTTGTGGGTAAACTTGGAGAGGTAAACTATCTGGTGGATTTAGGCAATCCTAAGGAGGCTCCTAGAGACTTTCACACCAACCGTTTAATGGCTTATGTATCTAGACCTGACATAGGAGCATTGGTCTTAGCTTCAGCTCAGGAGGAGGAGGAGAGTGAACCTCTGCCTGACCTCCTCAGAGGCTTACCTTTAGATGAGCAAGTGGAAGGAGTTAATCTCTCTTCCAGTCTCACATCTGACCAGCAGGATGAGTGCAAGTTACTGTTGAATCAGTTGACCTCCCTGTTCTCACTCTCACCAGGCTTGACCCCTTGGGGCCAGCATGATATACTCACTGGTGACTGTTTGCCTGTCAAAAGCAGGGGGTACAGAATGTCAGACAATGTAAGAACCCATATAAGGAATGATGTCAACAAGATGCTTGATCTCGGGGTTATAGAGCCCTCTATTAGCCCATGGTCTAGTCCAGTTGTGCTTGTACCAAAGACAGGATCCAAAGAGTTGAGGTTCTGCGTGGACTAGAGATCTCTGAATGCAGTCACTAAGACTGATGCCCATCCTTTGCCTAGGACAGATGAGCTGGTAGACAAACCTGGTGCAGCCAAGTATCTCAGCACATTTGACCTAACGTCAGGCTATTGGCAAATAGCCCTGACAGACCATGCCAAGGAGACAACTGCATTCTCCACCCCAGCTGGCCTCTGCCAATTCAAGGTAATGCCTTTTGGATTAAAGAATGCACCTGCTACATTTCAGAGGATGGTAAATCAAGTTCTGAATGGGATGGAGGACTTCTGCATGGCATACTTGGATGACATTGCAGTGTTTAGCCCTACATGGAAAGAACATATTGAACACCTAGGATATCTATTGCAGGCTCTGGAACAGGCCCATCTGACCATAAAGGCAAGTAAATGTCAAATTGGTCAGAGTACAGTGGTCTACCTTGGACATGAGGTAGGAGGAGGTGAAATAAGGCCATTGCCTAGCAAAGTGCAAGCTCTACAAAACGGGGCCACCCCTACTACTCAAACCCAAGTGAGAGCCTTCCTAGGTCTCCCTGGGTATTACAGGAACTTCATTGAGAACTATGGGACCATAGCTTCTCCCTTGAATGTCATCTCCTCTCCCACATTTCCTAAAAAGGTCAGGTGGAATGAGGAGTGTAATCAAGCCATTGAAGTTCTTAATAAAGCCCTTTGTCAAGCTCCAGTCCTAAGAGCTCCTGACTATCACCAACACTTCATTGTACAAACTGATGCTTCTAATGTAGGTATAGGTGCAGTCTTTAGTCAACTGGATGAGAAAGGTAGGGAACACCCCATTTGTTTCATCAGCAGGAAGTTAAAGGATCCTGAGACAAGGTGGGCAACAATAGAACGTGACTGTTTTGCTATTGTGTGGTCACTGAAGAGGTTTAGGCCATACCTGTATGGTTCTACCTTCACTATTCAGACTGACCACCAACCCTTGAGATGGCTGATGCAAATGAAAGGGGAAAACCCAAAGTTACTCAGATGGTCAATCTGCCTGCAAGGGTTTGATTTTTCCATTGAGCACAGAGCAGGAAGTCACCACCAAAATGCTGATGGTCTCTCTAGGATGTTTATAACCGACTAGAGGTATGAGATCCATCCAGGAGTGGATTAAATCCTCCTGTCCCTTAGTCTGGGGGGGGGGCAGTGTTAGGGAGAATTCTCATTCTATGGCTAATTTCCCTTACCTAGTGAGTCCCTCAGCAGCTTTACTGGATTTCATCTTTTATTCATCATTGTCTTTTTCGCTGCTGCTGGCCTCATCCCTGGGTAGTGCAGATCACTCCAGACGTCCTCCTTTTCCCCACGACTGAAGCCGCAGGAATGGTGAGTCTGCAGGAACTACCAGGAACAACTGCCGTGGCACCAGCTTTTCTCCAACGGAATAAGGTACTGTGCACACTTGGTCTTTCTCTCCGTCTGACCAGCCGGAATCGGGGTGAACCCTTTTCCTTCACGAAGATTTGTTCTTTCTTCCCTCCTTCTTATAACTTTTACTTCCATTTGACAATCTTTACGAACTCTCGGCATCTTGAATCTCGAACTGTTCAACATGTGATCCTCGGCAACTAAGCATCTGCTCCATTGACACTGGCGCAGGCCTATGGACTTTGATCTGTATCTTTGAACTTGTCCTCGAGTCCCTTGCCTTGAAAAAATATTGCCTTTGATTTTTATTCACTTTTCCCTTGTTTTAATTTCTTAAGTACAAAGTGTGTTTTAACTTCGTGAGGATTTCTATCCGCGGGTACGCGTTAGTATCACAACACCGGTCTGTCAAATCCTAATGTACTTACCTTGAATTTACTAGCACAAGTGGAATTGGTTGTGTGTGGTGTATTTTACGTGTGGTTTCCAATCTATAGAAGTTAAGTGTTTTATGACAGATGGTTTAAAAATAAATGTACTTATATTTTTTACCTGAAACCTTGAGTCAGTGTTTGCTTTAGTCACAGTAACTGTGGTCCTTTGTGTAATCTCTGCTACTGCTCATACACTCTTGAGATAAGCCTGGCTGCTCCGCTACTGCTACCACTTTAACATAGTATTACAGGCTTGTACCAAAGGTGAACTTGTATTACCACTTGTAGTCCTAATTGTGTGTAGTGGTCCCTAAGGGCACTGCACATGATTCTGCCTAACACTGGTGGCAGCGGTGGGATTTAAAAGTAGAGTTATTACACTTAGAGTGCTGCTGTTGCTTTGGGTCAACTAACCACAAGGCTAAACACCACAAATTCTATTAGCTAAAGAAATCATGTCAAATATGGAAAGTTACACTTAAGAGGGTCTTCTGAACTACACTGCTGAGGTTTTGAGAACCGTGTGTAGGGAGAGGAGTCTCTATGGTAAAGGAAAAAAAATCTGAACTGGTTGCTAAGTTATTAGGAAAACAAAGTCTGGAGAGTGGGTCAGAAGGGCCTACCCCTCCAGCAAATGTGGATACTGATGTTTCTGATTCTGAGAGTGTTGAAGAAGAAGTAGATAGCCCTTTGTTAGGAGTTCCTACCAACCCCTTGCCTGCTCAGCAACCACAACCTCTGTCCACAGGGACCCCCACAGGTCCTACACTTACTCCTGAGTTTATTGCACTAGAGAAAATGAGACTTGAGTTAGAAGTGAAATGTATTGATGCACAAACTGCCATGAAACATCAAGAGTTAAGGCTCAGAGAAATGGAGTTGAACCATGAACTAGAAATGAAGAAACTGTCTTTAGAAAATGCTTCTCTCCCAGAGTCTTCTAGGGCTTCAAGCCCTAAGAGACCCTGTATGCCAAAAGAAATGATTGGTATGTATGAGACTAAACTTGATGTTTTGGATTGGTTAGCAATGTTTGGGTACAATCATGGGATTCAAGGTACCTCAGGGAATCAGTTGATTGCTTGGCTTTTCTCTAGGCTTCCCCCTGTTGCAAGTGATGCTGTAATGGAGTTGGGGGAGGAGGATAAACAGGATTATGAGTGTGTGAAGCTAGCATTAATAGCTAGATTTGGGAAAACCCCTTCCCAGAACCTTAAGAGGTTAAGGACCCTCAAAAAGCATGATGGTACCCCTTGGGCTACCTGGGTGTGTGAATGTTTGAAAAACCTAGATGGTTGGGTTAAGGGTTACAAAGTAAACTCTTATGAAGGTTTGAGGAACCTTGTAATGTTGTAGTCTATTTTTGATGTCTGCTCCCCTGAGCTTAGACAGCACTTGGCTTATTTAAAGGAGATAGATCCTAAGAAGTTAGCTAAGGCAGCTGACTTGTGGGTTGCCAACAAGGCTACTCATAAGGATTCTGGGGCAACTCAGAAGGATGAGGGAAAGCAGCCAAAGAAAGACAACAAAGGGAATTCCAATAATTCCACTCCAAAAGAGGGCCCCAAACATAACCAGGGTAAGCCACAAGGGAAACCGAATCAGGCTAGTGTACCATCTGGTCCCAAACCAGATGGAGGTCAGAACAAACCTCCATTCAATAGAGCATTTGGGAAATGCTTTGTTTGTGGGTCAACTGACCATGTGAAAGGAGATCCCAGATGTAAGGGTAAACCTTCCGGGGTCCACACTGTCTCCTTAGCCTTCTCCCAGGTGGATGAAGTACCTATAGCCAGTGGAAACTTTCAGTTACGAGGTGATGAGCCCATGAGCGTCTCAGCTAGTGTTTCTTTAGTGTCCTTGGGTCTTTGGGAACAACAGAACTTCGATGTCTATAACTCAATCCCAGATAATACTAAAGAGTATTACAAAGATAGTGTTCTTGTGATTGGTCAGGAAACCCCTGCCATCAGAGACACTGGAGCCAGCATAACTGTGGTTGATGAATGTTTTTTCAAGGTGGAGGATGTTGCTAAGGCACCCAAACACCTAACCAAGTTAGCTGGGCCCCTGTGCAAATGGTTCCCCAGTTACCAGCTCACATCCAGTTTAATGACATGACTGTCAGAATTCCTGTAAGTGTGCAAAATAACGTACCTGGGAGGGTCCTTCTGGTTAATGACCTTAAAACTCTTGGAGTTGTGTCTAGTACCCCCAGGCCTCCCAGCAGAAGGAAGCATGAGCTCACAAGGTCTGCAAGGGAGAGATCTTTGAGAGGCTCTCCTGGGGACACGATAGAGGAAACTATCACCCCAAGTCCACAGGACTTACTTACTGCTATTGCAGGTCAGAAAGAGACAAAGGGGAAACCCAAGTCTGCCAGCAAGAAACCAGCAAGCACTCCTGTGCCCAGAAGGACATCTCCAAGACTGTCCAAAGTCACTTCAGTGACTCATCCACCAGCTGAGGTTGAGTATGAGGTTCAACCCTGTATGGTTCAACTAGATACTGAGGAATCAGATCTAGAAGAAGATCTTACTCTGGTTGGAGATCTTGACCCTGTTGACCATCCTGAGCTGCAGTCTTTACTGGCAGAAGGTGGACCCCACAGGGCAGATTTCAGCAGAGGACAAAGGGAGTGTCCTACTCTTGAAGGTCTTCGCCTACAGGCAGCTTCTCAGCTCAATGGGACTGAGCCTGTCTCCAGCCTGTCTACACCGTCGAGCCCAGAGCCAGGACCCCTTGCCCTCCAGCTACAGGGTAAGCATACTGCCCCCCTCCACAATCCACTCCTAACCCTCGAGCCAGAGTCCTGAACTGTTCCCATCCATCACGGACCCGGCGTACATGCACCTCCCAACATTGCTACGTCCAAGGTCCCACCTGCACCGTTGTGCTCTCGAACTGCAACATAATGTTTCAATGCTTAATCTGTAGCTAATTAACCATGCCCTGGCCCTGCATTGCTGTATGCTGCCACTTGATATTTGCATCTGCACCACGGTCGCCCAGAGACCACTGTGATGTTGTGTAGTGCCTTATGGTCGCCCAGAGACCACTGTGATGTTGTGTAGTGCCTTATGGTCACCCAGAGACCACTGAGATATTGTGTAGTGCCTTATGGTCGCTTATTGACCACTGTGATATTGTGTAGTGCCTTATGGTCGCTTATTGACCACTGTGATATTGTGTAGTGCCTTATGGTCGCCCAGAGACCACTGTGATATTGTGTAGTGCCTTGTGGTCGCTTATTGACCACTGTGATATTGTGTAGTGCCTTATGGTCGCTTATTGACCACTGTGATATTGTGTAGTGCTTTATGGTCGCCCAGAGACCACTGTGATGTTGTGTAGTGCCTTATGGTCACCCAGAGACCACTGTGATATTGTGTAGTGCCTTATGGTCGCTTATTGACCACTGTGATATTGTGTAGTGCCTTATGGTCGCTTATTGACCACTGTGATATTGTGTAGTGCCTTATGGTCGCCCAGAGACCACTGTGATATTGTGTAGTGCCTTGTGGTCACTTATTGACCACTGTGATATTGTGTAGTGCCTTATGGTCGCTTATTGACCACTGTGATATTGTGTAGTGCCTTATGGTCGCCCAGAGAACACTGTGATATTGTGTAGTGCCTTATGGTCGCTTATTGACCACTGTGATGTTGTGTAGTGCCTTATGGTCGCTTACTGACCACTGTGATATTGTGTAGTGCCTTATGGTCGCTTATTGACCACTGTGATATTGTGTAGTGCCTTATGGTCGCCCAGAGACCACTGTGATATTGTGTAGTGCCTTATGGTCGCTTATTGACCACTGTGATATTGTGTTGCGCCTTAGGGTCGCTTGAGACCTTAAAGGATAGTTCCGGGACTTTTTTTTATTGTCCCTACGGTTCGGCCATGTGTTTTTAAGCATAAATCGGTAGATCGTAGAAAACTTTCCTATGGACCTTACCCGACTTTTCGTCCATTAACGCACTCGAAATCAGCCGCCATTTTGTGATAATCCTATCATTTCCCCCCATCGACCTGGCTCACCTGCGTTTGCGGCACTAAATCAAATCCCCCGCCCCTGAGCCTGACATCAGCAGACGCGTACCGCCCATTTCCCAACGCCAAAGCACGTTTCGTGTCAACAATCGCTGCGCCTCAGCTAATGAAGTGTCGCCATGGAAATGGCAGGACGCCTCTTTCCTCAATAAGTATAAACACACCGTTTCACAACACACAGCAGCAGATTTTCGATTCCATTCCTCTCTCTGTGTTACTTTGAGTATTCTGTGACTCGTTTCTGTGCTCTGGTCAGCTACCTTCGCCGCTTCTAGGCCTTGTGAACACCTGTACCATCTCTGTAAATTATTTTACTTTCTTTACCACACAATGGCTACAATAATGCGTATATGTACGAGCCCGAGTACACCGAGGAGGAACTACTGGAAAGGCAAGCACGCGAAAACGATGGGGATTCGACGGCAGTTGGGAGGACCAGTCAACGGATGAAGAGCCTGGACCATGTCGCATGGACGGCGTCTCCACCTGGTGCACGTGCAATCGGTGCGAGCTAATGCCAACTGAGGAGGAGAACTGCTGCTGCCGTGAAAATTCCGGGTGCTTGGCCTACATTTCGGAAGGCGAGCCAAGTCCGCAATGCATCACCGAGCTGCCAGAGTTCAGGGAAGCCTGCCTCTCATGGACCGTGTTGAGGATGATGATGGTGCTTATGCACGAACTTCGCGGCACTGTTCGTCCGCGTAATCCGAGTAACGAGTAAGTATACTCTGGTTGTGATGTCAGTGATGCCACTACTATTTCATGGTCGTCTCCCACATATAAAATTACATCTACATATCATTCGAACGCATGTAAATTGGTTCCATATTGTGCATTTTCTAGATAGAATTTTTTTCAAAGCAGAATGACATTTTTTACCTGAATCGACATTGATAAGAAAGTTTTGTCATTTTAATACAGTTTGCATCTTTCTTTTTCACAGGTGGTACAGGCTGGTGGCCTATCGTTGCTTCACTTGGTGGCTTCACGGGAGGCTCGGACACCGCGTTCGGAGAGTAATACCTGCCTGTGCGGTACTTGCCATTAGACAACATTTCCCCAGCGACAGTGGACAATACCGCGGATTTTCCCTGGATGTGCTGCAACCGGAACTTTACAATGTGTAATGTTTATTATTTATGTTCAATTGAAATTAAGATCCAAAATAAAACCCAACATATATTTTAACAATGGTTGTTTTGATTTTGTAAATGAAACTCATCAGAACCGAACTGCGAGACTTGTCCTTGGCCTCAAGCCCAGGGACCGTATCTCTCCAGGACTGAAATCTCTACACTGGCTCCCAGTGGCTGCGAGGATAAAGTTCAAAACCCTCTGCATTGTCCACAAGGCCTTCTGGGGCCTGGGTCCTAAATACCTTCAACTCTCTCTTCCCAAATATCTTCCTTCCCGAGCCCTTCGCTCATCAGCCTCCAACTCCCTCAGGGTCAGCCGCTTCTCGAAGCAACGAGCTGGGGGTAGATCTCTCTCCGCGGCAGGGGCCTCCCTCTGGAACAGCCTTCCTGCCTCCCTGAAACTTGAGGAGAACCATCTCCGGTTCCGGAAGCACCTCAAAACCTTCCTCTTTGCTTCTGCTTTCTCTCTCCCTCTCCCAGGCTGAACAGCTAATATTCTTCACTGAAACTGCACTGATTCTGCAACTGGACCACTCTTAACGGCCTCGGTCCTGGGCCCAGCCACTCTCCACTTGCACTGATGCCCTGGAACCCCTGCACTGCGGGACTGTCTCTGTATCCCTACAGCCCCCCCCCCCCTTTCCCAGCACTTGTTCTGCACTTACCTTGCACTTGCCACCAGCTGGCCCTATTTATTTATTACTTTACGCCACTTACCTTGTACTGCACTTCCCCCCTCCCCTTCCCCTTGCACTTTTTCCCCCTCCCCCACCCCTGCACTTGCGCGATCTGAATGACACCTGGCCTAGTAGGATCGTTGTCTGTCTCCCCTTGTTCCTCCCCTCCCTGCCTCGTCGCGCCTTGAAACACCTGTGTATAGGCGCGTTACAAATGCCATATCATATCAATCTAGTTTGTCTCCATTGAATAGTCTTCCTGTGTGAATAGTCTTCCTGTGCCTTGTCTTGTCACACCACATGTCTCCGGCCAGCATCCTCCCTCACGCTGGCCGCCCACCTTCAATCCACATAACCGTTGAACCCATATGCAGCAGACATACATATGTTATTTTGCGGGTTGGCATCAAGCCTCCCGGCCTTGCCTCCTCCCCCAAAAATACTTACCACACCACTTTGTTCAAGCGTTGGCAATAAAAGGCCGTTGGATTTTATTGATACAAAACATGGTTATAGGTAAATAATCAATATGGTTGATCATAATAAATCATCCTTTTGGGCACCGGGTACAGAGATAACCCCCTCTGGCCCGTGCCGCCTTGCCACCACAGGCCTGCCTGCTGCTGACTAACTGCCTAGGCATCCAGGGTCTCTATGGTGAACTGCACCCATATATTCTCCTGGGAGGGTGAGGTATTTATAAACTCACCCCCCTGCCTTCCATGTACTAGATCCCGCAGCCTGCCTCTTACATGCAGTTAGATGGCCTCTCCTTGGTGAGGCCCTGCGGCAAAAGAGTCTTGTCTGCACGACCACCGCCCCAATCCACCCCCCGCCCTATCAAAGGCAGTTCGCACCGGGATACTTGCGCTGGCAAGTGGAGCTGTCAGGGAGCGATAAAGGCCAAGAGGTGCCAAAGACCATGTACACTTCAAAGTGGTCTATAGAGCATGGGTTGTTGTTCCCATGTCTACCTCCAGACCCCGTGTCTCCTGCCAAGCATCCCCCCTCACGCTGGACGCCCCCCTGCAATCCACATAAGTGTGTCTCCATTCACGAGTCTTCCTGTGTCTTGTCTGCACGACCACCGCCCCAATCCACCCCCCGCCCTATCAAAGGCAGTTCGCACCGGGGTACTTGCGCTGGCAAGTGGAGCTGTCAGGGAGCGATAAAGGCCAAGAGGTGCCAAAGACCATGTACACTTCAAAGTGGTATATAGAGCATGGGTTGTTGTTTCCATGTCTACCTCCAGACCCCATGTCTCCTGCCAAGCATCCCCCCTCACGCTGGACGCCCCCCTGCAAACCGCATAATGCCACGACATATACACGTCATTCATTCACAAACACACCCCTGTTTCGAATTCTTTATAACCCACTTCATATTTCTAATGAGAACTTCTTTGCGCTTTGCTAGTCAACCCGTGAAGGTGCTGGTTATCTGCTCTTCGTCTCTGTGAACTTCCGTGACCACTTCGAGCAAACTCGTCAGTTTGCAACCTGTGAACTGCTCCCTGTTCTACGACAAGAAACTACTCTGATCCCTGCATCTAACTGTTTGTTCGTCAAGGTAAGGCCATGTACCATAATCATTTTGCGTCCAATTTTTTAATTTATATCTATTTGCTAGTAGTCATCAAATTGCATCCATGTTTTCTTTTCGTTCACGACAGTACATGCAAGGAACTAGTTACATGTTCTGAGTTTAGTCAAATTATTTTTCTATTTTATTCAAATACTTAACCGCATGTGAATAACGTGTATAGTTCCAAGAACCAAAACGAACCTTTTATTGAACCTTTTATGTGTCATTTAATTTTTTAACACATTGGTATTCATAGAGAATTGTTGATCTTTACTTTTCAGAACTTTCCACAATGCCTGCCTGTTCCATTGGCGGTTGCCCTTCGAAGACCCATAAGAAATCCGAAGGTACTATAATGCATGTTTTCCCTAAGACAATAGATCAGATAAGAGAATGGGTCCGATATTGCGGATATCCACCGTCTGAGCTTGAAAGTAGAGTCCTAGAAGTCTTTGCGGACAAGAGGGGTGATCGATACCGCATCTGCAGCAGGCACTTTAGCTCAGACATGTACTCCACATCATTGCTAATAAAGAAGAACACACCGCGAGCGAAGCGAAAATTGCTCTCAACCGCTATTCCCACTCTATTTGACCACATCCCTCCACTGGTGAGTCAAGTTTACGGATTTAGCTCTCGGCCTTGCGGTAGTGTGTAGCATTAGCTAACAATAATTTCCCCATTTATGTATCCACTCAATATGAAGGAGGAAGATTCTCCATCCGTGTCGTTATTGCAGTCATCAGCCACTTCAAGCGCCTATCGGGTAATCTTACTTAGCTATTCTGCCACTGACTTGTTTTAGGCATGTAAATCAATAGTTTTAATTTATCGTGTAATTATTTTACCTAATGGTACACCCTAGTACTCGTCCTCTAGTCTTTGTTTTCAGTTATAATTATTGTTATCCAAAATAATGCAAGTACTGTCTTTCAGGGAGATGCTGAGGAGTCCAACGCATTGACGACAACCGTTGATGTCACTCAGATGCTCGAGGTACGTTTCCGGACAGTTCCATCGATGGAGATCATCAGATCTTGCATTCTTGTAGCGTGATTGTTACACACAATGTTTCTTTCGTTTTTAGCCATTGATATGTCCTTCTGTCGTCACCCTCCTATGTGTCTTCTTTTTTCAATATTGTGTTCATTACTAATGAAAGTCCTATGTTTCAGGGAGTCGATGGAGCATTAGTCCAAGAAGAAGGGGGAGCATGCAGTTACGGGTCGGCGCAACAGCTTGCAGAAGTGTGCACCGCAGTTACAGCGTCCCTTGATGTTCTTATGCACTTCGAGGTATGGATACTGACAGTTCGATCAAGTGAGATCATATGACGTGATTACATCCGCTATACTTCCTTCTTTATTAACGCAAGTACTATGTTTCAGGGAGATGACGGAGCTTCTTCTACAAGAACATCACCCCTAGTAGTTGATGCGGATCTCTGGGTGGTGACACTTCCAACGATCGAGCAAATCGAATCATATTTAGATATCCATTATTTATTTTAGACAACTGATCATTTGTGCAGGTCTATTTAGATGAGCCGTTGACGCCTGCACAAAGTTTATGTTCTTTTTAACAAAATAGAAAACCATACTAATGCAATTCCTGTGTTTCAGGGAGTTGCTGAAGCGTCATCTTCAATAATATCATCAATGGAAGTCTATGCAGAGCCCGAGGTATGGATCTTGACAGTTCCATCTAACTAGATCAACAATGCGTGAATAATTGTCGTTTGCGTTCATTCGTGTATTGCTATTGAGATGTACGTGGGTATTGGTCCCCAAGTACATTTTGTGTTTTCAATATTATTATACATACTAATGAAAGTTCTATGTTTCAGGGAGTCGATGGAGCGTCAGTGCGTGATGGATGTGCTTATCATGAAAATATAGTCGTTGCAACGCAAGAGGAAGTGGAGACATGCACACACGAGTCGGAGCAACAGCGTCCAGATGTTGAAGTTCGAGGCAAGAAAGTTTCAAAGAAAAGAAAGCAAAAGAAGGTTAGTGTCCTGGTCACTATATTATGTTGTTTTTCACTGTTAATAGTTCAATACTGTAAGTTGTGTTTAAACTGAACATCCCTTTTCCAATCTGTCCTCTAGTTGCGAGTGGGTGTACGAACTAGATCTACACAGACAGTGAAGCGAACGAGAGATGTTGCTTGTCAAACCTTTTGGCAGGGACTTGAGACTGGAGATGCATCGTGCCAATGGGAAGAATATGAAGTGATTGACAACGGAGCTATACCACCACCAGCCATTGATAGTGAATGTCCTCCTGGTAGTTCGGATGCAGTCGGAGATCAATTCACAGAATCCACACCCGCAAAAACTAAGACCGCGAGAAAGATGAAGAAATTGTTTTATTCTCCCATCGCCGGAGAAGGAACAGATGTTGCAATGGAAGAGAATGAAATGGACGACAATGAAACACCATCAATATCACTGAACATAGCGGAAGACGATATCAGAGATTGTACCTTTAATGTGAGTGACATGTCCTCAACGTTACAGGCCGAACCAGCTGGGATGCAGAGTGACAGTATAAGGAAAGAGGCCAAATTCATTGTATTCGATAGTTGTTTGATGGATATTATTATTATGATGAAATGTGGGCATTCGGTTGGTGGGGAAGTATGTGGGGAGCCATTGATTAATGTGACTCGTGCAATTCGAGGCACTAACCTTAAAATACATGCCACCTGTACACAATATCATCCGTTCTCATGGTCTGCACAACCCATGCTGGGGCAACTGCCAGCAGGCAATCTACTTTGTGCAGCGGCCGCACTTTTTAGTGGTTCAAGTTTTAAAAAGTTAGAGTATTTCTTTCAGTTTGTGGGAATCCATTTCATTGCGAAAACTCAGTTCTACAAATACCAAACCGATTATCTATTTCCAGCCATTAGCGAAGCTTGGAGAATGGAAAAAATGTCTATTGAAAGTACATTCGCGGGCAAACGGTTCAGGCTAGCGGGTGATGGACAGTGCGACAGCCCAGGATTTTCAGCCAAGTACTGCACCTACCACTTTCAGGACATGGAAAGTAAGAAAATTGTGAGTTCGGTGGTCGTGCAGGTGTCACAAAGTACATCCTCAGTGGCCATGGAGAAAGTTGGCTTTGTAGCATCATTGCAAGAACTACAATCGCGGGGAATGGTGATCGACCTGATAGCCACGGACAGACACGTTTCAATTGCCAAGACAATGAGAGAAGAGTACAAAAATATAAATCACCAATTTGATGTATGGCATCTTGCAAAAACAATCAATAAAAAAATGTCGGCTGCAGGTAAAAAAAAAGATATACAAGGTATTTCACAGTGGTCCAAGTCAATCAGCAACCATCTTTGGTGGAGCTCAAAAACATGTGAAGGGTCGTTGGAAATTCTACTGGAAAAATGGCGGTCAGTAATGCTACACTGTAGCAACGTTCACCGCTAGACCACAAACCAACATTTCCACAATTGTGAACATGGCCATTTGTCCACAGAGGAGGCACGGAAGAAGAAGTGGTTGATTCCTTCATCACCCACTCACAAAGCCATTGAAAAGATTGTATTTGATAAAACTATAACAAGAGATTTGAGGGGACTCACGGAATTCAGCCACACAGGAGATTTGGAGGTGTTCCACAATATCTGCCTAAAGTACAGGCCAAAACGATTGCATTTTGGCATGGAGGGCATGATAAATCGGACTCTTCTAGCGGTCTTGGCACATAACCATAATGTTGGCCGTCAACAAAGTAGGACGACCGGAACTTTAGGGACGCTTCGCTACAATAAGGCCTTCACTAAAAGAAGTAAACAATGGGTGATCAAACCAGTGTTTGAGGATATGCAATATGAGTTTATTGAGAGACTTATTGTTGATGTCCTAGATAGGCACATACATGGAGTTGTGAACGAACCTGTGCAGGGGACAACTGCATTGCCACCCAACATTGCCTCTGTTCCATGTCCACCTAAAGCAGAGCTCATTGAGAAATACACATCACGGTTTAAATGATTGTAATTTGATTGTCTGTTCTCTCGAGTCTCCTCATGTCGCAGGCCCATTGAATATGTGTATCTATGTAATGTGTAAATAAAAGTGATTGCTCAGTGTACATGCAATGTGTCTCTCCACCCTTGCCCCTCCCTTCACCGTGCAGTAGTGCGAACCACCCGGGTGTCACCTGTGACTTTGCTCTCGAGTCTCCTCATGTCGCAGGCCCATTGAATATGTGTAGCTATGTATTGTGTAAATAAAAGTGATTGCTCAGTGTACATGCAATGTGTCTATCCAACCTTGTTCATTTGCGCATTAAATTAAACCAAACAGTAATATAAATCATTTTTCAAAAAACATAGAATATCTCCGTATTTATGGTTCTCTGGGTCTGCAAAGCACGCAGACAAAATGCAAAGATGGAGTGTGAATTTCAAGTCCTGTGAGATGGCCTTACACTGAATGTAGCTAACTAGGAATGTGTGCTCGTTCAAAGTGAAGGTCAGCTGCTTTGATTTTTTTCTCGGGTGCCGGAATGGCCCACGACTCAGTATAAGGTTCTATTGTTATTTGACCTTGACAGGCCGGGACCATCCCGAAAGACTTCTTTTTGGGGGTGTGGTGCAATAACGTAAGAAACGATAATGAATAAAATTTCAGAAACGATAGCCATTTAATGTTCGTTCATTAGAAGAAATAACGTCGGCATAGAAGGAGTGGTATTTCGGGGCTGCCCTACGCACAGACACAATGGAAAATGCAAATATAATGTAAGTAACTCTTTAGATGAGTTTATACCGCAATTTAATTACTATACAGTGGCTTTAAAGACGGGTTAAGTTGTACTTGTTCGTTCTATGTTGCATATTGTTTTGTACCGCGCACTATCTTGAGGAGAACCATCTCCTTTTACGGAAGCACCTCAAAACCTTCCTCTTTGCTTCTGCTTTCTCTCTCCCTCTCCCCTGCTACAACTGGTCCACTGTCTGCGACCTCGGTCCTGGGCCCTTCCACTCTCCACCTGCACTGCCTCCCTGTCAACCCCTGCATTGGGGGACTGTCTCAGTATCCTACAGCCCCCCCTTCCCAGCACTTGTTCTGCACTTACCTTGCACTTGCCACCAGCTGGCCCTATGTATTTATTTTTTTATGCTACTTACCTTGTACTCCACTTCCCCCCTCCCCTTCCCCTTCCCCTTGCACTTTTACCTTCCCCCTACCCCTGCACTTGCGCGATCTGAATGACACCTGGCCTAGTAGGATCGTTGTCTGTCTTCTCCTTGTCCCCCCCCCTCCCTGCCTCGCCACGCCTTGAAACACTTGTGTATAGGCGCGTTGCAAATGCCATATTATATCATATCAGTGACGAAGTGGTCCACTGGCGCTCAGGCGGCTCTGAAAAAGGCGGAGGAGAGGGGGTGGGTTACTGGAAATGACGTATAATACCCAGTTGCACTGTCCTAGCTATGAAATAATTTCCTGACCTAATATATAAAATGAATAATTTTAATAAAGATCTGATGGTGAGACTAATTTCATTTTTTATGTTTTAAAACAGGTACATCGTTCATTATTGTCTGTGTCACGAGTACCAGACACCGGCGGACGGCTTCTACAACTGCCAGTTGCTTCTCCGCGTGAACAACGTTACCACCCTGACCATTTTATGGGACGATCGCCAAGTACAAGTATGCCCTTACGCGGTACTAACGGCTAGATGCAACATACATACCGTTGTGGTGGCCTAGTGCCTCGTTGTTGGAACAGCCATGCGATTATCAGTGCGACCGAAGAGCTTATTTTATCGTAAACCAACACCCTGTGTACTGCACACGAACATCGCTTGCCTCAAGGCGAACTATTTTGGATCGAGAGCAAAGAAAAATGCAAATCGCTGAATATTCTCTAAACATTTGATGTCCAATAAATGTACTTTACCAAATTTACAATCTTGCGGTTTGATTTAAAAGTACAGTTTCATATTCCGAATTGTGGCGCGCAGTGTTGTGAGCTGATCTGTGTTGGTTTCCGGGTTCTGTGTGGAGTCGCATAGAAGACGCCTGGGCGCGTTTGCCTACGCAGCACAGTCACGTCACGGATAGAGGCGGGGAATATGAATGTTATGATAAAGTCTGTTTCAGGGGCGGGGGATATGATTTAGTGCCGCAAACGCAGGTGAGCCAGGTCGATGGGGGAAAATGATAGGATTATCACAAAATGGCGGCTGATTTCGAGTGCGTTAATGGACGAAAAGTCGGGTAAGGTCCATAGGAAAGTTTTCTACGATCTACCGATTTATGCTTAAAAACACATGGCCGAACCGTAGGGACAATAAAAAAAAAGTCCCGGAACTATCCTTTAACCCACCAGCTCTCGCTAACTTATCTCAACATGTACACCTGCCACACACTGTACCTCCTCACAGGTCTAGTCTACACCTTACTGACTAGTACTATTGACTACTCCGTGCCCTCAGGGCAACCCAACAGCCATTTCATGGAACTCAGACACACCACCACACATGCTACTCCTCCCGAGATCATACTCAGACAGTACAGACTTAGAACACGCACACTCCCTCTAGCTTTCCTCTCCACACCCATGCAGGTTACACCTAGAAACTCACGCCTAGGCTCTCGCACTCACGCCAAGACCTGCTGCCCACCATACACTATTACCCGCAAGCACCTTATCAGGTCCCCGAAGCTCGCTCCAACCCCACACGACCAATGTGAAGTCAGACATCACTTGACTAACAAGCCTATTCACGCTACCAAAAAGCTTACCCCTAGTACCAACCTCAAGCCACCACTACCAAAAAAGCTCCAACACCTTAAATGTGCTCTATTAAATGTTCGCTCACTCAACGCCCACGCTTTAGAAGTCAATGACATCATTACCAACCAAGACCTAGACATATTAGCCATAACAGAAACATGGTTGCACCCTGCCTCTGGCCCGACTATCAGTTTAGCTGTACCATCAGGTTACTCAATCTTAAGACAGGACAGATCAGCTAAAATGGGAGGTGGAGTCGCACTAATCTTTAAAGACACCCTAGCCTTAAGACAGACTCCCACCACAGGGGAAGACTTCATTGACATCCTCTCAGCCAAACTCACCCTCTCCCCCAAAGACACAGTAAACATTCATGTCATATATAGACCCCCAGGCCCCACCAATAATTTCAAAGGCATAGTCAACCATCTTCTTGGAAAAAACATTAAACAAACTTCCAAAACATTGTTTCTAGGAGACCTTAACCTTGGCTATAATGATAAACTTGACAAAGAAGCTATCACCCTCACCAGAAACCTCACAGATCTAGGATTCACACAGATAGTCACTGCCCCGACCCATAATAAAGGCCGTATCCTAGACTGGGTGGCTGATCACAACTGTGGCTCCACCCTCAACTCCAACACAGCCCTTCCATGGTCTGATCACAACTGCCTTCAATTCTGCATCCCCATAACCTCCTACTCCATACCTCTTATACCAGCACCGGCCATGCTAGCCAGAAGTGCCAAAAAACTTACAGCAGACAATATACGTCCCCTTCTCAACATCCCTTGCCTAGCGCCACCGTTCTTCTCTGACCCCAGCATACTAGCAGAGATCTTCAAAGACACACTCACCCATGCCATCAACACCGCAGCCCCTCTTGAAAACAAACAAAAAAAAAAATCGTTTCACTCCAACTCATGGTTCACGGAGGACTTATTAAATCTTCGCCAATGCAAGCGCCAAGCCCTCAAAACATGGCAGGCCAATCCCTGTGACGCCACCAAAGTAGACTTTCTCAGTATCTCTAAAAAATACAAACATGCCATATTCAAGGCGAAATCAGAAACCTACAATAAACGTATCCTGCAAGCCAACTCCCACTCAAAAGAGCTTTTCACCATCTTTAAAGAGCTCACTATCCCCCCAATTTGCACAGATGAGATTGTTAAGGATGAGGCCTGGTGCAACAGCATTCAAACAGCAATGTTAAATAAAATAGACCTTCAAAATAAAATAGCAGAACACTTTAAGGCTCTGCACCCCCAACAGACCCTCTCCGTCAATAACACCAAAGATGAGCACACCTCCAAATTCGATTTCTCCCCAATCACCGAGTCAGACACTCTCCACATCCTCAAACAGCTCAAACCATCTCAATGCAAAGGAGATATATGCCCCCCCAACATCATTAAAGAATGTGCGACAGCCCTCGCACCAATCATCACAGCATTCATTAACGCCTCATTCAAGACAGGCAAAGTCCCTGACAGCCTTAAAGAGGCGTGGGTGCGCCCACTCCTAAAAAAACCAACCCTGGACCCTGCCCAACCTAATAATTATCGGCCCATTACTACGGTTCCATTTCTCCTACAAATCCTAGATAAAGCTGCACATATGCAGATACAGGCTTACCTGGAAAACAACTCTGTCCTAGGTAAAAGGCAGTCCGGATTCCGCAAAGGTCATGGCACTGAAACCGCCTTACTAGATCTTAAGAATCAAATTACCCTGATCCTAGATAAAGGCAAGCCGGCCCTTCTGCTCCTCCTAGACCTCTCGGCGGCATTTGATTTAGTCGACCACGCCATCCTCACCAACCATCTCACTCAGGCCGCACATTTCTCCAAACAAGCCACAAATTGGATCACCTCCTTCCTCGAAGGTAGAGTGATGAAAGTGTTTTCCAATACAGCCAACGCAGAGCCTACCACCATCAGGTATGGAGTCCCTCAGGGCTCATGTACGGCTCCCACCCTCTATAATCTTTTTACCAAACCTCTCTTTGATAAACTGGACGCACTTGGGATCACATACACCAACTACGCTGACGATACCCAAGTACTCCTCCCGCTCACAGGACTCTACCACCAGGACGCAGCCACCCTCCAGAATATATACGCCACCATCCAAGCATGGATGGCCACAAACGGTCTATGTCTTAACGGAGACAAGACCGAAATCCTCATCCTTGGCCAAAAATCCACTCTCACAAACCTCGACCCCCTCTTCACCTACTTCTGCATTGACAATTGTGTCATCCCAGTTCTACCTTCTGTTAAAACACTAGGAGTCCACATTGACGCATCACTCTCCATGGACAAGCAAGTCAACTCCATTGTCTCTGCCTCCGCCCTGAGCACTAAGCTCATCAATGCAATCAAACCATTCCTAACTAAAGATAACTGCCTATCCATTGCCAGAGCCACCATTGGAGCCAAACTAGATTATTGTAATGCGCTACTGGCTGGCACCTCCAACTCCAATCTCAATAAACTCCAAATAACACAAAATAATGCACTAAGAGCAGCCCTCAATATACCTAAAAGGGACCACATCGCGCAAACCAGAAGGGAAGCACACTGGCTACCTGTTAAAGAGCGCATTACATTCAAAATACTTACCACCGCACACAAATGTATTAACCTGTCTGCACCTTCATACCTGTCCGACACGCTAGTCAGATCTCACTCCAATAGACCAATGAGACAATGCCACACCAACCAACTTAGGGTCCCACGCATCAAGCGAGCTAAAGCAGGTGGAATAAGCTTCCCCTACATCGCACCTAAACTATGGAACGCATTACCTAGCACGCTCAGAGCAGAAACCTCTCACACTGCCTTCCGAAAAAAACTGAAAACCACCTTGTTCAACTAACTCCTCCAACTTTTGTCTTCTGGCCCTCTCCTCTCTTCTCCTCCTCTCCCATAGCTACTACTTTTCTCTTGCAACTAAGTTATGACTTTTCTGTATGTATAACAAGTCATGCTCATATCTGTAACGTGCGCCACAATGCCCTATGGGCTGCCTGTGCGCTTAACAAATGCGAATAAATAAATAAATAAATAAATAAATAAATAAATAAATAAAGAGGCAAGTGATAACTTGAAGGCTGGTCAAGCTCTGGTCAAGCATTGGCATGACCAGACGGCTAACATGGTTGAGTTTACTCAAGACCAGCTTGTTCATGTTATGGTCCCCGCAAGGCAGAGGGCCTTGCAGGACAAATGGATAGGACCCTTCAATGTTGTGGGTAAACTTGGAGAGGTAAACTATCTGGTGGATTTAGGCAATCCTAAGGAGGCTCCTAGAAACTTTCACACCAACCGGTTAATGGCTTATGTATCTAGACCTGACATAGGAGCTTTACTTCTGGCTTCAGCTCAGGAGGAGGAGGAGGAGAGTGAATCTCTACCTGACCTCCTCAGAGGCTTACCTTTAGATGAGCAAGTGGAAGGAGTTAATCTCTCTTCCAGTCTCACATCTGACCAGCAGGATGAGTGCAAGTTACTGTTGAATCAGTTGACCTCCCTGTTCTCACTCTCACCAGGCTTGACCCCTTGGGGCCAGCATGATATACTCACTGGTGACTGTTTGCCTGTCAAAAGCAGGGGGTACAGAATGTCAGACAATGTAAGAACCCATATAAGGAATGAGGTCAACAAGATGCTTGATCTCGGGGTTATAGGGCCCTCTACTAGCCCATGGTCTAGCCCAGTTGTGCTTGTACCAAAGGCAGGATCCAAACAGTTGAGGTTCTGCATGGACTAGAGAGCTCTGAATGCAGTCACTAAGACTGATGCCCATCCTTTGCCTAGGACAGATGAGCTGGTAGACAAACCTGGTGCAGCCAAGTATCTCAGCACATTTGACCTAACGTCAGGCTATTGGCAAATAGCCCTGACAGACCATGCCAAGGAGACAACTGCATTCTCCACCCCAGCTGGCCTCTGCCAATTCAAGGTAATGCCTTTTGGATTAAAGAATGCACCTGCTACATTTCAGAGGATGGTAAATCAAGTTCTGAATGGGATGGAGGACTTCTGCATGGCATACTTGGATGACATTGCAGTGTTTAGCCCTACATGGAAAGAACATATTGAACACCTAGGATATCTATTGCAGGCTCTGGAACAGGCCCATCTGACCATAAAGGCAAGTAAATGTCAAATTGGTCGGAGTACAGTGGTCTACCTTGGACATGAGGTAGGAGGAGGTGAAATAAGGCCATTGCCTAGCAAAGTGCAAGCTGTACAAAACTGGGCCACCCCTACTACTCAAACCCAAGTGAGAGCCTTCCTAGGTCTCACTGGGTATTACAGGAACTTCATTGAGAACTATGGGACCATAGCTTCTCCCTTGAATGTCATCTCCTCTCCCACATTTCCTAAAAAGGTCAGGTGGAATGAGGAGTGCAATCAAGCCTTTGAAGGTCTAAAGAAAGCCCTTTGTCAAGCTCCAGTCCTAAGAGCTCCTGACTATCACCAACACTTCATTGTACAAACTGATGCTTCTAATGTAGGTATAGGTGCAGTCCTTAGTCAACTGGATGAGAAAGGTAGGGAACACCCCATTTGTTTCATCAGCAGGAAGTTAAAGGATCCTGAGACAAGGTGGGCAACAATAGAACGTGAATGTGTTGCTATTGTGTGGTCACTGAAGAGGTTTAGGCCATACCTGTATGGTTCTACCTTCACTATTCAGACTGACCACCAACCCTTGAGATGGCTGATGCAAATGAAAGGGGAAAACCCAAAGTTACTCAGATGGTCAATCTGCCTGCAAGGGTTTGATTTTTCCATTGAGCACAGAGCAGGACGTCACCACCAAAATGCTGATGGTCTCTCTAGGATGTTTATAACCGACTAGAGGTATGAGATCCGTCCAGGAGTGGATTAAATCCTCCTGTCCCTTAGTCTGGGGGGGGGGGGGCAGTGTTAGGGAGAATTCTCATTCTATGGCTAATTTCCCTTACCTAGTGAGTCCCTCAGCAGCTTTACTGGATTTCATCTTTTATTCATCGTTGTCTTTTTCGCTGCTGCTGGCCTCATCCCTGGGTAGTGCAGATCACTCCAGACGTCCTCCTTCTTTTCCCCACGACTGAAGCCGCAGGAACGGTGAGTCTGCAGGAACTACCAGGAACAACTGCCGTGGCACCAGCTTTTCTCCAACGGAATAAGGTACTGTGCACACTTGGTCTTTCTCTCCGTCTGACCAGCCGGAATCGGGGTGAACCCTTTTCCTTCACGAAGATTTGTTCTTTCTTCCCTCCTTCTTATAACTTTTACTTCCATTTGACAATCTTTACGAACTCTCGGCATCTTGAATCTCGAACTGTTCAACATGTGATCCTCGGCAACTAAGCATCTGCTCCATTGACACTGGCGCAGGCCTATGGACTTTGATCTGTATCTTTGAACTTGTCCTCGAGTCCCTTGCCTTGAAAAAATATTGCCTTTGATTTTTATTCACTTTTCCCTTGTTTTAATTTCTTAAGTACAAAGTGCGTTTTAACTTCGTGAGGATTTCTATCCGCGGGTACGCGTTAGTATCACAACACCGGTCTGTCAAATCCTAATGTACTTACCTTGAATTAACTAGCACAAGTGGAATTGGTTGTGTGTGGTGTATATTACGTGTGGTTTCCAATCTATAGAAGTGAAGTGTTTTATAACAGATGGTTTAAAAATAAATGTACTTATATTTTTTACCTGAACCTTGAGTCAGTGTTTGCTTGAGTCACAGTAATTGTGGTCCTTTGTGTAATCTCTGCCACTGCTCATGGCTGCTCCGCTACTGCTACCACTTTAACAGTGTAGTACAGGCTTGTACCAAAGGTGAACTTGTATTACCACTTGTAGTCTTAATGGCGTGTAGTGGTCCCTAAGGGCACTGCACAGGATTCTGCCTAACAAAGAACACTAGACTATTGACTTTGGCCTGGCCTATTGAATTGAACTGACCCTCCTGGTACATTGAACCTTTGCATCATCTAAAATAAGTGTTTTCTAACCCATTGTACAAACCTCTGCCTTTTAATTCCTATTTTAAAGTACTGAAGTGCCATTTGGCTTCTTTTTCAGGGGAGCTCAAACTGTCCCTACAACTAAGACTAATTCTGTAGTATATTGGTGTTTAATATTGAGTTGATTTCTACTAGTGAATGTTTTCTAAATGATTGTGTAAATAAATGTTTAAGTATTTTTACCAAGAAACCTTAAGTGTAAGTGTCTACTTGAACAATTGTGATTGTGATACTTCTGTATAACTTCCTTTACTGCTGACAATCCCCCCTTGAGATAAGCCTGGCTGCTCAGCTTGCTACCAAAAGTGTGTGTTACAGACTTATACCCAAGGTTGGTTTTTGCTTTCACCTGTAGTGCTAATTGTGTGTGGTGTTCCCAGAGGGTACTGCATGCAATTCTGCCTAACACTAGTGTACAGCGGTGAGGATAAAGTATACTTGTTACATTGAGTGTGCTACTCTTACCTTTTTTCAAAATAACCTTCACAAGGCTAAGCTCCACTAGAGAACCAATTGTTTTATAATGCCTAATGTGGACAACTACAAACAGGAGGCCCTAGTCATTCTTACAGTAGATCAACTGAAAGATATGTGTAAAGTTAGGAACCTGGCTGTTAAAGGAAAGAAAAATGAATTGATTGAAAGATCGTTGGAACAGCAAAGAATGAGAAATTGGGCTGTAACCCCTAATGCCTCACCACATGTGGATAATGTTGATGAGGGAAATGATGATGTAGAGTCTTATTCTAATATTATTGAAGGGGCAGATGAGTCAGAGGAGTCTCAGGATGTGAGCCCCACTGCCCCGCTACCTGCTCTTGGGTCTCATCCTTTAGCCACAGGAACCTTTCCATGTCCAGTACTGAGTCCAGAATTTGTCTATCTTGAGAAGATGAGACTTGAGTTAGAATTCAAAAGGCTCCAAATACAAACTGAAAACAAACATCAAGAAATCAGGCTCAAAGAATTGGAATTGAATCATGCACTTGACATGAAGAAATTGTCTCTTGAAAATGGTTCTCTCCCAGAGTCTTCTAGGTCTTCCAGTCCTAAGAGGCCTTGCATGCCTAAAGAAGCTGTATGTATGAGGCGAGACTTGATATTTTGGATTGGTTGGCTGCTTTTGAATATAACTACGTGATTCAGGATTTCACAGGGAATCAGTTGATTCCTTGGCTTTTGTCTTGGCTCCCCCAGGTTGCAACTGATCCTGTAATGGAGATGGGGGAACTTGAAAGATTGGGGTATGAAATTGTTAAGCTAGCTTTAATAGCTAGATTTGGGAAAACTCCTTCTCAGTACCTTAAGAGGTTTAGGAACCTCAAAAAGCACAATGGTACACTTTGGGCTACCTGGGTTTGTGAATGTTTGAAAAACTTAGATGGTTGGGTAAAGGATTACAGGGTTAACACCTTTGAAGGAATGGGAAATCTATTTGTGTTGGAAACCATTTTTGATGCTTGCTCTCCTGAGCTGAGACAGCATGTAGCTGACTCTAAGGAACTTGATCCCAAGAAGTTAGCAACAGCTGCTGACTTGTGGGTTGTCAACAGGGCTACTCACAAGAATTCTTGGGCAACTCAGAAGAAGGATGAGGGGAAGCAGCACAAGAAAGATACAAAAGAGAATTCTAATACCTCCCATCCAAAAGAGGGCTCCAAACATAAGGGTAAGCCAAAAGGGAAACCGAATCCGGCTAGTGTACCTCTGGTGCCAAACCAGAGGGAGGTCAGCAGAAACCCTCATTTGTAAAAACATTTGGAAAATGTTATGCTTGTGGGTCTATTGACCATGTGAAAGGGGACCCCAGATGTAAGAGTAAGCCTTCAGGGATTCCCACTGTCTCCTTAGTCTTCTCCCCAGAGGAAGAAGTACAAATGGCAAGTGGAAACTTTCACCTAGTGGCTGAGAAACCCATGAAAGTCTCAGCCAGTGTTTCTTTAGTGTCCCTGGGTCTGTGGGAACAACAGAACGTAGATGTCTATAATTCCATCCTAGACAATACTAAAGAGTATTATAGAGACAGTGTTCTTGTCAATGCCAGGACACCCCTGCCGTTAGAGACACTGGGGCCAGCATTACTGTAGTGGATGAATCTTTGTTCAAGGTTCAGGATATTGATAAGGCACCAAATACCTCACTAAGCTTGCTGGAGGCCCCGTTCAACCGGCTCTCATCCAGTGCAATGACATGACTGTAAAGATACCTGTTAGTGTGCAGAGTGAGGTACCTAGGAGAGTCCTGTTGGGGAATGACTTAAAAACTCTTGGAGTTGTATCAAGCACCCCCAGGCCTCCCAGTAAAAGGAAACAGGAGCAGACAACTTTCCCCCGTCGCCTTTTATATTGGGTATATGGCTGTGTTGCATGGGGAGTTAGAGGACACAATAACCCAGGGTGTGCTACAACTCTGTGACGGTCCATGACCGGATAGGGGAGCTTGCAGTGCGGGCGCCTGACGCTAAAATGGCGGCCGCCACAATTACAGTGTGAGGACTCAGCGCTGCCCTGACGGCTGCGATGTGCAGGCCAAAGCGGGGGAATGGCGAGCCGGTATGTCAGGGGCCAGCCTGATCTGAACCACCAGGGGGAAAGTGGGAGACCCGCAATGTCACCACTGTGCACTGTTATTGGCTTCCTCAGGTAGCATTAAGTAAAGGGATCCTGCGAGCTCTGGGTATGACTTTTCTTAACAGAGTCTTGCCCAAAGCAGAGTACAAAGGCTGAACACGCTCCGTGTGAGCACATCCACAAGGACGCAAGCAGGAGACACGTATTGTATCGCTATTGTTGATCAGTAACCATGTTTTAAGGGGCAATGAGACTATTAAAGTTTCCAAGAACTACCCGATTTCGTTTGTGAGATGATAGTCCAGGATTGTTTGTCTCTTTGCATTCTGGGACAGGCAGTCCTGGATGTATCATGGGTGAATCACCAGAATGCAAAGTAATGAAACAGGCCTGGACTACCATCTCTCAAATGAAATGGGCCCTGTTGTCATGTACATAAGAGGTAGCCACACAACGCTCTTATGTGTTCAAGCAGGAGCATTCGGGCGTGTGCATAAATTAGTGGCGCTGGTCTTCCAGGCACATGCTAAGAGGACATAGTAATGCTTCAAAAGGTAATATCTGTCCAGCGTTTATGAAACAGTATTATACCTTTAGTGTTCTCTCTGGTGGACTTCATGTAGCTCCAAAATGGGGCGCCAAATCAAAAACCTTCGCCCTGTATCTAAGGCCTGTGGTAGGAGTAGTAAATAGTCTCCTAGAATATTCAGGGTCCTAACGCCGGCGCTTTTCATGTACTCATGTACCAACTTTAGTGTTGGGAACATTTTATACATTGGCTGCTGCGATATGCCATTATGGTGTATATAGTGAAAGAGCACTTGCCATGGATGGCCTGTGAGCAGACAGCATAGACATAGAAGAAAGAGGCGGTCTTGGTGTGCATGGGCAAGGGGAGCAGGCAGCATAGACATAGAAGAAAGAGGCGGTCTTGGTGTGCATGGGCAAGGGGAGCAGGCAGCATAGACATAGAAGAAAGAGGCGGTCTTGGTGTGCATGGGCAAGGGGAGCAGGCAGCATAGACATAGAAGAAAGAGGCGGTCTTGGTGTGCATGGGCAAGGGGAGCAGGCAGCATAGACATAGAAGAAAGAGGCGGTCTTAGTGTGCATGGGCAAGGGGAGCAGGCAGCATAGACATAGAAGAAAGAGGCGGTCTTAGTGTGCATGGGCAAGGGGAGCAGAGAGCATAGACATAGAAGAAAGAGGCGATGAAGAAAGAGGCGGTCTTGGTGTGCATGGGCAAGGGGAGCAGAGAGCATAGACATAGAAGAAAGAGGCGATGAAGAAAGAGGCGGTCTTGGTGTGCATGGGCAAGGGGAGCAGGCGACATAGAAGAAAGAGGCGGTCTTGGTGTGCATGGGCAAGGGGAGCAGGCAGCATAGACATAGAAGAAAGAGGCGGTCTTGGTGTGCATGGGCAAGGGGAGCAGGCAGCATAGACATAGAAGAAAGAGGCGGTCTTGGTGTGCATGGGCAAGAGGCGGTCTTGGTGTGCATGGGCAAGGGGAGCAGAGAGCATAGACATAGAAGAAAGAGGCGATGAAGAAAGAGGCGGTCTTGGTGTGCATGGGCAAGGGGAGCAGGGAGCATAGACATAGAAGAAAGAGGCGATGAAGAAAGAGGCGGTCTTGGTGTGCATGGGCAAGGGGAGCAGGCAGCATAGACATAGAAGAAAGAGGCGGTCTTGGTGTGCATGGGCAAGGGGAGCAGGCAGCATAGACATAGAAGAAAGAGGCGGTCTTGGTGTGCATGGGCAAGGGGAGCAGGCAGCATAGACATAGAAGAAAGAGGCGGTCTTGGTGTGCATGGGCAAGGGGAGCAGGCAGCATAGACATAGAAGAAAGAGGCGGTCTTGGTGTGCATGGGCAAGGGGAGCAGGCAGCATAGACATAGAAGAAAGAGGCGGTCTTAGTGTGCATGGGCAAGGGGAGCAGGCAGCATAGACATAGAAGAAAGAGGCGGTCTTAGTGTGCATGGGCAAGGGGAGCAGAGAGCATAGACATAGAAGAAAGAGGCGATGAAGAAAGAGGCGGTCTTGGTGTGCATGGGCAAGGGGAGCAGAGAGCATAGACATAGAAGAAAGAGGCGATGAAGAAAGAGGCGGTCTTGGTGTGCATGGGCAAGGGGAGCAGGCGACATAGAAGAAAGAGGCGGTCTTGGTGTGCATGGGCAAGGGGAGCAGGCAGCATAGACATAGAAGAAAGAGGCGGTCTTGGTGTGCATGGGCAAGGGGAGCAGGCAGCATAGACATAGAAGAAAGAGGCGGTCTTGGTGTGCATGGGCAAGAGGCGGTCTTGGTGTGCATGGGCAAGGGGAGCAGAGAGCATAGACATAGAAGAAAGAGGCGATGAAGAAAGAGGCGGTCTTGGTGTGCATGGGCAAGGGGAGCAGGGAGCATAGACATAGAAGAAAGAGGCGATGAAGAAAGAGGCGGTCTTGGTGTGCATGGGCAAGGGGAGCAGGCAGCATAGACATAGAAGAAAGAGGCGGTCTTGGTGTGCATGGACAAGGGGAGCAGGCAGCATAGACATAGAAGAAAGAGGCGGTCTTAGTGTGCATGGGCAAGGGGAGCAGGCAGCATAGACATAGAAGAAAGAGGCGGTCTTGGTGTGCATGGGCAAGGGGAGCAGGCAGCATAGACATAGAAGAAAGAGGCGGTCTTGGTGTGCATGGGCAAGGGGAGCAGAGAGCATAGACATAGAAGAAAGAGGCGATGAAGAAAGAGGCGGTCTTGGTGTGCATGGGCAAGGGGAGCAGGCGACATAGAAGAAAGAGGCGGTCTTGGTGTGCATGGGCAAGGGGAGCAGGCAGCATAGACATAGAAGAAAGAGGCGGTCTTGGTGTGCATGGGCAAGGGGAGCAGAGAGCATAGACATAGAAGAAAGAGGCGATGAAGAAAGAGGCGGTCTTGGTGTGCATGGGCAAGGGGAGCAGGCAGCATAGACATAGAAGAAAGAGGCGGTCTTGGTGTGCATGGGCAAGGGGAGCAGAGAGCATAGACATAGAAGAAAGAGGCGGTCTTGGTGTGCATGGGCAAGGGGAGCAGGCAGCATAGACATAGAAGAAAGAGGCGGTCTTGGTGTGCATGGGCAAGGGGAGCAGGCAGCATAGACATAGAAGAAAGAGGCGGTCTTGGTGTGCATGGGCAAGGGGAGCGTATTCCTGGAATATGACCAAAAATATATAAGTACTGGGAAAAGTGAGTAGAAGTGACATTTCACAGGAAATAGTGCAACTGCAATAACGGACGACATACTAATTAGTGGGGTTTCATCTGCATGGTTATAGGATTGGGCAGTAATTACAAAAACATAATTGAAGGCGTCATCACCAGAAGAAAAGGAAACTTAGCTTTGAAATGTACACTTAATTCCACACAGATAAATGTCATTCAAACACAAGAAAATGTGTAATTCAGAGCAAGAAAAGGGTAGTGTCTGGCTGGGCCCGGCTGACTGCTGCTGCACTTCGGTGGATCCCACATGAGTGGCCGGAAGTGGATGACCCGGGCTGCGGGTCTCACCACACATGCACCCTGCCCACACCACAGTGGGACTCGTGCTGCACCTTGCCCGCACCACAGCGGGTCTCGTGCCACAGCATCCCGCACCACAGCGGGTATCATGCCGAGAATGGCCTGTGCAGATCCCAAGTGGGCAGCCCACAGCAGCCGCGAACCCCCATCCACAGCCTCAGCCTCCCACCTAGAGCTGGGATTACAGGCGCGCGCCACCACGCCCGGCTAAAACTCATCCAGGGGATTCACTTCAAAAGGTGCCACTGTGACGTCATCTGGTGCGCACCTCTCACACTCTCACAAAATGGACTGCTTTGGAAAAAGGTACTTTGGCCAAAGAGCAGAGATTTACAGAATTAAGCATAGTGAGCAATGTTGAGGGCTGGGAGAGCAATGACATATCTTCATTGCTCGCCTCTCACGTTACCCGTGGCCATGCGTGAGACTTCCATGCAGTCCCGTTTTTCCATGGGATTCTGGGACTTGTAGTTTATCTAAACTTCAAATGCGGAATTCAAAACAAAAAGCCCCAGATCCAAAGGGGGAAAGGACTGCACGGCCTTCTCATGCCTGGCCACAGGAAACTCGAGGTCTCTTCATCTTCTGTAATAACGGGGAAGCTTCTGCAGTGACTAAACCACTAGATCACTCATAACACTGGGGCCTGGCATTTACCCTTTTCCTCCTCTTCTTGGCTCCAGTCCTTAACTTATTAGGCCTGCGGCTTCAGGTGCAGGAAAACCCTGTGACACAGTTAAAGACAAATTCTCTCGAGGACAGCTAGCCCCCAACCCACCCCCTTAGGGGGCCGAGCTCTAGTGACAGCCGACCCCCAGCACTTCCTGTTTTTCTCCATGAAATCAGTCCATTTTTGTTATTTCGGAGACATTCCATAAACCTTCACATCGAAGTAAAAAGAACAGACAAAGATACAATTTATCATTGCATCAAATCCTGCAAGAGAAATACAAGAGACCAAATGGAAATCCATCAATAACGAAAGCACAGACATTGGTGACCAATGAAACTTGTGTCAGACCTCTCTGCCTTCTATTCCATGCTCTGGCTAAAAGACCTGATAGCACAAATACACAGAGGTCCCTGTGTGCAGACTTCCACAAGTCTAGGGCTTGAATGAAAGTGAGAACTTTAAAGTGCTTAAATGATGGAATCAGCCAATTCTGTTCAACCTCTTTCAGTAGGGGGCACCAATATATGATGTGGTACACGCCCTCAGTAAATGCTGACATAAGGGGCATGATTTGGTGTTTGAGTTCTTCCAATTATAGGTAAAGCTCTTTAAAGGCAAGATTCCTAATCCAAATCTAACAAATAAGTTCCTCTCAGACAGATCTGGAAGCGAGTTAAAGTACTTTTCATAACATAGATATATATTTTACCCCAAATATTGTTCGACAAGTGGTTTCTCATGAGCTCTATTCATTAGATCCACTAGTGGGGACCCTCGAAACCAAATAGTGGTCCAGAGAAGCCATCGAAGGGTAGTCCCTGAAATCGCACATGCCCACCTGACTTCAGGACATTTGGGGATGGGAACAATCCAGGCACAGGTTGTGAGTAGGTTTTACTGGCCAGGTGTGTACGCTGATGTCAAGAACTTTGTCGCTACATGCTCTTTATGTCAAAAGACCGCTCTACATAACCCTCCTCCCTCCCCAGTGCAACCTATACCTATCATAAAAGTCCCCTTTTCCAATATAGGAATTAATATAATAGGCCTATTGGAACAATCAGGAACAGGTACATATTGGTCATACTCGACTATGCCACACGTTAACCCGAGGTCTTCCTGTTCAGCCAGCCGATATTAAAACATGTGATTCCTTTTCTATCATATATGGGTTTTCCAAAAGAAATTTTAACAGACCCAGGGACCACATGTATGAGTAAAATAATGGGGGAAGTTAAACTGATCTTACAGATTAAAGCTTTAAGAACCTCTCTCTATCACCCTCAGACCGATGGTTTGGTTGAACGCTTCAATAAGACCTGGAAGAGTGTTGTGAAGAAATTGGTGGAGCCTGGATCCGTAACTGGGATATGATGTCTCCTCTGGCGTTTTTCGCCATCAGGAAGGCTCGCCAAGCTTCCCTGGGCTTCACACCATTTGAGCTCCTATATGGGCGCAATCTAAGAGACGTCCTAGAAACATTAAGAGAGACATGGGAAGAGAGGGAAGAAAACATCTTTCCTCTATCTCAATCCGCACAGCGTATTGAAGAACATATGACTGTGGTGAAAGATATAGTACATTCCCATCTAGCAAATGTACCAGAAGGCCAAAAAGACCAAAGTGGTAAAAAGGCAATACCCCGATCCTTACCTATTAGCTGTAGAGTAACCCTCAACGCTCACACCAGAAACAATTCAGCCCACTAGGGAAAAAGGCCCAGCACACCCCTTGCAAGGAGAACAAGGTTTAATCTCACAAAAATATAAGTACGTGCCAACAAAGAACTCTGCTGCCACGGAGTACTATGAAGAAAACAGCATGAGAACTAGCTTTTAAGGATACTACACAGCATCACAAATGATGTGCATTACATAAGTTAGAAATCCCGGTAGCTGGTTCGTTCAACCCTATACACGTATAGCCTGCTCGATACGGGATGCCAGGCTATTGGTCCCAGCATCTTCTGTCCATCGTCGTGCACGTGGGGATCTTCCTTTGTATTCCAATGTAAAAACAGTAATTGGCACTTAGTTAAACAAAGCATTAGTTCATTGCCCTGCAGTGCACCTGGTATCAAAGACATGAGCGAGGTGGTTACTTTTGAGGTTTCCATAACTTCTCAGAACTATATGTACCCACACTCCGTTCCCAGACACACTGGTGCCTCCACACCTTTCCCACCCACGGCATACATGTTTGACCTTCTCCCTTGGCACCACGCAGTACCAATCATATGACCTGATGGTGGGGGCAGCACGCGCCTGTTATCTGATCTTTCGGATGGATCGGTTACTTTACAGTTTTATGGCCAGGGGCCTTAGGTTGGTCAGTGTACTCAAATGTTTATGACTTGGGCTTGGGGGTCTCGGGCTTCCATAACTCAACAGTCTTGCCTGGCAAAGGCCTAATGCCCTCGCCCCCCTTCTCACAGGATAGCTGCTTCAAAGATCCAATCCAGCCTTCTCTTGGCATTACAGGGCACATTCCTCGTGGGTTGCATGCACTACTGATAAGCTACAATAAAGAACTTTGTGTGCGTGTGTGTGTGTTCAAGAAATTGAGGTTCTGCGAGTCTGCCAGGGCTGCAAGTAACAGGTCCATGACACCCTTCTAACCCTCTGGACTAACTTTAAGCGTACTAGAATAGCCATGGTACTAGGCCTCAATTTCAAAATGGCGTCTACCTTCTGAAATTGAGTTTTCATTACACACGTGATTCTAACGTTACAATTCGCTACTTTTCCACTACAATCCAGCTACTATGGGCGCGGCCCCTCCATTCTCCGAACTCCTCTACAGCATCGCCTTTTACAATCGCCTGGGGGCCTGGGACTTTCGCCCCTGCTCCCAGCATTCCCCCCTTTCGTTAATCCTATATTAACAAACTCTCCTAGCATCCTCGCAGCCGCCTCATACCTCCATGTTCCTTCCTTAGGAACCCGCACTCTCCATACTGAGTGCAAGCCTTCTCCCGCTTGAGCATACTGCTCTGGGGTACAGGTAAGATATATGCAGCCCCCGTCTCCTTCTAAGTATACCCAGTACTCCACATACCTTTGTGAGCACAACCATCCACTAGGACAGAGGCAGGAGACATGTATTGTATCGCTATTGTTGATCAATAAACATGTTTTAAGGGACAATAAGACTAAGTTTCCAAGAACTACCCTTTTTCGTTTGAGAGATGATAGTACAGGATTGTTTGTGTCGTTGCATTCTGGAACATGCAGCCCTGGATGTATCATGGGTGATGGCAGGAGTACTAGTCCCAGAATGCAAAGAAACAAAACAGGCCCGGACTACCATCTCTCAAATGAAATGGGCCCTGCTGTCATGTACCTATTAGGTAGCCACACAACGCTCTTATGTGTTAAAGCAGGAGCATTTGGGCGTGTGCATAAATGAGTGGTTCTGAGGAGAACCATCTCCGGTTCCGGAAGCACCTCAAGACCTTCCTCTTTGCTTCTGCCTTTGACCCTCCTCTCCCCTGCTGATCTTCTCTCTTGGCACCGCGCCTACCCTCTGTCTTCCGGGCCCAGGTACCTGCTCACCCTGCCACCCACCCGCACTGCCTCTGGGCAATCTCTTGCACTGGGGTCTGTATCTTTAACCATACAGTCCCCCAAACCCCTTTTTTCCTGCACTTATCAGACATACCCTGTCTGCCGCCTTAAATCCAGCACTTGCCACTTGCTGGCTGTACTACCACTGTTTGTTGCCTTTTATTTATCTGTTTTTCGGTGCTCTGTACTTTCCACTTCTCCCCCTTCAATGCACTTTTCCCCTTTCCCTCTCGCATGCACTTGTGCGTTCTCAATGTCACTGTGCCTAGTAAGATTGTTGTTTTTTTTGTTCTCCTCTCTTCCCCTCCCTTGCCTTATAAAATATCATTCATTCATTCATTCATACTCTCTGGTGGACTTCATGTAGCTCCAAAATGGGGCGCCAAATCAAACACTCTCGCCCTGTATTCAAGGCCTGTGGTAGGAGTAGTAAATAGTCCCCTAGAATATTCAGGGTCCTAACTCAGGCGTTTTTCATGTACTCGTCTCACTTTAGTGTTGGGAACATTTTATAAATTGGCTGCTGTGATAAGCCATTAGGGTGTATATATAGTGAAAGTACCCTTGGTATGGATGGCCTGTGAGCAGACAGCATAGACATAGAAGAAAGAGGCGGTCTTAGTGTGCATGGGCAAGGGGAGCGTATTCCTTGAATATGACCAAAAATATATAAGTACTGGGAAAAGTGAGTAGAAGTGACATTTCACAGGAAATAGTGCAACTGCAATAACGGAGACCCACCCACACTGCCTCCGGGCAATCCCTTGCACTGGGGTCTGTATCTGTAACCATACAGTCCCCCCAAACCCCTTTTTTCTTGCACTTATCAGACATACCCTGTCTGCTGCCTTAAATCCAGCACTTGCCACTTGCTGGCTGCACTATTATTCATTTATTTTGTTATTCATCCGTTTTTCCTTTGCTGCACACTTTCCACTTCTCCCCCGTTGCATGCACTTTACCCCTTTCCCTCTCCCATGCACTTGCGCATTCTCAATGTCACTGGGCCTAATAAGATCGTTGTTTTTTTGTTCTCCCTTGTTCCCCTCCCTTGCCTTGTCGCGCTCTGAAACACTTGTATACGCGCGATATAAATAAAATATCATTCATTCCTACTCCCTGGTGGACCTCATGTAGCTCCAAATCAAAAACTCTCGACCTGTATTCAGGCCTGTGGTAGGAGTGGTAAATAGTCTCCTAGAATATTTAGGTTCCTAACTCTGGCGTTTTTCTTGTACTCGCTCTTCTCACTTCAGTTTTAGAAACATTTTATAAATTGGCTGCTGTGGTTGGCCATTAGGTTATATATAGTGAAAGAGCACTTGGTATGGATGGCCTGTGAGCAGACAGCATAGACATAGAAGAAAGAGGTGGTTTTAGTGTGCATGGGCAATGGGAGCAGGCAGCATAGACATAGAAGAAAGAGGCGGTCTTAGTGTGCATGCGCAAGGGGAGCAGGCAGCATAGACATAGAAGAAAGAGGCGGTCTTAGTGTGCATGCGCAAGGGGAGCAGGGAGCATAGACATAGAAGAAAGAGGCGGTTTTAGTGTGCATGGGCAAGGAGAGCAGAGAGCATAGACATAGAAGAAAGAGGCGGTCTTAGTGTGCATGGGCAAGGGGAGCAGAGAGCATAGACATAGAAGAAAGAGGCGGTCTTAGTGTGCATGGGCAAGGGGAGCAGAGAGCATAAACATAGAAGAAAGAGGCGGTCTTAGTGTGCATGGGCAAGGGGAGCAGAGAGCATAAACATAGAAGAAAGAAGTGGTCTTAGTGTGCATGGGCAAGGGGAGCAGAGAGCATAAACATAGAAGAAAGAGGCGGTCTTAGGGGAGCGTATTCCTTGAATATGACCAAAAATATAAAAGTACAGGGAAAAGAGAGTAGAAGTGACATTTCACAGGAAATAGTGCAACTGCAATAACGGACGATATACTAACTTTTGGGGTTTCATCTGCATGGTTATAGGATTGGGCAGTAATTATAAAAACATAATTGAAGGCGTCATCACCAGAAGAAAAGGAAACGTAGCTTTGAAATGTACACTTAATAGAAACTTTATTCCAAATAAAGAAATTAATGAGATTCTAAGACAAAGTTTGTTTAATTTAGATCAAAAAAAGGTAGTGTGTGTGATGTTATGTTTATCGCGGGAGACCGGGTCATGTGCTGGGGCGGGGCCAGAAATAAAGGAATCACAGGAACTGCGCAATTCACGCCGTCCAAGTTTTGGCATCAGACAAGCTGGTTGTGTGTTATTTTATCCGCGCAGCGCCTCACTGACCCGTGCAGGCCTGCGCACTGCATTCGAGTCTCTGCTTCACCGGAGGCTCACACATCACACTGTGGACGAGGACGGTGCTTGCCACACGTGCCTGTCATTATCAACATTCTTCACCTCAAATACACAGATGATCTGCACTACCGACATACCAGAGACGTATCATTGCATTCCCCTAAGGAAGACCAGCACAGCACGTCGCATACTTCCCCACACATTCCATGTGAAAAACGGACAGTGTAGCGTTTCACAATCATACGTGAATACCACAGAAAGAACTATCTTCTACTTTCTGTGCACGCAAACGTTCCATCATCTTGCAGAAGCACGCAAGCCCCCTTTTCAAACTCCCCCAACATTCTACTGGGTCATGAACATTCCATTTTCCTCGCAAGCAGCATAAGGAAGCTCACCATCACTGGACACAGTGATTCCTTTGAGGACAATGTGACACGCAACTGCATCAGTCTGCCAAGAACACCTAAGTCAAGCCAAACGCGGAAAGACACTTGCTGGGGAAAGTCTAGTGAGAGGAGCTCATAACCCTCCGGGCTCTCACGTGTGCTCCAAGGCAGAGCAGTCATTGCCCACCACCTGCAAGCTGATCAACCAGCACATGCTCACACATGCGCTTGAAGCACCCTGGATGGGCCCGATGAAACGTACTGACCAGAGCGGGTGCATGGACAAATTAAACCGGTTCCCACAAGTTCTCCGAACTGGGATAACCCTTCCAACCCACTAGAACCTCCAGGCGACCCCTGCAGTAGCAGGAATCACACATTTGCGAAACCTCATATTCCGCAGAAAGATTTCACCTGGCAAGGTTCTGGCAGGGTATATGTCAGTTGGCCTTGTCAGGTATCTCCGGTCTCAAAAGAGACTTAACGAAAAACAGGGTGTATTCGGCTCAAGCTCTGGGGTATCTTGGGTCGGTAAGCAACTGGGTTGATTTTGGACAAAACAGTGTAGGGACCAAGATAGCGAGATGACAATTTGGAAGGTCTGACCCAGCGTGGTGGGAATTTAGTGGACAGCCAGACCTTACAGCCCACCATCCAGTCGGGACACTCTCTGCAACGGCAATCCGCTTGGGTCTTGTATGTCTTTCAACTCTCTTCCAGGCTGATTTTATGTTCGAAGGTGCCGTCGAGTCGCTCTGTCTGCATGTTGGTTTGGGGATGGAACCCAGATGAAAGGGCTCTCTCTAGCGCCAACAGGTTACAGAGTGCCTTCTAAAACTTTGAGGTGTGTGGACTCCCTCGGTCTGATATGATCTTGTCCAGTAATCCGTGTAGCCGGAACATATCCTTGACAAATAATTCCGCCATGATCGAAGCCGATGGAATTCCAGGCAAAGGGGAGAAATGCACTAACTTGGATAGCGAGTCACCAGTGACCATAATGCAGTTGCGGGAGATTCACGATGAAGTCGGTCGACACCATACTCCACGGTCGGAGTGGTAGAGATCCTTGTTCCAGCAAGCCAATGGGTTTGAGTGTGCCATGTTTGCTCCTTGCACAGATGGGACAAGACTGCATATATTCTTCCACATATTGATTAGGCCAATAGAAAGAAAGCTTTACCAGTTCTAGAGTACCAGCCTGTAGTCCTGTTGTCATGGCACCATCCAAGGACAAGGTGCAGGGTGTGCTCGGAATGAACAATCGTTGGTCGAAAAACAGAAGACCATCCCTGTTTTCCATGTTGGTGGCCAATCCCTGTAGAATGGGTGTTTGTTCCAAGACTGTAGCTTCTTTCACCTTCTGTTGAAAGGAGGCCACCTGTACGATAATCTGGTTTCTGGAGAAGAGACATTCAGGTGAAGCCACTGTGAGATCGGGTGTATGCCTGCGAGAGAGGGCATCTGCCAGGGTGTTCTGGCTGCCAGGTAGGTAGGTTACCTGAAATCAAATTGCGCAAAGAAGTGCGCCCACCTAGCTTGATGAGAGTGGACACAATACATGGTTTGGAGGATTTTCAGGTTTTTCTGGTCCGTTCGGATGAGGAAACGTTGGGAACCCCCTTTAAGGAGATGCCACCACTCCTCGCAAGCCAGTTTCATGGCGAGGATCTCCTTTTCTGTGACTGAATAGTTAAATTGGCTGATAGTTAGGTTCCTGCAGGGGTAAGCTATCGGGTGTTCTTTGCCCTCGTGTCCCTGCTGTCAGGGCCACAACAGTAACCAGTGTTGGTTCTGGGCAAATAGTGAGTTTGGTGCATGAGAAGAAGCAGCCTGGGTCCAAGAAAGGCTTGTTGTTGTGTAAATTGCTGTATTTCAGGACATTGTTGTGCCCTATTTGCAGGAGGCAGGCTGGGGAGAGCAGAAAACATTATCCGGCATCAGGACCGGTAAAAACTACAATTTCCAGCAAGCTCGCGTGCTCGCGAGCCAAGGAACTACATTTGGGACAACGCCCGACGGTCTGCGCATGCGCGCGGTGTGCGCAAGGATCCCTGCTTGTGCTAGAGGACACGGACCGGAGCAGACGTATCGGCAGAGGGCTCCTGCAGGCAGTGACCCGCGGGGCCACGCCCCGCCTGTGAATACTGCAGGCCCCGCACCCCCGGCAAGATAAGTGCATTACTTTTACTCAGTGCATTATTGCAAACAAGCGATCGGCAAAGCAACGCTTGCTGTTTGACTATAGCTGGACTAGTGTTTGTAGCCCCACCTTGGGGGAAAGCGCCCATTAGGATTCGGCACTTGGTGTATGCGCCGTACTGGGGGAAGCCCGGGCGCCACCTCGTAATTCAGGAAAAGCCAAGTGACCCGATTATTAAACTGGTGTAACTTACTCCGTGTGAAGAAACACGGTCTCTGTAGTACGCTGAGCAGATTGAATGTGTGTTGGTACCGTGTGAAGGAACGCGGTGATTGCCTGAACTATTTGTTTTTGGTTCCCTTGTAGCAGCGCTCCGCTGTACTTTCATACTTTCAGCAAGCCGAGGAATTACATTTGGGACAACGCCCGACGGTCTGCGCATGCGCGCGGTGTGCGCAAGGATCCCTGTTCCCGCTAGAGGACACGGACCGGAGCAGACGTATCGGCAGAGGGCTCCTGCAGGCAGCGACCCGCAGGGCCACGCCCCGCCTGTGAATACTGCAGGCCCCGCGCCCCCCGGCACTCAATTTGTCACCGTAGTGTTATGGCAAGAACTGGGGCAGCAGCCTAGCACTCAACTCGGCAGCATCAAACAAAGTTAAGTGCTACTTGGTTATTCCAATTATTGTGCTTGGAAATAATTGCCAGGGGTTATAGTTTGGGTTGGTTGTGATTGAGAAACAACCAAGGAAAAGTTTTAAACCAGAGCCTGACTGGAACGCTTCTAAATAAGGTGTAATGTCTTAATGCTACAATTGAAGTGTTGAATATGTCTAACAGTGATTTGGAGCCATAGTCTGCATGAGTGTAAGGGTGTGTGCAAGGGCGGAGTACCTTCGATCTCAGGAGCCCCAGCAGGGCACAGCAAGGGGGACCTTTCCCAAATCCCCTTTTCTATCCATAACCACTACCTTACCTTTTTCCCGGTTACCCTAATTCCCCCTACCTATCCAACCCATCGGACCTAACCCTCTTTCCCCGGCGAGTCGCAGTGGCCTGTGTTTTCTACCAAGCCAGGCATCAAGACCCAACGGGGAGGTAGGTGTACGTGCTACCTCCGCGCAAGAGTCTGACACCTGCAGCAAGACAGCACCCACCGCTGCAGCAGAGGCATCAGACACCACAATAAAGGGGAGGTCTTGGTTGGGCGCACGCAGGATGGGAGCCATGCAGAAAAATTCTTTGAGGTGTCAGAACCTAGCCCATGCCTGATCAATCCATTGAAACAGGGTTGCCGACTTAAACTCGTGATCTGCAAGACTACCTCTGAGAACCCTGGAATGAAGCAGCGATAAAAGTTTGCTAGGCCAAGGAACCTTTGAACCTCTTTTACTGTAGTCGGCAGTCGAGGATGGCAGACACCTTCCTTTCAGCCTTCCTCATACCTTGGTCCTAAAGGATGAATCCCAGATAGGGGAATCGAAGAGACCCCAAACAAGCACTTCTCGAGTTTGGCGAGCAAGTGATGGTCCTGAAGAAGTCCTGTAAGTGGCCCTGGTGTCCCTGAAGAGTGGGTGTGACAACCAGAATGTCGTCTAAATAGATGATTATGGAATGGGAACAGGAGATCTGAAAAAACCTGTCCATAAAGCGCTGAAAAACCACAGGGGCGTTGACCAACCCGAATGGCATCACCTTGTACTCAAAGTGTCCATTTTGTGTTCGAAAGGCTGTCTTCATTCATCCCATGCACTGATCCTTTAGAGAGGGTATGCGCTCCAGAGATCCAACTTGGAGAACACGTTGGCGCCTTGGAATGCTTCAAGGATGTCGGTGATGAGCGGCATGGGGTACCGATTTCTTGACGGTCACCTTGTTGATGCCTCTATAGTCAATGCACGTCCGGAGCTCGGTTGAATCTCGTTTGGGTATGAAAAAAAGCGAGGCACCAGCAGGGGACAGAGAGGGTTGGATCAGGCTGTTCTGGAGGTTGTCATCAAGGTATTCCCAGAGGGCCTTCTTTTCGGATTGTTAGAGAGAAAACATCCATCCAAACAGAACCAGAGCGTCTGGAACAAGATCAATGGCGCAATCTTCAGGTCTGTGTGGGGGATGGTCCAGCGGTTTCTTCTCAATAAAGACTGTGTTGTACTCAGACAGATCTATGGGTAAGCTATGTACCCCGATAGAATCCCCGGAGGCTGTAGGAATGGTATGAACGGTTCTGTAGGGGATCTCTGGGAAGCAGTTTTGCCTGCAGTAGACAGTCAAACTCCAACTGGTTCTGTGACCAGTCTATCTTCGGGTTGTGCTCCCGTAACTATGATATTCCCAGGATGTGGGCAGCACAAATGATGTCAAACATGAGAACCTCAGAATGCTGCGCAATCGTTACATGTAAGTCTTCGGTAGTGTGAGTGATGGGACCTGAAATAAGAGGACTACTGTCGACTCCTTCTACCTTCTCACCCTCCTTGCGTTCAAATCAAGGTTACAAGTTTTTTTTTATACATATAGCAAAACAAATGCTTTGTATAACATGATTCACAATTCATCACCACTGGTAAAAACAGGTTAAAATCAAACACATGTCTCATAATTCATACATATACAATTCATAGTTCATACATATGCAATTCAGTGCTTTACATGATAAAATCAATGAATACAACGTAAAATCAATACGATCTGTCTATAAAAAGCAGTCATGTAATATATCAAGTTTAGGTTATCGCCACGCAAGAATTGGGGCCACAATGCCTCTATTTCACTAGGGTCAAAATGATTGTTATAGGACTTCATGTGTTTGTACCGCACAGCATACAAACTTTCACAGATAATCAATAGATGGTGCAGTGTCTCAATTTCTTCATTTCCACACAGGCGACACATACGCTTCGTGGTGTGCTCCATGTGCTGCCAATGCCACTAATCTATTAAATTTTAGTAGAAGATATAACCGGACAGTTTGCAGGCTTGGGTAGGCATTAATATAGCCTGGTGTGCAACTTCTGGAAATACGTTCTTGACAGTAAATATCACTATGTGATTTGGTGGCAAGGTTAATTAACTGTTGTTCATAGCATATTTCTTTCATTACTCTTTTTAGTGTCAATTTTATGCTGAGAATACTAAGTTTTCTCTGTGTAGACGATACACTAATCCAATTTGAGTGTAACCTTTTTAGTTTGCCCATAATCCCAAACGAAGCAATCCCGTCGAGTCTCATAAGAGCAGCGACATAGGGGACAATTATAGTGTCCATATTCAAGCAGTTTAACTTCTCATAGTTTACCACACACTGACTAATGAATACATATGGCATTGCTAGCAGATCAAATTCTAGATAAATGTACTCCACACTTATATTTGCTGGTAGGCATAGCAATTTTCGTAGCAAACGAGCTTCAAACCGCTCCACCGCCTTAAAGATGTTATTGCCCCAAATGGTTATTGCATACAACAGTATAGCTCTGATTTTTGCTGTATATATTGACAGTACTGCAGATACAGAGTAGCCACAGTTTCTGCCAATAAATATGCTCAGTGTGTTCGTCGAGATGATGCAACAAGCCTGAAGAGATGACCAATGTGCTTTCCGTGTCAGACGTTCATCCACGATAACACCCAGATATTTATAAGATGTTACTTGTTCCACTCTTTTATTATTCAATTGCCACACATATCATTTTGTTTTTTATTTTGTGTCAAACGCTGCAGAGAAATCAATATATGCGCAGTATACGTCTAGATTTCGTCGACTGCAGTGGATAATAATAGCAGGCCGTGCACTGTGCCCGAGCCTTTTCGGAATCCGATTTGGTTTGGTGGTAATATTTTTTTGTCGGTAATCCATACATTTAGTTCCTGCAAAAGGACTCGAGCGAATATCTTGGATGATGTATCAAGCATGGCCAGCATACGATAATTATTTGGGGAATCCTAGGCACCCTTTTTGTGGACTGTTAGTATATGGCTAGATTGCCACAAAAGAGGAATTGAGCCAGTGGCACCTATCTGTGTAAACAATAAATGTAGCGCAGCTGCCCAAAGTTCCGGCTGCCTTTTTATCAAGTGATTACACACACCATCGGGCCCTGCAGCTCTAGAGTTTTTTAGTTTTGTGATGATCGCTATTATGTCTAATATAGAGGCATGACAGACCCAGTACTCCAATGGAATTTTAAAAATGTTGTCATTGGTGACAGGGCAACCCAGGGTGCTACTTATATGGCAACACCATTGTTCTTCTGTTATACAGTTAATGGTGAGAGGACGTGGTTGTGAGTGTTGGAGTAATTGCCATATGCTAGTGGTATCACCATTTCAGCAATTTGTTGCCATAATTGCACCACACGCTAGCTTATGTTGGGCCAACCATTTTCTATAATTCGTTTTAGCCATTTTAATTAGTGAGGGGACAACCAATGAGGATGTACAGGGAACATTCTCAACTAAAATCATTTGTATGTTTTTTCGCAAACTTCTTTTGGCGTCACTGATGGCGGTATCAAATCCATCTCGACGCTTAGTTGGAAAATTGGAATGTTCCGCACAACTAATATGACCGTCTTGCAACAACCTTTTCTCTTATTTTCAACATCATATCAGAAAAATTTGACAGCATGGCCTCCGCTTCATTCACACCATCGGAACCAATTTTTATGAAAATTGATAACAGGGCAGACACTACCGAATCGGCACGGTCGATGTTACGCTCGTGCCATCGGATACGATTCCCACTTTCATTAAGAGAGAATTGGCCATTTCCATCATAATCAACAGCTGTTTTAGACTGCCGTGGAGACTTCAAGAGCCAGCACAGCTGTACATGATCACTTTCATGTCTAGTGACCATGCTCATTTCTCTTATATATGGTATACCCTTTATGTTTGATAATGCATAATCAATTGTTGAGGCCGAAAGATCCTCAATTCTAGTAAATGCCATATCATGGTCGCCCGGTGTCAACCCATTCAATTTCACTATCCCATGTGCTGCTAACATGAAGTGCCATTTTGCACCCTGCTTATTAGACTTCATCGTCGGCAATGCCACAGAGGCAAACTCAGAGAAGCAGTCCGCTGTGAGAGGGAGATGACCAATTTTCCCATTAAAGTTGCCAACTAACCATACCAGCATTTCATGATTATATCTCTGTAACACTGCATCAACTATCTTGATGTTCACGGCTGACATTGCCATGTTCGGTGCGTCATACACATTTATCAGCAGGATATCAAGAGATGATAATGATAGCATTGTGACCAGGATGTGCTCAGACGACTGGTTTAGTTTAACTATCCTCCATGGAGGGTGCACAGATACAAGAAGGCCACCTTTTGGACGACCCATTACACCTTGGGTGGCTATCTGATGGACTGTGTTCCTGCCATCTATCTGTACCTCAGCTAACAGCCAGGTTTCCTGTAGTACAACCACACTAAATATGTTCATCTTGCTCATCAGGCCATCAATGTCAAACAGGTGGGTATGCCCTCTGGTATTCCATGAAAGGAGCATATCCACCATGTCGCATCACTGTGGCTCGGCTAGGAAATGAGCCTTGAATGCCACCTGTAACCACTGCCAGTAGCCATCAACAGGATAATTGGGGGTTGCTGCTCCTATAGGATCTTTAGAATCAGGCAATACACTGCCCAAATCGGAATCTCCTTTCTGCACATTGGGGTTGGGCACAGCTACTGTAGGTGGTAGGTCACTATTCAGGGGCATTTTTCGGGGGCATTTGCTTGTCACCATTGGATATACAAGGTGGTATTACTGTTTCATTTTTGTGCAAAGGAATTTCAACACAGAGAATATTATATCCCAACTGTAAAATGTCAGCTTCAAAACTTAATACATAATGCAAGGAAGCTTCTACTATAAAAGATATATTTGATATAAACTGATCTTTTATTACAGCTTGATCTACTATGCGTATATCATCAGAAGTGATAACTCTCAACGGTACGATGGACTTAAATATGTATAGCACGGCTGACCTATTCAATGGTGTCAAGGATGGATCTTGGTACAATTGCACTATCTGAAGGGCCGGTATCATAATTCCAGATGCTCTGGGGTTAATGCTGTTTTGCAAGTTATTATTAGCCACTGGGATGCTCTGCGGGTTTGCCCATACTGCAGGTAAGGTGGGTTGTTTGTCGGAGTTCTTATGATTACTAGCTTTTTGGGTGAGCAATTTTAATGTAGGTGCTTTTGCCTGTTGGTTTTTAATGGGTTTGGGTCTTCTTGTTGTATTTTTAGGCCGATTTTCTACTGCGTTTACTTCCACTTCCTCTGCTATGAATAATGGAACCATTGATGCAGGGTTCACCACTGCACTAACATCTGAAGGAGCAACAGCAGAGCTACATTCATAGGCGCTACTTGGAGCCTCTTGTGCCAACGATGGCTTGCTGCTTTTTTGTGGCCAACGAAAACACCTACGACCATACACAAATGCATGGTGTACAGGTGCTAGTCACGGGACAGTTTTTTTTCTTCTGTTTTTTTTTGTTGGTACAAAGCCAGATAATGTATTTACTTTACGTGGGGATCTGTATGATGTCACACCACAGCTGGTATGACCACATCCACGCATCTTCTTATGGATGATCAGAGATTGAATATTAATCTTCTTTTCCAAATTTTCACACTTGCTGATTAGTTGTGTCAGCAGATTTTCGAGAGCATAGAACATGTCATCGGAATTCATGCTTGTGTCATTAGGACTAATCACCTGAGTATCACAGGGATTGGACAAGACCTTAGTTATAGGAAAGTGGAAAACACTGTTCGAATTAGGGTCTATTGGATAGAGGGGAAAAAGGAAAGCTCAGGCGGGGGACATTCATCCTTTACTAGCGATAAGGTGGGTGCACAAGGGTCCAAGGGATTGATATCACTTTGAAGGCCACAAGGTTTACTGGGGGGGGGGTGAAGTGCATTGGAGTAGCAACAGCCTCCAAAAGAGATTGCTCAGGGTCAAGGCCCATATATTCGAACTCAGGGTCATGCAGTGAGGAGTCAGGAAGGTCAATGGATAATGGCATCCCCGTTCCTGGTGGAACGTGGACTAAGGCTACATGACCATAGTTGCGCTCATGGGCATTATGATTATTGGTTCTACATGGTGGCGAGAAAATAGGGGCAGTGGGGTTTAGTCTACCACTCACTTTGTTGCCGGGAGCATCGCACGGCATATGCTCGATCACTGTGTTCCCCACTTAAGAGATTGGAGCTTACGCAACCCAGATTTGTTGTGAGCTCAGTAACCAAATCTTCTTTTACAAATTCCAAGGCGGTGTTAGACATCTCTATTTGCGGCATTTTACTATAGTATTCGGTTATACGTTTGCACTCGGGCAATACTACCCGCGGGTTGGAAATGATTTTCGGTATGCATATGCGTCTATTTCGGAGGTTTTTATGAAGAGCAAGTTCGTTCGCATACTCATCATTGCTATTTACAGGAGCATGCGCCATCGTTAAAATGTATAACTAGAATGAGTTTTAAATATGTATATAAAATACAAACAACTCCCTTTGTGTTTCCCACAGCTCCTCAAGATCACAAATGAGCCTGTTACTCCAGGGACTGCAATATGATCAACACAAGCGAGCGACAGTCCCCGTCACACAAGACACACTATAAAAGAGTCTATATAAGAGCGTAAACATGAGTATGTTAAAGGAATTCTAAAAGATATATTAGCATGTATTTGACAAAACAATCGCTAGCCAACTGTTTCCATTGAAGCACATTAAATCTCAATAACCCATATAAAATCACATAAGACAAGTATTTGGGATATAGTAGAACAGTTATTATGCAGTTATATAAACTGTACAGCTAGATGCTACTAATTGCTCATATGTTGGTATGCAATCCGCATAACCCAGTTAACAGTCAGTTCAAGACTGCCTGTACTTAGCTACACTGACCTCGAGATTCCACCCTGGGCATTACCTGGGGTGCATCTCCAGTGACCGCAACTGCCCTTCCCAACCTTTCAGAAACGCCAGCTCACGAACACGGCAGAAAACAAATGGAAGCAATCAACAATGCAGTGTTCCAGTGCTAAACACTGCCACTTCCACAGTCCCTGGCCAGCAGTAACCACGGGAACAACATAGCAAAATAGCAGTGATTCAATCAATCCCAAACGTCAAGCATTTAGACATCAAACAGCAGAATAACCGTGCACCTCAGGTCGGATGCAGTAAACAAAACAATCAGAACAGATGATGAAATGACTCGCATACCCGATCACTTAAAAACACATATAGTGGCTGGGATACGCTACTTGCCTATATACTTGCATATATAATCAACAGCTCTGACACAAGCAAATTAAGGCAAGTTAAGGATTAGAGGGAATGTGTAAACTAAAATGGTGAACGCTGTACGCGCCACGCGATCAGCACTTACTCCAAGGCACTTCTTCGATTGCGCGCGCAAGAATGCGCATGTCGTGGGGTTATGAGGGTGCTGCTGGGAAAAATGAGGGCGGTGTCAACGTTTTTAAAGAGCCAGTCCTTGGTATCCTTGGAGTCCAGACAGAACGGCAGCAGGTCGCGATCAGCACTTACTCCAAGGCACTTCCTCGAATGCGTTCAAGTCTTTTGAGTCCAATCTTGTCCACCCAAATAGTATCCACAAAGTTCCCTGCGGCTCCACAATTGTATGGCCACAACCATAAGAGAGTCCTCTGGGACATTAGAAGAAGCCACAGAGAGAGAAACATAGGGATTCAAAGTGACACATCTGTAGTCCGTCCCTCCTAGGACTGAGGTCCCCCGTTTCGCAGCCGCCAAGGGGGAACTTCAGGACATTCTCGGAGAAGGTGACCGTCTGATCCGCAGTAGGCGCAAAGCCCTTTTTCTTTTCGGCGTTTCCGTTCCTCAGGCATAAGCGGTAATCGAGCCGTACCTATTTGCATATGTTCCTCTCGAGCCCGTCTCTGAGGTGGGAGATAAACTGAAGGTGATGAGTCGGAGGAAGAATGAGTGTAACGAAGACATCTTCTCTCAGTTCTCCTTTCCAGCGTGCGATACTCGATCTGTAGAATGGTGGAATGCAAGTCGGAAAAAGTGGGAGGTTGTGGAGACCGAGCCAAATCACCCTTTATCTCTTCCCTTAGTACACGCCGGAAGATAGCGTATTGTGCTTGTTCGGGCCACCTGGCTTCCGTGGCCAGCCTCTTGAACGTGGTGATGTATGATAACAGATCCGCCATACCCTGGCAGACGTCTAGCAGCTCTTGACATTCAGTATAGGTTGTCTCTGGCCGTTCAAATGCTTGTTTAAGCTGGGCCAAAAATGCTCTGAAATCGTGAAGAACGGGATTGGCAGGTATCCAGTCTTTCCATCGAAAGTTTTTCAACAAAGTTTTTTCCATCAAATGCATGTATGTGTGGGGTAAAAAGGTTAGTTTTGTTTAGGGCGGGAGCACCCCCAAAAACAAAAACACAAAAAATGCATTTGATGGAAAAAATATCATTGGAAAACCTTCGATGCATTTTACTTTCGCTGGAAAGTTTCCGATCCGAAGACTATAAACCAGATTGGCACTGATTACCAATGGTGTAGCCCAGGATAAAGCATTTGCGGTCATATTTGATATCATATACCCAACTCGGGCGTGTTCAGAGGTGTAAGTGGTAGCTCAAAAAGTGAAATGGACCATGCATGCGTCAATGAATTCCTTCAGCTTCTTAGGAGCTCCATCATACTTTCCAGACAGCAGAGCCATGGGTTGTAGTTCCGCTGGGTGATGTTCACGGGCGGTGACCAGTTAGCGCAAAGCTGTGTTTTCAGTCTTGAGGTTTTGCACCTCTAGGATGAGACCTTGGACTGCTGTTACTAGTTTCTGGACCTGCTCTGCTGTAGACATGTTTTCCTTTGTGTGTTGCAATCTGTCAATTTCCTTAGATTCCTCCCCAGAATCAGTTAACGCCCCCTCCTCACATGAACTACTGGAGTCAAGGAGAGTCTTCTTGCGGTGTCTTCTAGAACGATAGTCTTTTTTTGAATGCAGGTAGGGTTTACCCCGCGAGGATGCCACAGTTGCTGCTTGTCAGGTACCAATCCTGTGGCCCCTCTCCCAAGGTAACCAGAAATGGGGGGAAAAACCACAATCGGCATAAAAAAACCCCAGTTGACTGGAAGCGTAGTAAACAGACACTGGCTTGATAGGAGTCCAGATAAGGTCTTGGGTCGAGAGGAGTACCCAACGGAAAGGCAGGCTCAGATCCGAGAAAGGAGGAGTGGACTGAAGGTGCAGTCTGGTGACTCAGCGAGGGCCTTCCACAGGAGCAAGGTGGGGGCCCAGGAAGACGGGAGCCACTGAGTAAGGTAAGACAGGTTGTCAAGAAAATCGGAAACACAGCCCAGAGGCCGGAGAAACATGCGTGCAAGTGTAAAGCAGTACACAGCACCGTTCCAGAGAGAGCGGAGTGAAAGGAACACTAGGAAAAGCAAAAAGAAGAAAGGCGGGCCCAAAGAGGGGGTAAGTGAGCTAGAGTACACAGAGGACAGCGAGGGAGAGAACCCCTGAGACAGGCGGAGAGAGAGAGGGAGCATGGCCGAGCCATCGACCAGAATAAGAGAGGAACAGAGAAAACCATTCCGGTGCCGACCGAGCGGTGAAAACTAGTGTCTAATCATAGCAAAGAAATCACACTGAGGTTGCAACGCGCCGGGCAGAGAGGGATCAAGAACCTCTCCGCAGCGGCCATGATGGATGAGAGCTCGACCGCTAAGAAAGCGAGCACGTGAATGTAGTGGCACAAATCAATGGAGGCACGTCCTCCATCGATTCCAAAGGCCCCAATGCATGACACAATGGTCAGAGCGACCCTGCAACAAAGGAGATCGTTTTTTTGGGAAGTCTCAGGCAAAGTTACCTGACATGGTGAACCAATGGTATGATTAACAAAGGGCATTTCAATAGGTATTGCCAACCAATGGGGATGTCCCTTAGGTTTTTAGGGATTGATTGTTATTTGTGACATCACCTAGGAAGAAAACTGGGTGACAGGCTCAGACGCTGAGATTGCTGGAGATTTTGTTGTTTCCTGTATGATCCTTGTCTTTTGGAGGATAAAGACGGTATATTTTGCCCCATGGCTGAGTTCTCCGTTATTGCCGGGGGGAGGTGTGGGCGAGCAGGGTTGGATGGGCCCCAGATACTCTGCTAACCTGTGGTAGCATCGATGCGAACTCCCCTCTCCTCTGGTATACTATTACAGTAACATCTCCACATGCGCGCAGTGGTAATGTCCGCCTACTGACATTAGCAACTAACTCGCTTTTCGCTTTCATCTCTGACATGCCCACAACCCAACTCATTAGCATACACACGTACATACTTCTTAATGCACATTACGGTCGTATTATTTGTCTAAAGGTCCATTGCTGCATGGATATGCAGCATACAGCTGAAAATTCCTCAAAATAGGTTAGTCCTATGCATTTGCATCAAACCAACACACATTGCAGAGTAGACAATACTTTTCCTATTGCCAAATCTCAAAATCTAAAAGTGCTTGCTGCATCTTAAGCTTTGCAGCGTAACGCTGAAATTCCTCAAAATCGGTTATACCTACATGAATATGTAAAATCAGATGTTAGCACACTCAAATCTGATAAAGCAATTTGCATAATGGATAATTATGTGTATTTGTGTTGTTGAGATTTCCCTGAATTGTAACTGAATTTCAGTTTGTCAAATACTACAGCGTGTACTCCAAATCAATTCGCTTTCGTCTAAAAATGTGCACTTTCAAAATATGACCTAAAGCACGAAAGACCAAATTGCAGGTGCTGTCTATGTCCTGTTGTCATGTCTCCCCCCGGTCCCCCAATGCCTGCAAGCGAGTGCATGGTCAAATCAATGCCATGTATGTATCCTCCTTGCTTCTTCACTTGGAGCAGCAGATTCTAACTACAATAAATGTGGCTAGGAATCAAAACCTAAATATGTTGTGGCAGAGACAATGTTGCTCAACCTGCATCAAAGTGCTCTGAAGCTGGCCCAACGAGACACGCTGCACCATGAAAATAAACTAGCTAATAATAGTGCTTGTCCCATGGCATTAACTCAGCTGGATGCCCTAAACTCAAAAAGCCTTTTCTACAAGTCTTTGTAGGACTAAGTGTCACACAAAGACACGCACACACATGACGATTTATGGCAAAAGCCAAAGTCGTTTTTACAAAAACTGTAAATAGCAGGGAATGCTCACGCCTTTGCCCATAAAAATATTTTTTTCCAGGTAGGCTAGGGCTTCAAGAAACTTGAATTGGAGAGGTGCCATTTTTTGATATTAATTAGAATGCATTTAGTAGGGTGTCGCCGAGGTGTGAAGGGGGATGTGGCAGGGGTGCCTGGTCTCCTGTTAGACGATCCTCTGCACACCAGAACACTGCTCACATCTCACCAACACCTTCCTCAGGTTCCCACACGACTCCCTCCAGGGTTCGAGACTCATGTGATTCGGTTTACCCAAAGGACCGAAAGTTCCGTACCAGGTACAATTTATGGGCTCGGTTGCAGCCCTTCCTGCATTGGCAGTTGCCATGGAGAACATACAGCAGAAGGGGCGGCGGAACACCTCCGCGTCGATCGTTCATTTGCTCACGTGATTCAGAGCGCCGTTTCCCACGTGACCTTGGTGGACGTCACATGACCCCGAAACGCACAGTATATAAAGCCTGATGCACGGAGCACTCATCGATTCTCAGCTCTTCAGACCCTGTTTGGCGCTACGTTTGATAACACTATTGGTTTACCTTGATCTTGGAACTCTCACTTGGATTCCTTCGGATTACCCTTTTGTACCTTTGCCCTTTGCTTGGAACTGCTTACCTATTGCTGGATTTCGACACGACCCTCACTTGTCTTCGGATCATCCCTTGGTACTTTGTTGAACTTCTACGCCATTTCCCTTTTGGGATTCAAGTTACGCCTTCAGCTCTACAGGTGGCGTATCCTGTATCCACGCTTGTCTGCGTTCCTCTTGTTCTAGGGACCGCCTCATCTGAGTCTCGAACCTCCCTCCTAGGTTTCCTGGGTTTTCCTAACACCGAATAGGTAAGACTATTCAGATCCTTTGGTTCTTGTGATATATTGTAATTGCCTGGTATTTAACCTCGTTCTTTTTGCAGCAGCATCGGTGTTCCAGAGGTTCCGTGGATCCGGGAAGTAACATCTCCCACCTGTGGCCCCAAAGGTCGCACAGCAGGTTTCTTTTGGTTCCCCTGTGCGTCACTTGGGGACGGAGGTCTCAACGGTCTACACGACACTCAAGTCAGAACATCTCCCCGATATTATTCTCAATGGTACTAGAACCACTGGTGCAGTATTTCAGAAAGGAACTGGAGGGGGCAGCTATAATAGCGGGGGAGTGAGGCACAGTCTCCCTATATGCCAATGACTTACTGTTATATGTGAGAAATCCGTTGGAAAATCTGCCGATTTTACTGGGGTACTGAGTAATTTCCGGAAGATGTCCGGCTTTTGAATCAATAAGGAAACGTCATTGCTATTCCCACTGGGGGGCCTTCGCAGCAGGCACCTTACCGAGTGCAGGATTAGGTGGGAGGGGGCTGGGGGGGTTATTTAGATACTTGGTTATTCAGACTTTCTACGGCATCAAGGACATGTTCGTGCACAATACAGGTAGGGCACTGTCAGGGATAGTGGATTCAGTTCATTTCTGGAGGAAGTTCACAATATCTTTGATGGGGAGGGCAGCATTGTGTAAATTGGTCACCCTCCCACCTCCCAAGACTCCTCTACTACACTAATATCCTCTACTGTATTAAGATCTTTAAGATGTTGAACAGGTTGGGGAACTATTCAGATCCTTTGGTTCTTGTGATATATTGTAATTGCCTGGTACTTAACCTCGTTCTTTTTGCAGCAGCATCAGTGTTCCAGAGGTTCCGTGGATCCGGGAAGTAACATCTCCCACCTGTGGCCCCAAAGGTCGCACAGCGGGTTTCTTTTGGTTCCCCTGTGCGTCACTTGGGGACGGAGGTCTCAACGGTCTACACGACACTCAAGTCAGAACAGACTGAGAAGCCATATAGTCGTGTTAGATGCAGGGGCCCACGGAAGAACCCATAGCTGCTTTAGTTCAGGCAATTACAGTATTAAGGGCAGATATGGCCGCCGCTAATACGGTGATTCACCAAAGGCTAGATTCCATACAGAGTGTTCAGCATTCCCTTCCTGCAGACTCTGAATTCGGGGATGCTGCCACTTCAACCACACCTCCTCCGTTGGCAAGTACCCCAGCTCCAACTCCGGTGGTCCTCCCAACCCCTTCTCCTTTGGCCGCTCCTGAACGTTATCAAGGTGACCCCAAGAAGTTCAGGACTTTCATCAATCAGTGCAAGTTACACTTCCTGTGTAGACCTCTGGCCTTTCCTAATTCCACTGCTAAAGCGGCCTTTGCCCTTTCCCACCTGGCCGGGACAGCTGCCGCTTGGGCTAATCCTTTACTGGAGAACAATAGCCCTGTTCTCTATGATTTTGATTTGTTAGTTCTAGAGATGTCTCGAGTCTTCGATACCCGACACAAGGCACAGTCTAGGGATCTGGAGTTGTTAGAGCTAACCCAGGGTAGAGGGACCTTGATAGATTACATCACCCGTTTCAACCAATTGGTCGCCGAAACATCATGGCCAGAAAGCAAGCGGGCGGTCATATTCTATAGGGGGTTGAATAACTCAATGAAAGATGCCTTAGCAGTGATTCCTTCCGTGCCCACTCAGTATCAGGAACTAGTGGATCTTGCCCTGCAGGTAGATGCACGTTGATCAGAGCGCAGAGCTGAGTTGGGTCTTTCTTCTCATCCTACAGTTGTTAGTACCCCTGCTTCCAGCACTGAGGAACCTATGCAAGTGGGAGGCTTACGTAGCCCTATCACGACGTCCGAGAGAGAACGTAGGAGGGTGGATAATGCATGCTTTTATTGTGGCACCACGGGACATTATGTGAAGGAATGCCCTCGACGTCCCAAGAAGTCTCAGGTTTTTCGGACAGCTCGACCTTAGATCCGGAGACCAGGTCGAGTTTCCAGTCTTCATCTCCGGGTACCACTCTTGCTTTTGCTCGTGTCCAGCCCATCTTTGTACAGGCCACTCTTTGTCCCTCTACGGGTATCTCTCATGCAGTCACGATCATCATTGACTCTGGTGCCACTGGGAACTACATAGACATTGCTTTAGCCCATTCTCTCAATCTACCTTTAGTGGTACAAACCCGACCTGAACCGGTTCAGGCCGTAGATGGCACTGCACTAGTCTCTGGTCCCGTTAGACACCAAACTGCTCCTCTACTATTGACCATACAAGACATTCACACAGAGACGCTAAGTTTTGACCTGATCACCACACCTCAATTCGGTATCATATTAGGAATACCATGGTTGCGTGAACACAATCCTCTGATTAATTGGCAAACAGGCACGGTGCTCTTTGAGTCTGAGATCTGTCAGAACTATTGTCTCCCAACCCATCAAGTAACAGATACTCCTTCACGGGCCTTGGGAGCTCTTGCTCAACTCACGTTGAATGATGATGGATCAGAGGTTGTGAATTCCCACACCGTCGGAGGGGTAGTTACCGGGATTCCATCTGAGTACAAAGCATTCGAATCAGTTTTCGATTGCGGTTCTTCCAAGGTGCTTCCTCCACACAGACCATATGACTGCCCGATTGAACTAATCCCGGATTCTACCATTCCTTCGGGCAGGATTTATTCTCTGTCCCCCTCGGAAGAACAAGCATTGAAACAGTATGTACAGAACGCCCTACGACTAGGACACATCCGCCCCTCTACTTCACCAGCTGCAAGTCCCATTTTCTTTGTACCTAAGAAAGAGGGGGACTTACGTCCCTGTGTGGATTACCGGCGTCTTAACGCCATCACGAAAAAGGATAGGTATCCAATTCCTTTGATCACACCTCTTCTGGACCACTTATCCCATGCCTCCGTTTTCACCAAGCTGGATTTTCGCGGCGCATATAATCTAGTTCGCGATGAGTGGAAAACTGCCTTTTGCACCCGTTACGGCTTGTATGAATATCTAGTCATGCCCTTCGGTCTATGCAACGCCCCGGCAACATTCCAGCGTTTTATGAATGACATATTCAGGGACATTCTGGACGTATACATGGTTGTTTATTTGGACGACATCTTGATCTTTTCACGGAATCTTGATGATCATGTAAAGCATGTCTGGGAGGTCTTATCCTGTCTGAGGGAACATTCCCTATTTGCCAAACCCGAGAAATGTCAATTCCATAAAACGTCAGTTGAGTTTCTGGGCTTCCACATTACCCCTTGGGCACTATCCATGAACGAATCCAAGGTTAAGGCAGCCCTAGATTGGCCAGTTCCTCAGACACTCAAGGCCTTGCAGGCCTTTTTGGGCTTCGCCAATTTTTACAGGCGCTTTATTTCATCCTTTTCCACAATTGTGGCCCCACTTACGGCTCTGACCAGCCCTCAGGTACCCTATCGATGGCAAAAAGAACATCAGGAATCTTTTGAGGCTTTGAAAACCGCTTTCACCACCGCACCGATTCTCCAGCACCCCAGTCCCGATCTTCCATTCATAGTTGAGGCGGATGCCTCTTCTTTTGCCCTCGGTGCAGTGTTGTCTCAGACATGTCCTACGACAGGCAAGTTGCACCCGGTGGCATACCACTCCCGCAAGTTTTCCAATACTGAGACCCATTATACTGTAACGGAGAAGGAACTTCTGGCTGTCATGGACGCCTTTCGTGTCTGGCGCCATCACCTCCTGGGGGCTAAGCATCCAATCACTGTAAACTCAGATCATCGGAATCTACAGGATCTGGCCTCCTTAAAGTGCATCAATAGCAGACAGGTCCGGTAGCATCTCTTCTTTTCCGCCTTTGATTTTCACATTACTCATCGTCCTGGAATCACTCATGGAAAAGCGGACGCCTTGTCACGCTCTCGGGGTGGAGTCGAGTTGCCAACCTTCCCCGATACTGTTCTTGGTAAGAGTCATGTGATTTGTCTCTGCACTCCCTCTCTGTCACTGTTGGATTCTGTGCGAGCATGGACGAGCATTCATTCTGACCAACTGCGGGATTGGGATCCCGTATATTGTGATGGTTTGCCTTTCGTGCATGAACGTCTATTCCTTCCCACGCCTGACACCCGTAACCTGGCCCTTGAATGGTCTCATGATGCTCCCTTTAATGCCCATCCCGGTCAGGAGCGCACTATGGATCTCCTAAAGCGCTGGTGGCCCTCTATGAAACGCGACGTGGAATGCTATGTCAACTCTTGCGCTGTTTGCCCTCAGGCCAAACATCGAAGAGGTCGTCCAGTTGGCCTGCTGCTTCCGCTTCCGGTACCTCCAAGACCTTGGCATACACTGACGATGGATTTCGTGACCGATCTCCCCAAGGTACAGGGTTTTGACACCATCTGGGTGGTGGTAGACACATTCACAAAAATGGCTCGCTTTGTTCCTTGTAAGGGGATCCCTTCAGCCCCAGTCTTGGCAGAGTTGTTTTTTGAATCTGTGTTCATGTTGTTTGGGCTTCCTTCTGTCATTATTTCCGATCATGGGTCACAGTTCACCTCTCGTTTTTGGAGATCTTTGACTAAACTACTTGGCATCGATACCAGGTATTCTTCGGCCTATCACCCTGAGACTGATGGACAGACTGAAAGGACGAATCAATCTATGGAGCAGTATCTTCGGTGTCTTATCCTGCAGCAGCAGGCCTCCTGGTTGAGTGCCTTACGGCTTGCCGAGTTCGCATACAATAACGCGGCTCACTCTGCTACAGGTTTTTCTCCTTTCTACGCCCTCTATGGCCAACACCCCAAGGTCTTGCCTGTCCCTGACGCCTCTGTCTCTTTGAATCCTGCGGCCACGGCCTGTTTTAGGGATCTGTCTGCTGTTCATGCTAGTACTTTGGTCCATCTTACTGAAGCAAAGGCCTCTAGGAAGTCCCGTGTTGACAGCAAGCGCTTGGCTGCTCCTCCCCTTGCGGTGGGTTCCAGGGTGTGGTTGTCTTCCCGTCACCTTCGCCTGGTGGGTTGTCGGAAACTTCTGCCTCGCTTCGTTGGCCCGTATGTGATCTCTCAGGTTGTGAATCCAGTGGCTTTTCGTCTGGTTCTCCCGAGTTCTTGGCGAATCCATCCTGTTTTTCATGTCTCTCTCCTCAAGCCATGTCCTGATTCTTCCCGTCTTCGGGCCCCAGCAGCCCCGGTGTCCCTGGCCTCCCCTGATGTTTTTGAAGTGTCAGCTATTTTGGGTTCCCGTTGGTTTAGGGGTAGGCTCCAGTATTTGGTGGACTGGTAGGGTTATGGACCGGAGGAGCGTTCTTGGGTTTCCGCCTTGGATCTTGACGCTCCTCGGTTGGTAGCCTGGTTCCATAAGGATCACCCGTCCTGCCCACGAGGTCGTGGGCCGTTGGGGGGGGGGGCTATGTTAGACGATTCTCTGCACACCAGAACACTGCTCACATCTCACCAACACCTTCCTCGGGTTCCAACACGACTCCCTCCAGGGTTCGAGACTCATGTGATTCGGTTTATCCAAAGGACCGAAAGTTCCGTACCAGGTACAATTTCCGGGCTCGGTTGCAGCCCTTCCTGCATTGGCAGTTGCCATGGAGAACATACAGCAGAAGGGGCGGCGGAACACCTCCGCGTCGATCGTTCATTTGCTCACGTGATTCAGAGCGCCGTTTCCCACGTGACGTTGGTGGACGTCACATGACCCCGAAACGCACAGTATATAAAGCCTGATGCACGGAGCACTCGTCGCTTCTCAGCTCTCTTCAGACCCTGTTTGGCGCTACGTTTGATAACACTATTGGTTTACCTTGATCTTGGAACTCTCACTTGGATTCCTTCGGATTACCCTTTTGTACCTTTGCTTGGAACTGCTTACCTATTGCTGGATTTCGACACAACCCTCACTTGTCTTCGGATCATCCCTTGGTACTTTGTTGAACTTCTACGCCATTTCCCTTTTGGGATTCAAGTTACGCCTTCAGCTCTACAGGTGGCTTATCCTGTATCCACGCTTGTCTGCGTTTCTCTTGTTGTAGGGACCGCCTCATCTGAGTCTCGAACCTCCCTCCTAGGTTTCCTGGGTTTTCCTAACACCGAATAGGTAAGACTATTCAGATCCTTTGGTTCTTGTGATATATTGTAATTGCCTGGTACTTAACCTCGTTCTTTTTGCAGCAGCATCGGTGTTCCAGAGGTTCCGTGGATCCGGGAAGCAACATCTCCCACCTGTGGCCCCAAAGGTCGCACAGCGGGTTTCTTTTGGTTTCCCTGTGCGTCACTTGGGGACGGAGGTCTCAACGGTCTACACGACACTCAAGTCAGAACATCTCCCCGATATTATTCTCAATGGTACTAGAACCACTGGTGCAGTATTTCAGAAAGGAAATGGAGGGAGCAGCTATAATAGCGGGGGAGTGAGGCACAGTCTCCCTATATGCCAATGACTTACTGTTATATGTGAGAAACCCGTTGGAAAATCTGCCGATTTTACAGTGGTACTGAGTAATTTCCGGAAGATGTCCGGCTTTTGAATCAATAAGGAAACGTCATTGCTGTTCCCACTGGGGGGCCTTCGCAGCAGGGACCTTACCGAGTGCAGGATTAGGTGGGAGGGGGGTGGGGGGTTATTTAGATACTTGGTTATTCAGACTTTCTACGGCATCAAGGACGTGTTTGTGCACAATACAGGTAGGGCACTGTCAGGGATAGTGGATTCAGTCCATTTCTGGAGGAAGTTCACAATATCTTTGATGGGGAGGGCAGCATTGTGTAAATTGGTCACTCTCCGACCTCCCACGACTCCTCTACTACACTAATATCCTCTACTGTATTAAGATCTTTAAGATGTTGAACAGGTTGGGGGAACTATTGTGGAATGCGGGGAGGAGGGTCTCGCTGGCGACCCATGCGACATCGCCATCAGGAAAGGGGCCTTAATTCACCGAACTACAAATGGTACTTCATGTCAATATTGGTATGGGCAGACAAAAAAAGGGGGGGGCTGCTGCCGGACTTATTGGGGACCTTCCAGTTTGTCAGAAAGGGGTAGAACTGTTGTGCGGTATGATTGAAGGGAAGGGGGCTGTGAAGATTGGAGGGAGGTATCTGTACTCCTGCCATCTTTATCGTAGAGTAGAAGCACCCCAGCCAAGGTTCATGTGGTAGCAACGGATGCACAGCCAAGGCTTAAGCTCTCAGGAGGTGACATGGGCTGGTTCTTAAGTACAGTGTAGTCCCCAAGACCCCCACAAAGGAATGGCCACACATTATCTTATGTGCCAATACAGCTCTATAGAAATCAGTCTGGGTGTCAACCCCCCAGAATGAACACATACCTGACCTCCCAACCACCAAACCTACCGCTATGAAGCAGCTATTACGCAACTGCCAAACCGGCTGCACACATATCTGGTGCACCGATGCACCTTATGACCATCTCTCTCTCAACTGACTTTAACTACGGTTCCCGAGGGCGTTCAACCTACCAGCGCTTTGAGATCATACCAATGATACATAAGGCACAATATAAACACAAAGTAACATAACATATTCATCAATTAATAACACTTTGTACTCTGGCAATTCTAATATGGCAAATATCTACAATGTCTATGTGGGACCACACTAGCTATTGACTCCTATAAAATGCATGAACTGCTGACAGTTAGGCATACATATCATATAACAATGTGTATCAGTATAGATCATAGGAAGGAAAGCAAGTTAGATACAATGGCAGAATACTGACTCCACCACCTAGAGGCAGTTTTGAGTGAGGATCCCCCCCACCACCGTCAGACTTTCCTTGGTCGTCAACCTAGACTTTCTCCAGCGGGACAAATCTATCGACAGTGATGGCAAGGGAGCCCTTTCCTCTATGTTAGGCGAGGTGGAGCTTTGCGGCTATGGCCATCGAGCAGCACAGCGTCAAGCTGTCCCCACTTCTGGGCAACAAGACTCGACTGGCTTCCAGCGGTTACAGAAATCCTCCAAAACCTGGTCGACAATGAACTTCCAACGGCCTCCGTGTCTTGGTGCTTTACTTCAAGATTTCCCAGCTGCCCCGCTCTCCAGTCGACAGCCTTTCGGCACTGGCTACCAGGGTGCCTGGATGAATATCAGCTTCTGCCATATGTTCCTTTGTAGCTCTGGGAGGTCTCCTAGCCTGGTCCTCTCTTAGATTAGTCCTTCACAGCTTTTAGATTTCATCAACGGAAAGCAGCAGCAAACCACCTTCCAGCTGGGCTTCAAGGATAAGCTGATTCAAATTTCAACTTCAGCTTCTGAATAAATTGGGAAGTGAGAGGTCCTCAGATATACACACCTGACCCTCATTCACTCTGCTGAGCCAAGCTCAGTCAGCCAATCAGACAGAAGGGCATTCATGCAGGCAGGCAATCGGGTTCACAGTGCATTCAGGCCGTTCACTTCCACCCAGACACCCATAACAAGGAATGTGGATTGGGCCAAGCACCCAACCTTTCAGCACACCAGACAGCATTCATGTCAGTTTCGGGCAGGGCTGTCTCATTCATTGTGTGTCACACACAGAAACAAGACACCCATAACATGTAATGCATATTGGTCACAAACTCCATTCACCCAGGTCACACCCCAGGGGTGTGCCAATAACATAGTCACGAGAAAAGCTACAGCCAGTCTGGCCTGGACTTCCCCATAATACCATATATGGTTCTTCCACCCAACAGCCAGTTGGGAAGGGACAGAGTCAGGGCTTCCCAGGACTTGGGAAAACAAGGTAACGGGTAATAGAAAACAAGAGGCCACCGGGGCCATATTGCCTTCCATCAGGAATCCACTGATTCCAATGGCAGAGCCTGGGGATCTCACAATGAAGGTTACTCTAAGAAGCTGTCAAATTCAGCATAGAGGTGCCACCAGATCTGCCATGGAGCGCAGAGCTGGGACTCTGGTCGGCGTTACGGCAGGTGGGGTTATCGAACCTGATGGATAAGTGATGATGATCAGCGTAGGGACTTATTTGAGAGAGGGAAGCCGATGCCGTTGGAAGATGCGGTGCGGGGTACAGGGCAATTCCTTACTTACGGGTCAGTGACTTACAACTAGCTGCTATGTGAACAGACCTACCAGAGGAAACTACCACAAACCCACTGATGCTACTGTTGCTCACACAGGGGGTGAGGGGAGCTAAGATCTATCAGGCCATATGGGGGCAGTTTCCCACGGAGGAGCTGACGGTGAAGACCAAGTAGGAAAGGGAAATCAGATCTCGGAGACAAACTGTGGTACAATGTGGGAGCAGGTTAGGAAGGTTTTGAGTAATGCCAGATTACAACTTATTTAGTTTAATATCTTGCATAGGTCATATGTGACCCCCAACTAAACTGCATGCAATGAATAATACCCAGACTACGGATTGTCCACGATGTGGGTCTGGACCTGCGTCAATCTGGCACATGTTCAGGTGATGTCCAATGATTGCACGCTATTGGCAGGCATCAGTGTGCAAGATGAATGAGTCGCTGTGGTCCAAAAGTGTGCCTCTGAGGATTGATACCAGGCAGATAGCGACACAAAGTGAGGAAACCATTGGCACAGTTTAGGCTGATCCTAGCGAAAAGGAGGTTAGCCAATGCCTGGAAGACATCCGTAGGTGGGGATGGCAGGGATTCTGAAATGAACCCAGGATCCAGAATTAGAGGAGGCAGTGTTGGTGGATAGGAGCCAGCTGTTAAATGAACTACACTCTCCGATTGACCTGAAATCTCCCTGAAGGGTAGTGAAGGGTTGGCAGGTTCAAGAAGGGTATATTGTGGGCAGGGGGGGTGGAAGGGGAAGGAACAGACACTTGCAGTAACGCTGGAAGGAAACAATGGTATGACACAATGTTTTAAGTACACAAAGTACGTTTACATAATCATAGTAAAAAACAAATAAGCACACAAATAAAGCACAATAATACACAAATCTAGTAGCAAATGCTAAACATCCCAACAACTAAACAAAAAGAGCTGCAAAATAAATCACATAAAGAGACAACATAACAAAACAAACACAAAGCACAGATCCCAGACAACAACCACTGGACTGCAGAGACTAAACTGCAGTAATGGAACATCTTTCATTCGGGGTACTGTCTTAAACAAAAGCAAATATACCTAACCTACCTTTATGTGGGCAATATCAGAGAAGCCTTTCTCGAGCTCCAATTGTGCACCACACATTTAGCCTCAAGAATGTAACTAGTGCCAGCCGAAGTGACATTTGAGAGGTTGTCATAGGCCTGTCAAAAAGCTGCAGCTATTAATTTGGAAGGTGAATTAATGTGTGGACCGAAAAATGCTATCCTCCTGTCCAACTTCTTAGGGCAGAACAATACCAAGTGTTTCAGTGATTCCAAATCTGTGCCACAAAATCTGCAATTTCGTAATTCTACGGGGATCCCCAATTTAGGCGCTACCACCTCTAGCATTGGAAGGCAATTCATTCTAAATTTCAGATACCAGTCTATATTTGGCTGACAGGAATTTTTTCAAATACAATCTAACTTCCCTGGTTGGAAGATACACTAGCTCTTTCCAACTATACAATTTTAATCTAAGATCTTCTGTGTCTGCATTGATATCCTACCTTTTGACCTTTCCTTTCAGTGTCTCTTCCAATACTAGTCCAGGGAGGTCTAGCTGTGCCATAAAAGTACTCACATTTTAAATTTGAGTAAAGGAATCTGCCCGTTGACCATCATATTGTAGACATAAAAGTCAATATGCGGTTTCTCCACTCTGGACATTTTAGAGTCTGCTTCATCATCTGAGCCCACCACAATACCAGGCCCAATTCTAATCTGACACCCACCAATACTGATCGTGGGAGAGCCAGTACCCTCTTCAGAATCCTACCTTCCATTATATCAAGGAATTTCCTACTCTTGATATTTAACAATTTGCAGCCATATAACACAATCGCAGATATTTTTGCTCTATAAAACTCAATGGGAGGAGGGAGAATGCACACAGGTACATTTTGATTGCCTTTTGCTAATGACACACAAGCACCCACCTTCTCTTCTATCTTCAGTTCTTCAATTCGTTTCTTCGGTTTAAAGGAGACTACTGTATGCACTCTGCCTTCTCAAAAGGTGCATCATTTACTTTCCATAAAGTTTGTCAGCGTTTTCCTCTTGCTACAGGTCATAACATAGGATTTTGCTGGGTTAACTGTCAAATGGTTCTGAGCCAAATACTGCATAATACCCGATAGGCAGCACTACAGGCCAGTCAGGGTGTAATCCACCACTCGATAGTCGGCATACGCATTGCAACCCCCACTCAAATCCAACCATCGGGGAACATACCCGTCCCATTTGTTAGACTCCTCCCACAAGTCGGATAGGTATAGATTGAAGAGTGTGGCTGCTATTATGCAGGCCTGGCTGACACCCCTTGTTACGGATAGATGCACAAGAGTCACATCTTGCTCTACACCCAGGTAGGCTAGTAGGACGAGAAGGAAGCTGCTCTTTATCCTAGGGACAGGCCATACCCTCACCTTACCAGCCTCTTATTTGGTTTCTCAGCATTACGACTAAGCTGGACCAGTCTCCCCTTTGGTTCTAGTATAACCAGGTTTATGCTTCCCGTAGATTCCGATATAACCCATGATGCTCCTGTCAATAGGGCCAACAGAAGGATTGAGTGGTCATTCAGTTTGTTTTTAACTATTTTTAAACTCTTCGACCCTACCAGGGTCAATGTTTTTCATTTATAATAAAAAAAAAAACCTTGATTGTTGAAGCGGTAATAGCATTAGCCCAAGCGGGCACATCCTTGTCGGGCATCCCCAAGCAAATTTGACTGCACAAACCCCTATCTAGACAAAAATGAGACCACTCTTGCTCACCTCGAAGTTGTCACCCTCGCCCCACCCAATTCAGTCCCTTCCAACTCTTAAAATTCAGCCGTGGACACCACACAATTAGAATTAAAGTCATCCCCCCATGACAACACCCCCATTTGTTTGCCAATCTATTAGGACGTCCTCCACCTCATTCTTTATACTCGCGAAATCCCCCTTAAGGGAATTGAAATAGATGTTAATTAAGAGAGAAATAGACAGTTGGCCATTATTCTTGTCCTCCACTCTTATCAGTTTGCAACCAGAGCAGGTTTTTACATGTTGGATGTGCGTGAGATCCGAGTTCCGACAGCGTTAAGCAGGCATCCCACAGGAAAGCCCTTTCGTTGCTTTTTTTTTTGCAGATCATATAGCTGTCAAATACAAGTTTTTCCCCAAGCCAAGTTTCTTAAAGAAGGATGAATTCAGCACATTTGAACAAATCATTAATGTCTACGTTCAGAAATTAATTGTGACCTCTCCTGTTCCTGCTGCCAATTAGGAGCTCTTTTTCTCTAGAACCCATGTCTTTTTTTAATGTAAAGGGGAGAGCTGGCGAGCCACCCCTAACCCAGTGTCCTGGTCAACTTGCCTGCGATGGTCAGGGTCAAAAGAGGTGCAATAGTGACTTGCTGGGATGAAGAGTGCAGGTGAGACTATCATGACACCCTCTTATTCATAAGATCACCCCAGGTCACTTTGACACTAGTCCCCATTTTTAAGCTGTAATGCCACACTCCAATGGCATTACCAGGTGATAACTAGCCAAGTTAAAGGCTTGGTGAAGCGAGGGTCAAGTGAGATTTTCACCTGGCAAGTGCCTCGGGAGGAGGGCATCATTGCTATAAGAACATAGCAAGCGCCGGCCCAGAAATAAGGCACACCTGACTGAGCCTCGAGTATCAGTCCACCCTGAAAGCAGGAGCTCTGACCGTGTCCCCCTGTGCTGCGGGGGCATCAACATCTTCATCATTCATGCTATGTAAAAGGTAAGCTTTGGGTTCCATTTACAACAGCCCTAAAGCCCCTTTTTTGTTCCGCTGCACTCTCTCAACAAGGCCATTGCAGTTCTATCACCTTCACTTCAAAAATCATTGGTTGAGTTTTTTACAAATATTTGCCCCAACAATACACCTGTATCCGGCTAATTCACGCAATTCACCATTGTGTCCCACGAGGAATAGCCCGTCTAAAGATGGCCGCCCTGCCTATTGCGACGCCCTCAACCAACTGCTGCTGATCCCTGCTACGCCCGGATTGGCTGTAGCATTCTTTTTTGGCCAATTGTTTCTCGCCGGTCCAGAACGAAGGCACAGAAATAAGGCACACCTGACTGCGCTGACCAAGCGTGCCAGGCTGGGAGCTGCTCCAGGTCCCTAAGCTCATCTTTCACTGCTGACAACACATTCTCATCTAGTCAGCCTGCAAGGTCCCTTACCGCCAGCCAAACTTGCATAGTTACTTGGATATTTTCCAGTGACACATTGACCTTGTATAAAACATTTCCCACCATGCTGCATGCATTACACTACCTGTATTGACGATCGATAGCAAGCCTCAGCTACACTAACCGGAGCCCATTGAATTAGGATCCTCGGATCGCATGTAGCATATGGCCAAACTACCAATGCTAACGTAGCATTAATGTACTCTTAATGAAGGATGTGATACTACAATTAGTTACTCCATGGTCATATGACGCCACCCCTTCATGGTCGCTCTCCTATAGTGAGCCCTGTATCCTGCCCTTGTTGTGCTTCCTCTGCATGTATATGCTGCGCAAATGTTGACATCCATCTTGCACATGGTTTTAGGCCTATGTCATCACTACGTGCACCCTATTATGAATTGCCTTCACAACAGATAACTACTTGCAATTGCCATCTACTATAATACTGACATAGCCTACCAATTACCTAGGCACATGCTTTTGCGTTACTGGTCCTAGCTTAGCTTTTGTGTGTATTAACCAGTCTTTTGCCAGTTCAGCCTCCCTCCTGTGTTAACACTGTGCACGGCCCCTGGCCCGCATTTAACCGAATAACTTAAATTGGGAGACTATCGTACTCTGCATCTAGCTCAAACTTAGCCATCCTTCTAGTGTACCATTGTGTGCCATAACAAGATCGTATATAGCCCATCCTCTTGTGTCACTACCAAATACTTCAAGCTGTCTGTATGCAAAAAATGTTTTGTATTTACTTGTTTTATACCCCAAAAATGTTTGATTTTACAAGGTAAGTGCAATTATTTCACCAACGAGTTCACAAATCAAAACGAAACAGAAGTCCCCTTTTTAAGTATCTTCTTTTTCCTGCCCTTTGTTCTTCCATGCATCCTGGTAGTTTAAGGAGTGCGCTCTGTAGAATTTTCGTAGTAGCAATTGCCCACAAAGTTTTTTCACCGCACATCAGACGGGCCCACCATGCTTCCTCATCGCAAAAGATGAAAGCTGATGTTATTGCGACCAAATATGCTCATCTGATCGATTGTGTCACAGGACATACCATCAGTAGATGTTTCACCGACTCGATCTGTGCAGCGTACTTGCATAATCTGCAAGTATTTATGGTTGCCAAACCACGGACAAACAGAATCTCATTCGTAGGAAGAAGATTTAACCTGGCTCTCAAAAAGGTTCATCTTAAAGATTTATCCGGAAATCGCCTAAAGATTTGCAGAGGTTGATTCAGTTTATTTGTGGTCTCTGGAAGACGAGTTAGAAGTTTGTTTTTCCCAGCAAGTTCTAGGGTCCTGATCCAATCCAGGTCCTCCATTTTTCTTTTAATTCTTAAAGGGTTTTGAATCAGTTCTTCCTCTGTACACGCAATTGCCTCCAGTTGTATTTTTTTTATTTGCCCATTTAGTGAGCATTGTATAGCCTCCACTTTTTACTTAGTTGTTTAGCAGCTGGTATAAATGGGGGCGTTCAGGCAAAATTGTTTTCCAGAAAAAAGACATACCACTTGAGTCAACTGTACCTTTCAGCGACCGCAAACCTAGCTCTCTTATTGCTGGGGTAGATGTTGATTTAGGGAGATTCAGAACTATTCTCCAAAAATATTCTTCTAGTTGTTGCCAGATCTCTGCTGGAATTAATGGCATTGCGTCCCCTCCGTAGACATGGGATGGTACGACCCTTCTTTTGTAGAATTTTAACAAGGGGACAAGTGAGAATCTTCCACATTTTGTGTCTATTACTCGAGCTTGCGTAGTGAGCTTTCTGGTTTTTTCCCATAATAGCTTTGCATGCTTGATTCAGCTGTAGAGCTATCATTACTCGAGGTATTTGAAATCTCAGAGACTTTTTCAATTTGGATGCTGTCGAGATTCCAATGTATGGTTTCTTTCTTTTTGCTACTTTGTCGAGGATCAGTATCTTCGTTTTCTCCTTGTTGATCTCAAGATTATTCAGACCAATGTACACAGACAAGTTGTCCAGTTGATCCAAAAGAATGACGTCATCTGCATATAACAGGCGCTGGCCTGGAGACATGCCGACCTTTGGAGGAAATGATCGGATGTCTACACAGGAGTCTTTGTAGTCTCTGAGGTAGGCAATGAACAGTGCTGGTGCCAAAGGGCCCCCTTGTTTTACGCCCCTACAAGTGGCAATCTCTTCAGACAAGAGACTCCCTTGATTCAATCTGACTCATTGTAGTAGCAGTCTGAAGAGCCTTGATAGGTTCTAAGATTTCATTCAGGCAGTTCCAGTGCAGCAGCTTGTCCCATAGCGTTTCTCTATCCACTTGGTCAAAGGCCTGCGTGAGGTCGATAAAGGCTAAGAACACCCTAGCACTTCCTTCCAAGGTTTTGCTTTTTACAATGCTTTAAAGCATGATGCTGACGGAGGTTCCTGAATTTTTTCTAAATCCTGCTTGGAAGGGGTTGACGCTTGCTGATGTCAGGGACCATGATTGAAATCTAGTTAATAGAAGGGACCCATAAACTTTGCCTATGGTGTCAAGGAGGGCTATAGGACAATAGTTTCTGGAGTCGTCTTTGTCCCTTCTTGTAAATAGGCACCACCACCGCAGAGCAACATGATGTAGGGATGGAGCTTGAAGCACTGCAGCTTTTGAAAACCATGCTGATAAAGTTCGTCCACTCAGATTGAAAGTTCTTCAAGTCGGCGTTTATAATCCCTTCTGGACCTGGGGCTCTTGATGCTTTTAGTTTTTGAATAGAGTTCGATGTTTTCTTTGTCAGATAGATCTAACCAGGAAATTCTTGGTTTTGATGGTAAGGGGACAAGCTCTTGAAACAGAGATTGAAATAGAGTTAGAAAATGTGAATACCATGCAGCCTCACTCACAGGGTTTATCAAATTCATTTCTGTCTGGGCATCTGAAGATGATTAGGGCCCAGAATTCACGTGCGTTTTTGCCAGCAATTTTTCCTAACATCTCTTCCGAGTCTTGTTGGTACAGTCTTGCTCGATGGCTCTTAATCCATGCTTTGTAATTCTTTGTTTCCGTTTGAACCAGAATAAGTAGGGAATTTATTTTCGCTTTTCTCTAACTTTCTCAGGTCACAACGCTTTTCCACCAATGCCAAGTCAAATGAGTGATGTTTACCTTGGGCTGAGTGATTGCCCCGAATCTCGTTGGGTTCAGCTGTCTAGTGTATTTTAGCGTTAATTCCTCTACTTTTTTTGCTGCGAGTCTCAGGCAGTTTCCTTGATTGTTACATTCCATATTTGCTATTGCTGTCGGTTTCAAAGGCAAAGAAGCCCAAGCTATTTTTTGGAGGTTGTGGTCACTTGGTTTAGTTCGAAGAACCTCAAAAGAACGAATTAGTTGCACCATAGGTTCTGACACGAAAATGTAGTCAATGGTGGCAGTAGTCCCTCTCCCATGTTGGAATCCGATTGGGGTTAAAGAGGACTGAGTCGAGGTCTTGGAAGTTGCGAGAGTCCATTAAGCTCAACCACTGGGATCCTCGCAAGTCTAAGGCATTCTTCAATGTTTTTTCACTCACACTTTGTCTTTTCCTACTGCATGTAGCATTATGGTCTCCGCAAATTACAATGTTCCTGACTTTTTCAATGTAAGCTCCGTCGATTTCCTTTTCTATGAGCGACAGAAGCTTTGTCAGCTATTGATTGGTGGTCATTGGCGTGCCCAGTTTTTTCCCAGTGGCCAGATGGTGATGGTCCCGATTTACCAGGACCGACAAATGTGATGAAGCCGAGACCTTTTGCTGGATGTCTACCCCACTGCCAGATCTAACCGCACACAGCAAACCTGCAGACAGACGCCGGTGAAAGTTCAATCGAAAAGCCATCTAATTAAGGGTTTTTTCAGCAGCCAGGTTTCTTGCAGTGAGAGGATATCGAAGTATCCCATATCAAGTCCTCCTGTTTGTGTGAGGTGTTGGTGGCCGCGGGTGTTCCATGATCCCTTTTTCAAGGTACCTAATGTATGTTTACTAAATAATGTCGAGGATGGGGAACCAATGACGGCCCCAGGATCGATGAGTTGCTTGTTGATCGAGGTTTGTTGATCTTTGTCATCGCCGTCAGGTTTGGAACGTTGTGTGCTGAGGTTGAGTCTAAACCTCTTGGGAATCTCCAGAATCAGTGTAAGCTGCTCCCCCTACGACAGGTCTTCTGCTTGCGACTTCTAAGTAACTAAGAGTTATTGAACAATGGTTATTGTTGGTTGTAGCTATATTTGAGGACAGGTGTCGCGCCTCGCTGGTAGGTGGAAAGACAAGCCACACAAATGTACTCAAAGATAAGAAAAGGGAATAGTCTCAGAGACTTGCGCCACAAATAGAACTGGTCGAAATTGTTTATTCATCACAATTAATCGACTGCCCCTTCTGATGACACATGTTTCGGCCAGTTGGCCTCTCTCAAAGAGAGGTGAAGTCGTGATGTTTGACACGGAGAGGTCCGTAATAAGTAAAGTATCTTTCAGAGTTTTTAAAGTTGAAGGAAGTACCTGAAATAATTGGAGGTGCCCGTGCTTCGAGGCATCATGTAGGCTGGGCAGTGATCGATGCGGGAGCTAATATCAGGCGAACTTTACTTACAGGTCAGGAGGGAATTTCATCCCGGCGAAGCCGCGCACTGCGTAGGGATCATCATCGGCTGGCACTCTTGTCAGCAAGACGCTCGATTCAAACACTTCTGGATCCATTTCCGCCTTCGGACCTGCCAAGGCCTGCTGAAGACTGCGCTCCCCCCAGCATTCGGCTCTGCGGCCTTGGGGGAGTATTTGTGGATCCTCCCACAAACAATTGGCAGAGGGGACAGACTGGAAACAGGAGCCCGAAGCAATTAATGAATACTGTAGTGATTACTGCTTTAAGCCCCTATTTTCCCCATCCCCAACTATGTTATTACTGAATACTGTAAGCTGCCTGTGGACTACTGAACACTGTTTTGAATTAAGCCCTATATTCAACTATCCACCAACACTGGATCAACATTGCGCACTGTACCTAGCTTGCATTCTTTACCCAATATAGTGACCCCATTGTGTAATGCATCTTGCACACCAGCTACTAAAATACAGACGTTAAAAAATTCCCATTATGCACATCATACTGAGTGCTTGCCCTCATTGGGACTGCCATTTGACAGACGTCGTGCCTCAACATGCTCCCAAATACAATACAGCTCCTAGGATTAAAGCCACCCCTTTCCTACCAGCTCTAAATACTACCATACTGGATGCCTATCTCAGGCCCACCAGATCGTTACTATCACCACAAATACAGACCTATTACCACAGTCCCTTTCTTATTAAAAATACCGGACAGAGTTGCATACTCTGGCTTCAGACTTCAACACGAGAAAGTCCTCTAAAAAGCCAGATTGACGATCTCAAAGACAAAGGAAGACCTGCTATCTTGCTCCTTTTGGACCGGTTGGCAGCCTTTGACTTGGTCAACCACAAGGTACTTTGTGATAGCCTCGCCTCACCTCAGTGGCCCACTTTTCCAAGACAGCCATCACGTGGATTCAATCCTTCTTAAACAATAGGGACATGCTAGTCTTCTCGCCGTCTGCAGCAGCTGATCCCATACTGATTCCTTGCAGTGTGCCCCAAGGCTCATGTGTATCCCCTACTTTGTATAACATTTTTACAAAGCCTGTTTGATGAATTGGACCGTCTGGGAGTCACCTACACGAATTACGCAGATGACACTCAAGATTCTCCTACCTCTTACAGGCACCCATGACACAGATGTACAACGTGTGAACAAAATGTACACAACCATTCAGGCATGGATGGCCCTACATGGCCTCTGCCTGAATGACGACAAAACAGAACTCCTCACTGTACAGTCACAAGCCAAGAAACAAAATGAGCCCTACCTATGCCACCATCAATATAGATGGGAATAACATCCCAATAGCCAAAGAAGTAAAAACGTTAGGTTTCTATTTTGACGCTACATCTTACTTAAATAAACAAGTAAATATGACTACCTCAGCCACTGCCTATACGGGCAAGCTGATAAGGGCCTGCAGACCATACCCATCAACAGAAAGTTGTCTTACATTAGCAAGAGCACTAATTGTCCAAACTGGACTATTGTAATGGTCTCTACTTAGGAGCCAATACTGTGCTTAACAAACTTCAAATAATGCAGAACAATGCACTCAAGAGTTGCATTAAATATACAAAGAGCGCACATTTCAGCAACAAGACACTACAAATGGCTCTCTATAAAAGAAAAGATCGAACTTAAAACATTGTGTCTCACCTTTAAAGCACTGAACTTCACAGCCCCACCCTACCTCTCTGAAAAATTCACTATGAAATCATATACTAGAATTACTAGATCATCTCACACATCTAGCCTGGCAATCCCTAGATCCAACTTAAAAAGATCTGGAGGATCTAGCTTCCCGGTCATGGGCCACCTGCTCTCAAATCCACTCAGGTATTTTCCAATTTCAGGAGAAATGTCATCTCCTGGTTACTCTGCAAGAACTTGACAACAGCAACCTAGAGCCTCTAACTTCAGGCCACTAACTGCTAAGTATTTTTCTTGACTACCCTAGCCAATTAGTAAAACACTTGCTGTGTCTGTATTCTAGCCATATAGTAACTTAAACTTGCAAATGTAACCATATAACACTAACATTGCCTATACCGGCTACCTTCAAGTGTAACCCATTTGTATCTATGTACAACCAAACTGTTTTTAACCTCATTGACTATTGGGGGGGGTCGTCATTACAAGGTTGGAGGTAGTCATGGTGCCATTAGCGCATACTGGGTCCCCTGAATGGGAAATTACCGGGCCATTCCAACCTTGGAGGACCCGGTATTTCCCCATTCAGGGAAACCATCCCCATTCGAGCCCCCATAGGGCTCAATGGGAATGGGGACCGTGCTAACAATGGGCCGTTGTTAGCATGCTGGTCCTTTACTGGCTCACACTAAGGGCGCTTGGTAAAACCAGACGTCCTTAATGGGACCTGCTAAAGGACCTTTTAATGCGGCAGTAAGGGGCTAAAGGCACCAGCACCGTTAACCCCTTAGCGCCAGCCTTGTAATGAGCCCCTATGTCTAGCAATTTGTTTTAAGAGCGCCCAGATACCTCTGGGTCAGGTTGCGCTACATAAATACAATAAACAAACATTCCCCCCAATTGGGGTAGGGTAGAATGTTCAGTTTAAATCTAGCAGACACATAGGAGAACCATTGGAACATTTGGGAAGGGACTATACGAGCCATTAGTATGCAGACTGGACATGTGGCAGCCTCCCAGCCAATGAGGAGGCTCGGAACAGGGTCCCAACACAAAGACCCTGATCAGAGCGTCCTGTCCTAAGAGCTGGAGGCTGCCATCATCCCTGGCCGGATTGACATTGGCATCCTTTATCCCCATACCTCAACCCCTCTCCACTGTACTAGTGTTCCTTGCGCAGCACCAGTCCAGCAACGACCACCACAGAAAGGGTGAAGGGACTCAATGTAGCTCCCTTTTCCTGCTGGGCCCATTTTTGATGTTTTTCTCGAGTTGAGAACCGGTTACATGTCGTTTCTCAACTTAAACGATACAACGTGATGGGGTACGAATAGCTATAGAACCTTCAGATGGGGGCATTATCGGTCTGACCGGTAATGCCCCCCTCCGTGGGTGCAATAGCTTCATTATAATACTGCCACTGCATTGCCTGCAGCATAACTGACAAAATGCGATGGCTCTAAAAAGAAATACTCCGTGAACATCCATTGGACAAACTAGAAGCACCCAATACCAGCAACTTGTAACATGCAAGCTCACACTGAAGTGTGGCGAAGAGAACCGATCACGCTACAAGCGCAGTGACCCAGAGCCCCCTCTCTGATATGATGAATGTATACAACGTGCACAAACTGGATTGCATTAGGATCTAAGAAGATATTAGCCCACGTAATGGTACTCATTTTAGCAACCCATGGTGGGTGAAGGGCTGAACTGCCGCTTTCAGGATTCCAACCTACCCGTCTCCACCTTATAAAAGGATACTGCAATATGACAAGCAATTTCAGTATTTTAATAAAAGACGTAATGTTCGTTTCTACACTTTGCCCAAAACATGTAATATAAAGTGGCATAGTTCAGTAATAATGTGCACGTTCTATTTTGGTTGGTAGCGTCAGCAAGACCTGCACTTGCCTAAAGTGCCAATGCATGTGCTTTGCCTAGGCACCTAGGGGCTCAGATTAAACAGGCTCATTGGCAGCTGTTCTTTCCCGGATCAGCCTCTCGCTCAGCTCCCACAGGGCGGCCGCCGCCCCCTCGTCCTGGGCCTGCTGCGAGGGCAGGCACCGGCAGCAGTTGTTGAAGTACATGCCCCCCAGCCCCTCGAGGTCCGGGGAGGTGGCGCAGTACACGGCGGTGGCGGCCCCCTGCTGCATGGACTTGGTGAAGGGCCTGGCGAGGGTGAAGAGCAGGCTGTAGAGCCACCAGCTGCGGTGGAGGGACGTGTACATCATGTTGCCGGGGTGCACGGCGTTGCAGGTGACCCCGCTGGGGGAGAGGCGGCGGTTCAGCTCGCTGGAGAAGAGGATGTTGCAGAGCTTGGAGCGGTTGTAGGCCAGCATGGGCCAGTACTGCTCCCTGGGCGGGGACAGCAGGGCCAGGTCCAGCTTCCCCGAGGAGGAGTCCCTGATGTCCGTGAAGCGGTGCGACTCGGAGGCCAGCACCACCACCCTGGCCCGGGGGGCCGCGCGGCGCAGCGCCTCCCGCAGCAGGCTGGCCAGGTAGAAGTGGCCCAGGTGGTTGGTCTGGAAGGTGGACTCCAGGCCGTCCTCGGTCAGGCGCCAGGGCGGGGCGAAGACGGCCGCGTTGCAGACGAGCAGGTGCAGCGGCAGGCCGCGGGCCAGGAAGGCCCGGGCGCAGCGGCGCACGCTGCCCAGCGAGGCCAGGTCCAGGGGCAGGCTCTCCACGCGGGCCTTGTGCCACTCTTGCAGGATGCGCCGCCGGGCCTCGTCGGCCCGCGCCGCGTCCCTGCAGCCCAGCAGCACCGTGGCCCCGTGCAGCGCCAGGGACTTGGCCGTCTCGAAGCCCAGGCCCGCGTTGGCGCCCGTCACCAGCGCCACCCGGCCCGTCAGGTCCAGGCCCTGCAGGATCTCCATGGCCGTGGCGTTGCCGTCGTAGCGCTGCCGGCCGCCGCCGCCGGGCGCCCCCTGGGCCGGGCCGGCCTCGTCCACGGTGAAGGCCAGCCGGGGGTCCAGGTAGGTGGTGCGCTTGTTCAGGTGGTCGACGTAGAAGACCTGGCCGCCGGCGTCCGTCTCCTGCTCCCAGCCGTAGGGCAGCTGGCCGGCCACGCGCTTGCGCTTGCCGCTCTTGGGGTGCTCCCACTGGGTCTTCTCCTCGCCGTGGTTGGCGAAGTAGAGCCAGCCGTCGCGGGTGCTGCGCTCCTCCCAGCCGGGCGGCAGCTCGTCCTCGCTGTCCGTGTCATCCAGGCCCGCGTACTTCAGGGCCGCCATGGCCGGCGCCGTGTGCGCGGCTCCCCGGCTGTGCTACGGCGCCTCACGGGGGGCCGCCACAGGCGGGACCGGCGACAACATGGCCGCCCATGACAGCAGCAGCCACCGCGTAATGGCGGCGGCGGCGGCGCGTGCGTGTAAACAACACGTCACCACGCACGCACCGCCGACCCGCGTGACGCCTCCTCGCCCGCTGAAGCAACGCGCCCTGGGCGGGCTGTTCCATGGCTCCGGGGAGGAGGGGCACACGGTCTGACTGACAACCGAGGCGGGCGGGCGGAGAGGCAGTGCTCGCAGGTGAGGGAGGGGGACGTAGCACCCGCGCGCAGATCCAGTGCTACCTTGTGTTGCCCATACGGCCCCCGGAGTGCATGGCTTTTTTTGCCCCTCCCCATAAGCGTTGAATGGTACCGGCCCCACCTGTAAACACTCTGGAGGTGGCCTGTTGCGCACCTCAGTTGGGTAATGGCAGCTCATCCCTTCACAAGCCTCCTTTGGCGCCTATATCAGACACCCTATCCATCCATCCATCAAGCACAGCCAACCAGTAGATGTCATCCATTCAAAAGAGAATGGTTATCCACTGCACCCTTCTTCCAACTGCGCATAGTTACCTCCAGGGTCGGACTGGGGCATAACATTGTCTCGGGCACCAATGAAAAACTGCCAAATTGCAATTCATTCCTTTTGTGACAGACTGTTTGAGTAGTACCTGTTGTGAGGGGGCTGGTGTTAAGTTCATGTATGTTCTATTATGAGTATGGAACCATACTCACTCACAATTCTGTATGATGTCAGCGCAATGTTCCACTTAGAATGTTTTGGTTTGGTGTAGGCAGTTTGAAGGTAGCAGCTGTACTGCAGGGTCGTGTCTTCTGTGTTATTCTTAAATAAACCTCGTAATTACTTAACCAATGCCTCTTTACTTAACTTTGGCGATGAGGATTAACCCACGGTTCCCCTCGAGCCTCGCCTGTTCTTTTCTTGGACGCATCGCCCCCTCTTGAACACCTTGGCACCTTTGGCCCCTCTGCGCCGCACATGAAGAGTGGCACACAGCTGTCAGAGTGGAAGCTATCCTTCGCCTTGCCGCTCCTCCCCGCGACGGGAGTTTGAGCAGCACTTTCTTCTCAGCACAGCTGACGACCTCACCGCAGGCAGCAGGCGCAGGGCCATAAGCCCTTCCAGGTCAGATTGGGACAAGGAGGGGAGATCTTATCTGCATACGCTGTGTACGCATATCTTCAGTTTGGCTGATACATTGTTTTTTCGGCATTCAAGGGTCCCTATGGTATGCTGCTGAATTGTTGTTTACTTTTAAACTGGGTCTCAGCGTTGCACAGCTACTAACACTGTAGGCCAGAGAATCTTCAAGTGCCATTCTATCAACAATTAATGCTTTACTGAACACTCTATCCTCAGTCTAGGGTGGAGGCTCGGACTACTGGAGAGGCTCATTGTGATGTCACAGGACTCACCATTGTGACATATCCTGTTCGCTAAGCCTTTGAACAATAGAGGACATTCCTACCCACAAGTTCACTCTCCATAAGCTCTGGGCAGCTGGTGAAGTCTCATATTGGACCCTCCCAGTCCTCTACCCACCCGCAGACTATCCTGCCAGCACCCCTCACCTGGCACAGACAATATGGCAGCTGCAATACTGCCACCTACCCCATTTCTCTCCAAACCTGGTCGCCCTCCTCTGAGATGGGATAGATGGATTAAAACTTTTGAGAACTATCTGGTGGCTATAGGTGGTGACAGGTACAGCTCTGGAAGGAAAAAAGCACTTCTTTTCCACAATCTCGGGACAGAGGGGCGCATAGTCTTTGAGGGTCTTACACAAACCCGTGAAGAAGGTGCAGGTGATGGTGATGAGTACCTTATGGCCATTAAAAAAATTGAAGAACACTTCGAGCCAAAAAAAAATGTTTCGAAAGGCACAAGTTTTTCCAGCGCTCCCAGGATAGTACGGAGTCAGTGGAATCCTACGTGGCTTCGCTCAGAACACCGAGTCACACATGTGAGTTCGGGGACCTTACTGATTCCCTCATTAGGGATCAACTAGTGTGCTGCACAAATAGCCCCAGGGTGCAGGAGAAACTGTTAGCCATGGATGTCTCGCTGGAGCAGGCTGTGGAAATAACACGCAGCATTGAACAAACATCCCAATACATGAGAGCTATGAAACTCGACAAGCAACCGTCTCAAAGCTCTGCACAAGGAGTGTGCGCTGTGCTGCAGAGGAAAAAAACACCTAATAAGAAAGAATGGTGGGTTCAAAAATGTACAAGATGCAGCAATTCAAGACACACGGCCAATTATCCCACATGCCCAGCGAGATTCGCGGAGTGCTACAAATGCAAGAAGAAGGGTCACTTCGCAAACTTGTGCAGGGAGTCCTCTATCAATGCTATTGAGCAAAGGATCCCGAATGTCGTGTTTCTGGTCAATCATTGGGCAGAGCGCTGGATGAAGTTCCCATTCAGGAGAACAGTGCTCGCCACATTTCCCACATTCATGCAGTGTCCGGTGATGGTAGAGGACCTGTTGATCAATTTGTGATAGATGGGTGCAACATTGAGATGAAAGTAGACTCGGCTTCCCCTTGGACTATAATATCTCTAGACACGTTGAAGAACGTTTTAGGGAAGGAGTGCAACGTTTTGTCCCAAGCAGGGGTACAGCCATGTGGATACGGGGAGTCATCAATTGCCCTGGTTGGCGAATTCCAAGCAAAAGTGGCTTACACTTAAAGGGAGAGAATGTCTGGCCAGGATCTTGGTAGCGAAGAAAGGTGCATCGCTATTGGGATGGGATGAACAAAGGGAGATCGGTGACCGCATTCAAGCCAGTGCCAGTGAACCAGTGACAATTGCTGAGCTTGAAGACAAAAGGCAAAAGGAGTTCCCGGAGGTCTTCACGTCCAATCTAGGAAAGTTATCCAATTTTGAGCATAATATAAAACTAAAACCAAATTCCAGACCGGTGGTTCACAAGGTGAGACCTGTTCCACTCAAGCTACGACAACAGCTGAGTGAAGAACTTGAAGATCTGATGCAGAAAGGTGTGATTGAACGCATCAAAGGGACAGAATGGCTTTCCCCTGTCGTTCTAGTGGCGAAAAGCAATGGAAGCTTAAGGCTTTGTGTTGATCTCAGGGACTTAAATAAGAACATCTTCATTGAGAGGCATCCACTGCCCATTATCTCAGAGACTCTTGCCACATTGGGAGAACCCAGTTGGTTCTCAGTAATTGACTTATCTGCTGCATATCATCAAGTTCCGCTGTCAGAACGCTGCCAACATGTTACTGCATTTGTTACGCCCCATGGCACATTTAAGTACCTACGGATGCCTTTTGGCTTGGCATCCGCCACATCAGTTTTCCAAAGGGTGATGGAAGAAGTATTGAAAGGGCTCAAGAATGTGGCAGTCTTTCAGGACGATATCTTAGTGTATGCTGAGTCTGAGAGTGAGCATGATTGTGCATTGAGAAGCGTGCTACAAAGGTTGAAGTTGTCTGGTCTCACGGTACAGAGAGAAAAGTGTTGAATTTCTCTTAGAGAAGTTGAATATTTGGGTCATAGAATTTCAAGCCAAGGGATATCCCCAAAAGCCAAGTTGGTGGAGAATATTTGTGGTGTTCCTGCTCCGGCAGACAAGGATCAGCTTAGATCCTTTATGGGCATGGCGGAGTACTACCACAAGTTTGTGGAGAAGTTTGCAACCATTTCTTCACCACTGAGGAATCTTCTGAAAAAGGGAGTGGCATTTAATTGGTCAATAGAATGTCAGAAAGCGTTTTCTACCATAAAGGAGAGTATAGCGAGAGCACCCTCTCTAGGCTGTTTCATTAGTGGTAGGAAGACTGTCCTTTTGGTTGATGCGAGCCTGGCTGGGTTAGGTGCCACATTGTGTCAAATAGACTCAGGTAAGGAGGTTCATACCATTGCATTCGCTTCCAGACCTTTAAGGGGAGCTGAGTGCAATTATTCAGTAATTGAAAGGGAGGCTTTGGCTGTTTATTGGGCCATTTTACACTTTAAGTATTTTCTATGGGGACAGGAGTTCCTAATTAAATCTGATCATAAGCCTCTGGTGCAATTGTTAGGCAGTTGTGATTGGGCAAAGGGCTCGCCTAGGATTGCAAGATGGATGGTTGGGCTGCAAGGTTACAATTTTACACTCAGTTACATTCCAGGCAAAGATAATGTTGTTGCTGACTGTCTGTCCAGACTTCCTTTCGATCAGGTGGAATTTGTCCCCAGCAAGGAGGATGAGGAGGATCGGTGTATCTCGAACTTGACAGAGAATGCTGTGGGGAAAGAAGAGTGGAGTGAAGCCGATCTGGAGGATTCTTGTCTTGCCAGAGTGAAGGAATGGACGAGGAGGGGATGGCCCAGAAAAGAGTCTCTAGATAGAAATTTTGTTTGTTTCTATGAGATTAGATTGGAATTAAATTTGGCTGAGAATGGTGAGACATTGAGGAGAGGAAGCAAAGTTATTCCCCCTGTGAGTATTAGAGCTCACTTGGTTGATCTAGCTCATCAGGGCCATTTGGGCATAAACGGTACCAAGAGGTTGGTGAGACAGTCATCTTGGTGGCCAGGGATGGACAGCATGGTTGAGAAGAAAGTTAGAGACTGTAGGGAGTGTGACAATGCTGATAAGGGTAAAGTTGTCCAAGAAGTTCCATTAAGTCCAGTTCTAGTTCCTAGTGAACCCTGGAAAAAACTCACAGTGGATATCATTGGCCCTATCCAAGGTCTGGGGAATGGTTTCAGATTCATGGTGGTGATGGTGGACTACCACACCAAGTGGTTAGAGTGTAAGGCATTAAGGGAGGCTACCACCAACGAGTTGATCATGTTTTTTGAGGAGGTATTTTACAAAGAAGGGTTTCCCACAGACATTATTACGGATAACGGAGTGCAGTTCTGTTCGCAAAAAATGAAGGAGTTCTTACAGTGCTATGGGATCAAGCATTCCAGGACTGCTCTTTATCATCCCAGGGCAAACGGCATGGTTGAAAGGGCCAACAAGTTCATTAAAGGCGGCATTCAATTAGCCCTAAATTCTGGTATTGATTGGACAAATTTGTTGAGGGAAATGGTGTGGAGTTATTGTATCACACCACATTCCACCACCAAGGTTTCGCCATTTGTTTCTCTAAAAGGGAGACAACCTGCCTCCAGATTATGCCCAGGATGGTTAGGATTGGCTGGGTGTGTGAAAGTGGATAGGGAGAAGATAATGACCTTGATATCTGAGGCCCAAAATGGTTATAAACAAAGGTTTGACTCCACATTCCATATAAAAGAAGTGGGATTGGTGGAAGGGGACATAGTTCTCATAAAAAAATCCTCGTTTTGGCATTAAATGCTCTGAAAGCAAGTTTTTAGGTCCAAGAAAAATAGTAACCATTCGAGGCAATGTGGCTATACTTGATGGTGGAGAATGTTGGTCTGTTTCCAGGCTGGTCAGGAGCTCTTTAGGTTCTGTGGTCGATGAAGGCAACAAGGAGGGCGTCGACAAGGGTGGTGAGTCGACTGATAAGCAAGGTGAAGGAGATCCGCAAGTGACATTGCATTTAGATGACAACAACTTGAGAGATGTAACTAAATCAAATGAAAGACACTCGGAAAATCTAAATTTCAGTATTGACAGACAAGCTAAGAGAACAAAAAAATTTCCGGATCGCTATAAGGATTTTTATATGGAATAAAATGCTTAGTTCTTGATTTTGTGTAACATGCAAGGGGGGAAGGTGTGTTAAGTTCATGCATGTTCTATTATAAGTATGGAACCATACTCACTCACAATTCTGTATGATGTCAGCGCAATGTTCCACTTAGAATGTTTTGGTTTGGTGTAAGCAGTTTGAAGGTAGCAGCTGTACTGCAGGGTCGCGTCTGCTGCCTGTCGTGTTATTCTTAAATAAACCTTGTAATTACTTAACCAATGCCTGTTTACTTAACAGCTGGCTATTGACATAAAGCCGGCCCCCTTGGGTGCTATGGGAGACCAGGACCCTGGAGGCCCAGTGTCTCACAGGGTTGCTGGGAAACACCCAGTCTTAGCTGGGGGGTCAGGATGGACCCCACCCACACAGGCGAACCCCTGCCACCTTGCTGGTGAGAGGGCTCCATGGCAACATGGCATGCATGGCCCATCTTCAAGTTCAAAAAGGATATCTTGGCCTCTAATCCTGGTCTTCCTATCGCCGACACCTACTCCAATGCTTCCGCTTGGCAGACCAATACCGACATCCTCTCTGTCGTTCCTTCACCAGAACTATGGACTCCTCATATGGTCTCTGTGCTCTGCCCTATCTCCTCCTCTTCCCATTAATGGTGGCACTCGCTGGGAAGTTCTCATGGCTTCCTTCGACTCCTCTAAAGTCATCATTAATGTCTACCTAAATGGCACTGTCATGGTCCAAGGCCCTCAGGCCAATCTCCTCCTCTTTGATAGGCGCTTCCCTCGCCTCATCAATTTCTTCTCATCTCCTGCTGTCCCCTCCTCTACCCCCTTGGCTACCTTGCCCTCTCTCTCCTCCCCTGCCCCTCCTAGGGCTCTTTCTCCTCCGCAGGACGTACCTCTGATCTGTACCCCTCCCCGGAAGGTCTTTAAGGCTGGCAACCTTCTTCATACTGCCACTCTCAACTCTCGCTCTGCTGTCAAACACTCCTCTGACATCTGCCACCTCCTTGAAGAACTAGACCTTGATCTCCTTGGTCTTACTGAGACATGGTTCACGGCCAGCTCTGTTACGAGCTTTGACACACTCCTTCCTGATGGCTACAAGATTCTCTCAGCACCCAGATCCTCCCGGTCTGGTGGGGGGGTAGCCCTGATCTTTCCTGAGTGGATTTCTGCCTCAATCATTCCCACTCAGACCTACTTTTTGAACTACTATTTTGAATGCCTTGTCTGTAGGCTTTCTATCTCGCCTCCCCATTCTCTTACTGTGGTTACCATCTACCGGCCTCCTGGTCAAATCACCTCATTTCTCTCTGAGTGGGCAGACCTCACCTCCTCCCTCCTGGCCTCTACCACTCAACTCCTCCTCGGTGACCTAAATATACGTTTAGACTCTCCTTGCTCCTCCTCTGTACTCTTCCGTGACCTCTGCAACTCCCTCTCCCTGTCCATCCTCCCCTCTGGCCCGACTCACTCTGCAGGGCACACACTCAATGTCTTGATCTCCTCTGACCTCCCCTCTCCATCCCTCTGACCACTCCTCTCTCCTGGAGCAATCACTCCCTCCTCTCACCTCATCTCTCTCTCTCTTCCCCCCAAGCCAAGCCTACCCCAACACTGCCACCTACCTTCTCGGACATCCGGTCCATGAAGCGTGTGTCAGTTGAGGCTTTTGCCACCACTTTCTCTCTCCCCCCCCCTCTACCTTTGGCTGTCTCTCATCCTGATACAGCCCTGTCTCTGCTCTGCTCTACTCTTCAATTTCTGATACACTTGATGTTCTTGCCCCTGTCATGAGGATCCGTTTGAAGTCCAAAGCCAAGTGCAATTCCTGGTATGACTCTGACCTAGCTACACTTAAACGTAAGTGTAGGGCAGCTGAGAGGAAGTGGAGGACTTCCTGTTCATCCTCTTACAAACTGGCCTGTCGCCTGCTACAAAGGCAATACCGACTCTCTGTCCTCACCAAGAAGATAGTCCACATTCAAGCTCGTGTCTCTGCGGCATCTAACAACTCGGCTGAACTCTTTAAAATCTTCAAGGAGCTGGCCAACCCTGCTGCAGTCTCTACCCCTTCTGTTTCCTCACAGGCTCTTTGCAATGCCCTTGCCTCTCACTTCATTTAAAAAACCCAGGGCATCCTGTCCACTCTCTCCACCCACACTCCTCCTCTTCCCTCTCCATCTGTGCTTGCTGACCCTCCTTTAGCCACCCTCCCACCATCCTTCTCGTCCTTTCCTCTTTTCACCCCTGACGAGGTTGCTAGACAGGTCCGATCTATGAAAGCCTCTTCAAAACAGGTTCATCCCTGTTCCTCTAAAACCATCAAGGACCACATTGACACCCTCGCTCCGGCCCTTGCTGATTTTTGCAACCACTCCTTTGCCTCTGGATCCTTCCCCTCCCCTCTGAAGCACTCCTTTGTGCATCCTCTTCTCAAGAAACCCAACTGGATAGTTGTCCAGCTAACTATCACCCAATTTCCATTACTCCCCTTCTTGGCAAACTCCTGGAAAAGTTGGCCATCTCTCAGCTTAACCTTCATTCCAATTCTGTTGGCTGTCTCCATGACCACCAGTCTGGCTTCAGAGCTGCCAGAGGCACGGAAACTGCTCTCCTAAACATCCATGAAGATCTGCTCACCAACCTTGACTCTAACATTCCCTCTGTACTCATCCTCCTCGATCTCTCTTCTGCCTTTGACACGGTCAACCATACCATCCTGCTCAACCGTCTCTGTGAAAACTTGGGTATCACTGATCAGGCTCTGGCCTGGCTGACCTCTTTCCTCTCAGATCGACCCTCCCAGGTCCAACTTGGGTCCTTCCTTTCATCTATCTTCCTCTCTACCTGTGGTGTTCCCCAGGGGTCTAACCTCTCACCCTGGCTTTTCAACCAATACCTGGCAACTCTCGCCCACTGCATTGCCATTTTCTGCTCAAATTTCCAGTGCTACGCTGACGACACTCAACTCATTTTTAGGCTGCCCTCTGCTACCTCCTCTCCCTGTCTCATCTCTGATTGCCTAACTGCCATTCAAGATTGTTGTGCCGCCAATGATCTTTGTCTGAATGCCAGCAAGACGGAGATCCTCCTCATCGGCATGCCTTCACCATCCTTTCCCCTCACTCTCTGGCCGGCCTCCCTTGGCCCTCCTCCTACCCCCACCTGCGAGGGTAAGAACCTTGGGGTCATCATTGACTCCACCCTTTCCTTCTCTGCCCACATCTCTGAGGTCTCTAAAAAGTCAAATTTCCGACTGCACCTCCTCAGAGGTACTCTGCCTTTCCTCTCCTTCCCCCAGAAGCTCATGGTATCTCAAGCTCTGGTTCTCTCTAGCTTGGACTATTGTAACAGCCTCTTTCTAAATCTACCTGCCTCTACTCTCCGCCCTCTGCAACTAATCCAGAACAGGACTGCAAGACTTGTCCTTGGCCTCAAGCCCTGGGATCGTATCTCTCCAGCTCTGAAATCTCTTCACTGGCTCCCAGTGGATGCAAGGATTAAATTTGAAACCCTCTGCATTGTCCACAAGGCTTTCTGGGGCCTGGGTCCAAAATACCTTCAGCTATCCCTCTGCATATACCTCCCCTCTCGAGCTCTTCGCTCCTCTACCTCCAACTCACTCAGGGTCAGTCGTTTTTCTAAGAAACGAGCTGGGGGTAGATCTGTCTTCGGCTGGGGCCTCCCTCGGGAACAGCCTCCCTGCCACTCTAAAACTTGAGGAGAACCATCTCTGGTTCCGGAAGCACCTCAAGACCTTCCTCTTTTCTTCTGTCTTCGCTCCCCCTCTCCCCTGCTGATCTGTTCTCTCTTGGCACCGTGCACCTGGCCACCCTCTGTCTTTTGGGCCCAGGTACCTGCTCATCCTGTCACCCTCCTGCACTGCCTCCGGGCCACCCCTTGCACTGGGGTCTGTATCTGTACCCATACAGCCCCCCCTTTTTCTTCCTGCACTTATCAGACCTACCCTGTCTGCTGCCTTAAACCTAGCACTTGCAAATTGCTGGCTGCATTACCACTCTTTGTTGCCTTTATTATTTATTTATTGTTATTTATCTGTTTCTCCTCTGCTTCGCACTTTCCACCCCCCCTTCCATGCACTTGTCCCCTCCCCCCTCTCCCATGAACTTGCGCGTTCTCAATGTCACTGGGCCTAGTAAGATCGCTGTTTTGTTCTCCCCTGTTCCCCTCCCTTGCCTTGTCGCGCTCTGAAACACTTGTGTATGAGCTCGATAGAAATAAAATATCAATCAATCAATCTTAAAAGTATAATACACATGGGAGGGACACATCACATTAAAAGGGCAACACACATGGGCGGGTCCCAACACCACACCCCTCCTTTACCATAACAAACAAATGTTGCTGAACCATAAATTATTTGTATTGTTTATTTATAAAGTGCTTATGCACAAAACAAGTGCTTCAAAGCGCTCCAATATGGGAGGGGATCATGGGATACAATCAAAGGCCATGGACATTTCAGAATGATATACAATAATAATAACCATACTAGGCATGACGACATTTCTGGTAATTAAAGTGCCTTACCAGGTAGTTTGGCAGGGGTTGGGGTGGGGGTAGTGAGGAGGGGGGGGTACAAGTATAACAAACTGACAATGCAAGTACGTGACCAGCAGTTAGGATAGAAGGGGATATGAGCAGGCTATTGTTTATTTATTACATTTATATAGTGCACCTAACCCTCAGGCATCTGGGCGCTTGAAATGGTTACATTTGAGGTACTTAGTTATACAATTCAGTTATACCATACAGTTACAATGTAAATAAGGTCTTAATACAATGTGAGTAAAGTCTTCAAACAAGTTGTGCCTTTATAATGTGCCCCTAACACAAGTGTATCAGGAGCACAATGAAGGGGGTGGGCCGGGGGACACAAGGAACAGATAGCCAACAAACATTTTGGGTAAGGTGCATTCAGATTGTGTAAGTGCCAGACAGGAATTGTGTGTGATGGGAGAAGGGAATTGAGCCTGGTGCACAAAGGCCAGGTTAGCGCAGAGGGTTGTCTCTTAGGGAAGTGCATAGTGCGGGGCCCGGAGGCAAGTGCAGGGACTGGTGTGGGTGCCTGGGACCTGTAAGGTTCTGCGGTGAGCCAGGCGACCAGTCAGCAAGCGGAGCTGAAGGAGGTGGTAGCAGGTAGAAAGCAGATCTTAGCAAGGGAGAGGTAGAGAGAAGGCAGAGGAGAAGAAGAAGGTCTGGAGGAGTTTTCAGAATTTGAGGATATCCGGCTTGAGACGGAGAGAGGCAGGGAGACTTTCCAGAGGGTGGCCCCTGCAGAGGATTATGATCTACCTCCAAGTGTCTGTTTGGATAAACGGCTCATTCTCGGCACAGGCAGTTGTGCGGAGTGCTCTAGAGGGAGTATATTTGGGAAGACGGTGTTGTAAGTAGTGCAGGCCCCAGCCCCAGAAAGCCTTGGGAACTATGTAGAAGGTCTTGTACTTGATCCTTGCAGCCACAGGGAGCCAGTGGAGGGATTTCAGTGCTGGAGAGATGTGGTCCCTGGGCTTGATTCCCTCCCCCTGTTACAGAACGACAATACGTATACCACTTGGCAATTGCAAAGTAGACAACTAGTAGGATATGCCACAGATACACACGTAGGGGACTTGGGTAGTTGCAGACACAAGACACACATCAACACATGCTAAACATAATCAGCTGGTTACAGTCGTGGTTGGCACCATTTAGAGCGTGCATACAAACTATGGGAATACAGCTTCACTTCCATTTAACTGGGACCACTTTAAGCACATCATTTACATGCAGGCTCACAGCATCTAGACACATGTTTGCTGAGTCTCTTCCGAGCACTTGCAGGAGACCACGTGACTTTGCTTCAGTGTTCAGGATAGTCATTACCACGGGTCCAGGTCTGTTGATGGTACAGTTCACAAACCGGCAAAGCTGCAACCTGGGAGTACCAGGGACCACATCGGCTTAGTCCCATGATGTTAGGGCAGGCAGCGAGACGCAAGTAAACTTCAACGGGTTTCCTCCGAGGCTCCCTTGCTCACTTTCAATACTTCCACACACTTTTAAGGCTTCCTTTGCCCAAGCTCAAAGCCCCTTGGATTCACAAACATTCAACTGTTTTTTCCAGGGTTCCTTTCTGCCACAGAGCTTTCTTTCATTTCACAGAGGCTTTCCAATGCCTATCTCCCTTGATACGTGACCACTCTGTTATTTTGTATTCTCATAACACTTTATTTCTCATTGTTCCCTCATTAACATGTTGCTGGAGACTTTGGACAATGAGAGCTCTTTCACTCACAACTACACAGCTACAATGTATTCAGTCTTTCAAAACCGGGTTTCCCATGCATAGAAACTCAACGGTCTTGTTTCTTGACTTCTCTTCAACGCCGCCTTTGCTGTCTAAGGTCAGTGTCTTACCGCCTGCCCCTTAGACCCTCTATCCTCCTCTTCAGACCCAAGGGGATCAAGCAACTCCTCTGCAATGGGGTGAAAGGACTCAGTACACCCCAGCTCCTATCTGATTACTTCTCCGGCTTCTTGTAGACCCGGCTCCCTCACCACGCTTCTTCTTGCTCACTTACTCTGCAGACTTCAGTGTCTTGGCCTTTCGTTCCCCACCAGCTTGCTCTGGGCCAGCCCAGCATCTCAGCTGCTCGTCCTTATCGCCTCTCAGCTCTCTTCTCACCTTGACTCTCTTTCTGTTTAAATTCACCCCCTTTATACATGTGCCAATCACTAATAGGTTGCAGGTGTAAGGTATGTGAGTCAAGTGCCTGACCTAGCCTGATCTTATTAGTGGGACATGGCTGTCTTGAATGGTTCTATTCCTCCATATCCCTCGTCTTCATCCCTGTACTCTAGGCTTTCCATAGGGGATCTACCTTGCTTGCAGAGGCCGCTTCCTGTCAGTAATGGCTAGTAACGAGAAAGGGGGGTCAGGATATGAGTGACGATATTCTATGAACTCTGAGGGAGAGTCCAAGCAGCATTGCCCCCATGTGTCATTGCCAGAAAGTTGAGTGCCAATTTCCATGCAAAGGCTGTATGCAGAGCTCCAGCCGCTGCGCAGCCAGCAGCCTTCACGGCCAACCGTAGGTGGAGCACTGCCATTCACCCCACACTGGGAGATTTGGCAACTCAGCAAATGGAACACGCAGCAGCATTGTAGCAGGATGGGCTCTCGGAGCCGCAGATAAGTGTCAGCCCAGAGACCTGCAGCAGAAGGGATCTTGGAAAGTTGCCATCTTGGCAAGAGCACAACAGCTCCCCCCAAAGATGTATTCACTGATGGATGAGGACACAGGCTGCTTAGGGTTTGTACCTTTCGCCTCAGGGTGGCCAACTTAATGTCAGAGAATTCTATGAATGCTATATCAGTAGTAGCAACAATAGTTAGTGCCCCAGTGGCCATCGGGCGTCAGATACATTTCAGGACCTGGATCACAAAAGAATGTATTGTTCCATGTCCTGTTCCAAGAATGGGTGTTATTTGGTCCATATCTTGACATGGTAGGATAGTAAAGCAAAATGTCTAGGACAGAAAATGCTCCTCTCCTCTTCAAATAAAGGAGGCCCCTCTGAAGTAGCACCTCAGCAAGCTCAGGGAGCCTGAGTTGTTGGGGCAGACATCCAGGAAGAGATATATCATCCTTTGGAAGAAGGCGGCAACAGAATCCTTCTACCTCTTTGGAAATGGGGAACAGTGAAGAATTCCAGACTTGGTGAAGAAGTCTGTACCAGTGGGAGGTCGACTTCAGGCATTTCCTTTCCAATAAAAGAAAATGGGCATCGATCCTTGTGCTTCCAACACACGTTGAAAGATGGATACAAGGGGGAGTTCACAAAGATACTTTTTCCTTCATGAGATTTGCCCTGCGCACTGTTGAGCCTTCTGGTAAAAAAGGCAACTGTTCCCGTACCCTGGGGGGATCAAAGAGATGGCAGTCTACTTGGTGGTTTCCACAGCCGTGAAAGAATTGTGGGCATTCCAGATGATTGTAAGTCTCACACCGGTGAATCTGTGGGTCCAGACTCTGAGGTTAAAAATGGACAGATTGAAAATTATTATCCTGATGGTAAACAGAGCATACCTCATGATATCTATTAATCTCTGAGATGTCTACTGCCATATCCCAATTCATTAGAATCACCAGAAAAGTCTCAATTTCACCATTGTAGGTCAGCAGTGTCAGTTCAGGGTACACTCTTTTGGGTTAACAAACACCCAGTGATCTTCACCAAAGCCCTGGCTCTGATAGTGAAGTTCTTACAACTGGTCGAAAAGATGAGTTGGGTCACAGCCAGAACATACCAACTACTACAACAGTTTGGTGTCAGTACCCAGACATCCAGTGGTGTGCAGTGAGACAGAATTACAGGGTCCATACACCAAGCGTGGCAGGCACTGCCGAGGCTCTTTATAGAACTTCGTTACCTAGACTTTTATTTTTGATAGTATCTGTATTTGAATTTTCAACAATGCCATTAAAACACAACATGCAGACAGGGAAACACAATCAGCAGTTGGTTGTGCACATATGCATTGTATATTCAATAGAGCACACTGTGACCATTACAAACCCACTAGACCACCAGAGAAAACACTTGTATATTACAAGACCCTGGATGAAAGTGGCAAGTCTTATAAACCCTCCTCTTAGCCTTCCACTGTCACCCTCCTTAAGGAAGGTAAGTTATAGGTCAGGGTGAGTTGACCAATCCTGAGAGGGGATGCTTTATTGAAAGGAAGCCCAGTGAGTGTGTGATGTGGGTTAGTTGGTTGAGGAGAAGAGGTGGAGGAGGATGTCCGAGAGATCAGAGGAGACGAGAGCGAAAATGGTGCGTAAGCTATTGGAGAGAGGGGGTCTGTGGAGTATGAGTGTAAGGAGTGTGTGGAATAGAGGTTAAATAAAAGGTCGTTGTTGGGAGAAGTGATAGTTTTAGGAAGAGTAGAGTGGTAGCAGGTAGTTGGTATTGGTGGACGGTAGAGAGAGTTAGGGAGGGTAGCAATGGTAACGTAGTGGACTATAGTATGGACTCAGAAGAAGTTTCCTACGCTTACGAATCGGTTAACGTGTGGATGACGGAAAATGGACTATGCATTAATGGATCCATGACAGAGTTCTTTATATTTGGGTCCACCCAATCAAGAGCGAAGTTGAATGCTGAATATGTAGGTTTCCGAATCGAACAACACCTGATCCATACCTCTAGTGAAGTCAAAACACTGGGCATCATGATTGAATCTTCTCTGAGCTCAGAAGCCCACACCAGCAGTATTGTAAAGAAAGCACAATACCATATTAGGCTACTTACGTTAATTAAACCTTTCCTTTACCAGGCCAACTGCATCACGTTAACAACAGCAGGGCTTATTCCAAGGCTGGACTATTGTAATGCTATCCTGGCCAGGGCAAATAAAAGGTGCATCCACAGGATGCAGGTACTGCAAAATGATGCAGTGCGCATCGTCAAAAGTATCCCAAGAGGTGTTCCTGTTAATGAACAGAGACGAGATCTTCATTGGTTGGCTGTTGAGAAGAGGATTCGTTTTAAAATCAGTACTATGACTCACAAATGTTTATACTGCTCAGCCCCGATATACCTTCGGGACAGTATTCAACTGAGCAATCTATGAGGACCACTAGCTCAAGTGACACTTTGCTCCTCTGCTGTTCCCATACCAAGCGAGTTAGGGGTGGCGGTCACTCTTTTCCAGCACTGGCAGCTGCAACATGGAATATGCGGACTATGGAGCTGAGGATGGTTCCAGACTTGCACGTTTTTAGGAAAAGCTTGAAAACAATTTTGTTTAGAATACATCTTTCTCTTCTCACAATCTGTTGCTTCCAGCAAATCTTTTTGCACTCTGATGCCTGCGGACCCCATTGCAATTATAAAAAGATAGATAAATACAAATAAATATTAGGAGTAGCAGGAACAGCAGAGAGGTAGTCATGGTAGCATGGAATTAATAGTAACAGCAGAGTGGGATTAGAAGGTGGAATAGTGGTGAAGAGGTGGGAAGGAAATAGTAGCAGAGGTATTGGTAGCACAGTGGTAGTTGGAGGTAGAGGAACAGAGAGAGTGTTGAACTCCAAAAGTGGAGGTAGGAAGGCAGAGTGTGAGGAAAAGAAGGACAGTAGGACGCGGGAGGAGAACATCTTGGAGACCCATATAGTAGGGTCAGGTATGAGCGGGCGTGAGAGAAGTGAGAGTGACATTGGGTGAAAGAAAGCACCACCCCTAACTTCCTACAACATTAAACGGGATCAGTCAGGGAAACTAGAAGATCCCTAGAGAGTTGGGCAGCCACTGATTCAGGGAAACGCCAATAGATCAAGGTAGATGAAAAGCAGATAGGGGCAATCGATCAAATAGCGAACAACATCCGTAGGGTGGGGGTAAACCAGCGGGAGTGAGATGGAGAGGGCGACTCTAGCGCCAATTTCCCTTGCAAACCTTCTCTCTCCTTCTCTCCTCACATCGCAGATCTTGCCAAGAAGGCTCACTTTCATCTACACCTCCTCGAAGGTATTCTCCCTTTCCTCACCTTCCCCCAGAAACTCAATGTCTCCATAGCTCTGATTCCCCTCAAAGCTGGAATACTGCAACAACCTCTTCTTCAATCTGCCTTTATCCTCCTTTTGCCGCCTTCAACTAGTCCAGAATAGGACGGCAAGACTTATCCTTGGCCTCAAGCCCAGGAACCACATCTCTCCAGCCCTAAAATCTCTCCACTGGCTCCCGGTGGCTGCGCGGATCAAGTTCAAGACCCTCTGCATCATCCACAAGTCTTTCTGGGGCCTGGGACCCTGCTACATCCAACTCTCTCTCTCCCTAAATAACCCCCTGCTAGAGCCCTTCGGGTCCTCTAGCTTCAACTCTCTGCAGATCAGACGTTTTTCCAAGAAGAGAGTGGGGATAGATCTCTCTCTTCGGCAGGATCCTCCCTCTGGAAATATATAGTATAGAATTGATTTTTTAATAACGTGCTTAATACCAAAGAAGTTGCTAGATTCAAACCTGTGTTGCTGTGTGCCATCTTGCTTCCAAGACGAGCGCGTTGCCATTGTGCTATACTACCCATGGAATGGCCTCCCTGCCCCTCTCAGGCTTGAGCCGAATCTCCTTAAGCTGCTCAAGACCCTCATTCTCTCGTCTTCCTTCCCTCTCCCCCCCCCCTGCTAGTGCACCCCTCTGCCGCATTGACTGGCTGCCTGGTCCCTTCTGAGTGCTACAGGGCACCAGGCCCTCCTCGCCCAGTCTACCCCATCACCCCTGTCTCCCTGATTCCCCCCCCTCCCTGCTCTCCCAACCTGCACTTGCCCTTCTGGGTCCACTTCACCTGACTAGTCTTGCGGGGTGTGCATCCCTACCGAGCCTGGTCCACCCCCAGCCTCGCACTTAGGATGTGGTCTTCACTCCTGCACTTCCTGCCTCCCCTGGCACCTGCACACCTGGCCTCGCCTTAGCACTTGCCTACCTCCAGGGGCCCTCTCGTCCCCTCCTGCCCCCCACACTTCCCTCCCACCCTAGCATTATCCCTTCCCCTGTCCTGCACCACCCACCTCCCTATCCACCCCGCTGCACTTTTTGTAACTGCACTTGCACGATCCGAATGACAAAGGGCCTAGTATGACCGCTATTGTTGTTTTCTTTCCTGTCCCCCCTTTTTTGGTCCTGTGGCTCCTTGAAACACCATTTGTTCTATAGGCGCTTTATAAATCCCCAATAAATAAATAAATAAAGACCATACAGGCCCATGTTATTAACCTACAGCCTATCTGTTTCTAATTTTACCAATAAACACCCTTGGACTGTGAACACGTCGGGGTGGTTATTTGTGGTGGGCTACCCCATCACATTAGACATTAAGGGTTGCAGTGGAGCTCTGGGCCATTTTGTGCAATAAATTGCAGCGCTCATTCACTGCAGTAGCGCTACCCAACAAGTAGAAGCGAAACTAGAACAAATAGGTCTTCAAAGATCTCCTAAAGTCCAAATAATCATTCACCCTCCCAGTCCTCCAGATAAGGTGCGTACTAGGCTTTTTTAATGCTTGAAGATCTTGTAAATACGACAGCTTTATTATTTTCCCGTGTATATTTATACACAAGTTTAGAGCAGAGGGCAGTGCAAAGGTCACGTCTTTTGATTTTTATCTACATGGTTGTAATTGAAAGCCAAGGATAAAAGCCTCTGAAGCCTTTCAAAAAAACTGCACACTAATAAAAGGAATGGTTTATTTCCATTTAGCTTCTGCTGAACTTTGTATGTTTATTTTCCTAGCATTTTAGGATTGTATAATTAATAAAATGGAAAACTAAGTTGCAATTAAGAAATAATATATTTTTAGCATATGTTTTTTCCAGTGACAGCAAACCAGTATTGCACAATTGTATTTTTCAGAGTTACTGTGCTGTGTGCATACTCATTTTTACACTTATAATTTAATTTACACTCTTAATTATAAAAACAGTTTGTAAAATGATGTCTATGCACAGTCTAATTTACATTCATTTAGCCTTGCAGTCAATGGGGTACATGACTATAAATGGTCAGTGGCAGCAGAGTCTTTGCTCAAGGGTGAGTGATTGTCATTACACCAATCGGAGGTGTTCTAGCCTCTCACAATTAAAACATACAAAATCTGACTCTCCAGGAAGCGCAGTTAAAAAACAAACCACTGAATTTTGTTTAGTGGAATGTGAAGGGTATAAATTGTGCAGTTAAGCGACAGAAAGTTATGGTAAGGATCTGGAGGAATAGAGGAGATATAATATTCCTTCAGGAAACTCATTTAAATGAGCAATCTGGATGTCTTTTAACTAACTCTAGATATCCGCAAGTTGTATCTAATTTTTATGACTCTAAATCGAGAGGAGTAAGTATATTATTTAGAAAGGGATTGCCAATCAAAGTAGAGAAAATAATAAAGGATGATGCGGGTCGTATATTGTTAATAGATCAGTTATGTGATGGTAAGAAGGTGACCGTGGGAACTGTGTATGCTCCATGCTTGCCAAATGTACAGTTTTTTGCTACGTTGAGCGATCTACTAAATGAACTGGGGGGTGAAAATATAATCTTAGGGGGGATTTTAATGTGGTATTGGATAGTAAATTAGACGGAAGATCAGATTGTAGATATGGCAGTGAGAGAATTAGTGAGGAGTTTCGTAATTTTGCATATAAATATAGGCTAGTAGATGTATGGCGGGAAATGCATCAAGGAGAGTAGGAGTACACCTTCTATTCCCCAGTTCAGAAATCATATCCGAGGATTGACTATTGGCTTGTTAGTAATAGACTGGTTAGTCAGTCAGTGTGCTCAGAGATTAAGGAGAGAGGAATTTCGGATCATGCATTACTTGATATGCAAATAAATATGAAGGAGAGATCCAAAAGATGGAGGTTGCAGGCAGAAGGACTTAAGGATCAGTCGGTTACTACAGGTCTAGAAACTTTTATTTAGAATTTCGTCGATGATAACGAGGTCTCGGCAGACATTAATATTGTTTGTGATTGCTTTAAAGCATTGTTAAGAGGAGAGCTGATAAGTAGGTCCGCACATGCTAAGGGGAAAAACTTGGAGATTATTAAAAAGATGGAGGAGGGTGTTACAGAGAACTTGTTCAATTTTTCAAACAGAGTCAAATAAGGTGAAATTGAGGAAGTTGGAGGGTGAAATGATGAACCACGTACATACAATGGCAGAAAAAGGAATGTGTTATACCAAACAAAAATTCTGGGAACTTGGAGATAAAAATGGTAAGATGTTAGCCAATAGATCAAAGGGGATAACAACTGAAACATGTATTACTTCCGTACAAATGATGAAGGGGAAACTTTATTTTAAAATGTTGCAATATGTGAATATTTCCGTGATTTCTAGTCACGATTATACTAAGAGGAACTTCCTCCTAGTAATGAAGATCTAAATCATTTCTTTAGTAAGATTAATATCTCAAAATTACAGACTGAATGGAAAATTAAGATGGAAACAAAGATTGATGTTAATGAGCTACATAATGCAATACAACAACTGAATGATGGGAAGTCACCAGGGCCAGGTGGCCTGATTTCTGAATTGTATACATTGTTATAAACAGTTCTCGCCAATTCTATGTGAGGTATTTAATGATTTTCTGATATCAGGGGCTTTTGTGAATCAATGAAAGAAGCCTTTGATAGTTGTGATATCTAAACCAGACAAGGACCAAAAAAAGTGTGGAGACTATAGAACAATATCATTGTTGAATGTGGATCTGAACATTTTTACTAAAATATGGTCAAATAGGTTGATGGAATGTGTGGGAGGCTTAATTGATGAATCGCAGGCAGGCTTTACTCCAGGGAGATTCGGATATGATAACATTAGGATGGTGCTAGATGTTATAGGTGCGCACAGCAATAGAGGACCAGACACAGTTATATGTTTTTAATGCTGAAAAGGCCTTTGGCAGAGTTAATTGGAATATACATTGAGGGAAATGGGGTTTGGTCCCATATTTATGCAAATGGTGGATTGTATTCATAAAGACATTACAGCAAAGGTGTTAATTAATGGGGTGATATCTAAATCTTTTCCATTGTCAAAAGGTACCAGGCAAGGATGTCCACTGTCGCCATTTGTTTAATTTAGCTTTGGAACCACTGGCGGCATATATAAGGCAGTGTGAGGAAGTTAAGGTAATTTGTATTGGAAATACAGAGATCAAGATTTTGACTTATGCGGATGATATGATGATTCTCCTTTCGAAACCCTGAGGTGTGAGGACCACTGCTGAAGCAAATGTTTGAGGAAGTTGGTGCGTTGTTAGGGCACAAGGTAAATTGGGACAAACTGAAATCTTTCCTCTATCCGTGACATGTGATGGAAATGTATTGAAATCCTGGAATTGCAAATGGTCCACTGGTGGAGTAAAATTCAATATATATATATATATATATATATATATATATATATATGTAAAAACAAAGTAGCCAAATTTAGTGCACTGCCTAACTCGTAGCTGGTGCTAGGAAAGGAAGCTTTGACTGAGCTCCTTAATATATAGAAAAACACATATAAATGGAGGGTTGTAACACTGCAAAAAACCCCACAAAATATGCCAAAAGTATTCCCAGCACTCAAGCTGGATATACCAAGCTTCCTCAGGCTGATCAAACTCCACATCCGTGTAAACACAACCCATTTAAAACTTAAGGAAAGCAACTCGAGCGAGCAGCTCCTCCCCCCTCTCATTGTCTCTGATCACGTGATCGCTTAATTCCGCATTGAAAATTACATCAAGCGGGCCACCATGGTAGAATGACTATATAGTCATTGTGTTCACTATGAACACAGTACACTGGCCATAAAATATGTGCCATCTTAATATGCGAGTAAAGGGACAGAGAACTCCTCGCTCCACGTTGCATTTCCCTAATTAAAATCATGAATTTCTTTAAACATTTACTTGTGTTTGATTGCACTAGTGCACCTTTCTATACCATGGGTAAACTTTATCAACCTTGACAAGAATTTAACCCATTACGTCCCTGGGTTTGTGATGTGTTACTCTAAAAGCCAAACACGGCACGACAACAAATTCATAAAACACCAAAGCTCTCCTATATAGATGTGGGACATAGTGCCCTCTAGTGGAGAAGAACTATATCTCTTTTAGTACAATCTTATATATAAGGCTTTCACATGCTTAGAATAATTTCCATTGCGATTGTATGTATCTATGAAAGTGCATATCCATTAAGATGTTCGGTCTGATTAATATAAAAGACATATATTTGCCACCGTAGTTATAATTGCTAGACGTGACTAATGCATGCTAAAAGGGAAATATTCTCTTAATGATCCTATACAGCAAGTTACAATATATTTACAGAAGCTATTCAAAGTGCAAGTGCTCATAGTATTCAAACTCAAACATCACATTAGATGATCAAATACTGATGTAATGAATCCTGAATTGTAATATAGTACTGCAATAGCAGTACCATATTGCTCACTAAAATAGGTAATTCCCTCTTGTCAACAACAACAGTAATAGGGGGATATACCAAACTTGCTAACCAGGGTCCTGTTGTTCCATACATTTACATAGACATCCATCCAATCTACTGGAGAAATACAAACATCTCTGAATCAGTGTTGAGTCCATTAGGCCTTAAGGTGTCGAATTTACAGATTAGAGATGCCTCTAATTGCCTAAGTTTCAGTTCTCGGTTACCCAGTCTTCTGTGTTGTGGGACATGGGCAAGACCAACAAATGACATTTCCTCCACATTACCACCATGTTTCTCTATGAAGTGTCCTGTCAGAGGATTGGTTGTATCTCCATTCTTAATGGCTCTATAATGTTGGAGAATCCTGAGCTTAAGCATACCTATGGTCGATCCAATATAATGAAGACCACAGGTGCAGGTAATAGCATATACTATAAACTTAGTCAAGCATGTGATTCTATGTTTGTATCTCCATGATAAACCATTGGAACTGACAAATGGAGTTTTAGATACAAAGCTACACATTTTGCAGTTCGCGCATTTACGAAAACCTCCCAAATCCTGTTTCAAAAAATGGCCTGACTTGTTAACTTCTGTGACCACCATACTTGGTGACAGTATATTCTTAAGAGTTGGCGCTTTACGGTATGTCACATTGGGAGCTTTATCTAATACCTTCTCAAGATCAGGATCTGTCAGGAGCACATTCCACGTGATCAGAGACAATGAGAGGGGGGAGGAGCTGCTCGCTCGAGTTGCTTTCCTTAAGTTTTAAATGGGTTGTGTTTACACGGATGTGGAGTTTGATCAGCCTGAGGAAGCTTGGTATATCCAGGCGGAACGCGTGGCGATTTTCCACCCTGGGGGGTGAGTGTTGTTTAAACCTGTATGCCATGGGGAGGTTTTGATGTATACCTACCCTTCATTGCATATTTTGCACAGTTGGTTGCTTGTTTTTATAATGAATAAAAACGAAGTATTTTTGTAAGAAGGTGGTTTGGTCTTGAGTGCTGGGAATACTTTTGGCATATTTTGTGGGGTTTTTTGCAGTGTTACAACCCTCCATTTATATGTGTTTTTCTATATATATATATATATATATATATGTTTAGAGATTTTAAAAAAAATGTTCAATTTAATATTGATAAAACAATAGAAAAACTACTGATTATCAAAACATGGGAAAAGCTCCACTTGAATTTATGGGCAAAAATGTTTTTCTTACCTAAAGTACTATATACTACACAATCATTAACTTTACTGGTTTCAAATAAATTACTTCAGAAGATTGATAAAATATTCCAATCTTGCTTGTGGGGAGTAGGTAAGAGACCGTGTATCCCAAAATATATTCTGTTGCGAGATGTTAAAGAAGGATTTGGCTTTCCGGATTTGATGAAATACCATACAGCATTTTTACTTAAAGAGTTCACATTATTTTGATAATGATGATGTCAAAGGTCCTATTTGGTTAGGAATAGAGAGAAAGATTTGTGACCCTTATCACTTAGATAGTCTCTATACGATGGGAAAATTGTCGGGGAAAAGATTAAAGCTACAATCAATAGTAGCTACTAGGTAAGCTTTAATGACATGGTTTAAGGAGAGCAGTCAATGTTTTGGGTTCAGTTATGATGCATCAATATGACGTAATGAGGTACTACCCCTGTGGAATCGATGTTTACATTGGCAGAGTTGGATCAAGAGGGGTGTATTGAGATTAAGAGATTTGCTGAATGGTGCTAGGATACTAAGCTTTGAGGAGTTGCAAGATTGGTTTAGAAAGGAGCGAACAGAACTAATTTTGCTACTGAGTCAAAGAATAGGTACGGTCGATAAAGGATTGGAAGGTAGGCCGGAGATTTGTTAGTTGGCCAAGAATACAATGTAAGCTTCATGCCTATGGGGTTGGATCATATGGGGGCATGGACTAAGCTGAAAGATACTTGGTCAAGTGACATTTACATGACCATATCGGAGGAAGAGTGGAGGGATCTTCTTACGGTTGGAGTGAATGCAGGAATGGATATGGGCTTGCATTTGATAAGGCAGAAAGTTGTGGGGACGATTTATTGGACACCAGTGAAGATGCTTAAGTTAAAGTTGAGGACGGATCAAGGATGTTGGAGCTGTGGTAATGGTAGGGGAACTCTGTTGCATCTGCTTTGGAGTTGCCCGAGGGTACAAGGTTTTTGGAAAGAAGTTATAGACAGAATTGATATGATCTTTAGTATAACCATTCAGAGGTCGGCTGCCAATGTGGTTCTGCTTATGCATAGGGAGAGGTGCTTAACTGCAATAACACATAATACCTGGATTGATAAGCCCATGGTGGTAGCGATTAAACTGATTCTTAATACTAGGAAGAAGCCCAATGTGGATGACTGGCTGCTAGAACTGCAGATCTTGTCTAAATATGAAAACATTTCTTTGAAGGCCAAAGGTAGAAAAGATGTATATCTTTCACTATGGGGTCCATTTAATGCTTTATATGAATAAGGGAGGGAGAGGGGAATGGAAGATCTCCCTCTCCCCTTTTTGTTGTTGTTGTGTTTTGTCCGCTCTGATGTGTTGTGTGTCTGTGTGTGAAGTATAGTATTTTATCTCTTCTTTTTTCACATGGGATTTGTAATTAGTTGTTATAAATTGTAGGTTTGATAAAGTTAATGAGTTATGTAGATGATATTGTAGTTATGATAGTATTCAATATTACTGTCTTTGATAAATCATGATTGAAATAAGCTAGTGAAACCCATGTATGTTGGAAATGTATTTTGATGCAAAACCTAATAAATATATATATATAAAAAAAGAAAGTTACATTGAAATAGAAACTCAGCAAAACCTGTCCCGTGATAATCCAGATAGGTATGTAACTTTATGTAGCGCTTCATACATGGTTCGTCCAACATCTAGGTACTGTGATTATTATACCTCAGTCGATACTCAGTTAATCGACCTTTGAAGGATGTTAGCCAATGAGATAGCTCAGCCGATTGAGCACTCGTTGCTGCAATCTGTAGGTTGCAGGTTCAAAATCCCGGCAAGGCCAACTCAGCCTTTCATCCTTTCAAGGCCAATAAAGGAGTTCCGACTTTGATTTGGTGATAATTGTGATAAATATGTTCTATGTAAATAACTATTTGACCATGAGATTAGATGTAGAATTTAGCATGGAGTCCTTGCCTCTGTGCACTGTTATATCATAACATTGGCATACCATCAGGTAGTAATAGCTCCAGGAAATGAGGACTTTCATTAAACTTCAAACGACAATTCTGCTTTCGAACCTCAAAACACACAATACAATTCATGTTTGCTTTACTATGTAATTGACTAGGTTTTATGTTTTCAACATTTGAACATATACAGGAGAGATCAAGTGGCCAGACCTTAAGAGAAATAATGAAAGATGTATTCTGTCACAATAATAATAATAATAATTTGCATTTATATAGCGCTAGAACCCTCAGGCATCTGAGCGCTGCTTATTATTACCCACGGTGTGTGGTGCTCATTGATCGACCTCAGAAGCATAAAAGGCTGAGTTTGGACCTCAAAGCAAGGCTGTCAAAGCAATCGCTCTACTCGCTATGCTGCCTGACCGGCTATGATGCAGAAATGATTTCCATATAGTTTTTGCACACGTCGCCTGGATGTCATATACAATTTACTCTCTTGCAAAGGAGAAAAGTAATTTTTACTCTCTTAAAATCACATTTACTCGCAAAGTTTAAAATTAGGGAGTAAAATACTCCCACCTCAAAATCTTATCTGGAGCACTGCAGGGAGAGAGTTCCAAAGGATGGCCCGCACCACTGAGAAGGCACAACCGCCGACCCAGGACAATCTGAAGTGGGGAACCTCTGGCAAAAAGACTTCTGCAGAATGAAGAAAGCGACAAGCTACATAAAACTCAAATTTAGCCTGCAAATAGACTGCCCGGTCCTGTGTAAGGCACAGAAAACCATGCAGAGAGACCTAAACTGCACCCCCTTTGCCACTGGAAGCCAGTGGAGAGAGCGTAGCATGGTGGGAAATGTTGGCCCTGCAGGGGGTGGACGTTTTGTAGGATTTGAAGGCGCTGGATCAAATGGGCAGGCTGACCCAGAAGCAACGCATTGCAGTAATCAAGAGATGATACTAATGAGGAGACCACTGTAGCCCGGCAATGGGGGGGGGGTAAAAAAAGGCAGGACTTTCCTTAGAACCTTAACTTTAAGATGCCCCGCCTGACCGATGGTACTGACCTGAGTGGCCATGGAAAGAGGGTAAGTGATTTGATTCCCCCCCCCCCCCGATCATTGACAACAGGCACAGGAGTGGGGCAGGAACCCAGTGAGAGGGGCCAAAAGAAGAGGGACCAAAAAGCAGAAGCATCAGAAGGATCCACCACCAATATCTCCATCTTCTGCCCATTCAGCTTCAGCCAATTGGAGTACATCCATTCCCCCACGGCCTTCAAGTATGTCCTAAGCCTGACAGCTATCTCTGGTACCGCCAAATCCAAGCGAACCAAGATCTGGGTATCATTAGCGTAGGCATAGCAAGTGAAGCCGTCAGGGGTGATGTGCCTTGTCAATGGCTGAACGTGATGTAAAACAGAATGGGGGAGATGGCGGAGCCTTGAGGAACCCCACAGAGAAGTGCAGGAGAGGAGCGGAAGGGTGGTAAAGCAAGAGATTGGGAGCGTTCTGGAAGGAAAGAAGAGAACCAGGCTAGTATCACTCTGGAGAGCCCAGCCCGTGCAAGACGTCGCAACAAAACTGCATGATCAATGGTGTCAAAGGCGGCCAACAGATCAAGCGGAATAGCTGCCCCTGCGCCACCTGGTTGGGCCTGCGTATCTCTCTCGCCTCTGGATCCGTGATGATCAATCTCTTCCTAACCCCCAGGATTCGAGCCTCCTTATCGCTGTGTCCACCCCTGCATTTAGCTTGCACTTTATATGTAATAAAGGGATCAGACTAGAGCCTCATAGCCTGCCATGTGGGAGCTTAAAGCCTAGCGCTTGATAGTGTTCCTTTGCTTTGCTTGAACATATTATATTCCTATGTGCAAACTTAAGAGACAGATGTTGTGTCTGACGACTGTTTGTCTCTACTATACTAACCAGGCGTCCGTTCTGTGTACGGGGAAAGAGTGTCTCTTGCTAGCACACAACTTCAAACTGCATTATATTAAATGGGCTTCTGAAGGAGTACCGCGTGTGACTTGTTTTCACACTCTCTTAACTGTGCACGTGTAATTTTCTGCTTCCTGTCCTTCGCCTGCTTATCAGATCTTAAATGGTGTAAAACCCATCTCCTGACTTTGCTACGTGCCGTTAAAGACAGGAAGTTGCCACTTGCGGTTAGGTTCCTCTGCTGGGGAGGGAAAGCTACAATATCCTGATCTTCGCTAAATCCAAGAGACAAGTGTATGTGTGTTCTTTGTTAACCCCACATGCCTTATATATTCAAGGGACTTCTCTTATCTGAGGCAAGTGTCGGGTTCTGTCTCTTGTCACCAGCTCTTGCCTTATGTGCATGCGCGTGCTTTGTGCTCAACAAACATTTATAGTCTCTTGCTGTTGCTATTACTGTTTATCAGTAGTCGCCTGATCTGAGCCAAATTGTCTTCTCAGACTCATTATTCTTCACAGATAGAGCAGTGTTTCCACAAGACTAACCATCTAAGGCAGTGGCATTCAAACTTTTTAATACCAATTTACCCCCTCCTTGAGTAAAAATATTGTCCCCCTCCCACCAGGGGGCTCAAAGGATGTCCAGGTGGGCCCCAGGTTCCTTAAAATATAAGAAGATGGTCTACTGCTTATATTCTTGATTAAAAGCAGTCACCTTAATCCTTTTTTTATATTAGAAACAGTCATCTTAATCCCTTCTTAAAGAGTTGCCACCCCCTCCCATGACATCCTTTAGGCCCCTATATGGTGGGGTAGGGGGTAGGAGTCCACTGATCTAAGGTCTGCAGCAGAACATTCTGCTTGTCCATTGTGAGAACATAACCTTCCAATATCCATACACGCGTGTGTAGCTTCACCTCTTCTACACCGCAAGGCATGTGTGACCATTCTAAAATGGAGCACATGCGAAATACAAGTATGTTAAGGAAGGGGAGACTCGATAATTATGCTTCACTGTTCAACGACATTAAAATGCAGCATAAAGCAGAAAGTTCAAGGTACAAGCTGAATGCAATCTAAACATGTTCTTCAAAGGCCAATTTGACAAATCCTCCACAACATAGATTGTTCCATGAGTGAAAAAAGGAGCAAGGAAACAAAACCAGCTCCTTAAGGCGCCATTCAGCAAATCTCTTCCCAGCGTAAGCAATCCCACTGGCTCTTACAAAATGGCTGCTGATGTGATCAGGAATTTTATCTGGGTGCCCTTGTCAAGCCTGGTGCAGCAGCTGACTAACCAGGGCTCCCCTCGTTCTGCATCTCCATAAGTCTGGCAGCAAGTGAGCAAAACCTGCTCCAGCGAGACCTAAAAAGGCTTTCTTTGAGCCTAAATGGCTAGGAGTCATGCAGCCACAATCTAAATCAGTATATCTGTGTGCATCAGGCCCTGAACCAGCGAGACTTAGGTGTGCCTTGGCGGAAGCCCTCACCTTTTGGGTTCCGTAAGAGTCCCCAGAGGGCCACATACACATGAGCTTGGTCCCCAGTGAGACCTTAATAGGTTTCACTGGGATAAAATAGTCCAGACACCAGTACAGACAAGCCTAAAAGGTGGAAGGTCTCAATCCGTGTGTAATGGAGGACGTCCATCATTACAGCTGCAGGTGAAATGGAACTGGCTGATGCTGTCCATTTTGGCCCTATGAGTTTTCGCATGCTGTTTGGTTCTTATGTGATTGAATTTGGATCAATTGTCTTTTAAGGAACAGCCTCTATTGTTCAGCGGCTAGAAGGTCATCGTGGTATATTCATCGGATCTGATCAGATATTTGGCGAGCCAATACATGGAGAGTAGCGAATACTTTACTTTCAAGATGGTTGAATATTTTTGTAGGAGTCGACGGAGTTGAGTCGGCTGTAACAAGGAGGATTTAGTTGACCGTATCTGAGAGACATTGATTTCATATTAATCATGGGGATGATGGCAGGTTGTGATGGGGCCTAAGCAGACATTTTGCCACACAATGGGAATGTGGATGGAGCGTGGTATGACCAGGAGCAAGAATTGTGGTCTGTACCAAGGAGGTTGGATATAGGGGAAACCACTAGATCAAGGGACTGTCCATCCAAGTACTTTGCTTTTTAAACTATTTGGGTGAAACTCAAATTATCGCTTTCATCAACAGTGCTTTGGTATTAGGGGTGTCTTCAGGCAGGTGTTTAGACCGCAGCTGATGAGCTATTAGTTGTTGTAGAGGAATAGTACTTTTTGGCAGGTGATGTAATATGGTAGAAACAAGAGTTTGCTCAGCAAGTTATACATACCAATAGTAAGTGACAAAAGAATACACAATTCGGGCTGCTTACAGGGGTGGACTGGGAACAAAAAGAGGCCATGGAAATATTTTTAAAGTCACCCTGTATTACACATTTTCAGTAAATCCAACCCTTTTCCTAGGAGAACATTTGGAAATAAAATAGTTTACCACACAAAAGAGGCATATTTGTATTTATTATGTTTATATAGCGCTTTACTCCAAAACGCTGCATAGTGTGCAGAGGCCTAGCAGGAAATCTCCAGAGTTCCCTACTGGACCAAGATGCAGAGGCCTACCGGGAGATCTCCTGAGGTCACTACTGGCCAGTCCACCCCTGCCCAGGGTGCAGAGGTCTACCTGAAATCTCCAGAGTTCCCTACTGGCAAGTCCACCCCTGCCCAGGGTGCAAATGCCTAGCGGGAGATCTTCAGAGATCACTACTGGCCAGTCCACACCTGCCCAGGGTGCAGAGGCCTACCGGGAGATCTCCAGAAGTCACTACTGGCCAGTCCACTCCTGCCCAGGGTGCAGAGGCCTAACTGAAATCTCCAGAGTGCCCTAATGGCCAGTCTACCACTGGCTGCTTATTTCTTTGCAGTATATGGCATCTTGCCCAATGTCTTCACCTCCACTTCTGCCAACACCTGTATTTTGGGAGAGTTTAGTTATTAGAAAGGAGGTTGATTGTGGCATGTACTGACAAGCCATTAAACCATGTTTGGCAGCACGGCGTGTACTCCCCATTAGCCATTGGGGGTGTCATTTCACTCTTAGTGAGTAATACATGGTGAGTTGTGTACATGTAGATAACTGACATTCAGACCAGAGAGTGACTTTGTCTTTTATACCTGCCTCGCAGATTTCAACTTGGCATTATCCAGACTTGTTTACGGTCTATATGGCATTTATAAGTGATCACAACAGCCTGCTTTGGGGATTTGGGTTTAATGCTAACAGACCGGCTCATTAATCGCAAGGAGATGCAATTGGGGGCAGGAAAGAATAGAAATGTGTGATCCAAAAAGAATGTGATTTTATTGAGGAATGATGAGCACTGGGAATGGTATTACCCAAATTGTTCGTTTACAATTGTTCGAATGAACAATTGACTGAATTTAAAGGGTCACAATTGACCTTTTCACAATTGACCGAATATAAATATATATATATAGGGGTGTTGGGGGGTTTGGCGTTGGGTCGGGGGTTGTGGGGGGTTTCCCCCCACATATATGGTACAATTGACCTTCAATTGTGAAAAGGTCAATTGTCATTCGAACAGTTGTAAAACAAACAATTCGTATACAACCCTGGGAATGGGTGGGAGCTGGCAGCGTGGGATGGGGAGTACTTTCACCCAGCACAGCTTCCTGGGTGGCTTTTGTGCAGACGATGCTCAGTTGTGCTCTGTGTTGGTAATATTCTTTGCACATCAACATGGCTCACAGTACCTTTATATTGGCATTGCTCACTGTCTCCTCTGTGCTAGGACCTTCCTACGATCAACTCGCATCTCAGGGCATGGCAATGCTCTGTTACTTGACTAATTCAATTTGTGTATTTCCCAGGAGCTTCCATTCCTTCCAGGGCGGTTAAAATCCCTTGTCCTCGCTCCATCCTGGAGATGCTGTTCTACTCCTTGTGTCCAAACGCGTCACAGACACCTCATCTCAAGCTGCATATCTGAATGGAATATGGCCCAGCTTGATTCAGAACAGGTACGCCTTGAACATATTCTGAGTGATGTCTTATAGGGATTATTAATGTCACTGAAGATGGAAGGAGATGGACCTCCTGTGATCATATCCATTTTTTTGCTGACACCATGGCCCTTGTGGGCTTGCCAGAAGTTTCCTTAAAAAGTGTTTTGCAATGCTTTATAGAAATGTGCACAGCCTATAACTCTGAGCTTGGTGCATCAAAGGCCTACATCATGGTTCTTGGCTCAGATAAACAATGTTTTGTCTTTAAAGAGGAATCCCTTTAGAGGGGTCTGTACTTTGTGTGTGTGTGTGCCCAAAGATGTCTCAACAGGTAGGGCAAGGGTCTTGGACAAATCAATTTTCATCTGCTGCCAGATTTAATAGAAATGGTGTGTTGATAACTTGGTGTGTGTACTGTCCGGCTTAGGTCTTTCTTTTGGTTGAAACCCCCTTGAGACACTCCGCAAAGCCTCCCCCAATACCTTACCCCACCCCATATATATATCTAATTACATTTGACCAAATTTTGATCAAGAAAACTATCAAAAAATGTTGTCAAAAGTAAAATGTTTCTCGAACAAGTAGGTTAATACCGACTGTCCTACAGGCAAAAGCTGTGTTCGGATTTGAGGATACCCTTCTGGAAAAACTACACGGTGTCCTAATATCAGTAAATACTGTGGCTCTGCATGCATTGGGCAAATCCTACATCTGTCTTTGCTCTTGTATTAGGTGCCTAGATTTCTCTTGGATGACCTATTGGGGTGACAAGCATAGTTAGTTCTCTGCTCATGTTAACGCCAAATCAAAACTGTCTCTGTCCACACATGAACTATCCACACATGATCTGCAAGACATTGATGAATGTAACGAGGTGAGATTGCAACAGCACATCTTCGAGATAGGAAAATCTCCCTCGTCTAGCACACTGTAACAAAAATCCCCCGTAATGAAGACTTCTTTTGTGTAGTACATTGTCTTGTCTCTAGCTATAGTTTTTCAGGTTTAGATTAGTGGGTCCCCCTGTGAGTGCATCTTAAACAAAATGGCAAAATAATAGAAAACAGTTTTGTCTGTATATGGTACTATTTGAGGAAAGGTAACTGCCTTTTAAAATCTTGTGACGATTCAAAGGCTCTTGTCCTTGAAAATGCTTTTCACAATCGCACAACGTTTAAAAACCTCTTCCATCCAGCTAATGTTTCCAAATCAGTGATGGCTTAAGAGCTAAGTAGGTTCTTACCTTTGTAGGCTATTTCTAGACCTTCAGGAGACTATGACAAAATGAAAGCAAAATGCATAATGGGCCAGTGCGCCGGGTTTTTAGACTACTATTAACTGGCAGTTTTGGGGCCTGCAAAGGATTATACATTCAAACAACAATGTGTCTTATGAGCTGTCACAGCAGAGAATTAACAAAGAACTTGAGATGCAGAACCTCCTGTTACTGACCTTCTTTGGGTATAGGAAAGATAGCGTTCTCCAGTATCCCCTAGGCAATCCTTTGCCCTACCATAACCTGGTATGCCTGTTTCCCATGGTTAGGTTTCAGGATTTTGATGTTGCCTCGATTATCGAGGTCTGTGACATTAAGGCCATGTTTCCAGGTTAACCCAGATTTGGAAGCCAGTTGTGCATGGTTTCCTTTTGGAGAGGCTATAATTGGCCCTGTAGGGACTAATTGGTACTCTGCTACTTCAATGGTAACTTCAGCACTGCTATGAAGGTCAAAGCAAATGGACTCTGAAGTGGCAACTGCTGGGACTGAAGCTCTAGGAGTAGGTTTGCGCAATTTGTGGGTTCCCCAACTTTCATCAGTCGAGCCTGATCCCACTTCTCTGACACCATATGTGGTAAGTCAGAAGAAGGAGGCGAACAAAAGGGTAGTATTTTGCCTAAAGCTTTTATTAAAATAGTAAGCAAAATGTTGTATCTTTCCCTATAATAGAGGAGTTCAAAAAAACAAAAAGGGACCCAAGAGAAAGACTTCCTTCTCCTGGGCAGGCTGTCAGGCTCACTCCTGGATTCCGTCAATTTCAGCCCTCTTCCCTGAGTGCCCCTCACACCCTCCTGCTCACCTGTGGTCTCCTCGTCCGATGTGAGTCCAAATCTCTTTATTCTCAATGCCTCCTCTCTGGAGTGTGGATGAGGTCTGCCTCGAGAGGAAGCCACCCTGCCCCTCTAACACGGGGCGAAGGGGGCCCCCGTACAGGGGCAGACCGGTTAAGGGGAAAAAGCCGACAGGCGCAAAAAAACAAAACCCTTCTTAGTTGAAGATGGCAGCAGGATACAAGGTGGGACTGTGTAACTTGAAGGATCCAGGATCCAGCTGATAAGGAAATCCACAGGAAGTGGTGTATGGCGACTGCTCAAGGGGAGAAACAACAGTACAAAGATGGGGTGACGAATGAGCTGAGGGGGAAGGAACCAGGAGAACAGGGGAAAAAGGAAAGAGAGAGAGAGCCAAGGTGGAGCAGAGAAAAATCTCCAACAGAGCGAGGTGTGCCAAGAGCAAAAATGAAAGCCAGCAAGCAAACGGGAGAAAAAGGAAAGGGAGCGGCGGCAGCCGCGGAGGAAAGGACTGAAGCGTACCAACCCGGAAGCCTAACGCGAAAAGGTTGCAACGCGCTGGCTTCCGGGTTGGCGCTCATTAAAAGGACGTCGCTGGTCGGAAGGGCTGGAAAACTAGACCGCTGCCGAAGAAAGCGCGGGTGGCGTGACGGCTAAGTCAATGGCCGCTCCACCGCCAGCGTCTCCAGAGCTGCCAGCGACCGCCGTGCGTGACACAGGCTTCCTAAGCCTCAGTAGCTGATCTTCATATTGTTCCTTGTAATAGTTATTTCTGATCGGCCCCTGTAGCTCATCAAGGGGGCTTTTCCAGCCTGTCTCAAGTGTCCACTGATTCTTCTGTTTCAGTGTCCTACAGTTCACTATATCTGGATCTGGTTCCTTTCCCCTTTGGGTTTCAGTTAGTGTCTCTCTTTCTCGACCTTGGTTTACTTTATGGTTCTCCCAGTTACTGAGACGAGGGAGATGGCCCCCAAGATCGTCTTGGCGGTTTTGTAGTTTTCCAAATTACTGGGACAAGGCTTAGGTCTTCCTGACTTGTGTTATGAACGTCACAACTACTGTGTGTATTGTGGCTTCCACAATTATTTCAACGAGGGAGATGCCTCCCGTAGTATCGTTGACTTCTCCTGCTGCTCCCGTTACCTTTGACTCGGTGGGCTGGCGTCACTGGGTCTTCCTGGGGTCGCAGGTCTTCTTTGCATCAGAAAATGCTTCCAGCATTTCTCTCGCCGGCTACTCGTTCTTCTCTTCGACTTCGTGGAACCCTCGGCTTGACGGTTCCGGTATTTGTTACGGACTGCACAGTCTACCTCCCCGAGGTCACACTACTGCCTCTGTCTTCCCTGCTTTCAAGTGAGTCGGCTCACTGTCGGATCATGGAGTGCTTCTCCGTCAGTCTCTCGACATCCGCTTGACGGAGGGCCAACTTCCTGCCACAGACATCTCTTTCACAGGTTTGAGTGTCCCCGGGCTGTGCTGGCTTGATGCTGGCTTCCCCCTTCAGCAAGTCCTTGCTCTGTTTTTATATGATTCTCTTGGGTACTTCCCAGCGGAGGATCAGAGTCCTTATTTGGTTTCCAAGAGGTACTCTTTGTGGCTCTTTGCTTCCAATTCTTCTCAGTACTGTCTGTCTCCAATGAAGGACTGGTTGTCATTACTCCTTCACTTTTCTTACCAGTATTGTCTGGTCTCAACCTAGTGCCATTCTTCATGTCTCCTTTACTCTTCCTCTTCTCAGTGGTTTTAGTTGAATATGAGAAGAGACATTGCAATAGCAAACAATAGTTTGCTCAGGTTGGATTTCTTGGCGAATTGCTGGTTCAAGGGTCTCGTAGGATAGATGGCAAGGGAGTTCCTTCACGGAATTGGAGTCCTTGTCCCCAAGAGGGGAATCTCACAGTCTCTCCCTGTAAGGTCCCGCTTACCGCCACACCTAGGGGCAATGTTGCATAGCAGGCTCACCTCCCTAGCCTCACAGGTAAGGGATCCCCTCTGGAGAGAAGTGACGAGATCCAGTGAATACACACAGCATTGTCTTTATGCAGGCATATGGGGATTTGGGGAAGATCTTAAGGGTATTTAATTTTGGCATGACACTGCCAAAGCTTTGAACGATTGACCTTGTCAAACACAGTGCTCAGGCCCATGAATGGCAGGTGAATTGTTTCCTTTTATACATAAATGGCATTTAAGATTATCAGGTAGAAGTTTATAGCTTATTCGTTGACCTCCAAGCCTTCTCTAAACCCAAACTGGTTATCTACAGGTATTTTCCCTTATCTACCCACTCTTCTATACGTGACAAAGATTTTGAAATGTGAATCAAGAAGGAAAATTAGTTTATAGGTTTTGGGCTCTTCCCTATTGTCCTTCTTGAACACTGGAACTATTTTTGCTTGTTGGCAGAAACCCAGAAAGCAACAAACTTCAAGCATAGAAATAAAAAGGTGAGGCAAAACTCCTCAAGTGAGTGAAATACGTCTGCAGGTATAGCATCAGGTCTCGCAAGCCTGCTTTTGTAGAGCTACTAATATCTTCTTAAGAGTAAATATTAGCTCGATTTTACTCTGAGGAAATTAATTTGGGAGTTCACTTACTGTGTTCACAGCATTGATTAAATCTTTGTATCCCCAATAAAGAGACTGGCAATTTTCCACCCAGACATTGTCTGGGACATTGATATCAACCAGGTTTATATTACCAGTAATGTGGGGGCCGTGATTGTGAGTACCCAGGAATTCCTAGAATTTGGTTGGCTGGCTGGTATTTCGAGTTCTTCCCAAGCTTCAGCTTCCAATTCTAATTCCCTTGTGTGTGGCGTTTTTTGAAAGCTGCTCTAGCTTTACCAATTTTCATTCTGTCATAATGTTCAGATTTTAAAGCGCTCATGAACTCTAATTTAGCCTGGTTGCAATAGTCATTAAACCAGGATAGAGTCTATTGACATGGGACGTCTTTACAAAACAATTCAAGACATTTGTGGCATCAGCTCCTGGTAACAGTTCAGCACCCGATCTATCAACTGTAACCACAGGTTCGAGAATATTTAGTAATGACTCAGTATTCGTCCCCATCATTCGATTTTGTATTTCAGCAGTGATCCTTGCGTACGACCGAATTCTCATTCTGTTCGATGATAAAAGCGTATTATTAATTGATTGATCATTTGGCGTTGACACACCCTGATTTTCCATGGTCCATTTTAGGGATGGACCAAAATGATCACTGTACAAATAAACTCTGAATGCTCTTCCACCTGTTTACAGATATATAAAGATAATCTATCATGGATTTACGTCTATGATTAGTGAAGGTATAATTGTCAGAAAAGACAATTTTCTGCTCCCAAGTCTGCTGTAGGATACAATATGATAGGTTATTTATAATGCGCTTAATACCCAGAGGTTTCTAAGCGCAGACCTGGGGATCGAACCTTTGGTGCTCTGTGTGTCATCTTGCCTCCAAGGCGAGCACTTTGCCCCTAAGATATCCTCCTGAGACAATGAGGATGGAGACGATGAGGCACTAGGCACTTCTAATCGCTCACCCGCTCCCAGAGTTTAATTGAGAAGCAGAAGAGGGACCCGTGTGCAAAGTCCAGGAGGGAAAAAGGCAAAGCCTGTAAAAGCCCTCTTGCAGAAAGAAGCATATCCCGCAGGTTGTCTTGGAGATCCATAACTGATGATGAAGAACTAAGAGCTGCTCTGGAGCACTGCTGGCTGTTCCAATTAGGAAGGAGGAGAATGGTGAGTAGGAGCAAAAATAATGTAGAATGCTGAAGGAAATCCAAGGCAGAAGTGGAAACCTGCTGTGGAACTGTCTGGGAAGAAGGTAAGTAGAATGCAGGATGTAGAACAGAACAGATTTAAGGAACGCGAGGTGGAACCCACAGGAAATCCGAAGGTCCGCTTGGGCACTGCTGTGGTGGAAGGCTGGAGACGGCTGGACAGAAAGGTGGCGGTAGAGGTTCAAAAGGGAATTCAGCGTAAAGAGCAAGGCAGAGTTTGTGGAGGGGGTGGAACTGAAGAAGCTGGGGAAAAAACAGGAGAAGGCAGGGGAAATGACTACAAAACTTGAAGGCTAGAAAAGCGGTGCAGAGGGAATTACCTGTTTTGAAACACGCCGTTGCTTGTGTCAGCCATTGTTTTCTGGAGAGAAGGTTGTGATGTGTCCCGGGGGAACGGCAATCTTGAAAATAAACTAGACCGGCAAAACATGAACGTTCTTTGTCGTAGTGGCACTATGCTACAGAACAGACGCCACCGCTTCCACAATGACCAGGGAGCGGTGGGTCTGACAATTCCCTGGTGTTTTGTTCCCATGTCTCCCATTAATTGAGCGGATGCCACATTCCGTTAGCCAGTAGTAAAATTTAAAGCCATTTGCACAAGTACAGGATTCTAGCATAACAGGCAGGGGAATGCCATGCATCAAATCCTCATTGAAATCAAGGACTTCACCCTCTGGGCCATTGGCAATTTCGACATTAAAATCACCCCCTAAAATATAACATGGCAGGTCTTTTTTTCATTGCTGGCCACAAGCTCTACATCACAGATTTAAATTCACATAACGCTAATTCTTCTTGATCTTCATGTGTGCGATTGAACAAATTTACAATTTGGAAGGCTGAATTTTTTTTTCTTTTTCAACTTGACTTTTATTAATTTTGACATTGGATGTGAACATACAGGTGGATACATATTATGCATTAAGAGCTATTTCACGAAATTGTTCCAGTCCACCTTAACAATATTTAACAACATTAACGTTCCAATAAGAAGAAAATAAAAACCCCGCCTCCCTCCCGGTTCTCGAGTCTCCTTCTTTCGAGGCATTGCTACTTTGAATCGTGGTAGGCTGTGTGACATTCATCTTCAATCGTCTATAGGTCATCGATCTCCAGTATGGTCTGTGACAGGCATGGGTTGTTGGCAATGGGTCGTTCGGCGTTCCGCCATTGTTGGCGTAGGTTGGGTGCTAATTTCTTTGCTGTGTTGAGTCATCCGTGGTTGAGCGTGAGATATATTGTGCAGTGAAGTCGCACCAGGCTTCCTCTTGTCGTGCGGCTTTGTCATGTAGTATTGCCGTTATTTTTACCATTGTGTAAATGTTTGTGGCGATCTGTATCCAGTCCTTTTTATCAGGTAGGTGTGAGGATTTCCATTTTATCACTAGGGCTGCTCTCGCCGCGAGTAACAGGGGGGATATTAGACCTTTTACCCTGATCAGTTTGTCATCTTCTTCCTCGAGGCCAAAAAGAATCAGGAGGGGTGACAATTCCCTCTCTATGCCGTCCAGCTGTTTGATCCATCCCAGGACTTCTTGCCAGTAGATGCGGACCTTGGGCCAGGTCCACCACATGTGCCAGTAGTCGGCATTCATACCACATTGTCGCCAGCATCCCGGGCTGGAGGTCTGGAACATTTTGGACAGCCTGTATGGCTCGTACTGCCATCTGTGGAGCAATTTTATAGCGTGTAATTTATACTGGGCTGCGATTGATATTTTGGATGGCGTCTCACAAATTTTCTCCCAGGCCTGCTGGTCGAACTGTCTGCCGAAGTCTCTTTCCCATCTTACCTTGAGACAGCTGTTTGGCGCGTCGTCTTTAGTAATTAGAGCCTTGTACATTCGTGCTATGAGGCCTTTGGAGGTGGCAGTCGTGTCTAGGATCGTCTCAAAGGGCGTTATTTCTCTCTGTGGGGTGGCCTTCCATTCCCTTCTGGATAAAACGCCTTTCAGTCGCAGGTACAGGAAGACTGGTATTGGGTGAATTTGGAGGGCTTCCTCTAGTTCCGTTTTTGAGATGAATTTCCCTTTTCTCCACAGCTGACCGACTCTCGAGGCCAGCATCGAACCAAGATTGGTATCTAGCGTGTTCCGGGATTTCTTCTCTGATCCCGGGGGACCAGAGATGGCTCAGGGGCGAAGGCCACGTGGTGACTCCCAACATCGCTTTCCCTTTCTTCCATATGTTCCACATTGTGCCCAGTATCGGGTGGTTGCGCAGTCTTCTCGTAAGTTTCGGTCTGGGGACCCATAGCCATTCTGCCAGAGTTACGGTGGCTAAAATGTTGTTTCCAGTTGGACACATTGGAGGTCCTTCCTATCTCGCAGGTGTGGGATTAAAATTCTGAGCTGTGTGGCTTGATAATAGTGTTCTATCTCTGGCAAGCCCACTCCTCCTAGGTCCTTTGGTAATATTAAAACATCGTAGGGGATTCTGGGTTTCTTCCCATTCCACAGAAATTCTAGTATGGCCTTTCTGACTTGTCTGAAGAAATGCTTTGGGATTGTGATGGGCAAGACCTGAAAGGGGTATAGGAACCGTGGGAGGGTCACCATTTTGATTGCGTTTAGGCGCCCCATCCAGGAGATTGTCTGTGGTTTCCATTTCTTGAGATCAGCCTTGAGGGCTTCGAGAAGCGGAGGGAAATTGGCTTCGTAAAGGTTGTCGAGGTGTCGCTTTAAGTTAATCCCCAAGTATCTCATTGTTGGGCCTCCGATGATCGAGATGGTCGAGAGCGATTTGGTGTTCTGGAGATGGATCATGGAGTGGAAAAAGAATGGATTTGGATTTGTTGATCTTGAATCCTGAGAGTGTGCCGTATTCCTCTATCAGATGGATCGCTCGTGGAATGGAAGACGTTGGGTTTGACACATGGAGCAGAATGTCATCCGCATACAAGGCTCTTTGCCATTCACCTGAATCCCTTCCACTGCAGGATCTGCTCGCAGCATTAGGCGAGGGCTCCAGGGACAGCGCAAAATGTATTGCCGAGAGGGGGCAACCCTGTCTCGTACCCCTGCTGAGGGGGAACCAACGGGAGAATTGGGCGTTCACCGCGACCGATGCTCTTGGGGATGTATAGATAGCTTTGATCCCTCGATGGAGCGTGGAGCCTAGGCCTATCTTCTTTAGCGTGGCCTCCAGGAAATGCCATTCGACTCTGTCGAACGCCTTCTCGGCATCAATTGAGAGTAACGCTGGTTTGCTCAATGATGTTTGGGCCTCGTGGATTAAGTGCAGGGTTTTCCGGGTGGAGTCTGCACCTTGTATGCCTAGGATGAAACCCACCTGGTCGTTGTGGATTATTGCTGGCATGTGTGACTCCAGCCTTGCAGTAAGGATTCTCGTTTAAATGTTGGCATCTATATTTCGAAGGGATATTGGATGGTAGGAGGCACACAGCTTTGGGTCCTTACCCTCCTTGGGGATGACTGTTATCAGTGTTTCAGAAAAGGATGTGGGTGCCACACCGGATTGAACAATGTTGTTAAATAGGTCAACCATGAATGGGAGAAGAGCGTCTTTGAAAGTCTTATAGAACCCCGCTGTGTACCCGTCGTTCCAGGGGGCTTTCCCTGTTGGAAAGTCTTTTGATTGCTTCTTCAATTTCTTCTCCTGTGATGGGGGCTTCCAAGGTATGTGCTGTATCGGATGGGAGGGTGGCCAAGGGTATTTTGTCCATAGACTCAATTATCACTTCTGGGTGCGAAGCAGCGCGTGACGTGTATACCTCCTCATAGAAGTCGGCAAAGGCTTCCTGGACACTGGGGGGAAATGGTTCGCAGGAATTTCCTTCTGTTTGGATCGTGGGCACCCACCTCTCTTGGCGTTGACCTCAGAGTCTTGCGGCTAGTAGGGCGCCTGCTTTGTCCCCATGTTCATAGCGTTTCTGCTTCAGGCATTGAAGCTTGCGCGCAATGCTACCCGCCTCCAGTTGTCGTAGTTCCTCCCTCTTGTCGTTGGCCTCCTTAATCTTTTGTAGTCTATCTTGGTCAGCTGACTGTGCCATGAGGTCAAGCTGAGTAATTTAGTTTCGGAGCCTATTTTCCATCAGTTGTCTTTCTCTTTTTTTCACTGTTCCCTCTTTAAGAAGTAGCCCTCTCTAGGTCACCTTGCCAGCTTCCCAAATTGTGTCCATGGAAGTTTTGCCCGTGTTGTTAATCTCAAAGTATTGGGTGATATCCTGCTCTAGTTGTTCCCGAAAAATCGGGTCCTTAAGGAGAGTCTCGTTGCACCGCCATTTGGAGCATCTTCGAGGAAGGGCCATTTGATCAAGGGTGTCCATGACCATATCGTGGTCTGACCATGAGACAGGGATTATAATGGCTTCAGTCATTGCCGTGATGAGGTCTGCGGTTAGGTATATATAGTCTATTCTGGAAAAGGTTGTATGCGGTGGTGTGAAGAAATTAAAGCCAGTTCGGTTGCGATTGTTATGTCTCCACGCATCGTTGAGACTGTAGGCATCCATCATATCTGCAGCCAGTGGGCGTCCAACGCCCGCTTGAGGGGGCGTAGAGGTATGACCTGATTGTCTATCCTGTTCCGGATCCATCCACGTGTTCAGATCACCACCGAGTATTACGTTGCATTCTGCTTCGCTCATGACTTTCGAGATTATCCTCTGCAGGAATCTGGCTTGTCCTGTATTGGGGGCGTATATTGACGCCAGGGTGATGACGGTGCCTTGTATCCTGCCCACTAGGACTAGTGCTCTGCCACTGACGTCCATCCATGACTTCAAGAGTTTAAATTGGATCATTTTATTGACTAATATGCCGACTCCCACTTTCTTCAGCAGGCCAGAGCCCCAGTATTCAGAGCCTAGCTTAGCATATAAAACCTTCCTCACTTCTCCCTTGCTGTATCGGGTTTCTTGTAAAAAGAGTATATCTAGTTTGGCTCTCTTGAACTCTCTCGTTACCAGAGATCTCTTGGTGGGGGAGTTAAGTCCCTTAACATTCAGCGTGCCAATTTTAAGTATGCCCTGCCTTTCACTTGATTCGTTATGTCTGTGGGACATTAATATGTTCGTAGAGATCGGTCGCTACGTCACGCTGCCCATTGCAGGAAATTGCCATGCTGGAAGTAATGTAGTAGCTGCCTCTACTTAACAGAGGCTTTACCTGAGGGTGTGCCATTCCCTGTCTCCCTCCCCCAAACCACCCCTGTAGGGTATTGAACATCATACCCTTTGCCCTCTGTTCTGTCACGTTGCTCTTTGGTTCTTCGATGAGGGTCTGTGTCTGTTTGTGATGGCGTCCGAGTTGGACTGGATGTGAACAACCGGTCTACTGTTGGACCACCATCAAGGGTCGTAACCGCACGGCCCCGTCAACTAATAACATCAACATATCATTTTTGAGCCCCCACCCCCCTTTTATAAAATTCTGTAACAAACGACAGTATTGCAAACAATAGCAACTTTAACTGTGAGCTAGCATATATTATGATACATGCGGTTTCCGGAGTCTTCATTCCTCGGCAGTTTGCATTTGCGGTTCAAGCAGTTCACGTGTCATATGATGGAATCAGTGATACAGGAGTGCTGTGATTCGGGATGTAGGTAGGTCCCCTGCAGGGACCTTGGAAGCAAAGATCGCCGGGATATAGAGCTTGGGCGCACAATGTCATTTGTTGTTGTCTGGTGTGTCGTTGGGCCGCCTGAACTTTCTGGATCCCTTTACTTGTTTCCTTCTCGGGCCCCGAAGTTCCCATTCTGATCTGTCATGTGTAGGGATATCCTGAGTTCCCTCCCCCGAGGTCGATCCGAGTAGGTCTGCGATGCATTCTCGGATTTCTTCTTTAGAGCGGAGTAAAAACGTCCTGCTCCCATGTTCAAATGCAAGGGAGAAGGGGTATCCCCATCTGTATCTCGTGGCTTGATCTTTTAGCCATCTCGTGAGAGGACCACAGAGGCGGCGTAGGGCCAGTGTCAGCGATGAAAGATCCTGGAAAATGGTAATCTTGGCCCCTCCAAGGGTAAGGGTGCCTCCGGACCTGGCTTTAGCAAGTATCCTTGTTCTGTCCTGATATCTGTGGAATCTGGCGAGGACCGATCTCCGGCCACCTGGGGGGGCCGCCAGCTCTATGAATTCTCTCGGTCTTGAGTTCATCAATGTACTCGTCCGCCGTCAGGATTTTGACGATATCGTGTATCCTCTGTCTCCCCTTCTCTCTCCGGAATTCCCAAAAAAACGTAGGTTATTCCTTCTCTCTCTGTTTTCCAAATCATCTATCTTAAGGCGAATCTCGTCCTCCTTCTCTATACTTCGTATTCTAAGCTCCATTTGGGCTTCTAGGGTGTCGATTGAGGCCTGGTTGTTCTCGACTTCCTCTAGTCTCTCCTCAATGTTGTCTACTCTCTGGGTCATCCTATCTATTTTACCACCGAGGTTGGCACCCATGTTCCAAATTTTACTTAGGAGGGCGGCGATGTCTCCCTTGATAGCAGCTGCACCTGTTTCGGAGGCTTTTAGTGACATTATTGGCCTTGGGTCGGGAGCCTGCGGCAGCGGGGTGTAGGCGTATTTGGCAAGCTTACTTGTAATGTTCATCGGGCTCTTGCATGCGAGGAGGCACACGCCCCGGGATCGGGGGCCCTACCCTCAGTCCTGGTGTGTTGGGAGGCACGTAGGCAGTGTTGGGGGGCACCGGGGTGATGACCCTCTGAGCGGGGGTTCTTCGGTGGGAGGAGGCACACGCCCTGTCTCCAGGGGCTCTAACCTCCGTTCCGGTCAATTTCCTTCAGTGAGTCCAATGTCGTGTCAGGGGGGCCTGAGTATCGATGCCGGCCCGTAGTGGGGCTCCGGGGAGAGTATGTGAGGCGAGGCCACAAGGAGAGGGTCTTGGGTGCAGATGAGGTGGGGGGGTGAACACCTCCAGGTATTCCGCTGCTCTGTTACTGGGCCACTTATCCGTGTCCTGATCAGGCAGTGGGCTGGGGCCTTGCCAGAGGAGGGCACACGATGGGGGCCCAACCCTCTGCTAAGCCTCAATGCACAGTTGAGTTTGTTGCCGTGTGAGGAGAGGCCTCGGGTGGTGGAGTCCGAAGGGATTGCGTGGGTAGGTCCGGCTAGAAGTAGTGGAGGCTGGGGCGTAAGCGGCACTTTGGTGACTTTATGGCCCAATGGGGTTGGTGCTGTGAAGAGCGGGAACCAACATTGCAGCCGGTGTATGGAATGCGCTGGGCCAGCGGCTCCGTTCAGAGATTAGGGCCGCCTCCTGCTGGGCCCTAGCACTCTGGTCGATGGGGTCCCCTGGGGGTGTCAGGAAGGGGGTGCCGGGGCGATCAGGCGCATGGGCGGCCCATCCGTGAGTCCTCGCGATGCCAGGTCCTCAGTGAGAGCGGGGGGCGAGGGTCACTTTGGCACCCCCCGCTCGGCTGTTCAAGTCGGGGACCGGGGCGGGGCACGTTCCGGGGAGGAGAAATGGGCCCCAGTCGAGGCGAGGTGCCTTGGAGCACTTCAGGGGGGATGGCACTCACCTCTGCAGATTGGTTCTGCCTGTCGCGGCGCCGGTGTCCGGGGATGCGGAGGCAGCTGCGCAGAGAGTGCGCACGGGGACGCCTGGGGGGGCGGTCGTCCGACCCCCGAAGTACGTCGGGCGGTTGGGTGTCCGCGGCTTTCCCAGGAGTTATTTTTAACTATATTACTTAGATGATTGGGGAAGAAGGAGGCCCGTGGATTGGGCTTGCATTAAGAGAAACTTTGACAAAGGTCGCCAGTCCCCCATATGCGCGGCCACAACGTTTCTTGGTAACATCAATTTGGAAGACTATATCACCATCTAAAAATAAGTTCCAAGAGATTCCAAGATAGCGGCCGGTGGAGGAGGACGTGTGTGAGCGTCTCTCCCCAACAGGCCACAATAATAGCAATCAAATAAAGCTACGTGGAGATGGATAACGGATTCCCCTCTAGATGCAAAACAAACAAAGCGGATTGTGTGCAGCTTCCGACGCCAGAATCGAATGGAGTAGTGGTTATGAGAGATCCGTGACTAAGTCTGCCTCGGGAGGGGCAGACAGGACTCGCATAACAGAGGCGTCACCTCAGCGGGCCCAGAAGCGGAGACAGTGGGAGCGAATAATCGGGACAGAGTGAAGGTGAGACTAAGGATAACTCGGCTAGGTCCCGGTCGGATAGCAACAGTAGTGGACATAGCGTGAAGGTAACACAGCAGATGGGAAACGTGTTTACAGCCACAGACTCAACAGGAGGTGGAACAGGAACAACAGTAGATCAGACTTATCACACTGCCAGACCCGTTTATTTCCAGACAAGACCGCGTGTGAAAGAGGTCAACATGGACCTTCGCAATCTTTAGACAAACAATAAGGGGGGATAGAAACAGCACTAGAGATTTCAAGACCAGGCGTCCGCTAGACCAAGACACCGGGGTAGAGAGATCTCACGTGGCAGAGGGCATTAAACATAAATGTACACGCTCAAAAAAGAACCACAGTCCACCTGAGAGATACGTTATTTGTCCTGACAACTAGCAGGGTGCGTGGATGGTGTATTCAGGAGGTATATGGAGGCATTTTTCTGTATTCAGAGTTTGCGGCAAACGTGCCTCTGTGGGCCGGACGGAGGCCGGGTCTCATGCTAAGTGGTTTCTAGAAGACACAAGCCTTAGGGAATATGAAGCCAATTTAGGCAATCTCGGACCACACCCCAAATAAGCGAGCTAAACACATAGTTCTTAAACTTGATACTACACCTTGAAAAGGACCTTTCTGGTCGAAACATGTGTCAGCAATTACAGTATCGACTCTAGAATAAAATATCATGAACTCTGAGATCTGACCTGAACGGTTATATTGTGTATATGACAGCGCATGTATATGGGACACGTCTGTCTTTCTCTTAGTAGAGGCAATGGAACAAGGTGATACTGAGAGAGGAACCAAAGGTTTCGGGGAGGCAGACTTCAAACCAGTAGTTGATCCTGAGGTGAAAAGGGGTTGCCCCGCTGATGATGACACCAAAATCATTTCCGATCTAGCCTTTGCGCAGTGGAATGATCCAGGATTACCGGGGGGCCTCCTCAAGGTTATCCCTGAGGAAGAAGGAAGAACCAAAGTAGGCTAATTTTTTTTTTTCCTTGAGCATTTGTTAATCTACAGGGGTGATGTCGGACCAGAGGAAACCCCTCGCTCCAAAACTGTGGTACCACGCAGCCGTAGAAGAATGGTTCTAGAAATCGCCCACGTCCACCTCACAGCTTGACATTTAGGGACCACCAAGACACAGGCCCGAATATTAAACTGTTTCTATTGGCCAGGGGTGTTTGCAGAGGTCCCACATTGTATTGTCACTTGCTTCCTCTGTCAGAAAACCAGTACTCCCCATTTGAACTTCTACATGGAAGAACCAAAGTAGGTTAATTTTTTTTTTCCTTGAGCATTTGTTAATCTACAGGGGTGATGTCGGACCAGAGGAAACCCCTCGCTCCAAAACTGTGGTACCACGCAGCCGTAGAAGAATGGTTCTAGAAATTGCCCACGTCCACCTCACAGCTTGACCCACAAAAGAGAAACATGAGAAGAATGGAAAGAGGCCATGTTCTCCAGCATGGGGTCTGGCATGGATTCACATGCTCATGAATATTCCCCGTCGTCAGGCTGGGAATCCTCGGTAAAGAAAAAACCAGTATCAGTTTCGTTTCTGATCTGTCTTTCGTAGTAGTAACCAATCACTGGTCCCTGCGTCATACTGACCACAGCCAATGACTGCCCTCTACCTAAGCCCCGCCTCTGGCAGCAATCTTCAGATTTTTACCGCACGTTCATGTGTTGGGCTCCTCGTGCTATTGCTCTCGAGCGTTAGTGCTATTTTTTCACGTTTTTTCTCAAAAAACTTCGTTTTTTTCGGTCAGAAGAGCCTCAAGCTCCACCGACTCTCCATCCGATCAACGGGGACCCGTGTCGGATTCGTCTACGCCCCTCAAGGGTGAAGATTCATCGAGCTACGCTTTTGGAGGATTCCAGAAGTTTCTCAGGCCCATCTCGATCATGGCCCAGGAGAAGGGAAGCTCGACGCCCGGAAAGCTGTTCAGGGTCTGCCCTGGATGCCAGCTACAGAATGTCTTTAAGGAAGACGAACACTCCTTTTGTCTTTACTGCCTACGGACGACGAGGTGTACGACGAGGATCTGCCGTCGTCTCCTCCCACCCGGGCTTCCCCGCCCGACGAGATTGGATCTTTTCACCCCATGATCGCCAGGGCATCCGAGCTCTTCCAGCTCTGCCCGGAGGAGAAGAAGAAGGAAGGTTTCCTTTATCAGCGGCGCGAGGCCAAGAGGAAGACGGTCCTCGCGGTACCTCTACTGGACGATATTTGGGATGAGGGCCTAGCCCTCCTCAAGAACCCATCCACGACGCCAGCTAGAAGAGACCGGTACGAGAAGAAGTACCGGGTCCCGGACGCGGCCCCCTTGTGCCTCCGGACACAGCCTACCCCGGACTCCGTCGTCTCCGCGGCGGCCAGGAAGAAAGCGGGGGGGGGGGTGCGGCCTCCCACCCCGGTGGGAGGCCGGCTGGCGAGCTTCGTCAGCGTGTGGGAGTCCATCTCCACCGACCGTTGGGTGCTGGACGCCCTAGCCCAGGGCCACGCGCTCGAATTTCAAAGAAGGTGCCCGCGCGTCCCCCCTGTGGCCAGGAAAGAGCTTCACGTCCCTCAGCTTCTCCGGGAGGTAAAGGCGATGCTCAGGAAGGGCGCCATCGAACTCGTCCCAAAGAGGCCTCGGGGCACCGGAGTTTTCTCAAGATACTTCCTCGTGAAGAAGAAGACGGGAGGATGGCGCCCCATCCTAGACCTACGACGGCTGAACAAGTTCATCAAGGCACAGAAGTTCCGGATGGTCACCCTCCAGCACGTCCTGGGGCAGCTGGAGGAGGGCGACTTCCTGTCGTCGTTGGATTTGGAGGATGCCTACTTCCCATCCTAAAGGGGCACCGAAAATTTCTCAGGTTCGTGGTCCAAGGGCGTCACTATCAGTTCAGAGCCCTTCCCTTCGGTCTACGGTCGGCTCCCAGGGTATTCACCAAGTCCCTTGCACCAGTGGCGGTGCAGCTGCGCCGAGAGGGGATCCACGTCTACCCCTACCTGGACGACTGGCTCATCCGAGCCAAGACGAGGGAGCTCGCCATGAAGCACACAGCAAGGACCGTCCAACTTCTCACGGACCTGGGATCCTCCGTGAACTACGCCAAGTCCCACCTGGTGCCCGCGCAAGACGCACTGTTTCTGGGAGCGAAGCTCGACACAGTGTCCCTTCTGGCCTCCCCGTCGGAGGAAAGGACCAGGGCCATCCTGGGCAAGGTACAGCGGATGTTGGTTGCCGACGCGGCCAAGGTGAGGTCCATCAAGTCCCTCCTCGGAATGATGTCTTCTTGCATCTACCTCATTCCCATGTGCAGGCTCCGGATGCGCCCGTTGCAGGAGTTACTGGACGCGCGCTGGATCCAAACGACGGGCGACTTCGAGGAGAGGATCACACTCGACGAGAGTTTCCGACGAGCGATCCGGTGGTGGGGCACCCGCGCGCATCTGACGGCGGGCATGGACTTCCAGACCCCAGGCCACCAGGAGACAGTGACCACGGATGCCTCCCTGGAAGGGTGGGGAGCGCACACCGGAAATCTGCACGCGAGAGGCCTTTGGCTCCCGACGGAGAAGTCCCTCTATATCAACGTCCTGGAGCTCCGTGCAGTGTTTTGGGCCCTCAGATCCTTCCTTCCGTCCCTCAAGGGCAAGGTGGTGAGGATCTTCACCGACAACACCACCACCATGTTTTACATCAGGAAACAGGGCGGAACCAGGTCCCCAGCACTGTCCAAGGAGGCGCAGGACCTGTGGCATTGGGCCGTCGCCCAAAGGATGTTTCTGGTGCCGTTTCATCTGGCAGGGATAAAAAACACCATCGCCGACTCACTCAGCAGGGAGCTGCGCTCGTGCCACGAGTGGGAACTACGGCAGGATCTAGTGGATCGCCTCTTCCGACGGTGGGGCACACCCCAGATCGACCTGTTCGCGACAGCGACGAACTCCAAGTGCCGGAGGTTCGCCAGCAGGTTCCCCCAGCCGAGGAGCATGGGCGATGCTTTCTCGTTCCCCTGGGAAGGCCTGTTCCTATACGCGTTCCCTCCACTGCCACTGCTGATCCGGCTCATCAACCAGCTCAAGAGGTCATGGTGCAGGATGATCCTCGTCGCACCTGCGTGGCCGAGGCAGATATGGTTCCCGGACCTTCTGGACTTGTCAGCGTCCCCGTCAATCAAGCTGCCAATGGACGCGGACCTGCTCTCCAGGGAAGGAGGCGCCATCCTCCACCACGACCCGAAGTCGCTGAACTTGCAGGCCTGGCTCCTGCACCGCTAGAGTTTGGAGGATACGACATACCGGCCGACTGCAGAGAGGTTCTTGCAAAGGCCAGGGCGTCCTCGACTCTTAAATGCTACGGACACAAATGGAAGAGGTTCTCTGTCTGGTGCCACGCACAGAAGATTAACCCTCTAAGGATTACGGCTCCCCAAGTACTGCCGTACCAATTGACGCTGGCCAAGGCTGGACTGGCACACGCGTCCATCAAGATTCATCTTGCTGCGATCTCCCAATACACCAGAACCACGGGGCGGACGTCCTTGTGGTCTCATCGTCTGGTGAAAGAGTTCATGAAGGGACCCGCCGGTGAAGGCTCCGGCCCCGGCGTGGGAGCTCAACGTGGTGCTGACCAAGCTCATGGGACCTCCGTTCGAGCCTCTGCACTGGGCCCCGTTGAAATTCCTGTCGTGGAAAACAGCGTTTCTTGTGGCCATCACCTCCGCACGACGAGTGGGAGAGATCCAGGCCCTATCTTGCAAGCCACCATACTTGACTTTTCACGACACGAGGGTGGTGCTCAGGACGCACCCCTCCTTCATGCCCAAGGTGCCGTCGGACTTCCACCTCAACGAACCCTTGGTGTTGCCTGTGTTTTTCCCGTCGCCTTCGTCGCCGGCTGAGAGGACTTTGCACTCGCTTGATGTGACTAGAACGCTGAAGTTCTACGTGGACGGCACGAAGTGTTTTCGGAAGACGTCACAACTCTTTGTGAACTTTGGACCTGTCAATCAGGGGAAGGCTCTCGAAGGCTTCCATTTCCAGATGGCTCTCCGGCTGTATCATGTACTGTCATCGGTTGGCAAACCGGCCGCTGCCTGGCCGTCCGAGAGCCATTCCACCAGAGCGATCGCAGCTACCACGGCGTTCCTATCTGGTGTGCCCCTGCTGGACATATGCAGGGCTGCTACGTGGAGGTAGACGCACACCTTCACGAAATTCTACTGCGTCGATCGGGATTCCAGGGAGGAGTCCAGGGTCGGCCAAGCAGTGCTGCGCAACCTGTTCGCCTGAGGTGAGCCTGGTGAGGAGGTAAGATTGCTTAATGTTGAGTTTGATGTAATGCTTAATGTTGAGCCTTTGCCACCTCCCGTGGTTGTGCATGTGTGTACTGCTATGTATTCTTTATTCATGAGCATGTGAATCCATGCCAGACCCCATGCTGGAGAAGGAACAAGTTACTTACCTGTAACTGTTGTTCTCCAGCATGGGTCTGGCATGGATTCACATGCGAACCCTCCCGCCTACCCCTCTGCGGCTCTTCGCTTGGTCATACTGCCACTTCACGTGCTTCCAAATCTGAAGATGGCTGCCAGAGGCGGGGCTTAGGTAGAGGGCAGTCATTGGCTGTGGTCAGTATGACGCAGAGACCAGTGATTGGTTACTACTACGAAAGACAGATCAGAAACGAAACTGATACTGGTTTTTTCTTTACCGAGGGTTCCCAGCCTGACGACGGGGAATATTCATGAGCATGTGAATCCATGCCACACCCATGCTGGAGAACAACAGTTACAGGTAAGTAACTTGTTCCTTACCCTTATCTGAGACCGCACCACGTCTAAAAGAACATATGGCCGTAGTTGGATCTATAGTTCATTTCCTTTTGAGTAGATGCCAAGACGTCAGAAAGCTAGATATGACCGGAACACCATTGCCTGTTCCTTTTCTATTGGTCAAAAAGTATTTGTTGCTCCTTCCCACCTCGGACCATAAAATGCTTTCCCGTTGGCAAGGTCCCTATGAAGTTTTAGGTCAAACAGGACCCTATAATTATAAGATATTACGACCAGCTAGACAAGCCAAAACATAGATTTATCATATAAATCTGCTAAAGGAGTGGAGGGAGCACCCAGTTAAAATTAAGAGGCTTACCCGGATGCATGGCGAAGCGTGGAGGGTACAGAACGTGCAACTGGAGAGAAGTCTCAGTCTGCAGGGATGCTGCTGGATGCCCGAACACCACCGGAACCTCCAGGAAGAGCACAGCTGCCCAGCGCCCTCAGTACCACAAGATTGATGCAAACCGGTACCTGGGATGCCCGGTAGCTGTGAAAGGTCCGAGGAAGCTTTGCAGTGAGCTTAGATGCTGACGAGAGAGGGTCTTGGACCCTGCAGCAAAGGAGAGACAGTTGTGTAGGATAGTGAACCAAAAGTACACAACGCAAAGGTGCGAATCTGGGTCCCGCACCCAAGAGAAAGAGAGGGTCTGGGACGCATGTGAAAGAGAGGGTCTGGGACCCTGAAGCAAATAAGAGAGAATTGTGACTCGCACCCATATGTTGAGGAAGGATATTAGTGAGGAAGGATAGCTTGGGGGCAACGCATTTGTCTTGGAAGCAAGACAATGCAGCGCAACACAGGTTTGAATCCTGATCCTGTGCTTAGAAACCACTCGCTGGTATTAAGCACGTTATAAAAGAACAATAATAATTAAATGTGAAGCCAAAGTTTAAAGCCAAGAGGGTTTGGGACCGCGAAAGATGGAAAGAGACATTACAAGAGAAACCACATGCTTGGCAGGGAAGTAACCTAAGCCGTGAAAAGTATTGCAAGTCTGGGACACGCACTTACTTAAGATAAGGATAAGAGGATCAAGAACCCTAGGACTGATAAGGAAAGAGTCCTACACTTGGTAGCGGAGCATATCAAGTTGGTAGGATAAAGGAACTGTGAAGCTAAACAGGTCCTTGTGAGATATCTAGGAACTTAAGGGAAGAATAAGTATAAGGGAAAGCAGCACAACCCTAGCCCTTGAAGTTGCGTATTTGGAAACCCCACAGACGCTTTTTACTTTCAGAGAAGACCATCTTTGCACAGTTATCTTAGGTTGCTAGTGTTGGGGAGAGCAGATGGTTTGGGACACGAGAGTTGCAGACTTCAGTTTCTGACCTCCCGACCATTTCGTTAGTTCCTTTGAGGCTGGGAAACCCCTCTTAGCTTAAGGGATAGAGAGGTCGTTTTTCCAACCCTTTTATTTTAATAAAAGAGTATAACCAAAAATATGCCAGCCTTGTGTCCGAGCCTTACTTCTGCACCCATACAAGCCACATGGGCTATGCGCATGAAACTTTGCAAAGGAATCATCTCCCTTAATGTAGGCCCTTCTCTGGAATAGTAACCGGGCCTGCCAGCTTCATAGCAGGTCTTTCATTTCTTATGCATGGGGTTTCATGTTTTCAGTGTTTGTTTTTCCAATTCTGGTGGTGCTTATCCTGTGCTTTCCAAAATCTATGTTTTGAGTGCTTACCCGCTGTTTCCCTCTTAAAGATGTTGGATGACTGTGTTTTTCCAGTGTGGACTACTAACATGTAACTTTTAATGCTGTATTAACATTATGCATCATTCTTTTGAAGCAGAAAATCAGATTATGCTCATCTAGCCCTTGTTATCGATTTGCATTATTGGACTTTCAGTCCTGAATTTGTAAGGAAACAAAGCTACACATACACAATTACAAAGAATCGAATGAGGACCTGAAAGGCTCCAGTTGCCTGACATGGGGCAAGATAAGAGGTCCAATTCCTTTTGCAGTGATCTCTAAATCATACACTACCCAAAGTTAAAATGAATCGGGGAGGACAAGAGAGCAAGGGGAAGGGGCATGAGGGCAGAGGTAGGGTCATCCGTATATAGATTTCCAAAGCTGATTGCAGGACAAAGAAATGAGCAAACAGTTAAAAGAAACCCTTTGGGGAATTAAGCTTCTTACCACAAAATGACAATGAAGCTCTTGGTAAACAAATAAAGTTTGCGTATTTATTTATATACTAACTGACTGGATTTTAGAATCCTAAAAAAGAGCTGGATGTATTTATTCGATGGAGTTAAGGATTTCAAATCACAGACATAAATCTGCTATTCTTTAACTTAACTGTACAGTTAAACGTTGCTGAAACTTTGTATTTTGGGAATAGAGGTGGCCTTTCCTTGGTCTATTTCCCTCAATGGAACTTGGACAGATAGTGTTTGAAGGATGATCATTGGAAAACAAGGTGCTATATGATCAAGTTTTATCTTCTCTGACATGTGTCTAACTGAAGTTTGTCAGTACTGTAGCTTCGGGAATCGATCAACAAACTTTGAATTGCTGCTTTTTAAATTGCATGGTCCATAAAATAAAAAAAACGATCAACACATCACATGGCCTTTTTTACTTTAGATCATGTTTAGGTACCAATATGTCTGAAAGTGTCCTCTATATGGCTGTGCTAACTTTGCCTTTCATTTTCAATTTCATACAGGATACTATGCGTAGCAAGGTCAGCACTTCCATATAGTAGACATCCTCTGATAAACCCCTAGAAGTTTAAAATATTTCCGTGAGGCTATAATCAGAATAAATCTAATTTTACTGAAATCCAAAAAGCCTACTTATGCCGAACAAGGATTAATTGCAGGTACTCCACCTGCCCAGTGTTTTTGCTATCCTGGTGAGAAGCCCGAATACTGGCTGCAAACATCAAGATGTCCACCTTTCATCTTTCTGCAGCACCAGGGACTGCTGTCATTTCCATCCTCACTTTCTCCGTGATCCACCAGATGAGAGGATGCCACCTGCAACCATACAGCCACTGGGCAGGCCCCATTACATCCCTTTATGCCTCAGGCAGTTTAGGGTAAGCAGGTTATCATCTGGAGAGGGGAGTGCTCCTGTGGTGCAGCCTGGTTGGGATGTGCTGCAGTGTGAATCCATAGAAAAGGAATCCGGGTATTGGTGTGCTTTCAAACAGCCACCTAGGTGGCTTTCTCATTCTGGTAGTTTTATGGCTTTCGGAAAAAGTGATGTGCTCCATGAGGCTTTGTCAATAAAGGGTTCTTGGACACACAATAGATCATATATCTGGCCTGTTTTTGCGTAGGCTGAGAAGTTATAGTGTTCTGTGGGGGAGCCGTTATGGACTCTGGTCCTCGTATAGTGAACCATGTATGAAGCGACTTGTACACTTCTGTCAAATAGGCTTACCTAAGCAGTCATTTGTATGGTTGGATTGTAATATTTTCAGTCATATAGGAAGTGATTTATATATATTGTGAACCTTTAAGATCAGAGACAAGGATGCAATCTCTCTTGTTTCAGGCTCTAGTCACCTTCCAAGACGTGGCTGTATATTTCTCAGACGAGGAGTGGCAGTGCTTGACAGAATGGCAGAAGGAGCTGTACCGCACTGCGATGGAGGAGATCCACACAGCCCTCCTATCTTTAGGTAAGGTTATTTGCTGCCCAGTTGCATGTCAAGCATTACCGGGGCCTAAGCCTATTCCACTTAGATCCCTCTTTTCTTTTTTTAACCTCTTATTATTGAATGAGCCACCAAAATAGCATAAATATGACCTGGGAAAATCTCGCCATCAAATCAAACACAAGATCACAAAAGAATGAGGTGGACATCACAGCACAGAATGATCTCCGAAATAGGAATCCACTTTCTCCTCCGGAAGAGAAAACAATAAACTCTGGCAAAAAAGAGAAAGAGTACATGGGTGGTGTGGTGGGGGCTGATAAGGAGGGTGGGGAAGATAGTGGTGGGTAGAGTAGGCAAGGTGGGTTTCAAAAGCAATACATCCACTATGAACTATGCTATGTTTTTGACCACCACCTGCGCCTATGTTGTCAACCAGGTACTTGTTGCTGCCGACAGTCCCTGCTCATTTGCCCCGATACACTCCTCTATATCCCTCCAATTGGACTGCTTTCTCCACTTAATCCATTGTATCGTTTACAGTGGTGATGTCTCTCATAATGTAGCAAAATCACCTGACTTTTGGGGATCCACCCTTACCCCCACTAAGAGTTGCCCACTGGCTTAGAACACAGAGCAAATAACCCCTTCCATGTCCTTCTTTGCAGTCTCTCACCATGGCAGTAGACCTCCACAACACCTATCAGTTCAAGCTGCACTTGCCCCTTTTGTAGTGGAACGATGCCCAATTTGCATAAGGACCTCCTTAACATGCCACTAGAGTTCTTCAACTGCCAGACCAGCGTGGCAGATGGGGAGCACCATCTGAGGACTCTTCATCTCCCCTCATGGTCTTCCGCACTCCTGGAGCTCTCTGTAGACCTAAGTCTGTGCAGGATCCGCAAAATCTCCTTTGTTTAAGGCCACCCATGTGGATCCGATTGGAGCAACAAGTGGCCCAGCGGTCCGGGATGCATCTCGTCACCCTCGGTCCAATATAATGATGAGCCTGCTCACGGCTGTTAGGCAGAAATCTGTGCAGTTCCCTCTGGGACCACTGCAAAAGATTTAGCACTACAGGTGTTTGGCAGTAAACCCACTTGGTAGCAGTCTGTACCACACAGATTCACTTGGTAGCTGTGGCTGAGCAGTCGGACATCCCTCTAGAAGAGTTAGGCAGTATACAGAGTATTCAAAATAGGTCAAAAGAACATAGTAGAACAAGCAAACACTGACCAGAGCTTGGTGTAAAAGAGATATAATTATTTATTTAAAACCACATCTAGAAAAACACACAGGCACTAATAGTAAGCAATTCAAAAACACGGTCACTAAAAGATATACACTCCCTTAGAAGAATATTAGACAAGTCTTAAGTAAGGCCCCACTTATTTTCAGACAGCGGTGAGCGCTTAACTCAGCTGGCACTCTAATAATTCGTTTTAAAATGGAGAGAAAAGCAGAGAATAAATTGAAACAGGTCCCAACACTTTTACAAGAACACAACAAGAGAGGAAGGCAAAGTAAAACCGTGAAGTTAGAGTTCAATAGGCTGGATCCACTTTAAGAGGATCAAACGAAATGTGTCCAAGGTCACACGGTCGCAGTGCACAAAAGTCTTGAAGAGGTTCAAAAAGAGTTGGACCAAAGAAAGGGACCAGTTAGAAGGTCAAGGCAGCCAGCCCAGTCCAGAAGGTTAAGGGGTTATTATTACCTTGTAGCAATCTTTAGAAAGGGAGGCCTGGCGGACACGGTACCTTAAAGTGGTGAGAATACTCCAGCGGGGGCAGGTGTTCCTGGCAGCGGATGCAAGGCGGTGCTTCGCCCGGGGGAAGAGAGGATCTCGTCGGGGAGGAAGACAGGAGTCCGTTGCATTGCCAGGGAAGAAACCAGCCGCAGAGTTTCTCAGGTAAAAGGAGCGGTCCTTTGATTCGCGGTCCAGTGGTAAGTGGCTATCCGGTTGCCGGGGTGCTTGGCACGGGCAATTCGACCACAAGCTGGTCTGGGGTGTGAAGAGAAGAAGGTAAACTGGTTGTGCCCACCAGTCAGGGGAAGAAGCCTCTGCAGCCGGGAGATCTTCTCTGTCGTCGGGAAGTGGTGAGTCGGTTCCGCAGGGCTCCACCAGTGGTGTCGTCGTGGTAGGTCGGCTCAGCTTCTCCCTTGTCGGATTCTCAGGTCCTGTGGCGACTTCTGAAGTTTCAGTCCCCAAAGCCCTGCTTTTATGCAGCACACCCCCATTCACTCAGCCTAGCTGTCAATCAAACATGCTAAGTGGTGAGCCGGCCGGCTCACCACTTGGGCCAATCACACAAGAGTGCGACTTGAGTTACCAAGGTAACTCAGTCCAGGGTGCCTAAGTCCGTCCCCACACCTCCCGTTGTACCCAGACAGAGTGGCACCACTTTTGGAGGCTTCTGTGGAGAAGCCCGCAAAAAAGTGGAACAAAGGGCTCGACTTGGGTTGGAGTCACAGAAGAGAACACAAACGCCATTTTCGAATGGAGTCCTGGCAAAAAATACCAACCAGCGAATTAATATTAAATAAATAAACTGGCGGTATGTTCGAGGCTATGAGAATTAAATAATTAAAGTTGGTAGCCTCGAACAATGGGAAAATCCCATCCCATCGAATTGCCCCGACCAGTACGTCCACAATATGATGGTTTGTGCTGGTTTCTGTTAATAATTTGGGACTAGTAAAGCCAATGGTGACTTTACATGCCCTGGGAGACAGTAGTCAGCCCCAGGGTATGGAGTCTATGGTGGGGTGTCACTATGACACCCCTGTGTCACTGCACGGAGGGTGCTGTGTAACACACATAGTAAAAACACATGAGACCCTATGGGGTAAAGGACCCCATAGCCCATAAAACACATTAACAGTCAAAGGAACACCATAAATCATGCCCAAGAGTGGGAGAAAAAAGAGTCTCACTCTTGGCAGGAGAAAAAAACAACCTCCAGAAATCCAGCAAAGCTGCTGGGGGATTCACTTGGTTAGGAAATTCAGCCTAAAGAGAGAATTCTCCCTAACAACGGCTCACTATCCAATATCTGGCATGAAGGTTGTGCAGCCAGTATTTTCTGCTCCCTGCTCCCCCTGTTACAACCGAATGCAGGATACAAGCAGAACTAAGCTCCTATGGAGGATAAGACTTTCCTCCCAACCACACAGTGCATGAGGGAATGGAATGACTCAATGCACCAAGCACTTGGGTGAAAGATCGGGAGGAATACTACCAGGCTCTGCCCCTGGATGCAACAAAGAACAATACACCAGAGTGAATATGAGGTAACCAAGGTACTCTTACCTGAAAATGCACAACCCCTTCTACATGTTACCTGTTGGATCTGGTAACAGCATGGTTGCACCTATGGTGTAATGTAGCAGATGAGAAATTTACAACCAATCCAAAAGGAAAATCCAAAGGACCAAGTCCGAAAACAGAATCCAGATTCACAGTCCTAAGTAGGAACCACTCCAAAGGGAGATCCACAATAAGTCCAAAAAGCCCAAAATCTGGGCACGGAATCTGAGTAGCAACAATCCACTTAATCTGGTCCAGGTTCAAATCCATGCAAAGAACCAAAGGGAACCAAGCTGCACCTCACTGAGGAGGCCCAACAAGGCTGACATGTCTGGGGTTGCTTGTGTTTCTGTACAGAGGGGACTTTGCCTAGCAGTTCGGGCTAGGCTGCTACCATTGGTGGCAGTACCTGACTGATTTGCATATGGCTGGACCCCTTTTGCAATGGCGCAGACGGGCTAATAAACGGTGGTGTGGAAGGTTGCCCAGAGCAATGCCAGTGGTTCAGATTCATTCAAAACCTTCCACCCATCACTTTTGTGCTTACAAGAAATCATGCCAAGTCACATCAACAGTCGTCCACAAATCCAAGAGAAAACCAAGAGCAGTCCAGGGCACAAGCTGGACAGGAGGCCAGAGGATACCGAGAGAGCAAGGAGCAGTAGCGGGATGGAAGGTTGAAGGAATAGCCAAAAGACTGAGTCCGATGATGCCAACAGCTTGCTAACGATGAATCGCTGGAAAGCGGCGATCAGCGAAAAACTCACTCGTTTTCTACCTCCAGCACCGCGGACGCAGAGCTGTGTCTCCGCTGTGATGTCATGCAGCACTGGGGAAGCAGGGCACTATAGTTCCAGTTCCCCAGGCACCCTGTGTCCTGCAAGTGCCAGGAAAGCCTCCATTTCCTGTGGTTAACTGGGCGCAGCCCCTGGCCTCCTTGGTATGAGGGCCAACTGGATGACAGAGCCCCTCCAGAATGCCCACGATCCCTGCAGGCGATAAGACGCACATGTGCTGCCGGTTCCCAGGTCCTCTTTGGACCATTGCCCTTCCAGTCGACCAAGTAATATAAGTGCCCCGTGCGGAGTCAGGAGTCCACAATTCTGTTCACTTAGTATTCTCTTTGTGGACCAATACGGGATTGGGTCGAGCTTGTAATAGAGTGGAGACAGGACAAGACTTAAGAAGATATATGTGAAACACGGGGGGAACTTTTCAGGTTTTTGGATGATTGATGCAATATGCTACCGGATTTATGACCCGCACCTTGGACTTAGGGGCCAATGAATCGGGGCAAAAGCTTGCGACAGCTTGGAATGCTAAGGTGTATGGTGGATACCAGACCTTCCCTCATGGTTTGAAAACAGGACTGTCACTACTGTGTTGGTCTGCATACTCATTATAGTGCCTTTGAGCTGCTTTCAAATGTTTCAGTACTGATTCCTGTACTTATATCTGCTTGAGAAAGCCGTCTGCATTGGGCGAACCAGAGTCCAGTAGATCACCCATTGGTAAAGAACATGGATGTTGCATGTAAACCGTATAGAAAGGGGAGACTCCGGGTTGTGGCATGTGTAGAGTTTTTAAAGGCATACTCTGCAGAATTCAATAGATCCTATCAGGATTTCTGGGATTGGAGACTAAGGCATCTCAAAAACGACTCCAGGATATGGTTAACAAATTCCGTCTGTCTGTCGGTATGAGGATAGTATGCCGAGGACAGACAGGCATCGATGCCTACCAACTTGGTTAATCTCTCCAAAAATGTGAGGTGAATTGGGACCCTCTATCCGATATGATGATCAAGGGTAGCCCAAAGCACCAGAATATATGGTGGAAGATCAGATCAGCTGGGACCCAGGCAGGCGAGACTCGTTTGAATGGTATAAACCAGACAATTTTGGGGTTGTAATCTACAAGGGCCAGTAGTGTCATAATTATCTACTGGTGGCAATTCCACCACAAAGTCCATGGACACCAAGTCCCAGGGATGAGTCTGAACAGGCAAAGGCTGTAGAAGACCTCCAGAGCTGCCCGTCTGGTTCTTTCATTGTGCACTGTAAGGAACTTGTGGTGGCAACAGCAAAGACAGACGCAAGTGATCACAGTTCAAGGGTGTTTATTAAACTGTATAGGTAGGTTGGAAAAACCCCTAATCTAAACCTAAATCTAAGATGGGAGCAAGCTACGACCATCAAATAATAATAAGGCAGTCCTAGTGGCGTCTTGTCAAATAAAAGTGCCTATACTAAGAAAAACCTATTGCCAATCCTTACAACTGCATTCCTGAGAGCTTGGGATAATGTTCACAAGAAAGAAAGACGTGTTCACAAATGATAAGTCAGGATGTGGTTGTCACGTCTCGGCTAAATTGGAAATTGCCTTGGCGATTGTCTGAGCCCTATCCGGCACGTAAAACCCTTTGAACCTACAACTCCCACAACTCTTGCTATTATAGCAACGTGACATACACGCATGACGTTGCTGTGTTTTCATTTGTTTGTGAACGGCATTTAACTCCCGTCTATCCGGAGATCGAGTGCTCCTAAACTGTTGTTAGTTACGAGCTCTGTTCCCGGACTCCTGTTTGAATCCTTGACTACCCGGCGCTCGAATCAAGTTGTTGTCTCTGCCTTGTCCTTGTCTGCCTCCCGACGCCTGCCTCCCTCGATTGTTCCCCTTGGATTATATGAACCCGGCTTGCTCATTATTGACCTCCCATTTCTGAATCCTTAAGTTTTGGTGACCTGATAACCCGAACATTTCCGTAAGGGAAATAGCGTGAGGTGAACGCCTGCTTCCCTGATCATTTAATTTCTTTCCTTGTCCACTCCTGTTACTTTGAACACTGCTGTTTACACTTTGGATTGCTTTGAACCTTTTTGGGACGCTCTGCTGTTTACACTTTGGATTGCTTTGAACCTTTTTGAGACGCTCTGCTGTTTACACTTTGGATTGCTTTGAACCTTTTTGGGACGCTCTGCTGCATTGACTCTGGATTGCTTTGAACACTTTTTGGGACGCTCTGCTGCTTTCACCGTGGTGTTTCTAGGATACTGGCACACCTTCCCTTTACCAGACATCCTCCTTGTTTTCTGCACTTCGATACTAGTAGGTTACTGGTATATTGTTCCTACGGAGCAGGTAAGAGTGGGTAATTGTGGGCGGTGTTGGCTGTTTGTTCTCCGGCACTACTTGGCTGCATTTCCTGAACAACTGTTTTGTTCTTTCTCCCTCTAGCTCTGACGATTCTGCTCCGGCCTTTTCACTCAAGCCCCCGGCCTGCCAGGTGTATTGATCCCTGTAGGCTGAGCTCTTGGGAGGGAAGTCTTTGGCACATCACCATAAAGATTTCAGATTCCTTGAGTGAAAGGAACTTCCCCAGAAGAGTGGGGAAGTATTATCTGCGACGACCAGAAAACAATCTCTGAGTTGTGACAGATTTAGGAGCCTTACAAAACGCCTATTGGTTATGGAGGCTGCATCAGACCCAATGGCAGCTCTCATGCAGGCTTTTTCTGCCTTGCGTACCGATATGGCATCTGCCCATGTGACCTTACATCAACGCATGGATGTATTACAGAGCTTCGTGCAGCCATTACCCCATGATGAGGAATTCGGTGATGCCGTGGCAGCAACACCTCCTCCTGTACCCCCCCCAGCTCCAGCTCCGGTTGTCCTTCCTGGGCCCTTTCCTTTGGCTCCACCCGAACGCTTTTTGGGGGATCCCAAGGCGTATCGGACTTTCGTGAACCAATGTCGCCTTCACTTTCTTTGTCGTCCCTTGGCGTTTCTAGACGCTACCACTAAGGCGGCCTTCGTTCTCTCCCATCTAGGTGGCACTGCCGCAGCATGGGCTAATCCTTTGCTGGAAGCTAATGATCCGGCTCTATATGACTTTGATACGTTAATCCAAGCCATGAACAGCGTTTTTGAAATGCGATACAAAGCACAAACTTCGGATTTGGAATTCTTGGCTATTAGTCAAGGCAAGACGGATCTCTTGACCTACCTGGCTCGTTTCAACCAGTTGGCGGCTGAGACCACGTGGCCAGAACAAAAGAAAGCGGCTGTTTTCTATAAAGGTTTGTCGGATGATCTAAAAGATGCCCTATCAGTGGTGCCCGCCCTTCCACCTGGTTTTCCTGAGTTGCTCGACCTGGTTCTTCAAGTCGATGCTCGGATTCGGCAAAGACGGGGCGAACGTCGGTATCCTGATATTCGTACCTCTTCCCGACCAGATGGCACTACTCCTGTTTCTCAAAGCGAAGCCGAACCCATGCAAATTGGGGCCATCAGGGGTCCATTATCCAAGGCCGAACGAGAGAAACGGGTACTGAATAACTTATGTTTCTATTGTGGCCAGTCAGGCCATTATATTCGTTTGTGTCCTAAAAGACCCGCCAAACCGGCGGGAAACGCCAGGACTCGTCCGTAAACCGGGCCTTTAGGATGAGTCAAATGTACCCGGGCTCGGATGAGTGTTTTCCGTCTTCACATGTTTATCTTACTATGTGCTTCAAGGCCCCTGGCATCAAACCTTTTTCCAACCCTGTAATGATAGACTCAGGGGCTAGTGGGAATTATATGGATTCTAGGTTGGCCGAACATTACGGACTACCCATAATTCCCAAAATACGACCTGAGGACATACATGCTGTAGACGGTTCCCGTTTGGTATCCGGACAAGTCACGGAGCAAACGGCTTCACTACAAATGTCCACCTTACAAGGTCATTCAGAATCCATCACCTTTGACCTTATTACGGCCCCCCAATTCGGTATGATTCTGGGTCGGTCTTGGCTGCAAACGCATAATCCTGTAATTGATTGGGTTGAACAAACCGTGCGGTTCTCTTCCTCTTTTTGCATACAGAAATGCCTTGGGTCTCATGAGGTAGCAGCCTTTTCTCCCTGCCTGGCCCTGGCGACTAGTGTTCCTTCCATCAGTGCCTTATCCTCTATCCCGGTCCCTGTACTTCCATTGGAATACCGAGAGTTCTCGGATGTGTTCGATAAAGGCTTGTCAGAAAAACTGCCCCCACACAGAGATTATGACTGCCCCATTGATCTCATACCTGGGGCAGTCATTCCACACGGCCGTATCTACTCACTCACTCAGAAGGAAGAAGAACACCTGCGAGACTATGTGGACAATGCTTTGCGCTTGGGACACATACGTCCGTCCCGTTCACCAGCGGCCTCCCCGATATTCTTCGTACCTAAGAAGGAAGGGGATTTACGCCCCTGTGTGGATTATCGTGCCCTCAATAATGTCACGATCAAAAACCAATATCCACTGCCGCTTATCACGGAGCTCCTTGATAAAATGACCTCCTCTACTATCTTCACCAAGTTGGACTTACGGGGAGCATACAACTTGGTGAGGATACGTAAGGGGGATGAATGGAAAACTGCATTCAAGACGAAATTCGGGCTTTACGAATATTGCGTAATGCCCTTTGGGCTTTGCAATGCCCCAGCGACGTTCCAACACTTTGTGAACAATATTTTCAGGGACTTGTTGGATTGTTACATCGTAATATATTTGGACGACATCCTGATATATTCAGAATCCTTGTCTCAACACATACAACATGTACGCTCTGTCCTACTCCGTCTAAGAGAGCACTCCCTCTTTGCAAAACTGGAGAAGTGTGTGTTCTATGCATCGTCTGTGGAGTTCCTGGGGTTTCAAATTTCTCAAAAGGGAGTGCTTATGTGCACCTCCAAGGTCCGGGCAGTACTGGATTGGCCTGTCCCGACTTCAGTAAAAGCCCTTCAATCATTCCTGGGTTTTTCTAACTTCTACAGACGTTTCATCGCTTCCTTTTCCGAAATAGTGGTGCCACTAACTCGGTTGACCAGTCGGAACGTCCCTTTCCTTTGGGATGATCAAGCGCAGTCCGCATTTCACAAATTGAAGGAGGCTTTTACCACCGCTCCCGTCTTGCAGCACCCTAATCCATCCCTTCCATTTATCGTGGAAGCCGATGCCTCTGCAATTGCAGTGGGGGCCATCCTGTCGCAGATTTGTCCAGCTACCCATCGACTACATCCGGTGGTTTTCCATTCTCGGAAACTTACGTCAGCCGAACGTAATTATACGATCATGGAGAGGGAATTACTGGCGATTAAGGTGGCGTTTAAAGAGTGGCAACACCATCTATTAGGTGCTAGGCACCCCATTACTGTGTATACAGACCATCGGAATCTTCAAGCATTGTCCCATGTGAAATGCACCAATGCTAGGCAAATACGGTGGCATTTCTTTTTTACCATGTTTGATTTCACGGTGACATATCGCCCCGGTCCATTACATGGAAAGGCAGACGCGTTATCTCGTATTGGTACAGATATGGAAACTACGAAGCAGTCACCCCCAGTATTACCCTCAGGGACTGTAGTGTGTGTTTGTTCGGTTTCTCCGTCCCATCATAGATGGGTTAAGGAGATCGGCTAAGGACCATGCTCCTATTCTTAAGGAGATGGACGCCAAACTCATCACCGGTCTTCCATATGTTAAGGGTCTACTATACCTGCCTGATAATCAAACTCGGCGAAAAGCTCTCGAATGGTCCCATGATCTCCCGTTGGCAGCTCACCCTGGCCGGGCCAAAACCTATGATCTTCTCCACCGATGGTGCTGGTGGCCTGGTATGAAGAAGGACACCGAACAATATGTCTCCAAGTGTGCCGTATGTACACAGTGCAAAAGACAACCGGGCAAACCCGTAGGTCTTCTAATGAGCATGCCATTACCCCCGTATCCGTGGCATACGGTCACCCTTGATTTTGTGGTGGAACTCCCTTGTATCGGGGGCATGTCCACCATTCTTGTGGTTGTGGATGTTTTTACCAAGATGGCACGATTTATACCGTGCTCGGGAATACCTACTGCTTCTATGTTAGCGAGTTTGTTTTTTGACCATGTGGTACGTTTTTTTGGACTTCCTACGGTTCTGATTTCTGACCGAGGGTCTCAATTTACCTTTTGGCGCTCCCTCACTTCCTCCTTGGGTATCGATGCCCGCTTGTCCTCGGCCTACCATCCTCAGACGGATGGCCAGACTGAACGTACCAATGGCACTATGGAACAGTTTCTTCGCTGTCTGTGTCTGCAACATCAATCTAACTGGTTCTCGCTACTAGGTGCAGCAGAATTTGCCTATAACAATTCTATACACTCATCTATTGGCTGCTCTCCATTTTATGCTTTAGATGGTCTGCACCCAAGGACTCTGCCACCTGTCTTGCCTTCTTTAAAACAGTTTCCCGTAGATAATGCCGTGAAGGATTCCTTGCTTGCCATCCGTAAATCAGTGTTAACCCATTTACAAGCTGCGCAACGTCGTACCAAAATGCAGGCTGACAAGCGACGCGCACCGGCTCCTTCGTATTCTTGTGGTGACCGTGTATGGCTCTCTACAAAACATCTGGCCATTAAGGGTAAAAGGAAACTGTTGCCATGTTACCTGGGTCCTTATACGATTCTACGGTGCCTTAACCCTGTCACTGTTTGTCTAGATATCCCATCTCATTGGCGGGTGCACCCGGTATTCCATGTCTCCTTGCTTCGCCCTTTTGTACCTGGCACGCGGTTACCTGCTGTCCCTACCCCAGTTAACGTCCATGGAGAGGACAAGTATGAGGTGCGTGCAATCATGGACACTCGCCTATGTCGTGGGGTTCGGTCTTACCTGATTGATTGGAAGGGTTATGGTCCAGAGGACAGGTCCTGGGAACCGGCTTCTAATTTGAACGCACCCCGTTTGTTGCGTGCCTTTTGGTCTCAACGCTTGCGAAGGCTCAGGAGAGGGCGCTCTTTGTGGAGGGGTACTGTCACGTCTCGACTAAATTGGAAACTGCCTTGGCGATTGTCTGAGCGCTATCCGGCACGTAAAACCCTTTGAAACTACAACTCCCACAACTCTTGCTATTATAGCCACGTGACATACACGCATGACGTTGCTGTGTCTTCATTTGTTTGTGAACTGCATTTAACTCCCGTCTATCCGGAGATCGAGTGCTCCTAAACTGTTGTTAGTTACGAGCTCTGTTCCCGGACTCCTGTTTGAATCCTTGACTACCCGACGCTCGAATCAAGTTATTGTCTCTGCCTTGTCCTTGTCTGCCTCCCGACGCCTGCCTCCCTCGATTGTTCCCTTTGGATTATATGAACCCGGCTTGCTCATTATTGACCTCCCATTTCTGAATCCTTAAGTTTTGGTGACCTGATAACCCGAACATTTCCGTAAGGGAAATAGCGTGAGGTGAACGCCTGCTTCCCTGATCATTTAATTTCTTTCCTTGTCCACTCCTGTTACTTTGAACACTGCTGTTTACACTTTGGATTGCTTTGAACCTTTTTGGGACGCTCTGCTGTTTACACTTTGGATTGCTTTGAACCTTTTTGGGACGCTCTGCTGTTTACACTTTGGATTGCTTTGAACCTTTTTGGGACGCTCTGCTGCATTGACTCTGGATTGCTTTGACCACTTTTTGGGACGCTCTGCTGCTTTCACCGTGGTGTTCCTAGGATACTGGCACACCTTCCCTTCACCAGACATCCTCCTTGTTTCTGCATTTCGATACTAGTAGGTTACTGGTATATTGTTCCTACGGAGCAGGTAAGAGTGGGTAATTGTGGGCGGTGTTGGCTGTTTGTTCTCTGGCACTACTTGGCTGCATTTCCTGAACAACTGTTTTGTTCTTTGTCCCTCTAGCTCTGACGATTCTGCTCCGGCCTTTTCATTCAAGCCCCCGGCCTGCCAGGTGTATTGATCCCTGTAGGCTGAGCTCTTGGGAGGGAAGTCTTTGGCACATCACCATAAAGATTTCAGATTCCTTGAGTGAAAGGAACTTCCCCAGAAGAGTGGGGAAGTATTATCTGCGACGACCAGAAAACAATCTCTGAGTTGTGACAGTGGTAACCGAGGGTCTCCCTTCCCCATGCTTTGAGCACGAGACAAGGCGGGACTCCTGAGCACATCACACGCTTGAGCTTCCCCAGCAGGAGATGACAGTTCCGCTTTTCAGCTATCAGGACATTCGGTGGTTGTCTCTTTTCTACAAAAAAAGTCTCTTGCCTTCGAAAACCTGATGTGTCTCAAAATAATAAACAAAAAGGTGCCTTTCCATATGCTTGTTGGGTGATGACTTCTCACCCCTGGATCTCCCTCTTCCGGGAACCGATCCAAAAAATGTTTAGCAATATCGGGACCATTGTTTAAATCTCTTGCTTCCGAGGGTCTGATATATTCAGAATTACCAACAAAAGTTATTTTCTGATTGCATTTAGAGTGATGATGCTTCATCCCTGGGTCCCCCTCTTCCGGGCTCGAACCCCTCTCAAATGTCAGCCTCCCTCGTCGGCTTCACTATGGCTTGTATTCAAAAGATTTCATTTGCCATATTCACGTGTCGTTGGGTGATGGTTTTTCACCCCTGAGTCCACCTCTTCCGGGCTCAGACCCTTTTCACAAATTAGCCTCCGTCGACTTCATTACGGCTTCTAAACACAATCTCATCTCTGACATTCTCGAATCTTGATGCCTTTAAACAGTTCACTGTGGACATCCCTCTGCCGGGCTCTACACTGTTCATTGGGACTTCAGACTTTGCCCCCTTTCCATCGGCATCCCTCCGTCGGGTTCACTGTTGCCAGCTTTTGCCAATCACACAGTGCAGGATTCACCTCCTTTAGCTTTACATTTATCTGCTGGCCAAAGACTTTCGACCGTATGGAAGATTTTGCTAGACCCCCGTATGACCACTTTGACCCCTTTCTCGCACCTTTCCCAGGGCCTTCTGGTAACTGTAGTTTCAATAACAGGGTATTCACCCAGAGCTTCTAGAGTGAGTACCCATGTGGTGCCAGACCCCTCTGTTGCTGGTTTTCCCCTCTCGTGTCAACAGTTCTTTGTAGTTTCCTCAATTAGCTGTTTGCTAGTTTTGTTCAACACAGTTCGGTTTCTTATCAGCTCTCCCCTCGACTCACTGGCTGTGATGAACCGCTTGGCTTTTCTTTTGTCTCTGGAGTCAAGGACGGTACCACGGTAGCAGGCGTCTCTCCCTGGCTTGGTCATCAGCAGAGGAGGGCCCCATATACCGTTGGCATCTGCTGCAACACACGCTGGTTATTATTCGCAGTCTTACGATTTCTTCCACAGAGGTTTCACAGGTCTTGGTCGGAAAGGGCAAGGTCGCATCTCTCCTTGTCACCCTTTTGGTTCTCGACATCTTTCTCCTCCTCTTGAAATGCCATGCTTGGATAGCTCTCTCGTCATGCGGTGTGCCCTGCTCGTATTGTGCTCCCATGCTCCACCTTTTATTCCTGTGGGGAAAGGAAAGGGCCTCCCGGTGTGTGCTGTTCTGGTCAATTGATTGACTCTGCCTGACCATTGGGTTGGGACATGTCAGGTAAACGGCTTACGTGTTAGTTTGTTGTCTTTCATGTCGGGAGAAGGTGTTCGGGTCGGAAAGGGGAGGAGGTAGAGTTTCCAAGTATCCTACAGGGTCGGAAGGTGAAAGGGTGTTATATGGAATTGTAACCCTTGTACTGGGGTGTTTTTAAAATTCAGAAGGGTGAGATTGGTAGGGTTTGGGAGACAAACTGGAATGACCAGGATTATTATTGTGAAATGAACAGGGGGGATTGTGGGAATGGTAGTGTTTTGTCATGGTGTTCGGGAAAGAGTAATAAGAGGGACGTGGAGAAGAACAATGGGAAGTATTTGGGTAGGAAACAGGAAAACAGCGATTCTGGGAGAGATCTATTCTATTCTATTCTATTTTACTTATAAAGTGCCAAAGCCCTCAGGCATCCAGGCGCTAAAACAGAAAAACAGACAAAGACAAACTGAAAAACAGATACTCAAAGATCCATATTAGGCAAACAATCTAGTCTTCAAAAGTTTCCTAAAACTTGAATGGTTTTCTTCCTTCCTAAGTGATTCCGGAAGCTTGTTCCAAGCCTGCGCCACCCGAACAGGAAAGGAATTACCCCGAACTCTTTTGAATTGGTTGACAATCAGGATACAAGCCTTTGCTGAGCGTAGGTTCCTACTGGAGTATACATCTCCAGTTTCTCTTTTAGATATGATTGTGCAGATCCAAAGAGACACTTGTGTCCTAATGTCAGGAACTTGAAGAGAATTCTGGCTGCCACCGCGAGCCAATGAAGCTCTCTACGAGCCGCTGTTACTGATTCCCTGCGCGAAATATACTAACCTATACAAACTGCTTAATTTTGCACTTTCTGCAATTTATAAATGCAGTCCTTACTGGCTCCCACTAGCAGTGAGTTACAGTAATGAAGACGTGGTAAGATAAGGGTTCGTACCAACGTCGCACGATTTTCCCTCGTGACCATGGGACCAACAAGTCTTAAAACTCAGAGTTAGTAATTAGTCCACGTGGGCATCTGCATCAAGTGTAGCTTCCACAAAGGTGCCAAGAGTTTTAACCTTCCCAGCTACCAAAACCGGACCTCCATTGATATCCAAGCTCAGGAAATCGTGTCCCAGGCTCTCACTGAATTGTCTGGACCCCTAAATCATAAGCTCGGTTTTACCAGCATTAAGGCATAGCCAATTTTTGGACATCCAGTTTTTAATGACCATGTAAATATTATTTAACCTCTCCTGATGGTCCGCATAGTTTCCACTGAGTTACATGGTAAGCTGAGAATCATCTGCGTAGTTTGCAAAGAACACCCCCAGTTTCCGCAATTCTACACACAATGGCTGAATATAGATAAAGAAGAGCGAGGGGGACAAATAAGCCCCATGCGGGACACTACAAATGATGGGTTCAGTGTCAGGTGAGGCATCACCCCACTGGACCTACGCCCCTCCAAAAAGGACTTCATCCATAGGACAGCTTCCCTAGAGAAACCCCCTATAACAGCCAATCTCTCCCAACAGTCTATTATGGTCTAGTAGATCGAATGCTGCTGATGGGTCAAGCAAAATCAGCAGCCCCGATCCACTCTTTTCCAATGCTATTAGCATCTGAGTTTGGAGGTAGACTAAGGCACTTTCCGTGCCTTGTGCCCACAGGAAACCAGACTGTTTCCTATGCAACACACCTGGGACTTCCAAGTGAGATTGGATTTGTGTGGCGGCCACCTTATCAACCAATTTGAGGAAGAAAAGGGTATTAGATATAGGCCTCAAATTAGCCGTATCTTTAGGATCTAACCCCTGCTTCTTCAAGAGAGGGGTCACCACAACGTCCTTAATAGTTTGAGGTATAAAACAATGATTAAAAGACGCATTAACTAATCTACATAGTAATGGTACAAAGATGCTACAATGTTCAAGGATGACCTTTGATGGTAATAGGTCACCTGGGCAACTTGTAGGATGCATGGTCTTCAGAGTATCCTTGATCTCCAAACCCGTCAGGGTTGAGAAATGAAACTGAGGCGGAAAATCCACCATTTCTTGTTCCTTCAATCCCAGAAGGGTTGGATCAAGTACAGTTATTTTGCTGCCTGTTTCCGATAGTGTCCCTAACAATTAGAGGATTTAATTTGACCAGTTCTTTGCAGATCTTTGCATGAGCAAGTTCGACTTTATCTGCAAATGCTTTTTTGAACCCTTGAGCATTCCTCATTATTAGGATTAATATTTTGATTTAGGGCTTTGGGCTTTTCCCAGGTTCTGAACAGTTAAAAACGTTCTTTTGGTTTCATTTCCAGCCCTATTTATCTGTTCATTATAATGTTCTTGCTTAACCTCAATAATCCTGCTTTTATATTCCCTCTCCCTACGTTTCCATTCCTCCTTGTTCTTTAGGTCTTCATCCTTAAGCCAAATGTGCTCGGCCTGGCTTTTCCTCTGGGTCTGCTCTGGTCTGAACCACTTCTGATGGTTAGGGAAATCCCTAACACTGCGAATTTTATTAGGGACAATCCTGTCCAGCAATGCTGTCATAAGACTATTATAAATTTCCACCAACCGATCAGGGGGATCCAGATCGGTAATCTGCATCATCAGGTTATTCATGCATCCTGCAAGGTCAACTGACATAATAACCCGATAATTTCTCCCAAGGGCTTTACGTGGTGGCTCATGTTTCTGACAAAAGGGTTTAGGAAGCTGTATCTATATCACTATTCACCTCGGAAACCTCCTCACCCGTGAGAGAAACTTTCCGACCACACACATGAAGTGGTAATAACATCTGTCAGGGTTATATTCTCGCTGGCCAGCCAGTCTAATGTATTACCCTTTATATGTGGCATCTCACTTGGGGGCCTATAGATTAAAACAAAATGTATACTATTATTGTAATCAGGGGTGATCTTAGAATGTAAAAGATCACATCCTTCACAATCTCCCTTTGCCTCATACATCCCCAATGCTTCTTTACAGATGATGGCTACACCTCCCTGACCCATTTTAGGATTTCTCTCAAAGAAGACATAGCCAGGGGGGGGTCACTTGCTCTATGACCGGACCATGTGAATCTGTGAGCCACATTTCCATAAACACATTATGTCCACGTCTTTCTCTAAGATAAAATCATAAACATCAATATTATGTTTGGCTAGGAACCTAGCATTGAGAAGAGCTAAATTGAGGGAGCTTATCTTGCAAAGATTAGGACCTATACAGAAATCAGCCGTCCCTGGGAACATCTTTTGTGACTGGTGTTAGGAATGATTTCTTAATTGTAGGTAATTTTCCTTCCATGTGGCAACCCCTAAACTTTTTGCTGTTGTTTTCACCCTGATCTAGACTTTGCCAGAGAAGCGCAGCCTTCCGCCGCACTCCTCTGGGCTTTCGCTCCATTCTTACGGGGAAACTGACATGCCCTTAAGACAGTCAGTACCGGGAAACGTTGTTTTCATGTTGCAGCTTTCGCGCAACATGACACAAGAGGGCACTGTAAGCCAAGTTACTGCTCTCTTGGGTCTCTAGTCACTCTACAGGCCCTAGACACTCTCTTTGGATTGTTAACGAACGGTGAAAGTGAATCACGGACGGGACTGGTGGCAGCGATCGTTTCTTTGTGTTTTGAGCTCCTTTTGGCTGTTTAAGCACGTTTCTCGCGCTTAGCCCAAAATAGTGGCCTGGCTCCCAAAATGGCCAGACCACGAGGCTCTTTGTCCTGCCCGCTGACCGTCTTGCCCCCTTCACCTTCCCCAGGTCGAGCCGACCCGGGGCCTTCCTTATTTGGGCATGTACTTTCCCGTGAAACACTGATGCTTTCACGGGCTTCTACAGGCCTTGTGTGCGCCTCCAGGATGTGGGCTGGGATGTCTGGTCCCAATACACATCCTGGGTGCCAGAGAGTCTAGTGTGTCGTGAATGCCTGGGACCACCGTGGTCCGTGATAGGTCCACGTATGGTGTGAGTGTTTTGTGAGCAGATCTGCCATTGGGTCCCCTCCGTTTTGGCGCGAAGGGAACTCTGGATAAGAGGAGGCTGGAAACACCACTACCATGTCGATCTCACGAACGACGGATACAGGAGCCAAGTATCCTGCAACTACGAGGCTGAACCGAGGAATCGCTGGTGACCCGCAGAAGGACTGCTCCTCTGCACTGCTGTCGCTCTGTGAAACCATTCTGCCTCTGATCGAACGAGAAGGCCTGTACTGGTACTTCGACCCTTTGGAATAGTGGGAACAACTATTCTCGACATCTTCATCATCTCCTGCACGTAAGCCTTCGGAAGCGTCTCTGGGCCATCCAGTGGACTGACCAGCTTACCCAGGAGTCTTGCTCTGTTACCGCCGTCAGGTTATGTAGTATTCCGAGTCCTTGGCACTCTCACACGATTCGTACACTTGGCATTCCCAGGTCTGAAGTGAGAAGTGTACCTTGGGCTGAAATACACACGGCCGCTCCATTGCCCTGCTGTGGTAACAATCTGTGCGGGTTCACTGCGTTTGGGACATCCTCAACTCTAACTTCTGCTGCCGCGAAATCTACATGACGCTGAGACATTATCTGCTCGTATCTGAACCTGCCAGCACTGAAACTGACGCGGAGAAGCCTGGGTCTGCCTGCATCGGGGACCGGTGAGTAGCAACGCTAGGAACTGGTCTCCCTCCTGCAGTAGCCCGTAGCTTTTCCTCGCTGTGTTAAACAGCACACCTTTTTCGCACTCGCACTCTGCTTCCGCCCGCAAGTGGAGGCCGCGCTTGAGTAGCGTAGATCTGTTCGCCCTCCTTTGTTCACCGCTCTGAACTGCCTGACTTCTTTGAAGAGACTCCTCTTGGCCCATTGGCACCAGCGTGTGCAGGTACTTTTGAGCACAAGGCTCCACTCTTCGTAGGGCTCGGACTTCCTTCTAGTTAGGTGGCCCCTGAAGGCAAACTGGGTCTAAACGATTACTTGCACTGCCTGTTTTCCTCCCCATCTAGGTGGTCTGCATATTTCGTGCTTTTAACTCTTTAGACCCTTCGGTAATTGTATATATATTGTATTTGATTGTGATGTGTTGGTTTACTTGAGTTTTATCGTGATTCTTTGCTATGGTCAATATTACAAAGGCCTTGTAATAAATGTGTCTATATTTTTAATATAACACCTGCTTGGAGTAATTTGTAAGTGTCCTTGCTTTGTGTGCTCATTGCGGGCTTTCAGTCCCCCTCCCCCTCTTCAGACCTAGTCTTGACCGCCGCGATCGCTACCTTGATTGGTCTGGCTTGTCCAGAGGTTACCCTTTTCCAATAAACTAGGCTGGCCTTCTGAACCTCTGCCCCTCCAGGACAGAGTTCAGAAATCAGTCTTAACCACTGGGGCACGTTATTCTCCATATTCAAAACGTCCCCCTTACAATGCAGCGCATAGAATCCATATTAGTGAGCAAAGTCACTGATTCAGATTAGAGAACAGACCTAACCATATATTTATGATAAATAACAATTATTTAACAAAGGATAACTATGACCCAACGAATGTATCACATACAAGCCTACCTTCAATGCCTCCTGCTCCCAGAGCGTGCCTTACAAACGGCCGCACTGGGCGTGTGGAAAAAAATCAAACGTTTCCTAGCCACAGAGATGCTAGACGTCACCCAACGTAGACCAGCGGATCCCTGACGTGCCGGCGCTGACACGCCTGACCAAAACTAAATGCGAGTGGGGAACTACAGGACCGCCAGGACTTGTAGTTTCACTGTAATGATAGAGTGATTCCTAACAGGAGATGGACTGTTGTAGAACACCAGATACGCCTAGTAAAGTAAAGCGTAGAACACGCGGCTACAATTATAAACATACTTTCTTGCTGGAACACACAAAGTATTCTAAAAACAGAGTTTTTAAATTACACAATAAAACCATGATATAAATCCTAATAAGAACACAATCAATATATAGAACCCACAGGGTGGACTAAGTACAGCTCAGACATTGTATATTACAGCTGATGTTTCCAAAGGAGCCGGAGCTCCCCAGCGTCACCGCGTGTTGCTGCAGGAGCAGCATCACCCACCTGCATCCAACTATGCTTAGAGGTAAGCTGTAGGCATATTACCTGCTGCCTACCAGCCCCTCCACGCTCTTCCACCCACGTGCCAGCAATCTGATGTGTAAAAAGCATATTGGCTTTATTATATTTGCAATTCTGCCTCAGATGTGCTTGATATTAATAACCCGTGTCTCGAGTGCATTTCAATCCTGATCCCAGTGCCTAAACACGGGATTCACTGTCTTAAGATGGCCGCCACCTCGAGTGCACCCTGTGCCTGACCCTATCCACATTGGATGCCTGACTTCCCTGCCTGCACCTACCTGCTGATTGGTCCCCTGCGCCTACCTAAACCAATCACGATCGCCGGCAGGTGAGAGCCGCCCCTTCGAAGAAAGGCCATTGAAAAAAGGCTCCCTGCTGACGGAGCTGACCGAGCGTGCCGTGCTGTGGTCTGCGCCAGGTCCTTAAGCCTAGAAACCTGCCTCCCATATGGACTTCCTTCAGGTATTACTAACGCTGTACCACAAGACACTATTGTTTTGGTTTTAGCGCCCATGCACTCCCATCATGGCCAGTCGCCGCCTATATTCGCGAGCTACCTTGTTTATTATGCTATGTGAATTGCCTATCTCAGCTAGGCTATTAGACACCCTACTGCTACCCTATTGTTTGCTTCTAATGTACTAGCCTGTCCTTCTGCACATCATGTCACCAGCATACTGAGTTGCTAGACCGTACACGTATCCCAACTGACCTCTGAGCCTAACAAAATGTACTCTTGCAGCAACGTTGGCCTGCTCTAGCGAACTTGCATTTAGGATGCCTGCCCATGCAAAACAGTTATCCACCAATGTTCAGCTATACCCGCCTGCGTTAGCTATTCTGCATTTAACCTTACTACAAATGACCATTAGCTATCAGCAAAAGCTCAGCTATTCTGGCCTGCTGCCTTAGCTATTTTTGTTCTGAGAATCCGTAATCAGGTCGCCTGCTACGTATCCACTAGCTACCTGCCCCCCATTCCTGCCTGTTCTAGTAAACTTGCATTTAGGTTGCCTGTCTTAGTAAACTTGCATTTAGATTGCCTGTTCTAGTAAACTTGCATTTAGATTGCCTGTTTTAGTAAACTTGCATTTAGGGTGCCTGTTCTAGTAAACTGCATTTAGGTTGCCTATCTTAGTAAACTTGCATTTAGATTGCCTGTTCTAGTAAACCTGCATTTAGATTGCCTGTTCTAGTAAACTTGCATTTAGATTGCCTGTTCTAGTAAACTAGCATTTAGGTTGCCTGTTTTAGTAACCTTGCATTGAGATTGCCTGTTCTAGTAAACTTGCATTTAGATTGCCTGTTCTAGTAACCTAGCATTTAGGTTGCCTGTTTTAGTAACCTTGCATTGAGATTGCCTGTTCTAGTAAACTTGCATTTAGATTGCCTGTTCTAGTAAACTTGCATTTAGGGTGCCTGTTCTAGTAAACTGCATTTAGGTTGCCTGTCTTAGTAAACTTGCATTTAGGTTGCCCGTACATGCCCAACAGTTATCAGACAGTGCTTACCTTTCCTCACCTGCACTTTCAAAGCTGCATTTAGGTGGGCAGCACTCCAAGCTAACTACACTAGCTTACTATGTATCTACCACAATTCTACACAGTTCTACTCAGAAGCATCCTCTACTTGACTACCCTCCACAACTTGAACTTATCCCAGCCACAGACCCAGCTACCTCACGGAAGTGTACCCCAGAAGCAAACCATCATGGCCACTAATCCTTGCAGCCTCCAACAGCGTAACCTAAGACTCCGCGCCAGACTCCCAAGAATGTATGACCCGCTATCTAAGGCCCAACCCACTTCTAATCACAAAAGGCATACCTTGCATACCACCAACACTCCACCACACATAGATAACATTGGCCAACACCGATTACAACTCAACAGTCGGATTTTTAGAGAATCCACCTCCCCCAAAATGCCAACGTAAAATCCAGCCGTCCTCTACCCCAACTACCCTACCTGGAATAAAAGGCACCCTAATAAACGCCGGTTCTATGGTAGCCCATGCCACCGAAATAGCGGACATCATCCAAAATGAGAACTTAGATCTCCTGGCCATCACGGAATCCTGGCTTCATCCCGCAGCAGGACCAGCCATCATGCTAGCCATCCCAGATAACTACACTCTTATACGCATGGATCGCACCACGTCTAGAGGGGGTGGCCTGGCTACAATTGTCATAAATCACCTAGCCCTAAGACTCTCCTCATCCCATAATACCAACTCCTGCGAATCCCTCACAGCTAAACTTACCATTGCCAACAACCAAACTATTACCATCCACCTGATATATCGCCCACCAGGCCCCCTAGGTTCCTTTGAGGAAGACCTCATGAACCTATTATCTGACAATCTAAAAAATTCTACCCAATGTCTCATCCTAGGCGACTTCAACCTTGGATTCAGTGACCCACGTGGCCCCAATGCCTTACAAATTAACAGCACCCTTGAGGAACTAGGATTTACCCAAAAGATAACAGATCCTACACATATCAAAGGAAGGACCCTCGATTGGATTGCCCGACATAACTGCCCAATCACCATCACCTCTATAATGCCTCTGCTATGGTCCGACCACTACATGGTATCCTTCACCCTAGAAGCCACCACACCCATGAACAACAGCATCCTAGCTCCCACCCTACCTACTAGAAATAAAAAAAATATTACCCCTGAAAATCTTATCCCCCTTATTCTCCCCACCTTAAACTCTATCTCAGATCAGTCTGACCCTGCCTCCATGGTAGAAAAGTACAATGAAGTGATGCTTGCCTCTCTGGACGCCATCGCACCACTGAAAATTAGGAAGAGCAAACCTCGCCAACACCTAAACACCTGGTTCACACCACTACTGAAAGGCAAAAGAAACGCCAAAGTGAAAAAACCTGGAGATCAGACCCCTCTGACATCAATAAAAATAACCTGAAGAAATTAGCTACCCTCTACAAAAAAGAAATCATCCTTGCGAAACAGACATCCTACAACACCCGTATCACTCAAGCCAAATCCAACACCAAAGAATTGTTCAACATCCTAAAAGAAGTAGAATTCCATATCCAAGTTCCCGATTCTTGCCTCAAGGATAAGACTGGTGCACAGGCATACAAAATGCCCTTGCCAATAAGATAACAATGCTTCAGGCAAAGATCCACAACAAAAAAGCTTCCATAACTATCCCAAATACTGTCAACACAGGCACCCCCTCCAAGGCTACCACAAATTCATTACCAACTCTGAAATCCACTCCTCCTCCACCCACACTTGACACCCCTCCCTTTTACTTTCGCAAAGTTTCCACTAAAGAAGTCGAGAAAGTCATCCTCACTCTCAAACCCTCCAATTGCCAGAGTGACCCATGTCCAGCCCAAATCATAAAAGACGCTGCCCGTGAACTCTCACCCTTCATCACCAAACTCATAAACGCCTCTTTCACATCGGGTGCCATACCTAGCAACCTGAAACACTCCTGGGTCCTCCCCCTCCTCAAAAAGCAAGCCTTGGACCCCTCCATCCCAACCAATTACCGCCCCATAACCACTGTGCCGTTCCTACTGAAAATCCTGGACAAAGTAGCCTACCTACAACTTCAGCACCACCTGGAACTAAACCACCTCCTAATAGTTCGACAGTCCGGCTTCAGACCACAGCATGGTACTGAGACTTCACTCCTAGACCTTAAGGCACAAATAGACACACTAAGAGATCAAGGCACGACTTCACTCTTACTACTCCTCGACCTCTCTGCCGCATTCGATCTGGTAGACCATGCAATACTTTGCAATCATCTGGTCACAGCAGCCTGCTTCTCCCATGAAGCAGTCGCATGGATCCAGTCCTTCTTAGATAACAGGACAATTCGAGTTTTCTCTCCTCTAGCAGCTGCATACCCCGCACCTATCTCATGCGGCGTACCCCAAGGATCATGTGTATCTCCCACCCTCTACAATATCTTCACAAAGCCCCTTTTTGATGATCTAGACGGTCTAGGTATCACCTACACAAACTATGCAGATGATACACAGATCCTCATCCCGTTGACGGGAGATTATGACAAGGATTTTTGCCTTTGTGAATAGAGTCTACCTCATCATCCAGGCATGGATGGCCTCCCACGGTCTATGCCTGAATGATGACAAAACTGAACTCCTCATTCTAGGCACTTCCTCCAACATAAAAAACTAGGCCCCAACTATGACACCTTTATAATTGACAATAACATCATTAGTGTGGCCAAAGTAGTTAAAACCCTTGGCTTCTACATAGATTCCACGCTTACCTTTGGTAAACAAGTGAATGCCATGGCCTCAGCCACTTCCTACACCTGCAAGTTAATTAGAGCAGCCAAGCCCTTCCTCTCACCCAATAATTGCGTGATCCTTGCAAGGGCACTAATCCTATCGAAACTAGATTACTGAAACGCCCTCTACGTAGGCAGTAACAAATACATCATCGTTAAAATACAGACACTTCAAAATAATGCCCTGAGAGCCTCCCTAAACTTCCCTAAAAACGCCCATATATATCAGACCTCAGGAGATCTACTAACTGGCTCAACACAAATGACAAAATCCTCCTCAAAACAGCATCCCTCACACACAAATGTCCACGCAGCCCCGCAATACCTTATGGACAGATTCACCAGACAAACAGCCTCTCTCCCCCTTAGAAAAGCTAACTCCAACCTTTTGCTAGTACCCAGATTCAAACTCACCAAATCTGGCGGGAGTAGCTTCGCTGTTAAAGCAGCACAATATTGGAACTCCCTTCCCCCTGCTCTAAGGGAAGATCTCCCCTACCGGCAATTCAGATCCAATCTGATTCAATGGCTAAAAGATCATGATGTCTAACCTCGCCCTTCTGACATCTGGGATCTCATGTATATTCTGTATATCTGTTTTGCCTATTTATGCCATACCTGCATTCTTGTAAACTTACTGTATATACTTCTGTGATTCTGTAATAATACCTGCATTCTTGTAAACTTACTGTATATACATCTGTGATTCTTTGACAATACATATCTACAGCATTGTAACCGTAGCTGTACCCCAATGTTTAATTTGTAACCTGTAACCTAAGCTGAAAAACCCTCTTTTTGCCTTCGTGCCCGAATACCCCTGGGTCTGGTGCGCAATATAAATAAACAAACAAACTAAACAAACAAACAATCATAGGCTCAAAGATCATTTTTGGGTGCAACCAGGTTTGGGATCCTAGGGGATTGGTTATACACGGAGAGGTCGTCGGATCTGGACAGGAGAGATTCAATGGGAGGAAGGGAGGCAGATGTAGTACAGCCTACAAAGTCCTCAGGGATCTCGTCCTCTCCTTCCTTCCCGGTATAATACTGCGTCTCAACTGGGGTATATCCCTAGGCACAACCATGGGCTCCCCCATCCAGGTTATCCCCTCTCGCTCGTCCTCCCCTAGGGTGGGGTCTGAGGGCATCGGTCTTTCCCAGGCCACCTGAATAAGAGATTCTCGAGGTCTTCTTGGGAGAATACCCTCAGGTTTCTCACAGCAGATACCAAGCAGCCTTTTGCTCTCCCGGATGGCCGGTGATCCAAGCATCATGACACAACTGCAAGGCTTGATTTTGTAAGCTTTCTGTGGGTAAAAACCGATACCCATCGTACATGGGTGTATCCCCCTTAAAAAGACGCTGCATGGCACGGTTCCACCTGAATGTGCCCTTTCCCAAATCTAGAATTTATATTGCATGTCAATTGCAGGGGTACATATACAGATGACACGGTGTGGATCCCACATAGGATCTGGAGACACAGATTTCTAGAGTTTCCAGATTGACGGGACATTGGGTCAGCTTGGCCTTGTTGATGTCCTGGCTTTTACGTAATGAAGTAATCGAACATGGCAAAAAAAATATGACCACGCACTAAGCGGGCTGTGGTACAGACGGCGGTAGCCCTCGCTTGCAAATTCGTGCCCTCGGAGGTGATGCCGCCACTCCTACAAAGCAGCCTTTTCTGCCAGGGGTGCCCGTTCTCTGAAGGTATAATAATAATAATAATAATAATAATAATAATTTAGCATTTATATAGCGCTACAAACCCCCAGGTATCTGAGCGCTGCTTATTACCCACAGTGTGTGGTGCTCATTTATCGACCTCGGAAGGATGAAAGGCTGTGTTTGGCCCTGCCGGGATTCAAACCTGCATCAGCAGGCTCTGCAAAGATGTTAAAGAGAGCTCTCTACTCGCTGTGCTATCTGACCTAGTTCTATGTCCGACAGATTACTTAAAAAGTAAACAGGATGCAGAAAACCGGTTTCGGGTCTGCTTCTACCAAGAAAGGCCGCTCCGGGTTGGGGTGTTGCAAGACCAGGGCTGATGTAAATGTCTGCTAGAGCTTTGAAACACTTCCTGAGCGCTACTAGACAAAGAAAAGGGTACAGACATCTTAGCGACAATACGAGAAAAGCCATGTACAAAACACTGTTAGAAATTGAGGAACCTAATGAACCACTATACCTCCCGCAAGGTCTTGGGAACACACTAATGTAGTACCTCCCGGTTCTTAGAAAGGCTCATCATCACTCCTTCCTCAGTCAAATTCCACCTCAGAAGCAACAAAGACATTTTTCGGCCTCCGCATATAAGGATTTTGTTGCAAAGCCATTGAAGCCCTGTCCAAACATGCCGTATATGTTCATCTTTGGAAAGGGGAAACGCCAGAATGTCATCTTGGTAAATTTTAAGGGGTTAACCAAAAACATCATGAAAAATATTGTTCATAGACCATTGAAAGATAGCACGGGTGTTGCATAACCCGAACAGCATGATCAGATCTTTGTTCAGGCTTTATTTGGTCTTAAAGTAGGTAATTGACTCATCGCCGTGCCAGATTTGGACTAGATTTGGTATGCCCCCCCACAAGTCCAATTTAGTGAACACCACGGTCCTCACCTGGTCCAATAATACACAAATGAGTGGGTGCGGATATCTTTTTTCTTAAATCGTTATCCAGGGATCAGAATTGGGATTTCTTGACCAGGAGCAAAAATCATCTCCTGGATATCGGGCATCATCAAATAGGTAGGACCTACCTCTGGGGAACCAGGAGCTAGTCCATTCTGCGCTGCAAATCTAACTTTGCGCAAGATGGAAACTCTACTTTTTGTCCTTTTTATATTATCCAATGTGCTCTAAATGTCCATTGGGTGCATTCCTTATTCCCCTTTTTGTACATTCCCAAACATACACGGTTAATATCACATAGGTTGGTTTGTATGGCGCTGCATGCGACAGGAGTCAAAAGTAGCTCCTGGTAGCTATTGGTTTCAAGCTAACCAGGCTCCCACTGGCTATAACCAGGAGCTAAATAGCTCCCAGTTCCTGGCAATTTCGAACCCTGTGATCTGATTATGAGCACAATAGTCAATACATGGTATAGATCCCCTTCCCGTTTCAGCACAAAGAAAAGGGGAGACACCGTTCTAGATTCCTGTAAGACTGCGTCTTCTGTGGGAGTAAACTCTGCCACAGGTTTGTCGATCAGTCATATGGCTGATACAGAGGAAGGGCCTCTTCCTTCTTCTTGTCAAATAAATCAGCAAATTCTTGATACTGCCAAAGAACGCTTGAAGAGATGAGCCCCTATGTAATGTTGCGAGGCAACAAACGCCTGACCGGGAAACATGAACGACTTGGTAGAGTCCAGCAACTGGTGGACAGTACACCAGTGGGGCACAAACAGAACCTTGCCAAATTGTCAGTCGATCTGTGGACTTTGGTGTCCCAGCCGGTGGATACCAAAGTTGTAAAGGTGCCGCTATCAGATCAAAAGTCAGTGTCTCTGAATGACCCTGATCAGTAGCCAACAAATGGTCGACAGTTTGTTCAACCACAAGACCAGTACTCGACACATTGCCATCCACTGCAGAAGCACAAGGAAGGTGGAACATGACTGCAGACAGAGGGCCTTCCCTCTAGTGCAGAGGCACAAGGAAAGCAGAGCAGGACTGCAGACAAGGGGGTTTCCCTCCAGTGCAGAGGCACAGGGAAAGCAGAGCAGGACTGCAGACAAGGGGTCTAAGGAAGGCATTGTATCAACAGTAAGACAGACACGACCACAGTTCAAGGGTGTTTATTGAACATAAAAGAGGGTTTGAGAAACGCCTATCTAACCCTAAATTTACAGATGGGAGCAAGCTACGACTATCAAATAATAATAATGCAGTCCTAGTGGTGTCTTATCAGAATAAAAGGGCCTATACTAATAAACCTATTGCCAATCCTTACCTCTAAATACAAATAGTGTGGCAAACAATGTTATAAAAAGAAAGAAGTGTTCAAGAAATGGTATGTCAGATATTCAGGCTTTTGGCCTCCCTTCCCCATGTTTTCAGCAGGGGGCCTGGTGTCACGCTCAAGCTTAGCACAGACTCTGGCTTCTCGGGCACAATCGTGCAGTTCAAACATTAGCATCGGGTCCTTCTGTGCCCAAGTCTCTTTTCCTTTCAAAGTCTCTTCTGTCAGAGGACCTGATGCGACAAACAAACAAAACGTTATTTTCCTCTCGGGATTTCCCACGCACTCAATTTTTCAGGTAATTCACTATTCACCTTGGAAAACCCCTCAGCCGGGCTCAGATCCCCTTCAATACAATGCTCGTAGGATTTTCATGTATCTAATTCATGTATCCAATTTCTTGGGTGAATCACAGTTCACCCCGGATCCCCCTCCGCTGGGCTCAGATCCGCTTTGACCCAATATTGAATCAGCCTCCCTCCACCAGGCTAGGACCAATTCCAGTTCACTTCAACACAAACTTGCTTTAACCCAAAGCACTCAGCTGATCTCCCTCGTTCGGGCGTGGATCAACTTTATCTACTTTTTCATCAACCTTCTTTCCTCTATTAACATCGAAGACTTTCGATTGTGCAGAGGATTTTGCTTGACCCATTGCAGGACCACTTCGATTCACAATCCTTTGTCACTCTTTCGCTTTTGCCGTCTTTTAGTTGGATACTTTACAGAGACCTTTCGAATGAGCACGTATGCGGTGCCGGATCACTTTTAAGGCATCTTATCTTGGTTTCAAAGTTCAATCAATCATCTGTTGTCCAATTTTTACTCGCGTTGCTTATCACATGCGTTTCATACACGGTTCGATTCAGTGTTCGCCATACAATGTTGCTGCTTGCAACCTTGGCTTCAACACAGACCGGTCTGGTATCGGCCTACCCAACTCACCGGCTGTGTTGATTTCAATGGCACTGCTTTGTTGTAGGAGCCAAGGACAGTACCACAGCAGCAGGCAATTCTCCCCACCTTGATTATCGGCTCAGGAGAGCCCCGGGTACCTCTGACACACAATGCAGGATTCCTCAACCTTGTTTCCTGGTCTTATGCTTTCTATTCTCGAGGTTTTGTGAAAGTAACGGTTCCTTGTCAAAATGATCAAGGACACTTCCCTCCTGTTTTGCCATCTTTCGCCTCGTGTTGAACTGCCATCTTGGAACTGCTGCTCAGTGTGCTCTCGTGCACCACCTATTATCCGTCTGGGAAAGTGACAGATCTCCGGGGACTAGCGGGTGACGCACCTTCAGGTTTCTCACAGGGGTTTCCCTTCAGTGCAGGGGTGCAAGGAAAGCAGAGCAGATTCCAGACAATGGAACCCTTGGATGTCGTCCCTTCTCCCCTAGGGGGAGCCCCTTCCCATGAGGCCATGGAGGTGAGGCCGCTACCCGTTAGTCCCCCTGGGGATGGTACTCAGCGGGAGGATCTCATGGGGAGGGACTGCTCCTGTTGGAGCAGGGAGGACTATCCAGGGAGAATGTGGTATACTCCACTCCTTACCTAGCCCTTCTTTACCTTCCCATCCCATGTACATGTGTCATGTAAATAGTAACAACAATACTGGGGCGATGAAGAACATGGTCAACCCAAGGGAGTTATAGTAAAGTTACTGGCACTACGAAGACTCAGGTCTTCCTTAGAGAGAACTCACAGGGAAATACTGGGATGAGGAGGCAGTGCAGAGGTATGACGAGCACTCCTCAAAACACTATTGAGGGTATGCAGTAATAAAAACGTGGCAAAAATATTGCCTTTACAAAAAATCGCGGCAAAAATGTTTGTGGTTTGACCCGGTAAAGGTGTACCCCATTATACCATTTAAGGGGAGCGGGAGTTGCGGGGGTGTCCCCTGCATCCTTTACATGTATTGCGGCGGCAAAAACCACAGCCTTTTTGCCATGATTCTTTGTGTAAACAGCAATTTTTGCTGCGATTTTAACACCTGGAACCCTATTGAGCAGTCTAGTGTATCACAAATTCCTATTAGCCAGGCCAATACAAAATAGGAGCGGGAAAACCAGTCGTCAGTCACTTTTTTCTATTTATGGAGCAAGCCTATTAACATCACCTAAACTGCCTGTGAAATATTCTAGTTTTTATGGAGCAATTGTGATGCATTTGTACATGGTAACAGTGCTATTTAAGAACTCTACATGCCAAGCTTTGTATATACTTTTTGTTGGGACCCCTATAATCGTTTGCTGTGGCTCTTTTGGTACTACAAGCTTTGTGTCAAAATACAAATAGGTGTTGAAGTAGATTGGCTTAAGGGGAGTAGTGGGATGGGCGGGAGCTAGAACCAGCAGGGAGCTGCGTAGTACTCGGGGAGCCCATGAAAACCTCCCCTAACCTTTGTCGGTAAAGACTTACTTGACCCAAGAGGGGAGCTGGTAACCGCATGGCAAAGAAGGTGGCTCAGGCAGAGATTGGCCCAGCGAAGCAGCTAACCTGAGTAACCAATGGGAGCAGGGGAAAGCTTCTAGGCAGGAAGAGGAGGAATAGAGAAGGCCAGAAGTGTGTGTGGACCGTGAGAGGCGTAGGGGGGAGGCCCGAGAGCAGGCGAAGCAAGACCAAAAGACCACAGATGAGTCTGAATCAGCAGGAGGAGACTCTGCTAAGGGTTTACAGCAAGAGAAGGTAACGTGTTGGGGGTGAGAAAGGAGTATCAATGTGGTCTCAGTGGGAGTGTGGTTGGAATTAGATTTGGAGGGAGATTGGGGGCTGTGTTGACAGTAGGAGGGAAGTAAGGCAGGGGAAGCAGGAGAGCAGAGGCAGGGTAGTGTGGGGAGGAGTGTGATCTGGGGGAAGCTAATAAGATCACTTGTTCAGTACTCCCAGAGCATGTGTCTGCAACCTTTGGCTGATCAGCTGTTTCGGACTCTCACCAGCCCTAGCCATCATAACCAATGTTGAAGAATCATAGGAGTTGTAGTTCAAAACATACGAAGAGTCACAGTTTGCAGACCCCTGCCTAGAGGAAGACTCAGGAACTCTAGTGGAGCCACACGCTGCATGATGGACTTCCCTGGAGGTGGTACGATTTAAAATGGATTCCCCAGAGCCCCATGATATGTTATGTTGATTTATACCGTGCACCGCTACCACCCAGGGGCAGTCTGCAGGCGCTCACATGGCTCTGCAAGAGAGGGGGTGTGGGTAGGTTAGTGGGGTTATGGTGAGAGGATAGGTTCAGAACCAGGAGGCACTGGAGTTTGTGCGGTGTAACCGTATGGGTAAGATTTAGTGCCTCAGGTTTGTGGTAGTGTTTTGTGTTGGTGTTAGTGTGTTGTGTGTGGTTGTGGTGGGTTTGGTAGTTTGCACTGGTTAGATAGGGCCTCATTACGAGTACGGCGGTAGGGGGTTAACGGCACCGGTAAGGATGCCAGTGCCGTTAACCCCCTACCTCCGCATTCTAAGGTCCCTTAGCGGGTCCCGCTAAGGGCGGCTGGTAAAACCAGCCGCCCTTAGCGGGACCCGCTAAGGGACCATGGAGCTAATAACGGGCCTGCTATTTGCGGGCCTGTCATTAGCTCCTTCCTCATTCCCATTGAGCCCTATGGGGGCTCGAATGGGAATGGGGAATGGTTTTCGGATTGGGGATTTACCGGGTCCTCCAAGGTTGGAATGACCCGGTAAGTACCCATTCCGAGAACCCGAACCCGGACACAACTTTGGAGGCAGCCTACCTCCAAAGTCGTAATGAGGCCCATAGTGTCCCTAAGGGATCCAGAGTCATGGGTGGCCGTAGCTGTAAGATGATCCAGTATCTTGGTGTGTAATTGCATTGGTGTTGGTTTTTTGGACTATGTTGTGGTTCATTCTAGGTGCGCTTCAGCATCTAGAGACGCTGTGTGTGAGCGTAGTATTGATTCTTGGTTTGTTTATATGTGGTGAGGCTAGTCCAAGGTCTGGTGTAGTGGTGTCAGTTGTGTTGGTGGCGCAGGATGGGGAAGACTGGTTAGTAAGTCGATCGGTTTGTTGGAGCGTCTGGTGCGGCTCTTTCTATCTATTTAATTTGTATACTGCGCCACTTGCCCTAAGGCCACATGGCGCTCACGAGAGTCAGCCAGGAATAGAGCAAAGGAAGCAGCGTAAGAGTTAGCCTAGTCCTCTATCAAACAGGATTGCCTTTAGATGTTTCTTAAGTTGAGAAGACGATGCACAATCTCTAAGGTCCGAGGGAAGGGCATTCCAAAGAGCAGAGGCCCAAGCATTCAAATGTGCACCACCAATTCTTTTTAGAAGAAGCTGTGGTTGTTGAAGTCGGATATTGTTGTCGGAGCGAAGAGTTCGCCTAAACGGAGTCTTGTTGATTCTTGATGAAAGATGAGCAGGAGCTTCAACTGTAAGACACTGAAAAACCATGACCGATCCGTTAAACTGAATTCTTTGACCAACCGGGAGCCAGTGCAATTACCTCAGATACCTGGGATCGACGATTCTGTCCACACACAGCCCGTACTGTTACCTGCAGCTTACTTAAGTTAGCTTGAGAAGTACCTACTAACAAGCTGCTGCAGTAATTTAATTTCGTATTGCTAATAGCAGCAGCAATCAAGGCTCTATTTGCCTCGGACAGATAGGGGCGAATCTTCCACAGCAGGTGAACATAGTAGGAGCAGGAGGATTTAAGATGAGAAACATGTTTCTTAAAAGATAAATGCGAATCGAAAAAAACTCCCAATGTTTTAACAGATTCAGAGACTTCAATTACATTACCAGCGATTGTGAAGCTTTTACATTGCAAGTCAAGTTTTTTCAACTTTTATTGTGTGCCAAGAATAAGCAATTCTGTTTTGGAACTATGCAAGGCTAAAGAATTCACAGCCATCCAAGACTGTATGGCCAGAAAAACTTCATTGACTCATTCTAAATCATTGGTATAAGAACCAGAAAGCTTGGTCACAATCTGGGTATTGTCCGCATAATTTGCAAACTGTACCCCCAGAGAAGCAAGGCGGTCTCATAGGAATATATGGTAAAGAACAGAGGTGACAAACAGGAACCTTGTGGGACACCACGAGTAAGAGACGTTCTTCGTGATTGGTTGCCGCTTGATGGTATCGAGCCAGGTAATTGTTTGTGGTTCTTTGGCCCAACTCGTTTCCTCTCTAGTTGTTTGTCTGTGGTGATTTTGCCGTTGGCCCTTCGAGGTTGTCATTGTCTGCTGAGTAGCCAGGTTTTTGGCAGCTTCCTGAAGATGATGTGGTCTTCTATGGTTCTAATTTCTTTGGGCATGGTGTTCCAAATGTTAGCAATTAGACGTGAGAACGCTGTACCGCTGAATTTCCTTTTTCATAGTGTTTTCACCTTTATGTGACTGTCCACTGCCTGGGACTCAGGATGTATGTACGAGGATTGTGCCCCCCATTTACAACACAATGTGATGCCTATGGGAAGCATAGGGGAACCATATTGATGTTCCCCTTATATCCTTCTCCTCAACACTGGGGGCCTGGAGCAGAGGACCACCACATTGAGTCCACTTTCCCGATTCACCTTATAATCATCTAATAATGTGATTAGTTCATCACTGCAGGTCATGTCATTAACAGTGTGAGTGCGGAGCATGACCGCTCTCACGCAGGCCCAGCATTGCTCCAGCATGCACAGAGTGGTTGCACATGCTTGGGACTTAAAGTTCCAAGATAGCGAATTGGTCGATTTATGGCTCAGTCATCGTAACTAAGACACACCTGAAATTTTAGCAGGGAACAAGTCCCCAAACCAGAAACAATTAAGCAACTTGTTCAATTCATAGACTGAAGCCCAAACCAGGGGGATGGGATGACGCCCTATAAAAGTCCTTTGCACAGATGCACAGGGTGTGGGTGCTTGGAGAGCGATCTGAAGATGCAGGATGTGCTGGAGGTATAGTAGGAGGTGAAGAAAGTAAAGAGGAGAGTTTGAAGTAGGATGTTTGGGCAGAATTTCACTTTTGGGTTTCTGGCTCCCTATCTTCCTAACTATGTGTCCCCTAAACCTTTTGCTGGCTACCTTGTTTGTTTTACATTTCTTTTGTGCTCACAGGGACTGCTAATGAAGTCCCTTTGCTGCTGCAACCTTTTTCTGGTGTGTTGCCCATATGGGTACCAGGGCAAGGGTACTTTTTATACACCCCATTCCGGTCCTAGGGTGACTGTTAACCTGAATGTGCTCTGTGGAATAGGCTGGTGACTGCTGTCATTTAGTTTAGACTACACCTGGCATGGATCGTAAGTCAAATACATTTTTTAAAAAAATGAGACTGTCACACCCCTTCCGCACAGAAGTGCGCATAGGGGCTCACAGGCAGGCCAGCACCCAGAAGCCCTGGTCGGGGGAGAACGGGTAAGTGTTTGTGTGTTATGTGTTGTGTGTTTGTGTGTGTGTTCATGTTTGTGTGCATTTGAGTTGATGGGGGGGGTGGGGAGTTTTGGGTGGGAAGGGAGGCCGTGGGGGCTGAGGGAGGGAGATGTGGGGGGTAAAACCCCCCACGATTTCGAAGAAAACCTGCAAGAGGGGGTGTGGGTTGAAGATTGTATTTCTTTACATTTTTGTAGGCTGCCTAAAATCAGTTACCATTTTTTTCTTTTTTATTAGAACCCTTTGCATGCAGTTTCCTCAGTAGCTCAGTGCACGGTTATGTATTCATGGGGGCACTCATTTATGTTTTATGTCCTACACCCGGCCATGTTACCTTCTGGCCATTTGTCGGCGTGGCTCATGTGGCTTCTGTGAAATAGCGATTCTGATGACCTACGCTCACCCTGGATTGTTATTTAAACTGGCGTAGACTAAAGTCCCCAGACTTCCCAGTCCTCTGTGGGTGGCCAAGTGTGCTTTTTGGGTTTTAGGTTTGCTTAGTACTTGACGACCGACAGGAAAGGAAACTAAATTTCTGCTATTTCAAAGTTGTGAAGGTTTGTCGCGTGCTCTGAATTTGATGCCTATCACACTTGATGGGTGATGTCGCGAGGAGGTAAGCAACGGGAGCCTGGGTTTGAATTCGATGTTGGGAAAATTATGTTGGTTTTTGATGAGTTCAGCATGAGATGCACACAGGCAGTTTGTGATGCGCTCTGCAGTCGGGGCAAGAAGGCGAGGAAAAGCTCTAGGTAGGGCCAGTAAAGAGTTGGTATGAGAAGCCGAAGGATGGATGCGTTTGCCAGGAGATGGAATGCTAAAACTCTTATCCGCGGCGTTCTAATGCTAAGCGTACTTAAACTATCCATCTCTAACAGGCATAAGAGCCCTCCGTCCTTGTTTCTGGATTCAGTAATGTGTGTCTCACGCATTCTCATAATATTTGCTGAAAATAAAACTGTTACATGGGCAAGGCCAATTTATACAACCGTCACTTTTAACACAGTTAATATGTACAAGCCGCATCTTAACACAGCACCACTGTATAATGCTCCCATGAACAAGAGGTCTTTGCTTTTCATTGTGAAACAGTAACTCGGGAATAGACCAGGCTGGCATGGGTGTTCCACACAGTTCACTTCAGAACTGGGAAGCCACATTCCTGATCTCCACCAGGCCACCCTCCTGGACTCCACCTGGCTACTATCCTGATCCCCCAAGAAGCTACTCTCGCTCACAATTAATTACCTGCCACAGTATTTCTGTGTTTTCTTATTAAACTAGCAATTGTCTACAATAACCTTTTTTTCTATATTTGTGTGTTTGTCATTTCAGTTTTCATTTGCTCTTTTGCTCATCATTCTCATTTCGACTAATTTGTTTGCTGTACTATTAACTGGTGGAAGAAATCATTCTCCTCTTGAAGTTCATATGCAGCAATCAAAGGTCTAAGACAAAACAAGTTGCTGCCAACACAGCAAATTCAAGGATTCAGGAAACTCAGTGTACTTAAGAACAGGCACTAAAACTATGGACTGAAGTCTAGTAATATCACAGGCAAGGAACAAACAGGAACACTTCAAGAGGCTGGGATTGCAGAGAGAAAGAGAGAAAAGCTGGGCAGAAACAGGACAAGTCTGTGAAGTGGAAATGCTTACAGAAAACAGTGTGTTTACAGAAAGGCAGAAAAGATATTTTTAAAGAACTGAATGTCTTTAAGAGCAACAGGACAAGGTTTTAGAAGTCAAAAGCTGGAAATCAAGGAAAGGTTCAAAAACAGGCAGACTGCAAAAGTAGACTGGAAAGGGTGCTGCAAAGCCGCAACAACATGATTCAAAAGCCAAAATCGGGATATTCTGCAAAGGGTCAAAACTGTCAAAGGAGCGCACAAGCACAAACTCCCAGTGGAAGCAGTTGACTGAACAACTGCTTCTGTTCAAAGTGAGCTTATAAAGGCCCTACCAGCGAACAGCCCACAGGGTGGAGCTGAATGCACTCTCAGCCAGCTGTGTCCAATTAAACCAAGCCCAGGTTTCAGTAGCCTGCAGCAGTGCATTGCAATAAAAGCCTTGCCCGTTCTTGGCAGCCGAGCCTGCAGTGGCTTGGAACAGGTGAATGCAATCCGGGCCTTTCCAGCTCTTACTAGCTTGCTGCAACCAAATGTACTTAGTATGCCTCCTCCAGCCCTCTGCTTCTATGACAGCATACATGTACCTGAATGCATCTGCTGGCTTAACCCAAAACCCAGAATGGAACATGACATTAGATTGGTCCAAAAACTGCAGCGATAAAACAAGTAAAGGAATGCAGAGGCAGTTTGTAGGTTTGAATTTTGCAATTACGCCATAAACAGAGTCTCAGAATGCGCGCATGTAGTGGTGCTGGATGGCAGGTGGGTAGGATCCCGACAGCAAATTAGGCCTTTCTACATCCTGACATTTGAGAAAAATAAACCATTTTATTTAGAAAATGTAATCTGTTGTCTTTCTTACTTCATAATGCCTTCACAAATAGTTGCTGGAGTGGGATACGGCTCAACCGATACACGTTGAGGAACCCTAAAATTTGAAAAGTCAAGTGCCAGTTCATCAGACCCCTCAGTAGATACCAACGGCACTGTTGGGTTTGAAATTTACAGCAGTAGGGACAAGATAATTCGGCCAGGCAAAAGAAGACCGATACCCACTGATTTGATTCTAATTCCACCCCCTGATACTTAAATTAGACTGGCTCCCAAATCAGGGCTAGTATGGAGGCTCAGAATTGATTTGATGTGCTTGCTAGAGTTATAGATCCAGAATTTAGAGGTGATGTTGATGTGTTGTTCCAGAATGACAGTAAGAATCCCTTCCAGATCTATTAAGGGGTGTTTAACAGGGAAATGTTCCCTGGGGTCAGGGGAATAGGCCTGGAAGAAGGTAAAAGAACAAGACACTCAAGGCTTTGAGAAGGCAGATGCTACACTTGACGCCCCTCCTGAACATGAGCCCAGAAAGGTTAGAGAAGATTAATCCAAAACTCTTTCCGACCTAGCCTTTGCCCAAAGGAACAACGCATTGTTGGCACATGGGCTTATGTATCGGGGCGACACCACTTCAGAAGGCTTGGTAAAAACTCAGTTGATTGTCCTTAAGAGTCCTAAGCAAGTGGTCCTAGAGATAGCGCATTCACACCCGACAGGAGGCCAATTAGGACAGATGAAAACTCGGGCCCAAATCACAAATAAATTCTTCTGGCCAGGAAGACATGCTGACATTAAAAACTTCATCCACGCCTGTGAGATTTGCCAAACGACTATTACTCTTATACCACCACCAGTTCCCTTAAATCCATTGCCAACCATTGAAATTCCATTCTCAAGAATGGGTATGGACATTGTGGGACCCCTAGTAACATACACATTAGGAAACCAGTACACTTTGGTAATTGGGGACTATGCAACAGGATACCCCGAAGCCTTTCCCATGAGACCAAATACCACCCAGCAAATATTAAAACACCTGCTCCCTTTCTTTTCATGAGTGAGGATTCCCAAGGAAATACTGACAGATCAAGGCTCTACATTCATGAGTAGACTCATGGGGGAAGTAAAACAACTGTTGCAGATTACCACTTTAAGAACCTCAATATATCAACCTCAGACAGATGGGTTTGCTGAAAGATTTAATAAGACATTGAAGACCTTACTGCAGAAGTTGGTGGAGCAGGATGGGAGACATTGGGATCAGATGATTCCATGGGCTTTATTTCCAGTTAGAATGTCTCCTCAGGCTGCCACAGGATTTTCCACTTTTCAATTACTCTATGGACGGGAATCCTGTGTTGTGTTAGATATGCTGAGAGAGACCTGGGAAGAAAGAGAGGAAGACCCAATACCGCTCTGCCAAACTGCCACTAGGCTATAATAACACATGACGGCAGTTAGATCTTTGGTGCAAACCAATATGGCCAAGGTGCAAGAACAACAGAAAGCTTCTTATAGTAAAAAAAGTTTCTCTAAGATCTTTTTCAATAGGACAAAAGGTGTTAGTCTTGTTGCCAACTTCTGAGAAAAAACGAATATCCAAGTTGCATGGACCATATGAGGTGTTAGAACAAATGGGGCCTTGTAACTATAATATTTCCCAACCTGATAGCTGCCTAAAAATACGTCTACCACATTAATCTTTTAAAAGAATGGAAGGAAAATCCTAGGAGTCTAAGGCCACCATTTTGTCCTGTTTGTTACCAAACAATTTGGATAACACTGTCATAATTCCCCCTGGACTTAGTAACAACCAAAAGCAAGATCTGTATGATCTTAAAACAATTTACTGACGTTATTAGAGAAGAGCCAGGAAGAGTTAAGGATATTTATAATCACATCCTCACTCCGGATGGCAAAGCGGTACATTTAAAATCTTACCGATTTACCTGAGTCCCGAAAAGAAACCATCATCCAGGAAGTCAAGCAGATCCTTGAGGCCAATATTATTGTGCCATCTACTAGCCCCTGGTCCTCCCCTATCGTGTTGGTAGCAATGACCGATGGGAGTTGGAGGTTTTGTATCAACTTTAGAAAGGTAAATGCCATATCTGCCTTTGACGCTTACCCAATGCCACATATTGACCATCTTATTGACCGGCTGGGTAATGCGCTCTATCTCTCTACTATAGACCTCACGGTAGGTTCCACTAAATAGGTCAGACGAGGAGAAAACTGCCTTTGCTACTCCAGTAGGTCTGTTTCCATTTAAAGCATTACCATTCGGTCTACATGGGACTCCTGCGACATTTCAGAGATTATTGGATACAATTCTACAACCTTACTTGAAATTTTGCGGAGCCTATATAGACGATATCGTTATACACGGTAAAACCTGGGAAGATCATCTATATCACCTATACACAGTCATGCAAGCATTAAGAAAAGCAGGCCTAACCTCTTACCCCAGAAAATGCAAACTCTCTCAATCAGCAGTTAAATACCTAGGGTTTTTCGTGGGCAGTGGTACTGTTCAACCCCAGCAAGAAAATGTTATGGCTGTTCTCAATACTGAATTTTGCCTGTAGGAATTCCGCTCCCGAACCATAGAAAGTACGGTGGACCAAGCAAAGTGATTTAAACTGCACACGTTTGGCCACCGGAAGCCAGTCCAGATGATGGAGCACTGGAGATATGTGGGCACGTCTAGGTATGTAGGTGGCCAAACGTGCTGCAGAGTTTTGCAACACCTGCAGACGCTGCAAAAGTTAGACAGGCTGTACCAAAAGTAAGGCGTTGCAGTAGTCCATCACCGATAAAATGAAGGGTGATATTACTGCAGCGTGAAATTGATGGGGAAGGTAGGGCAGAATCTTGAACAAGATCATAAAATGAAAATATCATTTCTGACAGATGGCACAGATCTCAAGGTAAGCTGACAAGGATGATGATATTTTTATGACAAGGTCCTTTACAGATGAAACAGGGTTAGGACAGGGGACAGAAGGCAGACGACCAGAAAGCAGAATACCCACCACCAATACCTCAGTGTTCTCCCCATTGAGTTTAAGCCAGTTACCAGACATCCATTCCCACACGGCTTCAAGACAAGCCGTGGGCAAATATGAGCTTGATAAGCGGTTGGATGTAGGCATTAAACAGAATGGGGGAAGGGCAGAACCCTGAAGGACACCACAAGAGAGCAAGGTGGGAGAAGAACGGTAAGGAGAAAGTGAGCGAGATTGAGTCACACCAGAAAGAAACTACAAAACCCGGACGACAACCATGCCCGAATGGGCTGCGCTGGCAAGGCGATCAAGTAAAACTGTGTGGTCCACGGTGTCAAAAGTGGCAGAGAGATCGAGGAACAACAAGTCTTAGTGATTTTCAGCATCAAACCCTTCTCCTTCAAAACTCCACACCTGATTAACCCTCCGATCATGTTCATTCTCCGCCCCTCCCCCTCTCCCCCCCCCCCCCGAGACCAGGAAATCATCTCGAAAATAATTCAGGCCCACCAGATCACCATACAACTGTTGCATCAAATGTTGGAACACTGCTGCCACAGATGCCAACGAAACAGCATATTGCGGAACATGAAAGCCCCAAATGGTGTCACAAAGGAATTCAAACAGCATGAGGACTCGTGCAACTCGATCTGATGTTAGGCCGACGTGGAAAACCATGACGCTCGGGCCATCGTCGTCACCAGGTCGTTCATATTCGGGAGAGGGTGTGTAAAGACTGGTAGGGGGTGATCTGTACTTCTGCTCTCTATATGGTAGAGGGGAGGCACAGAGGACCCCAGCCTAGATTCTCTATTCGGTAGCTATGGTCGAGCAATCAAGGCCTAGCTTCTCAGGAGGTGATGCAGGCTGGTTCTTAAGTACAGTGTAGTCCCCAAGCCCCCACAAAGGAATGTCCACACACTTTATTGGTTAGAACACAGTCTTTATATAATCAATATTCAAGGTTATGTACACTTATCATAATAACTCACTTTGTACTTAGGAAAATTAACAATGGCAAATATATACAATTCTAAAGTGGTACCACCCTTTGTATTAGATCTCATTAAAGTGCATCAACAATACTGTAACAATGTCACACAGATCAATAGAGTGAAACCAGCAATAGAGAGAGGAGAGAAAATAAGATGGTTTGAGCAATAGGCAGAATACTGTCCCCTACCACTAGACACAGTTCTGTGTGGAGATCCCCCCACCTGGGCAACCTGTAAAATAAAGATATAGCACAAGCCCATTCCATATATTGTTCTGCAAGTCTTATTCCCTCCTATAATGTTTTTACCCCCCCAATGTACCTGGTGGAGTCGAGTTCTTCGAAGAGGCGTCGACAGATCCTTCTTGAGCGACCCCCTTTCAAGCGGGAGTCACGGATCGTCGAGAGGCGTCGAGAAGCGTCGAGGAACTCGGCGTTCGGCGGCGGGGAATCGACGGCCCTTCTTGAATGCCTTCCCTTTCAAGCGGGAGACACGGGGCGTCGAACGTCCGTCGAGGAACTCGGCGTTCTGCGTCGGGGAATCGACGGCCCTTCTTGAATGTCTTCCCTTTCAAGCGGGAGACACAGGGCTTCGAACGTCCGACAACAAACAGGGTAGAACGACGTCGATGAGGCGGCAGCTTCGATCCAAGCGGTGCTCGTCGACGACGGAGCGTTGGCGTCCTGCAAGGCAGAGGTGTGCGGGGCACCTCGATGACAATTGTTCTGGACCGCAAAGATTGTGAAGACGGGGGCCCAGCAAGGGCGTCGAGTCGTTCGAGTCTTTGTGGTCTTCGGGTGGCGGGAAACCCACCGGCAGGTTTCTCCTCGGCGCGTTGGTCGTCCTTGACTTTCTCCGGCAGGATTAAGCGGTCGACGGTGCGGACGAGGGAGTCCTTCGATTCAAATGTTCTTAGGCAAGGAGCGGACTGCTCCGGTCGTCAGCGGCACGGCGTCAAGTGGCTCCCACGGCTGGGCAACACAACTTCGACGGGCCTCCAGCGGTTACACAGACCTGCGAACCCTGGTCGACGGCAATGGACTTCGACGGCGGCGATGTCCGGGTGCTTCACTTCGATCTCCTCGGCCGTCCCGTCTCGGGTCGGCAGCCTTTCGAGGGTCTGACTTCCAGGGCGCTTCGGCGAAGATGTAGCGGTGCTCGATGATCCCTCGGAGCACGGGAAGAGGGCGCCTTACCAGGTCCTCTCTCGGGTCAGTCCTCGACGAATTCGGCAGCTTTCAGATCGGTCGAAGCAAGTGCAACAGCAAGTCTTCTTCTTTCAGCTGGGCGTCGAGGATCAGCAGTTCCAGTTACTCTTAGAGTGGAGACTCAGCTTCTGAACGCTTCTGAACAATTACTAGTGGTGAGAGGTCCCCAGATATACTATTCTGTCTCTCATCCACACTGCTGGCACACACTCAGCAGCCAATCATACAGAAGGGCATTCATGCAGTCAGTCAGCCAATCAGGCACACAGTGCATTCAGGCCACACTCCTCCCTTTCAGACACTCACAACAAGGAATGTGGATTGGGACAAGTACCCAGCCATTCAACACTACACACTGCATTCAGGCCAGTTTCGGGCAGGGCTGTCTCAGTCTTTGTCTCTCATGCCAGAAACCAGACAACCAGGAGTGTATATTGGTCACACACTCCATTCACCCAGGTCCCACCCACAGGAGGTACCCACAACATACAGTCACTGGGAAGGCTCCAGTCAGTCCAGATGGGCCTTCACAACAACACCATATATGGAACTTCCACCCAACAGCCAGTCAGGGGGAAGGGACAGAGTCAGGGCTTCCCAGGACTTTGGGAAAACAAGGTAACAGGCAATAGCAAGCAAGAGGCCACAGGGGCCATCTTGTTTCCTATCAGAAATCAACTGATCCCAATGGCAGGGCCTGGGTATCCCAAAATGGAGGACACCCAGAGCACCTGTCAAATTCAGCATGGAGCTGCCACCAGCCCATACCCTGCTCTGTGGGCCACCCACAGGTGCCCAAAAACATACACTAGGGGCACAGGGTTGTACCCCTACCCATGGGTGCCATAAGGGTATCCCATGGGTCTGTTCACCAAACCAAAAGAGAGAGCTGCACTGCCAGGAGTCCCACATGGACTCCTGGGCAGAAAACACGACAGAACACACGATAAAAAGCAGTAAAGGACAAGGATTCAGAGGCCCTGTCCCTCTGATGCATTTCCAGCATCACAGGGTGTCTGTCCACCCAGATTTTACAGTTCAGATACCGTTCTATACACATCCTTAGGCCCCCGTCCTGCTTCTTCGTTAACACCACTGTGCAGTAGCACTTTTTGGCCATTTCTATGCGCAGAATGTAATTACCATAACAAATAATCCTGGAACCAAATAACCGCAAAATACTACTCTATTATTAGCTCAATAAAGTAGGGAAATCTGATGAGCAACAAATTGTAGTCCACACACTCTCAACTACATCTGTTACACAAAGACTTTATACCTTGATGTGCGTCAGCTATGACCTCATCCTACGTGGCAAATAATTAAACCTATCGAACGGGGGAATTGGTTAGGCGAAAATATCCACTTATAGTCTCTATAAGTGTTAGCAACATCATTAGCTGCCTCTCCTTTGTTAGGCATGTCTTGAAATTCCCCTCTAACTAGGTATAATACAGAGTATAGCAGCATAACCGCAGCAGAGTTTGCCTTTGCAACAATGTATGCTTACCAGCGCGTAGGCCCTCTGATTGGTTGGCATCCTCTCACAACCTTAGACATTTGGCTCATTATCAGCACGTAAGCAAAACGAAACCCTGGTGCGGAGAACAATGTCGAACCACTGCCCACTTGCCCAATTAGTCTACCATCTCTCATCAGCCAAGATTTCTCCTTTGTACTTGACCTTGCATGATGTTCTCTTCTCCGGAACTTTAAGGGGAGTTAAGGTACATTGTTATCTTTGTTTGAAGCTTATGAATAGGCCTTGTTTCCTGGTCTTGCACCACATGTGAAGAGACCACAATATTGTCCATTTTGTCTTCTTATTTAGTGCCATCTGATTCAATTATACTCTATCTGGCCTCAGGAGACTTGGTTGCTCCATCTCACATATGCTTTCTGCATCTTTAATCGTCAATACTTGGCACTCACAAATGTTTGCTTATTTACTTAATCTAAGAAAAATGTGTCATGTGGACATTGCTTATCCTTTGTACCTTTGTACCATGCAGTTGATGCTTGCTGTGGCCTCCTTGATCTTTGGTAAACAGCTGTTATTTGCTTACGAATCAATTCTCCAACCTCTGCCAGCTCTGCAGCCCCGGTTTTTCTACTTCAAGACTTTTGCTTACTTTTATTCAAAGCCAACGTCCATCTTTTCAACATGGCACTTTACCCATGTTTTCTACTGCAGAAAGCTTCTATATGACTCATCTACCTTGCGTTTCTGCGTATATACATTTACTACTCATCTAGTAATTTATCTTCTCTGTATATATGGTTTCTTCTCACTCATATATATGTTTACTTTTCCCCGTTACAGCTTCATTCTTGAAGTATGTTCACGTAATTTCAGTGCGTTATCTACTCTTCTCCTTATGACATCACTTTGCTATTATCAGGTTTTCTTTACAGCTCCTCGATATTCAGTGGTACCTGTAAATCTCCTGCTACCTCTTCATCTCGAGTGTACGTTCAGTAGGTTTGTCTGAGTGCATAACGTCTCTCATATACTCAATGCAGTCTTGGAATGATACCTGTTGTCACGCACAGTGTCTTCTGGTTCTTCCTCCAGTATTACAGAGGTAAGGGGGCGGGTTCTACTAATGATGTGTATGTCTGCTTCTCTACAACACTGGCAACAGCCACTCTGATGCCTCAAACGCCTCAACCCTGTCCTGCATCAGCATGTTCAATTCTGCCTGGAGTCCCTCTCAAGCTAAGACTGGTACATTCCTTACCCTGTGAGCAGCAGGCGTTGGTCCCTTCCTTAACACAAACCCCTTCAGCTTTCCTAGCTTGTCACCGGAAACAGTGGGATACATTGCTTTGAGGCTCTCCTTGGACAGTTGTCCCTCCGCCTTCACACACAATACAGGCACAGCCCTTCCCGGCATATTTGTATGTCCAAGGCTGCCTGCTCATCCCAGCTGAGGACGCTGGCTTCCTTATGCGCCACATACAACTTCCCCTTCGTTTGTCTCCCTTTGAATCTGATGTCGGCCCACTCGTACCCCAAAACAGTGATGGGAACCCTTCCATAGCACTGGGATTTATGTCTGGCGACACAAGCATCTCCACTGACATTTTAAAGGTCTCTTCATACAACTCAGGATACACCATGGTGTATTGATACCATGAGTCTACTATCATCTCGATGTCGGCACCATTCACCATCCCCATATCCCACGGTCAATAATTCTTCTCCCCCTGTACATAGAGCAACACCCTTTCCTCTGTTACCGGGACCCTCAATTCTTCTTTCTGGTTCTTCAATTAAATTGACACTTCCTTTTGGTGACCGTGGGCCTTCCCATGCCACTCTGCACTGCCTCGCAAAGTGTCCCCTTGTGCCACACTGCCTACACTCCACGGTCAGGGCCGGGCAGTCTCTGGCACCTGTCGAGTGACTGTTCCATCCACATCTATTGTAGCAGGGCCTTGTTCCAGCATTGGGTTGCCCTTTTGTCCTATTCCTGTAGGGTCTCTCCACCTCTGTCTTCTTGGTCGGGTAGACAGCCTAGACCACCAGCCCTATGCTGCTAACTTGCACACCCTCTTTGCACGTCATCACCCTAATGCTCTTAGCAGACTCCTCGATAGCTAGCACCATCTCCATCGCCTTTTCCAGGGAAAGGTCCCTTTCAATCCACAGTCTCTCCCTTATCTTTGCGTTACACGTGCACATCATTATGTGGTCCCTTATGCATTCATCCAACACCCCTGTAAGCCTACGTGTTGCCATCAGGGCTCTGAGGGTGGTTATATAACTGTGCATGGACTCATCTAAGCCTTGAACCCTTGGGAAAAATGTGTACCTCTCCAAAACGACATTTACTGTCTTCCCAAACCATTTCATCAGCTTCTGTAAGGTGGTCTTGTAGGCACTCACCACCCTGTCTCCACCGTCAGCCTCTACGGTGACCTGTTCGCCTGGCAAATGTATGAAAATGTGCAGGCCCTCCGTCCACAAACAGTTCAGTAGCGCTGCTTCCTTCTGGTCATCGGTGTAACTCGCACCGCCCTCTGCCCGGAGGTAGACCTTGAAAAGAGTCGAGCCACAACTCCCAAGATATTGCTGGTTCCCCTAGACTGGGAAAGTAGAAAGGGGTGGGGGTTTCGCATGCGTGCACTGCATACTGGTCACTGTCAAAGTAGCCTTGAAAAGAAAGAAAATGCAGCTTCCTGTTGCTCCAAGACTACAGCTTCCTGTGACTCTCCTCACACAGCAACAAAATGTAAAATTTAAAAAAATTAATTCTTTCCTGTACTGTGACGAGGAAGATGGTGGAGAGTAATCCCGAGAGCTACCAGGTGTGTATGCGGGTAACTGCGACAACCAAAATGGCTGCCACTCTGTGTAACGGCGAATAGTCCTTTATTCTAGTCCTCGCCAACAAGTCGCACCGGGATATTGCTTGCACCTCGCCTGGGCTTGAGCTATTGCCTAAATTGCAGGTGCACGGTCCACCGGATTACCCCAGCCAAACGGATATGGCAGCCAACGCGTGTCACCCACAGCAGCAGGTCCATTCACTTTCTGTCCTCCAGGCAGGCCTGACACCGCAAGATGCGCCTTTCCCTGCACAATGGGTCCGCTACCGTGGGGTGCAGTGAGCAAGGATGTGGCCCCGAAGCTCGCTGCCAAAATATAGTGCTCCACCACAGAAAGAAATTGGACACAAAGGTAAGTTATTCCTTGGCACCCCACGGTTTAAAAAGTAAGCTGTCTAAACAAAAGAATACATTCAGAGACGGAACAGAACCGTCAAACAGAAGGGTGTGCGCACATATGCGCACAAAGCTGCAGCACCAGCATTGGGTGATGGATGAGCTATTAGCAATATGTGGGAGTGAGCGTTGTGGCAGGAAGAGAGGCCAGGGAGAGAGAATGGGATTGATGTGAAACTGCTATTGGGTTAGCGGACTACCTTTTGTGGTGATTTGTGAAATGGGATGGCATATGTGCAAGAGGTATAGTGTGTCAGGTCCCAGCTCATTGTTCCTGCAGGAGTAGATGATGATAGCCCTCCAGGCCCCTAGACCTGCTCATCTAACAATCCTTACATTAAAATGGTTGAACACGCAAACCTGAGGGAAAGGAGAAGTGGATATAATTATAAGACAGGTCTTGCTTGAAGCCCCGGCCATCTGACTTTTCTTCTGGAGTACTACAGCTTGACGAACCTACAAAGAAACACACACAATATTATCAATACTTAGTGTTCTACTGTCTCACTTTTTCTCTATATTGTTTAACCCCCTCTAGGATTCTCTCATCTACCTGTTGCCTTTGTTTTATTGCTGAAAGGCTATATTCTGCTTGTGTTGAAGGTTGCTCTCTTTTGTTTTTTAAATTGACTCTTGAAAATGAACAACTTTCTGTTAGCTCTTGGTCGTCTTCATTAGATTATCTTGCAGTACTTAAATAGAAAACTGGAGTGTCTTCATTGTAACTACTCAAATGGCCTTGAAAGTCTTCTTATTTAACTATGTTCACACTAAGATGCCCTATCTGAATGAAAGAAACCTCCAAGAGTCACTGGTGCAATTGCTTCACTTACTGTGTGACTAGTTGAAAGGAAATCCGCTGTGTATTTTCACACAGAGAGTGAAATGAGTTCTGTTGTTGCTGCTTCTCAGAGTTTTCCGAGCGTCGTTTCTTTTATCTCTCAGAACGGACTTCCTGGTTCAGGACACGAGGCTCGCACACATTGGAAGGTCCTTTCCGCGAAAGGCCTTCAGAGAACGAAAAAAACGCGCTGAACGAAACCTAATCCGCGATTACAGTACCAGCTTCACACGCTCATTAGGTATCGATAATGTCCTTATCGCGCGCCTTGGTTAGTTTCTGCGCCGCTACTTGCTCTGTGGTTAATGATGTTAGCACGCGTATGTAGTTACTGGCAAGAGACCAATTTCTTCAGTACTTTAACCAAGTCACATTTACTTCAATGAAACTGTTTTGCTGCAAACGCTTAAAATCTTGTTTTATTTCACTGAAATAACCAGTACCTTTTCAGGCTAACTATATTACATCTGATCTCTTCACATGTCTATAATCGGACAACAGTTTTTTCATTTCTCAAGTTTAAATCTGAAAGTTCACTTATCTCAATTTTCTGCTCGGTTGCTTTTGCCTTCTCGCTGGTTCTGTCTTCTCTAGTTACAGTCTTTAAATCTTCTGTGGTTCGTCTTCTGTAATTCTCTGACTGCTGGGACCTGCTCTGGCTGAAGTCTGAATGAAAGGCAGTTTGGAATCTTTTGCAAGATCTCAAACTGCATCACAACTATCTCCCAGCCAATCAGTGCGACATGCCACTTACTCCATATTGGACTGGGGTGACACCAGATTCCTGAAATTAGGTTAAGGAACAATACCAACCCAGGAACCTCACACGTTTATTTATTTTATTTATTTGTTTATACCGCGCCGTAAGCCGCAGGCATCTGGGTGCCAACATTTAGACGTAGGAAAGGTATGATACAGGCCACGGGAAAACATTTAACACAAATATGCTGTCAGCGGGGCGTCAGTCTAACTCAGGGGGAAATGTATTTGAAAAGGTGGGTTTTGAGTTTTACTAACATAAACTCAATAGGCAACACCACCCCTCTGCCCGATACCTGCCTTGAACAACTTGACCCTTCTTCTACTTAGAAAGAATTGGGGAACTCTGACATAGTAGGTGAGTTGTGGGCAGTCGAGCACTTACACTTACCACTTACACTTATCAGGTGACCTTAACTGATTGCAATGAGCTTTGAACTAGGAACACCCCAACGTCATGCCCTGATGGGAGATACGATGCTTTCTGTGTTATGCATTATGTGAGTTGTCTGATTCCTGGACCAACACTGTTCTTCACCCTAGGATGATTGACCACTGATTGGAGCACAATTGCTTCCAGAGACCGGCCCTCCGCCACCACCCTGCTCATGTCTCTGGCCAGTGTCAATGCCTCTCCATTCTTTTCTAAAGAATAGGGCGACTAGCAGAGTATAGAAATGGGAGCTAAGCATTTGTTTTCTGACGTGTCTGAGACACAACAGAAATCCAGTTGACCTAGTTCCTTGCCTAATTTGTTCTTCTTTTGGTACCAGGTTATGCTATCCTCAACCCAGGCACTTTGTTCCGGATTAAGAAAGAGAAGGTGTTCCACCCTGATCCATGTGATCTGAAGAGGAAAGGGAGAGATCTCTGTGACTCAACAGGTAAGTGACAACTCTAGCATGTTATGAAGGACACTGTACCGATGGGTAAGAAGTAAGAATGAGTTGAAAATTGAACCCAACATGGAGAAAAACTATTTAACTGCATTTGATTAGAAGGGATTCCAGACTGGAGGGTTCTTATTTTTGTGTGGGAAATGGAAACTCATGTGGTTCAATCATGGTTATTTATTCTGGCCTAGTGTAAGATTTTGACTCTGAAAAACCGCACAGGGGCTCAAGTCAGCTGACACTGACCTCCCACCGCCTTCACTTGTGTACGAGCGCGATATAAATAAAATATCAATTCAATTCCTACCCTGAACCAACTCTCTCAGCGATATGTACTGGCATTGACCTCTCCCTACCCTCCTACCCTGAACCCACTCTGAGCGATGTGTGCTGGCACTGACCTTCCCCCACCCTCCTACCCCTGAACCCACTCTGAGCGATGTGTGCTGGAACTGACCTTCCCCCACCCTCCTACCCCTGAACCCACTCTTTGAGCGATGTGTGCTGGCACTGACCTCCCTCTCCCTCCTACCCCTGAACCCACTCTTTGAGCGAAGTGTGCTGGCACTGACCTTCCCCCACCCTCCTACCCTGAACCCACTCTTTGAGCGATGTGTGCTGGCACTGACCTCCCTCTCCCTCCTACCCCTGAACCCACTCTGAGCGATGTGTGCTGGAACTGACCTTCCCCCACCGTCCTACCCCTGAACCCACTCTTTGAGCGATGTGTGCTGGCACTGACCTCCCTCTCCCTCCTACCCCTGAACCCACTCTTTGAGCGAAGTGTGCTGGCACTGACCTTCCCCCACCCTCCTACCCTGAACCCACTCTGAGCGATGTGTGCTGGCACTGACCTTCCCCCACCCTCCTACCCTGAACCCACTCTGAGCGATGTGTGCTGGCACTGACCTTCCCCCACCCTCCTACCCCTGAACCCACTCTTTGAGCGATGTGTGCTGGCACTGACCTTCCCCCACCCTCCTACCCCTGAACCCACTCTGAGCGATGTGTGCTGGCACTGACCTTCCCCCACCCTCCTACCCCTGAACCCACTCTTTGAGCGATGTGTGCTGGCACTGACCTTCCCCCACCCTCCTACCCCTGAACCCACTCTTTGAGCGATGTGTGCTGGCACTGACCTTCCCCCACCCTCCTACCCCTGAACCCACTCTTTGAGCGATGTGTGCTGGCACTGACCTTCCCCCACCCTCCTACCCCTGAACCCACTCTTTGAGCGATGTGTGCTGGCACTGACCTTACCCCACCCTCCTACCCCTGAACCCACTCTTTGAGCAATGTGTGCTGGCACTGACCTCCCTCTCCCTCCTACCATGAACCCACTCTGAGAGAATTGTGCTAGGGGTTAAGTGAAGCTTTGAAGTGGTCTGCCGGAGCTGAGGACCTTTACAGTGTCTACTGTGAGAAACATGAAGGTGTCTCCCTGGCTAGTCCCGGGGGTTCTGTTATCCAGGTGGCCAGGACACGGCCATCGTTATTGGATCCAGTTCCTGGGGGTGGACCAGTGAGGAAGGATCACCTGGATGGGGGGGCCTCAGGGAGTGGAAGTGGGACACCGACTGCTAAAACGCGGTATCCCCCTTCTTTCAACACCTTTTCCCCATCCTACCACATAGGACATTCAAAACCACTGACCCCACCCGCTTTTCCCGACACGAACACTTTTGCACGACACACCAGAGAACGGACTAACACCAGAGCCGTTTACCTGACATGTCCCAATACAAGTGTCAGGCAAAGTCAGGCAATTGATCAGAATCACACACACCTGATGGCCCTTTCCCTTCCCCACAGGGATAAAAGGTGGAGCAAGAGAGCACAGTACGAGCAAGGCAGACCGCACAACGAGACAGCTATCCAGACCCGGCAGTTCAAGAGGAGGAGAAAGGCAGCAAACACTGAGAAGAGGGCGAGGAAAGACACGACCTTGCCCTCTTCGACAAAACCCTGTGAACCCTCAGCTGAAAGAATCGTAAGGCCGAGGACAATAGCCCAAGTGTGCTGCAGCAGATGTCAACGGTACAAGGAGGGTGTCGATGCTGATAAGCGGGAGCAAGGGAAATTCATGCTACCGTGGCACCAGCCTTGACTCTAGTTACGAGGAAAGCCAAGCGGTTCATCACAGCCGGTGAGGTAAGGGGAGTGCCGATAAAAGCCGGGCTGTGGTGAATGAAAGACGCCAAGTGGAAAGTTGAACCAAGTTCAAAGAACTGTAAAAGTGTTGAGGGGAGACCAGCTGTAGAGGGAACCAGCACCACGTGGGTGCGAACTCAAAAGACTCTGGTCAATCTCCGTCTGAGTGACACTACAAATACCAGAAGGCCGTAGGAGAGCCGCCAAGATAGGTTAAAGTGGTCATACAGGAGGTCAAGCAAAAGCCCTGTACAGTCGAAAGCCTTTGACCTAAGAATTGTGAGAAAGCAAGGGAAGTGAATCTCGCAAACATTTGTGAATGTGAAGTTGACAAGAGTGAACCCGGCCAAAGGATATCCACTGGAACTGTTTAAAAAGACGTTCAGATTTGTGAAGGAAGGAAAAGCCATAGTGAACCCGGTGGAGGGAGGCTGAGAGTAAAAAGGGGTCAGCGCCCGGAAGAAGGGGATACAGGGTTGAAGAATCCTCCCCCTAAGTGAAAGCAGGAAACTAACTTTCATTTGTTGAAGAAACTCTTGTTTTGTTATTTGAATAAGTCAGGCCCTCGAAGGCAAGAGACTTTCAGAAGAAACAAGACTTGGCCATCGACGGCCCTGAGAGCTGCAAGTGGAACTATTGACTCGTGCTGGGAAAGCGCAAGTGTGTGCTGTGCTCCAAGATCCCACCTTACTCTGTGCTCAAAACGTGGGGAAGGGAGATCCAAGCCACCGCATCCTGACATATTATTTGTGAACACTTCTTTCTTTTCTTGAAAACCCTCCCACACCCTTTTTGTATTAGTTGTAAGGTTTGGCAATAGGTTTCTTAGTATAGGCCCTATATAGGTCGACGCTTGCTCCCATCTTAGATTTAGGTTTTGATTAGGCATTTTTCCAACCTGCATACAGTTTAATAAACCCCCTGAACTGTGATCACTTGTGTCTGTCTTTACTGTTGCCACCATGAGTTCCTTGCACTACTCCCCGGAGGTGTGTCCTGAGCGTTTGAGCAACCTGCATCAACCTCATAAGCTCATAAAACCGTGGTACGCAGAGTGGTTAAGTGGAGCTTTGAAGTGATCTGCCGCAGCTGAGGATTTTTAGTGTCTACTCCCCGGAGGTGTGTCCTGAGCATTTAAGCAACCTGCATCGACCTTATAAGCTCATAGAACCGCGGTACGCGGAGCGTTCGCCGGAGGACGACGAGTGAAGACTACTGATTTACACACCTCGAAGTCCAGACCGCAGCTTGGTTTACAGGCCTCATCGGCTTAAGGGACAGTGTTTGGAGTGACTGCTAACCTTGGTATCGCTGCTTGCTATTTGCCATGCATCATGCATGGTCTACGCAGCGGCAAACTAACAGGGCTCAATTCAGTGCCTTTGGCGGCGCCTGAGGGGGATGGCGTTTGGAGCCCTTATAAGCTAATGTCCCCCCATTTGGACGCTAGAGTGCTGCACGGGAGGGGGAGAAAACGCTCTCAGGGGGCTATCATCTGCCAGCTGTGAATTTCCCTGAGGTGGGCACCCCACACAGAGTGTCTGTGACTGCCGGCAACACTACCGGGCCGATCAGTGCTAAAGTATCGTGCTTGCTAACTCACGTGGATCCGAGGACCTATTAGACCGTATGGGCATGAACTTTGTGTCCGATGTGTCCATCTTGGCCCCGGTTGTTTCTTCCTAGCTCGCAAAAAGAATGCAGTTATCCATGGGGGATCGTCCATCACAGCCTAATTTGGGGAGCCCTTTTTTCTCCAGACAAGGAATGGATGAGATTCAGTTGTTTAAGCCTCTACTAATTCAGTCTGTGACCCTACTGCCAGAGGGTGGCGCTTTTGCTATGACATGTGTGGGCTACGTTGACCCACTAAACAGAATACTTCCCCACATCACCAAGCTGCACTTCAGCAGAACCAGCAAAATGGCTGCGCTGGCTCCTGTGAGTACCATTGCATACAAACTGCGTTTTGCAGCGACAAAAGGAGGGCTGCACTGTTTGCCAAGCGCCATTGGGCAAGATGGAACAGGAAGCACCCTGAGAAAGGCTACTAGGGTGTGTTCTTGTTTGTCTTGGAGAAATGGAGTGAAAAAGCAGCACTGCTTTGCTGCAAGCCCAAAGTTCCTATTAAAAAAGGGAATATTTCACCTTTAAAATGATCCTGCTCTGATGCTATTTTTCCCTGTTCTTCATCACACTACTTTATCAAAAAGACCCTGTCATGCCCAGCCATAGTCACACTGTGCTCCATCAGAAAAAAACCTTATTCCTGAATGGCAGGCTGTTTAAGCCAAATCTGAGAAAATCAACAAAAGCTTAACTTCAGCTGCACGGAAAAACGCTTAAACTTATTTTTACAAAATGTCATAAATCACTGCTTGAAAAGAAATTCTAGCTTTCTGTGCACATGTCAATTTCAGGAGACCTTTGCCTTGTACAGACTGTTGTGTACAAGAAGCTAACTATGGCTACAAAACAATGTGGAAGTGCAGATTGAAGAGACAAACCGAATTTGCAAGGAAAATGGGCTTTACACATGGAAAAATGGGCTTTTGCAAACCAGAACAAAAATGCCTGTTTTAAAAGTACCACGATGAACAAAAACTTGTCTGTGCCTAGCAATGTAAAGGGGTTTGTTGCTGGGTACATATAGGCGTTGTTTACTCTAACAGGTTTGTTTTGATCCAGGACAAAATAAAATAAAATAAAAGGAATTAAACTGCATTGGCTGAATTTTGCAAGCTCCAGAACAGGTGTTGCCCTGCTGGCTAAGCTAAGGCTTCCCCCCAAAAGGAACCACCATAAACTTCCAGGACAAGAAAGTGAAAATTACTAGGTTGAAAAACATTGACTGACCAAGACAAAGAAAGTTCACATACTCATCAGACTTTGGTCTAGGCAGGGGCCTCTTACAATAGAAATTCTGGGACACAAGGATGTGAAAAGAAAATCCCATCACCCTGGGACTTCTACAAGAAGCTTCAAAGAAAAACTCCATGACTAACCCTGGACTTAGGGGGATAACCCTGGACTTGGGGGGATGGCCTGGAAAGGCATGGCCATCTTTGGAGGACAATGCTGACCATTTGGTTTAAACAGCTATTTTAACAGGACTTTGCAAAAATGTGAAAAGTTAACAGTTTAAATGTGATTTTATGGGCTTTAATTTACGATGTCATAGACTTCACTGCCACATTGGGAATAGAAATGGCAGAGAATTGGGTATTATAAGGAAAGTATCCATGATGCCATTGCACATTTTTATACTTACATGACTAATGATAATCCAAACCTGCGTATAAAGTTATGGAATTTTAGGCCAAAGGTTTCTCACTAAAAACGACAAAAAGTGTTAGTCTTACAAACTGTAGAGTTGGACTATCATGAGCTACACAAAATACATAATCTGCTCTTGTAATTTGTTAAAATGCTACTGCTGTACAAATGTGCCATTTATGGCAAAACTGGGTTGTGGCAAAATTATCTGTGGGAGGTTTTGAACATTGTGAAACTCACATCATAAATCTGACATCAAGCCCTTGAAACCCAACCAGCTGAAAGCAAGGCGTCAACCATTACCCCTGATTAATCCAGTGGTTTAGAGGCATGCTTAGCTAAGCCTACCCTACCATATACTTCTATGATGTCACCATGCTCTATATGAAGAGTGGGTGACAGAACTAGAGTTTATTTTCCTGAATTTCCTGCGCCCGCGTTCCTGATCTTTCACATTCATCCTGCCAGACTCTAGATCCCACTGCAAAGCCAAAGCATAGCTGATTCTAGATCCCACTGAAAGGCCAAAAGCAGAGCTGACCCTACTCCTGCTAGGCCAAAGCATAGCTGAACCATCTCAGCAAAGGTCTTGATCCGGAAATCCCACTAAAATCCCATTAACCAGGAGAAAAGCTGTGGTACCTTTAGTATCCTGAGACCAGACCGGCTTGTCCACTACCTGCATCCAGCTGTTCTTGCCATCCGGTAACCAGACCTTTGCCCAGCTGTCTTTTGACAGGAGAGTCCGCTATCCGGTGACCGGAATCTTTTGTGACCAGAACCCTGACCGTTCCAAACTCCCAAAATTCAAGCATGGACTGTGAGTATTTTCCCATCCCAGAGAAACACATAGTCTTCCCATCTTGATTTTGTCTTTGTTCCCCTCTCTAAGTGGTTCTATGTGATTTCATCGACGGACTTTTCATCGCAGGGTTTTTTGCCGCAGATCTTTTTTCGAATTTTTTTTTATTTTTTATGTTTTGTTTTTTTGGGGGGCGGGGTTACCCCCCAAACCCTCCATCCATTTAATTATTTTAATATTACCCTAGACACACCAAATTTATTTAATTTTTAACCCCCCAAAAAAATCGGGTTTTTTTTCGAAAAAAATTTCGCTGCAAAAAACCCTGCGATGAAAAGCCCGTCGATGAAATGACAGTATACCTTCTACGCAACCCTGATAACTTGCCCACTGTCAGAATCCTCTGTGTATCTTGTCCTTGATCTCCAAGCGTTAGCGCCACTTTTCTCTGTCTGACATAGATCATAAGTCATTAGCAATATTTTGATTACATTAATTTTCCCTAAATAAAAGGGGGTACACTGCGTGAAGGGTTACAACTGCAGTGTAACATTTATATTCACAGGTGGCGTTCCTGTTTTCTTAGCGATTAAATCCAGTTTAAGTAAAATATGCCTTTAATTTTAAAACCGATTTATTTTTTCTTTTTCACTGCTCTATTTTCCTAAAAGCGAACCTCTCTCTTCCTTCCAAATCCCTCTCAATTCCCCAGCTAGAGACTTCCTTTCACGTCTATAGTGTCCCTGTGATATATATCTATTCCCCAGTCCAAAAACTGCGTTGTAAATCCAAGTAATTCACCAGTTTTTCATAAAATTCTTTTGTCCATTTAAACGGGAATTGAGAAAATGCAACTTTCCAACGTGTGAATTCGGCTGCAGCATGTTTTAACTTTCCACTTGTTTTTGAATTGTATGCCTCTTGTTGATCCCTTGCCTTGTGATTGCTAGTGTTTATGCATTCCTTTTGTCATGAGATCATATTTGTCTCAAAGATTTAACCGCACATTAATGATTTATTTGTCAATTTCCGAATGTCATTTCATGCTATTGCAAAGGGTTTTAAATTATTACCTGCTGCTTCTTTCTACCCACTCAGAATTCGATTAGTTGTGGGTTGAGGGAACATTGCAGGGGGAAAACCTTAACTTGGGTGCTATCTATCCTAATTCAAAAAGTGTTCCTGTTCAATTGTGCTTTGGATATGTTCATGTAGAAGGTTAACCAAGTGTAGTTCAGTAGTTTTATTGTAATTATCACCCCCATTGGTCATTGCTGCCCAATATTAGAATATGTGTGATTTTTGTGAATTCTAAAAATAAATAAATATTGTATTTTCACCAACCGGCCTGGTTCATGGTCCATTGTGACTCGGGGTATTTGTAAAATTTGTAAAAGGGGGTGTGAGACGGGTCGGGTATCGGCTCAATTTGAATTCATTGAAATTAAAGAAAAAGCATTCCTATTGAGTGCCACATCACAGGATAAGACCAAGGTTCCTGGTCCGGTCTGTGACGCCCGATTGGTATTCTTAACACATGTCATGTCTCGCCTAACTTGACCGATGCCCATAACTTTTTTAATGAGCCTGGCCCTTCCTCAGTACGTTGCTCATCACCTTTATCTCAAGTGATATTTAACTATGACCACAAAGATCGTCCAACTCTGAGACATGATAGTCAGGCTCAGGAGTAGCCAGTGGTTGATGCCTTTTTTTCCCATTCTTTCAAGGCTATTGGCTACTATGGACAGAGGTCATGATTCTAACATGTATGAACTGAGAGAAGTGCGGTCATCCTTAAAATGCTTAGTTGCCAAGGTCAATTTCATTGAAGGCTTCATTTTGGCCTTGAGTGCTCCCGGAGTTATTTGTAAGAATTCCTTGGTTGGGGGGGGGAGCTCTTACTGTTCCTAATTCGGTTTCTGATGCCGTGCAAACTTCTCTTGCTGACCATAGTCCATCTTTGGCAATGATGGGGGAGCCACCGATTATGGTTGAGGTGGAGCCCCCAACATACAAGGCCTAGTACACAAGTCTAATGAAACTCAAGCTCCCGTATACCATTCGCCTCAGAAGAGCTTTACTCGTTCTGTGGCATTAAACACTATCATTGCTGCCTCCGCCAGAGTTTGTGGGGGTGGTGTCTTCTGCCCTGGTAGTTTCTGCTGGTGAGCCAGTAATGTCTCTTGAGGCGGGTCGTAAAAAAATAAAGAAATCTAAGAATGCTAAAAAATCTAGTTTGGTACCCCTTCTAAATATTAAAGGCCCCCCGAAATGTTATGATCAATTGTTTTCTCTGATGACGTTGATTCCCCTAGAAGGTCTTGTGTGCCCTTAAATTCTCTAGTAAGTGCATCCGCCCATACACTGGAGGGCAAGTGTAAGCAAGGTAAGGTCTGTGATCAGAGTCGGGAGGCTGTCTCCGGCCAGTCCTGTCCTTCTAACCCTGATGTTAATAGGAATTTGCTGATCACGGATTATCTTAAACCGAAAAGCGCAGCACTGGCTGTTAAGGGTTTGATGTGTTCTCCTTTTCGACCTACTCAATTGAGTTTGAGGAGGAGGCCCTCCTTTCCTTCCCTCCGGAGCAGCGTGAGTCTTTGGCACCGACTTTGGTATCAGGAAAGAAGAGTGTGAGGGCATTAGGTAATCAGACGTCCCTAAAACTTGATTCTGCCTTTGTTAGATTGCAGCCGACTGCCCGCTCCTTTGAGCCGACCGCAGTAACTTCTCAGTTAACGTCCGATTTTATCTGTACATTTCTATACCATGGAAGAAAGGACACTGTCCTCATTGCGGCCGTCTGGCTCCGGAGGATTGACCACAGGGCTAGATGGGGCGCCTAATGGCCACTCTAGGGTTTCTACCTTTAGACTGCCTGTGATGGGGGAGGTGCTCGTTGATAAACTAGGGGCGTTGCTGTTAGGGTTGGAGCCCTTGGTTGAGGACGAGCTGTGCTACTTGTGCCTGAAACACACATTTAAGGTTAAAGAGCTTTATAATAGAATTCCTTATTATTTTATTTATATCTTTTTTTGGGGTTCCGCATGTAAAAAAACAAAACAAACAAAACAAAAAAAGGGGGGGGGGGGTTGGGGTGGAACCCCCCCATTTCAAATAAAAAACGTATTAAAAAAGAAATTCACATTTTTTTTTACATTATTTTTTCAATTGTTTGACTTTTGACATTTTTGCATTCGATTTTATGACTATAAACCAAGCTGAATGTTTGTAAAATATGGGCTACTCGTTGTCCGAGGATTGGTCATATGCTATTCCTAAGGACTCCCCCCAGGGAGGAGATGGTGGACCTGAGCATAATCCACGCAAACCTCCGACCATCAATGTAAAATTGGCTCCAACAACTGCGTCTGATGAAGGTTCCTCTCAGACGCATAAGCGTGTTGTCTGGTCACATATTAGATCTTCTTTGCATGAGCATAACCAATCACAAAGGGGTCCTAAATGAATTACCCCCGTCAGGATTGTCTCTTGGAATACGCATGGTTTCTTCCATCTCCGCTCTAACGAGGACCTATGGAAAGAGGCTGACTTGATTTGTATCCAAATATCATTTGTTAGACACCCCACATATGGATGGCTTTTCCGTCCTGTAAGAGCCAGCCAGGAAAGGGCCCAAAGGTAGGCCCTATGGTGATGTAATTAGTACCTGGCACGGTATTCCTGGCTCTAATATTAAATACTTGCTTGTGGGTCATCCTGACATTTTAGGTAGTAAAGGAACATGGCTGGACCCTTCTGATGAGGTTTGAAGGGTGCTTATTGTTTTAAATATTTATTACAATCCTGTATCAACACTTTTGGCAGACACTCCTACCACTATCCCTCTGCTACTCCTACTCCACCACTACTACTCACAATCTACTTTCGCACTTAAACCCTCCACAGATCCCCTCCTTATAGTAGCCTGCACACTCCTTTCGCTCTGGTCTCTCGGACGTCCTCCATCACCTCCTATCCTCACCCAACTAGCCCACCCTAAAGCATTCACACAGGATTACGTAAATACCCCACTCCCTCCCAGGCGTGGACACTTACTTTAGCAAATACCTTACCTGACTCCAGGGGGTGGGACAGGGGAAGGCTTAAAAGGGCTGGTAAGCCCCACCCCTTTTTTTTTTTTTTTAAACTTTTATTTTTATTCAGCTTGGTAGGACAGATACAGGTGAGCAACAACAGAGCATGTAAAATCAAACAATTTAATACAACATAGTCTCATAGAACAGGTCGAGGGGCTCGCCTCGCCGACAAGGGGGAATAGCAAGACAGTGCAAGACCCGGTAGAGGGCCATTCGGGGGAGAGCTGGGGGTCAACAAGAGGAAGGCGCTGGGGATGTAGGACCTGAGTCGGTGTCGGGGGAGGACATAAATGATCGGAACTTCAACCAGATGTCTCTGGGCCTAGAGCAGGCGGGCTGTTGTACCGCCCAAGATTCCTCCGTGTCGGAAGCCCAAGTGACCGCTCTAAGCCACTTTGCATGCGTCGGAGTGGTAGGTCGAAGCCAACAGAGTAGTATCGCCCGAACAGCCAGAAGCATACAGAGGCCAGCCAGTCTCCTAGAATCTTGGTGGAGGTCGGGAAAGTCATGGAATAGGCATTTCATTGGGGTAGGGGGGATAGGATGGTCAAGCATAGACGAGATGGTGGAGCAAACGGCGTCCCAAAATTGGGTAAGGCGGGGGCATGACCATATCATGTGGAAGTAGCCGGCTCCATCAAAGCCACATCTAGGGCATCTAGGGGAGGAATTATTCGAAACACGGTGTAGTCTGGTTGGGGTATAATGGTATCTGTGGAGTAGCTTAAATTGGATTAGTTTAAATCGGGAGTTGAAGGAGACCCTCTGGATACGTGAGCACATATGGGACCACCGGTCTTCGGTCATTTCCACACCAAGGTCAGACTCCCAAGCAAGCTTTAGTTTAGAGAATGAAGGGGGCGATCTGGATTGTACCAAGGTGTATAGTCTGGAAGTTTTTCCCCTCATTGGGCAAGGTGAGGTCAATTCAGTGATCGCCAGCTCATCCGGCGGCAATGCTGGGAAGCATGGGTACTTATGTTTGAGGACTCTACGGAGGGATGAATATTGAAGCCATACCGAGGGACGCTGTCTGAGGGGCGGAGGGAGGTCAGGCCATTCTATGAAATTACCATCTACAAATATGTCTCGGAGCAATTCAAATCCTGCCTCAGCCCATGTGCGAACAACCGAAGGGGGAACCTGTGGGATTCCCGGGAGAAAGTTCCAGATCGGGAAGTTACCATGAAAGGGATGGGTGGTGCCCAATAATTGCCACGTTTTGGATAGAGCCAGAGATGTGCACCTCACCGGGTCTAATGGGCCCGATTAAATTGGGATAGGTGCGATCACCAGGGATCTAATATCGCGGTCACCAACCGACAATCTTTCTAGCCTGACATGGGGAGGGGGGTCAGATATGTTGAACCAATGTGCAATGTGTTGAAGCTGGGCTGCCAGCCAGTACTTGAGAAAGTCGGGTGCACCGAAGCCCCCCAACTCCATTGGTGAAGCCAAGAGTCTTGAACTTAAGGCGGACTGCACCGGAGTATCAGAGGAAGGTGTTGAGGGTTTGTGTCAATGTCTGAAAGAACTCACCTCCCGGCCATTGTGGGATATTGGCGAATCTATACAATAGCTGGGGGAGTACCACCATCTTCAGTATTCCTACCCGCCCTGCCAGTGAAATAGGGAGGTTGTTCCAACCCTGAATTTTTTGCGTAAGATTTGTGAGGTATACTAGATAATTCTTCTCGAAAACCCGATCAATGTGTCGCGACACCACTACACCTAAGTATGTGACCTCAGATTGGGCCCACGTGAATCCAAGAGTATCGGGAGGGGGGAGTGTGCTGGGGTGAGCGGGAAAAGAGTTGATTTAGCGCAGTTAACCGTCGGGCCAGAAATACGGCCGAAGAGGACAACATCTTCCAAAATTGGGGCAAGGTTGATCTCAGGAGAACGAATAAAGAGTAAAGCATCGTCAGCATATAGGGAAACTATATCCGAGACCCCGGCGGTGCGTAGGCCTTTATGGGAATGAAATTGGCGAAGCATGTCCGCGAACGGTTCCATCGCCACAGCAAATATTAATGGAGAGAAGGGGCAACCTTGTCTAGTACCTCTAGCTATTTGGAAAAGAGAAGAGCAGCGGTCCTCGGTGCGGACTCTGGCCACGGGGTTTGAATATAGTAGCTTGACCCAGGAAAGAAACGTGGGGCCGAATTTGCATTTAAAAAGTACTCGCCAGAGATAACTCCATGAAACGGAATCAAAGGCTTTTTGCATATCGAGGGTGGCGGCCACTGCGTGAACGTCCGGACTCACCCTGCTTATAATATTGAAAAGGCGCCTCAGATTCAGGGAGGTAGAGCGACCCGGAATAAACCCCGCCTGGTCAGGATGAATGATATGTGGCATGAAGGGGGCCAGGCGTAAAGCCAGTAGCTTAGCATAAATCTTGACGTCGCAATTGATTAGCGAAAGTGGACGGTAAGAACCGCATTGAGTGGGGGATTTACCCGGTTTTAACAGGACGGTAATGGTGGCTTCGCGGAGCGTGGGGGGGAGCTGACCCGCCACCAACGATTCCTCCCAGAGCGCGACCAAACGAGGGAGTAGCAAAGTCTTAAACCGTTTATAGAACTCAACCGGTATACCGTCAGATCCCGGGGATTTGCCTGATGAGAGGGAATCTATCGCCTCCGAGAGTTCCAAGGAAGTAAATGGGCTCTCAAGGGCTTCGATGGTACCGGGGGAAAGAGCCGACAGGGGAAGCTTGTCCAGAAAGACGTCTATTTCAGCTATGGTGGCTTTATCTGCGTTAGCATACAGGGATTGATAAAAGGAGAGGAATTCGGAATTAATATCGCCAGGGGAAGTGGCCAGGGATCCATCAGGTCTCTCAACGCCAGGAATGGGGGGGGGCACCAAACTCACGGCGGAGAAGCCTAGCAAGGAGACGAGACGGGCGTTCACGTTCACCATATCTCCTTGCCAGTCCAGGGTTATCGAGAAATCTCTGCTCGCGATCCGCAAGAGCGCGGAAGGTGTCTAGCTCCGTGCCGATCAAAGCAAGGGTCTCAGGAGTTTGATTTAATGAATATTGGGTCTCCAGCTCAGACAGTGTGGCTTCGCTCTCGGCGATCTCCCTACGGATGGTTCTAAGGATGCCATTTTCTTTAGAGAGGGCGATGCCTCTGATGTAGGCTTTAAAAGTTTCCCAGAGGGTGGCCTGTGATGAGACGGAACCGGAATTGATTTCAAAGAACTCCTCAATCGCCGACTCCAATTCCGAACTGAAGACCGGGTCGAGGAGGGAGAGTGGTTTCAACCTCCAGTGTCTAGTACGGTCGTGATCCGAGCCCCAGGATAGGGTAATAGTCACTGGTGAGTGGTCGGAAAGAGTCCTGGGGAGAATCGACAAGTTTGAGATGCTTCTTATGAATATATCAGAGACCAGCCATCTATCAATGCGGGAAAAGGAATCATGCACCGAGGAATAGAAGGAGAAGGTGCGGGAGTCGGGGTAAAGAAGCCTCCATGCATCAAACAGGGCCAGGCGAGGAAGTGAAGAAAGTGTAGCATATGCGGCCTTGGTGAGGTGACTGGGACGAGAGCCAGATCTATCGAGGTCCACATCAAATATTGTGTTAAAGTCGCCCCCCCAGAGAATAGGCACCAACGGGAATCCATCCAGAAGGGACGCAAGATGTGTGAAAAATTCGGGATCATCGATGTTGGGACCGTAAATATTAAGTAGGATCACTTCCCTATTCTGCAGTATGCCATGAAGCAAAACGAATCTGCCCAGAGGGTCTATTGTCGTGGCTATGGGGTTATATCTGATACTCTTATGAATTAGGGTCATTACCCCCCGACTTTGTGTGGAGTAGGAGGTATAGTACCTCTGTGGTCCCCATACTTTAGCGAACTTCTCACAGTGCTCAGTTACCGCATGTGTCTCCTGAAGAAACAGGATCTTAGTCCCATGTCGTTCAGCCTGAAGCTGTAGTAGTCTCATTTTCTTGAAGTTCCCCAGCCCCCGCACGTTCCAACTCAGGAATGTAAGGGTTTCCTCACTCGACACCCTCGAAGTAGACATAGAAAAACACAGGTGGATGGAACAGTGCCCCCCATAGATGGACCCCTTTGTTGTCAGGACCGCGATGATATAGATCCCCTGGTGCTCTGAACTCTACCTTCTCCGTAATTACCAAGCCTTTTTTAACATAAACTCCCCTACCCCCCACCCCCTTCCACATCCCTCCCCCAATCAGAGAGATGAACACCCCATAGACAACAAACCAAATCCAAAACAATGGCATCAACGCCTGGGGGGCCTGTGAGTCGGCCTGACGGCGGAGCTCCGTACCTTGAGGCAATTTGAGGATAAACGTAATGCCTGGCAGTAAAGGCGGGACACATATGGGGATGGCCCCGCGGGGGGGGGGAGGCAGGCATGACCATCAATAATGAACTAATTTAACGAGATTATATGTAGAAGCCATCCGAACAGCTTGTATGGGATGGTGTATGTGTTCAGACCTGATATTAGGAACTAGGGGTTACTACGGAGATTCACAACCCACACCAACAGATGCATCGCATAGAGAAAAAACAAAGACATGCACATTTTCAGAAACAGTGTCCACAGGACGAGGTAAGCGGTATCCCCCCGGCCCAGGAGCCCCTGCAATGTCGCAACCAGAATTGACGGCAGGTTGTGAGACCAACCGAGTTCTGGGTTAGGGCTCCGTGGTGCCGGTTCCACAATAAGAGCATGTCGCGTTTGACCAAGAGTACAGTGTGTGGGCCAATGAACCAAGACCCAAGCAATGGCAGGGATTAATGCAAGTATAGTTTAGCCGGGAAAATGTTCATCCATAAACTTAGAGGCTTCCTCCGGTAGCGTGAAGAAATATACTCGGTTCGCATGCTCAATTCGGAGTTTGGCGGGATATAGCATAGCGTATTTGACCTGGAGGTCGCGCAAACGTCTCTTCACCGCCAGGAAGGATTTGCGCTCACGCTGGACCGCCATCGAGAAGTCCGGGTATATGTGGATTCTGGCTGCGCCCAACAAAAGGTCTCCCTTGATTCTCGCCGCCCTGAGAAGGGTATCCCGGTCACGAAAATTTAAGACCCTGGCTATTATCGGGCGAGGAGGAGCGCCAGGCCTGGGCTTCGCTGTGAGTGCACGGTGGGCCCTCTCGATTGCAAATTGTGAGGAGAGTTTTGGGGAATCGAGGAGTCGGAGAAGCATGCTCTCCACGTAGTCTTCCATGGGTTCTTGTATGCCATCCTCCGGAACCCCAATTATACGGAGGTTGTTGCGCCTCGAGCGAGACTCGAGGTCCTCATTCTTCTTCTCCACCTCTGTCAAGCGTGTGGATAATGTGGAAACCTCCGCCCGGAGTGAGCCCAGACCATCTTCAGCGGTACTCATACGTGATTCGATCTCAGTCACACGACCATCTGTCCTCTCCATGTGTGCCTTGATGGAGGATATCGTACCATTCATATCGTCTAGTTTACTATGTATTGTAGTGAACCCTTCTCGGATGAATTCCATCATTTTCTGAGATTCGGATGGTTCCGGTTCATGTGCAGTGGATGGTTCCTGTGAAGGCGTCTCAGCACCAGCTCCCCCCGGAGGCTTAGCGAACATATTGATAGAGGATTGCTTCTTTCCCGTCCTCGTTGACATGATGCCGGCAAAAGTTGAAATCAGGTCCGGGGGGCCGGAGGGGCAGGGGGGGTGAGGGTCGCCGGGGGAGAGCACCAGGGATGTGTGAGGCCGCAGCCGGCTAGCAACAAGAGATGCAGTGTTTCCAAGCCAGCATGTGATGCTGGGCTGCCGGGTCAGGGGCAGGAGGGACGTCCAGGCTAACCGATGTATGTAATGGCCAGTGATCCACAAGTATACCTCCGGCAAGGGCCAAGGAGACCGGCAAGAGAACCAAGAGGAGCTTCTGGTAGCCGTTGAGATGCGGTAGGACAGCCAAGAGGACAGCCCTCTAGTCGACCAAGAAGGCGAGTATGACCCGAATCAAGGTCGATCCGTACAGGAGATTCGGAGGTCGGGGCGCACCTCGGCACCGTGAAGTAACCAGCAGTAGGTAGGTAGGAAGGAGCAGGCGCCTCTTGCCGCCTCCCGGCCAGTCTATGACACAGGTTAATGGGCCCGGGGAACGGGGCAGCCGGGAAGGGTATAAGGATGCAGACGGAATGTAGTTACTGCCCCAAGCTAGGCGCTGCGCTCAAGAACAAGAGAGGGAGACCAGCGTGGATAATGCGACCCTGCCGGGCCAGCGTACCTCAGGAGCGGCTCCACTCCGTCGGAGGCCGCCTGCCAGTATGGTGTATTCCGCGGAGACCAGGGACCCAACTCACCGCCCGGAGCCAGGAATCACGGTCTAAATCGGCACACCGCCCAGGATGGGGCGGCGGAGCGAACGCTCTCGGATCCCGTGAAGGTCCAGAGCCCGTCAGCCACTCTGCCGAGAGGCCGTAGTAAGCGGACGCGCAGGGCGGGAAGAACGCCCCTCCCCCAACGGAAGGCCGCGAGCCGCGGGGCTCGGCCGCGACTCCCTGGAGCCCCGAAGGGGATCGGAGGAAGCACCCGCTCCCGCTCAACCCGCAGGGGCCAGAAGCTCAGCGGCGAGAGAGGTCCAGGGGACAGGACGAAGCCAGCAGGGTCCCCGACACACCAGCCTTCCCCTCCGTGGCTTAGAAGGTGAAACGTCAAGGCAAACAGGAGGATTTCAGCAAAAGGAGCGCCTCGCGGAGCGTAGTCGATCAGAAGGCGGCCATCTTCATCGAGCGCAACAGCGCCCCCCCAGCCCCACCCCTTTTTAAAGATGGACCCTGATTGGGTTCATGGACGTTGTATGGAATGCCACCATGAGGCCTTTTAAAATAATTATATTCCTTGGTGGGCTAGTGGAGGAAAAGGCACCTCCGGAGGCCTTTATTTAATATTTAAAATAATCCCTGCTGGGTTAGTGGGCCCCTGTGGATGCAGACTCCAGCAGACAATCTTCTGGAGCTTGCTGGTGTTGTGATGGACGCAGAACCCCTTTGTGTCGTGTCTAGCGGATCGGTTGTTGCGTTTGCGGCACCGCTTTGACAGGGATGCCGCCGCGATCTCTGGGGTCTCCTGGGTGTGCTTCTCCCCCGGCTGCTGTGCTGCTCCTGCAGCCTGCCATTACCACAATGCATTGAGGCACCCGTGTTGGGTTAACGGGGGCCACAATGCTGGCCCTGTCACAAGGGGATCAATGTTTTCAGTCTGGTCAAAACTGCTGGGCACGTCCCGCCAGCATTAGACGGCCCAGCACCACAGAGTCGTTTTGGCTCCTTGGGCTTTGTCATGTATGTTTATCTGGAGTCCGGAGGCTCAGCACCAGGAAGTGGCTTGCTTGACTTGTTTGGATGCAAGGTTGTAGTAATTTGCCTAAGGTTTTCCCTCTTCTGTGGTGGCAAAGAGCAACTAAAGTAATTCTAAAAATGCTGCCCAGTGGTTTAGATGCAGAGCCCAAATGCATTCAAAGACAAGGCATAAGTCGGCGCAGGACTTGGAACCAATCCTCTTTTTATAAAGTATGCGCCATAGCTGTGAACTGGAACTCTGCATGCTGTAGTGTAGAGCAGTCCTTGACTCTGCACCCGATTGAGAGCCTGTGCAGCGGAGGGAGGAAATGACCACAATGCTTTTTGACTTGCAGGCCCAGAGCACCTCACCCCGGACATTCTGCTCAGGATTAAAGTGGAGGACGAGTCTATTCTGGTGGATTCCGAAGAGGGAGAAAGCAATGCCAGCACATGTGAGTATAATGTGTCTAATCATGGGCTGTGCATCACAGGCAGTGTACCATATATGTAAATATTGCATGGCCTTTCGAGCACTTGAATGATCTCCTAAGTCCTTGTGGAATGTATTCCCTGTTGCTTTGTTTGAACAGCATCGTCACCTGTTGGTTGAAGGAAATCATGTGATGTGTGTTTCTTCCAGGCATGTGAAAGCTTCTATCCTGAGAGCATGGCAATACACCATGCCTGTAGAGCATACTGGGTTGCACAGATATGGCAGCATGGGCTGGGTAACATGTCCGTGTTAATGGGCGCCCATAGACCCCTTTTGGATAGTTCTTAGGAATGTATCTTCTGGAACATCCTTTCTCGGTCTGGGCCCGCCGACATGGCACATGTTTCTCAGGCTTATAAGTTGTGACCCATGCTCTTCATTTATGAACACCTAAAGGTTATACCATCTCTGTCCCATGTGCATGTGATGATACTTGCATGTGAATGTCTGAAATGTGCAACTCACCTTTTCCTGAGATAGTGTGCGATGGGGCGTGCCCGCTGGTACCTGGCGGACCCACCTCACTCTCTGTTTGGTGTATAGATGGGGGCTAAAGTGGAGAATTCCCTTGCCCCCACTTGCACCATGTTGTCAGCCTTTCCCTGTTTCTCCATTCCCCTCTCCCCCCTTGTGCTCCTGATTCTTGCAAAACATTCTTATCCCTTCCTAGTGTGCTGGGTCAGAAATGAAAGCTGGACACAAAGTTATCATGTTTTTGGTTAAAGAGTTTTATTTAAATGAAAATGGGTTGGGAAAATTACTCTCTGGCCCTGTTGTAAAGAGGAGTTTCCTACCTAAAAACCAAAAACTAAGGATATGTCTGGGTCAGGATGTCAATAATTGAAAATGCGTCCTTGTCTAAAACATCCGATCCTGACCCTCCCACTATAAACAAAACAACAAAGAGTGAAAAGAAATTCTTCAACCTGATATTGTCAAAACTAATTTCACAACTAAAAATTAGAATAGCTCCAAAGAAAACTGTTCTCCAAGGTAAAATACCTTGGATCCAGAGGGTGGTTGCCTTCTCCTGGATTCTTAAATGGGATGGCAATGTCTCTCTTTGGTTCACAAGGTTCCTGTTAAGCAACAAGTTCTGCAACAGTATTTCCTTTAGCACAAATTTCTCTTTTGTCTTGAAAACACTGTCCTTCTTTAGTATTTCTTGTAGCTTTGCAAATCGCCTGGTATACTCCCCTGCCAGGGCTTCTTATGGGTTTCTGGTATCTTTCCCTTGCCAGGACTTCTTATGGGTTTCACAGTTGCTCTCTATCACCAAAACTGTATACTGTTCTTGGCTCGGTATATCCCTTTGTTTTAATGTTTGCTCAAATCTTTCCCCACACTTGCATCTCATGCATTCGTATTTTATTGGGGTCTGGTTCTGTACTTTGCCTTTTCTGCATTCAAACAATCTTCTTGTAGTTTCTGTATTAGCAGTCTCATAACATTCAAATTACTGTTGGCACAGTCATCTGAAGGCCCCAGGGTCTCCACTTGTTTTGGGTTGACTCACTGGTTCGTTCTCTCCAGCGTCTCTGGTCTTGTTTGCGCTTCTGCCATGTGGCTCTGCCGCTCGTTTTCCACTCTGAATTGTGCAAACGTCCTTCCGACTTCCTTCGCTGCCACATGCCTGCTTCCCGTCAGGTCCCGGCATAGAGAACGCTGCCTCTTCGAGCTGCTGGGTGCCCAGGAACTCCCTTGTGGCTCCTGGCATCTCCACGGCACATCGTGCTCATGCACTGCGCTTCTCCTTCTGTCTCGGTGGTCTCCTCTGCTCCACTGCACCGGTACGTGTCTTCCACGCTCGTAAGCCTCTGCATAGCAACCACCATTTTCTACTGAACTGCCACACTCAGTAGTGCAGTTGTCGTTTTCACAGGTAATTCTGTAGAACAACTAGTCTGCACATAAAGCTTTGGGTTCCTGTTACCTTGTACCAATTCCTTTATCCTCCTTGTCTCAGTACTTAGGTGATTATGGGAGTTGGAGTGCATGGGTGTCATTGGACATAAAGCTGTCAGATAGTTTTTCTCAGTGGTTTTACATGAGAAAACAGTTTTACGTAAAGGTCCATCAGGAGCAAAAACGGTTTTGTTGGAGCTTTGTGTATTTAGGTCATAGATGGGGGAGGTTTGACCTAAAGAGTATTCGTAAGGTGTTTCTTTACTTCCTCTACAAGGGGGAACACATGTTAGACAATAGGTCATTAAGGTGTTGGGAATTAGAGGGTCTTCCTCATGGTAAAGGGGGGGATACCGCCTCTCATCCAATGAAGTCATAACTTCTCCCCGGTAGTTGTCTCCTCCCATGTGATCCTCCCTCATATAGCCGCCCCCAGGGTTATGATCAGGTAGTGGCTGCCATCACTTGGCTGAATGGGAGGAGGTCTCTGTCTGGGAATCCGTGATGACTCCATTGGATTCATCACACTAGCCCCATGACCAAACCTGCTCTGAGATCATACTTACCCTTACATTTTGAGAACGTCCCTGCGGTGTGGCTTTTTCTCCAGCTGCACGCATCCATAATTTAGTATACATTGGAAAACAGCTTGTAGCGTGGAGAGCTATATTGCTTTTATTTTGTTTTTAATCCACTGCGGCACACACGTGATTTCTTTTTTTTTTGCTTAGTAAAGTTTGCATGGAGCATTTATTGTTTAGGTTTCAATGTATGTTCTTTTCTTATTGCACACTTGTCAGACCATCTCTAGGTTCGGCTCATCTTTAATCATAGTCTGTTAAAAAGGAATGCCTTAAGGTTTTCCTAATAGTTAGGAGGGGTTATTCCCCTCTCCCTTCTCTCCTCCCGCTTAGATGACCAGGGAAACGTTAAAGAAGCTGCATTACCAAACACAGAGGCAAAGCTGAACTTGGGGGGTTTATTGGAGAAATGTGTGAGGGAACCCACATGTCTTCACTGCTCCAACACCTCCATTACCACTGACCTGGCGGGTAACCATAATTCCCAAAGCATGGGGGGGCGCGGAGGCATGCCAGTCATCGGGAAGTCTTTGTAACTCCCTTACCCAAGTGCGGGAATGCCTATCACAAACTCCACACTTCTGTTACAGGCTGCGGGTGGCCCTATCCCCTATTCTAAAAGTGACCATCTTTGGGGAGCTTGATGTTAGGCGAGGGTTCTTTCTCAATGATGCACCGCATTAAACAATCCCTGTCTCAAAGATGGTCCTGCCCAGCCTCCTGGCTTACATCTCATTTCTCCTGTGGCCAGGAATGGCTTTGAGAGGGATGAACTAATGGAGTGCCGTCTATACCAATCGCCGGGCAGGCAGTCTCACGGGTGCTCTGAAGGTCGCATCAGTATAGTATATTACCCCTGGAGCTAGGGCCAGGCTCGCTGTGAGCTGTGTTGGAGGCGGGTGACACGATGTAGCTTCTGAATGACAGGATATGCCTCTTCTTTTAGCTTTGATTTAACGTCCCCTTGCATTTGTTCTCTGGTGCTGAGACTGGTCCATCCTACTTGGAAAAATGATTTAACTGATGAACGAGGTTCCTCTGCTATCTTCCTGCTGTGTTTCTAAAGGATTGCTTCAGCAGGGAAAAGCACAGGAAGAAAGGTTTCTTACACTGGGATCATTTTAAATGGGCTGTGCTTCTTTGCTCTTGTATTTCCAGATGAGCCCATTTGCTCTGATAATCTCTTCCAAACGAGGGAAGAGAATAATTTACGCTTCATTGGCTGCCAAGATTTTCAAGAGGACTCTAAGAGCCGCCCCATTTCAAGTAAGTAACTCCGAGAGTAACCTGAACAAAGATTGTAGTGTGGTGAATTGCACTTCAACTTCTCTGCATGGTTTACTAATAAGGCACACACGCACTGCATGTTGAGGGCACATGGGATGCTGCTTAATGACCTTTTACAACCAGCGACCAATAAAAAGATCGGCTGAGTCAATGCAGTGGTTCCAAATGTCTGTGTAAAACGTGCCGTGTAAGTACACCATGTGCTGACTTGTTTCAAAGCTTCTCCAACAGCAGCAATCCGGCAGAGCTGTACGACAGCTGGAATAGCCCCTATTATACAGAGTTTCTGAAATGGGTAGTTTTTAGATCCCCCTTTTATTAGGTAATTTCTGTTTTCTGGTATTTGTTATTTTGGTGAAAATGTGTTGGTTTATTTTAGAAGGCTGTGACAAGTGCTGTGTATTTCCAGCTCAATTGAGGTGCAGTGAGCTTGGGAGTCCCTACGGCTTGCAGTAGTTTCCAGCCTATGCAGCTTTGACCACTCGCTCACTACAGAGTGTGAATGTATATGTACTTAAAAGCTGCCCCTGGGCCTTCATTTTGTGCCGGTGGAATGAGTGTTCTACCCTTCCAGCATCTGCAGTGTCTTTGTGTGCCCTGTTAGCTGCTGTTGGATACTTACCTAAACTGAGTGTGGGATTTGCTTACACAGGGTTCTGCGACACATATATTTGTGTTACCTTACTATCCTTGCCATTATTATTAATATTGGTAGTATTAGGGTATTTATTGAGTGCACACCTAGCTTCGGGATGCAATGGAGCGCTTTACAATCGTAGGGTGAAAGACAAGGTTAGGTAGCAGAGAAACAAGGGAGTTGGGATCTAACAGGGGAGAGAGGTGTGAGGGGTCAGAAATGAGAGACGGACACAAGATTGTTTTGTTCTTAATCAAAGACATTTTTATTAAACAAAAATGGGTTGGGAGAAAGCCCCTGAAGCCCTATTCAAAGGAGAAACTTCCCTACCTGGAAACTAAAACTGAGGATCTGCTGTGGCAGGATGTCAGTAACTGAAAAACCGTTCTCGTGTCCAAAACAACCTATCCTGACCCTCACACGTATAAACAACCAACAAACGGTGCAAGGAAATGTCTTTGACTTGATATTAGAAAAAGTTTTCAAAACCAAAAGTGTAATAATGTCTCCAACCAATGTTCTCAAAAGTAAAGACCCTTGTATCCAGAGGATGGTCCACTACCCCTGGATTCTTAAACAGAATGGCAAAATGTCTCTTTAGCTAACAGTTGCTTGTTGTCTTAATTGGATTCAAAGTTCTTGTTTCACCAAAAAGTTCTGTTTTAAGCAAAAAGTGTTGTAACATTCTTTACATGAGAGTTGTTGTATCTTTGCAGATTACATGGTATAATCCCCTGCCAGAAATATTTATGCAATTTCCAACTGCCTGGTATACTCGCCTGCCAGGACTTCTCTTTAGGATTCTCAGCTCACCTGGTGTACTCTCCTGCCAGTAATCTTTGTACTATTTTTGTACCAGCTGGTCTGCCTCATCGGCACACCAGCTCCCTCCTTTACTGTCACCCTTTGGCCGGCCTCTCTTGGCCCTCTTCCTGCTCCCACCTGCGAGACTAAAAACCTTGGGGTCAACTTCGACTCCACACTCTCCTTCTCTCCTCACATGTCTGACGTCTCTAGAAAGTCTCACTACCAGCTGCACCTCGTTAGAGGTATTCTTCCTTTCCTCTCCTTCCCCCAGAAGCTCACTGTCTCCAGAGCTCGGGTTCCCTCTAGGCTGGACTATTGCAACAGCCTCTTCCTAAATCTGCCTGCTTCTGCTCTCCGCCCTCTGCAACTCATCCAGAACTGGACTGCGAGACTTGTCCTTGGCCTCAAGCCTAGGGATCGTATCTCTCCAGGACTGAAATCTCTGCACTGAAGAAAAAAAAGCAATTTCCAAAAATGCTGCTCAAATTTGACTTCACTAGTTTTCTTTGAAATGTGTTTTTTTTGGTTGGGCTACCACACAAATACCCTGTAATTTATGTGCCCCTTCTTTTGATGTTATATGCTTGTCAAACTGCTTAATCACAAATAAATCCTTCAGTTGTGCCGACAGCACTTATTAGGAAATTAAACAGTGGCTTCATGGGTGCCAACTTTTGATTTTCACTACGGGGGCAGAAATACCCCAAGCTCCACCCAGCTCCACAACAAGCGACCAGCCCAACCCATCCCCTGGCCAAAACACATTTTATAGCACTTGTTTTTTATAAGAACTTGCAAATGTCATACGATTAACAACCAATTTTCTTTTTTTTATATGGCTAGTTGATGAAATCAACTTTTCAAATACAATAAAATGAACATTACAACCATTACATTTTTACAATAGTAATAAGTGCATTACATAATAACCAGATAAAAGTACAACTCCATGTTCAATCACTTCAAATGACAGAAACATATAGTGAACCCCAAGATTCCAAATACATGGACAAAAAGCCTCAATCAAAACAATAACGGAACCGGATAAAGTAATGTTTAGTCTTCATGGTCGGGTAGTGTTGCTTCAAGAAAATGCACTATTGCTACATTAACACCCACTCTAGGGCTTGAAAAAATGTGTTTCCATATGTCATTTGGATCCATCAGGCCATTTAAAGAAAGCGTTTTTAAAAAAAACCTCAATCGCATTGCTCTTAGCATGGGGCAATCAACTATTAGATGTTTTAGTGTCTCAATTTGAGAGATATTTAGGCAGAAACGGCAAGAATTCAGAGGTATTTGCTTCCTTCTAAACAATACCTCTCGCGTATGCCAGAGATGAAATCTAAAACGCATATATTGTCTGCGTATATGTGGGGAACGACATTTAATGAAGTAGTCAGCCATGGATCTAAATCTCTTGTGCCCAAAAAGAGAAACATCAAAATCTTTATATGCGAGACAGCTAGAATTATTACTTATCCAGTCATATTGGAAAATGTTGATCTTAGCACGCCCCGGATTGCAAATCATCATCTCAACAGATACTGAAGCGTCTGCCAAGGCATTGAGTACACATTTTTGCCAGTTGACCTTTTAGATTTTAAGAGATGATCAGCTACAATACCCAAAACATTAGATGTTTCTAAATTCAAAAAACATTTCCTCAGAAATGCACACTGCTTCCACAAAACTTGAGAATACATTGATAGAGATCCGAATTCGAAACGTTTTAACAATTTTTAACATATAACACCTCAGCAATCGTCTCTCAACCTGCTCAGCTACCCTGTTAGCCTTTTACTGTAGAGCGTATCTATGGATCCCTTAATGTACTAAAAACTACTGCATTACCAACAGTATTTTGGGTAAACCACTGCCATGGGAAGTGATGTACAGTGTGGAGTTTGGAAAGACGCATCATGAAAGAAATTGCACCATTTTTAAACTATTAGGAGGGAGCAGGTGTGCCGATGAGGAGAATCTCGGCCTTACTGGCATTAAGGCAGAGATCATTGGCGGCACACCACTCCTGGATGGCGGACAGCCAGTCAGAGATGAGAGAAGGAGAAGAGGTGACAGAAGGGAGTCTGAAAATGAGTTGAGTATCATCCGCATAGCACTGAAAGTTGGGGCAGAGAGCAGCGATGCAGTGGGCAAGAAGTGTGAGGTATTGGTTCAACAGCCATGGAGAGAGGTTAGACCACTGGGGAACACCACAGGTAGAGATCGAGATAGAGTAGAGGAAGGACCCGAGTTGGACCTGGGAGGGTCGATCAGAGAGGAAGGAGGTCAGCCAAGCCAAGGCCTGATCGGTGATACCCAGGTTATCATGGAGACGGTTGAGCAGGGTGGCATGGTTCACTGTGTCAAAGCCAGACGAGAGATCAAGTAAGCTGTGGACACAGGGGATTTTAGAATCGAGGTTGGAGAACAGGTCTTCACAGATGTTCAGGAGAGCAGGTTCCGTGCTTCTGGCAGCTCTGAAGCTAGACTGATGGTCATGGAGGCAACCAACAGATTCAGTGTGAGGGGTAAGCTGGGAGATTGCCAGCTTTTCCAGGAGTTTGCCCAGGAAAGGAGTGATGGAGAGTGGATGATAGTTAGCTGGACAGGAAGGGTCGACAGAGGGTTTTTTATGAAGAGGGTGGACAAGGGAGTGTTTCGGGGGGGGAGACTCCAATGGTGAAGGAGTAGTTGCAGATATCAGCCAGAGTAGGAGCCAGGCTGTCAATGTGGTCCTTGATGGTTTTGGAAGAACAGGGGTGACCCTGTTTTGATGAGACCTTTTTAGATAGGACTTGTCTAGAAACCTTGTCTGAGAAGAACAGGGGAAAGGCAGAAATGGAGGGAGGAGAGGTGGCCACAGCAGGGTCAGAGGAAGAGGGGAGTAGAGGGAGGAGGGCGAGAGGAAGAGAGAGAGTACAGGATGTCCTGAGTTTTAGAGATGAAATGAGAAGCCAGGGCCGTGCAGAGGGCCTGGGATTGGCCAGCTCCTTGCAGATTTTAAAGAGTTTGGCCGAGTTTTTAGATGCCGCAGAGACGCGGGCTTGGATGTGGGCTCTCTTCTTGGTGCGGACAGAGAGCCGGTATTGCCTTTGGAGGGTTACCAGTCATTTGGTCGACAAACAAATGGTCGAATGACCATTTGGTCGACACCAAATGGTCGAAATCCAAATGGTCGAATTTTTTTTAAAACATTTTTTTTGGGGGTTTGGGGGGGTTCCCCCCCAACCCTGCTTTTTATATATTAAATATTTTTTGTTAACCAACCAAAACGGAAAAAAATATATAAATAAATAAAAAAAAAATTCGACCTTTTTTTTTCCGACCATTTGAGTTTCGACCAAACGGTAATTCGATCTTTTTTTTTTGACCAAATGAGCGGACACCCCTTTGGAGCAGGTGGCAGGCCAGTTTGTCAGAGGATGTACAGGAAGCACGCCATTTCCTCTCAGCCACTCTGCACTTGCGTTTAAGGGTGACGAGGTCTGAGTCGTACTAAGAGTTGCACTTGGCTTTGGGCTTCAAGCGTATCCTCATGACAGGGGCAAGAACATCGAGAGTATCAGATATAGCAGAGTGAAGCATGGAAAGGGCTGTGTCAGGGTGTGAGTCAGCCAAAGGGGAAGGGGATTGAGAAAGTGGCGGCGAAAGCCTCAACTGACACATTCTTCATGGGTCGGATAACCAAGAAGGTGGGTGGCAGTGCTGGAGTTGGCTTGGCCTTAGGGGTAGAGAGGGTGAGGTGGGAGGAAAGGAGAAAGTGATCACTCAAGGAGAGAGGAGTGGCGAGAGGGATCGAGAGGGGGAGGTCTGAAGAGATCAGAACATCCAAAGTGTGCCCTGCAGAGTGAGTCGGGCCAGGGGGAAAATAGAGAGTGAGAGAGAGTCACAGAGGTTGAGAAAGAGTCCAGTGGAAGGACAGGAAGCATCCAGGTGGATGTTGAAGTTTCCAAGAAGGAAGGGTTGAGTGGTTGAGACCACGAGGGAAGAGGAGAGGTCCGCCCACTCAGCGAGGAAGGCGGAGATCTGACCAGGTGGCTGATAGATGGTTGCCACAGTAAGGGAATGGCCGGGAGAGAGAGAGAGACTACAGACGAGGCATTCGAAAGAGGAGGAATTACAGATGCAGGAATCCACTCAGGGAAGATCAGGGCTACACTCCCTGCGGAACGGTTGGGTCTGGGAATGGAGAGGATCATATAGCCCTCTTGGAGGAGAGTGTCAAAGCTCGTGGCAGAGCTGGCTGTGAACCATGTCTCAGTGAGACCTAGGACATCGGGGTCAAGTTCCTCCAGGAGGCAGCAGATGTCATAGGAGTGTTTGACAGCAGAGCGGGAGTTTAGAGTGGCAATATGGAGAAGGTTCCATCCTTGAAAGACTTCCGGGGAGGGGTACAAATCAGAGGTACGCCCTGCAGAGGTGTAGCATTAGCAGCCCGAGGGAGGGGGCAGAGGAGGAAAGAGGAGAGGGCAAGGTAGCCAATGAGGAGGCAGCAGGTCGAGGCGAGAAAGCCGTGGAGGGGGAGAGATGGGACAGCAGGAGAAGACAGGAAATGGATGAGACGCGGGAAGCGTCTATCGAAGAGGAGAAGGTTGGCTCGAGGGTCTTGGACCAAGACTGTACCATTCAAAAAAACATTAATGATGACCTTGGAGGAGTGGAAGGAGGACAGGAGGGCCTCCCACCGGGTGCCACCATTAATGGGAGAGGACGACAAGGGAGAGAGCACAGCAACCATATGTAGAGTCCATAGGTCTGGCGAGGGAACGACAAAAAGGATGTCAGTGAACGTTTGCCTGGAGGAGGCACTGGTATAGGTGTCAGCGATAGGGAGGCCTGGATTGGAGACCAGGATGTCCTTTTTAAACTTCTTCCTACCAGATTTAGTGAGGAGAGTAGAAGTCTCGGAGGAAGATGTTTTGACATGCATGAGAGACGCGGTGACCAAGTCCGCAAAGCCTTCGATGAAGGAGGTTTTGGGTTGGGTGGTCTGCCGATGAGGTGAAAAGGGACTGTGTCCTTTGGGGAGAGTGGAAAGTGGCAGATCAGGTTTTCAAAATAGCCAATGGGGGTAACGTCCAGTTGAGTGAATGGCCATGATGCATTGGGAATGATGCAGAGGCCTCCGCCGATCTTGTTTGGACGGTCTTGTTGTACAATTTTGTAGCCATTGGGGATGAGGACATCTAGGATGGAGGTGGATGTCATCCAGGACTCGGTAATGAAGATGGCGTCCAAGTCATGTGTGGCAATGAGGTTGGCGATGTCTGCTGCATGGTTGGTGGCTGAGCGGACATTGGTAAGCATCGGTTTACTTGTAGTTGTGGATGATGGAGTGCTGATGGGGTCTATGGTGACACAAGTGAGATTTCTGCAATGCAGTGTCCATGATGTTACTGGTGAGCAGAGTGGTTGTCCATGAGTGGTGATAGTATGGATGGGCTATTGGGAGAGAGGGTTGAAACACATCTTTTATGGAGCTTACCGGATGTTGGAGGAGCATGGGTTCTGTTCCTGGGTCCACCCGGTCCAAGCGTGTCCAAACAGGAATTGCCCCTTTCTTCGTCTACCCTTCACCTCAGATGCCCAGGGCGAGAGACGCCCGTGATCTAAGAACTAAGAAAGGAATGGGCAGGGTGAAACAGGTGGGTAGGGTTTAGGTCACATGACCTGTGGCCTCCTCAAAGCTTTCTGCCTGTAGATGGCCTGGAGTCCTTAAGTAGCTGCCTGGAAGGCGTGAAAACAGATGGTGGGAGGAGCAATTGAGTGGCAGGGCCTGGTCACATGACCAGCAGCCTCCTCAAAGCTGTCTTTCCATGTGATGTTGTGCTATGTGATTAGCTGGTGACCTTGCCTGCTTGAAATCATGTGAACTGCCACTTTCTTCATGTTCTTTGGATATTGTTGCCAGACCCACGTTCATGTGCTCATATGCCCAAAGATGGTAGCATTCAAGAAGGCCACCAGTGTTTTTGTTAAAGGTATAGCGGCTGCAAAAACCACCTTTCATTGCGCTGAGTAAGCCAAGTGACTAGGATCTGCGTGGATGCAGTTGCTCTGTTTGGCTCTGTTAAAGTTGCCAGACTTTTCATTCAGTATGGCAGAGCAAGCCGTGGCTATCAAAGTAACTTAGTTGACGAAAGCAGGGGTCCGACAGACTTGCTGACAGTGATGAGACTAAAATGTGACTTATTGCGTGGGCCACAATGTGGTGGGATTGTGCAGAGACAACCAAGCAATTCCCAGAATAACTTGTAGATTTGGTGCATTGATGAGTTGAAGGCGAATCGAACGTACTCCTGATGATCCTGAGTGCGTGTTTGCAAAGCAATGGTCACATGGGTGATGTCTCTTGATGTCTGTGGGGATTCCTCTATGGAATGGATTGGCGTGGTCAATGATTAAGTACATTGTTACTGCATGTTACGAGTGAACTACAAGATCCATGTAGTTGCCGGTTGCTCAGAATTCCATGAAAGTGGTAACTTTCACCAGAGCTGTAGTTCCTAGCAACTCAATGGGTCTATTGCCATGCGGGTATGCTGCGTTTGGCGAGGAAGCACACAGTGGGCAAGTTGCAGTTGAACAGTTCCCCATTCTCTCTGAGCTTTAGCATTTCCTGAACTCGAAACGAGATGATCCAGTACGGAGTGGCCTTTTGTTTTGTTTCCGCAATACATGTGTGGTAAGGCTGAGCAATAGCGCATGTGACACTGATGTCTGGTGCTTTAAAGGGAAGGATTTTATTGATAGACAACGTTGGGTAATGGTTGGATAAACCTTTAGGTTATAGGGTAAGAACTACAACTAGGTATTGTACTAATTTGTATTTATTATACTTAGGTTATAGCTCAATGCGCTTTATCATAATATGCAAACGGACAGATGCAAATAAATCCAATAGATAAAATACAAGTAAAAACAAATCTAATAAAATTCAATCATCATATGCAAACATCTTGTGTTCCAGTGTTATGCGGGTGACACACAATTCTCCTTCAGGCTACCCTCAGCCTACTACTCCTCCTCGCTCATATCTGACTGCAGCAATTCAGTCATGGTGTGCTGCGAACGACCTCTGCCTCGACGCCAGTAAGACTGAGATTGTTCGCATTGGGACTCCTGCTCCCGCTTTCCCACTCTCACTCTGGCCGACCTCCCTTGGCCCTGCGTCCGCACCCACCTGCGAGGCAAAAAACCTTGGGGTCATCTTCAACTCCACTCTCTCCTTCTCCGCTCACATTTCAGGCATCGCTAAAAAGTCCAACTACCAGCTGCACCTCCTCAGAGGTACTCTTCCTTTTCTCACCTTCCCCCAGCGGCTCACTGTCTCCAGAGCCCTGGTTCTCTCAAGGCTGGACTACTGCAACAGCCTCTTTCTCAAATTCCCTTCTTCTGCCCTGTACCCTCTGCAACTCATCCAGAACAAAACCGCAGGACTTATCCTTGGCCTCAAGCCCAGGGACCGCATCTCTCCGGCGCTGAAATCTCTTCACTGGCTCCCCGTGGCTGCAAGGATCAAGTTCAAGACCCTCTGCATCATCCACGATGCTTTCTGGGGCATGGGACCTACCTATCTGCAACAATCCCTACCTAAATACTGTTCCTCACAAGCCCTCTGCTCATCCACCTCCAACCTTCTGCGAGTGAGCCGCTTCTCCAAGCAGAGATTTGGAGGGAGATCCTTATCCTCTCCAAGAACCTCCCTCCAGAACAGCCTCCCTGCCACCCCCGTCTTCAGCCTAGTCCCCTTAAGTTCCGGAGACTCCGCAGGACCTTCCTCTTCTCCTCTTCCTTCTCTCTCCCTCTACCCTGCTAACCAATCCCTCTCCCTCGCTAACCAATCCCTCTCCCTCTACCCTGCTAACCAATCCCTCTCCCTCTACCTTTCTCACCATCCTTTTCCACACAGCCTGCTGACTGGTGCCTGGTGTACCTCATAGTCTCACAGGTCCCTGGAACCCTCGCCAGTCCTCTCGCACTTGCCTCCAGGCCTTGCACTTGCTTCATCGTTACTGCGCTTGAACAATGACCCATGAGAGTAGCATCTCTCAGAACTTACCCTAGCTTCTGACTGACTGGGCGCAGGGTCTCTCCCCCTGCCCCCGGCACTTAACCCCCCACCCTCTCCTGTATCGTCTATGCACTTACACGACCATGCCTTGATGATCGTCTATCTTTTTCCCTTGTCTCCCCTCCTTGCATGCTGGCGCCTCAATGCACTTGGAAAAACTGCAGAATCGTCGTCGGACCTATTAGCTGTTATCTTCACTCTTAATTGTATGAGATGCACTTACTCGGCCCGTGCATACTTGTATCATTCAGAAATTCAAGGGCTCTGGATAATTGTTGTTTTTTCCCCCTGTTCCTTCCCTCCTTGAGCGCTTTGAAACACTTGCTTTGTGTAATGGCTCTTTACAAATAAACATTACCATACCATACATTGCCATAAATGCCACATAGTGCATTCGTTACAATTCATGATGATTCATAATTATTGGAGGTTAAATAGGCGTAACCAGCCGCAACTTGCTAAGCCCATCCTATATTACACCATTAAAATAATTTTAAAAAATACTTGTAAATATAGAAAATACAGTATAAAATATAGCCTAAGGCCTAAAGAGCCTATCATCCTAGTTCGTCCAAGTTTAGACGTTGATATATATTTCCCTACCATTCCCAATTTAAGAAGTTAATTCCATATATTAAATAGTGCAATATGCATAGACTTATGACCGGAGTTTAAACAATACCGCCAAAAGACTCTGAGCCTCATCACGAGTTGGGTGGTATCCCAGCGGTATTACCGCCGGGATACTGCCCGCGCTAATAGCATTACCGCCACCCAGTCCGGCGCAAGGGATGGGCGTAATGGGTATTCCCCATTCCCCATTGGACTCAATGGGGCATTTTCAGCGCAATTAGCGCACACTAATAGCACCCAAAAAAATGCCTTTTTCCAGTGCATTTATCCCCTTCTTGGAGCTGGGGGTAAATGCTACCAGGCTCATTTTTGGGCAGACCCTTAAATGCGGCGTGATAGCGTTACTGCCGCATTTAAGGGCTACCACCCAACTCGTGATGAGGCCCTCTGTCCTAATATAGTATTAAGATGAGAGACAAAAGGCCCCAGCCACTTTTATATATAAGGCACTATATTCTTTACACTTCGTCAAGTCATGCCGGGAAGTCTCCGGTTTAGACCCAATGCCACAAGACCGACAGCTCCTCGCATCTTTAGGAACTCCCTGCTCAGGCGCAATCGAGGCCATCACTGGTAATGTGCCAATTCTTAACAAAAGCATAAATCTGCGCAATTCAGGGGATGCACAAAGATGGATCTACCAGTGGGGTTTTATAGTTATGATCAAGTAGAGCCACGGAGGTGCGATAGCTAGTGAGTTTAGCCAGGTGTACATAGTTGTCGCACCAGTCCCATTGTTCAAGTTTACCAACAGCTTTACTAATCAGTCTTTTTGTAAGCTATCCTCCCAAACCGGCTTCCAACACATGCTTACAAAGTCCCCACGTACAAGGGAGGGCAAAGATTACAATCTTGTAGTCGGCGGTTGTTGACCCAGTAGGTTTAACACTGGGAAAACGGGTGCCTTACGTGTAAGGCTTCTCCTTTTAATTACCATAGCAGCGATAGAAATAAGGCCTAACTCAAGGTGAATAATTTCTATTGGGATACTAGGACCCAGTCCCAACATTCTCCGCCAAAACTTTCCTTGAAGCACGTTAAGCCAAGAAAGGTCCTTCATACTGATAGCTTCAATACCAAACAACACAGAGGGGCAAAAGCGTTGCCTATATAAAAAGCAAAAATATGACATAGACCATTGTAAATCTGTCCAGCACCCCACTTTCTCTGCCTCTTGTCCCCACGGGAGGCCTCACTGTTGCTTCTCATGTCCGGTCCCTGGAACACCACCTCTATGCCTCACCACATGCTCATACGTCCTCCCTCCCCCACTCTACCTATCGGGTGAATGGCTTGCCTAATATTCTGCTTGCTCTTTCCTGAGCCCTCCCTGCTGTCTCATCTCCTGCTTCCTTCTAAAGTCACCCTCTATCTCAAGGGTCTGCAACCTTTGGCTCCCCAGATGTTTTGGACTATAAATCCCTTCGTCCCTAACCAGCACAGTCAACAGCCATATATGGGAATTGTAGTCTGAAACATCTAGAGAGCCAAAGGTTGCAGACCCCTGTTCTACCTCCCTAATTTGATCCTCCTGTCTGCTCGTGTTCTTTCCCACCTTCTGGCCCACCTCCAGCTCTTGGTCTTTCCTCCCACCCTCTGTCTTCGAATGTTCCTTCTTCTCAGTCGTTACCTTACTTTAAATCACCTCCTCCTCCTGATTCACAAACTCCTCCCCTTTCTCCAGTCTCCTCTCCCCTCCTTCACCTTGTCCACTCTCCAACCTATATCCCTTGGGCTTCCAGTACATTCTTGCACCACACCTCCAAACTCTCTCCGGACCCCGACTCGACTCTAACAGATTATATAAGGGCCTGACCCTGTCCCCAGGGACTGCCCTTGCTCAGCTACTTTCAGATATAGGTAATTGTTAACTTTGCTATTGGACTGGCTTGTGTTCTCCCGTGCATGTTGCTTTGCCAGTTGCAAGGCTTTGCCTCCATCTTCTTCTGGGTGGCAGCCATTTTGAATATCCATACTACAAGTGTGTGGGACAGGACGGTGCATTGTCTTGGAGCAATCAGCGACTTTCTTTCGCTCTCCCTGCTGGCGAGTAGAATTGAGTAAGTCAAAGGATCTCTGCGTGCTGAGGCTCACACTTATTACCTCCCTTTATTCTAAGGTTTGTCTGTCCGGGCCACTGCCAAAACCCTCCCAAGCTAGCATTTCTTCTCTACGCTGCACTCTTTTATTTTAGTTCAGACCTGATTTGGTGGGAGAGGGCACCTGCCAAAGGGAAGGTGGAATGTTTAGTAGACATCTTCTGGATGGGATATTCTGTTACAGGCACAGTGCTACAGGTTCATCTCCGAAGAGAAGGATCTGGCATGCTACCAGGAAGAGATGGGGTGCACCAGGGTCTCCTCTCCATGCTGCCCATGACCACTGCATCACTTAGGGCATGGTGGCACCAGACAGCCTCCATGGTCACTCCAGTAGCCAGGCAAGGAACTTAGTCCTGCTAGCTACTGAACCTGATTGGAGTGTTTTGTGATATCAGTGAGGTCCCTACTGTAATTTATTTTGCAGAAACATGCATTTGTTGAAAGGTGTGAATTGCGCTGGATGTGCAGGGCAGTCCTCTTCAGAGGAATTGGGGAAACAGGAGGAGCAAGAGTGAAAGAGGGGGTGAAGATGGGTGACTGGCTTCTTTCTCTGTAAAACAGAAGTCCGATTTTAGTTCCCAAAAATATAGAATTAACGTGTTAAGCTTAGACACTGCATTACATCAAGTGCTGTCATGCAGATAATTTGCCTGTGGGGAGTCCAATAATGGATGCATTAGACTCTGAAGATCGTGCCTTGTTGCAAGATCATTCTGCCTCCTCCACTCTGGATTCTGGTCTTCAGAAGATGATGGATGCTGTAGTGTTGGACATACTCTGTAGTCCATTTTGGGCCTATACTCCAGAAGGTTAGACAAAAGTGAGGAAGTCCACCCCCTTTGTAGGGTTTTAAGGTCTGGTGGAACATGATCACATTCCTTCACCATTTATTTCTATCTGCTCTATAATGGATGCGATGTATCAGTTTCGTGGATTTCAAGCTGACATAAAAGGCCATTGTGGTGTCTAAGCGAGAGCGAGTATCTCTGCCCTTGTTGCCTTAGCTTCGTATTTCGAGTAGAACACCCAATTTCTTAGGGGGCTGTGTTAAGGTGGGTGGTGGACCCAAAGACACTGATCAATGGGAGTGGATTGCATATGCGTTTAGCAACTGGCGCAGTAGAGTGTCAATTTCTCACGCTGAGTCAAAGGCTCGATTTGATCATCAATGCTTGTGTCATCCGTAGGCGCTGAATGATATGGATGGGGTATACTTTGTACTGTCCAGGTGCATCAGTATTCGGATGTCATCCACACAGACTTGATGGGATGGTTTGAATGACTGTGTGGGCCAAGAGGTCCCTCATGTAGGTGTTGAATATCAATGTGTATACGCTGGAGCCTTGTGGGACCCTGGCACCCACAGGTGTGGGATCAGTGGAGAAGTGGCCCAAACGTACTGGTATATTTTGATTGTGCAGGAATGACTATCCATTCCTGTGCTCTGAGATGCCCAGGTCGTGCGATAGACCACGGAGCTGAATGTTATGATGAACAGTATGGTAAGCTGCTAAGATGTCTGCATGCAGGAGTGTTAAGGAGGTCTCCACAAGTCCTTGGGAGGGGGCTTAAGAAGCCTATCCTGTAGTGTTAATCAGGGTTTTACTGAAGGATTTCCTGCCTCCCTCAGTGGTAGCTGGCAGAGCAGTCCACCTCCACTCTTTACAGCAGTGTGAAAGGTGGTCATAAAGTACACTTTACATAAATATCAACCCACCGTAAAGGAATGCACGTGGCAGAAAATGATTCGGTAAACTAGCAAATGCAATAACTAGTAAATGCTAGAATTCAGAAATTAGTATTAAAGCAGTAAGGTGCCTGCAGTAGACAAGTCAAGCTAAACCACCACACCATCTTCTAAGGAGGTACATTTGAGTCTTTTGGTAAAGTTTAGATTAGTCTGAATGTCAGTCCATAGAAAGTAATAGTACATATTCTGTAGGCAGCTCCACGAGTCGTTGCAGAGTCGCAGTTTTTGGACTCTGGGGATTGGGGAAAGATTTGTATTGGTCTCTTTGTAGAGAAGGTGGGAACCCCAGACAGATTTAGAGGCCTACAGATGTGGACTACAGTACTTCAGTGTGCTCCACAGACCAACGGGGAGAGCATGCAGAGGTCCGTTACAGTGTCAGGTTTACAGAGGTTGTGCTTTAAGTTCTCAGGGAACAGGGACTGTAGGCAGCCAGTCTGGCCTTGGAAAGACTGAACCAATGCTGGATACGAGGTTAGAGGATCCCACAGATATGACCCTCCAGACTGTGACCTTGGGAACATCAGTGAAAGGTCATAAAGCGGACTCTTCAAAGCTTTTGATCTGCTTAGGACTTTAGCCTTGGGCAGCACAAAGGAGAATGCCCTGGAGGAAGGATGTGAAGAAGTCGAGTCCTGGGACAGAGCAGCACTAAGCACCACAGCCACACGGTTGTCCAGTTCCAGGATAATAGCAAGGTTTCCACTTCTGGGTCATTTAATCCTACAGTGCAAGAGCTTCAGGGAAGCTGCAGGACAGCAGAGGAGGGCGATCCGACTTGCCTCGATGGATGGAGGGAAGAAGCTGCTAGACGTGTGGGATAGCGGCAGAGCTTTGCACCCGAACCTCAGTAAGGAATCCTCTGTGTTGCTCTCTGGTGTCCTCAACCCTCCATTCACAATGCATGCACCAGTTTGGCAGCGTCCTAATCGGGGAGCGCACTGGCTGGGATGTGGATTGGGGTGTCTGGTACAGCCTCCTCTTGTTTAAATTGGACCCCGTTCATTCAGGGAAGACGTTGAGAGCCATGACTCAGACAAGGTTGTTTGGAGGAGGCTTTGCTGGGCAAACATAGGCTCAGGCCATAACGAAAGCCAGTGGAAATTCCACTCAGAACACTTGGGTCAGAGGATTTCTCTACTTTAACCACGAGGGTGGTTGCTGTTGTAGTGTCTAGGTTGTTTGGAATTTCTTCCCTCATAGAAGGGATATTTCAGTACCTCCAGTTGGCCTGAGCATGGATTGGCCGTCAAAGCATAGTGGTTTGTATTGTAGATTTGCAGTTGCGCTGTGTCTAGTTGTTCAGTATTATTTGCCTCTAAAGGGATGTATTATATTGTGGCTTGTTTAGTCAAGTAAAACATTACAAATTTACAAGCTCTGCCAGCTAGCCCTAGGAAGAATGTGCATTTATGTGCACTCTTGCAAGAAAGGGAATCAAAAACGTTCCACTTTAACCCGTGGCTAATATTTTTTTCTAGGCATTCCAGAAAGCAGTTCTGAGTTGGTTGTGTTAATTAAGTCAGAGGAGGAGTCTTCACCCATTAGAAGTTATGATGCAGAAACAAAAGCGCTTCAGGAACCCGTCCTACGTAAGTAAAGGCTGCAATTTATTTAAACCTGTTCTCTAAATTTTAAGGGTGTTGAAGAAGGAAGCTGACACAAAGGTGGCATGGTGGTGGTTGAAGGGAAGGGTTCCCTATTGGGGAAAAGTGACGTCCTTCCACAATTCGTCACACCAGTTTAAGGTGGTTTCATTTAACATCAGAAGGCCATCACCTTTCGTGGAAGTGGGAATGATGTTTCTAGAGCATTCCTGTGCTTCATATGGGTCTCAACTGAGACTATAGGCTGTTGCGAGGCACCAGAAGCAGGGCTCGGACACAAGGGTGGCATGTTTTTGAATTGATCAAGAAAGGTTGGGAAAAAGGCCTCTCTAGCCCTAAATCTAAGAGGGGATTCCCTACCTCAAAAGAACGAATGAAAACAGTCAGAATGTCCAAAAGTAAAACGTCTGTCCCAGTCACGTCCCCAAAACCTACTTCTTACCCTCGCACTATAAACTAACAGAGTGGTGCAAGGATGATCTCACACTAAAGAAAATAGTGTTCATCAAGCCAACATACATGTTCTCAGCCAGTCGGGCTTCCAAAGGATTCAAAAACAATGCTCCAGAAATAATGATCCAATATTAGGGGGTTGCTCCTCTCCCCTAGACATCAAAGGGGACAAATGTCTTTCCAGTCTCTTCTCATAAAACACAAAGTGGTCTCCCAAACATTACTACAACACGTTTCTCAGTCTTAGGATTTTAAAGCCCGTTGGTTCCAGGTTTCGATTTAGGTGCGAAACCCAGACTCTCATTACTTGTGGGGTCTTGGTGTACTCTCCTGCCCAAGTCCCAGTTATTTCATATGTTCACTTTCTTTCTCTTGTAGGGCTCCAGCCCGTGTTATTTCTGATTATATTTGGGGTCCCAGACTCTTTTATCCTTAGTCTTTCTTTTGGGTGTGGGTCCCAGACTCGCAATGCAACTTCAGGCTTGTTTGGTTTACTCTCCTGCCAAGCGCAGCATTCCTTGTGTTCAAACCTTCATTCATATGGAGTCCCTGACTGCCTTATGTTCTCTACTTCAGAATTGCTGTCCACGTAAGCCTGGTTCACTCTCCTGCTAAGCTAATGTTTATTTTATCTTGCATTTATTTGTCATGCATTCATTTGCCATATATTATTTATTGATTGGGGTAACTACCCCCTGGTTTTGTGCATTTCTCTGTGTGTGGGACCAAAATGTACTGGGACCCTTCTTCTGTCCTGTCCATGCTTTTCCCGGCATCCCTGGACCTCCTGTTGCTTCCACCCAGGCCATGTACCTTCGTTTTTTGGTCTACTTCTTCTGGGCTGTAGGATTCCTTCTTGAGGCTCCGGTAGCCGTCGGGCTTGTTCTCTCTTTGGTTTTTCGCAGCGTTCTGCACCCTCCTTGTGGTCGGCTCTCACGTTGGTGTTGCTGTGGACACGGTAATACGCTCCAGCATTTATTCATTATGTGAGCTTCAGAGTAGCCGGATCCGAGGCTACGTTTGTTGGCTCTCCTTCCCCGGCAGACTGCGTCTTCTCCGTGTCAGAGCTACCTGGAGGGACCCTCCTCTGGCTCTCAGCTTTGCTACATTTAAACTCCTGCGTTGGGAAAGGGAGTTGTTCTGAATCAATCAGATTTCTTGAAGAGCTAGACTGCTCACTTCGGTTTACCAGAGAAATCATCCTTGCAGTCCTCTTCCTCATCGCAGTACATGGTTTCAGATATAATGAGTCAATACTGGTTTGCCCTTTACTCTGCATGAATGAATTAGTTGGATTGGTTCCACAATAAAACATATCAGTCGTATCATGGCAGCTGGGTCATACGGCGTCTCCTGAAGATTATTGTTGCATTACCCAGTCGCATAAGGGCCTTCCCTTCCCAGGTGATCCTCAGAGATTATTGTATGCTGTGAGCGCACTGGTCTCCCCCCTAGAGGAGAAGGGACGACATCTTGAGATTCATCACACTGCTCATTCGGGACCCCCCGCCTCCCTCGCAGCAGCAAAGTATGTCTGAGCTTCTGTATGTACTGGAGTTAAAAAACACAAATCTAAGTTGGATGCAAAAGAGCTCTGTACATAGGGGAGCCACCTCGTAGGTTACAGGTTTGGTGCTGGGGTAGCTCAAATGAGTAGGGGGATCAGGGGAGGGAGGAGCTGTGCAGTGGAAGAAGGGTTGAGTAGGGCGAGCAACAACTGCCTTGCTCCCCGAGACTGTCCTCTGCACACAGTATTTGTGAAACTGCAATATACAAAGTGCACTCACTATATGTAATCTCTCCCACATCACAAACAAGGTTATTTGTACTTATTTAGTTTGGGTGTTGATTGAGCACAGACTAACTTGGAGACACAGTGGAGGGCTGCACAACAAGGGGTTAATAGGAGGGGGCAGGTAAAGTGACTGTTGCATCCGGGCTTTCTTTGCTATGTGTGATTATATAAATTCTCCAGCATACACCTAATCTAATAGCCATGGTGCTAGATTGCTCTACCTTCCTGAAGAAGTCCCATAGAAACTGTTAAACCCAGTTGGGGAAGAAAATTTCTGACCTTCTTCCTAAAGATCAGATATCCACCAGAGAGCAAAGAGAAGACAGTTGGAAGATACATATGGGTGGCAGGAACCAACATAGAAAAGGTCCTTCATCCCTCTACCTTTCACAAGTGAACACATCTGGTTATTTTTGGAGGGATGGGCTGCTTGGCCAAGATGATCACCTGTTTTCTTGAGCCAATCTACATTACCGGTTTCCCTCTGTGTTGTACCACAGCAAAGTGAAGTATCAAAAACTCATCGTAGCCCCACCCCCTTCTCAAGCATTGCACGGAACGCAGTCTCTTCATTGCAAATGGCTGCCAGTTCAATGTTTTTTGTTTTCTTTAATGGGCCCTATGGCCATCCCCCTCTCTCTCGTCTTAAAAAACAGCTCCTCCATACCTCCGGTGTCCCTGACCCTAGGTTCATAGATAGTGAATATTGACCCCTATTGTCTAAGATCTATCTTATACCTAATATGAGGTCCTAAAGGCAGGATGCCTTTTCAACCTAATGTCCCTCAGGGGCTCTCAACTCTATCCACCTGTTGGTGTTCTAAAGGGGTGTATGGGATTGTGCCTTGCTTGTCTTTCATCTGTCATGCTCTCCCTCTCCTTATCTCACACTGCACTCCTTTTCCAACTCCACCCACCTCTACTCTCTTCCCTTATCTCTTCTGTCTTTCTGATGTCTCTCGATCCTTCTAGAGCTTGCCTCTACCCTTTGATGTTTCTCCTAGCCCCTCCACAGTACTACTACTGCAACTCCACCCAACCCCTACTCAGACACCCTTATATTATCCCACATAAACCTGTCTGCTATGCTTTCATGCACACTGACCCCGCAGTGTGCATTCGCTGTACCGCACTGTAAAGACTGGAGGGGGGTTATCTGTACTCCTGCTCTCTATATGGCAGAGTAGAAGCACAGAGCACCCCAGCCAAGGTTCTCTATTGTGGTAGCAATGAACGAGCAACGAAGGCTTAAGCTCTCAGGAGGTGATGCAGGCTGGTTCTTAAGTACAGTGTAGTCCCCAGGCCCCCCACAAAAGAATGTCCACACACTATGTTATGTTCTAACGCAGTTCTTTATATAAAACACTTTTACTTTGGCAATTCTAATGTGGCAAATATATACAATGTCTATGTGGTACCACACTTAGCTAATTACTCCTTTAAAATGCATCACCTGCTGGCAGTGATAGTGGCATACAAATCATACAGCAATGGGTAGTAACATAGATCAAAGGAAGGAAGAGAAGTTGGGTTAAACAATGGCAGAATACTGACCATCTCTACCTAGAGGCAGTTCTGAGCGAGGATCCCCCACCACCTGGGCAACCTGTAATAAAGATTATTGCCCAGTCCATTAATGTTTAAACAGTCTTGTTTCCTGGTTAAAATGTTCAGCTACCCCAATGTACCTAGGACAGATAGTTTTATGGTTTGTCAACGGATCCCCTGAGAGTGGACTCCCTTTAAAGTAGTAGCCACAGGGTGTCGAGATTCCTCGAAGAAAGATTAACACTTGCGTCGAGACTGCAGCTTTGACCTTCGCGGTGCTCTTCAGCGATCGATCGTGGAAGTCCTGTGAAGACGAGGTGTGTGGTGCACCTTGATGCAAAGTGTTTGGTGCCACAAAGATGACTCAGTGATGGATGTAGGCCCAGCACCGGGCATCGATATAGCTTTGGAGATCGGGACTCGACCATGGGCTGGACTTCGGATCTTCACTCCGTCAGCTCTCTGTTGGCTTCGGGTGGAGGGAAACCAACCGGCGGACTCTCCTCGGTCGTCTACGACCTCCTCTTTCTCCCATGGGACATAGCGGTGGACAGTGATGGCAAGGAGCCCTTCATTCAATGTTCTTAGGCAAGGTGGAGCATTGCGCCTCCGGTCGTCGAGCAGCACAGCATCGAGCTGTCCCCGCTTCTGCACAACACGACTCGACCGGCTTCCTGCGGTTACGGAAATCCTCTCAACCCTGGTCGACGGCAATGGACTTCAATGGCCTCGAAGCCCTGGTACTTTACTTCAAGAGTATCAGTGAACCCTTTCTCTGGTAAACAGCCTTTCGGGACTGGCTTCCAGGGTACCTCAATGAAGATCAGCTTCTGCACGATGCTCCCTTGTCGCTGGGTGAGTAGTCTCCTAGCCAGGTCCTCTCTCGGATCAGTCCTCGACGTACTCGTCAGCTTTTAGATTGGGTCGAAGGAAAGCAGCAGCAATTGTTCTTCTTCCAGATGGGCTTCAAGGATAAGCAGCTTCAAGTTTCAACTTCAGCTTCTGAACAAATTGGGAAGTGAGAGGTCCCCAGTTATATACGCATCTGTTCCTCATTCACTCTGCCTGAGCCAGGCTCAGTCAGCCAATCACACAGAAGGGCCTTCATGCAGGCAGGCATTCAATCAGGCTCACAGGCATTCAGGCTATTCACTTCCACCCAGAGACACATAACAAGGAATGTGGAATGGGGCAAGCACCCAGACTGAACAACAACAGGGTGTTCCCGTGTGTGATTGCTTCAAAAATTATTTCTAAATGTATTCAGCATTAAGGAATGCTATGTGACTTAATCACATTATGTGTCGTGTACATGGTAAGTGTGCTAGTATGTAATATATAGATCTGTGTGAAGTCAATAGACACAGTTTGAAACAAAGGAGAAAGAGAGAGAAAGACGAGATTTGCTCTACTGGCTTTATTAGTAAACAATGCAATGAAATGAGTATGTCAACATTTCAAGGTAAACAAAAAAATGAAGAAACAATATTGACAACCTCTAATGTAGAGGGATATATAAATACAAGATTGATAATAATCAACAGTATCCTACTTAGGAGCAGCAACAGAGAAATAACACAAAAAATCAAAACTTGAGACATACAATAAAGCATATTGGGCACTTGAATGTTAATTTGTAAATTTCTGTTTACATAAGTTAACATTCAAGTTCCAAGGCACAGTAGCACATATTTATGTACAAAGCGTTAGCCAACTTACTATCTAGCCCTGGCTAGCTCAAATATGTATAGATTAACAATTTCACATCAAATTACACCCAGCCTTTTAGCATACCACACTGCATTCATGTCAGTTTCAGGCACGGCTGTCTCATTCTTTGTTTCACACACACAGAAACCAGACACCCATAACATAGTATGCATATTGATCACACACTCTATTGACACAGGCCCCACCCCAATGGTGTACGCACAACATGCAGTCACTGGGAAGGCTCCAGCCAGTCTAGCCTGGACGTCACCCACAATACCATATATGGTTCTTCCACCCAACAGCCAGTCAGGGGAAGGGACAGAGTCAGGGCTTCCCAGATCTTTGGGAAAACATGGCAACAGGCAATACAAAGCAAGAGACCCCAGGGGCCATCTTGTCGCCTATCAGGAATCCCCTGATTCCTATGCCAGGGCCCGAGTATCCCAAAATGGAGGATACTCAGAGCACCTGTCAAATTCAGCTTGGAGCTGCCACCAGCCCATACCCTGCTCTGTGGGCAACACACAGGTGCCCACAAACATACACTTGGGGTACAGGGTTGTACCCCCACCCCTGAGTGCCATAAGGGTATCCTAAGGGTCTCTGTTCACCATGACCAAAAAGAGGAAGAGCTGCGCTGCCAGGAGTCCCAACTGGATAATACAGAACACACATGATAAGGGAGTACAGGACAAGGACATGGAGCCCCTGCCGCTGCAATGCATTCCCAGCATCACACTCACCTTCTCAAAAAATCACCTCCACACTCGCCTCCTTCTTCCTTCTCATGTGCTGTTATTCCACCTACTCTGAACTTACCCGAACAATCCATAACTGTTTCCTGCTGCCTTTTTCCTTTTCTCTGCAAAGCTGGAGGTTTCGGTCTCTGAACTTGGGGAGTCCCATCCCCTGAAGGGCCTTCGATGATGGGTAGTCCTGTAAGATTAGAAACAGAATGGCCAGAATGGGTACAGTCAACATTGCCTCAAACAGGGAGAACAGAAACAGGTGTCCCTTCCAACTCCTTCACACCTCCTCTGGGGCAGGACTGGCTCTGATGAAAACCATGGTAGGCCACCTGCCCCTGGCTGAGAGGAGTCCCTATTTCCCCTGACTGGGTCACGCCCATGACCCTATCACAGCACAAAGAACAGCCTTTGTACCACAATAAGCAGCCATTTTCAGTATGTGGTAGTGAATAAAATAACTGGTACACTGTAGTGCAATGTAAAGTAAACTCAAAAGAGAGAGAGAGAGAGAGAGAGAGAGAGAGAGAGAGAGAGAGAGAGAGAGAGAGGCCCTGTTTACGGAAACAGCTGTTCAATGCGTGTCCAGTCATTTGATCGAATACAAAGGATCGAATGACAAAAGGTTTGAGTCAAAAGGATCGAAAAACAATTTTTTCGAAGGTTTATTTTTTAATGTTTCGTTTAAATAAAATGTAATATAGTTAAAAAAAATGTTTTTTTTTTTAAAGAAAACTGGGTTGGGGGGAACCCCCCCCATTAAAAAAAATGCATTCAACCCTTTTTTTTCCGGTCCTTTTGACTCGAAAAAATGCCATTCGATCCTTTTGTATTTCGATCCTTTCACCTATAACCGTTCAATGCTGCCGAATAGTATGCGGTTCCACCATCCATACTGTGGCATTCATCCCCCATTTCAGGGGCTGGATACCGAGAGATCCAGAAAGTTCTCCCCGTTCCAGCTCCTGGAACGGGGGATGAAGGCCATTAGCACCCCGGGGTGCTAAAGAAAAGGGTTTTCTTCCTGCAACGGGATGCACGCAGCGTCCCATTGTAGGAAGGAAAATCCTTTTCCAAGATGGCTGCCATGGAAAGTGAAAGCAGGGCTCTGTATGGAGCCCCTCTTCCCTTTCCATGGCAGCCAGCGGAAGGCGAGGGGAAGGAGCGAAGGCGGCCTGCAAAAAGGTAAGGGGGTGGAGGGAGAAACAAAATAGTGACAGGGCAGGGGGAAGATGGTGACGGGAATGCTGGCAGCCATGCGGCCTGTAACGCAGGCTTGTACCGGTGGTTCAAGCCTGCGTTCCTAGCCATCTCATTTGCTGGCTTCCCCCACCCAGGTGCTAATGTGCAGTAGCACCTTTGAGCGTTCTAAGCGCAGAATGGGATTACCATAATAAATGATCTTGGATGCAAATAACCGGCCAGACTCAAAAGAATATGGCAAAATACTACTTTATTATCAGCTCAATAAAGTAGGGAAATCTGGCGAACAGATTGTAGCTCACACACTCTCATATACAATTAGATTGCACAAAGGCTTTATACCGGAATGTGGGTCAGCTATGACATCATCCTACGTGGCAAATAAAACCTATTGGACAGCGAGATTGGTTAAGGGAACTGTGAGAAACTAGAGGGTGTCTCACCCGCTAGTCCCTGGGGATCTCTCTCAGGTGGCCAGGGCACAGCCATCTCCTTTGGAACATACCCACGGGGTGGACCAGTGCAGGAGGATAACCTGGGTGGGGGGTGTACAGGGAGTGGGGGTGAGGCAGCCAATAGTGAGACGCAGTATTCCCCCCTTTTTTGTGCATCCAACCTCTCCTATTTGGTAGGTTCCAATGTCCCAGTCCCTCCCCACCCCTGTCTACACAAACACTAGGCCGAGGAAGCGGGCGCCTGAGACTTACTCTTATACATCGTACTGGACATGTCCCGCTGATCGGGTCAGGCACTTTACTTCCAGTGCATACACCTGATTCCAATTAGCTCTCCTCACACGGACAAAAGGCGGAACTTAGAGACACACTCTGAGCAAGGCGGAACACGAGTATGAGCAGAACTTCTGGGTCGAAGGCAAACCTACTGGAGCAGAGCGACGGACCAAGGGACGAGAGCAGCGGCCCGAAAACACCATGAGTTCTACAGGAGTTTGTGGCCTCCGCACGGCTGCGAAAGACACATGGAGAAGGCCAGATCCCAATATCGAAGACTGCATTGTGTTTCAAGGATGCCAGCGACCCTCCCGGGTGAATGACAGGAGGCGAGGCCAAGCCTGTGGTACTAACCTTGATTTGTGATTTGGAAATTGAATATGCAAGAGAGAACCACGCACAGCCGGTGAGTTGGCAAGTGACCTGAGAGACTAACATGTGCTAAGAAAGATTGAAGTTTGCAACAAAATATCACAAGTGAAGGCTGCACGTGTGTGGATAAGACGCGAGGAAAGGCAAACCTGCGAATGAACTTTAAAGCAAAAACAGCTGTGGTATCAGCGATACTGAGTAACGGAGTGGTCAGGGGAAAAGGAGTAGCCCACTCAAATGGGTCTGTGAAAGGTACATTGTTTGAGACGATAAAAGTAAATGAACTGTACAAACGAAAGTGAACAAAGTTAACCCCGAGAGAAGGGGAGATAAAAAGCTAAGCATTGAATACTGAGTCGAAGTGGTCCTGCAGTGGTCTATAAAAGAAGCCACGCACATTTGAAAATGTCTTCGACATCCGAAAAGCAGTCTGAGCCCGGCAGAGGGAGATACGAAGTGTAAAAAAGCTTGGGGAAGGGAGCCCCGGCAAGTGTTGTTCAACTGTGAAAGGTCTTCAGCCCGACAAAGAGGGACCAACGTTGAACTATGCAAAGTCTGAGCCTGGCAGAGGGGGACCGGTGTGAACTTTTTGTTTCGTTATTTGGGCAAGACTGGAACAGGAGCCTATAACGTGGAAGGCCAGGAGGGCCTCGATACATGTTCCGAACTGTTTCAGTGTGAAAGCCCGAGCGTGTCATCCTGCCTACAGAGACTGCCTTATTCCATGCTGTCTAAACATGGGGAGGAGAGCTGATTCAGCCACATTTATTATTTGTCGAACACTGACTTTCCTTTTATATACATGCTTCCTTTACGTACTTTTTTGTACAAGAGATAGAGCGGGCATTAGGTTTTGTTAGTATAGGCCATTTTGATTTGACAGACAGGACTAAGACTGTTTTCTTTATTATTTGATGGCCGAGACGACTCCCATCTCTTAGTTATAGGGCAAAGTAGGAGTGTTTCCAAACCCCATAGAGTTAATAAAGGATTTACAAATGGTATCTTTTGTGTCAGAGTCATACTTGTGATACCATGACTCCCCTACAGAACATATATACCTATAGCATATTTAGGTGTTAGTAACATTATTGGCTGCCCCATATCTGGTAGGCACGCCTTGAACTTCCCTCTAACTACGTATAATACAGATAATAGCAGAATAACAGCAGCGGATTGGCCCTTGCAACAATGTATGGCACCATTACATAGGCCCTCATGATTGGTTGGGATTCTCTCCCAACCTTGGACATTCGACTCGATAGCAGCGTGTAAGCAAAATGAAACCCAGGTGCGAGGAACGTCGTCAGACAACTGCCCACTTGGCCAATTAGCCTACCATCTCTCATCAGTTAGACCCTCAGCCAAGGCTTCTTCCTTGTAGTTGACCTCGCTAGATGTTCTCTTGTCTGGAACATTAAAGGGAATTATGGTGCATTGCTATCTTCGTCTGGGGCTTAATGAATAGGCCTTGTTTTCTGGTCTTGCACCACACGTGTGAGGAGGCCAAGAATTTGTCCATTTTGCCTTTCTATTTAGTGCTATTTGATTCCATTATGCTGGGTTGTATTACTCCCTTTGGCCTCTGGAGACTTGGTTGCACCCTCTTGCATGTGCTTTCTGCATCTTTAATAGTATAACACTTGGCATTCACAAATGTTCATTCCTTTACTTTATCCAAGAGAAATATGTCCTACGTATATTGCTTATCCTCTTTCACTCCCTTTGTACCTTGCAGTTGCTTCTTGCTGTGGCATTCTTGATCTCTGGCCAAACAGCTTTCCTTTGTTCATGCAAAAATTCATGTTTCATGTTCCAGCACTTGTCAGCTCTGCAGCCTTGGTCTCTCTCTCATTCGAGCTTTTCACTTACTATTATTCAGAGCCGACGTCCATCTTTTCCACATGGTCGCTTCACCCGTGTTATATTTTCTACTGCAGCAAGCTTCTATGCTGCTCATCTTCCTTGCGTTTCTGATTAACTACATTTGCTACATATCTTCCTACTTATCTTCTTCGTGTATATGGTTTCTTCATATTCGTATATGTTTACTTTGCTTCTTCAGTTATATCTTCATTCTTTAAGTATTCTTATATCATTGCAGTGTGCCATTGTGTCTTCTCTTGATGACATCACTTTGCACCAGTCTGATTTCACTTCTAGTTCTTCTAGCTCCATTGATGTCTGCAGACTTCATTCTACCACTTCAGTACTAGGATACATTCGATAGGCTTGTCAGTGCGTAATGTCTCTCATATCTTCGATGTGGTATTGGGATGATACTGGGGTCAGGCACAGTGTCTTCTTGTTCTTTCAATATCAAGGAGGTGATGGGGTGGGGTATAATGACATATACAGCTGCTTCTCTACAATAAAATAACTCCATTCATGCAGAAATCGTACCTTCAGACACCTTCATTGAACACAGCTGATGGACAGCCAATGACTGCATTTGAATAGGCATGTACCGCTAATGCAGCCAAAGCTGCCTCCTCCAGGCTCCGCTGAGATAAATCATCATTACAGAGCCAGGGGATCCCAGACAAAAAATACCCATAGAAAGACCAAACCTTTTGCATGCCATACTATGGATGTTGTTTTGCTAGAGGCAGATGTAGGACTACCTAGCACCGGTGTCATGTGGATAGATGCACGGGGGGTAAATGTACCTCATCTGCCAGGCAGAGACCTTCCTACACAGGGCATCTGGAGACTGGTCCTAAAGCCCACCAGGTTTAAATGACAGGGTAGATGGGAAAATCTGCTCTTCGGGCCTTTTCCCTACATAGGAGCCTATTTTGTGTTTCCTCTCCATCCAGGCCTTTCTAAAGTCCATGCCAGATTGAAGGTACCACTGCCCAAGGGAGGGTAATTGCATCATAATGAGGGTTCCAGGGTAAGCAGTGTTTCTGTGGAAAGCAGAAATGTGCGGGGGAGTTTTGAGCTGTGCACTCTTCATGATGTTGTTGCTTTAACTTATACTGTGAATAACCATTTGAATCTTTTCGCCCAACAGTTGACAAATCCATGGATGGAAACATAAAGATGAGACGGTGTAGAGATGCTGTGAAAAAGTGGGATTTCCGCGAGGGACCAGGGAAGTCCAGAGCAAATGGTTTTCTGTATGGGGAAGATGACAGAGATGTCCAAAGACCCAACGGGTTGATGAGGCAGATGTCTACGCCTTGCCAAATGGACGGTGATGCAGAATTGTCTGCAGCATGCCACAACAGGGCTGAACTGTGCATCTCCACTAAATATGGTGGCAGCCGCAATGGGATTGAAAATCACTTCAGGCACCAGAGAGCGAACAAGGTTATCAAACTACACCCAGGATCCCCACATGAAGAGAGGGCCTGGCTTTCAAAACATTCCTCAGTGAATCTGAGAAACCAAACTGTTGAGAATGTTCCCAGAGCAAATTCTCCATTTGGGTTGCGGCAACATATGCAGAAAGAGGGGGTAACCTATCCATGTGAAAACGACAGTAGTAGCCCGACTCCTGTTCTGCATGAGATATTCTACACTGGTGTAGCTCCATCTAAACGTACTGAGCATTGCAACAGCAGCCTTGATCGCACCAGTGTTCTTGGGCTAAACCAGCAGCTGTACAGACGGGAATGTGCGGATTCTGGGAACAACACTACTAGCCCATCATCTTCCTTTCGACTGCACCAGCAAAACCTTCCAGATGATGCATCATATAATGGTACTTCAAATGACAATGACAGACCTAATAATGACTTATATTTTGGGCAACATCACTTTATTGACAAAAGAGGAATCCCGTATACATGCAATGAACGTGCACAGGGAAGCCTTAACCGCAGCGAATCACTTTGGTTTGCAATGAATCGTAGAAAACAAAATGGTGGAAGACTGTTTAAGTGCACTGAATGTGAAAAGTGTTTTTCACAAAAGGCCCAGTTTATGAACCATCGGAGAAAGCATCGAGGAGGCCAAATGCATCAATGCACTGAATGTGGGAAAAGCTTCCCTCACAGCGTGGCACTTGCCATACACTGGAGGATCCACACAGGCGAGCGCCCTTATAAATGCACCATGTGTGGGAAGAGCTTCAGTCAGCGCTCACATGTCGTGCGGCACCACAAGATCCACACGGGAGAGAGACCATACAGGTGCACTGAATGTGGGAAGGGCTTCAGTCAGAGATCCGACTTGGTCATCCATCACAGGATCCACACGGGTGAGCAGCCGTATGCCTGCAGCGTATGTGGGCGCAGATTCAGCGTGCGCTCCAACCTCATCAAGCATCAGAGAGCTCACGGTCAGGAACAAGTGTTCACTGTCTGCATTTGAATGTCCCCATGCAGCAGAGTCTTTGGGGACCCATGCCTATGTCCCCTTGCCAAGTAGATCTACCTCCAGTGCCTTCCGTCTGATTTGCAACCAGCTGCGGAGTTTGCATAAGTGAAAGCAGTTGCCTGTACCTCAATGACTGTGGCTGAGCAATAACTAAAAACTGGACTTCCTCTAAATACTATTGTGTATAGTGTGCTCTGTAGGTCTTTCCTAAGTTCAAGATACTGACTACAGCTGTAAACACATCTCTCTAAATTGATTATTTTAAACAAAACCTTTGGTCCTTGACATTTTTCAATATATAATGTACATTTTGGTGTCTGCACAGAATGCGCATCAAACATTACCAATGAGAAAGGGAAGGGAGAGGGGAACATAAGTACAGCCTGGGCACAAATGCGTTACGGAGCTACATCATTCCGTACTGAGGCACAGAGCAGCAGGAGTGCAGATGTTCAGTGCTGGCACCGAGGGGAGCAGATTTACAATATGTCTACTCTGAAATGGCTGCTACCTGGGGGTACCTGCTGTGCAGGGGGCATCCAACGAGAAGGTGAGGGTGCGTCAGTTTGACCTGTTCTGATGTTGAGGCTAACACAAAATGAATGGCAACACGTGTCGCCTGAATATTTGCAGTGGGAAGCATGAACGTGCCCTCCAAAATAAAGTGTGTGTATTTATATGTCCTTTACGACATATAAATATATGTGGGATTTACATACCTGTAATCCTAGTTCCCCATCATGGATGCCCATTAAAGTGCTGGGAGTTAGGAGCTATTTAGCTTGGAGTCGGATTGGGCATGCTTAGCTTGATACCAATGGCTACCAGGAGTTGTTTTTGACACCCCAGGCCACCTGGGGTCTTTCAAACATGCGTATATGATTGTTGGCTCTGTTCGAAAGACACCTCTAATAGACGTTTAATGCATAATAGACCAAACGTACTGAGCAGAAAGCTCTAGTTTGCCTGCTGTAATGGGAGCTTCCTCCTGGGATGCAATGGTAGCTCCTCTTCACCAGAGGTAGCGTCTGCCTACCCGGCTAATCCCGATACCCAGGAGATGCGCTTAGCTCCCGATCCTTGAACGTGGTGCATCGCTGCACAGGCGGAGCATCCTGGAACACGCGGATTTCAAAATATAGCCAGTGCACAGGTAGCATATTTAACTAGCAATATTTGTGTGTTTTAATAAAGCAGAAAAAGAACTGAAGAAGACATTCCTGTTGCGCCTGCTTTGCATTTGCAAAGCCATGTAAATAAATACAAATCAAAGCTAAGAAGATAATGTAGGCCACTCCCCCTTCAAGAATGTGCTGCAGACACTGTCTGTGCTGTAAAGCACTGCATTGGCAGCTAACTCTTACCGTTGGAACTAGGGGTGTACCGAATAGAAAAATTACTATTCGGCCGAATGCCGAATAGTTAGCCAAAGTATTCAGTCGAGGACGAATAGTGAGCCAAATTGTTGGTTTTCTAAATACATTTTCCAGCACATGAGAAATACTGCTAAGCAAGACAGTAAAGAACATGTGAATGCACACATCATGGATGCACACAATCAGATGCCCTTTTCAACCCCATTTGAGCATTTGCACAAATAAGCGGGCATTTCTACACATTTCAATTTGCATCCTAAATTCACATTGATGCACATGTAAATGTGTAAAAACGGAAACACATTCCCCTTAGTCTTTATGGACCATTTTTGCCGCTGTTGTGTATTCTTTTAGTGTAAGAGCAGAGGTTTGAAATACTGCTGTCAAACTCAGGGGTGGACTGGGAACCAAAATAGGCCCTGGAAATCATTTTAATAGTGGCCCCATATTACACATTTTCAGCAAGCCTAACCCTTTTCCTATCGGAAAATGTGGAAATACCACACAAAAGAGGCCCAGTGTAGCAAGGAAAGCAAGCGTGGTTAGGGAAAGAAGGGAGAGTAGGAATCAATGGAATGAAGCAAGGGTAGTGATGAAAGCAAGATAAGCAAAGGATACATAGTGCATGAGATGCCATAAGGCACACAGGGACAGCATGCGGTGTGTCACACAATTTAAGTTTTTAAAGCAAACCTTCTTCTGTTAAGCATGGTAGTGTTGCTCACCACCACCCAAGGCCATTGAAGGCTACATCACCCTTAAAAACACACAACTACCAATGGCAAAAACAGGGGTATTTCAGTCTCTGCAGCACCATAACCAGGGATGACTATGGTTTAATTGACCATGCCAATAATCCCAGACAGGGATATATATATTGTCAGTTTACCTTCCTGCCTCTAACAACTAGTCAACGACGTAAGGAAATGCCAGCACTTGCATACTAGTACAAATATGTAAAAGGGTTACCAAGAACGTTTGTAAATAATGCATTATCCCCATTTAAGGTTGCATGACATGCGTGTTTCTAACACACCAAAGGAGATTAGATATAGCACTATTCTCTCCAAGCAGGGCATCGCCAGCAAAGTGGTGTTGTGACAAATGCAGTGAATACACCAGAACCGAGATATAATCTGCCAAAACACATGGACTCTGGTCCATCCCCACACAGGTAGAGTGATCAGCAATTCGAATCATCTACTGCAGAACTCCTCAAGGACTACGGCGAAGGGGCTGGGTATATACTGCATTACCATTAAAAAAGATGCATCTAGACCGGAGTGGCAATGAATAGGGTATATTGCCCGTTGCCAGTGTAGCTTAGCCAAAGTAAGAAGGATACCCACCTGCATAACTATACCCGAAAATGGGGGAAAATACTGTGGCAGAGCCTATGGGCAAAGAACATGCCAGAGACTACATAGTGACTCAGACTCTCGCCTGCAGAAGGGCCACCAACGTCACTTGCCCGTCCGAGGCTAGCATCAGACTTCGCTTGCCAATGGATCAGTCCAGAGGCTTTTTGCAGTGGGGTCTTGGACCCTGGCTCTCTGCTCCCCCACTTGGGTGGAGGCAGAGAACCAGGGCAATCCCCAGGCCTCCCCACATTGTAGTGATTAACTCTGCCTGTAGAAAACAGAAAGTGCGTACAAGCCCCGTATGGGAGTCTATAAAGAATTCAAAGACCTGTTTTAAAAAAACAGATAACATACAAGCTACCTGCAGATTTAGCACAGCTATACTGCTATAGCTACTCTGAAATTATGTCATGTTACACTTACCTGATGCTGCCTCGACGTCCCTCTTTCCTCGGGCATTATCTTCGGTCGTCTTCTTCCGGTCTCGGCCTCGGTGCACTGTCCCAGTGCCTCAGGGTATTTGTCCTTGTGCTTCTTGCAGCAGCCAGCTTATGCTTTCCCACTGTCCTACTTTCTAGGATTGGCTATCGTCTCTCACACTGAGAGAAGATTGCTAATCATAGAAAGAGGACTAAAAAAAAAGATTTTTTTTTTTTAACTTTGGCTTCGAGTACGTTTTCCAGGAACATTCGGCTGAAGCCGAATAACTGGTTTTTAGCTGGTATTCGGCCGAAGTCTTACTCAAAGCCGAAGTTCGCTACACCCCTAGTTGGAACACGCTTACCAACAAAGTGCACACCTGAACTGCAATGCCGGGAGAAGGGTGAACGCTTATGATTGTTAAGAAGATACCCGAGAACTAGGATCACTAGTAGGTACCTTGCCCATCTCCATCATGGGATCTTCATTATAAATCAGAAATATTGAATAACAAGCTCCAACCCTTCCAACCAAGCAGCTTGGCAGGCCAAACATCTTATTTTCAGATCAGTAACGTGCCTAACGGGTGCCAAAGCGCACTTGTGAGATAAACATGGCAGGGACACGAGTTTGAATTTCTGCAAGTCTAGTTTATTAACAGTATTATAAAATCAGCATGTTTTGGTTGGGGAGTGGAAAACAAATAACTTAAAGAAACAGAACTCAATATAACACTAATGACTCTTATCAACTTGCAGCTTCTGTCTCTATTTTGGACCCTTCTCGGCCGGCACTCATTCCACTCTAGTCAAGACTTAACACAGCTTAGTTTGTAACTCAGATTGCCAGGATGGCACTTATACACAATTATGTCAACCATATAGTCTCTCGCCATTTCTCGCCTCCCAATGGAAAGAGTGGTATGACAGAAAAAGTCTTTGGTGTGTGAACAAACAAGTCGTTCTTCCAACTAAAGAAAGGTTTGCAAGGTTTCCTGAGATTTTCCCCAGAGTCACTCACATTTTGTAGGTTCTTCTTAGCCTTAATGTAACAAAGGACAGATACTACTGAGGTCTGTGTCTCAGGACTTCTTGGTGATCTTTTAGCCCCTCTTCCTGGGGTTCTGTTACCAAAGTAAGGCCTTCTCCAGGTGGCCTTCTCCAGGTGGTAGGTCCAGGCCTCAGACCACCACTGTTGGACCATGGCCTGCTCTGTTCTGTTAGCATCCACCGGGAGGGAAGGCTGACTTGTAGGTGTTCCTTGCAAGCATATTCCCCTCAGGGCCTTAAGCTAAATGCCCATCCAAATCCCACTGCCCTTCCTCCTCATCGCCCAACATGAACTCATACCTAAGGGTGCCCTCAATGCTTCCTTAATGAGGTCCGGCTCCTCACTGACTCCTCATGCACCTCCTCCACTCTTTGCCCCATGCCCATACCACCTCCCACCAATCTCATGCACCCCATGTTTGTGCGTCGCACCTGCTGGTTCTCCTTTTACCACCTCTCCACCCCTCTACTTCTGCCTGTGCTCCGACCGTAACACCTCAACCAATGTATCTGCGTTTCTATGCCCCCTCTCCTCTACCACATCTACTTAGCACTTCACTGCCACCTGATATTACTCTCCTTTGCTCCTGCAGCCTCTCTGGTTGCCTGCCTTCTCCACCCTCCTGCTCATCTGGGCTTCTATCCCCCCTCTCCTCTAGCACCTCTACTTAGCACTTCACTGCCACCTGATATTACTCTCCTTTGCTCCTGCAGCCTCTCTGGCTGCCTGCCTTCTCCACCCTCCTGCTCATCTGGGCTTCTATCCCCCCTCTATTACCTCTACTTAGCACTTCACTGCCACCTGATATTACTCTCCTTTGCTCCTACAGCCTCTCTGGCTGCCTGCTTTCTCCACCCTCCTGCTCATCTGGGCTTCTATCCCCCCTCTCCTCTAGTACCTCTACTTAGCACTTCACTGCCACCTGACATTACTCTCCTTTGCTCCTGCAGCCTCTCTGGCTGCCTGCCTTCTCCACCCTCCTGCTCATCTGGGCTTCTATCCCCCCTCTATTACCTCTACTTAGCACTTCACTGCCACCTGATATTACTCTCCTTTGCTCCTACAGCCTCTCTGGCTGCCTGCCTTCTCCCTCCACCCTCCTGTTCATCTGGGCTTCTATGCCCCCTCTCCTCTAGCACATCTACTTAGCACTTCACTGCCACCTGATATTACTTTCCTTTGCTCCTGTAGCCTCTGGCTGCCTGCCTTCTCCACCCTCCTGCTCATCTGGGCTTCTATCCCCCTCTCCTCTAGCACCTCTACTTAGCACTTCACGGCCACCTGATATTACCCTCCCTTGCTCATGCAGCCTCTCTGCCTGCCTGCCTTCTCCACTCTCCTGCTCATCTGGGCTTCTATCCCCCCTCTCCTCTAGCACCTCTACATAGCACTTCACTGCCACCTGATATTACTCTCCTTTGCTCCTGAAGCCTCTCTGGCTGCCTGTCCTCTCCACCCTCCTGCTCATCTGGGCTTCTATGCCCCCTCTCACACCTCTACCTAGCACTTCACTGCCACCTGATATTACTCTCCTTTGCTCCTGCAGCCTCTCTGGCTGCCTGCCCTCTCCACCCTCCTGCTCATCTGGGCTTCTATCCCCCCCTCTCCTCTAGCACCTCTACCTAGCACTTCCCTGCCACCTGATATTACTCTCCTTTGCTCCTGCAGCCTCTCTGGCTGCCTGCCTTCTCCACCCTCCTGCACATCTGGGTTTCTATCCCCCCTCTCCTCTAGCACCTCTACAAAGCACTTCACTGCCACCTGATATTACTCTTCTTTGCTCCTGCCTCCTCTCTGGCTGCCTGCCTTCTCCACCCTCCTGCTCATCTGGGATTCTATCCCCCACTCTCCTCTAGCACCTCTACTTAGCACTTCACTGCCACCTGATATTACTCTCCTTTGCTCCTGCAGCCTCTCTGGTTGCCTGCCTTCTCCACCCTCCTTTTCATCTGGGCTTCTATCCCCCTCTCCTCTAGCACCTCTACTTAGCACTTCACTACCACCTGATATTACTCTCCTTTGCTCCTGCAGCCTCCCTGGCTGCCTGCCCTCTCCACCCTCCTACTCATCTGGGCTTCTATCCCCCCTCTCCTCTAGCACCTCTACCTAGCACTTCCCTGCCACCTGACATTACTCTCCTTTGCTCCTGCAGCCTCTCTGCTTGCCTGCCTTCTCCACCCCCCGGCTCATCTGTGCTTCTATCCCCCCTCTCCTCAAGCACCTCTACTTAGCACTTCACTGCCACCTGATATTACTCTCCTTTGCACCTGTAGCCTCTGGCTGCCTGCCTTCTCCAACCTCCTGCTCATCTGGGCTTCTATCCCCCCTCTCCTCTAGCACCTCTACTTAGCACTTCACTGCCACCTGATATTACTCTCCTTTGCTCCTGCAGCCTCTCTGGCTGCCTGCCTTCTCCACTCTCCTGCTCATCTGGGCTTCTATTCCCCTCTCTCCTCTAGCACCTCTACTTATCACTTCACTGCCACCTGACATTACTCTCCTTTGCTCCTGCAGCCTCTCTGGCTGCCTGCCCTCTCCACCCTCCTGCTCATCTGGGCTTCTATCCCCCCTCTCCTCAAGCACCTCTACGTAGCACTTCACTGCCACCTGATATTACTCTCCTTTACTCCTGTAGCCTCTCTGGCTGCCTGCCTTCTCCCTCCACCCTCCTGCTCATCTGGGCTTCTATGCCCCCTCTCCTCTAGCACATCTACTTAGCACTTTACTGCCACCTGATATTACTTTCCTTTGCTCCTGTAGCCTCTGGCTGCCTGCCTTCTCCACCCTCCTGCTCATCTGGGCTTCGATCCCCCTCTCCTCTAGCACCTCTACTTAGCACTTCACGGCCACCTGATATTACTCTCCTTTGCTCCTGAAGCCTCTCTGGCTGCCTGCCTTCTCCACCCTCCTGCTCATCTGGGCTTCTATCCCCCCTCTCCTCTAGCACCTCTCCTTAGCACTTCACTGCCACCTGATATTGCTCTCCTTTGCTCCTGTAGCCTCTGTCTGCCTGCCTTATCTACCCTCATGCTCATCTGGGCTTCTATCCCTCTCTCCTCTAGCACCTCTACTTAGCACTTCACTGCCACCTGATATTACTCTCCTTTGCTCCTGCAGCCTCTCTGGCTACCTGCCTTCTCCACCCTCCTGCTCATCTGGGCTTCTATCCCCCCTCTAGCACCTCTACTTAGCACTTCACTGCCACCTGATATTACTCTCTGGCTGCCTGCCTTCTCCGCCCTCCTGCTCATCTGGGCTTCTATCCCCCCTCTCCTCTAGCACCTCTACTTAGCACTTCACACCACCTGATATTACTCTCCTTTGCTCCTGTAGCCTCTGGCTGCCTGCCTTCTCCACCCTCCTGCTCATCTGGGCTTCTATCCCCCCTCTCCTCTAGCACCTCTACTTAGCACTTCACACCACCTGATATTACTCTCCTTTGCTCCTGTAGCCTCTGGCTGCCTGCCTTCTCCACCCTCCTGCTCATCTGGGCTTCTATCCCCACTCTATTACCTCTACTTAGCACTTCACTGCCACCTGATATTACTCTCCCTTGCTCATGCAGCCTCTCTGGCTGCCTGCCTTCTCCGCCCTCCTGCTCATCTGGGCTTCTATCCCCCTCTCCTCTAGCACCTCTACTTATCACTTCACTGCCACCTGACATTACTCTCCTTTGCTCCTGTAGCCTCTGGCTGCCTGCCTTCTCCACCCTCCTGCTCATCTGGGCTACTATCCCCCCTCTCCTCAAGCACCTCTACTTAGCACTTTACTGCCACCTGATATTACTCTCCTTTGCTCCTGTAGCCTCTGGCTGCCTGCCTTCTCCACCCTCCTGCTCATCTGGGCTTCTATTCCCCCCTCTCCTCAAGCACCTCTACCTAGCACTTCACTGCCACCTGATATTACTCTCCTTTGCGCCTGCAGCCTCTCTGGCTGCCTGCCCTCTCCACCCTCCTGCTCATCTGGGCTTCTTTCCCCCCTTTCCTCCCGCACCTCTACTTAGCACTTCACTGCCCCCTGATATTGCTCTCCTTTGCTCCTGTAGCCTCTGGCTGCCTGCCTTCTGCAACCTCCTGCTCATCTGGGCTTCTATCCCCCATCTCCTCTAGCACCTCTACGTAGCCCTTCACTGCCACCTGATATTATTCTCCTTTGCTCCTGCAGCCTCTCTGGCTGCCTGCCTTCTCCAACCTCCTGCTCATCTGGGCTTCTATCCCCCCTCTCCTCTAGCACCTCTGCTTAGCACTTCACTGCCACCTGACATTACTCTCCTTTGCTCCTGCAGCCTCTCTGGCTGCCTGCCGTCTCCACACTCCTGCTCATCTGGGCTTCTATCCCCCCTCTATTACCTCTACTTAGCACTTCACTGCCACCTGATATTATTCTCCTTTGCTCCTGCAGCCTCTCTGGCTGCTTGCCTTCTCCGCCCTCCTGCTCATCTGGGCTTCTATCCCCCTCTCCTCTAGCACCTCTACTTATCACTTCACTGCCACCTGACATTACTCTCCTTTGCTCCTGTAGCCTCTGGCTGCCTGCCTTCTCCACCCTCCTGCTCATCTGGGCTACTATCCCCCCTCTCCTCAAGCACCTCTACTTAGCATTTCACTGCCACCTGATATTACTCTCCTTTGCTCCTGTAGCCTCTGGCTGCCTGCCTTCTCCACCCTCCTGCTCATCTGGGCTTCTATCCCCCCTCTCCTCAAGCACCTCTACCTAGCACTTCACTGCCACCTGATATTACTCTCCTTTGCGCCTGCAGCCTCTCTGGCTGCCTGCCCTCTCCACCCTCCTGCTCATCTGGGCTTGTATGCCCCCTCTCACACCTCTACCTAACACTTCACTGCCACCTGATATTACTCTCCTTTGCTCCTGCAGCCTCTCTGGCTGCCTGCCCTCTCCACCCTCCTGCTCATCTGGGCTTCTATGCCCCCCCTCTCACCTATACGTAGCACTTCACTGCCACCTGATATTACTCTCCCTTGCTCATGCAGCCTCTCTGGCTGCCTGCCGTCTCCACCCTCCTGCTCATCTGGGCTTCTATCCCCCCTCTATTACCTCTACTTAGCACTTCACTGCCACCTGATATTACTCTCCCTTGCTCATGCAGCCTCTCTGGCTGCCTGCCTTCTCCACCCTCCTGCTCATCTGGGCTTCTTTCCTCCCTTTCCCCCCGCACCTCTACTTAGCACTTCACTGCCACCTGATATTACTCTCCTTTGCTCCTGTGGCGTCTGGCTGCCTGCCTTCTCCATCCTCCTGCTCATCTGGGCTTCTATCCCCCCTCTCCTCTAGCACCTCTACTTAGCACTTCACTGCCCCCTGATATTGCTCTCCTTTGCTCCTGTAGCCTCTGGCTGCCTGCCTTCTCCAACCTCCTGCTCATCTGGGCTTCTATCCCCCATCTCCTCTAGCACCTCTACTTAGCACTTCACTGCCACCTGGTATTACTCTCCTTTGCTCCTGCAGCCTCTCTGGCTGCCTGCCTTCTCCACCCTCCTGCTCATCTGGGCTTCTATCCCCCCTCTCCTCTAGCTCCTCTACATAGCACTTCACTGCCACCTGATATTACTCTCCTTTGCTCCTGCAGCCTCTCTGGCTGCCTGCCTTCTCCACCCTCCTGCTCATCTGGGATTCTATCCCCCACTCTCCTCTAGCACCTCTACTTAGCACTTCACTGCCACCTGATATTACTCTCCTTTGCTCCTGCAGCCTCTCTGGCTGCCTGCCTTCTCCACCCTCCTTTTCATCTGGGCTTCTATCCCCCTCTCCTCTAGCACCTCTACTTAGCACTTCACTGCCACCTGATATTACTCTCCTTTGCTCCTGCAGCCTCCCTGGCTGCCTGCCCTCTCCACCCTCCTGCTCATCTGGGCTTCTATCCCCCCTCTCCTCTAGCACCTCTACATAGCACTTCACTGCCACCTGATATTACTCTCCTTTGCTCCTGCAGCCTCTCGGGCTGCCTGCCCTCTCCACCCTCCTGCTCATCTGGGCTTCTATCCCCCCTCTCCTCTAGCACCTCTACCTAGCACTTCCCTGCCACCTGACATTACTCTCCTTTGCTCCTGCAGCCTCTCTGCTTGCCTGCCTTCTCCACCCCCCGGCTCATCTGTGCTTCTATCCCCCCTCTCCTCAAGCACCTCTACTTAGCACTTCACTGCCACCTGATATTACTCTCCTTTGCACCTGTAGCCTCTGGCTGCCTGCCTTCTCCAACCTCCTGCTCATCTGGGCTTCTATCCCCCCTCTCCTCTAGCACCTCTACTTAGCACTTCACTGCCACCTGATATTACTCTCCTTTCCTCCTGCAGCCTCTCTGGCTGCCTTCCTTATCCACCCTCCTGCTCATCTGGGCTTCTATCCCCCTCTCCTCAAGCACCTCTACTTAGCATTTCACTGCCACCTGATATTACTCTCCTTTGCTCCTGTAGCCTCTGGCTGCCTGCCTTCTCCACCCTCCTGCTCATCTGGGCTTCTATCCCCCTCTCCTCTAGCACCTCTACTTAGAACTTCACTGCCACCTGATATTACTCTCCTTTGCTCCTGCAGCCTCTCTGGTTGCCTGCCTTCTCCACCCTCCTGCTCATCTGGCCGTCTATCCCCCCTCTCCTCTAGCACCTCTACTTAGCACTTCACTGCCACCTGACATTACTCTCCTTTGCTCCTGCAGCCTCTGGCTGCCTGCCTTCTCCACCCTCCTTTTCATCTGGGCTTCTATCCCCCTCTCCTCTAGCACCTCTACTTAGCACTTCACGGCCACCTGATATTACTCTCCTTTGCTCCTGCAGCCTCTCTGGCTGCCTGCCTTCTCCACCCTCCTGCTCATCTGGGCTTCTATCCCCCTCTCCTCTAGCACCTCTACTTAGCACTTCACTGCCACCTGATATTACCCTCCCTTGCTCATGCAGCCTCTCTGGCTGCCTGCCTTCTCCACCCTCCTGCTCATCTGGCCGTCTATCCCCCCTCTCCTCTAGCACCTCTACTTAGCACTTCACTGCCACCTGATATTACTCTCCTTTGCTCCTGTAGCCTCTGGCTGCCTGCCTTCTCCACCCTCCTTTTCATCTGGGCTTCTATCCCCCTCTCCTCTAGCACCTCTACTTAGCACTTCACGGCCACCTGATATTACTCTCCTTTGCTCCTACAGCCTCTCTGGCTGCCTGCCCTCTCCACCCTCCTGCTCATCTGGGCTTCTATCCCCCCTCTCCTCAAGCACCTCTACCTAGCACTTCACTGCCACCTGATATTACTCTCCTTTGCGCCTGCAGCCTCTCTGGCTGCCTGCCCTCTCCACCCTCCTGCTCATCTGGGCTTCTATGCCCCCTCTCACACCTCTACCTAGCACTTCACTGCCACCTGATATTACTCTCCTTTGCTCCTGCCTCCTCTCTGGCTGCCTGCCCTCTCCACCCTCCTGCTCATCTGGGCTTCTATGCCCCCCCTCTCACCTATACGTAGCACTTCACTGCCACCTGATATTACTCTCCTTTGCTCATGCAGCCTCTCTGGCTGCCTGCCGTCTCCACCCTCCTGCTCATCTGGGCTTCTATCCCCCCTCTATTACCTCTACTTAGCACTTCACTGCCACCTGATTTTACTCTCCTTTGCTCCTGCAGCCTCTCTGGCTGCCTGCCTTCTCCACCCTCCTGCTCATCTGGGCTTCTATCCCCCCTCTTCTCTAGCACCTCTACTTAGCACTTCACTGCCACCTGATATTACTCTCCTTTGCTCCTGCAGCCTCTCTGGTTGCCTGCCTTCTCCACCCTGCTGCTCATCTGGGCTTCTATCCCCCTCTCCTCTAGCACCTCTACTTAGCACTTCAGTGCCACCTGATATTACTCTCCTTTGCTCCTGCAGCCTCTGGCTGCCTGCCCTCTCCACCATCCTGCTCATCTGGGCTTCTATCCCTCCCTCTCCTCTAGCACCTCTGCATAGCACTTCACTGCCACCTGATATTACTCTCCTTTGCTCCTGCAGCCTCTGTGGCTGCCTGCCTTCTCCACCCTCCTGCACATCTGGGTTTCTATCCCCCCTCTCCTCTAGCACCTCTACTTAGCACTTCACTGCCACCTGATATTACTCTTCTTTGCTCCTGCAGCCTCTCTGGTTGCCTGCCTTCTCCACTCTCCTGCTCATCTGGGCTTCTATCCCCCCTCTCCTCTAGCACCTCTACTTAGCACTTCACTGCCACCTGATATTACTCTCCTTTGCTCCTGCAGCCTCTCTGACTGCCTGCCTTCTCCACCCTCCTGCTCATCTGGGCTACTATCCCCCCTCTCCTCTAGCAACTCTACTTAGCACTTCACTGCCACCTGATATTACTCTCCTTTGCGCCTGCAGCCTCTCTGCCTGCCTGCCCTCTCCACCCTCCTGCTCATCTGGGCTTCTATGCCCCCTCTCACACCTCTACCTAGCACTTCACTGCCACCTGATATTACTCTCCTTTGCTCCTGCAGCCTCTCTGGCTGCCTGCCTTCTCCACCCTCCTGCTCATCTGGGCTTCTTTCCCCCGTTCCTCCCGCACCTCTACTTAGCACTTCACTGCCCCCTGATATTACTCTCCTTTGCTCCTGTAGCCTCTGGCTGCCTGCCTTCTCCACCCTCCTGCACATCTGGGCTTCTATCCCCCCTCTCCTCTAGCACCTCTACTTATCACTTCACTGCCACCTGACATTACTCTCCTTTGCTCCTGCAGCCTCTCTGGCTGCCTGCCTTCTCCGCATCCTGCTCATCTGGGCTTCTATCCCCCCTCTTCTCTAGCACCTCTACTTAGCACTTCACTGCCACCTGACATTACTCTCCTTTGCTCCTGCAGCCTCCCTGGCTGCCTGCCTTCTCTGCCCTCCTGCTCATCTGGGCATCTATCCCCCTCTCCTCTAGCACCTCTACTTATCTCTTCACTGCCAACTGACATTACTCTCCTTTGCTCCTGTAGCCTCTGGCTGCCTGCCTTCTCCACCCTCCTGCTCATCTGGGCGTCTATCCCCCCTCTCCTCAAGCACCTCTACGTAGCCCTTCACTGCCACCTGATATTATTCTACTTTGCTCCTGCAGCCTCTCTGGCTGCCTGCCTTCTCCAACCTCCTGCTCATCTGGGCTTCTATCCCCCCTCTCCTCTAGCACCTCTACTTAGCACTTCACTGCCACCTGACATTACTCTCCTTTGCTCCTGCAGCCTCTCTGGCTGCCTGCCGTCTCCACCCTCCTGCTCATCTGGGCTTCTATCCCCCCTCTATTACCTCTACTTAGCACTTCACTGCCACCTGATATTACTCTCCCTTGCTCATGCAGCCTCCCTGGCTGCCTGCCTTCTCTGCCCTCCTGCTCATCTGGGCATCTATCCCCCTCTCCTCTAGCACCTCTACTTATCTCTTCACTGCCAACTGACATTACTCTCCTTTGCTCCTGTAGCCTCTGGCTGTCTGCCTTCTCCACCCTCCTGCTCATCTGGGCTACTATCCCCCCTCTCCTCAAGCACCTCTACTTAGCACTTCACTGCCACCTGATATTACTCTCCTTTGCTCCTGTAGCCTCTGGCTGCCTGCCTTCTCCGCCCTCCTGCTCATCTGGGCTTCTATCCCCTTCTCCTCTAGCACCTCTACTTAGCACTTCACACCACCTGATATTACTCTCTGGCTGCCTGCCTTCTCCACCCTCCTGCTCATCTGGGCTTCTATCCCCCCTCTCCTCTAGCACCTCTACTTAGCACTTCACTGCCACCTGATATTACCCTCCCTTGCTCATGCAGCCTCTCTGGCTGCCTGCCTTCTCCACCCTCCTGCTCATCTGGGCTTCTATCCCCCCTCTCCTCTAGCACCTCTACTTAGCACTTCACTGCCACCTGATATTACCCTCCCTTGCTCATGCAGCCTCTCTGGCTGCCTGCCTTCTCCACCCTCCTGCTCATCTGTGCTTCTATCCCCCCTCTCCTCTAGCACCTCTACGTAGCACTTCACTGCCACCTGATATTACTCTCCTTTGCTCCTGCAGCCTCTCTGACTGCCTACCCTCTCCACCCTCCTGCTCATCCGGGCTTCTATCCCCACTCTATTACCTCTACTTAGCACTTCACTGCCACCTGATATTACTCTCCCTTGCTCATGCAGCCTCTCTGGCTGCCTGCCTTCTCCGCCCTCCTGCTCATCTGGGCTTCTATCCCCCTCTCCTCAAGCACCTCTACTTAGCACTTCACTGCCACCTGACATTACTCTCCTTTGCTCCTGTAGCCTCTCTGGCTGCCTGCCCTCTCCACCCTCCTGCTCATCTGGGCTTCTATGCCCCCTCTCACACCTCTACCTAGCACTTCACTGCCACTTGATATTACTCTCCTTTGCTCCTGCAGCCTCTCTGGCTGCCTGCCCTCTCCACCCTCCTGCTCATCTGGGCTTCTATCCCCCCTTTCCTCCCGCACCTCTACTTAGCACGTCACTGCCCCCTGATATTACTCTCCTTTGCTCCTGTAGCCTCTGGCTGCCTGCCTTCTCCAACCTCCTGCTCATCTGGGCTTCTATCCCCCATCTCCTCTAGCACCTCTACATAGCACTTCACTGCCCCCTGATATTACTCTCCTTTGCTCCTGTAGCCTCTGGCTGCCTGCCTTCTTCAACCTCCTGCTCATCTGGGCTTCTATCCCCCATCTCCTCTAGCACCTCTACGTAGCCCTTCACTGCCACCTGATATTATTCTCCTTTGCTCCTGCAGCCTCTCTGGCTGCCTGCCTTCTCCAACCTCCTGCTCATCTGGGCTTCTATCCCCCCTCTCCTCTAGCACCTCTACTTAGCACTTCACTGCCACCTGACATTATTCTCCTTTGCTCCTGCAGCCTCTCTGGCTGCCTGCCATCTCCGCCCTCCTGCTCATCTGGGCTTCTATCCCCCCTCTATTACCTCTACTTAGCACTTCACTGCCACCTGATATTACTCTCCTTTGCTCCTGCAGCCTCTCTGGTTGCCTGCCTTCTCCACCCTGCTGCTCATCTGGGCTTCTATCCCCCTCTCCTCTAGCACCTCTACTTAGCACTTCAGTGCCACCTGATATTACTTCCCTTTGCTCCTGTAGCCTCTGGCTGCCTGCCTTATCCACCCTCCTGCTCATCTGGGCTTCTATCCCCCCTCTCCTCTAGCACCTCCACTTAGCACTTCACTGCCACCTGATATTACTCTCCTTTGCTCCTGCAGCCTCTCTGGTTGCCTGCCCTCTCCACCCTCCTGCTCATCTGGGCTTCTATCTCGCCTCTCCTCTAGCACCTCTACATAGCACTTCACTGCCACCTGATATTACTCTCCTTTGCTCCTGCAGCCTCTGTGGCTGCCTGCCTTCTCCACCCTCCTGCACATCTGGGTTTCTATCCCCCCTCTCCTCTAGCACCTCTACTTAGCACTTCACTGCCACCTGATATTACTCTTCTTTGCTCCTGCCTCCTCTCTGGCTGCCTGCCTTCTCCACCCTCCTGCACATCTGGGATTCTATCCCCCACTCTCCTCTAGCACCTCTACTTAGCACTTCACTGCCACCTGATATTACTCTTCTTTGCTCCTGCAGCCTCTCTGGTTGCCTGCCTTCTCCGCATCCTGCTCATCTGGGCTTCTATCCCCCCTCTTCTCTAGCACCTCTACTTAGCACTTCACTGCCACCTGATATTACTCTCCTTTGCTCCTGCAGCCTCTCTGGCTGCCTGTCCTCTCCACCCTCCTGCTCATCTGGGCTTCTATGCCCCCTCTCACACCTCTACCTAGCACTTCACTGCCACCTGATATTACTCTCCTTTGCTCCTGCAGCCTCTCTGGCTGCCTGCCCTCTCCACCCTCCTGCTCATCTGGGCTTCTATCCCCCCTCTCCTCTAGCACCTCTACATAGCACTTCACTGCCACCTGATATTACTCTCCTTTGCTCCTGCAGCCTCTCGGGCTGCCTGCCCTCTCCACCCTCCTGCTCATCTGGGCTTCTATCCCCCCTCTCCTCTAGCACCTCTACCTAGCACTTCCCTGCCACCTGATATTACTCTCCTTTGCTCCTGCAGCCTCTCGGGCTGCCTGCCTTCTCCACCCTCCTGCTCATCTGGGCTTCTATTCCCCTCTCTCCTCTAGCACCTCTACTTATCACTTCACTGCCACCTGATATTACTCTCCTTTGCTCCTGCAGCCTCTCTGGCTGCCTGTCCTCTCCACCCTCCTGCTCATCTGGGCTTCTATGCCCCCTCTCACACCTCTACCTAGCACTTCACTGCCACCTGATATTACTCTCCTTTGCTCCTGCAGCCTCTCTGGCTGCCTGCCCTCTCCACCCTCCTGCTCATCTGGGCTTCTATCCCCCCTCTCCTCTAGCACCTCTACATAGCACTTCACTGCCACCTGATATTACTCTCCTTTGCTCCTGCAGCCTCTCGGGCTGCCTGCCCTCTCCACCCTCCTGCTCATCTGGGCTTCTATCCCCCCTCTCCTCTAGCACCTCTACCTAGCACTTCCCTGCCACCTGATATTACTCTCCTTTGCTCCTGCAGCCTCTCGGGCTGCCTGCCTTCTCCACCCTCCTGCTCATCTGGGCTTCTATTCCCCTCTCTCCTCTAGCACCTCTACTTATCACTTCACTGCCACCTGATATTACTCTCCTTTGCTCCTGCAGCCTCTCTGCTTGCCTGCCTTCTCCACCCCCGGCTCATCTGTGCTTCTATCCCCCCTCTCCTCAAGCACCTCTACTTAGCACTTCACTGCCACCTGATATTACTCTCCTTTGCACCTGTAGCCTCTGGCTGCCTGCCTTCTCCACCCTCCTGCTCATCTGGGCTTCTATCCCCCTCTCCTCTAGCACCTCTACTTAGCACTTCACTGCCACCTGATATTACTCTAATTTGCTCCTGTAGCCTCTGGCTGCCTGCCTTCTCCACCCTCCTGCTCATCTGGGCTTCTATCCCCCCTCTCCTCTAGCACCTCTACTTAGCACTTCACTGCCACCTGATATTACCCTCCCTTGTTCATGCAGCCTCTGTCTGCCTGCCTTATCCACCCTCATGCTCATCTGGGCTTCTATCCCTCTCTGCTCTAGCACCTCTACTTAGCACTTCACTGCCACCTGATATTACTCTCCTTTGCTCCTGCAGCCTCTCTGGCTACCTGCCTTCTCCACCCTCCTGCTCATCTGGGCTTCTATCCCCCCTCTCCTCTAGCACCTCTACTTAGCACTTCACATCACCTGATATTACTCTCTGGCTGCCTGCCCTCCACCCTCCTGCTCATCTGGGCTGCTATCCCCCCTCTCCTCTAGCACCTCTACTTAGCACTTCACTGCCACCTGATACTACTCTCCTTTGCTCCTGCAGCCTCCCTGACTGCCTGCCCTCTCCACCCTCCTGCTCATCTGGGCTTCTATCCCCACTCTATTACCTCTACTTAGCACTTCACTGCCACCTGATATTACTCTCCTTTGCTCCTGCAGCCTCTCTGGTTGCCTGCCTTCTCCGCATCCAGCTCATCTAGGCTTCTATCCCCCCTCTCCTCTAGCACCTCTACTTAGCACTTCACTGCCACCTGATATTACTCTCCCTTGCTCATGCAGCCTCTCTGGCTGCCTGCCTTCTCCGCCCTCCTGCTCATCTGGGCTTCTATCCCCCTCTCCTCTAGCACCTCTACTTATCACTTCACTGCCACCTGACATTACTCTCCTTTGCTCCTGTAGCCTCTGGCTGCCTGCCTTCTCCACCCTCCTGCTCATCTGGGCTTCTATCCCCCCTCTCCTCAAGCACCTCTACCTAGCACTTCACTGCCACCTGATATTACTCTCCTTTGCGCCTGCAGCCTCTCTGGCTGCCTGCCCTCTCCACCCTCCTGCTCATCTGGGCTTCTATGCCCCCCCCCTCTCACATATACGTAGCACTTCACTGCCACCTGATCTTACTCTCCTTTGCTCCCGTAGCCTCTGGCTGCCTGCCTTCTCCACCCTCCTTTTCATCTGGGCTTCTATCCCCCTCTCCTCTAGCACCTCTACTTAGCACTTCACTGCCACCTGATATTACTCTCCTTTGCTCCTGCAGCCTCTCGGGCTGCCTGCCCTCTCCACCCTCCTGCTCATCTGGGCTTCTATCCCCCCTCTCCTCTAGCACCTCTACATATCACTTCACTGCCACCTGATATTACTCTCCTTTGCTCCTGCAGCCTCTCGGGCTGCCTGCCCTCTCCACCCTCCTGCTCATCTGGGCTTCTATCCCCCCTCTCCTCTAGCACCTCTACCTAGCACTTCCCTGCCACCTGATATTACTCTCCTTTGCTCCTGCAGCCTCTCGGGCTGCCTGCCCTCTCCACCCCCCGGCTCATCTGTGCTTCTATTCCCCCTCTCCTCAAACACCTCTACTTAGCACTTCACTGGCACCTGATATTACTCTCCTTTGCACCTGTAGCCTCTGACTGCCTGCCTTCTCCAACCTCCTGCTCATCTGGGCTTCTATCCCCCCTCTCCTCAAGCACCTCTACTTAGCACTTCACTGCCACCTGATATTACTCTACTTTGCTCCTGTAGCCTCTGGCTGCCTGCCTTCTCCACCCTCCTGCTCATCTGGGCTTCTATCCCCCCTCTCCTCTAGCACCTCTACTTAGCACTTCACTGCCACCTGGTATTACTCTCCTTTGCTCCTGCAGCCTCTCTGGCTGCCTGCCCTCTCCACCCTCCTGCTCATCTGGGCTTCTATCCCCCCTCTCCTCTAGCACCTCTACCTAGCACTTCCCTGCCACCTGATATTACTCTCCTTTGCTCCTGCAGCCTCTCTGCTTGCCTGCCTTCTCCACTCCCGGCTCATCTGTGCTTCTAACCCCCTCTCCTCAAGCACCTCTACTTAGCACTTCACTGCCACCTGATATTACTCTCCTTTGCACCTGTAGCCTCTGGCTGCCTGCCTTCTCCAACCTCCTGCTCATCTGGGCTTCTATCCCCCCTCTCCTCAAGCACCTCTACATAGCACTTCACTGCCACCTGATATTACTCTACTTTGCTCCTGTAGCCTCTGGCTGCCTGCCTTCTCCACCCTCCTGCTCATCTGGGCTTCTATCCCCCCTCTCCTCTAGCACCTCTACTTAGCACTTCACTGCCACCTGATATTACCCTCCCTTGCTCATGCAGCCTCTCTGGCTGCCTGCCTTCTCCAGCCTCCTGCTCATCTGGGCTCTATCCCCCTCTCCTCTAGCACCTCTACTTAGCACTTCACTGCCACCTGATATTACTCTCCTTTTCTCCTGCAGCCTCTCTGGTTGCCTGCCTTCTCCACCCTCCTGCTCATCTGGGCTTCTATCGCCCCTCTCCTCTAGCACCTCTACTTAGCACTTCACTGCCACCTGATATTACTCTCCTTTGCACCTGTAGCCTCTGGCTGCCTGCCTTCTCCACCCTCCTGCTCATCTGGGCTTCTATCCCCCCTCTCCTCAAGCACCTCTACTTAGCACTTCACTGCCACCTGATATTACTCTCCTTTGCTCCTGTAGCCTCTGGCTGCCTGCCTTCTCCACCCTCCTGCTCATCTGGGTTTCTATCCCCCCTCTCCTCAATCACCTCTACTTAGCACTTCACTGCCACCTGATATTACTCTCCTTTGCTCCTGTAGCCTCTGGCTGCCTGCCTTCTCCACCCTCCTGCTCATCTGGGATTCTATCCCCCCTCTCCTCTAGCACCTCTACTTAGAAATTCACTGCCACCTGATATTACTCTCCTTTGCTCCTGCAGCCTCTCTGGTTGCCTGCCTTCTCCACCCTCCTGCTCATCTGGCCGTCTATCCCCCCTCTCCTCTAGCACCTCTACTTAGCACTTCACTGCCACCTGACATTACTCTCCTTTGCTCCTGCAGCCTCTCTGGCTGCCTGCCTTCTCCACCCTCCTGCTCATCTGGGCTTCTATCCCCCTCTCCTCTAGCACCTCTACTTAGCACTTCACTGCCAACTGGTATTACTCTCCTTTGCTCCTGCAGCCTCTCTGGCTGCCTGCCTTCTCCACCCTCCTGCTCATCTGGGCTTCTATCCCCCCTCTCCTCTACCACTTCTACCTAGCACTTCACTGCCACCTGATATTACTCTCGTTTGCTCCTGCAGCCTCTCTCGTTGCCTGCCTTCTCCACCCTCCTGCTCATCTGGGCTTCTATCCCCCCTCTCCTCTAGCACCTCTACTTAGCACTTCTCTGCCACCTGATATTACTCTCCTTTGCTCCTGCAGCCTCTCTGGCTGCCTGCCTTCTCCACTCTCCTGCTCATCTGTGCTTCCATCCCCCCTCTCCTCAAGCACCTCTACTTAGCACTTCACTGCCACCTGATATTACTCTCCTTTGCACCTGTAGCCTCTGGCTGCCTGCCTTCTCCAACCTCCTGCTCATCTGGGCTTCTATCCCCCCTCTCCTCTAGTACCTCTACGTAGCACTTCACTGCCACCTGATATTACTCTCCTTTTCTCCTGCAGCCTCTCTGGTTGCCTGCCTTCTCCACCCTCCTGCTAATCTGGGCTTCTATCCCCCCTCTCCTCTAGCACCTCTACTTAGCACTTCACTGCCACCTGATATTACTCTCCTTTGCTCCTGTAGCCTCTGGCTGCCTGCCTTCTCCACCCTCCTGCTCATCTGGGCTTCTATCCCCCCTCTCCTCAAGCACCTCTACTTAGCACTTCACTGCCACCTGATATTACTCTCCTTTGCTCCTGTAGCCTCTGGCTGCCTGCCTTCTCCACCCTCCTGCTCATCTGGGCTACTATCCCCCCTCTCCTCAAGCACCTCTACTTAGCACTTCACTGCCACCTGATATTACTCTCCTTTGCGCCTGCAGCCTCTCTGGCTGCCTGCCCTCTCCACCCTCCTGCTCATCTGGGCTTCTATGCCCCCCCCCTCTCACATATACGTAGCACTTCACTGCCACCTGATCTTACTCTCCTTTGCTCCCGTAGCCTCTGGCTGCCTGCCCTCTCCACCCTCCTTTTCATCTGGGCTTCTATCCCCCTCTCCTCTAGCACCTCTACTTAGCACTTCACTGCCACCTGATATTACTCTCCTTTGCTCCTGCAGCCTCTCGGGCTGCCTGCCCTCTCCACCCTCCTGCTCATCTGGGCTTCTATCCCCCTCTCCTCTAGCACCTCTACATATCACTTCACTGCCACCTGATATTACTCTCCTTTGCTCCTGCAGCCTCTCGGGCTGCCTGCCCTCTCCACCCTCCTGCTCATCTGGGCTTCTATCCCCCCTCTCCTCTAGCACCTCTACCTAGCACTTCCCTGCCACCTGATATTACTCTCCTTTGCTCCTGCAGCCTCTCTGCTTGCCTGCCTTCTCCACCCCCCGGCTCATCTGTGCTTCTATTCCCCCTCTCCTCAAACACCTCTACTTAGCACTTCACTGGCACCTGATATTACTCTCCTTTGCTCCTGCAGCCTCTCTGACTGCCTGCCTTCTCCAACCTCCTGCTCATCTGGGCTTCTATCCCCCCTCTCCTCAAGCACCTCTACTTAGCACTTCACTGCCACCTGATATTACTCTACTTTGCTCCTGTAGCCTCTGGCTGCCTGCCTTCTCCACCCTCCTGCTCATCTGGGCTTCTATCCCCCCTCTCCTCTAGCACCTCTACTTAGCACTTCACTGCCACCTGGTATTACTCTCCTTTGCTCCTGCAGCCTCTCTGGCTGCCTGCCCTCTCCACCCTCCTGCTCATCTGGGCTTCTATCCCCCCTCTCCTCTAGCACCTCTACCTAGCACTTCCCTGCCACCTGATATTACTCTCCTTTGCTCCTGCAGCCTCTCTGGCTGCCTGCCCTCTCCACCCTCCTGCTCATCTGGGCTTCTATCCCCCCTCTCCTCAAGCACCTCTACTTAGCACTTCACTGCCACCTGATATTACTCTCCTTTGCACCTGTAGCCTCTGGCTGCCTGCCTTCTCCAACCTCCTGCTCATCTGGGCTTCTATCCCCCCTCTCCTCAAGCACCTCTACATAGCACTTCACTGCCACCTGATATTACTCTACTTTGCTCCTGTAGCCTCTGGCTGCATGCCTTCTCCACCCTCCTGCTCATCTGGGCTTCTATCCCCCCTCTCCTCTAGCACCTCTACTTAGCACTTCACTGCCACCTGATATTACCCTCCCTTGCTCATGCAGCCTCTCTGGCTGCCTGCCTTCTCCAGCCTCCTGCTCATCTGGGCTCTATCCCCCTCTCCTCTAGCACCTCTACTTAGCACTTCACTGCCACCTGATATTACTCTCCTTTTCTCCTGCAGCCTCTCTGGTTGCCTGCCTTCTCCACCCTCCTGCTCATCTGGGCTTCTATCGCCCCTCTCCTCTAGCACCTCTACTTAGCACTTCACTGCCACCTGATATTACTCTCCTTTGCACCTGTAGCCTCTGGCTGCCTGCCTTCTCCACCCTCCTGCTCATCTGGGCTTCTATCCCCCCTCTCCTCAAGCACCTCTACTTAGCACTTCACTGCCACCTGATATTACTCTCCTTTGCTCCTGTAGCCTCTGGCTGCCTGCCTTCTCCACCCTCCTGCTCATCTGGGTTTCTATCCCCCCTCTCCTCAATCACCTCTACTTAGCACTTCACTGCCACCTGATATTACTCTCCTTTGCTCCTGTAGCCTCTGGCTGCCTGCCTTCTCCACCCTCCTGCTCATCTGGGATTCTATCCCCCCTCTCCTCTAGCACCTCTACTTAGAAATTCACTGCCACCTGATATTACTCTCCTTTGCTCCTGCAGCCTCTCTGGTTGCCTGCCTTCTCCACCCTCCTGCTCATCTGGCCGTCTATCCCCCCTCTCCTCTAGCACCTCTACTTAGCACTTCACTGCCACCTGACATTACTCTCCTTTGCTCCTGCAGCCTCTCTGGCTGCCTGCCTTCTCCACCCTCCTGCTCATCTGGGCTTCTATCCCCCTCTCCTCTAGCACCTCTACTTAGCACTTCACTGCCAACTGGTATTACTCTCCTTTGCTCCTGCAGCCTCTCTGGCTGCCTGCCTTCTCCACCCTCCTGCTCATCTGGGCTTCTATCCCCCCTCTCCTCTACCACTTCTACCTAGCACTTCACTGCCACCTGATATTACTCTCGTTTGCTCCTGCAGCCTCTCTCGTTGCCTGCCTTCTCCACCCTCCTGCTCATCTGGGCTTCTATCCCCCCTCTCCTCTAGCACCTCTACTTAGCACTTCTCTGCCACCTGATATTACTCTCCTTTGCTCCTGCAGCCTCTCTGGCTGCCTGCCTTCTCCACTCTCCTGCTCATCTGTGCTTCCATCCCCCCTCTCCTCAAGCACCTCTACTTAGCACTTCACTGCCACCTGATATTACTCTCCTTTGCACCTGTAGCCTCTGGCTGCCTGCCTTCTCCAACCTCCTGCTCATCTGGGCTTCTATCCCCCCTCTCCTCTAGTACCTCTACGTAGCACTTCACTGCCACCTGATATTACTCTCCTTTTCTCCTGCAGCCTCTCTGGTTGCCTGCCTTCTCCACCCTCCTGCTAATCTGGGCTTCTATCCCCCCTCTCCTCTAGCACCTCTACTTAGCACTTCACTGCCACCTGATATTACTCTCCTTTGCTCCTGTAGCCTCTGGCTGCCTGCCTTCTCCACCCTCCTGCTCATCTGGGCTTCTATCCCCCCTCTCCTCAAGCACCTCTACTTAGCACTTCACTGCCACCTGATATTACTCTCCTTTGCTCCTGTAGCCTCTGGCTGCCTGCCTTCTCCACCCTCCTGCTCATCTGGGCTTCTATCCCCCCTCTCCTCAATCACCTCTACTTAGCACCTCACTGCCACCTGATATTACTCTCCTTTGCTCCTGTAGCCTCTGGCTGCCTGCCTTCTACACCCTCCTGCTCATCTGGGCTTCTATCCCCCTCTCCTCTAGCACCTCTACTTAGCACTTCACTGCCACCTGATATTACTCTCCTTTGCTCCTGCAGCCTCTCTGGCTGCCTTCCTTCTCCACCCTCCTGCTCATCTGGGCTTCTATCCCCCCTCTCTACCACTTCTACCTAGCACTTCACTGCCACCTGATATTACTCTCCTTTGCTCCTGCATCCTCTCTCGTTGCCTGCCTTCTCCACCCTCCTGCTCATCTGGGCTTCTATCCCCCCTCTCCTCTAGCACCTCTACTTAGCACTTCACTGCCACCTGATATTACCCTCCCTTGCTCATGCAGCCTCTCTGGCTGCCTGCCTTCTTCACCCTCCTGCTCATCTGGGTTTCTATCCCCCCTCTCCTCCAGCACCTCTACAAAGCACTTCACTGCCACCTGATATTACTCTTCTTTGTTCCTGCCTCCTCTCTGGCTGCCTGCCTTCTCCACCCTCCTGCTCATCTGGGATTCTATCCCCCACTCTCCTCTAGCACCTCTACTTAGCACTTCACTGCCACCTGATATTACTCTCCTTTGCTCCTGCAGCCTCTCTGGTTGCCTGCCTTCTCCGCATCCAGCTCATCTGGGCTTCTATCCCCCCTCTTCTCTAGCACCTCTACCTAGCACTTCACTGCCACCTGATATTACTCTCATTTGCTCCTGCAGCCTCTCTGGTTGCCTGCCTTCTCCATCCTCCTTTTCATCTGGGCTTCTATCCCACTCTCCTCTAGCACCTCTACTTAGCACTTCACTGCCACCTGATATTACTCTCCTTTGCTCCTGCAGCCTCTGGCTGCCTGCCTTCTCCAACCTCCTGCTCATCTGGGCTTCTATCCCCCCTCTCCTCAAGCACCTCTACTTAGCACTTCACTGCCACCTGATATTACTCTACTTTGCTCCTGTAGCCTCTGGCTGCCTGCCTTCTCCACCCTCCTGCTCATCTGGGCTTCTATCCCCCCTCTCCTCTAGCACCTCTACTTAGCACTTCACTGCCACCTGATATTACCCTCCCTTGCTCATGCAGCCTCTCTGGCTGCCTGCCTTCTCCACCCTCCTGCTCATCTGGGCTTCTATCCCCCCTCTCCTCTAGCACCTCTACTTAGCACTTCACTGCCACCTGATATTACTCTCCTTTTCTCCTGCAGCCTCTCTGGTTGCCTGCCTTCTCCACCCTCCTGCTCATCTGGGCTTCTATCCCCCCTCTCCTCAAGCACCTCTACTTAGCACTTCACTGCCACCTGATATTACTCTCCTTTGCTCCTGTAGCCTCTGGCTGCCTGCCTTCTCCACCCTCCTGCTCATCTGGGCTTCTATCCCCCCTCTCCTCAATCACCTCTACTTAGCACTTCACTGCCACCTGATATTACTCTCCTTTGCTCCTGTAGCCTATGGCTGCCTGCCTTCTCCACCCTCCTGCTCATCTGGGATTCTATCCCCCTCTCCTCTAGCACCTCTACCTAGCACTTCACTGCCACCTGATATTACTCTCCTTTGCTCCTGCAGCCTCTCTGCCTGCCTTCTCCACCCTCCTGCTCATCTGGCCGTCTATCCCCCCTCTCCTCTAGCACCTCTACTTAGAAATTCACTGCCACCTGATATTACTCTCTCTCCTTTGCTCCTGCAGCCTCTCTGGTTGCCTGCCTTCTCCACCCTCCTGTTCATCTGGGCTTCTATCCCCCCTCTCCTCTAGCACCTCTACTTAGCACTTCACTGACACCTGATATTACTCTCCTTTGCTCCTGCAGCCTCTCTGGTTGCCTGCCTTCTCCACCCTCCTGCTCATCTGGCCGTCTATCCCCCCTCTCCTCTAGCACCTCTACTTAGCACTTCACTGCCACCTGATATTACTCTCCTTTGCTCCTGCAGCCTCTCTGGCTGCCTGCCTTCTCCACCCTCATGCTCATCTGGGCTTCTATCCCCCTCTCCTCTACCACTTCTACCTAGCACTTCACTGCCACCTGATATTACTCTCCTTTGCTCCTGCAGCCTCTCTCGTTGCCTGCCTTCTCCACCCTCCTGCTCATCTGGGCTTCTATCCCCCCTCTCCTCTAGCGCCTCTACTTAGCACTTCACTGCCACCTGATATTACTATCCTTTGCTCCTGCAGCCTCTCTGGCTGCCTGCCTTCTCCACTCTCCTGCTCATCTGGGCTTCTATTCCCCTCTCTCCTCTAGCACCTCTACTTATCACTTCACTGCCACCTGACATTACTCTCCTTTGCTCCCGCAGCCTCTCTGTCTGCCTGCCCTCTCCACCCTCCTGCTTATCTGGGCTTCTATCCCCCCTCTCCTCTAGCACCTCTACATAGCACTTCACTGCCACCTGATAATACTCTCCTTTGCTCCTGCAGCCTCTCGGGCTGCCTGCCTTCTCCACCCTCCTGCTCATCTGGGCTTCTATCCCCCCCTCTCCTCTAGCACCTCTACATAGCACTTCACTGCCACCTGATATTACCCTCCCTTGCTCATGCAGCCTCTCTGGCTGCCTGCCTTCTCCACCCTCCTGCTCATCTGGGCTTCTATCCCCCCTCTCCTCTAGCACCTCTACATAGCACTTCACTGCCACCTGATATTACCCTCCCTTGCTCATGCAGCCTCTCTGGCTGCCTGCCTTCTCCACCCTCCTGCTCATCTGGGCTTCTATCCCCCCTCTCCTCTAGCACCTCTACTTAGCACCTCACTGCCACCTGATATTACCCTCCCTTGCTCATGCAGCCTCTCTGGCTGCCTGCCTTCTCCACCCTCCTGCTCATCTGGGTTTCTATCCCCCCTCTCCTCTAGCACCTCTACAAAGCACTTCACTGCCACCTGATATTACTCTTCTTTGCTCCTGCCTCCTCTCTGGCTGCCTGCCTTCTCCACCCTCCTGTTCATCTGGGATTCTATCCCCCACTCTCCTCTAGCACCTCTACTTAGCACTTCACTGCCACCTGATATTACTCTCCTTTGCTCCTGCAGCCTCTCTGGTGTCCTGCCTTCTCCGTATCCTGCTTATCTGGGCTTCTATCCCCCCTCTTCTCTAGCACCTCTACTTAGCACTTCACTGCCACCTGATATTACTCTCCTTTGCTCCTGCAGCTTCTCTGGTTGCCTGCCTTCTCCACCCTCCTTTTCATCTGGGCTTCTATCCCCCTCTCCTCTAGCACCTCTACTTAGCACTTCACTGCCACCTGATATTACTCTCCTTTGCTCCTGTAGCCTCTGGCTGCCTGCCTTATCCACCCTCCTGCTCATCTGGGATTCTATCCCCCTTCTCCTCTAGAACCTCTACTTAGCACTTCACTGCCAGCTGATATTACTCTCCTTTACTCCTGTAACCTCTCTGGCTGCCTGCCTTCTCCCTCCACCCTCCTGCTCATCTGGGCTTCTATCCCCCCTCTCCTCTAGCACCTCTCCTTAGCACTTCACTGCCACCTGATATTGCTCTCCTTTGCTCCTGCAGCCTCTCTGGCTGCCTGCCTTCTTCACTCTCCTGCTCATCTGGGCTTCTATCCCCCCTCTCCTCTACCACTTCTACCTAGCACTTCACTGCCACCTGATATTACTCTCCTTTGCTCCTGCAGCCTCTCTCGTTGCCTGCCTTCTCCACCCTCCTGCTCATCTGGGCTTCTATCCCCCCTCTCCTCTAGAACCTCTACTTAGCACTTCACTGCCACCTGATATTACTCTCCTTTGCTCCTGCAGCCTCTCTGGCTGCCTGCCCTCTCCACCCTCCTGCTCATCTGGGCTTCTATCCCCGCTCTCCTCAAGCACCTCTACGTAGCACTTCACTGCCAGCTGATATTACTCTCCTTTACTCCTGTAACCTCTCTGGCTGCCTGCCTTCTCCCTCCACCCTCCTGCTCATCTGGGCTTCTATCCCCCCTCTCCTCTAGCACCTCTCCTTAGCACTTCACTGCCACCTGATATTGCTCTCCTTTGCTCCTGTAGCCTCTGTCTGCCTGCCTTCTCCACCCTCATGCTCATCTGGGCTTCTATCCCTCCCTCCTCTAGCACCTCTACTTAGCACTTCACTGCCACCTGATATTACTCTCCTTTGCTCCTGCAGCCTCTCTGGCTACCTGCCTTCTCCACCCTCCTGCTCATCTGGGCTTCTATCCCCCCTCTAGCACCTCTACTTAGCACTTCACTGCCACCTGATATTACTCTCTTGCTGCCTGCCTTCTCCGCCCTCCTGCTCATCTGGGCTTCTATCCCCTTCTCCTCTAGCACCTCTACTTAGCACTTCACACCACCTGATATTACTCTCTGGCTGCCTGCCTTCTCCACCCTCCTGCTCATCTGGGCTTCTATCCCCCCTCTCCTCTAGCACCTCTACTTAGCACTTCACTGCCACCTGATATTACCCTCCCTTGCTCATGCAGCCTCTCTGGCTGCCTGCCTTCTCCACCCTCCTGCTCATCTGTGCTTCTATCCCCCCTCTCCTCTAGCACCTCTACGTAGCACTTCACTGCCACCTGATATTACTCTCCTTTGCTCCTGCAGCCTCTCTGACTGCCTACCCTCTCCACCCTCCTGCTCATCCGGGCTTCTATCCCCACTCTATTACCTCTACTTAGCACTTCACTGCCACCTGATATTACTCTCCCTTGCTCATGCAGCCTCTCTGGCTGCCTGCCTTCTCCGCCCTCCTGCTCATCTGGGCTTCTATCCCCCTCTCCTCAAGCACCTCTACTTAGCACTTCACTGCCACCTGATATTACTCTCCTTTGCTCCTGTAGCCTCTGGCTGCCTGCCTTCTCCACCCTCCTGCTCATCTGGGCTCCTATCCCCCCTCTCCTCAAGCACCTCTACCTAGCACTTCACTGCCACCTGATATTACTCTCCTTTGCGCCTGCAGCCTCTCTGGCTGCCTGTCCTCTCCACCCTCCTGCTCATCTGGGCTTCTATGCCCCCTCTCACACCTCTACGTAGCACTTCACTGCCACCTGATATTACTCTCCCTTGCTCATGCAGCCTCTCTGGCTGCCTGCCTTTTCCACCCTCCTGCTCATCTGGGCTTCTTTCCCCCCTTTCCTCCCGCACCTCTACTTAGCACTTCACTGCCCCCTGATATTTCTCTCCTTTGCTCCTGTAGCCTCTGGCTGCCTGCCTTCTCCAACCTCCTGCTCATCTGGGCTTCTATCCCCCATCTCCTCTAGCACCTCTACGTAGCCCTTCACTGTCACCTGATATTATTCTCCTTTGCTCCTGCAGCCTCTCTGGCTGCCTGCCTTCTCCAACCTCCTGCTCATCTGGGCTTCTATCCCCCCTCTCACACCTCTACGTAGCACTTCACTGCCACCTGATATTACTCTCCTTTGCTCCTGCAGCCTCTCTGGCTTCCTGCCTTCTCCGCCTCCTGCTCATCTGGGCTTCTATCCCCCCTCTCCTCTAGCACCTCTACTTAGCACTTCACTGCCACCTGATATTACTCTCCTTTGCTCCTGCAGCCTCTCTGGTTGCCTGCCTTCTCCACCCTGCTGCTCATCTGGGCTTCTATCCCCCTCTCCTCTAACACCTCTACTTAGCACTTCACTGCCACCTGATATTACTCTCCTTTGCTCCTGTAGCCTCTGGATGCCTGCCTTATCCACCCTCCTGCTCATCTGGGCTTCAATCCCCCCTCTCCTCTAGCACCTCTACTTAGCACTTCACTGCCACCTGATATTACTCTCCTTTGCTCCTGCAGCCTCTCTGGATGCCTGCCCTCTCCACCCTCCTGCTCATCTGGGCTTCTATCCCCCCTTCTCCTCTAGCACCTCTACATAGCACTTCACTGCCACCTGATATTACTCTCCTTTGCTCCTGCAGCCTCTCTGGCTGCCTGCCTTCTCCACCCTCCTGCACATCTGGGTTTCTATCCCCCCTCTCCTCTAGCACCTCTACAAAGCACTTCACTGCAACCTGATATTACTCTTCTTTGCTCCTGCCTCCTCTCTGGCTGCCTGCCTTCTCCACCCTCCTGCTCATCTGGGATTCTATCCCCCACTCTCCTCTAGCACCTCTACTTAGCACTTCACTGCCACCTGATATTACTCTCCTTTGCTCCTGCAGCCTCTCTGGATGCCTGCCCTCTCCACCCTCCTGCTCATCTGGGCTTCTATCCCCCCTTCTCCTCTAGCACCTCTACATAGCACTTCACTGCCACCTGATATTACTCTCCTTTGCTCCTGCAGCCTCTCTGGCTGCCTGCCTTCTCCACCCTCCTGCACATCTGGGTTTCTATCCCCCCTCTCCTCTAGCACCTCTACAAAGCACTTCACTGCAACCTGATATTACTCTTCTTTGCTCCTGCCTCCTCTCTGGCTGCCTGCCTTCTCCACCCTCCTGCTCATCTGGGATTCTATCCCCCACTCTCCTCTAGCACCTCTACTTAGCACTTCACTGCCACCTGACATTACTCTCCTTTGCTCCTGCAGCCTCTCTGGTTGCCTGCCTTCTCCGCATCCTGCTCATCTGGGCTTCTATCCCCCCTCTTCTCTAGCACCTCTACTTAGCACTTCACTGCCACCTGCTATTACTCTCCTTTGCTCCTGCAGCCTCTCTGGTTGCCTGCCTTCTCCACCCTCCTTTTCATCTGGGCTTCTATCCCCCTCTCCTCTAGCACCTCTACTTAGCACTTCACTGCCACCTGATATTACTCTCCTTTGCTCCTGCAGCCTCTCTGGCTACCTGCCTTCTCCACCCTCCTGCTCATCTGGGCTTCTATCCCCCCTCTCCTCTAGCACCTCTACATAGCACTTCACTGCCAACTGATATTACTCTCCTTTGCTCCTGCAGCCTCTTGGGCTGCCTGCCCTCTCCACCCTCCTGCTCATCTGGGCTTCTATCCCCCCTCTCCCCTAGCACCTCTACCTAGCACTTCCCTGCCACCTGATATTACTCTCCTTTGCTCCTGCAGCCTCTCTGCTTGCCTGCCTTCTCCACCCCCCGGCTCATCTGTGCTTCTATCCCCCCTCTCCTCAAGCACCTCTACTTAGCACTTCACTGCCACCTGATATTACTCTCCTTTGCTCCTACAGCCTCTCTGGCTGCCTGCCTTCTCCACCCTCCTGCACATCTGGGTTTCTTTCCCCCCTCTCCTCTAGCACCTCTACAAAGCACTTCACTGCCACCTGATATTACTCTTCTTTGCTCCTGCCTCCTCTCTTGCTGCCTGCCTTCTCAACCCTCCTGCTCATCTGGGCTTCTATCCCCCCTCTCCTCTAGAACCTCTACTTAGCACTTCACTGCCACCTGATATTACCCTCCCTTGCTCATGCAGCCTCTCTGGCTGCCTGCCTTCTCCACCCTCCTGCTCATCTGGGCTCTATACCCCCTCTCCTCTAGCACCTCTACTTAGCACTTCACTGCCAGCTGATATTACTCTCCTTTTCTCCTGCAGCCTCTCTGGTTGCCTGCCTTCTCCACCCTCCTGCTCATCTGGGCTTCTATCGCCCCTCTCCTCTAGCACCTCTACTTAGCACTTCACTGCCACCTGATATTACTCTCCTTTACTCCTGTAGCCTCAGGCTGCCTGCCTTCTCCACCCTCCTGCTCATCTGGGCTTCTATCCCCCCTCTCCTCAAGCACCTCTACTTAGCACTTCACTGCCACCTGATATTACTCTCCTTTGCTCCTACAGCCTCTCTGGCTGCCTGCCTTCTCCACCCTCCTGCACATCTGGGTTTCTTTCCCCCCTCTCCTCTAGCACCTCTACAAAGCACTTCACTGCCACCTGATATTACTCTTCTTTGCTCCTGCCTCCTCTCTTGCTGCCTGCCTTCTCAACCCTCCTGCTCATCTGGGCTTCTATCCCCCGTCTCCTCTAGAACCTCTACTTAGCACTTCACTGCCACCTGATATTACCCTCCCTTGCTCATGCAGCCTCTCTGGCTGCCTGCCTTCTCCACCCTCCTGCTCATCTGGGCTCTATACCCCCTCTCCTCTAGCACCTCTACTTAGCACTTCACTGCCAGCTGATATTACTCTCCTTTTCTCCTGCAGCCTCTCTGGTTGCCTGCCTTCTCCACCCTCCTGCTCATCTGGGCTTCTATCGCCCCTCTCCTCTAGCACCTCTACTTAGCACTTCACTGCCACCTGATATTACTCTCCTTTACTCCTGTAGCCTCAGGCTGCCTGCCTTCTCCACCCTCCTGCTCATCTGGGCTTCTATCCCCCCTCTCCTCAAGCACCTCTACTTAGCACTTCACTGCCACCTGATATTACTCTCCTTTGCTCCTGCAGCCTCTCTGGCTGCCTGCCTTCTCCACCCTCCTGCACATCTGGGTTTCTATCCCCCCTCTCCTCTAGCACCTCTACAAAGCACTTCACTGCCACCTGATATTACTCTTCTTTGCTCCTGCCTCCTCTCTGGCTGCCTGCCCTCTCCACCCTCCTGCTCATCTGGGATTCTATCCCCCACTCTCCTCTAGCACCTCTACTTAGCACTTCACTGCCACCTGATATTACTCTCCTTTGCTCCTGCAGCCTCTCTGGTTGCCTGCCTTCTCCGCATCCTGCTCATCTGGGCTTCTATCCCCCCTCTTCTCTAGCACCTCTACTTAGCACTTCACTGCCACCTGCTATTACTCCCCTTTGCTCCTGCAGCCTCTCTGGTTGCCTGCCTTCTCCACCCTCCTTTTCATCTGGGCTTCTATCCCCCTCTCCTCTAGCACCTCTACTTAGCACTTCACTGCCACCTGATATTACTCTCCTTTGCTCCTGCAGCCTCTTTGGCTGCCTGCCCTCTCCACCCTCCTGCTCATCTGGGTGTCTATCCCCCCTCTCCTCTAGCACCTCTACATAGCACTTCACTGCCAACTGATATTACTCTCCTTTGCTCCTGCAGCCTCTTGGGCTGCCTGCCCTCTCCACCCTCCTGCTCATGTGGGCTTCTATCCCCCCTCTCCTCTAGCACCTCTACCTAGCACTTCCCTGCCACCTGATATTACTCTCCTTTGCTCCTGCAGCCTCTCTGCTTGCCTGCCTTCTCCACCCCCCAGCTCATCTGTGCTTCTATCCCCCCTCTCCTCAAGCACCTCTACTTAGCACTTCACTGCCACCTGATATTACTCTCCTTTGCTCCTACAGCCTCTCTGGCTGCCTGCCTTCTCCACCCTCCTGCACATCTGGGTTTCTATCCCCCCTCTCCTCTAGCACCTCTACAAAGCACTTCACTGCCACCTGATATTACTCTCCTTTGCTCCTGCCTCCTCTCTTGCTGCCTGCCTTCTCAACCCTCCTGCTCATCTGGGCTTCTATCCCCCCTCTCCTCTAGAACCTCTACTTAGCACTTCACTGCCACCTGATATTACCCTCCCTTGCTCATGCAGCCTCTCTGGCTGCCTGCCTTCTCCACCCTCCTGCTCATCTGGGCTCTATACCCCCTCTCCTCTAGCACCTCTACTTAGCACTTCACTGCCAGCTGATATTACTCTCCTTTTCTCCTGCAGCCTCTCTGGTTGCCTGCCTTCTCCACCCTCCTGCTCATCTGGGCTTCTATCGCCCCTCTCCTCTAGCACCTCTACTTAGCACTTCACTGCCACCTGATATTACTCTCCTTTACTCCTGTAGCCTCAGGCTGCCTGCCTTCTCCACCCTCCTGCTCATCTGGGCTTCTATCCCCCCTCTCCTCAAGCACCTCTACTTAGCACTTCACTGCCACCTGATATTACTCTCCTTTGCTCCTGTAGCCTCTGGCTGCCTGCCTTCTCCACCCTCCTGCTCATCTGGGATTCTATCCCCCCTCTCCTCTAGCACCTCTACTTAGAACTTCACTGCCACCTGATATTACTCTCCTTTGCTCCTGCAGCCTCTCTGGCTGCCTGCCTTCTCCACCCTCCTGCTCATCTGGGCTTCTATCCCCCTCTCCTCTAGCACCTCTACTTAGCACTTCACTGCCACCTGGTATTACTCTCCTTTGCTCCTGCAGCCTCTCTGGCTGCCTGCCTTCTCCACCCTCCTGCTCATCTGGGCTTCTATCCCCCCTCTCCTCTACCACTTCTACCTAGCACTTCACTGCCACCTGATATTACTCTCCTTTGCTCCTGCAGCCTCTCTCGTTGCCTGCCTTCTCCACCCTCCTACTCATCTGGGCTTCGATCCCCCCTCTCCTCTAGCACCTCTACTTAGCACTTCACTGCCACCTGATATTACTCTCCTTTGCTCCTGCAGCCTCTCTGGCTGCCTGCCCTCTCCACCCTCCTGCTCATCTGGGTGTCTATCCCCCCTCTCCTCTAGCACCTCTACATAGCACTTCACTGCCAACTGATATTACTCTCCTTTGCTCCTGCAGCCTCTTGGGCTCCCTGCCCTCTCCACCCTCCTGCTCATCTGGGCTTCTATCCCCCCTCTCCTCTAGCACCTCTACCTAGCACTTCCCTGCCACCTGATATTACTCTCCTTTGCTCCTGCAGCCTCTCTGCTTGCCTGCCTTCTCCACCCCCCAGCTCATCTGTGCTTCTATCCCCCCTCTCCTCAAGCACCTCTACTTAGCACTTCACTGCCACCTGATATTACTCTCCTTTGCTCCTACAGCCTCTCTGGCTGCCTGCCTTCTCCACCCTCCTGCACATCTGGGTTTCTATCCCCCCTCTCCTCTAGCACCTCTACAAAGCACTTCACTGCCACCTGATATTACTCTTCTTTGCTCCTGCCTCCTCTCTTGCTGCCTGCCTTCTCAACCCTCCTGCTCATCTGGGCTTCTATCCCCCCTCTCCTCTAGAACCTCTACTTAGCACTTCACTGCCACCTGATATTACCCTCCCTTGCTCATGCAGCCTCTCTGGCTGCCTGCCTTCTCCACCCTCCTGCTCATCTGGGCTCTATAACCCCTCTCCTCTAGCACCTCTACTTAGCACTTCACTGCCAGCTGATATTACTCTCCTTTTCTCCTGCAGCCTGTCTGGTTGCCTGCCTTCTCCACCCTCCTGCTCATCTGGGCTTCTATCGCCCCTCTCCTCTAGCACCTCTACTTAGCACTTCACTGCCACCTGATATTACTCTCCTTTACTCCTGTAGCCTCAGGCTGCCTGCCTTCTCCACCCTCCTGCTCATCTGGGCTTCTATCCCCCCTCTCCTCTAGCACCTCTACTTAGAACTTCACTGCCACCTGATATTACTCTCCTTTGCTCCTGCAGCCTCTCTGGCTGCCTGCCTTCTCCGCCCTCCTGCTCATCTGGGCTTCTATCCCCCTCTCCTGTAGCACCTCTACTTAGCACTTCACTGCCACCTGGTATTACTCTCCTTTGCTCCTGCAGCCTCTCTGGCTGCCTGCCTTCTCCACCCTCCTGCTCATCTGGGCTTCTATCCCCCCTCTCCTCTACCACTTCTACCTAGCACTTCACTGCCACCTGATATTACTCTCCTTTGCTCCTGCAGCCTCTCTGGCTGCCTGCCTTCTCCACTCTCCTGCTCATCTGGGCTTCTAGTCCCCTCTCTCCTCTAGCACATCTACTTATCACTTCACTGCCACCTGACATTACTCTCCTTTGCTCCTGCAGCCTCTCTGGCTGCCTGCCCTCTCCACCCTCCTGCTCATCTGGGCTTCTATCCCCCCTCTCCTCTAGCTCCTCTACAAAGCACTTCACTGCCACCTGATATTACTCTCCTTTGCTCCTGTAGCCTCTGGCTGCCTGCCTTCTCCACCCTCCTGCTCATCTGGGCTTCTATCCCCCTCTCCTCTAGCACCTCTACTTAGCACTTCACTGCCACCTGATATTACTCTCCTTTGCTCCTGCAGCCTCTCTGGCTGCCTGCCTTCTCCACCTTCCTGCTCATCTGGGATTCTATCACCCGTCTCCTCTAGCACCTCTACAAAGCACTTCACTGCCACCTGATATTACTCTTCTTTGCTCCTGCCTCCTCTCTGGCTGCCTGCCTTCTCCACCCTCCTGCTAATCTGGGCTTCTATCCCACCCTCTCCTCTAGCACCTCTACTTAGCACTTCACTGCCACCTGATATTACTCTCCTTTGCTCCTGCAGCCTCTCTCGTTGCCTGCCTTCTCCACCCTCCTTTTCATCTGGGCTTCTATCCCCCTCTCCTCTAGCACCTCTACTTAGCACTTCACTGCCACCTGATATTACTCTCCTTTGCTCCTGTAGCCTCTGGCTGCCTGCCTTATCCACCCTCCTGCGCATCTGGGCTTCTATCCCCCCTCTCCTCTAGCACCTCTACCTAGCACTTCACTGCCACCTGATATTACTCTCCTTTGCTCCTGCAGCCTCTCTGCTTGCCTGCCTTCTCCACCCCCCCGGCTCATCTGTGCTTCTATCCCCCCTCTCCTCAAGCACCTCTACTTATCACTTCACTGCCACCTGACATTACTCTCCTTTGCTCCTGCAGCCTCTCTGGCTGCCTGCCCTCTCCACCCTCCTGCTCATCTGGGCTTCTATCCCCCCTCTCCTCTAGCTCCTCTACATAGCACTTCACTGCCACCTGATATTACTCTCCTTTGCTCCTGCAGCCTCTCTGGCTGCCTGCCTTCTCCACCCTCCTGCTCATCTGGGTTTCTATCACCCCTCTCCTCTAGCACCTCTACAAAGCACTTCACTGCCACCTGATATTACTCTTCTTTGCTCCTGCCTCCTCTCTGGCTGCCTGCCTTCTCCACCCTCCTACTAATCTGGGATTCTATCCCCCACTCTCCTCTAGCACCTCTACTTAGCACTTCACTGCCACCTGATATTACTCTCCTTTGCTCCTGCAGCCTCTCTGGTTGCCTGCCCTCTCCACCCTCCTGCTCATCTGGGCTTCTATCCCCCCTCTCCTCTAGCACCTCTACATAGCACTTCACTGCCACCTGATATTACTCTCCTTTGCTCCTGCAGCCTCTCTGGCTTCCTGCCTTCTCCACCCTCCTGCTCATCTGGGTTTCTATCCCCCCTCTCCTCTAGCACCTCTACAAAGCACTTCACTGCCACCTGATATTACTCTTCTTTGCTCCTGCCTCCTCTCTGGCTGCCTGCCTTCTCCACCCTCCTGCTAATCTGGGCTTCTATCCCCCCTCTTCTCTAGCACCTCTACTTAGCACTTCACTGCCACCTGATATTACTCTCCTTTGCTCCTGCAGCCTCTCTGGTTGCCTGCCTTCTCCACCCTCCTTTTCATCTGGGCTTCTATCCCCCTCTCCTCTAGCACCTCTACTTAGCACTTCACTGCCACCTGATATTACTCTCCTTTGCTCCTGTAGCCTCTGGCTGCCTTCCTTATCCACCCTCCTGCGCATCTGGGCTTCTATCCCCCCTCTCCTCTAGCACCTCTACCTAGCACTTCACTGCCACCTGATATTACTCTCCTTTGCTCCTGCAGCCTCTCTGCTTGCCTGCCTTCTCCACCCCCGGCTCATCTGTGCTTCTATCCCCCCTCTCCTCAAGCACCTCTACTTAGCACTTCACTGCCACCTATATTACTCTCCTTTGCACCTGTAGCCTCTGGCTACCTGCCTTCTCCAGCCTCCTGCTCATCTGGGCTTCTATCCCCCCTCTCCTCAAGCACCTCACTGCCACCTGATATTACTCTACTTTGCTCCTGTAGCCTCTGGCTGCCTGCCTTCTCCACCCTCCTGCTCATCTAGGCTTCTATCCCCCCTCTCCTCTAGCACCTCTACTTAGCACTTCACTGCCACCTGATATTACCCTCCCTTGCTCATGCAGCCTCTCTGGCTGCCTGCCTTCTCCACCCTCCTGCTCATCTGTGCTTCTATCCCCCCTCTCCTCTAGCACCTCTACGTAGCACTTCACTGCCACCTGATATTACTCTCCTTTTCTCCTGCAGCCTCTCTGGTTGCCTGCCTTCTCCATTCTCCTGCTCATCTGGGCTTCTATCCCCCCTCTCCTCTAGCACCTCTACTTAGCACTTCACTGCCACCTGATATTACTCTACTTTGCTCCTGTAGACTCTAGCTGCCTGCCTTCTCCACCCTCCTGCTCATCTGGGCTTCTATCCCCCCTCTCCTCAATCACCTCTACTTAGCACTTCACTGCCACCTGATATTACTCTCCTTTGCTCCTGTAGCCTCTGGCTGCCAGCCTTCTCCACCCTCCTGCTCATCTGGGCTTCTATCCCCCTCTCCTCTAGCACCTCTACTTAGCACTTCACTGCCACCTGATATTACTCTCCTTTGCTCCTGCAGCCTCTCTGGCTGCCTGCCTTCTCCACCCTCCTGCTCATCTGGGCTTCTATCCCCCCTCTCCTCTACCACTTCTACCTAGCACTTCACTGCCACCTGATATTACTCTCCTTTGCTCCTGCAGCCTCTCTCGTTGCCTGCCTTCTCCACCCTCCTGCTCATCTGGGCTTCTATCCCCCCTCTCCTCTAGCACCTCTACTTAGCACTTCACTGCCACCTGATATTACCCTCCCTTGCTCATGCAGCCTCTCTGCCTGCCTGCCTTCTCCAACCTCCTGCTCATCTGGGTTTCTATCCCCCCTCTCCTCTAGCACCTCTACAAAGCACTTCACTGCCACCTGATATTACTCTTCTTTGCTCCTGCCTCCTCTCTGGCTGCCTGCCTTCTCCACCCTCCTGCTCATCTGGGATTCTATCCCCCACTCTCCTCTAGCACCTCTACTTAGCACTTCACTGCCCCCTGATATTACTCTCCTTTGCTCCTGCAGCCTCTCTGGTTGCCTGCCTTCTCCACCCTCCTTTTCATCTGGGCTTCTATCCCCCTCTCCTCTAGCACCTCTACTTAGCACTTCACTGCCACCTGATATTACTCTCCTTCGCTCCTGTAGCCTCTGGCTGCCTGCCTTATCCACCCTCCTGCTCATCTGGGCTTCTATCCCCCCTCTCCTCTAGCACCTCTACTTAGCACTTCACTGCCACCTGATATTACTCTCCTTTGCACCTGTAGCCTCTGGCTGCCTGCCTTCTCCAACCTCCTGCTCATCTGGGCTTCTATCCCCCCTCTCCTCAAGCACCTCTACTTAGCACTTCACTGCCACCTGATATTACTCTACTTTGCTCCTGTAGCCTCTGGATGCCTGCCTTCTCCACCCTCCTGCTCATCTGGGCTTCTATCCCCCCTCTCCCCTAGCACCTCTACTTAGCACTTCACTGCCACCTGATATTACCCTCCCTTGCTCATGCAGCCTCTCTGGCTGCCTGCCTTCTCCACCCTCCTGCTCATCTGGGCTTCTATCCCCCCTCTCCTCTAGCACCTCTACTTAGCACTTCACTGCCACCTGATATTACTCTCCTTTTCTCCTGCAGCCTCTCTGGTTGCCTGCCTTCTCCACCCTCCTGCTCATCTGGGCTTCTATCCCCCCTCTCCTCAATCACCTCTACTTAGCACTTCACTGCCACCTGATATTACTCTCCTTTGCTCCTGTAGCCTCTGGCTGCCTGCCTTCTCCACCCTCCTGCCCATCTGGGCTTCTATCCCCCTCTCCTCTAGCACCTCTACTTAGCACTTCACTGCCACCCGATATTACTCTCCTTTGCTCCTGCAGCCTCTCTGGCTGCCTGCCTTCTCCAACCTCCTGCTCATCTGGGTTTCTATCCCCCCTCTCCTCTAGCACCTCTACAAAGCACTTCACTGCCACCTGATATTACCCTCCCTTGCTCATGCAGCCTCTCTGCCTGCCTGCCTTCTCCAACCTCCTGCTCATCTTGGTTTCTATCCCCCCTCTCCTCTAGCACCTCTACAAAGCACTTCACTGCCACCTGATATTACTCTTCTTTGCTCCTGCCTCCTCTCTGGCTGCCTGCCTTCTCCACCCTCCTGCTCATCTGGGATTCTATCCCCCACTCTCCTCTAGCACCTCTACTTAGCACTTCACTGCCACCTGATATTACTCTCCTTTGCTCCTGCAGCCTCTCTGGTTGCCTGCCTTCTCCGCATCCTACTCATCTGGGCTTCTATCCCCCTCTTCTCTAGCACCTCTACTTAGCACTTCACTGCCCCCTGATATTACTCTCCTTTGCTCCTGCAGCCTCTCTGGTTGCCTGCCTTCTCCACCCTCCTTTTCATCTGGGCTTCTATCCCCCTCTCCTCTAGCACCTCTACTTAGCACTTCACTGCCACCTGATATTACTCTCCTTTGCTCCTGTAGCCTCTGGCTGCCTGCCTTATCCACCCTCCTGCTCATCTGGGCTTCTATCCCCCCTCTCCTCTAGCACCTCTACTTAGCACTTCACTGCCACCTGATATTACTCTCCTTTGCACCTGTAGCCTCTGGCTGCCTGCCTTCTCCAACCTCCTGCTCATCTGGGCTTCTATCCCCCCTCTCCTCAAGCACCTCTACTTAGCACTTCACTGCCACCTGATATTACACTACTTTGCTCCTGTAGCCTCTGGCTGCCTGCCTTCTCCACCCTCCTGCTCATCTGGGCTTCTATCCCCCCTCTCCTCTAGCACCTCTACTTAGCACTTCACTGCCACCTGATATTACCCTCCCTTGCTCATGCAGCCTCTCTGGCTGCCTGCCTTCTCCACCCTCCTGCTCATCTGGGCTTCTATCCCCCCTCTCCTCTAGCACCTCTACTTAGCACTTCACTGCCACCTGATATTACTCTCCTTTGCTCCTGCAGCCTCTCTGGCTGCCTGCCTTCTCCACTCTCCTGCTCATCTGGGCTTCTATTCCCCTCTCTCCTCTAGCACCTCTACTTATCACTTCACTGCCACCTGACATTACTCTCCTTTGCTCCTGCAGCCTCTCTGGCTGCCTGCCCTCTCCACCCTCCTGCTTATCTGGGCTTTATCCCCCCTCTCCTCTAGCACCTCTACTTAGCACTTCACTGCCACCTGATATTACTCTCCTTTGCTCCTGTAGACTCTGGCTGCCTGCCTTCTCCACCCTCCTGCTCATCTGGGCTTCTATCCCCCCTCTCCTCAATCACCTCTACTTAGCACTTCACTGCCACCTGATATTACTCTCCTTTGTTCCTGTAGCCTCTGGCTGCCTGCCTTCTCCACCCTCCTGCTCATCTGGGCTTCTATCCCCCTCTCCTCTAGCACCTCTACTTAGCACTTCACTGCCACCTGATATTACTCTCCTTTGCTCCTGCAGCCTCTCTGGCTGCCTGCCTTCTCCAACCTCCTGCTCATCTGGGTTTCTATCCCCCCTCTCCTCTAGCACCTCTACTTAGCACTTCACTGCCACCTGATATTACCCTCCCTTGCTCATGCAGCCTCTCTGCCTGCCTGCCTTCTCCAACCTCCTGCTCATCTGGCTTTCTATCCCCCCTCTCCTCTAGCACCTCTACAAAGCACTTCACTGCCACCTGATATTACTCTTCTTTGCTCCTGCCTCCTCTCTGGCTGCCTGCCTTCTCCACCCTCCTGCTCATCTGGGATTCTATCCCCCACTCTCCTCTAGCACCTCTACTTAGCACTTCACTGCCACCTGATATTACTCTCCTTTGCTCCTGCAGCCTCTCTGGTTGCCTGCCTTCTCCGCATCCTACTCATCTGGGCTTCTATCCCCCCTCTTCTCTAGCACCTCTACTTAGCACTTCACTGCCCCCTGATATTACTCTCCTTTGCTCCTGCAGCCTCTCTGGTTGCCTGCCTTCTCCACCCTCCTTTTCATCTGGGCTTCTATCCCCCTCTCCTCTAGCACCTCTACTTAGCACTTCACTGCCACCTGATATTACTCTCCTTTGCTCCTGTAGCCTCTGGCTGCCTGCCTTATCCACCCTCCTGCTCATCTGGGCTTCTATCCCCCCTCTCCTCTAGCACCTCTACTTAGCACTTCACTGCCACCTGATATTACTCTCCTTTTCACCTGTAGCCTCTGGCTGCCTGCCTTCTCCAACCTCCTGCTCATCTGGGCTTCTATCCCCCCTCTCCTCAAGCACCTCTACTTAGCACTTCACTGCCACCTGATATTACTCTACTTTGCTCCTGTAGCCTCTGGCTGCCTGCCTTCTCCACCCTCCTGCTCATCTGGGCTTCTATCCCCCCTCTCCTCTAGCACCTCTACTTAGCACTTCACTGCCACCTGATATTACCCTCCCTTGCTCATGCAGCCTCTCTGGCTGCCTGCCTTCTCCACCCTCCTGCTCATCTGGGCTTCTATCCCCCCTCTCCTCTAGCACCTCTACTTAGCACTTCACTGCCACCTGATATTACTCTCCTTTTCTCCTGCAGCCTCTCTGGTTGCCTGCCTTCTCCACCCTCCTGCTCATCTGGGCTTCTATCCCCCCTCTCCTCTAGCACCTCTACTTAGCACTTCACTGCCACCGGATATTACTCTCCTTTTCTCCTGCAGCCTCTCTGGTTGCCTGCCTTCTCCACCCTCCTGCTCCTCTGGGCTTCTATCCCCCCTCTCCTCAAGCACCTCTACTTAGCACTTCACTGCCACCTGATATTACTCTCCTTTGCTCCTGTAGCCTCTGGCTGCCTGCCTTCTCCACCCTCCTGCTCATCTGGGCTTCTATCCCCCCTCTCCTCAATCACCTCTACTTAGCACTTCACTGCCACCTGATATTACTCTCCTTTGCTCCTGTAGCCTCTGGCTGCCTGCCTTCTCCACCCTCCTGCTCATCTGGGATTCTATCCCCCCTCTCCTCTAGCACCTCTACTTAGAAATTCACTGCCACCTGATATTACTCTCCTTTGCTCCTGCAGCCTCTCTGGCTGCCTGCCTTCTCCACCCTCCTGCTCATCTGGCCGTCTATCCCCCCTCTCCTCTAGCAACTCTACTTAGCACTTCACTGCCACCTGATATTACTCTCCTTTGCTCCTGCAGCCTCTCTGGCTGCCTGCCTTCTCCACCCTCCTGCTCATCTGGGCTTCTATCCCCCCTCTCCTCTACCACTTCTACCTAGCACTTCACTGCCACCTGATATTACTCTCCTTTGCCCCTGCAGCCTCTCTGGTTGCCTGCCTTCTCCACCCTCCTGCTCCTCTGGGCTTCTATCCCCCCTCTCCTCTAGCACCTCTACTTAGCACTTCACTGCCACCTGATATTACTCTCCTTTGCTCCTGCAGCCTCTCTGCTTGCCTGCCTTCTCCACCCTCCTGTTCATCTGGGCTTCTATCCCCCCTCTCCTCTAGCACCTCTACTTAGCACTTCACTGCCACCTGATATTACTCTCCTTTGCTCCTGCAGCCTCTCTGGCTGCCTGCCTTCTCCACCCTCCTGCTCATCTGGGATTCTATCCCCCCTCTCCTCTAGCACCTCTACTTAGAAATTCACTGCCACCTGATATTACTCTCCTTTGCTCCTGCAGCCTCTCTGGTTGCCTGCCTTCTCCACCCTCCTGCTCATCTGGCCATCTATCCCCCCTCTCCTCTAGCAACTCTACTTAGCACTTCACTGCCACCTGATATTACTCTCCTTTGCTCCTGCAGCCTCTCTGGCTGCCTGCCTTCTCCACCCTCCTGCTCATCTGGGCTTCTATCCCCCTCTCCTCTACCACTTCTACGTAGCACTTCACTGCCACCTGATATTACTCTCCTTTGCTCCTGCAGCCTCTCTCGTTGCCTGCCTTCTCCACCCTCCTGCTCATCTGGGCTTCTATCCCCCCTCTCCTCTAGCACCTCTACTTAGCACTTCACTGCCACCTGATATTACTCTCCTTTGCTCCTGCAGCCTCTCTGGTTGCCTGCCTTCTCCACCCTCCTGTTCATCTGGGCTTCTATCCCCCCTCTCCTCTAGCACCTCTACTTAGCACTTCACTGCCACCTGATATTACTCTCCTTTGCTCCTGTAGCCTCTGGTTGCCTGCCTTCTCCACTCTCCTGCTCATCTGGGCTTCTATTCCCCGCTCTCCTCTAGCACCTCTACTTATCACTTCACTGCCACCTGACATTACTCTCCTTTGCTCCTGCAGCCTCTCTGGCTGCCTGCCCTCTCCGCCCTCCTGCTTATCTGGGCTTCTATCCCCCTCTCCTCTAGCACCTCTACATAGCACTTCACTGCCACCTGATATTACTCTCCTTTGCTCCTGCAGCCTCTCAGGCTGTCTGCCCTCTCCACCTTCCTGTTCATCTGGGCTTCTATCCCCTCTCTCCTCTAGCACCTCTACCTAGCACTTCACTGCCACCTGATATTACTCTCCTTTGCTCCTGCAGCCTCTCTGCTTGCCTGCCTTCTCCACCCCCCGGCTCATCTGTGCTTCTATCCCCTCTCTCCTCAAGCACCTCTACTTAGCACTTCACTGCCACCTGATATTACTCTCCTTTGCTCCTGTAGCCTCTGGCTGCCTGCCTTCTCCAACCTCCTGCTCATCTGGGTTTCTATCCCCCCTCTCCTCTAGCACCTCTACTTAGCACTTCACTGCCACCTGATATTACCCCCCTTGCTCATGGAGCCTCTCTGGCTGCCTGCCTACTCCACCCTCCTGCTCATCTGGGCTTCTATCCCCCCTCTCCTCTAGCACCTCTACCTAGCACTTTACTGCCACCTGATATTACCCTCCCTTGCTCCTGCCTCCTCTCTGGCTGCCTGCCCTCTCCACCCTCCTGCTCATCTGGGCTTCTATCCCCCCTCTCCTCTAGCACCTCTACATAGCACTTCACTGCCACCTGATATTACTCTCCTTTGCTCCTGCAGCCTCTCTGGCTGCCTGCCCTCTCCACCCTCCTGCTCATCTGGGCTTCTCTCCCCCTTCTCCTCTAGCACCTCTACCTAGCACTTCCCTGCCACCTGATATTACTCTCCTTTGCTCCTGTAGCCTCTGGATGCCTGCCTTATCCACCCTCCTGCTCATCTGGGCTTCAATCCCCCCTCTCCTCTAGCACCTCTACTTAGCACTTCACTGCCACCTGATATTACTCTCCTTTGCTCCTGCAGCCTCTCGGGCTGCCTGCCCTCTCCACCCTCCTGCTCATCTGGGCTTCTCTCCCCCTTCTCCTCTAGCACCTCTACCTAGCACTTCCCTGCCACCTGATATTACTCTCCTTTGCTCCTGCAGCCTCTCTGCTTGCCTGCCTTATCCACCCCCCGGCTCATCTGTGCTTCTATCCCCCCTCTCCTCAAGCACCTCTACTTAGCACTTCACTGCCACCTGATATTACTCTCCTTTGCTCCTGTAGCCTCTGGCTGCCTGCCTTCTCCACCCTCCTGCTCATCTGGGCTTCTATCCCCCACTCTCCTCAAGCACCTCTACTTAGCACTTCACTGCCACCTGATATTACTCTCCTTTGATCCTGCAGCCTCTCTGGCTGCCTGCCTTCTCCACTCTGCTGCTCATCTGGGCTTCTATTCCCCTCTCTCCTCTAGCACCTCTACTTATCACTTCACTGCCACCTGACATTACTCTCCTTTGCTCCTGCAGCCTCTCTGGCTGCCTGCCCTCTCCACCCTCCTGCTCATCTGGGCTTCTATCCCCGCTCTCCTCAAGCACCTCTACGTAGCACTTCACTGCCAGCTGATATTACTCTCCTTTACTCCTGTAACCTCTCTGGCTGCCTGCCTTCTCCCTCCACCCTCCTGCTCATCTGGGCTTCTATGCCCCCTCTCCTCTAGCACATCTACTTAGCACTTCACTGCCACCTGATATTACTTTCCTTTGCTCCTGTAGCCTCTGGCTGCCTGCCTTCTCCACCCTCCTGCTCATCTGGGCTTCTATCCCCCTCTCCTCTAGCACCTCTACTTAGCACTTTACGGCCACCTGATATTACTCTCCTTTGCTCCTGAAGCCTCTCTGGCTGCCTGCCTTCTCCACCCTCCTGCTCATCTGGGCTTCTATCCCCCCTCTCCTCTAGCACCTCTCCTTAGCACTTCACTGCCACCTGATATTGCTCTCCTTTGCTCCTGTAGCCTCTGTCTGCCTGCCTTCTCCACCCTCCTGCTCATCTGGGCTTCTATCCCCCCTCTAGCACCTCTACTTAGCACTTCACTGCCACCTGATATTACTCTCTTGCTGCCTGCCTTCTCCGCCCTCCTGCTCATCTGGGCTTCTATCCCCTTCTCCTCTAGCACCTCTACTTAGCACTTCACACCACCTGATATTACTCTCTGGCTGCCTGCCTTCTCCACCCTCCTGCTCATCTGGGCTTCTATCCCCCCTCTCCTCTAGCACCTCTACTTAGCACTTCACTGCCACCTGATATTACTCTTCTTTGCTCCTGCAGCCTCTCTGACTGCCTGCCCTCTCCACCCTCCTGCTCATCCGGGCTTCTATCCCCACTCTATTACCTCTACTTAGCACTTCACTGCCACCTGATATTACTCTCCCTTGCTCATGCAGCCTCTCTGGCTGCCTGCCTTCTCCACCCTCCTGCTCATCTGGGCTTCTATCCCCCTCTCCTCAAGCACCTCTACTTAGCACTTCACTGCCACCTGATATTACTCTCCTTTGCTCCTGTAGCCTCTGGCTGCCTGCCTTCTCCACCCTCCTGCTCATCTGGGCTTCTATCCCCCCTCTCCTCAAGCACCTCTACCTAGCACTTCACTGCCACCTGATATTACTCTCCTTTGCGCCTGCAGCCTCTCTGGCTGCCTGCCCTCTCCACGCTCCTGCTCATCTGGGCTTCTATGCCCCCTCTCACACCTCTACGTAGCACTTCACTGCCACCTGATATTACTCTCCCTTGCTCATGCAGCCTCTCTGGCTGCCTGCCTTCTCCACCCTCCTGCTCATCTGGGCTTCTTTCCCCCCTTTCCTCCCGCACATCTACTTAGCACTTCACTGCCCCCTGATATTTCTCTCCTGTGCTCCTGTAGCCTCTGGCTGCCTGCCTTCTCCAACCTCCTGCTCATCTGGGCTTCTATCCCCCATCTCCTCTAGCACCTCTACGTAGCCCTTCACTGCCACCTGATATTATTCTCCTTTGCTCCTGCAGCCTCTCTGGCTGCCTGCCTTCTCCAACCTCCTGCTCATCTGGGCTTCTATCCCCCCTCTCACACCTCTACGTAGCCCTTCACTGCCACCTGATATTACTCTTCTTTGCTCCTGCCTCCTCTCTGGCTGCCTGCCTTCTCCACCCTCCTGCTCATCTGGGCTTCTATCCCCCCTCTTCTCTAGCGCCTCTACTTAGCACTTCACTTCCACCTGATATTACTCTCCTTTGCTCCTGCAGCCTCTCTGGTTTCCTGCCTTCTCCACCCTGCTGCTCATCTGGGCTTCTATCCCCCTCTCCTCTAGCACCTCTACTTAGCACTTCAGTGCCACCTGATATTACTCTCCTTTGCTCCTGTAGCCTCTGGATGCCTGCCTTATCCACCCTCCTGCTCATCTGGGCTTCAATCCCCCCTCTCCTCTAGCACCTCTACTTAGCACTTCACTGCCACCTGATATTACTCTCCTTTGCTCCTGCAGCCTCTCTGGCTGCCTGCCCTCTCCACCCTCCTGCTCATCTGGGCTTCTATCCCCCCTTCTCCTCTAGCACCTCTACATAGCACTTCACTGCCACCTGATATTACTCTCCTTTGCTCCTGCAGCCTCTCTGGTTGCCTGCCTTCTCCGCATCCTGCTCATCTGGGCTTCTATCCCCCCTCTTCTCTAGCACCTCTACTTAGCACTTCACTGCCACCTGATATTACTCTCCTTTGCTCCTGCAGCCTCTCTCGTTGCCTGCCTTCTCCACTCTCCTGCTCATCTGGGCTTCTATTCCCCTCTCTCCTCTAGCACCTCTACTTATCACTTCACTGCCACCTGACATTACTCTTCTTTGCTCCTGCAGCCTCTCTGGCTGCCTGCCCTCTCCACCCTCCTGCTCATCTGGGCTTCTATCCCCCCTCTCCTCTAGCTCCTCTACATAGCACTTCACTGCCACCTGATATTACTCTCCTTTGCTCCTGCAGCCTCTCTGGCTGCCTGCCTTCTCCACTCTCCTGCTCATCTGGGCTTCTATTCCCCTCTCTCCTCTAGCACCTCTACTTATCACTTCACTGCCACCTGACATTACTCTTCTTTGCTCCTGCAGCCTCTCTGGCTGCCTGCCCTCTCCACCCTCCTGCTCATCTGGGCTTCTATTCCCCTCTCTCCTCTAGCACCTCTACTTATCACTTCACTGCCACCTGACATTACTCTTCTTTGCTCCTGCAGCCTCTCTGGCTGCCTGCCTTCTCCACCTTCCTGCTCATCTGGGTTTCTATCACCCCTCTCCTCTAGCACCTCTACAAAGCACTTCACTGCCACCTGATATTACTCTTCTTTGCTCCTGCCTCCTCTCTGGCTGCCTGCCTTCTCCACCCTCCTGCTAATCTGGGATTCTATCCCCCACTCTCCTCTAGCACCTCTACTTAGCACTTCACTGCCACCTGATATTACTCTCCTTTGCTCCTGCAGCCTCTCTGGTTGCCTGCCCTCTCCACCCTCCTGCTCATCTGGGCTTCTATCCCCCCTCTCCTCTAGCACCTCTACATAGCACTTCACTGCCACCTGATATTACTCTCCTTTGCTCCTGCAGCCTCTCTGGTTGCCTGCCTTCTCCGCATCCTGCTCATCTGGGCTTCTATCCCCCCTCTCCCCTAGCACCTCTACAAAGCACTTCACTGCCACCTGATATTACTCTTCTTTGCTCCTACCTCCTCTCTGGCTGCCTGCCTTCTCCACCCTCCTGCTAATCTGGGCTTCTATCCCCCCTCTTCTCTAGCACCTCTACTTAGCACTTCACTGCCACCTGATATTACTCTCCTTTGCTCCTGCAGCCTCTCTGGGTGCCTGCCTTCTCCACCCTCCTTTTCATCTGGGCTTCTATCCCCCTCTCCTCTAGCACCTCTACTTAGCACTTCACTGCCACCTGATATTACTCTCCTTTGCTCCTGTAGCCTCTGGCTGCCTGCCTTATCCACCCTCCTGCGCATCTGGGCTTCTATCCCCCCTCTCCTCTAGCACCTCTACCTAGCACTTCCCTGCCACCTGATATTACTCTCCTTTGCTCCTGCAGCCTCTCTGCTTGCCTGCCTTCTCCACCCCCGGCTCATCTGTGCTTCTATCCCCCCTCTCCTCAAGCACCTCTACTTATCACTTCACTGCCACCTGACATTACTCTCCTTTGCTCCTGCAGCCTCTCTGGCTGCCTGCCCTCTCCACCCTCCTGCTCAACTGGGCTTCTATCCCCCCTCTCCTCTAGCTCCTCTACATAGCACTTCACTGCCACCTGATATTACTCTCCTTTGCTCCTGCAGCCTCTCTGGCTGCCTGCCTTCTCCACCCTCCTGCTCATCTGGGTTTCTATCACCCCTCTCCTCTAGCACCTCTACAAAGCACTTCACTGCCACCTGATATTACTCTTCTTTGCTCCTGCCTCCTCTCTGGCTGCCTGCCTTCTCCACCCTCCTGCTAATCTGGGATTCTATCCCCCACTCTCCTCTAGCACCTCTACTTAGCACTTCACTGCCACCTGATATTACTCTCCTTTGCTCCTGCAGCCTCTCTGGTTGCCTGCCCTCTCCACCCTCCTGCTCATCTGGGCTTCTATCCCCCCTCTCCTCTAGCACCTCTACATAGCACTTCACTGCCACCTGATATGACTCTCCTTTGCTCCTGCAGCCTCTCTGGCTGCCTGCCTTCTCCACCCTCCTGCTCATCTGGGTTTCTATCCCCCCTCTCCTCTAGCACCTCTACAAAGCACTTCACTGCCACCTGATATTACTCTTCTTTGCTCCTGCCTCCTCTCTGGCTGCCTGCCTTCTCCACCCTCCTGCTAATCTGGGCTTCTATCCCCCCTCTTCTCTAGCACCTCTACTTAGCACTTCACTGCCACCTGATATTACTCTCCTTTGCTCCTGCAGCCTCTCTGGTTGCCTGCCTTCTCCACCCTCCTTTTCATCTGGGCTTCTATCCCCCTCTCCTCTAGCACCTCTACTTAGCACTTCACTGCCACCTGATATTACTCTCCTTTGCTCCTGTAGCCTCTGGCTGCCTGCCTTATCCACCCTCCTGCGCATCTGGGCTTCTATCCCCCCTCTCCTCTAGCACCTCTACCTAGCACTTCACTGCCACCTGATATTACTCTCCTTTGCTCCTGCAGCCTCTCTGCTTGCCTGCCTTCTCCACCCCCCGGCTCATCTGTGCTTCTATCCCCCCTCTCCTCAAGCACCTCTACTTAGCACTTCACTGCCACCTATATTACTCTCCTTTGCACCTGTAGCCTCTGGCTACCTGCCTTCTCCAACCTCCTGCTCATCTGGGCTTCTATCCCCCCTCTCCTCAAGCACCTCACTGCCACCTGATATTACTCTACTTTGCTCCTGTAGCCTCTGGCTGCCTGCCTTCTCCACCCTCCTGCTCATCTAGGCTTCTATCCCCCCTCTCCTCTAGCACCTCTACTTAGCACTTCACTGCCACCTGATATTACCCTCCCTTGCTCATGCAGCCTCTCTGGCTGCCTGCCTTCTCCACCCTCCTGCTCATCTGTGCTTCTATCCCCCCTCTCCTCTAGCACCTCTACTTAGCACTTCTCTGCCACCTGATATTACTCTCCTTTGCTCCTGCAGCCTCTCTGGCTGCCTGCCTTCTCCACTCTCCTGCTCATCTGGGCTTCTATCCCCCCTCTCCTCTAGCACCTCTACTTAGCACTTCACTGCCACCTGATATTACTCTCCTTTGCTCCTGCAGCCTCTCTGGCTGCCTGCCTTCTCCACTCTCCTGCTCATCTGGGCTTCTATCCCCCCTCTCCTCTAGCACCTCTACGTAGCACTTCACTGCCACCTGATATTACTCTCCTTTTCTCCTGCAGCCTCTCTGGTTGCCTGCCTTCTCCATTCTCCTGCTCATCTGGGCTTCTATCCCCCCTCTCCTCTAGCACCTCTACTTAGCACTTCACTGCCACCTGATATTACTCTCCTTTGCTCCTGTAGACTCTGGCTGCCTGCCTTCTCCACCCTCCTGCTCATCTGGGCTTCTATCCCCCCTCTCCTCAATCACCTCTACTTAGCACTTCACTGCCACCTGATATTACTCTCCTTTGCTCCTGTAGCCTCTGGCTGCCTGCCTTCTCCACCCTCCTGCTCATCTGGGCTTCTATCCCCCTCTCCTCTAGCACCTCCACTTAGCACTTCACTGCCACCTGATATTACTCTCCTTTGCTCCTGCAGCCTCTCTGGCTGCCTGCCTTCTCCACCCTCCTGCTCATCTGGGCTTCTATCCCCCCTCTCCTCTACCACTTCTACCTAGCACTTCACTGCCACCTGATATTACTCTCCTTTGCTCCTGCAGCCTCTCTCGTTGCCTGCCTTCTCCACCCTCCTGCTCATCTGGGCTTCTATCCCCCCTCTCCTCTAGCACCTCTACTTAGCACTTCACTGCCACCTGATATTACCCTCCCTTGCTCATGCAGCCTCTCTGCCTGCCTGCCTTCTCCAACCTCCTGCTCATCTGGGTTTCTATCCCCCCTCTCCTCTAGCACCTCTACAAAGCACTTCACTGCCACCTGATATTACTCTTCTTTGCTCCTGCCTCCTCTCTGGCTGCCTGCCTTCTCCACCCTCCTGCTCATCTGGGATTCTATCCCCCACTCTCCTCTAGCACCTCTACTTAGCACTTCACTGCCACCTGATATTACTCTCCTTTGCTCCTGCAGCCTCTCTGGTTGCCTGCCTTCTCCGCATCCTGCTCATCTGGGCTTCTATCCCCCCTCTTCTCTAGCACCTCTACTTAGCACTTCACTGCCCCCTGATATTACTCTCCTTTGCTCCTGCAGCCTCTCTGGCTGCCTGCCTTCTCCACCCTCCTTTTCATCTGGGCTTCTATCCCCCTCTCCTCTAGCACCTCTACTTAGCACTTCACTGCCACCTGATATTACTCTACTTTGATCCTGTAGCCTCTGGCTGCCTGCCTTCTCCACCCTCCTGCTCATCTGGGCTTCTATCCCCCCTCTCCTCAAGCACCTCTACTTAGCACTTCACTGCCACCTGATATTACTCTACTTTGCTCCTGTAGCCTCTGGCTGCCTGCCTTCTCCACCCTCCTGCTCATCTGGGCTTCTATCCCCCCTCTCCTCTAGCACCTCTACTTAGCACTTCACTGCCACCTGATATTACCCTCCCTTGCTCATGCAGCCTCTCTGGCTGCCTGCCTTCTCCACCCTCCTGCTCATCTGGGCTTCTATCCCCCCTCTCCTCTAGCACCTCTACTTAGCACTTCACTGCCACCTGATATTACTCTCCTTTTCTCCTGCAGCCTCTCTGGTTGCCTGCCTTCTCCATCCTCCTGCTCATCTGGGCTTCTATCCCCCCTCTCCTCAAGCACCTCTACTTAGCACTTCACTGCCACCTGATATTACTCTCCTTTGCTCCTGTAGCCTCTGGCTGCCTGCCTTCTCCACCCTCCTGCTCATCTGGGCTTCTATCCCCCCCTCTCCTCAATCACCTCTACTTAGCACTTCACTGCCACCTGATATTACTCTCCTTTGCTCCTGTAGCCTCTGGCTGCCTGCCTTCTCCACCATCCTGCTCATCTGGGATTCTAATCCCCCCTCTCCTCTAGCACCTCTACTTAGAAATTCACTGCCACCTGATATTACTGTAACGCTCACCTGATTCTCGCAGAGGCGCCGGTCTTGACTGGGCGACTACCGTATCTTCAAAGGTGATGTGTAGCACCCGGTTGGCTCTTTGGGCTGGACCTCTGTGCACTGTATGCCTGACGTGTAGAGTAAGATGTCTGCAGATAGAAAATATGGGGTTAATGAACTGGGGTTATTGGGGTGTCCCTATCTCTTTCCTCTTCTCCTCTCCTGTAGACCCCCAAAGGTTAACGCTCTCACCTTCGGTAAGTGAATCCCGAGCTCTCCTTCTGCCTCGGGGCAGGGTGCTGTAACCAGTTTCTTCACTGGATAGGTAGCGCAGGCCTCTTGACTTCAGAGGACTGCTGTCCGTCGTTTACTGCACGAACGGTAAGTTTCGAGTCATTCAAATGTCTTTAAAGTCTTTAGTAATGATGTCTCTTGTTTTGCAGGGTTCCGGCGATGGCGGATGATGGGCTGAAGTGAGTTGAAGATGGAGCCCGTGTGATGAATAGAAGCGCCTGGAAGCACGTAAGTACGCGCTTGTTGCCTGCTTCACGATGCGCTGTAACTGTCCTTTTATTTTGCAGGTACGAGTTCGGAGCGGCCTCGTGGCTTACCCTTATTGTTTTGTTTGGGGCCCTCTTTAGGATCGGAATTATTAGAATTCTCTTTGGAGTCCTTTTTAGGCTGTTTCCCCTCATCCTTTTTCTGAGTTGCCCCAGAGTCCTTGTGAGTAGCCTGTTGGCAACCCACAAGTCAGCAGCCTTAGCTAGCTTTCTGGAATCTAATTCCTTTGAATCAGCCAAGTGCTGTCTGAGCTCAGGAGAGCAGATATCATAAATTGACTCCAACTTCACAAGATTCTTCATTCCCTCATAGGTGTTCACCCTGTAACCCTTAATCCATCCCTCTAAGTTCTTCAAACTTTCACTCGCCCAGGTAGCCCAAGGGATACCATCATGCTTTTTGAGGGTCCTAAACCTCTTAAGGTACTGGGAAGGGGTCTTCCCAAATCTAGTTATTAAAGCTAGCTTCACACATTCATACTCCTTCTTATCTACCTCCCCCAACTCCATTACCACATCAGATGCAACAGGGGGGAGCCTAGAGAACAACCAGGGAAGTAACTCATTCCCTGAGATGTCCTGCAGCCCATGATTACACTCAAACATAGCCAGCCAAGCCAACACATCCAACTTAAGCTCATACATACCCACAATCTCTTTTGGCATCCAGGGTCTTTTGGGACTGGTACTCCTAGAGGATCCGGAGAGAGAAGCATTTTCTGCAGACAATTTCTTCATCTCTAGCTCATGCTTGAGCTCCATTTCTCTGAGCCTTAGTTCTCAATTCAGTTCTTGGTGCCTTTGTTCTGCTTGAGCATTAAGTCTCTTAAACTCCAATTCAAGCTTCATTTTCTCTAGTTCAACACATTGAGGACTAAATGTGGGACCTGGTAAAGGTCCAGTAGGTACAGCTGGTAGAGCAGATAGAGGCCTAGGGGAGACAGTCACAGTAGCCTCACCCTCCTCTTCTGACTCTTCCTCAGGATTATCAATACTTGGATCAATATCAATGTCATCACTGTTATCTACATTTTCTGGGATAGTGGATTCCTCTGAACCATCACCCAGACTTTGGTTTGCTAACAATCTTTCTATTAGCTCCATTTTCTTGCCTTTAGTCAGGAGATTCTTATGCTTACAGAGAACTCTCAAACAATCAGCAGTTTTTGTAGCAAGGGACTCTTGACTATAACTTCCCATAGTTGACAGGTTAGAAAATAAACTTTTTAGTGCTAAGCTTTGTGGTTAGTTGCACTAAGGTATCTAAAAGCACACTAAAATGTATACTCAATACAAATCCCACCGCTGTACACCAGTGTTAGGCAGAAACCTGTGCAGTTCCCTTAGGGACCACTGCAAAAACTTTAAGACTACAGGAGTAAGGAGTAAACCCAATTGGTAGCAGTCTGCACCACCAAGATTTACCTGGTAGCTGTGGCTGAGCAGTCAGACTTCTCTCAAGAAGAGTTAGGCAGTATATAGAGTATACACAATAGGGCTAAAAATACAGTAGCACAAGCAGACACTGACCAGAGCTTTGGTATAAAAGTATATAACTATTTATTTAAAAACACACTTGTAAAAATACACTGGCACTAATATGTCAAGCAAGTTCAAACCCAGTCACTATAAGTATATACACCTCTCTAGTTAATTATTCGACAAGTCTAGGTTAAGACACCACTTATTTAGCAAAACAGAGGTGAGCGCGTAACTGTAGATGGCACTCCAATAATTTGTTTAAAAAGGGAGAGAAAAGGCAGAATAGGAAAATAACACAGTACAAACACTTTTAAGAAACCACAGCAAGTCAAGAAAGGCAGGGTCTACTGTATAGCAAAACGTTCATAGGCCAGGCCCACTCCTTTAGAGAGCAAGGCGGAATGTGCCCAAGATCACACAGTGGAAATGCACTCAAAGTCTTTGCAGAAAAGTCAAAAGAGGTTGGATCAGTTCAGAAAGGTAAAGTTAGCAGGTCCGAGGTCACCCCAGGATAGAGAGTCAAGGATTTACGGGGCACCTTGGACAATCTGTTGCAAGGGAGACCCGGCGGGACACAGTACCTGAAATGGTGAGAAATCTCCAGCAGGGGCAGTTGTTCCTGGCAGCGGTTGCAAGTCGGGCTTCATCCAGGGGAAGAGATTATCTCGACGTGGAGGAAAGCTGGAGGTCGTTGCACTGCCAGGGAAGAAACCAGCCGCGGATTTTCCCGGTTAAAAGGTACAACCCTTTTATTCGCGGTAGTGGTGAAGCGTGGCTATCCGGCCGCTGGGATGCTTGGCACGGGCGATTCGACCACGAGACGATCCAGGAAGGTGAAAAAGGCGAACTGGTTGGTCCCACCAGCGCAAAGGGAAGAAGAGTCTCCTGGAAGAAGATCTCCTCTGTCGTCGGGGAAGTGGTGAGTTTGTACAGCAGGGCTCCACCAGTGGTGTCGTTGTTGTAGATGGCTGAGCTTCTCCCCTCTTTGGATTCTTTTTCGGTCCTGTGACGACTCTGAAGTTCCAGTCCCCAAAGCCCTGCTTTTATGCAGCAAAACCCCCATTCATCAGCCTAGCTGTCACTCAAACATGCTAAGTAGTGAGCCGGGCGGCTCACCACTGGGCCAATCACACAAGAGTGCAACTTGAGTTGCCAAGGCAACTCAGTCCAGGGTGCCTAATGCCCCTCCCACACATCCTGTTGACCCCAGACAGAGTGGCACCATTTGGAGGGCTTCTGTGGAGAAGCCCGCCAAAAAGTGGAACAAAGGGCTCGACTTGGGTTAGAGTTTCAGAGGCGAACACAAACGCCATTTTAAAATCGAGTCCTGGCAAAAAGACCCAACCGGGGAATAAATATTAAATAAATAATCCGGCAGTATCTTTAACATTGCACCAAAAAGTGGTGCCTTTAAAATGAATAGGAAAATCCCATAGGAAATATTCCGGTGGAATATTTTGCGTGGTATGCACTGCCACCAGCCAAAAACTCGACAAGGGGGGACTGGACAGTGCCCCCTTGGAAAACAGACCCAGGGGCAATCGAGTTACCCCTACCAGTACTTCCACAATATGATGTGTTGTACTGGTTCTGTTCACAATTTGAGACTGGTAAAGCCAATGGTGACTTTACATGCCCTGGGAGACAGTAGTCAGTCCCAGGGTATGGAGTCAATGTTTGGGGGTCACTATGACACCCCTGTGTTACTGCACTGAGGGTGCTGTGTAACACACATGCCAAAAACACATGAAGTCCTATGGAATAAAAGACCCCATAGCCCATAAAACACATTACATAGTCAAAGGACATTCTCAAATCATGCCTAAGAGTGGAAGAAAAAGACTATCACTCTTAGCAGGAGAAAAAAATAAACCCCAAAAATCCAGCAAAGCTGCTGGGGGTCTCACTAGGTTTGGGAAATTAGCCTTAACAGAGAATTCTCCCTAACACACATGAGGGGAAAAAGGTAACCCCAGAAAGGGCTGAGGCTATCATGCACACGGCCAAGCCGCGCACAATAAAGCAAATGCAAAGCTTCTTAGACTTGTGCAATTATGTCAGAGCATGGGTCATTGACTGCAGCTCATATACCAAGCCCTTGTTACAGGCCCTTAAAAAGGCCCAGACAACAAAAGAAGAAATTGAATGGAATGAAAAAATGAAGAAGGGGTTTACAGAACTCAAGGGGGCAATTTGTAAGGCCCCAGTTCTCGGGATTCCTAATTATGTGGAGGAATTCTATCTGTTCTCTCATACCGACGGCAATTTTATGACAGCAGTGCTCGCGCTGCGAACCTCATTGAGATATAAACCCCTAGCATATTACAGCGGGAGTCTGGACCCGGTCATGAAGGGCGACTTCCCGTGTGAACAAAATTTAGCTGCCGCCGCATTCGCCGTTGAGAAGGCGTCATCCATTGTGATGGGGTGCTCCATGACATTATATGTTGAGCACTCACTATTCGCCATACTAGAGAAGCCAAAGGGCACGCTGACTTCGCAAAGAGCATCAGCCTACGAGGTGATTATCTCTAATCCATCGATCAAAATAGTGCGATGCAAAACTGTGAACCCTGCTATGTTTATAGCCGAGCCAGTCACAGAGGGAAGAACCTGTGCATGACTGTGCAAACTATGAAGAATACTATGATGAGATCCCCAGGGTCAAGGAAAATGCCCTGCCAAGTGGAGAGATCGTCTTTATTGATGGGTCATCAAGAAATTACCAAGATGACGGGCAAAGGTATACAGGCGTGGCCGTGATCAAAACCATGGCAAATGGAGAGTTCCGAGTACTTGTCAGTGCACAAATGCCATCCCACTATTCGGCACAGGCTGCAGAACTAGTGGCACTGATACTCGCCATTGAGAACCATGCAGACCAGGAAGTAACATTGTACAGTGATTCCGCCTATGTGACGCCAACAGTGCATGCAGGATTAGCGCGCTGGAAGAGGAGGGGCTACCTCCGAGCCGACGGCACGCCAGTGCAGCACGTGGCCTTGTTGGACAGGCTGACAAAAGCACTACAGCTCCCAGTGGGCATAGCGGTCATAAAATGCGCCGCTCATACCAAAGGGACAGATTTTGTGTCACGTGGAAATCATGAAGCGGACACGGAAGCCAAACGTATGGCATCCAAAACTGAAACAATCATGGACGTGGAGGTGGCACGTACCCATGAAGGAATGATGGTAGCACGAGCCACTCCAGAAGCCTATAGCAATATGGGGCAATCTCAATTAATGGAGCTCCAGGGGGAGACACCTCAGGAGGAGAAACATTTATGGAAGCGTCGAGGGTGTTCTTTAAACCCCTCTGACGGATTGTGGAGGCAAGACAGCACTGGTAAACCAGTAATGCCTGTCGCCCTTCTAAAAGTAGCGCTAGAACAGCTTCACTACCCCATTCATATGTCAAAAGAAAATCTTGCTGCAACGCTCGCGGAAGACTGGTTCATACCGAATTTAGCCGAGCATGTTGCATTCTTTGTGGTAAACTGCATTATCTGCCAGCAATTCACTTCTGGGCACACATTAAAAGTAGTGAGAGGAGTCATCCCCAGACCAAATGGACCTTTCCAGCACCTACATATTGATTATGTCGATATGATTCAGGTGTGTAATGGGTACAGGTATCTACTTGTGGTGGTGTGTCCATTCTCCAGATGGGTAGAAGCAGGCCCCTGTACACACCCTGACGCTGCCTGTGCTGCTAAATTCCTGGTGAGGGAGGTTTTCCCTAGATGGGGTGTGTGCGAGGTAATGAGATCTGATAACGAGGCACATTTTGTAAATGCAGTATTTGAGCAGATTAGCTTGTTGCTTGGTATAAAGCACAAATTCTCGTCGCCGTATCACCGAGAGGGAAACGGGATATGTGAACGGATCAACGGCTTGCTTAAGGAAAGGATAGCCAAGTTGAAGCTCACATTAAGAAAGGGATGGATGCACTGTCTACCACTGGCATTGTATGCTCTTCGGAACCAGCCAGGCTCCGACCATCATCTAACGCCGCACAAAATAGTCACGGGGAGAAGGATGAGGACTATGGACATCCACATCTAAGAAGAGCCTTAGAAGGGGGCGTTCCAAATTAACCTTTTTCATCATCCCCAGCCGGGGGCAAGGCAAGAAAACAAAAGACACAGTTCTTCATGCTTCCAACATAGGACAGATCGAAATGAGCAGAAACAAGGATAACTACATCTGTTCTTATTTTTCTTGTTTTGTGTTTTCTATTTGTTCATCATTATCGCGCAGGAGAATAAATGGGTGAGAGAGAGACTGGTCATCAACTCGACCTCGAGCGACCAGGTGAAAGGAATAGAGACACGAACTTCACTGCCGTGTTTACCTTTTTTAACCTTTTTCTTATTTTTTCCTACCTTTTCATATGTTCACTTTTATTTTTAATCTTATTTTTCAATATTTTATATTGCGTGATTTGTAGCGAATCCATCTTTTCATGGGGTCACTGCAAACATTGTCCTGCATATCCTCAGGGCCATGACAAGTTGAAACAGTGCCATGGGAATGCGGTTCCCACAACAAATGCAGGATGAATGTGATGTGATGAAAACGGTAGTCTAACCTTTTCCGATAGTCTAGCAAAGGAACTGTACTCCATACTCAGGGACTATCATCATCACTCGCAAGAGGGGGGACATTGAACAGCACATGTCACTTTAGTATTTGCTGAACTTTGAACAACGAGATCAGAACGAAGAAAGAAATAAATAGTGGACTATGGACTTGATTGAAATGGGGGCCCAAAACAGTAACTTAGTCATGCCACCAGCGGAAGGGCGCCCCCGGTTTCCCGGAAGGAGATGCTGTAAACTGTCTTTTAAGGCTGTCATATGTATATAGATTGTGACTATTGTAGTATTTTTATCGTTAACTATTAGAACTGCATTTTTTATCGGTGCACAAAGCATTCCAATGTCTGTGCATCCACCAGGTAATGAACATCTGGGGCCCGCAAAAGCACCCAGACCTTATATTGTCATCCCTGTTCCAAGAAAAACTGATGATAAAGCAAACGATTTACAGTTGAATGTAATTAGCAGTAACATGCATACACTTGAAGTAATGAATGGTGAGAAAGGCTGGAGACAAGGTCAGCACGGAATGAATGATAGCATAGCACTGTCCACGGCACTAACCAATACACTGAGTGCACACGAACAAGGGCAAGTGTCAATGGCTACGAAACCGCAGGCCAAACCAACTGAAAGAGAGAAATCACCTGTGGAACAAGGAGCAACATGAGAAACCGAATCGAAGTGAAATAGCAAAATCACTCAATAGAACAGAGGAAGCAACGAAAGAACTCACTGAGAAAACACATGCGGTAGTTGAGTATGTGTTTCCACTCATACTTAGAGCAAAGAAGCTACAGGAGGAGCTGAGCAAGACAACCACCACAACTGTGATAGCGAGCACGCCAGCTCCAACGCCAGAAGTAACTACCGAGCCTACGACACAGCCACGTGTTGGAAGGATGATAAATCACATGCGGTAGGAGGAGGTCTACAAATGAATGCAGGAGGGAAGGAAAAGAAGAGTGAAACCTCCCCCTATTACTGCAGGGCACAAATGAAACCTGCCCCTCCAAGGATAACGCCCGAGAGTCTGCCTGAACGAAAGAGCAGTACAGACGCATTCAGAGACATAGTGATAGCCAACCACAGAAAAACACTAAGGATTAAGAGAAGTCCATATGAAACCGATAGAGTTAAATGATTACTTGGACAGCACGGCCCATCTTGGAAACAACATATGGTACCAGCACATGAAGGAAGTTGGACGAAGAAAATCAGAAGGAGAATGTTTCGTCTGTGCACTCCTGCCATACAGCATGGGCAAGTCCAAAATCTTTGTGGCTGTAGAAATAGATGTCCCCATAGCACACTGCATGTCACATGTGGCAATGTGTAACACCAGAGGACAATTCATGGGGAGAAACGCCTCGTTGATATGGGCCAACGAAAATGATTACCCTGATGAAGACGGATATGTCCAGGACATCAAAACAAGAAACAAGGCGCACATCAAGAATCGTGGGATTAGATATGAAAACCCGACGTCAAGGGATCAGGAATAAGGTGGGAAATAAACTCAAGACTGAACGTCCAAGGGAAAACGGCAGAAGAAGCTCAAATATGGAAGAACCGAGGACAAATGCAGATCTGGGGATCAGTAGTCTCCCCAGACGGATGGGAAGAAGGAGTAGTAATTTGCCGAGCTTGGATGGTCCTTGGAGCCTGCAAAGAAGCAATAGAGAACTCAGAGCCTATGCAGACCATTGTGGCCAAAATTGGTAAAGCTGTTGACATGGGTCGAAGACAGAGGAGGACCCTTGCAGATAGTACCGCTGGAAAACTCGAAACTGTGCTTTAGAAGTAATGGCACGAGGAAAATGGGTGAGAATCAAAACTGCAGGCGAATATACGAAGCCCCAGGGATGTTGCAAGGGACTGCAGTCCTGATGGACCACTATTGAGCATGTGGATCCAAGGCCTACATAAGACTACCAAGGAACTTGGGAGGCATATGCACATTGGTGAACGTACACATTCCAGCACTAGTGATTTCAAAAAATTAACTGAATTTGGAGTGTGTCCCGAAAGCAGACGCTCACCTGAGGAAAAGGAGGTCTGTGGAACTAATGTCTAGGATGAAGAGAGAGAATTACTTCTCCGCCAAATCAGAGGACGCATTTTATGCCATTCCCTACGAACACAGGCTGTTCAGCCTAGCTTCATCAGTATTTAGAACAATACTCTTGCCGCATATCCAAGTTGGTGCAAACACCAAGTGGTTGCAGATAACGAGATGGGAGTTACTGCAGACCATCAACACCACAATAAAAGGATTCAATGCGATCAAAGAAGAGCTGAGAGCAGTCAGACTGATGACCCTCCAGAACAGATATGTGCTTGACATGATCACCGCAATGGATGGAGGTGTTTGCGCAAAAATTGGAGAATCATGTTGCACATTTATACCATCACACGACTACGAAAATGGAACCCTCACAGAGGCCATAGACATGTTAACAACCCTGAAAAACCAGATGACCGATGAGACAAATGAAGTGGACGACGACAGCTGGTTTGGGAACCTATTCTCATGGGTCCCGCAATGGATGGCAGATATATTCAAGTTCCTGGGAGCTTTGCTAGCAATGGTGCTGCTCGGAGTCTGTGTTATCAAGATAATCATCACACAGTGCCAGAAAACAGCCAAGAAGTCCATTGCATGCACGTTCCTAAAGGATCATAAACTCTTAAGAATTGTCGTTCTGTAACAGGGGTAATCATTTATGTTTCTGTAACATTTGTTTTGTTCGTTATGAAAAAGGGGGAGTGTTATGTGTGACCCTCCCAAGTGTATTATCCTTTTAAGATGGGCCATGACTGTGCCATGGCCTGAGTTAATAAAAGGAGCAACTGCAGGTATGTGCCTCAGAACGGCTGCAGACTCCAACAGTTGAAGTCCTGTTGTCTCTGTCTCTCACTTTGGGCCTGTAGGCCTACACCATGTGATCATGGTCCTGGAGCCCTGGCCTGCAGGCCCACACTGTGTTATCACGGTCCTGCAGGTCTGGGCCCCTCGGATCAGCATGGTGCCCTGGGTGCAGCCCAGGCCACCCACCATCCAGGATGCTGCCGGCATCCAAGGTGCCCTGGCACCCAGGCGGTTTCCCCATGGCCTCACAGGGTCCCGCCCTGCAACCCCCTGTAATTCTGTTTGACCCCGGCAAACCAACATAGTGCTGGACCCCCCAGTACCTGGAGGCCGGCCGTGTGACCGCCACCGGCACAACAATACACTGCACTGAACATTCCCTTAAATAGCAGGTGTGTTTGTTTGGTGGTTTGGATTGCACGTGGGAGGGGGCTTGGTGATGGGGTTTGTGGGGAGCAGGGGCAGGCCAGCAGGGCACATAGTTCCACTACTTCTTGTTGTACACTTCGACCTTTGCACCATGTAAGGCGCTCCGAAAAGCGATCTGTGCTAAAAGTCCCTATACTTTCTACATTCTAAAAATCTGTCTTTCGGTACCCCTGTAACCCAGGAAAAGCCACGCACAAAAATATGAAAGTGGTGTACGTATAGCGCCCAAACAAGAGAGCATCCAGGCACTTGGATTACATCATACGAAAGAGTTTTTTTTAATTAGAGCTGATAATCGTCATTTGTAATGCCGTTTATAATTAAATAATATTTTATATAGGGATTTCCACAGATCTTGATAAGGCATAGCAATATTAATGACATTTGTCACTATTTGCCAATTTAATCATAATCAGTTGGCATAGGACCTGCCTTGCTCGGATTTGAATCTGAGGCCTGCAAAGTGAACCTTCACTCCTTGCCACCAGGTCACCATAGTTCTAATCCTGGGTTCTTTTTTTACATACCCTGGCAGCTTGAGCAGATTTGATTCAATTGTAAGACTACAACTCCCAGAATGCATTTTTGGGTGAAACCAGGTGCTGGCAAAGTGGTGCCTGGCTCCCAATCATGACTATGACTTTTCATAAAGGAAGGATTGCCTTGGATTAATGAATGTGTGCCCTCATCTGGCCTCTCCACTGCCCTGCCCTGGTGAGTCACTTGCCCCACCTCTTTGGCAGGCATCTTGGGGCTGTGATACACCGGCGGCAGCTGCCTCCCAGGCGACGCCCAGTGCAAGCCCTGGAGCTGCCGTCACTGCAGGGCACCCCTGTGCAGTGCCAGGCCCCCTGCATGCAGCAGCTAGGCCCTGGGACCCGGCCTCTGTGGCAGGTAAGAGGCTTCTTTGCCACACACAGACACCATGTTATGGCGTGACGTCACATCCGGGCCGGAAGAGGGACGTCTTGGTGTGCAATACATAGCGGGCTGACTTGATTTTCACTGGGAGTGGGGCACTTTATTTTTGATGTTTCCCATACTGGACCCTTAATCCTAATTCTGTAAAAAGTGATCACGATTGTCACCAACAATTTTGTGAGGTCGCAGCCTTCGGTGGAGGCTGCGCGCGCCCGGGTCTGTTCGCGCCTGCCATGGAGACATAACCGCACACCACGTGGGTCTAACAGGCACTGCAGTGCTGCGTTATTCACGCGCTCGGCGCGCGCACGTACACGATGGTCAGCTGACCACGTAACGCGCGCCGCTGTGTCGCCCCAGTCAGGTGATCACGGGCGATGCTACGAATGTGGAGAGATTTTAAAGTAGCCACTTTGAAGCCCCTGCTCACTCTATCAAAGCTGGACTATTTTTTTAAAAAAATTATTTACATGGTTTAGTTTGGTACAAACCTTTCATGAAAAAAAACGAAAGGAAAGCAAATCCACCACATAACATTTTATATCACGTTGGGCTGCTTACAAAGTGTTTATGTTAAAATTATTTATTTGTTTATTTATTTGTTTTGTTACACATAGAGCGCGCCAAGCTCAAGGGCATCTGGGCACTTACTTTAATAAAAAAAATCTTACATTTGTCGCATAGTTTACGGGGGTACACAGACATATTTACAATTATAAAATGGTGCAGTTTTATAAAGTTTCACATTCTATAATATACAAGTATGCAATATCTAGATAAGTACAGGTTAAATCAGGTACATGCGTTGGAATGGTATGTACTTCAGACGAGCAGTTTATGTGTAAAGTGGTGAGTTTTGAGCTGTTTACAGACAATCCAGACGGATTCCCGGGCTCAAAGATGGATTGGTAGGGCGTTCCAGAATTTGCTGGCCATTGTGGGGAAGCTGCTGCCCCCTACTTTTTGAAGCTTGCATTTGGGAGTGACGAGGCAGTGCTTGGAGGCTGCTCTTGTGGGTCTGGTGGACTGAGGTTTGGAAATGTTGTCTACCAGGTAGGCCTGGGCTACCCAGTGAATACATTTGTGAGTCAGCGTGAGCGTTTTAAACCAAATCCGTTCTTGGATGGGTAGCCATTGAAGTGTCAGTCTAGTTGCTGAAATGTGTGCTGATCTGGGAATGTTCAACGCTACTCTGATGGCCTTGTTTTGAAGCATCTGGAGTTTATGTATGTTGCAAGCCGAGGTGCCGGTGTATAAGGCGCTGCAGTAGTCTAAACGGGTTAGGACCAGGACCCTGCCAGCGTGATGCGCTGTCGGGAGAACGAAAAAGGTCTGCAGGAGTTGATAAGTTTGCATGTGTATGAGTTGGCTAAGGCGGTGGCGTTCACTTGTTTCGCTAAGGTGAGGGAGGAGTCTAAGCAGAACCCCAATGTGTTTACCTGGTTGGAAACTGTGATATTGTTGCCATCAATGTTAAAGGATTGAAATGCAGTGCTGAGTTTGGCAAGCCTAAGTTGAGATCCTATGAGGAGCAGTTCGGTCTTGTCGTCGTTGAGACACAAACTGTGGTGTGCCATGCATGCTTGTATGGTATGATAAATGGCGTTGAGTGTGACGGTGTCAGAGGCGTGGTCACCTGTGATAGGTAAGAGGACCTTGGTGTCATCTGCATAGTTGGTGTAGGTGACGCCCAGGCCATCAAGACGGTCAAACAGGGGCTTTGTGAATATGTTATACAAAGTGGGAGACATGCATGAGCATTGAGGTACTCCACAGGTGAGCGGAGAGGGTGGTGTCTCTGCCTTGGGTGAAAAGACCCTCAGCGTTCTGTCATTGACAGGTGCAATGGGCAGATGAGGATGCTATGTAATTAGGTGTTAGGCATCAGGCAATGCAGGTACAGAGGCATGCAGGTAGGAGGTGCTAGGTGAATTCCAATCAGTAATGAAGCAGCACAATGAAGTACAGTTACAGTAACACGCTAGTAATGAGGGGTACTAGGTGAGTTTCCATTCAGTAATGCAGCAGCACAGTACAGTTACAGTAACACGCTAGTAATGAGGGTTACTAGGTGGATTCCCATTCACTAATGAGGCAGTGCAATGCAGTGCGGTTACAGTAATGCACGGGTTATGGGTAGTAGATGAGTTGCTGAGCAATCAATACAGAAGCACAAAGTTCGGTGAGTGTCAATAAAACAATGAGGTAACACACCGTAGCAGATGCTGCGTGCGGGCGGTCACTCATGGTAAGGTCAGCTTCGCAGTGTGGAGGAGCGCTTGATGGTGACGTTCATAGGCGCATGGAGTATAGAGTTTAGATTACAGCTGTGAGACAGGAGCGGGTGAGGTGCACAAAGGCGCGCATGGTTGTGGGCACCGTGCGCGCTGTTCGCATTCTATGGGAGTGGGAAAAAGTATTTCAACACGGAGTATGGAGCGGGTGGCGTGGAGGAGGTTGATCATCAGAGGGTGGGGTAGCGCAGGAGTAATCGTGGGTGTATACAAGGCGGAAAGCGGTCTTAGGGGTAATATATTACCGCAGGTCTTGGCTGTAGGTGGTAGCCTCTCTGTTATGCGTTTAAAATACAAATTCATACATTCTTATTCTCAATCAATTTCAGAATTTCCTCCATCAATTTGCATGCAGCAATTGTCAAGGCTCGATTGTCTCCAATGATGAATTTGCACCACCATTCTTCTTCTGAAGCTGTTTTTAGACCTTCGAGAAATTCCACGAAAGAACTACTGAGTAACGCTATGGCCGTGCATTGTAGCAATGAATGTTTCACAGTTTCGATGCAGTTCCTGTTTTGGCATAAGCGGCTGTACGCTTCAGATTCATTATAAATAACCTATCATATTAATATTATGCACTAAAGGTTGCCATTGCACGATTAAATGTAGGGATTGTATTCCTAACTCAAACCGAACTGATGCTGTCGGGATGGGGAGGTGTACTTTTTTCCAAAACGCTCCTTCTATGATGTGCCAGAAGTTCCCTGATAGATTCAGTGCTGATTCCGCTCCATAGGTGACAATAGGCACGACCTTTCGTTTGTATAAAATGCTAAATAGGTGTTATGGTAAATTTTCAGTATTTGTTCTTCAATACCTGGGCCAGTGCTGTCAGCATTTTGTTCTTCGATGTAATTGCAGTCATCCCGCCACTCTCGTCCATGGTGCATTTGATGTGAACACCTAAGTAGGTCACTGTCTGAACTCTACCCAGCTCTTGACTTCCTAAGAACCAGCGCCCGGTTGATTCATTCGGAGGTTTCGTATTTGTCATGATTAACACTTTAGCCTTTTTTGCATTGACTTTCAAATCATTCTGCTTCATGTAATGATCTGAAGCATTGATTTTCCGTTGTAACCCAATCTGTGTCTGATCGGTGATAAGCAAACCATCAGAATATGGTATGCATGGCAGTGGTGTGTTGTTAACTTTGGGTGAAAAGGTTCTTATTTTCTTTTTTGAGTATCACTAATATCAGACAGGTAGATATTGAACAGGGCGGGACAGCCCTGTTTCACGCCCTTGAAGGTCTCGATTTTGCTTGTTAGTCGGCCTTCTTTTGTTAATCGTACCTGTACGGATGTCACTGAGTACAATGCTTTTACGGCTTCTAAAAGGTATTTAGGACATCCCCGTTGTATGAGTTTATTCCATACTCTCTCACTGTTAATGCTATCAAAGGCTTGCTCCAAGTCCACAAAAGCCACATATATTTGAGATCTTGCCTTGAGTACCTTTAACTTTACCAAATTTAGCAGGAAGAGATTTAGGTTTGTGCCTACTCCTTTTGTTAAACCAGCTTGTCTCGGATCTGTTCTCTAAGATATGTTTGCCCATGATTGAAGGTGCCGTAAAAGAATAGTACCGAAGACTTTTCCCAGCGTGTCCAGCAATGCTATTGGACAATAGTTTTGGGGTTGTTCCCTGTTTTCCTTTTTTTTAAAATGGGAACAATTATTGCCGTTTTCCAGGATCGCAGAATTATTTTGATTGTTACGATGTCTGTGAACAGTAATTTGCAGAAGTCCGCCTAGGCTTCAGGATTGAGTTTTAGACTACCGCTCGTTAGGCCATCTGGTCCTGGTGCTCGTGAGGAACTTAGTTTTTTGATTAAGAATAGAATATCATCCTTATCGAATTCAATTGCACATGTAGTACTTGTCTGGCGATTTTCTTAAGTTCCCTCTCTTCTGGGTTCCGCATACAACTCTGTAAAGAGATTTTGCCACACTTTTTCAGCACTGTGTTTGGAAGTGTCGCTAGTTGGACTGTAGCGTTATTATTTAACATTGACCACAGGTCACGAGTGTTCTTACTAGAGATCTTGCTGAGCATTTGTTCCGCGTCATGCATGCCGTTAACTTTGAAGGCAATTATCCAAATCCTGTAGCGTTGTTTTCTTGGTCTGTGTAATTAATATTTATTGTCTTGTTTCAGTTTGTTTCAGTGTCTCATGTCTGCTCGAAAGATTTGCCGCACTTTAATTACTTCTTGATTGTAGCCATGCGATCGTTAAGTTTTAACTTTTAAGCACAATATTCTTTGAAGCACGTTAGAATTCTAGCATATTCCAACTTTGAATACTCAAGGTTAGACTTGAGCAGATAGTTCTCAGTAATGGTTTCAATATCTGAGGCTTATAGTCTTAATCTGTTGCCACCATTCGTAATCTCTACAGTTGCTTTCTGGAAGTCTTCAGTCAGTGATTGAGTCTGTTGCCATGTTAGGACAAGCAGGCGGTGGTCACTTGTTTCGTTCAGATTGATTGTTAAGGTATCGACAAGAAATTGGTTTTGCAGGAATATTCCCTCTAACTTGTCCGTTTAACATATAGAAATTGCGAGCCTCTAGTTCCTGACTCCACAAGGCTGCTCTTCCGATACGGCCCGAACGCTTATTTGCGGCGCCCTCTCGATTTATGCAATTGATGTTGAGATCTCCGGCGACGATGATAAAGGGGTCCTTAAATTGGATATAAACTTCATCCAACATTGATGTGAGATTGTCCACGAATAGCTTTTGCTCAATTTTGAGTGGATTCCATTACAAGTTGAATTGAAGAATAGTTTTTTTCTCAATGGGTGCACATTGGGTCCATTCTAAAACTAACACATGTGTGAATGCATTAGGATTTTTTTCATCGGCCACTACAAGGCCTTTCCCCACTTTTATTAAGGTCAAGAGACCAGAATACACTCAACACTTTAGACCTTTAGGTGACAGGTTTAAATACACTTCAAAACCATCGGCTATAGGTTTGTTTTGAATCCACGTCTCATGGTGACATAAAATGTCATAGCTGACAAGGTTCATTGGGTCATGATTGAAAAGACGGATACATCCTCTGGTATCCAGGATGCCATTTTCATTTCCTCTGGCTTCAGTGGTGCCGTAAATTATCTTGAACTTGAAGTGGCCGAGGCGTTTTCAAACCACGACCAATCCAATTCTTCTTCTGACCGTGGAGCCTGTATAAGGGTTCCTTTAGTTTTTTGGGAGAATCATGTTTGGATTGAAAGGTTACTCTTATTTGTGATGTTTCTCTACGAAGAGATTCCTTTGAGAGAATGTTCCTCGAGTCAAGTGTTGTTTCATCTCGCTGGTTACGTTTAACCCTCTTACACTCATTTCCCTGTATTTGTTGTGAGTTTAAACCGAGTTGTTGCCCTTTTGTGTCAAATTAGCATGGGCATTAAGTTCTTCACTGATTTCAAACCTGTATGGTAATAGATTGCGTTTTGTTTTCTATAGCGGAGTTAGAATCAGTTTGGAGTTTAAATATAATATGAGCCAATCACTTCTAGTTTTATTTACAAATTGCACGATTCGGTTATCTTCTGAGGCAATATCGTACAATTTGGCACTATGGTGTAGCAATTTCATAACATTAGCTCTATTCAGTATTAGGCCATCTCCACTCGTTTTAGTATCTCATTCACTACAGTGGGGCCTTGTTTTTTAAAACTTAAATGCGAAGTGCTGTTTTAGACTCTATGTTTGCTGCGCTGTTAATCAGAGTCGTTGGCTTCCTTCAGTGTGGGTGGAGATTTAGAGAATGCCTGGGCCAATCGTTTTTGTTCTAACGTTCGAAATAATGCTTCCAATGTATTTCTTGGGCTGTTTGGATAAAATAATCTTGTACTGTGGCAGCAAGGATTTCTCCCTTGCGGCAGATGTTAATATAATTTGGTTTCTTATTTGGGCGACGCTTCCTCACTTCACAACGATTCTGTGATTCAGATTCTGAGTCAGTTATAGAATACGTCGTCAAGTCCATTAATGCCAGCAAGTCCGAAATGTTTTCTTCCTCAGTCGATTCTGCAGTTGTCAAACTGTTAGTTGGTGAGTTCGGTTTATAGTCATAATATCGAAAACAAAATTTCGAATTACAAAAATGTCAAATTCAAAAATGTCGAATTCAAAAATGTCGAAATCACATACATATAATAGAAAAAGTCATTAATTCGAAAATAAAATGTCGAAAAAAAATCGAAAAACCAATGCTAAAATAACTATGTAAAATGTCACAAATACTAAAGTTTTTTATGGGGGGTCCCCCCCAAGCCCACATCCCAAACCCCTACCCCAACCCCCCCCTCCTCCCCATCCCCCCCAACACCCCCATGGATATATCTTTAATTTAAAAAAAAAAATATTTAATAAAACATTAATTAATTATTAAAAAACACCACCCCAAACCCCTACCCCAACCCCCCCCCTCCTCCTCCCCATCCTCCCCACCCACCATGGATATACCTTTCATTATTTAAAAAAAAATATTTATTAATTAGTTATTTATTTAAACATTAATTCGAAAAAAAATCGAAAAAAATTCGACTTTTTTGTAATTCGACATTTTTATTTTCAAATAAATATTTTCGACATTTTGGCTTTCGAAAATATTGTATTCGAAAATATGACTGGACACCGGTGAGTACTTATTCATTTCCAATACTGGCCAAGTGGTTTTAGTCTGAATATCTTCTGTTGATTTAATTCTGGTCTCTTGGGCAATTCGATTTGGGGATCTCGGTGGAGTTGACAAATTTCTTACGAAGGCATGAGATCCGTTTGATGTTATTTTCTGATGTTATTTTTTGTTTTCTTTGGTAACTGTAAAATTGTTCTTGCTAAGGGCAATTGTTTCTTTCGCTTGTGATCGAAGATAGGAAAGATTTCCATTGAATATTCGATTGCATGGGTGATTTGGTCTGATGCAATTATGGGATTGGATATTGTCTGCTGAGCCTATGATGGGGAAGAAATTCCCATGGGATCGCTCGATACGACTGTCTTGACAGTCACAGTAGATATTGTCTTTCTGATGGTTTAGTTGTTTTTGTTTCCTTTAGATAGGTTGGTTTCGCCATTCACCACTTGGGCTTGAATTTGGTCATGAGTAGACCTTTCCGTGAATGGTGCTGCATTCATTTCCCTTGACTGAGAAATGTTGATTTCTTTTCTTGGTCGTTCTGCGTGACATCTGGAGTGGGTCTGCAGTCGCGTGCTGATAGGCGATGGTGGAATACGCTGTGGGGCTTGTGAGCTCCTCAGCCATTTTACTGATTCTGCATCCATCATAATGCTTTTGTCATTTGTCTCTCCTCTGGCTAGACCGAACAGCCTAGCCTGCCACTGGGCAGTTGATTCAGCTTCTTTATTTAAACGCCTCTGTACATCCGTTGTGAAAGATTCCAAAAATATCAATATAGTATGTATTAGAGCCAACACACAGTCATGTTCATCCCTTCAAATAACTTTGTAAACGGATTCAGCGCTATGTTCATAGCAGATATTAATATTGTCTGCGTTAGTTGATCTCGAATCTTGGGTCTTATATGCGCCATGTTGAGGTTCCATTTCCCGCGATTCAATTGCATGGGAGTTCAGAATGGAGGAGGTGCTGGAGGTATGATATGATATGGCATTTATAACACGCCTATACACTAGTATTTCAATCAACTCGATGTTGAACAGGAAGAGCGATATTTGGGCTTGCCATTTCTATCGGCTTGTTTGCTGTCATTCAAGGCATATCTATCCCTATCCAGTTATTGCTCCTGGTCGTCATAGCTTCCATGAGCCCACACATCCTCTAGTGTTGCATGCTTTGCGGAATGTAATCGAGGCATGGGGTTTGTCCTGTTGTGTTCGCCTCCTTTAATCTGGCAGCTAGATGTTTTTGTCCTAATTAAATAGATATTCTGTGAATCGCTGAGTTTTATCTGGCGTGCAATTGTCATCTTTTTCTCTGCGATATCTCGGGATAGGATGTTGTGCCGATATAATGCAAGAGCTATTATCCTCACCAGCAGGTGTACCCACATGATTTATCAGTTGAGTTCCTGCTTTGAAAGACTGCTATTCCGGTGATTCCAGGCATGTGAATATCTCTTCTAAAACCACACAGTTATCCTCCTGGAAGGCCACCGCGTTCGGATCAATTAGTCCTGTTGGATTCGATGGCTGTTTGGCGCCACACTGTTGTCTCAGTGTATAGTGAGTTCCAGGTGATGTTGCCACTTGATTGTTGTTAATTGTGGTGTTTATGGTGATAGGTAGGTTCGGTGTTAGAGCGAGTGTCATAGCGGGTTATCACCCAAGTTCCTCTCAGAGCTGGTGTCTGGGCGTGGGGAAAAGTGAATATCACACTCTCGCCAGCCTTTTACTGGGCTGCATCCATGAGAGTTGTTGAGGATTCAAAAGTTGATCATTCAGGGATTGGAGGCGATAGAAGATCAGGATGGGCTAACGTGGCCATGGTAACAGGGACCGTATTAGTGAGATTGTTTTTTGTACTCAAGTTAAAAACCTGTGGGAAGGCTGAAATGAAACCTTCCCCGGGAGTCACAATTACATCAACAGTGTCGCCAATGTCTGATGCGGGTTGAGAACTCCCCCCTAGCGAGGCAGTAAGTCATTTGTTAGTGCAGCCGTTTGCAGGCCTTCTCTCAGCTTTCCTTTTCGCCGTGTGCAGGGGCCAGTAGACGCCGGCATCTTGTGAGACTGCTCGAAAAAGTGCTGTGAGCTCCCTGCTGTACCAATCCACTGATAGATGGGTAAGTTGAGGATATGAAATTGGACAATCGTTTTCCCTGGGTCTTCAGCCACAGCCACTGCCCTCTGAATACAGAACACTCTGCAGGCACTCGGTGGCTTTCCTTGCTTCTCTTTTCACATGGCGCACAGCAGCCGGCATGCATCAGGCAGAATAACCAAGGTAAGTGTACTACCATGCATTAGTGTGGAGCTAAATGGTTCATCAGAATTGAAGAGAAAAAGTGTTCTGATTCCAAAATGTCACCCCAGGTGAACAAAATCGGAGGGCCACGGCAGAAAATGCTAGTAACTAACATGTATCTCGACAGAAGCCCACATTCACAGATGCGGTTGTTCCTTCAGGAGTGCAGCAAATTAATTGAAATGACTATAAGGGCCAGAATGCAATATGATGTGAGCTTAAAAGCTAGGATTGGTTGATCATTTTATACTGGACATTGAAAATTTGATATTTCCTTAAACTACCCTAAGGTCATACTAAATTCACACCATCCAGAAGAGCCATTGTGATTAACCCATCTGGTTTTGAGTCACGAGGGGTGTTGCTAGGTCTGGAAAAGATCTGGGGCTACGCTTATGTCAGGACTGTCGGGACTCGGGAGTACCTAGCCTTTTGCTTGTAGCCCTGAGCTTCTATTAGGGGCTACAACCAAAAGACGTGGGGCTGAAGCCCCTTCAGCCCCCCCCCAATGCCTATGTGAGTCACCATTTCACAACACATGAATCTGTTATGCTTCACATTTACACATCAGCACTTGTGCAGAGCTGAAACCTTTGAGAGAGCCACTCCTAGACTGCTCATGGTGATTGCTGCACAGTTGCCCATTAGTGGAACACCATCTGAAACAAAGACTTTGTGAGAAGTAAAGTGCTACTCAAGCGGCAGCCCCTTCCCAGGGCCTTCCCGTGGGTCACACATAGGCAGACAGCAGCTGGGATAGAGGCACAGCTCCACCTCACTGACGAGGCCCAACCAGGCCGAAACACGCATCTGGGGTTACTGTTGGTACTCTTGTTCAGAAGAGAATTGCCAGGCATTTCGGTGCTGGACTGCCCTTGGGCTGGACAAAGACTGATATGTAGTGGACATTTCTCTTCTGTGAAAGGATGGTGAGCTAAAGACTCTGGTTGAGACTCTAACCCGGGATATAGGCCGGTAGTAGAGAAACTCCCAGTACCCCCCTTGTTTGAGCAGCCGGATAGGGCCTGTTCTTTTATCCCATCGATAATTTGCTGTGCATTTCTCTTTGTATTCCATGGAGAACTCAGCGCTTCTGCAGATACTTGTTTTGTATTTCATGGCAGGTTTAATGTGTATGTGTTGTCCTCTTTTGTATCCATGGAGAGTTGTGTGTTCCTTTATGTGGAGACCTGGTTTGTATTCCATGTAGCCCTGTGTGTGCTTTTATTGTGTTGCATGCTGAGGTTAATGCCTGTTTGTCTGTGTGTCTGTCTCCACAGGTTGGATACCTGCTCTCTCACAGGGTCCTGCTGTAGGAATCCCTCCTCTGTTCTAGGTCCAGCCCAGTCTCTCACAGCGCCAGAGCCGGCTGCTAATGGACCCAGCGACCTGCAACAACCTGCATGCAAAGCCCAAGAACTAGAGTAAGCTGCCTCCTATTCCAATCTTACAACTTCTATAACTGCCCAAGAGCTACTTCTGACGCTTTCAGTCATGTTTTATTTTCTGTCCATTTTGCCCAGTTTGGCCTTAATTACAACAAACGCATGTCTTTAATTCACCAGCGTGTGACCTACAGACAGTTCTCTGCAGCAGGTGGCTTCACTTTCCTAGCAGGAGTCGCATTGAGCCTGTGTGTAGCCATCGCCAGCAGGCCAGCAGGCACCTGACCCATAGGCAAGGACCTCCCTGATACTTGCCACTTCCTGCAGAGACAAATGTGTTTCAGGTTGGCCTACAACGGCCGAGCGGAAGTGCCCGCCTGAAGTGCCTGCCTGTTACGCCTGGGAGACTCTCTCTGTTGTGTATCGAGGACGCTGCTGATTTCGTTTACGGACTGTGATTGGCCGGCAAGAGAACCTGCCCCCTGTGCACGTAGCCAATGCTTAAAAACATTTGGTGCACGCGCCCTAGCGCGCGTGCCCGAGCGGAAGTGCCCGCCTGAAGTGCCTGCCTGTTACGCCTGGGAGACTCTCTCTGTTGTGTATCGAGGACGCTGCTGATTTCGTTTACGGACTGTGATTGGCCGGCAAGAGGTGGGCTGCTGGTACCAGTGGGATCTACACAAGCCGTGTATAGACTTTCATGGACTTTCATGGCATTGGGTATTGATTGTAGTGTCTTTTTACTTGCAGAACCCGCCCCCTGTGCACGTAGCCAACGCTTTAAAACATTTGGCGCACGTGCCCGAGCGGAAGTGCCCGCCTGAAGTGCCTGCCTGTTATGCCTGTTGGGCTGATGGGCGGCGATAGGCGGCCTTCTGACTGTTGTTCACAATGCCAATAATAAGCTAAGTACATTGTTGGGGACGCCAGGGGGCTACTGTGGACATACTTGCATGGGGAGCATAACTTTCGCATGGAAAATTATATTGGGGATTTGAATTGCCTGTAATCACTTGAGAGGTCTGAGACGGGAAGCCTTTCCTTTACGCTAATGTCGAGGAGACGTAACAGCTTTGAGTATGTGTATAATCGGCCCCCAGTGAATGGCCGGGAACTAAGAACAGTGAACGCATTAGGGGTAAGAATGTATGACGATATCTTATCGGCACTGCTGGTCTTCACGCCGGTAAAAAATACGCTTCGAGTGGCAATGAACATGCCGTTGCCGCCATCACCTCCTGAACCCAGTGATTCACTGTTACTGGAGGGGGCGGCGATGGCTCATTCGTCCATGCTGTCAATGAGAGGAATGTGTCTAGTAAACAGGAGGTTGCATCGAGCTCCTCTTTATTTGACAATATTCCTGAGGAAAACATAAGCAATGCCCCAATATCCTCCTTTTTAGACACACCACTTGACTTCTTTTCAGTGGATAATGATTTGCAGAACTTGTCTCAGCCCCCACATGAGATCTCCCACTCACATGCTTCGGTAAACATGGAATTAGAACGGGACCAGAACACAAGGATAGCTGACACTCTAATTCAAATTCTACAGGAACTAAAAATTCACTTGAGAGGCTTTACTGAGCTGAGGATATTAACTGAGCGCCAAATAGTGCAAGCTAAATTAAGCTCAGAAATAATAGAATCCCTCCCTATAAAATTGACTACGCGTCTTCTTGCCTTGGGGATGATAACAGCAAATCCCGTTGAAAATGCCTCAGAGACTAACATGGGGGAATTGAATGGTAGGGGGTTGACATGTTCTCCCCCGACAATAGCTCCGAATTTATCGGAGAATCCATCCCTACAAAAACTGAAAGGCAGAGGGGCGGGCATAAAGGGCAAAACAGAACAAAAAAGGAAAAACACTACTAAAACCAAGAAAAATAACAAAAAAGGCTCTATCTCGTACGCTAACAGTCAAAATCAAAAATTTGCAAAACATACATGGAGAAACTTCATCAGGAAGGAGGTGGACCAAGTATTGATTGCAAATTTGGAAGGGAGCGACTCCCTTAGTACCCAGAGCAAAGAGTACTCTGCTCCCACCAATTCTCTATCTGAAGAAATGTCTCATAAAAGGAGTATGAGCAATAAGGGAGAGCCGCCTAATGTTAAGATTCCTGGTTGCCCCCTAGTGGGGGGTCAGGGGAAGGCGGGAGTAAGTGCACCTCAAATCATGCCCCAGAAGGAAATTTACGGTCTCTTCAACAAACCCAAAGACACCCTAGAAATGTCTAATCCTACTGTGGGGGCGGATGCTCAGGTAGCAATGGCAGGTCATAATCTAGAGGGAGCCCGAGCACTCAAGAATGGGGCTGATCCGAGGCTGAGGGATAAGCCGCCTGCACAAGAGGCAAATATGGCAGGTAGAGCGGCTGGGGTAAAGGAAATGGAGGATATACCCAAATCATCCATTGGGGCCCCGCTATAGCCGACAGGGGGCAAAGAAGATACGACAACAGTGGAGGCACATCGGAAACCAGTATTAGGGATACCTCAGACTGGTATGGGAATCATTCCCTCCACGTTGCAGGAGGATTTGGCGCTCATGATCAGCAGGGCGGTGGAAGGGGCGCTGAAGACTAGATTCAATTCTGACTCGAACCCTAGAGTACCGGGTGTGGGGGGTTCAGCAGAGGATAGGCCTATATCATACCCAAGACGGGAAAAGGAGAAGTTAGATCTGGAAATAGTGGAACCGTCAGTGGAGAAACAAGCCAATACATCCCCTCCAGATGGAAATAGGGGGGAGATGGTAGTGCCCCAGGATGTGCAAAACGCACCTTCCCTACCAAGCCAAGCACAGACAGTCCCATTGAGGGCACAGGCTGCAGGGTATTCCCCGGATGCTCGGGAATCGGCAACAAACCCATTCGTAGGGAGCGGAGGGAATAACTCTAGATCACCTAAACACTATATGGAGACGGATCTGAGGGATGTAGTTTGGAGGAAACCATGCTACATGGATTTCCCAAGTATACTACTGTACCCTCGATTTGATTGTGGTAATCAACCTGCACTAAATAGGAACAGAATTTTAACCCTCAATAACGATATTCCATCTTTGGCGGAATTTTCATGCTTGGATATTAAGAGAGTGGATTTTATCCACCCGTATTGTTATGATCATGTAAGGGTTGTGTTCCACTCTCAGTTAGTCTTTCATAAATTACTAGCTGAATTAGATCAATTTAACAAAAGGGGGTATGATGTTCTGATCTTCAGCGATGGATCAAAGGTTCCTCCTGATAGTGAAATAAAAGAGATGTCTAGACCTATATATCCTGGTGGATCTTTTAAAAAAAGGGGTCCAGAAAGTGTACCGGAACAGGAAACAAGTTGGAGATGGTTGGCACTGAGTCTACGAGACTCGATCTCCAAACTCCAATCACTCAAACAACACTATTAGGGACAGAAAACATCCTTTCACTGATTTGTTGGAATTCACGAGGGCATTCCTATCTTTCCTCTTCCACGAATTGGGCTGTAAACTAAAGTCTAAACATATAATCTGCATCCAGGAGTCCTGGATGACGTCTATGGAACAATTTGATGGCTTTGAATGTGTACATCTTCTAGCCACAAAAGGTTTAGTGAGTCGTCCCTCTGGTGGTATTATTACCGCAATCAAGCTCAATTGTGGGATGGTGGTAAAAGAACTGTATAGAGAGCCCCCTTTTGCTTTGAGTACCTTAATAGAAATCCAAAACAATCCATTGCTGCCATACATTTTAGTATGGAATGTCTACTGGACTCCTGGATTTGATTTGTATGCTCTGTTGTTGAAAATTGAGATAACTGTGGAGAATTGTGTGGTACGCTACCCAGGGGTCAAAATTATGTTAATGGGTGACTTAAATACGAACATGAAATCCCTGATGTCTGACCCTAAGGGAACTCTCACGGTGCCCTCCAATGTCTCAATAGATCGCCAGATTAGAGGTGTATCGAACCTTTGTGCATCAGACTAGAAATTTGATCATAAGCTGTGGAATTGTTTTTTTAAATCATGGGGTCTGAGATCTGTGCATCAACAGCAAAGGTGTGATGCAGACTATATAACCTGGTTTGTGGGGAATAAGGTCTCAGCAATTGATTACATTTATATTTCGGAAGCGTTGTTTAATTCAATAGTGCACTTTGAAATATGCAGGACGGTAATGAGTGATCATGGTATGCTTGAGCTCGACTTGTATGTTGTGAGAGGAGTGGGAGCTCAAGTCAGGATGCCTCGTGATCTGGCCCCAAATTCTAGGGGGAATAGAATCATTTGGCATGAGGGAAATGTTGAAGCATGTAACAGGCTGTTTAGACCTTTTTTTCCAGGTTATCCTTTGAAGATAACTGTGAGAGTTTCTCGCACGCAAATGTAGGACTGCATCTAAAACATTTAATAGATGAATCGGAAAAAAGACCTCGGAATACAAATGCAACCAAGCTACATGTTCATAAATATGACACAACAGTGAGGCAAGCTAGAATTATACTCCGCAGATTATTAAGGAAATTAAAACTTTTGCAAATCCCAGCCGCCTCCAAAGAAGAATGGGGGAGATATTTGAAACAACAACAATACAAAAACTGGTTGCGGGGATATAAGTTCAAATTATATCAGGCAGACAATGAAGAGATGCTGGGGGCTTTAACACATAATTCAGCACGCCAATTTTGGCGATTGATTAATAGATCGCTGTCACTGAACCAGGATTGCACCCTTAATCCTATAAACGAACAGATCTGGGCAAACCACATAACTAATTTATATGCAAAAAGAGATCAGGGCACAGGTTTGGTAAAATCCTTAAATAGTCTCCAATGGAAATGTAATTTCTCATATAGGGAAATAAGGAGGAGAATCATTTTATCTAGCCCTTCCAGGGCGGCTGGCCCAAATGGTATATCCAATCAATTGTTGAAAGGGGATCCGGACACGTGGGCCAAGGCATTGGAAATCTTGTTTAGGGATGTCGAGCGATCCAAATCCATTCCTCAATCGTGGAACATGTCTTTCATAGTGCCCATATACAAGAAGGGGGACAGATTGCTTCCATCGAACTACAGACCCATCGCACTTTTAGACGCAGATTCGAAAATCTTCGCTAGCCTTGTACTGCAGCAAATTGAAGCTTGGATCTCCGGAACCAATATTCTATGTTCAAACTAATTCGGCTTCAGGAAAAAGTGTGGCACAATGGCTGGGGGCCTCCTTATAAATTTGCTACAAGAGATGGGTTGGAAAAAGGGTTCCTTACCAGTTTACCTGGCCAGTATGGACCTCTCATTAGCGTTTGATCGCGTGAATCGTGGACATCTATGGGCAAAACTCCAGAGTTTGGGTATACCATCGGAGATTCTGGCAATCCTAATTCATCTCCATGAAGGATCCTGTGTCCGGATCAGACTAAACAATGATGGCCTCCTTTCTGCCCCAATGAAAACCTTTAACGGCTTAAGGCAGGGATGCATTTTTGCTCCCACTTTATATAATTTGTACACTACAGACATAGGACCATGTTTGGAAAAGGCTGCATTAGTACAACCTGCAGTTGAAGGCAAAAAAATGAGTTGGTCCTCGTATGCGGACGATTATTTACTATTTGACAGGACCCAGGTGGGCTTACAACGTTTGCTAACTGCCTTTCTAACTTATATGACGGAAAATGGTCTAGCGGTGAATGCTTTGAAATCAAGCATGGTATGCTTCACTCAACATAGAAAATATTGTAAAAAAAAACCTGGTTTTTAGACAAACAGAAGCTGGAAATTAAACACAGTATAATTTATTTGGGCTTGTTAGTAAATGATACACCTGAGAGAGCACTTACCTTTAATCACTATATGATGAAAGCTAAAGTCTGTTCCCTCCAAATGCGAATAGTAGACCAAAAGTTTGGGGCTTTTTCATCCTTACCACTACTGAAATACTATAAACTTAAAACGATTCTGAAAATCACCTATGGCATCGAATTCTCTTTTATTCAGGGTAAAATGAACTTAAATAAACTGGAATCTTTTCTGCTGCGGAAAATGGTATGGTGCATTCCTAATTGTGTGCCCCTACAGGCTATAAGATACGAATTTGGATTACAGTCTTTAAAAAGCATTATCGAATGGAAATGTTTGTTGTTATTCCGAAATATTGTAAGCAACAATGGAGACACCCTACATAATGCTATGTCCACTTTACTGATCAAAGGCATAACAAAATCTGTTTTCATGGAAAAACTGGTAGAAATATGCAAAAACCTACTGGAGAAAGTAGGGGCAACAGTGAGCTCTCTTCTCCTCAATCCAAAAAAAGTTAAATTACTGCTAAGAAATTGTGATTGGGGTACCACTGTGGAGAAACTTAGTCAGTATAAATTGTATGGTCATATGGTGTCATTTTATAAGGGCGCGGACGTTCCGGAAGCGTATGTCTACTCATTCCCTCAGAAAGCTTGGAGAAACTTCTTCATGAGATTCCGTTTTAATGTGCTTTCAACAGGAGAAATTATGCTAATCAGAACCAAGGGGGCGGAGTCGGTAGCGGCTTGCAGATTTTGTAGAATAGTTGACATTAGTGAGTCACTAAGACATCTTTTAATTGATTGTCCCGCGTTGCTACAGGAAAGGCAACGATATTTTAATCGTTTTGTGTTTGACACCTCAAAAGTTGACCTCGAATTACTCTGGAAACGTATGTTGTTTGATAACAAAATTCCTCTGCAATTGGCGGTTGTTCGTTTCCTAAAGTTGGCATGTAATTTGGTATAAGGTTGAGTCAAATACAAAAGTGTTTTAAAGCATATGGAAACCTTTTTTCATTATTTATGCAAATGTGATGAAATGCTCTGAACTGTTATTTCTTTCAAAATAGGAATGCAAATTGGTATAAGATTGAGTTAAATGCAGAACAGTTTTTAGTATTTGGTAAACACAATAGGGGATTGTTCTTGTTAATTCTTTCCCTTTTTTATCCTTTTTTTTTTCTTTGTGATTGTGAATGTGAATGTAAATGTGATGGAATGTACTGAACTGTTATTTTGTGAAATGATTCTTTTATTCGCTTGTGTACTGATTTGTAAAGGTTTCCTTGAAACTAGACACAAAAAAATAAATAAAATTCACCTGCGTTCACTTTTCCATACATTCACTTTGACACTTTTACTCCTCCTGTCTTTCACTTCTCCGAGCATTCACTTTGACATTATAGGGGGAGATCCCGATACTACCCTTTCTTTGCTACCCCATATTCTTCCCTGCACCGCTAGACCCCAACCCTAACCTTAAGCAAACGTTAACCACATCCATTGCCACCGTCTCAATGTGATGATGCCGGCGAAGTAAAGGCACAAAGAAGTAAAGTCGAAAAATAAAAGGCATGACAATGTAAAGGCACAAAAAAGCAAAGGCGAAGAAGTAAAGGCATGAAGAAGTAGAGGCGTGAAGAAGCAAAGGCGTGAAGAAGCAACAGCGAAGAAGTAAAGGCATGAAAAAGTAAAGGCATGAAGAAGTTAAGGCTCAAAGAAGTCAAGGCACAAATAAGTAAAGGCATGTAGAAGTAAAGGCACAAAGAAGTAAAGGCTAAGAAGCAAAGACGAATAAGTAAAGGCGAAGAAGTAAGGGTGTGAAGAAGTAAAGGAGTGAAGTAAAGGCACAAAGAAGTATATGCGTGAAAAAGTATAGGCATGAAGAAGAAGTGGTGTGAAGAACTAAAGGCGTGAAGTGTAGACGTAAAGAAGTATAGGTGTGAAAAAGTAAAGGCGTGAAAAAGTAAAGGCATGAAGAAGTAAATGCGCAAAGAAATAAAGGCGCGAAAAAGTAAGGGCACAAAAAAGTAAAGGGAAAGAAGCAAAGACACGAAGAAGCAAAGACACGAAGACGCAAAGGCATGAAAAAGCAAAGGCATGAAGTAAAGGCACGAAGAAGTATAGGCGTGAAGAAGTATAGGCATGAAGAAGTAGAGGCGTGAAGAAGCAAAGGCACAAAGAAGTAAAGGCACTAAGAAGTAAAGGTTCGAAGAAGTAAATGTGTGAACAATTAAAGGCGTGAAGAAGTATAGGTGTGAAGAAGTATAGGCGTGAAGAAGTATAGGTGTGAAGAAGTAAAGGTGTGAAGTAAATGTCTGGCGAAGTGAGTATAGATTACCTAAGTGTAGACCATTTTACTGGGCTGAAGTAAAGGGGGGATACCAATTTTAGCGGCTGCCCCCCATTGATACCTTGATCAGTTGTTTTCCTTCTTATCATCTGCATGGATTGGCTTCTATCCATCCTGACCTTTCCTTATTGATAAGAGCCATCAGTGCTCCAGATAAGATTTTGAGGTGGGAGCATTTTACTCCCTATTTTTAAACTTTGAGAGTAAATGTGATTTTAAGAGAGTAAAAATGACTTTTCTCCTTTGCAAGAGAGTAAAATGTATGTGACATCTAGCCGACGTGTGAGAAAAATGTATGGAAATCATTACTATGCGGCAGTTTTCCGCATTGTGACAGAATACACTTTTCATTATTTCTGGCCATTTGATCTCTCCTGTATATATTTAAATGTTGATATCTCAAAAACCTAACCAATTACATAGTAAAGCAAAGATGAATTGTATTGTGTGTTTTGAGATTCAATAGCAGAATTGTCTTTTGATGTTTAATTAAAGTCCTCATTTGCTGGAGCTATTACTACCTAATGGTATGCCAATGTTATGATACAACAGTGCAGAGAGGCAAGGACTCCATGCTAAATTCTATACCTAATCTCAAGGTAAAATGGTTATTTATATAGCACTTTTGGCAAAGCGCTGTACATAGAACATATTTATCACAATTATCACCAAACCAAAGTCGGTAGTACTCCTTTTTCTACCTTGAAAGGATGAAAGGCTGAGTTAGCCTTGCCGGGATCCAAACCTGCAACCTACAGATTGCAGCAATGAGTACTCAACCGGCTGAGCTATCTTTTTGGCTAACATCCTTCAGAGGTCGATTAACTGAGTATCTACTGAGGTATTATAATCATAGTGCCTAGATGTTGGACGAACCATGTATGAAGTGCTACATAAAGTTAAATACCTATCTGGATTATCACAGGGACAGGTTTTGCTGAGTTTCTTTTAATTACAAATGTAACTTTCATTTGTTTGTTTTTGAACAGCGCTTGCACTTCCTGGAGAGTCAGGTTTTGGATGTTTTAATTGTAGTCTTGAAGATTTGAGAGGCTAGAACACCTGTGATTGGTGTAATGACAATCACTCACCCTTGAGCAAAGACTCTGCTGCCACTAACTATTTATAGTAATGTACCCCATCGACTGCAAGGTTGAATGGATGTAAACTAGACTGTGCATAGTCATCATTTTACACACTGTTTTTATAATTAGAGTGTAAATTAAATTATGAGTGTAAACATTATCTGCCTCCGCATGATTATGCACACAGCACCAGAACTCTGAAAAATACAATTGTGCAATACTGGTTAGCTTTCACTGGGAAATAAGCATAATTTGATACAAAAGGTTAATTCTCAATTGCAACTTAGTTTTCCATCTTATACATTTACAATCCTAAAATGCTAGGAAAACAAATATGAACAGTGCTTCTGTTTACTCCTTGAGCATCCCACACTGCAGAATCTGAATGGAAAGAAACCATTCCTTTTATCAGTGTGCAGTCTTCAGAGAAATACATTTTGTTTCAAAGGTTTTTATACATGGCTCAAAAGAAGCTTTCTGGTTTCTGTGAAGTAACCTGACCTTTACACTGCCCACTGCTCTAAACTTGTGTGTAAATGTACACAGGAAAATAATAACGCTGTCGTATTTACAATATTTTCATGCCTAAAAAGGCCTAGTACGCACCTTATTTGGAGGCCTGAGAGCCATGTTACCTGTGACCTTCCCATCAGGCTGCAGCCTCCTTCTCTCGGTCATCAAGCATCGCACAATGCACCGTAGAGCTGCAAGTAGCCTGTGCGCTGGTCCCACCACCGCTTTGCAAACAAACGATACCATTATGCTAGGATGAAGTGTGTCCTGACGTTAGTGATGCAGAAGCACTGCCATGTTACTGTACTAGGACCCGGTACACATTTGTGTTCAATTGTCAAATTCCCCTAAAACCACATCCTATCCCTCCTTTAGTACATAAACGGTTGCTGTGCTACCAAGACCCCCTTCTCCAGCATGGGATCTTACATGAGCTGTCATTGTGAAACTGTACTAAGACCACAAGTCTTATCGTATCCCTCCCCTTCTGCAATTTGTGAACAGTCATCTTAAAAATAAATACTAGGACTCTGAGGCCTATCGTGTCCCACCCCTTCCGTGATGCTTGAATTATCTTGGTGAAAAAATACTAGTACTCCAAAGCTGCTCCTACATCACCCCATTCTCCCAAATATTAGGACCCACAAGCCTTCCTGGATTCTATTGCAATGCATGAACTGTCATTGTACAGATATAATAAGACACTGTGGAAAGTGCAGTTACAGCACTCAGCAAGAAAGCTTGCCATGGATTTGGGCTACTCATATTGAGTTGCTGCGGCCTGTGATCCGTCTAAATTCCTTGGCACCATGCAAAGGGCAAGTGGAGGCGAGGAGCTGCTCAGGGACCCTTGTGTGCTGCTTCCGCTGTTGTTGACTGTTTCTTACGGCTGCTTTGAGAACTGCGGCCACGATAACTTACTCAGTAAAGCCATTCGATTTCTCTGTCACATTTTCTCCGGTCCACCTGAAGAAGACTTGAATAAAGTAGGAGAGGGCACTGTCCCGGAACCAAGAAATAATGTTCACCCTAATGTTAAATGCACTCAGCCCATGAAAATAGCTGATTACTTCACTAAAAAAGTAATCTTTGACTGATATTGTGGAAGTTCGGACACCAGATACTCCACACTCATCAGTACTGGAAACTTGGGCACCAGCAAAAGCCCCTCCTTTCCACTTCTTTTCAGAGGAATTATCAGCTCAATGCACTTGAATACTCCTTTAATAATGGAATATTCTTTGCAGAGTCGCTCAAAGAGATCTCCTTTGGATACTCCACAATTTTCACAGAACATTCTCTTCTCCGTTTGAAGGCTACAACTGACTTGAAGCAACCACCTAGATGTTCTTCTGCATATAGCAATGTGAGGGGAAGGCAAGGGCTTCTTGATTTGGGAATTATACTTGGGCCTTAATTGGCTTATTCAATTGCACGATAATAATAGTGCGGAGGTAAAAATACACTCCTCAATACACAGGAAGCTGAAGGTTTACAATACCAAACGTTCTGAACACCTTGAGCAGGGTCGCAGCGTATGTCAAATTAGGCAACCTTTTGACAGTTCTTTGAAGAAGGACATGCCCATCAAACCAGAATCAAAATATTGTCCACTCGGATACCGCTCTAGCTAATGTGAGCATTTATATGTCGGAAAGAGGCCAATTTCTGAATTAAGATTCTTCTCTGGAAGAAAATGAATTACCACCATCTTCTAGTATACCAATAAAACCAAACTCCAAAAAGCGCTCAAACAGCAGCAAATTAAGAAAATGAAGAATTGAAAAAAAGAATAACAACCTCCCAGAATAAGCCACCAGGAAAGTTTTTAAGGTCTTCAACAGCTGTCACTCTAGATCAAGCAATGTGTAACACGACGCCTGATCGTGCTGCATTGAGCTCGAAGCAGAATGGATGGAGAAACAAGGAAAGTTAATGCAAAGAACGCCAAGTCCTTGGAGTCGCCCGCAATTGAACAGGACGTGATTTTACCCAGAATTTGATCAAACATAAATCTCTGGAGCAGAGGAATCTGATGGTGTCCTCACTCCTTTCCCTAATATATCCTCCTCCCAGGTGGACAAGGAAAGGCCTCTCTTTCAGATCCTGACCCTGGGGTGGATATGTGAGGGAGGATCACCTGGGTGGAGGAGACTTGGGGCTGAAACGCTCTTGGGTGGGACGCGGTATCCCCTCATATCCCTTTCATAAGGAATCAAATGTCCCCCAGGCCTTTATAGGGTTTAACCAATCTCTTTCCTATTTTTCCAGGAAACACTCTCCCAATACACACCTTTCAGGTACTGAGACGTGGAAGAGACAACCCAGAGTCATACATCCTCTCTTTATTAACTCCGACATACACAATCAACACTCTGGTACTGGGACGAGGAAGAGGCATGCTGAGTACCAAGACCGTTATGCAGTAAAGGAACATTGCCTGCACCTGGGGGACCAGGGGGGGCAGTATAAATGGCACGCTCAGGTGAGGCTAATGAGATTGCCTGTCGAAAGCTTGTAGGAGAAGCCGGAGGTGGGACCAGGGAGACGCATGCCCGAAGAGCCCTGAAACTGCAGAGTCGTTGCAGCGGAAGCGGATTGTGGCGGGAGCACTCGAAAGGTCTCCGGTAGCAGAGCTGGGCTGCATACCTTCTGGAGTCAGAGAGACTCCCTCTCCGAACAACCGAGGCAGCAGGGACCCTGGAAGAAAGGCACACTGAGCCAGAAGCGGCGACAGTCACAGAGAGTCACAGAGAGTCTGCCGACGTGGACAACAGCACCCAGAGACAGTATACCCGGTGAATCAAAGGTGCCTGAATGTCTCCGGGACGCTGTGGGGTGAACCGCGTGGTTTCTGCAGGTCGGATTGCTTGTGAGTGAGCGAGGGACCGTTTAGGGAATCTGAATGCCGGTCCAGTTTGAAATAAAACCTGCAAACATGTGAAAATACAGAAACCTGAAAGCGGAGAAAACTGAATGAATACCGAACTGTGAATAAGAGGACATTGATGAGGCTGAGAAAGGGCATGGGAAACAGAAGTGTTTGAACTTGTGGAAACGCCCATGAACAGGGGGGAAATTCCCAGCAGGAGATTAAACTGGGAATTTGATGCTGCTTTATGTGACTGAATGGAATTAAATTAAACCTTTTTGTTTTGAATACTGAACCGAAAGAAAGCAAGTGTGGTTGAATACCAAGTGGATTGAAAGCAGTTGGTGAAATGTCTTGATTTAAGGAACTGTGAACTGTGAAAACTGAAGAAAACAAGCATTGGCAAGTGCCATAAGAAAATAAGGAACTGTGTAAATTGAGTAAGCAGTGGCAAAAGCTCTGAGAATGTGTTAAAGTATAACAAGTGCATGGTGGCAAAACAAGTACTGAGAAAGCCCTAAGAAGATAAATCCAATACCATGAAGTGCGGTTGCAAAGTTTTTGGTGGCCGATCAGCAGGAGGGCCGCTACAGACCTGACATAATAAAGATTCAACATGGCACAGAACGGCATATACAATCCACACGTGTGCGGAGGTAAGGATAGAGCTGTACACCAGAAATAAGTCATTTCAAACTAAACCGAGTGACGCTTTGTTTTTGTTTTGAAACTGACTTTATTGAGGGGTGACGCACACGGTACGTACAAAGCAAAGTAACCTTGATCAGGGAGGTTCTGTCATAGAGTTTGAGTGCTGGCAGATAAGGTTTTTAAGGCACTTAGCAACTGACTTAATGAGTGTGTAGAGTCAGAGAGGTTTGTCAATTACATAGCAGCAAGGGCCGAAGCTCAACGAATAACTGGGAAATCAAGCTCCGGGTAATGCTTTCCTCTAGCTGTTCGCAACAGCAAGATTTCATTAGGTGTCTGGGCTATAAACAGCGTTGGGGGGGGAAGTCACCCCTCGAGCTGTGTACGCCTGTACTGGTAGACGCCTAGGGCCATTTTAAGAGCACAGCCAGCTGCCCAGAGGAGTCAGTGCATGGGGCAGGCAGAGTTTATCAGCGAGTAACCCAGTGACAGGCAGTGACTGTAGGGAACATTCCCCTGCATCTGCCTGTTCTCTGAAGACTTAAAGTTGGAAGTTCAGATTGGATATTTACAGCAACTCAACAGTAGGCTAATTCTCATCAGAGATGTTCTAGTGGATGAGAGGCCTGCCTGATTTGCAAATATTGCAAGTTTCAAAGTCATTGAGCATATAAACGTGATGTAAGGCAGGAAAAGCTAATATAATGTAAGAAGTGGCAACCCCACACCTCTAGATAAGGAAATGGAAAAGACCCTACAGATTCAGAATAACGAAAGTCGAGAAACTGAGAAAGGAAAAATTACAACTTTTTCCCCAGGTGTTCGGTCAAGATTATACAGTCATTGTCATGATCCCTGTCCCTAGCCCTCTTAGGCAAAACACTGGAGCCAGGCCACGATCCCCCACATGGACCTTGAAGGCCTCCCCATCTCATCTGAGGCCCACTTGGAGTCAGACCTGTGGAGCCAGGCTCATACATGACTCAGAGGACAGGCTTGGAACTGGACTTGGTAATGCACTTTGTGCAATATGGATGCCCCCACATAGCTCAGTTCCATGAACTGAGCTATGCGGTCTAGCTATTTGGGTGTGGTTTGACCTAGGGATACCTGGGATGCCTGGAGGCTATATAAACCACGCCCAGGCAGAGAAACACGCTTTGCGTTACTCTGCGCCTGCAGTGTGACACTCACCGCGTTTGGATCGGTATCCTGAAGACCTTCGCCTTTCCTCTGCATCCCGCTTACCTGAAAGAAAAAGAACAACATTAACACAACACTTACCTTGAGGAGAATCCTGCTTCCATCCATCCATCGGTCCTCTGATCCTGTAGACAGCATCTCGGCGGCGCCACCTCCATTTCGGACCGCCGCATCCTGGGAAGAAAAGAACGAAGGGAAGAGACATTAATAAGCATTCTCATATCCCGATTCCCCTAAAACAGCAAGATGAATCACACACTTACCTGGACTCGAGCCGCTCATGGTAACTTCAGCTCCGGAGCACGTCATCGACCTACGAAGGGAAAAGACAACATAGGTAAGCACATAAAGGACAAGGAGGCGCCGCACATTGCGCTTTACTCACCGCACCTTATTCTCTCAGCCGGCAGCCATACTGGGACATTGCAGCGGCCTGCAAGGGACAAAGAGAGACATAGGTCAGCACAAGAAAAAGGCAAACAGCACTGCGCATCGTGCTTTCACTCACCGCTTAGTGCTTGGCTCCCCTACGCAGCACCACACCATCAATGACCCCCTCCAACACCTAAAGGGAGAAAGAGGAGACATTATTAGGGGCAAGAGACAAGAAAAGGACAGTTCACCAAAATCAACAAACCTACCTTGTCGGGCTGGAGTTACAGCAAGCCCAGACTCATTGGGCCTGCACCAGTGAAGCAACTAGGTCGCATAGCGCCCACATCAAACAACACACCCCTGCACCAAGGAGCAGGACGGAGAGCGCACAATACAAGAAAATAAGGTGAGGAGAGGACATAGGGGAAGGTTTGGTCCTCAAGGGAGGTGGGGGTCAAGCAACCAGACACAATAAGGTTAAAACCCAGAAATCCTGTATTTCAGGCCCAGTCCCCAGTCAAACAGATTCCAGGGAAGGGTTCGAGATCGTGAGTGGTCCAGTCAGGCTGAGTGGCGTCCCCGTGGCTATCAGGTGAGCGTTACAGTCATGTGGCTGAAGTGCGTCGGTTGACACCAGATTCACTAAGGCCAACCTGTCCAGTTATAGTACACAATGAAGGAATTGAGATTTCAGACCCAGTTCTGCGAGACATAGAAAAACATGCAGGTACGTGTTTTTTCGATATTTGCTTAAATCTAGAAGATGAAATACACGCTCTGGGTGGTTTAAGAGACAGGCTAAGTATTTTGCCCAGCCTTTATGACACCCCAGGTACAGGGAGAGCACAAACCAAGTGTGAGAGCAAGGCAGTAGAAATTCTGGACAATCGTGATCGCACCTCACTTCCTTTTAAAGGGGAGGATACACTCAGCAGAGATTCTTCTAAGTGTGGAAATAGCCCACTGGCGGCCTTGATCATTGTGCTTCAATCTTTCATATGTTTGTACGATACAGTTGTTATGGAAGTAAGAGAGAACTTGTCTACTTTGAACGAAATTAAAACCAATTTATTAATGCATGATCAGTCATACACTCAAGTACAAAAACTCCCTGCAAATGATGACATCAATCTGGTAGAAAAAGCTAATGATATAACATCACTGGAGAAGATTGAAGGAAACTTGATTGTAATACAACAGACTCTAAATGAAGAGCTACCAGAGGCAGGCATGACCATCATTAAGACCACTGTGAATGAAGGGATGAGAAAGAAATGAACATCAAAGGACATGCCAAGTTCATGAACAGAGGATCTAGAAAATTCCTAAGAACGTTTTTAGGGGCAAGTAAGATGAGAAAACAAACAGATCTACCTGGGAAAAACACAGGAGGCACATCACAGACTATTATAGAAATAAATGATAGTCTGATGACGACAATAAGAAACACGACATGTAAGGAAGGATAAGGTACAAGAGACATCAAATTAACCTAGCTTGATAGCATCTGTTGCCCAGCAAAAGTGGACTCTGTTCATAAAAAAGGGGAAAAAGCAAAAGAAAAGGAATGGACTTGGCAGAATTCCCGAAAAGGAAATAACTATGTGTTGTAGTCCAGGGGGTTGGGAGCAAACAAGGAGTAGAGAAGAAGACATGAATTACTGACATCTAGTTGGTAATGTTGATGGTCTACCATCGGGAAGAACTTCTATGAATGTAGTCCGATAACAGAGTTGGAGAAAACATACAAACTAAAGAAAAGACCGGAAAACGAGCATGATGTGAACAAGCCACTCATTTTGGAATCAGTGTTTGAGAATGATTGGGAAATGCCGCTCAACAGAGCGAGAATTCTGTCTGTTTTGTATCTGCTTCCTGAGTTAATGTCAATCTCGTCATCTGACATTAAGTTTGTTCACATGTTTGATGAAAGATATGTGGGGGAATGTGCGCAACACTTCTGTTCCAAACTCATTGCTAATTTAGTGTGTGACAAACAAGAAGAATTTCTGATTAATGGGTCTGAAAGATATTATTTGAAGAGTGACAAGGTTGATAAGCAATTCAACCAGGGAAAATACGTAAAAGACAAAACAAACATAATCTGCTTGATGAAAAATGACGGGTGGAGGCAGGTTTGTTTTGGTAATGAGACAGGCATGGCTTGCAAATACGCTATCCACTTCAACCAGAACGCAACCTGGGTTTCAGAGTAAGTGAATGTAAACTCTTGAGTTGGAATTCAAGAGGATACAACTGCTTTCTGAACGCTAACTTGACGGACCTCTTTTTTGAGGTTCCAATTACATCTTAATTCAAGAAACATGGCTGCATGTGGATCCCGTATTCGACGGGTATATATTACATACTAAAAAGACGAAAGGTACCAAGGTGAGACCATTGGGCTCTAAAAAAATACAATAACTATAATGTTGTAGAGACAATGGGCCTCAATATGACCCAAAGTGACAGAAACTGGAAATCCAAATGAAAGCCGAGCCACTGAACAGTAAAGCTGCTGAACAAAGTACATTTCCAGTAGGCACTTTGCCGAGCATCGGTTGAGCAGACCATGAAAATGTATTCTGGAGATGGACACAGCTGCCCTGGATTTTCAGGTTGGTGCCTTGTAACACATGAGACACATTCATCAATGGCTCCCTGTATATGTTCCCTCTTAATTTATGATCACATTTCAGCATTTGTACAATCCTTAACAATACAATGTATTGTTGCTCCTTTAATAGCTAATCGTCCCGCAGTACTGTGTTTTGCGACTCGACGGTGGTGGACAATTCCCCCAAACTAGGCAAACTGAAGTCAAGATCTTGAGCAAATTCCTCAGTCACTTGCGTTGAAGCTTCAGCCTCTGTTAATTCAGGCTGTGATATTTCCGCATGAATTGGAGAAACAGGTAACATTGAATGTTTATTGGGTGGAGCATTTTTAGAGGGTGTAAATTGTGTCAAAGGGTCTGCGAGCAATTGCAATGCATCTTCATTGTCTTCAGTTTCATCTGGACAAGTTTGCACAAAGTAGCAATGCTCCATGGTACCCTGTACGGTTCGCAGGTGAGATTACATTCATTTTCTGGCTACTGAACATTTTCATCACAAGTGTGAATATTGACTGGACCACGCTGCGCCTCAAATAGTGGTTGCTCCATTGTGAAATCCGTTTGGCAAGTGGCATCTTTGGTTTCAGTTGTTGTCTGAGTCGGTATACTCCTCTTCCTTCTGGTCTTCTAACAGATTTATAGAAAAACATGCATTAGGTAATGATACTGCATCTAGCGTCCTGCTTCTTAGCATTAGCTAATAATACGGCATAAAGCTTCCTGCTACTTAGCATTAGCTAATAATACGGCATAAAGCTTCCTGCTACTTACATTAGGTAATTACACAGTATCAAGCTTCCTGCTTCTTAATATTAGCTAATGATACGGCATCTAGCGTCCTGCTTCTTAACATTAGCTAATGATACGGCATAAAGCTTCCTGCAACTTACGTTGGGCAATGATTCGGCATCTAGCTTCCTGCTACTTATATTAGGTAATGATATGGCATCTAGCGTCCTGCTACTTACATTAGCTAATAATACGGCATAAAGCCTCCTGCTACTTACATTAGGTAATTACACAGTATCAAGCTTCCTGCTTCTTAATATTAGCTATTGATACGGCATAAATCTTCCTGCAACTTATGTTAGGCAATGATTCGGCATCTAGCTTCCTGCTACTTATATTAGGTAATGATATGGCATCTAGCGTCCTGCTACTTACATTAGCTAATAACGCGGCATAAAGCTTCCTGCTACTTAACATTAGCTAATGATACGGCATCAAGCTTCCTGCTACTTAACATTAGCTAATAATACGGCGTCAAGCTTCCTGCTTCTTAATATTAGTTAATGATGCGTCATAAAGCTTCCTGCTACTTAACGTTAGCTAATAATACGGCATAAAGCTTCCTGCTACTTACGTTAGCTAATAATACGGCATAAAGCTTCCTGCTTCTTAATATTAGTTAATGATGCGTCATAAAGCTTCCTGCTACTTACATTAGCTAATAATACGGCATAAACCTTCCTGCTACTTACATTAGCTAATAATACGGCATAAAGCTTCCTGCTACTTACGTTAGGCAATGATTCAGCTTCTAGCCTCCTGTAAAGGATGAAGCAGTTATCTGTATGTGGGTTATTTAAGGCTAATCATTCTCAAAGCTGTCTGCCATCCTTTTGCCACTTGGGCTCCTTCACTTTCCTCTAGCATTCCTTCATCAGTGACAAAGGCCCTCTCTTGTGCACTATTTCTTGTTCAGCACAGAGAGCTCTGAATACTCAGAAATCCTTATAAATATTGTGTTCATGCAAAAATAAATGCACGGAAAAGGGATGTGGTAACCCACCTCTGAATGGCAGCTCTTGCCCCACATTGAAGAATCTAGGGCACTGACCACCACCGGAATAACGGAGGCAGCGGTCGGTGGTGCCCAGTCTGTGGTGCCAACCACATGGACCTCACCCACTGCAAATGTGGCCTGCATGTTGCTTTGCAGTCCCCTTGTGGATCCCTCTTAAGATCCACTTCCAAGGCCCCCAAAAAGTAGTATTACTATGTTGGAAATGTTGGTGTATTGTGAAGAAGAAATTAACGTTATGTCACGTCATGTTGTATTTACCCTCTCATGTCTGTCCATAGGTCTCCTACAGGATGTCTGCGAGCTTAACTGCACCCTCTGGAGGTCTAATCTCTGACATCCACCCAAATGTCACTCTCTCTGCATTGGACCTGGGTGACCACAAAATGGAAGAGGGAGCCGCAAGACCAGTCTGCAAACTACAGAAGCTGGAGTAAGAAGGCGCAAGCCGCCATTTTGTAACATGATTGTGTCAAGTGTTAGATTGGTCACTACCTGCCCAGCACACCCCTTCTACCCCTGCAGTAAACTCTCTTCCCTCGTTAATCTCAGCCTACATTTTTTCCTACCAGGTATGATTCCTGGATTAAAAAAACATTTTGGTTTGTGAAGGTGTACATGTACGCATGAAAGCACATTTTTAGTATTCTTTTCTAGCGCATAAGGCCACTGCAAAGCTCTGTAGGGAAGAAGAGAGAGGACTGGGAGGTGGCTCTGTAGGGAAGAAGAGAAGAGAGGAGTGGGAGGGGAGGTGGCTCTGTAGGGAAGAAGAGAGGAGTGGGAGGGGGGTGGCTCTGTAGGGAAGAAGAGAGGAGTGGGAGGGGAGGTGGCTCTGTAGGGAAGAAGAGAGGAGTGGGAGGGGGGTGGCTCTGTAGGGAAGAAGAGAGGAGTGGGAGGGGAGGTGGCTCTGTAGGGAAGAAGAGAGGAGTGGGAGGGGGGTGGCTCTGTAGGGAAGAAGAGAGGAGTGGGAGGGGTGGTGGCTCTGTAGGGAAGAAGAGAGGAGTGGGAGGGGAGGTGGCTCTGTAGGGAAGAAGAGAGAGGACTGGGAGGGGAGGTGGCTCTGTAGGGAAGAAGAGATAGGACTGGGAGGGGAGGTGGCTCTGTAGGGAAGAAGAGAGAGGACTGGGAGGGGAGGTGGCTCTGTAGGGAAGAGAGAGAGGACTGGGAGGGGAGCTTTTCAGGAAGAGCTTGAGGCACTACCAAGTGCATATCACTTTATTTCCCGAGACTGACAGATCAGCCGAGAGGGCAGGAACATTGGTGATTGAGGGAGGATGCCCTGGAGGGTTGGCTGTGCATGTTTCCGAGCACAGGGTGGCTAGGCATTGACTCTTGATGCCAAGGGCTGACCCTGGGCTGTGCCTGACATGAGCTGTGGTTGCGTTTGGGATCACTAGGCCTTAATGGTGTTAAAAATGGTGATAGGTCATGTTGTGTGACACCAGATTCCAGACGGGGCCGTATGTGCCCCATTGTCAGGAAGTGGCAACACAGCTTGAAAAAGGAGAATGGTACACCGCCGTGACGATAACCGGCTTCCTTACATGTTTGCTGGAAATTCCACTGGAATGACCGTTAAACTAGTTTGATGTGCCGCCACACAGTCCTGTGGATTTCCCACTGGATTGTGAGTGGCGCTTAGGAGTTGTTAATGCCCATTTCTGGACTCTATAGGACTCAATGGGGATTTCGTTGGATGTACTCTGAGCGATCACTATGCCACAACAAATATGAGGATTTGTGGAGGCGAAGGGGAGGCTTTATTTCGAATGGTGTCATGGAGGCAAATCATCCACCCCTCTCATCTCCCATCTCAAAATTTGGCAATACAGAAACTTGTGCTAAAGAGGGAGGCAGTAACTCTGGTACTGTCGTGTTTCTGCTATTTTAGATTGTAATGAATCTGACACCAATGATAATGATGGATGATGGCCCACCCTTTAAAAACTCAAACTAATTCTGCCCTGTCTGAGTCTCTGGCACTGATGAACCCTCTCCTAGCCTGGCCACATGCTCTTGCATATCCTCCCCTAGTCTGGCCACAGGCTCTTTTGTATCCTCCCCTAGCCTGGCCACAGGCTCTTTCATATCCTCCCCTAGCCTGGCATCAGCCTCTTTTATATCCTCCCCTAGCCTGGCCACAGGCTCTTTCATAACCTCCCCTAGCCTGGCCACTGGTTCTTTCATATCCTCCCCTAGCCTGGCCACAGGCTCTTTCGTATCCTCCCCTAGCCTGGCCACAGGCTCTTTTATATCCTCCCCTAACCTGGCCAGAGGCTCTTTTGTATCCTCCCCTAGGCTGGCCACAGGCTCTTTCATATTCTCCCCTAACCTGGCCACAGGCTCTTCCATATCCTCTCCTAGCCTGGCCATGGGCTCTTTCATATCCTCCGTTTGGCTAGCCACAGGCTCTTTCATGTCCTCCCCTAGCCTGGCCACAGGCTCTTTCATATCCTCCCCTAGCCTGGCCACAGGTTCTTTCATATCCTCCCCTAACCTGGCCACAGGCTCTTTTGTATCCTCCCCTAGCCTGGCCACAGGCTCTTTCATATCCTCCCCTAGCCTGGCCACAGGCTCTTTCATATCCTCCCCTAGTCTGGCCACGGGTTCTTTCATATCCTCCCTTAGCCTAGCCACAGGCTCTTTCATGTCCTCCCCTAGCCTGGCCACAGGCTCTTTCATATCCTCCCCTAGCCTGGCCACAGGTTCTTTCGTATCCTCCCCTAACCTGGCCACAGGCTCTTTCGTATCCTCCCCTAGCCTGGCCACAGGCTCTTTCATATCCTCCCCTAGCCTGGCCACGGGCTCTTTCATATCCTCCCCTAGCCTGGCCACAGGCTCTTTCATATCCTTCCTTAGCCTGGCCACATGCTCTTTCGTACCCTCCCCTTGCCTCGCCACGGGCTCTTTCATATCCTCCCCTACCCTGGCCACAGGCTCTTTCATATCCTCCCTTAGCCTGGCCACAGGCTCTTTCATATCCTCCCCTAGCCTGACCAAAGGCTCTTTCATATCCTCCCTTAGCCTGGCCACAGGCTCTTTCATAGCCTCCCCTAGCCTGGCCACAGGCTCTTTCATATCCTCCCTTAGTTTGGCCACAGGCTCTTTCATATCCTCCCCTAACCTGGCCCTAGGCTCTTTCGTATCCTCTTGTAGCCTGGCCACAGGCTCTTTCGTATCCTCCCCTACCCTGGCCACAGGCTCTTTCATATCCTCCCCTAACCTGGCCCTAGGCTCTTTCGTATCCTCTTGTAGCCTGGCCACAGGCTCTTTCGTATCCTCCCCTACCCTGGCCACAGGCTCTTTCATATCCTCCCTTAGCCTGGCCACAGGCTCTTTCATATCCTCCCCTAGCCTGACCAAAGGCTCTTTCATATCCTCCCCTAGCCTGACCAAAGGCTCTTTCATATCCTCCCTTAGCCTGGCCACAGGCTCTTTCATATCCTTCCCTAGCCTGGCCACAGGCTCTTTCACATCCTCCCTTAGTTTGGCCACAGGCTCTTTCATATCCTCCCCTAACCTGGCCCTAGGCTCTTTCATATCCTCTCCTAGCCTGGCCATGGGCTCTTTCATATCCTCCGTTTGGCTAGCCACAGGCTCTTTCATGTCCTCCCCTAGCCTGGCCACAGGCTCTTTCATATCCTCCCCTAGCCTGGCCACAGGTTCTTTCATATCCTCCCCTAACCTGGCCACAGGCTCTTTTGTATCCTCCCCTAGCCTGGCCACAGGCTCTTTGATATCCTCCCCTAGCCTGGCCACAGGCTCTTTCATATCCTCCCCTAGTCTGGCCACGGGTTCTTTCATATCCTCCCTTAGCCTAGCCACAGGCTCTTTCATGTCCTCCCCTAGCCTGGCCACAGGCTCTTTCATATCCTCCCCTAGCCTGGCCACAGGTTCTTTCGTATCCTCCCCTAACCTGGCCACAGGCTCTTTCGTATCCTCCCCTAGCCTGGCCACAGGCTCTTTCATATCCTCCCCTAGCCTGGCCACGGGCTCTTTCATATCCTCCCCTAGCCTGGCCACAGGCTCTTTCATATCCTTCCTTAGCCTGGCCACATGCTCTTTCATACCCTCCCCTTGCCTCGCCACGGGCTCTTTCATATCCTCCCCTACCCTGGCCACAGGCTCTTTCATATCCTCCCTTAGCCTGGCCACAGGCTCTTTCATATCCTCCCCTAGCCTGACCAAAGGCTCTTTCATATCCTCCCTTAGCCTGGCCACAGGCTCTTTCATAGCCTCCCCTAGCCTGGCCACAGGCTCTTTCATATCCTCCCTTAGTTTGGCCACAGGCTCTTTCATATCCTCCCCTAACCTGGCCCTAGGCTCTTTCGTATCCTCTTGTAGCCTGGCCACAGGCTCTTTCGTATCCTCCCCTACCCTGGCCACAGGCTCTTTCATATCCTCCCCTAACCTGGCCCTAGGATCTTTCGTATCCTCTTGTAGCCTGGCCACAGGCTCTTTCGTATCCTCCCCTACCCTGGCCACAGGCTCTTTCATATCCTCCCTTAGCCTGGCCACAGGCTCTTTCATATCCTCCCCTAGCCTGACCAAAGGCTCTTTCATATCCTCCCCTAGCCTGACCAAAGGCTCTTTCATATCCTCCCTTAGCCTGGCCACAGGCTCTTTCATATCCTCCCCTAGCCTGACCAAAGGCTCTTTCATATCCTCCCCTAGCCTGACCAAAGGCTCTTTCATATCCTCCCCTAACCTGGCCCTAGGCTCTTTCATATCCTCTTGTAGCCTGGCCACAGGCTCTTTCGTATCCTCCCCTACCCTGGCCACAGGCTCTTTCATATCCTCCCTTAGCCTGGCCACAGGCTCTTTCATATCCTCCCCTAGCCTGACCAAAGGCTCTTTCATATCCTCCCTTAGCTTGGCCACAGGCTCTTTCATATCCTCCCCTAGCCTGGCCACAGGCTCTTTCATATCCTCCCTTAGTTTGGCCACAGGCTCTTTCATATCCTCCCCTAACCTGGCCCTAGGCTCTTTCGTATCCTCTCGTAGCCTGGCCACAGGCTCTTTCGTATCCTCCCCTAACCTGGCCACAGGCTCTTTCATATCCTCCCTTAGTGTCATGACCACTGCTTTCAAGGAGTCAGGACCTACCCAACATCCTTGGAAACAGGCTCATAACATGCCTTATCGGCACCAGCAAGTCCCAATAGGGACCTTTTGGACCTTGTCCTGGCACCGGTGGTGCCAGGCTCATAGTAAGGACCCGTCCCGGCACAGGAAGCGCCGGGCTCATATCAAGTGTAAACGTGCTTGGGTGAACCTACCTGAAGCAGACCATGCTGCTTACTTACCAGCCAGATGATGCTTTACTCTCTTCTAAATGGAACTACTTTTTTTCTGGGTGGGGCAGGCACCACTCCCTGGATCACTGAGGCTGGAACTCTTCTGGAAGCAGGAACTCTTTTACCTGGGCGCGGCTGCTGTGGAAGAAGACACCTAAGTACTCCTATGGGCTATTTAAACCACACCCGATTGGTACCACATGCTTCGCGTTATTCTGCATCTGCAGCAGGACGCTCACCGTGTCAGCTCCAGCGAATCTTCAGCTCCGGATCCTGTAGTCACGAAAATTACCTGCTGGGAACCAATCTTCAATCTTCAGCAGCTCCTGCAAAACAAAAGGCACAGGTTAGACAAAGGCAAAGTTAGCGCTTCAACTCACCCGATCCATCGGCAGCATCCAAGTCGTTTTCTTTTCTGCATTCCGCATCCGGCATCGGGCCTGCTAAGACAAAGAACATTGGTTAGTAACGCTCAGTTACAATACTGCTTACCTGTGTAGCGCTTGCTCCAACTTTGTTCGCGCTGCATTCCGGCACCTGTAAAAACAAAAGGGGACACTAAGGTGCATTCTACGGCCCTAAAGCAGTCTTCCTACTTACGTGCCTTCGAGTTCACCATCTTCTTGTAACGCTCTCTGCCACGAATCCGGGAGAGCATCATCTTTGGCATCGACAGCATCCTAAAGGCAAAAAACATATACATAAGGAAAAAGACATTTAAAGCGAGCAATCTAAAGAGAACTTTAATACTTACAAGTCACGCTCGTGCAGCAAACGGCGGCATCGCTCTCACCTACCCTCTGCAATCAAGAGGCGGAACTCACATCCAGTGAAGTAACTGGACCCAGCGCCCCTGCACAAGACGCAGGATGGAGAGCTCAGCATTCACTTACTTAAGGTGAGCACAACAATCATCTGAGTACTACGGGGAGAAAGGGAGAGAGGGGCTAGGAACTTCTCCCATCCTTCCAGCCACTAATACCTTGATTTTCCACTTGCAGACACCTCACTCTGCAGGTCAAGCTTTCGGTGAGGAAGGGGCCAAATCCGGGAGCCAAACGAACCCTACGCCTAACGTTGAAGACGTTTGCAGCGCCCAGCCCAAGACCAGCGCCTCCGAGGGAACCAGGTGAGCGTTACAGAACGCGAAGCCTCCCAAACACTTCCCGCCCAGGCGCAATGGAGACTTCAGACATAGACCAATTGGCCCAGTTGCTCGGGGAGTTGAGAGCAGAAGTACACGCAGCACGCCAGGAAACAAATGCCCTAAGGAGAGAGCTAGTGGTTTCTAAGGAGCGAACAGACGACTTGGCTAGACAATTGTTACAAGCCCAAGCGGGACAGACTCCTCTGCCTACCCCTGGTGGAAGCCATGCCCCAACGGCTTCCTCTAATCCGGTGCAAATTAATCTACCAGGAAATGTACCTTTGGCTCCGCCCGAACGCTTTTCAGGTGATCCGAAAAGGTTTGCTGTGTTCATCAATCAGTGTCGTTTGCACTTTCTGTGTAGACCTGCCGCTTTTCCAACAGACCAGGCTAAGGTAGCCTTTGTGCTCTCATATCTTAGTGGCAGCGCCGCAGATTGGTCTATTCCTTTAGTGACTCAGGATAACCCTATCCTTTATAATTTCCAGGACTTCCAAGCTAGTATGGAAAGATTGTTCGCAAGGCATTCTCAGGGACAGGCTCTGGACAATGAACTTCTTTCACTACGACAGGGCAATCAAGATCTTCTGGCCTACATTGCATCATTTAACAGACTAGTGGTTGAAACCGGATGGCCTGAGGATAAGAGAATCACCCTTTTCTATAGAGGCCTTCGTGGAGAACTTAAAGACGTTCTGGCCCAGGTGGTGAATCCACCACAAGACTGTTCCGAATACATTGATCTGGTGGTGCAATTAGATCATAGAATACAAAATCGAAAAGCCGATCGTTCCAGGTTTGAAAATCGAGTTTTTTCAAGACCACAGAGCTCCGTTAAAGGAAATGATACCGTGGAACCCATGCAGATTGGGGTGGTGAAAGGACCTCTAACCCAAAAGGAAAGAGAAAGGAGAAGACAACTACAATTGTGCCTCTATTGCGGGAACTCAGGGCATTTCCTCCAAGATTGCCCAGTGAAACCAAAGAAGAAGACAGTAGGAGCTTCCGATAAGGGTGCCAAAGGTTCTGAGTCGGAAAACGACCTCGCCCGACAAGTGTAGAGGTCCGCTTGCCGAGCGTAAAAACCAGTTCTTTGACCTCGCATTTTACCATGCCCATGGTCCTCGTGAGTCCGGAACAACCCAATCGTATGCATGCCATTAAAGCATACATTGATAGTGGCGCAATCGGCAATTACGTGGACTGTGAATTGGCCGCCAGGATGAATCTGTCTCTTTGTCCTAAGTCGGTGAAAGACGTCATCACCACCGTGGATGGTACGGAAATAGCTTCCGGACCAGTTACTCACACCACCATGGAAGTGACGTTGGTAAGCCAAGACGGACATCAAGAGAAAATCGTGTTTGACGTGATCAAGGCTCCACAGTTTCAAGTTATCCTGGGAATCCCTTGGCTGGAAAAACACAATCCTCAAATTGATTGGCGAGCAAAGACAATCCGGTTTCCAGAATGCGCACCTACCTGCTTCCCACAGCCCCCCACGAAGCTAGCTGCAACTGCTTCTGAGAGTCCTCACCTGCCTCCTGAATACCGGGAATTTCAGGATGTCTTTCGGAAAGATCAAGCTAATTCACTGCCTCCTCACAGATCATACGACTGCCAAATAGACTTGGTTCCAGGATCCACTCCTCCATGCAGTCGAATTTATGCCCTCACAGAACCTGAAAATCTTCACCTAAGGCAGTATTTGGATCAGTACCTGGCTAATGGATTTATCCGTCCCTCGAAGTCCCCAGCCTCTTCAGCTTTGTTCTTCGTGCCAAAAAAAGAGGGAGACCTAAGAACATGCATAGATTACCGTGCCCTGAACCAGATTACGATTAAGAACAGATATCCGTTACCATTGATCCCTGAACTTCTTGACCAGGTTAAAAGTGCCTGTATCTACACAAAGCTGGACCTCAGAGGAGCTTACCATTTAGTACGAATAAAAGAGGGCGATGAATGGAAGACGGCCTTTCGTACTAAATATGGACTGTTCGAGTATCAAGTAATGCCCTTTGGGCTTTGCAACGCTCCGGCAGCCTTTCAGTATTTTATGAATGACGTCCTCAGAGAGCTCATTGATGTATGTGTAGTTGTCTATATTGATGACATTCTGGTCTACTCGTCCTCTGAGGCGGAACATCGAAAACATGTCACCGCAGTACTGGAGCGGCTCCGAAAACACAAACTCTTTGCGAAATTGGAAAAATGCGTTTTTCACGTCACGGAGGTCGAATTTTTGGGATTCATTTTGTCACCAAATGGAGTCCACATGGACTCAAGAAAAGTGGACGCTATCATTAAGTGGCCCTCACCAACGTCAGTGAAAGGAGTTCAAAGCATGTTGGGCTTCGCTAACTTTTATCGAAGATTTATCCCAGATTTTTCTCGAGTTGTCCAACCCATTACAGCCCTCCTCAGAAAGAATAAACGTTTCGAGTGGTCTACAGAGGCTGAACAAGCTTTTCAGGAACTAAAAACAAAATTCACCTCGGCTCCAGTTCTAAAACATCCTCGCCCGGAACTTCCCTATATCGTAGAGACTGATGCTTCCAGTCTCGCAATGGGAGCAGTGCTTTCGCAAAGAGACCCGGAAACAAATCAGTTACACCCAGTGGCATTTTGGTCCCGCAAATTTTCAGCTCCTGAAATCAACTATACCATTACAGATAAGGAACTTTTGGCGATTAAGTCCGCCTTTAAAGCTTGGCGGCATTATCTCTTGGGAGCCCGACACACAGTCACCGTCATCACGGATCATCGTAATTTACAGTACCTTAAATCAGCCAAAGCTCAATCCTCTAGACAACTTCGCTGGGCATTGTTTTTCGCCGAATTCGACTTTGTGATAACTTACCGACCAGGCAACAAGAATGGTAAAGCAGACGCTCTCTCCCGAATTGGAGTAGGTGAACTCACGACCAATCCTGAACCCGTACCTATAATTCCGGAACAGAGAATCCTGGGTTTAATAGATGCACAATCCATTGAAGACATTGAAACTAAAGTTAAAGATCTTCTGACTCCAGCAGAAGTGCAAGACTGGCAACTCAAGGGAAATGATTTCACAATGGATAAGAACCTATTATACTTTCGAGGAAGATTATATCTACCATGTACCGATTTACAAAGACAGGTGATCTCTTGTTACCATGACTCCTTAATGGAAGGACATCCCGGCATTACCAAAACGTTGGAAAAGATAAAGAGACATTTTTGGTGGCCATCTTGGAGAAAGGACATTAAGGACTTCATTAATTCTTGTGGCGTATGCGCTCAAAGCAAAAGCCAGAAGGAGAAACCAGCAGGCCTCCTACATCCAATAGACGTTCCTCCATATCCATGGCATACTCTCTCCATGGACTTCATCACGGAGTTACCACCATGCTCCGGATTTAATACAATCTTAGTGATTGTGGACCTATTCTCGAAAATGGCTCATTTCATCCCATTGAAAGGGTTACCTACAGCTCCAATTTTGGCCCGAGAATTCCTCGAAAACATTGTTCGGTTGCACGGCTTTCCTTCAATTTTAATCTCAGATAGAGGGAGTCAATTTATTTCCCACTTCTGGCGGAGTTGTTGTCGTCTAGCCCAAATTGACATAAGGCTTTCGACCAGCCACCATCCCCAGACTGACGGGCAGACCGAGAGGACCAATCAAACCTTGGAACAGTATCTACGCTGCATGTTACAACAATCAGAGGGCACTTGGAAAGACATTCTCTGGATTGCGGAGTACGCTTATAATAATTCAGTCCACGCCGGAACAGGAAAGACTCCGTTTTTTCTTTCATATGGAATACACCCTCGCACCTCAAATCTTGACCCACCTCAGACTCTTGGAACACCCGCTGTAGATCATCTGCATTCGACAATCACTCAAGCCTTTAAAGAGGCCACATCTCACCTTAAGCAGGCCAAGGAGCAATATAAAAAGTGTGCGGATCTACATCGAAAGGAAGCTCCTCAATATCTTGTGGGAGATCAGGTCTGGCTATCCACCAAACATTTACCCCTAAAAGGACCGCGTACTTTCAATCCACGATATCTGGGGCCTTACCCAATCACTGCCATAATCAATCCAGTGGCGGTTAAATTGGGCCTACCTGCTCATATGAAAATACATCCAGTTTTCCACGTTTCACTACTGAAACCCATGCAACCTGGAACCCGTTTGACAAAATCTCCAGACCCTATTCTTGTGGACGGAGAACTAGAATTCGAAATACAAGACATATTAGACTCCAAGATTTCCAAATCTAAATTATACTATCTGATTGACTGGAAAGGTTATGGCCCCCAGGAACGATCTTGGGAACCGTCGGAACATGTTCATGCACCCCGTCTGGTTAAGAAGTTTCATCGAACTTTTCCTGATAAACCAAAACCCCCGGAGAGAACAAATTTGGGAGGGGCCTTGAGGGGGGGTGCTGTCATGACCACTGCTTTCAAGGAGTCAGGACCTACCCAACATCCTTGGAAACAGGCTCATAACATGCCTTATCGGCACCAGCAAGTCCCAATAGGGACCTTTTGGACCTTGTCCTGGCACCGGTGGTGCCAGGCTCATAGTAAGGACCCGTCCCGGCACAGGAAGCGCCGGGCTCATATCAAGTGTAAACGTGCTTGGGTGAACCTACCTGAAGCAGACCATGCTGCTTAACTACCAGCCAGATGATGCTTTACTCTCTTCTAAATGGAACTACTTTTCTTTCTGGGTGGGGCAGGCACCACTCCCTGGATCACTGAGGCTAGAACTCTTCTGGAAGCAGGAACTCTTTTACCTGGGCGCGGCTGCTGTGGAAGAAGACACCTAAGTACTCCTATGGGCTATTTAAACCACACCCGATTGGTACCACATGCTTCGCGTTATTCTGCATCTGCAGCAGGACGCTCACCGTGTCAGCTCCAGCGAATCTTCAGCTCCGGATCCTGTAGTCACGAAAATTACCTGCTGGGAACCAATCTTCAATCTTCAGCAGCTCCTGCAAAACAAAAGGCACAGGTTAGACAAAGGCAAAGTTAGCGCTTCAACTCACCCGATCCATCGGCAGCATCCAAGTCGTTTTCTTTTCTGCATTCCGCATCCGGCATCGGGCCTGCTAAGACAAAGAACATTGGTTAGTAACGCTCAGTTACAATACTGCTTACCTGTGTAGCGCTTGCTCCAACTTTGTTCGCGCTGCATTCCGGCACCTGTAAAAACAAAAGGGGACACTAAGGTGCATTCTACGGCCCTAAAGCAGTCTTCCTACTTACGTGCCTTCGAGTTCACCATCTTCTTGTAACGCTCTCTGCCACGAATCCGGGAGAGCATCATCTTTGGCATCGACAGCATCCTAAAGGCAAAAAACATATACATAAGGAAAAAGACATTTAAAGCGAGCAATCTAAAGAGAACTTTAATACTTACAAGTCACGCTCGTGCAGCAAACGGCGGCATCGCTCTCACCTACCCTCTGCAATCAAGAGGCGGAACTCACATCCAGTGAAGTAACTGGACCCAGCGCCCCTGCACAAGACGCAGGATGGAGAGCTCAGCATTCACTTACTTAAGGTGAGCACAACAATCATCTGAGTACTACGGGGAGAAAGGGAGAGAGGGGCTAGGAACTTCTCCCATCCTTTCAGCCACTAATACCTTGATTTTCCACTTGCAGACACCTCACTCTGCAGGTCAAGCTTTCGGTGAGGAAGGGGCCAAATCCGGGAGCCAAACGAACCCTACGCCTAACGTTGAAGACGTTTGCAGCGCCCAGCCCAAGACCAGCGCCTCCGAGGGAACCAGGTGAGCGTTACACTTAGTTTGGCCACAGGCTCTTTCATATCCTCCCCTAACCTGGCCCTAGGCTCTTTCGTATCCTCTCGTAGCCTGGCCACAGGGTCTTTCGTATCCTCCCCTAACCTGGCCAGAGGCTCTTTCATATCCTCCCCTAACCTGGCCCTAGGCTCTTTCGTATCCTCTTGTAGCCTGGCCACAGGCTCTTTCGTATCCTCCCCTACCCTGGCCACAGGCTCTTTCATATCCTCCCTTAGCCTGGCCACAGGCTCTTTCATATCCTCCCTTAGCCTGGCCACAGGCTCTTTCATATCCTCCCCTAGCCTGGCCACAGGCTCTTTCATATCCTCCCTTGGTTTAGCCACAGGCTCTTTCATATCCTCCCCTAACCTGGCCCTAGGCTCTTTCGTATCCTCTCGTAGCCTGGCCACATGCTCTTTCGTATCCTCCCCTAACCTGGCCACAGGCTCTTTCATATCCTCCCTTAGTTTGGCCACAGGCTCTTTCATATCCTCCCCTAACCTGGCCCTAGGCTCTTTCGTATCCTCTCGTAGCCTGGCCACAGGCTCTTTCGTGTCCTCCCCTAGCCTGGCCACAGGCTCTTTCGTATCCTCCTCTAACCTGGCCCTAGGCTCTTTCGTATCCTCTCGTAGCCTGGCCACAGGCTCTTTCGTATCCTCCCCTAGCCTGGCCACAGGCTCTTTCGTATCCTCCCCTAGCCTTGGTCCCTGACACCTTTGTAGCCTCCACTCACCTTCATGAATCTCTATCCCCTCTGTAACCTTGCATAGCCTTGGTCTCAGGTACCTATGTACTCTCTTCTCACCTTGGTCCCTCGCTCCTTTGTATTCTTTTGAAGCCTTGGTCTTAGGTACCTTTGCATCTCCTCCGAACTGGGTCGCAGGTAGACTGTGGCAACTCTGTAACCTCTACTAGCCAGGGTTTTAGGCACCTATGTGTCCTCTCTTAACCTGGATCTTAAGCTCCACTGGTCTCACGTACCCTTGTTTTCTCCCCTCGCTTGGATGTTAGCTACCACTGTGACCTCTCTTAGCCACGGGTTCCAGGCACCTCTCATTGTCTGGGCCTCAGACCCTCTGTTTTCTCCTCTTGTTTGGATGTTGGGTACCACTGTAACCTCTCTTAGCCACGGGTTCCAGGCACCTCTCATTGTCTGGGCCTCAGACCCTCTGTTTTCTCCTCTTGTTTGGATGTTGGGTACCACTGTAACCTCCACTAGCCAGGGTTTAAGGCACCTCTCATGGTCTAGGCCTCAGACCCCTCTGTTCTCTCCTCTTGTTTGGATGTTGGGTACCACTGTGACTTCCACTAGCCAGGGTTTCAGGCACCTCTCATGGTCTAGGCCTCAGACCCCTCTGTTCTCTCCTCTTGTTTGGATGTTGGGTACCTCTGTAATCTGCCCAAGGCAGAGTTTGTAGCACCTCCTGAAAATATCTCGAATCATCCTTCTCTAGCATTGCTCCCACAAACCTACCCTCCAGCTGTGTTGCTTCTGACACCCAAAGTGTTTTCGATGTTTTACTGGATATATAGATAATTTAATTAAAATCATTTTTTTATGCTCATAGAAATTTGTGCATTAGGTTTTGTAAATCTGGTAATTTGCAATTAATACTACACTCCGTGGTATGTTTTGTAGAGGATCTGTGCTGTGCCGGTTCTTGTTTGTTAAATACCATGTTATTATGTTTGTGTTTCACTGTCCCCCACAGCTTGAATGACTGTGAATTCACAGGCTCCTGCTGTGGTGACCTGTCCTCTCTACTCAGGGCTGCCCCCTTTCTGGCTGAGCTGGAGATCAGCGACAACACTCTGGATGACTCTGCAGTGAGGCAGCTGTGCGAGGCTTTGAAGAATCCCGGCTGCAGATTACAGAAACTTGGGTAGGAGACCTTTGTGTTGTGCGCCACAACATGTGCTTCACTATTCTCATATTTCTCTGCGTCATGTGCTCCCTTCCCATACTACAGCCTACAACACATAACCTTCTGCAGCTCCCAGCCAGCTTTCCACAGCCATCATGACATTATGACGTCCTCAGTCTCTAGCTGCAACCCTTCCATTACTGTCAGCAAGTCAGCGTTGTCTCTTAAGCACATGAGAGTTTCCCTGCCCTGCTCTCCCTAATCTTCCTTCTGTGGGCAATTTGGTGTGTTAAGAGACAGCTCAAAGAAAGGGTCTGCAATCTGTGGCTCTCTAGATGTTTTGGAGTACAACTCCCATGATCCCTTCCTGTTGACTGCTGCCTAGGCCTGATGGGAGGTGTAGTGCAAAACATCTGGAGAGCCAAAGGTTGCAGATCCCTGACTTAAAGGAAATTTGACATGCAGCGACAGATTCCCTGAGACCCTTTTTCTGATGTGACTTTGTAATCATGTGTGGGACAGCGTGGCCCATGTGACTTCTTACAAATTCTCATTGTGTAAAACCTCCTCTAAACTTCTCGTATTTTGATTGGGATATTTGAATGTACAAGTAATGTCATGTCTCTGGAATTCCTTCTGTGGTTTGCTCTGTATGTAGCTCTGGAAGTGAAAACATGCCATGTCTCTTTCAATCTTTACATGGTCTGTTCTGTATCTGCCTCTGGAGGTGATATCACGTCATGTCACTGTCGAGCATCCCGTGGTCTGTTCTGTATCTATCCATGAAGGTGATATCACGTCATGTCATTGTCAAGCATTCCATGGTCTCTTCTGTATCTGTCTGTGGAGGTGATATCACGTCATGTCACTGTCGAGCATCCCGTGGTCTGTTCTGTATCTATCCATGAAGGTGATATCACGTCATGTCATTGTCAAGCATTCCATGGTCTATTCTGTATCTATCTGTGGAGGTGATATCATGTCATGTCACTGTCAAGAATTCCGTGGTCTCTTCTGTATCTATCTGTGGAGGTGATATCATGTCATGTCACTGTCAAGCATTCCGTGGTCTATTCTGTATCTGTCTGTGGAGGTGATATCACGCCATGTCACTGTCAAGCATTCCATGGTCTGTTCTCTGTTTTCCGTGCTCCCCCCAATTCCTCACCCCTCCCTTCCCTATATCCTGCACTTCTCCTCACTGCACTTGCACATCCAAATGCCACAAGGCCTAGTAGGCCCACAATTGTATCTTCACTGTTTTTACCACTGTCTTTTACTCTCCTTGTTTCCACCCCACTTTGCCTTGTGGTGCTTTGAAACACTATTCTGTTGTACAGGCGCCTTACAAATGCTCAATAAATAAAATAAATACATTCTGTATCTACCTGTGAAGGTGATATCACGTTATGTCACTGTAAAGCAGTCCATGGTCTGTTCTATATCTATCTGTGAAGGTGATATCACGTCATGTCACTGTAAAGCTTATGCCACACCATCTAGTTCTCATTTTTCCCAAGCTACACTAATCCACAATAGTCTCATCCAGAAAGGCTCAGCCCCCCAAGTGTATTCAGGTTAACTTTTACGCTACTCCTCTATTGGCGGCTTTCAAGTAGGGATTGGTTCATGAAGATAAAAACCTCAGGGTGCAGTCAGGGGACTGTACCTTGATTCGTTCCAATTCTTACTTGTTCCTCATTAAGTCTCCATGGCAACAGCCTTTACCATGGTCTGTTCTGTATCTATCTTTGGTTGTGATATTACGTCAAGCCTCTGTTGTTCTTTTTGTGGTCTCTTCTGTATCTATCTGGGTAGGTGATATCATGTCATGTCACTGTCAAGCATCGCATGGTCTGTTCTGTATCTATCTGTGCAGGTGATATCACGTGAAGTCTCTTTCATTTTTTCTGTGGTCTATTCTGTATCTATCTTTGGTGGTGATGTTATGTCAAGTCTCTCTTGTTCTTTCCCTGGTCTCTTCTGTATCTATCTCTGGTGGTGATGTTACGTGATGTCTCTGTCGTTCTTTCCGTGGCCTGTTCTGTATTTATCTTTGGTGGTGATGTTACGTGAAGTCTCTGTCATTCTTTCCATGGTCGGTTCTGTATCTATCTCTGGTGGTGATGTTACGTGATGTCTCTGTTGTTCTTTCCGTGGTCTATTCTGTATCTATCTGTGAAGGTGATATCACGTCAAGTCATTGTCAAGCCTTCCGTGCTCTGTTCTGTATCTATCTGTGAAGGTGATGTTACTTGAATTCTCTGTCGTTCTTTCCATGGTCTGTTCTGTATCTATCTCTGGTGGTGATGTTACGTGAAGTCTCTGTCGTTCTTTCTGTGGTCTGTTCTGTATCTATCTCTGGTGGTGATGTTACGTGAAGTCTCTGTCGTTCTTTCGTTGTCTGTTCTGTATCTATCTTTGGTGGTGATATCACATCATGTCACTGTTGATCTCTCCATGGCCTGCCCCCTGTCTTTGTTTCTGGAAGGAATATCACTGTGAATTCTTCTGTGAGCGGATCTGCATCTGTGTAACTCTTTCGTTGGCAGAATGGGCAGCTGTTCATTAACTGAAACCTGCTGTGGAGATCTGGCCACCCTTCTCTTTGCCAGCGAGTCTCTCACAGAGCTGGACCTGGACGACAACGAACTGAAGGACCCCGGAGTGAAGCTGCTGTGTGAAGGACTGAAAAACCAAGCCTGCAAAATACAGAAACTTGAGTGAGTGTGCACTCCATGTTGGTCTGTAGTAGTTTCACCTACAACATTTTAGAAGTGGTTTGTTTGTTTGACCACGACCAAACACATGTACTAAAACAGTTGGTATGGGAAATGGAGGAGCGAGAGACAAGGGGACAGAAGGTGAGCAGTGTGGAGGGGGGTATGTATGTGGGGCTCATTATAAGAAAAGGCAACATTATTTAATAACAATGGCTAAAATGTCACAACCAAACAGTTCACGTTCAAAATGTTAAACATTGACACTACATAGAACCGTGTACGTTATACCAATGAAGGAAGGTTCACTGTAGCAATTACCTCTGCTTAGGTGGGTGTACAGGGCTGGTAACAGCCAGCTAGCCTGAGCCTGTGTAGGACCAAGCAAAGCAAATTTGTTGAAAATTCTGCAGCTGAGATAATTGGTGAGATTTCAATTAACGTAATTGTTGCTTGTGCAAGTCAACCGCTCCTGACTAGTTCACATGTGCACGCACTTTGTCTCCTCGTGTTGCCAATATGCTTCACAGCGGGATGTCTGTATAACCTACTGAGAATAGTATTTCCTTGAAGCATGTTGTGAACTCTTAACCTACAGCTTGGTTCCTTCTCCCAACTGAGGTACGTTTCATCCATTTGTGCCCTCCTGTGGGTGACCGTTCGCCCAGTCCGACCCGTAATCATTGCTTCACGTGCATGGACTCTTGGCCTCCTGTTTCTTTATGAATCTGCCTGAGTGTTTATCTAGGTCGGAGCCAAACCTTTGTCTTTGGCATTTCTTCCACATGTGGTGTGGCGTCTTTCTGTGTGTGCTCCCGCTGGTCAAGCTATTGTCATGGTAAAGGCTGTTGCCATGGAGACTTAAGGAACAAGTAAGAATATTGGAAGGATTCAAGGTACAGTCCCCTGACTGCACCCTGAGGTTTTTACCTTCATGAACCAATCCCTAATTGAAAGCCGCCAATAGAGGAGTAGCGTAGAAGCTAACCTGAATACACTTGGGGGGCCGAGCCTTTCTGGATGAGACTATTTTGGATTAGTGTAGCTTGGGAAGAATGAGAACTAGATGGTGTAGCATAAGCCGCCTTTTGGGCCACCAGTTTGTGAGACTCCCAGACAGATTTATAGCTGTGCGCATTCTGTGATTTTCCATTGTCCATTGTCCATCTTCTCTGGCATGAACAAGCCTCCAGTTGGGACTGCTGGGCAGCGGGAGGTTGGACGGCATGGATGGCATGGAGAAGGTGTGATTGCGTTCATATTGAGCCAGTGTTGAGGATGCGTGGTCCTCCCTCTCCACACTTCCCTTCTCCGGAACTCAGTGAGAGAAGTGTGAACTGAAGGAGCACATCCTTGTATCTAATGTGTGTTCCTGTCTCCCACAGGATAGGGCATTGCTCTCTCACAGACTTGTGCTGTGAAGATCTCGCCTCCGCCCTTCTCCTGAATCGGTCATTGGTAGTGCTGGACTTGGTCAGCAATAAGCTGGGAGATGCTGGCGTGAGGCACCTATGTGAGAGCTTACGACATCCAGATTGCAGCCTCCAGAAACTCAGGTAGGTGCCTGCTCCTGTCAGCTTTGCTGCTCACGTTGTCCTTGCACCATTTTCCTGCCACTCTCTCTCCACAGCACACTTGAGCCCCTCAGCCAGACCATAGGCCGTCTGTGTTCACTTCCTCACCTCTGGTCCATGTTTATCTTCTACCACATTCCCCTCTCTTCCCACCCTGCCCATTTACTGTTGTTTACCTATATCTATCTTTTTCCAAGACTAGCATATCTCCTCCATACAGCACCAGTGTTCGCTTGCACAGTCTTTAAGTCTGCCTCGCCTGGAGTCTCCCTCCTCCTTTACAGCCCATGGTCTTGTTCTTTAGGTTAATATTTGAATTCAGGTCGAATCACTGTTCCGTCTCTCGATCGCTTTTATTTCCAGGATGTTAGTAGACATGTTCTCTTTGCTGATTTGCTCCCATAAACTTCTATGGGACACCCTACCTTTTTGCTCTTGCCTGCTTCCTGATGTGACTTTTTGGAGGTATATGAAGGCCTGAGCTTTACTTCCCTTCCTTTTTGCTCAGTCTATAAGACAATCACTACTTGTGTGCCCTGCCTCCCTTAGTGGAGGTCTTCTACTTTTAAAGCTGCACAAGTGAACTGCGGATAGGATACTTTGGGCCTCATTACAAGCATGCCGGTCTGGAAATAGCAGTGCTGGTCGCTCCCTACCGGCACCTCTTTCTGGAACGGCATACTCCAAGTCGAGATGCCACTAACACTGTCACCGCAAGTGACCTACCGTATCTGGCAGCACCCTGAACAGAATCTGCGGAATAACACGTTGGTCGTGGCTGAGACACCGGCATGTCGGTAGTAAGTGCACATTACGAGTACCACGTATACAGAAACACCGGCATGAAAGTGGCGGTAGCACCGTGATGACCGCCCTGGAAACACTGGCATTGCGGTCCTGGCATTAAACAGTGTCAAGTGTGCAGAAACAGGCCACGGGTGGCCCAACTCAACCCAGGTGGCCATCATGATCACTGCAAAATCACAGAAGGACCACTCCCACACCCCACACCCCTTCCAACAGGGATACAACTGGAAGAGGCAGAGAGGCAGAGGAGGCGGTGGAGGCGGCGGAGGAGAAGGAGGGTCATCATGGCCATGCAAAATAATAATGGCCAGCTGGTAGCACCCCGGAGGCAGCCACCCATACCACGCATAAGGGCCACACCCTTAAACCTCAGCCAAACACAGATCCACACCAAATTAACTGTGATCACATCCTAAATGTTTTTGATGCTGTTTCTAAAATCGTTTTTTGGTGAGTGCACATCCTGCTTTTCATGGGAATGTGCTGACTGGTGACCCCCGCTGCCCTCATTTCTGGTCTGTTATCTGTTCCCTCACCCTCTTCATTTCCCAGTGTCTCTTCCCTATCTTGTTTGAGTCTCCCTGTGCGCTTGTTCCCTCCTTGCCCACCTCAACCACCGTACCTCAACTGCTCCGCCTGGTTAAGGGCCTCATTACACGTTGTGCGGTAAAATCCGCAAATTACTGGCATGGCGCCCTTAACGTGTCCGCCCTCGTAGGAGTGCGCTAATAGCGTACCATTACGAGTATGCGGACACAAGCTTTGCTCCATGCCGGTAATGCCCCTCCAGCCTTGCCGCTAATCTCCCCCAAAAGTCACTTACCGCCTTCCACGACAGTGCAGATAGCAACTCCGCCTTGACGCATAGTGCAAATAGCGGCCACCGCTAATAGCGGTGACCGTTAAATACCGGAACCGGAAATAGCATCATCGCACAGGAACGGGAAAGAGCACGGTGGCCATCTTTAAAAACGCAATCCATTGCCATCCTCTGCCCCCTGGACCTGTTCGTGTTACCTTGCTGCCTGAGACCCATTGCTACACTGTCACCATGCCCAAGGCACTAAAAAAAACAACAGACCGCCAGCGAAAGGAGAAGTTCTCCACTGAGGAGTTAGTGATGCTGACTCAAACCTTAGCGGACAATGCAGAAGTGGTCTTCGCAAATGACATGCGGCGGGAGACCCTCCTAAAGAAGAAAGCAATCTGGGCCGAAGTGGCAACAAAAGTGAGTGCTGTAGGCACCAGCACGCGCACTGTACGCGAGTGCAGAAAACGATGGGACGACATGAGACTCCGGGTCAGGATGATCCTGGCGAGAACCACAAGACTGCCACCGCTGGAGGATCAGGGTCACCGATCAAGCTGAAGGAGTGGGCGGAGACATGTGCAAACCTCATCGGGGTAGAATGTTATGAGGGAGTCGGGAGGATGGAGCACGGCGTGCCAGACACTTCTGATGGAGGTAAGTGCACTGATGCAAGCATGCAATGTGAATGTACAAGTCCCCACAAATGGCAGCCCTGGATCACTGCATGGATGGCCCGGCATCCACACATGCATCCCACCCTGCGCATGTCAGCGCCAGACCCCAACACACACACATGCATACATCAACAGAGCCAAGTGCCACACACAACACTGCATGGATGAGGCACTGAAATGACACCTCACCTGCTTCCTCCACAATGAAGTGCAAATGGCCCCAAATGAATTCATGATGTAGCCTGCATTGAGTACATGCAACCATAACCAATGACATCCCCCTTCTTGTCCCTGACAGGGTCGCATACAGACAGCGAGGGAGCATCCCAGGCACCCCCTGTGCAAAAGAAGAAAAGGCCACAGCCCAGCGAGGACGCACCAACAACATCAGGTGGAAAAAGGCCAAGGCCCCTATTGCAGCGTCCAAAACAACTCCTGCGCGCCACTGCCAGTGCCACGCAAAACCCTACTGCTCCGCCTCTGGAGGTCCACTCCCCCCCCCAAATCACCGCCACCGAGGGTCCACCCTCAGCTGCTGCCAGTTCGGCAGGGGAGGCAGCAGCCATTGCCCCATTGTCCGACGTGGATGAGCCCACAGAACTCGATCTGCCTATGCACACCCCAAGCCCTGCTGTAACCCCCGAGCAATCACCCCTACACACACCTTGCTCGCACGTCACCGTTCACGAGTCCATGGAGGCCTTCAGTAGCCCCCCAGAGGCGGCATCTGCACACCAGCCAGCATCAGGATGCGCAGCAGACACACCACCACAGGCCGCCACTTCCCCTGACCTGGCCAGCGTCATCCAGCGGCAGCAGGCTCTCACAGACCTCGTAGGTCAACATGTGGAGGAGGTTGCCCGTCTCAGGGCTGACCTCGGGGAGACATCCAGGCACTCCAGGGAGGGAATGGAGTCGTGCACAGACAGGCTGTGTGGGGAGCTGATATGCGTCCGGGAGGTGCTAACACGCATCGCAGATGCTATGGAGTGCCAATTTTCACCAGGACAGTCTGCCACCTCTTCGACCACCAGTTTGCGACAGACAAGCCCAATCAGAGGCTCTACACGCACCACCAGGCGCACCTCCAGCCAGCCCCCAAATGCTGGCCCTGGCAATGAACAATAGGACGTGAATGTCCATTGACCTCTGTGCATGCCTGGACACATACATTGTTGGAGACTCATGAGGGACAGTTGTGGGGGGTGGGGGAAGGGTGTGATGGGACAGTTGTGGGGGGTGGGGGGAAGGGTGTGATGGGACAGTTGTGGGGGGAAGGGTGTGATTGGACAGTTGTGGGGGGTGGGGGGAAGGGTGTGATGGGACAGTTGTGGGGGGGTGAGGGTGGCGGGATGGTTGGGGACTTGCACATTTTTCTGTTTCTGTTCATTAATACACTGTTATTTGAGCAAAACACAGGCCTTGACTCCTTAATTGTGTATGATCAATTTATTGACGCCAAGGTCCATTGTGAGCTAACAAACAGACACCAGTGCATCACCAGCCATATACAGGTGACAGTATGACTACATGTTACTAAGAATATTTGGTTGATCAGATGCTGCCTCACAGCGCGTCCCTCCTGGCCATCCCCTCTTGCATGACCTGCATCCCCTTCACCTCCATCCCCATCACCATCATCATCCTCATCAGGTGCCTCCATTTCAACGTCAGGGGGCAGTGGCACATTCCGTCTCATACACATATTGTGCAGCATGACACATGCCGTGGTGATCTTTGCAACCTTCTCATGGCCGTACAGGAGGGCGCCACCAGACCTGCTAATGCACCTAAACCGTGACTTCAGAAGTCCAAAAGTCTGCTCGATGACGAGGCGGGTACGGGTATGGGCACGATTGTATTCTTCTTCGTGCCTGTTCTGTGGGTTCCATACAGGTGTGAGGAGCCACCTCTTCAGGGGATAGCCGGCATCACCTACATGGGGGGAGGGATGGGTTCCTGTTACTTTCTGACACATGTGTGGCCTGTTCAGGTCACATACTTTGGCCTATCATTTTGATTCATGTACACATTCAACTGCATCAATGAATATGGTCTGTGTGACTGCTTTGTGCAAAGGTGAGCACAAGCGTGCAAGTAGACATGCCCCATGGATGCCTCCAACAGTGACTGCCATGTCCTGGGTGAGGCCAGGTCATTGGTGCCCCTCTGGGCAGGCACATTTGGTACCACACTGGTGGTGTACTGTCCTTCCGACATTGCTGTTGCCATGCTGAGAGGCAACGCTTCAGTGGTGCCATGGGTTTGTGGTGCATTGCCATAGCTAGGGGGTATACCTTTGCATGCATCCAAGGGCACAATGCATTGTTGATGTTGTGCTGTAGGAATGCTGCATGACTATGTTGGCGGCATGGATGACATTTGTGTATTTCGTGGCGTGGAGTGTCGTGCAATGTGGATGAGGATTGATGTTTGATGTCACCAGATTTGGGTTGTCAGCTGTGTCGTGTGGCATATACTTGCATGTCCGTTCATCCCAAGTACGTTGCTGCCCTCACAGATGCCCATTAGCGTACATCTGTATGTGCATTTGGGCGACGGGCTACAGGCTACACCCAGTTGGAGTATCTATCTACCCTCCTCCCCAATGCACACCCAGTTGGAGTATCTATCTACCCCCCCAATGCACACCCAGTTGGAGTATCTATCTACCCCCCCCGAATCCACACACAGTTGGAGTATCTATCTACCCCCCCGTATGCACACCTAGTTGGAGTATCTATCTCCCCCCAATGCACACCCAGTTGGAGTATCTATCTCCCCCCCAATGCACACCCAGTTGGAGTATCTATCTACCCCCCCAATGCACACTCAGTTGGAGTATCTATCTATCCCCCCCCAATCACACAGCCATGTGCTTAGCATGGAACTCACCAAGTAGCCACGAATGTTGTCCCATTTGTCGCTCCATGTAGCGGGGGATAGTTGAGTTCCGCAGGACCATGGAATCATGGGTAGATCCTGGAAATCAGGCACAGCAATGTGTGATTATCATGTTTGCGTCACATACCATTTGGACATTGATGGAGTGGAATTGCTTCCTGTTGCGGTAGACTACTTCATTGTGATGTGGGACGACCAATTCCACATGTGTACAGTCGATGGCCCCAATGCAACTTGGGATGTCTGCCAGTGAATAGAAGCCAACTTTGGTGTTTGCAATCTCCTGGGGGTGTCCGTGGCATGGATATGTGTTCGGGTGCATGCTTCAGGAGGGCATCGAGTACCTGGTTCAGTATGCGTGAGAATACTGGTTGGGAGATGCCATGCATCTGCCCCACTGTATGCTGGTAGGTTCCTGTGGCCAGGAAGTGGAGCACTGTCACCACCTTGAGTAGAGGGGGGATGGCAGTTCGGATATCTATGAGGCTCACAATGTCGTTGTGTATCATGTCCACGATGCTGGTGATGGTGTCCCGGTCCAGACGGTACAGGGTGTATATCTGCTCAGGTGTTAGGTTAAATGGACTGGCTCTGATCCGGGGAATTGGTGGGTGCCTCTGTGGTATGATTAGGTGGCGTGGTGGTGCTTACTGTGCCTGTCTGGCCCTCCTCCTCCTCCTGCCTCTCCTCTGTGCAGCCTGTTGTTGTAGCAGCAGCGCTGCAATCGGGTCCTCCAGGCCATGTAATGCTGCCAGTATTGGAACCATCTTGGTGTGGGAAGGGGTGTGCTAAGGGGTGTGGTGTGCTTCTTTTGAGCAGCCACAGTCTCCATTGCCTCCACCTGTGCTGATTTTGGCCACCTGTGGCAGGTGTTGACACTGCTTTGTTCTTTTAACGGGTGGTTCGCGATGGCGGTATTGCCGCCATGCCGGTAAGGGGTTTTGGGGTATTTACCATGGCGCTATTGCTGTGCGCACTAGCCTTGTGATGGTGTGCTATTAGCGGCATGTCGTTATTTACGGGTTGGCGGGTCGCGCGCACGCGGACTGACCACTATTAATGGCACCGTAATTAGCGGTGCCGCTAATGGCGGTGAGCCGGGTCGTAATACGCATGGGCATTTAACGTTACCGGTATTCCATTACCGGTAACGTTAAATACCTACCGCCATCCGTGTAATGAGGCCCTAAGTGTGCCACCCTCTGTGCCCCTCACTATGACGTGTTCTATCTCCCCCATCTTCTCTAACTGCTTCTCCATCTCCTATCCTTCACCTCTTAGAAAGTTTGGCAGGAAGAAACTCAAGATGGACATACTGGCCTCCAACCCTGCCTACCGCTGACACCTACGTCAGTGCTTCCACCAGAGAGACTCTCACTGACATCCTCTTTGTCGTTCCCTCTCCCGACCTATGGACTCTCCATATTGTCGCTCTGCTCTCTCCTTACTCTTCCCCACACATAAATGGTGGCACCCGCTGGGAGGCCCTTCTTGCCTCCTCATCCAGCTCCAGGGCCATCATAAATGTCTATCGAAATTGTAACATCCTGGTACAAGGGCCTCAACCCAACCTCTTACTTTTTGATCCCTTGTCATCTGCCTCTATGGCTGCCCAGGTTTTCTTGCCATCTATGCCCATCTTGGCTACATTGCCTCTTACCAACCTAATCTCCTCCCTCACATCTCCCCCCTTGTCCCTTTCAACTGTACAGGCACCCTTGCCTAATCACACTACACTGACGCCCTTGTCATCCTTGTCTCCTCTGCCTACTCCTACCTCTATCTCTCAGGCACTCTTGCCGCTTGTGGGGGGTTGGGGCGACCTCTATCCCCTGCATCCCCCCACTGCCTCCATGTGGCTACACTAAACTCTCGCTCTGCTGTCAAGCACCCCTCTGAAATCTGCCACCTCCTTGAGCTTCTGCTCCTTGATGTTCTTGCTTTAGTGCGACATGGTTTAAGGAACGCTCTGTCACAAGTTTTGACACACTCCTCCATGAAGGCTACAAGATCCTCTCAGTGCCCAGCCTCAACAGGCCAGGAAGTGGAGTAGCCCTGATCTTTCCTGAGTGGATCCTTGTTTCTACCATTCCCGTTCAGGCCTATTACTCCTTTGAATGTCTGATCTGCAGGCTCTCTCTCGCCTGTCTCCTCTCTTACTCTGGCCACCTTCAATCGGCCGCCGGGCCAGTCCATCCTCTTCCTCTCGGAATGGGCTTACCTGACCTCTTCTCTCTCCTCCTCTTCCCATCTCCTCCTGCTGGGATGATCTTAACATCCATCTTAACTCTACGGACTCTTCAGGACTTTTCTGCAACTGTGTGACTCCCTTTCGCTTTTCATTCCACCCTCTGGTCCAACACGCACTGCTGGCCACACCTTGGATGCTCTCCTCTCCACGGACATCCCTCTCTCTATCCCTCTCACTACCTCACTCTCGTGGACTGATCATTCTCTTCTCTCTTCTCACTTGAAGCTCTTTTTTCCTTTTGCAATGGCACAACTCACACCACCTCCCGCCTTCAAGGTCATCCGACCCATGAACAGAGTGTCACCAGCGGACTTTGCCGCCACCTACTCTCCTCCTTCAACTCCTGCGGCGGACTCCCACCCTGACACAGCCCTCTCCAACTTTCATCGTTCCATCTCCACCACTCTTGACATTCTTACATTCTTGCCCCTGTCATGAGGGTCTGACTGAAGCCTACCAAAAAGTGCAACTCTTGGTAGGACTCCGATCTGTCTGCCCTTAAACGCAAGTGCAGAGCAGCAGAACAGAATTGGGATTCTTCAGGGGCACCCTCTGACAAACTGGCCTGTCGCCTTCTTCAAAGGCAATATAGACTCTGTATCCGATCCAAGAAAAGAGTCTCCATTAAAGCTTGCATCTTCGTGGCATCTAACAACATGGCCGAACTTCAAAGTCTGCAGGGGGCTGGCCTACCCTACTGTAGCCGCATCCTCTACTGCACCCACCCAGGCCCTTTAGTCTGCCCTGGCCGCACATTTCACCACCAAAACACAAGACATCCTGTCCTCTCTCTCTTCTGCTCCCCCCTGCACCAAAATCTCTTGGGCACCCCTCGCCCGCCCCCACCTCCTCTACTCTCCTCCCTCTCCCTGTCACATCTGATGAGGTCTCTAGACTAGTCTGGTCTATGAAAGCCTCTTCCAAACAGGTGGACCCCTGCTCCTCCAAAACCATCAAGGACAATATTGACACTCTCGCTCCAGCCTTGGCCGACTTGTGCAACCTCTCTTTCACCACTGGTGTTTTCCCCTCTCCTCTCAAGCACTCTCTTGTGCACCCTCTGTGCAAAAAACCCTCTGCCGACCTTTCTTTTCTAGCAAACTATCGCCCTATCTCCATCACCCCTTTCCTGGGAAAACACCTGAGAAGCTGGCTATCACTCAACGTACCCTCTAACCTTCAGTGTTACGAGGACGACACACAACTCTCTTTTAGGCTACCCTCCTCCTCCTCCTCCTCGCTCATCCCTGACTGTCTGTCCGCAATTCAGTCTTGGTGTGCTGCTATTGATCTCTGCCTGAATGCCAGAAAGACAGAGATCGTACGCATTGGGAACCCTGCTCCCACTTTCCCACTTTCACACTGGCCGGCCTCCCTTGGCCCTGCGCCTTCACCTACTAATGAGGCAAAACATCTAGCGGTTATCTTTGTCTCCACTCTCTCCTTCTCTTCTCACATCTCAGATATCTCCAAAAAGTCCCACTACCAACTGCACCTCCTCAAAGGTATTCTACCTTTTCTCACTTTCCCCCAGAGGCTCATCACCTCGAGAGCCCTGGCTCTCTCTAGGCTGGACTACTAAAACAGCCTCCTTCTGAATCTTCCTACTTCTACTCTCTGTCCTCTACAACTCCTCCAGAACAGAACCGCGAGGCTTATCCTTGGCCTCAAGACCAGTGACCGCATCTCTTCGATGCTGAAATCCCTCCATTGGCTCCTTGTGGCTGCTAGGATCAAGTTCAAGACCTACTGCATAATCCACAAGACTTTCTGGGGCCGGGGCCCATGATATCTACAATTCTATGTTCCTTAATAATCTCCCTCTGCTCGTCCTCTGCTCGTCCTCCAATTCTCTGCGGGTGAGCCGCTTTCACAAACAGAGATTTGGGGATAGATCTTTAGCCTCTGCAGGTGCCTCCCTCTGGAACAGCCTCCCTGCCTCTCTCCTTCTTGAGCCCGATAACCTTAAGTTCCGGGAACTCCTCAAGACCGTCCTCTTCTCTTCCTCCTTCTCTTTCCCTCTCCCCTGCTAACCTCTGTTCTTTTCTCTCCACCCTCCTTCTCCTCCCTAACTCTGTTCAGTTTTTTCTGACTGGTTGCCTGATTCACCTCCAGAGCCTTACAGGTCCCAGGCTCCCCCGCCAGTCTTTTGTACTTGCCTCCAGGCCGCTACACTATGTTCAGCATTACTGAATTTTCGGCTTACGCTCCATGAGCAGGGCAACCTCTCTGCACTTTTTGTGCCCGCCACGCCCATTTCCTCGAACTTCTGTATGTACACATGCATGGCCTACATGTACTAGGACTAGTTTGTTTGTTTGTCCTGTCCCCCATTTTTTGTCCCCCTCCCACCCTAGGTTGGTTGCAACTGTAACACTTCATGCACTTGCACTAGGAGAAATGCTGTCAGGCCTAGTATGCTAGTTTTTCTGTTACATCATTCGGAAACTTCAAGGCCTAAGAATGATTACTGTATTCCCTTGTTCCCTTCCCGCCTTGAAACACTTTGAAGCACTCCACCTGTGTATAAGCGCTGTATAAATAAACAATTACAATTAGCGGCTAGACAGGGACACCATCACATCCATACTGGACCTGATGCATGATGACCTTGTCAGCCTCATTGAGATCTGTACTGCAATCCCCCCCTTGCTCAAGGTAGTGTCTGTGCTACACTTCCTTGCCACCGGCACCTACCAACAGACTGTGGTTGAAATGCATGGGCTATCCCAACCATGTTTTTCACTGGTCCTCTTTCAGATTATTTATGCCATCTGGCAGCACGTGTCTGATCACATAGGCCTACCCAGAACACCTGACCAGGTCAATGCCACGAAAATTGCATTCCATGCCCTTGCCGGCATGCCCAATGTAATTGGTGCATTGGACTGCACACATGTGGAGCTGGTGGCCAGGCATGCCGTTGAGGCAGTGTACAGAAACGTCAACGATGCCACTCCCTGAATGTGCAGAGTGTGTGTGATGCACACCACCTCATCACCCGTTGCCTGGTTGGGAAAGACTCACCTGAAGCACTCCGATCAGTACTGCGGAGTGCCGAGTTTCTTTCCTTTCTTCCCCAGCTGCTCTGATTCACCACTTCTTTTGAGCACACCACACAAGCACGTGGTCTAGGACAGCAGACACATTCAGCAGTGTACAGGAAATAAAACCATCAGTCACACTAAAAATGAATGTCCAGTCATGATTTCAAAGTAACACCAAGTGTGTATAATTGAATGATAAACAAATGTGGAACTATACCAACTACCCAAACTATCCCTCCCACTCCCCCTCCCCAACTGCCCCTCCCCACTGCCCCTCCCCAACTATCTCTCTACAATGCCTGTCATGTTGTCCAATTAGTCCTTGCAGAAAACACATACAGGGCACATGTCTTTTGTGGCCCTATTTGTGTCCCCGCTTGCTATCTGCCGTGCAACAGTATGCAGAGGAGGACGTGCGTATCGAACGTCGCTTTGGGCTGCTGGGCGTGGAACTTGTGGATGGTGTGTGGGGCTGCTCATTGGGCCGCCTGTTGAGGAAGGCCTGAAGGCACATTGCCATTGTCTCGGCAATGGAGGACATGACACTATTGACCTTGCGTCCCCTCCTGGCCATCTGGACAATGGCAGTTGTGCAACATCCAAGGGCACATGCATTTCGTCGCCCACCGGCTTGTACACTCTCCCACATCATCTGCGCCTCCTGGAAGTGCTACTAGGGCAGTTAAGGCATCCTGACGTTCCTTGATGCGTCCGAGTCAGCAATGCATTTCCCTGACACTGGGGAAAGGTGGGCTTTGTGGGCTCATTGGGTCCATCGGGCTGAATACTAAAGGCTCATAGCTGCTGTGGTCACTGGTCTCCCCTGTGTCGACTCCACCATTGTCCGGTATATCCTCTGCACTTTATAGATGGGCATGTGCATGTGGCTGCTCTGCTGGTGGTGGTGGTACTACAGCAACTGGGGCTGGCGGGATGGCCGCAGCTGTGCTCACAGTGATGGTTGGGGCTGGCAGGATGGCCGCAGCTGTGCCCACAGTGATGGTTGGGGCTGGCGGGATGGCCGCAGCTGTGCTCACCATGATGATTGGGGCTGGCGGGATGGCCGCAGCTGTGCTCACAGTGATGGTTGGGGCTGGCGGGATGGCCGCAGCTGTGCTCACAGTGATGATTGGGGCTGGCGGGATGGCCACAGCTGTGCTCACAGTGATGGTTGGGGCTGGCGGGATGGCCGCAGCTGTGCTCACAGTGATGGTTGGGGCTGGCGGGATGGCCACAGCTGTGCTCACAGTGATGGATGGGTCTGGTTGGATGGCTGCAGCTGTGCTCACAGTGATGATTGGGGCTGGCGGGGTGGCCACAGCAGTGCTCACAGTGATGGTTGGGGCTGGCGTGATGGCCACAGCTGTGTTCACAGTGATGGTTGGGGCTGGCGGGATGGCTGCAGCTGTGGTGACTGTGGCAGTTGTACCAGGTGGAGGCTGTAGTGTCCTGGGTGGTGGTGGTGGTCCGTGGTGTCCTCTGGCAGCGGTGGCTGGTGCCTCTTCAGGTGCTTGCATCGGCCACTTCATTGTCAGATGATGTCCCTGAGGGAGCCAGAAAGGCAGGTTGTCAGTGAACAGTGTGGATTAATGCAGCAGAGACACATGCATTATGTTGGTCGTGGTTGTGCTGTGTCGGAGACATGGCGGGGTACATGGCATGGTGCACACATGCTTGTTTTATGCATACTGAGTGGGAGGATGGGTGATGTTTGTACATGGTGGAGTAGTATGCTGGGGATACTGTTGTGGTGTACTGCCACTTGCTGGGTACGTTGTTAGGGGGGGCGTTCACGCTGTGGGATGTTGGGGTGGAGAGGGGTGGGGTATGGATGCAGTAAGCTTGGGCTTGCTGCCTGTATCAGTTACGGGGACAGGTGTGCATTTATGCTCAGGGGTCGGGGTGTCTGGGACGAGGGGGGTCACATGTTGACTTTGTGTGCAATGGTAGTCATTTGTGGGTGGGGATGGGGTTTAGCACTGCTGTGATTTGGTGCCAGGGGAAGCACGGTGGGCACACATGCAGTACGCTGCGGCAGGGTGATGTGTGTCTGTGTGGGAGCAGATGCATGTTCAGTTGTCAGTACAGGGTGCCAGTGCTGGGTTCTACATGTATTAATGGGATGGGTCATAGTTTGGTGGCCAGGGTGTATGTCTGTGTGCACCTAGGATGTTGTTTTCTTGTGGTGGGGGTCATGCAGGGTTTTTTGGGGTTGTGGACGATGCAATTACCATTTCTGTGATATGTTGGTACAGTGGTGGTTGCAGGGTGGCCAGGGAGGTTCATATTACATTGGGATTACATGTACTCACCAGCCTCTTCGGGTGCACCAGCACCGGCCTTCACAACGCCGACCCCTTCAATGGAATCTAGGTGCAGCACACTGCTGCACGTCTCCTCCCAGGGCATCAGGCATATTGGGGACGCGCTCCCGCCACCTGTGGCCATGCACTGTCTCCGCTGGGCCGAGAGGAGGTTGCGTACCGGCAGGCGCAGGTCATCCCATAGTTTGTGGCAGTCTTGCACTGTCATGGGGTTGTGCCGGCTGCTGACACGGGCCACCTCCTCCCAGATGCCCGTCTTGCGCTGCTGGGCCTGCCTGTGCTGGTCATTGCTGAAGAGCTGTGGTGCATGGTGGACAATGGTGTCCACTAGCATGTTGAGCTCGGGCTCAGAGGAGCATGGCTTCCGCTTGCGGTTCTCACAAACTCTAGATGACACGCTGAAAGTGGCGTTTTGTCTGGTCATGAGGGGTCGATGTCGCCTGTGCTTTGAGGATTGCAATGGATTGTGTTTTTGTAATGGCTGCCGGACAGTTTCCTGTTCCGGAGATCACTTTATTTCCAGTCACAGTAATTGCAGGACCGCTGTTACTGGTGCCGATGGGTCTGGGACCGTGATGCCAGATTCTGAGGCATTGGCACCAAGGACGACAGTGTTGTCAGTTTTTGGGTAGTTTGATGGTGTTTCCATGATGTCCGGCATGTCGGAATGCGTGTGCCCGACAACATGTAATCATCCGGTGATTCCGAAATTACGGGTTGCCGGAAATGGTGGCATTGACATGACGGTAACTGGGAATACTTACCGGCATACTTGTAATGAGGCCCTTTGTATCCTTATAACCTTTTCTTTTGTCACCTTGTTGTTGCAGTCATAATGTGTCCAGGATGGACGGGTGGCAGCTGGTATCTTTCTACCGTGTTTTTTACTTTTTGCTGGTGCACTTTTGCATTTTACTGCATAATGCCATTTAGAGTGCCATACATGTTACAATGACCATGCCACGAGATCTCTGCCTGTCCTCTGGCCATGCTGTCCTTCTTCCTATCCTATCCGGTCCAGAATTGCCCTTTCCCAGGCAAAGCCTCTGCTTTCCGGGCAAAGTGGCAGTTTGTGTATGTGGCTGGATGTGGGGGCTGGGTCTGTCTGGACCCACTCCACCTCATCCGAGCCATAAAATGCATGTTGCTGGGCACAATGTTTGGCCAGGGGCTATCCACGATTGAATAGCCATGTCAGCTTGAATGGTGCATATCCTTACCATTGATGGACCAGGTGATGACTCCAGTCCAAATCCTGTATAAAAGGAGGACTCCTGCAGCCATTCAACGGATCATCCTTGGAGCCAAGACCTGCTACGAAGAATTTCAGCTCACTGAACACCCGAGGATGACTGTTGCAGCTGACTTGCATTGCCTCCTATCAAGCCCTGCTCCTCTCTCCTGATCTCCAGAAGACCCTCATCAGTTCCTCAATCCCTGGACTGCTTGAGGTTCTGTGCCTGCTGAATTGGGCCACCTGGCTGCACCCATCGCTGTTCCGATTGCATCCTTGGAACTTCTTGGATCTCGGGCTTGTGTAACAAAACGCCTCCGCCTGCATTTTCAGCCTTTCCGAACAATGGGAAGCTGTGTTGGGGGGAGAACCTGTCTCTTTGTACACACTGCAAAGATTTGCCTGTCACTGCCTGACCATGGTAACTCCGGCTGAACCCGGTCTCCTGAGGTCACCCGTCCCATTGAGGTCTGAATCCTATTGTGCAAAGGGCATTCAGTTATCCAGTCTTCAGATCCGTGTCACCGGAGCCTGAAACTGCGGATTAGCTGGGCCCAATCCCAAAGACGAAAGTCACCTCTGCACCTGCAGCCACAGGACTTCCCTCAAAGTAAGTGGGTTCAGCAGATTCAGAAACCCCTGAAGTGGTTGCTGAAGAAATCAGAGTAAGGGAGGTAAATTAGTATAGGTGCCCCATCTCCCATCATAGGGTTGCTTGGGCAGAAAATCCTTAACCTGTTACTCCCTTGTCTAACTAAACTCGCTGGTGGTCTGCTCAAGGATCCCCCCTGGGCCTTCCTGTTTGGACTTACCCGCGGGGGTCGTGCTGTCGCTGAGCTAGCCATCCCACTTGCGACTGGTATCTCGCACAATGGGTTTCCCGCAGGACTACAATCCCCGGAAACATGTGCGTGTGCACTCGGAGCGTGATGACGCCATATGGCAATGATTCTCTGAAGAACTTGAGGGTGTGGGTTGAAGGCTACAAGGTAACAACTTTTGAAGGCTGATGAATTTGGTCATGTTGGAGCACATTTTTGCTTCATGTTACCCTGAGCTCACACAGCATTTGGCTGATTTGAAGGAGTAGATGCTAAGAAGAGAGACACTGCTGCAGACCCGTGGGTGTCCAACATGCTGTCCAATAAGGACGAAGGTGCTTCTAATTAAGCAAGAGGAGGGGAAGAAGCAAAAAGAGGATGGGAGTTCTGAAAAACCTGGTCCATTAAGGCCCACAAAATGTTTAAAGGGGGTAAGCTACATGGAGATCATGCCAAGGGCAGTGGGATTCACCATACCAAACAAGAATTGCGCCACAGTGAACCTTCCTACATACACAGACCCTCAGAATCCTGCGTTATATGTGGAGCTAGCGACCATGTGGAGGAGAACCCCAGATGTAAGAGTAAGACCTTGGGGGTCCACTCTGTGAATCCGTCTTTCCTTTGTGATGAGCGAGAGATACTCAGAGGGGCAGTCTTCACTTCTGATTCCTACAACGTGCCGGGGTACTTATAGTAATAGAACCTTTGGATGGGGGCATTACTGGTCAGGTAATGCCCCTACACAGGTTCTATTGCTTTACTGAAAACAGTAGGAGGTCCTGCACATACCCTGCCTCACACCAGATTTTATTGGGAACAACGGAGTACTGTGGGCATACCCACTGCTCCTCACACAAGCTTCAGTATTATCATGAGCAACCATTAGGATGTCCAATATAAATTGTGGACACTTTAGGGACCAGAGCACATGCCAAAGTGTATCTCTATTTACTGTATCGAAGGCTGTGCATAATAGATAGATGAATTGGGTGCTTTTCGAATGTACAATGAGTGGGCTGCCAAAAAAAAAAAAAAATGAGATTCAAAGTTAGTATACTTTTCAGCTGTTCCCATCGATGGACATAATCTCAGCGGAGTATTGTTTCAGCTACACAGTGTTTCAATTTAGCAGACATCTACCAAAGAACTTGAAATGAGTGTTCAAAAGGGAGACAACTCTTTGCCAACAGCACATAGACTCATTTTGGTACAATTAAGGCTCTTCTCCAAATAGTCGGTATAGTTTGAGTGCAGATGTTAGCATTAAAAAGAATTATTAATAGCAGGGCCCAAACTTCTATTAAACCGTGATAAAGATCTGCTAGGCTAGCGTCAGGGCCTGGCCAGCGATTGTGTGCCTGGGATATAAATACATGTATAACCTCCTTTAGTACGAAGCTGGAACTGATAGGCTAATAATTGGTGGATAATAATGCAGAACTTGTCATTCTCTTGGGAAGAGCCCACTCAAACCCTTGACCCAAAAACGAATCCTTGTACAAATGTAAAGAATGGTCATGGCAAACCTGTTCTGGTATCATTACCTCCAGACCAGTGTGAACTGTGTTGTACAAAGGGCTCTTTGCTACAACATCTCAGAATATCTCATCTACCATCGGTGACTGCAGCTTCTAATTGAAGCCATGCAAGGTTCTCTAGCTCCGCTTTCCTTCTCATAATTGCCTTCCTTGCTGTTTTCACTTGATTTTTACGGAGGCCTGGATTTTTTACAGCGTGCATCAAACGTTTCTTGCCCTTGCTACACGTATCATCAAATCAGCCTTTACTTCTGTGAGTTTTGTTGGACGAGTTCCCCGTGAGAACAAACACCTCTGTGATTTTAGGAGTTAGAGTGGAGAAATTAGAGATGGTGCTGGATGGAGCCGATCATCCTCTGGTTGTGCCAGGATTATTGATAAATTGGGACTTAACATTTGCTGATGAATAGCGGATTTATTTAGGGCAGACCGTTCAAGTCTTTTGGCGGTGCTTCAACAAAATTCCAGGTTCGTCAACGATGGTACACCCTCATTCTCTAAGTGCATCCTGACTCTCCATTTCAAGGCACGGTGGTCACTTATTGCGTCCAGTACTACCGAGAAATGGACTATAAAATGCCAGTGGTTCACAGATATGAGGAAGTAATATGAAGGCATCATGAAGCAAGACACAGACAACAGACTTACAGTTCAAAATAAGATAATTTATTAAAAGATATGTCAGGATGGTAGAAGGCCTAACTTGTCCTATGCTAAGGTGGGATTTCCCTACCTGAACAAAACTAAGGACAGTCTGAGTCAAAGAGTTTAACTGAAAAGTCTGTCTGTGTCCAAAGCCTGCACTTGCCCTCACAACTATAACTAAACAACGTGTAGGGATGTTAAACATGAAAGAAATGGTGTTCAACATAAAGTTCTGAGTTTGGTCCAGCTCCTAGCTTCTTCAGCTTCCCTTCCCCAATTTCAAGAAAGTTTGCAAAGTCTTAGGATTACCATTTCTAAGTCTCAAGAAACACAGTTTATTTATTTATTTTATTTTATTGTTTTTTTTATGACACACCTAATACGGGACCTGAGTTTCGGTTTCTAAGCGCGGGTCCAAGATTCAAAACTCTGTTGCTTCGCATGGTCTTGTTGACACGACCAGCGCATTTCCCCTGTGGAATCCTCCGTTCACAAGTTCAGAGGTACAGGGGTATTGAGGCTCTGTTCTTGTAGTCGATCAAGTCTCAGGGTGCCCTTGCCCAAGGCTTCGGCGTAGTATCCTCTGGTTAGCCTCAGCAGTCTGGTTATAGTGCTTGCCTCATTTATCTCACTGATTGGGGCACAGTTGTGAGACAACACCGTTCACCCACCACAGGTCGCGCAACCAGGAACCCCTAAAACTTCCAGTACACACAAGTCAATCTGCACTTTCTGCTCTGTACAGATTCGTATTCCTTTGGCAAGTCTCATCCTGTGGACTTTAGGGGCAGCTTCACGCTTTCCTGGCCACTCCCAGTTAGCCTTGTGGCTTTGGCCCCACTTGTCACACTTCTCTTGCCAGGCGTTGCCCTTGTCGTGTTGTTTGCGGTTATAAAATTCACTTTCTGGTGGTCTGGTTCATACCTCACCTTTTGTTACACATTTTTATTTTATTTTATTTTTTAATTATAGTGTATTGGTTCATTAAAACCTTAAACACTCATAGACAATATAACATACACCATAACAATTCACAATAATTTCAACAGTAACTCACACAACACATATTACACAACTCATTATAAAAGTCCCTAATAAAACATTGCATTCATATCACATATCGTATACAAACATATCGTATCAATACGATTTCTATTATTTATATCGTCCTTATAATAGTCCCATAGATTAATTTCATCCTAATTTCTATTTAAATCTATTCATTCATGACTTCTAAAACCCCATTCTTATGACAGCATATTAGCCTCCATATTTTGCACCTCGAACATCCTGCTATTTAATTTAAATTAATTTATATATCCTTTTCCATGTAGTGAACATAGTGCCAACTTATTTGAGATTAGGAACAGATCAACCCACCCTTGCTCTATAGCCTGAGCCTCCCTTCTCGTTTTAATTTAATTTAGTATATCCCCTTCAGACACAATTCTTCTCCAGATATTATATGTCGCACCCACATACATCAAGGACTCGGCCATATAAATGGAAGCCCAAAACTGGTCTGACATAATACTGCTCTCATTAGAGACAAGCTCCTTGTACCCATTATAATACCATCCCTGCAGTTTTATACATGCAGTGAGAAAATGCCTGGTTGTCTCAATCTCCAGTTTACAAAACCTGAAATCTATTTTTTCAATAGGAACCCCACTCCATGCTCCAACATATTCATAGCTAGGAAGCATATCAAAACTCAATAACATGATGAATCTGGAACATGTTCTATGTCCTACCTTCCACAGGTAGTTCCGGGGTTTATTAATTAACATTCCCTGGATGCAGTAAGTTGCAAACCTGCTCTTTTTAGCTAGCCTATCTAAATTATCAATTAAATCACATTGGAGGGCTTTTTTCTTCACAGTTATATACAAGGAGTTCACATTATCAATCTCGTTAGGTAATTTCATATTTATCATATCCAGAAAAGTGCTGGTAGTAGTTTCCAAATCTTTCATTGCAGCATTAATTCTTCGTTGTTTATACGTGACATTGCCTACCTTCTTAAGCATACTCTTGCCCTCCTTTTATTCCAAAGTCATTTTTATATATAATTTACAACATCTGATTTTCCATAGAGTCACTATAAAAGGTAGGCCTAGCTCGCACCTGAATGCCTCAATTGGAGTGAATTATAATTTTTTTAAATCACTTTATTTATGTTTTCAGCAATAAACAATTACAAATTAAAAACTCGCTCTGCCCAACTGCGGGTCAGACAACTTGCACCGTAACAAATCCACCCTCCCGCACCCGCCCCCCCGCCACAAGCCGCATACAGTCCAGCTAATGTTCTCTTATGCCTGATATTGTTCTCCTTTGAAGCTACTGCCATGGCACCTGTTTGTCAGTGTTCAGCAGGTTGGTGAACTTGTGGATGAGGGAGACATGGAATCATCTTTGGTGTTGATCAGATATGCTACATAGGGCCCCCAGATGTCTGGAGGACGTGCGTGCAAGGGTAACGTTTTAATGAACTCAGTCTCCACGTCCTGACAGTAGAGCACATCCTTTTGCCATTTTGCAACTGAGGGGGCTGAGCCATGACCCCAGGCCATTGCCACTCTTCTGCGTGCCAGGATCAACAAAACGTTTGCTAATTTCCTCGTTGCAGGTGTCAGGTGTTTAGTCATCCCAAGCAACGCTACCATGGGGATAGGTTTTAGCTCCTCTCCTATTATTGCTTCCTTCTCTTGGATAACTTGTGACCAGAATTTGGACAGTGCTGGACAGCTCCAAGCAAGGTGAAAGAAGTCGGCAGCTGACTCTCCACACCTCGCCTCTGACTCTGGTCTGTGTATGCACCTTTAAGCTGGGGTGTAATATGTTTGATGTAAATAATGAAAGTGGATAAGTTTAAACCGAGTACAGTGCAACCTTCTGAGTTTGATTGAGTATATATGCCCATTCCTCTTCGGGGATGGTAGTTTGTAGCGCTTTTTCCCACCTCGCTTTCGTGTGTGCGTTCTCTGGTGCCGTGTCTATTAGGAGGGATCTATATATTGAGGATACCATTTTGCCCTCCCTTGTGCTTGTATTATGCCATGGAGTAGTGGCCAAGTTGTAGGTTGCCGTGGGAATGAGGGGAGGGGAGCTTGGATAGCGTAGCGCATCTGAAGTAGATGAATACATCTAGAGATGAGGTGCTACCTCTCTCCTTGGCTTGTTGGGGTGACAAGAATGTTTCTTCGATGGATAGATCGCCGAATGATTGGATTTGTACTTTGTCTGCCCATTGCAGAAAAACCCTTTCATTTGTAAGGGGTATCCCTAGTATAAATTGAATGGGTAGTAGCGTTGAGTATCTAGTTACTACCCCGTATTTTTGGCCAATTTTCTTCCAAATTGCATAAGTAGCTAGCACCACATTTAGTGTGGCGTGTGGTACCGATTGTTGACTGATGATGACAGCTCTCAGTATATTGGGTGACGCCAGGGCTCGTTCTATTTGCACGTGGGCCCTGACGAAATGGATAGAGTACCAGTGGCTCAGAAAATGTGCCTATGCGGCCCAATAATATCGTTCCAGGTCGGGGAGCGCGAGGCCTCCTCTCGTTGTCGGCAGTATGAGCGTCGAATAGGCCACCCTTGCCGGTTTACCAGCCCAGATCAGGCCTAGAATGAGACTTTTTAGCTTGCCCAAATAACGCTGTGGGAGCAAGAGTGGTATATTCGTAAACGGGTAGAGGAGTTTTGGAAGGATTACCATCTTTACCAATGATGCCCTTCCCCAGAGCGTCAACGACAGCGACTTCCACCTATTCACCTTCTCTTGAAGTGATTTTAGTGTGGTCTCATCGCTGTCCTGGAAGATATCCTGGTGGCTCAAAGACAAGAATATCCCGAGATATCGCACATGGGAGCACTCCTACCTGAAATTATAGTCATTCACAAATTTCCTGGTTCAATGGATTAAAGGGAAATTTATCGACTTGGAGTGGTTAATTTTCATGCCTGAGGCCATGCTGAATTTGATTATCTCATGCATTATGGCGATTAGATTTTCAGTGGGGTTTTGGATGAATAGCACCACGTCGTCGGCATAGAGGGACATGACAATTTTATGGGGACCTACAGTAAGACGTCTGTGGAGATGTTGTGCACTCAGGCTGGCGGCTAGTGGTTCCATCACCAGTGCAAATATTAGCGCCGACAGTGGGCAACCCTGTCTGGTCCCGCGTTGGAGAGGGACGTGTGTAGATTTCGATGAGCCGAGGACGATGGTTGATTGGGGTTTGTTATATAATAGCGCAACTAGTTTCATAAACTGGTTCCCCAAGTCGTGTTGTCTGAGTACCACAAACATGAAGGGCCAATCGATAGAATCGAAGGCCTTTTCAGCCTCCAAGATGACTGCGGCTGCCTGATATGTAGACTCAATTGCTGCCATGGCTCCAAACATTCTTCTGATGCCTAACGTAGTATTACGGCTGGGCACAAAACCAGCCTGGTCGGCGAGTAGCAGCGCCGGCATCAGAGGGATTAATCGGTTGGATAGAACTTTGGCCAGTGTTTTATTATCTAGGTTTATTAGGGAAATCGGTCTGTAGAAGCCGCATTCCTCGGGGGGTTTATCTTTTTTGTGCAGGAGAATTACATTAGCTTCCCTTAGGGTCTGCGGGAGGGTACCTGTCTCCAATGCTTCTTTGTAAACTTTCAGAAGGAGGGGGGCTATTAATGACGCAAAAGCTTTATAAAATTCTCCAATTAGGCCGTCGGGCCGGGGGCCTTGGTATTGGGCAAGCTCTTTATTGCTTCTAGGATTTCTTCCAACGTAATGGGGTCATTTAGGGGTTTGCGTAGTTCCCTCTCTACCCAGTATAGTCCTGTATCTGTAAATAGTTATGTAGGTGTTCAGGATCGTTTGAGTGTTGTGTGCTGTAAAGGCCTTGGTAGAAGTTGCAGAAAGGTTTGATTATTTCTAGTTCAGTGTGAACTAATGTCCCCTGTGGGGTGCAAATTCTTTCCACCAAGGTGGGATTTCTGTCAGCGGCGATCAGGCGGGCCAAGAGCACTCCCGTTCGTTGCCCCTCACCATATTGCTGTATCTGGTGGCCGCGGCGTAGGAATTTTCAACTCTCGTTCTTCTATGGATCTAAATTTGAGTAGTTCTTATTTGAGTTCTGCCTGGGTGTGTTTGGGATCTGTATCAGTGAGCTGTAGTTCTAGAACCTTCAGGCGTTCCTCACTGGCCATTAACTCACGACGTATTGTCTTTAGAATTCCATTTTCTTTGGCGATGCACACTCCTCTTACATAACACTTTAACGTTTCCCATAACATTTCCGCTGAGGAGACTGAGTGTCGATTAATGTCTAAAAAGGATATGATCTCCTCATGTAGTTCAGCTGTGAATACCTGGTCCGTCAGCGCTCCGGGTTTAAAGCGTCAGTGCGGTGCCGTTGGTTTTGCGTTGGGGAGATTGCATTTGAGTGTGACCGTAGCATGATCCGAGAAGGTTTTTGGAAGGATCTGGCAACATCCCCTTTGGAGTATGCTTTGCGTGAACTGGAGTGGTGAACTTCAGAGTGAAAGGTATACTCGCGCTTCTCCCAATTTTCATGTCTCCATATATCAACTAGGTTGTACGCTCTGCAAATCTCTTGCACTTGGGGGCTGGCTCTGGATGGTTGTACTGTGGTGGTTTGTGATTTATCTTTTTGCGGATCAAGGTGGGTATTAAAATCGCCGCCCCAAATAATAGTTGCCTCGTTCTGTGCAAGCTGTGAAAGGACCCAATCAAAGTTATTCGCTCCATCCACGTTGGGACCATATGAGTTTATGAATGTGACGTTTTTACCGGCAATGACTCTGTGCACTAGGAGGGCTCTGCCTTCACCGTCTTTTTCCACTTTTATCAGGCGGAAGCTGATTTTAGGGTTGCTACCCCTCTGAAGTACGACGAGTAGGAGGAGAAGTAGCAGTGGCAGCACCAGTTTTGGGCCCAGAGGGGTTCTTTTTGTGGGAGGAGGTGCGTTTCCTGTATCATTGCCACATCTACATTGTGACGTTTGAGAAATTGCAGGATCTTCTGTGTTTTTGCTGGAATGTTGCCACCCCTAAGATTCCACGTTGCTACCTTGAATTAAGCGGGCGGGATCCTTGTTCATGATGGTTGGGCTGGGAGCAGACCAGTGGTGGTCTGTATTGGAGCAGCGGACTATCTGTAGGCATGATGGTGCTTGTTGAGTTAAGCGCAGCAATCGGTGGGACGAGGCGGAGCGGGGCCAGGGCTGGCTGGTGCGTAACAATAACAACCTTAATGAACAGACCCTCACGCGGACAACCCCCAACTTGTCCATTTGGTCTCCCCCCATAATAAACATACTGCTGCTGCGCGTGGGGCGCTAGCGAACCTCCAGGGGTAGGTGCTCCTTCTTTAATCTGTGTGTTATATCCTGACATTTAATAACGCTCGTCGTGTCTGCGTTGCGTTAATTTTGTGGTTCATTGCGGATTTCTCTCGGCACACTCTCTCCGCTGAGCTTTCCGGCCACCGTTCGGAGCTTTGCAACCTTGCTTATCAAGGAATATGGTGGCCTCCTCTGGTGAGTTGAAAAATTGGACTTTCCCCTAGAACTGGACCCGGAGTTTTGCGGGGAAAAGCATTGAATATGTGATTTGGTTCTCTTGTGAACGATGTTTGACTGCTGTGAAGGATCTTCTTTGGGCCTGGACTGTTGGGAGAAGTCAGGGAAGAGTTGTATAGCGTCCCCGTCGTATTGAAGGTCCCCTTTTTCCCTTGCCAATCTCAGGATGGTATCCCGGTCCTTATAATTCAGCAGCTTGGCCATGATCGGGCGAGGGGGTGCCCCAGGGACCGGTTTGGCAGTTGGGATCCTGTGGGCCCTTTCAATCACGAACAATTGGGAGAGAGCCATGTCGCCGAAGAGGTCTCTACACATTTTCTCTATCTGGTCTTCCATTTTGTTGGGTGTTGCTTGTTCCCTGACTCCAACCACTCTTATATTGTTCCAGCGGGAGCGCCCCTCCAAGTCCTCGTTCTTGGCCATGACCGCTTTCATTTCGTTTTCTAGTGTTGATACTCTCGTTGTTAGTGAAGCTGCGCCCTCGTCCAGGTCCGAGATTCTTTGTTCGGCATTGTCCAATCTCTCTTTGTGCTTGTCCAGGCGATGTTGAAGTAAGTCTACCTTGGATGATAGCGTATCCATTTTGCTGTCTAGGTTCCCGATCCCTGTTTTGAGATCCAGAAGGATTTCAAGGATGTCTACTTGCCACTGGTGTTCTTCCTCTAGTCCGTCGTGGTTGCGTGGGGAGTCCGGCCAGTTTTCTTGTCTTGGAGTTTTTGATGCAGGCCCTGCGTCAAAATTAAGTTTCTGCTGCGATTTATCATTTTTGCCCATCTTGGCGCTTGTCACAGAATCGCCATGTGCCACTACAATGCAAGACCGCTGGGAATCTGGTCCGGCCTGGGTGTGCTGGCGCGTCTTACTCCAGTGAGAGGGGTGGTCCCGCGAGGTCGGGTTGCCTATAATGTCTATTTATTTTGCTGATGCCTGCTGGCGAAACAGTTCTGATGGGGGATCCCGGTAACAAGCTCTGCCGCCGTAGGGGGGAGGGGCCTGACCCTGCGCTGTTCTGTGATGTCAACCCCAGCGCCAGGGTTTACATTGATGGGCGACCGTAGAGTTTCGGGTTCTGAATGGTGAGGGGCTTATTCCCACGTGTCCTCAGATGGGTGCTGGCAAGGTGAGTGATGTTGGTGCTTGTGGGGCTGGGATGGACGGCTTCTGTTGGCTGTTATTGCAGGTTCTTTGAGTGTGCTGCGCGTTGGGAGGGCCCAGTTGTTTCCAGCTTGGCCCCAGGTGTGGACAGTGGACACTCCGATGGCTGCTCGCTGAGATACTGTTGGAGGTGCCTGCCCCCACCACTGGCCCCCAGGTATGCTGTCACTTGCGCTGCTGTTATGGCTGGGTAGGGGAGGGGTGGTCCCCTGCTCCCAGCGCTACTCTTCCCTCTGCTATTCTCTTTGCACTTTCGGGGCCATGATCTTAAACTGGCAGGGCGGAACACCGCGGGGAGACCGCCTGCTCCCGCCTTCCCCCCACGGGTCCGCCGCGCCCGGCTGCTCTTCACCAGCACGCCTCCCATGCGCACACTATGCAGCCTTATTGTCTTTCACTACGCTCCTCACCTTCGGGGCTCGGCCCCTCACCAGGGCCAGCTGATTCTTCACTGGCCAGCTCCTCCTCTGCCGCGGCCTGACAGCTGCAGCACCCTGGTGTCTCCTCTCACCCTGCCAGGCGCCGCCACGGAGCCACGAGCCCCGCCTGCTTTTCTCACCGATTCCACTGGTGTGGCTGGCCCCCATCTGCCCTCTGGGGCCGCCGACGCCCGCGGGTCAGGAGGTCCGGTACTGCGATCCTCTGAGCTTCCAAGGGGGTGGGGGGAGGGTGCCGGCCCAGGCCTCGTGGACACGGCCCGACATGGGTCTCCGCCACCAGGTGTTCAGGGTCTTCGGGGACGATTTCCTCAGCGATTCCAAGCACAGACTGTGTGGCTATTACCAGAGAGTCCGTGGCTGTAAAGTATAAGGGGCAAGGTGTCAGGATTGCAGCGATTTGTCAGGATTGATTAGGAGCCTCCTGGGAGCTCACAGAGGAGCCGCCATCTTGGGTGGTCGTCTAGCGCCCTCAATTGGAGTGGATTTGGCTAATCTTAATGATGGTCTTCAGAGTTTGGCTTCAATTTTACTTAAATCTCTTAGAAATGTTGATACAAGTTTTATAAATTTCTATTAGTCCCCAAACGCATGTCCACCCTTACACTTATTCACACTTGCACTATTTTCTGTATAATGCTTTTCAAATGTTACTTTCCTCTTGGCTTCTGTTCGGCATTAGCTTTGCTCATAAAACAAAGTTCTGTATTAAATATGCCTTCTTTGGCTTAAGTTCCAATTTTCATTCAATTCGGTATTCAGTATATATGTTTTAGCCTTGTTTCAAGTTTTGCCCCACTCGGCGGTCAGTAAGTCTCAAGCGGCACTGCATTACTCACCCGCGCACCGGCTCAGAGTGATTTCCCCAACACTCACTGGTCTACGACTTCCACTCTGGTAGCTCTGGCTGCCTTCTTCTTGTTTTGCTAGTCGACGGACCGGCCCCTCAAGCCACACTCGCACTCCTGCCGGTGTCTCTGCCTCCTCCAAACAGATGCAGACGGCATCCTATTCTTTCTGCTCGCTTGCAGATGCTGCAACAGGCAGCCCAGCATGGAGGCTCCCATTCTTGTGGCAATCCAATGACCCACCTGGTCTGGGGCCTCCATAATTCTCCTGGGCTTTGGTTGGCGTCCTGGCTTCCTGTCGGGCCCCACTACGGCCGCCTCCTCATGACACGGGTCCCCTGCTGGCAGCTTCCACACAGGCCTCTGTGTCTCACTTAATGTTGCTTCACTCATTATACACCTGTAACCTTTCAACAAACAGGTTGCAGGTGTACATTCACCATCAGACCTGCCTGGCCATAGTTAAAGGGACATGCCTGATCCTCACAATTCTTTGCAGACATCTTCCTTGCCCCATTACCAAAGTGGTGAAAAGATGTACTGTTCATTACGCTCAGTCTCCTCTTCTTCGTCCCAGTACTTTTAAATGCCAAATGGGGGGAAATAAAGGAAGCTGTTGTACAGTAGCCTAAAAAGGCCGGTTGAGGGCTAGATTGTTACCCAATAGAGAAATGGGGGTACCTCTGGGCTGGCTCCTCTCTCTTACCCTTTTTCTATGTCTGCAGGATTTATCATTCTTACTGATGTTACCCTGACCCTGGGACAAAGGGTAACAACATCCTACGAATGCTTCAGGGATTATGGGTGCATCTTGGAATGGGAAGGGGGAATATCGGGTCTCTCTTGGGGGCGCCCTCTCTCCAATCCCCAAGAACCCTCCACCCAGGTGATACTCCCTCGCTTCTCCACTCCCAGGGTCAGGATCCAAAAGCGATGGCCTTTCCCTGGCCACCTGCGCAGAGGATCCAAGGGGAGTAGATGTGGGGACGCCCTCAGGTTTCTCACAGTAATCAATAGTTCCTGTGGGAGCTCTTAAAAGTGTGTCAATTAATTACACGGAAGTGTTAAATATAAGGCCCTCGTCACATACCCGGGGGACCTGCATTTCCACTTCTGGGATACCAAGGGTCTGGTCTTGTGCTGGATCCATCAGTGCCACGTGGAGGCCATTACTCAATTTTATGTTCCAATCTCCCCCACATATAATTGTACAATCGTTCAAAGGCTCGGCTGCAACAATGGCATCAATATCTTCTTTAATGGCAGGGACACTATTCAGCTTGCTAGTCTTGTTGGGGCTATTATTAATATTTAATACTATCATAGAAGGGCCTTTTATGCATTTAATGCCTGCATGCACGTGGTGTAATTTTAATCGCACAGAGTTACTGTACAACTCAAAGATGTTGTAAAGGAGGCAGTCATTCCACCATAGTTTCTCCCTCTGCTTCTTTTCTGCTTGTAATTAGTAGGTACAATCTCCATCCAGGATAACCTACGAGCCCCTCCGCCCCCCAAGTTTATTGCCAGCTTAATGATATCACAGTGGATGACATCTGCTAACATCTCATTGGTAGCCAATTTCCCTGCTGCTCCTGCAATGCTCCAGGAAAGAAATGAAAGGATCAAGGTCTCCTGGGGCCTAGCTGGGTCACAGGGTGTAGAGTTACATGTGGTCTGTTGGTTCTGGGGGCTGTCTGGCATAATTATTGGTGAAATATGCTGGCCATGGGCTCTAACCCTCTCTGGAAGCATGCTAGTTAGCCAGTCTATTTCCTCTGGAGAGCGCAGCGAGACACATCTATTTGTGTTTGTACCCCCCTGGTTGTTTTCCTAGGCCCTATTGAGTGACCCTGACCTTAGACCCCCCCCCCTCTTGGACTGAAATAGGAATGCTTTTCAGGTTACAATGAACAGCTGTACAGTGCTGTCTACTCTGTTCATTTCCAGATGTTGGAATGGACTCCCTCACTGCACTGACATGTGATTTACTCATATTCTTCGGCCATCTTATGAAAATGTTTCTTAGGGACTATAAAGGTTTGTGAACTGTAATTCTACGTGAAGAAGCAATGCCGCATGCACAAAGGTTTATTTGATGTGTCAGTGAGTGGCTTTAAATTAAGTAAATGGAAGTTGGACACAGTAGCAATTTACTTTTTGTGCATGCAGTGCACTTGGCAGTGTGTCATCAATGCCCTGACTCTTCAGAGGCTATCCCTGTCCTCTCCTCCCCTTCCCAATAGGCTGATGACCTCCCTGAACTCAGGCTAAAATCCCACACCCCACAATCTAATAGCCTTTGATGCCCCCATTCTAGCAACCTCACCAGCCTCACTCCTCTTCTTCCTTTCCCATCATCGCACACAACCTCCACACATTTCACCTGGCTGTCGCGCCAAACAGACCGCCCCCCTTCTGCACCATGATCCTCACTCCCCATAGCCTCCACTTGGACACCCCTTCATCACAGCGAAAATCCCACCTCTCAAGGGCTATGGACATCCTGCTCATGCTGCTTTGTATTTCTGCAGATTGATCAACTGCTCGCTCACGCGCTCCAGCTGCGAACATCTGGCTTCCGCTCTGAGCACAAATCGGTTTCTGACTGACCTCATACTTGGGTCCAATGAGCTGAGGGACCTTGGAGTATACCAGCTGTGCGAGGGTCTGAAATCCCCAAACTGCCGACTACAGACACTGGGGTAAGTAGACCTCGACCACCTGTAGTATTGTGATGCAGACTCCGCTGGAGTTACCCAGTGCCAGATCTTACGTTGGTGATGTATTGAGCACGGAACTCCAGAACATTATGAGTCTGATGGTGGGGACCCTTGCCAGTGGCGACCATAACAACCCCATGCTTTTAGCCCTTCAAGCATCAGGGACAACTTTAATAAATAGTCTTGCCTGTAATCTCACCAATATACATATTAAACATAGAGCGGACCAGTACGTGCCCCGGCACACCCTTGGCATGACAGGGAAAGTAGTACAAAGCTGCCAGTTCTGTCCCACGTGCAGTGCCGCCACTTTATCAGGATCCGTGTCAGCAGTGGCTTTGTGGAAGTCTGCATTGGGGTCCAATTCCAGGACAAAAAAGGCACAGTTTAAACCTATTGATTTTGTCAAATGTACTTCAGTGCTTCGAGAATGATCAATACAGCCACCAATTTTTACTAAGTCTACTAATTAATGGAGATCACGCCTGTTCTGAATAACTCTGAACACTCAAATTAACAGCGGAATCCCAAATTGCACCCCTCCCTTATTTGGGAAGGGTTCTAACAATATATAAGAGAGGTAGTTGGATAAAACAACAGTTCGACCAGTAATACAGTAAAATATCAAAATATATCACATCTTATTAAAGCTCAATCAGTAAAACCCAACACCATTGTGGGGAAATGAATAGGGCATACATATTAAAAACTATTATAAAACAATAGTCTTGTGACAAATTGTCCTTCGTAATAGGAATATATGAGTGATACATAGACTCATTATAGAGTTCTAGTTATACAAATACAAGTCTAAACTTCTAGTATTTGTATAACTAGAACTCTATCTTAACAGAACAAAGCTGTTTTTAGCGGAAAGAAGACATGTATTCTGATATTGTTTTGTATTTAATTGAGTATTTATCACTCATATATCCCTATTACACAAGACTATTGTTTTATAATAGTTTTTAATATCTATGCACTATTCATTTCAACACAATGTTGTTGGTTTTTACCGATTGAACTTTAATACAATTTGATATATTTTGATATGTACCGTATTACTGATCGACCTGTTGTATTATCCAACTACCTGAATAGCTCCGAGACAGCGACCTTGTAATCCTGAATCCACTCTCGAGCCTTAGCCAGGACCTCCTTGTAATCCTGAGTCCACTCTCAAGCCTTAGCCGGGACCTCCTTGTAATCCTGGGCCCACTCTCGAGTTTTAGCCGGGACCTCCTTGTAATCCTCAGCCCCCTCTGAGTTCACACCTGAGCCTTAGTCTTGACCTCCCAGGAAGCCTGAGGCTACTTCAGAGACCGTTCTGTATCCGTGGCACGGGGGCCTATCAAGGCAAGTCTATCATCCTTTTCAGGTTCAAACAGTTACAAGTAATCAAAGAACCTTTTATTTTGAAAGTTTATCACCGAATTCCAGACATATCCTTAGACTGGTGTTGGGGAAGCCTTCTCGCTAGTGTGCATTTTTCACGATACTTGTCTGTGTTTGTGTGTGTCTGTGCATTCTCTGCAGGTTGTGGCGTTGCTCCCTCACCAGTGCATGCTGTGCGACCCTCTCGTCTGTTCTCGGTGCTCGTTCTTCCCTCCTGGATCTGGACCTGGGGGATAATGAATTGGGGGATCTTGGGGTGACCAGTCTGTGCCAAGGACTGAAATCCCCAGGCTGCAAGCTGCGGAAACTAGAGTAAGAGTCTGCGCATTCTTTCTTCACTATCTACCACCACCTAGGACGGGTCCTCTCCACTGTCTTCACAGTCTACCTTCGCTCCTCTTCTCTCCCTTCCCGCCATGCACTTTGCGATATCTACCTGGAAACACTAGGCATCAGAGACTCCCCTCCGAGCCCCTGATATTATTACACTCTCTGGTTCCATTACCCTGCCTTAGGTGATTGGACTGGCAGCTGGGCCGATGACTTTGCATGCAGAGATTGTAGGGAACGAGTGCCTCTACAAGGTCCTGATGAGGACTCGCTGTGCTCTGTACATCCAAGAAATCCCAGAGCTCTCACTCTCCCGAATGTCCCACACAATTGATATTATAGTTTTGTAGACCGGGGAGGGCTCGTTAATGTTGGATAATGGCCCGCCACCGAGGGCCATAAGTTAGGGAAAGTTCATTATCCCAAGCAATAATGACCCCTCCCGAGGTCTATAAGGCTATTCACACATAGTGGTAATAGCAATACATGTTTTGGAGTTTTGGTGGTGAAAAATAAAAACGTTATTTTAATAGTGAGAAAAGTAAATAGACAAACTGAGTTAGTAAATTAAGTGTGTTTTTATTTTGTAGTATTTAAATAACTAGGCTGTCGTCTTAAGTTAAGCATTTTAATTGCAAACGTGTTTAAACTAGAGCAGGTTTAGCATGAGGGTGGCGGCCTGAAGCTACGGCAGATCATGGGGAGGGTAGGCATTGCACGGTTGGGGGGAGAAAGGGTGCCCGAAGGTAGGGGACCTGTTTGAGGGTGGAAAATTGATGACGTTTGCTGAAGGGAGCTCGCAATATGGGATCTTGCAGAGTTATATTTTGACATACGGGGCGGTGACTAAAGGGTTAGCTGCTATATGGAAGGAGATGCCTGAAGACCCGAGCGTAAGTCCGCTGAGGCAGGTGCTGCTGATCAGGGTTGAGGTGGGGCCAAATTCTCCTGTATTTACCCGGCGGTGAGCAGCGAGGTACCCCTGGAAGAGCTTGCGGTGATAAGTAAGTGGGAAAAGGAGGGGGGCTGCCAGATATCTATAACATTTGGGAACAGATTCGTAAGGTATCAAGAAACGGCAGTTTTCAGCTTATTTAGTCTAATATACTGCACAGAGTCTATGTGACACTGACCCAAATTCCATGCTATGAATAACGCCCTTAGCCAGGAATGCCCACATTGTGGGACGGGGCCAGCGGGACACTGGCATGTGATCTGGGATTGTGTGGTTATTGTCTGCTATTGGGGAGCAGTTATATCAAGGATCAATGTGTTATTGGGTTCCAGTTTTGAATGTGATCCGAAGGTTTGTTTGTGAGGCATGATGTCAGGGGGGAAGCGACACAGATCGTCGAAAACCAACTAGCCCAGTTTTTGGTGATACTTGCCAAACGCCGGATAGCCATTGCCTGGAAGCGGCCCCAGGGGCCAACGGTAGAACAATGGCCGGCAGATGTTCTTAGATGGGGGATGGCGGAATTGGAGATATTGGAGAAAAACAGTGACCCTGAACAGGAGGAAGGGGTGGCAGTGGATTGGAGTCAAATGTTAAATGAGTTGTGTTGCTCTACAGGTCTGAAGGCCCCGCGAGGGAGGAAAAGGGAGGGAAACTGGGAGATGAGGGGAAGGGAAGTAAGGGGTCGCTATGCACTTTAATCGCTTGTTCAGTGTCACTATATACTGTGTATAGGGTTGTGGGGGGTTGTAGACCAGGCGTACTCCAAACGATTAAAAGTACTGGGAGAGAATAGTGAGGGGGGCACAGGCATGTGCGGCTGTGGGGGGGATGTTACTGTTTGTTTTTCATGCAAATAAACCAATAAAAAGGATTGGGGAAAAACATGAGTGTGTATTAGAACCCGTATAAAAAGTAAATTGTTTCTCTGTAAGAAAGTGAATGTATTTTCCCATGTTGTAGCTTTTGTTTCTGTTTGTTAAGGAGGCTATTGCAATGGAAAAAGGCCATCCCAGAGAAGAGGCGTCTTGTTGAAACAGATCTTGCGTGTAAATTGCATTGTTGTTTTTGCTTGGTTTTGTAGACAGAATGTTCAGAATGCAGTCAATACCAGCAGGTATTGACTGCATTCTGAACATTATGATTGGCTGAGAGGAGATCAATAACGATCTCCATGTAATGTAATGTCATTTGTAATTTAGCACCTTTTCCCATTGGTATGGACTCAAAGCGCTGTAGGTGAACGCCCTTTGGGGGACCGAAGTCCAAGCTACGGGAAATGTGTCAGAGGAGTTTAGAATGCGTGTGTGCATTTTAACCAATACGAAGGTAGGTAGGGGTGGCCAGGTCCCTGTTAGCTACCCATGTCGAGCTGGCATGTGGATGGGCGCTGTCAGCTAGTTGGGAGAGTATGTGACTGCAGGAGACTCATTATGTGTCCAGCTAGACTGAATTTCTGTCGTGGGACACATGATAGCAGATGCATGCGGGTGGGTCCCTCCAGCACGGAGTGCCATACTTAGCCGTGTGTCCCGGCTGGTGTCTTGGTTTCGTAGATCTGGCGTGGATCCTGTCCTGTGGTCTGTTGGAGTTTATTCTCTCCGTCATGAGGGGTTCATTGCAGCCTCATCCTTTTTGACAGGTGGTTAAATAAGGTTAAATAACCTGAGGTGTGGCATGGGTTCGTCATGTGTCGGGGTTTGAGAGCCTTCCGGAAGGCAAGGTGATTCTCTAAGTGGCAGATGCTGTTCCATTGCTAAAATCACTGACAATCTGCAACAGTTAATGTTCAACAACAATCCCTTCTCTGCCGCCACTGCCATCTGATTGCTTTCTTTCTTTGTCCCATTACTTTCTTTTGATGCATTGTACATACCTTCAACAGGCGCTCCATTGTACCAACGAAATACAAATCTTCTAAGGGCCCGCTCTCCTCTAGGCAATGTGGCCTCTGGCAGCCTATAAAAGGGGCACCACACTGCCCCCTTGTGTGCTCGCATCCAAGCCACTCAAGACGTTCTTCACAACCTCTTTTAAGGGAGGTCGAGCAGCTGATGAGTAATGTGGTGAGGAAGAATGTTTCAGAGTGGTGGGGGTTGCCACTAGGGAACTACCCCCCATCTCTAAGACAAAATATTCCTTACAGCACCAGCTATTTTCTAAGAAGACTTGCCACAAAGCCATCTGTTGTAATACAATCTGCAAAACTTACAACACCTTTGCAGCCGCGTAGGTCAGTACCACCAAATGCATAAGCCCATTGTGGCATCTTGTTTGGGAACTGCTGTCTTGCAGTGAAGTGAGAGGTGTGTGGGAACATTGGGGTTCATTGTGCATAAGTAATAAATACTTTGGGCACAGTTCCCATTGTTGTGACTATGTAAGTGCTGACAAGGCCTACAATGGTTGCCGCAGGCTATTCGTTTCGTTGCCACCAGGGCTTTTTGAGCCGTCATGCTGTTACAGAAGCCTAGTGAATGCCTATAGATTTCTAAGCTGGTATTTAAATTGCTGCTGTGCCATCCTACGGTGAATACAGTTAGTTACCTGGTTATGCGCAAGGACACACATAACTGCTGTAGTCACTGCATGGTGTGACGATTCTTGGGATCTTGTCACTTCTCCCGAAAGGGGAGTCCTTCCCTGTGAGGCTAGGGAGGTGAACCTGCTACGTTACATTAACCCTAGCGGTGGTGGTAAGCGGGACCTCACAATGAGATACTCCTCTCTTGGGGGTAAGGACTCCCGTTTCATGAGGGAACTCCCTAACCCTCACCCCTAAGAGATCCTGAGACCCTCAATGTTCCAAGAGACCCAATCTGAACAAACTAATGCGTGCTATTGTAATATCTCTTCTTGTATTCAACTAAAACCGAAAACCACTGAGATGAAGAAGAGCAAAAGAAACATGAAGATTGACCTAGGGTTGGAACTAAATAGTGCTGGGAAGAAGAAGAGTGAAGGCGTAATCACAATGACTCCTTCAATAAAGACTAACAGTACTGGGACTAGTTGGCCCCAAGAGGTATAAAGAGTACATATTGGAAACAAAAGAGAGATTATGATCCTCTGCTGGAGAGGACCCAGCAATCTGGAATAAAAACAGAGGAAGGACTTGCCCAAAGGATAAGCTCCAAACTGGGAAAGATAAGACAGTAGAAGGCATTTGGTCCTCTGCCTAGAATACGATGTGCAGAGGTCGGAGAGGCTCTCTGTGAGTCGGTGACCAACCGACTCTCTCGAAGATTGGGAGGAACCAAGCGGTGGCATGACCTCAAGGAGGTGGACCATGTGGTCCGCAAACAGTGCAGGAACCGCTGCAGCAAGGGCTCAGCGGAGCCGCACAGGATCCCAAGAAGCTGAAGAGAGACATATGGGGAGCGTTTGCATAAGAGAAAACAACCCAAGACCCAGGGAAGAAGCGGTGACGCGCACCCACTGGGATTAAGGTAACGGAAGCAGCAGGAGATCCGGGTGAGGCCTGTGAAAGTACAAAACTAATAAGAGAAGTGAAGAATCATTCGGGAGTAATCTCCCTCATCACAGTGATTGTGGACCCAGCAAGAGAAGTGAGGAATCATCCAGGAGTAATCTCCCTCGTCACAGTGATTGTGAAGCCAGTAGGAGAAGTGAAGAATCATCCAGGAGTAATCTCCCTCGTCACAGTGATAGTGAAGCCAGTAAGAGAAGTGAAGAATCATCCAGGAGTAATCTCCCTCATCACAGTGATTGTGAGGCCAGTAAGAGAAGTGAAGAATCATCCAGAAGTAATCTCCCTTGTCACAGTAATAGTGAAGCCAGTAAAAGAAGTGAAGAATCATCCAGGAGTAATCGCCCTCATCACAGTGATTGTGGAGCCAGCAAGAGAAGTGAAGAATCTTCCAGGAGTAATCTCCCTCGTCACAGTGATTGTGAGGCCAGTAAGAGAAGTGAAGAATCATCCGGGAGTAATCTCCCTTGTCACAGTGATAGTGAAGCCAGTAAAAGAAGGGACGAATCATCCAGGAGTAATCTCCCTCATCACAGTGATTGTGAAGCCAGCAAGAGAAGTGAGCAATCATCCAGGAGTAATCTCCCTCATCACAGTGATTTTGGAGCCAGCAAGAGAAGTGAAGAATCATCCAGGGGTAATCTCCCTCGTCACAGTAATTGTGGAGCCAGCAAGAGACGTGAAGAATCATCCAGTAGTAATCTCCCTCATCACAGTGATTCTGAAGCCAGCAAGAGAAGTGAAAAATCATCCAGGAGTGATCTCCCTCGTCAAAGTGATTGTGAGGCCAGTAAGAGAAGTGAAGAATCATCCAGGAGTAATCTCCCTCATCACAGTGATTGTGAAGCCAGCAAGAGAAGTTTAGACTCATCCAGTAGTAATCACCCTCGTCACAGTGATTGTGAAGCCAGCAAGAGAAGTGAAGAATCATCCAGGAGTAATCTCCCTCGTCACAGTGATTGTGAAGCCAGCAAGAGAAGTGACGAATCATCCAGGAGTAACCTCCTTCGTCACAGTGGTTGTGAAAACAGTAATATCAGTGACAGAAGTTGTGAAATACATGAGAGGAGTCAAGGAGACTTCGGGAGCTATCCTCCTCATATCAGTAGTTGGGAAAACTACCAACCAAGTCTAAAAGTGCTCGGGGGACATAGTCAATGAAAACATTAGTTAGAAAAGCAATATTGTAAACCAAGGCACAAGAGGCAGACGAGAGACAGTGATAGTATCAGAGTTGAGGGAAGAGCCAAACCCTGAGAAAGAGACACTTATTCAGAAGAGTGATTTGACCATTGAGAAGTGCTGCAAAAGCCTGATTGAGGAACTGCATGGGCTAATCAAGTATATGACAAGCGAGTATAAGAAGATAATTCGCTAAGGCTGAGTAAGCCTGACCAGAAGAAGGGAGTCATTCTCCTGGGTCCCTTTTTTTGTTTGTTGCAAAATCCTTTTTGTTAATGGTAGAAGGGTTTGCAATTGCCAAGAGCTGGAAGCTATTTAGCTTCTGGTGATAGAGCAGAGGAGCCTGGTTAGCTTGAAACCAGCAGCTACCAGGAGCTACTTTTGACTCCACCGGCAAGGCGTGCTATATACCTATGACGGTGTGATATTAACTGTGAGGGTTAGGGAATATGTATAAAGGACTCACCTAAGGGACATTTGAAGCATAGTCCATAATATATAATAGAAAAAAGGGTATCTGGTAATAAAATCACGGCAATAATGTTGCGGTAAAAGAAAATCACGTAAAAAATGCCATGGTTTGACCCGGTAAAAGTGTGCCCCATTATACCATTTAAGGGGAGCAGGGGTTGCGGGGGTGTCCCCCATCCCCCTTAAATGGTATAATGGGTCCAGGGGATGCGGGGGTGTCCCCCATCCCCCTTAAATGGTATAATGGGTCCAGGGGTTGCGGGGGTGTCCCCCATTCCCCTTAAATGGTATAATGGGTCCAGGGGATGCGGGGGTGTCCCCCATCCCCCTTAAATGGTATAATGGGTCCAGGGGATGCGGGGGTGTCCCCCGCATGTTTTGCATGGATTGCGGCGCAGAAACCCTGGCATTTCTGCCATGATATTTTGTTACCACAGCATTTTTTGCCACGATTTTATCACATGGAACCAAAAAAAGGTAGTTTGCATCTTGCACACAAGATCGATTTGCTGCGCAGTAGCTGCTGGTTCCCCAGAGGTAGCTCCTGGCTATCAGGTGATGCAGTAGGGCAATCCCCGTAGCCATAGAGGCAGCTGCCGCCTCCTTCTCACGTACCACAATGGCTGTAGCCTTTTTTGAGCATACAGCCTGCATGCGCGTCTGTGTTGACGGGAAACTGGTTCTCGCTGAGTACATACCTCATTCCATCTTACTGGTAAATGTGACTGCAGCCTGCTCACAGATCTGAAGCAAGCCCCACACATGGTCTTCTAGCCATGTAACCAGGCAGCATGGGTTTCACATCATTTACCTGTAATCTCAAGCCTGTAGTCTCAAGCTTTACTGTTTTTGGAAGGTTCAAGCAGTGTTACACTAACCAATGGTTAGGAAAGATTTTCTTTTGCTGCTTTTCCTCCGTAGAACTTGTCCTGACTTTTTGGGGGCAGGTAAAGCCTTTTGGTTTCATTCAGCTTACTAAGCTCATCTGTTTTGGGGGACACTGATCAATCCCTCTGGCTTTCAGTGCAGGGGGGGCTATTTCTCCCATTGTGAAGGTCCCTGTTTATTTTACACTGCACCCATCACCTTACAGTGACGTGTGGTAGGGATACTTTGTGTCCCTTTAACTTTGTTGTTGATAACGTTGTGGTAACCTGCATGGTGTGTCCATGACGGGCTGGCGGTAGCAGATATTTTTCTACAATTTTCTTTATATTCTTGCATGTACACTTTGCATTTTACTGCACCATAAATTGTTGCTCGCCAATCGCTCTGGCCCATGGTGTGGTGGCCTACAAGGAGGTGCTGAATGGGTGAAACCTCAGTAGCAATATAGCAAGGACAGAGTCCTGTACTATGTAGGAATGTTGGGCAATAAGCCTGCTGTGGTTCGAGCTGGCTAATTTTTATACATGCAAGATTTGTGTTTGTTGCCTCTGTTACACGGAATGCATGATTCGAATAAAGGACACGGCACCAGAGCTTATGGATCAACGTCTTGCTTTAGTAAACCTTAACTATGTACTACCTTCTCATTCTCAACTCCTCCCCTTCCTCTTTCATTTCCCTTCCACCCGCCAGGCTCATGTCTCTCCCTTAAAGGGGCAGTTATGTGTAACATCACCGCCGAAGGTTCAAACGTCTGGCTTAACATTCTTCAACCAGGCGAGTGGGTTTCCTGATCATGCGCTGGGGTTGTGCGCTTCTCTCGCCAGGTCCTTCCGGCTCTGGTGCCCGGAATGTCTCTGGCACCAGATGGCGGGCCTCTTCTGGAGGAGACCACGGAACATTACGCGGCTCCCTTGGTTCGGGATCAGGCGCAGGAGGGGATAGGTCGCAATCCTCTCTTTTTATGAGATGTCTGAACTGCGAACAGTTTCTTGTGACTTCACGGTCCGCGTTTTGAGCAGTCACCATGGTCCCTTTGATGGTGACAATGTTTAGTGGATTCTATGCGTACCTTGTGTTAGGAAAGATTTCTTAATTGTGGGTAATTTTCCTTCCATGTGGCAAACCCTAAACTTTTTGCTGTTGTTTTCAGCCATTCCATTGGCTTGTGGCCATCTGGGTGTTATGCTTTGCTGTGTAAACCCCATATGTTTTTTTTTCAAAAGCTGCAAATTCGTGGCTGTTTAATGGGATCGCGTTATCGGATTTGATGGAACTCGGGATGCCCCACTCACTGAGTACTTCGTCGAACGTTGCGGCCACATGGGAGTATGCAGTTGTTGTCATTTTCTTGACAATGGGAAATCTTGAATATTCGTCGATAAACAGCAGAAGATATTCACCCGACTCCATCGGCCAGTAGAAGTCGACTGCTACTCTGCCCCATGGCCTGCTTTGACTGAGGTGGGATGGGGGCTTCCGCTCTTGCTGTACACTGGCATGCCAGGCAGTTTTTGACCCAGCTGTCGACCAGTGAGTCCATGAAGGGGAACCATACATGGCACCGCAGCTGCCTTTTCGTGTTGTCTGCTCCTTGGTGCCCTTCATGTGCTGTTTAAATGACCTCTGCTCTGAAGCGTTGCAGGGATGATTAGCCGACACCCTCTCAGTAGAATGACGTGGTCTTTGACTGCCAGTTCTGTGTGTATTCTTGCCAATCTCTCTAGCTCTTCTTTGCACACCCCAGGTGGTTTAGAACTGCATGACAGTAATCTTTCCAGTTGTTGTTGCATGTCAAACTAATGGCCAGTGCCATGGATGGGTCGGCTGCGGATGCAGTCGCAGACCGTCTCGAGTGATAGTGCTGGAGGAAGTGCGTTTGCGTCCACGTAGTTGATGTATTCAGTGTCGCCTGCTGGGTGATCGGCGTACCTGCCGGATAGCGAGATAAGAAGTCAGCTGGATTTTGATCGCGCCTGGCCTGCGGATGATGTCATAGTAGCATTCCTGCAATCTGATGGGCAGCATCTTCGTGCACGGATTTCCAAAAAGGGACAGCAACGCCTAGTGGTCCGTGATAAGCATAAATTTCTTTCCAATTATGAAGTTATGGAAATGTTCACAGGCCCAGACTGCTGCCAGGCTCTCCTTTTCGGCCTGCGAGTATGCAGATTCAGGGGCTGAAAGGGACTGCTCGCATAGGCGACGATGTGCTTGAGGTGCGTATCGGCCCCATTCGTCTGCGCCAGGGTGGCCCCAAGTCTTCCAGGGCTTGCGTCAACTATGATTTCCATGTGCCAGTTGGGGTCAAAGTAAGCCAGGCGGCGTGCCTCTGCCAGGACCGCAGGTTGGTGATGGTACTGACTTTGTCAGGATTCATGCCGTCGGCAGAGAAAATGTGACCAAAAAATGTCTGGTTCTTCTTGCTGAAACAGCACTTTTCAATGTTGAGCGTTAGGTCGGCCTTCTGAATTGGGGTGCATGTCGCTAGCAGGGCTGCATCATGGTCCTCCCATGATGTACCGAATAGAAGTATATCATTGCTGTAATTTCGCGCGCCCTTGATGGGTCTGCTCACCTGTCTTATGGCCTCCTGGAAGATTCTGACTGCAGAGGAAATGCTGAAGTAGAGGCATCTGTACCAAAATAGACCTTCATGGGAGGCGAATGTGTCGATGCCTCTGGATTCAGGGTGCAGCTCCAGCTGGTGGGACATTGAAATAAGGTTGAATTTCGAGAACATCACAGAATTGTTGACCTGGACAATCATGTCTTCTGTGCACGGCCAAGGATGGCGCTCTCTCTGTATGGCAATGTTCGCCATCCTCATATCTGCACACAAACGTAGTCTTCCACCTTCCTTGGGCACGATAACCAAAGGGGACACCCATGGGGAGGAGCGCCCGTCGCTGGCTCAATGATACCATTGCTAAGTAGTTGGTTCAGTTCTCTTGAGAATGCCTCTTGTAGATGAAATCCCACCCTTCTGGGGGGCTGGCGAACGGGACTAACGGATTAATCTATGTGTAATTTAATAGGAGCTCCTTTGAGTTTCCCGAGTCCTGTGCATAGCTGTGGGAGCAACATCACGATCTTCTCCTTAGTGATGAGGTTTGGCCCTGTGAAGGCGGTGTTGATCATGTAAACCTTTTCTGTCCTGTCGCTTCTCAGTGCAGTTGAATGAATCGCTTCCCCTTCGCGAAAGTGAATGTCAATGAGGCCTAGGTAAGATGCCGTATGGTAGCTGAGAAGGCAACAACCTTTTGTCGTGCTTCAGATGACATGGATGGTGGTGTCCAATGTCAAACACTTATGTATGAGTTGTCGCTTGGAGTGTCCAATGGAGTGAAGGGGTAACGTCGCCCCCCAATGGAAGATCCTTGAGTTTGTTTTCTCATGCGTCGGCCTCGTGGGAATCTGCAGACATTCCTGCTCCCCCATGATATTTACTCTGGTGCGAGAATCGACTAGAAAGCAAAAATGCCTGTTTCTGATCTTGACTGGTATTCTAGGCACCTCTCTCGCTTCCCGGTCATCCTGGATGTGGTTGACATATTCGTCCTGGTATGCTTGGTCATAGTCTACTCTTCCATGAGCGGGTGCAAACTGTTGTTGTTCATTGTAGTCCTGATAAATGTGTGGGGGTCCGTCATATTTGTCCTCAAATCGGGAGGGATGGTCGTGGGATTTGTAGTTGTGGGCATAGTCTGGTGGGTGGTACTCTTCTACTGCTCGGACGTATCACTGTTGTCCTGGATGGTAGAACCGGGTTTAGGTAGGCTGGGGCTTGCAGGGTTCATCCATACATCCTGCTCTGTGGTTGCGGGTTCATTATCGGTTTAGGGAATGGTCTCCCTTCCCTGCAAATGGATTGGAAGTGGCCTTCTCTCCCGCAGTTGACACACCTTTGCGAGAGTGCGGGGCAGGTCCCTGAGTGTGGGAAAGCCATTCCACAGTGGTAACATTGCCTTTGTGGTCTGGGTCCAGTCTGGTTGGTCACTTTGTAGGATGTGGCCCCTCTGTCTCCTGGTCGCTGGGGTGCTGGTTGCATAGCGGCAATGAGTTTGGTTTTGTCCTGTTTTGCATTGGCGTTGTCGTCATGGAGGCTGCTTGGGTATCAACTCTCTCAAAAATGATTGCCAGCTCGCTCACTTCGTCATTCGATAGAGAATTTTTCAGCAATTGTTTCCTGAGGGCTGGTGATAGGTATCCCTCTATCACATGTAGCCGTATTGCTTCATCCACGGAGATTGCGTGAAACTGACAATGGGCACTCTTTACCCGAAGGCGGTGATGAATTTTTGACAGTCTCTTCCGCCCTCTGCGCACCCTGGTTGAACATGTATCTCACATAGTCTTGGTTTGGTTCAATTATGAGTTTTCTCTTTTGGGCAGGGATTAGTGAGGCGAAGTCTGGTTGGTCTTCTGGAGGAATCGTCTTGACAGTGGTCTTTATCTCACTGCCAACCAGGTTAATGAACATATTGAGTAGGTTGTGTGATTTCTCTGCCCCTGCTGCTTTTACAAAATGGTTAAAGTCCTCCAGCCGCTCACTCCACCTCGGGCCCTTGTCCGCTTGAGGGGTCATGGTGAAGGGCAGTGGCATGCACAGCAAAACTGTTTTGGACGTGGGTGCAGGGGGGCATTGTCCCTGGGTTGCTCATGGTGGCAGGTGTGATAGTTGAGGTGCGGGTCACACCCTTGCTCTGGCTCTCTTTTGTAGTCGATGCAGCAGTGTTCTTTTAGGGGATTAGGCAGCCATCTGAGGTCCCTCTCCCAGAGTGGGACTAGGGCCTAGGCGATTTCCTGTATGGGAGGCTGATGTTTATCATGCACGTGTGTCTTATGAGTGCTGGTCTTTTTGCAAGGACTCTTTGTGGGTTGATGTTTCCGGATAGTTCATTTATTCTCTTTGGTATCCCTTTTATTTTTCTTAGAAGTTAATGCAGGGCTGTGCGTGGGTTGACATGTCCTGGAAGTTCAAAACGCACCCTCTATTTCTTCCCCTTTGTAGGTAATGGGAGTTTCCTTTTAGTCTATACGTTTCTGTGCCTTTCCTCCTTTTTTTAATTTTTTCTCCAGTCTTCACTTCTAGGGAAGTCTCGCACACCATACTCAAATGGCCAGTGCTTTAGAACCACATGTATTTTAATTTACCTGGGGAGGCTGCAATCGTGTGTGCACTGAAATAAATGTTATGATTAGCAGAAAATCCCAGATGTGCTTTTAAAAAAATAAGTATAATATCTTAACTGGCCCGACACCTTCAAACTGAACACCCCCAATTCAGCTCAAAATGCGCTATCAGGTGTATCTGCAGGGAGATTTGGTATTTGGCACAGGAATTTATTTTGTAACCCCTCCAGGACATGACAAATTGAACCACCCTAGATTTCGCTGCCATAAAAATCATGGAACAGACCTTTGCCTTACATACCTACAGGCACCTATCCAATAAGAATGCCCCAAACTTGAAATTAAAATGTATAAATCCCTTTAATCCTTAATGATGCGCCTTCAGCTGTCTTTTGAAAATGATTGACCCAATCAGCGCTCTCTGAGAAGAGTAGGTTCAAATAAAAATGAGACTTCCCCTTCATCTCTAGATTCATTTAAAAACTAGCTACAAGGTTTAACTCCTTTCCCGAACACCATAATTTTTTTTTAATCATATTTAATTTCAAACTTAGTTCTCAAACTAGTCATTTGTGTTTAGCAGGCCCTATTGGAGACCTGCCGGGGTTAAGCCCAAATAAGCTGTGTCTTCGGTTTAAAGATGCATGCTAAAAAATGTACACTTCGAGAGGGTGGGTTAACTTTCCTAAGAGAAATACTAGAATTAACGACTGAAAGGAATACATTGGGGCCAACTGACATTGGTGCTTTTCACCTTTATTGGTGGGGGAAAACAATGTATAATTCCCATATCTTTTATATCGGAAAGACGCTCAAATGTCTGCGTATCATAGTTGGATGAGATTTAATAAAACATTAGGGACCCCAATAAAATGTAAATTATGCCACACTGTTTCTATCAATCAAATCAAATGTTTTCTCCAATCCGAAAAAAGAAAAAAATAACCTGGACCTCTTGAACTTGGGGATTCTGTTTGTCAATAGCTCTGTCCCGGATATTTTCCACTAAAGACTCAAACTGACAGTTTCCTTTGTGGTCTCTGAACTGCTTAATAGTTTTAAGAGAATATCTTCTTTTCTTGTGATTTAGTAATTCCTTCCAGTGCCTCTTTGTCGAGCTTAGGCATCGCCAACCAGCCCCTCTGGCTGTCAGACATCTTCTTTGTAGTGCCTACCCTGGCCATTGGAAAATTAACTCAAGAGGATAGTGTTCACTCTTTGCTAACAGAAATGCCAAATTTTATAGCATTCCAGAGGAAAAAACAATCCACAGTACAGTAATCAATGACTGTGCTAGGCCATAAAGACCGCACATATGGAAACTAAGGCACAATAACCATATACTAGTGACACGACAGACACAAGGTTCGATTTGCTAAGAAATCTAGTTTATTTCAAAGTATGTTCAGTCGGCCGAATGGGGTCTAACGTCTCGCAACGTGTGTACCCAGACCTCGTGAGACGCAAGAGAGCGAGCAAGGCTCAAGCAGCAATATATATACATAACATGTAATCTTTGAAGGCAATTCAAACCGCCCATAATGTATCTTTTAGGCTAGGGTTCGGTGATAGACAATCATGACAATTATGACACATTATGACAAGTTTCTATTCAGTCTAAATAAACTTATTCTAGCAACAGTTGCAGAGACAGCTTTTTGTTATGGAGAACATAAAGCTCTTAGTTCAGCAAGGATATCATGTTCGTGAAAGAGACACATTCCTTAGCACGTTATCTATCAGTTTCTATTCATGAACCATAGGTCAGACAGTTCTAAGGCAGAAAATACCAGTCTCTGTGATGGTGGACCGCGGAAAGAATATAATTCATGCTTTAACTGCCTATTGCTACAGCTTTTATAAGACAGGGCGGCACCTGGGCCGCTGATTAGATGCAGTTTCTGCTAATCTCCAGGGATGTCGTGAGGGAGGAAAACAATGTATTTCTGTATCGTTTGGCATTCCTGCCTGGGCTGATCTTTCAACATGCAGGCCGTAGCATGAGCTTGAAACATAGAATACATTTGCACCGTGCATGAGCTTGAAACATAGAATACATTTGCAAAGGAACAGAAATGCTTTGCTTGTATGCTCAGGAGTGCAGCATTTACCACTAAAGATCCCAGAAAATCCATGGCAGAACCCCAAAGTACACCTGAAAATCAGGGTCCCATTTTGACCAATTTTACTGTCCAAACATTTGCACTAAATTTCTTTAAAATATTTTGCTCAAGAACCTCAAAGCCCTGGTAATGTTTATTTAGTACTACTATATTAATGTGTCTAAAATGTACTACTGACCACTCAATTTCTTCAACATTTCCTGTAAACAACCACTTAAAATCAAATGAACTCAAAGGATTTACACATTTCCTTTACTAGAATTGCATGTAATCTAGTAACTATTAAGTACTGCAAATTAAAGTGTTCTATAAGCAGTCATAAGTTTATTACATTTCTAATTTGTGTTGCAATCATTTGTCCGCTAACTGAGCGCCGATATATTCAGGCGAAAAATTGATGTTGCTCGCCATTTCATGTGATATGCACATTTTGCTCATTGTGCACAAAAGGTTGGGGACCCCTGCAACTCTAAAATAGCTGTGCCACGAGAATGTGGCCTCTCTTTGGGCCATCTTGTATTTTTGCCTTCCTCCTGCCTCTAGGGCTGGATTTGTCAGATATAGTAAGCCCTTTCCTGGGCAAATCCTCAACTTTCCTGGAAAAATCAGTGGTATGGGTTTGTGGCCAGATGTGGGGGATTCGACTGCCTGTCCCCCCAGTCCACATCCTGGCCAAAGTGTATCTGTTGCTGGGTGTTAAGACGGATTTCTGAACTCTGACCTGGTGGGCAGATGTTCAGAAGGCCAGCCTAGTTTCTTGGAACAGTGTAACCTCTGGACAAACCAGACCAATCAAGGTAGCTAGGAGATGGGAGGTAGTGTGTTCTAAAGAGAGATCAAAACACTCGGAAGGAGAGAATGGGATTGAAGGGTTAAGTTCACTCTGCCTCCTTTCTTGGACATCCACAGAGGGTGAGATAAGTAGTGAGGTTACTATGTAGAGTAGTGTAGTTACTGTGTAGAGTAGAGAGGTTACTATGTAGAGTAGAGAGGTTACTATGTAGAGTAAAGTGTGAGTTAGCGCCTTGGGGGGCTAGCCACCATGACTGTGAGTTGGGGGTTATGGCCATTGAAATGGCCAGAGAGAAGGGATATATCTGTGGTTCAGCTAGCCTCACCTAATTGCGTGTTCCCTTTCTCTGGCAGTTTGACAGACGCCTCGCTCACAGGTCCTTGCTGCACAGATCTCGCCTCTCTTTTCATTGTAAATGAGTCACTCAAGGAGCTCATCTTGCCTCAGAACAACCTGTCGGATTCTGGAGTAAAACAGCTGTGTGAAGGACTGAAACATCCAAACTGCAAACTACAAACCCTATGGTAAGCCCCTTAGCACCATGTGCTCATTGTTTAGCATAGTCCTCCGCCATGTCATGAGTGCACCAACTAAAAACTGCAAAACACCTCAGACTGCAATGCCAGCATCTGCCACGTACTCATGATCTGTGTACTCCGTTCCCAACCTCAGTCGGAACCCTTCTCCTGCACCCCAGCCTGTTGCCTACTGGTGCATGCCCACGTCCCCAGCCTCCAATCCTCCACCTAGGTCTTCGTCTGCAGCCCATACCTCACCGGGACCTCCTCTGTGGAGCAGCCTCTCCGGCACAGCCCAGCCCTCTTCTGCCATCCAGTTCCCACCCCGCCCCACCAGCGTCTTCTGTTCTACTCTAGAGCATCACTTATGTGGCCAGGTTTATGATCCTCTGTTGGGGACCTCCTCTCTGGATCAGCCTCTCCGGCACAGCCCAGCCCTCTTCTGCCATCCAGTTCCCACCCCGCCCCACCAGCGTCTTCTGTGCTACTCCAGAGCATCACTTATGTGGCCGGGTTTATGATCCTCTGTTGGGGACCTCCTCTCTGGATCAGCCTCTTTGGCACAGCCCAGCCCTCTTCTGCCATCCAGTTCCCACCCCGCCCCACCAGCGTCTTCTGTGCTTCTCCAGAGCATCACTCACAGCCCAGCCCTCTTCTGGCACCCGATTCCCACCCTGCCCCACCAGCGTCTTCTGTCCTACTCCAGAGCATCACTCCAGCCCAGCCCTCTTCTGGCACCCGATTCCCACCCTGCCCCACCAGCATCTTCTGTGCTACTCCAGAGCATCACTCACAGCCCAGCCCTCTTCTTCCTCCCGGTTCCCACCCTACCACACCAGCGTCTTCTGTGCTACTCCAGAGCATCACTTATGTGGCCGGGTTTATGATCCTCTGTTGGGGACCTCCTCTCTGGATCAGCCTCTCCGGCACAGCCCAGCCCTCTTCTTCCTCCCGGTTCCCAACCTACCACACCAGCGTCTTCTGTGCTACTCCAGGGCATCACTTATGTGGCCGGGTTTATGATCCTCTGTTGGGGACCTCCTCTCTGGATCAGCCTCTCCGGCACAGCCCAGCCCTCTTATGCCATCCAGTTCCCACCCCGCCCCACCAGCGTCTTCTGTGCTACTCCAGAGCATCACTCACAGCCCATCCCTCTTCTGGCACCCAATTCCCACCCTGCTCCACCAGCGTCTTTTGTCCTACTCCAGAGCATCACTCCAGCCCAGCCCTCTTCTGGCACCCGATTCCCACCCTGCCCCACCAGCATCTTCTGTGCTACTCCAGAGCATCACTCACAGCCCAGCCCTCTTCTTCCTCCCGGTTCCCACCCTACCACACCAGCGTCTTCTGTGCTACTCCAGAGCATCACTTATGTGGCCGGGTTTATGATCCTCTGTTGGGGACCTCCTCTCTGGATCAGCCTCTCCGGCACAGCCCAGCCCTCTTCTGCCATCCAGTTCCCACCCCGCCCCACCAGCGTCTTCTGTGCTACTGCAGAGCATCACTCACAGCCCAGCCCTCTTCTGGCACCCGATTCCCACCCTGCCCCACCAGCGTCTTCTGTCCTACTCCAGAGCATCACTCCAGCCCAGCCCTCTTCTGGCACCCGATTCCCACCCTGCCCCACCAGCGTCTTCTGTGCTACTCCAGAGCATCACTCACAGCCCAGCCCTCTTCTTCCTCCCGGTTCCCACCCTACCACACCAGCATCTTCTGTGCTACTCCAGAGCATCACTCCAGCCTAGCCCTCTTCTGTCAACCGGTTCCCACCCTGCCCCACCAGCGTCTTCTGTGCTACTCCAGAGCATCACTTATATGGCCCTGATCCTCTGTTGGGCACCTCCTCTCTGGAGCAGCCTCTCCGGCACAGCCCAGCCCTCTTCTGCCCCCCAGTTCCCACCCTGCCCCACCAGCGTCTTCTGTGCTACTCCAGAGCATCACTTATATGGCCGTGCTTATGATCCTCTGTTGGGCACCTCCTCTCTGGATCAGCCTCTCCTGCACAGCCCAGCCCTCTTCTACCTCCTGGTTCCCACCCTGCCCCACCAGCGTCTTCTGTGCCCAGCGTCTTCTGTGCTACTCCAGAGCATCACTCCAGCCCAGCCCTCTTCTTTCTCCCGGTTCCCACCCTGCCCCACCAGTGTCTTCTGTGCTACTCCAGAGCATCACTCACAGCCCAGCCCTCTTCTTCCTCCCGGTTCCCACCCTGCTCCACCAGCGTCTTCTGCGCTACTCCAGAGCATCACTTATATGGCCGGGCTTATGATCCTCTGTTGGGCACCTCCTCTCTGGATCAGCCTCTCCTGCACAGCCCATCCCTCTTCTGCACCCGGTTCCCACCCTGCCCCACCAGCATCTTCTGTGCTACTCCAGAGCATCACTCCAACCCAGCCCTCTTCTGTCAACCGGTTCCCACTCTGCCCCACCAGCGTCTTCTGTGCTACTCCAGAGCATCACTTATATGGCCCTGATCCTCTGTTGGGGACCTCCTTTCTGGATCAACCTCTCCGGCACAGCCCAGCCATCTTCTGCCACCCGGTTCCCAATCTGCCCCACCATCGTCTTCTGCGCTACTCCAGAGCATCACTTATATGGCCGGGTTTATGACCCTCTGTTGGGGACCTCCTCTGTGGAACAGCCTCTCGTGCACAGCCCAGCGTCTTCTGCCACCCGGTTCCCACTCTGCCCCTGTGCTACTCCGGAGCATCACTTAAATGGCCAGGCTTATAATACTCGGTTGGGTTCTGTGTTGACAAATGAGTTCTTCAAGATCAAAACAAGTGATTTTTGCTGAAATCCCCTTTTACAAATCCAGAAGTTCTCAAGCATTTCCTACATCTTTTTTTTTTTATAATGAACATAAAACAGATGATGGAAACTAAGTTTTTTACGTTTTACATACCATAGTGACTGAAATGAGACTGGCAGTCCATTGCAATCAGCGGTGCATGGGGGCATGGCTTATGCCAATCTTAGGCTCACAACACGACTGCCCAGGACCAGTATCTAAATGGCGAATGGAGGTGCAAGGCTTGAATGAATGGGGTGGGGATAGTGGTTATAGCAGCAACAGGCAAAGGAGCCAACGGGATTGATACTGGTTGCTAGAGTTTAGCAGTAGCGGTTAAGGAGGCGGGTCCTGGAAAGATTTGAAAGAGGGTGTTAGGTATCCATACATTTTTATGCCAGCTCGACTCCATCAGCAAGGGTGGTTTGGGATACCCAAGTAAGGGGTCAGTCAGTTCACAGGAGGGGATCAGAATGTCAGCATCGGCAATGTGTGCATTATTGCCTCTGTGAACACATCTGTGCAAAGGTTCAAATGAGGCAACAGGAGAGTGTATTAGCCTGCAGTGAAAAACACATGCTGATTTACAGAGGGGAAGATTCCCGTACGCTTATGTCCCTGAAACAGACACAGGGGCATGTGCATTGCATAGGAGGGTTGCTATGTTGTGGGTCGCTAACCCAGACTGAATGTACAGCATCTCCAGGATCGCTCCAAGTGTTGAATCCGCTGGGAGGCCGCCTCCCTCCTCTTCATTGTCTGGATAATGGACTGAATGTGGAACAGGGGTCTGTGTGAGCAGCTGGATGGGATTTAAATACCAGTCTAACACCAACATGAGAATGCATATATTACCAAATCATTCTTTCATGTGGAAGTGGAAAAAGGTTTCAAAGCCCAGCAGAAGCTTGCGATATTAATCCCAGTCTTGTGCATGCTAGGAAGGCAGTGAAAGTACCAGCTCCATGAGGTCTCCAGCACTTCCGGTCTTCCAGATTCCATGCATCTGCCAAAGGTTAATGGTTATATTACGCACTAGAGCCCAGATTCTGTAACCTGAGAGTGCTGTAAGGTGACCCTGGATCTATGACGTTGCATCTGCCTGTCACTCACTTGTGCCTTGCATCCCACAGGCTGGACACCTGCGGCCTCACTGGATCCTGTTGTGCAGATGTGGCCGGTGTCCTTTCTTCAAATCAGGTTCTGACCGAACTTCACTTGGCTGACAACAAACTGGGGGACACCGAGGTGCCACTGATATTTGAAGCGTTGAGGCACCCTGACTGCAAAATCCAGAAACTTTGGTAAGCCTGCTGCTGGTGTTGGCCTTGTTGCAGTATTTGTTCACTGGAAGCATAACAATGCCAGCAAAACAGAGATCCTCCCTATTGAGACCCCGGTACCAGACCTCTTCCCCTCACTCTGGCCTTCTTCCATGGGCCCCCCCTTCTTCCTCTTTGGAAGCTAGAAACCTTAGTCATCTTCGACTCCTCCGTCTCCTTCCTCTCTCATACTCAGGACATTGCCAAGAAATCCCACTGTCAGCTCTTCCTTTTGAAAGGAATTCTACCTTGCCTCGCCTTCCCCCAGATACTCGATGTTAGCCGGGCTCTGGTTCTCTCTAGGCTTGACTATTGTAATAGCCTCCTCCTTAATCTACCTTTGTCCACTCTGCGACGCCTCCAGCTAATCCAGAATAGGGCAGCAAGAGTTATCTTTGGCCTCAAGCCCAGGGACTGCATCTCTTCTGCCCTACAAAGTCTCCACTGGCTCCTGGTTGCTGCACAGATTAAATTCAAATCCCTCTGCATCATCCACAAGGCTGTCTGGGACCGGGGATCACTCTATCTGCAACTCTTTCTGACCAAATACTCCCCCCTCTAGACACCGGCGTTCCTCTGGCACCAACTCCTTGCATGTGAAGCAGTTTGCTAAACAGAGAGAAGGTGGTCGGTTCCTCAGCAGGCTCCCTTCTTTGGAACAGCCTCCCCCTCCCTCATCGTCTTGAGCAGGACCTCCTTAAATTCCAGAAAAGCCTCAAGACCTTCCTCTTTACCCCTTCCTTCCCTCCCTCTCTCCCTTGCTAATTGCACAGTAGCTTGACTGGTGTGCATGGCTCTTATGCCTCCTCGGGGCCGTGACCTCCCACACCTTATCATCCCAACTGCTGTCTATCCTCTGCACTTGCCTCGGCTCACCCTCCACCACCGGAGGTTGCACTTTATCTTCTTCATAGCACTTCACCTGCTGCTCTCCATGAGCACCACAGCACCTACCCCTCCCCCCCACTTGCACGTTCTGGGCACTCACAAGGCATGGGTCTCTTCTTATTCTGTTGTATTTAAATATTTAACATTGTTGTAATTACATTGTCTATCATCCCCTCCATATTGCCCTGTGGGCACTTTGAAAGAGTATGTGCTTCCTGTATAAGCGCCTAACAAGTGAACAGTAAATAAATAAATAAATAAATATGCCACGTTATGTAAGAGGATTCAATTCAACACTACAGCTAAGTCAACGCCTAGTCTAGAATACTGAATGAAAACCCTTATTGATATATCTTTATGTCCAGTTCATGCGTTCTGGATGACTACCCCTATATAACACCCCTCTCTTGGAATCCCCCTGACCCCACTGAGCCAAGAAGTAGTTCTGTTTTGCAAGTTAAAAGGTTTATTTGATAATTTAAACAATAAATGTATATATCACACTTTATAATAATTAATAATTGGATATCACACTTAATCTGAGCAGTAATCAATAATGGATAGTCTGGCACTAGCACACTTCTTTATAATCAATGGTGAGTGGTTATAGGATGGATAAGATAGCAACAATACTTTATGGTTTCAAATGGATGCAAGGTGGAATGAAAATGCAGTACAGAAAATACTCAATATGCGTTCAACAAAACAATGTAATCACTTTTCTCTGGCAATCCCCTCCCCCCTTTATGCAATGCAAGGAAATGGAAGGAAAGCACACAGTTCTCAGAAATACAATCAAATGTAATTCAGTTCACCCAGCAAGCTTAGACTACAGAAGTTTGAAACACAGGCCCCAAAATGCTTTTATATGTGCTGGCAATGAAGTGAGGAATATGCTGAAAATGGTTTTAATTCCCTTTAGGAGGTTCAGGGTGAGTGAAATATATTTGGGATGAGTTCAGGCTCACTTTAGCAAGGATCTAGGAATAACTAGCAGGTTAAACAAATTTTTGGCAAATGAAAGCAAGAAAACTGCTGTTTTCACACGTGGAGAAATTTGCAAATCGCGGCAAATTCGCGAGTGAGTTTTTCGCGATTGCGGCAAAAGTGTATGGAATAGGAATGCGGTTCTAGGTTCGTTGAAAAGCCTAGATTCTAAGCTTTCAGAGGAAAGTTACTGCAAGTCTCTAAGACAAACGGTCACGGAGATATGAGCGATATGGTAAAGGTCGTTTTTCAGATTTGAAATTTTAAAGATCAAAGTGACAAGTGACAGCTAGCAACTAGAAATGACAGGTGACAGTTGGGAGGCAGTTCTACTTAGATTAAAATAGATTGAATTACATTATTTTAACTAAGAGATTGGTTCTGCACAGTCTGCTAGGTACTCACAATAGATTAGAAATAGAATGGGCCTCGCCACGGATCTGGTCAACAGGTTTTCTTCACTCGCCACGGACGGTTTCTGCGCACAGCGTCTGGGTCAGCTCTACTCTGCTGGTCTGGTCTGGGTCTCTGGTTCTGATCAGGTCTGTGGGTCCGGATACAGCGGTCTCCGGTTCAGCAGGTCTCTCTCTGGATACAACACTGCTTCTGGATCTTTCTGCACAGCTTTCTCTGGACCCAGCGCTGATCTGCACGCTGTTAGGTTTGCTGGATGCTGAGGCCCACTGAGAAGAGTTCTCAGTTTGTGGGTTTAGGCCCTTGCTTTGAGTTCTGAATCAAGTTCTTTGGAGTTTTAAAGTCTAAGTGTTGAATCTATTATCTTCTGGATGTTGTGTGGTCCGGCAGAGCGCGTTGCAGCAAATGGAATTGAATGTCCCTATCTGTCCTGACTGTCTGCTTTTATGTGTTTTGAAAATGGGTGTGTGTGCAGCATCACTAGGCTCTACCCCTCTCCACTTGTCATTGGCCACTTCATCCGCTTCCCCTTGATTGGGGGAATGAAATGAAGTGTCATCATGATGAGGTCTGTTTATGGTACAGAGAACCCACCCCTGTCAAATTACACACAATCTATATTTTGACCCAAAAGACATATTTGCACAGGTACACATTTGTTTAAAATTACATGCACCCATCACATATCACATGAGGTATACCCTGTCCAAATCTGCTCTTCCTGGGAGCTTGCATTCAGAAATGGCAACAAATTTCACTTTTTGGTCAGGTTACCAATATCAGATTCTTACTCAAACTTACCCAAATGTGTGCAAGGCATGCAGGCATTAATTGATGAAGTATCAGACTTTTCACATGCAGACATTTTAAGTAATACCCTCTTAACTGCTAGCTTGCCCCCAGATCATGCCACCGGTTCTAAAAACCTCTTAAAATGTGGGCAGAAAAATCACAAGAATTATGGTATCATTTAAATAATTATGACAAGTCCGTACTATGAGTTATTCATCTTTTTCTAAAACCATATTCTGGCTACAGGGGTGTGTCTTTTCAGGTCACATGGTACAGAAACTAGTTTTTCCACTTTCTTCAAGCTCAGCCTCTGTCTCCAGTTTCTCCCCCTCCCAGTTTCTGCCAAGAGGAAGCCATTTTTATTACCGCTGCAATAAACCATCTGCCTGGGCCCTGGAAGGCCCATTGTTCAAGAGGAAGCCATTTATGGCCCCCATAATAAAACATTTGCCTGAGTCAGTCAATCAGAGAAGTGTCATATCCCTTTTGGTGGGAGCAGCAAAATGCAGGTCGGCCTGGGAACACAGCTGTTGTGCAAGTCTCAACTCCTGTCGGGGGTAGCTGGTGGGCAGAATTCAGTTCCTTAAGCCAGGCCCCAGCTAATGTCACTTTTTGTTACCCAGTTTTCTGCGTTCAAATAAAACTACCAATTTTTACATATGCAGCTAAAATGCTGATTCTAAGTTTAAACTATGACATTTAAACAATTGAAACCTATGTGACACTCAAAAGTAGGTCACTCATTTCTTTTAAATATTTCAGTTTTACACAAAAAAAAAAGTCTGGTGTTGTTTTAAAACGCCGGCTTTCTGATAGTGGTGAGTACTGGTAATGCAACCATTTTTGGGATTTAAGAAAATGAATTCCCCAAAATTCTAGGTTGCTTTTGGCAATCAGCATTGCCATTCCCAATGGTTTCAGACTACTGTGTGGGTAGTCCAATGGTGGTTTTAGGCAGTGCCCTTCTGTGCCCATAACATCGGCAAAAATGAGTGGCAGCCTATTCTTCATGCATTTCCCTGTGCATTTTCTGGGAAGCTCTGGCCATCATGATGTTTTCCATGTCAGTACTGCACAGTTTTTGAGGTAGGGCTCGGATGCATGGGTAAGAACATCCCACAAGCCCCCCTCTTGCGATGGCCATTCTGTTTCACTGATGGGACTCGCAAGACCTGGGATGTTTCCTCATCTTCTTCCAATAGATGGCACAGTTCAGAATCTTTTCCTCCATCCGGTACTGATCGATCGGTTCTCCTCGCCGGTCCGGATGGGAATATTGGGCGGTACCCTGGGCCCCCCGCGTCTCTGCTCCCGGTCTCCGGATCGTCCTCCTTGGCCCGTCTCCAGGTTTTCTTTCTCCTAGGACGACAAAGGAAGAGCGGCAATACCTATTCATGGACATTTCTCCCCCACCATTGATATATTGGGGTGGCATATAAATTTATAGTCAAAACATATGAACATGCACATTTCTTTTTGCATTCAAAAACGAAAACACCCACATTGAGAAACTCAGAATTTGATAAGCAATATGTAGGATATTTTAAGTTAGAACTGAATTAATCTGAGACAGTACCCTCTAGGATTCCAGAGGATTCCTCCAGTTGTTGCAGAGTGTGCCTGGGATGGCAACACTTCAACTGGTTTATGTGGACCCACTTGTCTTCCCCCTCTGCCAAACCGCCTTTGGGGATGCGGATCTTGTAGGCCACAGGGGAGATTTTGTCTATAATCTCAAAGGGTCCCTTCCATGTAGGCAAAAACTTTCGCTGCTTGGCCTGGTTCCTTTGGAAATTGTATAGATAGACCCGGTCCCCCACCTGATATTCCTTCCTGGAAGTCTTCATGTCATAGTGGGTCTTCATACTATCAGCTGATCTTTCTAGATTCCGCTGAGCATAAGCAAAAGCATGTTAAAGGTGTTTCCTTAAATTCTCCACATACTCATGAGTTGTGGAGGCATTTATCAGTGTCTGCTCTTGGGTCCTGTAGAGCAAATGCTGCGGAAGCACCATCTTGCGCCCAGTCATCAACTCAAATGGTGACATTTTGGTTGCAGATGAAGGGGTAGATCTGATGGCCATTAGGACCAGAGGTAATCGGATATCCCAACTTGGCCCAGAATCTGCCACAAACTTCTTTAATGTGCTCACAATGGTTCGGTTATATCTCTCTACTGCCCCAGAAGAAGCTGGCCTGTAAGCAATATGTAACTTCCTTTTGACCCCCAGTATCTCCCACATCTTTGTCATTACTTCACTGGTGAAGTGGCTACCCCTGTCTGACTCAATCCTTTGAGGTAGACCAAAACGGGAAAAGATGTGGTTAATCATCAGGGCAGCTGCGGTTTCTGCCTTGCAATTTGGGGCTGGGAGACATTCCACCCACTTGGTAAACAAGCATGTCACAGTCAACATGTATTTATTCCCCCTAGCAGAGCGAATCACGGGGCCTACAAAGTCGATTTGTAAATCTGACCATGGCAGTGTCATCCCCCTCTTTTGGAGAGGCGCACGGTGCGTGAGGGATGATGGCTGAAATTGTGCACACACAAGACACCCCTTCAAGTATTGATCGAGGTCCTGCCCCATGTGTGGCCAGTATGCAACCTCTCTTAAGATTTCCAATGTTGTGTGAAACCCCCTATGACCGGCGGTGGCCGCATCATGGGCGTGACTTAACATCAGGCTTCGGAATGAGGTAGGAACCACCCACTGATCGTGGCCAGCTTTGGATTTCCTTACCAGCAAACCGTCTTGGATTCGGAACATTTTTGGACATTTCATCAACACTCTTAGGTCCTCTTTCCCAATGTAATCGGTATCCGTCAGGGGAAAGTTCTCAGGGTCCTCAAGGTGCTGGTAAAATTTACCAATTATTGGATCCCCCTTCTGAGCAGTAATCAAATCAGCATCAGGGGTCTCCTTGCTCCATTGTGCAATTGAAAGGTCATTGTGAGCATTTGTCTGGGACCTAGTGATAGCAGTGACCTGGATTTCCCCCAACAGGGACTCAATCTCAATTAGATCCCCTTGGATGGCCCCGGTTTTGGCCAGCTGATCAGCTAAGTCGTTTCGAGTTTTGTCTGGTCCCTCTACTTTGGAATGACCCTTGATCTTTTTCCAATAGATGGTCATCTCATTCGAGGTGACCAGATCATCAATGTTTTGGATCAACTTCCCATGTTTCAAGGGTTTGTTGTTAGCACATAACATGCCTCTGGTTTTCCAATTAACCAGGTGCTCCACGAACCCGTTCCGTACATAATCCGAATCTGTGATTATGACCAGTTCGTGGAGTTGATGCTGGACAGCAGTGAGGATGGCCTGATGCACAGCCATCAATTCTGCCACCTGACTACTTCGGGGACCAATTTTGTATCCAGCGGAGGGTTCTGGGGACTCATTCACCCATGCATTCCCTACGCCGGCCACCAGTTCTTTCTCCCCGTCGTTGTCAACATGGTAAGAGCATCCATCCACATACACAGTGGGCATTCCCTCACACTTGTCTTCTTCAAAGACTTTGTGTGGGGAATTAAGGTATGCCTCCGTGTTGTCCTTGATTTTTAGACTTTCGTCCTCGAGACAGTTTTCTCTGGCACAATCATGCAAGTCAGCCAGACCTTGCGCGAGGGGACTCTTCATGTTTTGGCCATATCTGACCTCCACAGGAAAGCCTTGCATTGACAGAATCCAGGAAGTAATTCGGGAATTACTCACATTTCCGGCCCGGATTCTGTCACTTTGGAGATATTGCAGAGGCTGGTGTGGAGTCTCCACTATGATGTGTTCCCCCTGGATAAACGGCGGTAATTCTTCAATGCCCACACCGTTGCCAGGAGTGCCTTCTCACAATCGTTGAATTTTTCCTCCACAGAGGATAAAGTTTTGCTCGCATAGGAGATTACTTTATTGACCTTGTCATGCTTTTGGTATAATACTGCTGTCAAGCACGTATTAGAGAACCCCGTCTCCAGGAAGAACTCCTTGTTTCTGACAGGGTAAGCTAGGCAAGGCGCTTGTGAGAGGCTTCTTTTGAGTTGTCTTACTGCCTTGGCTTGTTCTGGACCCCATTCCCACTTGACCCCCCCCCCTTCAGGAGATGAATCAGGGGTCTGGTGATCTCTGCGTAGCCCTCAGTGAACTTTCTGCTGTAATTAGTCAGTCCAAGGAGGCTTCTTAGTTCCCGCAGAGTTGTGGGGTCTTTCAGTTTCTGAAGTGCTTCCACTTTCTTTTCCTGGGGACAGAGACCCTGAGGAGTAATCTCATGCCCCAAGAAATTAACACGGGTTCTACACCACTGTGCTTTCTGAAAGGAAAGTTTTGCTCCGGCGGCCCTCAACTGTGTCAGAACATAACGGATCTCCGCTATGTGTTCCTCAACAGTTGAGCTTTTGATGAGGACATCATCTACATAAGCCAGGTTACCCCTCGCACCCAGGTCGGGCATGGCCTTATGTAGGAAAATGTTGAATTCATTGCCGAGTTGAGGTATCCGAAGGGAGTCCGGGTCCATGTGTATTGCTGGCCCCCAAAGGTAAAAGCCAGCTTGTATTGGTCCTCCCTACTGACAGGCACAGTCCAGTATCCATTGGTCAGGTCTATTGCAGTGAATACCTGTGACCCCTGGATCTGGGCCAGCCCTTGGTCAATGTAGGGCAGAGGCCATCGGGAAGTATGGACCCGTTTGTTGAGCTCCCTGAGGTCGGCGCAGAGTCTCCACTGGCCGTTTGGCTTCAATATTCCCAGCACCGGATTATTGAAGGTGCTGTGGACTGGACGGATTATTCCCCGGGACTCAAGGTTCTTAATTATTTCAGTAAGGGACTCCATTGATGCGAGAGGCAAGCGATATTGCTTCACAAACACAGGAGTCATGCCAGGGTCCGTGGGGATTGTTGTTGTGTGGATGTCAGTGCGACCACAGTCATATGAGTCTACCGCAAAGAGATCTTGGAAATCCAAGAAAACTTGTTTCAACTTTTGCTTTTCTTCCAGAGTCACACAGGCATCAGCTAGGTTGACTCTTTCTTCCACCATCTGCCTGAAGCCTGGAAAGACTTCTGGTTTGGCTATCTCCGCGGCCTCCTCCAGCTGGGTGGAGAAGTCCCTGGTCAGAGTGCTGATTTGGACCGGAGGCTTCAGGTGGGAAAGGCAGCCCTCATGGACCTGGAAAATCACCTCATCCCTCCTGAAGTCACAAGTCACATCTTCCTTGCCATAGGGGCAGGAAGTGTACACCAGGAAGTTCCCCCCATGCCGGGTAAAAATCCTGTCTGGTGTTGTATTGTCATCACTGTCACTGTCAAAGCAGTCCTTGGGGATTGGCCCTAACAGTTCATTACCTAAATCTATGGAAAAATGTCGGTCATCAACCGCCATTCCAATAATGGTGCCTGCGGCTAGAGTAATATTCTTTAAGTCGCTGTTATCCACCTCTATTAGAATGGTGTCATGTTTTATGTTGACTAATGGTGTTGGGTTTACCCCCAACCCTTGCTGTTGGGGAGAAGCGTTGAGATGTATGTAAGCATCAGGGTTTTGCAAATATTTTCCTCTTTTAGCTTTCACTTCCAGGGAGAATTGTCGGGTCCTTTCTGGGATGGTGACTTCCTCTTTGATCTGAATTTCAACTGCATAAGGTAGCAATTGAGCTGACCTAAATGCTTTTTCTGGATCATCAAAGCCCATGGGATTATCCGCTAATCGGGACCAAGCTTTGAAGTTTATTAGGTCCAAACTAATGGCAAAGCGATTGAGAATGTCACTGCCTAAGTAAAAGGCGGCAGGGACGTCTCGCACGACCCAACAATTGTGGACTATGCTCTTGTTGCCAATGGAGATTTTGAGCATACACCTGCTTGGCAGGAGATGTTTGGCATTAGGTGCTTCCAGGTCCATTTCCCATTTGTCTATCAGTTTGAAGGTGGGAATGGCTGGATCTTTTGGGAGTTGGCGAAACCTGGCTTCGCTGATGAAGCTCTTACCATTGTTCGCGCACACTCGAGCGAGAACAGAGTCCTTCCCATCATTTAATTGGACAGGGATGAACAACTGCTCTCCAATTTGCTGAATATCAGCCAGGCTCTGAGCTGATTTCACATCTTTCTGGACTATAGGAGTGGGAGTTTCTGATTGTGGATTAGTAAAGAATTTCAGGGTGTTTCCTTCCAGTGTGGAATGCCACCTTAAACTGGAAGGAAGGTTGATTTTCAGAAATAGAGAGGACCCCCCATCACCAGTCTGTTGTCCTACTGCTATTACTGTCACGTCTGGAATTTGGCTATTCTGGAAGTGAAATTCTACTTGGTCAGATTTTTGTTCAACCATGTGGCAGGTGCCGTTTAAACTAACATGGTTGACACTCTGTTTTAATTTTATTGGTCGGCTAGTCTGGGTCCAGAGGACCTTGTTTATGCAATCTATTAGGGGTGACAACCTTCTCAGGAGGTCCTTCCCTAGTAAACAAGGGGTGCCCCCTGGAGTCACAACTATGACCGGGTGTTTCAACTTGTGTCGCCCGATCTTAATGTCCAAGTCTGCAGTCCCCTCAACGGGAATTTCCTTCCCGTCAAAGTTCTGCAGTTGTCCAGGAAGAGAGGTGAGAGGAATTTGATAATTCTCTCCCCTTCCTGCATTCAGTTCGTCAAAGGCCCTTCTGGACAGAAGGGTAGCTTGAGATCCAGTGTCCACCAGTGCCAAAATTGTACCCTGCCCCTGTACTTGGACCGGGGCATAGTATCTTCCCTCCTTCTCCTCAAGGGGGCACAGATAATGCACATTTTTGGACAACTGGTGGGCTAATTTTCTGGTTTTGGACATCGCTAGCGAAGAGATTTGGGCAGAATTCTGTGGAGAGCCTTGGGAATCTGAAAGAAAAAGTTGGCAACTGGAGATCAGAGCCATTGTGGGTTCCCCTGGCTCCGGTTCTGGGCCGCCCCCCCCCCTTTGTGGAGGCAGTCATCAGGATGGGTTTGAACCAGGGGATTTTGGTATTGTGGGTTCTGGGATGAGATGATGGGCGGCGGTAGCTCAGTCTCCCCAGTCTGGATTGGAATCCCTTGGGGCCCATTTTTCCTTGGGAGGAGTTCCCCCATCTCTGAAGGAGAAGATCCTTTTCCCAGGATCTTCTGGGGATCCTTCTGCTTCAAATTGGAAGATCTGTACCTCCTCCTCAAACTGAGTCTGTTTGGGTCTTTTGTTTCTCCTACCCCCCCTCTGCTCCTTAGGAGGCAGGCTTTCAGGGGCAAGAGATTTTGTTTCCGGTTCCTGGGTTTCCAGGGGCTGTTTACAAGTGAGGAAGGAAGCTTCCTCCAAGGCTTTACACCCCCCTTCCCTTTGTGCCTCCTCCCCGGGAACCGGTGAGTTATCGGGATGCTGCCCCCGTCATTGTTCTGGGGCACCAGGTCCAGAGTTGGGTGCGTTCTGCGCCGGCATGCCGATCTGAGGGTTCTGCTGCGCCCTCAGTATGTGACCCAGATCCCGTGCCATGTTTTGAACCTGGCGCTCTAACTGGGAAACCCGCTCAGGCTGATACGGGGCCCTGTTTTCTCCCCTGGGCTGATCCCGGGAAGGGTAGCTATCCCTTCTTTGGTAGTACCCCTGGTTGGGAAGATTTGGATACCCCTCCACCCTTGGCCTCCCCTCTCCCGGATTCGGTTGTCTGGGCTCAGGGAATTGGGGAAAGAAGGGTGGAGGATTTTGGGGCTGGAAGTTGGGTGGATACCTGGGGAAGAAGTTCTGCCCAGGGTTTGGAGAATTTCTGCCATCCAGTGGGAAGTTAGGAGGGAAGTTCCCAGGGTTAGGTGCTTGGCTGGATCCCCCCCCTTGGGCTGGAGGAGTCCACACATAACCCAGGATGGGTCTGTTTCCCTTGTAACGGGGGCTTACATAATCAGGAGAGCGAGGGACCCCATTTGTGGGGCTGCCTCCCTGGCTCCCTGTCTGTGACTGGCCCGAGGACCTTCTGGGCCTAGCATTATTAGGTGCAGGTAGGTTTTTAGGCCCCCCCATCTCCAAATCCAAAACGGGGGAAACCTTTACCTCTGCCACCTTGGCAGCAGCAGGGGTGCTGTTGGTTTTGGGGTTTTTGGGCTGGTTTTTGTTTTCCACCGGTTTCTGCACCTCGTAGATGCGGGTGGCTTGTTCAATGACCCAGTCTAAAGATCTTTTCTCGTGAAAATCCCTCACGAGCTGGGTCATTATGTATTTGGGCAAGGCATGGAAAAATGTATTAATAAATTCTCTGCTATCCGTGCGCACCCTTCTTGTGGTCTGTACAAAAGCACGCTTTAACTCCTACACAAATTCTTGGGGGGCCTGATCCTCCCCACATTGTAAATTGTAGGCTGCCTTGTGAGCCTCTTGAGGATTTCTATGAGTAGAAAAATGTTTCAAGATGGCCGCCTTATAGGTGGACCATCTTAAATGATTTTGGTCCTCCAGCCCCGCAAAGAAACTGGAGTATTCCGGGGAGAAGGTCCACTTTACATATTGAATACAGCTTTGGCTGTCTTTCAAATGGAAAGTCTCCATCATTTGCTCAAACAACTCTAAGTGCTCCCAAACAGAATACTTGGCGTTCTTATGATAAGGCGTGATGACGCTCCTGATTGCCTTAATCTGCTTTAAGGGGTCCTTAAGCAAGGCCCTTTTTGTCTTATTGGCCCTTTTGGTCCGTGTAACCCTGGTCCATTCATCTTCTGACTCAGAGGCACTGCTCCCAGAGGTTCCCGTCTGTTCTTCCAGGTTTTCCCGGATTCTGCGAGCCTGGGAATGGCTGGCAGAATGTGGGGACCTGGTCTCCTGTGTCCTGTACCGCTCAGAGGAGTCTTCAGATCCCTCCTTGCTGCCAGGATTTGATGGGTACCCCCCCCCACTGACCTAACTGGGCAGAGGTTTTCAGGATGCCCTTAATGGGCCTACTCACCTGGGGTTCCCCATCAAATTGCACTGTGCTTGGGTGCCCATACCCGGATGCCCGCCCCTCCATTCCTGGGTGGTACTGGCCTATGAGCCCCATGCTTCTGGCTGGATAGTAATCTGCCATCCCTGTGGCCCTGTGCTCATGTGCGCCAGGGGACATGGGGGTGGCAGAGTCCAGGGACTGAGAGAAATAAAGGCCTCTGGTACTAGGGCTCCTGGGGTTATGCTCAGGAGTTTCTCTTTCCCAGCGAACCTCATCTCTATCCGCCCCTGCTCCCTGTTGCAATGCAAGAGCCTGCGCCTTCAGTTCCTCAGTTAAGGCCTTACTAGACTCTATCAGTCTCTCCTGCATCGCTACCTGTTGTTGGAGTCTATCATTGTGCTGGCAGAGAGCCTCATTCTCTCTCTGCGTTTCCTGATTGGTCCTGGAGCACTGGGCCAGTCTTTGCTGCAGGAGGGTTACCTCCTGAGCTGTGTCCCTATTGGCCTGCTCCTGTCTTGCCAGAGCATCCTCCACCCTCCTGGTGTGCTCTAGCAAGTCCTGGTGTTCTTTTTGGAGGTCACCCAGTCCCTGGTGGGCCAGGTGATTGTCTTCCATTTTTCTCCTTAAGTGGCAGACTTCCTGGCCTAAGGTGTGCCTTTCCTGACCAAGAGCTTGAACTTGTGACGCCAGGTCGTCCCTTTGCCTTTGGAAGGCACCAGCTTTCTGGCGCTCCTGATCAAACTCTGCCTGGGTATCCAGGTCTTTCAGGATCAGTTTATTGCTCTCCTCTTTCTCTCTGTCTGGTTGGATTTGCAGGGTGGCTACCTGCTCTGTGCATGCCCTGTTGAAATTGATCTGTTGCTCCAGCTTTTTCTGGCTCTGCAGTAGGGAGTCCAAACTGTCTTGGCGTTCCTTCTGCAAAGCCAGAAATCTGGTATCCTGGTCTGTCTTTTCCTGTTGCAGTATATCCATGTCCTCTTTTATTTTAATGATATACTGCCTACTATCATTTTCTGACTCCTGGCTCCCCTGCAGCCTCTGCTCAGAAGAGACCAGGTCAGATTGGACCTTCTCTAACGCCTTCTGTCGCTTGTTCGCCAGATCTTGGCTTTCCGTACATTTATCCTGCATGTCTCCCGTATATAGGTACAGGTATGCGGCTATCCTAACCATCCTGTCGTGTTCATCCTTAGCTTTAGGAGCCATGTATAGTTCACTCAGGGCCACATGTAGGGGACCCTGATCGCCCCATATATCTGACCCTGTTTCAGTGACCTGTTGCGTGATGGCCTGCAACCAGACCATGCGGTCCTGGTGAGTAGGGAGTCCAAACTGTCTTGGCGTTCCTTCTGCAAAGCCAGAAATCTGGTATCCTGGTCTGTCTTTTCCTGTTGCAGTATATCCATGTCCTCTTTTATTTTAATGATATACTGCCTACTATCATTTTCTGACTCCTGGCTCCCCTGCAGCCTCTGCTCAGAAGAGACCAGGTCAGATTGGACCTTCTCTAACGCCTTCTGTCGCTTGTTCGCCAGATCTTGGCTTTCCGTACATTTATCCTGCATGTCTCCCGTATATAGGTACAGGTATGCGGCTATCCTAACCATCCTGTCGTGTTCATCCTTAGCTTTAGGAGCCATGTATAGTTCACTCAGGGCCACATGTAGGGGACCCTGATCGCCCCATATATCTGACCCTGTTTCAGTGACCTGTTGCGTGATGGCCTGCAACCAGACCATGCGGTCCTGGTGAGTCCACTCACCTCTCAAAAAATAACTTATGTAAGAAGTGCTCTCTGGCTATTTTCATGTCTACTAAGGTCGTCATTCTAGAGATTGGTCTCTGTCCTGACTTACAGAAGTTTGTATTTTATTTTTGCAAAACAGACCTTTTCCTTAGAGCGTTCCTTTGAGGAGTGCTTTACAGCGTAACACAGCGTGGTGATCCGACCGGATATGTGTATCTGGTCAGCTGGCACACTGTATTAATCTGCACAAGTGATAGATCTAACCCAAACGTCCGGCCCGAGACCCCAATTTGTAAGAGGATTCAATTCAACACTACAGCTAAGTCAACGCCTAGTCTAGAATACTGAATGAAAACCCTTATTGATATATCTTTATGTCCAGTTCATGCGTTCTGGATGACTACCCCTATATAACACCCCTCTCTTGGAATCCCCCTGACCCCACTGAGCCAAGAAGTAGTTCTGTTTTGCAAGTTAAAAGGTTTATTTGATAATTTAAACAATAAATATATATATCACACTTTATAATAATTAATAATTGGATATCACACTTAATCTGAGCAGTAATCAATAATGGATAGTCTGGCACTAGCACACTTCTTTATAATCAATGATGAGAGGTTATAGGATGGATAAGATAGCAACAATACTTTATGGTTTCAAATGGATGCAAGGTGGAATGAAAATACAGTACAGAAAATACTCAATATGCGTTCAACAAAACAATGTAATCACTTTTCTCTGGCAATCCCCTCCCCCCTTTATGCAATGCAAGGAAATGGAAGGAAAGCACACAGTTCTCAGAAATGCAATCAAATGTAATTCAGTTCACCCCAGCAAGCTTAGACTACAGAAGTTTGAAACACAGGCCCCAAAATGCGTTTATATGTGCTGGCAATGAAGTGAGGAATATGCTGAAAATGGTTTTAATTCCCTTTAGGAGGTTCAGGGTGAGTGAAATATATTTGGGATGAGTTCAGGCTCACTTTAGCAAGGATCTAGGAATAACTAGCAGGTTAAACGAATTTTTGGCAAATGAAAGCAAGAAAACTGCTGTTTTCACACGTGGAGAAATTTGCAAATCGCGGCAAATTCGCGAGTGCGTTTTTCGCGATTGCGGCAAAAGTGTATGGAATAGGAATGCTACTCTAGGTTCGTTGAAAAGCCAAGATTCTAAGCTTTCAGAGGAAAGTTACTGCAAGTCTCTAAGACAAACGGTCACGGAGATATGAGCGATACGGTAAAGGTCGTTTTTCAGATTTGAAATTTTAAAGTTCAAAGTGACAAGTGACAGCTAGCAACTAGAAATGACAGGTGACAGTTAGGAGGCAGTTCTACTTAGATTAAAATAGATTGAATTATATTATTTTAACTAAGAGATTGGTTCTGCACAGTCTGCTAGGTACTCACAATAGATTAGAAATAGAATGGGCCTCGCCACGGATCTGGTCAACAGGTTTTCATCACTCACCACGGACGGTTTCTGCGCACAGCGTCTGGGTCAGCTCTACTCTGCTGGTCTGGTCTGGGTCTCTGGTTCTGATCAGGTCTGTGGGTCCGGATACAGCGGTCTCCGGTTCAGCTGGTCTCTCTCTGGATACAACACTGCTTCTGGATCTTTCTGCACAGCTTTCTCTGGACCCAGCGCTGATCTGCACGCTGTTAGGTTTGCTGGATGCTGAGGCCCACTGAGAAGAGTTCTCAGTTTGTGGGTTTAGGCCCTTGCTTTGAGTTCTGAATCAAGTTCTTTGGAGTTTTAAAGTCTAAGTGTTGAATCTATTATCTTCTGGATGTTGTGTGGTCCGGCAGAGGGCGTTGCAGCAAATGGAATTGAATGTCCCTATCTGTCCTGACTGTCTGCTTTTATGTGTTTTGAAAATGGGTGTGTGCAGCATCACTAGGCTCTACCCCTCTCCACTTGTCATTGGCCACTTCATCCTCTTCCCCTTGATTGGGGGAATGAAATGAAGTGTCATCATGATGAGGTCTGTTTATGGTACAGAGAACCCACCCCTGTCAAATTACACACAATCTATATTTTGACCCAAAAGACATATTTGCACAGGTACACATTTGTTTAAAATTACATGCACCCATCACATATCACAGGAGGTATACCCTGTCCAAACCTGCTCTTCCTGGGAGCTTGCATTCAGAAATGGCAACATATTTCACTTTTTAGTCAGGTTACCAATATCAGATTCTCACTCAAATTTACCCAAATGTGTGCAAGGCATGCAGGCATTAATTGATGAAGTATCAGACTTTTCACATGCAGACATTTTAAGTAATACCCTCTTAACTGCTAGCTTGCCCCCAGATCATGCCACCGGTTCTAAAAACCTCTTAAAATGTGGGCAGAAAAATCACAAGAATTATGATATCATTTAAATAATTATGACAAGTCCGTACTATGAGTTATTAATCTTTTTCTAAAACCATATTCTGGCTACAGGGGTGTGTCTTTTCAGGTCACATGGTACAGAAACCAGTTTTTCCACTTTCTTCAAGCTCAGCCTCTGTCTCCAGTTTCTCCCCCTCCCAGTTTCTGCCAAGAGGAAGCCATTTTTATTACCCCTGCAATAAACCATCTGCCTGGGCCCTGGAAGGCCCATTGTTCAAGAGGAAACCATTTATGGCCCCCATAATAAAACATTTGCCTGAGTCAGGACAGGGCTTTGTTCAATTTCCTGCAGAGCCCAGGTAATTCAATCAGAGAAGTGTCATATCCCTTTTGGTGGGAGCAGCAAAATGCAGGTCGGCCTGGGAGCACAGCTGTTGTGCAAGTCTCAACTCCTGTCGGGGGTAGCTGGTGGGCAGAATTCAGTTCCTTAAACCAGGCCCCAGCTAATGTCACTTTTTGTTACCCAGTTTTCTGCGTTCAAATAAAACTACCAATTTTTACATATGCAGCTAAAATGCTGATTCTAAGTTTAAACTATGACATTTAAACAATTGAAACCTATGTGACACTCAAAAGTAGGTCACTCATTTCTTTTAAATATTTCAGTTTTACACAAAAAAAAAAAGTCTGGTGTTGTTTTAAAACGCCGGCTTTCTGATAGTGGTGAGTACTGGTAATGCAACCATTTTTGGGATTTAAGAAAATGAATTCCCCAAAATTCTAGGTTGCTTTTGGCAATCAGCATTGCCATTCCCAATGGTTTCAGACTACTGTGTGGGTAGTCCAATGGTGGTTTTAGGCAGTGCCCTTCTGTGCCCATAACATCTGCAAAAATGAGTGGCAGCCTATTCTTCATGCATTTCCCTGTGCATTTTCTGGGAAGCTCTGGCCATCATGATGTTTTCCATGTCAGTACTGCACAGTTTTTGAGATAGGGCTCGGATGCATGGGTAAGAACATCCCACAGTTAGTCTAGATTGTTGAGTTGGTCCGGAATTGCTTTGATAATAGTGCGCAGCTGTGAAGGCTTGTTCTTGAGACTCATGAACAGTGGGGTAAAATCCTAGGACATCTGCAGGTGTGTGGTGGGTGGGTGAGGTTGCAAGATTTCCAGCTAAGCTTGTGATCAACGCAAGGAAGCCACTCTTGATCTTGGACATGGGGTCAGTGCAGAAAGGTGAAGTCATTTATGAATTAATGCATTAGGATTAAGTGCGGGGACGATAGGCTGCAAATCATCCCATATTCCTGCAGCTTTTAAGTGCTGTAATAATAGGTCTCATTATTTCCCCTTGACCTGACTTTGAACCTGTGATAGTGGGTTACAGACAGAAATCGGAGACAAACGATTGGCTAGTTGAGCTTTCACTCATCTTGCTGCCTCCAATAACAGGCTTACTTCCACGTAGCCTCATTGGACTAGAATCTATTTATCTGGTCTTATCTCACGTTATGAACAAGTCAGGGCATTCGGCAGAGTACTCCTGCAGCCCTAGAACCCATCCGGGCTGATCAGTGCCTCCGGAAGAGATGAGCTGAGAAAGAAAGAAAGAAAGGTAAAGCAAAAGTCAGGACATGGTTTGAACCAAAAGGTTGGCAAAAGGTTGACAGGGTTCCATTGATGCCAGTGGAGGGAAAGCTAGAAAAAATGGAAACCTTTCATAACGGTGATCATGTATTGTTTGAGTCTTTCCTTTCCGTAGAAGGCCTCAATCAAAATGGCTTGTTCGTCAGTGCCAGTCTGATCTGTCCGAATGTGGCACCACTGTGACTCTGAAGTCCCTGTGCTTGTTCGCTTGAGGGAAGTTTTGATGCTGTGGCTCTTTTAATAATGATTTATTAATTCAATGATATCCCGTGACTCCGCCGGCTGCATTTTGAACGCTGCAGTGTACGCGGAAAGGAAAATCCACAGACGGCGAGAATCAGACCCATCTGCTTGTGAAAATCCAACCACTAGATGAACTAAAAACAAGGTGTTGAAGGAAGGGAAGCTTTGGCATTAGAAGCCACTTTCTCCACTGAAAAAAGTGCTAAAAAACGAATCAACATTTTAAATCGTGGCTGTTTCCATTTTTGAATCAGAGGACAATCATCCTCGAGGTTCCAACCAAGATGTACTGAAACTGAATACTATATCCTGCCCCTCCTTATTCCAGTGGATAGGAGATGGTGTGGCCCATGCCAATATATGTGCCTGAAAAATGGGTTGTTTTGTCCTGAAGAAGGTTGCCGTACAGAGAGAGTATTAATGGTGATGCTCGCAGAGAGCAACTGAAACACGTGTCGACGTGAATCTGTGGGAATAAGAGAACAGAGACTGTTGTGATACCCCAAATATGTGGGGATGGTGTACAATGAATTATAATCACATGGAGATATAACAGATGTTGAACTGTTTTTTATATACAGACCATTTTTTCAAAGAATGAATTGTGGAATGAGAGATTGATGAGAATAGCAGGAATGTGAACGAATGGAAAAGTGAATGGGCCATAGTGTTGTAGGAATTGTTTAATATGTTTTTTAGACATAGCTTCTTTGCTTGAATAAATTAAATAAAAAATAAAAAATAAAAAATCTTGGGAATTGAAACCAAGTTAGAAAAGCACTTGTGCATTCCGTCATCCTTATCTTTGTCTACTAGTTCGAGGCCCTTTGTATTTTCTGTTTTAATAATGAGACTGCAGCAAGCAGACCTCTACCAACATAGAATTCAGCTGCGGATAAGACCCTATGGCCCATCCAGTCGGCCTGTCAATCAACCCTTCCAGCCTCTGTTCCTGTGCAGTTGGTCAGGTGGTGCAAGTGGATCTACGTCATGTGACCCAGGCTCCGCCCACCTGCTTAGCCCTGCCCCTTTGTTTCCCTTCTGAACTGTTAGACCTCAAGGCATCTCTCGCCCAGGTGTCCGAAGCAAAAGGCAATCTATTAAAAGGCAAATTCCTGTTTTGTCCCGATGAGGGGCAGCCAGCAAAAAAAGCAAATCCTGTTTGATCCTAATGAGGACAGATGAAAAATAGGGCTATTCCTGTTTTGTCCTGTATTTCGTGATCTGATAACCAATGAGTTAATAGTTTGCACCCTCTTTCCTTCTGGATGGTCGTCGTTGACAAATCTTTATGTATCTACACGTGACGTCCCTTGAATTAAATGAATTCTTTCTTGCCGCAGTCCTTAACAAAGCTTCTCTCTTGTGGTATTCATGACATTTAGCAATGAATCTTTGGATGTGCCTCCACCTATGTGAGCACTGTCCAGTAAAATGTCTTTTAATCTGTTCTCCTTAAATAGACCAGCTTTTTTCTTTTTCTTGGGTTGTTTTCCACATGCTCTCTGAGTCACCAAGAAAGCAGAGGTTACATCTGCTCTGTCTGTTCTCCATGTCGTCTACCTTGATCTGCCTGTCTGATTTCTATGTCTATTGGTCTTGATTTATTTCTCATTGCAGAAAGCTGATTATTTTCCAGTATTTTCATTCTATCTTCAGACTTCTCAACACCAGTCTTTAATTCTGTCGCTTAAACTTGTCTATCTGAATGGAGCGCTTTAATTTTGTCTAAAACTTCAGCTATATCTTTCTTAGTAGCCACTTCAGCCAGTGTCACTTCACTGTGGGATCCATCAGAGTAGAGCTTCTGTATGAGATGGTGGGCTGGTAGTAGTGATGGAGTTGTGAACCGCCTCTTCCAAATCTCTACATTCCAGGAAGCAAGAGGGCTACATTTCGCTGTTCAAAAATAATCACCACTGTTATTCTCCTCCATTTGTGTTCACAGTCTTTCTACTTGTCACTCCTCTGTTGTGGATCGCTTGTCGTATATTTTTAATATAAGCCTGTAGGCAATTTTATGGAGCCCCCTCCTCCTTCTTTCACTATTCCTTGGTCGCCTCCCCACCACCAATCTGGCCGTAGAACCTTGCAGCACCCTTGTGAGCGTCTGTTCACTTGGACCAGCCCTTCGCCCTCATATTCCAAGTACTTACAGGGTCACTCCGGTACCAGCTCAGAGATGCGTTCTTTGCTGCAGACCTTCCCTTCACCTTTGTATGCTATGTTTCCACTTGTTAAGATGGATTTTCAGAATTAAACCTGTGGGGAGATTCTGAGAAGCCAACCTATTATGGTGAACAGGAAAGGCACTAATGTCTAGCAAACTCTGTGATGTGCCCGTGGGTCGGATACGGCTGTGCCTGGGAGCTCCCCCTGAACTGTCTTTTACAAAGAAGGTGAGGGCATTTGAGTGCTCCCTGGGGATGAGTCTGGAAAATAATCTTAAGGTTACCCCTGGGTCTATCCCTCCCCTCTTGATATGTATGGACTCTCTAGTATCTGCATAGTGGGGTGAGAGTGGGGTGTTTACTGCTGATCTCACTGGCTCGCAGGCAATGCAAAAGTGCCATAAAGTGCAGTCTGGCAGAGTGAGCCTTACCGTGCAGTACACCTTGACCTTGTTGGTGAACTCAGTGTTTTGGTCCTTGATGTGGCTATTGTGAAGAACGAGACGCACAAAGCTCTGTGTCAGTTTTATCCACATCATTGTGTTAGCCAGCAGAGTATTGAACCCGAGGTAAGGAGTGCATAACTGAGGCTTCCGGTGCTTGAAAGTGCAGTCTGGCCAGACTGAGACAGAGACAGAGACTGAGACAGAGTACGGTGCACTGAAGTGTTTTTCAGAAACGTGCAGCCTTTTAAGTAAGTTCATTAACTATGCCATGGAAGCCTGGTAAGAAGGGATATAACCTGCAGGATAATAAGGATGATATCCGATAGCATCCTAGTGTTCAAGACACGGTCATTCATATTACTGAAAACACTGAGACTGCTTCCGTGGCTTAGAACAGAGAGGGGGAGCAGGTGGGTACGAAACTCAAGGGCAAAATGAATAATTATTTAAGGAGGTGAACGTAGGCGGGAATAAAGGCCTTACTATAGACATCACTAATAAGGCACTGAGCAATACCGTTGTTTCAGCACCAATTAATACAAATTCCCACCTTGACTTGTGCTACTCCCTCCAAGCAAACTCACATCAATTGAGAGTGGTTGAGAATGCCCTGGCTTCTTCTGGGGAGCCTTTACATCCTGTAATTAATATGTGTACCCTGATGGAGATGTGACTAATCCTTGGATGTCGTCACTTCTCCCCACGCGGAAGACCCTTCCGATGAGGCCAGGGTAGTCCCCCTGGCGGTGGTACTCAGTGGGAGGATCTAATGGCAAGGGACTGCCCCTCTAGGTATGAGTAGGAATATCTATGGTGCAGCCCGTGTAACATCAGCCCACCCCCACCCACTCAAACCTCTCTTTCCTTGAAAAACCTCTTTGTAGATAGTAGACCTATGCACTGTTATCAGGTAAATAAAGATAGGGCACCTGAAAGTACTATGACGAGGAAGACTGTAGGAAACATGAAGATCACTTTGCTCACAAGTACTGGTGCGAGGTGGCCCCACACCAGTATCAAGAACAAAACAACAAAAGAGATGAGGAACTTATACAAAAGGCCAACTGGGACCGGGCTACATTGTATAAAAACTAAAGAGGTACAACTTCACCTCCATAACACCTACTTCCATGCATGTTTGGCTTGTGGACAACCCATTTCCCACTAGGATGAGGAAGAGTAGGGACTATCCAAGGTAAACATACTTGACTTCTACTGGGACCAAGAAGAGTAAAGACTGCTAAAAAGGAATTAATTTGACAATTACTGGGACGAAGAGGTAATGCAGAAGCATGAAGAGCACTTCTGGAACCACTATTGAACATTCTAGTGGTTTCCGAATTCCTATTGGGCAAGTCACATTCAAAATAGAAGAGGGAAAACAGGAAAAAGAGTCCAGGCCTCACTGGAGGAGCCGCAAGCAAGTCGTCGGTGTGGTGGGGAGAAGCAAGGCGAACCAGAACTTTGAGCAAGGAGGCAAAGCGTCTCTCGAGGGTTGAAAGTGGAAAGATCATTCTCTGTACTAGAAAGCAGCTGACTTACCTGACGGAGGAAGAGGGACTGCACGGTCTGCTTCGGTAGAGCAGCCCAGAGGGAAGCAGCAGTTGCAGAGCTGCCGCAGCTGGAAAAAAGTAGGCTGAAGGCATGCCAGGACCAAAGCCGAGTCCCAGGAGCCCACAGCAAGGCTACCGGAAGGTAGAAGCTAACACGGCCTGCTGGTGGGGACAGAAGAGAGGCTAGCGGTCCAGATAAAATGGGTGGGGATAGCCTGGGCAGAAGGGCTGAGAAAATGGCCCTGGAAAAAGACTGTGGGGAAGTAATATGTGAAGCAATACGGGTCTGGGACCCACACCCACAAGAAGGAAAGTTCATCAGTCATCCTCATAGTCGCAGTACCTGGCCGGTTAGTGAACCAGGTCTGCCACACAACCAGCAGAGAATCCTACGGATCTGGGACCCACACCCACAAGACTGAAAGCCAAGTTCACGTTGGGAAGAAGTCTACAAACCATAGAAAGAGGCAAGGGGAATATGCTTACAACGTGGCAGTATTTAACACCACGTTTATGGGTTTATGTGGGGAAATTGAAACCTTTGGCTACGTTTTATAGTATGCACTTCATGTATAGAAGACCACAACATTACACCTATCAAAACCCCTCTGTGGTATTAAGAAGAACTTTTATGTTGATACGATTTAATAAGTTGAAGTTTTTAGCAGTGTGTGGGTCTTGGCCTGGTAGCCCTGAAAAAAAAGTTACCCATTGATTTAATCGCTGGAAATAAACATTGAGGGGAACTCGATATTTGTTTAAGCCATTATCCAACACTGCGCGCACATTTTCTTGGACTGGAGTTCGATTATATAATTGCCTGAGTCTTAAAATATGTTGGGAAGGGTGTTAGTCGCTGTAAAAAAATAGAGAGTCACCCTCGATGCTTTTTTCCAGCAATTAAGTCACATGTAACCAAAGAGGACAGGTATGTAGATTTAGTGGAATTCAGGGAAATTTAGAAACAGCAAGACATGTTCTTATGAGTTGCTGTTCTATGATAGGGACCTGCGTTTGTTATTATAGAGAACGTATAGATGATTTAACCACTATTGGGAGTGAACAAATTTGGTTGCAATGTGTTTGAGGGTTCTGGCCATCTCTTATGGTAGCAGTCACTAAAGTATGGCGGTTGGTTGGTTGAGGAGAAATTGGAAAGATGTCATATATTGGATTAATAGGATATAGATGATTCTATTGGAGATAATTATGATTAGTGTTTGTTTAAGAATGTGTTTTTTTTTTAATGATGATGGGGTTTGGATTAATAATGAATTGATGTCTGTTTCGTATTGTTTTAAGTGTATACATTTTAATTTGTTTGATAAAGAGAATGTGATTAGTTGTCTTTTTAATTGATGTGTGAAAAGTTGAATTAACAACACACAATAAACAAAAGAAGAAAGAAAATCACAGGCGTGTAAAACTACTATCCACCTTGGGGTTCTCTTGCTCAAGGTCATTGTAAGACTTGAAATCTGTCATGCAGTGAAGAACGTGAAGAAAGGCGACTACTATATAACCCAGATAGCATCGGGCAAGTCAGCCAAGAACAGCAATAAGGTCCTATCGCTTACACGGGCCCTCCCTGGTAAAGGAGAGGGGGCATAATGCCCTTCGAGTCACAAGTCCCAGAGCTAGTCCTATGTCGGGAGTTAGTAGTCATTTAAGAAGGCAGAACAGGTGTTGGCAAAGCCAACATGTTTGTTTGTTTATTTATTTAGTTTAGCGCAGAACCAAAACCCTCAGGAGCTGGTAGCAAACAGTACAAGGATACTTAGAAAGCTTAGTTACAGTGGTGGAGGTAGGTACATACATAGAATGATAAACATCTAGCAATTATAAGCAGAGAAACAACAATTCAGGACATCAATACTGCCACACATTTGTGGTGATCAAGGTCCCAATAGATATAACAAGATACAGGCAAATGATACCAAGGAGCATATGCAGTTGGCAAGGTTGGGCCTGGCAGGAGTAGGTAGGGCAAGATCCGCAGGTGTAGGTGATAGATGTAGGTGTTCCAAGAATTGTAGAACAAAGCAAGCAAAGTTATTTAGGGGTCCTCTCCCAATTCCACCACATTAGGGGAAGCACTGGGAAATGCAGGAATCCATGTACAGAACTCCACCATACATAACCAGGCAAGGGTGAGGCAGAGTTAAGACTTTGCACCTCTTATTCCCCTGGAAGAAGGGGGGGCATTAGAAACAGGTATGTCAATTCCCCCTATACTCTGATTCCAGCAGAAACCACTACTGAGGCTTCTGCATCTGCTGGGCCCACTTATGTCATGTGTTGGTTTTGTTGTAGGGGGCCATAGGGTCGCTGGTGCAGTGGTCACTTTTGGCATTGACATGACGAGAAGGCCACCACAATGCTGACGATCTCAGGGGATCCCAGGACATGATGCAGTTGGGGGACAGCGATGAACACCACAATCAGGCAGCGGAAAATGGCCCTCTTCACGAGTACAAAGACCTTGCAAGGCCCCTCTTCATGCTGGAGAGCTGCAGGTGGAGGCCTCTTGTTTCACAAGTCAAGGATCTGATGAATGTCAAGTCCGAACTTGAGACAGTGAACGAAGCAGTGAGGTAGGCCAGGGGAATGCTGGTCAGTCCACAGGATGGTCCCAGGACACGTTTGAAGGCTTTTCAGGACAGAATCCTCAAGCAGGGATCAAGACTGATTGTTCCCATCGGTCCAGAGGATGAAGAACGGATGAAGGTCTTCAGGAGATCAGACAAAGAAGCAGGACTTGGCTGGGACGGATATTGAAGACAGATCTGGTTGGCTACAATGATGATCTATGAATCTTTAGCAGGATGCTCCTCTTCTAAGAGGTCTTGGCTCCAACTACATATGGTTATCCACCCATCCAAGCCCACCGATAGCAGGAATCGGCAACATATAAACAGGCAGGGACTGTCCAATCATGACCGCCTCTGGCCACCACATCCGCCCAGCAACAGACACACTTTGATATAGATGTGGAGTAGGACCAGACAGTTCTAACCCCTATATTCGACCCCAAACATATACCACCGCTTTGCCCTTGAAAGGGCTTGCCTTTAATGTAATATCTGGCCCTGAGAAGGCAGGAAGAATGCCAGAAGACAAGATGGCCAAAGGACAGGGTGAAATCTTGTGGCACAGCCATTTTAAAGTGTATAGTACTCTTTGTGGCATTCTGATGTAAAATGCAAAAGTGGATGATAGAAATATATCCGCTGCCACCAGCCTGTCCTGAAAATTTCATACAAGTAACAGAAAAGTAAAGGGGGATACAAAGTACTGCGACGAATCAGTGGATGTCGTCCCTTCTCCCCTAGGGGGAGACCTTTCCCATGGGGCCAGGGTGGTGCATCCACAATGCAATAGTCCCCCTGGAGGTGGTGCACCGAGGGAGGATCACATGTGAGAGGAAGCCCATTATGGGATTAGGGACAACCATCCCTTGGGAACGCAGTATACCTCCACTTTTATACACCCTCTCTCTTTTCCAGAGCCAAACTATCCTTCCCTCTTTTTTTCAACCAGTTCCAATATTGTTTATTGTAAAGTCAGCCAGCCTAGTATATTAGACCTGACTAAGTCACCAGAGAAAGCCATTTGCTTTCCATGTAGTTCAAATGCAAGTACTGTGAAGAAGATGACCAGGAGTATGAAGATCTCTCCAGAGAACCGGAGTGAACGGTCTAGTCTCTCACAGCACTTGACTGGTCAAAGGCAATACAAAACAGCAGAGGGAAACCAACATAGGGAGGCCATCCTCCGAGGAGGAAATCCGGGAGACGCTGACCCAGTGAACAGGGAAAACCACCATGAGACGCCGTGCAGAGAGGTGAACGGGAGCACAAAGGTAGTTGAGGACGAAGGAACTATGCCAAACGCTGCCCAAGAAACCCTCCAGGCGTTTCAAAGTCTGGGGAGCAGCTGGAGACCAAAACCGCACCCCGAGAAGGAAGCAGTGACGGACAGAGCAACCGCTGATGAGAAGAGATTCTGGAACGTGGCTGGAGACAGAAACCTGAGAAAGCAGTAAGAGAAAGGAGTAACCTGCAGAGCCACCAGCGACCCGTGAGAGCACCCAAACACTACCGGAGCCGCACAGTAGAGCACCACCATGCAAAAGATGCGAACCACACACACAGTTGCGCAGGCAGACCAGGCGATGCACCGGTATGAGAGCAAGAGAACTGAAGTGAATGGTCTAGTTTCTCACAGCACTTGATGGTCAAAGGCAATACAAAGTAGCAGAGGGAAACCAACATGGGGAGAGTGATCCTCCGGGGAGTAAATCCGGGAGACACTGACCCGGCGAATAGGGAAAAGCACCATGAGACGCCGTGCACAGAGGCGAATGGGAGCACGAAGGTAGTCTAGGATGAAGGGAATACGCCAACCACTGGTCACGAAACTCTGTGTGCAGCCCAAAGTCCAGGGAGACCAAAACCGCCACCGGGAACAGAAGCAGTGACCGGCAGAGCAACCGTCGACGAGACGAGATACCCGAACAGGGCTGGAGGCAGAAACCACAGCCCGAGCAAGAAAGAGTAACCAGTGGAGCCACTGCCGACCCAAGAGAGCATCCCAAATGCAACCGGAGCCTCAAAGCGGAGCACCGCTGCTCAGAAGATATGAACAACACAACCAGGTATGCAGGTAGACCAAAAGGTGCTAGAGGTCTAGGAGGAGTCGGGAAACAACTACACAACACAAGATAAGGGGGTCTGGGACCCTTAGAATAACAGAGGGAGAAAAAAAACAATTGTATGCTTGGCAGGAGAGTATACAAAGCAGGCAAGTAACATTATTGCGAGTCTGGGACCTGCACCCATATGAGACCAAGAGAATAAGAGGGCCTGGGACCCTGAGAGAAACAGAAACAGTCCAGAAAGAAATATATGCTTGGTAGGAGAGTACACCAAGCTACTGTGATATGGCATTGCAAGTCTGGGACTCGCATCCACATGAGAGCCAGAGAATAAGAGGGTCTGGGACCCTGAAAGCAAAAGAGAAAGTTCTATGTGATAATTTACATATGGCCTACATAAAGCAAAACGCCACATTTCCTCACCCCAACCCCCCCCTCTGGACCCTCCCAACTTTCCCCAATGGGATTTGTTCAAAAAAGGGGCTTTTGACCCCCCAAACCTCCCTCCCTCAGCACCCTCCACAGCACCACAAACAAATAAACAAACACGAACACAAACTCAAACACACACGCATACCTGTTCTCTGTCACGGCCGCTTCCGGATCCTGGAGTGCCTGTCAGCCCCTGCGCACACTTGTGTGCGTCGCAAGCGCTGACAGTTCAATTTAGAAAGACTGCTCTTTGTGGTTACAGAGCGGTCTTTCCAAATGTTTTTTTTTCATTCGTTTTTTTAAAAAGTTCTATTTACCTATTACCAAAGAGACAGACAAGAAGACAAAAACATATGCTTGGTAGGAGAGTACACCAAGCTACTGTGATACGGCATTGCAAGTCTGGGACTCACACCCATATGAGAGCCAGAGAATAAGAGGGTCTGGGACCTCAAGAGCAAAAGAGACAGTCAAGAAAGAAACATATGCTTGGCATGTGAGTACACCAAGCTACTGTGATATGGCATTGCAAGTCTGGGACTCGCACCCAGATGACAGCCAGAGAATAAGAGGGTCTGGGACCCCAAGAGCAAAAGACACAGTCAACAAGAAACATATGCTTGGCATGTGAGTACACCAAGCTGGTATAATTCCTCATTGCAAGTCTGGGACTCACCCCCATATGGTCTTAGAATAAGGTGAAGCTCATTCAAGAAAGTACAGGGTCTGGGACCCAAGGAGAGAAAAGGAAGAGATTAACAGGGACTATCCGTTATAACTTCCTGGGGTGTGTTTGGCAGGAGAGTGAACCAGACATTAAGCTTCCGTGAACAATGAAGAGGTGTTCAGCTCCTAACTTGTCAAGTAGAACAAGAAGGAATCCAGGGGCACGGAGCTAATCCCTGGTCATTGGTATCTTACATTGTGGAAAAGGAACACTTGTTTTGTTTTTTTACAACCCGAGACATGGGGAACTTTCTGTTGGCAAGAACTTTCATCAGTACCCTAGTTGAGAATATAGGATCCTTGCACATTAGATTTAGTTAAAAGTGTTGGGGCCATAATTAGGGTTTTGGAACACCACAGTGATGGGCTATTTATTTGACATCCTGACGTTTTTCCATAGATTTCTTTGAGGCAGGGAATCCCATCTTAGCTTTAGGGACAGAGAGGACGTTTTTCCAACCCTTTTACTGTTTAATAAAAGTTTATAACCAAAACTATGTCACGCTTGTGTCCAAGCCTTACTTCTGCGTCCTTACATTACCCATAAGGCACTTCACTGTAAGGTGATATGTGCAGCTTAAAAGAAGCAAGGAACTTGGCAATGGGGGACAATGTCCCCTGCACTGGTAGCCAGAGGAACTCTTCACTGCCCCCAAATTCGATGTGCTAAGCAAGGTAAATAGAGTAGAAATACTTCAAAAGTTTGAACAGGATCAAAACTAAAGCTAAACGTTGGGGGGTTCCATAGGTGATTATGAAGGAAAATCAGCAGAACATCACTGCTTCCGTCTTTTAGGTTTTCACTGCCCCAGTAGTCACCCATTCCGTGGGGCCAACACGCCTCTACGACTCACTCTGCTCTAAGTGTAGGAGGGAGGTTAGAATCTCATTGTTAGCTGGTACTGGTCCATTTATCGGGTCATTTGTAAGGGAGTGCATGTTCCTCTCTGGGGTTTAAAGAAGCCCCTGAATCAGGCAGCCATATTGACACTTCTCAGGGCAGGTTTCAGTCTGCGTTTACTTTTTAATTGAATCATAACCGCATGAGAGTATAGCTGTTGTTCAAATTCAGTAGGCCAAAGTCTTTGTGGGACAATCGCTTCCTCAGGTAGGACTGCAATTGAAACAAACAATAATGCTTAAAGAATGCGTGCTCCACCCAATTGTTGCGTGATTTAGACAGTTATAGTTCAGCAGCACATCAACGGCTGTTGCTCAGAGAGCAGAAATGTGAAATGTCTCATGCTGTTATCAGGTGGCTTTAAATACTAACAGAAGTCAATAGAAATGGGAACAAGCATTCTAAGAGAATATGTATTCACATATGCTCACTAAACTAGAAGGTAAATTATAAACCTCCTTGTCCAATTTTGGTAACATGGACGGAATGGCAGGCTTATCTCTGCCCGGTCGTGGATTGTTGATTAGTTGCAACACAGCGAAATACAATTTTTACCCAGTGATAAGACGGACTGTCCAGTCAAGGCTGTATACAAATATCTACTTTATTATTATTACAACAGACAGTTCTAGCAACACTACAAAATACAACCCACCCTGTAAAGGAACACAGAGGACAGACAGTTTCACGAAGGAAAGGGATGCACTCTGGATACTGACAGGAGGGTAGTTGGTAAAGCAATCAGTCGTAACTGTTCAAGGTTATTTGGTTTCAGCACCAATGGAGCAAGGGATCATAAATGTCACTAGGGGGGCACAACCACAATGTACCTTGTGCTTAAGATGATCTTGATGCTCGACATCGTTGAGTCGGTTCCAGGGTGCTTTGCAGCTCCTGTGACAGAGATGAAGACAGGAGACAGCTGCGGGTATCAGGCGGCAGGCAGTTCGGCAAGCAAGGTTAAACGGACGGCTGCAGGCTGGCCTACATGGCGGCTCAAGGTCAAGAATAGTTGTCTGTGTGCTGGTTGGCGGATCTGTAACGCTGGTCGAGGTGTCTCAGACGGCTTTAGTGACTGTAGTGTGACAACAGTCAGTGGTACAGTGGGTCGTGGTTTGAGGGCTCGAGTGCCTCGAAAAATGTCCTTAAAAGATGGATGTTGGTTGATGCTTGTTGTGGCACTCCTCCTAGCTTCTTTGCTGGACTTGTGTCATCCTTTAAGGTGGACGGCCCACAGCTGAGGATAGTGCTTGTAGGCAACGGCCTTGTCCTTTGGTCAGGTGATCTCTGGCACATCCCACCTGGGAAGCTTGCTGGCAGAATCTAGCAGGGCATGCTGTGTGCTGGCTGGGTACCGGTTCTGGAGCTGCTGGGTGGGTCCTCTGAGGTCGGTATCTCTCTCTCTGTTTCCTGGGTGATGTTTAGGGGAGGGATCTTCCTTCCCTCTTAGACATCCTGACCTTCCTTCTCTGGCGGAAGCTGTAAGGCAGACTGTGCCTTCAGTCAGGGTCCAAATGAGTCGTTCTTACCCCTTTCAAAGTTGTCAGATGATCTGCCAAAAGAGGGGCTCAACCCTATTTTAAAGCCAAATGAGCCCCAGTGATTGGTGCAGGCTAAGCCTACCTTAATGAACCAATCCTGGGTCACCACCAACAATCTTCTGTTATGCGCGAGGTCATGACCAGTGCTTTTCAACAGGAAAGGTAAAGGGTGACAACATGTACTACTAAGTTCCACCCATCTTCCTGTCTGTTATGGATCAAAGTGTCTCTCTGGTTAATTGAGTGCTCTGTGGTTCCTGATCAAAGCGCAGGTCTCTCTTGAAGTTTGTGGCAAGAACAGACTTTCTGTCTCCATCAAATCACATAGTCCTACCATCTGAAACGGGCTCTCCCTGCAGGGGTTGCCTACTGTAAACAGTTGTCCCAGACATGACGTTCACTGCCCTTTATACTAAGGGGTGGGAGCTGACTTCAATTTGACTCAGATGCATTTCAGATGCATATCAAAAAGGTGCAGGATTTCCTATCCCCTTTGTCAGTCCTGCGAACAGGCCTCCCTCAGACCTGCTGCAATTAACTGTCATCAGTATGTGCTGCTATCTGCAGGCAGACAAAGGATAGGGCGGATCCATGGAGCCTTTGATATATTTGAAAGATATCTGGGTATTATTAATCCACCCTATGCACAGGCACTTTTTCTGGAGTTTAGGAGGGGGCACATTAAACATTGCCAAATTCACTAGCTCCTGGGGGACAGTGGATTCCCGCACCTGCCCCCCTGTGTGACCCGGGCGAGGACGCAGGGATGCACTGCATGTTGATCTGCAGTGGATTGAAGGATTAAGTTGATATCTGAAGCACATTTTCATTCTTGGAATTATTTGTGGCACTATTGAGGCAATGGAGTCCTGCAAGAGCACAAATGACATGAATGCCATGCACTATGTGTCCAGGTTTATTCGTTGTCTTGGATACGCAGGAATAGGCCAACTAAGAATAACGTGAACAACAATGTCGGGCCATCGGAAAGGCACTGTATTTCGAGGTTTGTGTCAGGACGGAAGGACAGGTGAGAAGTACACTGCCGAGGGAGTCGGCAAACAGCATAGGAGGGGAGGCTAATAGGTTAGTAGGGCGTAATCCTGGATGCCACAAGCAGGCACTAGATTGGAAGAAGCTCACAGGTGCCATTTCTAGTCTCCAGGAAAGAGAAAATACGGCAGAGCATCCAAAGCATAAATCCGGAAACACTCCACAGAGAATGGAATCATCCAGCGTCAAACCAATGGGTATCCAAACGCAGTCCAAAGGAACGAGACAGGAGTCAATGAGGGAAATCCACTAGCAAAGGTATCCAAAGGAAGATTGTGAGTGGTCAGTGACGTGAGGCGCACAACTGAAGTTATGTTCCTCAAAGTTTGACATTTTATTTGCAAAAGAAACAATATAAAAATCCTAACTAAACCTACTCTACGAGGAGGCCAGATCACAAAACAACATCTTATTACGAAAGCCCGAAGGAGGGAATCTGATCTGGTGTTAAACAGTATGAAAAATGATTGGAAGTATAATTCTATAAATACTTACATTTTTTTAAAAAACAGTATGAAAACTCCAGTCTCTCTGACATCTGAAGAGGGCTTGTCAAATTGATTGCGAGAATTTTTCGCTGAGTGTCATTCGCTCGCCGGTGCAAAGACGCCTCATTGCGATGATGCGTCTGGATGTTCTGCCAATGAGGGCTCGGGTGACATGGTTGTTCAATACAAAGTTCTGTTGTGGCGGAAGTGGGGCAGACGAGGATCTAACGCATGTTTTATTTATATGGCGAAGATTTCTAGATCTCAGACGTGCCTGGCCACTTCAGAGCGAATAATATTAGGCGTGTGATTGATGCCGTGCATTTTGTTCTGTCTTGTGTTGATGGCTGCTTTATGAACGACCTATTTAAGTATATTACTGAGGTTTTTAAACGCATGGAAAGAGAACTTTAAACTTTATCAAATTGTGTATATTTTAACAGTTAATTTTCTGTATTAAGAACTGTATTGTTTTTACTTGAGGTCGAGGCCTCAAGATACTACACTGCCTGCGCCTTCATTATAAACTCAAACATTAGCCTCAAGATACTACACTGCGTGCGCCTTCATTATAATCTCAAACATTAGCCTCAAGATACTACACTGCCTGCGCCTTCATTATAAACTCAAACATTAGCCTCAAGATACTACACTGCCTGCGCCTTCATTCTAATCTCAAACATTAGCCTCAAGATACTACACTGCCTGCGCCTTCATTCTAATCTCAAACATTAGCCTCAAGATACTACACTGCCTGCGCCTTCATTATAAACTCAAACATTAGCCTCAAGATACTACACTGCCTGCGCCTTCATTCTAATCTCAAACATTAGCCTCAAGATACTACACTGCCTGCGCCTTCATTCTAATCTCAAACGTTAGCCTCAAGATACTACACTGCCTGCGCCTTCATTATAAACTCAAACGTTAGCCTCAAGATACTACACTGCCTGCGCCTTCATTCTAATCTCAAACGTTAGCCTCAAGATACTACACTGCCTGCGCCTTCATTCTAATCTCAAACGTTAGCCTCAAGATACTACACTGCCTGCGCCTTCATTATAAACTCAAACATTAGCCTCAAGATACTACACTGCCTGCGCCTTCATTCTAATCTCAAACATTAGCCTCAAGATACTACACTGCCTGCGCCTTCATTATAAACTCAAACATTAGCCTCAAGATACTACACTGCCTGCGCCTTCATTCTAATCTCAAACATTAGCCTCAAGATACTACACTGCCTGCGCCTTCATTCTAATCTCAAACATTAGCCTCAAGATACTACACTGCCTGCGCCTTCATTCTAAACTCAAACATTAGCCTCAAGATACTACACTGCCTGCGCCTTCATTCTAATCTCAAACATTAGCCTCAAGATACTACACTGCCTGCGCCTTCATTATAATCTCAAACGTTAGCCTCAAGATACTACACTGCCTGCGCCTTCATTATAAACTCAAACGTTAGCCTCAAGATACTACACTGCCTGCGCCTTCATTCTAATCTCAAACGTTAGCCTCAAGATACTACACTGCCTGCGCCTTCATTCTAATCTCAAACGTTAGCCTCAAGATACTACACTGCCTGCGCCTTCATTATAAACTCAAACATTAGCCTCAAGATACTACACTGCCTGCGCCTTCATTCTAATCTCAAACATTAGCCTCAAGATACTACACTGCCTGCGCCTTCATTATAAACTCAAACATTAGCCTCAAGATACTACACTGCCTGCGCCTTCATTATAATCTCAAACATTAGCCTCAAGATACTACACTGCCTGCGCCTTCATTATAATCTCAAACATTAGCCTCAAGATACTACACTGCCTGCGCCTTCATTATAAACTCAAACATTAGCCTCAAGATACTACACTGCCTGCGCCTTCATTATAATCTCAAACATTAGCCTCAAGATACTACACTGCCTGCGCCTTCATTATAATCTCAAACATTAGCCTCAAGATACTGCACTGCCTGCGCCTTCATTCTAATCTCAAACATTAGCCTCAAGATACTGCACTGCCTGCGCCTTCATTCTAATCTCAAACATTAGCCTCAAGATACTGCACTGCCTGCGCCTTCATTATAATCTCAAACATTAGCCTCAAGATACTGCACTGCGTGCGCCTTCATTATAAACTCAAACATTAGCCTCAAGATACTGCACTGCCTGCGCCTTCATTATAATCTCAAACATTAGCCTCAAGATACTGCACTGCCTGCGCCTTCATTATAATCTCAAACATTAGCCTCAAGATACTACACTGCCTGCGCCTTCATTATAATCTGAAACATTAGCCTCAAGATACTACACTGCGTGCGCCTTCATTATAATCTCAAACATTAGCCTCAAGATACTACACTGCCTGCGCCTTCATTATAATCTCAAACATTAGCCTCAAGATACTACACTGCCTGCGCCTTCATTATAATCTCAAACATTAGCCTCAAGATACTACACTGCCTGCGCCTTCATTATAAACTCAAACATTAGCCTCAAGATACTACACTGCCTGGGCCTTCATTCTAATCTCAAACATTAGCCTCAAGATACTACACTGCCTGCGCCTTCATTATAATCTCAAACATTAGCCTCAAGATACTACACTGCGTGCGCCTTCATTATAAACTCAAACATTAGCCTCAAGATACTACACTGCCTGCGCCTTCATTCTAATCTCAAACATTAGCCTCAAGATACTACACTGCCTGCGCCTTCATTCTAATCTCAAACATTAGCCTCAAGATACTACACTGCCTGCGCCTTCATTCTAATCTCAAACATTAGCCTCAAGATACTACACTGCCTGCGCCTTCATTATAAACTCAAACATTAGCCTCAAGATACTACACTGCCTGCGCCTTCATTCTAATCTCAAACATTAGCCTCAAGATACTACACTGCCTGCGCCTTCATTCTAATCTCAAACATTAGCCTCAAGATACTACACTGCCTGCGCCTTCATTATAAACTCAAACATTAGCCTCAAGATACTACACTGCCTGCGCCTTCATTCTAATCTCAAACATTAGCCTCAAGATACTACACTGCCTGCGCCTTCATTATAAACTCAAACATTAGCCTCAAGATACTACACTGCCTGCGCCTTCATTCTAATCTCAAACATTAGCCTCAAGATACTACACTGCCTGCGCCTTCATTCTAATCTCAAACATTAGCCTCAAGATACTACACTGCCTGCGCCTTCATTATAAACTCAAACATTAGCCTCAAGATACTACACTGCCTGCGCCTTCATTATAATCTCAAACATTAGCCTCAAGATACTACACTGCCTGCGCCTTCATTATAATCTCAAACATTAGCCTCAAGATACTACACTGCCTGCGCCTTCATTCTAATCTCAAACATTAGCCTCAAGATACTACACTGCCTGCGCCTTAATTCTAATCTCAAACATTAGCCTCAAGATACTACACTGCCTGCGCCTTCATTATAATCTCAAACATTAGCCTCAAGATACTACACTGCCTGCGCCTTCATTCTAATCTCAAACATTAGCCTCAAGATACTACACTGCCTGCGCCTTCATTCTAATCTCAAACATTAGCCTCAAGATACTACACTGCGTGCGCCTTCATTATAATCTCAAACATTAGCCTCAAGATACTACACTCCGTGCGCCTTCATTATAATCTCAAACATTAGCCTCAAGATACTACACTGCCTGCGCCTTCATTATAATCTCAAACATTAGCCTCAAGATACTACACTGCGTGCGCCTTCATTATAATCTCAAACATTAGCCTCAAGATACTACACTGCCTGCGCCTTCATTCTCATTACTACACTGCGTGCGCCTTCATTATAATCTCAAACATTAGCCTCAAGATACTACACTGCGTGCGCCTTCATTATAATCTCAAACATTAGCCTCAAGATACTACACTGCCTGCGCCTTCATTCTCATTACTACACTGCCTGCGCCTTCATTCTCATTACTACACTGCCTGCGCCTTCATTCTCATTACTACACTGCCTGCGCCTTCATTCTCATCTTGGTTCCTTCAAAAAACAGCTGCAAACAGAGAACACTTTACGTGCTCCTCAAGCTCCCAATCCTGGACTTCTGTCTTGTCGTTTACTTTAGTTTGTTTTTTGTGTTCCGCTATTTTTATCACTTTTTTATGTGTAATAGCGCTTTGACCCCTGTGGGCTTAAGCGCTAAATAAACAAAGTGCGGCCTTTGGAGCGGATTGGTTGCAGCTGTTGAACCGATGGCTTTGGAGGTTTGAAACTCTCTGAGCAGTATGGATTTTCTGTAGTCTACTCGAAGAAGCAGAAAGAATCCCAATTCTAGCATATTCTGGGCAGGGGGTGGGAGAGATCATCCACCCACATCTCTGAAAGACAATACTTGGTGTCCTTTTATGAACTTAATTCATCAACTTCACCAGTAAAGTTCCTATGGTGGTGTTTGCAGCTCCATCACAGCTGCTCTTCAGTATTTTAATTTTGAATCTTCATGCAGAATGATGTTTCCGCTCACAGACTCATGTGTGCTTGACGCCCTTGTTTCTCTGTGCCGCAGGATATGGAACTGCTCCCTCACTGCCGCGTGCTGCAGAGACCTTGCATCTGTTCTCAGTGCCAGCCCTTCTCTCATAGAGCTGGAGATGTGTGGCAATGAACTGGGGGATGCCGGAGTGAAAGAGCTGTGTGAAGGACTGAAACATCCAGGCTGCAAAATGCAAAGCATGGGGTGAGTAGCCAATGGATTTAACATCTCCCTGTGCACATGCACAGATTCAGACTCTAACACACTTGTCTCATACTAATCTACTCACACAGACACACACACATGCGCACGCACGCACTCACACACACACACACACACACATACACACACTTGCAGAATGTTCTGAGTTTAAGCCCTATCAGCACTGCCACTCAAAGCGACTGCACTCTCTCTAAGCCTTTGACACTAGTATCTGGGCTTCCTGTTTGTAGCAAACCTACACATAGGCCAACACTTAAATACCTTCTAAACCTAGCACACTTGCAGATCCACCTTGTTAAATCAATGGAAAAATACAAACACACCATACACCTCTGCAATTCTGCGTCACCTCCCGTGGGATTGAGTAGTGGCTGCAGTAAGTACTTACTGACCGGCCAGTGTGAGTCCTATTGTAAATCAGAATCAGAAGACGGACATGGTGGTATTGTGGTTGAACTTTTCTTTATTCTAGAGAACAAAAAACCCATGCAGTCCCTAAGTCTAGGATTCTTGGCCCTTCTCAATAAGGAAAAACAATAAAAGGGTGCTTACCAGGATGCCCATTCCAAAACATGAAAGGCCTCCATCCAGAATCCTATTCCACCCTGAGTTCTGTCCCTACCACTATAAAAGAAAAATAAACTCAGCCAAGGTACACTAGGACCTTGGTCCTGAGCAAATGAATGGGTGTTGGCTCCTGACTCTCACCCTGGTGTGTCTTTCTCAATAGCGGCTCCCCGCTCCGGTGCAGTCTGAGCCAGTAGGCTAAATGGCTCTCCAACCGTCTATGCTCTATACTGTTCAAGTCAGCACAATGAGTGTCTCTTATCTTTGCACTCAGGTGGGGGACGTCTGGCCCGTGACCCCCACTCAGACTGTTCTCTTTTTACCCTTTCCCCAAGAAACATCCTGGCATTCTGTCCTGCTCGGCAGTTCTTGGTCTTTGCCCCACTTTGGGTTTAGTTTCCATTCACTCCGCCTTGGGGGCTGATTTCTCTCAACCCACCTTGGCGTTTCTGGTCTCTCACCCCACCTTGGGGTCTCGGGTCTCTCACCCCACCTTGGGGTCTCGGTCTCTCACCCTGCTCTTGGGTCTTGGGTATCTCTCCTCACCTTGGAAATTATTTCTCTCACCCTGCCTTGGGGTCTTAGGTCTCTCATTCTGCTTTGGGGTTTGGTTGCTCTCACCCCACCTTGAATTTTCAGGTCTCTCGCCCCACCATGGGGTTGGGTTTTCTCACCCTACCTTGGGGTCTCTGGTCTTTCACCCCACCTTGATGTTTGTTTTCTCTCGGTTCCTCTTGTCTACCATCTACCTATGGACGGTGCTCTTTGGGAGAGTCGGGGAGTGCGGCCAATCCGGCACCACCTCTTCTGTTCCTATTGGGTGTTGCCTATCGTGTGGAGTGTGTCCGCTCTTCCCCTGGCCTTGGTGCGGGTGTCTCAATATGTCAGTTGTCTGCGTCTCCAGTGGTGAGTGCTCTGCGTTGCTTCTCCTGGGATGTGCGTTTCTGGCTCCTGGCCTGGCCGGGCTGTGAGCATTCTACTTGGTTGGCAGTGGTCCAGTTCACCGGGTCCGGTGTATGCACTTCCTCTTCCTGCCACACCTCCCAGGAAGAGGTCTCAGCACTTCACGGGCTCTGTGTTTTCTCTTCTCCATGTCTCCAATACTGATTGGCTCTTTATTTCCCATATGTTAGTGGATGGTGTAAGAAAGGCATGATATCAAACAGTAAGACAGACACAAGTGATCACAGTTCAAGGGTGTTTATTGAACATCCACAAGAGTATGATAAATACCTATCTAATCCTAAATCTACAGATGGGAGCAAGCTACGAACACCAAATAATAATAACGCAGTCGCAAGGGTGTCTTGTCAAAATAAAAGGGCCTATACTTATAAACCTATTGCCAATCCTTACTTCTAAATACAAATGGTGTGAGAAACAATGTCATACAAAATAAAAGTGTTCAAGAAATGATATGTCAGGATAGTTGAGCAGTTGGCTTCTCTTCCCCATGTTTTCAGCATGAGACAAGGCGGCACACTCGAGCTTTGCAGACACACTCTCTGGCTTCTCTAGCATGAGGATGCAGTTCAAAACCTCAATATCAGGGCCTTCTGTGCCAAAGTCTCTTTGCCATTCAAAGTCTCTTACTTCAAAGGGCCTGATGCGACAAACAAACATTCAAAGGTCCTTTCTCCTCAGGATTCTCATATGCAAAATTTCTATAGTGATTCACTTTTCACCCTGGGTCCCCCTCTGCCGGGCTCAGACCCACTTTAACACAAAACTTTCAACTACTCTCCCTCTGCCAGGCTTGTACCAATTTATCTAGTTTTTCCAAACTTTCTTTACTGTATCAAAATCAAAGACTTTCGACTGTGCGTGGGATTTTGCTTGACCCGTCGGAGGACCACTTCGATCGAAAATTCCTTTATAATTCTTTGCGTTGCACTTTTACCACTTCTCAGCTGAATACCTTACAAAGCCCTTCGATTGAGCACACACACAGTGCCGGCCTGTCAAAAGTATTGTATCTTTTCCTCTCAAAGTTCAAACACTGATTAGCAGTTCAACTTTACTTGTGTCTTTTATCACACGCGTTTTAACAATGCTCGTTCCAGCAGTCGCCATACAATGTTGCTGCTTGCAACTTTAGCTTCAACACAGACCAGTTTTGTATCAGTCTCCCCAACTCACCTGCAGTGTTGATTTTACTGCTGCTTCTTTGTTCTTGGAGCCAAGGACAGTACCACAGCAGGTGCTTCTCCCCTCCTTGATTATTGATGTCAGAGGGCCCCGGGTATGTCCGACACACAATGCAGGATTCTTCAACCTGGTTTCCTGGTCTTACGCTTTGCAATTTCGAGAGGTCTTGAAAGTGACGGTTCCTTGTCGGAAAGGTCAAGGGAATTTCCCTTCTTACGATCCCTTCCTGTTTTGCCATCTTTCCTCTCTCGTACAGCTGCCGTCTTGAAACTGCTGTTTCCTTGTGTGCTTTGCCTCGCTCAGAGTGTGCTCTCATCCTCTGCCTTTTATCCGTGTGGTGAAGTTTAACGAAAGTCAGGTGTGAGTAATTGTCAGTAATTGCCTGACCTCACCTGACCAATGCATTGGGACATGTCAGGTACACGGCTCGAGTGTTAGTCTGTTTTCTCCCATAGCGGGCTATCCGTGTGAAAGTGTTCATGTTGTAAAGGAGGTGGGGGTAGAGTTCTAAGTATCCTACCTGGTAGGATGGGGTAAAGGTGTTACAGGGAACGGGATACCACGTCTCACCATCCATGTGTCCCACTCCCGAAGACCCCTCACCCAGGTGATCCTCCAGCAGTCGGCCACCTGAATGACAGTTTCACGGGGACTAGCGGGTGAGACAACTTCTTGTTTCTCACATACCTTTCCCCTATGCGATGTAGCTGCATCTGTTTCACCGGTAAAATGAGAAAGGAAATCGACGTTCCCTTGGTCTTTACCTTTTCGGTGCTCCACAGTGAAACAGTAGGGTTGCAGGTCTAAGAACCATCGTATAACTCGATGGTTAGAGTCCTTTCATTGGCTTATCCACACTAATGGAGAATGTGACAAGTGTGAACTTCCTTCCTAGAAGATAGTATCTTAGACGGGTGATGGCCCATTTGATGGCAAGGGCCTCTAATTCTACCGTGGAGTCATTTTTTTTACCCGGAAGAATTTTCGACTAGTGAATAGGATAGGGTGTTCTAATCCATCACAAACTTGTGACAATACTGCTCCTAACCCTGTAAGAGAGGTATCAGTTTGTAACACAAACTCTTTAGAAAAATATACTGCCATTAGGATCGGGTTCTAGCACAGGGTTTGTTTTAAGCTGTTGTAACATAGGTCATCCTCGTCAGCCCAGTGAATCTTCTGGGGTTCAGCGTTTTTTAGTTTGTTTGTCAACGTAGCTGTTCTGTAGGAGAAATTTGGGATAATAACCAATGAACCCTAAAAATGCTCTGAGGTCTCTTGGTCTTAGGCGTGGGGGTATCTAGGACGACTTTCACTTTTTCTTTTGGTGAGGCTGGACACTACCATTGCCTACAAAGAAGTCGAGGTATTTAACAGCTGATTGAGCCAGCTTACATTTGGATGGATTGACAGTTAACCTGGCTTCTCTGAGGGCTCTCATAATAGTAAAGAGATGGAAAAGAGGGTCTTCCAAAGTCTTACTATAAATGACTATGTCGTCAATATAAGCCCCACAGAAATCGGAGTTGGGCTATAATATCCTGTCCATAAGCTGCTGGAAAGTGGTGGGGGCCCTGTGTAGGCCAAAAGGGAGGACTTTGTACTGGGATAGTCCCAGGAGCATCGAGAAAGCTGTCTTTTCCTTATCAGGTCCAATCACTGGAACCTTCCAGTACCCCTTGGTTAAGTCTAGGGTTTATAGGAAGGTGACATTTCCGAGTTTATCAATCAATTAGTCAATTCGCGGCATAAGATAGGCATCGGGGATGGAGATGGCGTTGACCAGTTGGAAGTGTGAGAAACCTGAAGGTGTCTCGCCCGCTAGTCCCCGGGATCTGTCATCATGGTGACTAGGACACAGCAATCGCTTTTGGATCCAGTTCCTGGGGGTGGACCAGTGCGGGAGGATCGCCTGGGTGAGGGGTCTTCGAGGAGTGGAAGTGGGACACCGGATGGCCAGGTGCGTTATCACCTTCCCTGTAACATTTTTACCCCATCCTACCAAGTAGGATACGTAGTACTCAACCTCCCCCTTTCCCAACACAAACATTTCCTCACAGACAGCTCACTACAAGACAAAACGGACTAACACCGAGACATATACCTGACATGTCCCAATACAATGGTCAGGCAGAGTCAGGCAATTACTGCTGACAATTACACACCCCTGATTTACAGTAAACGTACCCACACAGATAACAGGCAGAGCATGAAAGCACACTCTGAGCAAGGCAAAGCATGCGATGAAGCAGCAGTTTCAAGATGACAGTTTAATACAAGGCGAAAGACGGCAAAACCGAAGATTGCAAGGAGGGAAGAGCCCTTGACCTTTTCAACGAAAGACTGTTACTTTTATGAACCTTCGAGAATAGGAAACCTAAAACCAGCTATCAAGGCTGAAGAATCCTGCATTGTGTGTGTCGGAGGAACACTGGGGCTCTCCTGCATCGATAGTCAAGGCGGGGAGAATCATTTGCTAACTTGGTTCTGTCCTTGGCTCCTACAACAAAGCAGCATCAGCGAAGTCGGCACAGCTGGTGAGTTGGGGAGACTGATACCAGACCGGTCTGCATTGAAGCCAAGGTTGTATGGAGCGTATGTGGCAAGCAACGTGAACACAATTAAACAGAAGATGAGTGATTTAACTTTGAAGCCAAGATGCGATACCGTAGACAGAATGGTTCGGCACCACGTGGATGCTCATTCGAAAGTCTCTGTTAGGTATTCAGCTCAAAGGTGGCAAATGTGAAGAGTGATAATGAATTATGTATTGAAGAGGTCCTGCAACGGGTCAAGCAAACCCCAGTGCATATTCAAAAGTCTTCGATAGTTATGAAAAAGTATATGAAGTTGATCCGAGCCCGGCGGAGGGAGATCAGCTAAAGGTTTTTTATTAAAGCAAGTTTGTGTAAAGTTATATTAAAAATTGGAATTAGTCTGAGCCCGACAGAGGGAGACTAATTGAACATTGTGTTAAAAGGGATCCTGACTGAGGGGGATTCAAGATCTGAGCCCGACTAAGGGGGACCCCAGATCTGATCCCAACTGAGGGGGATGTGGGATCTGAGCCTGGCTGAGGGTGATCCGTGGTGAGCCGTGAGTAACCCGAGAAAGAACATCCAACGAACATTGTGGAAGAGTATCTGAGGCAGGACTTGGGGGGCCCATGGTGAATAACAATGTGTTGAGAGAATCTGAGCACGGCTGAGGGGGATCCGAGGTGAATAGTGAATTGCCTGAGAAATTGAGTACTTGTGAAAATCTGAAAGAGGAAAGGAACGTATTGTTTGTTTGGTGCATCAGGCCCTCTGAATCAAGAGACTTTGAAAGGGAAAGAGACAGTGGGTACGGAAGGCCCCGATGCTAATGATTGAACTATATCCTCGTGCTAGAGAAGCTAGAGGCTGTGCTAATCTCAAGTGTACCGCCTTGTCCAGTAATGAAAATGTGGGGAAGGGAGGCCAACGGCCTGAACATCCTGACATATCATTTTGTGAACACGTCTTTCTTTTTTGTGACATTTTTTCCCACACTATTTGTATTTAGAGGTAATGCTTGGCAATAGGTTTATTAGTATAGGCCCTTTTACTTTGACAAGACACTACCAGGACTTCAGTATTATTATTTGATGGTCATAGCTTGCTCACATCTGTAGATGTAGGATTAGATAGGCGTTTTCCAAACCCTTTTTTTCAGTAAACACCCTTGAACTGTGGTCACTTTTTTCTGTCTGACTGTTAATACCATGCCTTCCTTACATGTGGTGTCAGGAGTAGGATGTGACTCAATTGAAACAACTTGGGGAACCCTAAAAATTCAAGAGGCTTAGTCATAGAGCCTCTGATCCTTCTATTGCCACAAAATAATCAATAGGCTTTAATATCTGTAGCAGCAGAGAAGCTACTATCCCTCCAGGGAAAAGAGGAATGATTCCCACAGACTTAGTTTGGATACCCCCTGCTGGGGGTTATATAAGATTGGCCCCAAAATATGGCCAGGCCTGGAAGTTCAGTCCAGATGTTCTAGCAGGCATCATAGACCCCGACTTCCGGGGAGGAATAAAGGTTCTTTTACATAACCATTGTGAAATAACATTTGAAGTAAATTGTGGGTACAAAATTGTACAAGGAATTCTTGAAAGGGATCAGTTTCCTCATTTTAGAGAGAGTGAACCGGGAGATACTGAGAGAGGTACCATAGGTTTTGGGGAAGCTAATGAACTATCTACCACTGAAGAGAAAAGGGAAGCAGAACTTACTAGCTTTCCCGACCTAGCCTTCACCCAGCGAATTGATCCAGCTGTCGCTGAGGCTTTCTTACAAGCAATTCCCGAAGGGGAGGGAGTAGAGAAGGGAAGTCCCTATTTCTTCCTAAAGCAAGGATAACTGTGTATAAAGGAAATATCAACAGAAGGCTTAAGTAAAACTCAATTAGTAATCCCCAAAACCCACCGGAAGATCATACTAGAGATTGTATATTCTCATCTGACAGGGGGACACCTAGGACAATCTAAAACCCAGGCACACATGCTGATATAAAACACTTTATTCAGACATGTGAAATATGTCGGAAAACCAGTATTCACATTCCCTTGCCTGGCCCTCTGAATCCTTTACCAATAATAAAAGTCCCTTTCCCAAGGATTGGGAAGGATATCATTGGACCTTTGGAAACCTCTCGACTGGTTAGCAAATATGTCCTTGTGATTGTCGATTACGCAACCAGATACCCTGAGGCATTCCCTATGCGGATGTCATGATCTCTGCTTCCAAAAGATCAGGACTTGCCCGACTCCCTTGGAAGCAGACCCAAAACCCCGGTTCCGAGTGCCAGCCAGTCCCAATTGGGACCTTTTGGACCCTGTCCTGGCGCCAGTGGCACCAGGCTCATAAAGATGCCCAGTCCCAGCACTGGAAGTGCCGGGCTCATAATGCTTGGGTGGACTTACCTGCAGCAGACCATGCTGCTTACTTACCTGCCAGTTGAACCCCTGATCCTCTTCTGTTTGGGACTACTTTTCCTGTTGGGTGGGGCAGGAGCCACTCCCTAGGTTCAGAACACTGGAACTCTTCTGGAAAGCAGGAACTCTTTTCTTACCTAGGCGTGGCTGTGGAAGGAGACACCTAAGCACTACAGGAGGCTATTTAAACCACACCCGATGGATGAATCTTGCTTTGCGTTATTCTGCATCCTCTGCAGCAGAACGCTCATCGTGTCTTCTGCATCTGATCCTGGGCCTAAGGGAAAAAGGCTTACCATCCTGAATCCAGTCTTCAGCAACACCTATAAAGACAAGAAAGAACAGGTTAGCATTACGGTCTTCAGTGACAGCGCTTCTCTTACCTGGTCCATCGGCTGTCACCAACGCCTCGCGCTGCATTCCGGCATCTGAAAGACAAAGGCTTACCTACTCTTCACGTGCTCCGGAGGTCTTCGCACTGCATTCCGGCATCTGAAAGACAAAAGCTTACCAACTCTTCGCACGCTCCGGAGGCCTTCGGCGCTGCATCCCGCATCTGAAAGACAAAAGAAGGTGCGTTTAAAGACATTGGGTAACTTTATTACTCACGTGCCAGTACTCCTTCCCACGCCGAACCCAGTGGGTATTCCGGCACCCTTCAGCAGCTCCGAACTTGTACCTGCAAGATAAAAGATAGTGCGCATCGTGAAGCAGGCAACAAGCGCTTACTTACGTGCTTCCAGGCGCTTCTATTCCTCACACGGGTTCCATCCTCAACTCACTTCAGCCCGTCATCCGCCATCGCCGGAACCCTGCAAAATAAGAGACATCATTACAAAAGACTTTTAAAGACATTTGAAATACTCGGAACTTACCATTCGTGCAGTAAACGACGGACAGCAGTCCTCTGAGGTCAAGAGGCCTGCACCCTTATCCAGTGAAGAAACTGGTTACGGCACCCTGCCCCGAGGCAGATGGAGGGCTCGGCGTTCACTTACCTAAGACATCTTACTCTTCGAGTCAGACATACAGTGCACAGAGGTCCAGCCCAAAGAGCCAACCTTGTGTTACACATCACCTTTGAAGATACGGTATTCGCCCAGTCAAGACCGGCGCCTCTGCGGGAATCAGGTGAGCGTTACAGAACGCAAAGCCTACCGCAAAACTCCCGCCCAGGCGCTATGGAAACCTCGAATACCGACCAGCTAGCCCAGTTACTTGGGGAACTAAGAGCAGAAGTGCATGCAGCCCGTCAGGAAACGAACGCTCTAAGAAGGGAACTGATTATTTCCAAGGAGCGAACAGATGATCTCGCTAGACAATTGCTACAGTCACAACCCGGACAGACCCCATTACCTGCATCAGGGGCAAATCTTCCTTCAACATCCTCTATGAATCCAGTGCAAATCAACCTACCTGGGAATGTACCTCTGGCTCCGCCAGAGCGATTTTCTGGTGACCCAAAGAGGTTTGCAGTATTTATTAATCAGTGCCGGTTGCATTTCTTATGCCGGCCAGCAGCCTTTCCAACTGATCACGCTAAAGTAGCTTTCGTGCTTTCATACCTTAGTGGCAATGCGGCAGACTGGTCGATCCCTCTAGTTAATCAAGATGATCCGGTTCTCCATGATTTTCAAGCTTTTCAGCTCAGTATGGAAAAACTGTTCGCAAGACATTCACAAGGGGCAGGCCTTGGACAATGAGCTTCTTTCGTTGCGACAGGGTAATCAAGACCTTTTGGCTTATATTGCGTCTTTCAACAGACTGATAGTGGAAACTCAATGGCCTGAGGACAAAAGGATTACGCTGTTTTATAGAGGTCTACGTGGAGAGCTCAAAGATGTGTTAGCCCAAGTAGTGAATCCCCCGCAAGACTGTTCGGACTATATAGACTTAGTCGTTCAAATAGATCACAGACTGCAGAACAGGAAGGCCATTCGTTCCAAGTTTGATGCTCGAGTATTTTCCAAACCACCAACTCCTTCCAAAGGAGTAGACTCCGGGGAACCCATGCAAATAGGGGGCCTGAAAGGACCACTAACACAAAAGGAGCGGGAAAGGAGAAAACAGTTGCAATTATGCCTCTATTGCGGAAACTCAGGGCACTTTCTTCGAGACTGTCCGGTGAAACCAGCCAAGAAGGCAGTAGGAGCTGCAGTTACCAAGGTCACAAACTCTGAGCAGGGAAACGACCTCGCCCGACAAGAATAGAGGTCCTCTTGCCGAGCGTTAAAACCAGTTCCGTGACCTCGCATTTCGTGATACCTATGGTCCTCATTAACCCTGATCATCCGGATCGATTACATGCGATTGAAGCTTATGTCGACAGCGGTGCCATCGGCAATTATGTGGATCATGAAATGGTTCTGAGGATGAATCTAACTCTTTGTCCCAAGGCTGTAAAGGACGTCATTACTACGGTGGATGGTACGGAGATAGCCTCCGGACCAGTAACGCATACCACTCAAGAAGTGACGCTAGTAAGTCAAGATGGACACCATGAGAAAATCGTGTTCGATGTGATCAAGGCCCCTCAGTTCCAGATTATTCTAGGAATACCTTGGTTAGAGAAACACAATCCTCAGATCGATTGGCGAGCAAGAACGGTTCCGTTTCCAGAATGTGTCTCTACTTGTCACCCTCCACCTGGTGTTGCACTGGCAGCAATTTCTTCGGAGACTCCCCAGTTACCTCCCGAATACCTAGAATTCCAAGATGTTTTTCGGAAGGATCAGGCTAACTCTCTACCTCCTCATAGGTCTTATGACTGCCAGATAGACCTGATACCTGGATCTACTCCTCCTTGTAGTAGAATTTATGCCCTCACCGAGCCTGAGAACCTTCACCTCCGACAATACCTGGATCAATACCTAGCGAATGGGTTTATTCGTCCTTCCAAGTCCCCTGCTTCTTCAGCTTTGTTCTTCGTTCCGAAAAAAGAAGGGGACCTTAGAACTTGTATAGATTATCATGCCCTGAACCAGATCACCGTTAAGAATAGATATCCGTTACCTTTGATCCCTGAACTCCTGGACCAAGTCAGAAAAGCATGCATATATACAAAGCTGGATCTTAGAGGAGCCTACCACTTGGTACGAGTAAAAGAGGGCGATGAATGGAAGACGGCCTTCCGCACCAAGTATGGGCTATTTGAATATCAGGTCATGCCCTTCGGACTTTGCAATGCCCCGGCCGCCTTTCAATATTTTATGAACGATGTCCTCAGAGAGCTCATAGATGTGTGTGTTGTTGTTTACATTGACGACATCCTCGTTTATTCTTCATCGGAATCTGAACATCGGAAACACGTGAAAATGGTCCTCGAGAGATTGCGTCAACACAAACTTTTCGCCAAGTTGGAAAAATGTGTTTTCAACGTGACTGAAGTTGAGTTCTTGGGATTCATATTATCACCTAGCGGAGTGCGTATGGATTCAAAGAAGGTCGATGCAATTCTCAAATGGCCATCACCATCCTCCGTAAAAGGTGTTCAAAGCATGTTAGGCTTCGCTAACTTTTACCGCAGGTTTATCCCCGAATTCTCTCGAATAGTCCAGCCCATCACCGCCTTGTTAAAGAAAAACAAACGCTTTGAATGGTCTACCGAGGCAGAGCAAGCTTTCCAGAATTTGAAGACTAAATTTATCTCTGCACCAATTTTAAAACATCCTCGCCCCGAACTCCCCTACATCGTTGAAACTGATGCTTCGAGCCTTGCCATGGGGGCAGTTCTATCACAAAAGGACCCAGTAACCAATCAGTTGCATCCCGTGGCATTTTGGTCCCGCAAATTCTCGCCTCCTGAAATCAATTACACTATTACTGATAAGGAACTTCTGGCTATCAAGTCTGCCTTTAAGGCTTGGCGGCATTATCTTCTGGGGGCCCGACACACCGTTACTGTGATTACGGATCACCGAAACCTGCAATATTTGAAAACCGCAAAAGCCCAATCCTCTAGACAACTCCGTTGGGCACTATTCTTTGCCGAGTTTGACTTCATCATAACCTATCGACCTGGTACAAAAAACGGTAAAGCTGATGCCCTTTCCCGGATGGGAGTGGATGAACACTTGATCAACCCTAAACCTGTACCTATCATTCCCGAACAAAGAATTCTGGGTGTAATCGCCACACAATCCATAGAGGAAGTTAAGGATAAAGCCAGGCAACTTGTAACTCCAGCAGACATACAGAATTGGCATCTGCAGGGAAAGGACTTTGCAGTGAAGGACAACTTATTGTATTTCCAAGAACGATTATACCTGCCCAGCACAGATTTACAGAAAAAGGTAATCTCTTGTTATCACGATTCCTTAATGGAAGGACATCCCTGTATGGCCAAAACCTCAGAAAAGATCAAGCGCTACTTCTGGTGGCCGTCTTGGAAAAAAGATATCAGAAACTTTATAATGTCCTGTGGAGTATGCGCCCAAAACAAGAGTCAAAAGGAAAAACCAGCCGGGCTCTTACGCCCTATTGACATCCCACCTCGCCCTTGGCATACGCTTTCTATGGACTTCATCACCGATCTACCTCCATGCTCCGGATACAATACGATCCTAGTAATCGTGGACTTATTCTCCAAGATGGCGCATTTCATTCCACTCAAAGGCTTGCCAACAGCAACAACTCTGGCCCGAGAATTTCTCGAAAACATCGTCCGACTGCACGGTTTTCCTTCAGTTCTAATTTCGGATCGAGGTAGTCAATTCATTTCTCATTTTTGGCGAAGTTGCTGTCGGTCGGCTCAAATTGATGTGAGACTATCGACCAGTCACCACCCTCAAACCGACGGACAAACCGAGAGGACCAATCAAACTCTGGAACAGTATTTACGCTGCATGCTGCAGCAAACTGAAAAAACTTGGAAAGATATCCTTTGGATAGCCGAATATGCCTACAATAACTCTGTCCACTCAGGAACTGGGAAAACCCCGTTTTTTCTTCTATACGGCAGTCACCCTCGAACCTCGGAGTTGGATCCACTGCAAGATCTTGGAACACCAGCAGTAGACTACCTGCATTCTACAATCACCCAAGCCTTTAAGGAAGCCGTTTCTCACCTTCAAAGGGCTAAGGAACAATACAAGAAAGGAGCAGATCAACATCGGAAGGAAGCCCCCCAATATCAAGTAGGAGATCAAGTCTGGTTATCCACCAAATATCTACCTCTAAAAGGACCACGCACATTCAACCCAAGATACCTTGGTCCCTATTCCATCACTACCATAGTAAACCCAGTAGCGGTCAAGTTGGACTTACCCCCTCACATGAAGATACATCCGGTCTTCCATGTCTCTCTATTAAAACCCGTGCAACCTCAAACCCGACTAACTAAATCTCCAAAACCTATCCTAGTTGATGGAGAACTCGAGTTTGAAGTCAAAAGCATCCTGGATTCCAAGATCTCCAAATCTAAACTATTTTACCTGATTGACTGGAAAGGCTACGGTCCCCAAGAAAGATCCTGGGAACCTGCAGAATATGTCCACGCGCCTCGTCTAATCAAAAGATTTCATCGAACATTTCCTAACAAGCCCAAACCCCCGGAGAAGCCCGGTTTGGGAGGGGCCTTGAGGGGGGGTGCTGTCATGATCTCTGCTTCCAAAAGATCAGGACTTGCCCGACTCCCTTGGAAGCAGACCTATAACCCCGGTTCCGAGTCCCAGCCAGTCCCAATTGGGACCTTTTGGACCCTGTCCTGGCGCCAGTGGCACCAGGCTCATAAAGATGCCCAGTCCCAGCACTGGAAGCGCCGGGCTCATAATGCTTGGGTGGACTTACCTGCAGCAGACCATGCTGCTTACTTACCTGCCAGTTGAACCCCTGATCCTCTTCTGTTTGGGACTAATTTTCCTGTTGGGTGGGGCAGGAGCCACTCCCTAGGTTCAGAACACTGGAACTCTTCTGGAAAGCAGGAACTCTTTTCTTACCTAGGCGTGGCTGTGGAAGGAGACACCTAAGCACTACAGGAGGCTATTTAAACCACACCCAATGGATGAATCTTGCTTTGCGTTATTCTGCATCCTCTGCAGCAGAACGCTCATCGTGTCTTCTGCATCTGATCCTGGGCCTAAGGGAAAAAGGCTTACCATCCTGAATCCAGTCTTCAGCAACACCTATAAAGACAAGAAAGAACAGGTTAGCATTACGGTCTTCAGTGACAGCGCTTCTCTTACCTGGTCCATCGGCTGTCACCAACGCCTCGCGCTGCATTCCGGCATCTGAAAGACAAAGGCTTACCTACTCTTCACGTGCTCCGGAGGTCTTCGCACTGCATTCTGGCCTCTGAAAGACAAAAGCTTACCAACTCTTCGCACGCTCCGGAGGCCTTCGGCGCTGCATCCCGCATCTGAAAGACAAAAGAAGGTGCGTTTAAAGACATTGGGTAACTTTATTACTCACGTGCCAGTACTCCTTCCCACGCCGAACCCAGTGGGTATTCCGGCACCCTTCAGCAGCTCCGAACTTGTACCTGCAAGATAAAAGATAGTGCGCATCGTGAAGCAGGCAACAAGCGCTTACTTACGTGCTTCCAGGCGCTTCTATTCCTCACACGGGTTCCATCCTCAACTCACTTCAGCCCGTCATCCGCCATCGCCGGAACCCTGCAAAATAAGAGACATCATTACAAAAGACTTTTAAAGACATTTGAAATACTCGGAACTTACCGTTCGTGCAGTAAACTTCGGACAGCAGTCCTCTGAGGTCAAGAGGCCTGCACCCTTATCCAGTGAAGAAACTGGTTACGGCACCCTGCCCCGAGGCAGATGGAGAGCTCGGCGTTCACTTACCTAAGACATCTTACTCTTCGAGTCAGACATACAGTGCACAGAGGTCCAGCCCAAAGAGCCAACCTTGTGTTACACATCACCTTTGAAGATACGGTATTCGCCCAGTCAAGACCGGCGCCTCTGCAGGAATCAGGTGAGCGTTACAGCGGAACAACACCAGACAGCAGATTTTAAAACACATATTACCATATTTTTCCAGGGTTAGCTTCCTAAGGAAATCCTGACGGATCAAGGATCCAATTTCATGAGCAAGCTCATGGGTGAAGTCAAGGAGCTGCTTTGAAACACATTGTGTATAGGCGCTATATAAATAAACTATCATATCATATCATATCACCACGTTGCGAACTTCAGTTTACCATCCCCAAACAGACAGATTGGTAGAAAGATTCAGCAAAACACTCAAAATTATCCTAAGAAAGTTGGTAGATAAGGGCGGGAAGGACTGTGACGGTATGATCCCCTGGGCACTATTTGTAGTAAGAAAAAGCCCTCAGTCATCCACTGGAATCTCTCCTTTTGAACTACTTTATGGTGGAGAACCTAGAGATGTCTTGGAAATGCTCTGGGAGACCTGGAAAGAAAGAGGGTAGGCACCCATTCCCCTTTTGTAAACCGCTGCCAAATTGTAAGAGCATTTGAAACTTGTTCGAAATATAGACTATACTCATATGGAAAAAGCCCAAGCACAACAAAAGTCCACCTATTTTTATTTAATTTGATTTAGTTGATACACAACTTTTCAAATATATACAAAAATACACGATAATACAAAAGCAACAAAAAAAAGGGAAGAATGGAATAAAATACCAAGGGTACAAAAGATAAACCTATTAAACAAGAACAATAGATAAAAACAAAGTACTTTACATTTCATATACCTTCCAGATAATTTGAATACAATATCAAAGAATAAGATAACATTACCAAACTGAACACCTCTCATGGACCAATGGGACCCCATAGAAACTTAATTTGAGTCGGCTACAACAGGCAAAACCATTCTTAACAATTGGACAATAGCGATCTGTACTTTTTCTCTTGAGGTCGAAAACAAAATTTGCCATTTGTGGTCACTTGAAGTGCGAGTGTGAAAGGTGATAATATTCTGAAAATATCTTTCTCTCACCAACATTAGTGACAGACAATCTACTAGCAGATGTTGCAGAGTTTCTTTTTGCTGAACATCAGTACAATATCTGCAGTAGTTTTGTTCCTGAGGGATCAGTTTCCGTCTATATAATACATCTCTCGTACCCCATAGATTAAATCAAAACCGTTGGAATTTGGATCGTATAGCTGGAGATGGACATTTCAGCAGGTACTGAGCAATTATACCATAAGGCTTGACACCAAACACCCAAACATTAAAGTCTTTATAGAGCGAGCACTCCGCTAAAGTCCCCGCCCAATCAGCGCGATAGAATTTTACTTTAGCACGGTCAGGGTTCTGGAGTAACAACTCTATTGTTACATTTGCCTCACTCATATGGCTAAATACACACTTCAGCCATTTCACTGGATATGTATTACGTGTTTTTAACAAGGCAGAGGCTAAAACCTCTAGAATTGTCCCACTATTTATACCCAACAGGCACTTCCGTAGCAGGGCACACTTGTGTCCACCTTGCCTGTGCATACAAAGACACCAACCCCAACTCATACCGCACCATAGCGATCGGCGTCGCTTTAGGTAAGCCTACGATCGCCTTCCAATACTTACCCTCTAAGGCCTCCCATGGCGAGCCTTTGTTTAACACCATGCTCTCCATACCATACAATACAATCGGGGCGACTTTCATTTTGTAGAAATCTACTACGTGTTTCAAGGAGAATTTACCACATTTTTTCATGATAATTCTAGACTGTGAGGTCAATTGGAGTAGTTTACTCTGCACCATTAATCCAGTGTCGCCCTTAGATTGCCTATTTGAAATTTCTATCCCCAGATATTTATATGCAGACACCTTTTCCAGCTTGATGTCTTGTATCGACCATGAGTGTGTAAGGGGGTACCTCCTTTTGCGGCCCTGCTTAGGTGGACAGGCAATTACTTGTGATTTACTGACATTAATAACCAATCTGTTTTCACAGGCGTATTCCCCAAGCCTTACAAGTAACCGCTGTAGACCTTGTGGGGTCTGGGACAAAAGGACGAGGTCATCTGCGTACAACTGATACGAGATCTGCTGGGCCCCAAACCTTGGCGGATCACCATTACAAGGCAGAAATTCATTCCCAAGATCTAGAATGAAAAAGTTAAACAAAAATGCAGCCAGCGCACAGCCCTGTTTCAAGCCACGTAATGTTTCAATTTCTGGAGACAGCTTCCCATCTAAGCTCATGCGGACCCGCATCGATGTATTAGAATGGAACAAGATGATCAGGGACAATAAAGATATCGGGCACTCATACGCTTTCAGTTTGTTAAACAGCAGATCGCGATCCACAGAATCAAATGCTGCCTTGAAATCTATAAAGCCCACATGTAAGGGTTGAGATCTCTCTAACTGCTGTGCCTGGAGGGGGCTGAGTATTATTATGTTAGGAATTGTTCCTAAACCCTTTACAAAGCCGGATTACAATGGATCGACCAATTTTTTAGATGACACCCAAGCTTGTAGTTCCTTCAGAATTAGCCAACATTTTAGTTTTCCCGGGGCATCAAGCAGCGAGATTGGCCTATAGCTGCTCGGTTCCAGTCTATCTCCCGTTTTATAAATGGGACTAGTAATTGCTTGCGTCCACAAACTTGGGAGGCTCTGCAATATATTTATAGTCTTTACGATTTTATACAGGGCTGTGGCCCAAATCTTAGGGAATTTTTTTAACTCGAAGTTTGACAAACCATCGGGTCCATAAGCTTTTGAGTTAGAAGCAGTAACAATCGGATATATAATATTGTCTAAATCAAATTCCAGATGAAAGGACGCTATGGGCCTGGTAACTTCGCTAATGATTGTGGGGGAAGGGCAGGCGTAAAGGAGGGAGAAGTAATCAATCCATTTCTGGGTAGACACTCCATTCACCTGTAGGCTTATCTGGGAGCCTGTGGTTGCATGATTTATGGTTGACCACATTTTTGCTATGTTCTTACTCGCTAAGGTTTTCAGCATACTAGCCCCATCCTCCTGATACAGGATCGCTCGATGTCTTCTTCCCCAATTTCTATACCCTGGTTTCGCTCTCGTGATCAGCTTTTTCCTGATCAGGAGTGGTGTATTACGGGCTACTCTTAGTTCATAACGGAGTCTTGATTTCATTTCTTTTACATCTTTATCGAAGACATGAAGATGTAGCGATGAATGCTTCGATTTGGTGCCTTGTTTGCGGGGCATTTGTATTAGATCTGGATGTTCCTTCATACTGTTTCTTAGCAACACAGTGTAATCATAGTTTTTTTCCACCTGCATACACTGTACAGGATGAACCCTTGTGTTTATCCACTTTTGAGCCCTTTAGTGGATCCCATCTCCATTGGGTTTCCAGTTTGTTATGATCGCTCGCCTCTGTTTTTGTCATACAAAAGTTAATTACCTCAGGCCAGAGATCCATGCTTACATAGATATAATCGATAACCAATTTACTGTCTCCTTTTTGCCATGTCTGGGCCGGAGGTATATCAGATGAGAAGGCACCATTAAGGACTATCAAACTTCTATCTTTTACGAAGGAATGCCATCTTTTCCTTCTATTTTTGTTTTTGCTCCCTGACATACTCAAACAGTTTAAATTTAAATCGCCCACCACTACAATTCCCCTTATCTTTGGGTCCACCACCACGAGATCTAGAATATTATTTAGGTCTTTAAAAAAGGAGTCATCCGACATGGCAATGGGGTTCCAGTATATATTCACAAGAGCATAAACCTCTATACCAGCCGTTCATTTTGGTATCATCATGCTATTTGGAATGGCCCAAAGCTCAGAGCTTATCCCTCTGCCCCTTTTCACGGCTATCACAAGTCCTGACATCGGGCGACCCATTTGGGGTTTCACTGCAGGGTTTAGATGTAGGCCATAGTTATCCCATATTGGGACATCTGTGAGCCACGTCTCCTGTAAAAATACAATGTCATATTTGTACAGCTCATTCTGGTTGTTGTTTATGAGGTGGGAAAATCCTCTGGTGTTCCAGCTTACCATTGACAACAACTCCTCCCGCCCCCCATCCTCACACTAGTTGTGACCAGGGGCCTTAGACCTCATGTGTTGTGTTCAATAGCGGCTCAACTACAAATCCCAATGCGAACAACTCATCCTTAGCCTGCCAGGTTACATTTTGTACCACTCTTGATTTGAACCACAAAATTACTGATTCAATTAGATCGAACAGGGAACTCCACTTCTCCAGCATGGGGTCTGGCATGGATTCACATGCTCATGAATATTCCCCGTCGTCAGGCTGGGAATCCTCGGTAAAGAAAAAATCAGTATCAGTTTCGTTTCTGATCTGTCTTTCGTAGTAGTAACCAATCACTGATCTCTGCGTCATACTGACCACAGCCAATGACTGCCATCTCCCTAAGCCCTGCCTCTGGCAGCCATCTTCAGATTTTTACCGCACGTTCAAGTGTTGGGAGTCCTCGTGCTTAGCTCTCGAGCTTTTACTGCGTGTTTCGCGCTTTTTCAGGTGAAATTTCACATTTTTTCGGTTAGTCGAGCCTCAAGCTCCACCGTTTCTACTCCCGTTAACGGGTACCCGTTGCGGGATTTTCCTACACCCCTCAAGGGTGAAGATTTTGTTGAATCAACCTCTTGGAGGATTCCAGAAGATTCGCGGCCTACTTCGAGATGGCCCAGGACGCGAGTTCGTCACCCGGACCCAAGCTGTTTCGCAGCTGCCCTGGATGCGGGCTGCAGAATGTGTTTAAGGAGGACGAACATTCGCGATGCCTCTACTGTCTTCATGGGGACAAGACTCATGTAGAGAAGGACTGCCAGTTCTGCAAGAACTTGTCGGAGCGGACCATGAGGGACCGTCGATCTCGTCTCGCCAGCTGGTTGGAGAAAGGCTCAACGGGTGAGAAGAAGAAGAAAGGGTCCGAGCGGGCTTCTAAGTAGTGTGCGGGCACCCCTGCGACGGGGGCCCAACACCAGGCCAAGCGCCGCGAGTCCGCTGGCTCTGGGAGCGCCGAAAGGTCGGGCTCTTCGGTCGCCAGGCAGGGCACCCCTTCCCCGGCACCGTCAACCACGAGCCAGCGCTCCGGTTCGGGGAAGAGGAAGTCCGAGACCCCGGGTAAGCTTCGGGAGAAGCCCCATCCGATCTCGGGAGAGGGGAAGCGAGGCGTCACCCCTCCCCCTAAGGAGAAGGCCCAGGACGCACCTAAGGTGGTGAAGGCCCCTACCCAGCAGGCAAAGGCCTCTATCGAGGCGATCGCGGCGACTCTGGCCAAGCCGGCAGAGACCCCGCCAGCGGAGACTGCCTCAGGGACTAGAGTTTCCCTGCTGCCAAGGAGGGAATCCTCTTTTCAGCCCATCGTCATGGCCACCATGATGGAACAAGGGGGGGGGGGGCACGGTAGCCTCCTCGAGCTCGGAGTCAGCCTCGGAGGAGGAACTGACCGAGGTCACGAGAAATCTCGAAGTACAATTCGAGAAGGTTCGGTCCCGCAAGGAAGATCCTCGTGAGATAACCGAGGAATACGACGATGGCGAGGAAGAGCAGCCTTCCCTTCTGGCGCGGCCGGAACCTAGGCCTCAGGATACCTCGGCGGCCATTTTGTCTGCGATCCAGTCCTTATCCTCTGAGATAAGGACAAGATTACCACGGCCCAGGCCGGAGGACCCGCAACCTGGCCCGTCAGGAAATCCTCAGAACAAACGACGGAGGACCCAACCCTCTCCTCCGCTCGCCCCCGTGAGGCCTGCAGTTCCATCCTCATCCTCCCACGAGTCGGAGATGACGGTGCGGTGGGCTCGACGACGGGTTCTGAGGGCGACGACGACGGAATGGGTCTCCCGTCTCCCGTCGCACGGGCATCCCCGCCCGACGAGATTGGCTCATTCCACGCCATGATCGCCAGGGCGTCCGAATTGTTCCAGCTCTGCCCGGGGGAGAAGAAAAAGGAAGGTTTTCTCTATCAGCGCCGGGAGGCCAAGAGGAAGACTGTCATCGTGGTGCCTCTAATCGATGCCATTGGGAGGAGGGCCTGTCGGTACTCAAGAACCCCTCCACGGCACCAGCCAAACGGGACCGGTACGAGAAGAAGTACCGGGTCCCCGAGACCGCTCCCCTGTGCCTCAGGTCCCAGCCAACGCCAGACTCGGTCGTCTCGGCCGCGGCGAACAAGAAAGCGGCGGGGTCAGGAGCCTCAACGTCGAATTCCCCTCCGGACGGCGAGGGAAAGAAGTTGGACGCCATGGGGTGAAGGGTCATTTCGTTGGCGGTGATGACGATCAAAGCGGCCAACGCCCTGGCGATCGTGGCCCGTTACGACAGGGAGCTCTGGTTTAAGCTGGCCCCCATATTGGACTTCCTACCGGACGACAAGAGGTCCGAGGCCCTGGAAATACTTCAAGAAGGCGAGGTGGCGTCGGACCACGCCATAACGGTGGCAACCGATATTGCCAATACCGGGTTCCGCCAACGACGGGGTTGGCTCCGGGCGACCGACTTCCGTCAGGACGTACAGACCAGGGTGTTGGACATGCCGTTCGACGGCAGCAACTTGTTCGGGAAGGCGGTGGACGAATCCCTCCAAGCCATAAAAACGGACATGGAGACGGCCCACGCTCTAGGAGCCCTTCAGCAACGACGGCCCTTTCAGAGCTCCGGAGGCAGACAGGGGGCCTCCAAGGGATCCAGCGGTGGCTCGTCGTCCTACCGCCAGGCGGCACGCTCTTCGTCTCAGGAGGCCTACAGGGATCGCGGCAAGCAGGGAGCACCTCGCCGCCGTCGGCAAGGTGGCCAGGGCGGCAAGGCCACCACCTCCAAGCAGGACTGAACCGGCCGTGGCCTCGGGCCCCCACCGAAGCACCCCGGTGGGAGGCCGGCTGATGAAGTTCGTCGGCGTGTGGAAGTCCATCTCCACCGATCGGTTCAGGATGGTCACCCTCCAGCACGTGCTGGGACAGCTGGAGGAAGGCGACTTCCTATCGTCGCTGGACCTGGAGGATGCATACTTCCACGTTCCCATCCTCAGAAGTCACCGAAAGTTCCTCAGGTTCGTCGTCCAGGGACGCCACTACCAATTCAGAGCACTGCCGTTTGGATTGAAGTCGGCCCCCAGGGTCTTTACCAAGTGCCTGGCACCTGTGGCGGCGCGGCTGCGTCTGCAGGGGATTCATGTCTACCCCTAGCTGGACGACTGACTCATCCGCTCAAGGACGAGGGAACTCGCCGTCGAACACACTGCGAGGACCGTCCAGCTACTCACAGACCTGGGATTCACCATAAATTACCCAAAGTCCCACCTGGTGCCTTCGCAGGTGGCCCTGTTTCTGGGAGCGAAGCTCGATACAGTGAGGCGCCTGGCAGCACTGTCGGAAGAACGGACGAAGACCATTCTGGGCAAAGTGCAGTGCCTGCAAGCCACGGACGTGGCCAAGGTGAGGTCCATCAAGTCCCTCCTGGGGATGATGTCCTCTTGCATCTACCTGGTGCGCCTTTGCAGACTACGGATGCGCCCTCTTCAAGAATTTCTCGACACCCGTTGGATGCAGGCGACGGGCACCTTCGAAGACAGGGTCTCCCTCAACGAGGTGTTCCGGCGGGCGATTCAGTGGTGGGGCGTTCGAGCGCACCTCACGGCGGGCAAGGATTTTCAGACGCCGGCGTACCAGGAGACGGTGACGACGGACGCTTCCCTGGAAGGTTGGGGCGCCCACACCGGAGATCTCCACGCAAGAGGCCTCTGGCCCCTGGAGGAGAAGCTCCTGCACATCAACATCCTGGAACTCTGAGCCGTGTTCTGGGCTCTCAAATCGTTCCTCCCGTCGCTCAAGGGCAAGGTGGTGCGGATCTTCACGGACAACACCACGACAATGTATTACATACGGAAGCAGGGAGGTACCAGATCCCCAGCCCTATCCAAGGAGGCACAGGATCTGTGGCACTGGGCGGTCGCCCAGGGGATGTTCCTGGTTCCCTTCCACCTGGCAGGAGAAAGAAACACCATCGCCGACTCGCTCAGCAGGGATCTGCGCGCGTGTCACGAGTGGGAGCTGCGCCAGGATCAGGTGGATCAACTCTTCCGACGATGGGGCAAACCCCAAATCGACCTGTTCGCAACAGCGACAAACTCGAAGTGCCAGAGGTTCGCCAGCAGGTTTCCCCAGCCGAGAAGCATTGGCGATGCATTCTCGTTCCCCTGGGACGTCCTGTACCTGTATGCGTTCCCTCCGTTGCCGTTGCTGCTTCGACTCATCATCCAGCTCAAGAGGTCCCGGTGCAGGATGATCCTCGTCGCACCGGCGTGGCCGAGGCAGATCTGGTTCCCGGACCTTCTGGACTTGTCAACGTCCCCATCCATCAAGCTGTCAGCGGATGCGGATCTCCTCTCTAGAGAAGGAGGCGCCATCTTCCACCACGACCCGGCGTCGCTGAACCTGCCAACCTTGGCTCCTGCAGCGCTAGAGTTTGGAGGGTACGATATACCGGCCGACTGCAGAGAGGTTCTTGCAAAGGCCAGGGCGTCCTCGACTCTCAAATGCTACGGTCACAAGTGGAAGAGGTTCTCTGTCTGGTGCCGAGCACAGAAGATCAACCCCCTACGGATTACGGCCCCTCAGGAGCTGCTGTACCTGCTATCGCTGGCAAAGGCTGGGCTAGCCCATGCCTCCATTAAGATTCATCTGGCGGCGATCTCCAGATATACCAGAACCACAGGACGTACGTCCCTGTGGTCCCATCGACTGGTGAAAGAGTTTATGAAAGGACTGTTCCGGTCGTTCCCGCCGGTGAAGGCCCCGGCCCCGGCGTGGGAACTTAACGTGGTGCTGACTAGGCTCATGGGGCCCCCATTCGAGCCGATGCACTCTGCACCGATGAAGTTTGTGTCCTGGTGGCCATTACCTCCGCACGACGAGTGGGAGAGATCCAGGCCCTATACTGCAAAGCACCGTACTTGACTTCCCATGCCACGAGGGTGGTGCTTAGGACACACCCCTCCTTTATGCCCAAGGTGCCGTCGGACTTCCATCTTAACGAGCCCCTGGTGTTACCTGTTTTCTTCCCGTCTCCTTCGTCGCCGGCCGAGAGGACTTTGCACTCGCTGGATGTGGCTAGAGCGCTGAAGTTCTACGTGGACCGCACAAAGAGTTTTCGGAGGACCTCACAGCTGTTTGTGAACTTTGGACCTGTGAATCAAGGGAAGGCTCTCTCGAAGTCTTCTATTTCCAGATGGCTCTCCGGCTGCATCATGCACTGCCACCGGTTGGCTAACCGACCGCTGCCAGGCCGTCCGAGAGCCCATTCGACAAGAGCGATCGCTGCTACTACGGCGTTCCTATCTGGTGTGCCCCTGCTGGACATCTGCAGGACTGCTACGTGGAGGTCGTCGCACACCTTCACGAGATTCTACTGTGTCGATCGGGATTCCAGGGAGGAGTCTAGGGTCGGCCAAGCAGTGCTGCGCAACCTGTCTGCTTAAGGTGAGCCTGGTGAGGAGGTAAGAGACGCTTAATGTTGAGTTGTTGTATTGCTTAATGTTGAGCCTGTTGCCACCTCCTGTGGTTGTGCATGTGTGTACTGCTATGTATTCTTATATTCATGAGCATGTGAATCCATGCCAGACCCCATGCTGGAGAAGGAACAAGTTACTTACCTGTAACTGTTGTTCTCCAGCATGGGTCTGGCATGGATTCACATGCAAACACTCCCGCCTACCCCTCTGCGGCTCTTCACTTGGTCATACTGCCACTTCACGTGCTACCAAATCTGAAGATGGCTGCCAGAGGCGGGGCTTTAGGAGATGGCAGTCATTGGCTGTGGTCAGTATGACGCAGAGATCAGTGATTGGTTACTACTACGAAAGACAGATCAGAAACGAAACTGATACTGATTTTTTCTTTACCGAGGATTCCCAGCCTGACGACGGGGAATATTCATGAGCATGTGAATCCATGCCAGACCCATGCTGGAGAACAACAGTTACAGGTAAGTAACTTGTTCCTAATGACAAGTCCGATGAAAAGTCCACCTATGAAAAAAAGGTAAACCTACAATCATTTTCCGTAGGACAAAAAGCATTGGTTCTCTTGCCTACCCTGGAAAACAAGCTTGTCTCTAAGTGGCATGGGACATATGAAATATTGGAACGAACAGGAACCACAGGTAGCACAACCTGACAGGAAACAAAAGACCCATCTATACCACGTAAATCTGTTATAAGAGTGGAAGGAAAATCCTAGTCCCGCCAATGCCACAATACTATCCTATTTGGTACCAGAAGAAATAGATAACTTTGTATTCATTCCTCAATAGCTATCTAGTCAACAACAAGAAGATTTAAAGGATTTAGTTATAACATTTCCCGATGTTTTCTCTGAGAAACCAGGAAGAGTGACAGGCACTTATCACTATGTTAGAACAGCCAAAGGAAAAGTGGTCCATCTGAAACTGTTATGAACCCAGTGAGAACACAAGGCATGCCCTCATATGGTAGCGTGGGAAGGGACAGACATTTAGGATGGCTGGCTGCGGCAGGCGCTTATAAAGACGTTTCTGCGACCCACACTAACATATCTGCCAAGGCAGGACCTGCTGTGGAACTGAAGATGGCCCCAAACTGCCCCAAGTGCCTAGGATCCCAGGTGGTCTAGTGTTACAGGGTGCAGCGCAAGGCTATCAAACCATGCCCCGGGCCATAACCTATGTTTAGCATTTCTTCTGCTACCAGCGAGAGCAGTGTAAGGCTTACTGCTTCTGCTTTCACGTGTACAGAGACTCTAACCTTACCAATGCATGCCAAAACTCATCTGTGCTCTGAATTCGTCCCTGCATCCATACTTACTTGAAGACTTTATGGAGCGAGCTACGTAGCAGCCTCAGTTCCTGATACTTACTTGGAATCTTCCCCAATCGGGTCCCGCAGCAACTCTCACTTCTGAAAACAGAGAAACTGCATTAAGAGTCTGAAGTTTTAAGACAATGCCCACCCGAATTGCCCATTGAGAACGTGCTTACCTGTGCAAGCTGTCAGCGGCTGGAAACCTGCTCGGCTGCTGCTTCAATCAGTCGTCGTGCAGCGGCCCGATCCACACGGCATTTCGCATATTCCACACCTGCAGGAAAGAAAGGAAAAGAGACTTGTCAATGTGCTCTGCGCCACCAGATAACAACAAACAATACAAAACAAGCCGTGTTTCGTGCCGCAAGTTGCCAGAACCCTAGAAGGACACAAATCAGCGCTATACAAATACTTACCTCAGCACCCTCAGCATCTCGTGTGCCGCTGCCGGCCTGGGCCACTACTTCCAGTGAAGCAACTGGAGTCAGATGCTTACCTGACACCTTCAGCCTTCATCTTCCTTTAAAAACAGTGAGCAACACTGCCGCACTCCAGCCAGCATATCTAAGGGATACATAAGGGGGAGGCGGGGGAAAGCCGGGAAGCACATACTAAATACATGCACTTGCTTGTCCTTAAGTCTCCATCCAGACCCCCTCGCACACCTTACCAGAGAATCAGAATCCTACTGGACCGCTCCCAACAACACTGGTCACTGGGCTACAGCACATCAGTGAGACAGTTGGAGAAGAGTGGTTTGGGTGTCCATCATAACCAGTTCATCCAGTGGGGGCAACACCACCTTTCTATCCACAATAGACCTAACCAAGGGGTAATGGCAGGTCCCAGTGCATGGACCTGATAAGGAAAAGACAGCTTTTGCAACGCCCCTGGGACTATTCCGGTTCAAAGTCCTCCCTTTTGGCTTACACAGGGCCCTTGCAACTTTCCAACGACTTATGGACAGAATATTACAGCCCTACTCTGATTTCTGCAGAGCTTATATTTACAATATAATCATTTATAGTTAAACCTGGGCAGATCATATTTTCCATCTCTTTCCTATTATGAGAGCGCTCAGAGAAGCCGGCCTAGCTGCCAATCTATCCAAATGCAAGCTGGCTCACTCAGCTGTTAAATACCTCAGCTTCTTTGTAGGGAATGGTAGTGTCCAACCTCAACGCGAGAAAGTGAAGGTCGTCCTAGACACCCCTGCGCCTAAAACTGCGAGAGACCTGAGAGCATCCTTAAGGTTAATTGGTTATTACCGTAGGTTTATCCCTAACTTCTCGGACAGGACAGCTAGACTGTCAGACAATTAAAGAACGCTGAACCCCAGAAAATTCATTGGATTGATGAGGGCGATGTATGTTACAACAACCTAAAACAAACCCTGTGCTAGAACCCGATCCTAAAGGTAGTTGATTTCTCGAAGGATTTTGTGCTCTGTAGAACAAAGCAATGGGATTGTATTATTGGTTGGTATAATACCTGCTATATGGAACAAAAGAGGAGCAACAGGTTCACCTCCTGTTTAGTTTGCTGTATAGCTGTATTGAGGTTAGACGAGAAGGATAAGAACTGGAAAGAGGAACCCTTATCACGGAAAACAAGGGTATGGTTAGTATGGTTAAGGGGCCTATCCCCGGACGGCATGCAGATGCATCATACGATTGATGGCAACGCTTGTTGTTCAACAGCATAGCGACCATGTAGTGTTACCATTTAAAGTCTTTACATAAAGTCATGCAAGTAGGAGATTCCAACAGTTCGACAAAAAGATGCAAAAATCAAACCTGAAATCCGAAAAAATATCAAGCCGGAAGCACAAAGGCTACGTTCAGTTCGTAGTCACAAAGGGAGAGCCAAGAGCAGTTCGAGAGATGGAGAGCAGGGTTTGTTACTGGTGAATCAAATATGCAGCGTAAGTTCCAAAGGAAAATCCAATCACAAGTCAAGGAAACAGGCAAAGGTCAAGAACAAATATATCTTTAGCACGGAAAGCAAACATGGAACTTACTTCGATAAGAAGCGCTGCCACCATTGCAACAGGGTCTTTTGAGCCTTGCCATTCCCTGCCGGGGCGTGATTGTGTGCCAACACGCATTGGGGACCCATGGCAACGCGTTGGACATTGCGGAGTGTACATAGCACACGTGACTTAACGCATGCATGCACTGCTCGTTGTGCCAGTTTCCAAGGCAGCTACCAACAGCGAGGAACATGTATGGAAGTAAGTTGCTGTCACTGTGGTAAAACAGAGGTTTTCAGCCGCTTCCTGAAATTATTCTTCACACAGATGCATCTAAGGTCGGACTGGGAGCTGTGTTGTCACAAGAACCTGATGGCTTGAAACACCCCGTTTTATACACAAGCCGGAAATTGTTCCCCAGCGAACAGTCATATACGACAGTAGAACTTAACGCCGTGGCCATCAAGTAGGCACCCCAAAACATATGTTATTACTTCACAGAAAGGAGGTTCCGACTTTGAGTGACCACTCTTCCCTAAACGGGATGAGTCTGAGAAAACATTCTAACACCTGAGTCATGAGATGGTTGTTAGGTCTGCAACCATTTTGTTTCTTGGTAGAGCATCGAAAGGGGAAAGAACAAAGCAATGTGGACTTTTTAAATAGTTTCCCCACTACATAATCAAGGGGCAGCCTCTCATTTAATGGGATGGGTATATTCCATTGCACACGAACATTGATATATGGAGAAACTCTGTGACCATTAGCAGGTGAATTTAAAGAACTCCTCTCACTCCAAAGCATTATCTACGGGAAGTCTGGCATGTGGAATTCTCAAAAGCGAGAGTGTCGGATAAGGAATTTACAATAGTTCTAAGGTTGCAAGACCTTCTAACTACTCTTTTTATTGGCAAAAGGGGACTTCAGGTTCTCAGTTTCAAGGTTTCTTTGTTCAGGGTGCTTGTTATTTGCTTGTAGAAACGTCATCTTTAGGTTCCAGCGTGCATAATTTCTCATTTCATTATTTTTCTCAATTGCTCAAGGAACTTCCAAGTTCCAATCTATGCAGTGTTTCTTAGCTTAGTCTCTTTACCGGGCTGCTGACCAGTACTCCCTCCTCTTGTTGCACTCCTGTCTTTTGCCTTTGAAGCCTCCTCTCTGTTCCATGGGCTTCTTCGCAGTCCTTGTTTTGCACAATGGCTGGCATGCGTGAACCTCTTTACCCTCACAGGTCTTGTCACCCTCATACTCCTCCCAGTCAGGCATCTCTCTGGCAGTTCCACATCCATAAAGAGTCTGACCCACGTGTAATATTGGTGAATAACCGAACAATAGTAGTCTATAACAGGTGCTGTTTATTTACTTATTTCATATTTTCTTTGTTTATTTGTACTGTTTGAATTGTATCCATAACTAGCAAAAGTGCGCGTTCTTCAAAGGGGTTCTGTAGACAGACATGATAACACTCTCATCAATTGTTGAAAATCAATGATCCTGTAGGTCGCTGTTCCAATTCTGTTTTTGCTTGATGTGCTTTGTACCCTGAAGTAAACTGCACTGAGAACGGACGTGTGTGGCTGGCTGACATGCCCCAGAGCAGACGTTGGGGGGAGGCAAGAGTTGGTGTGCTGCTGAATACCAGGACCTTCTGTGCTCTCTCTCCACCTGTCCCCTCATCTTGGCATGGTGCAGTTTGTTGCAGTGCATTGCGGTGCAAATATCTCATAAACCGTGCATCTTAGTGCATTGAAACCTGATTTGGGTGCTTCACTCCTTCCGATTTCCATGTTTCAAAAATGGGATCGTGCCACCCTGCTGTGAAGTCTGGGCTAACTAGAATAGGGCACATCGGCCCGAAGACTTCCCAACACTCCACATTTTAGTAGCCCTATCCCAATAACAAAGTGCTGCACTGGTTGACCCTAATGGGGTCTTGCGTGTTATCCTAGCCTCTGATCTTATGTGTGAACTTCCTGCTCACGTCAACCCACAGTGGGTAGGATTGTATCTGGTCCAATGGAGCGATCTGGGTTGCCACTCCCAAACCCCTGCATTGTTCTTTAAGTCATTATTTTGTCTGCTTTTCTTGGATGTCTACCTGCCCATACACATGTTTTAAGTTATTTGTTGTAGTGCATGAATGGGTCCATTTGGGTATAGTTTTGGGATGTCTTAGTAGAAGTACAATGACCTCGGAACCAGGTTCATTTTGGCAATGTTATGCGGCCCGGCCACAACCTTTCCTGGGAGGACCACCTCTCCAAATCTTTTGTGAGCTCTTTTTTAATGGAAGGACATAGTGATGTTGTTCTTTCTTGCCTTATTCATGTCTGTATTTTCATTCTTTTTCTTTGCCCCTTGTTTCCCCACTTTCTTTCCTTCATTTAGTCACAGTTTTTTCCGTCTTTCCTTTCATATTGATTCCATCGTTCTTTCTATATTGCTTTCCTTCATTCCACCTTTCCTACCCAATTTGTTCTTCATTCCTGCTATTTTGTTTCTCTTTCCTTCTTACTTTCTTTCTCTCCTCCTTTGTATCTTTGGATGTCCTGTACTAGGTTGACTTGAGGTTTTATACTTTTTCAAACATTATGTCTCAAGGGCTGCAGGGATGACGTAGAGAGGGTGCACTTGGCAGCTCTGGTGCTGAGTGCGGACCATAGAGCGGCTTCTGGGCTTTCAAGTGAAACCCCTCATTGGACTGTGGATGGTCACATCTTCACGGTGAACAACGGCATAATCTTTGTGCTCTTGTAGGAGAAGATCCATCAGGTGCTGTTAGTCAGGATAGTACTACAGGCTGAAAAACAACTGTCGGTGTGGCAAACAGGCCGCCATATGTTGGGGCCTTTCAACCTTTTTAATTGAAATGGGTCCCACACCTTCAGGGGCCCCTGTGACTCTGATACAGCTTAGGCTTTCTTTCCTAAGTGCTCACTTAGGGTTTCAGTTCACCCACTGGGTCCCTGTGCAGAGGACAATAAGCCTCTGCCTTGATCATTTGCACCTCCTCCCTTGCTTTATCAAGGATTTGGCCACAGAATGAAGCCATAAGGTGTGGCTGATGGAATGCGCATACTCCCTAAAGAAGCATCATTCCTCACAAACGAAAATCTGTTTTACTTCACATGTGCCTTTGCTGGTGTGACGGATTGCCATTTGTCATGGGTGTAGAAGCTCTGGCTTTAAAAAAAAGAAACGATTATTAAAATGTTGTGGGCTATTCCATCTGTGAATTTGACATCTGCTGATTAGATTCCCCTACCAGAGGCACAGAGCAGGTTCAGAGGTCATAGTTGCCCATTTGACAGCTGCAGTGACAACCAAGTCTCTGCTGCGCAGTGGCTGCATTTAAGCCATGCACCCCTGTATCAAAACTATGATGATCATAAGTAGGTCATGATGGTGGCCGAGCAAACTGTAAAAATAAAGCTATGCCTGAGTTAAGGCATGGTGCATGGCACTACTTATGATCATTGGGTTGGGCGTTTGCCAAGTCAGTGGGAATTCTTATATTGCGCACTTGCCAAGCAGGTTAGGGCCATGAACGGTCTCAGCTGTCCTTGGGTCTGTTTACGCATGATACTGGCTTCCTTCAGTCAAACATTCAAGGGGGTCGTTGAGCAGAGATAGCCTTTAAGTCCCACAGTTGCAAACCATTGATTGTGAAAGGTGGAATGTGGAGTTCAAATCTGTTTTGTCAGGAAGGCTGTCTTGGGGGTAGGCTTGTGGAGCACCTTCAGAGGGAATTTAGTGCATGTTTTGTTGGGGCCGCTGTAGTGGTGCATTCTATCAGTTCTGTTGTGTAGGCGTTGCCTGAGTTTTATCAAGACTTCTGTTTTTTTGTTCAATGAGGCAGAACAAGTGAAGCTCCATCATCATCTTTACGACTGCAGGATTGAGTTAGAAGCAGGGTTGCCAGTCCCTTCTGGTAGTATCTACACCCTTGCAGAGAATATAAACAAGCACCTTATGAGGTTCTTCGGGGCAACCTGGCCATGGCTTCTATCGGGCACTCCCAGTCTCCAGCAGCCTCATCACTGTTTGTTGTACCCAAGAAGGATAGAATCTGCTCACATGCATAGACTACAGAGCTTCGAACAAGAAAACCATAGCAACAATCATTATCCCCATCCCTAACTTGGTGATGTTAGACAGATCTAGGAGGCAACTCATTTCACAAAGAAGGATCTTTGAGAAGTTTATCCTCTGATTAGTCTTCACGAGGTGGATGACTGGAAGACTGCCTTAAGAACCGAGTTTGGTCTCTGTGAGTATCAAGTCATACCTTTTGGTCTCTGTAATGCCCGGTTAGTGTTCAAGTTTCATATTAATGAGGTGCTCAAAGAATTATTGGATGCATTTGTGGTGGAATATAGAAATGACATTCTAATCTTTCATGAAGTCCAGCGCAGCATGGAAGGTACATCAGGCAGGTGTTGCAAAAGCTCAAACAAAATTATCAATTTGCCAAGCTGGAGTAAAGCCAACTCCACATTGAGGAGGTTGAGTTCTTGGATGTTGTTATCTCACCCAAGGGTATGGATTCCAGGCAGACTCTAACTGACCAGTGCAGAATTTCCTTGGGGTTTTCAAACATTTATAATTTGTTAATTTGTGATTCTTCTCAACTCGTCAGCACAAACATAGTTATCTGTAGAAAAGGATACGATTTGCCTGGACATCTGAAATGGCTAAGGCCTTCCAGCTATTCAAAGACAATTGCACCACAAGACTTCATGCCGGTAGCTAGTGGCTCAGTCCTGAGAAACCTGGTCCTCTTTGATTGTAGAAATACATTTTATTGTTTGTGTAACAAATCTAGCTTTAGATGAGTATCAAATGATCCGCCCCGCATATGTCACCCGTGCAAATGAGAGTTTGGGATTTTAAGAATTCCATTTTGCAGGCTAAGGGCGATCTTCCTAATGCACAGACTATGACGTTCCTACCCATGGATGATTTAAGAGTCATGAATCTCAACTGACGTGGTATTCTGTAAAAATCATATCACATGATGCTTGAACTGTTTCTGCAGTGCGTCTGGTGGGAAAGCTAGAGTACTATACCAGTCATTGCTTTGTAATCTCCACCTAGAATTCCTGCTCCAACACCATTGAAACTCTGCAGAGCCACTTCAGTACTGGGTGCCATACTTTTTTTTTTTGGTTCATCATACGAGGGCCCAAATAAGTCAGCAATCAGTTGCCTCCAACCCGATAGGGTTCCGGCTTCTTCTTCTACCTCCCCTGTACACGCTTCCTGCCATACCACAGTTTCTGCCTCCGCCCACTTCTGCAGATCCTTCCACCACGCTTCAATTTTTGGTCTATGACATGCCTTCCAACCCATCGCAATTCTTCTCTCCGCTAGGACATACGCTAGATCTTTCAGTTTGCTTACATGTTTAAGCTTACTTGGTCTGGGAAACCCTCCTATCAAACAAGCCCATGCAGTATCCACCTTCATATGGATCCCTTTGTCTTGCATTTTCTGAGCTATTACTCCCCAGTATCTCTCTATCAATGAGCACGCCCAAAACATATGCACCATTCCCGCATTTTCTTCATTACATTTAGGGCACACTTGACGTCCAGCATTTTTAAATTTAGCTATCTCTTGATGCGTCAGGTATGCCCTGTGAGTTACATACAATTGTATCTGCTGTAACCTAGCATTTCTCGATACTTTTTTATGGTATCCTTGTGCTCTCTCCCACATTCCGTCGCTCATCAGGACCCCTACTTCTTCTTCCCAGTCCAGTCTAAATTGCACCACCCACTTGCCCGCTTGGGACATTATCATCTCATATAATATGGATGTTTCGTGTCCCCCTTCTGCTATGTCATATATCGTATCTATAGCGGCGTCCGGTTCCTCCGCCAGTGCCATTTCCGACCAGGTATCTTTAATTTGTTGCACCACCCCGTGATACGTAATATATTGCCCCACATGCAACTCATTAGCTCCTCAAATTCCAGTATCTTCCCCTCCTGCCATACATCCCCCATTTTTGCTATCCCCACCTGTTCCCAGTGCTTCCTAATCATTAACCTCACTTGCTTTTCTTTTCCCACCACTGTGACCAATGGGATCTGTGGGGAGCACGGGGATGACTTTTCCATTAACTGGCATGCTCTTCGCCACATCCCCCACCCAAGGCTCATCATCCTCGGGCGGCCTTCCAACTCCGATTTAGGCAACCATATCATCTCTTGTAGGAAGTATGGGGCACAGTGCCTCTGAAACAGCCTGTGTTCTAAGTTAGGCTCTTCTGAGAGCCATTTAGCCACGTATTGTAATTGGCTCGCTACATAATAGACTTCCCAGTTTGGTAATGTCATGCCCCCTTTCTCGTATGGATTTTGTAATTTCCACAGGGCTACCCTGTTCCTCATCCCGTGCCATAAGAATTCCCTGCATATACCATCCAGCCTGGCATAGAATTTTCTGGGTATTGAGTACGGGATGTTCGCGAAGCAGTGCAACAGTCTGGGCAGCGCCACCATCTTGAGCATCGCCCCTCGTCCCATCATTGCCAGGGGGAGCTTCACCCAAAACTTCATGCTACTCTACAATTTCTTAACTGTTCTCTCCATGTTATGCCTATGTTATGCCTATGTTATGCCTATGTTCGGCTTCCACCGTATGATATATGTCCATCCCAAGATATCTGAATGTGGTAACTTCCCACGGTATCTGTAGGATCGGCAAATGCTCTAACGGGAGCCCTCTATACCTACCCAACGGCAACATACAGGACTTACTTGGGTTCACAGTTATGCCTGATAGTTCCGCAAACCTAGCCATCACTTCCAGGATATATTGGAGGTTCTCTTCTGGGCAGCGCAAATACAGTAACATGTCATCTGCATACAATGAAACTAGATGTGGTGTCTCCCCAACTACAATGCCTATTGCATCATATTGTTGCCTTAAGTAAATCGCCTGGGGTTCTAAGGCTAGGATATGCAGCATGGGGAGCCAGGGGCATCCCTGTCTGGTGCCTCTGCTGAGTTGCCATCTTTCAGAAACCACAGCTCCTGTTTTCACTCTAGCTAGCAGTGCGCTGTATAACAGTTTGACCCATTTGAGATATCCCTGTCCAATGCCATAATTGGCTAGGGCCGCAGTTAGCCAGAGCCATTTGACTGAGTCAAATGCTTTGATCGCATCTAATGATACCATCGCCATCTCGCCTGCATACACATTAGCATGTTCAACGACTCAGTGGAGTCGTCTAAGGTTATTTGAGATGTTTCTGCTCGAGACATATATCCTGTCTGATCGGTATGTATTAACTTATTAATGACCTTCTTCAGTCTATTTGCCAAGACCGCTGTTAGAATTTTACTGTCTTGGTTTAACGTCGACAAGGGCCTGTAAGAGGCACAGTCGCTACCAGGCTTATTGGGTTTGGAAGTGGTATAATTACCACTCTCACCATTTGGTAGGGGCATTTGACCATAGGGTAGTTATGGCAGTAGGTCTTTCTCTTCCATGGACTGGACTTTGACATACCCAGATGGAGTGCACATCTGACAGGATGTGTCTCAAATCTTTAATAATTAATGTGTCAGACAATGAAGACAGTTTGGCAGCTTTATTTTTTACAGTGTCTGCGAGGTAGCCCACAACTCTAAACGCTGTCTCTTGGGTAGCCACAGGATTCTCTCCTCAGTTTCAAGCCAAGGTACACCATGCCTCACTTCACCCAATTTCTGTTCCAGTTATCAGCGTTACGCGCTTCAATTTCTTAACCATGCTGTTGTCGACTGTACACTCTCCTCAGGTGCACCTTGTCACACTCCTGTGTCTTGCTTCAGATGCCTTCTCTCTGTTCCTTAGCCTTCTCGTTGGTCCCCATTGTGCATGTCAGGTCTCCCTGAATCCCCCTGGTTCCCCTCGGGTAAACTCGCCTCCTTCTAGTCACCCTTGCACACTTTCAGTCACTCCACATCTTTTGGCATTCCTCCTTGGCATCTTGCACATGGCACCGCTCAGTGATACGCCACTTCTCATTATGCCTCTTGTTTCATACTCGGTTCTTTTCACTGGTATGAGGCACTTCTCACACTCTCGGCCTGCCTTCTTGCTCCCTATAGGGCTTCTCAGCTCTCTGGCCATGCAGCTCCATCGAGACTCCCCTGACTCAGCCTTAACAGTCCTTTTTCGAATGCACAGTTCCACGGCTGGTATGACGTGAGAATCACAAGGGAGAACAGACCAACAGGTTGTGTGTTTCTCAGGGTTACAACACATTGCCGAACATCACTTAACACGAGGATAAATGAATAGCATCTTTCCTTTTGCATCCGTAGGCTTGCCCTGGTGTTCACACATGATTTCTCCATTTGGGTTTTAAGGAGCCCTTAATCTGCCCCTCCTTTAAATCCTACATCTGAAGTAAAAAATAGCCAGATTTTTCAATAACAAATCGTGAGTCTCCCGCCTAAATCGGGAGGGTTGGCATGTATGCTGGTGACGTGCAGGGAGACCCACTGCAGAGGAGGACCGGGGGATAGCCCGGAAGCTCGAGACTACTCTGCACCTCCAGTGCTGAACGAGAGGTGACAGGAGAGCAGATCCATCGACACACAGCCCGGGAAGAGGCGGCCTGACCTGGAGGAGGTGGAGGGGCAGGTCAGCGACGCACTGTTGATCATGGGCAGAAGGGAGCTGATCTATCTCAGAGAAGGCAGCGGGCCAAAGAGGGCCGTGCGGCTCTGGGTACGCAGGAAATAGTGCCAGGGTGCTCAGCTACAGCCTATCAGGAGAGATTGGATGTTAGTTTGGCTGGGACAGCCTTGTGGCAACCATCCTCTTTGAGCAACGATACAGATTTTGAAGATCCCCTCACTATTTGCTGAAGAGGGAGCCTGCACTTGATTCCCCCAGAAAACATGGATGATTGGAAGTGAGGGCCGCCTGCGCAGAGATCGTCCTCAAGGTAAAGCAGAGCTGCTGGAAGACAGTAGACAAAATAGCGGATCGGACACACTACGGCCACAGTCTGGCCAGAGGAGCCAGATCCTGAGCTCCAGCCGTCTGAATGGAGCTAGGGCTCCATCCCTAGAGAACAGGGGGGGCATATTCAGGACTGACATAATAAGGACAGGGCAAAAATCAGGGTTTCTTTGATAGAGGGGATTTTGCATAGGAATTTACATCCAGTGAGGGCACAGAAGGTGCTCTGGGAACACATGCCCGAAGGGAAAAAAATACAGCGTAACCAAGGCAGACTAAGATGGATGCGTTTGCAAACAAGGGGGAGCAAAGCCAGGACCCCAGGGATTCTGAGGCTTTTCCAGTGGCTGCCTGCAGGAGGAATGAATACCAGAATTTTAGAGGCAATTGCAGCCCTTAGAGGATCAATGGAGTCCAGCATTGACGAGATCAAATGCGACATTGGCCTCCTAAGGCAAGATGTGCGCAACTTGGCAGGCAGAGTGGGGGAGACCGAAGAGGGAGTCGAAGAGATATCTGTCACCCCGTAGGAACTGCAGGAGAGGGTCCAGGATCTAACAATGAAGATACAGCTGTTGCAAGACCTGGAGGGAGACGCAGAAGGAAGAGCGAGAAGGAGCAACATTCGGATCTTGGGATTGCCGAACGGAGAAGAGGGCAAGGACCCCATCACATATGTAGAAAATATGTTGCTCCAAGAGATTGGTCCGGGAACATTGTCACAGGGTTCACAGTAGAGAGAGCCCACAGAGCATTGGTGAGGAGACCCCTCCTGCACCGCCATCAGAGCACCCCGCTGGCCGATCATTGCCAAGATTCTAAACTTCAAGGACAAGGAGATGATCCTGGCTTTCTACAGGGAGGGGAGATATTGGGATGGTCTGCAGCGCTGGCAATTTACCCGGACTATACCTCGCAAGTCCAGAGAAGCAGAGGCCAGTTCATCCCGAGGAAAGAAAGATTGCGACAGCAGGGCATAAAACACATGCTCCTTTACCAGCAAAGCTGAACGTGATACATAAAGGAAAGACCCTGTTTTTCGATGCTCCGAGGGAGGTGAATGCTTGGATGGATGCTAACTAACAGGATGGACCTTAGGCAGATAAGAGGACAACAGCTGACACACTGTGATACGGAGAAATACCGCAACACATTAGACGGATAGGATGCACGGATACCAGAGGGTGTTGGAGTTTGGGGGCTACGTTGGATTTTCATTTTTCCTGATTTAGGACCCTGGGGACCAGTGGCTCTGGGAAGCTGGCCCACACGATTTGTCTTTGTTTTTTCAGTAAAAATTGCGGATGATGAGTAGTATCCAGCCGTCAAGTGTCATAAGAGGGGTTGGGATAAATGGCAGGAAAACCTCTACAGATGGGTGGTTAGTTCAAGTTCAATAAAGTTCATTTTGGTTACAACACAGCTTAGCATTATATAATAGACGAAGTCAGGCGTTTACAGGGAGGATGGGGAGAGGGAGGACGAGGGGGCACTGGGTGCCTGCGACAGATAGGCGGGGGCACGGAATGGTTAAATGGCTGAGGTACTGAAAATATCCTCCTGGAATGTTAGGGGCCTGAACAACTATGTTAAGACGGGTCAGGGTGGCTTCGTATTTGCGTCGAAACGGGATTGGGATAGCTCTGCTACTGTCATGATCTCTGCTTCCAAAAGATCAGGACTTGCCCGACTCCCTTGGAAGCAGACCCATAACCCCGGTTCCGAGTGCCAGCCAGTCCCAATTGGGACCTTTTGGACCCTGTCCTGGCGCCAGTGGCACCAGGCTCATAAAGATGCCCAGTCCCAGCGCTGGAAGCGCCGGGCTCATAATGCTTGGGTGGACTTACCTGCAGCAGACCATGCTGCTTACTTACCTGCCAGTTGAGCCACTGATTCTCTTCTGTTTGGGACTACTTTTCCTGTTGGGTGGGGCAGGAGCCACTCCCTAGGTTCAGAACACTGGAACTCTTCTGGAAAGCAGGAACTCTTTTCTTACCTAGGCGAGGCTGTGGAAGGAGACACCTAAGCACTACAGGAGGCTATTTAAACCACACCCGATGGATGAATCTTGCTTTGCGTTATTCTGCATTCTCTGCAGCAGAACGCTCATCGTGTCTTCTGCTTCTGATCCTGGGCCTAAGGGAACAAAGGCTTACCATCCTGGAATCCAGTCTTCAGCAGCACCTGTAAAGACAAAGAAAGAACAGGCTAGCACTACGGTCTTCAGTGGCAGCGCATCTCTTACCTGGTCCATCGGCTGTCACCAACGCCTCGCGCTGCATTCCGGCATCTGAAAGACAAAGGCTTACCTACTCTTCGCATGCTCCGGAGGTCTTCGCACTGCATTCCGGCATCTGAAAGACAAAGGCTTACCTACTCTTCGCATGCTCCGGAGGTCTTCGCACTGCATTCCGGCATCTGAAAGACAAAAGCTTACCAGCTCTTTGCACGCTCCGGAGGCCTTCGGCGCTGCATCCCGCATCTGAAAGACAAAAGAAGGTGCGTTTAAAGACATTGGGCAACTTTATTACTCACGTGCCATTACTCCTTCCCACGCCGAATCCAGTGGGTATTCCAGCACCCTTCAGCTTCTCTAAAGCTCCGAACTTGTACCTGCAAGATAAAAGGGACAGTTAGTGCACATCGTGAAGCAGGCTACAAGCGCTTACTTACGTGCTTCCAGGCGCTTCTATTCCTCACGCGGGTTCTATCCTCAACTCTCATCAGCCCGCCATCCGCCATCGCCGGAACCCTGCAAAACAAGAGATATCATTACAAAAGACTTTTAAGACATTTGAAGTGCCCAGAACTTACCGTTCGTGCAGTAAACGACAGACAGCAGTCCTCTGAGGTCAAGAGGCCTGCACCCTTATCCAGTGAAGAAACTGGTTATGGCACCCTGCCCCGAGGCAGATGGAGAGCTCGGCGTTCACTTACCTAAGGTGAGGGCGTTAACCTTTGGGGTTCTACAGGAGAAGAGAAAGGGAAGAGGAGAGAGACACCCAATAACCCCAGTTCATTAATCCCATACTTTCTATCTGCAGACATCTTACTCTTCGAGTCAGACATACAGTGCACAGAGGTCCAGCCCAAAGAGCCAACCGTGTGTTACACATCACCTTTGAAGATACGGCATTCACCCAGTCAAGACCGGCGCCTCTGCGGGAATCAGGTGAGCGTTACAGCTACAAGAGACGCAACTCGCAGTAGAAAAACAGGCCCGGGTCCTACAAAAATGGGGATGAATGGGATATGGGTCAGCCTTTTCTAGTTACGCGAGAGGAGTTCTTATCCCAATGGTGCCCGTTCGGAAAGTAGACGTTTGCCCAGATAATGAGGGGAGGATGGTGCTGATAGATGGGTTCTTGGATAGAAGAGAGGTGTGCCTTATAAACACCTACACTCCCAACCACGATGCATCTACTTTCTTCCGCTCCTTGAACGCCAGGCTGGCCCCTTTTCCAGGGAGGACATGGATCTGGGGTGCAGATGTTAATTGTACTTTGGACCCAACATTGGACAGATCAGGCAGCAAGCACATTACACCATCAGCACCAGCAAAAGTCTTAAGGACGCTATCGGAGGAGTTCGAGTTGCGAGAAGTCTGGCGGTGGCTGATGGGAACTAAGAAGGGATTTTCATACTACTCAAGTGTGCGTAGAGTTTATACACATTTATACACGCATTGGTTATATTTTCACAGGGGCAGATAAGCTTGGGGAATTTGTGGGAGCCTCGTATGAGGGTAGGACTCTCTCTGATCATGTAGAATGGGTGATAAGCTATCAACCTGCCCCGGTACCCATGTGTAGACTGTGCGCAGAAACCTTGCAGGATGGACCCTTCCGGGATAACATGGCACAACAAATAGAAGAATATTTCAGTATCAATGAGGGGAGTGTCCGCTGCAGGGGGAATCTATGGGATGCTTTTAAGGTAGTGATACGGGTGGCTGCTATTGCAAAGGCCAGGAGGATTCAGTGCATTGAGGTCGCAGATCGAAATTGATGACATTTTCAGAATATTTTACATAGATTTATATGGGGCGGCGGGAGGGGATGAGACACATGAGATTATGGAAACACTGTCGGAGATAGGTTTACCCACCCTGAATAGAGAGCAGGCGGAAACATTTGGCTTACCACTCACGATAGAGGAGCTGAGGGCGGTGACCTGCGCTTTGCCCACAGGCAAGATGCTGCAAGGAGATGGTCTTCCGGACGAGTTGAATAAAGAATTTGTGGATGAAGTGGCCCTGAAACTGTTGCAAACCTTGGAAGAGGCATATGAGTAGGGATGATTACCCCCTAGCATGGAAGCATCTATTATCCCAATACTGAAGCCAGGGAAAGCGGGAGGTATTGTGAATCGTATCGCCCGATAGCGGTGATTAACCAAGATTGTAAGATCCTCACGGCGGCCCTGGTGGAGAGACTGAAGAGGGTGATAGTGACACTGATTCACCCAGACCAGACAGGATATGTCCCAGGGAGTGCAACGTCCGGGAACCTGAGGAGGCTACATGTAGTAATAGACAGGACGCAGAAGTGGTCGGAGGGTTGTACGGTGGTGGCACTGGATGCAGCCAAAGCATTCAACTCAGTAGGGTGGGAGTGGTTGCACGCCTCCTTAAGAAGATTTGAGGTGGGAGGGGGGTTTATGAAGTGGGTCCGGATGCTCTACTCCAGGCCGGTAGTGAGGGTTCAGACAGGCAAATACGTATCAGGGCGGTTCTCTATACAAAGAGGCACGAAACGGGGATGCCCACTGTCCCCCATGCTTTATATTCTGGCCCTCGATCCCCTTGCAGTGTTTTTGAGGAAGGAGTTCAGGGACAAATGGCTCCTGGTTATGGAGCACATCATGTGGTCTCGTTGTGCGCTGACGACATGCTATTATATGTGCGCAACCCAGAAGATAACCTAGTGCATTATCTAGAAGTGTTAGATAACTTTGCGGCATTGTCAGGGATATCGTTCAGTATGACAAAGTCCTGAATATTTCCATTAGCAGGATGGGTTTGGTTAGAGGAAGCACAACTTCCAAACTTGGGGCTGGAGTGGAGAGTACAGACTTTTTAGATACCTAGGTGTTAACCTTTATCATGACATTAAGATGGTTCATCAGGAGAATAAGCTGCGGGCTAAGACCGTGTTAGAGAGCTCAATGAAGTTCTGCGAGAACTGACCTCTCTCAGTGATGGGCAGAATGGCACTACTGAAAATGGTCACTCTCCCCCGTTTGTTGCATCACTTCCCGAACATTCCGTATCTCATACCAAAGTCCTTCTTCTGGGAATTGCGTGCAGTAATAGGATGCTTAATATGGGGGTCTGGCAGGCGCAGGGTGGCAATGGACACTTTGTGTGGGAACTATGGAGATGGAGGAGTACAGCCCCCACACTTCACATTATATTATTTAGCAGGACAACTGCAACAGGTGGCTGGCGGATATAGAGACACTAGCTGGGATATCTGGCATTGCCCGTGTCCTGGTCGAGTAGTGTCTCATATTCTTTGGAGGATGTTGCTCTAGTTGGCAAGTCTTGCTTCAGTTTGCTCTGGTGTCTCATGTGCCCTGGAGGATGTTGCTCTAGTTGGCAAGTCTTGCTTCAGTTTGCTCTGGTATCTCATGTGCCCTGGAGGATGTTGCTCTAGTTGGCAAGTCTTGCTTCAGTTTGCTCTGGTGTCTCATGTGCCCTGGAGGATGTTGCTCTAGTTGGCAAGTCTTGCTTCAGTTTGCTCTGGTGTCTCATGTGCCCTGGAGGATGTTGCTCTAGTTGGCAAGTCTTGCTTCAGTTTGCTCTGGTGTCTCATGTGCCCTGGAGGATGTTGCTCTAGTTGGCAAGTCGTGCTTCAGTTTGCTCTGGTGTCTCATGTGCCCTGGAGGATGTTGCTCTAGTTGGCAAGTCTTGCTTCAGTTTGCTCTGGTGTCTCATGTGCCCTGGAGGATGTTGCTCTAGTTGGCAAGTCGTGCTTCAGTTTGCTCTGGTGTCTCATGTGCCCTGGAGGATGTTGCTCTAGTTGGCAAGTCTTGCTTCAGTTTGCTCTGGTGTCTCATGTGCCCTGGAGGATGTTGCTCTAGTTGGCAAGTCTTGCTTCAGTTTGCTCTGGTGTCTCATGTGCCCTGGAGGATGTTGCTCTAGTTGGCAAGTCGTGCTTCAGTTTGCTCTGGTGTCTCATGTGCCCTGGAGGATGTTGCTCTAGTTGGCAAGTCTTGCTTCAGTTTGCTCTGGTGTCTCATGTGCCCTGGAGGATGTTGCTCTAGTTGGCAAGTCTTGCTTCAGTTTGCTCTGGTGTCTCATGTGCCCTGGAGGATGTTGCTCTAGTTGGCAAGTCTTGCTTCAGTTTGCTCTGGTGTCTCATGTGCCCTGGAGGATGTTGCTCTAGTTGGCAAGTCTTGCTTCAGTTTGCTCTGGTGTCTCATGTGCCCTGGAGGATGTTGCTCTAGTTGGCAAGTCTTGCTTCAGTTTGCTCTGGTGTCTCATGTGCCCTGGAGGATGTTGCTCTAGTTGGCAAGTCTTGCTTCAGTTTGCTCTGGTGTCTCATGTGACCTGGAGGATGTTGCTCTAGTTGGCAAGTCTTGCTTCAGTTTCCTCTGGTGTCTCATTTGCCCTGGAGGATGTTGCTCTTGTCCTCTTGTTGACAAGTCTTGCTTCAGTTTGCTCTGGTGTCTCATGTGCCCTGGAGGATGTTGCTCTAGTTGGCAAGTCTTGCTTCAGTTTGCTCTTGTCCTCTTTGCCCTGGAGGATGTTGCTCTAGTTGGCAAGTCTTGCTTCAGTTTGCTCTGGTGTCTCATGTGCCCTGGAGGATGTTGCTCTAGTTGGCAAGTCGTGCTTCAGTTTGCTCTGGTGTCTCATGTGCCCTGGAGGATGTTGCTCTAGTTGGCAAGTCTTGCTTCAGTTTGCTCTGGTGTCTCATGTGCCCTGGAGGATGTTGCTCTAGTTGGCAAGTCTTGCTTCAGTTTGCTCTGGTGTCTCATGTGCCCTGGAGGATGTTGCTCTAGTTGGCAAGTCGTGCTTCAGTTTGCTCTGGTGTCTCATGTGCCCTGGAGGATGTTGCTCTAGTTGGCAAGTCTTGCTTCAGTTTGCTCTGGTGTCTCATGTGCCCTGGAGGATGTTGCTCTAGTTGGCAAGTCTTGCTTCAGTTTGCTCTGGTGTCTCATGTGCCCTGGAGGATGTTGCTCTAGTTGGCAAGTCTTGCTTCAGTTTGCTCTGGTGTCTCATGTGCCCTGGAGGATGTTGCTCTAGTTGGCAAGTCTTGCTTCAGTTTGCTCTGGTATCTCATGTGCCCTGGAGGATGTTGCTCTAGTTGGTAAGTCTTGCTTCAGTTTGCTCTGGTGTCTCATGTGCCCTGGAGGATGTTGCTCTAGTTGGCAAGTCGTGCTTCAGTTTGCTCTGGTGTCTCATGTGCCCTGGAGGATGTTGCTCTAGTTGGCAAGTCTTGCTTCAGTTTGCTCTGGTGTCTCATGTGCCCTGGAGGATGTTGCTCTAGTTGGCAAGTCTTGCTTCAGTTTGCTCTGGTGTCTCATGTGCCCTGGAGGATGTTGCTCTAGTTGGCAAGTCGTGCTTCAGTTTGCTCTGGTGTCTCATGTGCCCTGGAGGATGTTGCTCTAGTTGGCAAGTCTTGCTTCAGTTTGCTCTGCTGTCTCATGTGCCCTGGAGGATGTTGCTCTAGTTGGCAAGTCGTGCTTCAGTTTGCTCTGGTGTCTCATGTGCCCTGGAGGATGTTGCTCTAGTTGGCAAGTCTTGCTTCAGTTTGCTCTGGTGTCTCATGTGCCCTGGAGGATGTTGCTCTAGTTGGCAAGTCTTGCTTCAGTTTGCTCTGGTGTCTCATGTGCCCTGGAGGATGTTGCTCTAGTTGGCAAGTCGTGCTTCAGTTTGCTCTGGTGTCTCATGTGCCCTGGAGGATGTTGCTCTAGTTGGCAAGTCTTGCTTCAGTTTGCTCTGGTGTCTCATGTGCCCTGGAGGATGTTGCTCTAGTTGGCAAGTCTTGCTTCAGTTTGCTCTGGTGTCTCATGTGCCCTGGAGGATGTTGCTCTAGTTGGCAAGTCTTGCTTCAGTTTGCTCTGGTGTCTCATGTGCCCTGGAGGATGTTGCTCTAGTTGGCAAGTCTTGCTTCAGTTTGCTCTGGTGTCTCATGTGCCCTGGAGGATGTTGCTCTAGTTGGCAAGTCTTGCTTCAGTTTGCCCTGGTGTCTCATGTGCCCTGGAGGATGTTGCTCTAGTTGGCAAGTCTTGCTTCAGTTTGCTCTGGTGTCTCATGTGACCTGGAGGATGTTGCTCTAGTTGGCAAGTCTTGCTTCAGTTTGCTCTGGTGTCTCATTTGCCCTGGAGGATGTTGCTCTTGTCCTCTTGTTGACAAGTCTTGCTTCAGTTTGCTCTGGTGTCTCATGTGCCCTGGAGGATGTTGCTCTAGTTGGCAAGTCTTGCTTCAGTTTGCTCTTGTCCTCTTTTCGGCAAGTCTTGCTTCAGTTTGCTCTGGTGTCTCATGTGCCCTGGAGGATGTTGCTCTAGTTGGCAAGTCTTGCTTCAGTTTGCTCTGGTGTCTCATGTGCCCTGGAGGATGTTGCTCTAGTTGGCAAGTCGTGCTTCAGTTTGCTCTGGTGTCTCATGTGCCCTGGAGGATGTTGCTCTAGTTGGCAAGTCTTGCTTCAGTTTGCTCTGGTGTCTCATGTGCCCTGGAGGATGTTGCTCTAGTTGGCAAGTCTTGCTTCAGTTTGCTCTGGTGTCTCATGTGCCCTGGAGGATGTTGCTCTAGTTGGCAAGTCGTGCTTCAGTTTGCTCTGGTGTCTCATGTGCCCTGGAGGATGTTGCTCTAGTTGGCAAGTCTTGCTTCAGTTTGCTCTGGTGTCTCATGTGCCCTGGAGGATGTTGCTCTAGTTGGCAAGTCTTGCTTCAGTTTGCTCTGGTGTCTCATGTGCCCTGGAGGATGTTGCTCTAGTTGGCAAGTCTTGCTTCAGTTTGCTCTGGTGTCTCATGTGCCCTGGAGGATGTTGCTCTAGTTGGCAAGTCTTGCTTCAGTTTGCTCTGGTGTCTCATGTGCCCTGGAGGATGTTGCTCTAGTTGGCAAGTCTTGCTTCAGTTTGCTCTGGTGTCTCATTTGCCCTGGAGGATGTTGCTCTAGTTGGCAAGTCGTGCTTCAGTTTGCTTTGGTGTCTCATGTGCCCTGGAGGATGTTGCTCTAGTTGGCAAGTCTTGCTTCAGTTTGCTCTGGTGTCTCATTTGCCCTGGAGGATGTTGCTCTTGTCCTCTTGTTGACAGGTCTTGCTTCAGTTTGCTCTGGTGTCTCATGTGCCCTGGAGGATGTTGCTCTTGTCCTCTTGTTGACAAGTCTTGCTTCAGTTTGCTCTGGTGTCTCATGTGCCCTGGAGGATGTTGCTCTAGTTGGCAAGTCTTGCTTCAGTTTGCTCTTGTCCTCTTTTCGGCAAGTCTTGCTTCAGTTTGCTCTGGTGTCTCATCATGTGCCCTGGAGGATGTTGCTCTAGTTGGCAAGTCTTGCTTCAGTTTGCTCTGGTGTCTCATGTGCCCTGGAGAAAGGTGCTCTTGTCCTCTGTCTGCTAGTCGTGCTGCTGTTTGTTGCTGTGTTCCAAAAGCGCTTGATATTGATTTTCGCTTTGCATGAGATGGAGCTTTTCCAAGTGATGTGCCGTTTTTGTGCAGCGTGTTTCAGTCACTCAATGGCTTCAGCACATTTGAGAAAATGTCCAAGAAAGATTGATTGATTGTGCTCTCTTCTCATGAATGAACTTATGTAAAGTGTAACCTTGCCATTTCCCATATTTGGAGTGGGGTGCTAAAAAAATATTTAATTTCTTTTTATTCCCTTTAAAAATGCTTTAATAAACACTTCCGAACTGTATACAGTAGTAATGCATTTCAAAGGAATAACCAACACATTGAACATTTTGCTTCAGACAGTTTTCCAAATTTTGCCTCCTTCTAGTACCTACTGCAGTAAATGGGGGTGAGCATCAGTAAATGAGGGTGTCTACCGAGTGCATTTTTTGTATCCAACACATAGACTACAATCTTGCCCCAGACAAAAGAGAAATCCATGCAACACTTGGTAGATGTAGGTTCTTCAGTGTGTATTTGTATAGCCAGACAAACATACACACATACATACATTAAGCTTTATATATAACGATTGGAACACACCCTGCTGCGAGCGGTGACGGCTACATATTTGCTGAAGGAGCTGCTGTGGTTGGGGAGGGACAGAATCCGAGACCCCCCTTACCTCTTACAGTTGGGGAGGAAGATTTGGACCAGAATTAGGTGAACCCTAGTCTCTCCAGGTACGCCTGGCAGCGATTTATGGAGGAGACATAGCAGACCTAGCGTTAATCAGGTCACAATGGGAAAAAAAAGGGCTAGTGGAGGTTGGGGATCTGCTTTCCCCTGAGGCGCTCCTGGAGTTTCAAGAGATCAAGGAAGGATTTGGGGTGCAAAGGGGACAGTTTGTGACATATTCCAGGATAGTACATGAGGCACAGAGCAGATGGCAGGGCGTCCCGAGTCTCCTGGAGGAAGATAGTATACTAGGGCTGCTGTTGGACATTTCAGAAGGAGGACACAGTGTGTCCAGATTGTACCAGGGGCTGCTAGCAGCAATATCGAAGGATGTCACCAAAGTAAGGTGCAAATGGGAGTTGGATACAAGCAGGGAGTTTACAGAGCCAGAGTGGTCCAGGGTGCAGTCATATTCAAAAAAGATCTCAAGAAAGGCTAGGCTGAAGCTGACCAGCTCAGTGTGCCTCCCAGGGCCTACATAACTCTACATCTTATCTCACAATTCCCGGGCTCAATGGAGAGGGTGTGCCCCAAGTGCAGTGAGCGCGGGGCAGACATGATGCACATGTTCTGGATGTGCCTAATAATTAGAGAGTTCGGCGAGAGATGGAATCGAAGCTCCGAAAAGGAGGGGTAACAAGCTATGTCTAGTCAACAGAGGCTTGTTTACTTGGGGTGTTCTCGCACTCAAAGAGTGCCAAACCAGCGGACATATTGCTGTACCTAGCCTGGGTGTTGGCAAACAGGAGGATTGCCATGCCATGGAAATCTCGAGAGGGTCCAGCCCCCGGTTAGGGGTGGCAGGATGGAGGAGTGGTAGGATATGGAGGAGATGGCTGGTGGGTTTGGAAGGCTGGATGTACAGGACCCAAGAGAGGGAGAGGTGGGGTGCCCCTAATGGAACATTTGTGAATTACAAGCTGTGGGTTACCAGTTTGTTTTAGTTAATTTGGGGAGGTTGTTTGTATTGCGGGGTAGGGGGGGCTCACAACAATGGGTTGATACTGTACATTGATTGTAGCACTGTAACATAATGGAACAAATGTAAATGAACTAAAAAGATTTGTTTTAAAAGTTTCTAATAAACCCCTTGCTTTAAAAAAAGGGAGTAATTCTCATGAAATGTTGTGCTCTATAAAGGGCGAAGCTAATTGGAATCATTTTTGGAATTGGGTCAAAAAAGAATGCGCTTTAAAATAGTGACAGTTTATCTGAAGGCATAGACCATCGAGGCTTCCTTTGAAAAAAGGAGCGTATTCACATAAGTGGGATTAGTATACCCTGCCACTGCATAGTGCTTCGCCCCCTGCGTCGCGCTGGCTCAGCATCCATTCCTCCTGGGGTAGGTCCTCTTCCCTGTCCTCAAACATCTTCCAAAGCTCCAATATGGCTAACCACGTACTCAATTTGTTCCCTTTATACGAAGCATGTAAATGCGTGGTCAGATGTTGCAGCACACATTTGGAACGACTGCCCTCTCTGGGCCATGGCTTCCCCATTTTGCCCTCTGAATCGCGAGTCAATTCTGCATTATACTTGCGTATTTTGTTTTGATATTGCGGGAGGGACATGCACAAATTCTGACTGTCTGACTGCCGATACTTATTTGACCTCAAGTCAGGATTTTATTTTGACACAATTTAACACATTACCAGTTTGTACATTTCTCAATTTCCTTAAATCTCCACAAAACTTTCACCAGCCTCTTTGGCTCACCACCATCAACGAGAGCGCGTTGCGCGCTCCGCCCACACTGTGTTCTCAGCTCTTAAAGGCCAACCTACGATTCTTTAATGCGTTCATCGAGCCTCACCCAAAAGGGGACAATCATCTATTCTTTGCTTTTAAACTCCGCTATCGCCACATCTATGTCCCACTATGCGTCTTCACTTCCACAACAACTCTCTGTGTACTATTTATGAACCGTTTATGTGACATCACAGATCTAAGGGTCTGGTCTGGATACTTCAAATGCACCCCCAAGAGTATACAATACTTCAAAACGCAACAATATGAACAACATAACATATATACGGCCGCCTTCCTGTCTTCAATCAGGGATTTCCAACAAATACGTGGTTCTTCTTCTATACAGTCGCATAGGATAACATCTCCATGGGATAAGCTAAGAAACCACCTTCCGTGACCTAAGGGAGCTACGCTACCACCTAAACACAGGATTTCCACAAGTAAGTCTTCCGTAACTAAGTTCTCTGCATAGAACAGGTATTCTTTTTTGTCTTTTCTTATTTTTCATCCAGAAACCAAGCTAGCGCCTAGAGTACAGGTATTCTTTTCTCTTTTCTTCGTTTCTCTTTTTTCATCCGTAACCTTACGTTAAACCCCTGGAAACAGGTTTTCTTCACAATGACACAAGACAATCGACAAACAACAACTTTCCCTTCCCAATGTTTACGGTATGGCTGAGTCTATACTTACACTCCGTTGATCTGCTAAAGTCCTCAGACACCGCCTTTTCCTCTAATCTGCCACTCTGCCGTTCGTTCTTCTTGGCATCCCACGCGGAGTGGGCAGGAATTTCTCAAAGGCGGCTCCTGACGACCTCTCAATATCCACATGTGGTTGTTTGGTCCGTCCCTTGTGGGTCACGACGCAGTTCTTCGAGCACGTGCCGGGATGAGGTGGTCTTATTGCTGAGGGGTTTTAGCAACCATCCTGTCGCTACCACCTGTAAAAGTCACATGGGTACTATTAGCAGCCTCCCGATGTACAGGCAAGAGGAACTGGGCCTTGGAAATCCCCTGCACCAAGAACGGAAGACCCAGCCATAGAAAAAAGTCCAGCTGTCTTTATTACGCCTTCAAATGACAGAGATTGCAGCATGAACAACGTAACATTCTCCACACTTGCGCTCAGTTTCTAGGCGGTTGTCAGCTGGTTTTGTTCACTAGTGACATCTATAAAAATGAGGTTACATCCCAAAAAATTTAACGTGGATGGGGATAGGTTAGTAAGGTGACCTACATGAACTTTTCTATAGGCGTTAGTGCATTCATTGGGTAACCATATCTGGTGGCTCCTCCTGAGACCCCCTCCAGAAATAGCAAATACAAAGTTGCAGGTTGGTAAAAGGTGGTTGGCCAGTGCAACGTTGTATAAACTTGTATTATGGGAATAGGGATTGGACAAACAGGGTCTTCTCAGCCTTGGAGCCTTAGACAGGTACCAGGACAATTGCAACACTCAAGGTAGTCGGAATGACTCTGAAGGTTCTGAGTGTTTCCAATAAGTTACCTCCTCAAATCTCCTGTGCCGTAAGACAGAAAATGTGTCTTTGAACATGTGCTACATTTGTACCCCCTTGCATTTAGTCCAGTGGGAACAGCAGTCTCTACGTAGCTTGAATGAATAGGCACTGTCACCATGACCAGGTCATGTGTGTAAGGACCACGAAATGGCTCTCTTCCATCTGTAATTATGAGGATTTTCTGCTTTGGCTTCTTGCAGGGACTGTATGGTTTCTGCTTATCTGGGAACGTTCCTACCCTTGTGTCCTTGGATATCGATGCACGGTAACTGCGCTGGAAGTCTGCTCTTTCAGCTTCAGCTGGCTCAGTCTATCAGCTTTCTCTGTGTCTTGAATAGATAAGTGGGGCCCCCTGCCTCCTTCGCCTCTCCACTCACTCCTTCGACTACCTCCCACTCTAGTACTGCCCAACTACCTCCCACTCTAGTACTGCCCAAGCATCCCAATCCCCAACACTTCTACCTGAGAACTCGGGTGTACTCCTTTCCCCATAACATCATGCAATATAGAACTGTATGCAAGAAGAAGCAATATTGTACTTTATAACAGGGTGGTTTATAGGGTGGCTTGTAGGGCAGTAAGGTGAGTCGAACCCGAACAAAATGAATTGCTAATAAAATTTGACTTGTGCGATAACTAGGTTCGCCCAGAACCCCCACCCCAGACTGCAAATTGTGGGAATGATTTGTTAAAAAATAAAACAAGTTATGAAGAAAACCAACAAAAAAAACAAGTTGCAGCCTAGTCCCCATTCATTTTCCCATAGACAAAAAAGGTACATTTTTGCCGGACCGAACAGGCCAAACCGCTGGACGGTGTTGGACCAGGTACAAAACTACTTGGGAATGAAGCGTTGACTCATGGCCCTTTTGCCGTTTGAGGTTATTCCGCCCAGTATTTTTTATAATATTGAATGGAAAAGGGGGTGCCCCCTTCTCCAAAATAGATAGCGATATCTCAGGTATATTGCCAAGAAACCGGGTGTTTATAAATGAAACAGCCGCCATCTTTTCTTTTTCTCAATGCGAGAGATAGCCGCGCCTATAGCCGAGGATATCGGAAAATGAAATGAAATGCAAAAATGCTTTTGCTGGTCCAAAAATATGCAAATGCCATCGGTCTAGAGGTGGGGGAGGCAAGAGGACACCAAGTGAAATTTGGCAGTTCGGGGTCTAGGGACTGAGTTTTCAACACAAAGCTTTTCTGTGACCTTGGGTATCAGACAGAATAGCTGCAAATAGCTGACATTTCATAACAAACTGCATCACAGAAACAGCGAGAGTCGTGGGGGGAATGGGAGAGGACAGGGAAGGCGTGGAGGCCTTCAGGGGATTGGGGGAGCTGGCACAGATGAGGGGAGCACTTGGTGAGGGGCTTGAAGGGGACAAAAATATTTTTGGGGGGCAATTTTTCCAATATTTTCAGATATACTACTCATACCCACGGCTATCTGTAGTCCATATTAAACTCGGCATCCAGGTCCCCCATCCATGCAGTAACCCGGGACCAACCCTGCTTAGCTTTACAGGGAGTTAGGGGCTGCCCCCCTCAGGCCATGATGCCTAATTAATGAGCACAAGTTACAGTTAGAGCAACGTGGCCTGAAGTGGCAACCCCTTCCTAGCTTTGAAGCTAAGCAGGGTTGGTCCAGGTTACTGCACAGATGGGAGACAGTCCACAGTCCCGGATGCCGTTTGTTTTCTTAGTTTTACATATCTCATAACACACTAAGAAAATACACAGCATCCGCATAATTTTTTTAAAACTGCTATTTTCAGTCCTTGAAAGTATTGCACTCAGAGACAATTTTATTGCCTATTTTGCTGAATTGCATTCTGGTATTTGTAGTCTCCCAGTCAAGATGGGGGGTGGGGCTAATGCCACAATTGTACACATTTTGCCTAACATAGTTCTATAAAGATTTATATATTTGAGTGACACTATGGTATATGCAGTTTTCAAGTTATCGTTATAAAGCAGTATTGTTGAAAGCCAGACATGGGGTTGAGGAAGGAAATGATGAGAGGGCAAGTAAGTCATGAGTATTTGCCAAGGATGTGGCAAGAGAGTTTGCAATCCTGGACACTAGTGCAGTTATTTTCTCCTGATTATGGCTGCTTTTCAGGGCATAAGTAAAGGACACATGTGGGTGGACAGCATAACTTTTTCAGAGGGCGGACGAAACCCCTTGGGGTTTTTGTGCAGTTGCCAAGTTTGCTCAAGTATTTGGCTACCAGGATTTTACTCAGGTTGTCATGTTCCCAGTGCAGACGCTTACCCACAAGACCACAAACACTTGTTTCGTATTGGAATTTTTTTTCCTGGGAATATTTCACTACAGATTGCTGTGTTTAAAAGATAAAACCTAAAGTTGATGGCTGGAAGGTTTTGAATAAATAATAACCACGGGCACAGCTCTGGGCAACCCTCCAGACCATCGTCATTCATCCCCAAGCATGTTTCGGCCTTGTTTGACATCATCAGTGAGGAGTGGCTTGGGTCTCTAGGCCCAGCAGGCTACGGACACACATCTGGGAATACCCGTCCTACTCGGGGTGACTAAAGCAAAACCAAACGTTGATGGCTGGAAGGCTTTGAATACATCATAACCACGGGCACAGCTCTGTGCAGCTCTCCAGACCATCATTTAAAAGGTGAGCACCTTTTATACTTTGCCAGCATATGTTTGGGAACATTTCGTCTCTCAGTCCAATGCTATTTTGTCTTGCACAATTTCTTCTAAAGGGAAGGTCAATTGAACTACATTTGTATGAGGCCATGGATAGTGGCCCCTTAATGTGTTACAGTATACAGTGGGCACGGCCGAAGGCCGGGACCACTGGCTATGGCCAAAGGCCATGGCTAGTTGCCGATGAGTGTTGTAAAATATAAAGTGGGCATGGCCGAAGGCCATAGCTACTGCCCCTTTATGTGTTATAATATCCAGGAGAAATGGCCAAAGGGTATGACCACTGGCCATGTATGAAGGCCATGGCTAGTGGCCACTTAATGTGGTAAAATATACAGTGCCACAGCCAAAAACTGTGGCCACTGGCCATGGCTAGTGGCCCCGTAATGTGTTAAACTATACAATGGGCACACCGAAGGCCGTGGGCCTTGGCCATAGCCGGTTGATGTTGTAATCTAATCAGAGATTCCATCAGTGATATCATAGATGATGTAATTAGTGATGTCACCAGTGATGTCATCATTGTGGTCATAGGCTGCACAGCAGGGGGTCACAAAGTTAAGGTGGCTTTAGCAGAATTTCAGGGGTTTTGTTGCGTTAAGTTCTCATCTTAACGTCCCTGTAACTAAACCTTTTGTCCTTGAATATATATATATACATAAACGTAGCACGTGGTCATACAACCTCTCTCAGAAACACCAGAAAACACAAAAAGGCCAGCTGCCCTTTGCAGTCATATGGCTAGCAGGTATTTCAATGTGTAACATGATAGTGTTCTTTAGAGGCAATAGATATGCCCAGTCATGTGTGTGTGTTGCTCGCTGTACTTAGACAATCAAGCTGTAGCTCACAGGCAGGTGGGAAATAGCAAGATTGAAACATGTCTGGGGCTGCGCTGTTATCATGCAACTGGGACGTCTCCTAGAAGCTCCAGTTGGATTACTCCAAATGTGACAGGGCCTGTAGTAGTTTGCATATGGCTGGGCCCTTGTCTAATGGTGTACACTGGTTTTAAAGCCACAGAGTGCAGACCTTCCGAAGGCAATGTCCAGTAGGCATGTTTTGTTGCAAGCATTCCTATATGTTACCTTTTGATATTCATTATTGCACATGTTGCAATCAACTCTTCAAGTCATTTTATAATGTTGATTAGTGTGATTTATTTGCTTCAACTTCTATGATTGCTTTTTCCTTGTGGGAGAGTAGGTCGAGTCCAGACTCCTCCTTGCAGGACCTTTGCAACCCGGGTCATGTGTCCATCCTAAAGGATGTTTTAGACGATCTTGTCAATGGTACTTTGAAAATAATGTACTATGCAGAGTGGAGCTGCAGTCTGATTACTTGACGCCTTCACCTTCACGCCCCCAAATGATTTACACCATCTGTACACCATCCCTCGAAGCTGTCACTCTTCCCCCCAATCACCACCCATCACCATTACCTCCTCTACCCCTAACTACTGAGCAGAATCACTCCACCTTCACTCACTAGATCCGCTCACTTCCCCACAGCTATCAACTTCAGCCACAACAATCCCAAACCTTTCATTGTACCTTTGTGCCTGCGCTCCCGCCACATTCACTCTCAGCTTCCACTCCCTCCTTCGCTCCCATCTACACTATGAGTAAACACATGGTTGAAGTGATTGAGTGGTAAATGTGAATGAAGTTGCCTCATATCTTTGCTTTCTTTGTCTCTTCTCCATAGGATCGGAAGTTGCTCTATCACAGACTCCTGCTGCTCCGAGATCGCCTCAGTCTTACGCATTAATCAGTCACTCACTGAGCTGGATCTGAGTGATAACCAAGTGGGTGATTCAGGAATGATTCTGCTATGCGAAGGATTCAAACACCCAAACTGCAAAGTCCCGAGATTAAGGTATAAAACCTTGGGAATATTGTAGTTGTAAGGAAGGCATGTATCAACAGTAAGACAGATACAAGAAACCACATTTCAAGGATGTTTATTGAACTTCAATAATGGTGTGATACACGCCTATGTAATCCTATATCTACAGATGGGAGCAAGCTACGACTATCAAATAATAATAATGCAGTCCTAGTGGAGTCTTGCCAAAGTAAAATGGCCTATGCTAAAAAGAAAATATTGCCAATCCTTACCGCTAAATACAAAATAGTGTGTGGTAGTGTTCATGAAAAAGAAAGAAGTGTTCACAAAATTATATGCCAGGATGTTCAGGCCATTGGCCTCCCTTCCCCACGTTTTCAGCACAGGACAGGGCGGTTCACTCGAGCAAGGCACACACTCTGGCCTTTTCGGCACAAGGATACAGTTCCATTACCAGCATCAAGGCCTTCTATGCCCAAGTCTCTTTACTTATCAAAGTCTCTTGATTTAGAGGGCCTAATGAACCAAAACAAAACACATAGTTCCTTTCCTTTTATAAGTAATTCATGTGATTCACCCTGGATCCCCCTCAGCTGGTGTCAGATCTTTTTTATATCACAATCGTTACTGTGGATCCCCCTGTTCTCGGGTCAGATTCCCCTTTTCACAATGTTCAGAGAATATTCTTCATTGGGTGACTCACGGCTCACCCCAGATTCCCCTCGGCCAGGCTCAGATCCTTCTTTTTACACAATTAGTCCCCCTTAGCTGGACTCGGACCAATTTCAGTTCACATTAAACTATCAAAGACTTTCAAACGTGCAAAGGGTTTAACTTGACCCATTGCAGGACCACTTCGATCTCAATATTTCCTTGTCATAGTTGCCAACCAGTTGGATACCTAACAGGGACCTTTGAATGAGCAGCCACGTGGCGCTGGACCACTCTGTATACGGTATCTTTCTTGGCCTCCAAAGTTCAGTCACTCCTCTGGTTTTCAATTATATTCGTGTTGCTCATTACACAGGTTTCACATACTGCCTGACATTGTGTTGGGACATGTCAGGTATACAGCTCTGGTGTTAGTTTGTTTTCGCTCACGCTGAGCTGTCCGTGAGAAAGTGTTCTTGTTGGAAAAGTGGGTGTGGGTGGGGGGCATAAGTTCCTAAGTATCCTACCTGGTAGGATGGGGAAAAGGTGTTACAGGGAAGGGTATACCGCGTCTCACCATCCAGTGACCCACTCCCACTCCCTGAAGACCCCTCATCCAGGTGATCTTCCCGCACTGCTACACCCCCAGGAACTGGATCCAAAAGTGATGGCCGTGTCCTGGCCACCTGGATGACAGATCCCTGGGGACTAGTCAGGGAGACACCTTCAAGTTTCTCACACCACCTGGAAACCTAGATACTTCACCATAGGCTGGGCAAGAATACATTTTGTTGGCTTGCTGTCAGTTGTGCCTTTCTCATCTGAATACAGGCAGCAGTTAGATGCTTGACATGCTCATGCCAAGAGAAACTGTAGACTGCTATGACAGCTAAGTAGGCTCCAGCGACATCTCGCAAAGACACAAGTATTGGGTCCATTAAACATTGAAAAGTGGCTGGAGCCTCATGCAAGCCGAATGGCAGTACAGTGAACTGATATAATCCGTCATGCGTTGAGAAGATAGTCTTGGGCTTGGCTTCGTTGTCTAGCAGCACCTGTCAATACCCTTTCATCAAGTTCAAGGTGGATATATAAGTACCTAGCGTCTCTACCAGTTCATCAGTGGGAGGCCTCGGGTAGGCTCCCAACTGGGAGACCTCGTTTAGCTGACGGAAATCAATACAAAACCCTCAACTGTTGTCTGGTTTCAGGATTAGTATGATGGGGGAAGACCAATGGCTGTATGATTTTTTTGAGGTCGAGCATCTTTTACAGTTCCTGTTGAATAATGGCTTTTTGAGCCTCAGGTATCCTATAGGGTTTTAAAGAAAGTGCTAACTCGGCCTGGAGGGGTAATGATCTTGTGGCCAATACCTTGAACTCTCCCCGACTTGGTTGAAAAGACATCAGGGAAGTGGCTTATGCATCTGTCAATTCTTGATGTTCCCGGATGCTTATTTCTGGGGAAATTACAACTCTGTGTAATTTTGTTGATAGGGGAACGTTGCGAGTGTTATTAGCATACAGTAGCTAGAGTTCAGGTTTACTGTTTACCGTCCAGGCCTTAAGCTTGTTTGCATGGTATAGTTGGGAAGGCTTCCTCCGGTTGGGTTGCTGGACCTTATATGTCAGGGTTGATACTTTCTCCATGACCACATCAGGATCGTACCAGTGTGCTAACAGCTTGTTCTGGGTAGTAGTTAATAAGACCATAACTTGGTCTCATAATTGAAATGTCTGTAACAGAACTTTCTTGTTGTAGGGGAGCACTGTGCTCAGCACAACACCACCAGAGGCACTCGCTCAAACTGCCTGGGGCTGCCCGCAGAGATCAGGGGAACTTCAAGTGCCACCCAGAGTCAATCTATGGACTGATCCTGTGACCCCTGACAAGCTTTGCTGAGAAAATGACTTAGGAGCTTCCTGCCCCGGGGCATCCAGTTACGGGCCAAAGGCAGGGTTAGTCCCCCTCTTTAGGGGTGGCATTTTGCAGCCTGAAGCTCCCCTTGCAGTCCTCCACATCCAGCTCCTCACCAGCATCCTGTGATCCTGCAGCTGCTGGTTACACTGACAAAATATGACTGGCTTCATGTTTATATCTGTCTCCTGTGCAGCCCTTCCGGCTTACTTTGTGAATTAAAACGCTTTCCTTAGGGCATCCACTCGCCCGGGCGTCCAGAGCAAAGGGCTGACAGAGCTAAGTGTTCTTGCAATTCCCCTTTCCCCTTTTTCTTTATTTGTCCCTTGTTACACCCCGTTTGCCACAATTCACGAGACAAACAAAGCACACAAACAACATTCATATCAATCTCGACCACAGTTTCCAATGAAACAACTAATTGCATACCCCTGCATTCTGCTTAACTGACACATTAAATAAATGAACTCATTATCACACACTCCGCAGATATACGCTTCCTTACCGAAATATGGCTCAAACTCCACAACACACCTATGCATCCCCCACACTAGCTCATCCACCACAGAGACCACCCATACGAACAAGGTGGTGGTGTGGCCATCATATATAAAGAGTCACTCACACTTAGAATCACCAGACATCCCCCATACACATCTTTTGAATCATTCACTCTCACTTGCTCCCCTCTATTACACCCACCCCATCGAGACAGACATGCTCGTCACCCTTGATGCCAAATTGACAAAACAAAACCCGCACACCTCCTAGATAATGCATGCCCACTGTGACGAATCCCGAGATGTCGTCACTTCTCCTCGGGGGTGGGGGGAGCCCCCTCCCAAGAGGCCAGAGTGGTGAGGCCCGTATCCGATATTCCCCCTGGAGGTAGATACTGAGACGAGGAAGATCAGGGATGACCAAAAGCGAGCCTATCTGATAAGTACTGATACGAGGAGAAGGTGCAGAGCCATTGAGACTGCTCCATGTAACTTGACTGAGCATTCTAGTTATCCACCGCAAGAGCAGATAAGAAGCAACAAAGGACTTAAAATGTTGCTTAGCCATCCAAGGAGGAACCAAAGACCAAGAATCTGCTTGGTGCAGGAAGTTCAAGTGACTGCAGTCCGGGACGTCGAAGAGGAGCAGACGGCATCCCCATCGAGTACAACACTGAAGCACCATTGGCGAAACAGTAACCGAACCTCACAGGGGAGGTGGACCAAGTGGTCTGTAACGGGTACATGTACTGCAGAAGGCCAGAAGATGCAGAGCTGCTGCACTGCTCCAAAAGCCTGCGGAAGCCAGGAGAGACCCGAATCGAGCAAATGTTAACCCTGAGGCATACCGGAGGCCACAAGAGAAGTCCCATAAGGTACAGGTTTCAACGAGCTGGCTGGTTGGGGTGCCAGAGGGCCTGGGTTAATGTGCCACCATATACATAGGAGAGATCTAGAACTCAGGGGCTGGGATACGAATCCTAAGCTCAAGAGAAGTGGGGAGAGCCATAAGGTGAAGTGGTTCCCCCAACATGGGCATATGTCAGGTCCCCAACCTTAAAGGCACATATCAAGAAGAGAACACGAGTCATCCTCCTTGTGGCTGTACTTGGCAGGAGTGTAAACTAAGTGCAGAAGCAAAGAAGCATAGAAGTACAGGTATGAGACCCACACCCACAACAGACGGACACTACAAGTCATCTTCCTCGTGCAACAAGTGAGCCACAGGGGAGGAACCCGGGTTGAGGACCCTATCACAATATTAATTCTATTGTTGGAAAGCCTAAAAGTGAGAGAGAAGCCAGGGGAAAAGTGTCATTCCCCATTGAGTTGTTGAACTGTGTTACCAAGGCAAAAGAGAAGCCAGGGCAGGGGAGTCATTCCCCCTTGAGTTGTTGAACTGTATTACCAAGGCAAAAGAGAAGCCAGGTCAGGGGAGTCATTCCCCCTTGTGTTGTTGAACTGTGTTACCAAAGTGAGAGAGAAGCCAGGGCAAGGAAGTCATTCTCCTTGGTGTTGTTGAACTGTATTACCAAAGTGAGAGAGAAGCCAGGGGAAGGGAGTCATTCCCCCGGTGTTGTTGAACTGTGTTATAGAAGTGAAAGAAAGGCCAGGGGACGGGTGTCATTCTCCCGGGTGTTGTTCAACTGTATTACCAAGGCAAAAGAGAAGCCAAGGGAAGGGAGTCATTCTCCTTGGTGTTGTTGAACTGTGTTAACAAAGTGAGAGAGAAGCCAGGGCAAGGAAGTCATTCTCCTTGGTGTTGTTGAACTGTGTTACCAAAGTGAGAGATAAGCTAGGGGAAGGGAGTCATCCCTCTCGGTGTTGTTGAACTGTATTACAAAAGTGAGGAAGACCCCAGGGGAAGGGAGTCATTCCCCTTGGTGTTGTTGGACTGTGTTACCAAAGTGAGGGAGACCCCAGGGGAAGGTAGTCATTCTCCCGGTAACCAGGAGTAGGAGAACTTTTATTGCAAGTTCAGAAGAAGGGAGTCATTCTCACGGTAACCAGGAGTAGAAGAACTTTTATTGCAAGTTCAGAAGAAGGGAGTCATTCTCCCGATAACCAGGAGTAGGAGAACTTTTATTGCAAGTTCAGAAGAAGGGAGTCATTCTCCCGGTAACCAGGAGTAGGAGACCTTTTATTGCAAGTTCAGAAGAAGGGAGTCATTCTCCGGGAAACCAGTAGTGCAAGACCTTTTATTGCAAGTTCAGAAGAAGGGAGTCATTCTCCCGGTAACCAGGAGTAGGATAACTTTTATTGCAAGTTCAGACGAAGAGAGTCATTCTCCCGGTAACCAGGAGTAGGAGAAGTTTTATTGCAAGTTCAGAAGAAGGGAGTCATTCTTCTGGACCAAGAACATTTACTTTATCTCTAGTTTAGGTGCAAGTATAAGGCAGAGAAGTCGGGTTTTGACACAGGACGGTGGACTACTGATTTGCACAGACATTCCGATGATACCCTTAGTGTTTTAGTTGAGACAGGAGAACCCCCCCCCTTAGAGTTAGGGAAAGTTCGTTTTTCTCTTTATTTTCTCAAACAAATAAAAGCGTATAGCAATCATCATGCCACCTGTGTGTCAGTCCCCTCCTTCTGCACCCTTACACCACCTCAAGCCGCATCGTTTACGAGCACTTCTAAAAATACATTCACAATTGAACAGGGCTACACTAATGGGAACGCTGCACTTTTTATTCAGATTTTAGCTCTAAAGAGATTCACCACATGGCACATTTCGATGTTTATATGGTTAAGGGGCCAAATTGCACCAGTGAAATCAGGGCTAATGCAAATGGATTGGTGTTCAGGAAACGGACTCCACCGAATTAAAGGGCGATAAAGAAGGACTGGGTTCACTGCATATTTAGGATATCACAGCTTGAAATCCTTTAACCAAACAAGGCTACACAGCTCTATGGGGCATAGACCACTTGCATGCTTGCCCTCGACAGGCCGCATGCACGGCAGCAACCGCATGCATGGAGCCACAGATGAATCATGTACAAAAGCACTCACCCAACCGCAACTGAACCTTGTCTTAAATCACTCACTAATCACTATCCAGAAAAGAGGTATAAATGGGCGATTGTATCAAGGTCAAAATAATTATGCATCCAGAAAAGGAAAGGGTCAGCGACCTTGCACATGCACAAACAGGTCTAAGATAGACTGGTTCCCTCCCCGGGACTTTAGAGATCTAGAATCCGGTTGGTTCTCTCCCCAGCAAATCTGCCCCACCGGGCATGCACTCTCCAGCAAATCTGCCCCACCGGGCATGCACTCCCCAGCAAATCTGCCCCACTGGGCATGCACTCCCCAGCAAATCTGCCCCACCGGGCATGCACTCCCCAGCAAATTTGCCCCACCGGGCATGCACTCCCCAGCAAATCTGTCCCACTGGGCATGCACCCTCCAGCAAATCTGTCCCACTGGGCAGGCACCCTCCAGCAAATCTGCCCCACTGGGCATGCACTCTCCAGCAAATCTGCCCCACTGGGCAGGCACCCTCCAGCAAATCTGCCCCACTGGGCATGCACTCTCCAGCAAATTTGCCCCACCGGGCATGCACTCCCCAGAAAATCTGTCCCACTGGGCATGCACCCTCCAGCAAATCTGTCCCACTGGGCAGGCACCCTCCAGCAAATCTGCCCCACTGGGCATGCACTCTCCAGCAAATCTGCCCCACTGGGCATGCACTCCCCAGCAAATCTGCCCCACCTGGCATGCACTCTCCAGCAAATCATCCCCACCGGGCATGCACTCCCCAGCAAATCTGCCCCACCTGGCATGCACTCTTCAGCAAATCATCCCCACCGGGCATGCACTCCCCAGCAAATCTGCCCCACCAGGCATGCTGGAAAACTCTGACCCATGACCCAAAGACGTGAGCTAACATTTCCAAATCTAGGTGAGGCCCAAACTAAACGACAACAACGATATTCACAACCTCCGAGCCATGACCCAAAGATGTGGCCAAACATCTCCAAATCTGGGTAAGGCCCGAACTAAACTCAAACAAGACCATTCATGTACAGATATTGTCTTAAACATCCCCCTAGACTACTTCAGAACTAACAAAAAAACCTCTCATCCTTCCCTCCTTTTCTTCCAAAGGGACTGTGTAAATCTCTTATTTTCCTATCCATGTATCACTGCATATGCTTATACCGCTTTTAATTTATGTGTTAAACATGACCATAAATGTAATTGTGTAACAACATGAATTGTTAAATGAATATTTGACTCTAATGCCCACTTTTATCACTGTCACCTTATATCACAATATTCACTTATGCACATGTGTTAATATGCCAGCCTTGAAAAGCACCCCGAGGGGTCGAAACACGTGTTGGCTGACCAGTTTAAACACTAAATAAAACCACACTTAAGTTAAATCTATTTGTGTAGATGTCAATCAAACTGATAAACAGCTTACTGGCTCTCAATATCATCAACTTCTGTCTCTCACTTGGCACTATGGCCTCTGCACTCAAAACTAGATAAGTCTCACCCCCGCTTAAAAAAACATCTCTCGACCCCACACTCCTCAAAAATGACTGCCCCACCACTATCCCGCCATACCACGCCAGAATCATTGAGCGCTTTGTCACAACCCAACTGCAGCAACACATCACCACACACATTCTACTCAACCCCTTCCAACATTGCTTTAGAGCTGAGCACAGAGACTGTGGCACTTCACATCCTCAATGACCTCCACAACATCATGAACAAAGGGCACACAGCACTACTCGTACTGCCCGACCTCTCTGCAGCCTTTGACACCATCGACCACCCCCCCATTCTACTTGACATCCTAACCCACAGCATGAAACTCTCAGGCACCATCCTCGACTGGTTCGCCTCCTTCGCTACTGACCTACTTTGTCTCCATGCACCCTTTTCAATCTGACCCCACCCCGGTCAAGTAGGTCATACCACAAGGCAGACTTTCAACAAACACAATGTCCATTTCCACCAATGCGCAGATGAAACTCAAATATACTCCCAAATCTCATCCATCTCACAACACCACACCCGCAAAAGCAGTCTCTCCACCATCACCACCTGGATGGCCACCCACTTCCTCAAGCTCAACCCATCCAAAAGAGAATCCTCCTCATCTTTCCCACTAGACCCCAACCCAAATTCACCCCTGGACTAAAGAACTCACCACGGATAACCCATCCATATCCCTCTCCACACATTTCAAATCCCTTGGCTTCACCATCGACCCCTACCTTTCCTTCACACACCACAAAGCTGCTGCCACCAAAACATGCAACCTACAACTGCGAAAGATCAGACACATCCTTCCACCTGGTGACCTTCACATTGCAGTCCAAGGGCAGGTTTTCTCCAAGCTGGACTATGGCAGTGCTCTCCTCACTGGACTCCACAGCAGCATCTTAGCCCCCTGCAAGCCATTCAAAATGCAGAAGCCAGACCCATCCTCTACCTACCCAAATATTCACAGATCACCCCAACTCTCGCCCAGCTCCACTGGCTCCCTGTACCCCAGACAATTGTCCTCAAAGGACTCTGCATTCTTTTCAAATCCATCGACCTAAAACCCCCATCTTACTTTCACGACAAACTCACACTCCAGACAAGCAAGGCATCCTATCCTACACGCTCCATTCTGCAAACAAACATGCTTACAAATGCATTTAACCAGTGGGCACCCAGAGCCTGGAACACCCTACCTCTTCACACCCTCCAAGACCACTTTCAGAAAGACCCTCAAAGCATACATATTTCATCACACAAACCCTACTTGTCCATCCTAATATATTATCCTGAAAATAGTTTGTAACATCAGTTTCACTTCCCACCTTTTCAACCTTTGAACCGTGTAAGGCGCTCTGAGAACCTCTTAGGAAAGCCCCAAGGAAAATTAGTAGCCTGACCACGTGGCTGCCACCCTGTAAATGGAGATTGAAAAGAGGGCAGGGCTAAAAGCATTCCTAAAGCCTTTCAGGGCAAATCCCAACCGCTGTAGGTATAGCTTAGCCAGAGTTGGAAGGTAAGATTCCAGAGGAAGGGCAGACTGTGTGAGGATGATTTGAGAAATGTGACGGGCCATGGAGTGAAATGGATGCAGGAGACAGAGGCCATGAAGTTCAAAGACGGGAGTGCAGCCCATACACTGAAATATAAGGACGATAGTGAGAGTGGGTTGAGTGAGTGCCTTTGTATATCACACACCACCCCTGGGAGTCTCCTGGTGCTCTTTGGTCGTTGTCTTGAGTGTTGGAAAGAAAGACTAGGGAAGCAAGATTGTGTTTGGAGTGTGGTGATTAAGAAGTAAGTGTGGCCATGGTGTGTAATTATGAAGGGAGTTTGGGGTGTGTGACTATGAAGTGAGTGTGGTTGAGGTGTGTGACTCTGAAGGGAGTGCGCTTGAAGTGTGTGACTGTGCAGTGAGTGTGGTTGGGGTGTGATTATGAAGGAAGTGTGGTTGGGGTGTGTGACTATGAAGGGAGTGTGGTTGAGGTATGTGTCTATGAAGGGACTGTGGTTGAGGTGTGTGACTGTGAAGGGAGTGTGCTTGGGGTGTGTGATTAGGAAGGGATGTGGTTAGGGTGTGAGTATGAAGGGAGTGTGGTTGAGGTGTGTGTCTATGAAGGCAGTGTGCTTGGGGTGTGTGATTATGAAGGATGTATGGTTAAGGTGTGATTATGAAGGGTGTGTAGTTGGGGTGTGTGTCCATGAAGCGACTGTGGTTGAGGTGTGTGACTGTAAAGGGAGTGTTGTCTGAGTGTGTGACTGTGAAGGGAGTGTGGTTGAGATGTGTGTGACTGTGAAGAGAGTGTGCTTGGGGTGTGTGATTAGGAAGGGTGTGTGGTTAGGGTGTCAGTATGAAGTGAGTGTGGTTGAGGTGTGTGACTATGAAGGGAGTGCGGTTGGAGTGTGTGACTGTGAAGGGAGTGTGGTTGATGTGTGTGTCTATGAAGGGACTGTGGTTGAGGTGTGTGACTGTGAAGGGAGTGTGCTTGGGGTGTGTGATTAGGAAGGGGGTGTGGTTAGGGTGTGAGTATGAAGGGGGTGGTTGAGGTGTGTGTCTATGTAGGGAGTGTGCTTGGGGTGTGTGATTATGAAGGGTGTGTGGTTCAGGTGTGATTATGAAAGGAGTGTGCTTGGGGTGTGCGTCTATGAAGGGACTGTGGTTGAGGTGTGTGACTGAAAGGAGTGTGGTTGGGGTTTGTGATTATGAAGGGAGTGTAGTTGGGGTGTGTGACTATGAAGGGAGTGTGGTTGAGGTGTGTGACTGTGAAGGGGGTGTGCTTGGGTTGTGTGATTAGGAAGGGTGGGTGGTTAGGGTGTGTGTATGAAGGGAGTGTGGTTGAGGTGTGTGACTATGAAGGAAGTGTGGCAGAGGGAGCAGGTGTAGAAGGAAACAATGGAGGAGAGGATTGAGGCTGGCGAAAGGAGAAGCCTCGAAACTGGGAATATAGAGGGTGACAAAGTGGGGAGGGAGTGGGCTCAGGTTGGTGATTAAAGGAGATAGTGGGCGTGAAGAGAGAGAAAGAGGGACACTTTGGGAAGGGAGGGGCCAGAGGTTGGGAACTGTGGGCACAGGGCAGTCACTCTCTTGAAAAGGATTGGTTACATGGTTCATAGCGCCACTTTCTGGCAGGTGGGAACAAAGCACCACCCCCACTCCGTTTCTTTGATGCATCTGGTTTGTAGGTTCGAGAGAGGGACAATCTAGAATGCATCTCTGGGAGCTCCGGACTTTGCGCTGAGTGTGCGCTGGTGTGTTCATCGGCACAGCAGGAGTTTCCACCACAAAGACACATCCTCTTTCTGCAAATATGCAAACTCTTTCCATGAATAGAAAAAAGAAAATCTGTAATGATGGAGATCATATTCTCTTTGCATGCAGCGGAGTGCATGCAGTGCATATATCACCTGAGATGCACTTGAGCCTGTGACCGGCTTCCCGACCTCTGTGTCATGTGTGTCCTGGGCCACCAGGTATATATCACCTGAGATGCACTTGAGCCTGTGACCGGCTTCCCGACCTCTGTGTCATGTGTGTCCTGGGCCACCAGGTATATATCACCTGAGATGCACTTGAGCCTGTGACCTGCTTCCCGACCTCTGTGTCATGTGTGTCCTGGGTCACCAGGTATATATCACCTGAGATGCACTTGAGCCTGTGACCGGCTTCCCGACCTCTGTGTCATGTGTGTCCTGGGCCACCAGGTATATATCACCTGAGATGCACTTGAGCCTGTGACCTGCTTCCCGACCTCTGTGTCATGTGTGTCCTGGGCCACCAGGTATATATCACCTGAGATGCACTTGAGCCTGTGACCTGCTTCCCGACCTCTGTGTCATGTGTGCCCTGGGCCACCAGGTATATATCACCTGAGATGCACTTGAGCCTGTGACCTGCTTCCCGCCCTCTGTGTCATGTGTGTCCTGGGCCTCTGTGTCATGTGTGTCCTGGGCCACCAGGTATATATCACCTGAGATGCACTTGAGCCTGCAACCTGCTTCCCGCCCTCTGTCATGTGTGTCCTGGGCCACCAGGTATATATCACCTGAGATGCACTTGAGCCTGTGACCGGCTTCCCGACCTCTGTGTCATGTGTGTCCTGGGCCACCAGGTATATATCACCTGAGATGCACTTGAGCCTGTGACCTGCTTCCCGACCTCTGTGTCATGTGTGTCCTGGGCCACCAGGTATATATCACCTGAGATGCACTTGAGCCTGTGACCTGCTTCCCGACCTCTGTGTCATGTGTGTCCTGGGCCACCAGGTATATATCACCTTAGATGCACTTGAGCCTGTGACCGGCTTCCCGACCTCTGTGTCATGTGTGTCCTGGGCCCCCAGGTAGACACCACCTGAGATGCACTTGAGCCTGTGACCTGCTTCCCGATCTCTGTGTCATGTGTGTCCTGGGCCTCTGTGTCATGTGTGTCCTGGGCCACCAGGTATATATCACCTGAGATGCACTTGAGCCTGTGACCTGCTTCCCGCCCTCTGTGTCATGTGTGTCCTGGGCCTCTGTGTCATGTGTGTCCTGGGCCACCAGGTATATATCACCTGAGATGCACTTGAGCCTGTGACCTGCTTCCCGCCCTCTGTGTCATGTGTGTCCTGGGCCACCAGGTATATATCACCTGAGATGCACTTGAGCCTGTTACCTGCTTCCCGCCCTCTGTGTCATGTGTGTCCTGGGCCACCAGGTATATATCAACTGAGATGCACTTGAGCCTGTGACCGGCTTCCCGACCTCTGTGTCATGTGTGTCCTGGGCCACCAGGTATATATCACCTGAGATGCACTTGAGCCTGTGACCTGCTTCCCACCCTCTGTGTCATGTGTGTCCAGGGCCACCAGGTATATATCACCTGACATGCACTTGAGCCTGTTACCTGCTTCCCGCCCTCTGTGTCATGTGTGTCCTGGGCCACCAGGTATATATCACCTGAGATGCACTTGAGCCTGTGACCTGCTTCCCGACCTCTGTGTCATGTGTGTCCTGGGCCACCAGGTATATATCACCTGAGATGCACTTGAGCCTGTGACCGGCTTCCCGACCTCTGTGTCATGTGTGTCCTGGGCCCCCAGGTAGACACCACCTGAGATGCACTTGAGCCTGTGACCTGCTTCCCGACCTCTGTGTCATGTGTGTCCTGGGCCTCTGTGTCATGTGTGTCCTGGGCCACCAGGTATATATCACCTGAGATGCACTTGAGCCTGTGACCTGCTTCCCGCCCTCTGTGTCATGTGTGTCCTGGGCCTCTGTGTCATGTGTGTCCTGGGCCACCAGGTATATATCACCTGAGATGCACTTGAGCCTGCGACCTGCTTCCCGCCCTCTGTCATGTGTGTCCTGGGCCACCAGGTATATATCACCTGAGATGCACTTGAGCCTGTGACCTGCTTCCCGACCTCTGTGTCATGTGTGTCCTGGGCCACCAGGTATATATCACCTGAGATGCACTTGAGCCTGTGACCGGCTTCCCGACCTCTGTGTCATGTGTGTCCTGGGCCACCAGGTATATATCACCTGAGATGCACTTGAGCCTGTGACCTGCTTCCCACCCTCTGTGTCATGTGTGTTCTGGGCCCCCAGGTAGACACCACCTGAGATGCACTTGAGCCTGTGACCTGCTTCCCGAACTCTGTGTCATGTGTGTCCTGGGCCTCTGTGTCATGTGTGTCCTGGGCCACCAGGTATATATCACCTGAGATGCACTTGAGCCTGTGACCTGCTTCCCGCCCTCTGTGTCATGTGTGTCCTGGGCCTCTGTGTCATGTGTGTCCTGGGCCACCAGGTATATATCACCTGAGATGCACTTGAGCCTGTGACCTGCTTACCGCCCTCTGTGTCATGTGTGTCCTGGGCCTCTGTGTCATGTGTGTCCTGGGCCACCAGGTATATATCACCTGAGATGCACTTGAGCCTGTGACCTGCTTCCCCCCCTCTGTGTCATGTGTGTCCTGGGCCACCAGGTAGACACCACCTGAGATGCACTTGAGCCTGTGACATGCTTCCCGACCTCTGTGTCATGTGTGTCCTGGGCATCTGTGTCATGTGTGTCCTGGGCCATCAGGTATATATCCCCTGAGATGCACTTGAGCCTGTGACCTGCTTCCCGCCCTCTGTGTCATGTGTGTCCTGGGCCACTAGGTATATATCACCTGAGATGCACTTGAGCCTGTGACCTGCTTCCCGACCTCTGTGTCATGTGTGTCCTGGGCCCCCAGGTAGACACCACCTGAGATGCACTTGAGCCTGTGACCTGCTTCCCGACCTCTGTGTCATGTGTGTCCTGGGCCTCTGTGTCATGTGTGTCCTGGGCCAACAGGTATATATCACCTGAGATGCACTTGAGCCTGTGACCTGCTTCCCGCCCTCTGTGTCATGTGTGTCCTGGGCCTCTGTGTCATGTGTGTCCTGGGCCACCAGGTATATATCACCTGAGATGCACTTGAGCCTGTGACCTGCTTCCCGCCCTCTGTGTCATGTGTGTCCTGGGCCTCTGTGTCATGTGTGTCCTGGGCCACCAGGTATATATCACGTGAGATGCACTTGAGCCTGTGACCTGCTTCCCGCCCTCTGTGTCATGTGTGTCCTGGGCCACCAGGTATATATCACCTGAGATGCACCTGAGCCTGTGACCTGCTTCCCGACCTCTGTTTCATGTGTGTCCTGGGCCACCAGGTATATATCACCTGAGATGCACTTGAGCCTGTGACCTGCTTCCCGCCCTCTGTGCCATGTGTGTCCTGGGCCACCAGGTATATATCACCTGAGATGCACCTGAGCCTGTGACCGGCTTCCCGCCCTCTGTCTCATGTGTGCCCTGGGCCTCTGTGTCATGTGTGTCCTGGGCCCCCAGGTATATATCACCTGAGATGCACCTGAGCCTGTGACCTGCTTCCCGACCTCTGTGTCATGTGTGTCCTGGGCCTTTGTGTCATGTGTGTCCTGGGCCTTTGTGTCATGTGTGTCCTGGGCCACCAGGTATATATCACCTGAGATGCACGTGAGCCTGTGACCTGCTTCCCGCCCTCTGTGTCATGTGTGTCTTGGGCCCCCAGGTATATATCACCTGAGATGCACTTTAGCCTGTGACCTGCTTCCCGCCCTCTGTGTCATGTGTGTCCTGGGCCACCAGGTATATATCACCTGAGATGCACCTGAGCCTGTGACCTGCTTCCCGCCCTCTGTGTCATGTGTGTCTTGGGCCCCCAGGTATATATTACCTGAGATGCACTTGAGCCTGTGACCTGCTTCCCGCCCTCTGTGTCATGTGTGTTCTGAGCCACCAGGTATATATCACCTGAGATGCACTTGAGCCTGTTACCTGCTTCCCGACCTCTGTGTCATGTGTGTCCTGGGCCACCAGGTATATATCACCCGAGATGCACCTGAGCCTGTGACCTGCTTCCCACCCTCTGTGTCATGTGTGTCTTGGGCCACCAGGTATATATCACCCGAGATGCACCTGAGCCTGTGACCGGCTTCCCGACCTCTGTGTCATATGTGTCCTGGGCCACCAGGTATATATCACCTGAAATGCACTTGAGCCTGTGACCGGCTTCCCGACCTCTGTGTCATGTGTGTCCTGGGCCACCAGGTATATATCACCTGAGATGCACTTGAGCCTGTGACCTGCTTCCCGCCCTCTGTGTCATGTGTGTCCTGGGCCACCAGGTATATATCACCTGAGATGCATTTGAGCCTGTGACCTGCTTCCCGCCCTCTGTTTCATGTGTGTCCTGGGCCATCAGCTATATATCACCTGAGATGCATTTGTGCCTGTGACCTGCTTCCCGCCCTCTGTTTCATGTGTGTCCTGGGCCATCAGGTATATATCACCTGAGATGCATTTGAGCCTGTGACCTGCTTCCCGCCCTCTGTTTCATGTGTGTCCTGGGCCATCCGGTATACATCACCTGAGATGCATTTGAGCCTGTGACCTGCTTCCCGCCCTCTGTTTCATGTGTGTCCTGGGCCATCAGGTATGTATCACCTGAGATGCATTTGAGCCTGTGACCTGCTTCCCGCCCTCTGTTTCATGTGTGTCCTGGGCCATCAGGTATGTATCACCTGAGATGCATTTGAGCCTGTGACCTGCTTCCCGCCCTCTGTTTCATGTGTGTCCTGGGCCACCAGGTATATATCACCTGAGATGCATTTGAGCCTGTGACCTGCTTCCCGCCCTCTGTTTCATGTGTGTCCTGGGCCATCAGGTATATATCACCTAAGATGCATTTGAGTCTGTGACCTGCTTCCCGCCCTCTGTTTCATGTGTGTCCTGGGCCATCAGCTATATATCACCTGAGATGCATTTGAGCCTGTGACCTGCTTCCCGCCCTCTGTTTCATGTGTGTCCTGGGCCATCAGGTATATATCACCTGAGATGTATTTGAGCCTGTGACCTGCTTCCCGCCCTCTGTTTCATGTGTGTCCTGGGCCATCAGGTATACATCACCTGAGATGCATTTGAGCCTGTTTCCTGCTTCCCGCCCTCTGTTTCATGTGTGTCCTGGGCCATCAGGTATATATCACCTGAGATGCATTTGAGCCTGTGACCTGCTTCCCGCCCTCTGTGTCATGTGTGTCCTGGGCCACCAGGTATATATCACCTGAGATGCATTTGAGCCTGTTTCCTGCTTCCCGCCCTCTGTTTCATGTGTGTCCTGGGCCATCAGGTATATATCACCTGAGATGCATTTGAGCCTGTGACCTGCTTCCCGCCCTCTGTGTCATGTGTGTCGTGGGCCACCAGGTACACATCGTCTTAGATGCACTTGAGCCTGTGACCTGCTTCCCGCCCTCTGTGTCATGTGTCCTGGCCCATCAGGTATATATCACCTGAGATGCATTTGAGCCTTTGACCTGCTTCCCGCCCTCTATTTCATGTGTGTCTTGGGCCCCCAGGTATATATCACCTGAGATGCACTTGAGACTGCGACCTGCTTCCCGACCTCTGTGTCATGTGTGTCCTGGGCCACCAGGTACACATCACCTGAAATGCACTTGAGCCTGTCACCTGCTTCCCACCCTCTGTGTCATGTGTGTCCTGGGCCACCAGGTACACATCACCTGAGATGTCCTGGGCCACCAGGTACACATCACCTGAGATGCACTTGAGCCTGTGACCTGCTTCCCGCCCTCTGTATCATGTGTGTACTGGGCCACCAGGTAGACATCACCTGAGATGCAATTGAGCCTGTGACCTGCTTCCCGCCTTCTGTTTCATGTGTGTCCTGGGCACCAAGTACACATCACCTGAGATGCAATTGAGCCTGTGACCTGCTTCCCGCCCTCTGTATCATGTGTGTACTGGGCCACCAGGTAGACATCACCTGAGATGCAATTGAGCCTGTGACCTGCTTCCAGCCTTCTGTATCATGTGTGTACTGGGCCACCAAGTACACATCACCTGAGATGCAATTGAGCCTGTGACCTGCTTCCCGCCCTCTGTTTCATGTGTGTCCTGGCCACCAGATACACATCACCTGAGATGCACTTGAGCCTGTGACCTGCTTCCCGCCCTCTGTGTCATGTGTGTCCTGGGCCTCTGTGTCATGTGTGTCCTGGGCCACCATGTACACATCACCTGAGATGCACTTGAGCCTGCGACCTGCTTCCCGACCTCTGTGTCATGTGTGTCCTGGGCCACCAGGTATGTATCACCTGAGATGCACTTGAGCCTGTGACCTGCTTCCCGCCCTCTGTGTCATGTGTGTCCTGGGCCACCAGGTATATATCACCTGAGATGCACTTGAGCCTGTGACCGGCTTCCCGACCTCTGTGTCATGTGTGTCCTGGGCCACCAGGTATATATCACCTGAGATGCACTTGAGCCTGTGACCTGCTTCCCGCCCTCTGTCTCATGTGTGTCCTGGGCCTCTGTATCATGTGTGTCCTGGGCCACCAGGTATATATCACCTGAGATGCACTTGAGCCTGTGACCGGCTTCCCGACCTCTGTGTCATGTGTGTCCTGGGCCACCAGGTATATATCACCTGAGATGCACTTGAGCCTGTGACCTGCTTCCCGACCTCTGTGTCATGTGTGCCCTGGGCCACCAGGTATATATCACCTGAGATGCACTTGAGCCTGTGACCGGCTTCCCGACCTCTGTGTCATGTGTGTCCTGGGCCACCAGGTATATATCACCTGAGATGCACTTGAGCCTGTGACCGGCTTCCCGACCTCTGTGTCATGTGTGTCCTGGGCCACCAGGTATATATCACCTGAGATGCACTTGAGCCTGTGACCGGCTTCCCGACCTCTGTGTCATGTGTGTTCTGCTCCACCAGGTATATATCACCTGAGATGCACCAGAGCCTGTGACCGGCTTCCCGACCTCTGTGTCATGTGTGTCCTGGGCCACCAGGTATATATCACCTGAGATGCACCTGAGCCTGTGACCGGCTTCCCGACCTCTGTGTCATGTGTGTCCTGGGCCACCAGGTATATATCACCTGAGATGCACTTGAGCCTGTGACCGGCTTCCCGACCTCTGTGTCATGTGTGTCCTGGGCCACCAGGTATATATCACCTGAGATGCACTTGAGCCTGTGACCTGCTTCCCACCCTCTGTGTCATGTGTGTCCAGGGCCACCAGGTATATATCACCTGAGATGCACTTGAGCCTGTTACCTGCTTCCCGCCCTCTGTGTCATGTGTGTCCTGGGACACCAGGTATATATCACCTGAGATGCACTTGAGCCTGTGACCTGCTTCCCGACCTCTGTGTCATGTGTGTCCTGGGCCACCAGGTATATATCACCTGAGATGCACTTGAGCCTGTGACCGGCTTCCCGACCTCTGTGTCATGTGTGTCCTGGGCCCCCAGGTAGACACCACCTGAGATGCACTTGAGCCTGTGACCTGCTTCCCGACCTCTGTGTCATGTGTGTCCTGGGCCTCTGTGTCATGTGTGTCCTGGGCCACCAGGTATATATCACCTGAGATGCACTTGAGCCTGTGACCTGCTTCCCGCCCTCTGTGTCATGTGTGTCCTGGGCCTCTGTGTCATGTGTGTCCTGGGCCACCAGGTATATATCACCTGAGATGCACTTGAGCTTGTTACCTGCTTCCCGCCCTCTGTCATGTGTGTCCTGGGCCACCAGGTATATATCACCTGAGATGCACTTGAGCCTGTGACCTGCTTCCCGACCTCTGTGTCATGTGTGTCCTGGGCCACCAGGTATATATCACCTGAGATGCACTTGAGCCTTTGACCGGCTTCCCGACCTCTGTGTCATGTGTGTCCTGGGCCACCAGGTATATATCACCTGAGATGCACTTGAGCCTGTGACCTGCTTCCCACCCTCTGTGTCATGTGTGTTCTGGGCCCCCAGGTAGACACCACCTGAGATGCACTTGAGCCTGTGACCTGCTTCCCGACCTCTGTGTCATGTGTGTCCTGGGCCTCTGTGTCATGTGTGTCCTGGGCCACCAGGTATATATCACCTGATATGCACTTGAGCCTGTGACCTGCTTCCCGCCCTCTGTGTCATGTGTGTCCTGGGCCTCTGTGTCATGTGTGTCCTGGGCCACCAGGTATATATCACCTGAGATGCACTTGAGCCTGTGACCTGCTTACCGCCCTCTGTGTCATGTGTGTCCTGGGCCTCTGTGTCATGTGTGTCCTGGGCCACCAGGTATATATCACCTGAGATGCACTTGAGCCTGTGACCTGCTTCCCACCCTCTGTGTCATGTGTGTCCTGGGCCACCAGGTAGACACCACCTGAGATGCATTTGAGCCTGTGACATGCTTCCCGACCTCTGTGTCATGTGTGTCCTGGGCATCTGTGTCATGTGTGTCCTGGGCCATCAGGTATATATCACCTGAGATGCACTTGAGCCTGTGACATGCTTCCCGCCCTCTGTGTCATGTGTGTCCTGGGCCACTAGGTATATATCACCTGAGATGCACTTGAGCCTGTGACCTGCTTCCCGACCTCTGTGTCATGTGTGTCCTGGGCCCCCAGGTAGACACCACCTGAGATGCACTTGAGCCTGTGACCTGCTTCCCGACCTCTGTGTCATGTGTGTCCTGGGCCTCTGTGTCATGTGTGTCCTGGGCCACCAGGTATATATCACCTGAGATGCACTTGAGCCTGTGACCTGCTTCCCGCCCTCTGTGTCATGTGTGTCCTGGGCCTCTGTGTCATGTGTGTCCTGGGCCACCAGGTATATATCACCTGAGATGCACTTGAGCCTGTGACCTGCTTCCCGCCCTCTGTGTCATGTGTGTCCTGGGCCTCTGTGTCATGTGTGTCCTGGGCCACCAGGTATATATCACGTGAGATGCACTTGAGCCTGTGACCTGCTTCCCGCCCTCTGTGTCATGTGTGTCCTGGGCCACCAGGTATATATCACCTGAGATGCACCTGAGCCTGTGACCTGCTTCCCGACCTCTGTTTCATGTGTGTCCTGGGCCACCAGGTATATATCACCTGAGATGCACTTGAGCCTGTGACCTGCTTCCCGCCCTCTGTGTCATGTGTGTCCTGGGCCACCAGGTATATATCACCTGAGATGCACCTGAGCCTGTGACCGGCTTCCCGCCCTCTGTCTCATGTGTGTCCTGGGCCTCTGTGTCATGTGTGTCCTGGGCCCCCAGGTATATATCACCTGAGATGCACCTGAGCCTGTGAACGGCTTCCCGACCTCTGTGTCATGTGCGTCCTGGGCCACCAGGTATATATCACCTGAGATGCACTTGAGCCTGTGACCGGCTTCCCGACCTCTGTGTCATGTGTATCCTGGGCCTATGTGTCATGTTTGTCCTGGGCCACCAGGTATATATCACCTGAGATGCACCTGAGCCTGTGAACGGCTTCCCGACCTCTGTGTCATGTGTGTCCTGGGCCTCTGTGCCATGTGTGTCCTGGGCCACCAGGTATATATCACCTGAGATGCACTTGAGCCTGTGACCGGCTTCCCGACCTCTGTGTCATGTGTGTCCTGGGCCACCAGGTATATATCACCTGAGATGCACTTGAGCCTGTGACCTGCTTCCCGACCTCTGTGTCATGTGTGTCCTGGGCCACCAGGTATATATCACCTGAGATGCACTTGAGCCTGTGACCGGCTTCCCGACCTCTGTGTCATGTGTGTCCTGGGCCACCAGGTACACATCACCTGAGATGCACTTGAGCCTGTGACCTGCTTCCCGACCTCTGTGTCACGTGTGTCCTGGGCCCCCAGGTAGACACCACCTGAGATGCACTTGAGCCTGTGAGCTGCTCCCCCACCTCTGTGTCATGTGTGCCCTGGGCCTCTGTGTCATGTGTGTCCTGGGCCACCAGGTATATATCACCTGAGATGCACCTGAGCCTGTGACCTGCTTCCCGCCCTCTGTCTCATGTGTGTCCTGGACCTCTGTGTCATGTGTGTCCTGGGCCACCAGGTATATATCACCTGAGATGCACTTGAGCCTGTTACCTGCTTCCCGCCCTCTGTGTCATGTGTGTCCTGGGCCACCAGGTATATATCACCTGAGATGCACCTGAGCCTGTGACCGGCTTCCCGACCTCTGTGTCATGTGTGTCCTGGGCCCCCAGGTATATATCACCTGAGATGCACCTGAGCCTGTGACCGGCTTCCCGACCTCTGTGTCATGTGTGTCCTGGGCCACCAGGTATATATCACCTGAGATGCACTTGAGCCTGTGACCTGCTTCCCGACCTCTGTGTCATGTGTGTCCTGGGCCACCAGGTATATATCACCTGAGATGCACCTGAGCCTGTGACCTGCTTCCCGCCCTCTGTGTCATGTGTGTCCTGGGCCTCTGTGTCATGTGTGTCCTGGGCCACCAGGTATATATCACCTGAGATGCACTTGAGCCTGTTACCTGCTTCCCGCCCTCTGTGTCATGTGTGTCCTGGGCCCCCAGGTATATATCACCTGAGATGCACCAGAGCCTGTGACCGGCTTCCCACCCTCTGTGTCATGTGTGTCCTGGGCCACCAGGTATATATCACCTGAGATGCACTTGAGCCTGCGACCTGCTTCCCGACCTCTGTGTCATGTGTGTCCTGGGCCACCAGGTACACATCACCTGAAATGCACTTGAGCCTGTGACCTGCTTCCCGACCTCTGTGTCATGTGTGTCCTGGGCCCCCAGGTATATATCACTTGAGATGCACCTGAGCCTGTGACCTGCTTCCCGCCCTCTGTCTCATGTGTGTCCTGGGCCTCTGTGTCATGTGTGTCCTGGGCCACCAAGTAGATATCACCTGAGATGCACTTGAGCCTGTTACCTGCTTCCCGCCCTCTGTGTCATGTGTGTCCTGGGCCCCCAGGTATATATCACCTGAGATGCACCAGAGCCTGTGACCGGCTTCCCGCCCTCTGTGTCATGTGTGTCCTGGGCCACCAGGTATATATCACCTGAGATGCACTTGAGCCTGTGACCTGCTTCCCGACCTCTGTGTCATGTGTGTCCTGGGCCTCTGTGTCATGTGTGTCCTTGGCCACCAAGTAGATATCACCTGAGATGCACTTGAGCCTGTTACCTGCTTCCCGCCCTCTGTGTCATGTGTGTCCTGGGCCCCGAGGTATATATCACCTGAGATGCACCAGAGCCTGTGACCGGCTTCCCGCCCTCTGTGTCATGTGTGTCCTGGGCCCCCAGGTATATATCACCTGAGATTCACCTGAGCCTGTGACCGGCTTCCTGACCTCTGTGTCATGTGTGTCCTGGGCCCCCAGGTATATATCACCTGAGATGCACTTGAGCCTGTGATCTGCTTCCCAACCTCTGTGTCATGTGTGTCCTGGGCCTCTGCGTCATGTGTGTCCTGGGCCACCAGGTATATATCACCTGAGATGCACTTGAGCCTGCGACCTGCTTCCCGACCTCTGTGTCATATGTGTCCTTGGCCACCAGGTATATATCACCTGAGATGCACTTGAGCCTGTGACCTGCTTCCCGACCTCTGTGTCATGTGTGTCCTGGGCCACCAGGTATATATCACCTGAGATGCACTTGAGCCTGTGACCGGCTTCCTGCCCTCTGTGTCATGTGTGACCTGGGCCACCAGGTATATATCACATGAGATGTACTGGAGCCTGTGACCTGCTTCCCCCCCTCTGTGTCATGTGTGTCCTGGGCCTCTGTGTCATGTGTGTCCTGGGCCACCAGGTATATATCACCTGAGATGCACTTGAGCCTGCGACCTGCTTCCCGACCTCTGTGTCATGTGTGTCCTGGGCCACCAGGTATGTATCACCTGAGATGCACTTGAGCCTGTGACCTGCTTCCCGACCTCTGTGTCATGTGTGTCCTGGGCCACCAGGTATATATCACCTGAGATGCACTTGAGCCTGTGACCTGCTTCCGGACCTCTATGTCATGTGTGTCCTGGGCCTCTGTGTCATGTGTGTCCTGGGCCACCATGTACACATCACCTGAGATGCACTTGAGCCTGCGACCTGCTTCCCGACCTCTGTGTCATGTGTGTCCTGGGCCACCAGTTATGTATCACCTGAGATGCACTTGAGCCTGTGACCTGCTTCCCGCCCTCTGTTTCATGTGTGTCTTGGGCCCCCAGGTAGACACCACCTGAGATGCATTTGAGCCTGTGACCTGCTTCCCGACCTCTGTGTCATGTGTGTCCTGGGCCTCTGTGTCATGTGTGTCCTGGGTCACCAGGTATATATCACCTGAGATGCACTTGAGCCTGTGACCTGCTTCCCGCCCTCTGTGTCATGTGTGTCCTGGGCCACCAGGTATATATCACCTGAGATGCACTTGAGCCTGTGACCGGCTTCCCGACCTCTGTGTCATGTGTGTCCTGGGCCACAAGGTATATATCACCTGAGATGCACTTGAGCCTGTGACCGGCTTCCCTACCTCTGTGTCATGTGTGTCCTGGGCCACCAGGTATATATCACCTGAGATGCACTTGAGCCTGTTACCTGCTTCCCGCCCTCTGTGTCATGTGTGTCCTGGGCCACCAGGTATATATCACCAGAGATGCACTTGAGCCTGTGACCTGCTTCCCGCCCTATGTGTCATGTGTGTCCTGGGCCACCAGGTATATATCACCTGAGATGTACTTGAGCCTGTGACCTGCTTCCCGCCCTCTGTGTCATGTGTGTCCTGGGCCCCCAGGTATATATCACCTGAGATGCACTTGAGCCTGTGACCGGCTTCCCGACCTCTGTGTCATGTGTGTCCTGGGCCACCAGGTATATATCACCTGAGATGCACTTGAGCCTGTTACCTGCTTCCCGCCCTCTGTGTCATGTGTGTCCTGGGCCACCAGGTATATATCACCTGAGATGCACTTGAGCCTGTGACCTGCTTCCCGCCCTCTGTGTCATGTGTGTCCTGGGCCTTTGTGTCATGTGTGTCCTGGCCCTTTGTGTCATGTGTGTCCTGGGCCACCAGGTATATATCACCTGAGATGCACTTGAGCCTGTGACCTGCTTCCCGCCCTCTGTGTCATGTGTGTCTTGGGCCCCCAGGTATATATCACCTGAGATGCACTTGAGCCTGTGACCTGCTTCCCGCCCTCTGTGTCATGTGTGTCCTGGGCCACCAGGTATATATCACCTGAGATGCACCTGAGCCTGTGACCTGCTTCCCACCCTCTGTGTCATGTGTATCTTGGGCCCCCAGGTATATATCACCTGAGATGCACTTGAGCCTGTGACCTGCTTCCCGCCCTCTGTGTCATGTGTGTTCTGAGCCACCAGGTATATATCACCTGAGATGCACTTGAGCCTGTTACCTGCTTCCCGACCTCTGTGTCATGTGTGTCCTGGGCCACCAGGTATATATCACCTGAGATGCACTTGAGCCTGTGACCTGCTTCCCGACCTCTGAGTCATGTGTGTTCTGGGCCACCAGGTATATATCACCTGAGATGCACCTGAGACTGTGACCGGCTTCCCGCCCTCTGTGTCATGTGTGTCCTGGGCCATCAGGTATATATCACCTGAGATGCACCTGAGCCTCTGCCCGGCTTCCCGCCCTCTATTTCATGTGTGTCCTGGGCCATCAGCTATATATCACCTGAGATGCACCTGAGCATGTGACCGGCTTCCCGACCTCTGTGTCATGTGTGTCCTGGGCCACCAGGTACACATCACCTGAGATGCACTTGAGCCTGTGACCTGCTTACCGCCCTCTGTTTCATGTGTGTCCTGGGCCCCCAGGTAGACACCACCTGAGATGCATTTGAGCCTGTGACCTGCTTCCCGACCTCTGTGTCATGTGTGTCCTGGGCCTCTGTGTCATGTGTGTCCTGGGCCACTAGGTATATATCACCTGAGATGCACTTGAGCCTGTGACCTGCTTCCCGCCCTCTGTGTCATGTGTGTCCTGGGCCTCTGTGTCATGTGTGTCCTGGGCCACCAGGTATATATCACCTGAGATGCACTTGAGCCTGTGACCTGCTTCCGGCCCTCTGTGTCATGTGTGTCCTGGGCCACCAGGTATGTATCACCTGAGATGCACCTGAGCCTGTGACCGGCTTCCCGACCTCTGTGTCATGTGTGTCCTGGGCCACCAGGTATATATCACCTGAGATGCACGTGAGCCTGTGACCTGCTTCCCGCCCTCTGTGTCATGTGTGTCCTGGGCCTTTGTGTCATGTGTGTCCTGGGCCACCAGGTATATATCACCTGAGATGCACTTGAGCCTGTGACCTGCTTCCGCCCCCTGTGGCATGTGTGTCCTGGGCCACCAGGTACACATCGTCTTAGATGCACTTGAGCCTATTACCTGCTTCCTGCCCTCTGTGTCATGTGTGTCCTGGGCCACAAGGTATATATCACCTGAGATGCACTTGAGCCTGTGACCTGCTTCCCGCCCTCTGTGTCATGTGTGTCCTGGGCCACCAGGTATATATCACCTGAGATGCACTTGAGCCTGTGACCTGCTTCCCGCCCTCTGTGTCATGTGTGTCCTGGGCCTTTGTGTCATGTGTGTCCTGGGCCTTTGTGTCATGTGAGTCCTGGGCCACCAGGTATATATCACCTGAGATGCACCTGAGCCTGTGACCTGCTTCCCGCCCTCTGTGTCATGTGTGTCTTGGGGCCCCAGGTATATATCACCTGAGATGCACTTGAGCCTGTGACCTGCTTCCCGCCCTCTGTGTCATGTGTGTCCTGGGCCACCAGGTATATATCAACTGAGATGCACCTGAGCCTGTGACCTGCTTCCCGCCCTCTGTGTCATGTGTGCCTTGGGCCCCCAGGTATATATCACCTGAGATGCACTCGAGCCTGTGACCTGCTTCCCGCCCTCTGTGTCATGTGTGTCCTGGGCCACCAGGTATATATCACCTGAGATGCACTCGAGCCTGTTACCTGCTTCCCGACCTCTGTGTCATGTGTGTCCTGGGCCACCAGGTATATATCACCTGAGATGCACTTGAGCCTGTGACCTGCTTCCCGACCTCTGTATCATGTGTGTTCTGGGCCACCAGGTATATATCACCTGAGATGCACCTGAGCCTGTGACCGGCTTCCCACCCTCTGTGTCATGTGTGTCCTGGGCCATCAGGTATATATCACCTGAGATGCACCTGAGCCTGTGACCGGCTTCCCGCCCTCTATTTCATGTGTGTCCTGGGCCATCAGCTATATATCACCTGAGATGCACCTGAGCCTGTGACCGGCTTCTCGACCTCTGTGTCATGTGTGTCCTGGGCCACCAGGTACACATCACCTGAGATGCACTTGAGCCTGTGACCTGCTTCCCGCCCTCTGTGTCATGTGTGTCCTGGTCCATCAGGTATATATCACCTGAGATGCACTTGAGCCTGTGACCTGCTTACCGTCCTCTGTTTCATGTGTGTCCTGGCCCCCCAGGTAGACACCACCTGAGATGCATTTGAGCCTGTGACCTGCTTCCCGACCTCTCTGTCATGTGTGTCCTGGGCCTCTGTGTCATGTGTGTCCTGGGCCACAAGGTATATATCACCTGAGATGCACTTGAGCCTGTGACCTGCTTCCCGCCCTCTGTGTCATGTGTGTCCTGGGCCACCAGGTATATATCACCTGAGATACACTTGAGCCTGTGACCTGCTTCCCGCCCTCTGTGTCATGTGTGTCCTGGGCCACCAGGTATGTATCACCTGAGATGCACCTGAGCCTGTGACCGGCTTCCCGACCTCTGTGTCATGTGTGTCCTGGGCCACCAGGTATATATCACCTGAGATGCACTTGAGCCTGTGACCTGCTTCCCGCCCTCTGTGTCATGTGTGTCCTGGGCCTTTGTGTCATGTGTGTCTTGGGCCACCAGGTATATATACCTGAGATGCACTTGAGCCTGTGACCTGCTTCCCGCCCTCTGTGTCATGTGTGTCCTGGGCCACCAGGTACACATTGTCTTAGATGCACTTGAGCCTGTGACCTGCTTCCCGCCCTCTGTGTCATGTGTGTCCTGGGCCATCAGGTATATATCACCTGAGATGCATTTGAGCCTGTGACCTGCTTCCAGCCCTCTGTTTCATGTGTGTCCTGGGCCATCAGGTATATATCACCTGAGATGCATTTGAGCCTGTGACCTGCTTCCCGCCCTCTGTTTCATGTGTGTCCTGGGCCATCAGGTATACATCACCTGAGATGCATTTGAGCCTGTGACCTGCTTCCCGCCCTCTGTTTCATGTGTGTCCTGGGCCATCAGGTATATATCACCTGAGATGCATTTGAGCCTGTGACCTGCTTCCCGCCCTCTGTTTCATGTGTGTCCTGGGCCATCAGGTATATATCACCTGAGATGCATTTGAGCCTGTGACCTGCTTCCCGCCCTCTGTTTCATGTGTGTCCTGGGCCACCAGGTATATATCACATGAGATGCATTTGAGCCTGTGACCTGCTTCCCGCCCTCTGTTTCATGTGTGTCCTGGGCCACCAGGTATATATCACCTGAGATGCATTTGAGCCTGTGACCTGCTTCCCGCCCTCTGTTTCATGTGTGTCCTGGGCCATCAGGTATATATCACCTGAGATGCATTTGAGCCTGTGACCTGCTTCCCGCCCTCTGTTTCATGTGTGTCCTGGGCCATCAGGTATATATCACCTGAGATGCATTTGAGCCTGTGACCTGCTTCCCGCCCTCTGTTTCATGTGTGTCCTGGGCCATCAGGTATATATCACCTGAGATGCATTTGAGCCTGTGACCTGCTTCCCGCCCTCTGTTTCATGTGTGTCCTGGGCCATCAGGTATACATCACCTGAGATGCATTTGTGCCTGTGACCTGCTTCCCGCCCTCTGTTTCATGTGTGTCCTGGGCCATCAGGTATATATCACCTGAGATGCATTTGAGCCTGTGACCTGCTTCCCGCCCTCTGTTTCATGTGTGTCCTGGGCCATCAGGTATATATCACCTGAGATGCATTTGAGCCTGTGACCTGCTTCCCGCCCTCTGTGTCATGTGTGTCCTGGGCCACCAGGTACACATCGTCTTAGATGCACTTGAGCCTGTGACCTGCTTCCCGCCCTCTGTGTCATGTTCCTGGGCCATCAGGTATATATCACCTGAGATGCATTTGAGCCTGTGACCTGCTTCCCGCCCTCTATTTCATGTGTGTCTTAGGCCCCCAGGTATATATCACCTGAGATGCACTTGAGACTGCGACCTGCTTCCTGACCTCTGTGTCATGTGTGTCCTGGGCCACCAGGTACACATCACCTGAAATGCACTTGAGCCTGTCACCTGCTTCCCACCCTCTGTGTCATGTGTGTCCTGGGCCACCAGGTACACATCACCTGAGCTGTCCTGGGCCACCAGGTACACATCACCTGAGATGCACTTGAGCCTGTGACCTGCTTCCCGCCCTCTGTTTCATGTGTGTCCTGGGCACCAAGTACACATCACCTGAGATGCAATTGAGCCTGTGACCTGCTTCCCGCCCTCTGTATCATGTGTGTACTGGGCCACCAGGTAGACATCACCTGAGATGCAATTGAGCCTGTGACCTGCTTCCCGCCTTCTGTATCATGTGTGTACTGGGCCACCAAGTACACATCACCTGAGATGCAATTGAGCCTGTGACCTGCTTCCCGCCCTCTGTTTCATGTGTGTCCTGGCCACCAGGTACACATCAACTGAGATGCACTTGAGCCTGTGACCTGCTTCCCGCCCTCTGTGTCATGTGTGTCGTGGGCCTCTGTGTCATGTGTGTCCTGGGCCACCATGTACACATCACCTGAGATGCACTTGAGCCTACGACCAGCTTCCCGACCTCTGTGTCATGTGTGTCCTGGGCCACCAGGTATGTATCACCTGAGATGCACTTGAGCCTGTGACCTGCTTCCCGCCCTCTGTGTCATGTGTGTCCTGGGCCACCAGGTATATATCACCTGAGATGCACTTGAGCCTGTGACTGGCTTCCCAACCTCTGTGTCATGTGTGTCCTGGGCCACCAGGTATATATCACCTGAGATGCACTTGAGCCTGTGACCTGCTTCCCGCCCTCTGTCTCATGTGTGTCCTGGGCCTCTGTATCATGTGTGTCCTGGGCCACCAGGTATATATCACCTGAGATGCACTTGAGCCTGTGACCTGCTTCCCGACCTCTGTGTCATGTGTGTCCTGGGCCACCAGGTATATATCACCTGAGATGCACTTGAGCCTGTGACCTGCTTCTCGCCCTCTGTGTCATGTGTGTCCTGGGCCACCAGGTATATATCACCTGAGATGCACTTGAGCCTGTGACCTGCTTCCCGCCCTCTGTTTCATGTGTGTCATGGGCCCCCAGGTAGACACGACCTGAGATGCATTTGAGCCTGTGACCTGCTTCCCGACCTCTGTGTCATGTGTGTCCTCGGCCTCTGTGTCATGTGTGTCCTGGGCCACCAGGTATATATCACCTGAGATGCACTTGAGCCTGTGACCTGCTTCCCGCCCTCTGTGTCATGTGTGTCCTGGGCCTCTGTGTCATGTGTGTCCTGGGCCCCCAGGTATATATCACCTGAGATGCACTTGAGCCTGTGACCTGCTTCCCGACCTCTGTGTCATGTGTGTCCTGGTCCACCAGGTATATATCACCTGAGATGCACTTGAGCCTGTGACTTGCTTCCCGCCCTCTGTTTCATGTGTGTCCTGGGCCCCCAGGTAGACACCACCTGAGATGCATTTGAGCCTGTGACCTGCTTCCCGACCTCTGTGTCATGTGTGTCCTGGGCCTCTGTGTCATGTGTGTCCTGGGCCATCAGGTATATATCACCTGAGATGCACTTGAGCCTGTGACCTGCTTCCCGCCCTCTGTTTCATGTGTGTCCTGGGCCACCAGGTATATATCACCTGAGATGCACTTGAGCCTGTGACCTGCTTCCCGCCCTCTGTGTCATGTGTGTCCTGGGCCTCTGTGTCATGTGTGTCCTGGGCCCCCAGGTATATATCACCTGAGATGCACTTGAGCCTGTGACCTGCTTCCCGACCTCTGTGTCATGTGTGTCCTGGTCCACCAGGTATATATCACCTGAGATGCACTTGAGCCTGTGACCTGCTTCCCGACTTCTGTGTCATGCGTGTCCTGGGCCACCAGGTATATATCACCTGAGATGCACTTGAGCCTGTGACCTGCTTCCCGCCCTCTGTTTCTTGTGTGTCCTGGGCCCCCAGGTAGACACCACCTGAGATGCATTTGATCCTGTGACCTGCTTCCCGGCCTCTGTGTCATGTGTGTTCTGGGCCTCTGTGTCATGTGTGTCCTGGACCATCAGGTATATATCACCTGAGATGCACTTGAGCCTGTGACCTGCTTCCCGCCCTCTGTGTCATGTGTGTCCTGGGCCACCAGGTATATATCACCTGAGATGCACTTAAGCCTGTGACCTGCTTCCCGCCCTCTGTGTCATGTGGGTCCTGGGCCACCAGGTACACATCGTCTTAGATGCACTTGAGCCTGTGACCTGCTTCCCGCCCTCTGTGTCATGTGTGTCCTGGGCCTCTGTGTCATGTGTGTCCTGGGCCACCAGGTATATATCACCTGAGATGCACTTGAGCCTGTGACCTGCTTCCCGCCCTCTGTGTCATGTGTGTCCTGGGCCTCTGTGTCATGTGTGTCCTGGGCCATCAGGTAAATATCACCTGAGATGCACTTGAGCCTGTGACCTGCTTCCCGCCCTCTGTGTCATGTGTGTCCTGGGCCATCAGCTATATATCACCTGAGATGCATTTGAGCCTGTGACCTGCTTCCCGACCTCTGTGTCATGTGTGTCCTGGGCCTCTGTGTCATGTGTGTCCTGGGCCACCAGGTATATACACCTGAGATGCACTTGAGCCTGTGACCTGCTTCCCGCCCTCTGTGTCATGTGCGTCCTGGGCCTCTGTGTCATGTGTGTCCTCGGCCACCAGGTATATATCACCTGAGATGCACTTGAGCCTGTGACCTGCTTCCCGCCCTCTGTGTCATGTGTGTCCTGGGCCACCAGGTATATATCACCTGAGATGCACTTGAGCCTGTGACCTGCTTCCCGACCTCTGTGTCATGTGTGACCTGGGCCACCAGGTATATATCACCTGAGATGCACTTGAGCCTGTGACCTGCTTCCCGACCTCTGTGTCATGTCTGTCCTGCCCTCTGTTTCATGTGTGTCCTGGGCCCCCAGGTAGACACCACCTGAGATGCATTTGAGCCTGTGACCTGCTTCCCGACCTCTGTGTCATGTGTGTCCTGGGCCACCAGGTATATATCACTTGAGATGCACTTGAGCCTGTGACCTGCTTCCCGCCCTCTGTGTCATGTGTGTCCTGGGCCACCAGGTACACATCACCTGAAATGCACTTGAGCCTGTCACCTGCTTCCCACCCTCTGTGTCATGTGTGTCCTGGGCCACCAGGTACACATCACCTGAGATGTCCTGGGCCACCAGGTACACATCACCTGAGATGCACTTGAGCCTGTGACCTGCTTCCCGCCCTCTGTTTCATGTGTGTACTGGGCCACCAGGTAGACATCACCTGAGATGCAATTGAGCCTGTGACCTTCTTCCCGCCTTCTGTATCATGTGCGTACTGGGCCACCAAGTACACATCACCTGAGATGCAATTGAGCCTGTGACCTGCTTCCCGCCCTCTGTTTCATGTGTGTCCTGGCCACCAGGTACACATCACCTGAGATGCACTTGAGCCTGCGACCTGCTTCCCGACCTCTGTGTCATGTGTGTCCTGGGCCACCAGGTATATATCACCTGAGATGCACTTGAGCCTGTGACCGGCTTCCCGACCTCTGTGTCATGTGTGTCCTGGGCCACCAGGTATATATCACCTGAGATGCACTTGAGCCTGTGACCTGCTTCCCGCCCTCTGTCTCATGTGTGTCCTGGGCCTCTGTATCATGTGTGTCCTGGGCCACGAGGTATATATCACCTGAGATGCACTTGAGCCTGTGACCTGCTTCCCGACCTCTGTGTCATGTGTGTCCTGGGCCACCAGGTATATATCACCTGAGATGCACTTGAGCCTGTGACCTGCTTCTCGCCCTTTGTGTCATGTGTGTCCTGGGCCACCAGGTATATATCACCTGAGATGCACTTGAGCCTGTGACCTGCTTCCCGCCCTCTGTTTCATGTGTGTCATGGGCCCCCAGGTAGACACCACCTGAGATGCATTTGAGCCTGTGACCTGCTTCCCGACCTCTGTGTCATGTGTGTCCTCGGCCTCTGTGTCATGTGTGTCCTGGGCCACCAGGTATATATCACCTGAGATGCACCTGAGCCTGTGACCTGCTTCCCGCCCTCTGTGTCATGTGTGTCCTGGGCCTCTGTGTCATGTGTGTCCTGGGCCCCCAGGTATATATCACCTGAGATGCACTTAAGCCTGTGACCTGCTTCCCGACCTCTGTGTCATGTGCGTCCTGGTCCACCAGGTATATATCACCTGAGATGCACTTGAGCCTGTGACCTGCTTCCCGACCTCTGTGTCATGTGTGTCCTGGGCCACCAGGTATATATCACCTGAGATGCACTTGAGCCTGTGACCTGCTTCCGCCCTCTGTTTCATGTGTGTCCTGGGCCCCCAGGTAGATATGATATGATATGATATGGTATTTGTAACGCGCCTATACACAAGTGTTTCAAGGCGCGACGAGGCAGGGAGGGAGGGAAACAAGGGGAAGACGGACAAGCGATCCTACTAGGCCAGGTGTCATTCAGATCGTGCAAGTGCAGAGGTAAGGGGAAAAGGAGAAAGTGCAGGGGGAGGAGGTGGGGGGAAAAGTGCAGTACAAGGTAAGTGGCGTAATAAAATAATAAATGATAAATAATAAATAAAAAGGGCCAGCTGGTGGCAAGTGCGAGGTAAGTGCAGAGCAAGTGCTGGGTAGGGGGCTGTAGGGATACAGTGACAGTCCCACAGTGCAGGGGGAGCCAGGGGGGCAGTGCAAGTGGAGAGTGGCTGGGCCCTGGACCGAGGTCGCTGAGAGTGGCCCAGATGCAGGTTAAGTGTAGAATTCAGTGGGGAGTTAAGCAGGTTTAGCAGGGGAGAGGGAGAGAGAAGGCAGAAGCGAAAAGGAAGGTTTTGAGGTGCTTCCGGAACCGGAGATGGTTCTCCTCAAGTTTCAGGGAGGCAGGCAGGCTGTTCCAGAGGGAGGCCCCTGCTGCGGAGAGAGATCTACCCCCAGCACGTTGCTTCGAGAAGCGGCTGACCATGAGGGAGTTAGAGATGGATGAGCGAAGGGCTCGTGAAGGAAGATATTTAGGAAGAGAGAGTTGAAGGTATTTTGGCCCCAGGCCCCAGAAGGCCTTGTGGACAATGCAGAGGGTTTTGAACTTAATCCTCGCAGCCACTGGGAGCCAGTGAAGAGATTTCAGTCCTGGAGAGATACGGTCCCTGGGCTTGAGGCCAAGGACAAGTCTCGCAGTTCTGTTCTGGATAAGTTGCAGAGGGCGGAGAGTGGAGGCAGGGAGATTAAGATAGAGGCTGTTACAGTAGTCCAGCCTTGAGAGAACCAGGGCTCGGGAGACAGTGAGCTTCTGGGGGAAGGAGAGGAAGGGAAGAATACCTCTGAGGAGGTGCAGCTGGTAGTGTGACTTCTTAGAGACATCAGATATATGAGGAGAGAAGGAGAGTGTGGAGTCGAAGATGACCCCGAGGTTTTTAGCCTTGCAGGTAGGGGCAGGGAGGGGGCCAAGGGAGGCCGGCCAGAGAGCTGCAGGGAAGGAGGGAGTGGGTGCGCCGATGAGTAGAATCTCAGTCTTACTGGCGTTAAGGCAGAGGTCATTGGCGGCACACCATTCCTGGATAGCAGACAGACAGTCAGTGATGAGGGAAGGAGAGGAGGAGGCCGAGGGTAGCCTGAAAATGAGCTGGGTATCGTCCGCATAGCACTGGAAGTGGGGGCAGAGGGCGGCGATGCGGTGGTAGACACCACCTGAGATGCATTTGAGCCTGTGACCTGCTTCCCGACCTCTGTGTCATGTGTGTCCTGGGCCTCTGTGTCATGTGTGTCCTGGGCCATCAGGTATATATCACCTGAGATGCACTTGAGCCTGTGACCTGCTTCCCGCCCTCTTTGTCATGTGTGTCCTGGGCCACCAGGTATGTATCACCTGAGATGCACTTGAGCCTGGGCCTCTGTGTCATGTGTGTCCTGGGCCACCATGTACACATCACCTGAGATGCACTTGAGCCTACGACCAGCTTCCCGACCTCTGTGTCATGTGTGTCCTGGGCCACCAGGTATATATCACCTGAGATGCACTTGAGCCTGTGACTGGCTTCCCAACCTCTGTGTCATGTGTGTCCTGGGCCACCAGGTATATATCACCTGAGATGCACTTGAGCCTGTGACCTGCTTCCCGCCCTCTGTGTCATGTGTGTCCTGGGCCACCAGGTATATATCACCTGAGATGCACTTGAGCCTGTGACTGGCTTCCCAACCTCTGTGTCATGTGTGTCCTGGGCCACCAGGTATATATCACCTGAGATGCACTTGAGCCTGTGACCTGCTTCCCGCCCTCTGTCTCATGTGTGTCCTGGGCCTCTGTATCATGTGTGTCCTGGGCCACCAGGTATATATCACCTGAGATGCACTTGAGCCTGTGACCTGCTTCCCGACCTCTGTGTCATGTGTGTCCTGGGCCACCAGGTATATATCACCTGAGATGCACTTGAGCCTGTGACCTGCTTCTCGCCCTCTGTGTCATGTGTGTCCTGGGCCACCAGGTATATATCACCTGAGATGCACTTGAGCCTGTGACCTGCTTCCCGCCCTCTGTTTCATGTGTGTCATGGGCCCCCAGGTAGACACGACCTGAGATGCATTTGAGCCTGTGACCTGCTTCCCGACCTCTGTGTCATGTGTGTCCTCGGCCTCTGTGTCATGTGTGTCCTGGGCCACCAGGTATATATCACCTGAGATGCACTTGAGCCTGTGACCTGCTTCCCGCCCTCTGTGTCATGTGTGTCCTGGGCCTCTGTGTCATGTGTGTCCTGGGCCCCCAGGTATATATCACCTGAGATGCACTTGAGCCTGTGACCTGCTTCCCGACCTCTGTGTCATGTGTGTCCTGGTCCACCAGGTATATATCACCTGAGATGCACTTGAGCCTGTGACTTGCTTCCCGCCCTCTGTTTCATGTGTGTCCTGGGCCCCCAGGTAGACACCACCTGAGATGCATTTGAGCCTGTGACCTGCTTCCCGACCTCTGTGTCATGTGTGTCCTGGGCCTCTGTGTCATGTGTGTCCTGGGCCATCAGGTATATATCACCTGAGATGCACTTGAGCCTGTGACCTGCTTCCCGCCCTCTGTTTCATGTGTGTCCTGGGCCACCAGGTATATATCACCTGAGATGCACTTGAGCCTGTGACCTGCTTCCCGCCCTCTGTGTCATGTGTGTCCTGGGCCTCTGTGTCATGTGTGTCCTGGGCCCCCAGGTATATATCACCTGAGATGCACTTGAGCCTGTGACCTGCTTCCCGACCTCTGTGTCATGTGTGTCCTGGTCCACCAGGTATATATCACCTGAGATGCACTTGAGCCTGTGACCTGCTTCCCGACTTCTGTGTCATGTGTGTCCTGGGCCACCAGGTATATATCACCTGAGATGCACTTGAGCCTGTGACCTGCTTCCCGCCCTCTGTTTCTTGTGTGTCCTGGGCCCCCAGGTAGACACCACCTGAGATGCATTTGATCCTGTGACCTGCTTCCCGGCCTCTGTGTCATGTGTGTTCTGGGCCTCTGTGTCATGTGTGTCCTGGACCATCAGGTATATATCACCTGAGATGCACTTGAGCCTGTGACCTGCTTCCCGCCCTCTGTGTCATGTGTGTCCTGGGCCACCAGGTATATATCACCTGAGATGCACTTAAGCCTGTGACCTGCTTCCCGCCCTCTGTGTCATGTGGGTCCTGGGCCACCAGGTACACATCGTCTTAGATGCACTTGAGCCTGTGACCTGCTTCCCGCCCTCTGTGTCATGTGTGTCCTGGGCCTCTGTGTCATGTGTGTCCTGGGCCACCAGGTATATATCACCTGAGATGCACTTGAGCCTGTGACCTGCTTCCCGCCCTCTGTGTCATGTGTGTCCTGGGCCTCTGTGTCATGTGTGTCCTGGGCCATCAGGTAAATATCACCTGAGATGCACTTGAGCCTGTGACCTGCTTCCCGCCCTCTGTGTCATGTGTGTCCTGGGCCATCAGCTATATATCACCTGAGATGCATTTGAGCCTGTGACCTGCTTCCCGACCTCTGTGTCATGTGTGTCCTGGGCCTCTGTGTCATGTGTGTCCTGGGCCACCAGGTATATACACCTGAGATGCACTTGAGCCTGTGACCTGCTTCCCGCCCTCTGTGTCATGTGCGTCCTGGGCCTCTGTGTCATGTGTGTCCTCGGCCACCAGGTATATATCACCTGAGATGCACTTGAGCCTGTGACCTGCTTCCCGCCCTCTGTGTCATGTGTGTCCTGGGCCACCAGGTATATATCACCTGAGATGCACTTGAGCCTGTGACCTGCTTCCCGACCTCTGTGTCATGTGTGACCTGGGCCACCAGGTATATATCACCTGAGATGCACTTGAGCCTGTGACCTGCTTCCCGACCTCTGTGTCATGTCTGTCCTGCCCTCTGTTTCATGTGTGTCCTGGGCCCCCAGGTAGACACCACCTGAGATGCATTTGAGCCTGTGACCTGCTTCCCGACCTCTGTGTCATGTGTGTCCTGGGCCACCAGGTATATATCACTTGAGATGCACTTGAGCCTGTGACCTGCTTCCCGCCCTCTGTGTCATGTGTGTCCTGGGCCACCAGGTACACATCACCTGAAATGCACTTGAGCCTGTCACCTGCTTCCCACCCTCTGTGTCATGTGTGTCCTGGGCCACCAGGTACACATCACCTGAGATGTCCTGGGCCACCAGGTACACATCACCTGAGATGCACTTGAGCCTGTGACCTGCTTCCCGCCCTCTGTTTCATGTGTGTACTGGGCCACCAGGTAGACATCACCTGAGATGCAATTGAGCCTGTGACCTTCTTCCCGCCTTCTGTATCATGTGCGTACTGGGCCACCAAGTACACATCACCTGAGATGCAATTGAGCCTGTGACCTGCTTCCCGCCCTCTGTTTCATGTGTGTCCTGGCCACCAGGTACACATCACCTGAGATGCACTTGAGCCTGCGACCTGCTTCCCGACCTCTGTGTCATGTGTGTCCTGGGCCACCAGGTATATATCACCTGAGATGCACTTGAGCCTGTGACCGGCTTCCCGACCTCTGTGTCATGTGTGTCCTGGGCCACCAGGTATATATCACCTGAGATGCACTTGAGCCTGTGACCTGCTTCCCGCCCTCTGTCTCATGTGTGTCCTGGGCCTCTGTATCATGTGTGTCCTGGGCCACGAGGTATATATCACCTGAGATGCACTTGAGCCTGTGACCTGCTTCCCGACCTCTGTGTCATGTGTGTCCTGGGCCACCAGGTATATATCACCTGAGATGCACTTGAGCCTGTGACCTGCTTCTCGCCCTTTGTGTCATGTGTGTCCTGGGCCACCAGGTATATATCACCTGAGATGCACTTGAGCCTGTGACCTGCTTCCCGCCCTCTGTTTCATGTGTGTCATGGGCCCCCAGGTAGACACCACCTGAGATGCATTTGAGCCTGTGACCTGCTTCCCGACCTCTGTGTCATGTGTGTCCTCGGCCTCTGTGTCATGTGTGTCCTGGGCCACCAGGTATATATCACCTGAGATGCACCTGAGCCTGTGACCTGCTTCCCGCCCTCTGTGTCATGTGTGTCCTGGGCCTCTGTGTCATGTGTGTCCTGGGCCCCCAGGTATATATCACCTGAGATGCACTTAAGCCTGTGACCTGCTTCCCGACCTCTGTGTCATGTGCGTCCTGGTCCACCAGGTATATATCACCTGAGATGCACTTGAGCCTGTGACCTGCTTCCCGACCTCTGTGTCATGTGTGTCCTGGGCCACCAGGTATATATCACCTGAGATGCACTTGAGCCTGTGACCTGCTTCCGCCCTCTGTTTCATGTGTGTCCTGGGCCCCCAGGTAGATATGATATGATATGATATGGTATTTGTAACGCGCCTATACACAAGTGTTTCAAGGCGCGACGAGGCAGGGAGGGAGGGAAACAAGGGGAAGACGGACAAGCGATCCTACTAGGCCAGGTGTCATTCAGATCGTGCAAGTGCAGAGGTAAGGGGAAAAGGAGAAAGTGCAGGGGGAGGAGGTGGGGGGAAAAGTGCAGTACAAGGTAAGTGGCGTAATAAAATAATAAATGATAAATAATAAATAAAAAGGGCCAGCTGGTGGCAAGTGCGAGGTAAGTGCAGAGCAAGTGCTGGGTAGGGGGCTGTAGGGATACAGTGACAGTCCCACAGTGCAGGGGGAGCCAGGGGGGCAGTGCAAGTGGAGAGTGGCTGGGCCCTGGACCGAGGTCGCTGAGAGTGGCCCAGATGCAGGTTAAGTGTAGAATTCAGTGGGGAGTTAAGCAGGTTTAGCAGGGGAGAGGGAGAGAGAAGGCAGAAGCGAAAAGGAAGGTTTTGAGGTGCTTCCGGAACCGGAGATGGTTCTCCTCAAGTTTCAGGGAGGCAGGCAGGCTGTTCCAGAGGGAGGCCCCTGCTGCGGAGAGAGATCTACCCCCAGCACGTTGCTTCGAGAAGCGGCTGACCATGAGGGAGTTAGAGATGGATGAGCGAAGGGCTCGTGAAGGAAGATATTTAGGAAGAGAGAGTTGAAGGTATTTTGGCCCCAGGCCCCAGAAGGCCTTGTGGACAATGCAGAGGGTTTTGAACTTAATCCTCGCAGCCACTGGGAGCCAGTGAAGAGATTTCAGTCCTGGAGAGATACGGTCCCTGGGCTTGAGGCCAAGGACAAGTCTCGCAGTTCTGTTCTGGATAAGTTGCAGAGGGCGGAGAGTGGAGGCAGGGAGATTAAGATAGAGGCTGTTACAGTAGTCCAGCCTTGAGAGAACCATGGCTCGGGAGACAGTGAGCTTCTGGGGGAAGGAGAGGAAGGGAAGAATACCTCTGAGGAGGTGCAGCTGGTAGTGTGACTTCTTAGAGACATCAGATATATGAGGAGAGAAGGAGAGTGTGGAGTCGAAGATGACCCCGAGGTTTTTAGCCTTGCAGGTAGGGGCAGGGAGGGGGCCAAGGGAGGCCGGCCAGAGAGCTGCAGGGAAGGAGGGAGTGGGTGCGCCGATGAGTAGAATCTCAGTCTTACTGGCGTTAAGGCAGAGGTCATTGGCGGCACACCATTCCTGGATAGCAGACAGACAGTCAGTGATGAGGGAAGGAGAGGAGGAGGCCGAGGGTAGCCTGAAAATGAGCTGGGTATCGTCCGCATAGCACTGGAAGTGGGGGCAGAGGGCGGCGATGCGGTGGTAGACACCACCTGAGATGCATTTGAGCCTGTGACCTGCTTCCCGACCTCTGTGTCATGTGTGTCCTGGGCCTCTGTGTCATGTGTGTCCTGGGCCATCAGGTATATATCACCTGAGATGCACTTGAGCCTGTGACCTGCTTCCCGCCCTCTGTGTCATGTGTGTCCTGGGCCATCAGGTATATATCACCTGAGATGCACTTAAGCCTGTGACCTGCTTCCCGCCCTCTGTGTCATGTGTGTCCTTGTCATGATACCTGCCCCCGGAGCACCAGGACCGGCCCAGCACCCCCTGGAAGCAGGCATCATGCCCTCGGGAGGAGTCTCAGCAGCCCCAAGTAGGGGCCCTGTGGACTCAGTCCTGGCGCCTTTGGCGCCAGGCTCATATTGGACAACAGTCCTGGCGCCGAAGGCGCCAGGCTCATAAAAGATGACTTTGTGTTTAAAGGTGCTTGGTGTAAACTTACCTGATCCAGACCATGCTGCAACAGCCGGGCCATCTTGAGGCCAGAACTACTTTTCCTGTGGGACTCTTTTACCACCGGGTGTGGTCGGGGAAGGATACATACCTGATTGGAGGAAGGACACATTCCAGGAACTTCTTCCAAGGCTATTTAAACCACACCCGATCAGCCACACGTGCTTCGCGTTGTTCTGCATCTAGCAGCTGGACGCTCACCGTGTCTGCTCCTGCATCTTGACTTCTTCCACGCCTGCCAGCATCCTGATCACCTGCAGAGGAATAGAACAAGAGAACAGAAGAAGGAAAAGACCTTACCTGTTAAATCTGCAACCTGGAGACATTTCGCCAACGATCCTGAAAAGGAAGACATTTATTTTAAAAACTCATCGCATTGACTGCTGCAGCGCTGCATTTACTCACCTTTACAGGGCGCCTCCATCAGCAGCGACCATCCGGATCCACAGTCGCTCCCCAGCACCTAGGGAGAAAAAGACAAGAACAAAGGTGAGAGAAAGAAGGGAGAAGGGAAGCTAAGACTCCATGTTAAGACTTACCTGTTGGGTCATTCCCTTTTCATTTCGGGTCCGCGCCGCATCCAGGCAGTTCCAGACCCCGGCCCCTAAGGGGAAAAAGACATCAGCGTTAATGGGCAAATGAAAAGACATTATCAAAACGCTCATTAAAGACTTACCTGATTTCCACAAGGATTTCACCTTTCATCTCGGGTCGGTGCCTGCTCCCCGGCATTCCGTACCCCGGCCCCTATGGGGAAAAAGACATTAGCGTTAGAACTTTAACGCATGGACACAAGGGGAACCATTAATCAAAAAACTTACCTGGAAGCCAAGCAAGTTTGCTTCTCACCAATCCGAAAATCCAGTGAAGCAACTGGATATCTATGCGCCCCTGCATCAGAGGCAGGATGGAGAGCTCGCCCTTCCAGACCCTAAGGTGAGCTGTTGCGCTGAATCACAGAGGGGTGTCAAGGAGAGTGAGAGGGGAAAGAGGGAGACCGATTACTTACCCTGCACACCCTTAATCCCCTATTTTCGCCTACAGAAGGGTACTTCAGCGAGCCAGGCAAGCAAGAGTTGGGGGGCCTGGTCCAGTCCATCTTCCGAGTCCTGCGCACCACCCTGGAAGAGGCCACCGCAGCGCAAACCAGGCCGGCGCCTCCGTGGGAGTCAGGTGAGCGTTACAGAACGCGAAGCCTTCCTACAAAATCCCACCCAGGCGCTATGGACATGTCTGAGACTGATCAGTTGGCCCAATTACTGGGGGAATTACGGGCCGAAGTACATGCCTCTCGGCAGGAGACTAATGCCCTCAGAAGGGAACTAATAGTATCAAAAGAAAGAACTGATGACCTGGCCAGACAGCTTTTGCTGAGTCAACCTGGACAGACTCCTCTACCCGGTTCCGGAGGGAACCCCGCTCCTGTGGTTTCCAGTAATCCTGTGCAGATAAATCTACCTGGAAACATGCCGCTGGCCCCACCCGAACGCTTTGCTGGGGATCCTAAACGATTCGCTGTATTCATGAATCAGTGTCGTTTGCACTTCCTGTGCAAACCTGGGGCCTTCCCTAATGATCAGACCAAGGTAGCCTTTGTTTTGTCATATCTCAGCGGCTGCGCTGCCGACTGGTCAGTTCCACTGGTTACTCGAGATGACCCAATTCTCCGTGATTTTCAGGGATTTCAAGCAAGCATGGAAAGGTTATTTGCTCGACACTTACAGGGGCAGGCCCTGGATGACGAACTTCTCTCCCTGCGACAGGGCAATCAGGACCTCCTATCCTATATTGCAACCTTTAATAGACTGATTGTGGAATCGGGATGGCCTGAGGATAAAAGGGTCACGTTATTTTATCGAGGTCTACGTGGAGAACTTAAAGATGTCTTGGCCCAAGTTGTAAATCCGCCTCAAGAGTGCACAGAGTATATAGACTTAGTGGTCCAATTGGATCACAGACTTCAAAACAGGAAAGCAGATCGGTCCAGGTTAGAAAACCGGGTGTTGGTCAAGACCCACGCTAACCCTAAGGGTGTTGATGTCTCTGAGCCTATGCAAATTGGAGGGGTTAAAGGACCTTTAACTCAAAAGGAACGTGAAAGGAGGCGACAGTTAAAATTATGTCTTTATTGTGGGAACTCAGAACACTTCCTAGGAGACTGCCCGGCAAAACCGCCCAGAAAGGCGGTGGGAGCCGCTGATAAAAACCTCGAAGACTCTGTTTCGGGAAACGCCTCTGCCCGACAAGCGTAGGGGTCCGCTTGCCGAGCTTGAAAACTAACTCTCAGACCTCGCATTTCATCGTGCCAATGGTCCTCGTAGATCCGGAACAGCCTAAGCGCATGCATGCAATTAAGGCATACATCAATAGTGGGGCTATTGGAAACTATGTGGATCGAGAATTGGTCTCTAGGATAAACCTCCCACTCCGTCCTAAAACCAGCAAAGATGTCATCACCACAGTCGATGGAACTGAAATTGCCTCTGGACCGGTAACTCACTCCACTACTGAGGTGACTCTTATTGGTCCTGACGGCCATCGGGAGGCAGTTGTGTTTGATGTAATCAAGGCTCCACAGTTTCAGGTTATTCTTGGAATCCCTTGGTTAGAGACACATAATCCTCGAATTGATTGGTGAGCTAAGAGAATAACTTTCCCGGAGTGTGCACAAACCTGTTACCCAGAAAACCCGAAGATTCATTTAGCATCTATAACCTCTGCCTCCATGCAATTACCTCCGGAATACCAGGACTTTCAGGACGTCTTCCAAAAGGAACAGGCAAATACTTTACCTCCTCACCGATCGTACGATTGCCAAATCGATCTGGTGCCAGGTGCACAGCCCCCTTGTAGCAGGATTTATGCCCTTACCGAACCTGAGAACCTGCATTTGAGACAATATTTGGATCAATACCTAGCCAATGGTTTTATTCGCCCGTCAAAGTCCCCGGCATCCTCGTCTTTGTTCTTCGTGCCGAAAAAAGAAGGCGACCTTAGAACTTGCATCGACTACCGCACATTAAACCAGATAACGGTCAAAAACCGTTACCCTTTGCCTCTGATCCCTGAACTCCTTGACCAAGTGAAGGACGCCTGCATATACTCCAAGTTAGATCTCCGGGGGGCTTACCATCTGGTACGAGTAAAGGAAGGCGATGAATGGAAAACCGCCTTCCGCACAAAATACGGACTATTCGAATACCAGGTGATGCCTTTCGGGTTGTGCAACGCGCCTGCAGCTTTCCAGTTCTTCATGAACGATGTCCTCCGGGAACTCATCGATGTTTGTGTTGTCGTATATATCGATGACATTCTGGTGTACTCCTCTTCGGAATCTGATCACAAAAAGCATGTCTGGGCCGTCCTTGAGAAATTACGCCAGCATAAACTGTTTGCTAAGCTGGAAAAGTGTGTTTTCCATACCACCGAGGTTGAGTTTCTCGGATTCATCCTGACGCCAAAAGGGGTCCAAATGGACTCAAGAAAGGTGGAGGCCATCCTTAAATGGCCATCTCCTAGTTCGGTGAAAGGGGTCCAAAGCATGCTTGGTTTTGCCAATTTTTATCGCAGATTTATCCCGGAATTTTCGCGTGTGGTACAACCCATCACAACACTCTTACGGAAAAATAAACGTTTCGAATGGACCAAGGAAGCGGAACAGGCCTTCCAGGAATTAAAAGCAAAATTCACCTCTGCACCTATTTTGAAGCACCCGCGTCCCGATCTCCCATACATAGTGGAAACTGATGCATCCAGTTTAGCCATGGGAGCTGTACTGTCTCAGAGAGACCCTGAAACCAACCAACTACATCCTGTAGCATTCTGGTCCAGAAAGTTCTCACCGCCTGAGGTAAATTATGCAATTACCGATAAGGAATTATTGGCCATTAAGTCCGCCTTTAAGGCTTGGTGGCATTATCTTCTTGGCGCCAGGCACACCATCACTGTGATCACTGATCACCGGAACTTACAATACTTGAAGACTGCCAAAGCACAATCGTCACGTCAGCTCCGATGGGCGTTGTTCTTTGCTGAGTTTGATTTCGTAATCACTTACCGTCCCGGCAGTAAGAATGGCAAAGCGAATGCTCTATCTCGAATTGGAATGGGAGAATTGGACACTACTTCAGAACCTGTACCAATCATTCCCGAGCAAAGAATTTTGGGATTAACCTCACTACAAACCTTCGAGGACATTCAAGCACGTGTAAAAGAATTCATGGACGCTACCGCAGTACAGGATTGGATCCAAAAGGGGTCTTACTTTTCGGTCAACAATGGCCTACCTTACTTCCAAGGACGTTTATTTCTACCAGAAAAAGAATTGCAAGACCTCGTTATTTCCCGTCACCATGATGCCCTGATGGAAGGACACCCTGGCATTGCCAAGACGGAGGAAAAAATTAAACGACAATTTTGGTGGCCTTCCTGGCGCAAGGATATTAAGTCTTTTGTGATGTCCTGTGGAGTTTGTGCCCAAAACAAAGGCCAAAAGACAAAACCCGCCGGCCTTCTTCAGCCTTTAGACATTCCACCAGCGCCTTGGCACACTTTATCACTAGATTTTATCACGGACCTGCCCCCTTGTAACGGATACAATACCATTCTGGTTGTGGTGGACCTATTTTCAAAAATGGCTCATTTTATCCCGTTGAGAGGGTTACCTTCAGCTGCGGTCCTTGCCAAAGAATTCCTCGAAAATGTTATCCGTTTGCATGGATTCCCGTCCATATTAGTCTCCGACCGGGGAAGCCAGTTTATTTCCCATTTTTGGAAAAAGTGTTGTCAACTAGCACAAATCGACGTGAGACTCTCAACCAGCCACCACCCACAGACCGATGGTCAAACGGAGAGAACGAACCAGACCCTTGAACAATACCTACGGTGTATGTTGCACCAATCAGAGGGTAACTGGAAGGATTTGTTATGGGTGGCTGAATATGCGTACAATAACTCGGTGCACTCTGGAACTGGGCAAAGCCCCTTTTACACACTATATGGACACCACCCTCGTACTTCAGACCTGGACTCTCCTTCGAGTCTTGAAATGCCTGCAGTAGACTACTTGCATTCTACTATAACTCAAGCCTTCAAGAATGCAACTGCTCATTTGCAACACGCAAAAGAGAAATACAAGAAAAATGCTGATCTGCATCGAAAAGAGGCGCCTTCATACCAAATTGGAGATCAGGTATGGTTGGCCACAAAACATTTATCGCTAACGGGACCTCGAACTTTTAATCCAAGATACCTAGGCCCTTATTCGATCAAAGCTATCATTAATCCAGTGGCAGTCAAGCTCGAGTTACCAGCTAACATGCGGATTCATCCTGTTTTTCATGTGTCACTTTTGAAACCAGTGCAACCAGGAACCAGATTAATAAAGCCACCAGAACCAATTCAGGTAGATGGGGAGCCTGAATTCGAGATAAAGAACATTTTGGACTCCAAAATCTCTAAGTCAAAACTTTTCTATCTAATAGACTGGAAAGGGTATGGGCCTCAGGAAAGGTCTTGGGAACCCAGCAACCACGTTCATGCACCTCGGCTGGTTAAAAGGTTTCATCGGAATTTCCCAAATAAACCTAAGCCTCCAGAAAGAACAACCTTGGGAGGGGCCTTGGGGGGGAGTGCTGTCATGATACCTGCCCCCGGAGCACCAGGACCGGCCCAGCACCCCCTGGAAGCAGGCATCATGCCCTCGGGAGGAGTCTCAGCAGCCCCAAGTAGGGGCCCTGTGGACTCAGTCCTGGCGCCTTTGGCGCCAGGCTCATATTGGACAACAGTCCTGGCGCCGAAGGCGCCAGGCTCATAAAAGATGACTTTGTGTTTAAAGGTGCTTGGTGTAAACTTACCTGATCCAGACCATGCTGCAACAGCCGGGCCATCTTGAGGCCAGAACTACTTTTCCTGTGGGACTCTTTTACCACCGGGTGTGGTCGGGGAAGGATACATACCTGATTGGAGGAAGGACACATTCCAGGAACTTCTTCCAAGGCTATTTAAACCACACCCGATCAGCCACACGTGCTTCGCGTTGTTCTGCATCTAGCAGCTGGACGCTCACCGTGTCTGCTCCTGCATCTTGACTTCTTCCACGCCTGCCAGCATCCTGATCACCTGCAGAGGAATAGAACAAGAGAACAGAAGAAGGAAAAGACCTTACCTGTTAAATCTGCAACCTGGAGACATTTCGCCAACGATCCTGAAAAGGAAGACATTTATTTTAAAAACTCATCGCATTGACTGCTGCAGCGCTGCATTTACTCACCTTTACAGGGCGCCTCCATCAGCAGCGACCATCCGGATCCACAGTCGCTCCCCAGCACCTAGGGAGAAAAAGACAAGAACAAAGGTGAGAGAAAGAAGGGAGAAGGGAAGCTAAGACTCCATGTTAAGACTTACCTGTTGGGTCATTCCCTTTTCATTTCGGGTCCGCGCCGCATCCAGGCAGTTCCAGACCCCGGCCCCTAAGGGGAAAAAGACATCAGCGTTAATGGGCAAATGAAAAGACATTATCAAAACGCTCATTAAAGACTTACCTGATTTCCACAAGGATTTCACCTTTCATCTCGGGTCGGTGCCTGCTCCCCGGCATTCCGTACCCCGGCCCCTATGGGGAAAAAGACATTAGCGTTAGAACTTTAACGCATGGACACAAGGGGAACCATTAATCAAAAAACTTACCTGGAAGCCAAGCAAGTTTGCTTCTCACCAATCCGAAAATCCAGTGAAGCAACTGGATATCTACGCGCCCCTGCATCAGAGGCAGGATGGAGAGCTCGCCCTTCCAGACCCTAAGGTGAGCTGTTGCGCTGAATCACAGAGGGGTGTCAAGGAGAGTGAGAGGGGAAAGAGGGAGACCGATTACTTACCCTGCACACCCTTAATCCCCTATTTTCGCCTACAGAAGGGTACTTCAGTGAGCCAGGCAAGCAAGAGTTGGGGGACCTGGTCCAGTCCATCTTCCGAGTCCTGCGCACCACCCTGGAAGAGGCCACCGCAGCGCAAACCAGGCCGGCGCCTCCGTGGGAGTCAGGTGAGCGTTACAGTCCTGGGCCTCTGTGTCATGTGTGTCCTGGGCCCCCAGGTATATATCACCTGAGATGCACTTGAGCCTGTGACCTGCTTCCCGACCTCTGTGTCATGTGTGTCCTGGTCCACGAGGTATATATCACCTGAGATGCACTTGAGCCTGTGACCTGCTTCCCGACCTCTGTGTCATGTGTGTCCTGGGCCACGAGGTATATATCACCTGAGATGCACTTGAGCCTGTGACCTGCTTCCCGCCCTCTGTTTCATGTGTGTCCTGGGCCCCCAGGTAGACACCACCTGAGATGCATTTGAGCCTGTGACCTGCTTCCCGACCTCTGTGTCATGTGTGTTCTGGGCCTCTGTGTCATGTGTGTCCTGGGCCATCAGGTATATATCACCTGAGATGCACTTGAGCCTGTGACGTGCTTCCCGCCCTCTGTGTCATGTGTGTCCTGGGCCACCAGGTATATATCACCTGAGATGCACTTAAGCCTGTGACCTGCTTCCCGCCCTCTGTGTCATGTGGGTCCTGGGCCACCAGGTACACATCGTCTTAGATGCACTTGAGCCTGTGACCTGCTTCCCGCCCTCTGTGTCATGTGTGTCCTGGGCCTCTGTGTCATGTGTGTCCTGGGCCACCAGGTATATATCACCTGAGATGCACTTGAGCCTGTGACCTGCTTCCCGCCCTCTGTGTCATGTGTGTCCTGGGCCTCTGTGTCATGTGTGTCCTGGACCATCAGGTATATATCACCTGAGATGCACTTGAGCCTGTGACCTGCTTCCCGCCCTCTGTGTCATGTGTGTCCTGGGCCATCAGCTATATATCACCTGAGATGCATTTGAGCCTGTGACCTGCTTCCCGACCTCTGTGTCATGTGTGTCCTGGGCCTCTGTGTCATGTGTGTCCTGGGCCACCAGGTATATACACCTGAGATGCACTTGAGCCTGTGACCTGCTTCCCGCCCTCTGTGTCATGTGTGTCCTGGGCCTCTGTGTCATGTGTGTCCTCGGCCACCAGGTATATATCACCTGAGATGCACTTGAGCCTGTGACCTGCTTCCCGCCCTCTGTGTCATGTGTGTCCTGGGCCACCAGGTATATATCACCTGAGATGCTCTTGAGCCTGTGACCTGCTTCCCGACCTCTGTGTCATGTGTGACCTGGGCCACCAGGTATATATCACCTGAGATGCACTTGAGCCTGTGACCTGCTTCCCGACCTCTGTGTCATGTCTGTCCCGCCCTCTGTTTTATGTGTGTCCTGGGCCCCCAGGTAGACACCACCTGAGATGCATTTGAGCCTGTGACCTGCTTCCCGACCTCTGTGTCATGTGTGTCCTGGGCCACCATTTATATATCACCTGAGATGCACTTGAGCCTGTGACCTGCTTCCCGCCCTCTGTGTCATGTGTGTCCTGGGCTTCTGTGTCATGTGTGTCCTGGGCCACCAGGTATATATCTTCTGAGATGCACTTCAGCCTGTGACCTGCTTCCCGCCCTCTGTGTCATGTGTGTCCTGGGCCACCAGGTATATATCACCTGAGATGCACTTGAGCCTGTGACCGGCTTCCCGACCTCTGTGTCATGTGTGTCCTGGGCCACCAGGTATATATCACCTGAGATGCACTTGAGCCTGTGACCTGCTTCCCGACCTCTGTGTCATGTGTGTTCTGGGCCACCAGGTATATATCAATTGAGATGCACTTGAGCCTGTGACCTGCTTCCCGCCCTCTGTGTCATGTGTGTCCTGGGCCTTTGTGTCATGTGTGTCCTGGGCCACCATGTATATATCACCTGAGATGCACTTGAGCCTGTGACCTGCTTCCCGCCCTCTGTGTCATGTGTGTCCTGGGCCACCAAGTACACATCGTCTTAGATGCACTTGAGCCTGTGACCTGCTTCCCGCCCTCTGTGTCATGTGTGTCCTGGGCCATCAGGTATATATCACCTGAGATGCACTTGGGCCAGTGACCTGCTTCCCGCCCTCTTTGTCATGTGTGTCCTGGGCCTTTGTGTCATGTGTGTCCTGGGCCACCAGGTATATATCACCTGAGATGCACTTGAGCCTGTGACCTGCTTCCCGCCCTCTGTTTCATGTGTGTCCTGGGCCATCAGCTATATATCACCTGAGATGCATTTGAGCCTGTGACCTGCTTCCCGTCCTCTATTTCATGTGTGTCCTGGACCCCCAGGTAGACACCACCTGAGATGCACTTGAGCCTGTGACCTGCTTCCCACCCTCTGTGTCATGTGTGTCCTGGGCCACCAGTTACACATCACCTGAAATGCACTTGAGCCTGTCACCTGCTTCCCACCCTCTGTGTCATGTGTGTCGTGGGCCACCAGGTACACATCACCTGAGATGTCCTGGGCCACAAGGTACACATCACCTAAAATGCACTTGAGCCTGTGACCTGCTTCCCGGCCTCTGTGTCATGTCTGTCCTGGGCCACCAGGTACACATCACCTGAGATGCAATTGAGCCTGTGACCTGCTTCCCGCCCTCTGTGTCATGTGTGTCCTGGGCCACCAGGTATATATCACCTGAGATGCACTTGAGCCTGTGACCTGCTTCCCGCCCTCTGTGTCATGTGTGTCCTGGGCTTCTGTGTCATGTGTGTCCTGGGCCACCAGGTATATATCACCTGAGATGCACTTGAGCCTGTGACCTGCTTCCCGCCCTCTGTGTCATGTGTGTCCTGGGCCACCAGGTATATATCACCTGAGATGCACTTGAGCCTGTGACCTGCTTCCCGACCTCTGTGTCATGTGTGTTCTGGGCCACCAGGTATATATCACCTGAGATGCACTTGAGCCTGTGACCTGCTTCCCGCCCTCTGTCTCATGTGTGTCCTGGGCCTCTGTGTCATGTGTGTCCTGGGCCACCAGGTATATATCACCTGAGATGCACTTGAGCCTGTGACCTGCTTCCGGACCTCTGTGTCATGTGTGTCCTGGGCCATCAGGTATATATCACCTGAGATGCACTTGAGCCTGTGACCTGCTTCCCGTCCTCTGTGTCATTTGTGTCCTGGGCCTTTGTGTCATGTGTGTCCTGGGCAACCAGGTATATATCACCTGAGATGCACTTGAGCCTGTGACCTGCTTTCCGCCCTCTGTGTCATGTGTGTCCTGGGCCACCAGGTACACATCGTCTTAGATGCACTTGAGCCTGTGACCTGCTTGCCGCCCTCTGTGTCATGTGTGTCCTGGGCCATCAGGTATATATCACCTGAGATGCACTTGAGCCAGTGACCTGCTTCCCGCCCTCTGCGTCATGTGTGTCCTGGACCTTTGTGTCATGTGTGTCCTGGGCCACCAGGTATATATCACCTGAGATGCACTTGAGCCTGTGACCTGTTTCCCGCCCTCTGTTTCATGTGTGTCCTGGGCCCCCAGGTAGACACCACCTGAGATGCACTTGAGCCTGTGACCTGCTTCCCACCCTCTGTGTCCTGTGTGTCCTGGGCCACCAGGTAAACATCACCTGAAATGCCCTTGAGCCTGTCACCTGCTTCCCACCCTCTGTGTCATGTGTGTCCTGGGCCACCAGGTACACATCACCTGAGATGTCCTGGGCCACCAGGTACACATCACCTGAAATGCACTTGAGCCTGTGACCTGCTTCCCGCCATCTGTTTCATATGTGTCCTGGGCCGCCTGTGACCTGCTTCCCGCCCTCTGTATCATGTGTGTACTGGGACACAAGGTACACATCATCTGAGATGCACTTAAGACTGCGACCTGCTTCTCGCCCTCTGTGTCATGTGTGTCCTGGGCCACCAAGTAGACATCACCTGAGATGCACTTGAGCCTGTTACCTGCTTCCCGCCCTCTGTGTCATGTGTGTCCTGGGCCACAAGGTATATATCACCTGAGATGCACCTGAGCCTGTGACCTGCTTCCTGACCTCTGTGTCATGTGTGTCCTGGGCCACCAGGTATATATCACCTGAGATGCACCTGAGCCTGTGACCGGCTTCCCGACCTCTTTGTCATGTGTGTCCTGGGCCACCAGGTATATATCACCTGAGATGCACCTGAGCCTGTGACCTGCTTCCCGACCTCTGTGTCATGTGTGTCCTGGGCCACCAGGTATATATCACCTGAGATGCACTTGAGCCTGTGACCTGCTTCCCGCCCTCTGTGTCATGTGTGTCCTGGGCCACCAGGTATATATCACCTGAGATGCACTTGAGCCTGTGACCTGCTTCCCGACCTCTGTGTCATGTGTGTCCTGGGCCACCAGGTATATATCACCTGAGATGCACTTGAGCCTGTGACCTGCTTCCCGCCCTCTGTTTCATGTGTGTCTTGGGCCCCCAGGTAGACACCACCTGAGATGCATTTGAGCCTGTGACCTGCTTCCCGACCTCTGTGTCATGTGTGTCCTGGACCTCTGTGTCATGTGTGTCCTGGGCCACCAGGTATATATCACCTGAGATGCACTTGAGCCTGTGACCTGCTTCCCGCCCTCTGTGTCATGTGTGTCCTGGGCCTCTGTGTCATGTGTGTCCTGGGCCACCAGGTATATATCACCTGAGATGCACTTGAGCCTGTGACCTGCTTCCCGCCCTAAGTGTCATGTGTGTCCTGGGCCACCAGGTATATATCACCTGAGATGCACTTGAGCCTGTGACCTGCTTCCCAACCTCTGTGTCATGTGTGTCCTGGGCCACCAGGTATATATCACCTGAGATGCACTTGAGCCTGTGACCTGCTACTCGCCCTCTATGTCATGTGTGTCCTGGGCCACCAGGTATATATCACCTGAGATGCACTTGAGCCTGTGACCTGCTTCCCGCCCTCTGTTTCATGTGTGTCCTGGGTCCCCAGGTAGACACCACCTGAGATGCATTTGAGCCTGTGACCTGCTTCCCGACCTCTGTGTCATTTGTGTCCTGGGCCTCTGTGTCATGTGTGTCCTGGGCCACCAGGTATATATCACCTGAGATGCACTTGAGCCTGTGACCTGCTTCCCGCCCTCTGTGTCATGTGTGTCCTGGGCCTCTGTGTCATGTGTGTCCTGGGCCACCAGGTATATATCACCTGAGATGCACTCGAGCCTGTGACCTGCTTCCCGCCCTCTGTGTCATGTGTGTCCTGGGCCACCAGGTATATATCACCTGAGATGCACTTGAGCCTGTGACCTGCTTCTCGCCCTCTGTGTCATGTGTGTCCTGGGCCACCAGGTACACATCGTCTTAGATGCACTTGAGCCTGTGACCTGCTTCCCGCCCTCTGTGTCATGTGTGTCCTGGGCCTCTGTGTCATGTGTGTCCTGGGCCACCAGGTATATATCACATGAGATGCACTTGAGCCTGTGACCTGCTTACCGTCCTCTGTTTCATGTGTATCCTGGGCCATCAGCTATATATCACCTGAGATGCATTTGAGCCTGTGACCTGCTTCCCGCCATCTGTTTCATGTGTGTCCTGGGCCATCAGGTATATATCACCTGAGATGCAGTTGAGCCTGTGACCTGCTTCCCGCCCTCTGTTTCATGTGTGTCCTGGGCCATCAGGTATATATCACCTGAGATGCAGTTGAGCCTGTGACCTGCTTCCCGCCCTCTATTTCATGTGTGTCCTGGGCTATCAGGTATATATCACCTGCGATGCACTTGAGCCTGTTACCTGCTTCCCGCCCTCTGTGTCATGTGTGTCCTGGGCCATCAGGTATATATCACCTGAGATGCAGTTGAGCCTGTTACCTGCTTTCCACCCTCTGTGTCATGTGTGTCCTGGGCCACCAGGTACACATCACCTGAGATATACTTGAGCCTGTGACCTGCTTTCCGCCCTCTGTGTCATGTGTGTCCTGGGCCACCAGGTACACATCACCTGAGATGCACTTGAGCCTGTGACCAGCTTTCCACCCTCTGTGTCATGTGTGTCCTGGGCCACCAGGTACATATCACCTGAGATGCACTTGAGCCTGTGACCTGCTTCCCGACCTCTGTGTCATGTGTGTCCTGGGCCACCAGGTATACATCACCTGAGATGCACTTGAGCCTGTGACCTGCTTCCCGCCCTCTGTTTCATGTGTGTCCTGGGCCATCAGGTATATATCACCTGAGATGCACTTGAGCCTGTTACCTGCTTCCCGCCCTCTGTTTCATGTGTGTCCTGGGCCATCAGGTATATATCACCTGAGATGCATTTGAGCCTGTTACCTGCTTCCCGCCCTCTGTGTCATGTGTGTCCTGGGCCACCAGGTAGACATCACCTGATATGCAATTGAGCCTGTGACCTGCTTCCCGCCCTCTGTGTCATGTGTGTCCTGGGCCACCAGGTAGACATCACCTGAGATGCAATTGAGCCTGTGACCTGCTTCCCGCCCACTGTGTCATGTGTGTCCTGGGCCACCAGGTATACATCACCTGAGATGCAATTGAGCCTGTGACCTGCTTCCCGCCCTCTGTGTCATGTGTGTCCTGGGCCACTAGGTACACATCGTCTTAGATGCACTTGAGCCAGTGACCTGCTTCCCGCCCTCTGTGTCATGTGTGTCCTGGGCCATCAGGTATATATCACCTGAGATGCACTTGAGCCTGTGACCTGCTTCCCGCCCTCTGTGTCATGTGTGTCCTGGGCCTCTGTGTCATGTGTGACCTGCTTCCCGTCCTCTGTTTCATGTGTGTCCTGGGCCATCAGCTATATATCACCTGAGATGCATTTGAGCCCGTGACCTGCTTCCCGCCATCTGTTTCATGTGTGTCCTTGGCCATCAGGTATATATCACCTGAGATGCATTTGAGCCTGTGACCTGCTTCCCGCCATCTGTTTCATGTGTGTCCTGGGCCATCAGGTATATATCACCTGAGATGCAGTTGAGCCTGTGACCTGCTTCCCGCCCTCTGTGTCAATTGTGTACTGGGCTACCAGGTAAACATCACCTGAGATGCACTTGAGACTGCGACCTGCTTCCCGCCCTCTGTGTCATGTGTGTACTGGGCCACCAGGTAGACATCACCTGAGATGCACTTGAGACTGCGACCTGCTTCCCGCCCTCTGTGTCATGTGTGTCCTGGGCCACCAGGTAGACATCACCTGAGATGCAATTGAGCCTGCGACCTGCTTCCCGCCCTCTGTATCATGTGTGTACTGGGCCACCAGTTACACATCACCTGAGATGCAATTGAGCCTGTGACCTGCTTCCCGCCCTCTGTGTCATGTGTGTCCTGGGCCACCAGGTGTACATCACCTGAGATGCACTTGAGCCTGTGACCTGCTTCCCGCCCTCTGTGTCATGTGTGTCCTGGGCCACCAGGTGTACATCATCTGAGATGCACTTGAGCCTGTGACCTGCTTCCCACCCTCTGTGTCATGTGTGTCCTGGGCCTCTGTGTCATGTGTGTCCTGGGCCACCATGTACACATCACCTGAGATGCACTTGAGCCTGTGACCTGCTTCCCGCCCTCTGTGTCATGTGTGTCCTGGGCCACCAGGTGTACATCACCTGAGATGCACTTGAGCCTGTGACCTGCTTCCCGCCCTCTGTGTCATGTGTGTCCTGGGCCACCAGGTGTACATCATCTGAGATGCACTTGAGCCTGCGACCTGGTTCCCATCCTATGTTTCATGTGTGTCCTGGGCCTCTGTGTCATGTATGTCCTGGCCACCAGGTATATATCACCTGAGATGCTCTTGAGCCTGTGACCTGCTTCCCGCCCTCTGTGTCATGTGTGTCCTGGGCCTCTGTGTCATGTGTGTCCTGGGCCACCAGGTACACATCACCTGAGATGCACTTGAGCCTGTGACCTGCTTCCCGCCCTCTGTGTCCTGTGTGTCCTGGGCCACCAGGTACACATCACCTGAGATGCACTTGAGCCTGTGACCTGATTCCCGCCCTCTGTGTCATGTGTGTCCTGGGCCTCTGTGTCATGTGTGTCCTGGGCCACCAGGTACACATCATCTGTAATGCTCTTGAGCCTGTGACCTGCTTCCCATCCTATGTTTTATGTGTGTTCCCGGCAGGTTGTGGATGTGCCCCCTCACAGGCTCCTGCTGTGCCGCCCTCTCCTCGGTCCTGAGCGGCGGCGGTTCCCTCACAGAGCTGATCCTGAGTTACAGCCCATTGGGGGATTCAGGACTGAAGCACTTATGTGAAGGATTGAAGCACCCCTGCTGCAAGCTAAAGAAGCTTGCGTGAGTACCCCTCTTTATATTGCTCTGATAGTTTCATGTACTTGTCTTTCATTGCCTAGAATCGCAGAGAAACCTAGTTGTAGCTGTGTAAATCTGTGTATTGGAAATTTGCTCTAATTCCCCTTGTGTTTCCCCTTGTGCTTCCTTAAAAAAGGGAAGTCAGGATTAGACTTGATAGCCTTTTCACTGCCTGGAGCCCCTACTAACCAGCCAACATGCCTGTGTGAACATGTGGGGCTTGTGAGCTCTCCTGCACTGGAGCACAGGCTGCTTTATGCAATTGCACTGGAGCTGCAGACCCCTCTGAATGTCCCGCTCTCTGCCCACTCTCTGCCCCTGCAACACCTGCAGGGGATCAGAAAGTTACCAAGTCCTACCCCGGGTAATCTGCAGCTTCTCGAGATCTGTAGAGCGACAAAGACCCATCGTTCCTTCCTCACACCACACCAGCGCGTGCCCTGCTGGCACTGCCCTCCCCGGGAAGCTCTTGCACCGGAACTCCTTAGCAGAAGGCTTGAACTTCCAGGGGGAACTGGCTTTCCCTAAAGGAATTGTGGATGGCGACAAAAAAGGGAGCGTCTTCATGTTTTGTCTTTCTTTGCTGAGAACAAGACTATTCCTTTAGGGAGTCCAGGGGGGTGAGACTGGGCTTCTATTCTTAGTGACCCCCTCCTGGGGGAAGAACAGAGAAAAAAAGGGAAAAAATACAGTATGGAGAAAAAAAGCATCAAGGGCACAGCGTGAGCGGAGCACAGTTAGTTTTTAAGTGATGCGTCACAGCTGTTCGTCCGCACAACGTCAATCCAAAGTTAACAAGTTTGTTTGTTTATTTATACCGCGCGCAGAACCCTGAGGTAACTGGGCGCCAGAGACTTAGAGCAAGTGTTACATGTTACATGCATATATCAACGTATACAATAGCAACAACAGCAACAGGAAGTGCGAGCGACCGGGGTTACATGTGTTACAGAGTGAAGTACAGTGAGAATAAGCAGGCAGAGTGGCTCAGATTAGTCTGATAGTAGCAGCTCTTATTGGCCAGGTTTTAACTTTGGCTCTAAAGGTCCAGAACGAGGGCTCCATTCTAATGTTTAGGGGAAGGGCGTTCCACTGTTTGGCGGCTAGGACATGGAAGCTGTTCCACCTGCTTCTTTTGGATTGAATTTGTGAATGGTGAGGCAATGCGACTACATAGTCCTGGTTGGTCTAGCTTATTTGTGATTGTTGAATTTAACTGCCAGGTACTTGGGTGCAGAGTTCGCCAGGCACTTATGGGTGATGACCTAGTTGATCCTGCCGTGCGTTCTTGCACCGTTGCCAGGAGAGGTGCATTGTTCACTGCTATGGCCCAGGCTCTTAATAGTTGTGGTGCCCCGTGCAAATACTGACGGGCCCACCCCCTGCTAAGGAGGACCCAAAGCTCCCTGGGCCCCCGCGGGCATACATGGCCTGGGTGGAGAGAGTGACTAGAGACTGCATACTGCTGCAATGCACTCTGGACTGCTCCTGGCAAATGCAACCTGGACAGCAATTACTGAATGGACCCCCCCACACTGCTGCTATCATGCCGGTCTGCCCCTGACATACGCAGCACACCCTACAAGGACTTTGGGGACCCCCACAGATTGCTGCTGCCCTGCCTGCCTGCTGTGCACTTCGTGAAGGTCTTTTCTAATATGTTTAATGAACAGCTTATATTTTTTAAATGACTCATTAGTTCAAAGGACTTTTCTTTTACTTGTATGCAGCTTTTTTGGTATAGTTGTCCAGGATTGTCTCGTTCATAGATTCACATGCTGTTTGAATATCCCCTGTCGTCATGAAGAAAACTGCAGTCACTTAGTGTTTTCCTAGTGTGGAGTTTGCGTCATCAGTACTGCTAGACTGCTAGACACTGCTAGACACTGCCAGACTGCCAGACTCTGCTAGACTGCTGGACACTGTTAGCCTTGGGTTAGGAGTCTAGAAAGTGGAAGGATCTTCCCGGCAGAGCTCTCGTGAGTCACACAGAAGTGAGACACTGCTCTAGGAAAGGAGGAGTGTCTAAATTCCACTGTGCCCTGGCCCAGACCAAGCACTAAAATGAAAAGGCAACAAGAACGTCCAGAGGCTGAAGTGTTAGACAAAGCATATCAGGAAGGAAACAGATTCTAAAGATTTCAGAAGAAAATCACTCTGCGGGAAAGGTGCAAATATGTTCAGCTCTCAAACAGTTTGATAAAACAATCTCAAAGGCAAGCTATAGAAATAAGGAAAACACATTTCAAGGAGTAGAGGAATCGTACAGAGAACTCCTATTTTCAGAATCGAATGGGCTTCGCCTGAAGGAGATGGACAACGGTTCGAGATTCAGGAAAAGAAGGATATTTGGAAGGGCAACCTGGAAGGAAGCTCTCTCAGAATATTGCTCAGAATATTGCTAAATTGTACGCACTATAATCTATGTATGGCTGTTCTGACACTCATTGCACAAACTAGGTTCCGATTGACTAGATTTAGTTTTGAATGTATTCTGTGCTCCCACGGACCGGCATGGTGTTCATGTTATTTCGCACTAAACACACGTCTGCTCTGCGCACCCCTGCGCGCCCCTACGCGCCCATTTCACTATTCCAACCCTATTCACGTGCCTGCACCTAACGTTCCAGATCTCACTTGCACCAACAAGCTGCACACTGCCCTTGTCTACCCCCAAATCTACTTATGTCATGGACTACCCATACCTACCTGAAATCCTCCTACATCGCGTAGTCCCTCATTATAGCATGGCTAGCCAGCTGCCACCTTGCCTCTTGCAGCGCCCTAACTACGTACATAGTGCCCAATATGTGCAAATGTGTTGACAAACTGCATGTAATTGATTGACATGATTTTGTGCATGTGCCCAGATGCCCTGAATGAATAACTGTTCTTCCTATGCCTATGTGCCCGAATTTGTTTATATTGAAGCTATCTGGCCTCCATGGGCCTTGCCTGCTGCCCCTAGATTCTAGATAATCACTAGGGTCTTCAGAACTTTGATCTATCTAGCCAACTGCGCACCAGCATCCTAGCTAATTGCTACCTGAAAACTGCAGCTGTGTAACTTCCATGCACATACATTACCGTGCATGCTCTCATCGCCCTAACAGACCGCGTATCAGCATCCTTGTTGATTTTTGCCTGAAAACCCAGAAAGTTTGAGAAAATCTCAGTCGTGTATGCATTACTATTTCAGTGAACTGTGCACTAGCATCCTAGCTGAGTCTCACCCGGACATTTCCAGCTGTGTATGTAGTATTCGCGCTAACTGACTGGCCCTCATTACGACCCTGGCGGAAAGTGACTGACCGGACCGCCACAGCGTAAATAGCGTTTCCGCCATTGCACGAAGGAGCAAAGTGCGGCCAATCACGACCCATCGGGCACGAGCATTACGCCATAGCGGAATCCGAAAGGCTGCGATGGCGGAAATGACCCCAAAACGGCCCTTACCGCCGCCGTACGCTGCACCAGGTGCAATACCGCCACCCATCTTAGCGGTCACCGTAATGAGCGGTCACCGTAACGAGCGTGCACCGCAAATTACGGCCACCGGAAATATACGGAAACGGAAGTAAAAGCATGTGGCCGGAACGGGAAACAGCACGCCGCACAACTATAAAATCCGAATCCCAACACAACCATAAAAAATCCGACCCTGACACACATCCCAACCCGTTAGCAACCCCAGTTAAAAAAATAAATATGGGAAAGGTAGCCAAGAAAGCGTGTGACCGCAAGCGGCAGGTACACTTCTCCCGAGAGGAACTGACCGTGCTCACCGAGACCCTACAGGAAAATTCCGCCGTCGTCTTCTCCAGTCAAATGACCAGGACGGCCCTTGCCAACAAGAAGGCCATATGGGCCCTGGTGGCACAGCGCGTAAGTGCGGTGGGGACAACACCCCGCACGCCACAGCAATGTCGCAAGCGGTGGGACGACCTGCGGATCCGCGTACGCAGCATACTTTCTGCGAACAGGAACATCGCCACAGCTACCGGGGGGGGTTCAGAGTCGCCCATCAAGTTGACCCCCTGGGAGGATATCTGCGCCTCCACCATAGGAATGGAGAGCATAGAGGGAGTCGGAGGGATGGAGAAAGGAGTGCCGACATCCGGAGAATCAGGTAGGTTGGCCAAGAGAAACAATGCGAAATCCACAAACCACGAACATGTGCAGTACCATGTGACCCCATAGTGCAATACATACTTAGCCCTGACAGCGCCCTCTAAAAGTCAGAATGAACAAACAAATCAATCAAGAAGCCATAAACAACCCCTACATGTGCAGCATGCACCCCCTAACTGCAGGCAGCCAAATGAATGCATCCTCAATCCACACGAAAATGAGACCACCTCCAAGGCCCAGTCCCAAATCAGCCTCATGTACCACCCCAATGCATTTGATACGTTGCCATTCCAAATCCGACAGACCCATAACTAACGCTCGCCCCTCTTTACTCCACCACAGGGTCCGATACCAACGACGAGCTGCAGGACACCCCTACCAGCACGCCTGCAAAGAGGGCCAGGACCAACGTCCCAAGAGCCTCCACCTCAGGTGCAAGGATCAAGACACGGCAGCAGCAGGAATCAAGTGGCAGCACACTGGAGGGGACTGCAACAGGCACCCCAGCAGCCAGCAAGTCCACAACCCCAGCACCACAGGTCCCCCCAAAGAACGTATCTGATGGCACTGCCTCTGGTGGTAGCAGCACCATAGGTGACACAGCTGTCATGCCAGCATGCTCCGACACGGAAAACAGTGCTGGCGACGTAGGTACCATCCATGACCTTTCCCAATCCCCCTGCATGTTCCATCCCCTACACCATGACGAAACCACGCAGGGGCACCCTGAAGACGACGACTGGCCAACCCCCACAAGTCCTGTGCCAAGGCAACATGTGTTGAGCAGCCCCCCTGTCACACCACCGCAAATGTCCATGGCCCAGCAGAGGCAACAGTCCCTCGACCTGCTGATCGAGCAACAGCAGGAAGCGTCCACGCTACTCAAGGACCATGCAAATGAATGCGGGGGTTCCAGGGCAGCCATGGAAACATCCACCGAGACACTCAGGGCACAAATAGAGAAAAGTAGTGAGAGCCTCAGGGGAGAAATGGAGAGAAGCACCGAGAGCCTGAGAGCACAAATGGAGAAAAGCACCGAGAGCCTGAGGGGGGAACTGCATGCGACGTCCAAAGACGTTTGTGCTGAACTTGCTGCTGTGCGCCGTGTGCTCTCGGAGCTCTCACAAACCCTCAGAGACATGCATGGACGCGAGCAGGCAGAGACATCATCCGTGGCAAGTTCCGTCCAGGGCAGCCCCCAACGCAGATCTGGCAGGAACCTGCGCTCCACGGGCAGGGGTGCCCCTGATACCCGTAGAGGGGGCTTGCAATAGCGTCTACCCACGGACAGCATGCATATTTGGACACTGGTGTTGGGGGGGGAGGTAGTAGGGTGGAGGGGGTGTGTTGGGCTTCACTGGGTGGCGGGTCCATAGGGTGTATAAATCAAATCACATTAACAATACAGCACCTCATTATCATCCAATGACATGTGTGGACATTGATATTTGCGTACGAGGCCTTCATAGGCGTACAGTCCACAATGTGCCTGTACTACACACACACAGTGCCACAGGTCCCCTTTCCGTGTAATAGGCACCATGCGTGGTTGCTAGAAGCATGCATCTATGATGCTCTGTCGGATTGCACGTGCATCCTGTGCCTCATGGACTCCTTGAGGTGCCTCCACATCCCCACCCTCATCATCATCATCATCTTCAGGTGCATGCAGTACAGCGTCAGGGGGCATGGGCACATTCCTACGTATGCACATGTTGTGCAGCATGACACATGCCATGACCATCTTAGAAACCTTCTCATGGCTGTATATGAGTGCCCCGCCAGACCTGCTGAGGCTGCGGAAACGAGCCTTCAGTAGGCCGAATGCCTGTTCAATGACCACACGGGTACGTGAGTGGGCATGGTTGTAGTCCTCCTCATGCTCGTTCTGTGGGTTCCGGATTGGTGTAAGGAGCCATCTCTTCAGTGGATACCCGGCATCACCTGTATGAGACGAATAAAGGGTGTCAGTGGAATGATAGTGCTAAGTAGCCCCCCCCCCCCCTGCAAGGTCATTGACGCATCAAATGGGCCACGATGTCATGCATGGAATGAGACTCACCGAGTAGCCAGGATCTGTGCCCTGCGTGTCGCTCCATGTAGCGTGGTATTCTTGTGTTCCTCAGGACCATAGAATCATGGGTAGATCCTGGAAATCTGGCACAACAATGCGTAAATATCTTGTTGGAGTCACACACCATTTGCACATTGATTGAATGAAATTGTTTCCGGTTGCGGTACTGGACCTCCATGGCATGTGGGACAACCAATTCAACATGGGTGCAGTCGATGGCACCAATGCAACCCGGGATGCCGCCAAGTGCATGGAATCCCACTTTAGCGTTGGTAATCTCCTGGTACGTGCGTGGTAGTGTGATGTGGTCGTCGGCGTGCTTCAGGAGGGCATCGTGCACTTGGAAGAGTGTCCGTGAGAACAGTGGCTGTGAAATGCCATGCAACTGTCCCACTGTGTGCTGGTAGGTGCCTGTGGCCAGGAAGTGGAGTGCAGACACCACCTTCAGTAGGGGTGGGATGGCGGTTGGGCTATCTATCATGCTCACGAGGTCAGCATGTGTCATGTCCACAATGGCGATTATGGTGTCCCGGTCCAAACGGTAGAGGGTGTGGATCTGCTCAGCAGTGAGGTTGAACGGATCGGCTCGGAGGCGTGGGATTGCGGGCCGCCTGCGTGGTGGTAGTGGCAGTGCTTGTGGGCCTTGCTGACCCTGCCTTGCCCTCCTCCTCCTCCTTCTCCTCCGTCTCCCCTGTGCGCCCGGTTGTTGTACCTGTTGTTGTTCGTCGTCTTCTTGTAGTTGTAGCACTTGCAGTGCTATCTGGTACCCCAGGCCCAACATCGCTAGTCCTGCCGGTAGCATTTTGGAGTGGGAGTGGTTGTGGGAGGGGTTTGGGTCTGCAATATATGTGCTGTCGGCCTGTATGGCCTCCACCTGTGCTGATTGAATGAATCTGTGGCAGATGCAATCCCTTCTGGTCGAGCACGGCCCGCACGTAAGGCTGCATTTGGCCGCATGGCATCTTGGGATTTGAATCATGTATCTAATCCCGATGGCAGTGTGATGTACTTTGACTGATCTTCATGCTATGCTCCCATTGTTACACATGCTATGATTGCAGCCGCTTACATACCTGTGAAGAGTCAGTGGTATGTAGGGCTCGATCGATGGCCGACCCTCATGCAGCACAGTAACGTACTTCACCGACGGGCGTGGCGTGCCATTTGTGATTGCAGCCAGTTAGCATCATGACACACAGCCGCACTACATTGATGTAATTGTGAATGCAAGCGTTCACAGAAGCCTTTTCGACGTAATGTTGCAAGTGAGGAATTCGAAGGCCAGCATTTTGGGTTTTGAAGTAGCGGCGAGGATACGCCCACAGGTCTGGCTGGAAATGTAACGTTCTATTGTAGAATGTCCTTGGGACATGGCCCATAACGAGCAGGCAATGAATGATATGAATTGAATGGGATGCGCAATAGCGTAGTGGACGATGAGGCAGGACGTTCCCAAATCCATCTTGCTTCACAACACTACAGATCCGGCCAGGGGCACAGTGGTTTTTGCGGACTGCATTACGCACAGACGCGATGGAAGTTTCACATATTATGTGAGTGAATATTCATGCGTTTTCATTGCGGGATGAGGGAATGATGTGTGGATGCATGGACTGATGAATCCGTTTAGGGTCTGCCATGTACATGGGTATTTTGGTTCACTCCCCTTCCCCTGCGTTATGTGATGCAAGGCTGCCATAGTGGGACATACGTCTATCTGCCCTTGTCGGATCCTCCCTGTCTCGACGCGCCTTCATACACTTGTGTCTAGGCACGTTACTAATCCCATGTCATGGGTTCTATCTTGACGGACGCATGCACAGTAACCGACGTTGCCAATGGTGTATTTAGCTCGATTGGTTTCGTTGTGATTCGATACTGAATTAGGGGTGTGTATATTCCTTTGGAGTGGGCTAGCATGCATATGGGTGTGGATTTGGTGTGTTGAATGAAGATTGTAATGCATCATGAGTCCCGTAATGCAATCGGTTGATTTGTGTTTCTTTTGGGTGACAGGTATCTCCTGCCCTATTGCAGATGCCATCTCTACGCCACTCCTCCAGATGGTTTTTACTCTCGACTCCTGCAGCTTCGGGTGAATCAGTGGAGCACCATTTCGATCATATGGGACGATCGCCAATGGGCCACATGCCCTTACGCTGTACTGGTGGCTAGGTGCAACATTTCGGCCTTTCAGCTCGACTAGTGCCTGCCTCATGGGACGGACCTGCGGTTCTTGCCGCTTCCATGTTGCCTTTTGGAACGTTGATGTAAGCCCTGTGTGCCATGATGGTACAGGGCGTCACACAAGTGGAAGCCGGTCAATTATTGCAGATGCAGCCCTCGGTGATGATGGTTGTTTTGGTGGTATTTTGCAAATTGATGTGGGGCCTTTGTCATTTGGATGTGCATTTAAATTGTATTCCGATATTTGTCGTGTTGCGTTGTTCTTTGCAGGTGATGTGGCGATTTTCGCTTTGTGGCGGTATGTATTGCGTGATGATCTGCTTTGTGTTCCGCCTTCTGAGTTGAGTTGTGTGGTACAGTACTGGCCGCGTTTGCCTACGTAGCACAGTATGGTCACGGATAGAGGCTGCCATTGTGGCTGTTTACATGATGTGCTGTTCAGGGGCGGGGGATTGGCTTTTGGCCGACTGGTGCCTGTCAGCCAGGTCGATTGGTGGAATGATGGGTTGTTCAGAATGTGGCTGGTCACAGGTGACTGTGTTTGCGTGCGTTTGTTGGAGGGGGACTGGGGTCATGTCCTTTGGAATAGCTTCTGTATTGATGCCATCTGTGCCCTGCAGCTCCCATCGGCCCCTCTTGGGATGAGCCTGGCTGCTCAGTCACTCTGCCGACTTGTGTGGTACATGCTTCTGCTGATGGGTGGTTTGTTTACTGGCATGAGTACAGGGCTGGTGCAATCCCCCTCAGGATGCTGTTGTGGATGTTGCCTTGCGCTGGTGGCAAGCGATGGGGGACTACTGTTGTTTTGTGTCATGTGTTCTTGATTTTCATTTTGATGTGTTGTACCTTCACATGCCTGTGCTGCGTCAGTACGGCTATGGTGACATGCCGTACATGGATGCCCACTCACGGGGCGCTTTGAGCCCCTGCATGCTTTTCTACGTTGGCATGCATGGGTGAATTGTGGATTTCACTGGTTGCATGGTGTGAGTACATTGCGCCTGCCAGGAGTTGTGCAATGAGGCCAGGGAGTGGAGTACAGGCACTCAGTGGGCCATTTACGGTTGGTTCGCGTTGCCGTATTTCTCGCCATGGCGGAATGGTACTTTACGACGTGCTTGATGGCGTTCAGTACATGTCCGCTAGGGTCAGAATTCGCGTACCGTTGCGCCATGGCGGTGATTCCGGTTTTGCAAGGCGCGCGTGCGCGTACTTGGTGCAGTTAGCGTTGCCGTTCACTGCGGTGTCGCTAATGGCATCGTACTTTACGGTGACGGGTCATGATCGCAACGAGCGGTGTTCGATGGCGGTATTGCATTTCCGCCATCATTTTTCCATTTCCGCAAGGGTCGTAATGAGGCCCACTGTGTTTTAGTATCCTAGTTGACGGCTGCCCGATAATTGCAGAATTTCAGAGTAAATACCAGCTGTGTATACACTACAGCCTTTAGCTGACCGCGCTCTCGCATCTCACTGGATTATGCCACTATACTTGATCTGACTGTCCCCAAAATCCTAGCTGATTACGCACCACTTGACAGCGCTATAATCTTTAAGCCCAGCCCGGATCCACTGTTAGCGAAGCCTACCTGGCCTACCATACCTTAGATATGCTAACCTGGATCCTCATCATGTTTCCATTCTGCGTGATTCCTCATAACATCCCATGCACTGGCTCATACTTCCTATCCCACCGCAATGGACTCAGCAGACTACCTTGCCAAAGACACCATCCCATCCCCTGCCCCACCCCTTTCCTACCCATTCCAGTCAGCACTCACCAAGCCGCACAGCCCAGATATCTTATCCAGAACCCAAAAAGGATTACAGACCACCATCTCAGGCATGCCCAACCACAAGAATACCACTACCAAGACTTCCTACCCCAGTACAGGTTCATTAAGACTTAACCGTCTCAGATCCAGAACTTACCTCCATTTGACCACTCCAAAGCAAGACAGTAAAAACAACCCCAAACCTAAACCAGCCTCGCACCTCACACACACCTCACCACCCATAGACCAGACCTCCACCTGCCCCAACACCTCCTCACCTCGCACTCGCCTCAGAAAACCAGTGCATACCACTGAAACAATCAAAGGCGCACTCATCAATGCGAGATCCCTAGTCGCCCACGCACTCGATATAGCCGACATCATCTCCCTCAACGAACTTGATTTCATAGCTATCACCGAGACATGGCTCCACCCAGCCGGCGGCCCCGCATTAGCGCTAGCTATACCCAATGACTACACAATCTACCGCGCAGAGAGAAAAACAACCAAAGGCGGAGGAGTAGCTATCATTGCTAAAAGCTCCCTGAACATAAGGCACATACAAAACCAATCTTTCCCATCAGCTGAACTACTCACCCATCAAACTGTCCACAACCCATACAAGTACTATTACCACCCACCTTATCTATAGACCACCAGGCCCCATATTGTCCTTCAACAACGACATAGCTCTCTTACTCTCCAACAACACCAAACCCAACTCCAGACTTCTCATTCTAGGCGATTTCAACTTAGGTCTCAACAACCAGAAAGACGACAGTGCAAACACCATCGCCAACACCATTTCCGAACTAGGTCTGACCCATCACATCTCACAACCCACACATAATAAAGGCTGCATCCTTTACTGGATAGCTGATCTCAAATGTAACACCACCATCCTCTCCAACACACCATGTGTCTGGACCGACCACCACCTCATCACATTTACCATCAACAAAGGTACCCAAACACCCGGCCCTGCTCCCATTGCTCCACCGACACTCACTAGAAATAGCAAAAACATCCCAGTAGAGAAACTCCTCCCTTTACTCCAACCCATCATCGACCTCTCACCCACCATCACTAATCCCACCGAAATAGTTGATCTGTACAACACAACCATCCTTAAGGCCTTAAACACCATACCACCTCTCAAACTCCGGAAACCCAAACCACGCGCGCATCTCAATTCCTGGTTCACTCCTGAACTAAAAATACTCCGCAAAACTAAAAGACAAGTGGAATTATCTTGGAAACAAATGCCCTCCACTAACAACAAGACATTGTATGCACTTGCCTCCAACATCTACAAGACAGCCATCATCCAGACAAAAAAAACATGTATAATGAAAGAATCTGTAACGCAAAATCCAACACCAAAGAGCTTTTTAACATTCTCAGAGACCTTGAATCCCCCTCCCCCACTCCAGATACCTGCATCAAAGAGATATCTTGGTGCACTAACATTCAAGAAGCACTAACATTCAAGAAGCACTTCTAGGCAAAATTGCCATGCTACAAACCAAAATTGCAACTAAGAAAGAAAGCCTCACCTTCACCGACAACCCTATCCCCCCCACCCACCCACCTATAGCGGATGACAACAACCTATTTGAGTTTTCCACCATATCCATCAAAGAGGTGGAAGACATAATCAACTCACTGAAACCATCTAAGTGCCAAGGCGATATCTGCCCGGCGCCTATTATCAAAGACGCAGCCAAACATCTTGCTCCTTTCATTACCTCATTGATCAGCTCCTCGTTCACATCCAGCATAGTGCTCAACAACCTGAAGGACTCTTGGGTTCTACCCCTACTAAAGAAGCCCACCCTCGACCCCAGTGTCCCCTCCAACTACAGACCCATCACGACTGTCCCCTTCCTCCTCAAAATCCTTGACAGAGCTGCCTATCTACAGATACAGAACCACCTCGAGAAAAACAATCTATTAGGACTCAGACAATCAGGTTTCCACCCCAAACACGGCACCGAGACTGCATTGATTGACCTCAAGACACAAATGGCCAACATCAAAGACAAAGGCAAACTTGCACTCCTTCTCCACCTCGACCTGTCGGCGGCCTTCGACCTGGTCAACCATGACATCCTTTGTAAACATCTAACTTCAGCAGCCAAATTCTCTGACAAAGCCAATGCTTGGATCCAGTCCTTCCTGAATAACAGATCCATGAGGGTTTTTGCTCCGACAGCCTCTGCCAAACCAGCCCCAGTCACATGCGGTGTCCCTCTGGGCTCCTGCGTCTCCCCAACGCTAAATAGTGTATTCACAAAACCCCTTTTCGACATACTGGACCGCCTGGGAGTCATTTACATGAATTACGCAGACGACACGCAAATACTTATCCCATTAACAGGCGACTATGCCACTGACAATGCAGTACTTAACAACATCTACTCCATTATCCAAGAATGGATGGCTAAGCACGGCCTTTGCCTCAACAATGACAAGACTGAGCTTCTCCTCCTAGGCACTCAACCCAGACTTAACAAATTGGACAAGCTATATCAGACATCTCTGTCTCCAACAATGTCAAAACCCTTAGGATCTACCTTGATTCTTCCCTCACACTGACAAGACAGATCAACGCCATCTCTTCTGCCACTGCTTACACCTGCAAGCTCATCAATGCCAGTGGGCCATACCTATCACCTATCACCCACCAACTGTATCACATTAGCCAGAGCGCTAGTCCTCTCCAAAGTCGACTATTGCAACGCTCTATACTTGGGCACCAGCCAAAAAACATCAACAAGATGCAAGTTATTCAAAACAACGCCCAACGAGCAGCTCTTAACATTGCCAAACATGAACACATATCTGACACCAGAAGATCATGCCACTGGCTATCTATATCTCAGAGAATTGAATATAAAACGCTATCGCTTACGCACAAGTGCCTAACCTACCAAGCACCCAGATACCTATCAGACAACCTCACACTCAACATCCCACCTCGACCAACCAGATCAGCGCAAACACACTGCCTAACCATCCCGAGACACAAACTCAAAAAAGCAGGTGGCGCAAGCTTCCCCGTGCTTGCCTCTAAACTTTGGAACTCACTTCCTCTTGATCTTAGATCTGAACCATCCTTTCACAGATTCAGACACAGCGCCAAATCCTGGTTACTAACCAAAGAAGCCATGAACTACTAACACTATACTACTAGCTTTCCCATTACCTGCAACCTTGTAAACTATGTACTATGACATGATTCATGCCTGCCATACCTTGTATCAATCTGTACTTGCCTGATATTGTACCAAATCTCTGTACTTACCTTCTACGGACCATTATGCATTGTACTGTATTATTCTGATATGTTGTTTTCAATCTAAGCACCTGGATGCCCTAGGGCCAGGGGGCGCTATACAAATAATAAACTAAACTAAACTAAACTAAGTTCATCAAGAAGTAGAGGCATTATACAGAGAACTCCTACTAACAGAATGGAATGGGCTTCTCCTGAAGATGGACAATGCCTCGAGTCTCAGGAAAAGGAGGGCAGTTGGAAGGGCAACCTGGAAGGAAGCTCTCTCAGTCCATGAAGAAGTAGAGGAATCGTACAGAGAACTCCTAGTTAGAGCATCGAATAGGCTTCTCCTGAAGGAGAGGAACAATGCCTCGAGACTCAGCAAAAGGATGGCATTTGGAAGGGCAACCTGGAAGAAAGCTCTCTCAGTTCATCAAGAAGTCGATGAATCCTACAGAGAACTCATAATTACAGCATCAAATAAATGGGCTTCTCCTGAGGGAGATGGACAACGCCTCGAGACTCAGGAAAAGGAAGGCAGTTGGAAGGGCAACCTGGAAGGAAGCTCTCTCAGTCCATCAAGAAGTAGAGGAATCGTACAGAGAACTCCTAGTTACAGCATCGAATAGGCTTCTCCTGAAGGAGAGGAACAATGCCTTGAGACTCAGCAAAAGGATGGCATTTGGAAGGGCAACCTGGAAGAAAGCTCTCTCAGTTCATCAAGAAGTCGATGAATCCTACAGAGAACTCATAATTACAGCATTAAATAAATGGGCTTCTCCTGAAGGAGATGGACAGCGCCTCGAGACTCAGGAAAAGGAGGGTAGTTGGAAGGGCAACCAGGAAGGAAGCTCTCTCAGTTCATCAAGAAGATGCATCATACAGAGAACTCCTACTAACAGAATGGAATGGGCTTCCTCTGAAGGAGATGGACAATGCCTCGAGTCTCAGGAAAAGGAGGGCAGGTGGAAGGGCAACCAGTAAGGAAGCTCTCTCAGTTCAACATCAAGTAAAAGAATCGTAAGATAACTCCTACTTACAGCATTGAATGGGCTTCCTCTGAAGGAGATTGACAATGCCTCGAGACCCAGGAAAAGGAGGGCAGTTGGAAGGGCAACCAGTAAGGAAGCTCTCTCAGTTCAGGATCAAGTAGAAGAATCGTAAGAGAACTCCTACTTACATCATCGAATGGGCTTCTCTTGAAGGAGTTGGACAGCGCCTCGAGACTCGGGAAAAGGAGGGCAGTTGGAAAGGCAAACAGGAAGGAAGCTCTCTCAGTTCATCAAGAAGTCGAGGGATCGTACAAAGAACTCCTACTTACAGCATCGAATGGGCTTCTCCTGAAGGAGATGGACAACGCCTTGAGAATCAGGAAAAGAAGGACAGTTGGAAGGGCAACCTGGAAGGAAGCTCTCGCAGTTCATCAAGAAGTAGAGGAATCGTACAGAGAACTCCTACTTACAGAATCGAATGGGCATCTCCTGAAGGAGATGGACAACACCTCGAGACTCAGGAAAAGGAGGGCAGTTGGAAGGGCAACCTGGAAGGAAGCTCTCTCAGTTCAAGATCAAGTAGAAGAATCATACAGAGAACTCCTACTTACAGCATCAAATGGGTTTCTCCTGAGGGAGATGGACAATGCCTCAAGTCTCAGGAAAAGGAGGGAAGTTGGAAGGGCAACCTGGAAGGAAGCTCTCTCAGTTCTTCAAGAAGTAGAGGAATAATACAGAGAACTCCTACTAACAGAATGAAATGGGCTTCTTCTGGAGATGGACAATGCCTCGAGTCTCAGGAAAAGGAGGGCAGTTGGAAAGGCAACCTGGAAGGAAGCTCTCGCAGTTCATCAAGAAGTAGAGGAATCGTACAGAGAACTCCTACTTACGGCATCGAATGGCTTCTACTGAAGCAGATGGACAATGCCTCGAGACTCAGGAAAAGGAGGGCAGTTGGAAGGCCAACCTGGAAGGAAGCTCTCTCAGTTCATCAAGAAGTAGAGGAATCGTACAGAGAACTCCTACTAACAGAATGGAATGGGATTCTCCTGGAGATGGACAACGCCTCGAGTCTCAGGAAAAGGAGGGCAGTTGGAAGGGCAACCTGGAAGGAAACTCTCTCAGTTCATCAAGAAGTTGAGGAATGGTACAGAGAACTCCTACTTTCGGAATCAAATGGGCTTCTCCTGAAGGAGATGGACAACGCCTCAAGACTCATGTAAAGGAGGGCAGTTGGAACGGCAACCAGGAAGGAAGTTCTCTCAGTTCATCAAGAAGTCGAGGAACCATACAGAGAACTTCTACTAACAGAATGGAATGGACTTCTCATGAAGAAGATGGACAACGCCTCGAGACTCAGGAAAAGGAGGACAGTTGGGTAGAGGAACCAGGAAGGAAGCTCTCTCAGTTCATCAAATCTCTTCTTTATCTTGAAAGAGAGACAGCATTGACAGAAAACTACAGCCAGCCAGCACTTTGCAGAGGCTCTTGGGTAATAGAGAGAACTGTAGTGGCGGAGAAAGGATTTTGTTCCCTCTTTCTCTTTCTCTCACTCCATCTCTATACAGCTATTCCAAAGGCAGAAGAGTGACTGATTTTATTCCCAATCACTTTTACTTCACGGGTGTTGAGTGTAGCAGGTGTTCGGGAACTGTTGCATGCTACAACCTCATGGGGTTCTGTAGGGCCAAAGTCAGCTCACGTGGAATTAATTGCTTCCGAGTTCTGACAAGCAAGTGACCAATTAGTTCCATGCTGCTCCCCTCCAAATATCTGAAGCTTGCCCCATGAAGCAGAATCACTGAACTGGCAGTCAGGTCTGGCCTTCGATTAGACATCTTGAGGGAAGCAGGCTAGGACCTGCTCTCAGCTCAGATGATGAATGAAAAGCAGTAATAGGAACCATGGTCAGTGTTTTCTACTGCCAAAAGGGCAGGTCCTGAGCATGGCCCACCATGACCCTCACTTCATGTTGGATAAGAGAAGTTCTTGATTCATACAAAAGGTCAGTTAAGGAATGGATGGACAAGTCAGACCTACTCCCTCCCCTCACCTCTTAAAGTACTGTTGCCCCCTGAATGATCTACAGGCCCTAATGCACCCTGGTGAATCCACATCACCTTTAATCTACAGGAAATGACACCCTGAGACTGTAATGTATTACTGAAGCCTGATCGCTCGTACAACTAGAATGGATGTGTTCTACCTTCCATTAAGTGTGAAGGAGTGTCTACTTCTAAACACCCTTTAATTCTGCATGGAGGATTTAGCCCATTCTTTCCTATCACTGGCTTACATTCTTCAGGGAGGATTTAGCTCATTCTTTCCTATTACTAGCTTTTATTTTCTGCAGGGAGGACTTAACCCATTCTTTCCTATCACTAGCTTTCATTCTGCAGGGAGGACCTAGCCCATTCTTTCCTATCACTAGCTTTCATTCTGCAGGGAGGACTTAGCCCATTCTTCCCTATCACTAGCTTTCATTCTGCACGGAGGATTTAGCCCATTTTTTCCTATCACCGGTTTTCATTCTGCAGGGAGGACTTAGCCCATTCCTTCCTATAACTAGCTTTCATTCTGCAGGGAGGACTTAGCCAATTCTTTTCTATCACTAGCTTTCGTTCTGCAGGGAGGACTTAACCCATTCTTTCCTATTACTGGCTTTCATTCTGCAGGGAGGACCTAGCCCATTCTTTCCTATCACTAGTTTTCATTCTGCAGGGAGAACTTAGCTCATTCTTTCCTATCACTAGTTTTCATTCAGCAGGGAGGACTTAGCCCATTCTTTCCTATTACTAGTTTTCATTCTGCAGGGAGGACTTAGCCCATTCTTATTCTTTATTATTACTAGTTTTCGTTCTGCAGGGAGGACTTAGCCCATTCTTTCCTATCACTCAGCATAACAAAACATTGTGTCACCCAGCTCACATGGAATGAGGTTGTCTGAGATTCCAGCAACCCAAAACGTGTGCAGTCCCTTCTTCATACACAACAATGTGTTCTTTCAACAACTACATGGCACAAGTATGGGGGCAACTTTTTCCCCCTGACTTGGCCAATCTTTATATGGATCTCTTTGAGAATGTCAATATATACGACAACATCAATCCATATTTACCGAATATCCGGGCATGGCATTGTTACATTGATGATATTTTTATGATCTGGCGAGGTAGCAGGGAGGACTTAAAATCATTTAACATCTGGTTGAATTCACGGGAAACTTCTATCAATTTCACCTGTGATGCTCACAAACAACACATTCCATTTCTCGATCTCATGATATATCGGACTCCTAATAACACCATTGGGACCAGTCTGTACAAAAAACCTTTTAAAGAAACACCTTGCTAAAATTCAAAAGCTTTCACCCGCAAGCGCTCAGGGAGAACTTGCCATTTGGTCAGTTCCTCCGTATCAGGCGGAATTGTTCAGAGAAACTAGACTTCAAACAACATAGTGAGGCACTTAATCTAAAAAATAGAGGATATGCCTCCCATGTCATAAGAAGATCCTATAAAAGAGCAGCTAATGTCTCTAGGACTGAATCCCTCCAAAAACAAACTAAACATACGTTAGACAAAATTACATGTGTATCTTCATTCACTCCTATCAGCAACGATTTGAGAAAATCGATATTGAAGAATTGGAAAAAGATCAACACAGAGGATTTCAAGAGCCTTCCCCATGTTTTGCCTTTAAACATCTGCCAAATCTCAGGGACAAATGAGTCCATACCTATCCACTAAAAAAGCCGAATAACTCCACACAGTCAACACTATGGCAACTTCCACCAGTCATACGACACTATAAATGCGGGAATTGTACAATGTGTACATTTACACACAATTTAAAATTCGCTGACCTTAAAGGGAAAAAGTGGCAGCTCAAATCGTTCACCAACTGCGCCACCAGATGGGTAATATACTGCATGAAATGCCCATGTGGACTGCTGTATATTGGCAAGACCAAAAGACCCATTCGCACCCGAATAGGTAAACACTGATGCTGCATTAAAATGGAACAATATACAAACCTCTAGTGGAACATTACAAACAGGCTAAACACTCACATGATGAGATTTTTTGTTGTGTCATTCAGACACAATCAATATGGGGACCTTTTTGAATTTTGTTATAATTTACAATAATTGAAGTCACCCATTAGCTACTAACACCACGTTTAGCTATAGTGTATCCTATGATACACTAGTAGAATTCAAAGGCAAATATTGTCAAATAACCAGCTTCTGTTGTTGTTTTAACAATTATTGTGTTTATCAATTATGTTCTATGTTGTTTTTATGTTGAATTGTGACCATTGGGTCAAACAAAATATGTTTTATAATGTGTCATAAAATAAATTGTGATACATTTTTTGCTAATCCGACCCCATCATCTTGTTACATTTGTTAAAAAAGATGTGCGTTTAGTTCGACTTGGGCTTTGACCTAGCTCCCAAGCCTCCAGTGCTCACTTTGTTAGGTAGCTTGTGGGGTCTATTTCATTGTGTATTAATGTCTGAGCAGGGGACAGAACCTGTTGCGACATTTGCACGGCCTTAAAGGGTCTTCTGTGTGGGTTCCAACCAAGTGGCTTCTCACCGCGCCACCTCGCTAACCATGACTGTGGATGCCGTGCCACCTTGTGTCATGGATGGGACTGTGCTCTGTCCATGGCTCATTTGTGTCCACTGCCTCAGAAGAAGATGATTCCCCTCGGGGATGATGTACATATTTCATTTCAGGTCCAGAGCTTCTGGAGTGGGTTTGGCAAGTGTACTGGCTGAAGTCTGCGGTCCTGGAGGTGAAAATGGTGATGGGCCAGCTACTTTGGCAGTGATACAATGTGGAATGTCTCCTCGCCTCGGCCAATGGAGGTCCTAGTAACAGACCTCCTGCGTCCATTGTTGCCTCTTGTCTTTAGATATTTGGCTCCAGTAAGCAGCAAATACAGAAATGCAAAGACCCAGAGGCAGAGGTTGGTAAGGTCCAAAACAAATGGCCACGAAGAGAAATCGAGCAGGACTAGTCCCAGAGCTGTATACTGATACCAGACACACCATAGCCAACAGGCATAAAACAGACACGCCATTCTGGGGAACAGGCCAGGTCCAAAAGCCAGAAATGCATCCAACCAAGTAAGTACCAAACAGCAACAGATAAGCGAGTCCAAAAAACAGGCAAAAAGGGTCTGGCAACAAGAAACAGTTTAGTAGATACACAAGAAAACGCCACTCACCAAGGGCATTCAGAAGCACTGCGCCGCGGCCTCAACCCTCTTTTAACTTCCGGATTTTTGTGTCCATGACCTTCCCTGGCTGCCGTTGGTTGCGCGGACCGTGATGGAAACTGAGTGATGATGATGCAGAATGTGGGTCTCTTGGGATAGGTAGTTTCCAAACTGTCTCTGTTGCTGTGGTCTCCAAGGCAGATGCCAGCGGTCATAAAAAGACCTGACTCCTACCGCCGGTCGTCGACGCCGGACATCTAGGCTTGACTAGCTGTACAAAAATGTTCTACGCAAGGCAAAAAGGTTCCCCTACACTGCCATTTATCATGCAATGTAGTTGTGCTTTATCACAGACATAAATAGGGGTCGATAGTGTACCCCCACACTGGTAGTCCTAAGGACTGACCAGTGCCTTCAAAGCAAAATGAGTTATGCCAGGGCTTGAGGTTGACAAATACCTGACTCCCAATCATGAATCCAGGATCATACAGAATGTCTGCAGATATGCTCGAGGTCCCGGGGAAGAGATGGAAAAGCTGCCAAATGTTCTTTCTCCTGATTCCAGCGCAGCTGAAATGGATCTGAGAACTTCAAGGTACACAGCCACACTGAAAGCATCTCTAGTAACCCCACGCAGGATGCCCTGACTAGTCTTCAAGCCATTTCTATTACAACTGGCTTTTCATTCTTATTTCTGGAGGTGTTTCCCTTCACTGCAGGAGTGTTCTTGTGGAGAGGGAAGGATGTTGCTTTAAAGGCACTAGTGGGCTTTTAGGGTGTTTTGGGAGCGGTGGAAGCATGCCTGCATGCCTCCAGGTGGATGGCAACTGCTGGGGCAGCTTCATGGGGAACAGTATTTATGAAACTGGATTTAATCTTGCCAGAATCATCTCCTATATTACATTCCCCCCAAATACATTTGGTGAATGAAGAAGCACCTGTTGCCCTACAATCCCCAAAGCCAACGCACAGAACGTCCTCTTGTGTTCACGATGTCATTGAGACAAATTGAAAGTTGTGAAAGAAAAGAGCTACATGTAAACTCCAAGGTGCTCTTAATGTCCTGTCCAGTGCAGGAATACTGTCCACAATACTGTGCAATGCAAGCCTCAATAAAGCTGGAATACTGCCCACAATACTGTGCAATGTAAGCCCGAGTAAAGAAGGAATACTGTCCACAATACTGTGCAATGTAAGCCTGAGTAAAGCAGAAATACTGTCCACAATACTGCGCAATGTAAGCCTCAGTAAAGCAGGAATACTGTCCACAATAATGTGTAATGTGAGCCTCATTAAAGCAGGAATGCTGTCCAACAATACTGTGCAAGTCAAGCCTCAGTAAAGCAGGAATACTGCCCACAGTACTGTGCAATGTAAGCCTCAGTAAAGCAGGAATACTGTCCACAATACTGTGCAATGTAAGCCTCAGTAAAGCAGGCATACTGTCCAAATACTGCGCAATGTAAGCCTCAGTAAAGCAGGCATACTGTCCATAATACTGTGCAATGCAAGCCTCAGTAAAGCTGGAATACTGCCCACAATACTGTGCAATGTAAGCCCGAGTAAAGAAGGAATACTGTCCACAATACTGTGCAATGTAAGCCTGAGTAAAGCAGGAATAATGTCCACAATACTGTGCAATGTAAGCCTCAGTAAAGCAGGAATACTGTCCACAATAATGTGCAATGCAAGCCTCAGTAAATCAGGAATACTGTCCACAATACTGTGCAATGTAAGCCTGAGTAAATCAGGAATACTGTCCAGAATACTGTGCAATTCAAGCCTCAGTAAAGCAGGAATACTGTCCACAGTACTGTGCAATATAAGCATCTGTAAAGCAGGAATACTGTCCACAATACTGTGCAATGTAAGCCTCAGTAAAGCAGGCATACTGTCCAAATACTGTGCAATGTAAGCCTCAGTAAAGCAGGAATACTGTCCATAATACTGTGCAATGCAAGCCTCAGTAAAGCAGGAATACTGTCCACAATAATGTGCAATGCAAGCCTCAGTAAATCAGGAATACTGTCCACAATACTGTGCAATGTGAGCCTCAGTAAAGCAGGAATACTGTCCAACAATACTGTGCAATGCAAGCCTCAGTAAAGCAGGAATACTGTCCACGGTACTGTGCAATGTAAGCCTCAGTAAAGCAGGAATACTGTCCACAATACTGTGCAATGTAAGCCTCAGTAAAGCAGGCACACTGTCCAAATACTGCGCAATGTAAGCTTCAGTAAAGCAGGCATACTGTCCATAATACTGTGCAATGCAAGCCTCAGTAAATCAGGAATACTGTCCACAATACTGCGCAATGCAAGCCTCAGTAAAGCAGGAATACTGTCCACATTACTGCACAATGTACGCCTCAGTAAAGCAGGAATAATGTCCACAATACTGTGCAATGTAAACCTCAGTAAAGCAGAAATACTGTCCACAACAAAGCAGCAATAAAAAATACCAAAATCATGCAGAGCATGCCTGCAGTTCCTGCTATGATCACGTGTCCCAGCAAGACACATGCAGGAAGTTGATGAGTTCTCATGCACCTTGGGTGAACAAGCTGACAATGCGGGATACCTTCTCCACTTTTACCCTAAACCTAGAAATTGAATGAAGCCGACTGTCGAGAGGAAGTCCTTCCTGATTACTGACAGTGATGTATGTGAGTATGAATCACGTATACCTCAGAATATCAGGACTCTATTTCCTTGTTCTTCTTGTGTTATAAGATCCTTTGTAAATTGCTCTACCATCCATGCCTCTCTGAAAATCAGGGCCTCTATTTTTGACGATTGTTTCAGATCCCCGCCATTTGCAAACGTCCAGTGGCTGGACTCTTTGAAGTACCCCAGGTAGTCTGCAGCAATCTCCCCCCGCCGATGCCTCAGAGGGGCGGCCTGAGCCTCTCATTGCCTGACCCGAGGTTCGAACATTGACGCCTGCGTCGCTCTCTGCCTCACTACCCACTCTGAGCTCGTAAGGCCTTCCTTTCTCAGCAGACCATTGATCTTCACTCCGTCCACCCTTGTCCTCTATTATTCTTTGTTCTCTGGTTGAACATGTCCTTTCTTCTGTTTGAAGCATTTTCTGAGCATCCATCCTGAGTATGAATCCCTGTGAGACTGCAAAGATTCCAAGTGGAGTTGAAGCTGGGCCTATGTATGACATGTTAAACTCTTGAGCGTTTGCAGCCCTTTCAAATGTATGCTTTATGCCTTTCTGGTTCCTCTCTTGCAGACTCATACATTGCGGTTTCACGAGTGCAAGCAGTGCAGATCTCGCCTCTGTTTTCAGTACTAACCATTCCCTGATAGAGCTGGATGTCGCAGATAATAAGATCGGAGATGCTGGAGTGAGGCACCTGTGCAAGGGACTGAAGCAACATGGCTGCGAACGGCAGGAACCGGCGTGAGTCCAGCACTTCCTGCACTCATGTGTTCATGACAGCTGTGACAATGATTTGGGTACAACCTTTGATCCTATATATCCCCACTGATGTGGAACGCTCTACCTGTCAACCTGCACTCTTGCTGTTATCTTAAAGCTTTCCACCACCAACATGAAACTTGTCTTTTCTTCCAAGCATTGAACTTTCAGCTCACACCACCCTGAATCCAGCACCAAGGAACCATATCTTTTGATGTAATAGGGTCAAAAAAGTGCAATAGCATGAGAAAACAAGGTTTCCCCTTTGTTTGTAAAGCTGCAGCAGGTTGTCATATTACACGAAAAGGAAGTTCACCTTGTTCTGTATCCTTTGATGCCCGATGCTACTGCTTCCCTGTCCATCACTGGCCCACTTTACTGTATACTTCACATCAGCTTAAAAGAAACCTACACCCGGTCTGCTCATGGTAACAGTATACATCAGAGCTTCAATCAAGATATGCCAGCCTCATTAAATTACACAGGTTTTATTTCAAGCATCACAAATGTTTCAGTTTAAAGATTTCTAATGCAAAATCAAGTCCCATCACTCCTGGGCTCCACTCAGGAGGGCAGCTCATGTGATTCTTTGAAATGGGACTGGCTGAATGGGTGTACGAACAGCATGCGACTAAATGTCAGCAAAGGACATGTGCACGCTCTGAGTGGTGGTGTTCTGGTTATGTTGGACACATGGATTTCTGACTGATGCTTGAAAATCTCTATATATAAAATGCTTAGGCATGTTTCCGTACTCAGCTGCTGAAATGTATCAGCGTTAGGTTCCCCTCTGCTGTCCTAATGGCAAAATGCACCTTCCACTGTCACAAGCATTCGGAATAATTTCAAGTTACTTCTTCCCACTCCCACTTCTCTTCACGCAGCATTTCAGTCTCTAAAGAGCGCATAAGCTTACAAATAACAGGCAAACTCCAGCCAAGGTGCATAAACTCACAAATAACAGGCAAACTCCAGCCAAGGTGCATAAGCTTACAAATAACAGGCAAACTCCAGCAAAGGTGCATAAACTCCCAAATAACAGGCAAACTCCAGCCAAGGAGCATAAGCTTACAAATAACAGGCAAACTGCAGCCAAGGTGCATAAACTCACAAATAAAAGAATAATACAAATCGTTGTTTTATCAACGTATGTTTGTCGGTTGAAAATAGGTTTGTTCAAGGAGATTTCATGTACGACAGAAAGTTTCCTTATTTTAAATTACCAAATTTTAGAGAACGGCTGATTCTGCACTGTCTGTCTGGGAGGGATCCAGTCATTAACCACTTTTGACATTTCCTGTTAGGATGTGTGACGCGTCGCTTAAGACACCCATGGGAACTTGCTAATGGTGGCAAAGAAACATTGGCGGAACCCAACGTTTGCTTCCTGGGCAGTATGCTGACATGGAAGCCAGGCCACTGAGAGACTAGATAGGCTTGTTGCTGCAATACTGACACGGTCCTGACAACCGCCTGGATACAAACCGAGCTCAGCAATCTCATGCTTGCTTCATGATACAGCTAACATTTTGAGCATAACAGTCTGATTGGCTAGTGCTAATAGGATCTAGGATGTTATCATAAATAATTCAATTTGTGGGTAAAGTGTGCTTCTGTAGAACGTGCGTCCTAACAGTGGTGTCTAGAAGGCATTACAGCATACGCTACTCCCCAGTGATGACTGACTTGAAGGCTGGAGGCAAAACTGTGCAGTGAATAGAATGGCCATTGTCGGGTCTGATACCAGATACACAGTGGACGTGTCGACACGACAGCACAACAAAAGCAATGCTGTCACCGTCATTCAGGCATCGACAATACACAGAGTATTTAGGCCACACATCACTCCATGGATTGCTTTTGCTCACTCTGGATTTTGCAGGATTAAATAGACTTCACTCAGAAAGTGATGGCCATAGAGGCAAAAGCCAAAAGAGATGATGGTAAATGTGCACAAATACCTTCCCCAGCCAGTCATCCACGAATAACAAGCAAACTCCAGCCATGGTGCATAAGCTCACACATAACTGGAAAACTCCAGCCAAAATGCATAAACTCACAAATAACAGGCAAACTCCAGCCAAGGTGCATAAACTCACAAATAACAGGCAAACCCCAGCCAAGGTGCATAAACTCACAAATAACAGGCAAACTCCAGCCAAGGTGCATAAACTCACAAATAACAGGCAAACTCCAGCCAAGGTGCATAAGCTCAGAAATAACAGGCAAACTCCAGCCGTAGTGCATAAACTCACAAATAACAGGCAAACTCCAGCCAAGATGCATAAGCTCACAAATAACAGGCAAACCCCAGCCAAGGTGCATAAACTCACAAATAACAGGCAAACTCCAGCCAAGGTGCATAAACTCACAAATAACAGGCAAACTCCAGCCAAGGTGCATAAGCTCAGAAATAACAGGCAAACTCCAGCCAAGGTGCATAAACTCACAAATAACAGGCAAACCCCAGCCAAGGTGCATAAACTCACAAATAACAGGCAAACTCCAGCCAAGGTGCATAAGCTCAGAAATAACAGGCAAACTCCAGCCGTAGTGCATAAACTCACAAATAACAGGCAAATTCCAGCCAAGATGCATAAGCTCACAAATAACAGGCAAACCCCAGCCAAGGTGCATAAACTCACAAATAACAGGCAAACTCCAGCCAAGGTGCATAAGCTCAGAAATAACAGGCAAACTCCAGCCGTAGTGCATAAACTCACAAATAACAGGCAAACTCCAGCCAAGATGCATAAGCTCACAAATAACAGGCAAACTCCATCCAAGGTGCATAAACTCACAAATAACAGGAAAACTCCAGCCAAGCTCCATGAACTCACAAATAACAGGCAAACTCCAGCCAAGGTGCATACACTCACAAATAACAGGCAAACTCCAGCCAAGGTGCAAAAGCTCACAAATAACAGGCAAACCCCAGCCAAGATGCATACGCTCACAAATAACAGGCAAACTCCAGCCAAGGTGCATACACTCACAAATAACTTGCAAACTCCAGCCAAGGTGCATAAACTCACAAATAACAGGCAAACTCCAGCCAAGATGCATAAGCTCACAAATAACAGGCAAATTCCAGCCAAAGTACATAAACATACAAATAACAGGCAAACTCCAGCCAAGGTGCATGAACTCACAAATAACAGGAAGACTCCAGCCAAGGTGCATACACTCACAAATAAAAGGCACACTCCAGCCAAGGAGCATAAGCTCACAAATAACAGGCACACTCCAGCCAAGCTCCATGAACTCACAAATAACAGGCAAAGTCCAGCCAAGGTGCATACACTCACAAATAACAGGCAAACTCCAGCCAAGGTGCAAAAGCTCACAAATAACAGGCAAACCCCAGCCAAGATGCATACGCTCACAAATAACAGGCAAACTCCAGCCAAGGTGCATACACTCACAAATAACAGGCAAACTCCAGCCAAGGTGCATAAACATACAAATAACAGGCACACTCCAGCTAAGGGGCATGAACTCACAAATAACAGGCAAACTCCAGCCAAGGTGCATACACTCACAAATAAAAGGCACACTCCAGTCAAGGAGCATAATCTCACAAATAACAGGCACACTCCAGCCAAGGTCCATGAACTCACAAATAACAGGCAAACTCCAGCCAAGGTCCATGAACTCACAAATAACAGGCAAACTCCAGCTAAGGTGCATACACTCACAAATAACAGGCAAACTCCAGCCAAGGTGCAAAAGCTCACAAATAACAGGCAAACCCCAGCCAAGATGAATACGCTCAGAAATAACAGGCAAACTCCAGCCAAGGTGCATACACTCACAAATAACAGGCAAACTCCAGCCAAGGTGCATACACTCACAAATAACAGGAAAACTCCAGCCAAGGTGCATAAACATACAGACAACAGGCAAACTCCAGCCAAGGTTCATGAACTCACAAATAACAGGCAAACTCCAGCCAAGGTGCATGAACTCACAAATAACAGGAAAACTCCAGCCAAGGTGCATACACATACAAACAACAGGCAACCTCCAGCCAAGGTTCATGAACTCACAATAACAGGCAAACTCCAGCCAAGGGGCATGAACTCACAAATAACAGACACACTCCAGCCAAGGTGCAAATGCTCACAAATAACAGGCACACTCCAGCCAAGGGCCATGAACTCACAAACAACAGGCAAACTCCAGCCAAGGTCCATGAATTCACAAATAACAGGCAAACTGCAGCCAAGATACATAAACTCACAAATATCAGGCAAACTACAGCCAAGGTTCATAAGCTCACAAATAACAGGCAAACTCCAGCCACGGTGCATAAGCTCACAAATAACAGGCAAACTCCAGCCAAGATGCATAAGCTCACAAATAACAGGCAAACTCCAGCAAAGGTGCATACACTCACAAATAACAAGCAAACTCCAGCCAAGATGCATGAGCTCACAAATAAGAGGCAAACTCCAGCCAAGGTGCATAAACTCACAAATAACAGGCAAACTCCAGCCAAGCTCCATGAACTCCCAAATAACAGGCAAACTCCAGCCAAGATGCATACGCTCACAAATAACCGGCAAACTCCAGCCAAGGTGCATAAACTCACAAATAACAGGCAAAGTCCAGCCAAGGTGCATACACTCACAAATAACAGGCAAACTCCAGCCAAGGTGCAAAAGCTCACAAATAACAGGCAAACCCCAGCCAAGATGCATACGCTCACAAATAACAGGCAAACTCCAGCCAAGGTGCATACACTCACAAATAACAGGCAAACTCCAGCCAAGGTGCATAAACATACAAATAACAGGCACACTCCAGCTAAGGGGCATGAACTCACAAATAACAGGCAAACTCCAGCCAAGGTGCATACACTCACAAATAAAAGGCACACTCCAGCCAAGGAGCATAATCTCACAAATAACAGGCACACTCCAGCCAAGGTCCATGAACTCACAAATAACAGGCAAACTCCAGCCAAGGTGCAAAAGCTCACAAATAACAGGCAAACCCCAGCCAAGATGCATACACTCACAAATAACAGGCAAACTCCAGCCAAGGTGCATACACTCACAAATAACAGGCAAACTCCAGCCAAGGTGCATAAACATACAAATAACAGGCACACTCCAGCTAAGGGGCATGAACTCACAAATAACAGGCAAACTCCAGCCAAGGTGCATACACTCACAAATAAAAGGCACACTCCAGCCAAGGAGCATAATCTCACAAATAACAGGCACACTCCAGCCAAGGTCCATGAACTCACAAATAACAGGCAAACTCCAGCCAAGGTCCATGAACTCACAAATAACAGGCAAACTCCAGCTAAGGTGCATACACTCACAAACAACAGGCAAACTCCAGCCAAGGTGCTTACACTCACAAATAACAGGCAAACTCCAGCCAAGGTGCATACACTCACAAATAACAGGAAAACTCCAGCCAAGGTGCATAAACATACAGACAACAGGCAAACTCCAGCCAAGGTTCATGAACTCACAAATAACAGGCAAACTCCAGCCAAGGTGCATGAACTCACAAATAACAGGAAAACTCCAGCCAAGGTGCATACACATACAAACAACAGGCAACCTCCAGCCAAGGTTCATGAACTCACAATAACAGGCAAACTCCAGCCAAGGGGCATGAACTCACAAATAACAGGCAAACTCCAGCCAAGGTGCATGAACATACAAATAACAGGCACACTCCAGCTAAGGGGCATGAACTCACAAATAACAGGCAAACTCCAGCCAAGGTGCATACACTCACAAATAAAAGGCACACTCCAGCCAAGGAGCATAATCTCACAAATAACAGGCACACTCCAGCCAAGGTCCATGAACTCACAAATAACAGGCAAACTCCAGCCAAGGTGCAAAAGCTCACAAATAACAGGCAAACCCCAGCCAAGATGAATACGCTCACAAATAACAGGCAAACTCCAGCCAAGGTGCATACACTCACAAATAACAGGCAAACTCCAGCCAAGGTGCATACACTCACAAATAACAGGAAAACTCCAGCCAAGGTGCATAAACATACAGACAACAGGCAAACTCCAGCCAAGGTTCATGAACTCACAAATAACAGGCAAACTCCAGCCAAGGTGCATGAACTCACAAATAACAGGAAAACTCCAGCCAAGGTGCATACACATACAAACAACAGGCAACCTCCAGCCAAGGTTCATGAACTCACAATAACAGGCAAACTCCAGCCAAGGGGCATGAACTCACAAATAACAGACACACTCCAGCCAAGGGCCATGAACTCACAAACAACAGGCAAACTCCAGCCAAGGTCCATGAATTCACAAATAACAGGCAAACTGCAGCCAAGATACATAAACTCACAAATATCAGGCAAACTACAGCCAAGGTTCATAAGCTCACAAATAACAGGCAAACTCCAGCCACGGTGCATAAGCTCACAAATAACAGGCAAACTCCAGCCAAGATGCATAAGCTCACAAATAACAGGCAAACTCCAGCAAAGGTGCATACACTCACAAATAACAAGCAAACTCCAGCCAAGATGCATGAGCTCACAAATAAGAGGCAAACTCCAGCCAATGTGCATAAACTCACAAATAACAGGCAAACTCCAGCCAAGCTCCATGAACTCCCAAATAACAGGCAAACTCCAGCCAAGATGCATACGCTCACAAATAACCGGCAAACTCCAGCCAAGGTGCATAAACTCACAAATAACAGGCAAACTCCAGCCAATGTGCATAAGCTCACAAATAACAGGCAAACTCCAACCAAGGTGCATGAACTCACAAATAACAGGCACACTCCAGCCAAGGTGCATAAACATACAAATAACAGGCAAACTCCAGCCAAGATGCATAAGCTCACAAATAACAGGCAAAATCCAGCCAAAGTGCATAAACATACAAATAACAGGAAAACTCCAGCCAAGGTGCATAAACATACAAATAACAGGCAAACTCCAGCCAAATTGCATGAACTCACAAATAACAGGCAAACTCCAGCCAAGATGCATAAACTCACAAATAACAGGCAAACTCCAGCCAAAGTGCATAAACATACAAATAACAGGAACACTCCAGCCAAGGTGCATAAACATACAAATAACAGGCAAACTCCAGCCAAGGTGCATGAACTCACAAATAACAGGCAAACTCCAGCCAAGGGGCATGAACTCACAAATAACAGGCAAACTCCAGCCAAGGTGCATAAACTCACAACTAATAGGCACACTCCAGCCAAGGAGCATAGGCTCACAAATAGCAGGCAAACTCCAGCCAAGTGGCATGAACTCACAAATAACAGGCAAACTCCAGCCAAGTGGCATGGACTCACAAATAACAGGCAAACTCCAGCCAAGATGCATAAACTCACAAATAACAGGCAAACTCCAGCCACGGTCCATGAACTCACTAATAACAAGAAAACTCCAGCCAAGGTGCACAAGCTCACAAATAACAGGCAAACCCCAGCCAAGATGCATAAACTCACAAATATCAGGCAAACTCCAGCCAAGGTGTATAAACATACAAATAACAGGAAAACTTCAGCCAAGGTGCATAAACATACAAATAACAGGCGAACTCCAGCCAAGGGGCATAAACTCACAAATAACAGGCAAACTCCAGCCATGGTGCATAAACTCACAAATAACAGGCAAACTCCAGCTATGGTGCATAAGCTCACAAATAACAGGCAAACTCCAGCCATGGTGCATAAGCTCACAAATAACAGGCAAACTCCAGCCATGGTGCATACGCTCACACATATCAGGCAAACTCCAGCCAAGATGCATAAGCTCACGAATGACAGGCAAACTCCAGCAAAGGTGCATACACTCACAAATAACAGGCACACTCCAGCCAAGATTTATAAGCTCACAAGTAACAGGCAAACTCCAGCCATGGTGCATAAACTCACAAATAACAGGCAAACTCCAGCTATGGTGCATAAGCTCACAAATAACAGGCAAACTCCAGCCATGGTGCATAAGCTCACAAATAACAGGCAAACTCCAGCCATGGTGCATACGCTCACACATATCAGGCAAACTCCAGCCAAGATGCATAAGCTCACGAATGACAGGCAAACTCCAGCAAAGGTGCATACACTCACAAATAACAGGCACACTCCAGCCAAGATTTATAAGCTCACAAATAACAGGAAAACCTCAGCCAAGATGCATAAACTCACAAATATCAGGCAAACTCCAGCCAAGGTGCATAAGCTCACAAATAACAGGCAAACTCCAGCAAAGGTGCATACACTCACAAATAACAGGCACACTCCAGCCAAGATGCATAAGCTCACAAATAACAGGCAAACTCCAGCCAAGGCGCATAAACCCACAAATATCAGGCAAACTCCAGCAAAGGTGCATAAGCTCACAAATAACAGGCAAACTCCAGCCAAGGTGCATAAACTCACAAATAACAGGCAAACCCCAGCCAAAGTGCATAAACATACAAATAACAGGAACACTCCAGCCAAGGTGCATGAACTCACAAATAACAGGCAAACTCCAGCCAAGGGGCATGAACTCACAAATAACAGGCAAACTCCAGCCAAGGTGCATAAACTCACAACTAATAGGCACACTCCAGCCAAGGAGCATAGGCTCACAAATAGCAAGCAAAATCCAGCCACGGTCCATGAACTCACTAATAACAAGAAAACTCCAGCCAAGGTGCACAAGCTCACAAATAACAGGCAAACCCCAGCCAAGATGCATAAACTCACAAATATCAGGCAAACTCCAGCCAAGGTGTATAAACATACAAATAACAGGAAAACTTCAGCCAAGGTGCATAAACATACAAATAACAGGCGAACTCCAGCCAAGGGGCATAAACTCATAAATAACAGGCAAACTCCAGCCATGGTGCATAAACTCACAAATAACAGGCAAACTCCAGCTATGGTGCATAAGCTCACAAATAACAGGCAAACTCCAGCCATGGTGCATAAGCTCACAAATAACAGGCAAACTCCAGCCATGGTGCATACGCTCACACATATCAGGCAAACTCCAGCCAAGATGCATAAGCTCACGAATGACAGGCAAACTCCAGCAAAGGTGCATACACTCACAAATAACAGGCACACTCCAGCCAAGATTTATAAGCTCACAAGTAACAGGCAAACTCCAGCCATGGTGCATAAACTCACAAATAACAGGCAAACTCCAGCTATGGTGCATAAGCTCACAAATAACAGGCAAACTCCAGCCATGGTGCATAAGCTCACAAATAACAGACAAACTCCAGCCATGGTGCATACGCTCACACATATCAGGCAAACTCCAGCCAAGATGCATAAGCTCACGAATGACAGGCAAACTCCAGCAAAGGTGCATACACTCACAAATAACAGGCACACTCCAGCCAAGATTTATAAGCTCACAATTAACAGGAAAACCTCAGCCAAGATGCATAAACTCACAAATATCAGGCAAACTCCAGCCAAGGTGCATAAGCTCACAAATAACAGGCAAACTCCAGCAAAGGTGCATACACTCACAAATAACAGGCACACTCCAGCCAAGATGCATAAGCTCACAAATAACAGGCACACTCCAGCCAAGGCGCATAAACTCACAAATATCAGGCAAACTCCAGCAAAGGTGCATAAGCTCACAAATAACAGGCAAACTCCAGCCAAGGTGCATAAACTCACAAATAACAGGCAAACCCCAGCCAAAGTGTATAAACATACAAATAACAGGAAAACTTCAGCCAAGGTGCATAAACATACAAATAACAGGCAAACTCCAGCCAAGATGCATAAACTCACAAATATCAGGCAAACTCCAGCCAAGGTGCATAAGCTCACAAGTAACAGGCAAACTCCAGCCATGGTGCATAAACTCACAAATAACAGGCAAACTCCAGCTATGGTGCATAAGCTCACAAATAACAGGCAAACTCCAGCCATGGTGCATAAGCTCACAAATAACAGGCAAACTCCAGCCATGGTGCATACGCTCACACATATCAGGCAAACTCCAGCCAAGATGCATAAGCTCACGAATGACAGGCAAACTCCAGCAAAGGTGCATACACTCACAAATAACAGGCACACTCCAGCCAAGATTTATAAGCTCACAAATAACAGGAAAACCTCAGCCAAGATGCATAAACTCACAAATATCAGGCAAACTCCAGCCAAGGTGCATAAGCTCACAAATAACAGGCAAACTCCAGCAAAGGTGCATACACTCACAAATAACAGGCACACTCCAGCCAAGATGCATAAGCTCACAAATAACAGGCAAACTCCAGCCAAGGCGCATAAACTCACAAATATCAGGCAAACTCCAGCAAAGGTGCATAAGCTCACAAATAACAGGCAAACTCCAGCCAAGGTGCATAAACTCACAAATAACAGGCAAACTCTAGTCAAGGTGCATACACTCACAAATAACAGGCAAACTCCAGCCAAGATGCATAAGCTCGCAAATAGCAGGCAAACTCCAGCCAAGATGCATAAACTCGCAAATAAAAGGCAAACTCCAGCCAAGGGGCATAAATTCACAAATAACAGGTAAACTCCATCCAAGGTGCATGAACTCACAAATAACAGGCAAACTCCAGCCAAGGTGCATAAGCTCACAAATAACAGGCAAACTCCAGCCATGGTGCATACGCTCATAAATAACAGGTAAACTCCATCCAAGGTGCATGAACTTACAAATAAGAGGCAAACTCCAGCCAAGGTGCATAAACTCACAAATAACGGGCAAACTCCAGCCAAGGTGCATAAATTCACAAATAACAGGCAAACTTCAGCCAAGTTGCATAAGCTCACAAATAACAGGCAAACTCCAGCCAAGATGCATAAGCTTACAAATAACAAGCACACTCCAGCCAAGGTACATAAGTTCACAAATAACAGGCAAACTCCAGCCAAGGTGCATTCACTCACAAATAACAGGCAAACTCCAGCCAAGGTGCATAAGCTAACAAATAATAGGCAAACTCCAGCCAAGGTGCATAAACATACAAACAACAGGCAAACTCCAGCCAAGGTGCATGAACTCACAAATAACAGGCAAACTCCAGCAAAGGTGCATACACTCACAAATAACAGGCACACTCCGGCCAATGTGCATTCACTCACAAATAACAGGAACACTCCAGCCAAGGTGCATAAGCTCACAAATAACAGGCAAACCCCAGCCAAGATGCATACACTTACAAATAAAAGGCAAACTCCAGCCAAGGTGCATGAGCTTACAAATAACAGGCAAATTTTAGCCACGGTGCATTAACTCACAAATAACAGGCACACTCCAGCCAAGATGCATAAACTCACAAATAACAGGAACACTCCAGCCAAGGTGCATAAGCTCACAAATAACAGGCAAACCCCAGCCAAGATGCATACACTTACAAATAAAAGGCAAACTCCAGCCAAGGTGCATGAGCTTACAAATAACAGGCAAACTCCAGCCAAGGTGCATAAACTCACAAATAAAAGAATAATACAAATCGTTGTTTTATCAACGTATGTTTGTCGGTTGAAAATAGGTTCAAGGAGATTTCATGTACGACAGAAAGTTTCCTTATTTTAAATGACCAAATTTTAGAGAACGGCTGATTCTGCACTGTCTGTCTGGGAGGGATCCAGTCATTAACCACTCTTCACATTTCCTGTTAGGATGTGTGACGCGTCGCTTAAGACACCCATGGGAACTTGCTAATGGTGGCAAAGAAACACTGGTGGAACCCAACGTTTGGTTCCTGGGCAGTATGCTGACATGGAGGCCGGCCACTGAGAGACTAGATAGGCTTGGACGCAGGAGCCGCAGGCCTCAACCAGAGATGTAGCCGGAGCACGGGTGCTCCAGAAGAGAGGGGCAGAATGCTCAGCGGATTATGCCAACGTTATGATCAGCCTAAAAACACAAGAAATGACTCACCCTGCAGTGACGCATGCCACCATCCCCATGGCTCTCCTCCAAAGCTGAAGGAGATGACGGAGCTGTGAAAGGGAAGCACCCCTGCATGTCCAGCAAGACCAGAGAAAAGAGAACTCAGGGGGCAGGAGCAACGCCCTGGGGAACCTATCAGAATATGCAGGGAGGGGGGGAACAGGATAAAAGGGAGAAGAAAGGAGGAACCCATGTCTTTCCATGATGTGGGTCTGACCCGAGGAGACAGGGGTCTATACCTGAGCAACAGAGCGCAACCCGATTCCCTCCAAACTGTCTGTGACACTTCCATATCCCAGAATGCAGGACTTCTGCGGCGGAAAGGAGTCCTTCTCATTATCAGCCTTGGATACCGCTCCACACAGCTTATCTCAAATTAGGAGTCACTTCATTTAATTTAACCAGTGACAGCATGTCTGAGGTCTTACTGGAGACGTACAATTAATAACACTTATGTTTTGCATACCCCTTCAGTTACTAGTGAACACTAATAGTGGCCTCATGAACACAACAACTAATGAAGATGGCTGTTATTAGAATGTTTGAATAGGGTTTCACTAAGAGCCGTCCCTCTCTCTCGTCTCCCGTGGATGTTGGCCTCCGTAGCCCACGCGTCCCGCAGCCCCAGGATCAGTAATGCCTACTATCTAAAACTCCTACTGGCTAAAGGTGAGGGCCTAATGGAAAATCAATCACCTTATTTCTCTACCTCCTGTGGATCTTAACCTTAGTCCCACACTTAAGAAGTAATCAAGTGTTGGTGGCATTCAATCACCCAGGTCTCGCTCGGCCTCTATCTCTCACACTCACATATTCCTTGCCTTGATCTTCTTTCCTCCCTTCTACTCTTTCCCCTCTCTTTCTCCCACTATACATTTCTCTTCTTTTCTCCTGTTCCTCCTACTCCCCTTGCTAACTACTATTCTCAACTACCCTCTCCACTACTTTCCACTCCCCTCTCTACAATGCTCTCCTATTCTCCTACTTCTTCTACTCTTTCCTCACACTATTCTCTCCACCCACTGCTCTCCACTACACTCTCATCCCACTACTCTCTACTAATAACTCCTCTGACTACTCTCTCTTCCCACTGGTTTGTCCTCCTAGTACTCCTCAATACTCTCTCCTTACACTTCTCTCTACTACTCTTCTCCTATCACTCTCCACACCTTTCTCCTCCAACTACTCTCTCCTCCCACTCTACACCACTCCCCAACCTTCCTTCTCACAGAAATGCACTCCTTTCACTCTCCCAATCACCCTTCTCAGTCAGCTTGCTTCACTTACTCCCCTACACTCCCACTTAAGCTCATTCACTCACCATACACACACTCACAGACACAAGTCCCAATTTCTTTCAACGACCAATACCCCAACACATACTCTCTGGGATATTTCCCATGTTCTACTGACCCGTCCCTTCTCTTCCTGTTCTCTCGGTCCGTCTTCCCCTCCCTTGACCTCACCCAAACAACCCCAAAAAGTTTTGCTTGTCCCATTTTATTCTCATCCTCCACCTCCCATTGGTTCTGTCGTCCACCTGGTTCTCTTGGCCAATCTGAGTCATTCTCGCCCTCTGGCCTTGGCTACAGTCATCAGAAGCCGTATGATATGAAAGGTTATTTATAACGTGTTTAATACCCAGAGCTTTCGAAGCGCAGACCCGGAGATCGAACCTGGATGCTATCCTCACGAGACATAAGCCCTGCCTCCTTCTCAGCCGCAGGTCCACCAATGTTCTGTTATGGTATTCAGCTGCAACAGGTGTCTTCATTTTCTATTGTGGAGGGCTGTCATAGCGCGTCCTGATTGCCTATCTATAGCGGAGAACGCTCCACTGGCACTGTCTCTCTCACCGGTGAAAAACATGTTGCTTGCTTGGCTGCATGGATCTGTGGTTTTTGTGGCCTTAGAAGGGAAGAGAGAAAAGCCAGTCCAGAATCCGGCAAGGCAAGTATGGCCTGTTCAAAAGAGGTTGATTGATATTGTAACCAGGCACATGGTGAGAAATACAGACTGGTACCCTCCTAACCCCCGTCTCTGAGGCAGGACTGGCTCTGGCAAATACCCTGTTAGGCCTCTTGCCACGGGTTGAAAGGGTTCCCTATTCCACCCTGACAGTGTCAGGTCCCTGACCCTGTCACACACTTCACGTGCCCCACTTCCCCTGAGCCTCTGGCTACTTGGGGGCACCTAGAAAGTGTCTATGTCTGGTTTCTCGTCCCTTGTAGCTTCCCAAGGCAGAAAGTGGAAAAAGGCAATATCTGTTCCGCAGAAAATGTCCGCAGGGGGGCCTGGTGCGACTATCATTGGCATGGCAAAATGGTTCCCTGGCATCTGGATTTTTATGTTCGCTTGTGGATACAAATCGGAGTCTCAGTTGAAGCATATTTTCAAGAATATTATGTGCGCTTGCATTTTAACTTTTACATAAACAGTTTGTCCGATTATTGTTAATTATTGATTTCTAATATTGTAATAGTCAATTCTGCAATTCATAAAAATGATTACCATTAAGTTCAGTTGAAACTAACGTCTGTTAAAGATCATATACATGTGAGATGCATCTAGTTGATTCCCCTGGATTACGATATATTAATGTATATTGTATACAACAAAATACGTACATTCCTGGAAATCCATTGGTCAAAATGAATAATCTAACTATGGCCGACACGTGTTTCGCACTATTGCGGATTAAATATAACACTGATGTACTTCTTCAGAGAAACTGTTATAAGTATTGTAAAGAAGATGTACTCATACATGTACAGATTATCAGTACATTAGAGGGAAAAATACAAGAACAGCAAAACTACATGAATTAACAAAATGTATAATGTAAAGCAACAACTGCAGATTCTTCAACAATGGCAGCAAATAATGGGAATGAGTTACCCATAAATGAATCAAAATAGAAGAAAAACCACTATGGTGTGACTATGTTAGAATTACAACAATAGTCCAAAACCAGTTCAATGAAACTAAGTGTTGTACATATATGACATGTAATGATTGAGCAAATACCTCATGTGCTGATCAAAAACCTGTGCAAAAATACAGAAATGTTTGAAGGTTGGCATGGAAGGTTCTCTTATTCCAGTACTTCTTAATTATGTGGTGGGAATTTACCCTAAAAATGAAAACCTATGTATAATTTATTATGACAATATCCCAATATTCAAATATATTGAGGCTGTGTTGCAAACACATAACAGCGTTCAAAAAGAAAAAAGTATAATCAAGGACCCTACTCTTACCTAATCTGCTAAGTAAAGCGGATCGTAAATGCTGGTGTTTTGATGTGCATGGCATCCACATATTAAAACGGTGCCATTTTGCGCCCATGGAGGTACTCTATCTGCTGATGGACATAAAAGAAATACTATATTGCTATCTTTTAATAAATCTTCATACTCTCATAGTTTAAAATTACAATTAATGTTTGTTGAAATAATAACTGATTATTCAATTGTGTCATGTATGCTGTTATAGTAAAGAATTATCACTATTACTGCACTATGTTTGTACTTTCATTCATCTTAATTAAATAAAAAACAGTCTCAATATTTTTATATGTAGATTTGTGCAGGCTATCGATTCGAATCATAATTTGTGAAACACTTTTGGTATTGCTCCTCTGAATATTTCTAAAAGCGCTGTAATTAGCATAGCTCTAAAATGTGATGTGTCTCCTTCAGGTACATACCTTATGTTTATTTGAAGTAAATAATATTTGAGAATATCAAAACCATTAACCATTAGCACATTGGGGGGCTGATTCATGGAATTATGTGCGCCGTAAATGCAGATTTGCGCTCCTTTCTGCCCGAAAATCCCTGTTTGAAGTATAGGGATTTTCAGGCAGAAAGGAGCGCAAATCTGCGTTTTCGGCGCAAACAATTCCATGAATCAGGCAGTAGTTTGCTTTCTGAATTATATTTAGTAATTAACCTGATTGATCATGATATGTCTTGTTTCTTGACTATTTCCGGTGTTAGTAACTCAGTTCTGGCTTTATGTTGCATTTTCTGTTCTGACTTGTTCAAAAGGATTGATTTTTAGCCTCTTTGTCGTAATCTAGTCTTAATAACTGATATCTCCTTTTCATAATCTAAAATGATGCTACAGTTTTGTTTGGCTCTCTCAAATTCTCCTGCTTGCATATCCTTAATAACTAATTGTTTATGAAAATGTAACTGATATAGAGTTGTAGTCACTTCTGTTTCTTTTCTATAAGTGCTAATGTGTAATGTTCTATGATTATTGAATATTAATAGGTCCAACAATGAGATCTCTTTCTGACAGGAATTAATCATATATGTAATACCAAAATAGTATTGTTTAGGAATTCAAATTACTTCAGTAATTCTTTCTCAGTTCCACTCCAAATCATTAGTATGTCATCTATGTATCCCATCCACTTCAATAGATCTGGTGTTTTATGGGTTAGTGCATGTTTGATTTTCAGAGTGATAGCTAACTGCTTTCTTAGTCAATCTGTGATCAATGATATAATATGATATGATATAAGTCATTTATAACGCGCCTGTACACCAGTGTTTCTAAGCGTGACAAGACAAGGGAGGGAAGACAGTGGGAGGATAAACAACGATCTTACTAGGCCTATACTCACATTTATTTATTTATTTGGCATTTATAGGGCGCACCATACCCAAAGTCATCTGGGCGCTAGTTGCAGCACAAACATAAGGTAGAAAAACAGTAATGACAGAGTAAACACAAGTAGGGGGCTTGACAGATTTATCCATGAGTCTTGCGTGAAGAGCAAGTTTTTTTACAGAAGGACCAGAAGGAAGGGTCAGATCTAAGGGACAGGGGGAGGGCATTCCACCTTTTGGCGGCCAACAACTGGGAAGCTGCAGCTGTGAGGAATTTGACCATCCGCACTGAGAGTGTGAGCTCGCCTGGGCTTTTTTTGAAGTTTTTAATGAAAATGAATGATGGGAAATCAACCTCAGAAAGTGTGTGCGGCTAGTCCGCACCGCACACATTTTCCTCTGCTCACCGCACAACAAAAACTTAGTCAAGTCTACTCGGGGGGAGACAGTCTACAGATGCTGTTTTCCCTGTCAAATTTAGCTGGAATGTGACAGCCACAGGTACATCAAAGCATCTCTGGAAGGGGGAAGGCAACACCTTCCTCCGGCCATGGCCAGCCTAATTAAAAAATCAAATGCTCCTTGGATCTGCTCCTCTATTGTAGAAAGTTCTGCTGGTGGCAGTGCATACTGATGAGAGTTAATTGAAACAGGCCTGGCGATAGGCCTGATCACAGAACTGACAGAAGGGGGAAGGACACTAACACCTCTTTGATATGCCATGTGTCAACTTGAAGGTAGCTCCCACCCCTCTGTATGAAGGGCAGTGAATGGCATGTCTGCGACAACTATTTAAAGAGGGAAGAAGGTTTTTTAAAAAATGTATTTATTTATTTGTATTGCACTGAAGCCCGCAGGCATCAGGGCGCGTAACATAGAAACAGGAAACAGGAATGCACATCTACGGGACAACATTAAACATACAAGATTCAGGCGCAAAATGGCCAGAGGGAGTCCGGGCCTTTATCGGAAGAGTAAAGTTTTAACTTTCTTTCGAAATAGACTGTAAGAGGTCTCCAGTCTGATGGACAATGGGAGATCATTCCAAATGGTAGCTGCTATCGTCTGGAATGCCGCCCCCATGCCATTGGTTTTCTTAAACCTGGTAGTTTCTAGCTGTCCCTGAGCTTGGGATCTGAGCACCTTCCTTGGTATGTATGTGCACAGTTTAGCTTTTAAGTAAGCAGGGACTGTGCCGTAAATACTGACGTGGGACAAAGTCAGACAGAGACAGAAGTCTGTTCCCACCACAAACTTTAAGGGAGACCTGCACTTTGATCAAGAGTCACAGAGAGCTCAATTAACCAGAGAGACACTTTGATCTACAACAGACAGGAAGATGGGTGGGACTTAGTAGTACATGTTGCCACCCCTTACCTTTCCTGTTGCAAATCACTTGGGATAAACCTCACACATAAAAGAAGATTGTTGGTGGGGACCCAGGATTGGTTCTTTAAGGTGGGCTTGGCCTGTACTAATCACTGGGGCCCATTAGGCTTTAAAAGAGGGGAGAGCCTCTCACTTAGCAGACCATTCCACGACTTTGAAAGGAGTAACTCAAAGGACTAATTTGGAGCCTGGCTGAAGGTACAGTCTGCCTTACAGCTTCTGCCAGTGAAGGAAGGCCAGGATGTTCAAGAGGGAAGCAAGATCCCTCCCCTAAACATCTCCCAGGGAACAGAGAGAAATAACAACCTCAGAAGACCCATCCAGCAGCTCCTGAACCGATACCCAACCAGCACCCAGCATGCCCTGTTAAGTTCTGCCAGCAAGCTTCCTAGGTGCGAAGTGCCAGAGAGTCTCTGAACAAAAGACAATGATGTTGCCTGCAAACACTCTCCTCAGCTTTAGGGCGTCCACCTTAAAGGACGACACAAGCCCTGCGAAGAAGCCAGGAGGAGTACCACAACAAGCATCAACCAGCGTCCATCTTTTAAGGACATTTTCGAGACTGTCGAGCCCCGTACCGTGTCCAGCTACACCACTGACTGTTGTCATAGTGCAACCACTAAAGCCGCCTGAGACGCCTCGACCAGCTTTAAAGGTCCGCCAAATAGCACAGAGACAACAATTCTTGACTCTGAGCCGCCGTGTAGGCCAGCCTGCAGCCATCCGTCCAGCCTTGCTTGCAGAACTGCCTGCCGCCTGATACCCGCAGCTGTCTCCTGTCTTGAACTCAGTTTAGAACCGACTCAACGCTGTTGAGCATCAAGATAATCTCAAGCACCAGGTACATTTTGGTTCTGTCTCTCTGATCCTTCTTTGAAGGCACCTAGTGGCATTTTCAACCCCTTGCTCCCTTGGTGCAGAAACCAAATATCCTTGAATAGTTAAGACTGATTACTTTACCGACTACCCTCCTGTCAGTATCCAGAGTTCATCTCTGTCCTTCGTGAAACTGTCTGTCCTCTGTGTTCCTTTACAGGGTGGGTTGTATTTTGTAGTGTGCTAGAACTGTCTGTTGTAATAATAATAATAATAAAGTAGATATATCTATACAACCTTGACTGAACAGTTCCTTTTATCATTGGGTAATAATTGTATTTTCGCTGTGTTACAAATAACTAACGAGCCACGACCTTGCAGAGATAAGCCTGCCGTTCCATCCATGTTACCAAAATTGGACAAGGAGGTTTATTATTTACTTGTGCTCCAATCTGTTCAGATCCATTCTAGTGTACTAGAGGTGTGGGGCTGATTGATGGTTTAATAACCGATATTCATTCCTGGGCCACTGGTGCACCGGAAGTTAATTCGTCACAGCAGCCCTCTGCCTTTTGCTCTTTTGAATTTGGGAGTGGTGAGGAGGTGCAAGGTAATGGCCCAGGTGGGTCTGTCGCAGGGGGGTTTTGCAAATTTGTTGGTGAGATATTTCGGGGCCGTGTTTGTTAGGCACTTGTGCGTGATAGAGTTTTGAATCTGATGCAGTCTTGGATTGCTAGCCAGCCGACATTGCGTCTGGCTGCAGAGATGTGTTCTTTCTTTGAGATGTTCAATGCTGCTCTTAGGGCATTGTTCTGGATGAATTGTAGTTTTTTTATGTTGCTTGTGGAGGACCCTGCGAAAGAGGGCATTGAAGTAATCTAGTCTGGACAGTATGAGGGCTCCCGCTAGTGTGATGCAGCTGTCTGACGTTAGGAATGGTCTGCATGCATTAATGAGTTTATCTGTATAAGCTGCTGGAGAGAACGATGCATTAACTTGTCTAGTTGGCGAGAGCGAGGGGTCCAGATAGACCTCTAGGGTTTTCACTTCCTACAGGACGGTGATGGGGTTCCCGTCTATATTGAAAGATTTGTAGTCGCCTTCCAATTTGTGTAGTCAGGATTGTGGTCCTACTAATAGAAGTTCTGTTTTGTCGTCATTTAGACAGAGTTCGTGTTGCGCCATCCATGCTTGGATGATTTGATATATTTTGTTATGGGCATTGGTATCCTTATTGTAGTTCCCGGAGATAGGCAGGAGGCTCTTTGTATCGTCTGCATAGTTGGTGTACGAGACGTCTTGTTCATCCAGGAGGTCGAACAGGGGCTTTGTAAACATGTTAGAAAGTGTAGGTGATACACACGAGCCTTGGGGTACTCCACAAAGGATTGGGGCTGGAGTGGCAGCCGATAGGTTGGAGAAGACCCTCATTGTACAATCAGGTAGGAAGGATTCGATCCAGGCTATGGCTTTGGTAGAGAAGTGAGCTGCGGAGGAGAGGTGTTGGCATGGGATTTTGTTGTTCACTAGATCGAATGCTGCAGAGAGGTCTAGCAGGAGTAGGATGGTTAGGTTCCCATTATCTATGATCTCATCCATTTGAATTTTCAGATCTAAGAGTGCTAACTCCAAGGAGGTTGTTTGACTCAATGTGTTCTTGTATTTGAATGTATGCTACTCTGTCTAGGATTTTGAGGAGAAAGGGGACAGTGGTAAGGGAATGGTAGTTTGTAGGAATGTTAGGGTCTAGTGAGGGTTTTTTTATGAGCAGGAGGACCCAGGTATCTTTCAGATTGTTCGGGACGATACCTTCAGTAAAGGAGTTGTTGATGAGTAAAGTGATGAAAGGGGCGAGTTCTGACACGCAGTCTTTTATAAAGGGGACAGGGCAGATGTCACCTTGGCATCTCGAGGGTTTCGGGCCTTTAATGATTTTGGTGACTTCTGGTATTGAGACTGGTCTAAATTCAAATAATTTGTTGGGTTTGAGGGGGATGTTGGTGTCAGCCGGAGTATCTGGTAGGAGTTGTTTAGTTTTTTTGGAGACAATTTTGTTTTTTAGTTGGGTGATTTTGTCCAGGAGTGCCTTTTGGATGTTGGTGCATGTGGTGTCCTTGAGGCAACTTTCTGTGGGATTGACAGGGCATTCGAATTCCTGCAAGATGGCAAATAATTCTTGTGTGTCTGTTTTGGCATTCGCTATGCGCTCGTTATAGGTAAGACTCTTCGCTTGGAGAATGGCCGGTTTGTAGGTCTTTGCTGCTGTTAGGAATTGGTCTTTATTAGCTTTTGAGGGTGTGGTTTTTCAAGTGGCCTCATTAGCACACTTGGTGGACCGTAGAGTGTTGAGGTTAGGTGTGTACCAGGATTTTAGGTGAGCTGTTGGTTTCGGTATGCGTGTGCTCAGAGAGGCGACGTTGTCTATCGCTAGGAGAGTATGATTGTAAAGCTCTACCATAAGGTTCGGGTCGCAGGCTGAATGTTGATGGTCTGTGACAGGGCGTAGTATCGGGAGCATATTCTCAGTGGTGATGTTGCATGTGTTTCTTGACTGCGAGGCTGGGCCCAGTTGCGGGGGGGGGCTTTGGGTGTAGTGTATTTTGGGATAGAGAAGGTGATGACATTGTGATCAGACGAGGGGCAAGGATAGTTGGAGATGTTGTTGGTCCTGACATTCATATCCGCCAGCCAGCCTTATGTGCGGCCTTTGTTGTGTGTGGGGTGGGTGATGCGTTGAGTGACTCCTAACAATACAATCGTGTTGTTTATGGCCAGGGCATTAGCATCTGTGGGGTCGTTGAGGCCTAGATTGAAGCCGCCCAGAATAATAATTCTGGAGGAGGGTTTGGAATTGTTAGTGAGAAGGAAGGCAATTTCCTCATCGAAGGATTGGGGTGGGCCTCGTGGTCTGTAGATGATGTGGATGGTTAGTGAGGGAGTATCGGGGAATGAGAGCTTGATCGAGAGCAATTCTCCTGAATGGAAGGATTGGCTGGGCAATTCTGTAATGGTCATGTGCGTTTTGATGATAAGGGCCACTCCACCTCCATCTGCAAGAGTTCCGTCTTTTCTGAAGATGGTATAGCCCTCGGGGATAGCTAGGGAGAGGGACGGGCCAGCGGCTGCGTGCAGCCACGTTTCTGTGACCTTGGCGGGAGATTGTTTATTTCAGTGGCGCTGCCACCATAGCACTCGCCCTCACCAATGCGGCTGCGGCCGCTTCTCTTCCTTTTGCTCTGGGGCACAGAGCAATCCTCCTCCATTGAACGCACACCGCACCGGGAGCAGCAGGCAGCCGCACTCACATGGGACTGCTTTCCCTCGTCGCCACTCTTATGTCTAGACTTCCAGGGCACAGGGGTCCAGGTACATGGTCGCTGGCGGAAATCCAACTGACGTACACAGTTACAGGGATCACCCTGTGGGACCATGAGCACACGGTCGCATAATGGCCGGGGGGCACCCAGGCCATTACAGCACACCAGCTGGAGTTGCCCAGCAGGGGCTCTGCTGATAACAGGTATGCAGGGACAGCGTTGCCTCGCAGAGACACTGTGATGGTGGAGGGCTCTGCAGGGCATGCCCTCTGCCTGGAACCTAGTGCTAGTGCAGCGCTGCAAGAATGATACAGTAGACAGGAGTCGATGGAACTGACTCCGCTCATCCCTTTTATTAGCATGGTCACATGGTGACAAGCATGTGACATTCGCACAAGCCCTTATTAGAAAGTTGTTGTTCCTTAAAGGAGCACAACACTATATTCATGTTCATAATTCCTCAGGCTGGTGCACTGCACAACCTTGCATAATGCGGCTGCATGGTCAGTAAACATTTTCCCTGAATTGGTTCAAGCCAGTGAGTACAGGAAGTGACTGTTAGGCACCAGGAAGTTCTTTATCTGGTTGCCTTCCATGCTTTCAGAAGTGGTAGTATGCGGTAAACAGGTCTCTCTTTGTGATTTAAATTCAACCAAGGTACTGAAGAGTGCTTATGCAACAGAAGGATTGGAAAGAGTTAGGGACATGCATAAGTGCTGACCCAAGAGGTGTATCACATGCCACCTGCGGTCAGTTGATGTTTTGAGGCGTTTGCTGCAGTCAAGTGACAAATCGGGCAAAGTAGGGGAGGTGTCAAAGATCCCAAAGTCAGTGAATAGCCCTGGGGGGTCCCTGGGATTACAAACTGTGCAGAGGGTGAGAAGAGCATTGCCTATGGTGCAGGCCCAAAGGGGATAAGGGCCCAGGGATTAACATGACAGAGAAGGGGCAGGAAGCAAGGGTGACCATCCTGATGGTGACCATCCTGGTGGTGACCCCGGAGGAAGTGGCAGCTTAGAGCCACAGAGGCTGGGGGGACAAGAAGGGGAAGAGGCCCCCTCCCCTGGGTTATCTCCTGATTGGAGGGCCCTCCACAGGAGACATCAAAGCCCCCTTTAGGGCCTCTGTATAGGGGAGCAGTCTGTTTGTCTGCTTTGCCCCCATCTCCCTGCTGCAGGCGAGTTACAGTACGCATTCCCCTAAACCCCCCGGCGCCCGTGTCTTTGGGCCATTTCGGGAGCAGGTGTCTCGGGCTGAAGGCCTCCATGGAGCTCTGAGCAGGATATGCAGAGCACCACAGCGAAAGACTAGCAGAGGAGGGTATTTGAGTCGCTACGGTCACAGGGACGGTTTACACACGAAGAAGCAAAGGGGCCCATGTTAGGAAAGATTTCTTAATTGTGGGTAATTTTCCTTCCATGTGGCAACCCCTAAACTTTTTGCTGTTGTTTTCACCGGGATCTAGACTTTGCCAGGGAAGTGCAGCCTTCTGCCGCACTCCTTTGGCCTTTCGCTCCATTCTTACGGGGAAACTGACATGCCCTTAAGACAGTCAGTACCGGGAAACGTTGTTTTCCGTAGTTTCTTTATCATGTTGCAGCTTTCGCGCAACATGGCACAAGAGGGCACTGTAAGCTAAGTTACTGCTCTCTTGGGTCTCTAGTCTTCTACAGGCCCTATATACTCTCTTTGGATTGTAAATGAACGGTGCAAGTGAATAACGGACGGGACTGGCGGCAGCAATCATTTCTTGTGTTTTTGAGCTCCTTTTGGCGTTTTAAGCGTGTTTCTCGTGCTTAGTCCAAAATGGTGGCCTGGCTCCCAAAATGGCCAGACCACGAGGCTCTTTGTCCTGTCCGCTGACCGTCTTGCCCCCTTCACCTCCCCCAGGTCGAGCCGACCCAGGGCCTTCCTTATTAGGGCATGTACTTTCCCACGAAACACAGATGCTTTCGCGGGCTTCTACAGGCCTTGTGTGTGCCTCCAGGATGTGGGCTGGGATGTCTGGTCCCAATACACATCCCGGGTGCCAGAGAGTCTAGGGTGGTGTGAATGCCTGGGACCTCCTTGGTCCGTGATAGGTCCACGTATGGTGTGAGTGTTTTGTGAGCAGATCTCCCATTTGGTCCCCTCCGTTTTGGCGCGAAGGGAACCGTGGATAAGAGGGGGCTGGAAACACCACTACCAGGTCGATCTCCTGAGTTCTCACGAACGAAGGAATACAGGAGCCAAGTATCCTGCAACCACGAGGCTGAACCGAGGAATAGCTGGTGACCCGCTGAAGGACTGCTCCTCTGCACTGCTGTCGCTTGGTGAAACCCTTTCTACCTCTGTTTGAGCCAGAAGGCCTGTACTGGTACTTCGACCCCTTGGAATAGTGGGAACAACTATTCTCGGCATCTTCACCATATCCTGCACGTAAGCCTTCGGAAGTGTCTCTGGGCCATCCAGCAGACTGACCAGCCTACCCAGGAGTCTTGCTCTGTAACCGCCGTCAGGTTGTGTTGTATTACGAGTCCTTGTCACTCTCACACGATTCGTACACTTGGCATTCCCAGGTCTGAAGTGAGTAGTGTAAATTGGGCTGAAACACACACGGCCGCTCCGTTGCCCTGCTGTGGTAACAAACTGTGCAGGTTCACTGCGTTTGGGACGCCCTCAACTCAAATTCTGCTGCTGCGGAATCTACACGATGACGATACGTCCCCTGCTCGTATCTGAACCTTCCAGCCCTGAAACTGACGCAGAGAAGCCTGGGTCTGCTTGCATCAGGGACCGGTGAGTAGCATAGCTAGGAACTGGTCGCCCTCCTGCAGGAGCCCATAGCTTTTCCCCGCTGTGTCTAACAGCACGCCGTTCCGTACTCGCGCTCTGCTTCTGCCCACTGTGGAGGCTGCGCTTGAGTCGCGGAGCTCTGTTCATCTTCATTTGTTCACCGAACCAAACTGCCTGATTCCCTCGAAGAGACTCCCCTTTTTGCCCGTTGGCACCAGCGTGTGCAGGTAATTTTGAGCACAAGGCTCCACTCTTCGTAGGGCTTGGACTTCCTTTTAGTTAGGTGCCTCTGAAGGCGGACTGGGACTAATTATTATTTGCACTGCCTGTCTTCCTCCCCATCTAGGTGGTCAACACATTTCGTGCGTCTAACTCGTTAGACTCGTTTGTATTTGTATATATATTGTATTGGTTTGGTATGTGTTGGTTTACTTGAGTTTTATTGTGATTTCTCGGTACGGTCAATGTTACACAGGCCTTGTGATAAATGTGTATATATTTTTAATATAACACCTGCTTGGAGTAATTTGTAAGTGTCCTTGCTTTGTGTGCTCATTGCGGGCTTTCAGTCACCCTCACCCCTGTTGAGACCTAGTCTTGACCGCCGTGATCGCTACCCTGATTGGTCTGGCTTGTCCAGAGGTTACCCTGTTCCAAGAAACTAGGCTGGCCTTCTGAACCTCTACCCCTCTAGGACAGAGTTCAGAAATCCGTCTTAACAGCCCACGCCGGTGAGGCCAGAAGACCCTAGCCGGGTACCTGTTGTTAGGCAGAATCCAGTGCAGTTCCCTTAGGGAGCACTACACCAGATTAGGACTACAGGTGAGAGCAATAAATCCCCTTTGGTATCAGTCTGTACCACAAAGATTTAGTTGGTAGCTGCGGCTGAGCAGTCAGACTTATCTCAAGAGGGAGATGAGCAGTATTCAGGGTTTACACAATGGGTAGTACAGCACTATGGAGCAAGGAAACACTGACCAAAGTTTTGTATCAAAAAGGGAATATATATTTATTTAATACACTTCTAAATCAACACATAATCACAATTGGTAAAGTAAGTTAAAATTCAGTCAAGGAAAAGTAAATACAACTCCCTATTCAATTGTAGACAAGTTTGCGGTAGAGTGAAAACTGAGCAAAACGGCACAGTGAAAATCAACTACAAATGGCACTCTAGCAATTCAATGAAATGGAGGGAAAGCACAAGTTAAACCGAAATATCTTCAAACACCCCCTAGAAACACTTCCCTGAAGTTCTGTGAACAAGTAATGCACAGTAACACTTTAGCAGAAAGATAAGTGAATGAAAAACTGAGCAAAATGGCACTCCACAAGTTAAAACAGTAGGAAGGAAGAGGGGTTTAGAAGATTCAGGTGCATCAACACATTTCTCATTGAAAATCAATCTAGTGAGAGCAGATCTAACAAATCAGCCAGAGTCAATAGGCCTGAGCCAGAGTCAGCGGTACAGGACCAAGAGTTTAGGAGCAAAAATGTTCTTGTAGCTGCAGTCCGGCAGGACTTCACCGGTGGTGTAGATGCTGAAGATGTCTCTGGCTTCCCTCCCCTTCGGTTCCATAGTTCCAGTGGCGACGTCTTGCTCTTCCAGTCCTCAGGACCCTGCTTTTATGCAGAAAGAGACCCATTCATACAACCTAGCTGTCGCTGACACAGTGGAGTGGTCTTCTTGGTGGGAGACCCTCCAGCCTATCAGGTTAGAGTGCGACCTGAGTTGCTGCGGCAACTCTGTCCAGGGGTTCTGCTCCCCCTACCAAACAACAGACCCACCCCAGACTCAGAGGTGCCGAAAGGAGGACTTCTTGGCCGAAGCCCGCCAAAAGAGCGATCAAAGGATCCCCGACCTGGGTTAGGAGTTTAGAGTAAGACACGAGAAAGAAGTTATGTCAAAGTTCTGGCAAATAAAACCTACCGGAGTAAAGTTAATAATAAAATAAACTGGCGGTTAGAGGCTGTCAGTAAAAGTATTAGCCTGAACAATGGGAAAATCCCATAGGGAAATATTTACAGTCGAATATAAAAGGTAGTAACCACTGCCACCAGCCAGAAACTTTGTAGAGGGGGACTTTAAGGTACCCTCTCGAAAATGAACATAGGGGAAAAACTATTATCCCCTTCCAGTACTTCCATATTAAGATGGGGTGTACTGGTTTAGTTCATAGAGATTGACTAGTAAAGTCAATGGGGACTTTACATGCCCTGGGAGACAGTAGTCAGTCCCAGGGTATGGAGTCTATGTTTGGGGGTCGCTATGACACTGCTGTGTCACGGCACGGAGGGTGCTGTGTGACACATGTGCATAAAGATGGTTCCTATGGGTGAGAGAAAAGATCCCATAGGCATTAAACACAAAAATAGCCTAGAACACACATAGCAAAAATGCCGAAGAGTGGGAAAAAGAGTCTCCCTCTTAGCAGGTAAAAATAAATAAACCCTTCAGATCCAGCAAAGCTGCTGGGGGACTATATAGGTAAGGGGAATTAGCCATAGAATGAGAATTGCTCCCTAACACCGATGCACCCTAACCTTGACAGTATGGGTGGTGAGTGTGTGGTGACGTGCGTTGCGGACCTTGCATGATTACATCAAAAAACTCAAATTAACTCAAGTACAGAAAGTTGTGTGGTACAGGCAGTGATGGTACGTGGGCAGAGCCTGGAAGGTGGGCGGTTGTAGCCCAGCCTCAGATGGGAAACCAGAAACCTTCCCCTTCTTGGGATGGCTCCTCAAGAGTCGGAGCCGGCAATTTCCATTTGGAGAGATGAGATGGTGTTCCTTGTCAGCCACGCAACTCTGCTAAAGCTCCTCCCACTTCCCAGGAGATACGGGGGAGCAAGTCAGATACACTCTTCACTGCCACCCACCATGCTACTCGTCCTGGCTCTTAGCAATTCCCTCTGCAGTCTGAACTTTTTGCATCCCACCGTATAGTGATCCCCGAGGTTCACGCTTTGGTTTCAGAAATGCTGGGGCTCTGGCACTTGTGGAGGCGGGGTTCAGCAGGTGTGCCCTCAGGCTGGGTGCTCTGGGGTGCTATCCCTGTGGGGCGATGACAATGAGAGTTCACTGCAGCAGGAGGGGCCGTCTACCTGAGACACCAGGGAAGCATACAAGACTTCCTGCCATTTTCTTCTCTGCTGCTAACGCACCAGGTTAGTGCGGCTGCTGGTTTGCCATCTGATTGCTCAGTATGTTGGGCGCCTGCGCTGGTGCACGCTGGTTTTCAGGTCACAATCAGCATTGTGCTATGGGGGGGGGTCTGTTGTTTCTTTTTCTGTATAGGTCTACCTTTCTCCACCAGTGGTAGTGATCTCTCTGGCCATTGTTAGGTTATTGAGGTACTCAGAATTGCTTGATGCATGTTGGGTGTTATGTTATGTTGTATTTACAGTCCATTAAGACAAGTTATTGTATTTTGGGGTCCTGGGATGCCGGAGAAAGGCTGGGGCTGGATGGGACGCTGTGGTTTTTCATTTTATCATCCTCCTCGGTTGGTGTTCGTACGCCACCGTTGATCTCTGGTGCTCAAATGGCATAGTGAGTTGGCCATGGAAAATTACCGGGATCTCAGGCAGCCGGTGAGGGGTGTTGCAAGGGTCAGAGTGGCGCTAGTCGCGTGGCATCCTGTGCAGCATTGAAGGTGAAAAGGGTGTTAGCAGGGTGCTGAATATGGTCTTGCAAATAACCATGGCCTGAGGGCGAGTACGGGTGAAATTCAATTGGCAAGACTTACCTCTTACGGTTCTAGTGTTTTCATGTTGCGCGTGTCTTGGGTGAGACTTACCTCTTACGGTTCTTGTGTTTTCATGTTGTGCGTGTCTTAGGCGAGACTTACCTCTTACGGTTCTAGAATTTTCATGTTGTGCGTGTCTTGGGTGAGACTTCACCTCTCACGGCTCTAGCGTTTTCATGTTGTGCGTGTCTTGGGCAAGACTTACCTCTTATGGTTCTAGCGTTTTCATGTTGTGCGTGTCTTGGGCAAGACTTACCTCTTACGGTTCTAGCGTTTTCATGTTGTGCGTGTCTTGGGCAAGACATACCTCTTACGGTTCTAGCGTTTTCATGTTGTGCATGTCTTGGGCGAGACTTACCTCTTACGGTTGTAGCATTTTCATGTTGTGCGTGTCTTGGGCGAGACTTAACCCCTCACGGCTCTAGCGTTTTCATGTTGTGTGTGTCTTGGGCAAGACTTACCTCTTATGGTTCTAGCGTTTTCATGTTGTGCGTGTCTTGGGAGAGACTTACCTCTTACGGTTCTAGCGTTTTCATGTTGTGCGTGTCTTGGGTGAGACTTAACCTCTCACAGCTCTAGCGTTTTCATGTTGTGCGTGTCTTCGGCGAGACTTACCTCTCACGGTTCTAGCGTTTTCATGTTGTGTGTGTCTTGGGCAAGACTTACCTCTTATGGTTCTAGCATTTTCATGTTGTGCGTGTCTTGGGCGAGACTTACCTCTTACGGTTCTTGTGTTTTCATGTTGTGCGTGTCTTAGGCGAGACTTACCTCTTACGGTTCTAGAATTTTCATGTTGTGCGTGTCTTGGGTGAGACTTCACCTCTCACGGCTCTAGCGTTTTCATGTTGTGCGTGTCTTGGGCAAGACTTACCTCTTATGGTTCTAGCGTTTTCATGTTGTGTGTGTCTTGGGCAAGACTTACCTCTTACGGTTCTAGTGTTTTCATGTTGTGCGTGTCTTGGGTGAGACTTACCTCTTACGGTTCTTGTGTTTTCATGTTGTGCGTGTCTTAGGCGAGACTTACCTCTTACGGTTCTAGAATTTTCATGTTGTGCGTGTCTTGGGTGAGACTTCACCTCTCACGGCTCTAGCGTTTTCATGTTGTGCGTGTCTTGGGCAAGACTTACCTCTTATGGTTCTAGCGTTTTCATGTTGTGCGTGTCTTGGGCAAGACTTACCTCTTACGGTTCTAGCGTTTTCATGTTGTGCGTGTCTTGGGCAAGACATACCTCTTACGGTTCTAGCGTTTTCATGTTGTGCATGTCTTGGGCGAGACTTACCTCTTACGGTTGTAGCATTTTCATGTTGTGCGTGTCTTGGGCGAGACTTAACCCCTCACGGCTCTAGCGTTTTCATGTTGTGTGTGTCTTGGGCAAGACTTACCTCTTATGGTTCTAGCGTTTTCATGTTGTGCGTGTCTTGGGCGAGACTTACCTCTTACGGTTCTAGCGTTTTCATGTTGTGCGTGTCTTGGGTGAGACTTAACCTCTCACGGCTCTAGCGTTTTCATGTTGTGTGTGTCTTGGGCAAGACTTACCTCTTATGGTTCTAGCGTTTTCATGTTGTGCGTGTCTTGGGCGAGACTTACCTCTTACGGTTCTAGCGTTTTCATGTTGTGCGTGTCTTGGGTGAGACTTAACCTCTCACGGCTCTAGCGTTTTCATGTTGTGCGTGTCTTGGCGAGACTTACCTCTCACGGTTCTAGCGTTTTCATGTTGTGTGTGTCTTGGGCAAGACTTAACTCTAATGGTTCTAGCATTTTGATGTTGTGCGTGTTTTGGGCGAGACTTACCTCTTACGGTTCTAGCGTTTTCATGTTGTGCATGTCTTGGGCGAGACTTAACCTCTCACAGCTCTAGCGTTTTCTTGTTGTGCGCATCTTGGGCGAGACTTACCTCTTATGGTTCTAGCGTTTTCATGCTGTGCATGTCTTGGGCAAGACTTACCTCTTACGGTTCTAGCGTTTTCATGTTGTGTGTGTCTTGGGCAAGACTTACCTCTTACGGTTGTAGCGTTTTCATGTTGTGCATGTCTTGGGCGAGACTTACCTCTTACGGTTCTAGCGTTTTCATGTTGTGTGTGTCTTGGGCAAGACTTACCTCTTATGGTTCTAGCGTTTTCATGTTGTGCGTGTCTTGGGAGAGACTTACCTCTTACGGTTCTAGCGTTTTCATGTTGTGCGTGTCTTGGGTGAGACTTAACCTCTCACGGCTCTAGCGTTTTCATGTTGTGCATGTCTTGGGCGAGACTTACCTCTCACGGTTCTAGCGTTTTCATGTTGTGTGTGTCTTGGGCAAGACTTACCTCTTATGGTTCTAGCATTTTCATGTTGTGCGTGTCTTGGGCGAGACTTACCTCTTACGGTTCTAGAATTTTCATGTTGTGCGTGTCTTGGGCGAGACTTAACCCCTCACGGCTCTAGCGTTTTCATGTTGTGCATGTCTTGGGCGAGACTTACCTCTTACGGTTCTAGCGTTTTCATGTTGTGTGTGTCTTGGGCAAGACTTACCTCTTATGGTTCTAGCGTTTTCATGTTGTGCGTGTCTTGGGAGAGACTTACCTCTTACGGTTCTAGCGTTTTCATGTTGTGCGTGTCTTGGGTGAGACTTAACCTCTCACAGCTCTAGCGTTTTCATGTTGTGCGTGTCTTCGGCGAGACTTACCTCTCACGGTTCTAGCGTTTTCATGTTGTGTGTGTCTTGGGCAAGACTTACCTCTTATGGTTCTAGCATTTTCATGTTGTGCGTGTCTTGGGCGAGACTTACCTCTTACGGTTCTAGAATTTTCATGTTGTGCGTGTCTTGGGCGAGACTTAACCTCTCACGGCTCTAGCGTTTTCTTGTTGTGCGTGTCTTGGGCGAGAGTGCAAGTAAACCGCGTTCAGTCATAGGGAGTGTTAAGCAGCCTGGGCCGGGGAAGGCGTAGGCCTGAAGGAGCTGGGGGAGGAAAGAGTAGAGAGCTGAGGTGCAGCGGCCCCAGTGGTGCAATGACCTCGCACAGGAAGTTAAGGACCTTCGTCATCGGGAAAGGTGCACACACTGCTCCATATGCTTCAGAGCAGCCTCATTGGTCGTCCCGGGCCAAACTACTGCCGGGAAGAGGCACTACCTAGAAGTGTGTGACGCTGCTCGGACAGCACCCCGCATTAACACACCAGGGGGATCAGAGCACCCCTTTATACCGCCCTTCTGTGGGTCGCAGGTCAGGGCAGGGTGTTCTCGCACAGTACTGGGAGTGTGTGTAACATCTCACGTGATGGTAAACGAAATGTGGTGAGGCTTATGACGTCACTACTCACCTGCAAATGGCGGGGCGTGGGGTTAGGCCTGATAAGGGGCTTTAGAGGGCTGCTAGTAGGCTGAGCGGGTTCGCAGGAGTGTGTCGGCAGGGAGTCTAGGAAGGGAGACGTTCCTGTGTTATCTGGGAACACCACACCAGGGCACCTGTTTCCTGGCGTCCAGCTGAGCAGCAAACCAATAGGGTAAGGGGCAGCCCAACGTTAATGCCATTCAGGCTGGGGTCCGACATCACTCCCATAGTTGTGTGATATTGTCATGGTCTCTGCTTCCAAAAGGTCAGGGTTTTCCCAACTCCCTTGGAAGCAGATCCATAACCCAGGTTCCGAGTGCCAACCAGTCCCAATTGGGACCTTTTGGACCCAGTCCTGGCGCCAGTGGCACCAGGCTCATAAATATGCCCAGTCCCAGCGCTGGAATGGACTTACCTGCAGCAGACCATGCTGCTTACTTGCCTGCCAGTTGAGCCTCTGATCCTCTTCTGTTTGGAACTACTTTTCCTGTTGGGTGGGGCAGATTCAGAACACTGGAACTCTTCTGGAAAGCAGGAACTCTTTTCTTACCTAGGCGTGGCTGTGGAAGGAGACACCTAAGCACTACAGGAGGCTATTTAAACCACACCCGATGGATGAATCTTGCTTTGCGTTATTCTGCATCCTCTGCAGCAGAACGCTCATCTTGTCTTCTGCATCTGATCCTGGGCCTAAGGAAAAAGGCTTACCATCCTGAATCCAGTCTTCAGCAACACCTATAAAGACAAGAAAGAACAGGTTAGCATTACGGTCTTCAGTGACAGCTCTTCACTTACCTGGTCCATCGGCTGTCACCAACGCCTCGCGCTGCATTCCGACATCTGAAAGACAAAGGCTTACCTACTCTTCGTGCGCTCCGGAGGTCTTCACACTGCATTCCGGCATCTGAAAGACAAAAGCTTACCAACTCTTCGCACGCTCCGGAGGCCTTCGGCGCTGCATCCCGCATCTGAAAGACAAAACAAGGTGCGTTTAAAGACATTGGGGAACTTTAATACTCACGTGCCATTACTCCTTTCCACATCTAACCCAGTGGGTATTCCGGCACCCTGCAGCCGCTCCGAACTTGTACCTGCAAAATAAAAAGACAGTTAGAGTGCATCGTGAAGCAGGCAACAAGCGCTTACTTACGTGCTTCCAGGCACTTCTATTCATCACACGGGCTCCATCTTCAACTCACTTCAGCCCGTCATCCGCCATCGCCGGAACCCTGCAAAAAAAGAGACATCATTACTAAAGACTTTAAAGACATTAGAATTACTCGAAACTTACCGTTAGTGCAGTAAACGACGGACAGCAGTCCTCTGAAGTCAAGAGGCCTGCTCCCCTTATCCAGTGAAGAAACTGGTTACAGCACCCTGCCCCGAGGCAGATGGAGAGCACAGCGTTCACTTACCTAAGGTGAGAGCGTTAACCTTTGGGGTTCTACAGGAGAAGAGAAAGGGAAGAAGAGAGAGACATTCAATAACCCAGTTCCTTAATCCCATATTTTCTATCTGCAGACATCTTACCCTTCGAGTCAGACATACAGTGCACAGAGGTCCAGCCCAAAGAGCCAGCCGTGTGTTACACATCACCTTTGAAGAAACGGTATACGCCCAGTCAAGACCGGCGCCTCTACGGGAATCAGGTGAGCGTTACAGAACGCAAAGCCTACCACAAAACTCCCGTCCAGGCGCTATGGAAACCTCGGATACCGACCAGCTAGCCCAGTTACTTGGGGAACTAAGGGCAGAAGTGCATGCAGCCCGTCAGGAAACGAACGCTCTAAGAAGGGAACTGATTATTTCCAAGGAGCGAACAGATGATCTCGCTAGACAATTGCTACAGTCACAAGCCGGACAGACCCCGTTACCCGCATCTGGGGGAAATCTTCCTTCTACATCCTCTATGAATCCAGTGCAGATCAACCTACCTGGGAATGTACCTCTGGCTCCGCCCGAACGATTTTCTGGTGACCCAAAGAGGTTTGCAGTATTTATCAATCAGTGCCGGTTGCATTTCTTATGCCGGCCAGCAGCCTTTCCAACTGATCAAGCTAAAGTAGCTTTCATGCTTTCGTACCTTAGTGGCAATGCGGCAGACTGGTCGATCCCTCTAGTAAATCAAGATTATCCGGTCCTCCATGATTTTCAAGCTTTTCAGCTCAGTATGGAAAAACTGTTCGCAAGACATTCACAGGGGCAGGCCTTGGACAATGAGCTTCTTTCGTTGCGACAAGGTAATCAAGACCTTTTGGCTTATATTGCGTCTTTCAACAGACTGATAGTGGAAACTCAATGGCCTGAGGACAAAAGGATTACGCTGTTTTATAGAGGTCTACGTGGAGAGCTCAAAGATGTGTTAGCCCAAGTAGTGAATCCCCCACAAGATTGTTCGGACTATATAGACTTAGTCGTTGAAATAGATCACAGACTGCAGAACAGGAAGGCCGATCGTTCCAAGTTTGATGCTCGAGTATTTTCCAAACCGCCAACTCCTCCCAAAGGAGTAGACTCTGGGGAACCCATGCAAATAGGGGGTCTGAAAGGTCCTCTAACACAAAAGGAGCGGGAAAGGAGAAAACAGTTGCAATTATGCCTCTATTGCGGAAACTCAGGGCACTTTCTTCGAGACTGTCCGGTGAAACCTGCCAAGAAGGCAGTAGGAGCTGCAGTTACCAAAGTTACAAACTCTGAGCAGGGAAACGACCTCGCCCGACAAGAATAGAGGTCCTCTTGCCGAGCGTGAAAACCAGTTCCGTGACCTCGCATTTCGTGATACCTATGGTCCTCATTAGCCCTGATAATCCGGATCGATTACATGCAATTGAAGCTTACGTCGACAGCGGTGCCATCGGCAATTATGTGGATCATGAAATGGTTTTGAGGATGAATCTAACTCTTTGTCCCAAGGCTGTAAAGGACGTCATTACTACGGTGGATGGTACGGAGATAGCCTCCGGGCCAGTAACGCATACCACTCAAGAGGTGACGCTAGTAAGTCAAGATGGACACCATGAGAAGATCCTCACTCACTTAAATCCTCACTCACAAGTTTTTAATTGCCAACATGCCTATCAAATATGGTGCACTCAGCAGGGATTGACTTATGTAGAAATAGAATACTAGATGTATCTTGTCTTTGGACTGCATTTATGATGGGAATACACCCAGTACATTTTACGCATTGGTCTCCACAAAGGAATCTTAGGGAAGACAGGTTGATGGTAAAATGAGGGTCTACCAAAAGGCTTATTTTCAGTTTCTGAAATGGCAGCTCTTCTGTCGTCCCCAATTTAGTTTTAAGAATGTTACTTGTAAATTTGAGCAACACATCTTTCCTTTATTATTTTCTGTTTCACTGAGAACACAACCTAGGTAAAGTCACCACCTGTCAGTGTGCATAAAAAACCCAGGCAATTTAAAAGTTAGACTTTCTTAGGAATCCTCTTGTTCTTCAGACTGTATCTCCAGACACACTCTGCTTACCTCTCAGCTCTGAAGTGCTTGCTTCTTGCCTGCCTGGTGGAATCATCTCTCAGCGTTGCAGCCCAGGTCTCCTTTGCATGCAGTACCACTGACAGCCTTGGGCACACCACATGAGTTTCTCTTTACCTCCCTGACCCGCACTTGTGATAACCCGCTTCTCTGCCGTGTGGGCACAATACACCAGCGCGAGAGGAGCCTCGGCTAGGTGAGACTACTGTTGCAGTAAGGGGTCCAGTATAAATACATAATACATTATAATTTCCATAATGCAGTGGATTCCCTTCCACAGCTCTCTAATGATGTTTCTGTTTCACTTTGGGCTTGAAGAGGTGTGATTGCCTTTCCACTGGCGCTTTGACTCCATGCATTGCCAGTGAATGGTGGCGTTACATTTAAGATGGCTTGCTTTAATTTTAATGGCTCTGGGATATATCTGCAGTGAAATGCAGCTGTATAACTTGCCTGGCCCTGGGTAGCAAGGTCATGGCAATGCACCTCTGCTAGCTTGCCAGCAGTGTGGCTTATGGGCTGCCCTTAAAGTGATGAGATCCGTAGTGTGGAGGTGAGGCTGGCTGTGGGCTACCTGCATCGGTTCCTGCATGGCCCCTGCTGCTGCTGTCTGCCGGGCCGTCTTTCTTAGGTGCGTGCAAAGAAATGCACCACTCTGCGGATAGAGGAACGCACACTTCTGGCTCACTCCCCTGTCCTGGGCTCACATTTGGGGACCTGCCCAGGCAAGCCACCGGCACCTGGAGCTGGCCAATTAGGGGACGCGTCCCACCGCCCCTACATCCATACACAGGAGTGCTGTCTCTCCCCTGCTTAGCCGCTTGCAGGACCGCCTGTAATTTGAGCTTGGCAGCCTTGAGCTAATTCAATTTAGGCTTCAGCTTAAAGCAAGGAAGGGAAATAAAGTGCAACATTTCTCACCAGAGCCAAAAGGCAAAACAGAAGGAGTTGATAGAGCCACTCACAGGATAGGCTCTGTTGTAGCCGAGAAAAGAGAAGTGGCGGTGGGGGCGCTGACTGTGTGTGCACCAGCACCGCAGACATAGATGGGTGCAGGGTAACTGCTGTGCCTCTGGGAGCTGGTCAAAACATCTATTGTGTGGTCTGCTGCTCTGGACATGGTGCCTGCACGCTGCTACATGGGTGTGACGTCTGCCAACCCCAGAGAAACAGACAGAGGCAACCTGGAGCCACTCGGCACTGCCCAACACATGGGCCACACACACACGCATTGAATACAGTGGGACACACGTTGCAACGACTCCCGTCCTGCAGGCTATATGTTCTTGGCATACATTTTTTATGCCTTAATTCATTCTCTTGCCCCAGACCATCAAAGGCTGTGGGACACAGCAAAAAAGGAAAAAATAAATCCTTTTTTTCGCACTGAACTGGGCATGTTAATGTCCATGCACAGTTCAGTGCGAAAAAAAAATATTTTTGTTGCTTTTTCACGGGGGTGGCCAATAGGGGGGCCAGCCTTTCTATAAGGGTGGCCCCCCTTGTCCACCCTTTGGAGGCGCCCCTCAGCGCTTCTACATAAAGGCTGCGCTAATGTTGAGGAGGGGCCACGGTCTCTGGCTGCTGCAGGATGTAGTTAGGAATGACAGGGGACACCCCCGGACAGGGAGCAATAAGTTAACAAATGAAATAACAGGTCATTTACGTAGAGGGAGGGCTGGTGCTGGAAGGAGGCAAAAGGGGGCAACTTCAGTGTGGCTGAAGGGAATATGAGATGGCCATATGAATGCGTGCATTGTATGGACAATAACGAGAATGTAAGCAATGGGCAGCACTGTGACAAATCAACTTCCGGGGCACCAGTGGTCCAGAAATGAATTTCGGTTTCTAAACCATCAATCAGCCCCACACCTCTAGTGCCACCAGAAGGGATCCACACAGATTGCAAACACAAGCAAATTATAAACATACTTGTCCAATTTTGGTAACGTGGACAGAACGGCAGGCTTAACTCCCAAAGGTCGTGGATCGTTGGTTAGTTACAACACAGCAAAAATACAGTTATTACCCAATGATAAAAGCGACTGTCCAGTCAAGATTGTATAAAAATATCGACTTTATTATTATCACAACAGACAGTTCTAGAAACACAACGAAGCACAATCCACCCTGTAAAGGAATGCAGAGGACAGACAGTTTCACGAAATAAAGGGAATGCCTCTGGATACTGATAGGAGGGTAGTCAGTATAGTAAATAATCACAACAGTTCAAGGATTCTTGGTTTCAGCACAAAGGGAGCAATGGGTCATCAAATGTCTCTAGGCGCCTTTGGGGAAGAACCAGGGAGCAGCTTCTGTGACAGAGTTCAAGATGGGAGACAGCTGTGGGTATTGTCAGAAACCTGAAGGTGTCTCACCCGCAGGTCCCCCGGGATCTGTCATCCAGGCGGCCAGGACACGGCCATCGCTATTGGATCCAGTTCCTGGGGGTACACCAGTGCGGGAGGATCACCTCCATGAGGGATCTTCGGTGAGTGGAATTGGGACACCGAAGAGTGAGACGCAGTATCCCCTTCCCTGTCACACCTTTTCTTCATCCCACCAGGTAGGATACCTAGGAGCTCAACCCCCCTCATCCCCTTTTCCCGACACAAACACTTTCTCATGGACAGTTCATCGTGAGCGACAACGGACTAACACAAGAGCTTTATGCCGGACATGTTCCAACACAAGGGTCAGGCAGAGTCAGGCAATTACTGATAATTACACACACCTGACTTCCATCACACTTGCCCACATGGATAAAATAGCGGAGCACGGAAAGCACACTCTGAGCAAGGCAAAACACACGAGGAAGCAGCATTCCAAGATGGCAGTTTAAACCGAGGAGGAAGGCGGCGAGAGCAGAGAGGACTGCAAGGAGGGAACCACCCTTGACTTTTTCGGAGAAAGACCAGGTATTACCACTGATGAAGAGTGCAGTGTGTGTGGAAGGTACACAGGGCCCTCCTGCATTGATAGCCAAGGCGGAAAGAAGCGATTGCCGCTGTGGTACTGTCGTTGGCTCCAACAACAAAGCACCAGTGAATTCAGCACAGACCGGACTGAAGATTGCAAGCGGCAACATTGTATGAGGGAAGATGACTCAGATGTGAGTGAACTTTATGAAACCAAAATATCTACCAAATATCGAGTGGTCCGGCGCCACGTGGGTGCTCCCTCGAAAGTCTCTGGTATCCAACTAAGCGTGTGAGTATCATGGAAATGTGAAATGGAAGTGGTCTTGCAGCGGGTCAAGCTAAATCCCGTGCACATTCAAAAGTCTTCAATAACTTACAAACTGAAATTGGTCTGAGCCCGGCTGAGGCAGAATAATTATATAAAGGGGGATGTGAGCGCGGAAGAGGGGGATCTGGGGTGAACCATGAGTCACCCGAGAAGATATTGCCATTTCAAATGTGAACCCGACTGAGGGATGCCTGCCAACTAAAATTGGTCTGAGCCCGGCTGAGAGAGGCTAATTGTATAAATGCAGGATCTGAGCCCGGCTGCGGGGGATCCGGGTGGCGAGTGAATCGTCCGACTTGAATATTTGGAAAGGAGCTTTTTGTGTTGCTTTTGGTACATCAGGCCTTCGGAATCAACAGACTTTGTATGTAAGAGACTTTGAACATAAGAAACTTGGGCACAGACGGCCTTGATGTTGGTAAAAGGACTTGTATCCTTGTGGAGAAGAAGCCCAAGAGTGTGCTATGCTCGAGTGAACCGTCTTGTCCTGCGCTAAAAACGTGGGGAAGGGAGGCCAACGGCCTGAACATCCTGACTTATCATTTTGTGAACACTTCTCTCTTTTTTTCATGAACATTTCGCCACACTATTTGTAACTTAGCTGTAAGGATTGGCAATGGGTTTCTTTTAGTATAGGCCCTTTTATGTCGACTAGGGCTGCATTATTATCATTTCGATGGTGGTAGCTTGCGTCTATCTTAGATTTAGGTTTAGATAGGCGTTTTTCACACCCTTGATAACGTCCAATAAACACCCTTGAACTGTGATCACTTGTGTCTGTCTTACTTTGATACCATGATTTCCTTACAGTATCAGGCAGTTCGGCGGGCAAGGCTGGACGGACGGCTGCAGGCTGGCCTACACGTTGGCTGGGGGTCAGGAATCGCTGTCTCAGTGCTGGTCGGCAGTTCTGAAGCACTGGTCGAGGCATCTCATATGGCGTTAGCGACAGCGGCTAACAACAGTCAGTGGTGCAGTTGGTTGCAGTTTGAGGGGCTTGACTGGCTCATAAATGTCCTTTAAGGTGAATGTCAGTAATTACTTGTTGATGCACTTCTCCTAGCTTCTTCACTGGGCTCGAGTCATCCTTTAAGGCAGATGGCCCAAAGCTGAGGAGAGTGTTGCACGCAGCTGCCTTGTCCTTGGTTTGGTGCAGAGACTCTCTGGCACTTCACACCTAGGAAGCTTGCTGCAGAGACTAGCAGGGCACGCTGTTTCCTGGTTGGGTATCCGTTCTAGAGCTGACTGCTGAATGCTTGTAGGCTGTGTCCACCCAGAGTACACGGGTCTATGCATATGTCATGTGGTGAGCATATGAAAATGTGTGCAGATTAGCCAAACACATTTTTACGGAGGCTGGTCTAGCATTATTCAATTTCATTTAAAATTTCCAAAAAGCCAAGGCGAGCACGCACACACTGTGCGGATGGTCAAATTCCTCACAGGCTCACTATGCAATAACTTCTCGGGAAGTTGCGAGATGGAGTAGCTCAGCAATTAAAGTCTGGTCTTAATAAGCAAAACATGCAAGGTAAATCCCCACATGGACTGGAAAATACCGAAGCGAGAAGGTGGAGATGATCATGGTGAGTAAACGTGTCTGGGTCAATTAAGAAAAGGAGCAGGAAGGGAGATGAATGGTTTGTCAAACGTGAAGTCGAAAAACCTGAGGCCTTTGGGGTAACACGGACAGCAGAATGGTAAAATTTGAAATGAGGAGAAAGCAAATCCAACTAGTCAGAAATGCTGTGATCGGGCAACAGGGAACTAGATGGGCAGACCGCGTGACTGCATTAAATTCAGAGCTGGCCGAAGACGTACCTCCAGAGGTGAAAATAATCCAGACTTACCCCCAGAGGCGATGATAAGACAGCTCATGTGGGCAGAAATGATACCCACTTACCATTGCTTGTGAAAACCTCCTCAAACTGTGTAACCAGCGTTCAGATGGATTTCTTAAATCTGGCCTGGTGGACAGATTTCAGGAGGCCACCTTAGTTACAATGAAGATGGGAACTCTGAGAGGTTGGCCAAACCCAATCAATGTATGCGTGGAGAGTGATCAAGGCTTTGTCTCAGGAGAGGTGAGTGGGGTTAGGGTCCCACAATGACTCCACACAGTGAAATACACAATGATTCTGCTTAGACAGGTGACCACAAAATACTCTATTTAATGTAATTATTGCCACCAGCAAGTGCTTGGGCACATTAAAAAGTAGCCAAAAATCGAGGGTGATACAAAAGTACCCCCATACACTGCTTGTAAGATGCTGTGTGCACTGTTAGAAATGTTACCAAAACAGGTCAAAAGTAAAAGACAAAATGGAAACATAGTTTCCCAGTACTGATAGACTGCAGGACTGATCAATATCCCCATGACAAAATGTGCAAAAATGCCAGGGCAGTGAAGCTGAAGGTTTCACTTCTCTGTAAAATGTCAAGAAATGTTCACAAACAAAAGCAAACTGTTTTGGGGTCCATAGATCATAGAGGAAAGTTGCCTAAAAGAGAAATCTTTCCCAACATTCCAACCCCACACACAGTCTAGGTACAGGGGGATCTAATTCACACCTGGATGGGTTTCCTGTTGCAGTCGGTTATACATTCTGGATAGACCATTGCTATGCTGTGCACCTGGCCTATGCTCAAAGGTGAAGTCAAAGCCTTGAGGACTCACGGACCACCTGAGCAATTTAGGATGCTCTCCATTCATGTTTATTAGCTACTTTAAGGGCCAGTGGTCAGTTTGCACTGTGAAGGGAGTCCCATAGTGGTAGGATCTTAGCTTCGGAAGGCTCCACACTATGCAAAAAAATTCCTTCTCCATAGTAGACCACATGCGCTCTTTGTTCTTAAGCTGGCGACTGATGAAACAGATAGGATGTTCCCTGCCTTTGTCATCTAACTGTGGAAGGAAAACACCTATCCCAGTGTCAGAGGCATCTGTTTGCATAATGTAGGTCTCTGGTAATCAGGTGCCCTAAGAACAGGGGCCTGACAGGGAGAATCATTCAGTCCTTGGAAGGCCTTCTCACACTCCTCCTAAGCAGAAACTTTCTTAGGTTTCTTTGGAGTAGTGAGGGCAGTCAGAGGGGCAGCTATGGTGCCATAGTCTGCCATAAGCTTTCTGTAATACCCAGTGACAGTACAGCTCTCACCTGGGTTTGGGTAGTGGTTGCCCAGTCTTGTACAGCCTGCACTTTGCTGGGAAGATGCTACATCATGCCCAAGGTAGGCCACTGAACCCTGACCAATCCGGCACTTGGTAGCCTTTATGTTCAGGTGGGCCTTCTGAAGAGCCTGCAACACAATCTATATCATCCAGATATGCAATGCAGAATTCATCCAACCCATTTACAATATGTATGGCTGACCAGCCTTTGGAAAATGGCGGGTACATTCTTTAACCCAAAGTTCATTACCCTTAACTGGTAAAGGCCCTCAGGTGTTGGAAATGCTGTCTTTCACTTGGCATTTTCTGTCATGGATATTTGCCAGTACCCTGCAGTGAGATCAAAAGTGCCTAGGCACTTGGCAGTACCCAGCTTGTCCACCAAATCATCTTTTAGTGGGGGGGAATGACCATTTGTTGGCCAATCCAAAAGCAGCATGCTGATGCTGGCTGACTCGCTGCACCTCCGCTCCCTGGGTCATTTCCCATCCAGACCTCAGGTGAGCGTGTGCTAGTGACCCCCTGGCCCACCTTTTGACCATCATGGCGGCGCTGCTGTTTTCGGGACCCTCGCGTGCTCCCCAGCCACGCCGTAGCCTCCAGTCTCGAGGTCCCTCCTCCTGGGCCTCCCCTGGCTCTCATTGGCCAATCCAAAAGCAGCATGTTGATGCTGGCTGACTAGTTGCACCTCAGCTCCCTGGGTCATTTCCCATCCAGACCTCAGGTGAGCGTGTGCTAGTGACCTCCTGCCCCCCTTTTGACCATCACGGCGGCGCTGCTGTTTTCGGGAGCCTCGCGGGCTCCCCAGCCGCGTCGTAGCCTCCAATCTTGAGGGCCTGCCTCCCGGGCCTCTCCTGGCCTTTATTGGCCGAATGATCCCTTATCCTGGACCGGACCAGGGCAGCCCTCTGCCCGGCAGCCCCCTTCGGCTAAGGGCCCCATGGCAAAGGGTGGCTCTTACATGGGCGGCTCCAAGATGTGTCTGCAGGTGTCCGCAGTGGAAGCAAAGGAAGTCAACAGCCAACAGACACCAACAAAACTGTGAGTGTGGCATGGGTGGGTTGTAGAGCAATTACTCTACTCCAGAAAGCCCTCGCCACTCTACCTTACCTCTCCATAATGTAGACTACCATAGAATTACAACTTGCGTACTTAAAAAGTTTTGTTACCACCAGCCTAATTCCATTCTTGGTTGGACTGTAAATGTTGCATTGCATTACGCACTAACATACTAGCCAAACGCTAACTAATGCCACACCTATAGAGAACGGTCAAGATTAGCCTGCGTCAAACCTAGATAGAGATATGAATGTTAGCATGTGCCACATTTAGATGGAATTCTTGACCTTAGCTCACGTCGTATTTAGATGGAAATGTGAATGTTAGCATGTGCCACACTTAGACGGAATTCTTAACTTTAGCCTGCGCCACATCTAGACAGGATTATGAATGTTAGAACACTTAAATGCAACTGTGAATGATGACAAGTGCAACTCTTAAATGGAATCATGACCACTAGCCTGCCTCACATCTACACAGAATATTGAAAATTAGCAAGCGCCACATCTAGACATAACTGCAAGGACAGAAATGCCAACTAACCAATCCACCAACAATTTCATCCCTCTGCATACACCTCTCAAACTCTTACCAAACACAACCACAAGCCTAAAACGCAGCAATCCGCACAAACTTCACTAAACTGCAACAACAAAACAAATCGCACATAGACTTGCACAACAGCACACAATGACTACTGACCGTAAAACACCCCAAGCCCAGCCAACGGACCAACCGGGCTGAGGCTGCCAACAGCACATCACTGCTATCTTGCACTTTCCCAGCTCATTCTCACTAACCCACTCCTCCTCCCTTTTTCAAAGACGCCAGAGCACCAGGGGACCACTCCGGTGGTGATCATGCACGGTACAAATATCCTTTAACATTAACATTGCGTATCACCATTAGTAAGTAATGGAAGCCCTCGGAGAGGGCAATGGCAAATGTTCTGCTGGCACAATGTGTTAGACCTGGGAGGACCGGGTACGATAAAGAGGGGCTCACTTTTTGAAGGTGCGAAAGGCCTGCCCATCACCCGACATAGAGGAAGACCTAATATGCCCCTTGGGAAGCCTGATACGACGAAGGGCATCAAGGAAATAGCCATGAATGATCAGCCCCTTGGATAGCCTGGCACAGCGGGGGCAGAGAGGAAATAACCATGAATGATCAGCCCCTTGGATAGCCTGGCACGGCGGGGGTGGAGAGGAATAATCATGAATGATCAGCCCTTTAGATAGCCTGGCACGCGGGGGCAGTGAGGAATAACCATGAATGATCAGCCCCTTGGATAGCCTGGCACAGCGGGGGCAGTGAGGAATAACCATGAATGATCAGTCCCTTGGATAGCCTGGCACAGCGAGGGCAGTGAGAAATAACCATGAATGATCAGCCCCTTGGATAGCCTGGCACAGCAGGGGCAGTGAAAAATAACCATAAATGATCAGCCCCTTGGATAGCCTGGCACAGCAGGGGCAGGGAGGAATAACCATGAATGATCAGCTCCTTAGATAGACTGGCACGGCGGGGGTGGAGGGGAATAACCATGAATAATCAGCCCCTTGGATAGCCTGGCATGGCGGGGGTGGAGAGAAATAACCATGAACGATCTGCCCCTTGGATAGCCTGGCACGCCGGGGGCAGTGAGGAATAACCATGAATGATCAGCCCCTTGGATAGCCTGGCACCCAGGGGCAGTGAAAAATAACCATGAATGATCAGCTCCTTAGATAGACTGGCACGGCGGGGGCGGAGAGGAATAACCATGAATGATCTGCCCCTTGGATAGCCTGGCACGCCGGGGGCACGAGTAATAACCATGAATGATCAGCCCCTTGGATAGCCTGGCACAGCAGGGGCTGAGAGGAATAACCATGAATGATCAGCCCCTTGGATAGCCTGGCACAGCGGGGGCAGAGAGTAATAACCATGAATGATCAGCCCCTTGGATAGCCTGGCACAGCGGGGGCAGAGAGTAATAGCCATGAATGATCAGCCCCTTGGATAGCCTGGCACGGCGGGGGTGGAGAGGAATAACCATGAATGATCAGCCCCTTGGATAGCCTGGCACAGCGGGGGCAGTGAGGAATAACCATGAATGATCAGTCCCTTGGATAGCCTGGCACAGCGGGGGCAGTGAGGAATAACCATGAATGATCAGTCCCTTGGATAGCCTGGCACAGCGGGGGTGGAGCGGGAATAATCATGAATGATCAGCCCCTTGGATAGCCTGGCACGGGGGTGGGTGAAGAGGAATAACCATGAACGATCAGCCCCTTGGGTAGCCTGGCACAGCGGGGGCAGGGAGGAATAACCATGAATGATCAGCCCCTTGGATAGCCTGGCACGGGGGTGGGTGAAGAGGAATAACCATGAACGATCAGCCCCTTGGGTAGCCTGGCACAGCGGGGGCAGGGAGGAATAACCATGAATGATCAGCCCCTTGGATAGCCTGGCACAGCAGGGGCTGAGAGGAATAACCATGAATGATCAGCCCCTTAGATAGCCTGGCACAGCGGGAGTGGAGAGGAATGACCATGAATGATCAGCCCCTTGGATAGCCGGGCATGGCGGGGGTGGCGAGGAATAACCATGAATGATCAGCCCCTTGGATAGCCTGGCACAGCGAGGGCAGGGAGGAATAACCATGAATGATCAGCCCCTTGGATAGCCTGGCACGGCAGGGGTGGAGAGGAATAACCATGAATGATCAGCCCCCGTCATGCCAGGCATGACGGGGGCAGTGAGGAATAACCATGAGTGATCAGCCCCTTGGATAGCCTGGCATGGCGGGGGCAGAGAGGAATAACCATGAATGATCAGCCCCTTGGATAGCCTGGCACAGCGGGGGCAGTGAGAAATAACCATGAATGATCAGCCCCTTGGATAGCCTGGCACATCGGGGGTGGAGAGGAATAACCATGAATGATCACCCCCTTGGATAGCCTGGCACAGCGGGGGCACGAGTAATAACCATGAATGATCAGCCCCTTGGATAGCCTGGCACAGCGGGGGCAGTGAGGAATAACCATGAATGATCAGACCCTTGGATAGCCTGGCACAGCGGGGGCAGTGAGGAATAACCATGAATGATCAGTCCCTTGGATAGCCTGGCACAGCGGGGGCTGAGAGGAATAACCATGAATGATCAGCCCTTTGGATAGCCTGGCACAGCAGGGGCTGAGAGGAATAACCATGAATGATCAGCCCCTTGGACAGCCTGGCACAGCGGGGGCAGGGAGGAATAACCATGAATGATCAGCACCTTGGATTGCCTGGCACAGGGGGGCAGAAGGAATAACCATGAATGATCAGCCCCTTTGATAGCCTGGCATGGCGGGGCGGAGAGGAATGACCATGAATGATCAGCCCCTTGGATTGCCTGGCATGGCGGGGGCAGAGAGGAATAACCATGAATGATCACCCCCTTTGATAGCCTGGCACAGCGGGGGCAGGGAGGAATAACCATGAACGATCAGCCCCTTTGATAGCCTGGCATGACGGGGGCAGTGAGAAATAACCATGAATAATCAGCCCCTTGGATAGCCTGGCACAGCGGGGGCAGGGAGGAATAACCATGAATGATCAGACCCTTGGATAGCCTGGCACGACGGGGGTGGATAGGAATAACCATGAATGATCAGCCCATTGGATAGCCTGGCACAGCGGGGGCAGTGAGGAATAACCATGAATGATCAGACCCTTGGATAGCCTGGCACGACGGGGGTGGATAGGAATACCCATGAATGATCAGCCCCTTGGATAGCCTGGCATGACGGGGGTGGAGAGGAATAACCATGAATGATCAGCCCCTTGGATAGCCTGGCACGGGGGTGGGTGAAGAGGAATAACCATGAACGATCAGCCCCTTGGATAGCCTGGCACAGCGGGGGCAGGGAGGAATAACCATGAATGATCTGCCCCTTGGATAGCCTGGCAGGGCGAGGCCAGGGAGGAATAACCATGAATGATCAGCCCCTTGGATAGCCTGGCACAGCAGGGGCTGAGAGGAATAACCATGAATGATCAGCCCCTTGGATAGCCTGGCACAGCGGGGGCAGGGAGGAATAACCTTAAATAATCAGCCCCTTGGATAGCCTGGCATGACGGGAGCAGAGAGGAATAACCATGAATGATCAGCCCCTTGGATAGCCTGGCATGGCAGGAGCAGAGAGGAATAACCATGAATGATCAGCCCCTTGGATAGCCTGGCACAGTGGGGGCAGTGAGGAATACCCATGAATGATCAGTCCCTTGGATAGCCTGGCACGGCGGGGGCAGTGAGGAATAACCATGAATGATCAGCCCCTTGGATAGCCTGGCACGGCAGGGGTGGAGAGGAATACCCATGAATGATCAGCCCCTTGGATAGCCTGGCACAGCGGGGGCACGAGTAATAACCATGAATGATCAGTCCCTTGGATAGCCTGGCACGGCGGGGCGGAGCGGGAATAACCATGAGTGATCAGCCCCTTGGATAGCCTGGCATGGCGGGGGCAGAGAGGAATAACCATGAATGATCAGCCCCTTGGATAGCCTGGCACATCGGGGGTGGAGAGGAATACCCATGAATGATCAGCCCCTTGGATAGCCTGGCACAGCGGGGGCACGAGTAATAACCATGAATGATCAGCCCCTTGGATAGCCTGGCACATCGGGGGTGGAGAGGAATACCCATGAATGATCAGCCCCTTGGATAGCCTGGCACAGCGGGGGCACGAGTAATAACCATGAATGATCAGCCCCTTGGATAGCCTGGCACAGCAGGGGCACGAGTAATAACCATGAATGATCAGCCCCTTGGATAGCCTGGCATGACGGGGGCAGGGAGGAATAACCATGAATGATCAGCCCCTTGGATAGCCTGGCACAGCAGGGTCGGAGAGGAATAACCATGAATGATCAGCCCCTTGGATAGCCTGGCACGGCAGGGGCAGTGAGAAATAATCATGAATGATCAGCCCCTTGGATAGCCTGGCACAGCGAGGGCAGGGAGAAATAACCATGAATGATCAGCCCCTTGGATAGCCTGGCATGGCGGGGGCAGGGAGAAATAACCATGAATGATCAGCCCCTTGGATAGCCTGGCACAGCGGGGGTGGAGAGGAATAATCATGAATGATCAGCCCCTTGGATAGCCTGGCACAGCGGGGGTGGAGAGGAATAATCATGAATGATCAGCCCCTTGGATAGCCTGGCACAGCGGGGGCAGGGAGGAATAACCATGATTGATCTGCCCCTTGGATAGCCTGGCACGGCGGGTGCAGTGAGGAATAACCATGAATGATCAGCTCCTTAGATAGACTGGCACGGCGGGGGCAGTGAGAAATAATCATGAATGATCAGCTCCTTAGATAGACTGGCACGGCGGGGGTGGAGAGGAATGACCATGAATGATCAGCCCCTTGGATAGCCTGGCATGGCGGGTGCAGTGAGGAATAACCATGAATGATCAGCTCCTTAGATAGACTGGCACGGCGGGGGCGGAGAGGAAATAACCATGAATGATCAGTCCCTTGGATAGCCTGGCACAGCGGGGGCAGGGAGGAATAACCATGAATGATCAGCCCCTTGGATAGCCTGGCACAGCGGGGGCAGTGAGGAATAACCATGACTGATCAGTCCCTTGGATAGCCTGGCACAGCGGGGGCAGGGAGGAATAACCATGAATGATCAGCCCCTTGGATAGCCTGGCACAGCGGGGGCAGTGAGGAATAACCATGACTGATCAGCTCCTTAGATAGACTGGCACAGAGGGGTGGAGAGGAATAAACATGATCAGCCTCTTGGATAGCCTGGCACAGCGGGGGCTGAGAGGAATAACCATGAATGATCAGCCCCTTGGATAGCCTGGCAGGGCGGGGGCTGAGAGGAATAACCATGAATGATCAGCCCCTTGGATAGCCTGGCACGGCGGGTGCAGTGAGGAATAACCATGAATGATCAGCCCCTTGGATAGTCTGGCATGACGGAGGCAGTGAGGAATAACCATGAATGATCAGCCCCTTGGATAGCCTGGCACAGCGGGGGCAGTGAGGAATAATCATGAATGATCAGCCCCTTGGATAGCCTGGCACAGCGGGGGCTGAGAGGAATAACCATGAATGATCAGCCCCTTGGATAGCCTGGCACGGCAGGGGTGGAAAGGAATATCCATGAATGATAAGCCCCTTGGATAGCCTGGCATGGCGGGGGCAATAAGGAATAACCATGAATGATCAGCCTATTGGATAGCCTGGCACAGCGGGGGCTGAGAGGAATAACCATGAATGATCAGCCCCTTGAATAGCCTGGCACAGCGAGGGCAGTGAGGAATAACCATGAATGATCAGCCCCTTGGATAGCCTGGCAAGGCAGGGGCAGTAATGAATAGCCATGAATGATCAGCCCCTTGGATAGCCTGGCACAGCGGGGGCAGTGAGGAATAAGCATGAATGATCAGCCCCTTGGATAGCCTGGCACAGCGGGGGTGGAGCGGGAATAATCATGAATGATCAGCCCCTTGGATAGACTGGCAAGGCGGCGGCAGTGAGAAATAATCATGAATGATCAGCCCCTTGGATTGCCTGGCACGGCGGGGGTAGAGAGGAATAACCATGAATAATCAGCCCCTTGGATAGCCTGGCATGGCAGGAGCAGAGAGGAATAACCATGAATGATCAGCCCCTTGGATAGCCTGGCACTGCGGGGGCAGTGAGGAATACCCATGAATGATCAGCCCCTTGGATACCCTGGCACGGCGGGTGAAGAGGAATAACCATGAATGATCAGTCCCTTGGATTGCCTGGCATGACGGAGGCAGTGAGGAATAACCATGAATGATCAGCCCCTTGGATAGCCTGGCACGGCAGGGGTGGAAAGGAATAACTATGAATGATCAGCCCCTTGGATAGCCTGGCACGGCAGGGGTGGAAAGGAATAACTATGAATGATCAGCCCCTTGGATAGCCTGGCACAGCGGGGTCGGAGAGGAATAACCATGAATGATCAGCCCCTTGGATAGCCTGGCACGGCGAGGGTGGACAGGAATATCCATGAATGATAAGCCCCTTGGATAGCCTGGCACGGCGGGGGCAGTGAGAAATAACCATGAATGATCAGTCCCTTGGATAGCCTGGCACAGCGGGGGCATCGAGGAATAATCATGAATGATCAGCCCCTTGCATAGCCTGGCACAGCGGGGGCATTGAGGAATAACCCTGAATGATCAGCCCCTTGGATAGCCTGGCACAGCGGGGGCAGTGAGGAATAACCATGAATGATCAGCCCCTTGGATAGCCTGGCACAGCGGGGGCTCAGAGGAATAACCATGAATGATCAGCCCCTTGGATAGACTGGCACAGCGGGGGAATGAGGAATAACCATGAATGATCTGCTCCTTGGATAGCCTGGCACAGCAGGGTCGGAGAGGAATAACCATGAATGATCAGCCCCTTGGATAGCCTGGCACAGCGGGGGCAGTGAGGAATAACCATGAATGATCAGCCCCTTGGATAGCCCGGCACAGCGGGGGCATCGAGGAATAATCATGAATGATCAGCCCCTTGCATAGCCTGGCACAGCGGGGGCAGTGAGGAATAACCATGAATCATCAGCCCCTTCGATAGCCTGGCACGACGAGGGTGGAGAAGAATAAACAAGAATGATCAGCCCCTTGGATAGCCTGGCACGGCGGGGGCAGCGAGGAATAACCATGAATGATCAGCCCCTTGGATAGCCTGGCACAGCGGGGGCAGGGAGGAATAACCATGAATGATCAGCCCCTTGGACAGCCTGGCACAGTGGGGGCAGTGAGAAATAACCATGAATGATCAGCCCCTTGGATAGCCTGGCACAGCGGGGGCAGTGAGGAATAACCATGAATGATCAGCCCCTTGGATAGCCTGGCACGGCGGTGGTGGAGAGGAATAGCCATGAATGAGTAGCCCCTTGGATAGCCTGGCACGGCGGGGGCAGTGAGAAATAACCATGAATAATCAGCCCCTTGGATAGACTGGCACAGAGGGGGTGGAGAGGAATAAACATGATCAGCCCCTTGGATAGCCTGGCAAAGCGGGGGCAGTGAGGAATAACCATGAATGATCAGCCCCTTGGATAGCCTGGCACAGCGAGGGCGGAGAGGAATACCCATGAATGATCAGCCCCTTGGATAGCCTGGCACAGCGGGGTTGGAGAGGAATACCCATGAATGATCAGCCCCTTGGATAGCCTGGCACAGCGGGGTTGGAGAGGAATAACCATGAATGATCAGCCCCTTGGATAGCCTGGCACAGCGGGGGCAGGGAGGAATAACCATGAATGATCAGCCCCTTGGATAGCCTGGCACAGCGGCGGCATTGAGGAATAACCCTGAATGATCAGCCCCTTAAATCGCCTGGCACGGCGGGGGCGGTGAGAAATATCCATGAATGATCAGCCCATTGGATAGCCTGGCACAGCGGGGGCAGTGAGGAATAACCATGGATGATCAGCCTCTTGGATAGCCTGGCACGGTGGGGGCTGAGAGGAATAACCATGAATGATCGGCCCCTTGGATAGCCTGGCATGGCGGGGGCAGTGAGGACTAACCATGAATGATCAGCCCCTTGGATAGCCTGGCATGGCGGGCGCAGGGAGGAATAACCATGAATGATCACCCCCTTGGACAGCCTGGCACAGCGGGGGCATCGAGGAATAACCATGAATGATCAGCCCCTTGCATAGCCTGGCACAGCGGGGGCAGTGAGGAATAACCATGAATCATCAGCCCCTTCGATAGCCTGGCACGACGAGGGTGGAGAAGAATAAACATGAATGATCAGCCCCTTGGATAGCCTGGCACGGCGGGTGTGAAGAGGAATAACCATGAATGATCAGCCCCTTGGATAGCCTGGCACGGCGGGGGCAGTGAGGAATAACCATGAATCATCAGCCCCTTGGATAGCCTGGCACAGTGGGGGCAGTGAGGAATAACCATGAATCATCAGCCCCTTGGATAGCCTGGCACGGCGGGGGCAGGGAGGAATAACCATGAATGATCAGCCCCTTGGATAGCCTGGCACGGCGGGGGCAGCGAGGAATAACCATGAATGATCAGCCCCTTGGATAGCCTGGCACAGCGGGGGCAGTGAGGAATAACCATGAATGATCTGCTCCTTGGATAGCCTGGCACAGCGGGGGCAGTAATGAATAGCCATGAATGATCAGCCGCTTGGATAGCCTGGCACAGCGGGTGCAGTGAGGAATAACCATGAATGATCTGCCCCTTGGATAGCCTGGCACGGCAGGGGCAGTGAGAAATAATCATGAATGATCTGCCCCTTGGATAGCCTGGCACGGCAGGGGCAGAGAGGAATAATCATGATCAGCGCCTTGGATAGCCTGGCACAGCGGGGGTGGCAAGGAATACCCATGAATGATCAGCCCCTTGGATAGCCTGGCACGGCAGGGGTGGAGAGGAATAATCATGAATGATCAGCCCCTTGGATAGCCTGGCACGGCAGGGGCAGTGAAGAATAACCATGAATGATCTGCCCCTTGGATAGCCTGGCACAGCGGGGGCAGTGAGGAATAATCCTGAATCATCAGCCCCTTGGATAGCCTGGCATGGCAGGGGTGGAGAGGAATAATCATGAATGATCAGCCCCTTGGATAGCCTGGCACGGCAGGGGCAGTGAAGAATAACCATGAATGATCTGCCCCTTGGATAGCCTGGCAAGGCGGGGGCTGAGAGGAATAACCATGAATGATCGGCCCCTTGGATAGCCTGGCATGGCGGGGGCAGTGAGGACTAACCATGAATGATCAGCCCCTTGGATAGCCTGGCATGGCGGGCGCAGGGAGGAATAACCTTGAATGATCACCCCCTTGGACAGCCTGGCACAGCGGGGGCATCGAGGAATAACCATGAATGATCAGCCCCTTGCATAGCCTGGCACAGCGGGGGCAGTGAGGAATAACCATGAATCATCAGCCCCTTCGATAGCCTGGCACGGCGGGTGTGAAGAGGAATAACCATGAATGATCAGCCCCTTGGATAGCCTGGCACGGTGGGGGCAGGGAGGAATAACCATGAATGATCAGCCCCTTGGATAGCCTGGCACATGGGGGGTGAAGAGGAATAACCATAAATAATCTACCCCTTGTATAGCCTGGCACGGCGGGGGCAGTGAGGAATAACCATGAATCATCAGCCCCTTGGATAGCCTGGCACAGCGGGGGCATTGAGGAATAACCCTGAATGATCAGCCCCTTGGATAGCCTGGCACAGCGGGGGCAGTGAGGAATAACCATGAATGATCAGCCCCTTGGATAGCCTGGCACAGCGGGGGCAGTGAGGAATAACCATGAATGATCAACCGCTTGGATAGCCTGGCACAGCGGGGGCAGTGAGGAAATAACCATGAATGATCAGCCCCTTGGATAGCCTGGCACAGCGGGGGTGGAGCGGGAATAATCATGAATGATCTGCCCCTTGGATAGCCTGGCACGGCGGGGCAGAGAGGAATACCAGGAATGATCAGCCCCTTGGATAGACTGGCACAGTGGGGGCAGGGAGGAATAACCATGAATGATCAGCCCCTTGGATAGCCTGGCACAGCGGGGGCAGTGAGGAATAACCCTGAATGATCAGCCCCTTGGATAGCCTGGCACAGCGGGGGCAGTGAGGAATAACCATGAATGATCAGCCCCTTGGATAGCCTGGCATGGCGGGCGCAGGGAGGAATAACCATGAATGATCAGCCCCTTGGATAGCCTGGCACAGCGGGGGCAGTGAGGAATAACCATGAATGATCAACCGCTTGGATAGCCTGGCACAGCGGGGGCAGTGAGGAAATAACCATGAATGATCAGCCCCTTGGATAGCCTGGCATGGCGGGGGCAGAGAGGAATAACCATGAATGATCAGTCCCTTGGATAGCCTGGCACAGCGGGGGCAGAAGGAATAACCATGAATGATCAGTCCCTTGGATAGCCTGGCACAGCGGGGGCAGAAGGAATAACCATGAATGATCAGTCCCTTGGATAGCCTGGCACAGCGGGGGCAGTGAGGAATAACCATGAATGATCAGCCCCTTAGATAGCCTGGCACGGCAGAGGTGGAGAGCAATAGCCATGAATGATCAGCCCCTTGCATAGCCTGGCACAGCGGGGGCAGGGAGGAATAACCATGAATGATCAGCCCCTTGGATAGCCTGGCACAGCGGGGGTGGAGCGGGAATAATCATGAATGATCTGCCCCTTGGATAGCCTGGCACGGCGGGGCAGAGAGGAATAACCATGAATGATCAGCCCCTTGGATAGACTGGCACGGCGGTGGTGGAGAGAAATAACCATGAATGATCAGCCTCTTGGATAGCCTGGCACAGCGGGGGCAGGGAGGCATAACCATGAATGATCAGCCCCTTGGATAGCCTGGCACAGCGGGGGCAGGGAGGCATAACCATGAATGATCAGCCCCTTGGATAGCCTGGCAAGGCGGGGGCAGTGAGGAATAACCATGAATGATCAGCCCCTTGGAGAGCCTGGCACAGCAGGGTCGGAGAGGAATAACCATGAATGATCAGCCCCTTGGATAGCCTGGCACGGCAGGGGTGGAGAGGAATAACCATGAATGATCAGCCCCCGTCATGCCAGGCATGACGGGGGCAGTGAGGAATAACCATGAGTGATCAGCCCCTTGGATAGCCTGGCACGGCGGGGGCAGAGAGGAATAACCATGAATGATCAGCCCCTTGGATAGCCTGGCCCAGCGGGGGCACGAGTAATAACCATGAATGATCATCCCCTTGGATAGCCTGGCACGGTGGGTGCAGTGAGAAATAACCATGAATGATCTGCCCCTTGGATAGCCTGGCACAGCAGGGGCAGTGAGGAATAACCATGAATGATCAGCCTATTGGATAGCCTGGCACAGTGGGGGCAGAGAGGAATAACCATGAATCATCAGCCCCTTGGATAGCCTGGCACAGTGGGGGCAATGAGGACTAACCATGAATGATCAGCCCCTTGCATAGCCTGGCACGGCAGGGGTGGAGAGGAATAACCATGAATGATCAGCCCCCGTCATGCCAGGCATGACGGGGGCAGTGAGGAATAACCATGAGTGATCAGCCCCTTGGATAGCCTGGCACGGCGGGGGCAGAGAGGAATAACCATGAATGATCAGCCCCTTGGATAGCCTGGCCCAGCGGGGGCACGAGTAATAACCATGAATGATCATCCCCTTGGATAGCCTGGCACGGTGGGTGCAGTGAGAAATAACCATGAATGATCTGCCCCTTGGATAGCCTGGCACAGCAGGGGCAGTGAGGAATAACCATGAATGATCAGCCTATTGGATAGCCTGGCACAGTGGGGGCAGAGAGGAATAACCATGAATCATCAGCCCCTTGGATAGCCTGGCACAGTGGGGGCAATGAGGACTAACCATGAATGATCAGCCCCTTGCATAGCCTGGCACGGCGGGGCAGGGAGGAATAACCATGAATGATCAGTCCCTTGAATAGCCTGGCATGGCAGGGGCAGTGAGGAATAACCATGAATGATCAGCTCCTTAGATAGACTGGCACGGCGGGGGTGGAGAGGAATGACCATGAATGATCAGCCCCTTGGATAGCCTGGCATGGCGGGGCAGGGAGGAATAACCATGAATGATCAGCCCCTTGGATAGCCTGGCACAGCGGGGGCAGAGAGTAATAACCCTGAATGATCAGCCCCTTGGATAGCCTGGCACAGCGGGGGCAGAGAGGAATAACCATGAATGATCAGCCCCTTGGATAGCCTGGCACGGCGGGGGTGGAGAGGAATAACCATGAATGATCAGCCCCTTGGATAGCCTGGCATGGCAGGAGCAGAGAGGAATAACCATGAATAATCAGCCCCTTGGATAGCCTGGCACAGCGGGGGCAGTGAGGAATAACCATGAATGATCAGTCCCTTGGATAGCCTGGCACGACGGGGGCAGAGAGGAAATAACCATGAATGATCAGCCCCTTGGATAGCCTGGCATGGCAGGAGCAGAGAGGAATAACCATGAATGATCAGCCCCTTGGATAGCCTGGCACAGCGGGGGTGGAGAGGAATACCCATGAATAATCAGCCCCTTGGATAGCCTGGCACAGCGGGAGTGGAGAGGAATGACCATGAATGATCAGCCCCTTGGATAGCCTGGCACGACGGGGGTGGAGAGGTATAACCAGGGATGATCAGCCCTTTGGATAGACTGGCACGGCGGGGGTGGAGAGGAATGACCATGAATGATCTGCCCCTTGGATAGCCTGGCACAGCAGGGGCAGTGAGGAATAACCATGAATGATCAGCCCCTTGGATAGCCTGGCACGGCGGGGGTGGAGAGGTATAACCAGGGATGATCAGCCCTTTGGATAGACTGGCACGGCGGGGGTGGAGAGGAATGACCATGAATGATCTGCCCCTTGGATAGCCTGGCACAGCAGGGGCAGTGAGGAATAACCATGAAGGATCAGCCCCTTGGATAGCCTGGCACGGCGGGGGTGGAGAGGAATAACCAGGGATGATCAGCCCCTTGGATAGCCTGGCACATCGGGGGTTTAGAGGAATAACCATGAATGATCAGCCCCTTGGATAGCCTGGCACAGCGGGGGCAGTGAGGAATGACCATGAATGATCTGCCCCTTGGATAGCCTGGCACAGCGGGGCCAGCGAGGAATAACCATGAATGATCAGCCCCTTAGATAGACTGGCATGGCGGGGGCGGAGAGGGATAACCATGAATGATCAGCCCCTTGGATAGCCTGGCACGGCGGGGGTAGTGAGGAATAACCATGAATGATCAGCCCCTTGGATAGCCTGGCACGGCGGGGGCGGTGAGAAATAACCATGAATGATCAGCCCCTTGGATAGCCTGGCATAGCGGGGGCAGTGAGGAATAACCATGAATGATCAGCCCCTTGGATAGCCTGGCATAGCGGGGGCAGTGAGGAATAACCATGAATGATCACCCCCTTGGATAGCCTGGCACGGCGGGGCAGAGAGGAATACCAGGAATGATCAGCCCTTTGGATAGCCTGGCACGGCGGGTGCAGTGAGAAATAACCGTGAATGATCAGCCCATTGGATAGCCTGGCACAGCGGTGGCAGGGAGGAATAACCATGAATGATCAGCCCCTTGGATAGCCTGGCACAGCGGGTGAAGAGGAATAACCATGAATGATCAGTCCCTTGGATAGCCTGGCACAGCGGGGGTGGAGCGGGAATAATCATGAATGATCAGCCCCTTGGATAGCCTGGCATGGCGGGGGCAGTGAGGAATAACCATGAATGATCAGCCCCTTGGATAGCCTGGCACAGCGGGGGCAGAAGGAATAACCATGAATGATCAGCCCCTTGGATCGCCTGGAAGGGCGAGGGCAGGGAGGAATAACCATGAATGATCAGCCCCTTGGATAGCCTGGCATGGCGGGGGCAGTGAGGAATAACCATGACTGATCAGCCCCTTAGATAGCCTGGCACGGCAGGGGTGGAGAGCAATAGCCATGAATGATCAGCCCCTTGCATAGCCTGGCACAGCGGGGGCAGGGAGGAATAACCATGAATGATCAGCCCCTTGTATAGCCTGGCACAGCGAGGGCAGTGAGAAATAACCATGAATGATGAGCCCCTTAAATCGCCTGGCACGGCGGGGGCGGTGAGAAATATCCATGAATGATCAGCCCCTTGGATAGCCTGGCACAGCGGGGGCAGAAATGTCTCTAAAGAGGGCATCCCCGTTTTCAGCTTCCAGCCCCAGCTGGCAAAATTAAGGAAGTCACAGTTCTTCCCATAGCCAAACTCGTCGTGAGTGGGAATCTTAGGAATGTTCGGGGAGCGGGACCTGGATTATGGACGATGCAATGAGATGCATTGAGAAACTATAGCTGAGGGGTGCAGGAAAGAAAGAAATGTGCAAGGGAACATTGCCACATTTTATTGAATTTAGAAGATACTTAAAGAGAGTGAGGTTGTGAATAGAAAGCACATTTTTACATTGATGGGGCAGCAAAGAGCCCATTTTTTTTTACCCTACCTCCTGACAGAGGCACGGTGACCAGGAGTAAATAGCCCCCTGTTAGCCCAGCACGGCGGGGCCAGAAATGTTGGCTAAAGGGAGCACCCCCCACAGCTTGGTCGTCAATTTCCAGCCTTGGCTGGTGGAAAGGAAAGCATAACGGCGCTCCCTGCAGCCCAACAGCGGTGGCTGCCAATGTGTTTCGCCCTGAGCGGGAGGCTCCAGGAGGTTTGGGGATTGAGACCCTAAAATGCTTCCCAAAAAGTTGATAAGAACAGAAAGAGCTGTCTGTGTTATTAAAATGAATGTGTGTTTATGGTTGTAGATATGTAATAGTAAGCCGCAGCCTTGTTGTGCCGCAGTAAGAAGCGTTTGGTCTGGCCCCAGTTATTCAAACAAAATAAGCTACAGAGGAATGGGGAATATGTTGGAGGGTGGCAGCAGGCAGTGCCCGACTGCCCACATTGAAGATATTGAGAATGGAAGCAAGAAACAGAGAAGCTGCCTGACCACAGAACAGGTCACTAGCGAACCAACATTGAAAGGAGATGGCTGTGAGGGTCTCAATGATTCAGGCCGGCTGATGGCATCTCTCTGGCTTACCCTCCAGGCCATAGTGTGCCAGCCTCTTAAGCCATTACACGAAGGAGAAGACCACAAGCCATTCAGGCCTAGTCCTTCCCCAAAGGGAGCCCACCTGCCGAGTCACAATCCTTCTGCACAAGACCACAGGCAACCCCAGACATGTTGCAGCCTCATTGGGCATCACCAGTGGGCCCCATTCCGGATGTCACAAGCACAACAGAATCTATTTCTCTATTGGAAATTTGGTTACTTTGGGCATCGTCAGTAAGATGTAGCTTGGGTCGCCAGGCAAGGCAAGCTCTGGACCGGTGTCTGGCCATGCCTGTCCCACTTGGGCTGCAGGAAAGGAGGCAGCTTAAACTGGAGACATTCACGTTCCTAAAGTTAATAGCACAGCACGCGAGCTTGCCTTTCTGAATGGAGCGTCTCTCCTAAAAGCTGACTGCAATCAAAGACTAGGGATTGGATATGAAATGTGTTTATTTTAAAGTTTGTATATAGCACAGACCAGGCCCTAAGGGGCACTAGAGCAATATATTGCCAGGTGTGAACCTTTGATGGACGATAGAGGAGAGGGATTCTTTGTGGGATTGCCTGGGTTCTCCTTCGGGGGGTTCTCCTTTCCTTGAAAAGGTATGGTCTGCCACGCGGGGAAGCAACTATGCCAGACTCTGAAACTGTCTACGCCAGGGGCTCCTCCCCCGCAACAACCGAGATAGGGAAAAAAGCCTGGATGGCTCAAAAAACCCTGTGACTGATATGATATGATATGATATGGCATTTATAACGCACCTCTACACAAGTGTTTCAAGGCGCGACCAGGCAAGGGAGGGGGAACAGAGGGAAGACATAGACAACGATCCTACTAGGCCAGGTGTCATTCAGATCGCACAAGTGCAGGGGAAGGGGGAAGGAGAAAAGTGCGGGGGGGAAGAGGGGACAGTGCAGTACATGAGATACATTGAATAAATAAAACAATAATACAAAATATGGCCTGGCCAGCTGGTGGCAAGTGCAAAGGGTAAGTGCAAACGTCAGGTGTCAAGTGCTGGAAGAGGGACTGTAGGGATACAGATAAACAGTCCCCAAGTGCGGGGGTTGCCAGGGAGGCAGTGCAGGTGGCCAACTGGTGGGGGAGGTGACCTGGGCCTGAGACCAGAAGGGGCCAGGTAACCAGTGCAGTCTCAGTATCAGCCAGGAAATCTGCAGGGGAGAGGAGGAGAAAAAGCAGAAGAAAAGAGGAAGCATTTGAGGGGCTTCCGGAACTAGAGATGGTCCTCCTCAAGTTTCAGGGGGGCAGGGAGGCTGTTCCAGAGGGAGGCCCCAGCGAAGAAAGAGATCTACCACCAACTTGTTGCTTGGAGAGCGACTGACCCTGAGGGAGTTGGAGGTGGATGAGCGAAGAGTTCGAGAAGGAAGACATTTAGGAAGAGAGAGTTGAAGATTGATAGAGTCCAAACTGAAACGGAGGCTCCAGGGCAGTAGAATGTTGGTTCCCAAAGCTGCAGAGTGGATTCCATGAGGAATATAATGCACGGGTACGAGAAGGTCAATCACGGCCAAATGGTGTCCCCCCCTGAGAGCCCCTACCCCACAATCACCTGCAACAGGGCCTCCATTCAGAAAGTCCACTTTCACCTTCACATCTAGTCCACGTTTTTCAAAACATGGATTGCCTTAAGCCATTACACGAAGGGGAAGACCACAAGCCATTCAGGCCTAGTCCTTCCCCAAAGGGAGCCCACCTGCTGAGTCACAATCCTTCTGCACAAGACCACAGGCAACCCCAGACATGTTGCAGCCTCATTGGGCATCACCAGTGGGCCCCATTCCGGATGTCACAAGCACAACGGAATCTATTTCTCTATTGGAAATTTGGTTACTTTGGGCATCATCAGTAACATGTAGCTTGGGTCGCCAGGCAAGGCAAGCTCTGGACCCGTGTCTGGCCATGCCTGTCCCACTTGGGCTGCAGGAAAGGAGGCAGCTTAAACTGGAGACATTCACGTTCCTAAAGTTAATAGCACTGGTGTTTATCCAGAACGCTCGCATCCTGACTCACCTCTGCTACACGCCGAGTATCCTGCCGGCGTTCACCCACTTCCTGGAGGAGGTGGAGCTCTGCCACGGTCACGTGTGTTGTCACGTGACTTCTACCAACTTTAAAAAACAGCCCCAGACGCCCGAGCGGTGTGTTTATCCAGAACGCTCGCATCCTGACTCACCTCTGCTACACGCCGAGTATCCTGCCGGCGTTCACCCACTTCCTGGAGGAGGTGGAGCTCTGCCACGGTCACGTGTGTTGTCACGTGACTTCTACCAACTTTAAAAAACAGCCCCAGACGCCCGAGCGGTGTGTTTATCCAGAACGCTCGCATCCTGACTCACCTCTGCTACATGCCGAGTATCCTGCCGGCGTTCACCCACTTCCTGGAGGAGGTGGAGCTCTGCCACGGTCACGTGTGTTGTCACGTGACTTCTACCAACTTTAAAAAACAGCCCCAGATGCCCGAGCGGTGTGTTTATCCAGAACGCTCGCATCCTGACTCACCTCTGCTACACGCCGAGTATCCTGCCGGCGTTCACCCACTTCCTGGAGGAGGTGGAGCTCTGCCACGGTCACGTGTGTTGTCACGTGACTTCTACCAACTTTAAAAAACAGCCCCAGACACCCTTGCGGCGTTAAGCCCGACTGCGGAGTAAAGGGCACTGCATTTCACACGTAAAGAGCTGTTTGGCTGCTGTTCGGCTCTGGACGGCGCGGGTACCTGGAGAGGAATAGGCAAGTGTGCGGTGTAGGGTGTTGGGAAGCAACAGACGTTAAGTCACTTACTTACATCTTCTTGTGGCATACGTGGAAAGCCCCTCCCCCAACTAGCCTTAAAGCTGTGTACCAACCACTCACGAACTCTCCCAGTGTGGGATGGCTTGTCCACCCCCCTCGGAAGACGACATAAGTCGCCGTCTGCACAGCAGCAAACTGGCACTCGACACTGTTGACTCCCCAGAGTGCCAGGAGCACACTCTGTTAAATAAGCACTCTCTGAAAACACAGAGAGCTGTGCCACGAGAGGGGCAACCACAAACTGGGAGTAATTCCTCCCCCTTACATCGTCCCTGCTCACACCCCTCACCTCCCGTGCCTCCTACACAGATGAACTCACCCCTGGATAGGCATTGGGCCGACGTCAGGCTAAAGAAATTAGGCGGCTCCAAGAGTCCCACTGTGGACCCCACGTATTTGGATGGTCCTTTGCTCCCAGTAGCAGATCAAAGTGACAAAAGGGAAGGGGAAGCGAAGAACGGTGCAGTGTGGAAGGGGGTCCTTCCCCCCCCTATTATCACGCGGAGCCCTCTCAAAAATGCTGAGCACAGAACGCCCGGCGGTCCGACCACTATGGCGAGTGATCTCCCGCCAGAGACTGTCGGAGTATGGGCGAGGCAGGAATCCATACGCCCTGAGCTATCATCACGAAAATGTTCTCAGGACAGAAGAACCGCTGATCGACTTACAGAGCCAGGAGTGCGCTTTCACGCAGTCGTCCGTAAGTCGAATGCGGAGGGCGCCTCCAATCACCAAGTTATTCCAATTTCCCAAGTCTCTACTACCGTCCAAATGCACCAATCACTGAAAAGTACACACTCACCTATTGGCTGTTCCAACCAGTCAAATCTACCTAACGCCAAGGTAATCCAAATTGAAAGTAGGGCAAACAGCTCAGACCTGGCTGAGAGCTCTGACCATGAAGCTGAAAAATCAGCAATGAGTGGCAGTCAATCAGATGACTCAGTATTTGAAGTACCCGAGGAGGAGGCGACTACACCCCAGGATGATTCGTTTTGCGAAAATCCAGACCAACACACCCCATCTGCAGCAGTTGAGGCGAAAACACAAGAGAAGGTCCCACAGCTCATGCAACAAACACAGGAATTACATAAAAGTGGCAGTGGGGGCTTCAGCCAACAGAACTTGGCCTCTCAGTACGAGATCCCTAAACTGGATGACCCACTTGTAAAATCTCCAGTACCACGCAGAACAGTTCCACCAAAGCAAAGAAAAACAGCAAAAGCAAGGTTGGAAAAGGCGCCAGGGAAGAAATCCCGCAAAGCCCCGGCACGAGCACAGGGTAGAATCAATCGCTTAGCAACTCCTCTGATATCATCATCCCTCAAAGACTATTTCATCCAACAGCACAAAAGGAAACACGAGATGGAGCCGGAGCTTTCAGATGCTGAAATACTTGAGGCTATCACAGAACCCTCTCCAAGACTGAAATCTAGGAAAATCGAGGGCATCCGTCAAGGGTTCGCAAATAGCACCTCAGAGAACCTTGCCCCACTTATAGACAACGAGGAGAGCAGTGACTTAGAAAACATCTCACCCCATCAAAGGACAAAGCAAAGTGCTAAAGAAACCTCCGCTCACCAAGCGATTGAGAGAGGTGAAGTGCATGAATCTCCAAAAGCATTACAGTCAGAGGAGGCTCTCTCAAAACCTCGGGATGGTGGCCCACCCACTCCTAGTGAAAGAGAAGAGCAGATTTCATCTACCGCGAATGACCAATATGCATGGATACACCCACACATTCTAGGAAATTCAGGGAGGCCACTAGGAGAAAGCAACTCAATGACTCTCGGTGCACCGCCACCAACAAGGAGAAGGACAACAGAAAGGCCGGTTTATCACTTAACCGAGAGAGAGACAAAAACCCCCAAGGAATCGAGGCGCCTAATTGAAATTCCAAGCATGACAGAGAAAGACACCCCCTCTAAAAATAAAGCTGATTTACTGTCGATAATGTCGGCGGTGACAATAGCCCTAAACCCCTTTTGCAAATTGTATGAGTCAATTCATGAAGCACTCAAGGACAACTCGTCTATGATAAGTACAATGAGTGAAAAACTAACCTTCATCGAAGGATATCTAACGGCCATTGAGCGAAACTCAAATAGGATTGCCGCAAACCTTGAGGGGAAAATTGACTTACTGAGAGGCGAGTTAGAAGCAAAAAACAGCCGGACCACTTCCTCTTCTAAGGCTATACAGACAACAGAAAGTGGCAGCAGCATGGGTACCGCCCCCATTTTCAAAAAGTCAGTAAAAAAAACTGCACACCACGAACAGGAACAGGTCATAGCCGGGCGGTTCACGACTAATCTAAAGCAAACAAAGGGGAAAAGCGTACTGGAAATGGACAAAAAATCAAAGACCACTCAAAGGGAACTACCAGAATCACAGAAAAGTCGAGATGAGGGGATCTTAAAACCTCAACCCAATAACGTAGTACAGCCAGAGAAACCTTCAACTATCTTGAGACCAGTTCTGACTCTTGATGTAAGTAGTAGGAATGAGTCCGAAAGGGATCTATTGAACATTTTGCAACACTCTGTCGGTGAAAAGGCGAGGCCCTCAACATCGGAAAAAATCAGCTCCCCAACGACAAGCTCGCAAAAACCCTCATCGGGGAAACCGACCCCACAACCAAATAAGGTAACAAACACTAATGGGGGGGGGGGGGCGAAGGTCTCGTACTCATAGTTTGCCGGCAAATTCACCAAGCATCGCCCTGGAGGCTTTAAAAACCCTTAAAGAACAAGAAATACCAAGAACACGCAAACCAGATCAAGACACAAGCTGCAGGCCAAATCAACGGCAGCACCAGGATAAAACTCGATTACAATCCCATAAATCGATGGGTAGTCACCGAAAGTCAAAGGAAAAGATACAAGAAAAGTTACACGACTCAATACTCTTCAAATTAGAGCAAACCTCTGCAAAGGATACTTATCTAGTATTGAACCGAGGCACAGTCCTGAAATTGCTGCGAAAGATAAGCACGTTGCGGAATTTAAGATCAGCCGATCTTATACTTGTGGAACCATACCACCGGGACCACAGAGCCAAAGCCTACCTCCATGTGAATAGTAAGGCAGCCTTCGATCTCTCCAGAGAAGTTGTAAAGGATCTCCACCGTTGTTAGGAAAGATTTCGTAATTGTAGGTAATTTTCCTTCCATGTGGCAACCCCTAAACTTTTTGCTGTTGTTTTTCACCTTGTTCTTGACTTTGCCAGAGAAGTGCAGCCTTCTGCCGCACTCCTCTGGGCTTTCGCTCCTTCTTACGGGGAAACTGACATGCCCTTAAGACAGTCAGTACCGGGGGACGCTGTTTCCCGTAGTTTCTTTTATCATGTTGCGGCTTTAGTGCAACATGACACAAGAGGGCACTGTAAGCTAAGTTCCAGCTCTCTTGGGTCTCTAGCCTTCTACAGGCCCTAGATACTCGTTTAGGATTGTATTTGATCGGTGCAAGTCATTCAGGGATTGGAATGATGGCAGCGATCGTTTTGTGTATTTTGAGCTCCTTTTGGCGTTCTGAGCGCGTTTTTCGCGCTGAACCCTAAATGGTGGCCTGGCTCCCAAAATGCCCAGACCACGAGGCTCCTTTGTCCTGTCCACTGACCGTCTTGCTCCCTTCACCTTCCCCAGGTCGAGCGACCCGGGGCCTTCCTTATTTGGGCATGTACTTTCCCGCGAAACACGGATGCTTTCGCGGGCTTCTACATGTCTTTTGTGTGCCTCCAGGGTGTGGGCTGGGAAGTCTGGTCCCAATACACATCCTGGGTGCCAGAGAGTCTAGGGTGGTGTGAATGCCTGGGACCACCGTGGTCCATGATTGGTCCACGAGTGGTGTGTGTGTTGATGAGCAGATCTCCCATTGGCTCCCCTCCGTTTTGGCGCGAAGGGAACCGTGGATAAGAGGGGGCTGGAAACACCACTACCATATCGATCTCCTGAGTTCTCACGAACGAAGGAATACAGGAGCCAAGTATCCTGCAACCAAGAGGCTGGACCGAGGAATCGCTGGTGACCCATTGAAGGACTCCTCCTTTGCACTGCTGTCGTCCTGTGAAACCCCTTCCTCCTTTGATCGAACCAGAAGGCCTGTACTGGTGCTTCGACCTTTGGAATAGCAGGAACAGCTATTCCCGGCGACTTCATCATCTCCTGCCAGTAAGCCTTCGGAAGCGTCTCTGGGCCATCCAGTTGACTGACCAGCTTACACGGGAGTCTTGCTCTGTAACCGCCGCCAGGTTGTGTTGTATTTCGAGTCCTGGTCACTCTCACACGCTTCGTACACTTGGTGTTCCCAAGTCTGAAGTGAGTAGTGTACATTTGGCTCGGATACACACGGCCGCTCCGTTGCCCTACGGTGGTGACAAAACTGTGCAGGTTTCTTCGATTGGGACGTCTTTTTTCTCTACACGACGACGAGGCATTCCCGGCTCTTCTGAACCTGCCAGCTGCTGAAACTAACGTGGAGAAGCCTGGGTCTGCTTGCATCGGGGACCGGTGAGTAGTATAGCTAGGATCTGGTCGCCCTCCTGCAGTAGCCCATTGCTTTTCCCCGCTGTGTAAAAACAGCACCCTTTTGTCCGTACTCGTGCTCTGCTTCTGCTCACTGTGGAGGCTGCGCTTGAGTCGCGGAACCTGTTCTTCTTCTGTTGTGCACTAACCCGAACTGCCTGACTTCCTCCGAGGAGCTTCTCCTTTTGCCCGTTGGCACCAGCGTGTGCAGGTACTTTGAGCACAAGGCACCACTCTTCGCAGGGCTCGGACTTCCATCTAGTTAGGTGCCTCTGAAGGCGAACTGAGTCTAAAGCATTATCGCACTGCCTGTTTTCCTTCCCTTTCAGGTGGACTACACATTTCGTGCATATAACGCTTGCGACTGTCGTATTTGTATATATATTGTGTTGATATGGTATGTGTTGGCTTAATATTGTGATATTGTGATTTTCTCGCTACGGTCATTATTTTAAAGGCCTTAAAATAAATGTGTATATATTTTTGATATAACAACTGTTTGGAGTAGTTTGTAAGCGCTCTTGCTTTGTGTGCTCATTGCGGGCTTTCAGTCACCCTCACCCCTCTTGAGACCTAGTCTTGACCGCCGCGATCGCTACCTTGATTGGTCTGGCTCGTCCAGAGGTTACCCTGTTCAAAGTAATTAGGTTGGCCTTCTGAACTTCTGCGCCACCAGGACAGAGTTCAGAAATCCGTCTTAACAACCGTATGGGCTTGAAAATAGAAAAACTTCGAATCCCAATGCCCTTACACCAAACCCACGAGAGAGAGAAAAATGGCACGACCTTACATCATGCCGCAAAATACATCGCAGAAAAGACACCGTATAAACCCAAGTGGTCCTCAAGGACAAATGTAAGGGGAGAATTCAGGCCGTCTAACCATTATGAAAATAAAGAACACAGTAATTACAGGAACAGTCGACCAACAGATCCACCGAAAGCTCAAGGAATAAGTGAAGAGAAGCAATACCAGGAAGAACTAGGCAAACAGACGAAAACAGTGCCGAACAAAGAGGGAACTCAATTGAAACCGTGGAAGTGGTTTCAAGACCTTATTGCCCGCCCCCCCAAAGCATAGCAATCACCATCGTGTTCCAACGCCACTATGGGACGGGAGGAAATGCCACCCACTAAGCAAAAAGAACTACCCCTTCATATGGCATCGTGGAACACAAGAGGTCATCGCCATCTAATGACCGAAAGTGAGACTAACTTAAGAGCCTTCGATCTTATTTGCCTTCAAGAAACTTGGCTCCTGGGAAAACCGGCGTTAGATGGCTACGAAATTGAAGTTTCCCCAGCAACAAGGTCCTTACAGGGACGACCATCGGCTGGCCTACTGACGGCAACCCGGGTAGGCTCAGGAATCTCGAGTATAAAGAAGGTAGCTGAAGATTATGGCATGTTAACAACTCTTGTATCTTGGAATCACCGTCCCCGGGATCTAGCCATAGACGCTACATCAGAAGTAGCAATAATCAACCTATACTGGAACCCGGATAGAGTCTCCACTGAGGGCTTCTGTACGGAGATTGCGAATATCATCGATAAAATTACAATCGACCTAAAGGTCCCCCACGTAATAATATGCGGCGACTTGAACGCAAAATGTGGGAGCGGCAAATACAAAGATGATAAGCCTTCCTATCCCGTGGCCGACGAAAGCGGTAAAGCGTGGTCAGAATTAATGAAATCACGTAAGCTGTACAATGTGGCAGAACTGGTGGAGCACAAATCCCAAATTCCAACATGGGAAAGGTCGGGTGCGAAGGCTACTCTCGATTACATTTTCATCACCGAAGGTTTCATCCCGTATCTGACGGACTTCACAGTATACCGGACACCAAAAAGTGACCACAATCTGCTGCAGATGTCCTGGGGCGGTCTTATGAAGGAAAGAGGGCACTACCTACCAGTGGTAAGCTCGAATATGCAGCAAAACCGACTTCGTCTCTCATCTAACAACGTGAGAGGGTTGGAAATCGCTCTAAAGAAAAAAGGGGGGGTCCCACCGGAAAATGTAATAGAGGGAAGACCTGAATATGTATCGCTGCTTGTGCCCTACAAAACAAGTTTTGGAGGCAAGGTGAAAAACCCTCCCAATCATGTCCACACGTTCAACCAAGAGGTGGTGACAAAAAGACTGGAGCTGAGAAAGGTAAAAAAGAAAGCGATCAAGGCAGGGAAGAGGGAGGCATGGACTGAATACCGCACTGGCGAGAAGATTTACAAGGCATGGCTAAAACACCATCGCCAAGCACTGTACCAGAAGGATGCGGAAGCCATGCTGGTAATTGGGGCGACGAGAAAGACCAAAGATTTTTGGACATTGCTCAGAAATAGAAATTGCCAAAAAGCGCCACCACTCTCGAGTTCAGTATCTGAACAAAACTGGATCTCCCACTACTCAGACTTATACCGCGTACCAGGGGACTCGCCCCACCAGATTCAAAAAGGAGGGGAATACCCATGGATCGATTTAGCGAATCAGGAAAATATCTTAAGAACAATAACTTCAAGGGCACCGGGCCCGGATGGACTGACAAATGTGGATATTAAAAGGCATCCATCAGCATGGGCAAATGCAATTTCCGAACTCTTTACCCAATGCCAGACCCAGAGGCAAGTTCCAAAATCCTGGACAGAGGCAATTTTAGTCCCAGTTTTTAAGCAGGGCGATAGAAACCAACCGGCTAACTACAGACCGATTGTACTTCTAGATATAATTGGCAAAATCTTTGCCTCGTTGCTGTTACAACACTTCAAGGACTGGGCCGCCATCTCCCCAGCCACGGACTGTTTCCAGCCAGGATTCCAAAAAGGTACAGGAACGGCAATTAATCTTCTGATCCTGAGTATAATCAAAGCCAACGCAAAGAGGGGAGCTACTAAAGTTTACATGGCACTAATAGACCTCTCGCAGGCCTTCGATACAGTAGATCGTACTAAGCTATGGGCCAAACTGACAGCATGGAACTGTCCGCGACCAGTTCTCGACCCCATCCTGGCACTCCACACGGAAACATCGTTAAGGGTCCGTCTAAACCAGCAAGGGGCCCTCTCCGACATGATTTACACCAAACGGGGAGTCAAACAGGGATTTCCCCTGTTTATTGCATTTATTGGGGACTATCAAGAGTCTGAGAAAATGGTGCGAGCATTCCCTCCTAAAGTAGGAGGGGAGAAAGTGTCCAGGCTTTGGTATGCCGACGACCTGGTTCTACTGGACCAAACAGCAATCGGCCTTCAGCGCCAGTTGACCAACGTGGCGGCCTACATGAGCACGAACAATCTGCAAATCAACAAAACGAAAACCAAAATCCTGATACTCTCAAAATCAACAAAGAGCACTAAATCAACCTTCAGCTGGGCTTTGGGACAAACTAAAATCGAAGTCATAACCAAATATAAATATCTCGGAGTAATGCTTGACAACACGCTCCGTGAAAACTCACTCCAAAACTCGCTCTGGTCAAAAGTGCGAAACTTAACTTCTCAAATGCGGGCAGTCGATGGGAAATTTGGAAAATTCTCGTGGTTCCCCGCCCTACAATTCTACAAAACGAAAGTAGTTCCAACCATTACTTATGGCATGGCGGCAAACCTCAATCTCCCGGATGAACTATGGCCGCGTCTAGAAGGCTTCATTTGGAAATCAGTATTAGGCTTGCCTAAGTCAGTTCCCCTTCCAGCAATCCGTCGAGATTTAGGTTTGCTATCTCTTGGAGCGGTGGTGACCATATCTGCAACGCAACTATACAGGAAAATCCTGCTCCAAAGCTCCCCCCCCCGATTTTCAAAATCGTGGCGGCTGAATTACAAGGACGGAACTGCAAAGCCTTGGTAGATTGGGAAAAAAAAATCAAGATCGCTATGGAGGCGGTAGTGTGTGATGAAGAAATACTGATTTCAAATCCATGCCGTGTCAAAACTAAGCTAGAGCAGCAAGATTGGATCTGTACAAACGAAAAAGCTCTTTTTTACAAATCACTAAAGCACCTACCTCCTTCGCACAATCGCCTAAAGGAACCCTTAAAGTACTGTGACAAGTTCCCGGAAAAAAATCTAAGACAAACTTTTATGCGGGCACGGCTGAACTTACTGCCTACTAGAGAAATTCTATCTAGTAGAGCGCTGTCCCCATCAGCGGAGTGCCGTCTATGCAGTGTGCCGGACAATCGAGAATCACTCCGACATCTGTTAATGATTTGTCCAGCATTATCCTATGAGAGACAATCCTATCTGACACCACTCTTCAACAAAGCCAAGATGTTGGATGAGGAAACCTCCTGGTCACGGCTGATAGCTGGGGACTCGGCTAAATGGTCCAGGACAGCCGCAAAATTTTTGACTGTCGCCCTGCAAAGAGCTAATGGGCCTAATTGCAAGAGCCTCCAGGTAGCCCCTGAGGAGGCACCCACGTTAAGCCTGCTCTCGAGTCTAGAGTAATGAAAGGAGTCCCCAGGAGTGGTGTCCTTAGGTAGTAAACAAACTGTGCAACAGGGAATGCGAATTTCGAAATATGTTTTGTAAAAACCTATGAGGTTATAAACAAATAAAAAGAAAAAAAAAATAGCACAGCACGCGAGCTTGCCTTTCTGAATGGAGCGCCTCTCCTAAAAGCTAAGACTGCAATCAAAGACTAGGGATTGGATATGAAATGTGTTTATTTTAAAGTTTGTATATAGCACAGACCAGGCCCTAAGGGGCACTAGAGCGATATATTGCCAGGTGTGAACCTTGATGGACGATAGAGGAGAGGGATTCTTTGTGGGATTGCCTGGGTTCTCCTTCGGGGGGGGTTCTCCTTTCCTTGAAAAGGTATGGTCTGCCACGAGGGGAAGCCACTATGCCAGACTCTGAAACTGTCTACGCCAGGGGCTCCTCCCCCGCAACAACCGAGATAGGGAAAAAAGCCTGGATGGCTCAAAAAACCCTGTGACTGATATGATATGATATGGCATTTATAACGCGCCTATACACAAGTGTTTCAAGGCGCGACCAGGCAAGGGAGGGGGAACAGAGGAAAGACATAGACAACGATCCTACTAGGCCAGGTGTCATTCAGATCGCACAAGTGCAGGGGAAGGGGGAAGGAGAAAAGTGCGGGGGGAAGAGGGGACAGTGCAGTACATGAGATACATTGAATAAATAAAACAATAATACAAAATATGGCCTGGCCAGCTGGTGGCAAGTGCAAAGGGTAAGTGCAAACGTCAGGTGTCAAGTGCTGGAAGAGGGACTGTAGGGATACAGATAAACAGTCCCCAAGTGCGGGGGTTGCCAGGGAGGCAGTGCAGGTGTGCAACTGGTGGGGGAGGTGACCTGGGCCTGAGACCAGAAGGGGCCAGGTAACCAGTGCAGTCTCAGTATCAGCCAGGAAATCTGCAGGGGAGAGGAGGAGAAAAAGCAGAAGAAAAGAGGAAGCATTTGAGGGGCTTCCGGAACTAGAGATGGTCCTCCTCAAGTTTCAGGGGGGCAGGGAGGCTGTTCCAGAGGGAGGCCCCAGCGAAGAAAGAGATCTACCACCAACTTGTTGCTTGGAGAGCGACTGACCCTGAGGGAGTTGGAGGTGGATGAGCGAAGAGTTCGAGAAGGAAGACATTTAGGAAGAGAGAGTTGAAGGTCCAAGTGCAGTAGAATGTTGGTTCCCAAAGCTGCAGAGTGGATTCCATGAGGAATATAATGCACGGGTACGAGAAGGTCAATCACGGCCAAATGGTGTCCCCCCCTGAGAGCCCCTCCCCCACAATCACCTGCAACAGGGCCTCCATTCAGAAAGTCCACTTTCACCTTCACATCTAGTCCACGTTTTTCAAAACATGGATTTCCTGCTTTGCACCTAAATTCTGCAGCATATATTGACTTTGGCCTATTCATTAACTGGTTGGGTTAAACTCCAGACTGTGAACTGTCCCTTTCCAGTAATGTCCAGCCCACTCTAAACAGTGACTGTTTAAAAGTGCTCAGAGGGTCAGGCACAGGCTGGGACCGTGTGCTGTGTAGGACAGCTCTCCTCATCTTGCTCTTATCTGTGAGAAAGGCACCCGTCTCACCTCTCTCCTGTCCGTGAGTAAGGCAGCTCTCCTCACCTCTCTCTTGTATGTGGGTAGGGAAGCTCTCCTTTCCTCTCTCTGGGTAGTGCAGCTTTCCTCACCTCTCTCCTGTGTGTGCATAGGGCAGCTCTCCTCACCTCTCTCCTGTCTGTGCATAGGGCAGCTCTCCTCACTACTGTCTTGTATGTGAGTAAGGAAGCTCTCCTTTCCTCTCTCCTGTGTCTGGGCAGGGCATCTCCCCTCACCTCTCCCCTGTCTGTGCATAGGGCAGCTCGGCTCACCTCTCTCCTGTTTGTGCAAAGGGTGCTCCCCTCACCTCTAGCTTGTCTGTTGGTAGGGCAGTTCTCTCCTCCCTCTTGTCTGTGTGTATGCCAGCCTTCCTCCCCTATCTCCTGTGTGCATAGGGCAGCTCTCTTCACCTCTCTCCTGTCTGTGCATAGGGCAGCTGTCCTCACCTCTCTCCTGTCTGTGCATAGGATGGCTCTCCTCACCCCTCACCTGTCTCTGGGTAGGGCAGCTCTACTCACCTCTCTCTTGTCTGCACGTAGGGCAGCTCTCATCTCATCTGTGCATAGGGCAGCTCTCATCACTTCTGTACTATCTGTGCATAGGGAAGCTCCCTTCACCTCCCTTCTGTCTGTGCATAGAGAAGCTCTCACCTCTGTAATGTATGTGGAAAGGGCAGCTCCCCTTGCCATCCTCTTGCCTGTGCATAGGGCAGCTCTCTACACCTCTCTCCTGTCTCTGGGTAGGGCAGCTCCCTCACCCCTGTCTTGTATCTGGGTAAGGAAGTTCTCCTTTCCGCTCTCCTGTCTCTGGGTAGGGCAGCTCTCATCATGCCTCACCTGTCTCAGGCTAGGGAAGCTCCCTTCACTTCTCTCATCTCTGTGGGTAGGGCCTCTCTCCTGTCTGTGCATAGGATATCTCTCCTCACCTCTCTCCTGTCTGTGCTTAGGCAGCTCTCCTCACCTCTCTCTTGTATTTGGGCAAGGAAGCTCTGCTTGCCTGTCTCCTGTCTCTGGGCAGGTCAGCTCCCTTCACTTCTCTCTTGTCTGTGCATAGGACAGCTCCCTTCACTTCTCTCTTGTCTGTGCATAGGGCAGCTCCCCTCACTTCTCTCTTGTCTGTGCATAGGGCAGCTCCCCTCAACTCTCTCTTGTCTGTGCACAGGGCAGCTTGCCTCACCTCTCTCTTGTCTGGGGGTAGGGCACCTCTCATCACCCCTTGCCTGTCTCTGGGTAGGGCAGCTCTCGTCCCCTCTCTCATGTCTGTGCATAGGGGAGCTATCCTCAGCTCTCTCCTTTCTCTGGTTGGGGCAGCTTTCATCTCCTCTGTCTTTGCATTGGGCAGTTCTCCTCACCTCTCTCCTGTCTGTGCAAAGAGAATCTCTCTTCACCTCTCGCTCATCTGCAGGTAGGGCAGTTTTCATCTCCTCTGTGTATAGGGCAGCTCTCATCACCTCTCTCTCCTGTCTGTGCATAGGGCAGCTCTCATCACCTCTCTCCTCTCTGTGCAAAGGGCAGCTCCCCTCATCTCTCTCTTGTCTGTTGGTAGGGAAGTTCTCAGTTCCCTCTTGTCTGTGGATATGCCAGCCTTCCTCACCTTTCTCCTGTCTGTGCATAGGGCAGCTCTCCTCACCTGGCTGTGCATAGGGCAGCTCTCCCCACCTTTCTCTAGTCTGTGCATAGGGCACCTCTCATCATGCCTCACTTGTCTCAGGCTAGGGCAGCTATCATCTCTTCTGCACATAGGGCAGCTCTCATCACCACTCTCCTTTCTGTGCATAGGGGTGCACCCCTCACCTCTCTCTTGTCTGTTGGTAGAGCGGTTCTCACCTTCCTCTTGTCTGTGGGTATGCGAGCCTTCCTCGCCTCTCTCCTGTCTATGCATAGGGCAGCTCTCGTCACCTCTCCCCTGTCTGTGGGTAAGGCTGCTCTCATCACTCCTCGCCTCTCTCTGGGTAGGGCAGCTCCCCTTACCTCTCCCTTGTCTGTGCATAGGATATCTCTCCTCACCTCTCTCCTGTCTGGGCATAGGGCAGCTCTCCTCACCTCTCTCTTCTATGTGGGTACGGAAGCTCACCTTTCTTCTCCCCTGTCTCTGGGTAGGGAAGGTCTCCTCACCTCTCTCCTATCTGTGTATATGGCAGCTCTCCTCACCTCTCTCTCTCCCTCTTGTCTGTGCATAGGGCAGCTCTTCTCACCTCTCTCCTGTCTGTGCTCAGGGCAGCTCTCATCACCTCTCTCTTGTCTGTGGGTAGAGCACCTCTCATCACCCCTTGCCTGTCTGTGGATAGGGCAGCTCCTCTCACCCCTCTCTTGTCTGTGCATGTGATATCTCTTCTCACCTCTCTCCTGTCTGTGCATAGGGTAGCTCTCCTCACCTCTTTTGAATGTGGGTAAGGAAGCTCTCCTTTCTTCTCTCCTGTCTCTGGTTAGGGCATCTCTCCTGACCTCTCTCTTGTCTGTGCATGACCAGCTCTCTTCAACTCTCACCAGTCTGTGCACATGACAGCTCTCCTCACCTCTCTCTTGTCTGTGCATTGGGCCTTTCTCATCACCCCTCACCTGTCTCTGGGTGGGACAGCTCCCCTCACCTCTCTCTTGTCTGTGCTTAGAGTGTTAGGCAGAATCCTATGCAGTTCCCTTAGGGAGCACTACAGAAGATCAGGACTACAGGTATATGCAATAAATCCCCTTTGGTATCAGTCTGTACCACACAGATTTAGTTGGTAGCGGTGGCTGAGCAGTCAGACTTATCTCAAGAGAGAGATGAGCAGTATTCAGGGTTTACACAATAGGGCCTCAGTACTATGGGACAAGGAAACACTGACCAAAGCTTTGTATTAAATGAATATATATTTATTTTACACACTCTGATGTTCACAGACAAATCACTATTATCAAAGCAAGTTAAACCAGTCAAGAAAAGTATACACAACTCCCTATTAAATTGTAGACAAGTTTGAGCAATAGAGAAAACTGGGGAAAACGGCACAGTGTAAACCAACTAGAAATGGCACTCTAACAATTTCTCAAAAGGGAGGGAAAGGACAAGTTGTTTAGGTTAAGACACTATAACCCACCAGCAACACTTCTCAAGCAGATTGTGAACAAGTTAGGCAAGGCAGCACTTTAACATAAGCAATTCTTAAGTCAAAAACCGAACAAAATGGCATCTCACAATATTAAAAGAAGGAGAAGAAAAAGGTGGTTATAAGAGGCCTGTGCCAGAGTCAATGGTAAAAGGCAATGTGCCCAGGATCCAATTGTTCTAGTAGCTGCAGTCAAGTCTTTGTTTAACGATTGGAAAAGACGGTTGCAGAAGGTAAAAGACAATGTTAGACGATAGGGGTGGCCAATCCAGTAGGTAAGTACAGGATTTAAAACACCTTTAGCGATACCCAACGAAATGGGAGGCCTGGTGGAACAATGTACCTTTACAGTAGAAGAGGCTCCTGCGGTGGCGCTAGTTTCTGGCAGTTCCTGCAGATCGGGAGATTCAGCAGAGGGAGAGAGGCTCTCGTCGTGGAGGAAGGTTCGAGTTACTGCACTGCCCAGGGATGAAGCCAGCCGTGGTGCTGTCAAATCAAATAAAAGGTACACTCCTATAAATCACGGTCATGGTGGATGGGTGCCTGGCTATCCAGTCTCCGAGTGCAGGGCACTGGCGATTCGACCAAGGCAGGTCCTGGAAGGTGATTGGTGAACTGGTTTTCCCCACCAGCTCAAGGGAAGAAGACTCTTGCAGGCGAAGATCTTCTCGAGTCGTTGGAGAAAAGTGGTGAGAATCTGCAGCAGGGGTTCACCGGTGGTTCAGTCGTTGTATATGTCTTCAGCTTCTCTCCTCTTCAGGTTTCTAGTTCCAGTGGCGACGTCTTGTCCTCCAGTCCTCAGGACCCTGCTTTTATGCAGCAAGACCCCCATTCATACAGCCTAGCTGTCACTCACACAGTGGGGTGGCTCTCCTGGCAGGAGAACCCCCCAACCTATCAGGGCAGAGTGTGACTTGGGTTGCATAGACACCCCTGTCCAGCGTGCCTATTCCCCCCCCACACATCCTGTCTACCCCAGACTCAGTGGCTCCGAGATGAGGGCTTCTGTGCAGAAGCCCACCAAAAGGACGAACAAAGGATCCCCGACCCGGCTTAGGATTTCAGAGAAAGACACGAGAAAGAAATATTATTAAAGTTCTGGCAAAAACCCCACCGGATTAAAGTTAATATTAAAATAAACCAGGGGGTATGTTAGACGCTGTCAGTAAAAGTGGTAGCCTCGAACAATGGGAAAATCTCATAGGGAAATATTCGCGGTCGAATATTTACGGTAGTAACCACTGCCACCAGCCAGAAACTTTGGAGAGAGGGACTGGACGGTACCCTCTCGAAAATGAACACTAGGGAAAAACTATTAACCCTTTTCAGTACTTCCATAGTACGATGGTTTGTACTGGTTTTGTTCATAACATTTGACTAGTAATGTCAATGGGGACTTTACATGCCCTGGGAGACAGTAGTCAGTCCCAGGGTATGGAGTCTATGTTTGGGGCTCGCTATGACACCCCTGTGGTACTGCACGGAGGGTGCTGTGTAACACACATGTTAAAAAGATGATTCCTATGAGGGTGAGAAAACCCCATAGACCATAAGCACACAAGATAGCCCAAAACACACACTAGCAATCTGTCTAAGAGTGGGAAAAAAAGGGTCTCACTCTTAGCAGGAGAAAAAAATAAACCCTTGAAAATCCACAAAGGCTGCTGGGGGGCTTTATAGGTAAGGGAAATTAGCCTTTGAAGAGAATTATCCCTAACATAGAGCCGCTCTCCTCACCAGTCTCCTGTGTGGGCATGGGACAGCTGTCAACTCTCTCTACTCTGTGCATAGGACCGCTCTCCTTACCCCTCTTCTTTCTGTGGGCTGGGTAGCTTTCTTCAGCTCTCTTCTGTCTGTGCATATGTCAGCTCTCTTCACCTCTCTTTTGTCTGGGTAGGGCGACTCTCATCTCATCTGTGCATAGGCAGCTCTCTTCACCTCTCCCCTGTCTCTGCATAGGGAAGCTCTCACCTCTCTTCAGTCTCTGGGTAGGGCAGCTCTTATCCTCTCTGCCTTTGCCTAGGGAAGCTCTTGTCACTTCTCTCTTGTATGTGGGTAGGGCAGCTCTCATCTCCTCTGTGAATAGGTCAGTTCACATCACCTCTCTCCAGTCTGTGCATCGGGCTGCTCCCCTTGCCTCTGTCTTGTATACGGGCAGGGAGGCTCTCATCACCTCTCTCCTGTCTGTGAGTAAGGCGGCTCCCCTCACCTCTCTCCTGTATGTGGGTAGGGAAGCTCTCCTTTCTTCTCTCATGTCTGTGCATAGGGCAACTCTCCTCACCTCTCTACTGTCTGTGCATAGAGCAGCTCTCCACACCTCTCTCTTTTATGTGGGTAAGGAAGCTCTCCTTTTCTCTCTCCTGTCTCTAGGTATGGTAGCTCCCATCATCTCTCTCCTGTCTGTGGGTAGGGTAGCTCTCATCTCTCCTCGCCTGTCCCTGGGGAGGGCAGCTCCCCTCACCTCTCTCTTGTCTGTGCATAGAATATCTCTCCTCACCTCTCTCCTGTCTGGGCATAGGAAAGCTCTCCTCCCCTCTCCCCTTTATGTGGGTAGGGAAGCTCTCCTTTTCTCTCTCCTGTCTCTAGGTATGGTAGCTCCCATCATCTCTCTCCGGTCTGTGGGTAGGGTACGTCTCATCTCTCATTGCCTGCCCCGTGGGACGGCAGCTCCCCTCACCTCTTTCTTGCTGTGCATAGGATATCTCTCCTGCCTCTGCTCAGGGCTGCTTTCCTGACCTCTCTCCTGTCTGTGCATAGGGCAGCTCTCCCCGACTCTCTCCTATCTGTGCATAGGGCAGCTCTCCTCACCTTCTGTCTGTCTAAGGCAGCTCTCTTCACCTCTCACCGGGCTGTGCATAGGGCAGCCTTCCTCACCTCTCTCTAGTCTGTGCATAGGGCAGCTTTCCTCACTTCTTTCCTCTCTGTGCATAGGGACACTCTCTTCACCTCTCTCCGGTCTGTGCATAGGGCAGATCTCTTCACCACCACCCTCTATGTGGGTGGGGAAGCTCTCCTTTCCTCTCTCCTGTCTCTAGGTATGGTAGCTCCCGTCATCACTCTCCTGTCTGTTGGTAGGGTAGTTCTCATCTCTCTTTGCCTGTCCCTGAGGAGGGCAGCTCCCCTCACCTCTCTCTTGTCTGTGCATAGGATATCTCTCCTCACCTCTCTCTGCCTGTGCTTAGGGCTGCTTTATTGACCTCTCTCCTGTCTGTGCATAGGGCAGCTCTCCCCGACTCTCTCCTATCTGTGCATATGGGAGCTCTCCTCACCTTCTGTCTGTCTAGGACAGCTCTCCTCACCTCTCACCGGGCTGTTCATAGGGCATCTTTCCTCACCTCTCCCTAGTCTGTGCATAGGGCAGCTTTCCTCACCTCTCTCCTGTCTGTGCATAGGGACACTCTCTTCACCTCTCTCCTCTTAGGCCGGGCAGCTCTCCTCACCTCTCTCCTGTCTCTGGGTAGGGACGCTCCCCTCACCTCTCTCCTCTTAGGCCGGGCTGCACTCCTCACCACTCTCCTGTCTGTTGGTAGGGAAGCTGCCCTCACCTCTCTCCTCTGTGGGAAGGGCTGCTCCCCTCACCTCTCTCCTGTCTGTGGGTAGGGCAGCTCCCCTCACCTCTCTCCTCTGTGGATAGGGAAGCTCCCCTCACCTCTCTCCTCTGTGGGCAGGGAAGCTCCCCTCACCTCTCTCCTCTTAGGCCGGGTAGCTCTCCTCATTTCTCTCCTATCTGTGGGTAAGGAAACTCCTCTCACCTCTCTCCTCTGTGGTCAGGGCTGCTATCCTCACCTCTCTCCTGTCTGTGGGTAGGACATCTCCCCTCACCTCTTTCCTGTGTGGGCAGGGCAGCTCTCCTCACCCCTCTCCTGTCTCTGGGCAGCTCCCCTCACCTCTCTCCTGTCTGTGGGTAGGGAAGCTCTCCTCACCTGTCTCCTGACTGTGGGTAGGACATCTCCCCTCACCTCTTTCCTCTGTGGGCAGGGCAGCTATCCTCACCTCTCTCCTGTCCGTGGGTAGGGCAGCTCTCCTCACCTCTCTCCTCTGTGGTCAGGGCTGCTCTCCTCACCTCTCTCCTGTCTGTTGGTAGGACAGCTCTCATCTCTCTTTGTCTGTCCCTGAGGAGGGCAGCTCCCCTCACCTCTCTCTTGTCTGTGCATAGGATATCTCTCCTCACCTCTCTCTGCCTGTGCTTAGGGCTGCTTTCCTGACCTCTCTCCTGTCTGTGCATAGGGCAGCTCTCCCCGACTCTCTCCTATCTGTGCATATGGCAGCTCTCCTCACCTTCTGTCTGTCTAGGACAGCTCTCCTCACCTCTTACCGGGCTGTTCATAGGGCAGGTTTCCTCACCTCTCCATAGTCTGTGCATAGGGCAGCTTTCCTCACCTCTCTCCTGTCTGTGCATAGGGACACTCTCTTCACCTCTCTCCTCTTAGGCCGGGCAGCTCTCCTCACCTCTCTCCTGTCTCTGGGTAGGGACGCTCCCCTCACCTCTCTCCTCTCAGGCCGGTCTGCTCTCCTCACCACTCTCCTGTCTGTTGGTAGGCAAGCTGCCCTCACCTCTCTCCTCTGTGGGAAGGGCCGCTACCCTCACCTCTCTCCTCTGTGGATAGGGAAGCTCCCCTCACCTCTCTCCTCTGTGGGCAGGGAAGCTCCCCTCACCTCTCTCCTCTTAGGCCGGGTAGCTCTCCTCATTTCTCTCCTGTCTCTGGGTAGGGAAACTCACTTCACCTCTCTCCTCTGTGGTCAGGGCTGCTATCCTCACCTCTCTCCTGTCTGTGGGTAGGACATCTCCCCTCATCTCTTTCCTCTGTGGGCAGGGCAGCTCTCCTCACCCCTCTCCTGTCTGTGGGCAGGGCAGCTCCCCTCACCTCTCTCCTGTCTGTGGGTAGGGAAGCTCTCCTCACCTGTCTCCTGTCTGTGGGTAGGACATCTCCCCTCACCTCTTTCCTCTGTGGGCAGGGCAGCTATTCTCACCTCTCTCCTGTCCGTGGGTAGGGCAGCTCTCCTCACCTCTCTCCTCTGTGGTCAGGGCTGCTCTCCTCACCTCTCTCCTGTCTGTTGGTAGGACAGCTCTCCTCACCTCTCTCCTCTGTGGTCAGGGCTGCTCTACTCACCTCTCTCCTGTCTGTTGGTAGGACAGCTCCCCTCACCTCTTTCCTCTGTGGGCAGGGCAGCTCTCCTCACCTCTCTCCTGTCTGTTGGTAGGACAGCTCCCCTCACCTGTTTCCTTTGTGGGCAGGGCAGCTCTCCTCACCTCTCTCCTGTCTGTGGGTAGGGAAGCTTCCCTCTCCTCTGTGGTCAGGGCTGCTCTCCTCACCTCTCTCCTGTCTGTTGGTAGCACAGCTCCCCTCACCTCTTTCCTCTGTGGCAAGCCTGCTCTCCTCACCTCGCACCTGTCTGTTGGTAGGACAGCTCCACTCACCTCTTTCTTCTGTTGGCAGGGCAGCTCTCCTCACCTCTCCCCTCTGTGGTAAGGGCAGCTCCCCTCACCCCGCTCCTCTGCAGTCAGGTCAGCTCCTCTCACTTCTCTCCTCTGTGGGCAGGGCTGCTCTCCTCAACTCTCTCCTGTCTGTGGGTAGGACATCTCCTCTCACCTCTTTCCTCTGTGGGCAGGGCAGCTATCCTCACCTCTCTCCTGTCCGTGGGTAGGGCAGCTCTCCTCACCTCACTCCTCTCTGGTCAGGGCTGCTCTCCTCACCTCTCTCCTGTCTGTTGGTAGGACAGCTCTCCTCACCTCTCTCCTCTGTAGTCAGGGCTGCTCTCCTCACATCTCTCCTGTCTGTTGGTAGGACAGCTCCCCTCACCTCTTTCCTCTGTGGGCAGGACAGCTCTCTTCACCTCTCTCCTGTCTGTGGGTAGGGCAGCTCTCCTCACCTCTCTCCTCTGTGGTCAGGGCTGCTCTCCTCACCTCTCTCCTATCTGTTGGTAGGACAGCTCCCCTCACCTCTTTCCTCTGTGGGCAGGGCAGCTCTCCTCACCTCTCTCCTGTCTGTTGGTAGGACAGCTCCCCTCACCTCTTTCCTCTGTGGGCAGGACAGCTCTCCTCACCTCTCTCCTGTCTGTGGGTAGGGAAGCTCTCACCTCTCTTCAGTCTCTGGGTAGGGCAGCTCTTATCCTCTCTGCCTTTGCCTAGGGAAGCTCTTGTCACTTCTCTCTTGTATGTGGGTAGGGCAGCTCTCATCTCCTCTGTGAATAGGTCAGTTCACATCACCTCTCTCCAGTCTGTGCATCGGGCTGCTCCCCTTGCCTCTGTCTTGTATACGGGCAGGGAGGCTCTCATCACCTCTCTCCTGTCTGTGAGTAAGGCGGCTCCCCTCACCTCTCTCCTGTATGTGGGTAGGGAAGCTCTCCTTTCTTCTCTCATGTCTGTGCATAGGGCAACTCTCCTCACCTCTCTACTGTCTGTGCATAGAGCAGCTCTCCACACCTCTCTCTTTTATGTGGGTAAGGAAGCTCTCCTTTTCTCTCTCCTGTCTCTAGGTATGGTAGCTCCCATCATCTCTCTCCTGTCTGTGGGTAGGGTAGCTCTCATCTCTCCTCGCCTGTCCCTGGGGAGGGCAGCTCCCCTCACCTCTCTCTTGTCTGTGCATAGAATATCTCTCCTCACCTCTCTCCTGTCTGGGCATAGGAAAGCTCTCCTCCCCTCTCCCCTTTATGTGGGTAGGGAAGCTCTCCTTTTCTCTCTCCTGTCTCTAGGTATGGTAGCTCCCATCATCTCTCTCCGGTCTGTGGGTAGGGTACGTCTCATCTCTCATTGCCTGCCCCGTGGGACGGCAGCTCCCCTCACCTCTTTCTTGCTGTGCATAGGATATCTCTCCTGCCTCTGCTCAGGGCTGCTTTCCTGACCTCTCTCCTGTCTGTGCATAGGGCAGCTCTCCCCGACTCTCTCCTATCTGTGCATAGGGCAGCTCTCCTCACCTTCTGTCTGTCTAAGGCAGCTCTCTTCACCTCTCACCGGGCTGTGCATAGGGCAGCCTTCCTCACCTCTCTCTAGTCTGTGCATAGGGCAGCTTTCCTCACTTCTTTCCTCTCTGTGCATAGGGACACTCTCTTCACCTCTCTCCGGTCTGTGCATAGGGCAGATCTCTTCACCACCACCCTCTATGTGGGTGGGGAAGCTCTCCTTTCCTCTCTCCTGTCTCTAGGTATGGTAGCTCCCGTCATCACTCTCCTGTCTGTTGGTAGGGTAGTTCTCATCTCTCTTTGCCTGTCCCTGAGGAGGGCAGCTCCCCTCACCTCTCTCTTGTCTGTGCATAGGATATCTCTCCTCACCTCTCTCTGCCTGTGCTTAGGGCTGCTTTATTGACCTCTCTCCTGTCTGTGCATAGGGCAGCTCTCCCCGACTCTCTCCTATCTGTGCATATGGGAGCTCTCCTCACCTTCTGTCTGTCTAGGACAGCTCTCCTCACCTCTCACCGGGCTGTTCATAGGGCATCTTTCCTCACCTCTCCCTAGTCTGTGCATAGGGCAGCTTTCCTCACCTCTCTCCTGTCTGTGCATAGGGACACTCTCTTCACCTCTCTCCTCTTAGGCCGGGCAGCTCTCCTCACCTCTCTCCTGTCTCTGGGTAGGGACGCTCCCCTCACCTCTCTCCTCTTAGGCCGGGCTGCACTCCTCACCACTCTCCTGTCTGTTGGTAGGGAAGCTGCCCTCACCTCTCTCCTCTGTGGGAAGGGCTGCTCCCCTCACCTCTCTCCTGTCTGTGGGTAGGGCAGCTCCCCTCACCTCTCTCCTCTGTGGATAGGGAAGCTCCCCTCACCTCTCTCCTCTGTGGGCAGGGAAGCTCCCCTCACCTCTCTCCTCTTAGGCCGGGTAGCTCTCCTCATTTCTCTCCTATCTGTGGGTAAGGAAACTCCTCTCACCTCTCTCCTCTGTGGTCAGGGCTGCTATCCTCACCTCTCTCCTGTCTGTGGGTAGGACATCTCCCCTCACCTCTTTCCTGTGTGGGCAGGGCAGCTCTCCTCACCCCTCTCCTGTCTCTGGGCAGCTCCCCTCACCTCTCTCCTGTCTGTGGGTAGGGAAGCTCTCCTCACCTGTCTCCTGACTGTGGGTAGGACATCTCCCCTCACCTCTTTCCTCTGTGGGCAGGGCAGCTATCCTCACCTCTCTCCTGTCCGTGGGTAGGGCAGCTCTCCTCACCTCTCTCCTCTGTGGTCAGGGCTGCTCTCCTCACCTCTCTCCTGTCTGTTGGTAGGACAGCTCTCATCTCTCTTTGTCTGTCCCTGAGGAGGGCAGCTCCCCTCACCTCTCTCTTGTCTGTGCATAGGATATCTCTCCTCACCTCTCTCTGCCTGTGCTTAGGGCTGCTTTCCTGACCTCTCTCCTGTCTGTGCATAGGGCAGCTCTCCCCGACTCTCTCCTATCTGTGCATATGGCAGCTCTCCTCACCTTCTGTCTGTCTAGGACAGCTCTCCTCACCTCTTACCGGGCTGTTCATAGGGCAGGTTTCCTCACCTCTCCATAGTCTGTGCATAGGGCAGCTTTCCTCACCTCTCTCCTGTCTGTGCATAGGGACACTCTCTTCACCTCTCTCCTCTTAGGCCGGGCAGCTCTCCTCACCTCTCTCCTGTCTCTGGGTAGGGACGCTCCCCTCACCTCTCTCCTCTCAGGCCGGTCTGCTCTCCTCACCACTCTCCTGTCTGTTGGTAGGCAAGCTGCCCTCACCTCTCTCCTCTGTGGGAAGGGCCGCTACCCTCACCTCTCTCCTCTGTGGATAGGGAAGCTCCCCTCACCTCTCTCCTCTGTGGGCAGGGAAGCTCCCCTCACCTCTCTCCTCTTAGGCCGGGTAGCTCTCCTCATTTCTCTCCTGTCTCTGGGTAGGGAAACTCACTTCACCTCTCTCCTCTGTGGTCAGGGCTGCTATCCTCACCTCTCTCCTGTCTGTGGGTAGGACATCTCCCCTCATCTCTTTCCTCTGTGGGCAGGGCAGCTCTCCTCACCCCTCTCCTGTCTGTGGGCAGGGCAGCTCCCCTCACCTCTCTCCTGTCTGTGGGTAGGGAAGCTCTCCTCACCTGTCTCCTGTCTGTGGGTAGGACATCTCCCCTCACCTCTTTCCTCTGTGGGCAGGGCAGCTATTCTCACCTCTCTCCTGTCCGTGGGTAGGGCAGCTCTCCTCACCTCTCTCCTCTGTGGTCAGGGCTGCTCTCCTCACCTCTCTCCTGTCTGTTGGTAGGACAGCTCTCCTCACCTCTCTCCTCTGTGGTCAGGGCTGCTCTACTCACCTCTCTCCTGTCTGTTGGTAGGACAGCTCCCCTCACCTCTTTCCTCTGTGGGCAGGGCAGCTCTCCTCACCTCTCTCCTGTCTGTTGGTAGGACAGCTCCCCTCACCTGTTTCCTTTGTGGGCAGGGCAGCTCTCCTCACCTCTCTCCTGTCTGTGGGTAGGGAAGCTTCCCTCTCCTCTGTGGTCAGGGCTGCTCTCCTCACCTCTCTCCTGTCTGTTGGTAGCACAGCTCCCCTCACCTCTTTCCTCTGTGGCAAGCCTGCTCTCCTCACCTCGCACCTGTCTGTTGGTAGGACAGCTCCACTCACCTCTTTCTTCTGTTGGCAGGGCAGCTCTCCTCACCTCTCCCCTCTGTGGTAAGGGCAGCTCCCCTCACCCCGCTCCTCTGCAGTCAGGTCAGCTCCTCTCACTTCTCTCCTCTGTGGGCAGGGCTGCTCTCCTCAACTCTCTCCTGTCTGTGGGTAGGACATCTCCTCTCACCTCTTTCCTCTGTGGGCAGGGCAGCTATCCTCACCTCTCTCCTGTCCGTGGGTAGGGCAGCTCTCCTCACCTCACTCCTCTCTGGTCAGGGCTGCTCTCCTCACCTCTCTCCTGTCTGTTGGTAGGACAGCTCTCCTCACCTCTCTCCTCTGTAGTCAGGGCTGCTCTCCTCACATCTCTCCTGTCTGTTGGTAGGACAGCTCCCCTCACCTCTTTCCTCTGTGGGCAGGACAGCTCTCTTCACCTCTCTCCTGTCTGTGGGTAGGGCAGCTCTCCTCACCTCTCTCCTCTGTGGTCAGGGCTGCTCTCCTCACCTCTCTCCTATCTGTTGGTAGGACAGCTCCCCTCACCTCTTTCCTCTGTGGGCAGGGCAGCTCTCCTCACCTCTCTCCTGTCTGTTGGTAGGACAGCTCCCCTCACCTCTTTCCTCTGTGGGCAGGACAGCTCTCCTCACCTCTCTCCTGTCTGTGGGTAGGGAAGCTCCCCTCTCCTCTGTGGTCAGGGCTGCTCTCCTCACCTCTCTCATGTCTGTTGGTAGGACAGCTCCCCTCACCTCTTTCCTCTGTGGCAAGGCTGCTCCCCTCACCTCTTTCCTCTGTGGCAAGGCTGCTCTCCTCCCCTCTCTCCTGTCTGTTGGTAGGACAGCTCCACTCACCTCTTTCCCCTGTGGGCAGGGCAGCTCTCCTCACCTATCCCCTCTGTGGTAAGGGCAGCTCCCCTCACCTCTCTCCTCTGTGGTCAGGCCAGCTCCCCTCACCTCTCTCCTCTGTGGGCAGGGCTGCTCTCCTCACCAATCTCCTGTCTGTTGTAGTATAGGGCCCCTCACCTCTCTCCTCTGTGGGTAGGTCAGCTCCCCTCACCTCTCTCCTTTGTGGGCAGGGCTGTTCTCCTCACCACTATCCAGTTTGTTGATAGGACAGCTCCCCTCACCTCTCTCTTGTCTGTGCATAGGATATCTCTCCTCACCTCTCCCTGCCTGTGCTTAGGACTGCTTTCCTGACCTCTCTCCTGTCTGTGCATAGGGCAGCTTGCTCTCCCTGACTCTCTCCTATCTGTGCATATGGCAGCTCTCCTCACCTTCTGTTTGTCTAGGACAGCTCTCCTCACCTCTCACCGGGCTGTGCATAGGGCAGCTTTCCTCACCTCTCCCTAGTCTGTGCATAGGGCAGCTTTCCTCACCTCTCTCCTGTGTGTGCATAGGGACACTCTCTTCACCTCTCTCCTCTTAGGCCGGGCAGCTCTCCTCACCTCTCTCCTGTCTCTGGGTAGGGACGCTCCCCTCACCCTTCTCCTCTTAGGCCGGGCTGCTCTCCTCACCACTCTCCTGTCTGTTGGTAGGGAAGCTGCCCTCACCTCTCTCCTCTGTGGGAAGGGCTGCTCCCCTCACCTCTCTCATGTCTGTGGGTAGGGCAGCTCCCCTCACCTCTCTCCTCTGTGGATAGGGAAGCTCCCCTCACCTCTCTCCTCTGTGGGCAGGGAAGCTCCCCTCACCTCTCTCCTCTTAGGCCGGGTAGCTCTCCTCATTTCTCTCCTGTCTGTGGGTAGGGAAACTCCCCTCACCTCTCTCCTCTGTGGTCAGGGCTGCTATCCTCACCTCTCTCCTGACTGTGGGTAGGACATCTCCCCTCACCTCTCTCCTGTCTGTGGGTAGGGAAGCTCTCCTCACCTGTCTCCTGTCTGTGGGTAGGACATCTCCCCTCACCTCTTTCCTCTGTGGGCAGGGCAGCTATCCTCACCTCTCTCCTGTCCGTGGGTAGGGCAGCTCTCCTCACCTCTCTCCTCTGTGGTCAGGGCTGCTCTCCTCACCTCTCTCCTGTCTGTTGGTAGGACAGCTCTCCTCACCTCTCTCCTCTGTGGTCAGGGTTGCTCTCCTCACCTCTCTCCTGTCTGTTGGTAGGACGGCTCCCCTCACCTCTTTCCTCTGTGGGCAGGGCAGCTCTCTTCACCTCTCTCCTGTCTGTGGGTATGGCAGCTCTCCTCACCTCTCTCCTCTGTGGTCAGGGCTGCTCTCCTCACCTCTCTCCTGTCTGTTGGTCGGACAGCTCCCCTCACCTCTTTCCTCTGTGGGCAGGGCCGCTCTCCTCACCTCTCTCTTGTCTGTTGGTAGGACAGCTCCCCTCACCTCTTTCCTCTGTGGGCAGGGCAGCTCTCCTCACCTCTCTCCTGTCTGTGGGTAGGGAAGCTCCCCTCTCCTCTGTGGTCAGGGCTGCTCTCCTCACCTCTCTCCTGTCTGTTGGTAGCACAGCTCCCCTCACCTCATTCCTCTGTGGCAAGCCTGCTCTCCTCACCTCTCTCCTGTCTGTTGATAAGACAGCTCCACTCACCTCTTTCCTCTGTGGGCAGGGCAGATCTCCTCACCTCTCCCCTCTGTGGTAAGGGCAGCTCCACTCACCTCGCTCCTCTGTGGTTAGGTCAGCTCCCCTCACCTCTCTCCTCTGTGGGAAGGGCTGCTCTCCTCACCTCTCTCCTGTCTGTGGGTAGGACATCTCCTCTCACCTCTTTCCTCTGTGGGCAGGGCAGCTATCCTCACCTCTCTCCTCACCTCTCTCCTCTGTGGTCAGGGCTGCTCTCCTCACCTCTCTCCTGTCTGTTGGTAGGACAGCTCTCCTCACCTCTCTCCTCTGTAGTCAGGGGTGCTCTCCTCACCTCTCTCCTGTCTGTTGGTAGGACAGCTCCCCTCACCTCTTTCCTCTGTGGGCAGGACAGCTCTCTTCACCTCTCTCCTGTCTGTGGGTAGGGCAGCTCTCCTCACCTCTCTCCTCTGTGGTCAGGGCTGCTCTCCTCACCTCTCTCCTATCTGTTGGTAGGACAGCTCCCCTCACCTCTCTCCTCTGTAGTCAGGGCTGCTCTCCTCACCTCTCTCCTGTCTGTTGGTAGGACAGCTCCCCTCACCTCTTTCCTCTGTGGGCAGGACAGCTCTCTTCACCTCTCTCCTGTCTGTGGGTAGGGCAGCTCTCCTCACCTCTCTCCTGTCTGTGGGTAGGGAAGCTCCCCTCTCCTCTGTGGTCAGGGCTGCTCTCCTCACCTCTCTCCTGTCTGTTGGTAGGACAGCTCCCCTCACCTCTTTCCTCTGTGGCAAGGCTGCTCCCCTCACCTCTTTCCTCTGTGGGCAGGGCAGCTCTCCTCACCTCTCCCCTCTGTGGTAAGGGCAGCTCCCCCCACCTCTCTCCTCTGTGGTCAAGTCAGCTCCCCTCACCTTTCTCCTCTGTGTGCAGGGCTGCTCTCCTCATCAATCTCCTGTCTGTTGTAGTATAGGGCCCCTCACCTCTCTCCTCTGTGGGTAGGTCAGCTCCCCTCACCTCTCTCCTTTGTGGGCAGGGCTTCTCTCCTCACCACTATCCAGTTTGTTGATAGGACAGCTCCCCTCACCTCTCTCCTCTGTGGGTAGGACAGCTCCCCTCACCTCTCTCCTCTGTGGGCAGGGCAGCTCTCCTCACCTCTCTCCTCTGTGGTCAGGGCAGCTCTCCTCACCTCTATCCTCTGTGGTCAGGCTTCTCTCCTCACCTCTCTCCTGTCTGTGGGTAGGGCAGCTCTCCTTACCTCTATCCTCTTAGGCCGGGCAGCTCTCCTCACCTCTCTCCTGTCTGTTGGTAGGACAGCTCCCCTCATCTCTTTCTTCCATGTGCAGGGCAGCTCCCCTCACCTCTCTCCTGTCTGTTGTCAGGGCATCTCTCTCCTGCCTGTTGGTAGGGGAGCTCTCCTCACCTCTCTCCTGTCTGTGGGTAGGGCAGCTCCCCTCACCTCTTTCCTATGTGGTTAGGGCAGCTCTCCTCACCTCTCTCCTCTGTGGGCAGGGCAGCTCCCCTCACCTCTCTCCTCTGTGGTCAGGGCTGCTCTCCTCACCTCTCACCTGTCTGTGGGTAGGGCAGCTCCCCTCACCTTTTCCCTCTGTGGGCAGGGAAGCTCCCCTCACCTCTCTCCTGTCTGTGGGCATGGCAGCTCTCCTCACCTCTCTCCTGTCTGTTGGTAGGGCAGCTCTCCTCACCTCTCACCTCTGTGGGCAGGGAAGCTCTCCTCACCTCTCTCCTCTGTGATCAGGGCTGCTCTCCTCACCTCTCTCCTGTCTGTGGGTAGGGCGCCTCCCCTCACCTCTCTCCTCTGCGGGCAGGGCTTCTCTCCTCACCTTTCTCCTGTCTGTGGGTACGGCGCCTCCCCTCACCTCTTCCCTCTGTGGGCAGGGCAGCACTACTTACCTCTCTCCTGTCTGTTGGTAGGACAGCTCCCCTCACCTCTCTCCTGTCTGTGGGTAGGGCAACTCCCCTCACCTCTCTCCTGTCTGTGGGTAGGGCAGCTCCCCTCACCTCTTCCCTCTGTGGGCAGGGAAGCTCCCCTCACCTCTCTCCTGTCTGTGGGCAGGGCAGCTCCCCTCACCTCTCTCCTCTGTGGGCAGGGAAGCTCCCCTCACCTCTCTCCTCTTAGGCCGGGTAGCTCTCCTCATTTCTCTCCTGTCTGTGGGTAGGGAAACTCCCCTCACCTCTCTCCTCTGTGGTCAGGGCTGCTCCCCTCACCTCTCTCCTGTCTGTGGGTAGGGCAACTCCCCTCACCTCTCTCCTGTCTGTGGGTAGGGCAGCTCCCCTCACCTCTTCCCTCTGTGGGCAGGGAAGCTCCCCTCACCTCTCTCCTGTCTGTGGGCAGGGCAGCACCCCTCACCTCTCTCCTCTGTGGTCAGGGCTGCTCCCCTCACCTCTCTCCTGTCTGTGGGTAGGGCAACTCCCCTCACCTCTCTCCTCTTAGGCCAGGCAGCTCTCCTCACCTCTCTCCTGTCTGTGGGAAGGGCTGATCCCCTCACCTCTCTCCTGTCTTCGGGCAGGGCAGCTCTCCTCACCTCTCTCCTCTTAGGCCAGGCAGCTCTCCTCACCTCTCTCCTGTATGTGGGCAGGACAGCTCTCCTCACCTCTCTCCTCTGTGGTCAGGGCAGCTCCCCTCACCTCTCTCCTGTCTGTGGGTAGGGCAACTCCCCTCACCTCTCTCCTGTCTGTGGGTAGGGCAACTCCCCTCACCTCTCTCCTGTCTGTGGGTATTCATATCTTTCACAGCTCTCCCGTGTTTGTGCTCAATGCTCCTCTCATAAGGCTCCCATCTGTGGATTGAAAACACCTGACACCACTCTCCCATCTGTGACCCTTCACTGACCCCTTATCCTGATAGGCAGCGGAGGAGGCAGGCTCGCAGCCGCATTATAACAGGCATGTTCTCTCTCTCTGGCAGGAGGGCAGTCGCAGGCATGGCTCTCAGGTGCCTCACGCTCCATCTACTTGCCCTGCTAGTCTTGGTGCCCAGAGGGAGCCTGCAGCCACCGGGTGATGGCCAGGAAGGAGGTAATGTGGATCTAAAGCCTCTCCCCAACCCTCAGAGTCACACAGAGACCTTGGCCTGAGGTGGCCCCTTGAACAGTGGGGGCCCCCTGATTGTGGGCTCTCCTAGGGTGTGCACCTTTGCCTCGCTCCCATGGCCTGAGTGTGCAGCTGCTGGGTTGGAGTGTCTGAGTGAGTGAATGTTGGAGCCCTTTTGTGAACCTGAATATTTTTATATGGCGATGCATACTAGATTCATACCACTTCGAAGCGCTTTAATAATACATGATATTATTACCCAATTGCATACCATGGGATGTGTTTGTCTAGGAAGGCTGGAGTAGCCCAACATGAATCGGTGCCATACAGCATGAACACATGTATGTGAGGCAAGTGCTCAACTCACTGAGCTATCTTATTGCACAATCTTAACATCCTGGGCAGGGGCTGGTTATTCTGTGTCCTACCACCGATTGCATACATTGTGGTGGAGCTGCATGGCCACCCTCTCCTGCAGCTCACCCGCACTTGCATGCAGACACAGAATGCTCATGGATAAGGACACTGGTGGGGTCTTTGCATGACTATTGGGCACTAATGCGCCACCCCCTCGCTGTGCAGACCATTGAAACCTTTGACCGGGGCAAGACTAGTATATTGGTGTTAGGCAGAATCCTGTGCAGTGCCCTTAGGCACCACTACACACAATTAAGACTACAGGTGGCAATACAATTGTTACCTTTGGTCCAAGCCTGCACTACTATGTTAGAGTGGTAGCAGTGGCGTAGCAGCCAGGCTTATCTAGAGTATATGAGCAGGAGCAGAGATTACACAAAGGCACTACAATTACTGTGACTAAAGCAAACACTGACGCAAGGTTTCAGGTAGAAAAATATAAGTACATTTATTTTGAAACCATTTGTTATAAACACAAGACTTCTATTAAACTATAACACAAACCACACGTCAAATATATTACAACTAACCAATTCACTTTGTACAGTATGCCTCAAGGTAAGTACCCTGTGTTGGAATGAACCGGTATTACGAACAAAACACGTTACCGCGAATACGATTGCGATCACTTTTTTGACAGTTCGGTCTACTAATTAAACGTGTATCCATGACATGAAATGCTACCGGGGCAAAAACTCACTTAGCACCTGAGATAACCAGAGGGAGTTGGAGTCAAAAATCACAGGCAATATTTTGGTTAGGTAGACAGAATCGAGAAACACTCAGAGACTGGAGTTCAAGAGTCAAAAGGCCGGAGCCAGGGTCAAGTGACACTGGGGGCCTGTTGCCGAAGATCACACAGTCAGACAGTTCACGATTCAACGTAGCCAAGAGTACTGACACGCTCACCTGGTCTCCACGGGGGCGTAGCACATGGCTGCACGAATGATGTCTGCGCTGGCGTGGTACTGCGCTGTTGATGATGCTGCTGTGACCTCTCTCTTGTTATCACCCTCACAAGGCGTTTGTCTGCAAGATCGAAACAAGATGTGAGCCACTGAGTGGGGTTGAATTGAACCCACCTCCTCCACCGCCTGATACCCGACTCCTCTGGATCTCACCTTAGAATTTTGTAAGGTAGACTCTCCGTCCTGCAATCTAGCAGGGGCGCATTTAATACAGTCTTTCCAGGATCGAGTTACTTCACTGATCCGATGAGTGGTTGCCGAGTCTTGGAGAGTTGGGTAAAACAGGTAAGTCTCTATGCCAATAACTGCTTGGTATAGGTGTTTAAAGTCTTAATTTTGCCTCAACCCCTTTTGATCTGTGTCTTTGTCTTTTCTTTCAGGCGCGGCCTCGAATGGATTTCGACTGGAGATTCAAGTAGTTTTAAGATGCAGAGCAGATTGCCTTCAGGTGAGTTGAAGCGCTAGAATGAGGCGCTGTAAGTCTAAAATACTGGTTTCCAGTTTCCCTTCCGTGCGCAACTAACCTGTTGTTTTCCTCTTTTTTTTGCAGAAGCGGCACGGCATCAGAATGAAGAATGGAAAAACCGCTCCGAAGATGCTTCGGAAGAATGCTGAACCCGAGTGGGTCTTGCGACCTGAATGAATACCTTCCCTTCAGCTGATGCGAAGGTCCGGGAGCGGCTGAAGAAGCAACCGAAGGAAGGATGCTGCAGGTAAGACTTTGCTGTTGTACTGTCTTTGTTGTCTCTTGTCTTTCTCCTTCTAGGCACTGATGGATGAATTCTGAACGGGTGTGGATGTAGACGTTCGAAGACAGGACACACACGGTGAGCATTACGCTGCAGGAGTGCAGAATAACGTGAAGCGTGTTCTGCCTGCAAGGCGTGGCTTAAATAGCCTTGTAAGTAGTTCCAGGCAAAGTAGTCCCTTTACCACATCCTGCTCTTCAAGTAAAATAGTCCCTCAACCACACCCAGAGAAAGCTGAAAGGCTCAGCCTCACTAGGCTGGGCAAGTAGTTTCACGTGCTTCATCCCATTTTATGAGCCTGGCACCACCTGCGCCAGGACTGAGTCCAAGAGGCTCTGGGACACTCCTTTGGGGCTTGATAAGTCCTTATGGGAGTCGATGACTGGGGGGGGCCCATTGGATCCAGAGGGTTCTTAGTGCGAACCATGAAAAGTTCTTCAATATTGTCAATGTTCGGAAGCAAAAGTTATAAGAAGGAGGGAAGACAAGGGCAAGCCTTGGAGATGAAGAAAAGGGGTTCATCCAGTTTCATCAAGCAGAACACAGTACCTTGTTCCAGTGATGCAGCTGGTGCCCTGGCAGCTGTTCCTGTTGGTTGCCCGCAGGCCCACGATTCCTGGAGCTTCATTGTGAAGGAGGACGTCTGAAGGGGGTCTGCACCACACAGGGATTAAGCCGGCAGCAGCGACAAAGAATGAAAGGTGGGCTCTTTAAAAACAGGAGAGGCCCTTCAAATGGCTAACCAGACCACTACAGCAGGATGCAGTGATTTCGACCAAGGAAGAGGATCCTCTGGCTGGTTATCCCGACCAGGCTCAAGGGAAGAAGACTCCGGACTGGATCTTCTCTTAGTCGTTGAAGGGTAGATAGCTCAGGACTGCAGCAGGGCTTCACCGGGATGGGGTAGTTGCATCAGTAGTTGTTCTCTCCGCTTCTCTTCGGTTCCTTGTAGTTCCAGAGGCGACTCTCTGACTTCTAGCCCAAGAGACCTGCCTTTTATGCGCAAACCCCCCATTCACACAGCCTGGCTGTCAATCACCCAGCAGGGGGGTTGTCCAGCTTGGACAACCACCTCAGCCAATCATGGCAAAGTGCGACTTGGGTTTCCAAGGATACCATCTGCAGGGGGTGACTACACCCCTCCCTCACATTCAGCCCACCTAGACACCCAGGCGCCTGGTGGAGGGCTTCTGAGAAGAAGCCCGCCAAAAGACGGTGAACAAAGAAGGTGAACCTAGTTTGCAGCGCAAAGTAAAACACAAGAAGGACTTTAACAATAATAAATGGCGAATAAACCCAACCGGAGCCAAAAGAAAGACAATTTGGTCAAGCGGGTTTATGTTCGAGGCTAATATAATAGCCAAGAATAATACCACGTTTATCTAATATAATCGCGGTAGAAAAGTTAGGGTAGGTACCACTGCCACCAGCCAAGTCTAAATGTTAAAAGAACGAAACAATGCTCTAGGAGGTACAGATAAAAAGGGATACGAATTAACCCATTCCGGTACTCCATGGAAGATGGGGTGTACTGGATCCGTGGTAGATTGACCAAGGCAACTTTACCCTAATGGCAACTTTACCCTTTTCTGGGGGACTGTAGTCAGCCTCAGAAATGGAGTTGGGGGAAATCTCAAAGACATCCCTGTGCCACGGCACTGAAGGTGCTGTGTGACACACAAAAGAAGGGGCTACTGAAGTGGTGTACTTCAGAGTCCACAATAACACAAACAGAAAAATACACATGGCAAAACACAGGTAAGAGTGGGGAAAAACTCACACTCTTACTATGTGGAAAAAAAAGAAACTCCAGAAGTCCAGCAATGCTGCTGGGGGGCTCACTAGGTGAGAGAAATTAGCCATAAATGAGAATTATAATTCTCCCTAAAACTCGCCCCCCCAGACTATGGGAGAGGAGGATTTAATCCACTCCTGGATGGACCTCATACCTCTAGTCGGTTACAAACATCCTAGGGAGACCATCAGCATTTTGGTGGTGACTTCCTGCTCTGTGCTCAATGGAAAAATCAAATCCTTGCAGGCAGATTGACCATCTGAGTAACATTGGGGTTTCCCCTTTCATTTGCATCAGCCATCTCAAGGGTTGGTGGTCAGTCTGTATAGTGAAGGTAGATCCATACAAGTATGGTCTAAACCTCTTCAGTGACCACACAATAGCAAAGCATTCTCTTTCTATTGTTGCCCACCTTGTTTCAGGATCCTTTAACTTCCTGCTGATGAAACAAATGGGGTGTTCCCTACCTTTCTCACCCATTTGACTAAGGACTGCACCTATACCTACATTAGAAGCATCAGTCTGTACAATTAAGGGTTGGTGATAGTCAGGAGCTCTTAGGACTGGCGCTTGACAAAGGGCTGTCTTCAGACCTTCAAATGCTTGATTACACTCCTCATTCCACCTGACCTTTTTAGGAAATTTGGGAGAGGAGATGACATTCAAGGGAGAAGCTATGGCCCCATAGTTCTCTATGAAGTTCCTATAGTACCCAGTGAGACCTAGGAAGGCTCTCACTTGGGTTTGAGTAGTAGGGGTGGCCCAGTTTTGTACAGCCTGTACTTTGCTAGGCAATGGTCTTATTTCACCTCCTCCTACCTCATGCCCAAGGTAGACCACTGAACACGGACCAATTTGATATTTGCTTGCCTTTATGGTCAGGTGGGCCTGTTCAAGAGCCTGCAATACACAACCTAGGTGCTCAACATGTTCTTTCTATGTAGGGCTGAACACTGCAATGTCAACCAAGTATGCCATGCAGAAGTCCTCCATCCCATTCAGAACTTGATTGACCATCCTCTGAAATGTAGCAGGTGCATTCTTTAATCCAAAAGGCATTACCTTGAATTGGTAGAGGCCAGCTGGGGTGGAGAATGCAGTTTTCCCCTTGCATAGTCTGTCAGGGCTATTTGCCAATAGCCTGACGTTAGGTCCAATGTGCTGAGGTACTTGGCTGCACCAAGTTTGTCCACCAGCTCATCTGTCCTGGGCAAAGGATGGGCATCAGTCATTGTCACTGCATTTAGAGCCCTATAGTCCACGCAGAATCTCAACTCTTTGGATCCTGCCTTTGGTACAAGCACAACTGGGCTAGACCATGGGCTAGTAGAGGGCTCTATAACCCCGAGTTCAAGCATCTTGTTGACCTCATTCCTTATGTGGGATCTGACATTGTCTGACATTCTGTACCCCCTGCCTCTGGCAGGCAAACAGTCACCAGTGTGTATGTCATGCTGGCCCCAAGGGGTCAAGCCTGGTGAAAGTGAGAACAGGGAGGCAAACTGATTTAACAGTAACTTGCACTCATCCTACTGGTCAGATGTGAGACTGGAAGAGAGATTAACTCCTTCCACTTGCTCATCTAAAGGTAAGCCTCTGAGGAGGTCAGGCAGAGGTTCACTCTCCTCCTCCTCCTGAGCTAAAGCTAGAAGCAAAGCTCCTATGTCAGGTCTAGAGACATAAGCCTTTAAACGGTTGGTGTGAAAGTCTCTGGGAGCCTCCTTAGGATTGCCTAAGTCCACCAGATAGTTCACCTCTCCAAGTTTACCCACAACCTTGAAGGGTCCTATCCATTTGTTCTGCAAGGCCCTCTGCCTTGTTGGGACCATAACAAGAACAAGCTGGTATTGAGTAAACTCAACCATGTTAGCCTTCTGGTCATGCCAATGTTTGACTAGAGCTTGGCCAGCCCTAAAGTTATCACTTTCCTCTTCCATCATGTGTGACATTCTCCTCTGGAGACCTATCACATAGTCAGTCACTCTGACTGGCTTGGGGGAAGGAGCACTCTCCAACCCCTCCTTAATAAGGGCCAATGGACCTCTGACTGGATGGCCATAGAGAAGTTCGAAGGGACTGAATCCTACTCCCTCCTGAGGGACTTCTCTATATGCAAAGAGAAGGCATGGCAGTAGAAGGTCCCACTTTCTTCTAAGGGGTTCTTCTAAAGCACCTATCATGCCCTACATAGTTCTGTTAAACCTCTCTACCAGTCCATTGGTTTGGGGGTGGTAGGCAGTTGAGAACTTGTAGGTGACTCCACAGGTTTTCCACATGGTTTGCATGTAGTGGGACATAAAATTTGATCCCCTGTCAGATATCACCTCCTTAGGAAAACCTACCCTGGTAAAAATACCAAGAAGGGCCTTAGCAACAGCCGGAGCCGTGACAGTCCTCATAGGTATGGCTTCAGGAAATCTAGTGGCATGGTCCACTACAATCAGGATGAACCTGTTGCCTGAAGATGAGGGAGCATCAATGTCAATCCCAACCCTCTCAAAAGGAACTCCCACCACTGGGAGAGGCACTATGGGTGCCACATTCTTGGATCCACTCTTGCCAGAGGTTTGGCAAGTGTGGCAGCTTCTGCAGAATTTGTCTACTTGTGTACCCATTTTAGGCCAGTAGAAGTGCAGCAAGAGACTTTCTTTGGTCTTCTTAAAACTTAAGTGACCAGCCAAAGGTACCTCATGGGCTAACTGCAGAAACTGGAGTCGGTTCACTAGAGGTACTACAAGTCTTTTGTAGTCTCCAGGGGTTGACTCAGTTGGGTCACTGTAGAAGAGGCCATCCTCCCAGTGTAACCTATACTTCCCAAGCTCAGTCCCATTGAGCTGAAAAGTGGCCTGTTGACGAAGAACTTCCAAGGTAAGACAATCTCTTTGTCCCTTAATGAAATCGTCCCTGTTGGGTCCACCTTCTGCCAGTAAAGACTGCAGCTCAGGATGGTCAACAGGGTCAGGATCTCCTACCAAGGTAAAATCCTCTTCTAGATCTGATTCCTCAGTATCTAGTTTGACCATACAGGGTTGAACCTCACACTCAGCCTCAGCTGGTGTGGGAGTCACAGGTGTGACTTTGGACAGTCTCAGAGATGTCCTTCTGGGCACAGGAGTGCTTGCTGGTTTCTTGCTGGCAGACTTAGATTTCCCCTTTGTCTTTTCCTGTCCTGCAATGGCAGTAAGTAAGTCCTGTGGACTTGGGGTGATAGTTTCCTCTATCATGTCCCCAGGAGAGCCTCTTAAGGTTCTCTCCCTTGCAGACCTTGTGAGCTCCTGATTCCTTCTGCTGGGGGGCCTGGGGGTACTGGACACAACTCTAAGAGTTTTAAGGTCATTACCCAACAGGACCCTTCCAGGTAAGTTATTTTGCACACTTACAGGTATTCTGACAGTGATGTCATTACACTGGATGAGATCTGGTAACTGGGGAACTATTTGCACAGGGCCTCCAGCTAACTTGGTTAAGTGTTTGGGTGCCTTACCAACATCCTACACCTTGAAAAAACATTCATCAACCTTTTTGTATTTTTTAAAATTTTTTATTATTGAAACTTCAGTCTAACAATCACAATTTAACAGTTGATCAAGCATGACTTTTGTTACAGAAGCCATCTCACGTCTAGACAGCACCAAAAAAGAATTGAAAAAAGTATAGGTCAATTGACACCTGTCGCGTGACCTTCACTTTGTACTGAATGGCCATAGACAATAAGAAGGTACAAACAACAAGGAAGCATAAAAAGATTAGATAGACAGTAAAACAAGTATAGCGACAAGAATCATTCAATTGTGCTCCCTGTCAGTCAATACTTGAGGGCCCTTCTTCAGGAATGAATCTAAATAATTCACTACGGCACAGGATAGATTTATATTGTGTCCTGCAGTCACACGTCCCCACCATTTTGCCATATCGTCATCTTGAGGTGCATATGACCCAAGGTGGCATGATCGCTGGATACTCAGCCCTGTGCATGTTATGACTAGATGATGAAGCGATTCAATGTCACTCGAACAATATCGACAAATGTTGTCTGATGTGTCTTTGTTCTTTCGCTGCCACAACATTTCTTCAGTTTGCATTGCATTTAAACGGAACCTCAAGAATTGTTTTCGATAATAGCGTGCCGGACACTTTAGTAGATATCTACATTGTTTGTTCAGTCTGTGAAAACACGTTTTCAGCTTTCAATGTTGATTTCAATTTGTCTCGTTGTTCAGAGTTTGAAATCCAGGTCCAGGTTTCAAATTTCTTTTTCACCAACTGTGGCAAGTTGATCAAGTCATCAATTTTTATGTCGGCCCTTAATAGAAGATTTGCCAAAGATAATTTCCACTCGTTTAACAGGTTATTATTGGATTCGTCTTGATTTGTGGCAAAGATTTTGTATGCGGGTATTGCATGTAATAAGAGCATCTTGCGCCAGGCACTTAGTGATTTCCAAATTACCGCTGAATATAAGGAATTCAGTGATAATTCGTAACGGATCGCTGTTACAGAGACGTAGGTTGGTAGTTTCATTACACGTCTCCAAAATAAACCTTCTAGTTTGTGCCATATTAGAGGATCCAGGTTCCATCTGGCTTCGGCGCCGAACGTGATCGCTGGTATTACTTTTTGCGAGTAAAATATAATAACGGGTGATAAGCAGAATTTCCCGTACTCACTATTAATCTTGGAACCCTGTATTCCAAATTGCATCACCCGGGCAACTGGGTCCTGCCTCCAATGATGCTCGTTTAAAGAATTATTGAACATAACTCCCAGATAGCGGATGGAGTTTACTATCAACAAGCTGTCATTATCAATTTTCCATTTGAATGCTTTGTCTTTCTGAGACCCTGGGTGACCAATAATCATTACTTTTGTTTTTTCGACGTTCAATTCCAAATCATTAGCTTTTAAGTATTTGTGAAGATTTTCCAGTAGCCGTTGTAACTCAATTGGAGTGCGATCGATCAGCACAAGATCATCTGCGTATGTTATGCACTTGATATGGGTGGTGTTCAGTTTGGGTGAAAAACAATGTACCAGATTCAGGTGCTAAGGCACGTCAGCGATAAAGAGTTTGAATAGCTCCGCTGCCACAGGGCATCCTTGTTTCACACCTCTTTGTGTTAAGATTTTATTTGACAGGTCACCTTGATTGTTTAAGCGCACACAGATTGATGTACCGTTGTGGAGGGCTTGTATCAGTTCCAGTATAGGCCGAGGGCAGTTCCAGTTCTGCAACTTCTTCCAGAGCATGCCACGATAGATTTTATCAAAAGCTTGACGCATATCAATAAAGGCTAGGTACAATTTCTTCTTTGCCTTTAGAGTTTCCAACTTCAAGATGTTAAGAATGAGCAAATTTACTTCCACCCCCACTCCTGAGGTGAAACCAGTTTGACAGATGTCCAGGATCTTTGCATTCGATGCCCAGTCAGCCAATTTTTGGCGGAGGAAAGAGCCCAAGATTTTCCCAATCGTATCGAGTAGGGCAATCGGGCGGTAGTTCATCGGGTCCGCCCCATTCCCCCTCTTGAAAATTGGGACTACTATTGCCTCTAGCCATGAATCTGGGATTTTTTTCGTGGTGGAGATCGTTTTGAACAACACTTCGATCGATGCAGCCCATTGATGGGCGTGTTTTTTCAGCATCACATTGGAGGTCATATCTGGTCCGGCCGCATGCGAGTTCTTTAGAGATCTGATCACTTTCTCTATGTCCAATGCTGAACTATTCACCTCCCACGCTACATCGGCATGCTTTATTTGTCCACACGGTTCCTCTTGCGGTTTCTGATAAATTTCAGAAAAATGGTCTTCCCATTTCTTGCTATTTATTTCATTTGAAATGATGGCCGAGCATCGAGAATTGCTTGTATTCAAGATGGTCCATATTTGTCTGGTATCTTTGGTCACTAAAATTTTCATCATTTCTTCAGCTCTATTTTGAAGGATGATCATTTTTTGTGATTTTAACCAATTTCGGTACAATTGTCTCCTTTGTTTGATAGCCTTTCTTAGGTCTTTTGGGAGCTTGATGAGCGCAAGATTCTTTTTCAGCCATCTGATATCGCACTGCATGGATTTCTTTTGCGCTGAGATCATTGTGCATGACATATGCTTAGGAGAACGTCCCATTGGTCGAGCCGTGACCATGGAGGTCTTGAGTTGTCTCAAAAGCGGGGCATAGTTGACTTGTTGTTCTTCATGAAGTTTGAATAGCTGCTCGCCTAGTAGTTGAAGTTGCGGTCCATTAATTCGCAGCCGGTTCCCTCCGGCATTTACTGTTATCGGTGTTGCATATTGATCATCTGAGCTTGCCCACTCCATCATACAAGCCAATCGGAGAAGGTCATGATCGCTGTTAACCATTTTTTCGACGTTCAACTTGATCGTTTTTTCAGTCATATTTTGTGATATCCAGAAATAATCCAAGATGCTGTATGAGTCAGCACGGTGCCAGGTGGCAACCGGTGGATCATCGCCTTGAGCGTTTCCGTTTACCATGTGGCAATTGCGGTTTGTTAGAGCCGTCGACCAAGCCTGACTGTTTCGAGAAATCTCATTGTCATTTAATTGGACGTTTATCTTTTGATCTACATCAAACCTGAACCAAGTACAATTTAGGTCAGCACAGCAGATTATAGATACGTTTCTATGTGTTATTAGAGCGTTGTCTATCAAGTGGGTGGTGGCTTTGATGAAGGACGCTGTGCTGCTTTTATATGGGTTCCAATAGCCGTTGATAATCAGCAGATGCTGACGCTCTTCCTTTTTTGTGTGAGAAGATTGCAAGACTATTCCTTGAATAAAAGGATTAGGATTGAAGGTTTCCAAGGTTGTCCACCAGATGTTTATTTTTATCAGCATTAATAACCCCGAATAAGGTCGACCCTGGGGGTTCTTCACAGCCGGATTCAAGTGGATTTCAAAACCATCTCTAGACCGGGCTTTGCCAAGCCACGTCTCCTGCAGGCAAATTACAATGGCCTTTTGTAGGTTGATGTCGAAATCATTGAAAAGATGCGTGAACCCTCTCGTGTTCCAAGATAGGAATTCGCACCAGGATTCACGCACTGCGGATCATTGCTATTGCCTTCTATTTTGGGTGGTTGGATTGCGGTTTTCCTATGTCGGCTTATGAACATCATGAGTATTCTGGATTACCCTTGTGGGGATCTCAGCAAGTGATTTCCTCAAGTCATTATGACTCAGGGTTGCAACTTTTTTGTCTGCAGGCATTGTAGAACAGCTATTGGGATTCATTGTCGACTCCGGTGGTTCGGTCATAATGTCGAAGCCAAAAGCAAGTAGTTCTTCAGAGGCTCGCATGATGGTATTGCGGACAGACACAGATGCAATGTGCAATAGAACTTGATCTGCTGTGAGTTCTGTCGGATATTCCACAATTTTGATGTCCTCCGACTCAATAGTGCGTAAAGAGGGTATACATTTGAACAGCTTCATGACGTTGTTACGATTTAAGTTAACGTCATTGTCATTGTTTTGAATATTTTGCAGGCGTAATTTCTTAATTTGTGTTGAAGGCAGAGATATTTGGTTGTATTGTACTCTTGAAGTATAGTGGACTTTTTTACTCTTTTGATTTAAAGTGCATTTTGGATTCCATCTTGATGAGTGATCACTGTGTTGATCTAATTGCTTGTGAGAGCTTTTTTGGATCTTGGCATCTTGAAAGTTTCGAATGGAATTGTTAGGGCGTTGATTTATCGTCCCTTTTGTTGCTCTGGGCGGTGGATTCGAATCATGGCATACATTTTCGTTTTCCATGGTTTCATGTCCCTCAAAGGAATCTCCTCGGTGTGAGTATGCAGAGAGGTCACATAAGTCTATTTCAGATCCAATTTCGGAACTATCTACTGTTTCGATGTCAGACTCCAGTCTTCTCCTTTTAATTGATTTAGGAGGTGGAACACTTTTAGAAGCATCAATTTTGACTGTGGGCGCGATGAATGTTCTCTCAACATCTTTTGATGGTGCCACTCGCTTGAACAGACCCAAGTGCTTTGGAGAAGTTATATTTCGAATAAACTCTTTTACCTTGGATTTGCCTTTTGCCAGTCGGGGTCGTTTGGCCTCGTGTGAGTTTTTAATGAGCGGGAACTTCATTGAATATGGGTTGACAAGTGATGCATCTGTCTGGGCAGTAATTATTTATTATGCAGTGCCCTCAAATATGCCAAACGAGTTTGTCGGACACCGAGAGGCCTGTTTCACGGCTGGCTGAGTCGTCTCAGTCGCTAGAATCTCCGTAGACCGTTGGACATCTCGGTCATCTGTGGTTGCTTCTTTTTGATTTGGGGCCTTGGTGGAGTTCGCCGTTTTGGTGATTTGGTTGGCATTACCAGAAGTATCTGGCGTTTGTACTGGACATATCAGTGTCGTCGGCCGAGCAGGATTTGGTGTTACTTGCTTGGTTTGCCCACGTTGCGACATCGTAGAAAGCACTGGGTTACGTTGTTTACCCCTTTTGAGTGCACCAGATGAAAAGTGGAGCTGACCCCTGGAGGATTTTTCATTTGTTGTCATGGTTGTTGGGCATTTTATCCTTGTGTCATCATTGGATTGCGGCAGCATAGAGTTACAAGTGGTCACGTCAGCATTGTGCCTCATCCATTTTAAAGCATCCAGTAAGCCTTCCGACAGGGTGTCATTTTGACAATGATGTCGAGCTGCTAGATCAGTCAAGCGCTCTTGCCAACGAATGGTAAGGTCTGCCTCTCTCGAGATCTGATTAGTTAGAAAGTTGTTGAAACGTTCTACTTTCTCCATTTTTTCAGTTAAAGACGATATTAAGGCTGTCTGGTCTTTGAGTACATCATAGATGGATTCATAAAGTTTTGTGAAGGGGATCATCGCCATTGACGATGCAGCAAGCACTTTGTTATAAAGCTGGGTTGCTGCTGCAGCCGAGAGACTTGATTTTTGCGTCGAGGTAGAAGAGCCATCAGAGCAAGAGTGTGCGCTCATCGTTGTATCTTCAAGCATTGGAGACTGATCGCTCGAATGTAATGTTCCAGGATTTTCTTGCAGTGTTTTTTTTGTTTTAGCTGGCCGAGCTCTAGGTGTGCTTGTTGATGCATAATTAGTCGATTGAGGGAAATCGGGCAAGTTATTCAGAAAGTTCGAACACTGAATTTGTTGAGTTCGATGGAGAGCAGGCGGACTGCTTTTTCTGAGCGGCCCGAATCCGCCACTGAAAGTATAGTTTGGTCGCTCCGAACTCGATTTACATGTGGCGCCACTTCTTCTGATTCAGATGATTTTTGCAATGAATGTTGAAGTTGTCCGTTCATACATTTTTGTTCATGGTATGCGATCAGTTTTTCCTTGGCAGTGGCATAGTCAACATCTAATTGTACCACCAAACGTGTTTCCCGTCCTGATTTGAAGAGGCCGCCATTATCGCTTTTTGCGGCGGGGACAGCAACATGTGGTACTTTGGGTGGTATGGGCATTTCACCAACATGTGGATGACCTGAGGCCACGGTTCTCTCCCGCTGTGTTTTCATGATCTGAGTTTGTTGATTTACGTGCCTCAAGTGGTCATGAGCAAGGCATGGGGTGGCATCAGTCAGCCTTGACTGTTTATGCGTTGAGGACTCATTCCTGGGTGGCCCCCATTGAAATGCATCTTTGGTCCGAGGACTTTGCTCTGACAATGTCGAGGGCATTGGTTGAAGCATTGGATGAAGTGAGGCTGAGCCCGTCATTGAACGTGGGCCACTGGAATCTCTTACGTCTTCGGCCATGTTTAATTTGCTATCATTGATGGATCGGTCGAGTGGTGCATCTACAGCGCCCGGCGCAGCCAATGGGCCTGCCGATTTACTCATGATCACTTCTTGGGTGAGAGGTGATCCGACTGAATCGTATAGTTGAGCCGCTGACTGAAAGAGCGCATTTATAGAGGTTTTAGTATTTGTAATGTTTACACTTGTGTTCACGGCTTCCATTAGCTCCACTTCTGTAAGGTCGAAAGGAGAATAAAAAACCTCGGGACTTGTTGCCAAGACACTCCTATCAATGATGGTTTTTTCATGAGCGTTTGTACTGTGCTTTGTGCTCAGGTCCGCCTCTGGAGGTAATTGCTGGGTCGATTTGGGGGTGGGGAGGTCTTTTAGTGACAGTATCTCAGTGACACATGGGCTCTGGGCCGGGGAGGGTAAGGGGGGGTTTACTTGCTTCGCACACCCGTTCACCTCCACTTTCTCCTCTCTCATTCGTCTCATTTGCATTTCCAATTGCGGCGGCTCCACAAAAGCAGAAGGTTGAATGCTACTTATTGCGGTAGAAATTGACGGTAACAAGTCTGAGGAGGTGAGGGAGGAAGAAGAGGGGCTAACTGACATCACAAGCCCCCCTTCAGAGACAGGTACCGCCTCTACTCGCTCACTTACCTTTGGCGGCTTGTTGCCTGTTAACGCTTTCAAGGAAGTCCAAGCAATTAGCATTCAACGATGCTGGAGCGTCTTTCTTCGTGTCTGAGGGCCCGAGTCTGCGGTCATCTGACACACTCAACCAGCCCAGGACCACGGTCGAAAATGTTAGGCGGGGAGCAGGCTGCAGGGCACAGGGCCCGTGGCTGACTGTGGCAGACTGACTCTGCTTCACGACTCCGTGCCATTCATCAACCACAGTTATGCTGGCTCCAGTGTCTCTGATGGCAGGGGTCTCCTGACCATTCACAAGAACACTATCTTTGTAATGCTCTTTAGTATTATCTGGGATTAAGTTATAGACATCTAAGTTCTGTTGTTCCCAAAGACCCAAGTACACTAAAGAAGCACTAGCTGAGACTCTCATGGGCTCATCAGCTAGTAGCTGAAAGTTTCCACTGGTCATAGGTACTTCATCCACCTGGGAGAAGGTTGAGGAGACAGTGTTGATCCCTGAAGGTTTACCCTTACACTTGGGATCTCCTTTCACATGGCCAGGTAACCCACAAACAAAGCATTTCTCAAATGCTCTCTGGAATGGTGGTTTGCTCTGACCTCCATCTGGTGTGGAACCAGGTGGTACACTAGCCTGATTCAGTTTACCTTGTGGCTTACCCTGGTTATGTTTGTGGCCCTATTTTGGATTGGAATTATTGGAATACTCTGTGTTGTCTTTCTTTGGCTGCTTCCCCTCATCCTTCTTCTGAGTAGGCTCAGAAACCTTGTGAGTAGCCCTGTTGGCAACCCAAGATTCTTAGGATCTATCTCCTTTGAATCAGCCAAGTGCTGTCTAAGCTCAGGAGAGCAGACATCAAAAATAGACTCCAAGATTACAAGATTCCTCAAACCGTCATAAGTGTTCACTTTGTAACCCTTACCCAACCATCTAAGTTTTTCAAACATTCACACACCCAGGTAGCCCAAGGGGTACCATCATGCTTTTTGAGGGTCCTAAACCTCTTAAGGTACTGGGAAGGGGTCTTCCCAAACCTAGCTATTAATGGTAGTTTCACACATTCATAATCCTGCTTATCCTCTTCCCCCAACTCCATTACAGCATCACTTGCAACAGGGGGAAGCCTAGAGAAAAGCCAAGGAATCAACTGATTCCCTGAGATACCTTGAATCCATGATTGTACTCAAACATTGCTAACCAATCCAAAACATCAAGTTTAGTGCCATACATACCAATCATTTCCTTTGGCATACAGGGTCTCTTAGGGCTGGAAGACCTGGAAGACTCTGGGAGAGAAACCTTTTCTAGAGACAGTTTCTTCATTTCTAGTTCATGGTTCAGCTCCATCTCTCTGAGCCTTAACTCATGGCAGTTTGTGCATCAATATGTTTCACTTCCAATTCAAGTCTCATTTTCTCAAGTGCAATAAACTCAGGAGTAAGTGTAGGACCTGTGGGGGTCCTTGTGGACAGAGGTTGTGCTTTCTGAGCAGGCAAAGGAGTTGTAGGGTTTCCTAACAAGGACTCATCTACTTCTTCTAAAGTAACACTTTCAGAATCAGAAACATCAACATCCACATTTGCTGGAGTGGTAGGCCCTTCTGACCCACTCTCCAGACTTTTTCCCTTTAACTTTGCAATCAGTTCAGATTTCTTTCCTTTACCAGAGAGATTCCTATCCCTACACATGGTTCTCAGAACATCAGCAGTATAGAGCAAAAGACTCTCTTCAGTGTAGCTTTCCATATTTGACATGATTTCTCAGTTAAATAGAATTAGTGGTGTTAGCCTTGTGGTTAGTTGAACCCAAGCAACAGCAGCACTCTAAGTGTAATCGCTCTACTTCCAAATCCTCACCGCTGTACACCAGTGTTAGGCAGAATCCTGTGCAGTGCCCTTAGGGACCACTAAACACAATTAAGACTATAGGTGGCAATACAAGTTTTACCTTTGGTACAAGCCCATACTACTATGTCCGATTGGTAGCAGTGGGGGAGCAACCAGGCTTATCTCAAGAGTATATGAGCAGTAGCAGCGATTACACAAAGTGACCACAATTACTGTGACTCAAGCAAACACTGACTCAAGGTTTCAGGTAGAAAAATATAAGTACATTCATTTTTAAACCATTTGTTATAAACACAACACTTCTATTAATTCAAAAAGCATACGTGAACTATACTACAACTAACCAATTCACTTTGTACAGTATTATTTGAGGTAAGTACCCTGTGTTGGAATGAACCGGTGTTACGAACAAAACAGGTTACCATGAATACGATTGCGATCACTTTTTGACAGTTTGGTCTAATAACTAAACGCGTATCCGTGACATGAAATGCTACCGGGGCAAAAACACACTTAGCACCTGAGATACCCAGAGGGAGTTGGAGTCAAAAATCACAGGCAATATTTTGGTTAGGCAGACAGAATCGAGAAACATTCAGAGACAGGAGTTCAAGAGTCAAAGGGCCGGAGCCAGGGTCAAGTGACACCGGGGTCCTGTTGCCGAAGATCACACAGTCAGACAGTTCGCGATTCAACGTACCCAAGAGTACTTTGATATGTCAATGTTCGGAAGCAAAAGTTATAAGAAGGAGGGAAGACAAGGGCAAGCCTTGGAGATGAAGAAAATGGGTTCACCCAGTTTCCTCAAGCAGATCACAGTACCTTGTTCCAATGGTGCAGCTGGTGCCCTGGCAGTTGTTCCTGTTGATTTCCCGCAGACCCACGACTCCTGGAACTTTGTTGTGAAGGAGGACATTTGAAGGGTGTCTGCACCACACAGGGATGAAGCCGGCAGCAGCGACAATGAATGAAAGGTGCGCTCCTTAAAAACAGGAGAGGCTCTTCAAATGGCTATCCGGACCACTACAGCAGGGTGCAACGATTTTGACCAAGGAAGAGGATCCTCTGGCTGTGGAAGATGAGCTGGTTATCCCCACCAGGCTCAGGGGAAGAAGACTCCGGACTGGATCTTCTCTTAGTCGTTGAAGGGTAGATAGCTCAGGACTGCAGCAGAGCTTCACCGGGAAGGGGTAGTTGCAGCAGTCGTCGTTCTCTCCGCTTCTCTTCGGTTCCTTGTAGTTCCAGTGGCGACTCTCTAACTTCTAGCCCAAGAGACCTGTCTGTTATGAGCAAAACCCCCATTCACACAGCCTGGCTCTCAATCACCCAGCAGGAGGGTTGTCCAGCCTGGACAACCACCTCAGCCAATCATGGCAAAGTGCGACTTGGGTTTCCTGTGCAGGGGGTGACTACACCCCTCCCTCACATTCAGCCCACCTAGACACCCAAGCTCATATTGGAGGGCTTCTGAGCAGAAACCCGCCAAAAGACGGTGAACAAAGAAGGCAAACCTAGCTTGCAGCACAAAGTAAAACACAAGAAGGACTTTAACAAAAAGAAATAGCTAATAAACTCAACCAGAGCCAAAAGAAAGACAATTTGGTCAAGCGGGTTTGTGTTCGAGGCTAATATAATAGCCAACAATAATAGCACGTTTATCTAATATAATCGCGGTAGAAAAGTTAGGGTAGATACCACTGCTACCAGCCAAGTCTAAATGTTAAAAGAGCGAAACAATGCTCTAGGAGGTACAGATAAAAAGGGATACAAATTAACCCTTTCCGGTACTCCATGGAAGATGGGGTTTACTGGATCTGTGGGAGAATGACTAAGTAAAGTTAATGATAACTTTACCCTTTTCTGGGCGACTGTAGTCAGCCTCAGAAATGGAGTCGGGGGGAAGTCTCAAAGACAACCCTGTGCCACGGCACTGAAGGTGCTGTGTGACACACAAAAGAAGGGGGCTACTGAAGTGGTGTACTTCAGAGTCCACAATCACAAAAACAGAAAAATACACATGGCAAAACACATGTAAGAGTGGGGAAAAACTCACACTCTTACCACGTGGAAAAAAAATAAACTCCAGAAGTCGAGCAAAGCTGCTGGGGGACTCACTAGGTGAGGGAAATTAGCCATAAATGAGAATTCTCCCTAACAATTGGTGTGGCACTTTCAGCATAAAACAGTATTTTACTGGGCAATAGTTGCATATATTTTGGGCACTTGAATTACGGAAATGTGCCAAACAGTGGCAAAGGTGGCATATATTAGGGGAACAGGTATCATGAAAATGTGCTAAGCATTTGCAAAACTGGCATATATTACGGGAACAGGTATCAGGAAAATGTGCTAAACAGTTGCAAAACTGGCACATATTCTAGGAACAGGTATCATGAAAATGTGCTAAACAGTTGCAAAGCTGGCATATATTCTAGGAACAGGTATCATTAAAATGTGCTAAACAGTTGCAAAGTTGGCATATATTCTAGGAACAGGTATCATTAAAATGAGCAAAACGGTTGCAAAACTGGCATATATTATGGGAGCAGGTATTGTGAAAATATTCTGAACAGTGGTAAAGTTGGCAAATGTTGAGGTCCCGGGCATCATGAACATTTTTTGTAAAATGCTTCAATATACTAATATACTATTGGTAACTTGGTATCGGTTGGAGGTTTTCATGCAGCACTCCACGGAACAGATTGTAATTTATAGGCACCATTTCAACACATTGGGGGTCATTACGTCTTCCCTGGTCCGGAATAAATGCCGGAATCAACAGCACCAGTGATTGTGGCAATTCTATCCCATGGAGTCCTATCAAACTCCATGGGAATGGGATCTTACCGGCTCTCCGCTGCTCCTAATAGCCTAATAACACCGGGATATCGGGCGGCAGGGACGGTAAGTGCAGTTTACCAGTATCCCGCCTGTACTACCGCAGGATACTAGCAAACTCGTAATGGGACTATTATCTTAAAAATAGTCTTGGAGGAAAAAACCCCCAAAACCCCTAAATTGGGTTGGGACTGCTCACTGCGCTTGCTCAGCAAATTTGGGAAAACACTTACAAACCTCTACGACTGTAGCATGGGGGCTAACTTAACCCCATTGATTTCAGGACGCAAAACAGATGGGTTGAAATGCATCATGCATATGGCTCTGTGTGTTTGATGAAGGAACTTGTATGTTTGCATGAATGTGTGGGATTGCTAAAACCCAAGACTAGCTGGAAAGCAAGGCTGCAAAGAATAGGGGAAGCACCCAGGGTGATACAGGTAGGGTGCGGAGTAGGGGAGGAGGGGATCTCTGGAGGGAGGGAATTAGGGTTTGAGTGATAAGCAAGAGTAGGGAGGAGCATGCCCTTTATGCATTAGTTACTGTTTCCATAGGAGGAAAAGGCCTGTTGTCTTGTGGTTTTCCTTCTTGCAATTCTTTGATTCCAGTCTAGCCATACTGAGACTTCTGGTGAGACCCTGGCCTCCAGAGATGGTGAGTTTCACACCCCTCTAGAGTGGGGTGTGATTTTCTAGTGATGCTCTGGCCTCCGGAGATGGTGAGTTTCTCAGCCCTGTAGAGTGGGTTTAGGTTTTCCTGTGATGCCCTGGCCTCCAGAGATAGTGAGTTTCTCTCCCCTGTAGAGTGGGCTTTGGTTTTGTAGTGATGCTCTGGCCTCTGGAGATAGTGAGTTTCTCACCCCTGTAGAGTGTGCTTTGTTTTTGTATTGATGACCTGGCCTCTGGAGATCGTGAGTTTCTCAGGTGTATAGAGTGGGTTTTAGTTTTCTAGTGAGGCTCTGGCCTCCAGAGATAGTGAATTTCTCAGCCCTGTAGAGTGGGCTTTGGTTTTGTAGTGATGCTCTGCACTCCAGAGGTGGTGAGTTTCTCAGCCCTGTAGAGTGGGCTTTGGTTTTGTAGTGATGCTCTGGGCTCCGGAGATGTTGAGTTTCTCAGGTGCATAGAGTGGGTTTTGGTTTTCTAATAATACTCTAGCCTCCAGAGATGGTGAGTTTCTCAGGTGTGTAGAGTGGATTTTGGTTTTGTAGTGATGCTCTGGCCTCCGGAGATGGTGAGTTTTTCACCCCTCTAGAGTGGGCTTTGGTTTTCTAGTAAGCTCTGGCCTCCGGAGATGGTGAGTTTCTCAGCCATGTAGAGTGGGTTTTGGTTTTCTAATAATGCTCTGGACTCCAGAGATAGTGAGTTTTTCAGGTGTATAGAGTGGGTTTTGGTTTTCTAATAATGCTCTGGCCTACGGAGATGGTGAGTTTCTCAGGTGTGTAGAGTGGATTTTGGTTTTGTAGTGAGGCTCTGGCCTCCGGTGATGGTGAGTTTCTCAGCCCTGTAGAGTGGGTTTTGGTTTTCTAATAATGCTCTGGACTCCAGAGATGGTGCGTTTCTCAGCCCTGTAGTGTGGGTTTTGGTTTTCTAGTAGGCTCTGGCCTCCGGTGAGGGTGAGTTTCTCAGCTCTGTAGAGTGGGGTTTGGTTTTCTAGTGAAGCTCTGGCCTCTGGAGATGGTGAGTTTCTCACCCCTCTAGAGTGGGCTTTGGTTTTCTAGTGATGACCTGGCCTCTGGAGATGGTGAGTTTCTCAGGTGTATAGAGTGGGTTTTGGTTTTCTAATAATGCTCTGGACTCCAGAGATGATGAGTTTCTCAGGTGTGTAGAGTGGGTTTTGGTTTTGTAGTGATGCTCTGGCCCCCGGAGATGGTGAGCTTCTCAGGCCTGTAGAGTGGGCTTTGGTTTTGTAGTGATGACCTGGCCTCCAGAGATGGTGAGTTTCTCAGGTGTATATAGTTGGCTATGGTTTTCCAGTGATGCTCTGGCCTCCGGAGATGGTGAGTTTCACAGCCACGTAAAGTGGGCTTTGGTTTTGTAGTGATGGTCTGGCCTCTGGAGATAGCGAGTTTCTCAGCTCTGTAGAGTGGGCTTTGGTTTTGTAGTGATGCCCTGGCCTCCGGAGATGGTGAGTTTCTCAGCTGTATAGAGTGGGCTTTGGTTTTGTAGTGATGCTCTGGCCTCCAGAGATGGTGAGTTTCTCAGCCCTGTAGAGTTGGCTTTGGTTTTGTAGTGATGACCTGGCCTCCGGAGATGTTGAGATTCTCAGCTGTATAGAGTGGGGTTTGGTTTTCCAGTGATGCTCTGGCCTCCAGAGATGGTGAGTTCTCAGTTGTATAGAGTGGGTTTTGGTTTTCTAGGGAAGCTCTGGCCACCAGAGATGGTAAGTTTCTCAGGTGTATAGAGTGGGTTTTGGTTTTCCAGTGATGCTCTGGGCTCCGGAGATGGTGAGTCTCTCAGCCCTGTAGAGTGGGCTATGGTTTTCTAGTGATGGTCTGGCCTCTGGAGATAGCGAGTTTTTCAGCTCTGTAGAGTGGGCTTTGGTTTTGTAGTGATGCCCTGGCCTCCGGAGATGGTGAGTTTCTCAGCTGTATAGAGTGGGCTTTGGTTTTGTAGTGATGCTCTGGCCTCCAGAGATGGTGAGTTTCTCAGCCCTGTAGAGTTGGCTTTGGTTTTGTAGTGATGACCTGGCCTCCGGAGATGTTGAGATTCTCAGCTGTATAGAGTGGGGTTTGGTTTTCCAGTGATGCTCTGGCCTCCAGAGATGGTGAGTTTCTCAGCTCTCTAGAGTGGGTATTGCAGTGATGACCTGGCCTCCGGAGATGGTGAGTTCTCAGTTGTATAGAGTGGGTTTTGGTTTTTTAGTGAAGCTCTGGCATCCGAAGATGGTGAGTTTCTCACCCCTCTAGAGTGGGTTTTGTTTTTTTAGTGAGGCTCTGGCCTCCGGACATGGTGAGCTTCTCAGCTCTGTAGTGTGTGCTTTGGTTTTGTAGTGATGCCCTAGCCTCCGGAGATGGTGAGTTTCTCAGCCATGTAGAGTGGGCATTGGTTTTGTAGTGATGCCCTGGCCTCCGTAGATGGTGAGTTTCTCAGCTCTCTAGAGTGGGTATTGCAGTGATGACCTGGCCTCCGGAGATGGTGAGTTCTCAGTTGTATAGAGTGGGTTTTGGTTTTTTAGTGAAGCTCTGGCATCCGAAGATGGTGAGTTTCTCACCCCTCTACAGTGGGTTTTGTTTTTTAGTGAGGCTCTGGCCTCCGGAGATGCTGAGCTTCTCAGCCCTGCAGAGTGGGCTTTGATTTTGTAGTGATGCTCTGGCCTCCGGAGATGTTGAGCTTCTCAGCCCGGTAGAGTGGGCTATGGTTTTGATGGTGAGTTTCTCAGCTGTATATAGTGGGTTTTGGTTTTCGAGTGATGCTCTGGCCTCCAGATATGGTGAGTTTCTCACCCCTCTAGAGTGGGCTTTGATTTTGTAGTGATGCTCTGGCCTCCGGAGATGGTGAGCTTCTCAGCACTGTAGAGTGGGCTTTGGTTTTGTAGTGATGCTCTGGCTTTCAGAGATGGTGAGTGTCTCAGCTCTGTAGAGTGGGTTTTTCTTTTGTAGTGATGACCTGGCCTCCAGGGATGTTGAGTTTCTCAGCAGTGTAGAGTGGGTTTTGGTTTTCTGGTGATGCTCTGGCCTCCATAGATGATAAGTTTCTCACCCCTCTAGAGTTGGGTTTTGGTTTTGTAGTGATGCTCTGGCCTCCGGAGATGGTGAGCTTCTCAGCCCTGTAGAGTGGGCTTTGATTTTGTAGTGATGCTCTGGCCTTCAGAGATGGTGTGTTTCACAGCCATGTAAAGTGGGCTTTGGTTTTGTAGTGATGCTCTGGCCTCCGGAGATTGTGAGTTTCACAGCCATGTAAAGTGGGCTTTGGTTTTGTAGTGATGCCCTGGCCTCCGGAGATGGTGAGTTCTCAGTTGTATAGAGTGGGTTTTGGTTTTCTAGGGAAGCTCTGGCCTCCAGAGATGGTAAGTTTCTCAGGTTTATAGAGTGGGTTTGGGTTTTCCAGTGATGCTCTGGGCTCCGGAGATGGTGAGTTTCTCAGCCCTGTAGAGTGGGCTATGGTTTTATAGTGATGGTCTGGCCTCTGGAGATAGCGAGTTTCTCAGCTCTGTACAGTGGGCTTTGGGTTTGTAGTGATGCCCTGGCCTCCGGAGATGGTGAGTTTCTCAGCTGTATAGAGTGGGCTTTGGTTTTGTAGTGATGCTCTGGCCTCCAGAGATGGTGAGTTTCTCAGGCGTGTAGAGTGGGCTTTGGTTTTGTAGTGAAGCTCTGGCCTCCGGAGATGGTGAGTTTCTCACCTTTGTACAGTGGGCTTTGGTTTTGTAGTGATGACCAGGCCTCCGGAGATGTTGAGTTTCTCATCTGTATAGAGTGGGCTCTCGTTTTCCAGTGATGCTCTGGCCTCCAGAGATGGTGAGTTTCTCAGCCCTGTAGCGTGTGCTTTGGTTTTGTAGTGATGCCCTAGCCTCCGGAGATGGTGAGTTTCTCAGCCCTGTAGAATGGGTTTCGGTTTTGTATTGATGACCCGGCCTCCGGAGATGGTGAGTTTTCAGGTGTATAGAGTGGGTTTTGGTTTTCTAGTGAAGCTCTGGCCCCCGAAGATGGTGAGTTTCTCACCCATCTAGAGTGGGTTTTGATTTTGTAGTGATGCTCTGGCCTCCAGAGATGGTGAGTTTCTCACCCCTCTAGAGTGGGCTTTGATTTTGTAGTGATGCTCTGGCCTCCGGAGATTTTGAGCTCCTCAGCCCTGTAGAGTGGGCTTTGATTTTGTAGTGATGCTCTGGCCTCCGGAGATGGTGAGCTTCTCAGCCCTGTAGATTGGGCTTTGGTTTTGTAGTGATGCTCTGGCTTTCGGAGATGGTGAGTTTCTCAGCTCTGTAGAGAGGGTTTTGGTTTTGTAGTGATGACCTGGCCTCCAGAGATGTTGAGATTCTCAGCAGTGTAGAGTGGGTTTCGGTTTTCTCGTGATGCTCTGGGCTCCGTAGATGATAAGTTTCTCACCCCTTTAGAATTGGGTTTTGGTTTTGTAGTGATGCTCTGGCCTCCAGAGATGGAGTGTTTCACAGCCATGTAAAGTGGGCTTCAGTTTTGTAGTGATGTTCTGGCCTCCGGAGATGGTGAGTTTCACAGCCATGTAAAGTGGGCTTTGGTTTTGTAGTGATGCCCTGGCCTCCGGAGATGGTGAGTTCTCAGTTGTATAGAGTGGATCTTTGTTTTCTAGGGAAGCTCTGGCCGCCAGAGATGGTGAGTTTATCAGGTGTATAGAGTGGGTTTTGGTTTTCCAGTGATGCGCTGGCCTCCGGAGATGATGAGTTTCTCACCCCTCTAGAGTGGGTTTTGGTTTTCTAGTGAGGCCCTAGCCTCCGGAGATGGTGAGTTTCTCAGCTCTGTATAGTGGGCATTGGTTTTGTAGTGATGCCCTGGCCTCCGTAGATGGTGAGTTTATCAGCTCTGTAGAGTGGGCATTGGTTTTGTAGTGATGCCCTTGCCTCCGTAGATGGTTAGTTTCTCAGCTCTCTAGAGTGGGTTTTGCAGTGATGACCTGGCCTCCGGAGATGGTGAGTTTCTCAGGTGTATAGAGTGGGTTTTGGTTTTCCAGTGATGCTCTGGCCTCCGGAGATAGTGAGTTTCTCAGCCCTGTAGAGTGGGCTATGGTTTTATAGTGATGACCTGGCCTCCGGAGATGGTGAGTTCTCAGGTGTATAGAGTGGGTTTTGGTTTTCTAGTGAAGCTCTGGCCTCCGGAGATGGTGAGTTTCTCAGCTGTATAGAGTGGGTTTTGATTTTGTAGTGATGCTCTGGCCTCCGGAGATGGTGAGCTTATCAGCCCTGTAGAGTGGGCTTTGATTTTGTAGTGATGCTCTGGCCTCCGGAGATGGTGAGCTTCTCAGCCCTGTAGAGTGGGCTTTGGGTTTGTAGTGATGCTCTGGCTTTCGGAGATTGTGAGTTTCTCAGCTCTGTAGAGTGGGTTTTGGTTTTGTAGTGATGCTCTGGCCTCCGGAGATGATGAGTTTCTCAGGTGTATAGAGTGGGTTTTGGTTTTCCAGTGATGCTCTGGCCTCCAGAGATGGTGAGTTTCTCAGCTGTGTAAAGTGGGTTTAGGTTTTGTAGTGATGCTCTGGCCTCTGGAGATGGTGAGTTTCTCAGGTCTGTAGAGTGGGCTTTGGTTTTGTAGTGATGCTCTGGCCTCTGGAGATGGTGAGTTTCTCAGCTGTGTAGAGAGGGTTTCGGTCTTGTAGTGATGCTCTGGCCCCCGGAGATAGTGAGTTTCTCAGCTGTGTAGAGTGGGTTTTGGTTTTCTAGTGAAGCTCTGGCCCCAGAAGATGGTGAGTTTCTCAGGTGTATAGAGTGGGTTTTGGTTTTGTAGTGATGCTCTGGCCTCCAGAGATGGTGAGTTTTACAGCCCTGTAGAGTGGATTTTGTTTTTCTAGTGATGTTCTGGCCTCCAGAGATGGTGAGTTTCTCACCCCTCTAGAGTGGGTTTTGGTTTTCTAGTGAGGCTTTGGTCTCTGGAGATAGTGAATTTCTCAGCCATGTAGAGTGGGCTTTGGTTTTCCAGTGATGCTCTGGCTTCCGGAGATAGTGAGTTTCTCAGCCCTGTAGAGTGGGCTATGGTTTTATAGTGATGCTCTGGCCTCTGGAGATAGTGAGCTTCTCAGCTGTATAGAGTAGGCTTTGGTTTTGTAGTGACGCTCTGGCCACCAGAGATGGTGAGTTTCTCAGTCCTGTAGAGTGGGCTTTGGTTTTGTAGTGAAGCTCTGGCCTCCGGAGATGGTGAGTTTCTCAACCATGTAGACTGGGCTTTGGTTTTGTAGTGATGACCTGGCCTCCGGAGATGTTGAGTTTCTCAGCTGTATAGAGTTGGCTTGAGTTTTCTAGTGATGCCCTGGCCTACAGAGATGGTGAGTTTCTCAGGTGTGTACAGTGGGTTTTGGTTTTGTAGTGATGCTCTTGCCTCCGTAGATGGTGAGTTTCTCAGCTCTCTAGAGTGGGTTTTGGTTTTGTAGTGATGACCTGGCCGCCGGAGATGGTGAGTTCTCAGGTGTACATGTGAAAGCAAAGGGAAATATCGAGGCTGAGTACCTTCAAGAGGAAATACGCCAAATGCGGGTTATAAAGATACACAGATCTTTATTCAAAGTGACTGAACAGTTTTCAAAGGAACAAAGTTTGGATAGCTATCAAGCCCTCAGTTCGTCACAGCGAATACCAGCCCTTTCGGTGTGAGAAGTGAGTGGGGCTGTACATCAGAAATGTTTGTGTTTTTATACAATTCTAAACATGATGTCCAGCCCATTTACAGGTTAACCATTTCCCAATCTAGGGTTCATGCCGAGTTCACCTCTGACTCGCCCCGTTATATGCATATGGATCACCTTCAGTGTACATGTTCAACAAATCACAATGTCAACAGTGTATTCTTGGATTCAACATAAGCCTTAGTACATATCTTAATACAATGCAGTTCAACAAATGTTCGCATTTGGTATTTGAATAACATTGTGCTTAGTGTATGCTCGCGGATTAGTATCGTTAGCACCGGTAATCATCAATCCACAGCTCAAGGAAGGATAAGGTCTTGTTACATGACCCTAACGTTTGGTCTGTGGGCAGTTTAAGCATTAACTTTCATGCATAGGTCAAGACGTCCATGTTGCAAACAGAAGAACACTGTCCACCATTTCAGAACACAGGGTGACTTTGGAGTGAGAATCAAAATGGCGGATGAACCTAAAATGGCAGCAAATCGATCTAAGGTCAGCTCCTTGCATGCGGACTTCTTCGCAGAGCTACTGGGTTTAGGCCAATATATATACAATAAGGGGGCACGATTATGATATCCCGTTCGACAAACCCGCCTTTTTCGCCTAAGCCAAGCGCTAAACTACTTATAGTCACTTTACGAGTAACTCCACGTCTCTATGTCCACACACCCTGAATCACTATCAGAGATGTCAATTGCCATAAGATCAGTTACTAAAATTTCTTTCAGCACATATTCATTAGCTTTCTTGTCTGGGGCGTATACCTTACATCCTAATGTACCCATCACCTGTGTGCAACATCCTCCTAACATCGAACACATACCAGGAAGACATTGTATACAACAACAAAGAAACAACAAAATACCAATAATATTCAATAAGACTGAGAGTAGCTTCCATCCGCAAGATCGCAAGAAATCCAAGAACCAAGCGCTAGGATCCCAGTTTCCCTTGGGAACATGTACTTCTGAACTTAGGACTTGCAGATTTTGTATTGCCTTAAAGATAGATGGGAGGAATCTGGCACGAAAATGCAGCATGCGGACCCCACTAATTTACATACTCCACCACGTTCAGCAAGAATGGCATCTAATGCCATCCGGTTCTGAAGTGCTACTAACCTTATTGCTTTCTGTTCTAATGTCATATTATAGAGTATGTCAGTGGTCCGGTTGATGGTCCTCTCCAGTACTATCGCTAGTCTCCTGATATCCTCAGAGTTCATTATTTGTCCCCAGAATGGTATGAAGGATTTAGCTACGTCACCCAGAACTAGTGCTGAAGTATCGCCATTCTCGTCCCGCCGTGGACAAGCCTTTGAAATCTCTACAGTGCTAGCAATGAATACCCCGGGTAACAGAATTCCTAAGTAACAAGTTCCCTGCCAATCCCTAGGTGACCATGGAAATGCTCTATTACCGCAAACAAAGTAGACATGTTCGCCTACATACAAAGGTCAGTCCTCGCTATTCAAATTCGCAACGTTGGCACAACCTTTAAAATCACCCATTGACTGAGTACCATTCCTCTGTATGCAGAAAGAAACTGAAACAGGGCTATGATTAACAGTGTAAGAAAGAGGCGTGGCATCATTATTGTCTATAGGAGCCATCTTGAAAGATATCAAAGATTGAAAAGGACGAGACACTTTATCAGAAGGCCTAATAGAAGCAACATTAAGCTTGCTCCTATTCGTAAAGAGTGAGCATCCCAGGGGCGTTAGAACACGTTTTTCAAAATTATTTAAATTAGTTCCATCAAAGTTTCCTGAGATGCTTTAGTTCCATCGGCCAAAGAACAGTGCTCTAAGAGAAGCATAACAAGCAGTTGTCAAAGGTAAAGGATGAATATACCAACCAAGCCACTTATCCCCATGCTACGGTAAATGTGAACAGACCCAACAATTAGATTTGTTAATAATGGCATGTGTAGCATTCATGATGAGTAATAGGGTGTTGTTATGGTAACTTTGTCTATGCTGAGAGTCTCTAGGAGATAGAGTGTGCAGATGCACGATAGGAGTAGAAACAGCAGGTACATTTTCAGTAGGCAACACATTCTCTAACGGGTGTATTTCTTCTAGATACCAGAAACCTAAGGCAATGACTATTGTAAAACCAATCAACATTATCAAAAGACAGCAATACGTTTTAGGGGCCCAAACATTAAAATGTTCATTTCCGTAGCTGGTCACACAGTCTTTTCCCTTTTCCATACGAGCGGAAGCGGTTGCAGGCATTGTACTCTTCAAACGAAAGCACCAGAGTTATTAGCTGGTGACCTCCGGGCCGAGCGGTTTCTTAGTCCTTCCACAAACCCTAGCCAACAGAATCCCCTTACGAACAATTGATCGGGCCAAAAAGGCAAACAATTGATGATTTTCCTCGATCACACAGCCGAACCGTGCATTAGGTCTATTTCCTCGGACGCAGATCGTACCTTGTGCTTCCTGGTACTGAATGATCTGAGAACAACGTGTCGGCACTTCCCGCTGGAAGCGAAGAATCGAGAACATTAGCGGATGCAAGATCCGGAACAACAGCTTCCAGAAACAAAACTGTTGGAGAGTGTGGAGGCAAAATGGCTGTTTCCCCAGGCCCACAGGCTCAGGGAGAGTCTCTGATGCACTCTCAATGCTGTTTACTGCTTCGGGATCGTTGGTTGCAGTACTGGTGGGGGGTTCTGTGTCTTCTGTATCGTGTGGTACTGGATGTGGAATCCTCTTGATATGCGATGCATGGATCCAATTCTTCCGGGCTGCCACCCGCACCGCAGTCTGTGTGACCAGCAGGACTTGGATGGGGCCCCGCCAATGAGGTGCAAGGCAAGAGGATCGCTCAAATGACTTGGTGAGGATCTGCTTCCCCGGTCGTATGCTGTGACTGGGACCCTCGTACCGTACAGGTAAAGCCTCTCGCACCTGGTGATAAATCAAATACAAGTTTTTAGTCAACTGGCTACAATAGTCGGAGAGAAGTACATTTTCAATATTTCGCAGAGAACGAGAATTCGGAAGATTCCAAATGTTGGCTGGCCTACCCATAACCACCTCAAAGGGAGAGAGCCCAGTCCTAGTTTGAGGGGTTGTACGCATAGATAACAACACAATCAGTAAGGCGCCCGGCCATTTTAGCTTGGTGCCGGCACATGTCTTAGTGAGCTTGTTCTTGATGATGCTGTTGTGTCTTTCCACTAATCCAGCACTCTGTGCGTGTCTAGCCGAATGGAACCGTTTATCAATCTGTAATCCCGCGCATATCTGCAGAATACCTCGAATGGGACAGAAGGTGGACCAAAGCTACCCCTAGGAGTTGATGTGCCCTTTCCCACATTCTGCTGTAAACAAATCATGCATTCCTGAACAAAGCGTTCAGCTACTTTAGGGATTTATCATTTACCCACACATTTTGCAAAATCTTGGTTACCTCACGAGCACATATATGGGTGGGACCATTAGCCATAACATCCATCATCATAATGTATGCTTCAGGCAGTAGCCATTTCCCTTCAATCTTGTCCACCTAACACCCATCATCATCCAGTTTTCCCAAGCCCTCAGCCCATTTCTTAGATTCTTCTAATGTGGCATCGGCTTGAATATCCCTTACGGAGTCAATACTCTCATTCAAAGTACAGGCATTTGTGGCTTCCCTTGAAGTATACATTTATGAAGAGAGATCAGTGGCAGTCTGTTTGGCTATCTGGTCAGCGAAAGCATTCCCTTTTCCTATATCATCTTCAATCTTCTGATGCGCTGTGCATTTTATGATAGCTAGCTGAATAGGGAGTGCAAGCGCTGAGAGTAACCGTACTATCAAGGAGCCATGTTGTATTTTTATAACATGTGAAGTCAAGAACCCTTGTTCTGCCCAAAGTCTACCAAAGTTGTGAACCACCCCAAAGGCATACTGACTGTCAGTATATATTTTCACGGTAAGCCTTTCGGAAAGTTCACAAGCTTGGGTCAATGCTATAATCTCTGCAGCCTGCGCAGAGTTATGCATGATTCTCCTGGTCTCCACGACCATGCTTAATGTGGTGATTGCATAAGCAGCTGTGGATGTATCATCCGGAATTTTGAAGCAGCAGCCATCACAAAACAGCTCCCCTTGTGGATTGTTCAAAGGAGTATCTTTCAGATCGATTCTACCCTTCGTCTCTTGTTCGGTAGTGTAAAGGCAGTCATGTGACTCTTAGTCACTGCAAGCAGTACCTTGCGGGAAAGGTAAAAGTTCAGCCGGATTAAGAACACAACACCTCTTGATTTGTACGTGTGGGGCAAACAAGATCAATTCATATCTCGTTAATCGTGTGGAGGTGAGGTATTGCATTTGTGTTCTGTTTAATAGAACATCTACAGAGTGAGGTACCATCAGGTTTAAAGCATGGCCTAGGACCATTCCCTCGCTCTGTTTTACAGACGCAGCAGCAGCAGCAACAGCTCTCAAACATCTTGGCAAAGTGCATGCTACAGGATCAAGGGCGGAAGAAAAGTAGCCGCACGGCCTATTCTTCCCTCCATGTTCCTGCGTTAATACAGCCAAAGCACATCCATCACATTCATGCAAAACAACACAAAGGCCTTTTCATAGTTTGGTGTGCCCAAAACTGGTGAGCACAATGCAGTCTTGAGCAGATCAAATGCACACTGGTGCTCCATGTTCCATGGCAATGGCAAAGAAATTCCCTTCTTCGTCAAAGCCAACATTGGCTTAATCACTTGTGAGAAGTTGGGGATCCATTGTCTACAGTAAAAAGCCATTCATATCAAGGCTCTAACTTCCTTCTGTGTATTTGGGACAGACATGCTAGAAATTAGTTTTATCCGTTCAGGCGTCAAACTTCTTCCCTCCTTTGATAGGAGATAACCTAAAGAGGCGACCTCCTGAAAACAATATTGACATTTTTTAAGTGAAGCTTTGTGTCCATGTTGTGCTAGATGAAGAAGCAACAACTCAGTGCCTTCCTTACAAGTGCTCTCTGAGTCAGCAGCTAAAAGCAAGTCGTCGACATATTGAAGCAGTGTACAGGTAGAAGGCAACTCAAGGCTATCGAGCTGTTCTTTCAAAGCCCTACTGTAAATGCTAGGACTTTCCGTGTAACCTTGCGGTGCACGGGTAAAGGTAAACAAGTGTCCCCCTAAGGTGAACGCGAACAGATATCTACTGTCTTTGTGTATAGGAATACTAAAGAAAGCGCTCTTTAGATCGACAACACTAAAGTGGGTAGCTGAAGCCGGGATCATGGTTAATATTGTAGTCACATCAGGCACAATTGGAAATTGTGGAGCAAAGATCTTATTGATGGCACGTAAATCAATTATGAAACGGAAGGGAATTGCATTATCACCTTTTTTGTACACGGGCAAAATCGAACTATTGCACAAACTACCTGCAATTTCCTCAATCACCCCTCAGTGCACAAAATCAGAAAGTATGCATTTCAAAGCTTGCTCACCATCGACCGAGATCTTGTACTGTGTTATACGTGGCAGCTTTACTCCATGTTTCAAGACAATTTTAACAGGTTCAATTTGCAAAACACTGACATCATTATCATCAACAGCCCACAAACACTCCGGAGCATCTCTAAATTCCGGTGGCAAAGGTCTGGTCAAGAACTGAGAGACAGAAAGTTGCTGTGGTGAAATCATCAAACGCACTCCATCTGAAGAACAACGATTTAACGCATTAAATTCCTTCAACAGATTCAACCCCAACAAATTCTCTCCACAATTTGTAGTCAAGAGGAATGGACAATGGTCCGTAAACGGACCCAAAGAAATAGGTACCGGCGAAGAAACCTGGCAAACAACAGGTGTGCCAGAAAACCCTACAGAAACATTGGTTTGCCCTGACAGTGGAATGTTTGGAACCCACGAATGATCAATGCAACACTTCCGTGCCCCTGTATCTATCAAGAATAGATGTTTCCTATTACCCGCTATCATTTCAACATAGGGACCTTTCAGATTAACAGGAATAGGCGTCGGTTCCAAACCCTGCTTTGGGCAATCCCAGCGAAACAGGATGTCATCAAAAGGATGTTCTTCAGAGAGGTAAGCAGCAGAAGGATGATCAAAAATGTTTCTATTATCCACACTAAGTGCCTGATTATCCTGCGAAAAAGGTTGCTGTGAATCCTATGAAAACTGGCTTCTACCAGGACCCGCTGCCCCAGGGCGGCCTCTGGATCGTCTACCCATATTCCCAAATGTGCTATTTGACCTCTGTTGGAGGATCGGGCATTGTGCACGCCAATGACCCTCTTGTCTGCAATAAGCACACTGATTAATGTTTACAGGACCCAAGGGCGCATTCCCCTGTGGAACGTACTGACCTCTAAATTGCGAACTACCCCTTCTAGGGCCTCTAACAATTTCCTGCAATAATACCTTTGTTTTTAAGTCACCTTTTCTCTTCTCGACTTGTTCCTTTTCTTTATTGACACTTTTCTCTTAGTACTGAGCCATGTGCAGTACTTCTGACTGAGACTTCGTTTACCAAGCGCTCTCAGATGACATAATCTGTGACTGGATGTCAGGCAGCAATCCACACACAAATTTGTCCACGAATAATCTTTTCCCAGACTCTGTGCCTAAGTCTTGTCCACTGAAATCTGAAAATACTTGTTCGAACCGATTAAAAAACTCGGTAGCACCTTCAGACTTTCCTTGGATACAGGCAGTAAGCTTGTCCCAAATAATCCTTTTTTCAGGAATTATAGTTTTTAATTTCATAACTATTCTGTCAGGCAAAGTTAGGATCACCTGCGGCGGTCTATCACCAGCTCGTCTTTCTCTATCAAGTCTAGCCATATTATCCCATGTATCTCCCAACCCTGGTACATTGTCTACAGTTCTAATCTGTTTTCACAATTCAACAGGCAGGAGTACAGGAAATAACAAATCGATATCACTTAAGGTGAATACCGATGATTGCAAAACAGACTCTATTTCTTTATAGAACCCTGTTGGATTCTTCCTAAAATCGGGAATTGATTGTTTAATATTGTTCACTTCCTGTCTCGAGAACGGGACGTGAACGAACTGTGACACATAATGTGCAGGAATAACCTGAGCAGGTGTACCTGCTGCAGCATTAGCAGGAATCTCTACCTTTGGAACAAATGTCGGAGGAACCTCTCTCATAGGCAACTGAGAAGTAGGCAACTCCGAACGCTTACTAAGCAACAGAGCTAAATCGAGTGCTAAAGCAGCAGAAGAAGTGTCAAGCGAAAAAGCTCTCTTATAAATACTCAATAACTCTGCGGGACAACAAATCTTTCTTTTTACACACTCATCCTGTAGGTACTCTACCATTACCTGTATCACTTTCCTCTGCATTTATGGCGTATACTGACTATACATGTCATATACTTCTGTGGGAGATATCGACATGTCTGAGATCTATCTAATCGCATCTTTCATACAAATTCACGTTTCCTCAGTTATCGATTTACAACAAGGAAGGAACCGTTTCTGTACGAACATAACATCCAAACTTTCACCATCTACATCTTCATTCCGTAACCTTTCCAGCTCCCTTCTATACACAAAAACCCTCTCGACATGCTCTTGTACTTTCTCCGCAGTATCTGTAGTGAACGCTAAAGTATTCAGATCCCTCAACCCTTGCGGGAGATCTGTATTATTTAGCCGGTTCCACATTATACATAGATGAATTCCTAATCCTTCAATAAAAACGTTTTTCTCAGGAAAATTGGCTAAATTATGAAGTGTGGCAAGAACATCAGCTTTATCACCCTTCTCCATGCAATGCTTAGCCCACGCAGTTAACTCAAGCTTTTTCTCTGAAGATACAGTATTACGAGTCACAACCCTCGATCCTGCTCCCCATTCTACTACAAGCGGTGCAAAACCACTTGGAAGAGAGAGAGTAGGCAAGTTTTGAACATCAGGAAACTGAGGTACTACGGCAGGCGCGGCAGGCAAACCCACCGGACCCATAACAACAGGCAAAGGCGGAGAAACAAGCAGAGGAGCGACAACGAAAGGAGGAACAACAACTGGAGGAAGAGGAACAGCAGGAGGAACGATAGGAAGAACAGGAGGATGAATAACAGCAGGAAGAGGAACATACGGAGGTGGCGCAGTGGCACCAGGCCTTCGTTCATTTAAATGTTTATCGATAAGTTTATCAGAAACATGAAAGTCTTTAGAAGGATACATTTTCTGGACACCAAGTGAAAAAGCCCTATCCATATTCCTAGCTGACTCAGACTGTTTATTCTGGTCATATAACAACGCTTTTTCGGCGTTCGTCATATGACGGCGCGCATGCTTTTCTCTACTCTTAAGCTGCTGCAAAGCTTCTTTCTTCCAATTTTGTAATACGTCAAATGCTGCACGTCTAGCCTTTTTCTTCAATAATATAGATTCTAAGTATTCAATACGAGGGATTTCAAAACTACCATTAGTTGGCCACCGAAGTTCGGAAGCATGTCTAGTTTGTCTGTGCCAAATATCATTAAACACTATACTACCAATGCCAGGCTTACAGTACATAGTACATGCCGGCGACCCCTACATTGGTGCAGTCGGCCAAATTCCAAAGATTGTCTGTCCTTGCGGAATAATGCCCTGAAGCAGGCAGACAATTTCTCAGGCATATCAGAATACTTGTGTTACCTGGTCAATAATTGAACTCGCGAGTGCAATGCATCAAAACAAATTATCAGGATACTTAAGAATCGGGTCACGACTCACCTGATCAAGCCTAAGGAGGTCCGATCGGATTTCAAAATTTTCTAACAAAGTTTACCTCGTGTTTGGTGATTTCGGCAAATCTGCCCACCTCGATATATGGACCCTCGTCAAAATGCCGACTCGGACCGCGTGCTCACCGTCCAGGGATCGGGCTGTGCAGCACTGCTGAGGTGTCACTTCTCATTCAGGAAAGGGGCCCCCTTTACACCATCTGATCCCGGCCCGATAGTCACGTCAACCTTCAACGAGCTGGCATCAATCTTGAGGGTCCCTATTCGGGCGCCATCTGTGAAAGCAAAGGGAACTATCGAGGCTGAGCACCTTCAAAAGGAAATACACCAAACTCGTTTATAAAGATACACAGATCTTTATTCAAAGTAACTGAACAGTTTTCAAAGGAACAAAGTATCAGCTAGCTATCAAGCCCTCAGTTAGTCACAGGGAATACCAGCCCATTCGATGTGAGAAGTGAGTGGGGCTGTACATCAGAAATGTTTGTGTTTTTATACAATTCTAAACATGATGTCCAGCCCATTTACAGGTTAACCATTTCCCAATCTAGGGTTCATGCCGAGTTCAGCTCTGACTCACCCAGCTATATGCATATGGATCACCTTCAGTGTACATGTTCAACAAATCACAATGGCAACAGTATATTCTTGGATTCAACATAAGCCTTAGTACATATCTTAATACAATGCAGTTCAACACATTTGTTACATTCGGTATTTGAATAACATTGTGCTTAGTATATGCTTGCGGATTAGTATCGTTAGCACAGGTAATCCTCAATCCACAGGTCAACGAAGGACAAGGTCTTGTTACATGACCCTAACGTTTGGCCTGCTGTAACGCTCACCTGATTCCCACGGAGGCGCAGGTCTGGCTTCGAGTGCTGATGCTTCTTCAATGGTGAAGCGCAGGACTCTGAAGATGGACAGGAAGGGCCCCTCTACTCTGGCTTCTCCGGCTCGCAGGAATATTCCCCTGTGCGTGAAAAGGGAGTATTACCTACTGACTGAGTTATGCTCAAGCCTCCCACTCTCTTCCAACCCTCCACGATACCCTTCCACGATTCCCCGTGAAGTCTCACCTTAGGGTCAGGAAGGATGAGCTCTCCATCCTGCTTCTGATGCAGGGGCGCGTTGAAACCCAGTTACTTCACTGGATTGAGGATTATGGGAGTTCAGGTAAGCTTGACTATTCAGGTAAAGCTCTGTAAAAGTTCTGTTGCAAGTTCAAAAGTCCAAGCTTAATAATAATGTTCATTGTCTTTTTCCCCTTAGGGGCCGGGATTCGGAATGCCGGAGATATGGCGCCGACCCGAAGTGATACGTGCAGTTCCAGTAAATGACAGGTAAGTTCTGGATGAGCGCTCGGGTAATGTCTTTGCATTCACTCATTCAATGTCTTTGTCTTTTTTCCCCATAGGGGCCGGGGTCCGGATGCCTGGAAGCGGCAAGACCCGAAATGAAATGGGAATGACCCAACAGGTAAGACTTAGAAGGAAACTGAGCTTTTCCTATTCCCTTCCTTCTCTCACCTTGTTCTTGTCTTTCTCTCTAGGTTCTGGGAAGTGGCTGTGGATCCGGATGATCGCTGCTGAAGATGGTGGCGTCCAAGAAAGGTGAGTGAAATGCAGCGCTGCAGCGATTGTAGCGAAATGCTTTTAAAATGATGTCTTCCTTTTCAGGATCGTCGGTGTGATGTCTCTGTGGTGCTGATTTAGCAGGTAAGGTCTTTTGTCTCCCTTTGCAGGTGACCCAGGATACTGACAGGCGTGGCTGAGGTCCAGATGCAGGAGCTGACACGGTGAGCGTCCAGCTGCGAGGAGCAGAACAACGCGAAGTGTGAGTTGCTGATCGGGTGTGGTTTAAATAGCTTTGGAAGAAGTTCCAAGTGTGTATCCTTCCTCCGATCAGGTATGTATCCTTCCCCGACCACACCCGGGTGGAAAGTAATCCCACAGGTAAAATAGTTCCATTCAGGCCTCAAGAGGGCCTGGATGTGGCAGCATGGTCTGCATCAGGTAAGTGCACATTAAAACACTTGAACATATGTCTAGCTTTATGAGCCTGGAGCCTAAGGCACCAGGACAGGGGTCCAACATGAGCCTGGCGCCTAAGGCGCCAGGACTGCGTCCAAAGGGCCTCAGCTTGGGCCCGCTGGCACTCTCCTAGGGGAAATGATGCCTGCCTCTGGGGTTGCTGGGTCGGACCTGGCTCCTTGGAGGCAGGCATCATGACACCTGCGGGCAGTTTAAGCATTAACTTTCATGCATAGGTCAAGACGGCCATGTTGCAAACAGAAGAACACTGTCCACCATTTTATAACACAGGGTGACTTTGGAGTGAGAATCAAAATGACGGATGAACCTAAAATGGCAGCGAATCGATCTAAGGTCAGAACCTTGCACGCGGATTTCGTCACAGAGGGACCGTGCTTAGGCCAAAATATATACAAAAAGGGGGCCCGATTATGATATCACATTCGACATATCGAGTGGGTTTTGGTTTTCTTGTGAAGCTCTGGCCTCCGGAGATGGTGAGTTTCTAGGCCCTGTAGAATGGGCTTTGGTTTTGTAGTGATGACCTGGCCTCCATAGAGGGTGAGTTTCTCAGCTCTCTAGAGTGGGTTTTGGTTTTGTGGTGATGACCTGGCCTCCGGAGATGGTGAGTTCCCAGGTGTATAGAGTGGGTTTTGGTTTTCTAGTGAAGCTCTGGCCTCCGGAGATGGTGAGTTTCTAGGCCCTGTAGAATGGGCTTTGGTTTTGTAGTGATGACCTGGCCTCCATAGATGGTGAGTTTCTCAGCTCTCTAGAGTGGGTTTTGGTTTTGTGGTGATGACCTGGCCTCCGGAGATGGTGAGTTAACAGGCCCTGTAGAATGGGCTTTGGTTTTGTAGTGATGACCTGGCCTCCATAGAGGGTGAGTTTCTCAGCTCTCTAGAGTGGGTTTTGGTTTTGTGGTGATGACCTGGCCTCCGGAGATGGTGAGTTCCCAGGTGTATAGAGTGGGTTTTGGTTTTCTAGTGAAGCTCTGGCCTCCGGAGATGGTGAGTTTCTAGGCCCTGTAGAATGGGCTTTGGTTTTGTAGTGATGACCTGGCCTCCATAGATGGTGAGTTTCTCAGCTCTCTAGAGTGGGTTTTGGTTTTGTGGTGATGACCTGGCCTCCGGAGATGGTGAGTTAACAGGTTTATGGAGTGGGTTTTGGTTTTCTAGTGAAGCTCTGGCCTCCAGAGATGGTGAGTTTCTCACCCCTCTAGAGTGGGCTTTGATTTAGTAGTGATGCTCTGGCCTCTGGAAATGGTGAGCTTCTCAGCCCTGTACAGTGGGCTTTGATTTTGTAGTGATGCTCTGGCCTACGGAGATGGTGAGCTTCTCAGCCCTGTAGAGTGGGCTTTCGTTTTGTAGTGATGCTCTGGCTTTCGGAGATGCTGAGTTTTTCAGCTCTGTAGAGTGGGTTTTGGTTTTGTAGTGATGACCTGGCCTCCAGAGATGTTGAGTTTCTCAGCCGTGTAGAGTGGGTTTTGGTTTTCTAGTGATGCTCTGGCTTCCGGACATGATGAGTTTCTCACCCCTCTAGAGTGGGTTTTGGTTTTCTAGTGAGGCTCTGGCCTCCGGATATGGTGAGTTTCTCAGCCGTGCAGAATGGGTTTTGATTTTCCAGTGATACTCTGACCTCCAGAGATGGTGTGTTTCTCAGCCCTGTAGAATGGGCTTTGGTTTTGTAGTGATGCTCTGGCCTCCGGAGATGGTGAGTTTCACAGCCATGTAAAGTGGGCTTTGGTTTTGTAGTGATGCCCTGGCCTCCGGAGATGGTGAGTTTCTCAGCCGTTTATTGTGGGTTTTGGTTCTCCAGTGATGCTCTGGCCTCCGGAGATGGTGAGTTTCTTAGCCATGTAAAGTGGGCTTTGGTTTTGTAGTGATGCCCTGGCCTCCGGAGATGGTGAGTTTCTCAGCTGTATCAAGTGGGTTTTGGTTTTCCTGTGAAGCTCTTGCCTCCGGAGATGGTGAGTTTCTCAGCTGTATCGAGTGGGTTATGGTTTTCCTGTGATGCTCTTGCCTCCAGAGATGGTGAGTTTCTCAGCTGTATCGAGTGGGTTTTGGTTTTCCTGTGATGCTCTGGTTTCCGGACATGGTGAGTTTCTCACCCCTCTAGAGTGGGTTTTGGTTTTCCAGTGATGCTCTGGCCTCCAGTGATGGTGAGCTATACAGACCTGTAGAGTGAGCTTTGGTTTTGTAGTGTACGGCTGGTGACACTCTATTATTATCATCTTTCCCACGCTACAGATTGGCTAGCTCTCTCCCTTCACCTCCCACCAAGACGCCCACTGGCTGCTGATAGGACCAGAAGTTGGGAGGTATGGGTTATGGAAGCTGAGGGAGGAGGAACAATATATCATTTCAAAATGACAGATAGTTTTACACTTTTCAGTTCTGAAAATCTAACATGACAGCTACCCTAATTTTTCATATAATTGACAGCACATATATATTCTTGAGTTCTATATTTTATGGCAAGTCAGAAAATACCAATTTTATTTTGGCACGCCCTTCCTGGGTGGAGCTACTGTTTTTCGTGATTTTCTCCTGAGCCGAAATAGTCACAAATCTGCCCCTTCCTGATTCAAACCTTACTTCCATAACCTATCATCACACCAACTTTCTATTTCCACAGAATTATGAGAAGGCTGGAAACATAATTGTTCTCATTTGTGTTTGTTCACTCGGCCTTATATCGGAAAACAATGTATTGACTGGCTTTTATATTTCAATGAAACTCCACATTAGCCACCTACACTCTCACAATAGGGGCCTAGCATGGCCTCTCCATCTCTGTCACTCTGGGGCTTTTTACCCCACAGAGCGCAACCAATGTATTAAACCTAGGGCATCTAGAGTGTAGCCAATGTATTGAATCTAGGGAATATCAGAGTGCAAACAATTCATTAAACCTGTGCATCTAGAGAGTAGCGATGTACTGAATCTAGGGAATATCAGAGTGCAACCAATGCATTAAACCTAGTACATCTAGAGTGTAGCCATGAACTAAATCTAGGGAACATCAGAGTACAACTAATGCTTTAAACCTAGAGCATCCAGACTGTAGCCATGTACTGAATCTTGGGAATATCAGAGTGCAACCAATGCATTAAACGTAGTGCATTTAGAGTGTAGCCAATTTATCGAACCCAGGGAATATCAGGCCGCAACCAATGCATTAAATCTAGAGCGTCTAGAGAGTAGCCATGTACTGAATCTAGGAATATCAGAGTGCAGCCAATGCATTAAACCTAGTGCATCTAGGGTGTAGCCATGAATTAAATCTATGGAATATCAGAGTGCAACCAATGCATTAAACCTTGTGCATCTAGACTGTAGCCATGCACTGAGCCTAGGGAATATCAGAGTGCAACCAATGCATTAAACCTAGTGCATCTAGAGTGTAGCCAATGTATTTAATCTAGGGAATATCAGAGTGCAACCAATGCATTAAACCTAGTGCATCCAGACTGTAGCCATGTACTGAATATAGGGAATATCAGAGTGCAACCAATGCATCAACCCTAGTGCATCTAGAGTGTAGCCATGTACTGAATCTAGGTAATATCAGAGTACAACCAATGTATTCAACTTAGTGCATCTAGAGTATAGCCATGTACTGTATCTAGGTGCAACTAATGCTTTAAACTTAGTGCATCTAGTGTGTAGCCACGTACTGAATCTAGGGAATATCAGAGTGCAAACAATTCATTAAACCTAGTGAATCTAGAGTGTAGCCATGTACTGAATCTAGGGAATATCAGAGTGCAACCAATGCATTAAACCTAGTGAATCTACAGTGTAGCCATGTACTGAATCTAGGGAATATCAGAGTGCAACCAATGCATTAAACCTAGTGCATCTAGACTGTAGCCACGTACTGAATCTAGGGAATATCAGAGTGCAACCAATGCATTAAACCTAGTGAATCTAGAGTGTAGCCATGTACTGAATCTAGGGAATATCAGAGTGCAACCAATGCATTAAACCTAGTGAATCTAGAGTATAGCCATGTACTGTATCTAGGTGCAACTAATGCTTTAAACTTAGTGCATCTAGAGTGTAGCCAATGTATTGAATCTAGGGAATATCAGAGTGCAAACAATTCATTAAACCTAGTGCCTCTAGACTGTAGCCATGTACTGAATCTAGGGAATATCAGAGTGCAACCAATGCATTAAACCTAGTGAATCTAGAGTGTAGCCATGTACTGACTCTTGGGAATATCAGAGTGCAACCAATTCATTAAACCTAGTATATCTAGAGTGTAGCCATGAACCTAATCTAGGGAATCTCAGAGTACAACTAATGCTTTAAACCTAGTGCATCCAGACTGTAGCCCTGTAATGAATCTAGGGAATATTAGAGTGCAACCAATGCATTAAACGTAGTGCACCTAGTGTATAGCCATGCACTGAATCTAGGTAATATCAGAGTGCAACTAATGCTTTAAACTTAGTGCATCTAGAGTGTAGCCAATTTATTGAACCCTGGGAATATCAGGCCGCAACCAATGCATTAAATCTAGAGTGTCTAGAGAGTAGCCATGTACTGAATCTAGGAATATCAGAGTGCAACCAATGCATTAAACCTAGTGCATCTAGAGTGTAGCCATTGTATTTAAACAAGGGAATATCAGAGTGCAAACAATGCATCAAATCTAGTGCATCTAGATTGTAGCCATGTACTGAATCTAGGTAACATCAGAGTACAACCAATGTATTAAACTTAGTGCATCTAGAGTGTAGCCATGTACTGAATCTAGGTAACATCAGAGTACAACCAATGTATTAAACTTAGTGCATCTAGAGTGTAGCCATGTACTGAATCTAGGTAATATCAGAGTGCAACTAATGCTTTAAACTTAGTGCATCTAGAGTGTAGCCATGTACTGAATCTAGGTAATATCAGAGTGCAACCAATGCATTAAACGTTGTGCACCTAGAGTGTAGCCATGTACTGAATCTAGGGAATATCAGAGTGCAACCAATGTATTAAACGTAGCGCATCTAGAATGTAGCCATGTGCTGAATCTTGGTAATATCAGAGTGCAACCAGTGCATTAAACTTAGTGCATCTAGAGTGTAGCCATGTACTGAATCTAGGGACTATCAGAGTGCAACTGTAGAGGAGGTCCCAGACATGGCCTGCACCCCTGCCTCCCATGTCGAGGTACCAGGAAAGTACTCGCCAAGGTACGTGACGTATGAGGAGCAAATGAACCAACAGAGAGCCGCGCTGGGACTCTGCCCAGTGTACATCAAAAGATCCGTACCTGTTGAAGCGCCCATAATCAGACAACCCTGGGCAGCACGGTACCCTATCAGACAGCCATACCAGCCAGTGATACGAAACGAGGAGTACCTACAGACGGACCACGAAGAGACCCAAAGAGCATTAATGGAGGCCAGTAGAAATGACACAAGGGCCTGGACAGGCACGTGCGTGAACGAAAACGGCTATCAAGGATAGCATGCCAGTGCGAGCAGCTATGAAAAGGAGAAGTAATGGACACAGAAAAGAGACAATGTTGAAATGTAAGGAAATGTGGCTATGAGGTAAGATAGAAGTAGCCAACTAGTTAATGCGTGTAAATAGGCTTGGAACGCAAGAAGCGAAGAAAACGATACTGCTTGCTATGCTTAGTAGAATACTAGAAGCGGCATACGCCAACTATATATATCTACCTCAAGAAGCACATTATACAAGTGGGACTCCATTTTGTAAAGCAGTAATGTGCCCAGGCTGCCAGAGGCCTAACAGGCCAAGTTTCATAACCCAGCCAGAGTCAAGAGAAGGAGCGGAATCGAAACTCAACAAAGAGCGGCTCATGCCTAAGAAATCAAGGTCATCCAGAGAAAGGGAGGAGAGCATCAGCTAACAAGACTCAAACTTCAGAGCATACCAGCCTACCCCATGAAGGTCAAGATAAGGGGGGCCCATGCAGGTGGCGAGGCTAAAGAAGAAACAAATACACGAAAAACTTGGAACTGTAGCAGAATTCACGGTGAACAGACATGTGACTAGTCAGGCGCGAAGAATTACCAACATCTGATGTCACCCAGATCCAAGGGTGCAATAACTTCTCCAGATAAGAGGCTACAGTTTCGAGGCCATACCCAGAAACTGATTGACGGAAGGGAGGCAGGGTGAATCTTGGGACACCAGGCACCTGTGTGTCCATTCTGCATGCTGCTAATTAAAATGGGGATTTATGTCTAGGGGTGTAACCTGCCCAATCACAATGGATCATGTAATCTAAGCTCCTATAGATACTGGAACCAATGGGACATCGTAGTTGTAGTGACGTCTATCACGCGTGATGTAGAGGGTTGGGCGTAGACGCCCACCCGATAAGAGTTATCCAATCCGCATGCTCTGTTACTATATACAGATATAGCACATATACTTAAGTTACCTTTCCCAACCAATTATATTGCATGACGAATTTGTAGAATTAGACATCAGTGATGACGAGTTTTGCCTATAACTATTGCTGTTCAACTGAAGTTTGAGGAAGTCGGAGCGAGACATGTGGTCGCAACGATGCTGATTCCCAACTGCTTCCCTGTTTGATGTTCTTGTCATTAAACGGACTTCCCTTTGCCAAACTACTGAGTCCTCATTATTGAGTCATGTTGGAGTAAGTGAATCCTGCACCCCATCCCTCACATGGTGCAGATACCTTGTCTTACAAGTACTAGAGGGTGAGCACTGACCTATGGGCCCATTGGTGGACATCTCGTTCTCCTGTACACTTGGTAGCGTGAGGATGTTTTCGGCCATCGATTATGGATTATTGATTAATATAGTTATAAGAAAGCTATAGACCAACGGCACAAAGTAACTCTGGGCCTTCGGCAAATATCATGAGCCCTTTCGCCATTCCGACTGAGTAGGCTGAGAAGCTCCCCATGGACAATCATAGTGTAAGTCCATAAAAAATCTGCAGTGGGTCTGAAGGAACTCGCCTTTCCAAGCATATCCCTTCTCATTCCCACAGGCAGCCAATCGGACAAAAAAACCCATAAGAGGCTGAAGAGGAAGGGGTGGTGATCCCGAAGCTCCAGAGAGGAAAAGATGCGATCGGTGAGTGAAGCAACAAACTTGTTACTTTGGCAAATGTCTTGTAGGCATTAGAACAAGCAAGGGAAAGGTAAAGGAGGGTGGCGGAGAAAAAATAAAATAGTCAGAAGTAGAGAAGACTGTATATATATAAGGGGTTAATAACTCGAGTATAAAAGAGAAAAACGTAAGGTTACCGGGGGGGCACCCAAGAAAAAAACGTAAGGTTACCGAGGGGGCACCCGAGAGTTACTGGGGGGGCACCCGAGATTAAAACGTAAGGTTACAAGGGACGGGGGGGCACCCGAGAGAAAAACATAAGGATTCGCCTTGTTCCTGCGCTCAAATACAGCGGTCAAAAGAAACGTGAACTCATAGCCCATATAATAAGGGACAATTAGACTACGATGACGTTTAAAGGCGCATTAAAGGAGTTTGTTTAAACTCCATGATGGGGTATTGATTAGAAGGCAGGTATATGTATGACCAGCTGGTGTCCATCTAATCTGTCAAGTGTCTGTCCTATGTGTTCTGATGTATGCTGATTGTAAGAGAACTGTATCATTGATTGTGTGAGATGAAATTTGATTTTACGCGATTCTGTGAAGAAGAGGGAATCGCCAATCAATTGATGGTTTTGAGTTAATTGATAATATACATTTTGGCGGGAAAAGAGTGGATTGGAGCTTGCGTATCTGGTGCTCGCTCATACTAGTAGAAGGATAGCAAACTGTATAAATATTGCTGCTAATGGAATTGAAATGAAGGTCACCCCACTTGTGCATCTATGCAAGCAACTACCTAAGCATGCACCTAAATTAAAAAAAAGTATAGCACAGAGTGGGTTAAGGGTACTGCCCACAAGATGTTTAGGCCTTGGCCGCAGAATGAGTCCCTATCAAAAGCCATCTTACAACACATGACGACTTATCTACATGCCACATACAGAGGCAAGAAGCTAGAGAAGCGCCTTGCTGTTCTAGAACTATGAAAGATGTTTGAGCAGATGAAGGAGGAAGAGCCTCCTGCAGATTGGATATTAAACGTATGCACGGAGGGGGGTGAGACGGCGACCGCGCCACCGGCCCCGCCTGAGCCAGCCATCGAGGGAAGTAAGACAGAGGGGCTCTACCCGTTAAGAGAACTAAAGGCAGCCACAGGGTATAGAACCCTGCATATGAGTCGCCTACGTATAGTGGCGACGACAATAAAGAAAAGGACCAGGAAATTAATCTTGCCTCCGCAATCCCGAGGGACAAGGAGAGACGTAATGACAAACGAAAGGATCAGGCACAGAGTTGTGCATCTCTCATTAGGGAGAGAGAGGGAAAGAGAGGGAAAGGAAGTAAAGGTAGAACTGATGTGATAACATTCGCGAAAGACGAATGGATGGGAGGTCAGATATTGCTGAAGCTGGATGGAAAAGAAAGTGATGATATAAGGCCAGGAGAGAGGTCTGATGAGACGCAAAGGAGAGAGAAAGAAAAAGAGATGGAAATAAGGGATGAAAGGACAAGAAGGAAGGATAGGCTGAAGCGAGAACAACTATATAGCGAAGAGCAAGAGAAACAGCTCAATCGCAAACAGAAGGCAGCCTATGACCAGTACAAACAGAATAAGCAAAGGTTGGAAGAAGAGCAAAGGGTACATGAGAAGAGAGTGAAGAGAAGAGAAGATGAAGAAATTAGAAGGGCAAAGGAACGAAGAAAGTAAAGGATGCGGGAAGTAGACAAGGCTAGAGAAGAAGCGAGGAAGCGCAAGGAAATAGATGAGGAAACAGAACGTAAGCGCAGACAGAGGGCACGAGATCTTGAATATTTGGAGCGGGAAGTTAAAAAACCCAATCCTGTTGTAGAATGGGAAGACATAGAAGAATTCTTTCCTGCCAACGACTCGCTGCAAGGTATAAGTGGGACAAATATTGAAGATGACTTCGACACCAGAAGCATCAGGGAAACGATTTATAAAATATACAATGAGATGGGGCTAGAACAGATATCACATGGGGGAAGGGAAGATGAGTGCTTGGAGAACACTCAGCTATATGAGGATGTTACTCGAAGTAGTGGGAGCAGGGGACTGTCCCTACACAGACTGGAGATTGGGCAGGACGAAGAAGATGCAAGGAGTTGTGTAATTGGGAGTATTCAGAATCTGACTCCGGTGGGGAAACGGAGGATGAGGCACACGGGGAAGGGAGACTGTTAGGAAAGATTTTGTAATTGTAGGTAATTTTCCTTCCATGTGGCAACCCCTAAACTTTTTGCTGTTGTTTTTCACCTTGTTCTTGACTTTGCCAGAGAAGTACAGCCTTCTGCCGCACTCCTCTGGGCTTTCGCTCCTTTCTTATGGGGAAACTGACATGCCCTTAAGACAGTCAGTACCGGGGAACGCTGTTTCCCGTAGTTTGTTTTATCATGTTGCGGCTTTCGTGCAACATGACACAAGAGGGCACTGTAAGCTAAGTTACAGCTCTCTTGGGTCTCTAGCCTTCTACAGGCCCTAGATACTCATTTAGGATTGTATCTGATCGGTGCAAGCGATTCAGGGACGGGAATGGTGGCAGCGATCGTTTCTTGTGTTTTGAGCTCCTTTTGGCATTCTAAGTGCGTTTCTCGCGCTTAACCCAAAATGGTGGCCTGGCTCCCAAAATGGCCAGACCACGAGGCTCCTTTGTCCTGTCCGCTGACCGTCTTGCTCCCTTCACCTTCCCCAGGTCGAGCCGACCCGGGGCCTTCCTTATTTGGGCATGTACTTTCCCGCGAAAAACGGATGCTTTTGCGGGCTTCTACATGTCTTGTGTGTGCCTCCAGGATGTGGGCTCGGATGTCTGGTCCCAATACACATCCTGGGTGCCAGAGAGTCTAGGGTGGTGTGAATGCCTGGGACCACCGTGGTCCGTGATTGGTCCACGATGTCATGATCTCTGCTTCCAAAAGGTCAGGGTTTTCCCAACTCCCTTGGAAGCAGATCCATAACCCAGGTTCCGAGTGCCAACCAGTCCCAATTGGGACCTTTTGGACCCAGTCCTGGCGCCAGTGGCACCAGGCTCATAAATATGCCCAGTCCCAGCGCTGGAAGCGCCGGGCTCATAATGCTTGGGTGGACTTACCTTCAGCAGACCATGCTGCTTACTTGCCTGCCAGTTGAGCCTCTGATCCTCTTCTGTTTGGAACTACTTTTCCTGTTGGGTGGGGCTGGAGCCACTCCCTAGATTCAGAACACTGGAACTCTTCTGGAAGGCAGGAACTCTTTTCTTACCAGGAACTCTTTTCTTACTTAGGCGTGGCTGTGGAAGGAGACACCTAAGCACTACAGGAGGCTATTTAAACCACACCCGGTGGATGAATCTTGCTTTGCGTTATTCTGCAACCTCTGCAGCAGAACGCTCATCGTGTCTTCTGCATCCGGTCCTGGGCCTAAGGAAAAAGGCTTACCATCCTGAATCCAGTCTTCAGCAACACCTATAAAGACAAGAAAGAACAGGTTAGCATTCCGGCATCTGAAAGGCAAAGGCTTACCATCCTGAATCCAGTCTTCAGCAACACCTATAAAGACAAGAAAGAACAGGTTAGCATTCCGGCATCTGAAAGGCAAAGGCTTACCTACTCTTCGTGCGCTCCGGAGGTCTTCACACTGCATTCCGGCATCTGAAAGACAAAAGTTTACCAACTCTTCGCACGCTCCGGAGGCCTTCGGCGCTGCATCCCGCATCTGAAAGACAAAACAAGGTGCGTTTAAAGACATTGGGGAACTTTAATACTCACGTGCCATTACTCCTTTCCACATCTAATCCAGTGGGTATTCCGGCACCCTGCAGCCGCTCCGAACTCGTACCTGCAAAATAAAAAGACAGTTAGAGCGCATAGTGAAGCAGGCAACAAGCGCTTACTTACGTGCTTCCAGGCGCTTCTATTCATCACACGGGCTCCATCTTCAACTCACTTCAGCCCGTCATCCGCCATCGCCGGAACCCTGCAAAACAAGAGACATCATTACTAAAGACTTTAAAGACATTTGAATGACTCGAAACTTACCGTTCGTGCAGTAAACAACGGACAGCAGTCCTCTGAAGTCAAGAGGCCTGCGCTACCTATCCAGTGAAGAAACTGGTTACAGCACCCTGCCCCGAGGCAGATGGAGAGCTCGGCATTCACTTACCTAAGGTGAGAGCGTTAACCTTTGGGGGTCTACAGGAGAGGAGAAGAGGAAAGAGATAGGGACACCCCAATAACCCCAGTTCATTAACCCCATATTTTCTATCTGCAGACATCTTACTCTACACGTCAGGCATACAGTGCACAGAGGTCCAGCCCAAAGAGCCAACCGGGTGCTACACATCACCTTTGAAGATACGGTAGTCGCCCAGTCAAGACCGGCGCCTCTGCGAGAATCAGGTGAGCGTTACAGAACGCAAAGCCTACCGCAAAACTCTCGCCCAGGCGCTATGGAAACCTCGGATACTGACCCCCTAGCCCGGTTACTTGGGGAACTAAGGGCAGAAGTGCATGCAGCTCGTCAGGAAACGAATGCTCTAAGAAGGGAACTAATTATTTCCAAGGAGAGAACAGACAATCTTGCTAGACAAGTGCTACAGTCACAAGCCGGACAGACCCCGTTACCCGCATCAGGGGCAAATCTTCCTTCAACATCCTCTATGAATCCAGTGCAGATCAACCTACCTGGGAATGTACCTCTGGCTCCGCCCGAACGATTTTCTGGTGACCCAAAGAGGTTTGCAGTATTTATCAATCAGTGCCGGTTGCACTTCTTATGCCGGCCAGCAGCCTTTCCAACTGATCAAGCAAAAGTAGCTTTTGTACTTTCGTACCTTAGTGGCAATGCGGCAGACTGGTCGATCCCTCTAGTTAATCAAGATGATCCGGTTCTCCATGATTTTCAAGCCTTTCAGCTTAGTATGGAAAAACTGTTCGCAAGACATTCACAGGGGCAGGCCTTGGACAATGAGCTTCTTTCGTTGCGACAGGGTAATCAAGACCTTTTGGCTTATATTGCATCTTTCAATAGACTAATAGTGGAAACTCAATGGCCTGAGGACAAAAGGATTACGCTGTTTTATAGAGGTCTACGTGGAGAGCTCAAAGGCGTTTTAGCCCAAGTAGTGAATCCCCCACAAGACGGTTCGGATTATATAGACTTGGTCGTTCAAATAGATCACAGGCTGCAGAACAGGAAGGCCGATCGTTCCAAGTTTGATGCTCGAGTATTTTCCAAACCGCCAACTCCTTCCAAAGGAGTAGACTCCGGGGAACCCATGCAAATAGGGGGTCTGAAAGGTCCTCTAACACAAAGGGAGCGGGAAAGGAGGAAACAGTTGCAATTATGCCTATATTGCGGAAACTCAGGGCACTTTCTTCGAGACTGTCCGGTGAAACCTGCCAAGAAGGCAGTAGGAGCTGCAGTTACCAAAGTTACAAACTCTGAGCAGGGAAACGACCTCGCCCGACAAGAATAGAGGTCCTCTTGCCGAGCGTGAAAACCAGTTCCGTGACCTCGCATTTCGTGATACCTATGGTCCTCATTAGCCCTGATAATCCGGATCGATTACATGCAATTGAAGCTTACGTCGACAGCGGTGCCATCGGCAATTATGTGGATCATGAAATGGTTTTGAGGATGAATCTAACTCTTTGTCCCAAGGCTGTAAAGGACGTCATTACTACGGTGGATGGTACGGAGATAGCCTCCGGGCCAGTAACGCATACCACTCAAGAGGTGATGCTAGTAAGTCAAGATGGACACCATGAGAAGATCGTGTTCGATGTGATCAAGGCCCCTCAGTTTCAGATTATTCTAGGAATACCTTGGTTAGAGAAACACAGTCCTCTGATCGATTGGCGAGCAAGAACGGTCCAGTTTCCAGAATGTGTCTCTACTTGTCACCCTCCACCTGGTGTTGCACTGGCCGCAATTTCTTCAGAGACTCCCCAGTTACCTCCCGAATACCTAGAATACCAAGATGTTTTCCGGAAGGATCAGGCTAACTCTCTACCTCCTCATAGGTCCTATGACTGCCAGATAGACCTGATACCTGGATCTACTCCTCCTTGTAGTAGAATTTATGCCCTCACCGAGCCTGAGAACCTTCACCTTCGACAATACCTGGATCAATACCTGGCAAATGGGTTTATTCGTCCTTCCAAGTCCCCTGCTTCTTCAGCTTTGTTCTTCGTTCCAAAAAAGGAAGGAGACCTTAGAACTTGTATCGATTATCGCTCCCTGAACCAGATCACCGTTAAGAATAGATATCCGTTACCTTTGATCCCTGAACTCCTGGACCAAGTCAGAAAAGCATGCATATATACAAAGCTGGATCTTAGAGGAGCTTACCACTTGGTACGAGTAAAAGAGCGCGATGAATGGAAGACGGCCTTCCGCACCAAGTATGGGCTATTTGAATATCGGGTCATGCCCTTTGGACTTTGCAATGCCCCGGCCGCCTTTCAATATTTTATGAACGATGTCCTCAGAGAGCTCATAGATTTATGTGTTGTTGTTTACATTGACGACATCCTCGTTTATTCTTCATCGGAATCTGAACATCGGAAACACGTGAAAATGGTCCTCGAAAGATTGCGTCAACACAAACTTTTCGCTAAGTTGGAAAAATGTGTTTTCAACGTGACTGAAGTTGAATTCTTGGGATTCATATTATCACCTGGCGGAGTGCGTATGGATTCAAAGAAGGTCGATGCAGTTCTCAAATGGCCATCACCATCCTCCGTAAAAGGTGTGCAAAGCATGTTAGGCTTCGCTAACTTTTACCAAAGGTTTATCCCCGAATTCTCTCGAATAGTCCAGCCCATCACTGCCTTGTTAAAGAAAAACAAACGTTTTGAATGGTCTACCGAGGCGGAACAAGCTTTCCAGGATTTGAAAACTAAATTTATCTCTGCACCAATCTTAAAACACCCTCGCCCCGAACTCCCCTACATCGTGGAAACTGATGCTTCAAGCCTTGCCATGGGGGCAGTTCTATCACAAAAGGACCCGGTAACCAATCAGTTGCATCCCGTGGCATTTTGGTCCCGCAAATTCTCGCCTCCTGAAATCAATTACACGATTACTGACAAGGAACTTCTGGCTATCAAGTCTGCATTTTAAAGCTTGGCAGCATTATCTGCTGGGGGCCCGACACACCGTTACTGTGATTACGGATCACCGAAACCTGCAATATTTGAAGACCGCAAAAGCCCAATCCTCTAGACAACTCCGTTGGGCATTATTCTTTGCCGAGTTTGACTTCATAATTACCTATCGACCTGGTACAAAGAACGGTAAAGCCGATGCCCTTTCTCGGATGGGAGTGGAAGAACACTTGGTCAACCCTAAACCTGTACCAATCATTCCCGAACAAAGAATTCTGGGTGTAATAGCCACAGAATCCATAGAGGAAGTTAAGGATAAAGCCAGGCAACTTGTAACTCCAGCAGACATACAGAATTGGCATCTGCAGGGAAAGGACTTTGCAGTAAAGGACAACTTATTGTATTTCCAAGAACGATTATACCTACCCAGCACAGATTTACAGAAAAAAGTAATCTCTTGTTATCACGACTCTTTAATGGAAGGTCATCCCGGTATAGCCAAGACCTCAGAAAAGATCAAGCGCTACTTCTGGTGGCCGTCTTGGAAAAAAGATATCAGAGACTTTATAATGTCCTGTGGAGTATGCGCCCAAAACAAGAGTCAAAAGGAAAGACCAGCGGGCCTCTTACGCCCTATTGACATCCCACCTCGCCCTTGGCATACGCTTTCTATGGACTTCATCACCGATCTACCTCCATTCTCCGGATACAATACGATTCTAGTAATCGTGGACTTATTCTCCAAGATGGCGCATTTCATTCCGCTCAAAGGCTTGCCAACAGCAGCAACTCTGGCCCGAGAATTTCTCAAAAACATCGTCCGACTGCACGGTTTTCCTTCGGTTCTAATTTCGGATCGAGGTAGTCAATTTATTTCTCATTTTTGGCAAAGTTGCTGTCGGTCGGCTCAAATTGATGTGAGACTATCGACCAGTCACCACCCTCAGACCGACGGACAAACCGAGAGGACCAATCAAACTCTGGAACAGTATTTACGCTGCATGCTGCAACAAACTGAAAAAACTTGGAAAGATATCCTTTGGATAGCCGAGTATGCCTACAATAACTCTGTCCATTCGGGAACTGGGAAAACCCCGTTTTTTCTTTTGTACGGCAGTCACCCTCGAACCTCGGAGTTGGATCCCCTCCAAGATCTTGAAACACCAGCAGTAGACTACCTGCATTCTACAATCACCCAAGCCTTTAAGGAAGCTGTTTCTCACCTTCAAAGGGCTAAAGAACAATACAAGAAAGGAGCAGATCAACATCGGAAGGAAGCCCCTCACTATCAAGTAGGGGATCAAGTCTGGTTATCCACCAAATATCTATCTCTAAAAGGGCCACGCACATTCAACCCAAGATACCTTGGTCCCTATTCCATCACTACCATAGTAAACCCAGTAGCGGTCAAGTTGGACTTGCCCCCGCACATGAAGATACATCCGGTCTTCCACGTCTCTCTATTAAAACCTGTGCAACCTCAAACCCGACTAACCAAATCTCCAAAACCTATCCTAGTGGATTGAGAACTCGAGTTTGAAGTCAAAAGCATTCTGGACTCCAAGATCTCCAAATCTAAACTATTCTACCTAATTGACTGGAAAGGCTACGGCCCCCAAGAGAGATCCTGGGAACCTGCTGAATATGTCCACGCTCCTCGCCTAATCAAAAGATTTCACCGAACATTTCCTGACAAGCCAAAACCCCCGGAGAAGCCCGGTTTGGGAGGGGCCTTGAGGGGGGGTACTGTCATGATCTCTGCTTCCAAAAGGTCAGGGTTTTCCCAACTCCCTTGGAAGCAGATCCATAACCCAGGTTCCGAGTGCCAACCAGTCCCAATTGGGACCATTTGGACCCAGTCCTGGCGCCAGTGGCACCAGGCTCATAAATATGCCCAGTCCCAGCGCTGGAAGCGCCGGGCTCATAATGCTTGGGTGGACTTACCTTCAGCAGACCATGCTGCTTACTTGCCTGCCAGTTGAGCCTCTGATCCTCTTCTGTTTGGAACTACTTTTCCTGTTGGGTGGGGCTGGAGCCACTCCCTAGATTCAGAACACTGGAACTCTTCTGGAAGGCAGGAACTCTTTTCTTACCAGGAACTCTTTTCTTACTTAGGCGTGGCTGTGGAAGGAGACACCTAAGCACTACAGGAGGCTATTTAAACCACACCCGGTGGATGAATCTTGCTTTGCGTTATTCTGAAACCTCTGCAGCAGAACGCTCATCGTGTCTTCTGCATCCGGTCCTGGGCCTAAGGAAAAAGGCTTACCATCCTGAATCCAGTCTTCAGCAACACCTATAAAGACAAGAAAGAACAGGTTAGCATTCCGGCATCTGAAAGGCAAAGGCTTACCATCCTGAATCCAGTCTTCAGCAACACCTATAAAGACAAGAAAGAACAGGTTAGCATTCCGGCATCTGAAAGGCAAAGGCTTACCTACTCTTCGTGCGCTCCGGAGGTCTTCACACTGCATTCCGGCATCTGAAAGACAAAAGTTTACCAACTCTTCGCACGCTCCGGAGGCCTTCGGCGCTGCATCCCGCATCTGAAAGACAAAACAAGGTGCGTTTAAAGACATTGGGGAACTTTAATACTCAAGTGCCATTACTCCTTTCCACATCTAATCCAGTGGGTATTCCGGCACCCTGCAGCCGCTCCGAACTCGTACCTGCAAAATAAAAAGACAGTTAGAGCGCATAGTGAAGCAGGCAACAAGCGCTTACTTACGTGCTTCCAGGCGCTTCTATTCATCACACGGGCTCCATCTTCAACTCACTTCAGCCCGTCATCCGCCATCGCCGGAACCCTGCAAAACAAGAGACATCATTACTAAAGACTTTAAAGACATTTGAATGACTCGAAACTTACCGTTCGTGCAGTAAACGACGGACAGCAGTCCTCTGAAGTCAAGAGGCCTGCGCTACCTATCCAGTGAAGAAACTGGTTACAGCACCCTGCCCCGAGGCAGATGGAGAGCTCGGCATTCACTTACCTAAGGTGAGAGCGTTAACCTTTGGGGGTCTACAGGAGAGGAGAAGAGGAAAGAGATAGGGACACCCCAATAACCCCAGTTCATTAACCCCATATTTTCTATCTGCAGACATCTTACTCTACACGTCAGGCATACAGTGCACAGAGGTCCAGCCCAAAGAGCCAACCGGGTGCTACACATCACCTTTGAAGATACGGTAGTCGCCCAGTCAAGACCGGCGCCTCTGCGAGAATCAGGTGAGCGTTACACACAAATGGTGTGAGTGTTGATGAGCGGATCTCCCATTGGGTCCCCTCCGTTTTGGCGCGAAGGGAACCGTGGATAAGAGGGGGCTGGAAACACCACTACCATGTCGATCTCCTGAGTTCTCACGAACGAAGGAATACAGGAGCCAAGTATCCTGCAACCAAGAGGCTGGACCGAGGAATCGCTGGTGACCCGCTGAAGGACTTCTCCTCTGCACTGCTGTCGCCTTGTGAAACCCTTTTCACCTTTGATCGAACCCGAAGGCCTGTACTGGTACTTCGACCCTTGGAATAGCGGGAACAGCTATTCTCGGCATCTTTACCATCTCCTGCCAGTAAGCCTTCGGAAGCGTCTCTGGGCCATCCAGCTGACTGACCAGCTTACACGGGAGTCTTGCTCTGTAACCGCCGCCAGGTTGTGTAGTATTTCGAGTCCTTGTCACTCTCACACGCTTCGTACACTTGGCGTTCCCAGGTCTGAAGTGAGTAGTGTACATTTGGCTCAGATACACACGGCCGCTCCGTTGCCCTGCTGTGGCAACAAACTGTTCGGGTTTCTTCGAATGGGACGTCTTTTTACTCAACACGACGACGAGGCGTTCCCTGCTCTTCTGAACCTGCCAGCTACTGAAACGGACGCGGAGAAGCCTGGGTCTGCTTGCATCGGGGACCGGTGAGTAGCATAGCTAGGATCTGGTCGCCCTCCTGCAGGAGCCCATTGCTTTTCCCCGCTGTGTCAAACAGCACCCTTTTCCGTACTCGCGCTCTGCTTCTGCCCACTGTGGAGGCTGCGCTTGAGTCGCGGAACTTCTTCTTCTTTTGTGCACTAAACTGAACTGCCTGATTTCCCTCAAAGAGCTTCTCCTTTTGCCCGTTGGCACCAGCGCGTGCAGGTACTTTTTAGCACAAGGCTCCACTCTTCGCAGGGCTCAGACTTCCATCTAGTTAGGTGCCTCCGAAGGCGAACTGGGTCTAAGCATTATTTCGCACTGCCTGTCTTCCTTCCCTTTTAGGTGGACTACCCATTTCGTGCATCTAACGCTTGAGACTGTCGTATTTGTATATATATTGTGTTGATATGGTATGTGTTGGTTTACTAGCGTTATATTGTGATTTTCTCACTACGGTCATTGTTTTAAAGGCCTTGAAATAAATGTGTATATATTTTTAATATAACAACTGTTTGGAGTAGTTTGTAAGTGTTCTTGCTTTGTGTGCTCATTGCGGGCTTTCAGTCACCCTCACCCCTCTTGAGACCTAGTCTTGACCGCCGCGATCGCTACCTTGATTGGTCTGGCTCGTCCAGAGGTTACCCTGTTCCAAGTAATTAGGTTGGCCTTCTGAACTTCTGCGCCACCAGGACAGAGTTCAGAAATCCGTCTTAACAAATTGGTGTGCAGCGGTGGGATACGACTGAAGGTATCCAGTGTTGCGCACGAACTAAGGCATTTCAGGTTATTCCAACCAGGACACGTAGTGAATTGTCGTAGTATAACTTTAAAAAGGCCATAGTCCTATCTAACAGTATGGAAACAAATACCTTGTTAACTTTAAATGCTTCCAAATCAGTAACATTGAAAAAGATGTGTGCGGAGAGAGGTGTTTCCTCTCAAGGCACGAAATTGGAAATGATCCAAAGAATCGTGGCGTGGCAAGAAGCGCAGCTTGACGCTATAACTTCTGAGGACAGTGCGGAAGGAGGTGGGGCTGCTCTCACTGGTAGAACCGACGGTTCTGCCGCTGCACTGATCCATCGCGACCATGAGGACAGGGAGGACGAGATGTCCAATGTTTCCTCTGCCAGTGCTGATGGGGAGGCTATGCTTGAATTCAAGAAGCAAGAGCTGCGGTTTAGGCAGCAGGAGCTTGAATTCAGCATAGCCAAACTAAAAATCGAACAGGCAGAAAAACAAAAAGACAGGGATCACCAGTTGGAACTGGCCAAGCTTCAGTTTGCAAATGGGTCCAAGGGTCCTGGACATGGGTCTGGGGCTTCCTCTCATCCACGGTTTCCGAAAGATCTGCTCAGTGTGTATGAAGAAAGGAATGACATTATGGACTGGCTGAATGTGTTTGAGTATGCATGCGAAGTTCAACAAGTTGACAGTGCTGATAAGATTGCCTGGTTACTCAGCAGACTGCCCCATTCTGGCTGTAGTGCCATTATGGAAATGTCGAAGGCTGAGCGAGCTGATTTCGCAATGTTAAAGCAAACTCTCATTTTAAAGTTTGGGAAGACTCCGGCCCAATATTTGAAACGTTTCAGAGAGTATAAGAAAAAGGAAGGTGGTACTTGGGTATCTTATGTCACTGAATCCTTGAAAAACTTAACTGGCTGGGTCGAAGGTTATAAGGTTTCTACCTTCGAAGGCATGATAAATCTTGTCATGCTGGAACACATTTTTGCATCTTCTTCCCCGGAGCTTAAGCAGCATTTGGCCGATTCGAAGGAGATAGATCCTAAGAAGCTGGCCATTGCAGCAGACTTATGGGTGTCACATCGAGTGTCCCATAAGGACAAAACTCATCCTGGTAAGCAGGAGGAAGGGAAAAAGTCCAAAGATAAGGAGGGTGGAGAATCTGATAAATCTTCTTCTCAAAAGGGCCACAAAAATAAAAATAAGGGTAAGACACAAGAGAACTCACAGGGTAGTGGAGGTCAGCCTCCGAAACAGAACACTGGTTAGAATAAGCCTCCCTATGTAAACAGACCCAATGGATCTTGTTTTGCTTGTGGAGCAACTGACCACGTGAAGGGGGATCCCCGGTGTAAGGTTAGACCTTTGGGGGTCCACTCCGCTAATCTGGCCTTCTCCTCCTACGAGGAAGAAGAGATTACAGGAGCATCCTTCTCCTCAGACTCATTTCCCAGCGGGATAGAGGCTGAGGTAGTTTTAGTTTCCCTGGGTTCCTGGGAGCCTAAAGTCGCAGAGGCTTATGCTAGGATTCCGGATAATACCAAGCACTACTTTAAAGACAGTGTGCTCATCAATGGAGTAGATACTCCAGCTCTTAGGGATAGTGGGTGCAGTCGCACTGTAGCGGATTCTACCTTGGTAGACTCAGAGGAAGTTGCCAGAGCTACTCTGATGCCCACTAAATTGGCTGACGGCCCACTCCGTATGTTCCCAGTAATACCTGTAAATCTTACTTTAAATGGTACAGCAGTCAGGATTCCAGTGAGCATTCAGAGAAACGTCCCGGGAAAGGTCTTGTTAGGTAATGATCTCAGAGCGTTAGGGCTCGTAGGAGACACTGCCGAAAGACCCTACACACGGTCTCAAGCACGGGCAGCATTGGCCAAGACCAATACGCTGCCCCAGCCGAAGGGGAAACCCAGGGTGAAAGGAGTCGACAAGTCAAGACGAGGGAAAGAGAATATTCCCCCGAGCTCGCCTACCACTGCGGTGGAGGAAGTTGGTCAATCGCCCGGGCCTGACGAGGAGGTGGCGATGCCTGAAGTATTTGACCCCAACGATCATCCTGAACTAAAAGACTTGTTAGTTGAAGGAGGTCCTGATAGGGACGAATTCAGTAAAGGCCAACGTGAGTGCCCATCTCTGGAAGGCCTAAGGAGACAGGCCTGCTCCCAGCTTGAGGGTGAACCTCCTGGGACGCATAGGATTTATTGGGAAGGTGGACTCCTGTATAGTGAGCCCACAGAGTCTACAAAAGGAGACCATAGGAGGTTGGTGGTTCCCCTTGCTGTTAGGCCCTTCCTCCTGCAGTTGGCGCATGAAGTTCCCCTTGCTGGTCACCTTGGTATGAAGAGGACCAAGCAAAGGTTATCCATGCACTTCTACTGGCCCAAGATGGGGGTGCAAGTAGAAAGTCACTGCAGGAGTTGTGCCTCCTGCCAGTTGTCTGGTAAGGTTGGCTCGACAATCCAAGCTCCGTTGGTACCGCTCCCAGTTGTGGGGGTACCATTTGAAAGGGTAGGGATCGACATCGTTGGTCCCCTTGACCCGCAAACATCCTCGGGCAATAGGTTTATCCTGGTGCTGGTCGACCATGCAACCAGATATCCTGAGGCCATCCCATTGAAAACTGTAACTGCCAAGTCAGTTGCAAAAGCTTTACTTGGCATATTTACTAGGGTTGGCTTCCCTAAAGAAGTTGTGTCGGATCGTGGCAGCAACTTTATGTCGAAGTATATGCATGCTATGTGGAAAGAATGTGGGGTCACCTACAACTTCTCTTCTGCATACCACCCCCAGACCAATGGTCTGGTGGAACGTTTCAACAGAACGTTAAAGAGCATGATTGGGGCTCTGGAGGAACCTCAGAGAAGAAAATGGGATCTTCTTTTACCATGCTTACTGTTTGCCTACCGAGAGGTACCACAGGAGGGTGTTGGCTTCAGCCCCTTCGAACGTCTGTTCGGTCATCCCGTACGGGGACCCTTAGCCATCGTCAAAGAGGGATGGGAGATGCCCACTCCCCCTGTTACTACCAACGTAGTTGATTATGTGCTAGGGTTCAGGAAACGAATGGTACTTCTGATGGGCTTGGCTAGTGATAAATTGAAGGCAGTACAAGCGCTGGTGAAACATTGGTACGACCAGAAAGCTTCCCTCATCAACTTTACACCTGGTCAGCAAGTCCTGATCATGAATCCCATAAGGCCTCGGGCTTTACAGGACAAATGGTCAGGCCCTTACAGAGTGGTGGAGCCCCTGGGTGAGGTTAACTATTTGGTGGACCTTGGAAGGCCTGGACAGGCTCCAAAAGTTTTTCACGTGAATAGGCTGAAGGCTTTCGTCCCAAGAGTCGAAATCGCAGCACTGCTACTGGCTTCAGATGTTGAGGAAGAGGAGTCTCAACCTCTCCCCGACCTGTTCCAAAGCGGTCCTTCAGATAGCTCCATTGAGGGTGTCCGAGTGGCCCCTCACCTGACTTCTGATCAGCAGGCTGAGGTGAAAAGTTTGCTTAGGCAGTTTTCCCCCCTGTTTTCACAGTCGCCTGGTTTGACACCTTGGTGCAAACATAACATTGACACAGGAGACAGTGTACCTACCAAAAGTAGGGGATACAGGATGTCAGACAAAGTACGGTCTTATATTAAGACCGAGGTCAACAAGATGTTAGACCTTGGGGTGATTGAACCCTCTAGTAGTCCTTGGTCCAGCCCTGTGGTTTTGGTTCCAAAGGCAGGCACTTCTGAATTGAGGTTCTGCGTGGATTACAGGGCTCTGAATGCTGTCACCAAGACAGATGCACACCCCTTGCCTCGAACAGATGAGCTGGTGGATACTTTGGGTGCCTCCAAGTACCTCAGCACGTTTGACCTCACTGCTGGCTATTGGCAAATAGCTTTAGCAGAACATGCCAAGGAGAAGACAGCGTTTTCTACTCCAGACGGTCTTTACCAATTCAGAGTAATGCCGTTCGGGTTGAAAAATACACCTGCCACTTTCCAGAGGCTTGTGAATCATGTGTTGAATGGGTTGGACGAATTCTGTCTTGCATATCTGGACGATATAGCAGTTTTCAGTGCCACCTGGGAAGACCATGTGAAACACCTCGGGATTGTGCTCCAGGCTCTTCAGAAAGCACACCTGACCATAAAGGCTAGTAAATGCCAGATTGGACAAGGCTCAGTGGTTTACCTTGGACATGAAGTAGGTGGAGGGAGGATACAGCCTCTTCCCAGTAAAGTACAAGCAGTACAAGACTGGCCTTCCCCCACTACGTAAACCCAAGTGAGAGCCTTCTTAGGACTCACGCGGTATTACCGCAATTTTGTGGCAGACTATGGCACCATAGCTGCCCCTCTGACTGCCCTCACAACTCCGAAGAAACCCAAGAAGGTAACTTGGACCGACGAGTGTGAGAAGGCCTTCAATGGCTTAAAAGACTCCTTGTGCCAGGCCCCTGTCCTCAAGGCCCCTGATTATCAAAGACCTTTTATCGTGCAGACGGACGCCTCTGACACTGGGATAGGAGCTGTACTATCACAAGTAGATGAGAAGGGTAAGGAACACCCTATTGGTTTTATTAGCCGCCAGCTTAAGGACAGAGAGCTCAGATGGTCCACGGTAGAGAAAGCATGTTTCTCTGTTGTGTGGGCCCTAAGGAAGCTGAGGCCCTACCTCATTGGGACCCACTTCACTGTGCAAACTGACCATAAGCCCTTAAAGTGGCTAATGAACATGAAGGGGGAGAATCCAAAGTTGCTTAGGTGGTCCATAAGTCTACAAGGCTTCGACTTCACTATTGAGCATAGGCCAGGTGTCCAACATAGCAATGCTGATGGGTTGTCCAGAATGTTTAACCGACCTGAACAAGAGACTCATCCAGGGGTGGATTAGTTCCCCCTGTCCATAGTCTGGGAGGGGCGAGTGTTAGGAAAGATTTCGTAATTGTAGGTAATTTTCCTTCCATGTGGCAACCCCTAAACTTATTGCTGTTGTTTTTCACCTTGTTCTTGACTTTGCCAGAGAAGTAGAGCCTTCTGCCGCACTTCTCTGGGCTTTCGCTCCTTTCTTATGGGGAAACTGACATGCCCTTAAGACAGTCAGTACCGGGGAACGCTGTTTCCCGTAGTTTCTTTTATCATGTTGCGGCTTTCGTGCAACATGACACAAGAGGGCACTGTAAGCTAAGTTACAGCTCTCTTGGGTCTCTAGCCTTCTACAGGCCCTAGATACTCGTTTAGGATTGTATCTGATCGGTGCAAGTGATTCAGGGACGGGAATGCTGGCAGCGATCGTTTCTTGTGTTTTGAGCTCCTTTTGGCGTTCTAAGTGCGTTTCTCGCGCTTAACCCAAAATGGTGGCCTGGCTCCCAAAATGGCCAGACCATGAGGCTCCTTTGTCCTGTCCGCTGACCGTCTTGCTCCCTTCACCTTCCCCAGGTCGAGCAGACCCGGGGCCTTCCTTATTTGGGCATGTACTTTCCCGCGAAACACAGATGCTTTCGCGGGCTTCTACATGTCTTGTGTGTGCCTCCAGGATGTGGGCTGGGATGTCTGGTCCCAATACACATCCTGGGTGCCAGAGAGTCTAGGGTGGTGTGAATGCCTGGGACCACCGTGGTCCGTGATTGGTCCACGAATGGTGTGAGTGTTGATGAGCGGATCTCCCATTGGGTCCCCTCCGTTTTGGCGCGAAGGGAACCGTGGATAAGAGGGGGCTGGAAACACCACTACCATGTCGATCTCCTGAGTTCCCACGAACGAAGGAATACAGGAGCCAAGTATCCTGCAACCAAGAGGCTGGACCGAGGAATCGCTGGTGACCCGCTGAAGGACTTCTCCTCTGCACTGCTGTCGCCTTGTGAAACCCTTTTCACCTTTGATCGAACCCGAAGGCCTGTACTGGTACTTCGACCCTTGGAATAGCGGGAACAGCTATTCTCGGCATCTTCACCATCTCCTGCCAGTAAGCCTTTCGGAAGCGTCTCTGGGCCATCCAGCTGACTGACCAGCTTACACGGGAGTCTTGCTCTGTAACCGCCGCCAGGTTGTGTAGTATTTCGAGTCCTTGTCACTCTCACACGCTTCGTACACTTGGCGTTCCCAGGTCTGAAGTGAGTAGTGTACATTTGGCTCAGATACACACGGCCGCTCCGTTGCCCTGCTGTGGCAACAAACTGTGCGGGTTTCTTCGATTGGGACGTCTTTTTACTCAACACGACGACGAGGCGTTGCCTGCTCTTCTGGACCTGCCAGCTACTGAAACGGACGCGGAGAAGCCTGGGTCTGCTTGCATCGGGGACCGGTGAGTAGCATAGCTAGGATCTGGTCGCCCTCCTGCAGGAGCCCATTGCTTTCCCCCGCTGTGTCAAACAGCACCCTTTTCCGTACTCGCGCTCTGCTTCTGCCCACTGTGGAGGCTGCGCTTGAGTCGCGGAACTTCTTCTTCTTTTGTGCACTAAACTGAACTGCCTGATTTCCCTCGAAGAGCTTCTCCTTTTGCCCGTTGGCACCAGCGCGTGCAGGTACTTTTGAGCACAAGGCTCCACTCTTCGCAGGGCTCGGACTTCCATCTAGTTAGGTGCCTCTGAAGGCGAACTGGGTCTAAGCATTATTTCGCACTGCCTGTCTTCCTTCCCTATTAGGTGGACTACCCATTTCGTGCATCTAACGCTTGAGACTGTCGTATTTGTATATATATTGTGTTGATATGGTATGTGTTGGTTTACTAGCGTTATATTGTGATTTTCTCGCTACGGTCATTGTTTTAAAGGCCTTGAAATAAATGTGTATATATTTTTAATATAACAACTGTTTGGAGTATTTTGTAAGTGTTCTTGCTTTGTGTGCTCATTGCGGGCTTTCAGTCACCCTCACCCCTCTTGAGACCTAGTCTTGACCGCCACGATCGCTACCTTGATTGGTCTGGCTCGTCCAGAGGTTACCCTGTTCCAAGTAATTAGGTTGGCCTTCTGAACTTCTGCGCCACCAGGACAGAGTTCAGAAATCCGTCTTAACAGAGACGGTGCAGAAAACGGCTCCCAGGGGACCGAGGTTTATGATGGTCAGATGCTAGCGAGTCCACAAGTAGGACACTGAAGTCTGCCTCGCAGTCCGGCCGACATGAAGGAACACCCTACGGTCAGAGGGGGGTGTCAGCACCTGCCTATGAAGATAGATTAAGGGCATTGCCAGGGAGACGGCAAGGCGGAAATGCCACCCCAGCGATAGACCGGAGAGCTTTGGGGAAAGAAAAGGAAGACTGTGTATTCCAATTCCCGCTGCTAGAAAAAGGGGGCGCAAGACCACAATATATTCCATGGCCACACATGGACTGAGAGAACCTAAAAAATAAGCTTCCAATGCTGACATCGGGAGCCAGGAATTGGATACATTAGTTAGAGAAAATGATGGGGGGGTGTCACCTTAGTTATAGGGAACATTAAGGGCCTCCTAATTGCCATACTAGAGCAGACGATGTATGGAAACGGGCAGGCTACCCTAGGGTAACCCTAACTAAGACCTCCCATGGCGGAGCACCATTTAATAATTGTAAAGCAGCAGTGTGGAAAGCGCTGAGAATGCTATATCCAGACACTTCTGATATGGAGGCTATAAAAAGAGTCAGAGGATCCGTTGATTTATATCCAGAATTTTTAAGACGCGTGGGTGCTCGAAACGCATGAGTCTTGGACGAAATCTATCCCTGTATTCTACCAAATATTATGCCAAGGGTTGCCGGAACTAGTGCAAAAATAGCTCAAGAAATTGGTAGGAATAGAAGCTAAACCATGGGCTAAAATACAGTTTTCAATTGCACATAACTGTAGATTGTTGCAAGAAAAGAATCAGAAAAAGGAAGCAACTCGTAAGGGTGAGGAGGCGAAGCTGGTGCAGTAGAAACTCTCAAAGTATGCTCTCGAGGGAGACATGCTGACAAGCCCAGCTGAACCACGCGCACAGCAGGCGACTAACCCAGCGCAAAATAATCAGGGTAGCGTGGGATTTTACCCAAGGGGAAGGGGTTTTGGAGGAAGAGGATGGCAGAGTAATAGGGGGGGGGGTTTGAGGTAACCAGGGAGTCTTTCAGAATAATCAAGGTGGCTTTCAGAATGCGCAGATGGACAGATGGCCCTCCGCCAGTTTGTTGGCTGTGTGGAATGACAGGACATATGGCGCGCATGTGCAGAAGCCAAGGCATGTGGCAAAATAGCCAAGGGATGGGGGCAGGCATGGTGAATCAGCCAGCCATCCCGCAACAGGGCAGTGCACAAAATCACACAGGCGCCAGGCTTGCAGCAAGGTGCACAGTAAGTGGTTCAACCCCCGCACATGGGGAACGTACCACAGGGACAAACCCAGCAGGCACCACAGCAAATGTCGCAGGGCACTAGCTCCGAAGGGGGAGTCAACCCTGGAAATGGGGGAAATCAGCAAGTATATAGTGGGCCGAACCTATATATGAAATGGGACAGCTCACGGGGGACTCTGATATGCTCTATCCTATCAGTGACACCAGACCCTAATAGGGAACCTAGGTTGAATGTCGTCATAGGGGGCAAAGAATATTCTTTCTTAGTTGACACGGGTGCGACACACTTGTGCATACGAGAAGGCAAGTTTTCCTTGTCCGGCGAGGCTATAGATACTCAGAGTTTCACTGGAGCTCACAGTAGAGTTCCCTTTACAGACACACTCCCAGTCTCTGGAGAGCACGAAATGAATGTACCCTTATTGTATTCACGTCAGACCCCAGTAAACATCCTGGGTCGGGACTTAATGACTAAGTTGAATATGACAATCTCATTTCCCGAGAATGGTATAGTCTGCTCCACTCCAGGAATGCATTATTCGAACGTGTGCAAAATGATCAGAGCACACTCCGGACGTATAGCCATGAGAGCTATACCATTAGAGCCAGAAGTCTTCGCATATGGCGTACGGGTGCTCATGGCGGGATTGCCAGGCCTTGCAGATAGACCTATGATGACACCTGATGAGTTTCTATTCAGACCAAGAATACCTATGCATGAAGAAGAGGGACACGTATTTCCCTTAATGATACAATCTGCCGCAGTGCGAGGGAAAGTGGTATTGGTCGAAGAATATGACAACGAAGGCAGACAATGGTGTACGATTATCGCCAACGAAATAGGGTATCGAGTGACTGACATCACCGATGACGATCTGTTCGAAGAACACCCTGACCTAGAAGAGACAAGGATGGAAGTAAGTCTCATATTTTGGGTCAAAATGATCAAACGGAAGGTACCACAGAGAATGTTGTTGGCGCTAATATGTCCAGAATACTTTGATGACGACATGGCCCAAGTGCCTGTCACGGTATGGACTACAGGGCCCTATGACGTAGGCCTCCTGAAGGGTGCAGGTGAAGTGAAAATTAAACTAAAACCAGGAGCAATTTTATCAAGGGCGCCACAATATCCCATATCCAGAGAGGCAGATGAAGGGATCGTGAAGACAATTTCTGCCATGATGGTGCAGGGCATCCTAGTGACGTCTGAATCACCTTGCAACACATTGATTTACCCTGTCAAGAAATCAGAGGGACTTGGCGTTTAATCCAAGATTTAAGAGCATTGAACGATATAGTGGAAGCCAAGTTCCCTCTAATCCCTAATTCATCCACAATTCTATGCAACATACTCACTGAGGCAAAATATTTCATGGTGATTGACTTGAAAAATGCGTTTTTCTCAATCCCGCTACACCGTGACTCACAAGATATGACGTCATTTACTTTCAGGCAAATGCGCATGAAAAGCACGAGGTTGCCACAGGGATACTGTGAGTCTCCATCCATTTTCAACAGAGTCCTACAGATGGACCTAAGCAATATTGCAGTAGACAGTGTTGTTTTGCAGTACGTGGATGACATTCTGATCTGCAGCGTCACTGAGGAACAATACAGGCGCGAATCTGTCCAGCTATTGACTATCCTGCTGAGATAGGATATAAAGTTGACAAGGAAAAACTACAATACTGTCAGCGAGAGGTGCTGTACATAGGACAGCTAATCTCACACGAAGGGAAAAAGGTAACCCCAGAAAGGGCTGAAGCTCTCATGAACACGGCTAAACTGTTCACGATAAAACAAATGCAAAGCTTCTTAGGCCTGTGCAATTATGTCAGGGAATGGGTCTTTGACTGCAGTTCGTATACCAAGTCTTTGCTTCAGGCCCTAAAGAAGGCCTAGGTGATAAGGGAAAAAATTGAATGGACGAAGGCAATGGAAAAGGGGTTTGTAGAACTCAAGGGGGTGATTTGGAAGGCCCCAGTTCTCGGGATTCCTAATTATGCAGAGGAATCCTACCTGTTCCCACACACCGATGGTAATTTTATGACGGCATTGCTCACGCGGCGAACCTCACTGGGGTACAAGCCCCTAGCATATTACAGCAGGAATCTGGACCCGGTCATGAAGGGCCACTTCCCATGCAAACAAAATCTAGCTACTGCCGGTTTCGCCATTGAAAAGGCATCATCTATTGTGATGGGGTGCTCCATGACATTGTATGTCGAGCACTCGTTGTTCGCCATACTAGAAAAGCCAAAGGGCACGCTGACATCTCAGAGAGCATCCGCATATGAAGTGATTATTTCTAACCCATCGATCAAAATAGTGCGATGTTAGTGTGAATCCAGCTACGTTCATAGTCGAGCCAGTCACAGAGGGAGAACCCGTACATGACTGCGCGAATTATGAGGAATTCTATGATGAAATCCCCAGGGTAAAGGAAAATGCCCTGGCAGGTGGTGGGATCGTGTTTATTGACGGCTCATCTAGAATCGACCAAGAAGATGGACAAAGATACACAGGCGTGGCCGTGATAAAACACCTAGCGAATGGAGAGTTCAAGGTACTCGTCAATGCACGAATACCATCTCACTATTCTGCGAAAGCTGCAGAACTATTGGCGCTGATACTCGCCATTGAGAATCATGCAGACCAGGAAGTAACGGTGTACAGTGACTCCGCCTATGTGACATCTACCATGCACGCAGGCTTAGCACGCTGGAAAAGAAGGGCTACCTCCGAGCGGACGGCACGCCAGTGCAACATGCAGCCTTATTGGACAGGTTGATAAAAGCACTACATCTCCCAGTGGGCATAGCAGTCGTGAAATGCTCCGCCCACACCAGAGGGACAGATTTTGTGTCAAGTGGAAATCACGAAGCGGACACGGAAGCCAAGCGCATGGCATCCAAGGATGAAACAATCATGGACGTGGAGGTGGCACGTACCCATGAGCGTATGATGGTGGCACGAGCCACACCAGAGGCCTATAGCAACATGGGACAGATTCAGCTAATGGAACTCCAAGGGGAGGCACCTCAGGAGGAGAAAGATTTGTGGAAGCGTCAAGGGGGTTCCTTAAACCCCTCTGACGGGTTGTGGAGGCAAGACAGCACTGGTAAACCAGTAATGCCTGTCACCCTACTGAAGGAACCATTGGAACAATTACACTACCCTATACATATGACAAAAGAAAATCTCACTGCAACGCTTGCAGAAGACTGGTTTACACCGAATTTAGCAGAGCATGTTGCATTCTTCATGGTGAAATGCATTATCTGCCAGCAATTCACTGCTGTGCACACATTAAAAATAGTGAGAGGAGTTATCCCCCGTCCAAATGGGCCATTCCAGCACTTGCATATCGACTACATCGACATGATTCAAGTGTACAACGGGTACAGGTATTTAATTGTGGTGGTGTGTCCGTTCTCTAGATGGATAGAAGTATGTCCCTGTACACACCCAGATGCTACCTGTGCTGCCAAATTTCTAGTGAAGGAAGTGTTCCCCAAATGGGGGGTGTGCGAGGTAATGAGATCAGACAATGGCGCTCACTTTATTAATGCAGTTTTCGAGCAGATCAGCTAGTTGCTTGGTATAAAGCACAAGTTCTCGTCGGCATATCATCTGGAGGGGAATGGTATATGTGAGCGGCTCAACGGCCTGTTAAAGGAGAGGATAGCCAAGTTGAAGCTCACATTAAAAAAGGGATGGCTGCACTGTCTACCACTGGCATTGTATGCACTTCGGAACCAACAAGGCTCCGACCATCATCTCACGCCGCACGAGATAGTTACAGGCAGAAGGATGAGGACCCCCCGAGATAGAGCTAGATGTGATGCCCAGCCAACAAAAGAGGTCTTGGGGACAGAGATGCAGGACTACTTGAATTGTATGACATCCAGCATCTCTGTCATTTCAGGCAATCTGCAGCGCCGAAGAAAAGGGTGCAGCCCAGAACAAAATACAACAGGAAGTGCTGAACCAGACGCCGTGCAAAGTCTATGTGTGCCACCTGTCTTCCCTGATGACGGTGTCCTCATAAGGAACTTTACAAGGAAGAAGTGGGATGAGCCACGATTCAATGGCACTTTCATCGTAGAGGACTGCACTCCTTCAGCCGTCAAAGTCCAGGGCAGAAGGTCATGGCTCTTCCTGAATGACATTAAACCTTATATAGGAGAGAGCCCTCCAGCTGCATCTAACAGCGAAGAAACCACAGACAACGGGGAAGAACACCAGCATGTGCAGACAAGATCCATGGCGAGGAAGAAGGACGCATGAGCAGCAACACTATGACAAAAGAACTCTGATTCAATTTGTGGCTTTAAATAGAATACTTCCCCAAACCAGAGAAAGGTGATAAAGAACAATAATGCGGACACTCTGTACTCCACAGTTGCAGGGTAAAGAAGAGAACTACACACACACAAAGCCACAACAACGTTGAAAAAATGAACTTTTGAAATAGCGTCACGCACAAGTAGTACAAAGAATCAAGAACTCTAATAGACTGTAAATAAGATGTATTGCTGAGAACGTAACATAGTATCCTGAAGCTAGTATCAAGACTTTGTTCACAAATCTAATGGTATCCCCCAGCAGAAGTCTCAAGTGGGATGTGCTAACCTACTTCCAGCTGGTGGTAATATCATATCCGTTACTCATAGGGAGAGAAACACAGACTTTATTCAAGATCCTGCGAACAAGAAGGTAATTTGGCAACTGCTGACTGTCATCACGGAAGCCTTCGCCGAGCTACACGAGCACAGCAAAGAGGACACAAATGCATCCACCGCCGGTAGACATTGATGAACTCACATTCACTTTGTTCTTTCAAATAATCGAGAAATGCCCAGGACTCATCGGGAGAACAACTGACACACGTACTTTCATCAGAGACCCAAGAAACCTAGCTCAGTTGAACCAGCTGTGGACTAAGTGAAATCACCTTGTGGCGGTCCGCGCAACGGGAAGGTGCAAAGACTGTTCGAATCAAAATAAAAGCTCATGATCAGGACCCGGCCAAACAGGACAAATGTCCCTATCACCCGAGGACACCCGGCTGGCGCACAATGTCCTGTTTAGGCTAATCCCAGACTATCCGGAAATGGTGGGGAGGCCTGCAGGTGTTGACGTTATCAACTTCCTTAGAGATCCAGCCAATACCCCACACATGGGCACTCTGCTCCATGGAATCATGCTCTAGGTGGAGCTATCTAACTTCCAGCGAGAATATTTGAGAAGATTCCAGTGAGACTTTCCGCCGAGGGACAGACCCGAGGGACAGAGACACAGTTCTTCAGTTTTCCGCTGTGGGGCAGACCGAGAGAAAGAGACATAGTGCCTTATTTTCCACAGAAGGACAGATCGAGAAGAGCAGAAACGAGAACTACACCATCTTATTTTTCTTTTTGCTTTTTCTATTTTTCTGATTTTTTCTTATGTTTCCATGTTTATTTTAATTTTTATTTTTTTTTATTTTTACAACATTCTATTTTTGTGTGGTTTTTAGCAGTTCCATCTTTTTATTCCTTCGCATTGAACAGGTTCCAGCATGTCCTCAGGACCAAAGCAAATTCGAGGAGTGCACTGGGACTTCACCTACCATAGATATGCATAATGAATGTGATGTACCAAAGTTGCTAGCCTAACCTTTTTCCATAGTCTAGCAAAAGGAACTGTACTGCATACCCAGAGATTACCGTCATCACCCGCAAGAGGGGGGACACTTGAAAAGCACTCGCCACTTTAGTAGTAATGAACTCTTGAGCTACGAGAACAGAGCAAGAAAAGGAATAAATAACTGACTATGGACTGGTCCGAAATGGTGGCCCAGAACAGTAACTTAGTTTTACCGACAGCAGAGGGGCGCCCCCGCTTCCCCGGGAGGAAATGCTGCCAGATGTCCTACAAGTCTATCATGTGTATATGCTTAGTAATTATCATTGTGTTTTTATCTTTGACTATTCGAACTGCATTTTTATTGGTGCACGAAGTGTCCCAATTTCAGTGCACCCACCAGATGATGAACGCCTGGGTCCCCCGAAAGTACCCAGACCATATATAGTCATCCCAGTCCCAAGAAAACCTGATGGTAAAGTTAACAAACTAAAATTAAATGTAATTAGCAGTGATTTAGACACATTTGAGGTAACTAATGAAGAGAAAAGCTGGAGACAGGTTCAGCACGGAATGAATGAAAACGCGGCACTGACCGCTGCACGTTCCCACACACAGAATGCACACAGACAAGGGCAAGTGTCTATGGCTACAGGGCCTCCAATGTAGGCAGCAGAGAAGGGGAGACTGCCTGCCGAACAATCAGATCCAGAAAATAGCGGAAGCAACCAAGGAGAACCAAGTGAGAAGCCAATGAAAGCAAAATCCCTCAAAAGAACAGAAGTAGCCACAAAGGAACTCACAGAGAAAACACAAGCACTGATAGATTATTTGTTCCCATTCATAGTCAGAGCAAAGAAACTGCACGAGGAGCTGAAAAATAGGACTACAGAGACTATAACGACAAGCACGCCAGCTCAAACACTGCTAACAAGCACCAGATCTACGACACAGGCACACGTTGGGGAGTTGGTGAGCCAATGGCGGCCAGAGTACCTCGATATAAAAATTACAAGAGGAAAGGAAGAGAAATGCAAAACCTTCTCCTACCACTGCAATACAGCCTAGGCAGCCTGCTCTACCAAGACGCACAGAGTAGAAAAGCAGCACAGACGCTTTTAAGGATATATTAATAGCAAACTATAGATGAACGTTGAGAATCAAGAGAAGCCCATATGAAGATGACAATGAACTCAACGATTACCTGGACAGCACAGCCCATCTCGGAAATAACATATGGTACTAGCACATGAAGGAAGCAGGACGAAGGAAGTCAGAAGGAGAATGCTTCGTCTGTGCTCTTCTACCATACTGCATGGGAAAATCCAAGATCTTCGTGGCTGTAGAAATTGATGTCCCCACAGCACACTGTATGTCACACGTAGCAATGTGCAACACCAGAGGACAATTTATGGGAAGAGATGCCTCATTGATATAGGCCAATGAAAAGGACTACCCGGATGAAGATGGCAACGTCCAGGACATTAAAACAAGAAACAGGGAGCACACAAGGAATCACGTGATCAGATACGAGAATCCTGACGTCAAAGGATCAGGAACACGATGGGTAATAAACCCAAGATTGAACGTTCAAGGAAAAACTGCAGAAGAGGCTCAAATCTGGAAGAACAGAGGCCAAATGCAGATTTGGGGAACAGTGGTCTCCCCAGATGGATGGGAAGAAGGAGTAGTAATCTGCCGAGCTTGGATGGTCCTTGGAGCCTGCCGAGAAGCAATAGAGAATTCACAGAAGTTATGCAAACCTCTATGGCCAAAACTGGTAAAGCTGCTAACATGGGTCGAAGACAGAGGAGGACCCCTGCAGATAGTACCAATGGAAAGCCCAAAACTATGCTTCAGAAGTAATGGCACGAGGAAGATGGGAGAGAATGTAAACTGCGGACGAATCTTTGAAGCACCAGGAATGACACAAGGAACCGCAGTCATCATGGACCATTACTGGGCGTGTGCACCCAAGGCATACATAAGACTGCCAAAGAACTGGGGAGGCATATGCACACTGGTGAACGTCCACGTTCCTGTGCTGGTGATCCCTAAGAATGACCTGAATTTGGACTGATTCCCAAAGGCAGATGCTCACCTGAGAAAAAGGAGATCAGTGGAACTGATATCCAGGATGAAGAGAGAAAATTACTTCTCTGCCAAATCAGAAGAGGCATTCCATGCAATCCCATACGAACACAGGCTGTTCAGCCTCACCTCAACAGTGTTCACCACGATGCTCTTGCCACACATCCAAATTGGAGTGAATGCTAAATGGTTGCAGATAACCAGATGGGAGTTATTGCAGAATATCAATACCACTATAAAATGATTTAACATGATCAAAGAAGAACTGAGAGCAATCAGACTGATGACTCTCCAGAACAGATATGTGCTTGACATGATCACAGCGATGGATGGAGGTGTTTGTGCAAAAATCGGAGGGAGAATCGTGTTGCCCATTTGTACCATCACACAATGAAGAAAACGGAACCCTAACAGAGGCCATAAGTATGTTGACAAACTTGAAAAACCAAATGATCGATGAAAGTGATGAAGTGAACGATGACAGCTGGTTTGGAGCCCTGTTCTCATGGGTCCCACAATGGATGGCAGATATATTCAAGTTTCTGGAGGCTCTAATTTCAATGGTATTGCTAGGATTCTGTGTTATCAAGATAATAATTACACAGTGCCAGAAAACTGCTAAGAAAGCCATAAGGGTGAAAATAATGGTTGATGTCGAACTAGGATGGAAACCCAGAGACCTGACTGATGAAGAAATAAGAGACTTTGTGAAGGCCAGCAAATTTGCGCCAGAAGGAACAAAGTTCACATATCCTAAGAAACGAAGAAGGTATGAAGGAAAATGGATTTACTGCAGCCCAAATGGACAATGCCAGCTAATGACCTGGAACAAAGACGAACATGTGAAAACAGCAGGGAGTTTGAAAGGGGTGATAAAAATATGGACTCCAATGACTCACACATTCACACCATCATGTTCAAACCCTGAAGACGATGAACATGACACCGAAGAATCAAAGGAAATAAATGCAAAAGAGATTGCAGAAGTGGTCGATGAACCGACCATATGGGGGAGTGTAGAGGAGGTCCCAGACATGGCCTGCACCCCTGCCTCCCATTTCGAGGTACCAGGAAAGTACTCTCCAAGGTACGTGATGTATGAGGAGCAAATGAACCAACAGAGAGCCGCGGGGGGACTCTGCCCAGTGTACATCAAAAGATCCGTACCTGTTGAAGCGCCCATAATCAGACAACCCTGGGCAGCATGGTACCCTATCAGACAGCCGTACCAGCCGCTGATACGAAACGAGGAGTACCTACAGACGGTCCACGAAGAGACCCAAAGAGCCTTAATGGAGGGCCAGTGGAAATGACACAAGGGCCTGGACAGGCACGTGCGTGAACGAAAACGGCTATCAAGGATAGCATGCCAGTGCGAGCAGCTATTAAAAGGAGAAGTAATGGACACAGAAAAGAGACAATGTTGAAATGTAAGGAAATGTGGCTATGAGGTAAGATAGAAGTAGCACACTAGTTAATGCGTGTAACTAGGCTTGGAACGCAAGAAGCTAAGAAAACGATACTGCTTGCTATGCTTAGTAGAATACTAGAAGCGGCATACGCCAACTATATATATCTACCTCAAGAAGCACATTATACAAGTGGGACTCCATTTTGTAAAGCAGAAATGTGCCCAGGCTGCCAGAGGCCTAACAGGCCAAGTTTCATAACCCAGCCAGAGTGAAGAGAAGGAGCGGAATCGAAACTCAACAAAGAGCGGCTCATGCCTAACAAATCGAGGTCATCCAGAGAAAGGGAGGAGAGCGTCAGCTAACAAGACTCAAACTTCAGAGCATACCAGCCTACCCCATGAAGGTCAAGATAAGGGGAGCCCCTGCAGGTGGCGAGGCTAAAGAAGAAACAAATACATGAAAAGCTTGGAACTGTAGCAGAATTCACAGTGAACAGACACGTGACCAGTCAGGCGCGAAGAATTACCAATGTCTGATGTCACCCAGATCCAAGGGTGCCATAACTTCTCCAACTAAGAGGCTACAGTTTCGGGGCCATACCCAGCCAACTAATTGACACATAGCCCTAAGAAACTGATTGATGGAGGGAGGAAGGGTGAATCTTGGGACACCAGGCACCTGGGTGTCCATTCTGCATGCTGCTAATTAAAATGGGGATTTATGTCTAGGGGTGTAACCTACCCAATCACAATGGACCATGTAATCTAAGGTCCTATAGAGACTGGAACCAATGGCGCGTCGTAGTTGTAGTGCCGTCTATCACGCGTGATGTAGAGGGTTGGGCGTAGACGCCCACCCGATAAGAGTTATCCAATCCGCATGCTCTGTTACCATATACAGATATAGCACCTATACTTAAGTTACCTTTCCCAACCAATTATACTGCATGACGAATTTGTAGAGTTAGACGTCAGTGATGACGAGTTTTGCCTATAACTATTGCTGTTCAACTGAAGTTTGAGGAAGTCGGAGCGAGACATGTGGTCGCAACGATGCTGATTCCCAACTGCTTCCCTGTTTGATGTACTTGTCATTAAACAGACTTCCCTTTGCCAAACTACTGAGTCTTCATTATTGAGTCATGTTGGAGTAAGTGAATCCTGCACCCCCATCCCTCACATGGTGCAGCTATCTTGTCTTACAAGTACTAGAGGGTGAGCACTGACCTATGGGCCCGTTGGTGGACATCTCGCTCTCCTTTACACAACCAATTAATAAACCTTGTGCATCTAGAGTGTAGCCATATACTTAATCTAGGGAATATCAGAGTGCAACCAATGCATCAAACCTAGTGCATCTAGAGTGTAGCCATGTACTCAATCTAGGTAATATCAGAGTGCAACCAATGCATCAAACCTAGTGCATCTAGATAGTAGCCATATACTGAATCTAGGTAATATCAGAGTGCAACCAATGCATTATACCTAGTGCATCTAGAGTGTAGCCATGTACTGAATCTAGGGAATATCAGAGTACATCCAATGCATTATACCTAGTGCATCTAGAGTGTAACCATGTACTGAATCTAGGTAATATCAGAGTGCAACTAATGCATCTAACCTAGTGCATCTAGAGTGTAACCATGTACTGAATCTAGGTAATATCAGAGTGCAACCAATGCATTATACCTAGTGCATCTAGAGTGTAGCCATGTACTGAATCTAGGGAATATCAGAGTACATCCAATGCATTATACCTAGTGCATCTAGAGTGTAGCCATGTACTGAATCTAGGTAATATCAGAGTGCAACTAATGCATCTAACCTAGTGCATCTAGAGTGTAGCCATGTACTGAATCTAGGGAATATCAGAGTACATCCAATGCATTATACCTAGTGCATCTAGAGTGTAACCATGTACTGAATCTAGGTAATATCAGAGTGCAACTAATGCATCTAACCTAGTGCATCTAGAGTGTAACCATGTACTGAATCTAGGTAATATCAGAGTGCAACTAATGCATTATACCTAGTGCATCTAGAGTGTAGCCATGTACTGAATCTAGGGAATATCAGAGTACATCCAATGCATTATACCTAGTGCATCTAGAGAGTAGCCATATACTGAATCTAGGTAATATCAGAGTGCAACCAATGCATTATACCTAGTGCATCTAGAGTGTAACCATGTACTGAATCTAGGTAATATCAGAGTGCAACTAATGCATTATACCTAGTGCATCTAGAGAGTAGCCATATACTGAATCTAGGTAATATCAGAGTGCAACCAATGCATCAAACCTAGTGCATCTAGAGTGTAACCATGTACTGAATCTAGGTAATATCAGAGTGCAACTAATGCATTATACCTAGTGCATCTAGAGAGTAGCCATATACTGAATCTAGGTAATATCAGAGTGCAACCAATGCATTATACCTAGTGCATCTAGAGTGTAGCCATGTACTGAATCTAGGGAATATCAGAGTACATCCAATGCATTATACCTAGTGCATCTGGATTGTAGCCATGTACTGAATCTAGGTAATATCAGAGTGCAACTAATGCATCTAACCTAGTGCATCTATAGTATAGCCATATACTGAATCTAGGGAATATCAGAGTGCAACCAATGTATTAAGCTTAGTGCATCTAGAGTGTAACCATGTACTGAATCTAGGGAATATCAGACTGCAACCAATGCATCTAACCTAGTGCATCTAGAGTGTAGCCATGTACTGAATCTAGGGAATATCAGAGTACATCCAATGCATTATACCTAGTGCATCTAGAGAGTAGCCATATACTGAATCTAGGTAATATCAGAGTGCAACCAATGCATTATACCTAGTGCATCTAGAGTGTAGCCATGTACTGAATCTAGGGAATATCAGAGTACATCCAATGCATTATACCTAGTGCATCTGGATTGTAGCCATGTACTGAATCTAGGTAATATCAGAGTGCAACCAATGCATTATACCTAGTGCATCTAGAGTGTAGCCATGTACTGAATCTAGGGAATATCAGAGTACATCCAATGCATTATACCTAGTGCATCTAGAGAGTAGCCATATACTGAATCTAGGTAATATCAGAGTGCAACCAATGCATTATACCTAGTGCATCTAGAGTGTAGCCATGTACTGAATCTAGGGAATATCAGAGTACATCCAATGCATTATACCTAGTGCATCTAGAATGTAGCCATATACTGAATCTAGGGAATATCAGAGTGCAACCAATGCATCAAACCTAGTGCATCTAGAGAGTAGCCATGTACTGAATCTAGGTAATATCAGAGTGCAACCAATGCATCAAACCTAGTGCATCTAGAGTGTAACCATGTACTGAATCTAGGTAATATCAGAGTGCAACTAATGCATCTAACCTAGTGCATCTAGAGTGTAACCATGTACTGAATCTAGGTAATATCAGAGTGCAACTAATGCATCTAACCTTGTGCATCTAGAGTGTAACCATGTACTGAATCTAGGGAATATCAGAGTACATCCAATGCATTATACCTAGTGCATCTAGAGAGTAGCCATATACTGAATCTAGGTAATATCAGAGTGCAACCAATGCATTATACCTAGTGCATCTAGAGTGTAGCCATGTACTGAATCTAGGTAATATCAGAGTGCAACTAATGCATCTAACCTAGTGCATCCAGAGTGTAGCCATGTACTGAATCTAGGTAATATCAGAGTGCAACTAATGCATCTAACCTAGTGCATCTATAGTGTAGCCATGTACTGAATCTAGGGAATATCAGAGTACATCCAATGCATTATACCTAGTGCATCTAGAGAGTAGCCATATACTGAATCTAGGTAATATCAGAGTGCAACCAATGCATTATACCTAGTGCATCTAGAGTGTAGCCATGTACTGAATCTAGGGAATATCAGAGTACATCCAATGCATTATACCTAGTGCATCTGGATTGTAGCCATGTACTGAATCTAGGTAATATCAGAGTGCAACTAATGCATCTAACCTAGTGCATCTAGAGTGTAGCCATGTACTGAATCTAGGGAATATCAGAGTACATCCAATGCATTATACCTAGTGCATCTAGAGAGTAGCCATATACTGAATCTAGGTAATATCAGAGTGCAACCAATGCATCAAACCTAGTGCATCTAGAGTGTAACCATGTACTGAATCTAGGTAATATCAGAGTGCAACTAATGCATCTAACCTAGTGCATCTAGAGTGTAACCATGTACTGAATCTAGGTAATATCAGAGTGCAACTAATGCATCTAACCTAGTGCATCTAGAGTGTAGCCATGTACTGAATCTAGGGAATATCAGAGTACATCCAATGCATTATACCTAGTGCATCTAGAGAGTAGCCATATACTGAATCTAGGTAATATCAGAGTGCAACCAATGCATTATACCTAGTGCATCTAGAGTGTAGCCATGTACTGAATCTAGGGAATATCAGAGTACATCCAATGCATTATACCTAGTGCATCTAGAGTGTAACCATGTACTGAATCTAGGGAATATCAGAGTGCAACCAATGCATCTAACCTAGTGCATCTAGAGTGTAGCCATGTACTGAATCTAGGGAATATCAGAGTACATCCAATGCATTATACCTAGTGCATCTAGAGAGTAGCCATATACTGAATCTAGGTAATATCAGAGTGCAACCAATGCATCTAACCTAGTGCATCTAGAGTGTAACCATGTACTGAATCTAGGTAATATCAGAGTGCAACTAATGCATTATACCTAGTGCATCTAGAGTGTAACCATGTACTGAATCTAGGTAATATCAGAGTGCAACTAATGCATCTAACCTAGTGCATCTAGAGTGTAACCATGTACTGAATCTAGGTAATATCAGAGTGCAACCAATGCATTATACCTAGTGCATCTAGAGTGTAACCATGTACTGAATCTAGGTAATATCAGAGTGCAACTAATGCATCTAACCTAGTGCATCTAGAGTGTAACCATGTACTGAATCTAGGTAATATCAGAGTGCAACCAATGTATTAAGCTTAGTGCATCTAGAGTGTAACCATGTACTGAATCTAGGGAATATCAGACTGCAACCAATGCATCTAACCTAGTGCATCTAGAGTGTAGCCATGTACTGAATCTAGGGAATATCAGAGTACATCCAATGCATTATACCTAGTGCATCTAGAGAGTAGCCATATACTGAATCTAGGTAATATCAGAGTGCAACCAATGCATTATACCTAGTGCATCTAGAGTGTAGCCATGTACTGAATCTAGGGAATATCAGAGTACATCCAATGCATTATACCTAGTGCATCTAGAGAGTAGCCATATACTGAATCTAGGTAATATCAGAGTGCAACCAATGCATTATACCTAGTGCATCTAGAGTGTAACCATGTACTGAATCTAGGTAATATCAGAGTGCAACTAATGCATTATACCTAGTGCATCTAGAGAGTAGCCATATACTGAATCTAGGTAATATCAGAGTGCAACCAATGCATCAAACCTAGTGCATCTAGAGTGTAACCATGTACTGAATCTAGGTAATATCAGAGTGCAACTAATGCATCTAACCTAGTGCATCTAGAGTGTAACCATGTACTGAATCTAGGTAATATCAGAGTGCAACTAATGCATCTAACCTAGTGCATCTAGAGTGTAGCCATGTACTGAATCTAGGGAATATCAGAGTACATCCAATGCATTATACCTAGTGCATCTAGAGAGTAGCCATATACTGAATCTAGGTAATATCAGAGTGCAACCAATGCATTATACCTAGTGCATCTAGAGTGTAGCCATGTACTGAATCTAGGGAATATCAGAGTACATCCAATGCATTATACCTAGTGCATCTAGAGAGTAGCCATATACTGAATCTAGGTAATATCAGAGTGCAACCAATGCATCAAACCTAGTGCATCTAGAGTGTAACCATGTACTGAATCTAGGTAATATCAGAGTGCAACTAATGCATCTAACCTAGTGCATCTAGAGTGTAACCATGTACTGAATCTAGGGAATATCAGAGTACATCCAATGCATTATACCTAGTGCATCTAGAGAGTAGCCATATACTGAATCTAGGTAATATCAGAGTGCAACCAATGCATTATACCTAGTGCATCTAGAGTGTAGCCATGTACTGAATCTAGGGAATATCAGAGTACATCCAATGCATTATACCTAGTGCATCTGGATTGTAGCCATGTACTGAATCTAGGTAATATCAGAGTGCAACTAATGCATCTAACCTAGTGCATCTATAGTATAGCCATATACTGAATCTAGGGAATATCAGAGTGCAACCAATGTATTAAGCTTAGTGCATCTAGAGTGTAACCATGTACTGAATCTAGGGAATATCAGACTGCAACCAATGCATCTAACCTAGTGCATCTAGAGTGTAGCCATGTACTGAATCTAGGGAATATCAGAGTACATCCAATGCATTATACCTAGTGCATCTAGAGTGTAACCATGTACTGAATCTAGGGAATATCAGAGTGCAACTAATGCATCAAACCTAGTGCATCTAGAATGTAGCCATGTACTGAATCTAGGGAATATCAGAGTACATCCAATGCATTAAGCTTAGTGCATCTAGAGTGTAACCATGTACTGAATCTAGGGAATATCAGAGTGCAACTAATGCATCAAACCTAGTGCATCTAGAGAGTAGCCATGTACTGAATCTAGGTAATATCAGAGTGCAACCAATGCATTAAACCTAGTGCATCTAGAGTGTAGCCATATACTGAATCTAGGTAATATCAGAGTACAACCAATGTATTAAGCTTAGTGCATCTAGAGTGTAGCCATGTACTGAATCTAGGTAGTATCAGATTGCAACCAATGCATTAAACCTTGTGCATCTAGAGTGTAGCCATGTACTGAATATAGATAATATCAGATTGCAACCAATGCATTAAACCTAGTGCATCTAGAATGTAGCCATGTACTGAATCTAGGGAATATTCACCGATAGTGAAAGGGAGAGAATGAGATAAATCTCCCTATGGCAGAGGGTGAAGAGCAGAGGTTCAAGGACTGATCATTTTGGGACCCCAACCGGGATCGGGTGGGGTCATTGGTTTGCGAGTACCAGGAAATTATAAAAGAGAACTCTTCTGGGTAGGAGGTGATCCAGATGAGAGCAAATATGCAAAACCTAAGGTTTTAGAGAATGAGGAGAGAGGAGTGGTTGACGGTGTCAAAAGAGGCAGATGGGTCTAAAAAAATGAGCATAGAGAAGTGTTTGGATGGATGGTGTGATAGATCACAGGGTTTAGTCACTTCTCCCCTGAGGGGAGCCTTTCCTCGTGGGGCTAGGGAGGTGAGCCCGCTATGCAACATTCCCCCGATGGTGGCAGTAAGCGAGACCTCACAGGGAGAGAATTCCCTCTTGGGGATAAGGACTCCCATTTCATTAGGGGACCATCTGTAACATCTATGCTTCAGTCCATCAGACAAACTACTGTCTGTTATTGTAATGTTAGTTCTAGCATTGATTTGAGAAATGTCTGACAAAACCACTGAGACAAAGAAGAGAGATGGGCGAGTAATACAGATTGCTCTGTGGTCTAAAGTTAATCCAACTGTGATGGAGGAGCCCAAACGAGTAAGAGAGATTACTCATCAAAGAGAGAGAAAAGACTTTGATGTTACGCTGGGGAGGACCCAGAACTGATATATAAAATGAGAAGAGGGACTGAAGATGGAGAGTGAAGCCCAGGAAGTTCGAACCGGGGAAGAGCTGGAAACTGCCGAGAACCTTGATCGTGAGAACCTGGATAGTGGGCGTACCGAACAGTGGTCTGTGTTGTGCCACAGAAAAGAAACACGACTCAAGGAGAAACGAGTGAGCAGTGGTGTGACCTGGAAAAGATGGGCTGTTCAATCTAAGGGTGTCATAGGCACTGCTGCAGTCATAGCTATACAGAGCCACACCAAAAAACCAAGACGAGTCGGCGTGACCTCCGAAGTTGGTCTGACGCCAAAAGTTATTTAGATCCTAAAGAGAGATCCGGTAATGCTAGCCCATGAGCAAAAAGGTAACGGGATAGGCGGCAGACGCGACAAGGTATACGGAGAGCAGGGACACACTAAGACAACTCATCCCAGTGACACAAGAAGTGTACAAAAGTGTGAGAATAACTACAAGACCCAGTCTACTCGTCCCAGTGACACAATAAGGGTACATACGTGTGAATAACTACGGGACACAAGAAGTGTTTATAAGAGTGAGAAAAACTATGAGACGCAGCCTACTTGTCCCAGTGACACATGAAGTGTTTATGAAGACCAGAGAAGATTTGTGTAAAGCACATTGGTTTTGAGTAAGGAAGCACAGTAGTACATAGATACAAGATCAAGAGAAAGGACATTTGGGTCCCTTTAAAATGTTGAGAAAAGGGAACCTTGCAGAGACACTTCAAGAGGACGTAGCCCAAAGGGTTGCACATGCAAATATCGCAGGGAGAAAAGGATCATCTCTAAAAGGAAAGGGGATGCTGGGAGGGTGGAAAGGTCCCTGAGGAGAACTAAAAGAATGAATCCAAGAGCTAGCCAAGAACTATTTGAAAATCATCTGTTAGGCCTGAACAGCACATCCAGGAGAAGGGAGTCATTCTCCTGGACATTCATTCTCCTGTACATTCTATATTAAGGCAGGGAAAGCCTATCCAGGATAAGGAAGCCATTCTCCTGGAAATTCTATACGAAGGCAGGGAAAGCCTATCCAGGAGAAGGGAGCCATTCTCCTGGACATTCGCAGGAAAAGCCTATCGAGGAGAAGGGAGCTATTCTCCTGGACATTCTTTACTAAGGCAGGAAAAGCCTATCGAAGAGAAGGGAGCCATTCTCCTGGACATTCTATACTAAGGCAGGAAAAGCCTATCCAGGAGAAGGGAGTCATTCTCCTGGACATTCTATACTAAGGCAGGAAACATCTATCCAGGAGAAGGGAGCCGTTCTCCTGGACATTCTATACTAAGGCAGGGAAAGCCTATCCAGGAGAAGGGAGTCATTCTCCTGGACTTTTTTGTTGTTGTTTCTTTCTTTTGTGCCAGAGCCAGAATAGATTAGTTTGAGGTGGAGGACAGACTGTTGACTTTTTGGACTTCACTACTGATGACAAGCACACTAGTTTGGTTTCTTAGATAGGGGAACCCTTGGAATTGGGGTAGATAGGTCACTTCTTGGTGCATTTGTCAGAAAACTAGTCTGTCTCCTTCTTCTGTCCTACCACATTGGATAATACTTTATTTTGGCTGTAGCCATTAACAGTAATGGATACATAGTACATAAATTCATATAATTCAATCATTTACAAACCATGTTAAGTCAAGGTCAAAAGGGGATATTTTTTCCAAAAATTAAAAGTGCATATTATTCCTATTTCTTCTTACAATTTCTAAAAACATTTATTGTGCAGAATCATTACAATTCATCACTGGTGCCATGGGTTCCCTGCAAGTCCTAATGGCTTAACCCTTGTAGTGCCGTTTGGGCCAAGACCTTCTTAAATCAGTACACTTTGGGCAGATCAACATAAAATGGTGTAGAGCTTTCTGAACACCATGTTCGCAGTGGCAGTATTTGAAAACCACCGGCCACTTCATACACGCCTTCAGAGGAAGCACATTTAGGCTGGTCATTAAAAGTATTCTTCTGTGCACAGCAGATCGTAGCGGGGGATGGCTATACCCGTATCACAGCCTTGGAAATAGCACAAGAGAGAAGTCAAATGTCAATGAAGTAAGTTTGGCCAGACGACTAATCGTGGCCCTCTGCTCCTTGACTTGAGAATAAGTCTAATCTCAACATTGTTAAAATGTGAGAGTTGTCCAAGGCCCAACTTTTCATCAGGGGAGGACCTTGTTTTATCCATGAAACTGTGCTATATATGTAGATGTCACAATCTTTCCAACTGCCTTTTTTATGTTGGTGTCCGCAATGTTTTCCAAATGTGCTTAAAAAAAATTACCAAGAATCTTGGTTTTGCCAAGATTGATATGCTTTGGGCTCCGAGGTTTAGTCTTAGTGCGTCCTCAGGAGTACAAAGAGGGGGGTCTACAGTTTTACGTAGAAACTGATTTTGGGTAGTATCAGGGCCTGCACAATCCTTAGCTCCCCAAATCTCACTACCATACAAAATGAATGTGTACCCTTTTATCTCATTACCTCAAGGCACTTATCCAATCGTTTACCTCTAAAATGTTGACTGAACCTTACAAGGCCCTTCAAACCTGCGACCGCTCTTTCCGTTGCCCTTCTGGCATGTGGGTGCCAACGGCCATCTCTTGCAAACAATAGGCCAAGAGAGTCTGAGCATTAAAGAGAAAGTTGGGGCACGCTGTCCCAGTGGAGTCTTTGCTACAAAAGCCAGATTGAAGTGGAATCCCAAGACTGCTGTCTTCAAGGTATGGAGTCAGACAGTTGAAGACCCCCTGCTCAAGAACCTTTGAATGAATAGGAGGGAAACACGGCACGGGATGTATGGGTCAGGAGAGGGTATCTTTCAAATGAGTAGGACAGTTGCTGATTTTAAGGAATGAGGCAAGAGTCCAGCGTAGAGATAGATTTTTAAGATCTCACTGAAATAATTGAAGGTGATTGAGACTAAAGGGCCTCATTATGATCTCGTGGTATGGCCAAAAACGGTGTAATGTAGTGGTAACAGACACAGACTTGCTGCCGCATTACCGCAATTCAAATTGTAGGTTTGGAGGTAAGTGGAGGAAAAACCTCTAGCAAAAGGCTACTGGTAATTGCGCCACCTTGTTGTCAAAAAAAGGAAATTCCGCCGAAATCCCCATGGAGTTCTATGGACTCCATAAATAGAGACTAACACCACCATACCACCAGACCAAGTGGCGGTAACGGTAAATACGTTTGGTGGAATCTCTGCGGATTAACCACCGAGGCACCACAACATTTGTAATGAGTCCCCTTGTCTTTGACAGGCTGAAGAGCAAACGGGGCGGATGGAAGATTTGACCAAGCTGAAGCTTCGAGAGAAGGGGAGGAAAAGGGTGAATATGAGGAGGTAGCGAAGAAAGTCAAGGTGCATGAGCGAGGGTACAAGAAAAAGGGAAGTAAAGATGGTGGAGGAAGATTCCAGCTCAAAATAGAGGGTAGGCATTGAGCCGAAAGGGAAGGGGGAAGGCTAGGCTTGGAAGGAGCAGGTGTACTTTTTACCTCAGTTGTATATATTTTATTTAACATCTTCATCCAGGAGCAGAAAGACACCTGAATGACACAGTAGAGCTTGAATCCACCTTTGTCGGTGTTCTCAATCCGTTGTCTACTACTATCAGTGAATGATTCATGAAATGGATGAATTAACACAGAGGAACTTCCAAGCATGAGTTCATGGAACAGCATCCCTCGTGTGAACCAACACTCCACACATTTCAATCGCAGGCCACCTGTTGCATAAGTGAGATGAGCAGAAGAATCAGTAAAGAAAGTGAGAAGAGGGAAGGGGTAGAGGAAGGTATCTAGCAGAAGAGGGAAGGGGTAGAGAAAGGTATCTAGCAGAAGAGGGAAGGGGTAGAGAAGGTTATCTAGCAGAAGAGGGAAGGGGTGGAGAAAGGCATCTAGCAGAAGAGGGAAGGGGTAGAGAAAGGTATCTAGCAGAAGAGGGAAGGGGTAGAGAAAGTTATCTAGCAGAAGAGGGAAGGGGTAGAGAAAGGTATCTAGCAGAAGAGGGTAGGGGTAGAGAAAGGTATCTAGCAGAAGAGGGAAGGGGTAGAGAAAGGTATCTAGCAGAAGAGGGAAGGGGTAGAGAAAGGTATCTAGCAGAAGAGGGAAGGGGTACAGAAAGTTATCTAGCAGAAGAGGGAAGGGGTAGAGAAAGGTATCTAGCAGAAGAGGGTAGGGGTAGAGAAAGGTATCTAGCAGAAGAGGGAAGGGGTAGAGAAAGGTATCTAGCAGAAGAGTGAAGGGGTAGAGAAAGGTATCTAGCAGAAGAGGGAAGGGGTAGAGAAAGTTATCTAGCAGAAGAGGGAAGGGGTAGAGAAAGGTATCTAGCAGAAGAGGGAAGGGGTAGAGAAGGTTATCTAGCAGAAGAGGGAAGGGGTAGAGAAAGGCATCTAGCAGAAGAGGGAAGGGGTAGAGAAAGGTATCTAGCAGAAGAGGGAAGGGGTAGAGAAAGTTATCTAGCAGAAGAGGGAAGGGGTAGAGAAAGGTATCTAGCAGAAGAGGGTAGGGGTAGAGAAAGGTATCTAGCAGAAGAGGGAAGGGGTAGAGAAAGGTATCTAGCAGAAGAGTGAAGGGGTAGAGAAAGGTATCTAGCAGAAGAGGGAAGGGGTAGAGAAAGGCATCTAGCAGAAGAGGGAAGGGGTAGAGAAAGGTATCTAGCAGAAGAGGGAAGGTGTAGAGAAAGGTATCTAGCAGAAGAGGGTAGGGGTAGAGAAAGGTATCTAGCAGAAGAGGGTAGGTGTAGAGAAAGGTATCTAGCAGAAGAGGGAAGGGGTAGAGAAAGGTATCTAGCAGAAGAGGGTAGGGGTAGAGAAAGGTATCTAGCAGAAGAGGGAAGGGGTAGAGAAAGGTATCTTACAGAAGGGGGTAGAGCGCATCCTGTGATGGCACACCAGGGTAGTGGGGCATTATGTGTGTCGTCGTCAAGTCAAAAGGTTGATAATTTTGTGATTTGAAATATGGGAGGCAAGGCTCTGTTATGCAATGTGACCAGTTGTTGGTTACTCTCTGGGGGTGCCGTCTAAGGAGACTCACATGACTGCTCACATGAGAGCCTCTGGTGTGAAGGATTCTGTGGGTGGAAGCAGAAGCCAGGCGAAGGCTGAGCTCCACAAAGCCCTTGCTTGCTTAGGGGCTCCGGCCCATCGCCCTTTCCAAAGCTAACAGGCCCAGGCAGGGAGTTTAGCCTTTGCTGCTTGTCTCCCTTAGTTGCAGATGGCTGGAGTTGGTGCCCTGAAGAGACCCAATAACAATGGAAGCAGTGTGACACGTGTCCTTCTGAGAGCCAATCAGAGTACTCAAGATGGCTTCCACCTCCTCCTGGCAGCAGGCCGACAGGGTCCTGGCTGTTGTAGGCCCAGGGAGCTTAGTTTTGGAGGCAAGACCTGGGGATTGTGTGTTGGATATAGAGCAGACATTGCAGAACGCGTCTGAGATGTCACACACCGTGTTCACATCTGTGTAACAGGCTAATGTACGTGCATGCCTTCTTGCTTTTTCTGAACATACTCAATAGTGCTATTTAAATGTAACTATGTCTTCCCATGTGTTTTGTGCAGTGCCAGCAGAGTTCCAGCATCTCCAGGACGTAGAGGATCACATCGCCCAAGCGGAGTGGAGACCAGGAGATCGCAGGTTTGTGTTGAGGCTTGCGGAGGCCTAGGGCAAGTTTACATACACATCTATAGACACATGTGGTGGTAAGAAAGGAAGGTAAATGGGCAGGATTCAGCAGATGCAATATGGCAGGCAAAACAACCATAGAGATTAGCCAGATTGGTATAGGGAATAGAAAAGGGAATATTGGAGCTAATGGGAAAACATAATCGTACTAGACCTTGATTACGTCACGGAGAGACAGAGAGCCAACCCTCCTCTCTTATAGAGTGAGGATCTCATGAACAAATGGCCAGGACACACAAGTTATGGAGAGGTGAAAGAATTGCTCATTCTTGAAGTTTCCCGATTCCTTACCTCCCGATCTACAATGATTTATCTACCAGCGCCACAAACCCACACTCGAGGAGGCGATCCAAACAGCGACTATCCATCAAAGAGCTATACACTCCGGAGAACCGTTGGAAGGAGGAAAGAGATCAAGACAGGCGAAAACCGTGAACAGATCGAGAAAAAGAAGCATTCAGGGAAATACACTTTCCCAAATTCAGGCCAGTGGTGAAAGAAAGACAGACCTTCTCCCCGGCGAAGATCGGATTAGATTGAGACCCGGATCTCGCCCAGAAGAAGGAATCCGATGCTATGCCTACAGGACACCCTACCATATAACAATGTTAACAGAAATATGAACCTATGGAGCTAAGATGATCAACCCCCGATTACAGGAATAATGCTCCAAAGAGTCAACGCTAGAGCCCGAAGAAGAACCAGTAAGCCTAGCCTGGGGTGCCTCCCAGATTAATTCCTGGGTAAAGATGAGCCCCTGAAATTGCTGTCTTGGACCCTATATCCAACAGGGGAAACAGACCAAACATTTCACCTATTAATACTGGTCTAAGGAAAACACACAAAAGCCCTATTGAATTCCAGAAGGAAAGGAACTGCGATTAAGGCAGATCTGGTATCCAGCAAAGAATTTAACCCAGACCTGATAAGACACACCGTCTGTCTTCATGGGGAAATGGACCAATGACCCCAAGAACAAGTGAAGTCTGGGTACTGGGGCAACTAATTACAGTATCCATGAAGAAGTACTCCTAGGAACAGACTTCCCCCACATTCCATCAAGCAGCAGGGGCGGAAAGGTATAAGCTCCTACCCCCTGGTAGTTGGCATACTCCAAGAGGAGAGGCGAGTTGGCATACTCCAAGAGGAGAGGCGAGTTGGAAGAAGGGGCAGAGGCATGTGACATGGTCAGGGACTTGACCTTGTCAGGGGGAACAGGAGCCCCTCCCAAGCTGAGGTAGGAGGCCTACCAAGGCATATCCCAGAGCCAATTCTGGTGGAGGTATTGAGGATGCCCACACGAAATAGAAAGCCGGTGGGATATCAGTAGGAGGAGCTTCTTGGATAAAGGCAGCCACTGAACCAATTGACAGGGATACCCAGGAATTGGAATTCCTTACCCTGAAGCACCTGCGAAAGGATCAAGCAACTCCTTATCGAAGTGGAGGACCTGAAAAGCTCTAGCGCCCTTGCATAGAGACAAGGGAGTCACCTAAGAAAGCAGACCCGGGAGGCTTGCATAAAGATAAGGGAGTCACCTAAGAAAGCAGACCCAGGAGGCTTGCATAGAGACAAGGGAGTCACCTGAGAAAGCAGACCCAGGAGGCTTGCATAGTGACAAGGGAGTCACCTAAGAAAGCAGACCCATAAGGCTTGCATAGAGACAAGGGAGTCACCTAAGAAAGCAGACCCAAGAGGCTTGCAGAGAGATAAGGGAGTCACCTAAGAAAGCAGACCAGGAGGCTTGCATAGTGACAAGGGAGTCACCTAAGATAGCAGACCCAAGAGGCTTGCATAAAGATAAGGGAGTCACCTAAGAAAGCAGACCCAGGAGGCTTGCATAGAGACAAGGGAGTCACCTGAGAAAGCAGACCCAGGAGGCTTGCATAGAGACAAGGGAGTCACCTAAGAAAGCAGACCAAAGAGGCTTGCAGAGAGATAAGGGAGTCACCTAAGAAAGCAGACCCAGGAGGCTTGCATAGAGACAAGGGAGTCACCTAAGAAAGCAGACCCAAGAGGCTTGCATAGAGACAAGGGAGTCACCTAAGAAAGCAGACCCAAGAGGCTTGCATAGAGACAAGGGAGTCACCTAAGAAAGCAGACCCGGGAGGCTTGCATAGAGACAAGGGAGCCACCTAAGAAAGCAGACCCACAAGGCTTGGCAAAAATTGAAATAGTTGAGACGAGGTCAGTGTAATGGGGTGGACTCCGGGTCCAAGTAATCAGACATTTCAGGGGTAGAAAAAACCCAGTTCAACTGAGGAGGAAGAAGGAGAGTCCAAAACCGCAAGTGATCGCCAGGAAGAACCTAACTCCCGGAACGCCAAACAGAATAGCCTTATTATAGAGGATATATTGAGTGCCCTAATGGAAGGGCAACAGCATAATGAGACCCCAGCGGCCCTACAGGGAGTTCCTCTGGAATGGCAGAGGCAACCAGTGATGCCCACTGCAGTCCTATAGAAAGAAAGAAAACATTATAATTGTTCTTTTATAACACACTCAATGCCGGAGACCAGTTTGTAAGCATGAGTCCGGGATTCCAGCCTGTGTTGCTTCCAAGACTAATGCGTTGCCTCTGAGCTATCCGCCTCAGCTTTGCCAATTAGAAAGAGTGGCTGAAACAGCAGGATGTGATCAGGAGAGATGGGCATGACATGTGGCACCGATGTTTACGGGAACGTCCCAGCAAGCCTTCAAGACCGTAAACACAGATGTCCATGAGCTAGCACATGATACCACCAGTTGAGGCCAGAGGTTGCAGAAACGCAGTGCAAGGCGTCCCAACGGTATCGGGGAGCTGCTGCATATGGATCTTTAAAAGACAGACCAGCAGGATAGTACTGGGAAAGGGAAGCCTGGATTGGTCCCAAGGAGGCGCAGCTCAACAGGGAGGCACAGCTCTACAGGGAGGTGCAGCTCAACAGGGAGGCGCAGCTCTACAGGGAGGCACAGTATATTGGGTGCACAAAGCAGGCCGTCGTGCACTGACAGTGCCAGATGCTAAATCTAGGGAGTAGAAGAAGGTGGGGTGCAAGGTGTAGGGTAAACAGAGCATGATATATGGGCCCACCAACCTTTTGGGGGAATTGGCATGCAATGGTACTTGCACCCCTCACAGTGCTACCCCTTGTATCCGTGCCCGGTGGGCTCCATTACCGTAGGGAAGTCCCTCAGATGGGTGAAGGCCCTCTTGAATGTCTACATAATTGTTAGGCCTAAGGAAGGGGGGAGCCTGGAAACAACATCTGTTACTTTGATGAACCTTGGAGGGGCGACTGGATAAGGAGACCAGATACTCAGTTCTTTGAAGAAGGTCTTGGAATTGCCACTTAAAAAGTAAAGTGTGCGCCTTAGCAGAGCCAATGTTGAGCCCTTTAGATTGAACCACTTCTGGGCATGTGCAGCCCTGGAACCTCTGCCCCACAGCTGATCCCAGTGAAGGATATTTCCCATGGATCTTCCGTAACTTTGCGGAGAACTTTGTACAATACTTGGAATATAGCTTTTTTTGCCTCAAATACCTATGCCTATCACTCACACTAGCATTCTGCTCACGCAGGACCATCATGTTGCTGTATCTTAGTAAAACCTCTTCATAGTTGGGCCTACTAGCAAAGCAAGACCTGATTTCTCAGCCATACTCAGGAAATGAAGCTCCAAGGAGCCCAGTGAGTCTTCCGCACACATGGACTCCCTTAGACAGGCTCCTAACTGTACTATGCCATCACAGGTGCTCAGAGCAGGAGGCGGTCCACAGTGAGCAGGATGCGGGGTGCACAGAGCAGGAGGCGGTCCACAGTGAGCAGGAGGTGGGGTGCACAGAGCAGGAGGTGGTCCACAGTGAGCATGATGCGGGGTGATCAGAGCAGGAGGTGGTCCACAGTGAGTAGGATGCAGGGTGCGCAGAGCAGGAGGTGGTCCACAGTGAGCAGGATGTGGGGTGCACAGAGCAGGAGGCGGTCCACAGTGACCAGGATGTGGGGTGCACAGAGCAGGCGGTGGTCCACAGTGAGCAGGATGTGGGGTGCACAGAGCACGAGGCGGTCCACAGTGAGCAGGATGTGGGGTGCACAGAGCAGGTGGTGGTCCACAGTGAGCAGGATGTGGGGTGCACAGAGCAGGAGATGGTCCACAGTGAGCAGGAGGCGGGGAGCACAGAGCAGGAGGTGGTCCACAGTGAGCAGGATGCGGGGTGCTCCGAGCAGGAGGTGGTCCACAGTGAGAAGGATGCCGGGTGCACAGAGCAGGAGGTGCTCCACAGTGAGCAGGATGCGGGGTGCTTAGAGCAGGAGGCGGTCCACAGTGAGCAGGATGTGGGATGCACAGAGCAGGAGGTGGTCTACAGTGAGCAGGATGCAGGGTGCACAGAGCAGGAGGTGGTCCACAGTGAGCAGGATGCGGGGTGCACAGAGCAGGAGGTGGTCCACATTGAGCAGGATGTGGGGTGCACAGTGAGCAGGATGCAGCGGTGGTCCACAGTGAGCAGGATGCGGGGTACACAGAGCAGGAGGCGGTCCACAGTGAGCAGGATGTGGGGTGCACAGAGGGTATACACGCATTTCGCCGAATGGATTTTCATCGTGGGACATTTCATCGCCAAATTTTTCATCGCCGAAAACCCTTTTTTTAAAAAAATAAATTTGTGGGGGGTGTTTTGTAGGGGTTGGGGTATGATTATTAAAGTAGGGGGGATCTTGGGAGGAACCCCCCCAGAAATAAAATTAAAAAAAAAAACAGGGTTTTTGGCGATGAAAAATCAGCGATGAAATGTCCCACGATGAAAATTCATTCGGCGAAAGAACGTAGAACCGCACAGAGCAGGTGGTGGTCCACAGTGAGCAGGATGCGGGGTGTACAGAGCAAGCAGTGGTCTACAGTGAGCAGGATGCAAGGTGCTCAGAGCAGGAGGCGGTCCACAGTGAGAAGGATGCAGGGTGCACAGAGCAGGAGGTGGTCCACAGTGAGCAGGATGCAGGGTGCGCAGAGCAGGAGGTGGTCCACAGTGAGCAGGATGTGGGGTGCACAGAGCAGGAGGCGGTCCACAGTGACCAGGATGTGGGGTGCCTAGAGCAGGCGGTGGTCCACAGTGAGCAGGATGTGGGGTGCACAGAGCACAAGGCGGTCCACAGTGAGCAGGATGTGGGGTGCACAGAGCAGGTGGTGGTCCACAGTGAGCAGGATGTGGGGTGCACAGAGCAGGAGGTGGTCCACAGTGAGCAGGATGCCGGGTGCACAGAGCAGGAGGTGCTCCACAGTGAGCAGGATGCGGGATGCTCAGAGCAGGAGGCGGTCCACAGTGAGCAGGATGTGGGATGCACAGAGCAGGAGGTGGTCTACAGTGAGCAGGATGCAGGGTGCACAGAGCAGGAGGTGGTCCACAGTGAGCAAGATGCGGGGTGCACAGAGCAGGAGGCGGTCCACATTGAGCAGGATGTGGGGTGCACAGTGAGCAGGATGCAGCGGTGGTCCACAGTGAGCAGGATGCGGGGTACACAGAGCAGGAGGCGGTCCACAGTGAGCAGGATGTGGGGTGCACAGAGGGTATACACGCATTTCGCCGAATGGATTTTCATCGTGGGACATTTCATTGCCGAATTTTTCATCGCCGAAAACCCTTTTTTTAAAAAAATAAATTTGTGGGGGGTGTTTTGTAGGGGTTGGGGTATGATTATTAAAGTAGGTGGGCTCTTGGGAGGAACCCCCCCAAAAAATAAAATTGAAAAAAAAACAGGGTTTTTGGCGATGAAAAATCGCCGATGAAATGTCCCACGCTGAAAATTCATTCGGCGAAATAACGTAGAACCGCACAGAGCAGGTGGTGGTCCACAGTGAGCAGGATGCGGGGTGTACAGAGCAAGCAGTGGTCCACAGTGAGCAGGATGCGAGGTGCTCAGAGCAGGAGGCGGTCCACAGTGAGAAGGATGCCGGGTGCACAGAGCAGGAGGCGGTCCACAGTGAGCAGGATGCGGGGTGCACAGAGCAGAACTGGCCTCTAAAGCACAGGGTAGATGTGAGATACAAGAGCTGGTTGGAGAACACTTGGAGCAGGATATTGGACACAAATTAAGTAAGATCTGTGGTTCATATTCTGCTGAAGATGGGGTTTACAGAGCAAGATCCGGGGTACACAGTGTAGAGTTCATTGCACATAAATATCAAGCATGGACAAGAAATGCTGGTACCTAGAGTAGGTTTCTTGGTATTCAAAGCAAGTTGAGTTACACAGAGCAGGAAGCTTCACGGAATTGGAATTGGTGTGCACGAGTTTTGAAGTGGTGCACACAGTGCAGGCCCAGTATGACATTTGACTTCTATTTTTAGGTCTGCAGCAGGACAGTTGGAGCATTTGGGGAGAGCAGACCAGCCCCTCAACTTGCAAAGCAGGTTGCAGGTCAGTAGTTGGCGTGTTCTTTGTCTCAGTCCCACCCATGTGTTTTCATTATTATCACCCACCTCTCTGCAAGAATATCCACCATCTTCTGGCTGCTTTCAAGACTATGATGTGTAGTCTACAAGATTTGTAATACCTAGAGCACATATACCCAGTTACAAGACGTGGTTGTATCCACAATGCACGCTTTTCAAGTGATCACACTTATTTTACACTCCTCAGTCTACTCCACACTCCCCCAGCAATGTGGATGCATGTTTATGTTTTTATGTTTATTTTATATATTTATCAAAATCAGAGGGAAATCAATGCATTTGTGGCACAATAACAATTACTACATTTCACATTGATAACAGAGCGCAGGACATGGGTCCTTTACAATGGGGTGAGAGACTGTGGCCCTCATTACGACCCTGGCGGAAATCGAAAAACGATGGCGGAAATGCAATACCGCCATCGAATAGCGCTCGGTGCGATTATGACCCGTCACCGTAAAGTACGATGCCATTAGCGACACCGTAGTGAACGCCAACGCTAACTGCACCAAGTACGCGCGCGCGCCATGCCAAACCGTAATTAGCACCATGGCGCAAGGGTACGCGAATTCCGACCCTAGCGGACATGTACTTAACGCCATCAAGCACGGCGGAAAGTACCATTCCGCCATGGTGAGAAGTACGGCATCGCGAATCAACCGTAAACGGCCCCACTGAGTGCCTGTACACCGCTCCCTGGCCACATAGTACAACTCCCCGTAGGTGCAACGAAGTCACAATGCAACCAGTGAAATGTACAAGTCACCCATGCATGCCAACGAACAAAAGAATCACAAGAGGGGCCAATGGGAGCTGCAGGGCACAGATGGCACGAATACAGAAGCTATACCAATGGACATGACCTCAGTCTCCCACCAAGAAACGCACGCAAACACAGGCACCTGTGACCAGCAATATTCCGATAATCACATCATTCCACCAATCCACCTGGCTGACCGGCATCTGTTACACAAAACCTAATCCCCCGCCCCTGAGCATGACATCATCAAAACAGTCATAATGGCAGCCCTTATCCCTGACCTCACTGGGCTCCGTAGGCAAACGCGCCCAGCACAGTACCACGCAACTATACTCCGAAGCTGGAACCCAATGCAGATCTCCTCACAATACATCGCTCCCCAAATAGGAATATGCCACATCACTTGCAAAGAAGAACGCTACACGGCCCATATCAGAATAGAAATTTAATGCACAACAAATTCACCAAGCCCATACAGCCATTAGGCCATGAACTCCAAAACACATTTCACCATTGTGGGCTGCATCCGCAATAAATGACCAGCTACTTCTTGTGTGACGCCCTGTTCCTTCATGGTACACAGGGGCTACATTCTCGTACGAAAAGGCAACATGGAAGCGCCTAGAACCGCAGGGCCGTCCCAATAGGGAGGCACTAGTCCAGCTGAAAGGCCGAAATGTTGCTCCGAGCCACTAGTACTGCGTAAGGGCATGTGGCCCATTGGCGATCGTCCCATAAGATCGTAATGCTGCTCCACTGATTAACACGAAGCAGCAGGTGTCGGGAGTAAAACCCATCTGCAGGAGTGGCATACAGATGGCAGTGGCAAAAGGGGAGGAGATACCTGTCAACCAAAAGAAAAGAAAAAGAATAGAATGGCCATCAGAACTACATTCGAACAACTCACTCCAATGATCACACTAGATCCACAGCCATATGCATGCTAGCCCACTCCAAAGGATCATCACCACCCCAAAACCACTTGCGACTCATAACTATCCATATCGAGGTGAAAACACCATCACAAACGAGTGTACCTGTGCATGCGTCTGTGAAAACAGAATCCATCAGATGGGATTGGTAACGTGCATGGACACAAGTGTCTGAAGGCGCGTCGAGACAGGGAGGGCTCAACAAGGCCAGATAGACGATGGTCCCACTATGGCAGCCCTGCATCACATAGCGCAGGGGAGGCGGACAGATTCCAAGAAGCCCTGTACATGGCAAACACCGTATCAAATCATCTGTCCATGCATCCATTCATCATTCCCTCATCCCGTAATGATAACGCCTGTTTCCATACTCACATAACATGTGAGAATTCCATTGAGTCTGTGCGTTATGCAGCCTGCAAAATCCACTGTGCCCCAGCCCGTAATTCCAGTGTTGTGAAGTAACATGTATTTGGGAACGTCCGGCCTCATCATCCACTTCGCTATTGCGCATCCCAAACTATTCATATCAATCATTGCATCCTCGCCATGGCCCCTGTCCCAAGGACACTGAACAATAGAACGTTATATTTGCAGTCAGACCTGTGGGCATCTCCTCGCCGCTAGCTGAAGACCGAAAGCGCCGCCCTTCGAATTCCTCATTTGCAACATCACGTCGAAAAGGCATCTGTGGCCGCTTGAAATCACAAATTAATCCATCTAGTGCGGCTGTGTGTGAAAATGGCAACTGCCTTCACTCACAAATGGGACGCCCCGCCCGTCGTTGAACCTCGGTGCAGTGATGCATGAGGGTCCACCGTTACTCGAGTACTACGTTCCACTGACCCTTCACAAGTCTGTTCGCGACTGCAAAGAATGCATGTGAAACAATGGGACCATAGCCGAATGAACATATCAACCAATGTTACACGGCCATCGGGTACTAATACATGATTGTAATAGCAAGATGCCATTCCTCGAATTGCAGCGTTGTGTGCGGGACGTGCTCGCCCAAAGGGGAGAGCAGCTTGCACAGGTGGAATGAATCACCACAGGTGGAGGCCATACAGCCTGAAAACACATAAATTGCACACCCAGTCTCCTCCCACAACCACACCCACTCCGAAATGCTACCGGCAGGACTCGCGATGTTGGCCCTGGGGGACCTGATAGCACTGCAAGTACTCCAACTCCAAGAAGAAGACGAACACCAACTACAACCGGCCGCACGGAGGAGACGCAGGAGGAGGAGGAGGGCAAGGCAGGGCCAGCAAGGGCTGCCAGCACAGCCACTACCACCACGCAGGCAGCCCGCAATCCCACGCCTCCGAGCACATCCGTTCAACCTCACTGATGAGCAGATCCACACCCTCTACCGTTTGGACCGGGACACCATAGCCGCCATTGTGGACATGACACAGGCTGACCTTGTCAGCATGATAGATAGCCCAACCGCCATCCCACCCCTACTGAAGGTGGTGTCTGTACTCCACTTCCTGGCCACAGGCACCTACCAGCACACAGTCGGACAGTTGCATGGCATTTCTCAGCCACTGTTCTCACGGACACTATTGCAAGTGCTCGATGCCCTCCTGCAGCACGCAGACGACTACATCTCTCTACCACGCTCGGAGCAGGAAATAACCAACACAAAAGTGGGATTCCATGCACTTGGCGGCATACCGGGTTGCATTGGTGCCATCGACTGCACCCATGTGGAATTGGTCGTCCCACATGCCATGGAGGCCCAGTACCGCAACCGAAAACAATTTCATTCACTGAATGTACAAATGGTGTGTGACTCCAACAGGATCATTACACATTGTTGTGCCCGATTCCCTGGATCAACCCATGATTCTATGGTCTTGAGGAACTCAACAATACCACGCTACATGGAGCGACACGCAGGGAACAGATCCTGGCTACTCGGTGAGTCTCATTTCATGCATGATGATGTGGGGTATGTGATGCGGCAATGACCTGGCAGGAAGGGGGGGGGGGGGTGCGTACGTAGCAATGGCATTCCACATAATTCGTTTATCGTCCACATACAGGTGATGCCGGATATCCACTGAAGAGATGGCTCCTCACACCAGTCCGGAACCCACGGGACCAGCATGAGGAGGACTACAACCATGCCCACTCACGTACCCGTGTAGTCATTGAACAGGCATTCGGCCTACTGAAGACCCGTTTCCGGTGCCTCAGCAGGTCTGGCGGGGCACTCCTGTACCGCCATGAGAAGGTTGCAAAGATGGTGATGGCATGTGTCATGCTACACAACATGTGCGTACGTAGAAATGTGCCCATGCCCCCTGACGCAGAACTGCAAGCACCTGAAGATGGTCATGATGAGGGTGGGGATGTGGCAGCACCTCAAGGAGTCTGCGAGGCACAGGAGGGCCGTGAAATTCGTCAGCATCTCATAGATGCATGCTTCTAGCATTCACGCCTGGTGGCTGATACATGGACACGGGACTCGTGGCACTGTGTGTGTCTGGTACATGCACAAAATGGACTGTACGCCTATGATGGCCTAGTAGACGAAGATCATTGTCCACACATCTCATTGGTTGATCGTGCATTGTTTATGGCATATGTGATATCATGTTGAACACCCTATCGACCTGCAACCCAAGTGAGCCCAACACACCCCCTCCACCCTCCTACCTCCCCCCCGAACACCAGTGTCCAAAGATGCTCATTGTCAGTGGGCAGTCGCTATTGCAAGCCCCCTCTGCGGGTATCAGGGGCACCCCTGCCTGTGGAGCGCAGGTTCCTCCCAGATCTACGTTGGGGGCTGCCCTGGACGGAACTTGCAACGGATGATGTCTCTGCCTGCTCACGTCCATGCATGTCCCTAAGGGTTTGTGAGAGCTCAGTGAGCACACGGCGCACTGCGGCAAGTTCGGCACATACGTCTTTGGACGTCGCATGCAGTTCCCCCCTCAGGCTCTCGGTGCTTCTCTCCATTTGGACTCTCAGGCTCTCGGTGCTACTCTCCATTTGGACTCTCAGGCTCTCGGTGCTACTCTCCATTTGTGCCCTAAGTGTCTCAGTTGATGTTTCTATGTCTGCCTTAGTGCCCCCACATCCATCGGCATGGTCCTTGAGGAGCGTGGCCAGTTGCTGCTGTTGCACGATTAACTGGTCGAGGGACTGTTGCCTCTGCTGGGCCATGGCCATTTGCGGTGGTGTCACAGAGGGGCTGTTCGCCTCATGTTGCCCTGCCACAGGGCTTGTGGGGGATGGCCAGTCGTCGTCTTGTGGGTGCCCCTGCGTGGTATCCTCATGGTGTACGGGATGGAACAGACAGGGGGATTGGGACAGGTCATGGATGGATCTGACTTCGACATCCCCGTCTTCTGTGTCGGAGCATGCTGCCATTAATGGGGTATCACCTATGGTGCTGCTGCCACCAGAGGCAGTACCTTCTGTGGCATCCATTGGGGGGACCTGTGGTGGTGCTGTTGTGGGCATGCTGGCTGCTGGGGTGCCTGTTGATGTTCCCTCCTGTGTGCTGCCACTTGATATGTGCTGCTGCCGTGTCTTGATGCGTGCAGCTGAGGTGGAGGGTCTTTGGCCGTCGGTCTTGGCCCTCTTTGCAGGTGTGCTGGTAGGGGTGTCCTGGAGCTCGTCGTTTGGATTGGACCCTGTGGTGGAGTAAAGGAGGGCGAGCGTTATTAATGGGTCTGTGGGAATTGGAATGGCAATGTATCACATGCATTGGGGTGGTACCTGAGGGTGATTTGGGTCGGGGCCTTGGAGGTGCTTTCATTTGTGTGTGGAGTGAGGGTGCAGTTGTTTGGCAGCCTGCAGTTAGGGTGTGCCTGCTGCACGTGTAGTGGGTGTTTTGGGGGTTTTTACTTATTTATGTATTTATTGTGTGTTTTAAAGTGCGCTATCAGGCCAATGTGTGTGGACGTTCTCCTGGCCATGTGTTGCTGTTGCGCTATGTGGACACATGTGAGTCACATGATTGGACATTGTGGATTTGGCATGGTTTTATTTGGGCCACCTACCTGATTCTCCGGATGTCTGCACTCCTTTCTCCATCCCTCCGACTCCCTCTATGCTCTCCATTCCAATGGTGGAGGCACAGATTTCTTCCCAGGGGGTCAACTTGATGGGTGATTCCGATCCTCCCCCGGTGGCTGTGGCAATGTTGCGGTTGGCAGAAAGTATGCTACGGACGCGTATCCGCAGGTCGTCCCACCGCTTCCTGCATTGCTGTGGGTTGCGGGGTGCGGTCCCCACCGCACTTACCCGCTGTGCCACCAGGGCCCATATGGCCTTCTTGTTCGCAAGTGCCGTCCTGGTCATTTGCGTGGAGAAGACGGCGGCGGCATTCTCCTGGAGGGTCTCTGTAAGCACGATGAGTTCCTCACGGGAGAAGTGGACCTGCCGCTTGCGGTCGCACGCTTTCTTCGCTACTTTTCCCATTTTTCTTGGTTTCACTAGGGTGGATGATGGGTTGGGATGTGTCTCAGGGTGGTGTTTTTAGTGGTTGTGTGTATTTTGTGGTTTTATAGGTGTACGGGGTGTTGTTTCCCGTTCCGGGCCCATGTTTTTACTTCCGTTTCCGTATATTTACGGTCACCGTACTTTCCGGTTGGCGCTCACTGCGGTGTCCGCTATGATGGGTGGCGGTATTGCACCTAGGGCGCCGTACGGCGGCGGTGTGGGCCGTTTTGGGGTCATTTCCGCCATCGCGGACTTTGCACTTCCGCCATGGCGTGGTGCTCGTGCCCGATGGGTCGGAATGGGCCGCACTTTGCTCCATCGTGCAATGGCGGAAACGCTATTTACGCTGTGGCGGTCCGGTCAGTCACTTTCCGCCAGGGTCGTAATGAGGGCCTGTGACTTGAAGACCAGATGTTTCAGGGGAAGGCGGAAACATAAAGCAGGGACCAGGACAGGACAGAATGACATAGGAACGGGATGGTGGAGGAAGTGCAGAAATAAGGATGGAGGGGTGACGGAAAAGTGCTGTGGGGTTGTCCATGAAGGGTAGGGAGAGAGTAAAATAGGGTGATGAGGTAGCATAGAGTGATAGGAAACAGGCTCTTCAGTAAGAAGAAGCACTTTGAGGTTGGATTTAAATAGTGGTAGAGTTGGAGTAGTACAGAGAGGGAGAGCATTTTGGAGTAGGCGAGCGAGGTAAGAGAGCACAGGGGGCTTAAGTGGTGGCAAGGAGCTGAGCCTGGGATGAGTGTAACGAGCGAGGAGGAGAGCACGGAGTGAGATGAGCGATAGGTACGGTGGGGCGAGAAGCCGTTTGTACTTAACCCTTCGTTTGATAGAGTTGATGGATTTGGTATTCCCTACACTCCCGATGATGATCCATCGAAGCCTAAAACAACTTCTTATTTCTAGGAAACAAAGCAAAATGTTAAAGTAGCCCTTTGATGCCACCAGAGTCTCAAGGAAGCCTCAATGCTCCAGACGCCCGATTGTATAACTGGGCCACTAAACTGGCGCAACTAACTAGAGCCAAAATAGAAGGCACGGAGCAGCCACTATGGATATATTTTTTTTTTAAAATAATTTTCATTACTTTTTTTGCAATGTAAGTTAACAACAACTTAACTTATTCCCAAGTCCACCACCCTAACCCTCCCGAAAACCCTCAACTACAGGTGCAAGCACTAATATGAACGTTATATGAAATTAAGATAAATGCAAGGCTAAACAGGACATACATGGTTGCGCATATTGGGATCTTTCGCGATGTCTATACCAGAGAAGTCATGCCGGGAGGTCAACTTGTAAAAAACATTGATAGCGTTCCCGCTTTGCATTGTGATTTTCTGATCACTCCAGATCATCAAGGACTCTTCATTGCAAGACAGGGTCGTCGCTACTAAGGATGTACGACCGTAAGGGATCCCAGTAATCAACTGGTCTGACTTCAGCTGGGAGAGAGGAAAAATACGAGGTTTATCGGTATTCGCAGATTTTCATCACATGCATCCACTCCTTCACCGAAGGAGGTCTTAATCTCTTCCATGTTTTCGCTATTAGGGCTCTGGACACTGCGGAGGACATGGCCAAAGATTCCTATTCTCCAAAATATGCCCGTAGCCAAGCCACAGGAGTATCCTGTGGATAGCGAGGGACCATGCTGACCATTGCCCCACACACACACACTCCCAAAAGGACAGCATATGACCACAATTCCAAACCACGTGCATGTAGTTAGTCGGGTCAACATTACACCGTGGGCAAGCAGCTGTTCTCTCAGGACAGTACTTTTGAAGTTGTGCAGGTAAGTGATAGATCTGATGTAGGAATTTAAAATGTGCTAGGTGGAGTCTAGAGTTCAGGGATTTCTTCTGGGCCGTCCTACAAATGACCTTCCATTGCGACTCTGAAAAGGGCATGTCCAGCGACCTCTCCCACCTGTCCTTAAATAACACTCGAGGAACAGGACAAGGGCTTTAATACGTTTATATAGGGCTGATACCACACCATGAGTTGGGGGGGGTTCCTCACAAACCGGGCCAGTAGGGTAGGGACAGGAGCCAAAGGACACTCACCCAACACCTCTCGCAGAGTCTCTCGCAACCTGAACTATAACAGCATGGAAACAGCTTTTCAGGGGCCCGGTTCTTAAAGCAGTTCCATTGAATGAAGTTGCCATCCTGTACCACATCGCCCAAAAAATGCAAGTCTAATTTCTCAAATTGTGTTTTAAAGACCCCTTCATGAGTGAGTTCTATTCCATGAACAGAGTACAGTGCAAAGTCAGCGTGGTAGCTACCCACTATGCCAGCCCCTGAGCAGGCCTGATCCCACGCCCAGCGTGTAACATCAATCGGGTGTATCTCACCTCTGGGTATTCGTCTGGGTGTTCCCCACAATATGCCTTTCAGGTCATCTGGCCATGTGACGGCTCTTTCGAGTTTAATGTGTGGCAGTTCCTTGAAGGGGTGCCACCACCAAATGGCATACTGAATCTGAGAGGCGAGAAAGTTCACAAATAAATCTGGGTAGTCCACGCCCCCACCTCATATGGTAGCGGTAGGGTGTCCAGTGCGAGCCTCACCTGCCCTCCCCCATACAATGGACAATAATGACCGAGCACGCTTCCAGAACCAAGAAGGCGGGATGAGTGGAACATTGTTACAAATATAAAACATCTTGGGGATCACAACCATCTTGGCCAAAGTGAACTGTTCAGCCTGGTAAAGCGGGATACAGATCCGGATGCCAACCGTGCACTCTAGCTGTTCCAGGGCGGCCAAGTAGTTATCTTCAAAGAGTTTAGATGGAGTGGTAGACACCATAATGCCCAGATATCTCATTCCCTTGGAGCACCAGCGAACATCTGCTCCAATATCCATTGCAATTACCCCAGAGGTAAGGGTTAAAATCTCAGATTTAGACCAGTTGATTCGTAACACCAAGAACCTACCAAATAATGATATATCCTGCACTAATGGTTGCAAGTTTTGTCTGGGGTACTTGACATACAGAAGCATATCACCCGCATAGAGGAAGATAGTTGAGATGTGGGAGTAGACCTTAAACCCCCTATGAGAGCCAAATTCCCTTATGGCACATGCCAGAGGTTCAATCATTATGGCAAAAAGGATATGGGGAAGGGGACACCCCTTTCTCGTACCTCTGGAAGGAAAGATACGGTCCGAGGTCAGCTGGTTTGCTGTGGCCCGTGGGACAGTGTGTAGCAACCGCATTCATTGAATATAGTGGAGTCCAATACTGAATCTGCATAGGATTTCCAAGAGAAAAGGCCATTTGACAGAATCAAAGGCCTTTTTAGCATCGAGGGCCGCCACTGCAATGGGAACCTCATCTTTGATATTATACATCAGGGAAAATAACCGCCTCAAATTGTTTTGCGTAAACTTACCCAGGATGAACCTGGCTTGGTCAAGGAGTACTAAGGCATTCATATAAGGGAGGAGTCTATTGGCAAGTAATTTACCAAGAATGTTATCATCTGTATTGATCAATGAAAGGGGCCTATATGATGCAGAGCAGTGGGCTGTCTTTATGAGGTTTTAACAGCAGTGTAAGAAGGCCTGTGGTCATGGATAATTCATACATACAACAAAGGTATGCAACAAGAATGTTGCCATAATCTTTGCAGAATTCTATGGAAATACCATCCTGACCCGTGGCCTTGCCGCTAGGGAGCTCCCGGATGACCTTACGGATCTCCTCCTCAGAGGGGGGTGAATTCCGTAGATATACCTGTGCGAGGTCCACCCACCTCGGGGCTACCCGGTCAACGTACGATCTGATTTCCTAGGAGGATACTGTTAATTGGGATGAGTATAGTTGGTTATAATAGTCACAGAATATGTTATTAATACCATTCTACCTCCAATATCCCTCCCTGAATCCTGTCCTTTCGGATCGCCCAAGCGAGGGTACGGTTGGGTCTATCACCTTCTGCGTATTTCATCGCTCGAACCGGGTCACCCAGATATTTGTCTTCTCTATTCACCGTTTCCAAGTGCTCACGTCTTTTCCCAGTTTATAACTTCCCAACCAACAAGTTTCCGCCCAGTGTCTGTTTTTGTTCCAGTTCTTTAATTTCCTTTTCTTAGTGCTGCAGGGTCGATTTTAGGGATTTGTAGACTCCGCCCTCCCATGAAATACAACCTCATAGGAACACCTTAAAGGCCTCGCAGATTATTCTATAGTCCACAACCAAATCTTTGTGGGTTTGAAAGTATTCCAAAATAGGCCCCTTGATCCCCTCCCGGAACACAGCATCCTAAAGGGTATAAGGGTAAAAAAGCCATTGAGGGGTGTGTGGTACCGCGTTAGGAATATTAATGGCAACCAGGAACGGGGAGCGGTCGAAAAGCATCCTCGATATCATTCTGGTGAGTTGTCTTGCACCAACTAAAGGAATGGTTAGCATAATATAATGTATCCTGAGGCACTGCCATGAGCTTCCAAGTAGAATGAGAACTCTCTAGTGTCGGGGTGCGTATATCTCCATATATCCACCAGTCCAAATGATTTGGTTATGTCGCCACAAGCAGTGACTGCCCTAGGTAAAGTTGTTTGTGTCTAAGTTGAGCGGTCCAAGTCAAGGGACATCGCTAGGTTAAAGTCACCAGCTCAAACCATTTCATTTGTAGGGAATTTGTGAATCATAGCCGCACAGTTTTGAAAAAATTCAGGAGAATCAACGTCGGTCGCATATATATTAATGAAAAGAAGTTTCAACCTAGGACATTCGCCTCCAAGAAAGACACAACATCCCTCCTTATCACATATTTTTATCATGCAAACAAAATGTCAATGACTGATGTAGATATATTGCAATTCCTCTAGATTGTGACGAGTAGGAAGACCCATATCAATGTACCCCCAGCCCCTTGCCAATGGGAGCGTTCCATCCTTAGGGAGGTGTGTCTCTTGCAAGCTGTTAGGTAAGAATTCCACTGAGCTAGTAAATCTTCCTTTCCTGGTTCAACTCCAGAACTTTTTGCTTTTCTAGTGGGATATTTTTCATTAATACCTCAGTGAGTGGGAACCTTTTTCCACACTCACCTAATCTTTAACGCTTTTGATGGGTGTCATTTTTAAGACTCTCTATAGAGTCTTTTTAAAGTTATCATGTCCAGCAACTTATTGGCAATAAGTGCCTGTTGTTGCTGGGTTGCCCTAGGGGCGCCCCATTTAACTTTCTTGTGCTGACCTTGAGTGAACTACAGTTCCCAAGGGTAGAAAGGATCTTGGGATCCCTTATACATTTTATTCTGTGAGGCCAGCACACCCCACCTTATGTGGAGTGCTGGGGAGAAACAATGCAATTCTGTTACAGGGACAAGCTTACCTTTAATGGCTGATGGCAGGGATACCTTTTACTAATCTGGTGCACCTTTACCGTGGGCTGTAATCACAGCTGCAGTAAAGGCACCTACGGGTGCTCATTTTACCAAAATGGCCCCTGTCTTCTTTTTCTGCCATTTTAGTGTTTCTTGTCGTTTCCTGTTCCTTCCCCTGACATCCAGGGTGGGAAATTCCTTTGTTTGAGTTGTGTCTTTGGCGGGAGTTCCCCTGGACACCCCGCCCAGGCTCCAGTCAGTCTGTAAGCACAGGAAGTGGGGAAGGAGTCCAAAACTTACTCCTCCTTTCGCTTACCCCTTCCTTCAACTGGGACAAACCCCAGTGGGGGGGCTGGCTGTCCTGATTGGACAACCAGACGCCCCTTTTCTTGTAAAATGCGGGGAGAGAATATAGAGGTTGTCCTGTAGTTCCTGATAAATACTGGAAACCTGGAAGCTGAAGTCATGTCGACCACTGGAACAGAAAACCGGAGAGGATGTTGAAGGAAAAGTGGCAGAGTTGATTTCCAGTGACCGGAGAGCCTGCTGTGTAACCGGAGCCTGCTGCAGCCCTTCCTTCCGATCGACCTGGGGTCTTCGAAAAACAACGACTCGAACCCAGAGTCTGGTGAGACCCACTAGACACAAGACGACCTGCATTTTGAGCCATCCCACGTTCTTGCAATATCCCAATACCTTGGGACCTCCAGCCACTGTGCGGTGCGCGGTCTTCCGAATTCCAAATCTCGCTGAAACTTCGTAGGCATCTTGGTGTATCTTCAGAGACAAGAATCGAGTCCAAAAACTCCCCTCACAAGAGTGCTGGACCTTTTAAACAATGAGAATTCAACTGTGATTTTTCTGTCTTATTCTGTGCTCCTTGAAAAGACTCCAAATCCGCAGAACCGCATTCATCCATGAGAGAAATCTTACCTGAGGTCTTGTGTTCCATTTCCAGGACAAGGAATCCACTGACGGGGTATTTGGCTGCAGTCCCTGAAGTTCTCCTGCTGCCTACTCTTCTTCATTGCTGAGGTACTGTGTTGGCTTGGGTATGTGCTTACCTTAAACCTGTTGGGATTTCTATGTAGTCCTGGGCTGTTTACTGTGATTGGGAGGTCCCTCATCCAGCGCACCCAGTCCCACTGCTAGAATCCTGCTGGGGTGTCTTCTGTGAAGCCCCTGGACCCTCTTCTAACCCTAGAAGTAAAGTACTCACCTGTTTGTCAGGTTTCTACTAAATAACTTATTCTAACACTCTCCTGTGATTAGGTTGTGCCTCTTTACAAAAGTAATGAGCTGGTTTCACCAGATTATTCCCGAAGGGTAATTGTATGAGTGTCCTCCAACTGTTGGTATCACCAGGTTAGTCCTGTTAGAATAACTGTATGAGTGTCCCCCAACTGGGTCTTGCTTCCCCCGACTTGCTGTTGGCCTGTCCTTAATAAGTCTACATTAGGTTGTTGCCTGCCTAGAATAACTATTCAGTAAAGTGTGACATTGGGTTTTACTTTCCCCTTCATAGTGAAGTTAAAGTAATTGGCTTTTACTTACCTTGTGTTAGCTGTGTGGCATCCAAAACAAGTTATCAGAGTTATTGCTCACCTCAATCTGGGGTTCCCTAATTTCCAAAGCATCTGTAATTGTATATTACATCCTTAGGTTTTACTCACCTGGTATAACTGTGTGTTATGACAAAAGTAGTTATAGGTTTCTACTGCACCTAGAATAAGTATTTCACTATTCACCAACATGTATATTGTCCAGTTAACTGTTTATGTGATTTGTTCCAAGAGTCACTGTACAACTGGAAGGGCCTACTGTCCTTGTATTACCAAAAGGAATCTGAAAGTAACCATTGGTCTTTTACTCCCAAAGAATAGGTTTGACCTATACTAAATGTGTATAACAAGGTTTTGACTTCCCTAGAACTACTGTTAGGTGTTCCAAATACGGTTTATACTTGGATCTGTGTACTTTCAAGTATAGTGTTGTGTTTTATATTTATATAATGTGTTAGTACTTACTTAACCCCTAGATTTATCTGGGATTACCTGTATTTAAATAAATCCTTTATTTTTACAATACATAGTATTTCAGTGTTTCTTTGGATCATTTGTATTACAATTTTCACTTGTATTGCTTCTACTGCCCTTTCTCCCTCCTAAAATAAGCCTGGCTGCTCTGTCTACGCTACCCCGAACTCAGGTGGTACAGCCTTGTACTAAGAGTGGAGTCTTGTACTGCCTCAGTTGAATGGTTTTCCTAAGCCCTTAGTTGGACTTCAGAAAAACTGTCCTAACACAAGCACAGCGAATTAACCTTATGTAGCTTTGCTTGGTTAATCACCAGTCCAAATTTCTTACCATTAGTGACCCCCTAACGTTCCAAGACATTATATTTAGGGATTCAGACCCTGTGGTAACATTGATACAGGTCAGGTGGTGCGACACCCCACCCAACCGGGGCACCACACATTGTTTTATACCCAGAGAAACAGCACAACCATATACCATACATTTTTTAAACAGGTAGTGGCAATCATGAAAGCATCATAAACACAAAACAGCAAACTTTACCTCCCCCCACCCATGCCAGAAACACCAACATATGATATGATATGGCATTTATAACGCACCTATACACAAGTGTTTCAAGGCGCGACGAGGCAAGAGAGGGGCAACAGATGGAAGACAGATGGCGATCCGACTAGGCCAGGAGTCATTCAGCTCGTGCAAGTGCATGGGAAGGGGCAAGGGGGAGAGTGCAGGGGGAATGGGGATGGGACAGTGGAGTACATGGAATAAAATAATAAATAACAATAAGTAGAAGTACGGCCAGCAGGTGGCAAGGGTAAGTGCAGACAACATGTGTCAAGTGCTGGTAGTGGAACTTTAGGGATACAGAAAACAGTCCCCAAGTGCGGGGGTTGCCAGGAAGGCAGTGCAGGTGTGCGGCTGGCGGGGGAGGGAACCTGGGCCCGAGATCAGCGGGTTGTCAGGTAACCAGTGCAATTTTGGTTTCAGCCAGGTAGTTTGCAAGGGAGAGGAGAAGAAAAAGCAGAAGCAAAGAGAAAGGTTTTGAGGTGCTTCCGGAACGAGAGATGATACTCCTCAAGTTTCAGGGAGGCAGGGAGGCTGTTCCAGAGGGAGGCCCCAGCCGAAGAAAGAGATCTACTGCCAACTCATTGCTTGGAGAAGCGGCTGACCTGGAGGGAGTTGGAGGCGGATGAGCGAAGAGCTCGAGAAGGAAGACATTTAGGAAGAGAGAATTGAAGGTATTGAGGCCCCAGAAGGCCTTGTGGACAATGCAGAGGGTTTTGAACTTAATCCACGCAGCCACTGGGAGCCGGTGCAGATATTTAAGTCCTGGAGAGATATGATCCCTGGGCATACCAGCATATTACCTACCCCGATCTAACCACAACTAAGAAGGAGCCAGATGCAGTGACTGCACTGATTGGGAACTGGCTGTGGCCAGCATCAGGACTATAATCCCTCTATTGTGGAGCAGGCGTGACCCCTTTCAAATCCACAGTTGTGAGGAAAGACATGGAGGACATTGTGGATGCAGGGGCGAGGCACAACAGTCCAAAAGAAGGCAATCATGGCAACAGATCTCCAATGGTCACAGCAGCATTGCAAGAAGAGGAGCAAGTGCTGGGCTTAGCGATTAGGGTCTCTTGGGACATCAGTGGGGTCAGATAGAACAGAGGCGAAGCGGTCAGTGGAGGAGGAGCTGGTGAAAAAACAAGTTTTCCCATTGTGAACTACCCTGAGTGTACAGGGGTAAGGATAGCATAGCAGACTCCCTTCTCCCTGACTTTATTTTTAACTGCCTGAATTGACTTTCTCTGCTCTAGTTCCTGTCGACTGAAGTCTGGAAATAGTCGGATGGTCGAGGAGCCATATTGCAGTTCGCCTTTGACCCTAGCGGTTCTGAGAAGAGTGTCCCTTTCCCTATAATTAAATATCCTGGCAATGATGGGGTTGGTTTTGGGGTGTGGGAGCGATGCGCCCTTTCGACTAGGAACATATTAGACATCAGAGGTTGCTTGAGCATTTCCATTAAGAGCTTTTCCATAAACAGTTCCATGTTGTCGATCTGAGTGGATTCGGGAATGCCCACGATGTGAATATCGTTCCTGTGCGATCTCCCCTCCAGATCATCGTTCTTGGCCTCCACCCCACTCACCGACTGTTGCAGGTATACCACTTCTCTCTGTAGGGAGGCCACTCTGTCCTCGTTGTCCCCAATACATTGCTCCACAGCCGTCATACGGCCACATAGCTTGTCGATCTGGATAGCTAATGTTTCAACCTTGCATGTTAGCATTTCAATTTTAGAACCAAGGTTGTCTGTACTATTTTTCAAGGCGAGCAGAGTCTGAGTCAAGGTGCTTACATCAGTTGTAGCAGAGCTTGAGGCAACTGCAGGTGGACGGGAGAGCTGGTCATGCCGTACAAACTGGTCCATTTTTACTTGTCTCTTTGGATTCCTCATATTATGATATAGAAAAAAAAACAGTTGAAAAGAGCACTCAAGGAAGGTGGGAACATGGGGAAAACAACAGTCGCTCAGAGCGCTTGAAATTCTGAGACGATAATAGTCTGCACAGGCAGAGCAAGTGCATATGATACAATTAACAGTTGAGAAACAGCAAATATGCATGATGGTTATTCTGCAGTTTTAGCATTGCACTTAAGGGGTAAGACAAGTGAGAACAGACAGACGGTCTTCAGGCAATGGTGCATTTGAATTGTGAAAGTGCAGAGACGATCACAGGGAGTGGGAGGTCTAAGTACACCCAGTCGATGGAGACTGGGTAAGTGCAGAGACAGCCACTCTCTTGGGTTATTTCTCTAGTGCAATGAGGGAGGGTGGGATGCGGGGCCATGAGGCAAGTGCAGAGAGGACTGGCGGTGGTGCCCGGGACCTGTGAGACTTGGCGGTACACCAGGCGGCCAGTCAGCAAGCTGTAAGGAAGAGGAGGGAGAGAGGGAAAGAGCAAATAGCTAGGATAGCAGGGTAGAGGGAGAGAGAGAAGGGAGAGGAGAAAGGGAAGGTATTGAGGAGGTTCCGGAACTTAAGAAGATCAGGCTTAAGACAGAGGGTGTCAGGGAGGTTAGTCCATTGGGAGGCATCTGCTGAGGATAAGGATCTCCCTCCAAATCTCTGCTAGGAGAACCACCGCCTCACCCGCAGAAGGTTGGAGGTAGATGAACGGAGGGCTCTTGAGGGACAGAATTTGGGTTGGCAGCGTTGTAGATAGGTGGGTCCCGGGCCCCAGAAAGCCTTGTGGACAATGCAGAGGGTCTTGAACTTCATCCCTGCAGCCACAGGGAGCCAGTGAAGGGATTTCAGCGCCAGAGAGATGCTGTCCCTGGGCTTGAGGCCAAGGATAAGTCTAACGGTTCTGTTCTGGATGAGTTGCAGAGGGCGCAGGGCAGAAGCAGGGAGGTTGAGGAAGAGGCTGTGGCAGTAGTTCAGCCTGGAGATAACCAGGGCTCTGGAGACAATGAGCATCTGGGGAAAAGTGAGAAACTGTAGAGTGTCTCTGAGGAGGTGTAGATGATAGTTAAACTTTTTCTAGATGTCTGAAATGTGAGAGAAGGACAGAGTGGAGTAGAAGATGACCCCAAGGTTTTTGGCCTTGCAGGTGGGAGCGGGCGAAGGGCCAAGGGAGCAGGCCAGAGTGAGAATGGGAAAGAGGGAACTTGGGTTCCAATGCACACGATCTCAGTCTTACTGCTGTTGAGGCAGAGGTCGTTTTCAGCACACCATGACTGAGGGTAGCCTGAAAGATAGTTGCATTTCATCCGCGGAACACTGGAATTTAGAGGTGAAAGTGGCAATCACACGTGCCAAGGTAGTCATATAGACGTTGAAGAACCAGGGGGATAGGTTAGATCCCTGGGGAACGCCACAGGTTGAGGGAGCGATAGTCGAGAGAAAGGCTCTGAGTTCCACCTGGGATGGGCAGTGGTTGGAGAGAAAGGAGGTTAACCACGTCAGAGACTAACCTGTGATTCCTAGGTTGTCACGGAGACGTGCAATCAGGATGTTGTTGTTTACCAGGTCAAAGGGAGAGGAGAGGTCGAAGAGGATGAGGACAGATGGAGTATTAGTGTCAAAGTTTGAAAGCTGGTCTTCAGTGGTGTTTCCGACAAGCAGTTTCCATGCCTTTAGATGCTCTAAAGCCAGACTGATGGTCATGGAAGCAACCAATAGATTCAATATGGAGAGTCAGCTGAGTGACAGCCAACGTCTCCAGGAGATTACCCAGGAAAGGAGTGATGGAGATAGGGCAGTAGTTTGCCAGAATGGAGGGGTCGGCAGGGGGTTTCTTGAGCAGAGGGTGCACAAGGGAGTGCTTAAGTGAAGTAGGGAAAACTCCAGTGGCAAAAGAGAGATTGCAGAGGTCAGCCAAGACTGGAGTGAGAGAGTCAATATTGTCCTTAATGGTTTTGGAGGGGCAGGGGTCCACCTGTTTGGATGAGGCCTTCATAGAACAGACTTGTCTGGTGACCTCATCGGGTGTGATGGGTGAGAGAGAAGAGAGGGGAAGTGGATGGGGGGCCATAGAAGGCTCCAGTGTTGGTGTATGCTGTGGTGTTTAAGAGAGGGAGGAAAGGATGCCTTGAGTTTTTGTGGTGAAATGTGCAGCCAGGGCCGAGCAAAGGTCCTGGGTGGGTGTGACAGAAGAAGAGGCTGCTGCAGGATTGGCAAGTTTCTTGCAGACTTTGAAAAGTTTGGCCATGTTTTTGATGCTGCGGAGATGCAGGCTTGAATAAAGACTCTTTTCTTGGAGCAGATGCAGAGTCAATATTGTCTTTGAAGGAGCTGGCAGACCAGTTTGTCAGATAGTCTGCCCGATGAGTTCCATTTCTGCTCAGCCTCACTACACTTGCATTTAAGGGCAGCCAGGTCAGAGTCATACCAAGAGTTGCACTTTTTGGAAGGCTTCAGTCGGACCCTCATGACAAGGGTAAGAGTATCAAGACTGTTGGAGATAGACAGATTGACGTTAGCGAGGGCTGTGTCAGGGTGGGAGTCAGCCGCAGGAATGGGAAGTGGAGAGTAGGTGGAGGCAAAAGCAGCCGCTGTCACTTTTTTCATGGGTCTGGTGATTTTGAAGCCGAGTGGCTGTGCAGGGTGTGCCATTGCAAGAGGAGAGGAGAGATTCAGGTGTATTGAGAGAAGAGAGTGGTCAGTCCAAGAGAGAGAGATGGTGATAGGAATAGAGAGAGGGATGTCAGTAGAGATGAGAAGGCAAGAGCTCAAGACTCAGAAACAAGACTGATCAGGATGCCAGCGGCAGCAATGATAAACACGGGAGGAGCGGTGCCTATCCCAGCATCACCAGCAACACCTCCAGACTGGGCAACGTCAGGCCACCCGGGGTACTTGGTGACTGAGGCCCCAAATGTGGGGAAGCAGTAGCATCCGACGCACTCTACAATGTGACAGAGCGTTTGATGCTGCAACAGGGAAGAGGTGGCGTAGTCCAGAGCAATGCACAGAATAATAAAGCGCCGTCCCTGCGCTTCTCAAATTGTGCTGATCCTGAGGTTTTAGCCCTCAGGGTTGTCAGGAACACACCCCAAAGGTTTCATGGGCCATAGTCCGGCCAGAGTCCCAGCTGTTCATGAAGCCCCATGCTGCATAGCGGGCCAAAAAGTAAAGCCAATCCCCAGTATGGGGCAGGGATGCAGAGCCAGAGGCAGCCGCCGAGTTGGGGCTGGAGGGCAGGTATATACGGCACCCCAGAAATAGGACACCGAGCCACGGAGCCACAAAAAGGCATGATTTGGAGTGCCAATCCACTTCAATCGATTTCGCCCCGGGAGCCACTCCTCTATCTGCAGGTGCCCCCACGCTCTATGATGGAGCCTCAGCTGATCCAGCGGCAGCACAGGTGGGATGCCTAGGACCAGTACTCACCAAGCCAGGAGGTATAGGGAAGGTCCAAGCCCCGCAGGGTTGAGCCTGGATCCGAACAACCACGGCTGGGTGAAGCTATGTGGCAGCCCCACACCCCCACCAGTCGAGTCCAGCAATGAAGACAAGCCACTGAGCCCAGAAAGAAAGTGGCAGGGCCCCAGAATCCTAGGGTGCGCGTCGATCGAGTTGCAGGTAGGGTCAAACTATGCCTCTTGCGTTCAATGAGCACAATGCTGGCACTTTCCTCACATAACAGCTACCATAGAGGAGATGTTTTTGGATATTTATGTTGCTGGGTGCAAGCTCTTTCAGGCAGCGGCCATCTTGCAGCCACGCAACAGCGCCCACAGCCACCATGGTATAGATCTAAAGCTCACTTGAGATTCCAGAATGTTGGCTGAACAGGCAGCAGCTTAATCTTGGAGCTCCTGTCTCCCTGATCTCTGATAATCAAAAGAGAGATCTCCAATGAATACTAATTCAAAAAAAGAAGATTGACGATCAAGAAAAGCAGTCCCTAAGAAATCCAAGGCAGACATGGAAGAGGCTCCTAGTTGTCAATATATTTACTCCCTGCTTCAGAAAGTGACTCAAGATGTAAGTGAGATGAAATCTTCTGTGGCAGAAATAAACCTCAAGGTCTCGAATCTAGAAGGGAGGGTTTGCCAAATAGAAAAAAAAAGTCTACGGGTTTATCTTCTGAGATTGCGGGCAGCTACAGAGCCTATAACGATTTAAAAATGGAACTGTCAAAAATGAAAATCGAAAACAGGGAGTTAGATCTGAGATCAAGAATGCACAACCTGAGACTCATGGGTCTTCCTGAAAACGTAAAAAAGGATGATCAGTTAAAAGATGTTTTATTATGAGTCTTCTCTGAGGTTTATGGCCATGGGGTGTTACTCCCTGGAGATCTGGACTATGCCTTCATATTTGGAAAAAATTGTTACCAATAGACCCGGACAGATCCTATAGGTTTTTACAAAAGCAAATGCAAAAGAAAGAGTATTAAAAGCTGCCTGAGAAAAAGGTCTTAATTGTTATTAAAAAAATCACAAATTGTCATATTCACGGGTTACCCAAAGAAAATGGCAAAGAAACAAGCAAGAGATAAAAACTTGAAGGCAACATTGGTCAAATCAGCCATTTTTAAACTCCATCTACCAGAAGGGATTAGGTCCACAGAAAACCCAGAGGAAGCCCTGGATTGGATTAAACATCCAGGGAAACAAAGGAAATAATTGCACACAGGTATTTAAAATGATAAATATAGGGCATTTTTGGTTATGGTTTGACTGGGTTTGTAAACTAGCTTTCTGGTGTGATATAGATTGCAAAGAGTGTTTGTGACACATGACTTTTACACATTATTATTCATACTTCATTAGTTGCATATGGGGAAAGATGGCGCACAGTAACGGTCATGCTTAGCTTAGAACTCCTTGCAGGGTTCAAGTTTTTCCCTTAGTTCGATCTCCAGAAACAATTATAATTTCGATGCTCAAGGGCACGTTTCACACAATTGTAGGTGCCTCACTCTAAGGATTTTGGGAACTATTAGCAGGAAGTGGTTTGTGTGCGTATTCGGCGGAGAATGTCTGATTTCGTGAATGGATGAGCTCGGCGGCGGCGGTGGGTCTTGCCAAATGACTGAATGCTGAACAACAATTGAGCATGGTTTCTGGTCGACCACGGTTATTCCCCTTATTGAATGACGGGGTGGCGCATGGAGCTGAGAATGAGGGATGAAGCTCTGATTTTAGGAGAACGGATTGGGGTAGGTGGTCTGGCCGCTTCTATTTTAGTAAGATCTGTGGTGTTGGGAGTTACTGGACTCGCCGCTGCCATGTGCCCAGGTGATTTGCGTGAGCCCATAGCTGATATATGGAATTGGTAGGGAAACAGGCAATCTGGTATAATTGTTTTATATTGGGACAGGATTGGTTCGTCTGGATGATCACATCTGCCAACGGTTGCCATATTGGGCCGCCTGGGTCCTTTGACATGGTAAGTCTGGGAGGACTTCTGACGGTCTGTTTTTTAGACTTCATAATTCCATTTGCTGGTGACGTCATGATGATATAGGGCACGTGCCATTGACCTCATCTCCCAAACTCAATTGGCATAGTTGTGCTCGTCGATAAGAAAGTCTTAATTTGCTTGTCCTGAGAGTAGCATGTGGGTTGAATCAGCCACTCATGGACAAGCGCCACTCTTTCACTGTTGCATGTTCTTTGGGGCAACTTGCCAGAGTTAATAGCCAGCTTTGCTCCGGGATGACCAAAGCACCCCAGAGTGTCCCACCCATGTCATGTCATCCCATCTTCATCTACTACTCATTTTAAAGTTTGAAAGGGGCCAGGAATCATTGATCTCAATCCTCACCATGAAAATTGAAAATTGAACGTCAACATTGTCTGGGGGGTAATTGGCAGGTGCTGGAGGGTGGCTAGACTCACATTTATTCTGGAGAATAGGGGCCACACATTATTTTAAGTTGCTGAACAATTGTTTGTCCAAACTAAATGGCTAAAGGAAAAGGTCTCGTGTCTTTGGGATGCATTTTTTTAGTTGGCCGTCAGGTAGGAGGGCGCCATCTCTAGATCTACCAGTCTGAGAGGTGTGGAGACCAAGAGCTGGAAGCACGTGGCCCTGTCTCATTTAACCTTATTTCCTGCTCTACACAATCCTTCCCTCTCTTTGATTAAGAAGAACCCCTGATTACCAGCCATTTCTTCTGACAGGTTCACTTAATCAATAGGCATTTTGCAGTGAGGCATCATTTCACTAAGCAACAGTAAGACTGGGGGAAAAGCAAAGATCCACATCAGATGGCAAAAAGGTTTTGATGGGTGGGTGGAGCTAAATTGTCATGCCTCTCTGTGTTGTAACCGTCCATATATCACCTCTACTTATGAGAGGAAGATAACTTCGCACATGACCTTGGCTCTGGGTCCACTTCTTTGACGGAAAAAGGAGCCTTGGATTGCGCTAGTTTTCTGTTCCGTATTGTTGTAAGGCGGGGCGTGCTTGACTGTTATTCGAGTAATTGAAATGGTGGTTCTGCTTACCTCATGGCCATCTCAGATGTGCAGAAACTCTGTTGGAGCTTCATGGAGTGGCTCCATTGCATCAGTTTAGATTGGAGACCTCGTGCTGTGGGGTGGGGGGGCTCAAGGGACCTATAGACGTGTAGATGGTGGACTACTCCCTTACAACATTATAGAAGCTATTGCTTGCCTTATACACAGCTCATTACCTGCAATACCCGTGAGCATCGGACCAGGCATGTTATCCAATGGACCCTGTAACATTCAAAATGTATATAATTAAAGGGCACTAACGATTGATCGACCAAAAAATTGTGATAAAATTACTGCTTGGCTTATAATGTAAGGCCACACAACTGACAGTTTGAAGGTTGTCTGTGACTGGTGTTTTAGGGCAGGTTTTTCCTAGGCTAGGAGAATCCAAGGATACAGGGAGGGGAGAGCTTAATAGCATCTGTTATTTAGTTATTGTTAGACTACCGACGCCTCAGTTTTACTCCGAGGTATGGTTCGACTTATGAGTTGTTGTTTTTGTTTTTTGTTGTTATTATTATTTATTTATTTATTACATGTTTTGGCTTCCTTTTGTCAGCGGTCTTCTTGTGAGAGATTAAGGGAATGTCCGGCACTGGATTATGCAACTCTGATTCTACAAACATTCTGTCATGGAATGTGAATGGTTTGAATAACCCGATATTGGCTGGCATGGCAGACAAGGGTCATCTTGCCCTGCTGATGCTCTTAGACCTCTCTGCTGCCTTTGATATTGTTGATCGCGCACTATTAGTGACCAGAGTCGGAGAGGTCGCCCATTGCTCCACCTCATTTTTGGGTCCTTGCATTGTGCAGGTATATGTTGGGAATTAACATTCTTCTCCCATTACACAAACGTGCAGTGTTCCACAGGGCTCCTGTTTATCTCCGCTATTGGTTAATATCTATATGCGGCCTTTGCTTGACCTGTTGACAGACTGGGAGCCCAATATACCAACTACGCTGATGATACCCAGGTTGTCCTTCAGCTCAGCGGGCACTACAAACAGGACCTTAGCACCATCAATAACAACAACAATGCCATTCAGAACTGGATGGCCTGTAATTCCTTGGCACTCGATTGTAAAAAGACTGAGTTTATGATTGTTGCCACCAAAGTAGGTCGGAGTAAACTTACATCTGACTATTCCAGCTTTTCAATTGCGAGTCACGATATGATTGTCTCTAAGAAGGTTAAAACCTTGGGAGTAGTTCTGGATGATGAACTATCCATGAAGCCTCACGTATCATGTATCTCACATCCGTTCTACACGCGGGCTTATCACTAAATGCATTCACTACATCCGTCCCTTTAGTTCTACAGAAAATTGTGCCCAGCTCTCCACTGCTTTAATCAATTCCATGCTTGATTACTGCGACAGTCTGTTGGCCGGTACCACCGCTCTCAACATTCGAGCTCTGCAAGTCACACGGAATAACGCGGTACGGGCAACCTTTGATCTCTACCGTCGAACACACGTTTCAATATCCAGAAAAGCCTTGCATTGGCTTCCCATAAAACAAAGAATTTCACATAGAATCCTCACATTTGCCCACAAATGTTTATCTCACTCTTGTCCTGCATACTTATCTGATCATGCCAAGCGTAGTATGCCCACTAGAAATCTTCGGCCATCCTTTTCACCCACAATTGTTCAACCAAGAGTTAAACTGGTGCACTTTGGCGGCACTCGTTTTGATGCTCCGGCACGCCTTCTTTGGAATTCTCTTCCTGCCTCCATTCGTCTTATCAAAAACCTTACTTCATTCAAAAAAGCCATTAAAATACATCCTTTTAATCTTAGCCCTGAATAATTTGCCACAATCTTTCACCGCTGTGTTCTTGGTGTAACTGTTTCCTGCATTAGTAGTTTGCCTTGTCTTGTTTTATGTGCACCCTGAGGCCCACGGGCATGTGGCGCCGTCCAAGAATTAAAATAAATAAATAAATACATAAATAAATAGATAAATAAATAAGAAGGAAAAACATGTTCTCACAACTGCAGCATTTGAAGACCGATATTGCATTATTACAAGAGACACATTTAATTGAGTATGAAGCAGAAAGATCATGCAAAGGCCGGGTTGATCAAGTCTTTCATTCGTCTTACTTAACAGCATCTTGTGATGTTTTGATTTTAATAAGAACATTTGTTCCCGGAAAGGTATTAAATTCAAAAGCGTTCAGAAAACTGAAATGACAATATGTAATATCTACGCCCCAATTATGAACAGTGGCCCCCTTCCTTAGTAAAGTAGGTACACATTTGCTTGATACGAAGGGGGAAAATATTGTTCTTGGAGACAATTTCAATTTTACCCTCAACCCTGTTTTGGATAGGAGTAGCCTGAGGCTCAGAGATGGCATAAGAAAGGACAGGGACATGCTAGGTATGCTCATGAAAGACGTCAATCCATCAGATGTTTGGAGACTGGAACAACCCACAAACAAGGAATACCCTTTTCATTCTGGGGCAGATGACAATTACTCCAGGATAGATAATATTATGACTTCTGGAAAGGTGACAGAGAATGTTAATAAATGTAATATTGAGAGTATAATAATCTCGGATCATGCTCCCATTAAATTGTGTTCAGCTTAGAATTTTGCAATGAACAGAACGCGAACTTGGAGAATGAACACTGCAATCCTAAATGATGATGCAATGAGGGAGCCTTTAGTTAGAGAAGCACTGGAATATGTCACATGGTGATGTGGATATTGACATGATTTGGGAAGGTTTCAAATGTGTGATGAGGGGAGTACTCATGAGATTATCAAGAATTCAGCGGAAGGGAAACGATAAAGAGCTGTTAACACCAACCATGAAGGTGAAAGATTTGGAAAAGGAAGTTATGAGTTCACCAGATGCTGGGAAAAGACAAAAACGTTTAAAAATGAAATATGATTTAAACAAAAACTTGAGTGAAAAAGCTGAACATGCTCTTTTTAGGGTACAATGTAATTATTACAAGGGCGGGGGAAGTGTGTTTGATTACTGGCTCATCGTTTGCATGTGAGAGCGGAAGAAGGCGCGATTGGTGCGATTGAAAGGCATGGAGGTTGTGTGTACTGTAATCCTCAGGAAATTAATGATGTCTTTAGAGAATATGATGAAAATCTGTTCAAAGAGACACATGTCTCCAATTCTATGCAGAGTGACACATTTTTGATGAGTCAGTCGTAGAACGCTTATCAGTGGAGGAACGTTTGGAATTGGAAAGAGAGATAATGATGGATGAGATATGAAGAGCTGTGTTTGGTCTGAATGTAGGGAAATATCCGCGACCGGATGGTTTGCCTGCTGAATTTTACAGAGAATTGCAAGTAGAAATTTTGAGTTTGCTCAAAGACACCTTTAGGCATTGTAGAGATAAAGGCAGGCTAGCTCCCACACTTAGACATGCTACAATTTCACTAATATTGAAGCCTGGAAGACCCCCTCTGAATCTGGGCAGCTATAGACCGATCGGTCCAATTAATTCAGGTTGTAAAATCCTTTCAAAGATCGTGGCATACCAACAAAGTTAATTCCCCCAAATCAAGCTGGGTTTATAAAAGGTAGAATCTCAGCAACAAACATGAGGAAACTCTTATTAACAATATCAGAATCCAAAAAACAGGGAATGGAATCAGTGGCTCTGCCTTTGGATGCAGAAAAGGCATTCGATCGAGTGAGATGGGAGTTTCTATTTAAGACTATGGAAAGAATGAATTTTGGTCCTGAATTCATGAGCTGGGTGAAATTGCTCTACTTGAGCCCATTGGCAGAGGCGACAACTATTGGTAAGATCTTATCCAAATTCAAATTAAATCGTGCAACAAGACAAGGTTGTCCATTGTCACCCTTCCCCGTTGTGATCTCCTTGGAACCGCTGTCCGTGGCTATTAGAACCTCTCTATTAGAGAGGATTGCAGGAGTTAATTCTTTTGGAAGTACACAAAAAATCATTGGCTTAATGCAGATGACTTACTTGTAGTACATGGTTTATCACCACCGTTCCGTCTTAACGGAGCTTATTGAGGAATTTGGAGGGATCTTAAAATTACAAAATGAATTGGTCTAAGTCAGAAGCCTTGCCTTGCTCCGATTTATGTAATGGTTATTTGCTGAAAAACCTAGGTTGCAAGTGGTGCACAGAAACATTAAATACTTGGGTATATGGATTACAAAAGACATGGATGACATGATGAAGATGAACCTGAGGTTGTCACTGGATAAATTGACCACAGATCTCCAACGTTGTCAATGGGAGGAAGAGTAAATGCAATCAAGATGACAGCGGCTCCTAAAATAATGCATGCCATGAGCATGATTCCACTTCCAGTTCAGAAGTCTTTGCTAAAAGAGCTTGTCTCTATGATGATCCAATCATTCCTTTGGGAATATAAAAAGCCAAGATTGAAGCTCTGGAAATTGCAACTCCAGAATGAAAAAGGAGGTTTGAATGGCCCTCGTTTGGAAAAGATACCATCAGCTTTCACAGCAAGACACTTCCTGCCATTCATTGGAGAAGAATTAGATGAATGGGCCGTCGCTGAGACTGGTTTGGCTGGCCTGTTACATCCATCAGCGCTTCTATCCACACCTAATAAGGATTGGGGCAAGAAGTCCACATTGACTGACTTCTTGAGATTAACCTGGCATGGAATAGACTCCTCCCTCAATATGTCACCAGGATTGATGAGGTCTTCATCGATTTGGTTTAATCTTGCGATCAAATTCGGCATAAAACTTTTTCCTGGCCTAACTGGTTTATGGCAGAGATTGAGACAATAGATAACCTATTTGAAAAAGGTTCATGGGTATCATTTTAAGGATTAAAGGCAACATTTCAGATTAGAAGCTGTCAATATGGAGACTACAGGAAACTCAGATCTGCTGTGAACCTGGAAAAACTTGACTCAACCGATCTGTTGAACTTTATGAAATCCATAGGAGGTCAGGATCATCTGGGAATGTAGTCACTCGAGAGGTACTCTTGAACATATGCTCTGGGAATGTCACAGAGTAAGACCATTTTGGTCTGGGATCAGGGAAGTGATAAACAAGATGCTGAACGATGAAAGAGAATTTAGTTTTGAAACAATGATTCTGGGCAAAGATACAGATCTGGAAGATCTGTCATATCATCAAGTTGCTTGGATTTTGAAGACCTCGTTGACAGCAAAACAGTTAATCCTGTGCAGCTGGAAATCGAATGAGGCACCAACAAACAACTTGTGGATGTCAGAAATGTACGCAATGTTGAAAGAGTTATGTTGAACTTGCTAAAAAAGAAAAGTTGTTTAACAGACTCTGGAGCAGCTTCCTAAGTATCGTTTAAAAAAGACTATGTTAGAAGACGAATAATACGAGGGACAACTCCAAAAATAAGATAAGTCTGTATTTATATATTTATATAGATAGTTTAATTATATTTTGTATACAGTGACATCTCTGGCATTTGGTGGATGTCTTAAATTATATGCTGAATTTATTATTTTATCTGTTGTTTTTGTATTTTATTTTTTGTTTTAGGTTATTTTATTTTTAACTCATTTACGTCCGCTATTAACTTTTACAATGGCAATCTGTGTATTGTTTTTTCAAATGTGAATAAATTAGTCTCAATAGATAGAAAGCACCCTTACTTAATCCTCTTGTTGTGACAGGCAGACCATCTTGAAAGGTGATTGTCTTCCCATGAATGAAATGGGAAGCGTGGTCTAGTTTCTCAAGTCTGTCTCAATCTCTTGTTTAACCGTCTTAGTTTAGCCTCCAGCATGGGGTCTAGTGTTCCCTTCACCCTAATCTCAGGGATGGTTATGGTATTTCTCACTTGTTTTGCAAGAGTGGCCTATAGGTCCAATGGAAAGGTCACACTGCCCTGTTGGAGCACTTCTGTTTTGTTCCAGTGTATTTTGTATCCCGAGAGTTTGTCATGTTCTTCTCTAAGGGATGATACATGTGATAAAGCAGGCTCTGGGCGAGTCAAGGTCAGGAGAATGTCATCTACATAGGTAGAGGGATAGTTTGCTTTTGTTATCTCCCAGGGAAGTGCCCATGCTTTGCGAGTCTGCTCTGATATCTCAAGCTTGCGGTTACAAGCCGGCCTCCTTGTCGTGTGCTGCTAATGGTGCAGATGTGGATCATCCTGTTTCAATGCAAGTGTCATGGAATCCAAATTCTTTGAGTGTCCTTGTAAGAAAAAGCCATTAAACTCTATAGAAGGCTTTTTGTCATTAATTGAAATGAATGCCGGCCTCCTTGCCGAGCTGATCATATAAGGGCATTTTCTAAGATGAACAGTGGACGATCCGTGTGCTTTGATGCCCACTTGGTCTGCTTGTATGACGTGCTGCATTGAGTGTTGGACTCGGTCTGCTTGTGTGGATTTTAAAGTCAGTATTAAAGAGAGATATTGGTTGATTACTTCCTCTCTCGGGTGTCATCTCCTGTTTTAGGGATACAGTAAATTGATGCTCGGTACATGGTGTGTGGCAGAGCTTTCTGTTCTAGGAAATAAACAAGACTTCTCCGACCAAAATCAACAACGACATTCAACATGTAGCACGATTTTAAAATATACTACAGATATTCGTAAAAGAGAGGAAATGAAAATAGGCTTTATCGAACTAAGACCATGTTGGCTAAGCAATCACTTTGTAATAGACAAGAAACCGTTTTACTGGAAGCATTGGGGTTAGGATATCTAGGGCAATACTACAAAGAGGGGACCTTAGACTTGTTTCAACTTCTTTCACTGAAATGTGATTTAAAGAGAAATTACTTTTGGAAATATTTATAACTCTGTAAATTCTTACACTCCCACTTAGTGAGACAAATTAACATCTCTACTCCTTGCCCCCTACACTGGAGGCTTAACATATTCGGCAGGAGCACAAAAAGCTATCACAGTGGCATACCCATTACTACAGAGGAAATGTAAAGACATCACAACGCCTCTCAATGAGAAATGACCAACATAATTAAATATTGAAGAGAGATTTTGGGGAGATAGACTATAGGCCACAGGGATGCTAATACTAAACTAATCTCATACAGAATTTTGCATAGAGCATACTGGCACCCAGCCCATGCACACAGCATACTGGTACCCAGCCCATGTGTCAAACTGGAAATTATATCGTGCCTCCTATTGCTATGAATATATTTATATTGGCCTACGCCAAGCTGCTAACAAGCTACATGTGAAGAAATTCGTGTTGCAAGGTCCTGACCCTAGAATCAATGTAAACCGCCATTTTAGGTTCTCTCTCCCTGTAAAGTCACCCTATGAGTTAAAATGGTGGACGAAGCCATTCAGAATAGAAAATGGTCGTCATGACCTCTGTGTACAGCTAATATGTAACTTGCCTGCAGGCCACTTGTTGGGGTCATGAACTGAGACCTTGTCCTTCGCTGACCAGTGTGTAATGAATTACCTGTGTCAATGAAGCTAATCCACGAACATATGTTAAACACAATGGGCCTCATTACGACCCTGGCGGAGGACCATGGTGCAATTTGCACCATGGTCCATGGCGCAAAGCTGCCAACTCCGCCATGGGGGTTGGCGGACTTACCGCCCCATTCCGACCTTGGCGGGGCGGTAAGTCCCCAATCCCCATTTACCCTTCCCCATTCCCATTTTTGCCCCATAGGGTATAATGGGAGTGGGGAAGGCGTTAATTTCGCCACCGTAAATTACGGTGGCGTAATTAACGACAAGTCCCGTAGCGCCATGGATTTTTCCGCCTGCAAAAAGCAGGCGTAAAAATCACCATGGCGCTACGGGAACTCGTAGTCGGGCGGAAAGGTACGCCATGGTTTACGCTGGCGTAAACCCCTTTCCGCCAGGGTCGTAATGAGGGCCAATGTATTCAAATACTGAACTGAGAACACTTTTTTGAACTGCATTGTATTAACGATTGAGAAAGACTCTATGTGGAATCCTAAAGTACATTGTTACCGGGTAGACGTGTTGGAGAATGTATTTAAGGTAAAGCCCTAGGCATATAGTTATATGAACCTGGCATGAACCCTAGATTAGTGATGTATTTATGGAATAGTTAACCCGCAGTAGGGATGGACATCAGGCTGAAAATTGTATAAAAGCCTGACTGTTTCAATTAATATTTGCACTCCACTGAGCACACCGAACCACGCTGGAGTTCGCTGTATTGTACTGAGGGCTGATAGCTATCTGATTTGTCTTTGAATTTTTGTAACTGTTTAGCATAAGATAAAGACCTTTGTATGTTCCTTTGTAACCTGTTTTTGGTGTATTTCCTTTTGGGCTACCCAGCCCATGCACAGAGCATACTGGTACCCGGCCCATGCACAGAGCATACTGGTACCCAGCCCGTGCACAGAGCATACTGGTACCCAGCCCATGCACAGAGTATACTGGTACCCAGCCCGTGCACAGAGTAGACTGGTACCCAGCCCATGCACACAGCATACTGGTACCCAGCCCATGCACAGAGCATAGTGGTACCCAGCCCATGCAAAGAGCATACTGGTACCCGGCCCATGCACAGAGCATACTGGTACCTGGCCCGTGCACAGAGCATACTGGTACCCAGCCCGTGCACAGAGCATACTGGTACCCAGCCCATGCACACAGCATACTGGTACCCAGCCTGTGCACAGAGCATACTGGTACGCAACCCGTGCACTGAGCATAATGGTACCCAGCCCGTGCACACAGCATACTGGTACCCAGCCCGTGCACAGAGCATACTGCTACCCAGCCTGTGCACAGAGCATACTGGTACCCGGCCCATGCACACAGCATACTGGTACCCAGCCCATGCACAGAGTATACTGGTACCCAGCCCATGCACAGTGCCTACTGGTGCAAAGCCTGTGCACAGAGCATACTGGTACCCAGCCCGTGCACAGAGCATACTGGTACCCGGCCCGTGCACACAGTATACTGGTACCCAGCCCGTGCACAGAGCATACTGGTACCCAGCCAGTGCACAGAGCATACTGGTGCCCAGCCCGTGCACAGAGCATACTGGTACCCAGCCCGTGCACAGAGCATACTGGTACCCGGCCCATGCACACAGCATACTGGTACCCAGCCCATGCACAGCGTATACTGGTACCCAGCCCATGCACAAAGCATACTGGTGCCCAGCCCGTGCACAGAGCATACTGGTACCCAGCCCGTGCACAGAGCATACTGGTACCCGGCCCGTGCACACAGTATACTGGTACCCAGCCCATGCACAGTGCATACTGGTACCCAGCCCGTGCACAGAGCATACTGGTGCCCAGCCGGTACACAGAGCATACTGGTACCCAGCCCATGCACACAGCATACTGGTACCCAGCCCATGCACAGAGCATACTGGTGCCCAGCCCGTGCACAGAGCATACTGGTACCCAGCCCATGCACAGAGCATACTGGTACCCGTCCCGTGCACAGAGCATACTGGTACCCAGCCCGTGCACAGAGCATACTGGTACCCGGCCAGTGCACAGAGCATACTGGTACCCAGCCCGTGCACAGAGCATACTGGTACCCAGCCCGTGCACAGAGCATACTGGTGTCCAGCCAGTGCACAGAGCATACTGGTGCCCAGCCCGTGCACAGAGCATACTGGTACCCAGCCCATGCACAGAGCATACTGGTACCCGGCCCGCGCACAGAGCATACTGTTACCCAGCCCGTGCACAGAGCATACTGGTACCCGGCCCGTGCACAGAGCATACTGGTACCCAGCCCGTGCACAGAGCATACTGGTACCCAGCCCGTGCACAGAGCATACTGGTACCCAGCCCATGCACAGAGCATACTGGAGCCCAGCCCGTGCACAGAGCATACTGGTACCCAGCCCATGCACAGAGTATACTGGTACCCGGCCCGTGCACAGAGCATACTGGTACCCGGCCCTTGCACAGAGCATACTGGTACCCAGCCCCCAGTCCATGCACAGAGCATACTGGTACCCGGCCCGTGCACAGAGCATACTGGTACCCAGCCCGTGCACAGAGCATACTGGTACCCGGCCAGTGCACAGAACATACTGGTACCCAGCCCGTGCACAGAAAGCTAATGCCCTCACACGTGCCCTGTGTTGGAGAGGTTACCCCAGAGACTGTACACATGATATCTGCATCTCCCTTAATAGCAGGATTCTGGGGAAAGTTGGTGGGAAAATTCTGTTCTGTTTCAGAGATACCGTGCAGCAACTCTTTCGCGTAGTCTCTAGCATTTGTGCTATCTGTGAACAGATGCAATTCACCACTTCTCTGATGAAAAACACAGAGAAAGCTTGTTTTGCTTCCTTTTGTTCACTTATGTAAAAAGTGTTTGACCAAAAGATTATTAAAAAGAGATGCTTGCGACAGGCAGCGCCACCTCTATGTTCTCATCAGTGATGTGGAGAGTGCTTCTGCTTGGTGCTGCCGCTCTTTTTTTCCGCTCTGATTCTGGCTGCGTTGGGTGCTCCTAGTTTGCGCGGGGCATTTCAGGATAAAGCAGTACAATGAAAATAGTCACAAGATTCCTCCTACCGTCCAGCACATAGTAATATAACATTACAAAGGCAAACTACACAGTTGTATAGCTCCAAGATGGGGGTTATAAAGGTGAAAAGTATAGCCAACAACACAAAGAGGACTACCACAATTTCAGATCTATTTAGCTTTACGTGGGAGGTTGAAAGCGCATCTAAAGGCGTTATTTTGCAAGATTTGGAGTCTGTTCAAATTTTTGGAGGTGGTGCCGAGGAAGAGTGCCGAGGAAGCGTTATATTACCCAGACATAATACACTCTAAGAAACAGAAACACAAGTAGCCAGTAATGATACACTGTAACTAAAAACATTTCAATGATGGGCAGAAGTGAAACCGACAATTTACAATTGAATAATACATCAGGGCCAGACCCTACCCTTTCTGGGAAACCCAGGGGCACAAGGTGGGCCCAGGAAAAATGTCACAGTTAAAGTGAGTACATTATGTGTATGAGTTCTCAATGTTGCTAAAGGAGTCAGTGGGACAAAGTGTGTCGGCAGACCCACGCTCATGGGAAAAAGCAAGGCAAGTCTGAGTTCTATCCCACTCAACGTGCGGACAAAGCAGAAACACACCACAAAGGGACACCAGAAGAGGCCCTCTTAAAATGCCAAATGTGACTCCCAGCAGCCACAGGAAGGGAAGGTAGCACAGCAGGATTTGGGCCAATAAAGACCAATGGCAAATAGGTTGAAGGGAGCTTGAGAAAACCCCAACCACAAACTGCATGGACCCCTCGGGTGCGTTTCTTGAAGAATCCACCAACCCAGGGCCCAGAGGTAAGGTCTCATTGTGACAGTTCCCGAAAACACTTCCTAAAGAGTAAAATATCTTCTCTTGCAGAGCTTATTGCAGGATCTAATCACCCAAAGAGTCCATCCTGGACCAATGGAAACCCAGACAACCCAAGGGAAGAGCAATAATGACAGTAATGGGTCCAACCAGCCAAGAGTTAGAACGACCACCAAGATGACTTCAAGATGCTGGCAGAATACGACCAAGCAGAGTCCAGTGTCTCGTGGACAAGATGGGGAAGCCAGTGAACACGGAAATGGTGCCACAACAGAAAGAATAGTGGGGGAACCCCAGGGTGCCCCAAACATGCAACGACAGTGGGGTAGTGGTATCTGTGGGGGCTCAGTAATGCCAGGTGGACAACTGCTTGTGGTTTTCTCAGTGTTAAACATTTTATTGATAACAAAAAGTGCAACGAAATCCTAACTAAACCTACTCTTCCAGGGGGTTCCCTACCTAATGTAGGTTCTAAGGGAAATTCTCCTAGCATATACAGAAAACTGGCCCTCACACTAAACAACAAAACATTTAACGTAAATCATAAACAACATAACCAAACAATTACCAAATGACCCGTGACTTGGATCAACATTCACCTGTCCTGGGTAGATCTCTTTCCAGGAATGCCCAATGTCAATCTCTCCAAGTGTTCACAGAGAAAAGTAAAGTCTTGAACCAGTTCTTGAGAGTTCAAAAGAAACAAAAGTTCACCCAAACAAAATTCCACTGGTAACAGTTCTTTATCCGTCTGTTGAAAACCTCCCCTTCCAATTCCAGCAAAGAAAACAGCACCAATGGTAATCCTGGAGATCCTCTTTCCAGGATGGACATGGTACAGTTCAAAGACAAAAGTACCACTTCTACTTCAACAACTGTCCATATGTTTGTAATACCTGTAGCGTCTTTAGTATAACTTGTCAGGATGCTTCTTAGGGTGTTGCTTTCCTCTCGACAACCCCCTTCTTCTACTGTCACTGTGGAGGCAGGCTCCTTTGCTTCACAGTGTTTCAGTGTGTACTGCTTCAACCACCTTCAATGCAACAATCTCTGATAATATTATAGACAACCACAGTTCTGTTACCTCTGCTTCAACCTCAGATTTAATAATTGTTAGGCAACTTAAAGAAAAGATTGTTCGACCTCCACAGGTAAGCAAGGCACTCTTCTTTCCTATGCTATAAGAAAAGGGCAGCCTCTCTGCCTCTTCTGTCTGTCTTACTGCTATCAGCATACTCTGCCTTTGCTTCCAGGCTGCTTCTCTCTCAGCCTCAACAGTCTCAGCATTACGGATTGACTTAGTCATTTTTACAAGCACCTAGTTCCCTTCCCCAGCTTTATACACACCTTCTTGGTTCCAGCGGCTACTCTCCCAGCTTTGGATAACCCTGTCACCCTTGTATCAGAGGATACTGAACCTTTAACAACTTCAACAATTTCAAAACATAGGTGGCTAGATCTTAATAGGGCTGGTTTCACTGTGGAAAGGGTTTGCCTACTGGCTGGGTACTACTTGCTCTTCTCTTTACTTCAGCAACTTCTACAATTACAGAATACTTGTTCTGGATGTTACAAGGTTCAGGTTTCACCAAGGAAACAGACTTAGGTATACAGGACCGATCTTTGATGGTGATTTTTAACTTCAAAGAACTAAGGATTTCCGTTCCCCTTGATTCATACGGAGCGATACTTTGACTCTGGTCGGGTACAATAATTATCCAATTGCAACCTCTCTTTGATGTACTTGTTCTTGTAACAATACGTGGAAGTCAGCTTCAACCTTCCGAGTGATTTAGAACAGCGTTCTCCCTCCTAATTGGAGAAACGCGACCACTCTCGTAAAGGAATATCGTTCAACAATGGAAAATGGAAAGCTTTTCATTTACACGGACACTCTGACTTGCATTAAATGTGCGCATGATACATTTCCTTTGTTGTTAAGAGTTTTCATGGCAACAAACAACTTCTACTCGCTATCACTTCTACACACGCTATAATTGAGCTGGTTATAGTTACCGGCAATGGGTTTTCAGTGAATTTGAATACAGATATTCACTCAACGGCTCCAAAAACACTGCGGATGCGGGCTGCTTCCACTTCCTGACTTCTCTTCCTGTTCTACTACTTTAGGCGCTCTTGGGACCCACACCCCTCTGCAGCATGGGTGTCTCTGGTCCCGCCTCGACCACAGGGAGTCTCCTCCTATCCCTGTCCCTTAGTTTACTCCTGCACATCAGCCTCGGGTTGCAGTGCGATCTCAGCTCTGGAGTCACAGCTACTAGGCTCACCATGGAAGACCTTCAACTTCAGCACGCCTCTCTCAGTGCAGCCACGGCAAAGCAGGGTTTGTGAACACAGGACCAACTCAGAACCTGCAGGTGAAATCTGCTCTTCTCTTGTCCTGATATCACACTTCCTCATGAACTGCCAGCCTTGTGCTCTTCTCCTTCTGCTACTACTGCCAGCCTTTTAGCTCCTGCTCCATCTATCTTCAGGCGCAGGCCCTTAATGTTAATTTCCTGGCCCTGGCAAAGGCTATTAGGCCTACTTGCCTGTCCTTTACATCTGTATGCCTCTTCACCCCGCTTCTTCGTTTCTTTCCCTGTGGGACTCTGGCACATGTAGTTAGTTTTAAGGGAATTAGGGGTTTCCAATCCTTTTGCAGGTGATTTTAATTTCCTTGATATTTTTAGAAGAGGGATTGTTTTTTTTTAATCCCATTAGAGACAGAAGCTGTAAAAAAGGCTACATTTCCATCCCTCCCTTTGGTAGACCTTTGGCATTGAGGAAGATGTTTATTTTTAGGGATAAAAAAGACTTCTTACTAGGAGTTTGACATACATTAAAGTGACAGTAAGTCAGAACCTCCTCTGATATGATAGTAAGAGTCTCTCTATTAGAGGAGAAATACTGTGTCTCATCGCACGGAATCTCCTCACCACCCTGGGCCTTGTCTCCACCTAGGTGATCCTCCAGCAGTACACCACCCCCAGGATTGGGATCAGGAAGCGTCTGCCCTCACCTGGCCACCTGGGAGGCGGTGTTAGGCAGGGGTTTGGTGGGGGATATGCAGGATCCCCCACATGTCCCACAACCCTTTTGGGTGGATGGCAGTAACTTTCTATCCCAAAGTGCACGTCCAAGAAAGCTATGGTAAAGCAGCCATGAGATGGTTCCAGCACCGAAATCCGAGCCCATCTGATGTACAGGGTGAGGACACCATAGGAAGCATGCCCAGCAGCCAAAATTCAAAACCAGGGCTAACAGTTTTGGATCCAACACTAGCCAGTATGGCCAACGTGGTCCCAAAATTGCAGAAGCAGCTTTGTGGTCAAAAATCCTTCAAAAGGTAAGTAAGCCTGCAGTCTTCATCAGAACGCTAGAAAAAATCCCACAGAACTCAGGTAGGGTTAGAGTCTGCCCTAGAAATACCTTTGCACTCATGGACTGGATTAAGCCAGCACTCCATTCACTTCACAGGGACACCTAAACAAAGGTGTTGGTAGCCAGCCAATCAGGGTGGCCCCCAAAACTGCCAAACATTGAGGTCACCCCCACAGGCTGTGTACTGGCCTGTCTAGGACCAGGGACACATCTAAGCCAGCCCAAACCACAATAGAGGGTGCTGGGCTGGATTTCTAGTGAGCCCATTTTTGAACCATGGTAGAACCGAGTACCCCTGCTCCGGTATTGCCAGTTAACACGGATTAACCATACTAATATAAAGTCTGTGTCCATACACATCTCTTCATTATTCAACATGAATTACTTCCATCCACTTAGAGAAATGCATTGTTCTTACATGAACACTGAGAAAAGCATTCTGTTTCTGGTACCACAGTGTGGGTATTTGTTGATTCAATATAATAGCTGAGATTTTGTGTGTTATATGCTGTTGGAGAGTGAGTCTGTGACACCTAGTTGTATACCGTGTTGACAAGACCTATGTGTGCATGATCTGTGTAGCTTGATAGTGTGTCTTGGTGGGTGCACTATCAACCTGTACAGTGCATGTAAACTTGTGGTGTATTTCTGCAGTCCACTTTTACCAAAATTCAATTTCATGGGTCTGGTTTTGGCTCTGAGGGGAACCATGTTTTATGCACCCTCTCCTCCCATCCCTCCGCCTGTGCGGGGGACACACCCACAACTCCCACCCCTTTCACTTGTATTTATTTCATTATTTTTATAAATCTACTTTACTTTTCTTTGACACTAAATGTTTGGGTCCAACAGTGATAAATAGACATTCATTTGATTCCTAGACTATCAGGACTTGTATGAAACTGTCAGAAATGGCGAAACACTGCCTGCATCAGAGCACATACAGCACATACAGAATTCCCTGCGACATGTTCCTTTTGCAGTGTTGGAGGTTGCCATGGAAACTGGGGCAGAGCACACGCATGTGCAACAATCTGTGCGTCCCTTCCGGCGGTCGGTCAGCACGTTATGTGCACCATGGAAACACGGCGCCGAAAGCCTAACAAATACATGCTCTGCTACATTTTCGACACTTCCCATTGAAATTTTCTTCGCCTCTGCAATCTTTGTCTTTGCCTGCTTTTGGATACCTGGATTATTGAACTTTGGTATGCTACCGGTTTTGCCTAAGGATTGCCCTTTGGTTACCTCCTCCTGTGCCATTCTGAGTTTATGGCCCTTGGAACGTGTATCTGTTATTGGATGGGATTACACTACAATAATTCCTAATAACAGGACAAACACAAGCAGATTGCAAGTTGTTGTTTTATTAGCAATTATCTAAAATGGGGAATTCACAACGAACATCAATGGACGGATACTCATTCTCTCAGCAATTTCCTCAAAGAATTCAATTCTATACTTTTTTATGCGTCAGAATGACATCAAAGTATGTGGCAAGAGTGAAAAACCTATAAAGGGTTGGGATTTCTTAAGGGAAACATCACACAAATATACATATAGGAGCTGGGTTTGTTATTGGCTGTCCAATATCAGGTGGACAATTTATGCCTACCTCTTCATATGTGCCATTTAAGAAAAATCAGTTACACAGTGTTTCAGTGGTTTCTTAAGGCTATAAGATCCTTCGTTATATGGACTAATACAATTGGTTTGGCATGCGTGTGCCATGTCTGGAACATTCGGTTCAATTAGCAGCACATAAGCCAAGACCCAGGTGCAAGTAGATAGGACATGAAGCTGCCCTACCACCCAATTAGCCCAACATCTCTCATCACCCATGCCTTCTGCCATGGAATTCTCTTTGGACTTGGCCTTGCAGAATATTCTTGTCCTAGGAATGCAACGGGAGTGAGGGCACTCGCTATAGTGTCTGGAACTCCAAGTTCAAGCCCTATTTCCATCCTCGACTCACGTGACTAGAGACCACGATTCTGTTCATTCTGCACGCTTTTAAATGTTTTAAATGAATTAAGACTTGGCATCTTCTGTGTTCTTTCTTGCATCTTAACGTGAGAGGATTCATCCTCCGCACACAGGTTCCTCTTCAGCATAGATAGCTGACCTCGACTTCTCAGTTCTTGACGTCAGGCCAGACAGCCTCTCCACGCAGCTCCAGTAACCTGCTATTCTACTGCGACACAGCCTTCCATTCTCTCTCCATGATTCTTTAGCTTATTATTTAATGATACCAATGTCCAGTTTCTATACAATGGCGGCTCCGCCTGCATTCTCTTCACTACTTGTAGCTAGCCTATACGATGACTTGATCTATCTTGCGTTTCAGCGTCTGTACATTCTTTATACTTCTGTTTTCTGCAGCACTTTTTACAGTGTAATGTTCTTTTTTAAACTTTAAGGTCCACTTGATTCCTTACTTCATAATTTCTCCTCTAGGATCCATACATTATCTTCATTCAGTATTTCAGGACTTTGTACACACTTTCTTATGATGTCATCAGTTCATTTTCTTAGCTCTTTCTCAAATTCCTTCAGGGAGTTCCTCCTGCAGGCTGCCATCAACTCGAGGCTACATTCGATATGGTTGTCTTAATGGATACCATCTTCTATATACTCACTGCGGTATTGGTACAATAGCTGGTGTTAGACAGGGCACGGTCTCATGGCTCCAATAGAGGGGAGTGAGGGGGGTAGGATCTCCTGTGGATGTTTACATCTGCTCCTCTACAGTTCCTTCTTCTGATCTCGGCTATGTTTCACAGACTACCTTTGGATAGTCCTTCATTGTCTTGGTGCTGACTTACACAGACATTGCTGGATCTAGTTTCTGGATTAGGACGCTTTTCTGAATAATTACGATGCTCTGATGATTACCTGCTGTTTTCGCCACTTGTCTCCCCTTCCTTTCCTTAGGCATCCTCGATCTGTTCGGAATAGGGTCACATCTTACTAACATCACCTACCATCTGACTTCTTCTTCTAATGATTGGTATTGTTTCCTGCAGCCATCATCTCCTTACACAACGGGGGGGGGTTGTGCACTACCCACATGGTGAGTAGTGCAGGCATCTCATCGCCAATCTGTTTAGTTGCGTCCTATTTGACTGTTATTATCCTTACCATCGTCCTCTTACAGAATTGCCTGCTCAGAATCTGGTGTTAAACTACTTCTTCATGGGGTTAAAGCACAGTTGAACCAGGTTAGTCGTCATTTATAATGTATATACTTGGCTCCTTTGGTCATATCCATTCAGTGTTAACCTTGTCCCTTTTCTTTCAGCTTTGTGTTCCATTCCAGTTCCCTACTCTTTCAATCAAACAATAGGCTCACCCATCAGTTATTATTGGGTTAACCTTTATTTCATAAGGAAGATCACCCTCATAGAGGAGGCCCTAATAAGGCTGAAAATACGAGTGTGTCTTTTCCCTGACATTAACTACAGAATCATTACATAAAAGACAATCCTTTATTTTCGCAGCCAAGTTGTATAGTGTCCACTGTCTATTCATGGAATAGAATTCCAATACTTTTATGTTTTCTGTGAAATAGATAATACCCTTCGACAAAGTTCAAACATGTAATTTTCACCTTTATAGCAGCTGGCATTTGTTCAACATAACCATTAAATAGAATCCACAGTTCTTTTGTCAACACTGGAGGTAAGAACCGCAATGAGTATAGATCATGCCAGGGTGGGGCATTTCCTGTGACATCTGAAAACTGTACCGTTTCTTTATCCGAGACTGAAACGTAAAGAACGTCGACCTTGAAAGAGTTTGATGGTGAGAGGCTGAGGAATAATGAACCCACTCATAAGACAACCCATGAAAGAATCTACACGGTAGATACTCCTTTACAAATCAGATTCTGAAACGGCTGTTTGGGATATGGACTTTTCTAATTGTACTTGATGTTTCTTTGGGAATGCCAGAGTTCAAATTACCTTTACCCAAAAACTTTAGGAAGCAATGGCTGGTAAAGGTTAATTGTTCTGCCAATGTTGCTGCTCTACAAATATCCTGGATTTGCCACTTTTTGGCCTCTGTCCATGATGCCCCCATTCTCCTCATCGACATCCCCTTGATCCCTGGCATGGGAGTCATCCGCTGATGACTACGGCATTGCAATAGTTTGTCAAATTCACCTGCTGATTGTGGGAACAGAAGCCTTTCTCCTTGGCCTGCAACTGTTTAATGTCATGAACAAGTTCGATTGCACAGCTGCTGCTGTCCTTTTCACGTGTTAACACAGGTCTTTTGACTTCTATGTTGTGTCAAAGCTCATCTTCAAAGGAAGCAGAATTCACCAAGGTCCGGAGAACAATATTCTGGGCCTGGTGAAACTTAGGGGCAACCTTCACCTGAAAGATTGGGTACATTTGAGAATAAGAGCTTCTTATTGCACTGAGTACAATGCAACATTTTCCTTGAGCCTAAGAGCCAATATAATGGGTATCCAAAAAAGATTTAAAAGTGAGATGTTTGATGTCAATAGTCTCCATAGGTTGAAAAGGAGGTACTTGAAATGTCTTTAATATTAAGGCCAGGCTCCAGGGAGGGAACCCTGTGCCAACTATAGGATTTTAAAAGCCTAAAACACCTAAACAGATGCCAATCTCAAAAGGTCCTGATGGCCTTGGACTGTATCCCATACATATCCCCACCTGAAGGAATTGCTTAATGCGAGACATGGAACAATCAATTCTACTGACACCATTCCGAGAAATCTCTCTGATCTCTATCATACACCATCAGAGTTGCCGTCCTCCTAGAATTCTAAATCACCAGGGGCGGCCTCTGCAACTCAGGTTCCTTGACCCTCGCCAGGGGACTTTGGCCCTTTGTCCCTTTGTGGACTCCTTGAGAGGACAAGGCAAGATGGTAAGGCAGTACATCAGAGTTACAGCTAACTGGGCCAACAAAGAGAACCACGATCTCCTCGACCAGGCTGCAGGCAGCTAGAAGAATGGCCTCTGAAGCCCAATCCCTGATCTTCAACACCACACTGGCTATTCTTGCTTGCATTACCTAGCCACGGTATAATGGGAGCTGGGAAGCCTTGTCTTCAACAGAGGGCCCTACCTATAGCAAGGTGGCCACGGCCACAGCTACGCCATAATCGATAGGGCTTTTTACATGGGAGATGCATTCACATTGGTGTACTGGGAAACTGGGAAGAACTGGCACTGTCTCACACCGACCCAATGCCAAACCGGAACTGAGGACAGACACCGCCAGGTTGTAGCAAATGGGATTAATTACACGGATCAGAACACTGAGCAAATATTAGTGGGGTGTATCTCCCTAGCCCTTAATCACAGAGGTTGTATCTTCTTTTGCAACCCACAGGAGGTACTTGCTCATGTCGTCCTCTGATGGATCATTCTCCTGTGCAAAGTTCTGCCTTTATCAGATAAGGCCAATCCTCAGGCAGATCTTATCCTCATCTTCAATGGATAGTCTTGAGGAGTGTCTTATAGCCTTAATCTCTACTGAGCAATGGAAAAAGTCACACTGTGCTTTTATTTCTAATTTCTACAAAATATAAAGTATTTACAGTATGTAAAGTTCATCCTGTCCTCAATTCTCTGTTTGCAAAGAAGCAGACCATTGTCTCCCAATCAGGGGTTAGCCAGTGATCTTGGCTGTCTTGAAAAATGTTTTCTATTTCCTATCTCATAGCACTTCCATTCTGGACCATGGTGCACCAAGGGCATAATACATCTTTGTCTCGTGCCACATGATCCAATACGGGGCTCCATAGTGCCTGGGCTCCATTTTTACGAGATTCTACCACCATGACACTTTGGTGACTTTGCTGTATATTCTCATTTCTCAGCATCCCTTGTCATCTGTACAGCCTATTGCCTCTGCACAAGAAAACATGACATCTTATATATATTATACACTATCCTCTAATGCTCCTTATATAGTTGGTGTACCCTATTCTAGCAGGTATCATGCGTAGAGTTGGAAATGCTTAGTGTAGCCACTCCAGCTATTGCATCCACATTGCACCCCCCACCCCGCTCCAGACGCAGTTCCAGTGAGGAGGAGGGAAACACCCTGCTCGTGCGGTCCGCACTCACGGTCCGCCCTCACATTGTCAATCCCCTTTATATGCACTACTTTCAGGGATAGTAGGTTGTGTTCTGCTTGCATACCCATCTTGTATGCCAGTAGCTCCAGGGCTCTGGATCTTGCCTAACCCCTGCATGCCTGTTCACAGGCTATTGCTGACGTATTGCACGTTCACACTGATTATCATTGCTCTGCCTTGTATCTTGGGAGCAAAGATTTGTCTGACCAACTTGATTTCTACCGGACCCATTTCTTCAAATTCACAATGTTGCCCCCTTTCCGGACTGCAGTGTTAGATTGAAATTATGACGGGAGAGGAAACCTCCCAAGAATCTTCTTCTCTAGCCACCATTGCAACTTTACACTTTATTCACTTAAGTGCCAAGGACGAGTATGCTCATTCTGTTTGCACAGACTTGCATAATAGTCTGGCAGTTAAGGGGTTAATCTGGGGAGCCAGCAACTGTGCCGGGAATTCTTGAGAACCTGGATGCTATTATCTGTGAAGTTGTGAGTTTAGGTTACAGCTGTGCAAACTGCCCAATGGAGCATAAACACATTGGCTGTCACGTGACCCTTGAAATTGAAGGCACGTCCCTGAATGGTCACGCCAGAAAAAAATACAACCAGCTGGGGAAAAAAGGCCAAGAGATTCTTGCAAGGATAACATGTTTTAATCACACAAAAAATAGGTAGGCCAGCAAAGATCTCAGCTGCTTGAGAATGTTCTACTGAAAAGTAGTACAAACAAGAGGGTTTAAAGCAACACATCGTCACTACTGATGTCAAATATACAGTGAAAACCTGCATGGTTGGTTGGCGAAATCCTATACATGGGCAGCCTGTTCCATCGGGGATGCCAGGCTGCTATTGGTCCCAGCCCCGTCCATCCGTCTTCCATCACGTGGGGTCAGCTGGACTCATCATCTCCAGGGAATGAAGGTCATGTTCCGAATTAGTTACTATTGTAAGACAATGTTATTCTATCATTATGGCATGCAACTGGGAAGCTCTAGGACTGGCATGGGGGAGGCTTAAGATCATGCTGACCCACACATTCTTCTCTCATTGCATATTGCACTATCCACACCCAAGGTTTCCACCCTGGCTTTGGACTATAATTTATTCCACTCTGTACCTCATATTACAAAGTTTGTCATTATGAAATAAGGTGGAATGGCTGTGTTCATTTAGATCTTTTATTACCACTAGGTTTATGGTTGGTGGTCTGGGGTCACCCACTATTGTGGAATTAAGGGGTCTTGTACTGGGGCAGTTGTGGGTGTCATAACTCTTGATGGGCTGGGTGGGGTTTGGAGGTCTGCTTTTGGTCTGCCTGTGATAAATATGCATGGTGCGGCACCTGGTGCTATCTCGCGTCCTTGCAGGACTCGTTCCTACTTGGGATAACAAGCATTTGCAACAGTTATGGAACAAAGAGAAGTTTCTATGGGGGTGAGGGGCTCAGGTCTTTCTACCATCAGTGCTTAGGCCTGTGCAGGCCGACTGCTTCTACCATTACTACAAAAAATGACGCTTATTTTTATGTGCGCACTAGTTGTATACATCTGTGTTTCATATAAAATTGTGTTTCTGCAGGATTTCTTAGCACGCCCCCCTCCCGTCTGGTACATCTGAAATGTAGCTATGGGATTTGCCTCACTCTAAAGAGCCTATGAGGGTAAGAGAGGTTAAATTCCTTCCCAACATTCCCCCCTTGTGTTACTTCTACAGTAACAAATTCCTCTGTATATTTGTGTTCGTTTTCCCTTCTTACTGCAGCTTTATATGGTGGTGTTCCCTTTATAGGCATCCATGCCCTACATACGTCACGCAGGCTTTCTACTGCTCGCGGATATTCTTTGATGGTGCATGTCATTTAGATACATTTCCCATCCACCTAAATCCACCCAAACTTCTTTATAATTTTCAGGGTCTGGGGGTGGAACAATGATGGTGTGGTATAAGCGATCTACTTCATCTCCATAGTAAATAGGGTGCATTTGGGGGGTGTGGCATGATCAGTTTATATTTCTGTTTCTTTTGTATTACGAGGTACCTTTAAAACGCCATTGCGGTTAAGCACTCCTTTGGCACAGCATTGCAGTCCCATTTGCCACGTGTAGTAGAGAACCAGGACAAACACGATGACAGGAACCAGCATATTCACAAGGGCTCCTCACCAGGATGGGGCCCAATCGAAAGCAATGTTAAACTAGTCTTTTCCTTGGATACCAGCTTCGTTTTTCATGCGCAGTGCCAGGCCATGCACTGCCGCTATTATGTGAGACAGGGATCCATCCTCTGCGTCTTCGGAAGGCACAAATGTACAACACCAGATGAATACCAGGTTTATTGGCACATGCCTCCTGCCATTGCCGTCAGCATATCCAGGATGTATCAGTTCTGCATCGTCATCAACCTTAAGGCACGCAGCTCTTCCTTTATGACGTTGAACCCATGCTCGGTGTCGTTTGCCAACTGGCTTTTACACCGGGAAGCCATAGCACGGTAAAAAAGGTTTCAGCATAGCTGAACAGTCAGTATTCTTCAGATATCTCCCACAGCGGTGATGTTGAGTCTTTTGATAGATAGTTGGATGCTCTCTTCTTCCTTCATAGATTATAATATTGGCTCTACATGGGTAGGATGCGAAAGTCTGGTGTCAGCATTGGGTTCTGTTCTTCTAACACTGGGGAAACTGTTGGGGTTGTGTCGGGAATTTGCCCCATTTCAAGTGTTGTTCTGGGACTACTAGTAGTGCTGAGTGTATCATGGCCAGCGAACAGTAGCTCCTCCATGAAGGTGGGAGGTGCAAGCACGCTTGTCGTCCACAAACCCAGTAGTAGTCCATCCCTGCCACTGTGCCCCGTTTCAAGTCTGGTATCAACAAAAGCCTGTTGCACCACTTGTTGGAGCCAACAAAGAAAGTTTCTTCGCTGTGGAAGCATAATTCCTACCTCTCCTCTTGGTGCACTTTCACTGGCTTTGCCATTGTCGTAATCCATGTCAGTTTTGTGACGTGCTCTGTCCATATTTGTGCACATGTTTTTCCCACAAATGCCACTACTTCTTCTTTGTATCCCAGGAGGCCTTCAGCTAGGCAGCTGAGCATTGTTTCCTGCCACTTGCTGTTTATGTACTTCAACCCATCATTCACTAAATATGGTTGTTGTAAGCAATTGATGTTTTTCGGGTTGTTTTATTTTTTAAATGTTTTATTGTTGCATTAATAGTTTACAAGAAACCTTATACAACACAATACATATGCTAAAAATATAAAGTCCATTCAACGCAATGCATTATACAAATACAAAAAATTCAACAGCCTACATATAAAAATTAATAAATCCTTAGCTCCCCAATGTCAATTCATCTTACATTAAAATCCATCACAGCCCTACAATTCTTATTTAAAATCATTGCGTAGTGAATTCATCTTTTCCAGTTCTACCGTAAAATCCTGGAGAAATAAATTCAAAGCTAAAATTACGGAAATGTTTACACCCCACATACAGCGGCTCCAAAACAGATGCGTAGGCATTTCAAGATCCTTATTAAATCTGTCCTTCAAATGAACCGCGCATTTAGGCTCAAAATATTTACAAGATAGTACAAGGGGCTTAAGTGTTTCTTGCAATCTGGTTTCTCCACAAAATCGACAAGTAAAATCTGTTTGATCCAGTGTAGGTACCTCACCATTGTACAACCCATACGGTGTCCTTTCTAAGGTCAGTATCTGATTGAGCCTAAATTGCATGTATGTAGATCTGGTTCTGTCACTGGGGAACCTTTGTAAATAAAGGGGCAGACATTCCCTCGCGTGACCATAACTTCTGTGCTCCTTATAAGTGGAACATAAATCCACCCCATTTACCGTGTCTACCCAGTCAGCCTTGAATAGAAGCCGCTAAACCAGCCCTGGACGCTGGATAAGATCCTCTAAACACAGACCCAATGTAGCTAATAACAAAGTCATTTTGTCACAAAACTTTCTGATAGATACCACTGACCCCGATTTTACAACCTCATTTAACAATTCAAACAAAGTGTTAATGGGTGGATCATTCATCTTCCTAAACAAAGATAATTGCCTCCAAAGGTATCTCGCTTTAAGTGATATGAGACATAACTCATGATGGATAATTGCATTGGGGATTGCCATTGATAGGCCAAGAAGTTCTTTCCACATTTTCCCTTGAACAGTATTGAGGCTCAGGCTCATATCAAGGGTACAGATGTCAAGGCCGTACAGGAGGACCGGCTCACATTTTGCAAGGTAAAATCGCCTTAGGGGTAACAATGAGAATTTGCACCCCCTAACTTTCAAGAATTTCATTTGGCCTTTGAGTTTTACCACCTTCTCCTCCAGGCTCAATTTCCACATCTTCAGGCTAGACCTGTTAGTAAATTTATAGCCTAGATATGTGATAGCCTGAACCTGTTCCACCAGGTCTTCGCCCATCCTCCAACTATAGGATTTAATAGTTCTATTTTTTGTTAACACAATCGTCCGGGATTTAGATGCATTCGATGAAAGATTATTTTCTATAGCATAATGATAAAAAAGGTCCATCTTTCTACGAAGGCCCCGGGGGGTACGGTCAAATAATATAATATTGTCAGCAAATGCCATCCACTCGATAGCCAAACCCCCCAACCTAGCGGGTAGGATGGGAGGGTCGATGAGGAATACGTGGGAGGAACATCCAGTCGAAAGAACGTTACAGTTGGTAAGTAACTTGTTCTTCAAATGGATAGTGTCCTCCCAAAAATTCCTCATCTTATTGGAAATTGAGGGAGAAGTCCAATTTGTGGAGGAAGTGGCAGGTGATCGAAAGATGTTCCTGGGCTTGTTTTGGAGAACTTGCTCTGATCAACCAATCGTCCAGGTAGGGGTAGATGTGAATACCCCCTCTCCTGAGACTCGCTGCCACAACCGCCAACAGTTTGGTGAAAACCCTCGGGCGGAGGTCAACCCGAATGGCAGAACTCGAAACTGATAATGAGAGTTGCCAATCGCGAACCTCAGGTACTTTCTGTGCTTTGGATGGATTGGCACATGAAAGTAAGCATCCTGAAGGTCCAATGATACCAACCAATCTTGGAGTTGGAGAGGCTGAAGCATCTGAGAAAGGGTCACCATCTTGAACTTGTCCTTCCTGAGGAACTTGTTCAAGTTTCTTAAGTCTAAGATGGGTCTCAATCCTCCGTCCTTTTTTGGGATGAGAAAGTATGAAGAGTACCAACCCCTGTTCCTCTCCGCTACAGGTATCTGTTCTATGGCACCTTTCTCTAGCAGGGTTAAAATTTCCTGCAACAGGAGCGGGTCTGGAATTTTTACAGAGTTGGTTCCCGGTGGATGATTCTGAGGCCTTTTTTGGAAGGGGAGACAGTAACCTTGAGCTACTGTTTCCAGTTCCCAAGCATCTGAGGTTATGCTCCGCCATTCCTTCAGATGCTGAGAGATCCTTCCTCCCACTGGTGTTTTGTGCAACAAGGTCTCAGAGGGATTTGGAGGCAGCTGCAGGAGTGGCTGAGGGTAAATATGCCACTCCTGAGGCTTATTTTGCACCTCTTCCTCGTGCACCACGAGAGAAATTTCTTTTGCCTCTTTGAGAAGCCTGTCCTCTTCCTCTACCAAATGAGGAGTAGTAATGAAAAGAACGACCCCTCCAGGAAGATGAGCCGGAATAGAGTTTTTGAGGCTGGTGCATAGAGGCACTAAGCGATTTAGCTGCCGCTTTCGAGGTCTGAAGTTTTTCTAGGCTTTCATCAGCCTTACTGCCAAACAGCCTTGAGCCATCAAAGGGCATGTTGAGGAGTCTGGCTTGCACGTCTGGTGCAAACCCCGACTTCCTCAACCATGCAAATCTGCATATCACTGTGCTTTCAGCCATGGATCTGCTGATACTATCAGAAGTATCCAGTCCAGACTGGAGACATTCCCCCATTGCCTCCTTCCCGTCTTTAACTATATTCAGGAAACCTTCCCTTTCCTCGCCTTCCGGAATATGATCAGCCATCGCTGAAATACAGTCCCACAGGGTATGGGTAAACCTGGCCAGGGTACAGGTGACATTTGTCGATTTAAGGGCCATGCTGCCTGAAGTGAAAACTTTACGGGCCCAAGCATCAACTTTTTTATCCTCTCTATCCAGAGAGATAGAGGGATATGCAGTTTGTTTTGATGTGGATACTACCTTAATAACTATACTCTCTGGAGTCGGATGTCTGTTTAAATATTCAGGATCCATACCAGCTGGTCTGTATTTCTTGGGGAAATTACTGTTTGCAGCAGAAATGCTCTCAGGATTTTCCCAGTTTTTCTCCACCGTCCTCTGAAGAGCCCTGTGGAAAGGGAGAACAGGATCTTTTTGAGGACCTCTGACAATTATATCTGTCGTGTCGTCCTGTTCGAAAAAGTGTTATCCCAACCCATATACTCAATCGCTCTGGTCATAAGACTCCTGTACCCTGAGTCTGCATGTTCTGCAGGATCAGGTCTGGCAAACTCTAATTCTGGGGAGGTGTCGATTCCACTGGCAGAATGTAGAGTATCACTCAGGTCTCTCATTTAACCCCTATGTTGGTGACAATGGCCTCTGAAAGAATACCTTCACTAGTCAAACGAACCCTGACCGAGGTATTCCTATGAAGCAGAGCCAAAAATTGAACAATTCTGCGAGGAATACTCATAACTAACATTTTTCAGATGCCAAAAAGATTTCTCCTATATTAGATTTATGAACCAAGCAAGTTGACAGAAGAGCTCTCATAGGACAATAGAGGAGTGCAGACCACTCATCCTTCCACCTTTACATCCAAATCTTTAGTGTATGGAACCATAGAAATAGGCCAAGAGAATCCCTGTGTGCCGATAGTTTTGCCAGATAACAGGAAGTCACCATCACTGATGCATGATTTCTCAGCGCCCGAATCCACCATAAAGATGACTTGCTTGCTTCCTATCTCTGCCCCCACCAAGGGTTCCTCTTCAAAGTTGAGGATTATCGATACAACCGGACATGCAAGAGCTCTCTGTGGGCTGTCCTAGTCAAGGTATATAATTGTCTCTGGAAATGAGAAGGGGATTCTCCCCACCACTGTTGCGCCCTGGAACAGGGCTACTGTGGCACTGGGTGCTCTGTTAAAAGGGTTCATGTTTCCTGCCTGCTGGAAGTTTTTGAGAGCTACCTGCTGTCATTGCTGCTGTGGGGCATGCCTGCTGTATTTCATAGGATATGGAGGTCACTCTGGGAGTCGGCCCCTGCAGGCTCCTTGAGGTGACATGGTATAATTCTGTTGAACATAACTGCCTCCCATACCCTGTCTGCTTCTACACGCTCTTAAAAAATGCCCCCATTTACAACAGTTTCAACACTGCCCCATTCCTCCTTCTCGGGGTCCCATTCCTCCAAACCTCCATACACTTGATCCTCTAAACTCACCTCTTCCTCATTGTTGTCCTCTTTGCCACTATGGGCCAGGGTATTGTGTGTTTCTGCCCCACTGGCCTTGTCCACCTTCTGACCACACCATAGCTATTCGGGCATTTGCAAAATTATTTGTGTATCTTGCCACTTCTGTCTGTGCTGGTGTCAATACTGATGCCTCCATAGCTACTTCAGCTTATTTGTTTTGTACTAATTCCGCTTCCTCTGCCTGTCACCTCTGGGTTGTTTCCTTTTCATGTTCTTTTATTCTTCTACAGTTGTGCACTATTATGCTGTGTACTTTGTCTAGTGCCTTTTCTACTTCTTTGGGTAGGCCTTGTTTGACAATAAAGTAGAAAAAGGGTATTGATTGGTCCTATGTTGTCATGATGCCCGCTCCCGGGGAGCCGGTTCAAGCCATGCGTCCCCGAAAGCGGACATCCAGTCCCCAAGGAAGGACCCAGCAACCCCATATAGGGGCCCATTGGACAGTGTCCTGGCGCCTATGGCGCCAGGCTCATAAAAGACATCAGTCCTGGCGCCATAGGCGCCAGGCTCATTATGGGAGTGCTTGGGTGCACTTACCTGATGCAGACCATGCTGCAGGATCCCGGCCTTCTTGAGGCCTGAAAGGAACTAATTTACCTGTGGGACTAATTTACCATCCGGGCGTGGTCGGGGAAGGATACATACCTGATTGGAGGAAGGATACATACCTGGAACTTCTTCCAAGGCTATTTAAACCCCACCCGAACAGCCACACGTGCTTCGCGTTGTTCTGCATCTAGCAGCTGGACGCTCACCGTGTCTGCTCCTGCATCCTGACTTCTGCCACGCCTGCCAGCATCCTGGATCACCTAAAAATTAAGAGAAGAAGAGAACAGAAGAAGGAAAAGTCCTTACCTGCTAAATCCGTATCCCGGAGACATCTCGCCGACAATCCTGAAAAGGAAGACTTTTATTTAAAAGCTCATCGCGTCGATCGCTGCAGCACCGCATTCCACTCACCTTTACAGGGTGCCTCCATGTTCAGCAGCGATCATCCGGATTCGCAGTCACGCCCAGCGCCTAGGGAGAAAAAGACCAGAACATAAGGTGAGAGAGAGAAGGGAACAAGGAAAGTTAAATCTCCATATTAAGACTTACCTGTTGATTCATTCCCTCTTCATTTCGGGTCCGCGCCGCATCCTGGCATTTCCGGACCACGGCCCCTAAGGGGAAAAAGAGACATCAGCGTTAATGAGCGAATGAAAAGACATTACCAAAAAACACTCATTAAAGACTTACCTGATTTCTACAAGGATTTCACCTCTCATCTCGGGTCGGTGCCTGTTCCCCGGCATTCCGTACCCCGGCCCTATGGGGAAAAAGACACTGGCATTAGTACATTAATGCATGGACACAAGGGGAACCTCTTATCAAAAAACTTACCTGGAAGCCAAGCAAGTTTGGTTCTCACCAATCTGAAAATCCAGTGAAGTAACTGGATACCAACGCGCCCCTGCATCAGAAGTAGGATGGAGAGCTCGTCCTTCCGGACCCTAAGGTGAGACGCTACGAGGAATCACAGAAGGGTTTCGAGGAGGGTGAGAGGGGAAAGTGGGAGGCCAATTGCATTACCCCGCAGACAGTTAATCCCCTATTTTCGCCTACAGAAGGATACTTCTGCGAGCCAGACAAGCCAGATTTGGGGGCCCGGTCCAGTCCGTCTTCCGAACCCTGCGCATCACCGTAGAAGAGGTCACAGCAGCGCGAACCAGGCCAGCGCCTCCGTGGGAGTCAGGTGAGCGTAACAGAACGCGAAGCCTTCCTACAAATTCCCACCCAGGTACTATGGAAAGTTCTGAGACTGATCAGTTGGCCCAATTACTGGGGGAATTACGGGCCGAAGTACATGCCGCTCATCAAGAGACTAATGCCCTCAGGAGGGAATTAATAATATCAAAGGAAAGAACTGATGACCTGGCCAGACAGCTTTTGCAAGGTCAAGCTGGGCAAACTCCTCTACCCGGTTCCAGAGGGAACCCCGCTCCTGTGGTTTCCAGTAACCCTGTGCAGATTAATCTACCTGGAAACATGCCGCTGGCCCCACCAGAACGCTTTGCTGGGGACCCCAAACGATTCACCGTATTCATGAATCAGTGTCGTTTGCACTTCCTATGCAGACCTGGAGCCTTCCCTAATGATCAGACCAAGGTAGCCTTTGTATTGTCATTTCTCAGCGGCTGCGCTGCCGATTGGTCAGTTCCACTGGTTACTCAAGATGACCCGATTCTCTGTGATTTTCAAAGGTTTCAAGCAAGCATGGAAAGGTTATTTGCTCGACACTCTCAGGGGCAGGCTCTGGATGACGAACTTCTATCCCTGCGACAGGGCAATCAGGACCTCCTATCCTATATTGCAAACTTTAATAGACTAATTGTGGAAACGGGATGGCCAGAGGATAAAAGAGTCACGTTGTTTTATCGAGGCCTACGCGGAGAACTTAAAGATGTCTTGGCCCAAGTTGTAAATCCGCCCCAAGAATGCACAGAGTATATATACTTAGTGGTCCAATTGGATCACAGACTTCAAAACAGAAAAGCAGATCGGTCCAGGTTTGAGACCCGGGTGTTCGTCAAGACCCATGCTAATCCCAAGGGAGTTGATGTCTCTGAGCCTATGCAAATTGGAGGGGTTAAATGACCCTTAACTCAAAAGGACCATGAAAGGAGGCAGCAGTTAAAATTATGTCTTTATTGTGGGAATTCTGGACACTTTCTACGAGACTGCCCGGCAAAACCGCCCCGAAAGGCGGTAGGAGCCGCTGATAAAAACCATGAAGACTCTGTTTCGGGAAACGACTCCGCCCGACAAGTGTAGGGGTCCGCTTGCCAAGCTTGAAAACTAACTCTCAGACCTCGCATTTCATTGTGCCAATGGTTCTCGTAGATCCAGAACAGCCTAAGCGGTTGCATGCAATAAAGGCATACATCGATAGTGGGGCTATTGGAAACTATGTGGATCGTGAATTGGTCTCCAAAGATGTCATCACCACAGTCGATGGAACTGAAATTGCCTCTGGACCGGTAACACATTCCACTACTGAGGTGACTCTTATTGGTCCCGATGGCCATCGGGAGGGTGTCGTGTTTGATGTAATTAAGGCTCCACAGTTTCAGGTTATTCTTGGAATCCCTTGGTTAGAGACACATAATCCTTGAATTGATTGGGGAGCTAAGAGAATAACCTTCCCGGATTGTACACAAACCTGCTACCCAGAAAACCTGAAGATTAATCTAGCATCTGTAACCTCTGCCTCCATGCAACTACCTCCGGAATATCAAGACTTTCAGGACATCTTCCAAAAGGAACAGGCCAACACGTTACCGCCTCACAGATCGTACGATTGCCAAATCTATCTGGTGCCCGGTGCACAACCCCCTTGTAGCAGGATTTATGCCCTTACCGAACCTGAGAACCTGCATTTGAGACAATATTTGGATCAATACCTAGCTAATGGTTTTATTCGCCCGTCAAAGTCCCCGGCATCCTCGGCTTTGTTCTTCGTGCCCAAAAAAGAAGGCGACCTTAGAACTTGTGTCGATTACCGCGCATTGAACCAGATACCGGTTAAAAACCGTTATCTTCTGCCTCTGATCCCTGAACTCCTTGACCAGGTGAAGGACGCTTGCATATACACCAAGTTAGATCTCCGGGGGGCTTATCATCTGGTACGAGTTAAAGAAGGCGACGAATGGAAAACTGCCTTCCGTACTAAATACGGATTATTCGAGTACCAGGTGATGCCTTTCGGATTGTGTAACGCGCCGGCTGCCTTCCAATACTTCATGAATGATGTCCTTCGGGAACTCATCGATGTTTGTGTTGTCGTATATATCGATGACATTCTGGTGTACTCCTCTTCGGAATCTGATCACAGAAAACACATCAGGGCAGTACTTGAAAAACTGCGCCAACACAAACTATTTGCTAAATTGGAGAAATGTGTTTTCCATACCACAGAAGTTGAGTTTCTAGGTTTCATCCTGACACCCAAAGGAGTCCGAATCGACTCAAGAAAAGTGGATGCCATCCTCAAATGGCCATCACCTAGCTCTGTAAAAGGGGTTCAAAGCATGCTCGGCTTTGCCAATTTCTATCGCAGGTTTATCCCGGAATTTTCACGCGTGGTACAACCCATTACTGCACGCTTGAGGAAAAATAAACGTTTTGAATGGTCTGAAGAAGCCGAGCAGGCCTTTCAGGATTTAAAAGCTAAGTTTACCTATATTGAAACACCCGCGTCCAGATCTCCCTTGTGTCGTCGAGACTGACGCATCCAGCCTAGCCATGGGAGCTGTCCTGTCCCAAAGAGATCCCAAAACCAATCAACTGCACCCCGTAGCATTTTGGTCCAGAAAATTCTCGGCACCCGAGATTAATTATGCAATCACGGACAAAGAACTGTTAGCCATTAAGTCTGCTTTTAAAGCCTGGCGGCATTATCTGCTTGGCGCTCGACATACCATCACAGTGATCACTGATCACCGGAATTTACAGTATTTGAAAACCGCCAAGGCTCAGTCATCACGGCAGCTCCGATGGGCTTTGTTTTTCGCTGAATTTGATTTCGTGATTACCTATCAACCTGGCTGCAAGAATGGCATAGCAGACGCCTTATCCCGAATTGGAATGGGAGAATCTTATACAAACTCAGAACCAGTACCAATAATTCCCGAACAGAGGATTCTAGGCATGACTTTGTTACAGACGCTTGAAGACATTCAAGCCAGAGTGAAACAACTCCTGGACCCTACAACCTTACAGGATTGGATTCAAAGGGATCAGACTTTACCATAGATAATGGTTTACCTTATTTCCAAGGACGCTTATTCCTGCCACATAAGGAATTACACGAACTAGTTATTTCCGGTTATCATGATACATTAATAGAGGGACACCCCGGTATTGCCAAGACAGAGGAAAAGGTGAAACGACAATTTTGGTGGCCCTCTTGGCGAAAAGATGTTAAATCTTTTGTGATGTCCTGTGGTGTTTACACCCAAAATAAAAGTCAAAAGAAAAGACCAGCCGGTCTCCAACCTTTAGACATACCGCCAGCACCCTGGCACACCCTGTCAATGGATTTTATTACGAACATGCCTCCTTGTTCGGGGTACAATACTATTCTGGTAATTGTGGATTTGTTTTCCAAAATGGCCCACTTTATTCCTTTGAAAGGTTTACCTTCAGCTTCTGCCCTAGCCAAAGAATTCCTCGAAAATATTGTTCGGCTACATGGATTCCCATCTATACTAATCTCTGACCGGGGAAGCCAATTCATTTCCCACTTCTGGCGCAAATGTTGTCAAATGGCGCAGATCGATGTAAGATTATCGACCAGTCACCACCCTCAGACCGATGGTCAGACCGAGAGGACAAATCAGACCCTTGAGCAGTACTTACGGTGTATGTTACAGCAATCTGAAAGCAACTGGAAAGACATTCTTTGGATAGCCAAATACGCATATAATAATTTGGTACACTCTGGAACTGGCCACAGTCCTTTTTATACTTGTTTGGGCATCACCCTCGAACCTCAAACCTTGACTCACCTCAGAACCTCGGAATGCCTGCAGTAGAACATCTGCATTCTACAATTACCCAAGCCTTCAAAGAGGCAACTACGCATTTACAACAAGCCAAGAGAAAATACAAGGAGAATGCTGATGTACATCGGAGTGAAGCACCTCCGTATCAGATTGGGGATCAAGTGTGGTTAACTACCAGACATTTACCACTCAAAGGGCCTCGAACCTTTAACCCAAAATATCTGGGACCTTATCCTATTAGGGCAAAAATGAACCAAGTGGCTGTTAAACTTGATTTACCAGCTAGTATGCAAATTCACCCTGTTTTTCATGTGTCACTTCTGAAACCAGTGGTACCCGGAACCCGACTACTCAAACCTCCAGAACCTATTCTAATAGATGGGGAGCCCGAATTCGAAGTGAAGAACATTTTAGACTCAAAAATGTTTAGGTCAAAACTGCTCTACCTAATTGATTGGAAGGGGTACGGACCTCAGGAGAGGTCGTGGGAACCCAGCGACCATGTGCATGCACCTCAATTAGTCAGGAAATTCCACCAACTCTTCCCAGACAAACCAAAACCCCCGCAGGGAACAACCTTGGGAGGGGCCTTGGGGGGGGAGTGCTGTCATGATGCCCGCTCCCGGGGAGCCGGTTCAAGCCCTGCGTCCCCGAAAGCGGACATCCAGTCCCCAAGGAAGGACCCAGTGTTAGGAAAGATTTCGTAATTGTAGGTAATTTTTCCTTCCACGTGGCAACCCCTAAACCTTTTGCTGTTGTTTTTCACCTTGTTCTCGACTTTGCCAGAGAAGTGCAGCCTTCTGCCGCACTCCTCTGGGCTTTCGCTCCATTCTTACAGGGAAACTGACATGCCCTTAAGACAGTCAGTACCGGGAAACGCTGTTTTCCGTAGTTTCTTTTATCATGTTGCGGCTTTCGTGCAACATGACACAAGAGGGCACTGTAAGCTAAGTTACTGCTCTCTTGGGTCTCTAGCCTTCTACAGGCCCTAGATACTCTTTTTGGATTGTAACTGATCGGTGCAAGTGATTCACGGACGGGAATGGTGGCAGCGATCGTTTCTTGTGTTTTGAGCTCCTTTTGGGGTTTTAAGAGCGTTTCTCGCGCTTAGCCCAAAATAGTGGCCTGGCTCCCAAAATGGCCAGACCACGAGGCTCCTTTGTCCTGTCCGCTGAGCATCTTGCTCCCTTCACCTTCCCCAGGTCGAGCCGACCCGGGGCCTTCCTTATTTGGGCATGTACTTTCCTGAAAAACACGGATGCTTTCGCGGGCTTCTACATGCCTTGTGTGTGCCTCCAGGATGTGGGCTGGGATGTCTGGTCCCAATACACATCCTGGGTGCCAGAGAGTCTAGGGTGGTGTGAATGCCTGGGACCACCGTGGTCCGTGATAGGTCTACGTATGGTGTGAGTGTTGATGAGCGGATCTCCCATTGGGTCCCCTCCGTTTTGGCGCGAAGGGAACCGTGGATAAGAGGGGGCTCGAAACACCACTACCATGTCGATCTCCTGAGTTCTCACGAACTAAGGAATACAGGAGCCAAGTATCCTGCAACCAAGAGGCTGAACCGAGGAATCGCTGGTGACCCGCTGAAGGAATACTCCTCTGCACTGCTGTCGCCTTGGGAAACCCTTTTCACCTTTGATCGAACCAGAAGGCTTGTTCTGGTACTTCGACCCTCGGAATAGCGGGGACAGATATTCTCAGCATCTTCACCATCTCCTGCTCGTAAGCCTTCGGAAGTGTCTCTGGGCCATCCAGCAGACTGACCAGCCTACACAGGAGTCTTGCTCTGTAACCGCCGCCAGGTTGTGTAGTATTTCGAGTCCTTGTCACTCTCACATGATTCGTACACTTGGCTTTCCCAGGTCTGAAGTGAGTAGTGTACATTTGGCTCAGATACACACGGCCGCTCCGTTGCCCTGCTGTGGTAACAAACTGTCCGGGTTCCTTCGTTTGGGACGTCTTTTACTCAACTCTGCTGCTGCAGACTCAACACGACGACGAGACGTCCCCTGCTCTTCTGAACCTGCCAGCGACTGAAACTGATGTGGAGAAGCCTGGGTCTGCTTGCATCGGGGACCGGTGAGTAGCATAGCTAGGAACTGGTCGCCCTCCTGCAGGAGCCCATAGCTTTTCCCCGCTGTGTCAAAACAGCACGCCTTTCCGTACTCGCGCTCTGCTTCTGCCCACAGTGGAGGCTGCGCTTGAGTCGCGGAACTCTGTTCTCCTTCATTTGTGCACTAAACTGAACTGCCTGATTTCCCTCGAAGAGACTCCCCTTTTGCCCGTTGGCACCAGCGTGTGCAGGTACTTTTGAGCACAAGGCTCCACTCTTCGTAGGGCTCGGACTTCCTTTTAGTTAGGTGTCTCTGAAGGCGGACTGGGTCTAAGCATTATTTCGCACTGCCTGTTTTCCTTCCCTTTTAGGTGGACTACACATTTCGTGCATCTAACGCTTGAGACTTGTTTGTATTTGTATATATATTGTATTGGTATGGTATGTGTTGGTTTACTAGAGTTGTATTGTGATTTCTCGCTACGGTCATTGTTTTAAAGGCCTTGTTATAAATGTGTATATATTTTTAATATAACACCTGTTTGGGGTAGTTTGTAAGTGTCCTTGCTTTGTGTGCTCATTGCGGGCTTTCAGTCACCCTCACCCCTCTTGAGACCTAGTCTTGACCGCCGCGAACGCTACCTTGATTGGTCTGGCTTGCCCAGAGGTTACCCTGTTCCAAGTAATTAGGTTGGCCTTCTGAACTTCTGCGCCACCAGGACAAAGTTCAGAAATCCGTCTTAACACCCAGCAACCCCATATAGGGGCCCTTTGGACAGTGTCCTGGGGCCTATGGAGCCAGGTTCATAAAAGACATCAGTCCTGGCGCCATAGGCGCCAGGCTCATTATGGGAGTGCTTGGGTGCACTTACCTGATGCAGACCATGCTGCAGGATCCCGGCCTCCTTGAGGCCTGAAAGGAACTACTTTACCTGTGGGACTAATTTACCATCCGGGCGAGGTTGGGGAAGGATACATACCTGATTGGAGGAAGGATACATACCTGGAACTTCTTCCAAGGCTATTTAAACCCCACCCGAACAGCCACACGTGCTTCGCGTTGTTCTGCATCTAGCAGCTGGACGCTCACCGTGTCTGCTCCTGCATCCTGACTTCTGCCACGCCTGCCAGCATCCTGGATCACCTGCAAAGGAAGAGAAGAAGAGAACAGAAGAAGGAAAAGTCCTTACCTGCTAAATCCGCATCCCGGAGACATCTCGCCCACAATCCTGAAAAGGAAGACTTTTATTTAAAAGCTCATCGCGTCGATCGCTGCAGCGCCGCATTCCACTCACATTTACAGGGCGCCTCCATGTTCAGCAGCGATCATCCGGATTCGCAGTCACGCCCCAGCGCCTAGGTAGAAAAAGACCAGAACAAAAGGTGAGAGAGAGAAGGGAATAAGGAAAGTTAAATCTCCATATTAAGACTTACCTGTTGATTCATTCCCTCTTCATTTCGGGTCCGCGCCGCATCCTGGCAATTCTGGACCCCGGCCCCTAAGGGGAAAAAGAGACATCAGCGTTAATGAGCGAATGAAAAGACATTACCATTAAACGCTCATTAAAGACTTACCTGATTTCTACAAGGATTTCACCTCTCATCTCGGGTCGGTGCCTGTTCCCCGGCATTCCGTGCCACGGCCCCTATGGGGAAAAAGACACTAGCATTAGTACATTAATGCATGGACACAAGGGGAACCTCTTATCAAAAAGCTTACCTGGAAGCCAAGCAAGTTTGGTTCTCACCAATCCGAAAATCCAGTGAAGTAACTGGATACCAACGCGCCCCTGCATCAGAAGCAGGATGGAGAGCTCGTCCTTCCAGACCCTAAGGTGAGACGCTACGAGGAATCACAGAAGGGTTTCGAGGAGGGTGAGAGGGAAAAGTGGGAGGCTGATTGCATTACCCCGCAGACAGTTAATCCCCTATTTTCGCCTACAGGAGGATACTTCTGCGAGCCAGACAAGCCACATTTGGGGGCCCGGTCCAGTCCGTCTTCCGAACCCTGCGCATCACCTTAGAAGAGGTAACAGCAGCGCGAACCAGGCCAGCACCTCCGTGGGAGTCAGGTGAGCGTAACATATGTGTTACCTGTTTCTGCTCTCCACATCTCTTGGACTTTAAGAATAAATTGAGCGGCATCTTCATCATCACCCATGGTACATTGCATAATAGACTGCAAGTCGGGGCTGTCTGGGAAAGCTTGCTGCAGCGTTTCCCATATTTTCTCGAATCTTATTAAAGGATGCTCCATCGTGTGTATCGTTGCTCAGAGTTACTCCTGGGTACCCCGCCTTCATCCACACATCGGCAGCCTAATGTTACACTCACCTGGCTCCCACAGAGGCGTCGATCTGAACTGGACAGCTGCGGTCTCCACCAATGTGACGCGTAGGGCCGAGATGACGGACTGGACTGGCCCACCTAGCTTCGTTTGCTTGGCTCGCAGGAATATTCTTCTGCAAATGGAGAAAGGGAATTAACCACCCGTGGAGTTGAGTGTAAATCCCCCCAACCCCGCTGTTCTCCCCATGGATCACCTTTGATGTCCCCTCTTATAGTCTCACATGATGGTTTGAAAAGATGAGCTCTCCATCCTGCACTGAGCGCAGGGGCGCGTTGATGACCAGTTGCTTCACTGGCTCGAAGGAATTGGTGAGTTCCAGAACAATATTGACTCCGAAAAGTATGTAGTTCGTAAGAGTTCAAACGCCTGACTTTCACTCTTGTCCGATTCCTTGCAGATTGCAGCTTGACCCTAGTGAAGAGTTCCTCGTGGCAACCGGTAATATTCTGGTAAGGATTTGTATTTCCAACACAGTTGTATATATAATTTCAATATGTAACCTGTTGCTTTCTCCCTTATTCAGGCACTGAGAGAAAGTATGAAGTCTCGGGGAATAATACCTCTGGCGGTAAAATCAGGTAAGTCTAATGTGGTGAGGAGGGTTCCCCTTGATAGTCCCTTTGTTTCACCTTGCTGTCCTTTTGGTTCCCCTTAGGGGCCGGGGTTTGGCAAAGATACAGTGGAAGCTGCGCCGACCCGTGAAGAGGAATAGTACCCCCGGTGGTAAAATCAGGTAAGTCTATGGGGGGGTTACTAATATTCCTCTGTGTATTCCCTTGGCTCACCTTGCTGTTCTTGTCTACTCCTTAGGTGCCGGAGTGCGGCGGGAACATGCAGGAAGATGCGATGGAATGTGAAGATGCTGCGAAGGCCGGTGAGTTCAGCGCTGCGCTACAGCTTGCGAGGCGACGCGCATAAAATAACTTCTTTCTTCCAGCTCGAAGGTGCGATGGATTGGGAATTCAGGTAAGGATCAAAGGTATTGCTCTTGTTCTAACCTTTTCTCCTTCTTTCTCTCTTTTTCTAGGAGCTCCAAACTCGAGGCGGGCGTGGCAGAAGACTGGATGCAGACTTGCAGGCATGGTGAGCGTTGTGCTTCTGGATGCAGAATAACACGAAGCGTGTGCTGCTCTTCGGGTGTGGTTTAAATAGCCTCCAAAGTAGTCCCAGGTAAGTATTCCTCCCCAACCCTGCCCTAGTAAAAAAATAGTCCCTAGGTAAAATAGTCCCTTCGAAGCCTCATTTGGCTTGGAGCTCTTGCAGCATGGTCTGCATCAGGTAAGCTTGCAGCATGGTCTGCATCAGGTAAGTTCTACTCTATGAGCCTGGCGCCTATGGCGCCAGGACTGACTCTCAATATGAGCCTTGTGCCATAGGTGCCAGGACCACACCCAAACAGCCCCTAGCAGGGGTTTTTGGGCTTGCCCAAAATAACTTGATGCCTGCTTCCGGGGTTGCTGGACCTGGTCTGGGTCCCCGGGGGTAGGCATCATGACAGCACTCCCCCCCAAGGCCCCTCCTAAAGTCGTTCTTCCCCGTGGTTTTGGTTTGTCTGGGAAATTTCGGTGGAATCTTTTCACCAATCGAGATGCATGCATGTGGTCACTAGGTTCCCAAGACCTTTCCTGTGGTCCGTAACCTTTCCAGTTGATTAAATAAAAAAGTTTTGACTTCACCATCCTGGAGTTCAGGATGTTTTTAACCTCAAATTCGGGTTCCCCGTCTATAAGGATGGAGTCTGGTGGCTTGGTTAGTCTTGCCCCTGGTTGCACTGGCTTCAAAAGTGACACATGAGAGATGGGGTGAATTCGCATATTAGCAGGTAAGTCCAACTAGACGGCCACCGGGTTGATAATGGCCTTAATAGAGTAAGGTCCCAAATATCTAGGGTTAAAGGTCCGCGTTCCGTTGAGAGGTATGTGTTTTGTGGCCAACCATACTTGGTCCCCTATCTGGTACTGTGGAGTATCACTTCTATGCCGATCAGCATCTTTCTTATATTTCTCCTTCGCCTGTTTTAAATGTGCAGTTGTCTCCTTAAAGGCTTGTGTAATCGTAGCGTGTAGATGGTCCACTGCGGGCATTTCTAAGTGTTGGGGTGAGTCAAGGTCTGAGGTTCGAGGATGGTGCCCATATAGGGTATAAAAGGGGCTTTGTCCAGTTCTAGAATGTACTGAATTATTGTATGCATATTCTGCGATCCAAAGAATGTCCTTCCAATTACTCTCAGTTTGATGTAACATACAACGCAGGTATTGTTCAAGAGTCTGGTTGATCCTCTCCGTTTGACCATCGGTCTGGGGGTGGTGACTGGTCGATAATCGCACGGCGATTTGCGCCAATTGAAAACATTTCTTCCAAAAATGTGAAATGAATTGACTGCCCCGGTCAGAGACCAACACGCACGGAAATCCATGTATGCAAACAATGCTTTTGAGGAATTCTTTGGCCAGGATTGAGGCTGAAGGTAATCCTTTTAAAGGAATAAAGTGGGCCATCTTGGAAAAAAGATCCACAATAACTAGAATGGTGTTAAATCCATTACAAGGAGGTAGATCAGTAATAAAGTCTAACGATAAGGTGTGCCATGGTGTAGGCGGAATGTCTAAAGGTTGTTAGAGTCCAGCTGTTTTTTTTTCTTTTGACTTTTGTTTTGGGCGCAAATACCACAAGACATCACAAATGATTTAATATCCTTTCGCCAGGTGGGCCACCAGAATTGTCTTTTAATTTTAGCTTCAGTTTTTGCAATACCTGGGTGCCCCTCCATTAGGTTATCATGATAACGGGAAATGACTAGCTCTTGTAGTTCCTTGTGTGGCAGAAATAGCCGCCCTTGGTAATAAGGCAGATCATTGGTGACAGAGTAGTCCGGGCCTTTCTTTACCCAGTCCTGCAGGGCTGTAGGATCAAAGAGTTGCTGAATCTTTACCTGAATGTCCTCTATTGTCTGTAGAGTAATCATGCCAAGAATCCTTTGTTCGGAAATTATAGGTACTGGTTCTGGGTTCACTTCTGCCTCTCCCATCCCTATTCAGGATAAGGCGTCTGCTTTACCATTCTTACAAACTGGTCGATAGGTTATCAGAAATCGAACTCGGCAAAGAACAATGGCCATCAGATTTGACGTGACGATTGGGCCTTGGCTGTTTTTAAATACTGTAAGTTCCGGTGATCGGTGATCACAGTAATGGTATGCCTGGCACCGAGAAGATAGTGCCGCCAAGCCTTGAAGGCAGATTTAATGGCTAATAACTCTTTGTCGGTAACTGCATAGTTTAACTCGGGTGCCGAGAACTTCCTGGACCAAAATACTACTGGGTGAAGCTGGCTAGTTTCAGGGTCCTTTTGAGACAGGACAGCTCCCATGGCTAAACTGCATGCATCAGTTTCCACTATGTATGGAAGTTCAGGGCGCGAGTGCTTTAATACAGGTGCAGACGTGAATTTCGCTTTCAGCTCTTGGAAGGCATTTTCAGCTTCTTCAGTCCACATAAAGCGTTTATTTTTTCGCAAGAGTGCTGTGATGGGATGTACGACTTGTGAAAAATCTGGGATGAATCTGCGGTAGAAATTGGCAAAGCCGGGCATGCTTTGTACTTCTTTAACTGAACTTGGTGATGGCCACTTAAGGATTGCATCCACCTTTCGTGAGTCCATTTGGACACCCTTTGGGGTCAAGATAAACCCAAGGAATTCAACTTCTGTGGCATGAAAAGCGCATTTTTCTAGTTTTGCATATAGTTTGTGCTGGCGCAATTTCTCAAGGACTGCTCGGACGTGCTTCACATGGTCAGATTCTGAAGAGGAGTATACTAGAATATCATCGATATATACGACAACACAAATGTCAATGAATTCACGAAGGACATTGTTCATGAAGTATTGGAAGGCTGCTGGTGCATTGCACAACCCGAAAGGCATCACCTGGTATTCGAATAACCCATACTTAGTGCGAAAAGGAGTCTTCCATTCGTCACCCTCTTTTACACGTACCAGATGGTATGCCCCCCGGAGGTCTAATTTAGTGTATATACAAGCGTCCTTCACTTGGTCTAGTAGTTCTGGGATCAGAGGCAATGGGTATCGGTTCTTAACAGTTATCTGGTTCAATGCGCGGTAGTCTATGCGTGTTCTGAGGTCACCTTCCTTTTTGGGCACGAAGAACAAAGCTGAAGATGCAGGGGACTTGGATGGGCGAATAAAGCCATTGGCAAGGTACTGTTCTAAGTATTGTCGTAGGTGAAGGTTCTCAGGTTCCGTAAGGGCATAAATCCTGCTACAAGGGGGTTGTGCACCGGGTATGAGATCGATTTGACAATCGTACGATCTGTGAGGAGGTAAGGTGTTTGCCTGTTCTTTTTGGAAGACATCCTGGAATTCTTGGTATTCTGGAGGTAGTTGCATGACTGCTGTGGTTACTGTGGCCAGGCCTGCGTTCTGATTTTTCTTTGGGTAACAGATTTGTGCACAATCCGGGAAGGTTATTCTCTTCTCTCGCCAATCAAAACAAGGATTATGTGTTTCCAACCAAGGTATCCCCAGTATTATTTGGAACTGTGGGGCTTTGATTTGATCAAACACAATAGTCTCTCAATGCCCATCCTGACCCAATAGTGTCATCTCTGCGATGGAATGAGTTACAGGCCCAGAGGCAATTTCAGTTCCATCGACTGTGGTGATGACATCTGAGGTGGTTTTTCGGCAGAGAGGTAGATTCATCCTGGAAGCCAATTCATAGTCCACATAGTTTCCTATGGCCCGCTATCAATGTATGCCCTTACTGCGTGCATATGCAATGGCTGCCCTGGATCTACGAGGACCATTGGTATGATGAAATGCGAGGTCTGAGTATCCTTCTTCAAGCTCGGCAAGCGGACCTCTACTCTTGTCGGGCGTGGTCGTTTCACGAGTCTGACTCCATATAGCTTTTATCAGCAGCTCCTACCACCTTCTTGGGTGGTTTTACAGGGCAATCCCGTAGAAAATGCCCAGAAGTTCCACAATATAGACACAATTGCATTTGACGTCTCCTTTCTCTTTCCTTCTGGGTTATGGGTCCTTTAACCCCTCCGATTTGCATGGGTTCTGAAGCATCTGCTCCTTTGAGGTTAGCGTGGGTTTTGACCAACACCCGATTCTCAAACTTGGCTCGATCAGCCTTTCTTTTCTGCAGTCTGTGATCTAACTGGACCACTAAGCCAATATATTCAGCGCAGTCTTGAGGTGGGTTCACGACTTGAGCCAAGATATCCTTGAGTTCTCCTCGAAACCCTCGATGAAATAATGTGATTCGTTTTACCTCCGGCCATCCAATTTCCACTATCAACCTATTAAAGGTCGCGATGTAGGATAGAAGGTCCTGGTTACCCTGTCGTAGGGACAAAAGTTCATTATCCAGGGCCTGTCCTTGGGAGTGCCGGGCAAATAGTCTTTCCATGCTCGTTTGAAAGCCCTGAAAATCCCAAAGAATTGGGTCATCCTGAGTAACTAGTGGAATTGACTAATCAGCTGGACTGCCGCTGAGATATGACAATACAAAGGCTACCTTTGCTTGATCGTTTGGGAAGGCTCCAGGTCTGCATAAAAAGTGCAAGCGGCATCGGTTCATAAACACAGTGAACCTTTTGGGATCTCCGGCAAAGCGTTCGGGTGGAGCTAATGGAATATTTCCTGGTAGGTTTATTGGCACAGGGTTACCCGATAACACAGGAGCTGGATTTCCCCCGGAACCAGGTAGGGGTGCTTGTCTAGCCTGGCTTTGCAATAGTTGCCTAGCAAGGTCATCAGTTCGCTCCTTTGACAAAATCAGTTCTCTCCTAAGAGGATTGGTTTCTTGACGGGTGGAATGCACTTCAGCCCTCAATTCTCCTAGTAATTGGGCCAATTGGTCAGTCTCTGAGGGATCCATAACGCCCGGGCGGGAATTTGTGGGTAGGCTTCGTGTTCTGTTACGCTCACCTGGCTCCCACAGAGGCATCGATCTGAACTGGACAGCTGCAGTCTCCACCAATGTGACACGTAGGGCCGAGATGACGGACTGGACTGGCCCACCTAGCTTCGTTTGCTTGGCCCGTAGGAATATTCTTCTGCAAATGGAGAAAGGGAATTAACCACCCGTGGAGTTGAGTGTAAATCCCCCCAACCCCGCTGTTCTCCCCACAGATCACCTTTGATGTCCCCACGGATCACCTTTGATGTCCCCTCTTATAGTCTAACCTGATGGTTTGAAAAGATGAGCTCTCTATCCTGCATTGAGCGCAGGGGCGCGTTGATGACCAGTTGCTTCACTGGCTCGAAGGAATTGGTGAGTTCCAGAACAATATTGACTCCAAAAAGTATGTAGTTCGTAAGAGTTCAAACGCCAGACTTTCACTCTTGTCCGATTCCTTGCAGATTGCAGCTTGACCCTAGTGAAGAGTTCCTCGTGGCAACCGGTAATATTCTGGTAAGGCTTTGTATTTCCAACACAGTTGGATAAATAATTTCAATATGTAACCTGTTGCTTTCTCCCTTATTCAGGCACTGAGAGAAAGTATGAAGTCTCGGGGAATAATACCTCCGGCGGTAAAATCAGGTAAGTCTAATGTGGTGAGGAGGGTTCCTCTTGATAGTCCCTTTGTTTCACCTTGCTGTCCTTTTGTTTCCCCTTAGGGGCCGGGGTTCGGCGAAGATGCAGTGGAAGCTGCGCCGACCCGTGAAGAGGAATAGTACCCCAGTGGTAAAATCAGGTAAGTCTATGGGGGGTTACTAATATTCCTCTGTGTATTCCCTTGGCACACCTTGCTGTTCTTGTCTACTCCTTAGGTGCCGGAATGTGGCAGGAACATGCAGGAGGATGCAGTGGAATGTGAAGATGCTGCGAAGGCCAGTGAGTTCAGCGCGGTGCTGCAGCAGGCGAGGCAACGCACATAAAATAACTTCTTTCTTCCAGCTCGAAGGTGCGATGGATCGGGAATTCAGGTAAGGATCAAAGGTATTGCTCTTGGTCTAACCTTTTCTCCTTCTTTCTCCCTTTTTCTAGGAGCTCCAAACTCGAGGCGGGCATCGCAGAAGACTGGATGCAGACTTGCAGGCAAGATGAGCGTTACGCTGCTGGATGCAGAATAACACGAAGCGTGTGCTGCTCTTCGGGCGTGGTTTAAATAGCCTCCAATGTAGTCCCAGGTAAGTATTCCTCCCCAGCCCCGCCCAAGTAAAAAATAGTCCCTAGGTAAAATTGTCCCTTCCAAGCCTCATTTGGCTTGGAGCTCTTGCAGCATGGTCTGCATAAGGTAAGCTTGCAGCATGGTCTGCATCAGGTAAGTTGTACTCTATGAGCCTGGCGCCTATGGCGCCAGGACTGACTCTCCATATGAGCCTGGCGCCATAGGCGCCAGGACCACACCCAAACAGCCCCTAGCAGGGGTTTTTGGGCTTGCCCAAAATAACTTGATGCCTGCTTCCGGGGTTGCTGGACCTGATCTGGGTCCCCGGGGGTAGGCATCATGACACCTAATCCCTGATAGTGGCTACCAATAAGCTTTTAATATCTCCTACTGCTAGTGGTACACCTGCTATTTTTTTGAATGCGTATGTCCATTTCCCCGCACCCGTCATATGGGCGGGAAGTGCTTTTATTGTTTTTTATTTTACTTCTGTCACCCTTCTTTGCACTTCCCTTTTTCCTTGTTACTGCCATCTGGCCAAAGCGCTCTTCTAATCTGCCATCCAACAAGCTCTCTATTCTAGGGGTATGTTGAGGTGCTTGCTCTGCCTCCTCACACGCATCATCCTCGGCCTCATCGAACACACTCCAATCACCTTCTTCTCCCCTATGGGAACCAACAGTCTCATACCCTAAGCTATCCATTTCACTGTCACGCTCGACATGTGCAGTTTTTATGTGTGCACTGTCTATCCTGGACAAATAATCTTCTGACTTCCACTCATCTGTCCCCTGCTCTGCTGGTTTGTCTGCCTGAGTCACGTTTTGTGCATCACACAGCCTGTTTAGTTCTGTGTATATCAACGCCAGTGCTGCCTCTAAATCTCTTTTCTTTATATCTGTGTGTGTGTCGACATCCAGTAGGGATATATACGGGGTGGTGGGACTGTCACCGGTGTTGACACATAAGTTGGATTTGTGTATCCCACTGTGAGGCAGGCCGCTAACGGATATAATCCCTCGTGTCTTGTCAATGTCTCCCCATCCTCACACAAACCTGTGCCTTTGCTATCGCAGCATGCCCCTACTCCTCCCTCGTACAAACATCTTCCAGAGGTTCAATATTTCCCTCCTGTTTTGCATATTTTACCTTTGTATTTTGCTGTCAGAAATATAGACATATATTCCAGAATACTTCTGTCATAGGATCCTTACTCTTGCCACGAGAGGGGCATCCCCAAACCCTTCTCTCAGTCACCCACCGGTGATGATATTTTTCAATTCTGCCATGGTACAATGGCAGGGCCTTGCACATATATTCTATGAGAGTTTCTGCTCCCATAATCGCTTGGCCATGCCCTTGCTGTTGCTATACTTGTGCTAATGCACTACACACAGTTTTATAAGTTGTCAAAAAAAAATTCTGTTCCCCTTTGGCACAAAAATTTAAAAAAATATTCTTTTCTTTCCCCACCCACTTTTCCTTCTTTCAGTCTACCAACTCACACACACCACACTCTCCCCACACACCACAAATCATACAATGCCCCTCCTGGGCCCTCACAATAAAAAACACTAATAAAACAAGTTAAAATAACAAACTAAAATAACAAACACTACTATTCCCGAGCCCTCTAATTATATGGGGCTCCGATGTATTTCCTTTTTTCCTCCATTAAACAATATGAGTGATGCCACCTTCTCCCCTCGCTCGGGGAGGCTCCCTACCATTCCATTTTCATTTCCTCATTATTCTCCTCAAAAAGATAATAAAAACAATAAACAAAACAAGCTACATGCATGCTACACTCCCAACTTCAATCTCTGCATGTTCACACTGTTCACACTTTTCTATACAACTATCCCCTACTTGTTATCTCTTGCATCACTATACTAACGTGCATGCGTTCACCCGAACTCCTCCGTCACAGGGTCCCAAGAACACCGTCCTGCACTTTTCCTCAGAGCCAGGCCCCACTCCAAAGAGGAGATAGGAATTTTTCAAAGACGGCTTCTGTATGGCCACTCGGGGTACGCATGTTTGGAACTGGTCGCTGTAGGTGGGCGCGGCCCATCTGCAGAGGCAGCCTGGACACCTCTGCAGGTATGGGGGTGCTGGGATCATGTCAGGGTCACCAAATGAAGGCACACCCCTGAAAAAATACAACCCGCTTGGGAAAAATGGCCAAGAGATTCTTGCAAGGATAACAAGTTTTAATCACACAAAACAAATTTGTGTCAACAAAGAACTCTTCTGCTTGAAAATGTTCTGCCGAGGAATAGTACAAGCAGAAGGTTATAAGGAGACATATCGTCAGTAATATGTAGCATATACAGTAGAAACCTGTGTAGCTGGTTGGGGAGACCCTATACATGGGTGGCCGGCTACATAGGGGATACCAGGCTCCAATTGGTCCCAGCCCTGTGTGTCCATCTTTCATCACGTGGGGTCAGCTGGGCTCATCCCCAGGGAACCAAGGTTGAGTTCGACAATTAGTTACTATGTAAGACAATGCTATTGTATCATTATGGCCGGCACCTGGGAAACTCGGGGACTGGCACACGAGGAGGCTCAAAATCATGCTGACCCACACATTCTTTACTTAGTCCATATCGCACTCCCCGCACCCAAGGCATCCACCCTCGCTTTGGGCTATCATTTATTCCACCCTGTACCTCATATTACAAAATTTGTCATTATAAAATATGGTCGAATGGCTGTGTTCCTTTAGATCTTTTATGACCACCGGGTTTATGGTTAGTGGTCTGGGGTCACCCACTATTGTGGAATTAAGGGGTCTTGTACTGGGGTAGTTGTGGGTCTCATAACTCTTGGTGGGCTGGGTGGGGGTTGGAGGTCTGGCTGTGATAAATGTGCATGGTGCAGCTCCTGATGCTGTCTCGCGGCCTTGCAGGGTGCATTCCTTTTTGTAATAACAAGTGTTTGTAACAGTTATAGAACAAAGAGATTTTTCTATGCGGTTTAGCGGCACAGGTCTTTCTGCCATCAGTGCTTGGACCTGTTCAGGTTTCTTCATTGGGCCTGTGTTTTACCGAGCTGACTGTTTCGACTACTACAAGAAATGCGTGCACAAGGTATATACATCTGTGTTTCATATAATATTGTGTTCGTGCAGGATTTCTTTGCATGCCACCTTGCCCCCTGGTACATTGCAAGTATATCTATGGGATTCACCTCTCTCTAAAGTGCCTCAGGGGGTGGGAGTGGTTCATTACCTTCCCAAAAAAATGAAGCACCTCCCTGGCAGATGTCTTTTTCAGTGACCCCCCTTTCCCTCCATTATGATTAGAGCCTGATTATTCTATCGGCTTTGAGTCAACTCCCGTGAAGGTCCAAAATGAGCCCCTGAGCCGATAAAATGGAGCTCTTCGGAAGACACCAGCTGCAGTTCTTCCTAACTCAAGAGAGACTTCAGTGACTGCAGTTTCTTCAAGTAATCCACATGTGCTCTTTCAAGGTTGCCTGGGAAGAAGCGCTGATCAGACAGTGATTGCGGTATGGAAACAAATATATTAATTTCATGTGGAGAAATGCCACCGCCAGACTCAACACCTTCATGAATACACTGAGGGCTGTCTTGAGACCGAGGGGGGTGCACCAAATTAAAAGTGCATTTTCCTTATTGAGAATCTCAGGAATTTCAAAGCGTCAGCCTCACTGGCGCATGAAAGCAAGAGTCTCACAGATCCAAGGATGCCCAAAACAATGCTTCATTGGGCAGATGAATAATTCTCTGCAAGCCATCCATTTTATGTATGTATTTATTCATTGCAAAGCTTAGATAGCGCTTTTATCCAAAGCGCTGAACAAAATTACAAATGGTACAAATGGAAAATGACAAAATAAACCATGAATATAAACTCACAAGATGAGAAATAGAGAGGTTTTAAGAAGATACAAACTGAATAAAATACTTATTTAGCTGTTTACAGAAAAGATAGAGAGTAGGACATGCGCGAATATCCAGAGAAAGAGCATTCCAAAGTCTAGTGTCTAAATGTTCAAATGATCGGAAATGAGAGGGTGCACACAGAGGACGAGGAACAGATCGAAGAAATTGAGAAGCAGAGTGAAGGTCTCTGGAACGGTGATATAAGTTAATCATGGAACAGAGAAAAGGGGGAGCCAGTGCATGAATGCTCTTGAAGACGAGACATCAAAACTGAAATTCAAGGAGGCTAACAGGGGGCGCAGGCAAAATGGCAGCCTAAGTGCCGGACTCCGTCCCCTGCTCTGGTTTTGGATGGTGTTCTGTGGAGTTGCAATGCTCAGAACCCAATAAAGGAGGGGCCCCAAGCGTGGGAAGGGGTGCCAGTGTAGAGGAAATCCCACAAGTAGGAGTGGAGTGGGACACGCATCAGAGGCCTTCGCTGGATGTGCCGAGTAGTTGCAGAGTGGGAGTCGAGTTGAGTTGCTGCTCCGTGGCCGCATGGATCTTGTGGAGGTGCCGTGTGTGGAGGGCCCCAATGGGGGGGGGGCCTTTGAAGAAATTGAACAGTGCCTGGGGAGCGGTATCCCTGGAGCAGTGCCCCGTGGGCCCAAGGGATGGGTCTGACCACATGGGCAGGATGCAACAGAGATATAGCGGTGTTGGCTGAGCCACCAGGGGAGCCCGCCCCAGAGGTGGAGGCTGGTAGCTCACAAGTGGTGGGAGCAAGACCGTTCTGAGAGCTCTGGTGGCACTGTGCAGCACACAACTTGCAGACGGTCCCTGATGTAGCCCGGACACCGGGGAGCCGAGAACAGAGAACTGAGAAGGCAGCCCCTCGATTAAGGAGGAACAGTGGCAGTAAAGAGGTCCACTGAGTAGTCTCCTGAAAGGGGAAGTCAGCAAAGGAAGCAAGCAGGAGGTTGAGCACAGCAGGTGGGTGCTATAGCAGTGCACTGCGGGCCTGACAAGCAGGAAGGTGGTGGTGGGAAGAGTGGCAGCACGGGTCGGACAGTAAGCAGACCAGGCCTGCTTGAATATCTGCATAGGGGGCTGGGGCAGCATAACTAGCAGGAGAATCAGCATCTGACAGCGGGTAGGCCCAGCAGCCAAGGAGGGGTGCGGTTGCCCATGGACTCATGGCAACAAATATGGCAGGGGTGCAGGAATAGTGCTGGCTCCCAAGTTGTAGCAACCCTGCCTGGACATCTAGACTTCTGCGGGGTACACCCCCGAACCTCCCCCTGGGGGGCAATGATCCCAGCGCATATGACAAAACATTCAACCTGAGTGCCCTTGGCAGAAGGGGGTTGGGGGTGAGATCACGGATGGGCAGCCACGGGCACTTGCTGTGGTGGTATCAGACTGGGGAGGGAGCCCAGAGAGAAGGAAGGACTTTGAAAGCCTCATTGAAGGGGTCACCCAGCAGAAGGGGGTCTGGGTGAAAGAAACACTTGGCCTGGCACCCCCCTAGGGTGCACTGAGAAATCGAGATCTGGAATGGTTAAGTGAGGGTGAGCACTGGCCGGAGTGGGCACCAACGCCCTGAGTGAACAAGGGAGGACATAGGTGGATGAGCTGGAGGGAAACCCTTGTGCAATATCGTTACCAGGATGGAGAGGAGATGGCGAAGGCCAAGAGGGAGGGGGAACCCCACCCTTGCTCGGCAGAGATTAGCACAATTAAAAGCGACATCCAGGTCATACTGGAGGAGATCAGAGGAATCGGATGGATATAGGGGCGAAGGTGGTGGATCTCTTGGTGAAGGTGGTCACCCTGGAGGAGAGAATGGAGCCCAACCAGGCTTCGATGGGATCCTAGAGGCACAGACAGAGATCTGTTTCATGGAGGTGGAACAAAGGGAACAAGAACTGCATCTCAAGGTGGACGATATCGAGAACCGAGAGAGGTTCTGTAGGTTGAAGGTAAAGGGCCTAGAACAGAAGATCCAAGAAATAATAGAACTGGTCCTGGGCTCTAGGGAGAGTGAATGAATAACCCTGACAGACTGCATGGTGCCGGAGGGGGAGCAGGGTACCGCGCTCGGACCTGGTATTTATGCACAACTACAGTGACAAGGTGAGAATCCTCAAAAAGGCACAACCAATGGGAGATATTGACTTTGAAGATTCCAGGATGGCCATTTTTCAGGACCTGTCAGCCCACACATTGATGAAACGCAAAACATGCGGGCCCTTCACCAAGTGGCTCGAGGAGAAGGGGGCAAAGTACAGATGGGGTTATACATTCACATTGGTGTTTGAGTGGAAGTGGAGAGATACCAACTAGTTACAGAAGAGGAGATCAAGCGCACTACGGATGAGCTGGTGGGGGCCCGAGGTGGAACCTCCCAGGAGGAGGGTGGTACTGGAGCAGACCTCCGCCTAAGCTCAGAGGTCCACAGTCCACACTGGGAAGGTGCAAAGTCCAGGAGGCCAGGAAATATCAGAAACTCAACACCCCACCGCCCCAGAGAGATGGCACATTAAGAGGGTGTAGAGGGCTATGCTGACACTAATGTTTTCTGAAGGGTCCCCAACCTCACCCCTGGAGTCCTCCCTCTTCCCTGTTAAAAGGGGAGAAAGGGTGGGAGAGGGGTTAGATGGGCATTCGTTCATTGCAAGATTCAGAGTTTGTTTTCCAGTGTTGAGGTTTGAGGGGCAAGGGGGTGGAAGAGGGGTGGAATGGGGAGTTGGGAGGGGGTTATAGTGTTGGTGGCTCTGTTTGAATTTAGCTCAGGGGGTGTTGGGTCCTCGTAGTGAGAGAGGTGGGTGAGAGGCGGAGGCAAGGGGGGCAGGTAGTGGGACCAGGGCAGGGGATACATCCCTGGTGGTTTGGCTGCTGTGACCTGGATGCTTGGGACACACGGTCGGATGCCTCAGATAGGGTAAGGGGGCAGGAGGGAGGGGGTGGCAATGGGAGGGGATCAAGGAGGAAGGGGATGGTAGAGCGAGGGGGATCTCATGCAGTGGTTCATACGGAAGGAGAAAATAGTGTACCTATTGGGATATGAGACGGGCAATCGGTGAAAGGTGAAAAAGGGTTATGGCTGTGGTGAGGGCTTAAACTCTTATAACAAGAAATCGCTAACCAGCAACATGTTTCGCAAGCAGCGACTGCTGAACCTCTTCTTGCAGCAGACCCACTTTAACAGGGGCAGAATCTGCAATAAAGGGTAAGGATATCGGTATGAAATTCTGGGCTTCTCACAGGGATCGTAAGAAGGAGGGGGTGGGTATCTTATTAGGGAAAACATTTAGGATGAAGTAGGTTCAGATCAAGAGGGGATTAGGGGATGCTTCCTGGGGATAAAGAGATTCCACGAGGGAGTGCAGATTACAGTGGCCACCTCGTATGCCCCCAATGTGGGGCATTTGAGATTTCTGGGTCAGATATTTGGGATGCTGGGAATGTCGGCATAGGGGGCCACAATCTTGGGGGAGACTTCAACCTGGTGGTAGACTCGACACTTGATTGGTGGTCAGAAAGGGGGGGCAAAGGCAGCGGGTAAGGAGAACATTCAATTCCAGAACAACCTGCAAGACTACTATTGGGCTGATGTCTGGTGGGGTCACTTTTCCAGACCTGCGGGTTACACATTCTTCTCTCCCCCACACCAGACTTAAACCAGGATAGACCTGTTGCTCGTCCCACAGGAGCGGGAGGGGGAGGTAAGGGCATCTAAAGTTGAGGCAATAACCTAGTCAGATCACAAACTGGTGGTGGCAAACTTGAAGGTAATGAAACCACCCCAGCATCATTTCCACTGGAGCTACAATGACAACCTATTCAGGGACCAGGTATTCTGGGATTTTTTTCGGGAAGGAAGTGTGGGTGTACTTCGAAACCAATGATAACAGGGAAAAATACATGGCAGCTAAGGCCACGTTCAGGGAACTCCTCATTGTCGAAGGGCCGCAAAAGAAAAGGGAAAGGGGCCTGGTTGGGGCCGGGCTCTGGGAAGAACTGAAAACCTTGCGGACCCAACTTGCCCAGACGGATGCAGATAGGGAGAAACTCCTGGGTGAAATGCAGGATAAGTGGCAATAGCTCCACACAGAATCAATAGGGCAAGTGGTAAAGAGTTTGAGGGTCACATGACAAAAATATTATAAATGCAGTGATGCAGTGGGAACCTTTCTAGTGAATTGAGTGAGGGGATGCAGGGTAGAGAGCTGAGGAGACAGAGTGCGGGGAACCAATGGTATTATGGTAGAAAGAGGAAACAGCCTGGTTTGTGGGTTACTATAGGGAGCTTTATACCAAACAGGTAGAGGCAGGAGTGGAGGAAGTGCGTGATTGTCTTGCCGGTCGCCAACTCCCCAAGCTCACAGTGGCAGAGAGCGCAGTGCTCGAGGGGGAGTTAATGCAGGAAGATGTGTTGCAGGCGAATCAAAGACTGAAAGCCGGGAAGGCCCCAACAGAGGGCGGGTTCACTGCAGACCTTTACAAACAGTACAATTCTTCATTGGCGGTGCCCCTGGCTAAGCTGTTTACCTCTACTGTGGGAGAGGGCACTGTTATGCCGACGTTCATTCAAGTTTTGATAGCAGTCATCCCAAAACTGGGGAAGGACCTAGCCAATTGTGCTTGGTACAGGTCCATCTCCCTGCGTAATGTAGACACCATCATTTTTTCCAGGGTCCTCACGTCTGGTTTGGAGTCCTGCATACCCCGATTGATCCATCCGATCAGCCAGGTTCATAATGCATAGACAGGAGGCTGACAATATGTGAAAGATGCTCCATATTCTTAACACGCCGGTGGTGAAGGGAGAGGGGGCACTGCTGCTGGCTTTGAATGCTGAGAACGCCTTTGACTGGGTCAGTTGGGCCTTCATGGGCGAGGTCCACTCGACTATAGGGATGGGCATGAGATGGAAGGGATGGATTACGGCTTTATACTCCAATCCGACAGCCAGGGTTGTGGTCAACGGGAGTGAGTCACAGGCCTTCCCGCTACAGAGGGGTAAGCAACAGGGGTGTCCAAGCTCCCCTTTGCTCTACTCATTGGTTAAGGAATTGTGGGCTGACGTAGTTAATCTGAGAAAAAGGCGTAAAAGGACTGCATCAAGAAGTTGCCGTTTCAGGTGAAAGAGGACTCCTTTTCTTATTTGGGAATACAGGTAATGCGCTATTATGGGGACCTCTTCCCTAAGAACTTTCTGCCGTTATGGTTGGCTGTGAGAAAAGACATGGAGAGGTGGGCAAGATTGAGGCTGTCATGGATGGCATGTCTAAACTGTATTGAACTGGGGATCCTCTTCTCATCCCATCAAGCATCTGGCATCTATGAATATTCCTCAGAGAAAGAGACAAGAGAAAATCATGCACCTGGAAGGGTTTCAGCAGTGTTTATTGGCTGTAGTTTCAAGACACGCTTTAGACCCAGTCAAAGATATTATGCCTTTCCCCTGCTTTTATTGTCTGGTGTACACCAAGCGCACATTAAACATAGTTGGCATGCACAATTGTCTCTGCTGCACAAAACTGATAAGCTTATTTTAGACCTGACTGGACACATTTATGACATTTTCCAACTTCTGCCAAAAACAACTTCATCACATCAATGTCAATTCTTTACCTAATTTTTGATGTTAGTTAGTGCCTTATACCATGGAGAAATGGATAAACTCAATTATATTGTGCCAAATAATACAGCTGGTCTCTCAAAATGGTCTGCATGAAGCACATTGCACCTTTTTCATTAATTAGCATAGATGAATGTATCAAAGTTTCCCTTGCTTTATGTAACTTCATCATTAATCTTGTCTGCTTTTCCTGCCAAATTCCATTTCAACCTAACAACCCCAATTATCTCACTGCGAGATGCTGCCAAAGGCTATCTATAATGTACCAGCCTGTGCTGCTGTTTGAAAACTCTTGGCACGAGTCATAGTTTTTCCACATCTGCCTTAGAACTGGACCCCATTTTGTTCTTGAGTCATTCATTTTGAAATATATCTCTGTCTGAAACTGTATCAATTCTTCAGGGAGCTATTATTTATTTATTTAAGCATCCCTCACTTTGTGTCCCTTATTCATGATGTATCTTTATACACTTATAGTAATTGTGTGATCATTCCAGCCCAAACATGCGCAGTGCCATGCACACTTTTTACCTCAAATATAGGCACTATAATCCTTTTGGATTCACTGTTTTGTGACCACAGAGGACTCGAACTGTCAATCTTCTGATTCGCATGAAATAATCAGTGCGGAGGGGGGTATTTGCTTGTTTCTGGGGAACACAAAGATGGGGGAGTTTCATAAAGAACAAATCTTCATTTTTAGTTGCAACTGGGCATCTGGCTGGGTCTCTCAAACCTCTTCTCATGACAATATGGGGTTTTCTCCCTGCCCGCAGTGTCAGTTGCCATCAATCACCTGGAGGGCAGGTGCCTCCCGTCCATCTGTAATATAAAAACTGGATGGGTTTCTTGAAGAATAAGTACATTTTTATCATTAGTACTGCCTCCTCAAACCTAAACCTTATAATAACCATGTCCGTTTCCTTTAAACACTCATACTTCCTAAAAATAATTGCTACTGAATTTTCTCTTTTTCTAATGTAATAGAATTGCTGCTTCTTTCTCCCTTTCCTGAATATCTTAGTATCCTCTTTGCTTCATATGTACTGGCTGATACCTGGGTGTGGCTATAACATGAAACCACAAAGCACATACGTATTTGCTTTTTCCTTTAACATGATGTTGCTGAGGTCATCTCTTGGTATCCTCAGCCCATTACAATGCAGGTTTTGCTTTCCAGAAAAATAAATGATGGTGCACTTTTAGTATCTTTTTGAATTGTCATAAATGTAGTGACAGGCCTGTTTTTAATCACTTCTGCTATGCTGAAAATGTTCTCTTTACTTTTAAAGTCCTCCTCTTGATGGCGTGGGGCCGCTGTCGCTTCTTTCTTTACTGTATTTATTCTGTTGAGACATAATTAACATTTTTTGTGCCCTTCCTACACTAAACTTAGCTACCCATGGTATTTGGAAACAAGCAGTGATCCTATTAAGTGCATGCACGTGTGGCATTTAGGCATGCCATGTTTTGCCTATCCTTAAAGTTTGATGCATTTGCCAAATGTTCATATTTGACATTCTTTATTGCCAGGATTACAAAAAAGGTTATGCCACCTTTTATCCCAAAGTCTTCTTCATTCTCTTCATTAAATATGGCCATACTCGCATATATGTAGTATTCTGTTCTCACACCTTGTTTATACCTTTCTTGGGAAAAATGCTACCTACGATAATGGAACAGAAGTAGAGAAGGACCTCAAGAAAGACTGGGAAAGGGGAGTAAAGTCATCAGAGAGGGGAGAAACAAAAACATCAAAGGAAATGGCTAAAAGCGGCCTTAAACTCAAACCACGACAAATAGCAATCACCTGGAGGGGCTCCCAGAAAACAATATCATCCGTCCCGTCTCCAAGAAATGCCGGCGCAAAAACGCTTGACAATGGCTTCATGGAACACGAGAGGCCACCAACACTTAACGAACCCAGACAACCAGGACCTTGGAGCTTTTGACATACTTTGCCTCCAGGAAACCTAGTTAATGGAAAAGCCATCCTTAGACGGTTTTGAGATTGCATTTTCACCGGCAACAAAAGGCCTGTTCGGCCGGACGTCATCAGGCCTCCTAATAGCAATATGGCTGGGGTCAGGCATCACAATCTTAAAAAAAATAAGAGAAGCATATTGGCTCCTCGCAGTTCTAACAACATGGACCCAGAAAGACAGCGGAGCGAGGGGGAGCAAAACAGCAAAGATAGCCATCATAACTGTCCATTGGAATCCGCAGATAATTTTGACTACGGACTATTGCAAACAACTAGCAAAGGTGGTTGACGACATCTCCGTGGAAGATCCCCTGACACACATAATTATATGTGGAGATTTAAACGTAAATTGCAACTCCACAACGGATAACACCATGGCAAAGAAAGTCCAAACGCCAGAGGAAGCAAGAGGAGCAACATGGATGGCCCTTATGAAATCCAGAAATTTACACAACGTCGCATCTGTGAAATCATGAGAGGTTATGATACCTACATGGGAGAGAGGCGATTTGAGTGCAACTCTCGATTACTCCTTTATTTCCCACAGTCTAATACCGTATATAGAAGACTATTCGGTCTCCATAACCACAGAGAGTGACCACAATCTTCTGGCAATAGCATGGACATCAACATGCCCAGCGACCAAAAGATACAACCGCCTGATAGAGGTGAACAACCAACAATCCCGCCTTTGCCTAACAGCCTCTAATATTGAAAGTATTACGGAGACCTACAAAAGAGGAACTCGCTCTATGGAAAAAAAGACGGAATGCCCGGATTACTTACCTTTCCTATTACAGTATAGGGTGAACATGAAGGGTGGCAATCCTGCCGTAACTCAAAAAGGCCATGCGTATGACAGAGAAGTGGTGGAAAAAAGAAGAGTACTGAGAAACATGAAAAGACAAGCGAAAATAGCCAACTCCCCAACAGCTTGGAGCACTTTGCTATTGGAAACAAGGAAATACAAATCTTGGCTCCTAGGACACAGACAAGCAATGTATCAAAAGGATGCGGAGGAAATGCTCCGGGCATTGAGTACTAGAAGAACTAACGACTTCTGGACCCTTATCAAAAGAACAGACAAGGCGGTGGAAAACCGGATTACCAATTCAGTTAATGAAGAAACATGGGTCAAATTCTTTGAAAATCTCTTTGAGGCCCCGTTGGACCACAAACCTCCACTCCAAATAAACTCAGGATCGCCATGGATCGACCTATCTGACAAAGAGGACATAAATATCGTTATAAAAAGACTTAAAAACTCAAGAGCTGCAGGCCCGGATAGCCTTAGTAACATCGATCTTAAACAGAACGTAGAGGAATGGACAAACTTCATTAGTATCCTCTTTGTTCACTGCAGACAAACAAGAGCCATACCAGCATCATGGGCTAAAGCAGTAATTGTACTGATATTTAAACGAGGGAACAGAGAAGAACTGGACAACTATCGTCCCATCGAACTTCTCGACATAATAGGAAAAATCTTTGCAACCCTCCTTCTAGGCCATTTCCGCAACTGGGCCAGAATGTCACCAGCCAAGGATCCATTCCAAATGGGCTTCCTAAAAAACGGAAGCACCACAGTCAACATCTTAATGCTAAACCTCATACAATCTAAGGTTAAGCAAGGTGCCCCCTCAGTTTTTTTGGCATTGGTAGACCTGTCACAGGCTTTTGACAGAGTGGATAGGCAAATACTGTGGGCTAAATTGGAAAAATGGAAATGTCCGAGGGAAGTGCTTGAGCCAGTGATGGCCCTCCACATGAATACAAAGCTAAGAGTGCGTCTGAACAAGCAAGGTCGGCTATCAATAGAAATACCATCAGACCGCGGAGTGAAGCAGGGCTGTCCCCTAGCTCCTGCGCTGTTGATCACCTTTCTGGGGGACTTTAAAGAAGCTGAACTCTCCATCAGATCCTTCCCGCCCAAACTGGGAAATGTCAATATATCATGCCTATTATACGCAAACAACCTGATTCTGCTAGATCAGACCCAAATAGGCCTCCAGCACCAACTCACCAACTTGGCTCTATACATGGAACTAAACAACCTAACAATAAACAAAATGAAAACAAAGATAATGATACTTGGAAAGAGTTCCTCGAAAAATAAGACAAACCACAAGTGGCCTTTGGACAAAGTGAACATCGAAGTGGTACCAAACTTCAAATATCTAGGAGTTTTTTATTGATCAATCTGCTAATGAAGCAACAATGCAACTGACACTGTGGGAAAAAGCGAAAAACCTGGCAGCCCAAATGAAGACAATCGAAAGAAAATATGGTAACTTCTCAGTGATTCCAGTCATACAGTTCTACAAGGGAAAAGTAGTCCCAACCATTACCTATGGGACGGGGGCAACCCTGAATATGCCAAATACAATCTGGCGGAAACTAGAAGGTTTCGATGGAGCTCATCAGGCGAGAGATAGGTCTTCACTCCCTGGAAGCAACAGTAACGCAAAGTGCAATGCAATTGTTCAGGAACACCCTACTACCAGATTCTCCGCCGGTTTACAAGATCATTGCGAGAGAAATATCAAAACGGCACCTGACCATCTCAAATGTCTGGGTAGATCAGCTAAGAGAAAAGCTGGTGGAAATCGCATGCGCAGAAGAGGACATGCAAGTAAACCCTGTAAGAGTAAAATCCAAAATAGAAGCCCAAGATTGGATTAACACTCTTGAGAAAGCACAGGAAAACAAACCTACAAAGCACCTACCGCCAAGCTTTAACAGATTGAAAGTACCATTCTCCTACTGCATCAAATTTCCAAACAAACAGCTAAGGAAAACATGCATGGGAGCACGCCTAAATCTCCCTCCAACGTGTGAAATTGTTACGCTCACCTGGTATCCATGGAGAAGCCCGGATGCCCTGGTTGCCGGATTCATCCTGGACGTGCCCAATTCGGGGTGATGTCTTCTATGGCAGGTGGGCCTGAAAACACAGGAGGACTGGACTTAGGAACTGATTTCGTTTCCTCCCACCAGCCCTTTGGACTCGACCTGATGGCCCCCTCCTCACCTTGTTATGATGTTTGGCGTGCTCTCCGTCCTGCTTTCTGTGCAGGGGCGCATAGTTTTCTGCGGGTTGAAGCAACCGAGTTAACTTCACTGGTGCCAACCATTCAAGTGTCTTTAAGGAGGTAAGTCTGATTATGGCAGTCTCTAGAGGCCTTTACTTTTCTTTCTTGCTATTAATGTCTTTCCTTGTTTGTTTCCCCCTAAGGTGTACGGAGGTTCGATGGTTGCGCCGCTTGGATCAGGCTCCTGCCGGGATTATGGGCGTGGGAGCATATGATGGATGGTAGGTTAAGCGTGAAGTGCGGCATGCTAATGTCTTTTTGGGCTAACCTGTATTCTTTATTCCTTTTCAGGTTGCAATGGTCTTTCTGGGCTTGCGAGGATTTCCGGAGCGGAACCGGCCAAGAAATGCCCAGCCAGGTGAGGACTTTATGGTTACTGCTGTGAATGCCGTGACTAACCTGTTTAACGTTGTCCTTCTTTCTCTCTCCCTCCAGGTGCTTCGTTCCAGTGCGTGAGTGATGTCCTGAACATGCTGCCAACTAGATGGGAGACCGCGAGCAGCAGTAATCGACGGATGGAAAGTTGCAGGTAAACTGAGACTGCTAATGATGTTCTTTGGTCTCCTCTGTAGGTCCGCTATTTCAGGATCACCGGGTGCTGGTCTCCGAACACGATGAGCGTCACGCTGCTGGCTGCAGAATAGCGCAAAGCACATTCTGTAGCTTGGGTGTGGTTTATATAGCCCCCCTGTAAAGTAGTCCAAGTAAAGTAGTCCGGGCTACCACACCTTAAAACACTGCATCACATAGTCTGGTTCTTAGGAACTAGACTATGTGGGTGCCTCCATGTCGGCTGCAGGCCTTCACAGAGAAAGTAGTCCCTTCAAGTAAAAGTCTTCTTCTTCCTCTTCTTTTTCTAGTTTCCGTTCTTTTCCGTGTGTGTATTCGGCTCTTTGTATCTTCTTTGCATCTTCATTTTCTTCTTCTCTATCTCTTAGCTCCTAAAGAATAACCTGTATTCTTGTAAAAATTGCTAAGGTGATTATACAAAAGTAAATAAAAAAATGCTACCTATTTAAAAGGACTGTATCCTGTAGTACCTTTTTTCTGTACTCACCTGGGTCTTCTTACTCCTTATAATGATCAGTGAGGTTATTCACACACTTACTGTGTCCACTGACACTTATCTTTTTCTTTCTATACTTGTCAACTTGTACTTACTTTTCTTATAAGGTTTATTCCTATTATATTGCTATACTCCACTAAGGCCATATAGACATTCTTCCCGTGCTCCAAAAATGTCAATCTTTATTCATCTGTAATACATGAATCAACATCTTCATATAAACACAAATATTGTTACTCTCATATGTTCTTTTGTGCAATTCTACTAAAAGTTATCTCATACCATTAGATCAATCTTGGCCATCACATTTATTATCAATTTAAACAAACATCATCCATTGCTTCATATTGTTTGGAAATCTGAATAGTTTATCCACTCCTTCCTCCATCACCCTTGTCTCACAATATTATTTGTGTGCCTTCATTTACACCTTCTCTCAACTTGTGTTTTTTGTTGCTTTAATATACATTCATTCATTCATTCGTCATTTTTTATTTACTTATTTATTGATTTCACCCTCTTGATTGACGTCAATCTTTTGGATAGGAACTTCTTGCTTCTGTGCTTTTAGTTTTAACTGTTTATCATTATCTTATATTAATCAGTCTAAACACAACACAAACTCTTATACATTACATATTATAATCCTTTACATGTGTGTACTTTTATTTTGTTCCCCTATGTACATTCTTCTGCCACTGTCTTAGTGGATGTATTGTCTTCTCTTTTTGTTACCGCTTCTGGGAATTTGATGTGCACTCTTCTACCTGGCCCTGCCAGTAGGAATCCTTACCACTCTTATGTGAAGCTTTACAATGTGTACCCTTCCTGTCTCTTCTTGAGCCTGTATATTTAAGGTATCATATCTCTCTTCCATTTATAGTCTCCAAAACATCCAGCTACTCTTATATCGTATTTTAGCAGGACATAATGTTCCTAACAGGTGTTCCAAATGTAAAGCAAAATCACCCTGTATATGTGTGTGTGTGTTCTCATTGCAATATTGAATTCCTTGTCCGACCACCTAAATGTGTTTTTATTTGAATTGAACCTGTGATCCATTGATTGCCTGTACTTCCACAAGATTGTGTGTTGTGAGTGTGTGTATGTGTGTGCATGCGTATGTGTGCATGTGTGTGTGCATGTGTGTCACTTCTCCTCTCTTTATAAGCATATCATAACATGGCCTCTAACCTAATTGTTTCTATTTTTCCTCAATCTCATAAAAAGTCTTTTCTTTTCACATCTCCAAATTCTACATCTCCCTACTTCTCCCAATAAATCAATTCATCATGCATAATTAATTCATATCATGCTCAATAATTGTGCCAAGCTTTCCTTGTTTTTCCTTGCCAGCTCCCAGCCTGCTTGTACATACTCATAAATATGTTTCATTTAAACAAACCCTTCAAAAATTTGAAATAATGCGCTCCTCATTTTTGAAAATAATACTAATAAGGGTGTGTGCTCTATAAAAAATCCTCCTTTGACCTAATGGCACACTCCTTTACATGTTCAGGCCTGGAAAATACTAGCATGATTTCTTAAGTGTCTTCAAAACTAATCACTAAACTAGTGCATGTTATCTCCTTAGTTATTTACTGAGATCTCTCCTCAATACAACTGAAAAATATATTATGTTTTTTTAAATCGATATTGTGTGTAACCTTAGCCCTGGTGCATTTGAGAGTGCTTCCTCTCATTACTTACTGCTTCCCCATTCTAAAAACAAATGTTTGCATCAATACATGCACTTTTAACATTGTTTCTGAAAAAAGGTGTTCTATCTCCTTAGTTCTTGCTATTCCCCATAAATATTTACTGTGCTTAATCTAGTATCATTTATTATTGTGTTAACCTACTTTTTAATGTAATTTGCACTTAGAATTATATTTGTATTCTCGGTGCATGTTTTCACAAATTGTGTGATTTTAGGCATGCTTTTTTATGCCTCTATGTAGTGCAGTGGGGGAGATGCTATCCCCCTTTTGAAGCTTGTCTAATTTGTTGTGGATTTGGTGCATATGCTTGAATCTGCATGTGTAATAATATCCTTATGAATAAGTATTTATTGTGGTGCCTATCCCATTCCTCCTCTCTCTGTCCTTAATTACCAATATTCTCACTGTGTTCTGGTTACTTATAGCACTCTCCTGTGCTTTCATTTGCAATCTCTGTCTTACTTTTGCTCTCCTAATCATTTTGTGTCCCTTTCCCATACTCCTTATGTACATATATCCTTGCTTTATGTTTCAAATTCTTTGAAAATAAACTGTGTGCATCTGCTCTTCCTTTTGTTAGCGCACTGACACTTTTTAGTGAAGCACCTTTCCTTTTTTTCCAATTATTGTCCATTAATGCATCTAGATTTTTTTAAATGGTTTCTTTCCATTATCTTTTCCTCATCTCTGTGATTGAACCATGCATGCTTTATGATATATGCTTTTTACAAAATATTCTATTTATCACTAAAGAGAAATGCCTATATTGTTTTAAAATTAGAATAAATCAGGGCTACTCTAGTGTGCGCCTAACAGGGAAAGTATGTAACATTAACTCCAAAATAACTATCAACCCGTAAAAATGGGACATGGCTTTGTGTGATTTAAAAAGTAACCTAATGGGACCTCCTTAGTTCAAATATGTGAAATGACTGGGAACAAAATCTAGTCTAAAGCAGTAAACTCATAATATGGCGTAGTCACATATAGGTTCTTTGACAAAACAACAATCTTTCAAAATATGTACCTTTGCTAAACTATCCCACAATGTCATATCATTTAATCAAGTGGTTTTCTAGCACCTGGTTTCAATAAAACATGCACAAATACCATGAAAAAATACTTTTCTCAAAACCTACTCAAAAGTCAATTTCTTCTACTGGTGTTTGTCATACGGACCTACATCTGAGCTTCCCTACTCAAAAACACAAGCATTACATGTGTGTATTACAAAACTCCTAAAATCAAATGAAAATCAGTTCATTGAGTTCTGGTTCAAGGCTAGTTCCATAAAGGTGTGAGTCAGCCCTGACTAACTTACAACCTTTGTACACAAAAACATGACTATTTAAAAACTGCACAAATAAATCACTACTTGTCCCAAGAAAACCAAAAGGCAAAACTGATTCATAGCCACTTTAACTCACAGGGCTATCTCATGTTTTCGAATGCACGCAGCCTTTGCTTTCTGCAACTATTAATACATTTAATATCTTCTCTTTCACTCTTAGAGCATGCCATGTACAAACTGTCTTCTTTTGTTCAAACACACAATGAAACCACTATTATTTCAGCTCGCAATCCAGTTTCAAGGAATGCTTTCAAGTGCACATTTTTCTAGTCAGAAATAAAATGCCTGCAAATCTCCCACTTGTCTTATCTGTTCCTTTGTTCTTGGGTTCCGCTAGTCGGATTTCTGTCGTTCAAAGTTTTTCAATCTGTCAAGGGCTTTATCTTTGTAAGTATATAACTTTTATTTCACTTTAACCCTTTACTTTATTTCACTCCTTTGTTTAAAAAGTGTAGAGGAGAGTCACAATTGACTGCCTATTTTTTCCAGATCCTTAAATAAAGCCTCCATTCCTTAGACATAAATCATCATACTTAACATTTTAAAACAACAAATATGAGCGAGCACCATCAATCGCTGCTCAAGCCTCTAATTTCAATAGTCTATCTAATCTCTTGATTGGTACCAATCACTTTGCTATGCTCAATCACTGTAGCTCCTCAATTTTCTACCAATTACTTCACAACTTTTATCGCTCTTTCATATTTCTACTCTACAAACAACACACAGACTAGTCAACTTTACACATTAATAAACACTGTGATCACCTTTTTTCTCTCCCTTGCCTCTTCTATCTACCCTGTAGAGGGTTTAAGATGTCACCTTACACAAACCTGTTTGTCAGTTATATGTTTCAGCTCTACTCCTGTTGGAGTTTGAGACATCTTCTTCTGAACTCCCTTGAGTTAGGATTCTCTAGGTGCTATAATTCCCTTTGCACAGTATTTCATGTTACTTAAAAATCATCACAATCTTCTTAATATGTACATTAATATGTTTTATTTTCTGTTACCTCTGTCCCTCATAATATATACCATAATTCATAGATGCCAGAAGTGCTATGATAGTGGTCATGAGGAGATGCCTCTGACATAAGTGAGACCACACAGCAGTCTGTCACTCACCCTATCATCTTTTTCAGGCATCTCTCCCTGTCCGCCAGCATATCACCATGAAGCCGGAGTCCTTGTCCCTGAATCTTTTGAAAGATTTTAGGGCACCATGTTTGGGTGCCAAATTAACTGCAGGTCCTCTTCTCATCCCATCAAACATCTGGCATCTATGAACATTCCTCAGACAAAGAGAAAAGAGAAAATCAGGCACCTGGAAGGGTCTCAGCAGTCTTTATTGGCTGTAGTATCGAGACATGCTTTAGACACACTCAAAGACATTATGCCTTTCCCCTGCTTTTATAGTCTGGTGTACACCAAGCCCACATTAGTCATAGTTGGCATCCACAATTTTCTCTAATGTATCAGCCTCTGTTTGCTGTCTGAACACGCTTGGCATGAGTCATAGTTTTTTCACACATGCCTGACACCATTTTGTACTTCAGTCATCTGTTTTGAAATATATCTCTGACACTGTATTAATTCATCAGGAGCTATTATTTATTTATTTAAGCATCTCTCAAGTTTTATCTCTTATTTATGATATATCTTTATACACACTTATAGTATGTGTGTGATATTTAAAGCACCCTTCACTTCCTGGGTCATTCTAATCCAAATATGTGCAGTGCCATGTGCACTTTTTACCTTCAATAAAGGCACTATAATCCTACTATAATAGAACCATTTGATTTGCCTATCATGTTATCTATACTCAGTTGAGAGGGGGAAGGGCTGACTCCCCCTATACAGTGTGAAGATGGTAGTGTTGCCCAAAAATCTGTTCCTATTCCAAATGCTTCCTGTGATGATACCATCTGCATTCTTCGTTGAAGTGAGGGCAGCCATGCTGAAATTCCTCTGGCAGGGGCAAAGCACAGGGTTGCCCACAGGACATTGATTTTACCAAAGGAGGAGGGGGGTTTGATTCCTGGATCTTGAGACCTAGTATAAGGCAACCCAGCTTTATGTCTTGGTGGACTATCTAGACTCGCTCTCTGACAAGCAGTGGGTGCTGATTGATAACACAATTCTGGCCCCGGTCTCCCTGGGTGAATAGTTGTGGGTGCCCAGACCCTGTATCCCAAGAAGGGTGCTGCACTACCTGGTTCTGGAGGACTTGTGGTCTATTTGGAAAGATGGGGGAGAATAGGTGGCTGCCCATGTGGCCGTTGCCTCTGAGTAGTTTCTGGACCCTACCTCTGTGGGATGGGAATGAGGAGTTGCTAGCATTTCAGCTTTGGTATGAGGCAAGGCTGAGCAGGGCCGGACAAATGTGGCAAGGGGGGACTTTCATCTCGTTAAGTAGGAGTGTTTGGGCCATGGGAAACTGTAGATATTCCGCTACCTACAGTTGAAGGGGGTGCTGATGGAAGGCCAATGGAGCGAAACCTTGAGGAGGGGACTGACAGGCATTGAACGGCTCTTGATCGCGTAGAGAGATTCCAGGGGACTCACTGCAGGATGTACAGGGTGATCCTATTTCCAGAGGCCAGGGATCCACTCCCAGCTGGGATCAGATGGGGGCAAGACCTGGGGAAAGACATTGATGATACATTATGGACGCAGATGTGTAGGAGGGTCATGCTTGATCTTTCCCTGCATTATATACACCAGGCACTGAAGCTGGTACACAGAGGTCATTATCCACCGGCTGTGATAGCTAAGATGTGTAAGGGGTATGAGCCGCACTGCTGGAAGTGCCACCAGGTGTGGGGGGATTATAACCATGCTGGAAAGAGGTTCTATCATGGATAAAAGGATCCACAGGGAGCTCTCACTGTGGCTTCTCTTTTTTGGGGTATGGTTAGCGGAGAACGTGGTAGCAGATGGACAAATGCTGCAGATCATGTTGGTTGCCGGCAGATGTTGCTTAGTCCAATTGTGGAATAGTTTGTGCATGCTTGTGGAAAAGGAGTGGGTGGTGAAGATCGAGCAATATATGATATGGAATAGCTCAGAAAAGTTTTGGATGAATCCAAAACCTCTGGCTTCCCTTTTTTGAGAAGAATGGGTGGTGAGTAGAAGTGGGGAGGGGGCCCGATCTGGGGAAGATGGGATGTTCTCACTGCTTTGGGCCGCCATGTTACAATTGACAATTTGGGTGCTTAACGGGGAAGGGTGACTCTCTGTGGAACAGCCGTAATGCTGGCCTGAAGGCCTTGGAACTGCTCTGCTCAAAAGTGGGTAAAACCCTTGGTTTGAACTTTGAAGTCAATTAGAACATGCTGCATGAGGGGAGGGGAGGGAGACAAGTGTGGGTTTAGGGGACTAAGTTGAATTGGCTCTTGAGGAAGGGTTTATGATGGTTTGTAATGCAGTACTTGAAATGCCAATAAAATGTAATTTAAAAAAAAAAAAACTGAAATTCAGACCGATGATTCACTGGAAGGCAGTGAAGACGTGACAAGTTGGAAGAAATATTATAAGCCAGAGGAAGATAAAAGAGAGTTCTTATTGCATAATGTTGGACAGGATGCAATGGAAGAATGGAGTAGTTGGGAAGGCATAAAAGAACAATAGTTTCCAAAAGAATTTGATAGGAGCAAAATCCAAGAGAGGTCAGATTTTACTAATATCAAAAAGATGAAAGTGACACAATCAAGCAACAGAGCAAATCAGGTACTGAAGAGGAAGAAAGGAATCAAAGATGTACCCAAGGTTATGTGCTGGCTATCTCACAGAAAGCTGATGAGTGATAAAGAAATGGACAAAGGAGGAGAAAGGCAAGCAGGGGCAGGGAAAACAGACTGTCATTGAATGAGGAGCATGAAAGGAAAGTCATATGAAATGCTACCTTGTGATGTGCATTGTCAATCTCTTTAAATCCAGCAGGAATCTGAATTTTTCTTTTGGGTCCGGCACTAGAAAAATGAGTGAGTAAAAACCTCTACCCTATTTCTTCCGGCGGACCTTTGTGAATCCCCTTTGCTCTACAAGTCCTTGCTTTGTTAATGGACTGGTGTTGTACTGTGCACACCTGATGACGTGGGCTTGGATACAAATTCTATTTTATAACCCGAACGGGTGAAACTATTCACCCAGGCATCTGTTAAGAGATTGCTCCATTTGTCTGATGATGACCAAAGCTTGGCCCTGCTTGTCTGTCTTCAGATTTTCTGCCTCATTGACAAGAAGGAGGCCTTCCTTGATCTCTGTGGAAACTTTGACCTTCCACTGTAGATAGATTGTTTAATCAACCCTTTTAGTGGGAACGGGTATTCGTTTTACCTGTAAGGGGTGCTCTTCTTGCAGAGTTTGTTGACAGATGTATCTGCCTTAAACACGCTACTAACCTCATCTTCCAAGAAGTCTCCAAAGGAAAAGGAATCAATGATGTGGCATTGTGATGGCGCTCCGGATGCTAGCCCCTGATGGGCAATTCGGCAGCGCCCTGAGATCACGGCCCCATAATCATAGGTTGATTTTCATAAACGTTCCATCTGGAACTTCCTAGCCTTCCAAATAGGGGCACAATCCGAGCCCTCTTCAAATGGTTTGATGAATTTCTCAAAGTCTGCCAGCACTGTTTCTGTCATGTATGATGTGTAAGTGCTGGCCCGCATGGTCCTGTAAAGACCCTCTTTTGATCTCAGTCAGCATTTTTGTCCACCTTGTCTGACACTGCTTCCTCTGGGGCCATGAACAAGCAACCCACCAGACAGGGTGGAATAGTGTCAACCTGTGCAGACTACGGCAGGGACTGTTCCTCCTATTCCATAGCTTATAACTTCATCATAACTCTTCGGACGTTCATCCTCTATGGCTCAACCCCTTCTTCCAGGACTTCTCCCTTCGTCTCGGTTATCAATGGAAGTCCCATCTTAAGGGCATGCTTGAACCTTCTGTGGGAGATCTCTTGACAGGCTCTCCTGCCATGTTGGTTGTCTCCTGCTAAGACTCTGTGAACTCGAGAACTAGCCCAGTACTTTCACCAGCACTTCCTTGTCCAGGCACTTCTTCCTGGGATCCTCCTTATCCCAAGTGCATGAAGAAGAAGATGGGCTGGAACCAGTAAAAGACGATGGCGTAGTCACATGCATGAGCTCGACATCTGTCTTCTTCTGTTTCCTGGCCTCCTTCTCAAGGCCATCTGAAATATGTGCTTCGTCTTTTCCTCAGACATACCATGCCAGGATGCATTTCTTTTTCCACATTTTCCTCCATTTAACATATTAAGGGGAAGAGGAGCTTAATGACTCTGTCCCTTTCTCCACATGCCTCGTCTTTTCTGAGGTTTCCTCTGAGCTCATAACTGCATCAGACCACCAAACAGTACTGCCGGAAAATGGAACGCAACAAGTTACTGTGTGCCCAGAATAGTTCAAGTGGTGCACTTCCCAAGACAATATGGTGTCTGCTAGTTGCCCAGAAACCCTTGTTGGGGGCCTGGATAACCAGGTCCCCACCCGCTCTGCACTCATGAAAATGGGCAGACCATAGGGGCACCCTACGGCATCTGGAGCACTGGATCAACCATTCCATTTGTGGCAGACCGCACGGGGCACCCTGTGGTGTCCTGAACTCTGGGGCACCAGAGCCACCTACCTTGGCTGGGGGAACCAGGCATACATCAGCCCGGCCCTAAGGGCACCCAGGACGGGGACATCCCAGTCGCTGTGATCATGCGGCATCAACATTCAGTGAGGTGGTGTTGCCCAGCAGGGGCACCGTTCTCATGCCGGGCCACGTGGCTGGCCCTCAGCATGCTGCACTGCACCAGCATGGGGTACAGAAACATAAGAGTCAGTTTGGAATTGACTGACGAGCCGGAAATGGCTCATCCTATTGATTAGGTTGGTCAAATGGTTAGCACCATGTGACCATTACACCCATCCTGGGAGCTAACATGCTTCCAGGAGGGGTGACACACAATACTTCTCACACCCGTCATGCCACTCCAGTAATTACTGCCTGCCGGGACTATCAATGGCAATCTGTTGCCAGTGGACCCCCAGCCCACCTGCCATCCTGTATGTGGCTTCCAAATGGAGGTACAATTTGTACCTGCTTTTCTGGGAGCTTCGAAGGACCCTGCCAACCTCTTCTGCATAAGGCTTCATATGTTTCCGGGTGTCGAGCAAGTCTGTGTCCCTGACCCGAAGCAGATGAATACCAGTCGGACCCTAAAGCAAGGGGCTGTTTGTGAGATCACTAATCCCTCTCCCCGAAGACTGCTCGCTCAGTAGGGACTCCCTGGAGAGTCCCCCAGCTTCTCTTCTCACTCTATGGGGAGTGACTGGTGAAGGGAGTCACGCTCTGTTGCTCCCAAAAAGGCAAAGAGAAAGTTGCTAGTCATGGCATGGAAACTGTGTCCTGAGGGGACACTGGGGTCTTATACTGTTAATGAAAGAAGGAAGACACCAAAGCAGTAGAAATGGGTTCTTGTCTTGGAGGTTGGTGTATCAGAAGTAAGAGGTGGGAAGGGAAGGGGGGCGTGGAGGTTAGGTGCTTTTTTTGCAGGTCCAGTGGATGGGATATTGGGAATAGTATATTGGGTTCTGTACCCCTTCTTCAACCATCAAAAAAAGTGACATTTCCCAGATAAGAAAAAAAGTTATTAAAAACAGCCTTACAGCCTTGTCTTGAGCCCCCATTTGTATGATCCATGGAACCTTAAATTGAGCCGCAATGCAGTCTACTGGGACACAAACCTACATTCCAGACAGTTTCGCAAAGTATGCAGAATAAGCCTTTGTGCTGTAAAATCCATGTGTGTGCCTGTGTGTGTGTGACACTGTAACACAGTCTGCTTTCTAATGTAGTTAGACATGCAAGGGTGAACCTCCCCTGTACCTCCAAATGGGAGCACCCACCGCACCACTGGTAGCAGTAATGTGAAAGACCAGCTGGCACCTTGTTAGGTATTTTGGATATAGTTGAACAGGAAATGCTGGGAAGAGTTCCAAGCAGGATAAGCATTGGAATGTCAGGGAGAGTGGCTGGTTTTTGCTAGACAGACGAGTGATACCTTACCTATACTTTGTTTTCTTCTGCAGACTGCCAGAGAAGTTCTCGAGACAAGCCAGCCTGAGGTAGATCGAAGCTTGCCTTCATTTGAACCTGCGGATAAGAACGTCATCCTGATGCTGCAGTATGATGAGGCAGTAGTGGCAAGCGGATACGCCCTACTAGGGAAGGCAACGCCCAGGCCCAAGTTTCTCCTGCAGTGGAGGGAGGACCATTTTCAACTGAAGGCACCAAAAGAGGTCACATCTGTCACAATAACTGCACGCACAAAGCTTGTCGTCGTAGGTCACGGGGTTGTGGAGAATGGACGCATCACGCTTGGTGGCATGAGCGCAGGTGAGCTTGCACAAGCCATCGGCACCCTTTCAAAAAGAGGGAAAGGGATTCACATGGACAAAAGCACAAAATTCCTTCAAGAAGTGAGCTTGGTGTCCTGTGATGTTGGCAGCGGAGCCGAAGGCAAAGGGTTTGTGAAAGAGCTTTTGGTGCAAATGAGAAATATTGGACTGAAAGTGGGTTACGTCTCAGCGCGAACCGTCACAACCTATGTCTTACCTGATGGGACAAAGAGAACAGCGGAGTCAGTGGACTCAGAGTTCTGGAGCAAACGCGACCCAAGCCACAAGAGAATATTCCACTTGGAGGAAGATGGCACTCTTCGGGAGAGAGAATACACCCCAAAGGAACTGCACATGGAACGAAAAGCCCCACTGGAAGGTTACAGGGTGCAGCACCCGTACCAGAAAATCCTGTCCTGGAAAGACGGAGCTAAGTATTACAAGATTGAAGATACGTTAGTTGAAAACATCATTGAAGCCATAACAAACAAGATTTTTTCCGAGTTGCCTGGGCCCAATTTGCGGGATACAGAAATGCAGAAATTGTTGATACACACAACAGATGGAAGAACACATTTGTATCCTGTGAGAAAAATAACAAGTCTTAAAGGATTGGAGGATAATATTAAAGAGATCATCCAAAGGACCCTCGATATTCGAAGTACGACGAAGGCACAAGATGTTGACAGAACCTTAAATAGAGAATTTCGATATTTCCGTTTTAAAGACTTTGTTTATAAAATGAATCTTTTCAATTTTTATGTTAAATTACATGGGACAACATCAAATGTGCCTCTAGATCAAAGCCTAAACAAGCTAGACTACGACTCAATGGCCAACATGAAGGAGAAAGAACATTTTGTAGAAATGGCCAAAAACTGGGTCCAGGGAGACCATGATGCAATCTCCAACAATGTCAATGTTTACGATGGCATGGCTGTTATCGCAACTCACATCTCTGAGGCTGTTCGCAATCCCAGAGTGTTTATAACCAACAGGCTGATGTGGGATGTGACTTCATCCTGGTTGGATTTTAGAAGAAATTGTCCAATGGCAGGGGGCGGAACTTGGCCGAAGAAAGAATTGATAGGCCTGGATCATACAGCTACTGATAACGTACGTGATAGAACCCTGGCCACAATGAAGCTATGGCTCACAAGAAAGTACAGAAACACTTACACTACTATGAATGTTAATGCTGACGCTAAACCCTTACCAAAAGAAGGAGCTGAGAAGCTTCAAGAGGTGCTTACAGAGCTCCCCTTACAAGACACTGCGATTGATTACAGCTGCAGGCCACAAATAGGACCTCTTTCTGACACGCAACTCAGCAAGCTGCAGGGGTTTGAGGAGGCAGTGCGGGGGAAGAGTCTTCAGCCACAGCTACTTCTAAAGTCCGCCGAAGATCAGCAACGTGTACAGGGAAAGATCCGACAAGTAATGAAGGACCAAAGCTCCGTAGATCGCTCAGACTATCAGAAGATAAACTCACTTGAGAAATACAATGACGGCTTGAAGCTGCGATTGGAGAGCAAAACAGACCCCTCCAAAATCAGGGAGATCGTCATTCCTGGTGAAACCGGTGCTGCCAAATCTGAAGAGCTTCTCCATTCCTACTTCAGTGATGTGCACAGTACATCGAGTAAGATTAACCATGGTTTAGGCATTTATGGTACCCTTATGGGCTTCCAAGCTGCCAGTCAAATGTTCTCCCAAGGGCGGGAATGGGAGGGTGGAATCAGTTTGGCTCAGGGCGTTCATGGTGTAACAGAACTCTCAGGTGTTAATGCAGCTGTTAATGATTTTATTGGAAGCGCTACAAAGCAAGCAGTTACCAAAATCTCAGAGAGATTAGAAGGGGCTGCGGTTTCTAAATTTACAAGTTCTGTGTTTAAAATAGGTGTAGTAGCAGAAACTATTCCGGTCCTTTCAATTGCATTCACTGCATTTAATATTTATGAGGATATTAATCAGAAAAGCGCCATTGGGTATGTTGATGCCGCCTTAGATGGGACGATATTAATTACTAACTTGATGGGGCCTGAAATGCTGCCGGTCACTGTCGCTCTTACAATAATACGCTTGGGTTTAGACCCCTTGTACTATGAAATCAAGCATGAGCTTCACTCATTGCCTCCAGGCGCCAGTGCCGGACAACACATAGTGGCAGTGCTGAAGGGAATAGGGCTTGCTTTCAGGGATATTTTCAATACTTTTGTGGAAATAGCTAACCAGTTCAACATTTTCCATACACTCAGTAAGATAGAGGACCTAATCGAAGAGCATAGAACAAGTATGCAACTAGGGAACGATCTGCGGACCGCTGATAACTACTATAAGGTTAAAGAACTGGGTGATGAGGATGGCTGCCACACAGTTATTGACTTCACCCAGGGGAAAGATTCGGCCTATGGGGGTAATTTGTATGTAGAGTTGACAGATCATAATTCCATGATCGTTACCATCGATGACCCGCTTACTTCTGGAAGACTGCACAAAGAGTATCCTTTTCAGAGAGGGTGTGAAACAATGGACATTATTTTAGGATTTGGGGAAACAGTCAAAGTCACCCTTGTACGAAAGGCAGCCACATTTCTGTGGATACCGGTTAAGAAAGAAGACGTTATTGGCTCTGTTGCATCAGACGAAGGCTCTTTGCATGGCACCTACTCTGGCAATTCCAAACCAAACCGCTTTTATGCCATCCAGCAAAAGAAACCTGAGGGGCTTCATTACTCTCTGGATAAATACTTTTATAAACTATATGGGAACAATGGAAATGATGTTTTCTTCCTGGGTCCTCAGAGAAGCTTGGTTCATGGTGGAAATGGTCAAGATGTGTACTTTGTACCTGAAGACGGGGGTGAGGCAGACATTTGTAACGAGGCAGATGACCAGGCCATGGACCTGCTTGTGATCAACATTTCCTTCAGCCAAATATCAGCGAGGAAAGAAAACAATGACCTGAAGCTGTTCTACGACAACAGCCTCCGAATAGTGGTCAGGAGTTGGTTTTTGGGAGATTCGTTTAGACACCTGAACTTCAAAAGCAGCGATGGTGCCTTGTTTAAGGTGGGGAAGGTTAATTTGAATGGCAAAGTCATGCTAGAAGTGAGAATGCTAGATTACTCCAGAGAGTCTGCAGGGTGCACTGTAGACTTGAAAGTCTCACCCTGGGAGAAGGTTGTAACTGTTAGAGGAAGCGATCACAATGATTTCATTTCAGGTAATGACATCGGCAATGTACTCCATGGAGGGAAGGGAACCAATTTTCTGGCAGGTTTTAACGGCAAAGACATGTATATCATAGAGGAGAAAGACACCTGCGACACAATCAGTAACAGTGCCTCGGATGGTGAAATTGACATAGTTCAAATGGCAGTTGAGTACAAGAATGTCAAAGTAACGAGTATTAGCACATCATCCATCAAGGTGTGGGATTCCACCTCTTCGACTTGTGTGATAATCAAGAGTTGGAAGTTGGGGTGGCCGTGGCAGCATATCATCTTCCAAACCAGGGATTTTGTGGTTTTCCAGGTGGCAAACACAACAGCTGACCCAGAAGTGGTGCCTTTAATCATGGACTTCCGTAGTTCCGAAGCTGCAGTGTCCATTGACCTGAACACAATTCCTGGAAATGATAACATAATGACGATCATCGGGTCCCCATTCCGAGATCACATCATTGGAAACAGAAAATCAAATTTTATTAGCGGGGGCGAAGGGGATTACTTAAAGGGAGGGGATGGCTGTGACACTTACAACCTTGATTGCAAAACAAAGACCCCGGCTATTATCAATAACTATGCAGAAGACAGGGTGACTGATATTTTAGTTTTGAAAGAGAAATTTAGTGTACTGAGATTTCTAAATCCTATAGTTCCATCTGACCTCATCATCAAAGGGGAAAAATGTGAGGTGCGTTTGCAAAACTGGCACGTTTCTGAAAATAACCGGCACCTCTGCATGCAGACCCAGGATGGAATTACTTTCGAAATTAACAATAAAAATGTGCCCCTTGTCTATGCAGTGGATTATTCGTCATCAAGTATCGATCATCAGATCATTGACACAAGGTCTGGTGTCCTCTTAGGTGCAACAAAGATAATTGGCTCCCCAAATTTTGTAAGAATCTGGGGAAATGCGAAGGACAATTTCATCGATCCCGGGAGTGGCGGTGGTTGGATGAGCGGTCTCGATGGTAAAGATACATACACCCTTAGAAAGGAATATCAAGGAAAATACATTCTTGAGAATTTTGCAGAAGACCAAAATGTAGATTTCCTTTTACTGGATGTTGAATTTAAAGATATCAGAATATCAAATTCTGCAAACCGGAATTTACTCCTCAGTGCACCGTCTTCAGCCAATTGGACCTGTGAATTCAATCAATACACAACGAACAAGCAATATAGACATCTGATAATGCGAAGCAGAGATCAAGTATGGTTCACAGTGTCCGAAGAGACATTCAAGATCCAGCCTCTATTCCTGGATAGGAAATCCTTTCCCACAGATCTCCACGTGGACCTCTCGGCCGGTAATTCTCTCACCGTTCCAACTGTTTTTGGGTCACTTCGAGGCAGGAACACAATCCTAGGCAATGACCTGAACAATGTTCTGATAGGTGGGAAGGAAACTGACATTCTCTCTGGGCTTGGAGGGAATGATGTTCTACAGGGGTCTGACGGAGAGGACTACCTCTCAGGGGGAGCTGGAGATGATGAGATCCACGGAGGAGCGGGGGATGACAATATCTTGGGAGGCACAGGGGATGATGTTATATATCCAGGGCCCGGCTCTGATACAGTCTTTGGGGGGTCTGGTTCAGATACTGTGCTCTTTTGGGGGAACCATGTAAATCTTACTGGAGTGTTTGTAAACTTGAATTTGGGCTATGGCTCAGGTGCTGATGCAGAAGGGGATCTCTACTTCAGTGTTGAAAATGTGCTTGGAACTAGCTATGACGATATCCTCATCGGGAGTGATGATGACAACTACCTGGGTGGCGACGGTGGGAAGGACCTCATTCTGACAATGGGGGGTTATGATGTCCTTCAAGGGGGGGAAGGAAGTGACATTTACTACCTGCAGCAGGCAACAGGTGTTAAAAGAATAGACAATTTCTCCAAAGACCAGGCAAGGGATTTGATCTACTTTGGATCTGTTGATAATGAAGAGGAAAAGGACGTGCAATTCAGAAAGCTGGAAAACGACCTGGAGATCACGTTTCCTAATGGCACCGAGACCCACTTCCTAGAGGGGGTTCTGCTGAAAAACTGGTTCAAATCAATGGAATACAGACATGTTTCAATGATGTTCGGACCAATGATTGTCTTAGAGTCTTTGCTGTATACCGTGGAAACCTTGGGTACATGTGTGATCACAGTGACATCATCGACATTTAAAATAAAAATGTAACAATTGATAGGAAAAACAAAAACACATTTTAACCCTGAGAAATCTTTTTCAAATAGAGTGTGCATGAAATAATCTGTGTGTTTCCAATGCAAATGGGTCTTGCCTGGACAAAATAGCTAAATCATTTTAGTTACAATTTAATAACAAATATCTTTACCCTTTGAGTGTGATTGCCTAAAATGTGATTAAGACATGTCATTTCTGTTTTTAGAAGCATATGAATTGAAGCAAGAGAAGGGCTACATCCTATTTCATAATACCATATTATACCTTTGACAACATTTCCCAAATATTATCAATATTAACTCCTCCCACCCTCCCAAGCCATTTGAGGAGCCGTCTGTATCTCCATACTCACTATGGATGAATGTTATAAAACCATGACTGCAGGCTTGGCCGTTCGTGTCTCTGGCTTCCCCTAAATCACCCTCTCCATTCACTATTCCTCTCATAAACTCATGGATTGTTACTTAGACCCATTCCCTGTATTCCATCCGAATGCTTTGCCCTGTCTCAAAAGCTGGGTCTGCATTAGCAGATCATTCCATTGCCACCTCTTGGCTCCTATTAATATTGCTGGGAGTTCTGGGCTCAGTGTCGCCATATCATGGTCGGTCCATGATAGGGGAACAATAGAAGAAGCTTTACTGAGCCTTATTTGGTTCTTCTCGAGGAACACATAGCCTAATATCGAATATGACCCATATAGATTAGATAGAAGTTGAAGTTCTTTTCCGAGGGTTGGAGACCTTCCACACATAAACCAGCTCATAGTTTCTTATTTGCTCACCAAGTATAGAACTTGTATTCGGCTTGCCGCCTTCCCTTTAGAGTATCACTGTTAAACGATCCATTGTTTCATCCAGTACACAATTAAAGTCTCGCCCTTATTTCCATCGCCATTGGTCTTACCCACTCCACAGCATCTTCTAATACCTGCTTAAGAGACTCTCCTTGCCCTTGGTTAGGTGCACAGAAAACACATAGCCTCACCTCCCTCCCCCTTATCCTTCACAGAACCATTAATAATCTGCCCTCTCGGGGGGCTTCCACTTCTGGTTGGGTCATCTCAAAGGTTCTAGACAAGATTATTCCAACTGCTGCTTTTTTCTTTGACCCTGACACCCAAACATCTGACCTACGGGGGGTGGGGAGACTAGGACATTTCCTTCTCCCCCCTTTTATGAAGTGATTCCTGTATAGATAACACACCTTCATAGTTTCTATTAAACCACTTAGTGAGGAGGGGGAGTTCCGAGTGCTAATTGAATCCCTGAACATGAAGGGGTGGCTACTGTCCACCCATGGACGTCCCCGTGACACATTGTGACATTTAGTGAAGGGCAAGCTGGTACTGAATGCATATATCTCTAAAACGTAAAATATGCTTCAAGGAAAATATGGTTAGAAAATATTGTTAGTAACTCAGAAGTGTCCAAGAATCTTCTTTGGTGCAGATTCATGTGGGGCACTCGTATTTCTTTGGTCCGAGCCTTAAATGTCTTAATAATTTTCATTACAACTGAACTGGATAAGATACATCTGAAAAGTATATAATGACTATATCGTGACATGTAGATTCCTTGAAATTGAATTGAATTTCTTTTCTTTTTCATTTTATATTTTTATTAATACTGATTTTCTTCTTCTTTTACACTGGTTTTATGTGAGAAAAATGTTTTTCATGGTATTGTTTACTTCTGTTGTGTTGTGTAAGGTTTCATGTAAACTATGTATGCAACAATAAAAATACATAAATAAAAAGCTCTGGTATTTGACCCTCTTTCACCTTTCAGTGCCCCTATGAGTTGCTGCACCTCTGACTACATTGCATTCATCTTGAAGAGTATATTTTCTATGTCTGTTGTTGTTGCAGCTCGGAGGTGTCCCCTCTGCCCCCATAACTGCCATTATGCCTACTTGGTTGGTTGATTTGCTCCCTTAATGGGCACTGGCTGGCAAAAGCCTTCAGCTACAAATGCCAAGGGATTGACATATAGTTTTAAACTCAGTTGTGTCTTTTCAGAAGTCTTTGCTGGGTGTCTTCCTGCCCTCCCCCCTCCCATCCTCCACACACTTCCCCTCAGAGTCCTTTGTTTTCGGATAGAGAGCTATTTCATTATCCTGTTGAGGCCACAGGCCAACATGGGTACAGATGTATTGTGGGAGCAGAATGGGTACATATGTATTGTAGAAGCAGAATAGGTACAGATGTATTGTGGGAGCAGAATGGGTACATATGTATTGTGGGAGCAGAATGGGTACAGATGTATTGTGCGAGCAGAATGGGTACACATGTATTGTGGGAGTAGAATGGGTTCAGATGTATTGTGGGAGCAGAATGGGTACAGATGTATTGTGCGAGCAGAATGGGTACACATGTATTGTGGGAGTAGAATGGGTTCAGATGTATTGTCGGAGCAGAATGGGTACAGATGTTGATAGGGAGCAGAATGGGTACAGATGTATTGTGGGCTCACAATGGGTACAGATGTTTTGTGGGAACAGAATGATTACAGATGTATTTTTGGAGCAGAATGGGTACAGATATATTGTGGGAGGAAAATGGGTACAGATGTATTGTGGCAGAAGAATGGGTACATATTTATTGTGGGAGCAGAATGGGTACAGCTGTATTGTGGGAGCATAATGGGTGCAAATGTATTGTGGAAGGAGAATGGGTATAGTTGTAATCCGGGAGGAGAATAGGTACAGATGTATTGTGGGAGAAGAATGGGTGCAGATGTATTGTGGAAGGAGAATGGGTACAGATGTATTGTGGAAGGCCAATGGGTACAGCTGTATTGTGGAAGCAGAATGAGTACAGATGTATTCTGGAAGCAGAATGAGTACAGATGTATTGAGGGAGGCGAATGGGTATAGATGTATTGTGGGAGAAAAATGGCTACAGATGCATTGTGGCAGCAGAATGGGTGCAGATGTATTGTGTAAGGAGAATGGATATAGTTGTATTTTGGGAGGAGAATAGGTACAGATTTATTGTGGGAGGAGAATGGGTACAGATGTATTGTGGCAGCAGAATGGGTGCAGTTGTATTGCGGGAGGAGAATAGGTACAGACATATTGTGGGAACAGAATAGGTACAGATGTTTTGTGGGAGCAGAATGGGTACAGATGTTTTCTGGGAGCAGAATGGGTTCATATGTGTTTTGGGAACAGAATGGGCACAGATGTACTGTGAGAGCAGAATAGGTACAGATGTTTTGTGGGAGCAGAATGGGAACAGATGTATTGTGGAAGCAGAATGGGTACAGATGTGTTGTGGGAGCAGAATTAGTACAGATGTGTTGTGGGAGTAGAATGGGTACAGATGTATGTGGGAGCAGAATAGATACAGATGTTGTGTGGGAGCAGAATGGGTACAGATGTATTGTGGTGGCAGAATGGCTCCAGATGTATTGTGGGAACAGAATGTGAACAGATGCATTGTGGGAGCAGAATGAGTACAGATGTATTGTTGGAGCAGAATGAGTACAGATGCTTTGTGGGAGCAGAGTGGGTTCAGATGTTTTGGGGAGCGGAATGGGTCCAGATGTATTGTGGGAGCAGAATGGGTTCAGGTGTATTGTGAGAGCAGAATAGGTACAGATGCATTGTGAAAGCAGAATGGGTACAGATTTACTGTGGGGGCAGAATAGGTACAGATTTTTTTGTGGCTGCAGAATGGGTACCGATGTATTGTCATCACAGAATGGCTACAGATGAATTGTGGGAACATAATGGGTACAGCTGTTCTGCGGGAGCAGAATGGGTATAGATGTATTGTGGGAGCAAAATCAGAACAGATGTATTGTGGGAGCAGAATGGGTACAGTTGTATTGTGGGAGCAGAATGGGTACAGATGTATTGTAGGAGCAGACTGGGTAAAGATGTATTAATGGAGCAGAATGGGTACATATTTATTGTGGGAGCAGATTAGGTAGAGATGTATTGCGAGAGCAAATTGGGTACAGCTGTATTGTGGGAGCATAATGGGTACAGATGTGTTGTGGGAGCAGAATGGGTACAGATGTATTGTGGGAGCAGAATAGGTACAGATGTACTGTGGGAGCAGAATACGTACCGATGTATTGTGGGCAGAGAATGTCTATAGATGTATTGTGGGAGCAGAATGGGTGCAGATGTATTGTTGGAGCAGAATAGGTACAGATGTATTGTGGATGCAGAATGGGTACAGATGTATTGTTGGAGCAGAATAGGTACAGATGTATTGTGGATGCAGAATGGGTACAGATGTGTTGTGGGAGCAGAATGGGTACAGATGTATTGTGGGAGCAGAATAGGTACAGATGTATTGTGGGAGCAGATTACGTACCGATGTATTGTGGGCAGAGAATGTCTATAGATGCATTGTGGGAGCAGAATGGGTGCAGATGTATTGTGGGAGGAAAATGGGTATAGATGTATTTTGGGAGAAGAATGGGTACATATGTATTGTGAAAGCAGAATGGGTACATATGCGTTGTGGAAGCAGACTGAGTGCAGATGTATTGTGGGAGCAGAATAGGTACAGATGTTTTGTGGCAGCAGAATAGGTACAGATGTATTGTGGGAGCAGAATGGGAACTGATGTATTGTGGGAGCAGAATGAGTACAGGTGTATTGTGGGAGCAGAATGGGTACAGATGTATGTGGGAGCAGAATAGATACAGATGTTGTGTGGGAGCAGAATGGGTACAGATGTATTGTGGTGGCAGAATGGCTCCAGATGTATTGTGGGAACAGAATGTGAACAGATGCATTGTGGGAGCAGAATGAGTACAGATATATTGTTGGAGCAGAATGAGTACAGATGCTTTGTGGGAGCAGAGTGGGTTCAGATGTTTTGGGGAGCGGAATGGGTCCAGATGTATTGTGGGAGCAGAATGGGTTCAGGTGTATTGTGAGAGCAGAATAGGTACAGATGCATTGTGAAAGCAGAATGGGTACAGATTTACTGTGGGGGCAGAATAGGTACAGATTTTTTTGTGGCTGCAGAATGGGTACCGATGTATTGTCATCACAGAATGGCTACAGATGAATTGTGGGAACATAATGGGTACAGCTGTTCTGCGGGAGCAGAATGGGTATAGATGTATTGTGGGAGCAGAATCAGAACAGATGTATTGTGGGAGTAGAATGGGTACAGTTGTATTGTGGGAGCAGAATGGGTACAGATGTATTGTAGGAGCAGACTGGGTAAAGATGTATTAATGGAGCAGAATGGGTACATATTTATTGTGGGAGCAGATTAGGTAGAGATGTATTGCGAGAGCAAATTGGGTACAGCTGTATTGTGGGAGCATAATGGGTACAGATGTGTTGTGGGAGCAGAATGGGTACAGATGTATTGTGGGAGCAGAATAGGTACAGATGTACTGTGGGAGCAGAATACGTACCGATGTATTGTGGGCAGAGAATGTCTATAGATGTATTGTGGGAGCAGAATGGGTGCAGATGTATTGTTGGAGCAGAATAGGTACAGATGTATTGTGGATGCAGAATGGGTACAGATGTGTTGTGGGAGCAGAATGGGTACTGATGTATTGTAGGAGCAGACTGGGTAAAGATGTATTAATGGAGCAGAATGGGTAAATATTTATTGTGGGAGCAGAATAGGTAGAGATGTATTGCGAGAGCAAATTGGGTACAGCTGTATTGTGGGAGCATAATGGGTACAGATGTGTTGTGGGAGCAGAATGGGTACAGATGTATTGTGGGAGCAGAATAGGTACAGATGTACTGTGGGAGCAGAATACGTACCGATGTATTGTGGGCAGAGAATGTCTATAGATGTATTGTGGGAGCAGAATGGGTGCAGATGTATTGTTGGAGCAGAATAGGTACAGTTGTATTGTGGATGCAGAATGGGTACAGATGTGTTGTGGGAGCAGAATGGGTACAGATGTATTGTGGGAGCAGAATAGGTACAGGTGTATTGTGGGAGCAGAATCCGTACCGATGTATTGTGGGCAGAGAATGTCTATAGATGTATTGTGGGAGCAGAATGGGTGCAGATGTATTGTTGGAGCATAATGAGTACAGATGTATTGTGGAAGCAGAATGAGTACAGATGTATTGTTGGAGCAGAATGGGTACAGATGTATTGTGGGAGGAAAATGGGTATAGATGTATTTTGGGAGAAGAATGGGTACATATGTATTGTGAAAGCAGAATGGGTACATATGCCTTGTGGAAGCAGACTGAGTGCAGATGTATTGTGGGAGCAGAATAGGTACAGATGTTTTGTGGCAGCAGAATAGGTACAGATGTATTGTGGGAGCAGAATGGGAACTGATGTATTGTGGGAGAAGAATGAGTACAGGTGTATTGTGGGAGCAGAATGGGTACAGATGTATGTGGGAGCAGAATAGATACAGATGTTGTGTGGGAGCAGAATGGGTACAGATGTATTGTGTTGGCAGAATGGCTCCAGATGTATTGTGGGAACAGAATGTGAACAGATGCATTGTGGGAGCAGAATGAGTACAGATGTATTGTTGGAGCAGAATGGGTACAGATGTATTGTGGGAAGAGAATGGGTATAGATGTATTGTTGGAGAAGAATGGTTACATATGTCTTATGGAAGCAGAATGGTTACATATGCCTTGTGGAAGCAGAATGAGTACAGATGTATTGTTGGAACAGAATGGGTACAGATGTATTGTGAGAGAAAAATGGGTACAGATGTATTGTGGCAGCAGAATGTGTACATATGTCTTGTGGAAGCAGACTGAGTGCAGATGTATTGTTGGCGCAGAATGGGTACCGATGTATTGTGGGAGCAGAATAGTTACAGATGTTTTGTGGGAGCAGAATGGGTACAGATGTATGGTGGGAGCAGAATTGGAACATATGTATTGTGGGAGCAGAACGGGTACAAATGTATTGTGGGAGCAGAATGGGTACAGATGTTTTGTGGGAGGAGAATGGGTACAGATGTATTGTGGCAGCAGAATGGGAACAGATGTATTGTGGGAGCAGAATAGGAATATGTTTTGAATAACAACATCACATAAAGTCACTGTTCCACTAACTTTTCACTACCTCACTACAAGGTTCAAACTAGATACTGTTGAAGCACTTTATGATTATTAATATGGTGTCAACAAAAATTGAAATCATATAGCAAATGTTTTGTATGTTATAGTGTTAAGCCCAAAATTGGGCCTTTTTAACAACATGGTGACAAATAAAATTGTGTTGTTTCACTATTAAATCTGGGTGATCTGTCTCTTGATGAAAAATACAGACTAATGTTAGGCGTCTGTTGAAGTGGAGTGTCTTCATACCTTCAGGTGAAGAAGGGAGGGGTAGCCTGCATCCCATTGTATCTATATAGTTCACTAAATTCCCTCTAGATATAGGCTCCTTGACAACAAAAAAAGAGGTTTTGTTTTAGCCCATTTCATTGAAATGGGAGCAGAATAGGTACAGATTTATTGTCGGTGCAGAATGGGTTCAGATGTATTGTGGGTGCAGAATAGGTAAAGATGTATTGTGGGAGCATAATGAATACAGATGTATTGTGGGAGCAGAATGGGTACAGATGTATTGTGGGAGCAGAATGGGTACAGATGTATTGTGGGAGGTGAATGTGTATAGATGTATTGTGGGTGCAGATGTATTGTGGGAGCAGAACGGGTACAGATTTATTGCGGGAGCAGAATGGGTACAGAGGTATCGTGGGAGAAGAGTGGTTTTGAGATGTCTTTCTTTAGACCCCAGCCAGTAGCTTGGAATACATTGCAAACATTATACATGTGTTGTGAAATTTACAGCAATGCTGTGAGTGGTGCAATACGCCAAGAATATGTGCTCACTACACTGTAGAACCAGAATGGGTTTGGACATTGGACATGTTGCCATAGATACTAGTTTAGAACCCATTGCAAGAATTACCTGGTTTTTTAACTAAACATGATGTTTTGTCATCTTCAGCAGATATTAAGATGAGAGAATTGAGAATTGATTAATACTGAAACACTGCTTGTACTTTGCATCGTAGATATTTAGATTAACTAAAACATATGTTTTTAATAAATATTTTAAAATACCAAATCAAGCAATGGTATTTGAGTTTTTCCGATGCCCGTTGTCAATTTAATGTGCGACTTTGTGTCCTAAATTTGCATATGATATTCTAACAGTCAGTATGGAGACGACTGATGAGTCATTTCACTTATTCCAGTTACCTACAGAAGGTTGAGTGGACAGAAACCATGCACCCAGGGAATGCAGACCTTTGAGTTTGTATAATAATTACCCCCGTTCTTTAATGTTTGGTATGAAGCTTAAGTTTAATATTTGTCTGGGTCTGTGACGATTTAAACCAAAAGAATTAAAATTGTACCCATTGTGAGGCAGGCATGGTATCAAGAGAGACATAGACTCAAGAGTAACAGTTTGAAGTATTTGGGGTTGGTGTGATGCCTAACTTGCCTTATCAATAACTTGGGATTTCCCTTAACTGATGCTTCAGGCTGTGTTAAACCTATGCTTGCCCTCACTCTGTTGGATGACGCTAAAAGACAAATAGTGTGAGAAAGACATATATCCAAGACGGGATTCAGATGGTCTTCTTGTCAGGATTGGCGCTGCCAGTAGGCAATAAGGTTCAACTAATACAGACCCTTGGAATCTGCCGGGAAAGGTTCTTGAAATGTCAAAACAACTTAGTTCACAAAATCCTCTTAGGTTTCCTTGGGTTCCCTTCCCCAAGCTTCTTAACGTACACAGTCCTTGTAGGCTTCACAGGGTTCCCTTCCCCATGCTTAGGCCCTCTTGTTCAATAGAAAATGTTCACAACTTGTCGAAATGTCTAGATTAGTTGATGCGGGTGGAGTTGGGGCTTTGATTCTGTTGGATCTGTCTGCCGCATTTGACACGGTGGACCATCCTATTCTCCTTTCTCGTCTAGCACAGATTGGTATCTCTTGTTCTGTTCTTGCTTGGTTTACTTCCTTTCTTTCAGATCGTACTCAGACCCTCGCTATGCCCCCGTTTCTTTCTTCCTCTTGTCCTCTTACCTCTGGTGTCCCCCAGGGATCCTCTCTCTCCCCAATTTTGTTTAATATCTGGGACTTGGACTGCCTCATTCGTTCCTACGGATTCAATTGTTATTCCTATGCTGATGACACTCAAATCCTGATCCGTCTAGATCAGGACCAAACTGAGGTCTCAGCACGTCTTCATGAGTGCCTAAAGGCAGTCGGTGTCTGGATGGACCAAAACTGGCTCAAGCTTAATGGCGATAAAACAGAGGTGATGTTGGTGCATTGCCCCCAAACCTTCATTGTGGACCCCTGCTTTTTGGCCCACCTCGTTAGGTCCTCTGCCCAGTCCAGTCAACAAAGTGAAAAACCTGGGGGTTATTCTCTCTGCCTCCTTATCTCTGTCCAACCAGGTTGCGGCTGTCTGTCTCCCATCACCAGATCAGGGTCCTTAAGAGGGTCCTGCCTATGATTCCGGTAGTTATTCGGCCTCCTGTGGTGGCTGCGCTAGTCCTTTCCCGGTTGGACTATTACAACTCTTTGTATCTGTCGCAACCGATTGGCCTTCTTCAATGGCTTCAGCGCATGCAGACCTTGGCAGCCAGGCTAGCCACTGGCTCTCCCTATGGTGCCCACATCTCGCCAGTGCTCCAGTGCCCAGTGGGGCCAGTGCTCCGTCGACTCCACTGGCCCCACTGGCTCCCAGTGGCTCAGTGAGTTAATTTTAAGTCTTTGTGTATTGTCCATCGGGCAATCCATGGCCTAGGAGCCGAGTTCCTGCAATCCAAAATTCTCTGGATATATTCCGGAACGTAATCTTCGCTCCTCTGCCACCAATCTACTTACCGTCCCAAGGATTAACCGGGAAAGGCTTGGCAGCAGAGCTTTTTCCATTGCTGCTGCCAAACTTTGGAACAACCTCCCACTGCCACTCAAATCTACTTCCAATCATTTGGTTTTCAGAAGAGCTTTGAAAACCATTCTATTGTAGTCCTTGGCTCTCTCACTGATTTTCCTTCTAGCTAGCAGCTTCCTCTCTAGCGCCATGATGCCTTTGGGCGACCGTGCACTTTACAAATTTAGGTAACATAACATAACATAACATAATAACTTCCTTAGGCCTCTCAGGGTTCCCTTTCTCAGGCGCAGGCCCCTCTAGTTTCAAAGCAAAGGTTCCCTAACACAAATGTTCGTAAAATACAAAAGTTCCACTTGCCAGGATGCACCTCTCAACATACAGTTCCCTACAGGGTCTGGCTCACAAACGCTCACTAAATGTGGGTGCAGGAGGTATCGACTGAGACTATCGAGGAAAGATGAAAGTGATCCTTCTCAATATTTGGAGGCGTGCCTATGCCCATAAAACTTCACCAGTTCATCTCCCAACTGGTGTGTGAGGAAATCCCGGTCCCCGAGACGGAGTAAGAGGAAGATCACGAAGGCACAGAGAGGAGCTGATGTCGATTTCAGAGAGCTGAATAAAACCCAAAAAGAAAACCAGAATCTACAGGGGGCTCCTGCACCCACATGGGTAGAGTTCACATAAGCTCACCAATGGACCCCTTGCTGGAATAGGCCCAGAAGTACACAGAGAGCTTAACCTGAAATCTCCACACTTAGAAAGAAGGGACCGATTATTATCAATTGATGGTTCTAAAGACGATCCAAGACACTGCAGTGGAGCTCACACAACCTCAGTGAAGATCATTTGGGACTCGAGAAGACTCATAAAATTTGCTCAGTCACTTCTACTGGCCAGGAGTTTAGGCTCACAAAAAGCAGCTGTGTGCAACCTTACCCATTTGCCAAAAGATGTCGCCCGACAATGTACCAAGAGCCCAGTTAGAGTTGCTACCCATCACCAAGGTACCTTTTTATAGTGTTTTTATTGAGATTGTTGGAACCCTGGAACGCTCCAAAACAGGAAGCAAGTAAATAGCAGTTATCAAGGACTAAACAAACCGGTATCACAAGGCCTTCCCTTGAAGGAGCAACCACACAAAAGAAATTCTAAAGGTGTTAAACCCGTTCTTCACTGGAGTGGGGTGTCCTAAATCAACCTAATGGACCAGTGTAGGAGCGTCATGTCCAGGTTAATGGGTACAATGAAGGAGCTCATTAATTTATATCAAGCCCCTATGAGCCTCAGTATACCACACCCAGAAGGGAGGACTTGGTGAAAGGTTTAACCAGACACTCAAGAGGATCCTAAGATCCACGGCTGGATGAGGAATTATGACATTGGTATGACAATGGTGTGAGGAAGGAGGGGTATCTTCTGTACTTGATTGAAGGCCTCCAGGAGGCAAGTGGTTTACACACTTCTCTTGAGCTGGGAATACTTCCAGAACATGGAAATCCCCACTGTTCTTTTCAGAGGGCCATTGCCAAGGTTGTAAAGACTTTGGGTTTGCCATTCTTAAAAGTCCACTGTGAACAGATGAACATCTTGGACAAGGGTCCCCATGGAAAACCCCTCTGCTCTTCCACCCAGCAGTGGCCGATCCTTTTTTGGTGGCTTGCATGCAGCTATAGTTGCACTCAAAGCATTGAACAAGGGTGGTAAACGGATCTCAGCATTGCATCAAGGTCTCTGTCCAAAAAGTGAGCGAGGTGACATTGTAAAGCAGAGGTAAGTGGGACAGAGATCTAGGCAAAGTCATAGTGGATGCTGAGTGGGCAAGAATGTGTTGCCGCCCAAAAAAAGAATCAGTAAATACATGCTTTAAACTGATCCACTCTAAGTGTTTTCTATAATGTACATGTACCCATTAGTTGTACATAGACTTGCCTCAGATAGAAGTGCAGCATGGCCTACGTGCTCACACACAACCGCTGACTTTTTACATATCGTATGCTACTGTGATGCTACACGAGAACATTGGTGCAAGGCACTGGAATATCTGACGGAAGGGACCAGATGTGATGCTACACGAGAACTTTGGTGCAAGACACTGGAATAGCTCATGGAAGGGACCGGATGTGATGCTACCCAAGAACTTTGGTGCAAGACACTGGAATATCTGACGGAAGGGACCGGATTTGATGCTACACGAGAACTTTGGTGCAAGACAGTGGAATATCTCATGGAAGGGACCAGATGTGATGCTAGACGAGAACTTTGGTGCAAGACACTGGAATACCTCATGGAAGGGACCGGATATGATGCTACATGAGAACATTGGTGCAAGACACTGGAATACCTCACAGAAGGGACTGGATGTGATGCTAGACGAGAACTTTGGTGCAAGACACTGGAATATCTCACGGAAGGGACCGGATGTGATGATACACGAGAACTTTGGTGCAAGACACTGGAATATCGATGTGATGCAACACGAGAACTTTGGTGCAAGACACTGAAAAACCTCATGGAAGGGACCGGATGTGATGCTACACGAGAACTTTGGTGCAAGACACTGGAATATCTCAACGAAGGGACCAGATGTGATGCTACACGAGAACTTTGGTGCAAGACACTGGAATACCTCACGGAAGGGACCAGATGTGATGCAACACAAGAACTTTGGTGTAAGACACTGAAAAACCTCATGGAAGGGACCGGATGTGATGCTACACGAGAACTTTGGTGCAAGACACTGGAATATCTGACAGAAGGGACCGGATGTGATGCTACATGAGAACTTTGGTGCAAGACACTGGAAAACCTCACGGAAGGGACCGGATGTGATGCTACACAAGAACTTTGGTGCAAGACACTGGAATACGTCACAGAAGGGATGTGATGCTACACGAGAACTTTGGTACAAGACACTGGAATATGTCACGGAAGGGACCGGATATGATGCTACACAAGAACTTTGGTGCAAGACAATGGAATACCTCACAGAAGGGATGTTATGCTGCACGAGAACTTTGGTACAAGACACTGGAATATGTCACGGAAGGGACTGGATGTGATGCTACACTAGAACTTCGGTCCAAGACACTGGAATACCTCACGGAAGGGACCGGATATGATGCTGCACAAGAACTTTGGTGAAAGACACTGGAATACCTCACAGAAGGGATGTGATGCTACACTGTTGCCTAAGAGGTGCTTATTGGGCATGATTCCCAAGCCCAGAAAGGGCAGGCTTGTCACTACATTCCTGTCCCTTGGCACTGTAGTGTTTCAGCGCTGAATAGTACTTCACTGAAGGGACACAGTGGCCCCTGCATCCAGCCTGTGGCTGAAGGAGTTAATCAACTGGGCCACCACTGAAAAGGAGCCTGGCAGGGCTGCCGGCCAGTGTGAAGAACGCAACAATACGTTCTACGCCATCTGGGATGGGGTTCTCCTTACTGCCAATTTCCCCTCTGATTTATGACCACAGTGAAATGACTCAGTCATTACTCATGTTACTCACCAATTATGTAATACTGTTAATGTTCCTGGCTACTTCCAGTTGCATAGTGTCATCTGTATGATGTATTGTAGCTTACACCTCAGATGTGTATCTACTATGAGCAAAAGATTTACATAGGTAACACACACTAAGATACGTGTAGAAATGTAGTATAAATAGGCGTACGTAGCGTAAATTGAACTATGTTGGTCGCCAACTGTTGTAAACTTGTGATTAGAGGACAAAGGCAATGGATATGGCAAGGGAAATGTGCACAAGAACACACAGTGAACTGCTTCGTGTCGAGTAACAGGCACTCAGGAACCAAGATACATGTACACTAAAACCCAGGATGTGCAAGTAGAGCGTGATAACAATACAAATATATGAAAAGGGATGTGGGGTAAGAACTTAGAAACTCTTTATGATTACAAAGAAAGTCGTCAAGCTCCTCCCCCATAATTTCTATTACAGCTTTATACCCACATACAGGACAAGTAACAACCGGATCTGTGAGCTAGCATCCTTTAATGGTATTGCATAAGGTAACAAACACAATACTCACTAGGATGAGAAACACCACCTGGAATGTCAACAAAGCCCACAATCCCTGCTGATCAAATGGGGACTCAGATTAATTGGATTCTGCTGCGCAGGAGTACAAGGGTGAGCCAGGGTAAAATGGACCACTCAGCTCTCACACTACTGCAAACCAAAACACAACGCAATCATAAAGGTAAAATAAGGACAATGAAGAGATATACCTTTTTTGCCTCTTGTGGTAGTGCAGGCTGAGGGAAGGCTATGCTCTCAAGAGGGGAGTGAATTTATAGACCTACAAATTTATCTGGAGACTTTACTGTTAATCCTCTGAGTTTTCTATTATCATCCCTGAAATCCAACTCTACGTATTTGATTATGGGGGATATTAACCTATGGTTAGAGCACAAGGATGATCCCATTGCACAGGAGTTACGCCTAGCATTAAATTAATTAGGTTTTGAACAACTCGTCCATAATCCGACTCACCTCTTAGGGAACACCCTTGATTGGTTTGCCTGTCATAAAGTGGAAACCAGTGACGTAGTATTCTCCCAATGTCTCTGGTTTATCACTACTATTTCTAGCTTTACTGATAAAAAGAAACCTAATAAGGATAAAGAATTCTCTGCCCGTAACCTAAAAAACTTAACAGCCACCAAGCTTGATCCCTTACTTACATCACTAAACAAACTTTCTAAAAGGGATAAGCCTGAAGCATTGGCTAAAGCCATATCAGATAATTTGTGTACAGCCGCCAATATATTAGTACCATGAAAAATTAAAAAAACGGAAGGAAGGCACCAAACGTAATTCATGGTTTTCCCCTGAACTCCAAAGCCTAAAATCGCACACTCTTAAACGCTTTCACATCTGGAAATCCACACGAACTCAAGACTCTCTAATAGATTATAAAACAGCAGCGAAAAGGTACAGAGCTGCCATTATTGAGGCAAAAAAAAGATTCATTTAACAATAGAATAACACAGGCACAATCAAATTCTAAAGAACTTTTTAAAATATTGAAGGAGCAGGAATGCCGTGGTTGCATGAATGAAGATCTGGTTAACATGGACAGTGCTTGGTGTAACACCATGCAAAAAGCTTTGCAAGATAAACTTGACAACATCCTTAAGGACATAAATACTAAAATATCCAACTTAGACGATAAGACCATAGGAATTCAAGAGTCCAATATAAGATGCCCTGACATTCCCGTTTTTGATTTCTCACCCATTACCACAACTGAATTGGCTAGAATAATCAACCACCTCAAAACTATTAAATGCAAAAAATGATGGTCTCTCAGTGCTATTTTTCAATAGCCTGAAGTGACATCGAATGTAAAGAGGTACTTGGCTGAACCAAGTTTATCCACCAGCTCATTTGTCTTTGGAAAAGGGTGGGCATCAGTCTTGTGGACTGCATTAAGAGCTCTATAGTCCGCACAGAATCTCAACTCCTTGGATCCTGCCTTTGGTACTAGAACAACTGGACTAGACCATGGACTGGTAAAGGGCTCTATTATCCCGAGATCAAGCATCTTTTTGACCGCCTTCTTTATGTGGGATCTTACATGATCTGACATCCTGTAACCTCTGTTTTTAACAGGTAAACAGTCACCAGTTTGAATATCATGCTGGCCCCAAGGGGTCAACCCTGGTGATAGTGAAAACAGGGAGGCAAACTGATTTAACAGAAACTTGCACTCCTCCTGTTGTTCAGGTGTCAGGTTATAAGAGAGATTAACTCCTTCTATGTTCTCATCTAAAGGCTGGCCTCTGAGTAGGTCAGGTAGAGGTTCACTCTCCTCCTGCTCTTGGGCTGAAGCTAGAAGCAAAGCTCCTACTTCTGGTCTTGAGCCACAAGCCTTTAAACGGTTGGCGTGAAAGACTCTGGGAGCCTCCTTAGGATTGACTAAGTCCACCAGATAGTTGACCTCTCCAAGTTTACCCACAACCATGAAGGGTCCTATCCACTAGTCCTGTAAGGCCCTCTGCCTTGTAGAAACCATAACTAAAACTTGCTGATCGTGAGTAAACTCAACCATGTTGGCCTTCTGGTCATGCCAATGTTTGACCAGAGCATGACCTGCTTTTAATTTATCTAATGCTTCTGCCATCATGTGTCACATTCTCTTCCAGAGCCCCAACACATAGGCCCTCATTACGACCCTGGCGGAAATCGAAAAACGATGGCGGAAATGCAATACCGCCATCGAATAGTGCTCGGTGCGATTATGACCCGTCACCGTAAAGTACGATGCCATTAGCGACACCGTAGTGAACGCCAACGCTAACTGCACCAAGTACGCGCACGCGCGCCATGCAAAACCGTAATTACCACCATGGCGCAACGGTACGCGAATTCTGACCCTAGCGGACATTTACCTAACGCCATCAAGCATGGCGGAAAGTACCATTCCGCCATGGTGAGAAGTACGGCATCGCGAACCAACCGTAAATGGCCCTACTGAGTGCCTGTACACCACTCCCTGGCCACATTGCACAACTCCTCGTAGGTGCAATGAAGTCACACAATGCAACCAGTGAAATGTACAAGTCACCCATGCATGCCAACGAACAAATGAATGTAGGGGCTCCAAGTGCCTTGTGAGTGGCCATCCATATTTGCCATGTCACCATTGCCGTACTGATGCAGCACAGGCATGTGAAGGTTCAAGTACAGCAATATGAACTGAAATATGAGACAAAACAACAACAGGCCCCCATCGCTTGACACCAGTGCAAGGCAACATTCAAAGCAGTATCCTGAGGGAGACTGCACCAGCCCTGTACTCTTGCCAGTAAACAAACCAACCATCAGCGTAAGCATGTACCACACAAGTTGGCAGAGTGACTGAGCAGCCAGGCTCATCTCAAGAGGGGCCAATGGGAGCTGCAGGGCACAGATCGCACGAATACAGAAGCTATTCCAATGGACATGACCTCAGTCTCCCTCCAAGAAACGCACGCAAACACAGGCACCTGTGACCAGCCATATTCTGATAATCACATCATTCCACCAATCCACCTGGCTGACCGGCATCTGTTACACAAAAGCTAATACCCCGCCCCTGAGCATGACATCATTAAAACAGTCATAATGGCAGCCCCTATCCCTGACCTCACTGGGCTTCGTAGGCAAACGCGCCCAGTACAGTACCACGCAACTATACTCAGAAGCCGGAACCCAATGCAGATCTTCTCACAATACATCGCTCCACAAATAGGAATATGCTACATTACTTGCAAAGAATAACGCTACACGGTTAATATCATAATAGAAATTTAATGCACAACAAAATCACCAACCCATACAGCTATTAGGTCATGAACTCCAAAATATATTTCATTATTGTGGGCTGCATCCGCAATAAATGACCAGCTTCTTCTTGTGTGACGCCCTGTTCCTTCATGGTACACAGGGGCTACATTCACGTTCAAAAAGGCAACATGGAAGTGCCTAGAACCGCAGGGCCGTCCCATTAGGTAGGCACTAGTCCAGCTGAAAGGTCGATATGTTGCTCCTAGCCACTAGTACTGCGTAAGGGCATGTGGCCCATTGGCGATCGTCCCATAAGATCGTAATGGTGCTCCACTGATTAACCCGAAGCAGCAGGTGTCGGGAGTAAAAGCCATCTGCAGGAGTGGCATATAGATGGCAGCAGCAAAAGGGGAGGAGATACCTGTCACCCAAATGAAATGAAAAAGAATAGTATGGGCATCAGAACTTCACTTGAATTACTCACTTCAATGATCACACTAAATCCACAGCCATATGCATGCTAGCCCACTCAAAAGGATTATTCCCACCCAAAAATCACTTGCGAATCATAACTATATAAATCGAGGCGAAAACACTATTACAAACGAGTGTTTGTGTGCATGCGTCTGTTAAAACAGAATCCATTAGATGGGATTAGTAACTTGCATAGACACAAGTGTTTGAAGGCGCGTCGAGACAGGGAGGGTTCAACAAGGGCAAATAGACGATGGTCCCACTATGGCAGCTCTGTATCACATAGCGCAGGGGAAGTGGATAGATTCCAAAAAGCCATGTACATGGCAAACTCTCAATTAAATCATCTGTCCATGCATCCATACATCATTCCCTCATCCCGGTATGAAAACGCCTGATTATTTACTCACATAACATGTGAAATTTCCATTGAGTCTGTGCGTAATGCAGTCTGCAAAATCCACTGTGCTCCAGCCCGGAATTCCAGTGTTGTGAAGTAACATGGATTTGGGAACGTCCGGCCTTATCGTCCACTACGCTATTGCGCATCCCATACTATTCATATTAATCATTGCATTCTCGCCATGGCCCCTGTCCGAAGGACATTAAACAATAGAAATGTATATTTGCAGTCAGACCTGTGGGCGTCTCCTCGCCGCTAGCTGAAAACCGAAAGCGCTGTCCTTCGAATTCCTCATTTGCAACATCACGTCGAAAAGGCATCTGTGACCGCTTGAAAACACAAATTCATCCATGTAGTGCGGCAGTGTGTGAAAATGGCAACTGGCTTCACTCACAAATGGGACGCCCCGCCCGTCGGTGAACCTCGGTACAGTGCTGCATGAGGGTCCACCGTTAATCGAGTACTACATTCCACTGACCCTTCACAAGTTTGTTCGCGACTGTAAAGATAGTATGTGAAACAATGGGACCATAGCAGAATGAACATATGAACCAATATTTCACTGCCATCGGGATTAAATACATGATTGTAATAGCAAGATGCCATGCGTCAAATTGCAGCGTTGTGTGCGGGACGTGCTCGCCCAAAGGGGATTGCAGCTTGCACAGGTGGAATGAATCACCACAGGTGGAGACTATACTGCCTGAAAACACATAAATTGCACACCCAACCCCCTCCCACAACCACACCCACTCCAAAATGCTACCGGCAGGACTAGCGATGTTGGCCCTGGGGGACCTGATAGCACTGCAAGTACTCCAACTTCAAGAAGAAGACGAACACCAACTACCACAACAACCGGCCGCACAGAGGAGACGCAGGAGGAGGAGGAGGGCAAGGCAGGGCCAGCAAGGCCCACCAGCACAGCCACTACCACCACGCAGGCAGCCCGCAATCCCACGCCTCCGAGCTCATCCGTTCAACCTCACTGATGAGCAGATCCACACCCTCTACCGTTTGGACCGGGACACCATAACCGCCATTGTGGACATGACACACGCTGACCTTGTCAGCATGATAGATAGCCCAACCGCCATCCCACCCCTACTGAAGGTGGTGTCTGTACTACACTTCCTGGCCACAGGCACCTACCAGCACACAGTCGGACAGTTGCATGGCATTTCACAGCCACTGTTGTCACGGACACTATTGCAAGTGCTCGATGCCCTCCTGAAGCACGCAGACGACTACATCTCTCTACCACGCTCGGAGCAGGAAATTACGAACACAAAAGTGGGATTCCATGCACTTGCCGGCATACCGGGTTGCATTGGTGCCATCGACTGCACCCATGTGGAATTGGTTGTCCCACATGCCATGGAGGTCCAGTACCGCAACCGAAAACAATATCATTCTCTTAATGTACAAATGGTGTGTGACTCCAACAGGATCATTACACATTGTTGTGCCCGATTTCCTGGATCAACACATGATTCTATGGTCTTGAGGAACTCTACAATACCACGCTACATGGAGCGACACGCAGGGAACAGATCCTGGCTACTCGGTGAGTCTCATTTCATGCATGATAATGTGGGGTATGTGATGCGGCAATGACCTGGCAGGAAGGGGGGGGGATGCGTACGTAGCAATGTCATTCCACAAACATCCTTTATTGTCCACATACAGGTGATGCCGGGTATCCACTGAAGAGATGGCTCCTTACACCACTCCGGAACCCACAGAACCAGCATGAGGAGGACTACAACCATGCCCACTCACGTACCCGTGTAGTCATAGAACAGGCATTCGGCCTACTGAAGGCTCGTTTCCGCTGCCTCAGCAGGTCTGGCGGGGCACTCCTGTACCGCCATGAGAAGGTTGCAAAGATGGTCATGGCATGTGTCATGCTACACAACATGTGCGTACGTAGAAATGTGCCCATGCCCCCTGACGCAGAACTGCAAGCACCTGAAGATGGTCATGATGAGGGTGGGGATGTGGCAGCACCTCAAGGAGTCCGCGAGGCACAGGAGGGCCGTGAAATTCGTCAGATTATCATAGATTCATGCTTATAGCACTCACGCCTGGTGGCTGATACATGGACACGGGACTTGTGGCACTGTGTGTGTCTGGAACATGCACAATATGGACTGTACGCCTATAAAGGCCTCGTACACAAAGATCAATGTCCACACATCTCATTGGATGATTGTGAAATGTTTATAGCATATGTGAAATTATGTTACACACCCCATCGACCCGCCACCCAAGAAAGCCCAACACACCCCCTCCACCCTCCTACCTCCCCCCCGAACACCAGTGTCCAAAGATGCTCATTGTCAGTGGGCAGACGCTATTGCAAGCCCCCTCTCCGGGTATCAGGGGCACCCCTGCCTGTGGAGCGCAGGTTCCTCCCAGATCTACGTTGGGGGCTGCCCTGGACGGAACTTGCAACGGATGATGTCTCTGCCTGCTCACGTCCATGCATGTCCCTAAGGGTTTGTGAGAGCTCAGTGAGCACACGGCGCACAGCGGCAAGTTCAGCACATACGTCTTTGGACGTCGCATGCAGTTCCCCCCTCAGGCTCTCGGTGCTTCTCTCCATTTGTACCCTCAGGCTCTCGGTGCTTCTCTCCATTTGTGCCCTTAGTGTCTCTGTACTTCTCTCCATTTCTGCCCTAAGTGTCTCAGTAGATGTTTCTATGGCTGCCTTAGTACCCCCACATTCATCAGCATGCTCCTTGAGGAGCGTGGCCAGTTGCTGCTGTTGCACGATCACCTGGTCGAGGGACTGTTGCCTCTGCTGGGCCATGCCCATTTGCGGTGGTGTCACAGAGGGGCTGATCACCTCATGTTGCCTTGCCACAGGGCTTGTGGGGGATGGCCAGTCGTCGTCTTGTGGGTGCCCCTGCGTGGTATCCTCATGGTGTACGGGATGAAACAAACAGGGGGATTGAGACAGGTCATGGATGGATCCTACATCGACAGCACCGTTTTCTGTGTCGGAGCATGCTGCCATTAATGCAGTGTCACCTATGGTGCTGCTGCCACCAGAAGCAGTGCCTTCTGTGGCATCCATTGGGGGGACCTGTGGTGCTGCTGTTGTGGGCATGCTGGCTGCTGGGGTGCCTGTTGAAGTCCCCTCCTGTGTGCTGCCACTTGATTTGTGCTGCTGCCGTGTCTTGATCCGTGCAGCTGAGGTGGAGGGTCTTTGGCCGTTGGTCTTGGCCCTCTTTGCAGGTGTGCTGGTAGGGGTGTCCTGAAGCTCGTCGTTTGAATCGGACCCTGTGGTGGAGTAAAGGAGGGCGAGCGTTATTTATGGGTCTGTGGAAATTGGAATGGCAATGTATCACATGCATTGGGGTGGTACCTGAGGGTGATTTGGGTCAGGGCCTTGGAGGTGGTTTCATTTTTGTGTGGATTGAGGATGCAGTTGTTTTGCAGCCTGCAGTTAGGGTGTGCATGCTGCACGTGTAGAGGGTGTTTTTAGGATTTTTAATTATTTATGTATTTAATGTGACTTTTAAAGTGCGCTATCAGGCCAATGTATGTGGACGTTCTCCTGGACATGTGTTTCTGTTGCACTATGTGGACACATGGTACTTCACATGATTGGACATTGTGGATTTAGCATTGTTTTATTTGGCCCACCTACCTGATTCTTCGGATGTCTGCACTCCTTTCTCCATCCCTCCGACTCCCTCTATACTCTCCATTCCAATGGTGGAGGCACAGATTTCTTCCCAGGGGGTCAACTTGATGGGTGATTCCGATCCTCCCCCGGTAGCTGTGGCAATGTTACGGTTGGCTGATAGTATGCTCCGTACGCGTATCCGCAAGTCGTCCCATCGCTTTCTGCATTGCTGTGGGTTGCGGGGTGAGGTCCCCACCGCACTTACCCGCTGTGCCACCAGGGCCCATATGGCCTTCTTGTTCGCAAGTGCCGTCCTGGTCATTTGCGTCGAGAAGACGACGGCAGCATTCTCCTGGAGGGTCTCTGTGAGCACGGTGAGTTCCTCATGGGAGAAGTGGACCTGCCGCTTGCGGTCGCACGCTTTTTTCGCAACTTTTCCCATTTTTATTGTTTTCACTAGGGTGGCTAACGGGTTGGGATGTGTCTCAGGGTAGGATTTTTAATGTTTGTGTTGGGATTCTGATTTTATAGGTGTACGGCGTGCTGTTTCCCGTTCCGGGCCCATGTTTTTACTTCCGTTTCCGTATATTTACGGTCACCGTATTTTGCGATTACCGCTCATTACGGTGACCGCTATGATGGGTGGCGGAATTGCACCTAGGGCGCCGTACGACGGCGGTGAGGGGCGTTTTGGGGACATTTCCGCCATCGCGGACTTTGCACTTCCGCCATGACGTAGTGCTCGTGCCCGATGGGTCAGAATTAGCCGCACTTTACTCCGTCGTGCAATGGCGGAAACGCTATTTACGCTATGGCGGTCAGGTCAGTTACTTTCCGCCAGGGTCGTAATGAGGGCCATAGTCAGTGACTCTCACTGGCTTGGGGGAAGGAGCACTCTCCAACCCCTCCTTAATTAGGGCCAAAGGGCCTCTAACTGGATGGCCATAAAGACGTTCAAAGGGACTAAATCCAACTCCTTCCTGAGGGACTTCTCTATATGCAAAGAGAAGGCATGGCAGTAGAAGGCCCACTTTCTGCTAAGGAGTTCTTCTAAAGCACCTATCATACTCTTCATTGTACAGTTGAACCTCTCTAACAATCCATTTGTCTGAGGATGGTAGGCATTGAGAACGTGTAAGTTACCCCACAGTTTTTCCATATGGCCTGCATGTAGTGGGACATAAAATTGTATCCCGTGTCAGAGATAACTTACTTAGGAAAACCTCCTCTGGTAATAATACCAAGTAGGGCCTTAGCAACAGCCTGAGCTGGTACAGTCCTCATAGGTATAGCTTCAGGATACCTAGTAGCATGGTCTACTACAACCAGGATAAACCTGTTTCCTGAAGATGTGGGAGGGTCTAAGGGACCAACAATGTCAATTCCTACCCTCTCAAAAGAAACTCCCACAACTGGGAGAGGCACCAAGGGTGCCACATTCTTGGCTCCACTCTTGCCAGAGGTTTGGCAAGTGTGACAGCTCCTACAGAACTTATCTACATCAGACCCCAAATTAGGCCAGTAGAAATATAAAGAGAGCCTTTCCTTGGTCTTTTTAAAACGTCAGTGACCAGCCAAAGGTATCTCACGGGCTAACTGTAGAAACTGGAGTCTGATTTCAAGAGGCACTACAAGTCTTCTGTAGTCCCCTGTGTCAGGAATAGGGTCTGGGGCAAGCCTAGATGGCGATATTGTAGGAAATAGGGAAAAGACTACGATTCCCAGCATGCTTAGAGGCACAATGTAGTCCTGGATTCGCACTAAGGGACAGCTGGAGTTTATTACTGGTGTATTTAGCCGTTAACCGCCCTGGCACAGGTGCTGATAATTAATGTTGTGCAGCACGGGCGGCCAGGACGGCGTGTGTGAGGAACGCAGGAAAAAGAGCGAATGATTTATGTCCAAGAAGGCGGACAAAGACTTTCGGCAGTAAGGAGAGCGTCTGGTCTGAGCATGGTTTACCTTGCTGGTTAACTTGGGAGGCAACGCGAGCATTCGCATAGTTCTCCCCATACCTCTCGGGACGCAGGGGTGAACAATTCCTTCCTGTCAGACTGCTACCTTCTCTTCTATACGCAGCAGCTGCTCCACGGGGCGGCGTCATTTTCACGGCGTTATATCAGATCGTCCGGGTGTACTTGTGAGTCACCCGGACTCGAAGATAAGTATCCTGATAAGTGTTTGTTTATATTGGCAAGAATTATGTTTACTTGATACGTTAAAGACTCAATTAAGTTTGGCAAGTCCACAGGTTGTTTGTACCATTATCTCCTGGAAATGTATGAGGCAATACTTACCGCAGGAACATTTCTCCTGAGAGATTAAGGGCAAAACTGTTCATTTCGATTCTGAAGGGAAAACATGGGTTATGTTACTGTTTCTGTTTGCTCATGTTCAATGTTAGCCCTTGGGGCCAAGTGTATGTTGACTTCATGTAAGGGAGTTTCCCTCGTATGTACCATGTAGTTCGTATCGCTCTTGTCCGCTATGTGTTAGCTACTTGTTATATTACACGGTCATAAGTATGGTTATGGTATAGGGTAATTAAGAACCCTAAGCGCTTAGGAGGCTAGTAAGACAGGTAGTATCAAGTAGGAAGTACTAGACTATATTTTTTGGTTCAGGATTAAGTATTGTATTGCAAATGTATGTTGTCTGTTCCCTACCTTTCCTTTGTCATTCCACCCCCTTTCCCTAACTCCGTCTTCCCCCCATTGGCTGCCACGTGGTTATCTGTGTATTCCAATTCAGAGGCCCGTGCCAACCACAGCGGGAGGGTCGATCTATTCGGCTTCTGTGGTTCGGGACAGGGGGTTGAAACCCTATCCCCTTATTAAACTTGACACCCTGGGATAGACTCATTCGGTTCACTGTAGAAGAGGTCATCTTCCCAGTACAACAGAAGCTTCCCTGGCTCTTGCCCATCCAGCTGGGAAGCTGCCTGTTGGCGAAGACCTTCAAGAGTAGTGTTAGGCAGAATTCTCTTTAAAGGCTAATTTCCCTTACCTATAGAGTCCCCCAGCAGCTTTGCTGGATTTCCAGGGTTTATTTCCTTCTCCTGCTAAGAGTGAGACTCTTTTTCCCACTCTTAGGCATATTTTTGATGTGGGTTTGAGGCTATTTTTGTGCTTATGGTCTATGGGGTTTTTCTCACCCCGATAGGTATCATCTTAATTAGGGGTGTTACACAGCACCCTCAGTGCAGTAACACAGGGGTGTCATAGTGACCCCCAAACATAGACTCCATACCCTGGGACTGACTACTATCTCCCAAAAGTTACCATTGACTTAGCTAGTCAATAGTTATGAACAAAACCAGTACACACCATCTTACTATGGAGGTACTGGGAAGGATTAATAGCTTTTCCCTGGTGTTCATTTTCGAGAGGGTACTGTCCAGTCCCTCTCTCCAAAGTTTCTGGCTGGTGGCAGTGGTTACTGCCATTAATATTCGACCGTGAATATTTTGCTATGGGATTTTCCCATTGTTCGAGGCTACCACTTTTAATGATAGCCTTTAACATACTGCAGGGTCATTTTATTATTAACTTTACTCCGGTGTTTTTTTTTTGCCAGATCGTTGATAATATTTCTTTCTCGTGTCTCTCTCTGTAATCCAAACCGAGGTCGGGCCCTTTGTTTGTCCTTTTGGCGGGCTTCTGGACAGAAGCCCTCCTTTAGGCGCCAGTGAGTCTGGGGTAGACAGGATATGTGGGAGGGGGTTTAGGCACCCTGGACAGGGTTGCCTAAGCAACCCAAGTCACACTCTGACCTGATAGGCTGTAGTGTTATGCCGCCAGGATAACCACCAATCTGGGTGAGTGACAACTAGGCTGTTTGAATGGGGGGTTTTCAGCATAAAAGCAGGGATCTGCAGACTGGTAGATAGACGTCGCCACTGGACCTGAGAAATCTGAAGAGGAGAGAAGCCGAAGACATCTGCAGTGACTGAACCACCGGTGAAGCCCTGCTGCAGATCGTCACCACTTTTCTCCAACGGCAAGAGAAGATCTTCGCCTCCAAGAGCCTTCTTCCCTTGAGCTGGTGGGGCCAACCAGTTTGTCAATTGCCTTCCAGGACCTGCCCTGGTTGCATCGCCAGTGCCAAGTACTAGGAGACTGGATAGCCAGGCACCCATCCACCACGACTGCGATTTAAAGGAGCGTACCTTTTATTCCGTTTTGGCATCCCCGCGGCTGGCTTCTTCCCTGGGCAGTGCAGTGACTCGAACCTTCCTCCACAACGGGAGCCTCTATTCCTCTGCTAGATCTCCTGAACTGCAGGAACTGTCAGGAACTACCGCCACCGCCGGAGCCTCTTCCACTTTTAATGTACATTGTTCCGCCAGGCCTCCTGTTTCGTTGGGTACTGCTAAAGGTGTTTTAAATCCTTTACTTACCACCTGGGCTGGCCGTCCCTATCATCTAACATTGTCTTTTTACCTTCTGCACTCTCCTTTTCAACCGTTAAACAAAGACTTGACTACAGCTACTAGAACCGTTTGAACCTGGCCACTTTGCCTCGTACTATTGACTCTGGCACAGTCCTATTGACTATGGCTAATTCTGTTACAACTGCCTTCTCTAGATTGCTTTTTATCAAGAAATGTGTTGGTGCACCTAAACTCTTATAACCACCTTTCCTTCCCCTTTATATCCTGTTGAAGTGCCATTTTGCTCGGTTTTCACCTAATTATTGCTTGTGCTAAAGAAGTACCTTGCGTAACTTGTTCACAATCCAATTGGGAAGTGTTGCTGGTGTGTTTAGGAGTCGAACACTGTATAACTTGACCTTTCCTTCCCTCTGAAGAAATTGTTAGAGTGCCATTTCTGCTTGGTTTACACTGTGCCATTTTGCTCAGTTTTCATTCTGGCTCAAACTGGTCTACAATTTAAATAGGGAGTTGTGTATACTTTTCTTGACTGTTCTAACTTGCTTTAATGATAGTGATTGGTGTGTTGAGTTAAGAGTGTGTAAAATAAATATATATTTTTTTTATACAAAGCTTTGGTCAGTGTTTCCTTGTCCCATAGTACTGTAGTCCTATTGTGTAAACCCTGAATACTGCTCATCTCCCTCTTGAGATAAGTCTGACTGCTCAGCCACAGCTACCAACTAAATATGTGTGGTACAGACTGATACCAAAGGGGATTTATTGCATTTACCTGTAGTCCTAATCTTCTGTAGTGCCCCCTAAGGGAACTGCATTGGATTCTGCCTAACAAGTAGGACACTCTCTTTGACCTCTGCTGAAGTCTGCCCTACAGGGTCCACCTTCTGCCAGTAAAGACTGCAGCTCAGGATGGTCTGCAGGATCCAGATCTCCAACAGGAGCACGCTTAGTTAAGATTGTGGGTGCCTTAGCAACATCCTCCACCTTGAAAAAAGATTCATCCACCACTAGTATTGTCTGGAATAGAGTAGTAAACATCTAAATTCTGTTGTTCCCACAGACCCAGGGATACTAAAGAAACACTGGCTGAGACTTTCATGGGTTCCTTAGCCAGTAGGGGAAAGTTTCCACTTTTCATTGGTACTTCATCCACTGGGAAAAGGCTAAGGTGGCAGTGTGGACCCCTGAAGGTTTTCCCTTACATCTGGGATCCCCTTTCACATGGTTAGTTGACCCACAAGCATTACATTTACCAAATGTCTTAATGAATTAGGGTTTGTTCTGACCTCCCTCTGGTTTGTCCCCAGAAGGTGCATTAGCCTGATTTGGTTTTCCCTGTGGCTTACCCTTGTTATGTTTGGGGCCCTCTTTTGGATTGGAGGTATCAGAATTCTCCTTATTTTCCTTTTTGTGCTGCTTTCCCTCATCCGTCTTCTGAGTTACGCCAGAATCCTTGTGAGTAGCCCTCTTGGCAACCCACAAGTCAGCAGCCCTTGCTAACTTCTTTGGATCAATTTCCTTAGAGTCAGCCAAGTGCTGTCTCAGCTCAGGGGGGCAGGCATCATAGATAGATTCCAACATAAACAAATTCCTCATACCTTCATAAGTGTTCACTCTGTAACCCTTAACCCAACCATCTAAGTTTTTCAAACATTCAGTCACCCAGGTAGCCCAAGGGGTACCATCATGTTTTTTGAGGGTTCTAAACCTCTTAAGATACTGAGAAGGGGTCTTCCCAAATCTAGCTATCAAAGCTAGCTTCACAGTTTCATACTGACGGTCTATATCTCCCAACTCCATTACCACATCAGTTGCAAGAGGGGGTAGCCTAGAAAAGAGCCAAGGAATCAGCTGATTCCCTGTAATGTCTTGAATCCCATGGTTATATTCAAAAGTTGCCAACCAATCCAAAATATCAAGCTTAACCTCATACATACTTACTGCATCTTTGGGCATGCAAAGCCTCTTAGGAATGGAAGACCTAGAAGACTCTGTTAGAGAACAATTCTCAAGAGACAATTTCTTCATTTCAAGAGCCTGTTGTAATTCCATTTCCCTTAGTTCAAGTTCTTGATGTTTACTTTCAGTTTGGGCTTGGATTCTTTTGAATTCTAACTCAAGTCTCATCTTCTCAAGAAAGACAAACTCTGGATTCATCACTGGACCTGGTAGGGCCCCTGTGGCAAAGGATTGAGGCCTAAGAGCAGGTAGAGGAAAAATGGGGCCTACATCTTGAGACTCCTCTGCCTCTTCTAACTCATCAATAACATTTGAGTTGGACTCTGAAACCTTATCATCCTCATCATCATTTACCACATTTTCATCAGAAGTAGGTAGAGCAGACCTATTTCTTTGACATTCCAACAACTTTTCTATCAATTCATTTGTTTTGCCTTTAACGGTGAGGTTCCTAGCTTTACACATTTCTCTCAATTGATCAGCTGTTAAAGTGACTAGGGTCTCCTGTCTGTAGCTATCCATATCAGTCAAGATAAAACAATTGCTTCTCTAGTGGTGCTTAGCCTTATGAGGGTTATTTGAACAAAGGTAAGAGCAGAACTCTCAATGTAACCACTATACTTTATCCTCACCACTGTACACCAGTGTTAGGCAGAATTACATGCAGTACCCTTTGGGAACACTGCACCCAATTAAGACTGCATGTGTAAGCACAATCTCACCTTTGGGACAAGTCTTTACTACACAGTTATGTGGTAGCAGTGGCTGAGCAGCCAGACTTATCTCAAGAGTAATGTGAGCAGTACAAGAAGTTACACAAAGGACTTGCAATCACAATAGTTCAAACAAACACTATTCAAGGTTTCTTGGTAAAAGAATATATATTTATTTACACAGTCAGTTCGAAAGCATTCCACTAATAAGAAGCAGCTCAATATCACATTCTTAATACACTACAGTACACAACCAATATGTTTCTGAACAAGTTAGGCTCCCCTGAAGTGGGAGCAAAATGGCACTTCAGTAATTTCAAAAGGAGTACAAAGACAGAGGTTAAACGAATTAAGCACAATTACTCTCATAGGCAGGGCAAATAGTTTAATTTCATTACAACTGGCAATTCAATAGGCCTAGGCCAAAGTCAATGGTTTAGAGTCTTGGATGGGATAGCATAGTTCTGATAGTAAACGGTTAAGTGTTTGCCAATGTTCGAGGAAGTACTTTGCCAGAAAAAGAGTTATATGTCGGTTTAGGAATGAACAAGAGTCCAAAGTTGTGAAAGTTTCACAAAATTTCACCACGGCAGAAAGGATTTCCACACTGTGTTTGCACAGTACCTTATTGATGAAGAAAAGCTGTAGCTGAGGCAGTTGTTCCTGGCACTTCCTGCAGATCTCGCTGTTCCTGTGCTTCAGTCATGGGGACAAGAAGAAGGACATCGGGAGGTTCCTGCACTGCTCACGGAAGAGGCCTTAAGCTCGGCTAAGCATCGGTTTAAGGTGTGAGTGCCTAAAGTCCACAAACTGGTATCCTTCTCACTGGCTATCCGGTTATCAACAGCACTCTGATGAAAATTCGACCAGTATGGAGACAGTGTCCAGGTGGCTTACCAGTTGGTTGTTCCCACCAGCTCAAAGGAATAAGTCGTCCTTGAAGGGGCTTCTCTGTCGACAGAGTTTCAGGCATTCGGACCTGCAGCAGGGCTTCGCCAGGCAAACCAATGGTCCAGGAGTTGCAGCAGTCGTCTTCCTTCAGCTCGTCTTCGGTTCTTTCGTTCCAGTGGTCGACTCTGTCTTCAAAGTCCCAGAGACCTGCTTTTAAACAAACAGTTTTCTCCCATTCATTCCAGCCTAGCTATCACTCACCTAGCAGGGTGGCTGTCCAAGGAGGGGGGTGGTTGAATGCTGATGAAAAATGTAATTTATTCTTTTCCGCTAATCGCATGTAAATTCATATAGCAATCAAAAAATGTTTAGACAAAGTATTTGAAGTGTCACAAGATCAATGAGGCTGGGTGAGACAATGAGAAAAAAAATGTATCTGATTTCCATTTTGTGATCTAATTCTCTGTGGATAATTGCAGAAAATTGAAAGAATATGTGTTGTTGCTAACTGTTTTCCGCTATCTTAATTTGTGTGTTAATTTTTAGATAAAACTATTGTAAAGTTGATTGTTTCAGTTATAAACAATACAAAATAAAAATAAAAAAGGAGGGGGTGATTGGGGTAGGGAAAGGAGGGGGGTTGGCACAGGAGGGTGGGTGGGGGTAGGGAATGAAGGGGGTGGGTGGTTGGGGTTTATAGGGAAAGTAGGGGCATAGGGAAAGGAGGGGTGTGGGTGGGTGTGGGGTAGGGGTAGGGAAAGGGAAAGGAGGGGAGTGGGTTGGGGCTAGGGAAAGGAGGGGGTAGGGAAAGGTGGGTGGGTGAGTGGGGGTATGGAAAGGAGAGGAGTGGGTGGGTGTGGAGTAGGGATAGGAGAAATGGGTTTATAGGGAAAGAGAGGGGTTAGGTGGCTGGGGAGTTAGGGAAAGAAGAGGGGTGGGTGGGTGGTTGGTAGGGAAAGAATAGGGGGTGTGTAGGTGGGGGAAAGTGAAAAGAGAGGGGGTGGGGGCAAGGGAAAGGGCAGGGGTGGTTCGGGGGTAGGGAATGGAGGGGGTAGGAAAAGAAGGGTGGGTGGGTGAGTCGGGGTAGGGAAAGGAGAGGAGTGGGTGGGTGTGGGGTAGGGAAAGGAGAGGGGTGGGTCGGTGGGGGTAGGGAAAGGAGAAGGTTTGGGTGGGTGGGGGCAGGGAATGGATAGGGGTGTCTGGGTGCCGGTAGGGAAAGAAAAGGGGTTGGGTGAGTGGGGATAGGGAAAGGAGAGGGGGTAGATGGCTGGGGGGTAGGGAAAGAAGAGGGGGTGGATGGGTGGTGGGTAGTGAAAGAATAGTGGGTGGGTGGGTGGGCGAAAGGGAAAAGAGAGGGGGTTGGTGGGTGGGGGGTAGGGAAAGGTGAGGGTGTGTGTGGGGGTAGGGAAAGGAGGGGGATGGGTGGGTGGTGGGTTGGGAAAGGAGGGGAGTGAGTGGTTGGGGATGGGGAAAGGAGGGGGGTAGGGACAGGAGCAGGAGTGGGTGGGGGTAGGTAAAGGAGGGGGTACAGGGAAAGGAGGGGGTGGCTGGGTGTAGGGAAAGGAGGTGGGTGGGCAGGGTAGGCAAAGGAGGGGGTAGGGAAAGGAGGGGGTAGGGAAAGGAGGGGGTGGATGGGTGAGGGTAGGGAAAGGAGGGGGGTGGGTGGGGGATACGGATAGGAAGAGGTGGGTGGGGGTTCGGGAAAGGTGGTGGGTGGGGGGTACAGGAAAGGAGGGGGCGGGTGAGTGGGGGGTAGGAAAAGAAGGGGGTAGGGAAAGGAGGGGGTATGGAAAGGAGGCGAGTGTGTGGGTGGAGGGTAGGGAAAAGAGGGGGATGTGGGGTGGGGGGTAGGGAAAGGAGAGGGGGTGGGTGGGGATAGGGAAAGGAGAGGGGGTGGGTGGGGATAGGGAAAGGAGCATCATTGGAAAGGAGAGGGGGTGGTTGGGTGGGTGTATGGAAAGGAGAGTGGGTGGGTGGGTAGGGGGTAGGGAAAGGAGGGGGTGGGTGGGGGTAGGGAAAGGAGAGGGGGTAGGGAAAGGAGAGGGTTGGGTGGGGGGTAGGGAAAGGAGAGTGGGTTGGTGGGGCTTAGGGAAAGGAGAGGGGGTGTGTGGGTGGGCGGTAGGAAAAGGAGAGTGGGTGGGTGGGTGGACGGTAGGAAAAGGAGAGTAGGTGGGTGGGTGGGCGGTAGGAAAAGGAGAGTGGGTGGGTGGGTGTACAGTAGGAAAAGGAGAGTGGGCGGGTGGGAGAGTTTGCTAGGAAAAAGAGAGTGGGTGGGTGGTAGGGAAAGGAGAGGGGTGGGTGGGTGTGGGGTAGGGAAAGGAGAGGGTTGGTTGGTTTGACTTTAGGGAAATGAGAGGGGTTGGGTGGGAGTGGGGTAGGGAAAGGAGAGGGTGTTAGGCAGAATCCTATGCAGTTCCCAAAGGGAACACTACAGAAGATTAGGACTACAGGTATATGCAATAAATCCCCTTTGGTATCAGCCTTTACCACAAAGATTTAGTTGGTAGCTGTGGCTGAGCAGTCAGACTTATCTCAAGAGGCAGATGAGCAGTATTCAGGGTTTAGGCAATAGAACTACAGTACTATGGGAAAAGGAAATATTGACCAAAACTTTGAATAAAAAAGAATACATATATTTATTTTACACACTCTGATGTTCACAGACAAATCACTATTATAAAAGTAAGTTAAATCAGTCAAGAAAAGTATAAACAACCCCCTATTTAAATTGTAGACAAGTTTGAGCAAGAGTGAAAACTAAGGAAAACGGCACAGTGAAAACCAAGCAGAAATGGCACTCTATCAATTTCCTAAAAGGGAGGGAAAGGCCAAGTTACACAGGAATATACTCTTAAACACACCATCTACACTTCCCAAGAAGAGTGTGAACAAGTTAGGCAAGGGAGTACTTTAGCATGTATAAGACTGAGGTGAAAACAGAGCAAAATGGCACTTCACAAGTTTAAAAAGAGGGAAGGAAAAGGTGGTTGTAAGAGTTAGGTGCACCAACACATTTCTAGGTGTGAAGCAATCTAGAGAAGGCAGTTGTAACAGATTTAGCCAGAGTGAATAGATCTGAGCCAGAGTCAGTGGCACAGGGCAAAGGGCCCAGGAGCAAAATGTTCTTGTAGCTGCAGTCAAGTCTTTGTTAATCAATTCGAAAAAAGACAGTTGCAGAAGGTGAAAGACAATGGGCCTCATTCCGAGATTGGAGGTAGTCATGGCGCTATTTGCGCCATGACTGCCTCCAATAACGTACCGGCACAAGTCTCGGTCAGTGGGGACTTACCAGTGTAGTCCGACCTTTGCAGGACCGCTAAGTCCCCATTGAAAAAACCATTCCCCATTCCCATTTGAGCCCCCGTAGGGCTCAATAGGAATGGGGAAGTAGCTAATAACGGTACCTCAATTTGCGGTACCGTTATTAGCTCTGAAGTCCCTTAGCGGGTCCCGTCCATAATGCCTGGTCAGACCAGGCGTTAAAGGAGGGACCCGCTAAGGGAACACGTAGTAGGGTGGTAAGGGATTACCGGCACCGGTCTCCTTACCGGTGCCCGGTATCCCTTACCGCCATACTTGTAATGAGGCCCAATGTTAGATGATAGGGGCGGCCAACCCAGTAGGTAGGTAAAGGATTTAAAACACCTTTAGCAGTACCCAACGAAAAGGGAGGCCTGGCGGAACAATGTACCTTAAAAGTAGAAGAGGCTCCTGCGGTAGTTCCTGGCAGTTCCTGCAGTTCGGGAGATCTAGCAGGGGAACAGAGGCTCTCGTCATGGAGGAAGGTTCGAGTTACTGCACTGCCAAGGGATGGAACCAGCCGCGGTGCTGCCAAACAAAATAAAAGGTACGCTCCTTTAAATCGCAGTCCGGGTGGACGGGTGCCGGCTATCCGGACACCTAGTGCTTGGCACTGGCGATTCGACCAAGGCAGGTCCTGGAAGGCGATTGGAGAACTGGTTGGCCCCACCAGCTCAAGGGAAGAAGACTCCTGCAGGTGAAGATCTTCTTGAGTCTCTGGAGAAAAGTGGTGAGGATCTGCATCAGGTCTTCACCGGTGGTTCAGTCGTTGCAGATGTCTTTGGCTTCTCTCCTCTTCGGCTTCTTAGCTCCAGTGGCGACGTCTTATCCTCCAGTCCTCAGGACCCTGCAGTTATGCAGCAAGACCCCCATTCATACAGCTTAGCTGTCACTCACACAGTGGGGTGGCTCTCCTGGCGGGAGAACCCCCCCCAGCCTATCAGGGCAGAGTGCGACTTGGGTTGCATAGGCAACCCTGTCCAGGGTCCCTATTCCCCCTCCCACACATCCTGACTACCCCAGACTCAGTGGCGCCGAAAGGAGGGCTTCTGTGCAGAAGCCTGCCAAAAGGACGAACAAAGGATCCCTGACCTGGGTTAGGACTACAGAGAAAGACACGAGAAAGAAATTAAATCAAAGTTCTGGCAATAAAAACCTACCGGAGTAAAGTTAATATTAAAATAAACTAGCGGTATGTTAGAGGCTGTCAGTAAAAGTGGTAGCCTCGAACAATGGGAAAATCCCATCGGAAAATATTTGCAGTCGAATATTTTCGGTAGTAACCACTACCACCAGCCAGAAACTTTAGAGAGAGGGACTGTACGGTACCCCCTCGAAAATGAACACTAAGGAAAAACTATTAACGCTTCCCAGTAACTCCATAGTAAGATGGGTTGTACTGGTTTTGTTCATAAGATTTGACTAGTAAAGTCAATGGGGACTTTACATGCCCTGGGAGACAATAGTCAGTCCCAGGGTATGGAGTCTATATTTGGGGGTCGCTACAACACCCCTGTGGTACAGCACAGAGAGTGCTGTGTACCACACATGAAAAAGATGATTCCTATGAGGGTGAGAAAAACTCCATAGACCATAAGCACACAAGATAGCCTAAAACCCACACTAGCAATCTGCCTAAGAGTGGGAAAAAAGGGTCTCACTCTTAGCAGGAGAACAAAATAAACCCCTCAAATCCAGCAAAGCTGCTGGGGGACTCTACAGGTAAGGGAAATTAGCCATAGAAGAGAATTCTCCCTAACACACTTCATGGTTCTATTGAACCTTTCTACCAACCCATTTGTCTGAGGGTGGTATGCGGTAGATAACTTGTAGGTAACTCCACAGTTTTTCCACACGGCCTTCATGTAGTGGGACCCCCTGTCGGATATTACCTCCTTAGGAAACCCAACCCTGGTAAAAATACCAAGGAGGGCCTTAGCCACAGCCTGGGCTTTAACAGTCCTCATAGGAATAGCTTGAGGGTACCTAGTAGCATGGTCTACTATAACAAGTATAAATCTGTTGCCTGAAGAGGTTGGAGGGTCAAGAGGACCGACAGTGTCGATTCCCACCCTCTCAAATGGTACTCCCACTACAGGGAGAGGCACTGAAGGTGCCACATTCTTGTAGCTACTCTTACCAGAAGTTTGGCAGGTGTGGCAACTCTTGCAATACTTATCTACCTCAGCCCCCATTTTGGCCGAATAAAAGTAGAGAGAGAGCCTTTCCTTGGTCTTCTTGAAACTCAAGTGACCAGCCAAAGGTGTCACATGGGCTAGTTGCAAGACTTGTAGTCTGTTCTCTTGGGGCACTACTAGTCTTTTGTAGGCTCCAGGGGTTGACTCAGTCGGTTCACTGTAGAAGAGGCCATCTTCCCAATGCAACCTATACTTACCAGGCTCTTGCCCTTCAAGCTGAGACGCTGCCTGGTGGCGAAGACCTTCCATAGTTGGACATTCTCTTTGCCCCTTACTGAAGTCTGCCCTGTTGGGCCCACCTTCTGCCAGTAAAGAATGCGGCTCAGGATGGTCCACAGGGTCCAGATCTCCAATAAGATCCTGGCCTTCTACTAGATCTGAATCTTCAGCCTCTAGTTCAACCACAAGGGTTGTACCTCACGCTCAGCCTCAGCTGGAGGAGGAGTCACAGATGTGACTTTGGACAACCTAGGGGATGTCCTGGTTGGAAACACAGGAGTGCTTCCTGCCTCTTTCTTCTTAGAAGTCTTGGGTTTCTCCTTTGCTTCTGGTTGCCCAGAAATAGCAGTTATTAACTCCAGTGGAGTAGAGTGATTTCCTTTTCTATCATCTCCTCAGGAGAGCCTCTCAAGGTCCTCTCCCTTGCAGGTCTGGTGAGTTCCTGCAATATTTTACAAGGCGGTCTGGGAGTACTTGATATTACTCCAAGATCTTTAAAGTCATTTCCCAACAGAACCCTTCCAGGTATCCTTACAGTCATGTCATTGCACTGGATGAGAGCTGGTAACTGGGGAAGCATCTGCACAGGCTCCCCAGCTAACTTGATGACTCGTTTGGGTGCCTTGGCAACATCCTCCACCTTGAAAAAAGATTTTTCCACCACAATTATGCTGGCTCCAGTGTCTCTAATGGCAGGGGTCTCCTGACCATTCACTAGGACATTGTCCTTATAATACTCTTTAGTATTATTTGGGATAGAATTATAGACATCTAAATTCTGTTGTTCCCACAACCCCAAGGACACTAAAGAAACACTAGCTGAGACTTTTATGGGGTCCTCAGCTAGTAGTTGAACATTTCCACTGGCCATTTGTACTTCCTCCTCAGGAGCGAAGGCTAAGGAGACAGCGTGGACCCCTGAAGGTTCACCCTTACATATGGGATCCCCTTTCACATTGTCAGTTGAACCACAAACATAACATTTCTCAAATGTCTTCATGAATGGTGGCTTGTTCTGACCTCCTTCTGGTCTGGGTCCAGAAGGTACACTAGCCTGGTTCGGTTTCCCTTGTGGTTTACCCTTAGACTTTTGTTTGGGACCCTCTTTGGAATTGGAATTATTTGAATTCTCTTTGTTGTCCTTCTCATCCTTTTTCTGAGTGACCCCAGAATCCTTGTGAGTAGCCTTGTTGGCAACCCACAAGTCAGCAGCCTCAGCTAGTTTCTTGGAATCTATTTCCTTTGAATCAGCCAAGTGTTGTCTGAGCTCAGGAGAGCAGGCATCATAGATAGACTCCAACATGACAGGATTTTTCATTCCTTCATAAGTGTTCACTCTGTAACCCTTAATCCATCCCTCTAAATCTTTCAAACACTCACTCACGCACGTAGCCCAAGGGGTACCATCATGGTTTTTGAGGGTCCTAAACCTCTTAAGGTACTGGGAAGGGGTCTTCCCAAATCTAGTAATTAAAGCTAGCTTCACACATTCATAATCCATCCTATCCACCTCCCCCAACTCCATTACCACATCAGATGCAACAGGGGGGAGCCTAGAGAATAACCAGGGAAGCAACTGATTCCCTGTGATTTCCTGGGGCCCATGATTGTACTCAAACATAGCAAGCCAATCTAATACATCCAACTTAGGTTCATAAATACCCACAATCTCTTTAGGCATCCAGGGTCTCTTTGGACTGGAAGACCTAGAGGATCCGGGGAGAGAAGAGTTTTCCACAGACATTTTCTTCATCTCTAGCTCCTGATTGAGCTCCATTTCTCTGAGCCTTAGTTCTTGGTGCTTCTGTTCAGATTGGGCACTAATTCTTTTGAATTCAAGTTCAAGCCTCATTGGGGGCTACATTGTCAGTCTCCCCTTCCTCACCTGTCTCAACAATAACATCATCAACATGATCATCCTCAAGGTTTGCTACATTTGCTGGAGGAGTAGGCACTACAGCCCCATTCTCCAGTCTTTGTTTTTCTAACAATCTTTCAATCAACTCTGTTTTCTTGCCTTTGACAGGAAGACTTTTCTGCCTACACAGATCTCTTAAATAATCAGCAGTATTTACAAGGAGCTATAGCTTTCCATATTTGACTTGATTGTAAAAATAAGCTTTTAGTGATTGTTAAGCCTTGTGGTTAATTGAACCAAGGTACTAGCAGCACTCTAAAATGTAAACTCAATACTTTATCCTCACCGCTGTACACCAGTGTTAGGCAGAATCCTATGCAGTTCCCTTAGGGAGCACTACAGACGATTAGGATTACAGGTATATGCAATAAATCCCCTTTGGTATCAGTCTGTACCACGATTTAGTTGGTAGCTGTGGCTGAGCAGTCAGACTTATCTCAAGAGGGAGATGAGCAGTATTCAGGGTTTACACAATAGGACTACAGTACTATGGGACAAGGAAACACTGACCAAAGCTTTGTATCACAAAATATATATATTTATTTTACACACCCTTAACTCAACACACCAATCACTATCATTAAAGCAAGTTAAAACAGTCAAGAAAAGTATACACAACTCCCTATTTAAATTATAGACAAGTTTGAGCAAGAGTGAAAACTGAGCAAAAGGGCACAGTGTAAACCAAGCAAAAATGGCACTCTTAACAATTTCTTCAGAGGGAGGGAAAGGTCAAGTTATACAGGGTTAGACTCCTAAACACACCAGCAACACTTACAACTTAGGCAAGGTAGTACTTTAGCATAAGCAATACTTAGGTGAAAACTGAGCAAAATGGCACTTCAACAATATATAAAGGGGAATACATGGTGGTTATAAGAGTTTAGGTGCACCAACACATTTCGTTATGAAAAGCAATCTAGAAAAGGCAGTTGTAACTGAAATAGCCAGAGTCAATAGGCCTATGCCAGAGTCAATGGTACAAGGCAAGGTGCCGAGGATCAAACAGTTCTAGTAGCTGCAGTCAAGTCTAACGGTTGAAAAGGAGGGTGCAGAAGATAAAAAGACAATGTTAGACAAAAGGGGCAGCCAGCCCAGAAGGTAAGTAAAGGGTTTAAAACACCTTTAGCAGTACCTAACGAAACAGGAGGCCTGGCGGAACAATGCACCTTGAAAGTGGATGAGGCTCCTGCGGTGGCGGTAGTTCCTGGCAGTTCCTGCAGTTCGGGAGATCCAGCAGAGGAAGAGAGGCTCTCGTCGTGGAGGAAGTTTCGAGTCACTGCACCACCCAGGGAAGAAGCCGGCCACGGTGATGCTATAACGGAATAAAAGGTATGCTCTTTTAAATCGCGGTCGTGCTGGACGGGTGCCTGGCTATCCGGTCTTCTGGTGCCTGTTACTGGGGATTGGAGCAAGGCAGGTCCTGGAAGGCGATTGGCGAACTGGTTGGCCCCACCAGCTCAAGGGAAGAAGGCTCTTGGAGGCGAAGATCTTTTCTTGTCGTTGGAGAAAAGTGGTGAGGATCTGCAGCAGGGCTTCACCGGTGGTTCAGTCGTTGCAGATGTCTTCGGCTTCTCTCCTCTTCGGATTTCTTAGGTCCAGTGGCGACGTCTATCTTCTAGTCTGCAGGTCCCTGCTTTTATGCAGAAAAAACCCCATTCATACAGCCTAGCTGTCACTCACACAGCGAGGTGGTTTTCCTGGCTGGATAACCCCCCAGCCTTTCAGGGCAGAGTGCGACTTGGGTTGCTTAGGCAACCCTGTCCATTGTGCCTATTCCCCCTCCCACACATCCTTTCTACCCCAGACTCACTGGAGCCTGAAGGTTGGGCTTCTGTGCAGAAATGGGCACTGGAGCCGAAAGGAGGGCTTCTGTGCAGAATCCCGCCAAAAGGACGAACAAAGGGTCCCGACCTAGGTTTAGATTACAGAGAGAGACACGCGAAAGAAATATTTTCAAAGATATGGCAAAAAGAAAACACTGGAGTAAAGTTAGCAATAAAATGAGCCGGCGGTATGTTAAAGGCTATCATAAAAAGTGGTAGCCTCGAACAATGGGAAAATCACATAGGGAACTATTCGCGGTTGAATATTAAGGGTAGTAACCACATCCACCAGCCAGAAACTTTGGAGAGAGGGGCTGGGCATTACCCTCTCGAAAATGAACACCAGGGAAAAACTATTAACCCTTCCCAGTACCTCCATAGTAAGATGGTGTGCACTGGTTTTGTTCATAACTATTGACTAGCAAAGTCAATGGTAACTGTGCATGCCCTGGGAGACAGGAGTCAGTCCCAGGGTATGAAGTCTATGTTTGGGGGTCACTATGACACCCCTGTGTCACTGCACTGAGGGTGCAGTGTAACACACATAAAATAAGATGATACCTATGGGGGTGAGAAAAACCCCATAGACCATATGCACAAAAATAGCCTCAAACACACACCAAAAATATGCCTAAGAGTGGGAAAGAGTCTCACTCTTAGCAGGAGAAAAGAATAAACCCTTCAAATCCAGCAAAGCTTCTGGGGGACTCTATAGGTAAGGGAAATTAGCCTTTTAAGATAATTCTCCCTAACACAGGGGGTAGGTGGCTTTTGGGGGGTAGGGAAAGAAAAGGGGGTGGGTGGGTGATGGGTAGGGAAAGTATAGGGGATGGGTAGGTGGGGGATAGGAAAAGGAGAGAGGGTGGGTGGGTGGGTGGGGGTAGGGAAAGGATAGAGGGTGGGTGGGTGGGGGTAGGGAAAGGAGGGGGGGTGGGTGGGGGTTTAGGGAAAGGAAGGGGAGGGTGGATGGTGGGTAGGGAAAGGAGGGGGGTCAGTGGGTGGGTGTAGGGAAAGGAAGTGGTATTGATATTGATATTTTATTTCTATCGCACTCGTACACAAGTGTTTCAGAGCGCGACAAGGCAAGGGAGGGGAACAGGGGAGAACAAAACAGCGATCTTACTAGGCCCAGTGACAGTGAGAACGCGCAAGTGCTTGGGAGAGGGGGAGGGGGAAAGTGCATGGAAGGGGGGAGAAGTGGAAAGTGCAAAGCAGAGGAGAAACAGATAAATAACAATAAATAAATAATAAAGGCAACAAACAGTTTTAGTGCAGCCAGCAATTTGCAAGTGCTAGTTTTAAGGCAGCAGACAGGGTAGGTCTGACAAGTGCAGGAGGAAAAGGGGGGGGGGTGTATGGGTACACCAGCACCCCAGTGCAAGGGGTGGCCTGGAGGCAGTGTGGCAGGGTGGCAGGGTGAGCAGGTACCTGGGCCTCGAGGACAGAGGGTGGCCAGGTGCATGGTGCCAAGAGAGAACAGATCAGCAGGGTAGAGGGGGAGTGAAGGCAGAAGAAAAGAGGAAGGTCTTGAGGTGCTTCTCGAACTGGCGATGGTTCTCCTCAGGTTTTAGAGTGGCAAGGAGGCTGTTCCAGAGGGAGGCCCCAGCTGAAAACAGAGATCTACCGCCAGCTTGTTTCTTTGAAAAACGACTGACCCTGAGGGAGTTGGAGGTAGAGGAGCGAAGAGCTCGAGAGGGGAGGTATTTGCGGAGGGATAGCTGAAGGTATTTTGGACCCAGGCCCCAGAAAGCCTTGTGGACAATGCATAGGGTTTTGAATTTAATCCTTGCATACGATCCCAGGGCTTGAGGCCAAGGACAAGTCTCGCAGTCCTGTTCTGGATTAGTTGCAGAGGGCGGAGAGTAGAGGTAGGTAGATTTAGAAAGAAGCTGTTGCAATAGTCCAAGCTAGAGAGAACCTCTGAGGAGGTGCAGTTGGAAATGTGACTTTTTAGAGACCTCAGAAATGTGGACGGAGAAGGAAAGGGTGGAGTCAAAGATGACCCCGAGGTTCTTATCCTTGCAGCCTCGCAGGTGGGGGTAGGAGGAGGGAGGCTGTTCCAGAGGGAGGCCGGCCAGAGAGTGAGGGTAAAGGATGGTGAAGGTGGGCCGATGAGGAGGATCTCCGTCTTGCTGGCATTCAGACAAAGATCATTGGCGGCACACTAATCTTGAATGGCAGTTAGGCAATCAGAGATGAGAGAGGGAGGAGGTGGCAGAGGGTAGCCTGAAAATGAGTTAAGTGCCGCCAGCGAAGCACTGGAAATTTGAGCAGAAAGTGGCAATGCAGTGGGCGAGAGTTGCCAGGTATTGGTTGAAAAGCCAGGGCGAGAGGTTAGACCCCTGGGGAACACCACAGGCAGAGAGGAAGATAGATGAAATGAAGGACCCAAGTTGGACCTGGGAGGATCGATCTGAGAGGAAAGAGGTCAACCAGGCCAGAGCCTGATCAGTGATACCCAGGTTTTCACGGAGACGGTTGAGCAGGATGGTATGGTTGACCGTGTTGAAGGCAGAAGAGAGTTCGAGGAGGATGAGAACAGAGGGAATGTTAGAGTCAAGGTTGGAGAGCAGATCTTCATGCATTTTCAGGAGAGCAGTTTCTGTGCTTCTGGCAGCCCTGAAGACAGACTGGTTGTCATGGAGACAGCCAGCAGAATTGGAATGAAGGTTAAGCTGAGAGATGGCCAACTTTTCCAGGAGTTTGCCAAGAAAGGGAGTAATGGAAATTAGGTGATAGTTAGCCGGACAAGAAGGATCAGCCGTGGGTTTCTTGAGAAGAGGATGCACAAGGGAGTGCTTCAGAGGGGAGGGAAAGGATCCTGAGGTAAAGGAGTGGCTGCACAAATCAGCAAGGGCCGGAGCGAGGGTGCCAATGTGGTCATTGATGGTTTTAGAAGATCAGGGATGAGCCTGTTTTGATGAGGCTTTCATAGAAGGGAAAGGAGGGATGGGGTGGGTAGGGATATGAGGTGGGTGGACGGGTGGGGTATCCAGGGACAGACGGTGGTGGGTGGGTGTGGTTACAGGGATAGGAGGGGTGGGTGTGGGTATGGAAAGGAGGTGGATGGGGTTAGGAAAAGGAGAGGGGTTGGGTGGGTGGGGGGTAGGGAATGGAGAGGGGGTAGGTGGGTGATGGATAGGGAAAGGAGAGGAGGTGGGTGGGTGGGGGTAGTAGGGAAAGGCTAGGGGGTGGGTGTGGGGTAGGGAAAGTAGGGGAGTGGGTGGGTGGGGAATAGGGAAAGGAGGGCGGTGGGTGCATTGGGGGTTAGGAAAAAGTGGGGGTTAGGGAAAGGAGGGGGGTAGGGACTGGGTGGGGGTAGGGAAAGGTGGTGGGTACAGTGAAAGGAGAGGATGGCTGGACGTAGGGAAAGGAGGTGGGTGGGCAGGGTAGGGAAAGGAGAGAGGTTGGGTGGGTGGGGGATAGGGAAAGAAGAGGGGGTAGGTGGGTAGGGGGTAGGGAAAGGATAGGGGGTGGGTGGGTGTAGGAAAAGGATAGGGGGGTGGGTGATGGATAGGGAAAGGAGAGGGGGTGGGTGGGTGGGGCACTAGGGAAAGGAGGGTGGGTGATAGGGAAAGGAGAGGGGGTGCTTTGGTGGAGGGTAGGGAAAGGAGAGGGGGTGGGGGCAGGGAAAGGAGAGGGGTAGGGTTGGTGGGGGGATGGGAAAGGAGGGGGTGGGTAGGGAAAGGAGGGGGTGGGTGGGATTAAGGGAAAGGTGGGGGGTAGGGAAAGGTGTAGGGTGGGTGTGGAGTAGGGAAAGGAGGGGATGGGTGGGGGAGGAGAAAGGAGTGGGAAGAAAGGGGGGATTGGTTTGTTGGTGAAATGACTGGGGTGAGTGGGTGGGGGCGGTGAAAGGAGGGGGGCTGGGTGGGGGTAGGGAAAGGAGGGAGGGTGGGGGTAGGGAAAGGAGGGGGCAGGGACAGGAGGGGGTGGGTGGGTGTTAGAGACAGGAGGGGGGTGTTTGGAGGTACAGTAAAGGAGGGGGCGGGTGGGTGGCGGGTACAGGAAAAGAGGGGGGCAGGTGGGTGGACGGTAGGGAAAGGAGGGGGCGGGTAGGTGAAGGTAGGGGTGGGTGAGTGGGGGCTTAGGGAAAGGTGGGGGGTATTGGAAAGGAGGGGGTCGGAGGGGGGTAGGGAAAGGAGGGGGGTGGGTGGGATGGGGGCTTTAGGGAAAGGAGGGGTAGTTTAGGGAAAGGAGGGGAGGGTGGAAGGGGGGTAGGGAAAGGAGGGGGGTGGGTGCGAGGGGGTAGTGAAAGGAGGGGGTAGGGGAAGGGGGGGGTTGGAGGGGGTAGGGAAAGGAAGGGGTGGGTGGGAAGCTCAGTAGGGAAAGGAGGGGTGGGGGTACAGAAGGGGGGTGGGTGGATTTGAGTTAGGGAAAGGGGGGTGGGTGGGAAGGGAGTAGGAAAAGGAGGGGGTGGGAAGAGGGTAGGAAAAGGAGGGGGTGGGTGGGGGTAGGGAAAGGGGGTGTAGGTGTTCGTAGAGAAATGTGGGGTTGGGTAGGTCGGGATAGGGAAAGGAGGGGGGTGGGTGGGTTTTGGGTGGGGTTACAGGGAAAGGAGGGGGTGGGTGGGGGTTAGGGAAAGGAGGGGGGTGGGTGGGTGGGGAGGTAGGAAAGGAGAGGGGGTGGTTGAGTGAGGGGGTAGGGAAAGGAGAGGGGGTGGGTGGGTGACGGGTAGGGAAAGGGGTGGGGGTGGGTGGGTGTGGGGAAGGGAAAGGAGAGGGGGTGGGTGGGTGCGGGGTAGGGAAAGGACAGGGGTGGGGAAAGGAGGGGGTAGGGTTGGAGGGGTGGGGAAAGGAGGGAGGGTGGGTAGAGGTGAATGGGTGAGGGTGGGGAAAGGAGGGGTGGGTGGGGAAAGGCGGGGGCTAGGTGGCGGTAGGGAATGAAGGGGGTAGGGAAAGGACGGGGGTAGGGAAAGAAGGGGGTGGGTTGGGGTTAGGAAAAGGAGGGCGGAGGGTGGGTGGGTTGGGGGTAGGGAAAACAGGGGGTGGGTGGGTGGTTAGGGGGTAGGAAAGGAGGGGTAGGGAAAGGAGAGAGTAGGGAAAGGAGGGGGTAGGGATAGGAGGGGGTAGGGAAAGGAGGAGGTGGGTGGGTTGGTTTGGTAGGGAAAGGGTGGGGGTAGGGAAAGGATGGGCTAGAGAAAGGAGGGGGCTAGGGAAAGGAGGGGAGTGGGTGAGGGGTAGGGAAAGGAGGTGTCGGTGGGGTAGAGAAAGTGAGGGGGGTAGGTGGGTCGGGGTAGAGAAAGGTGGGGGATGGGGGTAGGGGGGCAGATGGTGTGAGGGCCAGGGAAAGGGTGGGCGGTGGGTGTAGGGAAAGGAGGGGGTGGGTGTGTGGGGGTTCGGGAACAGGGGTGGGGTTGGGTAGGCATAGGGTGGAAGCAATTAATGGCAAAAATGAATGGGGCGAGGAATTGGAAGAGGCACATTGGAAGGTGGGGGCAAGAGGAAAAGATTGGGGAGGGGGATACAAGAACATGAGTGGATATGGTCCAATGGGTTAGGTAGGTAGTGGGAAGGGTCAGAGTGGAGTAGAGCAGCAGGATGAGGAGGGTAAGAAGAGGGTAGAATGGGGAGAGGGAGGCAGAAGGTTGAGTTGGAGGGGACGAGGTTGAGGGAGAGAGGAAAGAATTAGGGTAGTGATAGGATTGGAGAAATGGGGTGGGAAGGAAAAAGTCAAAATTCAGAATGGGAGAGTTTAAAAATGGTTGAAATGTGAGAATTGAGGATTAAACGTTGGATTTAGAAAGACAATACTGAAAGAGGGGTAGGTAAGGGGATTACGAGGATTCAGTGGGAGCAGGATTTCAGGGTAGGTTTCAAAGGAGGTTTCAGTTTGGTATTCAGTTCAGTTCCATTTGGTTCAGTGTGTTTATACACTTACCTTCTTCCCCTTGCCCCCCCCACCCTTTGCCCTCTTCAGGTCATTGGTCCTGGGCACCTCAATGCAGCTTGCCCAGCAGTGATCCTTCCTGAATCCCACACCTTTGTGCCTACATTTATAAAAGAAAAGTGAACCATGCACAGAAAATCCAAAATTCAGTTTCTGCCCTGTCCATTTCTTTCACATGTACTGACTTTTTGGCAGTTTTCTATAAAACCTATTCCTAAAGCTCTTGTGCACCTAATCAGCCTCTTGGCACTAGTGCACTGGCAACACTAGGGGGAGGATGAGCTCACATCCGGACCTTGAAGCCAATTCCAAGCACCATCTTGCGGCCACTCCATATCCGCTGAATTCACCTCAAGGTGGACAAGTTTCTTTTTAGGTGAAAACTGACCAATTTCCTTTCCTAGGCAGGGAAATGGCTAAAGAGACTTGTGCTGAAAAAGCCAGTGTCCCCAACATCTCACTTTATTACACTCTAGTTCCTACATATTTATGTCCCCAGAATCCCTCCATGGTGATATGGTGGAACAGATGAGGGGGGGGGGGCTCACTTCACCCACTCTGCTTCTACATGGAGGCCTTGGTTGTCCACTAGTTTCTACTTCAGCTGATGTCTGTGTCTGGCAGCACAGAGCCCCTTTCCCTGGTGGCCCTATGTTTCCCTCTTTCAGGTCATAGTTGTGATGTTGGGTCTCTAAACTCAGGGGCAGCTGAAGATGAGGACCAACGTTAAAGTCTTCATATTTATCAAGTGTATAGAGGGCATCCTGACAGTCAAATGGTAATTGGGAACTGTAAAGTATTTAAGAATAAAATGACAATTTGCAAAATGAGATCATTGAATAGATGACCAAAAGCAAAGGGAAAAGTAAATGAAAGGATGGAAAGCAGGCATACAGCAATTCATAGAAGTATTCTTGACAAACGATTGAGAAAAGGAAAACCCATTAGAACCAAACTATTGAAATCAGTTCTCAAATGAAGGGAAATCAACACAGAAAATATATGTTTTTAAATTCCTTTGGAGAGAAGAATGCTACGCGACAGATACTCACAGCCACGGAGCAGAGGCTGAGTCTGATTGGGGAATTCGGCATGTTTAAAAGAATGGCTACAGAGTCTAAATATGGACTTTCTATGATTTCTCTCCATCTCCAGGGATAATGAGCCTGATACATTTTCTCTGCATGTGCAAGTGCTATGGAAGTATTGCATGTTAGTGTAAACTGGACTGCAGGAGGAAGATGTAGCAAGTGGAGTAAAATGGGGGTGGGTTTGGAATTCTTCACATCTCCCAGCAGGGATTGGCTTTAGAGTGTGAATGGAGACAGAACCTTTAATAGTGCATCAACCTGCTGTCAAATTCAGCGACTAATGAAAATATTAATGACATATATGCTATTTTTGAAACAATATTTATTCGTAATGGCTCCCTGACCACCACCCGGCACCGTCCCCCAATATTCCAGGACCGGAGTTAGATTAGTAATTTAACCCAGTCTTAGAATATGTTGCAAATGGTTTTCAGAACTATATTAACAAAAACGTTTTCTAGGATGTGAAGGCACCATGAAGCAAGACACAAACAGATTTCAAGTTCAAACAAAAATAGTTGATTACCTTAAATGCCAGAATGGTAGAAGGCCTAACTTGCCCTACCTAAATAAACTAAGGATAGTCTGAGTCAGTACAACTTAAAAGTCTGTCTGTATGTGTCCATTACCTATGCTTCCCCTCACAAGTAAAGCTAAATAATGTGTAGGGATGTCAACAACAAATCAAAAAGTGTTTCAATGTAAAGTTCTGAGCTCTTACAGCTCTCGGCTTGCGCTCCAGCTCCCCTTCCTCAAGTTCAAGACAGTTCCACAAAGTCTCTGGTTTCCCTTCCCCAAGGCAACAACAAAGTTAACAAGGTCTTAGGTTTTACTTCCCTAAGACGTCAGCTTGTCCAGCTTGGCAACTCACACTTAGTTTCAGACTCTTAATATTCAAAACTAGTTCCGGGCCAACTTCTGATTCCTTCTGATTCCTTCTGATTCCTTCTGATTCCTTGCCAGTTTACACAGATTGCTTTCTTCTGCTTCACTTCAGCAATCTCTTCCATACATGCGGCTTTATGATCTGTATGTTTCCTTGTCATTCACATGTTGGGTTCACTTAAACTTTCATATTTAATAAAATGTATTCTGCAATTACATTTGACGTGTAGTAGCCCCCAGGAGCGCCCTGGTACAAGTGTTCCCTTTTGCTCACTCACCGGTCCCCGGCAGCTCCTCCAGGCGGCTTCTTTCCTCTTCTGCTCTGCATACTCGTCTCCGTAGTATTGCGAGATGCTCTCACACCTTAGAATTCTCTCTGTGGGTGGCGATCAGCACCCCTTGCCTCTCACGGACGCTGCCGATAGCTTGCAGCAATAGGGTCTCTTCCGTGCCCCACAGCTCCTGCTGTGGGCACCCAACCAGGGAGGCTCTGACCGGTGTTACCCTCCCACGGCTCGCTCGGGACTCAGCGTCGCAGATTCTCTGGGGTCTTTGCCGGCCTACTAACCTCCAGGCAGGACCCTCTTCGCCAGACTTGACGGGATTTCTCTCCTCGCAGGCCCGACATGCTCGGCCCGGCTTCTCTCCTGCTAGTCTCCCCTTCCTGATTATCGGCTCCACCTTTTATACACCTGCAACCATTTAACAGGTTGCAGGTGTGAGTTCTCAAGTCCAGTTGCCTGACCATAGTTAGTGGTGTTCTCTGGACATGCCTGACCCTCACAACAGTCTTCAGGTCTCTTCCTCGTCTCAGTATCAGAGTGGTGAAATGACTTGTTAGTGTGTACCACTTCTAGTCGCCTCTTCCTTGTCCCAGTACTATAGTGGCATGAATGAGGGGAAATGAAGTGAAGTGATTGACAATAGTGTATAAAGGCAGTGGGGAGGGTAAGGTTGGTCATCACAAGAAAAAAGGGGATACCATGTCTCGCCTGCGGGCATCCTCTCCCCAATCCCCCAAGGACCCTCCACCTTGGTGGTCCTGCCTCCCATCTCCACCCCCAGGGTCAGGATCCAAAAGCGATGGCCTTTCCCTGGTCACCTGAGAAGAGGAGTCAGGGGGAGTAGGTGTGAGGCTACCCTCAGGTTTCTCACAAGGGATGATCAATAAAAGCATTTCTATAATCCCTGTGATCAACCTTTTTCTTGCCACCATATAAAGGTGACATTGACACAAACCATTGAACACTGAACTTATACCATTTTAAAAAAATGTTAAATTATAGAGATGCATTGTCACATAAAACGTCGTATATCTAAAAAATACATCACTCATGAAAAGATAATCAAAATACCTGATATGCCTGCAATACAACGCCTAGTCATACATACTCCAGTCAGGCCTATCTTTCATACCTACATCCATATTTAAAAAGTGTATTTTCAAACATGACAAAAAGTCATGTTCTCAATTCCTACAGTGTAGGGTACTATATATATATATATATATATATATATATATATATATATATATATATATATATATATATATGTGTGTTTTAGGGAGTCTCCTCCTAAATCTGTGTGCAACAAACCACATCAAGAGACAATTAAGATCCTGAACGACCCAGCAATGTTCAATCTTTGGGGAAATGGGTCATTTTGGAGGAGCTGCAGCCTACTAACTTTAGCCCTTTACTGAATCGCTTCCACTTTTTTTCTATTTTTCAGCAATTGCTGCAACTTGCACTACTCAGCTCCATTGATATTGTTGCCATTGAACTGCCCTTCATGGGCAGCTGCACAAAGTAAGCCTCAATTGTACTCTCTTCACCTTTGGTAGTGTCACTACTTAAATCATGTGCGCCAGGTTTGGCTGCTATTGGCCTAACCCTTATTATTTGCTGTAAAGCCAAATACAAGGATCATTCGGGGCGACATCAAAAACAGATAAGACCCCTGCTTCCTCGAAAGGAAGCAACAAATCAGAGAGATCTATTCTGCGGGATTTACAAACAAACATGGACCAAGCCATGATCAATGACCAAGCAGCAGTAGAGTCCCAGCGCATCAAAAAAGTGGCGCGCGGGAAGTTAAATACGCGATTGAGCGGGGTACGTGGATTTCAGGGGTGCGCGAGAAATTCTACACGCGATTGACCTGGGTACGTGTATTACAGGGGTGCGCGAGAAAATCTACACGCGATTGGCCTGGGTACGTGTATTACAGGGGTGCGCGAGAAAATCTACACGCGATTGGCCTGGGTACGTGGATTTCAGGGGTGCGCGAGAAATTCTACACGCGATTGCCCTGGGTACGTGGATTACAGGGGTGTGCGAGAAATTCTACACGCGATTGGCCTGGGTACGTGTATTACAGGGGTGCGCGAGAAAATCTACACGCGATTGGCCTGGGTACGTGGATTTCAGGGGTGCGCGAGAAATTCTACACGCGATTGGCCTGGGTACGTGGATTACAGGGGTGCGCGAGAAATTCTACACGCGATTGGCCTGGGTACGTGTATTACAGGGGTGCGTGAGAAAATCTACACGCGATTGGCCTGGGTACGTGGATTTCAGGGGTGCGTGAGAAATTCTACACGCGATTGGCCTGGGTACGTGGATTACAGGGGTGCGCGAGAAAATCTACACGCGATTGGGCTGGGTACGTGGATTTCAGGGGTGCGCGAGAAATTCTACACGCGATTGGCCTGGGTACGTGGATTTCAGGGGTGCGCGAGAAAATCTACACGCGATTGGGCTGGGTACGTGGATTTCAGGGGTGCGCGAGAAATTCTACACGCGATTGGCCTGGGTACGTGTATTACAGGGGTGCGCGAGAAATCCTACACGCGATTGGGCCTGTGCGAGTGGGGCAGTGTATTACGTGGGTGTGCGGGAAGTTGAAGAGGTGAATTGCCAGTGTGGGTCCTCCCAGGTCTCCCCTCTACCCCCGTCCACGACCTCTGCAGGCAGCCCACACCACAGGGGACTACCCTGCACCCCTGGTCATGTCCCGCAGGCCGCCCATCCACCATGGGCATGCCCCCCAGCCAAGCCACATGTCCCCTTGCACCCCCACCCCCCAGCACCGTGGGGCACCTGCCAGCAGGCCCCCAACCATGTCCCACTCATGTCCCCTTGCACCCCACCCCCCAGCACTGTGGGGCACCTGCCAGCAGGCCCCCAACCATGTCCCCTTGCACCCCCACCCCCCAGCAGGCCCCCACTCATGTCCCCCTGCACCCCCACCCCCCAGCACTGTGGGGCACCTGCCAGCAGGCCCCCAACCATGTCTCCCACCACCCCCACCCCTCCAGTCACCAGGGGCAGCCTCCACAAGGCCCCCACCCATGTCTTCCACCACCCCCACCCCCCAGTCACCAGGGGCAGCCTCCACAAGGCCCCCACCCATGTCTCACACCACCCCCACCCCCCAGTCACCAGGGGCAGCCTCCACAAGGCCCCCACCCATGTCTCCCACCACCCCCACCCCCCAGTCACCAGGGGCAGCCTCCACAAGGCCCCCACCCATGTCTCCCACCACCCCCACCCCTCCAGTCACCAGGGGCAGCCTCCACAAGGCCCCCACCCATGTCTCCCACCACCCCCACCCCCCAGTCACCAGGGGCAGCCTCCACAAGGCCCCCACCCATGTCTCCCACCACCCCCACCCCCCACCCCCCAGGGGCAGCCTCCACAAGGCCCCCACCCATGTCTCCCACCACCCCCACCCCCCAGTCACCAGGGGCAGCCGCCACAAGGCCCCCACCCATGTCTCCCACCACCCCACCCCCCACCCCCCAGGGGCAGCCTCCACAAGGCCCCCACCCATGTCTCCCACCACCCCCACCCCCCAGTCACCAGGGGCAGCCTCCACAAGGCCCCCACCCATGTCTCCCACCACCCCCACCCCCCAGCACTGTGGGGCACCTGCCAGCAGGCCCCCAACCATGTCTCCCAGCACCCCCACCCCCAGTCACCAGGGGCAGCCTCCACCAGGCCCCCACCCATGTCTCCCACCACCCCCACCCCTCCAGTCACCAGGGGCAGCCTCCACAAGGCCCCCACCCATGTCTCCCACCACCCCCACCCCCCAGTCACCAGGGGCAGCCTCCACAAGGCCCCCACCCATGTCTCCCACCACCCCCACCCCCCAGGGGCAGCCTCCACAAGGCCCCCACCCATGTCTCCCACCACCCCCACCCCCCAGTCACCAGGGGCAGCCTCCACAAGGCCCCCACCCATGTCTCCCACCACCCCCACCCCCCAGTCACCAGGGGCAGCCTCCACCAGGCCCCCACCCATGTCTCCCACCACCCCCACCCCCCAGCAGTGCAGGGGCACCCTCCACCAGGCCCCCACTCATGTCTCCCACCACCCCCACCCCCCAGCCACCAGGGGCAGCCTCCACCAGGCCCCCAACCATGTCCCCCTGCACCCCCACCCCCCAGCACTGTGGGGCACCTGCCAGCAGGCCCCCAACCATGTCCCACTCATGTCCCCTTGCACCCCCACCCCCCAGCAGGCCCCCACTCATGTCCCCTTGCACCCCCACCCCCCTGCAGGCCCCCACTCATGTCCCCCTGCCCCCAGGTCCTGACGAAACGCAATCATGGCAGTAATGGGCAGCATACCCAGCACAAACACCCAGCCAAGGATTGCATCCACCCACATAGTAGATGCAATTACAGGATACAACCCCAATGGCAAGTATGTAAATGAACACATGTCCGTCACACACACATACACAATGGGTGCAAGTGAATGTCAAAACCCATATCATGACATGCATGAAACCAATGAGAAAATACCACAAATGTAAGTAATAAATATATGTATTAAAGATGAAAATGAAGTAAAGAAATAAAACACACAACAATGGGGATGACAAAACAAATGGTCCATGTCCGAGAACTAATAGAAAAAATCAAAAAACAAAGGAATCCAAAAACTAATGTAGTCCAAAGCAAAATAATGGGGGGGAAAAAATAAGGAAAAACCATTGCCTCATGGTGAACACAAATATAAATCCAACAAATGTTTTCCAAACATCAAACTATGTACAAGAATATCCCAGGGTCCATGAGCCCAACACCATAAATGAAACCTACTACTACTAACTAATAAAAAAAATATATACAGAAAAGTGGCCATTGTCCGAGCGGTCCAAAAAAAACTTAAAAAATAAAGGAAACCTAACACTAACTAACTAAAGAACTATATACAATGGCAGCGGGCAAGTCCTGCGGCTCACTCTGTGATGTTGCCGGCCAGGGCATCATCGAACTCCATGTCGATGTCCCGGAGGCGGGACTCTGTCCTGGCCCCGAGGTCTCGCAGGGACAACCCCGTGTCCACCTCAAACTCCCTGCGAGCTTCCTCGAGGCACTCAGCCCGCCTCAACGCCCGACGCATGGAGAACTCCGCCCTGACCATGGTGAGCCGCTCCTCCCGGGAAGCATGCACCTCATCACGAATGCCAGCCGTGCGCAACGCGACACCAATCAGGACCCGCTCCACACGGCCAGGGGTCACCTCGTCCGCAGGTAGAGGAGTGTCAGATGACATGGACATCTCCCCTACCTGCGGACGGGCCTGGGATGGGGCATCCCTGCTGGTGCATGGTGGTGCAGTCACAGTGTCAGGGACAGTGACATGCACAGGCACCTCCACGGCGACCTGTGCTGCCTCCTGCCCCTGGCCCTGGACTGCACCACTTGCACCAGCGGGGATGCCCCCACCAGGCCCCATGTGTGGCTCAGTAGCGGCCTCCTCCCCCTCTGTGGAAACCACCAACCTGGATGTCTCCACGCCGTCTTCCGCCGGTGCAAGCCCCTGTGGGGGCTCACCCACCCCTTCCGCTGCAGCCTGCAGCCGTGGCGGCATCCCCGCCGCTCTGCTCCACAGCGCCTTCTCCGCCCTCTTCTTCACTTGCCACTGTGTAGAGGGAGACATAGAACACAAGCATCAGGGTACTGTACAATGGTCCCCTAGACAGGAAGCAACAGCAGATGAGTGGCACTGTCATACATCACTTCCATCATGTCCCTCCACAACACATGGGTCAGTGCAGGCAAAACACATACAGTAACAGGCATGGCGCATGCCATGGACATTGGCATACATGACCAAGGGACTCATGATTCATACAATGTTGGTTTTAAACTCACATGCATCATGGGTCTTGCCATCACATGCACACACCTCACCGTAGTTCCATCCATCTGGCCTCGTACACCACAGACGCAGTGGATACAAGGATGACTAGGCTGCATCAGTGAATCTGAACATTGTCACAGACATGTGTCATGCATCCATGGCAGTTACAAGTCACAGACACGCAGGTCAGACACACACACATGGACACCATACGTGTACATGGGACCAGCACCCATCCCTCACCCCCACCCATGTCCAGGAACAGAGACTGCCATGCTTCCATGTGTCCATTCCGCACAGAGCCCCCCATGTTGCAATAGAACACATGCACCAACCATGTGGTTCACACATCACTGTACTCACATGCCTGACCATGATGTCCCTGCACACACACATACGTACATGGCCTATGTCACACATACAGGCAGGTATCAGACAACCAGCACACTGCAACATGCCCTGTCTCACACAGTAATGCTTGGCCACTTACCGGCCAACTCCAGATGGGTCTGCCTCCGAAGGATCTGGGCGTGGAGCGCTGGGCCTACGCGTTCCAGGACCCTCATCTGGATGTCACTCAGGCGTGCCCGGCCCCCCTCCGTGAGGCGCCGGGCCTTATTGAGGGTCCTGGACCTCAAGTCCTCCCAACGCTTCCTGATGTGCTTGATGTCGCGGGTTGCCACCCCCTCCGCGTTGATGGCAACCACTACATCGTCCCAGATCCTCTCCCGTCCTTCCTTGTTGGCGCGTGGTCTTCCGAAGAGGGCATCATAATGCCCCAGGACATGCTCCACCAGGACACCAACTTCCTTCTCACTGAAGCTGGTGGCCCTCTGCCTCTCTGGCTGGGGGTCGCCACTGGTCTCAGATGGTGCTTGCCCCGACATGGCGACCCCCGAGGCAGGCGTGGGTGGGCAACTGGGTCCTGGGGCTGGGCTGTGGAGCAATGGTATCCCAGTCGGGAGTCTACTGTTCCAGCAGGGGTGGACACAGCAACTGGACCCCTGCAGATGGCTGATGTGCAGGCACCAAATGGCAGGGCACGGTGGCAGCAGGCAGGCAGGCAGGCAGGCAGCAGCAGATGGCACGTGGGAGGCTGCTCGGGGCACTGGGGGGCAGTGATTCGGCCTTCTGGGCAGGAGCGTGGTCTTCCGTGTGTATTCGCGTGGCCAGCTTGATACGGAGTGATTTGGCACGTGAAAAATCTGCACGTCAGCGTGTAATTCGAGGAAAGGCCCTTAGCGCGTAAGCGCGTCTGCACGCATACGCATTTTCATTGGACCAAAGGCCCTCAGCGCGTGAGCGCGTCTGTGACGTGTCGTGCGAGGGTGTATCCCTCATTGCACGTGATGACAGAACACACATGGATTTCAACCAATCGCGTGTGAAAGTTCACGCCACCCCGGAACACACGTACCCAGGCTAATCGCGTGTGGAACTACCCGCGCACCCGGAAAAACACGTACCCAGGCTAATCGCGTGAGGAACTACCCGCGCACCCGGAAACACACGTACCCAGGCTAATCGCGTGTAGAATTTCTCGCGCACCCCTGAAATCCACGTACCCACGCCAATCGCGTGTAGATTTTCTCGCGCACCCCTGTAATCCACGTACCCAGGCCAATCGCGTGTAGAATTTCTCGCGCACCCCTGTAATCCACGTACCCAGGCCAATCGCGTGTAGAATTTCTCGCGCACCCCTGAAATCCACGTACCCAGGCCAATCGCGTGTAGATTTTCTCGCGCACCCCTGTAATCCACGTACCCAGGCCAATCGCGTGTAGAATTTCTCGCGCACCCCTGAAATCCACGTACCCAGGCCAATCGCGTGTAGATTTTCTCACGCACCCCTGTAATGCACGTACCCAGGCCAATCGCGTTTAGAATTTCTCGCGCACCCCTGTAATCCACGTACCCAGGCCAATCGCGTGTAGAATTTCTCGCGCACCCCTGAAATCCACGTACCCAGGCCAATCGCGTGTAGATTTTCTCGCGCACCCCTGTAATACACGTACCCAGGCCTATCGCGTGTAGATTTTCTCGCGCACCCCTGTAATACACGTACCCAGGCCTATCGCGTGTGGGGACACCCGCACACCCCTGAAATACACGCTCCCCGCTCTGCGTTTGCTGCTGCCCTTTGCGCTGGATTGGGGATTTTGATGGCTTTTCCCTGCGCGAGGGGCGTTCTTGGGGGCGTAACTGACGCTGCTGCAGGGTCGCTGCGCCACTCTGCGCCACGGCTGGTTGTGGATGTTGGAATCCCTGAATACGCTGTGCGCCTGAATGTGTTTCGGCGCACGCGGCTGGCGCAGACTACCGCACGCGCACACTGTGCGCCAGCCGCGTGCGCCACTTGTGCGCCGAATTCTATGAATTGGCCCCTTAGTGTCCTAAATCTTTTGGTATAAAGGGTTTCCAGATAATTCAACACTCAGCGCTCCCCTCAAGTAGAGGCCGTGCCAGTGGTGGTCTCGCTATGGGTGCAAAATGAAAACACTCACTACTGCAGTTCCCTCGAAAATGGAAAAACAGCTCCTAGCTTGATAATAAATGTATATGATCCATCTGGAAACACACAGACTGAACCCTTACATGCCACAATGGACACACAGTGGCATGATGTGTCAGCATCTGCAGCCCCTTTTCTTGTGGGTGACATAAATGTAAAGGGCCTGCAGAGTAACCACTCGTCCCCCATCAGCCCGCCCGCCAGTGCTCATATTATCTGAAAACCCTTGAGTTGGTCCATTCCCCTTTTGCAAATTTGCAACAATGGGTGCAGCTACTGTACAGATACCCATCCGCTAGTGTGCTCAGCAATGGCCTCATTTCTGACGCTTTTATACTCCGCAGAGACACGAGGCTGGGTTGTCCTCTCTCTGCTTTGTTATTTATCCTATCTATGGAACCGCTGGCATTATGTCTGAGAGCGGATGTCAATCTTAAGCCGATAATTGGTAGCAAGCGAGAAAATTTGCTCTGGTTATATGCAGACAATCTATTGGTCGCCCTCCAATATCCAGCTAATGGTATACCCCACATGATGCAAGACATTCAGCAATTCTCATCTGTCTCAGGCTATAAAATTAACTGGGGTTAAGTCTGAAATTTTACCACTCAATAATCTGTGTCAACATAACGCATGTGCACGTTTCCAGTTCAGATGGTGTAGGCATAGAATCAAATACTTAGGCATCTGGTTGGTGCAGAGGTGGTAAAACTGCCAGTGATGAATTTTGGAATGCTCCTCCCGAAATTAAGTTCTGACCTGGAGAGGTGGGGACTCTTACATCTGACCACATGGGGGAAAATTAACTGTATAAAGATGAACCTGGCGCCTCGAGTAAACTATCTTTTATCCATGTTGCCAATCAGGATTACCGGCCATTTTTTCATTGAAATAAATAAACTTATGCAAAGGTTTATTTGGAATGGAAAGCCTTTAAGGCTCGCAATCTGGGAATTACAAATCCCATTGAAAAAAGGAGGGATGAACCTACCAAACTTCATTGAGTACCATCTCTCATTCTCCACTCGACAGCTCTGTAAAATCATTCATTCAGATAATGAGCATTCGCAATGTGTGACATGGGAGTGTGGTACTGTTTCCCAATTTCTAGGAAAAATACATCGAGAGAAGCAAATCCTATGACCAGTTTTTTGTAAGATTTGCAAGATTGCTGATGTGATATCTCAAAATGCATGAATGCGGATCCTTACTTGCACATGACTGACTCCATTTACCTCAATCCGGCCTTGAAAAGTCAAGGAAACATTTTATTCCGGTCAGAATGGTTCTTGGCAAGTATAAAATACTTCGGTGATCTGATAGATGGAGGAATTTGCATCCCTTACACGCAGCTGAGTCAAACTCATGACTTGACTGATCGTTCATTTGCTGAGTCCAGGAAATTGAAGGCTGCTGTTACTGCTTGCCTTGGTGCGTTTGATTTTCCGAGTCAGAATATTGCCTGGTCTGCACTACAGACATGTGGGAGCGCTTCTCATCTGGCTGCTACAATGTACGGATCCTTAAAAACATTTCAGATAAGCAGATCAAAGGATGGCAGCAATTTGGGCGGAGAAGACATTGACCATATCTGTTGGCAGCATTGCTGTGAGAATACCCGGCTGGTGAGTCTGGATTGGGGTCTTAGGGCATCACAAACAAAATTGCTCTTTAGATCCTACTGGCCACCTGTTAGGTTATTTAAGAGGCAAATCATGGACAACAAACTCTGTTGGAAATGCAAGGGGGCACGAGGGTCCCTCAGTCATCTGATTTGGCTTTGTCCTAAGACGAGGAAGATCTGGGAGAGTGTCCCCCTCTCAGCCACTTTACTAGTTCTAGGGGACGTATCAGTGATGGATGACATCTCTTTTGGGCAGATGACTTGGCTACTCGGTGCCAGTATGATTGCTAAGAGGATGATATTGAGATCTGGGAAAGTCAAGCAACTCCTTTAACGCCGACGAATGGGTGGATGAACTTCTAACGGTGTCCACCTACCAGAAAGCCATTTACAAGAATGCTGGTGACATTGAGAAATTCTGGGACATTGGGAATAGTTTCCTCAAGGTCTACGGATAAATTCAAATCCTTATTCAGGATGTAGTGTCTCTGAAAATGATTCATAATATTGCAATGTCATTTATATTCAAAGTTTGAGGATTACTATTTATTGATTTTATAATTGTTGATAAAGTTGATTGATAAAATTGCTCTATGGTTCTCTGTCCTTGTTCGATTTCTATCTTCCTTTCTTCCTTCTATTCTGTAAGCTATGCAACCATTACACACAACACTGTCATGCAATGCTAAGTCTAACACCCAGGACATCAAAAAATGGCTTCACAAATGGCATCATTGATGACATCACAAATCATATCAACTGTGATGAAAAGTCCCTAGAAAGGGTATGTTGCTAGCAACATATCAAGGGTGATCAGGAGACCACTCATGAACTACTCCATGTATGAAATAATTTACCTATTTAAAACAAAACATTATATTAAAGTGTTCTTGTTAATACAGCAATGCAATAATACATACACATAGGCAATGGCTGCAGCATGGACCATTGAAGTACAGTATTTTTACTCTGGTAATATTGGCCAGTAGACTCATCAATCCAAGCTTATCAGAATCTTGAGTAATGTTAAACTTGGAGTTAACAGCTAACAATACAAGAATTATTACACACGTGTTAGGAAAAAATACATATAAAGAGCATCAATGCATACAAATCTGAGGCACATACAGGGAAACTCTAGTAAAGAGGAAAGAAACACCATGAACAAAAAATGACAATAAGATTAGAGTTCATTATCATGTATAAAAATGGATTGTCTGACCAAACCATAAGGAAAGGACCTAGGAACATACAACAAGGTTAACGTCTAGATAGACAGAACCTTCTCATGGTCACTGCACGTAAACAACCGGCATGGATATGTGATGTCATCAGCGATGTCATCAATGATGCCATTTGTGATGTCATGGGTGTTAGTCTTAACAGTGCATGGTGGTGGTGTGAGTTATGGTTGCATCACTGTATATACGTTATTAAAGGGGAACTGTTATTGACCCAATTGATCAAGCATGTATTTGTGAACATACATCGATCGATCTTCAAAAAAAAATGTCAATGCATCTTACCTTACTTTTTCTCTTCTGCTATTTTATCCGGTCATCCATTCCCCCAACTTCAAGTGCCCCCGCCACAGTTATTCAGATCACCCGCACCTAAAGCTGACATCAGTAGTCAAAACAATACGCTTGACCTATTTCCATGACGTTCCTGGGCAGCGTAGCCAAACATACCCTGTCATCACCCACGTCATAACATTACCTAACGAAGAACCAAGAACATAAACACACACATCCACAACATGAAAGTATATTTTTTTTTCACAAAAAGGAGAAAAAAACATATTTTGGAGGAAACAGCAATAGTCGGGAATATAACAAGTACTTTTATTTTTCACATAATGCTCAAAAGAGAAGATTATATCCACGAAAACATTGATATCTTTTCCCAATAGAGGTTATAGCTAAAAACACTGCATGCTTTGCATTTTGTTCTATACCTGTCAACTTTGGAGATATAATGCCGAATGCATTCATCGATCGTTTAATCCTGGGATTTCCATTCTTTACTCAAAGTTCTGTGCAGTTAAATTTAATGTGCTTATGTTCCATCACCGATGATTGATCAACGCATATAGTGTTCAGTTAGAGAGAAGAAAGGAGCCTCATCCGAGTCTCATCTCCAGCAGATTCAGTGATCCTAGGGGCAGGAGCTTGCTCGCCGTCGCGCACTGCAGGAGCAGTGCTTTCACCATTCCAGATACTCATCTGTCTCAGGGGTAAGCCTGTTGGCTTTACGAAGCATTCACCTGGAATAGCTGTTTTATCACTAACTTGTCAGAGCCTGCAGCTCCTCCATTCATTTCATCTATATTAGATTAGCTGCACCGCTTACGTGCTAAAGCTGAACTCCATCTTTGTTCATAATATTCTTAAAGTGAACTGCGAGGATTAGCATCATCAAAGATGGCCTCAGAGTAATTATTCGCACCTCTCCTCACCAAGAATCTGACTACCTGAAGTGGATTGGTTGTTTTGTTCTACATCTACCAATCAGCAAACGCTGGCAGGCGAAAGCCGGCCCCCGCAACAAAGGCCATACAACTAAGACTCATGTCCGAGTCTGTCAGACCGGGAGCAGCCTGGAGCACGGGCGAATTATGCATCACCAGCCCAGTGTACATTAGTGAAGTCTATCCGGTAAGACATTGCGCAACGGCATATTGTATACATTCCACTTACTGCTGGGTAACCATCAATCGTACCTCAACTCTCAGTAGAATCCCAACATACCCCCATAGTTTCCGATTAAGTAACCATGCTAAAAGAAAAAAAAATATCGTGAACTCCCTCATGCCTCATCCGCCCTTGGCTCCGAGTTGTCTTAACTCTGAGCCCTCCTGAGGCCCGCACAGAAGACTGTTCACCTCTCATGTCTGTGTGGCGTCCGCAATGTATTCCAACCGTGGACTAATACTGATCATGCAACCGGCTGTATTTCATTGTTTATGCGAACAATGCTCGCTACATTCACCTTTATGTACACCCTCTCAACACTAATAAATCATGTCAGGTTAAGTATACCCGAGTGACTCCATCACTTTATTCTCATTATGTACTTTGCTAGCTAGCCCTAATCTTGTAGCACAATGCACCCTTGTTGGGTAAGACCTTGATTTGTCTGTCCTTGTGAAAGTGAGCGTCCCCCAAAAGGCATTTAAAACTCCACAATGAGAGTCAATAATGGACTCACCCCAGCAGGGAATGAGACCAAGACCAAGTGCTGGTGAAGTAACATTTTTTATCCAAACCAATATAGGGCATTATATGTATTACACATTTTTGTATATCATGAGTACCATGTTTGCGTAATAACTTCTATCAACAAAGGTCTTATTTACAAGTTTTATAGAGGCAGCTTTGTTTTTCTCAGATCCCAGCTTTAGTCCGGTCATCGTCAGGTCAATGATGTACTGCGGAAGGTGAAAGATACAGTTTTTGTAATGTAGCTTGTTCGCGCCTAGTCTCCCGGGAGAACAGGCCATCAGCTGAGCCGCCATGGGGAAGAGGGTGAGGGAGGTGCTAGCTTGCTGTATGCGGTTGGGTGGGGAGAGCGCAGCTCTGCAGACCACTTCTGCTACTGAGGCCTAGATTATTATGGTCAAAATGGAGTCTAAGTGTATCACAAAATGGAGTCTGTATCATGCTACAGGGTGAGCCGTGCAGCCTCATGCGTCAACCCGCAGCCATCCCGCATCCCGGGCCAAGGTGCATAGATGGCTGCCGGCGAGTCATAGGCCTCACGAAGGTGAGAAATGTAGGGGCACGGGGGGTCCTAGAAACCTTTCCCATACACTTGCCTGCCAATTCCTTTGTGTTCAAAGCAACTGATTCTAAAGTTTGCAACGTACTATATTTCGTGGGTAACCCACTGAGTTTATTGGCACCAACCCTAATCCCACAGAGCATTGTATTTTCATGAGAAACACTACCACCAAATACAAATCTTACAGCGTGTCGCTTATTGTGGGTAATACAACACCAGCGCACCTTGCCCGTCAATAACACTTGTTTTGCTCCACGATAGATTAGCGGTTATTAAAGAAACAACACTAGAATCTGCAAATCCTTAAACGTTGTTACCACTAGAAGGAACTTTATCAATCACATCAACTCTAATAATCTGTAGTCACCCAGATCCTTCTGTATCCCTAACCTGACTGGACTGTACATACGTATTACTAGAAGTCGATTAACATTGGTACATGACTTAAACATAAATCTGTAAACCATTCTGCATCTTGTATATTAATGACCCCTAACCTTTGCCTATACCGGCACCAGTGTGAGTATGTAAACTGTATATCTATGAACCTTTGACAATTCTGTAACATTGTAAACTCTAATTCTTGTAACATTGTAAGCTTCGCACATTCTTTTTCTGCTGCGCCCGGTTACCGCTGGGTCTGGCGCGCATTATAAATCAATAAACAAACAAACAAACTAACATGTTCTGCATCATGTAAATAATGTGTTTCCAATGCACCTTACAAACACAGTTCAAATCAATCCACACACAGACGAAACTCACTGTTAGGCAGAATTACATGCAGTACCCTTTGGGAACACTACACACAATTAAGACTACAGGTGTAAGCACAATCTCGCCTTCTGTACATGTTAGGGAGAATTCTCAAGAATGTGCTAATTTCCCTTACCTTTTGAGACACCCAGAAACTTTTCTGGATTTCTAGGATTTTAATTTTTACCTGGAAAGAGTGTGAGCCTTTTTCCCCACACTTTCATGTATTTTGATGTGTGTTTTACCTTTGTGTTCTTTGGATATGAAGTTTTAAAACAACTCCAGTGGCATCATCTTTTTCTTGTGTGTCACACAGCACCTTCAGTGCAGTGGCACAGGGATGTCTTTCAGACTTCCCAAGGTTTAAATACCTTCTCTGGGATTGACTACTGTCTCCCAAAGCATGTCATGTTAAATTGACTTTACTAGTCTGTTCAAATGTACACACCCAGCAGGCATTATCTTCCTATGGAGTGCTGGAGGGGTTGCCTAGCATTCCCTGATCTAAACACTCATGTAACAGTCAAATGTTACCCTGTCCCTCTTGAAATGGCTGGTGGCAGTGGTTTAGAACAAACTACCATGATTATTCCCACCCACGAACACCAGTAGTTAAAATCGGGGCAGCCATATTTTTCAATATGGCACCCAAGACCTATCTGTAAAAACAGACTCCGGTCAACTTCTTTTGCCGTTTCTTTTTGGAAAGGTCCTTCTAGTGTTTGTCTATGCCTGCCAAACCAGGTTTGATCCCTTTGTTCATTGGCATTTGACGGGCTTCAGTGCTGAAGCCCTACTCTGGCACCTGAGTGTCTGGGATGGACAGGATGTGAGGGAGATGCACGAAACTCCCTGTGTTTAGTCTCCTAGGAGACCTGAATGCACTCTGGTGTGATTGGCCGGCTATCTGTCCGGCAAGAACAGCTACCATGCGGGGTTAGTGACAGCTAGGCTGGAATGAATGGGGGAAAACAGTTTAAAAGCAGGCCTCTGGGACTGGAAAGCAGAGTTGACCACTGGAACGAAAGAACCGAAGACGAGCTGAAGGAAGACGACTACTGCAACTACTGGTCCACCGGTGAAGCCCTGCTGTAGGTCCGAATTGCCTGATACTCCATCGACAGAGAAGCCCTTCAAGGTTAACTTCTTCCCTTGAGTTTGGTGGGAACAACCAACTCACAAGCCACCTGGACACCGTCTCTATACTGGTCGAATTTTCTTCAGAGTGCTGTTGAAAACCGGATAGCCAGTGAGAAGGATACCAGTTTGTAGTCTTTAAGGCACTCACACCTTAAACCGATGTTTTTCCAAGCTTGTAGCCTCTTCCCTGGGCAGTGCAGGAACCTCCCAAAGTCATCCTTCTTGTCCACACAATTGAAGCTCAGGAACAGCAAGATCTGCAGGAACTGCCAGGAACAACTGCCTCAGCTACAGCTCTTCTTCATTTAAAAATTAATGTGCAAGTGCGGTCAAGAAATCATTTCTGCCGCGGTGAAAGTTTGTGAAACGTTCCCAGCTTTGAAGGCTGGTCCTTCCCTAAACCGACATATAACTTTTCGCCTGACCAACTACTTCTAAAAACCGTGGCAAAGACTTAACCGTTTACTACCAGAACTGTGCTATCCTATCCAAGACCCTGAACCATTGACTTTGGCCCAGGCCTATTGAATTGAATTGCTGGTTGTAGTGAACGGAAACTATTTGCCCTCCCTCTGAAAGTATTTGTGCTTTAGTTCTTTTAACCTTGTCTTTTTACCCCTTTTTAAAGTATCTGAAGTACCATTTTGCTCCCACTTCAGTGGAGCTGAACTTCAGAAACGAATTGGTTGTGTATTGTAGTATATTAGATTGTGACATTGAGCTGCTCTTACTAGTGGAATGTTGTCCAACTGACTGTGTAAATAAATGCATATTCTTTTACCAAGAAACCTTGAGTGTGTGTTTGAACCACTGTGATTGCTGCCCCTTTGTGTAACCTCTTGTACTGCTCACTTTACTCTTGAGATATGTCTGGCTGCTCAGCCACTGCTACCACATAACTGTGTAGTAAAGACTTGTCCCAAAGGTGAGATTGTGCTTACACATGCAGTCTTAATTGTGTGTAGTGTTCTCTAAGGGTACTGCATGTGATTATGCCTAACACTGGTGTACAGTGGTGAGGATAAAGTATAGTTGTTACACTGAGTGCTGATCTTACCTTTGTTCAAATAACCCTCACAAGGCTAAGCACCACTAGAGAAGCAATTGTTTTATCTTGACTGATATGGAAAGCTACAGACAGGAGACCCTAGTCACTTTAACAGCTGATCAATTGAGAAAAATGTGTAAAGCTAGGAACCTCATGGTAAAAGGCAAAAAGGTTGAATTGATAGAAAAGTTGTTGGAATATCAAAGTCTGAGGAGTGGGTCTTAAATGTCCACCCCTGCAGCAAATGTGGAAAATGATGACGAGGATGATCGTATTTCAGAGTCCAACTCAAATGTTATTGATGACTTAGATGAGACAGAAAAGTCTCAAAATGTAGGCCCTGTTTTACCTCTACCTGCTCACAGGGGTCAACCTTTGACCACAGGGACCCCATTGGGTCCAACACTAAGTCCTGAATGTGTCTCTCTGGAAAGAATGAGACTTGAATTGGAACTCAAAAGAATCCAAGCCCAAACTGAAAGTAAGCATCAAGAACTTAAGCTCAGAGCAATGGAGTGCAATCATGCACTTGAAATGAAAAAGATGTGTCTTGAGAATGGTTCTCTCCCAGAGTCCTCTAGGTCTTCCAGTCCCAAGAGGCCTTGCATGCCCAAGGATGCAGTGAGCATGTATGAGGTTAGGCTTGATATTTTGGATTGGCTGGCTACTTTTGAATATAACCATGGGATTCAGAACATTTCAGGGAATCAGCTGATTCCTTGGCTCTTTTCTAGCCCCCCCCCCCTGTTGCAACTGATGTTGTAATGGAGATGGGAGAAGTAGACAGAATGGAGTATGAATATGTGAAACCAGCTTTGGTAGCTAGGTTTGGGAAAACTCCTTCCCAGTATCTTAAGAGGTTTAGAACCCTCAAAAAGCATAATGGTACCCATTGGGCTACCTCGGTGTGTGAATGTTTGAAAAAATTAGATGGTTGGGTTAAGGGTTACAGAGTTAACACTTATGAAGGTATGAGAAATCTGTTAATGCTGGAATCTATTTTTGATGCCTGCTCTCCTGAGCTCAGACAGCACTTGGCTGATTCTAAGGAAATTGATCCAAAGAAGTTAGCAAGGGCTGCTGACTTGTGGGTTGCCAACAGGGCTACTCACAAGGATTCTGGGGTAACTCAGAAGATGGATGAGGGGAAGCAGCACAAGGAAGATAACAAAGAGAATTCCAATACCTCCAATCCAAAAGAGGGCCCCAAACATAACAAGGATACGCCACAAGGGAAACTGAATCAGGCTAGTGTACCTCCTGGTGCTAATCCAGAAGGTGGTCAGAACAAGCCACCATTCATAAAGACATTTGTAAAATGTTATGCTTGTGGGTCAACTGACCATGTGAAAGGGATCCCAGATGTAAGGGTAAACCTTCAGGGATCCACACTGTCTCCTTAGCCTTCTCCCCAGCGGATGAAGTACCAATGGCAAGTGGAAACTTTCACTTACTGGCTGAGGAACTGATGAAAGTCTCAGCCAGTGTTTCTTTAGTATCCCTGGGTCTGTGGGAACAGCAGAACTTTGTTGTCTTAAATTCTATTCCAGACAATTCTTGTGAATGGTCAGGAGACGCCTGCCATCAGAGACACTGGGGCCAGCATTACTGTAGTTGATGAATCTTTTGTCAAGGAAGAGGATGTTGCTAAGGCACCCACGTTCCTAACTAAGCATGCTGGAGGCCCTATCCAAATGATTCCACAGTTACCAGCTGTCATCCAGTGCAATGACATGACTGTCAAGATACCTGTTAGTGTGCAGAGTGAAGTACCGGGGAGAGTCCTGTTTGGGAATGACTTAAACACTCTTGGAGTTGTATCAAGCAGCCCCAGGCCTCCCAGCAAAAGGAACCAGGAGCAGACTTGGAAAGCCAGAGAGAGCACCTTAAGAGGCTCTGTAGGGGAACGTGTAGAGGAAACTATAACCCCCAGTCCACAGGACATACTGGGCCTCATTACACGGTAGGCGGTAAGGGTTTACCGGTACCGGTAAGGGCACCGGTAAACCTTTACTGCCTCACTACGAGTTCCCTTTGCGGGACCCGACCTTAACGGCTGGGTTTACCAGCCGTTAAAGTAGGGTGCCGCAAAGGGACCTTGGTGCTAATTACAGTACTGCAATTTGCGGTACCTTAATTAGCACCTTCCCCATTCCCATTATGCCCTATGGGGGCAGAAATGGGAATGGCGAAGTGCCTTGGTCAATGGGGAATTACCGCCCCCGCTCACCTTGGAGTAGGGCGGTAATTCTGCCATCCACCAAGGCGGACATGGTAAAATACCGGCGGCAACCATGGCGCTAGTAGCACCATGGTTACCGCCTACCGTGTAATGAGGCCCACTGACTGGAATTTCTAAGAAAAAAGAGGAAAAAGGGAAACCTAAAACCTCCATGAAGAAACTAGCCGGACTCCTGTGCAACCAACAAGGACATCCCCGAGAGGACTGTCCAAAGTCGCACCTGTGAATCCTCCATCAGCTGAGGCTGAGTGTGAGGGACCACCTAGTGTGGTTGAATAAGCTGCTGAGGAATCAGAGCTGGAAGAGGACCTTGCTCCTGTTGGAGATCTGGATCCTGCAGACCATCCTGAGCTGCAGTCTTTACTGGCAGAAGGTGGACCCTTTAGGGCAGACTTCAGCAGAGGTCAAAGAGAGTGTCCTACTCTTGAAGGTCTTCGCCAACAGGCAGCTACCCAGTAGGATGGGCAAGAGCCAGGGAAGCATAGGTTGTACTGGGAAGATGGCCTCTTCTACAGTGAACCGACTGAGTCTATCCGAGGGGACTACAGAAGACTTGTAGTGCCCCTGCAAACAGTGGTGTAACACATGATCTGGGGGCCCCCCTGCGAGCCATGCTGAGGGGGCCCCCCTCAACTCGCCAACAAATCAAGAGTCGCGTCACACTCTGGGCCAGCCTGGATTACCACGCTTGTGTAATACGCACAAACGTGTTGCTGAAGGGGTATGCCACACACTGCATTAGGAGAAAGATATAAATATGTGTTTTAATGCAATATACAGCACACTGTCTGAGAAAAATTGGCTAAAAAGCCACAGTGTTTGCTATTGTTGCGTAGGGTAACACCAATCCAATAGATGCAAGTCACCAACAGTGCACAGGAACATTAATGCTTTGCTATTAAAAATGCCATGCCACAATGAAAACATGTCCAACTGGCTGCACAATGTAGACCAGTGTAATAACATTACAGTAAAGCATGCCAGGCCACATTAAGACATACCTAGACTGGTTGCACCAAAATGCCAGTCAAAGCAATAACACTCATCAGGAAGAGAGCACACATTCAAGCCTACGTCTCTGTGGCCTCTAACAACACATCCAAACTCTTATCTGCAAGGAACGGGCCAATCCTGTTGCAGTCTCTACCTCTCCTGTTCCCTCAACAGACCCTCTGTACGGCTTTGGCCTCTCACTTCTCCGCTAAAACTAAGGACATCCTGTCCACTATCTCCTCTTCCTCTCTCGGCCCCCTTTGGCCATCTCTCCCTCTCCTCCTCCTTTCTCCTCTTTCGCTCTAACACCTGACGAGGTTTCTAGACAAGTCCCATCTATGGAAGTGTCGTCGAAACAGGTGCTCGCCTGTTCCTCCAGATCCATCAAGGACCAATTTGACACCCTTGATCCAGCTTTGGCCAATTTCTGTAATCATTCTTTTGCCACTGGAACTTTCCCCTCTCCCAAACTCTTGGAAAAGCTGGCCAACTGCCAGCTTACTCTGCACACTGAATCGGTTGGTTGTCTCCATGACCATCAGTCTGGCTTAAGAGCTGCCAGAGGCATGGAAACTGGTCTCATGAACACCTGTCAAGATCTGATCTCTAACCTTGATTTCAGCATTCCTGCTGTCCTCATCCTCTTTGAACTTTCCCCTGATTTCGACACGATCAACCACACCATCCTGATCAATTGACTCCATGAGAACCTGGTCATCATGGATCAGGCCCTGGAGTGGCTGACCTCCTTCCTATTGGACTGCCCCTCCTAGGTCCAACTTGGTCCCTTTCACTCCGCCACCTCTCCCTACATGTGGCGTTCTCCAGGGCTCTGTCCTCTCACCCTGGTCTTTCAACCTCTACCTGGCCCCTATGGCCCACCGGATCTCTACCTTCTCCTCTAACTTACAGTGTTATGCAGATGACACTCAGCTTTCCTTCAGGCTCCCCTCAGCCTACTCTCCTCTCTCGCTCATCCCTGGTGTCATCTTCAACTCCACTCTCTCTCCTTCTTTCCTCATATCTCGGATGTCGCCAAGAAGTCCCACTACCAACTACACCTCCTCAAAGGGACTCTTGCCTTTTTCACTTTCCCCCAGAAGCTCACTGTCTCCAGACCTCTGGTTCTCTCTAGGCTGAATGTCATGATCTCTGCTTCCAAAAGATCAGGACTTGCCCGACTCCCTTGGAAGCAGACCCATAACCCCGGTTCCGAGTGCCAGCCAGTCCCAATTGGGACCTTTTGGACCCTGTCCTGGCGCCAGTGGCACCAGGTTAATAAAGATGCCCAGTCCCAGCGCTGGAAGCGCCGGGCTCATAATGCTTGGGTGGACTTACCTGCAGCAGACCATGCTGCTTACTTACCTGCCAATTGAACCCCTGATCCTCTTCTGTTTGGGACTACTTTTCCTGTTGGGTGGGGCAGGAGCCACTCCCTAGGTTCAGAACACTGGAACTCTTCTGGAAAGCAGGAACTCTTTTCTTACCTAGGCGTGGCTGTGGAAGGAGACACCTAAGCACTACAGCAGGCTATTTAAACCACACCCGATGGATGAATCTTGCTTTGCGTTATTCTGCATTCTCTGCAGCAGAACGCTCATCGTGTCTTCTGCTTCTGATCCTGGGCCTAAGGGAACAAAGGCTTACCATCCTGGAATCCAGTCTTCAGCAGCACCTGTAAAGACAAAGAAAGAACAGGTTAGCACTACGGTCTTCAGTGGCAGCGCATCTCTTACCTGGTCCATCGGCTGTCACCAACGCCTCGCGCTGCATTCCGGCATCTGAAAGACAAAGGCTTACCTACTCTTCGCATGCTCCGGAGGTCTTCACACTGCATTCCGGCATCTGAAAGACAAAAGCTTACCAGCTCTTCGCACGCTCCGGAGGCCTTCGGTGCTGCATCCCGCATCTGAAAGACAAAAGAAGGTGCGTTTAAAGACATTGGGCAACTTTATTACTCACGTGCCATTACTCCTTTCCACGCCGAATCCAGTGGGTATTCCAGCACCCTTCAGCTTCTCTAAAGCTCCGAACTTGTACCTGCAAGATAAAAGGGACAGTTAGTGCGCATCGTGAAGCAGGCTACAAGCGCTTACTTACGTGCTTCCAGGCGCTTCTATTCCTCACGCGGGTTCGATCCTCAACTCTCATCAGCCCGCCATCCGCCATCGCCGGGACCCTGCAAAACAAGAGATAGCATTACAAAAGACTTTTAAGACATTTGAAGTGCCCAGAACTTACCGTTCGTGCAGTTAACGACGGACAGCAGTCCTCTGAGGTCAAGAGGCCTGCACCCTTATCCAGTGAAGAAACTGGTTACGGCACCCTGCCCCGAGGCAGATGGAGAGCTCGGCGTTCACTTACCTAAGGTGAGGGCGTTAACCTTTGGGGTTCTACAGGAGAAGAGAAAGGGAAGAGGAGAGAGGCACCCAATAACCCCAGTTCATTAATCCCATATTTTCTATCTGCAGACATCTTACTCTTCGAGTCAGACATACAGTGCACAGAGGTCCAGCCCAAAGAGCCAACCGTGTGTTACACATCACCTTTGAAGATACGGCATTCACCCAGTCAAGACCGGCGCCTCTGCGGGAATCAGGTGAGCGTTACACTGAACTACTGCAACAGTCACTTTCTCAGTCTGCCTTCCTCTACTCTCCGCCCTCTGCAACTAATCCAGAACCGGACTTCAAGACTTATCCTTGGCCTCAAGCCCAGGGACTATATCTATCTCGCCATGAAATCTCTCCACTGGCTCTTGGTGGCTGCAAGGATCAAGTTCAAGACCCTTTGCATTGTCCACAAGGCTTTCTGGTGCTGGGATCAGCACTACATCCAACGCTATCTTCCAAAATACCTTCCTTCTTGAGCCCTAGGTTTTAGAGGCTTCTCCAGGCAGAGATTGGGGGGTGGGGTAAATCCTTTTCCCCTGCAGGTGACTCCCTCTGAAATGGCCTCCCTTCCCTTCTGAAACTTGAGCCGGACCACCTGAAGTTCCGGAAGCAGTTCAAAAGTTCCTCTTCTCCTCTGCTGACCTACCTGACCTACCTGTCTGCTGTACCAACTGGTTGTTTGGCTACCCTCAGTCTCACTGAGTCCAGGCTCTTTCTTGATCAGTCACCCTTGCACTGCCTCCGGGCCTACCACTCTACCCAGAGCCGCGCTGCCCTGGTCGCACTTACTCAGAGCATTGCTGCCCTGTTTTCCCCTCCCTTCTCCCTTGCAATTCCCCTCTCCCTTTCCCCTTCCACTTCTCGTTCTTGCACTTGCACGATCTGAATGACACAAGGCTTAGTAAGATCATTGTCTTGTCCTCCCTTTGTTTTCCTTCCCTTCTCTTGTCGTGCCTAAAACACTTGTGTACAGGTGCGTTACATATGACTTATCATATCATATCATATCAATTTATCACAGATGCCCAGAAAAATATACAGTGCCGCAGTAAGAAACAGCGAGACTTCCAGAACCCAAATTCCAGTCTAGCCAGGTATTTACACTTAGCAGGACTACTTTATCAGAAATGCCCAGTTAAAAAAAGTCATACCAAACTGAGGAATGATTAGACTAGCTGCACCAAAATGCCTCTCTAGCCACTAATACCACATACCATGCCTGCTTAGCCTAGACATGGACAACCATTATGATTTATTACACAATCTTACCCCCAAACATCCCTTCTCCCTACCATCCCCTACCACAACCTCCATAATATGGCCATTGGCCCAGAATTACCTCCATGTCCCTCTTCCTTGTCCCAGTGCTTACGTATGAGGCTCCTTGCCTCACTGGTAAGTACTGGGTTGAGGAAGAGTGGGACTAGGAGTAATGAAGATTGCATGTAGCTAAGTCAGGCATTACCTTCATGCACCTCTACCTCATCTCAGTACTTGTGTCTGAGGCATGGTGCCTCATACACAAGTACTGCCTCATAAACAAGTACTGTAATGAGGAAGAATATGGCTAGGAGTAATGAAGATTACCAATAAGTAATCAAGGCATTAAACACAAGTAGTAGTGAGCTGACTGGGCTTCAGCACTCCCCCCACTGAAATTGTGGGCTATGTTGACTTAACTGGCTGACCTACAGAGTAGTTGCTGGACAGAAAAGGACACAGATGTTAAACAGCACCTGGGTTTCGCTGTTAACAAGGGCCCGGCCCAGCAATTACTAATGTACAGCATTTCACTGTTAGTACCTGCATTCAAATGCCACATTTTTTAAGCAATTGAAATTGTGATATGGGTTTAGTACTTGCCTGCCAGGGGAGTGATTGGAAGGGTAGAGAGGGAATAGGAGACCAGCCATTCTCACAGTAGACCATAAGTGGGTGCTTTCAGACTTAAAGAAGAGAGGTAACTGCTTGTAACATTGAAGCTGCACTAGAATAGTCTCATTAAAATGTGTAAAGAAGTTAGATGCCCCCACACAAATACGTTTGCTCCTCCCCACCACACATGAAGTTAGCGCCTTTCCCAACATTTGAAGGGTTAGCCCCCCTGAAATGTAGGTTTTGTTGCACCCCTGAACACAAGCACACACACCATTCACCATATATAGACACGCACACCCAGCCATCCATATATTTAGGAGCACACTCTTTCACGATACAGGCCCACCCAGGCGGCCACTCATGCATTTAAATGTGCGCCCTTTCACCATACAGGCACACCCAGGCAGCCACCCATACATTTAAGTGTGCATCCTTTCACCATATACTCACACAGGCAGCCACCTATACATTTAAGTGTGGACACTTTTACCATATAGGCAGACCCAGGCAGCCACCCATAGATTTAAGTGTGCATCCTTTCACAGTACACGCTCACATGCATACCCAGCCACCCATACATTTGTGTGCACTCTTTCACCATACACTCACACACGCAAATGCCATGGGGTTGAAGGGAGCCATAATACTTCACTGACAGCAGAGTGACTTCAAAAATAAACTATTTATTATTGAAGTCATAGGGCTTTCCCCACCCCATGACATGGAGGCCTCCAGCCTAGGTTCTTCATGTCATGGGGTGGGGGTAGCCCCCGGACTTCAAACAGAAAGTTTATTTTTGTATTCACTCTGTCTTCATAAAGAAATTATTTCTGTTACAGAAATAATTTCTTTATAAATGCAGAGTGAATTAAAAAAAAACTTTTTTTTTTACTCTAAGTGGGGCCCCCTCCCAGAACATATGGTTGCGGGGCCCCTGCACCGTAGGGGCTGCGGGGGCCCCTGTTACACCAGTGCCTGAAAAGCAGACTCCAGTTCCTACGATTAGCCCATGAGATTCCTTTAGCTGGTCACTTGAGTTTCAAGAAAACCAAAGAAAGTCTCTTTCTGTATTTTTACTGGCCTAAGTTGGAGTCTGATGTAGATATATTCTATAGGAGCTATCACACCTGTCAGACATCTGGCAAGAGTGGAGCCAAGAATGTGGCACCCTTGGTGCCTCTCCCAGTAGTGGGAGTCCCTTTTGAGAGGGTAGGAATCAACATTGTTGGTCCCTTAGACCCGCCAACCTCTTCAGAAAACAGGTTTATCCTGGTTTTAGTAGACCATGCTACTAGGTATCCTGAAGCAATACCTATGAGGACTGTTACGGCTCAGGCTGTGGCTAAGGCCCTACTTGGTATTTTTACCAGGGTAGGTTTTCCTAAGGAAGTTATCTCTGACAGGGGATCCAATTTTATGTCCCACTACACAAAGTCCATGTGGAAGAATTGTGGAGTAACATAAAAGTTCTCAACTGCCTTCCATCCACAGACAAATGGATGGGTAGAGAGGTTTAACCGTACAATGAAGAGCACGATAGGTGCTTTAGAAGAACCCCTTAAAAGAAAGTGGGACCCTCTACTGCCATGCCTTCTGTTTGCTTATAGAGAAGTCCCTCAGGAGGGAGTTGGATTTAGTCCCTTTGAGCTTCTCTATGGCCATCCAGTTAGAGGCCCCTTGGCCCTGATTAAGGAGGGGTTGGAGAGTGTTCCTCCCCCCAAGCCAGTGAAAGTCACTGACTAGGTGATAGGTCTCTGGAGGAGAATGTCACACATAATGGCAGGTTAAAAGGTACTGTGCAAGTGCGGTCAAGAAATCCTTTTGCCTCGATGAAAGTTTGTGAAACTTTCCCAACTTTAAAGGCATGCCCTTCCCTAAACCGACCAACTACTTCTAAAAACTGTGGCAAAGACATAACCGTTTACTACCAGAGCTGTGCTATCCTATCCAAGACGCTGAATCCTTGACTTTGGCCCAGGCCTATTGAATTGAATTATTGCTGGTTGTAGTGAACTGAAACTTTTTGCCCTACCTCTAAAAATATTTGTGCTTTACTTTTTTTTAACCTTGTCTTTTTATCGCCTTTTTAAAGTATCTGATGTGCCATTTTGCTCACACTTCAGGGGAGCTGAACGTGTTCAGAAACTGATTGGTTGTGTATTGTAGTATACTAGATTGTGATATTGAGCTGCTCTTACAAGTGGAATGTTTTTCAACTGACTGTGTAAATAAATGTATATTCTTTTACCAAGAAGCCTTGAGTACGTGTTTGTTTGAACCACTGTGATTGCTGCCCCTTTGTGTAACCTCTTGTACTGCTCACTATAATCTTGAGATAAGTCTGGCTGCTCAGCCACTGCTGCCACATTACTGTGTAGTACAGGCTTGTACTTACACTTGTAGTCTTAATTGTGTGCACTGTTCCCAAAGGGTACTGCATGTGATTCTGCCTAACAGCACAAGCCCGTACTACCCAGTTATGTGGTAGCAGTGGGTGTGCAGCCAGACTTATCTCAAGAGGGATGTGAGCAGTACAAGATGTTACACAAAGGACTTGCAATCACAGTAGTTCAAACCAACACTTACTCAAGGTTTCTTGGTAAAGGAATATACATTTATTTACACATTTAGTTAGAAACATTCCACTAGTAATAAGCAGCTCAACATCACACTATAATACACTACAGTACTCAACCACTACTTTTCTGAACAAGTTAGGCTCCCCTAAAGTGGGAGCAAAATGGCACTTCAGTACCTTTCAAAAGGGGTTGAAAGACAAAGGTTATAAGAATCAAGACACAGTTACTTTCATAGGCAGGGCAAATAGTTTCAGTTCACTACAAGAGGCAATTCAATTCAATAGGCCTGGCCCAAAGTCAATGGTTCAGTGTCTTGGATAGGATAGCACAGTTCTGGTAGTAAACAGTTAAGTCTTTGCCAATGTTCTTGGACTAGTTTGCAAGGAAAAGAGTTATATGTCGGATTAGGAGCGAACAAGACTCCAAAGTTAGAAAAGTTTCACCAACTTTCACTGAGGCAAAGAGGATTTCTCTACTGCATTTGCACAGTACCTTATGGATGAAGAAAAGCTGCAGCTGAGGCTGCTGTTCCTGGCAGTTCCTGCAGATCTCGCTGTTCCTTTGCCTCGGTCGTGGGGACAAGAGGGTGGACGTTGGGAGGTTCCTGCACCGCACAGCTTGGCAAAATGTCAGTTTAAGGTGTGAGTGCCTTAAAGTCCTCAATCTGGTATCCTCTCACTGGCTATCCGGTTTTCAACAGCACTCTGATGAAAATTCGACCACTATGGAGATGGTTTCCAGGTGGCTGCAAGTTGGTTGTTCCCACCAGCTCAAGGGAAGATGTCGTCCTTGAAGAACTTCTCTGTCGAGGGAGTTTCAGGCAATTCGGACCTGCTGCAGGGCTTCGCCAGGCAAACCAACGGTCCAGGAGTTGCAGCAGTCGTCTTCCTTCAGCTCATCTTTGGTTCTTTCGTTCCATTGGTCGACTCTGCCTTCCAAGTCCCAGATACCTGCTTTTAAACAGTTTTCTCCCATTCATTCCAGCCTAGCTGTCACTCACCCAGAAGGGTGGCTATACTTGCCGGACAGTCAGCCAGCCAATCACGCCAGAGTGCATTTAGGTCTCCTCGGAGACTAACCACAGGGAGTTTCGGCCACCTCCTTAACATCCTTTCCAACGTCTATGCCTGAATGATGACAAAACTGAACTCATCATCCTTGGTTCCACCCCCAACCTAACCAAACTCGACCACAACTACGCCAACTTCATCATAGACGGGAACCTAATCAAGGTTTCCAAAGAAGTGGAAACTCTAGGAATATACCTCGACAGTTCCACAAACTGGTTAGCTCGATGGCATCCGCCACGGCCTACACATGTAAGCTTATAAGAGCAGCCAAACCTTTCCTTTCCACCCAGAGTTGCATTACACTAGCCAGAGCCCTGGTATTATCCAAATTGGACTATTTTAATGCCCTCAACATAGGAGCCAGCAAGCATATCACCAACAAAATTCAGACACTACAAAACAACGCTCTTAGGGCAGCGTTCAACATTCCCAGGAGGGACACACATTTCCAATATCGGGAAATTCCACAACTGGCTCAGCACAACAGACAAAATCCTGCCCAAAGTAGCATCGCTCACCCACAAATGCCTGAACAACGCTGCCCCACACTACCTGGCAGACAGAATATGCAAACACTCCCCCAACAGACCCACCAGAACCTCCAACGCTAACCTGCTCACTGTCCCCAGGTTTAAACGCACCAAAATGGGCGGCAACAGCTTCTAGGTGAAAGCACCTCAAGACTGGAACTCCTTACCACCATCTCTCAGAACACTCCAATCCTACTCACACTTCAGACGCAATTACATCCACTGGATAAAGAACACGAACCATTAACACCTCTAACACCACACAGCTGCTTTCCGCATTGTATGCCTATATGTAAATTTGTAAAATATATGTAAATCTTTAAATATATGTACTGCATTATCTCCTTCCTGCCAAATTGTACACATGTCCTCCATTGTCACACTGTAATTATGTAATGCAATGTAAAAGCAACCTGTAACCAAGCTTTGAATAACCATGCTGCTCATGCGCCCTCATACCCTCGGGTCTGGTGCGCAATACAAATGAATAAACTAAACTAAACTAAACCCCAGATACTCAGGTGCCAGAGGAGGGCTTCAGCACTAAAGCCCGCCAAAGGCCAACTGACAAAGGGACCAAACCTGGTTTGGCACCCAGACACTAGAAGGACCTTTCAAAAACGAAATGGCGGTCGGCCACCAGGGGGCGCAGAGATCAGCATGCTCTCTCTGTGAGCTCCGTAACCAGCACCCCGGAAGATGGAATGAGCCTTCATCTTTTGGAAAAATCCCGATGTAAATCGGCCCTCCACGGCCTCAGAAAACGCAAGGAAAAAGTGGAGCCTCTGAGACACGTGGAATTTGAAACCTACTACGTGTCTCTCGCTGTTAGAAGGCCCGGAAGGCGTGTGTGCGGCTCCCGAAGTGAAACACCCTCACACGAGGACGTGAGATCAGCCAGCCGACCCGGTGAGCACGAATAATGGCAGCACGAAGGAGCGAACTGCGGATCGCGAACATACCAACTCATGCCGGAGTGACGTTGGGGAAAGCTGCCGAGTGGAGCCCACACAGACCTGCGACTTCCCGGGTGAACCCAACGGCGGAGTTGTCTGGGCCGAAAATTGTGCGCGAACCCCACCAGAGGCAGAATCCATAATTGAACCCGACAGGGGACAGCGCCTACCCCCCCAGGGGCCGGTTGCCCAGCACGACTCCCCACCCACCCACAGCACCACCCCAGGCCCACACAAGAACCTGCGCCGCCTCATCCGCAATCTACCCGCAGCGCAACTCGAGGGAGTAGGACGCAAACCGCTACAATCACTCCATAACGCATGGGCGTTTAGTGCTAACAACCTGCAGACGAACAGCTGGAGCCTATCGTGACTTCGCTGACCCATGCATCTGGGTACGAGGCTCCCACGGACTGAAGTCTAATACTCTATCCGGGCACGGAGAACCCGCATCTCTCTGACGGGGACGCGATTGGCCTGCCTGTGACAGACCCTGCCACCCTCCGGTCTCACAACAGCATTCTACCACTACATCATCACCAGGGAGCACCAGCATCTATGTACAAGGTGAGAGAACTGAAAGGGTGGTGTAACAAACGTAATTGCACCCCATTCTTGTCCTGCAGTGACCGCACGTGGATATAAACATCTTGCCTACCGGCCATAAAAAGTACCACCTCCACTCGCATGTTGCGAACCCAGCGACCCTATGAGGAACACATATCTACCCTCCGCCGGCTGCAACAGTTACCAACCAGCTGAACCCTCACGGCGCCATAGCACACTGTGCTCCCGCAACAGTCCTCGTGCATAAACACTTTAATAACCCTACTGTGGTGCGCACCTCCCTTCAAAAGCCCTTAGGAGACCGAAGGGACAACGCATACACGTCGAACCAAAGGAAGTACTTGAATAGGGGCTCCCAACCTGCGACATAAACCACTCTCCCTGTGAAATTACCTACCACTCTACGGTCGCACTCAGGTCTCGCCGCCGTCATCATCCACCTTTAGAACAAGTGAGGCGTGGATTATCACAGCACACGCAGTTTCTACCCAGGCCCACCATCTGTGATCTGTATGAGTACTAAGCATAAGCTAGCTCACTTCGCCTACACCCCAACCTCTGACGCCAAGATGGCAAACTGCGCCACTACAGGAGACGACCTGGCTGCAGCTACGAAAGGAGACATAGCTGCCCTACTGGGGGAGATTAAGAACCTGGGAACAAACGCAGGTGGCAAAATAGATAGATAGGATCACTCAACGGCTCGATAGCATGGAGGACAGACTCGAGGGAGTTGAAAACAATCAGGCCTCCATTGACACACTGGAAAGGCAACTCGACCAAAGAATGACGGAACTGGAACGACGCAAATACTAGTTTAAACTTAAACTTGATGATTTGGAAAATAGAGAAAGGAGGAATAATATACAAATTTTTGGTATTCCTGAGAGAGAGGGGGAAACGGAAGCGGACCTTAAGAAGACACTTCACAACATCATCAAAGTTCTGACAACGGATGATGAGTTGGATGAACCGGTAACAGAACGAATTCATAGAGCAGGAGGCCCAGCAAGTGGACCATGCTCAGTCCTCGCCCGATTTCATTGATTCAGGGACAAAGCTAGAATTCTTGAGAAAGCCAGGATGAGCGGGATGATTACGCTATGCGGAGCGCAAATCTCCATTTTCCAAGATCTCTCCTCCTTGACCCTAGTCCTCAGAAAAATGTGCGGCCCTCTGACGAAGATGCTCAAGGAAAAGAACGTTCGATATAGATGGGGTTACCCCTTCTCCCTCACGTTCCAATACGAGGGGACCAGATTCAGACTGCGATCAGAGAAAGAAATAAAATCATGCATATCTGACCGCTTAGGAACACAAGGAGAAGACGCTAATCAAGAAGCGACAAATAAGGAAGGAAGAGAATGGCGACTCCAAGGCCCCCTGAGAAGGAGAGTGAAAGGGTCGCGAAAATTCAGGAGAGGCAATCTCTCCCCAGAAACGGACAACTGACATCAGGTGATACCGGTAAGACAATTCCAATCAAAGTATGTAAATAGTGTGATATGGATGCACTAACGCACACACATTCCCTGGACTCTAATGAAGATAATTAGGGGGGAACCACCAGGGGGCTCATTCTGGACTAAGATGACTTACTCTGGTCAAGGGGCGTGAAGTAACGACCCCCGGAAGTGGTCCGATGTCGACCTGGAACAACAGATCGGGCTCGATCGGACGCCATCAATTAGGAAGGAGGGGGGGGGGAGGGTAAAGGAAAAGTTAAGGAAACAAATGAGGTCAGAGCAGCAAACATAATGAACCACAACAGTCAATGCAGCCTGCGACTTGTGGGCATAGAGCATCGTCGTATAAAAAGAGACAACTCCCAGCGAGAAAGAACTATGGCTACGAACATTAATATAAGGGAACCGGTCTCCTTAAGAGTTGGAACACTCAATGTTAAAGGGCTCAATTCCCTGTCGAAACGGTCCCTTGTAGCCAGAGAATTTCGTAGAAGCGGATTAGATATTCTCCTACTCCAGGAAACAAAATACATAAACGGAGATGAACGACGGAACCTTGGGAAACGAGTGGGAACTGAATTTTGGGGCTCTGACCCACTCAGAAAGGGAGGGGTGGGAATTCTCATTAGAAAAGACATAGTGTTTGTGCTAACCAAGACATGGTCAGATGTTGAAGGACGAGCAATGTTAGTAAATGGGCAACTAGGTAATCTGAACGTCACAATTGCCACCTTGTACTCTCCGAACATAGGCCAGTCTAGATTTCTCTCCAGAACAATCCCTAAGATACTACTGGAAGCCACTGGGCACATCATCTTGGGGGGGGGGGGTTTAATTAATGAGCGAACCCGGCCACAGACCAGAATCCTGGGAACCCTACCACAGCTCATCAGAATAGACCTGAACCGACTAAACTAGCTCATATGATGAACTATATAACATGGTTGACGCATGGAGAGCTCTTCACCCGGAAGAACAAGGCTACACTTTCTATTCAGCTCCCCATAATACGTACACCCACATAGATTACATGTATCTCTCTAGAGAGCTCTCTGAGGTAATATCACAGGCAAAGATAACCCCGATCACTTGGTCCGACCATGACATGGTCCTCACAGACATTCAGTGGGCCGACCTACCTATAAATAGTGGAAAATGGCGCTGCAATGAGAGCCTTTTGAGGGATGTCGTTTTCAGAACTGAAATTGAGACAGAAATCTCCAAATTCTTCAAAACAAACGACAATAGAGAGGTATCCAAACAAAAATTGTGGGAGGCCGGGAAGGCCACCTGGAGGGGGATTTTGATAAGGGAAGGCTCATCAAAGAAGAGAGAACGTAATCTTATTGAAAAGAAGCTCCGAATTGAAATTTTTCAATTAGAAAGCACACCCAAAATAGGCGAAGAAGTAGATCCTCAGAAAATGAACAAAGCCAGAGAGAAAAGAAATGAACTGAAACTACTGGAGCATGAACAGGTCGTGCGTGAACTGAGATTTTTTAAAAGAAATTCTATGAGAAAGGCGATAAGGCCGACGCACTTCTCGCCGCCAGGCTGCGAGAACAAAGAGCTGAGCGAAGAGTATTAGAAATTAAAGACGATTCCTCCCCTACATCACTCGCCCACACCACCATCCCAGAACATTTTGCAGACTTTTATGAAACTTTATATTGCTCTGAGGTAGACCCTGAGCGATCACCGACAGAGTCCTATCTGTCCTCAATAGATGTACCCCGTATTCCTGACTTAGAGGTCGAATCACTAGAATCCCCTATTACAGAACTCGAGGTCCAAGCCGCCATAAAAAGGTTAACATTGGGCAAGTCCCCAGGCGAAGACGGCTACACCGCCGGATTTTATAAAACCTTCATCACCGCGCTGGCCCCCTTCCTGACACTCCTCTTCAATGAAATAATGGACACGGGGAAGCCCCCAGACTCCTTTACCAAGGCATTGATCACTATTATCCCCAAGGCTGGAGGGATCCTACGAAAATGTTCCTCTTACCGCCCCATCTCACTACTCAACCTTGATGCAAAGATATACACCAGAATCTTGGCAGCGAGGCTTGAAACCCTCATTCCTCAACTTATACACTCCGATCAGGTCGGGTTCATACTGGGCAGCAAGGGGCAGACACAATCCGCAAAACCTTATACCTGATCCACGCATCCGAGACCATGGAGAATGACCCGGCCCTACTTTCCATCGACGCGGAAAAGGCCTTTCATAGGGTGGAATGGGGGTTCCTTGATGCAGTACTACGAAAGGTGGGAATGGGCACTAGATTTAGGAGAGCGATACACGCAGTTTATACAGACCCCAAGGCATCTATATCTGTGAACGGAGAATACTCACGGTGGTTCAACCTGCAGTGTGGAACCCGACAAGGATGCCCCCTCTCGGCGATTCTCTTTGCCCTCTCCTTAGAACCCCTGGCAATCGCAATAAGGGCAGACCCTACACTAGAAGGTATTCGACTGGGCACAACAGAATACAAAATTGCCCTCTATGCAGACGACATCCTCCTCCACATCGCAATCCCCTCCGTCGCCATCCCTGCATGATAGAAGAATATGGTAAACTCTCAGGGTTCAAAATAAATAAGACAAAATCCACACTCTTTCCCCTCCAAGGTCAAAAATACGAGAATACCATCAGATTCTGCCCATTCGGTCTCAATATCAAACACTCACAACTACAATAGCTGGGGATACAAATAATGAAGAATCTAAGTGACTTATTTGAAGCAAAATTCCCTCCCCCATTGAAGCAATTTAGGTTAGACTTGACAAGATGGGATAAGCTCACAATATCCTCGCTAGGCCGGCTCAATGCAATGAAGATGACATCCCTTCCCCGGTTCTTATATCCTTTCAAAGCGATACCCATTCGGATTCTAAAAAGCTTTTTTACTGAGATCAAAAGGGCCATGCTGCAATTCCTATGGCAAGGGAAAAAAGCAAGAATTCCATATAAGACCCTAACGCTCCCTAAAGATAAAGGTGGAGTTGGGCTTCCCAATTTTCAAAAATATTACGAAGCCTCCCAACTTAGAGTATTGATTCCACACCTGCGTAATCAAACAGACACCCAGTGGGTCAATATGGACAACCATTATTTTACACCAGCCACAGTATCTGAATGGTTATGGGCACCTAAAAAAAGAATCTGTAGAAAACTCAAAGACCACCCGATACTAATGGCCATCTGGGATATCTGGACACATGGCAAGAACATGCAAAACATTACTACCTGGCCGGCTACCCTCAGCCACTTATGGTCCCCAGGAATCAACGACCATATCCCAGAAGTCGGAAGGTTCCAATCGTGGTATGAGGCTGGATTGGAGAGAGTAGGGCAACTGCAACGGAAAGACTCCTTCATCTCGCTCCCTGAACTAACTGAAGCCCTCGGAATAGGCCCATTATCCACCTTTCAATACTTGCAGATAAAAGGGGTTTTGACAAGAGCCATGTGGAAACCCAAATTAATGAGAGAACTCACCCCTTTTGAGAAAATACTGGGCTCAAGAACTGTAATGAAAGGCCTAATATCTGATATGTACAAAACACTGATAGAAAGAGAGGGGGTGACCACAGACTCATTGGAAAGCAGATGGGAAACAGATTTCGCCGAACAGTTCACTCCAGACCTATGGGATACCATATGCCAGGCAGCCACATGGATATCCATTTCGAACCAATACAAACTCCATGCAATCAAATTATTGCATAGATGGCAATATGATCCAGTCACATTATCTAAAATGTTTCAGACTACAAGCCCGGAATGCTGGCATGGATGCGGGAACAGAGCAGACTACTGGCACATGTGGTGGGGATGTCCCAGAATACAAGTGTTCTGGTCAGTGGTCCTAGGCTGGATCAAAGAAGTCGATGGTATCGACAGAACACCTTTTCCCTACCTCATATTGTTTGGCCTCGAGAAAGATGAGGATGACTGGGTCAAGATCAAGGATCTAGCACCACAACTGCTATTAGCCGCTTGGGCAACAGTAGAAGTTTGTTGGAAAGCGCCTACAACTCCCACCAAAAACGAATGGATCCATGTTTCCACTAATATATGCATAATGGAACATATAACGGCATCGCTACATGGAAAATTGTCTGAGACTGAAGTCTTATGGATGGAATATAAAAGTATATATCTGCCCACTGGCTTATCTCGTAACAGTGCTCCTACCATGACGATAGAGCGTCAAGAATTGACCTAGGCAATATATAAATTGAGCGACAACAGACACTCACATAACCAACGCAATCTCAGCATTGTACACTGACTCTGCTCGCCACACGATGAGCGCTGCTTGACCTGCAATACAGGTTCTGACCAGGAGGGAGGGGGCGGGAAAAGGGAGGGGGGCAAGGTCATGTTTTTGCACGAACCCTATGCATGAAGAATGTGTTTGCAGGGGTGGTTGGTCAAAAGGGCGGAAAAAAAATCTCGAATAACAAAAATCCCGAAAAAAAAGGCCGAAAAAAAAATATCCAATTTTTTTTTTTTTTTATATATGTATTTTTTGGGTCAGGTAAGTAAAAAAAAGGGTTAAAATAAAAAAAAAGAAAAAAGGCTGGTTGGGGGGAACCCCCCCATTTCGAAAAAAAAAACGTCATAAAAAGAAATTTGATATTTTTTTTTTCGGCCTTTTTTTTCGAGATTTATTTTTTCGAGATTTATTAATTCGGTATTATGACCATAAACCGTTTGCAGGACAGACACTAAATACGCCGAAAATGTAAGGGTTCGCTTCTTCATTATGAGATAGCTAATTGTGTACTTTATGTATCCTTTCTTTGCATGACTCGTATCTGTAAAACAAAAACCAAATTTACAAAAAAAAAAAAAAAAGAAATGGTGAAAAAAGTCGATCGGAACCTGTTTTTACAGAGGGGGCTCAAACGCCATCTTGAAAAACATGGCTCCGGTGGACTTTAGCTACCGGAGCATTTAAATGGGTCGCGGTCGGGAAATTCATGGTAATAGCACTGCCACCAGCCATTCTAAGAGGAAAGGATAGCTTTTGAGGGCTACATGAGTTTTCTAGGCATAGGGAATACAGGTATTCCCTCCAGCACTCTGCTGTAAGGCAGTGTGTGCTGGGTCTAGTCATTTAAAAAGACTAGTAAAGTCAATTTAACTTTACATTCAATGAGAGACAGGAGTCTGTCAGAGAGAAGGTATTTAAGCCTTAGGAAGTCTAAAAGACATCTCTGTGCCACTGCACTGAGGGTGCTGTGTGACACACAAGCAAAAGATGATGCCTCTGGAGTTGTCTAAAACTCCATAACCAAAGAAACAAACACAGAAAACACATTGAAAAGGACAGTTCAAAGTCCCACAATATAGGAAAAGAGCTGGAGGGCTCTAAGGTAGAGGGAATTAACACTATGGTGAACATTCTCCTTAACACTCACTCATCCAAATGACACCACCTGTGCATGGTACTAAAAATATGCACACTCGCAAGTCCGGAGCTGTACACTTCGCTACAGCACGCACGCGTACGGAGGCCAGCAGCAACTACCATTCAGATGGCATAGGGGCGTGCATTGGTTGCTGCCTCCCATTGGCTTTTGTCACCTGAGTGTCCTCTGACATTTGATCGCCTCCTTGCTCCTTATTTGGATGCCATTCAAGACACCAGCACTTCACTTCAGTTCAGCATTCTTGAACTCAGACAATTCAGCTTGTATCTTTAATCACGGTCCTGACGAAGATGGCTCCAATCATTTACGCCATTGAAACCGGTAGACCCTTTTTCGGTCATGAGGGCTCTCATGACCCACCTTTGATCTCTCTTACATCAACAAAGAGACTTTGCTTTCTGGAAATTGTTTGCTTTAGCACACTCATTACCACCGAGTGAGCTGGTTTCATAAGAGCCAACTTTTAGCCCTTCAGCCCTTTGGCTGCCTTTTACTGCATAACCCGCCAGTGGTTTCTCCAGCTGTACTGTTTCGAACCCTAAACCACAGTGTCCTACGGGCTGTATTAAATGTGTACACTTTGGATGGAATAAAAACAGTTGACCTGCTTCTCAGGTTGTACCCATGTCTAAGACCCAGCAGTCACAGAATCTAATCCACAGTTCTGTGGAATACTGCTATACCACTCTGGAGAACACCATTTTTAGTTTTTACGACAATTGGATCATTTTGTCTGCCTACAGACGCTGCCACTAGTATAGAAGGTTGAGGGATAGTTCTCTCCTCTATATCTGTTAGATAGGCGATACATCACGCGATACCCAGGGACAGGCACCCCTGCCAAGGACAGAGTGTTCTTCTTTAGGGTGAGATACGCTGAGCCGGGTGGCCCCTTTTTTGTGTTAGAGTGTGAGCACTCGCTTGACCCTATTTTTGCATTTTTGACATGTTCATTGAATGACTACCTTCCTAGAAAACCTTTGTTTTTGTGCTACCACATGTTTCCTCGTTAACGGTTAAAAGGACAACCACGGTTAATCCGTGCTCTTTAGCTTTTTCAAGCTTTCCCTGTTTGTTTCAAGACTAAAAATATGCAAACATATTAAGGCCCATGCAAAAGGTTTCTGTTGCATTCTTGCAACTTGACCTTGTTGCAATTCCGCAAACGGTTAAACCCATGTTGCCATTTTAAAATACTTTTTGAAACAGTCTACCAAATGACACCCTTACGCCTCCAAACCTGTTGCTGTCCCAGTCTCATACGACAGCGAAAAACCCAGAAGCTTGACTACGGACAGTCGCCTCTTCAAAGGCACTGTGGGCATGAAATTCCCCTTGTTCCTTGTGCCTCCATGTTTTAGAACCCTTTCACAAAGTCTCGGTGAACTGCATGCCGTTCACGCAGCAGTAAGGAGCGTCACGGCCCTCCACAACCCGTGACCAAACGAAACCCTTTCCAGTTGACTTCGCCGTACATTCTGAAGGGTGCTTTACTTTCACACTCTCACTGCACTCAGAGAACTGCTGCGAACATTTTCAAACATCAACAAGCAGTGCGTGACAAATCATCCGGCATTCTATTCAATCGCTGAATCCACTTGCAGATCCGGTGACGTCACCATTGGGGCAGAAGGAGCAGAGCTGCATAGATCTCCATGGCCCAACCGTCACTAATGCCCCCTTACAGTTTGCAGCTCTTAACACCTGCGAGCGCTCACTCTACAACACTTTGATTCCAGCACACTGTGAAACCGACTTCATATCGGACTGCCAACAACACAATGATGTCAAAACAATGCCGCTCAAGCTTAGCTGAAGTCCCCCATTTGAAGTCCCCCATTTCATAGGACACCAGGGCAGGTGCGCATACAGATGACTAAGGCAACTGGCACCAAGCTTCTCTCCCCGCCTGTCAGGTTGTAACCGCCTTTGCTCTTGCTTTACTCAGCCCTGGGTGGTGGGGCTCTGCAGACCATGGGGGGCAGTGGGCTCTCCCTCTCTTCTGACAGACACTCTTGTTCCTCGTGCCTGCACCACCCCCAGCAGTGTCTCTTCTCTCCTCTCATAAACACAAAACAGGTACCTGCTTTCTTGTTGCTCACTCAAGGGTCCTCCTTGAGACCATAGCTCGTCGCCAAATGTTATGTCAGCCTCTCAGTCATTAGGTTCATGAAAGGATACACTGGACACGCTGTCAGGTACTCTTCAGGGTTGCTTTTATGCTGTCTTCAGTTACAATCAGATGTCATCAGATTATCAGGAGAGTAAGAGGAATCAGGACGAGAGCCCACTGGCTCCCAGCGCCCAGGGCTACACCGTCAAACTGCCTGGGCTGGAACATATTCATGCACAAACATTCCATGCTCACCATTCCATGCTCACCATTCCACGCTCACCATTCCATGCTCACCATTCCATGCTCACCATTCCATGCTCACAGCCTGCATTCTACAGATGACCTCAGTCCAAACACACCTCATACAAACAGGAAGGAAGGCCAACCCTAACAAAGCCCCAGTCCGACCTTAGTGGCAGAACGCGCACACCAGACATTGCTGTTTGCTGGAGTTCACAAACAAGCATTTCTGCCCTGGACACAGTTGATTAAGTGGGATGCTAAATCCAGGGGGACCTCTCATTAGGGGCCTGGCCTAAGTATGTGTGTACTTAGGCCACGCCCCTAACAAGAGCCTCCCCCCCATCGCCAAAGTGGGGGCAGTGATGCTGGTGAAAGTAGGGGAGATGGGGCGCACTGGCATTATAACCTTTGGTGCCCCCAGCCCCTTGGGGGAACCAAAGATGTGACACCAGTGTGTCCCAGCTCTGACAAGCAGTAGGCAGCCCTTTCATTCAAGGCGCTGCTTGGTAAAAACCAAGGGCTTCATGAATTAAAATGCTGCCTGTTGCGTAACATCTCTGTACTCCGAAACAAGAGAAGGGCCGGAGCACCCAGTCTCTTTTTGTTTCAGAGTAAAGAGTCATCACTAAAAGGCTTCATGCTGTATGATGACTCTTTACTCGGAAACAAAAGGAGAGACTGGGCCCTCCCACCCGGGCCCTCCCACCCTCCTCCTGTTTCATAGTGCAGAGTCATCTGGCAGCCGTGTAGCCGAAGCCATGGTTTAACTGGCGGTTTGCAGTCATCAGTGCTTCACAAGTGTTCACACCTGCAGGCACTCTGTGTAACTGTGCAGTGCTTCAGCTACACTGCTGCCCGAGGTGTCGGCATGGCTAGGGCTAGTCGAGTGGGCCCCGGCAGGACTTCGTCTCGGGAGCCTTTTCTGGATCCTGTCAGGGCTTGGCCCACGCTGGCCCTGGCCACTTAAAGCCCTGCCTGGGTGTGTATGCATTGTTTCATATGGATGCACATAAGGGAGGCCATTCTGCACCAGTGTGGCTGGGATGCAAATCTGTTTGCCCATAGAGTTCATATCGGGCTTGGTGGTGATTGTATTACTGTCAAAAGAGTTTTTACAAACAAGTGCCAGTCTTTCTTCAATGTAAAGTCAAGCAACAACATCACAAAAATACCTAATCATATCGTGCCTGCAGACGTCCAAGCCATTGCCTCACTTCTCAAAAAACACCATGAAAACAGGGGTTTCCACCTTGACCCCAATATAACCTCGTCATAAATGGTGTCCAGTGGGTAAATTATTTCACAGGTGGGACTCTGAACGTTACTCAATGAACTGACTGTCCAACGCATTAAGAGTATGTAATGCTGTTAGCTAACTAGCTATTTCCTACCCATCTTCATGGGCGGTTTTAAAATACACAAACTCATTACAGAAATCATATTGCATACCTAGAGATGATTACAGATGCATGGATATAGATGGATGAAAACAGTGCGTTAATATATGGAGAAAGCGTGGAGGGACCGAGAAAGGGGATAAAAGGGCAATTGCCCACCAGTCTGGGTGTGCCCTTGCTCCCAGGGCACAAGTGCAAAGTGCAAATAAAAAAAAAGAACATAAAATCACAACAAAATCCAGCATGTATAGAGTGACCTGAGTTTTCAAAGGCTTGCTGTCTTCCGTGTAGATCTTTTTCATCAACCATCTTGATTTCTGCAATGTTGCAGGCACACGTGGGTGTTCCCCACATGTGGGCCTCCACAGTAAGATGAAAATGAGCAAAGGCCACAGGCGCATTTTCATAGTGAACATCGACAAAGTATGCATTTAAATGACATACTCTATCGCTCGTTGTTTGAATGTTGGCTAACACTGTGGCCCATAAACCTTCTTTAAGAAAAATAATTTTTGCATCCCATACTGATGAGTATCGTTATCAGCAGCGCATGCTGGAGGTGCAAGTCATGGTCAAATTACCTACGACATGAGGCTCCACCATATCCCCAGCTCTACAAAACCACCCACCTAGTCTTGGGAGGATAGCTCAGGGGCAACGTGCTCTCCTTGAAAACAAGACGACAAGAAGCAACACAGGTTCGATCCCTGTGTCCATGCTTAGAAACCTCTGGGTATTAAGCGTGTTATAAGTAACCTATCATATCATACCCTAATTATCCACTGCACCTACCCAACATCCTAGTTCAGTGTCCACTATACCCTCATAATGTTACCAATAGCCAGTGCTCGTGGTTTGCAGCCATGGCCAGTGTTCAAGTGGTGCCATTTTTCAAGCACACTCCAAAGTAAACACACCATTGTGCAGGAAGCAGACATTTTTATTTAATCTCCAGTTCAACTGGGGCGATTAATTTGGAAACAGCATCTGCTCTGAGAGGACTGAAAAAGTCTCTGATTTCCCTCCCTGCTCCCCACATTTTGCATGAATTAAATTTGGTGTGGGCAAACCTTTGATTGGTGCAAACATCCACAGTGTCTGTACATTACTGTATCTACATTGGATACATACTCTCTGGCACATATCTCCCCTTTTTGGCATCATCCTCCAGTGAACTCATGAAATGCTGATCATCTTGACCCCCCTGCAATTGAGATGATGTTCGCGGACACCACTATTGACGGCTGACTCAGCTGCATTTCGAAACCCTCATTCCACTTCACTACCTTCTCTGTGCCCTCTTCCAGCCATCAAATAACCCCAATGTCTTTTGCAAGCCACCCGTTTACAGAGATGTCCGCGAACTACCGGTATCCGTAGACAGTTATTTCAACATGACCAACTTTTTTCAACCTACAAAAATCGCCCCATATCATCTTTTTTCCACTCCCCCTCACTTCCCAGCCTCTCTTCCCACCACTAAATGACCAGAAATGTATTTTACAGACTTATTTCCCAGCGCTGTGTTTGCGGACACCGGCGGCTGTCCGCGGATCCAAAATGGCAGGCGTTTCCAAAAATCTGACGCACCTCACGTTTCTTATTGACCAATTAGCGGGCACGTCCGATGTCCATGGACATTATGTCATCCTCTGGACCAATAGGGGCCCCGTCTGCGGACCAAACAGGGAAGTGAGTCCGTGGTCCGAATCCAGATATCACAAATGTGTTTTTACCTACTTTTTGGTCGTCTAAAAAAAAACTACTGGATGAATTTATACAAAATTTACAAAAACACGCTTTCGGGACCAAGCTGCCGCTCCTGCTGCAAATTTGTTGAAAATCCGTCCAGCTGTTTGGGCTGTAGGCATGAGCAGATCTTTTTTCCCATTGCATCTATAGGAAAAACAAACATTTTGGCACACCCCTGTAACTTTGCTCCCCCTTGATGAAACCTCACCAGACCTCTCAGGATCAATCTGAAAGGGCCAATATATTTCTTTTGTAAAGTTTCGTGAGGATACATTCAGGGGGTGTGGGGGGTGAAAGGTATAAGCCACCCAAAAAATGCTCTTCCTGTGGGTTGAGAAACGTAACCATAACTACAGGGCTGCTACTGCAGGCCCTGAAATATACATATATAAAAATCCCTGGCAGGAGAGTATACCAGGCAGATGCAAGTTGTAAGCATGTTTATGGGAGAAGACCCTGGCAATAAAGCACACCAGGCACAGTCAAGTTGACCATTGTGTCATATACAGTACCCAAGGAAGTCCTGAGAAGGATACACCAGGACTAGCAAAAGGCTATGGAAACATATTAAAGAATAGAGGAAACCTGGCAGCAGAGTAAACAAGGTATCCTAACAAGATACAGACTAACCGCTAAATTGCTTTGTATACCCATTGTGTTGCTGATCAAGAGAAACTTAAACTGATCTTCTTAAATATAAAACAGGGTTCAGAGAAATCCGGGGGAAGGGAACCACCCCCTGGAACGAGGAACTCCATCCTCCTGGTACCTTTGGTGCTGGAGTTCCACTTTACCTTTTTGAACATGTGTACACTACTAAAATCCAAAGACATTTCCCCTTTCCACCTTAGAGTTGATGTTTAGAATGTGAGGGCCAGAATAGTACTTTAGACACAGGATGTTTTGCTACAGACATTCTGACATTGACAGGCCCTTAGTTTTGTTTTAGGCAAGGAAACACCTCTTAGAGCAGGTACAGATAGGCATTTCCCAACCCCTTTTCTTTTGTTAATAAACGTTTATGGTCAAAATCATGAGTCTCTGTGCCCGTGTCTCATTCGTGGTTCCTCATAATACTCATGCACGTGAGTCTCCAGGCTTATCACTATTTTCATTCCTTCTGCCTTTTTGGCAGTCTTTTTGCATTGGCTTATTCCTAGTTTTAGAACAGAGAAACCTACTAGTACTAGAACCACTAGGGCCACTAATATTTTGAATGCCTTAACCAACCAGGTTGGTATATGATATGATATGTCATTTATAACGTGCCTGTACACAGGTTTTTCAAGGCGCAACAAGACAAGGGAGGGAAGACAGAGGGAGGACAAGACAAACAATCTTACTAGGCCTTGTGTCATTCAGATTGTGCAAGTGCGACAGCGCAAAGTGCAGGGGGAAGGTAAAGGTGAAGCGCAAGGGGGAAGGAAGGGAGAAGTGCCAGGGAGAGGGAAAGGGTGTAGTGTAATCAGGGCAGCATTGCTCCGAGTAATTGCACCCAGGGCATCATGGCTCTGGGTAAGTCCAAGGAGGCAGTTACAGTTACAGCCCCTAAGTGCATGGTAGGCCCAGAGGCAGCGCAGGGGAGGCTGATCATGGAGGAGCCTGATACCCAGTGAGACTCTGAGGATAGCCAAGTACCCAGTCGGTGCAGCAAGCATGTAGGTCAGCAGGGGAGAGAGAGAGAAGACAGAGGAGAAAAGGAAGGTCTTGAGCTGTTTCCGGAAATTCAGGTGGTCTGGCTCATGTTTCAGAGAGGCATGGAGGTCATTCCAGAGGGAGGCACCAGTAGAGGAGAGAGAGCTCTAACCCTCACTCTCTGCCTGGAGAAGTGTCTGACCTTCACAGAGTTTGAAGTAGTTGACGGAAGGGATCAGTAAAGTAGGTATTTTGGAAGAGAGAGTTGGATGTAGTGCGGGTCCTGGCCCCAGAAAGCCATGTGGGCATTGCAGAGGGTCTTGAACTTGATCCTTGCAGCCACAGGGAGCCAGTGGAGAGATTTCAGGGCTGGAGAGATACGGTCCCTGGGCTTAAGGCCAAGGACAAGTCTTGCAGTCCTGTTCTGGATGAGTTGCAGAGGGCGGAGAGTAGGGGAAGGCAGATTGAGAAAGAGGTTGTTGCAGTAGTCCAGCCTAGAGAGCACCAGGGCTCCGGAGACAGTGAGCTTCTGGGGGAAAGTGAGAAAAGGAAGAATAACTCTGAGGAGGTGTAGCTGGTAGTTGTCCTTCATGACAAGGTCCATGATATGAGGAGAGACGAAGAGAGTGGAGTCAAAGATGACACCAAGGTTTTTTACCTCACAGGAAGGCGAAGGAAGATGGCCCAATGAGGGCAGCCAGATTGAGATGGAAAATGAGGGAAGGGGTCCCATTGAGAAGGATCTCAGTCTTACTGGCATTAAGGAAGAGATTTATGAGGTGCACCAATCCTGAATCACAGATAGAGTCAGGTATGAGTATGAAAGGAGAGGAGGGTGAGGGGCTGAGTCTCATTTGCATAACACTGAAAGTTAGAGGAGAAGGTAGAGATCAGGTTGGCCAAAGGGGCCAAGTAGACATTGAAGAGCCAGGGTGAGAGTTTAGAGCCCTGGGGAACACCACATGTGGAGAGAGAGGTGGTGGTGGCGAGAAAGGACCCAAGTTAGAGACCCAAGTTAGATGTGGGAGGGTCAATCCAGGAGGAAGGAGGGCAACCAATCCAGGACCTGATACATAATGCCCAGGTGCTCACGGAGTCGATTGATCAGGGTGGCATGATAGACCATGTCAAAAGCAGAGGAAATGTCTAGGAGGATGAGGACAGAAGGAACAATGGAATCAAGATTATTGGGCAGATCTTCACGGGTGTTCAGGAGAGACTTTTCCATGCCTCCAGCTGCTCTGAAGCCAACCTGATGGTCATGGAGACTACCAACAGATTCAGTGTGGAGAGTAAGCTGGGAGATGGCCAGCTTTTCCAGGAGTTTGTCCAGGAAAGGAGTGATGGAGATCGGGCAATAGATTGCCAGACAGGTAGGATTGGCAGAAGGCTTTATAAGGAGGGGGTGCACAAGGGAGTGCTTGAGGAGAGAGGGTAAAGATCCAGTGGCGAAAGAGTGATTGCAGAAATCGGCCAAGGCTGGAGCGAGGGTGTCAATGTGGTCCTGGATGGTTCTGGAGGAGCAGGGGAGAACCTGTTTGGATGACATTTTCATATAATTGAAGACCTGCTCTCTAACCTTGATTCTAATCTCCCCTCTGTCCCCATCTTACTCAATCTCTCTTCTGCCTTTGACATGGTCAACCATGCTATCCTGCTCAACCGTCTCCGTGATAAACTGGGTGTTAGGGAGAATTCTCAATGTGTGCTAATTTCCCTTACCTTTTGAGACCCCCAGCAACTTTACTGGATTTCTAGGATTTGATATTTTTACCTGGGAAGAGTGTGAGCCTTTTTTTCCCACGCTTCCATGTATTTTGTCTGTGTTTTACTTTTGTGGTCTTTGGTTATGGAGTTTTAAAACAACTCCAGTGGCATCATCTTTTTCTGTGTGTCACCTTCAGTGCAGTGACATAGTGGTGTCTTTCAGACTCCCCAAGGTTTAAATACCTTCTCTGGGACTGACTACCATCTCCGAGAGTATGTAAAGTAAAATTGGCTTCACTAATCTTTTTAAATTTACTGACCCAGCACACACTATCTTCCTATAGAGTGCTGGAAGGGTTGCTTAGCTTCCCCTGAGTAAAAACAATCTCATGTAACAGTAAAATGTTACCTTTTCCTACTGGCTGGTGGCAGTGGTTTAGATCAACTACCATGATTTTTCCCGAACGCTAACAAGGGTAGCCAAAAATCGGGTCAGCCATGTTTTTCAATATTGCGCCCCAGGCCTGTCTATAAAAACAGACTCCGGTCATCTTTTTTCACCATTTCTTTTAGGAAAAGTCCTTCTTGTGGTTGTCTCCAGGTTTGGTCCCTTTGTTCATTGGCCTTTGGCGGGCTTCAGTGCTGAAGCCCACTTCTGGGGCCTGAGTGTCTGGGATGGACAGGATGTGAGGGAGGTGCCCGAAACTCCCTGTGCTTAGTTTCCTAGGAGACCTGAATGCACTATGGCGTGACTGGCCCGCTGGCTGTCCGGCAAGGACAGCCATCCTGCTATGTGAGTGACATCCAGGCTGGAATGAATGGGGGAAAACTGTTTAAAAGCAGGTCTCTGGGACTTGGAAAGCAGAGTCCACCACTGGAACGAAAGAACTGAAGATGAGCTGAAGGAAGAGGACTGCTGCAACTCCTGGACCACCGGTGAAGCCCTGCTGCAGGTCCGAATTGCCTGAAACTCCAATTGACAGGGAAGCCCTTCAAGGTTAACTTCTTCTCTTGAGTTTGGTGGGAACAACCACCTCATAAGCCACCTGCACACCATCCCCAACTGGTCGAATTTTCATCAGAGTGCTGTTGAAAACCAGATAGCCAGTGGGAGGAAACCATCTTGTGGACTTTAAGGCACTCACACCTTAAACCAATGTCTTGCTACATCTTTTGGCCTCATTCCTGGGCAGTGCAGGAACCTCCAGACGTCCTCTTTCTTGTCCCCACGACTGAAGCTCAGGAACAGCGAGATCTGCTCAAACTGCCAGGAACTATTTTCAGCCATCGAGAAAGTGCGTGAAACTTTCCTCAACTCCGAAGGCTTGTCCTTACCTAAACATTTGTCAAACTTTTCGCCTAGCCAAATTCTTCTAAACTCTGTGGCAAACACTTAACCGTTATCTACCAGAACTGTGCTATCCTATACAAAGACTCTGAACCATTGATTTTGGCCCAGGCCTAAGAGAGGTATTGCTGGTTGTATTTAACTGAAACCCTTTGCCCTGCCTATGAATGTATTTGGGCTGTTTATTCTTATAACCTTGTCCTTTTATCCCTTTAATAAGTATTTGAAGTGTCATTTTGATCCCACTTCATAGGAGCTAAACTTGTTCATTTACTTACCGGTTGGATTTTTGTGGTTTATTAGTGTGTGATATTGAGCTGCTTATGATAGTCTAATGTTTTTTTAACTGACTGAGTAAATAAATGTATATTCTTTTACTAAGAAACCTTGAGTAAGTGCTTACTTGAATCACTGTATTAGTGGACCTTTGTGTAACTTGTTCTACTGCTCACTTAATCTCTTGAGATAAGTCTGGCTGATCAGCCATCGCTACCACTTTACTGTGTAGTACAGGCCTGTACCAAAGGTGAAATGGTGCTTACACTTGTAGTCTTAATTGCCTGTAGTGTTCCCAAAGGATACTGCAGGGGATTCTGCCTAACACTGGGTATCACCGATCAGGTCCTGGCCTGGTTGACTCTGTTCCTCTCTGATTGACCCTCCCAGGTCCAACTTCAGTCCGTCCTTCCCTCTATCTCACTCTCTACCTGTGGAGTTCCTCAGGAATTGAACGACTCTCCCTGGCTGTTCAACCAATACATGGCAACTCTTGCCCACTGCATTGCCGCCCTCGGCTCCAACTTTCAGTGCTATGCGGATGACACTTTTTCAGGCTCCCCTCTGTCACCACTTCACCATCTCTCCTCTCTGACTGTCTGTCTGCTATCCAGGAGTGGTGTGCCACCAAAGATCTCTGCCTTAATGCCAGTAAGACAGAGATTCTCCTCATCGACACACCTGCACCCTACTTTCCTGTCACTCTCTGGCTGGCCTCCCTTGGCTCTCTTCCTATTCCCACCTGTGAGGCTAAGAACCTCGGGGTCATCTTCGACTCCACACTCTCCTTTTCTCCTTACATCTCTGACATCTCTAAGTAGTCAAACTATAAACTGCACCTCCTCAGAGGTATTCTTTATTTCCTCTCCTTCTCCCAGAAGCTCACTGTCTCTAGAGCTCTGGTTCTCTCTAGGCTGGACTATTGCAACAGCATCTTTCTAAATCTGCCTGCTTCTACCCTCTGCAACTCATCCAGAACAGGCCTGCGAGACTTGTCCTTGGCCTCAAGACCAGGGATCATATCTCTCCAGCACTGAAATCTCTGCATTGGCTTCCAGTGGCTGCAAGGATTAAGTTCAAGACCCTCTGCATTGTCCACAAGGTCTTCTGGGGCCTGGGTCCTCAATACCCCCAAATCTCTCTTCGTAAATGTCTTCCTACTCAAGCTCTTCGCTCCTCCACCTCCCACTCCCTCAGGGTCAGTCGCTTCTCCAAGCAACAAGTTGGTGGTAGATCTCTTTCTTCGGCTGCGGCCTCCCTCTGGAACAGCCTCCCTGCCTCTCTGAAACTTCACCTCCGGTTCTGGAAGCACCTCAAGACCTTCCTCCTTGCTTCTGCCTTCTCTTTTCCTCTCCCCTGCTGATTTCCTGTCTGATACTACACTGGTCACCTGGCTACCCTCTGATTTTGGGCCCAAGTCCGTGCATGCCGAGTGGCACACCTGCACTGCCTCCCGGGAACCATTACACTTGGGTCTGTATCTGTAGCCCTACAGTCCCCCTACATGCACTTTTGGACACCTGCTGTCTGCACTTACCGTTGCACCTAAAAACTACTGACCGCACTTCTTGTTATTGTTTTTATCCCATGTATTACACTGCCCCTCCCCTTTCCCCTGGCACTTTTCCTCTCCCCCTTGCATGCACTTGCGCGATCTGAATATCACTTGGCCTAGTAAGCTCATTGTCTCTGTCCTCCCTCTGTTCCCCCTTCCTTGCCTCATCGCACCTTGAAACACTTGTGTATAGGCGCATTACAAATGCTGTATCATATCATAGATCGGACTTGTCTAGAAACCTCGTTAGGTGTAGTACTAGTCAGAGAGAAAGAGAGTAAAGGAGGAGGAGAGGGAGAGGCCGCCGGATGGGGGCCAAGAGAGGGAGAGGGAGAGGATGAGAGAGAGGACAGGGTGTCCTGAGTTTTAGTGGTGAAGAGAAAACAGCCATACAGAGTGCCTCGGAGGGCACAGGAGAGGTGGAGACTGCAGGAGGATTGACCAGCTCCGTGCAGATTTTAAAAAGTTCAGTCGTGTTGTTAGAGGCTGCAGAGACGTGGGCTTGGATGTGGTCTCTTCTTAGACAGGACAGAGAGTCTGTATTGCCTTTGGAGCAAGCGGCAGGCCAGTTTGTCAGAGGATGCACCCAAAGCCCTCCACTTCCCCTCAGCCACCCTGCACTTGCGCTTCAGGGCGGCAAAGTCAGAGTCATACCAAGAGTTGAACTTGGGGTAGGCTTCAGACAGATACTCATGGCAGGGGCATGGATGTCCAGAGTGTTGGAAATAGAAAGATGCAGATTAGAGAGGGCTGTTGGCTGTGGTGTCACAATGTGAGTCAGCCACAGGAGTAGGAGCAGAGAAGGTAGAGGCAAAGGCATCCTCTGACACACACTCCATGGGCTGAATGATAGCAGAAGTAGGTGACAGTGCTGGGTTGGCTTTGCCTGAGGGATAGAGAGTGTCAGGTGAGAGGAAAGTAAAAAGTGGTCAGTCCAAGAGAGAGGAGTGGTGAGAGGGTTAGAGAGGGGGGGTGCCTTATGAGTTGAGAACATCCAAAGCATGTCAGGCAGAGTGTGTCGGACCAGAGGGCAGGCTGGAGAGAGAGAGCGTGCCGCAGACGTGGAAGAGTCTAGGCGAGGGATTCGAAGCATCCAGGTGGATGTTGAGGTCTCCGAGGAGGAGAATTTGAGAGGTAGAGGCAAGGAGAGAAGAGGAGAGGTCGGCCCATTCTGAGAGGAACAGGGCAACCTGGCCTGTAGATAGTGGCCACAGCCGGAGAGAGGCCAGGAGAGATAGAGAGCCTGCAGCCCAGTCCTTCAAAGGAGAAGTAGGCCTGCATAGGAATGAAAGAAGCAGGGAGCCACTCAGGCATGATCAGAGCTACTCCACCTCCGGGTCAGTTGGTTCTGGGCAGAGAGGATGTTGTAGCGTGGGGGGGTTGGGGGAGTGTCAAAACTTGTGACACAGCTGTCCGTGCACCATATCTTGGTAAGAGCAAGAACATCCAGGTCAAGTTCTTCAAGGTGGTGACAGATTTAAGAGGAATGTTTGACAGCAGAGCAAGACTTGAGAGTAGCGATGTGGAGCAGGTTGCCACATTTGAAGGACTTCCAGGGAGGGGTACAGGAATGAGGTGCACCCAGCGGAAGTGGAAGAGGAGTCTGAGGGTGCACAGAGTTGGACACGAGAGGTGGTGGGGGAGCAAGCGGGTGCTAATAGTAATAGTGTGAGAAGAAAGGAAATTGATAAGACGTGGGAGATGCCTATCAAACAGGAGGAGATTGGGCTGAGGGCTCTGGACCAAGATGGTGGCATTCAGATAGACATTTACGATGAGCTTGGAGAAGTGGGAGGAACCCAAGAGGGCCTCCACCAAGCGCCCCCATTAATGGGAGAGGAACAGATAGGAGGGAGAGTCGAGACCATATGACGGGTCCATATGTCTGGTGAAAGAACGACAAAGATGATGTCGGTGAGAGTCTGTCTGGCGGAGGTACTGATGTAGGTATCAGCGATTGGGAGGCCTGAGTTGCAGACCGAGATATCCCTCTTGAACTTCTTCCTTCCGGACTTAGTGAGAGGGCTAGGATAGGAGATAGAGTAGCAGATGGAGAAGATGGGGGAAACAGAGAGCAAAATAGAGGGTGTGAAGTAGGAAGGTGGGATGAGAATGGTGGGAGAGGAGATAGAGACGCACAGCCCAGTGCCGCACAACGCAGAATACACAAGGGGGGCGCTGGGGTCCCAACCAGTGGAAGACACAGGAGGTGAAACAAGAGACTCACACCTGTACAACCTCACCCCTTGCGAGGTGTGGGACCTGGAGAGAGGGCGAGTGGGAGAGATCCTCATGGGACATAGTTAACAATACACAGTTACCACAATGAAAACACCCAGATTCAACTTTCCCAAAAAGAGGAAAAATGCCTCGTTTTTTAAGCACAGCACTAATGTGAAGCCCCAGATTCAACTTTCCTAAAAAGGGGAAAAAGGCCTAGTTTCTTAAGCACAGTAGCAATGTAAAACACCCAGATTCAACTTTCCTAAAAAGGGGGAAAAGGCCTAATCTTTTTTATGCACAGCAGCGATGTGAAGGCCCCAGATTCAACTTTCCCAAAAAATGGGGGGAAAATGCCTTGTTTATTAAGCACAGCAGCAATGTGAAGCACCCAGATTAAACTTTCCTAAAAAGGGGGGGTCCTTTTTTAAGCACAGCAGCACTATGAAGCATCCAGATTCAACTTTCCAAAAAATGGGGGGAAAAGGCCTCGTTTTTTAAGCACAGCATCGATGTGAAGCACCCAGATTTAACTTTCCCAAAAAGGGGGGCAAAGGCCTCGTTTTTTTAAGCACAGCAGCAATGTAAAGCACCCAGATTCAACTTTCCGAAAAATGGATGGGGGACTAGGCCTAGTTTTTTAAGCACAGCAGCAATATGAAGCATCCAGATTCAACTTTCCTATAAAGAGTGGGGGGAGGCCTCGTTTTTTAAGCACAGCAGCGATATGAAGCACCCAGATTCAACTTTCCAAAAAATGGGGGGAAAAGGCCTCGTTTTTTAAGCACAACAGCAATGTAAAGCTCCAAGATTCAACTTTCTGAAAAAGGGGGGGCTAGGCCTAGTTTGTTCAGCACAGCAGCGATATAAAACACCCAGATTCAACTTTCCTAAACAGGGGGGAAAAGGCCTGTTTTATAAGCACAGCAGCAATGTAAAGCACCCAGATTCAAATTTCTGAAAAGGGGATAGGTGGGGGGCTAGGCCTAGTTTTTTAAGCACAGCAGCAAGATGAAGCATCCAGATTCAACTTTCCTAAAAAATGGGGGGGGAGGCCTAATCATTTTTAAGCACAGCAGCGATGTGAAGCACCCAGATTCAACTTTCCTAAAAGGGGGGAAAAATGTCTCGTTTTTTAAGCACAGCAGAAATGTGAAGCCCCCAGATTCAACTTCCCTGATTTGTGGCAGCAGGCGGCATCCGGGATCACTTCTATGACTTGCAGAGAACTAGAACAGTGCTGAAGAGAGGGAGGCGCAACTCCCAGGGAGAATGCAAAACAGTTCTATTTGGGCAATCCACATTATTCGCAGTTTATCCCAACAAGACCCTGCTCCGGGATACTACTGAACAACATGTGTTGGTGTTCTGAACAGGGCTTTCCCCATTGGCTCAGCAGTGTGTGTGACATCCTTGCTATGGGAATGATAGACACAAGAACCAACAATCGGACAGGCTGGCTGTAACCCCCTAATTGTCTTTTGTGTACTAATCCTTTTGTTGTTTTCCTTTGTGGCATTGTGAGGTGAGCATTATACATATCTGCTGCTCCACCAGGAGGTGCTTTAACACTCCAACTGTATGTAGCACTTTTATTAACCTCCATTGCGTATATCTGTGCCCCCGCACACTACCTCTGAGATCTCCCTGTCAGGTCTTGATCCTGCCTGGGCTGATTGCCTACCTCCGGAATGGGGTCTCCCTTCTATTCATAATATATTGCAGGGTCCGCTCTGTCCTGAGCTTCGCACGAGTACCCAGGGGCTTGAGTGGGTGTGCTTGTGAGTCACATGTCTGGGATTCTTCAGGAATACACATTCCCATGTCCCCGACAGTTTGTATGTTGGCAACCAGCACTGATTGGCTGATGGCCAAACGTGTGAATGGTACATGCATCTTTGATATTAGGATGGGGTCACCCTCTATGTTTGGTTCAGGCATATGGTAATGTGGATTGCCATAGTCAACCCTCTGGTGGATTTTGTAGTAGTGGAGCAGCAAAGCATATACTCAAGACGAGTATGAGAGATGTCCGGGGCTACAATGCAACACACACAGAGCACTACGCATTCCAGTGGCGCAGCAAAGCATATACTCGAGAAGAGTATGAGAGATGTCTGGGGCTACAATGCAACACACACAGAGCACTACGCATTCCAGTGGAGCAGCAAAGCATATACTCAAGAAGAGTATGAGAGATGTCCGGGGCTACAATGCAACACACACAGAGCACTACGCATTCCAGTGGAGCAGCAAAGCATATACTCGAGACGAGTATGAGAGATGTCCGGGGCTACAATGCAACACACACAGAGCACTACGCATTCCAGTGGAGCAGCAAAGCATATACTCGAGACGAGTATGAGAGATGTCCGGGGCTACAATGCAACACACACAGAGCACTACGCATTCCAGTGGAGCAGCAAAGCATATACTCGAGACGAGTATGAGAGATGTCCGGGGCTACAATGCAACACACACAGAGCACTACGCATTCCAGTGGAGCAGCAAAGCATATACTCGAGACGAGTATGAGAGATGTCCGGGGCTACAATGCAACACACAGAGCACTACGCATTCCAGTGGTGCAGCAAAGCATATACTCGAGACGAGTATGAGAGATGTCCGGGGCTACAATGCAACACACACAGAGCACTACGCATTCCAGTGGAGCAGCAAAGCATATACTCGGGACGAGTATGAGAGATGTCCGGGGCTACAATGCAACACACACAGAGCACTACGCATTCCAGTAGAGCAGCAAAGCATATATTCGAGACGAGTATGAGAGATGTCCGGGGCTACAATGCAAAACACACAGAGCACTACTCATTCCAGTGGAGCAGCAAAGCATATACTCGAGACGAGTATGAGAGATGTCCGGGGCTACAATGCAACACACACAGAGCACTACGCATTCCAGTGGAGCAGCAAAGCATATACTCGAGACGAGTATGAGAGATGTCCGAGGCTACAATGCAACACACACAGAGCACTACTCATTCCAGTGGAGCAGCAAAGCATATACTCGAGACGAGTATGAGAGATGTCCGGGGCTACAATGCAACACACACAGAGCACTACGCATTCCAGTGGCGCAGCAAAGCATATACTCGAGACGAGTATGAGAGATGTCCGGGGCTACAATGCAACACACACAGAGCACTACGCATTCCAGTGGCGCAGCAAAGCATATACTCGAGACGAGTATGAGAGATGTCCAGGGCTACAGAGCACTACTCATTCCAGTGGAGCAGCAAAGCATATACTCGAGACGAGTATGAGAGATGTCCGGGGCTACAATGCAACACACACAGAGCACTACGCATTCCAGTGGCGCAGCAAAGCATATACTCGAGACGAGTATGAGAGATGTCCGGGGCTACAATGCAACACACACAGAGCACTACGCATTCCAGTGGCGCAGCAAAGCATATACTCGAGACGAGTATGAGAGATGTCCAGGGCTACAGAGCACTACTCATTCCAGTGGAGCAGCAAAGCATATACTCAAGAAGAGTATGAGAGATGTCCGGGGCTACAATGCAACACACACAGAGCACTACGCATTCCAGTGGAGCAGCAAAGCATATACTCGAGACGAGTATGAGAGATGTCCGGGGCTACAATGCAACACACACAGAGCACTATGCATTCCAGTGGAGCAGCAAAGCATATACTCGAGACGAGTATGAGAGATGTCCGGGGCTACAATGCAACACACACAGAGCACTACGCATTCCAGTGGCGCAGCAAAGCATATACTCGAGACGAGTATGAGAGATGTCCGGGGCTACAATGCAACACACACAGAGCACTACGCATTCCAGTGGCGCAGCAAAGCATATACTCGAGACGAGTATGAGAGATGTCCAGGGCTACAGAGCACTACTCATTCCAGTGGAGCAGCAAAGCATATACTCAAGAAGAGTATGAGAGATGTCCGGGGCTACAATGCAACACACACAGAGCACTACGCATTCCAGTGGAGCAGTAAAGCATATACTCGAGACGAGTATGAGAGATGTCCGGGGCTACAATGCAACACACACAGAGCACTACGCATTCCAGTGGAGCAGCAAAGCATATACTCGAGACGAGTATGAGAGATGTCTGGGGCTACAATGCAACACACACAGAGCACTACGCATTCCAGTGGAGCAGTAAAGCATATACTCGAGACGAGTATGAGAGATGTCCGGGGCTACAATGCAACACACACAGAGCACTACGCATTCCAGTGGAGCAGCAAAGCATATACTCGAGACGAGTATGAGAGATGTCCGGGGCTACAATGCAACACACACAGAGCACTACGCATTCCAGTGGTGCAGCAAAGCATATACTCGAGACGAGTATGAGAGATGTCCGGGGCTACAATGCAACACACACAGAGCACTACGCATTCCAGTGGAGCAGCAAAGCATATACTCGGGACGAGTATGAGAGATGTCCGGGGCTACAATGCAACACACACAGAGCACTACGCATTCCAGTGGAGCAGCAAAGCATATATTCGAGACGAGTATGAGAGATGTCCGGGGCTACAATGCAAAACACACAGAGCACTACTCATTCCAGTGGAGCAGCAAAGCATATACTCGAGACGAGTATGAGAGATGTCCGGGGCTACAATGCAACACACACAGAGCACTACGCATTCCAGTGGAGCAGCAAAGCATATACTCGAGACGAGTATGAGAGATGTCCGGGGCTACAATGCAACACACACAGAGCACTACTCATTCCAGTGGAGCAGCAAAGCATATACTCGAGACGAGTATGAGAGATGTCCGGGGCTACAATGCAACACACACAGAGCACTACGCATTCCAGTGGCGCAGCAAAGCATATACTCGAGACGAGTATGAGAGATGTCCGGGGCTACAATGCAACACACACAGAGCACTACGCATTCCAGTGGCGCAGCAAAGCATATACTCGAGACGAGTATGAGAGATGTCCAGGGCTACAGAGCACTACTCATTCCAGTGGAGCAGCAAAGCATATACTCGAGACGAGTATGAGAGATGTCCGGGGCTACAATGCAACACATACAGAGCACTACGCATTCCAGTGGCGCAGCAAAGCATATACTCGAGACGAGTATGAGAGATGTCCGGGGCTACAATGCAACACACACAGAGCACTACGCATTCCAGTGGCGCAGCAAAGCATATACTCGAGACGAGTATGAGAGATGTCCAGGGCTACAGAGCACTACTCATTCCAGTGGAGCAGCAAAGCATATACTCGAGACGAGTATGAGAGATGTCCGGGGCTACAATGCAACACATACAGAGCACTACGCATTCCAGTGGCGCAGCAAAGCATATACTCGAGACGAGTATGAGAGATGTCCGGGGCTACAATGCAACACACACAGAGCACTACGCATTCCAGTGGCGCAGCAAAGCATATAATCGAGACGAGTATGAGAGATGTCCAGGGCTACAGAGCACTACTCATTCCAGTGGAGCAGCAAAGCATATACTCAAGAAGAGTATGAGAGATGTCCGGGGCTACAATGCAACACACACAGAGCACTACGCATTCCAGTGGAGCAGCAAAGCATATACTCGAGACGAGTATGAGAGATGTCCGGGGCTACAATGCAACACACACAGAGCACTACGCATTCCAGTGGAGCAGTAAAGCATATACTCGAGACGAGTATGAGAGATGTCCGGGGCTACAATGCAACACACACAGAGCACTACGCATTCCAGTGGTGCAGCAAAGCATATACTCGAGACGAGTATGAGAGATGTCCGGGGCTACAATGCAACACACACAGAGCACTACGCATTCCAGTGGAGCAGCAAAGCATATACTCGGGACGAGTATGAGAGATGTCCGGGGCTACAATGCAACACACACAGAGCACTACGCATTCCAGTGGAGCAGCAAAGCATATATTCGAGACGAGTATGAGAGATGTCCGGGGCTACAATGCAAAACACACAGAGCACTACTCATTCCAGTGGAGCAGCAAAGCATATACTCGAGACGAGTATGAGAGATGTCCGGGGCTACAATGCAACACACACAGAGCACTACGCATTCCAGTGGAGCAGCAAAGCATATACTCGAGACGAGTATGAGAGATGTCCGGGGCTACAATGCAACACACACAGAGCACTACTCATTCCAGTGGAGCAGCAAAGCATATACTCGAGACGAGTATGAGAGATGTCCGGGGCTACAATGCAACACACACAGAGCACTACGCATTCCAGTGGCGCAGCAAAGCATATACTCGAGACGAGTATGAGAGATGTCCGGGGCTACAATGCAACACACACAGAGCACTACGCATTCCAGTGGCGCAGCAAAGCATATACTCGAGACGAGTATGAGAGATGTCCAGGGCTACAGAGCACTACTCATTCCAGTGGAGCAGCAAAGCATATACTCGAGACGAGTATGAGAGATGTCCGGGGCTACAATGCAACACACACAGAGCACTACGCATTCCAGTGGCGCAGCAAAGCATATACTCGAGACGAGTATGAGAGATGTCCGGGGCTACAATGCAACACACACAGAGCACTACGCATTCCAGTGGCGCAGCAAAGCATATACTCGAGACGAGTATGAGAGATGTCCGGGGCTACAATGCAACACACACAGAGCACTACGCATTCCAGTGGCGCAGCAAAGCATATACTCGAGACGAGTATGAGAGATGTCCAGGGCTACAGAGCACTACTCATTCCAGTGGAGCAGCAAAGCATATACTCGAGACGAGTATGAGAGATGTCCGGGGCTACAATGCAACACACACAGAGCACTACGCATTCCAGTGGCGCAGCAAAGCATATACTCGAGACGAGTATGAGAGATGTCCGGGGCTACAATGCAACACACACAGAGCACTACGCATTCCAGTGGCCAGCAAAGCATATACTCGAGACGAGTATGAGAGATGTCCAGGGCTACAATGCAAAACATACAGAGCACTACTCATTCCAATATACTCGTATTTTTGATATATAAAGCTGACTGAGAGTAATTTGTAGGCTCCTTCGCCTTGTGTGCTCATTGTGTTGATTGAAATGTATTAAATTAAACTACCATCTTCGAGCCCTTCCCCACTCACCCACCTAGCCCTCCCTAGACAGCCACTTCGCCCTCCCCACACACCCTGTCCTCACACACCCCCAAATACAAATTGCCTTATGTTCACGCCCACATTGTCACTGCCTGTGCCTTTCGATGGCACAGCCCCAGGGGCGTTGCTTGGGGGGGGCTAAGGGGGCTATAGCCCCTGATCTTTTGGTTGTAGACCCGGATAGAATCTCAGGAGCCACAGCCAAAAGACTAGCTAGCCCCCAGTCCTAACAGTACCGACATCAGCTTAGCCCCGGGTCTTTTCCAGACCTAGCAACTCCCCTGCACAGCCCTTCCCATGGGCGGTTGTGCCCATAAGCCGATGGGAGTGGCGTCTTGGACTGCCCTGGATTGAGCTTGCAGGGGTGTTTGCACTGGAGGGGGGTCAGGTCCCTTTGCCCCCACGCACTCCTGGTTGGACTGCAGGTAGTTCACTACAGACCCTGCAAGTGCAGACACCCCCTTGATGCCCTCCTGGTGCCTCTCTGCAAGGAGTACATGGGCAGATGTTGTGCGGCCCAGGGCACGTTTACAGCGCCGGCTGCTAGCTTGAGCGCGCTCCCACATCAGCCTGGATTCGGTTAGTTGCTGCTGGACAATGTCCGCCATTTCTGCATAACGAGCCGCCATAGAATGGATTTGTGCGTCTATTTCCCTTATGATGGATATAGGTGGGTGTGGATGGCTGTGGAAGGTAGAGGGACTGAAGGTGGGTGTAGGATATGGGGTGTGACCCGGTGAGGCATCAGTGCCTTTCCCTCCATCCACTGCCTTGCCCTCATCAGAGAAGGTGCTGTGATAGGTTGTGGGCTGATGTAGATTTGGCGCATAGAAGGTGCGCCTTGGCTGCACCACTGGCAGTGTAGGAAGAGCAGGCTGTGCGTCTTGGGCCACTGGCAGTGTGGCTTGGGCCACTGGCAGTGTAGGAAGAGCAGGCTGTGCGGCTTGGGCCACTGGCAGTGTGGCTTGGGCCACTGGCAGTGTAGGAAGAGCAGGCTGTGCGGCTTGGGCCACTGGCAGTGTAGGAAGAGCAGGCTGTGCGTCTTGGGCCACTGGCAGTGTGGCTTGGGCCACTGGCAGTGTAGGAAGAGCAGGCTGTGCGGCTTGGGCCACTGGCAGTGTGGCTTGGGCCACTGGCAGTGTAGGAAGAGCAGGCTGTGCGGCTTGGGCCACTGGCAGTGTAGGAAGAGCAGGCTGTGCGGCTTGGGCCACTGTCTGAGTTGGTGGAGCAGGCGTTGCCCGGGAAGTGGTGGGGCCGGGGGATGGTTGGGACGTCCTGCGTGAATTTGCACAGGCTGTGGAGGGTCCAGCTGTGTCACTGTCAGTGGATGTGTCTGTTAGGGTGAGATGAGCAAGCAGTTAGATATTTGTGTGCATTACACAAATACCACATTGTATGTTCCCTGGCCTGGACATGATGTCTGGGGGTCAATTGTGCTCTGATGCAGACATGCATATATGTGTGGTGTGAGTACACATTAGTTGTTATGGCACGGTGGTATGTTGTCTGTGCTTTGAGGATGTGCTAATTGTCTTGTTATGACATTGTGTACGTGGCCAGTGCTCATGTGAGTCTATGCATTTGGTTTATGAACCCTAGTATCTATGTGTGCACGGTACATTTTGATTATGACATCACATTTTGTACCCCTTTCCTTGGGCATGTTTCCCTAAACTGTTAGGTGGGTTCACAATGTGTGTCATGCTAGGCATTCAGGTGTGAATTTTACTCACTGCCGTCTCCTTGGATCCCTGCTCTGACCTCTGCAAATCTGACACCCTCAATCTCCTCAAGATGCATGATGGAACTGCAGGTATCTTCCCACGGCATCAGCTTGAGGGGTGAGGCTGTCCCACCTCCAGTGGCCGGGGATTTCCTATAGCGTGCCTCCAAAAGGTTGTGCACTCGTATGTGCAGATCGCTCCACCTTTTGTGGCAGGCTCCATATTTGCTGTCTTGCGCCGCTGGCTTGTACGGCGGTTGACCCTCCAAAACAATGCATCTGTATTGGCCACTATGTTATTCGTTTGGGCTGTTAGTTCTGTATCGGTGAAGCAGGGCTTGCGTGCCCTTGACTTTGAGCCTCCAGACATCCTGTCGGTCTTTGCATCAATGAATGGCAAAAGCAAATACCTGATTTTAAATGGGTTGAGTTCTCCAAAATGGCTGCCGGTGAACTTCCATTTCCTGTGATGACGCTGTTTCCGGTGCTGGTAGTATGATTGCCGGTGTTTCTGACATCGGATGCAACACTGCCAGTGTTGCTGTCATAGAGCATGCCGCAATGGCTGTTCCTGACATGTTTTTCCACTGAAACACCTGTATTTCTCTCTTTTGCCTGTCTTTCAGTCAAACCGGTAACAGCGTTTCTGGAATTGCGGGGTGCGTGTAGTTGGAGTGTGCCAGTGAATCCATCTCATGGTTAGCCAGATACGGTACTACCAGAATGACGGAATTACCAGCATTATTCCGGCTCACTCGTAATGACGGTCTGGGTCTGGTGAGGTTGTTATTTGTTCTTTGTTGGATTTCCCACCATTGATCCAAGATTGGGGACCGCAGCCGATAATTTAGGGTACCATTTCATTAAAGGGAGAGGCCTGGGTTAAGGTCAATGTAAACCCCAAAGGCTGGCTTGGGGCCAATCAGAGCTGGGTAAGTTATGAGGGTGGCCAACTACTCTGTAGCCTTTTTGGTAGCTTGGCCTCCAACCCTGATCTCCATTGGTCCGACCTGACTCCTATTCTCCTCAGTCTGCTGTTGCCACTGTAATGCCCAGGCTTCCTCCTCACCATGGGCGGCGTCTTTCGATTTGTTCATCTCTGCTTATTCCTCCTCCTTCTCTCTTCTCACACACACCCCTTTTCTCTTTCTTCACTGGTACACTCCCCCTTCCTATGCTTCTATTCCAGGGTTCTTCCTATAGACAATCTCAGTATGTGCTCTCCTCCCAGTCTGGTTTTATCTACTCCAAGTTGTTCACTGTGATCGCCCTCCTCACACTCTCCACCTCTTTGGGCCTTTTTCACTCATCTGAGTACTACCCTCAATTACACCATTGTCACCCTCCAGATCTTCACCTTGCTGACAAACCCTCAACTGCACACGGCTATCACTCCCCAAATTCTGTGCACCTGCTTTGCTCCTCTGATCTCCACCCTTCTCCACACCATTATTGTCCTCCTCATTGCAGACTCTCCATCTCCTTCCGTCATGCTCTCCAGACTCCTTGGTCTGGTCTCATGGGTCTCTCCTCTAGCTCACAGGGTGATGTGAGGCCCTCTCTCATGCCCCTATCCTCCAGTGCTCTGGGCCTTGAACAGTCACTCCCCTGCGCTATCCTCAAAGTGTCTTCAAATAAGCTCTTGTTTCCACTTTCTGGTCTCCAGGTCCTACTAAAGACATATATACTGGGGCCGTGTGCTTTCATATTGCTATGGTTACGCCTTTCAGCCTCTCTCTGGTGAAAAGATATTCAGATGTGCTATTTGGGATGGGGCTTGGCATGATAACCTGTTTTGAGATGAGAGTTTGCAGCACAGGCTTTTTGCTCACTGTACCTTTCACAGATGGGAAATACCCATTTCCATATCAGTCTTTGTCCTGCCCACATGGGCAGTCCAGCACCGAAATGCTATGGCAATTCCTCTCTGAACAAGAGTACCAACAGCAACCCCAGACACAGGGACGTCATTTCACCAAAATGCCAGGGGTAGCGGAAGTGACATCACGTGACCTTTGAACCCCGGATGACTTCACAGGAAGTGATGTCATTTGACCCCACCCCGAAGTGATATTGCAAGAAGCGATGGAACACAACCTTTCACCCGTTGACAAAAAAGGAAGTGGCATCACATAGCATTGTACACTACAAAAAATAAGGTTACGATATCACTATAATGTGATGTACATTTCATACAAGAATGGATCGCCATATGTATCGTTAAGATCAGTGTGTATAGGCCCATATTACCAAATTACTGTGAATGCAATCAGATGTCCATGACCAAATGATAATGATGTGTTATAATATAGCACTTACGCTTCAGCGCTTTATATAGAAAAAATATATACCCAATATCACCCAACCTGCGTTGGTACTCATTTATCAACCTCAGAAGAATGAAAGGCTGAGTTGAGGCATTTAAGAACAGACTAAATCAGTGAGTCACCCCTGAGGTGTGCCTGAAATAAACCTTTAATGAGTCTAGCAATTACTGTATAGATTTCCAGAAAGACACATTATTTGGTTTCCTATTCTTTCTTATTTAGGGTCAGTGCTGAAAGTGTTAGGCTTGTAGCACTCCTGTTCTTATTTTTCTTCTTTTTTTAAGGGGTCTGAACAAGAAAGCCATTCACTCAAGAAGTACATAGCCACATGGTGCTGGCCACAGCCCAGGAGCTTGTATTACAAAAAAATAAATTAAAAAAAGTTTTTGTTTTTTTAGAGGTCACCAGGGAGACCACAGAGGTCGCAAGGGAGACTTCAGAGGTCGCAGTTGCAACCTCTGGCTACCCCTAAATGATGTCCCTGCCCATACACGTGTTTCAGCCTTGTTGGGCCTCATCAGTGAGGTGAAGCTGTGCCTCTCTGAGCACAGTGAGCAGGGAGTCCACGTCTGGTTGCCCCCAGGTGACTCCAGGTGACCAACCCCAAGGTCCTTGCAAATATTTCAAAAAAAGTTAGCAGGTGCTCCTGTGGTTCACAGCCTGGAAATACGGCTCAGGATTGGCTTTCCCCTCATCTTTGGTGGTCTTCTCTCTGCCTGCCACACCCTGGCCCAGCCTTCCAGCTTTCCTCTGGATTAAAGGAACTTAGACATGTCTCTTTAGGTAGCTGGTGTCGGGATTTGCTGTTGGGCCCTACCCCATAGGTTGGCTTCTGTTTCTTATGTAGGACTTTGGGCTGGAAGTACCTCCTCTTGGGTGGTCTACTCTCTGGATGTCACACGCTGTCCCTGCCCCCAGGTGGGTCTCCTTAGTCTATCCATTCTTGGCTGTATCAGAGTTGAGGCCTTGAGCGGACTGTGATTTGGATGGAAGTCATGCACATGTATAGGCAGTGTCGATTCTGTGGGGCCACTGTTCCTCCTCCTCTTAGAGGGGCAGTAACTGCACGGTCCCCAGTATCAGTGAAATTGAAAATACTATGTTTTGGGGAGAGCCTGATTTATCATCTCCTAGATAGTCTATGCTTCCCAGGTGTATACCTCCAGTCCCCAAAGAAAGTGCCACAGGGTTCCTATGGGGACGGGGATCCCCAACGTCCCTGTCTTGGACCCATTAAGCCCCCCTCTAAGGCAGCAACCTTTCTCAAAGGGGTGGGTGATCTATCAGGCCTCCTTAGGTCACCCCTTCCGTTGGCTAGGTACCGGGCCTCTTTGGTCACCACACTTGGTATCCCCAGCAGTAAGATGAGAACATTGTCCCAATACCAATCGGGATACTGGTGCAGAGGTGTTCTTGAATATTTTTTTATCAGGTTGCTCTAGAGTAAACACAAACTTAGAAAACTAATCACAGGGTGGTTAAATGGCCCATTGACGACCAGATATACCGTTTTTCTGGATTGTATCTTGAAGACCACCGACAAACGAACATCGATTCTTCAGTCAGTACTGAGTGGATGAGACACTAGAGGGTGTAGGATATGTGATGAGGCCGCCAGCCTGGGTCGAGAGGACATTAGGGGGGCTACTTGCCTCCCAGAGGTAGTGAATGGTGAACCCCGGCTACCGCCCTTAGCCTCGCTATATGGCAGATGTAGGTCAGTAAGTAAGGGACAACTCCTGAGCACTGGTTGAGTCGCTGCAACAAGAGCAGCACTGCAGCCATGAGTAGTGACGCGGCATGGCTGACGGAGAATTAAAAAGCCAAGAAGGCACACCCCGTGACACATGACACAGCACACATCTGGGTTCTGGTCATCAGACCGTGGCTCTTTACGTATGATGGGAGAGTGGAGGTAGTGTCACATGACTAGAACGAGCGGCATGGTGATGTTAAGACACGACCCTCAAAGCCGTTGGATGATCCCTTAAAAGGTATATTGCTCACATCTTACCAATTAAATTCATCTTGCTGTCTCCTGTATGATTCTCATGGTGTAAAACCTATAAGAAACCCAGAGAACCCTGTATTTGTGGTCCCTATTTCTGGGACTGGGAGACTCTGCCAGTTTCTCTGGATGGAAATAAAAGCTGACACTGTGGCTGCTGCCACGGTAGCCATATTGGATCTATTGAACGGGTGCCATGGACCATCCTTATTATGCCCAGCTGAGAGGGAGAGCTCTCTCTCAAGGTCCAATACACACAAAAGGACCAGGAAGAGGCCACATTGAAACTCCTAGGGCCGCCGGTGAAGGTTGGTGTCTTTTCTCGGGCTCCACAAACACCATTTTATATAACTGGAACGGCAGCAGAGCAGACCCGTTAAGATGAAGAATTGTGGAGGAAAGCAATCGGAAGGGGACAAGTATATGATTAACTAATTAATATAATGGAGACAGAGAGGAACTGTGGGCAGTGCCAGAATGAAGAGGGGAGCCGAGGGCGGGGTTATGCTGAGATGTCTCGAGAAGTGGGAGAATAATGCAGATACACTCTGGCAAGGAGAGGTCTCTTTGCTCTGAATGGGTGATGTATGCAATTTATGTTTTAACCTCTTGAACTCCTGAAGAGTGATACAGAGTCTTTTCTAAATGAGAACAGAACAAAGGAATCTAGTTTTCCACAAAGCGGCCATTTTTTGTCCACTTCTTACTAAAGGAGTACAGGACCCTATTGGAGCCTTTTGTATCCACAGCAGACGTTGTAGGTTAAGGTGGAAGAGGGGGAGAAGGAAGGGTGAGATGTGCACTTCAGAGGAAAGCCACAATGCAGGGCAAACTCCCGCAGCAGCAACGGCGCACTCCCAAACCGCAACAGATCAGCATGCGCACTTCCACACCCCAGCATAGCGGAGTGCACAAACACGGCAGTGACAGCAATCAGGGCACATACTAGCCAAAGAAGAAAGCACTTCCACATCCACTACCAGCCCCTCGCATACCAGTACAGGCACTGTGTATGGCACAGCAAGCAGGCACATGCAGGCACATGCAGGCCCACGGTGCCACGGATGGTGGTGGCAATTTGGCAGCAATTCATGCGGCATGGTCTCCAGAGGGTTATAGGGATTTGTCCAAACCTTTTCAGAATATTAGGGAGTAGCCAGGAAAAGGTACTGAGAAGATGAAAACTGTAGTGCATTGTTACAGCCCCTCTTCAGCAGATATGCATCAACTGATGGGAGTAATAATGCCTATTGGGTTTTGCCAGTGGGTGGCCCTCTCAGGACCAGGGGGTAGGGACAGGATTTGCCCAGACAAGGGAGAATTTACTGGCAAAGATTTCTGCTGTGTGTCTGAGAAAATAGATTGGGTCAAAATAAATAACTGCAAACAGAATCAGACCGACTCTCAAAGTGTTTTGATCATTTGCAACTTTCTGGAATTAACCAGCAAAAGCAACTCTGAGTTTAGGGCCCTTTATGAACGTGCATATGTAATGGATGGGATCATACAGAAGGATTCCGAGTCCAAATAACAGATCCAACTCAGGAAGATGGTAAAGTACTGTTTTATTAACAATTATCTAAAACAGGGAGGTTACAATGAACATCAACGGACGGACGCCCAGTCTCTCAGTGATCTGTGCATAAAACATTGTTTTTATAATAGAAATACATCAGAGGTGACATCATACTACATGGCAATAGTGAAAAACCTATTGGCTAAAGGAAACATCTAAGTATGCTTTTCTATAGGAGCTAGGATAGTGATTGGTTGCCCACTATCATGTGGACAGCATCTGTCTACATCTAACACATGTCTTCTTCAGAAACATTAGATACACAGTTTATCATTCTTCTTGAAACTATAAGATCCTTCGTTATATGGACTAATATAATTGGTTCGCACGCTTGTGCCATGTCTTATAAATGTGGTTCATTTAGAAGTACATAAGCCCAGACCCAGGTGAAATGAGATGGGGCTTGACTCTACCTCCTCATCCAATTAGCCCAGCATCTCTCATCTCCCATGCCTTCTGCCATGAAGATTGTCTTTGTACTTGGTGTTGCAAAATATCCTTGTCTTTGAGAATGCACGGGCGTGAGGGCACTCACTATCGTGTCCGGGACTCCAGGTTTGAACTCATGACCCATTCAGTGGTCGACAATCTTGACGCTCTCACCCTCTCCCTTCACATGAACGGTCCAACCCATTCTAAAGGGCACAACCTAGATGCTATCTTCAGCTCCCATGACCCGATACATCTATCCCCTCCTTACCACTCATATGGTCTGACCACTTTGTCGTCCCTTTCTCCATCCCATCCCCCCTCCTGCCCCTATCCCCCAACCCGCCTCCCCCTTCACCACACATGCTGCAACAAACTAAAGATCATCCCTGACCTAGCCAATGCCCTGCTTCTCAGACCCCCCACAAACTCCCCCGACAGATATTTGACCATCGACTCCTTTGACTCATGGCTCAATGATTCACTAATTCCGCTCACCCCTTTGCACCCCTCTTCCTCACGCCTCGGACCATTTCCCAAATAGTTTACTCCTGAACTGAGGAATGCCAAAAAACTAAATAATTCCATGGAATGCAAATGGTGAACAGGTAAAACCAGTCTCAGCAGATCCACTTTCGCCTTGTACCATCGCAACCACAAAGCAGAAATCCGGAAAGCCAAAAAAGCCCACTACAACAATCGGATTCTCCATTGTGGAAACTGCAGCAAAGAACTCCACAGAATCATATCTGAATTCGTTAAACCCACTTGCACCTCCTCCCAATCTACCCCATCACATTCGCTTTGCAACTCTCTCTCCCTCCACTTCTACACCACTGCTCTCGACAGAACGACTTCCCTTAACAACAAACTGTCCCTCCTCCCCCCACCCCAAATACAGACCAATCCTACAACCACCCCCCGCCGCCGCAAACCCCACCTTATCCACCTTTGACTTCTTCAAACCGATCTCCAGAGAATCATTTCTTGCCCTTCTAGCTGCTCGCATACCTTCAGGTTCCTCCCTAGACTCCTGCCCCGCCTCAGTCCTCAAAGAAATATTCCCGTCCACCTGTGCAGGAGAGCATGCAAGATCCATCCTAAATGAATCCCTCAGCTCTGGATCTTTCCCGATGCCTTCAAAATTGCACATGTCAAGCCTCTTCTTAAAAAACCATCCCATGACCCCCTTGACCCCAAAAGTTACCGTCCCATCTCGAACACCAGATTCCTTGCAAAACTCATTGCCTGAACAGCATACTCCCAACTAAACACTTTTGTCCAATCCAACAACCTCCTTGACCCCGCCCAATCAGGCTTCAGACCGTGCCATGGAACCAAAACCACTCTGGCATTAATCTGGGATGATCTTAACATCACTGCAGACTCTGCAGGTTGACTGCACTAATTCTCCTCGACCTGTCTGCAGCCTTCGACACAATTAACCACTCAATCCTCCTTGACCACCTCCACTCCCTGGGAATACGTGGAACAGTTCTCAAATGGATTGCCTCCTTCCGCAACAACAGGAAACAAATAACCCTCAACTCCCTTAGTCTCGGCTGTTCACCCAGTTAATACTGGAGTACTGGAAGGTGCATGTCTATCAGCTCTCCTATTCAACCTCTATATGTCCACCCTCCCTGGATTCATTCGCCTGCACAATATCTTGAGCCACAACTACGCCGACGATACCCAAATCATCCTCAAACTCCACAACTCAGACTCCAACTCTAAGCCAGACCTAGCAGCCTGCCTCCTAGATATCGACTGTCGGATGACTATAAACCACCTCCTCCTAAACCCGACTAAAACCGAAATCATGGTGTGCGGCAACACTGAGCTTCTACCTCGTCCATTTCCTTGCCCCCGTTCCATGGGCCAACACCCCACCCCCTCCATCACATTAAAAAACCTTGGATGCACTATGGACTCTGGCCTAATCCTCACCCGACAGATCAACAACATATCTTAATCTTGTCACTACCATCTAAAAATTCGTAGGCGCATTTTTCAATACCTCTCCTTCCCGAATAGACTCGCCACTGTTATGTCTATTGCAATGTCAAGACTGGACTATGCCAACTCTCTTTACCTAGGAGTTTCGGCATACCACCTTAATAAACTCCAAAGAGCGCAAAATGCTGATGCATAACTTCCCCTCGCCCTGGGTCCCAGAGACCACACCTCTCCAACTCTCAGAACCCTCCACTGACTCCCAGTCAGTCGAAGGGCAACTCTCAAGACCATGTGCATCCCTCATCGTGCAGTACACAAGACCGGCCCTCTATACCTGTAAGATAAGTTAAAACCTTACCTCCCATCCCCCACCCTAAGATCAAGCTCTGCCCTCCTTTTAGTGATCCCAACCACTAACTCCATCATGATCGGAGGATTCTCTTTCTCAGCATTGGCCCCGACTCTGTGGAACTCACTTCCACCCCATATGCGACACACCCAAGACTATATGACATTCCGCAAATTACTAAAGACATGGCTCTTTCCATAACTCCAACAGCAACCTTAAAGATGTGTCTGAACTCCCAACAACCCAATGACTACATACACAATGGGACGCTCTACCACGTCTTCAATGAATACGCCCACTGACTCGGCTCTAGACAACCATATATGAACACTGAACAATGACCTCCGATCCTACCCACAGGATAGGAAGGATGGATGGAATGGATGGAGGGAATGGATAGATGGAATGATGGAGGGAATGGATTGAAGAAACTGATGGATGGAATGGAAGGTGTGAATCGATGGAAGGGATGGATGGATAGAATGATGGATGGAATAAACGGATGGAATAGATGACAGGGATGGAACGGATGGACGTATTTGAAATGAATGGATCAAATGTATGGCACTGATGTATGTGGAATGAATGGAAGGTAGGTATATGGAATGGATAGAATGGATGAAATAGAGAGAATGGATGAAATCAAGAGAACGGATGGATGGAATGGATGGGTGGATGGAATGGATAGATAGATTGGATGGATAGAATGATGGATGGATGGATGGATGGATGGATGGATGGATGGATGGATGGATAGATTGTTACGCTCACCTGGTATCCACAGGGACGCCACCCAGCCAGGTTACTCACTGGTATGATTCTCAGTTTTGCCCAGATGTGGTCTGTGGGGAAGGTTCTGCCTGAAAATAAAGGCGGACTGTGTTCAGGACTGGCCGACCGGGGCAAGCATCCTCCCTCCACCCCCGTATGATTTCAGCCCCTCAGGGGCCCTCTCCTCACCTTGTGGTAGAGTCAGGCATGCTCTCCGTCCTGCCTTCTTGCAGGGGCACGTTGCCTTTCGTGGGCGTGTGCAGTCCAGTTACTTCACTGACGCCGGCCCGTTTGATATCGTTCAGGTATGTCTTATTGCTGTTCTTTAGTATTGTTGCTATCCTGCATGCCTCTCTTGTTTAATAATGTCTCTTTTTCTCCCTAAGGTATGCGGAGCTTCAGCGTGACAGCACTCCCCCCTAAGGCCCCTCCGATGGTATTCCTTCTGTCTGGCCCAAGTTTGGTTGGGAAGTTCCGATGGAATTTCCTGATTAGACATGGTGCGTGGATATATTCACTGGGCTCCCAGGATCTATCTTGTGGTCCAAATCCTTTCCAATCGACGAGATAATATAGCTTGGTCCTAGAGTATTTAGAGTCCAAGATATCTTTGACTTCGAATTCTGGTTCTCCGTCAACAAGAATGGGCTTAGGTGGTGTCCCAATCCGTGTGCCGGGTTGTATTGGTTTCAGGAGGGACACATGAAATACCGGGTGGATTTGTAGATTAGGTGGTAAATCCAGTTTCACGGCTACTGGGTTTATAATTGCCTTAATGGTATAGGGTCCTAAGAATCTGGGATGAAAGGTCCGGGTTCCCTTGATGGGTACGAATTTAGCGGCTAACCAAACTTTGTCTCCTACTTGATAATCAGGGGCCTTTTTCCAGTGTTGGTCGGCAAATCTCTTTTGTTTTTCTTTGGCATGAATAAGATGTTCCTTGGCCCTTTTGAAAGCCTGAGTAATGGTTGTGTGTAGAGTCTTTACTGCTGGCATTTCCAAGCTAGCTGGAAGGTCTATTTCAGAGGTACGTGGATTTCTGCCATAAAGGGTATAGAAGGGCGTTTGTCCCGTGCTTGAATGCAAAGAATTGTTATATGCATATTCGGCTATCCATAGTAGGTCTTTCCAATTCCTTTGTTCGTGGTGCAGCATGCACCGTAAATATTGCTCGAGTGTCTGATTGGTTCTCTCGGTTTGGCCGTCCGTTTGGGGGTGGTGACTGGTAGATACCCGAATGTCGATCTGCGCCATTGCACAACATTTTTTCCAGACGTTAGAAACAAACTGGCTGCCTCGATCGGAGAACATAACCGAAGGGAAACCATGTAGCTTAACCATGCCCTCCAGGAACACTTTTGCTGAAGTGGCTGCGTCTGGGAGGCCTTTGAGAGGAATAAAATGGGCTATCATCGAGAATAAGTCCACAACTACAAGGATGGTGTTGAACCCTTGGCTTGGAGGTAGATCAGTGATGAAGTCAAGGGAAAGAGTGTGCTATTGAACTGGAGGAATGTCCAATGGTTGTAGGAGACCAGATGGTTTTTGTTTCTGTGATTTATTTTGTGCGCAGACACCGCAGGACTGAATATACTGAATGATGTCCTTACGCCAGGTAGGCCACCAAAAGTTCTCTTTCACCTTAGCTAGGGTTTTGGCGATCCCAGGATGCCCTTCGTTCAGTGAATCATGATAGTTTGAAATAATATGCTGTTGTAATTCCTTCTTGGGTACATATAGGCGATCCCTAAAAAAGGGTAGATGGTCCTTGATGGTATATTGTTCTCCTTGAGTTTGCCATGCGAGGAAGGCATCAGGATTCATTGTCCGTTGGATTTCATTTTGTAGTTCTGCTTGTGTTAAGGCTGTCATAATACCCAAGAGTTTGTCTTCAGGTATAATAGGTACTGGGTCTGGAGTTGTATATACCATTTCATCTATGCCCATGCGAGATAAGGCATCCGCCTTTCCGTTTCTGACTCCTGGTTGAAATGTGATTACATAATCATATTCAGCGAAGAAAAGGGCCCACCGTAATTGGCGCGAGGACTGGGCCTTGGCTGTTTTGAGATATTGCAGGTTTCGGTGGAATGGATGGGTGGTCTGTGATAACTGTAATGGTGTGTCTGGCCCCCAGAAGGTAGTGCCTCCAGGCTTAAAGACGGATTTGATAGCCAGGAGTTCCTTGTCAGTGATGGCATAATTAATCTCTGGGCGTGAGAACTTTTTCGACCAGAAGGCCACAGGATGTAGCTGGCCGGTTTCCGGGTTTCTCTGTGAAAGGACAGCCCCCATTGCGAGACTGGACGCATCAGTTTCAACGACATAAGGGAGGTCTGGACGAGGATGTCGCAGGATTGGAGCGGAGGTAAACCTTTGTTTAAGTTCCTGAAAGGCTTCTTCTGCTTCTTCGGTCCAAGCAAACTTTTTATTGTTTTTTCGTAACTGTACTGTGATTGGGTGCACAAACTGAGAGAAGTCTGGGATGAACCGGCGGTAGAAGTTCGCAAAGCCCAGCATGCTTTGTACCCCTTTCAGAGACGTCGGTGAAGGCCATTTCAGAATGGCATCTACCTTGTGCACGTCCATTCTGATGCCTCCTGGAGTAAGGATAAAACCAAGAAACTCTACTTCGGTGACGTGAAAAAAGCATTTTTCAAGCTTTGCAAACAAGCGATGTTGACGGAGCTTGGTGAGGACTGAACGAACGTGCCTGACGTGATCTTGTTTCGAGGCTGAGTATACTAGGATGTCGTCTATGTACACTAAGGCGCACACATCAATTAACTCCCTTAAGACGTAATTCTTGCAATATTAGAATGCTGCAGGAGCGTTGAATAATCTGAAGGGCATGACTTGATATTCAAACAAGCCGTACTTAGTAGGGAAGGCGGTTTTCCATTCATCTCCTTTTCTGACTCGGACCAGGTGGTACGCTTCTCGAAGGTCCAATTTGGTAAAAATCTGGGCATCTTTAACTTGGTCTAGCATCTCAGGGATCAGAGGCAAGGGGTAGCGGTTCTTCACGGTGATCTGGTTCAATACGCAGTAGTCAATACAGGTTCTCAAGTCCCCTTCCTTTTTCGGTATGAAGAACAAAGGACTGGCCGGGGAGGACTCTGAAGGACGGACAAATCCATTTGCAAGGTTCTGGTCTAAATAGGATTTCAAATGAAGGTTTTCCGGTTCTGTGAGAGCGTAGATCCTACCGCAAGGGATTTGTGCACCAGGAACAAGGTCGATCTGACAGTCATAGGGCCTGTCCGGCGGCAATGTATTGGCTTGGTCCTTTCGGAATACATCGTGGAAATCATGGTATTCACTTGGCAAGGTATTAGTTGCTCCCAGGGTTGATACTGTCGCTTCGGGAGTCATGGGGATACAGACGTTGGGTTTTTCCTCTTGGTAATAGCAGGCAGGGGAGCAGTCACCAGGGAAGGTTAATGTTCGTGCCCGCCAGTCTATCAAAGGGTTGTGAGCAACCAACCATGACATCCGTAGTATAAGCCTGAACTGAGGTGCCTTGATGAGATCAAATGAAATAGACTCCCGATGTCCGTCCTGGCACAGCAAGGTTACCCTGGCTGTGCACTGGGTTACGGGTCCGGAAGCGATTTCTGTCCCATCCACGGTAGTTACCTTGTCCATAGTTGGCTTTGAACACAAAGGAAGCCCCATCTCTGCTGCCAGTTCTTGATCAATATAATTTCCAACTGCTCCGCTATCGATGTATGCTTCAACGGCATGCATTCTTGACGACTGTTGGTGGTTAATTAAGATCACTGGTATTACAAAGTACGAGGTCAGTAACTTTTCTTCTCACTCGACAAACTGACCTCTACATTTGTCGAGCTTGGTAGTTTTCCGATTCCTTAGCTTCAACCTTCTCTGTGGCCCCGACTGTTCTTCTTGGGGGTTTTACTGGACAGTCCTTCAGGAAATGTCCTGGTTTCCCACCAAACAAACAAAGTTGTTGTTGTCTTCTTTTGTTCCGCTCTTGTTTTGTTAATGGAGGCAGTATCCCTCCAATCTGCATGGGTTCTACAGCATTTTCAGGTACACGGGGTGTGTTTTCCCTTGGTCGAACATATGCGGTCCAAGGGTCCGTCTTAGACCGGTCTGCTTTTCGGTCCTGCAACCGGTGGTCTAGCTGCACGACCAGATTTATGAACTCGGCACAGTCTCTGGGTGGATCAACCACCTGGGCTAAGACGTCCTTTAATTCGCCTCGTAAGTCTCGATGGAATAACGTGGTTCTTTTGTTTTCTAGCCACCTAGCTTCAGCAACCAGTCTGTTGAAGGTAGCAATGTACATTAACAAGTCCTGATTCCCCTGTCGGAGGGACAAGAGTTCATTATCTACTGCTTGTTCATGGGTATGGCGAGCAAAATGTTTTTCCATTTCTCTCTAGAACCCCCCAAAGTCATGTAATAGAGGATCGTCATGGGTCAGCAACGGCACCGACCAATCTGCTGCACTAACACTCAGGTATGATAAGACAAAGGCTACCCGAGCTTGGTCGTTTGGAAATGCTCCAGGCCTAGAAAGAAAATGAAGGCGACACTGATTGATGAATGCTGCATACTTCCGTGGGTCGCCTGAGAACCTTTCCAGTGGTGCCAGGGGAACTGTTCCAGGTAACGTGATCTGTAGTGGAGTGGGGGTAGTAGATGGTAAGGTGGGGTTTTGCATCAGTGGGTTGCTCCCAGGCAGAGGAGTCTGCCCTGCCTGTGATTGCAGGATCTGCCTACTGATCTCCTCCGTACGATCTTTGGTCACTAGCAAGTCCCTCTGGAGAGCATTAGTCTCTTGTCGGGCAGAATGAACCTCAGCACGAAGCTCTCCTAGTAATTGGGCCAATTGGTCCATTTCTGATGTCTCCATGGCGCCCAGGTGGATTTGTTATGTTAGGCTTCGCATTCTGTTACGCTCACCTGGTATCCACAGGGACGCCACCCAGCCGGGTTACTCGCTGGTATGCTTCTCAGTTTTTCCCAGATGTGGTCTGCGGGGAAGGTTCTGCCTGAAAATACAGGAGGACTGTGTTCAGGACTGGTCGACCGGGGCAAGTATCCTCCCTCCACGCCCGTATGATTTCAGCCCCTCAGGGGCCCTCTCCTCACCTTGTGGTAGAGTTAGGCGTGCTCTCCGTCCTGCCTTCTTGCAGGGGCGCGTTGTCTTTCGTGGGCGTGTGCGGTCCAGTTACTTCACTGACGCCGGCCCGTTTGATATCGTTCAGGTACGTCTTATTGCTGTTCTTTAGTATTGTTGCTATCCTGCATGCCTCTCTTGTTTAATAATGTCTCTTTTTCTCCCTTAGGTATGCGGAGCTTAAGCACGGCGAGCTGGCTTGGTTGAGCCCTGCTGGTAAATGATGGCGCTTTAAGAGCGCTATGATGCGGTAAGTAAGCGCTATGCGCAGCGCTGCAATGGCTTGCCTTTGATAACCTGTTTTGTCTTCTTTCCTTGCAGGTCGCGGTGTTCTTCAGCACGTGTGGAATTTTCCAGAGTGGTGCCAGCCGAGAGGCGACCAGACAGGTAAGCCTTTTGAGCAGTTCGTAATTTGCAATGTCTCTTCTGCTTTCTTAATGTTGCCTCTATCTTCCTCTTTCAGGTCGTGCACTCTGGGAGGCGTGCAGATCCAAGGAAAGCTGTTCTCAGGAGCTGCGAGTAACTAAAGATGAAGACTGCAGGTAAAATGCTGCTGCTAATGATGTTCCTTTTCTCTCCTTGCTGGTTCTGCCTCTCCGAGGTTCGGGAGTATAGCTGGACACGGTGAACGTCACGTTGCAAGCTGCAAAGTAACGCGAAGCATGTTGTCTTGCCCGGGTGTGGTTTAAATAGCCCCAACAAAATAGTCCAGGTAAAGTAGTCCCTAGGCTGCCACACCCAAAACACTAGACCCCATAGCTTGGTTCTCAGGAACCAAGCTATGTGGATGCCTCCATATTGGCTGACAACACAATAAAGTAGTTCCCAAGCACATTGTTTTTCATGGTGTATGAGCCTGGCGCCATAGGCAATAGGGCCAGGACTGGCCCCAAGAGGGTTTTGGAAGAGGATGCCAGGCTCTAGAGGGCTGAGTCCTGACTCCACCTGGCCAATGGGTTTGCCAGAGGGGGTTTTGGGCGAGGGTCGTGACATAGATGGATGGATTGATGGATGGAAGGGATGGATGCAGTGGATAGAATGTATGGACGCATGTGGAACAAATGGATGGCATGGATGCATATGGAACAATTGGAAGGTATGTATAGGGAATTGATGAATGCAATGGATAGAATACATGTATATGGAATTTATAGATAGAATGAATGGAATGGATGGTGTGGATGAAATTGGATGGAATGGAATAGATGGATGAAACGAATGGATGAAATTAATGGATAGAATGGAATGGATGGAACGATGGAATGGATGGACCGGATGAAATCGATGGAACGGATGACATCGATGGAACGGATGAAATGGATGAAATAGATAGAATGGATGAAATGGATAGAACAGCTAGAATCGATAGAATAGATAGAATTGATGGAATGGATGAATTGATGGAATGGATGAAATGGGTGAATGAGGTGGATGGAATGGATGGAATATATGTATACAGAATGGATGGATGATGGATGGATGGAACGGATGGAGTAGACGGAATGGATGGAATGAATGGATAGAATGGATGGAATGGATAGAATAGATAGACTTGATGAAATGGATGAATTGATAGAATAGATGAAATGGATGAATGGGGTGGATGGAATGGATGGAATATATGTATATGGAATTGATGGGTGGATGGAATGGATGGAGTAGACGGAATGTATGGAATGAATGGAATAGATGGATGAAACGGATGGATAAAATAGATAAAATAGATAAAATAGATGGAATGGATGAAATGGATAGAATGGATGGATGGAATATATGGATGGAATGGAAGGATTGAATGGCTTGATGAAAGGGATGGATGAATGCATGGATGGAATTGATAGAATGGATGATATTGATGAATTGGATGAAATAGATAGAATGGATGAAATGGATAGCACGGATGAAATGTGTAAAATGGATGAAATGGATAGCATGGATGAAATGGATGGAATAGATGAATTGGATGAAATGAATAGCATGGATGAAATGTATAAAATGGATGAAATAGATAGAATGAAAGAATCGGATGGAATGGATGAGATGAAATGGATGGAGGTGATGGATAAGATTGACAGATGGAATGGATTGATGGAACAGATGGACGAAATAGATGGATAAAATGGATGGAATGGATGGAATGGATGGATGCATGTGGAATAAATGGATGAAATGGAGGGCATGGATGCATGCATAATTAATAGAATGTATGTATATGGAAGTGCTTGATGAAATGAATGGAATGATTGGAATGTATGTACATGGAATTGATGGATGGAATGGATGGATGGGGTGGATAGAATGGAAGAGATAGGAGTGATGGAAGTGAAGGAAGGCATCAGATGGATGGAACAAAAGGATGGAATGAGTGGATGAAGAAATGGAAGAAACAGATGGATGCACTGACTGAATGGATACATTGAATGAATAGAAGATAGGATAGAAATGGATTGATGCATCAATGGAATGGATGGTTGCTGGAATGAATTGATGAAGAAATAGATGATGCAGTGATGAAATGGATGGATGGATTGAATGGATGGAATGGATGAAATTACCCTACCCTCTCGCTCCCGTGTGCCCCCATGCACGTGTCTCTGTGTACCCTGCTTTCCTATTCCCCATATGGCTGTTGAACATCCCTATGTCCTACCCTATCGCTGTAGTCCCAGCCCCCTGTCACTGTGTGTCCATGTGTCGCTGCACTCCTGGCCATCCAGTTCCCGTGATGTCGCTTTGTATCCCAATGTATCACCCAACCCTCTCGTCACCTTATGTGCCCACCGTGCCCATGTGTCACTGTTGTACTCTGCTTTCTTGTCCCCCACGCTGTTATATATCTGTATGCCGCCTCCTCTCACCATAAGACCAACCCACTGTCACTGTGTGTCCATGTGTCGCTGCGCTCCTTGGCATCCAGTTCCCGTGATGTCGCTTTGTATCCCAATGTATCACCCAACCCTCTCGTCGCCATAAGTGCCCACCGTGCCCATGTGTCACTGTTGTACTCTGCTTTCTTGTCCCCACGCTGTCATATATCTGTATGCCCCCTCCTCTCACCATAAGACCAACCCACTGTCACTGTGTGTCCGTGTGTCGATGCGTTCCCTGCCATCCTGTTCCCGTGATGTCGCTTTGTATCCCAATGTATCACCCAACCCTCTCGTCACTTATGTGCCCACCGTGCCCATGTGTCACTGTTGTACTCTGCTTTCTTGTCCCCCACGCTGTTACATATCTGTATGCCCCCTCCTCTCACCATAAGACCAACCCACTGTCACTGTGTGTCCATGTGTCGATGCGTTCCCTTCCATCCTGTTCACGTGCCTGGTCTTGGCCGCTTCATCACTATGCCTACTCTCTTCTATACAACATCACACAACTAGAACACAGCTATACCCCAGATCAATTCGGCCTAGCTGTTCACTTACGAACACTATCCCATGAACGCCTCATCACCCTAATAAAACGCAGCTATCCCATGACTTTCCGGCCTAGCCGCTCACATAGGCGTCCTTCAGGCCTAACGCAGACAAACCCAGTCTGGATGTCCAACCACCAGACTGCACATATCCAACTGATATCTTCTACAACTCACCTAACGCTAGGGTGCAGCTACCATCCGGCAATTACACCAGCTGCGCACATAACTGGTGCACCCATGCACCGCATGACACCATCTATCTCTACTGACCTGAACTGCGGTTCCCAAGGGCATTCAACCTACCAGCGCTTTGAGACCATACCAATCATAAATAGAGCGCTCTATAAATGCCAAATTACATAACATAACATAAAATAACATGTCCGGAGGTTGACCTCCCATCATTCATTTCCAGTATCAAAAAATCAAAAAAGCCTATGCGAACGCACATTCCCCGTGCGGATGGTCGAATTGCTCACACTGTGCCCATGTTCTGAAGATCCTGGATTTGGGTAAATAGTTTATCATACAGACAAATGCTTGCGAATTTGGCATTGGTGCAGTGTTAGCACAACTGAACTCTGAGGGGGTAGAACAACGTTATGAGTACCTGAGCAGGCGCTTGACAAAGATACAGCGCAACTGGGTCTCCATTGAAAAGGAGGCATTTGCGGTAGTTCGGGCAGTATGCAAGCTGAAGCCCTCATTCATGTGTCTCACTTCACTGTCCAACTAACCACAGACCTCTGAGGTGGCTTATGGCTATGCAGCGAGAGAACCTCAAGTTACTGCATTGGGCCATATCCCTCCAGGATTGGGCATGGACATCCAACGCAAAACGGGGTGCAGATGGCCTCAGTAGGTACTTACAGAAGGAGGATGAGCTATGCCCTTGGAAGGGTGAGTGTCAACGTTTTTAGCGGGGGGCATGTGAGGAATTGCCATCGTGCAAGGGTGCAAAGCCCTGGCTTCTTTAATTTTTAGTACACATGTCTGTGTTCTTTATTCCTTTGACTTTTCCCTATTCTGCAGTGTGACCTTGATCCTTTAGTCACCCCTCATTTAGAAATGTACCCATTTGTACCATTTGTCTTTCCTTCTCTGGGTGGGAAGGGGGGAGGTTTTGCACTTGTAATTTTGTTTTCCCTGCCCCTATTCCATTACCTTCTCTTAGAGTCTGTTTGTGATTTTCCCTTGCACTTCTCCCTTTGTGCCCTATTGATTGTAAGGTGTGGTGTGCTGTTGTATCCAGCGCCTGTGTGAATGCCTAGGTTTTCCTCACTGTTCTGCAAGCGCTGTTCCTACTTTTCCCTTGTCAGAAGTCTTATGTGGATTACGTTATACGCCCTTTGCTGTTATAGCCTTTCTGGGTCCCTCTGAGGAATTGCCATCTGGCAAGAGTGCAAAGCTTTGGCTTTCTTGATTTTTAGTACATACAATGATGCAGGCGACTCTGTCTTCAAAGGGGCAATCTGCTAACCAGACCCCATTTTGTTGCAACTCCATGCCAAAAGCACAGTGCACTAGTGCCTTGCTGCATTAGTACCTTGATCAGCGGCACCCGCTCTACTTGTGACGCAGAGCGGGTTCCACGCTCATGAGATGCTCACTTGACAGCTGCAGAGACACCCAAGTCCCTGCAGTGCAGAGGTAGCATTTAAGATATGCCTCTCAGTCCCCAAAACTACGATGAGTCCCCCATGCTGGTGGCAGGGTCATCTCTAAGAATAAGCTATGCCTGGGTTTAGGCGTAGAGCATGGCGATACGATACTTATGACCATGAGTCCCCCATGCTGGTGGCAGGGTCATCTCTAAGAGTAAGCTATGCCTGGGTTTAGGCGTAGAGCATGGCGATACTTATGACCATGAGTCCCCCATGCTGGTGGCAGGGTCATCTCTAAGAGTAAGCTATGCCTGGGTTTAGGCGTAGAGCATGGCGATACTTATGACCATGAGTCCCCCATGCTGGTGGCAGGGTCATCTCTAAGAGTAAGCTATGCCTGGGTTTAGGCGTAGAGCATGGCGATACTTATGACCATGAGTCCCCCATGCTGGTGGCAGGGTCATCTCTAAGAGTAAGCTATGCCTGAGCTTAGGCGTAGAGCATGGCGATACGTATGACCATGAGTCCCCCATGCTGGTGGCAGGGTCATCTCTAAGAGTAAGCTATGCCTGGGTTTAGGCGTAGAGCATGGCGATACTTATGACCATGAGTCCCCCATGCTGGTGGCAGGGTCATCTCTAAGAGTAAGCTATGCCTGAGTTTAGGCGTAGTGCATGGCGATACTTATGACCATGAGTCCCCCATGCTGGTGGCAGGGTCATCTCTAAGAGTAAGCTATGCCTGAGCTTAGGCGTAGAGCATGGCGATACTTATGACCATGAGTCCCCCATGCTGGTGGCAGGGTCATCTCTAAGAGTAAGCTATACCTGGGTTTAGGTGTAGTGCATGGCGATACTTATGACCATGAGTCCCCCATGCTGGTGGCAGGGTCATCTCTAAGAGTAAGCTATGCCTGGGTTTAGGCGTAGAGCATGGCGATACTTATGACCATGAGTCCCCCATGCTGGTGGCAGGGTCATCTCTAAGAGTAAGCTATGCCTGAGCTTAGGCATAGAGCATGGCGATACTTATGACCATGAGTCCCCCATGGTGGTGGCAGGGTCATCTCTAAGAGTAAGCTATGCCTGGGTTTAGGCGTAGAGCATGGCGATACTTATGACCATGAGTCCCCCATGCTGGTGGCAGGGTCATCTCTAAGAGTAAGCTATGCCTGGGTTTAGGCGTAGAGCATGGCGATACTTATGACCATGAGTCCCCCATGCTGGTGGCAGGGTCATCTCTAAGAGTAAGCTATGCCTGAGCTTAGGCGTAGTGCATGGCGATACTTATGACCATGAGTCCCCCATGCTGGTGGCAGGGTCATCTCTAAGAGTAAGCTATGCCTGGGCTTAGGCGTAGAGCATGGCGATACTTATGACCATGAGTCCCCCATGCTGGTGGCAGGGTCATCTTTAAGAGTAAGCTATGCCTGGGTTTAGGCGTAGAGCATGGCGATACTTATGACCATGAGTCCCCCATGCTGGTGGCAGGGTCATCTCTAAGAGTAAGCTATGCCTGGGTTTAGGCGTAGAGCATGGCGATACTTATGACCATGAGTCCCCCATGCTGGTGGCAGGGTCATCTCTAAGAGTAAGCTATGCCTGGGTTTAGGCGTAGAGCATGGCGATACTTATGACCATGAGTCCCCCATGCTGGTGGCAGGGTCATCTCTAAGAGTAAGCTATGCCTGAGCTTAGGCATAGAGCATGGCGATACTTATGACCATGAGTCCCCCATGGTGGTGGCAGGGTCATCTCTAAGAGTAAGCTATGCCTGGGTTTAGGCGTAGAGCATGGCGATACTTATGACCATGAGTCCCCCATGCTGGTGGCAGGGTCATCTCTAAGAGTAAGCTATGCCTGGGTTTAGGCATAGAGCATGGCGATACTTATGACCATGAGTCCCCCATGCTGGTGGCAGGGTCATCTCTAAGAGTAAGCTATGCCTGAGCTTAGGCGTAGTGCATGGCGATACTTATGACCATGAGTCCCCCATGCTGGTGGCAGGGTCATCTCTAAGAGTAAGCTATGCCTGGGCTTAGGCGTAGAGCATGGCGATACTTATGACCATGAGTCCCCCATGCTGGTGGCAGGGTCATCTCTAAGAGTAAGCTATGCCTGGGTTTAGGCGTAGAGCATGGCGATACTTATGACCATGAGTCCCCCATGCTGGTGGCAGGGTCATCTCTAAGAGTAAGCTATGCCTGGGTTTAGGCGTAGAGCATGGCGATACTTATGACCATGAGTCCCCCATGCTGGTGGCAGGGTCATCTCTAAGAGTAAGCTATGCCTGGGTTTAGGCGTAGAGCATGGCGATACTTATGACCATGAGTCCCCCATGCTGGTGGCAGGGTAATCTCTAAGAGTAAGCTATGCCTGGGCTTAGGCGTAGAGCATGGCGATACTTATGACCATGGCCACCACGTCCCAATTGATATTGCACATGTGTCAGCCCTGCGTGGAAGGGGATGTGCATTCGGGTCACACAGGCATACACTGCCACACGGCAGGAGAAAAACTCTGAGGACCGAGCCTCTCTTTGATTCTCTTTGTGAGGGCCAGACAACCCCTACCCCAGAGACAGCCACACAGCAGGCAGCTGTCCTGGACCCAGGCATCAAAGGAGCACACTCATTCAGGAGGAGTAGCCTCACACAAGAGTGCTGCATATTCAAAGGTCTTTGTTGGCAATGGGAGGTATGTAATACCTGAGGGTATCCCAGATAGCGAACCTTGAGAGGCTCTCATTCAGGTGGCCAACGAAGAGCAGATCCGCTCTGATCCCAACCCTAAAGGTAAAAGAGTGAGAAAGGCTTACCGGGATGGGGAGCCTGGGGTTATGCTTGAGGGAACAACCCAAGGGAGACACATTATCGCACAAGCCAGGGGAGAAGTAGAGAAGGCAAACTCTGTAATAGCCTGCTAGGCTATCATACATCTGCCCCGCTTCCTTCCAGCCAATCTCTCCGGCCCAGATCCAATGATCCCTCCTTACTGAACCAACACCCCATTACACCCAAAAAGCATAGATCCCAGAATCCTTGTTTCACCGGTCTCCATGGGAATACTCTGCATCCTTCTTCTTCTGTTATCCCTGATTATTATTTTCTGCACTCCAACCTGATCAGACAAAACACTACAATTCCCACAATTCCCTTTGTTCATATTACGATCCCAGCTACTTCTGAAACCCTACCATTTTCCGAACTCTCACAAACCCCCGAGCTTATTTCACAAACCTTCCTTATCCCCCTTCTACCCTATTGGACATGTACAACCTCTATCTCTTCCCTTTTCCGACACTCATACTTTTCTCCAATATAGAAAACAATGGATTGGTAATAAAAATATGTACCTGACATGTCCCAACCCGAGGGTCAGGCCCAGTCAGGCAATTAACTCGAATTACGCACACCTGACAGCCCTTCCTTTTCCCCACAGGGATAAAAGGTGGAGTAGAAGAGTGCAGTATGAGCAAGGCGAGACAGGCGAGAAAGGCAAGCACGTTGAGATGGCTACCAAGCGGCAGTTCACAAGAAGGAGAAAGGCGGCAGGAAGTGAGAGAGTGGTGAGACCGAAAGTGGCCTTGTCCTTTTTGTCCCAGACCTGCGGAACCTTCGTCGAGGGGAATCTAAGACAGCGGACAATAGCCCCAGTGTCATCTTGCAGATGTCAACGCTACGCAGAGCCAGCCTATGTTTATTTATTTATTTTGATTTGTAGCGCGCGCTAGCAGCCCAAGGGCATCGAGGCGCTGTAAAATGGCTAAAGGAGGCTTACTTGAGGGTTACAATGAAGCCGCCCATGAAATAACTTGTTAATTTTACAGGGTCACAAGTTTTTTAGAATATAGTATGTTACTTAACAGAGTACATCAGACAAAGAGGTTAGTTTTGATTGCTTTGCGAAACGCTGAGTGAGAAGCAATGAGCCTGATGTGTGGAGGGAGGGCATTCCACAAAGTGGGTGCGACTGAAGGGAAACTAGAGCTGCCTGCACGGGCTTTGCGTGTTCTAGGGATAGATAGCAGGTTAGAGTATTGAGATCTGGATGGTTTGTAGGTAGAGGATTTGGTGATTCTTTGTGCAAGATTAGGAGGAGCGAGGTCTTGGAGACACTTGTGAGTCAGAGCTAGGGCTTTGAAAGTGATCCTTTGCTTAACTGGGAGCCAATGGACCTGTCTCCTGAGTTCTGAAATGTGTTCTTTACGCGAGAGACCCGTGGCGGCTCTGAGAGCGTTGTTTTGAGCAACTTGGAGTTTGGCAACATTCTTGGCAGAGGTGCCTATGAATAGGGCATTGCAGTAGTCGATCCTTGATCCAATGATGGCCCTGGGGATGGTTAGGCAGTTTTGTTGGGAAAGGAAAGGTCGTACTGCGTTGATAAGTTTTGAGTGGTAGGCTGACGTGGCGGCTGTGGCATTAACCTGCTTGTTCATGGTCACGTCAGGTTCTAAGAAGACCCCTAGAGTTTTGATGGAGGGTGAGATGGGGATGGGAATGTTGTCAATGGTGAAGGAGGAGTATTCAGTGCCCATTTTAGTCAGGGTGGAGGGCGAACCCACCAGAAGAAGCTCAGTCTTTTCACTGTTGAGGCATAGCCAGTTTTCTGCCATCCAGGATTGGATTGTTGAGTAGACAGAGTTCAGGGTATTCTGGTCGGACAGGTAGTCACCCGAGAGGGGGATCAGTACCTGGGTGTCATCAGCATAGTTCGTGTATGACATGCCCAGGGAGTCCAAGATTTGAAACAAGGGCCTCGTGAAGAGGTTGTAGAGGGTGGGGGCTATGCAGGATCCTTGCGGAACCCCGCATTTGATAATACTCCAGTCGGCGCAGGCGGAGGCAGAAAAGACCTTCATAGCTCTATCTTTAATAAAAGAGTCAATTCATTTGCAAGCCTTGTCCGAGAAGTTAGCAACAAAGGAGAAGTGTTGCCATAGGGTTTTGTAATTGACCAAGTCAAATGCGGCTTACAGGTCGAGGAGCAGGAGCAGCGTGGGTTTGCCGGTGTCTCTGAGGTCATAGATTTGGTTTTTGAGGTCAAGGAGAGCCGTTTGGGTCCCATGACAAAGCCTGAACCCTGATTGTCTGAGTCCAAGGATGTGGTTTTCCTCTAGGAATTTCTGAATTTGCAGGTAGGCTGCTTTATCCAGTATTTTCAGTAGAAATGTTACAGTGGTAATGGGCCTATAGTTGCCTGGCCAAGCGGGGTCAAGGGAAGGCTTCTTGATGAGGCAGAGAAGAGGAGGCTCCCGCACCTGTGGTACCTTGACTCCAAAGAAGCAGAAATCCAGGCGGTAAAGCACAGCTGGTGAGTCGATGAGAGAATAGATGGAAGCCGGATGTGTTGAGTGAGAATCGCAAAGTGGCAAGTTTGAACATATTTAATTGAACTATAATTGAACTGTAAAAGGTGTAAAGGAGAGACCAGCTGAAGAGGGAAACCGGTACCATGTGGGTGCTAAGTCGCGAAGCGCTGGTTACTCCCCACCAGAACAGAACTACAGAAACAAGAAGATCGTAGGAAGGCCGCCAAAGGAACTCAAAGTGGTCATACGTGAGGGTCGAGCAGAAGCCCCGTACAATCGAAAGACTTTGATCCGTAAGTTGGCTGAAAGCAAGGGAAGTGAGTCCCGAATTGTGAATGAAGGAAGGGGACGAGAATCCCACAAACATTTGAAACCAGTAGAAAGCATTAACAGAAACAGAACAATGGGAGTGTTTTATTCAGACACTTATGAGCAGAAATACCCGTAGAATCTGGCAGCTATTAGGTGAGGCTGGCGGGGACCAGGGACTAAGAATTGTCAATCCTATCGGTGAGGAACAGTGGGTAGTATATATCAAGCATACGTTTTTTAATGTAAATACCCCCGCCTCTACTATGGTATTAAATACATCTTCTTGGCCCTTGCCTCTAAGCCATAAAGTGATAAAACAGATTATTATAACACTCAAATCTTCCAAAGCCCCCGGCCCGAATGGGTTGTCAAACGTGGTACTAAAAAGCAACCCGGACAACTGGGCACATGTAATCTTAACATTATTTTCTCGCATCTGTAGCTCGGCCGTACTTCCTGCCTCATGGAGAAGGTCGGTGTTCATACCAGTGTATAAAAAGGGAGACCGAGGCAATGCTAGCAACTACCGACTTCTCTCCATGCTCGATGTAACCAGTAAAATCTTTGTGACACTTGTCCTTAAGGAACTTGAATCTTGGGTCACTAGAAATAACATCTTGAACTTTGCCCAGACGGGGTTTAGACCTGGTTCTGGGACATCCCATAATATCAGGGTTTTGGACATGCTGATTAACAACACCCGGAGCAATAAAAACGGTACCCTGTACGTACTCTTTGTTGAATTTTGTAGTGCATTTGACCAAGTCAAGGGGGAGACCCTGTGGGACAAGTTAAGGAACTTGAAGTGCCCCGGTTGGATACTCCATGTATTGGTGAGCTTTCATAGTTAACAACAGTGCCAGGGTTAGGCTCAGCAATGAGGAAGAGGCCACTGATTCCATCAGTATCAACACGGGTGTAAAACAGGGTTGTGTTGGCGCGCCTATGTGCTATAATTTGTACATAGCCGATTTGTTACCCCGGATGGCTGCTAAAGCAAATTGCCCCCCAAAATTGGGGGACACTGCTATCGTTGGGATGCTCTACGCGGATGATCTAATTTTGTTCGACCGCACGTTGTCTGGAGTAAAGAGCATGCTTGAGGAGCTGTCTCTTTATTCTGCGGAGTTGGGATTTACCATCAATCTAAGGAAAACCAAGATATTGGTATTTGCCAAAAGTGGCCCTTGCCGGTTAGGAGTAGAGTCTAGCCTAGGGAGTTTAAGTATTGACCAATCATATCCATACCCCAGGTTAGAATTTGACACTCATCCCAACTACAATTTGATCATCTCGCAAAAAAAGAGGCGGGCAAAACTTCTTACATTGCAGGCCTGTAAATTTGCCAAAGGAACAGCGGGGTTTAGCATTGCGGGGATCATTAAACTCTACCAACAGTGTTTTGTCCCCGCTGTTCTGTATGGCTTAGAGGCATTAGCTATACAAGACATGAACTGGCTCAATATACTTGAGGGCCAGTACTGGCGAGCAGTCCTGGGTTTGGGCCCGGGTTGCTCTGTCCAGTATATTAGGTTAGAACTGGGTTTAACATCCTTGTAAGGCATGGCATTGCGAGCCCGAGGTGTGTTTTATCTGAAAGCTATGTCCCCCTTATCTTGTAAACTGCTTAGTCTGGGTGGCACTAATTTTGATAATGAAAGGTCACCTCAAGGAAAAAGCTATAAACAGATAAATGAATCTCTCTTTGCTGACATAGTCTGGTCCCATGACAAGAAGCGGCTAATGCCATTTATTCATCCAAAAAAATCTTTTATACAAAAATTGAATAGATGGGACTGGACTCAGAACTATATACATTTGTCAACTTTGAAGGGGTACGAAGCCGTATCTTGTGTAATCCATCGATATAGAAAGCCCCAACAATATCTGTTATTATGCCCAGATCCCGAGGTACGTCAATTTATGCTAAGGCTGCGGACAAACCAGTTACAGGTGCTTGCAGTCACTGGGCCTCGGCTGGGCATTCCATCTAAGGACAGGAGTTGTCGTATCTGTGCAAAGGGAGAACACTTAGAAACCACTAGGCATGTCTTGACTATGTGCCCTCGTTTGGGCCCGTTGTATATGTGCATGCTGGGAAAGCTGGTAAACAATTATGAGACTATTAAGGGTGAGTCCTTTTGGGATTATTGCTTAAACTCGGTCTCAATTAGGACTCAACTGGCACTATACAGGGTCTGGGTTAAAGTTAAAAGCTTATTACCCAACCAGGTGGCTTCAGAGGAAATGTGCGGGGCTCCTTTTTAGGAACCTTTAGGATTTAGTCCCTATGCTTGATGCTTGTTGCTTGCCGATTGTAGTTTAAGGTTGGATCATTACCATCGATATCTGGCACTTGGTAGTAAGCGTTCAACTATGTTATTCACTTTGTGTGCAGAGTTGAATAGGATATGTACGGAGTATGTTACACTTTACCTCTGTATTCCATTCCTGCATGCACTGTATTATCCTTGTACTGTATTGTGTCTGATTGCGTATATATATATATATATATATATATATATATATATATATATATATATATATATATATATATACATATGTGTAACTTTACTCAATTTTACGTAATTTTTATATAACTTCCATATTTAATGTATGTATTGATTGTTATGTTTGTATTAAGTTTTATGTGTTTTTTATGCACTTGTATTTTTTGTGTAAAGCCAAATTTGAACTAATTCACAATAAATGTATTATTATTAACAGAAACAGAGTGTTAAAGTGAACCCAAAGGGAGGGGCAGTACACGGTTTGACAAAGCCATTAAGAAACTAAGGGAACTGAATCTTGCTGAAGAGAGGAGAAAGCCATCGTGAACCCGGAGGAGGGAGACAAAGAACTGAGAAGGGTCCGAGCCCGGACGAGGGATATCGGGGTGAAGCTAATACTCACAACACTGGCAGTCGAAAGAGGTCCGAGCCCGAATGAGGGCAATCCAAGGAGTGAAGCTATCACCCAAAGTTTAATAATATTAGGAATACGATTGTGAAGGGCCAGCTCAAAACTAGGGGACCCAAGGGTGAAGCTATCACCCTATCTGAACTGTGGAGTATAACTGAGAAGGGTCAGCCCAGAAGAGGGTGACCCAGGGGGGGTGAAGCCGTCACCCTATTGTAATTGTGAAATACGATACGAAAAGGGTCAGCCCAGAAGAGGGGGGCCCAGGGGTGAAGTCATTACCCTATCTGAACTTTGGATTACAATTGACAAGGGTCAGCCCAGAAGAAGGGGACCCAGGGGTGAACACATCACCCAGCAAATATTGGGAACAAATGTTCATTTGTAAAAGGAACTTTTGTTTTTGTTGTTTGAATACATCAGGCCCCGAAGGCATGAGACTTTCAGAGGAAACGAGACTTGGCCATTGACGGTCCTGAGAGCGGCCATTGGAACTGTCGTCCCGTGCTGGGGAAGCTGGAGACTGTACTGTGCTCCAAGCTCCTGTCTTGTCCTGTCTCTAAAACGTAGGGAAGGGAGACCCAGGCTACTGCCTCCTGACTTATAATTTGAGAAGACTTCCTCCTTTCTTGAAACTTAACCCCACACCCTTTGTATTTAGCATAAGGAATTGGCAATAGGTGTTCTTGGCATAGGCTCTTTTGTTTGACACAACATCACTAGGACTGCCTTATTTTCATTTGATGGTTGACACCTGTCCCCACCTTAGATTTAGGTTTAGATTAGGTGTTTTTCTAACCTGAATACCACTTTCATTGTTCAATAAAGACCCTTGAACTGTGATCACTTGTGTCTGTCTTACTTATTGTCACCATGAGGTTCTCACAGAGGGAAGGGTGTGGGACTAGGATAGACGGGAGTACTCTGGCCACTGGAAGAAGTCTCCCACCATCTTGTTTCTCACTGTCTCTCTTTCCCTTTCCTGTCTCCTCCACTTCCTCTGGTGCAAAGCACTTTGGGTGCAAGATCAAGAGGTCAAAGTCCACTCTAGCCAGGAGCAGGGATTGGTCCCGTAAAGCAGGCTAGCTTCAGACCAATCACCTGAGGGCTTGTACCTTTAAAAGATGGGATTTTGCACCCCTTTTGCAGAATTCCCTCAGTTTCTTGAGGATCCTATCAGGCCGGTGAGATGTTCTGAGGATTCTCATTTGGACTTCTTTTGGGATAGTTGCACTGTCCAAAGCCATCCAACCAAGGTGAAGGGGGAGCCGTCCAAGACAGAAGGAAAATCTTTTGCCTAATCACTCCCAGGGAACATCGGGAGTGACCAGTGCTGTGGGCCAGGACCAAACATTCTGCAATGGATCTTCTGTGCCAGAAGAGCAGACCCTGAACTGGAGCATCCTATCATCAAGTCCTTTGTGGAGGTCTCACTGATGCAGGAGTGCCAGACCAGCCGAACGTTCCTGTTCTCCCACACCAAACCAGTCCCTCCATATTCCCGGCATCCTGAACAATAGGAAAAGTGCTGGTGCAGGTCGCTGTGTTCCTCCAACCAGCTGAACTATTACACTGCATCTACATCAGCTACATCTACATGTCCTCCAAAGCATGTCACTTGCTAGGCCTGAAGCGGCTGCTCGATGCATAATCCTGAACCAAATCTCTGGAGGGTTACTTGCCAACTCTAACCAGGTGTTACAACACAGTTCGGGCCAGCTAACCCGATAAGCACCACCTTATTCACTGCACATCAACACACCCGCAATCTCCACTTCATCGACTGTTGCCCTCCGACTGGAACCACTGGTGTGTCATTCGCCGACATCTGCCAGCGGCTACAACTTGACTCAGCCTAGCCAACTGTGAAGCGATCTCAGGACCACGCTGACGTGCATCACTTGAACCGCCGCCATTCAAAACGCGCGAAGCACCCGCATTCAACCCTTCTCGACAACCATTTTCTGCCAGGACCACAACGTTCCTACATGCCTGACTGAGCCTGATCAGTTGCCATCTTCGTTGGAACCCAGGGGTGATGCGTCAGCCCACCAAGAACGGAATTCAGGTACTGTGACACTGAGCTGCAGCCACAGTCCATTTGGGCCCTAGGACTGGCTAGTTCAAGATTGTTCCTGTGTTCACCATAATATCCTTTCATTGTAGTACCTTACCTGCCACTCCTGGAACTACACATAGAGTGCCACTTTCTCCAGTCTGTTGCACCTCCTTGGTTCTTTCCTTTTCATTCTGCATGCAGATGGTGTGTTTTATTAAAGTGTTTCTATCTTTATAGAACCTTGATTGGATATTGTTTTGTTTGGGTCACTGCGGGCTCACCTTACTTTACTTTACTTTATTAAATTTATACTGCACGGCCATTGACCCTTAGGCTTAAGGGCGCAACAAGACAGAGACAACAAGTAACAGATAGGCATGAGTAACAGGCGAGGAAAGAGAGAACATTCGTGCAAATAACTATGCAAAGAGGTGAGTCTTGAGTTTCCCTTTGAAAATATCAAGGGACTCAATGCAGCGTATTTCTAGGGGAAGGTCATTCCAGGCCTTCGGTGCAATAGCATAGAAGGCAGCATTGGCGGCCTACACCGTCCTACATCTTGGAATAGCCAGATAGTTTTGCTGGTTGGATCTAAGTAGTCTAGCATGAGTTTTATTGTTTAGAAGTTCTTGCAGGTAAAGGGCCATTTTTCCCTGAAAACACGTCTGCGTAATGGTGAGGATACGAAAGAGGATTTGTGATTGGATGGGTAACCAATGCAGGCTCGGCCTAGCATCAGTGACATGATCTCTCTGGTTAAGCCTCTTTACCACTCTCACCGCACCATTTTGGAGTACTTGCAGTTTATTGCATGTGGTTTTGTCAATGCATATCAAAAGGCTAGAGCACTATTCAATCTTTGCGCCTATTATTGCTTGCGCAATTGTTTCTGCGCTCTTTTTCTGATATGAATGATCTAAGATGGGCAAGTCATTTTATATAATAGGCACAGGATGATATCAGACTGCTCACATGTGGTTTTACGGTGAGGTGTTGATCACACACTACTCCCAAGGTTTTGACTTTTTTCAGAGGGGTGATTTGTATAGCTCCTAGTGCAAAGTTCTCGTAGTTAGGGCCCAGTTTCTGTATAATATGAGGAGAACCGATTACCAATAATTCAGTTTTCTCTCTCTTAAGTACTAACTTATTAGAGATCATCCATGACTCCACTAGGGAATAGATCTTATTGATCAGGAGAATGTCTGCATCATAGTTGCCAGTTAATGGGATGACACATTGTGTGTCATCAGCAGAGTTCGTAAATATCACTCCCTCTTGGGTCAGCGTGGCAAATAAGGGAGCAGTAAATATAGTATCTAAGCATGGTGATGTACAAGCACCCTGTGGCACACCCATGGCAACATTGATGGAATCGATTCAGCTTCCTAAAAGAATACCCTACTTTCTCGGTTGCTAAGAAAAGAAGAAATCCAGTGGACCGCTAGAGGGGAGAAGTTAGCTACTTCCCTCAACTTGGTGGACATGATGGAATGGTCCACCAGGTCGAAAGCGGCCAAAAGGTCGAGTAGCATCAGCAGGGAGGCTTCCTGTTTGTCCAGGCACGCTAGGAGCTTAGATTTAAGTTCTAATAGAGCCATCTACGTGCCGAAGCCCACTCAAAAGCCCGACTGATGGTCATGAAGGACTGAATATTTATCAAGATGCTTAGCTATTTGTTCATAGGTTACACAATCCACAATTTTCAGAAGAAAGCTGGTGTTAGTAATAGGCCTATGATTTTATGCGAGATTCACATCAAGGCCAGGTTTTTTTAGGATCGGCATAACCCAGGCATCTTTAAATTCCTGAGGGACATTTCCAGTGGCCAAGGAAGCATTAATGAACATGCAAATCACATTAAGCAATGTGGGTGGCCATGATTTGATCATCATGGCTGTATGAATATCATTTTTGCATTTAGTAGTTTTGAGTTGATTGATTATTCTAGCCAATTCGGTTGTGGTAATGGGTGAGAAATCAAAAAAGGGAATGTCAGGGCATCTTATATAGGACTCTTGAATTCCTATGGTCTTATCGTCTAAGTTGGATATTTTAGTATTTATGTCCTTAAGGATGTTGTCAAGTTTATCTTGCAAAGCTTTTTGCATGGTGTTACACCAAGCACTGTCCATGTTAACCAGATCTTCATTCATGCAACCACGGCATTCCTGCTCCTTCAATATTTTAAAAGGTTCTTTACAATTTGATTGAGCCTATGTGTTGGTGCCTTCCTTCCGTTTTTTAATTTTTCATGGTACTAAAATATTGGCGGCTGTGCTTCGGGAGTATCCCTTTTAGAAAGTTTGTTTAGTGATGTAAGTAAGGGATCAAGCTTGGTGGCTGTTAAGTTTTTTAGGTTACGGGCAGAGAATTCTTTATCCTTATTAGGTTTCTTTTTATCAGTAAAGCTAGAAATATTAGTGATAAGACCAGGGACATGGGGAGAATACTACGTCACTGGTTTCCACTTTATGACAGGCAACCCAATCAAGGGTGTTCCCTAAGAGGTGAGTCGGATTATGGACGAGTTGTTCAAAACCTAATTCATTTAATGCTAGGCGTAACTCCTGTGCAATGGGATCATCCTTGTGCTCTAACCATAGGTTAATATCCCCCATAATCAAATACGTAGAGTTGGATTTCAGGGATGATAATAGAAAACTCAGAGGATTAACAGTAAAGTCTCCAGATAAATTTGTAGGTCTATAAATTCACTCCCCTCTTGAGAGCATAGCCTTCCCTCAGCCTGCACTACCACAAAAGGCAAAAAAGGTATATCTCTTCATTGTCCTTATTTTACCTTTATGATTGTGTTGTGTTTTGGTTTGCAGTAGTGTGAGAGCTGAGTGGTCCATTTTACCCTGGCTCACCCTTGTACTCCTGCGCAGCAGAATCCAATTAATCTGAGTCCCCATTTGATCAGCAGGGTTTGTGGGCTTTGTTGACATTCCAGGTGGTGTTTCTCATCCTAGTGAGTATTGTGTTTGTTACCTTATGCAATACCATTAAAGGATGCTAGCTCACAGATCCGGTTGTTACTTGTCCTGTATGTGGGTTTAAAGCTGTAATAGAAATTATGGGGGAGGAGCTTGATGACTTTCTTTGTAATCATAAAGAGTTTCTAAGTTCTTACCCCACATCCCTTTTCATATATTTGTATTGTTATCACGCACTACTTGCACATCCTGGGTTTTAGTGTACATGCATCTTGGTTCCTGAGTGCCTGTTACTTGACACAAAGCAGTTCACTGTGTGTTCTTGTGCACATTTCCCTTGCCATATCCATTGCCTTTGTCCTCTAATGACAAGTTTACAACAGTTGGCGACCAACATAGTTCAATTTCCGCTACGAACGCATATTTATACTACATTTCTACACGTATCTTCGTGTGTGTTAATTATGTAACTCTTTTGCTCATAGTAGATACACATCTGAGGTGTAAGCTACAATACATCATACACATCACACTATGCAACTGGGAGTAGCCACGAACATTAACAGTATTACATACTTGGTAAGTAACATGAGCAATGACTGAGTCATTTCACTGTGGTATTAAATCAGAGGGGAAATTGGCAGTAAGGAGAACCCCATCCCAGATGGAGTAAAACGTATCACTGCGTTCTTCACACTGGCGTTCTGCCCTGCCAGGCTCCTTTTCAGCGGTGGCCCACTTGATTAACTCCTTCAGCCATAGGCTGGATGCAGGGACCACTGTGTCCCTTCAGTGAAGTACTATTAAGCGCTTCAACACTACAGTGCCAAGGGACAGGAATGTAGTGACAAGCGTGCCCTTTCTGGGCTTAGGGATTGTGCCCAATAAGCACCTCTTAGGCGACAGTGTAGCATCACATCCCTTCTGTGAGGTATTCCAGTGTCTTGCACCAAAGTTCTCGTGTAGCATCACATCTGATCCCTTCCGTGAGGTATTCCAGTGTCTTGCACCAAAGTTCTCGTGTAGCATCACATCCCTTCCGTGAGGTATTCCATTGTCTTGTACCAAAGTTCTCGTGTAGCATCACATCCGGTCCCTTCCGTGAGGTATTCCAGTGTCTTGCACCAAAGTTCTCGTGTAGTATCACATCCAGTCCCTTCCATGACATATTCCAGTTTCTTGCACCAAAGTTCTCATGCAGCATCACATCCGGTCCCTTCCATGAGGTATTCCAGTGCCTTGCACCAACGTTCTTGTGTAGCATCACATCCAGTTCCTTCCATTAGATATTCCAGTGTCTTGCACCAAAGTTCTCGTGTAGCATCACATCCGGTCCCTTCCGTCAGATATTCCAGTGTATTGCACCAAAGTTCTCATGTAGCATCACATCAGGTCCCTTCTGTGAGCTATTCCAGTGTCTTGCACCAAAGTTCTCGTATAGCATCACATCCGGTCCCTTCCGTGAGGTATTCCAGTGTCTTGCACCACAGTTCTCGTGCAGCATCACATCCGGTCCCTTCCATCAGATATTCCAGTGTCTTGTACTAAAGTTCTCATGTAGCATCACATCCAGTCCCTTCCGTGAGGTATTCCAGTGTCTTGCACCAAAGTTCTTGTGTAGCATCACATCCGGTCCCTTCCATCAGATATTTCAGTGTCTTGCACCAAAGTTCTCGTGTAGCATCACATCCCTTCCCTGAGGTATTCTGGTGTCTTGCACCAAAGTTCTCATGTAGCATCACATCCGGTCCCTTCCATCAGATATTCCAGAGTCTTGTACCAAAGTTCTCATGTAGCATCACATCCGGTCCCTTCCATCAGATATTCCAGTGTCTTGTACTAAAGTTCTCATGTAGCATCACATCCAGTCCCTTCCGTGAGGTATTCCAGTGTCTTGCACCAAAGTTCTCGTGTAGCATCACATCCGGTCCCTTCCATCAGATATTTCAGTGTCTTGCACCAAAGTTCTCGTGTAGCATCACATCCGGTCCCTTCCGTGAGGTATTCCAGTGTCTTGCACCAAAGTTCTTGTTTAGCATCACATCTGGTCCCTTCCGTCAGATATTCCAGTGTCTTTGCCCAAAATTCTCTTGTAGCATCACACCCGGTCCATTCCGTGAGTTATTCCAGTGTCTTGCACCAAAGTTCTCATGCAGCATCACATCCGGTCCCTTCCATGAGATATTCCAGTGTCTTGCACCAAAGTTCTAATGTTGCATCACATCCGGTCCCTTCCCTGAGGTATTCCAGTGCCTTGCACCAAAGTTCTCGTGTAGCATCATATCCGGTCCCTTCTGTGAGGTATTCCAGTGTCTTGCACCAAAGTTCTCATGTAGCATCACATCTGGTCCCTTCCGTGAGGTATTACAGTGTCTTGCACCAAAGTTCTCGTGTAGCATCACAGTCGCATACGATATGTAAAAAGTCTGCGGTTGTGTGTGAGCACCTAGGCCATGCTGCACTTCTATCTGAGGCAAGTCTATGTACAACTAATGGGCACATGTACATTATAGAAAAACACTTAGAGTGGATCAGTTTAAAGCGTGTATTTACTGGCTCTTCTTTTGTGTGGCAACACATTCTTGCCCACTCAGCATCCACTATGACTTTGCCTAGATCTCTGTCCCACTTACCTCTGCTTTACAATGTCACCTCGCTCACTTTTTGGACAGAGACCTTGATGCAATGCTGAGATCCGTTTACCACCCTTGTTCAATGCTTTGAGTGCAACTATAGCTGCATGCAAGCCACCAAAAAAGGATCGGCCACTGCTGGGTGGAAGAGCAGAGGGGTTTTCCATGGGGACCCTTGTCCAAGATGTTCATCTGTTCATAGTGGACTTTTTAAGAGTGCCAAACCCAAAGTCTTCACAACCTTGGCAATGGCCCTCTGAAAAGAGCAGTGGGGATTTCCATGTTCTGGAAGTATTCCCAGCTCAAGAGAAGTGTGTAAACCACTTGCCTCCTGGAGGCCTACAATCAAGTACAAAAGATACCCCTCCATCCTCACGACATTTTCATACGAAAGTCATAATTCCTCATCCACCAATGGATCTTAGGATCCTCTTGAGTGTTTGGTTAAACCTTTCGACAAGTCCTCCCTTCTGGGTGTGGTATTCTGAGGCTCATAGGGGCTTAATATATGAATGAGCTCCTTCATTGTACCCATTAACCTGGACATGACGCTCCTACCCTGGTCCATTAAGATTGATTTAGGACATCCCACTCCAGTGAAGAACGGGATTAACACCTTTAGAATGTCTTTTGTGTGGTAGCTCCTTCAAGGGAAGGCCTTGTGATACCGGTTTGTTTAGTCCTTGATAACTACTATGCACTTGCTTTCTGTCTCGGAGCGTACCATGGTTCCAACAATCTCAATAAAAAATCTATAAAAAGGTATCTTGGTGATAGGTAGCAACTCTAACTGGACTCTTGGTACATTGTCGAGCGACATCTTTTGGCAAATGGGTAAGGTTGCACACAGCTGCTTTTTGTGAGCCTAAACTCCTGGCCAGTAAAAGTGATTGAGCAAGTTTTATGAGTCTTCTCGAGTCCCAAATGATCTTCACTGAGGTTGTGTGAGCTCCACTGCAGCGTCTTGGATCGTCTTTAGAACCATCAATTGATAATAATCGGTCCCTTCTTTCTAAGTGTGGAGATTTCAGTTTAAGCTCTCTGTGTACTTCTGGGCCTATTCCAGCAAGGGGTCCATTGGTGAGCTTATGTGAACTCTACCCATGTGGGTGCAGGAGCCCCCTGTAGATTCTGGTTTTCTTTTTGGGTTTTATTCAGCTCTCTGAAATCGACATCAGCTCCTCTCTGTGCCTTCGTGATCTTCCTCTTACTCCGTCTCGGCGACCGGGATTTCCTCACACACCAGTTGGGAGATGGACTGGTGAAGTTTGATGGGCATAGGCACGCCTCTGAATATTGAGAAGGATCACTTTCATCTTTCCTCGATAGTCTCAGTCGATACCTCCGGCACCCACATCTAGTGAGCATTTGTGAGCCAGACACGACTACAGAGCGGTCCACTCAAAGATCGTTCTTGGCCAATGCTTTCCACCTTGTCGGGACCACCATCTCTTTTATCTCCATATAAAACACAACCAGCTGCTCTTGGGGTACTCCTCATAGGCAATCAAGCAGTTCCTTTAATATAGACTACCCTTAACATCTTTCTCTGTGGTGGGCTCCTCTGTATAGGGATCCAAAGGAATCCCACATGACACTGCATGTCACAGATGGCCTCACAAACTCTCAGACTCCAAGGTCTGATTCAACAGTTGTTATTAGGAAACAAAATAAAGTATTCCTATTTGTAAGGTAATGTGCCCAGGCTAGGGTACCTCTCAAATCCTCCCTTGGGCTCCCACCTCCCTAGCCACGGTGTCCCTCACTCCCAATGGGACTAGTGATATGTAACCCCTACTTTCTAGACATCTGGCTACGGTGAGGCACAATAGACCATGGCCTTCACTAGCCGACTCCCTCTGGGATTCTTCTAAGGGATTTCCTATCCTCTTACCCCCCTGATCAGATGAAAGATTATCAGTATTGTGCACCCAGCACCTTTCTCTCTTCCAGTTGCTCTCTCTCCTTTCCCTCTATGTAACTTCGACAGCTCTTCCTTTACTCCTCCTTCTACCGCTCCCAGCCCGTCATCTATATAGATGTCTCTGATATTGCCCCAGTGTTACAAAGAGGAGTTGTACAGCGCCAAGTTGGAAAGGGGACCTACACTGAGAGTGAAGTGGGAGAGAAATCCCCAAAATAAGAAAGGCTGGTCGAAGGAACTGTATGTTGAGAGGTGCATCCTGGCAAGTGGAACTTTTGTGTTTTACGAACATTTGTGTTAGTGAACTTTTGCTTCGAAACTAGAGGGGCCTGCGCCTGGGGAAGGGATCCCTGAGAGGCTTAAGAAACTGAGAACCTTTGCTTTGAAACAAGAGGGGCGTATGCTTGGGGAAGGGAATCCCGAGAGGCCTAAGGAAGTTGTGAACATTTTCTCTTGAACAAGAGGGTCTAAGCATGGGGAAAGGAACCCTGAGAAGCCTACAAGAACTGTGTACTTTAAGAAGCTTGGGGAAGGGAACCCTGAGAGGCCTACAGGAACTGTTTACGTTAAGAAGCTTGGAGAAGGGAAGCCGAGGAAACCTAAGAGGATTTTGTGAACTAAGTTGTATTGACATTTCAAAAAAAATTCCCGGGAGATTCCAAGGGTCTGTGTTAGTTGAACCTTATTGCCTACTAGCAGCACCAATCCTGTCAAGAAGGCCATCTGAATCCCGTCTTGGATATATGTCTTTCTCACACTATTTGTCTTTTAGCGTCATCCAACAGAGTGAGGGCAAGCATAGGTTTAACACAGGTTAAACACTGCCCGTTTTTTGTTTTGGGACTTACAGAACTTGACAGTCCTCAGAAGCACCAGTTAGGGGAAATCGCAAGTTAGAGATAGGGCAAGTTTGGCATTACGCCAACCCCAAATACTTCACATTGTTGCTCTTGAGTCTGTGTCTCTCTTGATACCATGCCTCTCTCACATTGGGTACAATTTTAATTCTTTTGGTTTAAATCGTCACAGGCCTGGACAATATTGAACTTAATCTTCATACCAAACTTAAAGAATGGAGGTAATTATTATACAACTCAAAGGTCTGCATTCCCTGGGTGCATGGTTTCTGTCCACTCAACCTTCTGTAGGTAACTGGAATAAGTGAAATGACTCATCAGTCGTCTCCATACTGACTGTTAGAATATCATATGCAAATTTAGGACACAAAGTCGCACATTAAATTGACAACGGGCATCGGAAAAACTCAAATACCATTGCTTGATTTAGTATTTTAAAATATTTATTAAAAATATATGTTATAGTTTATCTAAATATCTACGATGCAATGTACAAGCAGTGTTTCAGTATTAATCAATTCTCAATTCTCTCATCTTAACATCTGTTGAAGATGACAAAACATCATGTTTAGTTAAAAAACCAGGTAATTCTTGCAATGGGTTCTAAACAAGTATCTATGGCAACACGTCCAATGTCCAAACCCATTCTGCTTCTACAGTGTAGTGAGCACATATTCCTGGCGTATTGCACCACTCACAGCATTGCTGTAAATTTCACAAAACGTGTATAATGTTTGCAATGTATTGCAAGCTTCTGGCTGGGGTCTAAAGAAAGACATCTCAAAACCACTCTTCTCCCACGATACATCTGTACCCATTCTGCTCCCGCAATAAATCTGTACCCGTTCTGCTCCCACAATACATCTGCACCCATCTCCTCCCACAATACATCTGTACCTATTATGCTCCCACAATACATCTGGACCCATTCTGCCCCCACATCACATCTGTAAGCATTATGCTCTCACAATACATCTTTACCTATTCTGCTCCCACATTAAATCTGTACCCATTAGGCTCCCACAACACATCTGTACCTATTACAGATTGTCTGTACCCATTCTGCTCCCCCGAAACAGCTGTACCCATTCTGCTCCCACAATACATCTGTACCCATTCTCCTCCTACAATACATCTGTACCCATTATGCTCCCGCAATTTATCCGTAGCCATTCTGTTTTTACAATACATGGGTACCCATTCTGCTCCCGCAAAAAATCTGTACCCGTTCTGCTCCCACAATACATCTGCACCCATCTCCTCCCACAATACATCTGTACCTATTATGCTCCCACAATACATCTGGACCCATTCTGCCCCCACATCACATCTGTAAGCATTATGCTCTCACAATACATCTTTACCTATTCTGCTCCCACATTAAATCTGTACCCATTAGGCTCCCACAACACATCTGTACCTATTATGCTCCCACAATACAGCTGTACCCATTCTGCTCCCACAATACATCTGTACCCATTCTGCTGCAATAATACATCTGTACCCAGTCTGCTTCCAAAATACATCTGTACCCATTCTGCTCCCCCAAAACAGCTGTACCCATTCTGCTCCCACAATACATCTGTACCCATTCTCCTCCTACAATACATCTGTACCCATTATGCTCCCGCAATTTATCCATAGCCATTCTGTTTTTACAATACATGGGTACCTATTCTGCACCCACAAAAAATCTGTACCCGTTCTGCTCCCACAAAACATCTGTTCTCATTCTGTAGCCACAATACATCTGTAGCCATTCTCCTTCCACAATACATCTGAACCCATGCTGCTTCCACAATACATCTGTACTCAATCTCGTACCACAATACAGCTGTACCTATTCTCCTCCCACAATACAACTATACCCATTCTCCTCCCACAAAAAATATGTACCCATTCTGCTCCCACAATACATCTGTACCAATTCTGCTCCCACAATACATCTGTTCGCATTCTGCTCCCACAATACATCTCTACCCATTCTGCTCCCATAAAACATCTGCACCTATTCTTCTCCCACAATATATCTGTACCTATTATGCTCCCACAATACAGCTGCACCCATTCTGCTCCCACAATACATCTGTACCCATTCTGCTGCAATAATACATCTGTACCCAGTCTGCTTCCAAAATACATCTGTACCCATTCTGCTCCCCCAAAACAGCTGTACCCATTCTGCTCCCAAAATACATCTGTACCCATTCTCCTCCCACAATACATCTGTACCCATTCTGCTTTTACAATACATTGGTACCTATTCTGCACCCACAAAAAATCTGTACCCGTTCTGCTCCCACAAAACATCTGTTCTCATTCTGTAGCCACAATACATCTGTAGCCATTCTCCTTCCACAATACATCTGAACCCATGCTGCTTCCACAATACATCTGTACTCAATCTCCTACCACAATACAGCTGTACCTATTCTCCTCCCACAATACAACTATACCCATTCTCCTCCCACAAAAAATATGTACCCATTCTGCTCCCACAATACATCTGTACCAATTCTGCTCCCACAATACATCTGTTCGCATTCTGCTCCCACAATACATCTGTACCCATTCTGCTCCCATAAAACATCTGCACCTATTCTGCTCCCACAATATATCTGTACCTATTATGCTCCCACAATACAGCTGTACCCATTCTGCTCCCACAATACATCTGTACCCATTCTGCTGCAATAATACATCTGTACCCAGTCTGCTTCCAAAATAGATCTGTACCCATTCTGCTCCCCCAAAACAGCTGTACCCATTCTGCTCCCAAAATACATCTGTACCCATTCTCCTCCCACAATACATCTGTACCCATTATGCTCCCGCAATTTATCCGTAGCCATTCTGCTTTTACAATACATCGGTATCTATTTTGCACCCACAAAAAATCTGTACCCGTTCTGCTCCCACAAAACATCTGTTCTCATTCTGTAGCCACAATACATCTGTAGCCATTCTCCTTCCACAATACATCTGAACCCATGCTGCTTCCACAATACATCTGTACTCAATCTCCTACCACAATAAAGCTGTACCTATTCTCCTCCCACAATACAACTATACCCATTCTCCTCCCACAAAAAATATGTACCCATTCTGCTCCCACAATACATCTGTACCGATTCTGCTCCCACAATACATCTGTTCGCATTCTGCTCCCACAATACATATGTACCCATTCTGCTCCCATAAAACATCTGCACCTATTCTGCTCCCACAATATATCTGTACCTATTATGCTCCCACAATACAGCTGTACCCATTCTGCTCCCACAATACATCTGTACCCATTATGCTCCCGCAATTTATCCGTAGCCATTCTGTTTTTACAATACATGGGTACCCATTCTGCTCCCGCAAAAAATCTGTACCCGTTCTGCTCCCACAATACATCTGCACCCATCTCCTCCCACAATACATCTGTACCTATTATGCTCCCACAATACATCTGGACCCATTCTGCCCCCACATCACATCTGTAAGCATTATGCTCTCACAATACATCTTTACCTATTCTGCTCCCACATTAAATCTGTACCCATTAGGCTCCCACAACACATCTGTACCTATTATGCTCCCACAATACAGCTGTACCAATTCTGCTCCCACAATACATCTGTACCCATTCTGCTGCAATAATACATCTGTACCCAGTCTGCTTCCAAAATACATCTGTACCCATTCTGCTCCCCCAAAACAGCTGTACCCATTCTGCTCCCACAATACATCTGTAACCATTCTCCTCCTACAATACATCTGTACCCATTATGCTCCCGCAATTTATCCGTAGCCATTCTGTTTTTACAATACATGGGTACCTATTCTGCACCCACAAAAAGTCTGTACCCGTTCTGCTCCCACAAAACATCTGTTCTCATTCTGTAGCCACAATACATCTGTAGCCATTCTCCTTCCACAATACATCTGAACCCATGCTGCTTCCACAATACATCTGTACTCAATCTCGTACCACAATACAGCTGTACCTATTCTCCTCCCACAATACAACTATACCCATTCTCCTCCCACAAAAAATATGTACCCATTCTGCTCCCAAAATACATCTGTACCAATTCTGCTCCCACAATACATCTGTTCGCATTCTGCTCCCACAATACATCTGTACCCATTCTGCTCCCATAAAACATCTGCACCTATTCTTCTCACACAATATATCTGTACCTATTATGCTCCCACAATACAGCTGTACCCATTCTGCTCCCACAATACATCTGTACCCATTGTGCTGCAATAATACATCTGTACCCAGTCTGCTTCCAAAATACATCTGTACCCATTCTGCTCCCCCAAAACAGCTGTACCCATTCTGCTCCCAAAATACATCTGTACCCATTCTCCTCCCACAATACATCTGTACCCATTCTGCTTTTACAATACATTGGTACCTATTCTGCACCCACAAAAAATCTGTACCCGTTCTGCTCCCACAAAACATCTGTTCTCATTCTGTAGCCACAATACATCTGTAGCCATTCTCCTTCCACAATACATCTGAACCCATGCTGCTTCCACAATACATCTGTACTCAATCTCCTACCACAATACAGCTGTACCTATTCTCCTCCCACAATACAACTATACCCATTCTCCTCCCACAAAAAATATGTACCCATTCTGCTCCCACAATACATCTGTACCAATTCTGCTCCCACAATACATCTGTTCGCATTCTGCTCCCACAATACATCTGTACCCATTCTGCTCCCATAAAACATCTGCACCTATTCTGCTCCCACAATATATCTGTACTTATTATGCTCCCACAATACAGCTGTACCCATTCTGCTCCCACAATACATCTGTACCCATTCTGCTGCAATAATACATCTGTACCCAGTCTGCTTCCAAAATACATCTGTACCCATTCTGCTCCCCCAAAACAGCTGTACCCATTCTGCTCCCACAATACATCTGTACCCATTCTCCTCCCACAATACATCTGTACCCATTATGCTCCCGCAATTTATCCGTAGCCATTCTGTTTTTACAATACATGGGTACCCATTCTGCTCCCGCAAAAAATCTGTACCCGTTCTGCTCCCACAATACATCTGTTCTCATTCTGTAGCCACAATACATCTGTAGCCATTCTCCTTCCACAATACATCTGAACCCATGCTGCTTCCACAATACATCTGTACTCAATCTCCTACCACAATACAGCTGTACCTATTCTCCTCCCACAATACAACTATACCCATTCTCCTCCCACAAAAAATATGTACCCATTCTGCTCCCACAATACATCTGTACCAATTCTGCTCCCACAATACATCTGTTCGCATTCTGCTCCCACAATACATCTGTACCCATTCTGCTCCCATAAAACATCTGCACCTATTCTGCTCCCACAATATATCTGTACCCATTCCACACCAACAATACATCTGTACTCAGTCTGCTTTCACAAGACATATGTACCCATTCCTCTGCCACAATACATCAATCCCCATTCTCCTACCACAATACATTGGTACCTATTTTCCTCCAACAATACAACTGCACCCATTCTGCTTCGAAAAGACATCTGCACCCATTCTGCTTCGAAAAGACATATGTACCCATTCTTCTCCCACAATACATCTATACCCATTCTCCTCCCACAATAAATCTGTACCTATTCTCCTCCCAAAATACAACTATATCCATTCTCCTTACACAATACATCTGCACCCATTCTGCTGCCACAATGCATCTGTAGCCATTTTTCTCCCACAATACATCTATACCCATTCGCCTCCCTCAATACATCTGTACTCATTCTGCTTCCAGAATACATCTGTACTCATTCTGCTTCCACAATACAGCTGTACCCATTGGCCTTCCACAATACATCTGTACCCATTCTCCTTCCACAATACATCTGCACCCATTCTTCTCCCACAATACATCTGTACCTATTCTCCTCCCGGATTACAACTATACCCATTCTCCTTCCACAATACATTTGCACCCATTATGCTCCCACAATACAGCTGTACCCATTCTGCTCCCACAATAAATATGTACCCATTCTTCTGCCACAATACATCTGTACCCATTTTCCTCCCACAATATATCTGTACCCATTCTGCTCCAAAAATACATCTGTAATCATTCTGTTCCCACAAAACATCTGTACCCATTGTGAGCCCACAATACATCTGTACCCATTCTGCTCCCTATCAACATCTGTACCCATTCTGCTCCGACAATACATCTGAACCCATTCTACTCCCACAATACATGTGTACCCATTCTGCTCGCACAATACATCTGTACCCATTCTGCTCCCACAATACATCTGAACCCATTCTACTCCCACAATACATGTGTACCCATTCTGCTCGCACAATACATCTGTACCCATTCTGCTCCCACAATACATATGTACCCATTCTGCTCCCACAATACACCTGTACCTATTCTGCTTCTACAATACATATGTACCCATTCTGCTCCCACAATACATCTGTACCCATGTTGGCCTGTGGCCTCAACAGGATAATGAAATAGCTCTCTATCCGAAAACAAAGGACTCTGAGGGGAAGTGTGTGGAGGATGGGAGGGGGGAGGGCAGGAAGACACCCAGCAAAGACTTCTGAAAAGACACAACTGAGTTTAAAACTATATGTCAATCCCTTGGCATTTGTAGCTGAAGGCTTTTGCCAGCCAGTGCCCATTAAGGGAGCAAATCAACCAACCAAGTAGGCATAATGGCAGTTATGGGGGCAGAGGGGACACCTCCGAGCTGCAACAACAACAGACATAGAAAATATACTCTTCAAGATGAATGCAATGTAGTCAGAGGTGCAGCAACTCATAGGGGCACTGAAAGGTGAAAGAGGGTCAAATACCAGAGCTTTTTATTTATGTATTTTTATTGTTGCATACATAGTTTACATGAAACCTTACACAACACAACAGAAGTAAACAATACCATGAAAAACATTTTTCTCACATAAAACCAGTGTAAAAGAAGAAGAAAATCAGTATTAATAAAAATATAAAATGAAAAAGAAAAGAAATTCAATTCAATTTCAAGGAATCTACATGTCACGATATAGTCATTATATACTTTTCAGATGTATCTTATCCAGTTCAGTTGTAATGAAAATTATTAAGACATTTAAGGCTCGGACCAAAGAAATACGAGTGCCCCACATGAATCTGCACCAAAGAAGATCCTTGGACACTTCTGAGTTACTAACAATATTTTCTAACCATATTTTCCTTGAAGCATATTTTACGTTTTAGAGATATATGCATTCAGTACCAGCTTGCCCTTCACTAAATGTCACAATGTGTCACGGGGACGTCCATGGGTGGACAGTAGCCACCCCTTCATGTTCAGGGATTCAATTAGCACTCGGAACTCCCCCTCCTCACTAAGTGGTTTAATAGAAACTATGAAGGTGTGTTATCTATACAGGAATCACTTCATAAAAGGGGGGAGAAGGAAATGTCCTAGTCTCCCCACCCCCCGTAGGTCAGATGTTTGGGTGTCAGGGTCAAAGAAAAAAGCAGCAGTTGGAATAATCTTGTCTAGAACCTTTGAGATGACCCAACCAGAAGTGGAAGCCCCCCGAGAGGGCAGATTATTAATGGTTCTGTGAAGGATAAGGGGGAGGGAGGTGAGGCTATGTGTTTTCTGTGCACCTAACCAAGGGCAAGGAGAGTCTCTTAAGCAGGTATTAGAAGATGCTGTGGAGTGGGTAAGACCAATGGCGATGGAAATAAGGGCGAGACTTTAATTGTGTACTGGATGAAACAATGGATCGTTTAACAGTGATACTCTAAAGGGAAGGCGGCAAGCCGAATACAAGTTCTATACTTGGTGAGCAAATAAGAAACTATGAGCTGGTTTATGTGTGGAAGGTCTCCAACCCTCGGAAAAGAACTTCAACTTCTATCTAATCTATATGGGTCATATTCGATATTAGGCTATGTGTTCCTCGAGAAGAACCAAATAAGGCTCAGTAAAGCTTCTTCTATTGTTCCCCTATCATGGACCGACCATGATATGGCGACACTGAGCCCAGAACTCCCAGCAATATTAATAGGAGCCAAGAGGTGGCAATGGAATGATCTGCTAATGCAGACCCAGCTTTTGAGACAGGGCAAAGCATTCGGATGGAATAGAGGGAATGGGTCTAAGTAACAATCCATGAGTTTATGAGAGGAATAGTGAATGGAGAGGGTGATTTAGGGGAAGCCAGAGACACGAACGGCCAAGCCTGCAGTCATGGTTTTATAACATTCATCCATAGTGAGTATGGAGATACAGACGGCTCCTCAAATGGCTTGGGAGGGTGGGAGGAGTTAATATTGATAATATTTGGGAAATGTTGTCAAAGGTATAATATGGTATTATGAAATAGGATGTAGCCCTTCTCTTGCTTCAATTCATATGCTTCTAAAAACAGAAATGACATGTCTTAATCACATTTTAGGCAATCACACTCAAAGGGTAAAGATATTTGTTATTAAATTGTAACTAAAATGATTTAGCTATTTTGTCCAGGCAAGACCCATTTGCATTGGAAACACACAGATTATTTCATGCACACTCTATTTGAAAAAGATTTCTCAGGGTTAAAATGTGTTTTTGTTTTTCCTATCAATTGTTACATTTTTATTTTAAATGTCGATGATGTCACTGTGATCACACATGTACCCAAGGTTTCCACGGTATACAGCAAAGACTCTAAGACAATCATTGGTCCGAACATCATTGAAACATTTCTGTATTCCATTGATTTGAACCAGTTTTTCAGCAGAACCCCCTCTAGGAAGTGGGTCTCGGTGCCATTAGGAAACGTGATCTCCAGGTCGTTTTCCAGCTTTCTGAATTGCACGTCCTTTTCCTCTTCATTATCAACAGATCCAAAGTAGATCAAATCCCTTGCCTGGTCTTTGGAGAAATTGTCTATTCTTTTAACACCTGTTGCCTGCTGCAGGTAGTAAATGTCACTTCCTTCCCCCCCTTGAAGGACATCATAACCCCCCATTGTCAGAATGAGGTCCTTCCCACCGTCGCCACCCAGGTAGTTGTCATCATCACTCCCGATGAGGATATCGTCATAGCTAGTTCCAAGCACATTTTCAACACTGAAGTAGAGATCCCCTTCTGCATCAGCACCTGAGCCATAGCCCAAATTCAAGTTTACAAACACTCCAGTAAGATTTACATGGTTCCCCCAAAAGAGCACAGTATCTGAACCAGACCCCCCAAAGACTGTATCAGAGCCGGGCCCTGGATATATAACATCATCCCCTGTGCCTCCCAAGATATTGTCATCCCCCGCTCCTCCGTGGATCTCATCATCTCCAGCTCCCCCTGAGAGGTAGTCCTCTCCGTCAGACCCCTGTAGAACATCATTCCCTCCAAGCCCAGAGAGAATGTCAGTTTCCTTCCCACCTATCAGAACATTGTTCAGGTCATTGCCTAGGATTGTGTTCCTGCCTCGAAGTGACCCAAAAACAGTTGGAACGGTGAGAGAATTACCGGCCGAGAGGTCCACGTGGAGATCTGTGGGAAAGGATTTCCTATCCAGGAATAGAGGCTGGATCTTGAATGTCTCTTCGGACACTGTGAACCATACTTGATCTCTGCTTCGCATTATCAGATGTCTATATTGCTTGTTCGTTGTGTATTGATTGAATTCACAGGTCCAATTGGCTGAAGACGGTGCACTGAGGAGTAAATTCCGGTTTGCAGAATTTGATATTCTGATATCTTTAAATTCAACATCCAGTAAAAGGAAATCTACATTTTGGTCTTCTGCAAAATTCTCAAGAATGTATTTTCCTTGATATTCCTTTCTAAGGGTGTATGTATCTTTACCATCGAGACCGCTCATCCAACCACCGCCACTCCCGGGATCGATGAAATTGTCCTTCGCATTTCCCCAAATTCTTACAAAATTTGGGGAGCCAATTATCTTTGTTGCACCTAAGAGGACACCAGACCTTGTGTCAATGATCTGATGATCGATACTTGATGACGAATAATCCACTGCATAGACAAGGGGCACATTTTTATTGTTAATTTCGAAAGTAATTCCATCCTGGGTCTGCATGCAGAGGTGCCGGTTATTTTCAGAAACGTGCCAGTTTTGCAAACGCACCTCACATTTTTCCCCTTTGATGATGAGGTCAGATGGAACTATAGGATTTAGAAATCTCAGTACACTAAATTTCTCTTTCAAAACTAAAATATCAGTCACCCTGTCTTCTGCATAGTTATTGATAATAGCCGGGGTCTTTGTTTTGCAATCAAGGTTGTAAGTGTCACAGCCATCCCCTCCCTTTAAGTAATCCCCTTCGCCCCCGCTAATAAAATTTGATTTTCTGTTTCCAATGATGTGATCTCGGAATGGGGACCCGATGATCGTCATTATGTTATCATTTCCAGGAATTGTGTTCAGGTCAATGGACACTGCAGCTTCGGAACTACGGAAGTCCATGATTAAAGGCACCACTTCTGGGTCAGCTGTTGTGTTTGCCACCTGGAAAACCACAAAATCCCTGGTTTGGAAGATGATATGCTGCCATGGCCACCCCAACTTCCAACTCTTGATTATCACACAAGTCGAAGAGGTGGAATCCCACACCTTGATGGATGATGTGCTAATACTCGTTACTTTGACATTCTTGTACTCAACTGCCATTTGAACTATGTCAATTTCACCATCCGAGGCACTGTTACTGATTGTGTCGCAGGTGTCTTTCTCCTCTATGATATACATGTCTTTGCCGTTAAAACCTGCCAGAAAATTGGTTCCCTTCCCTCCATGGAGTACATTGCCGATGTCATTACCTGAAATGAAATCATTGTGATCGCTTCCTCTAACAGTTACAACCTTCTCCCAGGGTGAGACTTTCAAGTCTACAGTGCACCCTGCAGACTCTCTGGAGTAATCTAGCATTCTCACTTCTAGCATGACTTTGCCATTCAAATTAACCTTCCCCACCTTAAACAAGGCACCATCGCTGCTTTTGAAGTTCAGGTGTCTAAACGAATCTCCCAAAAACCAACTCCTGACCACTATTCGGAGGCTGTTGTCGTAGAACAGCTTCAGGTCATTGTTTTCTTTCCTCGCTGATATTTGGCTGAAGGAAATGTTGATCACAAGCAGGTCCATGGCCTGGTCATCTGCCTCGTTACAAATGTCTGCCTCACCCCCGTCTTCAGGTACAAAGTACACATCTTGACCATTTCCACCATGAACCAAGCTTCTCTGAGGACCCAGGAAGAAAACATCATTTCCATTGTTCCCATATAGTTTATAAAAGTATTTATCCAGAGAGTAATGAAGCCCCTCAGGTTTCTTTTGCTGGATGGCATAAAAGCGGTTTGGTTTGGAATTGCCAGAGTAGGTGCCATGCAAAGAGCCTTCGTCTGATGCAACAGAGCCAATAACGTCTTCTTTCTTAACCGGTATCCACAGAAATGTGGCTGCCTTTCGTACAAGGGTGACTTTGACTGTTTCCCCAAATCCTAAAATAATGTCCATTGTTTCACACCCTCTCTGAAAAGGATACTCTTTGTGCAGTCTTCCAGAAGTAAGCGGGTCATCGATGGTAATGATCATGGAATTATGATCTGTCAACTCTACATACAAATTACCCCCATAGGCCGAATCTTTCCCCTGGGTGAAGTCAATAACTGTGTGGCAGCCATCCTCATCACCCAGTTCTTTAACCTTATAGTAGTTATCAGCGGTCCGCAGATCGTTCCCTAGTTGCATACTTGTTCTATGCTCTTCGATTAGGTCCTCTATCTTACTGAGTGTATGGAAAATGTTGAACTGGTTAGCTATTTCCACAAAAGTATTGAAAATATCCCTGAAAGCAAGCCCTATTCCCTTCAGCACTGCCACTATGTGTTGTCCGGCACTGGCGCCTGGAGGCAATGAGTGAAGCTCATGCTTGATTTCATAGTACAAGGGGTCTAAACCCAAGCGTATTATTGTAAGAGCGACAGTGACCGGCAGCATTTCAGGCCCCATCAAGTTAGTAATTAATATCGTCCCATCTAAGGCGGCATCAACATACCCAATGGCGCTTTTCTGATTAATATCCTCATAAATATTAAATGCAGTGAATGCAATTGAAAGGACCGGAATAGTTTCTGCTACTACACCTATTTTAAACACAGAACTTGTAAATTTAGAAACCGCAGCCCCTTCTAATCTCTCTGAGATTTTGGTAACTGCTTGCTTTGTAGCGCTTCCAATAAAATCATTAACAGCTGCATTAACACCTGAGAGTTCTGTTACACCATGAACGCCCTGAGCCAAACTGATTCCACCCTCCCATTCCCGCCCTTGGGAGAACATTTGACTGGCAGCTTGGAAGCCCATAAGGGTACCATAAATGCCTAAACCATGGTTAATCTTACTCGATGTACTGTGCACATCACTGAAGTAGGAATGGAGAAGCTCTTCAGATTTGGCAGCACCGGTTTCACCAGGAATGACGATCTCCCTGATTTTGGAGGGGTCTGTTTTGCTCTCCAATCACAGCTTCAAGCCGTCATTGTATTTCTCAAGTGAGTTTATCTTCTGATAGTCTGAGCGATCTACGGAGCTTTGGTCCTTCATTACTTGTCGGATCTTTCCCTGTACACGTTGCTGATCTTCGGCGGACTTTAGAAGTAGCTGTGGCTGAAGACTCTTCCCCCGCACTGCCTCCTCAAACCCCTGCAGCTTGCTGAGTTGCGTGTCAGAAAGAGGTCCTATTTGTGGCCTGCAGCTGTAATCAATCGCAGTGTCTTGTAAGGGGAGCTCTGTAAGCACCTCTTGAAGCTTCTCAGCTCCTTCTTTTGGTAAGGGTTTGGCGTCAGCATTAACATTCATAGTAGTGTAAGTGTTTCTGTACTTTCTTGTGAGCCATAGCTTCATTGTGGCCAGGGTTCTATCACGTACGTTATCAGTAGCTGTATGATCCAGGCCTATCAATTCTTTCTTCGGCCAAGTTCCGCCCCCTGCCATTGGACAATTTCTTCTAAAATCCAACCAGGATGAAGTCACATCCCACATCAGCCTGTTGGTTATAAACACTCTGGGATTGCGAACAGCCTCAGAGATGTGAGTTGCGATAACAGCCATGCCATCGTAAACATTGACATTGTTGGAGATTGCATCATGGTCTCCCTGGACCCAGTTTTTGGCCATTTCTACAAAATGTTCTTTCTCCTTCATGTTGGCCATTGAGTCGTAGTCTAGCTTGTTTAGGCTTTGATCTAGAGGCACATTTGATGTTGTCCCATGTAATTTAACATAAAAATTGAAAAGATTCATTTTATAAACAAAGTCTTTAAAACGGAAATATCGAAATTCTCTATTTAAGGTTCTGTCAACATCTTGTGCCTTCGTCGTACTTCGAATATCGAGGGTCCTTTGGATGATCTCTTTAATATTATCCTCCAATCCTTTAAGACTTGTTATTTTTCTCACAGGATACAAATGTGTTCTTCCATCTGTTGTGTGTATCAACAATTTCTGCATTTCTGTATCCCGCAAATTGGGCCCAGGCAACTCGGAAAAAATCTTGTTTGTTATGGCTTCAATGATGTTTTCAACTAACGTATCTTCAATCTTGTAATACTTAGCTCCGTCTTTCCAGGACAGGATTTTCTGGTACGGGTGCTGCACCCTGTAACCTTCCAGTGGGGCTTTTCGTTCCATGTGCAGTTCCTTTGGGGTGTATTCTCTCTCCCGAAGAGTGCCATCTTCCTCCAAGTGGAATTTTCTCTTGTGGCTTGGGTCGCCTTTGCTCCAGAACTCTGAGTCCACTGACTCCGCTGTTCTCTTTGTCCCATCAGGTAAGACATAGGTTGTGATGGTTCGCGCTGAGACGTAACCCACTTTCAGTCCAATATTTCTCATTTGCACCAAAAGCTCTTTCACAAACCCCTTGCCTTCGGCTCCGCTGCCAACATCACAGGACACCAAGCTCACTTCTTGAAGGAATTTTGTGCTTTTGTCCATGTGAATCCCTTTCCCTCTTTTTGAAAGGGTGCCGATGGCTTGTGCAAGCTCACCTGCGCTCATGCCACCAAGTGTGATGCGTCCATTCTCCACAACCCCGTGACCTACGACGACAAGCTTTGTGCGTGCAGTTATTGTGACAGATGTGACCTCTTTTGGTGCCTTCAGTTGAAAATGGTCCTCCCTCCACTGCAGGAGAAACTTGGGCCTGGGCGTTGCCTTCCCTAGTAGGGCGTATCCGCTTGCCACTACTGCCTCATCATACTGCAGCATCAGGATGACGTTCTTATCCGCAGGTTCAAATGAAGGCAAGCTTCGATCTACCTCAGGCTGGCTTGTCTCGAGAACTTCTCTGGCAGTCTGCAGAAGAAAACAAAGTATAGGTAAGGTATCACTCGTCTGTCTAGCAAAAACCAGCCACTCTCCCTGACATTACAATGCTTATCCTGCTTGGAACTCTTCCCAGCATTTCCTGTTCAACTATATCCAAAATACCTAACAAGGTGCCAGCTGGTCTTTCACATTACTGCTACCAGTGGTGCGGTGGGTGCTCCCATTTGGAGGTACAGGGGAGGTTCACCCTTGCATGTCTAACTACATTAGAAAGCAGACTGTGTTACAGTGTCACACACACACAGGCACACACATGGATTTTACAGCACAAAGGCTTATTCTGCATACTTTGCGAAACTGTCTGGAATGTAGGTTTGTGTCCCAGTAGACTGCATTGCGGCTCAATTTAAGGTCCCATGGATCACACAAATGGGGGCTCAAGACAAGGTTGTAAGGCTGTTTTTAATAAGTTTTTTTCTTATCTGGGAAATGTCACTTTTTTTGATGGTTGAAGAAGGGGTACAGAACCCAATATACTATTCCCAATATCCCATCCACTGGACCTGCAAAAAAAGCACCTAACCTCCACGCCCCCCTTCCCTTCCCACCTCTTACTTCTGATACACCAACCTCCAAGACAAGAACCCATTTCTACTGCTTTGGTGTCTTCCTTCTTTCATTAACAGTATAAGACCCCAGTGCCCCCTTAGGATACAGTTTCCTGTTTTCCTGTTTCAGGTGTGCGGCTACACCCCATGCCACGACTAGCAACTTTCTCTTTGCCTTTTTGGGAGCAACTGAACGTGACTCCCTTCACCAGTCACTCCCTACAGAGCTAGAAGAGAAGCTGGGGGACTCTCCAGGGAGTCCCTACTGAGCGAGGAGTCTTCGGGGTGAGGGATTAGTGATCTCACAAACAGCCCCTTGCTTTAGGGCCCGACTGGTATTCATCTGCTTCGGGTCAGGGACAGAGACTTGCTCGACACCCGGAAACATATGAAGCCTTATGCAGAAGAAGGTCGCAGGGTCCTTCGAGGCTCCCAGAAAAGCAGGTACAAATTGTACCTCCATTTGGAAGCCATATACAGTATGGTAGGAGGGCTGGGGGTCCACTGGCAACAGATCACTATTGATAATCCTGGCAGGCAGTAACAACTGGAGTGGCATGACGGGTGTGAGGAGTATTGTCTGTCACCCCTCCTGGGAGCAAGTTAGCTCCCAGGATGGGTGTAATGGTCACATGGTGCTAGCCATTTGACCAACCTAATAAATAGGATGAGCCATTTCCGGCTCGTCAGTCAATCCCAAACTGACTCTTGTGTTTCTGTGCACCATGCTGGTGCGGTGCAGCATACTGAGGGTCAGCCACGTGGCCCGGCATGAGGACGGTGCCCCTGCTGGGCAACACCACATCCAATGAATGTTGATGCCATGTGATCATGGCGACTGGGATGTCCCCGTCCTGTGTGCCCCCAGGGCCGGGGCTGATGTATGCTGGGTGCCCCCAGCCAAGGTAGGTGGCTCTGGTGCCCCAGAGTTCAGGAGGCCGCAGGGTGCCCCGTGCAGTCTGCCTCCAATGGAATGTTTGATCCAGTGCTCTGGATGCCATAGGGTGCCCTCTATGGTCTGCCCATTTTTATGAGTGCAGAGCGGGTGGGGACCTTGTTATCCAGGCCCCCAACAAGTGTTTCTGGGCCATTAGCAGACGCCATATTGTCTTGGGAAGTGCACTACTTGAACTATTCCGGGAACCCAGTAACTTGTTGCGTTCCACTTTCCGGCAGTACTGTTTGGTGGTCTGATGCAGTTATGAGCTCAGAGTAAACCTCAGAAAAGACGAGGCATGTGGAGAAAGGGACAGAGTCATGAAGCTCCTCTTCCCCTTAATATGTTAAACGGAGGAAAATGTGGAAAAAGAAATGCATCCTGGCATGGTATGTCTGAGGAAAAGACGATGCACATATTTCAGATGGCCTTGAGAAGGAGGCCAGGAAACAGAAGAAGACAGATGTCGAGCTGATGCATGTGACTACGCCATCGTCTTTTACTGGTTCCAGCCCATCTTCTTCTTCATGCACTTGGGATAAGGAGGATCCCAGGAAGAAGTGCCTGGACAAGGAAGTGCTGGTGAAAGTACTGGGCCAGGTCTCGAGTTCATAGGCACCCAACATGGCAGGAGAGCCTGTCAAGAGATCTCCCACAGACGGTTCAAGCGTGTCCTCAAGATGGGACTTCCCTTGATAACCGAGACGAAGGGAGAAGTCCTGAAACAAGGGGTTGAGCCATAGAGGATGAACGTCCGAAGAGTCATGATGAAGTTATATGATATGGAAGAGGAGGTACAGTCCCAGCCGTAGTGTGCACAGGTTGGCACTATTCCACCCTGTCTGGTGGGTTGCTTGTTCATGGCCCCAGAGGAAGCAGTGTCAGACAAGGTGGACAAAAATGCTGACTGAGATCAAAAGAGGGATTTTACAGGACCGTGCTGGCCAGCACATGCACATCATACATGACAGAAACAGTGCTGGCAGACTTTGAGAAATTCACCAAAGCATTTATTTGAAGAGGTCTCGGATTGTGCCCCTATTTGGAAGGCTAGGAAGTCCCAGATGGAACATTTATGAAAATCAACCTATGATTATGGGGCCGTGATCTCAGGGTGCTGCCGAATTGCCCATCCGGGGCTGGCATCCGGAGCGCCACCGCAATGCACATCATTGATTCCTTTTCCTCTGAAGAGTTCTTGGAAGATGAGGTTAGTAGCGTGTTTAAGGCAGATAAATCTGTCAACAAACTCTGCAAGAAGAGCACCCCTTACAGATAAAACGAATACCTGGTTCCACGAAAAGTGTTGATTAAACAATCTATCTACAGCTGAAGGTCAAAGTTTCCACAGAGATCAGGGAAGTCCTCCTCCTTGTCAATGAGGCAGAAAATCTGAAGCCAGATAAGCGGGGCCAAGCTTTGGTCGTCATCAGACAAATGGAGCAATCTCTTAACAGATGCCTGGGTGAATAGTTTCACCCGTTCGGGTTATAAAATAGAATTTGGATCAAAGCCCACGTCATCAGTCGTGCTCCATACGACACCAGCCCATACACAAAGCAAGGACTTGTCGCGCAAAGGGGATTCACAAAGGTATCCCGGAAAGAAATAGGGTAGATGTTTTTACTCACTCATTTTTCTAGGGCCAGAACCAAATGGAAAATTCAGATTGGTGCCAGATTTAAAGAGATTGACAGTGCACATCACAGGGAAACCTTTCATAAGACTTTCCTTTCATGCTCCTCATTCAATTATTGTATTCCTCAGCAAAAGAATGACAGTTTGTTTTCCCTGCCTGCCTTTCTCCTCCTGTGTCCATTTCTTTACCCCCGTCAGCTTTCTGTGAATCAGCCAGCATGTAACCTTGGGTACATCTTAGATTCATTTCTTCCTCTTGAGCCCCAAATTTGCTCTGTTGCTTGATCGTGTCACTTTCATCTTTTTGATATTAGTAAAATATGACCTCTCTTGGATTTTGCTCCTACTCAAATTCTTTTGGAAACTATTGTTCTTTTAAGACTTCCCAACTACTCCATTCTTCCATTGCATCCTGTCCCACATTATGCAGTAAGTACTCTCTTTTGTCTTCCTCTGGCGTATAATATTTCTTCCAACTTGTCCCTGCCTTCCAGTAAATGATTGGTTTGAATTTCTTCAAAATTACACATTATTGGCATTTCAAGTACTGCATTACAAACCATCATAAAACCCTTGCTCAAGAACCAATCCAACTTAATCACCCAACCCCACACTTGTCTCCCTCCCGCCCAACCCTCGTCCCTCCAACCACCCCCTTCCCCCTCATGCAGCATGTTCTAATCGACTTCAGAAAGTTCAAACCAAGGGTGTTACCCCCTTTCGAGCAGGGCAGTTCCAAGGCCTTCAGGCCAGCATTACAGCTGTCCCACAGTGAGTCCCTTTTCCCATTTAAGCACCCAAATGGTCAATTACAACATGGCAGCCCCAACCCAGTGAGTACATCCCATCCTCCCCAGATCTGGAGCCCCTGCCCACCCCCACTCACTACCAATACTTCTCAAAAAAGGGGAGCCATAGACTTTCAATGTTGGACCGGGACTCATCCAAAACGTTTCTGAGCTATTCCATATCATATATTACTCGATCTTCTCCACCCACTCCCTTTCCACAGACATGCACAGACTATTCCACAATTGGGCTAGGAAACATCTCGTGGCAACCAAGATGACCTGCAGCATATGTCCATTTTCTGCCTTGTTCTCCTCCTCTAACCATACCCCAAAAAGGAGAAGCCACAGCACGAGCTTCCTGTGGATCCCATCTACCCCTTTTATCCACGATGGAACCTCCTTCCAGTATGATTTCACTCTAGGACATCCACACCACATATGGTTATAATCCCCCCGCACCCGGTGGCACTTCCAGCAATGCGGCTCATACCTCTTGCACATTTTAGCTATCACAGCCGGTGGATAATGCCATCTGTGTATCAGTTTCAGTGCCTGGTATCTCTAGTGCAGGGAAACCATCAAGCGTGACCATCCTACACATCCAAATCCATAATGTATCATCAATGTCTTTCCCCAGGTCTTCAGCTGTCAGTAGCAGAATATCTACAGTTTCCCAAGGCCCAAACACTCCTCCATCCTACTTAACAAGATGAAAGTCCTCCGTTGCCACATTTGTCTGGCCCTGCTCAGCATTGCGTCGTACCAAATCTGAAATGCTAGCAGGTCCTCAATCCTATCCCGCAGAGGTGACGGCCACATTGTGAGCCACCTATTCTCTCCCTATCTTTCCAAATAGACCACAAGTCCAGAACCGGGTAGTGCAGCACCCTTCTTGTGATACAGGGTCTGGGCACCCACAACCATTCACCCAGGGAGACCGGGGCCAGAATCGCATTATCCAACAGCACCCACTGCTTGTCGGAGAGCGAGTCCAGATGATTCACCAAGACATGAAGTTAGGTTGCCTTATGGTAGGTCTCAAGATCCAGGAATCAAACGCCCCCTCCTCCTTTGGTAAAATCAATGTCCTGTAGGCAACCCTGTGCTTTGAACCTACCCAGAGGAATTTCAGCATGGCCGCCCTCACTTCAACGAAGAATGCAGGCGGGATCATCACCGGGAGCATTTGGAATAGGAACAGAAATGTGGGCAACACCACCATGTTGATACTGTATAGGGGGTGTCAACCCCTCCCCCTTAACTGAGTATAGATAACATGATAGGCAGATCAAATGGTTCTATTATTGCAGAAATAAGGATTATAGTGCCTTTATTTAATGTAAAAAGTGCACAAGGCACAGCGCATATTTGGGTTAGAATGACCCAGGAAGTGAAGAGTGCTTTAAATATCAGACAGAGATATATTTCAAAATGGATGACTCAAGTACAAAATGGTGTCCCGTTTTAAGGCAGGTGTGGAAAAACTATGACTCATGCCAAGAGTTTTCCGACAGCAACAGAGGCTGATATAATAGAGACACTCTTTGGCAGCATTTCACAGTGAGATAATTGGGGTTGTTGAGTTGAAAATGCAACTTGGCAGGAAAAGCAGACAAGATTAGTGATGAAGTTAGATAAAGCAAGGGACCTTGAATACATTTATCTATGATAATGAATGAGTAAGGAGCAATGTGCTTCATGCAGACCATTTTCAGAGACCAGCTGTATTAGTTGGCACCATATAATTGAGTTTATCCATTTCTCCACAGTATAAGGCACTAACTAACTTGGTAGGTCCTCGCAAATTAGATAAAGAATTGACATTGATGTGATGAAGTTGTTTTTGGCAGAAGTTGAGAAATGTCATAAATGTGTCCAGCCAGGTCTAAAATAAGCTTATCAGTTTAGTGGATAAGAGAAAATTGTGGTTGCCAACTATGACTAATGTGGGCTTGGTATTCACCAGACTATAAAAGCAGGGGAAAGACATAATGTCATTCAGTGTGTCTAAAGCGTGTCTTGAAACTACAGCCAATAGAAACTGCTGAGACCCTTCCAGGTGCCTGATTTTCTCTTGTCTCTGATGAGAAGGGGACCCCCAGTTCATTTGGCACCCAAATGTGGGGCTCTCAAAGTCTTTCATAAGATTCAGGGACAAGGACCCAGGCTTTATGGTGATGTGCTAGTAGACAGGGGGAGACGCCTAAAAAAGATGATAAGGTGAGTGGCATACTGCAGCATGGTCTCACTTCTGTCAGGGGCATCTCTTCATGACCATCATCACAGCAGACCTGGCATCTATGAATAATGATATGTTTTATGAGGGACAGAGGCAACAGAAAATAAAACATGTTCATGTACATATTAAGGGGATTGTGATGATTTTTAAGTAATAGGAAATATTGTGTGAAGAGAATTATAGCTCCTAGAGAATCCTAACTCAAGGGAGTTCAGTAGAAGATGCCTCAAACTCCAACGGGAGTAGACCAGAAACATATAAATCACGAACAGGCTCATGTAAGGTGACATCTTAAACCCAGTACAGGGTCTATAGAAGAGGCGAGGGAGAGAACAAGGTGATCACGGTGTTTATTAATGTGAAAAGTGGACTAGTCTGTGTGTTGTTTGGAGAGTTGAAATATCAAAGAGCAATATAAATTGTGAAGTAATTGGTAAAAAATTGAGGAGCTACAGTGATTGAGCATAGCAAAGTGATTGGTGCCAATCAACAGAATAAATAGACTATTGAAATTGGAGGCTTGAGCAGTGATTGATGGTGATTGCTTATATTTGTTGTTTTAAAATGTTAACAATGATGATTTAAGTCCAAAGAATGGAGGCTTTATATAAGGGTCTGGTAAACATAGGCAGTCAGTTGTGACTCTCCTCTGCACTTTATTAACAAAGGAGTAAAATAAAGTAAAGGGTTAAAGAGAAATAAAAATTATATACTTACAAAGATAAAGCTCTTGACAGATTGAAAAACTTTGAACAATAGAAATCCGACTAGCGGAACACAAGAACAAAGGAACAGATAAGACAAGTGGGAGATATGCAGGCATTATTAATTTAATGTTAGCTACTTTGTCTGTTAGGCACACACTAGAGTACCCCTGATTTCTTAATATAATTTTAAAACAATATAGACATTTCTTATTAGTGATAAATAGGACATTTTGAAAAAGCATATATCATAAAGCAAGCATGGGTCAATCACACAGATGAGGAAAAGATAATGGAAAGAAACCGTTTTAAAAAAAAGAATCTAGCCGCAGTAATGGAAAATAATTGGGAAAAAAGGAAAGGTGCTTCACTAAAAAGTTTCAGTGCGCTACCAAAAGGAAGAGCAGACACACACAGTTTATTTTCATAGAATTTGAAACAAAAAGCAAAGAAATATGTCAACAGAAGCAGAATGGGAAAGGGACACAAAATGATTAGGAGTGCAAAAGTAAGACAGAGATTACAAATGAAAGCACAGGCGAGTGCTATAAGTAACCAAAACAGTGAGAATATTGGTAATTAAGGGCAGACAGAGGAGGATTGGGATAGGCACCACAATACAATACTTAGTCATAAGGATATTATTACACATGCAGACTCAAGCATATGCACCAAAGCCACAACAAATTAGACAAGATTCAAGAGGGGGGATATCATCTCCCCCACTGCACAGCATAAAGGCATTAAAAAAATATATGCCTAAAATCATACAATTTGTGAAAACATGCGCTGAGAATAAAAATGTAATTATAAGTGCAAATTACATTAAAAAGTAGGTTAACACAATAGTAAATGATACTAGATTAAGCCCAGTAAATATTTATGGGGAATAGCAAGAATTAAGGAGATAAAATACGTTTTTTCAGAAACAATGTTAAAGGTGCATGTATTGATGCACACATTTGTATTCAGACTGGGGAAGCAGTAAGTAATGAGAGGAAGCACTCTCAAACGCACCAAGGCTAAGGTTACACACAATATAGAGAAAAAACATAATATATTTAACAGTTGTATTGAGTAGACACCTCAGTAAATAACTAAGGAGATAACATGCACTAGTTTAGGGATTAGTTATGAAGACACAAAATAATTCACACTAGTATTGTGAAGGCCTGAACATGTAAACGAGTGTGCCATTAGGTCAAAGGAGTATTTTTTATAGAGCACACACCCTGATTAGTATGATTTTCAAAACTAAGGAGTGCATTATTTCGATTTCTTGCAGGGTTTGTTTAAATGACACATGTTTATGAATAAGTACAAGCAGGCTGGGAGCTGGCATCTGCAGGTTTGAGATCTGCAACTCTTTAGGTGTTTTAGGCTTCAAAAACCTGTAGGTGGCACACGGTTCCTTCCCTGGAGCCTGAGGTTGATATTAAAGGCATTTCAAGTACCTCCTTTTGAACCTATGGAGACTATTGATATCAAACATCTGACTTTTAAATCTTTTATTTTGGTCCCCATTACGTTGGCTCCTAAGTTCAAGGAAAATGTTGCATTATGCCAATTATACCATGGTTGCCCCAAAGTTTCATCAGGCCTAGAATATTGTTCTACGGACCTTTTTAGAAAATTCTGCTTCTCCTGCTTCTCCTGAAGATGAGTTTTGGCACAATTTAGAAGTCAAAAGACCTGTGTTAACACTTGAACAGGACAGCAGCTGCTGTGCAATCAAACTTGTTCATGGCATTAAACAGTTCCGGGCCAAAGGAGAACGGCTTCTGTTCCCACAATCAGCAGGTGGATTTGACAAACTATTGCAATGCTGTACTCTTCAGCAGATGATTCCCAGGCCAGGGTCTATCAAGGGGATGTCGACGAGGAGAATGGGGGCATCATGGTCAGAGATCAAAAGGTGGGAAATCCAAGATATTTGTAGAGCAGAAACTTTGTCAGAACAAACAACCTTTAACAGTCATTGCTTCCTGAAGTTTTTGTGTAAAGGTAATTTGAACTCTGGCATTCCCAAAGAAGCATAAACTACAATAAGAAAAGTCCATATCCGAAACAGCCATTTTAGAATCTGATTTAAGACTTTGTTTGAAATGTTGAGTTAAGATAAGATGTACCTTAAATGTGGGCTTGGTCAGTTGAATGGAGCAATAGTAAGACTTTTTGCTTGTGTCGCTTTTCCACATAGTGCTCTTATTGAACATATTCTTGTCAAATTTGAGCAATTTGAGAAAGGCTGCGTTGCAGTAGAATAGCAGGTTGTTGGAGCTGCATTGGGAGGCTGTCTGGCCTGAAGTCAAGAACTGAGAAGTCGAGGTCAGCTATCTACGCTGACGAGGAACATCTGTGTGGAGGATGAATCCTCTCACGTTAAGGTGCAAGAAAGAACACAGAAAATGCCAAGTCTTAATTCATTAAACATTTAAAAGCTTGCAGAATGAACAGAATCGTGGTCTCTGGTCACGTGAGTCGAGGAAGGAAATACGGCTTGAACTTGGAGTTCCAGTCACGATAGTGAGTGCACTCTCTCCCGTTGCATTCACAGGACAAGAATATTCTACAAGGCCAAGTCCAAAGAGTATTTCATGGCAGAAGGCATGGATGATGAGAGATGTTGGGCTAATTGGGTGGTAGGGTAGCTTCATGTCCTATCTGCTTGCACCTGGCTCTTGGCTTATGTGCTTCTAATTGAACCAAATGTTCCAGACATGGCACAAGCATGCCAAAGCAAGTGTATTAGTCCATATAACAAAGGACCTTATAGCTTTAAGAAATCAATGAAACACTGTGTAACAGATTTTTCTTAAATGACACATATGAAGAGGTAGGCATAAGTTGTCCACCTGATATTGGACAGCCAATAACAAACCTAGCTCATATATGATTGTGTATGATGTTTCCCTTAAGAAATCCCTACCCTTTACAGGTTTTTCACTATTGCCACATACTATGCTGTCATCCTGACGCATAAAGAAGTATATAATTGAATTCTTTGAGGAAATCGCTGAGAGAATGAGCCTCCGTCCATTGATGTTCGTTGTAAACTCCCGTTTTAGATAATTGCTAATAAAACAACAACTTGCAATCTGCTTGTGTTTGTCCTGTTATTAGGAATTATTGTGGTGTAATCCCATCCAATAACAGATACACGTTCCAAGGGCCATAAACTCAGAATGGCACAGGAGGAGGTAACCAAAGGGCAATCCTTAGGCAAAACCGGTAGCATACCAAAGTTCGATAATCCAGGTATCCAAAAGCAGGCAAAGACAAAGATTGCAGAGGCGAAGAAAATTTCAATAGGAAGTGCCGAAAATGCAGCAGAGCCTGTATTTGTTAGGCTTTCGGCGCTGTGTTTCCATAGGGCACGCAACGTGTTGACCGACGGCCGGGAGGGATTGTTACACATGTGCGTGCGCTGCCCCAGTTTCCATGGCAACCTCCAACAACGCAAAAGGAACATGTCGCAGGGAATTCTGTATGTGCTCTGATGCAGGCAGTGTTCCGACATTCCTGACACTTTCATACAAGTAGTATTTCAAAATTGGGTACTCCCAGTTTTTTGTTATCGGGGGACGACGCTACCAATGGGAGACTGATAAGCTGAAAGCAAAGGATAATAGGTCGCCTACCCCTACCTTACGACCCTGAGTCACACCAGGTTAGATCCAAGGTAATCTCATCTAATTTTAGGATTACTCATACCACACGTGATTATCAAAAATATTTTCTTTTTATTTTTATTGTTCAGACAACACATGCCTAAAATAAAACAGGCGTGCAAGCGCCTAAATCTGTAAAAACACTGTGCTAGTCCCTTACAATCTAACTGGTGTAGACACACCATACCTTTCAAAATGCCAAATTACATGGAGAAAGGTAACGGGAAAAACAGTGTATATTACCGCAAGCGTGGACACATGTAGTTTCAGGGAAGAATCAAGATATATTAAAGTCTCCCAACTGTGATGTATGCCTCAAAGGTTTTATGACCAGAGCGGGTCTGCTAGTTCTGTGCTTTATTTAATAGCCGCTCTGTGCTGATTTATCTGCGTTGATGTAGGGTGACTGAGAGTTGCTTAATACATATCAGCTACCCTTTTTGCAATTTACTGAAAATGAGGGATAGGAATCAAAAAAGTGAAAAAGTTCCTATTAGCAAGTCGACATATGTTTCGGCCTTTCTGACTCATACGGAACTCTCTCTTGGTGCCGTTGGTTCTGATGGTAATAGTGGTCGTCTTTAGGACAGAAACAATTTTGTTGTTTTCAGTAATAGATACTTTCCCATTAGTAGAACATCTTAGTGTTTCTCAATTTCTTTGGGACGTATATGCTAACTTATTCGGCATTTTCATCCGGCTCCTAAACGGATGCCACACATTCAATTTATTTTCATGCACTGTATCTTTAGTGATTAGACTTGTGACAAACTGGTGAGGGCAAAAAAACTCCACTCCGCGTGGTTCATGGTGGTGCTGTGTTCACACTGTTGGCACTTTCATCTGTTGATATGGGTGAGCAGCGGCCACAGGGATGGGCTCGCCTGGCTGGCTGTCGGTAGCTATCCTGTAGGGATGCTTGTAGCTGGCCCCCTCATCCTGGTTACTGCCTTGCTGTATGCATACCTCTTCTGCCTCATGGAGCGCGAGGTTCCACCCTCCATTCCTCCTCCTAACAGCTGTTATGTCAGACCTGAGTCTTGGTCAGCCATCTGTGGTTCCCTCTTGAGGCAGGTCACTGTTCAAGTATCCACTCTAGTCAGGCCTTAGCGCGGAGCTACCGACAGCCAGCCAGGCGAGTGGTAAACGGTTGTGATCACATAAGATATTACATCAAAAGAACAGGTCTTTTGCATCCCTAAAAATAAACATCTTCCTCAATGCCAAAGGTCTACCAAAGGGAGGGATGGAAATGTAGCCTTTTTTACATCTTCTGTCTCTAATGGGATTAAAAAAAACAATCCCTCTTCTAAAAATATCAAGGGAATTAAAATCACCTGCAAAAGGATTGGAAACCCCTAATTCCCTTAAAACTAACTACATTTCCCACAGTCCCACAGGGAACAAAACAAAGAAGAGGGCTGAAGAGGCATACAGGAGTAAAGGACAGGCAAGTAGGCATAATAGCCTTTGCCAGGGCCAGGAAATTAACATTAAGGGCCTGCGCCTGAAGATAGATGGAGCTGGAACAGGAGCTGGAAGGTTGGCAGTAGTAGCAGAAGGGGAAGAGCACAAGGCTGGCGGTTCACAAGGAAGTGTGATACCAGGACAAGAGAAGAGCAGATTTCACCTGCAGGTTCTGAGTTGGTCCTGTGTTCACAAATCCTGCTTTGCCGTGGCTGCACTGAGAGAGACGTGCTGAAGTTGAAGTCTTCCATGGTGCAGCTAGTAGCTGTGACTCCAGAGCTGAGATCGTGCTGCAACCTGAGGCTGGTGTGCAGAAGTAAACTGAGGGACAGGGGATAGGAGGAGACTCCCTGTGGTCGAGGCTGGACCAGAGACACCCATGCTTCAGAGTGGTGTGGGTCCCACGAGAGCCTCAAGTAGTAGTGGCAGGAAGAAAAGTTGTAAAGTGGAAGCAGCTCACACCCAGTGTTTTTGGAGCCGTTGAGTGAATATCTGTACTCAGATTCACTGAAAACCCCTTGCCGGTAACTATAACCAGCTCAATTATAGTGTCTGTAGAAGTGATAGCGAGTAGTGATACTGTCATATATTAATAAATGAGACAAGTTATATGCATATCCAATCAATCAATTGGCAGGTTATCCCAAGGACTCACCGTTACCTCTTCCTCCGACAGACCCCCTTTCGGTAGTGGAAGGCTCTTCTTGTTCCGAATGGAGAGAAGATAATGAAAGCCTCCCAAGTACCTCTTCCCCCTCCCGGATAAACCAGGTAGAAGAAGAAGTCCCAGGGAAACCCTCTGGGGAAGAAAACCCTGTTCCGAAGGTAGCGGTGTGTTGTCCTCCGTTGCAGTCGGGGATTTCGGCGAAGTCAGGAGGGCGTTCGTCTTTGAGAAGAAGAAAGAGACTGGTAAGTATCAGAGTGTAACAGAGGGATAGAATGTAAGGTAAGAGGAATGTGGATTACCCTTAAACCGGAACAATAGGGGGAAGATGATGGTAGTCAGAATCTTCCGAAAACCTCTGAGAAGCAATCGAGGCGGAGCTAAGATCTGTTTTGATGGTGCAGAGTCTTGCCAGTGTGTTTGAAATGCCGGTGCGTGATGTGCCTGTTACTAAGCGAAGAAGAGGATAATAGTGAGTTGTGAATGTTAGAATAAGCGGGATTGGAGGTAATTGGTTATATGGGATTGGGATGAGGCTTACCACGGTCCGGAATGGGACCGGATGGCAAACTTGGTTGATGAAGAGGAGGAGACCGCGAACTCGGAAAACAAAGAGGTAGTTGGAGAGACGCTAGAATTTGAAAACAGGAAGTTTAGAAGCTGAAGACAGTATTTCGCAAGTCAAATTCTAAGACCTAGGAACGAACTTACGTAGCGTTGTTAATGAGGAGTAGCAACGCAATGCCGTGTTGATCTCCGGGACTGATATACCCACCCTCGGGTAGGGAGGCAGTACTTCCGGGAAATCAAGGTGTGCTGAGGCTAGACTCGCAACTCCAGTTACGGCGGCCATCTTGGTAGTAGAAATGGCTGACACCCGCCGTCCTATGGTCCATCGATGCCACAAAGCCCAGCGTCTCCGAAGGGGCGTGACAGTATGCCCCCTCAAATGCCCCGGGCCTCCCGGTTTGGACGGATGGGACAAAAAGAACCGGCGGACCAAAGTAGGAGCATGAACCGCCGATGCCGGTTCCCAAGAGCGATCCGCCGGAGAATAACCCTTCCAGTCAATCAAGAACTGTAGACGACCCCGGAAAATGCGTGAATCGCAAATTCCCGCCACTTCATACTCGGGACCTGTCGGGGTGATGACAGGAGAGGGTAATCCTTTCCGTGCACGGGAGAAACGATCCGCCACGTCTTTCTTCAACTGCGAGACATGAAACACAGGATGAATCCTGGACCAGGATGAAGGGAGATTGAGCTTGAAAGCTGATGACCCTATACGCTTCAAAACGCAGAAAGGGCCGAAATATTTCGGGGACAATTTGGATGGTACCAGATGACGAGGCAGAAATCGAGATGCCAACCAAACCAAGTCTCCTGGTACCAACCGCGGAGCCGGAGTACGATGTCTGTCAGCAGAGCGTTTGACCCGGATCTGGGCCTCCCGAAGAGAGGTCTTGGCTGTTCGATGTCCCAACTGGATGGCATCAACGAGAAGATCCACATCGGGAAATTTTGAAGTGGAGACCGGTCCGCTGGGAAAACACTGAGGATGGTATCCGTAGGAGCAAAAAAAAGGGCTGAATCTCAAGGCTGAATGTCGAGAGTTATTATACGCGAATTCAGCCAAAGGCAACAAGGAACACCAGTTATCTTGTGAGGAGGAGATGTAACAACGCAAATATCCCTCAAGGGTCTGATTTAGGCGTTCCGTCTGACCATTTGTCTGCGGATGGAAACCTGAACTCAATGCCCGGGAGATATGCAAACTCTTGCAGACTTGCTGCCAATAGCGAGATGTATATTGTGAACCTCGATCAGAAACAATGGTCTCAGGTAATCCATGAAGGGAAAAAATCTGTGAAAGAAAAACTCTTGCCATCTGAGCTGCGGTGGGAATCCGCGGAAGTGGAACGAAATGTGCCAATTTTGTGAAGTAATCGATTGTGACCATGATTACTGTACAACCGTCTGATGGTGGCAAATCAACTATGAAATCAGTGGAAATCATTTGCCAAGGACGGTCCGGGATCGGCATTACTGAGAGGAGTCCTGAAGGGGCGTTTCGAGGGCATTTTGACTGCAAACAGATAGCACAAGCGGACACATAGTCTATGATGTCTTGAGTCATTTCCGGCCACCAGAAGTTACGTTGGATCAACTCTTTAGTATTAGCCACCCCTCGGTGACCCGCTAGGTATGAGTCGTGACAGAGATTTAGAACTGTCTTTTGCAGTTCACTCGAAGGGAGGAAGAGCTTCTTGTCCTTATAAGCACATCCTTGGACCAAGTTGAGTTTCCAGGTCGCCAGTAACTGTGGATTCAACTGAATAAATTGCAAAGTGGAGTTAGCCACGTTCTGTAAAAACGTGGTAACTACTTGCACGAATGTGGCTCTGGGAAACAGAGGTTCCGATCGAAAAGGCGTAGAAGAGGTATAATCCTTTCTGGACAATGCATCAGCCTTGAGATTGACTCTCCCGGGAATGAAGGTGAAAACAATCTCATACGGTGAAAAGAAGTGTGCCCAACGTGCCTGCCTGCTATTTCGGGTCTGAGCATACTGTAGGACGCGTAAATTACTGTGATCAGTCCTGACCTCAACTGGGTGTCTTGCCCCCAGGAGAAGATGTCTCCACTCTTCGAATGCCTTTTTTATAGCTAATAGTTCTTTTTCTAGCACTGAATAATTGATTTCAGAGGGAGACAGTGTTTTAGAAAGGTAAGCTATAGGACATTCTATTCCTTGATCATTTTCTTGAAGCAAAACGGCCCCAAGGGCCTGATGAGACGCATCCGATTCCACAATGAACTTCTTGGTTTGATCTGGAGTAATCAGTATGGGTCCTGTGAGAAAATGTTTCTTCAGGTTCTCAAAGGCAATGTGTGCCTCCCCGGACCAAAGGAATTTTACATTCTTTTTAAGAAGTGTCGTCAGTGGAAGTATCTCTTGCGAATAGTGTGGGATGAAACGTCTGTAGAAATTGGAGAACCCCAGAAATCTCTGCAGATCCTTAATGCAGATTGGTATAGGCCAATCTGTAATAGCTGATACTTTTTTAGGGTCCATGGATACCCCATTTGCAGAGATTATGTACCCTAGGTAGGCAACCTGGTTTCTGTGAAACTCACATTTCTCTAGTTTGCAATAAAGGTGGTTGTTGAATAGTCTCCGTAGTACTTCTTTCACGTGCTGACAGTGTTCTGATGGTGATGAAGAAAAGACCAGAATATCATCTAAATAGACAATAACGGTGTGAAGAAGAATGTCTGAAAAGAGGTGGTCCATAAAGCGTTGGAAGACTGCGGGGGCGTTGGATAGGCCAAAAGGCATTACTTTATATTCATAGTGTCCCAAAGGAGTACGGAAAGCTGTCTTCCATTCATCGCCAGCTCGTATACGAATGAGATGATAAGCCCCGCGGAGGTCCAGTTTTGTAAAGATGGTAGCTCCTTTAACGGCTTCTAGTATATCTGGGATGAGAGGCATAGGATAGCGATCCGGGATGGTGATCTTATTTAAGCCTCGGTAATCTATACACGGTCTGAGTTCCGTAGAGTCTTTCTTTGGGATGAAGAACAAAGAAGCCCCCGCTGGTGAGGTGGATTCTTGAATAAGTCCATTGCAAAGATTCTTTTGAAGATATTCTTTAAGAACTTCACGTTCCCGTCCAGATAGGACATACATGCGACCGAAAGGAATCGGTGCATCTGGAACTAGTTCCAGGGCGCAGTCGTCTCTCCGATGTGGGGGTAGTTCAGCATATTGAGATTCGGAGAACACTGTCTGATACTGTTTGTATTCAATGGGTAATTCCTGGATATGGTTCAATACAGAGATGGAACCCGGATTTTCCAACATGGAGATAGTGGGACGAAACCCAACCGCACCGTCCGAAAGACAGTGCGTCAAACAATGTTCAGATCCCAGAAAAACCGTGCCCGCCTTCCAATTGATGTATGGGTTATGAGCACGAAGCCAGGGTAGTCCTAGAATAACTGGATAGTGGGCTGTACGGATTACATCAAAGATAATGGATTCTTGATGGGAGGAGATATTCATCCGCAAAGGTATAGTTTGTTCCTTTATGGGACCTGATGTTAACGGACTACCATCCACGGACTCAACTGGGATTGCCATTGTCTTGACTGAACATGGTATATTATGAGCGGTCTTCCAGAGGGTATCAACAAAGTTCCCTGCGGCCCCACAATCTATTAAGGCCGTGACCGGAATGGGGTCTGTATCTCCCCATTTGATCTGGACATGTAAGGCCAACATAGTAAGATCGGGGATCTCCGTAACTTGGGAAGGTATCAGATAAGATGAGGAACCGTTTACTGACTCCCTAGCCGCGGTTCCCCTGGCGGTTGGGAGATGGCGTTTCCCTGACTTTTGGCTGGGATGAGAGGACAATCTCGAATTGCGTGTTCTTTGGAACCACAATACATACACAGGCCCTTGACTCGACGTCTATGACGCTCCTCTGGAGTAAGGCGACCTCTGGTAGTCCCTATCTGCATAGGTTCATCTGTTTGTGATCTTCCTACACTAGGAGGGTATGTCATAGGTGGTCTCATGGAGCGGCCACGACGACGTTCCTTCACTCTTTCTTGCAGTCGGTAATCCATCTGCATAACCATGGTGATCATCTCTGCCAAATTCGGAGGTCTGGGTACTCGGGAGATCTCATCCTTTAGCTCTTCGTTTAATCCTCTGCGGAATATTGTGATTAGAGCATCGTCCGCCCATGACGTACCAGCTGCTAACTGCTTGAAATTGGTGATATAAGACAATAGATCTTGAGATCCTTGTTTGTAATCTAATAACTGCTCTTGGGCTGAAATCGTGATCTCCTGACGGCTGAACATGGCTCGAAGACTATTCAAAAAGGCAGGATAAGAATCTAATAAGACATTATTGGTAGTAACAAGAGGCGTGGCCCATGCTAACGCGGACCCCGTCAAGTTTGCAATCATGTGTCCTACCTTATCACGGTCGCTTTGAAAAAAGGCTGTCTTGAAAGAGAACTGAACGGTACAAGCCTCGATAAAAGTCTTGAGTTTATGAGGATTACCATCGTATAAACCTCCTGGGATAGGGCCAGGAGGCACTTCGGACCAGCTAGGGACTCTGCCTGCCTGTTGTCGGAGGTAAGCATTCTCTTGTTTTAAAGAATGCACTTCATCTGTCAGAGCCTGTACTGCAGTGACTAATTGCTGTTGTTGTGAGGCGTCCATGTTTCTTAGTAACCCTGAATCCCTGAGACAACCTGCTCAGATATACTTTATATTTTTAGGCGTTGCTAACTGTCATATATTAATAAATGAGACAAGTTATATGCATATCCAATCAATCAATTGGCAGGTTATCCCAAGGACTCACCGTTACCTCTTCCTCCGACAGACCCCCTTTCGGTAGTGGAAGGCTCTTCTTGTTCCGAATGGAGAGAAGATAATGAAAGCCTCCCAAGTACCTCTTCCCCCTCCCGGATAAACCAGGTAGAAGAAGAAGTCCCAGGGAAACCCTCTGGGGAAGAAAACCCTGTTCCGAAGGTAGCGGTGTGTTGTCCTCCGTTGCAGTCGGGGATTTCGGCGAAGTCAGGAGGGCGTTCGTCTTTGAGAAGAAGAAAGAGACTGGTAAGTATCAGAGTGTAACAGAGGGATAGAATGTAAGGTAAGAGGAATGTGGATTACCCTTAAACCGGAACAATAGGGGGAAGATGATGGTAGTCAGAATCTTCCGAAAACCTCTGAGAAGCAATCGAGGCGGAGCTAAGATCTGTTTTGATGGTGCAGAGTCTTGCCAGTGTGTTTGAAATGCCGGTGCGTGATGTGCCTGTTACTAAGCGAAGAAGAGGATAATAGTGAGTTGTGAATGTTAGAATAAGCGGGATTGGAGGTAATTGGTTATATGGGATTGGGATGAGGCTTACCACGGTCCGGAATGGGACCGGATGGCAAACTTGGTTGATGAAGAGGAGGAGACCGCGAACTCGGAAAACAAAGAGGTAGTTGGAGAGACGCTAGAATTTGAAAACAGGAAGTTTAGAAGCTGAAGACAGTATTTCGCAAGTCAAATTCTAAGACCTAGGAACGAACTTACGTAGCGTTGTTAATGAGGAGTAGCAACGCAATGCCGTGTTGATCTCCGGGACTGATATACCCACCCTCGGGTAGGGAGGCAGTACTTCCGGGAAATCAAGGTGTGCTGAGGCTAGACTCGCAACTCCAGTTACGGCGGCCATCTTGGTAGTAGAAATGGCTGACACCCGCCGTCCTATGGTCCATCGATGCCACAAAGCCCAGCGTCTCCGAAGGGGCGTGACAGATATACCTTTAGCAGAGTGGTCACATATCTCCAATTAGGAGGCAGAACGCTGTTCTAAATCACTCGGAAGGTTGAAGCTGACTTTCACATATTATTACAAGACCAAGTACATCAAAGAGAGGCCATGTATGGATAATTATGGTTCCAACCAGAGTCAAAGTATCATTCCGTATGAATGAAAGGGAACGCAAATCCATGAAGTTGTTTGAAGTTAAACATCACCATCAAAGATCAACCGCATATACCTAAGTCTGTTTCCTTGGTGAAACCTGAAGCTTGTAACATCCAGAACAAGTATTCTGTAATTTTTGAAGTTGCTGAAGTAAAGAGAAGAGCAAGTAGTACCCAAGCCAGTAGGCAAACCCTTCTACAGTGAAACCAGCCCTTATTAAGATCTAGCCACCTATGTTTTGAAAATTGTTGAAGTTGTTAAAGGTTCAGTATCCTCTGATACAAGGGTGACAGGGTTATCCAAAGCTGGGAGAGTAGCTGCTGGAACCAAGAAGGTGTGTATAAATCTGGGGAAGGGAACTGGGTGCTTGTAAAAATGACTAAGTCAATCCGTAATACTGAGACTGTTGAGGCTGAGAGAGAAGCAGCATGGAAGCAAAGGCAGAGTATGCTATGCTGCTGGCAGTAAGACAGACAGAAGAGGCAGAGAGGCTGCCCTTTTCTTATAGCATAGGAAAGAGAGTGTCTTGCCTACCTGTGGAGGTCGAACATTATTTTCTTTAAGTTGCCTAACAATTATTAAGTCTGAGGTTGAAGCAGAGGTAACAGAACTGTGGTTGTCTATAATATTATCAGAGATTGTTGTATTGAAGGTGGTTGAAGCGGTACACACTGAAACACTGTGAAGCAAAGAAGCCTGCCTCCACAGTGACAGTAGTAGAAGAAGGTTGTCGAGAGGTAGGCAACACCCTAAGAAGCATCCTGACAAGTTATACTAAAGACGCTGCAGGGATTACAAACATATGGACAGTTGTTGAAGTAGAAGTGGTACTTTTGTCTTTGAACTGTACCATGTCCATCCTGGAAAGAGGATCTCCAGGATTACCATTGGTGCTGTTTTCTTTGCTGGAATTGGAAGGTGAAGTTTTCAACCAACGGATTAAGAACTGTTACCAGTGGAATTTTGTTTGGGTGAACTTTTGTTTCTTTTGAACGCTCAAGAACTGGTTCAAGACTTTACTTTTCTCTGTGAACACTTGGAGAGATTCACTTTGGACCCTCCTGGGAAAGAGATCTACCCAGGACAGGTGAATGTTGTTCCAAGTCACGGGTCATTTGGTAATTGTTTGGTTATGTTGTTTATGATTTACGTTGAATGTTTTGTTGTTTAGTGTGAGGGCCAGTTTTCTGTATATGCTAGGAGAATTTCCCTTAGGACCTACACTAGGTAAGGAACCCTCTGGAAGAGCAGGTTCAGTTAGGATTTTGTTGCACTTTTTGTTATCAATTAAATGTTTAACACTGAGAAAACCACAAGCAGTTGTATATCTGGCATTACTGAGTCCTCACAGATACCACTACCCCACTGTTGTTGCTTGTTTGGCGCACCCTGGGGTTCCCCCACTATTTTTCCTGTTGTGCACCATTTCCGTGTTCGCTGGCTTCCCCATCTTGTCCACCGAGACACTAGACTCTGCTAGGTCGTATTCCGCCAGCATCTTGAAGTCATCTTGGTGGTCGTTCTAACTCCTGGCTGGTTGGTCCCATTACTGTCATTATTGCTCTTTCCTTGGTTTGTCTGGGTTTTCATTGGTCCAGGATGGACTCTTTGGGGGGATTAGAACCTGCAATAAGCTCTGCAAGAGAAGATATTTTACTCTTTAGGATGTGTTTCGGGAACTGTCACAATGAGACCTTACCTCTGGGCCCTGGGTTGGTGGGTTCTTCAAGAAACATACCCCGAGGGGTCCATGCAGTTTGTTGTTGAGGTTTTCTGAAGCTCCCTTCAACCTATTTGCCATTGGCCTTTATTGGCCCAAATCCTGCTGTGCTACCTTCCCTTCCTGTGGCTGCTGGGGTTTGCACTTGGCATTAAAACATTTTAAGAGGGCCTCTTCTGGTGTCCCTTTGTGGTGTGTTTCTGCTTTGTCCGCACGTTGAGTGGGATAGAACTCAGACTTGCCTTGCTTTTTCCCATGAGCGTGGGTCTGCCGACACACTTTGTCCCACTGACTCCTTTAGCAACATTGAGAACTCATACACATAATGTACTCACCTTATCTGTGACATTTTTCCTGGGCACACCTTGTGCCCCTGGGTTTCCCAGAAAGGGTAGGGTCTAGCCCTGATTCATTATTCAATTGTAAATTGTCGGTTTCACTTCTGCCCATCATTGAAATGTTTTTAGTTACAGTGTATTATTACTGGCTACTTGTGTTTCTGTTTTTTAGAGTGTATTATGATTGGGTGATATAACGCTTCCTCGGCACTCTTCCTCGGCACCACCTCCAAAAATTTGAACAGACTCCAAATCTTGCAAAATAACGCCCTTAGACGCGCTTTCAACCTCCCAAGTAAAGCTAAATAGATCTGAAATTGTGGTAGTCCTCTTTGTGTTGTTGGCTATACTTTTCACCTTTATAACCCCCATCTTGGAGCTATACAACTGTGTAGTTTGCCTTTGTAATGTTATATTACTATGTGCTGGACGGTAGGAGGAATCTTGTGACTATTTTCATTGTACTGCTTTATCCTGAAATGCCCCGCGCAAACTATGAGCACCCAACGCAGCCAGAATCAGAGCGGAAAAAAAGAGCGGCAGCACCAAGCAGAAGCACTCTCCACATCACTGATGATAACATAGAGGTGGCGCTGCCTGTCGCAAGCATCTCTTTTTAATAATCTTTTGGTCAAACACTTTTTACATAAGTGAACAAAAGGAAGCAAAACAAGCTTTCTCTGTGTTTTTCATCAGAGAAGTGGTGAATTGCATCTGTTCACAGATAGCACAAATGCTAGAGACTACGCGAAGGAGTTGCTGCACGGTATCTCTGAAACAGAACAGAATTTTCCCACCAACTTTCCCCAGAATCCTGCTATTAAGGGAGATGCAGATATCATGTGTACAGTCTCTGGGGTAACCTCTCCAACACAGGGCACGTGTGAGGGCATTAGCTTTCTGTGCACGGGCTGGGTACCAGTATGTTCTGTGCACTGGCCGGGTACCAGTATGCTCTGTGCACGGGCTGGGTACCAGTATGCTCTGTGCACGGGCCGGGTACCAGTATGCTCTGTGCATGGACTGGGGGCTGGGTACCAGTATGCTCTGTGCACGGGCCGGGTACCAGTATGCTCTGTGCACGGGCCGGGTACCAGTATGCTCTGTGCACGGGCCGGGTACCAGTATACTCTGTGCATGGGCTGGGTACCAGTATGCTCTGTGCACGGGCTGGACACCAGTATGCTCTGTGCACGGGCTGGGTACCAGTATGCTCTGTGCACGGGCTGGGTACCAGTATGCTCTGTGCACGGGCTGGGTAACAGTATGCTCTGTGCACGGGCCGGGTACCAGTATGCTCTGTGCACGGGCCGGGTACCAGTATGCTCTGTGCACGGGCCGGGTACCAGTATGCTCTGTGCACGGGCCGGGTACCAGTATGCTCTGTGCACGGGCTGGGTACCAGTATGCTCTGTGCACGGGCTGGGCACCAGTATGCTCTGTGCAAGGGCTGGGTACCAGTATGCTCTGTGCACCGGCTGGGCACCAGTATGCTCTGTGCACGGGCTGGGTACCAGTATGCACTGTGCACGGGCTGGGTACCAGTATACTGTGTGCACTGGCCGGGTACCAGTATGCTCTGTGCACGGGCTGGGTACCAGTATGCTCTGTGCACGGGCTGGGCACCAGTATGTTCTGTGCACGGGCTGGGTACCAGTATACTCTGTGCATGGGCTGGGTACCAGTATGCTGTGTGCATGGGCCAGGTACCAGTATGCTCTGTGCACGGGCTGGGTACCAGTATGCTCTGTGCACGGGCTGGGCACCAGTATGCTCTGTGCACTGGCTGGGTACCACTATGCTCTGTGCACAGGCTAGGTACCAGTATACTGTGTGCACGGGCCGGGTACCAGTATGCTCTGTGCACGGGCTGGGTACCAGTATGCTCTGTGCACAGGCTTTGCACCAGAATGCACTGTGCATGGGCTGGGTACCAGTATACTCTGTGCATGGGCTGGGTACCAGTATGCTATGTGCATGGGCCGGGTACCAGTATGCTCTGTGCACAGGCTGGGTAGCAGTATGCTCTGTGCACGGGCTGGGTAGCAGTATGCTGTGTGCACGGGCTGGGTACCATTATGCTCAGTGCACGGGTTGCGTACCAGTATGCTCTGTGCACAGGCTGGGTACCAGTATGCTGTGTGCATGGGCTGGGTACCAGTATGCTCTGTGCACGGGCTGGGTACCAGTATGCTCTGTGCACGGGCCAGGTACCAGTATGCTCTGTGCATGGGCCAGGTACCAGTATGCTCTGTGCATGGGCTGGGTACCACTATGCTCTGTGCATGGGCTGGGTACCACTATGCTCTGTGCATGGGCTGGGTACCAGTCTACTCTGTGCACGGGCTGGGTACCAGTATACTCTGTGCATGGGCTGGGTACCAGTATGCTCTGTGCACAGGCTGGGTACCAGTATGCTCTGTGCATGGGCCGGGTACCAGTATGCTCTGTGCATGGGCCGGGTACCAGTATGCTCTGTGCATGGGCTGGGTAGCCCAAAAGGAAATACACCAAAAACAGGTTACAAAGGAACATACAAAGGTCTTTATCTTATGCTAAACAGTTACAAAAAGTCAAAGACAAATCAGATAGCTATCGGCCCTCAGTACAATACAGCGAACTCCAGCGTGGTTCGGTGTGCTCAGTGGAGTGCAAATATTAATTGAAACAGTCAGGCTTTTATACAATTTTCAGCCTGATGTCCATCCCTACTGCGGGTTAACTATTCCATAAATACATCACTAATCTAGGGTTCATGCCAGGTTCATATAACTATATGCCTAGGGCTTTACCTTAAATACATTCTCCAACACGTCTACCCGGTAACAACGTACTTTAGGATTCCACATAGAGTCTTTCTCAATCGTTAATACAATGCAGTTCAAAAAAGTGTTCTCAGTTCAGTATTTGAATACATTGTGTTTAACATATGTTTGTGGATTAGCTTCATTGACACAGGTAATTCATTACACACAGGTCAGTGAAGGACAAGGTCTCAGTTCATGACCCCAACAAGTGGCCTGCAGGCAAGTTACATATTAGCTGTACACAGAGGTCATGACGACCATTTTCTATTCTGAATGGCTTCGTCCACCATTTTAACTCATAGGGTGACTTTACAGGGAGAGAGATCCTAAAATGGCGGTTTACATTGATTCTAGGGTCAGGACCTTGCAACACGAATTTCTTCACATGTAGCTTGTTAGCAGCTTGGCGTAGGCCAATATAAATATATTCATAGCAATAGGAGGCACGATATAATTTCCAGTTTGACACATGGTCTGGGTACCAGTATGCTGTGTGCATGGGCTGGGTGCCAGTATGCTCTATGCAAAATTCTGTAAGAGATTAGTTTAGTATTAGCATCCCTGTGGCCTATAGTCTATCTCCCCAAAATCTCTCTTCAATATTTAAATCTGTTGGTCAGTTCTCATTGAGAGGCGTTGTGATGTCTTTACATTTCCTCTGTAGTAATGGGTATGCCACTGTGATAGCTTTTTGTGCTCCTGCCGAATATGTTAAGCCTCCAGTGTAGGGGGCAAGGAATAGAGATGTTAGTTTGTCTCACTAAGTGGGAGTGTAAGCATTTACAGAGTTATAAATATTTCCAAAAGTAATTTCTCTTTAAATCACATTTCAGTGAAAGAAGTTGAAACAAGTCTAAGGTCCCCTCTTTGTAGTATTGCCCTAGATATCCTAACCCCAATGCTTCCAGTAAAACGGTTTCTTGTATATTACAAAGTGATTGCTTAGCCAACATGGTCTTAGTTCGATAAAGCCTATTTTCATTTCCTCTCTTTTACGAATATCTGTAGTATATTATAAAATCGTGCTACATGTTGAATGTCGTTGTTGATTTTGGTCGGAGAAGTCTTGTGTATTTCCTAGAACAGAAAGCTCTGCCACACACCATGTACCGAGCATCAATTTACTGTATCCCTAAAACAGGAGATGACACCCGAGAGAGGAAGTAATCAACCAATATCTCTCCTTAATACTGACTTTAAAATCCACACAAGCAGACCGAGTCCAACACTCAATGCAGCACGTCATACAAGCAGACCAAGTGGGCATCAAAGCACACAGATCGTCCACTGTTCATCTTAGAAAATGCCCTTATATGATCAGCTCGGCAAGGAGGCCGGCATTCATTTCAATTAATGACAAAAAGCCTTCTATAGAGTTTAATGGCTTTTTCTTACAAGGACACTCAAAGAATTTGGATTCCATGACACTTGCATTGAAACAGGATGATCCACATCTGCACCATTAGCAGCACACGACAAGGAGGCCGGCTTGTAACCGCAAGCTTGAGATATCAGAGCAGACTCGCAAAGCATGGGCACTTCCCTGGGAGATAACAAAAGCAAACTATCCCTCTACCTATGTAGATGACATTCTCCTGACCTTGACTCGCCCAGAGCCTGCTTTATCACATGTATCATCCCTTAGAGAAGAAAATGACAAACTCTCGGGGTACAAAATAAACTGGAACAAAACAGAAGTGCTCCAACAGGGCAGTGTGACCTTTCCATTGGACTTATAGGCCACTCTTGCAAAACAAGTGAGAAATACCATAACCATCCCTGGGATTAGGGTGAAGGGAACACTAGACCCCATGCTGGAGGCTAAACTAAGACGGTTAAACAAGAGATTGAGACAGACTTGAGAAACTAGACCACGCTTCCCATTTCATTCATGGGAAGACAATCACCTTTCAAGATGGTCTGCCTGTCACAACAAGAGGATTGAGTAAGGGTGCTTTCTATCTATTGAGACTAATTTATTCACATTTGAAAAAACAATACACAGATTGCCATTGTAAAAGTTAATAGCTGACGTAAATGAGTTAAAAATAAAATAACCTAAAACAAAAAATAAAATACAAAAACAACAGATAAAATAATAAATTCAGCATATAATTTAAGACATCCACCAAATGCCAGAGATGTCACTGTATACAAAATATAATTAAACTATCTATATAAATATATAAATACAGACTTATCTTATTTTTGGAGTTGTCCCTCGTATTATTCGTCTTCTAACATAGTCTTTTTTAACCGATATTTAGGAAGCTGCTCCAGAGTCTGTTAAACAACTTTTCTTTTTTAGCAAGTTCAACATAACTCTTTCAACATTGCGTACATTTCTGACATCCACAAGTTGTTTGTTGGTGCCTCATTCGATTTCCAGCTGCACAGGATTAACTGTTTTGCTGTCAACGAGGTCTTCAAAATCCAAGCAACTTGATGATATGACAGATCTTCCAGATCTGTATCTTTGCCCAGAATCATTGTTTCAAAACTAAATTCTCTTTCATCGTTCAGCATCTTGTTTATCACTTCCCTGATCCCAGACCAAAATGGTCTTACTCTGTGACATTCCCAGAGCATATGTTCAAGAGTACCTCTCGAGTGACTACATTCCCAGATGATCCTGACCTCCTATGGATTTCATAAAGTTCAACAGATCGGTTGAGTCAAATTTTTCCAGGTTCACAGCAGATCTGAGTTTCCTGTAGTCTCCATATTGACAGCTTCTAATCTGAAATGTTGCCTTTAATCCTTAATATGATACCCATGAACCTTTTTCAAATAGGATATCTAATGTCTCAATCTCTGCCATAAACCAGTTGGGCCAGGACAAAGTTTTATGCCGATTTTGATCGCAAGATTAAACCAAATCGATGAAGACCTCATCAATCCTGGCGACATATTGAGGGAGGAGTCTATTCCATGCCAGGTTAATCTCAAGAAGTCAGTCAATGTGGACTTCTTGCCCCAATCCTTATTAGGTGTGGATAGAAGTGCTGATGGATGTAACGGGCCAGCCAAACCAGTCTCAGCGACGGCCCATTCATCTAATTCTTCTCCAATGAATGGCAGGAAGTGTCTTGCTGTGAAAGCTGATGGTATCTTTTCCAAACGAGGGCCATTCAAACCTCCTTTTTCATTCTGGAGTTGCAATTTCCAGAGCTTCAATCTTGGCTTTTTATATTCCCAAAGGAATGATTGGATCATCATAGAGTCAAGCTCTTTTAGCAAAGACTTCTGAACTGGAAGTGGAATCATGCTCATGACATGCATTATTTTAGGAGCCGCTGTCATCTTGATTGCATTTACTCTTCCTCCCATTGACAACGTTGGAGATCTGTGGTGATCAATTTATCCAGTGACAACCTCAGGTTCATCTTCATCATATCATCCAGGTCTTTTGTAATCCATATACCCAAGTATTTAATGTTTCTGTGCACCACTTGCAACCTAGGTTTTTCAGCAAATAACCATTACATAAATCGGAGCAAGGCAAGGCTTCTGACTTAGACCAATTCATTTTGTAATTTTAAGATCCCTCCAAATTCCTCAATAAGCTCTGTTAAGACGGAACGGATGGTGATAAACCATGTACTACAAGTAAGTCATCTGCATTAAGCCAATGATTTTTTGTGTACATCCAAAAGAATTAACTCCTGCAATCCTCTCTAATAGAGAGGTTCTAATAGCCACGGACAGCGGTTCCAAGGAGATCACAACGGGGAAGGGTGACAATGGACAACCTTGTCTTGTTGCACGATTTAATTTGAATTTGGATAAGATCTTACCAATAGTTGTCGCCTCTGCCGATGGGCTCAAGTAGAGCAATTTCACCCAGCTCATGAATTCAGGACCAAAATTCATTCTTTCCATAGTCTTAAATAGAAACTCCCATCTCACTCGATCGAATGCCTTTTCTGCATCCAAAGGCAGAGCCACTGATTCCATTCCCTGTTTTTTGGATTCTGATATTGTTAATAAGAGTTTCCTCATGTTTGTTGCTGAGATTCTACCTTTTATAAACCCAGCTTGATTTGGGGGAATTAACTTTGTTGGTATGCCACGATCTTTGAAAGGATTTTACAACCTGAATTAATTGGACCGATCGGTCTATAGCTGCCCAGATTCAGAGGGGGTCTTCCAGGCTTCAATATTAGTGAAATTGTAGCATGTCTAAGTGTGGGAGCTAGCCTGCCTTTATCTCTACAATGCCTAAAGGTGTCTTTGAGCAAACTCAAAATTTCTACTAGCAATTCTCTGTAAAATTCAGCAGGCAAACCATCCGGTCGCGGATATTTCCCTACATTCAGACCAAACACAGCTCTTCATATCTCATCCATCGTTATCTCTCTTTCCAATTCCAAACGTTCCTCCACTCATCAAAAATGTGTCACTCTGTATAGAATTGGAGACATGTGTCTCTTTGAACAGATTTTCATCATATTCTCTAAAGACATCATTCATTTCCTGAGGATTACAGTACACACAACCTCCATGCCTTTCAATAACACCAATCGCGCCTTCTTCCGCTCTCACATGCAAACGATGAGCCAGTAATCAAACACACTTCCCCCGCCCTTGTAATAATTACATTGTACCCTAAAAAGAGCATGTTCAGCTTTTTCACTCAAGTTTTTGTTTAAATCATATTTCATCTTTAAACGTTTTTGTCTTTTCCCAGCATCTGGTGAACTCATAACTTCCTTTTCCAAATCTTTCACCTTCATGGTTGGTGTTAACAGCTCTTTATCTTTTCCCTTCCGCTGAATTCTTGATAATCTCATGAGTACTCCCCTCATCACACATTTGAAACCTTCCCACATCATGTCAAGATCCACATCACCATGTGACATATTCCAGTGCTTCTCTAACTAAAGGCTCCCTCATTGCATCATCATTTAGGATTGCAGTGTTCATTCTCCAAGTTCGCGTTCTGTTCATTGCAAAATTCTAAGCTGAACACAATTTAATGGGAGCATGATCCGAGATTATTATACTCTCAATACTACATTTATTAACATTCTCTGTCACCTTTCCAGAAGTCATAATATTATCTATCCTGGAGTAATTGTCATCTGCCCCAGAATGAAAAGGGTATTCCTTGTTTGTGGGTTGTTCCAGTCTCCAAACATCTGATGGATTGACGTCTTTCATGAGCATACCTAGCATGTCCCTGTCCTTTCTTATGCCATCTCTGAGCCTCAGGCTACTCCTATCCAAAACAGGGTTGAGGGTAAAATTGAAATTGTCTCCAAGAACAATATTTTCCCCCTTCGTATCAAGCAAATGTGTACCTACTTTACTAAGGAAGGGGGCCACTGTTCATAATTGGGGCGTAGATATTACATATTGTCATTTCAGTTTTCTGAACGCTTTTGAATTTAATACCTATCCGGGAACAAATGTTCTTATTAAAATCAAAACATCACAAGATGCTGTTAAGTAAGACGAATGAAAGACTTGATCAACCCGGCCTTTGCATGATCTTTCTGCTTCATACTCAATTAAATGTGTCTCTTGTAATAATGCAATATCGGTCTTCAAATGCTGCAGTTGTGAGAACATGTTTTTCCTTCTTATTTATTTATCTATTTATTTATTTATTTATTTATTTATTTTAATTCTTGCACGGCGCCACATGCCCGTGGGGCCTCAGGGTGCACATAAAACAAGACAAGACAAACTACTAATGCAGGAAACAGTTACACCAAGAACACAGCGGTGAAAGATTGTGGCAAATTTTTCAGGGCTAAGATTAAAAGGATGTATTTTAATGGCTTTTTTGAATGAAGTAAGGTTTTTGATAAGACGAATGGAGGCAGGAAGAGAATTCCAAAGAAGGCGTGCCGGAGCATCAAAACGAGTGCCGCCAAAGTGCACCAGTTTAACTCTTGGTTGAACAATTGTGGGTGCCAAGGATGGCCGAAGATTTCTAGTGGGCATACTACGCTTGGCATGATCAGATAAGTATGCAGGACAAGAGTGAGATAAACATTTGTAGGCAAATGTGAGGATTCTCTGTGAAATTCTTTGTTTTATGGGAAGCCAATGCAAGGCTTTTCTGGATATTGAAACGTGTGTTCGACGGTCGAGATCAAAGGTTGCCCGTACCGCGTTATTCCGGGTGACTTGCAGAGCTCGAATGTTGAGATTGGTGGTACCGGCCAACAGACTGTCGCAGTAATCAAGCCTGGAATTGATTAAAGCAGTGGAGAGCTGGGCACAATTTTCTGTAGAACTAAAGGGACGGATGTAGTGAATGCATTTAGTGATAAGCCCGCGTGTAGAACGGATGTGAGATACATGATACGTGAGGCTTCATGGATAGTTCATCATCCAGAACTACTCCCAAGGTTTTAACCTTCTTAGAGACAATCATATCGTGACTCGCAATTGAAAAGCTGGAATAGTCAGATGTAAGTTTACTCCGACCTACTTTGGTGGCAACAATCATAAGCTCAGTCTTTTTACAATCGAGTGCCAAGGAATTACAGGCCATCCAGTTCTGAATGGCATTGTTGTTGTTATTGAGGGTGCTAAGGTCCTGTTTGTAGTGCCCGCTGAGCTGAAGGACAACCTGGGTATCATCAGCGTAGTTGGTATATTGGGCTCCCAGTCTGTCAACAGGTCAAGCAAAGGCCACATATAGATAGTAACCAAAAGCGGAGATAAACAGGAGCCCTGTGGAACACTGCACGTTTGTGTAATGGGAGAAGAATGTTAATTCCCAACATATACCTGCACAATGCGAGGACCCAAAAATGAGGTGGAGCAATGGGCGACCTCTCCGACTCTGGTCACTAATAGTGCGCGATCAACAATATCAAAGGCAGCAGAGAGGTCTAAGAGCATCAGCAGGGCAAGATGACCCTTGTCTGCCATGCCAGCCAATATCGGGTTATTCAAACCATTCACATTCCATGACAGAATGTTTGTAGAATCAGAGTTGCATAATCCAGTGCCGGACATTCCCTTAATCTCTCGCAAGAAGACCGCTGACAAAAGGAAGCCAAAACATGTAATAAATAAATAAATAATAATAACAACAAAAAACAAAAACAACAACTCATAAGTCGAACCACACCTCGGAGTAAAACTGAGGAGTCAGTAGCCTAACAATAACTAAATAATAGATGCTATTAAGCTCTCCCCTCCCTGTATCCTTGGATTATCCTAGCCTAAGAAAAACCTGCCCTAAAACACCAGTCACAGACAACCTTCAAACTGTCAGTTGTGTGGCCTTACATTATAAGCCAAGCAGTAATTTTATCACAATTTTTTGGTCGATCAATCGTTAGTGCCCTTTAATTATATACATTTTGAATGTTACAGGGTCCATTGGATAACATGCCTGGTCCGATGCTCACGGGTATTGCAGGTAATGAGCTGTGTATAAGGCAAGCAATAGCTTCTATAATGTTGTAAGGGAGTAGTCCACCATCTACACGTCTATAGGTCCCTTGAGCCCCCCCACCCCACAGCACGAGGTCTCCAATCTAAACTGATGCAATGGAGCCACTCCATGAAGCTCCAACAGAGTTTCTGCACGTCTGAGATGGCCATGAGGTAAGCAGAACCACCATTTCAATTACTCGAATAACAGTCAAGCACGCCCCGCCTTACAACAATACGGAACAGAAAACTAGCGCAATCCAAGGCTCCTTTTTCCGTCAAAGAAGTGGACCCAGAGCCAAGGTCATGTGCGAAGTTATCTTCCTCTCATAAGTAGAGGTGATATATGGACGGTTACAACACAGAGAGGCATGACAATTTAGCTCCACCCACCCATCAAAACCTTTTTGCCATCTGATGTGGATCTTTGCTTTTCCCCCAGTCTTACTGTTGCTTAGTGAAATGATGCCTCACTGCAAAATGCCTATTGATTAAGTGAACCTGTCAGAAGAAATGGCTGGTAATCAGGGGTTCTTCTTAATCAAAGAGAGGGAAGGATTGTGTAGAGCAGGAAATAAGGTTAAATGAGACAGGGCCACGTGCTTCCAGCTCTTGGTCTCCACACCTCTCAGACTGGTAGATCTAGAGATGACGCCCTCCTACCTGACGGCCAACTAAAAAAATGCATCCCAAAGACACGAGACCTTTTCCTTTAGCCATTTAGTTTGGACAAACAATTGTTCAGCAACTTAAAATAATGCGTGGCCCCTATTCTCCAGAATAAATGTGAGTCTAGCCACCCTCCAGCACCTGCCAATTACCCCCAGACAATGTTGACGTTCAATTTTCAATTTTCATGGTGAGGATTGAGATCAATGATTCCTGGCCCCTTTCAAACTTTAAAATGAGTAGTAGATGAAGATGGGATGACATGACATGGGTGGGACACTCTGGGGTGCTTTGGTCATCCCGGAGCAAAGCTGGCTATTAACTCTGGCAAGTTGCCCCAAAGAACATGCGACAGTGAAAGAGTGGCGCTTGTCCATGAGTGGCTGATTCAACCCACATGCTACTCTCAGGACAAGCAAATTAAGACTTTCTTATCGACGAGCACAACTATGCCAATTGAGTTTGGGAGATGAGGTCAATGGCACGTGCCCTATATCATCATGACGTCACCAGCAAATGGAATTATGAAGTCTAAAAAACAGACCGTCAGAAGTCCTCCCAGACGTACCATGTCAAAGGACCCAGGCGGCCCAATATGGCAACCGTTGGCAGATGTGATCATCCAGACGAACCAATCCTGTCCCAATATAAAACAATTATACCAGATTGCCTGCTTCCCTACCAGTTCCATATATCAGCTATGGGCTCACGCAAACCACCTGGGCACATGGCAGCGGCGAGTCCAGTAACTCCCAACACCACAGATCTTACTAAAATAGAAGCGGCCAGACCACCTACCCCAATCCGTTCTCCTAAAATCAGAGCTTCATCCCTCATTCTCAGCTCCATGCGCCACCCCGTCATTCAATAAGGGGAATAACCGTGGTCGACCAGAAACCATGCTCAATTGTTGTTCAGCATTCAGTCATTTGGCAAGACCCACCGCCGCCGCCGAGCTCATCCATTCACGAAATCAGACATTCTCCGCCGAATACGCACACAAACCACTTCCTGCTAATAGTTCCCAAAATCCTTAGAGTGAGGCACCTACAATTGTGTGAAACGTGCCCTTGAGCATCGAAATTATAATTGTGTCTGGAGATTGAACTAAGGGAAAACCTTGAATCCTGCAAGGAGTTCTAAGCTAAGCATGACCGTTACTGTGCGCCATCTTTCCCCATATGCAACTAATGAAGTATGAATAATAATGTGTAAAAGTCATGTGTCACAAACACTCTTTGCAATCTATATCACACCAGAAAGCTAGTTTACAAACCCAGTCAAACCATAACCAAAAATGCCCTATATTTATCATTTTAAATACCTGTGTGCAATTATTTCCTTTGTTTCCCTGGATGTTTAATCCAATCTAGGGCTTCCTCTGGGTTTTCTGTGGACCTAATCCCTTCTGGTAGATGGAGTTTAAAAATGGCTGATTTGACCAATGTTGCCTTCAAGTTTTTATCTCTTGCTTGTTTCTTTGCCTCTGTGCAAGCCTTTCTTTCTTTTACCATTTTCTTTGGGTAACCCGTGAATATGACAATTTGTGATTTTTTTAATAACAATTAAGACCTTTTTCTCAGGCAGCTTTTAATACTCTTTCTTTTGCATTTGCTTTTGTAAAAACCTATAGGATCTGTCCGGTTCTATTGGTAACAATTTTTTCCAAATATGAAGGCATAGTCCAGATCTCCAGGGAGTAACACCCCATGGCCATAAACCTCAGAGAAGACTCATAATAAAACATCTTATAACTGATCATCCTTTTTTACGTTTTCAGGAAGACCCATGAGTCTCAGGTTGTGCATTCTTGATCTCAGATCTAACTCCCTGTTTTCGATTTTCATTTTTGACAGTTCCATTTTTAAATCGTTATAGGCTCTGTAGCTGCCCGCAATCTCAGAAGATAAACCCGTAGACTTTTTTTTTCTATTTGGCAAACCCTCCCTTCTAGATTCGAGACCTTGAGGTTTATTTCTGCCACAGAAGATTTCATCTCACTTACATCTTGAGTCACTTTCTGAAGCAGGGAGTAAATATATTGACAACTAGGAGCCTCTTCCATGTCTGCCTTGGATTTCTTAGGGACTGCTTTTCTTGATCGTCAATCTTCTTTTTTTGAATTAGTATTCATTGGAGATCTCTCTTTTGATTATCAGAGATCAGGGAGACAGGAGCTCCAAGATTAAGCTGCTGCCTGTCCAGCCAACATTCTGGAATCTCAAGTGAGCTTTAGATCTATACCATGGTGGCTGTGGGCGCTGTTGCGTGGCTGCAAGATGGCCGCTGCCTGAAAGAGCTTGCACCCAGCAACATAAATATCCTAAAACATCTCCTCTATGGTAGCTGTTATGTGAGGAAAGTGCCAGCATTGTGCTCATTGAACGCAAGAGGCATAGTTTGACCCTACCTGCAACTCGATCGACGCGCACCCTAGGATTCTGGGGCCCTGCCACTTTCTTTCTGGGCTCAGTGGCTTGTCTTCATTGCTGGACTCGACTAGTGGGGGTGTGGGGCTGCCACATAGCTTCCCCCAGCCGTGGTTGTTCGGATCCAGGCTCAACCCTGCGGGGCTTGGACCTTCCCTATACCTCCTGGCTTGGTGAGTACTGGTCCTAGGCATCCCACCTGTGCTGCCGCTGGATCAGCTGAGGCTCCATCATAGAGCGTGGGGGCACCTGCAGATAGAGGAGTGGCTCCCGGGGCGAAATCGATTGAAGTGGATTGGCACTCCAAATCATGCCTTTTTGTGGCTCCGTGGCTCGGTGTCCTATTTCCGGGGTGCCGTATATACCTGCCCTCCGGCCCCAACTCGGCGGCTGCCTCTGGCTCTGCATCCCTGCCCCATACTGGGGATTGGCTTTACTTTTTGGCCCACTATGCAGCATGGGGCTTCATGAACTGCTGGGACTCTGGCCGGACTATGGCCCATGAAACCTTTGGGGTGTGTTCCTGACAACCCTGAGGGCTAAAACCTCAGGATCAGCACAATTTGAGAAGTGCAGGGACGGCGCTTTATTATTCTGTGCATTGCTCTGGACTACGCCACCTCTTCCCTGTTGCAGCATCAAACGCTCTGTCACATTGTAGAGTGCGTCGGATGCTACTGCTTCCCCACATTTTATGGCCTCAGTCACCAAGTACCCCGGGTGGCCTGACGTTGCCCAGTATGGAGGTGCTGCTGGTGATGCTGGGATAGGCACCACTCCTCCCGTGTTTATCATTGCTGGCGCTGGCATCCTGATCGGTCTTGTTTCTGAGTCTTGAGCTCTTGCCTTCTCATCTCTACTGGCATCCCTCTCTCTATTCCTCTCACTACCTCTCTCTCTTGGACTGACCACTCTCTTCTCTCAATACACCTGAATCTCTCCTCTCCTCTTGCAATGGCACACCCTGCACAGCCACTCGGCTTCAAAATCACCAGACCCATGAAAAAAGTGACAGCGGCTGCTTTTGCCTCCACCTACTCTCCACCTCCCATTCCTGCGGCTGACTCCCACCCTGACACAGCCCTCGCTAACGTCAATCTGTCTATCTCCAACAGTCTTGATACTCTTACCCTTGTCATGAGGGTCCGACTGAAGCCTTCCAAAAAGTGCAAATCTTGGTATGACTCTGACCTGGCTGCCCTTAAATGCAAGTGTAGTGAGGCTGAGCAGAAATGGAATTCATCGGGCAGACTATCTGACAAACTGGTCTGCCAGCTCCTTCAAAGACAATATTGACTCTGCATCTGCTCCAAGAAAAGAGTCTTTATTCAAGCCTGCATCTCTGCAGCATCAAAAAACATGGCCAAACTTTTCAAAGTCTGCAAGAAACTTGCCAATACTGCCTCTTCTTCTGTCACACCCACCCAGGACCTTTGCTCGGCCCTGGCTGCACATTTCACCACAAAAACTCAAGGCATCCTTTCCTCCCTCTCTTAAACACCATAGCATACACCAACACTGGAGCCTGCTATGGCCCCCCATCCACTTCCCCTCTCTTCTCTCTCACCCATCACACCCGATGAGGTCACCAGACAAGTCTGTTCTATGAAGGCCTCATCCAAATAGGTGGACCCCTGCCCCTCCAAAACCATTAAGGACAATATTGACTCTCTCACTCCAGTCTTGGCTGACCTCTGCAATCTCTCTTTTGCCACTGGAGTTTTCCCTACTTCACTTAAGCACTCCCTTGTGCACCCTCTGCTCAAGAAACCCCCTGCCGACTCCTCCACTCTGGGAAACTACTGCCCTATCTCCATCACTCCTTTCCTGGGTAATCTCCTGGAGACGTTGGCTGTCACTCAGCTGACTCTCCATATTGAATCTATTGGTTGCTTCCATGACCATCAGTCTGGCTTTAGAGCATCCAAAGGCATGGAAACTGCTTGTCGGAAACACCACTGAAGACCAGCTTTCAAACTTTGACACTAATACTCCATCTGTCCTCATCCTCTTCGACCTCCCCTCTCCCTTTGACCTGGTAAACAACAACATCCTGATTGCACGTCTCCGTGACAACCTAGGAATCACAGGTTAGTCTCTGACGTGGTTAACCTCCTTTCTCTCCAACCACTGCCCATCCCAGGTGGAACTCAGAGCCTTTCTCTCGACTATCGCTCCCTCAACCTGTGGCGTTCCCCAGGGATCTAACCTATCCCCCTGGTTCTTCAACGTCTATATGACTACCTTGGCACGTGTGATTGCCACTTTCACCTCTAAATTCCAGTGTTCCGCGGATGAAATGCAACTATCTTTCAGGCTACCCTCAGTCATGGTGTGCTGAAAACGACCTCTGCCTCAACAGCAGTAAGACTGAGATCGTTTGCATTGGGACCCCAGTAGACACTTTCCCATTCTCACTCTGGCCGGCCTCCCTTGGCCCTTCGCCCGCTCCCACCTGCAAGGCCAAAAACCTTGGGGTCATCTTCTACTCCACTCTCTCCTTCTCTCACATTTCAGACATCTAAAAAAAGTTTAACTATCATCTACACCTCCTCAGAGACACTCTACAGTTTCTCACCTTTCCCCAGATGCTCATTGTCTCCAGAGCCCTGGTTATCTCCAGGCTGAACTACTGCCACAGCCTCTTCCTCAACCTCCCTGCTTCTGCCCTGCGCCCTCTGCAACTCATCCAGAACAGAACCGTTAGACTTATCTGTGGCCTCAAGCCCAGGGACAGCATCTCTCTGGCGCTGAAATCCCTTCACTGGCTCCCCGTGGCTGCAGGGATGAAGTTCAAGACCCTCTGCATTGTCCACAAGGCTTTCTGGGGCCCGGGACCCACCTATCTACAACGCTGCCAACCCAAATTCTGTCCCTCAAGAGCCCTCCATTCATCTACCTCCAACCTTCTGCGAGTGAGGCGGTGGTTCTCCAAGCAGAGATTTGGAGGGAGATCCTTATCCTCAGCAGGTTCCTCCCAATGGAATAACCTCCCTGACACCCTCTGTCTTAAGCCTGATCTTCTTAAGTTCCGGAACCTCCTCAATACCTTCCCTTTCTCCTCTCCCTTCTCTCTCTCCCTCTAACCTGCTAACCTAGCTATTTGCTCTTTCCCTCTCTCCCTCCTCTTCCTTACAGCTTGCTGACTGGCCACATGGTGTACCGCCAAGTCTCACAGGTCCCGGGCACCACCGCCAGTCCTCTCTGCACTTGCCTCACGGCCCCGCATCCCACCCTCCCTCATTGCACTAGAGAAATAACCCAAGAGAGTGGCTGTCTCTGCACTTACCCAGTCTCCATCGACTGGGTGTACTTAGACCTCCCACTCCCTGTGATCGTCTCTGCACTTTCACAATTCAAATGCACCATTGCCTGAAGACCGTCTGTCTGTTCTCACTTGTCTTACCCCTTAAGTGCAATGCTAAAACTGCAGAATAACCATCATGCATATTTGCTGTGTCTCACCTGTTAGTTGTATCATATGCACTTGCTCTGCCTGTGCAGACTATTATCGTCTCAGAATTTCAAGCGCTCTGAGCGACTGATGTTTTCCCCATGTTCCCACCTTCCTTGAGTGCTCTTTTCAACTGTTTTTTTTTCTATATCATAATATGAGGAATCCAAAGAGACAAGTAAAAATGGACCAGTTGGTACGGCATGACCAGCTCTCCCGTCCACCTGCAGTTGCCTCAAGCTCTGCTACAACTGATGTAAGCACCCTGACTCAGACTCTGCTCGCCTTGAAAAATAGTACAGACAACCTTGGTTCTAAAATTGAAATGCTAACATGCAAGGTTGAAACATTAGCTATCCCGATCGACAAGCTATGTGGCCGTATGACGGCTGTGGAGCAATGTATTGGGGACAACGAGGACAGAGTGGCCTCCCTACAGAGAGAAGTGGTATACCTGCAACAGTCGGTGAGTGGGGTGGAGGCCAAGAACGATGATCTGGAGGGGAGATCGCACAGGAACGATATTCACATCGTGGGCATTCCCGAATCCACTCAGATCGACAACATGGAACTGTTTATGGAAAAGCTCTTAATGGAAATGCTCAAGCAACCTCTGATGTCTAATATGTTCCTAGTCGAAAGGGCGCATCGCTCCCACACCCCAAAACCAACCCCATCATTGCTAGGATATTTAATTATAGGGAAAGGGACACTCTTCTCAGAACCGCTAGGGTCAAAGGCGAACTGCAATATGGCTCCTCGACCATCCGACTATTTCCAGACTTCAGTCGACAGGAACTAGAGCAGAGAAAGTCAATTCAGGCAGTTAAAAATAAAGTCAGGGAGAAGGGAGTCTGCTATGCTATCCTTACCCCTGTACACTCAGGGTAGTTCACAATGGGAAAACTTGTTTTTTCACCAGCTCCTCCTCCACTGACCGCTTCGCCTCTGTTCTATCTGACCCCACTGATGTCCCAAGAGACCCTAATCGCTAAGCCCAGCACTTGCTCCTCTTCTTGCAATGCTGCTGTGACCATTGGAGATCTGTTGCCATGATTGCCTTCTTTTGGACTGTTGTGCCTTGCCCCTGCATCCACAATGTCCTCCATGTCTTTCCTCACAACTGTGGATTTGAAAGGGGTCACGCCTGCTCCACAATAGAGGGATTATAGTCCTGATGCTGGCCACAGCCAGTTCCCAATCAGTGCAGTCACTGCATCTGGCTCCTTCTTAGTTGTGGTTAGATCGGGGTGGGTAATATGCTGGTATGCCCAAGGATCATATCTCTCCAGGACTTAAATATCTGCACCGGCTCCCAGTGGCTGCGAGGATTAAGTTCAAAACCCTCTGCATTGTCCACAAGGTCTTCTGGGGCCTCAATACCTTCAATTCTCTTTTCCTAAATGTCTTCCTTCTCAAGCTCTTCGCTCATCCGCCTCCAACTCCCTCCAGGTCAGCCGCTTCTCCAAGCAATGAGTTGGCAGTAGATCTCTTTCTTCGGCTGGGGCCTACCTCTGGAACAGCCTCCCTGCCTCCCTGAAACTTGAGGAGTATCATCTCTTGTTCGGAGTATCATCTCTTGTTCCGGAAGCACCTCAAAACCTTTTTCTTTGCTTCTGCTTTTTCTTCTCCTCTCCCTTGCAAACTACCTGGCTGAAACCAAAATTGCACTGGTTACCTGACAACCCTCTGATCTCGGGCCCAGGTGCCCTCCCCCGCCAGCCGCACACCTGCACTGCCTTCCTGGCAACCCCCGCACTTGGGGACTGTTTTCTGTATCCCTAAAGTTCCACCACCAGCACTTGACACATGTTGTCTGCACTTACCCTTGCCACCTACTGGCCGTACTTCTACTTATTGTTATTTATTATTTTATTCCATGTACTCCACTGTCCCATCCCCATTCGCCCTGCACTCTCCCCCTTGCCCCTTCCCATGCACTTGCACGAGCTGAATGACTCCTGGCCTAGTCGGATCGCCATCTGTCTTCCATCTGTTCCCCCTCTCTTGCCTCGTCGCGCCTTGAAACACTTGTGTATAGGTGCGTTATAAATGCCATATCATATCATATGTTGGTGTTTCTGGCATGGGTGGGGGGAGGTAAAGTTTGCTGTTTTGTGTTTATGATGCTTTCATGATTGCCACTACCTGTTTAAAAAATGTATGGTATATGGTTGTGCTGTTTCTCTGGGTATAAAACAATGTGTGGTGCCCCGGTTGGGTGGGGTGTCGCACCACCTGACCTGTATCAATGTTACCACAGGGTCTGAATCCCTAAATATAATGTCTTGGAACGTTAGGGGGTCACTAATGGTAAGAAATTTGGACTGGTGATTAACCAAGCAAAGCTACATAAGGTTAATTCGCTGTGCTTGTGTTAGGACAGTTTTTCTGAAGTCCAACTAAGGGCTTAGGAAAACCATTCAACTGAGGCAGTACAGGACTCCACTCTTAGTACAAGGCTGTACCACCTGAGTTCGGGGTAGCGTAGACAGAGCAGCCAGGCTTATTTTAGGAGGGAGAAAGGGCAGTAGAAGCAGTACAAGTGAAAATTGTAATACAAATGATCCAAAGAAACACTGAAATACTATGTATTGTAAAAATAAAGGATTTATTTAAATACAGGTAATCCCAGATAAATCTAGGGGTTAAGTAAGTACTAACACATTATATAAATATAAAACACAACACTATACTTGAAAGTACACAGATCCAAGTATAAACCGTATTTGGAATACCTAACAGTAGTTCTAGGGGAGTCAAAACCTTGTTATACACATTTAGTATAGGTCAAGCCTATTCTTTGGGAGTAAAAGACCAATGGTTACTTTCAGATTCCTTTTGGTAATACAAGGACAGTAGGCCCTTCCAGTTGTACAGTGACTCTTGGAACAAATCACATAAACAGTTAACTGGACAATATACATTTTGGTGAATAGTGAAATACTTATTCTAGGTGCAGTAGAAACCTATAACTACTTTTGTCATAACACACAGTTATACCAGGTGAGTAAAACCTAAGGATGTAATATACAATTACAGATGCTTTGGAAATCAGGGAACCCCAGATTGAGGTGAGCAATAACTCTGGTAACTTGTTTTGGATGGCACACAGCTAACACAAGGTAAGTAAAACCAATTACTTTAACTTCACTATGAAGGGGAAAGTAAAACCCAATGTCACACTTTACTGAATAGTTATTCTAGGCAGGCAACAACCTAATGTAGACTTATTAAGGACAGGCCAACAGCAAGTCGGGGGAAGCAAGACCCAGTTGGGGGACACTCATTTTTTTTTATAACGTATTTTATTGATTTTGGTGGGAAAAAAAACGTGCAATACAACGAGAAATCAAACGGTGGTTCAAACAAAGGAGGGGACGGTGCAAGGGGGACAGGGGAGGGGGAGGGAACAAACAAATCAACAACAGTCTTCATGTTACAGCGAACTTACAGTGGATGGATGGGTTAGGGCCTGCGACCCAGAGTTTCAGGATGCAGGAGGGGTCGCATACAAGGGCTGTCCTTCCAGTGCTGGCATCAGGGGATAGTGTCAGTGTGATGCTGCGAGATTTAAGGGGGGTTTGTAGTCGGCGCTGAAGCGTATGTCTCTGAGGAGGGCCTTCCATGATTCCAGGGTGCCGCATTCGGTTTCGCCGCTTGACGTGATTCCTTCTTGCCAGGCCCTGGTTTCAGCTACTGTCCATCTCTTTGAGCCATCGTTCATGCCTGGGGCCCGACGACGTCTTCCAGGCCATTGCAATTGTTCTCTTAGCCAGGATGCATGAGATGTCCATTAGTCTGACAGCATGCTTGGACTTGCTAGGTCTGGGGTAATTCCCCAGGAGGCACTCGCCGGGGGTCCATTTGTACCTCGTCATTCCGGCGTCCATGCAAGTCTGTTTGGCTTTGGACCATATTGTCATCGCCTTAGTGCAAGTCCAGAACATGTGGATCATGTCCGCTTTATCATTCCCACACCATGGGCATGCAGGGGAGGATGTCTTATTGAAGGAGGCGACCCTATGTGGGGTCATGTATGTCCTATACAGGACGTTCAGCTGAATCTGGCCGAATCTGGTATTCCTGGACACTTTTTTGGGAAATATTAGCGCTCTCTCCCATTCTTTATCCGTGATCGGGGTCCCAAAGTCCGCTTCCCATTTCGCCCTCAGATCTTCGCCTTTAGGGTTAGGTTTGTCGCATAGTCTGCTGTAGAGCCTGGAGACTGTTCTCCAGCCATCCGAGAGGTCATGCATTTCTTGAAGTAGAGGGTCAGGGGAGGGTTCCTCCGGCCAGCCGGTCCATTGTTTCTTGGCAGTCTGTTTAAGGCGGTAGTACCAGAGGAACTGGCCCGGGGGTATTCCTTCGGCGGCCTTAAGAGATTCAAAGTCCCTGAATTCCCCTTCCTCGTACATGTCGCCCCATGTGTGTATGCCGGCTTCTTCCCATCTCCTTGCCGTGGAGAGGTCTGCATCCGTTCGGCAGGTGTCTGCTAAGATGGGGTTATCCGGAGAATATGGGTGTTGTACTCTCCTGATGTAGCAGGACCTGGCCCATATCTTCCTTCCCAGGTCAATCACTTGTGAGGTGACCAGGGATTGCCGTGTAGGGTGCCACAGGGTTTCCTTGGGGATCACATTGTTCGAGGATTGCCTCAGTAGTTCCGTCTCAGCCGAAGGTTCGTCCGAGAGCCATTTCGTTATGTGACTCAGCTGGGCGGCCAGATAGTATAACTGGAGATCCGGTAGCTTTATTCCACCCTCTTTATGTGGCAGGGAGAGAACAGATAGCGACAGTTTGTGCCTGTGGGGGCCCCAAAGGAAGTCCCTGATGATAGCCTCCAGCTTCTTGAAGAAGGGCGGTCGAACGTAATGGCAAATGTTCACGAAGAAATATAGGAATCGGGGGAGTACGATCATCTTGACTATCGCTGCCCTGCCCACCATGGCCAATGGGAGCTTGGACCAGAATTTTATAGAGCGTCGAAGACTCATGATGGCGACCTCAGTGTTGTGTTCATGCGTAGCGGGTTATGGCTTACGTTGATCCCCAGATAACAAAACTTGACCAGTTGCCAACCTATTCCTATCACTGGAAGATTGCTTTCTGGAATGTTGCGTAGGCCCGCCAGGGGGAAGGCGGAGGACTTGCTTCTGCTGAATCGGATCCCCGAGTACTTCGCGTAATTATCTAGTACCTCCAGTGCTGTCGGTGCGTTAACTTCGGGAGTGCTTAGGTAAAGGAGGACGTCGTCTGCGTATAGAGATATTATGTGGTGTACAGTGCCCACCTTGATACCAGCGTCGAAAAGCTGCTGCCTGAAGTACAATGCAATCGGTTCCAGGCCCAGTATGTACAGCATGGGCGATAGCGGACACCCCTGTCTCGTTCCCCTTTGTATTTCCCAGGCTGCTGATACCGTTCTTCCCGTTTTCACTCTCGCCATTGGGGAATTATAGAGTACCTCGATCCACCTAATGAAGCCCCCTCCGAAGCCAAATCTTCTCAGGACCTCCCTGATCCATTCCCAGTATATGGAGTCGAAGGCCTTGATAGCATCGAGCGACAACACCGCCAGGTCCTCGTCCCTCTCGTGTGTTTCAGCCATTACATGCTGCAGCCTCCTGAGGTTAGCAGTGGTGTTGCGCCCAGGTACAAATCCGTTCTGGTCTTCATGGACGATGGATCCCACCACTCTGGCCAGCTTGCGGGCCAATATGGATGTGAGGATCTTGGCATCGTAGTTTAGCATGGCCAGAGGGTGGTAGGACTCACAATCGGTGGGCGATTTGTGCGGCTTGAGCATAGGGACGATTATGGTTTCTTTCATGGTGTTGGGGAGAATCCCATTTGTGTATGCCTCCTGGTAGACCTCGTGGAGAACTGGGGTGAGGATGGACTCATACGTCTTGTAAAACTCAGGTGGGAGGCCGTCGATGCCAGGGGCTTTGTTGTTAGAGAGGGACCTGATCGCCCCTTGTACTTCCTCAAGAGTGATCTCCATCTCCAGTTCCTCTCTCTGCTCGAGCGAGATGCGGGGAAGTTCTATCTCCTCAAGTGTGTCTATAATCTTCAGTAGGAATTTGCGTCTTGTGAGCATACAGTTCGGTGTAAAATTTGGCAAAGGCTTCATTGATCCCCAGCTGGGTCGTGTGGGATGTCCCATCGGTGTCCCGTATCTCCACTGGGAGGTGTTTGGGGTGTTCCCGCTTGCAGAGCCAGGCCAGTAATCTCCCTGGTTTATGCGATTCTTTGTGGGATCGCGTGGTATGCGTGGTGAAATCAAATTTCTCCAGTCTTTCCCATGCTTGTTGACATTCTGCGCGGGCTTCCTTCAATTTATTCTCGGCCTCTGTGGAGTTGTCGTGAGCAGACTCTAGCCGGGAGATCTCAGCTTCTCGTGCTTCGAGGGTTCTCTGCAATTGCCTGCGAGTACCACCGGCTCTCGATATAATTTCACCTCTGGTCACCACCTTCATAGCTTCCCATAATGTGCCCCAGGAGGATACCGACCCCATGTTGATTTCCAGGTAATCTTCCAATTTTTCGGCAAGGTCTTCCCTGAACTCGAGATCTTCAAGTGCTGCAGTCGGCCTCCTCCACATGGGGATCGGGGGTCTGGGGCCCCTCAACTGCCATAGCATGGTCAGTGGGGAGTGGTCGGAGATCGTTCGCCCCAGGTACTCTGTAGCTGCAGCATGTGGGGCGAGCTCCTTGTTGATGAACAGGTAGTCAATTCTTGTATGGACTCCGTGAGGGGCTGAGTAGTGGGAGTAAATCCTGTCAGCCGGATGGTGTCCCGTCCAGATGTCCACTAAATTGAGCTGCTCCAGAGTTTCCCTCAGGGCACGGGATGCAAGGTTGCTCGGGTGTGGGGGAGGCAGCGATCTGTCCGCGCTTGCGTCAGCAACACAATTGAAGTACCCTCCCCATATGAAGGTGCGGTCCCGGTGCCGAATCAGCTTTGTAATCATTGTGGCGAGGAACGCCGGTATTCCGTGGTGTGGGAAGTAGGAGTTGACCAAGCAGACTGGGGTCTGTTCCATTGTGCCCCAAATCACTACGTATCTCGCTTCTTTATCTTGTTCACTCCCCTCCATCTGGAAGGGCACATCCGGGCTTATCCATATTAGCACCCCTCTAGCGTATTTGGAGTAGGGGGACCCTCTCACAGTCCCAGCCCATCGGTCTGCAATCTTGGACATGGCCTCCGTCGTGAGGTGAGTCTCTTGAAGGAGTGCAATCGAAACTTTCTTCCTTTTGAGATAGGATTGTATACGGTTGCGTCTGAGGTATGAGCCCATACCCCTCACATTCCATGTCATCACAGTGAACTGTGCCGCCATCGGGTCTGAGTTTCGGATTTAATGCGGGACTCGGTCTCCGGAGTCCGGCTCTGCTTTAGTCCTCCGTAGGTGGGCTGCGGGGGGAATATCACTGAATTCCGGTCGTCGGGGTCACGTCCTGGACCCATCTCGGTCTTTGTTGGCGAAGGAAGCATGAAGACTGTGCAACTAATAAAACTAATAACAGAACTCAAACTGGTGCGCCCAGCGACTACAACATTGTCGCGGTGCTCAGGCGCTCTCGAGCCATCGGAGCCCATCCGGGAGTCGGGCGCGAGCTGGGTCAGGCGGGTGCCTAGACCGGGTGAATTCTACGCTGGGGGTGGGGCGAGGGCCTGGCGGCGGAGCCGAGCGAGGCCGTTTCCGAGTGAAAAACTGAAGTTGGATTACCTTCTGTGTTCCAGCGTCATGTACGATGGTTCTTACTGTTACTCAGGGGTCGCTTGTGGGATCAGGGGGGGTTAGGCCTCATTCCGTGAGTTGTCCTTGCCATCCGCCAGGTTATTATCCTCTAGCCACATTATCGTCTATAGCCTCTGGATTATCGAGGAATACCAGCCGCTCTTTGTAGACGACCCTGAGGCGTGATGGATATAGCAATCTATATTTTAGGTTCAGTTGTCGGAGCCTAGCTTTTATCGGGACAAATGAATTCCGCTCTCTCTGAACCTTCTGCGTGTAGTCCGGATAGATAGAGATTTTGGAGTCCCCTCTTTCGATGGGGCCCCCCTCCCTGGATCGCCGTAAGATAGTTTCTCTATCCTGAAAGTTCAGTATCTTAGCGATTATAGGTCTGGGGTGCGATCCAGGGGGAGGGCGCCTCTGGAGGGATCTGTGGGCCCTCTCGACTGAGAATCCCTGGGTCAGTTTGCCGGCCCCTATTTCTTGCAGCAGAAGGGTTTCAACGAAGGATGTGGTATTTGCCCCCTCGTTCCCCTCCGGGACACCCAGGATCCTGATGTTGCTCCGTCTGGCCCGACCTTCGGCCTCCTCCGCCCTTTCCTCCAGGAAGGCAACTTTCCTCTTCAGGAGGGCAACTTCTGACTTCATGGCTGTGGTGGCCGTGGATGTTTCCTCCGTCGACTGTTCGACGGTCGCAACCCTCTCCGCTAAGTTGCGAGCGTCTTGGCGGATCAGTTGAATATCAACTTTGAATTTGTCGATCTTAGAGTCTATATGCGTTTTTAGTGAGGCTATGGCATCAAGTATCTGCGAGTGGTTATCGGCGGCCACCCCCTCGCTCGTCTGGACGACTTCAGAGGAGCCGGCCCTGGCTAGAGTGGGGGTCTTCACCTTACCCGAAACAAAGGAGTCCATGGTGGCGGCTCTGGTCTTATTCTTGGCGGCCATCTTGAGGTGATGGTTGCGGATGTCCTAGGCCTCAATAGATAGATCGCTTGCGGGGTTGCTAGTGAGGCCCTCTGCTTTGCCGAATTTCGGGCCGTGAGCTGTGTTTTGCCCCCGTGTCTGGTTGTGCGGCCCACAGAGGCAAGTTTCAGAAGAGTAAGGGTGGGCGGGAGGCCCCTCTCGCGGGTGAAGCGGGATCTCGCGCACCTTATCTTGTGGGGCTGGATCGGTAGAGTGACCCGAGCCAGGCCAGTCCTCTGTTAGACGGGCGGCACCCGGGGGAGTCGTTTTCCTTTCTCGTGCTTCCGCTTCTCCCCACCAGGCCTGGAAGTCCGTTGGGGGAGGGATACCCCTCGTAGGCTCCGCTATGCAATGCGAGGGGCCATCTTGGATCCGATCAGAGCGGGAGGGGGGAGAGCCGTTTTAGGGCCGCAGCTGCGTCTGGGGGGTCTAATTCGGCAGGCCCAATGGTTATTCGGATGCAGAACCGCTTCCCCCAACTGCACATCCCTCTGCAAGGGCTGGGGCCGCACGTGAGCCGGAGAGAAAGGATCAGGGAACGGCGTCTCGGCCGGAGCTCGGCAGATCAGCTACCGCTCGCCATCGACGCCAAGCCACGCCCCCCTGGGGGACACTCATACAGTTATTCTAACAGGACTAACCTGGTGATACCAACAGTTGGAGGACACTCATACAATTACCCTTCAGGAATAATCTGGTGAAACCAGCTCATTACTTTTGTAAAGAGGCACAACCTAATCACAGGAGAGTGTTAGAATAAGTTATTTAGTAGAAACCTGACAAACAGGTGAGTACTTTACTTCTAGGGTTAGAAGAGGGTCCAGGGGCTTCACAGAAGACACCCCAGCAGGATTCTAGCAGTGGGACTGGGTGCGCTGGATGAGGGACCTCCCAATCACAGTAAACAGCCCAGGACTACATAGAAATCCCAACAGGTTTAAGGTAAGCACATACCCAAGCCAACACAGTACCTCAGCAATGAAGAAGAGTAGGCAGCAGGAGAACTTCAGGGACTGCAGCCAACTACCCGGTCAGTGGATTCCTTGTCCTGGAAATGGAACACAAGACCTCAGGCAAGATTTCTCTCATGGATGAATGCGGTTCTGCGGATTTGGAGCCTTTTCAAGGAGCACAGAATAAGACAGAAAAATCACAGTTGAATTCTCATTGTTTAAAAGGTCCAGCACTCTTGTGAGGGGAGTTTTTGGACTCGATTCTTGTCTCTGAAGATACACCAAGATGCCTACGAAGTTTCAGCGAGATTTGGAATTCGGAAGACCGCGCACCGCACAGTGCCTGGAGGTCCCAGGGTATTGGGATATTGCAAGAACGTGGGATGGCTCAAAATGCAGGTCGTCTTGAGTCTAGTGGGTCTCACCATACTCTGGGTTCGAGTCGTTGTTTTTCGGAGACCCCAGGTCGATCGGAAGGAAGGGCTGCAGCAGGCTCCGGTTACAAAGCAGGCTCTCCGGTCACTGGAAATCAACTCTGCCACTTTTCCTTCAACATCCTCTCTGGTTTTCTGTTTCAGTGCTCGACATGACTTCAGCTTCCAGGTTTCCAGTATTTATCAGGAACTACAGGACAACCTCTATATTCTCTCCCCGCATTTTACAAGAAAAGGGGCGTCTGGTTGTCCAATCAGGACAGCCAGCCCCCCCACTGGGGTTTGTCCCAGTTGAAGGAAGGGGTAAGCGAAAGGAGGGGTACGTTTTGGACTCCTTCCCCACTTCCTGTGCTTACAGACTGACTGGAGCCTGGGCGGGGTGTCCAGGGGACTCCCGCCAAAGACACAACTCAAACAAAGGAATTTCCCACCCTGGATGTCAGGGGAAGGAACAGGAAACGACAAGAAACACTAAAATGGCAGAAAAAGAAGACAGGGGCCATTTTGGTAAAATGAGCACCCGTAGGTGCCTTTACTGCAGCTGTGATTACAGCCCATGGTAAAGGTGCACCAGATTAGTAAAAGGTATCCCTGCCACCAGCCATTAAAGGTAAGCGTGTCCCTGTAACAGAATTGCATTGTATCTCCCCAGCACTCCACATAAGGTGGGGTGTGCTGGCCTCACAGAATAAAATGTATAAGGGATCCCAAGATCCTTTCTACCCATGGGAACTGTAGTTCACTCAAGGTCAGCACAAGAAAGTTAAATGGGGAGCCCCTAGGGCAACCCAGCAACAACAGGCACTTATTGCCAATAAGTTGCTGGACATGATAACTTTAAAAAGACTCTATGGAGAGTCTTAGAAATGACACCCATCAAAAGCGTTAAAGATTAGGTGAGTGTGGAAAAAGGTTCCCACTCACTGAGGTATTAATGAAAAATATCCCACTAGAAAAGCAAAAAGTCCTGGAGTTGAACCAGGAAAGGAAGATGTACTAGCTCTGTGGAATTCTTACCTAACAGCTTGCAAGAGACACACCTCCCTAAGGATGGACCGCTCCCATTGGCAAGGGGCTGGGGGTACATTGATATGGGTCTTCCTACTCGTCACAATCTAGAGGAATTGCAATATATCTACATCAGTCATTGACATTTTGTTTGCATGATAAAAATATGTGATAAGGAGGGATGTTGTATCTTTCTTGCAGGCGAATGTCCTAGGTTGAAACTTCTTTTCATTAATATATATGCGACCAATGTTGATTCTCCTGAATGTTTTCAAAACTGTGCGGCTATGATTCACAAATTCCCTACAAATGAAATGGTTTGAGCTGGTGACTTTAACCTAGCGATGTCCCTTGACCTGGACCGCTCAACTTAGACAAAAACAACTTTACCTAGGGCAGTCACTGCTTGTGGCGACATAACCAAATCATTTGGACTGGTGGATATATGGAGATATACGCACCCCGACACTAGAGAGTTCTCATTCTACTTGGAAGCTCATGGCAGTGCCTCAGGATACATTATATTATGCTAACCATTCCCTTAGTTGGTGCAAGAGAACTCACCAGAATGTTATCGAGGATGCTTTCCGACCGCTCCCCGTTGCTGGTTGCCATTAATATTCCTAACGCGGTACCACACACCCCTCAATGGCATTTTTACCCTTATACCCTTTAGGATGCTGTGTTCCGGGAGGGGATCAAGGGGCCTATTTTGGAATACTTTCAAACCCACAAAGATTTGGTTGTGGACTATAGAATAATCTGCGAGGCCTTTAAGGTGTTCCTATGAGGTTGTATTTCATGGGAGGGCGGAGTCTACAAATCCCTAAGATCGACCCTGCAGCACTAAGAAAAGGAAATTAAAGAACTGGAACAAAAACAGACACTGGGCGGAAACTTGTTGGTTGGGAAGTTATTAGCTGGGAAAAGACGTGAGCACTTGGAAACGGTGAATAGAGAAGACAAATATCTGGGTGACCCGGTTCGAGCGATGAAATACGCAGAAGGTGATAGACCCAACCGTACCCTTGCTTGGGCGATCCGAAAGGACAGGATTCAGGGAGGGATATTGGAGGTAGATGGCCCAAGCGGGAATCCAGTATGAGATTCCAAATGGTATTAATAACATATTCTGTGACTATTATAACCAACTATACTCATCCCAATTAACAGTATCCTCCTAGGAAATCAGATCGTACGTTGACCGGGTAGCCCCGAGGTGGGTGGACCTCGCACAGGCATATCTACGGAATTCACCCCCCTCTGAGGAGGAGATCCGTAAGGTCATCCGGGAGCTCCCTAGCGGCAAGGCCACGGGTCAGGATGGTATTTCCATAGAATTCTGCAAAGATTATGGCAACATTCTTGTTGCATACCTTTGTTGTATGTATGAATTATCCATGACCACAGGCCTTCTTACACTGCTGTTAAAACCTCATAAAGACACCCCACTGCTCTGCATCATATAGGCCCCTTTCATTGATCAATACAGATGATAACATTCTTGGTAAATTACTTGCCAATAGACTCTTCCCTTATATGAATGCCTTAGTACTCCTTGACCAAGCCAGGGTCATCCTGGGTAAGTTTACGCAAAACAATTTGAGGCGGTTATTTTCCCTGATGTATAATATCAAAGATGAGGTTCCCATTGCAGTGGCGGCCCTCGATGCTAAAAAGGCCTTTGATTCTGTCAAATGGCCTTTTCTCTTGGAAATCCTATGCAGATTCAGTATTGGACTCCACTATATTCAATGGATGCGGTTGCTACACACTGTCCCACGGGCCACAGCAAACCAGCTGACCTCGGACCGTATCTTTCCTTCCAGAGGTACGAGAAAGGGGTGTCCCCTTCCCCATATCCTTTTTGCCATAATGATTGAACCTTTGGCATGTGCCATAAGGGAATTTGGCTCTCATAGGGGGTTTAAGGTCTACTCCCACATCTCAACTATCTTCCTCTATGCGGGTGATATGCTTCTGTATGTCAAGAACCCCAGACAAAACTTGCAACCATTAGTGCAGGATATATCATTATTTGGTAGGTTCTTGGTGTTACGAATCAACTGGTCTAAATCTGAGATTTTAACCCTTACCTCTGGGGTAATTGCAATGGATATTGCAGCAGATGTTCGCTGGTGCTCCAAGGGAATGTGATATCTGGGCATTATGGTGTCTACCACTCCATCTAAGCTCTTTGAAGATAACTACTTGGCCGCCCTTGAACAGCTAGAGTGCACGGTTGGCATCCGGATCTGTATCCCGCTTTACCAGGCTGAACAGTTCACTTTGGCCAAGATGGTTGTGATCCCCAAGATGTTTTATATTTGTAACAATGTTCCACTCATCCCGCCTTCTTGGTTCTGGAAGCGTGCTCGGTCATTATTGTCCATTGTATGGGGGAGGGCAGGTGAGGCTCGCACTGGACACCCTACCGCTACCATATGAGGTGGGGGCGTGGACTACCCAGATTTATTTGTGAACTTTCTCGCCTCTCAGATTCAGTATGCCATTTGGTGGTGGCACCCCTCCAAGGAACTGCCACACATTAAACTCGAAAGAGCCGTCACATGGCCAGATGACCTGAAAGGCATATTGTGGGGAACACCCAGACGAATACCCAGAGGTGAGATACACCCAATTGATGTTACACGCTGGGCGTGGGATCAGGCCTGCTCAGGGGCTGGCATAGTGGGTAGCTACCACGCTTACTTTGCACTGTACTCTGTTCATGGAATAGAACTCACTCATGAAGGGGTCTTTAAAACACAATTTGAGAAATTAGACTTGCATTTTTTGGGCGATGTGTTACAGGATGGCAACTTCATTCAATGGAACTGCTTTAAGAACCGGGCCCCTGAAAAGCTGTTTCCATGCTGTTATAGTTCAGGTTGCGAGAGACTCTGCGAGAGGTGTTGGGTGAGTGTCCTTTGGCTCCTGTCCCTACCCTACTGGCCCGGTTTGTGAGGAACCCCCCCCAACTCATGGTGTGGTATCAGCCCTATATAAACGTATTAAAGCCCTTGTCCTGTTCCTCGAGTGTTATTTAAGGACAGGTGGGAGAGGTCGCTGGACATGCCCTTTTCAGAGTCGCAATGGAAGGTCATTTGTAGGACGGCCCAGAAGAAATCCCTGAACTCTAGACTCCACCTAGCACATTTTAAATTCCTACATCAGATCTATCACTTACCTGCACAACTTCAAAAGTACTTTCCTGAGAGAACAGCTGCTTGCCCACGGTGTAATGTTGACCCGACTAACTACATGCACGTGGTTTGGAATTGTGGTCATATGCTGTTCTTTTGGGAGCGTGTGTGTGTGGGGCAATGGTCAGAATGGTCCCTCGCTATCCACAGGATACTCCTGTGGCTTGGCTACTGGCATATTTTGGAGTATAGGAACCTTTGGCCATGTCCTCCGCAGTGTCCAGAGCCCTAATAGCGAAAACATGGAAGAGATTAAGACCTCCTTCGGTGAAGGAATGGATGCATGTGATGAAAATCTGCGAATGCCGATAAACCTCGTATTTTTCCTCTCTCCCAGCTGAAGTCAGACCAGTTGATTACTGGGATCCCTTACGGTCGTACATCCTTAGTAGCGACGACCCTGTCTTGCAATGAAGAGTCCTTGATGATCTGGAGTGATCAGAAAATCACAATGCAAAGCGGGAACGCTATCAATGTTTTTTTACAAGTTGACCTCCCGGCATGACTTCTCTGGTATAGACATTGCGAAAGATCCCAATATGCGCAACCATGTATGTCCTGTTTAGCCTTGCATTTATCTTAATTTCATATAACGTTCATATTAGTGCTTGCACCTGTAGTTGAGGGTTTTCGGGAGGGTTAGGGTGGTGGACTTGGGAATAAGTTAAGTTGTTGTTAACTTACATTGCAAAAAAAGTAATGAAAATTATTTAAAAAAAAAAAAATATCCATAGTGGCTGCTCCGTGCCTTCTATTTTGGCTCTAGTTAGTTGCGCCAGTTTAGTGGCCCAGTTATACAATCTGGCGTCTGGAGCATTGAGGCTTCCTTGAGACTCTGGTGGCATCAAAGGGCTACTTTAACATTTTGCTTTGTTTCCTAGAAATAAGAAGTTGTTTTAGGCTTCGATGGATCATCATCGGGAGTGTAGGGAATACCAACTCCATCAACTCTATCAAACGAAGGGTTAAGTACAAACGGCTTCTCGCCCCACCGTACCTATCGCTCATCTCACTCCGTGCTCTCCTCCTCGCTCGTTACACTCATCCCAGGCTCAGCTCCTTGCCACCACTTAAGCCCCCTGTGCTCTCTTACCTCGCTCGCCTACTCCAAAATGCTCTCCCTCTCTGTACTACTCCAACTCTACCACTATTTAAATCCAACCTCAAAGTGCTTCTTCTTACTGAAGAGCCTGTTTCCTATCACTCTATGCTACCTCATCACCCTATTTTACTCTCTCCCTACCCTTCATGGACAACCCCACAGCACTTTTCCGTCACCCCTCCATCCTTGTTTCTGCACTTCCTCCACCATCCCGTTCCTATGTCATTCTGTCCTGTCCTGGTCCCTGCTTTATGTTTCCGCCTTCCCCTGAAACATCTGGTTTTCAAGTCACAGTCTCTCACCCCATTGTAAAGGACCCATGTCCTGCGCTCTGTTATCAATGTGAAATGTAGTAATTGTTATTGTGCCACAAATGCATTGATTTCCCTCTGATTTTGATAAATAGATAAAATAAACATAAAAACATAAACATGCATCCACATTGCTGGGGGAGTGTGGAGTAGACTGAGGAGTGTAAAATAAGTGTGATCACTTGAAAAGTGTGCATTGTGGATACAACCACGTCTTGTAACTGGGTATATGTGCTCTAGTTATTACAAATCTTGTAGACTACACATTATAGTCTTGTAAGCAGCCAGAAGATGGTGGATATTCTTGCAGAGAGGTGGGTGATAATAATGAAAACACATGGGTGGGACTGAGACAAAGAACACGCCAACTACTGACCTGCAACCTGCTTTGCAAGTTGAGGGGCTGGTCTGCTCTCCCCAACTGCTCCAACTGTCCTGCTGCAGACCTAAAAATAGAAGTCAAATGTCATACTGGGCCTGCACTGTGTGCACCACTTCAAAACTCGTGCATGCCAATTCCAGTTCCGTGAAGCTCCCTGCTCTGTGTAACTCAACTTGCTTTGAATACCAAGAAACCTACTCTAGGTACCAGAATTTCTTGTCCATGCTTGATATTTATGTGCAATGAACTCTACACTGTGTATCCCGGATCCTGCTCTGTGAACCCCACCTTCAGCAGAATATGAACCACAGATCTTACTTAATTTGTGTCCAATATCCTGCTCCAAGTGTTCTCCAACCAGCTCTTGTATCTCACATCTACCCTGTGCTTTAGAGGCAAGTTCTGCTCTGTGCACCCCGCATCCTGCTCACTGTGGACCGCTTCCTGCTCTGTGCACCCCGCATCCTTCTCACTGTGGACCGCCTCCTGCTCTGAGCACCTCGCATCCTGCTCACTGTGGACCACTGCTTGCTCTGTACACCCCGCATCCTGCTCACTGTGGACCACCACCTGCTCTGTGCGGTTCTACGTTATTTCGCCGAATGAATTTTCATCGTGGGACATTTCATCGCTGATTTTTCATCGCCAAAAACCCTGTTTTTTTAAAAATTTTATTTCTGGGGGGGTTCCTCCCAAGAGCCCCCCTACTTTAATAATCATGCCCCAACCCCTACAAAACACCCCCCACAAATTTATTTTTTTTAAAAAAGGGTTTTCGGCGATGAAAAATTCGGCGATGAAATGTCCCACGATGAAAATCCATTCGGCGAAATGCGTGTATACCCTCTGTGCACCCCACATCCTGCTCACTGTGGACCGCCTCCTGCTCTGTGTACCCCGCATCCTGCTCACTGTGGACCACCGCTGCATCCTGCTCACTGTGCACCCCACATGCTGCTCAATGTGGACCGCCTCCTGCTCTGTGCACCCCGCATCCTGCTCACTGTGGACCACCTCCTGCTCTGTGCACCCTGCATCCTGCTCACTGTAGACCACCTCCTGCTCTGTGCATCCCACATCCTGCTCACTGTGGACCGCCTCCTGCTCTGAGCACCCCGCATCCTGCTCACTGTGGAGCACCTCCTGCTCTGTGCACCCGGCATCCTGCTCACTGTGGACAACCTCCTGCTCGGAGCACCCCGCATCCTGCTCACTGTGGACCACCTCCTGCTCTGTGCTCCCCGCCTCCTGCTCACTGTGGACCGTCTCCTGCTCTGTGCACCCCACATCCTGCTCACTGTGGACCACCACCTGCTCTGTGCACCCCACATCCTGCTCACTGTGGACTGCCTCGTGCTCTGTGCACCCCACATCCTGCTCACTGTGGACCACCGCCTGCTCTGTGCACCCCACAGCCTGCTCACTGTGGACCACCTCCTGCTCTGCGCACCCTGCATCCTGCTCACTGTGGACCACCTCCTGCTCTGTGCACCCCGCATCCTTCTCACTGTGGACGCCTCCTGCTCTGAGCACCTCACATCCTGCTCACTGTGGACCATTGCTTGCTCTGTACACCCTGCATCCTGCTCACTGTGGACCACCACCTGCTCTGTGCGGTTCTACGTTATTTTGCCGAATTAATTTTCATCGTGGGACATTTCATCGCTGATTTTTCATCGCTAAAAACCCTGTTTTTTTAATTTTATTTCTGGGGGGGTTCCTCCCAAGAGCCCCCCTACTTTAATAATCATGCCCCAACCCCTAAAAAACACCCCCCACAAATTTATTTTTTTAAAAAAAGGGTATTCGGCGATGAAAAATTCGGCGATGAAATGTCCCATGATGAAAATCCATTCGGCGAAATGCGTGTATACCCTCTGTGCACCCCACATCCTGCTCACTGTGGACCGCCTCCTGCTCTGTGTACCCCGCATCCTGCTCACTGTGGACCACCGCTGCATCCTGCTCACTGTGCACCCCACATCCTGCTCAATGTGGACCGCCTCCTGCTCTGTGCACCCCGCATCCTGCTCACTGTGGACCACCGCCTGCTCTGTGCACCCTGCATCCTGCTCACTGTAGACCACCTCCTGCTCTGTGCATCCCACATCCTGCTCACTGTGGACCGCCTCCTACTCTGTGCACCCCGCATCCTGCTCACTGTGGAGCACCTCCTGCTCTGTGCACCCGGCATCCTGCTCACTGTGGACCACCTCCTGCTCGGAGCACCCCGCATCCTGCTCACTGTGGACCACCTCCTGCTCTGTGCTCCCCGCCTCCTGCTCACTGTGGACCGTCTCCTGCTCTGTGCACCCCACATCCTGCTCACTGTGGACCACCACCTGCTCTGTGCACCCCACATCCTGCTCACTGTGGACCACCTCATGCTCTGTGCACCCCACATCCTGCTCACTGTGGACCACCGCCTGCTCTGTGCACCCCACATCCTGGTCACTGTGGACCGCCTCCTGCTCTGTGCACCCCACATCCTGCTCGCTGTGGACCACCTCCTGCTCTGCGCACCCTGCATCCTGCTCACTGTGGACCACCTCCTGCTCTGATCACCCTGCATCCTGCTCACTGTGGACCACCTCCTGCTCTGTGCACCCCACCTCCTGCTCACTGTGGACCGCCTCCTGCTCTGTGCACCCCGCATCCTGCTCACTGTGGACCGCCTCCTGCTCTGAGCACCTGTGATGGCATAGTACAGTTAGGAGCCTGTCTAAGGGAGTCCATGGGTGCGGAAGACTCACTGGGCTCCTTGGAGCTTCATTTCCTGAGTATGGCTGAGAAATCAGGTCTTGCTTTGCTAGTAGGCCCAACTATGAAGAGGTTTTACTAAGATACAGCAACATGATGGTCCTGCGTGAGCAGAATGCTAGTGTGAGTGATAGGCATAGGTATTTGAGGCAAATAAATCTATATTCCAAGTATTGTACAAAGTTCTCTGCAAAGTTACGGAAGATCCATGGGAAATATCCTTCACTGGGATCAGCTGTGGGGCAGAGGTTCCAGGGCTGCACATGCCCAGAAGTGGTTCAATCTAAAGGGCTTAACATTGGCTCTGCTAAGGCGCACACTTTACTTTTTAAGTGGCAATTCCAAGACCTTCTTCAAAGAACTGAGTATCTGGTCTCCATATCCAGTCGCCCCTCCAAGGTTCATCAAAGTAACAGATGTTGTTTCCAGGCTCCCCCCTTCCTTAGGCCTAACAATTATGTAGACATTCAAGAGGGCCTTCACCCATCTGAGGGACTTCCCTACGGTAATGGAGCCCATCGGGCACGGAGACAAGGGGTAGCACTGTGAGGGGTGCAAGTACCATTGCATGCCAATTCCCTTGAAAGGTTGGTGGGCCCATATATCATGCTCTGTTTACCCTACACCTTGCACCCCACCTTCTTCTACTCCCTAGATTTAGCATCTGGCACTGCCAGTGCACGACGGCCTGCTTTGTGCACCCAATATACTGTGCCTCCTTGTAGAGCTGCGCCTCCCTGTTGAGCTGCGCCTCCCTGTACAGCTGTGCCTCCCTGTTGAGCTGCGCCTCCCTGGGACCAATCCAGTCTTCCCTTTTCCAGTACTATCCTGCTGGTCTGTCTTTTAAAGATCCATATGCAGCAGCTCCCCAATACCGTTGGGACGCCTTGCACTGCGTTTCTGCAACCTCTGGCCTCAACTGGTGGTATCATGTGCTAGCTCATGGACATCTGTGTTTACGGTCTTGAAGGCTTGCTGGGACGTTCCCGTAAACATCGGTGCCACATGTCATGCCCATCTCTCCTGATCACATCCTGCTGTTTCAGCCACTCTCTCTAATTGGCGAAGCTGAGGCGGATAGCTCAGGGGCAACGCATTAGTCTTGGAAGCAACACAGGCTGGAATCCCGGACTCATGCTTACAAACTGGTCTCGGCATTGAGTGTGTTATAAAAGAACAATTATAATGTTTGCTTTCTTTCTGTAGGACTGCAGTGGGCATCACTGGTTGCCCTTCCATTAGGGCACTCAATATATCCTCTATAATAAGGCTATTCTGTTTGGCGTTCCGGGAGTTAGGTTCTTCCTGGCGATCACTTGCGGTTTTGGACTCTCCTTCTTCCTCCTCAGTTGAACTGGGTTTTTTCTACCCCTGAAATGTCTGATTACTTGGACCCGGAGTCCACCCCATTACACTGACCTCGTCTCAACTATTTCAATTTTTGCCAAGCCTTGTGGGTCTGCTTTCTTAGGTGGCTCCCTTGTCTCTATGCAAGCCTCCCGGGTCTGCTTTCTTAGGTGACTCCCTTGTCTCTATGCAAGCCTCCAGGGTCTGCTTTCTTAGGTGACTCCCTTGTCTCTATGCAAGCCTCCTGGGTCTGCTTTCTTAGGTGACTCCCTTGTCTCTCTGCAAGCCTCTTGGGTCTGCTTTCTTAGGTGACTCCCTTGTCTCTATGCAAGCCTCCTGGGTCTGCTTTCTCAGGTGACTCCCTTGTCTCTATGCAAGCCTCCTGGGTCTGCTTTCTTAGGTGACTCCCTTATCTTTATGCAAGCCTCTTGGCTCTGCTTTCTTAGGTGACTCCCTTGTCACTATGCAAGCCTCCTGGTCTGCTTTCTTAGGTGACTCCCTTATCTCTCTGCAAGCCTCTTGGGTCTGCTTTCTTAGGTGACTCCCTTGTCTCTATGCAAGCCTCTTGGGTCTGCTTTCTTAGGTGACTCCCTTGTCACTATGCAAGCCTCCTGGGTCTGCTTTCTTAGGTGACTCCCTTGTCTCTATGCAAGCCTCTTGGGTCTGCTTTCTTAGGTGACTCCCTTGTCTCTATGCAAGCCTCCTGGTCTGCTTTCTTAGGTGACTCCCTTATCTCTCTGCAAGCCTCTTGGGTCTGCTTTCTTAGGTGACTCCCATGTCTCTATGCAAGCCTCTTGGGTCTGCTTTCTTAGGTGACTCCCTTGTCTCTATGCAAGCCTCCTTGGTCTGCTTTCTTAGGTGACTCCCTTGTCTCTATGCAAGCCTCCTTGGTCTGCTTTCTTAGGTGACTCCCTTGTCTCTATGCAAGGGTGCTAGAGCTTTTCAGGTCCTCCACTTCGATAAGGAGTTGCTTGATCCTTTCGCAGGTGCTTCAGGGTAAGGAATTCCAATTCCTGGGTATCCCTGTCAATTGGTTCAGTGGCTGCCTTTATCCAAGAAGCTCCTCCTACTGATATCCCACCGGCTTTCTATTTCGTGTGGGCAGCCTCAATACCTCCACCAGAATTGGCTCTGGGATATGCCTTGGTAGGCCTCCTACCTCAGCTTGGGAGGGGCTCCTGTTCCCCCTGACAAGGTCAAGTCCCTGACCATGTCACATGCCTCTGCCCCTTCTTCCAACTCGCCTCTCCTCTTGGAGTATGCCAACTACCAAGGGGTAGGAGCTTATACCTTTCCGCCCCTGCTGCTTGATGGAATGAGGGGGAAGTCTGTTCCTAGGAGTACTTCTTCATGGATACTGTAATTAGTTGCCCCAGTACCCAGACTTCACTTGTTCTTGGGGTTATTGGTCCATTTCCCCATGAAGACAGACGGTGTGTCTTATCAGGTCTGGGTTAAATTCTTTGCTGGATACCAGATCTGCCTTAATCACAGTTCCTTTCCTTCTGGAATTCAATAGGGCTTTTGTGTGTTTTCCTTAGACCAGTATTGATAGGGGAAATGTTTGGTCTGTTTCCCCTGTTGGATATAGGGTCCAAGACAGCAATTTCAGGGGCTCATCTTTACCCAGGAATTAATCTGGGATGCACCCCAGGCTTACTGGTTCTTCTTCGGGCTCTAGCGTTGACTCCTGGGAGCATTATTCCTGTAATCGGGGGTTGATCATCTTAGCTCCATAGGTTCATATTTCTGTTAACAGTGTTATATGGTAGGGTGTCCTGTAGGCATAGCATCGGATTCCTTCTTCTGGGCGAGATCCGGGTCTCGATCTAATCCGATATTCGCAGAGGAGAAGGTCTGTCTTTCTTTCACCACTGGCCTGAATTTGGGAAAGTGTATTTCCCTGAATGCTTCTTTTTCTCGATCTGTTCACGGTTTTCGCCTGTCTTGATCTCTTTCCTCCTTCCAACGGTTCTCCAAAGTGTATAGCTCTTTGATGGATAGTCGCTGTTTGGATCGCCTCCTCGAGTGTGGGTTTGTGGCGCTGGTAGATAAATCATTGTAGATCGGGAGGTAAGGAATCGGGAAACTTCAAGAATGAGCAATTCTTTCACCTCTCCATAAGTTGTGTGTCCTGGCCATTTGTTCATGAGATCCTCACTCTATAAGAGAGGAGGGTTGGCTCTCTGTCTCTCCGTGACGTAATCAAGGTCTAGTACGATTATGTTTTCCCATTAGCTCCAATATTCCCTTTTCTATTCCCTATACCAAACTGGCTAATCTCTATGGTTGTTTTGCCTGCCATATTGCATCTGCTGAATCCTGCCCATTTACCTTCCTTTCTTACCACCACATGTGTCTATAGATGTGTTTGTAAACTTGCCCAAGGCCTCCGCAAGCCTCAACACAAACCTGCGATCTCCTGGTCTCCACTCCGCTTGGGCGATGTGATCCTCTACGTCCTGGAGATGCTGGAACTCTGCTGGCACTGCACAAAACACATGGGAAGACATAGTTACATTTAAATAGCACTATTGAGTATGTTCAGAAAAAGCAAGAAGGCATGCACGTACATTAGCCTGTTACACAGATGTGAACACGGTGTGTGACATCTCAGACGCGTTCTGCAATGTCTGCTCTATATCCAACACACAATCCCCAGGTCTTGCCTCCAAAACTAAGCTCCCTGGGCCTACAACAGCCAGGACCCTGTCGGCCTGCTGCCAGGAGGTGGTGGAAGCCATCTTGAGTACTCTGATTGGCTCTCAGAAGGACACGTGTCACACTGCTTCCATTGTTATTGGGTCTCTCCAGGGCACCAACTCCAGTCATCTGCAACTAAGGGAGACAAGCAGCAAAGGCTAAACTCCCTGCCTGGGCCTGTTAGCTTTGGAAAGGGCGATGGGCCGGAGCCCCTAAGCAAGCAAGGGCTTTGTGGAGCTCAGCCTTCGCCTGGCTTCTGCTTCCACCACAGGAATCCTTCACACCAGAGGCTCTTATGTGAGCAGTCATGTGAGTCTCCTTAGACGGCACCCCCAGAGAGTAACCAACAACTGGTCACATTGCATAACAGAGCCTTGCCTCCCATATTTCAAATCACAAAATTATCAACCTTTTGACTTGACGACGACACACATAATGCCCCACTACCCTGGTGTGCCATCACAGGATGCGCTCTACCCTCTTCTGTAAGATACCTTTCTCTACCCCTTCCCTCTTCTGCTAGATACCTTTCTCTACCCCTACCCTCTTCTGCTAGATACCTTTCTCTACCCCTTCCCTCTTCTGCTAGATACCTTTCTCTACACCTACCCTCTTCTGCTAGATACCTTTCTCTACCCCTACCCTCTTCTGCTAGATACCTTTCTCTACCCCTTCCCTCTTCTGCTAGATACCTTTCTCTACCCCTTCCCTCTTCTGCTAGATGCCTTTCTTTACCCCTACCCTCTTCTGCTAGATAACTTTCTCTACCCCTTCCCTCTTCTGCTAGATACCTTTCTCTACCCCTTCACTCTTCTGCTAGATACCTTTCTCTACCCCTTCCCTCTTCTGCTAGATACCTTTCTCTACCCCTTTCCTCTTCTGCTAGATACCTTTCTCTAACCTTTCCCTCTTCTGCTAGATACCTTTCTCTACCCCTTCCCTCTTCTGCTAGATACCTTTCTCTAACCTTTCCCTCTTCTGCTAGATACCTTTCTCTAACCTTTCCCTCTTCTGCTAGATCCCTTTCTCTACCCTTTCCCTCTTCTGCTAGATACCTTTCTCTAACCTTACCCTCTTCTGCTAGATACCTTTCTCTACCCCTACCCTCTTCTGCTAGATAACTTTCTCTAACCTTTCCCTCTTCTGCTAGATACCTTTCTCTAACCTTTCCCTCTTCTGCTAGATACCTTTCTCTAACCTTTCCCTCTTCTGCTAGATACCTTTCTCTACCCCTTCCCTCTTCAGCTAGATACCTTTCTCTACCCCTTCCCTCTTCTGCTAGATACCTTTCTCTACCCCGTCCCTCTTCTCACTTTCTTTACTGATTCTTCTACTCATCTCACCTACGCAACAGGTGGCCTGTGATTGAAATGTGTGGAGTGTTGGTTCACACGAGGGATGCTGTTCCATGAACTCATGCTTGGAAATTCCTCTGTGTTAAATCACCCATTTCATGAATCATTCACTGATAGAAGTAGACCACGGATTGAGGACACTGACGAATGTGGAAGCCAGGGTTAGGCTGCACTGAGTTTCAAGCTCCACTGTGTCATGCAGGTGTCTTTCTGATTGCTGTGCATATAAATAAAATATATACAACTGAAGTAAAAAGTATACCTGCTCCTTCCAAGCCTAGCCTCCCCCTTCTCTTTCTGCTCTCTGCCTACCCTCTCTTTTGAGCTGCAATCTTCCTCCGCCATCTTTACTTCCCTTTTTCTTCTACCCTCGCTCATGCACCTTGACTTTATTACCGCCCTCCTCCTCCTATTCACCCTCGGTCAAATCGTGTGCTCCTATCCACCCGTTTGCTCTTCAGCCTGTCAAAGACTTGGGGACTACATTTAAATCCGCAGAGATTGCACCAAACTTATTTACCATTTCCAATACTTCTATGAGATCTTTAAAATCTATCTCGCCACTGGACTCTTGCCTCGTCCTTTAAAATCAGCAACTGTCCTACTCATTTGAAAGAAACCCTCTCCTGACCCATGCATCCCGTGCCGTGTTTCCCTCCTATTCAAATGCTCTTGAGCAGGGGGTCTTCAACTGTCTGACTCCATACCTTGAAGACAGCAGTCTTGGGATTCCACTTCAATCTGCCTTTCGTAGCAAAGACTCCGCCGAGACAGCATTCAAGCATTTCTCCAACTTTCTCTCTGATGCTCACCAACCAAACTTTCTTGGCTTATGGTTTGCAAGAGATGGCCGTTGGCACCCACATGCCAGAAGGGCAACGGAAACAGCGGTCGCAGGTTTGAAGGGCCTTGTAAGGTTCTGTCATCATTTTGGAGGTAAACGATTGGATAAGTGCCTTGAGGTAGTGAGACAAAGGAATACACATTCATTTTGTATGGTAGTGAGATTTGGGGAGCTAAGGATTGTGCAGGCCCTGATACTACCCAAAATCAGTTTCTACGTAAAACTGTTTGCCTCCCGCTTTGTACTCCTGAGGACGCACTAAGACTAAACCTCGGAGCCCAAAGCATATCAATATTGGCAAAACCAAGATTCTTAGATTTTTTTGTTTAAGCACATTTGGAAAACATTGCGAACCCCAACATAAAAAAGGCAGTTGGAGAGATTGTGATATATACATATATAACACAGTTTCGTGGATAAAACGAGGTCCTCCCCTGATAAAAAGTTGGGCCTTGGACAACTCTCACATTTTAACAATGTTGAGATTAGACTTATTCTCAAGTCAAGGGCACTGCAGAAGGAGCAGAGAGCCAGATTAGTCATCTGGCCAAACTTACTTAAATGACATTTGATTTCTCTCTTGCGCTAATTTCCAAGGCTGTAATACGGCTAGGCTTTCCCTGCCTTAGTATAAAATGTCCAGGAGAATGACTCCCTTCTCCTGGATAGGCTTTCCCTGCCTTAGTATAGAATGTCCAGGAAAATGACTCCCTTCTCCTGGAGAGACTTTCCCTGCCTTAGTATAGAATGTCCAGGAGAATGGCTCCCTTCTCATGGGTTGACTTTCCCTTCCTTAGTATAGAATGTCCAGGAGAACGGCTCCCTTCTCCTGGATAGGCTTTCACTGCCTTAGCATAGAATATCCAGGATAGGCTTTCCCTGCCTTAGTATAGAATGTCCAGGAGAATGGCTCCCTTCTCATGGGTTGACTTGCCCTTCCTTAGTATAGAATTTGTCCAGGAGAATGGCTCCCTTCTCCTGGATAGGCTTTCCCTGCCTTAATATAGAATGTACGGGAGAATGAATGTCCAGGAGAATGGCTCCCTTCACCTGGGTAGGCTTTCCCTGCCTTAGAAATGAATGTCCAGGAGAATGGCTCCCTTCTCCTGGGTAGGCTTTCCCTGCTTAGAAATCAATGTCCAGGAGAACGGCTCCCTTCACCTGGGTAAGCTTCCCCAGACTGAGTATAGAATGTCCAGGAGAATGGCTCCCTTCTCATGGGTTGACTTTCCCTTCCTTAGTATAGAATGTCCAGGAGAACGGCTCCCTTCCCCTGGATAGGCTTTCACTGCCTTAGCATAGAATATCCAGGATAGGCTTTCCCTGCCTTAGTATAGAATGTCCAGGAGAATGGCTCCCTTCTCATGGGTTGACTTTCCCTTCCTTAGTATAGAATTTGTCCAGGAGAATGGCTCCCTTCTCCTGGATAGGCTTTCCCTGCCTTAATATAGAATGTACGGGAGAATGAATGTCCAGGAGAATGGCTCCCTTCACCTGGGTAGGCTTTCCCTGCCTTAGAAATAAATGTCCAGGAGAATGGCGCCCTTCTCCTGGGTAGGCTTTCCCTGCTTAGAAATCAATGTCCAGGAGAACGGCTCCCTTCACCTGGGTAAGCTTCCCCAGACTGAGTATAGAATGTGCAGGAGAATGGCTCCCTTCACCTGGGTAGGCTTTCCCTGCCTTAGAAATGAATGTCCAGGAGAATGGCTCCCTTCACCTGGGTAGGCTTTCCCTGCCTTAGAAATGAATGTCCAGGAGAATGGCTCCCTTCTCCTGGATAGGCTTTCCCTGCCTTAGAAATGAATGTCCAGGAGAATGGCTCCCTTCACCTGGGTAGGCTTTCCCTGCCTTAGAAATGAATGTCCAGGAGAATGGCTCCCTTCTCCTGGATAGGCTTTCCCTGCCTTAGAAATGAATGTCCAGGAGAATGGCTCCCTTCTCCTGGATAGGCTTTCCCTGCCTTAGAAATGAATGTCCAGGAGAATGGCTCCCTTCCTGGATAGGCTTTCCCTGCCTTAGAAATGAATGCCCAGGAGAATGGCTCCCTTCTCCTGGATAGGCTTTCCCTGCCTTAGAAATGAATGTCCAGGAGAATGGCTCCCTTCTCCTGGATAGGCTTTCCCTGCCTTAGAAATGAATGCCCAGGAGAATGGCTCCCTTCCTGGATAGGCTTTCCCTGCCTTAGAAATGAATGTCCAGGAGAATGGCTCCCTTCCTGGATAGGCTTTCCCTGCCTTAGTATAGAATGTCCAGGAGAACGGCTCCCTTCTCCTGGATATGCTTTCCCTGCCTTAGTATAGAATGTCCAGGAGAACGGCTCCCTTCTCCTGGATAGGCTTTCCCTGCCTTAGTATAGAATGTCCAGGAGAACGGCTCCCTTCTCCTGGATAGGCTTTCCCTGCCTTAGTATAGAATGTCCAGGAGAACGGCTCCCTTCTCCTGGATAGGCTTTCCCTGCCTTAGTATAGAATGTCCAGGAGAACGGCTCCCTTTTCCTGGATAGGCTTTCCCTGCCTTAGTATAGAATGTCCAGGAGAACGGCTCCCTTCCTGGATAGGCTTTCCCTGCCTTAGTATAGAATGCCCAGGAGAACGGCTCCCTTCCTGGATAGGCTTTCCCTGCCTTAGTAATAATAATAATATCTTTAATGTGATTTAGTTTACATAATAAACTTTACACACATACATATTGTCAATATAGACCGTGTGGTAAATAAATTTACAGTACAATATAAAAATCTTCATATAAAAACAAAACAATATAATTACATAAAAAAAATAAGTCATTCATTGTCTCTTAGCTTTGTCATCCTCAGTTTGAGCCACACGTACTGATCATCCTTGCCTCATGGTCATAAAATTATATCGCACGATGTAGCTTCCTTAACAGTGGCTCGGATTCCATATTGAGGCAAGGGCCTAACCAGATCCTAGGAGTCCTCATATAGATATGCCCAGCTTCACTTCCACTCTTAACCAGATAGTATACAGTGTAGTTAACAAGCGCATACTATTGGTGTTAACACAATGATTCCAAAAAAGCATATTCCCTATGGTCTCCCAATTATGTACATGCTTTCCCAGATGTAATGTTATGTCTTCCATCATTGCCAGACATTCCGTAAGCACATGCTTAGCTGTCTCGAGGAAATCCTGATTCTTACAAAGTCGACAGTAGCGTTGTTCTTTGGGTATCTTATCTATCACCCCCGTAGACATCTTTATGGGAAGATGTGCAAGTCTTAATAGTAGTATAAATCTCCTGAGCCTATGGGACGGGCAAAACAACAGATATTTCTGTGGTTTCTTAAATGAGTATAACCTAGTTTGTACAAAGTCATACCTTTTTAGCTTACGAAGATGTTTGTAATTCTCGAGCCAGTCCCATAGCTCTACTCGACTCCCCATGCATAGCTTCCGTATAAAGCCCTTCTCGATGTCTCCAGCATATATCCTTAAACAGCTGTTCCATTTATTTTTAAATTCACTAATGGTGCTTTCTTTGTTGCTTTTCAGAGCAAATGATGTTAATAAGGCATTTCCCATATCATTCATCATTTTTAAATAAAGCCCAGCTCTCTTCTTCAGTACCTGCACTTTTAGCGATATTAGTCCCAGCTCCAATCTTAGCAGGGACATAGGGATACATGCCGGGAGTCGCAATATCTTCCTCCAAAATGTTCCCTCTATAAGTTGGAGCCAGTTTAGTTCCATTTTAATCAAGGATTCAAGGCCATATACCATCATGGGAGAAAGAACTTGGATGTAGAGATGGCGGGTTCCCCAAAGGGTACAACCTCCCTGTTTAGTTGTGAAGCTTTTAAAAAGGGCAGTAGTTTGTGCTGCTCTTATTTTCTGATTGCGTTGCATATGGAATAGTCACCTTTGGGTTCAAACCCTATCCCGAGGTATTTATATACTGGGACACAGGAGATTTCAACACTATCAATGCGAAGTAAGACACGTGCAGATCTTTTGCTTGTATAACTCATCACGTGTGTTTTCTCAACATTAATAGTGAGCCCGTTATGTTCAGAATATTCCCAGAGGGCTGTAGCTGATCGACGTAGGCCACTAATAGCATGATCGAATATAACCAGATCATCAGCATATGCGAGAACCAGACAGGGGGTTTTACCTATGCTAGGAGGGCAATTTTTTGCCAAAACTATTTTCGAGGGGATGTCCTGCACATATAAATTGTATACTAAGGGGGCAGTCACGCAATAATGCCCGTAGTGAGAAATCACAATAAAACTCTAGTAAACCAACACATACCAAACCAATACAATATATATACAAATACAAACAAGTCTAAAGCGTTAGATGCACGAAATGTTTAGTCCACCTAAAAGGGAAGGAAAACAGGCAGTGCGAAATAATTATTAGACCTAGTCCGCCTTCAGTCCCCGATGCAAGCAGACCCAGGCTTCTCCGCGTCAGTTTCAGTGCTGGCAGGTTCAGGGGAGCAGGGGACGTCTCGTCGTCGTGTAGATTCTGCAGCAGCAGAGCTGAGTTAAAGATGTCCCAAATGAAGTGAACCCGCACAGATTGTTACCACAGCAGGGCAATGGAGCGGCCGTGTGTATCTCAGCCAAATGTACACTACTCACTTCAGACCTGGGAATGCCAAGTGTACGAATCGTGTGAGAGTGACAAGGACTCGAAATACAACACAACCTGGCGGCGGTTACAGAGCAAGACTCCTGGGTAGGCTGGTCAGTCTGCTGGATGGCCCAGAGACACTTCCGAAGGCTTACGTGCAGGAGATGGTGAAGATGCCGAGAATAGCTGTCCCCACTATTCCAAGGGTCGAAGTACCAGTATAGGCCTTCTGGTTCGATCAGAGGTAGAAAGGGTTTCAAAGGACGACAGCAGTGCAGAGGAGCAGTCCTTCAGCGGGTCACCAGCGATTCCTCGGTTCAGCCTCGTGGTTGCAGGATACTTGGCTCCTGTATTCCTTTGTTCGTGAGAACTCAGGAGATCGACATGGTAGTGGCGTTTCCAGCCCCCTCTTATCCACGGTTCCCTTCGCGCCAAAACGGAGGGGACCCAATGGGAGATCCGCTCATCAACACTCACACCATACGTGGACCTATCACGGACCATGGTGGTCCCAGGCATTCACACCACCCTAGACTCTCTGGCACCCAGGATGTGTATTGGGACCAGACATCCCAGCCCACATCCTGGAGGCACACACAAGGCCTGTAGAAGCTCGCTAAAGCATCTGTGTTTCGCGGGAAAGTACATGCCCAAATAAGGAAGGCCCCGGGTCGGCTCGACCTGGGGAAGGTGAAGGGAGCAAGACGGTCAGCGGACAGGACAAAGGAGCCTCGTGGTCTGGCCATTTTGGGAGCCAGGCCACCATTTTGGGCTAAGCACGAGAAACGCGCTTAGAACGCCAAAAGGAGCTCAAAACACAAGAAACGATCGCTGCCACCATTCCCGTCCGTGATTCACTTGCACCGATCAGTTACAATCCAAAAAGAGTATCTAGGGCCTGTAGAAGGCTAGAGACCCAAGAGAGCAGTAACTTAGCTTACAGTGCCCTCTTGTGTCATGTTGCACGAAAGCCGCAACATGATAAAGAAACTAAGGAAAACAGCGTTTCCCGGTACTGACTGTCTTAAGGGCATGTCAGTTTCCCCGTAAGAATGGAGCGAAAGCCCAGAGGAGTGCGGCAGAAGGCTGCACTTCTCTGGCAAAGTCTAGATCATGGTGAAAACAACAGCAACAAAGTTTAGGGGTTGCCACATGGAAGGAAAATTACCCACAATTAAGAAATCTTTCCTAACACTCGCCCTTCCCAGACTATGGACAGGGGGAACTAATCCACCCCTGGATGAGTCTCTTGTTCAGGTCGGTTAAACATTCTGGACAACCCATCAGCATTGCTATGTTGGACACCTGGCCTATGCTCAATAGTTAACTCGAAGCCTTGTAGACTTATGGACCACCTGAGCAACTTTGGATTCTCCCCCTTCATGTTCATTAGCCAATTTAAGGGCTTATGGTCAGTTTGCACAGTGAAGTGCGTCCCATAGAGGTAGGGCCTCAGCTTCCGTAGGGCCCACACAACAGAGAAACATTCTTTCTCTACCGTGGACCATCTGAGCTCTCTGTCCTTAAACTGGCGACTAATAAAACCAATAGGGTGTTCCTTACCCTTCTCATCTACTTGTGATAGTACAGCTCCTATCCCAGTGTCAGAGGCGTCCGTCTGCACAATAAAAGGTCTTTGATAATCAGGGGCCCTGAGGACAGGGGCCTGGCACAAGGAGCCTTTTTAAGCCATTGAAGGCCTTCTCACACTCGTCGGTCCAAGTTACCTTCTTGGGTTTCTTCGGAGTGGTGAGGGCAGTCAGAGGGGCAGCTATGATGCCATAGTCTGCCACAAAGTTGCGGTAATACCCCGTGAGTCCTAAGAAGGCTCTCACTTGGGTCTGTGTAGTGGGGGTAGGCCAGTCTTGTACTGCTTGTACTTTACTGGGAATAGGCTGTATCCTCCCTCCACCTACTTCATGTCCAAGGTAAACCATGGAGCCTTGTCCAATCTGGCATTTACTAGCCTTTATGGTCAAGTGTGCTTTCTGAAGAGCCTGGAGCACAATCCCGAGGTGTTTCACATGGTCTTCCCAGGTGGCACTGAAAACTGCTATATCGTCCAGATATGCAAGACAGAATTCGTCCAACCCATTCAACACATGATTCACAAGCCTCTGGAAAGTGGCAGGTGCATTTTTCAACCCGAACGGCATTACCCTGAACTGGTAAAGGCCGTCTGACGTTGAAAACGCCGTCTTCTCCTTGGCATGTTCTGCTAAAGCTATTTGCCAATAGCCAGCAGTGAGGTCAAACGTGCTGAGGTACTTGGAGGCACCCAAAGTATCCACCCGCTCATCTGTTCGAGGCAAGGGGTGTGCATCTGTCTTGGTGACAGCATTCAGAGCCCTGTAATCCACGCAGAACCTCAATTCAGAAGTGCCTGCCTTTGGAACCAAAACCACAGGGCTGGACCAAGGACTACTAGAGGGTTCAATCACCCCAAGGTCTAACATCTTGTTGACCTCGGTCTTAATATAAGACTGTACTTTGTCTGACATCCTGCATCCCCTACTTGTGGTAGGTAAACTGTCTCCTGTGTCTATGTTATGTTTGCACCAAGGTGTCAAACCAGGCGACTGTGAAAACAGGGGGGAAAACTGCCCAAGCAAACTTTTCACCTCAGCCTGATGGTCAGAAGTCAGGTGAGGGGCCACTCGGACACCCTCAAAGGAGCTATCTGAAGGACCGCTTTGGAACAGGTCGGGGAGAGGTTCAGACTCCTCTTCCTCAAAATCTGAAGCCAGTAGCAGTGCTGCGTTTTCGACTCTTGGGACGAAAGCCTTCAGCCTAATTACGTGAAACAACTTTGGAGCCTGTCCAGGCCTTCCAAGGTCCACTAAATAGTTAACCTCACCCAGGGGCTCCACCACTGTGTAAGGGCCTGACCATTTGTCCTGTAAAGCTCGAGGCCTTATAGGATTCATGATCAGGACTTGCTGACCAGGTGTAAAGTTGATGAGGGAAGCCTTCTTTTCGTACCAATGTTTCACCAGCGCTTGTCCTGCCTTCAATTTATCACTAGCCAAGCCCATCAGAAGTACCATCCGTTTTCTGAGCCCTAGCACATAATCTACTATGTTGGTCGTAACAGGGGGAGTGGGCATCTCCCATCCCTCTTTGACGATGGGTAAGGGTCCCTGTACAGGATGACCAAACAGAAGTTCGAAGGGGCTGAAGGGGCTGAAGCCAACACCCTTCCTGTGGTACCTCTCGGTAGGCAAACAGTAAGCATGGTAAAAGAAGATCCCATTTTCTTCTCTGAGGTTCTTCCAGAGCCCCAATCATGCTTTTTAACGTTCTGTTGAAACGTTCCACCAGACCATTGGTCTGGGGGTGGTATGCAGAAGAGAACTTGTAGGTGACCCCACATTCTTTCCACATAGCCTGCATATACTTCGACATAAAGTTGCTGCCACGATCCGACACAACTTCTTTAGGGAAGCCAACCCTAGTAAATATGCCAAGTAACGCTTGCTTTTGCAACTGACTTGGCAGTTACAGTTTTCAATGGGATGGCCTCAGGATATCTGGTTGCATGGTCGACCAGCACCAGGATAAACCTATTGCCTGAGGATGTTTGCGGGTCAAGGGGACCAACAATGTCGATCCCTACCCTTTCGAATGGTATTCCCACAACTGGCAGTGGTACCAATGGAGCTTGGATTGTCGAGCCAACCTTCCCAGATAACTGGCAGGAGGCACAACTCCTGCAGTGACTTTCTACTTGCACCCCCACCTTGGGCCAGTAGAAGTACATGGATAACCGTTGCTTGGTCCTCTTAATACCAAGGTGACCAGCAAGGGGCACTTCATGCGCCAACTGCAGGAGGAAGGGTCTAACAGCAAGGGGAACCACCAACCTCCTATGGTCTCCTTTTGTAGACTCTGTGGGTTTACTATACAGGAGTCCACCTTCCCAATAAATCCGATGCGTCCCAGGAGGTTTACCCTCAAGCTGGGAGCAGGCCTGTCTCCTTAAGCCTTCCAGAGATGGGCACTCACGTTGGCCTTTACTGAATTCGTCCCTATCAGGACCACCTTCTACTAACAAGTGTTTTAGTTCAGGATGGTCGTTGGGGTCAAATACTTCAGGCATCACCACCTCCTCGTCAGGCCCGGGCGATTGACCAACTTCCTCCACCGCAGTGGTAGGCGAGCTCGGGGAATATTCTCTTTCCCTCTTCTTGACTTGTTTACTCCTTTCGCCTTGGGTTTCCCCTTCAGCTGGGGCGGCGTATTGGTCTTGGCCAATGCTGCCCATGTTTGAGACCGTGTGCAGGGTCTGTCGGCAGTGTCTCCTACGAGCCCTAAAGCTCCGAGATCCATGCCTAACAAGACCTTTCCTGGGACGTTTCTCTGAATGCTCACTGGAATCCTGACTGCTGTACCATTTAAAGTAAGATTTACAGGTATTACTGGGAACATGCGAGATGGGCCGTCAGCCAACTTAATGGGCATCAGAGTAGCTCTGGCAACTTCCTCTGAGTCTACCAAGGTAGAATCCACTACAGTTCGACTGCACCCACTATCCCTAAGAGCTGGAGTATCTACTCCATTGATCAGCACACTGTCTTTAAAGTAGTGCTTGGTATTATCTGGAATCCTAGCATAAGCCTCTGCGACTTTAGGCTCCCAGGAACCCAGGGAAACTAAAACTACCTCAGCTTCTATTCCACTGGGGAATGAGTCTGAGGAGAAGGATGCTCCTGTAATCTCTTCTTCCTCGTAGGAGGAGAAGGCCACATTAGCGGAGTGGACCCCCAAAGATTTAACCTTACACCGGGGATCCCCTTTCACGTGGTCAGTTGCTCCACAAGCAAAACAAGATCCATTGGGTCTGTTTACATAGGGAGGCTTATTGTAACCAGAGTTCTGTTTCGGAGGCTGACCTCCACTACCCTGTGAGTTCTCTTGTGTCTTACCCTTATTTTTCTTTTTGTGGCCCTTTTGAGAAGAAGATTTATCAGATTCTCCACCCCCCTTATCTTTGGACTTTTTCCCTTCCCCCTGCTTACCAGGATGAGTTTTGTCCTTATGGGACACTCGATGTGGCACCCATAAGTCTGCTGCAATGGCCGGCTTCTTAGGATCTATCTCCTTCGAATCGGCCAAATGCTGCTTAAGCTCCGGGGAAGAAGATGCAAAAATGTGTTCCAGCATGACAAGATTTATCATGCCTTCAAAGGTAGAAACCTTATAACCTTCGACCCAGCCAGTCAAGTTTTTTAAGGATTCGGTGACATAAGATACCCAAGTACCACCTTCTTTTTTCTTGTACTCTCAGAATCGTTTTAAATATTGGGCCGGAGTCTTTCCAAACTTTAAAATGAGAGTTTGCTTTAACATTGCGAAATCAGCTCGCTCAGCCTTCGACATTTCCATAATGGCACTACAGCCAGAATGGGGCAGTCTGCTGAGTAACCAGGCAATCTTATCAGCATTGTCAACTTCTTGAACTTCACATGCATACTCAAACGTATTCAGCCAGTCCATAATGTCATTCCTTTCCTCATACACACTGAGCAGATCTTTCGGAAACCGTGGATGAGAGGAGGCCCCAGAACCATGTCCAGGACCCTTGGACCCATTTGCAACCTGAAGCTTGGCCAGTTCCAACTGGTGATCCCTGTCTTTCTGTTTTTCAGCCTGTTCAAATTTTAGTTTGGCTATGCTGAACTCAAGCTCCTTCTGCCTAAACCGCAGCTCTTGCTTCTTGAATTCAAGCATAGCCTCCCCATCAGCACTGGCAGAGGAAACATTAGACATCTCATCCTCCCTGTCCTCGTGGTCGCAGTGGATCAGTGCAGCGGCAGAACCGTCGGTTCTACCAGTAAGAGCAGCCCCACCTCCTTCCGCACTGTCCTCAGAAGTTATAGCGTCAAGCTGCGCTTCTTGCCACGCCACGATTCTTTGGATCATATCCAATTTGGTGCCTTGAGAGGAAACACCTCTCTCCGCACACATCTTTTTCAATGTTTCTGATTTGGAAGCATTTAAAGTTAACAAGGTATTTGTTCCCATACTGTTAGATAGGATTATGACCTTTTTAAAGTAATACTATAACAATTCACTAGGTGTCCTGGTAGGAATAACTTGAAATGCCTTAGTTCGTGCGCAACACTGGATACCTTCAGTCGTATCCCACCGCTGCCACCAATTTGTTAAGACGGATTTCTGAACTCTGTCCTGGCGGCGCAGAAGTTCAGAAGGCCAACCTAATTACTTGAAACAGGGTAACCTCTGGACAAGCCAGACCAATCAGGGTAGCGATCGCGGCGGCCAAGACTAGGTCTCAAGAGCGGTGAGGGTGACTGAAAGCCTGCAATGAGCACACAAAGCAAGGACACTTACAAACTACTCCAAACAGGTGTTATATTAAAAATATATACACATTTATTCCAAGGCCTCTGCAATAATGACCGTAGCGAGAAATCAAAATAAAAATCTAGTAAACCAACACATACCAAACCAATACAATATATATACAAATACCAACGAGTCTAAAGCGTTAGATGCACGAAATGTGTAGTCCACCTAGAAGGGAAGTAAAACAGGCAGTGCGAAATAATGATTAGACCCAGTCCGCCTTCAGAGGCACCTAACTAAAAGGAAGTCCAAGCCCTACGAAGAGTGAAGCCTTGTGCTCAAAAGTACCTGCACACGCTGGTGCCAACGGGCAAAAAGGGGAGTCTCTTCAAGGGAATCAGGCAGTTCAGTTTGGTGCACAAATGAAGAAGAACAGAGTTCCGTGACTCAAGCGTAGCCTCCACTGTGGGCAGAAGCAGAGCGCGAGTACGGAAAGGCATGCTGTTTTGACACAGCGGGGAAAAGCTATGGGCTCCTGCAGGAGGGCGACCAGTTCCTAGCTATGCTACTCACCGGTCCCCGATGGAAGCAGACCCAGGCTTCTCCGCGTCAGTTTCAGTGCTGGCAGATGGTGAAGGGAGCAAGACCGTCAGCGGACAGGACAAAGGAGCCTCTTGGTCTGGCCATTTTGTGAGCCAGGCCACCATTTTGGGCTAAGCGCGAGAAACGCGCTTAAAACGCCAAAAGGAGCTCAAAACACAAGAAACGATCGCTGCCACCATTCCCGTCCGTGATTCACTTGCACCGATCAGTTACACTCCAAAAAGAGTATCTAAGGCCTGTAGAAGGCTAGAGACCCAAGAGAGCAGTAACTTAGCTTACAGTGCCCTCTTGTGTCATGTTGCACGAAAGCTGCAACATGATAAAGAAACTACGGAAAACAGCGTATCCCGGTACTGACTGTCTTAAGGGCATGTCAGTTTCCCCGTAAGAATGGAGCGAAAGCCCAGAGGAGTGCGGCAGAAGGCTGCACTTCTCTGGCAAAGTCTAGATCATGGTGAATACAACAGCAAAAAGTTTAGGGGTTGGAAGGAAAATTACCCACAATTAAGAAATCTTTCCTAACACTTATGCGCATACAATCCATAACCAAAAGGTTGTGGGTTGTAGACTACCCTTGTCTAAAGCCGCATTGAAACTTACATAGGATGTTGGCCTTATCAACCCATAGCTGAAGTTTTTTCAATAGAAGTGAGGCGAATATTTTGCTTGTGACATCTGGCATAGAGAGTAGTCTGTAGTTATTAGGATCCATTCGATTTCCCTTTTTAAATATAGGTATTAATATGGCCGATTGCCAAGAACTCGGGATTTTTCCTGCACTCATGATTTTCAAAAACAAGATGTTCATTAGAGTGGCCCAAAAATCCGGATTGCTCTTTATTACAATGTTGGCCAGTGTTAGGAAAGATTTCATAATTGTAGGGAATTTTCCTTCCATGTGGCAACCCCTAAACTTTTTGCTATTGTTTTTAACCTTGTTCTTGACTTTGCCAGAGAAGTACAGCCTTCTGCCGCACTTCTCTGGGCTTTCGCTCCTTTTCTTACGGGGAAACTGACATGCCCTTAAGACAGTCAGTACCGGGGAACACTGTTTCCCGTAGTTTCTTCTATCGTGTCGCAGCTTTAGTGCAACACGACACAAGAGGGCACTGTAAGCTAAGTTACAGCTCTCTTGGGTCTCTAGCCTTCTACAGGCCCTAGATACTCTTTTAGGATGGTATTTGATCGGTGCAAGTCATTCAGGGACTCGAATGGTGGCAGCGATCGTTTTGTTTATTTTGAGCTCCTTTTGGCGTTCTGAGCACGTTTTTGCACTGAACCCAAAATGGTGGCCTGGCTCCCAAAATGGCCAGGCCGCGAGGCTCCTTTGTCTTGTCCATTGACCGTCTTGCTCCCGTCACCTTCCCCAGGTCCGGCGACCCGGGGCCTTCCTTATTTGGGCATGTACTTTCCCGCGAAACGTGGTTGCTTTCGCGGGCTTCTACATGTCGTTTGTGTGCCTCCAGGGTGTGGGCTGGGATGTCTGGTCCCAATACACATCCTGGGTGCCAGAGAGTCTAGGGTGGTGTGAATGCCTGGGACCACTGTGGTCCGTGATTGGTCCACGTATGGTATGTGTTTTGATGAGCGGATCTCCCATTGGCTCCCCTCCGTTTTGGCGCGAAGGGAACCGTGGATAAGAGGGGGCTGGAAACACCACTACCATGTCGATCTCCTGAGTTCTCACGAACGAAGGAATACAGGAGCCAAGTATCCTGCAACTACGAGGCTGGACCGAGGAATCGCTGGTGACCCGCTGAAGGAATCCTCCTTTGCACTGCTGTCGTCCGGAGAGCCCCTGTCCTCCTTTGATCGAACCAGAAGGCCTGTACTGGTGCTTCGACCTTTGGAATAGCAGGAACAGCTATTCCCGGCATCTTCAACCATCTCCTGCCAAGTAAGCCTTCGGAAGCGTCTCTGGGCCATCCAGTTGACTGACCATCTTACCAAGGAGTTTGGCTCTGCAACCGCCGCCAGGTTGTGTTGTATTGCGAGTCCTTGTCCCTCTCCCACGCTTCGTACGCTTGGCGTCCCCAGGTCTGAAGGGAGGAGGGTTAATTTGGCTCGAATACACACGGCCGCTCCGTTGTCCTGTGCGGCAACAAAACTGTGCTGGTTTCGTCGATTGGGACGTCTTTTTGCTCTACACGACTACGAGGCGTTCCCTGCTCTTCTGAACCTGCCAGCTGCTGAAACTAACGTGGAGAAGCCTGGGCCTGCTTGCTTCGGGGACCGGTGAGTAGCTTAGCTAGGATCTGGTCGCCCTCCTGCAGTATCCCATTGCTTTTCCCTGCTGTGTAAAAACAGCACCCTTTTGGCCGTACTCGCGCTCTGCTTCTGCCCGCTGTGGAGGCTGCGCTTGAGTTGCGGAACCTGTTCTCCTTCTGCTGTGCACTAACCCGAACTGCCTGACTTCCTCCGAAGAGCTTCCCCTTTTGCCCGTTGGCACCGGCGTGGCAGGTACTTTGAGCACAAGGCTCCACTCTTCGCAGGGCTCGGACTTCCATCTAGTTAGGTGCCTCTAAAGGCGAACTGAGTCTAAAGCGTTATCGCACTGCCTGTTTTCCTTCCCTGGCAGGTGGACTACATATTTCGTGCTTTAAACGCTTGCGACTGTGTATTTGTATATATATTGTGTTGATTTGGTATGTGTTGGCTTAATACTGTGTTATTGTGATTTTCTCGCTACGGTCGTTGTTTTAAAGGCCTTAAAATAAATGTGTTTATATTTTTGATATAACACCTGTTTGGAGTAGTTTGTAAGCGCTCTTGCTTTGTGTGCTCACTGCGGGCTTTCAGTCACCCTCACCCCTCTTGAGACCTAGTCTTGACCGCCGCGATCGCTACCTTGATTGGTCTGGCTTGTCCAGAGGTTACCCTGTTCCAAGTAATTAGGTTGGCCTTCTGAACTTCTGCGCCACCAGGACAGAGTTCAGAAATCCGTCTTAACAAATTGGTGTACAGCGGTGGGATACGACTGAAGGTATCCAGTGTTGCGCTCGAACTAAGGCATTTCAGGTTATTCCAAACAGTACACGTAGTGAATTGTTGTAATATAACTTTTAAAAGGCCATAGTCCTATCAAACAGTATGGAAACAAATACGTTGTTAACTTTAAATGCTTCCAAATCAGAAACGCTGAAAAAGATGTGTGCAGAGAGAGGTGTTTCCTCTCAAGGCACAAAATTGGAAATGATCCAGAGAATCGTGGCGTGGCAAGAAGCGCAGCTTGACGCTATAACTTCCGAGGACAGTGCAGAAGGTGGTGGGGCTGCTCTCACTGGTAGAACCGACGGTTCTGCCGCTGCACTGATCCATCGCGACCACGAGGACAGGGAGGATGTAATGTCTAATGTTTCCTCTGCCAGTGCTGATGGGGAGGCTATGCTTGAATTCAAGAAGCAAGAGCTGCGGTTTAGGCAGCAGGAGCTTGAATTCAGCATAGCCAAACTAAAAATCGAACAGGCAGAAAAACAGAAAGACAGGTATCACCAGTTGGAACTGGCCAAGCTTCAGGTTGCAAATGGGTCCAAGGGTCCTAGACATGGGTCTGGGGCTTCCTCTCATCCACGGTTTCCAAAAGATCTGCTCAGTGTGTATGAAGAGAGGAATGACATTATGGACTGGCTGAATGCGTTTGAGTATGCATGCGAGGTCCAGGAAGTTGACAATGCTGATAAGATTGCGTGGTTGCTCAGTAGACTGCCCCATTCTGGCTGCAGTGCCATTATGGAAATGTCGAAGGCTGAGCGGGCTGATTTCGCAATGTTAAAGCAAACTCTCATTTTAAAGTTTGGGAAGACTCCGGCCCAATATTTAAAGCGTTTTCGAGAGTATAAGAAAAAGGAAGGTGGTACTTGGGTATCTTATGTCGCTGAATCTTTGAAAAACTTAACTGGCTGGGTCGAAGGTTATAAGGTTTCTACCTTCGAAGGCATGATAAATCTTGTCATGCTGGAACATATTTTTGCTTCTTCTTCCCCGGAGCTTAAGCAGCATTTGGCCGATTCGAAGGAGATAGATCCTAAGAAGCTGGCCATTGCAGCAGACTTATGGGTGTCACATCGAGTGTCCCATAAGGACAAAACTCATCCTGGTAAGCAGGAGGAAGGGAAAAAGTCCAAAGATATGGAGGGTGGGGAATCTGCAAAATCTTCTTCCCATAAGGGCCACAAAAAGAAAAACAAGGGTAAGACACAAGAGAACTCACAGGGTAGTGGAGGTCAGCCTCCGAAACAGAACTCTGGTTACAATAAGCCTCCCTATGTAAACAGACCCAATGGGGCTTGTTTTTCTTGTGGAGCAACTGACCATGTGAAGGGGGATCCCCGTTGTAAGGTTAGACCTTTGGGGGTCCACTCCGCTAATCTGGCCTTCTCCTCCTACGAGGAAGAAGAGATTACAGGAGCATCCTTCTCCTCAGACTCATTTCCCAGCGGGATAGAGGCTGAGGTAGTTTTAGTGTCCCTGGGTTCCTGGGAGCCTAAAGTCGCAGAGGCTTATGCTAGGATTCCGGATAATACCAAGCACTACTTTAAAGACAGTGTGCTGATCAATGGAGTGGATACTCCAGCTCTTAGGGATAGTGGGTGCAGTCGAACTGTAGTGGATTCTACCTTGGTAGACTCAGAGGAAGTTGCCAGAGCTACTCTGATGCCCACTAAGTTGGCTGACGGCCCCCTCCGTATGTTTCCCGTGATCCCTGTAAATCTTACTTTAAATGGTACAGCAGTCAGGATTCCAGTGAGCATTCAGAGAAACGTCCCGGGAAAGGTCTTGTTGGGCAATGATCTCAGAGCTTTAGGGCTCGTAGGAGACACTGCCGAAAGACCCTACACACGGTCTCAAGCACGGGCAGCATTGGCCAAGTCCAATACGCCGCCCCAGCCGAAGGGGAAACCCAAGGCGAAAGGAGTCTACAAGTCAAGACGAGGGAAAGAGAATATTCCCCCGAGCTCGCCTACCACTGCGGTGGAGGAAGTTGGTCAATCGCCCGGGCCTGACGAGGAGGTGGCGATGCCTGAAGTATTCGACCCCAACGATCATCCTGAACTAAAAGACTTGTTAGTTGAAGGAGGTCCTGATAGGGACGAATTCAGTAAAGGCCAACGTGAGTGCCCATCTCTGGAAGGCCTAAGGAGACAGGCCTGCTCCCAGCTTGAGGGTGAACCTCCTGGGAAGCATAGGATTTATTGGGAAGGTGGACTCCTGTATAGTGAGCCCACAGAGTCTACAGAAGGAGACCATAGGAGGTTGGTGGTTCCCCTTGCTGTTAGGCCCTTCCTCCTGCAGTTGGCGCATGAAGTTCCCCTTGCTGGTCACCTTGGTATGAAGAGGACCAAGCAAAGGTTATCCATGCACTTCTACTGGCCCAAGATGGGGGTGCAAGTAGAAAGTCACTGCAGGAGTTGTGCCTCCTGCCAGTTGTCTGGTAAGGTTGGCACGACAATCCAAGCTCCGTTGGTACCGCTCCCAGTTGTGGGGGTACCATTTGAAAGGGTAGGGATCGACATCGTTGGTCCCCTTGACCCGCAAACATCCTCGGGCAATAGGTTTATCCTGGTGCTGGTCGACCATGCAACCAGGTACCCTGAGGCCATCCCATTGAAAACTGTAACTGCCAAGTCAGTTGCAAAAGCTTTACTCGGCATATTTACTAGGGTTGGCTTCCCTAAAGAAGTTGTGTCAGATCGTGGCAGCAACTTTATGTCGAAGTATATGCAGGCTATGTGGAAAGAATGTGGGGTCACCTACAAGTTCTCTTCTGCATATCACCCCCAGACCAATGGTCTGGTGGAACGTTTCAACAGAACGTTAAAGAGCATGATTGGGGCTCTGGAGGAGCCTCAGAGAAGAAAATGGGATCTTCTTTTACCATGCCTACTGTTTGCCTACCGAGAGGTACCACAGGAGGGTGTTGGCTTCAGCCCCTTCGAACTTCTGTTCGGTCATCCCGTACGGGGACCCTTAGCCATCGTCAAAGAGGGATGGGAGATGCCCACTCCCCCTGTTACTACCAATGTAGTTGACTATGTGCTAGGGCTCAGAAAACGGATGGTACTTCTGATGGGCTTGGCTAGTGATAAATTGAAGGCAGGGCAAGTGCTGGTGAAACATTGGTACGACCAGAAAGCTTCCCTCATCAACTTTACACCTGGTCAGCAAGTCCTGATCATGAATCCAATAAGGCCTCGCGCTTTACAGGACAAATGGTCAGGCCCTTACACAGTGGTGGAGCCCCTGGGTGAGGTAAACTATTTAGTGGACCTTGGAAGGCCTGGACAGGCTCCAAAAGTGTTCCACGTGAATAGGCTGAAGGCTTTCGTCCCAAGAGTCAAAATCGCAGCACTGCTACTGGCTTCAGATGTTGAGGAAGAGGAGTCTGAACCTCTTCCCGACCTGTTCCAAAGCGGTCCTTCAGATAGCTCCGTTGAGGGTGTCCGAGTGGCCCCTCACCTGACTTCTGATCAGCAGGCTGAGGTGAAAAGTTTGCTTAGGCAGTTTTCCCCCCTGTTCTCACAGTCCCCTGGTTTGACACCTTGGTGCAAACATAACATTGACACAGGAGACAGTGTACCTACCAAAAGTAGGGGATACAGGATGTCAGATAAAGTACGGTCTTATATCAAGACCGAGGTCAACAAGATGTTAGACCTTGGGGTGATTGAACCCTCTAGTAGTCCTTGGTCCAGTCCTGTGGTTTTGGTTCCAAAAGCAGGCACTTCTGAATTGAGGTTCTGCGTGGATTACAGGGCTCTGAATGCTGTCACCAAGACAGATGCACACCCCTTGCCTCGAACAGATGAGCTGGTGGATACTTTGGGTGCCTCCAAGTACCTCAGCACGTTTGACCTCACTGCTGGCTATTGGCAAATAGCTTTAGCAGAACATGCCAAGGAGAAGACAGCATTTTCTACTCCAGACGGCCTTTACCAATTCCGGGTAATGCCGTTCGGGTTGAAGAATGCACCTGCCACTTTCCAGAGGCTTGTGAATCATGTGTTGAATGGGTTGGACGAATTCTGCCTTGCATATCTGGACGATATAGCAGTTTTCAGTGCCACCTGGGAAGACCATGTGAAACACCTCAGGATTGTGCTCCAGGCTCTTCAGAAAGCCCACTTGACCATAAAGGCTAGTAAATGCCAGATTGGACAAGGCTCAGTGGTTTACCTTGGACATGAAGTAGGTGGAGGGAGGATACAGCCTCTACCCAGTAAAGTACAAGCAGTACAAGACTGGCCTACCCCCACTACGCAAACCCAAGTGAGAGCCTTCTTAGGACTCACGGGTTATTATCGCAATTTTGTGGCAGACTATGGCACCATAGCTGCTCCTCTGACTGCCCTCACAACTCCGAAGAAACCCAAGAAGGTAACTTGGACTGACGAGTGTGAGAAGGCCTTCAATGGCTTAAAAGACTCCTTGTGCCAGGCGCCTGTGCTCAGGGCCCCTGATTATCAAAGACCTTTTATCGTGCAGACGGATGCCTCTGACACTGGGATAGGAGCTGTACTATCACAAGTAGATGAGAAGGGTAAGGAACACCCTATCGGTTTTATTAGTCGCCAGCTTAAGGACAGAGAGCTCAGATGGTCCACGGTAGAGAAAGAATGTTTCTCTGTTGTGTGGGCCCTAAGGAAGCTGAGGCCCTACCTCTATGGGACCCACTTCACTGTGCAGACTGACCATAAGCCGTTAAAGTGGCTAATGAACATGAAGGGGGAGAATCCAAAGTTGCTTAGGTGGTCCATAAGTCTACAAGGCTTCGACTTCACTATTGAGCATAGGCCAGGTGTCCAACATAGCAATGCTGATGGGTTGTCCAGAATGTTTAACCGACCTGAACAAGAGACTCATCCAGGGGTGGATTAGTTCCCCCTGTCCATAGTCTGGGAGGGGCGAGTGTTAGGAAAGATTTCATAATTGTAGGGAATTTTCCTTCCATGTGGCAACCCCTAAACTTTTTGCTATTGTTTTTAACCTTGTTCTTGACTTTGCCAGAGAAGTACAGCCTTCTGCCGCACTTCTCTGGGCTTTCGCTCCTTTTCTTACGGGGAAACTGACATGCCCTTAAGACAGTCAGTACCGGGGAACACTGTTTCCCGTAGTTTCTTCTATCGTGTCGCAGCTTTAGTGCAACACGACACAAGAGGGCACTGTAAGCTAAGTTACAGCTCTCTTGGGTCTCTAGCCTTCTACAGGCCCTAGATACTCTTTTAGGATGGTATTTGATCGGTGCAAGTCATTCTGGGACTCGAATGGTGGCAGCGATCGTTTTGTTTATTTTGAGCTCCTTTTGTCGTTCTGAGCACGTTTTTGCACTGAACCCAAAATGGTGGCCTGGCTCCCAAAATGGCCAGGCCGCGAGGCTCCTTTGTCTTGTCCATTGACCGTCTTGCTCCCGTCACCTTCCCCAGGTCCGGCGACCCGGGGCCTTCCTTATTTGGGCATGTACTTTCCCGCGAAACGTGGTTGCTTTCGCGGGCTTCTACATGTCGTTTGTGTGCCTCCAGGGTGTGGGCTGGGATGTCTGGTCCCAATACACATCCTGGGTGCCAGAGAGTCTAGGGTGGTGTGAATGCCTGGGACCACTGTGGTCCGTGATTGGTCCACGTATGGTATGTGTTTTGATGAGCGGATCTCCCATTGGCTCCCCTCCGTTTTGGCGCGAAGGGAACCGTGGATAAGAGGGGGCTGGAAACACCACTACCATGTCGATCTCCTGAGTTCTCACGAACGAAGGAATACAGGAGCCAAGTATCCTGCAACTACGAGGCTGGACCGAGGAATCGCTGGTGACCCGCTGAAGGAATCCTCCTTTGCACTGCTGTCGTCCGGAGAGCCCCTGTCCTCCTTTGATCGAACCAGAAGGCCTGTACTGGTGCTTCGACCTTTGGAATAGCAGGAACAGCTATTCCCGGCATCTTCAACCATCTCCTGCCAAGTAAGCCTTCGGAAGCGTCTCTGGGCCATCCAGTTGACTGACCAGCTTACCAAGGAGTTTGGCTCTGCAACCGCCGCCAGGTTGTGTTGTATTGCGAGTCCTTGTCCCTCTCCCACGCTTCGTACGCTTGGCGTCCCCAGGTCTGAAGGGAGGAGGGTTCATTTGGCTCGAATACACACGGCCGCTCCGTTGTCCTGTGCGGCAACAAAACTGTGCTGGTTTCGTCGATTGGGACGTCTTTTTGCTCTACACGACTACGAGGCGTTCCCTGCTCTTCTGAACCTGCCAGCTGCTGAAACTAACGTGGAGAAGCCTGGGCCTGCTTGCTTCGGGGACCGGTGAGTAGCTTAGCTAGGATCTGGTCGCCCTCCTGCAGTATCCCATTGCTTTTCCCTGCTGTGTAAAAACAGCACCCTTTTGGCCGTACTCGCGCTCTGCTTCTGCCCGCTGTGGAGGCTGCGCTTGAGTTGCGGAACCTGTTCTCCTTCTGCTGTGCACTAACCCGAACTGCCTGACTTCCTCCGAAGAGCTTCCCCTTTTGCCCGTTGGCACCGGCGTGGCAGGTACTTTGAGCACAAGGCTCCACTCTTCGCAGGGCTCGGACTTCCATCTAGTTAGGTGCCTCTAAAGGCGAACTGAGTCTAAAGCGTTATCGCACTGCCTGTTTTCCTTCCCTGGCAGGTGGACTACATATTTCGTGCTTTAAACGCTTGCGACTGTGTATTTGTATATATATTGTGTTGATTTGGTATGTGTTGGCTTAATACTGTGTTATTGTGATTTTCTCGCTACGGTCGTTGTTTTAAAGGCCTTAAAATAAATGTGTTTATATTTTTGATATAACACCTGTTTGGAGTAGTTTGTAAGCGCTCTTGCTTTGTGTGCTCACTGCGGGCTTTCAGTCACCCTCACCCCTCTTGAGACCTAGTCTTGACCGCCGCGATCGCTACCTTGATTGGTCTGGCTTGTCCAGAGGTTACCCTGTTCCAAGTAATTAGGTTGGCCTTCTGAACTTCTGCGCCACCAGGACAGAGTTCAGAAATCCGTCTTAACAGCCAGCCCATTAGGGCCAGGTGCCCTGGTGGATTTCAATAGTTTGATCGCGGACAAGATGGAGTCATGGGAGATGTCTATGGTGGGATCAGATGGTATGTTACCCATCTCCTCACCTTTAAATGCTACGTTTCGATTCTCCAGGAACCTGGACCACTTACCACTAGAGACAGGGTTAGCCAACTGCCGTGACTTATTCCCCTTGGCTTCATTGAGGCTACTGGTTTTCCGAGAGCAAATAGTCAGCACTAACCTTTGCCAGGATTTATTTCTATCAAATCTTCTTTTTGCCTTGATATCTGCCATATATTTATTCTTTAGTTTCTTGGAAGTAGAATTATATATCTCCCAGGTAGTGCTGGTTTTCTTGGCCTGTCTTAGATCCGCCCTCATTGATCTTTTGGCATCTCGGATATATCTGTCATAAGTAGGGCATTTCACTTGCTCACTAATCATGACTCCAACAGAAGCTGAAGCATGTTTATCTGAGAACAGGTGGATCCAATTCTCTACTTCGTCAATGGACATCTTTTTAAATTCTTCTAGATTGGGGTAGCGATTTTTATAGAGGGTTTCACCTGCTCTTAGCACATTCCTCTCGGACCATCGAATACAAGTCCCTGCATGGTTAACTTTTAGATCCCCTAAAGTGCAAAAGTGAGCGTGAGCTTCTGATATGTCAAACGAACATGCCAGGATAGCCTGATCACTCCAATTATTTAATGTTACTGTCATATCATCAACCAGGAGCAGCATCCTTAGAGAAACAAAAATATAATCCAAGGTGCTAACCGCTGATCCATTCTTCCATATACATCTGCCCGGATGATCGCTTTTGGTGCGACCATTTAACACCTCGAAGTCCCAATTGCAAAAAAAGTAAACCCAATCTAATCCTTCACCCTCTAGTTTCTGATGCTCCATTTCACATTTAGAATATAGCTTTGGATTAGTCGTTCTCCATTCTCCCCCTGACATATGGGTATTAAAATCTCCCGCTACACAAACATCAATATTCCCTTCAATAGTTAGCCAGTTGGCCAGTAACTCATGCAGCGCTTCCTGTATGGACTCTCTAAACACTGCCCCCGGAGGATTATACAGACAAACAACTAGCAGTTTTCCAGTAAGCTCCTTGCCTTTATAAACTATTTCGACTGCTACCATTTGTTCGTCTTGTCTCACGTCAATCCTCCTCGACCAAAAGCTGTTGGATACCCCGATCCAAAGTCCCCCATAGGGCCATCCCCTTTCTCCTCTTTTAGCTAATACCTGGTGACCCTTGTAACCGTCCAAAAATAAGGAATTCATCGCCAAAGTTTCTTGTAGGCAAATACAATTGTACTGAGATAGTAGAGCAATCGGCCCCTCTCCATTTAAAAGATGGGCGAAGCCCCTGCAATTCCATGAAGCCAACGGTAATTTTCAATGGCTAGCTGAAACCTTGGGCAGAGCCTCCGTCAGCCATTTCAATACAGATTGCACTTCTGTCATGTCCACCTTCTTCCCAGTTGGCAAATTAGCAGCAGGACTATCTATCGCAGTTTCTGTCTCTGAACCGCATGGCTCATTATGCTTCAGTTCGGCATCTATCTCAATATCAACCATTGTTAGTTCTGTTTTATATGTCCTTAATAGATGGGCAGTAGATATAAATTTACAATCCAAGGCTGACACCTTGGGATAAGACCCTGACAGGTGCTCTAAAAATTGGAAGTCTTCAGATTGCAAAACTCTTAATTGAGGAACAGAGAACAGTCTCTTCAGGAATTCAGAGCGAGAGAGCCAGGCACATTTGTCAGATTGGTATAGATTTTTGATAATGCAAGTGCCATTTCCCCAGACTGCATCTTTATCTTTTATGGAATCTGATATAGAGGGAGCGGAATTATGTGGACTGCCTTAGGTCGCTCGCTGACTTAGAGGTATTCGCTGGTATAATATCGGCTTCGAGTAAAGACTCAATCGTTAGATTTTCTAGATCTTCTACCCCCTCTGGGGCTTCTACATTCTCAGCGATCAACCAGCTCGTTAGGCGGCCATTCCCTACATCCTTCCGCTTCTTTGACCGAGCAGCTCTTTTTTTTGCTTTTTTAGAACGGTGAATAGTCTTCCCAATCACCGATGGTGAAGGCCCATGGCTACTAGCTCTGGTCCCACAGGGTGCTTGCTCGGCCATCCTGCGTTGCTTACGCTGTTTACGTGAAGGTGGTTCATCTGAATGTACCGATGTAACTGTATTTGGGACTGGAGTTTGTTGTTCATGTATCTCATTTGCTATTAAAATGGCTTCAGATAAATTACCTTCCACCTCCTCAGCCAGGTTCTGCCTTTTCGCGTAGTGACGGATCAATGTATCTGTGTTTGCCAATATTCGTCCAGAAATATTTTTAGTGCAAACTGTAGGGATGCCACAGATGCTTGTAATTCAGCAATTTCCGGCGCACCCGGATAATTACTGTTAGCTTTCTCTGATTCAATGACCGAGGAAGTGTCAATGATTAAATTGAGTGAAGCTGATAATCTCGCCGATGACCCAACTTGGTTGGATGGTTTGCCATGATCTTTAGCCTGACTCTCCACCATTGAGAAATTCATATTTTCCGAAGGGACCGCTGTCTGAGGATTCATGCCTCTCTGGATATTCAGACATAAATCCAATAAAGAATTATTGTCGATGTCCTCAAAATTCAGCGAGCTGCCCAGGTTAGAGATGTTAGACTCTAGTTCCATAGGTATCTCAAGGGCTGTGGAGTTGATTTCCGCTGGCATATTTGAGGGGAAGAAACCCGTAATCTTTCCTTGACCAACAGGGATTCCCTTCTTGGCTTCATTCCTGTTACTTTTGGTTTCTTCCATTATGGGCCCCATAGCTGACTCCTGTTTCTTTTTTCTTAAATTGTATTTAGATGTTACAGATTTTTTGTAGGGTGCCATCCACTCTAGTCGATGTATGCTGTCGTCAGGCTGTCTTCAGGCCAACAAGGCTAGATCACTCCGATTTCAAGATCAAAGGGAATAGATCCCCGCAGTCTCCTGATAAATCGGTATTTTGGGCCAGCAGCCGATACTACTCCAGATCTCCGAGACCCAGCATCAATCTATATTATAGAATAAATGGGGCGTAGGCAGTAGTGACTACGGATAAGCCCAATGAGCCCAAATATGTGTCTAACAGACTAGCCACCCCTGCCACAAACCCCTCTGTATCGAGATCAACAGCAAAGAGTAGTTACAGGGGCACTTAGATCGCCCTCCTGTATCACAAGAGCGCCTCCTGTAACCGTAGTGAGAGTGCACAGAAATCTCATCCAATACACCCTCACTAATAGGCAGCCAAGTTCACCAATGGCTCCTTGCAGATAGCGCAGCCCACCTGCCCCCAGGAGCTTAATAACTTACTTCCACTGCCTTCTCTATTTCAGCTGGGCTGCTTGCTCGGCTTCGCCACAACTAGCCTTGCTCACACGATCATGAGCCGGCAAGGCGGACGCTCTAAGCACTACGTCGGCCATCGCTGCTCCAAGCCACTCCCTGCTGCTCCCGTTGCAGACCAGGCCGCGAGACCGCTAGATACCCCGTACCTCCCGCAGCAGGATATGGGTCAGCAGGCAGCCTCTCTCCCACGCAACCTCGGCCGTTCGTTGCTCCACGCCGGGTCGCAATGCACCGCTCTCGGTCCGCGTCGGAATCAGCTGGTGGCTTCTCTCGCTCACTGCCTCGATCCCAGCAGCTCCAGGCGTTGCTCCAGGTGTCGCATAGCCCGCGTCCGCGTCTGGGCCAAAAATCCGAGGAAAGGACCTTGCATCAAGCCGCGCCTCACGTGAGTCGTGCTGAATCGTACTGGGAGACTCTGCAAGAGGCCGCTTCCGATGCCATCCAATTCTATCTTGCCTTAGTATAGAATGTCCATGATAATGGCTCCCTTCTCCTTGGTAGGCTTTCCCTGCCTTAGTATAGAATGTCCAGGAGAACGTCTCCCTTCCCCAGGTTAGGCATTCCCTGCCTTGGTATAGAATGTCCAGGAGAATGGCTCCCTTCTTTTTCTTCTTTTTTTAAATGTTTTTATTTGTTATAGCTGGTAAACCAACTTTTCAAATACTCCGTTCATTTTCATAAAACATAATCAGACATCTATACTTACAAATGGCTTAAACCTAATTGTACGAAATTGAGACAACAAATATGCATACATAGCCTCTCTCAATTTACATGTCACATGTTGGTTACTCTTAACAGTTATCAAGTTTTAGTTTCAGGAAATATTATATTTTAAAATTGTACAATTGCAATCTGTATAGTCATTCTCGGGTTAGAGAATAAAAGATTCCATATTTGTGTATGATCTGTATTGCTCTGAACAGACAATTTCTTCCCAAAACATTTAACTCTCATATCATGCAATACAGTGCACTCAATTACAAGATGTTGTAATGTTTCTCTTTGGTCCTTAATTTGACAATATCGACAGAAGTTCTGTTCCTTTGATATTACTTTCCTTCTGAACAAGATGCCATTTGTTTCACACTGATTTAGTCTAAATCTTAGATATTTCTGTCGGCATGCATGTGATGGAAATTTCAACAGATAATCAGATATAACACCATATCTTTTAATACCAAATGCATCATAATTGAACTCTTTAAATCTTGTACAAAGTTCCATGTTACCAATCCAATCAGCTTGATAGATTTTACTTTTTGCGCAATCAGGATTGGTCAGAAGGAGCTCAATCGATACCGAGGCATCGGATGCCGCATTTAGAATGTGATTTCTCCACTTCGTTGATATGCCATTTTTTGCTGTTAATAGATTTTGGCCCAGTACATTCAAGAAGCCGGGCTTCCCTAAACCATCGAGCATTTTTCATAAAAGGGCGCACTGCTTCCATACCAAGTGAGCATACAGAGACACCAATCCCAATTCGAATCGTAATATTGCCAATGGTGTTCCAGGCGAAAGTGATAGGACAGCTTTCCAATATCTAGCTTCTAAGCTGTCCCAAAACTTGCGATTTTGCGGCACGAACGCCTCAACTCCATACAAAATAATTGGTATTACCTTGGACTTATAAAAAGACACAATGTGTTTCAATGAGAACTTCCCAAATTTTCTTAGGAGAATTTTCGATTGAGATATCAAGGCACTCAATTTTCCCCTAATTTTACTCGTCATCGTGCTTAAAGTTTTCTTGTGTTCAATGTACACTCCAAGATACTTGTATTTCACAACTTCGGCAAGTTCACAGTTTTGAAGAGACCATTTTAAATGGTATTCTTTAGAGGTATTGTTATTGCTAATTAGTATTGCATTGATGACTAAGTTATTTGCCACTGCGTAAGAACCTAGTTGGTTTAGCATATTTTGTAAGCCAATAGGTGTACGAGACAGCAAAACCAAATCATCTGCGTATAGTAAATAGGCAACCTTTTGGCGACCTATACGAGGCGCATCTACCACACAGTTCATTAAGGCAGGACCTAAATCAAGGATGAAGAAATTAAACAGGAACGATGCGAGAGCACAACCCTGTTTCACCCCTCTATGGGTAAGGATGGCTGGAGATAATTTTCCTTCCATATTTAGTTTCTCTCGCATAGATGTGGTTGAATGTAGTACCATCACTATATTTACTAGAGATGTGGGACACTGATGTTGCCTAAGTTTAGCTAGGAGCATGGATCTATCTATAGAATCAAAGGCAGATTTAAAATCAATGAACCCTAAGTATAGAGGGAGTCCACCATCAACTTGTTCAGACTGTATCATTGTCAGGGCCAAGATGTTTGGTATCGTGCCCATGCCCTTCACAAAATCAGACTGGAAAGGGTCCCTTAGCCGATTTCTATCCACCCACTCATTAAGCTCTTTTAATATGATTCTACAGAATATCTTAGCAGGAGCATCCAATAAGGAGATTGGACGGTAACTCATCGGAAGTTGACGGTCACCTTTTTTGTAAATAGGAACTGTAATTGCTTCAGTCCACGACTTAGGCAATTTTTGATGTTTATTTATGACAGAAAATATTTTACAAAGAATGGAACTCCACACTTCAAGGTGCTTTTTCATCACGGAGTTTGAGATCCCGTCAGGGCCCACAGCGCGTGAATTACTTGAGGTCATAATTAGTTGCCTTATTTCATTCTGATCAAAGCTGAGCCAAAAACTCAACTCTTCTTGAGGGTTTAGCATGGACTTCATGTTTGTAGGTAATGCATACGGTTGTTGGAAGTGTTCCACCCACTGGTGCACCTCAACTGCTGTTGTTTGTCAATCCAATTGGTGGACGTTGTTCGCTTGATTTAGTAAAGCCCACATTTGTGATATATTTTTCTCAGCTAAAGGTGATAACATAATAGCTCCATCTTTTTGGTAGAGTGAGGCTCAATGTCCTTTCAGCCAGTTATTATAGGCCAAACGCCCGTTTTTTTAATGAGAACTTGATAGACTTCTCACTTCGGCACAATATGCTCTTTTCCTCATATATATGGCTCTATCGAAAGTATGAAGATGCCTTTCTCTTTGCAAATTAGATATCTTTTGTTGACTGAACGTTTGCATGACATTACTATATATTAGGCCTATGTCAGACGGTTGCCAATTATTCAAGTTGTTTGAGTCATATAAAATTTGATTAAAGTGCATCAAGGCATTCTCCGTCCATCATAAATGGTTCTTCCCACCATTTACCACTAAACATCCACCCTTCGATGTCTTTGGCTTATTGTCAATGGCTTCTACCACTACTTGCCAACTGGCACACAACATATTATGATCACTTGCCATGGTTGGAGTCACACAAAAAGATCGCATCGCTGTCCATAGCACAGAATTTACATAAATGAAGTCAATTGTTGAGGAGGAATTTCCTCTCTTCCAAGTCGGCGCTGGCGGAATATCTGACTTAAACGCTCCATTCAAAACTTGCACATTTCTAAGAGCAACTACCGATTTCCATTGCAATAGTCTTTCATTCTTTTGCACACCGTTATTTACCGACAATTCATATTCAGATCTCCCGCTAGGATGAAGTAAACAATATTTTCATCGGCAGACACTATATCAAATAGATTGTTGAGATCCCTAAAAAAACATTCAGATGAGATGGCTACCGGGTTCCAGTATATGTTCAAAAACGCATACACAACACCATGGATCACCACCCTAACAAGTTTTGATGAGGATCCTGGTCCATCTTTCAAGGCCACCACAAGACCCGCTGAAGGTCTACCTGCTACAGCTTTCCGGGCTGGGTTCAGATGTATCTGGTACCCTGACCAAACTATAGGGCTTATTAACCAGGTCTCTTGGAGTAAAATGACATCAAACTTGCCTAAACCACTCTCATCATTATTCAACAGGTGTTTAAATCCCCACGAGTTCCAACTGACCAAAGCAAGGGGAATAGAGTTTGAAGGGCTCATTAGCTAGTTCAAATTTGCATTACAATTACAAGCACAAAAATTACTCTCCTGCGATCGTTGTTTTGTTTCTAGAACATTCAGAGTCATAGGTTCAGCTTTTGCCACAGATTCCATACTATTTGCCATGACTGGATCTATTACACTATCCACCTCTAAACTAAGCAGAAAGCCCAGATCGAACAGAGAATTTTTAGCCTGCCATACAAGATTGCGAATCACTTTAGATTGCATCCACACCCGTACTGCATTCAAATTTTGATTAGATGTGAATTCAACCAGAGTCAAATCTGCAGATGTAATATCTTCTAATAGTTGAATATCAGATAAAATTGCCAAAATGGCTGTTTGGTTCAATTCATATTGAGTGCATGGGGCGGGCCTACATTTCAGAATCATGAAACACAAAGCCGGCCGAGGAATAACTTTTTCAATTCCCTACTTTTAATGGCTTACCAGAGGCAACAGTACTCTTATCTTTCAAATTCTGACCCAATTCACCAAGAGCATCTTTGATGAGCGATAATACTTCTTTAGAGAAATCATTAGGTAAGCTCATTTGTGATCGTGAAGCCAATTTAGAAGCAGCCGCAGGAGTGACCACCACCGGAAGGTCTCTTCCCGGACTTACAGAAGCAATGTCAGCTGTCAAAACTACGGGGTTCACAGAGACAGTCCCCCCAGTTTCAATGTCCCTCGAGGCTTGCTCCCAAGAGCCCACAATTTTGTTGTCACTATTTATAGATCTGCAAGGCAAAGTAGTCGGAACTGGTAATACAAGTGGAGGCATCTACTGCCTTCCTTATTTCAGATCTATGGGACCCAGCCTCCCCCCTACAGTCTGGGGTTGTGTCCACCCTTTCACTGGGATTACTTGTTCTAATTACAGGCATTGCAGTTTGATGTTGCAACCTCTGTGGCTTGATCTGCGAAATTTCATTCACCAATGCATCTAAAGGTGAATAAGGTGGAGTTACAACTTTCTTGTGCACATTCAGAGACTTTTTCAACTCGGAATCATTTGATAATAAGAGTTTTTTTTGCACCGGATGCTTTTTCACAAAGATTGGGGCGATCTCATGTTAGATTTTGGTGCTACCGCGAGCTCAACCTCATTCGATGATGTGTTAGGGCCCGTATTTGATCTAACTTTCAGAAAAATAGGAGCCAAAGTAACTCCCTTCTTGGGATTTGACAGTATTTGGACCATATCTTGTTTCTCCAGAGGCTTTTCTGTTTGTGATCCTTTTGAGAACATACTGTAATTCGCCTCTTTTCTGTTGGAACAGGGTTTTATTTTGGCTTTGTGAGTAACTTGTAGAGGTCTTTCTTGAATATCTTTCTTCTTTGCGCCCCCCTTCTTTTCCTGTGGTCTATCCGGAGATGCCAATTCAATAATTGCTTGGTCCTCCTCCGCCACTGAAGGATGAGAGGTTCCAATTTTTTTTAGGAATTAGCTAGTCTCTGAATTATTTTGTTTTACTCTCTGTTGGTTCTTTGACTTTTTCTCCAGATTTATTTCTTTTAAGATCTTTTTTCTTTGAGTCTTTTTATCCGTCTTGCTTCCCTCTTTCGGAGTTTTTTCCCACCTATGTTTGGATTTATGAAACTGACTTCTTCAATGGCTCCCTCTTGGGGGTCCAACTGATCGTCAATATTTACCATGGGGGATTTCTCCACTGGGACCACATGAAAAAGACCCTCTTCCACATTGGCCAATCTCATGAATTCTTCTAAAGTTGACGCCGAGAGAGATGTATCATCCATTTGTTGAGGGACTCCCTCTTTATGCTCTGGCACCGCCTGTTCTTGTGGGTTCAAATTGTACAATTGCAATTGGGCTAGTAGAGCTTTGTTTAGGGATCTGTCAGCCTCTTCTGATTTATTTATGTTTGCAATGGACCGCTGAATTGCAGAGATATCCAGCCCTTGTTTGACGGACTTGAGCTGCATCATCTGTAATTTTGGCAACACGTTTGAATTGACAACATTGCAAGAACCCACTATAGAGCCATCCAGTGCAGCCACCTCTTTCGTCAATTCCATTAAGGAGCCAGATTGGATTTGTACTTCAGCTTTCAAAAGCTCGAAGACAGAGACCAGCAAATTCAACACATAACTGAGCGCACTTAATGTGTTAGCATTCGGCTGGGTGCCCTCAACCATCATTGCCTCCTGAGTTTCACGTGCAATTATAACTGATGATGTTTCAGTTGGCGGATCATCCTGCACCAGACTCTTGATTGGTTTCTCTACTCGACAGATTCAAATTGCTCAAAATAAGGATACTTGTATCCAAAACAAGTGGGGGCTTGATGGTCTCATTAGGTTGTCTATTATTTCTTAAGGGGCTTGATGACATATCAATGTCTCTGTGAGTTGCTCTTTCATGTGCCACTTTGTTTTCCCCAAATTGCTCCTCGATGTTTTTCTGAATTTTTGTTGTTGTTATTATGTATTCAAGTCCCTTTTTCCAATTGTCAGCTAGAGACAATTCAGTGTCCAGGACCCCAACACATCTCACCGGAGTGGAAACAGAGGGGAGTCAAGAGTCTGCATGCACTAGAGCCTGAATCTGAGTCTGCTGCACCCCCACCCCCGTAGGCTAACCTGCACTGATGTCCTCCACAGGGCCTCTAACGCCCATACTAGAATGGCACTTTGCTATTTTGGGCTCCTCCCATTCCGGAGCTCTGGGATCATCATGTAACGAATTGCTCCTTAGTTTCATAGGTTCGTTGGATCCTGCGTATGAACCAAAAGGAACACACTGATCCGAAAGGCGGGGGGACGAGAGAAATAGAGGGAGGAGGAAGACGGGGGGAAGAGATAAAGAGCAGGACCCGTGCAGCTCAAAGGCTATGAGCCCACAGGCACCGCACAGGTTTTTTTAGACAGAGCACCCGTTTACGAAGGAATGCTCGTCTGTTAGTTCAAACGCGTGTGTATTCAAAACGCGTGGCAGCCGAGCGGCTCAAAGGCTAAAAGTCTGCAGTCGCCGCTCGGAGCTCCACTTACTCCCCGCCCCCGATAACAACAATTATGACACGGAGCACAAGAACAAAGAGCCCCAGCAGCCGCAAAGAGGAGGTTACAGTTGTGTTGAGCTGAATGAACTGTGCGTGCTACCAATCTTCCAATGTTCCGCCGAGATAACGGCCGCGATGTAGTTCAGTTTACCGGTATTAAATGTCAAGGCAGTATAGCGACCACAGTTCAGTTCAGCACAGATTTACCTGGTAATGTGAGAGGCAAATCAAAGCTCCCCGCCTTGCCTCCGCCGACTACACAGACTGCAATGACTGCTTCCACTCACATACCACTCCGCTCTGCGGTCCTAGGAGTTTTTAACTGCTTCTCCTCCAGCAAATAGTAGACAGTAAGGTAGGACTCCAAAACAAGGCAGCTGCACAGGAATTGAAGTGAAGAGGTTGGAGACTGCAATGACTGCTTCCACTCACACACCACTCCTGGATAGCGTTCCCCTGCCTTAGTATATAATGTTCTGGAGAATGGCTCCCTTCTCCTGGATAGGCTTTCCCTGCCTTAATATAGAATGTTCTGTAGAACGGCTCCCTTCTCCTGGATAGGCTTTCCTTGCCTTGGTATAGAATGTCGTGGAGAATGGCTCCCTTCTCCTGGGTAAGCTTCCCCAGCCTCAGTATAGAATGTCCAGGAGAATGGCTCCCTTCTCCTGGATAGGCTTTCCCTGCCTTAATATAGAATGTACAGGAGAATGAATGTCCAGGAGAATGACTCCCTTCTCGTGGATATGCTGTTCAGGCCTAACAGATGATTCTCAAATAGTTCTTGGCTAGCTCTTGGATTCATTCTTTTAGTTCTTCTCAGGGACCTTCCCACCCTCCCAGCATCCCCTTTCCTTTTAGAGATGCCCCTTTTCTCCCTGCGATATTTGCATGTTCATCCCTTTGGGCTACGTCCTCTTGAAGTGTCTCTGCAAGGTTCCCTTTTCTCAACACTTTAAAGGGACCCAAATGTCCTTTCTCTTGATCTTGTCTCTATGTACTACTGTGCTTCCTTACTCAAAACCAATGTGCTTTACACAAATCTTCTCTGGTCTTCATAAACACTTCATGTGTCACTGGGACGAGTAGGATGCGTCTCATAGTTTTTCTCACTCTTATAAACACTTCATGCGTCACTGGGACGAGTAGGCTGCGTCTCATAGTTTTTCTCACTCTTATAAACACTTCTTGTGTCACTGGGACGAGTAGGCTGTGTCCCATAGTTATTCTCAAACTTTTTACACTTATGTGTCACTGGGACGAGTAGGCTGTGTCCCGTAGTTATTCACACATAGGTACCCTTTGTGTGTCACTGGGGCGAGTAGACTGGGTCTTGTAGTTATTCTCACACTTGTGTACACTTCTTGTGTCACTGGGATGAGTTGTCTTAGTGTGTCCCTGCTCACCGTATACCTCTCCGGGTCTCCCGCCTATCCGTTACTTTTTTGCTCATGGGCTAGCATTACCGGATCTCTCTTTGGGATCTAAATAACTTTTGACATCAGACCAACTTTGGAGGTCACGCCGACTCGTCTTGGTTTTTCGTTGTGTCTCTGTGTAGCTATGACTGCAGCAGTGCCTGTGACACCCGTAGATTGAACAGTCCACCTTTCCCAGATCACACCACTGCTCCCTCATTTCTCCTTTCCTCGTGTTTCTGTTCTGTGGCACGACACAAACCTCTGTTTTCCCTGTGTCTCTTCAGTACACCCACTAGCCAGGTTCTCACGATCGAGGTTCTCAGCAGTTTCAAGCTCTTCCCCGGTTCGAACTTCCTGGGCTTGACTGTCCATCTTCAGTCCCTCTTCTCATTTTATGTCTGAGTTCGGGGTCCTCCCCTAACGTAACATCAAAGTCTTTTCTCTCTCTGTGATGAGTATTCTCTCTTACTTGTTTGGGCTCCTCCATCACAGTTGGATTTCTCCTCACTTGCCTGTTCTATTAGAACCCACTGCCCATCACAACCATAGCCTGCCTGAGTGTGGATCTCTTCAAAGATCAGCTTAAACATCAACTACTTGCCAAAGAGAGAGGTCCTCCTCACCTTCTACCCCAACTGCTCCACTTGAACCCATCAGCACAGTGTACTTCCCTTTAGTTTGAAGCACTCGCTTCTCTAGGTTATGTTTACCCTCTTAATATATGTTTATAGTTTTGTGTTGTTTTGTTTAATCTCTGGTCCATACCCCACTTTCTTCAAACCCTCATGAACTGGCTCACCACTTGTGCTCACCTGTGTGCTCTTATACAAGCAACCTTTTAGGGAGTGCTTCCTCTATCTGTAAATGTGATAGTGCAAGTCATTTCTGATAGAAATTGCCATCCATGTTCTCCAAATAAATACACACAAAATGCACTGTAGCAGCAAATAGGTATATTACTGGTATACGTTTGTAATATCAATGGACACTTGATGTGAACTTGGTGGCAAGACGATACCCTGTGCCTAGCGCAAACCTCCTTGCGATGAATCAACTTCCCAGGCATCAGTGGTCAAGGGATGAATATAGGTTTGAAAACCATTAATGAGCCCCACACCTCCAGTACACCAGAAGGTAATGGGCCAAAAGGTTGCCCTCATAATTTCAAACAGATTGGAAACACAGGTAAATTATAAACCTCCTTGCCCAATTTTGGTAACGTGGACGGAACGGCAGGCTTATCTCCACAAGGTTGTGGATTGCTGGCTAGTTGCAACACAGCAACAATACAATTATTACCCAATGATAAAAGGGACTGTCCAGTCAAGGTTTTATACAAATATCTAATTTATTATTACTGCAACAAACAGTTCTAACACACTATAAAATATAACCCACCCTGTAAAGGAATGCAGAGGACAGACAGTTTCAAAAAAGGCAAAGGGATGCACTCTGGATACTGACAGGAGGGTCGTTGGTATAGTAATTCATTGCAATTGTTCAAGGATACTTTGATATCAGACTACAGATACTACTTGTTTCAACACAAAGGGAGCAATGGATCGTAAAATGCCACTAGGGCCTTCGGAGAAGGACCAGGGGGGAACAGAACCACAAAGTATCTTGTGCTGTAGATGTTCTTGGTACTCGACAAGGTCAAGTCAGTTTCAGGGTGCAACTTCTGCGACAGAGTTCAAGATGGGAGACAGCTGTTGGTATCAGGCGGCAGGCAGTTCGGAGAGCAAGACGGGACGGATGGCTGCAGGCTGGTCTGCATGGCGGCTCAGGATCAGGAATAGTTGTCTCAGTGCTGGTGGGTGATTCTGAAGCAATGGTCGAGGCAGCTCGGCCGGCTTTACCGACTGCGGTGTAACAACGGTCTGTGGTGCATTCAGTTGCAGATCGAGGGGCACAACTGGTTCAAATATGTCCTTTATGGTTGGAGGTCGTTAGATTACTGACCATACACTCCTCCTAGCTTCTTCACTGGGCTCATGTCGTCCTTTAAGGCGGACAGGCCAAAACTGAGCAAAGTGTTACAGGCAGCTGCCTTGTCATTGTTTTGGTTCAGCGACTCTCTGTCACTTCCAACCTAGGAAGCGTAGCAAGGCATGCTTTGAGCTGGTTGGGTACCAGTTCTGGAGCTGCTGTAGGGTCCTCTGGATCCAGTATCTCCCTCTGTTCCCTGGGAGATGTTTAGGGGAGGGATCTTGCTTCTCTCTTTGGAGGTCCTGGTCTTCCTTCGTTTGTGGAAGATGGAATGCAGACGTTCGTTCAGCCAGTGTCCAATACTGAGTTCTTCTTGCTACTCCATGCAAAGTCTTCAGATGATCTGCCAAAAGAGGGGCTCAGCACTCTTTTAAAGCCAAATGGGCCACAGTGATTGGTGTAGGCTAAGCCTACATTAATGAACCAAGCCTGGGTCCCCACCATCAATCTCCTGTATGCATGAGGTCATAACTAGAGTGATTTGAAACAAAAAAGGGTAAAGGGGTAAAAACATGTAATCCTAAATCCAACCCATCTTCCTGTCTGTTGTGGATCATAGGGTCTCTCTGGTTAATGGAGCTATCTGTGGTTCCTGATTAAAGTGGCAGGTCTCCTTTGAAGCTGCAGCGAGACCAGACTTTCTGTCTTTGTCAAACCACATAATCCTACCTTCTGAATGGGGTCTACCTGCGGGGATGACTACTGTAAACATGCAGTCCCAGACATGACATTTCCCTGTCAATGGATTATGAAGGCGGTAGCTGGCATCAGGTTGACCCAGTGCATGAAAGGGTGTTGGGGGTTTCCTGTCTCCTTTGGTAGCCTCTGCAGGCAGGCCCCATGTGGGCCTGTTTGAAGTACATTGAATTTGCATGTTAATAATGTTAATCACTGCCACCAACAGCAGGGCTCAACAAAAGGACAGGGTGGATCCATGGAGCTTTTGTTAGTTAATCAGGCTGGCCATGGCTGGTATGAGGTGTGGCCCTCCCCTTCTTCAGATGCCTTGTGTACTCCACCTGTCAGATGCCAACTAAATATCACAGGGGGATAGCACCTGTAGACTGTGTCCACCTAGAATACACATGCTGTGAGCATAGGCGAATGTGTGCGGATTAGGCCCACACATTTTCTGGAGGTTGATCTACCATCATTCAATTTCATTTAAAATGTCAAAAATAGCCCAGGTGAGCGCGCACCCACCGTGCGGATGGTCTAATTCCTCACACTCCGCCTACACATTTCTTTCCCCATCAGTGCTATGCCTAACTGCACATCTCCACTCTCTCCACAGTGTTATGTTAGACATTAACCTCACTCCCCATGCGCAAGGCATAGCCATAGTCAAGCCACAGTGATGTGCTGTGCCATGCTTGTGCTCATAAATACACACACTCTTGTGTGCTTTGTGAGGAATGCATTGTTAGACTACAGGGTAAGACAATCAACCTTGAAAAAAAGAGTCCCACACTGTGAGCTGTCATAACACTGGCATGACCTAAAATGTAATTCGATGGCTTACAACTAAAACAAAAGCACTTGCTCAAAACCAAGAAATAAACAGAAAGAATTGAAAGATAAATTGATCGGCCTTGTGAAATAGTTTCAGCTGTCTTTGCTAGTGCTCATCTTGTTTTTGATTTATTTTAATGTTATTAAAGCGAACTGTTTGAAACATATGAAAAAATGTCAAATTAGGAGTCTACTGGAGGGCCTGGCTCAATGGGAGCTGGCGTGGGAGTGGTGAGTCGCGAAAGATGGCGTAGCCAGATAAGTAGATAGTGGGTTGGGGTTAGGTAGGTGAGGGGAGGTGGTTGTGGTGGGTCTCCCACCAAATTGTTCGATAACAAATGATCTTTTTACTTTTGAGCAAAACATTGCACTGTTCCAACTGTGAGGAATTGCCCTCTGGCACGGCGGCAAAGCCCTAGCGGTTGTGAATTATTTTTGGTAGATAAAATGAAACGAGTAGTTCCGTCTCCAAAAGGTCAACCTCCTAACCAGATACAACTTTTCCGTCAACTCCATGCTAAAATCATAGCGTACTTGTGCCCCGCCACCTCAGTAGCCTGATCCACAGCGCCTGCTCTGCTCGTGGCGTAGAAAAGGGCCAGAAGATTCCAACTTGATGGCAGCAGCAACAGCCACAGTCTCGGTGGCTCAGGGAATGCATTTAAGAAATGCACAAATGTACCAAAACTATCAAGATCACGAATAGCACCTGATGGTGGCAGGGTAAACTCTAAAGATAAAGCCATGCCTGAGATTAGGCATAGTGCAGGGCACTACTTATGATCATGGAGGCCATAACATATGTCAGCCCCGTGAGTCAGTTCTGCTGTGGAACGGGATGTGTATTCAGGTCAAACTGGTTGATATTGCCAACAGGCAGAACCATAACCCAGAGGACCGAGCCTCCTCTTTGGTCCTTTCTGTCAGGGCCGGTGATACCCTCCCCGTGAGACAGAGGCAGAGCAGGCATCTCTCCTGCACCCAGGCATCAAAGGAGCACATCCATCCAAAAGGGTTACCTAGATTCAGTACATGGCTACTCTCTAGATGCACAAGGTTTAATGCATTGGTTGCAGTCTGATACTCCCTAGATTCAGTAAATGGCTACACTCTACATGCACTAGATTTGATGCATGGGTTGCACTCTGACATTCCCTAGATTCAGTACATGGCTACACTCTACATGCACTAGGTTTAATGCATGATTGCACTCTGATATTCCCTAGATTCAGCACATGGCTACTCTCTGGATTCACTAGGTTTAATGCATTGGTTGCACTCTGATATTCCTTAGATTCAGTACATGGCTACTCTCTAGATGCACAAGGTTTAATGTATTAGTTGCAATCTGATATTCACTAGATTCAGTACATGGCTACTCTCTAGATGCACAAGGTTTAATGCATTGGTTGCAGTCTGATATTCCCTAGATTCAGTACATGGCTACTCTCTAGATGCACAAGGTTTAATGCATTGGTTGCACTCTGATATTCCCTAGATTCAGTACATGGCTACACTCCAGATGCACAAGTTTTAATGAATTGGTTGCACTCTGATATTAACTAGATTCAGTCCATGGCTACTCTCTAGATGCACTAGGTTTAATGCATTTGTTGCACTCTGAAATTCCCTAGATTCAGTACATGGCTACTCTCTAGATGCACAAGGTTTAATGCATTGGTTGCACTCTGATATTCCCTAGATTTAGTACATGGCTACACTCTAGATGCACAAGGTTTAATGAATTGGTTGCAATCTGATATTAACTAGATTCAGTCCATGGCTACTCTCTAGATGCACAAGGTTTAATGCATTTGTTGCGCTCTGAAATTCCCTAGATTCAGTACATGGCTACTCTCTAGATGCACTAGGTTTAATGCATTGGTTGTACTCTGATATTCCCTATATTCAGTACATGGCTACACTCTAGATGCACAAGGTTTAATGAATTGGTTGCACTCTGATATTAACTAGATTCAGTCCATGGCTACTCTCTAGATGCACAAGGTTTAATGCATTCCTTGCACTCTGACAGTCTATAGATTCAGTACATGGCTACTCTCTAGATGCACAAGGTTTAATGCATTGGTTGTACTCTGATATTCCCTAGATTCAGTACATGGCTACTATCTAGATCAGGGGTGCACAACTGATTTTGACAGAGGGCTGAAAGTACCTTACATGATGGCTATTGTGGGCCGAAAAGTAAATGTGGGTGGGGCGGTAGGCGCGGTGGGGCGTGGCATGGCAGGAGGCTTTTTCAACCCCCAATTTTTATTAAACACTATGCCCCATAGCCCCCACCCCTCAAGCAAACACTATGCCCCATGGCTCCCACCCCTTAACCAAACACAATGCCCCATGACACCCACCCCTCAGGCAAACACTATACCCAAGGCACCCACCCCTCAAGCAAACACTATGCCCCATGGCCCCACCCCTCATGAAAAACTATGCCCCATGACACCCACCCCTCATGCAAACCCTATGCCCCAAGACACCCACCCCTCATGCAAACACTATGCCCCAAGACACCCACCCCTCATGCAAACACTATGCCCCATGACACCCACCCCTCAACCAAACACTATGCCCCATGACACCCACCCCTCATGCAAACACTATGCCCCATGACACCCACCCCTCATGCAAACACTATGCCCCAAGACACTGACACATCATGCAAACACTGTGCCCCAAGACACCCACCCCTCATGCAAATACTATGCCCCATGACACCCACCCCTCATGCAAACACTATGCCCCAAGACACCCACCCCTCATGCAAACACTATGCCCCAAGACACCCACCCCTCATGCAAATACTATGCCCCAAGACACCCACCCCTCAACCAAACACTATGCCCCTTGACACCCACCCCTCATGCAAACACTATGCCCCATGACACCCACCCCTCATGCAAACACTATGCCCCATGAAACCCGCCCCTCATGCAAACACTATGCCCCAAGACACCCACCCGTCATGCAAACACTATGCCCCAAGACACCCACCCCTCAACCAAACACTATGCCCCAAGACACCCGCCCCTCAACCAAACACTATGTCCCATGACACCCACCCCTCATGCAAACACTATGCCCCAAGCCCCATGACACCCACCCCTCATGCAAACACTATGCCCCAAGACACCCACCCCTCATGCAAACACTATGCCCCAAGAAACCCACCCCTCATGCAAACAATATGCCCCAAGACACCCACCCCTCATGCAAACACTATGCCCCATGCCACCAAGCATGCACCATGCATACATACTCATACAGACCCCAACCCCCCACCCCTGCATACAAACTAACAAGTATACACCATGCACCCATACAGACCCGAACCCCCACCCCCCAACTCAGCACACAAACCCACAAGCATACACCATGCACGCATACAGACCCAGACCCCCAACCCCCACATCTCAAAATACACTGAACGTGCACACAACAGCAACAAACATTCAGGCCGACTCGACCCCACCACCCCCCACCATCTCAACATACACTGCACTTGCACACAAACACATTCAAGCAGACCCGACACACACCCCACCCCCGCATCTCAACATACACTGCGGACATACAAATACAAACACACCCATACACACCCGACACACCCCCCACCTCCGCATCTCAAGATACACTGCAGACATACAAATAAAAACACACCCATACATACACGACACACCCCCACCTCCGCATCTCAACATACAAGTGCCGGTCAAGTGGCACAGCGAGTAGATCGCTCGCTTTGACATCGGTGCAGAGCCTGCGAACGCAGGTTCGAATCCCGGCAGCGCCAAACTCAGCGTTTCATCCTTCCGAGGTCGATAAATGAGCACCACACACCGTGGGTAATAATAAGCAGCGCTCAGATACCTGAGGGTTCGTAGCGCTATATAAATGCCAAATTATTATTATTATACACTGCAGACATACAAATACAAACACACCCATACACACCCGACACACACCCCCACCTCCGCATCTCAACATACATACAAAAACGAAAAACAGGACGGACCCGAGACAGACACACACACAAACATACAGCTTTTCCCTTCCCCACACCATGTACTTACCCAGACGTGCTGGAACGCTGGCGAGGCTTCTGGCACTACCCAAATCGTTTTGGGTTGGTTGTTGTTAAGACGGATTTCTGAACTCTGTCCTGGAGGCGCAGAGGTTCAGAAGGCCAGCCTAGTTTCTTGGAATAGGGTAACCTCTGGACAAGCCAGACCAATCAGGGTAGCGATCGCAGCGGTCAAGACTAGGTCTCAAGAGGGGTGAGGGTGACTGAAAGCCCGCAATGAGCACACAAAGCCAGGATACTTACAAATTACTCCAAACAGGTGTTATATTAAAAATATATACACATTTATTACAAGGCCTTTGTAACATTGACCGTAGCGAGAAATCACAATAAAACTCCAGTTAACCAATACATCACACTGAATACAATATATATACAATACCAAAGAGTCTAACGAGAGAGACGCACGAAATATGCAGACCACCTAGATGGGGAGGAAAACAGGCAGTGCGAATACAAGTTAGACCCAGTCCGCCTTCAGAGGCACCTAACTAGAATGAAGTCTGAGCCCTACGAAGAGTGGAGCCTTGTGCTCAAAAGTACCTGCACATGCGGGTGCCAATGGGCAAAAGGAAGTCTCTGCGAGGACGTCAGCATACTTGCCAACCCTACCGATTTAGGCGGTAGGATACCGCTTTTTAAGCAGTCCTACCGCCTACCGATTTTTTGACACCAAATACCGATTTTTTTTTTGTTAAAAAAAAAAAAAAAAAAAAAAAATTTTTTTACATTTTTTTTTTTTTTTTTGCCCACGCCAGCTCGGGGGAGTCTTTCAAGCGCTCCCCCGAGCTGGCGTACCGGGAGAATGCCCGGCATGCAGGCTTTTAATGTCAAAGGCACCCACGGCGGTGGGCTAAAGCACCCCTCCGCCGCGGGTGCCTTTGGCAAAAGCGCCATTAGTCCCCCACAACGCCAGCTTGGGGGAGACTTTCAAGGACTTCCCCGAGCTGGCGTAGCGGGAGAAGGCGTGGCATGCAGGCTGTTAATGTCAAAGGCACCCACGGCGGTGGGCTAAAAGCGCCCCTCCGCCGCAGGTGCCTTTGGCAAAAGGCACCATTAGCCCCCCACCACGCCAACTCGGGGGAGTCTTTCAAGGACTTCCCCGAGCTGGCGTAGCGGGAGAAGACGCGGCATGCAGGCTGTTAATGTCAAAGGCACCCACGGCAGTGGGCTAAAGCACCCCTCCGCCGCGGGTGCCTTTGGCAAAGGCGCCATTAGTCCCCCACCACGCCAGCTTGGGGGAGACTTTCAAGGACTTCCCCGAGCTGACGTAGCGGGAGAAGGCATGGCATGCAGGCTGTTAATGTCAAAGGCACCCACGGCGGTGGGCTAAAAGCGCCCCTCCGCCGCAGGTGCCTTTGGCAAAAGGCGCCATTAGCCCCCCAGCACGCCAACTCGGGGGAGTCTTTCAAGGACTTCCCCGAGCTGGCGTACCGGGAGAATGCCCGGCATGCAGGCTTTTAATGTCAAAGGCACCCACGGCAGTGGGCTAAAGCAGCCCTCCGCCACGGGTGCCTTTGGCAAAGGCGCCATTAGTCCCCCACCACGCCAGCTTGGGGGGACTTTCAAGGACTTCCCTGAGCTGGCGTAGCGGGAGAAGGCGTGGCATGCAGGCTGTTAATGTCAAAGGCACCCACGGCGGTGGGCTAAAAGCGCCCCTCCACCGCAGGTGCCTTTGGCAAAAGGCACCATTAGCCCCCCACCACGCCAACTCGGGGGGAGTCTTTCAAGGACTTCCCCGAGCTGGCGTACCGGGAGAATGCCCGGCATGCAGGCTTTTAATGTCAAAGGCACCCACGGCGATGTGCTAAAGCGCCCCTCCGCCGCGGGTGCCTTTGGCAAAAGGCGCCATTAGTCCCCCACCACGCCAGCTTGGGGGAGACTTTCAAGGACTTCCCCGAGCTGGTGTAGCGGGAGAAGGCGTGGCATGCAGGCTGTTAATGTCAAAGGCACCCATGGCGGTGGGCTAAAAGCGCCCCTCCGCCGCTGGTGCCTTTGGCAAAAGGCGCCATTAGCCCCCCACCACGCCAACTCGGGGGAGTCTTTCAAGGACTTCCCCGAGCTGGCGTAGCGGGAGAAGGCGCAGCATGCAGGCTTTTAATGTCAAAGGCACCCACGGTGGTGGCCTAAAAGCGCCCCTCCACCGCGGGTGCCTTTTGGCCAAAGGCTCCATTAGCCCCCCACCACGCCAGCTCGGGGAGTCTTTCAAGGACTTCCCCGAGCTGGCGTAGCGGGAGAAGGCGCAGCATGCAGGCCTTTGATGTAAAAGGCGCCCACGGCGGTGGGCTAAAGGCGCCCCTCCGCCGCGAGTGCCTTTCACAAAAGGCGCCATTAGCCCCCCACCACGTCAACTCCGGTGAGTCTTTCAAGGGCTCCCCCGAGCTGGCGTGATGGCAGAAGGCGTGGCAGGCGCCTCATTGTCATTGAATGCACCCGCGGCGGCGGGCTCATTCAATGACAATGGGCTGCTGACGCGCCCTATTCCTATCATTACCTCCTCGCCTGACTGTTTTTGAAACTTTAAGATTCCTACAGATTTTTGGTCACAGAATGTTGGCATGTATGCGTCAGGCAGTTCAGATCGGTGAACAAATGAAGAAGGACAAAGATCCATGACTCAAGCGCAGCCTCCACTGTGGGCAGAAGCAGAGCGCGAGTACGGAAAGGCGTGCTGTTTGACACAGCGGGGAAAAGCTATGGGCTCCTGCAGGAGGGCGACCAGTTCCTAGCTATGCTACTCACCGGTCCCCGATGCAAGCAGACCCAGGCTTCTCTGCGTCCGTTTCAGTGCTGGCAGGTTCAGATAGGAGCAGGGGACTCTGGGCGTCGTGTAGATTCCGCGGCAGCAGAAGTTGAGTTAAAGATGTCCCAAACTAAGTGAACCCGCACAGATTGTTACCTCAGCAGGGCAACGATGCGGCCGTGTGTATTTCAGCCTAGTGCACACTGTCACTTCAGACCTGGGAACGCCAAGTGTACGAAGCGGGTGAGAGTGTCGCGGACTCGGACGGCGGTAACAGAGCAAGACTCTTGTGTAGGCTGGTCAGTCCACTGGATGGCCCAGGGACGCTTCCGAAGGCTTACTTGCAAGAGATGGTGAAGATGCCGAGAATAGTTGTTCCCACTATTCCAATGGGTCGAAGTACCAGTACAGGCCTTCTCGTTCGATCCGAGGTAGAAAGAGTTTCACAGAGCGACCGCAGTGCAGAGGAGCAGTCCTTCAGCGGGTCGCCAGCGATTCCCCGGTTCAGCCTCGTAGTTGCAGGATACTTGGCTGTTAGGAAAGAATTCGTAATTGTAGGTAATTTTCCTTCCATGTGGCAACCCCTAAACTTTTTGCTGTTGTTTTTCACCTTGTTCTTGACTTTGCCAGAGAAGTGCAGCCTTCTGCCGCACTCCTCTGGGCTTTCGCTCCTTTCTTATGGGGAAACTGACATGCCCTTAAGACAGTCAGTACCGGGGAACGCTGTTTCCCGTAGTTTCTTTTATCATGTTGCGGCTTTAGTGCAACATGACACAAGAGGGCACTGTAAACTAAGTTACAGCTCTCTTGGGTCTCTAGCCTTCTACAGGCCCTAGATACTCGTTTAGGATTGTATTTGATCGGTGCAAGTGATTCAGGGACGGGAATGGTGGCAGCGATCGTTTCTTTGTATTTTGAGCTCCTTTTGGCGTTCTAGGCGCGTTTTCTGCGCCTAACCCAAAATGGTGGCCTGGCTCCCAAAATGGCCAGACCACGAGGCTCCGTTGTCCTGTCCGCTGACCGTCTTGCTCCCTTCACCTTCCCCAGGTCGAGCCGACCCAGGGCCTTCCTTATTTGGGCGTGTACTTTCCCGCCAAACACGGATGCTTTCGCGGGCTTCTACATGTCTTTTGTGTGCCTCCAGGGTGTGAGCTGGGATGTCTGGTCCCAATACACATCCTGGGTGCCAGAGAGTCTAGGGTGGTGTGAATGCCTGGGACCACCGTGGTCCGTGATTGGTCCACAAATGGTGTGAGTGTTAATGAGCGGATCTCCCATTGGGTCCCCTCCGTTTTGGCGCGAAGGGAACCGTGGATAAGAGGGGGCTGGAAACACCACTACCATGTCGATCTCCTGAGTTCTCACGAACGAAGGAATACATGAGCCAAGTATCCTGCTACCAAGAGGCTGGACCGAGGAATCGCTGGTGACCCGCTGAAGGACTCCTCCTCTGCACTGCTGTCGCCTTGTGAAACCCTTTTCACCTTTGATCGAACCAGAAGGCCTGTAGAGACCCTTTGGAATAGCGGGAACAGCTATTCTCGGCATCTTCACCATCTCCTGCCAGTAAGCCTTCGGAAGCGTCTCTGGGCCATCCAGTTGACTGACCAGCTTACACATGAGTCTTGCTCTGTAACCGCCGCCAGGTTGTGTAGTACTTCGAGTCCTTGTCACTCTCACACGCTTCGTACACTTGGCGTTCCCAGGTCGGAAGTAAGTAGTGTACATTTGGCTCAGATACACACGGCCGCTCCGTTGCCCTGCTGTAGTGACAAAACTGTGCGGGTTTCTTCGATTGGGACGTCTTTTTACTCAACACGACAACGAGGCGTTCCCTGCTCTTCTGAACCTGCCAGCTGCTGAAACTGACGCGGAGAAGCCTGGGTCTGCTTGCATCGGGGACCGGTGAGTAGTTTAGCTAGGATCTGGTCGCCCTCCTGCAGGAGCCCATTGCTTTTCCCCGCTGTGTAAAACAGCACCCTTTTGCCGTACTCGCGCTCTGCTTCTGCCCACTGTGGAGGCTGCGCTTGAGTCGCGGAACTTGTTCTCCTTCATTTGTGCACTGAACTGCCTGAGTTCCTTAGAAGAGACTCTCCTTTTGCCCGTTGGCACCAGCGTGTGCAGGTACTTTTGAGCACAAGGCTCCACTCTTCGCAGGGCTCGGACTTCCATCTAGTTAGGTGCCTCTAAAGGCGAACTGAGTCTAAAGCATTGTATTGCACTGCCTGTTTTCCTTCCCTTGCAGGTGGACTACACATTTCGTGCATATAACGCTTGCGACTGTCGTATTTGTATATATATTGTGTTGATATGGTATGTGTTGGTTTACTATCGTTATATTGTGATTTTCTCGCTACGGTCATTGTTTTAAAGGCCTTAAAATAAATGTGTATATATTTTTGATATAACAACTGTTTGGAGTAGTTTGTAAGTGATCTTGCTTTGTGTGCTCATTGCGGGCTTTCAGTCACCCTCACCCCTCTTGAGACCTAGTCTTGACCGCCGCGATCGCTACCTTGATTGGTCTGGCTCGTCCAGAGGTTACCCTGTTCCAAGTAATTAGGTTGGCCTTCTGAACTTCTGGGCCACCAGGGCAGAGTTCAGAAATCCGTCTTAACATTGGCTCCTGTATCCCTTTGTTCGTGAGAACTCAGGAGATCGACATGGTAGTGGCGTTTCCAGCCTCCTCTTATCCACGGTTCCCTTTGCGCCAAAACGAAGGGGACCCAATGGGAGATCCGCTCATAAAACACTCACACCATCTGTGGACCTCATCACAGACCACAGGGGTCCCAGGCATTCACACCACCCTAGACTCTTTGGCGCCCAGGATGTGTATTGGGACCAGACATCCCAACCCCCATGCTGGAGGCACACACAGGCCTGTAGAAGCCCGCAAAAGCATCTGTGTTTTGCAGGAAAGTACATGCCCAAATAAGGAAGGCCCCGGGTCGGCTCGACCTGGGGGAGTTGAAGGGGGAAAGACGGTCAGCGGACAGGACAAAGAGCCTCCTGGTCTGGCCATTTTGGGAGCCAGGCCACCATTTTGGACTAAGCACGAGAAACGCGCTTAAAATGCCAAAAGGAGCTCAAAAACACAAGAAACGATCGCTGCCACATATCCCGTCCGTGATTCACTTGCACCGTTCATTTACAATCCAAAGAGAGTATCTAGGGCCTGTAGAAGACTAGAGACCCAAGAGAGCAGTAACTTAGCTTACAGTGCCCTCTTGTGCCATGTTGCACGAAAGCTGCAACATGATAAAGAAACTACGGAAAACAGCGTTTCCCAGTACTGACTGTCTTAAGGGCATGTCAGTTTCCCCGTAAGAATGGAGCGAAAGCCCAGAGGAGTGCGGCAGAAGGCTGCACTTCTCTGGCAAAGTCTAGATCTTGGTGAAAACAACAGCAAAAAAGTTTAGGGGTTGCCACATGGAAGGAAAATTACCCACAATTAAGAAATCTTTCCTAACACTCGCCCCTCCCAGACTATGGACAGGGGGAACTAATCCACCCCTGGATGAGTCTCGTGTTCAGGTCGGTTAAACATTCTGGACAACCCATCAGCATTGCTATGTTGGACACCTGGCCTATGCTCAATAGTGAAGTCGAAGCCTTGTAGACTTATGGACCACCTAAGCAACTTTGGATTCTCCCCCTTCATGTTCATTAGCCACTTTAAGGGCTTATGGTCAGTTTACACAGTGAAGTGGGTCCCCTCGAGGTAGGGCCTCAGCTTCCGTAGGGCCCACACAACAGAGAAACATGCTTTCTCTACCGTGGACCATCTGAGCTCTCTGTCCTTAAGCTGGCGACTAATAAAACCAATAGGGTGTTCCTTACCCTTCTCATCTACTTGCGATAGTACAGCTCCTATCCCAGTGTCAGAGGCGTCCGCCTGCACAATAAAAGGTCCTTGATAATCAGGGGCCCTGAGGACAGGGGCCTGGCACAAGGAGTCTTTTAAGCCATTGAAGGCCTTCTCACACTCGTCGGTCCAAGTTACCTTCTTGGGTTTCTTCGGAGTGGTAAGGGCAGTCAGAGGGGCAGCTATGGTGCCATAGTCTGCCACAAAATTGCGATAATAACCCGTGAGTCCTAAGAAGGCTCTCACTTGGGTTTGCGTAGTGGGGGTAGGCCAGTCTTGTACTGCTTGTACTTTACTGGGAAGAGGCTGTATCCTCCCTCCACCTACTTCATGTCCAAGGTAAACCATTGAGCCTTGTCCAATCTGGCATTTACTGGCCTTTATGGTCAAGTGTGCTTTCTGAAGAGCCTGGAGCACAATCCTGAGGTGTTTCACATGGTCTTCCCAGGTGGCACTGAAAACTGCTATATCGTCCAGATTTGCAAGACAGAATTCGTCCAACCCATTCAACACATGATTCACCAGCCTCTAGAAAGTGGCAGGTGCATTTTTCAACCCGAACGGCATTAACCTGAATTGGTAAAGGCCGTCTGGAGTAGAAAATGCTGTCTTCTCCTTGGCATGTTCTGCTAAAGCTATTTGCCAATAGCCAGCAGTCAGGTCAAACGTGCTGAGGTACTTGGAGGCACCCAAAGTATCCACCAGCTCATCTGTTTGAGGCAAGGGGTGTGCATCTGTCTTGGTGACAGCATTCAGAGCCCTGTAATCCACGCAGAACCTCAATTCAGAAGTGCCTGCCTTTGGAACCAAAACCACAGGGCTGAACCAAGGACTACTAGAGGGTTCAATCACCCCAAGGTCTAACATCTTGTTGACCTCGGTCTTAATATAAGACTGTACTTTGTCTGACATCCTGTACCCCCTACTTTTGGTAGGTACACTGTCTCCTGTGTCTATGTTATGTTTGCACCAAGGTGTCAAACCAGGGGACTGTGAAAACAGGGGGGAAAACTGCCTAAGCAAACTTTTCACCTCAGCCTGCTGATTAGAAGTCAGGTGAGGGGCCACTTGGACACCCTCAAAGGAGCTATCTGAAGGACCGCTTTGGAACAGGTCGGGGAGAGGCTCAGACTCCTCTTCCTCAACATCTGAAGCCAGTAGCAGTGCTGCGATTTCGACTCTTGGGATGAAAGCCTTCAGCCTATTCACGTGAAACACTTTTGGAGCCTGCCCAGGCCTTCCAAGGTCCACTAAATAGTTAACCTCACCCAGGGGCTCCACCACTGTGTAAGGGACTGACCATTTGTCCTGTAAAGCTCAAGGCCTTATGGGATTCATGATCAGGACTTGCTGACCAGGTGTAAAGTTGATGAGGGAAGCTTTCTGGTCGTACCAATGTTTCACCAGTGCTTGTCCTGCCTTCAATTTATCACTAGCCAAGCCCATCAGAAGTACCATCCGTTTTCTGAGCCCCAGCACATAATCTACTACGTTGGTAGTAACAGGGGGAGTGGGGATCTCCCATCCCTCTTTGACTATGGCTAAGGGTCCCCGTACAGGATGACCGAACAGAAGTTCGAAGGGGCCGAAGCCAACAACCTCCTGTGGTACCTCTCGGTAGGCAAACAGTAAGCATGGTAAAAGAAGATTCCATTTTCTTCTCTGAGGTTCTTCCAGAGCCCCAATCATGCTCTTTAACGTTCTGTTGAAACGTTCCACCAGACCATTGGTCTGGGGGTGGTATGCAGAAGAGAACTTGTAGGTGACCCCACATTCTTTCCACATAGCCTGCATATACTTCGACATAAAGTTGCTGCCACGATCCGACACAACTTCTTTAGGGAGGCCAACCCTAGTAAATATGCCAAGCAACGCTTCTGCAACTAACTTGGCAGTTACAGTTTTCAATGGGATGGCCTCAGGATATCTGGTTGCATGGTCGACCAGCACCAGGATAAACCTATTGCCTGAGGATGTTTGTGGGTCAAGGGGACCAACGATGTCGATCCCTACCCTTTCGTATGGTACTCCCACAACTGGAAGTGGTACCAATGGAGCTTTGATTGTCGAGCCAACCTTACCAGATAACTGGCAGGAGGCACAACTCCTGCAGTGACTTTCTACTTGCACCCCCATCTTGGGCCAGTAGAAGTGCATGGATAACCTTTGCTTGCTCCTCTTAATACCAAGGTGACCAGCAAGGGGCACTTCATGCGCCAGCTGCAGGAGGAAGGGTCTTACAGCAAGGGGAACCACCAACCTCCTATGGTCTCCTTCTGTAGACTCTGTGGGCTCACTATACAGGAGTCCACCTTCCCAATAAATCCGGTGCGTCCCAGGAGGTTCACCCTCAAGCTGGGAGCAGGCCTGTCTCCTTAGGCCTTCCAGAGATGGGCACTCACGTTGGCCTTTACTGAATTCTTCCCTGTCAGGACCACCTTCTACTAACAAATCTCTTAGTTCCGGATGGTCGTTGGGATCAAATACTTCAGGCATCGCCACCTCCTCGTCAGGCCCGGGCGATTGACCAACTTCCTCCACCGAAGTGGTAGGCGAGCTCGGGGGAATGTTCTCTTTACCTCGTCTTGACTTTCTTACTCCTTTCGCCTTGGGTTTCCCCATCGGCGGGGGCAGCGTATTGGTCTTGGCAAATGCTGCCCGTGTTTGAGACCGTGTGCAGGGTCTGTCGGCAGTGTCTCCTATGAGCCCTAAAGCTCTGAGATCGTTGCCTAACAAGACCTTTCCTGGGACGTTTCTTTGAATGCTCACTGGAATCCTGACTGCTGTACCATTTAAAGTAAGATTTACAGGTATTACTGGAAACATGCGAGGTGGGCCGTCAGCCAACTTAGTGGGCATCAGAGTAGCTCTGGCAACTTCCTCTGAGTCTACCAATGTAGAATCCACTACAGTCCGACTGCACCCACTATCCATAAGAGCTGGAGTATCCACTCCATTGATCAGCACACTGGGCCTCATTACGACCCTGGCGGTAAGGGGTTAACGGCAGCGTTAGCTGCGCCGACCCCTTACCGCCAACTACGAGGTCCCTTAGCGCCATGGCGCTTTTAACACCTGCTTTTAGCAGGTGTTAAAATCCATGGCGCTAAGGGACCATGGAGTTAATTACGCCACCGTAATTTACGGTGGCGTAATTAACGCCTTCCCCACTCCCATTATGCCCTATGGGGCAAAAATGGGAATGGGGAAGGGTAAATGGGGATTGGGGACTTACCGCCCCGCCGACCTCGGAATGGGGCGGTAAGTCCGCCAACCACCATGGCGTAAACGTAGTTTACGCCATGGTGGTAAAGTCACGGCCCAGGCGGTAACTTACCGCCTGGGTCGTAATGAGGCCCACTGTCTTTAAAGTAGTGCTTGGTATTATCTGGAATCCTAGCATAAGCCTCTGCGACTTTAGGCTCCCAGGAACCCAGGGAAACTAAAACTACCTCAGCTTCTATCCCGCTGGGGAAGGAGTCTGAGGAGAAGGATGCTCCTGTAATCTCTTCTTCCTCGTAGGAGGAGAAAGCCAGATTAGCGGAGTGGACCCCCAAAGGTTTAACCTTACACCGGGGATCCCCCTTCACGTGGTCAGTTGCTCCACAAGCAAAACAAGATCCATTGGGTCTGTTTACATAGGGAGGTTTATTGTAACCAGAGTTCAGTTTCGGAGGCTGACCTCCACTACCCTGTGAGTTCTCTTGTGTCTTACCCTTATTTTTCTTTTTGTGGCCCTTTTGAGAAGAAGATTTATCAGATTCTCCACCCTCCTTATCTTTAGACTTTTTCCCTTCCTCCTGCTTACCAGGATGAGTTTTGTCCTTATGGGACACTCGATGTGACACCCATAAGTCTGCGGCAATAGCCAGCTTCTTAGGATCTATCTCCTTCGAATCGGCCAAATGCTGCTTAAGCTCTGGGGAAGAAGATGCAAAAATGTGTTCCAGCATGACAAGACTTATCATGCCTTCAAAGGTAGAAACCTTATAACCTTCGACCCAGCCAGTTAAGTTTTTTAAGGATTCGGTTACATGAGATACCCAAGTACCACCTTCTTTTTTCTTATACTCTCGGAATAGTTTTAAATATTGGGCCGGAGTCTTCCCAAACTTTAAAATGAGAGTTTGCTTTAACATTGCGAAATACGTTCGCTCAGCCTTCGACATTTCCATAATGGCACTACAGCCAGAATGGGGCAGTCTGCTGAGTAACCAGGCAATCTTATCAGCATTGTCAACTTGTTGAACTTCGCATGCATACTCAAACGTATTCAGCCAGTCCATAATGTCATTCTTTTCCTCATACACACTGAGCAGATCTTTTGGAAACCGTGGATGAGAGGAGGCCCCCGACCCATGTCCAGGACCCTTGGATCCATTTACAACCTGAAGATTGGCCAGTTCCAACTGGTGATCCCTGTCTTTCTGTTTTTCGGCCTGTTCGATTCTTAGTTTGGTTATGTTGAACTCAAGCTCCTTCTGCCTAAACCGCAGCTCTTGCCTCTTGAATTCAAGCATGGCCTCCCCATCGACACTGGCAGAGGAAAAATTAGACATCTCATCCTCCCTTTCCTCGTGGTCGCGGTGGATCAGTGCAGCGGCAGAACCGTCGGTTCTACCAGTGAGAGCAGCCCCACCTCCTTACGCACTGTCCTCAGAAGTTATAACATCAAGTTGCGCTTCTTGCCACGCCACGATTCTTTGGATCATATCCAATGTGGTGCCTTGAGAGGAGACCCCTCTCTCCGCATACATCTTTTTCAATGTTTCGGATTTAGAAGCATTTAAAGTTAACAAGGTATTTGTTTCCATACTGTTAGATAGGTCTATGGCCTTTTTAAAGTTCTACTACGACAATTCACTACTTGTCCTGGTAGGAATAACTTGAAATGCCTTTGCTCGTGCGCAACACTGGATACCTTCAGTCGTATCCCACCGCTGTACACCAATTTGTTAAGACGGATTTCTGAACTCTGTCCTGGAGGCGCAGAGGTTCAGAAGGCCAGCCTAGTTTCTTGGAACACGGTAACCTCTGGACAAGCCAGACCAATCAGGGTAGCGATCACGGCGGTCAAGACTAGGTCTCAAGAGGGGTGAGGGTGACTGAAAGCCCGCAATGAGCACACAAAGCAAGGATACTTACAAATTACTCCAAACAGGTGTTATATTAAAAATATATACACATTTATTACAAGGCCTTTGTAACATTGACCGTAGCGAGAAATCACAATAAAACTCCAGTAAACCAAGACATCACACTCAATACAATATATATACAATAACAAAGAGTCTAACGAGAGAGACACACGAAATATGCAGACCACCTAGATGGGGAGGAAAACAGGCAGTTCAAATACAAGTTAGACCCAGTCCGCCTTCAGAGGCACCTAACTAGAAGGAAGTCCGAGCCCTACGAAGAGTGGAGCCTTGTGCTCAAAAGTACCTGCACACGCGGGTGCCAATGGGCAAAAGGAAGTCTATGAGAGGACGTCAGGCAGTTCAGATCGGTGAACAAATGAAGAAGGACACAGATCCGCGACTCAAGCGCAGCCTCCACTGTGGGCAAAAGCAGAGCGCGAGTACGGAAAGGCGTGCTGTTTGACACAGCGGGGAAAAGCTATGGGCTCCTGCAGGAGGGCGACCAGTTCCTAGCTATGCTACTCACCGGTCCCCGATGCAAGCAGACCCAGGCTTCTCCACGTCCGTTTGAGTGCTGGCAGGTTCAGATAGGAGCAGGGGACTCTCAGCGTCATGTAGATTCCGCGGCAGCAGAAGTTGAGTTAAAGATGTCCCAAACGAAGTGAACCCGCACAGATTGTTACCTCAGCAGGGCAACGATGCGGCCGTGTGTATTTCAGCCCAGTGAACACTGTCACTTCAGACCTGGGAGCGCCAAGTATACGAAGCGGGTGAGAGTGTCGCGGACTCGGAATACAACACAGCCTGACGGCGGTAACAGTGCAAGACTCCTGTGTAGGCTGGTCAGTCCACTGGATGGCCCAGGGATGCTTCCGAAGGCTTACTTGCAGGAGATGGTGAAGATGCCTAGAATAGTTGTTCCCACTATTCCAATGGGTCGAAGTACCAGTACAGGCCTTCTCGTTCGATCCGAGGTAGAAAGAGTTTCACAGAGCGACCGCAGTGCAGAGGAGCAGTCCTTCAGCGGGTCGCCAGCGATTCCCCGGTTGAGCCTCGTAGTTGCAGGATACTTGGCTCCTGTATCCCTTTGTTCGTGAGAACTCAGGAGATCGACATGGTAGTGGCGTTTCCAGCCCCCTCTTATCCACGGTTCCCTTCGCGCCAAAACGAAGGGGACCCAATGGGAGATCCGCTCATAAAACACTCAAAACATCTGTGGACCTCATCACGGACTACTGGGGTCCCAGGCATTCACACCACCCTAGACTCTCTGGCGCCCAGGATGTGTATTGGGACCAGACATCCCAGCCCCCATCCTGGAGGCACACACAAGCCTGTAGAAGCCCGCAAAAGCATCTGTGTTTCGCAGGAAAGTACATGCCCAAATAAGGAAGGCCCTGGGTCGGCTAGACCTGGGGGAGGTCAAGGGGGCAAGATGGTCAGCGGACAGGACAAAGAGCCTCGTGGTCTGGCCATTTTGGGAGCCAGGCCACCATTTAGGGCTAAGCGCGAGAAACACGCTTAAAATGCCAAAAGGAGCTCAAAAACACAAGAAACGATCGCTGCCACCAATCCCGTCCGTGATTCACTTGCACCGTTCATTTATAATCCAAAGAGAGTATCTAGGGCCTGTAGAAGACTAGAGACCCAAGATAGCAGTAACTTAGCTTACAGTGCCCTCCTGTGCCATGTTGCACGAAAGCTGCAACATGATAAAGAAACTACGGAAAACAGTGTTTCCGGGTACTGACTGTCTTAAGGGCATGTCAGTTTCCCTGTAAGAATGGAGCGGAAGCCCAGAGGAGTGCGGCAGAAGGCTGCACTTCTCTGGCAGAGTCTAGATCTTGGTGAAAACAACAGCAAAAAAGTTTAGGGGTTGCCACATGGAAGGAAAATTAGCCACAATTAAGAAATCTTTCCTAACAGGTGTACCTCTACAGAAGTATACCCAACCCAAAACGATTTTTAGAAATGGAGGAACAGATGCAAAACAAGAGCCTCTTGCTTTGCATCCGTCCCTCCATTCTTAAATATCGTTTTTCCCCGGGCCGCCAGAGAGAGACACAGTATGGATGGAACAAAGGGCCATCCATACTGCGTCTCTTCTGTGCGGTCCGTGGGGGGGGGCTCAGCCCCGACTTCATTCTGCCGGGGGGAGGGTGGACCGGGCCCCGCTGCCCCCCTTACTCGGCGCCCCTTCCAGGGCAGTTTAGATCACCGAGCCCCAGCTTCCCTCTGTGAAGCTGGGGCTCGGTAAAGCCTGGCAGGACGGGATCCAGTGATGGATGAATCATGGGGTAGGGGGCGAGCTGCCATGCTGCTGCCCGCTCACCCGGCTGTAGTCCACACAGCATGTTTTTTATGAACTCACCGGGTGGGCGGGCGAGCTGCAGGGCAGAGGGAAGACGTGCAGGCAGGCATGGGGGATGACTTCTTATGCGGCTGGCATGGCAAGGCTGAAATGCCTTCCGGCATCAAGCCTTATTGGCCACGTCATCCGCACTGCTGGCCCCCCATTGGTGCAGCATACACACACACTACGTGACTCACAGGAGTCACGTAGTGTCACGGCCCGGCAAGGAAAACAAAGACTTTCTTAATGGAGTGCGACCGTTGCTGCTTGCGGGCCGCCTTCCATTAGGAAAGTCTTCAACCCTGGCGGGCTGCATCCATGCTCTAGATGCATTAGGTTTAATGTATTGGTTGCACTCTGATAATACCTAGATTCAGCACATGGCTACTCTCTAGATGCACAAGGTTTAAAGCATTAGTTGCACTGTGATATTCCCTAGATTCAGTACATGGCTACACACTGGATGCACTAGGTTTAATGCATTGGTTGCAGCCTGATATTCCCTGGATTCAGTACATGGCTACACTCTAGATGCACTAGGTTTAATGCATTGGTTGTACTCTGATATTACCTAGATTCAGTACATGGCTACAATCCAGATGCACTAGGTTTAATGCATTGGTTGCATTCTGATAGTCCCTAGATTTAGTTCATGGCTACACTCTGGATGCACTAGGTTTAATGCATTGGTTGTACTCTGATATTACCTAGATTCAGTACATGGCTACTCTCTAGATGCACTAGGTTTAAATCATTAGTTGCACTCTGATATTCCATAGATTCAGTACATGGCTACTCAATAGATGCATTAGGTTTAATGCATTGGTTGCTGGCTGATATTCCCTAGATTCAGGACATGGCTACAATCTAGATGCACTAGGTTTAATGCATTGGTTGTACTCTGATATTCCCTAGATGCAGTACGTGGCTACACTCTGTATGCACTAGGTTTAATGCATTGGTTGTACTCCGATATTCCATAGATTTAGTTCATGGCTTCTCTCTAGATGCACTAGGTTTAAAGCCTTGGCTGCACTCTGATTATCCCTAAATTTAGTACATGTCTACTCTCTAGATGCACTAAGTAAGTTTAATGCATTGGTTGCACTCTGATATTCCCTAGATTCAGTGCATGTCTACTCTCTAGATGCACTAGATTTAATGCATTGGTTGCACTCTGATATTACCTAGACTCAGTACATGGCTACAGGCTAGATGCACAAGGTTTAATGCTTTGGTTGCACTCTGATATTATCTATATCCAGTACATGGCTACTCTCTAGATGCACAAGGTTTAATGCATTGGTTGCACTCTGATATTCCCTAGATTCAGAACATAGCTACTCTCGAGATGCACAAGGTTTAATGCACTGGTTGCACTCTGATATTCCCTAGATTCGGCACATGGCAACACTCTAGGTGCACTAGGTTTAAAGCATTAGTTGCACTCTGATATTCCCTATATTCAGTACATGGCTACACACCGGATGCACTAGGTTTAATGCATTGGTTGCAGTCTGATATTCCCTGGATTCAGTACATGGCTACACTCTAGATGCACTAGGTTTAATGCATTGGTTGTACTCTGATATTCCCTAGATTCAGTACATGGCTACACTCTAGATGCACTAGGTTTAATGCATTGGTTGTACTCTGATATTACCTAGATTCAGTCCATGGCTACACTCTGGATGCACTAGGTTTAATGCATTGGTTGTACTCTGATATTACCTAGATTCAGTACATGGCTACACTCTGGATGCACTAGGTTTAAAGCATTAGTTGCACTCTGATATTCCCTAGATTCAGTACATGGCTACAAACTAGATGCACTAGGTTTAATGCATTGGTTGTACTCTGATATTACCTAGATTCAGTACAAGGCTACAATTCAGATGCACTAGGTCTAATGCATTGGTTGCATTCTGACAGTCCCTATATTTAGTTCATGGCTACACTATAGATGCACTACATTTAAAGCATTAGTTTCACACTGATATTCCCTAGATTCAGTACATGGCTACTCTCTAGATGCACTAGGTTAGAAGCATTAGTTGCACTCTGATACTACCTATATTAAGCACATGGCTACAATCTAGAATCATTAACATTAATGCATTGGATGCACTCTGATATTCCCTAGATTCAGTACATGGCTACACTCTGAATGCACTAGGTTTAAAGCATTAGTTGCACTCTGATATTCCCTGGATTCAGTACATGGCTACACTCTAGATGCACTAGGTTTAAAGCATTAGTTTCACACTGATATTCCCTAGATTCAGTACATGGCTACACTCTGGATGCACTAGGTTTAAAGCATTAGTTGCACTCTGATATTCCCTGGATTCAGTACATGGCTACACTCTAGATGCACTAGGTTTAATGCATTGGTTGTACTCTGATATTCCCTAGATTCAGTACATGGCTACACTCTAGATGCACTAGGTTTAATGCATTGGTTGTACTCTGATTTTACCTAGATTCAGTACATGGCTACAATCCAGATGCACTAGGTTTAATGCATTGGTTGCATTCTGATAGTCCCTAGATTTAGTTCATGGCTGCACTCTAGATGCAATAGGTTAGAAGCATTAGTTGCAACCTGATACTATCTAGATTAAGCACATGGCTACACTCTAGAATCACTAACCTGAATGCATTGGATGCACTCTGATATTCCCTAGATTCAGTATATGGCTACTTTCCACGTGCACAAGGTTTAATGCAATGGTTGTACTCTGATATTACCTAGATTCAGTACATGGCTACACACCGGATGCACTAGGTTTAATGCATTGGTTGCAGTCTGATATTCCCTGGATTCAGTACATGGCTACACTCTAGATGCACTAGGTTTAATGCATTGTTTGTACTCTGATATTACCTAGATTCAGTACATGGCTACAATCCAGATGCACTAGGTTTAATGCATTGGTTGCATTCTGATAGTCCCTAGATTTAGTTCATGGCTACACTCTAGATGCACTAGGTTTAATGCATTGGTTGTACTCTGATTTTACCTAGATTCAGTACATGGCTACAATCCAGATGCACTAGGTTTAATGCATTGGTTGCATTCTGATAGTCCCTAGATTTAGTTCATGGCTGCACTCTAGATGCACTAGGTTAGAAGCATTAGTTGCACTCTGATACTACCTAGATTAAGCACATGGCTACACTCTAGAATCACTAACCTGAATGCATTGGATGCACTCTGATATTCCCTAGATTCAGTATATGGCTACTTTCTACGTGCACAAGGTTTAATGCAATGGTTGTACTCTGATATTACCTAGATTCAGTACATGGCTACACACCGGATGCACTAGGTTTAATGCATTGGTTGCAGTCTGATATTCCCTGGATTCAGTACATGGCTACACTCTAGATGCACTAGGTTTAATGCATTGTTTGTACTCTGATATTACCTAGATTCAGTTCATGGCTACACTCTGGATGCACTCGGTTTAAAGCATTGGTTTCACTCTGATATTCCCTAGATTTAGTTCATGGCTACACTCTAGAATCACTAACATTAATGCATTGGATGCACTCTGATATTCCCTAGATTCAGTGCATGGCTACACTCTAGATGCACTAGGTTTAATGCATTGGTTGTACTCTGATATTCCCTAGATTCAGTACATGGCTACACTATAGATGCACTAGGTTTAATACATTGGTTGTACTCTGATATTACCTAGATTCAGTACATGGCTACAATCTAGATGCGCTAGGTTTAATGCATTGGTTGCATTCTGATAGTTCCTAGATTTAGTTCATGGCTACAATCTAGATGCACTAGGTTTGAAGCATTAGTTGCACTCTGATATTCCCTAGATTTAGTTCATGGCTACTCTATAGATGCACTACATTTAAAGCATTAGTTGCAATCTGATATTCCCTAGATTCAGTACATGGGTACTCTCTAGAATCACTAACATTAATGCATTGGATGCACTCTGATATTCCCTAGATTCAGTACATGGCCACTCTCTAGATGCACAAGGTTTAATGCATTGGTTGTACTCTGATATTACCTAGATTCAGTACATGGCTACAATCCAGATGCACTAGGTTTAATGCATTGGTTGCATTCTGATAGTCCCTAGATTTAGTTCATGGCTACACTCTAGATGCACTCGGTTTAAAGCATTAGTTGCACTCTGATATTCCCTAGATTCAATACATGGCTACACTCTAGATGCACTAGGTTTAATGCATTAGTTGTACTCCGATATTCCATAGATTTAGTTCATGGCTTCTCTCTAGATGCACTAGGTTTAAAGCCTTGGCTGCACTCTGATTATCCCTAAATTTAGTACATGTCTACTCTCTAGATGCACTAGGTTTAATGCATTGGTTGCACTCTGATATTCCCTAGATTCAGTGCATATCTACTCTCTAGATGCACTAGGTTTAATGCATTGGTTGCACTCTGATATTACCTAGACTCAGTACATGGCTACAGGCTAGATGCACAAGGTTTAATGCTTTGGTTGCACTCTGATATTCCCTATATTCAGTACATGGCTACTCTCTAGATGCACAAGGTTTAATGCACTGGTTGCACTCTGATATTCCCTAGATTCAGAACATAGCTACTCTCGAGATGCACAAGGTTTACTGCACTGGTTGCACTCTGATATTCTCTAGATTCGGCACATGGCAACACTCTAGGTGCACTAGGTTTAAATCACTAGTTGCACTCTGATATTCCCTAGATTCAGTACATGGCTACACTCTAGATACACTAGCTTTAATGCATTGGTTGTACTCTGATATTCCCTAGATTCAGTACATGGATACACTCTAGATGCACTAGGTTTAATGCATTGGTTGTACTCTGATATTACCTAGATTCAGTCCATGGCTACACTCTGGATGCACTAGGTTTAATGCATTGGTTGTACTCTGATATTACCTAGATTCAGTACATGGCTACACTCTGGATGCACTAGGTTTAAAGCATTAGTTGCACTCTGATATTCCCTAGATTCACTACATGGCTACACACTGGATGCACTAGGTTTAATGCATTGGTTGTACTCTGATATTACCTAGATTCAGTACAAGGCTACAATCCAGATGCACTAGGTCTAATGCATTGGTTGCATTCTGACAGTCCCTAGATTTAGTTCATGGCTACACTATAGATGCACTACATTTAAAGCATTAGTTTCACACTGATATTCCCTAGATTCAGTACATGGCTACTCTCTAGATGCACTAGGTTAGAAGCATTAGTTGCACTCTGATACTACCTATATTAAGCACATATCTACACTCTAGAATCATTAACATTAATGCATTGGAAGCACTCTGCTATTCCCTAGATTCAGTATATGGCTACTCTCTAGATGCACAAGGTTTAATGCATTGGTTGTACTGTGATAGTAGCTAGAGTCAGTACATGGCTACACTCTGGATGCACTAGGTTTAAAGCATTAGTTGCACTCTGATATTCCCTAAATTTAGTACATGTCTACTCTCTAGATGCACTAGGTTTAATGCATTGGTTGCACTCTGATATTCCCTAGATTCAGTGCATATCTACTCTCTAGATGCACTAGGTTTAATGCATTGGTTGCACTCTGATATTACCTAGACTCAGTACATGGCTACAGGCTAGATGCACAAGGTTTAATGCTTTGGTTGCACTCTGATATTCCCTATATTCAGTACATGGCTACTCTCTAGATGCACAAGGTTTAATGCACTGGTTGCACTCTGATATTCCCTAGATTCAGAACATAGCTACTCTCGAGATGCACAAGGTTTACTGCACTGGTTGCACTCTGATATTCTCTAGATTCGGCACATGGCAACACTCTAGGTGCACTAGGTTTAAATCACTAGTTGCACTCTGATATTCCCTAGATTCAGTACATGGCTACACTCTAGATACACTAGCTTTAATGCATTGGTTGTACTCTGATATTCCCTAGATTCAGTACATGGATACACTCTAGATGCACTAGGTTTAATGCATTGGTTGTACTCTGATATTACATAGATTCAGTCCATGGCTACACTCTGGATGCACTAGGTTTAATGCATTGGTTGTACTCTGATATTACCTAGATTCAGTACATGGCTACACTCTGGATGCACTAGGTTTAAAGCATTAGTTGCACTCTGATATTCCCTAGATTCAGTACATGGCTACACACTGGATGCACTAGGTTTAATGCATTGGTTGTACTCTGATATTACCTAGATTCAGTACAAGGCTACAATCCAGATGCACTAGGTCTAATGCATTGGTTGCATTCTGACAGTCCCTAGATTTAGTTCATGGCTACACTATAGATGCACTACATTTAAAGCATTAGTTTCACACTGATATTCCCTAGATTCAGTACATGGCTACTCTCTAGATGCACTAGGTTAGAAGCATTAGTTGCACTCTGATACTATCTATATTAAGCACATATCTACACTCTAGAATCATTAACATTAATGCATTGGAAGCACTCTGCTATTCCCTAGATTCAGTATATGGCTACTCTCTAGATGCACAAGGTTTAATGCATTGGTTGTACTGTGATAGTAGCTAGAGTCAGTACATGGCTACACTCTGGATGCACTAGGTTAAAAGCATTAGTTGCACTCTGATATTCCCTGGATTCAGTACATGGCTACACTCTAGATGCACTAGGTTTAATGCATTGGTTGTACTCTGATATTCCCTAGATTCAGTACATGGCTACACTCTAGATGCACTAGGTTTAATGCATTGGTTGTACTCTGATTTTACCTAGATTCAGTACATGGCTACAATCCAGATGCACTAGGTTTAATGCATTGGTTGCATTCTGATAGTCCCTAGATTTAGTTCATGGCTGCACTCTAGATGCACTAGGTTAGAAGCATTAGTTGCACTCTGATACTACCTAGATTAAGCACATGGCTACACTCTAGAATCACTAACCTGAATGCATTGGATGCACTCTGATATTCCCTAGATTCAGTATATGGCTACTTTCTACATGCACTAGGTTTAATGCATTGGTTGTACTCTGATATTACCTAGATTCAGTACATGGCTACACTCTGGATGCACTAGTTTTAAAGCATTAATTGCACTCTTATATTACCTAGATTCAGTACATGGCTACACACCGGATGCACTAGGTTTAATGCATTGGTTGCAGTCTGATATTCCCTGGATTCAGTACTTGGCTACACTCGAGATGCACTAGGTTTAATGCATTGGTTGTACTCTGATAATACCTAGATTCAGTGCATGGCGACTCTCTAGATATACAAGGTGTAATGCATTGGTTGTACTCTGATATTACCTAGATTCAGTACATGGCTGTTAAGACGGATTTCCGAACTCTGTCCTGGTGACGCAGAAGTTCAGAAGGCCAACCTAATTACTTGGAACAGGGTAACCTCTGGACAAGCCAGACCAATCAAGGTAGCGATCGCGGCGGTCAAGTCTAGGTCTCAAGAGGGGTGAGGGTGACTGAAAGCCCGCAATGAGCACACAAAGCAAGAGCGCTAACAAACTACTCCAAACAGTTGTTATATCAAAAATAGATACACATTTATTTTAAGGCCTTTAAAATAATGACTGTAGCGAGAAAATCACAATATCACAATACTAAACCAACACATACCATATCAACACAATATATATACAAATACACAGTCGCAAGCGTTTAAAGCACGAAATATGTAGTCCACCTGAAAGGAAAGGAAAACAGGCAGTGCGATAACGCTTTAGACTTAGTTCGCCTTCAGAGGAACCTAACTAGATGGAAGTCCAAGCCCTGCGAAGAGTGGAGCCTTGTGCTCAAAGTACCTGCCACGCCGGTGCCAACAGGCAAAAGGGGAAGCTCTTCGGAAGAAGTCAGGCAGTTCGGGTTAGTGCACAGCAGAAGGAGAACAGGTTCCGCAACTCAAGCGCAGCCTCCACAGCGGGCAGAAGCAGAGCGCGAGTACGGCCAAAAGGGTGCTGTTTTTACACAGCAGGGAAAAGCAATGGGATACTGCAGGAGGGCGACCAGATCCTAGCTAAACTACTCACCGGTCCCCGAAGCAAGCAGACCCAGGCTTCTCCACGTTAGTTTCAGCAGCTGGCAGGTTCAGAAGAGCAGGGAACGCTTTGTAGTCGTGTAGAGCAAAAAGACGTCCCAATCGACGAAACCGGCACAGTTTTGTTGCCGCACAGGACAACGGAGCGGCCGTGTGTATTCGAGCCAAATGAACCCTCCTCCCTTCAGACCTGGGAACGCCAAGCGTACGAAGCGTGGGAGAGGGACAAGGACTCGCAATACAACACAACCTGGCGGCGGTTGCAGAGCCAAACTCCTTTGTAAGCTGGTCAGTCAACTGGATGGCCCAGAGACACTTCCGAAGGCTTACTTGGCAGGAGATGGTTGAAGATGCCGGGAATAGCTGTTCCTGCTATTCCAAAGGTCGAAGCACCAGTACAGGCCTTCTGGTTCGATCAAAGGAGGACAGGGGCTCTCCGGACGACAGCAGTGCAAAGGAGGATTCCTTCAGCGGGTCACCAGCGATTCCTCGGTCCAGCCTCGTAGTTGCAGGATACTTGGCTCCTGTATTCCTTCGTTCGTGAGAACTCAGGAGATCGACATGGTAGTGGTGTTTCCAGCCCCCTCTTATCCACGGTTCCCTTCGCGCCAAAACGGAGGGGAGCCAATGGGAGATCCGCTCATCAAAACACATACCATACGTGGACCAATCACGGACCACGGTGGTCCCAGGCATTCACACCACCCTAGACTCTCTGGCACCCAGGATGTGTATTGGGACCAGACATCCCAGCCCACACCCTGGAGGCACACAAACGACATGTAGAAGCCCGCGAAAGCAACCACGTTTCGCGGGAAAGTACATGCCCAAATAAGGAAGGCCCCGGGTCGCCGGACCTGGGGAAGGTGAAGGGAGCAAGACGGTCAGTGGACAAGACAAAGGAGCCTCGCGGTCTGGCCATTTTGGGAGCCAGGCCACCATTTTGGGTTCAGTGCAAAAACGTGCTCAGAACGCCAAAAGGAGCTCAAAATAAACAAAACGATCGCTGCCACCATTCGAGTCCCTGAATGACTTGCACCGATCAAATACCATCCTAAAAGAGTATCTAGGGCCTGTAGAAGGCTAGAGACCCAAGAGAGCTGTAACTTAGCTTACAGTGCCCTCTTGTGTCGTGTTGCACTAAAGCTGCGACACGATAAAAGAAACTACGGGAAACCACGTTCCCCGGTACTAACTGTCTTAAGGGCATGTCAGTTTCCCCGTAAGAAAGGAGCGAAAGCCCAGAGAAGTGCGGCCGAAGGCTGTACTTCTCTGGCAAAGTCAAGAGCAAGGTTAAAAACAATAGCAAAAAGTTTAGGGGTTGCCACATGGAAGGAAAATTCCCTACAATTACGAAATCTTTCCTAACACTCGCCCCTCCCAGACTATGGACAGGGGGAACTAATCCACCCCTGGATGAGTCTCTTGTTCAGGTCGGTTAAACATTCTGGACAACCCATCAGCATTGCTATGTTGGACACCTGGCCTATGCTCAATAGTGAAGTCGAAGCCTTGTAGACTTATGGACCACCTAAGCAACTTTGGATTCTCCCCCTTCATGTTCATTAGCCACTTTAACGGCTTATGGTCAGTCTGCACAGTGAAGTGGGTCCCATAGAGGTAGGGCCTCAGCTTCCTTAGGGCCCACACAACAGAGAAACATTCTTTCTCTACCGTGGACCACCTGAGCTCTCTGTCCTTAAGCTGGCGACTAATAAAACCGATAGGGTGTTCCTTACCCTTATCATCTACTTGTGATAGTACAGCTCCTATCCCAGTGTCAGAGGCATCCGTCTGCACGATAAAAGGTCTTTGATAATCAGGGGCCCTGAGCACAGGGGCCTGGCACAAGGAGTCTTTTAAGCCATTGAAGGCCTTCTCACACTCGTCGGTCCAAGTTACCTTCTTGGGTTTCTTCGGAGTTGTGAGGGCAGTCAGAGGAGCAGCTATGGTGCCATAGTCTGCCACAAAAGTGCGGTAATACCCCGTGAGTCCTAAAAAGGCTCTCACTTGGGTTTGCGTAGTGGGGGTAGGCCAGTCTTGTACTGCTTGTACCTGACTGAGTAGAGGCTGTCTCCTCCCTCCACCTACTTCATGTCCAAGGTAAACCACTGAGCCTTGTCCATTTTGGTGAGGGGCCACTCGGACACCCTCAAAAGAGCTTTCTGAAGGACTGCTTTTGAACAGGTCGGGGAGAGGTTCAGACTCCTCTTCCTCAACGTCTGAAGCCACTAGCAGTGCTGCGATTTCGCCGCTTGGGCCGAAAGCCTTCAGCCTATTCACGTGAAACACTTTTAGAGCCTGTCCAGGCCTTCCAAGGTTCACTGAATAGCTAACCTCACCCAGGGGCTCCACCACTGGGTAAGGGCCTGACCATTTGTCCTGTAAAGCTCGAGGCCTTATGAGATTCATGATCAGGACTTGCTGACCAAGTGTAAAGTTGATGAGGGAAGCTTTCTGGTCGTACCGATGTTTCACCAGCGCTTGCCCTGCCTTCAATTTATCACTAGCCAAGCCCATCAGAAGTACCATCCGTTTTCTGAGCCCTAGCACATAATCAACTACATTGGTAGTAACAGGGGGAGTGGGCATCTCCCATCCCTCTTTGACGATGGCTAAGGGTCCCCGTACGGGATGACCGAACAGAGGTTCGAAGGGGCTGTAGGCAACACCCTCCTGTGGTACCTCCCGGTAGGCAAACAGTAAGCATGAAACAAGAAGATCCCATTCTCTTCTCTGAGGCTCCTCCAGAGCCCCAATCATGCTCGTTAACGTCCTGTTGAAACGCCCCCCCAGACCATCTGTCTGGGGGCGGTATGCAGAAGAGAACCTGTAGGTGACCCCACATTCTTTCCACATAGCCTGCCTATACTTCGACATAAAGTTGCTGCCATGATCCGACACAACTTCTTTAGGGAAGCCAACCCTAGTAAACATGCCGAGTAAAGCTTCTGCAACTGGCTTGGCAGTTACAGTTGTCAATGGGACGGCCTCAGGATACCGGGTTGCATGGTCGACCAGCACCAGGATAAACCTATTGCCTGAGGATGTTTGCGGGTCAAGGGGACCAACCATGTCGATCCCTACCCTTTCAAATGGTACCCCCACAACTGGGAGCGGTACCAACGGAGCTTGGATTGTCGCGCCAACCTTACCAGACAACTGGCAGGCGGCACAACTCCTGCAGTGACTTTCTACTTGCTCCCCCATCTTGGGCCAGTAGAAGTGCATGGATAACCTTTGCTTGGTCCTCCTCATACCAAGGTGACCAGCAAGGGGAACGACATGCGCCAACTGCAGGAGGAAGGGCCTAACAGCAAGGGGAACCACCAACCTCCTATGGTCTCCTTCTGTAGACTCTGTGGGCTCACTATACAGGAGTCCACCTTCCTGGTAAATCCTATGCATCCCAGGAGGTTCACCCTCAAGCTGGGAGCAGGCCTGTCTCCTTAGGCCTTCCAGAGATGGGCACTCACGTTGGCCTTTACTGAATTCGTCCCTATCAGGACCACCTTCAACTAACAAGTCTTTTAGTTCAGGATGATCGTTGGGGTCGAATACTTCAGGCATCGCCACCTCCTCGTCAGGCCCGGGCGATTGACCAACTTCCTCCACCGCAGTGGTAGGCGAGCTCGGGGGAATATTCTCTTTCCCTCGTTTTGACTTGTAGACTCCTTTCGCCTTGGGTTTCCCCTTTGGCTGGGGCGGCGTATTGGACTTGGCCAATGCTGCCCGTGCTTGAGACCGTGTGTAGGGTCTTTCGGCAGTGTCTCCTACGAGCCCTAAAGCTCTGAGATCATTACCCAACAAGACCTTCCCCGGGACGTTTCTCTGAATGCTCACTGGAATCCTGACTGCTGTACCATTTAAAGTAAGATTTACAGGTATTACTGGAAACATACGGAGGGGGCCGTCAGCCAACTTAGTGGGCATCAGAGTAGCTCTGGCAACTTCCTCTGAGTCTACCAAGGTAGAATCCACTACAGTGCGGCTGCACCCACTATCCCTAAGAGCTGGAGTATCCACTCCATTGATCAGCACACTGTCTTTAAAGTAGTGCTTGGTATTATCCGGAATCCTAGCATACGCCTCTGCGACTTTAGGCTCCCAGGAACCCAGGGACACTAAAACTACCTCAGCCTCTATTCCGCTGGGAAATGAGTCAGAGGAGAAGGATGCTCCTGTAATCTCTTCTTCCTCGTAGGAGGAGAAGGCCAGATTAGCGGAGTGGACCCCCAAAGGTCTAACCTTACAACGGGGATCCCCCTTCACATGGTCAGTTGCTCCACAAGAAAAACAAGCCCCAGTGGGTCTGTTTACGTAGGGAGGCTTATTGTAACCAGAGTTCTGTTTCGGAGGCGCACCTCCACTACCCTGTGAGTTCTCTTGTGTCTTACCCTTGTTTTTCTTTTTGTGGCCCTTTTGGGAAGAAGATTTAGCAGATTCCCCACCCTCCATATCTTTGGACTTTTTCCCCTCCTCCTGCTTACCAGAATGAGTTTTGTCCTTATGGGACACTCGATGTGACACCCATAAGTCTGCTGCAATGGCCAGCTTCTTAGGATCTATCTCCTTCGAATCGGCCAAATGCTGCTTAAGCTCCGGGGAAGAAGAAGCAAAAATGTGTTCCAGCATGACAAGATTTATCATGCCGTCGAAGGTAGAAACCTTATAGCCTTCGACCCAGCCAGTTAAGTTTTTCAAAGATTCAGCGACATAAGATACCCAAGTACCACCTTCCTTTTTCTTATACTCTCGAAAACGCTTTAAATATTGGGACGGAGTCTTCCCAAACTTTAAAATGAGAGTCTGCTTTAACATTGCGAAATCAGCCCGCTCAGCCTTCGACATTTCCATAATGGCACTACAGCCAGAATGGGGCAGTCTACTGAGCAACCACGCAATCTTATCAGCATTGTCAACTTCCTGGACCTCGCATGCATACTCAAACGCATTCAGCCAGTCCATAATGTCATTCCGCTCTTCATACACACTGAGCAGATCTTTTGGAAACCGTGGATGAGAGGAAGCCCCAGACCCATGTCTAGGACCCTTGGATCCATTTGCAACCTGAAGCTTGGCCAGTTCCAACTGGTGATCCCTGTCTTTCTGTTTTTCTGCCTGTTCGATTTTTAGTTTGGCTATGCTGAATTCAAGCTCCTGCTGCCTAAACCGCAGCTCTTCCTTCTTGAATTCAAGCATAGCCTCCCCATCAACACTGGCAGAGGAAACATTAGACATTACATCCTCCCTGTCCTCGTGGTCGCGATGGATCAGTGCAGCGGCAGAACCGTCGGTTCTGCCAGTGAGAGCAGCCCCACCACCTTCTGCACTGTCCTCGGAAGTTATAGCGTCAAGCTGCGCTTCTTGCCACGCCACGATTCTCTGGATCATTTCCAATTTTGTGCCTTGAGAGGAAACACCTCTCTCCGCACACATCTTTTTCAGCGTTTCTGATTTGGAAGCATTTAAAGTTAACAAGGTATTTGCTTCCATACTGTTTGATAGGACTATGGCCTTTTTAAAGTTATACTATAACAATTCACTACGTGTACTGTTTGGAATAACCTGAAATGCCTTAGTTCGAGCGCAACACTGGATACCTTCAGTCGTATCCCACCGCTGTACACCAATTTGTTAAGACGGATTTCCGAACTCTGTCCTGGTGGCGCAGAAGTTCAGAAGGCCAACCTAATTACTTGGAACAGGGTAACCTCTGGACAAGCCAGACCAATCAAGGTAGCGATTGCGGCGGTCAAGACTAGGTCTCAAGAGGGGTGAGGGTGACTGAAAGCCCGCAATGAGCACACAAAGCAAGAGCGCTAACAAACTACTCCAAACAGTTGTTATATCAAAAATAGATACACATTTATTTTAAGGCCTTTAAAATAATGACTGTAGCGAGAAAATCACAATATCACAATACTAAACCAACACATACCATATCAACACAATATATATACAAATACACAGTCGCAAGCGTTTAAAGCACGAAATATGTAGTCCACCTGAAAGGAAAGGAAAACAGGCAGTGCGATAACGCTTTAGACTTAGTTCGCCTTCAGAGGAACCTAACTAGATGGAAGTCCGAGCCCTGCGAAGAGTGGAGCCTTGTGCTCAAAGTACCTGCCACGCCGGTGCCAACGGGCAAAAGGGGAAGCTCTTCGGAAGAAGTCAGGCAGTTCGGGTTAGTGCACAGCAGAAGGAGAACAGGTTCCGCAACTCAAGCGCAGCCTCCACAGCGGGCAGAAGCAGAGCGCGAGTACGGCCAAAAGGGTGCTGTTTTTACACAGCAGGGAAAAGCAATGGGATACTGCAGGAGGGCGACCAGATCCTAGCTAAACTACTCACCGGTCCCCGAAGCAAGCAGACCCAGGCTTCTCCACGTTAGTTTCAGCAGCTGGCAGGTTCAGAAGAGCAGGGAACGCTTTGTAGTCGTGTAGAGCAAAAAGACGTCCCAATCGACGAAACCGGCACAGTTTTGTTGCCGCACAGGACAACGGAGCGGCCGTGTGTATTCGAGCCAAATGAACCCTCCTCCCTTCAGACCTGGGAACGCCAAGCGTACGAAGCGTGGGAGAGGGACAAGGACTCGCAATACAACACAACCTGGCGGCGGTTGCAGAGCCAAACTCCTTTGTAAGCTGGTCAGTCAACTGGATGGCCCAGAGACACTTCCAAAGGCTTACTTGGCAGGAGATGGTTGAAGATGCCGGGAATAGCTGTTCCTGCTATTCCAAAGGTCGAAGCACCAGTACAGGCCTTCTGGTTCGATCAAAGGAGGACAGGGGCTCTCCGGACGACAGCAGTGCAAAGGAGGATTCCTTCAGCGGGTCACCAGCGATTCCTCGGTCCAGCCTCGTAGTTGCAGGATACTTGGCTCCTGTATTCCTTCGTTCGTGAGAACTCAGGAGATCGACATGGTAGTGGTGTTTCCAGCCCCCTCTTATCCACGGTTCCCTTCGCGCCAAAACGGAGGGGAGCCAATGGGAGATCCGCTCATCAAAACACATACCATACGTGGACCAATCACGGACCACGGTGGTCCCAGGCATTCACACCACCCTAGACTCTCTGGCACCCAGGATGTGTATTGGGACCAGACATCCCAGCCCACACCCTGGAGGCACACAAACGACATGTAGAAGCCCGCGAAAGCAACCACGTTTCGCGGGAAAGTACATGCCCAAATAAGGAAGGCCCCGGGTCGCCGGACCTGGGGAAGGTGAAGGGAGCAAGACGGTCAGTGGACAAGACAAAGGAGCCTCGCGGCCTGGCCATTTTGGGAGCCAGGCCACCATTTTGGGTTCAGTGCAAAAACGTGCTCAGAACGCCAAAAGGAGCTCAAAATAAACAAAACGATCGCTGCCACCATTCGAGTCCCTGAATGACTTGCACCGATCAAATACCATCCTAAAAGAGTATCTAGGGCCTGTAGAAGGCTAGAGACCCAAGAGAGCTGTAACTTAGCTTACAGTGCCCTCTTGTGTCGTGTTGCACTAAAGCTGCGACACGATAAAAGAAACTACGGGAAACCACGTTCCCCGGTACTGACTGTCTTAAGGGCATGTCAGTTTCCCAGTAAGAAAGGAGCGAAAGCCCAGAGAAGTGCGGCCGAAGGCTGTACTTCTCTGGCAAAGTCAAGAGCAAGGTTAAAAACAATAGCAAAAAGTTTAGGGGTTGCCACATGGAAGGAAAATTCCCTACAATTACGAAATCTTTCCTAACAATGGCTACACACTGGATGCACTAGGTTTAATGCATTGGTTGCAATCTGATATTCCCTGGATTCAGTACATGGCTACACTCTAGATGCACAAGGTTTAATGCATTGGTTGTACTCTGATATTCCCTAGATTCAGTACATGGCTACACTCTAGATGCACTAGGTTTAATGCATTGGTTGCACTCTGATATTACCTAGATTCAGTACATGGCTACAATCCAGATGCACTAGGTTTAATGAATTGGTTGCTTTCTGATAGTCCCTAGATTTAGTTCATGGCTACACTCTGGATGCACTCGGTTTAAAGCATTAGTTTCACTCTGATATTCCCTAGATTTAGTTCATGGCTACACTCTAGAATCGCTAACATTAATGCATTGGATGCACTCTGATATTTCCTAGATTCAGTGCATGGCTACTCTCTAGATGCACTAGGTTTAATGCATTGGTAGCACTCTGATATTCCCTAGATTCAGTACATGCCTATTCTCTAGATGCACTAGGTTAGAAGCATTAGTTGCACTCTGATACTACCTAGATTAAGCACATGGCTACACTCTAGAATCACTAACATTAATGCATTGGATGCACTCTGATATTCCCTAGATTCAGTATATGGCTACTCTCTAGATGCACAAGGTTTAATGCATTGGTTGTACTCTGATATTACCTAGATTCAGTACATGGCTACAATCCAGATGCACTAGGTTTAATGCATTGGTTGCATTCTGATAGTCCCTAGCTTTAGGTCATGGCTACACTCTAGATGCACTCGGTTTAAAGCTTTAGTTGCACTCTGATATTCCCTAGAATCAGTACATGGCTACACTCTAGATGCACTAGGTTTAATGCATTGGTTGTACTCTGATATTCCCTAGATTCAGTACATGGCTACACTATAGATGCACTAGGTTTAATACATTGGTTGTACTCTAATATTACCTAGATTCAGTACATGGCCACAATCTAGATGCACTAGGTTTAATGCATTGGTTGCATTCTGATAGTCCCTAGATTTAGTTCATGGCTACAATCTAGATGCACTAGGTTTGAAGCATTAGTTGCACTCTGATATTCCCTAGATTTAGTTCATAGGTACTCTATAGATGCACTACATTTAAAGCATTAGTTGCACTCTGATATTCCCTAGATTCAGTCCATGGCTACACTCTGGATGCACTAGGTTTAATGCATTGGTTGTACTCTGATATTACCTAGATTCAGTACATGGCTACACTCTGGATGCACTAGGTTTAAAGCATTAGTTGCACTCTGATATTCCCTAGATTCAGTACATGGCTACACACTGGATGCACTAGGTTTAATGCATTGGTTGTACTCTGATATTACCTAGATTCAGTACAAGGCTACAATCCAGATGCACTAGGTCTAATGCATTGGTTGCATTCTGACAGTCCCTAGATTTAGTTCATGGCTACACTATAGATGCACTACATTTAAAGCATAAGTTTCACACTGATATTCCCTAGATTCAGTACATGCCTATTCTCTAGATGCACTAGGTTAGAAGCATTAGTTGCACTCTGATACTACCTAGATTAAGCACATGGCTACACTCTAGAATCACTAACATTAATGCATTGGATGCACTCTGATATTCCCTAGATTCAGTATATGGCTACTCTCTAGATGCACAAGGTTTAATGCATTGGTTGTACTCTGATATTACCTAGATTCAGTACATGGCTACAATCCAGATGCACTAGGTTTAATGCATTGGTTGCATTCTGATAGTCCCTAGATTTAGGTCATGGCTACACTCTAGATGCACTCGGTTTAAAGCTTTAGTTGCACTCTGATATTCCCTAGATTCAGTACATGGCTACACTCTAGATGCACTAGGTTTAATGCATTGGTTGTACTCTGATATTCCCTAGATTCAGTACATGGCTACACTATAGATGCACTAGGTTTAATACATTGGTTGTACTCTAATATTACCTAGATTCAGTACATGGCCACAATCTAGATGCACTAGGTTTAATGCATTGGTTGCATTCTGATAGTCCCTAGATTTAGTTCATGGCTACAATCTAGATGCACTAGGTTTGAAGCATTAGTTGCACTCTGATATTCCCTAGATTTAGTTCATAGGTACTCTATAGATGCACTACATTTAAAGCATTAGTTGCACTCTGATATTCCCTAGATTCAGTCCATGGCTACACTCTGGATGCACTAGGTTTAATGCATTGGTTGTACTCTGATATTACCTAGATTCAGTACATGGCTACACTCTGGATGCACTAGGTTTAAAGCATTAGTTGCACTCTGATATTCCCTAGATTCAGTACATGGCTACACACTGGATGCACTAGGTTTAATGCATTGGTTGTACTCTGATATTACCTAGATTCAGTACAAGGCTACAATCCAGATGCACTAGGTCTAATGCATTGGTTGCATTCTGACAGTCCCTAGATTTAGTTCATGGCTACACTATAGATGCACTACATTTAAAGCATAAGTTTCACACTGATATTCCCTAGATTCAGTACATGGCTACTCTCTAGATGGACTAGGTTAGAAGCATTAGTTGCACTCTGATACTACCTATATTAAGCACATGGCTACACTCTAGAAGCATTAACATTAATGCATTGGATGCACTCTGATATTCCCTAGATTCAGTATATGGCTACTCTCTAGATGCACAAGGTTTAATGCATTGGTTGTACTGTGATATTAGCTAGATTCAGTACATGGCTACACTCTGGATGCACTAGGTTTAAAGCATTAGTTGCACTCTGAAATTCCCTGGATTCAGTACATGGCTACACTCTAGATGCACTAGGTTTAATGCATTGGTTGTACTCTGATATTCCCTAGATTCAGTACATGGCTACACTCTAGATGCACTAGGTTTAATGCATTGGTTGCATTCTGATAGTCCCTAGATTTAGTTCATGGCTGCACTCTAGATGCACTAGGTTAGAAGCATTAGTTGCACTCTGATACTACCTAGATTAAGCACATGGCTACACTCTAGAATCACTAACCTGAATGCATTGGATGCACTCTGATATTCCCTAGATTCAGTATATGGCTACTTTCTACGTGCACAAGGTTTAATGCAATGGTTGTACTCTGATATTACCTAGATTCAGTACATGGCTACACACCGGATGCACTAGGTTTAATGCATTGGTTGCAGTCTGATATTCCCTGGATTCAGTACATGGCTACACTCTAGATGCACTAGGTTTAATGCATTGTTTGTACTCTGATATTACCTAGATTCAGTTCATGGCTACACCCTGGATGCACTCGGTTTAAAGCATTGGTTTCACTCTGATATTCCCTAGATTTAGTTCATGGCTACACTCTAGAATCACTAACATTAATGCATTGGATGCACTCTGATATTCCCTAAATTCAGTGCATGGCTACTCTCTAGATGCACTAGGTTTAATGCATTGGTAGCACTCTAATATTCCCTAGATTCAGTACATGGCTATTCTCTAGATGCACTAGGTTAGAAGCATTAGTTGCACTCTGATACTACCTAGATTAAGCCATGGCTACACTCTAGAATCACTAACATTATTGCATTGGATGCACTCTGGTATTCCCTAGATTCAGTATATGGCTACTCTATAGATGCACAAGGTTTAATGCATTGGTTGTACTCTGATATTACCTAGATTCAGTACATGGCTACAATCCAGATGCACTAGGTTTAATGCATTGGTTGCATTCTGATAGCCCTAGATTTAGGTCATGGCTACACTCTAGATGCACTCGGTTTAAAGCTTTAGTTGCACTCTGATATTCCCTAGATTCAGTACATGGCTACACTCTAGATGCACTAGGTTTAATGCATTGGTTGTACTCTGATATTCCCTAGATTCAGTACATGGCTACACTATAGATGCACTAGGTTTAATACATTGGTTGTACTCTGATATTACCTAGATTCAGTACATGGCTACAATCTAGATGAGCTAGGTTTAATGCATTGGTTGCATTCTGATAGTTCCTAGATGTAGTTCATGGCTACAATCTAGATGCACTAGGTTTGAAGCATTAGTTGCACTCTGATATTCCCTAGATTTAGTTCATGGCTACACTATAGATGCACTACATTTAAAGCATTAGTTGCAATCTGATATTCCCTAGATTCAGTACATGGCTACTCTCTAGAATCACTAACATTAATGCATTGGATGCACTCTGATATTCCCTAGATTCAGTACATGGCCACTCTCTAGATGCACAAGGTTTAATGCATTGGTTGTACTCTGATATTACCTAGATTCAGTACATGGCTACAATCCAGATGCACTAGGTTTAATGCAATGGTTGCATTCTGATAGTCCCTAGATTTAGTTCATGGCTACACTCTAGATGCACTCGGTTTAAAGCATTAGTTGCACTCTGATATTCCCTAGATTCAGTACATGGCTACACTCTAGATGCACTAGGTTTAATGCATTAGTTGTACTCCGATATTCCATAGATTTAGTTCATGGCTTCTCTCTAGATGCACTAGGTTTAAAGCCTTGGCTGCACTCTGATTATCCCTAAATTTAGTACATGTCTACTCTCTAGATGCACTAGGTTTAATGCATTGGTTGCACTCTGATATTCCCTAGATTCAGTGCATATCTCCTCTCTAGATGCACTAGGTTTAATGCATTGGTTGCACTCTGATATTACCTAGACTCAGTACATGGCTACAGGCTAGATGCACAAGGTTTAATGCTTTGGTTGCACTCTGATATTCCCTATATTCAGTACATGGCTACTCTCTAGATGCACACGGTTTAATGCACTGGTTGCACTCTGATATTCCCTAGATTCAGAACATAGCTACTCTCGAGATGCACAAGGTTTACTGCACTGGTTGCACTCTGATATTCCCTAGATTCGGCACATGGCAACACTCTAGGTGCACTAGGTTTAAATCACTAGTTGCACTCTGATATTCCCTAGATTCAGTACATGGCTACACTCTAGATACACTAGCTTTAATGCATTGGTTGTACTCTGATATTCCCTAGATTCAGTACATGGATACACTCTAGATGCACTAGGTTTAATGCATTTGTTGTACTCTGATATTACCTAGATTCAGTCCATGGCTACACTCTGGATGCACTAGGTTTAATGCATTAGTTGTACTCTGATATTACCTAGATTCAGTACATGGCTACACTCTGGATGCACTAGGTTTAAAGCATTAGTTGCACTCTGATATTCCCTAGATTCAGTACATGGCTACACACTGGATGCACTAGGTTTAATGCATTGGTTGTACTCTGATATTACCTAGATTCAGTACAAGGCTACAATCCAGATGCACTAGGTCTAATGCATTTGTTGCATTCTGACAGTCCCTAGATTTAGTTCATGGCTACACTATAGATGCACTACATTTAAAGCATTAGTTTCACACTGATATTCCCTAGATTCAGTACATGGCTACTCTCTAGATGCACTAGGTTAGAAGCATTAGTTGCACTCTGATACTACCTATATTAAGCACATATCTACACTCTAGAATCATTAACATTAATGCATTGGAAGCACTCTGCTATTCCCTAGATTCAGTATATGGCTACTCTCTAGATGCACAAGGTTTAATGCATTGGTTGTACTGTGATAGTAGCTAGAGTCAGTACATGGCTACACTCTGGATGCACTAGGTTTAAAGCATTAGTTGCACTCTGATATTCCCTGGATTCAGTACATGGCTACACTCTAGATGCACTAGGTTTAATGCATTGGTTGTACTCTGATATTCCCTAGATTCAGTACATGGCTACACTCCAGATGCACTAGGTTTAATGCATTTGTTGCATTCTGATAGTCCCTAGATTTAGTTCATGGCTGCACTCTAGATGCACTAGGTTAGAAGCATTAGTTACACTCTGATACTACCTAGATTAAGCACATGGCTACACTCTAGAATCACTAACCTGAATGCATTGGATGCACTCTGATATTCCCTAGATTCAGTATATGGCTACTTTCTACATGCACAAGGTTTGATGCGTTGGTTGTACTCTGATATTACCTAGATTCAGTACATGGCTACACTCTGGATGCACTAGGTTTAAAGCATTAATTGCACTCTTATATTACCTAGATTCAGTACATGGCTACACACCGGATGCACTAGGTTTAATGCATTGGTTGCAGTCTGATATTCCCTGGATTCAGTACATGGCTACACTCGAGATGCACTAGGTTTAATGCATTGGTTGTACTCTGATAATACCTAGATTCAGTGCATGGCGACTCTCTAGATATACAAGGTTTAATGCATTGGTTGTACTCTGATATTACCTAGATTCAGTACATGGCTACACACTGGATGCACTAGGTTTAATGCATTGGTTGCAGTCTGATATTCCCTGGATTCAGTACATGGCTACACTCTAGATGCACTAGGTTTAATGCATTGGTTGTACTCTGATATTACCTAGATTCAGTACATGGCTACACTCTGGATGCACTAGGTTTAAAGCATTAGTTGCACTCTGATATTCCCTAGATTCAGTACATGGCTACACACTGGATGCACTAGGTTTAATGCATTGGTTGTACTCTGATATTACCTAGATTCAGTACAAGGCTACAATCCAGATGCACTAGGTCTAATGCATTGGTTGCATTCTGACAGTCCCTAGATTTAGTTCATGGCTACCCTATAGATGCACTACATTTAAAGCATAAGTTTCACACTGATATTCCCTAGATTCAGTACATGGCTACTCTCTAGATGCACTAGGTTAGAAGCATTAGTTGCACTCTGATACTACCTATATTAAGCACATGGCTACACTCTAGAAGCATTAACATTAATGCATTGGACGCACTCTGATATTCCCTAGATTCAGTATATGGCTACTCTCTAGATGCACAAGGTTTAATGCATTGGTTGTACTGTGATATTAGCTAGATTCAGTACATGGCTACACTCTGGATGCACTAGGTTTAAAGCATTAGTTGCACTCTGATATTCCCTGGATTCAGTACATGGCTACACTCTAGATGCACTAGGTTTAATGCATTGGTTGTACTCTGATATTCCCTAGATTCAGTACATGGCTACACTCTAGATGCACTAGGTTTAATGCATTGGTTGTACTCTGATTTTACCTAGATTCAGTACATGGCTACAATCCAGATGCACTAGGTTTAATGCATTGGTTGCATTCAGATAGTCCCTAGACTTAGTTAATGGCTGCACTCTAGATGCACTAGGTTAGAACCATTAGTTGCACTCTGATACTACCTAGATTAAGCACATGGATACACTCTAGAATCACTAACCTGAATGCATTGGATGCACTCTGATATTCCCTAAATTCAGTATATGGCTACTTCCTACATGCACAAGGTTTAATGCATTGGTTGTACTCTGATATTACCTAGATTCAGTACATGGCTACACTCTGGATGCACTAGGTTTAAAGCATTAGTTGCACTCTGATATTACCTAGATTCAGTGCATGGCTACACACCGGATGCACTAGGTTTAATGCATTTTTTGCAGTCTGATATTCCCTGGATTCAGTACATGGCTACACTCGAGATGCACTAGGTTTAATGCATTGGTTGTACTCTGATAATACCTAGATTCAGTGCATGGCGACTCGCTAGATATACAAGGTTTAATGCATTGGTTGTACTCTGATATTACCTAGATTCAGTACATGGCTACACACTGGATGCACTAGGTTTAATGCATTGGTTGCAGTCTGATATTCCCTGGATTCAGTACATGGCTACACTCTAGATGCACTAGGTTTAATGCATTGGTTGTACTCTGATATTCCCTAGATTCAGTACATGGCTACACTCTAGATGCACTAGGTTTAATGCATTGGTTGCATTCTGATATTACCTAGATTTAGTTCATGGCTACACTCTGGATGCATTCTGTTTAAAGCATTAGTTTCACTCTGATATTCCCTAGATTTAGTTCATGGCTACACTCTAGAATCACTAACATTAATGCATTGGATGCACTCTGATATTCCCTAGATTCAGTGCATGGCTACTCCCTAGATGCATTAGGTTTAATGCATTGGTAGCACTCTGATATTCCCTAGATTCAGTACATGGCTATTCTCTAGATGCACTAGGTTAGAAGCATTAGTTGCACTCTGATACTACCTAGATTAAGCACATGGTTACACTCTAGAATCACTAACATTAATGCATTGGATGCACTCTGATATTCCCTAGATTCAGTATATGGCTACTGTCTAGATGCACAAGGTTTAATGCATTGGTTGTACTCTGATATTACCTAGATTCAGTATATGGCTACAATCCAGATGCACTAGGTTTAATGCATTGGTTGCATTCTGATAGTCCCTAGATATAGGTCATGGCTACACTCCAGATGCACTCGGTTTAAAGCTTTAGTTGCACTCTGATATTACCTCGATTCAGTACATGGCTACACTCTAGATGCACTAGGTTTAATGCATTGGCTGTACTCTGATATTCCCTAGATTCAGTACATGGCTACACTATAGATGCACTAGGTTTAATACATTGGTTGTACTCTGATATCACCTAGATACAGTACATGGCTACAATCTAGATGCACTAGGTTTAATGCATTGGTTGCATTCTGATAGTCCCTAGATTTAGTTCATGGCTACAATCTAGATGCACTAGGTTTGAAGCATTAGTTGCACTCTGATATTCCCTAGATTTAGTTCATGGCTACTCTATAGATGCACTACATTTAAAGCATTAGTTGCACTCTGATATTCCCTAGATTCAGTACATGGCTACTCTCTAGAATCACTAACATTAATGCATTGGATGCACTCTGATATTCCCTAGATTCAGTATATGGCTACTCTCTAGATGCACAAGGTTTAATGCATTGGTTGTACTCTGATATTACCTAGATTCAGTACATGGCTACAATCCAGATGCACTAGGTTTAATGCATTGGTTGCATTCTGATAGTCCCTAGATTTAGTGCATGGCTACACTCTAGATGCACTCGGTTTAAAGCATTAGTTGCACTCTGATATTCCCTAGATTCAGTACATGGCTACACTCTAGATGCACTAGGTTTAATGCATTAGTTGTACTCTGATATTCCCTAGATTCAGTACATGGCTACACTATAGATGCACTAGGTTTAATACATTTGTTGTACTCTGATATTACCTACATTCAGTACATGGCTACAATCTAGATGCACTAGGTTTAATGCATTGGTTGCATTCTGATAGTCCCTAGATTTAGTTCATGGCTACAATCTAGGTACACTAGGTTTGAAGCATTAGTTGCACTCTGATATTCCCTAGATTTAGTTCATGGCTACACTATAGATGCACTACATTTAAAGCATTAGTTGCACTCTGATATTCCCTAGATTCAGTATATGGCTACTCTCTAGATGCACAAAGTTTAATGCATTGGTTGCACTCCGATATTAACTAGATTCAGTATATGGCTACTCTCCAGGTACACTAGGTTTAATGCATTGTTTGCACTCTGATATTCCCTAGATTCAGTACATGGCTATTCTCTAGATGCACTAGGTTAGAAGCATTAGTTGCACTCTGATACTACCTAGATTAAGCACATGGTTACACTCTAGAATCACTAACATTAATGCATTGGATGCACTCTGATATTCCCTAGATTCAGTATATGGCTACTGTCTAGATGCACAAGGTTTAATGCATTGGTTGTACTCTGATATTACCTAGATTCAGTACATGGCTACAATCCAGATGCACTAGGTTTAATGCATTGGTTGCATTCTGATAGTCCCTAGATATAGGTCATGGCTACACTCCAGATGCACTCGGTTTAAAGCTTTAGTTGCACTCTGATATTCCCTCGATTCAGTACATGGCTACACTCTAGATGCACTAGGTTTAATGCATTGGCTGTACTCTGATATTCCCTAGATTCAGTACATGGCTACACTATAGATGCACTAGGTTTAATACATTGGTTGTACTCTGATATCACCTAGATACAGTACATGGCTACAATCTAGATGCACTAGGTTTAATGCATTGGTTGCATTCTGATAGTCCCTAGATTTAGTTCATGGCTACAATCTAGATGCACTAGGTTTGAAGCATTAGTTGCACTCTGATATTCCCTAGATTTAGTTCATGGCTACTCTATAGATGCACTACATTTAAAGCATTAGTTGCACTCTGATATTCCCTAGATTCAGTACATGGCTACTCTCTAGAATCACTAACATTAATGCATTGGATGCACTCTGATATTCCCTAGATTCAGTATATGGCTACTCTCTAGATGCACAAGGTTTAATGCATTGGTTGTACTCTGATATTACCTAGATTCAGTACATGGCTACAATCCAGATGCACTAGGTTTAATGCATTGGTTGCATTCTGATAGTCCCTAGATTTAGTTCATGGCTACACTCTAGATGCACTCGGTTTAAAGCATTAGTTGCACTCTGATATTCCCTAGATTCAGTACATGGCTACACTCTAGATGCACTAGGTTTAATGCATTAGTTGTACTCTGATATTCCCTAGATTCAGTACATGGCTACACTATAGATGCACTAGGTTTAATACATTTGTTGTACTCTGATATTACCTACATTCAGTACATGGCTACAATCTAGATGCACTAGGTTTAATGCATTGGTTGCATTCTGATAGTCCCTAGATTTAGTTCATGGCTACAATCTAGGTACACTAGGTTTGAAGCATTAGTTGCACTCTGATATTCCCTAGATTTAGTTCATGGCTACACTATAGATGCACTACATTTAAAGCATTAGTTGCACTCTGATATTCCCTAGATTCAGTATATGGCTACTCTCTAGATGCACAAAGTTTAATGCATTGGTTGCACTCCGATATTAACTAGATTCAGTATATGGCTACTCTCCAGGTACACTAGGTTTAATGCATTGTTTGCACTCTGATATTGCCTAGATTCAGCACATGGCTACAGTCTAGATTCACTAGGTGTAATGCATCGATTGTACTCTGATATTCCCTAGATTCAGCACATGGCTATACTATAGATGAACTAGGTTTAATGCATTGGTTGCACTCTGATATTACCTAGATTCAGTACATGGCTACACTCTACTTGCACTAGGTTTGATGCATGGGTTGCACTCTGATATTACCTAGATTTAGCACATGGCTACACTTTAGCTGCACTAGGTTTAATGCATGCTTGCACTCTGATATTCCCTATATTCAGCACATGGCTGCTCTCTAGATGCACTAGGTTTAATGCATTGGTTGTACTCTGATATTACCTAGATTCAGTACATGGCTACAATCCAGATGCACTAGGTTTAATGCATTGGTTGCATTCTGATAGTCCCTAGATATAGGTCATGGCTACACTCCAGATGCACTCGGTTTAAAGCTTTAGTTGCACTCTGATATTCCCTCGATTCAGTACATGGCTACACTCTAGATGCACTAGGTTTAATGCATTGGCTGTACTCTGATATTCCCTAGATTCAGTACATGGCTACACTATAGATGCACTAGGTTTAATACATTGGTTGTACTCTGATATCACCTAGATACAGTACATGGCTACAATCTAGATGCACTAGGTTTAATGCATTGGTTGCATTCTGATAGTCCCTAGATTTAGTTCATGGCTACAATCTAGATGCACTAGGTTTGAAGCATTAGTTGCACTCTGATATTCCCTAGATTTAGTTCATGGCTACTCTATAGATGCACTACATTTAAAGCATTAGTTGCACTCTGATATTCCCTAGATTCAGTACATGGCTACTCTCTAGAATCACTAACATTAATGCATTGGATGCACTCTGATATTCCCTAGATTCAGTATATGGCTACTCTCTAGATGCACAAGGTTTAATGCATTGGTTGTACTCTGATATTACCTAGATTCAGTACATGGCTACAATCCAGATGCACTAGGTTTAATGCATTGGTTGCATTCTGATAGTCCCTAGATTTAGTTCATGGCTACACTCTAGATGCACTCGGTTTAAAGCATTAGTTGCACTCTGATATTCCCTAGATTCAGTACATGGCTACACTCTAGATGCACTAGGTTTAATGCATTAGTTGTACTCTGATATTCCCTAGATTCAGTACATGGCTACACTATAGATGCACTAGGTTTAATACATTTGTTGTACTCTGATATTACCTACATTCAGTACATGGCTACAATCTAGATGCACTAGGTTTAATGCATTGGTTGCATTCTGATAGTCCCTAGATTTAGTTCATGGCTACAATCTAGGTACACTAGGTTTGAAGCATTAGTTGCACTCTGATATTCCCTAGATTTAGTTCATGGCTACACTATAGATGCACTACATTTAAAGCATTAGTTGCACTCTGATATTCCCTAGATTCAGTATATGGCTACTCTCTAGATGCACAAAGTTTAATGCATTGGTTGCACTCCGATATTAACTAGATTCAGTATATGGCTACTCTCCAGGTACACTAGGTTTAATGCATTGTTTGCACTCTGATATTCCCTAGATTCAGTACATGGCTATTCTCTAGATGCACTAGGTTAGAAGCATTAGTTGCACTCTGATACTACCTAGATTAAGCACATGGTTACACTCTAGAATCACTAACATTAATGCATTGGATGCACTCTGATATTCCCTAGATTCAGTATATGGCTACTGTCTAGATGCACAAGGTTTAATGCATTGGTTGTACTCTGATATTACCTAGATTCAGTACATGGCTACAATCCAGATGCACTAGGTTTAATGCATTGGTTGCATTCTGATAGTCCCTAGATATAGGTCATGGCTACACTCCAGATGCACTCGGTTTAAAGCTTTAGTTGCACTCTGATATTCCCTCGATTCAGTACATGGCTACACTCTAGATGCACTAGGTTTAATGCATTGGCTGTACTCTGATATTCCCTAGATTCAGTACATGGCTACACTATAGATGCACTAGGTTTAATACATTGGTTGTACTCTGATATCACCTAGATACAGTACATGGCTACAATCTAGATGCACTAGGTTTAATGCATTGGTTGCATTCTGATAGTCCCTAGATTTAGTTCATGGCTACAATCTAGATGCACTAGGTTTGAAGCATTAGTTGCACTCTGATATTCCCTAGATTTAGTTCATGGCTACTCTATAGATGCACTACATTTAAAGCATTAGTTGCACTCTGATATTCCCTAGATTCAGTACATGGCTACTCTCTAGAATCACTAACATTAATGCATTGGATGCACTCTGATATTCCCTAGATTCAGTATATGGCTACTCTCTAGATGCACAAGGTTTAATGCATTGGTTGTACTCTGATATTACCTAGATTCAGTACATGGCTACAATCCAGATGCACTAGGTTTAATGCATTGGTTGCATTCTGATAGTCCCTAGATTTAGTTCATGGCTACACTCTAGATGCACTCGGTTTAAAGCATTAGTTGCACTCTGATATTCCCTAGATTCAGTACATGGCTACACTCTAGATGCACTAGGTTTAATGCATTAGTTGTACTCTGATATTCCCTAGATTCAGTACATGGCTACACTATAGATGCACTAGGTTTAATACATTTGTTGTACTCTGATATTACCTACATTCAGTACATGGCTACAATCTAGATGCACTAGGTTTAATGCATTGGTTGCATTCTGATAGTCCCTAGATTTAGTTCATGGCTACACTATAGATGCACTACATTTAAAGCATTAGTTGCACTCTGATATTCCCTAGATTCAGTATATGGCTACTCTCTAGATGCACAAAGTTTAATGCATTGGTTGCACTCCGATATTAACTAGATTCAGTATATGGCTACTCTCCAGGTACACTAGGTTTAATTCATTGTTTGCACTCTGATATTGCCTAGATTCAGCACATGGCTACAGTCTAGATTCACTAGGTGTAATGCATCGATTGTACTCTGATATTCCCTAGATTCAGCACATGGCTATACTATAGATGAACTAGGTTTAATGCATTGGTTGCACTCTGATATTACCTAGATTCAGTACATGGCTACACTCTACTTGCACTAGGTTTGATGCATGGGTTGCACTCTGATATTACCTAGATTTAGCACATGGCTACACTTTAGCTGCACTAGGTTTAATGCATGCTTGCACTCTGATATTCCCTATATTCAGCACATGGCTGCTCTCTAGATGCACTAGGTTTAATGCATTGGTTGCACTCTTATGTTCTGTAGATTCAGTACATGGCTACACTCTGGATGCATTAGGTGTAATGCATTGGTTGCACTCTAATATTCCTTAGATTCAGTACATGGCTACTCTCTGGATGCACAAGGTTTAATGCATTGGTTGCAGTCTGATAATCCCTAGATTCAGTACATGTCTACTCCTTAGATGCACAAGGTTTAATGCATTGGTTGCAGTCTGATATTCCCTAGATTCAGTACATGGCTACTCTCTATATGCACAAGGTTTAATTCATTGGTTGCACTCTGGCATTCCATAGATTCAGTACATGGCTACTCTCTAGATGCAAAAGGTTTAATGCATTGGTTGCGCTCTGATATTAACTAGATTCAGTCCATGGCTACTCTCTAGATGCACAAGGTTTAATGCATTGGTTGCACTCTGATTATCTCTAGATTCAGTACATGCCTTCTCTCTAGATGTGCAAGGTTTAATGCATTGGTTGCACTCTGATATTCCCTAGATTCAGTGCATGTCTACTCTCCAGATGCACTAGGTTTAATGCATTGGTTGTGCTCTGATATTCCCTAGATTTAGTTCATGGCTACACTCTAGATGCGCGAGGTGTAATGCATTGGGTGCTGTCTGATATTCCCTAGATACAGTACATGGCTATACTCTGGATGCACTAGGTTTAATGCATTGGTTGCACTCTGATAGTCACTAGATTCAGTACACGGCTACTCTCTAGATGCACAAGGTTTAATGCATTGGTTGCAGTCTGATATTCCCTAGATTCAGTACATGGCTACTCTCTATATGCACGAGGTTTAATGCATTGGTTGCACTCTGGTATTCCATAGATTCAGTACATGGCTACTCTCTAGATGCAAAAGGTTTAATGCATTGGTTGCGCTCTGATATTAACTAGATTCAGTCCATGGCTACTCTCTAGATGCACAAGGTTTAATGCATTGGTTGCACTCTGATTATCTCTAGATTCAGTACATGCCTTCTCTCTAGATGTGCAAGGTTTAATGCATTGGTTGCACTCTGATATTCCCTAGATTCAGTGCATGTCTACTCTCTAGATGCACTAGGTTTAATGCATTGGTTGTGCTCTGATATTCCCTAGATTTAGTTCATGGCTACACTCTAGATGCGCGAGGTGTAATGCATTGGGTGCTGTCTGATATTCCCTAGATACAGTACATGGCTATACTCTGGATGCACTAGGTTTAATGCATTGGTTGCACTCTGATAGTCCCTAGATTTAGTTCATGGCTACACTCGAGATGCACAAGGTTAAATGCATTGGTTGCACTCTGATATTACCTAGATTCAGTACATGGCTAAACTCTAGATGCACAAGGTTTAGTGCTTTGGCTGCACTCTGATATTACCTAGATTCAGCACATAGCTACTCTCTAGATGCACAAGGTTTAAAGCATTAGTTGCACTGCGATCGTATCTAGATTCAGTGCAGGTGATACTCTGGATGCACTAGGTTTAATGCATTGGTTACACTCTGATAGTCCCTAGATTTAGTCCATGGCTACACTCGAGATGCACAAGGTTAAATGCATTGGTTGCACTCTGATATTACCTAGATTCAGTACATGGCTACTCTCTAGATGCACTAGGTTTAATGCATTGGTTGCACTGTGATATTCCCTCGATTCAGTACATGGCTACTCTCTAGATGCACTAGGGTTAATGCATTGGTTGCACTCTGATATTCCATAGATTCAGTACATGGCTACCCTATAGATGCATTAGGTTTAATGCATTGGTTGCACTCTGATATTCCCTCGATTCAGTACATGGCTACTCTCTAGATGCACTAGGGTTAATGCATTGGTTGCACTCTGATATTCCATAGATTCAGTACATGGCTACCCTATAGATGCATTAGGTTTAATGCATTGTTTGCTGGCTAATATTCCCTAGATTCAGTACATGGCTACAATCTAGATGCACTAGGTTTAATGCATTGGTTGTACTCTGATATTCCCTAGATGCAGTACGTGGCTACACTTTGGATGCACTAGGTTAAATGCATTGGTTGTACTCTGATATTCCATAGATTTAGTTCATGGCTACAATCTAGATGCACTAGGTTTAATGCATTGGTTGTACTCTGATATTCCCTAGATGCAGTACGTGGCTACACTTTGGATGCACTAGGTTAAATGCATTGGTTGTACTCTGATATTCCATAGATTTAGTTCATGGCTACAATCTAGATGCACTAGGTTTAATGCATTGGTTGTACTCTGATATTCCCTAGATGCAGTATGTGGCTACACTTTGGATGTACTAGGCTTAATGCATTGGTTGCACTCTGATATTCCCTAGATTCGGTACATGGCTACACTCTAGATGCACTAGGTTTAAAGCATTAGTTGCACTCTGATATTACCTAGAATCAGTACATGGCTACAGGAGAGATGCACAAGGTTTAATGCATTGGTTGCACTCTGGTATTCCCTAGATTCAGAACATAGCTACTCTCGAGATGGTCAAGGTTTAATGCACTGGTTGCACTCTGATAATACCTAGATTCAGTACATGGCTACACTATAGATGCATTAGGTTTAATGCATTGGTTGTGCTCTGATATTTCCTAGATTTAGTTCATGGCTACACTCTAGATGCGCATGGTGCAATGCATTGGGTGCTGTCTGATATTCCCTAGATACAGTAGATGGCTGTACTCTGGATGCATTAGGTTTAATGCATTGGTTGCACTCTGATAGTCCCTAGATTTAGTTCATGGCTACACTCGAGATGCACAAGGTTAAATGCATTGGTTGCACTCTGATATTACCTAGATTCAGTACATGGCTAAACTCTAGATGCACAAGGTTTAATGCATTGGTTGCACTCTGATATTACCTAGATTCAGTACATGGCTACCCTATAGATGCAGTAGGTTTAATGCATTGTTTGCTGGCTGATATTCCCTAGATTCAGTACATGGCTACAATCTAGATGCACTAGGTTTAATGCATTGTTTGTACTCTGATATTCCCTAGATGCAATACGTGGCTACACTTTGGATGCACTAGGTTTAATGCATTGGTTGTACTCTGATATTCCATAGATTTAGTTCATGGCTACAATCTAGATGCACTAGGTTTAATGCATTGGTTGTACTCTGATATTCCCTAGATGCAGTACGTGGCTACACTTTGGATGCACTACGTTTAATACATTGGTTGCACTCTGATATTCCCTAGATTCGGTACATGGCTACACTCTAGATGCACTAGGTTTAAAGCATTAGTTGCACTCTGATATTACATAGATTCAGAACATGACTAATTGCTAGATGCACTAGGTTGAATGCATTGGTTGCATTCTGATAGTCCCTAGATTTAGTTCATGGCTACACTCTAGATGCACTCGGTTTAAAGCATTAGTTGCACTCTGATATTCCCTAGATTCAGTACATGGCTACACTCTAGATGCACTAGGTTTAATGCATTGGTTGTACTCTGATATTCCCTAGATTCAGTACATGGCTACACTATAGATACACTAGGTTTAATACATTGGTTGTACTCTGATATTACCTAGATTCAGTACATGGCTACAATCTAGATGCACTAGGTTTAATGCATTGGTTGCATTCTGATAGTCCCTAGATTTAGTTCATGGCTACAATCTAGATGCACTAGGTATGAAGCATTAGTTGAACTCTGATATTCCCTAGATTTAGTTCATGGCTACACTATAGATGCACTACATTTAAAGCATTAGTTGCACTCTGATATTCCCTAGATTCAGTACATGGCTACTCTCTAGAATCACTAACATTAATGCATTGGATGCACTCTGAAATTCCCTAGACTCAGTATATGGCTACTCTCTAGATGCACAAGGTTTAATGCATTGGTTGCACTCTGATATTACCTAGTGTTAGGAAAGATTTCGTAATTGTAGGTAATTTTCCTTCCATGTGGCAACCCCTAAACTTTTTGCTGTTGTTTTTCACCTTGTTCTTGACTTTGCCAGAGAGGTGCAGCCTTCTGCTGCACTCCTCTGGGCTTTCGCTCCTTTCTTACGGGGAAACTGACATGCCCTTAAGACAGTCAGTACCGGGGAACGCTGTTTCCCGTAGTTTCTTTTATCATGTTGCGGCTTTCGTGCAACATGACACAAGAGGGCACTGTAAGCTAAGTTACAGCTCTCTTGGGTCTCTAGCCTTCTACAGGCCCTAGATACTCGTTTAGGATTGTATCTGATCGGTGCAAGTGATACAGGGACGGGAATGGTGGCAGCTATCGTTTCTTGTGTTTTGAGCTCCTTTTGGCGTTCTAAGCGGGTTTTCCGCGCTTAACCCAAAATGGTGGCCTGGCTCCCAAAATGGCCAGACCACGAGGCTCCTTTGTCCTGTCCGCTGACCGTCTTGCTCCCTTCACCTTCCCCAGGTCGAGCCGACCCGGAGCCTTCCTTATTTGGGCATGTACTTTCCCGCGAAACACGGATGCTTTTGCGGGCTTCCACATGTCTTGTGTGTGCCTCCAGGATGTGGGCTGGGATGTCTGGTCCCAATACACATCCTGGGTGCCAGAGAGTCTAGGGTGGTGTGAATGCCTGGGACCACCGTGGTCCGTGATTGGTCCACGAATGGTGTGAGTGTTGATGAGCGGATCTCCCATTGGGTCCCCTCCGTTTTGGCGCGAAGGGAACCGTGGATAAGAGGGGGCTGGAAACACCACTACCATGTCGATCTCCTGAGTTCTCACGAACGAAGGAATACAGGAGCCAAGTATCCTGCAACTAAGAGGCTGGACCGAGGAATCGCTGGTGACCCGCTGAAGGACTTCTCCTCTGCACTGCTGTCGCCTTGTGAAACCCTTTTCACCTTTGATCGAACCAGAAGGCCTGTACTGGTACTTTGACCCTTGGAATAGCGGGAACAGCTATTCTCGGCATCTTCACCATCTCCTGCCAGTAAGCCTTCGGAAGCGTCTCTGGGCCATCCAGCTGACTGACTAGCTTACACGGGAGTCTTGCTCTGTAACCGCCGCCAGGTTGTGTAGTATTTCGAGTCCTTGTCACTCTCACACGCTTCGTACACTTGGCGTTCTCAGGTCTGAAGTGAGTAGTGTATATTTGGCTCAGATACACACGGCCGCTCCGTTGCCCTGCTGTGGTAACAAACTGTGCCGGTTTCTTCGATTGGGACGTCTTTTTACTCAACACGACGACGAGGCGTTCCCTGCTCTTCTGAACCTGCCAGCTGCTGAAACTGACGCGGAGAAGCCTGGGTCTGCTTGCATCGGGGACCGGTGAGTAGCATAGCTAGGATCTGGTCGCCCTCCTGCAGGAGCCCATTGCTTTTCCCCGCTGTGCCAAACAGCACCCTTTTCCGTACTCGCGCTCTGCTTCTGCCCACTGTGGAGGCTGCGCTTGAGTCACGGAACTTGTTCTTCTTCTTTTGTGCACTAAACTGAACTGCCTGATTTCCCTCGAAGAGCTTCTCCTTTTGCCCGTTGGCACCAGCGCGTGCAGGTACTTTTGAGCACAAGGCTCCACTCTTCGCAGGGCTCGGACTTCCATCAAGTTAGGTGCCTCTGAAGGCGAACTGGGTCTAAGCATTATTGCGCACTGCCTGTTTTCCCTCCCTTTTTAGGTGGACTACACATTTTGTGCATATAACGCTTGAGACTTGTTGTATTTGTATATATATTGTGTTGATATGGTATGTGTTGGTTTACTATCGTTATATTGTGATTTTCTCGCTACGGTCATTGTTTTAAAGGCCTTGAAATAAATGTGTATATATTTTTAATATAACAACTGTTTGGAGTAGTTTGTAAGTGTTCTTGCTTTGCGTGCTCATTGCGGGCTTTCAGTCACCCTCACCCCTCTTGAGACCTAGTCTTGACCGCCGCGATCGCTACCTTGATTGGTCTGGCTCGTCCAGAGGTTACCCTGTTCCAAGTAATTAGGTTGGCCTTCTGAACTTGTGCGCCACCAGGACAGAGTTCAGAAATCCGTCTTAACACCTAGTTTCAGTATATGGCTACTCTCCAGATACACTAGGTTTAATGCATTGTCTGCACTCTGATAATGCCTAGATTCAGCACATGGCTACACTCTAGATTCACTAGGTTTAATGCATCGGTTGTACTCTGATATTCCCTAGATTCAGCACATGGCTATACTATAGATGCACTAGGTTTAATGCATTGGTTGCACTCTGATATTACCTAGATTTAGCACATGGCTACACTCTAGCTGCACTAGGTTTAATGCATGCTTGCACTCTGATATTCCCTAGATTCAGCACATGGCTGCTCTCCAGATGCACTAGGTTTAATGCATTGGTTGCACTCTTATGTTCCGTAGATTCAGTACATGGCTACACTCTAGATGCATTAGGTGTAATGCATTGGTTGCACTATAATATACCTTAGATTCAGTACATGGCTACTCTCTAGATGCACAAGGTTAAATGCATTAGTTGCAGTTTGATATTCACTAGATTTAGTACATGGCTGCTCTCTAGATGCACAATGTTTAATGCATTAGTTGCAGTTTGATATTCACTAGATTCAGTACATGGCTACTCTCTAGATGCACAAGGTTTAATGCATTGGTTGCAGTCTGATATTCCCTAGATTCAGTACATGGCTACTCTCTATATGCACAAGGTTTAATGCATTGGTTGCACTCTGCTATTCCATAGATTCAGTACATGGCTACTCTCTATATACAAAAGGTTTAATGTATTGGTTGCAGTCTCATATTACCTAGATTCATTACATGGCTACACTCTAGATTCAAAAGGTTTAATGCATTGGTTGCACTCTGATATTAACTAGATTCAGTCCATGGCTACTCTCTAGATGCACATGGTTTAATGCATAGGTTGCACTCTGATTATCCCTAGATTCAGTACATGTCTTGTCTCTAGATGTGCAAGGTTTAATGCATTGGTTGCACTCTGATATTCCCTAGATTCAGTGCATGTCTACTCTCTAGATGCACTAGGTTTAATGCATTGGTTGCACTCTGATATTACCTAGAATCAGTACATGGCTACAGGCTAGATGCACAAGGTTTAATGCTTTGGTTGCACTCTGATATAGCCTAGATTCAGTACATGCTACACTCTATATGCATTAGGTTTAATGCATTGGTTGTGCTCTGATATTCCCTAGATTTAGTTCATGGCTACACTCTAGATGCGCGAGGTGTAATGCATTGGGTGCTGTCTGATATTCCCTAGATACAGTACATGGCTATACTCTGGATGCACTAGGTTTAATGCATTGATTGCACTCTGATAGTGCCTAGATTAAGTTCATGGCTACACTCGAGATGCACAAGGTTAAATGCATTGGTTGCACTCTGATATTCCCTAGATTCAGTACATGGCTACTCTCTAGATGCACTAGGGTTAATGCATTGGTTGCACTCTGATATTCCATAGATTCAGTACATGGCTACCCTATAGATGCATTAGGTTTAATGCATTGGTTGCACTCTGATATTACCTAGATTCAGTACATGGCTACACTCTAGATGCACTAGGTTTAAAGCATTAGTTGCATTCTGATATTACATAGATTCAGAACATGACTAATCGCTAGATGCACTGGAATGAATGCATTGGTTTCATTCTGATAGTCCCTAGATTTAGTTCATGGTTACACTCTAGATGCACTCGGTTTAAAGCATTAGTTGCACTCTGATATTCCCTAGATCCAGTACATGGCTACACTCTAGATGCACTAGGTTTGAAGCATTAGTTGCACTCTGATATTCCCTAGATTTAGTTCATGGCTACACTATAGATGCACTACATTTAAAGCATTAGTTGCACTCTGATATTCCCTAGATTCAGTACATGGCTACTCTCTAGAATCACTAACATTAATGCATTGGATGCACTCTGAAATTCCCTAGATTCAGTATATGGCTACTCTCTAGATGCACAAGGTTTAATGCATTGGTTGCACTGTGATATTACCTAGTTTCAGTATATGGCTACTCTCTAGATTCACTCGGTTTAATGCATCGGTTGTACTCTGATATTCCCTAGATTCAGCACATGGCTATACTATAGATGCACTAGGTTTAATGCATTGGTTGCAGTCTGATATTACCTAGATTCAGTACATGGCTACACTCTACTTGCACTAGGTTTGATGCATGGGTTGCACTCTGATATTACCTAGATTTAGCACATGGCTACACTCTAGCTGCACTAGGTTTAATGCATGCCTGCACTCTGATATTCCCTAGATTCAGCACATGGCTGCTCTCTAGATGCACTAGGTTTAATGCATTGGTTGCACTCTTATGTTCCGTAGATTCAGTACATGGCTACACTCTATATGCACAAGGTTTAATGCATTGGTTGCACTCTGGTATTCCATAGATTCAGTACATGGCTACTCTCTATATGCAAAAGGTTTAATGTATTGGTTGCAGTCTGATATTACCTCGATTCAGTACATGGCTACACTCTAGATGCAAAAGGTTTAATGCATTGGTTGCACTCTGATTATCCCTAGATTCAGTACATGCCTTCTCTTTAGATGTGTGTTAGGAAAGATTTCGTAATTGTGGGTAATTTTCCTTCCATGTGGCAACCCCTAAACTTTTTGCTGTTGTTTTTTACCTTGTTCTCGACTTTGCCAGAGAAGTGCAGCCTTCTGCCGCACTCCTCTGGGCTTTCGCTCCATTCTTACGCGGAAACTGACATGCCCTTAAGACTGTCAGTACCGGGAAACTCTGTTTTCCGTAGTTTCTTTTATCATGTTGCGGCTTTCGTGCAACATGACACAAGAGGGCACTGTAAGCTAAGTTACTGCTCTCTTGGGTCTCTAGCCTTCTACAGGCCGTAGATACTCTTTTTGGATTGTAACTGATCGGTGCAAGTGAATCACGGACGGGAATGGTGGCAGCGATCGTTTCTTATGTTTTGAGCTCCTTTTGGCGCTTTAAGCGCGTTTCTCGCGCTTAGCCAAAAATGGTGGCCTGGCTCCCAAAATGGCCAGACCACGAGGCTCCTTTGTCCTGTCCGCTGACCATCTTGCTCCCTTTACACTATAGATACAATAGGTTTAATACATTGGTTGTACTCTGATATTACCTAGATTCAGTACATGGCTACAATCTAGATGCACTAGGTTTAATGCATTGGTTGCATTCTGATAGTCCCTAGATTTAGTTCATGTCTACAATCTAGATGCACTAGGTTTGAAGCATTAGTTGAACTCCGATATTCCCTAGATTTAGTTCATGGCTACACTATAGATGCACTACATTTAAAGCATTAGTTGCACTCTGATATTCCCTAGATTCAGTACATGGCTACTCTCTAGAATCACTAACATTAATGCATTGGATGCACTCTGAAATTCCCTAGATTCAGTATATGGCTACTCTCTAGATGCACAAGGTTTAATGCATTGGTTGCACTCTGATATTACCTAGTTTCAGTATATGGCTACTCTCCAGATACACTAGGTTTAATGCATTGTTTGCACTCTGATATTGCCTAGTTTCAGCACATGGCTACACTCTAGATTCACTAGGTTTAATGCATCGGTTTTACTGTGATATTCCCTAGATTCAGCACATGGCTGCTCTCTAGATGCACTAGGTTTAATGCATTGGTTGCACTCTTATGTTCCGTAGATGCAGTACATGGCTACACTCTAGATGTATTAGGTGTAATGCATTGGTTGCACTCTAATATTCCTTAGATTCAGTACATGGCTACTCTCTAGATGCACAAGGTTTAATGCATTGGTTGCACTCTAATATTCCTTAGATTCAGTACATGGCTACTCTCTAGATGCACAATGTTTGATGCATTAGTTGCAGTTTGATATTCACTAGATTCAGTACATGGCTTCTCTCTAGATGCACAAGGTTTATTGCATTGGTTGCAGTCTGATATTCCCTAGATTCAGTACATGGCTACTCTCTATATGCACAAGGTTTAATGCATTGGTTGCACTCTGGTATTCCATAGATTCAGTACATGGCTACTCTCTATATGCAAAAGGTTTAATGTATTGGTTGCAGTCTGATATTACCTAGATTCAGTACATGGCTACACTCTAGATGCAAAAGGTTTAATGCATTGGTTGCACTCTGATTATCCCTAGATTCAGTACATGCCTTCTCTCTAGATGTGCAAGGTTTAATGCATTGGTTGCACTCTGATATTCCCTAGATTCAGTGCATGTCTACTCTCTAGATGCACTAGGTTTAATGCATTGGTTGTGCTCTGATATTACCTAGATTCAGTACATGGCTAAACTCTAGATGCACAAGGTTTAGTGGATTGGTTGCACTCTGATAGTCCCTAGATTTAGTTCATGGCTACACTCTAGATGCGCGAGGTGTAATGCATTGGGTGCTGTCTGATATTCCCTAGATACAGTACATGGCTATACTCTGGATGCACTAGGTTTAATGCATTGGTTGCACTCTGATAGTCCCTAGATTTAGTTCATGGCTACACTCGAGATGCACAAGGTTAAATGCATTGGTTAAACTCTGATATTACCTAGATTCAGTACATGGCTAAACTCTAGATGCACAAGGTTAAGTGGATTGGCTGCACTCTGATATTACCTAGATTGAGCACATAGCTACTCTCTAGATGCACAAGGTTTAAAGCATTAGTTGCACTGCGATCGTATCTAGATTCAGTACAGGTGATACTCTGGATGCACTAGGTTTAATGCATTGGTTACACTCTGATAGTCCCTAGATTTAGTCCATGGCTACACTCGAGATGCACAAGGTTAAATGCATTGGTTGCACTCCGATATTACCTAGATTCAGTACATGGCTACTCTCTAGATGCACTAGGTTTAATGCATTCGTTGCACTCTGATATTCCCTCGATTCAGTACATGGCTACTCTCTAGATGCACTAGGGTTAATGCATTGGTTGCACTCTGATATTCCATAGATTCACTACATGGCTACCCTATGGATACATTAGGTTTAATGCATTGGTTGCACTCTGATATTCCCTCGATTCAGTACATGGCTACTCTCTAGATGCACTAGGGTTAATGCATTGGTTGCACTCTGATATTCCCTAGATGCAGTACGTGGCTACACTTTGGATGCACTAGGTTAAATGCATTGATTGTATTCTGATATTCCATAGATTTAGTTCATGGCTACAATCTAGATGCACTAGGTTTAATTCATTGGTTGTACTCTGATATTCCCTAGATGCAGTATGTGGCTACACTTTGGATGTACTAGGTTTAATGCATTGGTTGCACTCTGATATTCCCTAGATTCGGTACATGGCTACACTCTAGATGCACTAGGTTTAAAGCATTAGTTGCACTCTGATATTACCTAGAATCAGTACATGGCTACAGGAGAGATGCACAAGGTTTAATGCATTGGTTGCACGCTGGTATTCCCTAGATTCAGAACATAGCTACTCTCGAGATGGTCAAGGTTTAATGCACTGGTTGCACTCTGATAATACCTAGATTCAGTACATGGCTACACTCTAGATACATTAGGTTTAATGCATTGGTTGTGCTCTGATATTCCCTAGATTTAGTTCATGGCTACACTCTAGATGCACAAGGTGTAATGCATTGGGTGCTGTCTGATATTCCCTAGATACAGTACATGGCTATATGTCACAACGCGACCTTGGACACTGTGGAAAAGATGGAGGCTTACTTAGGCACCTTGCGGGCCTTACCGTTCTAGTCTTTTAGGTCCCTTTTCTTTTACAGGTAACCACGCCCACAATGCTGTGCGTTGCAACTCGCATTGTCAGCCTTTCGCTAACTTCGCCTGCAGTGCCGCTCTTTGAGCTCGGTCCCTTGATACTTTATCTACCTAGTACTCAGCCCGCCTTAGCTTCCCTGTTTTCTCAGCTCTTTCCCTTTGTTCAGGCTCTGTACTGTAAAGCCATCCTTGTTGCCCCTCTGTTGCTCTCTCTCTCACTTTCGCCAGATACCTGACTCCTGTGCATACGCTTTCGCTCCCGCTTGCTCTCTCTCTCGCTTTCGCTAGATACCTGACTCTTGTGCATACGCTTTCGCTCCCGCTTGCTCTCTCTCTCTCGCTTTCGCTAGATACCTGACTCTTGGGCATACGCTTTCGCTCCCGCTTGCTCTCTCTCTCGCTTTCGCTAGATACCTGACTCTTGTGCATACGCCTTCGCTCCCGCTCACTCTCCTTACTATTTCGCTCTCTCCCCTCCTTGCTCGCTCCCGCTTCTGATCACGCTCTCCTTCTTCTCTCTCTCTCTCTCTCTCTCTCTCTCTTTCTCTCTCTCTCTCTCTCTCTCTCTCTCTTTCTTTCTCTCTCACTCTTACCAGCATTATAGCCTTACCATTCCTCCGGACTACTCGTGTACAGCCTCCGCTTTGCCTTCCTCGGATCGCAGTGGACTCTCTTCCAATCCTTTTCGACATCAGCCCTCCACTTCCGAAACACTCCCTGCCAGCAATGACTCACCATCTAACAGGGTTTTTTCTGCCGTCACTGGCTTTTTCCCTGACGTTACGGGACTGGCTCCCCTGGGTCCACCTGACAGCTTGTTCCTACCACTGTCAGGGTGGCCTTAAGCGGAGCTCGTCCCTATCTCTACGAGCGTAAGAAGGACAAGAAGGGAAGGAAGAGCACCAAGACAGACGAAGACCCGCAGGAGATCAAGAAGGAGGAGAGAAGAAGACCAAAGACATCTACTAAGGAGTATTCCTCTAAGGAGTCAGATGAGGAGTCTTCGGGGGTGGTAGTTTCCGATTCTGACACTATACTCTGGATGCATTAGGTTTAATGCATTGGTTGCACTCTGATAGTCCCTAGATTTAGTTCATGGCTACACTCGAGATGCACAAGGTTAAATGCATTGGTTGCACTCTGATATTACCTAGATTGAGTACATGGCTAAACTCTAGATGCACAAGGTTTAGAGCATTGGTTGCACTCTGATATTATCTAGATTCAGCACATAGCTACTCTCTAGATGCATTAGGTTTAATGCATTGTTTGCTGGCTGATATTCCCTAGATTCAGTACATGGCTACAATCTAGATGCACTAGGTTTAATGCATTGTTTGTACTCTGATATTCCCTAGATGCAGTACGTGGCTACACTTTGGATGCACTAGGTTTAATGCATTGGTTGTACTCTGATATTCCATAGATTTAGTTCATGGCTACAATCTAGATGCACTAGGTTTAATGCATTGGTTGTACTCTGATATTCCCTAGATGCAGTACGTGGCTACACTTTGGATGCACTACGTTTAATGCATTGGTTGCACTCTGATATTCCCTAGATTCGGTACATGGCTACACTCTAGATGCACTAGGTTTAAAGCATTAGTTGCACTCTGATATTACATAGATTCAGAACATGACTAATTGCTAGATGCACTAGGTTGAATGCATTGGTTGCATTCTGATAGTCCCTAGATTTAGTTCATGGCTACACTCTAGATGCACTCGGTTTAAAGCATTAGTTGCACTCTGATATTCCCTAGATTCAGTACATGGCTACACTCTAGATGCACTAGGTTTAATGCATTGGTTGTACTCTGATATTCCCTAGATTCAGTACATGGCTACACTATAGATACACTAGGTTTAATACATTGGTTGTACTCTGATATTACCTAGATTCAGTACATGGCTACAATCTAGATGCACTAGGTTTAATGCATTGGTTGCATTCTGATAGTCCCTAGATTTAGTTCATGGCTACAATCTAGATGCACAAGGTTTGAAGCATTAGTTGAACTCTGATATTCCCTAGATTTAGTTCATGGCTACACTATAGATGCACTACATTTAAAGCATTAGTTGCACTCTGATATTCCCTAGATTCAGTACATGGCTACTCTCTAGAATCACTAACATTAATGCATTGGATGCACTCTGAAATTCCCTAGATTCAGCATATGGCTACTCTCTAGATGCACAAGGTTTAATGCATTGGTTGCACTCTGATATTACCTAGTTTCAGTATATGGCTACTCTCCAGATACACTAGGTTTAATGCATTGTTTGCACTCTGATATTGCCTAGATTCAGCACATGGCTACACTCTAGATTCACTAGGTTTAATGCATCGGTTTTACTGTGATATTCCCTAGATTCAGCACATGGCTGCTCTCTAGATGCACTAGGTTTAATGCATTGGTTGCACTCTTATGTTCCGTAGATTCAGTACATGGCTACACCCTAGATGCATTAGGTGTAATGCATTGGTTGCACTCTAATATTCCTTAGATTCAGTACATGGCTACTCTCTAGATGCACAAGGTTTAATGCATTGGTTGCAGTCTGATAATCCCTAGATTCAGTACATGGCTACTCCTTAGATGCACAAGGTTTAATGCATTAGTTGCAGTTTGATATTCACTAGATTCAGTACATGGCTACTCTCTAGATGCACAATGTTTGATGCATTAGTTGCAGTTTGATATTCACTAGATTCAGTACATGGCTTCTCTCTAGATGCACAAGGTTTAATGCATTGGTTGCAGTCTGATATTCCCTAGATTCAGTACATGGCTACTCTCTATATGCACAAGGTTTAATGTATTGGTTGCACTCTGGTATTCCATAGATTCAGTACATGGCTACTCTCTATATGCAAAAGGTTTAATGTATTGGTTGCAGTCTGATATTACCTAGATTCAGTACATGGCTACACTCTAGATGCAAAAGGTTTAATGCATTGGTTGCACTCTGATTATCCCTAGATTCAGTACATGCCTTCTCTCTAGATGTGTGTTAGGAAAGATTTCGTAATTGTGGGTAATTTTCCTTCCATGTGGCAACCCCTAAACTTTTTGCTGTTGTTTTTCACCTTGTTCTCGACTTTGCCAGAGAAGTGCAGCCTTCTGCCGCACTCCTCTGGGCTTTCGCTCCATTCTTACGGGGAAACTGACATGCCCTTAAGACAGTCAGTACCGGGAAACGCTGTTTTCCGTAGTTTCTTTTATCATGTTGCGGCTTTCGTGCAACATGACACAAGAGGGCACTGTAAGCTAAGTTACTGCTCTCTTGGGTCTCTAGCCTTCTACAGGCCCTAGATACTCTTTTTGGATTGTAACTGATCGGTGCAAGTGAATCACGGACGGGAATGGTGGCAGCGATCGTTTCTTGTGTTTTGAGCTCCTTTTGGCGTTCTAAGCGCGTTTCTCGCGCTTAGCCCAAAATGGTGGCCTGACTCCCAAAATGGCCAGACCACGAGGCTCCTTTGTCCTGTCCGCTGACCGTCTTGCTCCCTTCACCTTCCCCAGGACGAGCCGACCCGGGGCCTTCCTTATTTGGGCATGTACTTTCCCACGACACACGGATGCTTTCGCGGGCTTCTACAGGCCTTGTGTGTGCCTCCAGGATGTGGGCTGGGATGTCTGGTCCCAATACACATCCTGGGTGCCAGAGAGTCTAGGGTGGTGTGAATGCCTGGGACCACCGTGGTCCGTGATAGGTCCACGAATGGTGTAAGTGTTGATGAGCGGATCTCCCATTGGGTCCCCTCCGTTTTGGCGCGAAGGGAACCGTGGATAAGAGGGGGCTGGAAACGCCACTACCATGTCGATCTCCTGAGTTCTCACGAACAAAGGAATACCGGAGCCAAGTATCCTGCAACCAAGAGGCTGAACCGCGGAATCGCTGGTGACCCGCTGAAGGACTGCTCCTCTGCACTGCTGTCGCCTTGTGAAACCCTTTTTACCTCTGATCGAACCAGAAGTCCTGTACTGGTACTTCGACCATAGGAATAGCGGGGACAGCTATTCTCGGCATCTTCACCATCTCCTGCTCGTAAGCCTCTGAAGGTGAACTGGGTCTAAGCATTATTGCGCACTGCCTGTTTTCCCTCCCTTTTAGGTGGACTACACATTTCGTGCATATAACGCTTGAGACTTGTTGTATTTGTATATATATTGTGTTGATATGGTATGTGTTGGTTTACTATCGTTATATTGTGATTTCTCGCTACGGTCATTGTTTTAAAGGCCTTGGAATAAATGTGTATATATTTTTAATATAACACCTGTTTGGGGTAGTTTGTAAGTGTCCTTGCTTTGTGTGTTCATTGCGGGCTTTCAGTCACCCTCCCCCCTCTTGAGACCTAGTCTTGACTGCCGCAATCGCTACCCTGATTGGTCTGGCTTGTCCACAGGTTACCCTGTTCCAAGTAATTAGGTTGGCCTTCTGAACTTCTGCGCCGCCAGGACAGAGTTCAGAAATCCGTCTTAACAAATTGGTGTACAGCGGTGGGATACGACTGAAGGTATCCAGTGTTGCGCACGAACTAAGGCATTTCAAGTTATTCCTACCAGGACACGTAGTGAATTGTTAGAGTATAACTTTAAAAAGGCCATAGTCCTATCTAACAGTATGGAAACAAATACCTTGTTAACTTTAAATGCTTCCAAATCAGAAACATTGAAAAAGATGTGTGCGGAGAGAGGTGTTTCCTCTCAAGGCACGAAATTGGATATGACCCAAAGAATCGTGGCGTGGCAAGAAGCGTAGCTTGACGCTATATTTTCTGAGGACAGTGCAGAAGGAGGTGGGGCTGCTCTCACTGGTAGAACCGACGGTTTTGCCCGCTGCACTGATCCACCGCGACCACGAGGACAGGGAGGATGAGATGTCTAATGTTTCCTCTGCCAGTGCTGATGGGGAGGCTATGCTTGAATTCAAGAAGCAAGAGCTGCGGTTTAGGCAGAAGGAGCTTGAATTCAGCATAGCCAAACTAAAAATCGAACAGGCAGAAAAACAGAAAGACAGGGATCACCAGTTGGAACTGGCCAAGCTTCAGGTTGCAAATGGGTCCAAGGGTCCTGGACATGGGTCTTGGGCCTCCTCTCATCCATGGTTTCCGAAAGATCTGCTCAGTGTGTATGAGGAAAGGAATGACATTATGGACTAGCTGAATGCGTTTGAGTATGCATGCGAAGTTCAACAAGTTGACAATGCTGATAAGATTGCCTGGTTACTCAGCAGACTGCCCCATTCTGGCTGTAGTGCCATTATGGAAATGTCGAAGGCTGAGCGAACGTATTTCGCAATGTTAAAGCAAACTCTCATTTTAAAGTTTGGAAAGACTCCGGCCCAATATTTAAAACGATTCTGAGAGTACAAGAAAAAAGAAGGTGGTACTTGGGTATCTTATGTAACTGAATCCTTAAAAAACTTAACTGGCTGGGTCGAAGGTTATAAGGTTTCTACTTTCGAAGGCATGATAAATCTTGTCATGCTGGAACACATTTTTGCATCTTCTTCCCAAGAGTTTAAGCAGCATTTGGCTGATTCGAAGGAGATAGATCCTAAGAAGCTGGCCATTGCAGCAGACTTATGGGTGTCACATCGAGTGTCCCATAAGGACAAAACTCATCCTGGTAAGCAGGAGGAAGGGAAAAAGTCCAAAGATAAGGAGGGTGGAGAATCTGATAAATCTTCTTCTCATAAGGGCCACAAAAAGAAAAATAAGGGTAAGACACAAGAGAACTCACAGTGTAGTGGAGGTCATCATCCGAAACAGAACTCTGGTTACAATAAGCCTCCCTATGTAAACAGACCCAATGGATCTTGTTTTGCTTGTGGAGCAACTGGCTACGTGAAGGGGGATCCCCGGTGTAAGGTTAGACATTTGGGTGTCCACTCCGCTAATCGGGCCTTCTCCTCCTACGAGGAAGAAGAGATTACAGGAGCATCCTTCTCCTCAGACTCATTTCCCAGCGGGATAAAAGCTGAGGTAGTTTTAGTTTCCCTGGGTTCCTGGGAGCCTAAAGTCGCAGAGGCTTATGCTAGGATTCCAGATAATACCAAGCACTACTTTAAAGACAGTGTGCTGATCAATGGAGTAGATACTCCAGCTCTTAGGGATAGTGGGTGCAGTCGAACTGTAGTGGATTCAACCTTGGTAGACTCAGAGGAAGTTTCCAGAGCTACTCTGATGCCCACTAAGTTGGCTGAAGGCCCACTCCGTATGTTCCCAGTAATACCTGTAAATCTTACTTTAAATGGTACAGCAGTCAGGATTCCAGTCAGCATTCGGAGAAACGTCCCAGGAAAGGTCTTGTTAGGTAATGATCTCAGAGCTTTAGGGCTCATAGGAGACACTGGCGAAAGACCCTACACACGGTCTCAAGCACGGGCAGCATTGGCCAAGACCAATACGCTGCCCCAGCCGAAGGGGAAACCCAAGGCGAAAGGAGTAAACAAGTCAAGTCGAGGGAAAGAGAATATTCCCCCGAGCTCGCCTACCACTGCGGTGGAGGAAGTTGGTCAGTCGCCCGGGCCTGACGAGGAGGTGGCGATGCCTGAAGTATTTGACCCCAACGACCATCTGAACTAAAAGACTTGTTAGTAGAAGGTGGTCCTGATAGCGACGAATTCAGTAAAGGCCAACGTGAGTGCCCATCTCTGGAAGGCCTAAGGAGACAGGCCTGCTCCCAGCTTGAGGGTGAACCTCCTGGGACGCATAGGATTTATTGGGAAGGTGGACTCCTGTATAGTGAGCCCACAGAGTCTACAGAAGGAGACCATAGGAGGTTGGTGGTTCCCCTTGCTGTTACGACCTTCCTCCTGCAGTTGGCGCATGAAGTGCCCCTTGCTGGTCACCTTGGTATTAAGAGGACCAAGAAAAGGTTATCCATGCACTTCTACTGGCCCAAGATGGAGGTGCAAGTAGAAAGTCACTGCAGGAGTTGTGCCTCCTGACAGTTATCTGGTAAGGTTGGCTCGACAATCCAAGCTCCATTGGTACCACTCCCAGTTGTGGGAATACCATTTGAAAGGGTAGGGATCGACATTGTTGGTCCCCTTGACCCGCAAACATCCTCAGGCAATAGGTTTATCCTGGTGCTGGTCGACCATGCAACCAGATATCCTGAGGCCATCCCATTGAAAACTGTAATTGCCAAGTCAGTTGCAAAAGCGTTAATTGGCATATTTACTAGGGTTGGCTTCCCTAAAGAAGTTGTGTCGGAACGTGGCAGCAACTTTATGTCGAAGTATATGCAGGGTATGTGGAAAGAATGTGGGGTCACCTATAAGTTCTCTTCTGCATACCACCCCAGACCAATGGTCTGGTGGAACGTTTCAACAGAACGTTAAAGAGCATGATTGGGGCTCTGGAAGAACCTCAGAGAAGAAAATGGGATCTTCTTTTACCATGCTTACTGTTTGCCTACCGAGAGGTACCAGAGGAGGGTGTTGGCTTCAGCCCCTTCGAACCTATGTTCGGTCATCCTATACGGGGACCCTTAGCCATAGTCAAAGAGGGATAGGAGATGCCCACTCCCCCTGTTACTACCAACGTAGTAGATTATGTGCTGGGGCTCAGAAAACAGATGGTACTTCTGATGGGCTTGGCTAGTGATAAATTGAAGGCAGGTCAAGCGCTGGTGAAACATTGGTACGACCAGAAAGCTTCCCTCATCAACTTTACACCTGGTCAACAAGTCCTGATCATGAATCCCATAAGCCCTCGAGCTTTACAGGACAAATGGTCAGGCCCTTACACAGTGGTGGAGCCCCTGGGTGAGGTTCACTATTTAGTGGACCTTGGAAGGCCTGGACAGGATCCAAAAGTGTTTCACGTAAATAGGCTGAAGGCTTTCGTCCCAAGAGTCGAAATCGCAGCACTGCTACTGGCTTCAGATGTTGAGGAAGAGGAGTCCGAACCTCTCCCCGACCTGTTCCAAAGCGGTCCTTCAGATAGCTCCTTTGAGGGTGTCCTAGTTGCCCCTCACCTGACTTCTGATCAGCAGGCTGAGGTGAAAAGTTTGCTTAGGCAGTTTTCCCCCCTGTTTTCACAGTTGCCTGGTTTGACACCTTGGTGCAAACATAAAATAGACACAGGAGACAGTGTACCTACCAAAAGTAGGGGATACAGGATGTCAGACAGAGTACGGTCTTATATTAAGACCGAGGTCAACAAGATGTTAGACCTTGGGGTGATTTAACCCTCTAGTAGTCCTTGGTCCAGCCCTGTGGTTTTGGTTCCAAAGGCAGGCACTTCTGAATTTAGGTGCTGCGTGGATTACAGGGCTCTGAATGCTGTCACCAAGACAAATGCACACCCCTTGCCTCGAACAGATGAGCTGGTGGATACTTTGGGTGCCTCCAAGTACCTCAGCACGTTTGACCTCAGTGCTGGCTATTGGCAAATAGCTTTAGCAGAACATGCCAAGGAGAAGACAGTGTTTTCTACTCCAGACGGCCTTTACCAATTCAGGGTAATGCCGTTTGGGTCGAAAAATGCACCTGCCACTTTCCAGAGGCTTTTGAATCATGTTTTGAATGGGTTGGACGAATTCTGTCTTGCATATCTGGACGATATAGCAGTTTTCAGTGCCACCCAGGAAGACCATGTGAAACACCTCGGGATTGTGCTATAGGCTCTTCAGAAAGCACACTTGACCATAAAGGCTAGTAAATGCCAGAATGGACAAAGCTCAGTGGTTTACCTTGGACATGAAGTAAGTGGAGGGAGGATACAGCCTCTTCCCAGTAAAGTACAAGCAGTACAAGACTGGCCTACCCCCAGTACACAGACCCAAGTGAGAGCCTTGTTAGGACTCACGGGGTATTACCGAAACTTCGTGGCAGACTATGGCACCATAGCTGCCCCTCTGACTGCCCTCACCACTCCGAAGAAACCCAAGAAGGTAACTTGGACCGACGAGTGTGAGAAGGCCTTCAACGGCTTAAAAAACTCCTTGTGCCAGGCCCCTGTCCTCAGGGCCCCTGATTATCAAAGACCTTTTATTGTGCAGACGGACGCCTCTGACACTGGGATAGGAGCTGTACTATCGCAAGTAGATGCGAAGGGTAAGGAACACCCTATTGGTTTTATTAGTCGCCAGTTTAAGGACAGAGAGCTCAGATGGTCCACAGTAGAGAAAGAATGTTTCTCTGTAGTGTGGGCCCTACGGAAGCTGAAGCCCTACCTCTATGGGACCCACTTCACTGTGCAAACTGACCATAAGCCCTTAAAGTGGCTAATGAACATTAAGGGGGAGAATCCAAAGTTGTTTAGGTGGTCCATAAGTCTACAAGGCTTCGACTTCACTATTGAGCATAGGCCAGGTGTCCAACATAGCAATGCTGATGGGTTGTCCAGAATGTTTAACCGACCTGAACAAGAGACTCATCCAGGGGTGGATTAGTTCCCCTTGTCCATAGTCTGGGAAGGGCGAGTGTTAGGAAAGATTTCGTAATTGTGGGTAATTTTCCTTCCATGTGGCAACCCCTAAACTTTTTGCTGTGGTTTTTCACCTTGTTCTCGACTTTGCCAGAGAAGTGCAGCCTTCTGCCGCACTCCTCTGGGCTTTCGCTCCATTCTTACGGGGAAACTGACATGCCCTTAAGACATGCCCTTAAGAAAACGCTGTTTTCCGTAGTTTCTTTTATCATGTTGCGGCTTTCGTGCAACATGACACAAGAGGGCACTGTAAGCTAAGTTACTGCTCTCTTGGGTCTCTAGCCTTCTACAGGCCCTAGATACTCTTTTTGGATTGTAACTGATCGGTGCAAGTGAATCACGGACGGGAATGGTGGCAGCGATCGTTTCTTGTGTTTTGAGCTCCTTTTGGCATTTTATGCGCGTTTCTCGTGCTTAGCCCAAAATGGTGGCCTGGCTCCCAAAATGGCCAGACCACGAGGCTCCTTTGTCCTGTCCGCTGACCGTCTTGCTCCCTTCACCTTCCCCAGGTCGAGCCGACCTGGGGCCTTCCTTATTTGGGCATGTACTTTCCCGCGAAACACGGATGCTTTCGTGGGCTTCTACAGGCCTTGTGTGTGCCTCCAGGATGTGGGCTGGGATGTCTGGTCCCAATACACATCCTGGGTGCCAGAGAGTCTAGGGTGGTCTGAATGCCTGGGACCACCGTGGTCCGTGATAGGTCCACGAATGGTGTGAGTGTTGATGAGCGGATCTCCCATTGGGTCCCTCCGTTTTGGCGCGAAGGGAACCGTGGATAATAGGGGGCTGGAAACGCCACTACCGTGTCGATCTCCTGAGTTCTCACGAACCAAAGAATACAGGAGCCAAGTATACTGCAACCAAGAGGCTGAACCGACGAATCGCTGGTGACCCGCTGAAGGACTGCTCCTCTGCACTGCTGTCGCCTTGTGAAACCCTTTTTACCTCTGATCGAACCAGAAGGCCTGTACTGATACTTCGACCCTTGGAATAGCGGGGACAGCTATTCTCTGCATCTTCGGAAGTGTCTCTGGGCCATCCAGCAGACTGACCAGCCTACACAGAAGTCTTGCTCTGTAACCGCCGCCAGGTTGTCTTGTATTTCTAGTCCTGGTCACTCTCACACGATTCGTACACTTGCCGTTCCCAGGTCTGAAGTGAGTAGTGTACATTTGACTGAGATACACACGGCCGCTCCGTTGCCCTGCTGTGGTAACAAACTGTCCGGGTTCACTTCGTTTGGGACATCTTTAACTCAACTCTGCTGCTGCACAATCAACATGACGACGAGACGTCCCCTGCTCTCCTGAACCTGCCAGCACTGAAACTGATGCGGAGAAGCCTGGGTCTCCTTGCATCGGGGACCGGTGAGTAGCATAGCTAGGAACTGGTCATCCTCCTGCAGGAGCCCATAGCTTTTCCCTGCTGTGTCAAAACAGCACGCCTTTCCGTACTCGCGCTCTGCTTCTGCCCACAGTGGAGGCTGCGCTTGAATCGCGGAACTCTGTTCTTCTTCATTTGTGCACTAAACTGAACTGCCTGATTCCCTCGAAGAGACTGCCCTTTTTGCCCGTTGGCACCAGCGTGTGCAGGTACTTTTGAGCACAAGGCTCTACTCTTCGTAGGGCTCGGACTTCCTTTAGTTGGGTGCCTTTGAAGGCAGACTGGGTCTAAGCATTATTTCGCACTGCCTGTTTTCCTTCCCTTTTAGGCGGACTACACATTTCGTGCATCTAACGCTAGAGACTTGTCTGTATTTGTATATATATTGGATTGGTATGGTATGTGTTGGTTTACTAGAGTTGTATTGTGATTTCTCGCTACGGTCATTGTTTTAAAGGCCTTGGAATAAATGTGTATATATTTTTAATATAACACCTGTTTGGAGTAGTTTGTAAGTGTCCTTGCTTTGTGTGCTCATTGCGGGCTTTCAGTCACCCTCACCCCTCTTGAGACCTAGTCTTGACCGCCGCGATCGCTACCCTGATTGGTCTGGCTTGTCCAGAGGTCACCCTGTTCCAAGTATTTAGGTTGGCCTTCTGAACTTCTGCGCCGCCAGGACAGAGTTCAGAAATCCGCCTTAACAATATGCAAGGTTTAATGCATTGGTTGCACTCTGATATTCCCTAGATTCAGTGCATGTCTACTCTCTAGATGCACTAGGTTCAATGCATTGGTTGCACTCTGATATTACCTAGAATAAGTACATGGCTACAGGCTAGATGCACAAGGTTTAATTCTTTGGTTGCACTCTGATATAGCCTAGATTCAGTACATGGCTACACTCTAGATGCAGTAGGTTTAATGCATTGGTTGTGCTCTGATATTCCCTAGATTTAGTTCATGGCTACACTCTAGATGCGCGAAGTGTAATGCATTGGGTGCTGTCTGATATTCCCTAGATACAGTACATGGCTATACTCTGGATGCACCAGGTTTAATGCATTAGTTGCACTGCGATCGTATCTAGATTCAGTACAGGCGATACTCTGGATGCACTAGGTTTAATGCATTGGTTGCACTCTGATAGTCCCTAGATTTAGTTCATGGCTACATTTGAGATGCACAAGGTTAAATGCATTGGTTGCACTCTGATATTACCTAGATTCAGTACATGGCTAAACGCTAGATGCACAAGGTTTAATGCATTGGTTGCACTCTGATATTCCCTCGATTCAGTACATGGCTACTCTCTAGATGCACTAGGGTTAATGCATTGGTTGAACTCTGATATTCCATAGATTCAGTCCATGGCTACCCTATAGATGCATTAGGTTTAATGCATTGTTTGCTGGCTGATATTCCCTAGATTCAGTACATGGCTACAATCTAGATGCACTAGGTTTAATGCATTGGTTGTACTCTGATATTCCCTAGATGCAGTACGTGGCTACACTTTGGATGCACTAGGTTTAATGCATTGGTTGTACTCTGATATTCCGTAGATTTAGTTCATGGCTACAATCTAGATGCACTAGGTTTAATGCATTGGTTGTACTCTGATATTCCCTAGATGCAGTATGTGGCTACACTTTGGATGTACTAGGTTTAATGCATTGGTTGCACTCTGATATTCCCTAGATTCGGTACATGGCTGCACTCTAGATGCACTAGGTTTAAAGCATTAGTTGCACTCTGATATTACATAGATTCAGAACATGACTAATCACTAGATGCACTAGGTTGAATGTGTTGCCTGCACTCTGATATTACCAAGATTCAGCACATAGCTACACTCTAGATGCACAAGGTTTAATGCCTTGGCTGCACTCTGATTATCCTAGATTCAGTACATGCCTACTCTCTAGATGTGCAAGGTTTAATGCATTGGTTGCACTCTGATATTCCCTAGATTCAGTGCATGTCTACTCTCTAGATGCACTAGGTTTAATGCATTGGTTGCACTCTGATATTACCTAGAATCAGTACATGGCTACAGGAGAGATGCACAAGGTTTAATGCTTTGGTTGCACTCTGATATAGCCTAGATTCAGTACATGGCTACACTCTAGATGCATTAGGTGTAATGCATTGGTTGTGCTCTGATATTCCCTAGATTTAGTTCATGGCTACACTCTAGATGCGTGAGGTGTAATGCATTGGGTGCTGTCTGATATTCCCTAGATACATTACATGGCTATACTCTGGATGCACTAGGTTTAATGCATTGGTTGCACTCTGATAGTCCATAGATTTAGTGCATGGCTACACTCGAGATGCACAAGGTTAAATCCATTGGTTGCACTCTGATATTACCTAGATTCAGTACATGGCTAAACTCTAGATGCACAGGGTTTAGTGCATAGGTTGCACTCTGATATTACCTAGATTCAGCACATAGCTACTCTCTAGATGCACAAGTTTTAAAGCATTAGTTGCACTGCAATCGTATCTAGATTCAGTACAGGCGATACTCTGGATGCACTAGGTTTAATGCATTGGTTGCACTCTGATAGTCCCTAGATTTAGTTCATGGCTACACTCAAGATGCACAAGGTTAAAAGCATTGGTTGCACTCTGATATTACCTAGATTCAGTACATGGCTACTCTCTAGATGCACTAGGTTTAATGCATTGGTTGCACTCTGATATTCCCTCGATTCAGTACATGGCTACTCTCTAGATGCACTAAGGTTAATGCATTGGTTGCACTCTGATATTCCATAGATTCAGTACATGGCTACCCTATAGATGCATTAGGTTTAATGCATTGTTTGCTGGCTGATATTCCCTAGATTCAGTACATGGCTGCAATCTAGATGCACTAGGTTTAATGCATTGGTTGTACTCTGATATTCCCTAGATGCAGTACGTGGCTACACTTTGGATGCACTAGGTTTAATGCATTGGTTGTACTCTGATATTCCATAGAATTAGTTCATGGCTACAATCTAGATGCACTAGGTTTAATGCATTGGTTGTACTCTGATATTCCCTAGATGCAGTATGTGGCTACACTTTGGATGTACTAGGTTTAATGCATTGGTTGCACTCTGATATTCCCTAGATTCGGTACATGGCTACACTCCAGATGCACTAGGTTGAATGCATTGCCTGCACTCTGATATTACCAAGATCCAGCACATAGCTACACTCTAGATGCACAAGGTTTAATGCCTTGGCTGCACTCTGATTATCCCTAGATTCAGTACATGCCTATTCTATAGATGTGCAAGGTTTAATGCATTGGTTGCACTCTGATATTCCCTAGATTCAGTGCATGTCTACTTTCTAGATGCACTAGGTTTAATGCATTGGTTGCACTCTGATATTACCTAGAATCAGTACATGGCTACAAGAGAGATGCACAAGGTTTAATGCTTTGGTTGCACTCTGATATAGCCTAGATTCAGTACATGGCTACAGTCTAGATGCATTAGGTTTAATGCATTGGTTGCACTCTGATATTACCTATACTCAGTACATGGCTACTCTCTAGATGCACAAGGTTTAATGCATTGGTTGCACTCTGGTATTCCCTAGATTCAGAACATAGCTACTCTCGAGATGGTCAAGGTTTAATGCTCTGGTTGCACTCTGCTAACACCTAGATTCAGTACATGGCTACACTCTAGATGCATTAGGTTTAATGCATTGGTTGTGCTCTGATATTCCCTAGATTTAGTTCATGGCTACACTCTAGATGCGCGAGGTGTGATGCATTGAGTGCTGTCTGATATTCCCTAGATACAGTACATGGCTATACTCTGGATGCACCAGGTTTAATGCATTGGTTGCACTCTGATAGTCCCTAGATTTAGTTCATGGCTACACTCGAGATGAACAAGGTTAAATGCATTGGTTGCACTCTGATATTACCTAGATTCAGTACATGGCTAAACTCTAGATGCACATGGTTTAGTGCATTGGTTGCACTCTGATATTCCCTAGATTCAGCACATAGCTACTCTCTAGATGCTCAAGGTTTAAAGCATTAGTTGCACTGCGATCGTATCTAGATTCAGTACAGGCGATACTCTGGATGCACTAGGTTTAATGCATTGGTTGCACTCTGATAGTCCCTAGATTTAGTTCATGGCTATACTCGAGATGCACAAGGTTAAATGCATTGGTTGCACTCTGATATTACCTAGATTCAGTACATGGCTAAACGCTAGATGCACACGGTTTAATGCATTGGTTGCAGTCTGATATTACCTAGATTCAGTACAAGGCTACTCTCTAGATGCACTAGGTTTAAATCGTTAGTTGCACTCTGATATTACCTAGATTCAGTACATGGTTACACTCAAGATGTACAAGGTTTAATGCATTGGTTGTACTCTGATTGTCCCTAGATTCAGTACATGGATACTCTCTAGATGCACTAAGGTTAATGCATTGGTTGCACTCTGATATTCCATCGATTCAGTACATGGCTACCCTATAGATGCATTATGTTTAATGCATTGTTTGCTGGCTGATATTCCCTAGATTCAGTACATGGCTACAATCTAGATGCACTAGGTTTAATGCATTGGTTGTACTCTGATATTTCCTAGATGCAGTACATGGCTACACTTTGGATGCACTAGGTTTAATGTATTGGTTGTACTCTGATATTACATAGATTTAGTTCATGGCTATAATCTAGATGCACTAGATTTAATGCATTGGTCATACTCTGATATTCCCTAGATGCAGTACGTGGCTACACTTTGGATGCACTACGTTTAATGCATTGGTTGCACTCTGATATGCCCTAGATTCGGTACATGGCTACACTCTAGATGCACTAGGTTTAAAGCATTAGTTGCACTCTGATATTACATAGATTCAGAACATGACTAATCGCTAGATGCACTAGGTTGAATGCATTGCCTGCACTCTGATATTACCAAGATTCAGCACATAGATACACTCTAGATGCACAGGGTTTAATGCCTTGGCTGCACTCTGATTATCCCTAGATTCAGTACATGCCTACTCTCTAGATGTGCAAGGTTTAATGCATTGGTTGCACTCTGATATTACCTAGAATCAGTACATGGCTACAGGAGAGATGCACAAGGTTTAATGCTTTGGTTGCACTCTGATATAGCCTAGATTCAGTACATGGCTACACTCTAGATGCATTAGGTTGAATGCATTGGTTGCACTCTGATATTACCTATATTCAGTACATGGCTACTCTCTAGATGTACAAGGTTTAATGCATTGGTTGCACTCCGGTATTCCCTAGATTCAGAACATAGCTACTCTCGAGATGGTCAAGGTTTAATGCACTGGTTGCACTCTGATAATACCTAGATTCAGTACATGGTTACACTCTAGATGCATTAGGTTTAATGCATTGGTTGTGCTTGATATTCCCTAGATTTAGTTCATGGCTATACTCTAGATGCACGAGGTGTAATGCATTGGGTGCTGTCTGATATTCCCTAGATACAGTGCATGGCTATACTCTGGATGCACTAGGTTTAATGCATTGGCTGCACTCTGATAGTCCCTAGATTTAGTTCATGGCTACACTCGAGATGCACAAGGTTAAATGCATTGGTTGTACTCTGATATTACCTAGATTCAGTACATGGCTAAACTCTAGATGCCCAAGGTTTAGTGCATTGGTTGCACTCTGATATTACCTAGATTCAGCACATAGCTACTCTCTAGATGCACAAGGTTTAAAGCATTAGTTGCACTACGATCATATCTAGATTCAGTACAGGCGATACTCTGGATGCACTAGGTTTAATGCATTGGTTGCACTCTGATAGTCCCTAGATTTAGTTCATGGCTACACTCGAGATGCACAAGGTTAAATGCATTGGTTGCACTCTGATATTACCTAGATTCAGTACATGGCTAAACGCTAGATGCACAAGGTTTAATGCATTGGTTGCACTCTGATATTACTTAGATTCAGTACATGGCTACTCTCTAGATGCACTAGGTTTAAATCATTAGTTGCACTCTGATATTACCTAGATTCAGTACATGGTTACACTCAAGATGCACAAGGTTTAATGCACTGGTTGTACTCTGATTGTCCCTAGATTCAGTACATGGCTACTCTCTAGATGCACTAGGGTTAATGCATTGTTTGCACTCTGATATTCCATAGATTCAGTACATGGCTACCCTACAGATGCATTAGGTTTAATGCATTGTTTCCTGGCTGATATTCCCTAGATTCAGTACATGGCTATACTCTGGATTCACTAGGTTTAATGCATTGGTTGCACTCTGATATTCCCTAGATTTAGTTCATGGCTACACTCGAGATGCACAAGGTTAAATGCATTGGTTGCACTCTGATTATCCCTAGATTCAGTACATGCCTACTCTCTAGATGTGCAAGGTTTAATGCATTGGTTGCACTCTGATATTACCTAGAATCAGTACATGGCTACAGGAGAGATGCACAAGGTTTAATGCTTTGGTTGCACTCTGATATAGCCTAGATTCAGTACATGGCTACACTCTAGATGCATTAGGTTTAATGCATTGGTTGCACTCTGATATTACCTATATTCAGTACATGGCTACTCTCTAGATGTACAAGGTTTAATGCATTGGTTGCACTCTGGTATTCCCTAGATTCAGAACATAGCTACTCTCGAGATGGTCAAGGTTTAATGCACTGGTTGCACTCTGATAATACCTAGATTCAGTACATGGCTACACTCTAGATGCATTAGGTTTAATGCATTGGTTGTGCTTGATATTCCCTAGATTTAGTTCATGGCTATACTCTAGATGCACGAGGTGTAATGCATTGGGTGCTGTCTGATATTCCCTAGATACAGTGCATGGCTATACTCTGGATGCACTAGGTTTAATGCATTGGCTGCACTCTGATAGTCCCTAGATTTAGTTCATGGCTACACTCGAGATGCACAAGGTTAAATGCATTGGTTGCACTCTGATATTACCTAGATTCAGTACATGGCTAAACTCTAGATGCACAAGGTTTAGTGCATTGGTTGCACTCTGATATTACCTAGATTCAGCACATAGCTACTCTCTAGATGCACAAGGTTTAAAGCATTAGTTGCACTACGATCATATCTAGATTCAGTACAGGAGATACTCTGGATGCACTAGGTTTAATGCATTGGTTGCACTCTGATAGTCCCTAGATTTAGTTCATGGCTACACTCAAGATGCACAAGGTTAAAAGCATTGGTTGCACTCTGATATAACCTAGATTCAGTACATGGCTAAACGCTAGATGCACAAGGTTTAATGCATTGGTTGCACTCTGATATTACCTAGATTCAGTACATGGCTACTCTCTAGATGCACTAGGTTTAATGCATTGGTTGCACTCTGATATTCCCTCGATTCAGTACATGGCTACTCTCTAGATGCACTAAGGTTAATGCATTGGTTGCACTCTGATATTCCATAGATTCAGTACATGGCTACCCTATAGATGCATTAGGTTTAATGCATTGTTTGCTGGCTGATATTCCCTAGATTCAGTACATGGCTGCAATCTAGATGCACTAGGTTTAATGCATTGGTTGTACTCTGATATTCCCTAGATGCAGTACGTGGCTACACTTTGGATGCACTAGGTTTAATGCATTAGTTGTACTCTGATATTCCATAGAATTAGTTCATGGCTACAATCTAGATGCACTAGGTTTAATGCATTGGTTGTACTCTGATATTCCCTAGATGCAGTATGTGGCTACACTTTGGATGTACTAGGTTTAATGCAGTGGTTGCACTCTGATATTCCCTAGATTCGGTACATGGCTACACTCCAGATGCACTAGGTTGAATGCATTGCCTGCACTCTGATATTACCAAGATTCAGCACATAGCTACACTCTAGATGCACAAGGTTTAATGCCTTGGCTGCACTCTGATTATCCCTAGATTCAATACATGCCTATTCTATAGATGTGCAAGGTTTAATGCATTGGTTGCACTCTGATATTCCCTAGATTCAGTGCATGTCTACTTTCTAGATGCACTAGGTTTAATGCATTGGTTGCACTCTGATATTACCTAGAATCAGTACATGGCTACAAGAGAGATGCACAAGGTTTAATGCTTTGGTTGCACTCTGATATAGCCTAGATTCAGTACATGGCTACAGTCTAGATGCATTAGGTTTAATGCATTGGTTGCACTCTGATATTACCTATACTCAGTACATGGCTACTCTCTAGATGCACAAGGTTTAATGCATTGGTTGCACTCTGGTATTCCCTAGATTCAGAACATAGCTACTCTCGAGATGGTCAAGGTTTAATGCTCTGGTTGCACTCTGCTAACACCTAGATTCAGTACATGGCTACACTCTAGATGCATTAGGTTTAATGCATTGGTTGTGCTCTGATATTCCCTAGATTTAGTTCATGGCTACACTCTAGATGCGCGAGGTGTGATGCATTGAGTGCTGTCTGATATTCCCTAGATACAGTACATGGCTATACTCTGGATGCACCAGGTTTAATGCATTGGTTGCACTCTGATAGTCCCTAGATTTAGTTCATGGCTACACTCGAGATGAACAAGGTTAAATGCATTGGTTGCACTCTGATATTACCTAGATTCAGTACATGGCTAAACTCTAGATGCACATGGTTTAGTGCATTGGTTGCACTCTGATATTCCCTAGATTCAGCACATAGCTACTCTCTAGATGCTCAAGGTTTAAAGCATTAGTTGCACTGCGATCGTATCTAGATTCAGTACAGGCGATACTCTGGATGCACTAGGTTTAATGCATTGGTTGCACTCTGATAGTCCCTAGATTTAGTTCATGGCTATACTCGAGATGCACAAGGTTAAATGCATTGGTTGCACTCTGATATTACCTAGATTCAGTACATGGCTAAACGCTAGATGCACACGGTTTAATGCATTGGTTGCAGTCTGATATTACCTAGATTCAGTACAAGGCTACTCTCTAGATGCACTAGGTTTAAATCGTTAGTTGCACTCTGATATTACCTAGATTCAGTACATGGTTACACTCAAGATGTACAAGGTTTAATGCATTGGTTGTACTCTGATTGTCCCTAGATTCAGTACATGGATACTCTCTAGATGCACTAAGGTTAATGCATTGATTGCACTCTGATATTCCATCGATTCAGTACATGGCTACCCTATAGATGCATTATGTTTAATGCATTGTTTGCTGGCTGATATTCCCTAGATTCAGTACATGGCTACAATCTAGATGCACTAGGTTTAATGCATTGGTTGTACTCTGATATTTCCTAGATGCAGTACATGGCTACACTTTGGATGCACTAGGTTTAATGTATTGGTTGTACTCTGATATTCCCTAGATGCAGTACGTGGCTACACTTTGGATGCACTACGTTTAATGCATTGGTTGCACTCTGATATGCCCAAGATTCGGTACATGGCTACACTCTAGATGCACTAGGTTTAAAGCATTAGTTGCACTCTGATATTACATAGATTCAGAACATGACTAATCGCTAGATGCACTAGGTTGAATGCATTGCCTGCACTCTGATATTACCAAGATTCAGCACATAGATACACTCTAGATGCACAGGGTTTAATGCCTTGGCTGCACTCTGATTATCCCTAGATTCAGTACATGCCTACTCTCTAGATGTGCAAGGTTTAATGCATTGGTTGCACTCTGATATTACCTAGAATCAGTACATGGCTACAGGAGAGATGCACAAGGTTTAATGCTTTGGTTGCACTCTGATATAGCCTAGATTCAGTACATGGCTACACTCTAGATGCATTAGGTTTAATGCATTGGTTGCACTCTGATATTACCTATATTCAGTACATGGCTACTCTCTAGATGTACAAGGTTTAATGCATTGGTTGCACTCTGGTATTCCCTAGATTCAGAACATAGCTACTCTCGAGATGGTCAAGGTTTAATGCACTGGTTGCACTCTGATAATACCTAGATTCAGTACATGGTTACACTCTAGATGCATTAGGTTTAATGCATTGGTTGTGCTTGATATTCCCTAGATTTAGTTCATGGCTATACTCTAGATGCACGAGGTGTAATGCATTGGGTGCTGTCTGATATTCCCTAGATACAGTGCATGGCTATACTCTGGATGCACTAGGTTTAATGCATTGGCTGCACTCTGATAGTCCCTAGATTTAGTTCATGGCTACACTCGAGATGCACAAGGTTAAATGCATTGGTTGTACTCTGATATTACCTAGATTCAGTACATGGCTAAACTCTAGATGCCCAAGGTTTAGTGCATTGGTTGCACTCTGATATTACCTAGATTCAGCACATAGCTACTCTCTAGATGCACAAGGTTTAAAGCATTAGTTGCACTACGATCATATCTAGATTCAGTACAGGCGATACTCTGGATGCACTAGGTTTAATGCATTGGTTGCACTCTGATAGTCCCTAGATTTAGTTCATGGCTACACTCGAGATGCACAAGGTTAAATGCATTGGTTGCACTCTGATATTACCTAGATTCAGTACATGGCTAAACGCTAGATGCACAAGGTTTAATGCATTGGTTGCACTCTGATATTACTTAGATTCAGTACATGGCTACTCTCTAGATGCACTAGGTTTAAATCATTAGTTGCACTCTGATATTACCTAGATTCAGTACATGGTTACACTCAAGATGCACAAGGTTTAATGCACTGGTTGTACTCTGATTGTCCCTAGATTCAGTACATGGCTACTCTCTAGATGCACTAGGGTTAATGCATTGTTTGCACTCTGATATTCCATAGATTCAGTACATGGCTACCCTACAGATGCATTAGGTTTAATGCATTGTTTCCTGGCTGATATTCCCTAGATTCAGTACATGGCTATACTCTGGATTCACTAGGTTTAATGCATTGGTTGCACTCTGATATTCCCTAGATTTAGTTCATGGCTACACTCGAGATGCACAAGGTTAAATGCATTGGTTGCACTCTGATTATCCCTAGATTCAGTACATGCCTACTCTCTAGATGTGCAAGGTTTAATGCATTGGTTGCACTCTGATATTACCTAGAATCAGTACATGGCTACAGGAGAGATGCACAAGGTTTAATGCTTTGGTTGCACTCTGATATAGCCTAGATTCAGTACATGGCTACACTCTAGATGCATTAGGTTTAATGCATTGGTTGCACTCTGATATTACCTATATTCAGTACATGGCTACTCTCTAGATGTACAAGGTTTAATGCATTGGTTGCACTCTGGTATTCCCTAGATTCAGAACATAGCTACTCTCGAGATGGTCAAGGTTTAATGCACTGGTTGCACTCTGATAATACCTAGATTCAGTACATGGCTACACTCTAGATGCATTAGGTTTAATGCATTGGTTGTGCTTGATATTCCCTAGATTTAGTTCATGGCTATACTCTAGATGCACGAGGTGTAATGCATTGGGTGCTGTCTGATATTCCCTAGATACAGTGCATGGCTATACTCTGGATGCACTAGGTTTAATGCATTGGCTGCACTCTGATAGTCCCTAGATTTAGTTCATGGCTACACTCGAGATGCACAAGGTTAAATGCATTGGTTGCACTCTGATATTACCTAGATTCAGTACATGGCTAAACTCTAGATGCACAAGGTTTAGTGCATTGGTTGCACTCTGATATTACCTAGATTCAGCACATAGCTACTCTCTAGATGCACAAGGTTTAAAGCATTAGTTGCACTACGATCATATCTAGATTCAGTACAGGAGATACTCTGGATGCACTAGGTTTAATGCATTGGTTGCACTCTGATAGTCCCTAGATTTAGTTCATGGCTACACTTGAGATGCACAAGGTTAAATGCATTGGTTGCACTCTGATATTACCTAGATTCAGTACATGGCTAAACGCTAGATGCACAAGGTTTAATGCATTGGTTGCACTCTGATATTACTTAGATTCAGTACATGGCTACTCTCTAGATGCACTAGGTTTAAATCATTAGTTGCACTCTGATATTACCTAGATTCAGTACATGGTTACACTCAAGATGCACAAGGTTTAATGCACTGGTTGTACTCTGATTGTCCCTAGATTCAGTACATGGCTACTCTCTAGATGCACTAGGGTTAATGCATTGTTTGCACTCTGATATTCCATAGATTCAGTACATGGCTACCCTACAGATGCATTAGGTTTAATGCATTGTTTCCTGGCTGATATTCCCTAGATTCAGTACATGGCTATACTCTGGATTCACTAGGTTTAATGCATTGGTTGCACTCTGATATTCCCTAGATTTAGTTCATGGCTACACTCGAGATGCACAAGGTTAAATGCATTGGTTGCACTCTGATTATCCCTAGATTCAGTACATGCCTACTCTCTAGATGTGCAAGGTTTAATGCATTGGTTGCACTCTGATATTACCTAGAATCAGTACATGGCTACAGGAGAGATGCACAAGGTTTAATGCTTTGGTTGCACTCTGATATAGCCTAGATTCAGTACATGGCTACACTCTAGATGCATTAGGTTTAATGCATTGGTTGCACTCTGATATTACCTATATTCAGTAAATGGCTACTCTCTAGATGTACAAGGTTTAATGCATTGGTTGCACTCCGGTATTCCCTAGATTCAGAACATAGCTACTCTCGAGATGGTCAAGGTTTAATGCACTGGTTGCACTCTGATAATACCTAGATTCAGTACATGGCTACACTCTAGATGCATTAGGTTTAATGCATTGGTTGTGCTTGATATTCCCTAGATTTAGTTCATGGCTATACTCTAGATGCACGAGGTGTAATGCATTGGGTGCTGTCTGATATTCCCTAGATACAGTGCATGGCTATACTCTGGATGCACTAGGTTTAATGCATTGGCTGCACTCTGATAGTCCCTAGATTTAGTTCATGGCTACACTCGAGATGCACAAGGTTAAATGCATTGGTTGCACTCTGATATTACCTAGATTCAGTACATGGCTAAACTCTAGATGCACAAGGTTTAGTGCATTGGTTGCACTCTGATATTACCTAGATTCAGCACATAGCTACTCTCTAGATGCACAAGGTTTAAAGCATTAGTTGCACTACGATCATATCTAGATTCAGTACAGGAGATACTCTGGATGCACTAGGTTTAATGCATTGGTTGCACTCTGATAGTCCCTAGATTTAGTTCATGGCTACACTTGAGATGCACAAGGTTAAATGCATTGGTTGCACTCTGATATTACCTAGATTCAGTACATGGCTAAACGCTAGATGCACAAGGTTTAATGCATTGGTTGCACTCTGATATTACTTAGATTCAGTACATGGCTACTCTCTAGATGCACTAGGTTTAAATCATTAGTTGCACTCTGATATTACCTAGATTCAGTACATGGTTACACTCAAGATGCACAAGGTTTAATGCACTGGTTGTACTCTGATTGTCCCTAGATTCAGTACATGGCTACTCTCTAGATGCACTAGGGTTAATGCATTGGTTGCACTCTGATATTCCATAGATTCAGTACATGGCTACCCTACAGATGCATTAGGTTTAATGCATTGTTTCCTGGCTGATATTCCCTAGATTCAGTACATGGCTATACTCTGGATTCACTAGGTTTAATGCATTGGTTGCACTCTGATAGTCCCTAGATTTAGTTCATGGCTACACTCGAGATGCACAAGGTTAAATGCATTGGTTGCACTCTTATATTACCTAGATTCAGTACATGGCTAAACTCTAGATGCACAAGGTTTAGTGCATTGGCTGCACTCTGATATTACCTAGATTCAGCACATAGCTACTCTCTAGATGCACAAGGTTTAAAGCATTAGTTGCACTGCGATCGTATCTATATTCAGTACAGGCGATACTCTGGATGCACTAGGTTTAATGCATTGATTGCACCCTGATAGTCCCTAGATTTAGTTCATGGCTACACTCGAGATGCACAAGGTTAAATGCATTGGATGCACTCTGATATTACCTAGATTCAGTACATGGCTATACGCTAGATGCACAAGGTTTAATGCATTGGTTGCACTCTGATATTACCTAGATTCAGTAAAAGGCTACTCTCTAGATGCACTAGGTTTAAATCATTAGTTGCACTCTGATAATACCTAGATTCAGTACATGGTTACACTCAAGATGTACAAGGTTTAATGCATTGGTTGTACTCTGATTGTCCCTAGATTCAGTACATGGCTACTCTCTAGATGCACTAGGGTTAATGCATTGGTTGCACTCTGATATTACATCGATTCAGTACATGGCTACCCTATAGATGCATTATGTTTAATGCATTGTTTGCTGGCTGATATTCCCTAGATTCAGTACATGGCTACAATCTAGATGCAGTAGGTTTAATGCATTGGTTGTACTCTGATATTCCCTAGATGCAGTACGTGGCTACACTTTGGATGTACTAGGTTTAATGTATTGGTTGTACTCTGATATTCCATAGATTTAGTTCATGGCTACAATCTAGATGCACTAGGTTTAATGCATTGGTCATACTCTGATATTCCCTAGATGCAGTACGTGGCTACACTTTGGATGCACTACGTTTAATGCATTGGTTGCACTCTGATATGCCCTAGATTCGGTACATGGCTACACTCTAGATGCACTAGGTTTAAAGCATTAGTTGCACTCTGATATTACATAGATTCGGAACATGACTAATCGCTAGATGCACTAGGTTGAATGCATTGCCTGCACTCTGATTATCCCTAGATTCAGTACATGCCTACTCTCTAGATGTGCAAGGTTTAATGCATTGGTTGCACTCTGATATTCCCTAGATTCAGTGTATGTCTACTCTCTAGATGCACTAGGTTTAATGCATTGGTTGCACTCTGATATTACCTAGAATCAGTACATGGCTACAGGAGAGATGCACAAGGTTTAATGCTTTGGTTACACTCTGATATAGCCTAGATTGAGTACATGGCTACACTCTAGATGTACAAGGTTTAATGCATTGGTTGCACTCTGGTATTCCCTAGATTCAGAACATAGCTACTCTCGAGATGGTCAAGGTTTAATGCACTGGTTGCACTCTGATAATACCTAGATTCAGTACATGGCTACACTGTAGATGCATTAGGTTTAATGTATTGGTTGTGCTTGATATTCCCTAGATTTAGTTCATGGCTATACTCTAGATGCGCGAGGTGTAATGCATTGGGTGCTGTCTGATATTCCCTAGATACAGTACATGGCTATACTCTGGGTGCACTAGGTTTAATGCATTGGCTGCACTCTGATAGTCCCTAGATTTAGTTCATGGCTACACTCGAGATGCACATGGTTAAATGGATTGGTTGTACTCTGATATTACCTAGATTCAGTACATGGCTAAACTCTAGATGCACAAGGTTTAGTGCATTGGTTGCACTCTGATATTACCTAGATTCAGCACATAGCTACTCTCTAGATGCACAAGGTTTAAAGCATTAGTTGCACTACGATCATATCTAGATTCAGTACAGGCGATACTCTGGATGCACTAGGTTTAATGCATTGGTTGCACTCTGATAGTCCCTAGATTTAGTTCATGGCTACACTCGAGATGCACAAGGTTAAATGCATTGGTTGCACTCTGATATTACCTAGATTCAGTACATGGCTAAACGCTAGATGCACAAGGTTTAATGCATTGGCTGCACTCTGATATTACCTAGATTCAGTACAAGGCTACTCTCTAGATGCACTAGGTTTAAATCATTAGTTGCACTCTGATATTACCTATATTCAGTACATGGTTACACTCAAGATGTACAAGGTTTAATGCATTGGTTGTACTCTGATTGTCCCTAGATTCAGTACATGGCTACTCTCTAGATGCACTAGGGTTAATGCATTGGTTGCACTCTGATATTCCCTAGATTCAGTACATGGCTACAAACTAGATGCACTAGGTTTAATGCATTGGTTGTACTCTTATATTCCCTAGATGCAGTACGTGGCTACACTCTGGATGCACTAGGTTTAATGTATTGGTTGTACTCTGATATTCTATAGATTTAGTTCATGGCTACAATCTAGATGCACTAGGTTTAATGCATTGGTCATACTCTGATATTCCCTAGATGCAGTATGTGGCTACACTTTGGATGCACTACTTTTAATGCATTGGTTGCACTCTGATATGCCCTAGATTCGGTACATGGCTACACTCTAGATGCACTAGGTTTAAAGCATTAGTTGCACTCTGATATTACATAGATCCGGAACATGACTAATCGCTAGATGCACTAGGTTGAATGCATTGCCTGCACTCTGATATTACCAAGATTCAGCACATAGCTACACTCTAGATGCACAAGGTTTAAAGCCTTGGCTGCACTCTGAATATCCCTAGATTCAGTACATGCCTACTCTCTAGATGTGCAAGGTTTAATGCATTGGTTGCACTCTGATATTCCCTAGATTCAGTGCATGTCTACTCTCTAGATGCACTAGGTTTAATGCATTGGTTGCACTCTGATATTACCTAGAATCAGTACATGGCTACAGGAGAGATGCACAAGGTTTAATGCTTTGGTTGCACTCTGATATAGCCTAGATTCAGTACATGGCTACACTCTAGATGTACAAGGTTTAATGCATTGGTTGCACTCTGGTATTCCCTAGATTCAGAACATAGCTACTCTCGAGATGGTCAAGGTTTAATGCACTGGTTGCACTCTGATAATACCTAGATTCAGTACATGGCTACACTCTAGATGCATTAGGTTTAATGCATTGGTTGTGCTTGATATTCCCTAGATTTAGTTCATGGCTATACTCTAGATGCGCGAGGTGTAATGCACTGGGTGCTGTCTGATATTCCCTAGATACAGTACATGGCTATACTCTGGGTGCACTAGGTTTAATGCATTGGCTGCACTCTGATAGTCCCTAGATTTAGTTCATGGCTACACTTGAGATGCACAAGGTTAAATGCATTGGTTGCACTCTGATATTACCTAGATTCAGTACATGGCTAAACTCTAGATGCACAAGGGTTAATGCATTGGTTGCACTCTGATATTACCTAGATTCAGCACATAGCTACTCTCTAGATGCACAAGGTTTAAAGCATTAGTTGCACTACGATCATGTCTAGATTCAGTACAGGCGATACTCTGGATGCACTAGGTTTAATGCATTGGTTGCACTCGGATAGTCCCTAGATTTAGTTCATGGCTACACTCGAGATGCACAAGGTTAAATGCATTGGTTGCACTCTGATATTACCTAGATTCAGTACATGGCTAAACGCTAGATGCACAAGGTTTAATGCATTGGTTGCACTCTGATATTACCTAGATTCAGTACAAGGCTACTCTCTAGATGCACTAGGTTTACATCATTAGTTGCACTCTGATATTACCTAGATTCAGTACATGGTTACACTCAAGATATACAAGGTTTAATGCATTGGTTGTACTCTGATTGTCCCTAGATTCAGTACATGGCTACTCTCTAGATGCACTAGGGTTAATGCATTGGTTGCACTCTGATATTCCATCGATTCAGTACATTGCTACCCTATAGATGCATTATGTTTAATGCATTGTTTGCTGGCTGATATTCCCTAGATTCAGTACATGGCTACAAACTAGATGCACTAGGTTTAATGCATTGGTTGTACTCTTATATTCCCTAGATGCAGTACGTGGCTATACTTTGGATGCACTAGGTTTAATGTATTGGTTGTACTCTGATATTCTATAGATTTAGTTCATGGCTACAATCTAGATGCACTAGGTTTAATGCATTGGTCATACTCTGATATTCCCTAGATGCAGTATGTGGCTACACTTTGGATGCACTACTTTTAATGCATTGGTTGCACTCTGATATGCCCTAGATTCGGTACATGGCTACACTCTAGATGCACTAGGTTTAAAGCATTAGTTGCACTCTGATATTACATAGATCCGGAACATGACTAATCGCTAGATGCACTAGGTTGAATGCATTGCCTGCACTCTGATATTACCAAGATTCAGCACATAGCTACACTCTAGATGCACAAGGTTTAAAGCCTTGGCTGCACTCTGATTATCCCTAGATTCAGTACATGCCTACTCTCTAGATGTGCAAGGTTTAATGCATTGGTTGCACTCTGATATTCCCTAGATTCAGTGCATGTCTACTCTCTAGATGCACTAGGTTTAATGCATTGGTTGCACTCTGATATTACCTAGAATCAGTACATGGCTACAGGAGAGATGCACAAGGTTTAATGCTTTGGTTGCACTCTGATATAGCCTAGATTCAGTACATGGCTACACTCTAGATGTACAAGGTTTAATGCATTGGTTGCACTCTGGTATTCCCTAGATTCAGAACATAGCTACTCTCGAGATGGTCAAGGTTTAATGAACTGGTTGCACTCTGATAATACCTAGATTCAGTACATGGCTACACTCTAGATGCATTAGGTTTAATGCATTGGTTGTGCTTTATATTCCCTAGATTTAGTTCATGGCTATACTCTAGATGCGCGAGGTGTAATGCATTGGGTGCTGTCTGATATTCCCTAGATACAGTACATGGGTATACTCTGGATGCACTAGGTTTAATGCATTGGCTGCACTCTGATAGTCCCTAGATTTAGTTCATGGCTACACTCGAGATGCACACGGTTAAATGCATTGGTTGCACTCTGATATTACCTAGATTCAGCACATAGCTACTCTCTAGATGCACAAGGTTTAAAGCATTAGTTGCACTACGATCATATCTAGATTCAGTACAGGTGATACTCTGGATGCACTAGGTTTAATGCATTGGTTGCACTCTGATAGTCCCTACATTTAGTTCATGGCTCTTAAGACGGATTTCTGAACTCTGTCCTGGTGGCGCAGAAGTTCAGAAGGCCAACCTAATTACTTGGAACAGGGTAACCTCTGGACGAGCCAGACCAATCAAGGTAGCGATCGCGGCGGTCAAGACTAGGTCTCAAGAGGGGTGAGGGTGACTGAAAGCCTGCAATGAGCACACAAAGCAAGATCACATACAAATTACTCCAAACAGGTGTTATATAAAAAATATATACACATTTATTTTAAGGCCTTTAAAACAATGACCGTAGCGAGAAAATCACAATATCACAATATTAAACCAACACATACCATATCAACACAATATATATACAAATACAACAAGTCTCAAGCGTTATATGCACGAAATATGTAGTCCACCTAAAAGGGAAGGAAAACAGGCAGTGCGAAATAATGCTTAGACCCAGTTCGCCTTCAGAGGCACCTAACTAGATGGAAGTCCGAGTCCTGCGAAGAGTGGAGCCTTGTGCTCAATAGTACCTGCACACGCTGGTGCCAACGGGCAAAAGGGGAGTCTCTTCTAAGGAAATCAGGCAGTTCAGTTCAGTGCACAAATGAAGGAGAACAAGTTCTGCGACTCAAGCGCAGCCTCCACAGTGGGCAGAAGCAGAGCGCGAGTACGGAAAAGAGTGCTGTTTGACACAGCGGGGAAAAGCAATGGGCTCCTGCAGGAGGGCGACCAGATCCTAGCTATGCTACTCACCGGTCCCCGATGCAAGCAGACCCAGGCTTCTCCGCGTCAGTTTCAGCAGCTGGCAGGTTCAGAAGAGCAGGGAACGCCTCGTCGTCGTGTTGAGTAAAAAGACGTCCCAATCGAAGAAACCTGCACAGTTTGTTACCACAGCAGGGCAACGGAGCGGCTGTGTGTATCTGAGCCAAATGTACACTACTCACTTCTCACAACAACCCAGAATCCACCCAATTCCGTTTCTCCAAGGTCTCAGTAATTGAGGTAGAGAAGACCATTTTGACTCTCAAACCTTCTAATTGCAAAGGCGACCAATGCCCCGCACAACTGATCAAGGATGCGGCTAGGGATTTAGCCCCCTTTATCACAAAACTTATCAATGCCTCCTTTACTACGGGCACCATCCCCCACAATCTAAAGGAATCTTGGGTACTCCCCCTCCTAAAAAAGCAAACATTGGACCCCAACATTCCTACTAACTACAGGCCCATCACCACGGTTCCCTTCCTACTAAAAATATTAGACAAGGTAGCATACACCCAAATCCAGAACTTCCTTGAGATGAACCATCTCCTCGGCACCCGCCAATCCGGTTTCCGTCCGCAACACGGCACAGAGACTGCCCTTATCGACCTAAAAGCCCAAATAGATTCACTCAGAGACGAGGGAAAACTAGCTCTCCTCCTCCTTCTAGACCTCTCAGCCGCCTTTGATCTGGTGGACCATAAAGTCCTATGTAATCACTTGGACTCGGCTGCCCACTTCTCAGAGGAGGCTATAGTCTGGATTCAATCATTTCTTAGTGACAGGACCATGAGGGTGTTCTCCCCCGCAGCGGCAGCAGACCCTATCCCAATCACCTGCGGAGTGCCCCAGGGATCCTGCGTCTCGCCGACACTCTATAACATCTTCACCAAGCCACTCTTTGACGATCTTGATAATCTGGGTATCACCTACACTAACTATGCAGATGATACTCAGATTCTCTTACCACTTACTGGGGATTACGTCGAAGATCTGGCTCTGGTGAATAGAGTCTACAGCATCGTTCAGGCATGGATGGCCAACCATGGCCTATGCTTGAACGATGACAAAACAGAGCTCATCATCCTGGGCACGGCAGCCCGTATCTCCAAACTTAACCAAAACTACTCCGCCTTCATCATCGATGGCAACACTATCAAGGTCGCCAGAGAAGTAAAAACCCTAGGTTTTTACCTTGATGCGACACTATCTTTCACCAAACAGGTGAACTCACTGTCATCATCCACTGCCTATACATGCAAGTTAATACGAGCTGGGAAACCATTCCTTTCAGAGGACAGCTGTCTTATTCTAGCTAGAGCCCTCATTTTATCGAAACTAGATTATTGCAACGCCCTCTACATAGGGACTACCAAACAAATCATCCACAGAATCCAAGTGCTCCAAACAATGCACTTAGAGCGGCCCTAAGTATCCCTAGAAGTGCACACATTTCAGAAATAAGACGAAAACACAAATGGCTTTCCACCCAAGAAAAAATCAACCTTAAATCTGCGTCCCTTATCCACAAATGCCTAAACAACAAAGCTCCCCGATACCTCTCAGAACGCTTCAACAGGAAAAATCCAACGAGACTCACAAGGACAGCCAGCCCCAACTGCCTCCTAGTGCCCAGATTCAAACTAGCCACCATTGGAGGTTCCAGCTTCCCAGTTAAGGCAGCACAGTTATGGAACTCCCTACCCCTTGCACTCAGATCTGACCAAACCTTCAATAACTTCAGAAAGAACACCATAAAATGGCTTATTGAGAATGCGACATAGCGTATGTCACTTTATACGTAACGTCTTCTTATAATGTTTGTACTAACCTGCTTTTACTGTTTGATCGCCATAGATTTGACTGTTTAGCTACGCCTTATCTGCACTTGCACTTGCCCTACCCTGCAGATTCGAAATGTCCACTATGCCTGTAACCTGTAACGTTAACTAATCTGTAACCTGTAAACGTTAACTAAGCTGTAAACCTCCTTGTTCTCTTGCGCCCTGCTACCCTAGGGTCTGGTGCGCACAATAAATAAATAAACAAACAAACAAACAAACTTCAGACCTGGGAACGCCAAGTGTACGAAGCGTGTGAGAGTGACAAGGACTCAAAATACTACACAACCTGGCGGCGGTTACAGAGCAAGACTCCCGTGTAAGCTGGTCAGTCAACTGGATGGCCCAGAGACGCTTCCGAAGGCTTACTGGCAGGAGATGGTGAAGATGCTGAGAATAGCTGTTCCCGCTATTCCAAGGGTCGAAGTACCAGTACAGGCCTTCTGGTTCGATCAAAGGTGAAAAGGGTTTCACAAGGCGACAGCAGTGCAGAGGAGGAGTCCTTCAGCGGGTCACCAGCGATTCCTCGGTCCAGCCTCTTGGTTGCAGGATACTTGGCTCCTGTAGTCCTTCGTTCGTGAGAACTCAGGAGATCGACCTGGTAGTGGTGTTTCCAGCCCCCTCTTATCCACGGTTCCCTTTGCGCCAAAACGGAGGGGACCCAATGGGAGATCCGCTCATCAACACTCACACCATACGTGGACCAATCACGGACCACGGTGGTCCCAGGCATTCACACCACCCTAGACTCTCTGGCACCCAGGATGTGTATTGGGACCAGACATCCCAGCCCACATCCTGGAGGCACACACAAGACATGTAGAAGCCCGCAAAAGCATCCGTGTTTCGCGGGAAAGTACATGCCCAAATAAGGAAGGCCCTGGGTCGGCTCGATCTGGGGAAGGTGAAGGGAGCAAGACGGTCAGCGGACAGGACAAAGGAGCCTCGTGGTCTTGCCATTTTGGGAGCCAGGCCACCATTTTGGGTTAAGCGCGGAAAACGCGCTTAGAACGCCAAAAGGAGCTCAAAATACAAAGAAACGATCGCTGCCACCATTCCCGTCCCTGAATTACTTGCACCGATCAGATACAATTCTAAACGAGTATCTAGGGCCTGTAGAAGGCTAGAGACCCAAGAGAGCTGTAACTTAGCTTACAGTGCCCTCTTGTGTCATGTTGCACGAAGGCCGCAACATGATAAAAGAAATTACGGGAAACAGCGTTCCCCGGTACTGACTGTCTTAAGGGCATGTCAGTTTCCCCGTAAGAAAAGGAGCGAAAGCCCAGAGGGGTGCAGCAGAAGGCTGCACTTCTCTGGCAAAGTCAAGAACAAGGTGAAAAACAACAGCAAAAAGTTTTAGGGGTTGCCACATGGAAGGAAAATTACCTACAATTACGAAATCTTTCCTAACAATGGCTACACTCGAGATGCACAAGGTTAAATGCATTGGTTGCACTCTGATATTACCTAGATTCAGTACATGGCTAAACGCTAGATGCACAAGGTTTAATGCATTGGTTGCACTCTGATATTACCTAGATTCAATACATGGCTACGCTCTAGATGCACTAGGTTTCAATCATTAGTTGCACTCTGATATTACCTAGATTCAGTACATGGCTACACTCTAGATGCACTAGGTTTAAAGCATTAGTTGCACTCTGAAAGTACATAGATTCAGAACATGACTAATCGCTAGATGCACTAGGTTGAATGCATGGCCTGCACTCTGATATTACCAAGATTCAGTACATGGCTACACTCTAGATGCATTAGGTTTAATGCATTGGTTGCACTCTGGTATTCCCTAGATTCAGAACATAGCTATTCTCGAAATGGTCAAGGTTTAATGCACTGGTTGCACTCTGATAATACCTAGATTCAGTACATGGCTACACTCTAGATGCATTAGGTTTAACGCATTGGTTGTGCTTGATATTCCCTACATTTAGTACATGGCTATACTCTGGATGCACTAGGTTTAATGCATTGGCTGCACCTGATAGTCCCTAGATTCAGTACATGGCTAAACTCTAGATGCACAAGGTTTAGTGCATTGGTTGCACTCTGATATTACCTAGATTCGGCACATAGCTACTCTCTAGATGCACAAGGTTTAAAGCATTAGTTGCACTACGATCGTATCTAGATTCAGTACAGGCGATACTCTGGATGCACTAGGTTTAATGCATTGGTTGCACTCTGATAGTACCTAGATTTAGTGCATGGATACACTCGAGATGCACAAGGTTAAATGCTTTGGTTGCACTCTGATATTACCTAGATTCAGTACATGGCTACACTCTACTTGCACTAGGTTTGATGCATGGGTTGCACTCTGATTTTACCTAGATTTAGCATATGGCTACACTCTAGCTGCACTAGGTTTAATGCATGCTTGCACTCTGATATTCCCTAGATTCAGCACATGGCTGCTCTCTAGATGCACTAGGTTTAATGCATTGTTTGCACTCTTATGTTCCGTAGATTCAGTACATGGCTACACTCTAGATGCATTAAGTGTAATGCATTGGTTGCACTCTAATATTCCTTAGATTCAGTACATGGCTACTCTCTAGATGCACAAGGTTTAATGCATTGGTTGCAGTCTGATAATCCCTAGATTCAGTACATGGCTACTCCTTAGATGCACAAGGTTTATTGCATTAGTTGCAGTCTGATATTCACTAGATTCAGTACATGGCTACTGTCTAGATGCACAATGTTTAATGCATTAGTTGCAGTTTGATATTCACTAGATTCAGTACATGGCTACTATCTAGATGCACAAGGTTTAATGCATTGGTCGTACTCTGGTATTCCATAGATTCAGTACATGGCTACTCTCTATATGCAAAAGGTTTGATGTATTGGTTGCAGTCTGATATTACCTAGATTCAGTACATGGCTACACTCTAGACGCAAAAGGTTTAATGCATTGGTTGCACTCTGATATTAACTAGATTCAGTCCATGGCTACTCTCTAGATGCACATGGTTTAATGCATTGGTTGCACTCTGATTATCCCTAGATTCAGTACATGCCTTCTCTCTAGATGTGCAAGGTTTAATGCATTGGTTGCACTCTGATATTCCCTAGATTCAGTGCATGTCTACTCTCTAGATGCACTAGGTTTAATGCATTGGTTGCACTCTGATATTACCTAGAATCAGTACATGGCTACAGGCTAGATGCACAAGGTTTAATGCTTTAGTTGCACTCTGATATAGCCTAGATTCAGTACATGGCTACACTCTAGATGCATTAGGTTTAATGCATTGGTTGTGCTCTGATATTCCCTAGATTTAGTTCATGGCTACACTCTAGATGCACGAGGTGTAATGCATTGGGTGCTGTCTGATATTCCCTAGATACAGTACAGGGCTATACTCTGGATGCACTAGGTTTAATGCATTGGTTGCACTCTGATAGTCCCTAGATTTAGTTCATGGCTACACTCGAGATGCACAAGGTTAAATGCATTGGTTGCACTCTGATATTACCTAGATTCAGTACATGGCTACACTCTACTTGCACTAGGTTTGATGCATGGGTTGCACTCTGATATTACCTAGATTTAGCACATGGCTACACTCTAGCTGCACTAGGTTTAATGCATGCTTGCACTCTGATATTCCCTAGATTCAGCACATGGCTGCTCTCTAGATGCACTAGGTTTAATGCATTGGTTGAACTCTTATGTTCCGTAGATTCAGTACATGGCTACACTCTAGATGCATTAAGTGTAATGCATTGGTTGCACTCTAATATTCCTTAGATTCAGTACATGGCTACTCTCTAGATGCACAAGGTTTAATGCATTGGTTGCAGTCTGATAATCCCTAGATTCAGTACATGGTTACTCCTTAGATGCACAAGGTTTAATGCATTAGTTGCAGTTTGATATTCACTAGATTCAGTACATGGCTACTGTCTAGATGCACAATGTTTAATGCATTAGTTTCAGTTTGATATTCACTAGATTCAGTACATGGCTACTCTCTAGATGCACAATGTTTAATGCATTGGTTGCAGTCTGATATTCCCTATATTCAGTACATGGCTACTCTCTATATGCACAAGGTTTAATGCATTGGTTGTACGCTGGTATTCCATAGATTCAGTACATGGCTACTCTCTATATGCAAAAGGTTTGATGTATTGGTTGCAGTCTGATATTACCTAGATTCAGTACATGGCTACACTCTAGATGCAAAAGATTTAATGCATTGGTTGCACTCTGATATTAACTAGATTCAGTCCATGGCTACTCTCTAGATGCACATGGTTTAATGCATTGGTTGCACTCTGATTATCCCTAGATTCAGTACATGCCTTCTCTCTAGATGTGCAAGGTTTAATGCATTGGTTGCACTCTGATATTACCTAGAATCAGTACATGGCTACAGGCTAGATGCACAAGGTTTAATGCTTTGGTTGCACTCTGATATAGCCTAGATTCAGTACATGGCTACACTCTAGATGCATTAGGTTTAATGCATTGGTTGTGCTCTGATATTCCCTAGATTTAGTTCATGGCTACACTCTAGATGCGCGAGGTGTAATGCATTGGGTGCTGTCTGATATTCCCTAGATACAGTACATGGCTATACTCTGGATGCACTAGGTTTAATGCATTGGTTGCACTCTGATAGTCCCTAGATTTAGTTCATGGCTACACTCCAGATGCACAAGGTTAAATGCATCGGTTGCACTCTGATATTACCTACATTCAGTACATGGCTAAACTCTAGATGCACAAGGTTTAGTGCATTGGTTGCACTCTGATATTACCTAGATTCAGCACATAGCTACTCTCTAGATGCACAAGGTTTAAAGCATTAGTTGCACTGCGATCGTATCTAGATTCAGTACAGGCGATACTCTGGATGCACTAGGTTTAATGCATTGGTTGCACTCTGATAGTCCCTAGATTTAGTTCATGGCTACACTCGAGATGCACAAGGTTAAATGCATTGGTTGCACTCTGATATTACCTAGATTCGGTACATGGCTAAACGCTAGATGCACAAGGTTTAATGCATTGGTTGCACTCTGATATTACCTAGATTCAGTACATGGCTACTCTCTAGATGCACTAGGTTTAATGCATTGGTTGCACTATGATATTACCTAGATTCAGTACATGGCCACTCTCTAGATGCACTAGGTTTAATGCATTGTTTGCACTCTGATATTCCCTCGATTCAGTACATGGCTACTCTCTAGATGCACTAGGGTTAATGCATTGGTTGCGCTCTGATATTCCCTAGATGCAATATGTGGCTACACTTTGGATGTACTAGGTTTAATGCATTGGTTGTATTCTGATATTCCATAGATTTAGTTCATGGCTACAATCTAGATGCACTAGGTTTAATGCATTGGTTGTACTTTGATATTCCCTAGACGCAGTATGTGGCTTCACTTTGGATGTACTAGGTTTAATGCATTGGTTGCACTCTGATATTCCCTAGATTAGGTACATGGCTACACTCTAGATGCACTATGTTTAAAGCATTAGTTGCACTCTGATATTACATAGATTCAGAACATGACTAATCGCTAGATGCACTAGGTTGAATGCATTGCCTGCACTCTGATATTACCAAGATTCAGCACATAGCTACACTCTAGATGCACAAGGTTTAATGCTTTGGCTGCACTCTGATTATCCCTAGATTCAGTACATGCCTACTCTCTAGATGTGCAAGGTTTAATGCATTAGTTGCACTCTGATATTTCCTAGATTCAGTGCATGTCTACTCTCTAGATGCACTAGGTTTCATGCATTGGTTGCACTCTGATATTTCCTAGATTCAGTGCATGTCTACTCTCTAGATGCAATAGGTTTCATGCATTGGTTGCACTCTGATATTACCTAGAATCAGTACATGGCTACAGGAGAGATGCACAAAGTTTAATGCTTTGGTTGCACTCTGATATAGCCTAGATTCAGTACATGGCTACACTCTAGATGCATTAGGTTTAATGCATTGGTTGCACTCTGATATTACCTATACTCAGTACATGGCTACTCTCTAGATGCACAAGGTTTAATGCATTGGTTGCACTCTGGTATTCCCTAGATTCAGAACATAGCTACTCTCGAGATGGTCAAGGTTTAATGCACTGGTTGCACTCTGATAATACCTAGATTCAGTACATGGCTACACTCTAGATGCATTAGGTTTAATGCAATGGTTGTGCTCTGATATTCCCTAGATTTAGTTAATGGCTACACCCTAGATGCGCGAGGAGTAATGCATTGGGTGCTGTCTGATATTCCCTAGATACAGTGCATGGCTATACTCTGGATGCACTAGGTTTAATGCATTTGTTGCACTCTGATAGTCCCTAGATTTAGTTCATGGCTACACTCGAGATGCACAAGGTTAAATGCATTGGTTGCACTCTGATATTACCTAGATTCAGTACATGGCTAAACTCTAGATGCACAAGGTTTAGTGCATTGGTTGCACTCTGATATAACCTAGATTCAGCACATAGCTACTCTCTAGATGCACAAGGTTTAAAGCATTGGTTGCACTGCGATCGTATCTATATTCAGTACAGGCGATACTCTGGATGCACTAGTTTTAATGCATTGGTTGCACTCTGATAGTCCCTAGATTTAGTTCATGGCTACACTCGAGATGCACAAGGTTAAATGCATTGGTTGCACTCTGATATTACCTAGATTCAGTACATGGCAACTCTCTAGATGCACTAGGTTTAATGCATTGGTTGTACTATGATATTCCATAGATTCAGTACATGGCTACCCTATAGATGCATTGGGTTTAATGAATTGTTTGCTGGCTGATATTCCCTAGATTCAGTACATGGCTGTTAAGACGGATTTCTGAACTCTGTCCTGGTGGCGCAGAGGTTCAGAAGGCCAACCTAATTACTTGGAACAGGGTAACCTCTGGACAAGCCAGACCAATCAAGGTAGCGATCGCGGCGGTCAAGACTAGGTCTCAAGAGGGGTGAGGGTGACTGAAAGCCCGCAATGAGCACACAAAGCAAGAGCGCTTACAAACTACTCCAAACAGTTGTTTATATCAAAAATAGATACACATTTATTATAAGGCCTTGAAACTAATAACTACAGTAAAAGCAGCAATATACAACGATATTAAACCAACACATACACTATCCACCCAATATATATACAGAATACACAGTTTCACAGCATTAGCAGCACGAAATATGTTATCCACCTGCAGGGGAAGGAAAACAGGCAGTGCGAACCAATGCGAGTGATATGTCCGCCTTCTGAGGCCCCTAACTGGATGGTAGTCCAATCCCTACGAAGAGTGGAGCCTAGCGCTCAAAAGTACCTGCACACGCCGGTGCCAATGGGCAGAAGGTGAAGCTCTTCGGAGGACGTTGAACAGCTCTGTAGGGAGCTCTAATGAAGGAGAACACGGTCCGCGACTCTAGCGCAGCCTCCACTGTGAGGCAGAAGCCGGGCGCGAGTACGGACAAGGGGTGCTGTATTCACAGCGGGGAAAAGCAAAGGGCACTGCAGGAGGGCGACCAGATCCTAGCTAATCTACTCACCGGTCCCCGAAGCAAGCAGGCCCGAGCTTCTCCTCGATAGATACAGCTTCTGGCAGGTTCTGAAGAGCAGGGAACGTCTCGTCGTCGTGCAGAGTAAAAAGACGTCCCGATCGAAGAAACAAGCACAGTTTTGTCGCCACAGCAGGGCAACGGAACGGCCGGGTGTATTCAAGCCAAACGAGCACTGCTCACCTCTAGCTTAGGACTGCTAAGCAAACGAAGCGTGTGAGCATGCCCCGGACTCGGAATACCACCCAACCTGTCGGCGATTACAGAGCAGGCCTCCTTAGTAAGCTGGTCAGTCAACTGGATGGCCCAGAGACACTTCCGAAGGCTTACAGCAGGAGTTGATGAAGGTGCCGGGAATAGCTGGTCCTGCTATTCCAATAGGTCGAAGCGCCAGTACAGGCCTTCTTGTTCGATCTTAGGTGGAAAGGGCTTCACCGGACGACAGCAATGAGGAGCAGAAGTTCTTCAGGGGGTCACCAGCGATTCCTCGGTCCAGCCTCGTGTTCGCAGGATACTTGGCTCCTGTATCCCTGGGTTCGTAAGAACTCAGGAGATCGACTTGGTAGTGGTGTTTCCAGCTCCCTCTTATCCACGGTTCCCTTCGCGCCAAAACGGAGGGGAGCCAATGGGAGATCCGCTCATCAACACACATACCATACGTGGACCAATCACGGACCACCGTGGTCCCAGGCATTCACACCACCCTAGACTCTCTGGCACCCAGGATGTGTATTGGGACCAGACAGCCCAGCCCACATCCTGGGGGCACTCAAACGACATGTAGAAGCCCGCGAAAGCAACCGTGTTTCGCGGGAAACTACATGCCCAAATAAGGAAGGCCCCGGGTCGCCTGACCCGGGGGAAGGTAAAGGGAGCAAGACGGACAGTGGACTAGACAAAGGAGCCTCGTGGTCCGGCCATTTTGTGTAGCCGGGCCACCCTTTTGTGTTCGCGGCAAAAACGTGCTCAGAACGGCAAAAGGAGCTCAAAATAAACCAAATGATCGCTGCCACCAGCCCAGTCCCTGAATGACTTGCACCGATCCAAAAACCATCCTATAAGAGTGTCTAGGGTCTGTAGAAGGCTAGAGACCCAAGAGAGCTGTAACTTAGCTTACAGTGCCCTCTTGTGTCGTGTTGCACTAAAATGGCGACACGATAAAAGAAACTACGGGAAACAGCGTTCCCCGGTACTGACTGTCTTAAGGGCATGTCAGTTTCCCCGTAAGAAAGGAGCGAAAGCCCAGAGGAGTACAGCAGAAGGCTGCACTTCTCTGGCAAAGTCAAGAAAACAGGTTGATAACAATAGCAAAAAGTTTAGGGGTTGCCACATGGAAGGAAAGTTCCCTACAATAACGAAATCTTTCCTAACACTCGCCCCTCCCAGACTATGGACAGGGGGAACTAATCCACCCCTGGATGAGTCTCTTGTTCAGGTCGGTAAAACATTCTGGACAACCCATCAGCATTGCTATGTTGGACACCTGGCCTATGCTCAATAGTGAAGTCGAAGCCTTGTAGACTTATGGACCACCTAAGCAACTTTGGATTCTCCCCCTTCATGTTCATTAGCCACATTAACGGCTTATGGTCAGTCTGCACAGTGAAGTGGGTCCCATAGAGGTAGGGCCGCAGCTTCCTTAGGGCCCACACAACAGAGAAACATTCTTTCTCTACCGTGGACCATCTGAGCTCTCTGTCCTTAAGCTGGCGACTAATAAAACCGATAGGGTGTTCCTTACCCTTCTCATCTACTTGTGATAGTACAGCTCCTATCCCAGTGTCAGAGGCATCCGTCTGCACGATAAAAGGTCTTTGATAATCAGGGGCCCTGAGCACAGGGGCCTGGCACAAGGAGTCTTTCAAGCCATTGAAGGCCTTCTCACACTCGTCAGTCCAAGTTACCTTCTTGGGTTTCTTCGGAGTTGTGAGGGCAGTCAGAGGAGCAGCTATGGTGCCATAGTCTGCTACAAAATTGCGGTAATAACCCGTGAGTCCTAAGAAGGCTCTCACTTGGGTTTGCGTAGTGGGGGTAGGCCAGTCTTGTACCGCTGGTACCTTACTGGATAGAGGCTGTCTCCTCCCTCCAACTACTTCATGTCCAAGGTAAACCACTGAGCCTTGTCCATTTTGGTGAGGGGCCACTTGGACACCCTCAAAAGAGCTAACTGAAGGACTGCTTGGGAACAGGTCGGGGAGAGGTTCAGACTCCTCTTCCTCAACATCTGAAGCCAGTAGCAGTGCTGCGATTTCGACGCTTGGGCCGAAAGCCTTCAGCCTATTCACAGGAAGCACTTTGGGAGCCTGTCCAGGCCTTCCAAGGTCCACTGAATAGTTAACCTCACCCAGGGGCTCCACCACTGGGTAAGGGCCTGACCATTTGTCCTGTAAAGCTCGAGGCCTTATGAGATTCATGATCAGGACTTGCTGACCAAGTGTAAAGTTGATGAGGGAAGCTTTCTGGTCGTACCAAGGTTTCACCAGCGCTTGCCCTGCCTTCAATTTATCACTAGTCAAGCCTATCAGAAGTACCATCCGTTTTCTGAGCCCTAGCACATAATCAACTACATTGGTAGTAACAGGGGGAGTGGGCATCTCCCATCCCTCTTTGATGATGGCTAAGGGTCCCCGTACGGGATGACCGAACAGAAGTTTGAAGGGGCTGAAGCCAACACCCTCCTGTGGTACCTCTCGGTAGGCAAACAGCAAGCATGAAACAAGAAGATCCCATTTTCTTCTCTGAGGCTCCTCCAGAGCCCCAATCATGCTTTTTAACGTCCTGTTAAGACGCCCCCCCAGACCATCGGTCTGGGGGCGGTATGCAGAAGAGAACCTGTAGGTGACCCCACATTCTTTCCACATAGCCTGCCTATACTTCGACATAAAGTTGCTGCCATCATCCGGCACAACTTCTTTAGGGAAGCCAACCCTAGTAAACATGCCGAGTAAAGCTTCTGCAACTGGCTTGGCAGTTACAGTTGTAAATGGGACGGCCTCAGGATACCTGGTTGCATGGTCGACCAGCACCAGGATAAACCTATTGCCTGAGGATGTTTGCGGGTCAAGGGGACCAACCATGTCGATCCCTACCCTTTCAAATGGTACCCCCACAACTGGGAGCGGTACCAACGGAGCTTGGATTGTCGCACCAACCTTACCAGACAACTGGCAGGCGGCACAACTCCTGCAGTGACTTTCTACTTGCTCCCCCATCTTGGGCCAGTAGAAGTGCATGGATAACCTTTGCTTGGTCCTCCTCATACCAAGGTGACCAGCAAGGGGAACGACATGCGCCAACTGCAGGAGGAAGGGCCTAACAGCAAGGGAAACCACCAACCTCCTATGGTCTCCTTCTGTAGACTCTGTGGGCTCACTATAAAGGAGTCCACCTTCCTGGTAAATCCTTTGCAACCCAGGAGGTTCACCCTCAAGCTGGGAGCAGGCCTGTCTCCTTAGGCCTTCCAGAGATGGGCACTCACGTTGGCCCTTACTGAAGTCGTCCCTATCAGGACCTCCTTCAACTAACAAGTCTTTTAGTTCAGGATGGTCGTTGGGGTCGAACACTTCAGGCATCGCCACCTCCTCGTCAGGCTCGGGCGATTGACCAACTCCCTCCACCGCAGTGGTAGGCGAGCTCGGGGGAATATTCTCTTTCCCCCGTCGGGACTTGTTGACTCCTTTCGCCTTGGGTTTCCCCTTCGGCTGGGGCGGCGTATTGGACTTGGCCAATGCTGCCCGTGCTTGAGACCGTGTGTAGGGTCTTTCGGCAGTGTCTCCTACGAGCCCTAGAGCTCTGAGATCATTGCCCAACAAGACCTTTCCCGGGACGTTTCTCTGAATGCTCACTGGAATCCTAACTGCTGTACCATTTAAAGTTAGATTAACAGGGATCACGGGAAACATACGGAGGGGGCCGTCAGCCAACTTAGTGGGCATCAGAGTAGCTCTGGCAACTTCCTCTGAGTCTACCAAGGTAGAATCCACTACAGTTCGACTGCACCCACTATCCCTAAGAGCTGGAGTATCCACTCCATTGATCAGCACACTGTCTTTAAAGTAGTGCTTGGTATTATCCGGAATCCTAGCATACGCCTCTGCGACTTTAGGCTCCCAGGAACCCAGGGACACTAAAACTACCTCAGCCTCTATTCCGCTGGGAAATGAGTCTGAGGAGAAGGATGCTCCTGTAATCTCTTCTTCCTCGTAGGAGGAGAAGGCCAGATTAGCGGAGTGGACCCCCAAAGGTCTAACCTTACAACGGGGATCCCCCTTCACATGGTCAGTTGCTCCACAAGAAAAACAAGCCCCATTGGGTCTGTTTACGTAGGGAGGCTTATTATAACCAGAGTTCTGTTTCGGAGGCGAACCTCCACTACCCTGTGAGTTCTCGGATGGCTTACCCTTATTTTTCTTTTTGTGGCCCTTATGGGAAGAAGATTTAGCAGATTCCCCACCCTCCACATCTTTGGACTTTTTCCCTTCCTCCTGCTTACCAGGATGAGTTTTGTCCTTATGGGACACTCGATGTGACACCCATAAATCTGCTGCAATGGCCAGCTTCTTAGGATCTATCTCCTTCGAATCGGCCAAATGCTGCTTAAGCTCCGGGGAAGAAGAAGCAAAAATGTGTTCCAGCATGACCAGATTGATCATGCCTTCGAAGGTAGAAACCTTATAACCTTCAACCCAGCCAGTCAAGTTTTTCAGGGACTCAGCTACATACGACACCCAAGTACCACCTTCCTTTTTCTTATACTCTCTAAACCTTTTCAAATATTGGGTCGGAGTCTTCCCAAACTTTAAAATGAGAGTCTGCTTCAACATTGCAAAATCAGCGCGCTCAGCCTTCGACATTTCCATAATGGCACTGCAACCAGAATGGGGCAGTCTGCTGAGTAACCATGCAATCTTATCCGCATTATCAACCTCTTGAACCTCGCATGCATACTCAAACGCATTTAACCAGTCCATAATGTCATTTCGTTCCTCATACACACTGAGCAGATCTTTTGGAAACCGTGGATGAGAGGAAGCCCCAGAACCATGTCCAGGACCCTTGGACCCATTTGCGAACTGAAGCTTGGCCAGTTCCAACTGGTGATCCCTGTCTTTTTGTTTTTCTGCCTGGTCGATTTTCAGTTTGGCTATGCTGAATTCAAGCTCCTGCTGCCTAAACCGCAGCTCTTGCTTCTTGAATTCAAGCATAGCCTCCCCATCAACACTGGCAGAGGAAACGTTAGACATTACATCCTCCCTGTCCTCGTGGTCGTGATGGATCAGTGCAGCGGCAGAACCGTCGGTTCTGCCAGTGAGAGCAGCCCCACCACCTTCTGCACTGTCCTCGGAAGTTATAGCGTCAAGCTGCGCTTCTTGCCACGCCACGATTCTCTGGATCATTTCCAATTTAGTGCCTTGAGAGGAAACCCCTCTCTCCGCACACATCTTCTTCAATGTTTCAGATTTCGAAGCATTTAAGGTTAATAAAGTATTCGTTTCCATACTGTCGATAGGACTATGGCCTTTTTAACGTTATATTCAATACTTTACTGCGTGTCCTGGTTGGAATAACCTGAAAACGCCTTAGCTCGTGCGCAACACTGGATACCTTCAGTCGTATCCCACCGCTGTACACCAATTTGTTAAGACGGATTTCTGAACTCTGTCCTGGTGGCGCAGAGGTTCAGAAGGCCAACCTAATTACTTGGAACAGGGTAACCTCTGGACAAGCCAGACCAATCAAGGTAGCGATCGCGGCGGTCAAGACTAGGTCTCAAGAGGGGTGAGGGTGACTGAAAGCCCGCAATGAGCACACAAAGCAAGAGCGCTTACAAACTACTCCAAACAGTTGTTTATATCAAAAATAGATACACATTTATTATAAGGCCTTGAAACTAATAACTACAGTAAAAGCAGCAATATACAACGATATTAAACCAACACATACACTATCCACCCAATATATATACAGAATACACAGTTTCACAGCATTAGCAGCACGAAATATGTTATCCACCTGCAGGGGAAGGAAAACAGGCAGTGCGAACCAATGCGAGTGATATGTCCGCCTTCTGAGGCCCCTAACTGGATGGTAGTCCAATCCCTACGAAGAGTGGAGCCTAGCGCTCAAAAGTACCTGCACACGCCGGTGCCAATGGGCAGAAGGTGAAGCTCTTCGGAGGACGTTGAACAGCTCTGTAGGGAGCTCTAATGAAGGAGAACACGGTCCGCGACTCTAGCGCAGCCTCCACTGTGAGGCAGAAGCCGGGCGCGAGTACGGACAAGGGGTGCTGTATTCACAGCGGGGAAAAGCAAAGGGCACTGCAGGAGGGCGACCAGATCCTAGCTAATCTACTCACCGGTCCCCGAAGCAAGCAGGCCCGAGCTTCTCCTCGATAGATACAGCTTCTGGCAGGTTCTGAAGAGCAGGGAACGTCTCGTCGTCGTGCAGAGTAAAAAGACGTCCCGATCGAAGAAACAAGCACAGTTTTGTCGCCACAGCAGGGCAACGGAACGGCCGGGTGTATTCAAGCCAAACGAGCACTGCTCACCTCTAGCTTAGGACTGCTAAGCAAACGAAGCGTGTGAGCATGCCCCGGACTCGGAATACCACCCAACCTGTCGGCGATTACAGAGCAGGCCTCCTTAGTAAGCTGGTCAGTCAACTGGATGGCCCAGAGACACTTCCGAAGGCTTACAGCAGGAGTTGATGAAGGTGCCGGGAATAGCTGGTCCTGCTATTCCAATAGGTCGAAGCGCCAGTACAGGCCTTCTTGTTCGATCTTAGGTGGAAAGGGCTTCACCGGACGACAGCAATGAGGAGCAGAAGTTCTTCAGGGGGTCACCAGCGATTCCTCGGTCCAGCCTCGTGTTCGCAGGATACTTGGCTCCTGTATCCCTGGGTTCGTAAGAACTCAGGAGATCGACTTGGTAGTGGTGTTTCCAGCTCCCTCTTATCCACGGTTCCCTTCGCGCCAAAACGGAGGGGAGCCAATGGGAGATCCGCTCATCAACACACATACCATACGTGGACCAATCACGGACCACCGTGGTCCCAGGCATTCACACCACCCTAGACTCTCTGGCACCCAGGATGTGTATTGGGACCAGACAGCCCAGCCCACATCCTGGGGGCACTCAAACGACATGTAGAAGCCCGCGAAAGCAACCGTGTTTCGCGGGAAACTACATGCCCAAATAAGGAAGGCCCCGGGTCGCCTGACCCGGGGGAAGGTAAAGGGAGCAAGACGGACAGTGGACTAGACAAAGGAGCCTCGTGGTCCGGCCATTTTGTGTAGCCGGGCCACCCTTTTGTGTTCGCGGCAAAAACGTGCTCAGAACGGCAAAAGGAGCTCAAAATAAACCAAATGATCGCTGCCACCAGCCCAGTCCCTGAATGACTTGCACCGATCCAAAAACCATCCTATAAGAGTGTCTAGGGTCTGTAGAAGGCTAGAGACCCAAGAGAGCTGTAACTTAGCTTACAGTGCCCTCTTGTGTCGTGTTGCACTAAAATGGCGACACGATAAAAGAAACTACGGGAAACAGCGTTCCCCGGTACTGACTGTCTTAAGGGCATGTCAGTTTCCCCGTAAGAAAGGAGCGAAAGCCCAGAGGAGTACAGCAGAAGGCTGCACTTCTCTGGCAAAGTCAAGAAAACAGGTTGATAACAATAGCAAAAAGTTTAGGGGTTGCCACATGGAAGGAAAGTTCCCTACAATAACGAAATCTTTCCTAACAATGGCTACAATCTAGATGCACTAGGTTTAATGCATTGGTTGCACTCTGATATTCCATAGATTCAGTACATGGCTACCCTATAGATGCATTGGGTTTAATGAATTGTTTGCTGGCTGATATTCCCTAGATTCAGTACATGGCTACAATCTAGATGCACTAGGTTTAATGCATTGGTTGTACTCTGATATTCCCTAGATGCAGTACGTGGCTACACTTAGGATGCACAAGGTTTAATGCATTAGTTGTACTCTGATTGTCCCTATATTCAGTACATGGCTACTCTCTAGATGCACTAGGTTTAATGCACTGGTTGTACTATGATATTACCTAGATTCAGTACATGGCTACTCTCTAGATGCACTAGGTTTAATGCATTGGTTGTACTATGATATTACCTAGATTCAGTACATGGCTACTCTCTAGATGCACTAGGTTTAAATCATTGTTAAGACGGATTTCTGAACTCTGTCCTGGTGGCGCAGAAGTTCAGAAGGCCAACCTAATTACTTGGAACAGGGTAACCTCTGGACAAGCCAGACCAATCAAGGTAGCGATCGCGGCGGTCAAGACTAGGTCTCAAGAGGGGTGAGGGTGACTGAAAGCCCGCAATGAGCACACAAAGCAAGAGCGCTTACAAACTACTCCAAACAGTTGTTATATCAAAAATATAAACACATTTATTTTAAGGCCTTTAAAACAACGACCGTAGCGAGAAAATCACAATATCACAATATTAAACCAACACATACCATATCAACACAATATATATACAAATACACAGTCGCAAGCGTTTAAAGCACGAAATATGTAGTCCACCTGAAAGGAAAGGAAAACAGGCAGTGCGATAACGCTTTAGACTCAGTTCGCCTTCAGAGGCACCTAACTAGATGGAAGTCCGAGCTCTGCGAAGAGTGGAGCCTTGTGCTCAAAGTACCTGCCACGCCGGTGCCGACGGGCACAAGGGGAAGCTCTTTGGAGGAAGTCAGGCGGTTCACGTTAGTGCACAGCAGAAGAAGAACAGGTTCCGCAACTCAAGCGCTGCCTCCACAGCGGGCAGAAGCAGAGCGCGAGCGCGGCAAAAGGGTGCTGTTTTTACACAGCAGGGAAAAGCAATGGGATACTGCAGGAGGGCGACCAGATCCTAGATATACTACTCACCGGTCCCCGAAGCAAGCAGACCCAGGCTTCTCCACGATACTTTCAGCAGCTGGCAGGTTCAGAAGAGCAGGGACCACTTTGTAGTCGTATAGAGCAAAAAGACGTCCCAATCGACGAAACCGGCACAGTTTTGTTGCCGCACAGGACAACGGAGCGGCCGTGTGTATTCGAGCCAAATGAACCCTCCTCCCTTCAGACCTGGGGACGCCAAGCGTACGAAGCGTGGGAGAGGGACAAGGACTCGCAATACAACACAACCTGGCGGCGGTTGCAGAGCCAAACTCCTTTGTAAGCTGGTCAGTCAACTGGATGGCCCAGAGACGCTTCCGAAGGCTTACTTGGCAGGAGGTGGTTGAAGATGCCGGGAATAGCTGTTCCTGCTATTCCAAAGGTCGAAGCACCAGTACAGGCCTTCTGGTTCGATCAAAGGAGGACAGGGGCTCTCCGGACGACAGCAGTGCAAAGGAGGATTCCTTCAGCGGGTCACCAGCGATTCCTCGGTCCAGCCTCGTAGTTGCAGGATACTTGGCTCCTGTATTCCTTCGTTCGTGAGAACTCAGGAGATCGACATGGTAGTGGTGTTTCCAGCCCCCTCTTATCCACGGTTCCCTTCGCGCCAAAACGGAGGGGAGCCAATGGGAGATCCGCTCATCAAAACACATACCATACGTGGACCAATCACGGACCACGGTGGTCCCAGGCATTCACACCACCCTAGACTCTCTGGCACCTAGGATGTGTATTGGGACCAGACATCCCAGCCCACACCCTGGAGGCACACAAACGACATGTAGAAGCCCGCGAAAGCAACCACGTTTCGCGGGAAAGTACATGCCCAAATAAGGAAGGCCCCGGGTCGCCGGACCTGGGGAAGGTGAAGGGAGCAAGACGGACAGTGGACAGGACAAAGGAGCCTCGCGGCCTGGCCATTTTGGGAGCCAGGCCACCATTTTGGGTTCAGTGCAAAAACGTGCTCAGAACGCCAAAAGGAGCTCAAAATAAACAAAACGATCGCTGCCACCATTCCAGTCCCTGAATGACTTGCACCGATCAAATACCATCCTAAAAGAGTATCTAGGGCCTGTAGAAGGCTAGAGACCCAAGAGAGCTGTAACTTAGCTTACAGTGCCCTCTTGTGTCGTGTTGCACTAAAGCTGCGACACGATAAAAGAAACTACGGGAAACCACGTTCCCCGGTACTGACTGTCTTAAGGGCATGTCAGTTTCCCCGTAAGAAAGGAGCGAAAGCCCAGAGAAGTGCGGCAGAAGGCTGTACTTCTCTGGCAAAGTCAAGAACAAGGTTAAAAACAATAGCAAAAAGTTTAGGGGTTGCCACATGGAAGGAAAATTCCCTACAATTACGAAATCTTTCCTAACACTCGCCCCTCCCAGACTATGGACAGGGGGAACTAATCCACCCCTGGATGAGTTTCTTGTTCAGGTCGGTTAAACATTCTGGACAACCCATCAGCATTGCTATGTTGGACACCTGGTCTATGCTCAATAGTGAAGTCGAAGCCTTGAAGACTTATGGACCACCTAAGCAACTTTGGATTCTCCCCCTTCATGTTCATTAGCCACTTTAACGGCTTATGGTCAGTCTGCACAGTGAAGTGGGTCCCATAGAGGTAGGGCCTCAGCTTCCTTAGGGCCCACACAACAGAGAAACATTCTTTCTCTACCGTGGACCACCTGAGCTCTCTGTCCTTAAGCTGGCGACTAATAAAACCGATAGGATGTTCCTTACCCTTCTCATCTACTTGTGATAGTACAGCTCCTATCCCAGTGTCAGAGGCATCCGTCTGCACGATAAAAGGTCTTTGATAATCAGGGGCCCTGAGCACAGGAGCCTGGCACAAGGAGTCTTTTAAGCCATTGAAGGCCTTCTCACACTCGTCGGTCCAAGTTACCTTCTTGGGTTTCTTCGGAGTTGTGAGGGCAGTCAGAGGAGCAGCTATGGTACCATAGTCTGCCACAAAATTGCGGTAATACCCCGTGAGTCCTAAAAAGGCTCTCACTTGGGTTTGCGTAGTGGGGGTAGGCCAGTCTTGTACTGCTTGTACTTTACTGGGAAGAGGCCGTATCCTCCCTCCACCTACTTCATGTCCAAGGTAAACCACTGAGCCTTGTCCAATCTGGCACTTACTAGCCTTTATGGTCAAGTGGGCTTTCTGAAGAGCCTGGAGCACAATCCCGAGGTGTTTCACATGGTCTTCCCAGGTGGCACTGAAAACTGCTATATCGTCCAGATATGCAAGACAGAATTCGTCCAACCCATTCAACACATGATTCACATGCCTCTGGAAAGTGGCAGGTGCATTCTTCAACCCGAACGGCATTACCCGGAATTGGTAAAGGCCGTCTGGCGTCGAAAATGCTGTCTTCTCCCTGGCATGTTCTGCTAACGCTATTTGCCAATAGCCAGCAGTGAGGTCAAACGTGCTGAGGTACTTGGAGGCACCCAAAGTATCCACCAGCTCATCTGTTCGAGGCAAGGGGTGGGCATCTGTCTTGGTGACAGCATTCAGAGCCCTGTAATCCACGCAGAACCTCAATTCAGAAGTGCCTGCCTTTGGAACCAGAACCACAGGACTGGACCAAGGACTACTAGAGGGTTCAATCACCCCAAGGTCTAACATTTTGTTGACCTCGGTCTTAATATAAGACCGTACTTTATCCGACATCCTGTATCCCCTACTTTTGGTAGGTACACTGTCTCCTGTGTCAATGTTATGTTTGCACCAAGGTGTCAAACCAGGGGACTGTGAAAACAGGGGGGAAAACTGCCTAAGCAAACTTTTCACCTCAGCCTGCTGATCAGAAGTCAGGTGAGGGGCCACTCGGACACCCTCAACGGAGCTATCTGAAGGACCGCTCTGGAACAGGTCGGGGAGAGGTTCAGACTCCTCTTCCTCAACGTCTGACGCCAGTAGCAGTGCTGCGATTTCGACTCTTGGGACGAAAGCCTTCAGCCTATTCACGTGAAACACTTTTGGAGCCTGTCCAGGCCTTCCAAGGTCCACTAAATAGTTCACCTCACCCAGGGGCTCCACCACTGTGTAAGGGCCTGACCATTTGTCCTGTAAAGCGCGAGGCCTTATTGGATTCATGATCAGGACTTGCTGACCAGGTGTAAAGTTGATGAGGGAAGCTTTCTGGTCGTACCAATGTTTCACCAGCGCTTGCCCTGCCTTCAATTTATCACTAGCCAAGCCCATCAGAAGTACCATCCATTTTCTGAGCCCTAGCACATAGTCAACTACATTGGTAGTAACAGGGGGAGTGGGCATCTCCCATCCCTCCTTGACAATGGCTAAGGGTCCCCGTACGGGATGACCGAACAGAAGTTCGAAGGGGCTGAAGCCAACACCCTCCTGTGGTACCTCTCGGTAGGCAAACAGCAAGCATGGTAAAAGAAGATCCCATTTTCTTCTCTGAGGCTCCTCCAGAGCCCCAATCATGCTCTTTAACGTTCTGTTGAAACGTTCCACCAGACCATTGGTCTGGGGGTGGTATGCAGAAGAGAACTTGTAGGTGACCCCACATTCTTTCCACATAGCCTGCATATACTTCGACATAAAGTTGCTGCCACGATCTGACACAACTTCTTTAGGGAAGCCAACCCTAGTAAATATGCCGAGTAAAGCTTTTGCAACTGACTTGGCAGTTACAGTCTTCAATGGGATGGCCTCAGGATACCTGGTTGCATGGTCGACCAGCACCAGGATAAACCTATTGCCCGAGGATGTTTGCGGGTCAAGGGGACCAACGATGTCGATCCCTACCCTTTCAAATGGTACCCCCACAACTGGGAGCGGTACCAACGGAGCTTGGATTGTCGCGCCAACCTTACCAGACAACTGGCAGGAGGCACAACTCCTGCAGTGACTTTCTACTTGCACCCCCATCTTGGGCCAGTAGAAGTGCATGGATAACCTTTGCTTGGTCCTCTTCATACCAAGGTGACCAGCAAGGGGAACTTCATGCGCCAACTGCAGGAGGAAGGGCCTAACAGCAAGGGGAACCACCAACCTCCTATGGTCTCCTTCTGTAGACTCTGTGGGCTCACTATACAGGAGTCCACCTTCCCAGTAAATCCTATGCTTCCCAGGAGGTTCACCCTCAAGCTGGGAGCAGGCCTGTCTCCTTAGGCCTTCCAGAGATGGGCACTCACGTTGGCCTTTACTGAATTCGTCCCTATCAGGACCTCCTTCAACTAACAAGTCTTTTAGTTCAGGATGATCGTTGGGGTCGAATACTTCAGGCATCGCCACCTCCTCGTCAGGCCCGGGCGATTGACCAACTTCCTCCACCGCAGTGGTAGGCGAGCTCGGGGGAATATTCTCTTTCCCCCGTCTTGACTTGTAGACTCCTTTCGCCTTGGGTTGCCCCTTCGGCTGGGGCGGCGTATTGGACTTGGCCAATGCTGCCCGTGCTTGAGACCGTGTGTAGGGTCGTTCGGCAGTGTCTCCTACGAGCCCTAAAGCTCTGAGATCATTACCTAATAAGACCTTTCCCGGGACGTTTCTCTGAATGCTCACTGGAATCCTGACTGCTGTACCATTTAAAGTTAGATTAACAGGGATCACGGGAAACATACGAAGGGGGCCGTCAGCCAACTTAGTGGGCATCAGAGTAGCTCTGGCAACTTCCTCTGAGTCTACCAAGGTAGAATCCACTACAGTTCGACTGCACCCACTATCCCTAAGAGCTGGAGTATCCACTCCATTGATCAGCACACTGTCTTTAAAGTAGTGCTTGGTATTATCCGGAATCCTAGCATAAGCCTCTGCGACTTTAGGCTCCCAGGAACCCAGGGACACTAAAACTACCTCAGCCTCTATTCCGCTGGGAAATGAGTCTGAGGAGAAGGATGCTCCTGTAATCTCTTCTTCCTCGTAGGAGGAGAAGGCCAGATTAGCGGAGTGGACCCCCAAAGGTCTAACCTTACACCGGGGATCCCCCTTCACATGGTCAGTTGCTCCACAAGAAAAACAAGCCCCAGTGGGTCTGTTTACGTAGGGAGGCTTATTGTAACCAGAGTTCTGTTTCGGAGGCTGACCTCCACTACCCTGTGAGTTCTCTTGTGTCTTACCCTTGTTTTTCTTTTTGTGGCCCTTATGGGAAGAAGATTTAGCAGACTCCCCACCCTCCATATCTTTGGACTTTTTCCCTTCCTCCTGCTTACCAGGATGAGTTTTGTCCTTATGGGACACTCGATGGGACACCCATAAGTCTGCTGCAATGGCCAGCTTCTTAGGATCTATCTCCTTCGAATCGGCCAAATGCTGCTTAAGCTCCGGGGAAGAAGAAGCAAAAATATGTTCCAGCATGACAAGATTTATCATGCCTTCGAAGGTAGAAACCTTATAACCTTCAACCCAGCCAGTTAAGTTTTTCAAAGATTCAGCGACATAAGATACCCAAGTACCACCTTCCTTTTTCTTATACTCTCGAAAACGCTTTAAATATTGGGCCGGAGTCTTCCCAAACTTTAAAATGAGAGTTTGCTTTAACATTGCGAAATCAGCCTGCTCAGCCTTCGACATTTCCATAATGGCACTGCAGCCAGAATGGGGCAGTCTACTGAGCAACCACGCAATCTTATCAGCACTGTCAACTTTTTGAACCTCGCATGCATACTCAAACGCATTCAGCCAGTCCATAATGTCATTCCTTTCTTCATACACACTGAGCAGATCTTTTGGAAACCGTGGATGAGAGGAAGCCCCAGACTCATGTCCAGGACCCTTGGACCCATTTGCAACCTGAAGCTTGGCCAGTTCCAACTGGTGATCCCTGTCTTTCTGTTTTTCTGCCTGTTCGATTTTTAGTTTGGCTATGCTGAATTCAAGCTCCTGCTGCCTAAACCGCAGCTCTTGCTTCTTGAATTCAAGCATAGCCTCCCCATCAACACTGGCAGAGGAAACATTAGACATTACATCCTCCCTGTCCTCGTGGTCGCGATGGATCAGTGCAGCGGCAGAACCGTCGGTTCTACCAGTGAGAGCAGCCCCACCACCTTCTGCACTGTCCTCGGAAGTTATAGCGTCAAGCTGCGCTTCTTGCCACGCCACGATTCTCTGGATCATTTCCAATTTTGTGCCTTGAGAGGAAACACCTCTCTCCGCACACATCTTTTTCAGCGTTTCTGATTTGGAAGCATTTAAAGTTAACAAGGTATTTGCTTCCATACTGTTCGATAGGACTATGGCCTTTTTAAAGTTATATTACAACAATTCACTACGTGTACTGTTTGGAATAACCTGAAATGCCTTAGTTCGAGAGCAACACTGGATACCTTCAGTCGTATCCCACCGCTGTACACCAATTTGTTAAGACGGATTTCTGAACTCTGTCCTGGTGGCGCAGAAGTTCAGAAGGCCAACCTAATTACTTGGAACAGGGTAACCTCTGGACAAGCCAGACCAATCAAGGTAGCGATCGCGGCGGTCAAGACTAGGTCTCAAGAGGGGTGAGGGTGACTGAAAGCCCGCAATGAGCACACAAAGCAAGAGCGCTTACAAACTACTCCAAACAGTTATTATATCAAAAATATAAACACATTTATTTTAAGGCCTTTAAAACAACGACCGTAGCGAGAAAATCACAATATCACAATATTAAACCAACACATACCATATCAACAAAATATATATACAAATACACAGTCGCAAGCGTTTAAAGCACGAAATATGTAGTCCACCTGAAAGGAAAGGAAAACAGGCAGTGCGATAACGCTTTAGACTCAGTTCGCCTTCAGAGGCACCTAACTAGATGGAAGTCCGAGCCCTGCGAAGAGTGGAGCCTTGTGCTCAAAGTACATGCCACGCCGGTGCCGACGGGCACAAGGGGAAGCTCTTTGGAGGAAGTCAGGCGGTTCACGTTAGTGCACAGCAGAAGAAGAACAGGTTCCGCAACTCAAGCGCAGCCTCCACAGCGGGCAGAAGCAGAGCGCGAGCGCGGCAAAAGGATGCTGTTTTTACACAGCAGGGAAAAGCAATGGGATACTGCAGGAGGGCGACCAGATCCTAGATATACTACTCACCGGTCCCCGAAGCAAGCAGACCCAGGCTTCTCCACGATAGTTTCAGCAGCTGGCAGGTTCAGAAGAGCAGGGAACGCTTTGTAGTCGTGTAGAGCAAAAAGACGTCCCAATCGACGAAACCGGCACAGTTTTGTTGCCGCACAGGACAACGGAGCGGCCGTGTGTATTCGAGCCAAATGAACCCTCCTCCCTTCAGACCTGGGGACGCCAAGCGAACGAAGCGTGGGAGAGGGACAAGGACTCGCAATACAACACAACCTGGCGGCGGTTGCAGAGCCAAACTCCTTTGTAAGCTGGTCAGTCAACTGGATGGCCCAGAGACGCTTCCGAAGGCTTACTTGGCAGGAGGTGGTTGAAGATGCCGGGAATAGCTGTTCCTGCTATTCCAAAGGTCGAAGCACCAGTACAGGCCTTCTGGTTCGATCAAAGGAGGACAGGGGCTCTCCGGACGACAGCAGTGCAAAGGAGGATTCCTTCAGCGGGTCACCAGCGATTCCTCGGTCCAGCCTCGTAGTTGCAGGATACTTGGCTCCTGTATTCCTTTGTTCGTGAGAACTCAGGAGATCGACATGGTAGTGGTGTTTCCAGCCCCCTCTTATCCACGGTTCCCTTCGCGCCAAAACGGAGGGGAGCCAATGGGAGATCCGCTCATCAAAACACATACCATACGTGGACCAATCACGGACCACGGTGGTCCCAGGCATTCACACCACCCTAGACTCTCTGGCACCCAGGATGTGTATTGGGACCAGACATCCCAGCCCACACCCTGGAGGCACACAAACGACATGTAGAAGCCCGCGAAAGCAACCACGTTTCGCGGGAAAGTACATGCCCAAATAAGGAAGGCCCCGGGTCGCCGGACCTGGGGAAGGTGAAGGGAGCAAGACGGACAGTGGACAGGACAAAGGAGCCTCGCGGCCTGGCCATTTTGGGAGCCAGGCCACCATTTTGGGTTCAGTGCAAAAACGTGCTCAGAACGCCAAAAGGAGCTCAAAATAAACAAAACGATCGCTGCCACCATTCCAGTCCCTGAATGACTTGCACCGATCAAATACCATCCTAAAAGAGTATCTAGGGCCTGTAGAAGGCTAGAGACCCAAGAGAGCTGTAACTTAGCTTACAGTGCCCTCTTGTGTCGTGTTGCACTAAAGCTGCGACACGATAAAAGAAACTACGGGAAACCACGTTCCCCGGTACTGACTGTCTTAAGGGCATGTCAGTTTCCCCGTAAGAAAGGAGCGAAAGCCCAGAGAAGTGCGGCAGAAGGCTGTACTTCTCTGGCAAAGTCAAGAACAAGGTTAAAGACAATAGCAAAAAGTTTAGGGGTTGCCACATGGAAGGAAAATTCCCTACAATTACGAAATCTTTCCTAACAATCATTAGTTGCACTCTGATATTACCTAGATTCAGTACATGGTTACACTCAAGATGCACTAGGGTTAATGCATTGGTTGCACTCTGATATTCCATAGATTCAGTACATGGCTACCCTATAGATGCATTGGGTTTAATGAATTATTTGCTGGCTGATATTCCCTAGATTCGGTACATGGCTACAATCTAGATGCACTAGGTTTAATGCATTGGTTGTACTCTGATATTCCCTAGATGCAGTACGTGGCTACACTTTGGATGCACTAGGTTTAATGCATTGGTTGTACTCTGATATCCCATAGATTTAGTTCATGGCAACAATCTAGATGCACTAGGTTTAATGCATTGGTTATACTCTGATATTCCCTAGATGCAGTATGTCGCTACACTTTGGATGCACTACGTTTAATGCATTGGTTGCACTCTGATATGCCCTAGATTCGGTACATGGCTACACTCTAGAGGCACTAGGTTTAAAGCATTAGTTGCACTCTGATATTACATAGATTCAGAACATGACTAATCGCTAGTTGCACTAGGTTGAATGCATTGCCTGCACTCTGATCTTACCAAGATTCAGCACATAACTACACTCTAGATGCACTAGGTTTAATGCCTTGGCTGCACTCTGATTATCCCTAGATTCAGTACATGCCTACTCTCTAGATGTGCAAGGTTTAATGCATTGGTTGCACTCTGATATTCCCTAGATTCAGTACATGGCTACTCTCTAGATGCACTAGGTTAAAATCATTAGTTGCACTCTGATATTACCTAGATTCAGTACATGGTTACACTCAAGATGCACTAGGGTTAATGCATTGGTTGCACTCTGATATTCCATAGATTCAGTACATGGCTACCCTATAGATGCATTGGGTTTAATGAATTGTTTGCTGGCTGATATTCCCTAGATTCGGTACATGGCTACAATCTAGATGCACTAGGTTTAATGTATTGGTTGTACTCTGATATTCCCTAGATGCAGTACGTGGCTACACTTTGGATGCACTAGGTTTAATGCATTGGTTGTACTCTGATATCCCATAGATTTAGTTCATGGCAACAATCTAGATGCACTAGGTTTAATGCATTGGTTATACTCTGATATTCCCTAGATGCAGTATGTGGCTACACTTTGGATGCACTACGTTTAATGCATTGGTTGCACTCTGATATGCCCTAGATTCAGTACATGGCTACACTCTAGATGCATTAGGTTTAATGCATTGGTTGCACTCAATATTACCTATACTCAGTACATGGCTACTCTCTAGATGCACAAGGTTTAATGCATTGGTTGCACTCTGGTATTCCCTAGATTCAGAACATAGCTACTCTCGAGATGGTCAAGGTTTAATGCACTGGTTGCACTCTGATAATACCTAGATTCAGTACATGGCTACACTCTAGATGCATTAGGTTTAATGCATTGGTTGTGCTCTGATATTCCCTAGATTTAGTTCATGGCTACATCCTAGATGTGTGAGGTGTAATGCATTGGGTGCTGTCTGATATTCCCTAGATACAGTACATGGCTATACTCTGGATGCACTAGGTTTAATGCATTGGTTGCACTCTGATAGTCCCTAGATTTAGTTCATGGCTACACTCGAGATGCACAAGGTTAAATGCATTGGTTGCACTCTGATATTACCTAGATTAAGTACATGGCTAAACTCTAGATGCACAAGGTTTAAAGCATTGGTTGCACTGTGATCGTATCTAGATTCAGTACAGGTGATACTCTGGATGCACTAGTTTTAATGCATTTGTTGCACTCTGATAGTCCCTAGATTTAGTTCATGGCTACACTCGAGATGCACAAGGTTAAATGCATTGGTTGCACTCTGATATTACCTAGATTCAGTACATGGCTACTCTCTAGATGCACAAGGTTTAAAGCATTGGTTGCACTGCGATCGTATCTAGATTCAGTACAGGCGATACTCTGGATGCACTAGTTTTAATGCATTGGTTGCACTCTGATAGTCCCTAGATTTAGTTCATGGCTACACTCGAGATGCACAAGGTTAAATGCATTGGTTGCACTCTGATATTACCTAGATTCAGTACATGGCTAAACGCTAGATGCACAAGGTTTAATGGATTGGTTGCACTCTGATATTACCTAGATTCAGTACATGGCTACTCTCTAGATGCACTAGGTTTAATGCATTGGTTGTACTCTGATTGTCCCTAGATTCAGTGCATGTCTACTCTCTAGATGCACTAGGGTTAATGCATTGGTTGCACTCTGATATTACCTAGAATCAGTACGTGGCTACAGGCTAGATGTACAAGGTTTAATGCTTTGGTTGCACTCTGATATAGCCTAGATTCAGTACATGGCTACACTCTAGATGCATTAGGTATAATGCATTGGTTGTGCTCTGATATTCCCTAGATTTAGGTCATGGCTACACTCTAGATGCGCGAGGTGTAATGCATTGGGTGCTGTCTGATATTCCCTAGATAAAGTACATGACTAAACGCTAGATGCACTAGGTTTAATGAATTGTTTGCACTCTGATATTACCTTGATTCAGTACATGGCAACACTCTAGATGCCAAGGTGTAATGCATTGGTTGTACTCTGATTGTCCCTAGATTCAGTACATGGCTACTCTCTAGATGCACTAGGGTTAATGCATTGGTTGCACTCTGATATTCCATAGATTCAGTACATGGCTAAACGCTAGATGCACAAGGTTTAATGCATTGGTTGCACTCTGATATTACCTAGATTCAGTACATGGCAACACTCTAGATGCCAAGGTGTAATGCATTGGTTGTACTCTGATTGTCCCTAGATTCAGTACATGGCTACTCTCTAGATGCACTAGGGTTAATGCATTGGTTGCACTCTGATATTCCATAGATTCAGTACATGGCTACCCTATAGATGCATTGGGTTTAATGAATTGTTTGCTGGCTGATATTCCCTAGATTTAGTACATGGCTACAATCTAGATGTGCTAGGTTTAATGCATTGGCTGTACTCTGATATTCCCTAGATGCAGTACGTGGCTACACTTTGGATGCACTAGGTTTAATGCATTGGTTGTACTCTGATATCCCATAGATTTAGTTCATGGCTACAATCTAGATGCACTAGGTTTAATGCATTGGTTATACTCTGATATTCCCTAGATGCAGTATGTGGCTACACTTTGGATGCACTACGTTTAATGCATTGGTTGCACTCTGATATGCCCTAGATTCAGTACATGGCTACACTCTAGAGGCACTAGGTTTAAAGCATTAGTTGCACTCTGATATTACATAGATTCAGAACATGACTAATCGCTAGTTGCACTAGGTTGAATGCATTGCCTGCACTCTGATCTTACCAAGATTCAGCACATAGCTACACTCTAGATGCACAAGGTTTAATGCCTTGGCTGCACTCTGATTATCCCTAGATTCAGTACATGCCTACTCTCTAGATGTGCAAGGTTTAATGCATTGGTTGCACTCTGATATTCCCTAGATTCAGTGCATGTCTACTCTCTAGATGCACTAGGTTTAATGCATTGGTTGTACTCTGATATCCCATAGATTTAGTTCATGGCTACAATCTAGATGCACTAGGTTTAATGCATTGGTTATACTCTGATATTCCCTAGATGCAGTATGTGGCTACACTTTGGATGCACTACGTTTAATGCATTGGTTGCACTCTGATATGCCCTAGATTCAGTACATGGCTACACTCTAGAGGCACTAGGTTTAAAGCATTAGTTGCACTCTGATATTACCTAGATTCAGTACATGGCAACACTCTAGATGCCAAGGTGTAATGCATTGGTTGTACTCTGATTGTCCCTAGATTCAGTACATGGCTACTCTCTAGATGCACTAGGGTTAATGCATTGGTTGCACTCTGTTATTACCTAGATTCAGTACATGGCTAAACGCTAGATGCACAAGGTTTAATGCATTGGTTGCACTCTGATATTACCTAGATTCAGTACATGGCAACACTCTAGATGCCAAGGTGTAATGCATTGGTTGTACTCTGATTGTCCCTAGATTCAGTACATGGCTACTCTCTAGATGCACTAGGGTTAATGCATTGGTTGCACTCTGATATTCCATAGATTCAGTACATGGCTAAACGCTAGATGCACAAGGTTTAATGCATTGGTTGCACTCTGATATTACCTAGATTCAGTACATGGCAACACTCTAGATGCCAAGGTGTAATGCATTGGTTGTACTCTGATTGTCCCTAGATTCAGTACATGGCTACTCTCTAGATGCACTAGGGTTAATGCATTGGTTGCACTCTGATATTCCATAGATTCAGTACATGGCTACCCTATAGATGCATTGGGTTTAATGAATTGTTTGCTGGCTGATATTCCCTAGATTTAGTACATGGCTACAATCTAGATGTGCTAGGTTTAATGCATTGGCTGTACTCTGATATTCCCTAGATGCAGTACGTGGCTACACTTTGGATGCACTAGGTTTAATGCATTGGTTGTACTCTGATATCCCATAGATTTAGTTCATGGCTACAATCTAGATGCACTAGGTTTAATGCATTGGTTATACTCTGATATTCCCTAGATGCAGTATGTGGCTACACTTTGGATGCACTACGTTTAATGCATTGGTTGCACTCTGATATGCCCTAGATTCAGTACATGGCTACACTCTAGAGGCACTAGGTTTAAAGCATTAGTTGCACTCTGATATTACATAGATTCAGAACATGACTAATCGCTAGTTGCACTAGGTTGAATGCATTGCCTGCACTCTGATCTTACCAAGATTCAGCACATAGCTACACTCTAGATGCACAAGGTTTAATGCCTTGGCTGCACTCTGATTATCCCTAGATTCAGTACATGCCTACTCTCTAGATGTGCAAGGTTTAATGCATTGGTTGCACTCTGATATTCCCTAGATTCAGTGCATTTCTACTCTCTAGATGCACTAGGTTTAATGCATTGGTTGTACTCTGATATCCCATAGATTTAGTTCATGGCTACAATCTAGATGCACTAGGTTTAATGCATTGGTTATACTCTGATATTCCCTAGATGCAGTATGTGGCTACACTTTGGATGCACTACGTTTAATGCATTGGTTGCACTCTGATATGCCCTAGATTCAGTACATGGCTACATTCTAGAGGCACTAGGTTTAAAGCATTAGTTGCACTCTGATATTACATAGATTCAGAACATGACTAATCGCTAGTTGCACTAGGTTGAATGCATTGCCTGCACTCTGATCTTACCAAGATTCAGCACATAGCTACACTCTAGATGCACAAGGTTTAATGCCTTGGCTGCACTCCGATTATCCCTAGATTGAGTACATGCCTACTCTCTAGATGTGCAAGGTTTAATGCATTGGTTGCACTCTGATATTCCCTAGATTCAGTGCATTTCTACTCTCTAGATGCACTAGGTTTAATGCATTGGTTGCACTCTGATATTACCTAGAATCAGTACATGGCTACAGGAGAGATGCACAAGGTTTAATGCTTTGGTTGTACTCTGATATAGCCTAGATTCAGTACATGGCTACACTCTAGATGCATTAGGTTTAATGCATTGGTTGCACTCTGATATTCCCTAGATTCAGAACATAGCTACTCTCGAGATGGTCAAGGTTTAATGCACTGGTTGCACTCCGATAATACCTAGATTCAGTACATGGCTACACTCTAAATGCATTAGGTTTAATGCATTGGTTGTGCTTGATATTCCCTAGATTTAGATCATGGCTATACTCTAGATGCGCGAGGTGTAATGCATTGGGTGCTGTCTGATATTCCCTAGATACAGTACATGGCTATACTCTGGATGCACTAGGTTTAATGCATTGGCTGTACTCTGATAGTCCCTAGATTTAGTTCATGGCTACACTCGAGATGCACAAGGTTAAATGCATTGGTTGCACTCTGATATTACCTAGATTCAGTACATGGCTAAACTCTAGATGCACAAGGTTTAGTGCATTGGTTGCACTCTGATATTACCTAGATTCAGCACATAGCTACTCTCTAGATGCACAAGGGTTAAAGCATTAGTTGCACTACGATTGTATCTAGATTCAGTACAGGCGATACTCTGGATGCACTAGGTTTAATGCATTGGTTGCACTCTGATAGTCCCTAGATTTAGTGCATGGCTACACTCAAGATGCACAAGGTTAAATGCATTGGTTGGACTCTGATATTACCTAGTTTCAGTATATGGCTACTCTCCAGATACACTAGGTTTAATGCATTGTTTGCACTCTGATATTGCCTAGATTCAGCACATGGCTACACTCTAGATTCACTAGGTTTAATGCATCCGTTGTACTCTGATATTTCCTAGATTCAGCACACGGCTATACTATAGATGCACTAGGTTTAATGCATTGGTTGTACTCTGATATTACCTAGATTCAGTACATGGCTACACTCTACTTGCACTAGGTTTGATGCATGGGTTGCACTCTGATATTACCTAGATTTAGCACATGGCTACACTCTAGCTGCACTAGGTTTAATGCATGCTTGCACTCTGATATTCCCTAGATTCAGCACATGGCTGCTCTCTAGATGCACTAGGTTTAATGCATTGGTTGCACTCTTATGTTCCGTAGATTCAGTACATGGCTACACTCTAGATGCATTAAGTGTAATGCATTGGTTGCACTCTAATATTCCTTAGATTCAGTACATGGCTACTCTCTAGATGCACAAGGTTTAATGCATTGGTTGCAGTCTGATAATCCCTAGATTCAGTACATGGCTATTCCTTAGATGCACAAGGTTTAATGCATTAGTTGCAGTTTGATATTCACTAGATTCAGTACATGGCTACTGTCTAGATGCACAATGTTTAATGCATTAGTTGCAGTTTGATATTCACTAGATTCAGTAAATGGCTACTCTCTAGATGCACACGGTTTAATGCATTGGTTGCAGTCTGATATTCCCTAGATTCAGTACATGGCTACTCTCTATATGCACAAGGTTTAATGCATTGGTTGTACTCTGGTATTCCATAGATTCAGTACATGGCTACTCTCTATATGCAAAAGGTTTAATGTATTGGTTGCAGTCTGATATTACCTAGATTCAGTACATGGCTACACTCTAGACGCAAAAGGTTTAATGCATTGGTTGCACCCTGATATTAACTAGATTCAGTCCATGGCTACTCTCTAGATGCACACGGTTTAATGCATTCTTTGCACTCTGATTATCCCTAGATTCAGTACATGCCTTCTATCTAGATGTGCAAGGTTTAATGCATTGGTTGCACTCTGATATTCCCTAGATTCAGTGCATGTCTACTCTCTAGATGCACTAGGTTTAATGCATTGGTTGCACTCTGATATTACCTAGAATCAGTACATGGCTACAGGCTAGATGTACAAGGTTTAATGTTTTGGTTACACTCTGATATAGCCCAGATTCAGTACATGGCTACACTCTAGATACATTAGGTTTAATGCATTGGTTGTGCTCTGATATTCCCTAGATTTAGTTCATGGCTACACTCTAGATGCGCGAGGTGTAATGCATTGGGTGCTGTCTGATATTCCCTAGATACAGTACATGGCTATACTCTGGATGCACTAGGTCTAATGCATTGGTTGCACTCTGATAGTCCCTAGATTTAGTTCATGGCTACACTCGAGATGCACAAGGTTAAATGCATTGGTTGCACTATGATATTACCTAGATTCAGTACATGGCTAAACGCTAGATGCACAAGGTTTAATGCATTGGTTGCACTCTGATATTCCCTAGATGCAGTATGTGGCTACACTTTGGATGTACTAGGTTTAATGCATTGGTTGTATTCTGATATTCCATAGATTTAGTTCATGGCTACAATCTAGATGCACTAGGTTTAATGCATTGGTTGTACTTTGATATTCCCTAGACGCAGTATGTGGCTTCACTTTGGATGTACTAGGTTTAATGCATTGGTTGCACTCTGATATTACATAGATTCAGAACATGACTAATCGCTAGATGCACTAGGTTGAATGAATTGCCTGCACTCTGATATTACCAAGATTCAGCACATAGCTACACTCTAGATGCACAAGGTTTAATGCTTTGGCTGCACTCTGATTATCCCTAGATTCAGTACATGACTACTCTCTAGATGTGCAAGGTTTAATGCATTGGTTGCACTCTGATATTTCCTAGATTCAGTGCATGTCTTCTCTCTAGATGCACAAGGTTTAATGCATTGGTTGCACTCTGATATTACCTAGAATCAGTACATGGCTACAGGAGAGATGCACAAGGTTTAATGCTTTGGTTGCACTCTGATATAGCCTAGATTCAGTACATGGCTACACTCTAGATGCATTAGGTTTAATGCATTGGTTGCACTTTGATATTACCTATACTCAGTACATGGCTACTCTCTAGATGCACAAGGTTTAATGCATTGGTTGCACTCTGGTAATCCCTAGATTCAGAACATAGCTACTCTCGAGATGGTCAATGTTTAATGCACTGGTTGCACTCTAATAATACCTAGATTCAGTACGTGACTACACTCTAGATGCATTAGGTTTAATGCATTGGTTGTGCTCTGATATTCCCTAGATTTAGTTCATGGCTACACCCTAGATGCGCGAGGTGTAATGCACTGGGTGCTGTCTGATATTCCCTAGATACAGTACATGGCTATACTCTGGATGCACTAGGTTTAATGCATTGGTTGCACTCTGATAGTCCCTAGATTTAGTTCATGGCTACACTCGAGATGCACAAGGTTAAATGCATTGGTTGCACTCTGATATTACCTAGATTCAGTACATGGCTAAACTCTAGATGCACAAGGTTAAGTGCATTGGTTGCACTCTGATATTACCTAGATTCAGCACATAGCTACTCTCTAGATGCACAAGGTTTAAAGCATTGGTTGCACTGCGATCATATCTAGATTCAGTACAGGCGATACTCTGGATGCACTAGTTTTAATGCATTGGTTGCACTCTGATAGTCCCTAGATTTAGTTCATGGCTGCACTCGAGATGCACAAGGTTAAATGCATTGGTTGCACTCTGATATTACCTAGATTAAGTACATGGCTAAACGCTAGATGCACAAGGTTTAATGCATTGGTTAGACTCTGATATTACCTAGATTCAGTACATGGTTACACTCAAGATGCACAAGGTTTAATGCATTGGTTGCACACTGATAGTCCCTAGATTTAGTTCAAGGCTACACTCGAGATGCACAAGGTTAAATGCATTGGTTACACTCTGATATTACCTAGATTAAGTACATGGCTAAACGCTAGATGCACAAGGTTTAATGCATTGGTTAGACTCTGATATTACCTAGATTCAGTACATGGTTACACTCAAGATGCACAAGGTTTAATGCATTGGTTGCACACTGATAGTCCCTAGATTTAGTTCAAGGCTACACTCGAGATGCACAAGGTTAAATGCATTGGTTGCACTCTGATATTACCTAGATTCAGTACATGGCTAAACGCTAGATGCACAAGGTTTAATGCATTGGTTGCACTCTGATATTACCTAGATTCAGTACATGGTTACACTCAAGATGCACAAGGTTTAATGCATTGGTTGCACTCTGATAGTCCCTAGATTTAGTTCATGGCTACATTCGAGATGCACAAGGTTAAATGCATTGGTTGCACTCTGATATTACCTAGATTCAGTACATGGCTAAACGCTAGATGCACAAGGTTTAATGCATTGGTTCCACTCTGATATTACCTAGATTCAGTACATGGCTACTCTCTAGATGCACTAGGTTTAATGCATTGGTTGTACTATGATATTACCTAGATTCAGTACGTGGCTACTCTCTAGATGCACTAGGTTTAAATCATTAGTTGCACTCTGATATTACCTAGTTTCAATACATGGTTACACTCAAGATGCACAAGGTTTAATGCATTGGTTGTACTCTGATTGTCCCTAGATTCAGTACATGGCTACTCTCTAGATGCAGTAGGGTTAATGCATTGGTTGCACTCTGATATTCCATAGATTCAGTACATGGCTACCCTATAGATGCATTAGGTTTAATGCATTTTTTGCTGGCTGATATTCCCTAGATTCAGTACATGGCTACAATCTAGATGCACTAGGTTTAATGCATTGGTTGTACTTTGATATTCCCTAGAGACAGTATGTGGCTTCACTTTGGATGTACTAGGTTTAATGCATTGGTTGCACTCTGATATTACATAGATTCAGAACATGACTAATCGCTAGATGCACTAGGTTGAATGAATTGCCTGCACTCTGATATTACCAAGATTCAGCACATATCTACACTCTAGATGCACAAGGTTTAATGCTTTGGCTGCACTCTGATTATCCCTAGATTCAGTACATGACTACTCTCTAGATGTGCAAGGTTTAATGCATTGGTTGCACTCTGATATTTCCTAGATTCAGTGCATGTCTTCTCTCTAGATGCACAAGGTTTAATGCATTGGTTGCACTCTGATATTACCTAGAATCAGTACATGGCTACAGGAGAGATGCACAAGGTTTAATGCTTTGGTTGCACTCTGATATAGCCTAGATTCAGTACATGGCTACACTCTAGATGCATTAGGTTTAATGCATTGGTTGCACTCTGATATTACCTATACTCAGTACATGGCTACTCTCTAGATGCACAAGGTTTAATGCATTGGTTGCACTCTGGTATTCCCTAGATTCAGAACATAGCTACTCTCGAGATGGTCAATGTTTAATGCACTGGTTGCACTCTGATAATACCTAGATTCAGTACGTGGCTACACTCTAGATGCATTAGGTTTAATGCATTGGTTGTGCTCTGATATTCCCTAGATTTAGTTCATGGCTACACTCTAGATGCGCGAGGTGTAATGCACTGGGTGCTGTCTGATATTCCCTAGATACAGTACATGGCTATACTCTGGATGCACTAGGTTTAATGCATTGGTTGCACTCTGATAGTGCCTAGATTTAGTTCATGGCTACACTCGAGATGCACAAGGTTAAATGCATTGGTTGCACTCTGATATTACCTAGATTCAGTACATGGCTAAACTCTAGATGCACAAGGTTAAGTGCATTGGTTGCACTCTGATATTACCTAGATTCAGCACATAGCTACTCTCTAGATGCACAAGGTTTAAAGCATTGGTTGCACTGCGATCATATCTAGATTCAGTACAGGCGATACTCTGGATGCACTAGTTTTAATGCATTGGTTGCACTCTGATAGTCCCTAGATTTAGTTCATGGCTGCACTCGAGATGCACAAGGTTAAATGCATTGGTTGCACTCTGATATTACCTAGATTAAGTACATGGCTAAACGCTAGATGCACAAGGTTTAATGCATTGGTTGCACTCTGATATTACCTAGATTCAGTACATGGTTACACTCAAGATGCACAAGGTTTAATGCATTGGTTGCACTCTGATAGTCCCTAGATTTAGTTCATGGCTACACTCGAGATGCACAAGGTTAAATGCATTGGTTGCACTCTGATATTACCTAGATTCAGTACATGGCTAAACGCTAGATGCACAAGGTTTAATGCATTGGTTGCACTCTGATATTACCTAGATTCAGTTCATGGCTACATTCGAGATGCACAAGGTTAAATGCATTGGTTGCACTCTGATATTACCTAGATTCAGTACATGGCTAAACGCTAGATGCACAAGGTTTAATGCATTGGTTGCACTCTGATATTACCTAGATTCAGTACATGGCTACTCTCTAGATGCACTAGGTTTAATGCATTGGTTGTACTATGATATTACCTAGATTCAGTACGTGGCTACTCTCTAGATGCACTAGGTTTAAATCATTAGATGCACTCTGATATTACCTAGTTTCAATACATGGTTACACTCAAGATGCACAAGGTTTAATGCATTGGTTGTACTCTGATTGTCCCTAGATTCAGTACATGGCTACTCTCTAGATGCAGTAGGGTTAATGCATTGGTTGCACTCTGATATTCCATAGATTCAGTACATGGCTACCCTATAGATGCATTAGGTTTAATGCATTTTTTGCTGGCTGATATTCCCTAGATTCAGTACATGGCTACAATCTAGATGCACTAGGTTTAATGCATTCGTTGTACTCTGATATTCCCTAGATGCAGTACGTGGCTACACTTTGGATGCACTAGGTTTAATGCATTGGTTGTACTCTGATATCCCATAGATTTAGTTCATGGCTACAATATAGATGCACTAGGTTTAATGCATTGGTTATACTCTGATATTCCCTAGATGCACTACGTGGCTACACTTTGGATGCACTACGTTTAATGCATTGGTTGCACTCTGATATGCCCTAGATTCGGTACATGGCTACACTCTAGAGGCACTAGGTTTAAAGCATTAGTTGCACTCTGATATTACACAGATTCAGAACATGACTAATCGCTAGTTGCACTTGGTTGAATGCATTGCCTGCACTCTGATTATCCCTAGATTCAGTACATGCCTACTCTCTAAATGTGCAAGGTTTAATGCATTGGTTGCACTCTGATATTCCCTAGATTCAGTGCATGTCTACTCTCTATATGCACTAGGTTTATTGCATTGGTTGCACTCTGATATTACCTAGAATCAGTACATGGCTACAGGAGAGATGCACAAGTTTTAATGCTTTGGTTGCACTCTGATAAAGCCTAGATTCAGTACATGGCTACACTCTAGATGCATTAGTTTTAATGCATTGGTTGCACTCTGATATTCCCTAGATTCAGAGCATAGCTACTCTCGAGATGGTCAAGGTTTAATGCACTGGTTGCACTCTGATAATACCTAGATTCAGTACATGGCTACACTCTAGATGCATTAGGTTTAATGCATTGGTTGTGCTTGATATTCCCTAGATTTAGTTCATGGCTATACTCTAATTGCGCGAGGTGTAATGCATTGGGTGCTTTCTGATATTCCCTAGATACAGTACATGGCTATACTCTGGATGCACTAGGTTTAATGCATTGGCTGCACTCTGATAGTCCCTAGATTTAGTTCATGGCTACACTCGAGATGCACAAGGTTAAATGCATTGGTTGCACTCTGATATTACCTAGATTCAGTACATGGCTACTCCCTAGATGCACAAGGTTTAAAGCATTAGTTGCACTACGATCGTATCTAGATTCAGTACAGGCGATACTCTGGATGCACAAGGTTTAGTGCATTGGTTGCACTCTGATATTACCTAGATTCAGCACATAGCTACTCCCTAGATGCACAAGGTTTAAAGCATTAGTTGCACTACGATCGTATCTAGATTCAGTACAGGCGATACTCTGGATGCACTAGGTTTAATGCATTGGTTGCACTCTGATAGTCCCTAGATTTAGTTCATGGCTACACTCGAGATGCACAAGGTTAAATGCATTGGTTTCACTCTGATATTCCATAGATTCAGTACATGGCTACTCTATAGATGCATTAGGTTTAATGCATTGTTTGCTGGCTGATATTTCCTAGATTCAGTACATGGCTACAATCTAGATGCTTGTTTGTTTATTATTTATAGCGCGCACCAAACCCGAGGGTAACCGGGCGCGTTGTTCAAGGATACTTTAAAGTTTACAGGTTACGCATGCTTACAAGTGGTGGTTATACATCGTAGAAATTACATAATGCAGGACAGTAAGGAGAATATACATTGTGCATAATATAAACATATAACATAATATGTACAGGAAATATGCAGTAGGAAGATAGAGAGTATATAATTATGTGCATAGTACGTCTGTAGGACAGTAGTTATGCTAGTGTAGGGCGGGACTATCGGTCATTTTCTTTGATCCAGTTGATACAGTTAGATCTGAAGAGGGCGTAGGATTGGGTAGATCTCAGGCCGGGCGGGAGGGAGTTCCAAAGCTGGGCAGCTTTGACCGGGAAGCTGTTTCCTCCGGCCGTACTTAGTTTAAATGGGGGTATCACTAACTGGTTGGAGTATGCTTCTCTGGTGGGTCTAGTGGAGATTTTTCTGTTGAATTTAGCAGCTAGGTATTTGGGTGCTAGATGGTTGATACTTTTGAAAGTTAGAGAAGCTGTCTTGAGTTTGATTTTGTCCGCTGTGGAGAGCCAGTTGGATTGTCTTCTAGCCTCTGAAATATGCTCCCTTCTTGGAATTCCTAAGGCAGCTCTAAGAGCATTGTTCTGTAGTGTTTGAATCTTTTGCAGCGTATGTTTATTGGCCCCTAAGTATAGTGCGTTGCAATAGTCCAATTTCGACAGCACTAATGCTCGAGCAAGGGTTAGGCAGTTGGCAGTGGATAGGTATGGTTTTGCGGCTCTAATCAGCTTGCAGGTATATGCGGTGCTGGATGCCATTGCGCTCACCTGTTTGGTTAGGGAGAGGTGGGAATCAAGGTAAAACCCTAATGTTTTTACCTCTTTTGCCACCTTGATAGTGTTGCCGTCTATGACGAAGGAGGAGTATTCTTCTTTTAATCTATTGATGTTTTGTTTGTTCCCCAGTATGATAAGTTCTGTTTTGTCATCATTCAGGCATAGCCCGTGGGTGGCCATCCATGCCTGAATGATGAGATAGGTCTTGTTCACCAAGGCCAAATCTTGTTCATAATCCCCTGAAAGTGGTATGAGAATCTGAGTGTCATCCGCATAGTTAGTGTAGGTAACACCCAGATCATCTAGATCATCGAACACGGGCTTCGTGAAGATGTTGTACATAGTGGGGGAGACACAAGAACCTTGTGGGACTCCACATGTGATGGATACAGGGTCAGCAGCAGCCGAAGTAGAGAAGACTCTCATAGTTCTACCGGTTAGGAATGATTTGATCCATGCGATGGCATGCGTGGAGAAGTGGGCAGCTGTTTCTAGGTGGGTGCATAGCACATCATGATCCACTAGGTCGAAGGCTGCAGAGAGGTCCAGTAAGAGGAGTAGGGCCATCTTTCCAGAGTCTCTCAGCTCATCAACCTGAGTTTTAAGATCGATGAGCGCGGTTTCAGTTCCGTGCTGGGGTCTGAAGCCTGATTGTCTTGTGCCTAAAAGGTGGTGCAGCTCCAGATGTTTTTGGATCTGCAGGTAGGCTACCCTGTCTAGGATTTTTAACAGGAAGGGTACCGTTGTGATAGGCCTGTAGTTAGTCGGGATGGATGGGTCCAGTGTTTGTTTTTTTAGGAGGGGGAGGACCCAGGATTGCTTGAGGTTATCTGGTATAGTGCCTGAAGCAAAGGAGGCATTAATAAGCTTAGAAATGAATGGGGAGAGGTCTCTGGCCGCGTCCTTTATTAGTTGGGCTGGGCATAGGTCGCCTCGGCAATTGGATGGCTTGAGTGAAAGTATTATCTTTTCAGTTTCGAGTATAGTTACTTTCGAGAAGTTAAATTTATGGTCTAGTTTAGTGCTGATTGGTGGTTTGCCTCTTGGGTTAGTTGAGGGTGGAATATTCTGTTTCTTTGTCTCAATTTTTGTTTGGAGTGTGGCAATTTTGTCATTTAGTGCTTTTTGGATGTTCGAGCACCATATTTTATTTTTGTCACAGTTATCTTGGACAGGAATAGGGTTTTCTAGTTCCTTTAGTATAAGGAATAGTTCTTTCGTTCCAGATTTGGCCTGCAGTATTCTGTTGTTGAAATTATCTCTTTTTGCTTTCTTTATTTCATTTTTGTAAATCTTGGAGGCATTGATGAGTGTAATTTTATTTGTCTCTGTTGGGGTTAGTCGCCAAGCAGATTCGCATTTATGTTTTTCAAGTCTTAGAGATTTGAGGTGAGGAGTAAACCAGGTGTTTAGGTGGGCTCTGGGCTTGCTCTTTCTCAGTTTCAGTGGGGCAATAGTATCTAGAGCAGTAGCCATGGAAGAGTTGAATTCATTTACTAGTGATGAGGTGTCCAATAAGTCAGGTAGAGAGTTTAATCTGGGGAGGATGAGTGGTAGCAGTTTTTCTGTAGTTATAAGTTTTTTGTTTCTGGTTGGCAAGGGGGGAGCCAGAGCATTTTCAATAGGTAGGGCCAGGTTAACATTTAGGAGGAAAGTTATCAGTGCATGATCAGTCCAGATTTGTGAGGTGATATCGACAATCGTTGTATTGCAGTTATAGTCAGCAACCCAGTCAAGTATACGGCCTTTTTCGTGTGTGGGTTGCAGGATTTTTTGGGAGAAGCCTAATTCTGAGATGACATTAGTGATATTAGTTGCTTGCAGGTCTTTAGGGTCATTGTAGCCTAGGTTTAGGTCTCCCAGAAGGATAGCTTGGGATGAAGTTTTTAGGTTGTTTGAGAGGATTGTGGAAATGTCCTCCTCGAACGTGCCAATAGGGCCTGGTGGTCTATAGATAAGGTGAATAGTAATAGTTCGAGAGGGAGATGCGAGGAGTTTAGCAGTTAATGATTCGCACGAGTTAGTCGTTGAACTTGATTCAGTTTTTAGGGTGAGATTATTTTTAGCAATAATAGCTAGGCCACCTCCTCGAGAGTTGACTCTGTCTTCTCTAAGTATGGTGTAATTATGGGGTAAGGCAAGCATTAGGGCAGGTCCTGCAGATTGGTGCAGCCAAGTTTCTGTTATGGCGAAGATGTCATAGTCTCCTATTTGAATGAGATCCGCAATTTCGGTAGCGTGTGCTATTAGTGACCTGGCATTAATAAGGGCGCACTTCAGTTGGATTTTCGGCTTTGCTGTGGCCTGGGTGGCATTACTTTTCGTTTTTGGTATGCTATTATTAGCGTTGGGCTGCTTATTTAGGCGGTTGTTGCGATGGAGGTCAATTTTTACAGGAGGAGTATTTCGGATGTTAGCGTTACTTCTATTGCAAGAGGTATTGAGTCTAGCTAATGGTTCGTAAATTTTAGGTAGTCTTGAACGTAGTTTTGCGTTTCTATTTGCAATGTCACAGGGAAGGTATGTTAGTGATTGGTGGGTAATAAGTGAGTGTGAAAGTTGAAGGCTGGGCTCTAGGGGGGGGGGGTTAAGAGTCCTTCATCCACGGGCAGTATGCCCTGTAGTGTGGGCCTCGGATAGTGGTTTACTTTAGGCATTGTGGTCCAAAAGGCTGACAGGTAAATAAAAGTTAGTATCATTGTGGCCTGGTTTTAGGCTCGAGCAGTTGGTTTGCAAGAGTCGGGTACCTCTAGGCTAGACGGAGCAATCATATGTAGGCTAAATGCAATCAGAGACAGGTTAAATGCCGTCAGGGACAGGCTAAGTGCACTGTGGTCTGGGGGCGACCATAGTGCACAACACAGTTCAAATGTGGTCTGGGGCGACCATAGTGCACAACACAGTTCAAATGTGGTCTGGGGCGACCATAGTGCACAACACAGTTCAAATGTGGTCTGGGGCGACCATAGGGCACAACACAGTTCAAATGTGGTCTGGGGCGACCATAGTGCACAACACAGTTCAAATGTGGTCTGGGGCGACCATAGGGCACAACACAGTTCAAATGTAGTCTGGGGCGACCATAGGGCACAACACAGTTCAGATATGGTCTGGGGCGTGTTAAGACGGATTTCTGAACTCTGTCCTGGTGGCGCAGAAGTTCAGAAGGCCAACCTAATTACTTGGAACAGGGTAACCTCTGGACAAGCCAGACCAATCAAGGTAGCGATCGCGGCGGTCAAGACTAGGTCTCAAGAGGGGTGAGGGTGACTGAAAGCCCGCAATGAGCACACAAAGCAAGAGCGCTTACAAACTACTCCAAACAGTTGTTATATCAAAAATAGATACACATTTATTTTAAGGCCTTTAAAACAATGACCGTAGCGAGAAAATCACAATATCACAATATTAAACCAACACATACCATATCAACACAATATATATACAAATACACAGTCGCAAGCGTTTAAAGCACGAAATATGTAGTCCACCTGAAAGGAAAGGAAAACAGGCAGTGCGATAACGCTTTAGACTCAGTTCGCCTTCAGAGGCACCTAACTAGATGGAAGTCCGAGCCCTGCGAAGAGTGGAGCCTTGTGCTCAAAGTACCTGCCACGCCGGTGCCAACGGGCAAAAGGGGAAGCTCTTCGGAGGAAGTCAGGCAGTTCGGGTTAGTGCACAGCAGAAGGAGAACAGGTTCCGAAACTCAAGCGCAGCCTCCACAGCGAGCAGAAGCAGAGCGCGAGTACGGCCAAAAGGGTGCTGTTTTTACACAGCAGGGAAAAGCAATGGGATACTGCAGGAGGGCGACCAGATCCTAGCTAAGCTACTCACCGGTCCCCGAAGCAAGCAGGCCCAGGCTTCTCCACGTTAGTTTCAGCAGCTGGCAGGTTCAGAAGAGCAGGGAACGCCTCGTAGTCGTGTAGAGCAAAAAGACATCCCAATCGACGAAACCAGCACAGTTTTATTGCCGCAGCAGGACAACGGAGCGGCCGTGTGTATTCAAGCCAAATGTACACTCCTCCCTTCAGACTTGGGAACGCCAAGTGTACGAAGCGTGGGAGAGTGACAAGGACTCGAAATACAACACAACCTGGCGGCAGTTACAGAGCAGGACTCCCTTGTAAGCTGGTCAGTCAACTGGATGGCCCAGAGACACTTCCGAAGGCTTACTTGGCAGGAGAAGATGAAGTCGCCGGGAATAGCTGTTCCTGCTATTCCAAAGGTCGAAGCACCAGCACAGGCCTTCTGGTTCGATCCAAGGAGGAAAGGGCTTCACAGGACGACAGCAGTGCAAAGGAGGATTCCTTCAGCGGGTCACCAGCGATTCCTCGGTCCAGCCTCTTGGTTGCAGGATACTTGGCTCCTGTATTCCTTCGTTCGTGAGAACTCAGGAGATCGACATGGTAGTGGTGTTTCCAGCTCCCTCTTATCCACAGTTCCCTTCGCGCCAAAACGGAGGGGAGCCAATGGGAGATCCGCTCCTCAACACACACACCATACGTGGACCAATCACGGACCACGGTGGTCCCAGGCATTCACACCACCCCAGACTCTCTGGCACCCAGGATGTGTATTGGGACCAGACATCCCAGCCCACACCCTGGAGGCACACAAACGACATGTAGAAGCCCGCGAAAGCAACCACGTTTCGCGGGAAAGTACATGCCCAAATAAGGAAGGCCCCGGGTCGCCCGACCTGGGGAAGGTGAAGGGAGCAAGACGGTCAGTGGACAAGACAAAGGAGCCTCGTGGTCTAGCCATTTTGGGAGAGCCAGGCCACCATTTTGGGTTCAGGGCAAAAACGTGCTCAGAACGCCAAAAGGAGCTCAAAATAAACAAAACGATCGCTGCCACCATTCGAGTCCCTGAATGACTTGCACCGATCAAATACCATCCTAAAAGAGTATCTAGGGTCTGTAGAAGGCTAGAGACCCAAGAGAGCTGTAACTTAGCTTACAGTGCCCTCTTGTGTCATGTTGCACTAAAGCCGCAACATGATAAAGGAAACTACGGGAAATAGCGTTCCCCGGTACTGACTGTCTTAAGGGCATGTCAGTTTCCCCATAAGAAAAGGAGCGAAAGCCCAGAGAAGTGCGGCAGAAGGCTGTACTTCTCTGGCAAAGTCAAGAACAAGGTTAAAAACAATAGCAAAAAGTTTAGGGGTTGCCACATGGAAGGAAAATTCCCTACAATTACGAAATCTTTCCTAACACTCGCCCCTCCCAGACTATGGACAGGGGGAACTAATCCACCCCTGGATGAGTCTCTTGTTCAGGTCGGTTAAACATTCTGGACAACCCATCAGCATTGCTATGTTGAACACCTGGCCTATGCTCAATAGTGAAGTCGAAGCCTTGTAGACTTATGGACCACCTAAGCAACTTTGGATTCTCCCCCTTCATGTTCATTAGCCACTTTAACGGCTTATGGTCAGTCTGCACAGTGAAGTGGGTCCCATAGAGGTAGGGCCTCAGCTTCCTTAGGGCCCACACAACAGAGAAACATTCTTTCTCTACCGTGGACCATCTGAGCTCTCTGTCCTTAAGCTGGCGACTAATAAAACCGATAGGGTGTTCCTTACCCTTCTCATCTACTTGTGATAGTACAGCTCCTATCCCAGTGTCGGAGGCATCTGTCTACACGATAAAAGGTCTTTGATAATCAGGTGCCCTTAGCACAGGGGCCTGGCACAAGGAGTCTTTTAAGCCATTGAAGGCCTTCTCACACTCGTCGGTCCAAGTTACCTTCTTGGGTTTCTTCGGAGTTGTGAGGGCAGTCAGAGGAGCAGCTATGGTACCATAGTCTGCCACAAAATTGCGGTAATACCCCGTGAGTCCTAAAAAGGCTCTCACTTGGGTTTGCGTAGTGGGGGTAGGCCAGTCTTGTACTGCTTGTACTTTACTGGGTAGAGGCTGTATCCTCCCTCCACCTACATCATGTCCAAGGTAAACCACTGAGCCTTGTCCAATCTGGCATTTACTAGCCTTTATGGTCAAGTGGGCTTTCTGAAGAGCCTGGAGCACAATCCTGAGGTGTTTCACATGGTCTTCCCAGGTGGCACTGAAAACTGCTATATCGTCCAGATATGCAAGACAGAATTCGTCCAACCCATTCAACACATGATTCACAAGCCTCTGGAAAGTGGCAGGTGCATTCTTCAACCCGAACGGCATTACCCGGAATTGGTAAAGGCCGTCTGGAGTAGAAAATGCTGTCTTCTCCTTGGCATGTTCTGCTAAAGCTATTTGCCAATAGCCAGCAGTGAGGTCAAACGTGCTGAGGTACTTGGAGGCACCCAAAGTATCCACCAGCTCATCTGTTCGAGGCAAGGGGTGTGCGTCTGTCTTGGTGACAGCATTCAGAGCCCTGTAATCCACGCAGAACCTCAATTCAGAAGTGCCTGCTTTTGGAACCAACACCATAGGACTGGACCAAGGACTACAAGAGGGTTCAATCACCCCAAGGTCTAACATCTTGTTGACCTCGGTCTTAATATAAGACCGTACTTTATCTGACATCCTGTATCCCCTACTTTTGGTAGGTACACTGTCTCCTGTGTCAATGTTATGTTTGCACCAAGGTGTCAAACCAGGGGACTGTGAAAACAGGGGGGAAAACTGCCTAAGCAAACTTTTCACCTCAGCCTGCTGATCAGAAGTCAGGTGAGGGGCCACTCGGACACCCTCAACGGAGCTATCTGAAGGACCGCTTTGGAACAGGTCGGGGAGAGGTTCTGACTCCTCTTCCTCAACATCTGAAGCCAGTAGCACTGCTGCGATTTCGACTCTTGGGACGAAAGCCTTCAGCCTATTCACGTGGAACACTTTTGGAGCCTGTCCAGGCCTTCCAAGGTCCACTAAATAGTTCACCTCACCCAGGGGCTCCACCACGGTGTAAGGGCCTGACCATTTGTCCTGTAAAGCTCGAGGCCTTATTGGATTCATGATCAGGACTTGCTGACCAGGTGTAAAGTTGATGAGGGAAGCTTTCTGGTCGTACCAATGTTTCACCAGCGCTTGCCCTGCCTTCAATTTATCACTAGCCAAGCCCATCAGAAGTACCATCCGTTTTCTGAGCCCTAGCACATAGTCAACTACATTGGTAGTAACAGGGGGAGTGGGCATCTCCCATCCCTCTTTGACGATGGCTAAGGGTCCCCGTACGGGATGACCGAACAGAAGTTCGAAGGGGCTGAAACCAACACCCTCCTGTGGTACCTCTCGGTAGGCAAACAGTAGGCATGGTAAAAGAAGATCCCATTTTCTTCTCTGGGGCTCCTCCAGAGCCCCAATCATGCTCTTTAACGTTCTGTTGAAACGTTCCACCAGACCATTGGTCTGGGGGTGGTATGCAGAAGAGAACTTGTAGGTGACCCCACATTCTTTCCACATAGCCTGCATATACTTCGACATAAAGTTGCTGCCACGATCTGACACAACTTCTTTAGGGAAGCCAACCCTAGTAAATATGCCGAGTAAAGCTTTTGCAACTGACTTGGCAGTTACAGTTTTCAATGGGATGGCCTCAGGATACCTGGTTGCATGGTCGACCAGCACCAGGATAAACCTATTGCCCGAGGATGTTTGTGGGTCAAGGGGACCAACGATGTCGATCCCTACCCTTTCAAATGGTACCCCCACAACTGGGAGCGGTACCAACGGAGCTTGGATTGTCGCGCCAACCTTACCAGACAACTGGCAGGAGGCACAACTCCTGCAGTGACTTTCTACTTGCACCCCCATCTTGGGCCAGTAGAAGTGCATGGATAACCTTTGCTTGGTCCTCTTCATACCAAGGTGACCAGCAAGGGGAACTTCATGCGCCAACTGCAGGAGGAAGGGCCTAACAGCAAGGGGAACCACCAACCTCCTATGGTCTCCTTCTGTAGACTCTGTGGGCTCACTATACAGGAGTCCACCTTCCCAATAAATCCTATGCTTCCCAGGAGGTTCACCCTCAAGCTGGGAGCAGGCCTGTCTCCTTAGGCCTTCCAGAGATGGGCACTCACGTTGGCCTTTACTGAATTCGTCCCTATCAGGACCTCCTTCAACTAACAAGTCTTTTAGTTCAGGATGATCGTTGGGGTCGAATACTTCAGGCATCGCCACCTCCTCGTCAGGCCCGGGCGATTGACCAACTTCCTCCACCGCAGTGGTAGGCGAGCTCGGGGGAATATTCTCTTTCCCTCGTCTTGACTTGTAGACTCCTTTCGCCTTGGGTTTCCCCTTTGGCTGGGGCGGCGTATTGGGCTTGGCCAATGCTGCCCGTGCTTGAGACCGTGTGTAGGGTCTTTCGGCAGTGTCTCCTACGAGCCCTAAAGCTCTGAGATCATTACCCAACAAGACCTTTCCCGGGACGTTTCTCTGAATGCTCACTGGAATCCTGACTGCTGTACCATTTAAAGTAAGATTTACAGGGATCACGGGAAACATACGGAGGGGGCCGTCAGCCAACTTAGTGGGCATCAGAGTAGCTCTGGCAACTTCCTCTGAGTCTACCAAGGTAGAATCCACTACAGTTCGACTGCACCCACTATCCCTAAGAGCTGGAGTATCCACTCCATTGATCAGCACACTGTCCTTAAAGTAGTGCTTGGTATTATCTGGAATCCTAGCATAAGCCTCTGCGACTTTAGGCTCCCAGGAACCCAGGGACACTAAAACTACCTCAGCCTCTATTCCGCTGGGAAATGAGTCTGAGGAGAAGGATGCTCCTGTAATCTCTTCTTCCTCGTAGGAGGAGAAGGCCAGATTAGCGGAGTGGACCCCCAAAGGTCTAACCTTACAACGGGGATCCCCCTTCACATGGTCAGTTGCTCCACAAGAAAAACAAGCCCCAGTGGGTCTGTTTACGTAGGGAGGCTTATTGTAACCAGAGTTCTGTTTTGGAGGCTGACCTCCACTACCCTGTGAGTTCTCTTGTGTCTTACCCTTGTTTTTCTTTTTGTGGCCCTTATGGGAAGAAGATTTAGCAGATTCCCCACCCTCCATATCTTTGGACTTTTTCCCTTCCTCCTGCTTACCAGGATGAGTTTTGTCCTTATGGGACACTCGATGTGACACCCATAAGTCTGCTGCAATGGCCAGCTTCTTAGGATCTATCTCCTTCGAATCGGCCAAATGCTGCTTAAGCTCCGGGGAAGAAGAAGCAAAAATGTGTTCCAGCATGACCAGATTGATCATGCCTTCGAAGGTAGAAACCTTATAACCTTCAACCCAGCCAGTTAAGTTTTTCAAAGATTCAGCGACATAAGATACCCAAGTACCACCTTCCTTTTTCTTATACTCTCGAAAACGCTTTAAATATTGGGCCGGAGTCTTCCCAAACTTTAAAATGAGAGTTTGCTTTAACATTGCGTAATCAGCCCGCTCAGCCTTCGACATTTCCATAATGGCACTGCAGCCAGAATGGGGCAGTCTACTGAGCAACCACGCAATCTTATCAGCATTGTCAACTTCCTGGACCTCGCATGCATACTCAAACGCATTCAGCCAGTCCATAATGTCATTCCTTTCTTCATACACACTGAGCAGATCTTTCGGAAACCGTGGATGAGAGGAAGCCCCAGACCCATGTCTAGGACCCTTGGATCCATTTGCAACCTGAAGCTTGGCCAGTTCCAACTGGTGATCCCTGTCTTTCTGTTTTTCTGCCTGTTCGATTTTTAGTTTGGCTATGCTGAATTCAAGCTCCTGCTGCCTAAACCGCAGCTCTTGCTTCTTGAATTCAAGCATAGCCTCCCAATCAGCACTGGCAGAGGAAACATTAGACATTACATCCTCCCTGTCCTCGTGGTCGCGATGGATCAGTGCAGCGGCAGAACCGTCGGTTCTACCAGTGAGAGCAGCCCCACCACCTTCTGCACTGTCCTCGGAAGTTATAGCGTCAAGCTGCGCTTCTTGCCACGCCACGATTCTCTGGATCATTTCCAATTTTGTGCCTTGAGAGGAAACACCTCTCTCCGCACACATCTTTTTCAGCGTTTCTGATTTGGAAGCATTTAAAGTTAACAACGTATTTGTTTCCATACTGTTTGATAGGACTATGGCCTTTTTAAAGTTATATTACAACAATTCACTACGTGTACTGTTTGGAATAACCTGAAATGCCTTAGTTCGAGCGCAACACTGGATACCTTCAGTCGTATCCCACCGCTGTACACCAATTTGTTAAGACGGATTTCTGAACTCTGTCCTGGTGGCGCAGAAGTTCAGAAGGCCAACCTAATTACTTGGAACAGGGTAACCTCTGGACAAGCCAGACCAATCAAGGTAGCGATCGCGGCGGTCAAGACTAGGTCTCAAGAGGGGTGAGGGTGACTGAAAGCCCGCAATGAGCACACAAAGCAAGAGCGCTTACAAACTACTCCAAACAGTTGTTATATCAAAAATAGATACACATTTATTTTAAGGCCTTTAAAACAATGACCGTAGCGAGAAAATCACAATATCACAATATTAAACCAACACATACCATATCAACACAATATATATACAAATACACAGTCGCAAGCGTTTAAAGCACGAAATATGTAGTCCACCTGAAAGGAAAGGAAAACAGGCAGTGCGATAACGCTTTAGACTCAGTTCGCCTTCAGAGGCACCTAACTAGATGGAAGTCCGAGCCCTGCGAAGAGTGGAGCCTTGTGCTCAAAGTACCTGCCACGCCGGTGCCAACGGGCAAAAGGGGAAGCTCTTCGGAGGAAGTCAGGCAGTTCGGGTTAGTGCACAGCAGAAGGAGAACAGGTTCCGAAACTCAAGCGCAGCCTCCACAGCGAGCAGAAGCAGAGCGCGAGTATGGCCAAAAGGGTGCTGTTTTTACACAGCAGGGAAAAGCAATGGGATACTGCAGGAGGGCGACCAGATCCTAGCTAAGCTACTCACCGGTCCCCGAAGCAAGCAGGCCCAGGCTTCTCCACGTTAGTTTCAGCAGCTGGCAGGTTCAGAAGAGCAGGGAACGCCTCGTAGTCGTGTAGAGCAAAAAGACATCCCAATCGACGAAACCAGCACAGTTTTATTGCCGCAGCAGGACAACGGAGCGGCCGTGTGTATTCAAGCCAAATGTACACTCCTCCCTTCAGACTTGGGAACGCCAAGTGTACGAAGCGTGGGAGAGTGACAAGGACTCGAAATACAACACAACCTTGCGGCAGTTACAGAGCAGGACTCCCTTGTAAGCTGGTCAGTCAACTGGATGGCCCAGAGACACTTCCGAAGGCTTACTTGGCAGGAGAAGATGAAGTCGCCGGGAATAGCTGTTCCTGCTATTCCAAAGGTCGAAGCACCAGCACAGGCCTTCTGGTTCGATCCAAGGAGGAAAGGGCTTCACAGGACGACAGCAGTGCAAAGGAGGATTCCTTCAGCGGGTCACCAGCGATTCCTCGGTCCAGCCTCTTGGTTGCAGGATACTTGGCTCCTGTATTCCTTCGTTCGTGAGAACTCAGGAGATCGACATGGTAGTGGTGTTTCCAGCTCCCTCTTATCCACAGTTCCCTTCGCGCCAAAACGGAGGGGAGCCAATGGGAGATCCGCTCCTCAACACACACACCATACGTGGACCAATCACGGACCACGGTGGTCCCAGGCATTCACACCACCCCAGACTCTCTGGCACCCAGGATGTGTATTGGGACCAGACATCCCAGCCCACACCCTGGAGGCACACAAACGACATGTAGAAGCCCGCGAAAGCAACCACGTTTCGCGGGAAAGTACATGCCCAAATAAGGAAGGCCCCGGGTCGCCCGACCTGGGGAAGGTGAAGGGAGCAAGACGGTCAGTGGACAAGACAAAGGAGCCTCGTGGTCTAGCCATTTAGGGAGAGCCAGGCCACCATTTTGGGTTCAGGGCAAAAACGTGCTCAGAACGCCAAAAGGAGCTCAAAATAAACAAAACGATCGCTGCCACCATTCGAGTCCCTGAATGACTTGCACCGATCAAATACCATCCTAAAAGAGTATCTAGGGTCTGTAGAAGGCTAGAGACCCAAGAGAGCTGTAACTTAGCTTACAGTGCCCTCTTGTGTCATGTTGCACTAAAGCCGCAACATGATAAAGGAAACTACGGGAAATAGCGTTCCCCGGTACTGACTGTCTTAAGGGCATGTCAGTTTCCCCATAAGAAAAGGAGCGAAAGCCCAGAGAAGTGCGGCAGAAGGCTGTACTTCTCTGGCAAAGTCAAGAACAAGGTTAAAAACAATAGCAAAAAGTTTAGGGGTTGCCACATGGAAGGAAAATTCCCTACAATTACGAAATCTTTCCTAACAGGGCGACCATAGGGCACAACACAGTTCAGATGTAGTCTGGAGCGACCATGTGGCACAACACAGCACTATGTTTAATAAATTGGTTGTACTCTGATATTCCCTAGATGCAGTACGTGGCTACACTTTGGATGCACTAGGTTTAATGCATTGGCTGTTCTCTGATATTCCATAGATTTAGTTCATGGCTACAATCTAGATGCACTAGTTTTAATGCATTGGTTGTACTCTGATATTCCCTAGATGCAGTACGTGGCTACACTTTGGATGCACTAGGTTTAATGCATTGGTTGCACTCTGATATTCCCTAGATTCGGTACATGGCTACACTCTAGATGCACTAGGTTTAAAGCATTAGTTGTACTCTGATATTACATAGATTCAGAACATGACTAATCGCTAGATGCACTAGGTTGAATGCATTGCCTGCACTCTGATATTACCAAGATTCAGCACATAGCTACACTCTAGATGCACAAGGTTTAATGCCTTGGCTGCACTCTGATTATCCCTAGATTCAGTACATGCCTACTCTCTAGATGTGCAAGGTTTAATGCATTGGTTGCACTCTCATAATCCCTAGATTCAGTGCATGTCTACTCTCTAGATGCACTAGGTTTAATGCATTGGTTGCACTCTGATATTACCTTGAATCAGTACATGGCTACAGGCTAGATGCACAAGGTTTAATGCTTTGGTTGCACTCTGATATAGCCTATATTCAGTACATGGCTACACTCTAGATGCATTAGGTTTAATGCATTGGTTGCACTCCGATATTACCTATATTGAGTACATGGCTACTCTCTAGATGCACAAGGTTTAATGCATTGGTTGCACTCTGATAATACCTAGATTCAGTGCATGACGACTCTCTAGATATACAAGGTTTAATGCATTGGTTGTATTCTGATATTCCCTAGATTCGGCACATGGCAACACTCTAGGTGCACTAGGTTTAAAGCATTAGTTGCACTCTGATACTACCTAGATTCACTACATGGCTACACTCTAGATGCACTAGGTTTAATGCATTGGTTGCAGTCTGATATTCCCTTGATTCAGTACATGGCTACAGACTAGATGCACTAGGTTTAATGCATTGGTTGTACTCTGATATTCCCTAGATTCAGTACATGACTACTCTCTAGATGCACTAGGTTTAATGCATTGGTTGCATGCTGATATTCCCTAGATTAATCACATGGCTACACTCTAGAATCACTAACATGAATGCATTGGATGCACTCGGATATTCCCTAGATTCAGTATATAGCTACTCTCTAGATGCACAAGGTTTTATGCATTGGTTGCACTCTGATATTACCTAGATTCAGTATATGGCTACTCTCAAGATACACTAGGTTTAATGCATTGGTTGCACTCTGATATTGCCTATATTCAGCACATGACTACACTCTAGATTCACTATGTTTAATGCATCGGTTGTACTCTGATATTCCCTAGGTTCAGTACATGGCTACACTCTAAATGCACTAGGTTTAATGCATTGGTTGCAGTCTGATATTCCCTAGGTTCAGTACATGGCTACACTCTAGATGCACTAGGTTTAATGCAATGGTTGCACTCTGATATTACCTAGAACAGTATATGGCTACTCTCTAGATGCACAAGGTGTAATGCGTTGGTTGCACTCTGATGTTACCTAGATTCAGTACATGGCTACTCTCTAGATGCACAAGGTTTAATGCATTGGTTGCACTCTGATATTCCCTAGATTCAGTACATGGCTACACTCTAGATGCATTAGGTTTAATGCAATGGTTGCACTCTGATATTACCTAGATTCAGTACATGGCTACTCTCTAGATGCACAAGGTTTAATGCACTGGTTGCACTCTGGTAATACCTAGATTCAGTAAATAGCTACTCTCTAGATGCACTAGATTTAAATCGTTAGTTGCACTCTGATATTCCATAGATTCAGCACATGGCAACACTCTAGGTGCACTAGGTTTAAAGCATTAGTTGCACTCTGATACTACGTAGATTCAGTACATGGCTACTCTCTGGATGCACTAGGTTTAATGCATTGGTTGCAGCCTGATATTCCCTGGATTCAGTACATTGCTACACTCTAGATGCACTAGCATTAATTCATTGGTTGTACTATGATATTTGCTATATTCAGTAGATGGCTGTGAAGACGGATTTCTGAACTCTGTCCTGCTGGCGCAGAAGTTCAGAAGGCCAACCTAATTACTTGGAACAGGGTAACCTCTGGACGAGCCAGACCAATCAAGGTAGCGATCGCGGCGGTCTAGACCAGGTCTCAAGAGGGGTGAGGGTGACTGAAAGCCCGCAATGAGCACACAAAGCAAGGACACTTACAAACTTCTGCAAACAGGTGTTATATGAAAAATATATACACATTTATTCCAAGGCCTTTAAAACAATGACTGTAGCGAGAAATCACAATACAACTCTAGTAAACCAACACATACCATACCAATACAATATATATACAGATACAACAAGTCTCAAGCGTTAAATGCACGAAATGTGTAGTCCACCTAAAAGGGATGGAAAACAGGCAGTGCGAAATAATGCTTAGACCCAGTCCGCCTTCAGAGGCACCTAACTAGAAGGAAGTCCGAGCCCTACGAAGAGTGGAGCCTTGTGCTCAAAAGTACCTGCACACCCTGGTGCCAACGGGCAAAAGGGGAGTCTCTTCGAGGGAAATCAGGCAGTTCAGTTTAGTGCACAAATGAAGAAGATCAAGTTCCGTGACTCAAGCGCAGCCTCCACTGTGGGCAGAAGCAGAGCGCGCAGCCTCCACTGTGGGCAGAAGCAGAGCGCGAGTACGGAAAAGGGTGCTGTTTTGACACAGCGGGGAAAAGCTATGGGCTCCTGTAGGAGGGCGACCAGTTCCTAGCTATGCTACTCACCGGTCCCCGATGCAACCAGACCCAGGCTTCTCCGCGTCAGTTTCAGTCGCTGGCAGGTTCAGAAGAGCAGGGGACGTCTCGTCGTCGTGTTGAGTCTGCAGCAGCAGAGATGAGTAAAAGGCGTCCCAAACGAAGGAACCCGCACAGTTTGTTACCACAGCAGGGCAACAGAGCGGCCGTGTGTATCTGAGCCAAATGTACACTTCACACTTCAGACCTGGGAACGCCAAGTGTACGAAGCGTGTGAGAGTGACAAGGACTCGATATACTACACAACCTGGCGGCGGTTACAGAGACTTCTGTGTAAGCTGGTCAGTCTGCTGGATGGCCCAGAGACGCTTCCGAAGGCTTACTGGCAGGAGATGGTGAAAATGCCGAGAATAGCTCCCGCTATTCCAAGGGTCGAAGTACCAGTACAGGCCTTCTAGTTGGATCAAAGGTGAAAAGGATTTCACAAGGCGACAGTAGTGCAGAGGAGCAGTCCTTCAGCGGGTCACCAGCGATTCCTCGGTCCAGCCTCTTGGTTGCAGGATACTTGGCTCCTGTATTCCTTTGTTCGTGAGAACTCAGGAGATCGACATGGTAGTGGTGTTTCCAGCCCCCTCTTATCCACGATTCCCTTCGCGCCAAAACGGAGGGGACCCAATGGGAGATCCGCTCATCAACACTCACACCATTCGTGGACCAATCATGGACCACAGTGGTCCCAGGCATTCATACCACCCTAGACTCTCTGGCACCCAGGATGTGTATTGGGACCAGACATCCCAGCCCACATCCTGGAGGCACACACCAGGCATGTAGAAGCCCGCGAAAGCATCCGTGTTTCGTGGGAAAGTACATGCCCAAATAAGGAAGGCCCCGGGTCGGCTCGACCTGGGGAAGGTGAAGGGAGCAAGACGGTCAGCGGACAGGACAAAGGAGCCTCGTGGTCTGGCCATTTTGGGAGCCAGGCCACCATTTTGGGTTAAGCGCGAGAAACGCGCTTTGAACGCCAAAAGGAGCTCCAAACACAAGAAACAATCGCTGCCACCATTCCCGTCCGTGAATCACTTGCACCGATCAGTTACAATCCTAAAAGAGTATCTAGAGCCCGTAGAAGGCTAGAGACCCAAGAGAGCTGTAACTTAGCTTACAGTGCCCTCTTGTGTCATGTTGCACGTAAGCCGCAACATGATAAAAGAAACTACGGAAAACAGCGTTTCCTGGTTCTGACTGTCTTAAGGGCATGTCAGTTTCCCTGTAAGAAAGGAGCGAAAGCCCAGAGGAGTGCGGCAGAAGGCTGCACTTCTCTGGCAAAGTCGAGAACAAGATGAAAAACAACAGCAAAAAGTTTAGGGGTTGCCACATGGAAGGAAAATTACCTACTATTACGAAATCTTTCCTAACAATGGCTACACTCTAGATGCACACGTTTTAATGCATTGGTTGCACTCTGATATTCCCTAGATTCAGGACATGGCTACAATCTAGATGCACTAGGATTAATGCATTGTTTGCATTCTGATATTGCCTAGATTCAGTACATGGCTACACTCAAGATGCACTAGGTTTAAAGCATTACTTGCACTCTGATATTCCCTAGGTTTAGTTCATGGCTATACTATAGATTCACTACATTTAAAGCATTAGTTGCACTACTATATTCCCTAGATTCAGTACATGGCTACTCTCTAGATGCACTAGGGTTAATGCATTGGATGCACTCAATATTCCCTAGATTCAGTATATGGCTACTCTCTAGATGCACACGTTTTAATGCATTGGTGTCACTCTGATATCACCTACATTCAGTATATGGCTACTCTCTAGATACCCTAGGTTTAATGCATTTGTTGCACTCTGATATTGCCTAGATTCAGCACATGGATACACTCTAGATGCACTAGGTTTAATGCATCAGTTGCACTCTGATATTCCCCAGATTCAGTACATGGCTACTCTCTAGATGCACTACGTTTAATGCATGGGTTGCACTCTGATATTCCCTAGGTTCAGTACATGGCTACACTCGTACATAGCTACTCTCTAGATGCACTAGGTTTACTGCATTGGTTGCACTCTGATATTCCCTAGATTCAGTACATGGCTACTCTCTAGATGTAGTAGGGTTAATGCATTAGTTCTGCTCTGATATTCCCTAGATTTAGTTTATGGCTACACTCTAGATGCACTATGTTTAATGTACTGGTTGCACTTTGATATGCCCTAGATTCAGCACATGGCTACACTCTAGATGCACTAGGTTTCATGCACTGGTTGTACTCTGATATTAACTAGGTTCAGTACATGGCTACACCCTAGATGCACTAGGTTTAATGCATTGGTTGCAGATGGATATTCCCTAGGTTCAGTACAAGGCTACAGTCTAGATGCACAAGGTTTAATGCATTGGTTGTACTCTGATATTCCCTAGATTCAGTACATGGCTACCCCTTGATGCACTAGGTTTAATGCCTTGGTTGCACTCTGATATTCCCTAGATTCAGTACATGGCTACTCTCTAGATGTAGTAGGGTTAATGCATTAGTTCTGCTCTGATATTCCCTAGATTTAGTTTATGGCTACACTCTAGATGCACTATGTTTAATGTACTGGTTGCACTTTGATATGCCCTAGATTCAGCACATGGCTACACTCTAGATGCACTAGGTTTAATGCACTGGTTGTACTCTGATATTAACTAGGTTCAGTACATGGCTACACCCTAGATGCACTAGGTTTAATGCATTGGTTGCGGACAGATATTCCCTAGGTTCAGTACAAGGCTACAGTCTAGATGCACAAGGTTTAATGCATTGGTTGTACTCTGATATTCCCTAGATTCAGTACATGGCTACCCCTTGATGCACTAGGTTTAATGCCTTGGTTGCACTCTGATATTCCCTAGATTCAGTACATGGCTACTCTCTAGATGTAGTAGGGTTAATGCATTAGTTCTGCTCTGATATTCCCTAGATTTAGTTTATGGCTACACTCTAGATGCACTATGTTTAATGTACTGGTTGCACTTTGATATGCCCTAGATTCAGCACATGGCTACACTCTAGATGCACTAGGTTTCATGCACTGGTTGTACTCTGATATTAACTAGGTTCAGTACATGGCTACACCCTAGATGCACTAGGTTTAATGCATTGGTTGCAGATGGATATTCCCTAGGTTCAGTACAAGGCTACAGTCTAGATGCACAAGGTTTAATGCATTGGTTGTACTCTGATATTCCCTAGATTCAGTACATGGCTACCCCTTGATGCACTAGGTTTAATGCCTTGGTTGCACTCTGATATTCCCTAGATTCAGTACATGGCTACTCTCTAGATGTAGTAGGGTTAATGCATTAGTTCTGCTCTGATATTCCCTAGATTTAGTTTATGGCTACACTCTAGATGCACTATGTTTAATGTACTGGTTGCACTTTGATATGCCCTAGATTCAGCACATGGCTACACTCTAGATGCACTAGGTTTAATGCACTGGTTGTACTCTGATATTAACTAGGTTCAGTACATGGCTACACCCTAGATGCACTAGGTTTAATGCATTGGTTGCGGACAGATATTCCCTAGGTTCAGTACAAGGCTACAGTCTAGATGCACAAGGTTTAATGCATTGGTTGTACTCTGATATTCCCTAGATTCAGTACATGGCTACCCCTTGATGCACTAGGTTTAATGCCTTGGTTGCACTCTGATATTCCCTAGATTCAGTACATGGCTACTCTCTAGATGTAGTAGGGTTAATGCATTAGTTCTGCTCTGATATTCCCTAGATTTAGTTTATGGCTACACTCTAGATGCACTATGTTTAATGTACTGGTTGCACTTTGATATGCCCTAGATTCAGCACATGGCTACACTCTAGATGCACTAGGTTTAATGCACTGGTTGTACTCTGATATTAACTAGGTTCAGTACATGGCTACACCCTAGATGCACTAGGTTTAATGCATTGGTTGCAGACGGATATTCCCTAGGTTCAGTACAAGGCTACAGTCTAGATGCACAAGGTTTAATGCATTGGTTGTACTCTGATATTCCCTAGATTCAGTACATGGCTACCCCTTGATGCAATAGGTTTAATGCCTTGGTTGCACTCTGATATTCCCTAGATTTAGTTCATGGCTACTCTCTAGATGTAGTAGGGTTAATGCATTAGTTCTGCTCTGATATTCCCTAGATTTAGTTTATGGCTACACTCTAGATGCACTATGTTTAATGTACTGGTTGCACTTTGATATGCCCTAGATTCAGCACATGGCTACACTCTAGATGCACTAGGTTTAATGCACTGGTTGTACTCTGATATTAACTAGGTTCAGTACATGGCTACACTCTTGATGCACTAGGTTTAATGCATTGGTTGCAGTCGGATATTCCCTAGGTTCAGTACAAGGCTACAGTCTAGATACACAAGCTTTAATGCATTGGTTACACTTTGATATTCCATAGATTCAGTACATGGCTACTCTCTAGATGCATTAGGTATAATGTATTGGTTGCTGTCTGATATGCCCTAGATTCAGCAGATGGCTACACTCTAGATGCACTAGGTTGAATGCATTGGTTGTATTCTGATATTCCTTGAATTCAGTACATGGCTACACTCTAGATGCAATAGGTTTAATGCACTGGTTGCACTCTGATATTAACTAGGTTCAGTACATGGCTACACTCTAGATGCACTAGGTTTAATGCATTGGTTGCAGTCGGATATTCCCTAGGTTCAGTACAAGGCTACAGTCTAGATACACAAGCTTTAATGCATTGGTTACACTTTGATATTCCCTAGATTCAGTACATAGCTACCCCCTTGATGCACTAGGTTTAATGCATTAGTTGCGCTCTGATATTCCCTAGATTTAGTTCATGGCTACACTCTAGATGCACTAGGTTTTGTGCATTCTTTGCACTCTGATATTCCCTAGATTGTTCATGGCTACACTCTAGATGCTCTAGGTTTGATGCATTGGTTGCACTCTGATAGTACCTAGATTCACTACATGGCTACACTGTAGATGCACAAGGTTTCATGCTTTGGTTGCACTTTGATATGCCCTAGATTCAGCACATGGCTACACTCCAGATGCACTAGGTTTAAAGCATTGGTTGTACTCTGATATTCTCTAGATTCAGTGCATGGCTACAATCTAGCTGCACTAGGTTTAATGTATTGGTTGTACTCTGATATTGACTAGGTTCAGTACATGTCTACACTCTAGATGCACTAGGTGTAATGCATTGGTTGCAGTCTGATATTCAATATGTTCAGTACAAGGCTGTTAAGACGAATTTCTGAACTCTGTCCTGGTGGCGCAGAAGTTCAGAAGGCCAACCTAATTACTTGGAACAGGGTAACCTCTGGACGAGCCAGACCAATCAAGGTAGCGATTGCGGCGGTCAAGACTAGGTCTCAAGAGGGGTGAGGGTGACTGAAAGCCTGCAATGAGCACACAAAGCAAGATCACTTACAAACTACTCCAAACAGTTGTTATATCAAAAATATATACACATTTATTTTAAGGCCTTTAAAACAATGACCGTAGCGAGAAAGTCACAATATCACAATATTAAACCAACACATACCATATCAACACAATATATATACAAATACAACAAGTCTCAAGCGTTATATGCACGAAATATGTAGTCCACCTAAAAGGGAAGGAAAACAGGCAGTGCGAGATAATGCTTAGACCCAGTTCGCCTTCAGAGGCACCTAACTAGATGGGAGTCCGAGCCCTGCGAAGAGTGGAGCCTTGTGCTCAAAAGTACCTGCACACGCTGGTGCCAACGGGCAAAAGGGGAGTCTCTTCTAAGGAAATCAGGCAGTTCAGTTCAGTGCACAAATGAAGAAGAACAAGTTCCGCGACTCAAGCGCAGCCTCCACTGTGGGCAGAAGCAGAGCGCGAGTACGGCAAAAGGGTGCTGTTTTACACAGCGGGGAAAAGCAATGGGCTCCTGCAGGAGGGCGACCAGATCCTAGCTATACTACTCACCGGTCCCCGATGCAAGCAGGACCAGGCTTCTCCGCGTCACTTTCAGCAGCTGGCAGGTTCAGAAGAGCAGGGAACGCCTCGTTGTTGTGTTGAGTAAAAAGACGTCCCAATCGAAGAAACCTACACAGTTTTGTCACCACAGCAGGGCAGCGGAGCGGCCGTGTGTATCTGAGCCAAATGTACACTACTCACTTCCGACCTGGGAACGCCAAGTGTACGAAGCGTGTGAGAGTGACAAGGACTCGAAATACAACACAACCTGGCGGCGGTTACAGAGCAAGACTCCCGTGTAAGCTGGTCAGTCAGCTGGATGGCCCAGAGACGCTTCCGAAGGCTTACTGGCAGGAGATGATGAAGATGCCGAGAATAGCTGTTCCCGCTATTCCAAGGGACGAAGCACCAGTACAGGCCTTCTGGTTCGATCAAAGGTGAAAAGGGTTTCACAAGGCGACAGCAGTGCAGAGGAGGAGTCCTTCAGCGGGTCACCAGCGATTCCTCGGTCCAGCCTCTTGGTTGCAGGATACTTGGCTCCTGTATTCCTTCGTTCGTGAGAACTCAGGAGATCGACAGGGTAGTGGTGTTTCCAGCCCCCTCTTATCCACGGTTGCCTTCGCGCCAAAACGGAGGGGACCCAATGGGAGATCCGCTCATCAACACTCACACCATTCGTGGACCAATCACGGACCACTGTGGTCCCAGGCATTCACACCACCCTAGACTCTCTGGCACCCAGGATGTGTATTGGGACCAGACATCCCAGCCCACATCCTGGAGGCATACAAAAGACATGTAGAAGCCCGCGAAAGCATCCGTGTTTCGCGGGAAAGTACATGCCCAAATAAGGAAGGCCCCGGGTCGGCTCGACCTGGGGAAGGTGAAGGGAGCAAGACGGTCAGCGGACAGGACAAAGGAGCCTCGTGGTCTGGCCATTTTGGGAGCCAGGCCACCATTTTGGGTTAAGCGCAGAAAACGCGCTTAGAACGCCAAAAGGAGCTCAAAATACAAAGAAACGATCGCTGCCACCATTCCCGTCCCTGAATCACTTGCACCGATCAAATACAATCCTAAACGAGTATCTAGGGCCTGTCGAAGGCTAGAGACCCAAGAGAGCTGTAACTTAGCTTACAGTGCCCTCTTGTGTCATGTTGCACTAAGGCCGCAACATGATAAAAGAAACTACGGGAAACAGCGTTCCCCGGTACTGACTGTCTTAAGGGCATGTCAGTTTCCCCGTACGAAAGGAGCGAAAGCCCAGAGGAGTGCGGCAGAAGGCTGCACTTCTCTGGCAAAGTCAAGAACAAGGTGAAAAACAACAGCAAAAAGTTTAGGGGTTGCCACATGGAAGGAAAATTACCTACAATTACGAAATCTTTCCTAACACTCGCCCCTCCCAGACTATGGACAGGGGGAACTAGTCCACCCCTGGATGAGTCTCTTGTTCAGGTCGGTTAAACATTCTGGACAACCCATCAGCATTGCTATGTTGGACACCTGGCCTATGCTCAATAGTGAAGTCGAAGCCTTGTAGACTTATGGACCACCTAAGCAACTTTGGATTCTCCCCCTTCATGTTCATTAGCCACTTTAACGGCTTATGGTCAGTTTGCACAGTGAAGTGGGTCCCATAGAGGTAGGGCCTCAGCTTCCTTAGGGCCCACACAACAGAGAAACATTCTTTCTCTACCGTGGACCATCTGAGCTCTCTGTCCTTAAGCTGGCGACTAATAAAACCGATAGGGTGTTCCTTACCCTTCTCATCTACTTGTGATAGTACAGCTCCTATCCCAGTGTCAGAGGCGTCCGTCTGTACGATAAAAGGTCTTTGATAATCAGGGGCCCTGAGGACAGGGGCCTGGCACAAGGAGTCTTTTAAGCCATTGAAGGCCTTCTCACACTCGTCGGTCCAAGTTACCTTCTTGGGTTTCTTTGGAGTTGTGAGGGCAGTCAGAGGGGCAGCTATGGTGCCATAGTCTGCCACAAAATTGCGGTAATACCCCGTGAGTCCTAAGAAGGCTCTCACTTGGGTTTGCGTAGTGGGGGTAGGCCCGTCTTGTACTGCTTGTACCTTACTGGGTAGAGGCTGTCTCCTCCCTCCACCTACTTCATGTCCAAGGTAAACCACTGAGCCTTGTCCATTTTGGTGAGGGGCCACTCGGACACCCTCAAAAGAGCTATCTGAAGGACTGCTTTGGAACAGGTCGGGGAGAGGTTCAGACTCCTCTTCCTCAACGTCTGAAGCCAGTAGAAGTGCTGCGATTTCGACGCTTGGGACGAAAGCCTTCAGCCTATTCATGTGAAACACTTTTGGAGCCTGTCCTGGCCTTCCAAGGTCCACTGAATAGTTAACCTCACCCAGGGGCTCCACCACTGGGTAAGGGCCTGACCATTTGTCCTGTAAAGCTCGAGGCCTTATGGGATTCATGATCAGGACTTGCTGACCAGGTGTAAAGTTGATGAGGGAAGCTTTCTGGTCGTACCAATGTTTCACCAGCGCTTGTCCTGCCTTCAATTTATCACTAGCCAAGCCCATCAGAAGTACCATCCGTTTTCTGAGCCCCAGCACATAATCTACTACGTTGGTAGTAACAGGGGGAGTGGGCATCTCCCATCCCTCTTTGACTATGGCTAAGGGTCCCCATACAGGATGACCGAACAGAAGTTCGAAGGGGCTGAAGCCAACACCCTCCTGTGGTACCTCTCAGTAGGCAAACAGTAAGCATGGTAAAAGAAGATCCCATTTTATTCTCTGAGGTTCTTCCAGAGCCCCAATCATGCTCTTTTACGTTCTGTTGAAACGTTCCACCAGACCATTGGTCTGGGGGTGGTATGCAGAAGAGAACCTGTAGGTGACCCCACATTCTTTCCACATAGCATGCCTATACTTTGACATAAAGTTGCTGCCATGATCCGACACAACTTCTTTAGGGAAGCCAACCCTAGTAAATATGCCGAGTAAAGCTTTTGCAACTGACTTGGCAGTTACAGTTTTCAATGGGATGGCTTCAGGATACCTGGTTGCATGCTCGACCAGCACCAGGATAAACCTATTGCCCGAGGATGTTTGCGGGTCAAGGGGACCAACGATGTCGATCCCTACCCTTTCAAATGGTACCCCCACAACTGGGAGTGGTACCAACGGAGCTTGGATTGTCGCGCCAACCTTACCAGACAACTGGCAGGAGGCACAACTCCTGCAGTGACTTTCTACTTGCACCCCCATCTTGGGCCAGTAGAAGTGCATGGATAACCTTTGCTTGGTCCTCTTCATACCAAGGTGACCAGCAAGGGGAACTTCATGCGCCAACTGCAGGAGGAAGGGCCTAACAGCAAGGGGAACCACCAACCTCCTATGTTCTCCTTCTGTAGACTCTGTGGGCTCACTATACAGGAGTCCACCTTCCCAATAAATCCTATGCGTCCCAGGAGGTTCACCCTCAAGCTGGGAGCAGGCCTGTCTCCTTAGGCTACACTCTAGATGCTCTAGGTTTGATGCATTGGTTGCACTCTGATAGTACCTAGATTCACTACATGGCTACACTGTAGATGCACAAGGTTTAATGCTTTGGTTGCACTTTGATATGCCCTAGATTCAGCACATGGCTACACTCCAGATGTACTAGGTTTAAAGCATTGGTTGTACTCTGATATTCTCTAGATTCAGTGCATGGCTACAATCTAGCTGCACTAGGTTTAATGTATTGGTTGTACTCTGATATTGACTAGGTTCAGTACATGTCTACACTCTAGATGCACTAGGTTTAATGCATTGGTTGCAGTCTGATATTCAACATGTTCAGTACAAGGCTACACTCTAGATGCACAAGGTTTAATACATTGGTTACACTCTGATATTCCCAAAATTCTGCACATGGATACAGTCTCGATGCAGTCGGTTTAATGCATTGGTTGCACTCTGATATTCCCTAGGTTAAATGCATTGGATACACTCTACATTCACTACGTTTAATGCATTGGTTGCACTCTGAAATTCCCTAGATTCAGTACATGGCTACACTCTAGATGCACTAGGTTTAATGCATGGGTTGCACTCTGATTATCCCTACATTCAGTACATGGCTACTCTCTAGAAGCACTAGGTTTAATGCATTGGCTACAGTCTCTGTTAGGAAGGATTACGTAATTGTAGGTAATTTTCCTTCCATGTGGCAACCCCTAAACTTTTTGCTGTTGTTTTTCACCTTGTTTTGACCTTGCCAGAGAAGTGCAGCCTTCTGCCGCACTCCTCTGGGCTTTCGCTCCTTTCTTATGGGGAAACTGACATGCCTTTAAGACAGTCAGTACCGGGGAACGCTGTTTCCCGTAGTTTCTTTTATCATGTTGCGGCTTTCGTGCAACATGACACAAGAGGGCGCTGTAAGCTAAGTTACAGCTCTCTTGGGTCTCTAGCCTTCTACAGGCCCTAGATACTCGTTTAGGATTGTATCTGATCGGTGCAAGTGATTCAGGGACGGGAATGGTGGCAGCGATCGTTTCTTGTGTTTTGAGCTCCTTTTGGCGTTCTAAGGGCGTTTCTCGCGCTTAACCCAAAATGGTGGCCTGGCTCCCAAAATGGCCAGACCACTAGGCTCCTTTGTCCTTTCCGCTGACCGTCTTGCTTCCTTCACCTTCCCCCGGTCGAGCCGACCCAGGGCCTTCCTTATTTGGGCATGTACTTTCCCGCAAAACACGGATGCTTTCGCGGGCTTCTACATGTCTTGTGTGTGCCTCCAGGATGTGGGCTGGGATGTCTGGTCCCAATACACATCCTGGGTGCCAGAGAGTCTAGGGTGGTGTGAATGCCTGGGACCACCGTGGTCCGTGATTGGTCCACGAATGGTGTGAGTGTTGATGAGCGGATCTCCCATTGGGTCCCTTCCGTTTTGGCGCGAAGGGAACCGTGGATAAGAGGGGGCTGGAAACACCACTACCATGTCGATCTCCTGAGTTCTCACGAACGAAGGAATACAGGAGCCAAGTATCCTGCAACCAAGAGGCTGGACCGAGGAATCGCTGGTGACCCGCTGAAGGACTTCTCCTCTGCACTGCTGTCGCCTTGTGAAACCCTTTTCACCTTTGATCGAACCAGAAGGCCTGTACTGGTACTTCGACCCTTGGAATAGCGGGAACAACTATTCTCGGCATCTTCACCATCTCCTGCCAGTAAGCCTTCGGAAGCGTCTCTGGGCCATCCAGTTGACTGACCAGCTTACACGGGAGTCTTGCTCTGTAACCGCTGCCAGGTTGTGTTGTGTTTCGAGTCCTTGTCACTCTCACACGCTTCGTACACTTGGCGTTCCCAGGTCTGAAGTGAGTAGTGTACATTTGGCTCAGATACACACGGCCGCTCCGTTGCCCTGCTGTGGTCACAAACTGTGCCGGTTTCTTCGATTGGGACGTCTTTTTACTCAACACGACGACGAGGCGTTCCCTGCTCTTCTGAACCTGCCAGCTGCTGAAACTGACGCGGAGAAGCCTGGGTCTGCTTGCATCGGGGACCGGTGAGTAGCATAGCTAGGATCTGGTCGCCCTCCTGCAGGAGCCCATGGCTTTTCCCCGCTGTGTCAAACAGCACCCTTTTCTGTACTCGCGCTCTGCTTCTGCCCACTGTGGAGGCTGCGCTTGAGTCACGGAACTTGTTCTTCTTCTTTTGTGCACTAAACTGAACTGCCTGATTTCCCTCGAAGAGCTTCTCCTTTTGCCCGTTGGCACCAGCGCGTGCAGGTACTTTTGAGCACAAGGCTCCACTCTTCGCAGGGCTCTGACTTCCATCTAGTTAGGTGCCTCTGAAGGCGAACTGGGTCTAAGCATTATTGCGCACTCCCTGTTTTCCCTCCATTTTAGGTGGACTACACATTTCGTGCATATAACGCTTGAGACTTGTTGTATTTGTATATATATTGTGTTGATATGGTATGTGTTGGTTTACTATCGTTATATTGTGATTTTCTCGCTACGGTCATTCTTTTAAAGGCCTTGGAATAAATGTGTATATATTTTTAATATAACAACTGTTTGGAGTAGTTTGTAAGTGATCTTGCTTTGTGTGCTCATTGCGGGCTTTCAGTCACCCTCACCCCTCTTGAGACCTAGTCTTGACCGTCGCGATCGCTACCTTGATTGGTCTGGCTCGTCCAGAGGTTACCCTGTTCCAAGTAATTAGGTTGGCCTTCTGAACTTCTGCGCCACCAGGACAGAGTTCAGAAATCCGTCTTAACAGTCTCATATTCCCCAGATTCAGTACATGGCTACTCTCTAGATGCACAAGGTTTAATGCATTGGTTGCACTCTGATATTCCCTAAATTCAGTACATGTCTACTTTCTAGATGCACTAGGTCTAATGCATTGGTTGCACTCTGATATTCCCTGGATTCAGTACATGGCTACTCTCTAGATGCACTATGGTTAATGCACTAGTTGTGCTCTGATATTCCCTAGATTTAGTTAATGGCTACCCTCTAGATGCACTAGGTTTAAAGCATTGGTTGTACTCTGATATTCCCCAGATTCACTGCATGGCTACACTCTGGATGCACTAGGTTTAATGCATTGGTTGAAGTCTGATATTCCCTGGCTTCCGTACATGGCTACTCTCTAGATGCACTATGTTTAATGCACTGGTTGCACTTTGATATGCCCTAGATTCAGCACATGGCTACACGCTAGATGCACTAGGTTTAAACATTGGCTATACTCTAATATTCCTTAGATTCAGCACTAGGTTTAATGCACTGGTTGTACTCTGATATTAACTAGGTTCAGTACATGGCTACACTCTAGATGCACTAGGTTTTATGCATTGGTTTCAGTTGGATATTCCCTAGGTTCAGTACAAGGCTACAGTCTAGATGCACAATGTATAATGCATTGGTTGTACTCTGATATTCCATAGATTCAGTACATGGCTACTCTCTAGATGCACTAGGTTTAAATCATTAGTTGCACTCTGATATTACCTAGATTCAGTACATGGTTACACTCAAGATGCACAAGGTTTAATGCATTGGTTGTACTCTGATTGTCCCTAGATTCAGTACAAGGCTACTCTCTAGATGCACTAGGGTTAATGCATTGGTTGCACTCTGATATTCCATAGATTCAGTACATGGCTACCCTATAGATGCATTAGGTTTAATGCATTGTTTGCTGGCTGATATTCCCTAGATTCAGTACATGGCTACAATCTAGATGCACTAGGTTTAATGCATTGGTTGTACTCTGATATTCCCTAGATGCAGTAGGTGGCTACACTTTGGATGCACTAGGTTTAATGCATTGGTTGTACTCTGATATTCCATAGATTTAGTTCATGGCTACAATCTAGATGCACTAGGTTTAATGCATTGGTTATACTCTGATATTCCCTAGATGCAGTACGTGGCTACACTTTGGATGCACTACGTTTAATGCATAGGTTGCACTCTGATATGCCCTAGATTTGGTACATGGCTACATTCTAGATGCACTAGGTTTAAAGCATTAGTTGCACTCTGATATTACATAGATTCAGAACATGACTAATCGCTAGATGCACTAGGTTGAATGCATTGCCTGCACTCTGATATTCCCTGGATTCAGTACATAGCTACGCTCTAGATGCACAAGGTTTAATGCCTTGGCTGCACTCTGATTATCCCTAGATTCAGTACATGCCTACTCTCTAGATGTGCAAGGTTTAATGCATTGGTTGCACTCTGATAATCCCTAGATTCAGTGCATGTCTACTCTCTAGATGCACTAGGTTTAATGCATTGGTTGCACTCTGACATTACCTAGAATCAGTACATGGCTACAGGCTAGATGCACTAGGTTTAATGCTTTGGTTGCATTCTGATATAGCCTAGATTCAGTACATGGCTACACTCTAGATGCATTAGGTTTAATGCATTGGTTGCACTCTGATATTACCTATATTCAGTACATGGCTACTGAACAAGGTTTAATGGATTGGTTGCACTCTGGTATTCCCTAGATTCAGAACATAGCTACTCTCGAGATGGTCAAGGTTTAATGCACTGGTTGCACTCTGATAATACCTAGATTCAGTGCATGATGACTCTCTAGATATACAAGGTTTAATGCATTGGTTGTACTCTGATATTCCCTAGATTCGGCAAATGGCAACACTCTAGGTGCACTAGGTTTTAAGCATTAGTTGCACTCTGATACTACCTAGATTCACTACATAGCTATACTCTGTATGCATAAGGTTTAATGCATTGGTTGCAGTCTGATATTCCCTTGATTCAGTACTTGTCTACAGACTAGATGCACTAGGTTTAATGCATTGGTTGTACTCTGATATTCCCTATATTCAGTATATGGCTACTCTCTAGATGCACAAGGTTTAATGCATTGGTTGCACTCTGGTATTCCCTAGATTCAGTACATAGCTACTCTCGAGATGGTCAAGGTTTAATACACTGGTTGCACTCTGAAAATACCTAGATTCAGTGCATGATGACTCTCTAGATATACAAGATTTAATGCATTGGTTGTACTCTGATATTCCCTAGATTCGGCAAATGGCAACACTCTAGGTGCACTAGGTTTAAACCATTAGTTGCACTCTTATACTACCTAGATTCACTACATGGCTACACTCTGGATGCACTAGGTTTAATGCATTGGTTGCAGTCTGATATTCCCTTGATTCAGTACATGGCTACAGACTAGATGCACTAGGTTTAATGCATTGGTTATACTCTGATATTCCCTAGATTCAGTACATGGCTACTCTCTAGATGCACAAGGTTTAATGCATTGGTTGCATTCTGATATTCCCCAGATTAAGCACATGGCTACACTCTAGAATCACTAACATTAATGAATTGGATGCACTCGGATATTCCCTAGATTCAGTATATAGCTACTCTCTAGATGCACAAGGTTTAATGCATTGGTTGCACTCTGATATTGCCTATATTCAGCACATTGCTACACTCTAGATTCACTAGGTTTAATGCATCGGTTGTAATCTGATATTCCCTAGATTCAGTACATGGCTACACTCTAGATGCACTAGGTTTAATGCATTGGTTGCATTCTGATATTACCTAGATCCAGTATATGGCTACTCTCAAGATACACTAGGTTTAATGCATTGGTTGCACTCTGATATTGCCTATATTCAGCACATTGCTACACTCTAGATTCACTAGGTTTAATGCATCGGTTGTAATCTGATATTCCCTAGATTCAGTACATGGCTACACTCTAGATGCACTAGGTTTAATGCATTGGTTGCAGTCTGATATTCCCTAGGTTCAGTACATGGCTACACTCTAGATGCACAAGGTTTAATGCAATGGTTGCACTCTGATATTACCTAGAACAGTATATGGCTACTCTCTAGATGCACAAGGCATAATGCATTGGTTGCACTCTGATATTACCTAGATTCAGTACATGGCTACTCTCTAGATGCACAAGGTTTAATGCATTGGTTGCACTCTGATATTCCCAAGATTCAGTACATGGCTACACTCTAGATGCATTAGGTTTAATGCATTGGTTGCACTCTGATATTACCTAGAATCAGTACATGGCTACTATCTAGATGCACAAGGTTTAATGCATTGGTTGCACTCTGATATTCCCTAAATTCAGTACATGTCTACTTTCTAGATGCACTAGGTCTAATGCATTGGTTGCACTCTGATATTCCCTGGATTCAGTGCATGGCTACTCTCTAGATGCACTATGGTTAATGCACTAGTTGTGCTCTGATATTCCCTAGATTTAGTTCATGGCTACACTCTGGATGCACTAGGTTTAATGCATCGGTTGCTGTCTGATATTCCCTGGCTTCCGTACATGGCTACTCTCTAGATACACTATGTTTAATGCACTGGTTGCACTTTGATATGCCCTAGATTCAGCACATGGCAACACGCTAGATGCACTAGGTTTAAACATTGGCTATACTCTAATATTCCCTAGATTCAGTACTTGGCTACACTCCAGATGCACTAGGTTTAATGCACTGGTTGTACTCTGATAGTAACTAGGTTCAGTACATGGCTACACTCTAGATGCACTAGGTTTTATGCATTGGTTGCAGTCGGATATTCCCTAGGTTCAGTACAAGGCTACAGTCTAGATGCACAAGGTTTAATGCATTGGTTGTGCTCTGATATTCCCTAGATTTAGTTAATGGCTACCCTCTAGATGAACTAGGCTTAAAGCATTGGTTGTACTCTGATATTCCCCAGATTCACTGCATGGCTACACTCTGGATGCACTAGGTTTAATGCATTGGTTGAAGTCTGATTTTCCCTGGCTTCCGTACATGGCTACTCTCTAGATGCACTATGTTTAATGCACTGGTTGCACTTTGATATGCCCTAGATTCAGCACATGGCTACACGCTAGATGCACTAGGTTTAAACATTGGCTATACTCTAATATTCCTTAGATTCAGCACTAGGTTTAATGCACTGGTTGTACTCTGATATTAACTAGGTTCAGTACATGGCTACACTCTAGATGCACTAGGTTTTATGCATTGGTTTCAGTCGGATATTCCCTAGGTTCAGTACAAGGCTACAGTCTAGATGCACAAGGTATAATGCATTGGTTGTACTCTGATATTCCATAGATTCAGTACATGGCTACTCTCTAGATGCACTAGGTTTAAATCATTAGTTGCACTCTGATATTACCTAGATTCAGTACATGGTTACACTCAAGATGCACAAGGTTTAATGCATTGGTTGTACTCTGATTGTCCCTAGATTCAGTACATGGCTACTCTCTAGATGCACTAGGGTTAATGCATTGGTTGCACTCTGATATTCCATAGATTCAGTACATGGCTACCCTATAGATGCATTAGGTTTAATGCATTGTTTGCTGGCTGATATTCCCTAGATTCAGTACATGGCTACAATCTAGATGCACTAGGTTTAATGCATTGGTTGTACTCTGATATTCCCTAGATGCAGTAGGTGGCTACACTTTGGATGCACTAGGTTTAATGCATTGGTTGTACTCTGATATTCCATAGATTTAGTTCATGGCTACAATCTAGATGCACTAGGTTTAATGCATTGGTTATACTCTGATATTCCCTAGATGCAGTACGTGGCTACACTTTGGATGCACTACGTTTAATGCATAGGTTGCACTCTGATATGCCCTAGATTTGGTACATGGCTACATTCTAGATGCACTAGGTTGAATGCATTGCCTGCACTCTGATATTCCCTGGATTCAGTACATAGCTACACTCTAGATGCACAAGGTCTAAAGCCTTGGCTGCACTCTGATTATCCCTAGATTCAGTACATGCCTACTCTCTAGATGTGCCAGGTTTAATGCATTGGTTGCACTCTGATAATCCCTAGATTCAGTGCATGTCTACTCTCTAGATGCACTAGGTTTAATGCATTGGTTGCACTCTGACATTACCTAGAATCAGTACATGGCTACAGGCTAGATGCACTAGGTTTAATGCTTTGGTTGCATTATGATATAGCCTAGATTCAGTACATGGCTACACTCTAGATGCATTAGGTTTAATGCATTGGTTGCACTCTGATATTACCTATATTCAGTACATGGCTACTGAACAAGGTTTAATGGATTGGTTGCACTCTGGTATTCCCTAGATTCAGAACATAGCTACTCTCGAGATGGTCAAGGTTTAATGCACTGGTTGCACTCTGATAATACCTAGATTCAGTGCATGATGACTCTCTAGATATACAAGGTTTAATGCATTGGTTGTACTCTCATATTCCCTAGATTCGGCAAATGGCAACACTCTAGGTGCACTAGGTTTAAAGCATTAGTTGCACTCTGATACTACCTAGATTCACTACATGGCTACACTCTGTATGCATTAGGTTTAATGCATTGGTTGCAGTCTGATATTCCCTTGATTCAGTACTTGTCTACAGACTAGATGCACTAGGTTTAATGCATTGGTTGTACTCTGATATTCCCTAGATTCAGAACATAGCTACTCTCGAGATGGTCAAGGTTTAATACACTGGTTGCACTCTGAAAATACCTAGATTCAGTGCATGACGACTCTCTAGATATACAAGATTTAATGCATTGGTTGTACTCTGATATTCCCTAGATTCGGCAAATGGCACTAGGTTTAAGCCATTAGTTGCACTCTTATACTACCTAGATTCACTACATGGCTACACTCTGGATGCACTAGGTTTAATGTATTGGTTGCAGTCTGATATTCCCTTGATTCAGTACATGGCTACAGACTAGATGCACTAGGTTTAATGCATTGGTTATACTCTGATATTCCCTAGATTCAGTACATGGCCACTCTCTAGATGCACAAGGTTTAATGCATTGGTTGCATTCTGATATTCCCTAGATTAAGCACATGGCTACACTCTAGAATCACTAACATTAATGAATTGGATGCACACGGATATTCCCTAGATTCAGTATATAGCTACTCTCTAGATGCACAAGGTTTAATGCATTGGTTGCACTCTGATATTGCCTATATTCAGCACATTGCTACACTCTAGATTCACTAGGTTTAATGCATCGGTTGTAATCTGATATTCCCTAGATTCAGTACATGGCTACACTCTAGATGCACTAGGTTTAATGCATTGGTTGCATTCTGATATTACCTAGATCCAGTAAATGGCTACTCTCAAGATACACTAGGTTTAATGCATTGGTTGCACTCTGATATTGCCTATATTCAGCACATTGCTACACTCTAGATTCACTAGGTTTAATGCATCGGTTGTAATCTGATATTCCCTAGATTCAGTACATGGCTACACTCTAGATGCACTAGGTTTAATGCATTGGTTGCAGTCTGATATTCCCTAGGTTCAGTACATGGCTACACTCTAGATGCACAAGGTTTAATGCAATGGTTGCACTCTGATATTACCTAGAACAGTATATGGCTACTCTCTAGATGCACAAGGCATAATGCATTGGTTGCACTCTGATATTACCTAGATTCAGTACATGGCTACTCTCTAGATGCACAAGGTTTAATGCATTGGTTGCACTCTGATATTCCCAAGATTCAGTACATGGCTACACTCTAGATGCATTAGGTTTAATGCATTGGTTGCACTCTGATATTACCTAGATTCAGTACATGGCTACTCTCTAGATGCACAAGGTTTAATGCATTGGTTGCACTCTGATATTCCCTAAATTCAGTACATGTCTACTTTCTAGATGCACTAGGTCTAATGCATTGGTTGCACTCTGATATTCCCTGGATTCAGTACATGGCTACTCTCTAGATGCACTATGGTTAATGCACTAGTTGTGCTCTGATATTCCCTAGATTTAGTTCATGGCTACACTCTGGATGCACTAGGTTTAATGCATCGGTTGCAGTCTGATATTCCCTGGCTTCCGTACATGGCTACTCTCTAGATACACTATGTTTAATGCACTGGTTGCACTTTGATATGCCCTAGATTCAGCACATGGCAACACGCTAGATGCACTAGGTTTAAACATTGGCTATACTCTAATATTCCCTAGATTCAGTACTTGGCTACACTCCAGATGCACTAGGTTTAATGCACTGGTTGTACTCTGATATTAACTAGGTTCAGTACATGGCTACACTCTAGATGCACTAGGTTTTATGCATTGGTTGCAGTCGGATATTCCCTAGGTTCAGTACAAGGCTACAGTCTAGATGCACAAGGTTTAATGCATTGGTTGTACTCTGATATTCCCTAGATTCAGTACATGGCTACTCTCTAGATGCACTAGGTTTAATGCATTGGTTGCACTCTGATAGTCCCTATATTTAATTCATGGCAACACTCGAGATGCACAAGGTTAAATGCATTGGCTGCACTCTGATATTACCTAGATTCAGTACATGGCTAAACGCTAGATGCACAAGGTTTAATGCATTGGTTGCACTCTGATATTCCCAAGATTCAGTACATGGCTACTCTCTAGATGCACTAGGTTTAAATCATTAGTTGCACCCTGATATTAACTAGATTCAGTACATGGTTACACTCAAGATGCAAAAGGTTTAATGCATTGGTTGTACTCTGATTGTCCCTAGATTCAGTACATGGCTACTCTCTAGATACACTAGGGTTAATGCATTGGTTGCACTCTGATATTCCATAGATTCAGTACATGGCTACCCTATAGATGCATTAGGTTTAATGCATTGTTTGCTGGCTGATATTCCCTGGATTCAGTACATGGCTACAATCTAGATGCACTAGGTTTAATGCATTGGTTGTACTCTGATCTTCCCTAGATGCAGTACGTGGCTACACTTTGGATGCACTAGGTTTAATGCATTGGTTGTACTCTGATATTCCATAGATTTAGTTCATGGCTACAATCTAGATGCATTAGGTTTAATGCATTGGTTATACTCTGATATTCCCTAGATGCAGTACGTGGCTACACTCTGGATGCACTACGTTTAATGCATAGGTTGCACTCTGATATGCCCTAGATTCGGTACATGGCTACACTCTAGATGCACTAGGTTTAAACCATTAGTTGCACTCTGATATTACATAGATTCAGAACATGACTAATTGCTAGATGCACTAGGTTGAATGCATTGCCTGCACTCTGATATTCCCTGGATTCAGTACATAGCTACACTCTAGATGTGCAAGGTTTAATGCATTGGTTGCACTCTGATAATCCCTAGATTCAGTGCATGTCTACTCTCTAGATGCACTAGGTTTAATGCATTGGTTGCACCCTGATATTACCTAGAATCAGTACATGGCTACAGGCTAGATGCATTAGGTTTAATGCATTGGTTGCACTCTAATAATATTACCTATATTCAGTACATGGCTACTGAACAAGGTTTAATGCATTGGTTGCACTCTGATAATACCTAGATTAGTGCATGACGACTCTCTAGATATACAAGGTTTAATGCATTGGTTGTATTCTGATATTCCCTATATTCGGCAAATGGCAACACTCTAGGTGCACTAGGTTTAAAGCATTAGTTGCACTCTGATACTACCTAGATTCACTACATGGCTACACTCTGTATGCACTAGGTTTAATGCATTGGTTGTAGTCTGATATTCCCTTGATTCAGTACATGTCTACAGACTAGATGCACTAGGTATAATGCATTGGTTGTACTCTGATATTCCCTAGATTCAGTACATGGCTACTCTCTAGATGCACAAGGTTTAATGCATTGGTTGCATTCTGGTATTCCCTAGATTCAGAACATAGCTACTCTCGAGATAGTCAAGGTTTAATGCACTGGTTGCACTCTGATAATACCTAGATTCAGTGCATGACAACTCTCTAGATATACAAGATTTAATGCATTGGTTGTACTCTGATATTCTCTAGATTCGGCAAATGGCAACACTCTAGAATCACTAACATTAATGAATTGGATGCACTCGGATATTCCCTAGATTCAGTATATGGCTACTCTCAAGATACACTAGGTTTAATGCATTGGTTGCACTCTGATATTACGTAGAACAGTATATGGCTACTCTCTAGATGCACAAGGCGTAATGCATTGGTTGCACTCTGATATTTGCTAGATTCAGTAGATGGTTACACTCTAGATGCACACGTTTTAATGCATTGATTGCACTCTGATATTCCCTAGATTCAGTACATGGCTACACTGAAGATGCACTAGGTTTAAAGCATTAGTTGTACTCTGATATTCCCTAGGTTTAGTTCATGGCTACACTATAGATTCACTACATTTAAAGCATTAGTTGCACTCCTATATTCCCTAGATTCAGTACATGGCTACTCTCTAGAATCACTAACATTCAAGCATTGGATGCACTCTGATATTCCCTATATTCAGTATATGGCTACTCTCTAGATGTACACGTTTGAATGCATTGGTGTCACTCTGATATCACCTATATTCAGTATATGGCTACTCTCTAGATACACTAGGTTTAATACATGTGTTGCACTCTGATATTGCCTAGATTCAGCACATGGATACACTCTAGATGCACTAGGTTTAATGCATCAGTTGCACTCTGATATTCCCTAGATTCAGTACATGGCTACTATCTAGATGCACTACGTTTAATGCATGGGTTGCACTCTGATATTCCCTAGGTTCAGTACATGGCTACACTCGTACATAGCTACTCTCTAGATGCACTAGGATTAATGCATTGGTTGCACTCTGATATTCCCTAGATTCAGTACATGGCTACTCTCTAGATGTAGTAGGGTTAATGCATTATTTCTGCTCTGATGTTCCCTAGATTTAGTTTATGGCTACACTCTAGATGCACTATGTTTAATGTACTGGTTGCACTTTGATATGCCCTAGATTCAGCACATGGCTACACACTAGATGCACTAGGTTTAATGCACTGGTTGTACTCTGATATTAACTAGGTTCAGTACATGGCTACACTCTAGATGCACTAGGTTTAATGCATTGGTTGCAGCCAGATATTCCCTAGGTTCAGTACATGGCTACCGCTTGATGCACTAGGTTTAATGCCTTGGTTGTACTCTGATATTCCCTAGATTCAGTACATGGCTACCCCTTGATGCACTAGGTTTAATGCATTGGTTGCACTTTGATATTCACTAGATTCAGTACATAGCTACCCCCTTGATGCACTAGGTTTAATGCATTAGTTGCACTCTGATATTCCCTAGATTTAGTTCATGGCTACACTCTAGATGCACTAGGTTTAATGCATTCTTTGCACTCTGATATTCCCTAGTTTGTTCATGGCTACACTCTAGATGCTCTAGGTTTGATGCATTGGTTGCACTCTGATAGTACCTAAATTCACTACATGGCTACACTGTAGATGCACAAGGTTTAATGCTTTGGTTGCACTTTGATATGCCCTAGATTCAGCACATGGCTACACTCCAGATGCACTAGGTTTAAAGCATTGGTTGTACTCTGATATTCCCTAGATTCAGTGCATGGCTACAATCTAGCTGCATTAGGTATAATGTATTGGTTGTACTCTGATATTGACTAGGTTCAGTACATGGCTACACTCTAGATGCACAAGGTGTAATGCATTGGTTGTAGTCTGATATTCCATATGTTCAGTACAAGGCTACACTCTAGATGCACAAGCTTTAATACATTGGTTACACTCTGATATTCCCTAAATTCTGCACATGGCTACAGTCTGGATGCAGTTGGTTTAATGCATTGGTTGCACTCTGATATTCCCTAGGTTAAATGCATTGGATACACTCTACATTCACTATGTTTAATGCATTGGTTGCACTCTGAAATTCCCTAGATTCAGTACATGGCTACACTCTAGATGCACTAGGTTTAATGCATGGGTTGCACTCTGATATTCACAAGGTTAAATGCATTGCTAGACTCTAGATGCACTAGGTTTAATGCATTGGTTGCACTCTGATTATCCCTACATTCAGTACGTGGCTACTCTCTAGAAGCACTAGGTTTAATGCATTGGCTACAGTCCCATATTCCCCAGATTCAGTACATGCCCACTCTCTAGATGCACAAGGTATAATGCATTGGTTGCACTCTGATATTCCCTAAATTCAGTACATGCCTACTCTCTAGATGCACAAGGTTTAATGCATTGGTTGCACTCTGATATTCCCTAGATTCAGTACATGCCTACTCTCTAGATGCACAAGGTTTAATGCATTGGTTGCACTCTGATATTCCCAAGATTCAGTATATGGCAACTCTCTAGATGCACTAGGTTTAATGCATTGGCTGTACTCTGATATTACCTAGATTCAGTACATGACTACTCTCTAGATGCACTAGGTTTAAATCATTAGTTGCACCCTGATATTACCTAGATTCAGTACATGGTTACACTCGAGATGCAAAAGGTTTAATGCATTGGTTGTACTCTGATTGTCCCTAGATTCAGTACATGGCTACTCTCTAGATGCACTAGGGTTAATGCATTGGTTGCACTCTGATATTCCATAGATTCAGTACATGGCTACCCTATAGATGCATTAGGTTTAATGCATTGTTTGCTGGCTGATATTCCCTGGATTCAGTACATGGCTACAATCTAGATGCACTAGGTTTAATGCATTGGTTGTACTCTGATATTCCCTAGATGCAGTACGTGGCTACACTTTGGATGCACTAGGTTTAATGCATTGGTTGTACTCTGATATTCCATAGATTTAGTTCATGGCTACAATCTAGATGCACTAGGTTTAATGCATTGGTTATACTCTGATATTCCCTAGATGCAGAACGTGGCTACACTTTGGATGCACTACGTTTAATGCATAGGTTGCACTCTGATATGCCCTAGATTCGGTACATGGCTACACTCTAGATGCACTAGGTTTAAACCATTAGTTGCACTCTGATATTACATAGATTCAGAACATGACTAATTGCTAGATGCACTAGGTTGAATGCATTGCCTGCACTCTGATATTCCCTGGATTCAGTACATAGCTACACTCTAGATGTGCAAGGTTTAATGCATTGGTTGCACTCTGATAATCCCTAGATTCAGTGCATGTCTACTCTCTAGATGCACTAGGTTTAATGCATTGGTTGCACCCTGATATTACCTAGAATCAGTACATGGCTACAGGCTAGATGCATTAGGTTTAATGCATTGGTTGCACTCTAATAATATTACCTATATTCAGTACATGGCTACTGAACAAGGTTTAATGCATTGGTTGCACTCTGGTATTCCCTAGATTCAGAACATAGCTACTCTCGAGATGGTCAAGGTTTAATGCACTGGTTGCACTCTGATAATACCTAGATTAGTGCATGACGACTCTCTAGATATACAAGGTTTAATGCATTGGTTGTACTCTGATATTCCCTATATTCGGCAAATGGCAACACTCTAGGTGCACTAGGTTTAAAGCATTAGTTGCACTCTGATACTACCTAGATTCACTACATGGCTGCACTCTGTATGCACTAGGTTTAATGCATTGGTTGTAGTCTGATATTCCCTAGATTCAGCACATGGCTACACACTAGATGCACTAGGTTTAATGCACTGGTTGTACTCTGATATTAACTAGGTTCAGTACATGGCTACACTCTAGATGCACTAGGTTTAATGCATTGGTTGCAGCTGGATATTCCCTAGGTTCAGTACATGGCTACCCCTTGATGCACTAGGTTTAATGCCTTGGTTGTACTCTGATATTCCCTAGATTCAGTACATGGCTACCCCTTGATGCACTAGGTTTAATGCATTGGTTGCACTTTGATATTCACTAGATTCAGTACATAGCTACCCCCTTGATGCACTAGGTTTAATGCATTAGTTGCACTCTGATATTCCCTAGATTTAGTTCATGGCTACACTCTAGATGCACTAGGTTTAATGCATTCTTTGCACTCTGATATTCCCTAGTTTGTTCATGGCTACACTCTAGATGCTCTAGGTTTGATGCATTGGTTGCACTCTGATAGTACCTAGATTCACTACATGGCTACACTGTAGATGCACAAGGTTTAATGCTTTGGTTGCACTTTGATATGCCCTAGATTCAGCACATGGCTACACTCCAGATGCACTAGGTTTAAAGCATTGGTTGTACTCTGATATTCCCTAGATTCAGTGCATGGCTACAATCTAGCTGCACTAGGTATAATGTATTGGTTGTACTCTGATATTGACTAGGTTCAGTACATGGCTACACTCTAGATGCACAAGGTGTAATGCATTGGTTGTAGTCTGATATTCCATATGTTCAGTACAAGGCTACACTCTAGATGCACACGCTTTAATACATTGGGTACACTCTGATATTCCCTAAATTCTGCACATGGCTACAGTCTGGATGCAGTTGGTTTAATGCATTGGTTGCACTCTGATATTCCCTAGGTTAAATGCATTGGATACACTCTACATTCACTATGTTTAATGCATTGGTTGCACTCTGAAATTCCCTAGATTCAGTACATGGCTACACTCTAGATGCACTAGGTTTAATGCATGGGTTGCACTCTGATATTCACAAGGTTAAATGCATTGCTAGACTCTAGATTCACTAGGTTTAATGCATTGGTTGCACTCTGATTATCCCTACATTCAGTACGTGGCTACTCTCTAGAAGCACTAGGTTTAATGCATTGGCTACAGTCCCATATTCCCCAGATTCAGTACATGCCCACTCTCTAGATGCACAAGGTTTAATGCATTGGTTGCACTCTGATATTCCCTAAATTCAGTACATGCCTACTCTCTAGATGCACAAGGTTTAATGCATTGGTTGCACTCTGATATTCCCTAGATTCAGTACATGCCTACTCTCTAGATGCACAAGGTTTAATGCATTGGTTGCACTCTGATATTCCCTAAATTCAGTACATGTCTACTTTCTAGATGCACTAGGTTTAATGCATTGGTTGCACTCTGATATTCCCTGGATTCAGTACATGGCTACTCTCTAGATGCACTATGGTTAATGCACTAATTGTGCTCTGATATTCCCTAGATTTAGTTCATGGCTACACTCTGGATGCACTAGGTTTAAAGCATTGGTTGTACTCTGATATTACCTAGATTCAGTACATGGCTAAACGCTAGATGCACAAGGTTTAATGCATTGGTTGCACTCTGATATTCCCAAGATTCAGTATATGGCAACTCTCTAGATGCACTAGGTTTAATGCATTGGCTGTACTCTGATATTACCTAGATTCAGTACATGGCTACTCTCTAGATGCACTAGGTTTAAATCATTAGTTGCACCCTGATATTACCTAGATTCAGTACATGGTTACACTCGAGATGCAAAAGGTTTAATGCATTGGTTGTACTCTGATTGTCCCTAGATTCAGTACATGGCTACTCTCTAGATGCACTAGGGTTAATGCATTGGTTGCACTCTGATATTCCATAGATTCAGTACATGGCTACCCTATAGATGCATTAGGTTTAATGCATTGTTTGCTGGCTGATATTCCCTGGATTCAGTACATGGCTACAATCTAGATGCACTAGGTTGAATGCATTGGTTGTACTCTGATATTCCCTAGATGCAGTACGTGGCTACACTTTGGATGCACTAGGTTTAATGCATTGGTTGTACTCTGATATTCCATAGATTTAGTTCATGGCTACAATCTAGATGCACTAGGTTTAATGCATTGGTTATACTCTGATATTCCCTAGATGCAGAACGTGGCTACACTTTGGATGCACTACGTTTAATGCATAGGTTGCACTCTGATATGCCCTAGATTCGGTACATGGCTACACTCTAGATGCACTAGGTTTAAACCATTAGTTGCACTCTGATATTACATAGATTCAGAACATGACTAATTGCTAGATGCACTAGGTTGAATGCATTGCCTACACTCTGATATTCCCTGGATTCAGTACATAGCTACACTCTAGATGTGCAAGGTTTAATGCATTGGTTGCACTCTGATAATCCCTAGATTCAGTGCATGTCTACTCTCTAGATGCACTAGGTTTAATGCATTGGTTGCACCCTGATATTACCTAGAATCAGTACATGGCTATAGGCTAGATGCATTAGGTTTAATGCATTGGTTGCACTCTAATAATATTACCTATATTCAGTACATGGCTACTGAACAAGGTTTAATGCATTGGTTGCACTCTGGTATTCCCTAGATTCAGAACATAGCTACTCTCGAGATGGTCAAGGTTTAATGCACTGGTTGCACTCTGATAATACCTAGATTAGTGCATGACGACTCTCTAGATATACAAGGTTTAATGCATTGGTTGTACTCTGATATTCCCTATATTCGGCAAATGGCAACACTCTAGGTGCCCTAGGTTTAAAGCATTAGTTGCACTCTGATACTACCTAGATTCACTACATGGCTACACTCTGTATGCACTAGGTTTAATGCATTGGTTGTAGTCTGATATTCCCTTGATTCAGTACATGTCTACAGACTAGATGCACTAGGTATAATGCATTGGTTGTACTCTGATATTCCCTAGATTCAGTACATGGCTACTCTCTAGATGAACAAGGTTTAATGCATTGGTTGCATTCTGGTATTCCCTAGATTCAGAACATAGCTACTCTCGAGATGGTCAAGGTTTAATGCACTGGTTGCACTCTGATAATACCTAGATTCAGTGCATGACGACTCTCTAGATATACAAGATTTAATGCATTGGTTGTACTCTGATATTCTCTAGATTCGGCAAATGGCAACACTCTAGAATCACTAACATTAATGAATTGGATGCACTCGGATATTCCCTAGATTCAGTATATAGCTACTCTCTAGATGCACAAGGTTTAATGCATTGGTTGCATTCTGATATTACCTAGATTCAGTATATGGCTACTCTCAAGATACACTAGGTTTAATGCATTGGTTGCACTCTGATATTGCCTATATTCAGCACATTGCTACACTCTAGATTCACTAGGTTTAATGCATCGATTGTAATCTGATATTCCCTAGATTCAGTACATGGCTACACTCTAGATGCACTAGGTTTAATGCATTGGTTGCAGTCTGATATTCCCTAGGTTCAGTACATGGCGACACTCTAGATGCACAAGGTTTAATGCAATGATTGCACTCTGATATTACGTAGAACAGTATATGGCTACTCTCTAGATGCACAAGGCGTAATGCATTGGTTGCACTCTGATATTTGCTAGATTCAGTAGATGGCTACACTCTAGATGCACACGTTTTAATGCATTGATTGCACTCTGATATTCCCTAGATTCAGTACATAGCTACACTGAAGATGCACTAGGTTTAAAGCATTAGTTGTACTCTGATATTCCCTAGGTTTAGTTCATGGCTACACTATAGATTCACTACATTTAAAGCATTAGTTGCACTCCTATATTCCCTAGATTCAGTACATGGCTACTCTCTAGATGCACTAGGTTGGACGCATTAGTTGCACTCTGATACTACCTAGATTCAGCACATGGCTACACTCTAGAATCACTAACATTCAAGCATTGGATGCACTCTGATATTCCCTATATTCAGTATATGGCTACTCTCTAGATGTACACGTTTGAATGCATTGGTGTCACTCTGATATCACCTATATTCAGTATATGGCTACTCTCTAGATACACTAGGTTTAATACATGTGTTGCACTCTGATATTGCCTAGATTCAGCACATGGATACAGTCTAGATGCACTAGGTTTAATGCATCAGTTGCACTCTGATATTCCCTAGATTCAGTACATGGCTACTATCTAGATGCACTACGTTTAATGCATGGGTTGCACTCTGATATTCCCTAGGTTCAGTACATGGCTACACTCGTACATAGCTACTCTCTAGATGCACTAGGTTTAATGCATTGGTTGCACTCTGATATTCCCTAGATTCAGTACATGGCTACTCTCTAGATGTAGTAGGGTTAATGCATTAGTTCTGCTCTGATGTTCCCTAGATTTAGTTTATGGCTACACTCTAGATGCACTATGTTTAATGTACTGGTTGCACTTTGATATGCCCTAGATTCAGCACATGGCTACACACTAGATGCACTAGGTTTAATGCACTGGTTGTACTCTGATATTAACTAGGTTCAGTACATGGCTACACTCTAGATGCACTAGGTTTAATGCATTGGTTGCAGCCGGATATTCCCTAGGTTCAGTACATGGCTACCCCTTGATGCACTAGGTTTAATGCCTTGGTTGTACTCTGATATTCCCTAGATTCAGTACATGGCTACCCCTTGATGCACTAGGTTTAATGCATTGGTTGCACTTTGATATTCACTAGATTCAGTACATAGCTACCCCCTTGATGCACTAGGTTTAATGCATTAGTTGCACTCTGATATTCCCTAGATTTAGTTCATGGCTACACTCTAGATGCACTAGGTTTAATGCATTCTTTGCACTCTGATATTCCCTAGTTTGTTCATGGCTACACTCTAGATGCTCTAGGTTTGATGCATTGGTTGCACTCTGATAGTACCTAGATTCACTACATGGCTACACTGTAGATGCACAAGGTTTAATGCTTTGGTTGCACTTTGATATGCCCTAGATTCAGCACATGGCTACACTCCAGATGCACTAGGTTTAAAGCATTGGTTGTACTCTGATATTCCCTAGATTCAGTGCATGGCTACAATCTAGCTGCACTAGGTATAATGTATTGGTTGTACTCTGATATTGACTAGGTTCAGTACATGGCTACACTCTAGATGCACAAGGTTTAATGCATTGGTTGTAGTCTGATATTCCATATGTTCAGTACAAGGCTACACTCTAGATGCACAAGCTTTAATACATTGGTTACACTCTGATATTCCCTAAATTCTGCACATGGCTACAGTCTGGATGCAGTTGGTTTAATGCATTGGTTGCACTCTGATATTCCCTAGGTTAAATGCATTGGATACACTCTACATTCACTATGTTTAATGCATTGGTTGCACTCTGAAATTCCCTAGATTCAGTACATGGCTACACTCTAGATGCACTAGGTTTAATGCATGGGTTGCACTCTGATATTCACAAGGTTAAATGCATTGCTAGACTCTAGATGCACTAAGTTTAATGCATTGGTTGCACTCTGATTATCCCTACATTCAGTACGTGGCTACTCTCTAGAAGCACTAGGTTTAATGCATTGGCTACAGTCCCATATTCCCCAGATTCAGTACATGCCTACTCTCTAGATGCACAAGGTTTAATGCATTGGTTGCACTCTGATATTCCCTAGATTCAGTACATGCCTACTCTCTAGATGCACAAGGTGTAATGCATTGGTTGCACTCTGATATTCCCTAAATTCAGTACATGTCTACTTTCTAGATGCACTAGGTTTAATGCATTGGTTGCACTCTGATATTCCCTGGATTCAGTACATGGCTACTCTCTAGATGCACTATGGTTAATGCACTAATTGTGCTCTGATATTCCCTAGATTTAGTTCATGGCTACACTCTGGATGCACTAGGTTTAAAGCATTGGTTGTACTCTGATATTCCCTAGATTCACTGCATGGCTACACTCTGGATGCACTAGGTTTAATGCATTGGTTGCAGTCTGATATTCCCTGGCTTCCGTACATGGCTACTCTCTAGATGCACTATGTTTAATGCACTGGTTGTACTCTGATATTAACTAGGTTCAGTAGATGGCTACACTCTAGATGCACTAGATTTAATGCATTGGTTGCAGTGGGATATAACCTAGGTTCAGTACAAGGCTACACGCTAGATGCACTAGGTTTAAACATTGGTTATACTCTAATATTCCCTAGATTCCGTACTTGGCTACACTCCAGATGCACTAGGTTTAATGCACTGGTTGTACTCTGATATTAACTAGGTTCAGTACATGGCTACTCTCTAGATGCACTAGGTTTAATGCATTGGTTGCACTCTGATATTCCCTAGATTCAGTACATGGCTACTCTCTAGATGCATTAGGTTTAATGCATTGGATGCTGTCTGATATTCCCTAGGTCCAGTACATGGCTTCACTCTAGATGCACAAGGTTTAATGCATTGGATGCACTCTGATAATCCCTAGATTCCATACATGGCTACTCTCTAGATGCACTAGGTTTAATGCATTGTTGCACTTTGATATGCCCTAGATTCAGCACATGGCTACACTCTAGATGCACTAGGTTTAAAGCATTCGTTGTACTCTGATATTCCCTAGATTCAGTACATGGCTACACTCTAGATGCACTAGGTTTAATGCGTTGTTTGCAGTCTCATATTCCCTAGGTTCAGTAGAAGGCTACAGTCTAGATGCACAAGGTTTAATGCATTGGTTGCACTCTGATATTCCCTAGGTTAAATGCATTGGTTGCACTCTAGATGCACTAGGTTTAATGCATTGGCTGCACTCTGATATTCCCTAGATTCAGTACTTGGCTACTCTCTAGAAGTACAAGGTTTAATGCATTGGATGCACTCTGATATTCCCTAGATTCAATACTTGGCTACTCTCTAGAAGTACAAGGTTTAATGCATTGGATGCACTCAGATATTCCCTAGGTTAAATGCATTGGCTACACTCTAGATGCACTAGGTTTAATGCATTGGCTGCACTCTGATACTCCCTAGATTCAGTACTTGGCTACTCTCTAGAAGTACAAGGTTTAATGCATTGGATGCACTCTGATATTTGCCAGGTTCAGTACATGGCTACTCTCTAGATGCACTAGGTGTCATTCATTGGTTGCACTCTGATATTACCTAGACTCACTACACGGCTACACTCTAGATGCACTAGGTTTAATGCATTGGTTGCGCTCTGTTATGCCCTAGATTAAGCACATGGCTACACTCTAGATGCACTTGGTTTAATGCATTAGTTGCGCTCTGCTGTTCCCTAGATTTAGTTCATGACTACACTATAGATGCACTAGGTTTAATGCATTGGTTGCATGATATTCCCTAGATTCAGTACATGGCTACTGTCCAGATGCACAAGGTTTAATGCATTGGTTGCACTCTGATATTCCCTAGATTCAGTACATGACTACAGTGGAACCACTAGGTTTAATGCATTGGTTGCACTCTCATATTCCCTAGATTCAGTACATGGCTACTCTCTAGATGCACTAGGTTTAATGCATTGGGTGGACTCTGATATTCCCTAGATTCAGTACATGGCTACTGTCTAGATGCACAAGGTTTAATGCATTGGTTGCACTCTGATATTCCCTAGGGTAAATGCATTGGCTACTCTCTAGATGCACTAGGTTTAAAGCAATACTTGCACTCTGGTACTACCTAGATTCAGCACATGGCTACACTCTAGATGCCCTAGGATTAATGCTTTGGCTGCACTCTGATATTCCCTAGATTCAGTACTTGCCTACTCTCTAGAAGAACAAGATTTAATGCATTGGTTGCACCTAATATCACCTAGACTCAGTACATGGCTACTCCCTAGATGCACTAGGTGTCATTCATTGGTTGCACTCTGATATTACCTAGACTCAGTACACGGCTACAGTCTAGATGCACTAGGTTTAATGCATTGGTTGCGCTCTGATATGCCCTAGATTAAGCACATGGCTACACTCTAGATGCACTTGGTTCAATACATTAGTTGTGCTCTGATATTCCCTAGATTTAGTTCATGACTACACTCTAGATGCACTATGTTTAATGCATTGTTTGAACTCTGATATTCCCAAGATTCAGTACATGGCTACACACTAGATTCACTAGGTTTAATGCATTGGTTGCACTCTGATATTCCCTAGATTCAGTACATGGCTACAGTGGATCCACCAGGTTGAATGCATTGGTTGCACTCTCATATTACCTAGACTCAGTACGCGGCTACACTCTAGATGCACTAGGTTTAATGCATTGGGTGCTCTCTGATATGCCCTAGATTAAGCACATGTCTACACTCTAGATGCACTTGGTTTAATGCATTAGTTGCGCTCTGCTGTTCCCTAGATTTAGTTCATTACTACACTATAGATGCACTAGGTTTAATGCATTGGTTGCACTCTGATATTCCCTAGATTCAGTACATGGCTACTGTCTAGATGCACAAGGTTTAATGCATTGGTTGCACTCTGATATTCCCTAGATTCAGTACATGGCTACAGTGGATCCACGAGGTTTAATGCATTGGTTGCACTCTCATATTCCCTAGATTCAGTACATGGCTACTCTCTGGATGCACTAGGTTTAAGGCATTGGGTGCACTCTGATATTCCCTAGATTCAGTACATGGCTACTGTCTAGATGCACAAGGTTTAATGCATTGGTTGCACTCGATATTCCCTAGGGTAAATGCATTGGCTACTCTCTAGATGCACTAGGTTTAAAGCAATACTTGCACTCTGGTACTACCTAGATTCAGCACATGGCTACACTCTAGATGCCCTAGGATTAATGCTTTGGCTGCACTCTGATATTCCCTAGATTCAGTACTTGCCTACTCTCTAGAAGCACAAGATTTAATGCATTGGTTGCACCTGATATTACCTAGACTCAGTACATGGCTACTCCCTAGATGCACTAGGTGTCATTCATTGGTTGCACTCTGATATTACCTAGACTCAGTACACGGCTACAGTCTAGATGCACTAGTTTTAATGCATTGGTTGCGCTTTGATATGCCCTAGATTAAGCACATGGCTACACTCTAGATGCACTTGGTTCAATACATTAGTTGTGCTCTGATATTCCCTAGATTTAGTTCATGAGTACACTCTAGATGCACTATGTTTAATGCATTGTTTGAACTCTGATATTCCCAAGATTCAGTACATGGCTACAGTGGATCCACTAGGTTGAATGCATTGGTTGCACTCTCATATTCCCTAGATTCAGTACATGGCTACTCTCTAGATGCACTAGGTTTAATGCATTGGGTGCACTCTGATATTCTCTAGATTCGGCAAATGGCAACACTCTAGAATCACTAACATTAATGAATTGGATGCACTCGGATATTCCCTAGATTCAGTATATGGCTACTCTCAAGATACACTAGGTTTAATGCATTGGTTGCACTCTGATATTGCCTATATTCAGCACATTGCTACACTCTAGATTCACTAGGTTTAATGCATCGATTGTAATCTGATATTCCCTAGATTCAGTACATGGCTACACTCTAGATGCACTAGGTTTAATGCATTGGTTGCAGTCTGATATTCCCTAGGTTCAGTACATGGCGACACTCTAGATGCACAAGGTTTAATGCAATGGTTGCACTCTGATATTACGTAGAACAGTATATGGCTACTCTCTAGATGCACAAGGCGTAATGCATTGGTTGCACTCTGATATTTGCTAGATTCAGTAGATGGCTACACTCTAGATGCACACGTTTTAATGCATTGATTGCACTCTGATATTCCCTAGGTTCAGTACATGGCTACACTCGTACATAGCTACTCTCTAGATGCACTAGGTTTAATGCATTGGTTGCACTCTGATATTCCCTAGATTCAGTACATGGCTACTCTCTAGATGTAGTAGGGTTAATGCATTAGTTCTGCTCTGATGTTCCCTAGATTTAGTTTATGGCTACACTCTAGATGCACTATGTTTAATGTACTGGTTGCACTTTGATATGCCCTAGATTCAGCACATGGCTACACACTAGATGCACTAGGTTTAATGCACTGGTTGTACTCTGATATTAACTAGGTTCAGTACATGGCTACACTCTAGATGCACTAGGTTTAATGCATTGGTTGCAGCCGGATATTCCCTAGGTTCAGTACATGGCTACCCCTTGATGCACTAGGTTTAATGCCTTGGTTGTACTCTGATATTCCCTAGATTCAGTACATGGCTACCCCTTGATGCACTAGGTTTAATGCATTGGTTGCACTTTGATATTCACTAGATTCAGTACATAGCTACCCCCTTGATGCACTAGGTTTAATGCATTAGTTGCACTCTGATATTCCCTAGATTTAGTTCATGGCTACACTCTAGATGCACTAGGTTTAATGCATTCTTTGCACTCTGATATTCCCTAGTTTGTTCATGGCTACACTCTAGATGCTCTAGGTTTGATGCATTGGTTGCACTCTGATAGTACCTAGATTCACTACATGGCTACACTGTAGATGCACAAGGTTTAATGCTTTGGTTGCACTTTGATATGCCCTAGATTCAGCACATGGCTACACTCCAGATGCACTAGGTTTAAAGCATTGGTTGTACTCTGATATTCCCTAGATTCAGTGCATGGCTACAATCTAGCTGCACTAGGTATAATGTATTGGTTGTACTCTGATATTGACTAGGTTCAGTACATGGCTACACTCTAGATGCACAAGGTTTAATGCATTGGTTGTAGTCTGATATTCCATATGTTCAGTACAAGGCTACACTCTAGATGCACAAGCTTTAATACATTGGTTACACTCTGATATTCCCTAAATTCTGCACATGGCTACAGTCTGGATGCAGTTGGTTTAATGCATTGGTTGCACTCTGATATTCCCTAGGTTAAATGCATTGGATACACTCTACATTCACTATGTTTAATGCATTGGTTGCACTCTGAAATTCCCTAGATTCAGTACATGGCTACACTCTAGATGCACTAGGTTTAATGCATGGGTTGCACTCTGATATTCACAAGGTTAAATGCATTGCTAGACTCTAGATGCACTAAGTTTAATGCATTGGTTGCACTCTGATTATCCCTACATTCAGTACGTGGCTACTCTCTAGAAGCACTAGGTTTAATGCATTGGCTACAGTCCCATATTCCCCAGATTCAGTACATGCCTACTCTCTAGATGCACAAGGTTTAATGCATTGGTTGCACTCTGATATTCCCTAGATTCAGTACATGCCTACTCTCTAGATGCACAAGGTGTAATGCATTGGTTGCACTCTGATATTCCCTAAATTCAGTACATGTCTACTTTCTAGATGCACTAGGTTTAATGCATTGGTTGCACTCTGATATTCCCTGGATTCAGTACATGGCTACTCTCTAGATGCACTATGGTTAATGCACTAATTGTGCTCTGATATTCCCTAGATTTAGTTCATGGCTACACTCTGGATGCACTAGGTTTAAAGCATTGGTTGTACTCTGATATTCCCTAGATTCACTGCATGGCTACACTCTGGATGCACTAGGTTTAATGCATTGGTTGCAGTCTGATATTCCCTGGCTTCCGTACATGGCTACTCTCTAGATGCACTATGTTTAATGCACTGGTTGTACTCTGATATTAACTAGGTTCAGTAGATGGCTACACTCTAGATGCACTAGATTTAATGCATTGGTTGCAGTGGGATATAACCTAGGTTCAGTACAAGGCTACACGCTAGATGCACTAGGTTTAAACATTGGTTATACTCTAATATTCCCTAGATTCCGTACTTGGCTACACTCCAGATGCACTAGGTTTAATGCACTGGTTGTACTCTGATATTAACTAGGTTCAGTACATGGCTACTCTCTAGATGCACTAGGTTTAATGCATTGGTTGCACTCTGATATTCCCTAGATTCAGTACATGGCTACTCTCTAGATGCATTAGGTTTAATGCATTGGATGCTGTCTGATATTCCCTAGGTCCAGTACATGGCTTCACTCTAGATGCACAAGGTTTAATGCATTGGATGCACTCTGATAATCCCTAGATTCCATACATGGCTACTCTCTAGATGCACTAGGTTTAATGCATTGTTGCACTTTGATATGCCCTAGATTCAGCACATGGCTACACTCTAGATGCACTAGGTTTAAAGCATTCGTTGTACTCTGATATTCCCTAGATTCAGTACATGGCTACACTCTAGATGCACTAGGTTTAATGCGTTGTTTGCAGTCTCATATTCCCTAGGTTCAGTAGAAGGCTACAGTCTAGATGCACAAGGTTTAATGCATTGGTTGCACTCTGATATTCCCTAGGTTAAATGCATTGGTTGCACTCTAGATGCACTAGGTTTAATGCATTGGCTGCACTCTGATATTCCCTAGATTCAGTACTTGGCTACTCTCTAGAAGTACAAGGTTTAATGCATTGGATGCACTCTGATATTCCCTAGATTCAATACTTGGCTACTCTCTAGAAGTACAAGGTTTAATGCATTGGATGCACTCAGATATTCCCTAGGTTAAATGCATTGGCTACACTCTAGATGCACTAGGTTTAATGCATTGGCTGCACTCTGATACTCCCTAGATTCAGTACTTGGCTACTCTCTAGAAGTACAAGGTTTAATGCATTGGATGCACTCTGATATTTGCCAGGTTCAGTACATGGCTACTCTCTAGATGCACTAGGTGTCATTCATTGGTTGCACTCTGATATTACCTAGACTCACTACACGGCTACACTCTAGATGCACTAGGTTTAATGCATTGGTTGCGCTCTGTTATGCCCTAGATTAAGCACATGGCTACACTCTAGATGCACTTGGTTTAATGCATTAGTTGCGCTCTGCTGTTCCCTAGATTTAGTTCATGACTACACTATAGATGCACTAGGTTTAATGCATTGGTTGCATGATATTCCCTAGATTCAGTACATGGCTACTGTCCAGATGCACAAGGTTTAATGCATTGGTTGCACTCTGATATTCCCTAGATTCAGTACATGACTACAGTGGAACCACTAGGTTTAATGCATTGGTTGCACTCTCATATTCCCTAGATTCAGTACATGGCTACTCTCTAGATGCACTAGGTTTAATGCATTGGGTGGACTCTGATATTCCCTAGATTCAGTACATGGCTACTGTCTAGATGCACAAGGTTTAATGCATTGGTTGCACTCTGATATTCCCTAGGGTAAATGCATTGGCTACTCTCTAGATGCACTAGGTTTAAAGCAATACTTGCACTCTGGTACTACCTAGATTCAGCACATGGCTACACTCTAGATGCCCTAGGATTAATGCTTTGGCTGCACTCTGATATTCCCTAGATTCAGTACTTGCCTACTCTCTAGAAGAACAAGATTTAATGCATTGGTTGCACCTAATATCACCTAGACTCAGTACATGGCTACTCCCTAGATGCACTAGGTGTCATTCATTGGTTGCACTCTGATATTACCTAGACTCAGTACACGGCTACAGTCTAGATGCACTAGGTTTAATGCATTGGTTGCGCTCTGATATGCCCTAGATTAAGCACATGGCTACACTCTAGATGCACTTGGTTCAATACATTAGTTGTGCTCTGATATTCCCTAGATTTAGTTCATGACTACACTCTAGATGCACTATGTTTAATGCATTGTTTGAACTCTGATATTCCCAAGATTCAGTACATGGCTACACACTAGATTCACTAGGTTTAATGCATTGGTTGCACTCTGATATTCCCTAGATTCAGTACATGGCTACAGTGGATCCACCAGGTTGAATGCATTGGTTGCACTCTCATATTACCTAGACTCAGTACGCGGCTACACTCTAGATGCACTAGGTTTAATGCATTGGGTGCTCTCTGATATGCCCTAGATTAAGCACATGTCTACACTCTAGATGCACTTGGTTTAATGCATTAGTTGCGCTCTGCTGTTCCCTAGATTTAGTTCATTACTACACTATAGATGCACTAGGTTTAATGCATTGGTTGCACTCTGATATTCCCTAGATTCAGTACATGGCTACTGTCTAGATGCACAAGGTTTAATGCATTGGTTGCACTCTGATATTCCCTAGATTCAGTACATGGCTACAGTGGATCCACGAGGTTTAATGCATTGGTTGCACTCTCATATTCCCTAGATTCAGTACATGGCTACTCTCTGGATGCACTAGGTTTAAGGCATTGGGTGCACTCTGATATTCCCTAGATTCAGTACATGGCTACTGTCTAGATGCACAAGGTTTAATGCATTGGTTGCACTCGATATTCCCTAGGGTAAATGCATTGGCTACTCTCTAGATGCACTAGGTTTAAAGCAATACTTGCACTCTGGTACTACCTAGATTCAGCACATGGCTACACTCTAGATGCCCTAGGATTAATGCTTTGGCTGCACTCTGATATTCCCTAGATTCAGTACTTGCCTACTCTCTAGAAGCACAAGATTTAATGCATTGGTTGCACCTGATATTACCTAGACTCAGTACATGGCTACTCCCTAGATGCACTAGGTGTCATTCATTGGTTGCACTCTGATATTACCTAGACTCAGTACACGGCTACAGTCTAGATGCACTAGTTTTAATGCATTGGTTGCGCTTTGATATGCCCTAGATTAAGCACATGGCTACACTCTAGATGCACTTGGTTCAATACATTAGTTGTGCTCTGATATTCCCTAGATTTAGTTCATGAGTACACTCTAGATGCACTATGTTTAATGCATTGTTTGAACTCTGATATTCCCAAGATTCAGTACATGGCTACAGTGGATCCACTAGGTTGAATGCATTGGTTGCACTCTCATATTCCCTAGATTCAGTACATGGCTACTCTCTAGATGCACTAGGTTTAATGCATTGGGTGCACTCTGATATTCTCTAGATTCGGCAAATGGCAACACTCTAGAATCACTAACATTAATGAATTGGATGCACTCGGATATTCCCTAGATTCAGTATATGGCTACTCTCAAGATACACTAGGTTTAATGTATTGGTTGCACTCTGATATTGCCTATATTCAGCACATTGCTACACTCTAGATTCACTAGGTTTAATGCATCGATTGTAATCTGATATTCCCTAGATTCAGTACATGGCTACACTCTAGATGCACTAGGTTTAATGCATTGGTTGCAGTCTGATATTCCCTAGGTTCAGTACATGGCGACACTCTAGATGCACAAGGTTTAATGCAATGGTTGCACTCTGATATTACGTAGAACAGTATATGGCTACTCTCTAGATGCACAAGGCGTAATGCATTGGTTGCACTCTGATATTTGCTAGATTCAGTAGATGGCTACACTCTAGATGCACACGTTTTAATGCATTGATTGCACTCTGATATTCCCTAGATTCAGTACATGGCTACACTGAAGATGCACTAGGTTTAAAGCATTAGTTGCACTCCTATATTCCCTAGATTCAGTACATGGCTACTCTCTAGATGCACTAGGTTGGACACATTAGTTGCACTCTGATACTACCTAGATTTAGCACATGGCTACACTCTAGAATCACTAACATTCAAGCATTGGATGCACTCTGATATTCCCTATATTCAGTATATGGCTACTCTCTAGATGTACACGTTTGAATGCATTGGTGTCACTCTGATATCACCTATATTCAGTATATGGCTACTCTCTAGATACACTAGGTTTAATACATGTGTTGCACTCTGATATTGCCTAGATTCAGCACATGAATACACACTAGATGCACTAGGTTTAATGCATCAGTTGCACTCTGATATTCCCTAGATTCAGTACATGGCTACTATCTAGATGCACTACGTTTAATGCATGGGTTGCACTCTGATATTCCCTAGGTTCAGTACATGGCTACACTCGTACATAGCTACTCTCTAGATGCACTAGGTTTAATGCATTGGTTGCACTCTGATATTCCCTAGATTCAGTACATGGCTACTCTCTAGATGTAGTAGGGTTAATGCATTAGTTCTGCTCTGATGTTCCCTAGATTTAGTTTATGGCTACACTCTAGATGCACTATGTTTAATGTACTGGTTGCACTTTGATATGCCCTAGATTCAGCACATGGCTACACACTAGATGCACTAGGTTTAATGCACTGGTTGTACTCTGATATTAACTAGGTTCAGTACATGGCTACACTCTAGATGCACAAGGTTTAATGCATTGGTTGCAGCCGGATATTCCCTAGGTTCAGTACATGGCTACCCCTTGATGCACTAGGTTTAATGCCTTGGTTGTACTCTGATATTCCCTAGATTCAGTACATGGCTACCCCTTGATGCACTAGGTTTAATGCATTGGTTGCACTCTGATATTCCCTAAATTCAGTACATGCCTACTCTCTAGATGCACAAGGTTTAATGCATTGGTTGCACTCTGATATTCCCTAGATTTAGTTCATGGCTACACTCTAGATGCACTAGGTTTAATGCATTCTTTTCACTCTGATATTCCCTAGTTTGTTCATGGCTACACTCTAGATGCTCTAGGTTTGATGCATTGGTTGCACTCTGATAGTACCTAGATTCACTACATGGCTACACTGTAGATGCACAAGGTTTAATGCTTTGGTTGCACTTTGATATGCCCTAGATTCAGCACATGGCTACACTCCAGATGCACTAGGTTTAAAGCATTGGTTGTACTCTGATATTCCCTAGATTCAGTGCATGGCTACAATCTAGCTGCACTAGGTATAATGTATTGGTTGTACTCTGATATTGACTAGGTTCAGTACATGGCTACACTCTAGATGCACAAGGTTTAATGCATTGGTTGTAGTCTGATATTCCATATGTTCAGTACAAGGCTACACTCTAGATGCACAAGCTTTAATACATTGGTTACACTCTGATATTCCCTAAATTCTGCACATGGCTACAGTCTGGATGCAGTCGGTTTAATGCATTGGTTGCACTCTGATATTCCCTAGGTTAAATGCATTGGATAAACTCTACATTCACTATGTTTAATGCATTGGTTGCACTCTGAAATTCCCTAGATTCAGTACATGGCTACACTCTAGATGCACTAGGTTTAATGCATGGGTTGCACTCTGATATTCACAAGGTTAAATCCATTGCTAGACTCTAGATGCACTAGGTTTAATGCATTGGTTGCACTCTGATTATCCCTACATTCAGTACGTGGCTACTCTCTAGAAGCAGTAGGTTTAATGCATTGGCTACAGTCCCATATTCCCCAGATTCAGTACATGCCTACTCTCTAGATGCACAAGGTTTAATGCATTGGTTGCACTCTGATATTCCCTAAATTCAGTACATGCCTACTCTCTAGATGCACAAGGTTTAATGCATTGGTTGCACTCTGATATTCCCTAGATTCAGTACATGCCTACTCTCTAGATGCACAAGGTTTAATGCATTGGTTGCACTCTGATATTCCCTAAATTCAGTACATGTCTACTTTCTAGATGCACTAGGTTTAATGCATTGGTTGCACTCTGATTTTCCCTGGATTCAGTACATGGCTACTCTCTAGATGCACTATGGTTAATGCACTAATTGTGCTCTGATATTCCCTAGATTTAGTTCATGGCTACACTCTGGATGCACTAGGTTTAAATCATTGGTTGTACTCTGATATTCCCCAGATTCACTGCATGGCTACACTCTGGATGCACTAGGTTTAATGCATTGGTTGCAGTCTGATATTCCCTGGCTTCCGTACATGGCTACTCTCTAGATGCACTATGTTTAATGCACTGGTTGTACTCTGATATTAACTAGGTTCAGTAGATGGCTACACTCTAGATGCACTAGATTTAGTGCATTGGTTGCAGTGGGATATAACCTAGGTTCAGTACAAGGCTACACGCTAGATGCACTAGGTTTAAACATTGGTTATACTCTAATATTCCCTAGATTGCGTACTTGGCTACACTCCAGATGCACTAGGTTTAATGCACTGGTTGTACTCTGATATTAACTAGGTTCAGAACATGGCTACTCTCTAGATGCACTAGGTTTAATGCATTGGTTGCACTCTGATATTCCCTAGATTCAGTACATGGCTACTCTCTAGATGCATTAGGTTTAATGCATTGGATGCTGTCTGATATTCCCTAGGTCCAGTACATGGCTTCACTCTAGATGCACAAGGTTTAATGCATTGGATGCACTCTGATATTCCCTAGATTCCATACATGGCTACTCTCTAGATGCACTAGGGTTAATGCATTAGTTGTGCTCTGATATTCCCTAGATTTAGTTCATGGCTACATTCTAGATGCACTATGTTTAATGCATTGTTGCACTTTGATATGCCCTAGATTCAGCACATGGCTACACTCTAGATGCACTAGGTTTAAAGCATTCGTTGTACTCTGATATTCCCTAGATTCAGTACATGGCTACACTCTAGATGCACTAGGTTTAATGCATTGTTTGCAGTCTCATATTCCCTAGGTTCAGTAGAAGGCTACAGTCTAGATGCACAAGGTTTAATGCATTGGTTGCACTCTGATATTCCCTAGGTTAAATGCATTGGTTGCACTCTAGATGCACTAGGTTTAATGCATTGGCTGCACTCTGATATTCCCTAGATTCAGTACTTGGCTACTCTCTAGAAGTACAAGGTTTAATGCATTGGATGCACTCTGATATTCCCTAGATTCAATACTTGGCTACTCTCTAGAAGAACAAGGTTTAATGCATTGGATGCACTCAGATATTCCCTAGGTTAAATGCATTGGCTACACTCTAGATGCACTAGGTTTAATGCATTGGCTGCACTCTGATATTCCCTAGATTCAGTACTTGGCTACTCTCTAGAAGTACAAGGTTTAATGCATTGGTTGCACCTGATATTACCTAGATTCAGTACTTGGCTACTCTCTAGAAGTACAAGGTTTAATGCATTGGCTGCACTCTGCTACTCCCTAGATTCAGTACTTGGCTACTCTCTAGAAGTACAAGGTTTAATGCATTGGATGCACTCTGATATTCGCCAGGTTCAGTACATGGCTACTCTCTAGATGCACTAGGTGTCATTCATTGGTTGCACTCTGATATTACCTAGACTCACTACACGGCTACACTCTAGATGCACTAGGTTTAATGCATTGGTTGCGCTCTGATATGCCCTAGATTAAGCACATGGCTACACTCTAGATGCACTTGGTTTAATGCATTAGTTGTGCTCTGCTGTTCCCTAGATTTAGTTCATGACTACACTATAGATGCACTAGGTTTAATGCATTGGTTGCATGATATTCCCTAGATTCAGTACATGGCTACTGTCCAGATGCACAAGGTTTAATGCATTGGTTGCACTCTGATATTCCCTAGATTCAGTACATGGCTACAGTGGATCCACCAGGTTGAATGCATTGGTTGCACTCTCATATTACCTAGACTCAGTACGCGGCTACACTCTAGATGCACTAGGTTTAATGCATTGGGTGCTCTCTGATATGCCCTAGATTAAGCACATGTCTACACTCTAGATGCACTTGGTTTAATGCATTAGTTGCGCTCTGCTGTTCCCTAGATTTAGTTCATTACTACACTATAGATGCACTAGGTTTAATGCATTGGTTGCACTCTGATATTCCCTAGATTCAGTACATGGCTACTCTCTAGATGCACTAGGTTTAATGCATTGGTTGCACTCTGATAGTCCCTATATTTAATTCATGGCAACACTCGAGATGCACAAGGTTAAATGCATTGGCTGCACTCTGATATTACCTAGATTCAGTACATGGCTAAACGCTAGATGCACAAGGTTTAATGCATTGGTTGCACTCTGATATTCCCAAGATTCAGTACATGGCTACTCTCTAGATGCACTAGGTTTAAATCATTAGTTGCACCCTGATATTAACTAGATTCAGTACATGGTTACACTCAAGATGCAAAAGGTTTAATGCATTGGTTGTACTCTGATTGTCCCTAGATTCAGTACATGGCTACTCTCTAGATGCACTAGGGTTAATGCATTGGTTGCACTCTGATATTCCATAGATTCAGTACATGGCTACCCTATAGATGCATTAGGTTTAATGCATTGTTTGCTGGCTGATATTCCCTGGATTCAGTACATGGCTACAATCTAGATGCACTAGGTTTAATGCATTGGTTGTACTCTGATATTCCCTAGATGCAGTACGTGGCTACACTTTGGATGCACTAGGTTTAATGCATTGGTTGTACTCTGATATTCCATAGATTTAGTTCATGGCTACAATCTAGATGCATTAGGTTTAATGCATTGGTTATACTCTGATATTCCCTAGATGCAGTACGTGGCTACACTTTGGATGCACTACGTTTAATGCATAGGTTGCACTCTGATATGCCCTAGATTCGGTACATGGCTACACTCTAGATGCACTAGGTTTAAACCATTAGTTGCACTCTGATATTACATAGATTCAGAACATGACTAATTGCTAGATGCACTAGGTTGAATGCATTGCCTGCACTCTGATATTCCCTGGATTCAGTACATAGCTACACTCTAGATGTGCAAGGTTTAATGCATTGGTTGCACTCTGATAATCCCTAGATTCAGTGCATGTCTACTCTCTAGATGCACTAGGTTTAATGCATTGGTTGCACCCTGATATTACCTAGAATCAGTACATGGCTACAGGCTAGATGCATTAGGTTTAATGCATTGGTTGCACTCTAATAATATTACCTATATTCAGTACATGGCTACTGAACAAGGTTTAATGCATTGGTTGCACTCTGGTATTCCCTAGATTCAGAACATAGCTACTCTCGAGATGGTCAAGGTTTAATGCACTGGTTGCACTCTGATAATACCTAGATTAGTGCATGACGACTCTCTAGATATACAAGGTTTAATGCATTGGTTGTATTCTGATATTCCCTATATTCGGCAAATGGCAACACTCTAGGTGCACTAGGTTTAAAGCATTAGTTGCACTCTGATACTACCTAGATTCACTACATGGCTACACTCTGTATGCACTAGGTTTAATGCATTGGTTGTAGTCTGATATTCCCTTGATTCAGTACATGTCTACAGACTAGATGCACTAGGTATAATGCATTGGTTGTACTCTGATATTCCCTAGATTCAGTACATGGCTACTCTCTAGATGCACAAGGTTTAATGCATTGGTTGCATTCTGGTATTCCCTAGATTCAGAACATAGCTACTCTCGAGATAGTCAAGGTTTAATGCACTGGTTGCACTCTGATAATACCTAGATTCAGTGCATGACAACTCTCTAGATATACAAGATTTAATGCATTGGTTGTACTCTGATATTCTCTAGATTCGGCAAATGGCAACACTCTAGAATCACTAACATTAATGAATTGGATGCACTCGGATATTCCCTAGATTCAGTATATGGCTACTCTCAAGATACACTAGGTTTAATGCATTGGTTGCACTCTGATATTACGTAGAACAGTATATGGCTACTCTCTAGATGCACAAGGCGTAATGCATTGGTTGCACTCTGATATTTGCTAGATTCAGTAGATGGTTACACTCTAGATGCACACGTTTTAATGCATTGATTGCACTCTGATATTCCCTAGATTCAGTACATGGCTACACTGAAGATGCACTAGGTTTAAAGCATTAGTTGTACTCTGATATTCCCTAGGTTTAGTTCATGGCTACACTATAGATTCACTACATTTAAAGCATTAGTTGCACTCCTATATTCCCTAGATTCAGTACATGGCTACTCTCTAGAATCACTAACATTCAAGCATTGGATGCACTCTGATATTCCCTATATTCAGTATATGGCTACTCTCTAGATGTACACGTTTGAATGCATTGGTGTCACTCTGATATCACCTATATTCAGTATATGGCTACTCTCTAGATACACTAGGTTTAATACATGTGTTGCACTCTGATATTGCCTAGATTCAGCACATGGATACACTCTAGATGCACTAGGTTTAATGCATCAGTTGCACTCTGATATTCCCTAGATTCAGTACATGGCTACTATCTAGATGCACTACGTTTAATGCATGGGTTGCACTCTGATATTCCCTAGGTTCAGTACATGGCTACACTCGTACATAGCTACTCTCTAGATGCACTAGGATTAATGCATTGGTTGCACTCTGATATTCCCTAGATTCAGTACATGGCTACTCTCTAGATGTAGTAGGGTTAATGCATTATTTCTGCTCTGATGTTCCCTAGATTTAGTTTATGGCTACACTCTAGATGCACTATGTTTAATGTACTGGTTGCACTTTGATATGCCCTAGATTCAGCACATGGCTACACACTAGATGCACTAGGTTTAATGCACTGGTTGTACTCTGATATTAACTAGGTTCAGTACATGGCTACACTCTAGATGCACTAGGTTTAATGCATTGGTTGCAGCCGGATATTCCCTAGGTTCAGTACATGGCTACCGCTTGATGCACTAGGTTTAATGCCTTGGTTGTACTCTGATATTCCCTAGATTCAGTACATGGCTACCCCTTGATGCACTAGGTTTAATGCATTGGTTGCACTTTGATATTCACTAGATTCAGTACATAGCTACCCCCTTGATGCACTAGGTTTAATGCATTAGTTGCACTCTGATATTCCCTAGATTTAGTTCATGGCTACACTCTAGATGCACTAGGTTTAATGCATTCTTTGCACTCTGATATTCCCTAGTTTGTTCATGGCTACACTCTAGATGCTCTAGATTTGATGCATTGGTTGCACTCTGATAGTACCTAAATTCACTACATGGCTACACTGTAGATGCACAAGGTTTAATGCTTTGGTTGCACTTTGATATGCCCTAGATTCAGCACATGGCTACACTCCAGATGCACTAGGTTTAAAGCATTGGTTGTACTCTGATATTCCCTAGATTCAGTGCATGGCTACAATCTAGCTGCATTAGGTATAATGTATTGGTTGTACTCTGATATTGACTAGGTTCAGTACATGGCTACACTCTAGATGCACAAGGTGTAATGCATTGGTTGTAGTCTGATATTCCATATGTTCAGTACAAGGCTACACTCTAGATGCACAAGCTTTAATACATTGGTTACACTCTGATATTCCCTAAATTCTGCACATGGCTACAGTCTGGATGCAGTTGGTTTAATGCATTGGTTGCACTCTGATATTCCCTAGGTTAAATGCATTGGATACACTCTACATTCACTATGTTTAATGCATTGGTTGCACTCTGAAATTCCCTAGATTCAGTACATGGCTACACTCTAGATGCACTAGGTTTAATGCATGGGTTGCACTCTGATATTCACAAGGTTAAATGCATTGCTAGACTCTAGATGCACTAGGTTTAATGCATTGGTTGCACTCTGATTATCCCTACATTCAGTACGTGGCTACTCTCTAGAAGCACTAGGTTTAATGCATTGGCTACAGTCCCATATTCCCCAGATTCAGTACATGCCCACTCTCTAGATGCACAAGGTATAATGCATTGGTTGCACTCTGATATTCCCTAAATTCAGTACATGCCTACTCTCTAGATGCACAAGGTTTAATGCATTGGTTGCACTCTGATATTCCCTAGATTCAGTACATGCCTACTCTCTAGATGCACAAGGTTTAATGCATTGGTTGCACTCTGATATTCCCAAGATTCAGTATATGGCAACTCTCTAGATGCACTAGGTTTAATGCATTGGCTGTACTCTGATATTACCTAGATTCAGTACATGACTACTCTCTAGATGCACTAGGTTTAAATCATTAGTTGCACCCTGATATTACCTAGATTCAGTACATGGTTACACTCGAGATGCAAAAGGTTTAATGCATTGGTTGTACTCTGATTGTCCCTAGATTCAGTACATGGCTACTCTCTAGATGCACTAGGGTTAATGCATTGGTTGCACTCTGATATTCCATAGATTCAGTACATGGCTACCCTATAGATGCATTAGGTTTAATGCATTGTTTGCTGGCTGATATTCCCTGGATTCAGTACATGGCTACAATCTAGATGCACTAGGTTTAATGCATTGGTTGTACTCTGATATTCCCTAGATGCAGTACGTGGCTACACTTTGGATGCACTAGGTTTAATGCATTGGTTGTACTCTGATATTCCATAGATTTAGTTCATGGCTACAATCTAGATGCACTAGGTTTAATGCATTGGTTATACTCTGATATTCCCTAGATGCAGAACGTGGCTACACTTTGGATGCACTACGTTTAATGCATAGGTTGCACTCTGATATGCCCTAGATTCGGTACATGGCTACACTCTAGATGCACTAGGTTTAAACCATTAGTTGCACTCTGATATTACATAGATTCAGAACATGACTAATTGCTAGATGCACTAGGTTGAATGCATTGCCTGCACTCTGATATTCCCTGGATTCAGTACATAGCTACACTCTAGATGTGCAAGGTTTAATGCATTGGTTGCACTCTGATAATCCCTAGATTCAGTGCATGTCTACTCTCTAGATGCACTAGGTTTAATGCATTGGTTGCACCCTGATATTACCTAGAATCAGTACATGGCTACAGGCTAGATGCATTAGGTTTAATGCATTGGTTGCACTCTAATAATATTACCTATATTCAGTACATGGCTACTGAACAAGGTTTAATGCATTGGTTGCACTCTGGTATTCCCTAGATTCAGAACATAGCTACTCTCGAGATGGTCAAGGTTTAATGCACTGGTTGCACTCTGATAATACCTAGATTAGTGCATGACGACTCTCTAGATATACAAGGTTTAATGCATTGGTTGTACTCTGATATTCCCTATATTCGGCAAATGGCAACACTCTAGGTGCACTAGGTTTAAAGCATTAGTTGCACTCTGATACTACCTAGATTCACTACATGGCTACACTCTGTATGCACTAGGTTTAATGCATTGGTTGTAGTCTGATATTCCCTAGATTCAGCACATGGCTACACACTAGATGCACTAGGTTTAATGCACTGGTTGTACTCTGATATTAACTAGGTTCAGTACATGGCTACACTCTAGATGCACTAGGTTTAATGCATTGGTTGCAGCTGGATATTCCCTAGGTTCAGTACATGGCTACCCCTTGATGCACTAGGTTTAATGCCTTGGTTGTACTCTGATATTCCCTAGATTCAGTACATGGCTACCCCTTGATGCACTAGGTTTAATGCATTGGTTGCACTTTGATATTCACTAGATTCAGTACATAGCTACCCCCTTGATGCACTAGGTTTAATGCATTAGTTGCACTCTGATATTCCCTAGATTTAGTTCATGGCTACACTCTAGATGCACTAGGTTTAATGCATTCTTTGCACTCTGATATTCCCTAGTTTGTTCATGGCTACACTCTAGATGCTCTAGGTTTGATGCATTGGTTGCACTCTGATAGTACCTAGATTCACTACATGGCTACACTGTAGATGCACAAGGTTTAATGCTTTGGTTGCACTTTGATATGCCCTAGATTCAGCACATGGCTACACTCCAGATGCACTAGGTTTAAAGCATTGGTTGTACTCTGATATTCCCTAGATTCAGTGCATGGCTACAATCTAGCTGCACTAGGTATAATGTATTGGTTGTACTCTGATATTGACTAGGTTCAGTACATGGCTACACTCTAGATGCACAAGGTGTAATGCATTGGTTGTAGTCTGATATTCCATATGTTCAGTACAAGGCTACACTCTAGATGCACACGCTTTAATACATTGGGTACACTCTGATATTCCCTAAATTCTGCACATGGCTACAGTCTGGATGCAGTTGGTTTAATGCATTGGTTGCACTCTGATATTCCCTAGGTTAAATGCATTGGATACACTCTACATTCACTATGTTTAATGCATTGGTTGCACTCTGAAATTCCCTAGATTCAGTACATGGCTACACTCTAGATGCACTAGGTTTAATGCATGGGTTGCACTCTGATATTCACAAGGTTAAATGCATTGCTAGACTCTAGATTCACTAGGTTTAATGCATTGGTTGCACTCTGATTATCCCTACATTCAGTACGTGGCTACTCTCTAGAAGCACTAGGTTTAATGCATTGGCTACAGTCCCATATTCCCCAGATTCAGTACATGCCCACTCTCTAGATGCACAAGGTTTAATGCATTGGTTGCACTCTGATATTCCCTAAATTCAGTACATGCCTACTCTCTAGATGCACAAGGTTTAATGCATTGGTTGCACTCTGATATTCCCTAGATTCAGTACATGCCTACTCTCTAGATGCACAAGGTTTAATGCATTGGTTGCACTCTGATATTCCCTAAATTCAGTACATGTCTACTTTCTAGATGCACTAGGTTTAATGCATTGGTTGCACTCTGATATTCCCTGGATTCAGTACATGGCTACTCTCTAGATGCACTATGGTTAATGCACTAATTGTGCTCTGATATTCCCTAGATTTAGTTCATGGCTACACTCTGGATGCACTAGGTTTAAAGCATTGGTTGTACTCTGATATTACCTAGATTCAGTACATGGCTAAACGCTAGATGCACAAGGTTTAATGCATTGGTTGCACTCTGATATTCCCAAGATTCAGTATATGGCAACTCTCTAGATGCACTAGGTTTAATGCATTGGCTGTACTCTGATATTACCTAGATTCAGTACATGGCTACTCTCTAGATGCACTAGGTTTAAATCATTAGTTGCACCCTGATATTACCTAGATTCAGTACATGGTTACACTCGAGATGCAAAAGGTTTAATGCATTGGTTGTACTCTGATTGTCCCTAGATTCAGTACATGGCTACTCTCTAGATGCACTAGGGTTAATGCATTGGTTGCACTCTGATATTCCATAGATTCAGTACATGGCTACCCTATAGATGCATTAGGTTTAATGCATTGTTTGCTGGCTGATATTCCCTGGATTCAGTACATGGCTACAATCTAGATGCACTAGGTTGAATGCATTGGTTGTACTCTGATATTCCCTAGATGCAGTACGTGGCTACACTTTGGATGCACTAGGTTTAATGCATTGGTTGTACTCTGATATTCCATAGATTTAGTTCATGGCTACAATCTAGATGCACTAGGTTTAATGCATTGGTTATACTCTGATATTCCCTAGATGCAGAACGTGGCTACACTTTGGATGCACTACGTTTAATGCATAGGTTGCACTCTGATATGCCCTAGATTCGGTACATGGCTACACTCTAGATGCACTAGGTTTAAACCATTAGTTGCACTCTGATATTACATAGATTCAGAACATGACTAATTGCTAGATGCACTAGGTTGAATGCATTGCCTACACTCTGATATTCCCTGGATTCAGTACATAGCTACACTCTAGATGTGCAAGGTTTAATGCATTGGTTGCACTCTGATAATCCCTAGATTCAGTGCATGTCTACTCTCTAGATGCACTAGGTTTAATGCATTGGTTGCACCCTGATATTACCTAGAATCAGTACATGGCTACAGGCTAGATGCATTAGGTTTAATGCATTGGTTGCACTCTAATAATATTACCTATATTCAGTACATGGCTACTGAACAAGGTTTAATGCATTGGTTGCACTCTGGTATTCCCTAGATTCAGAACATAGCTACTCTCGAGATGGTCAAGGTTTAATGCACTGGTTGCACTCTGATAATACCTAGATTAGTGCATGACGACTCTCTAGATATACAAGGTTTAATGCATTGGTTGTACTCTGATATTCCCTATATTCGGCAAATGGCAACACTCTAGGTGCCCTAGGTTTAAAGCATTAGTTGCACTCTGATACTACCTAGATTCACTACATGGCTACACTCTGTATGCACTAGGTTTAATGCATTGGTTGTAGTCTGATATTCCCTTGATTCAGTACATGTCTACAGACTAGATGCACTAGGTATAATGCATTGGTTGTACTCTGATATTCCCTAGATTCAGTACATGGCTACTCTCTAGATGAACAAGGTTTAATGCATTGGTTGCATTCTGGTATTCCCTAGATTCAGAACATAGCTACTCTCGAGATGGTCAAGGTTTAATGCACTGGTTGCACTCTGATAATACCTAGATTCAGTGCATGACGACTCTCTAGATATACAAGATTTAATGCATTGGTTGTACTCTGATATTCTCTAGATTCGGCAAATGGCAACACTCTAGAATCACTAACATTAATGAATTGGATGCACTCGGATATTCCCTAGATTCAGTATATAGCTACTCTCTAGATGCACAAGGTTTAATGCATTGGTTGCATTCTGATATTACCTAGATTCAGTATATGGCTACTCTCAAGATACACTAGGTTTAATGCATTGGTTGCACTCTGATATTGCCTATATTCAGCACATTGCTACACTCTAGATTCACTAGGTTTAATGCATCGATTGTAATCTGATATTCCCTAGATTCAGTACATGGCTACACTCTAGATGCACTAGGTTTAATGCATTGGTTGCAGTCTGATATTCCCTAGGTTCAGTACATGGCGACACTCTAGATGCACAAGGTTTAATGCAATGATTGCACTCTGATATTACGTAGAACAGTATATGGCTACTCTCTAGATGCACAAGGCGTAATGCATTGGTTGCACTCTGATATTTGCTAGATTCAGTAGATGGCTACACTCTAGATGCACACGTTTTAATGCATTGATTGCACTCTGATATTCCCTAGATTCAGTACATAGCTACACTGAAGATGCACTAGGTTTAAAGCATTAGTTGTACTCTGATATTCCCTAGGTTTAGTTCATGGCTACACTATAGATTCACTACATTTAAAGCATTAGTTGCACTCCTATATTCCCTAGATTCAGTACATGGCTACTCTCTAGATGCACTAGGTTGGACGCATTAGTTGCACTCTGATACTACCTAGATTCAGCACATGGCTACACTCTAGAATCACTAACATTCAAGCATTGGATGCACTCTGATATTCCCTATATTCAGTATATGGCTACTCTCTAGATGTACACGTTTGAATGCATTGGTGTCACTCTGATATCACCTATATTCAGTATATGGCTACTCTCTAGATACACTAGGTTTAATACATGTGTTGCACTCTGATATTGCCTAGATTCAGCACATGGATACAGTCTAGATGCACTAGGTTTAATGCATCAGTTGCACTCTGATATTCCCTAGATTCAGTACATGGCTACTATCTAGATGCACTACGTTTAATGCATGGGTTGCACTCTGATATTCCCTAGGTTCAGTACATGGCTACACTCGTACATAGCTACTCTCTAGATGCACTAGGTTTAATGCATTGGTTGCACTCTGATATTCCCTAGATTCAGTACATGGCTACTCTCTAGATGTAGTAGGGTTAATGCATTAGTTCTGCTCTGATGTTCCCTAGATTTAGTTTATGGCTACACTCTAGATGCACTATGTTTAATGTACTGGTTGCACTTTGATATGCCCTAGATTCAGCACATGGCTACACACTAGATGCACTAGGTTTAATGCACTGGTTGTACTCTGATATTAACTAGGTTCAGTACATGGCTACACTCTAGATGCACTAGGTTTAATGCATTGGTTGCAGCCGGATATTCCCTAGGTTCAGTACATGGCTACCCCTTGATGCACTAGGTTTAATGCCTTGGTTGTACTCTGATATTCCCTAGATTCAGTACATGGCTACCCCTTGATGCACTAGGTTTAATGCATTGGTTGCACTTTGATATTCACTAGATTCAGTACATAGCTACCCCCTTGATGCACTAGGTTTAATGCATTAGTTGCACTCTGATATTCCCTAGATTTAGTTCATGGCTACACTCTAGATGCACTAGGTTTAATGCATTCTTTGCACTCTGATATTCCCTAGTTTGTTCATGGCTACACTCTAGATGCTCTAGGTTTGATGCATTGGTTGCACTCTGATAGTACCTAGATTCACTACATGGCTACACTGTAGATGCACAAGGTTTAATGCTTTGGTTGCACTTTGATATGCCCTAGATTCAGCACATGGCTACACTCCAGATGCACTAGGTTTAAAGCATTGGTTGTACTCTGATATTCCCTAGATTCAGTGCATGGCTACAATCTAGCTGCACTAGGTATAATGTATTGGTTGTACTCTGATATTGACTAGGTTCAGTACATGGCTACACTCTAGATGCACAAGGTTTAATGCATTGGTTGTAGTCTGATATTCCATATGTTCAGTACAAGGCTACACTCTAGATGCACAAGCTTTAATACATTGGTTACACTCTGATATTCCCTAAATTCTGCACATGGCTACAGTCTGGATGCAGTTGGTTTAATGCATTGGTTGCACTCTGATATTCCCTAGGTTAAATGCATTGGATACACTCTACATTCACTATGTTTAATGCATTGGTTGCACTCTGAAATTCCCTAGATTCAGTACATGGCTACACTCTAGATGCACTAGGTTTAATGCATGGGTTGCACTCTGATATTCACAAGGTTAAATGCATTGCTAGACTCTAGATGCACTAAGTTTAATGCATTGGTTGCACTCTGATTATCCCTACATTCAGTACGTGGCTACTCTCTAGAAGCACTAGGTTTAATGCATTGGCTACAGTCCCATATTCCCCAGATTCAGTACATGCCTACTCTCTAGATGCACAAGGTTTAATGCATTGGTTGCACTCTGATATTCCCTAGATTCAGTACATGCCTACTCTCTAGATGCACAAGGTGTAATGCATTGGTTGCACTCTGATATTCCCTAAATTCAGTACATGTCTACTTTCTAGATGCACTAGGTTTAATGCATTGGTTGCACTCTGATATTCCCTGGATTCAGTACATGGCTACTCTCTAGATGCACTATGGTTAATGCACTAATTGTGCTCTGATATTCCCTAGATTTAGTTCATGGCTACACTCTGGATGCACTAGGTTTAAAGCATTGGTTGTACTCTGATATTCCCTAGATTCACTGCATGGCTACACTCTGGATGCACTAGGTTTAATGCATTGGTTGCAGTCTGATATTCCCTGGCTTCCGTACATGGCTACTCTCTAGATGCACTATGTTTAATGCACTGGTTGTACTCTGATATTAACTAGGTTCAGTAGATGGCTACACTCTAGATGCACTAGATTTAATGCATTGGTTGCAGTGGGATATAACCTAGGTTCAGTACAAGGCTACACGCTAGATGCACTAGGTTTAAACATTGGTTATACTCTAATATTCCCTAGATTCCGTACTTGGCTACACTCCAGATGCACTAGGTTTAATGCACTGGTTGTACTCTGATATTAACTAGGTTCAGTACATGGCTACCCTCTAGATGCACTAGGTTTAATGCATTGGTTGCACTCTGATATTCCCTAGATTCAGTACATGGCTACTCTCTAGATGCATTAGGTTTAATGCATTGGATGCTGTCTGATATTCCCTAGGTCCAGTACATGGCTTCACTCTAGATGCACAAGGTTTAATGCATTGGATGCACTCTGATAATCCCTAGATTCCATACATGGCTACTCTCTAGATGCACTAGGTTTAATGCATTGTTGCACTTTGATATGCCCTAGATTCAGCACATGGCTACACTCTAGATGCACTAGGTTTAAAGCATTCGTTGTACTCTGATATTCCCTAGATTCAGTACATGGCTACACTCTAGATGCACTAGGTTTAATGCGTTGTTTGCAGTCTCATATTCCCTAGGTTCAGTAGAAGGCTACAGTCTAGATGCACAAGGTTTAATGCATTGGTTGCACTCTGATATTCCCTAGGTTAAATGCATTGGTTGCACTCTAGATGCACTAGGTTTAATGCATTGGCTGCACTCTGATATTCCCTAGATTCAGTACTTGGCTACTCTCTAGAAGTACAAGGTTTAATGCATTGGATGCACTCTGATATTCCCTAGATTCAATACTTGGCTACTCTCTAGAAGTACAAGGTTTAATGCATTGGATGCACTCAGATATTCCCTAGGTTAAATGCATTGGCTACACTCTAGATGCACTAGGTTTAATGCATTGGCTGCACTCTGATACTCCCTAGATTCAGTACTTGGCTACTCTCTAGAAGTACAAGGTTTAATGCATTGGATGCACTCTGATATTTGCCAGGTTCAGTACATGGCTACTCTCTAGATGCACTAGGTGTCATTCATTGGTTGCACTCTGATATTACCTAGACTCACTACACGGCTACACTCTAGATGCACTAGGTTTAATGCATTGGTTGCGCTCTGTTATGCCCTAGATTAAGCACATGGCTACACTCTAGATGCACTTGGTTTAATGCATTAGTTGCGCTCTGCTGTTCCCTAGATTTAGTTCATGACTACACTATAGATGCACTAGGTTTAATGCATTGGTTGCATGATATTCCCTAGATTCAGTACATGGCTACTGTCCAGATGCACAAGGTTTAATGCATTGGTTGCACTCTGATATTCCCTAGATTCAGTACATGACTACAGTGGAACCACTAGGTTTAATGCATTGGTTGCACTCTCATATTCCCTAGATTCAGTACATGGCTACTCTCTAGATGCACTAGGTTTAATGCATTGGGTGGACTCTGATATTCCCTAGATTCAGTACATGGCTACTGTCTAGATGCACAAGGTTTAATGCATTGGTTGCACTCTGATATTCCCTAGGGTAAATGCATTGGCTACTCTCTAGATGCACTAGGTTTAAAGCAATACTTGCACTCTGGTACTACCTAGATTCAGCACATGGCTACACTCTAGATGCCCTAGGATTAATGCTTTGGCTGCACTCTGATATTCCCTAGATTCAGTACTTGCCTACTCTCTAGAAGAACAAGATTTAATGCATTGGTTGCACCTAATATCACCTAGACTCAGTACATGGCTACTCCCTAGATGCACTAGGTGTCATTCATTGGTTGCACTCTGATATTACCTAGACTCAGTACACGGCTACAGTCTAGATGCACTAGGTTTAATGCATTGGTTGCGCTCTGATATGCCCTAGATTAAGCACATGGCTACACTCTAGATGCACTTGGTTCAATACATTAGTTGTGCTCTGATATTCCCTAGATTTAGTTCATGACTACACTCTAGATGCACTATGTTTAATGCATTGTTTGAACTCTGATATTCCCAAGATTCAGTACATGGCTACACACTAGATTCACTAGGTTTAATGCATTGGTTGCACTCTGATATTCCCTAGATTCAGTACATGGCTACAGTGGATCCACCAGGTTGAATGCATTGGTTGCACTCTCATATTACCTAGACTCAGTACGCGGCTACACTCTAGATGCACTAGGTTTAATGCATTGGGTGCTCTCTGATATGCCCTAGATTAAGCACATGTCTACACTCTAGATGCACTTGGTTTAATGCATTAGTTGCGCTCTGCTGTTCCCTAGATTTAGTTCATTACTACACTATAGATGCACTAGGTTTAATGCATTGGTTGCACTCTGATATTCCCTAGATTCAGTACATGGCTACTGTCTAGATGCACAAGGTTTAATGCATTGGTTGCACTCTGATATTCCCTAGATTCAGTACATGGCTACAGTGGATCCACGAGGTTTAATGCATTGGTTGCACTCTCATATTCCCTAGATTCAGTACATGGCTACTCTCTGGATGCACTAGGTTTAAGGCATTGGGTGCACTCTGATATTCCCTAGATTCAGTACATGGCTACTGTCTAGATGCACAAGGTTTAATGCATTGGTTGCACTCGATATTCCCTAGGGTAAATGCATTGGCTACTCTCTAGATGCACTAGGTTTAAAGCAATACTTGCACTCTGGTACTACCTAGATTCAGCACATGGCTACACTCTAGATGCCCTAGGATTAATGCTTTGGCTGCACTCTGATATTCCCTAGATTCAGTACTTGCCTACTCTCTAGAAGCACAAGATTTAATGCATTGGTTGCACCTGATATTACCTAGACTCAGTACATGGCTACTCCCTAGATGCACTAGGTGTCATTCATTGGTTGCACTCTGATATTACCTAGACTCAGTACACGGCTACAGTCTAGATGCACTAGTTTTAATGCATTGGTTGCGCTTTGATATGCCCTAGATTAAGCACATGGCTACACTCTAGATGCACTTGGTTCAATACATTAGTTGTGCTCTGATATTCCCTAGATTTAGTTCATGAGTACACTCTAGATGCACTATGTTTAATGCATTGTTTGAACTCTGATATTCCCAAGATTCAGTACATGGCTACAGTGGATCCACTAGGTTGAATGCATTGGTTGCACTCTCATATTCCCTAGATTCAGTACATGGCTACTCTCTAGATGCACTAGGTTTAATGCATTGGGTGCACTCTGATATTCTCTAGATTCGGCAAATGGCAACACTCTAGAATCACTAACATTAATGAATTGGATGCACTCGGATATTCCCTAGATTCAGTATATGGCTACTCTCAAGATACACTAGGTTTAATGCATTGGTTGCACTCTGATATTGCCTATATTCAGCACATTGCTACACTCTAGATTCACTAGGTTTAATGCATCGATTGTAATCTGATATTCCCTAGATTCAGTACATGGCTACACTCTAGATGCACTAGGTTTAATGCATTGGTTGCAGTCTGATATTCCCTAGGTTCAGTACATGGCGACACTCTAGATGCACAAGGTTTAATGCAATGGTTGCACTCTGATATTACGTAGAACAGTATATGGCTACTCTCTAGATGCACAAGGCGTAATGCATTGGTTGCACTCTGATATTTGCTAGATTCAGTAGATGGCTACACTCTAGATGCACACGTTTTAATGCATTGATTGCACTCTGATATTCCCTAGATTCAGTACATGGCTACACTGAAGATGCACTAGGTTTAAAGCATTAGTTGCACTCCTATATTCCCTAGATTCAGTACATGGCTACTCTCTAGATGCACTAGGTTGGACACATTAGTTGCACTCTGATACTACCTAGATTTAGCACATGGCTACACTCTAGAATCACTAACATTCAAGCATTGGATGCACTCTGATATTCCCTATATTCAGTATATGGCTACTCTCTAGATGTACACGTTTGAATGCATTGGTGTCACTCTGATATCACCTATATTCAGTATATGGCTACTCTCTAGATACACTAGGTTTAATACATGTGTTGCACTCTGATATTGCCTAGATTCAGCACATGAATACACACTAGATGCACTAGGTTTAATGCATCAGTTGCACTCTGATATTCCCTAGATTCAGTACATGGCTACTATCTAGATGCACTACGTTTAATGCATGGGTTGCACTCTGATATTCCCTAGGTTCAGTACATGGCTACACTCGTACATAGCTACTCTCTAGATGCACTAGGTTTAATGCATTGGTTGCACTCTGATATTCCCTAGATTCAGTACATGGCTACTCTCTAGATGTAGTAGGGTTAATGCATTAGTTCTGCTCTGATGTTCCCTAGATTTAGTTTATGGCTACACTCTAGATGCACTATGTTTAATGTACTGGTTGCACTTTGATATGCCCTAGATTCAGCACATGGCTACACACTAGATGCACTAGGTTTAATGCACTGGTTGTACTCTGATATTAACTAGGTTCAGTACATGGCTACACTCTAGATGCACAAGGTTTAATGCATTGGTTGCAGCCGGATATTCCCTAGGTTCAGTACATGGCTACCCCTTGATGCACTAGGTTTAATGCCTTGGTTGTACTCTGATATTCCCTAGATTCAGTACATGGCTACCCCTTGATGCACTAGGTTTAATGCATTGGTTGCACTCTGATATTCCCTAAATTCAGTACATGCCTACTCTCTAGATGCACAAGGTTTAATGCATTGGTTGCACTCTGATATTCCCTAGATTTAGTTCATGGCTACACTCTAGATGCACTAGGTTTAATGCATTCTTTTCACTCTGATATTCCCTAGTTTGTTCATGGCTACACTCTAGATGCTCTAGGTTTGATGCATTGGTTGCACTCTGATAGTACCTAGATTCACTACATGGCTACACTGTAGATGCACAAGGTTTAATGCTTTGGTTGCACTTTGATATGCCCTAGATTCAGCACATGGCTACACTCCAGATGCACTAGGTTTAAAGCATTGGTTGTACTCTGATATTCCCTAGATTCAGTGCATGGCTACAATCTAGCTGCACTAGGTATAATGTATTGGTTGTACTCTGATATTGACTAGGTTCAGTACATGGCTACACTCTAGATGCACAAGGTTTAATGCATTGGTTGTAGTCTGATATTCCATATGTTCAGTACAAGGCTACACTCTAGATGCACAAGCTTTAATACATTGGTTACACTCTGATATTCCCTAAATTCTGCACATGGCTACAGTCTGGATGCAGTCGGTTTAATGCATTGGTTGCACTCTGATATTCCCTAGGTTAAATGCATTGGATAAACTCTACATTCACTATGTTTAATGCATTGGTTGCACTCTGAAATTCCCTAGATTCAGTACATGGCTACACTCTAGATGCACTAGGTTTAATGCATGGGTTGCACTCTGATATTCACAAGGTTAAATCCATTGCTAGACTCTAGATGCACTAGGTTTAATGCATTGGTTGCACTCTGATTATCCCTACATTCAGTACGTGGCTACTCTCTAGAAGCAGTAGGTTTAATGCATTGGCTACAGTCCCATATTCCCCAGATTCAGTACATGCCTACTCTCTAGATGCACAAGGTTTAATGCATTGGTTGCACTCTGATATTCCCTAAATTCAGTACATGCCTACTCTCTAGATGCACAAGGTTTAATGCATTGGTTGCACTCTGATATTCCCTAGATTCAGTACATGCCTACTCTCTAGATGCACAAGGTTTAATGCATTGGTTGCACTCTGATATTCCCTAAATTCAGTACATGTCTACTTTCTAGATGCACTAGGTTTATTGCATTGGTTGCACTCTGATTTTCCCTGGATTCAGTACATGGCTACTCTCTAGATGCACTATGGTTAATGCACTAATTGTGCTCTGATATTCCCTAGATTTAGTTCATGGCTACACTCTGGATGCACTAGGTTTAAATCATTGGTTGTACTCTGATATTCCCCAGATTCACTGCATGGCTACACTCTGGATGCACTAGGTTTAATGCATTGGTTGCAGTCTGATATTCCCTGGCTTCCGTACATGGCTACTCTCTAGATGCACTATGTTTAATGCACTGGTTGTACTCTGATATTAACTAGGTTCAGTAGATGGCTACACTCTAGATGCACTAGATTTAGTGCATTGGTTGCAGTGGGATATAACCTAGGTTCAGTACAAGGCTACACGCTAGATGCACTAGGTTTAAACATTGGTTATACTCTAATATTCCCTAGATTCCGTACTTGGCTACACTCCAGATGCACTAGGTTTAATGCACTGGTTGTACTCTGATATTAACTAGGTTCAGAACATGGCTACTCTCTAGATGCACTAGGTTTAATGCATTGGTTGCACTCTGATATTCCCTAGATTCAGTACATGGCTACTCTCTAGATGCATTAGGTTTAATGCATTGGATGCTGTCTGATATTCCCTAGGTCCAGTACATGGCTTCACTCTAGATGCACAAGGTTTAATGCATTGGATGCACTCTGATATTCCCTAGATTCCATACATGGCTACTCTCTAGATGCACTAGGGTTAATGCATTAGTTGTGCTCTGATATTCCCTAGATTTAGTTCATGGCTACATTCTAGATGCACTATGTTTAATGCATTGTTGCACTTTGATATGCCCTAGATTCAGCACATGGCTACACTCTAGATGCACTAGGTTTAAAGCATTCGTTGTACTCTGATATTCCCTAGATTCAGTACATGGCTACACTCTAGATGCACTAGGTTTAATGCATTGTTTGCAGTCTCATATTCCCTAGGTTCAGTAGAAGGCTACAGTCTAGATGCACAAGGTTTAATGCATTGGTTGCACTCTGATATTCCCTAGGTTAAATGCATTGGTTGCACTCTAGATGCACTAGGTTTAATGCATTGGCTGCACTCTGATATTCCCTAGATTCAATACTTGGCTACTCTCTAGAAGAACAAGGTTTAATGCATTGGATGCACTCAGATATTCCCTAGGTTAAATGCATTGGCTACACTCTAGATGCACTAGGTTTAATGCATTGGCTGCACTCTGATATTCCCTAGATTCAGTACTTGGCTACTCTCTAGAAGTACAAGGTTTAATGCATTGGATGCACTCTGATATTCCCTAGATTCAATACTTGGCTACTCTCTAGAAGAACAAGGTTTAATGCATTGGATGCACTCAGATATTCCCTAGGTTAAATGCATTGGCTACACTCTAGATGCACTAGGTTTAATGCATTGGCTGCACTCTGATATTCCCTAGATTCAGTACTTGGCTACTCTCTAGAAGTACAAGGTTTAATGCATTGGTTGCACCTGATATTACCTAGATTCAGTACTTGGCTACTCTCTAGAAGTACAAGGTTTAATGCATTGGCTGCACTCTGCTACTCCCTAGATTCAGTACTTGGCTACTCTCTAGAAGTACAAGGTTTAATGCATTGGATGCACTCTGATATTCGCCAGGTTCAGTACATGGCTACTCTCTAGATGCACTAGGTGTCATTCATTGGTTGCACTCTGATATTACCTAGACTCACTACACGGCTACACTCTAGATGCACTAGGTTTAATGCATTGGTTGCGCTCTGATATGCCCTAGATTAAGCACATGGCTACACTCTAGATGCACTTGGTTTAATGCATTAGTTGTGCTCTGCTGTTCCCTAGATTTAGTTCATGACTACACTATAGATGCACTAGGTTTAATGCATTGGTTGCATGATATTCCCTAGATTCAGTACATGGCTACTGTCCAGATGCACAAGGTTTAATGCATTGGTTGCACTCTGATATTCCCTAGATTCAGTACATGGCTACTGTCTAGATGCACAAGGTTTAATGCATTGGTTGCACTCTGATATTCCCTAGATTCAGTACATGGCTACTGTCTAGATGCACAAGGTTTAATGCATTGGTTGCACTCTGATATTCCCTAGATTCAGTACATGGCTACAGTGGATCCACTAGGTTTAATGCATTGGTTGCACTCTCATATTCCCTAGATTCAGTACATGGCTACTCTCTAGATGCACTAGGTTTAAGGCATTGGGTGCACTCTGATATTCCCTAGATTCAGTACATGGCTACTGTCTAGATGCACAAGGTTTAATGCATTGGTTGCACTCGATATTCCCTAGGGTAAATGCATTGGCTACTCTCTAGATGCACTAGGTTTAAAGCAATACTTGCACTCTGGTACTACCTAGATTCAGCACATGGCTACACTCTAGATGCCCTAGGATTAATGCTTTGGCTGCACTCTGATATTCCCTAGATTCAGTACTTGCCTACTCTCTAGAAGCACAGGATTTAATGCATTGGTTGCACCTGATATTACCTAGACTCAGTACATGGCTACTCCCTAGATGCACTAGGTGTCATTCATTGGTTGCACTCTGATATTACCTAGACTCAGTACACGGCTACAGTCTAGATGCACTAGTTTTAATGCATTGGTTGCGCTTTGATATGCCCTAGATTAAGCACATGGCTACACTCTAGATGCTCTTGGTTCAATACATTAGTTGTGCTCTGATATTCCCTAGATTTAGTTCATGACTACACTCTAGATGCACTATGTTTAATGCATTGTTTGAACTCTGATATTCCCAAGATTCAGTACATGGCTACACACTAGATTCGCTAGGTTTAATGCATTGGTTGCACTCTGATATTCCCTAGATTCAGTACATGGCTACAGTGGATCCACTAGGTTGAATGCATTGGTTGCACTCTCATATTCCCTAGATTCAGTACATGGCTACTCTCTAGATGCACTAGGTTTAATGCATTGGGTGCACTCTGATATTCCCTAGATTCAGTACATGGCAACACTCTAGATGCCAAGGTGTAATGCATTGGTTGTGCTCTGATATTCCCTAGATTCAGTACATGGCTACTCTCTAGATGCACTAGCTTTAATGCATTGGTTGTGCTCTGATATTCCCTAGATTCAGTAAATGGCTACAGTCTGGATGCACTAGGGATAATGCATTAGTTGTGCTCTGATATTCCCTAGATATAGTTCATAGCTACACTCTAGATGCACTAGGTTTAATGCATTGATTGCAGTCTGATATTCCCTGGCTTCCGTACATGGCTACTCACTAGATGCACTAGGGTTAATGCATTAGTTGTGCTCTGCTATTCCCTAGATTTAGTTCATGGCTACACTCTAGATGCACTATGTTTAATGCACTGGTTGCGCTTTGATATGCCCTAGATTCAGCACATGGCTACTCTCTAGATGCACTAGGTTTAATGCATTGGGTGCACTCTGATATTCCCTAGATTCAGTACATGGCAACACTCTAGATGCCAAGGTGTAATGCATTGGTTGTGCTCTGATATTCCCTAGATTCAGTACCTGGCCACACTCCAGATGCACTAGGTTTAATGCACTGGTTGTACTCTGATATTAACTAGGTTCAGTACATGGCTACACTCTAGATGCACTAGGTTTAGTGCATTGGTTGCAGTCGGATATTCCTTAGGTTCAGTACAAGGCTACAGTCTAGATGCACAAGGTTTAATGCATTGGTTGTACTCTGATATTCCCTAGATTCAGTACATGGCTACTCTCTAGATGCACTAGGTTTAATGCATTGGTTGCACTCTGATATTCCCTAGATTCAGTCCATGGCTACTCTCTAGGTGCATTAGGTTTAATGCATTGGATGCTGTCTGATATTCCCTAGATTCAGTGCATATCTACTCTCTAGATGCACTAGGTTTAATGCATTGGTTGTACTCTGATTATCCCTGGATTCAGTACATGGCTACTCTCTAGATGCACTAGGGTTAATGCATTAGTTGTGCTCTGATATTCCCTAGATTTAGTTCATGGCTACATTCTAGATGGACTATGTTTAATGCATTGGTTGCACTTTGATATGCCCTAGATTCAGCACATGGCTACTCTCTAGATGCACTAGGTTTAATGCATTGTTTGCACTCTGATATTCCCTAGATTCAGTACATGGCTACTCTCTAGGTGCATTAGATGTAATGCATTGGATGCTGTCTGATATTTCCTAAGTTCAGTAGATGGCTTCACTCTAGATGCACAGGTTTAATGCATTGATTGCAACTGATATTACGTAGATTCAATATATGGCTACACTCTAGATGCAATAGGTTTAATGCACTGGTTGCACTCTGATATTCCCTAGGTTAAATGCATTGGCTAGGCTCTAGATGCACTAGGTTTAATGCATTGGTTTCAGTCTAATATTCCCTAGATTCAGTACATGGCTACTCTCTAGATGCGCATGGTTTAATGCATTGGATGCACTCTGATATTCCCTAGATTCAGTGCATATCTACTCTCTAGATGCACTAGGTTTAATGCATTGGTTGTACTCTGACTATCCCCGGATTCAGTACATGGCTACTCTCTAGATGCACTAGGGTTAATGCATTAGTTGTCCTCTGATATTCCCTAGATTTAGTTCATGGCTACATTCTAGATGCACTATGTTTAATGCATTGGTTGCACTTTGATATGCCCTAGATTCAGCACATGGCTACACTCTAGATGCACTAGGTTTAATGCATTAGTTGTACTCTGATATTAACTAGGTTCAGTACATGGCTACACTCTAGATGCACTAGGTTTAATGCATTGTTTGCAGTCTGATATTCCCTAGGTTCAGTAGAAGGCTACAGTCTAGATGCACAAGGTTTAATGCATTGGTTGCACTCTGATATTCCCTAGGTTAAATGCATTGGCTACACGCTAGATGCACTACGTTTAATGCATTGGATGCACTCTGATATTCCCTAGATTCAGTGCATATCTACTCTCTAGATGCACTAGGTTTAATGCATTGGTTGTACTCTGATTATCCCCGGATTCAGTACATGGCTACTCTCTAGATGCACTAGGGTTAATGCATTAGTTGTCCTCTGATATTCCCTAGATTTAGTTCATGGCTACACTCTAGATGCACTATGTTTAATGCACTGGTTGCACTTTGATATGCCCTAGATTCAGCACATGGCTACACTCTAGATGCACTAGGTTTAAACATTGGTTATACTCTAATATTCCCTAGATTCAGTACTTGGCTACACTCCAGATGCACTAGGTTTAATGCACTGGTTATACTCTGGTATTAACTAGGTTCAGTACATGGCTACACTCTAGATGCACTAGGTTTAATGCATTGGTTGATGTCGGATATTCCCTAGGTTCAGTACAAGGCTACAGTCTAGATGCACAAGGTTTAATGCATTGGTTGTACTCTGATATTCCCTAGATTCAGTACATGGCTACTCTCTAGATGGACTAGGTTTAATGCATTGGTTGCACGCTGATATTCCCTAGATTCAGTACATGGCTACTCTCTAGGTGCATTAGGTTTAATGCATTGGATGCTGTCTGATATTCCCTAGATTCAGTGCATATCTACTCTCTAGATGCACTAGGTTTAATGCATTGGTTGTACTCTGATTATCCCTGGATTCAGTACATGGCTACTCTCTAGATGCACTAGGTTTAATGCATTGTTTGCAGTCTGATATTCCCTAGGTTCAGTAGAAGGCTACAGTCTAGATGCACAAGGTTTAATGCATTGGTTGCACTCTGATATTCCCTAGGTTAAATGCATTGGCTACACGCTAGATGCACTACGTTTAATGCATTGGTTGCACTCTTATATTCCATAGATTCAGTAAATGTCTACTCTCTAGATGCACTAGGTTTAAAGCAATACTTGCACTCTGGTACTACCTAGATTCAGCACATGGGTACACTCTAGATGCCCTAGGATTAATGCATTGTATTCACTCTGATATTCCCTAGATTCAGTAGTTGGCTACTCTCTAGAAGTACAAGGTTTAATGCATTGGATGCACTCTGATATTCCCCAGCTTCAGTACATGGCTACTCTCTAGATGCACTAGGTGTCATTCAATGATTGCACTCTGATATTACCTAGACTCAGTGCGTGGCTACACTCTAGATGCACTAGGTTTAATGCATTGGTTGCTCTCTGATATGCCCTAGATTAAGCACATGTCTACACTCTAGATGCACTTGGTTTAATGCATTAGTTGCCCTCTGATGTTCCCTAGATTTAGTTCATGATTACACTCTAGATGCACTATGTTTAATGCATTGTTTGCACTTTGATATGCCCTAGATAAGGCTCATGGCTACACTCTAGATGCACTAGGTTTAATGCATTGGTTGCACTCTGATATTCCCTAGATTCAGTGCATGGCTATTCTCTAGATGCACTAAGTTTAATGCATTGGTTGCACTCTGATATTCCCAAGATTCAGTACATGGCTACACTCTAGATTCACTAGGTTTAATGCATTGGTTGCACTCTGATATTCCCTAGATTCAGTATATGGCTACTCTCTAGATGCACTAGGTTTAATGCATTGGTTGCACTCTGATATTCCGTAGATTCAGTACATGGCAACACTCTAGATGGACATGGTGTAATGCATTGGTTGTGCTCTGATATTCCCTAGAATCAGTAAATGGTTACAGTCTGGATGCACTAGGGATAATGCATTAGTTGTGCTCTGATATTCCCTAGATATAGCTCATAGCTACACTCTAGATGCACCAGGTTTAATGCATTGGTTGCAGTCTGATATTCCCTGGCTTCCGTACATGGCTACTCACTAGATGTACTGGGGTTAATGCATTAGTTGTGCTCTTATATTCCCTAGATTTAGTTCATGGCTACACTCTAGATGCACTATGTTTAATGCAACGTTTGCACTTTGATATGCCCTAGATTCAGCACATGGCTACACTCTAGATGCACTAGGTTTAAACATTGGTTATACTCTAATATTCCCTAGATTCAGTACTTGGCTACACTCCAAATGCACTAGGTTTAATGCACTGGTTATACTCTGGTATTAACTAGGTTCAGTACATGGCTACACTCTAGATGCACTAGGTTTAATGCATTGGTTGATGTCGGATATTCCCTAGGTTCAGTACAAGGCTACAGTCTAGATGCACAAGGTTTAATGCATTGGCTGTACTCTGATATTCCCTAGATTCAGTACATGGCTACTCTCTAGATGGACTAGGTTTAATACATTGGTTGCACTCTGATATTCCCTAGATTCAGTACATGGCTACTCTCTAGGTGCATTATGTTTAATGCATTGGATGCTCTCTGATATTCCCTAGGTTCAGTACATGGTTTCACTCTAGATGCACAAGGTTTAATGTATTGGTTGCAACTGATATTACGTAGATTCAGTATATGGCTACACTCTAGATGCAATAGGTTTAATGCACTGGTTGCACTCTGATATTCCCTAGGTTAAATGCATTGGCCGGGCTCTAGATGCACTAGGTTTAATGTATAGGTTTCAGTCTCATATTCCCTAGATTCAGTACATGGCTACTCTCTAGATGCGCATGGTTTAACGCATTGGATGCACTCTGATATTCCATAGATTCAGTGCATTTCTACTCTCTAGATGCACTAGGTTTAATGCATTGGTTGTACTCTGATTATCCCTGGATTCAGTACATGGCTACTCTCTAGATGCACTAGGGTTAATGCATTAGTTGTGTTCTGATATTCCCTAGATTTAGTTCATGGCCACATTCTAGATGCACTAGGTTAAAAGCATTCGTTGTACTCTGATATTCCCTAGATTCAGTACATGACTACACTCTAGATGCAATAGGTATAAAGCATTCGTAGTACTCTGATATTCCCTAGATTAAGTACATGGCTACACTCTAGATGCAATAGGTTTAAAGCAATACTTGCACTCTGGTACTACCTAGATTCAGCACATGGCTACACTCTAGATGCCCTAGGATTAATGCATTGGCTGCTCTCTGATATTCCCTAGATTCAGTACTTGGTTGCTCTCTAGAAGCACAAGGTTCAATGCATTGGTTGCACCTGATATTACCTAAATTCAGTATATGGCTACTCTCTAGATGCACTAGGTGTCATTCATTGGTTGCACTCTGATATTACCTAGACTCAGTACACGGCTACACTCTAGATGCACTAGGTTTAATGCATTGGTTGTGCTCTGATATGCCCTACATTAAGCACATGGCTACACTCTAGATGCACTTTGTTTAATGCATTAGTTGCGCTCTGATATTCCCTAGATTTAGTTCATGACTACACTCTAGATGCACTATGTTTAATGCATTGTTTGCACTTTGATATATCATAGATAAGGCTCATGGCTACACTCTAGATGCACTAGGTTTAAAGCATTGGTTGAACTCTGATATTCCCAAGATTCAGTACATGGCTAGACTCTAGATTCATTCGGTTTAATGCATTGGTTGCACTCTGATATTCCCAAGATTCAGTACATGGCTACACTCTAGATGCACTAGGTTTAATGCATTGGTTGCAGTCGGATATTCCCTAGGTTCCAAACAAGGCTACAGTCTAGATGCACAAGGTTTAATGCATTGGTTGTACTCTGATATTCCCTAGATTCAGTACATGGCTACTCTCTAGATGCGCTAGGTTTAATGCATTGGTTGCACTCTGATATTTCCTAGATTCAGTACATGGCTACTCTCTAGGTGCATTAGGTTTAATGCATTGGATGCTGTCTGATATTCCCTAGGTCCAGTACATGGCTTCAGTCTAGATGCACAAGGTTTAATGCATTGGATGCACTCTGATATTCCCTAGATTCAGTGCATATCTCCTCTCTAGATGCACTAGGTTTAATGCATTGGTTGTACTCTGATTATCCCTGTATTACGTACATGGCTACTCTCTAGATGCACTCGGGTTAATGCATTAGTTGTGCTCTGATATTCCCTAGATTTAGTTCATGGCTACATTCTAGATGCACTATGTTTAATGCATTGTTGCACTTTGTTATGCCCTAGATTCAGTACATGGCTACACTCTAGATGCACTAGGTTTAATGCATTGTTTGCAGTCTCATATTCCCTAGGTTCAGTAGAAGGCTACAGTCTAGATGCACAAGGTTTAATGCATTGGTTGCACTCTGATATTCCCTAGGTTAAATGCATTGGTTACACTCTAGATGCACTAGATTTAATGCATTGGCTGCACTCTGATATTCCCTAGATTCAGTACTTGGCTACTCTCTAGAAGTACAAGGTTTAATGCATTGGATGCACTCTGATATTCCCTAGATTCAATACTTGGCTACTCTCTAGAAGTACAAGGTTTAATGCATTGGATGCACTCTGATATTCCCTAGGTTAAATGCATTGGCTACACTCTAGATGCACTAGGTTTAATGCATTGGCTGCACTCTGATATTCCCTAGATTCAGTACTTGGCTACTCTCTAGAAGTACAAGGTTTAATGCATTGGTTGCACCTGATATTACCTAGATTCAGTACTTGGCTACTCTCTAGAAGTACAAGGTTTAATGCATTGGCTGCACTCTGATACTCCCTAGATTCAGTACTTGGCTACTCTCTAGAAGTACAAGGTTTAATGCATTGGATGCACTCTGATATTCACCAGGTTCAGTACATAGCTACTCTCTAGATGCACTAGGTGTCATTCATTGGTTGCACTCTGATATTACCTAGACTCACTACACGGCTACACTCTAGATGCACTAGGTTTAATGCATTATTTGCGCTCTGATGTTCCCTAGATTTAGTTCATGACTACACTCTAGATGCACTATGTTTAATGCATTGTTTGCACTTTGATATGCCCTAGATAAGGCTCATGGCTACTCTCTAGATTCACTAGGTTTAATGCATTGGTTGCACTCTGATATTCCCTGGATTAAGTACATGGCTACTCTCTAGATGCACTAGGGTTAATTCATTAGTTGTGCTCTGATATTCCCTAGATTTAGTTCATGGCTACATTCTAGATGCACTATGTTTAATGCATTGGTTGCACTTTGATATGCCCTAGATTCAGCACATGGCTACACTCTAGATGCACTAGGTTTAAAGCATTCGTTGTACTCTGATATTCCCTCGATTCAGCACATGGCTACACTCTAGATGCCCTAGGATTAATGCATTGGCTGCACTCTGATATTCCCTAGATTCAGTACTTGGCCACTCTCTAGAAGAACAAGGTTTAATTCATTGGTTGCACCTGATATTACCTAGACTCAGTACATGGCTACTCCCTAGATGCACTAGGTGTCATTCATTGGTTGCACTCTGATATTACCTAGACTCAGTACACGGCTACACTCTAGATGCACTAGGTTTAATGCATTGATTGCGCTCTGATATGCCCTAGATTAAGCACATGGCTACAGTGGATCCACTAGGTTTAATGCATTGGTTGCACTCTCATATTCCCTAGATTCAGTACATGGCTACTCTCTAGATGCACTAGGTTTAATGCATTGGCTGCACTCTGATATTCCCTAGATTCAGTACTTGGCTACTCTCTAGAAGAACAAGGTTTAATGCATTGGTTGCACCTGATATTTCCTAGACTCAGTACATGGCTACTCCCTAGATGCACTAGGTGTCATTCATTGGTTGCATTCTGATATTACCTAGACTCAGTACACGGCTACACTCCAGATGCACTAGGTTTAATGTATTGGTTGCGCTCTGATATGCCCTAGATTAAGCACATGGCTACACTCTAGATGCACTTGGTTCAATGCATTAGTTGTGCTCTGATATTCCCTAGATTTAGTTCAGACTACACTCTAGATGCACTATGTTTAATGCATTGTTTGCACTTTGATATGCCCTAGATAAGGCTCATGGCTACACTCTAGATGCACTAGGTTCAAAGCATTGGTTGAACTCTGATATTTCCAAGATTCAGTACATGGCTACACTCTAGATTCACTAGGTTTAATGCATTGGTTGCACTCTGATAGTCCCTAGATTCAATACATGGCTACAGTGGATCCACTAGGTTTAATGCATTGGTTGCACTCTCATATTCCCTAGATTCAGTACATGGCTACTCTCTAGATGCACTAGGTTTAATGCATTGGGTGCACTCTGATATTCCCTAGATTCAGTGCATGGCAACACTCTAGATGCACAAGGTGTAATGCATTGGTTGTGCTCTGATATTCCCTAGATTCAGTACATGGCTACTCTCTAGATGCACTAGGTTTACTGCATTGGTTGCACTCTGATATTCCCTAGACTCAGTACATGGCAACACTCTAGATGCACAAGGTGTAATGCATTGGTTGTGCTCTGATATTACCTAGATTCAGTAAATGGCTACAGTCTGGATGCACTAGGGATAATGCATTAGTTGTGCTCTGATATTCCCTAGATATAGTTCATGGCTACATTCTAGATGCACTATGTTTAATGCATTGGTTACACTTTGATATGCCATAGATTCAGCACATGGCTACACTCTAGATGCACTAGGTTTAATGCATTAGTTGTACTCTGATATTAACTAGGTTCAGTACATGGCTACACTCTAGATGCACTAGGTTTAATGCATTGTTTGCAGTCTGATATTCCCTAGGTTCAGTAGAAGGCTACAGTCTTGATGCACAAGGTTTAATGCATTGGTTGCACTCTGATATTCCCTAGGTTAAATGCATCGGCTACACTCTAGATGCACTAGGTTTAATGCATTGGTTGCACTCTGATATTCCCTAGATTCAGTAAATGTCTACTCTCTAGATGCACTAGGTTTAAAGCAATAATTGCACTCTGGTACTACCTAGATTCAGCACATGGCTACACTCTAGATGCCCTAGGATTAATGCATTGGATGCACTCTGATATTCCCTAGATTCAGTACTTGACTACTCTCTAGAAGTGTTAGGAAAGATTTCGTAATTGCAGGTAATTTTCCTTCCATGTGGCAACCCCTAAACTTTTTGCTGTTGTTTTACACCTTGTTCTTGACTTTGCCAGAGAAATGCAGCCTTCTGCCTCACTCCTCTGGGCTTTCGCTCCTTTCTTACGGGGAAACTGACATGCCCTTAAGACAGTCAGTACCGGGGAACGCTGTTTCCCGTAGTTTCTTTTATCATGTTGCGGCTTTAGTGCAACATGACACAAGAGGGCACTGTAAGCTAAGTTACAGCTCTCTTGGGTCTCTAGCCTTCTACAGGCCCTAGATACTCTTTTAGGATGGTATTTGATCGGTGCAAGTCATTCAGGGACTGGAATGGTGGCAGCGATCGTTTTGTTTATTTTGAGCTCCTTTTGGCGTTCTGAGCACGTTTTTTGCACTGAACCCAAAATGGTGGCCTGGCTCCCAAAATGGCCAGACCACGAGGCTCCTTTGTCCTGTCCACTGACCGTCTTGCTCCCTTCACCTTCCCCAGGTCGGGCGACCCGGGGCCTTCCTTATTTGGGCATGTACTTTCCCGCGAAACGTGGTTGCTTTCGCGGGCTTCTACATGTCTTTTGTGTGCCTCCAGGGTGTGGGCTGGGATGTCTGGTCCCAATACACATCCTGGGTGCCAGAGAGTCTAGGGTGGTGTGAATGCCTGGGACCACCGTGGTCCGTGATTGGTCCACGTATGGTATGTGTGTTGATGAGCGGATCTCCCATTGGCTCCCCTCCGTTTTGGCGCGAAGGGAACCGTGGATAAGAGGGGGCTGGAAACACCACTACCATGTCGATCTCCTGAGTTCTCACGAACGAAGGAATACAGGAGCCAAGTATCCTGCAACCAAGAGGCTGGACCGAGGAATCGCTGGTGACCCGCTGAAGAATCCTCCTTTGCACTGCTGTCGTCCTGTGAAACCCTTTCCTCCTTGGATCGAACCAGAAGGCCTGTACTGGTGCTTCGACCTTTGGAATAGCAGGAACAGCTATTCCCGGCGACTTCATCATCTCCTGCCAAGTAAGCCTTCGGAAGTGTCTCTGGGCCATCCAGTTGACTGACCAGCTTACAAGGGAGTCCTGCTCTGTAACCGCCGCCAGGTTGTGTTGTATTTCGAGTCCTTGTCACTCTCCCACGCTTCGTACACTTGGCGTTCCCAAGTCTGAAGGGAGGAGTGTACATTTGGCTCGGATACACACGGCCGCTCCGTTGCCCTGCGGTGGTGACAAAACTGTGCAGGTTTCTTCGATTCGGACGTCTTTTTGCTCTACACGACGACGAGGCATTCCCGGCTCTTCTGAACCTGCCAGCTGCTGAAACTAACGTGGAGAAGCCTGGGTCTGCTTGCTTCGGGGACCGGTGAGTAGTTTAGCTAGGATCTGGTCGCCCTCCTGCAGTATTCCATTGCTTTTCCCTGCTGTGTAAAAACAGCACCCTTTTGGCCGTACTCGCGCTCTGCTTCTGCTCGCTGTGGAGGCTGCGCTTGAGTTGCGGAACCTGTTCTCCTTCTGCTGTGAACTGCCTGACTTCCTCCGAAGAGCTTCCCCTTTTGCCCGTTGGCACTGGCGTGGCAGGTACTTTGAGCACAAGGCTCCACTCTTCGCAGGGCTCGGACTTCCATCTAGTTAGGTGCCTCTGAAGGCGAACTGAGTCTAAAGCGTTATCGCACTGCCTGTTTTCCTTCCCTTGCAGGTGGACTACACATTTCGTGCCCCTAATGCTTAAGACTGTCGTATTTGTATATATATTGTGTTGATATGGTATGTGTTGGCTTAATATTGTGATATTGTGATTTTCTCGTTACGGTCATTATTTTAAAGGCCTTAAAATAAATGTGTATATATTTTTGATATAACAACTGTTTGGAGTAGTTTGTAAGCGCTCTTGCTTTGTGTGCTCATTGCGGGCTTTCAGTCACCCTCACCCCTCTTGAGACCTAGTCTTGACCGCCGCGATCGCTACCTTGATTGGTCTGGCTCGTCCAGAGGTTACCCTGTTCCAAGTAATTAGGTTGGCCTTCTGAACTTCTGCGCCACCAGGACAGAGTTCAGAAATCCGTCTTACCAAATTGGTGTACAGCGGTGGGATACGACTGAGGGTATCCAGTGTTGCGCACAAACTAAGGCATTTCAGGTTATTCCAACCAGTACACGTAGTGAATTGTTGTAGTATAACTTTAAAAAGGCCATAGTCCTATCAAACAGTATGGAAACAAATAGTTCAGCACATGGCTACACTCTAGATGCACTAGGTTTAATGCATTAGTTGTACTCTGATATTAACTAGGTTCAGTACATGGCTACACTCTAGATGCACTAGGTTTAATGCATTGTTTGCAGTCTGATATTCCCTAGGTTCAGTAGAAGGCTACAGTCTAGATGCACAAGGTTTAATGCATTGGTTGCACTCTGATATTCCCTAGGTTAAATGCATTGGCTACACTCTAGATGCACTACGTTTAATGCATTGGTTGCACTCTGATATTCCCTAGATTCAGTAAATGTCTACTCTCTAGATGCACTAGGTTTAAAGCAATACTTGCACTCTGGTACTACCTAGATTCAGCACATGGCTACACTCTAGATGCCCTAGGATTAATGCATTGTATTCACTCTGATATTCCCTAGATTCAGTACTTGGCTACTCTCTAGAAGTACAAGGTTTAATGCATTGGATGCACTCTGATATTCCCCAGGTTCAGTACATGGCTACTCTCTAGATGCACTAGGTGTCATTCAATGATTGCACTCTGATATTACCTAGATTCAGTACTTGGCTACTCTCTAGAAGTACAAGGTTTAATGCATTGGTTGCTCTCTGATATGCCCTAGATTAAGCACATGTCTACACTCTAGATGCACTTGATTTAATGCATTAGTTGCGCTCTGATGTTCCCTAGATTTAGTTCCTGATTACACTCTAGATGCACTATGTTTAATGCATTGTTTGCACTTTGATATGCCCTAGATAAGGCTCATGGCTACACTCTAGATGCACTAGGTTTAATGCATTGGTTGCACTCTGATATTCCCTAGATTCAGTACATGGCTATTCTCTAGATGCAATAAGTTTAATGCATTGGTTGCACTCTGATATTCCCAAGATTCAGTACATGGCTACACTCTAGATTCACTAGGTTTAATGCATTGGTTGCACTCTGATATTCCCTGGATTCAGTACATGGCTACTCTCTAGATGCACTAGGTTTAATGCATTGGTTGCACTCTGATATTCCCTAGATTCAGTACATGGCAACACTCTAGATGGACAAGGTGTAATGCATTGGTTGTGCTCTGATATTCCCTAGAATCAGTAAATGGCTACAGTCTGGATGCACTAGGGATAATGCATTAGTTGTGCTCTGATATGCCCTAGATATAGCTCATAGCTACACTCTAGATGCACTAGGTTTAATGCATTGGTTGCAGTCTGATATTCCCTGGCTTCCGTACATGGCTACTCTCTAGATGCACTGGGGTTAATGCATTAGTTGTGCTCTGATATTCCCTAGATTTAGTTCATGGCTACACTCTAGATGCACTATGTTTAATGCACTGGTTGCACTTTGATATGCCCTAGATTCAGCACATGGCTACACTCTAGATGCACTAGGTTTAAACATTGGTTATACTCTAATATTCCCTAGATTCAGTACTTGGCTACACTCCAGATGCACTAGGTTTAATGCACTGGTTATACTCTGGTATTAACTAGGTTCAGTACATGGCTACACTCTAGATGCACTAGGTTTAATGCATTGGTTGATGTCGGATATTCCCTAGGTTCAGTACAAGGCTACAGTCTAGATGCACAAGGTTTAATGCATTGGTTGTACTCTGATATTCCCTAGATTCAGTACATGGCTACTCTCTAGATGGACTAGGTTTAATGCATTGGTTGCACGCTGATATTCCCTAGATTCAGTACATGGCTACTCTCTAGGTGCATTAGGTTTAATGCATTGGATGCTGTCTGATATTCCCTAGATTCAGTGCATATCTACTCTCTAGATGCACTAGGTTTAATGCATTGGTTGTACTCTGATTATCCCTGGATTCAGTACATGGCTACTCTCTAGATGCACTAGGTTTAATGCATTGTTTGCAGTCTGATATTCCCTAGGTTCAGTAGAAGGCTACAGTCTAGATGCACAAGGTTTAATGCATTGGTTGCACTCTGATATTCCCTAGGTTAAATGCATTGGCTACACGCTAGATGCACTACGTTTAATGCATTGGTTGCACTCTTATATTCCATAGATTCAGTAAATGTCTACTCTCTAGATGCACTAGGTTTAAAGCAATACTTGCACTCTGGTACTCCCTAGATTCAGCACATGGCTACACTCTAGATGCCCTAGGATTAATGCATTGTATTCACTCTGATATTCCCTAGATTCAGTAGTTGGCTACTCTCTAGAAGTACAAGGTTTAATGCATTGGATGCACTCTGATATTCCCCAGCTTCAGTACATGGCTACTCTCTAGATGCACTAGGTGTCATTCAATGATTGCACTCTGATATTACCTAGACTCAGTGCGCGGCTACACTCTAGATGCACTAGGTTTAATGCATTGGTTGCTCTCTGATATGCCCTAGATTAAGCACATGTCTACACTCTAGATGCACTTGGTTTAATGCATTAGTTGCCCTCTGATGTTCCCTAGATTTAGTTCATGATTACACTCTAGATGCACTATGTTTAATGCATTGTTTGCACTTTGATATGCCCTAGATAAGGCTCATGGCTACACTCTAGATGCACTAGGTTTAATGCATTGGTTGCACTCTGATATTCCGTAGATTCAGTACATGGCAACACTCTAGATGGACAAGGTGTAATGCATTGGTTGTGCTCTGATATTCCCTAGAATCAGTAAATGGTTACAGTCTGGATGCACTAGGGATAATGCATTAGTTGTGCTCTGATATTCCCTAGATATAGCTCATAGCTACACTCTAGATGCACCAGGTTTAATGCATTGGTTGCAGTCTGATATTCCCTGGCTTCCGTACATGGCTACTCACTAGATGCACTGGGGTTAATGCATTAGTTATGCTCTGATATTCCCTAGATTCAGTGCATGGCTATTCTCTAGATGCACTAAGTTTAATGCATTGGTTGCACTCTGATATTCCCAGGATTCAGTACATGGCTACACTCTAGATTCACTAGGTTTAATGCATTGGTTGCACTCTGATATTCCCTAGATTTAGTTCATGACTACACTCTAGATGCACTATGTCTAATGCACTGGTTGCACTTTGATATGCCCTAGATTCAGCACATGGCTACACTCTAGATGCACTAGGTTTAAACATTGGTTATACTCTAATATTCCCTAGATTCAGTACTTGGCTACACTCCAAATGCACTAGGTTTAATGCACTGGTTATACTCTGGTATTAACTAGGTTCAGTACATGGCTACACTCTAGATGCACTAGGTATAATGCATTGGTTGATGTCGGATATTCCCTAGGTTCAGTACAAGGCTACAGTCTAGATGCACAAGGTTTAATGCATTGGCTGTACTCTGATATTCCCTAGATTCAGTACATGGCTACTCTCTAGATGGACTAGGTTTAATACATTGGTTGCACTCTGATATTCCCTAGATTCAGTACATGGCTACTCTCTAGGTGCATTATGTTTAATGCATTGGATGCTCTCTGATATTCCCTAGGTTCAGTACATGGTTTCACTCTAGATGCACAAGGTTTAATGTATTGGTTGCAACTGATATTACGTAGATTCAGTATATGGCTACACTCTAGATGCAATAGGTTTAATGCACTGGTTGCACTCTGATATTCCCTAGGTTAAATGCATTGGCCAGGCTCTAGATGCACTAGGTTTAATGTATAGGTTTCAGTCTCATATTCCCTAGATTCAGTACATAGCTACTCTCTAGATGCGCATGGTTTAATGCATTGGATGCACTCTGATATTCCATAGATTCAGTGCATTTCTACTCTCTAGATGCACTAGGTTTAATGCATTGGTTGTACTCTGATTATCCCTGGATTCAGTACATGGCTACTCTCTAGATGCACTAGGGTTAATGCATCAGTTGTGTTCTGATATTCCCTAGATTTAGTTCATGGCCACATTCTAGATGCACTAGGTTCAAAGCATTCGTTGTACTCTGATATTCCCTATATTCAGTACATGACTACACTCTAGATGCACTAGGTATAAAGCATTCGTTGTACTCTGATATTCCCTAGATTCAGTACATGGCTACACTCTAGATGCAATAGGTTTAAAGCAATACTTGCACTCTGGTACTACCTAGATTCAGCACATGGCTACACTCTAGATGCCCTAGGATTAATGCATTGGCTGCTCTCTGATATTCCCTAGATTCAGTACTTGGTTGCTCTCTAGAAGCACAAGGTTCAATGCATTGGTTGCACCTGATATTACCTAAATTCAGTATATGGCTACTCTCTAGATGCACTAGGTGTCATTCATTGGTTGCACTCTGATATTACCTAGACTCAGTACACGGCTACACTCTAGATGCACTAGGTTTAATGCATTGGTTGTGCTCTGATATACCCTAGATTAAGCACATGGCTACACTCTAGATGCACTTTGTTTAATGCATTAGTTGCGCTCTGATATTCCCTAGATTTAGTTCATGACTACACTCTAGATGCACTATTTTTAATGCATTGTTTGCACTTTGATATATCATAGATAAGGCTCATGGCTACACTCTAGATGCACTAGGTTTAAAGCATTGGTTGAACTCTGATATTCCCAAGATTCAGTACATGGCTAGACTCTAGATTCATTCGGTTTAATGCATTGGTTGCACTCTGATATTCCCAAGATTCAGTACATGGCTACACTCTAGATGCACTAGGTTTAATGCATTGGTTGCAGTCGGATATTCCCTAGGTTCCGAACAAGGCTACAGTCTAGATGCACAAGGTTTAATGCATTGGTTGTACTCTGATATTCCCTAGATTCAGTACATGGCTACTCTCTAGATGCACTAGGTTTAATGCATTGGTTGCACTCTGATATTCCCTAGATTCAGTACATGGTTACTCTCTAGGTGCATTAGGTTTAATGCATTGGATGCTGTCTGATATTCCCTAGGTCCAGTACATGGCTTCAGTCTAGATGCACAAGGTTTAATGCATTGGATGCACTCTGATATTCCCTAGATTCAGTGCATATCTCCTCTCTAGATGCACTAGGTTTAATGCATTGGTTGTACTCTGATTATCCCTGTATTACGTACATGGCTACTCTCTAGATGCACTCGGGTTAATGCATTAGTTGTGCTCTGATATTCCCTAGATTTAGTTCATGGCTACATTCTAGATGCACTATGTTTAATGCATTGTTGCACTTTGATATGCCCTAGATTCAGCACATGGCTACACTCTAGATGCACTAGGTTTAAAGCATTTGTTGTACTCTGATATTCCCTAGATTCAGTACATGGCTACACTCTAGATGCACTAGGTTTAATGCATTGTTTGCAGTCTCATATTCCCTAGGTTCAGTAGCAGGCTACAGTCTAGATGCACAAAGTTTAATGCATTGGTTGCACTCTGATATTCCCTAGGTTAAATGCATTGGTTACACTCTAGATGCACTAGATTTAATGCATTGGCTGCACTCTGATATTCCCTAGATTCAGTACTTGGCTACTCTCTAGAAGTACAAGGTTTAATGCATTGGATGCACTCTGATATTCCCTAGATTCAATACTTGGCTACTCTCTAGAAGTACAAGGTTTAATGCATTGGCTGCACTCTGATACTCCCTAGATTCAGTACTTGGCTACTCTCTAGAAGTACAAGGTTTAATGCATTGGATGCACTCTGATATTCACCAGGTTCAGTACATGGCTACTCTCTAGATGCACTAGGTGTCATTCATTGGTTGCACTCTGATATTACCTAGACTCACTACACGGCTACACTCTAGATGCACTAGGTTTAATGCATTGGTTGCGCTCTGATATACCCTAGATTAAGCACATGGCTATATTCTAGATGCACTTGGTTTAATGCATTATTTGCGCTCTGATGTTCCCTAGATTTAGTTCATGACTACACTCTAGATGCACTATGTTTAATGCATTGTTTGCACTTTGATATGCCCTAGATAAGGCTCATGGCTACTCTCTAGATTCACTAGGTTTAATGCATTGGTTGCACTCTGATATTCCCTAGATTCAGTACATGGCTACAGTGGATCCACTAGGTTTAATGCATTGGTTGCACTCTGATATTCCCTGGATTAAGTACATGGCTACTCTCTAGATGCACTAGGGTTAATGCATTAGTTGTGCTCTGATATTCCCTAGATTTAGTTCATGGCTACATTCTAGATGCACTATGTTTAATGCATTGGTTGCACTTTGATATGCCCTAGATTCAGCACATGGCTACACTCTAGATGCACTAGGTTTAAAGCATTCGTTGTACTCTGATATTCCCTCGATTCAGCACATGGCTACACTCTAGATGCCCTAGGATTAATGCATTGGCGGCACTCTGATATTCCCTAGATTCAGTACTTGGCTACTCTCTAGAAGAACAAGGTTTAATTCATTGGTTGCACCTGATATTACCTAGACTCAGTACATGGCTACTCCCTAGATGCACTAGGTGTCATTCATTGGTTGCACTCTGATATTACCTAGACTCAGTACATGGCTACACTCTAGATGCACTAGGTTTAATGCATTGGTTGCGCTGTGATATGCCCTAGATTAAGCACATGGCTACAGTGGATCCACTAGGTTTAATGCATTGGTTGCACTCTCATATTCCCTAGATTCAGTACATGGCTACTCTCTAGATGCACTAGGTTTAATGCATTGGCTGCACTCTGATATTCCCTAGATTCAGTACTTGGCTACTCTCTAGAAGAACAAGGTTTAATGCATTGGTTGCACCTGATATTTCCTAGACTCAGTACAAGGCTACTCCCTAGATGCACTAGGTGTCATTCATTGGTTGCATTCTGATATTACCTAGACTCAGTACACGGCTACACTCCAGATGCACTAGGTTTAATGTATTGGTTGCGCTCTGATATGCCCTAGATTAAGCACATGGCTACACTCTAGATGCACTTGGTTCAATGCATTAGTTGTGCTCTGATATTCCCTAGATTTAGTTCAGACTACACTCTAGATGCACTATGTTTAATGCATTGTTTGCACTTTGATATGCCCTAGATAAGGCTCATGGCTACACTCTAGATGCACTAGGTTCAAAGCATTGGTTGAACTCTGATATTTCCAAGATTCAGTACATGGCTACACTCTAGATTCACTAGGTGTAATGAATTGGTTGCACTCTGATAGTCCCTAGATTCAATACATGGCTACAGTGGATCCACTAGGTTTAATGCATTGGTTGCACTCTCATATTCCCTAGATTCAGTACATGGCTACTCTCTAGATGCACTAGGTTTAATGCATTGGGTGCACTCTGATATTCCCTAGATTCAGTGCATGGCAACACTCTAGATGCACAAGGTGTAATGCATTGGTTGTGCTCTGATATTCCCTAGATTCAGTACATGGCTACTCTCTAGATGCACTAGGTTTAATGCATTGGTTGCACTCTGATATTCCCTAGACTCAGTACATGGCAACACTCTAGATGCACAAGGTGTAATGCATTGGTTGTGCTCTGATATTACCTAGATTCAGTAAATGGCTACAGTCTGGATGCACTAGGGATAATGCATTAGTTGTGCTCTGATATTCCCTAGATATAGTTCATGGCTACATTCTAGATGCACTATGTTTAATGCATTGGTTACACTTTGATATGCCATAGATTCAGCACATGGCTACACTCTAGATGCACTAGGTTTAATGCATTAGTTGTACTCTGATATTAACTAGGTTCAGTACATGGCTACACTCTAGATGCACTAGGTTTAATGCATTGTTTGCAGTCTGATATTCCCTAGGTTCAGTAGAAGGCTACAGTCTAGATGCACAAGGTTTAATGCATTGGTTGCACTCTGATATTCCCTAGGTTAAATGCATCGGCTACACTCTAGATGCACTAGGTTTATTGCATTGGTTGCACTCTGATATTCCCTAGATTCAGTAAATGTCTACTCTCTAGATGCACTAGGTTTAAAGCAATAATTGCACTCTGGTACTACCTAGATTCAGCACATGGCTACACTCTAGATGCCCTAGGATTAATGCATTGGATGCACTCTGATATTCCCTAGATTCAGTACTTGACTACTCTCTAGAAGTGTTAGGAAAGATTTCGTAATTGTAGGTAATTTTCCTTCCATGTGGCAACCCCTAAACTTTTTGCTGTTGTTTTACACCTTGTTCTTGACTTTGCCAGAGAAATGCAGCCTTCTGCCGCACTCCTCTGGGCTTTCGCTCCTTTCTTACGGGGAAACTGACATGCCCTTAAGACAGTCAATACCGGGGAACGCTGTTTCCCGTAGTTTCTTTTATCATGTTGCGGCTTTAGTGCAACATGACACAAGAGGGCACTGTAAGCTAAGTTACAGCTCTCTTGGGTCTCTAGCCTTCTACAGGCCCTAGATACTCTTTTAGGATGGTATTTGATCGGTGCAAGTCATTCAGGGACTGGAATGGTGGCAGCGATCGTTTTGTTTATTTTGAGCTCCTTTTGGCGTTCTGAGCACGTTTTTTGCACTGAACCCAAAATGGTGGCCTGGCTCCCAAAATGGCCAGACCACGAGGCTCCTTTGTCCTGTCCACTGACCGTCTTGCTCCCTTCACCTTCCCCAGGTCGGGCGACCCGGGGCCTTCCTTATTTGGGCATGTACTTTCCCGCGAAACGTGGTTGCTTTCGCGGGCTTCTACATGTCTTTTGTGTGCCTCCAGGGTGTGGGCTGGGATGTCTGGTCCCAATACACATCCTGGGTGCCAGAGAGTCTAGGGTGGTGTGAATGCCTGGGACCACCGTGGTCCGTGATTGGTCCACGTATGGTATGTGTGTTGATGAGCGGATCTCCCATTGGCTCCCCTCCGTTTTGGCGCGAAGGGAACCGTGGATAAGAGGGGGCTAGAAACACCACTACCATGTCGATCTCCTGAGTTCTCACGAACGAAGGAATACAGGAGCCAAGTATCCTGCAACCAAGAGGCTGGACCGAGGAATCGCTGGTGACCCGCTGAAGAATCCTCCTTTGCACTTCTGTCGTCCTGTGAAACCCTTTCCTCCTTGGATCGAACCAGAAGGCCTGTACTGGTGCTTCGACCTTTGGAATAGCAGGAACAGCTATTCCCGGCGACTTCATCATCTCCTGCCAAGTAAGCCTTCGGAAGTGTCTCTGGGCCATCCAGTTGACTGACCAGCTTACAAGGGAGTCCTGCTCTGTAACCGCCGCCAGGTTGTGTTGTATTTCGAGTCCTTGTCACTCTCCCACGCTTCGTACACTTGGCGTTCCCAAGTCTGAAGGGAGGAGTGTACATTTGGCTCGGATACACACGGCCGCTCCGTTGCCCTGCGGTGGTGACAAAACTGTGCAGGTTTCTTCGATTCGGACGTCTTTTTGCTCTACACGACGACGAGGCATTCCCGGCTCTTCTGAACCTGCCAGCTGCTGAAACTAACGTGGAGAAGCCTGGGTCTGCTTGCTTCGGGGACCGGTGAGTAGTTTAGCTAGGATCTGGTCGCCCTCCTGCAGTATTCCATTGCTTTTCCCTGCTGTGTAAAAACAGCACCCTTTTGGCCGTACTCGCGCTCTGCTTCTACTCGCTGTGGAGGCTGCGCTTGAGTTGCGGAACCTGTTCTCCTTCTGCTGTGCACTAACCCGAACTGCCTGACTTCCTCCGAAGAGCTTCCCCTTTTGCCCGTTGGCACCGGCGTGGCAGGTACTTTGAGCACAAGGCTCCACTCTTCGCAGGGCTCGGACTTCCATCTAGTTAGGTGCCTCTGAAGGCGAACTGAGTCTAAAGCGTTATCGCACTGCCTGTTTTCCTTCCCTTGCAGGTGGACTACACATTTCGTGCCCCTAATGCTTAAGACTGTCGTATTTGTATATATATTGTGTTGATATGGTATGTGTTGGCTTAATATTGTGATATTGTGATTTTCTCGCTACGGTCATTATTTTAAAGGCCTTAAAATAAATGTGTATATATTTTTGATATAACAACTGTTTGGAGTAGTTTGTAAGCGCTCTTGCTTTGTGTGCTCATTGCGGGCTTTCAGTCACCCTCACCCCTCTTGAGACCTAGTCTTGACCGCCGCGATCGCTACCTTGATTGGTCTGGCTCGTCCAGAGGTTACCCTGTTCCAAGTAATTAGGTTGGCCTTCTGAACTTCTGCGCCACCAGGACAGAGTTCAGAAATCCGTCTTAACAAATTGGTGTACAGCGGTGGGATACGACTGAGGGTATCCAGTGTTGCGCACGAACTAAGGCATTTCAGGTTATTCCAACCAGTACACGTAGTGAATTGTTGTAGTATAACTTTAAAAAGGCCATAGTCCTATCAAACAGTATGGAAACAAATAGTTCAGCACATGGCTACACTCTAGATGCACTAGGTTTAATGCATTAGTTGTACTCTGATATTAACTAGGTTCAGTACATGGCTACACTCTAGATGCACTAGGTTTAATGCATTGGTTGCAGTCTGATATTCCCTAGGTTCAGTAGAAGGCTACAATCTAGATGCACAAGGTTTAATGCATTGGTTGCACTCTGATATTCCCTAGGTTAAATGCATTGGCTACACTCTAGATGCACTACGTTTAATGCATTGGTTGCACTCTGATATTCCCTAGATTCAGTAAATGTCTACTCTCTAGATGCACTAGGTTTAAACCAATACTTGCACTCTGGTACTACCTAGATTCAGCACATGGCTACACTCTAGATGCCCTAGGATTAATGCATTGTATTCACTCTGATATTCCCTAGATTCAGTACTTGGCTACTCTCTAGAAGTACAAGGTTTAATGCATTGGATGCACTCTGATATTCCCCAGGTTCAGTACATGGCTACTCTCTAGAAGTACAAGGTTTAATGCATTGGTTGCTCTTTGATATGCCCTAGATTAAGCACATGTCTACACTCTAGATGCACTTGGTTTAATGCATTAGTTGCGCTCTGATGTTCCTTAGATTTAGTTCCTGATTACACTCTAGATGCACTATGTTTAATGCATTGTTTGCACTTTGATATGCCCTAGATAAGGCTCATGGCTACACTCTAGATGCACTAGGTTTATGCATTGGTTGCACTCTGATATTCCCTAGATTCAGTACATGGCTATTCTCTAGATGCACTAAGTTTAATGCATTGGTTGCACTCTGATATTCCCTAGGTTAAATGCATTGGTTACACTCTAGATGCACTAGATTTAATGCATTGGCTGCACTCTGATATTCCCTAGATTCAGTACTTGGCTACTCTCTAGAAGTACAAGGTTTAATGCATTGGATGCACTCTGATATTCCCTAGATTCAATACTTGGCTACTCTCTAGAAGTACAAGGTTTAATGCATTGGATGCACTCTGATATTCCCTAGGTTAAATGCATTGGCTACACTCTAGATGCACTAGGTTTAATGCATTGGCTGCACTCTGATATTCCCTAGATTCAGTACTTGGCTACTCTCTAGAAGTACAAGGTTTAATGCATTGGTTGCACCTGATATTACCTAGATTCAGTACTTGGCTACTCTCTAGAAGTACAAGGTTTAATGCATTGGCTGCACTCTGATACTCCCTAGATTCAGTACTTGGCTACTCTCTAGAAGTACAAGGTTTAATGCATTGGATGCACTCTGATATTCACCAGGTTCAGTACATAGCTACTCTCTAGATGCACTAGGTGTCATTCATTGGTTGCACTCTGATATTACCTAGACTCACTACACGGCTACACTCTAGATGCACTAGGTTTAATGCATTATTTGCGCTCTGATGTTCCCTAGATTTAGTTCATGACTACACTCTAGATGCACTATGTTTAATGCATTGTTTGCACTTTGATATGCCCTAGATAAGGCTCATGGCTACTCTCTAGATTCACTAGGTTTAATGCATTGGTTGCACTCTGATATTCCCTGGATTAAGTACATGGCTACTCTCTAGATGCACTAGGGTTAATTCATTAGTTGTGCTCTGATATTCCCTAGATTTAGTTCATGGCTACATTCTAGATGCACTATGTTTAATGCATTGGTTGCACTTTGATATGCCCTAGATTCAGCACATGGCTACACTCTAGATGCACTAGGTTTAAAGCATTCGTTGTACTCTGATATTCCCTCGATTCAGCACATGGCTACACTCTAGATGCCCTAGGATTAATGCATTGGCTGCACTCTGATATTCCCTAGATTCAGTACTTGGCCACTCTCTAGAAGAACAAGGTTTAATTCATTGGTTGCACCTGATATTACCTAGACTCAGTACATGGCTACTCCCTAGATGCACTAGGTGTCATTCATTGGTTGCACTCTGATATTACCTAGACTCAGTACACGGCTACACTCTAGATGCACTAGGTTTAATGCATTGATTGCGCTCTGATATGCCCTAGATTAAGCACATGGCTACAGTGGATCCACTAGGTTTAATGCATTGGTTGCACTCTCATATTCCCTAGATTCAGTACATGGCTACTCTCTAGATGCACTAGGTTTAATGCATTGGCTGCACTCTGATATTCCCTAGATTCAGTACTTGGCTACTCTCTAGAAGAACAAGGTTTAATGCATTGGTTGCACCTGATATTTCCTAGACTCAGTACATGGCTACTCCCTAGATGCACTAGGTGTCATTCATTGGTTGCATTCTGATATTACCTAGACTCAGTACACGGCTACACTCCAGATGCACTAGGTTTAATGTATTGGTTGCGCTCTGATATGCCCTAGATTAAGCACATGGCTACACTCTAGATGCACTTGGTTCAATGCATTAGTTGTGCTCTGATATTCCCTAGATTTAGTTCAGACTACACTCTAGATGCACTATGTTTAATGCATTGTTTGCACTTTGATATGCCCTAGATAAGGCTCATGGCTACACTCTAGATGCACTAGGTTCAAAGCATTGGTTGAACTCTGATATTTCCAAGATTCAGTACATGGCTACACTCTAGATTCACTAGGTTTAATGCATTGGTTGCACTCTGATAGTCCCTAGATTCAATACATGGCTACAGTGGATCCACTAGGTTTAATGCATTGGTTGCACTCTCATATTCCCTAGATTCAGTACATGGCTACTCTCTAGATGCACTAGGTTTAATGCATTGGGTGCACTCTGATATTCCCTAGATTCAGTGCATGGCAACACTCTAGATGCACAAGGTGTAATGCATTGGTTGTGCTCTGATATTCCCTAGATTCAGTACATGGCTACTCTCTAGATGCACTAGGTTTACTGCATTGGTTGCACTCTGATATTCCCTAGACTCAGTACATGGCAACACTCTAGATGCACAAGGTGTAATGCATTGGTTGTGCTCTGATATTACCTAGATTCAGTAAATGGCTACAGTCTGGATGCACTAGGGATAATGCATTAGTTGTGCTCTGATATTCCCTAGATATAGTTCATGGCTACATTCTAGATGCACTATGTTTAATGCATTGGTTACACTTTGATATGCCATAGATTCAGCACATGGCTACACTCTAGATGCACTAGGTTTAATGCATTAGTTGTACTCTGATATTAACTAGGTTCAGTACATGGCTACACTCTAGATGCACTAGGTTTAATGCATTGTTTGCAGTCTGATATTCCCTAGGTTCAGTAGAAGGCTACAGTCTTGATGCACAAGGTTTAATGCATTGGTTGCACTCTGATATTCCCTAGGTTAAATGCATCGGCTACACTCTAGATGCACTAGGTTTAATGCATTGGTTGCACTCTGATATTCCCTAGATTCAGTAAATGTCTACTCTCTAGATGCACTAGGTTTAAAGCAATAATTGCACTCTGGTACTACCTAGATTCAGCACATGGCTACACTCTAGATGCCCTAGGATTAATGCATTGGATGCACTCTGATATTCCCTAGATTCAGTACTTGACTACTCTCTAGAAGTGTTAGGAAAGATTTCGTAATTGTAGGTAATTTTCCTTCCATGTGGCAACCCCTAAACTTTTTGCTGTTGTTTTACACCTTGTTCTTGACTTTGCCAGAGAAATGCAGCCTTCTGCCTCACTCCTCTGGGCTTTCGCTCCTTTCTTACGGGGAAACTGACATGCCCTTAAGACAGTCAGTACCGGGGTACGCTGTTTCCCGTAGTTTCTTTTATCATGTTGCGGCTTTAGTGCAACATGACACAAGAGGGCACTGTAAGCTAAGTTACAGCTCTCTTGGGTCTCTAGCCTTCTACAGGCCCTAGATACTCTTTTAGGATGGTATTTGATCGGTGCAAGTCATTCAGGGACTGGAATGGTGGCAGCGATCGTTTTGTTTATTTTGAGCTCCTTTTGGCGTTCTGAGCACGTTTTTTGCACTGAACCCAAAATGGTGGCCTGGCTCCCAAAATGGCCAGACCACGAGGCTCCTTTGTCCTGTCCACTGACCGTCTTGCTCCCTTCACCTTCCCCAGGTCGGGCGACCCGGGGCCTTCCTTATTTGGGCATGTACTTTCCCGCGAAACGTGGTTGCTTTCGCGGGCTTCTACATGTCTTTTGTGTGCCTCCAGGGTGTGGGCTGGGATGTCTGGTCCCAATACACATCCTGGGTGCCAGAGAGTCTAGGGTGGTGTGAATGCCTGGGACCACCGTGGTCCGTGATTGGTCCACGTATGGTATGTGTGTTGATGAGCGGATCTCCCATTGGCTCCCCTCCGTTTTGGCGCGAAGGGAACCGTGGATAAGAGGGGGCTAGAAACACCACTACCATGTCGATCTCCTGAGTTCTCACGAACGAAGGAATACAGGAGCCAAGTATCCTGCAACCAAGAGGCTGGACCGAGGAATCGCTGGTGACCCGCTGAAGAATCCTCCTTTGCACTTCTGTCGTCCTGTGAAACCCTTTCCTCCTTGGATCGAACCAGAAGGCCTGTACTGGTGCTTCGACCTTTGGAATAGCAGGAACAGCTATTCCCGGCGACTTCATCATCTCCTGCCAAGTAAGCCTTCGGAAGTGTCTCTGGGCCATCCAGTTGACTGACCAGCTTACAAGGGAGTCCTGCTCTGTAACCGCCGCCAGGTTGTGTTGTATTTCGAGTCCTTGTCACTCTCCCACGCTTCGTACACTTGGCGTTCCCAAGTCTGAAGGGAGGAGTGTACATTTGGCTCGGATACACACGGCCGCTCCGTTGCCCTGCGGTGGTGACAAAACTGTGCAGGTTTCTTCGATTCGGACGTCTTTTTGCTCTACACGACGACGAGGCATTCCCGGCTCTTCTGAACCTGCCAGCTGCTGAAACTAACGTGGAGAAGCCTGGGTCTGCTTGCTTCGGGGACCGGTGAGTAGTTTAGCTAGGATCTGGTCGCCCTCCTGCAGTATTCCATTGCTTTTCCCTGCTGTGTAAAAACAGCACCCTTTTGGCCGTACTCGCGCTCTGCTTCTACTCGCTGTGGAGGCTGCGCTTGAGTTGCGGAACCTGTTCTCCTTCTGCTGTGCACTAACCCGAACTGCCTGACTTCCTCCGAAGAGCTTCCCCTTTTGCCCGTTGGCACCGGCGTGGCAGGTACTTTGAGCACAAGGCTCCACTCTTCGCAGGGCTCGGACTTCCATCTAGTTAGGTGCCTCTGAAGGCGAACTGAGTCTAAAGCGTTATCGCACTGCCTGTTTTCCTTCCCTTGCAGGTGGACTACACATTTCGTGCCCCTAATGCTTAAGACTGTCGTATTTGTATATATATTGTGTTGATATGGTATGTGTTGGCTTAATATTGTGATATTGTGATTTTCTCGCTACGGTCATTATTTTAAAGGCCTTAAAATAAATGTGTATATATTTTTGATATAACAACTGTTTGGAGTAGTTTGTAAGCGCTCTTGCTTTGTGTGCTCATTGCGGGCTTTCAGTCACCCTCACCCCTCTTGAGACCTAGTCTTGACCGCCGCGATCGCTACCTTGATTGGTCTGGCTCGTCCAGAGGTTACCCTGTTCCAAGTAATTAGGTTGGCCTTCTGAACTTCTGCGCCACCAGGACAGAGTTCAGAAATCCGTCTTAACAAATTGGTGTACAGCGGTGGGATACGACTGAGGGTATCCAGTGTTGCGCACGAACTAAGGCATTTCAGGTTATTCCAACCAGTACACGTAGTGAATTGTTGTAGTATAACTTTAAAAAGGCCATAGTCCTATCAAACAGTATGGAAACAAATAGTTCAGCACATGGCTACACTCTAGATGCACTAGGTTTAATGCATTAGTTGTACTCTGATATTAACTAGGTTCAGTACATGGCTACACTCTAGATGCACTAGGTTTAATGCATTGTTTGCAGTCTGATATTCCCTAGGTTCAGTAGAAGGCTACAGTCTAGATGCACAAGGTTTAATGCATTGGTTGCACTCTGATATTCCCTAGGTTAAATGCATTGGCTACACTCTAGATGCACTACGTTTAATGCATTGGTTGCACTCTGATATTCCCTAGATTCAGTAAATGTCTACTCTCTAGATGCACTAGGTTTAAACCAATACTTGCACTCTGGTACTACCTAGATTCAGCACATGGCTACACTCTAGATGCCCTAGGATTAATGCATTGTATTCACTCTGATATTCCCTAGATTCAGTACTTGGCTACTCTCTAGAAGTACAAGGTTTAATGCATTGGATGCACTCTGATATTCCCCAGGTTCAGTACATGGCTACTCTCTAGAAGTACAAGGTTTAATGCATTGGTTGCTCTTTGATATGCCCTAGATTAAGCACATGTCTACACTCTAGATGCACTTGGTTTAATGCATTAGTTGCGCTCTGATGTTCCTTAGATTTAGTTCCTGATTACACTCTAGATGCACTATGTTTAATGCATTGTTTGCACTTTGATATGCCCTAGATAAGGCTCATGGCTACACTCTAGATGCACTAGGTTTATGCATTGGTTGCACTCTGATATTCCCTAGATTCAGTACATGGCTATTCTCTAGATGCACTAAGTTTAATGCATTGGTTGCACTCTGATATTCCCAAGATTCAGTACATGGCTACACTCTAGATTCACTAGGTTTAATGCATTGGTTGCACTCTGATATTCCCTGGATTCAGTACATGGCTACTCTCTAGATGCACTAGGTTTAATGCATTGGTTGCACTCTGATATTCCCTAGATTCAGTACATGGCAACACTCTAGATGGACAAGGTGTAATGCATTGGTTGTGCTCTGATATTCCCTAGAATCAGTAAATGGCTACAGTCTGGATGCACTAGGGATAATGCATTAGTTGTGCTCTGATATGCCCTAGATATAGCTCATAGCTACACTCTAGATGCACTAGGTTTAATGCATTGGTTGCAGTCTGATATTCCCTGGCTTCCGTACATGGCTACTCTCTAGATGCACTGGGGTTAATGCATTAGTTGTGCTCTGATATTCCCTAGATTTAGTTCATGGCTACACTCTAGATGCACTATGTTTAATGCACTGGTTGCACTTTGATATGCCCTAGATTCAGCACATGGCTACACTCTAGATGCACTAGGTTTAAACATTGGTTATACTCTAATATTCCCTAGATTCAGTACTTGGCTACACTCCAGATGCACTAGGTTTAATGCACTGGTTATACTCTGGTATTAACTAGGTTCAGTACATGGCTACACTCTAGATGCACTAGGTTTAATGCATTGGTTGTACTCTGATATTCCCTAGATTCAGTACATGACTACTCTCTAGATGGACTAGGTTTAATGCATTGGTTGCACGCTGATATTCCCTAGATTCAGTACATGGCTACTCTCTAGGTGCATTAGGTTTAATGCATTGGATGCTGTCTGATATTCCCTAGATTCAGTGCATATCTACTCTCTAGATGCACTAGGTTTAATGCATTGGTTGTACTCTGATTATCCCTGGATTCAGTACATGGATACTCTCTAGATGCACTAGGTTTAATGCATTGTGTGCAGTCTGATATTCCCTAGGTTCAGTAGAAGGCTACAGTCTAGATGCACAAGGTTTAATGCATTGGTTGCACTCTGATATTCCCTAGGTTAAATGCATTGGCTACACGCTAGATGCACTACGTTTAATGCATTGGTTGCACTCTTATATTCCATAGATTCAGTAAATGTCTACTCTCTAGATGCACTAGGTTTAAAGCAATACTTGCACTCTGGTACTCCCTAGATTCAGCACATGGCTACACTCTAGATGCCCTAGGATTAATGCATTGTATTCACTCTGATATTCCCTAGATTCAGTAGTTGGCTACTCTCTAGAAGTACAAGGTTTAATGCATTGGATGCACTCTGATATTCCCCAGCTTCAGTACATGGCTACTCTCTAGATGCACTAGGTGTCATTCAATGATTGCACTCTGATATTACCTAGACTCAGTGCGCGGCTACACTCTAGATGCACTAGTTTTAATGCATTGGTTGCTCTCTGATATGCCCTAGATTAAGCACATGTCTACACTCTAGATGCACTTGGTTTAATGCATTAGTTGCCCTCTGATGTTCCCTAGATTTAGTTCATGATTACACTCTAGATGCACTATGTTTAATGTATTGTTTGCACTTTGATATGCCCTAGATAAGGCTCATGGCTACACTCTAGATGCACTAGGTTTAATGCATTGGTTGCACTCTGATATTCCCTAGATTCAGTATATGGCTACTCTCTAGATGCACTAGGTTTAATGCATTGGTTGCACTCTGATATTCCGTAGATTCAGTACATGGCAACACTCTAGATGGACAAGGTGTAATGCATTGGTTGTGCTCTGATATTCCCTAGAATCAGTAAATGGTTACAGTCTGGATGCACTAGGGATAATGCATTAGTTGTGCTCTGATATTCCCTAGATATAGCTCATAGCTACACTCTAGATGCACCAGGTTTAATGCATTGGTTGCAGTCTGATATTCCCTGGCTTCCGTACATGGCTACTCACTAGATGCACTGGGGTTAATGCATTAGTTGTGCTCTGATATTCCCTAGATTCAGTGCATGGCTATTCTCTAGATGCACTAAGTTTAATGCATTGGTTGCACTCTGATATTCCCAAGATTCAGTACATGGCTACACTCTAGATTCACTAGGTTTAATGCATTGGTTGCACTCTGATATTCCCTAGATTTAGTTCATGACTACACTCTAGATGCACTATGTTTAATGCACTGGTTGCACTTTGATATGCCCTAGATTCAGCACATGGCTACACTCTAGATGCACTAGGTTTAAACATTGGTTATACTCTAATATTCCCTAGATTCAGTACTTGGCTACACTCCAAATGCACTAGGTTTAATGCACTGGTTATACTCTGGTATTAACTAGGTTCAGTACATGGCTACACTCTAGATGCACTAGGTTTAATGCATTGGTTGATGTCGGATATTCCCTAGGTTCAGTACAAGGCTACAGTCTAGATGCACAAGGTTTAATGCATTGGCTGTACTCTGATATTCCCTAGATTCAGTACATGGCTACTCTCTAGATGGACTAGGTTTAATACATTGGTTGCACTCTGATATTCCCTAGATTCAGTACATGGCTACTCTCTAGGTGCATTATGTTTAATGCATTGGATGCTCTCTGATATTCCCTAGGTTCAGTACATGGTTTCACTCTAGATGCACAAGGTTTAATGTATTGGTTGCAACTGATATTACGTAGATTCAGTATATGGCTACACTCTAGATGCAATAGGTTTAATGCACTGGTTGCACTCTGATATTCACTAGGTTAAATGCATTGGCCGGGCTCTAGATGCACTAGGTTTAATGTATAGGTTTCAGTCTCATATTCCCTAGATTCAGTACATGGCTACTCTCTAGATGCGCATGGTTTAATGCATTGGTTGCACTCTGATATTCCCAAGATTCAGTACATGGCTACACTCTAGATTCACTAGGTTTAATGCATTGGTTGCACTCTGATATTCCCTAGATTTAGTTCATGACTACACTCTAGATGCACTATGTTTAATGCACTGGTTGCACTTTGATATGCCCTAGATTCAGCACATGGCTACACTCTAGATGCACTAGGTTTAAACATTGGTTATACTCTAATATTCCCTAGATTCAGTACTTGGCTACACTCCAAATGCACTAGGTTTAATGCACTGGTTATACTCTGGTATTAACTAGGTTCAGTACATGGCTACACTCTAGATGCACTAGGTTTAATGCATTGGTTGATGTCGGATATTCCCTAGGTTCAGTACAAGGCTACAGTCTAGATGCACAAGGTTTAATGCATTGGCTGTACTCTGATATTCCCTAGATTCAGTACATGGCTACTCTCTAGATGGACTAGGTTTAATACATTGGTTGCACTCTGATATTCCCTAGATTCAGTACATGGCTACTCTCTAGGTGCATTATGTTTAATGCATTGGATGCTCTCTGATATTCCCTAGGTTCAGTACATGGTTTCACTCTAGATGCACAAGGTTTAATGTATTGGTTGCAACTGATATTACGTAGATTCAGTATATGGCTACACTCTAGATGCAATAGGTTTAATGCACTGGTTGCACTCTGATATTCACTAGGTTAAATGCATTGGCCGGGCTCTAGATGCACTAGGTTTAATGTATAGGTTTCAGTCTCATATTCCCTAGATTCAGTACATGGCTACTCTCTAGATGCGCATGGTTTAATGCATTGGATGCACTCTGATATTCCATAGATTCAGTGCATTTCTACTCTCTAGATGCACTAGGTTTAATGCATTGGTTGTACTCTGATTATCCCTGGATTCAGTACATGGCTACTCTCTAGATGCACTAGGGTTAATGCATTAGTTGTGTTCTGATATTCCCTAGATTTAGTTCATGGCCACATTCTAGATGCACTAGGTTCAAAGCATTCGTTGTACTCTGATATTCCCTAGATTCAGTACATGACTACACTCTAGATGCACTAGGTATAAAGCATTCGTTGTACTCTGATATTCCCTAGATTCAGTACATGGCTACACTCTAGATGCAATAGGTTTAAAGCAATACTTGCACTCTGGTACTACCTAGATTCAGCACATGGCTACACTCTAGATGCCCTAGGATTAATGCATTGGCTGCTCTCTGATATTCCCTAGATTCAGTACTTGGTTGCTCTCTAGAAGCACAAGGTTCAATGCATTGGTTGCACCTGATATTACCTAAATTCAGTATATGGCTACTCTCTAGATGCACTAGGTGTCATTCATTGGTTGCACTCTGATATTACCTAGACTCAGTACACGGCTACACTCTAGATGCACTAGGTTTAATGCATTGGTTGCACTCTGATATTCCCTAGACTCAGTACATGGCAACACTCTAGATGCACAAGGTGTAATGCATTGGTTGTGCTCTGATATTACCTAGATTCAGTAAATGGCTACAGTCTGGATGCACTAGGGATAATGCATTAGTTGTGCTCTGATATTCCCTAGATATAGTTCATGGCTACATTCTAGATGCACTATGTTTAATGCATTGGTTACACTTTGATATGCCATAGATTCAGCACATGGCTACACTCTAGATGCACTAGGTTTAATGCATTAGTTGTACTCTGATATTAACTAGGTTCAGTACATGGCTACACTCTAGATGCACTAGGTTTAATGCATTGTTTGCAGTCTGATATTCCCTAGGTTCAGTAGAAGGCTACAGTCTAGATGCACAAGGTTTAATGCATTGGTTGCACTCTGATATTCCCTAGGTTAAATGCATCGGCTACACTCTAGATGCACTAGGTTTAATGCATTGGTTGCACTCTGATATTCCCTAGATTCAGTAAATGTCTACTCTCTAGATGCACTAGGTTTAAAGCAATAATTGCACTCTGGTACTACCTAGATTCAGCACATGGCTACACTCTAGATGCCCTAGGATTAATGCATTGGATGCACTCTGATATTCCCTAGATTCAGTACTTGACTACTCTCTAGAAGTGTTAGGAAAGATTTCGTAATTGTAGGTAATTTTCCTTCCATGTGGCAACCCCTAAACTTTTTGCTGTTGTTTTACACCTTGTTCTTGACTTTGCCAGAGAAATGCAGCCTTCTGCCGCACTCCTCTAGGCTTTCGCTCCTTTCTTACGGGGAAACTGACATGCCCTTAAGACAGTCAGTACCGGGGAACGCTGTTTCCCGTAGTTTCTTTTATCATGTTGCGGCTTTAGTGCAACATGACACAAGAGGGCACTGTAAGCTAAGTTACAGCTCTCTTGGGTCTCTAGCCTTCTACAGGCCCTAGATACTCTTTTAGGATGGTATTTGATCTGTGCAAGTCATTCAGGGACTGGAATGGTGGCAGCGATCGTTTTGTTTATTTTGAGCTCCTTTTGGCGTTCTGAGCACGTTTTTTGCACTGAACCCAAAATGGTGGCCTGGCTCCCAAAATGGCCAGACCACGAGGCTCCTTTGTCCTGTCCACTGACCGTCTTGCTCCCTTCACCTTCCCCAGGTCGGGCGACCCGGGGCCTTCCTTATTTGGGCATGTACTTTCCCGCGAAACGTGGTTGCTTTCGCGGGCTTCTACATGTCTTTTGTGTGCCTCCAGGGTGTGGGCTGGGATGTCTGGTCCCAATACACATCCGGGGTGCCAGAGAGTCTAGGGTGGTGTGAATGCCTGGGACCACCGTGGTCCGTGATTGGTCCACGTATGGTATGTGTGTTGATGAGCGGATCTCCCATTGGCTCCCCTCCGTTTTGGCGCGAAGGGAACCGTGGATAAGAGGGAGCTGGAAACACCACTACCATGTCGATCTCCTGAGTTCTCACGAACGAAGGAATACAGGAGCCAAGTATCCTGCAACTACGAGGCTGGACCGAGGAATCGCTGGTGACCCGCTGAAGGAATCCTCCTTTGCACTGCTGTCGTCCGGAGAGCCCCTGTCCTCCTTTGATCGAACCAGAAGTCCTGTACTGGTGCTTCGACCTTTGGAATAGCAGGAACAGCTATTCCCGGCATCTTCAACCATCTCCTGCCAAGTAAGCCTTCGGAAGCGTCTCTGGGCCATCCAGTTGACTGACCAGCTTACAAAGGAGGTTGGCTCTGCAACCGCCGCCAGGTTGTGTTGTATTGCGAGTCCTTGTCCCTCTCCCACGCTTCGTACGCTTGGCGTCCCCAGGTCTGAAGGGAGGAGGGTTCATTTGGCTCGAATACACACGGCCGCTCCGTTGTCCTGTGCGGCAACAAAACTGTGCTGGTTTCGTCGATTGGGACGTCTTTTTGCTCTACACGACTACGAGGCGTTCCCTGCTCTTCTGAACCTGCCAGCTGCTGAAACTATCGTGGAGAAGCCTGGGTCTGCTTGCTTCGGGGACCGGTGAGTAGTTTAGCTAGGATCTGGTCGCCCTCCTGCAGTATCCCATTGCTTTTCCCTGCTGTGTAAAAACAGCACCCTTTTGCCGTACTCGCGCTCTGCTTCTGCCCGCTGTGGAGGCTGCGCTTGAGTTGCGGAACCTGTTCTTCTTCTGCTGTGCACTAACGTGAACTGCCTGACTTCCTCCGAAGAGCTTCCCCTTTTGCCCGTTGGCACCGGCGTGGCAGGTACTTTGAGCACAAGGCTCCACTCTTCGCAGGGCTCGGACTTCCATCTAGTTAGGTGCCTCTGAAGGCGAACTGAGTCGAAAGCATTATCGCACTGCCTGTTTTCCTTCCCTGGCAGGTGGACTACATATTTCGTGCTTTAAACGCTTGCGACTGTGTATTTGTATATATATTGTGTTGATATGGTGTGTGTTGGTTTAATATTGTGATATTGTGATTTTCTCGCTGCGGTCATTATTTTAAAGGCCTTAAAATAAATGTGTATCTATTTTTGATATAACAACTGTTTGGAGTAGTTTGTAAGCGCTCTTGCTTTGTGTGCTCATTGCGGGCTTTCAGTCACCCTCACCCCTCTTGAGACCTAGTCTTGACCGCCGCGATCGCTACCTTGATTGGTCTGGCTTGTCCAGAGGTTACCCTGTTCCAAGTAATTAGGTTGGCCTTCTGAACTTCTGCGCCACCAGGACAGAGTTCAGAAATCCGTCTTAACACTCTGATATTCACTGGGTTCAGTACATGGATGTTCTCTAAATTCACTGGGTTTAATGCATTGGTTGCACTCTGATATTCCTTAGATTCAGTACAATGTTTTCTCTAGATGCACTAGGTTTAATGCAATGGTTGTCTCTGATATTCCCTAGATTTAGTTCATGGCTACCTTCTAGATGCACTATGTCTAATGCATTGGTTTCTCTCTGATATTCCCTAGATTCAGTACATGGCTGCTCTGTAGATGCACTAGGTTTAATGCATTGATTGCACTCTGATATTACCTAGACTCAGTGCATGGCTACAGTCTAGATGCACTAGGTTTAATGTATTGGTTGCACTCTGATATTACCTAGACTCAGTGCATGGCTACAGTCTAGATGCACTAGGTTTAATGCATTGGTTGTACTCTGATATTACCTAGATTTAGTTCATGGCTACACTCTAGATGCACTACGTTTAATGCATTGGTTGCACTCTGATATTCCCTAGATTCAGCAAATGGCTACACTCTGGATGCACTAGGATTAATGCATTGGTTGCACTCTGATATTACCTAGACTCAGTGCATGGCTACAGTCTAGATGCACTAGGTTTAATGCATGGTTGCACTCTGATATTACCTAGACTCAGTGCATGGCTACAGTCTAGATGCACTAGGTTTAATGCATTGGTTGTACTCTGGTATTCCCTAGATTCAGTACATTGCTGCTCTCTAGATGCACTAGGTTTAAAGCATTACTTGTACTCTGATATTCCCTAGATTTAGTTCATGGCTACACTCTGGATGCACTAGGATTAATGCATTGGCTGCACTCTGATGATAGCTAGATCCAGTACATGGCTACAGTCTAGATGCACTAGTTTTAATGCATTGGTTGCACTCTGATATTCCCAAGGTTCAATGCAATGGCTAGACTCTGGATGCACTAGTTTTAATGCATTGGTTGTACTCTGATTATCCCTAGATTCAGTACATGGCTACTCTCTAGATGCACTAGGTTTAATGCATTGGTTGCAGTCTGATATTCCTTAGATTCAGTACATGGCTACCCCCTTGATGCACTAGGATTAATGCATTAGTTGCAATCTGATATTCCCTAGATTCAGTACATGGCTACTCTCTAGATGCACACAGTTTAATGCATTGGTTGCACCTGATATTTCATAGATTCAGTGCATGGCTACAGTCAAGATGCACTAGGTTCAATGCATTGGTTGCACTCTGATATTACCTAGACTCAGTGCATGGCTACAGTCTAGATGCACAAGGTTCAATACATTGGTTGCACTCTGATATTTCCGAGGTTCAGTACATGGCTGCACTCTATATTCACTAGGTTGAATGCATTGGTTGCACTCTGATATGCCCTAGATTGAGCACATGGCTAACCTCTAGATGCACTAGTTTTATTGCATTAGTTGCACTCTGATATTCCCTAGATTAGGTTCTTGGCTACACTCTACATGCAGTAGGTTTAATCCATTGGTTGCACTCTGATAATAGCTAGATTCAGTACATGGCTACACTCTAGATACAATAGGATTAATGCATTGGCTGCACTCTGATAATAGCTGGATTCAGTACATGGCTACTCTCTAGATCCATTAGGTTTATTGCATTGGTTGCTATCTGATATTCCCTAGATTCAGTACATGGCTACTCTCTAGATGCACACGGTTTAATGCATTGGTTGCACTCTGATATTCCCTAGATTTAGTTCATGGCTACTCTCTAGATGCTCTAGGTTTAATGCATTGGTTGCACTCTGATATTACTAAGACTCAGTGCATGGCTACAGTCTAGATGCACTACATTCAATGCAATGGTTGCACTCTGATATTCCCAAGATTCAGTACATGGCTACACTCTAGATGCACTAGGTTTAAAGCATTGGTTGAACTCTGATATTCCCAAGATTCAGTACATGGCTACACTCTAGATGCACTAGGTTTAATGCATTGGTCGCAGTCTGATATTCCCTAGGTTCAGTACATGTCTAGTCTAAATGCACAAGGTTTAATGCATTGCTTGCACTCTGATATTCCTTAGATTCGGTACATGGCTACACTCTAGATGCACTAGGTTGAATGCATTGGTTGCACTCTGATATGCCCTAGATTGAGCACATAGCTACACTCTAGATGCACTAGTTTTAATGCATTAGTTACACTCTGATATTCCCTAGATTAGGTTCATGGCTACACTCTGGATGCACTAGGATTAATGCATTGGCTGCACTCTGATGATAGCTAGATCCAGTACATGGCTACAGTCTAGATGCACTAGTTTTAATGCATTGGTTGCACTCTGATATTCCCAAGGTTCAATGCAATGGCTAGACTCTGGATGCACTAGTTTTAATGCATTGGTTGTACTCTGATTATCCCTAGATTCAGTACATGGCTACTCTCTAGATGCACTAGGTTTAATGCATTGGTTGCAGTCTGATATTCCTTAGATTCAGTACATGGCTACCCCCTTGATGCACTAGGATTAATGCATTAGTTGCAATCTGATATTCCCTAGATTCAGTACATGGCTACTCTCTAGATGCACACAGTTTAATGCATTGGTTGCACCTGATATTTCATAGATTCAGTGCATGGCTACAGTCAAGATGCACTAGGTTCAATGCATTGGTTGCACTCTGATATTACCTAGACTCAGTGCATGGCTACAGTCTAGATGCACAAGGTTCAATACATTGGTTGCACTCTGATATTTCCGAGGTTCAGTACATGGCTGCACTCTATATTCACTAGGTTGAATGCATTGGTTGCACTCTGATATGCCCTAGATTGAGCACATGGCTAACCTCTAGATGCACTAGTTTTATTGCATTAGTTGCACTCTGATATTCCCTAGATTAGGTTCTTGGCTACACTCTACATGCAGTAGGTTTAATCCATTGGTTGCACTCTGATAATAGCTAGATTCAGTACATGGCTACACTCTAGATACAATAGGATTAATGCATTGGCTGCACTCTGATAATAGCTGGATTCAGTACATGGCTACTCTCTAGATCCATTAGGTTTATTGCATTGGTTGCTATCTGATATTCCCTAGATTCAGTACATGGCTACTCTCTAGATGCACACGGTTTAATGCATTGGTTGCACTCTGATATTCCCTAGATTTAGTTCATGGCTACTCTCTAGATGCTCTAGGTTTAATGCATTGGTTGCACTCTGATATTACTAAGACTCAGTGCATGGCTACAGTCTAGATGCACTACATTCAATGCAATGGTTGCACTCTGATATTCCCAAGATTCAGTACATGGCTACACTCTAGATGCACTAGGTTTAAAGCATTGGTTGAACTCTGATATTCCCAAGATTCAGTACATGGCTACACTCTAGATGCACTAGGTTTAATGCATTGGTCGCAGTCTGATATTCCCTAGGTTCAGTACATGTCTAGTCTAAATGCACAAGGTTTAATGCATTGCTTGCACTCTGATATTCCTTAGATTCGGTACATGGCTACACTCTAGATGCACTAGGTTGAATGCATTGGTTGCACTCTGATATGCCCTAGATTGAGCACATAGCTACACTCTAGATGCACTAGTTTTAATGCATTAGTTACACTCTGATATTCCCTAGATTAGGTTCTTGGCTACACTCTACATGCACTAGGTTTAATCCATTGGTTGCACTCTGATAATAGCTACATTCAGTATGTGGCTACTCTCTAGATCCATTAGGTTTATTGCATTGGTTGCTGTCTGATATTCCCTAGATTCAGTATATGGCTACTCTCTAGATGCACAAGGATTAATGCATTGGTTGCACCTGATATTACCTAGATTCAGCATATGGCCACTCTCTAAATGCACTAGGTTTAATGCATTGGTTGCACTCTGATATTACCTAGACTCAGTGCATGGCTGCAGTCTAGATGCACTAGATTCAATGCATTGGTTGCACTCTGATATTCCCTGGGTTCAGTACATGGCAGCACTCTAAATTCACTAGGTTTAATGCATTGGTTGCACTCTGATATTCCTTAGATTCAGTATATGGCTACAATCTAGATGCACTGGGTTTAATGCATTGGTTGCACTCTGATATTCACTAGATTCAGTACATGGATGCACTCGAAATTCGCAAGGTTTAATGCATTGGTTGCACTCTGATATTCCTTAGATTCAGTACAGGGCTACACTCTAGATGCACTAGGTTTAATGCATTGGTTGCACTCTGATATTCCCTAGATTCAGTACATTGCTGCTCTCTAAATGCACTAGGTTTAATGCAATGGTTGTACTCTGATATTCCATAGATTTAGTTCATGGCTACACTCTAGATGCACTATGTTTAATGCATTGGTTGCAGTCTGATATTCCCTAGGTCAAGTACAAGGCTACAGTCTAGGTGCACAAGGTTTAATGCATTGGTTACTCTCTGATATTCCCTAGATTCAGTACATGGCTACATTCTGGGTGCACTAGGTTTACTGCATTGGTTGCACTCTGATATTCCCTAGGTTAAATGTATTGGCTACACTGTAGATGCCCTAGGTTTAATGCATTGGTTGCAATCTGATATTCCCTAGGTCAAGTACAAGGCTACAGTCTAGATGCACTAGGTTTAATGCATTGGTTGCACTCTGATATTCCCTAGATTCAGTACATGGCTACACTCTAGATGCACTAGGTTTAATGCATTGTTTCCACTCTGAGATTCCCTAGATTCGGTACATTGCTGCTCTCTAGATGCACTAGGTTTAATTCACTGGCTGTACTCTGATATTAACTAGGTTCTGTACATGGCTACACTCTAGATGCACTAGGTTTAATGCGTTGGTTGCAGTATGATATTCCCTAGGTCAAGTACAAGGCTACAGTCTAGATGTACAAGGCTTAATGCATTGGTTACTCTCTGATATTCCCTAGGTCAAGTACATGGCTACAGTCTGGATGCACTAGGTTTAATGCATTGGTTGCACTCTGATATTCCCTAGGTTAAATGTATTGGCTACATTCTAGATGCCCTAGGTTTAATGCATTGGTTGCACTCTGATATTCCCTAATTTCAGCACATGGCTACCCTCTACATGCACTAGGTTTAAAGCATTACTTGCACTCTGATACTACCTAGATTCAGTATATGGCTACTCTCTAGATGCACTAGGTTTAATGCATTGGTTGCACTCTGATATTCCCAAGATTCAGTACATGGCTACACTCTAGGTGCACTAGGTTTAAAGCCTTGATTGCACTCTCATATTCCCTAGATTCAGTACATGGCTACTCTCTAGATGCACTAGGTTTAATGCATTGGTTGCACTCTGATATTCCCTAGATTCAGTAGATGGCTACACTCTAGATGCACGAGGTGTAATGCATTGGTTGTGCTCTGATATTCCCTAGATTCAGTACATGGCTACTCTCTAGATGCACTAGATTCAATGTGTCGTTGCACTCTGATATTCCCTAGATTCAGCACATGCTACTCTCTAGATGCCCTAGGTTTAATGCATTGATTGCACTCTGATATTCCCTAGGTTCAGTACATGGCTACTCTCTAGATGCACTAGGCTTAATGCATTCGTTGCTGTCTGATATTCCCTAGATTCAATACATGGCTACCGTCTGGATGGACTCGGCTTAATGCATTGGCTGCTGTCTGATATTCCCTAGATTCAGTACATGGCTACAGTCTAGATGCACAAGGTTGAATGCATTGGTTGTACTCTGATATCCCCTAGATTCAGAACATGGGTACAGTCTAGATGCACTAGTTTTAATGCATTGGTTGTACTCTGATATTCCCATGGTTAAATGCATTGGCAAGACTCTGGATGCACTAGGTTTAATGCATTGGTTGCACTCTGATATTACCTAGACTCAGTGCATGGCTACAGTCTAGATGCACTAGGTTCAATGCATTGGTTGCACTATGATATTCACTGGGTTCAGTACATGGATGCTCTCTAAATTCACTAGGTTTAATGCATTGGTTGCACTCTGATATTCCTTAGATTCAGTACATTGTTTTCTCTAGATGCACTAGTTTTAATGCAATGGTTGTCTCTGATATTCCCTGGATTTAGTTCATGGCTACCCTCTAGATGCACTATGTTTAATGCATTGGTTTCTCTCTGATATTCCCTAGATTCAGTACATGGCTAGCTACTCTGTAGATGCACTAGGTTTAATGCATTGGTTGCACTCTGATATTACCTAGACTCAGTGCATGGCTACAGTCTAGATGCACTAGGTTTAATGCATTGGTTGTACTCTGATATTACCTAGATTTAGTTCATAGCTACACTCTAGATGCACTACGTTTAATGCATTGGTTGCACTCTGATATTCCCTAGATTCAGCACATGGCTACACTCTGGATGCACTAGGGTTAATGCATTGGTTGCACTCTGATATTACCTAGACTCAGTGCATGGCTACAGTCTAGATGCACTAGGTTTAATGCATTGGTTGCACTCTGATATTACCTAGACTCAGTGCATGGCTACAGTCTAGATGCACTAGGTTTAAAGCCTTGATTGCACTCTCATATTCCCTAGATTCAGTATATGGCTACTCTCTAGATGCACTAGGTTTAATGCATTGGTTGCACTCTGATATTCCCTAGATTCAGTAGATGGCTACACTCTAGACGAACAAGGTGTAATGCATTGGTTGTGCTCTGATATTCCCTAGATTCAGTACATGGGTACAGTCTAGATGCACAAGGTTTAATGCATTCGTTGCTGTCTGATATTCCCTAGATTCAATACATGGCTACCGTCTGGATGGACTCGGCTTAATGCATTGGCTGCTGTCTGATATTCCCTAGGTTCAGTACATGGCTACAGTCTAAATGCACAAGGTTGAATGCATTGGTTGTACTCTGATATTCCCTAGATTCAGTACATGGTTACAGTCTAGATGCACTAGTTTTAATGCATTGGTTGTACTCTGATATTCCCACAGTTAAATGCATTTGCAAGACTCTGGATGCACTAGGTTTAATGCATTGGTTGCACTCTGATATTACCTAGACTCAGTGCATGGCTACAGTCTAGATGCACTAGGGTCAATGCATTGGTTGCACTCTGTGTTAGGAAAGATTTCGTAATTGTAAGTAATTTTCCTTCCATGTGGCAACCCCTAAACTTTTTGCTGTTGTTTTTCACCTTGTTCTTGACTTTGCCAGAGAAGTGCAGCCTTCTGCCGCACTCCTCTGGGCTTTCGCTCCTTTTCTTATGGGGAAACTGACATGCCCTTAAGACAGTCAGTACCGGGGAACGCTGTTTCCCGTAGTTTCTTTTATCATGTTGCGGCTTTAGTGCAACATGACACAAGAGGGCACTGTAAGCTAAGTTACAGCTCTCTTGGGTCTCTAGCCTTCTACAGGCCCTAGATACTCGTTTAGGATTGTATTTGATCGGTGCAAGTCATTCAGGGACTGGAATGGTGGCAGCGATCGTTTTGTGTATTTTGAGCTCCTTTTGTCGTTCTAAGCGCGTTTTTCGCGCTGAACCCAAAATGGTGGCCTGGCTCCCAAAATAGCCAGACCACGAGGCTCCTTTGTCCTGTCCACTGACCGTCTTGCTCCCTTCACCTTCCCCAGGTCGAGCGACCCGGGGCCTTCCTTATTTGGGCATGTACTTTCCAGCGAAACACAGATGCTTTCGCGGGCTTCTACATGTCTTTTGTGTGCCTCCAGGGTGTGGGCTGGGATGTCTGGTCCCAATACACATCCTGGGTGCCAGAGAGTCTAGGGTGGTGTGAATGCCTGGGACCACCGTGGTCCGTGATTGGTCCACGTATGGTGTGAGTGTTAATGAGCGGATCTCCCATTGGCTCCCCTCCGTTTTGGCGCGAAGGGAACCGTGGATAAGAGGGGGCTGGAAACACCACTACCATGTCGATCTCCTGAGTTCTCACGAACGAAGGAATACAGGAGCCAAGTATCCTGCAACCAAGAGGCTGGACCGAGGAATCGCTGGTGACCCGCTGAAGGACTCCTCCTTTGCACTGCTGTCGTCCTGTGAAACCCTTTCCTCTTTTGATCGAACCAGAAGGCCTGTACTGGTGCTTCGACCTTTGGAATAGCAGGAACAGCTATTCTCGGCGACTTCATCATCTCCTGCCAGTAAGCCTTCGGAAGTGTCTCTGGGCCATCCAGTTGACTGACCAGCTTACAAGGGAGTCCTGCTCTGTAACCGCCGCCAGGTTGTGTTGTATTTCCAGTCCTGGTCACTCTCACACGCTTCGTACACTTGGCGTTCCCAAGTCTGAAGTGAGTAGTGTACATTTGGCTCGGATACACACGGCCGCTCCGTTGCCTGGCTGTGGTGACAAAACTGTGCAGGTTTCTTCGATTGGGACGTCTTTTTTCTCTACACGACGACGAGGCATTCCCGGCTCTTCTGAACCTGCCAGCTGCTGAAACTAACGTGGAGAAGCCTGGGTCTGCTTGCATCGGGGACCGGTGAGTAGTATAGCTAGGATCTGGTCGCCCTCCTGCAGTAGCCCATTGCTTTTCCCCGCTGTGTAAAAACAGCACCCTTTTGTCCGTACTCGCGCTCTGCTTCTGCTCACTGTGGAGGCTGCGCTTGAGTCGCGGAACCTGTTCTTCTTCTGTTGTGCACTAACCCGAACTGCCTGACTTCCTCCGAAGAGCTTCTCCTTTTGCCCGTTGGCACCAGCGTGTGCAGGTACTTTGAGCACAAGGCTCCACTCTTCGCAGGGCTCGGACTTCCATCTAGTTAGGTGCCTTTGAAGGCGAACTGAGTCTAAAGCATTATCGCACTGCCTGTTTTCCTTCCCTTGCAGGTGGACTACACATTTCGTGCCTCTAATGCTTGAGACTGTCGTATTTGTATATATATTGTGTTGATATGGTATGTGTTGGCTTAATATTGTGATATTGTGATTTTCTCGCTACGGTCATTATTTTAAAGGCCTTAAAATAAATGTGTATATATTTTTGATATAACAACTGTTTGGAGTAGTTTGTAAGCGCTCTTGCTTTGTGTGCTCATTGCGGGCTTTCAGTCACCCTCACCCCTCTTGAGACCTAGTCTTGACCGCCACGATCGCTACCTTGATTGGTCTGGCTGGTCCAGAGGTTACCCTGTTCCAAGTAATTAGGTTGGCCTTCTGAACTTCTGCGCCACCAGGACAGAGTTCAGAAATCCGTCTTAACAAATTGGTGTACAGCGGTGGGATACGACTGAAGGTATCCAGTGTTGCGCTCGAACTAAGGCATTTCAGGTTATTCCAACCAGGACACGTAGTGAATTGTTGTAGTATAACTTTAAAAAGGCCATAGTCCTATCTAACAGTATGGAAACAAGTACCTTGTCAACTTTAAATGCTTCTAAATCAGAAACACTAAAAAAAGATGTGTGCGGAGAGAGGTGTTTCCTCTCAAGGCACGAAATTGGAAATGATCCAAAGAATCGTGGCGTGGCAAGAAGCGCAGCTTGACGCTATAACTTCTGAGGACAGTGCGGAAGGAGGTGGGGCTGCTCTCACTGGTAGAACCGCCGGTTCTGCCGCCGCACTGGTCCACCGCGACCACGAGGACAGGGAGACGAGATGTCTAATGTTTCCTCTGCCAGTGCTGATGGGGAGGCTATGCTTGAATTCAAGAAGCAAGAGCTGCGGTCTAGGCAGCAGGAGCTTGAATTCAGCATAGCCAAACTAAAAATCGAACAGGCAGAAAAACAAAAAGACAGGGATCACCAGTTGGAACTGGCCAAGCTTCAGTTTGCAAATGGGTTCAAGGGTCCTGGACATGGGTCTGGGGCCTCCTCTCATCCACGGTTTCCGAAAGATCTGCTCAGTGTGTATGAAGAAAGGAATGACATTATGGACTGGCTGAATGCGTTTGAGTATGCATGCGAAGTTCAACAAGTTGACAATGCTGATAAGATTGCATGGTTGCTCAGTAGACTGCCCCATCCTGGCTGTAGTGCCATTATGGAAATGTCGAAGGCTGAGCGAGCTGATTTCGCAATGTTAAAGCAAACTCTCATTTTAAAGTTTGGGAAGACTCCGGCCCAATATTTAAAGCGTTTTCGAGAGTATAAGAAAAAGGAAGGTGGTACTTGGGTATCTTATGTCACTGAATCCTTGAGAAACTTAACTGGCTGGGTCGAAGGTTATAAGGTTTCTACCTTCGAAGGCATGATAATTCTTGTCATGCTGGAACACATTTTTGCTTCTTCTTCCCCGGAGCTTAAGCAGCATTTGGCCGATTCGAAGGAGATAGATCCTAAGAAGCTGGCCATTGCAGCAGACTTATGGGTGTCACATCGAGTGTCCCATAAGGACAAAACTCATCCTGGTAAGCAGGAGGAAAGGAAAAAGTCCAAAGATATGGAGGGTGGAGAATCTGCTAAATCTTCTTCCCATAAGGGCCACAAAAAGAAAAATAAGGGTAGGACACAAGAGAACTCACAGGGTAGTGGAGGTCAGCCTCCGAAACAAAACTCGGGTTACAATAAGCCTCCCTATGTAAACAGACCCAATGGATCTTGTTTTGCTTGTGGAGCAACTGACCACGTGAAGGGGGATCCCCGTTGTAAGGTTAGACCTTTGGGGGTCCACTCCGCTAATCTGGCCTTCTCCTCCTACGAGGAAGAAGAGATTACAGGAGCATCCTTCTCCTCAGACTCATTTCCCAGCGGGATAGAGGCTGAGGTAGTTTTAGTGTCCCTGGGTTCCTGGGAGCCTAAAGTCGCAGAGGCTTATGCTAGGATTCCGGATAATACCAAGCACTACTTTAAAGACAGTGTGCTGATCAATGGAGTAGATACTCCAGCTCTTAGGGATAGTGGGTGCAGTCGCACTGTAGTGGATTCTACCTTGGTAGACTCAGAGGAAGTTGCCAGAGCTACTCTGATGCCCACTAAGTTGGCTGACGGGCCCCTCCGTATGTTTCCAGTAATACCTGTAAATCTTACTTTAAATGGTACAGCAGTCAGGATTCCAGTGAGCATTCAGAGAAACGTCCCGGGAAAGGTCTTGTTAGGTAATGATCTCAGAGCTTTAGGGCTCGTAGGAGACACTGCCGAAAGACCCTACACACGGTCTCAAGCACGGGCAGAATTGGCCAAGTCCAATACGCCGCCCCAGCCGAAGGGGAAACCCAAGGCGAAAGGAGTCGACAAGTCAAGACGAGGGAAAGAGAATATTCCCCCGAGCTCGCCTACCACTGCGGTGGAGGAAGTTGGTCAATCACCCGGGCCTGACGAGGAGGTGGCGATGCCTGAAGTATTCGACCCCAACGATCATCCTGAACTAAAAGACTTGTTAGTTGAAGGAGGTCCTGATAGGGACGAATTCAGTAAAGGCCAACGTGAGTGCCCATCTCTGGAAGGCCTAAGGAGACAGGCCTGCTCCCAGTTTAAGGGTGAACCTCCTGGGAAGCATAGGATTTATTGGGAAGGTGGACTCCTGTATAGTGAGCCCACAGAGTCTACAGAAGGAGACCATAGGAGGTTGGTGGTTCGCCTTGCTGTTAGGCCCTTCCGCCTGCAGTTGGCGCATGAAGTTCCCCTTGCTGGTCACCTTGGTATGAAGAGGACCAAGCAAAGGTTATCCATGCACTTCTACTGGCCCAAGATGGGGGTGCAAGTAGAAAGTCATTGCAGGAGTTGTACCTCCTGCCAGTTGTCTGGTAAGGTTGGCGCGACAATCCAAGCTCCGTTGGTACCGCTCCCAGTTGTGGGGGTACCATTTGAAAGGGTAGAGACCGACATCGTTGGTCCCCTTGACCCGCAAACATCCTCAGGCAATAGGTTTATTCTGGTGCTGGTCGACCATGCAACCAGGTATCCTGAGGCCATCCCATTGAAAACTGTAACTGCCAAGTCAGTTGCAAAAGCTTTACTCGGCATATTTACTAGGGTTGGCTTCCCTAAAGAAGTTGTGTCAGATCGTGGCAGCAACTTTATGTCGAAGTATATGCAGGCTACGTGGAAAGAATGTGGGGTCACCTACAAGTTCTCTTCTGCATACCACCCCCAGACCAATGGTCTGGTGGAACGTTTCAACAGAACGTTAAAGAGCATGATTGGGGCTCTGGAAGAGCCTCAGAGAAGAAAATGGGATCTTCTGTTACCATGCTTGCTGTTTGCCTACCGAGAGGTACCACAGGAAGGTGTTGGCTTCAGCCCCTTCGAACTTCTGTTCGGTCATCCCGTACGGGGACCCTTAGCCATCGTCAAAGAGGGATGGGAGATGCCCACTCCCCCTGTTACTACCAACGTAGTTGATTATGTGCTAGGGCTCAGAAAACAGATGGTACTCATGATGGGCTTGGCTAGTGATAAATTGAAGGCAGGGCAAGCGCTGGTGAAACATTGGTACGACCAGAAAGCTTCCCTCATCAACTTTACACCTGGTCAGCAAGTCCTGATCATGAATCCCATAAGGCCTCGAGCTTTACAGGACAAATGGTCAGGTCCTTACACAGTGGTGAAGCCCCTGGGTGAGGTTAACTATTTAGTGGACCTTGGAAGGCCTGGACAGGCTCCAAAAGTGTTTCACGTGAATAGGCTGAAGGCTTTCGTCCCAAGAGTCGAAATCGCAGCACTGCTACTGGCGTCAGACGTTGAGGAAGAGGAGTCTGAACCTCTCCCCGACCTGTTCCAAAGCGGTCCTTCAGATAGCTCCTTTGAGGGTGTCCGAGTGGCCCCTCACCTGACTTCTGATCAGCAGGCTGAGGTGAAAAGTTTGCTCAGGCAGTTTTCCCCCCTGTTTTCACAGTCGCCTGGTTTGACACCTTGGTGCAAACATAACATAGACACAGGAGACAGTGTACCTACCAAAAGTAGGGGATACAGGATGTCGGACAAAGTACGGTCTTATATTAAGACCGAGGTCAACAAGATGTTAGACCTTGGGGTGATTGAACCCTCCAGTAGTCCTTGGTCCAGCCCTGTGGTGTTGGTTCCAAAGGCAGGCACTTCTGAATTGAGGTTCTGCGTGGATTACAGGGCTCTGAATGCTGTCACCAAGACAGACGCACACCCCTTGCCTCGAACAGATGAGCTGGTGGATACTTTGGGTGCCTCCAAGTACCTCAGCACGTTTGACCTCACTGCTGGCTATTGGCAAATAGCTTTCGCAGAACATGCCAAGGAGAAGACAGCATTTTCTACTCCAGACGGCCTTTACCAATTCCGGGTAATGCCGTTCGGGTTGAAGAATGCACCTGCCACTTTCCAGAGGCTTGTGAATCATGTGTTGAATGGGTTGGACGAATTCTGTCTTGCATATCTGGACGATATAGCAGTTTTCAGTGCCACCTGGGAAGACCATGTGAAACACCTCGGGATTGTGCTCCAGGCTCTTCAGAAAGCCCACTTGACCATAAAGGCTAGTAAATGCCAGATTGGACAAGGCTCAGTGGTTTACCTTGGACATGAAGTAGGTGGAGGGAGGATACAGCCTCTACCCAGTAAAGTACAAGCAGTACAAGACTGGCCTACCCCCACTACGCAAACCCAAGTGAGAGCCTTCTTAGGACTCACGGGGTATTACCGCAATTTTGTGGCAGACTATGGCACCATAGCTGCTCCTCTGACTGCCCTCACAACTCCGAAGAAACCCAAGAAGGTAACTTGGACCGACGAGTGTGAGAAGGCCTTCAATGGCTTAAAAGACTCCTTGTGCCAGGCCCCTGTCCTCAGGGCCCCTGATTATCAAAGACCTTTTATCGTGCAGACGGACGCCTCTGACACTGGGATAGGAGCTGTACTATCACAAGTAGATGAGAAGGGTAAGGAACACCCTATTGGTTTTATTAGTCGCCAGCTTAAGGACAGAGAGCTCAGATGGTCCACGGTAGAGAAAGAATGTTTCTCTGTTGTGTGGGCCCTAAGGAAGTTGAGGCACTACCTCTATGGGACCCACTTCACTGTGCAGACTGACCATAAGCCGTTAAAGTGGCTAATGAACATGAAGGGGGAGAATCCAAAGTTGCTTAGGTGGTCCATAAGTCTACAAGGCTTCGACTTCACTATTGAGCATAGGCCAGGTGCCCAACATAGCAATGCAGATGGGTTGTCCAGAATGTTTAACCGACCTGAACAAGAGACTCATCCAGGGGTGGATAAGTTCCCCCTGTCCATAGTCTGGGAGGGGCGAGTGTTAGGAAAGATTTCGTAATTGTAAGTAATTTTCCTTCCATGTGGCAACCCCTAAACTTTTTGCTGTTGTTTTTCACCTTGTTCTTGACTTTGCCAGAGAAGTGCAGCCTTCTGCCGCACTCCTCTGGGCTTTCGCTCCTTTTCTTATGGGGAAACTGACATGCCCTTAAGACAGTCAGAACCGGGGAACGCTGTTTCCCATAATTTCTTTTATCATGTTGCGGCTTTAGTGCAACATGACACAAGAGGGCACTGTAAGCTAAGTTAGAGCTCTCTTGGGTCTCTAGCCTTCTACAGGCCCGAGATACTCGTTTAGGATTGTATTTGATCGGTGCAAGTCATTCAGGGACTGGAATGGTGGCAGCGATCGTTTTGTGTATTTTGAGCTCCTTTTGGCGTTCTAAGCGCGTTTTTCGCGCTGAACCCAAAATGGTGGCCTGGCTCCCAAAATGGCCAGACCACGAGGCTCCTCTGTCCTGTCCACTGACCGTCTTGCTCCCTTCACCTTCCCCAGGTCGAGCGACCCGGGGCCTTCCTTATTTGGGCATGTACTTTCCCGCGAAACACAGATGCTTTCGCGGGCTTCTACATGTCTTTTGTGTGCCTCCAGGGTGTGGGCTGGGATGTCTGGTCCCAATACACATCCTGGGTGCCAGAGAGTCTAGGGTGGTGTGAATGCCTGGGACCACCGTCGTCCGTGATTGGTCCACGTATGGTGTGAGTGTTAATGAGCGGATCTCGCATTGGCTCCCCTCCGTTTTGGCGCGAAGGGAACCGTGGATAAGAGGGGGCTGGAAACACCACTACCATGTCGATCTCCTGAGTTCTCACGAACGAAGGAATACAGGAGCCAAGCATCCTGCAACCAAGAGGCTGGACCGAGGAATCGCTGGTGACCCGCTGAAGGACTCCTCCTTTGCACTGCTGTCGTCCTGTGAAACCCTTTCCTCTTTTGATCGAACCAGAAGGCCTGTACTGGTGCTTCGACCTTTGGAATAGCAGGAACAGCTATTCTCGGCGACTTCATCATCTCCTGCCAGTAAGCCTTCGGAAGCGTCTCTGGGCCATCCAGTTGACTGACCAGCTTACAAGGGAGTCCTGCTCTGTAACCGCCGCCAGGATGTGTTGTATTTCGAGTCCTGGTCACTCTCACACGCTTCGTACACTTGGCGTTCCCAAGTCTGAAGTGAGTAGTGTACATTTGGCTCAGATACACACGGCCGCTCCGTTGCCCGGCTGTGGTGACAAAACTGTGCAGGTTTCTTCGATTGGGACGCCTTTTTTCTCTACACGACGACGAGGCATTGCCGGCTCTTCTGAACCTGCCAGCTGCTGAAACTAACGTGGAGAAGCCTGGGTCTGCTTGCATCGGGGACCAGTGAGTAGTACAGCTAGGATCTGGTCGCCCTCCTGCAGTAGCCCATTGCTTTTCCTCGCTGTGTAAAAACAGCACCCTTTTGTCCGTACTCGCGCTCTGCTTCTGCTCACTGTGGAGGCTGCGGTTGAGTCGCAGAACCTGTTCTTCTTCTGTTGTGCACTAACCCGAACTGCCTGACTTCCTCCGAAGAGCTTCTCCTTTTGCCCGTTGGCACCAGCGTGTGCAGGTACTTTGAGCACAAGGCTCCACTCTTCGCAGGGCTCGGACTTCCATCTAGTTAGGTGCCTTTGAAGGCGAACTGAGTCTAAAGCATTATCGCACTGCCTGTTTTCCTTCCCTTGCAGGTGGACTACACATTTCGTGCCTCTAATGCTTGAGACTGTCGTATTTGTATATATAGTGTGTTGATATGGTATGGGTTGGCTTAATATTGTGATATTGTGATTTTCTTGCTACGGTCATTATTTTAAAGGCCTTAAAATAAATGTGTATATATTTTTGATATAACAACTGTTTGGAGTAGTTTGTAAGCGCTCTTGCTTTGTGTGCTCATTGCGGGCTTTCAGTCACCCTCACCCCTCTTGAGACCTAGGGCCTCATTACAACCTGCCAGTCCGGGACCGTGCAAAATCCGTGATGGCGGTAAAAACGTTTCCGTGTCCGCAAGGGTGCGGAAAAACCGCACGATTACACGCTGTCGGTCGCGCGCACCACACGGACTCGGAAACGTTGTTACCGCCGTCACGGAATACCCCACGGAAATGGAAATAACGAAGCCACAAGTGGCGCAAAACCCGTTTCCGCCTCCGCCGCCACGGACACGGAACCGGAAATACCATGATCGCCAAAACAGGAAACAGAGAGGCGGCCATCATATAAAAGCACAATCCATTGCCATCCAGAGCCAGCACAAGCACAATCCTGACTCTGAGAAGCCAAAAGGGACCACCAGCATGTCTGCCAGGATTCCTGCTCAGAGGCAGCGCAAACAGCGCTTCAGCGAGGCGGAGCTAACCGTCTTGGTGGAGCACATTGTGGACAATGCTGAGATGCTGTTCAGCGCCGACCAACGGCGTGCCACACAGCAGCGGAGGAAGGAGGTGTGGGCCGAAGCTGCACGCAAGTGCACCGCTGTGGGCGTGGCAGTGAGGAGCGTGAAGGACTGCCACAAGCGTTGGGACGACCTGAGGCTGAGGGTACGCAACCTCATTTCCACGCACCGCCAACGCAGCAGTGGGACAGGCGGAGGACCCCCTTCCCCACTGAGGCTGCAAGCATGGGAGGAGCGTTGCAGCAGCGTCCTCCACCTAGAGGGAATCCATGGGATTGGGCAGGCTGAGGCAGGAGTGAGCCCACCTGCAGATGCCGGTAAGTGCCCAAACATGAATGCCACATGTAAATATGCAGTTGTGAGTACTGGGCCAAAGGACCCATTAACAACCCCCCCCCCAGGCAGTGCATGTGTGGGGCAAAGGACCCATTAACAATCCCCCCCCCCAGGCAGTGCATGTGTGGGCCAAAGGACCCATTAACAATCCCCCCCCCAGGCAGTGCATGTGTGGGCCAAAGGACCCATTAACAACCCCCCCCCCCCAGGCAGTGCATGTGTGGGCCAAAGGACCCATTATGATCCGTATGGCAACCAATATCACTGAATGCAGACACCAGCAATCAGATGCATGTGACTAACACTATTCAATGTACAATCTTAATGACGCATGTGATGCACCCATCTGCCACCACAACAACACTAATTGCATGCCCTTTGTGTCCCCACAGCCGTTTCAAGTGACAGTGATACTGCACAACAGGCCAGCCAATCAGCATCGGCAAGTACACTAGCCACCGCCACCACACAGGAGGATGCTGCCGGCAGTTCTGCACCTCTGGCCACATTACCAGCCACTACAGATGTGCATCACACCACCACCACCACCAACATCCCCACCATCTCCACACTGGCTGAGTCCAGACAGGTGCCACAGGAACCTATCATGGCCACCCAACAAAACACCGAAGGCAGCAGCACTGCAGAGGGGGCGGTCTGCAGTGATAACAGTGCCCCGCAAGAGCACTCGGAAACGGGGCCACAGGGGGAGATGCCCACATTGGAAGACCTGGGCTCCTTCCATGAGCTGGGGTTCAGCCCCACTTCACTGGGGAGTCCCATGAGGTCGCCCACCCCATCCATGGCCGAACTGAATGCCCGCATGCAGCGGATGGAGGACCAGCAGGCTACCCTCACCCAGCTGGTGGAGAGGCAGCTAGAGGAATCCAGGCTGCAGAGGGAGAGCTACAGCGCCTCAGTGCGTCGCCTGTCGAGGTCCATTGGACGCTTTGCGAGCACCATAGTGACCCTTGCACACCATGTGCGGGAGGGCAATGACCACACCTCCAGGCTTGTGGAGGCCATGTTGGTTGGCCAACAGGCAAATCTGGCACGGATGCCCTCAATCCCTGATTCTGGCCAATCAAACACTACCACCCCATCCAGCTCCACTACTGCCAGTCCAAGGAGGCGCTCGAGTAGGCTAACGGGTCCCTTGGGCAAGGTTGCACAGAAGCGCACACGGAAGTGATGGCATGTGTGTGGGGCAGTGCAGGACACATGTGGACTACAAGGGTGTGAGAGGGGTGGTCACGTTTGGGTGGTGGGGTAGGTAGTTTTGGGGGTTTGGACAATGGGCTCTGGGTGGGGGTGGGCACGTTTGGGTGGTGGGTGGCCCCGGGTGTACAGCTTCCCTAACCAATGCACCTTCTTCCCTGTTGTTATTACATCAATACATCACCATTTCAAATCAAGACATACATGTGTGGACATTGATCATTTATTTTGCAGTGCAACTATTAATTCATTGTCGTCACCATGTTTGTGCATTACTGTGAATGTGCTGTGACTCAAAAGTAAATGTGAATCAGGGCATCCCGTGCTCTCTGGCCATCATGTGCACCCCCAGGGGGAGGCGGTGCCATCCCATCCACATCTCCATCTCCATCCCCATCTCCATCCCCATCCCCATCCCCATCCCCATCTCCATCCCCATCCCCATCTTCCTCATCTGCGTCTGGTGGCATTGGGATGTTCCTGCGCAGGCATATATTGTGCAGCATGGCACATACCAGCGTGATTTTGCCCGTCTTCACTGGGCTGTACAGCAGTGATCCGCCAGATCTGCTCAGACAGCGGAAACGGGCCTTCAGCAGTCCAAATGTCCTCTCAATCATTCCACGTGTGCGGATATGTGCCCTATTGTATGCCTCTTCATGCCTGTTCCTTGGTCTCCGTACAGGTGTCATCAACCATGGCGTGAGTGCATATCCCGCATCACCTACATGGGATGTAGATGGGGGAACATGTCAGTGTTTGTGGCATCATGTCCTCATCTGCTGCTGTGCATTCTTGTATCATCATTCATTCATGCATATGAACCATGCAGTGTCTGGAGGTATGTTTTGGCCATCACGAGGAATGTCGCTGACTGCATATGGGCCTACACATTAACTTGCATGTTTGCTGTGCCCTGCGGGTGACATTTGATTGTGTGCATGTCATGGTGCAGTGCTGTCCACACATGGCAGAGTGACTCCACTGTACGGAAGTAGTAAATACTCGTCGTATCATTTACACGCCTCTCGTGCTTTTTGGGGCAGTGTTTCAATTGAGGGTGGGTGTCTGCAGTGGCACAGGGTTCATGGGACAGTGACGGGATTGGCTGTGGCAGCGTGTGCACGGGCACATTGTGGTGCCCTGTCATGTCTTCCTTCATGATGTCTGGCATCCGCTGTGTATTTGGTAGATGGAAGGGGGGTGATGCATGTGCGGTCACAGCGGCACACTCACAATGCTCATTGCCTGGACACACACACACCACTCCGACAGGGTTGTAGCATCGTCAGCTGTACTCACCCAATAGCCACGTGCTTTGTCCGGCATAGCGTTCCATGTACCGTGGCAACGTGGAATTCCGCAGTACCATTGAGTCATGTGATGAGCCTGGGAAACGTGCGCAGCAGTGTGTAATCAGTTGCATGGCATCACAAACCATCTGGACATTCAAAGAGTGATACTGTTTCCTATTGCGGAACACCGCCTCAATTGCATGTGGTACTGTCAGCTCGACGTGGGTGCAGTCAACTGCGCCTATGCAATTTGGCATGCCTGCTATGGCATGGAAGGCCAACTTGGTGGCAATGACCCCGGGGAGGGTGCGGGGTAGGGCTATGTGTTCCGACACATGGCGCAACATGGCATCCAGTACCTGTACCAGGACTTTTGAGAAACACGGTTGTGATATGCCGTGCAGCTCACCAACCGTGTGTTGATAGGTGCCAGTGCCAAGGAAATGCAGAACTGAGACAACCTTCAAGAGGGGGGGGATGGCAGTGGGGGTGTCAATTAGGCTGCTGATGTTGTCCTCAATCATGGCGGTGATGTGCATGATTGTTGCACGGTCCAGCCGGTATAGGGTGTGGATCTGTCCTGGGGTGAGGTTCCAGGGTGAGGCCCTGATGCGTGGTATTGGTGGCTGGCGGCGGGGTCGGGCTGGCTGGGCAATGGGGTTTGCCATAGCTGCAGGGTTGGCTGGTTGCCGCCTGCGCCTCCTCCGCCTACGCCTCCTCCTCTGCGCCATTGCTGCCACCATGTGCAGTACTGCCTGTTGGTTGAGTAGGCCCAGTCCCAGTGCTACTAGCCCTGCTGCCTGCATGGTTCTGTGTTGTGTTGGGCTGGGTGTGGCCCTTTTGTAGGCTCCCAGTGGCCTGCTAGGTCCAGCTGGGCTGATTTGGTGCACCTGTGCCCTGATTCAGTTCAGCCGGCAGTGTATAACGCCATGTTCGCGGTGGCGGCGGTTCCGCCACCGTGATCACGGTATTTCCGCCATTTTTTTCCCGGTATTTCCGTGTCCGCGCTAGTTGTGATGCTCACGGTGTTTCGTGTTGCCGGTAACGGAGGGGTTTCCGTGCAGGCGGAATTAAGGGGAACCCTATTTCCGCGGTGGCGGTTTAGGGTGGTGCTATTACCGGGGCCGCGGGTCATGATTGCGCGGACATGCAAAAGGTGCCGGTATGGTTTTACCGGCAGTGTTAATTCCGGACCGGAGTACTTGTAATGAGGCCCCTAGTCTTGACCGCCGCGATCGCTACCTTGATTGGTCTGGCTCGTCCAGAGGTTACCCTGTTCCAAGTAATTAGGTTGGCCTTCTGAACTTCTGCGCCACCAGGACAGAGTTCAGAAATCCGTCTTAACACTCTGATATTCACTGGGTTCAGTACATGGATGTTCTCTAAATTCACTGGGTTTAATGCATTGGTTGCACTCTGATATTCCTTAGATTCAGTACAATGTTTTCTCTAGATGCACTAGGTTTAATGCAATGGTTGTCTCTGATATTCCCTAGATTTAGTTCATGGCTACCTTCTAGATGCACTATGTTTAATGCATTGGTTTCTCTCTGATATTCCCTAGATTCAGTACATGGCTGCTCTGTAGATGCACTAGGTTTAATGCATTGATTGCACTCTGATATTACCTAGACTCAGTGCATGGCTACAGTCTAGATGCACTAGGTTTAATGTATTGGTTGCACTCTGATATTACCTAGACTCAGTGCATGGCTACAGTCTAGATGCACTAGGTTTAATGCATTGGTTGTACTCTGATATTACCTAGATTTAGTTCATGGCTACACTCTAGATGCACTACGTTTAATGCATTGGTTGCACTCTGATATTCCCTAGATTCAGCAAATGGCTACACTCTGGATGCACTAGGATTAATGCATTGGTTGCACTCTGATATTACCTAGACTCAGTGCATGGCTACAGTCTAGATGCACTAGGTTTAATGCATGGTTGCACTCTGATATTACCTAGACTCAGTGCATGGCTACAGTCTAGATGCACTAGGTTTAATGCATTGGTTGTACTCTGGTATTCCCTAGATTCAGTACATTGCTGCTCTCTAGATGCACTAGGTTTAAAGCATTACTTGTACTCTGATATTCCCTAGATTTAGTTCATGGCTACACTCTGGATGCACTAGGATTAATGCATTGGCTGCACTCTGATGATAGCTCGATCCAGTACATGGCTACTCTCTAGATCCATTAGGTTTATTGCATTGGTTGCTGTCTGATATTCCCTAGATTCAGTACATGGCTACAGTCTAGATGCACAGGGTTTAATGTATTGGTTGCACTCTGATATTCCCTAGATTCAGTACATGGCTACAGTCTAGATGCACTAGTTTTAATGCATTGGTTGCACTCTGATATTCCCAAGGTTCAATGCAATGGCTAGACTCTGGATGCACTAGTTTTAATGCATTGGTTGTACTCTGATTATCCCTAGATTCAGTACATGGCTACTCTCTAGATGCACTAGGTTTAATGCATTGGTTGCAGTCTGATATTCCTTAGATTCAGTACATGGCTACCCCCTTGATGCACTAGGTTTAATGCATTAGTTGCAATCTGATATTCCCTAGATTCAGTACATGGCTACTCTCTAGATGCACACAGTTTAATGCATTCGTTGCACCTGATATTACATAGATTCAGTGCATGGCTACAGTCAAGATGCACTAGGTTCAATGCATTGGTTGCACTCTGATATTACCTAGACTCAGTGCATGGCTACAGTCTAGATGCACTAGGTTCAATACATTGGTTGCACTCTGATATTCCCGAGGTTCAGTACATGGCTGCACTCTATATTCACTAGGTTTAATGCATTGGTTGCACTCTGATATTCCTTTGATTCAGTACATGGCTACACTCTAGATGCACTAGGTTGAATGCATTGGTTGCACTCTGATATTCCCTAGATTAGGTTATTGGCTACACTCTACATGCACTAGGTTTAATCCAATGGTTGCACTCTGATAATAGCTGGATTCAGTACATGGCTACTCTCTAGATCCATTAGGTTTATTGCATTGGTTGCTATCTGATATTCCCTAGATTCAGTATATGGCTACTCCCTAGATGCACACGGTTTAATGCATTGGTTGCACTCTGATATTCCCTAGATTTAGTTCATTTCTACTCTCTAGATGCTCTAGGTTTAATGCATTGGTTGCACTCTGATATTACCAAGACTCAGTGCATGCCTACAGTCTAGATGCACTACATTCAATGCAATGGTTGCACTCTGATATTCCCAAGATTCAGTACATGGCTACACTCTAGATGCACTAGGTTTAAAGCATTGGTTGAACTCTGATATTCCCAGGATTTAGTACATGGCTACACTCTAGATGCACTAGGTTTAATGCATTGGTCGCAGTCTGATATTCCCTAGGTTCAGTACATGTCTACAGTCTAAATGCACAAGGTTTAATCCATTGGTTGCACTCTGATATTCCTTAGATTCAGTACATGGCTACACTCTAGATGCACTAGGTTGAATGCATTGGTTGCACTCTGATATGCCCTAGATTGAGCACATAGCTACACTCTAGATGCACTAGTTTTAATGCATTAGTTACACTCTGATATTCCCTAGATTAGGTTCTTGGCTACACTCTACATGCACTAGGTTTAATCCATTGGTTGCACTCTGATAATAGCTAGATTCAGTACATGGCTACTCTCTAGATACAATAGGATTAATGCATTGGCTGCACTCTGATAATAGCTAGATTCAGTACGTGGCTACTCTCTAGATCCATTAGGTTTATTGCATTGGTTGCTGTCTGATATTCCCTAGATTCAGTATATGGCTACTCTCTAGATGCACAAGGATTAATGCATTGGTTGCACCTGATATTACTTAGATTCAGCATATGGCTACTCTCTAGATGCACTAGGTTTAATGCATTGGTTGCACTCTGATATTACCTAGACTCAGTGCATGGCTGCAGTCTAGATGCACTAGATTCAATGCATTGGTTGCACTCTGATATTCCCTGGGTTTCAGTACATGGCAGCACTCTAAATTCACTAGGTTTAATGCATTGGTTGCACTCTGATATTCCTTAGATTCAGTACATGGCTACACTCTAGATGCACTGGGTTTAATGCATTGGTTGTACTCTGATATTCACTAGATTCAGTACATGGATGCACTCGAAATTCGCTAGGTTTAATGTATTGGTTGCACTCTGATATTCCTTAGATTCAGTACAGGGCTACACTCTAGATGCACTAGGTTTAATGCATTGGTTGCACTCTGATATTCCCTAGATTCAGTACATTGCTGCTCTCTAGATGCACTAGGTTTAATGCAATGGTTGTACTCTGATATTCCCTAGATTTAGTTCATGGCTACACTCTAGATGCACTATGTTTAATGCATTGGTTGCAGTCTGATATTCCCTAGGTCAAGTACAAGGCTACAGTCTAGATGCACAAGGTTTAATGCATTGGTTACTCTCTGATATTCCCTAGATTCAGTACATGGCTACATTCTGGATGCACTCGGTTTACTGCATTGGTTGCACTCTGATATTCCCTAGGTTAAATGTATTGGCTACACTGTAGATGCCCTAGGTTTAATGCATTGATTGCAGTCTGATATTCCCTAGGTCAAGTACAAGGCTACAGCCTAGATGCACAAGGTGTGATGCATTGGTTACTCTCTGATATTCCCTAGATTCAGTACATGGCTATTCTCTCAATGCATTAGGTTTAATGCATTGGTGGCACCTGATATTACCTAGATTCAGTGCATGGCTACAGTCTAGATGCACTAGGTTCAATGCATTGGTTGTACTCTGATATTCCCGAGGTTCAGTACATGGCTGCACTCTAAATTCACTAGGTTTAATGCATTGGTTGCACTCTGATATTCCCTAGATTGAGTACATGGATGCACTCTAAATTCACTAGGTTTAATGCATTGGTTGCACTCTGATATTCCCTAGATTCAGTACATGGCTACACCCTAGATGCACTAGGTTTAATGCATTGTTTCCACTCTGAGATTCCCTAGATTCGGTACATTGCTGCTCTCTAGATGCACTAGGTTTAATTCACTGGCTGTACTCTGATATTAACTAGGTTCCCTACATGGCTACACTCTAGATGCACTAGGTTTAATGCGTTGGTTGCAGTATGATATTCCCTAGTTCAAGTACAAGGCTACAGTCTAGATGTACAAGGCTTAATGCATTGGTTACTCTCTGATATTCCCTAGGTCAAGTACATGGCTACAGTCTGGATGCACTAGGTTTAATGCATTGGTTGCACTCTGATATTCCCTAGGTTAAATGTATTGGCTACTTTCTAGATGCCCTAGGTTTAATGCTTTCGTTGCACTCTGATATTCCCTAATTTCAGCACATGGCTATCCTCTACATGCACTAGGTTTAAAGCATTACTTGCACTCTGATACTACCTAGATTCAGTATATGGCTACTCTCTAGATGCACTAGGTTTAATGCATTGGTTGCACTCTGATATTTCCAAGATTCAGTACATGGCTACACTCTAGATGCACTAGGTTTAAAGCCTTGATTGCACTCTCATATTCCCTAGATTCAGTACATGGCTACTCTCTAGATGCACTAGGTTTAATGCATTGGTTGCACTCTGATATTCCCTAGATTCAGTAGATGGCTACACTCTAGATGCACGAGGTGTAATGCATTGGTTGTGCTCTGATATTCCCTAGATTCAGTACATGGCTACTCTCTAGATGCACTAGATTCAATTTGTCGTTGCACTCTGATATTCCCTAGATTCAGCACATGCTACTCTCATGATGCCCTAGGTTTAATGCATTGATTGCACTCTGATATTCCCTAGGTTCAGTACATGGCTACTCTCTAGATGCACTAGGCTTAATGCATTCGTTGCTGTCTGATATTCCCTAGATTCAATACATGGCTACCGTCTGGATGGACTCGGCTTAATGCATTGGCTGCTGTCTGATATTCCCTAGGTTCAGTACATGGCTACAGTCTAAATGCACAAGGTTGAATGCATTGGTTGTACTCTGATATTCCCTAGATTCAGTACATGGGTACAGTCTAGATGCACCAGTTTTAATGCATTGGTTGTACTCTGATATTCCCACGGTTAAATGCATTGGCAAGACTCTGGGTGCACCAGTTTTAATGCATTGGTTGTACTCTGATATTCCCACGGTTAAATGCATTGGCAAGACTCTGGGTGCACTAGGTTTAATGCATTGGTTGCACTCTGATATTACCTAGACTCAGTGCATGGCTACAGTCTAGATGCACTAGGTTCAATGCATTGGTTGCACTCTGATATTCACTGGGTTCAGTACATGGATTCTCTCTAAATTCACTAGGTTTAATGCATTGGTTGCACTCTGATATTCCTTAGATTCAGTACATTGTTTTCTCTACATGTACTAGGTTTAATGCAATGGTTGTCTCTGATATTCCCTAGATTTAGTTCATGGCTACCCTCTAGATGCACTATGTTTAATGCATTGGTTTCTCTCTGATATTCCCTAGATTCAGTACATGGCTACTCTGTAGATGCACTAGGTTTAATGCATTGGTTGCACTCTGATATTACCTAGACTCAGTGCATGGCTACAGTCTAGATGCACTAGATTTAATGCATTGGTTGCACTCTGATATTACCTAGACTCAGTGCATGGCTACAGTCTAGATGCACTAGGTTTAATGCATTGGTTGTACTCTGATATTACCTAGATTTAGTTCATGGCTACACTCTAGATGCACTACGTTTAATGCATTGGTTGGACTCTGATATTCCCTAGATTCAGTACATGGCTACACTCTGGATGCACTAGGATTAAAGCATTGGTTGCACTCTGATATTACCTAGACTCAGTGCATGGCTACAGTCTAGATGCACTAGGTTTAATGCATTGGTTGCACTCTGATATTACCTAGACTCAGTGCATGGCTACAGTCTAGATGCACTAGGTTTAATGCATTGGTTGTAATCTGGTATTCCCTAGATTCAGTACATGGCTACTCTCTACATGCACTAGGTTTAAAGCATTACTTGCACTCTGATACTACCTAGATTCAGCACATGGCTACACTCTGGATGCACTAGGATTAATGCATTGGCTGTACTCTGATATTCCCTAGATTCAGTACTTGGCTACTCTCTAGATGCACAAGGTTTAATGCATTGGTTGCACCTGATATTACCTAGATTCAGTATATGGCTACTCTCTAGATTCGCTAGGTTTAATGCATTGGTTGTGCTCTGATATGCCCTAGATTGAGCTCATGGCTACACTCTAGATATACTAGTTTTAATGCATTAGTTGCGCTCTGATATTCCCTAGATTAAGTTCATGGCTACACTCTACATGCACTATGTTTAATGCATTGCCTGCACTTTGATATGCCCTAGATCATGCTCAGGGCTACACTCGAGATGCACTAGGTTTAATGCATTGGTTGCACTCTGATATTCCCTAGATTCAGTAGATGGCTACACTCTAGATTCACGAGGTGTAATGCATTGGTTGTGCTCTGATATTCCCTAGATTCAGTACATGGCTACTCTCTAGATGCACAAGGTTGAATGCATTGGTTGTACTCTGATATTCCCTAGATTCAGTACATGGGTACAGTCTAGATGCACAAGGTTTAATGCATTGGTTGCAGTCTGATATTCCCTAGATTCAGTACATGGCTACCGTCTGGATGGACTCGGCTTAATGCATTGGCTGCTGTCTGATATTCCCTAGGTTCAGTACATGGCTACAGTCTAAATGCACAAGGTTGAATGCATTGGTTGCACTCTGATATGCCCTAGATTGAGCACATGGCTACACTCTAGATGCACTAGTTTTATTGCATTAGTTGCACTCTGATATTCCCTAGATTTAGTTCATGGCTACTCTCTAGATGCTCTAGGTTTAATTCATTGGTTGCACTCTGATATTACCAAGACTCAGTGCATGCCTACAGTCTAGATGCACTACATTCAATGCAATGGTTGCACTCTGATATTCCCAAGATTCAGTACATGGCTACACTCTAGATGCACTAGGTTTAAAGCATTGGTTGAACTCTGATATTCCCAAGATTCAGTCCATGGCTACACTCTAGATGCACTAGGTTTAATGCATTGGTCGCAGTCTGATATTCCCTAGGTTTAGTACATGTCTACAGTCTAAATGCACACGGTTTAATGCATTGGTTGCACTCTGATATTCCTTAGATTCAGTACATGGCTACACTCTAGATGCACTAGGTTAAATGCATTGGTTGCACTCTGATATGCCCTAGATTGAGCACATAGCTACACTCTAGATGCACTCGTTTTAATGCATTAGTTACACTCTGATATTCCCTAGATTAGGTTCTTGGCTACACTCTACATGCACTAGGTTTAATCCATTGGTTGCACTCTGATAATAGCTAGATTCAGTACATGGCTACACTCTAGATACAATAGGATTAATGCATTGGCTGCACTCTGATAATAGCTAGATTCACTACGTGGCTACTCTCTAGATCCATTAGGTTTATTGCATTGGTTGCTGTCTGATATTCCCTAGATTCAGTATATGGCTATTCTCTAGATGCACAAGGATTAATGCATTGGTTGCACCTGATATTACCTAGATTCAGCATATGGCTACTCTCTAGATGCACTAGGTTTAATGCATTGGTTGCACTCTGATATTACCTAGACTCAGTGCATGGCTGCAGTCTAGATGCACTAGATTCAATGCATTGGTTGCACTCTGATATTCCCTGGGTTCAGTACATGGCAGCACTCTAAATTCACTAGGTTTAATGCATTGGTTGCACTCTGATATTCCTTAGATTCAGTACATGGCTACAGTCTAGATGCACTGGGTTTAATGCATTGGTTGTACTCTGATATTCACTAGATTCAGTACATGGATGCACTCGAAATTCGCTAGGTTTAATGCAATGGTTGCACTCTGATATTCCTTAGATTTAGTACAGGGCTACACTCTAGATGCACTAGGTTTAATGCATTGGTTGCACTCTGATATTCCCTAGATTCAGTACATTGCTGCTCTCTAGATGCACTAGGTTTAATGCAATGGTTGTACTCTGATATTCCCTAGATTCGGTACATTGCTGCTCTCTAGATGCACTAGGTTTAATTCACTGACTGTACTCTGATATTAACTAGGTTCCATACATGGCTACACTCTAGATGCACTAGGTTTAATGCGTTGATTGCAGTATGATATTCCCTAGTTCAAGTACATGGCTACAGTCTAGATGTACAAGGCTTAATGCATTGGTTACTCTCTGATATTCCCTAGGTCAAGTACATGGCTACAGTCTGGATGCACTAGGTTTAATGCATTGGTTGCACTCTGATATTCCCTAGGTTAAATGTATTGGCTACATTCTAGATGCCCTAGGTTTAATGCATTGGTTGCACTCTGATATTCCCTAATTTCAGCACATGGCTACCCTCTACATGCACTAGGTTTAAAGCATTACTTGCACTCTGATACTACCTAGGTTCAGTATATGGCTACTCTCTAGATGCACTAGGTTTAATGCATTGGTTGCACTCTGATATTCCCAAGATTCAGTACATGGCTACACTCTAGATGCACTAGGTTTAAAGCCTTGATTGCACTCTCATATTCCCTAGATTCAGTACATGGCTACTCTCTAGATGCACTAGGTTTAATGCATTGGTTGCACTCTGATATTCCCTAGATTCAGTAGATGGCTACACTCTAGATGCACGAGGTGTAATGCATTGGTTGTGCTCTGATATTCCCTAGATTCAGTACATGGCTACTCTCTAGATGCACTAGATTCAATGTGTCGTTGCACTCTGATATTCCCTAGATTCAGCACGTGCTACTCTCTAGATGCACTAGTTTTAATGCATTGGTTGCACTCCGATATTCCCACGGTTAAATGCATTGGCAAGACTCTGGATGCACTTGGTTTCATGCATTTGTTGTACTCTGATATTCCCTAGATTCAGTACATGGCTACTCTCTAGATACACAAGATTTAATGCATTGGTTGCAGTCTGATATTCCCTAGATTCAGTACATGGCTACCGTCTGGATGGACTCGGCTTAATGCATTGGCTGCTGTCTGATATTCCCTAGGTTCAGTACATGGATTAGGATTAATGCATTGGTTGCACTCTGATATTACCTAGACTCAGTGCATGGCTACAGTCTAGATGCACTAGGTTTAATGCATTGGTTGCACTCTGATATTACCTAGACTCAGTGCATGGCTACAGTCTAGATGCACTAGGTTTAATGCATTGGTTGTACTCTGGTATCCCTAGATTCAGTACATGGCTACTCTCTACATGCCCTAGGTTTAAAGCATTACTTGCACTCTGATACTACCTAGATTCAGCACATGGCTACACTCTGGATGCACTAGGATTAATGCATTGGCTGTACTCTGATATTCCCTAGATTCAGTACTTGGCTACTCTCTAGATGCACAAGGTTTAATGCATTGGTTGCACCTGATATTACCTAGATTCAGTATATGGCTACTCTCTAGATGCACTAAGTTTAATGCATTGGTTGCACTCTGATATTCCCTAGGTTCAGTACATGGCTGCACTCTGGATTCCCTAGGTTTAATACATTGGTTGTGCTCTGATATGCCCTAGATTGAGCTCATGGCTACACTCTAGATATACTAGTTTTAATGCATTAGTTGCGCTCTGATATTCCCTAGATTAAGTTCATGGCTACACTCTACATGCACTATGTTTAATGCATTGCCTGCACTTTGATATGCCCTAGATAATGCTCATGGCTACACTCTAGATGCACTAGGTTTAAAGCCTTGATTGCACTCTCATATTCCCTAGATTCAGTACATGGCTACTCTGTAGATGCACTAGGTTTAATGCATTGGTTGCACTCTGATATTCTCTAGATTCAGTAGATGACTACACTCTAGATGCACAAGGTGTAATGCATTGGTTGTTCTCTGATATTCGCTAAATTCAGTACATGGCTACTCTCTAGATGCACTAGATTTAATGTGTCGGTTGCACTCTGATATTCCCTAGATTCAGTGCATGGCTACACTCTAGATGCACAAGGTTTAATGCATTGGTTGCAGTCTGATATTCCCTAGATTCAGTACATGGCTACACTCTAGATGCACAAGGTGTAATGCATTGGTTGTTCTCTGATATTCCCTAGATTCAGTACATGGCTACCGTCTGGATGCACTAGGTTTAATGCATTGTTTGCCGTCTGATATTCCCTAGGTTCAGTTCATGGCTACAATCTAGATGCACTAGGGTTAATGCATTGGTTGCTGTCTGATAGTCCCTAGATTCAGTATATGGCTACCGTCTGGATGTCCTAGGCTTAATGCATTGGCTGCTGTCTGAAATTCCATAGGTTCCATACATTGGATGCGCTCTAGATGCACTAGGGTTAATGCATTGGTTGCTGTCTGATATTCCCTAGATTCAGTACATGGCTACCGTATGGATGCACTAGGCTTAATGCATTGGCTGCTGTCTGATATTCCATAGGTTCGATACATTGGATACGCTCTAAATGCAATAGGTTTAATGCATTGTTTGCGTCTGATATTCCCTAGGTTCAGTACATGGCTACAATCTAGATGCACTAGGGTTAATGCATTGGTTGCTGTCTGATATTCTCTAGATTCAGTACATGGCTACCGTCTGGATGCACTAGGCTTAATGCATTGGCTGCTGTCTGATATTCCATAGGTTCGATACATTGGATGCGCTCTAGATGCAATAGGTATAATGCATTGTTTGCAGTCTGATATTCCCTAGATTCAGTAGATGTCTACCGTCTAGATGCACAAGGTTGAATGCATTGGTTGTACTCTGATATTCCCTAGATTCAGTACATGGCTACAGTCTAGATGCACAAGGTTTAATGCATTTGTTGCACTCTGATATTCCCTAGATTCAGTACATGGCTACGCTTTAGATGCACTAGGTTTAATGCATTGGTTGCACTCTGATATTCACAAGGTTAAATGCATTGGCTAGACTCTGGATGCACTACGTTTAATGCATTGGTTGTACTCTGATCATCCCTAGATTCAGTACATGGCTACTCTCTAGATGCACAAGGTTTAATGCATTGGTTGCACTCTGATATTCGCTAAATTCAGTACATGGCTACTCTCTAGATGCACTAGATTTAATGTGTCGGTTGCACTCTGATATTCTCTAGATTCAGTGCATGGCTACACTCTAGATGCACAAGGTTTAATGCATTGGTTGCAGTCTGATATTCCCTAGATTCAGTACATGGCTACCGTCCGGATGGACTCGGCTTAATGCATTGGCTGCTGTCTGATATTCCCTAGGTTCAGTACATGGCTACGGTCTAAATACACAAGGTTGAATGCATTGGTTGTACTCTGATATTCCCTAGATTCAGTGCATGGGTACAGTCTAGATGCACTAGTTTTAATGCATTGGTTGCAATCTGATATTCCCACGGTTAAATGCATTGGCAAGACTCTGGATGCACTTGGTTTAATGCATTTGTTGTACTCTGATATTCCCTAGATTCAGTACATGGCTACTCTCTAGATGCACAAGGTTTAATGCATTAGTTGCACTCTGATATTCCCTAGACCCAGTACATGGCTCCAGTCTAGATGCACTAGGCTTAATACATTGGTTGCTGTCTGATATTCCCTAGATTCGGTACATGGCTACCGTCTGGATGCACTAGGCTTAATGCATTGGCTGCTGTCTGATATTCCATAGGTTCGATACATTGTATACGCTCTAAATGCAATAGGTTTAATGCATTGTTTGCGTCTGATATTCCCTAGGTTCAGTACATGGCTACAATCTAGATGCACTAGGGTTAATGCATTGGTTGCTGTCTGATATTCTCTAGATTCAGTACATGGCTACCGTCTGGATGCACTAGGCTTAATGCATTGGCTGCTGTCTGATATTCCATAGGTTCGATACATTGGATGCGCTCTAGATGCAATAGGTATAATGCATTGTTTGCAGTCTGATATTCCCTAGATTCAGTAGATGTCTACCGTCTAGATGCACAAGGTTGAATGCATTGGTTGTACTCTGATATTCCCTAGATTCAGTACATGGCTACAGTCTAGATGCACAAGGTTTAATGCATTTGTTGCACTCTGATATTCCCTAGATTCAGTACATGGCTACGCTTTAGATGCACTAGGTTTAATGCATTGGTTGCACTCTGATATTCACAAGGTTAAATGCATTGGCTAGACTCTGGATGCACTACGTTTAATGCATTGGTTGTACTCTGATCATCCCTAGATTCAGTACATGGCTACTCTCTAGATGCACAAGGTTTAATGCATTGGTTGCACTCTGATATTCGCTAAATTCAGTACATGGCTACTCTCTAGATGCACAAGGTTTAATGCATTGGTTGCACTCTGATATTCGCTAAATTCAGTACATGGCTACTCTCTAGATGCACTAGATTTAATGTGTCGGTTGCACTCTGATATTCCCTAGATTCAGTGCATGGCTACACTCTAGATGCACAAGGTTTAATGCATTGGTTGCAGTCTGATATTCCCTAGATTCAGTACATGGCTACCGTCCGGATGGACTCGGCTTAATGCATTGGCTGCTGTCTGATATTCCCTAGGTTCAGTACATGGCTACGGTCTAAATACACAAGGTTGAATGCATTGGTTGTACTCTGATATTCCCTAGATTCAGTGCATGGGTACAGTCTAGATGCACTAGTTTTAATGCATTGGTTGCAATCTGATATTCCCACGGTTAAATGCATTGGCAAGACTCTGGATGCACTTGGTTTAATGCATTTGTTGTACTCTGATATTCCCTAGATTCAGTACATGGCTACTCTCTAGATGCACAAGGTTTAATGCATTGGTTGCAGTCTGATATTCCCTAGATTCAGTACATGGCTACCGTCTGGATGGACTCGGCTTAATGCATTGGCTGCTGTCTGATATTCCCTAGGTTCAGTACATGGCTACTCTCTAGATGCACTAGGTTTAATGCATTGGTTGCACTCTGATATTCCCTAGATTCAGTAGATGACTACACTCTAGATGCACAAGGTGTAATGCATTGGTTGTTCTCTGATATTCCCTAGATTCAGTACATGGCTACCGTCTGGATGCACTAGGCTTAAGGCAATGGCTGCTGTCTGATATTCCATAGGTTCGATACATTGGATACGCTCTATATGCAATAGGTTTAATGCATTGTTTGCCGTCTGATATTCCCTAGGTTCAGTTCATGGCTACAATCTAGATGCACTAGGGTTAATGCATTGGTTGCTGTCTGATATTCCCTAGATTCAGTACATGGCTACCGTATGGATGCACTAGGCTTAATGCATTGGCTGCTGTCTGATATTCCATAGGTTCGATACATTGGATACGCTCTATATGCAATAGGTTTAATGCATTAGTTGCACTCTGATATTCCCTAGACCCAGTACATGGCTCCAGTCTAGATGCACTAGGCTTAATACATTGGTTGCTGTCTGATATTCCCTAGATTCGGTACATGGCTACCGTCTGGATGCACTAGGCTTAATGCATTGGCTGCTGTCTGATATTCCATAGGTTCGATACATTGTATACGCTCTATATGCAATAGGTTTAATGCATTGTTTGCGTCTGATATTCCCTAGGTTCAGTACATGGCTACAATCTAGATGCACTAGGGTTAATGCATTGGTTGCTGTCTGATATTCTCTAGATTCAGTACATGGCTACCGTCTGGATGCACTAGGCTTAATGCATTGGCTGCTGTCTGATATTCCATAGGTTCGATACATTGGATGCGCTCTAGATGCAATAGGTATAATGCATTTTTTGCAGTCTGATATTCCCTAGATTCAGTAGATGTCTACCGTCTAGATGCACAAGGTTGAATGCATTGGTTGTACTCTGATATTCCCTAGATTCAGTACATGGCTACAGTCTAGATGCACAAGGTTTAATGCATTTGTTGCACTCTGATATTCCCTAGATTCAGTACATGGCTACACTTTAGATGCACTAGGTTTAATGCATTGGTTGCACTCTGATATTCACAAGGTTAAATGCATTGGCTAGACTCTGGATGCACTACGTTTAATGCATTGGTTGTACTCTGATCATCCCTAGATTCAGTACATGGCTACTCTCTAGATGCACAAGGTTTAATGCATTGGTTGCACTCTGATATTCCCTATATTCAGTACATGGCTACACTCTAGATGCACAAGGTTTAATGCATTGGTTGCACCTGATATTACATAGATCCAGCATATGGCTACTCTCTAGATGCACTAGGTCTAATGCATTGGTTGCACTAGATATTACCTAGACTCGGTACATGGCTACAGTCTAGATGCACTATGTTTAATGCATTGGTTGCACTGTGATATTCCCTAGGTTCAGTACATGGCTGCAATATAAATTCACTAGGTTTAATGCATTTGTTGCACTCTGATATTCCCTAGATTCAGTACATGGCTACTCTCTAGATGCACAAGGTTTAAAGCATTAGTTGCACTCTGATACTATCTAGATTCAGTACATGGCTACTCTCTAGATGCACTAGGTGTAATGCATTGGTTGCACTAGATATTACCTAGACTCAGTACATGGCTACAGTCTAGATGCACTATGTTTAATGCATTGGTTGCACTGTAATATTCCCTAGGTTCAGTATATGGCTGCAATATAAATTCACTAGGTTTAATGCATTGGTTGCACTCTGATATTCCCTAGATTCAGTGCATGGCTACTTTCTATATGCACAAGGTTTAAAGCATTAGTTGCACTCTGATACTATCTAGATTCAGTACATGGCTACTCTCCAGATGCACTAGGTTTAATGTATTGGTTGCACTAGATATTACCTAGACTCGGTACATGGCTACAGTCTAGATGCACTATGTTTAATGCATTGGTTGCACTGTGATATTCCCTAGGTTCAGTACATGGCTGCAATATAAATTCACTAGGTTTAATGCATTGGTTGCACTCTGATATTCCCTAGATTCAGTACATGGCTACTCTCTAGATGCACAGGGTTTAAAGCATTAGTTGCACTCTGATACTATCTAGATTCAGTACATGGCTACTCTCTAGATGCACTAGGTTTAATGCATTGGTTGCACTAGATATTACCTAGACTCGGTACATGGCTACAGTCTAGATGCACTATGTTTAATGCATTGGTTGCACTGTGATATTCCCTAGATTCAGTACATGGCCACTCTCTAGATGCACAAGGTTTAAAGCATTAGTTGCACTCTGATACTATCTAGATTCAGTACATGGCTACACTCTAGATACACTAGGTTTAATGCATTGGTTGCACTCAGATATTCCCTGGATTCAGTACATGGCTACACTCTGGATGCACTAGGTTTAATACATTGGTTGCACTCTGATATTCCCTAGATTCAGTGCATGGCCACTATCTAGATGCACTAGGTTTAATGCACTGGTTGCACTCTGATATTCCCAAGATTCAGGACATGACTGCTATCTAGATGCACTATGTTTAAAGCATTACTTGCACTCTGATACTACCTAGATTCAGCACATGGCTGCACTCTAGATACACTATGTTTAATGCATTGGCTGCACTCTGATGATAGCTAGATCCAGTACATGGCTACTCTCTAGATCCATTAGGTTTATTGCATTGGTTGCTGTCTGATATTCCCTAGATTCAGTACATGGCTACAGTCTAGATGCACAAGGTTTAATGTATTGGTTGCACTCTGATATTCCCTAGATTCAGTACATGGCTACAGTCTAGATGCACTAGTTTTAATGCATTGGTTGCACTCTGATATTCCCAAGGTTCAATGCAATGGCTAGACTCTGGATGCACTAGTTTTAATGCATTGGTTGTACTCTGATTACCCCTAGATTCAGTACATGGCTCTCTCTAGATGCACTAGGTTTAATGCATTGGTTGCAGTCTGATATTCCTTAGATTCAGTACATGGCTACTCCCTTGATGCACTAGGTTTAATGCATTAGTTGCAATCTGATATTCCCTAGATTCAGTACATGGCCCCTCTCTAGATGCACACAGTTTAATGCATTGGTTGCACCTGATATTACATAGATTCAGTGCATGGCTACAGTCATGATGCACTAGGTTCAATGCATTGGTTGCACTCTGATATTACCTAGACTCAGTGCATGGCTACAGTCTAGATGCACTAGGTTCAATACATTGGTTGCACTCTGATATTCCCGAGGTTCAGTACATGGCTGCACTCTATATTCACTAGGTTTAATGCATTGGTTGCACTCTGATAATAGCTGGATTCAGTACATGGCAACACTCTAGATACAATAGGATTAATTCATTGGCTGCACTCTGATAATAGCTGGATTCAGTACATGGCTACTCTCTAGATCCATTAGGTTTATTGCATTGGTTGCTATCTGATATTCCCTAGATTCAGTACATGGCTACTCTCTAGATGCACACGGTTTAATGCATTCGTTGCACTCTGATATTCCCAAGATTCAGTACATGGCTACACTCTAGATGCACTACATTCAATGCAATGATTGCACTCTGATATTCCCAAGATTCAGTACATGGCTACACTCTAGATGCACTAGGTTTAAAGCATTGGTTGAACTTTGATATTCCCAAGATTCAGTACATGGCTACACTCTAGATGCACTAGGTTTAATGCATTGGTCGCAGTCTGATATTCCCTAGGTTCAGTACATGTCTACAGTCTAAATGCACAAGGTTTAATGCATTGGTTGCACTCTGATATTCCTTAGATTCAGTACATGGCTAAACTCTAGATGCACTAGGTCAAATGCATTGGTTGCACTCTGATATGCCCTAGATTGAGCACATAGCTACACTCTAGATGCACTCGTTTTAATGCATTAGTTACACTCTGATATTCCCTAGATTAGGTTCTTGGCTACACTCTACATGCACTAGGTTTAATCCATTGGTTGCACTCTGATAATAGCTAGATTCAGTACATGGCTACACTCTAGATACAATAGGATTAATGCATTGGCTGCACTCTGATAATAGCTAGATTCAGTATGTGGCTACTCTCTAGATCCATTAGGTTTATTGCATTTGTTGCTGTCTGATATTCCCTAGATTCAGTATATGGCTACTCTCTAGATGCACACGGTTTAATGCATTGGTTGCACCTGATATTACCTAGATTCAGCATATGGCTACTCTCTAGATGCACTAGGTTTAATGCATTGGTTGCACTCTGATATTACCTAGACTCAGTGCATGGCTGCAGTCTAGATGCACTAGATTCAATGCATTGGTTGCACTCTGATATTCCCTGGGTTCAGTACATGGCAGCACTCTAAATTCACTAGGTTTAATGCATTGGTTGAACTCTGATATTCCTTAGATTCAGTACATGGCTACACTGTAGATGCACTGGGTTTAATGCATTGGTTGCACTCTGATATTCACTAGATTCAGTACATGGATGCACTCGAAATTCGCTAGGTTTAATGCATTGGTTGCACTCTGATATTCCTTAGATTCAGTACAGGGCTACACTCTAGATGCACTAGGTTTAATGCATTGGTTGCACTCTGATATTCCCTAGATTCAGTACATTGCTGCTCTCTAGATGCACTAGGTTTAATGCAATGGTTGTACTCTGATATTCCCTACATTTAGTTCATGGCTGTTAAGACGGATTTCTGAACTCTGTCCTGGTGGCGCAGAAGTTCAGAAGGCCAACCTAATTACTTGGAACAGGGTAACCTCTGGACGAGCCAGACCAATCAAGGTAGCGATCGCGGCGGTCAAGACTAGGTCTCAAGAGGGGTGAGGGTGACTGAAAGCCCGCAATGAGCACACAAAGCAAGAGCGCTTACAAACTACTCCAAACAGTTGTTATATCAAAAATATATACACATTTATTTTAAGGCCTTTAAAATAATGACCGTAGCGGGAAAATCACAATATCACAATATTAAGCCAACACATACCATATCAACACAATATATATACAAATACGACAGTCGCAAGCGTTATATGCACGAAATGTGTAGTCCACCTGAAAGGGAAGGAAAACAGGCAGTGCGATAATTCTTTAGACTCAGTTCGCCTTCAGAGGCACCTAACTAGATGGAAGTCCGAGCCCTGCGAAGAGTGGAGCCTTGTGCTCAAAGTACCTGCACACGCTGGTGCCAACGGGCAAAAGGAGAAGCTCTTCAGAGGAAGTCAGGCAGTTCGGGTTAGTGCACAACCGAAGAAGAACAGGTTCCGCCACTCAAGCGCAGCCTCCACAGGGAGCAGAAGCAGAGCGCGAGTACGGACAAAAGGGTGCTGTTTTTACACAGCGTGGAAAAGCAATGGGCTACTGCAGGAGGGCGACCAGATCCTAGCTATACTACTCACCGGTCCCCGATGCAAGCAGACCCAGGCTTCTCCACATTAGTTTCAGCAGCTGGCAGGTTCAGAAGAGCCGGGAATGCCTCGTCATCGTGTAGAAAAAAAAGACGTCCCAATCGAAGAAACCTGCACAGTTTTGTCACCACAGCAGGGCAACAGAGCGGCCGTGTGTATCTGAGCCAAATGTACACTACTCACTTCAGACTTGGGAACGCCAAGTGTACGAAGCGTGTGAGAGTGACCAGGACTCGAAATACAACACAACCTGGCGGCGGTTACAGAGCAGGACTCCCGTGTAAGCTGGTCAGTCAACTGGATGGCCCAGAGACGCTTCCGAAGGCTTACTGTCAGGAGATGATGAAGTCGCCGAGAATAGCTGTTCCTGCTATTCCAAAGGTCGAAGCACCAGTACAGGCCTTCTGGTTCGATCAAAGGAGGAAAGGGTTTCACAGGACGACAGCAGTGCAAAGGAGGAGTCCTTCAGCGGGTCACCAGCGATTCCTCGGTCCAGCCTCTTGGTTGCAGGATACTTGGCTCCTGTATTCCTTTGTTCGTGAGAACTCAGGAGATCGACCTGGTAGTGGTGTTTCCAGCCCCCTCTTATCCACGGTTCCCTTCGCGCCAAAACGGAGGGGAGCCAATGGGAGATCTGCTCATCAACACACACACACCATTCGTGGACCAATCATGGACCACGGTGGTCCCAGGCATTCACACCACCCTAGACTCTCTGGCACCCAGGATGTGTATTGGGACCAGACATCCCAGCCCACACCCTGGAGGCACACAAAAGACATGTAGAAGCCCGCGAAAGCATCCGTGTTTCGTGGGAAAGTACATGCCCAAATAAGGAAGGCCCCGGGTCGGCTCGACCTTTGGAAGGTGAAGGGAGCAAGACGGTCAGCGGACAGGACAAAGGAGCCTCGTGGTCTGGCCATTTTGGGAGCCAGGCCACCATTTTGGGTTCAGCGCGAAAAACGCGCTTAGAACGCCAAAAGGAGCTCAAAATACACAAAACGATCGCTGCCACCATTCCAGTCCCTGAATGACTTGCACCGATCAAATACAATCCTAAACGAGTATATAGGGCCTGTAGAAGGCTAGAGACCCAAGAGAGCTGTTACTTAGCTTACAGTGCCCTCTTGTGTCATGTTGCACGAAAGCCGCAACATGATAAAAGAAACTACGGGAAACAGCGTTCCCCGGTACTGACTGTCTTAAGGGCATGTCAGTTTCCCCGTAAGAAAGGAGCGAAAGCCCAGAGGAGTGCGGCAGAAGGCTGCACTTCTCTGGCAAAGTCAAGAACAAGGTGAAAAACAACAGCAAAAAGTTTAGGGGTTGCCACATGGAAGGAAAATTACCTACAATTACGAAATCTTTCCTAACAATGGCTACACTCTAGATGCACTATTTTTAATGCATTGTTTGCAGTCTGATATTCCCTAGGTCAAGTACAAGGCTACAGTCTAGATGCACAAGGTTTAATGCATTGGTTACTCTCTGATATTCCCTAGATTCAGCACATGGCTACATTCTGGATGCACTAGGTTTACTGCATTGGTTGCACTCTGATATTCCCTAGGTTAAATGTATTGGCTACACTGTAGATGCGCTAGGTTTAATGCATTGGTTGCAGTCTGATATTCCCTAGGTCAAGTACAAGGCTACAGTCTAGATGCACAAGGTGTAATGCATTGGTTACTCTCTGATATTCCCTAGATTCAGTACATGGCTACATTCTGGGTGGACTAGGTTTACTGCATTGGTTGCACTCTGATATTCCCTAGATTCAGAACATGGCTATTCTCTCGATGCATTAGGTTTAATGCATTGGTGGCACCTGATATTACCTAGATTCAGTGCATGGCTACAGTCTAGATGCACTAGGTTCAATGCATTGGTTGTACTCTGATATTCCCGAGGTTCAGTACATGGCTGCACTCTAAATTCACTAGGTTTAATGCATTGGTTGCACTCTGATATTCCCTAGATTCAGTACATGGATGCACTCTAAATTCACTAGGTTTAATGCATTGGTTGCACTCTGATATTCCCTAGATTCAGTACATGGCTACACTCTAGATGCACTAGGTTTAATGCATTGTTTCCACTCTGAGATTCCCTAGATTCGGTACATTGCTGCTCTCTAGATGCACTAGGTTTAATTCACTGGCTGTACTCTGATATTAACTAGGTTCCGTACATGGCTACACTCTAGATGCACTAGGTTTAATGCGTTGGTTGCAGTATGATATTCCCTAGGTCAAGTACAAGGCTACAGTCTAGATGTACAAGGCTTAATGCATTGGTTACTCTCTGATATTCCCTAGGTCAGGTACATGGCTACAGTCTGGATGCACTAGGTTTAATGCATTGGTTGCACTCTGATATTCCCTAGGTTAAATGTATTGGCTACATTCTAGATGCCCTGGTTTAATGCATTGGTTGCACTCTGATATTCCCTAATTTCAGCACATGGCTACCCTCTACATGCACTAGGTTTAAAGCATTACTTGCACTCTGATACTACCTAGATTCAGTATATGGCTACTCTCTAGATGCACTAGGTTTAATGCATTGGTTGCACTCTGATATTCCCAAGATTCAGTACATGGCTACTCTCTAGATGCACTAGGTTTAATGCATTGGTTGCACTCTGATATTCCCTAGATTCAGTAGATGGCTACACTCTAGAGTCACGAGGTGTAATTGTTAGGAAATATTTCGTAATTGTAGGGAATTTTCCTTCCATGTGGCAACCCCTAAACTTTTTGCTATTGTTTTTAACCTTGTTGTTGACTTTGCCAGAGAAGTACAGCCTTTTGCCGCACTTCTCTGGGCTTTCGCTCCTTTCTTACGGGGAAACTGACATGCCCTTAAGACAGTCAGTACCGGGGAACGTGGTTTCCCGTAGTTTCTTTTATCGTGTCGCAGCTTTAGTGCAACACGACACAAGAGGGCACTGTAAGCTAAGTTACAGCTCTCTTGGGTCTCTAGCCTTCTACAGACCCTAGATACTCTTTTAGGATGGTATTTGATCGGTGCAAGTCATTCAGGGACTCGAATGGTGGCAGCGATCGTTTTGTTTATTTTGAGCTCCTTTTGGCGTTCTGAGCACGTTTTTGCACTGAACCCAAAATGGTGGCCTGGCTCCCAAAATGGCCAGGCCGCGAGGCTCCTTTGTCTTGTCCACTGACCGTCTTGCTCCCTTCACCTTCCCCAGGTCAGACGACCCGGGGCCTTCCTTATTTGGGCATGTACTTTCCCGCGAAACGTGGTTGCTTTCGCGGGCTTCTACATGTCGTTTGTGTGCCTCCAGGGTGTGGGCTGGGATGTCTGGTCCCAATACACATCCTGGGTGCCAGAGAGTCTGGGGTGGTGTGAATGCCTGGGACCACCGTGGTCCGTGATTGGTCCACGTATGGTATGTGTGTTGATGAGCGGATCTCCCATTGGCTCCCCTCCGTTTTGGCGCGAAGGGAACCGTGGATAAGAGGGAGCTGGAAACACCACTGCCATGTCGATCTCCTGAGTTCTCACGAACGAAGGAATACAGGAGCCAAGTATCCTGCAACTACGAGGCTGGACCGAGGAATCGCTGGTGACCCGCTGAAGGAATCCTCCTTTGCACTGCTGTCGTCCTGTGAAACCCTTTCCTCCTTGGATCGAACCAGAAGGCCTGTACTGGTGCTTCGACCTTTGGAATAGCAGGAACAGCTATTCCCGGCGACTTCATCATCTCCTGGCAAGTAAGCCTTCGGAAGTGTCTCTGGGCCATCCAGCTGACTGACCAGCTTACAAGGGAGTCCTGCTCTGCAACTGCCGCCAGGTTGTGTTGTATTTCGAGTCCTTGTCACTCTCCCACGCTTCGTACGCTTGGCGTCCCCAGGTCTGAAGGGAGGAGTGTACATTTGGCTTGAATACACACAGCCGCTCCGTTGTCCTGCTGCGGCAACAAAACTGTGCTGGTTTCGTCGATTGGGACGTCTTTTTGCTCTACACGACTACGAGGCGTTCCCTGCTCTTCTGAACCTGCCAGCTGCTGAAACTAACGTGGAGAAGCCTGGGTCTGCTTGCTTCGGGGACCGGTGAGTAGTTTAGCTAGGATCTGGTCGCCCTCCTGCAGTATCCCATTGCTTTTCCCTGCTGTGTAAAAACAGCACCCTTTTGCCGTACTCGCGCTCTGCTTCTGCTCGCTGTGGAGGCTGCGCTTGAGTTGCGGAACCTGTTCTCCTTCTGCTGTGCACTAACCCGAACTGCCTGACTTCCTCCGAAGAGCTTCCCCTTTTGCCCGTTGGCACCGGCGTGGCAGGTACTTTGAGCACAAGGCTCCACTCTTCGCAGGGCTCGGACTTCCATCTAGTTAGGTGCCTCTAAAGGCGAACTGAGTCTAAAGCGTTATCGCACTGCCTGTTTTCCTTTCCTTTCAGGTGGACTACATATTTCGTGCTTTAAACGCTTGCGACTGTGTATTTGTATATATATTGTGTTGATATGGTATGTGTTGGTTTAATATTGTGATATTGTGATTTTCTCGCTACGGTCATTATTTTAAAGGCCTTAAAATAAATGTGTATCTATTTTTGATATAACAACTGTTTGGAGTAGTTTGTTAGCGCTCTTGCTTTGTGTGCTCATTGCGGGCTTTCAGTCACCCTCACCCCTCTTGAGACCTAGTCTTGACCGCCGCGATCGCTACCTTGATTGGTCTGGCTTGTCCAGAGGTTACCCTGTTCCAAGTAATTAGGTTGGCCTTCTGAACTTCTGCGCCACCAGGACAGAGTTCAGAAATCCGTCTTAACAAATTGGTGTACAGCGGTGGGATACGACTGAAGGTATCCAGTGTTGCGCTCGAACTAAGGCATTTCAGGTTATTCCAAACAGTACACGTAGTGAATTGTTATAGTATAACTTTAAAAAGGCCATAGTCCTATCAAACAGTATGGAAACAAGTACGTTGTTAACTTTAAATGCTTCCAAATCAGAAACGCTGAAAAAGATGTGTGCGGAGAGAGGTGTTTCCTCTCAAGGCACGAAATTGGAAATGATCCAAAGAATCGTGGCGTGGCAAGAAGCACAGCTTGACGCTATTACTTCTGAGGACAGTGCGGAAGGTGGTGGGGCTGCTCTCAATGGTAGAACCGACGGTTCTGCCGCCGCACTGTTCCACCGCGACCACGAGGACAGGGAGGACGAGCTGTCTAATGTTTCCTCTGCCAGTGCTGATGGGGAGGCTATGCTTGAATTCAAGAAGCAAGAGCTGCGGTTTAGGCAGCAGGAGCTTGAATTCAGCATAGCCAAACTAAAAATCGAACAGGCAGAAAAACAGAAAGACAGGGATCACCAGTTGGAACTGGCCAAGCTTCAGGTTGCAAATGGATCCAAGGGTCCTGGACATGGTTCTGGGGCTTCCTCTCATCCACGGTTTCCAAAAGATCTGCTCAGTGTGTATGAGGAGAGGAATGACATTATGGACTGGCTGAATGCGTTTGAGTATGCATGCGAGGTCCAGGAAGTTGACAATGCTGATAAGATTGCGTGGTTGCTCAGTAGACTGCCCCATTCTGGCTGTAGTGCCATTATGGAAATGTCGAAGGCTGAGCGGGCTGATTTCGCAATGTTAAAGCAGACTCTCATTTTAAAGTTTGGGAAGACTCCGGCCCAATATTTAAAGCGTTTTCGAGAGTATAAGAAAAAGGAAGGTGCTACTTGGGTATCTTATGTCGCTGAATCTTTGAAAAACTTAACTGGCTGGGTCGAAGGCTATAAGGTTTCTACCTTCGACGGCATGATAAATCTTGTCATGCTGGAACACATTTTTGCTTCTTCTTCCCCGGAGCTTAAGCAGCATTTGGCCGATTCGAAGGAGATAGATCCTAAGAAGCTGGCCATTGCAGCAGACTTATGGGTGTCACATCGAGTGTCCCATAAGGACAAAACTCATCCTGGTAAGCAGGAGGAGGGGAAAAAGTCCAAAGATATGGAGGGTGGGGAATCTGCTAAATCTTCTTCCCAAAAGGGCCACAAAAAGAAAAACAAGGGTAAGACACAAGAGAACTCACAGGGTAGTGGAGTTGCGCCTCCGAAACAGAACTCTGGTTACAATAAGCCTCCCTACGTAAACAGACCCTCTGGGGCTTGTTTTTCTTGTGGAGCAACTGACCATGTGAAGGGGGATCCCCGTTGTAAGGTTAGACCTTTGGGGGTCCACTCCGCTAATCTGGCCTTCTCCTCCTACGAGGAAGAAGAGATTACAGGAGCATCCTTCTCCTCGGACTCATTTCCCAGCGGAATAGAGGCCGAGGTAATTTTAGTGTCCCTGGGTTCCTGGGAGCCTAAAGTCGCAGAGGCGTATGCTAGGATTCCGGATAATACCAAGCACTACTTTAAAGACAGTGTGCTGATCAATGGAGTGGATACTCCAGCTCTTAGGGATAGTGGGTGCAGTCGAACTGTAGTGGATTCTACCTTGGTAGACTCAGAGGAAGTTGCCAGAGCTACTCTGATGCCCACTAAGTTGGCTGGCGGCCCCCTCCGTATGTTTCCCGTGATCCCTGTTAATCTAACTTTAAATGGTACAGCAGTCAGGATTCCAGTGAGCATTCAGAGAAACGTCCCGGGAAAGGTCTTATTAGGTAATGATCTCAGAGCTTTAGGGCTCGTAGGAGACACTGCCGAAAGACCCTACACACGGTCTCAAGCACGGGCAGCATTGGCCAAGTCCAATACGCCGCCCCAGCCGAAGGGGAAACCCAAGGCGAAAGGAGTCTACAAGTCAAGACGGGGGAAAGAGAATATTCCCCCGAGCTCGCCTACCACTGCGGTGGAGGAAGTTGGTCAATCGCCCGAGCCTGACGAGGAGGTGGTGATGCCTGAAGTATTCGACCCCAACGATCATCCTGAACTAAAAGACTTGTTAGTTGAAGGAGGTCCTGATAGGGACGAATTCAGTAAAGGCCAACGTGAGTGCCCATCTCTTGAAGGCCTAAGGAGACAGGCCTGCTCCCAGCTTGAGGGTGAACCTCCTGGGAAGCATAGGATTTATTGGGAAGGTGGACTCCTGTATAGTGAGCCCACAGAGTCTACAGAAGGAGACCATAGGAGGTTGGTGGTTCCCCTTGCTGTTAGGCCCTTCCTCCTGCAGTTGGCGCATGAAGTTCCCCTTGCTGGTCACATTGGTATGACGAGGACCAAGCAAAGGTTATCCATGCACTTCTACTGGCCCAAGATGGGGGAGCAAGTAGAAAGTCACTGCAGGAGTTGTGCCGCCTGCCAGATGCCTGGTAAGGTTGGCGCGACAATCCAAGCTCCGTTGGTACCGCTCCCAGTTGTGGGGGTACCATTTGAAAGGGTAGGGATCGACATGGTTGGTCCCCTTGACCCGCAAACATCCTCAGGCAATAGGTTTATCCTGGTGCTGGTCGACCATGCAACCAGGTATCCTGAGGCCGTCCCATTTACAACTGTAACTGCCAAGCCAGTTGCAGAAGCTTTACTCGGCATGTTTACTAGGGTTGGCTTCCCTAAAGAAGTTGTGCCGGATGATGGCAGCAACTTTATGTCGAAGTATAGGCAGGCTATGTGGAAAGAATGTGGGGTCACCTACAGGTTCTCTTCTGCATACCGCCCCCAGACCGATGGTCTGGGGCGGCGTTTCAACAGGACGTTAACGAGCATGATTGGGGCTCTGGAGGAGCCTCAGAGAAGAAAATGGGATCTTTTTGTTTCATGCTTACTGTTTGCCTACCGAGAGGTACCACAGGAGGGTGTTGGCTTCAGCCCCTTCGAACTTCTGTTCGGTCATCCCGTACGGGGACCCTTAGCCATCGTCAAAGAGGGATGGGAGATGCCCACTCCCCCTGTTACTACCAATGTAGTTGATTATGTGCTAGGGCTCAGAAAACGGATGGTACTTCTGATGGGCTTGGCCAGTGATAAATTGAAGGCAGGGCAAGCGCTGGTGAAACATTGGTACGACCAGAAAGCTTCCCTCATCAACTTTACACTTGGTCAGCAAGTCCTGATCATGAATCTCATAAGGCCTCGAGCTTTACAGGATAAATGGTCAGGTCCTTGCCCAGTGGTGGAGCCCCTGGGTGAGGTTAACTATTCAGTGGACCTTGGAAGGCCTGGACAGGCTCCAAAAGTGTTTCACGTGAATAGGCTGAAGGCTTTCGTCCCAAGCGGCGAAATCGCAGCACTGCTATTGGCTTCAGACGTTGCGGGAGAGGAGTCTGAACCTCTCCCCGACCTGTTCCCGAGCAGTCCTTCAGATAGCTCTTTTGAGGGTGTCCGAGTGGCCCCTCACCAAAATGGACAAGGCTCAGTGGTTTACCTTGGACATGAAGTAGGTGGAGGGAGGAGACAGCCTCTACTCAGTCAGGTACAAGCAGTACAAGACTGGCCTACCCCCACTACGCAAACCCAAGTGAGAGCCTTTTTAGGACTCACGGGGTATTACCGCAATTTTGTGGCAGACTATGGCACCATAGCTGCTCCTCTGACTGCCCTCACAACTCCGAAGAAACCCAAGAAGGTAACTTGGACCGACGAGTGTGAGAAGGCCTTCAATGGCTTAAAAGACTCCTTGTGCCAGGCCCCTGTCCTAAGGGCCCCTGATTATCAAATACCTTTTATCGTGCAGACGGATGCCTCTGACACTGGGATAGGAGCTGTACTATCACAAGTAGATGAGAAGGGTAAGGAACACCCTATCGGTTTTATTAGTCGCCAGCTTAAGGACAGAGAGCTCAGATGGTCCACGGTAGAGAAAGAATGTTTCTCTGTTGTGTGGGCCCTAAGGAAGCTGAGGCCCTACCTCTATGGGACCCACTTCACTGTGCAGACTGACCATAAGCCGTTAAAGTGGCTAATGAACATGAAGGGGGAGAATCCAAAGTTGCTTAGGTGGTCCATAAGTCTACAAGGCTTCGACTTCACTATTGAGCATAGGCCAGGTGTCCAACATAGCAATGCTGATGGGTTGTCCAGAATGTTTTACCGACCTGAACAAGAGACTCATCCAGGGGTGGATTAGTTCCCCCTGTCCATAGTCTGGGAGGGGCGAGTGTTAGGAAATATTTCGTAATTGTAGGGAATTTTCCTTCCATGTGGCAACCCCTAAACTTTTTGCTATTCTTTTTAACCTTGTTGTTGACTTTGCCAGAGAAGTACAGCCTTCTGCCGCACTTCTCTGGGCTTTCGCTCCTTTCTTACGGGGAAACTGACATGCCCTTAAGACAGTCAGTACCGGGGAACGTGGTTTCCCGTAGTTTCTTTTATCGTGTCGCAGCTTTAGTGCAACACGACACAAGAGGGCACTGTAAGCTAAGTTACAGCTCTCTTGGGTCTCTAGCCTTCTACAGACCCTAGATACTCTTTTAGGATGGTATTTGATCGGTGCAAGTCATTCAGGGACTCGAATGGTGGCAGCGATCGTTTTGTTTATTTTGAGCTCCTTTTGGCGTTCTGAGCACGTTTTTGCACTGAACCCAAAATGGTGGCCTGGCTCCCAAAATGGCCAGGCCGCGAGGCTCCTTTGTCTTGTCCACTGACCGTCTTGCTCCCTTCACCTTCCCCAGGTCAGACGACCCGGGGCCTTCCTTATTTGGGCATGTACTTTCCCGCGAAACGTGGTTGCTTTCGCGGGCTTCTACATGTCGTTTGTGTGCCTCCAGGGTGTGGGCTGGGATGTCTGGTCCCAATACACATCCTGGGTGCCAGAGAGTCTGGGGTGGTGTGAATGCCTGGGACCACCGTGGTCCGTGATTGGTCCACGTATGGTATGTGTGTTGATGAGCGGATCTCCCATTGGCTCCCCTCCGTTTTGGCGCGAAGGGAACCGTGGATAAGAGGGAGCTGGAAACACCACTGCCATGTCGATCTCCTGAGTTCTCACGAACGAAGGAATACAGGAGCCAAGTATCCTGCAACTACGAGGCTGGACCGAGGAATCGCTGGTGACCCGCTGAAGGAATCCTCCTTTGCACTGCTGTCGTCCTGTGAAACCCTTTCCTCCTTGGATCGAACCAGAAGGCCTGTACTGGTGCTTCGACCTTTGGAATAGCAGGAACAGCTATTCCCGGCGACTTCATCATCTCCTGGCAAGTAAGCCTTCGGAAGTGTCTCTGGGCCATCCAGCTGACTGACCAGCTTACAAGGGAGTCCTGCTCTGCAACTGCCGCCAGGTTGTGTTGTATTTCGAGTCCTTGTCACTCTCCCACGCTTCGTACGCTTGGCGTCCCCAGGTCTGAAGGGAGGAGTGTACATTTGGCTTGAATACACACAGCCGCTCCGTTGTCCTGCTGCGGCAACAAAACTGTGCTGGTTTCGTCGATTGGGACGTCTTTTTGCTCTACACGACTACGAGGCGTTCCCTGCTCTTCTGAACCTGCCAGCTGCTGAAACTAACGTGGAGAAGCCTGGGTCTGCTTGCTTCGGGGACCGGTGAGTAGTTTAGCTAGGATCTGGTCGCCCTCCTGCAGTATCCCATTGCTTTTCCCTGCTGTGTAAAAACAGCACCCTTTTGCCGTACTCGCGCTCTGCTTCTGCTCGCTGTGGAGGCTGCGCTTGAGTTGCGGAACCTGTTCTCCTTCTGCTGTGCACTAACCCGAACTGCCTGACTTCCTCCGAAGAGCTTCCCCTTTTGCCCGTTGGCACCGGCGTGGCAGGTACTTTGAGCACAAGGCTCCACTCTTCGCAGGGCTCGGACTTCCATCTAGTTAGGTGCCTCTAAAGGCGAACTGAGTCTAAAGCATTATCGCACTGCCTGTTTTCCTTTCCTTTCAGGTGGACTACATATTTCGTGCTTTAAACGCTTGCGACTGTGTATTTGTATATATATTGTGTTGATATGGTATGTGTTGGTTTAATATTGTGATATTGTGATTTTCTCGCTACGGTCATTATTTTAAAGGCCTTAAAATAAATGTGTATCTATTTTTGATATAACAACTGTTTGGAGTAGTTTGTAAGCGCTCTTGCTTTGTGTGCTCATTGCGGGCTTTCAGTCACCCTCACCCCTCTTGAGACCTAGTCTTGACCGCCGCGATCGCTACCTTAATTGGTCTGGCTCGTCCAGAGGTTACCCTGTTCCAAGTAATTAGGTTGGCCTTCTGAACTTCTGCGCCACCAGGACAGAGTTCAGAAATCCGTCTTAACAAATTGGTGTACAGCGGTGGGATACGACCGAAGGTATCCAGTGTTGCGCACGAACTAAGGCATTTCAGGTTATTCCAACCAGGACAAGTAGTGAATTGTTGTAGTATAACTTTAAAAAGGCCATACTCCTATCTAACAGTATGGAAACAAATACCTTGATAACTTTAAATGCTTCCAAATCAGAAACATTGAAAAAGATGTAAGAAAGTAATTAGGTTGGCCTTCTGAACTTCTGCGCCACCAGGACAGAGTTCAGAAATCCGTCTTAACAGTAATGCATTGGTTGTGCTCTGATATTCCCTAGATTCAGTACATGGCTACTCTCTAGATGCACTAGGTTTAATGCATTGATTGCACTCTGATATTCCCTAGGTTCAGTACATGGCTACTCTCTAGATGCACTAGGCTTAATGCATTCGTTGCTGTCTGATATTCCCTAGATTCAATACATGGCTACTGTCTGGATGGACTCGGCTTAATGCATTGGCTGCTGTCTGATATTCCCTAGATTCAGTACATGGCTACAGTCTAGATGCACAAGGTTGAATGCATTGGTTGTACTCTGATATTCCCTAGATTCAGTACATGGGTACAGTCTAGATGCACTAGTTTTAATGCATTGATTGTACTCTGATATTCCCATGGTTAAATGCATTGGCAAGACTCGGGATGCACTAGGTTTAATGCATTGGTTGCACTCTGATATTACTTAGACTCAGTGCATGGCTACAGTCTAGATGCACTAGGTTCAATGCATTGGTTGCACTCTGATATTCACTGGGTTCAGTACGTGGATGCTCTCTAAATTCACTAGGTTTAATGCATTGGTTGCACTCTGATATTCCTTAGATTCAGTACATTGTTTTATCTAGATGCACTAGGTTTAATGCAATGGTTGTCTCTGATATTCCCTACATTTAGTTCATGGCTACCCTCTAGATGCACTATGTTTAATGCATTGGTTTCTCTCTGATATTCCCTAGATTCAGTACATGGCTACTCTGTAGATGCACTAGGTTCAATGCATTGGTTGCACTCTGATATTACCTAGACTCAGTGCATGGCTACAGTCTAGATGCACTAGGTTTAATGCATTGGTTGCACTCTGATATTACCTAGACTCAGTGCATGGCTACAGTCTAGATGCACTAGGTTTAATGCATTGGTTGTACTCTGATATTACATAGATTTAGTTCATGGCTACACTCTAGATGCACTACGTTTAATGCATTGGTTGCATTCTGATATTCACTAGATTCAGCACATGGCTACACTCTGGATGCACTAGGATTAATGCATTGGTTGCACTCTGATATTACCTAAACTCAGTGCATGGCTACAGTCTAGATGCACTAGGTTTAATGCATTGGTTGCACTCTGATATTACCTAGACTTAGTGCATGGCTACTGTCTAGATGCACCAGGTTTAATGCATTGGTTGTACTCTGGTATTCCCTATATTCAGTACATGGCTACTCTCTACATGCACTAGGTTTAAAGCATTACTTGCACTCTGATACTACCTAGATTCAGCACATGGCTACACTCTGGGTGCTCTAGGATTAATGCATTGGCTGTACTCTGATATTCCCTAGATTCAGTTCTTGGCTACTCTCTAGATGCACAAGGTTTAATGCATTGGTTGCACCTGATATTGCCTAGATTCAGTATATGGCTACTCTCTAGATGCACTAGGTTTAATGCATTGGTTGCACTCTGATATTCCCTAGGTTCTGTACATGGCTGCACTCTCGATGCACTAGTTTTAATGCATTTGTTGCGCTCTGATATTCCCTAGATTTAGTTCATGGCTACACTCTAGATGCACTAGGTTTAATGCATTGGTTGCACTCTGATATGCCCTAGATTCAGTTCATGGCTACACTCTAGATATACTAGTTTTAATGCATTAGTTGCACTCTGATATTCCCTAGATTAAGTTCATGGCTACACTCTACATGCACTATGTTTAATGCATTGCTTGCACTTTGATATGCCCTAGATAATGCTCATGGCTACACTCGAGATGCACTAGGTTTAAAGCATTGGTTGCACTCTCATATTCCCTAGATTCAGTACATGGCTACTCTCTAGATGCACTAGGTTTAATGCATTGGTTGCACTCTGATATTCCCTAGATTCAGTAGATGGCTACACTCTAGATGCACAAGGTGTAATGCATTGGTTGTGCTCTGATATTCCCTAGATTCAGTAAATGGCTACTCTCTAGATGCACTAGATTTAATGTGTCGGTTGCACTCTGATATTCCCTAGATTCAGTACATGGGTACAGTCTAGATGCACAAGGTTTAATGCATTCGTTGCTGTCTGATATTCACTAGATTCAATACATGGCTGTTAAGACGGATTTCTGAACTCTGTCCTGGTGGCGCAGAAGTTCAGAAGGCCAACCTAATTACTTGGAACAGGGTAACCTCTGGACAAGCCAGACCAATCAAGGTAGCGATCGCGGCGGTCAAGACTAGGTCTCAAGAGGGGTGAGGGTGACTGAAAGCCCGCAATGAGCACACAAAGCAAGAGCGCTAACAAACTACTCCAAACAGTTGTTATATCAAAAATAGATACACATTTATTTTAAGGCCTTTAAAATAATGACCGTAGCGAGAAAATCACAATATCACAATATTAAACCAACACATACCATATCAACACAATATATATACAAATACACAGTCGCAAGCGTTTAAAGCACGAAATATGTAGTCCACCTGCCAGGGAAGGAAAACAGGCAGTGCGATAATGCTTTCGACTCAGTTCGCCTTCATAGGCACCTAACTAGATGGAAGTCCGAGCCCTGCGAAGAGTGGAGCCTTGTGCTCAAAGTACCTGCCACGCCGGTGCCAACGGGCAAAAGGGGAAGCTCTTCGGAGGAAGTCAGGCAGTTCGGGTTAGTGCACAGCAGAAGGAGAACAGGTTCCGCAACTCAAGCGCAGCCTCCACAGCGGGCAGAAGCAGAGCGCGAGCGCGGCAAAAGGGTGCTGTTTTTACACAGCAGGGAAAAGCAATGGGATACTGCAGGAGGGCGACCAGATCCTAGATATACTACTCACCGGTCCCCGAAGCAAGCAGACCCAGGCTTCTCCACGATAGTTTCAGCAGCTGGCAGGTTCAGAAGAGCAGGAGACGCTTTGTAGTCGTGTAGAGCAAAAAGACGTCCCAATCGACGAAACCGGCACAGTTTTGTTGCCGCACAGGACAACGGAGCGGCCGTGTGTATTCGAGCCAAATGAACCCTCCTCCCTTCAGACCTGGGAACGCCAAGCGTACAAAGCGTGGGAGAGGGACAAGGACTCGCAATACAACACAACCTGGCGGCGGTTGCAGAGCCAACCTCCTTGGTAAGCTGGTCAGTCAACTGGATGGCCCAGAGACGCTTCCGAAGGCTTACTTGGCAGGAGATGGTTGAAGATGCCGGGAATAGCTGTTCCTGCTATTCCAAAGGTCGAAGCACCAATACAGGCCTTCTGGTTCGATCAAAGGAGGACAGGGGCTCTCCGGACGACAGCAGTGCAAAGGAGGATTCCTTCAGCGGGTCACCAGCGATTCCTCGGTCCAGCCTCGTAGTTGCAGGATACTTGGCTCCTGTATTCCTTCGTTCGTGAGAACTCAGGAGATCGACATGGTAGTGGTGTTTCCAGCCCCCTCTTATCCACGGTTCCCTTCGCGCCAAAACGGAGGGGAGCCAATGGGAGATCCGCTCATCAACACACATACCATACGTGGACCAATCACGGACCACGGTGGTCCCAGGCATTCACACCACCCTAGACTCTCTGGCACCCAGGATGTGTATTGGGACCAGACATCCCAGCCCACACCCTGGAGGCACACAAACGACATGTAGAAGCCCGCGAAAGCAACCACGTTTCGCGGGAAAGTACATGCCCAAATAAGGAAGGCCCCGGGTCGCCGGACCTGGGGAAGGTGAAGGGAGCAAGACGGTCAGTGGACAAGACAAAGGAGCCTCGCGGCCTGGCCATTTTGGGAGCCAGGCCACCATTTTGGGTTCAGTGCAAAAACGTGCTTAGAACGCCAAAAGGAGCTCAAAATAAACAATACGATCGCTGCCACCATTCGAGTCCCTGAATGACTTGCACCGATCAAATACATTCCTAAAAGTGTATCTAGGGCCTGTAGAAGGCTAGAGACCCAAGAGAGCTGTAACTTAGCTTACAGTGCCCTCTTGTGTCGTGTTGCACTAAAGCTGCGACACGATAGAAGAAACTACGGGAAACCACGTTCCCCGGTACTGACTGTCTTAAGGGCATGTCAGTTTCCCCGTAAGAAAGGAGCGAAAGCCCAGAGAAGTGCGGCAGAAGGCTGTACTTCTCTGGCAAAGTCAAGAACAAGGTTAAAAACAATAGCAAAAAGTTTAGGGGTTGCCACATGGAAGGAAAATTCCCCACAATTATGAAATCTTTCCTAACACTCGCCCCTCCCAGACTATGGACAGGGGGAACTAATCCACCCCTGGATGAGTCTCTTGTTCAGGTCGGTTAAACATTCTGGACAACCCATCAGCATTGCTATGTTGGACACCTGGTCTATGCTCAATAGTGAAGTCGAAGCCTTGAAGACTTATGGACCACCTAAGCAACTTTGGATTCTCCCCCTTCATGTTCATTAGCCACTTTAACGGCTTATGGTCAGTCTGCACAGTGAAGTGGGTCCCATAGAGGTAGGGCCTCAGCTTCCTTAGGGCCCACACAACAGAGAAACATTCTTTCTCTACCGTGGACCACCTGAGCTCTCTGTCCTTAAGCTGGCGACTAATAAAACCGATAGGGTGTTCCTTACCCTTCTCATCTACTTGTGATAGTACAGCTCCTATCCCAGTGTCAGAGGCATCCGTCTGCACGATAAAAGGTCTTTGGTAATCAGGGGCCCTGAGCACAGGTGCCTGGCACAAGGAGTCTTTTAAGCCATTGAAGGCCTTCTCACACTCGTCGGTCCAAGTTACCTTCTTGGGTTTCTTCGGAGTTGTGAGGGCAGTCAGAGGAGCAGCTATGGTGCCATAGTCTGCCACCAAATTGCGGTAATACCCCGTGAGTCCTAAAAAGGCTCTCACTTGGGTTTGCGTAGTGGGGGTAGGCCAGTCTTGTACTGCTTGTACTTTACTGGGTAGAGGCTGTATCCTCCCTCCACCTACTTCATGTCCAAGGTAAACCACTGAGCCTTGTCCAATCTGGCATTTACTAGCCTTTATGGTCAAGTGGGCTTTCTGAAGAGCCTGGAGCACAATCCTGAGGTGTTTCACATGGTCTTCCCAGGTGGCACTGAAAACTGCTATATCGCCCAGATATGCAAGACAGAATTCGTCCAACCCATTCAACACATGATTCACAAGCCTCTGGAAAGTGGCAGGTGCATTCTTCAACCCGAACGGCATTACCCAGAATTGGTAAAGGCCGTCTGGTGTAGAAAATGCTGTCTTCTCCCTGGCATGTTCTGCTAACGCTATTTGCCAATAGCCAGCAGTGAGGTCAAACGTGCTGAGGTACTTGGAGGCACCCAAAGTATCCACCAGCTCATCTGTTCGAGGCAAGGGGTGGGCATCTGTCTTGGTGACAGCATTCAGAGCCCTGTAATCCACGCAGAACCTCAATTCAGAAGTGCCTGCCTTTGGAACCAGAACCACAGGACTGGACCAAGGACTACTAGAGGGTTCAATCACCCCAAGGTCTAACATTTTGTTGACCTCGGTCTTAATATAAGACCGTACTTTATCTGACATCCTGTATCCCCTACTTTTGGTAGGTACACTGTCTCCTGTGTCAATGTTATGTTTGCACCAAGGTGTCAAACCAGGGGACTGTGAAAACAGGGGGGAAAACTGCCGAAGCAAACTTTTCACCTCAGCCTGCTGATCAGAAGTCAGGTGAGGGGCCACTCGGACACCCTCAACGGAGCTATCTGAAGGACCGCTTTGGAACAGGTCGGGGAGAGGTTCTGACTCCTCTTCCTCAACATCTGAAGCCAGTAGCAGTGCTGCGATTTCGACTCTTGGGACGAATGCCTTCAGCCTATTCACGTGGAACACTTTTGGAGCCTGTCCAGGCCTTCCAAGGTCCACTAAATAGTTCACCTCACCCAGGGGCTCCACCACTGTGTAAGGGCCTGACCATTTGTCCTGTAAAGCGCGAGGCCTTATTGGATTCATGATCAGGACTTGCTGACCAGGTGTAAAGTTGATGAGGGAAGCTTTCTGGTCGTACCAATGTTTCACCAGCGCTTGCCCTGCCTTCAATTTATCACTAGCCAAGCCCATCAGAAGTACCATCCGTTTTCTGAGCCCTAGCACATAGTCAACTACATTGGTAGTAACAGGGGGAGTGGGCATCTCCCATCCCTCCTTGACAATGGCTAAGGGTCCCCGTACGGGATGACCGAACAGAAGTTCGAAGGGGCTGAAGCCAACACCCTCCTGTGGTACCTCTCGGTAGGCAAACAGCAAGCATGGTAAAAGAAGATCCCATTTTCTTCTCTGGGGCTCCTCCAGATCCCCAATCATGCTCTTTAACGTTCTGTTGAAACGTTCCACCAGACCATTGGTCTGGGGGTGGTATGCAGAAGAGAACTTGTAGGTGACCCCACATTCTTTCCACATAGCCTGCATATACTTCGACATAAAGTTGCTGCCACAATCTGACACAACTTCTTTAGGGAAGCCAACCCTAGTAAATATGCCGAGTAAAGCTTTTGCAACTGACTTGGCAGTTACAGTTTTCAATGGGATGGCCTCAGGATACCTGGTTGCATGGTCGACCAGCACCAGGATAAACCTATTGCCCGAGGATGTTTGCGGGTCAAGGGGACCAACGATGTCGATCCCTACCCTTTCAAATGGTACCCCCACAACTGGGAGCGGTACCAACGGAGCTTGGATTGTCGCGCCAACCTTACCAGACAACTGGCAGGAGGCACAACTCCTGCAGTGACTTTCTACTTGCACCCCCATCTTGGGCCAGTAGAAGTGCATGGATAACCTTTGCTTGGTCCTCTTCATACCAAGGTGACCAGCAAGGGGAACTTCATGCGCCAACTGCAGGAGGAAGGGCCTAACAGCAAGGGGAACCACCAACCTCCTATGGTCTCCTTCTGTAGACTCTGTGGGCTCACTATACAGGAGTCCACCTTCCCAGTAAATCCTATGCTTCCCAGGAGGTTCACCCTCAAGCTGGGAGCAGGCCTGTCTCCTTAGGCCTTCCAGAGATGGGCACTCACGTTGGCCTTTACTGAATTCGTCCCTATCAGGACCTCCTTCAACTAACAAGTCTTTTAGTTCATGATGATCGTTGGGGTCGAATACTTCAGGCATCGCCACCTCCTCGTCAGGCCCGGGCGATTGACCAACTTCCTCCACCGCAGTGGTAGGCGAGCTCGGGGGAATATTCTCTTTCCCCCGTCTTGACTTGTAGACTCCTTTCGCCTTGGGTTTCCCCTTCGGCTGGGGCGGCGTATTGGACTTGGCCAATGCTGCCCGTGCTTGAGACCGTGTGTAGGGTCGTTCGGCAGTGTCTCCTACGAGCCCTAAAGCTCTGAGATCATTGCCCAACAAGACCTTTCCCGGGACGTTTCTCTGAATGCTCACTGGAATCCTGACTGCTGTACCATTTAAAGTAAGATTTACAGGGATCACGGGAAACATACGGAGGGGGCCGTCAGCCAACTTAGTGGGCATCAGAGTAGCTCTGGCAACTTCCTCTGAGTCTACCAAGGTAGAATCCACTACAGTTCGACTGCACCCACTATCCCTAAGAGCTGGAGTATCCACTCCATTGATCAGCACACTGTCTTTAAAGTAGTGCTTGGTATTATCCGGAATCCTAGCATACGCCTCTGCGACTTTAGGCTCCCAGGAACCCAGGGACACTAAAACTACCTCGGCCTCTATTCCGCTGGGAAATGAGTCCGAGGAGAAGGATGCTCCTGTAATCTCTTCTTCCTCGTAGGAGGAGAAGGCCAGATTAGCGGAGTGGACCCCCAAAGGTTTAACCTTACAACGGGGATCCCCCTTCACATGGTCAGTTGCTCCACAAGAAAAACAAGCCCCAGAGGGTCTGTTTATGTAGGGAGGCTTATTGTAACCAGAGTTCTGTTTCGGAGGCGCACCTCCACTACCCTGTGAGTTCTCTTGTGTCTTACCCTTGTTTTTCTTTTTGTGGCCCTTTTGGGAAGAAGATTTAGCAGATTCCCCACCCTCCATATCTTTGGACTTTTTCCCCTCCTCCTGCTTACCAGGATGAGTTTTGTCCTTATGGGACACTCGATGTGACACCCATAAGTCTGCTGCAATGGCCAGCTTCTTAGGATCTATCTCCTTCGAATCGGCCAAATGCTGCTTAAGCTCCGGGGAAGAAGAAGCAAAAATGTGTTCCAGCATGACAAGATTTATCATGCCGTCGAAGGTAGAAACCTTATAGCCTTCGACCCAGCCAGTTAAGTTTTTCAAAGATTCAGCGACATAAGATACCCAAGTACCACCTTCCTTTTTCTTATACTCTCGAAAACGCTTTAAATATTGGGCCGGAGTCTTCCCAAACTTTAAAATGAGAGTTTGCTTTAACATTGCGAAATCAGCCCGCTCAGCCTTCGACATTTCCATAATGGCACTGCAGCCAGAATGGGGCAGTCTACTGAGCAACCACGCAATCTTATCAGCATTGTCAACTTCCTGGACCTCGCATGCATACTCAAACGCATTCAGCCAGTCCATAATGTCATTCCTCTCTTCATACACACTGAGCAGATCTTTCGGAAACCGTGGATGAGAGGAAGCCCCAGACCCATGTCCAGGACCCTTGGATCCATTTGCAACCTGAAGCTTGGCCAGTTCCAACTGGTGATCCCTGTCTTTTTGTTTTTCTGCCTGTTCGATTTTTAGTTTGGCTATGCTGAATTCAAGCTCCTGCTGCCTAAACCGCAGCTCTTGCTTCTTGAATTCAAGCATAGCCTCCCCATCAGCACTGGCAGAGGAAACATTAGACAGCTCGTCCTCCCTGTCCTCGTGGTCGCGGTGGAACAGTGCGGCGGCAGAACCGTTGGTTCTACCAGTGAGAGCAGCCCCACCACCTTCCGCACTGTCCTCAGAAGTAATAGCGTCAAGCTGCGCTTCTTGCCACGCCACGATTCTTTGGATCATTTCCAATTTCGTGCCTTGAGAGGAAACACCTCTCTCCGCACACATCTTTTTCAGCGTTTCTGATTTGGAAGCATTTAAAGTTAACAACGTACTTGTTTCCATACTGTTTGATAGGACTATGGCCTTTTTAAAGTTATACTATAACAATTCACTACGTGTACTGTTTGGAATAACCTGAAATGCCTTAGTTCGAGCGCAACACTGGATACCTTCAGTCGTATCCCACCGCTGTACACCAATTTTTTAAGACGGATTTCTGAACTCTGTCCTGGTGGCGCAGAAGTTCAGAAGGCCAACCTAATTACTTGGAACAGGGTAACCTCTGGACAAGCCAGACCAATCAAGGTAGCGATCGCGGCGGTCAAGACTAGGTCTCAAGAGGGGTGAGGGTGACTGAAAGCCCGCAATGAGCACACAAAGCAAGAGCGCTAACAAACTACTCCAAACAGTTGTTATATCAAAAATAGATACACATTTATTTTAAGGCCTTTAAAATAATGACCGTAGCGAGAAAATCACAATATCACAATATTAAACCAACACATACCATATCAACACAATATATATACAAATACACAGTCGCAAGCGTTTAAAGCACGAAATATGTAGTCCACCTGCCAGGGAAGGAAAACAGGCAGTGCGATAATGCTTTCGACTCAGTTCGCCTTCATAGGCACCTAACTAGATGGAAGTCCGAGCCCTGCGAAGAGTGGAGCCTTGTGCTCAAAGTACCTGCCACGCCGGTGCCAACGGGCCAAAGGGGAAGCTCTTCGGAGGAAGTCAGGCAGTTCGGGTTAGTGCACAGCAGAAGGAGAACAGGTTCCGCAACTCAAGCGCAGCCTCCACAGCGGGCAGAAGCAGAGCGCGAGCGCGGCAAAAGGGTGCTGTTTTTACACAGCAGGGAAAAGCAATGGGATACTGCAGGAGGGCGACCAGATCCTAGATATACTACTCACCGGTCCCCGAAGCAAGCAGACCCAGGCTTCTCCACGATAGTTTCAGCAGCTGGCAGGTTCAGAAGAGCAGGAGACGCTTTGTAGTCGTGTAGAGCAAAAAGACGTCCCAATCGACGAAACCGGCACAGTTTTGTTGCCGCACAGGACAACGGAGCGGCCGTGTGTATTCGAGCCAAATGAACCCTCCTCCCTTCAGACCTGGGAACGCCAAGCGTACGAAGCGTGGGAGAGGGACAAGGACTCGCAATACAACACAACCTGGCGGCGGTTGCAGAGCCAACCTCCTTGGTAAGCTGGTCAGTCAACTGGATGGCCCAGAGACGCTTCCGAAGGCTTACTTGGCAGGAGATGGTTGAAGATGCCGGGAATAGCTGTTCCTGCTATTCCAAAGGTCGAAGCACCAATACAGGCCTTCTGGTTCGATCAAAGGAGGACAGGGGCTCTCCGGACGACAGCAGTGCAAAGGAGGATTCCTTCAGCGGGTCACCAGCGATTCCTCGGTCCAGCCTCGTAGTTGCAGGATACTTGGCTCCTGTATTCCTTCGTTCGTGAGAACTCAGGAGATCGACATGGTAGTGGTGTTTCCAGCCCCCTCTTATCCACGGTTCCCTTCGCGCCAAAACGGAGGGGAGCCAATGGGAGATCCGCTCATCAACACACATACCATACGTGGACCAATCACGGACCACGGTGGTCCCAGGCATTCACACCACCCTAGACTCTCTGGCACCCAGGATGTGTATTGGGACCAGACATCCCAGCCCACACCCTGGAGGCACACAAACGACATGTAGAAGCCCGCGAAAGCAACCACGTTTCGCGGGAAAGTACATGCCCAAATAAGGAAGGCCCCGGGTCGCCGGACCTGGGGAAGGTGAAGGGAGCAAGACGGTCAGTGGACAAGACAAAGGAGCCTCGCGGCCTGGCCATTTTGGGAGCCAGGCCACCATTTTGGGTTCAGTGCAAAAACGTGCTCAGAACGCCAAAAGGAGCTCAAAATAAACAATACGATCGCTGCCACCATTCGAGTCCCTGAATGACTTGCACCGATCAAATACATTCCTAAAAGTGTATCTAGGGCCTGTAGAAGGCTAGAGACCCAAGAGAGCTGTAACTTAGCTTACAGTGCCCTCTTGTGTCGTGTTGCACTAAAGCTGCGACACGATAGAAGAAACTACCAGTAAATGGTACTGACTGTCTTAAGGGCATGTCAGTTTCCCCGTAAGAAAGGAGCGAAAGCCCAGAGAAGTGCGGCAGAAGGCTGTACTTCTCTGGCAAAGTCAAGAACAAGGTTAAAAACAATAGCAAAAAGTTTAGGGGTTGCCACATGGAAGGAAAATTCCCCACAATTATGAAATCTTTCCTAACAATGGCTACCTTCTAGATGGACTCGGCTTAATGCATTGGCTGCTGCTGATATTCCCTAGGTTCAGTACATGGCTACAGTCTAAATGCACAAGGTTGAATGCATTGGTTGTACTCTGATATTCCCTAGATTCAGTACATGGGTACAGTCTAGATGCACTAGTTTTAATGCATTGGTTGTACTCTGATATTCCCATGGTTAAATGCATTGGCAAGACTCGGGATGCACTAGGTTTAATGCATTGGTTGCACTCTGATATTACCTAGACTCAGTGCATGGCTACAGTCTAGATGCACTAGGTTCAATGCATTGGTTGCACTCTGATATTCACTGGGTTCAGTACATGGATGCTCTCTAAATTCAATAGGTTTAATGCATTGGTTGCTCTCTGATATTCCTTAGATTCAGTACATTGTTTTCTCTAGCTGCACTAGGTTTAATGCAATGGTTGTCTCTGATATTCCCTAGATTTAGTTCATGGCTACCCTCTAGATGCATTGGTTTCTCTCTGATATTCCCTAGATTCAGTACATGGCTACTCTGTAGATGCACTAGGTTTAATGCATTGGTTGCACTCTGATAATACCTAGACTCAGTGCATGGCTACAGTCTAGATGCACTAGGTTTAATTCATTGGTTGCACTCTGATATTACCTAGACTCAGTGCATGGCTACAGTCTAGATGCACTAGGTTTAATGCATTGGTTGCACTCTGATATTACCTAGACTCAGTGCATGGCTACAGTCTAGATGCACTAGGTTTAATTCATTGGTTGCACTCTGATATTACCTAGACTCAGTGCATGGCTACAGTCTAGATGCACTAGGTTTAATGCATTGGTTGCACTCTGATATTACCTAGACTCAGTGCATGGCTACAGTCTAGATGCACTAGGTTTAATGCATTGGTTGTACTCTGGTATTCCCTAGATTCAGTACATGGCTACTCTCTATATGCACTAGGTTTAAAGCATTACTTGCACTATGATACTACCTAGATTCAGCACATGGCTACACTCTGGATGCACTAGGATTAATGCATTGGCTGTACTCTGATATTCCCTAGATTCAGTACTTGGCTACTCTCTAGATGCACAAGGTTTAATGCATTGGTTGCACCTGATATTACCTAGATTCAGTATATGGCTACTCTCTAGATGCACTAGGTTTAATGCATTGGTTGCACTCTGATATTCCCAAGGTTCAGTACATGGCTGCACTCTAGATTCGCAAGGTTTAATGCATTGGTTGTGCTCTGATATGCCCTAGATTGAGCTCATGGCTACACTCTAGATATACTAGTTTTAATGCATTAGTTGCGCTTTGATATTCCCTAGATTAAGTTCATGGCTACACTCTACATGCACTATGTTTAATGCATTGCTTGCACTTTGATATGCCCTAGATAATGCTCATGGCTGCACTCGAGATGCACTAGGTTGAAAGCATTGGTTGAACTCTGATATTCCAAAGATTCAGTACATGGCTACACTCTAGATGCACCAGGTTTAAAGCCTTGATTGCACTCTCATATTCCCTAGATTTAGTACATGGCTACTCTCTAGATGCACTAGGTTTAATGCATTGGTTGCACTCTGATATTCCCTAGATTCAGTAGATGGCTACACTCTAGATGCACAAGGTGTAACGCATTGGTTGTGCTCTGATATTCCCTAGATTCAGTACATGGCTACTCTCTAGATGCACTAGATTTAATGTGTCGGTTGCACTCTGATATTCCCTAGATTCAGTACATGGCTACAGTCTAGATGCACAAGGTTTAATGCATTGGTTGCAGTCTGATATTCCCTAGATTCAGTACATGGCTACCGTCTGGATGGACTCGGCTTAGTGTATTGGCTGCTGTCTGATATTCCCTACGTTCAGTACATGGCTACAGTCTAAATGCAGAAGGTTGAATGCATTGGTTGTACTCTGATATTCCCTAGATTCAGTACATGGGTACAGTCTAGATGCACTAGTTTTAATGCATTGGTTGTACTCTGATATTCCCACGGTTAAATGCATTGACAAGACTCTGGATGCACTTGGTTTAATGCATTTGTTGTACTCTGATATTCCCTAGATTCAGTACATGGCTACTCTCTAGATGCACAAGGTTTAATGCATTGGTTGCAGTCTGATATTCCCTAGATTCAGTACATGGCTACCGTCAGGATGGACTCTGCTTAATGCATTGGCTGCTGTCTGATATTCCCTAGGTTCAGTACATGGCTACAGTATAGATGCACAAGGTTGAATGCATTGGTTGTACTCTGATATTCCCTCGATTCAGTACATGGGTTCATTCTAGATTCAGTAGTTTTAATGCACTGGTTGCAGTCTGATATTCCCTAGATTCAGTACATGGCTACACTCTAGATGCACTAAGTTAATGCATTGGCTGCACTCTGATATTCCCTAGATTCAGTACATAGCTACACTCTAGATGCAATAGTTTTAATGCATTGGTTGCACTCTGATATTCCCTAGATTCAGTACATAGCTACTCTCTAGATGCACTAAGTTAATGCATTGGCTGCACTCTGATTATCCCTAGATTCAGTACATGGCTACTCTCTAGATGCACTTGGTTTAATGCATTGGTTGCAGACTGACATTCCCTAGATTCAGTACATGGCTACTCTCTAGATGCACAAGGTTTAATGCATTGGCTGCACTCTGATATTGCCTAGATTCAGTACATGGCTACCCCTTGATGCACTAGGTTTAATACATTGATTGCGCTCTGATATTCCCTAGATTCAGTACGTAGCTACTCTCTAGATGCACTAAATTAATGCATTGGCTGCACTCTGATAATAGCTAGATTCAGTACATGGCTGCACTCTAAATTCATTAGGTTTAATGCATTGGCTGCACTCTGATATTCCTTAGATTCAGTACATGGCTACACTCTAGATGCACTAGGTTTAATGCATTGGTTGCGCTCTGATATGCCCTAGATTGAGCATATGGCTACACTCTCGATGCACTAGTTTTAATGCATTTGTTGTGCTCTGATATTCCCTAGATTTAGTTCATGGCTACACTCTAGATGCACTAGGTTTAATGCAATGGTTGCACTCTGATATTACCTAGACTCAGTACATGGCTACACTCTCGATGCACTAGGTGTAAAGCATTGGTTGACCTCTGATATTCCCAAGATTCAGTTCATGGCTACACTCTAGATGCACTAGGTTTAATGGATTGGTTGCAGCCTGATTTTCCCTAGGTTCCGTACATGGCTACAGTCTAGATGCACAAGGTTTAATGCATTGGTTGCACTCTGATATTCCCTAGATTCAGTACATGGCTACAGTGGATGCACTAGGTTTAATGCATTGGTAGGACTCTGATATGCCCTAGATTGAGCACATGGTTACACACTAGATGTACTAGGTTAAATCATTGGTTGCACTCTGATACTACCTAGATTCAGTACATGGATACTCTCTAGATGCACAAGGTTTAAAGCATTAGTTCCACTCTGATATGCCCTAGATTCAGCACATGGCTACACTCTGGATGCACTAGGATTAATGCATTGGCTGTACTCTGATATTCCCTAGATTCAGTACTTGGCTACTCTCTAGATGTACAAGGTTTAATGCATTGGTTGTACTCTGATATTCCCTAGTTTCAGTACATGGCTACACTCTAGATGCACTAATTTTTATGCATTGGTTGCACTCTGATATTCCCTAGGTTCAGTACATAGCTACTCTCTAGATGCACTAAGTTAATGCATTGGCTGCACTCTGATATTCCCTAGATTCAGTACATGGCTACACTCTAGATGCAATAGTTTTAATGCATTGGTTGCACTCTGATATTCTCTAGATTCAGTACATGGCTACACTCTAGATGCACTAGTTTTAATGCATTGGTTGCACTCTGATATTCCCAAGGTTAAATGCATTGGCTAGACTCTGGATGCACTACGTTTAATGCATTGGTTGTACTCTGATTATCCCTAGATTCAGTACATGGCTACTCTCTAGATGCACTAGGTTTAATGCATTGGTTGCAGACTGACATTCCCTAGATTCAGTACATGGCTACTCTCTAGATGCATTAGTTTGAATGCATTGATTGTACTCTGATATTCCCTAGATTCAGTACATGGCTACCCCTTGATGCACTAGGTTTAATACATTGGTTGCACTCTGATATTCCCTAGATTAAGTACATAGCTACTCTCTAGATGCAATAAATTAATGCATTGGCTGCTCTCTGATAATAGCTAGATTCAGTACATGGCTGCACTCTAAATTCATTAGGTTTAATGCATTGGCTGCACTCTGATATTCCTTAGATTCAGTACATGGCTACACTCTAGATGCACTAGGTTTAATGCATTGGTTGCGCTCTGATATGCCCTAGATTGAGCACATGGCTACACTCTCGATGCACTAGTTTTAATGCATTTGTTGCGCTCTGATATTCCCTAGATTTAGTTCATGGCTACACTCTAGATGCACTAGGTTTAATGCATTGGTTGCACTCTGATATTGCCTAGACTCAGTACATGGCTAACCTCTAGATGCACTAGGTTTAAAGCATTGGTTGAACTCTGATATTCCCAAGATTCAGTTCATGGCTACACTCTAGATGCACTAGGTTTAATGTATTGGTTGCAGTCTGATTTTCCCTAGGTTCCGTACATGGCTACTGTCTAGATACACAAGGTTTAATGCATTGGTTGCACTTTGATATTCCCTAGATTCAGTACATGGCTACAGTGAATGCACTAGGTTTAATGCATTGGTTGCACTCTGATATTCCCTAGATTCAGTACATGGATACTCTCTAGATGCACTAGGTTTAAAGCATTAGTTGCACTCTGATATTCCCTGGATTCAGTACATGGCTACACTCTGGCTGCACCAGTTTTAATGCATTGGTTGTACTCTGATTGTCCCTAGATTTAGTTCATGGCTACACCCTAGGTGTGCAAGGTTAAATGCACTGGTTGAACTCTGATATTCGCTAGATTCAGTATATGGCTACTCTCTAGGTGCACTAGGTTTAAATCATTAGTTGCACTCTGATATTCCCTGGATTCAGTACATGGCTACACTCTAGATGCACAAGGTTTAAAGCATTAGTTCCACTCTGATACGATCTAGATTCAGTACATGGCTACTCTCTAGATGCATTGGGTTTAATGCATTGGTTGCACTCTGATATTACCTAGGCTCAGTTCACTCACTATCTCCGGAGGCCAGAGCTTCACTACAAAACCAAACCCCACTCTAGAGGGTTGAGAAACTCACCATCTCTGGAGGCCAGAGCATCACTAAAAAAACCAAAACCCACTCTATAAACCTGAGAAACTCACCATCTTCTGAGGCCAGAGCTTCACTACGAAACCGAAACCCACTCTACAGGGCTGAGAAACTCACCATCTCTGGAGGCCAGAGCTTCACTATAAAATCAAAACCCACTCTAGAGGGGTGAGAAACTCACCATCTCCGGAGGCGAGAGCATCACTAGAAAATCCAAACCCACTCTACAGAGTTGAGAAACTCACCATCTCTGGAGGCCCGAGCTTCACTACAAAACCAAAACCCACTCTACAAGGCTGAGAAACTCACCATCTCCGGAGGCCAGAGCATCACTACAAAACCAAAGCCCACTCTACAGATGTAGAAACTCACCATCTCCGGAGACCAGAGCATCACTACAAAACCAAAACCCACTCTACACGGCTGAGAAACTCACCATCTCCGGAGGCCAGAGCATCACTACAAAACCAAAACCCACTCTTGAGGGGTGAGAAACTCACCATCTCCGGAGACCAGAGCATCACTCCAAAAGCAAAACCCACTTCACAGAGCTGAGAAATTCATCATCTCCGGAGGCCAGGTCATCACTAGAAAACCAAAACCCACTCTACAGGGGTGAGAAACTCACCATCTCCGGAGGCCAGGGCATCACTAGAAAACCAAAGCCCACTCTACACACCTGAGAAACTCACCATCTCCGGGGCCAGGTCATAACTACAAAACCAAAACCCACTCTACAGGGCTGTGAAACTCACCATCTCCGGAGGCCAGGTCATCACTAGAAAACCAAAACCCACTCTACAAGGCTGAGAATCTCACCATCTGCGGAGGCCAGAGCATCACTACAAAACCAAAGCCCACTCTACAGGTTAGAAACTCACCATCTCTGTAGTCAAGAGCCTCACTAGAAAACTGTTAAGACGGATTTCTGAACTCTGTCCTGGTGGCGCAGAAGTTCAGAAGGCCAACCTAATTACTTGGAACAGGGTAACCTCTGGACAAGCCAGACCAAACAAGGTAGCGATCGCGGCGGTCAAGACTAGGTCTCAAGAGGGGTTAGGGTGACTGAAAGCCCGCAGTGAGCACACAAAGCAAGGACACTTACAAAATACTCCAAACAGGTGCTATATTAAAAATATATACACATTTTTTCCAATGCCTTTAAAACAATGACCGTAGCGAGAAATCACAATACAACTCTAGTAAACCAACCCACTCTACACGGCTGAGAAACTCACCATTTCCGGAGGCCAGAGCATCACTACAAAATGTTAAGACGGATTTCTGAACTCTGTCCTGGTGGCGCAGAAGTTCAGAAGGCCAACCTAATTACTTGGAACAGGGTAAACTCTGGACGAGCCAGACCAATCAAGGTAGCGATCGCGGCGGTCAAGGCTAGGTCTCAAGAGGGGTGAGGGTGACTGAAAGCCCGCAATGAGCACACAAAGCAAGAGCGCTTACAAACTACTCCAAACAGTTGTTATATCAAAAATATATACACATTTATTTTAAGGCCTTTAAAACAATGACCGTAGCGAGAAAATCACAATATCACAATATTAAGCCAACACATACCATATCAACACAATATATATACAAATACGACAGTCTCAAGCATTAGAGGCACGAAATGTGTAGTCCACCTGCAAGGGAAGGAAAACAGGCAGTGCGATAATGCTTTAGACTCAATTCGCCTTCAGAGGCACCTAACTAGACGGAAGTCCGAGCCCTGCGAAGAGTGGAGCCTTGTGCTCAAAGTACCTGCACACGCTGGTGCCAACGGGCAAAAGGAGAAGCTCTTCGGAGGAAGTCAGGCAGTTCGGGTTAGTGCACAACAGAAGAAGAACAGGTTCCGCGACTCAAGCGCAGCCTCCACAGTGAGCAGAAGCAGAGCGCGAGTACGGACAAAAGGGTGCTGTTTTTACACAGCGGGGAAAAGCAATGGGCTACTGCAGGAGGGCGACCAGATCCTAGCTATACTACTCACCGGTCCCCGATGCAAGCAGACCCAGGCTTCTCCACGTTAGTTGCAGCAGCTGGCAGGTTCAGAAGAGCCGGGAATGCCTCGTCGTCGTGTAGAGAAAAAAGACGTCCCAATCGAAGAAACCTGCACAGTTTTGTCACCACAGCAGGGCAACGGAGCGGCCGTGTGTATCTGAGCCAAATGTACACTACTCACTTCAGACTTGGGAACGCCAAGTGTACTAAGCGTGTGAGAGTGACAAGGACTCGAAATACCACACAACCTGGCGGCGGTTACAGAGCAAGGCTCCCTTGTAAGCTGGTCAGTCAACTGGATGGCCCAGAGACGCTTCCGAAGGCTTACTGGCGGGAGATGATGAAGTCGCCGAGAATAGCTGTTCCTGCTATTCCAAAGGTCGAAGCACCAGTACAGGCCTTCTGGTTCGATCAAAGGAGGAAAGGGTTTCACAGGACGACAGCAGTGCAAAGGAGGAGTCCTTCAGCGGGTCACCAGCGATTCCTCGGTCCAGCCTCTTGGTTGCAGGATACTTGGCTCCTGTATTCCTTCGTTCGTGAGAACTCAGGAGATCGACATGGTAGTGGTGTTTCCAGCCCCCTCTTATCCACGGTTCCCTTCGCGCCAAAACGGAGGGGAGCCAATGGGAGATCCGCTCATCAACACACATACCATACATGGACCAATCACAGACCACGGTGGTCCCAGGCATTCACACCACCCTAGACTCTCTGGCACCCAGGATGTGTATTGGGACCAGACATCCCAGCCCACACCCTGGAGGCACACAAAAGACATGTAGAAGCCCGCGAAAGCAACCACGTTTCGCTCGACCTGGGGAAGGTGAAGGGAGCAAGACGGTCAGTGGACAAGACAAAGGAGCCTCGTGGTCTGGCCATTTTGGGAGCCAGGCCACCATTTTGGGTTCAGTGCAAAAAACGCGCTCAGAACGCCAAAAGGAGCTCAAAATACACAAATCGATCGCTGCCACCAATCCAGTCCCTGAATGACTTGCACCGATCAAATACCATCCTAAACGAGTATCTAGGGCCTGTAGAAGGCTAGAGACTCAAGAGAGCTGTAATTTAGCTTACAGTGCCCTCTTGTGTCATGTTGCACTAAAGCCGCAACATGATAAAAGAAACTACGGGAAACAGCGTTCCCCGGTACTGACTGTCTTAAGGGCATGTCAGTTTCCCCATAAGAAAAGGAGCGAAAGCCCAGAGGAGTGCAGCAGAAGGCTGCACTTCTCTGGCAAAGTCAAGAACAAGGTGAAAAACAGCAGCAAAAAGTTTAGGGGTTGCCACATGGAAGGAAAATTACCTACAATTACGAAATCTTTCCTAACACTCGCCCCTCCCAGACTGTGGACAGGGGGAACTAATCCACCCCTGGATGAGTCTCTTGTTCAGGTCGGTAAAACATTCTGGACAACCCATCAGCATTGCTATGTTGGACACCTGGCCTATGCTCAATAGTGAAGTCGAAGCCTTGTAGACTTATGGACCACCTAAGCAACTTTGGATTCTCCCCCTTCATGTTCATTAGCCACTTTAACGGCTTATGGTCAGTCTGCACAGTGAAGTGGGTCCCATAGAGGTAGGGCCTCAGCTTCCTTAGGGCCCACACAACAGAGAAACATTCTTTCTCTACCGTGGACCATCTGAGCTCTCTGTCCTTAAGCTGGCGACTAATAAAACCGATAGGGTGTTCCTTACCCTTCTCATCTACTTGTGATAGTACAGCTCCTATCCCAGTGTCAGAGGCGTCCGTCTGCACGATAAAAGGTCTTTGATAATCAGGGGCCCTAAGGACAGGGGCCTGGCACAAGGAGTCTTTTAAGCCATTGAAGGCCTTCTCACACTCGTCGGTCCAAGTTACCTTCTTGGGTTTCTTCGGAGTTGTGAGGGCAGTCAGAGGAGCAGCTATGGTGCCATAGTCTGCCACAAAATTGCGGTAATACCCCGTGAGTCCTAAGAAGGCTCTCACTTGGGTTTGCGTAGTGGGGGTAGGCCAGTCTTGTACTGCTTGTACTTTACTGGGTAGAGGCTGTATCCTCCCTCCACCTACTTCATGTCCAAGGTAAACCACTGAGCCTTGTCCAATCTGGCATTTACTAGCCTTTATGGTCAAGTGGGCTTTCTGAAGAGCCTGGAGCACAATCCCGAGGTGTTTCACATGGTCTTCCCAGGTGGTACTGAAAACTGCTATATCGTCCAGATATGCAAGACAGAATTCATCCAACCCATTCAACACATGATTCACAAGCCTCTGGAAAGTGGCAGGTGCATTCTTCAATCCGAACGGCATTACCCGGAATTGGTAAAGGCCATCTGGAGTAGAAAATGCTGTCTTCTCCTTGGCATGTTCTGCTAAAGCTATTTGCCAATAGCCAGCAGTGAGGTCAAACATGCTGAGGTATTTGGAGGCACCCAAAGTATCCACCAGCTCATCTGTTCGAGGCAAGGGGTGTGCATCTGTCTTGGTGACAGCATTCAGAGCCCTGTAATCCACGCAGAACCTCAATTCAGAAGTGCCTGCTTTTGGAACCAACACCACTGGGCTGGACCAAGGACTACTAGAGGGTTCAATCACCCCAAGGTCTAACATCTTGTTGACCTCGGTCTTAATATAAGACCGTACTTTTTCTGACATCCTGTATCCCCTACTTTTGGTAGGTACACTGTCTCCTGTGTCAATGTTATGTTTGCACCAAGGTGTCAAACCAGGCGACTGTGAAAACAGGGGGGAAAACTGCCTAAGCAAACTTTTCACCTCAGCCTGCTGATCAGAAGTCAGGTGAGGGGCCACTCGGACACCCTCAAAGGAGCTATCTGAAGGACCGCTCTGGAACAGGTCAGGGAGAGGTTCAGACTCCTCTTCCTCAACATCTGAAGCCAGTAGCAGTGCTGCGATTTCGACTCTTGGGACGAAAGCCTTCAGCCTATTCACGTGAAACACTTTTGGAGCCTGTCGAGGCCTTCCAAGGTCCACTAAATAGTTGACCTCACCCAGGGGCTCCACCACTGTGTAAGGGCTTGACCATTTGTCCTGTAAAGCTCGAGGCCTTATGGGATTCATGATCAGGACTTGCTGACCAGGTGTAAAGTTGATGAGCGAAGCTTTCTGGTCGTACCAATGTTTCACCAGCGCTTGCCCTGCCTTCAATTTATCACTAGCCAAGCCCATCAGAAGTACCATCCGTTTTCTGAGCCCTAGCACATAATCAACTACATTGGTAGTAACAGGGGGAGTGGGCATCTCCCATCCCTCTTTGACGATGGCTAAGGGTCCCCGTACGGGATGACCGAACAGAAGTTCGAAGGGGCTGAAGCCAACACCCTCCTGTGGTACCTCTCGGTAGGCAAACAGTAAGCATGGTAACAGAAGATCCCATTTTCTTCTCTGAGGCTCCTCCAGAGCCCCAATCATGCTCTTTAACGTTCTGTTGAAACGTTCCACCAGACCATTGGTCTGGGGGTGGTATGCAGAAGAGAACTTGTAGGTGACCCCACATTCTTTCCACATAGCCTGCATATACTTCGACATAAAGTTGCTGCCACGATCTGACACAACTTCTTTAGGGAAGCCAACCCTAGTAAATATGCCGAGTAAAGCTTTTGCAACTGACTTGGCAGTTACCGTTTTCAACGGGATGGCCTCAGGATACCTGGGTGCATGGTCGACCAGCACCAGGATAAACCTATTGCCCGAGGATGTTTGCGGGTCAAGGGGACCAACGATGTCGATCCCTACCCTTTCAAATGGTACCCCCACAAATGGGAGCGGTACCAACGGAGCTTGGATTGTCGCGCCAACCTTACCAGACAACTGGCAGGAGGCACAACTCCTGCAGTGACTTTCTACTTGCACCCCCATCTTGGGCCAGTAGAAGTGCATGGATAACCTTTGCTTGGTCCTCTTCATACCAAGATGACCAGCAAGGGGAACTTCATGCGCCAACTGCAGGAGGAAGGGCCTAACAGCAAGGGGAACCACCAACCTCCTATGGTCTCCTTCTGTAGACTCTGTGGGCTCACTATACAGGAGTCCACCTTCCCAATAAATCCTATGCTTCCCAGGAGGTTCACCGTCAAGCTGGGAGAAGGCCTGTCTCCTTAGGCCTTCCAGAGATGGGCACTCACGTTGGCCTTTACTGAATTCGTCCCTATCAGGACCTCCTTCAACTAACAAGTCTTTTAGTTCAGGATGATCGTTGGGGTCGAATAATTCAGGCATCGCCACTTCCTCGTCAGGCCCGGGCGATTGACCAACTTCCTCCACCGCAGTGGTAGGCGAGCTCGGGGGAATATTCTCTTTCCCTCGTCGTGACTTGTTGACTCCTTTCGCCTTGGGTTTCCCCTTCGGCTGGGGCGGCATATTGGACTTGGCCAATGCTGCCCGTGCTTGAGACCGTGTGTAGGGTCTTTCGGCAGTGTCTCCTACGAGCCCTAAAGCTCTGAGATCATTACCTAACAAGACCTTTCCCGGGACGTTTCTCTGAATGCTCACTGGAATCCTGACTGCTGTACCATTTAAAGTAAGATTTACAGGTATTACTGGAAACATACGGAGGGGGCCGTCAGCCAACTTAGTGGGCATCAGAGTAGCTCTGGCAACTTCCTCTGAGTCTACCAAGGTAGAATCCACTACAGTGCGACTGCACCCACTATCCCTAAGAGCTGGAGTATCCACTCCATTGATCAGCACACTGTCTTTAAAGTAGTGCTTGGTATTATCCGGAATCCTAGCATAAGCCTCTGTGACTTTAGGCTCCCAGGAACCCAGGGACACTAAAACTACCTCAGCCTCTATCCCGCTGGGAAATGAGTCTGAGGAGAAGGATGCTCCTGTAATCTCTTCTTCCTTGTAGGAGGAGAAGGCCAGATTAGCGGAGTGGACCCCCAAAGGTCTAACCTTACAACGGGGATCCCCCTTCACGTGGTCAGTTGCTCCACAAGAAAAACAAGCCCCAGTGGGTCTGTTTACATAGGGAGGCTTATTGTAACCCGAGTTCTGTTTCGGAGGCTGACCTCCACTACCCTGTGAGTTCTCTTATGTCTTACCCTTGTTTTTCTTTTTGTGGCCCTTATGGGAAGAAGATTTAGCAGATTCCCCACCCTCCATATCTTTGGACTTTTTCCCTTCCTCCTGCTTACCAGGATGAGTTTTGTCCTTATGGGACACTCGATGTGACACCCATAAGTCTGCTGCAATGGCCAGCTTCTTAGGATCTATCTCCTTCGAATCGGCCAAATGCTGCTTAAGCTCCGGGGAAGAAGAAGCAAAAATGTGTTCCAGCATGACAAGATTTATCATGCCTTCGAAGGTAGAAACCTTATAACCTTCGACCCAGCCAGTTAAGTTTTTCAAAGATTCAGCGACATAAGATACCCAAGTACCACCTTCCTTTTACTTATACTCTCGAAAACGCTTTAAATATTGGGCCGGAGTCTTCCCAAACTTTAAAATGAGAGTTTGCTTTAACATTGCGAAATCAGCTCGCTCAGCCTTCGACATTTCCATAATGGCACTACAGCCAGAATGGGGCAGTCTACTGAGCAACCACGCAATCTTATCAGCATTGTCAACTTGTTGAACCTCGCATGCATACTCAAACACATTCAGCCAGTCCATAATGTCATTCCTTTCTTCATACACACTGAGCAGATCTTTCGGAAACCGTGGATGAGAGGAAGCCCCAGACCCATGTCCAGGACCCTTGGACCCATTTGCAACCTGAAGCTTGGCCAGTTCCAACTGGTGATCCCTGTCTTTCTGTTTTTCTGCCTGTTCGATTTTTAGTTTGGCTATGCTGAATTCAAGCTCCTGCTGCCTAAACCGCAGCTCTTGCTTCTTGAATTCAAGCATAGCATCCCCATCAACACTGGCAGAGGAAACATTAGACATCTCGTCCTCCCTGTCCTCGTGGTCGCGATGGATCAGTGCGGCGGCAGAACCGTCGGTTCTACCAGTGAGAGCAGCCCCACCACCTTCCGCACTGTCCTCAGAAGTTATAGCGTCAAGCTGCGCTTCTTGCCACGCCACGATTCTTTGGATCATTTCCAATTTCGTGCCTTGAGAGGAAACACCTCTCTCCGCACACATCTTTTTCAATGTTTCTGATTTGGAAGCATTTAAAGTTAACAAGGTATTTGTTTCCATACTGTTTGATAGGACTATGGCCTTTTTAAAGTTATACTACAACAATTCACTACGTGTCCTGGTTGGAATAACCTGAAATGCCCTAGTTCGTGCGCAACACTGGATACCTTCAGTCATATCCCACCGCTGTACACCAATTTGTTAAGACGGATTTCTGAACTCTGTCCTGGTGGCGCAGAAGACCAACCTAATTACTTGGAACAGGGTAACCTCTGGACGAGCCAGACCAATCAAGGTAGCGATCGCGGCGGTCAAGACTAGGTCTCAAGAGGGGTGAGGCTGACTGAAAGCCCGCAATGAGCACACAAAGCAAGAGCGCTTACAAACTACTCCAAACAGTTGTTATATCAAAAATATATACACATTTATTTTAAGGCCTTTAAAACAATGACCGTAGTGAGAAAATCACAATATCACAATATTAAGCCAACACATACCATATCAACACAATATATATACAAATACGACAGTCTCAAGCATTAGAGGCACGAAATGTGTAGTCCACCTGCAAGGGAAGGAAAACAGGCAGTGCGATAATGCTTTAGACTCAGTTCGCCTTCAGAGGAACCTAACTAGATGGAAGTCCGAGCCCTGCGAAGAGTGGAGCCTTGTGCTCAAAGTACCTGCACACGCTGGTGCCAACGGGCAAAAGGAGAAGCTCTTCGGAGGAAGTCAGGCAATTCGGGTTAGTGCACAACAGAAGAAGAACAGGTTCCGCGACTCAAGCGCAGCCTCCACAGTGAGCAGAAGCAGAGCGCGAGTACGGACAAAAGGGTGCTGTTTTTACACAGCGGGGAAAAGCAATGGGCTACTGCAGGAGGGCGACCAGATCCTAGCTATACTACTCACCGGTCCCCGATGCAAGCAGACCCAGGCTTCTCCACGTTAGTTGCAGCAGCTGGCAGGTTCAGAAGAGCCGGGAATGCCTCGTCGTCGTGTAGAGAAAAAAGACGTCCCAATCGAAGAAACCTGCACAGTTTTGTCACCACAGCAGGGCAACGGAGCGGCCGTGTGTATCTGAGCCAAATGTACACTACTCACTTCAGACTTCGGAACGCCAAGTGTACTAAGCGTGTGAGAGTGACAAGGACTCGAAATACCACACAACCTGGCGGCGGTTACAGAGCAAGGCTCCCTTGTAAGCTGGTCAGTCAACTGGATGGCCCAGAGACGCTTCCGAAGGCTTACTGGCGGGAGATGATGAAATCGCCGAGAATAGCTGTTCCTGCTATTCCAAAGGTCGAAGCAGCAGTACAGGCCTTCTGGTTCGATCAAAGGAGGAAAGGGTTTCACAGGACGACAGCAGTGCAAAGGAGGAGTCCTTCAGCGGGTCACCAGCGATTCCTCGGTCCAGCCTCTTGGTTGCAGGATACGTGGCTCCTGTATTCCTTCGTTCATGAGAACTCAGGAGATCGACATGGTAGTGGTGTTTCCAGCCCCCTCTTATCCACGGTTCCCTTCGTGCCAAAACGGAGGGGAGCCAATGGGAGATCCGCTCATCAACACACATACCATACGTGGACCAATCACGGACCACGGTGGTCCCAGGCATTCACACCACCCTAGACTCTCTGGCACCCAGGATGTGTATTGGGACCAGACATCCCAGCCCACACCCTGGAGGCACACAAAAGACATGTATAAGCCCGCGAAAGCAACCACGTTTCGCGGGAAAGTACATGCCCAAATAAGGAAGGCCCCGGGTCGCTCGACCTGGGGAAGGTGAAGGGAGCAAGACGGTCAGTGGACAAGACAAAGGAGCCTCGTGGTCTGGCCATTTTGGGAGCCAGGCCACCATTTTGGGTTCAGTGCGAAAAACGCTCTCAGAACGCCAAAAGGAGCTCAAAATACACAAATCGATCGCTGCCACCATTCCAGTCCCTGAATGACTTGCACCGATCAAATACCATCCTAAACGAGTATCTAGGGCCTGTAGAAGGCTAGAGACCCAAGAGAGCTGTAACTTAGCTTACAGTGCCCTCTTGTGTCATGTTGCACTAAAGCCGCAACATGATAAAAGAAACTACGGGAAACAGCGTTCCCCGGTACTGACTGTCTTAAGGGCATGTCAGTTTCCCCATAAGTAAAGGAGCGAAAGCCCAGAGGAGTGCAGCAGAAGGCTGCACTTCTCTGGCAAAGTCAAGAACAAGGTGAAAAACAACAGCAAAAAGTTTAGGGGTTGCCACATGGAAGGAAAACTACCTACAATTACGAAATCTTTCCTAACACAAAACCAAAACCCACTCTTGAGGGGTGAGAAACTCACCATCTCCGGAGACCAGAGCATCACTCCAAAAGCAAAACCCACTTCACAGAGCTGAGAAATTCATCATCTCCGGAGGCCAGGTCATCACTAGAAAACCAAAACCCACTCTACAGGGGTGAGAAACTCACCATCTCCGGAGGCCAGGGCATCACTAGAAAACCAAAGCCCACTCTACACACCTGAGAAACTCACCATCTCCGGGGCCAGGTCATCACTACAAAACCAAAGCCCACTCTACAGGGCTGTGAAACTCACCATCTCCGGAGGCCAGGTCATCACTAGAAAACCAAAACCCACTCTATACACGTGAGAAACTCACAATCTCCGGAGGCCAGAGGTTCACTACGAAACCGAAACCCACTCTACATGGCTGAGAAACTCACCATCTCCCTGGGCCAGGTCATAACTACAAAACCAAAACCCACTCTACAGGGCTGTGAAACTCACCATCTCCGGAAGCCAGGTCATCACTAGAAAACCAAAACCCACTCTACAAGGCTGAGAATCTCACCATCTGCGGAGGCCAGAGCATCACTACAAAACCAAAGCCCACTCTACAGGTTAGAAACTCACCATCTCTGTAGTCAAGAGCCTCACTAGAAAACTGTTAAGACGGATTTCTGAACTCTGTCCTGGTGGCGCAGAAGTTCAGAAGGCCAACCTAATTACTTGGAACAGGGTAACCTCTGGACAAGCCAGACCAATCAAGGTAGCGTTCGCGGCGGTCAAGACTAGGTCTCAAGAGGGGTGAGGGTGACTGAAAGCCCGAGCACACAAAGCAAGGACACTTACAAACTACTCCAAACAGGTGCTATATTAAAAATATATACACATTTTTTCCAAGGCCTTTAAAACAATGACCGTAGCGAGAAATCACAATACAACTCTAGTAAACCAACACATACCATACCAATACAATATATATACAAATACAACAAGTCTCAAGCGTTAGATGCACGAAATGTGTAGTCCACCTAAAAGGGAAGGAAAACAGGCAGTGCGAAATAATGCTTAGACCCAGTCCGCCTTCAGAGGCACCTAACTAAAAGGAAGTCCGAGCCCTGCGAAGAGTGGAGCCTTGTGCTCAAAAGTACCTGCACACGCTGGTGCCAACGGGCAAAAGGGGAGTCTCTTTGAAGGAAATCAGGCAGTTCAGTTTAGTGCACAAATGAAGAAGAACAAGTTCCGCGACTCAAGCGCAGCCTCCACTGTGGGCAGAAGCAGAGCGCGAGTACGGAAAAGGATGCTGCTTTGACACAGCGGGGAAAAGCTATGGGCTCCTGCAGGAGGGCGACCAGTTCCTAGCTATGCTACTCACCGGTCCCCGATGCAAGCAGACCCAGGCTCCTCCGCGTCCGTTTCAGTCGCTGGCAGGTTCAGAGGAGCAGGGAACGTCTCGTCGTCGTGTTGAGTCTGCAGCAGCAGAGTTGAGTAAAAGACGTCCCAAACGAAGAAACCCGCACAGTTTGTTACCACAGCAGGGCAACGGAGCGGCCGTGTGTATCTGAGCCAAATGTACACTACTCACTTCAGACCTGGGAACGCCAAGTGTACGAAGTGTGTGAGTGACAAGGACTCGAAATACTACACAACCTGGCAGCGGTTACAGAGCAAGACTCCTGTGTAGGCTGGTCAGTCTACTGGATGGCCCAGAGACGCTTCCGAAAGCTTACTAGCAGGAGATGGTGAAGATGCCGAGAATAGCTCTTCCCACTATTCCAAGGGTCGAAGTACCAGTACAGGCCTTCTGGTTCGATCAAAGGTGAAAAGGGTTTCACAAGGCGACAGCAGTGCAGAGGAGAAGTCCTTCAGCGGGTCACCAGCGATTCCTCGGTTCAGCCTCTTGGTTGCAGGATACTTGGCTCCTGTATTCCTTCGTTTGTGAGAACTCAGGAGATCGACCTGGTAGTGGTGTTTCCAGCCCCCTCTTATCCACGGTTCCCTTCGCGCCAAAACGGAGGGGACCCAATGGGAGATCCGCTCATCAACACTCACACCATACGTGGACCTATCACGGACCACGGTGGTCCCAGGCATTCACACCACCCTAGACTCTCTGGCACCCAGGATGTGTATTGGGACCAGACATCCCAGCCCACATCCTGGAGGCACACACCAGGCATGTAGAAGCCCGCGAAAGCATCCGTGTTTCGCGGGAAAGTACATGCCCAAAGAAGGAAGGCCCCGGGTCGGCTCGACCTGGGGAAGATGAAGGGAGCAAGACGGTCAGCGGACAGGACAAAGGAGCCTCGTGGTCTGGTCATTTTGGGAGCCAGGCCACCATTTTGGGTTAAGCGCGAGAAACGCGCTTAAAATGCCAAAAGGAGCTCAAAACACAAGAAACGATCGCTGCCACCATTCCCGTCCGTGAATCACTTGCACCGATCAGTTACAATCCTAAAAGAGTATCTAGGGCCTGTAGAAGGCTAGAGACCCAAGAGAGCAGTAACTTAGCTTACAGTGCCCTCTTGTGTCATGTTGCACGAAAGCCGCAACATGATAAAAGAAACTACAGAAAACAGCGTTTCCCGGTACCGACTGTCTTAAGGGCATGTCAGTTTCCCCGTAAGAATGGAGCGAAAGCCCAGAGGAGTGCGGCAGAAGGCTGCACTTCTCTGGCAAAGTCAAGAACAAGGTGAAAAACAACTGCAAAAAGTTTAGGGGTTGCCACATGGAAGGAAAATTACCTACAATTACGAAATCTTTCCTAACACTCGCTCCTCCCAGACTATGGACAGGGGGAACTAATCCACCCCTGGATGAGTCTCTTGTTCAGGTCGGTTAAACATTCTGGACAACCCATCAGCATTGCTATGTTGGACACCTGGCCTATGCTCAATAGTGAAGTCGAAGCCTTGTAGACTTATGGACCACCTAAGCAACTTTGGATTCTCCCCCTGCATGCTCATTAGCCACTTTAGGGCTTAAGGTCAATTTGCACAGTGAAGTGGGTCCCACAGAGGTAGGGCCTCAGCTCCCTTAGGGCCCACACAACAGAGAAACATTCTTTCTCTACCGTGGACCATCTGAGCCCTCTGTCCTTAAACTGGCGGCTAATAAAACCAATAGGGTGTTCCTTACCCTTCTCATCTACTTGTGATAGTACAGCTCCTATCCCAGTGTCAGAGGCGTCCGTCTGCACGATAAAAGGTCTTTGATAATCAGGGGCCCTTAGGACAGGGGCCTGGCACACGGCGTCTTTTAAGCCATTGAAGGCCTTCTCACACTCGTCGGTCCAAGTTACCTTCTTGGGTTTCTTCGGAGTTGTGAGGGCAGTCAGAGGGGCAGCTATGGTGCCATAGTCTGCCACGAAGTTTTGGTAATACCCCGTGAGTCCTAAGAAGGCTCCCACTTGGGTTTGTGTAGTGGGGGTAGGCCAGTCTTGTACTGCTTGTACTTTACTGGGAAGAGGCTGTATCCTCCCTCCACCTACTTCATGTCCAAGGTAAACCACTGAGCCTTGTCCAATGTGGCATTTACTAGCCTTTATGGTCAAGTGGGCTTTCTGAAGAGCCTGGAGCACAATCCCGAGGTGTTTCACATGGTCTTCCCAGGTGGTACTGAAAACTGCTATATCATCTAGATATGCAAGACAGAATTCGTCCAACCCATTCAACACATGATTCACAAGCCTCTGGAAAGTGGCAGGTGCATTCTTCAACCCGAATGGCATTACCCGGAATTGGTAAAGTCCGTCTGGAGTAGAAAATGCTGTCTTCTCCTTGGCATGTTCTGCTAAAGCTATTTGCCAATAGCCAGCAGTGAGGTCAAACATGCTGAGGTATTTGGAGGCACCCAAAGTATCCACCAGCTCATCTGTTCGAGGCAAGGGGTGTGCATCTGTCTTGGTGACAGCATTCAGAGCCCTGTAATCCACGCAGAACCTCAATTCAGAAGTGCCTGCCTTTGGAACCAAAACCACAGGGCTGGACCAAGGACTACTAGAGGGTTCAATCACCCCAAGGTCTAACATCTTGTTGACCTCGGTCTTAATATAAGACCGTACTTTGTCTGACATCCGATATCCCCTACTTTTGGTAGGTACACTGTCTCTTGTGTCTATGTTATGTTTGCACCAAGGTGTCAAACCAGGCGACTGTGAAAACAGGGGGGAAAACTGCCTAAGCAAACTTTTCACCTCACCCTGCTGATCAGAAGTTAGGTGAGGGGCCACTCGGACACCCTCAAAGGAGCTATCTGAAGGACCGCTTTGGAACAGGTCGGGGAGAGGTTCAGACTCCTCTTCCTCAACATCTGAAGCCAGTAGCAGTGCTGCGATTTCGACTCTTGGGACGAAAGCCTTCAGCCTATTCACGTGAAACACTTTTGGAGCCTGTCCAGGCCTTCCAAGGTCCACTAAATAGTTAACCTCACCCAGGGGCTCCACCACTGTGTAAGGGCCTGACCATTTGTCCTGTAAAGCTTGAGGCCTTATGGGATTCATGATCAGGACTTGCTGACCAGGTGTAAAGTTGATGAGGGAAGCTTTCTGGTCGTACCAATATTTCACCAGCGCTTGTCCTGCCTTCAATTTATCACTAGCCAAGCCCATCAGAAGTACCATCCATTTTCTGAGCCATAGCACATAATCAACTACTTTGGTAGTAACAGTGGGAGTGGGCATCTCCCATCCCTCTTTGACTATGGCTAAGGGTCCCCGTACAGGATGACCAAACAGAAGTTCGAAGGGGCTGAAGCCAACACCCTCCTGTGGTACCTCTCGGTAGGCAAACAGTAAGCATGGTAATAGAAGATCCCATTTTCTTCTCTGAGGTTCTTCCAGGGCCCCAATCATGCTCTTTAACGTTCTGTTGAAACGTTCCACCAGACCATTGGTCTGGGGGTGGTATGCAGAAGAGAACTTGTAGGTGACCCCACATTCTTTCCACATAGCCTGCATATACTTCGACATAAAGTTGCTGCCACGATCCGACACAACTTCTTTAGGGAAGCCAACCCTAGTAAATATGCCAAGCAACGCTTTTGCAACTGACTTGGCAGTTACAGTTTTCAATGGGATGGCCTCAGGATATCTGGTTGCATGGTCGACCAGCACCAGGATAAACCTATTGCCTGAGGATGTTTGCGGGTCAAGGGGACCAACGATGTCAATCCCTACCCTTTCGAATGGTACTCCCACAACTGGGAGTGGTATCAATGGAGCTTGGATTGTCGAGCCAACCTTACCAGATAACTGGCAGGAGGCACAACTCCTGCAGTGACTTTCTACTTGCACCCCCATCTTGGGCCAGTAGAAATGCATGGATAACCTTTGCTTGGTCCTCTTAATACCAAGGTGACCAGCAAGGGGTACTTCATGCGCCAACTGCAGGAGGAAGGGCCTAACAGCAAGGGGAACCACCAACCTCCTATGGTCTCCTTCTGTAGACTCTGTGGGCTCACTATACAGGAGTCCACCTTCCCAATAAATCTGATGTGTCCCAGGAGGTTCACCCTCAAGCTGGGAGCAGGCCTGTCTCCTTAGGCCTTCCAGAGATGGGCACTCACGTTGGCCTTTACTGAATTCGTCCCTATCAGGACCTCCTTCAACTAACAAGTCTTTTAGTTCAGAATGGTCGTTGTGGTCAAATACTTCAGGCATCGCCACCTCCTCGTCAGGCCCGGGCGATTGACCAACTTCCTCCACCGCAGTGGTAGGCGAACTCGGGGGAATATTCTCTTTCCCTCGTCTTGACTTGTTGACTCATTTCGCCTTGGGTTTCCCCTTCGGCTGGGGCGGCGTATTGGTCTTGGCCAATGCTGCCCGTGCTTGAGACCGTGTGTAGGGTCTTTCGGCAGTGTCTCCCACGAGCCCTAAAGCTCTGAGATCATTACCTAACAAGACCTTTCCTGGGACGTTTCTCTGAATGCTCACTGGAATCCTGACTGCTGTACCATTTAAAGTAAGATTTACAGGTATTACTGGGAACATACGGAGTGGGCCGTCAGCCAACTTAGTGGGCATCAGAGTAGCTCTGGCAACTTCCTCTGAGTCTACCAAGGTAGAATCCACTACAGTGCGGCTGCACCCACTATCCCTAAGAGCTGGAGTATCTACTCCATTGATCAGCACACTGTCTTTAAAGTAGTGCTTGGTATTATCCGGAATCCTAGCATAAGCCTCTGCGACTTTAGGCTCCCAGGAACCCAGGGACACTAAAACTACCTCAGCTTCTATCCCGCTGGGGAAGGAGTCTGAGGAGAAGGATGCTCCTGTAATCTCTTCTTCCTCGTAGGAGGAGAAGGCCAGATTAGCGGAGTGGACCCCCAAAGGTCTAACCTTACAGCGGGGATCCCCCTTCACGTGGTCAGTTGCTCCACAAGCAAAACAAGATCCATTGGGTCTGTTTACATAGGGAGGCTTATTGTAACCAGAGTTCTGTTTCGGAGGCTGACCTCCACTACCCTGTGAGTTCTCTTGTGTCTTACCCTTATTTTTCTTTTTGTGGCCCTTATGAGAAGAAGATTTATCAGATTCTCCACCCTCCTTATCTTTGGACTTTTTCCCTTCCTCCTGCTTACCAGGATGAGTTTTGTCCTTATGGGACACTCGATGTGACACCCATAAGTCTGCTGCAATGGCCAGCTTCTTAGGATCTATCTCCTTCGAATCGGCCAAATGCTGCTTAAGCTCCGGGGAAGAAGAAGCAAAAATGTGTTCCAGCATGACAAGATTTATCATGCCTTCGAAGGTAGAAACCTTATAACCTTCGACCCAGCCAGTTAAGTTTTTCAAGGATTCAGTGACATAAGATACCCAAGTACCACCTTCCTTTTTCTTATACTCTCTGAATCGTTTCAAATATTGGGCCGGAGTCTTCCCAAACTTTAAAATGAGAGTTTGCTATAACATTGCGAAATCAGCTCGCTCAGCCTTCGACATTTCCATAATGGCACTACAGCCAGAATGGGGCAGTCTGCTGAGTAACCAAGCAATCTTATCAGCATTGTCAACTTGTTGAACTTCGCATGCATATTCAAACGCATTCAGCCAGTCCATAATGTCATTCCTTTCCTCATACACACTGAGCAGATCTTTCGGAAAACATGGATAAGAGGAAGCCCCAGACCCATGTCCAGGACCCTTGGACCCATTTGCAACCTGAAGCTTGGCCAGTTCCAACTGGTGATCCCTGTCTTTCTGTTTTTCTGCCTGTTCGATTTTAGCTATGCTGAATTCAAGCTCCTGCTGCCTAAACCGCAGCTCTTGCTTCTTGAATTCAAGCATAGCCTTCCCATCAGCACTGGCAGAGGAAACATTAGACATCTCATCCTCCCTGTCCTCGTGGTCGCGATGGATCAGCGCAGCGGCAGAACCGTCGGTTCTACCAGTGAGAGCAGCCCCACCTCCTTCCGCACTGTCCTCAGAAGTTATAGCGTCAAGCTGCACTTCTTGCCACGCCACGCTTCTTTTTATCATATCCAATTTCGTGCCTTGAGAGGAAACACCTCTCTCCGCACACATCTTTTTCAATGTTTCTGATTTGGAAGCATTTAAAGTTAACAAGGTATTTGTTTCCATACTGTTAGATAGGACTATGGCCTTTTTAAAGTTATACTATAACAATTCACTACGTGTCCTGTTAGGAATAACTTGAAATGCCTTAGTTCATGCGCAACACTGGATACCTTCAGTCGTATCCCACCGCTGTACACCAATTTGTTAAAACGGATTTCTGAACTCTGTCCTGGTGGCGCAGAAGTTCAGAAGGCCAACCTAATTACTTGGAACAGGGTAACCTCTGGACAAGCCAGACCAATCAAGGTAGCGATCGCGGCAGTCAAGACTAGGTCTCAAGAGGGTGAGGGTGACTGAAAGCCCGCAATGAGCACACAAAGCAAGGACACTTACAAACTACTCCAAACAGGTGCTATATTAAAAATATATACACATTTATTCCAAGGCCTTTAAAACAATGACCGTAGCGAGAAATCACAATACAACTCTAGTAAACCAACACATACCATACCAATACAATATATATATACAAATACAACAAGTCTCAAGCGTTAGATGCACGAAATGTGTAGTCCACCTAAAAGGGAAGGAAAACAGGCAGTGCGAAATAATGCTTACACCCAGTCCGCCTTCCGAGGCACCTAACTAAAAGGAAGTCCGAGCCCTATGAAGAGTGGAGCCTTGTGCTCAAAAGTACCTGCACACGCTGGTGCCAACGGGCAAAAGGGGGGTCTCTTCGAGGGAAATCAGGCAGTTCAGTTTAGTGCACAAATGAAGAAGAACAAAGTTCCGCGACTCAAGTGCAGCCTCTACTGTGGGCAGAAGCAGAGCGCGAGTACGGAAAAGGGTGCTGTTTTGACACAGCGGGGAAAAGCTATGGGCTCCTGCAGGAGGGCGACCAGTTCCTAGCTATGCTACTCACCGATCCCCGATGCAAGCAGACCCAGGCTTCTCCGCGTCAGTTTCAGTCGCTGGCAGGTTCAGAAGAGCAGGAGACGTCTTGTTGTCGTGTTGAGTCTGCAGCAGCAGAGTTGAGTAAAAGACATCCCAAACGAAGGAACCCGCACAGTTTGTTACCACAGCAGGGCAACGGAGCGGCCGTGTGTATCTGAGCCAAATGTACACTACTCACTTCAGACCTGGGAACGCCAAGTGTACGAATCGTGTGAGAGTGACAAGGACTCGAAATACTACACAACCTGGCGGCGGTTACAGAGCAAGACTCCTGTGTAGGCTGGTCAGTCTGCTGGATGGCCCAGAGACGCTTCCGAAGGCTTACTAGCAGGAGATGGTGAAGATGCCGAGAATAGCTGTTCCCGCTATTCCAAGGGTCGAAGTACCAGTACAGGCCTTCTGGTTCGATCAAAGGTGAAAAGGGTTTCACAAGGCGACAGCAGTGTAGAGGAGCAGTCCTTCAGCGAGTCACCAGCGATTCCTCGGTTCAGCCTCTTGGTTGCAGGATACTTGGCCCCTGTATTCCTTTGTTCGTGAGAACTCAGGAGATCGACATGGTAGTGGTGTTTCCAGCCCCCTCTTATCCACGGTTCCCTTCGCGCCAAAACGGAGGGGACCCAATGGGAGATCCGCTCATCAACACTTCCACCATACGTGGACCTATCACGGACCACGGTGGTCCCAGTCATTCACACCATCCTAGACTCTCTGGCACCCAGGATGTGTATTGGGACCAGACATCCCAGCCCACATCCTGGAGGCACACACCAGGCATGTAGAAGCCCGCGAAAGCATCCGTGTTTCGCGGGAAAGTACATGCCCAAAGAAGGAAGGCCCCGGGTCGGCTCGACCTGGGGAAGGTGAAGGGAGCAAGACGGTCAGCGGACAGGACAAAGGAGCCTCGTGGTCTGGTCATTTTGGGAGCCAGGCCACCATTTTGGGTTAAGCGCGAGAAACGCGCTTAAAATGCCAAAAGGAGCTCAAAACACAAGAAACGATCGCTACCACCATTCCCGTCCGTGAATCACTTGCACCGATCAGTTACAATCCTAAAAGAGTATCTAGGGCCTGTAGAAGGCTAGAGACCCAAGAGAGCAGTAACATAGCTTACAGTGCCCTCTTGTGTCATGTTGCACGAAAGCCGCAACATGATAAGAGAAACTACGGAAAACAGCGTTTCCTGGTACTGACTGTCTTAAGGGCATGTCAGTTTCCCCGTAAGAATGGAGCGAAAGCCCAGAGGAGTGCGGCAGAAGGCTGCACTTCTCTGGCAAAGTCGAGAACAAGGTGAAAAACAACAGCAAAAAGTTTAGGGGTTGCCACATGGAAGGAAAATTACCTACAATTACGAAATCTTTCCTAACAAAAACCAAAGCCCACTCTACAGGCCTGAGAAGCTCACCATCTCCGGAGGCCAGGGCATTACTAGAAAACCAAAGCCCACTATACAGGCCTGAGAAACTCACCATCTCCGGAGGCCAGAGCATCACTAGAAAACCAAAACCCACTCTACAGGTTAGAAACTCACCATCTCTCGAGTCAAGAGCCTCAATAGAAAACCAAACCCCACTCTACAGGTTAGAAACTCACCATCTCTGGAGTCAAGAGCCTCACTAGAAAACCAAAACCCACTCTACAGGGGAGAGAACTCACTATCTCCAGAGGCCAGTTCATCACTAGTAAGCAAAGCTCACTCTAGAGGGGTGAGAAACTCATCATCTCCGGAGGCCAGAGCCTCAGTAGAAAACAAAAACCCACTCTAGAGGGATGAGAAACTCACCATCTCCAGAGGTCAGGGCATCACTACAAAACCAAAGCCCACTCTAGAGGGGTGAGAAACTCACCATCTCCGGGGGCCAGGGCATCACCAGAAGTCTCAGTATGGCTAGACTGAAAACAATGAATTGCAAGAAGGAAAACCACAAGACAACAGGCCTTTTCCTCCTATGGAAACAGTAACAAATGCATAAAGGGCATGCTCCTCCCTACTCTTGCTTATCACTCAAACCCTACTTCCCTCCCTCCAGAGATCCCCTCCTCCCCTACTCCGCACCCTACCTGTATCACCCTGGGTGCTTCCCCTATTCTCCACGGCCTTGCTTTCCAGCTAGTCTTGGGTTTTAGCAATCCCACACATTCATGCACACATACAAGTTCCTTCATCAAACACACAATCCTAGCCAGATGCATGATGCATTTCAACCCATCTGTTTTGCGTCCCGAACTCAATGGGGTTAGGTTAGCCCCCATGCTACAGTCGTGGAGGTTTGTAAGTGTTTTCCCAAATTTGCTGAGCAAGCGCAGTGACCAGGCCCGACCTAATTTAGGGGTTTTGGGTGGCTTTTCCTCCAAGACTATTTTTAAGATAATGGTCCCATTACGAGTTTGCTAGTATCCTGCGGTAGTACTGGCAGGATACCGGTAAACTGCTCTTACCGTCTTTGCCGCCCGATATGCGCTATCATGAGCAGCGGAGAGCCGGTAAGATCCCATTCCCATGGAGTTTGATAGGACTCCATGGGATAGAATTGCCACAATCACTGGTGCTGTTGATTCCGGCATTTATTCCGGACCAGGGAAGACGTAATGACCCCCAATGTGTTCAAACGGTGCCTCCAAATTACAATCTGTTCCGTGGAGTCCTGCATGAAAACATCCAACCGATACCAAGTTACCAATAGTGCATTGAAGCATTTTACAAAAAATGTTCATGATGCCCGGGACCTCAACATTTGCCACCTTTACCACTGTTCAGAATATTTTCACAATACCTGCTCCCATAATATATGCCAGTTTTGCAAATGTTTAGCACATTTTCATGATACCTGTTCCCCTAATATATGCCAGCTTTGCAACGGTTTAGCACATTTTCGTGATACCTGTTCCCGTAATATATGCCAGCTTTGCAACTGTTTAGCACATTTTCGTGATACCTGTTCCCGTAATATATGCCAGCTTTGCAAATGTTTAGCACATTTTCATGATACCTGTTCCCGTAATATATGCCAGCTTTGCAACTGTTTAGCACATTTTCATGATACCTGTTTCCGTAATATATGCCAGTTTTGCAACTGTTTAGCACATTTTCATGATACCTGTTTCCGTAATATATGCCAGTTTTGCAAATGTTTAGCACATTTTCATGATACCTGTTCCCATAATATATGTCAGTTTTGCAAATGTTTAGCACATTTTCATGGTACCTGTTCCCCTAATATATGCCAGCTTTGCAACTGTTTAGCACATTTTCATGATACCTGTTTCCGTAATATATGCCAGTTTTGCAAATGTTTAGCACATTTTCATGATACCTGTTCCCCTAATATATGCCACCTTTGCCACTGTTTGACATATTTTCATAATTCAAGTGCCCAAAATATATGCAACTATTGCCCAGTAAAATACTGTTTTATGCTGAAAGTGCCACACTAATATACTAGTCTTGCCCCGGTCAAAGGTTTCAATGGTCTGCACAGCGAGGGGGTGGCGCAGCAGTGCCCGATAGTGATGCAAAGACCCCACCAGCGTCCTTATCCATGAGCATTCTGTGTCTGCATGCAAGTGCAGGTGAGCTGCAGGAGAGGGTGGCCATGCAGCTCCACCACAGTGGATGCAACAGGTGGTAGGACACAGAATAACCAGCCCCTGCCAGGATGTTAAGATTGTGCAATAAGATAGCTCAGTGAGTTGAGCACTTGACTCACATACATGTGTTCATGCTGTATGGCACCGATTCATGTTGGGCTACTCCAGCCTTCCTAGACAAATACATTCCATGGCATGCAATTGGGTAATAATATCATGTATTATTAAAGCGCTTCGAAGTGGTAGGAATCTAGTGTGCATCGCCATCTATAAATATTCAGGTTCACAAAAGGGCTCCAACATTCACTCACTCAGACACTCCAACCCAGCAGCTGCACACTCACTCCATGGGAGCGAGGCAAAGGAAATACACTAGGTGCACACCCTAGGAGAGCCCACAATGCAGGGGGCCCCCACTGTTCAAGGGGCCACCTCAGGCCAAGGTCTCTGTGTGACTCTGAGGGTTGGGGAGAGGCTTTAGATCCACATTACCTCCTTCCTGGCCATCACCCGGTGGCTGCAGGCTCCCTCTGGGCACCAAGACTAGCAGGGCAAGTAGATGGAGCGTGAGGCACCTGAGAGCCATGCCTGCGACTGCCCTCCTGCCAGAGAGAGAGAACATGCCTGTTATAATGCGGCTGCGAGCCTGCCTCCTCCGCTGCCTATCAGGATAAGGGGTCAGTGAAGGGTCACAGATGGGAGAGTGGTGTCAGGTGTTTTCAATCCACAGATGGGAGCCTTATGAGAGGAGCATTGAGCACAAACACGGGAGAGCTGTGAAAGATATGAATACCCACAGACAGGAGAGAGGTGAGGAGAGCAGCCCTGACCACAGAGGAGAGAGGTGAGGGGAGCTGCCCTGCCCACAGAGGAGAGAGGTGAGGAGAGCTGCCCTAACCACATAGGAAAGAGGTGAGAGGAGATGTCCTACCCACAGACAGGAGAGAGGTGAGGAGAGCTGCCCTGCCCGAAGACAGGAGAGAGGTGAGGGGAGCAGCCCTGACCACAGAGGAGAGAGGTGAGGAGAGCTGTCCTGCCCACATACAGGAGAGAGGTGAGGAGAGCTGCCTGGCCTAAGAGGAGAGAGGTGAGGAGAGCTGCCCTGCCCGAAGACAGGAGAGAGGTGAGGGGATCAGCCCTTCCCACAGACAGGAGAGAGGTGAGGAGAGCTGTCTGGCCTAAGAGCAGAGAGGTCAGGGGAGATGTCCTACCAACAGACAGGAGAGAGGTGAGGAGAGCAGCCCTGACCACAGACAGGAGAGAGGTGAGGAGAGCTGCCCTGCCCACAGACAGGAGAGAGGTGAGGGGAGCTGCCTGGCCTAAGAGGAGAGAGGTGAGGGGAGCTTCCCTACCCACAGACAGGAGAGAGGTGAGGAGAGCTGCCCTGACCACAGAGGAGAGAGGTGAGGAGAGCTGCCCTAACCACATAGGAAAGAGGTGAGAGGAGATGTCCTACCCACAGACAGGAGAGAGGTGAGGAGAGCTGCCCTAACCGCATAGGAAAGAGGTGGGGGGAGCTGCCCTACCCACAGACAGGAGAGAGGTGAGGAGAGCTGCCCTGCCCGAAGACAGGAGAGAGGTGAGGGGAGCAGCCCTGACCACAGAGGAGAGAGGTGAGGAGAGCTGTCCTGCCCACAGACAGGAGAGAGGTGAGGAGAGCTGCCTGGCCTAAGAGGAGAGAGGTGAGGAGAGCTGCCCTGCCCGAAGACAGGAGAGAGGTGAGGGGAGCAGCCCTTCCCACAGACAGGAGAGAGGTGAGGAGAGCTGCCTGGCCTAAGAGGAGAGAGGTGAGGGGAGATGTCCTACCAACAGACAGGAGAGAGGTGAGGAGAGCAGCCCTGACCACAGACAGGAGAGAGGTGAGGAGAGCTGCCCTGCCCGAAGACATGAGAGAGGTGAGGGGAGCTGCCCTAACCACAGACAGGAGAGAGGTGAGGAGAGCTGCCCAGCCCACAGACAGGAGAGAGGTGAGGGGAGCTGCCCTACCCACAGAGGAGAGAGGTGAGGAGAGCTGCCCTACCCACAGAAAGGAGAAGGTGAGGAGAGCTGCCCAGCCCACAGACAGGAAAGAGGTGAGGGGAGCTGCCCTACCCACAGACAGGAGAGAGGTGAGGAGAGCTGCCCTACCCACAGATAGGAGAGAGGTGAGGAGAGCTGTTCTCTCCACAGACAAGAAGAGGTGAGGAGAGCTGCCCTACCCAGAGACTGGAGACAGGAAAGGAAAGCTTCCTAACCCACATACAAGAGAGAGGTGACAGAGACATGAGAGAGGTGAAGAGAGCTGCCCTACCAACATACAGGAGAGAGGTGAGGAGAGCTGCCCTGCCCACAGACAGGAGAGAGGTGAGGGGAGCTGCCTGGCCTAAGAGGAGAGAGGTGAGGGGAGCTTCCCTACCCACAGACAGGAGAGAGGTGAGGAGAGCTGCCCTGACCACAGAGGAGAGAGGTGAGGAGAGCTGCTCGGCCCACAGACAGGAGAGAAGTGAAGGGAGCTGCCCTAACCACAGACAGGAGAGAGGTGAGGAGAGCTGCCCAGCCAACAGACAGGAGAGAGGTGAGGAGAGCAGCCCTGCCCGCAGAGGAGAGAGGTGAGGGGAGGCGCCCTACCCACAGACAGGAGAGAGGTGAGGAGAGCAGCCCTGATCACAGAGGAGAGAGGTGAAGAGAGCTTCCCTGCCCACAGAGGTGAGAGGTGAGGAGAGCTGCCCTACCCACAGACAGGAGAGAGGTGTAGAGAGCTGCCCTGCCCACAGTCAGGAGAGAGGTGAGGGGAGCTTCCCTGCCCACAGAGGGAAGAGGTGAGGGGAGCTGCCCTACCCACAGACAGGAGAGAGGTGAGGGGAGTTGCCCTACCCACAGACAGGAGAGAGGTGAGGGGAGCTGTCCTACCAACAGACAGGAGAGAGGTAAGTAGAGCTGCCCTGCCCACAGAGGGAAGAGGTGAGGGGAGGCGCCCTACCCACAGACGGGAGAAAGGTGAGGAGAGCAGCCCTGCCCGCAGAGGAGAGAGGTGAGGGGAGGCGCCCTACCCACAGACAGGAGAGAGGTGAGGAGAGCAGCCCTGATCACAGAGGAGAGAGGTGAGGAGAGCTTCCCTGCCCACAGAGGTGAGAGGTGAGGAGAGCTGCCCTACCAACAGACAGGAGAGAGGTGAGGAGAGCTGCCATGCCCACAGACAGGAGAGAGGTGAGGGTAGCTTCCCTGCCCACAGAGGGAAAAGGTGAGGGGAGCTGCCCTACCCACAGACAGGAGAGAGGTGAGGGGAGTTGCCCTACCCACAGACAGGAGAGAGGTGAGGGGAGCTGTCCTACCAACAGACAAGAGAGAGGTAAGTAGAGCTGCCCTGCCCACAGAGGGAAGAGGTGAGGGGAGCTGCCCTTCCCACAGACAGGAGAGAGGTGAGGAGAGCTGCCCGGCCCACAGACAGGAGAGAGGTGAGGAGAGCTGCCCTGCTCCCAGAAGGAAGAGGTGAGGGGAGCTGCCCTTCCCACAGACAGGAGAGAGGTGAGGAGAGCTACCCGGCCAACAGAAAGGAGAGAGGTGAGGCGAGCAGACTGACCACAGAGGGAAGAAGTGAGGGGGGCTGCCCTGCCCACAGAGGAGAGGGGTGAGGAGAGCTGCCCGGCCTAAGAGGAGAGAGGTGAGGGGAGATGTCCTACCAACAGACAGGAGAGAGGTGAGGAGATCAGCCTGACCACAGAGGAGAGAGTTGCGGCAGCTTCCCTGACCACAGAGGAGAGAGGTGAGGGGAGCTGCCCGGCCTAAAAGGAGAGAGGTGAGGGGATCTTCCCTGCCCAAAGAGGAGAGAAGTGAGAGGAGGCACCCTACCCACAGATAGGCGAGAGGTGAGGAGAGCTGCCCTGCCCACAGAGGAGAGAGGTGAGGGGAGCTGCCCTGCCCACAGACAAGAGAGAGGTCAGGAGAGCAGCCCTACCCACAGACAGGAGAGAGGTGAGGAGAGCTGCCCTGCCCCGAGACAGGAGAGAGGTGAGGAGAGCTGCCCTGCCCTGAGACAGGAGAGAGGTGAGGAGAGCTGCCCTGCCCCGAGACAGGAGAGAGGTGAGGAGAGCAGCCCTTCCCACAGAGGAGAGAGGTGAGGGGAGCTTCCCTACCAACAGACAGGAGAGAGGTGTTGAGAGATGCCATGCCCACAGACAGGAGAGAGGTGAGGAAGGCTGGCATACCCATGACAGGAGAGAGGTGATGAGAGCTGCCCTGCCCACAGAGGAGAGACGTGAGGAGAGCTGCCCGGCCTAAGAGGAGAGAGGTGAGGGGAGCTTTCCTACCCACAGACAGGAGAGAGGTGAGGAGAGCTGCCCAGCCCACAGACAGGAGAGATGTGAGGAGAGCTGCCCTGTCCACAGACAGGAGAGAGGTGAGGAGAGCTGCCCTGTCCACAGACAGGAGAGAGGTGAGGAGAGCTGCCCTGCCCACTGACAGGAGAGAGGTGAGGAGACCTGCCCTGCCCACAGACAGGAGAGAGGTGAGGAGAGCTGCCCTGCCCACGGACAGGAGAGAGGTGAGGAGAGCTGCCCTGCCCACAGACAGGAGAGAGGTGAGGAGAGCTGCCCGGCCCACAGACAGGAGAGAGATGAGGGGAGCTGCCCTTCCCGGGAGGAGATGTGTGAGGGGAGCTGCCCTTCCCACAGATGGGAGAGAGGTGAGGAGAGCTGCCCTGCCCACAGACAGGAGAGAGGTGAGGGGAGCTGCCCTGCCTCAGAGGAGATGGGTGAGGGGAGCTGCCCTTCCCACAGACGGGAGAGAGGTGAGGGGAGCTGTCCTACCCACAGACAGGAGAGAGGTGAGGAGAGCTGCCCAGCCCACAGACAGGAGAGAGGTGAGGGGAGCTGCCCTACCCGAGACAGGAGAGAGGTGAGGAGAGCTGCCCTACCCACAGACAGGATTGAGGTGAGGAGAGCTGCTCTACCCACAGACAGGAGAGAGGTGAGGAGAGCTGTTCTACCCAGAGACAGGCGAGGGGTGATGAGAGGTGCCCTACCCACAGACAGGAGAGAGGCGAGGAGAGCTGCTCTACCCACAGACAGGAGAGAGGTGAGGAGAGCTGTCCTACCCAGAGACAGGCGAGGGGTGATGAGAGGTGCCCTATGCACAGACAGAAGAGAAGTGAGGAGAGCTGCCCTATGCAACGACAAGAGAGAGGTGAGGGGAGCTGCCCTACCAGCAGACAAGAGAGAGGTGAATAAAGCTGTCGTATGCAGAGACAGGAGAAAGTTGGGGAGAGCTTCCCTATGCACAAACAGGAGAGAGGCGAGAAGAGCTGATCTATGCAAAGACAGGAGAGAGGTGAAGAGAGCTGCCCTATGCACAGACAGGAGAGAGGTTAGGGGAGATGCCCTGCCCAGAGACAGGAGAAAGGAAAGGAGAGTGTCCTTACCCACAAACAAGTGAGGTGAGGAGAGCAGCTCTAAGCACAGGCAGGGGAAAGGCGAGGGTAGCTGCCCTACCCAGAGACAGGAAAGAAGAAAGGAGAGCTTCCCTACCTACATAGAGGGAAAAGGTGAGGAGAGCTGACCTAAGCCCAGACAGGAGAGAGGTGAGGATAGATATCCTATGCCCAGACAAGAGAGATGCGAGGGAAGCTGCCCTACCCAGAGACAGGCAAGGAGTGATGAGAGCGGCCTTACCCACAGACAGGAGAGAGTTCAGGAGAGCTGCCCTATGCAAAGACAGAGGAGAGGTGACGTGAGCTGCTCCATGCACAGAGGAAATGAGAGCTGCCCTAGCCAGAGAGAGGAGGGAGGTGAGGATAGCTTCCCTACCAACACACAGGAAAGAGGTGATGAGAGCTGCCCTATGCACAGACAGGAGAGAGGTGAGGAGAGCTGCCCTACCCTGAGACAGGAGAGAAGAAAGGAGAGCTTCCCTACCCACATAGAGGGGAAAGGTGAGGAGAGCTGCCCTATGCCCAGACAGGGGAGAGGGGAGGAGAGATATCCTATGCACAGATAAGAGAGAGGCGAGGGGAGCTGCCCTATTCGCAGACAGGAGAGAGGTGAGGAGACCTGCCCTGCCCACAGATAGGAGAGAGGTGAGGAGAGCTGCCCTGCCCACGGACAGGAGAGAGGTGAGGAGAGCTGCCCTGCCCACATTCAGGAGAGAGGTGAGGAGAGCTGCCCTGCCCACAGACAGGAGAGAGATGAGGAGAGCTGCCCTGCCCACAGACAGGAGAGAGGTGAGGGGAGCTGCCCTGCCCCAGAGGAAATGGGTGAGGGGAGCTGCCCTTCCCACAGACGGGAGAGAGGTGAGGGGAGCTGTCCTACCCACAGACAGGAGAGAGGTGAGGAGAGCTGCCCAGCCCACAGACAGGAGAGAGGTGAGGGGAGCTGCCCTACCCGAGACAGGAGAGAGGTGAGGAGAGCTGCCCTACCCACAGACAGGAGAGAGGTGAGGAGAGCTGCTCTACCCACAGACAGGAGAGAGGTGAGGAGAGCTGTCCTACCCAGAGACAGGCGAGTGTGATGAGAGGTGCCCTATGCAACGACAAGAGAGAGGTGAGGGGAGCTGCCCTACCAGCAGACAAGAGAGAGGTGAAGAAAGCTGTCCTATGCAGAGACAGGAGAAAGTTGAGGAGAGCTTCCCTATGCACAGACAGGAGAGAGGCGAGGAGAGCTGCCCTATGCAAAGACAGGAGAGAGGTGAAGAGAGCTGCCCTATGCACAGACAGGAGAGAGGTTAGGGGAGATGCCCTGCCCAGAGACAGGAGAAAGGAAAGGAGAGTGTCCTTACCCACAAACAAGTGAGGTGAGGAGAGCAGCTCTAAGCACAGGCAGGGGAAAGGCGAGGGTAGCTGCCCTACCCAGAGACAGGAGAGAAGAAAGGAGAGCTTCCCTACCTACATAGAGGGGAAAGGTGAGGAGAGCTGCCCTAGGCCCAGACAGGAGAGAGGTGAGGATAGATATCCTATGCCCAGAGAAGAGAGATGTGAGGGAAGCCGCCCTACCCAGAGACAGGCAAGGAGTGATGAGAGCGGCCTTACCCACAGACAGGAGAGAGCTGAGGAGAGCTGCCCTATGCAAAGACAGAGGAGAGGTGACGTGAGCTGCTCCATGCACAGAGACAGGAGAGAAGAAAGGAGAGCTTCCCTACCCACATAGAGGGGAAAGGTGAGGAGAGCTGCCCTATGCTCAGACAGGGGAGAGGGGAGGAGAGATATCCTATGCACAGATAAGAGAGAGGCGAGGGGAGCTGCCCTATGCGCAGACAGGAGAGAGGTGAGGAGAGCTGCCCTACCCAGAGACAGGAGAGAAGAAAGGAGAGCTTCCCTACCCACATAGAGGGGAAAGGTGAGGAGAGCTGCCCTATGCCCAGACAGGGGGAGGGGAGGAGAGATATCCTATGCACAGACAGGAGAGAGGCGAGGGGAGCTGCCCTATGCACAGACAGGAGAGAGGTGAGGAGAGCTGCCCTATGATAAGACAAGATAGAGGTGAGGGTAGCTGCCCTATGCACAGACAGGAGAGAGGTGAGGAGAGACAGACAAGAGAGAGGTGAGGGGAGCAGCCCTATCCACATGCAGGAGAGAGGTGACAAGAGCTTCCCTATGCAAAGACAGAGAGGATGAGAGCTGCCCTACCCAGAGACTGAAGAGAGGTGAGAGCTGCCCTATGCACAGACAGTAGAGAGGTGGTGAGCGCTGCCCTATGCACAGAGAAGATGAGAGCTGCCCTACCCAGACAAGAGAGAGGTGAAGAGATCTGCCCTATGCACAGACAGGAGAAAGGTTAGGTGAGCTGACATATGCACAGACAGAAGAGGGCTACCCTACCCACGGAAAGGAGAGATGTAAGGAGAGCTTTCCTATGCACAGAGTAGAGAGAGTTGAGGGCCGTCCCATGCACACACGGGAGACCGGTGACGAGAGCTGCCCTATGCACAGAAGGGGGTGCAGTGAGGAGAGCTGCTCTATGCGCAGACAAGAGAGGGGTGAGAGGAGCTTTCCTATGCACAGACTGGTGAGAGTTGAGGAGAGCTTCCCATGAATACACAGGAGCGAGGAGAGGAGAGCTGCCCTATGCACAGACAAGAGATAGAGAGAGGTGAGGAGAGCTGTTGTATGCACAGATATGAGAGAGGTGAGGAGACCTGCCCTACCCAGAGACAGGGGAGAAGAAAGGTGAGCTTCCCTACCCACATAGAGGAGGCAGGTGAGGAGAACTGCTCTATGCCCAGACAGGAGAGAGGTGAGGTGAGATATCCTATGCACAGACAAGAGAGAGGTAAGGGGAGCTGCCCTACCCAGAGAGAGGCGAGGAGTGATGAGAGCAGCCTTACCCACAGACACGAGAGAGGTGAGGGCAGCTGCCCTTTGCACAGACAGGAGAGAGGTGAGGAAGGCTGGCATACCCACAGACAAGAGGGAGGTGAGAACCGCACTACCCACAGAAAAGAGAGAGGTGAGGCGAACTGCCCTATGTACAGACAAGAGATAGAGAGAGGTGAGGAGAGCTGTTGTATGCACAGATATGAGAGAGGTGAGGAGACCTGCCCTACCCAGAGACAGGGGAGAAGAAAGGTGAGCCTCCCTACCCACATAGAGGAGGCAGGTGAGGAGAGCTGCTCTATGCCCAGACAGGAGAGAGGTGAGGTGAGATATCCTATGCACAGACAAGAGAGGGGTAAGAGGAGCTTCCCTACCCACAGACAGGCAAGGGGTGATGAGAGGTGCTCTACCCATAGACAAGAGAGAGGTGAGCTGCCCTAAGCACAGACAGGAGAGAGGTGAGAAGAGCTGCCCTATGCACAGACAAGAGATAGAGAGAGGTGAGGAGAGCTGTTGTATGCACAGATATGAGAGAGGTGAGGAGACCTGCCCTACCCAGAGACAGGGGAGAAGAAAGGTGAGCTTCCCTACCCACATAGAGGAGGCAGGTGAGGAGAGCTGCTCTATGCCCAGACAGGAGAGAGGTGAGGTGAGATATCCTATGCACAGACAAGAGAGAGGTAAGGGGAGCTGCCCTCCCCAGAGAGAGGCGAGGAGTGATGAGAGCAGCCTTACCCACAGACACAAGAGAGGTGACAAGAGCTGCCCTTTGCACAGACGGGAGAGAGGTGAGGAAGGCTGGCATACCCACAGACAAGAGGGACGTGAGAACCGCACTACCCACAGAAAAGAGAGAGGTGAGGCGAGCTGCCCTATGCACAGAGGAGATGAGAGCTGTCCTAGCCAGACAAAGAAGGGAGATGAGGAGAGCTTACCTATGCACAGACATGAGAGAGGTGATGGGAGCTGCACTATGCACGGACAAGAGAGAAGTGAGAAAGCGGGCATACCAGAGACATGAGGGAGGTGAGAACTGCCCTATGCACAGACAGGAGACAGGTGAGGTGAGATATCCTATCCACAGTCAAGAGAGGGGTGAAGAGATCTGCCCTATGCACAGCCCGGTGAGAGGTGAGGAGAGCTGCCCTACACAGACAGAAGGTGAGGAGAGCTGCCCTCTGCACAGACAGGAGAGAGGTGAGGGGAGCTGCCCTACCCAGAGATAAGTGAGGGGTGATGAGAGCTGCCTTACCCACAGACAAGACGGAGGTGAGAACTGCCCTACCAACAGACAGGAGAGAGGTGAGGAGAGCTGCCCTACACAGACAGAAGGTGAGGAGAGCTGCCCTCTGCACAGACAGGAGAGAAGTGAGGAGAGCCGCCCTATGCACAGACAGGATAGAGGTGAGGAGAGCCGCCCTATGCACAGACAGGAGAGAGGTGAGGGGAGGTGCCCTATACACAGAAAAGCGAGAGGAGCTGCCCTACCCAGAGATAGGTGAGGGGTGATCAGAGCTGCCTTACCCACAGACAAGAGGGAGGTGAGAACTGCTCTACCCACAGACAGGAGAGAGGTGAGGAGAGCTGCCCTACACTGACAGAAGGTGAGGAGAGCTATCGTATGAACAGACAGGAGAGAAGTGAAGTGAGCGGCCCCATGCACAAACAGAGAAGATGAAAGCTACTCTATCCAGAGATAGGAGAGAGGTGAGGAGAGCTGCCCCATGCCCAGACAGCAGAGAGGTGAGGAGAGATAGCCTATGCACAGACAAGAGAGAGTTGAGGGAGCTGCCCTACCCAGAGACAGGAGAGAGGTGTAGAGAGCTGCCCTATGTACAGACAGGAGAAAGGTGAGGAAGACTGGAATACCACAGACATGAGGGAAGTGAGAAATGCCCTATGCACAGACAGGAGAAAGGTGAGGACAACTGCCCTATGCACAGACAAGAGAAGGTCAGGAGAGATGCCCTAAGCACAGACAGGAGAGAGGTGAGGGGAGATGCCCTGCCCAGAGACAGGAGAGAGGAAAGGAACGCTTCCTTACGCACATACAAGAGAGAGGTGAGGAGAGCTTCCCTATGCACAGATAGTACAGAAGTGATGAGAGCTGCCCTATGCACAGATGAGATGAGAGCTGCCCTACGTGCAGACAAGAGAGAGGTGAGTAGAGCTGCCCTACCCAGAGACAGGTGAGGGATGAGGAGAGCCATCCTGTGCACAGACAGGAGAGAAGTGAGGACAGCTGCCCTATGCACAGACAGGAGAGAGGTCAGGAGAGATATCCTATGCACAGACAGGAGAGAGGTGAAGAGAGCTGCCCTATGCAGACAGGAGAGAGGGGAGGAAGGCTGGCATACCCACAGACAAGAGGGAGAAGAGAACTGCCCTACCAACAGACAAGCTAGAGGTGAGGAGAGCTGCCCTATGCACAGACAGGAGAGAAGTGAGGAGAGCTGCCCCATGCCCAGGCAGGAGAGTGGTGAGGTGAGCTGCCCTATGCACACACAGGAGAGAGGTGAGGAAAGCTGCACTACCCAGAGAGAGGAAAGGAGAGCTTCCCTACCCACATACAAGAGAGAGGTGAGGAGAGCTGCCCTACCCAGAGACAGGAGAGAGGTGTAGAGAGCTGCCCTATGCACAGGCAAGAGGATGGCAAGGGGAGCTGCCCTTTCCACATACATTACAGAGGTGAGAGCTTCTCTATGCACAGACAGAAGGGAGGTGAAGGGAGCTTCCCTATGCACAGATAGTACAGAAGTGATGAGAGCTGCCCTATGCACAGATGAGATGAGAGCTGCCCTACGTGCAGACAAGAGAGAGGTGAGTAGAGCTGCCCTACCCAGAGACAGGTGAGGGGTGAGGAGAGCCATCCTATGCACAGACAGGAGAGAGGGGAGGACAGCTGCCCTATGCACAGACAGGAGAGAGGTCAGGAGAGATATCCTATGCACAGACAGGAGAGAGGTGAAGAGAGCTGCCCTATGCAGACAGGAGAGAGGGGAGGAAGGCTGGCATACCCACAGACAAGAGGGATGAGAGAACTGCCCTACCAACAGACAAGCTAGAGTTGAGGGGAGCACCCTTTGCACAAACAGGAGAGAGGTGAGCCGAGCTGCCCTATGCACAGACAGGAGAGAGGTGAGGGGAGATGCCCTGCCCAGACACAGGAGAGAGGAAAGGAGAGCTTCCTTACTCACATACAAGACAGTGGTGAGGAGAGCTGCCCTATGCACAGACAGGAGAGAGGTGAGGAGAGCTGCCCTATGCACACACAGGAGAGAGGTGAGGAAAGCTGCACTACCCAGAGAGAGGAAAGGAGAGCTTCCCTACCCACATACAAGAGAGAGGTGAGGAGAGCTGCCTTACTCACGGACAGGAGAGAGGTGAGACGGGTGCCTTTCTCACAGATAAGAGCAAGATGAGGAGAGCTGTCCTACACAGCACACGGTCCCAGCCTGTGCCTGACCCTCTGAGCACTTTTAAACAGTCACTGTTTACAGTGGGCTGGACATTACTGGAAAGGGACAGTTCACAGTCTGGAGTTTAACCCAACCAGTTAATGAATAGGCCAAAGTCAATATATGCTGCAGAATTTAGGTGCAAAGCAGGAAATCCATGTTTTGAAAAACGTGGACTAGATGTGAAGGTGAAAGTGGACTTTCTGAATGGAGGCCCTGTTGCAGGTGATTGTGGGGGAGGGGCTCTCAGGGGGGGACACCATTTGGCCGTGATTGACCTTCTCGTACCCGTGCATTATATTCCTCATGGAATCCACTCTGCAGCTTTGGGAACCAACATTCTACTGCACTTGGACCTTCAACTCTCTCTTCCTAAATGTCTTCCTTCTCGAACTCTTCGCTCATCCACCTCCAACTCCCTCAGGGTCAGTCGCTCTCCAAGCAACAGGTTGGTGGTAGATCTCTTTCTTCGCTGGGGCCTCCCTCTGGAACAGCCTCCCTGCCCCCCTGAAACTTGAGGAGGACCATCTCTAGTTCCGGAAGCCCCTCAAATGCTTCCTCTTTTCTTCTGCTTTTTCTCCTCCTCCCCCCTGCAGATTTCCTGGCTGATACTGAGACTGCACTGGTTACCTGGCCCCTTCTGGTCTCAGGCCCAGGTCACCTCCCCCACCAGTTGGCCACCTGCACTGCCTCCCTGGCAACCCCCGCACTTGGGGACTGTTTATCTGTATCCCTACAGTCCCTCTTCCAGCACTTGACACCTGACGTTTGCACTTACCCTTTGCACTTGCCAGCAGCTGGCCAGGCCATATTTTGTATTATTGTTTTATTTATTCAATGTATCTCATGTACTGCACTGTCCCCTCTTCCCCCCCGCACTTTTCTCCTTCCCCCTTCCCATGCACTTACGCGATCTGAATGACACCTGGCCTAGTAGGATCGTTGTCTATGTCTTCCCTCTGTTCCCCCTCCCTTGCCTGGTCGCGCCTTGAAACACTTGTGTAGAGGCGCGTTATAAATGCCATATCATATCATATCATATCAGTCACAGGGTTTTTTGAGCCATCCAGGCTTTTTTCCCTATCTCGGTTGTTGCGGGGGAGGAGCCCCTGGCGTAGACAGTTTCAGAGTCTGGCATAGTGGCTTCCCCTCGTGGCAGACCATACCTTTTCAAGGAAAGGAGAACCCCCCCCGAAGGAGAACCCAGGCAATCCCACAAAGAATCCCTCTCCTCTATCGTCCATCAAAGGTTCACACCTGGCAATATATCGCTCTAGTGCCCCTTAGGGCCTGGTCTGTGCTATATACAAACTTTAAAATAAACACATTTCATATCCAATCCCTAGTCTTTGATTGCAGTCTTAGCTTTTAGGAGAGGCGCTCCATTCAGAAAGGCAAGCTCGCGTGCTGTGCTATTAACTTTAGGAACGTGAATGTCTCCAGTTTAAGCTGCCTCCTTTCCTGCAGCCCAAGTGGGACAGGCATGGCCAGACACGGGTCCAGAGCTTGCCTTGCCTGGCACCCCAAGCTACATCTTACTGACGATGCCCAAAGTAACCAAATGTCCAATAGAGAAATAGATTCCGTTGTGCTTGTGACATCCGGAATGGGGCCCACTGGTGATGCCCAATGAGGCTGCAACATGTCTGGGGTTGCCTGTGGTCTTGTGCAGAAGGATTGTGACTCAGCAGGTGGGCTCCCTTTGGGGAAGGACCAGGCCTGAATGGCTTGTGGTCTTCTCCTTCATGTAATGGCTTAGCAGGCTGGCACACTATGGTCTGCAGGGTAACCCAGAGAGATGCCATCAGCCGGCCTGAATCATTGAGACCCTCACAGCCATCTCCCTTCAATGATGGTTGGCTAGTGACCTGTTCTGTGGTCAGGCAGCTTCTCTGTTTCTTGCTTCCATTCTCAATATCTTCAATGTGGGCAGTCGGGCACTGCCTGCTGCCACCCTCCAACATATTCCCCATTCCTCTGTAGCTTATTTTGTTTGAATAACTGGGGCCAGACCAAACGCTTCTTACTGCGGCACAACAAGGCTGCGGCTTCCTATCACATATCTACATCCATAAACACACATTCATTTTAATAACACAGACAGCTCTTTCTGTTCTTATCAACTTTTTGGGAAGCATTTTAGGGTCTCAATCCCCAAACCTCCCGGAGCCTCCCGCTCAGGGCGAAACACATTGGCAGCCACCGCTGTTGGGCTGCGGGGAGCGCTGTTATGCTTTCCTTTCCACCAGCCAAGGCTGGAAATTGACGACCAAGCTGTGGGGGGTGCTCCCTTTAGCCAACCTTTCTGGCCCCGCCGTGCTGGGCTAACAGGGGGCTATTTACTCCTGGTCACCGTGCCTCTGTCAGGAGGTAGGGTAAAAAAAAAAATGGGCTCTTTGCTGCCCCATCAATGTAAAAATGTGCTTTCTATTCACAACCTCACTCTCTTTAAGTGTCTTCTAAATTCAATAAAATGTGGCAATGTTCCCTTGCACATTTCTTTCTTTCCTGCACCCCTCAGCTATAGTTTCTCAATGCACCTCATTGCATCTTCCATAATCCAGGTCCCGCTCCCCGAACATTCCTAAGATTCCCACTCACGACGAGTTTGGCTATGGGAAGAACTGTGACTTCCTTAATTTTGCCAGCTGGGGCTGGAAGCTGAAAACGGGGATGCCCTCTTTAGAGACATTTCTGCCCCCGCTGTGCCAGGCTATCCAAGGGGCTGATCATTCATGGATATTTCTCACCGCCCCCGCTGTGCCAGGCGATTTAAGGGGCTCATCATTCATGGTTATTTCTCACTGCCCTCGCTGTGCCAGGCTATACAAGGGGCTGATCACTCATGGTTATTCCTCACTGCCCCCGCTGTGCCAGGCTATCCAAGGGACTGATCATTCATGGTTATTTCCTCTCCGCCCCGCTGTGCCAGGCTATCCAAGGGACTGATCATTCATGGTTATTTCCTCTCTGCCCCCGCTGTGCCAGGCTATCCAAGGGGCTGATGATTCATGGGTATTCCTCACTGCCCCCGCCGTGCCAGGCTATCCAAAGGGCTGATGATTCATGGGTATTCCTCACTGCCCCCGCTGTGCCAGGCTATCCAAGGGGCTGATCATTCATGGTTATTTCCCATCCGTCCCCGTCGTGCCAGGCTATCCAAGGGGCTGAACATTCATGGTTATTTCCTCTCCGCCCCCACCGTGCCAGGCTATCTAAGGGGCTGATCATTCATGGTTATTCCTCGCTGGCCCCGCTGTGCCAGGCTATCCAAGGGGCAGATCATTCATGGTCATTCCTCACTGCCCCCGCTGTGCCAGGCTATCCAAGGGGCTGATCATTCATGGTTATTTCCTCTCCGCTCCGCCGTACCAGGCACCCCAAGGGGCGTATTAGGGCTTCCTCTATGTCGGGTGATGGGCGGGCCCTACGCACGTTCGAAGGGTGAACCCCTCTTTATGGTAATTACCCGGTCCTCCCAGGTTTAACACAATGAGAGAACATTTGCCATTACCCTCTCCGAGGGCTTCCATTACTTACTAATGGTGATAGGCAATGGTAAGATCTGCCCACATGAGCTGTCTTATCATCGCCTCTGGAGGTACTTCTTCAGCCAGTCCTGCCTTTACTGCAGTCACGTGTTCTGCCCATCTAATTCCCTGTTGCCCGATCACAGCATTTCTGACTAGTTGGATTTGCTTTCTCCTCATTTCAAATTTTACCATTCTGCTGTCCGTGTTACCCCAAAGGCCTCAGGTTTTTCGACTTCACGTTTGACAAACCATTCATCTCCCTTCCTGCTCCTTTTCTTAATTGACCCAGACACGTTTACTCACCATGATCATCTCCACCTTCTCGCTTCGGTATTTTCCAGTCCATGTGGGGATTTACCTTGCATGTTTTGCTCATTAAGACCAGACTTTAATTGCTGAGCTACTCCACCTCGCAACTTCCTGAGAAGTTATTGCATAGTGAGCCTGTGAGGAAGTTGACCATCCGCACAGTGTGTGCGCTCGCCTCGGCTTTTTGGAAATTTTAAATAAAATTGAATAATGGTAGACCAGCCTCTGTAAAAATGTGTTTGGCTAATCTGCACACATTTTCATATCCTCACCACATGACATATGCATAGACCTGTGTACTCTGGGTGGACACAGCCTACAAGCATTCAGCAGTCAGCTCTAGAACAGGTACCCAGCCAGGAAACAGCGTGCCCTGCTAGTCTCTGCAGCAAGCTTCCTAGGTGGGAAGTGCCAGAGAATCTCTGCACCAAACCAAGGACAAGGCAGCTGCGTGCATCACTCTCCTCAGCTTTGGGCTAGTCAGCCTTAAAGGATGACTCGAGCCCAGTGAAGAAGCTAGAAGTGCATCGACAAGCATCAACCAGCATCCGCATCAAAGAACATTTGTGAGCCAGTCAAGCCCCTCGAGCTGCAACCGACTTCACCACTGACTGTTGTTAGCCGCTGTCGTTAACGCCATATGAGATGCCTCGACCAGTGCTTCAGAACTGCCGACCAGCACTGAGACAGCGGTTCCTGACCCCAAGCCGCCATGTAGACCAGCCTGCAGCCGTCCGTCCAGCCTTGCCCGCCAAACTGCCTGCCGCCTGGTACTGTAAGGAAATCATGGTATCAAAGTAAGACAGACACAAGTTATCACAGTTCAAGGGTGCTGCTTCCTCGTACGTTATCAAGGGTGTGAAAAACGCCTATCTAAACCTGAATCTAAGATAGACGCAAGCTACGACCATCAAAATGATAATAATGCAGCCCTATTCGAGTCTTGTCAACATAAAAGGGCCTATACTAAAAGAAACCCATTGCCAATCCTTACAGCTAAGTTACAAATAGTGTGGCGAAATGTTCATGAAAAAAAGACAGAAGTGTTCACAAAATGATAAGTCAGGATGTTCAGGCCGTTGGCCTCCCTTCCCCACGTTTTTAGCGCAGGACAAGACAATTCACTCGAGCATAGCACACTCTTGGGCCTCTTCTGCACAAGGATACAAGTCCTTTTACCAACATCAAGGCCGTCTGTGCCCAAGTTTCTTATGTTCAAAGTCTCTTACATACAAAGTCTGTTGATTCCGAAGGCCTGATGTACCAAAAGCAACACAAAAAGCTCCTTTCCAAATATTCAAGTCGGACGATTCACTCGCCACCCGGATCCCCCGCAGCCGGGCTCAGATCCTGCATTTATACAATTAGCCTCTCTCAGCCGGGCTCAGACCAATTTTAGTTGGCAGGCATCCCTCAGTCGGGTTCACATTTGAAATGGCAATATCTTCTCGGGTGACTCATGGTTCACCCCAGATCCCCCTCTTCCGCGCTCACATCCCCTTTTATATAATTATTCTGCCTCAGCCGGGCTCAGACCAATTTCAGTTTGTAAGTTATTGAAGACTTTCGAATGTGCACGGGATTTAGCTTGACCCGCTGCAGGACCACTTCCATTTCACAGTTCCATGATACTCACACGCTTAGTTGGATATCATCCGGAGAGCTTCGAGTGAGCACCCACGTGGCGCCGGACCACTCGATATTTGGTAGATATTTTGGTTTCATAAAGTTCACTCACATCTGAGTCATCTTCCCTCATACAATGTTGCCGCTTGCAATCTTCAGTCCGGTCTGTGCTGAATTCACTGGTGCTTTGTTGTTGAAGCCAACGACAGTACCACAGCGGCAATCGCTTCTTTCCGCCTTGGCTATCAATGCAGGAGGGCCCTGTGTACCTTCCACACACACTGCACTCTTCATCAGTGGTAATACCTGGTCTTTCTCCGAAAATGTCAAGGGTAGTTCCCTCCTTGCAGCCCTCTCTGGTCTCGCCGTCTTCCTCCTCGGTTTAAACTGCCATCTTGGAATGCTGCTTCCTTGTACGTTTTGCCTTGCTCAGAGTGTGCTTTTTTTGTGCTCCGCCATTTTATCCATGTGAGCTGGTGTGATGGAAGTCAGGTGTGTATAATTATCAATATTTGCTTGACTCTGCCTGACCCTTGTGTTGGGACATGTCCGGCATACAGCTCTTGTGTTAGTCCGTTGTCACTCACGATTAATTGCCTATGAGAAAGTGTTTGTGTCGGTAAAGGGGGGAGGGGGTTGAGCTTCTAGGTATCCTACATGGTAAAATGGGGAAAAGGTGTTACAGGGAAGGGGATACTGCGTCTTACTCTTGGGTGTCCCAATTCCACTCCCCGAAGATCCCTCATGGAGGTGATCCTCCCGCTCTGGTGTACCCCCAGGAACTGGATCTAATAGCGATGGCCGTGTCCTGGCTGCCTGGATGACAGATTCCCAGGGACTGGCGGGTGAGACAGCTTCAGGTTTCTGACAATATCCACAGCTGTCTCCCATCTTGAACTCTGTCTCAGAAGCTGCAAAGCGCCCTGAAACTGACGCGACCCTATCGGGCACCAAGAACATCTACAGACAAAGTACATTATGGTTCTGTCGCCTTGGTTTTTCTCCAAAGGAGCCTAGAGACATTTGACGACCCATTGCTCCCTTTGTGCTGAAACCAAGAATCCTTGAACTGTTGTGATTATTTAATATACTGACTACCCTCCTGTCAGTATCCAGAGTGCTTCCCGTTCCTTCGTGAAACTGTTGGTCCTCTCAATTCCTTTACAGGGTGGATTGTACTTCGTTGTGTTTCTAGAACTGTCTGTTGTGATAATAATAAAGTCGATATTTTTATACAATCTTGACTGGACAGTCGCTTTTATCATTGGGTAATAACTGTATTTTTGCTGTGTTGTAACTAACCAACGATCCACGACCTTTGGGAGTTAAGCCTGCCGTTCTGTCCATGTTACCAAAATTGGACAAGTATGTTTATAATTTGCTTGTGTTTGCAATCTGTGTGGATCCCTTCTGGTGGCACTAGAGGTGTGGGGCTGAATGATGGTTTAGAAACCAATATTCATCTCTGGACCACTGGTGCCCCGGAAGTTGATTTGTCACAGTGCTGCCCATTGCTTACATTCTCTTTATTGTCCATACAATGCACGCATTCATATGGCCATCTCACATTCCCTTCAGCCAGACTGAAGTTGCCCCCTTTTGCCTCCTTCCAGCACCAGCCCTCCCTCTACGTAAATGACCTGTTATTTCATTTGTTAACTGTATTGCTCCCTGTCCGGGGGTGACCCCTGTCATTCCTAACTACATCCTGCAGCAGCCAGAGACCGTGGCCCCTCCTCAACATTAGCGCAGCCTTTATGTAGAAGCGCTGATTGCATAAACCCACCGTGCTATGTATCCCCTTGGGCGCGTATGGCGGCCATTTCAGCCACTGCTGCCCTATTACTTGATTAGTGTGCTATCACCCAGCCCCTTCCTCTGTAAGGAGAACTAGACCACGGTTGCCTTTCTGCTTATGAGGTTGCTTTGCCCAAGCCATGGATGAATATCACACAACTATGGGAGTGATGTCGGACCCCAGCCTGAATGGCATTAACGTTGGGCTGCCCCTTACCCTATTGGTTTGCTGCTCAGCTGGACGCCAGGAAACAGGTGCCCTGCTGTGGTGTTCCCAGATAACACAGGAACGCCTCCCTTCCTAGACTCCCTGCCGACACACTCCTGCGAACCCGCTCAGCCTACTAGCAGCCCACTAAAGCCCCTTATCAGGCCTAACCCCACGCCCCGCCATTTGCAGGTGAGTCGTGACGTCATAAGCCACACCACATTGCGTTTACCATCACGTGAGATGTTACACACACTCCCAGTACTGTGGGGGAACACCCTGCCCTGACCTGCGACCCGCAGAAGGGCGGTATAAAGGGGTGCTCTGATCCCCCTGGTGTATTAATGCGGGGTGCTGTCCGAGCAGCGTCACACACTTCTAGGTAGTGCCTCCACCTGGCAGTAGTTACCCAATCACCCGGCCCCTCCCTCGTTTACTTGGCACATTCCACCCTTTCAATGATTGATAAAGAAATCAACTCTCTCCTCGGCAAGACCCACTGACCCTTGCAGGGGCGCCGAGTACGAGGGGCTGCGCCCCCCCCCCCCCGGCCGGAGAGAAGAGACACAGTATGGATGGCCCTTTGTTCCATCCATACTGTGTCTCTCTCTGGAGACCCGGGTGAAAGCCGGGGAAAAAGCATGTTTAGAAATTGTGGGTTGGATGCAAAGCAAGAGGCTCTTGGTTTGAATCTGTCCCTCAATTTTTAAAAATCGTTTTGGGTTGGGTGTATTTTTACATCTGTGCACCCCTGTTGGCATGAGGGGTGAACAGATGTAGAGGTACACCCAACCCAGAAGGAGTTTTAGAAATGGAGGCACAGATGCAAAGCGAGGGAGGGGGCAGGGAGCAGGGAGAGGGCAAATGAGACTGTTTGCATGTCTGAGTGTGCACGTGGAGAGGGGGAATGCGGGGAGTGCACATTCGTGTGTGCAAGCGTACGTGTGTATTTGAGTGTAGGCTTGTTTGCGCATGTGTGTGTGAGGAAGTGTGCATTCGTGTCTGTGCACATGTGTGTATGAGTGTACGCTTGCACGCGCATGTGAGGGAGTGAGCATTTGTGAGTGCAGTGCCATTGTTTGTGTGAGTGTACATACGCATGCGCGCTTGTGTGTGTGAAGGAGTGCGCATGCATGTATTAGGGAGTGTGCATTTGTGTGTGTGTGTGCACATGTGTGTATAAGTGTACGCTTGCACGCTCATGTGAGGAAGTCCGCATTTGTGTGTGTGTGCATGTGCTGATTTCTAAAAATCTATTTGAGTTTGGTGTATTTGTAAATCTGTGCACCCCTCTTGGCAAGAGGGGTGAACAGATGTAGAGGTACACCCAACCCAGAAGGATTTTTAGAAATGGAGGCACAGATGCAAAGTGAGGGAGGGGGCAGGGAGCAGAGAGAGGGCAAATGAGACTGTTCGCATGTCTCTGAGTGTGCACGTGGTGAGGGTGAATGCTATGGGCGGGGAGTGCACATTCATGGGTGTGTGCAAGCGTACGTGTGTATTTGAGTGTAGGCTTGTTTGCGCATGTGTGTGTGAGGAAGTGTGCATTCGTGTCTGTGCACATGTGTGTATGAGTGTACGCTTGCACGCGCATGTGTGTGTGAGGGAGTGAGCATTTGTGAGTGCAGTGCCATTGTTTGTGTGAGTGTACATACGCATGCGCGCGTGTGTGTGTGAAGGAGTGCGCATTCATGTGACGAAGTCCACATTTGTGTGTGTGCATGTGCTGATTTTTAAAAATCGTTTTGGGTTGGGTATACTTCTACATGTGTGCACCCCTGTTGGCAAGACGGGTGCGCAGATGTAAAGGTACACCCAACCCAGAAGGATTTTTAGAAATGGAGGCACAGATGCAAAGCGAGGGAGGGGGCAGGGAGCAGAGAGAGGGCAAATGAGACTGTTTGCATGTCTCTGAGTGTGCACGTGGTGAGGGTGAATGCTATGGGCGGGGAGTGCACATTCATGGGTGTGTGCAAGCGTACGTGTGTATTTGAGTGTAGGCTTGTTTGCGCATGTGTGTGTGAGGAAGTGTGCATTCGTGTCTGTGCACATGTGTGTATGAGTGTACGCTTGCACGCGCATGTGTGTGTGAGGGAGTGAGCATTTGTGAGTGCAGTGCCATTGTTTGTGTGAGTGTACATACGCATGCGCGCTTGTGTGTGTGAAGGAGTGCGCATGCATGTATTAGGGAGTGTGCATTTGTGTGTGTGTGTGTGCACATGTGTGTATAAGTGTACGCTTGCACGCTCATGTGAGGAAGTCCGCATTTGTGTGTGTGCGCATGTGCTGATTTCTAAAAATCGTTTTGGGTTTGGTGTATTTGTAAATCTGTGCACCCCTCTTGGCAAGAGGGGTGAACAGATGTAGAGGTACACCCAACCCACAAGGACTTTTTGAAATGGAGGTACAGATGCAAAGCGAGGGAGGGGGCAAATGAGACTGTTTGCATGTCTCTGAGTGTGCACGCTATGGGCGGGGGGCGGGGCACAGAGGTGCCATATTTGAAATGGGGCAATGCTGGTACTCCTCAGTTAGCTCGCTATACTCTTGATGGGATAGTACTGCTGTAACAGGGCTTCTATAATTGTTGAATCTTCTCAGCGATAATACTATGCTTTTGTTGAGGCAATGCTAGTTCATCTTAGTGGGGCTGCTATACCTTTGATGGGACAACATCAGCACCTCTCAGTTGAGCTACTACACTCTTATTGACAAGGCCCCAGCACTTCTCAACAGATGTATTTCTTTTTATTTTAATTGGTTATTTATAATGCGTGTACTACCCAAAGGTTTCTAAGCACGGACTGAGGGAGCAAACTTGTGTTGCGCGGACCGAGGGAGCGAACCTGTGTTGTGCGGACCGAGGGATCGAACCTGTGTTGCGCTGACCCAGGGATCGAACCTGTGTTGCTCTGTGTCGTCTTGCTTCCAAGGTGAGCACGTTGCCCCTGAGCTATCCTTCCGATACTCTAAAGATCTTAAGTACATTTAATGATACAGAACCAGAACTATTGAGCAAGTCTGTCATCATCAGAATAACTCAACACTGTGGTGGTTATACAAGAGCTGATATATTTAAAGGAATGGAATTACTCAGAATGTAGCAGCACTATTCAATAACCCAAAGTTCTTAAGCATAGTTAATGTGAAAATACCACACTTCTCACCGTCGGGACAGTACTGCCACTTCTCACAGAGGCTTCTACACCTTTTATGGGGCAGCACTGATCCAGCCTACTGCTCACATGCTCAGAATTGTCATTTCTCAGCAGGACGGCAACACTATAACATTGTGTTCTGTATGTTGAGTGCTTCTTCACCACCAATGTGGGTTCATGGCTCTCTCCCAGTGTCTAAATAGTAGATCTGTCTACATTCAATTGGCAACAGGCATGTCCCGGGCTGCCTGCTGTCCATAAGCTGCCGCTCAGGATGTTGGGAGCCGTGATGGGGCAAGGGATAGAAGGCTCGAGCCTGTCGGATAGCAGAATCAGCAGGGTCTTAAAACCTGCTCACTCCTTCTGGAGGGGCCATGGGGCAAAATGAGCCCGATCCCACATACAGGGGGTTGTTACCCCTTTGTCTCTCCTGAATGAAAGAATGAGCTCTCTCAGACACAAGTTATCACCCCTGCGCACACTGAATGAATATGGTATGGATCTATAGATCGAGAAAACTGGAGTGACAATTCAGAGTGTTTTAACAGAAATATAATTGTCTTCCCAGATGGGAGACTGACTCCATTAATATACATGGGATCACTGAGATGACCAAGAGTGAAACTGTACATTCAGTTGTGAGATTACCAGCAACGGTTGATACTATGCTCCAAGGAGTGAGGTGCCCACTCAATATATCACACTGTTTATAGGTGTGAGACCCATCCTGAATGCTTGCCCAAAGAGCCTTGGCCAGAGTTTCACCCTGAAGAAGTGAGCATGTGATCCGGGATCTGCAGCCCACACACACGCAGGGGATTCCCATGCTCCCACTTGCGAGATTTGCACCAAATTAGTGACATTGTGCTCCAAGGTAGGAGGCACACGCACAGTCTTTGCTCTGACGTTTGACACACTCACAGGATGGGACGGCATTTCGTTCTCCCATCCTAGTTGTGTTGCTCTGCCTTTTGAGGGCTGCTACAACCTGGATGATTATAGAGGGGTGGAGTAGGGGCAGTGCGGCCTACTGGAATGCAACTCGAAGGCTTAAACCTCCTTCTTACTTGACTTTAGTATATGCAGTACATGCTAGCCAATGTTTCGTCTGTTCTGTGCTGCGCGCGCCTCCACCCCTCCACCTGCGCGCCGTTGCACAAAGTTGGCGACTACATGCAAATTTGCGGTCCTATAACTGCCAGTGATGTCACTTCCTGTATTTGGGGCCCCCCCCATAGGAAATTCATAAGTCGGCTCCCCTGGACCCTTGTAAGGACACAGAGCTTCACAGTGAGTTACACTGCCTCCTGGTGCCTTACTAAACATAGTGCCAAGAACATGCATGGCAGCGCTACCTCTTAGTTCGATCAGTTCCAAACTGGGTGCTATTCTTTTTATAAAGCCTTGCCAGGCCTTGCTATATTTGATACCTGCATGTTGTGGTATACTGTGGAAGCCTAAACCGGGTTAAGGATAAGGTTAATATCCGCTGCTTATCACAAGTGGGCCATCCTGCGGGAGCCTAAAAAGTAACTCCGACCCTTGAGGAGCCATCCCAAGAAGGGGAAGGGTTCTGTTTTCCCATCTGAGGCTGGGCTACAACCGCCCACCTTCCAGGCACTGCCTCCACCGCACAACTTTCCGCGTTAAGCTGAGTCTTTTGATGGAATCATGCAGGGCCTGCAATGCACGTCACCACACACTCCCCACTCACACTGTCAAGGATAGGGTGCACAGGCACCCGGCTAGGGTCTTAGGGTCTTCTGGCCTCCCCGGCGTGGGCCCCTTGGGAGTGATTCGCCCGCAGCAGGGGGGCGGGGGGAGTAGAGCAGACAAACAGACGGCTCCCCTATACAGAGGCCCCAAAGGGAGCTCTGATCTCTCCTGTGGAGGGCCCACCAAGCTGTCCCCCCTCCCCTTAAGCTGCCCCTTCCTCTGCTTCCTGCCCTTTCTTGCAGAGGGACTTTGCCCCAGCCATGTTGTGACGTCCCGAGTTACGGATAGCGCGCATGCGCGAGCCTCGTTGTGGCCCGCGCATGCGCGGTTGCAATAAAGTGCGCCCGTGCGGCAGTTCCCGCCGGGACGCGGACGAGACAACATCGCGTCCCGTGTCCTTCCTGTGTGCCTGCATGAATGCATGCGTGTGTGGGGTCCTGGGGCCACATAACAACTGGCGACGAGGCGGGACCACCGCCGCAACGTGGGCCCAACACGTGGGTGCAGAGGAACAATAAATCTGCGTTGCTACGCAGTGACACGGAGCGGACCCAGCGGTAACACTCCACGTGGAGTGGCAGTAGCGGCCTGAGAAGGTGCTCGTGCGCTGCCATTCCAAGAAGACGCGACAAATTTTTGGAACCCTGACCGCCCCCAACAATCTGGGGACGATCACAACAACACAGAGAGCGCAAAACGTTTGGGCAGAGACCAAGGAATGAAAACGACCTGATATACCGTAGTCTGAGGTACGTGGAACCCCACCCCAGTCAGGTTTGCGGCCTCCAAATCACCGAGAGGTGCCTGTGCGACCTGTGAGGATGGCGGGAAGTGATGGCGAAACAGAAGCTGCGACAAGAGCGATAAGGACTCAACAAGGGTCACTACTGCCCATGCAGGAATTTGACACTTCTGGCCCCCTGTCCAAGCTAGGCCCCAGGTGGCTACTATGGGTGAAGAAACTAGAAATGTATTTCACAGCCACAGGAACCACCGATGATGACTCAAAAAGAGCGACGCTCCTATATTCGGCTGGGCTAGAGGTGATGCGCATATACGAATCATTCAACTTGCAGATAGTCACATACGCCACGGTAAAGACTGCATTGGAAAACCACTTCATACCCCAGTCAAATGTAGACTATGAAAGATTCCTCTTTTCCAAGGAGAAACAGCGGGAGGAGGAATCCCTTGACCAATTCTGTGCCAGGCTGACATTAATGGCTAGCACGTGTCGCTGGGACAACGAAGAGTCGATGATACGACACCAGGTGATCCAGGGATGCAGCTCAGGCAAACTGAGACGGCAAATACTGAGGGAGCCAGGATGGTCACTGCAACAAATACAAGACAGTGGCCGGACATATGAGCTGGCAGAGTCCAGAGGTGCGAACATGGACGCAGCAGTCCACCCCAGTACACGGGATGTGGCGTATGCCATAAACAAACGGTCCAGGCCGAGAGACAAATGGACCCCAAAGTCTTCTGAGAATAACACCCCTGCCACCTCTGGACCTTCCTGCAACTACTGTGGATATGACCTGCCACACACGGAGGAGTGCCCAGCCAAGGGTAGGTCCTGCGGACGGTGCAATGAACCAGGACACTATGCCCGTATGTGCCGCGCCCCTGCTCCGGTGACGGTGCAGAGAGGACCCGCGAGGGCACGGGGTAGCGGTTTCAGAAGACAGCGGAGCATCGCAGCGCTTGAACTAGAAATCCAAAAGCTACAGCTCGCGGAGGAAGAAGAAGAAGAGGAAGATGAAGTCTTTTTCATCTCTAACATCGCATCGGGGAGCAAACGGAAAAGACAGCCCAAGTGCGAAGTGAATATATTGGGGGTGCCAACACAAATCCTCATCGACACAGGTGCATCGGTGTGCGTTCTCGCGGAGGAGCACTACCTGAGACTCCCAGGCCCTCCAACACTAGACAAATCCATGGCGAAAATTTTCACGTTTGGGGGAGATACTCCGTTGCCTCTCAAAGGTGTATTCATGGCACCCGTGTCCAAGGGGGAAGTATCAATTAAGGCCAGATTCTTCGTCACAGAGGTTAGCCTACACTCCCTACTCAGTTGTGCCGCATCCGAGGCACTAAACCTTGTCCACTTCGCATACAAAGTATATCAGATAGACATTGAGACACTGCTAAACAAATTCTCAGGCATCTTCGAGGGGATTGGGAAATTGAAAGCGACCCCGGTGCGACTCCACATAGACGAATCAATCAGGCCCACGGCCCTGAAACACAGGCGGATACCTTTCCACCTCAGGGAAAAGGTGGAGGAAGAACTCCGATCCCTTGTCAGCATGGACATCATCGAGAGAGTAGAGGGGCCGACGCCATGGTGACGCCCAAACCTAAACAACCCGGGGCGGTTAGAATATGCGTGGATATGCGGCTGCCCATCGCGGCGATTAAGAGGGAAAGACACATAACACCGACCCTCGACGACATCATTGGAGAACTACAAGGCGCCAAGGTTTTTTCCAAATTAGACCTAAGAGCAGGGTATCATCAGCTGGAACTCCACCCTGACTCGAGGTATATAACAACATTCACGACGCACGATGGCCTCTACCAATTCAAACGCCTAAGCTTCGGGGTCTCGTCAGCTGCCGAAGTATTCCAAAACACCATCCGGGGAGCCCTAGCAGGCCTCAAAGGCGTGTTGAACATGAGTGACGACATCCTGGTGTTCGCAGCCTCGGAATCGGAACACTTGAAGAGGCTGGAAAGCACCCTCCAAAGGCTGAAAAATCTAGGCCTCACGTTACATCGACAAAAATGCGAGTTCTTCAAGGACCGCATAAGCTTCTTTGGCTTCATCTTTCATGCAGCAGGCGTGTCCCCTGACCCGGCCAAAAATCAAGGACATCAAGAACGCTGCCGCCCCACAATCCCCCACCGAGGTGAGAAGCTTCCTGGGGATGGTAACATACTGTGGGCGGTTCATCAAAGGGCTAGCGTCAATGGCAGAGCCGCTCAGGGCGCTGACGAGGAACGACACAGCATGGAGGTGGGGCGCCAGGGAGCAAGAGGCGTTCCAGACCCTGAAGACCGCCCTGTCCGATGGCGACACCATGGCGTATTTCAACCCTGGAGTGGAGTCCGAAGTGGTGGTAGATGCGAGCCCGGTAGGGGTTGGGGCCGTACTGCTGCAACCTGACGAACGTGGGGATATGCGCCCTATCGCATACGCAAGTAAAGCCCTCTCCACTACCGAAATGAAATACTCACAGATTGAAAGGGAAGCACTAGCCATCCTGTGGGGCTGCCGCCACTTCCGCTTATACATCTTGGGCAAACCTGTTGTGGTGGTGACGGACCACAAGCCCTTGTTACCAATACTGGCCGGCGTGTCATCGAAACCACCACCCAGGATTGAAAGGTGGATGCTGGCCCTGATGGAGTATGGGGTACGACTGATGTACAGGCCAGGCACCAACAATCCGGCAGACTATCTATCACGCCATCCCAACAAAGAGGGTCCAGATACAGACATTGGTGCGAGTGACTGTCACGGACTACTATGTCAAGTGGTGGAAGGTTCTCTTCCGACGGCGATATCAAGAGCAGTCATATCGACGGAATCAGCCAATGACGAGGTCTTCGGCATCGTCCGGGCTGCAATCAGAAGCGGCGACTGGAGAGAGGTGCTGCGGGACAACTCGTGCCGACAAGAAGTGGCCCGGAGGGACCTCCAAGCGCTCTGGAAGGTGCGAGAGGAGTTGTCCATCTCGGACGATGGGCTCATACTGAGAGGACGCCAAATTGTTGTGCCAAGGACACTGAGGTCCCGGATACTAGAACTAGCACACGTTGGTCACCAGGGAGTGGTCAAAACAAAGGCACGGTTAAGAGCAAAAGTATGGTTCCCGGACTTGGAGAAAATGGTAGAGAACTTTGTAAAAAGATGTCTAGCGTGCCAGGCCGCGACCCCAGGGGACAGAGCTCCGCCGATCCGATCTATGGAGCGCAGCCAAAAACCATGGGGGACAATACATGTAGACTTCGGATCAACAGGACGGGGCATGTACTTTCTGGTAGCGGTGGACCAATGGTCACGATACCCCGAAGTAGAGATAGTTGAATCAACGGCTACTGAATTCTCAACGAAGGCACTAGACAAGATGTTTGCCACACATGGGTTCCCAGACCTTATATGCTCGGACAACGGCCCGCCGTTCACTGGCTACCAGTTCGCTACCTACCTCAAGGAAAGAGGAATCCAACATCGCCGGGTGTCCCCACTCTGGCCACGGGCCAATGGGGAAGCCGAAAGGATGATGCGGACCCTCAACAAAGTCCTAAGAATATCCGCCAGCAGCGGGGCAGACTTGGAGAGAAAACTTGTGGAATTTCTAAGGGAATACCGCACGACGCCTCACCAGTCCACGGGAGTGGCCCCCGCGGAAGCACTATTCGGACGATGCCCAAGAGGACTGCTACCGGAGGAAGAAGGCCGAACACCTGAATTATCGACAATGAGAAGATTCGGGAGGAGCGAGTCAGGCGCAACGAAAAGGAAAGTGAACGACGAGGGTTGCAGGAAAAGGAAATGCGGGTAGGGGACACGGTGTTGGTCAGAAATCGACACCCGGAAGGCAAACTGTCCCTCCCATTTGAGCCACGCCCGTGGAAGGTAACCCATGTGAAGGGCACGATGGTAACGGCGGCCTGCGATCGAGGGACCGTCACACGCAACCGGTCGTTCTTCAAGAGAATGGAAAATCCAGTCGAGAATGAAGTACCGGAGGAAGCCACAAGCACGGAGGAACCACCCGCCGACCAAGGCGAGAACGGGCAACACGCCCCAGTTGGAGCCGAACCCGGCTGTCCCATGCGGGCCGGGACCCCACCAAGATATCCCGTCCGCCGAGAGCGGAGGTTGCCAGGCTATCTCAAGGACTATGTACTAGACTCGGGCGACGAAGCCGAGAAGACCTGATGGGACGTAAGTGTAACTGCTAACGGCTGTGTTCAAGGCCACTAATTGTTTTGGGGTCCGTGCACCCCGCAAGTTTGTGTTCCATTTTTATTAAAGTTGAAAAGGGATGTGACGTCCCGAGTTACGGATAGAGCGCATGCGCGAGCCTCGTTGTGGCCCGCGCATGCGCGGTTGCAATAAAGTGCGCCCGTGCGGCAGTTCCCGCCGGGACGCGGACGAGACAACATCACGTCCCGTGTCCTTCCTGTGTGCCTGCATGAATGCATGCGTGTGTGGGGTCCTGGGGCCACATAACACATGTTAAACCCTGGGCCCTTTTTTTTTTCATATGCATTTTTAAAGCGCTCACACAGCCCGGGGGCCCTCGAGGCGCTGTTGTTGTCTTAGTTGCAGATTTACTTACATACCCAGAGGTTCCTAAGCGCGGACCCGGGAATCAAACCTGTGCTGCTGCCTGTGGTCTCGCTTCCAAGGCTGAGCTATCCTCCCTTTGGGGCTGCACCCTAGACAATGCTCTTCTCGACCTCTGCTCAGTTTGTAACCCCAGGGACCCCCCCAGGGCTATTCACTGACTTGGCGAACTTTGACACCTCCCCTACTTTGCCCGATTTGTCACCTGATTGCAGCCAAACTCCCCAAAACATCAGCTGACCACAACCCGCATGCGATAGACCTCTTCGGTACGATTTATGCATGTCCCTAACTCTTTCCACACCTGCTGCTGCATAAGCGCTCTTCAGTACCTTGGTCGCATTTAAATCACAAAGAGAGACCTGTTTACCGCATACTACCACTTGTGAATGCATGGAAGGCAACCAGATAAAGCACTTCCTGGTGCATAACAGTCACTTCCTGTGCTCACTGGCTTGAACCAATTCTGGGAAAATGTTTACTGACCATGCAGCCGCGTTATGCAAGGTTGTGTTGTGCACCAGTCCTGAGGAATTATGAACATGAATATAGTGTTGTGCCCCTTTAAGGAACAACAACTTCCCAATAAGGGCTGTGCGAATGTCACATGCCTGTCACCATGTGACCATGCTAATAAAAGGGATGAGCGGAGTCAGTTCCATCGACTCCTGCCTGCTGTGTCGTTCTTGGAGCGCTGCACATGCCCTGCAGAGGCTAGCCCTCCACCATGGCAGTGTCCCTGCGAGGCAACGCTGTCCCTGCATACCTCTTATCAGCAGAGCCCCTGCTGGGCAACTCCGGCTGGTGTGCTGTAATGGCCTGGGTGCTCATGGTCCCACAGGGTGATCCCTGTAACTGTACGTCAGTTGGATTTCCGCCGGCGACCATGTACCTGGACCCCTGTGCCCTGGCAGTCTAGACATAAGAGTGGCAACGAGGGAAAGCAGACCCATGTGAGTGCGGCTGCCTGCTGCTCCCGGTGCGGTGTGCGTTCAATGGAGGAGGATTGCTCTGTGCCCCAGAGCGAAAGGAGAGAAGCGGCCGCAGCCGCATTGGTGAGGGAGAGTGCTATGGTGGCAGCGCCACTGAAATAAACAATCTCCCGCCAAGGTCACAGAAATGTGGCTGCACGCAGCCGCTGGCCCGTCCCTCGCCCTAGCTATCCCCAAGGGCTATACCATCTTCAGAAAAGACGGAACTCTTGCCGAAGGAGGTGGCGTGGCCCTTATCATCAAAACGCACATGACCATTACAGAATTGCCCAGCCAATCCTTCCATTCAGGAGAATTGCTCTCGATCAAGCTCTCATTCCCCGATACTCCCTCACTAACCATCCAAATCATCTACAGACCGCCAGGCCCACCCCAATCCTTCGATGAGGAAATTGCCTTCCTTCTCACTAACAATTCCAAACCCTCCTCCAGAATTATTATTCTGGGCGGCTTCAATCTAGGCCTCAACAACCCCGCAGATGCTAATGCCCTGGCCATAAACAACACAATTGTATTGTTAGGAGTCACTCAACGCATCACCCACCCCACACACAACAAAGGCTGCACATAAGGCTGGCTGGCGGATATGAATGTCAGGACCAACAACATCTCCAACTATCCTTGCCCCTCGTCTGATCACAATGTCATCACCTTCTCTATCCCAAAATACACTACACCCAAAGCCCCCCCCCCCCGCAACTGGGCCCAGCCTCGCAGTCAAGAAACACATGCAACATCACCACTGAGAATATGGTCCCGATACTATGTCCTGTCACAGACCATCAACATTCAGCCTGTGACCCGAACCTTATGGTAGAGTTTTACAATCACACTCTCCTAGCGATAGACAACGTCGCCTCTCTGAGCACACGCATACCGAAACCAACAGCTCACCTAAAATCCTGGTACACACCTAACCTCAACACTCTACGGTCCACCAAGTGAGCTAATGAGGCCACTTGGAAAACCACGCCCTCAAAAGCAAATAAAGACCAATTCCTCACAGCAGCAAAGTCCTACAAACCGGCCATTCTCCAAGCGAAGAGTCTTACCTATAACGAGCGCATAACGAACGCCAAAACAGGCAGACAAGAAATACTCGCCATCTTGCCGGAATTTCGAATACCCTGTGAATTCCCCAGAAAGTTGCCTCAAGGACACCACATGCATCAACATCCAAAAGGCACCCCTGGACAAAATCACCCAACTACTAAACTGTCTCCAAAAAACTAAACTACTCCTGCGGCTGACACCAACATCACGCTCAAACCAAACAAATTATTATTTGAATTTAGACCAGTCTCGATACCAGAAGTCACCAAAATCATTAAAGGGCTGAAACTCTCGAGATGCCAAGGCGACATCTGCCCTACCCCCTTTATAAAAGACTGCGTGGCAGAACTCGCCCCTTTCATCACTTCACTAACCAACAACTCCTTTACTGAAGGTATCGTCCTGAACAATCTGAAAGATACCTGGGTCCTCCCGCTCATAAAAAAACCCTCACCAGACCCTAACATTCCTACAAACTACCATTCCATCGCCACCGTCCCCTTCCTCCTCAAATCCTAGCCAGAACAGCATACTTGCAAATACAAGAACACATTGAGTCGAACAACCTCCAGAGTCAGCACTCTTAGATCTGAAAATCCAAATGGATGAGATCATAGATAATGGGAACCTAGCCATCTTACTCCTGCTCGACCTCTCCGCAGTATTCGATCTAGTGAACCACAAAATCCCATGCCAACACCTCTCCTTCCGCAGCCCACTTCTCTACCAAAGCCATAGCCTGGATCGAATCCTTCCTACCTGATTGTACAATGAGGGTCTTCTCCAACCTATCGGCTGCCACTCCAGCCCCAATCCTTTGTGGAGTACCCCAAGGCTTGTGTGTATCACCTACACTTTCTAACATTTTTACAAAACCCCTGTTCGACCTCCTGGATGTACAAGCCGTCTCCTACACCAACTATGCAGACGATACACAGAGCCCCCTGCCGATCTCCGGGAACTACAATAAGGATACCAATGCCCATAACAAAATATATCAAATCATCCAAGCATGGATGGCGCAACACGAACTCTGTCTAAATGACGAAAAAACAGAACTTCTATTAGTAGGACCACAATCCTGACTACACAAATTGGAAGGCGACTACAAATCTTTCAGACCATTCCTAACGTCAGACAGCTGCATCACAGGTTCCTCCACAAGCAACATCAAAAAAACAAGCCATCCAGAATAATGCCCTAACAGCAGCATTGAACATCTCAAAGAAAGAACACATTTCTGCAGACAGGCGCAATGTCCACTGGCTAGCCGTCCAAGACCACATCCAATTCAAAACTCTTTCTATCAGGCACAAGTGTCTAACAAACACGGGCCCCGGTATTCCTCTCCAACAAATTTGCCAAACCCACTCCGACAGGCCCATCTAGGCCATTACCTCGCACCTCCTCACCACTCCCAAATTCAAATTCAAATGAGCAAAGGCAGGGGGCTACTGTGACAAGTTAACTTCCAAGGCACCAGTGACCCAGGGATGAATATCGGTTTCTAAACCAGCAATCAGCCCCACACCTCTAGTACACCAGAAGGGATCCGAACAGATTGGAACACAAGTAAATTATAAACCTCCTTGTCCAATTTTGGTAACGTGGACGGAACGGCAGGCTTATCTGCGCACGGTCGTGGATCATTGGTTAGTTGCAACAAAGCGAAAATACAATCATTACCCAATGATAAAAGGAACTGTCCAGTCAAGGTTGTATAGAAATATCTACCTTATTGTTAGGGAGAATCCTGTGCAGTGCCCTTAGGGACCACTACACACAATTAAGACTACAGGTGGCAATACAAGTTTTACCTTTGGTACAAGCCTGTTCTGCTATGTTATAGTGGTAGCTGTAGCAGAGCAACCAGGCTTATCTCAAGAGTATATGAGCAGTAGCAGAGATTACACAAAGCACCACAATTACTGTGACTCAAGCAAACACTGTCTCAATTTTTCAGGTAAAAAAATATAAGTACATTTATTTTTAAACCATCTGTTATAAAACACTTCACTTCTATAAATTCGAAACCACACGTAAAATACACTACACACAACCAATTCCACTTGTGCCAGAAAATTCCAGGTAAGTACATTAGGATTTGACAGACCGGTGTTGCAATACTAACGCCTAACCGCGGATAGAAATGCTCACGAAGTTAAAACACACTTTGTACTTAAGAATTTCAAACAAGGGAAAAGTGAATAAAAATCAAAGGCAATGCTTTTTCAAGGCAAGGAAACTCGAGGACGTGTTCAAAGATAGAGATTAAAGTCAATAGGCCTGCGCCAGTGTCAATGGAGCAGATGCTCAGTTGCTGAGGATCACACGTTGAAAAGTTGGAGATTCAAGATGCCAAGAGTTTGTAAGATTGTCAAATGGAAGGAAAAGTTATAAGAAGGAGGGAAGAATGAACAAATCTTCATGGAGGAAAAGGCTTCACCCCAATTCTGGCTGGTCAGACGGAGAGAATGACCAAGTGTGCACAGTACCTTATTCTGTTGGAGAAAAGCTGGTGCCATGGCAGTTGTTCCTGGTAGTTCCTGCAGACTCACGGTTCCTGTGGCCTCAGTCGTGGGGACAAAAAGGAGGATGTCTGGAGCGATCTGCACTACCCAGGGATGAGGCCAGCAGCAGCGAAAAGAACAACAATGAATAAAGGGTGCGCTCCTTTAAATCAGGAGAGGGCTCTTCTGATGGCTATCCGGACCACTACAGCACAGCAGTGATTTCGACCCAGGAGAGGATTCTCTGACTGAAGAAAAAACGAGCTGGTTGATCCCACCAGGCTCAAGGGAAGAAGACTCTGCACTGGATATTCTCTTGTCGTTGAAGGGTAGATAGCTCAGGTCTGCAGCAGGGCTTCACCGGGACTCGGGGTTGCAGCAGCTCTCCTCTTCTCTGCTTCTATTCGGTTCCTTGCAGTTCCAGTGGCAACTCTGATTTCTAGGACAAGAGTCCTGCCTTTTATGCCAAAATCCCCCATTCACACAGCCTGGCTGTCAATCACTCAGCAGGGGGGTTGTCCAGCCCGGACAACCACCTCAGCCAATCAACACAAAGTGCGACTTGGGTCACCAAGGAGACCCTGTGCAGGGGGTGACTACACCCCTCCCTCACATTCAGCACACCTAGACACCAAATGCCAAAGGAGGGCTTCTGGTCAGAAGCCCGTCATAGGTCGGCAAACAAAGGAGGCAAACCTGGTTTGCCGCGCAAAGAAAGACCCAAGAAGGATGTTAACAAAAAGAAATGGCGATTAAACCCAACCGGAGCCGAAATAAAAAGTATTTGGGCTAGCGGGTTTAAAGTTCGAGGCTACTAACATAGCCTAAAACAATACCACGTTATGTAATATAATCGCGGTAGGAAAATTAGGGTTGCTACGACTGCCACCAGCCAAGTCTTAATGTTAAGCGAGCGAAACAATGCTCTATGAGGTACAGATAAAAAGGGCTACGAATTAACCCTTTCCAGTAATCCATGTAAGATGGGGGTACTGGATCTGTGGTTAAATGACTATGTAAAGTTAATGGCAACTTTACCCTTTTCTGGGGGACAGTAGTCAGCCCCAGAAATGGAGTTCGTGGGAAGTCTAAAAGACAACCCTGTGTCACTGCACTGAAGGTGCTGTGTAACACACAAACGAGTGGGGCTACTGAAGTGGTGTCCTCCAGAGTCCACAATCACAAAAACAGATGAAATACACATGGCAAAACACAGGTAAGAGTGGGGGAAAAGCTCACACTCTTACCCAGTGGAAAAAATAACTCCAGAAATCCAGCAAAGCTGCTGAGGGACTCACTAGGTGAGGAAAATTAGCCATAGAATGAGAATTCTCCCTAACACTTATTATTATTACAACAGACAGTTCTAGCGCACTACAAAATACAACCCACCCTGTAAAGGAACACAGAAGACAGACAGTTTCACGAAGGAAAGGGATGCACTCTGGATACTGACAGGAGGGTAGTCGGCAAAGCAATCAGTCTTAACTGTTCAAGGTTATTTGGTTTCAGCACCAAGGGAGCAAAAGTTTGAAAATGTGACTAGGTTCCTTCAGAGAAGGGCCAGGGGGACAGAACCACAATGTACCTGGTGCTTTAGATGTTCTTGATGCTCAACAGCGTCACGTCGGTTCCAGGACACTGCGGGTATCAGGCGGCAAACAGTTCAGCTAGTGAGGCTGGAGCGGATGGCTGCAGACTGGCCTACATGGCGGCTCGGAGCCAAGAATCCAATCTGAGCTGGTTGGTGGATCTGTAAAGCTGGTTGTGGCGTCTCGGATGGCTTTACTGACTGCACCGTGACAACAGTCAGTGGTGTAGCCGGTCACGATCGAGGGCTCGACTGTCTCGAAAATGTCCTTAAAAGATTCATGCTGGTTAATGCTTGTTGTGGCACTCCTCCTAACGTCTTCACACGGCTCCTGTCATCCTTTAAGCTGGACGGCTCAAAACTGAAGAGAGTGTTTGCAGGCAACAGCCTTGTCCTTTGTGCAGAGACTCTCTGGCACTTCCCACCTAGGAAGCTTGCTGGCAGAACTTAACAGGGCATGCTGGGTGCTGGTTGGGTATCAGTTCAGAAGCTGCTGGATGGGTCCTCTGAGGTTGTTATTTCTCTCTGTTCACTGGGAGATGTTTAGGGGAAGGATCTTGCTTCCCTCTTGAACATCCTGGCCTTTCATCACTGGCAGAAGCTGTAAGGCAGACTGTACCTTCAGCCAGGCTCCAACTTAGTCCTTTGAGTTACTCCTTTCAAAGTCGTAGAATGGTCTGCTAAGTGAGAGGCTCTCCCCTCTTTTAAAGCCTAATGGGCCCCAGTGATTAGTACAGGCCAAGCCCACCTTAAAGAACCAATCCTGGGTCCCCACCAACAATCTTCTTTTATGTGTGAGGTTTATCCCAAGTGATTTGCAACAGGAAAGGTAAGGGGTGGCAACATGTACTACTAAGTCCCACCCATCTTCCTGTCTGTTGTAGATCAAAGTGTCTCTCTGGTTAATTGAGCTCTCTGTGACTCTTGATCAAAGTGCAGGTCTCCCTTAAAGTTTGTGGTGGGAACAGACTTCTGTCTCTGTCTGACTTTGTTCCACGTCTGTATTTACGGCACAGTCTCTGCTTACTTAAAAGCTAAACTGTGCACATACATAACAAGGAAGGTGCTCAGATCCCAAGCTGAGGGACAGCTAGAAACTACCAAGTTTAAGAAAACCAATGGCATGGGGGCGGCATTCCAGACGACAGCAGCTACCATTTGGAATGATCTCCCATTGTCCATCAGACTGGAGACCTCTTACAGTCTATTTCGAAAGAAAGTTAAAACTTTACTCTTCCGATAAAGGCCTGGACTCCCTCTGGCCATTTTGCGCCTGAATCTTGTATGTTTAATGTTGTCCCGTAGATGTGCATTCCTGTTTCCTGTTTCTATGTTACGCGCCCTGATGCCTGCGGGCTTCAGTGCAATACAAATAAATAAATACATTTTTTTAAAAAACCTTCTTCCCTCTTTAAATAGTTGTCGCAGACATGCCATTCACTGCCCTTCATACAGAGGGGTGGGAGCTACCTTCAAGTTGACACATGGCATATCAAAGAGGTGTTAGTGTCCTTCCCCCTTCTGTCAGTTCTGTGATCAGGCCTATCGCCAGGCCTGTTTCAATTAACTCTCATCAGTATGCGCTGCCACCAGAAGAACTTTCTACAATAGAGGGGCAGATCCAAGGAGCATTTGATTTTTTAATTAGGCTGGCCATGGCCGGAGGAAGGTGTTGCCTTCCCCCTTCCGGAGATGCTTTGATGTACCTGTGACTGTCACATTCCAGCTAAATTTGACAGGGAAAACAGCATCTGTAGACTGTCTCCCCCCGAGTAGACTTGACTATGTTTTTGTTGTGCGGTGAGCAGAGGAAAATGTGTGCGGTGCGGATTAGCCGCACACACTTTCTGAGGTTGATTTCCCATCATTCATTTTCATTAAAAACTTCAGAAAAAGCCCAGGCAAGCTCACACTCCCAGTGCGGATGGTCAAATTCCTCACAGCTGCAGCTTCCCAGTTGTTGGCCGCCAAAAGGTGGAATGCCCTCCCCCTGTCCCTTAGATCTGACCTTCCTTCTGGTCCTTCTGTAAAAAAACTTGCTCTTCACGCAAGACTCATGGATAAATCTGTCAAGCCCCCTACTTGTGTTTACTCTGTCATTACTGTTTTTCTACCTTATGTTTGTGCTCCAACTAGCGCCCAGATGACTTTGGGTATGGGGCGCCCTATAAATGGCAAATAAATAAATAAATGTGAGTATAGGCCTAGTAAGATCGCTGTTTATCCTCCCACTGTCTTCCCTCCCTTGTCTTGTCACGCTTAGAAACACTGGTGTACAGGCGCGTTATAAATGACTTTTATCATATCATATCATATCATTGATCACAGATTGACTAAGAAAGCAGTTAGCTATCACTCTGAAAATCAAACATGCACTAACCCATAAAACACCAGATCTATTGAAGTGGGTGGGATACATAGATGACATACTAATGATTTGGAGTGGAACTGAGAAAGAATTACTGAAGTAATTTGAATTCCTAAACAATACTATTTTGGTATTACATATATGATTAATTACAGTCAGAAAGAGATCTCATTGTTGGACCTATTAATATTCAATAATCATAGAACATTACACATTAGCACTTATAGAAAGGAAACAGAAGTGACTACAACTCTATATCAGTTACATTGTCATAAACAATTAGTTATTAAGGATATACAAGCAGGAGAATTTGAGAGAGCCAAACAAAACTGTAGCATCATTTTAGATTATGAAAAGGAGATATCAGTTATTAAGACTAGATTACGACAAAGAGGCTAAAAATCAATCCTTTTGAACAAGTCAGAACAGAAAATGCAACATAAAGCCAGAACTGAGTTACTAACACCGGAAATAGTCAAGAAACAAGACATATCATGATCAATCAGGTTAATTACTAAATATAATTCAGAAAGCAATCTACTGCCTGATTCATGGAATTGTTTGCGCCGAAAACGCAGATTTGCGCTCCTTTCTGCCTGAAAATCCCTATACTTCAAACAGGGATTTTCGGGCAGAAAGGAGCGCAAATCTGCATTTACGGCGCACATAATTCCATGAATCAGCCCCCCAATGTGCTAATGGTTAATGGTTTTGATATTCTCAAATATTATTTACTTCAAATAAACATAAGGTATGTACCTGAAGGAGACACATCACATTTTAGAGCTATGATAATTATAGCGCTTTTAGAAATATTCAGAGGAGCAATACCAAAAGTGTTTCACAAATTATGATTCGAATCGATAGCCTGCACAAATCTAATTATAAAAATATTGAGACTGTTTTTTATTTAATTAAGATGAATGAAATTACAAACATAGTACAGTAATAGTGATAATTCTTTACTATAACAGCATACATGACACAATTGAATAATCAGTTATTATTTCAACAAACATTAATTGTAATTTTATACTATGAGAGTATGAAGATTTACTAAAAGATAGCAATATAGTCTTTCTTTTATGTCCATCAGCAGATAGAGTACCTCCATGGGCGCAAAATGGCACCGTTTTAACATGTGGATGCCATGCACATCAAAACACCAGCATTTACGATCCGCTTTACTTAGCAGATTAGGTAAGAGTAGGGTCCTTGATTATACTTTTTTCTTTTTGAACGCTGTTATGTGTTTGCAACACAGCCTCAATATATTTGAATATTGGGATATTGTCATAATAGATTATACATAGGTTTTCATTTTTAGGGTAAATTCCCACCACATAATTAAGAAGTACTGGAATAAGAGAACCTTCCATGCCAACCTTCAAACATTTCTGTATTTTTGCACAGGTTTTTGATCAGCACATGAGGTATTTGCTCAATCATTACATGTCATATATGTACAACACTTAGTTTCATTGAACTGGTTTTGGACTATTGTTGGTATTCTAACATAGTCACACCACAGTGGTTTTTCTACCATTTTGAATCATTTATGGGTAACTCATTCCCATTATTTGCTGCCATTGTTGAAGAATCTGCAGTTGTTGCTTTACATTATACATTTTGTTAATTCATGTAGTTTTGCTGTTCTTGTATTTTTCCCTCTAATGTACTGATAATCTGTACATGTATGAGTACATCTTCTTTACAATACTTATAACAGTTTCTCTGAAGAAGTACATCAGTGTTATATTTAATCCGCAATAGTGCGAAACACGTGTCGGCCATAGTTAGATTATTCATTTTGACCAATGGATTTCCAGGAATGTACGTATTTTGTTGTATACAATATACATTAATATATCGTAATCCAAGGGAATCAACTAGATGCATCTCACATGTATATGATCTTTAACAGACGTTAGTTTCAACTGAACTTAATGGTAATCATTTTTATAAATTGCAGAATTGACTATTACAATATTAGAAATCAATAATTAACAATAATCGGACAAACTGTTTATGTAAAAGTTAAAATGCAAGCGCACATAATATTCTTGAAAATATGCTTCAACTGAGACTCCGATTTGTATCCACAAGCGAACATAAAAATCCAGATGCCAGGGAACCATTTTGCCATGCCAATGATAGTCGCTCCAGGCCCCCTGCAGACATTCTCTGCGGAACAGATATTGCCTTTTTCCACTTTCTGCCTTGGGAAGCTACAAGGGGACGAGAAAGCAGGCATAGACACTTTCTAGGTGCCCCCAAGTAGCCAGAGGCTCAGGGGAAGAGGGGCACGTGAAGTGTGTGACAGGGTCAGGGACCTGACACTGTCAGGGTGGAATAGGGAACCCTTTCAACCTGTGGCAAAAGGCCTAACAGGGTATTTGCCAGAGCCAGTCCTGCCTCAGAGACGGGGGTTAGGAGGGTACCAGTCTGTATTTCTCACCATGTGCCTGGTTACAATATCAATCAACCTCTTTTGAACAGGCCATACTTGCCTTGCCGGATTCTGGCCTGTCTTTTCTCTCTTCCCTTCTAAGGCCACAAAAACCACAGATCCATGCAGCCAAGCAAGCAACATGTTATTCACCGGTGAGAGAGACAGTGCCAGTGGAGCGTTCCCCGCTATAGATAGGCAATCAGGACGCGCTATGACAGCCCTCCACAATAGAAAATGAAGACACCTGTTGCAGCTGAATACCATAACAGAACATTGGTGGACCTGCGGCTGAGAAGGAGGCAGGGCTTATGTCTCGTGAGGATAGCATCCAGGTTCGATCTCCGGGTCCGCGCTTCAAAAGCTCTGGGTATTAAACACGTTATAAATAACCTTTCATATCATACGGCTTCTGATGACTGTAGCCAAGGCCAGAGGGCGAGAATGACTCAGATTGGCCCAGAGAACCAGGTGGACGACAGAACCAATGGGAGGTGGAGGATGAGAATAAAATGGGACAAACAAAACTTTTTGGGGTTGTTTGGGGTTGTTTGGGGTTGTTTGGGTGAGGTCAAGGGAGGAGAAGACGGACCAAGAGAACAGGAAGAGAAGGGACGGGTCAGTAGAACATGGGGAATATCCCAGAGAGTATGTGTAAATTGGGATATTGGTCGTTGAAAGAAATTGGGACTTGTGTCTGTGAGTGTGTGTATGGTGAGTGAATGAGCTTAAGTGGGAGTGTAGGGGAGTAAGTGAAGCAAGCTGACTGAGAAGGGTGATTGGGAGAGTGAAAGGAGTGCATTTCTGTGAGAAGGAAGGTTGGGGAGTGGTGTAGAGTGGGAGGAGAGAGTAGTTGGAGGAGAAAGGTGTGGAGAGTGATAGGAGAAGAGTAGTAGAGAGAAGTGTAAGGAGAGAGTATTGAGGAGTACTAGGAGGACAAACCAGTGGGAAGAGAGAGTAGTCAGAGGAGTTATTAGTAGAGAGTAGTGGGATGAGAGTGTAGTGGAGAGCAGTGGGTGGAGAGAATAGTGTGAGGAAAGAGTAGAAGAAGTAGGAGAATAGGAGAGCATTGTAGAGAGGGGAGTGGAAAGTAGTGGAGAGGGTAGTTGAGAATAGTAGTTAGCAAGGGGAGTAGGAGGAACAGGAGAAAAGAAGAGAAATGTATAGTGGGAGAAAGAGAGGGGAAAGAGTAGAAGGGAGGAAAGAAGATCAAGGCAAGGAATATGTGAGTGTGAGAGATAGAGGCCGAGCGAGACCTGGGTGATTGAATGCCACCAACACTTGATTACTTCTTAAGTGTGGGACTAAGGTTAAGATCCACAGGAGGTAGAGAAATAAGGTGATTGATTTTCCATTAGGCCCTCACCTTTAGCCAGTAGGAGTTTTAGATAGTAGGCATTACTGATCCTGGGGCTGCGGGACGCGTGGGCTACGGAGGCCAACATCCACGGGAGACGAGAGAGAGGGACGGCTCTTAGTGAAACCCTATTCAAACATTCTAATAACAGCCATCTTCATTAGTTGTTGTGTTCATGAGGCCACTATTAGTGTTCACTAGTAACTGAAGGGGTATGCAAAACATAAGTGTTATTAATTGTACGTCTCCAGTAAGACCTCAGACATGCTGTCACTGGTTAAATTAAATGAAGTGACTCCTAGTTTGAGATAAGCTGTGTGGAGCGGTATCCAAGGCTGATAATGAGAAGGACTCCTTTCCGCCGCAGACGTCCTGCATTCTGGGATATGGAAGTGTCACAGACAGTTTGGAGGGAATCGGGTTGCGCTCTGTTGCTCAGGTATAGACCCCTGTCTCCTCGGGTCAGACCCACACCATGGAAAGACATGGGTTCCTCCTTTCTTCTCCCTTTTATCCTGTTTCCCCCCTCTCTGCATATTCTGATAGGTTCCCCAGGGCGTTGCTCCTGCCCCCTGAGTTCTCTTTTCTCTGGTCTTGCTGGACATGCAGGGGTGCTTCCCTTTCACAGCTCCGTCATCTCCTTCAGCTTTGGAGGAGAGCCATGGGGATGGTGGCATGCGTCACTGCAGGGTGAGTCACTTCTTGTGTTTTTAGGCTGATCATAACGTTGGCATAATCCGCTGAGCATTCTGCCCCTCTCTTCTGGAGCACCCGTGCTCCGGCTACATCTCTGGTTGAGGCCTCCGGCTCCTGCGTCCAAGCCTATCTAGTCTCTCAGTGGCCGGCCTCCATGTCAGCATACTGCCCAGGAACCAAACGTTGGGTTCCACCAGTGTTTCTTTGCCACCATTAGCAAGTTCCCATGGGTGTCTTAAGCATCCTAACAGGAAATGTGAAGAGTGGTTAATGACTGGATCCCTCCCAGACAGACAGTGCAGAATCAGCCGTTCTCTAAAATTTGGTAATTTAAAATAAGGAAACTTTCTGTCGTACATGAAATCTCCTTGAACGAACCGATTTTCAACCGACAAACATACGTTGATAAAACAACGATTTGTATTATTCTTTTATTTGTGAGTTTATGCACCTTGGCTGGAGTGTGCCTGTTATTTGTAAGCTTATGCTGCTTGGCTGGAGTTTGCCTGTTATTTGTGAGTTTATGCATCTTGGCTGGAGTGTGCCTGTTATTTGTGAGTTAATGCACCGTGGCTGGAATTTGCCTGTTATTTGTAAGCTCATGCACCTTGGCTGGAGTTTGCCTTTTATTTGTAAGCGTATGCATCTTGGCTGGGGTTTGCCTGTTATTTGTGAGCTTATGCACCTTGGCTGGAGTTTTCCTGTTATTTGTGAGTGAATGCCCCTTGGCTGGAGTGTGCCTGTTATTTGTGAGCTTATGCACCTTGGCTGGAGTTTTCCTGTTATTTGTGAGTGAATGCACCTTGGCTGGAGTGTGCCTGTTATTTGTGAGTGAATGCACCTTGGCTGGAGTTTGCCTGTTATTTGTGAACTTATGTACCTTGGCTGGAGTGTGCTTGTTATTTGTGAGCTTATGCATCTTGGCTGGAGTTTGCCTGTTATTTGTGAGTTCATGCACCTTGGCTGGAGTTTGCCTGTTATTTGTGAGCTTATGCACCTTGGCTGGAGTTTGCCTGATATTTGTGAGTTTATGCATCTTGGCTGGGGTTTTCCTGTTATTTGTGAGCTTATGCATCTTGGCTGGAGTGTGCCTGTTATTTGTGAGTGTATGCACCTTTGCTGGAGTTTGCCTGTCATTCGTGAGCTTATGCATCTTGGCTGGAGTTTGCCTGATATGTGTGAGCGTATGCACCATGGCTGGAGTTTGCCTGTTATTTGTGAGCTTATGCATCATGGCTGGAGTTTGCCTGTTATTTGTGAGCTTATGCACCATAGCTGGAGTTTGCCTGTTATTTGTGAGTTTATGCACCTTGGCTGGAGTTTGCCTGATATTTGTGAGTTTATGCATCTTGGCTGGAGTTTGCCTGTTATTTGTGAGTTTATACACTTTGGCTGGGGTTTGCCTGTTATTTGTGAGCTTATGCACCTTGGCTGGAGTTTTCCTGTTATTAGTGAGTTCATGGACCTTGGCTGGATTTTGCTTGCTATTTGTGAGCCTATGCTCCTTGGCTGGAGTGTGCCTATTAGTTGTGAGTTTATGCACCTTGGCTGGAGTTTGCCTGTTATTTGTGAGTACATGCCCCTTGGCTGGAGTTTGCCTGTTATTTGTGAGTTCATGCACCTTGGCTGGAGTGTTCCTGTTATTTGTATGTTTATGCACTTTGGCTGGAGTTTGCCTGTTATTTGTGAGTTTATGCACCTTGGCTGGAGTGTTCCTGTTATTTGTATGTTTATGCACTTTGGCTGGAGTTTGCCTGTTATTTGTGAGTTTATGCATCTTGGCTGGAGTTTGCCTGTTATTTGTGAGTTCATGCCACTTGGCTGGAGTTTGCCTGTTATTTGTGAGTTCATGCCACTTGGCTGGAGTTTGCCTGCTATTTGTGAGCCTATGCTCCTTGGCTGGAGTGTGCCTATTAGTTGTGAGTTTATGCACCTTGGCTGGAGTTTGCCTGTTATTTGTGAGTTCATGCCCCTTGGCTGGAGTTTGCCTGTTATTTGTGAGTTCTTGCACCTTGGCTGGAGTTTGCCTGTTATTTGTGAGTTCATGCCACTTGGCTGGAGTTTGCCTGTTATTTGTGAGTTCATGCCACTTGGCTGGAGTTTGCCTGCTATTTGTGAGTTCATGCCACTTGGCTGGAGTTTGCCTGTTATTTGTGAGTTTATGCATCTTGGCTGGAGTTTGCCTGTCATTTGTGAGTTCATGCCACTTGGCTGGAATTTGCCTGTTATTTGTTAGTTCATGCACCTTGGCTGGAGTTTGCCTGTTATTTGTATGTTTATGCACCTTGTATGGAGTTTACCTGTTATTTGTGAATTTATGCCCCTTGGCTGGAGTTTGCCTGTTATTTGCAAGCTTATGCATCTTGGCTGGAGTTTGCACCCACCTTTGAGGCGTGACGTGTCCCCCGCACCCCCCGTCAAGAGAGCAACGGTGGGACCACATTTGGAAAACAGGCCGCCTTGCATTGAAACCGTTGCTGCAAGACGTTAAAGGCCAGAGGAAAGAAGGGCGCCCTGACAGACCGTCATTTCCGCTGACCTCGAGTGTTAAGCGTTCAGTACCTCGGCCAAGGCTAGGGAGAAGACAGAGACTACGCAATCACAATTGGGGTTAAATTAAAAACGAAACGCGCTTCCCCGAGCCAGGTAGGAGTCGAACCTCCATTGCGCCACTGGCCCTCGTGGGTCTGCGCATACCCCTATCCTTCCACAAAAGAGAGGTGCTGTGCTTGCCCCCTCCCCACATTACACAGCTCTTTAGAAAATAATGCTACTCTTCATTTTGGAGCTGACTCTCAAGCCGCTTCATCTTCCAGTCCTATCTAGAAAGGAAGGCCCTGAAAAGTTGGCAGCAATTGCAAAGCAGGATTTGCCTTCATTTATTGGGGTTGGGGGGGTGGGGTCAATCGGTCAGGGGCTTACTTCCCCACACACTTCAGGAGCGCCAGAGGGACTCTTCTCCAGCCTGCCAATAGGCTGCAGATATTTGCCCCCAGCCAATGCTGCACTTTGGGGGCAAGGGGCAGGTTTCAGGTGGCAAGACGGGCAGCAAAGGGTTAATGAGGCGTGCCCCAGCACTCACGCGCCTCCGAGAGGAACTGCAGACTCTCTTGCCCATTTTAGCAAAAGGGGACCGCCCACCCCTGATAGGTCTCGAACCGCTGCCCTTGGTTCTTGCGTGTTCTCTCAAGCTAGTCATTTTTAGATTGGTCTTGGTATTGTGCTTTGCTTAGCCACTGTAAGCAATGACAGCTCAACACCAGAGCAGCGTAAAGCTTGATTTCTGCCACTGAAAGTGCATCTCGGTCATTTGCGTGGGGCATCGCCGGTCAAGCTTCTCAAGCATCCTGCCAGTGGTGGACCCATGGGGCACTGCTCTCAGGATCTCCATAACCTGCTTCTTGCTGACAGCCTCCCATATGGTCTAGCGGTTAGGATTCCTGGTTTTCACCCAGGCGGCCCGGTATGGGAAGACTAGCCTTTTCTACATAGAACTCCGATTCCGTTTCTGCTGCATTTACATTTTGAGAAAAGCCTGAATTTCCCCACATTGTTTCCCGTGGGGCCCCGGCGGCCCCATGCAGTCTGTCTGTGTTTCAGGCTCCCGATTCCTCAGTGTTAAGACGGATTTCTGAACTCTGTCCTGGTGGCGCAGAAGTTCAGAAGGCCAACCTAATTACTTGGAACAGGGTAACCTCTAGACGAGCCAGACCAATCAAGGTAGCGATCGCGGCGGTCAAGACTAGGTCTCAAGAGGGGTGAGGGTGACTGAAAGCCCGCAATGAGCACACAAAGCAAGATCACTTACAAACTACTCCAAACAGTTGTTATATTAAAAATATATAGACATTTATTTCAAGGCCTTTAAAACAATGACCGTAGCGAGAAAATCACAATATAACGATAGTAAACCAACACATACCATATCAACACAATATATATACAAATACAACAAGTCTCAAGCGTTATATGCACGAAATTTGTAGTCCACCTAAAAGGGAGGGAAAGCAGGCAGTGCGAAATAATGCTTAGACCCAGTTCACCTTCAGAGGCACCTAACTAGAAGGAAGTCCGAGCCCTGCGAAGAGTGGAGCCTTGTGCTCAAAAGTACCTGCACGCGCTGGTGCCAATGGGCAAAAGGAGAAGCTCTTCGAGGGAAATCAGGCAGTTCAGTTTAGTGCACAAAAGAAGAAGAACAAGTTCCGCGACTCAAGAGCAGCCTCCACAGTGGGCAGAAGCAGAGCGCGAGTACGGAGAAGGGTGCTGTTTGACACAGCGGGGAAAAGCAATGGGCTCCTGCAGGAGGGCAACCAGATCCTAGCTATGCTACTCACCGGTCCCCGATGCAAGCAGACCCAGGCTTCTCCGCGTCAGTTTCAGCAGCTGGCAGGTCCAGAAGAGCAGGGAACGCCTCGTCGTCGTGTTGAGTAAAAAGACGTCCCAATCGAAGAAACCCGCACAGTTTGTTACCACAGCAGGGCAACGGAGCGGCCGTGTGTATCTGAGCCAAATGTACACTACTCACTTCAGACCTGGGAACGCCAAGTGTACGAAGCGTGTGAGAGTGACAAGGACTCGAAATACTACACAACCTGGCGGCGGTTACAGATCAAGACTCCCGTGTAAGCTGGTCAGTCAGCTGGATGGCCCAGAGACGCTTCTGAAGGCTTACTGGCAGGAGATGGTGAAGATGCCGAGAATAGCTGTTCCCGCTATTCCAAGGGACGAAGTACCAGTACAGGCCTTCTGGTTCGATCAAAGGTGAAAAGGGTTTCACAAGGCGACAGCAGTGCAGAGGAGAAGTCCTTCAGCGGGTCACCAGCGATTCCTCGGTCCAGCCTCTTGGTTGCAGGATACTTGGCTCCTGTATTTCTTCGTTCGTGAGAACTCAGGAGATCGACATGGTAGTGGTGTTTCCAGCCCCCTCTTATCCACGGTTCCCTTCGCGCCAAAACGGAGGGGACCCAATGGGAGATCCGCTCATCAACACTCACAGCATTCGTGGACCAATCACGGACCACGGTGGTCCCAGGCATTCACACCACCCTAGACTCTCTGGCACCCAGGATGTGTATTGGGACCAGACATCCCAGCCCACATCCTGGAGGCACACACAAGACATGTAGAAGCCCGCGAAAGCATCCGTGTTTCGCGGGAAAGTACATGCCCAAATAAGGAAGGCCCCGGGTCGGCTCGACCTGGGGAAGGTGAAGGGAGCAAGACGGTCAGCGGACAGGACAAAGGAGCCTCGTGGTCTGGCCATTTTGGGAGCCAGGCCACCATTTTGGGTTAAGCGCGAGAAACACGCTTAGAACGCCAAAAGGAGCTCAAAACACAAGAAAACGATCGCTGCCACCATTCCCGTCCCTGAATCACTTGCACCGATCAGATACAATCCTAAACGAGTATCTAGGGCCTGTAGAAGGCTAGAGACCGAAGAGAGCTGTAACTTAGCTTACAGTGCCCTCTTGTGTCATGTTGCACGAAAGCCGCAACATGATAAAAGAAACTACGGGAAACTGCATTCCCCGGTACTGACTGTCTTAAGGGCATGTCAGTTTCCCCGTAAGAAAGGAGAGAAAGCCCAGAGGAGTGCGGCAGAAGGCTGCACTTCTCTGGCAAAGTCAAGAACAAGGTGAAAAACAACAGCAAAAAGTTTAGGGGTTGCCACATGGAAGGAAAATTACCTACAATTACGAAATATTTCCTAACACTTGCCCCTCCCAGACTATGGACAGGGGGAACTAATCCACCCCTGGATGAGTCTCTTGTTCAGGTCGGTTAAACATTCTGGACAACCCATCAGCATTGCTATGTTGGACACCTGGCCTATGCTCAATAGTGAAGTCAAAGCCTTGTAGACTTATGGACCACCTAAGCAATTTTGGATTCTCCCCCTTCATGTTCATTAGCCACTTTAAAGGCTTATGGTCAGTTTGCACAGCGAAGTGGGTCCCATAGAGGTAGGGCCTCAGCTTCCTTAGGGCCCACACAACAGAGAAACATTCTTTCTCTACCGTGGACCATCTGAGCTCTCTGTCCTTAAACTGGCGGCTAATAAAACCAATAGGGTGTTCCTTACCCTTCTCATCTACTTGTGATAGTACAGCTCCTATCCCAGTGTCAGAGGCGTCCGTCTGCACGATAAAAGGTCTTTGATAATCAGGGGCCCTGAGGACAGGGGCCTGGCACAAGGAGTCTTTTAAGCCGTTGAAGGCCTTCTCACACTCGTCGGTCCAAGTTACCTTCTTGGGTTTCTTCGGAGTTGTGAGGGCAGTCAGAGGGGCAGCTATGGTGCCATAGTCTGCCACAAAATTGCGGTAATACCCCGTGAGTCCTAAGAAGGCTCTCACTTGGGTTTGCGTAGTGGGGGTAGGCCAGTCTTGTACTGCTTGTACTTTACTGGGAAGAGGCTGTATCCTCCCTCCACCTACTTCATGTCCAAGGTAAACCACTGAGCCTTGCCCATTTTGGTGAGGGGCCACTCGGACACCCTCAAAAGAGCTATCTGAAGGACTGCCTTGGAACAGGTCGGGGAGAGGTTCAGACTCCTCTTCCTCAACATCTGAAGCCAGTAGCAGTGCTGCAATTTCGACGCTTGGGACGAAAGCCTTCAGCCTATTCACGTGAAACACTTGTGGAGCCTGTCCAGGCCTTCCAAGGTCCACTAAATAGTTAACCTCACCCAGGGGCTCCACCACTGTGTAAGGGCCTGACCATTTGTCCTGTAAAGCTCGAGGCCTTATGGGATTCATGATCAGGACTTGCTGACCAGGTGTAAAGTTGATGAGGGAAGCTTTCTGGTCGTACCAATGTTTCACCAGCGCTTGTCCTGCCTTCAATTTATCACTAGCCAAGCCCATCAGAAGTACCATCCGTTTTCTGAGCCCTAGCACATAATCAACTACATTGGTAGTAACAGGGGGAGTGGGCATCTCCCATCCCTCTTTGACGATGGCTAAGGGTCCCCGTACGGGATGACCAAACAGAAGTTCGAAGGGGCTGAAGCCAACACCCTCCTGTGGTACCTCTCGGTAGGCAAACAGTAAGCATGAAACAAGAAGATCCCATTTTCTTCTCTGAGGCTCCTCCAGAGCCCCAATCACGCTCTTTAACATCCTGTTAAAATGCCCCCCCAGACCATTGGTCTGGGGGTAGTATGCTGAAGAGAACTTGTAGGTGACCCTACATTCTTTCCACATAGCCTGCATATACTTCGACATAAAGTTGCTGCCATGATCCGACACAACTTCTTTAGGGAAGCCAACCCTAGTAAATATGCCAAGTAAAGCTTTTGCAACTGACTTGGCAGTTACAGTTTTCAATGGGATGGCCTCAGGATATCTGGTTGCATAGTCGACCAGCACCAGGATAAACCTATTGCCCGAGGATGTTTGCAGGTCAAGGGGACCAACGATGTCGATCCCTACCCTTTCAAATGGTACCCCCACAACTGGGAGCGGTACCAACGGAGCTTGGATTGTCGCGCCAACCTTACCAGACAATTGGCAGGAGGCACAACTCCTGCAGTGACTTTCTACTTGCACCCCCATCTTGGGCCAGTAGAAGTGCATGGATAACCTTTGCTTGGTCCTCTTCATACCAAGGTGACCAGCAAGGGGAACTTCATGCGCCAACTGCAGGAGCAAGGGCCTAACAGCAAGGGGAACCACCAACCTCCTATGATCTCCTTCTGTAGACTCTGTGGGCTCACTATACAGGAGTCCACCTTCCCAATAAATCCTATGCGTCCCAGGAGGTTCACCCTCAAGCTGGGAGCAGGCCTGTCTCCTTAGGCCTTCCAGAGTTGGGCACTCACGTTGGCCTTTACTGAATTCGTCCCTATCAGGACCTCCTTCAACTAACAAGTCTTTTAGTTCAGGATGATCGTTGGGGTCAAATACTTCAGGCATCGCCACCTCCTCGTCAGGCCCGGGCGATTGACCAACTTCCTTCACCGCAGTGGTAGGCGAGCTCGGGGGAATATTCTCTTTCCCTCGTCTTGACTTGTCGACTCCTTTCGCCTTGGGTTTCCCCTTCGGCTGGGGCAGCGTATTGGTCTTGGCCAATGCTGCCCGTGCTTGAGACCGTGTGTAGGGTCTTTCGGCAGTGTCTCCTACGAGCCCTAAAGCTCTGAGATCATTACCTAACAAGACCTTTCCCGGGACGTTTCTCTGAATGCTCACTGGAATCCTGACTGCTGTACCATTTAAAGTAAGATTTACAGGTATTACTGGGAACATACGGAGTGGGCCGTCAGCCAACTTAGTGGGCATCAGAGTAGCTCTGGCAACTTCCTCTGAGTCTACCAAGGTAGAATCCACTACAGTGCGACTGCACCCACTATCCCTAAGAGCTGGAGTATCTACTCCATTGATCAGCAGACTGTCTTTAAAGTAGTGCTTGGTATTATCCGGAATCCTAGCATAAGCCTCTGCGACCTTAGGCTCCCACGAACCCAGGGAAACTAAATCTACCTCAGCCTCTATCCCGCTGGGAAATGAGTCTGAGGAGAAGGATGCTCCTGTAATCTCTTCTTCCTCGTAGGAGGAGAAGGCCAGATTAGCGGAGTGGACCCCCAAAGGTCTAACCTTACACCGGGGATCCCCCTTCACGTGGTCAGTTGCTCCACAAGCAAAACAAGATCCATTGGGTCTGTTTACATAGGGAGGCTTATTGTAACCAGAGTTCTGTTTCGGAGGCTGACCTCCACTACCCTGTGAGTTCTCTTGTGTCTTACCCTTATTTTTATTTTTTGTGGCCCTTTTGAGAAGAAGGTTTATCAGATTCTCCACCCTCCTTATCTTTGGACTTTTTCCCTTCCTCCTGCTTACCAGGATGAGTTTTGTCCTTATGGGACACTCGATGTGACACCCATAAGTCTGCTGCAATGGCCAGCTTCTTAGGATCTATCTCCTTCGAATCGGCCAAATGCTGCTTAAGCTCCGGGGAAGAAGATGCAAAAATGTGTTCCAGCATGACAAGATTTGTCATGCCTTCGAAGGTAGAAACCTTATAACCTTTGACCCAGCCAGTTAAGTTTTTCATGGATTCAGTGACATAAAATACCCAAGTACCACCTTCCTTTTTCTTATACTCTCTGAAACGTTTCAAATATTGGGCCGGAGTCTTCCCAAACTTTAAAATGGAGGTTTGCTTTAACATTGCGAAATACGTTCGCTCAGCCTTCGACATTTCCATAATGGCACTACAGCCAGAATGGGGCAGTCTGCTAAGTAACCAGGCAATTTTATCAGCATTGTCAACTTGTTGAACTTCGCATGCATACTCAAACGCATTCAGCCAGTCCATAATGTCATTCCTTTCCTCATACACACTGAGCAGATCTTTCGGAAACCGTGGATGAGAGGAAGCCCCAGACCCATGTCCAGGACCCTTGGACCCATTTGCAAACTGAAGCTTGGCCAGTTCCAACTGGTGATCCCTGTCTTTTTGTTTTTCTGCCTGTTCGATTTTTAGTTTGGCTATGCTGAATTCAAGCTCCTGCTGCTTAAACCACAGCTCTTGCTTGTTGAATTCAACCATAGCCTCCCCATCAGCACTGGCAGAGGAAACATTAGACATCTCGTCCTCCCTGTCCTCGTGGTTGCGATGCATCAGTGCAGCGGCAGACCCGTCGGTTCTACCAGTGAGAGCAGCCCCACCTCCTTCCGCACTGTCCTCAGAAGTTATAGCGTCAAGCTGCGCTTCTTGCCACGCCACGATTCTTTGGATCATTTCCAATTTCGTGCCCTGAGAGGAAACACCTCTCTCCGCACACATCTTTTTCAATGTTTCTGATTTGGAAGCATTTAAAGTTATCAAGGTATTTGTTTCCATACTGTTAGATAGGACTATGGCCTTTTTAAAGTTATACTACAACAATTCACTACTTGTCCTGGTTGGAATAACCTGAAATGCCTTAGTTCGTGCGCAACACTGGATACCTTCGGTCGTATCCCACCGCTGTACACCAATTTGTTAAGACGGATTTCTGAACTCTGTCCTGGTGGCGCAGAAGTTCAGAAGGCCAACCTAATTACTTGGAACAGGGTAACCTCTGGACGAGCCAGACCAATTAAGGTAGCGATCGCGGTGGTCAAGACTAGGTCTCAAGAGGGGTGAGGGTGACTGAAAGCCCGCAATGAGCACACAAAGCAAGATCACTTACAAACTACTCCAAACAGTTGTTATATTAAAAATATATACACATTTATTTCAAGGCCTTTAAAACAATGACCGTAGTGAGAAAATCACAATATAACGATAGTAAACCAACACATACCATATCAACACAATATATATAGAAATACAACAAGTCTCAAGCGTTATATGCACGAAATGTGTAGTCCACCTAAAAGGGAGGGAAAACAGGCAGTGCGAAATAATGCTTAGACCCAGTTCACCTTCAGAGGCACCTAACTAGAAGGAAGTCCGAGCCCTGCGAAGAGTGGAGCCTTGTGCTCAAAAGTACCTGCACGCGCTGGTGCCAACGGGCAAAAGGAGAAGCTCTTCGAGGGAAATCAGGCAGTTCAGTTTAGTGCACAAAAGAAGAAGAACAAGTTCCGCGACTCAAGCGCAGCCTCCACAGTGGGCAGAAGCAGAGCACGAGTACGGAGAAGGGTGCTGTTTGACACAGCGGGGAAAAGCAATGGGCTCCTGCAGGAGGGCGACCAGATCCTAGCTATGCTACTCACCGGTCCCCGATGCAAGCAGACCCAGGCTTCTCCGCATCAGTTTCAGCAGCTGGCAGGTTCAGAAGAGCAGGGAACACCTCGTCGTCGTGTTGAGTAAAAAGACGTCCCAATCGAAGAAACCCGCACAGTTTGTTACCACAGCAGGGCAACGGAGCGGCCGTGTGTATCTGAGCCAAATGTACACTACTCACTTCAGACCTGGGAACGCCAAGTGTACGAAGCGTGTGAGAGTGACAAGGACTCGAAATACTACACAACCTGGCGGCGGTTACAGAGCAAGATTCCCGTGTAAGCTGGTCAGTCAGCTGGATGGCCCAGAGACGCTTCCGAAGGCTTACTGGCAGGAGATGGTGAAGATGCCGAGAATAGCTGTTCCCGCTATTCCAAGGGACGAAGTACCAGTACAGGCCTTCTGGTTCGATCAAAGGTGAAAAGGGTTTCACAAGGCGACAGCAGTGCAGAGGAGAAGTCCTTCAGCGGGTCACCAGCGATTCCTCGGTCCAGCCTCTTGGTTGCAGGATACTTGGCTCCTGTATTCCTTCGTTCGTGAGAACTCAGGAGATCGACATGGTAGTGGTGTTTCCAGCCCCCTCTTATCCACGGTTCCCTTCGCGCCAAAACGGAGGGGACCCAATGGGAGATCCGCTCATCAACACTCACAGCATTCGTGGACCAATCACGGACCACGGTGGTCCCAGGCATTCACACCACCCTAGACTCTCTGGCACCCAGGATGGGTATTGGGACCAGACATCCCAGCCCACATCCTGGAGGCACACACAAGACATGTAGAAGCCCGCGAAAGCATCCGTGTTTCGCGGGAAAGTACATGCCCAAATAAGGAAGGCCCCGGGTCGGCTCGACCTGGGGAAGGTGAAGGGAGCAAGAAGGTCAGCGGACAGGACAAAGAAGCCTCGTGGTCTGGCCATTTTGGGAGCCAGGCCACCATTTTGGGTTAAGCGCGAGAAACGCGCTTAGAACGCCAAAAGGAGCTCAAAACACAAGAAACGATCGCTGCCACCATTCCCGTCCCTGAATCACTTGCACCGATCAGATACAATCCTAAACGAGTATCTAGGGCCTGTAGAAGGCTAGAGACCCAAGAGAGCTGTAACTTAGCTTGCAGTGCCCTCTTGTGTCATGTTGCACGAAGGCCGCAACATGATAAAAGAAACTACGGGAAACAGCGTTCCCCGGTACTGACTGTCTTAAGGGCATGTCAGTTTCCCCGTAAGAAAGGAGCGAAAGCCCAGAGGAGTGCGGCAGAAGGCTGCACTTCTCTGGCAAAGTCAAGAACAAGGTGAAAAACAACAGCAAAAAGTTTAGGGGTTGCCACATGGAAGGAAAATTACCTACAATTACGAAATCTTTCCTAACACTCAGTATGAGGGCTGGACTTGCAAGAAGAAGGGCCGACTACAAGCGGCTTGGGTATGAGGTGCATACCAATGTCTGCGGCTTTCATACCCGAGATCTCGTCTGCACCCACCTTTGAGGCGTGACGTGTCCCCCGAACCCCCCGTCAAGAGAGCAACGGTGGGACCACATTTGGAAAACAGGCCGCCTTCCATTGAAACCGTTGCTGCAAGACGTTAAAGGCCAGAGGAAAAAAGGGCGCCCTGACAGACCGTCATTTCCGCTGACCTCGAGTGTTAAGCGTTCAGTACCTCGGCCAAGGCTAGGGAAGAAGACGGAGACTACACAATCACAATTGGGGTTAAATTAAAAACGAAACGCCCTTCCCCGAGCCAGGTAGGAGTCAAACCTACAATCTTCTGATCTGTAGTCAGACGGGTTATCCATTGCGCCACTGGCCCTCGTGGGTCTGCGTATACCCCTATCCTTCCACAAAAGAGAGGTGCTGTGCTTGCCCCCTCCCCACATTACACAGCTCTTTAGAAAATAATGCTACTCTTCATTTCGGAGCTGACTCTCAAGCCGCTTCATCTTCCAGTCCTATCTAGAAAGGAAGGCCCTGAAAAGTTGGCAGCAATTGCAAAGCAGGATTTGCCTTCATTTATTGGGGTTGGGGGGTGGGGTCAATCGGTCAGGGGCTTACTTCCCCACACACTTCAGGAGCGCCACAGGGACTCTTCTCCAGCCTGCCAATAGGCTGCAGATATTTGCCCCCAGCCAATGCTGCACTTTGGGGGCAAGGGGCAGGTTTCAGGTGGCAAGACGGGCAGCAAAGGGTTAATGAGGCGTGCCCCAGCACTCACGCAACCTCCGAGAGGAACTGCAGACTCTCTTGCCCATTTTAGCAAAAGGGGACCGTCCACCCCTGATAGGGCTCGAACCGCTGCCCTTGGTTCTTGCGTGTTCTCTCAAGCTAGTCATTTTTAGATTGGTCTTGGTATTGTGCTTTGCTTAGCCACTGTAAGCAATGACAGCTCAATACCAGAGCAGTGTAAAGCTTGATTTCTGACACTGAAAGTGCATCTCGGTCATTTTCCTGGGACACCGCTGGTCAAGCTTCTCAAGCATCCTGCCAGTGGTGGACCCATGGGGCACTGCTCTCAGGATCTCCATAACCTGCTTCTTGCTGACAGCCTCCCATATGGTCTAGCGATTAGGATTCCTGGTTTTCACCCAGGCGGCCCGGGTTCGTCCTGGTATGGGAAGACTAGCCTTTTCTACATAGAACTCCCGATTCCGTTTCTGCTGCATTTACATTTTGAGAAAAGCCTGAATTTCCCCACATTGTTTCCCGTGGGGCCCCGGCGGCCCCATGCAGTCTGTCCGTGTTTCAGGCTCCCGATTCCTCAGTATGAGGGCTGGACTTGAAAGAAGAAGGGCCGACTACAAGCGGCTTGGGTATGAGGTGCATACCAATGTCTGCGGCTTTCATACCCGAGATCTCGTCTGCACCCACCTTTGAGGCGTGACGTGTCCCCCGCACCCCCCGTCAAGAGAGCAACGGTGGGACCACATTTGGAAAACAGGCCGGCTTGCATTGAAACCGTTGCTGCAAGACGTTAAAGGCCAGAGGAAAGAAGGGCGCCCTGACAGACCGTTATTTCCGCTGACCTCGAGTGTTAAGCGTTCAGTACCTCGGCCAAGGCTAGGGAGAAGACGGAGACGATGCAATCACAATTGGGGTTAAATTAAAAACGAAACACGCTTCCCCGAGCCAGGTAGGAGTCAAACCTACAATCTTCTGATCCGTAGTCAGACGCGTTATCCATTGCACCACTGGCCCTCATGGGTTTGCACATACCCCTATCCTTCCACAAAAGAGAGGTGCTGTGCTTGCCCCCTCCCCACATTACACAGCTCTTTAGAAAATAATGCTACTCTTCATTTTGGAGCTGACTCTCAAGCCGCTTCATCTTCCAGTCCTATCTAGAAAGGAAGGACCTTAAAAGTTGGCAGCAATTGCAAAGCAGGATTTGCCTTCATTTATTGGGGTTGGGGGGTGGGGTCAATCGGTCAGGGGCTTACTTCCCCACACACTTCAGGAGCGCCACAGGGACTCTTCTCCAGCCTGCCAATAGGCTGCAGATATTTGCCCCCAGCCAATGCTGCACTTTGGGGGCAAGGGGCAGGTTTCAGGTGGTAAGACGGGCAGCAAAGGGTTAATGAGGAGTGCCCCAGCACTCACGCGCCTCGGAGAGGAACTGCAGACTCTCTTGCCCATTTTAGCAAAAGGGGACCGTCCACCCCTGATAGGGCTCGAACCGCTGCCCTTGGTTCTTGCGTGTTCTCTCAAGCTAGTCATTTTTAGATTGGTCTTGGTATTGTGCTTTGCTTGGCCACTGTAAGCAATGACAGCTCAATACCAGAGCAGCGTAAAGCTTGATTTCTGCCACTGAAAGTGCATCTCGGTCATTTGCGTGGGACACCACCGGTCAAGCTTCTCAAGCATCCTGCCAGTGGTGGACCCATGGGGCACTGCTCTCAGGATCTCCATAACCTGCTTCTTGCTGACAGCCTCCCATATGGTCTAGCGGTTAGGATTCCTGGTTTTCACCCAGGCGGCCCGGGTTCGACTCCCGGTATGGGAAGACTAGCCTTTTCTACATAGAACTCCCGATTCCGTTTCTGTTGCATTTACATTTTGAGAAAAGCCTGAATTTCCCCACATTGTTTCCCTTGGGGCCCCGGCGGCCCCATGCAGTCTGTCCGTGTTTCAGGCTCCCGATTCCTCAGTATGAGGGCTGGACTTGCAAGAAGAAGGGCCGACTACAAGCGGCTTGGGTATGAGGTGCATACCAATGTCTGCGGCTTTCATACCCGAGATCTCGTCTGCACCCACCTTTGAGGCGTGACGTGTCCCCCGCACCCCCCGTCAAGAGAGCAACGGTGGGACCACATTTGGAAAACAGGCCGCCTTGCATTGAAACCGTTGCTGCAAGACGTTAAAGGCCAGAGGAAAGAAGGGCGCCCTGACAGACCGTCATTTCCGCTGACCTCGAGTGTTAAGCGTTCAGTACCTCGGCCAAGGCTAGGGAGAAGACAGAGACTACGCAATCACAATTGGGGTTAAATTAAAAACGAAACGCGCTTCCCCGAGCCAGGTAGGAGTCGAACGTACAATCTTCTGATTCGTAGTCAGACGTGTTATCCATTGCGCCACTGGCCCTCGTGGTTCTGCGCATACCCCTATCCTTCCACAAAAGAGAGGTGCTGTGCTTGCCCCCTCCCCACATTACACAGCTCTTTAGAAAATAATGCTACTCTTCATTTTGGAGATGACTCTCAAGCCGCTTCATCTTCCAGTCCTATCTAGAAAGGAAGGCCCTGAAAAGTTGGCAGCAATTGCAAAGCAGGATTTGCCTTCATTTATTGGGGTTGGGGGGGTGGGGTCAATCGGTCAGGGGCTTCCTTCCCCACACACTTCAGGAGCGCCACAGGGACTCTTCTCCAGCCTGCCAATAGGCTGCAGATATTTGCCCCCAGCCAATGCTGCACTTTGGGGGCAAGGGGCAGGTTTCAGGTGGCAAGACGGGCAGCAAAGGGTTAATGAGGCATGCCCCAGCACTCACGCGCCTCCGAGAGGAACTGCAGACTCTCTTGCCCATTTTAGCAAAAGGGGACCGTCCACCCCTGATAGGGCTCGAACCGCTGCCCTTGGTTCTTGCGTGTTCTCTCAAGCTAGTCATTTTTAGATTGGTCTTGGTATTGTGCTTTGCTTAGCCACTGTAAGCAATGACAGCTCAATACCAGAGCAGCGTAAAGCTTGATTTCTGCCACTGAAAGTGCATCTCGGTCATTTGCGTGGGACACCACCGGTCAAGCTTCTCAAGCATCCTGCCAGTGGTGGACCCATGGGGCACTGCTCTCAGGATCTCCATAACCTGCTTCTTGCTGACAGCCTCCCATATGGTCTAGCGGTTAGGATTCCTGGTTTTCACCCAGGCGGTATGAGAAGACTAGCCTTTTCTACATAGAACTCCCGATTCCGTTTCTGTTGCATTTACATTTTGAGAAAAGCCTGAATTTCCCCACATTGTTTCCCTTGGGGCCCCGGCGGCCCCATGCAGTCTGTCCGTGTTTCAGGCTCCCGATTCCTCAGTATGAGGGCTGGACTTGCAAGAAGAAGGGCCGACTACAAGCGGCTTGGGTATGAGGTGCATACCAATGTCTGCGGCTTTCATACCCGAGATCTCGTCTGCACCCACCTTTGAGGCGTGACGTGTCCCCCGCACCCCCCGTCAAGAGAGCAACGGTGGGACCACATTTGGAAAACAGGCCGCCTTGCATTGAAACCGTTGCTGCAAGACGTTAAAGGCCAGAGGAAAGAAGGGCGCCCTGACAGACCGTCATTTCCGCTGACCTCGAGTGTTAAGCGTTCAGTACCTCGGCCAAGGCTAGGGAGAAGACAGAGACTACGCAATCACAATTGGGGTTAAATTAAAAACAAAACGCGCTTCCCCGAGCCAGGTAGGAGTCGAACCTACAATCTTCTGATCCGTAGTCAGACGCGTTATCCATTGCGCCACTGGCCCTCGTGGGTCTGCGCATACCCCTATCCTTCCACAAAAGGGAGGTGCTGTGCTTGCCCCCTCCCCACATTACACAGCTCTTTAGAAAATAATGCTACTCTTCATTTCGGAGCTGACTCTCAAGCCGCTTCATCTTCCAGTCCTATCTAGAAAGGAAGGCCCTGAAAAGTTGGCAGCAATTGCAAAGCAGGATTTGCCTTCATTTATTGGGGTTGGGGGGGTGGGGTCAATCGGTCAGGGGCTTACTTCCCCACACACTTCAGGAGCGCCACAGGGACTCTTCTCCAGCCTGCCAATAGGCTGCAGATATTTGCCCCCAGCCAATGCTGCACTTTGGGGGCAAGGGGCAGGTTTCAGGTGGCAAGACGGGCAGCAAAGGGTTAATGAGGCGTGCCCCAGCACTCACGCGCCTCCGAGAGGAACTGCAGACTCTCTTGCCCATTTTAGCAAAAGGGGACCGTCCATCCCTGATAGGGCTCGAACCGCTGCCCTTGGTTCTTGCGTGTTCTCTCAAGCTAGTCATTTTTAGATTGGTCTTGGTATTGTGCTTTGCTTAGCCACTGTAAGCAATGACAGCTCAATACCAGAGCAGCGTAAAGCTTGATTTCTGCCACTGAAAGTGCATCTCGGTCATTTGCGTGGGACACCACCGGTCAAGCTTCTCAAGCATCCTGCCAGTGGTGGACCCATGGGGCACTGCTCTCAGGATCTCCATAACCTGCTTCTTGCTGACAGCCTCCCATATGGTCTAGCGGTTAGGATTCCTGGTTTTCACCCAGGCGGCCCGGGTTCGACTCCCGGTATGGGAAGACTAGCCTTTTCTACATAGAACTCCCGATTCCGTTTCTGTTGCATTTACATTTTGAGAAAAGCCTGAATTTCCCCACATTGTTTCCCTTGGGGCCCCGGCGGCCCCATGCAGTCTGTCCGTGTTTCAGGCTCCCGATTCCTCAGTATGAGGGCTGGACTTGCAAGAAGAAGGGCCGACTACAAGCGGCTTGGGTATGAGGTGCATACCAATGTCTGCGGCTTTCATACCCGAGATCTCGTCTGCACCCACCTTTGAGGCGTGACGTGTCCCCCGCACCCCCCGTCAAGAGAGCAACGGTGGGGCCACATTTGGAAAACAGGCCGCCTTGCATTGAAACCGTTGCTGCAAGACGTTAAAGGCCAGAGGAAAGAAGGGCGCCCTGACAGACCGTCATTTCCGCTGACCTCGAGTGTTAAGCGTTCAGTACCTCGGCCAAGGCTAGGGAGAAGACAGAGACTACGCAATCACAATTGGGGTTAAATTAAAAACAAAACGCGCTTCCCCGAGCCAGGTAGGAGTCGAACCTACAATCTTCTGATCCGTAGTCAGACGCGTTATCCATTGCGCCACTGGCCCTCGTGGGTCTGCGCATACCCCTATCCTTCCACAAAAGGGAGGTACTGTGCTTGCCCCCTCCCCACATTACACAGCTCTTTAGAAAATAATGCTACTCTTCATTTCGGAGCTGACTCTCAAGCCGCTTCATCTTCCAGTCCTATCTAGAAAGGAAGGCCCTGAAAAGTTGGCAGCAATTGCAAAGCAGGATTTGCCTTCATTTATTGGGGTTGGGGGGGTGGGGTCAATCGGTCAGGGGCTTACTTCCCCACACACTTCAGGAGCGCCACAGGGACTCTTCTCCAGCCTGCCAATAGGCTGCAGATATTTGCCCCCAGCCAATGCTGCACTTTGGGGGCAAGGGGCAGGTTTCAGGTGGCAAGACGGGCAGCAAAGGGTTAATGAGGCGTGCCCCAGCACTCACGCGCCTCCGAGAGGAACTGCAGACTCTCTTGCCCATTTTAGCAAAAGGGGACCGTCCATCCCTGATAGGGCTCGAACCGCTGCCCTTGGTTCTTGCGTGTTCTCTCAAGCTAGTCATTTTTAGATTGGTCTTGGTATTGTGCTTTGCTTAGCCACTGTAAGCAATGACAGCTCAATACCAGAGCAGCGTAAAGCTTGATTTCTGCCACTGAAAGTGCATCTCGGTCATTTGCGTGGGACACCACCGGTCAAGCTTCTCAAGCATCCTGCCAGTGGTGGACCCATGGGGCACTGCTCTCAGGATCTCCATAACCTGCTTCTTGCTGACAGCCTCCCATATGGTCTAGCGGTTAGGATTCCTGGTTTTCACCCAGGCGGCCCGGGTTCGACTCCCGGTATGGGAAGACTAGCCTTTTCTACATAGAACTCCCGATTCCGTTTCTGTTGCATTTACATTTTGAGAAAAGCCTGAATTTCCCCACATTGTTTCCCTTGGGGCCCCGGCGGCCCCATGCAGTCTGTCCGTGTTTCAGGCTCCCGATTCCTCAGTATGAGGGCTGGACTTGCAAGAAGAAGGGCCGACTACAAGCGGCTTGGGTATGAGGTGCATACCAATGTCTGCGGCTTTCATACCCGAGATCTCGTCTGCACCCACCTTTGAGGCGTGACGTGTCCCCCGCACCCCCCGTCAAGAGAGCAACGGTGGGACCACATTTGGAAAACAGGCCGCCTTGCATTGAAACCGTTGCTGCAAGACGTTAAAGGCCAGAGGAAAGAAGAGCGCCCTGACAGACCGTCATTTCCGCTGACCTCGAGTGTTAAGCGTTCAGTACCTCGGCCAAGGCTAGGGAGAAGACAGAGACTACGCAATCACAATTGGGGTTAAATTAAAAACAAAACGCGCTTCCCCGAGCCAGGTAGGAGTCGAACCTACAATCTTCTGATCCGTAGTCAGACGCGTTATCCATTGCGCCACTGGCCCTCGTGGGTCTGCGCATACCCCTATCCTTCCACAAAAGGGAGGTACTGTGCTTGCCCCCTCCCCACATTACACAGCTCTTTAGAAAATAATGCTACTCTTCATTTCGGAGCTGACTCTCAAGCCGCTTCATCTTCCAGTCCTATCTAGAAAGGAAGGCCCTGAAAAGTTGGCAGCAATTGCAAAGCAGGATTTGCCTTCATTTATTGGGGTTGGGGGGGTGGGGTCAATCGGTCAGGGGCTTCCTTCCCCACACACTTCAGGAGCGCCACAGGGACTCTTCTCCAGCCTGCCAATAGGCTGCAGATATTTGCCCCCAGCCAATGCTGCACTTTGGGGGCAAGGGGCAGGTTTCAGGTGGCAAGACGGGCAGCAAAGGGTTAATGAGGCATGCCCCAGCACTCACGCGCCTCCGAGAGGAACTGCAGACTCTCTTGCCCATTTTAGCAAAAGGGGACCGTCCACCCCTGATAGGTCTCGAACCGCTGCCCTTGGTTCTTGCGTGTTCTCTCAAGCTAGTCATTTTTAGATTGGTCTTGGTATTGTGCTTTGCTTAGCCACTGTAAGCAATGACAGCTCAATACCAGAGCAGCGTAAAGCTTGATTTCTGCCACTGAAAGTGCATCTCGGTCATTTGCGTGGGACACCACCGGTCAAGCTTCTCAAGCATCCTGCCAGTGGTGGACCCATGGGGCACTGCTCTCAGGATCTCCATAACCTGCTTCTTGCTGACAGCCTCCCATATGGTCTAGCGGTTAGGATTCCTGGTTTTCACCCAGGCGGCCCGGGTTCAACTCCCGGTATGGGAAGACTAGCCTTTTCTACATAGAACTCCCGATTCCGTTTCTGTTGCATTTACATTTTGAGAAAAGCCTGAATTTCCCCACATTGTTTCCCTTGGGGCCCCGGCGGCCCCATGCAGTCTGTCCGTGTTTCAGGCTCCCGATTCCTCAGTATGAGGGCTGGACTTGCAAGAAGAAGGGCCGACTACAAGCGGCTTGGGTATGAGGTGCATACCAATGTCTGCGGCTTTCATACCCGAGATCTCGTCTGCACCCACCTTTGAGGCGTGACGTGTCCCCCGCACCCCCCGTCAAGAGAGCAACGGTGGGACCACATTTGGAAAACAGGCCGCCTTGCATTGAAACCGTTGCTGCAAGACGTTAAAGGCCAGAGGAAAGAAGGGCGCCCTGACAGACCGTCATTTCCGCTGACCTCGAGTGTTAAGCGTTCAGTACCTCGGCCAAGGCTAGGGAGAAGACAGAGACTACGCAATCACAATTGGGGTTAAATTAAAAACAAAACGCGCTTCCCCGAGCCAGGTAGGAGTCGAACCTACAATCTTCTGATCCGTAGTCAGACGCGTTATCCATTGCGCCACTGGCCCTCGTGGGTCTGCGCATACCCCTATCCTTCCACAAAAGGGAGGTGCTGTGCTTGCCCCCTCCCCACATTACACAGCTCTTTAGAAAATAATGCTACTCTTCATTTCGGAGCTGACTCTCAAGCCGCTTCATCTTCCAGTCCTATCTAGAAAGGAAGGCCCTGAAAAGTTGGCAGCAATTGCAAAGCAGGATTTGCCTTCATTTATTGGGGTTGGGGGGGTGGGGTCAATCGGTCAGGGGCTTACTTCCCCACACACTTCAGGAGCGCCACAGGGACTCTTCTCCAGCCTGCCAATAGGCTGCAGATATTTGCCCCCAGCCAATGCTGCACTTTGGGGGCAAGGGGCAGGTTTCAGGTGGCAAGACGGGCAGCAAAGGGTTAATGAGGCGTGCCCCAGCACTCACGCGCCTCCGAGAGGAACTGCAGACTCTCTTGCCCATTTTAGCAAAAGGGGACCGTCCATCCCTGATAGGGCTCGAACCGCTGCCCTTGGTTCTTGCGTGTTCTCTCAAGCTAGTCATTTTTAGATTGGTCTTGGTATTGTGCTTTGCTTAGCCACTGTAAGCAATGACAGCTCAATACCAGAGCAGCGTAAAGCTTGATTTCTGCCACTGAAAGTGCATCTCGGTCATTTGCGTGGGACACCACCGGTCAAGCTTCTCAAGCATCCTGCCAGTGGTGGACCCATGGGGCACTGCTCTCAGGATCTCCATAACCTGCTTCTTGCTGACAGCCTCCCATATGGTCTAGCGGTTAGGATTCCTGGTTTTCACCCAGGCGGCCCGGGTTCGACTCCCGGTATGGGAAGACTAGCCTTTTCTACATAGAACTCCCGATTCCGTTTCTGTTGCATTTACATTTTGAGAAAAGCCTGAATTTCCCCACATTGTTTCCCTTGGGGCCCCGGCGGCCCCATGCAGTCTGTCCGTGTTTCAGGCTCCCGATTCCTCAGTATGAGGGCTGGACTTGCAAGAAGAAGGGCCGACTACAAGCGGCTTGGGTATGAGGTGCATACCAATGTCTGCGGCTTTCATACCCGAGATCTCGTCTGCACCCACCTTTGAGGCGTGACGTGTCCCCCGCACCCCCCGTCAAGAGAGCAACGGTGGGACCACATTTGGAAAACAGGCCGCCTTGCATTGAAACCGTTGCTGCAAGACGTTAAAGGCCAGAGGAAAGAAGGGCGCCCTGACAGACCGTCATTTCCGCTGACCTCGAGTGTTAAGCGTTCAGTACCTCGGCCAAGGCTAGGGAGAAGACAGAGACTACGCAATCACAATTGGGGTTAAATTAAAAACAAAACGCGCTTCCCCGAGCCAGGTAGGAGTCGAACCTACAATCTTCTGATCCGTAGTCAGACGCGTTATCCATTGCGCCACTGGCCCTCGTGGGTCTGTGCATACCCCTATCCTTCCACAAAAGGGAGGTGCTGTGCTTGCCCCCTCCCCACATTACACAGCTCTTTAGAAAATAATGCTACTCTTCATTTCGGAGCTGACTCTCAAGCCGCTTCATCTTCCAGTCCTATCTAGAAAGGAAGGCCCTGAAAAGTTGGCAGCAATTGCAAAGCAGGATTTGCCTTCATTTATTGGGGTTGGGTCAATCGGTCAGGGGCTTACTTCCCCACACACTTCAGGAGCGCCACAGGGACTCTTCTCCAGCCTGCCAATAGGCTGCAGATATTTGCCCCCAGCCAATGCTGCACTTTGGGGGCAAGGGGCAGGTTTCAGGTGGCAAGACGGGCAGCAAAGGGTTAATGAGGCGTGCCCCAGCACTCACGCGCCTCCGAGAGGAACTGCAGACTCTCTTGCCCATTTTAGCAAAAGGGGACCGTCCACCCCTGATAGGGCTCGAACCGCTGCCCTTGGTTCTTGCGTGTTCTCTCAAGCTAGTCATTTTTAGATTGGTCTTGGTATTGTGCTTTGCTTAGCCACTGTAAGCAATGACAGCTCAATACCAGAGCAGCGTAAAGCTTGATTTCTGCCACTGAAAGTGCATCTCGGTCATTTGCGTGGGACACCACCGGTCAAGCTTCTCAAGCATCCTGCCAGTGGTGGACCCATGGGGCACTGCTCTCAGGATCTCCATAACCTGCTTCTTGCTGACAGCCTCCCATATGGTCTAGCGGTTAGGATTCCTGGTTTTCACCCAGGCGGCCCGGGTTCGACTCCCGGTATGGGAAGACTAGCCTTTTCTACATAGAACTCCCGATTCCGTTTCTGTTGCATTTACATTTTGAGAAAAGCCTGAATTTCCCCACATTGTTTCCCTTGGGGCCCCGGCGGCCCCATGCAGTCTGTCCGTGTTTCAGGCTCCCGATTCCTCAGTATGAGGGCTGGACTTGCAAGAAGAAGGGCCGACTACAAGCGGCTTGGGTATGAGGTGCATACCAATGTCTGCGGCTTTCATACCCGAGATCTCGTCTGCACCCACCTTTGAGGCGTGACGTGTCCCCCGCACCCCCCGTCAAGAGAGCAACGGTGGGACCACATTTGGAAAACAGGCCGCCTTGCATTGAAACCGTTGCTGCAAGACGTTAAAGGCCAGAGGAAAGAAGGGCGCCCTGACAGACCGTCATTTCCGCTGACCTCGAGTGTTAAGCGTTCAGTACCTCGGCCAAGGCTAGGGAGAAGACAGAGACTACGCAATCACAATTGGGGTTAAATTAAAAACAAAACGCGCCTCCCCGAGCCAGGTAGGAGTCGAACCTACAATCTTCTGATCCGTAGTCAGACGCGTTATCCATTGCGCCACTGGCCCTCGTGGATCTGCGCATACCCCTATCCTTCCACAAAAGGGAGGTGCTGTGCTTGCCCCCTCCCCACATTACACAGCTCTTTAGAAAATAATGCTACTCTTCATTTCGGAGCTGACTCTCAAGCCGCTTCATCTTCCAGTCCTATCTAGAAAGGAAGGCCCTGAAAAGTTGGCAGCAATTGCAAAGCAGGATTTGCCTTCATTTATTGGGGTTGGGGGGGTGGGGTCAATCGGTCAGGGGCTTACTTCCCCACACACTTCAGGAGCGCCACAGGGACTCTTCTCCAGCCTGCCAATAGGCTGCAGATATTTGCCCCCAGTCAATGCTGCACTTTGGGGGCAAGGGGCAGGTTTCAGGTGGCAAGACGGGCAGCAAAGGGTTAATGAGCCGTGCCCCAGCACTCACGCGCCTCCGAGAGGAACTGCAGACTCTCTTGCCCATTTTAGCAAAAGGGGACCGTCCAACCCTGATAGGGCTCTAACCGCTGCCCTTGGTTCTTGCGTGTTCTCTCAAGCTAGTCATTTTTAGATTGGTCTTGGTATTGTGCTTTGCTTAGCCACTGTAAGCAATGACAGCTCAATACCAGAGCAGCGTAAAGCTTGATTTCTGCCACTGAAAGTGCATCTCGGTCATTTGCGTGGGACACCGCCGGTCAAGCTTCTCAAGCATCCTGCCAGTGGTAGACCCATGGGGCACGGCTCTCAGGATCTCCATAACCTGCTTCTTGCTGACAGCCTCCCATATGGTCTAGCGGTTAGGATTCCTGGTTTTCACCCAGGCGGCCCGGGTTCGACTCCCGGTATGGGAAGACTAGCCTTTTCTACATAGAACTCCCGATTCCGTTTCTGTTGCATTTACATTTTGAGAAAAGCCTGAATTTCCCCACATTGTTTCCCTTGGGGCCCCGGCGGCCCCATGCAGTCTGTCCGTGTTTCAGGCTCCCGATTCCTCAGTATGAGGGCTGGACTTGCAAGAAGAAGGGCCGACTACAAGCGGCTTGGGTATGAGGTGCATACCAATGTCTGCGGCTTTCATACCCGAGATCTCGTCTGCACCCACCTTTGAGGCGTGACGTGTCCCCCGCACCCCCCGTCAAGAGAGCAACAGTGGGACCACATTTGGAAAACAGGCCGCCTTGCATTGAAACCGTTGCTGCAAGACGTTAAAGGCCAGAGGAAAGAAGGGCGCCCTGACAGACCGTCATTTCCGCTGACCTCAAGTGTTAAGCGTTCAGTACCTCGGCCAAGGCTAGGGAGAAGACAGAGACTACGCAATCACAATTGGGGTTAAATTAAAAACAAAACGCGCTTCCCAGAGCCAGGTAGGAGTCGAACCTACAATCTTCTGATCCGTAGTCAGACGCGTTATCCATTGCGCCACTGGCCCTCGTGGGTCTGCGCATACCCCTATCCTTCCACAAAAGAGAGGTGCTGTGCTTGCCCCCTCCCCACATTACACAGGTCTTTAGAAAATAATGCTACTCTTCATTTTGGAGCTGACTCTCAAGCCGCTTCATCTTCCAGTCCTATCTAGAAAGGAAGGCCCTGAAAAGTTGGCAGCAATTGCAAAGCAGGATTTGCCTTCATTTATTGGGGTTGGGGGGTGGGGTCAATCGGTCAGGGGCTTACTTCCCCACACACTTCAGGAGCGCTACAGGGACTCTTCTCCAGCCTGCCAATAGGCTGCAGATATTTGCCCCCAGCCAATGCTGCACTTTGGGGGCAAGGGGCAGGTTTCAGGTGGCAAGACGGGCAGCAAAGGGTTAATGAGGCGTGCCCCAGCACTCACGCAACCTCCGAGAGGAACTGCAGACTCTCTTGCCCATTTTAGCAAAAGGGGACCGTCCACCCCTGATAGGGCTCGAACCGCTGCCCTTGGTTCTTGCGTGTTCTCTCAAGCTAGTCATTTTTAGATTGGTCTTGGTATTGTGCTTTGCTTAGCCACTGTAAGCAATGACAGCTCAATACCAGAGCAGTGTAAAGCTTGATTTCTGACACTGAAAGTGCATCTCGGTCATTTTCCTGGGACACCGCTGGTCAAGCTTCTCAAGCATCCTGCCAGTGGTGGACCCATGGGGCACTGCTCTCAGGATCTCCATAACCTGCTTCTTGCTGACAGCCTCCCATATGGTCTAGCGATTAGGATTCCTGGTTTTCACCCAGGCGGCCCGGGTTCGTCCTGGTATGGGAAGACTAGCCTTTTCTACATAGAACTCCCGATTCCGTTTCTGCTGCATTTACATTTTGAGAAAAGCCTGAATTTCCCCACATTGTTTCCCGTGGGGCCCCGGCGGCCCCATGCAGTCTGTCCGTGTTTCAGGCTCCCGATTCCTCAGTATGAGGGCTGGACTTGCAAGAAGAAGGGCCGACTACAAGCGGCTTGGGTATGAGGTGCATACCAATGTCTGCGGCTTTCATACCCGAGATCTCGTCTGCACCCACCTTTGAGGCGTGACGTGTCCCCCGCACCCCCCGTCAAGAGAGCAACGGTGGGACCACATTTGGAAAACAGGCCGGCTTGCATTGAAACCGTTGCTGCAAGACGTTAAAGGCCAGAGGAAAGAAGGGCGCCCTGACAGACCGTTATTTCCGCTGACCTCGAGTGTTAAGCGTTCAGTACCTCGGCCAAGGCTAGGGAGAAGACGGAGACGATGCAATCACAATTGGGGTTAAATTAAAAACGAAACACGCTTCCCCGAGCCAGGTAGGAGTCAAACCTACAATCTTCTGATCCGTAGTCAGACGCGTTATCCATTGCACCACTGGCCCTCATGGGTTTGCACATACCCCTATCCTTCCACAAAAGAGAGGTGCTGTGCTTGCCCCCTCCCCACATTACACAGCTCTTTAGAAAATAATGCTACTCTTCATTTTGGAGCTGACTCTCAAGCCGCTTCATCTTCCAGTCCTATCTAGAAAGGAAGGACCTTAAAAGTTGGCAGCAATTGCAAAGCAGGATTTGCCTTCATTTATTGGGGTTGGGGGGTGGGGTCAATCGGTCAGGGGCTTACTTCCCCACACACTTCAGGAGCGCCACAGGGACTCTTCTCCAGCCTGCCAATAGGCTGCAGATATTTGCCCCCAGCCAATGCTGCACTTTGGGGGCAAGGGGCAGGTTTCAGGTGGTAAGACGGGCAGCAAAGGGTTAATGAGGAGTGCCCCAGCACTCACGCGCCTCGGAGAGGAACTGCAGACTCTCTTGCCCATTTTAGCAAAAGGGGACCGTCCACCCCTGATAGGGCTCGAACCGCTGCCCTTGGTTCTTGCGTGTTCTCTCAAGCTAGTCATTTTTAGATTGGTCTTGGTATTGTGCTTTGCTTGGCCACTGTAAGCAATGACAGCTCAATACCAGAGCAGCGTAAAGCTTGATTTCTGCCACTGAAAGTGCATCTCGGTCATTTGCGTGGGACACCGCCGGTCAAGCTTCTCAAGCATCCTGCCAGTGGTGGACCCATGGGGCACTGCTCTCAGGATCTCCATAACCTGCTTTTTGCTGACAGCCTCCCATATGGTCTAGCGGTTAGGATTCCTGGTTTTCACCCAGGTTGCCCGGGTTCGACTCCCGGTATGGGAAGACTAGCCTTTTCTACATAGAACTCCCGATTCCGTTTCTGCTGCATTTACATTTTGAGAAAAGCCTGAATTTCCCCACATTGTTTCCCGTGGGGCCCCGGCGGCCCCATGCAGTCTGTCCGTGTTTCAGGCTCCCGATTCCTCAGTATGAGGGCTGGACTTGCAAGAAGAAGGGCCGACTACAAGCGGCTTGGGTATGAGGTGCATACCAATGTCTGCGGCTTTCATACCCGAGATCTCGTCTGCACCCACCTTTGAGGCGTGACGTGTCCCCCGCACCCCCCGTCAAGAGAGCTACGGTGGGACCACATTTGGAAAACAGGCCGCCTTGCATTGAAACCGTTGCTGCAAGACGTTAAAGGCCAGAGGAAAGAAGGGCGCCCTGACAGACCGTTATTTCTGCTGACCTCGAGTGTTAAGCGTTCAGTACCTCGGCCAAGGCTAGGGAGAAGACTGAGACTACGCAATCACAATTGGGGTTAAATTAAAAACGAAACGCGCTTCCCCGAGCCAGGTAGGAGTCGAACGTACAATCTTCTGATTCGTAGTCAGACGTGTTATCCATTGCGCCACTGGCCCTCGTGGGTTTGCGCGTACCCCTATCCTTCCACAAAAGAGAGGTGCTGTGCTTGCCCCCTCCCCACATTACACAGCTCTTTAGAAAATAATGCTACTCTTCATTTTGGAGATGACTCTCAAGCCGCTTCATCTTCCAGTCCTATCTAGAAAGGAAGGCCCTGAAAAGTTGGCAGCAATTGCAAAGCAGGATTTGCCTTCATTTATTGGGGTTGGGGGGGTGGGGTCAATCGGTCAGGGGCTTCCTTCCCCACACACTTCAGGAGCGCCACAGGGACTCTTCTCCAGCCTGCCAATAGGCTGCAGATATTTGCCCCCAGCCAATGCTGCACTTTGGGGGCAAGGGGCAGGTTTCAGGTGGCAAGACGGGCAGCAAAGGGTTAATGAGGCATGCCCCAGCACTCACGCGCCTCCGAGAGGAACTGCAGACTCTCTTGCCCATTTTAGGAAAAGGGGACCGTCCACCCCTGATAGGGCTCGAACCGCTGCCCTTGGTTCTTGCGTGTTCTCTCAAGCTAGTCATTTTTAGATTGGTCTTGGTATTGTGCTTTGCTTAGCCACTGTAAGCAATGACAGCTCAATACCAGAGCAGCGTAAAGCTTGATTTCTGCCACTGAAAGTGCATCTCGGTCATTTGCGTGGGACACCACCGGTCAAGCTTCTCAAGCATCCTGCCAGTGGTGGACCCATGGGGCACTGCTCTCAGGATCTCCATAACCTGCTTCTTGCTGACAGCCTCCCATATGGTCTAGCGGTTAGGATTCCTGGTTTTCACCCAGGCGGCCCGGGTTCGACTCCCGGTATGGGAAGACTAGCCTTTTCTACATAGAACTCCCGATTCCGTTTCTGTTGCATTTACATTTTGAGAAAAGCCTGAATTTCCCCACATTGTTTCCCTTGGGGCCCCGGCGGCCCCATGCAGTCTGTCCGTGTTTCAGGCTCCCGATTCCTCAGTATGAGGGCTGGACTTGCAAGAAGAAGGGCCGACTACAAGCGGCTTGGGTATGAGGTGCATACCAATGTCTGCGGCTTTCATACCCGAGATCTCGTCTGCACCCACCTTTGAGGCGTGACGTGTCCCCCGCACCCCCCGTCAAGAGAGCAACGGTGGGACCACATTTGGAAAACAGGCCGCCTTGCATTGAAACCGTTGCTGCAAGACGTTAAAGGCCAGAGGAAAGAAGGGCGCCCTGACAGACCGTCATTTCCGCTGACCTCGAGTGTTAAGCGTTCAGTACCTCGGCCAAGGCTAGGGAGAAGACAGAGACTACGCAATCACAATTGGGGTTAAATTAAAAACAAAACGCGCTTCCCCGAGCCAGGTAGGAGTCGAACCTACAATCTTCTGATCCGTAGTCAGACGCGTTATCCATTGCGCCACTGGCCCTCGTGGGTCTGCGCATACCCCTATCCTTCCACAAAAGGGAGGTACTGTGCTTGCCCCCTCCCCACATTACACAGCTCTTTAGAAAATAATGCTACTCTTCATTTCGGAGCTGACTCTCAAGCCGCTTCATCTTCCAGTCCTATCTAGAAAGGAAGGCCCTGAAAAGTTGGCAGCAATTGCAAAGCAGGATTTGCCTTCATTTATTGGGGTTGGGGGGGTGGGGTCAATCGGTCAGGGGCTTCCTTCCCCACACACTTCAGGAGCGCCACAGGGACTCTTCTCCAGCCTGCCAATAGGCTGCAGATATTTGCCCCCAGCCAATGCTGCACTTTGGGGGCAAGGGGCAGGTTTCAGGTGGCAAGACGGGCAGCAAAGGGTTAATGAGGCATGCCCCAGCACTCACGCGCCTCCGAGAGGAACTGCAGACTCTCTTGCCCATTTTAGCAAAAGGGGACCGTCCACCCCTGATAGGGCTCGAACCGCTGCCCTTGGTTCTTGCGTGTTCTCTCAAGCTAGTCATTTTTAGATTGGTCTTGGTATTGTGCTTTGCTTAGCCACTGTAAGCAATGACAGCTCAATACCAGAGCAGCGTAAAGCTTGATTTCTGCCACTGAAAGTGCATCTCGGTCATTTGCGTGGGACACCACCGGTCAAGCTTCTCAAGCATCCTGCCAGTGGTGGACCCATGGGGCACTGCTCTCAGGATCTCCATAACCTGCTTCTTGCTGACAGCCTCCCATATGGTCTAGCGGTTAGGATTCCTGGTTTTCACCCAGGCGGCCCGGGTTCGACTCCCGGTATGGGAAGACTAGCCTTTTCTACATAGAACTCCCGATTCGGTTTCTGTTGCATTTACATTTTGAGAAAAGCCTGAATTTCCCCACATTGTTTCCCTTGGGGCCCCGGCGGGCCCCATGCAGTCTGTCCGTGTTTCAGGCTCCCGATTCCTCAGTATGAGGGCTGGACTTGCAAGAAGAAGGGCCGACTACAAGCGGCTTGGGTATGAGGTGCATACCAATGTCTGCGGCTTTCATACCCGAGATCTCGTCTGCACCCACCTTTGAGGCGTGACGTGTCCCCCGCACCCCCCGTCAAGAGAGCAACGGTGGGACCACATTTGGAAAACAGGCCGCCTTGCATTGAAACCGTTGCTGCAAGACGTTAAAGGCCAGAGGAAAGAAGGGCGCCCTGACAGACCGTCATTTCCGCTGACCTCGAGTGTTAAGCGTTCAGTACCTCGGCCAAGGCTAGGGAGAAGACAGAGACTACGCAATCACAATTGGGGTTAAATTAAAAACAAAACACGCTTCCCCGAGCCAGGTAGGAGTCGAACCTACAATCTTCTGATCCGTAGTCAGACGCGTTATCCATTGCGCCACTGGCCCTCGTGGGTCTGCGCATACCCCTATCCTTCCACAAAAGGGAGGTGCTGTGCTTGCCCCCTCCCCACATTACACAGCTCTTTAGAAAATAATGCTACTCTTCATTTCGGAGCTGACTCTCAAGCCGCTTCATCTTCCAGTCCTATCTAGAAAGGAAGGCCCTGAAAAGTTGGCAGCAATTGCAAAGCAGGATTTGCCTTCATTTATTGGGGTTGGGGGGGTGGGGTCAATCGGTCAGGGGCTTACTTCCCCACACACTTCAGGAGCGCCACAGGGACTCTTCTCCAGCCTGCCAATAGGCTGCAGATATTTGCCCCCAGCCAATGCTGCACTTTGGGGGCAAGGGGCAGGTTTCAGGTGGCAAGACGGGCAGCAAAGGGTTAATGAGGCGTGCCCCAGCACTCACGCGCCTCCGAGAGGAACTGCAGACTCTCTTGCCTATTTTAGCAAAAGGGGACCGTCCATCCCTGATAGGGCTCGAACCGCTGCCCTTGGTTCTTGCGTGTTCTCTCAAGCTAGTCATTTTTAGATTGGTCTTGGTATTGTGCTTTGCTTAGCCACTGTAAGCAATGACAGCTCAATACCAGAGCAGCGTAAAGCTTGATTTCTGCCACTGAAAGTGCATCTCGGTCATTTGCGTGGGACACCACCGGTCAAGCTTCTCAAGCATCCTGCCAGTGGTGGACCCATGGGGCACTGCTCTCAGGATCTCCATAACCTGCTTCTTGCTGACAGCCTCCCATATGGTCTAGCGGTTAGGATTCCTGGTTTTCACCCAGGCGGCCCGGGTTCGACTCCCGGTATGGGAAGACTAGCCTTTTCTACATAGAACTCCCGATTCCGTTTCTGTTGCATTTACATTTTGAGAAAAGCCTGAATTTCCCCACATTGTTTCCCTTGGGGCCCCGGCGGCCCCATGCAGTCTGTCCGTGTTTCAGGCTCCCGATTCCTCAGTATGAGGGCTGGACTTGCAAGAAGAAGGGCCGACTACAAGCGGCTTGGGTATGAGGTGCATACCAATGTCTGCGGCTTTCATACCCGAGATCTCGTCTGCACCCACCTTTGAGGCGTGACGTGTCCCCCGCACCCCCCGTCAAGAGAGCAACGGTGGGACCACATTTGGAAAACAGGCCGCCTTGCATTGAAACCGTTGCTGCAAGACGTTAAAGGCCAGAGGAAAGAAGGGCGCCCTGACAGACCGTCATTTCCGCTGACCTCGAGTGTTAAGCGTTCAGTACCTCGGCCAAGGCTAGGGAGAAGACAGAGACTACGCAATCACAATTGGGGTTAAATTAAAAACAAAACGCGCTTCCCCGAGCCAGGTAGGAGTCGAACCTACAATCTTCTGATCCGTAGTCAGACGCGTTATCCATTGCGCCACTGGCCCTCGTGGGTCTGCGCATACCCCTATCCTTCCACAAAAGGGAGGTGCTGTGCTTGCCCCCTCCCCACATTACACAGCTCTTTAGAAAATAATGCTACTCTTCATTTCGGAGCTGACTCTCAAGCCGCTTCATCTTCCAGTCCTATCTAGAAAGGAAGGCCCTGAAAAGTTGGCAGCAATTGCAAAGCAGGATTTGCCTTCATTTATTGGGGTTGGGGGGGTGGGGTCAATCGGTCAGGGGCTTACTTCCCCACACACTTCAGGAGCGCCACAGGGACTCTTCTCCAGCCTGCCAATAGGCTGCAGATATTTGCCCCCAGCCAATGCTGCACTTTGGGGGCAAGGGGCAGGTTTCAGGTGGCAAGACGGGCAGCAAAGGGTTAATGAGGCGTGCCCCAGCACTCACGCGCCTCCGAGAGGAACTGCAGACTCTCTTGCCCATTTTAGCAAAAGGGGACCGTCCATCCCTGATAGGGCTCGAACCGCTGCCCTTGGTTCTTGCGTGTTCTCTCAAGCTAGTCATTTTTAGATTGGTCTTGGTATTGTGCTTTGCTTAGCCACTGTAAGCAATGACAGCTCAATACCAGAGCAGCGTAAAGCTTGATTTCTGCCACTGAAAGTGCATCTCGGTCATTTGCGTGGGACACCACCGGTCAAGCTTCTCAAGCATCCTGCCAGTGGTGGACCCATGGGGCACTGCTCTGAGGATCTCCATAACCTGCTTCTTGCTGACAGCCTCCCATATGGTCTAGCGGTTAGGATTCCTGGTTTTCACCCAGGCGGCCCGGGTTCGACTCCCGGTATGGGAAGACTAGCCTTTTCTACATAGAACTCCCGATTCCGTTTCTGTTGCATTTACATTTTGAGAAAAGCCTGAATTTCCCCACATTGTTTCCCTTGGGGCCCCGGCGGCCCCATGCAGTCTGTCCGTGTTTCAGGCTCCCGATTCCTCAGTATGAGGGCTGGACTTGCAAGAAGAAGGGCCGACTACAAGCGGCTTGGGTATGAGGTGCATACCAATGTCTGCGGCTTTCATACCCGAGATCTCGTCTGCACCCACCTTTGAGGCGTGACGTGTCCCCCGCACCCCCCGTCAAGAGAGCAACGGTGGGACCACATTTGGAAAACAGGCCGCCTTGCATTGAAACCGTTGCTGCAAGACGTTAAAGGCCAGAGGAAAGAAGGGCGCCCTGACAGACCGTCATTTCCGCTGACCTCGAGTGTTAAGCGTTCAGTACCTCGGCCAAGGCTAGGGAGAAGACAGAGACTACACAATCACAATTGGGGTTAAATTAAAAACAAAACGCGCTTCCCCGAGCCAGGTAGGAGTCGAACCTACAATCTTCTGATCCGTAGTCAGACGCGTTATCCATTGCGCCACTGGCCCTCGTGGGTCTGCGCATACCCCTATCCTTCCACAAAAGGGAGGTGCTGTGCTTGCCCCCTCCCCACATTACACAGCTCTTTAGAAAATAATGCTACTCTTCATTTCGGAGCTGACTCTCAAGCCGCTTCATCTTCCAGTCCTATCTAGAAAGGAAGGCCCTGAAAAGTTGGCAGCAATTGAAAAGCAGGATTTGCCTTCATTTATTGGGGTTGGGGGGGTGGGGTCAATCGGTCAGGGGCTTACTTCCCCACACACTTCAGGAGCGCCACAGGGACTCTTCTCCAGCCTGCCAATAGGCTGCAGATATTTGCCCCCAGCCAATGCTGCACTTTGGGGGCAAGGGGCAGGTTTCAGGTGGCAAGACGGGCAGCAAAGGGTTAATGAGGCGTGCCCCAGCACTCACGCGCCTCCGAGAGGAACTGCAGACTCTCTTGCCCATTTTAGCAAAAGGGGACCGTCCATCCCTGATAGGGCTCGAACCGCTGCCCTTGGTTCTTGCGTGTTCTCTCAAGCTAGTCATTTTTAGATTGGTCTTGGTATTGTGCTTTGCTTAGCCACTGTAAGCAATGACAGCTCAATACCAGAGCAGCGTAAAGCTTGATTTCTGCCACTGAAAGTGCATCTCGGTCATTTGCGTGGGACACCACCGGTCAAGCTTCTCAAGCATCCTGCCGGTGGTGGACCCATGGGGCACTGCTCTCAGGATCTCCATAACCTGCTTCTTGCTGACAGCCTCCCATATGGGCTAGCGGTTAGGATTCCTGGTTTTCACCCAGGCGGCCCGGGTTCGACTCCCGGTATGGGAAGACTAGCCTTTTCTACATAGAACTCCCGATTCCGTTTCTGTTGCATTTACATTTTGAGAAAAGCCTGAATTTCCCCACATTGTTTCCCTTGGGGCCCCGGCGGCCCCATGCAGTCTGTCCGTGTTTCAGGCTCCCGATTCCTCAGTATGAGGGCTGGACTTGCAAGAAGAAGGGCCGACTACAAGCGGCTTGGGTATGAGGTGCATACCAATGTCTGCGGCTTTCATACCCGAGATCTCGTCTGCACCCACCTTTGAGGCGTGACGTGTCCCCCGCACCCCCCGTCAAGAGAGCAACGGTGGGACCACATTTGGAAAACAGGCCGCCTTGCATTGAAACCGTTGCTGCAAGACGTTAAAGGCCAGAGGAAAGAAGGGCGCCCTGACAGACCGTCATTTCCGCTGACCTCGAGTGTTAAGCGTTCAGTACCTCGGCCAAGGCTAGGGAGAAGACAGAGACTACGCAATCACAATTGGGGTTAAATTAAAAACAAAACGCGCTTCCCCGAGCCAGGTAGGAGTCAAACCTACAATCTTCTGATCCGTAGTCAGACGCGTTATCCATTGCGCCACTGGCCCTCGTGGGTCTGCGCATACCCCTATCCTTCCACAAAAGGGAGGTGCTGTGCTTGCCCCCTCCCCACATTACACAGCTCTTTAGAAAATAATGCTACTCTTCATTTCGGAGCTGACTCTCAAGCCGCTTCATCTTCCAGTCCTATCTAGAAAGGAAGGCCCTGAAAAGTTGGCAGCAATTGCAATGCAGGATTTGCCTTCATTTATTGGGGTTGGGGGGGTGGGGTCAATCGGTCAGGGGCTTACTTCCCCACACACTTCAGGAGCGCCACAGGGACTCTTCTCCAGCCTGCCAATAGGCTGCAGATATTTGCCCCCAGCCAATGCTGCACTTTGGGGGCAAGGGGCAGGTTTCAGGTGGCAAGACGGGCAGCAAAGGGTTAATGAGGCGTGCCCCAGCACTCACGCGCCTCCGAGAGGAACTGCAGACTCTCTTGCCCATTTTAGCAAAAGGGGACCGTCCATCCCTGATAGGGCGCGAACCGCTGCCCTTGGTTCTTGCGTGTTCTCTCAAGCTAGTCATTTTTAGATTGGTCTTGGTATTGTGCTTTGCTTAGCCACTGTAAGCAATGACAGCTCAATACCAGAGCAGCGTAAAGCTTGATTTCTGCCACTGAAAGTGCATCTCGGTCATTTGCGTGGGACACCACCGGTCAAGCTTCTCAAGCATCCTGCCAGTGGTGGACCCATGGGGCACTGCTCTCAGGATCTCCATAACCTGCTTCTTGCTGACAGCCTCCCATATGGTCTAGCGGTTAGGATTCCTGGTTTTCACCCAGGCGGCCCGGGTTCGACTCCTGGTATGGGAAGACTAGCCTTTTCTACATAGAACTTCCGTTTCTGTTGCATTTACATTTTGAGAAAAGCCTGAATTTCCCCACATTGTTTCCCTTGGGGCCCCGGCGGCCCCATGCAGTCTGTCCGTGTTTCAGGCTCCCGATTCCTCAGTATGAGGGCTGGACTTGCAAGAAGAAGGGCCGACTACAAGCGGCTTGGGTATGAGGTGCATACCAATGTCTGCGGCTTTCATACCCGAGATCTCGTCTGCACCCACCTTTGAGGCGTGACGTGTCCCCCGCACCCCCCGTCAAGAGAGCAACGGTGGGACCACATTTGGAAAACAGGCCGCCTTGCATTGAAACCGTTGCTGCAAGACGTTAAAGGCCAGAGGAAAGAAGGGCGCCCTGACAGACCGTCATTTCCGCTGACCTCGAGTGTTAAGCGTTCAGTACCTCGGCCAAGGCTAGGGAGAAGACAGAGACTACGCAATCACAATTGGGGTTAAATTAAAAACAAAACGCGCTTCCCCGAGCCAGGTAGGAGTCGAACCTACAATCTTCTGATCCGTAGTCAGACGCGTTATCCATTGCGCCACTGGCCCTCGTGGGTCTGCGCATACCCCTATCCTTCCACAAAAGGGAGGTACTGTGCTTGCCCCCTCCCCACATTACACAGCTCTTTAGAAAATAATGCTACTCTTCATTTCGGAGCTGACTCTCAAGCCGCTTCATCTTCCAGTCCTATCTAGAAAGGAAGGCCCTGAAAAGTTGGCAGCAATTGCAAAGCAGGATTTGCCTTCATTTATTGGGGTTGGGGGGGTGGGGTCAATCGGTCAGGGGCTTACTTCCCCACACACTTCAGGAGCGCCACAGGGACTCTTCTCCAGCCTGCCAATAGGCTGCAGATATTTGCCCCCAGCCAATGCTGCACTTTGGGGGCAAGGGGCAGGTTTCAGGTGGCAAGACGGGCAGCAAAGGGTTAATGAGGCGTGCCCCAGCACTCACGCGCCTCCGAGAGGAACTGCAGACTCTCTTGCCCATTTTAGCAAAAGGGGACCGTCCATCCCTGATAGGGCTCGAACCGCTGCCCTTGGTTCTTGCATGTTCTCTCAAGCTAGTCATTTTTAGATTGGTCTTGGTATTGTGCTTTGCTTAGCCACTGTAAGCAATGACAGCTCAATACCAGAGCAGCGTAAAGCTTGATTTCTGCCACTGAAAGTGCATCTCGGTCATTTGCGTGGGACACCACCGGTCAAGCTTCTCAAGCATCCTGCCAGTGGTGGACCCATGGGGCACTGCTCTCAGGATCTCCATAACCTGCTTCTTGCTGACAGCCTCCCATATGGTCTAGCGGTTAGGATTCCTGGTTTTCACCCAGGCGGCCCGGGTTCGACTCCCGGTATGGGAAGACTAGCCTTTTCTACATAGAACTCCCGATTCCGTTTCTGTTGCATTTACATTTTGAGAAAAGCCTGAATTTCCCCACATTGTTTCCCTTGGGGCCCCGGCGGCCCCATGCAGTCTGTCCGTGTTTCAGGCTCCCGATTCCTCAGTATGAGGGCTGGACTTGCAAGAAGAAGGGCCGACTACAAGCGGCTTGGGTATGAGGTGCATACCAATGTCTGCGGCTTTCATACCCGAGATCTCGTCTGCACCCACCTTTGAGGCGTGACGTGTCCCCCGCACCCCCCGTCAAGAGAGCAACGGTGGGACCACATTTGGAAAACAGGCCGCCTTGCATTGAAACCATTGCTGCAAGACGTTAAAGGCCAGAGGAAAGAAGGGCGCCCTGACAGACCGTCATTTCCGCTGACCTCGAGTGTTAAGCGTTCAGTACCTCGGCCAAGGCTAGGGAGAAGACAGAGACTACGCAATCACAATTGGGGTTAAATTAAAAACAAAACGCGCTTCCCCGAGCCAGGTAGGAGTCGAACCTACAATCTTCTGATCCGTAGTCAGACGCGTTATCCATTGCGCCACTGGCCCTCGTGGGTCTGCGCATACCCCTATCCTTCCACAAAAGGGAGGTACTGTGCTTGCCCCCTCCCCACATTACACAGCTCTTTAGAAAATAATGCTACTCTTCATTTCGGAGCTGACTCTCAAGCCGCTTCATCTTCCAGTCCTATCTAGAAAGGAAGGCCCTGAAAAGTTGGCAGCAATTGCAAAGCAGGATTTGCCTTCATTTATTGGGGTTGGGGGGGTGGGGTCAATCGGTCAGGGGCTTACTTCCCCACACACTTCAGGAGCGCCACAGGGACTCTTCTCCAGCCTGCCAATAGGCTGCAGATATTTGCCCCCAGCCAATGCTGCACTTTGGGGGCAAGGGGCAGGTTTCAGGTGGCAAGACGGGCAGCAAAGGGTTAATGAGGCATGCCCCAGCACTCACGCGCCTCCGAGAGGAACTGCAGACTCTCTTGCCCATTTTAGCAAAAGGGGACCGTCCACCCCTGATAGGGCTCGAACCGCTGCCCTTGGTTCTTGCGTGTTCTCTCAAGCTAGTCATTTTTAGATTGGTCTTGGTATTGTGCTTTGCTTAGCCACTGTAAGCAATGACAGCTCAATACCAGAGCAGCGTAAAGCTTGATTTCTGCCACTGAAAGTGCATCTCGGTCATTTGCGTGGGACACCACCGGTCAAGCTTCTCAAGCATCCTGCCAGTGGTGGACCCATGGGGCACTGCTCTCAGGATCTCCATAACCTGCTTCTTGCTGACAGCCTCCCATATGGTCTAGCGGTTAGGATTCCTGGTTTTCACCCAGGTGGCCCGGGTTCGACTCCCGGTATGGGAAGACTAGCCTTTTCTACATAGAACTCCCGATTCCGTTTCTGTTGCATTTACATTTTGAGAAAAGCCTGAATTTCCCCACATTGTTTCCCTTGGGGCCCCGGCGGCCCCATGCAGTCTGTCCGTGTTTCAGGCTCCCGATTCCTCAGTATGAGGGCTGGACTTGCAAGAAGAAGGGCCGACTACAAGCGGCTTGGGTATGAGGTGCATACCAATGTCTGCGGCTTTCATACCCGAGATCTCGTCTGCACCCACCTTTGAGGCGTGACGTGTCCCCCGCACCCCCCGTCAAGAGAGCAACGGTGGGACCACATTTGGAAAACAGGCCGCCTTGCATTGAAACCGTTGCTGCAAGACGTTAAAGGCCAGAGGAAAGAAGGGCGCCCTGACAGACCGTCATTTCCGCTGACCTCGAGTGTTAAGCGTTCAGTACCTCGGCCAAGGCTAGGGAGAAGACAGAGACTACGCAATCACAATTGGGGTTAAATTAAAAACAAAACGCGCTTCCCCGAGCCAGGTAGGAGTCGAACCTACAATCTTCTGATCCGTAGTCAGACGCGTTATCCATTGCGCCACTGGCCCTCGTGGGTCTGCGCATACCCCTATCCTTCCACAAAAGGGAGGTGCTGTGCTTGCCCCCTCCCCACATTACACAGCTCTTTAGAAAATAATGCTACTCTTCATTTCGGAGCTGACTCTCAAGCCGCTTCATCTTCCAGTCCTATCTAGAAAGGAAGGCCCTGAAAAGTTGGCAGCAATTGCAAAGCAGGATTTGCCTTCATTTATTGGGGTTGGGGGGGTGGGGTCAATCGGTCAGGGGCTTACTTCCCCACACACTTCAGGAGCGCCACAGGGACTCTTCTCCAGCCTGCCAATAGGCTGCAGATATTTGCCCCCAGCCAATGCTGCACTTTGGGGGCAAGGGGCAGGTTTCAGGTGGCAAGACGGGCAGCAAAGGGTTAATGAGGCGTGCCCCAGCACTCACGCGCCTCCGAGAGGAACTGCAGACTCTCTTGCCCATTTTAGCAAAAGGGGACCGTCCATCCCTGATAGGGCTCGAACCGCTGCCCTTGGTTCTTGCGTGTTCTCTCAAGCTAGTCATTTTTAGATTGGTCTTGGTATTGTGCTTTGCTTAGCCACTGTAAGCAATGACAGCTCAATACCAGAGCAGCGTAAAGCTTGATTTCTGCCACTGAAAGTGCATCTCGGTCATTTGCGTGGGACACCACCGGTCAAGCTTCTCAAGCATCCTGCCAGTGGTGGACCCATGGGGCACTGCTCTCAGGATCTCCATAACCTGCTTCTTGCTGACAGCCTCCCATATGGTCTAGCGGTTAGGATTCCTGGTTTTCACCCAGGCGGCCCGGGTTCGACTCCCGGTATGGGAAGACTAGCCTTTTCTACATAGAACTCCCGATTCCGTTTCTGTTGCATTTACATTTTGAGAAAAGCCTGAATTTCCCCACATTGTTTCCCTTGGGGCCCCGGCGGCCCCATGCAGTCTGTCCGTGTTTCAGGCTCCCGATTCCTCAGTATGAGGGCTGGACTTGCAAGAAGAAGGGCCGACTACAAGCGGCTTGGGTATGAGGTGCATACCAATGTCTGCGGCTTTCATACCCGAGATCTCGTCTGCACCCACCTTTGAGGCGTGACGTGTCCCCCGCACCCCCCGTCAAGAGAGCAACGGTGGGACCACATTTGGAAAACAGGCCGCCTTGCATTGAAACCGTTGCTGCAAGACGTTAAAGGCCAGAGGAAAGAAGGGCGCCCTGACAGACCGTCATTTCCGCTGACCTCGAGTGTTAAGCGTTCAGTACCTCGGCCAAGGCTAGGGAGAAGACAGAGACTACGCAATCACAATTGGGGTTAAATTAAAAACAAAACGCGCTTCCCCGAGCCAGGTAGGAGTCGAACCTACAATCTTCTGATCCGTAGTCAGACGCGTTATCCATTGCGCCACTGGCCCTCGTGGGTCTGCGCATACCCCTATCCTTCCACAAAAGGGAGGTGCTGTGCTTGCCCCCTCCCCACATTACACAGCTCTTTAGAAAATAATGCTACTCTTCATTTCGGAGCTGACTCTCAAGCCGCTTCATCTTCCAGTCCTATCTAGAAAGGAAGGCCCTGAAAAGTTGGCAGCAATTGCAAAGCAGGATTTGCCTTCATTTATTGGGGTTGGGTCAATCGGTCAGGGGCTTACTTCCCCACACACTTCAGGAGCGCCACAGGGACTCTTCTCCAGCCTGCCAATAGGCTGCAGATATTTGCCCCCAGCCAATGCTGCACTTTGGGGGCAAGGGGCAGGTTTCAGGTGGCAAGACGGGCAGCAAAGGGTTAATGAGGCGTGCCCCAGCACTCACGCGCCTCCGAGAGGAACTGCAGACTCTCTTGCCCATTTTAGCAAAAGGGGACCGTCCATCCCTGATAGGGCTCGAACCGCTGCCCTTGGTTCTTGCGTGTTCTCTCAAGCTAGTCATTTTTAGATTGGTCTTGGTATTGTGCTTTGCTTAGCCACTGTAAGCAATGACAGCTCAATACCAGAGCAGCGTAAAGCTTGATTTCTGCCACTGAAAGTGCATCTCGGTCATTTGCGTGGGACACCACCGGTCAAGCTTCTCAAGCATCCTGCCAGTGGTGGACCCATGGGGCACTGCTCTCAGGATCTCCATAACCTGCTTCTTGCTGACAGCCTCCCATATGGTCTAGCGGTTAGGATTCCTGGTTTTCACCCAGGCGGCCCGGGTTCGACTCCCGGTATGGGAAGACTAGCCTTTTCTACATAGAACTCCCGATTCCGTTTCTGTTGCATTTACATTTTGAGAAAAGCCTGAATTTCCCCACATTGTTTCCCTTGGGGCCCCGGCGGCCCCATGCAGTCTGTCCGTGTTTCAGGCTCCCGATTCCTCAGTATGAGGGCTGGACTTGCAAGAAGAAGGGCCGACTACAAGCGGCTTGGGTATGAGGTGCATACCAATGTCTGCGGCTTTCATACCCGAGATCTCGTCTGCACCCACCTTTGAGGCGTGACGTGTCCCCCGCACCCCCCGTCAAGAGAGCAACGGTGGGACCACATTTGGAAAACAGGCCGCCTTGCATTGAAACCGTTGCTGCAAGACGTTAAAGGCCAGAGGAAAGAAGGGCGCCCTGACAGACCGTCATTTCCGCTGACCTCGAGTGTTAAGCGTTCAGTACCTCGGCCAAGGCTAGGGAGAAGACAGAGACTACGCAATCACAATTGGGGTTAAATTAAAAACAAAACGCGCTTCCCCGAGCCAGGTAGGAGTCGAACCTACAATCTTCTGATCCGTAGTCAGACGCGTTATCCATTGCGCCACTGGCCCTCGTGGGTCTGCGCATACCCCTATCCTTCCACAAAAGGGAGGTGCTGTGCTTGCCCCCTCCCCACATTACACAGCTCTTTAGAAAATAATGCTACTCTTCATTTCGGAGCTGACTCTCAAGCCGCTTCATCTTCCAGTCCTATCTAGAAAGGAAGGCCCTGAAAAGTTGGCAGCAATTGCAAAGCAGGATTTGCCTTCATTTATTGGGGTTGGGGGGGTGGGGTCAATCGGTCAGGGGCTTACTTCCCCACACACTTCAGGAGCGCCACAGGGACTCTTCTCCAGCCTGCCAATAGGCTGCAGATATTTGCCCCCAGCCAATGCTGCACTTTGGGGGCAAGGGGCAGGTTTCAGGTGGCAAGACGGGCAGCAAAGGGTTAATGAGGCGTGCCCCAGCACTCACGCGCCTCCGAGAGGAACTGCAGACTCTCTTGCCCATTTTAGCAAAAGGGGACCGTCCATCCCTGATAGGGCTCGAACCGCTGCCCTTGGTTCTTGCGTGTTCTCTCAAGCTAGTCATTTTTAGATTGGTCTTGGTATTGTGCTTTGCTTAGCCACTGTAAGCAATGACAGCTCAATACCAGAGCAGCGTAAAGCTTGATTTCTGCCACTGAAAGTGCATCTCGGTCATTTGCGTGGGACACCACCGGTCAAGCTTCTCAAGCATCCTGCCAGTGGTGGACCCATGGGGCACTGCTCTCAGGATCTCCATAACCTGCTTCTTGCTGACAGCCTCCCATATGGTCTAGCGGTTAGGATTCCTGGTTTTCACCCAGGCGGCCCGGGTTCGACTCCCGGTATGGGAAGACTAGCCTTTTCTACATAGAACTCCAGATTCCGTTTCTGTTGCATTTACATTTTGAGAAAAGCCTGAATTTCCCCACATTGTTTCCCTTGGGGCCCCGGCGGCCCCATGCAGTCTGTCCGTGTTTCAGGCTCCCGATTCCTCAGTATGAGGGCTGGACTTGCAAGAAGAAGGGCCGACTACAAGCGGCTTGGGTATGAGGTGCATACCAATGTCTGCGGCTTTCATACCCGAGATCTCGTCTGCACCCACCTTTGAGGCGTGACGTGTCCCCCGCACCCCCCGTCAAGAGAGCAACGGTGGGACCACATTTGGAAAACAGGCCGCCTTGCATTGAAACCGTTGCTGCAAGACGTTAAAGGCCAGAGGAAAGAAGGGCGCCCTGACAGACCGTCATTTCCGCTGACCTCGAGTGTTAAGCGTTCAGTACCTCGGCCAAGGCTAGGGAGAAGACAGAGACTACGCAATCACAATTGGGGTTAAATTAAAAACAAAACGCGCTTCCCCGAGCCAGGTAGGAGTCGAACCTACAATCTTCTGATCCGTAGTCAGACGCGTTATCCATTGCGCCACTGGCCCTCGTGGGTCTGCGCATACCCCTATCCTTCCACAAAAGGGAGGTGCTGTGCTTGCCCCCTCCCCACATTACACAGCTCTTTAGAAAATAATGCTACTCTTCATTTCGGAGCTGACTCTCAAGCCGCTTCATCTTCCAGTCCTATCTAGAAAGGAAGGCCCTGAAAAGTTGGCAGCAATTGCAAAGCAGGATTTGCCTTCATTTATTGGGGTTGGGGGGGTGGGGTCAATCGGTCAGGGGCTTACTTCCCCACACACTTCAGGAGCGCCACAGGGACTCTTCTCCAGCCTGCCAATAGGCTGCAGATATTTGCCCCCAGCCAATGCTGCACTTTGGGGGCAAGGGGCAGGTTTCAGGTGGCAAGACGGGCAGCAAAGGGTTAATGAGGCGTGCCCCAGCACTCACGCGCCTCCGAGAGGAACTGCAGACTCTCTTGCCCATTTTAGCAAAAGGGGACCGTCCATCCCTGATAGGGCTCGAACCGCTGCCCTTGGTTCTTGCGTGTTCTCTCAAGCTAGTCATTTTTAGATTGGTCTTGGTATTGTGCTTTGCTTAGCCACTGTAAGCAATGACAGCTCAATACCAGAGCAGCGTAAAGCTTGATTTCTGCCACTGAAAGTGCATCTCGGTCATTTGCGTGGGACACCACCGGTCAAGCTTCTCAAGCATCCTGCCAGTGGTGGACCCATGGGGCACTGCTCTCAGGATCTCCATAACCTGCTTCTTGCTGACAGCCTCCCATATGGTCTAGCGGTTAGGATTCCTGGTTTTCACCCAGGCGGCCCGGGTTCGACTCCCGGTATGGGAAGACTAGCCTTTTCTACATAGAACTCCCGATTCCGTTTCTGTTGCATTTACATTTTGAGAAAAGCCTGAATTTCCCCACATTGTTTCCCTTGGGGCCCCGGCGGCCCCATGCAGTCTGTCCGTGTTTCAGGCTCCCGATTCCTCAGTATGAGGGCTGGACTTGCAAGAAGAAGGGCCGACTACAAGCGGCTTGGGTATGAGGTGCATACCAATGTCTGCGGCTTTCATACCCGAGATCTCGTCTGCACCCACCTTTGAGGCGTGACGTGTCCCCCGCACCCCCCGTCAAGAGAGCAACGGTGGGACCACATTTGGAAAACAGGCCGCCTTGCATTGAAACCGTTGCTGCAAGACGTTAAAGGCCAGAGGAAAGAAGGGCGCCCTGACAGACCGTCATTTCCGCTGACCTCGAGTGTTAAGCGTTCAGTACCTCGGCCAAGGCTAGGGAGAAGACAGAGACTACGCAATCACAATTGGGGTTAAATTAAAAACAAAACGCGCTTCCCCGAGCCAGGTAGGAGTCGAACCTACAATCTTCTGATCCGTAGTCAGACGCGTTATCCATTGCGCCACTGGCCCTCGTGGGTCTGCGCATACCCCTATCCTTCCACAAAAGGGAGGTGCTGTGCTTGCCCCCTCCCCACATTACACAGCTCTTTAGAAAATAATGCTACTCTTCATTTCGGAGCTGACTCTCAAGCCGCTTCATCTTCCAGTCCTATCTAGAAAGGAAGGCCCTGAAAAGTTGGCAGCAATTGCAAAGCAGGATTTGCCTTCATTTATTGGGGTTGGGGGGGTGGGGTCAATCGGTCAGGGGCTTACTTCCCCACACACTTCAGGAGCGCCACAGGGACTCTTCTCCAGCCTGCCAATAGGCTGCAGATATTTGCCCCCAGCCAATGCTGCACTTTGGGGGCAAGGGGCAGGTTTCAGGTGGCAAGACGGGCAGCAAAGGGTTAATGAGGCGTGCCCCAGCACTCACGCGCCTCCGAGAGGAACTGCAGACTCTCTTGCCCATTTTAGCAAAAGGGGACCGTCCATCCCTGATAGGGCTCGAACCGCTGCCCTTGGTTCTTGCGTGTTCTCTCAAGCTAGTCATTTTTAGATTGGTCTTGGTATTGTGCTTTGCTTAGCCACTGTAAGCAATGACAGCTCAATACCAGAGCAGCGTAAAGCTTGATTTCTGCCACTGAAAGTGCATCTCGGTCATTTGCGTGGGACACCACCGGTCAAGCTTCTCAAGCATCCTGCCAGTGGTGGACCCATGGGGCACTGCTCTCAGGATCTCCATAACCTGCTTCTTGCTGACAGCCTCCCATATGGTCTAGCGGTTAGGATTCCTGGTTTTCACCCAGGCGGCCCGGGTTCGACTCCCGGTATGGGAATACTAGCCTTTTCTACATAGAACTCCCGATTCCGTTTCTGTTGCATTTACATTTTGAGAAAAGCCTGAATTTCCCCACATTGTTTCCCTTGGGGCCCCGGCGGCCCCATGCAGTCTGTCCGTGTTTCAGGCTCCCGATTCCTCAGTATGAGGGCTGGACTTGCAAGAAGAAGGGCCGACTACAAGCGGCTTGGGTATGAGGTGCATACCAATGTCTGCGGCTTTCATACCCGAGATCTCGTCTGCACCCACCTTTGAGGCGTGACGTGTCCCCCGCACCCCCCGTCAAGAGAGCAACGGTGGGACCACATTTGGAAAACAGGCCGCCTTGCATTGAAACCGTTGCTGCAAGACGTTAAAGGCCAGAGGAAAGAAGGGCGCCCTGACAGACCGTCATTTCCGCTGACCTCGAGTGTTAAGCGTTCAGTACCTCGGCCAAGGCTAGGGAGAAGACAGAGACTACGCAATCACAATTGGGGTTAAATTAAAAACAAAACGCGCTTCCCCGAGCCAGGTAGGAGTCGAACCTACAATCTTCTGATCCGTAGTCAGACGCGTTATCCATTGCGCCACTGGCCCTCGTGGGTCTGCGCATACCCCTATCCTTCCACAAAAGGGAGGTGCTGTGCTTGCCCCCTCCCCACATTACACAGCTCTTTAGAAAATAATGCTACTCTTCATTTCGGAGCTGACTCTCAAGCCGCTTCATCTTCCAGTCCTATCTAGAAAGGAAGGCCCTGAAAAGTTGGCAGCAATTGCAAAGCAGGATTTGCCTTCATTTATTGGGGTTGGGGGGGTGGGGTCAATCGGTCAGGGGCTTACTTCCCCACACACTTCAGGAGCGCCACAGGGACTCTTCTCCAGCCTGCCAATAGGCTGCAGATATTTGCCCCCAGCCAATGCTGCACTTTGGGGGCAAGGGGCAGGTTTCAGGTGGCAAGACGGGCAGCAAAGGGTTAATGAGGCGTGCCCCAGCACTCACGCGCCTCCGAGAGGAACTGCAGACTCTCTTGCCCATTTTAGCAAAAGGGGACCGTCCATCCCTGATAGGGCTCGAACCGCTGCCCTTGGTTCTTGCGTGTTCTCTCAAGCTAGTCATTTTTAGATTGGTCTTGGTATTGTGCTTTGCTTAGCCACTGTAAGCAATGACAGCTCAATACCAGAGCAGCGTAAAGCTTGATTTCTGCCACTGAAAGTGCATCTCGGTCATTTGCGTGGGACACCACCGGTCAAGCTTCTCAAGCATCCTGCCAGTGGTGGACCCATGGGGCACTGCTCTCAGGATCTCCATAACCTGCTTCTTGCTGACAGCCTCCCATATGGTCTAGCGGTTAGGATTCCTGGTTTTCACCCAGGCGGCCCGGGTTCGACTCCCGGTATGGGAAGACTAGCCTTTTCTACATAGAACTCCCGATTCCGTTTCTGTTGCATTTACATTTTGAGAAAAGCCTGAATTTCCCCACATTGTTTCCCTTGGGGCCCCGGCGGCCCCATGCAGTCTGTCCGTGTTTCAGGCTCCCGATTCCTCAGTATGAGGGCTGGACTTGCAAGAAGAAGGGCCGACTACAAGCGGCTTGGGTATGAGGTGCATACCAATGTCTGCGGCTTTCATACCCGAGATCTCGTCTGCACCCACCTTTGAGGCGTGACGTGTCCCCCGCACCCCCCGTCAAGAGAGCAACGGTGGGACCACATTTGGAAAACAGGCCGCCTTGCATTGAAACCGTTGCTGCAAGACGTTAAAGGCCAGAGGAAAGAAGGGCGCCCTGACAGACCGTCATTTCCGCTGACCTCGAGTGTTAAGCGTTCAGTACCTCGGCCAAGGCTAGGGAGAAGACAGAGACTACGCAATCACAATTGGGGTTAAATTAAAAACAAAACGCGCTTCCCCGAGCCAGGTAGGAGTCGAACCTACAATCTTCTGATCCGTAGTCAGACGCGTTATCCATTGCGCCACTGGCCCTCGTGGGTCTGCGCATACCCCTATCCTTCCACAAAAGGGAGGTACTGTGCTTGCCCCCTCCCCACATTACACAGCTCTTTAGAAAATAATGCTACTCTTCATTTCGGAGCTGACTCTCAAGCCGCTTCATCTTCCAGTCCTATCTAGAAAGGAAGGCCCTGAAAAGTTGGCAGCAATTGCAAAGCAGGATTTGCCTTCATTTATTGGGGTTGGGGGGGTGGGGTCAATCGGTCAGGGGCTTACTTCCCCACACACTTCAGGAGCGCCACAGGGACTCTTCTCAAGCCTGCCAATAGGCTGCAGATATTTGCCCCCAGCCAATGCTGCACTTTGGGGGCAAGGGGCAGGTTTCAGGTGGCAAGACGGGCAGCAAAGGGTTAATGAGGCGTGCCCCAGCACTCACGCGCCTCCGAGAGGAACTGCAGACTCTCTTGCCCATTTTAGCAAAAGGGGACCGTCCATCCCTGATAGGGCTCGAACCGCTGCCCTTGGTTCTTGCGTGTTCTCTCAAGCTAGTCATTTTTAGATTGGTCTTGGTATTGTGCTTTGCTTAGCCACTGTAAGCAATGACAGCTCAATACCAGAGCAGCGTAAAGCTTGATTTCTGCCACTGAAAGTGCATCTCGGTCATTTGCGTGGGACACCACCGGTCAAGCTTCTCAAGCATCCTGCCAGTGGTGGACCCATGGGGCACTGCTCTCAGGATCTCCATAACCTGCTTCTTGCTGACAGCCTCCCATATGGTCTAGCGGTTAGGATTCCTGGTTTTCACCCAGGCGGCCCGGGTTCGACTCCCGGTATGGGAAGACTAGCCTTTTCTACATAGAACTCCCGATTCGGTTTCTGTTGCATTTACATTTTGAGAAAAGCCTGAATTTCCCCACATTGTTTCCCTTGGGGCCCCGGCGGCCCCATGCAGTCTGTCCGTGTTTCAGGCTCCCGATTCCTCAGTATGAGGGCTGGACTTGCAAGAAGAAGGGCCGACTACAAGCGGCTTGGGTATGAGGTGCATACCAATGTCTGCGGCTTTCATACCCGAGATCTCGTCTGCACCCACCTTTGAGGCGTGACGTGTCCCCCGCACCCCCCGTCAAGAGAGCAACGGTGGGACCACATTTGGAAAACAGGCCGCCTTGCATTGAAACCGTTGCTGCAAGACGTTAAAGGCCAGAGGAAAGAAGGGCGCCCTGACAGACCGTCATTTCCGCTGACCTCGAGTGTTAAGCGTTCAGTACCTCGGCCAAGGCTAGGGAGAAGACAGAGACTACGCAATCACAATTGGGGTTAAATTAAAAACAAAACGCGCTTCCCCGAGCCAGGTAGGAGTCGAACCTACAATCTTCTGATCCGTAGTCAGACGCGTTATCCATTGCGCCACTGGCCCTCGTGGGTCTGCGCATACCCCTATCCTTCCACAAAAGGGAGGTACTGTGCTTGCCCCCTCCCCACATTACACAGCTCTTTAGAAAATAATGCTACTCTTCATTTCGGAGCTGACTCTCAAGCCGCTTCATCTTCCAGTCCTATCTAGAAAGGAAGGCCCTGAAAAGTTGGCAGCAATTGCAAAGCAGGATTTGCCTTCATTTATTGGGGTTGGGGGGGTGGGGTCAATCGGTCAGGGGCTTCCTTCCCCACACACTTCAGGAGCGCCACAGGGACTCTTCTCCAGCCTGCCAATAGGCTGCAGATATTTGCCCCCAGCCAATGCTGCACTTTGGGGGCAAGGGGCAGGTTTCAGGTGGCAAGACGGGCAGCAAAGGGTTAATGAGGCATGCCCCAGCACTCACGCGCCTCCGAGAGGAACTGCAGACTCTCTTGCCCATTTTAGCAAAAGGGGACCGTCCACCCCTGATAGGGCTCGAACCGCTGCCCTTGGTTCTTGCGTGTTCTCTCAAGCTAGTCATTTTTAGATTGGTCTTGGTATTGTGCTTTGCTTAGCCACTGTAAGCAATGACAGCTCAATACCAGAGCAGCGTAAAGCTTGATTTCTGCCACTGAAAGTGCATCTCGGTCATTTGCGTGGGACACCACCGGTCAAGCTTCTCAAGCATCCTGCCAGTGGTGGACCCATGGGGCACTGCTCTCAGGATCTCCATAACCTGCTTCTTGCTGACAGCCTCCCATATGGTCTAGCGGTTAGGATTCCTGGTTTTCACCCAGGCGGCCCGGGTTCGACTCCCGGTATGGGAAGACTAGCCTTTTCTACATAGAACTCCCGATTCCGTTTCTGTTGCATTTACATTTTGAGAAAAGCCTGAATTTCCCCACATTGTTTCCCTTGGGGCCCCGGCGGCCCCATGCAGTCTGTCCGTGTTTCAGGCTCCCGATTCCTCAGTATGAGGGCTGGACTTGCAAGAAGAAGGGCCGACTACAAGCGGCTTGGGTATGAGGTGCATACCAATGTCTGCGGCTTTCATACCCGAGATCTCGTCTGCACCCACCTTTGAGGCGTGACGTGTCCCCCGCACCCCCCGTCAAGAGAGCAACGGTGGGACCACATTTGGAAAACAGGCCGCCTTGCATTGAAACCGTTGCTGCAAGACGTTAAAGGCCAGAGGAAAGAAGGGCGCCCTGACAGACCGTCATTTCCGCTGACCTCGAGTGTTAAGCGTTCAGTACCTCGGCCAAGGCTAGGGAGAAGACAGAGACTACGCAATCACAATTGGGGTTAAATTAAAAACAAAACGCGCTTCCCCGAGCCAGGTAGGAGTCGAACCTACAATCTTCTGATCCGTAGTCAGACGCGTTATCCATTGCGCCACTGGCCCTCGTGGGTCTGCGCATACCCCTATCCTTCCACAAAAGGGAGGTGCTGTGCTTGCCCCCTCCCCACATTACACAGCTCTTTAGAAAATAATGCTACTCTTCATTTCGGAGCTGACTCTCAAGCCGCTTCATCTTCCAGTCCTATCTAGAAAGGAAGGCCCTGAAAAGTTGGCAGCAATTGCAAAGCAGGATTTGCCTTCATTTATTGGGGTTGGGGGGGTGGGGTCAATCGGTCAGGGGCTTACTTCCCCACACACTTCAGGAGCGCCACAGGGACTCTTCTCCAGCCTGCCAATAGGCTGCAGATATTTGCCCCCAGCCAATGCTGCACTTTGGGGGCAAGGGGCAGGTTTCAGGTGGCAAGACGGGCAGCAAAGGGTTAATGAGGCGTGCCCCAGCACTCACGCGCCTCCGAGAGGAACTGCAGACTCTCTTGCCCATTTTAGCAAAAGGGGACCGTCCATCCCTGATAGGGCTCGAACCGCTGCCCTTGGTTCTTGCGTGTTCTCTCAAGCTAGTCATTTTTAGATTGGTCTTGGTATTGTGCTTTGCTTAGCCACTGTAAGCAATGACAGCTCAATACCAGAGCAGCGTAAAGCTTGATTTCTGCCACTGAAAGTGCATCTCGGTCATTTGCGTGGGACACCACCGGTCAAGCTTCTCAAGCATCCTGCCAGTGGTGGACCCATGGGGCACTGCTCTCAGGATCTCCATAACCTGCTTCTTGCTGACAGCCTCCCATATGGTCTAGCGGTTAGGATTCCTGGTTTTCACCCAGGCGGCCCGGGTTCGACTCCCGGTATGGGAAGACTAGCCTTTTCTACATAGAACTCCCGATTCCGTTTCTGTTGCATTTACATTTTGAGAAAAGCCTGAATTTCCCCACATTGTTTCCCTTGGGGCCCCGGCGGCCCCATGCAGTCTGTCCGTGTTTCAGGCTCCCGATTCCTCAGTATGAGGGCTGGACTTGCAAGAAGAAGGGCCGACTACAAGCGGCTTGGGTATGAGGTGCATACCAATGTCTGCGGCTTTCATACCCGAGATCTCGTCTGCACCCACCTTTGAGGCGTGACGTGTCCCCCGCACCCCCCGTCAAGAGAGCAACGGTGGGACCACATTTGGAAAACAGGCCGCCTTGCATTGAAACCGTTGCTGCAAGACGTTAAAGGCCAGAGGAAAGAAGGGCGCCCTGACAGACCGTCATTTCCGCTGACCTCGAGTGTTAAGCGTTCAGTACCTCGGCCAAGGCTAGGGAGAAGACAGAGACTACGCAATCACAATTGGGGTTAAATTAAAAACAAAACGCGCTTCCCCGAGCCAGGTAGGAGTCGAACCTACAATCTTCTGATCCGTAGTCAGACGCGTTATCCATTGCGCCACTGGCCCTCGTGGGTCTGCGCATACCCCTATCCTTCCACAAAAGGGAGGTGCTGTGCTTGCCCCCTCCCCACATTACACAGCTCTTTAGAAAATAATGCTACTCTTCATTTCGGAGCTGACTCTCAAGCCGCTTCATCTTCCAGTCCTATCTAGAAAGGAAGGCCCTGAAAAGTTGGCAGCAATTGCAAAGCAGGATTTGCCTTCATTTATTGGGGTTGGGGGGGTGGGGTCAATCGGTCAGGGGCTTACTTCCCCACACACTTCAGGAGCGCCACAGGGACTCTTCTCCAGCCTGCCAATAGGCTGCAGATATTTGCCCCCAGCCAATGCTGCACTTTGGGGGCAAGGGGCAGGTTTCAGGTGGCAAGACGGGCAGCAAAGGGTTAATGAGGCGTGCCCCAGCACTCACGCGCCTCCGAGAGGAACTGCAGACTCTCTTGCCCATTTTAGCAAAAGGGGACCGTCCATCCCTGATAGGGCTCGAACCGCTGCCCTTGGTTCTTGCGTGTTCTCTCAAGCTAGTCATTTTTAGATTGGTCTTGGTATTGTGCTTTGCTTAGCCACTGTAAGCAATGACAGCTCAATACCAGAGCAGCGTAAAGCTTGATTTCTGCCACTGAAAGTGCATCTCGGTCATTTGCGTGGGACACCACCGGTCAAGCTTCTCAAGCATCCTGCCAGTGGTGGACCCATGGGGCACTGCTCTCAGGATCTCCATAACCTGCTTCTTGCTGACAGCCTCCCATATGGTCTAGCGGTTAGGATTCCTGGTTTTCACCCAGGCGGCCCGGGTTCGACTCCCGGTATGGGAAGACTAGCCTTTTCTACATAGAACTCCCGATTCCGTTTCTGTTGCATTTACATTTTGAGAAAAGCCTGAATTTCCCCACATTGTTTCCCTTGGGGCCCCGGCGGCCCCATGCAGTCTGTCCGTGTTTCAGGCTCCCGATTCCTCAGTATGAGGGCTGGACTTGCAAGAAGAAGGGCCGACTACAAGCGGCTTGGGTATGAGGTGCATACCAATGTCTGCGGCTTTCATACCCGAGATCTCGTCTGCACCCACCTTTGAGGCGTGACGTGTCCCCCGCACCCCCCGTCAAGAGAGCAACGGTGGGACCACATTTGGAAAACAGGCCGCCTTGCATTGAAACCGTTGCTGCAAGACGTTAAAGGCCAGAGGAAAGAAGGGCGCCCTGACAGACCGTCATTTCCGCTGACCTCGAGTGTTAAGCGTTCAGTACCTCGGCCAAGGCTAGGGAGAAGACAGAGACTACGCAATCACAATTGGGGTTAAATTAAAAACAAAACGCGCTTCCCCGAGCCAGGTAGGAGTCGAACCTACAATCTTCTGATCCGTAGTCAGACGCGTTATCCATTGCGCCACTGGCCCTCGTGGGTCTGCGCATACCCCTATCCTTCCACAAAAGGGAGGTGCTGTGCTTGCCCCCTCCCCACATTACACAGCTCTTTAGAAAATAATGCTACTCTTCATTTCGGAGCTGACTCTCAAGCCGCTTCATCTTCCAGTCCTATCTAGAAAGGAAGGCCCTGAAAAGTTGGCAGCAATTGCAAAGCAGGATTTGCCTTCATTTATTGGGGTTGGGGGGGTGGGGTCAATCGGTCAGGGGCTTACTTCCCCACACACTTCAGGAGCGCCACAGGGACTCTTCTCCAGCCTGCCAATAGGCTGCAGATATTTGCCCCCAGCCAATGCTGCACTTTGGGGGCAAGGGGCAGGTTTCAGGTGGCAAGACGGGCAGCAAAGGGTTAATGAGGCGTGCCCCAGCACTCACGCGCCTCCGAGAGGAACTGCAGACTCTCTTGCCCATTTTAGCAAAAGGGGACCGTCCATCCCTGATAGGGCTCGAACCGCTGCCCTTGGTTCTTGCGTGTTCTCTCAAGCTAGTCATTTTTAGATTGGTCTTGGTATTGTGCTTTGCTTAGCCACTGTAAGCAATGACAGCTCAATACCAGAGCAGCGTAAAGCTTGATTTCTGCCACTGAAAGTGCATCTCGGTCATTTGCGTGGGACACCACCGGTCAAGCTTCTCAAGCATCCTGCCAGTGGTGGACCCATGGGGCACTGCTCTCAGGATCTCCATAACCTGCTTCTTGCTGACAGCCTCCCATATGGTCTAGCGGTTAGGATTCCTGGTTTTCACCCAGGCGGCCCGGGTTCGACTCCCGGTATGGGAAGACTAGCCTTTTCTACATAGAACTCCCGATTCCGTTTCTGTTGCATTTACATTTTGAGAAAAGCCTGAATTTCCCCACATTGTTTCCCTTGGGGCCCCGGCGGCCCCATGCAGTCTGTCCGTGTTTCAGGCTCCCGATTCCTCAGTATGAGGGCTGGACTTGCAAGAAGAAGGGCCGACTACAAGCGGCTTGGGTATGAGGTGCATACCAATGTCTGCGGCTTTCATACCCGAGATCTCGTCTGCACCCACCTTTGAGGCGTGACGTGTCCCCCGCACCCCCCGTCAAGAGAGCAACGGTGGGACCACATTTGGAAAACAGGCCGCCTTGCATTGAAACCGTTGCTGCAAGACGTTAAAGGCCAGAGGAAAGAAGGGCGCCCTGACAGACCGTCATTTCCGCTGACCTCGAGTGTTAAGCGTTCAGTACCTCGGCCAAGGCTAGGGAGAAGACAGAGACTACGCAATCACAATTGGGGTTAAATTAAAAACAAAACGCGCTTCCCCGAGCCAGGTAGGAGTCGAACCTACAATCTTCTGATCCGTAGTCAGACGCGTTATCCATTGCGCCACTGGCCCTCGTGGGTCTGCGCATACCCCTATCCTTCCACAAAAGGGAGGTGCTGTGCTTGCCCCCTCCCCACATTACACAGCTCTTTAGAAAATAATGCTACTCTTCATTTCGGAGCTGACTCTCAAGCCGCTTCATCTTCCAGTCCTATCTAGAAAGGAAGGCCCTGAAAAGTTGGCAGCAATTGCAAAGCAGGATTTGCCTTCATTTATTGGGGTTGGGGGGGTGGGGTCAATCGGTCAGGGGCTTACTTCCCCACACACTTCAGGAGCGCCACAGGGACTCTTCTCCAGCCTGCCAATAGGCTGCAGATATTTGCCCCCAGCCAATGCTGCACTTTGGGGGCAAGGGGCAGGTTTCAGGTGGCAAGACGGGCAGCAAAGGGTTAATGAGGCGTGCCCCAGCACTCACGCGCCTCCGAGAGGAACTGCAGACTCTCTTGCCCATTTTAGCAAAAGGGGACCGTCCATCCCTGATAGGGCTCGAACCGCTGCCCTTGGTTCTTGCGTGTTCTCTCAAGCTAGTCATTTTTAGATTGGTCTTGGTATTGTGCTTTGCTTAGCCACTGTAAGCAATGACAGCTCAATACCAGAGCAGCGTAAAGCTTGATTTCTGCCACTGAAAGTGCATCTCGGTCATTTGCGTGGGACACCACCGGTCAAGCTTCTCAAGCATCCTGCCAGTGGTGGACCCATGGGGCACTGCTCTCAGGATCTCCATAACCTGCTTCTTGCTGACAGCCTCCCATATGGTCTAGCGGTTAGGATTCCTGGTTTTCACCCAGGCGGCCCGGGTTCGACTCCCGGTATGGGAAGACTAGCCTTTTCTACATAGAACTCCCGATTCCGTTTCTGTTGCATTTACATTTTGAGAAAAGCCTGAATTTCCCCACATTGTTTCCCTTGGGGCCCCGGCGGCCCCATGCAGTCTGTCCGTGTTTCAGGCTCCCGATTCCTCAGTATGAGGGCTGGACTTGCAAGAAGAAGGGCCGACTACAAGCGGCTTGGGTATGAGGTGCATACCAATGTCTGCGGCTTTCATACCCGAGATCTCGTCTGCACCCACCTTTGAGGCGTGACGTGTCCCCCGCACCCCCCGTCAAGAGAGCAACGGTGGGACCACATTTGGAAAACAGGCCGCCTTGCATTGAAACCGTTGCTGCAAGACGTTAAAGGCCAGAGGAAAGAAGGGCGCCCTGACAGACCGTCATTTCCGCTGACCTCGAGTGTTAAGCGTTCAGTACCTCGGCCAAGGCTAGGGAGAAGACAGAGACTACGCAATCACAATTGGGGTTAAATTAAAAACAAAACGCGCTTCCCCGAGCCAGGTAGGAGTCGAACCTACAATCTTCTGATCCGTAGTCAGACGCGTTATCCATTGCGCCACTGGCCCTCGTGGGTCTGTGCATACCCCTATCCTTCCACAAAAGGGAGGTGCTGTGCTTGCCCCCTCCCCACATTACACAGCTCTTTAGAAAATAATGCTACTCTTCATTTCGGAGCTGACTCTCAAGCCGCTTCATCTTCCAGTCCTATCTAGAAAGGAAGGCCCTGAAAAGTTGGCAGCAATTGCAAAGCAGGATTTGCCTTCATTTATTGGGGTTGGGTCAATCGGTCAGGGGCTTACTTCCCCACACACTTCAGGAGCGCCACAGGGACTCTTCTCCAGCCTGCCAATAGGCTGCAGATATTTGCCCCCAGCCAATGCTGCACTTTGGGGGCAAGGGGCAGGTTTCAGGTGGCAAGACGGGCAGCAAAGGGTTAATGAGGCGTGCCCCAGCACTCACGCGCCTCCGAGAGGAACTGCAGACTCTCTTGCCCATTTTAGCAAAAGGGGACCGTCCATCCCTGATAGGGCTCGAACCGCTGCCCTTGGTTCTTGCGTGTTCTCTCAAGCTAGTCATTTTTAGATTGGTCTTGGTATTGTGCTTTGCTTAGCCACTGTAAGCAATGACAGCTCAATACCAGAGCAGCGTAAAGCTTGATTTCTGCCACTGAAAGTGCATCTCGGTCATTTGCGTGGGACACCACCGGTCAAGCTTCTCAAGCATCCTGCCAGTGGTGGACCCATGGGGCACTGCTCTCAGGATCTCCATAACCTGCTTCTTGCTGACAGCCTCCCATATGGTCTAGCGGTTAGGATTCCTGGTTTTCACCCAGGCGGCCCGGGTTCGACTCCCGGTATGGGAAGACTAGCCTTTTCTACATAGAACTCCCGATTCCGTTTCTGTTGCATTTACATTTTGAGAAAAGCCTGAATTTCCCCACATTGTTTCCCTTGGGGCCCCGGCGGCCCCATGCAGTCTGTCCGTGTTTCAGGCTCCCGATTCCTCAGTATGAGGGCTGGACTTGCAAGAAGAAGGGCCGACTACAAGCGGCTTGGGTATGAGGTGCATACCAATGTCTGCGGCTTTCATACCCGAGATCTCGTCTGCACCCACCTTTGAGGCGTGACGTGTCCCCCGCACCCCCCGTCAAGAGAGCAACGGTGGGACCACATTTGGAAAACAGGCCGCCTTGCATTGAAACCGTTGCTGCAAGACGTTAAAGGCCAGAGGAAAGAAGGGCGCCCTGACAGACCGTCATTTCCGCTGACCTCGAGTGTTAAGCGTTCAGTACCTCGGCCAAGGCTAGGGAGAAGACAGAGACTACGCAATCACAATTGGGGTTAAATTAAAAACAAAACGCGCTTCCCCGAGCCAGGTAGGAGTCGAACCTACAATCTTCTGATCCGTAGTCAGACGCGTTATCCATTGCGCCACTGGCCCTCGTGGGTCTGCGCATACCCCTATCCTTCCACAAAAGGGAGGTGCTGTGCTTGCCCCCTCCCCACATTACACAGCTCTTTAGAAAATAATGCTACTCTTCATTTCGGAGCTGACTCTCAAGCCGCTTCATCTTCCAGTCCTATCTAGAAAGGAAGGCCCTGAAAAGTTGGCAGCAATTGCAAAGCAGGATTTGCCTTCATTTATTGGGGTTGGGGGGGTGGGGTCAATCGGTCAGGGGCTTACTTCCCCACACACTTCAGGAGCGCCACAGGGACTCTTCTCCAGCCTGCCAATAGGCTGCAGATATTTGCCCCCAGCCAATGCTGCACTTTGGGGGCAAGGGGCAGGTTTCAGGTGGCAAGACGGGCAGCAAAGGGTTAATGAGGCGTGCCCCAGCACTCACGCGCCTCCGAGAGGAACTGCAGACTCTCTTGCCCATTTTAGCAAAAGGGGACCGTCCATCCCTGATAGGGCTCGAACCGCTGCCCTTGGTTCTTGCGTGTTCTCTCAAGCTAGTCATTTTTAGATTGGTCTTGGTATTGTGCTTTGCTTAGCCACTGTAAGCAATGGCAGCTCAATACCAGAGCAGCGTAAAGCTTGATTTCTGCCACTGAAAGTGCATCTCGGTCATTTGCGTGGGACACCACCGGTCAAGCTTCTCAAGCATCCTGCCAGTGGTGGACCCATGGGGCACTGCTCTCAGGATCTCCATAACCTGCTTCTTGCTGACAGCCTCCCATATGGTCTAGCGGTTAGGATTCCTGGTTTTCACCCAGGCGGCCCGGGTTCGACTCCCGGTATGGGAAGACTAGCCTTTTCTACATAGAACTCCCGATTCCGTTTCTGTTGCATTTACATTTTGAGAAAAGCCTGAATTTCCCCACATTGTTTCCCTTGGGGCCCCGGCGGCCCCATGCAGTCTGTCCGTGTTTCAGGCTCCCGATTCCTCAGTATGAGGGCTGGACTTGCAAGAAGAAGGGCCGACTACAAGCGGCTTGGGTATGAGGTGCATACCAATGTCTGCGGCTTTCATACCCGAGATCTCGTCTGCACCCACCTTTGAGGCGTGACGTGTCCCCCGCACCCCCCGTCAAGAGAGCAACGGTGGGACCACATTTGGAAAACAGGCCGCCTTGCATTGAAACCGTTGCTGCAAGACGTTAAAGGCCAGAGGAAAGAAGGGCGCCCTGACAGACCGTCATTTCCGCTGACCTCGAGTGTTAAGCGTTCAGTACCTCGGCCAAGGCTAGGGAGAAGACAGAGACTACGCAATCACAATTGGGGTTAAATTAAAAACAAAACGCGCTTCCCCGAGCCAGGTAGGAGTCGAACCTACAATCTTCTGATCCGTAGTCAGACGCGTTATCCATTGCGCCACTGGCCCTCGTGGGTCTGTGCATACCCCTATCCTTCCACAAAAGGGAGGTGCTGTGCTTGCCCCCTCCCCACATTACACAGCTCTTTAGAAAATAATGCTACTCTTCATTTCGGAGCTGACTCTCAAGCCGCTTCATCTTCCAGTCCTATCTAGAAAGGAAGGCCCTGAAAAGTTGGCAGCAATTGCAAAGCAGGATTTGCCTTCATTTATTGGGGTTGGGTCAATCGGTCAGGGGCTTACTTCCCCACACACTTCAGGAGCGCCACAGGGACTCTTCTCCAGCCTGCCAATAGGCTGCAGATATTTGCCCCCAGCCAATGCTGCACTTTGGGGGCAAGGGGCAGGTTTCAGGTGGCAAGACGGGCAGCAAAGGGTTAATGAGGCGTGCCCCAGCACTCACGCGCCTCCGAGAGGAACTGCAGACTCTCTTGCCCATTTTAGCAAAAGGGGACCGTCCATCCCTGATAGGGCTCGAACCGCTGCCCTTGGTTCTTGCGTGTTCTCTCAAGCTAGTCATTTTTAGATTGGTCTTGGTATTGTGCTTTGCTTAGCCACTGTAAGCAATGACAGCTCAATACCAGAGCAGCGTAAAGCTTGATTTCTGCCACTGAAAGTGCATCTCGGTCATTTGCGTGGGACACCACCGGTCAAGCTTCTCAAGCATCCTGCCAGTGGTGGACCCATGGGGCACTGCTCTCAGGATCTCCATAACCTGCTTCTTGCTGACAGCCTCCCATATGGTCTAGCGGTTAGGATTCCTGGTTTTCACCCAGGCGGCCCGGGTTCGACTCCCGGTATGGGAAGACTAGCCTTTTCTACATAGAACTCCCGATTCCGTTTCTGTTGCATTTACATTTTGAGAAAAGCCTGAATTTCCCCACATTGTTTCCCTTGGGGCCCCGGCGGCCCCATGCAGTCTGTCCGTGTTTCAGGCTCCCGATTCCTCAGTATGAGGGCTGGACTTGCAAGAAGAAGGGCCGACTACAAGCGGCTTGGGTATGAGGTGCATACCAATGTCTGCGGCTTTCATACCCGAGATCTCGTCTGCACCCACCTTTGAGGCGTGACGTGTCCCCCGCACCCCCCGTCAAGAGAGCAACGGTGGGACCACATTTGGAAAACAGGCCGCCTTGCATTGAAACCGTTGCTGCAAGACGTTAAAGGCCAGAGGAAAGAAGGGCGCCCTGACAGACCGTCATTTCCGCTGACCTCGAGTGTTAAGCGTTCAGTACCTCGGCCAAGGCTAGGGAGAAGACAGAGACTACGCAATCACAATTGGGGTTAAATTAAAAACAAAACGCGCTTCCCCGAGCCAGGTAGGAGTCGAACCTACAATCTTCTGATCCGTAGTCAGACGCGTTATCCATTGCGCCACTGGCCCTCGTGGGTCTGCGCATACCCCTATCCTTCCACAAAAGGGAGGTGCTGTGCTTGCCCCCTCCCCACATTACACAGCTCTTTAGAAAATAATGCTACTCTTCATTTCGGAGCTGACTCTCAAGCCGCTTCATCTTCCAGTCCTATCTAGAAAGGAAGGCCCTGAAAAGTTGGCAGCAATTGCAAAGCAGGATTTGCCTTCATTTATTGGGGTTGGGGGGGTGGGGTCAATCGGTCAGGGGCTTACTTCCCCACACACTTCAGGAGCGCCACAGGGACTCTTCTCCAGCCTGCCAATAGGCTGCAGATATTTGCCCCCAGCCAATGCTGCACTTTGGGGGCAAGGGGCAGGTTTCAGGTGGCAAGACGGGCAGCAAAGGGTTAATGAGGCGTGCCCCAGCACTCACGCGCCTCCGAGAGGAACTGCAGACTCTCTTGCCCATTTTAGCAAAAGGGGACCGTCCATCCCTGATAGGGCTCGAACCGCTGCCCTTGGTTCTTGCGTGTTCTCTCAAGCTAGTCATTTTTAGATTGGTCTTGGTATTGTGCTTTGCTTAGCCACTGTAAGCAATGACAGCTCAATACCAGAGCAGCGTAAAGCTTGATTTCTGCCACTGAAAGTGCATCTCGGTCATTTGCGTGGGACACCACCGGTCAAGCTTCTCAAGCATCCTGCCAGTGGTGGACCCATGGGGCACTGCTCTCAGGATCTCCATAACCTGCTTCTTGCTGACAGCCTCCCATATGGTCTAGCGGTTAGGATTCCTGGTTTTCACCCAGGCGGCCCGGGTTCGACTCCCGGTATGGGAAGACTAGCCTTTTCTACATAGAACTCCCGATTCCGTTTCTGTTGCATTTACATTTTGAGAAAAGCCTGAATTTCCCCACATTGTTTCCCTTGGGGCCCCGGCGGCCCCATGCAGTCTGTCCGTGTTTCAGGCTCCCGATTCCTCAGTATGAGGGCTGGACTTGCAAGAAGAAGGGCCGACTACAAGCGGCTTGGGTATGAGGTGCATACCAATGTCTGCGGCTTTCATACCCGAGATCTCGTCTGCACCCACCTTTGAGGCGTGACGTGTCCCCCGCACCCCCCGTCAAGAGAGCAACGGTGGGACCACATTTGGAAAACAGGCCGCCTTGCATTGAAACCGTTGCTGCAAGACGTTAAAGGCCAGAGGAAAGAAGGGCGCCCTGACAGACCGTCATTTCCGCTGACCTCGAGTGTTAAGCGTTCAGTACCTCGGCCAAGGCTAGGGAGAAGACAGAGACTACGCAATCACAATTGGGGTTAAATTAAAAACAAAACGCGCTTCCCCGAGCCAGGTAGGAGTCGAACCTACAATCTTCTGATCCGTAGTCAGACGCGTTATCCATTGCGCCACTGGCCCTCGTGGGTCTGCGCATACCCCTATCCTTCCACAAAAGGGAGGTACTGTGCTTGCCCCCTCCCCACATTACACAGCTCTTTAGAAAATAATGCTACTCTTCATTTCGGAGCTGACTCTCAAGCCGCTTCATCTTCCAGTCCTATCTAGAAAGGAAGGCCCTGAAAAGTTGGCAGCAATTGCAAAGCAGGATTTGCCTTCATTTATTGGGGTTGGGGGGGTGGGGTCAATCGGTCAGGGGCTTACTTCCCCACACACTTCAGGAGCGCCACAGGGACTCTTCTCAAGCCTGCCAATAGGCTGCAGATATTTGCCCCCAGCCAATGCTGCACTTTGGGGGCAAGGGGCAGGTTTCAGGTGGCAAGACGGGCAGCAAAGGGTTAATGAGGCGTGCCCCAGCACTCACGCGCCTCCGAGAGGAACTGCAGACTCTCTTGCCCATTTTAGCAAAAGGGGACCGTCCATCCCTGATAGGGCTCGAACCGCTGCCCTTGGTTCTTGCGTGTTCTCTCAAGCTAGTCATTTTTAGATTGGTCTTGGTATTGTGCTTTGCTTAGCCACTGTAAGCAATGACAGCTCAATACCAGAGCAGCGTAAAGCTTGATTTCTGCCACTGAAAGTGCATCTCGGTCATTTGCGTGGGACACCACCGGTCAAGCTTCTCAAGCATCCTGCCAGTGGTGGACCCATGGGGCACTGCTCTCAGGATCTCCATAACCTGCTTCTTGCTGACAGCCTCCCATATGGTCTAGCGGTTAGGATTCCTGGTTTTCACCCAGGCGGCCCGGGTTCGACTCCCGGTATGGGAAGACTAGCCTTTTCTACATAGAACTCCCGATTCGGTTTCTGTTGCATTTACATTTTGAGAAAAGCCTGAATTTCCCCACATTGTTTCCCTTGGGGCCCCGGCGGCCCCATGCAGTCTGTCCGTGTTTCAGGCTCCCGATTCCTCAGTATGAGGGCTGGACTTGCAAGAAGAAGGGCCGACTACAAGCGGCTTGGGTATGAGGTGCATACCAATGTCTGCGGCTTTCATACCCGAGATCTCGTCTGCACCCACCTTTGAGGCGTGACGTGTCCCCCGCACCCCCCGTCAAGAGAGCAACGGTGGGACCACATTTGGAAAACAGGCCGCCTTGCATTGAAACCGTTGCTGCAAGACGTTAAAGGCCAGAGGAAAGAAGGGCGCCCTGACAGACCGTCATTTCCGCTGACCTCGAGTGTTAAGCGTTCAGTACCTCGGCCAAGGCTAGGGAGAAGACAGAGACTACGCAATCACAATTGGGGTTAAATTAAAAACAAAACGCGCTTCCCCGAGCCAGGTAGGAGTCGAACCTACAATCTTCTGATCCGTAGTCAGACGCGTTATCCATTGCGCCACTGGCCCTCGTGGGTCTGCGCATACCCCTATCCTTCCACAAAAGGGAGGTACTGTGCTTGCCCCCTCCCCACATTACACAGCTCTTTAGAAAATAATGCTACTCTTCATTTCGGAGCTGACTCTCAAGCCGCTTCATCTTCCAGTCCTATCTAGAAAGGAAGGCCCTGAAAAGTTGGCAGCAATTGCAAAGCAGGATTTGCCTTCATTTATTGGGGTTGGGGGGGTGGGGTCAATCGGTCAGGGGCTTCCTTCCCCACACACTTCAGGAGCGCCACAGGGACTCTTCTCCAGCCTGCCAATAGGCTGCAGATATTTGCCCCCAGCCAATGCTGCACTTTGGGGGCAAGGGGCAGGTTTCAGGTGGCAAGACGGGCAGCAAAGGGTTAATGAGGCATGCCCCAGCACTCACGCGCCTCCGAGAGGAACTGCAGACTCTCTTGCCCATTTTAGCAAAAGGGGACCGTCCACCCCTGATAGGGCTCGAACCGCTGCCCTTGGTTCTTGCGTGTTCTCTCAAGCTAGTCATTTTTAGATTGGTCTTGGTATTGTGCTTTGCTTAGCCACTGTAAGCAATGACAGCTCAATACCAGAGCAGCGTAAAGCTTGATTTCTGCCACTGAAAGTGCATCTCGGTCATTTGCGTGGGACACCACCGGTCAAGCTTCTCAAGCATCCTGCCAGTGGTGGACCCATGGGGCACTGCTCTCAGGATCTCCATAACCTGCTTCTTGCTGACAGCCTCCCATATGGTCTAGCGTTAGGATTCCTGGTTTTCACCCAGGCGGCCCGGGTTCGACTCCCGGTATGGGAAGACTAGCCTTTTCTACATAGAACTCCCGATTCCGTTTCTGTTGCATTTACATTTTGAGAAAAGCCTGAATTTCCCCACATTGTTTCCCTTGGGGCCCCGGCGGCCCCATGCAGTCTGTCCGTGTTTCAGGCTCCCGATTCCTCAGTATGAGGGCTGGACTTGCAAGAAGAAGGGCCGACTACAAGCGGCTTGGGTATGAGGTGCATACCAATGTCTGCGGCTTTCATACCCGAGATCTCGTCTGCACCCACCTTTGAGGCGTGACGTGTCCCCCGCACCCCCCGTCAAGAGAGCAACGGTGGGACCACATTTGGAAAACAGGCCGCCTTGCATTGAAACCGTTGCTGCAAGACGTTAAAGGCCAGAGGAAAGAAGGGCGCCCTGACAGACCGTCATTTCCGCTGACCTCGAGTGTTAAGCGTTCAGTACCTCGGCCAAGGCTAGGGAGAAGACAGAGACTACGCAATCACAATTGGGGTTAAATTAAAAACAAAACGCGCTTCCCCGAGCCAGGTAGGAGTCGAACCTACAATCTTCTGATCCGTAGTCAGACGCGTTATCCATTGCGCCACTGGCCCTCGTGGGTCTGCGCATACCCCTATCCTTCCACAAAAGGGAGGTGCTGTGCTTGCCCCCTCCCCACATTACACAGCTCTTTAGAAAATAATGCTACTCTTCATTTCGGAGCTGACTCTCAAGCCGCTTCATCTTCCAGTCCTATCTAGAAAGGAAGGCCCTGAAAAGTTGGCAGCAATTGCAAAGCAGGATTTGCCTTCATTTATTGGGGTTGGGGGGGTGGGGTCAATCGGTCAGGGGCTTACTTCCCCACACACTTCAGGAGCGCCACAGGGACTCTTCTCCAGCCTGCCAATAGGCTGCAGATATTTGCCCCCAGCCAATGCTGCACTTTGGGGGCAAGGGGCAGGTTTCAGGTGGCAAGACGGGCAGCAAAGGGTTAATGAGGCGTGCCCCAGCACTCACGCGCCTCCGAGAGGAACTGCAGACTCTCTTGCCCATTTTAGCAAAAGGGGACCGTCCATCCCTGATAGGGCTCGAACCGCTGCCCTTGGTTCTTGCGTGTTCTCTCAAGCTAGTCATTTTTAGATTGGTCTTGGTATTGTGCTTTGCTTAGCCACTGTAAGCAATGACAGCTCAATACCAGAGCAGCGTAAAGCTTGATTTCTGCCACTGAAAGTGCATCTCGGTCATTTGCGTGGGACACCACCGGTCAAGCTTCTCAAGCATCCTGCCAGTGGTGGACCCATGGGGCACTGCTCTCAGGATCTCCATAACCTGCTTCTTGCTGACAGCCTCCCATATGGTCTAGCGGTTAGGATTCCTGGTTTTCACCCAGGCGGCCCGGGTTCGACTCCCGGTATGGGAAGACTAGCCTTTTCTACATAGAACTCCCGATTCCGTTTCTGTTGCATTTACATTTTGAGAAAAGCCTGAATTTCCCCACATTGTTTCCCTTGGGGCCCCGGCGGCCCCATGCAGTCTGTCCGTGTTTCAGGCTCCCGATTCCTCAGTATGAGGGCTGGACTTGCAAGAAGAAGGGCCGACTACAAGCGGCTTGGGTATGAGGTGCATACCAATGTCTGCGGCTTTCATACCCGAGATCTCGTCTGCACCCACCTTTGAGGCGTGACGTGTCCCCCGCACCCCCCGTCAAGAGAGCAACGGTGGGACCACATTTGGAAAACAGGCCGCCTTGCATTGAAACCGTTGCTGCAAGACGTTAAAGGCCAGAGGAAAGAAGGGCGCCCTGACAGACCGTCATTTCCGCTGACCTCGAGTGTTAAGCGTTCAGTACCTCGGCCAAGGCTAGGGAGAAGACAGAGACTACGCAATCACAATTGGGGTTAAATTAAAAACAAAACGCGCTTCCCCGAGCCAGGTAGGAGTCGAACCTACAATCTTCTGATCCGTAGTCAGACGCGTTATCCATTGCGCCACTGGCCCTCGTGGGTCTGCGCATACCCCTATCCTTCCACAAAAGGGAGGTGCTGTGCTTGCCCCCTCCCCACATTACACAGCTCTTTAGAAAATAATGCTACTCTTCATTTCGGAGCTGACTCTCAAGCCGCTTCATCTTCCAGTCCTATCTAGAAAGGAAGGCCCTGAAAAGTTGGCAGCAATTGCAAAGCAGGATTTGCCTTCATTTATTGGGGTTGGGGGGGTGGGGTCAATCGGTCAGGGGCTTACTTCCCCACACACTTCAGGAGCGCCACAGGGACTCTTCTCCAGCCTGCCAATAGGCTGCAGATATTTGCCCCCAGCCAATGCTGCACTTTGGGGGCAAGGGGCAGGTTTCAGGTGGCAAGACGGGCAGCAAAGGGTTAATGAGGCGTGCCCCAGCACTCACGCGCCTCCGAGAGGAACTGCAGACTCTCTTGCCCATTTTAGCAAAAGGGGACCGTCCATCCCTGATAGGGCTCGAACCGCTGCCCTTGGTTCTTGCGTGTTCTCTCAAGCTAGTCATTTTTAGATTGGTCTTGGTATTGTGCTTTGCTTAGCCACTGTAAGCAATGACAGCTCAATACCAGAGCAGCGTAAAGCTTGATTTCTGCCACTGAAAGTGCATCTCGGTCATTTGCGTGGGACACCACCGGTCAAGCTTCTCAAGCATCCTGCCAGTGGTGGACCCATGGGGCACTGCTCTCAGGATCTCCATAACCTGCTTCTTGCTGACAGCCTCCCATATGGTCTAGCGGTTAGGATTCCTGGTTTTCACCCAGGCGGCCCGGGTTCGACTCCCGGTATGGGAAGACTAGCCTTTTCTACATAGAACTCCCGATTCCGTTTCTGTTGCATTTACATTTTGAGAAAAGCCTGAATTTCCCCACATTGTTTCCCTTGGGGCCCCGGCGGCCCCATGCAGTCTGTCCGTGTTTCAGGCTCCCGATTCCTCAGTATGAGGGCTGGACTTGCAAGAAGAAGGGCCGACTACAAGCGGCTTGGGTATGAGGTGCATACCAATGTCTGCGGCTTTCATACCCGAGATCTCGTCTGCACCCACCTTTGAGGCGTGACGTGTCCCCCGCACCCCCCGTCAAGAGAGCAACGGTGGGACCACATTTGGAAAACAGGCCGCCTTGCATTGAAACCGTTGCTGCAAGACGTTAAAGGCCAGAGGAAAGAAGGGCGCCCTGACAGACCGTCATTTCCGCTGACCTCGAGTGTTAAGCGTTCAGTACCTCGGCCAAGGCTAGGGAGAAGACAGAGACTACGCAATCACAATTGGGGTTAAATTAAAAACAAAACGCGCTTCCCCGAGCCAGGTAGGAGTCGAACCTACAATCTTCTGATCCGTAGTCAGACGCGTTATCCATTGCGCCACTGGCCCTCGTGGGTCTGCGCATACCCCTATCCTTCCACAAAAGGGAGGTGCTGTGCTTGCCCCCTCCCCACATTACACAGCTCTTTAGAAAATAATGCTACTCTTCATTTCGGAGCTGACTCTCAAGCCGCTTCATCTTCCAGTCCTATCTAGAAAGGAAGGCCCTGAAAAGTTGGCAGCAATTGCAAAGCAGGATTTGCCTTCATTTATTGGGGTTGGGGGGGTGGGGTCAATCGGTCAGGGGCTTACTTCCCCACACACTTCAGGAGCGCCACAGGGACTCTTCTCCAGCCTGCCAATAGGCTGCAGATATTTGCCCCCAGCCAATGCTGCACTTTGGGGGCAAGGGGCAGGTTTCAGGTGGCAAGACGGGCAGCAAAGGGTTAATGAGGCGTGCCCCAGCACTCACGCGCCTCCGAGAGGAACTGCAGACTCTCTTGCCCATTTTAGCAAAAGGGGACCGTCCATCCCTGATAGGGCTCGAACCGCTGCCCTTGGTTCTTGCGTGTTCTCTCAAGCTAGTCATTTTTAGATTGGTCTTGGTATTGTGCTTTGCTTAGCCACTGTAAGCAATGACAGCTCAATACCAGAGCAGCGTAAAGCTTGATTTCTGCCACTGAAAGTGCATCTCGGTCATTTGCGTGGGACACCACCGGTCAAGCTTCTCAAGCATCCTGCCAGTGGTGGACCCATGGGGCACTGCTCTCAGGATCTCCATAACCTGCTTCTTGCTGACAGCCTCCCATATGGTCTAGCGGTTAGGATTCCTGGTTTTCACCCAGGCGGCCCGGGTTCGACTCCCGGTATGGGAAGACTAGCCTTTTCTACATAGAACTCCCGATTCCGTTTCTGTTGCATTTACATTTTGAGAAAAGCCTGAATTTCCCCACATTGTTTCCCTTGGGGCCCCGGCGGCCCCATGCAGTCTGTCCGTGTTTCAGGCTCCCGATTCCTCAGTATGAGGGCTGGACTTGCAAGAAGAAGGGCCGACTACAAGCGGCTTGGGTATGAGGTGCATACCAATGTCTGCGGCTTTCATACCCGAGATCTCGTCTGCACCCACCTTTGAGGCGTGACGTGTCCCCCGCACCCCCCGTCAAGAGAGCAACGGTGGGACCACATTTGGAAAACAGGCCGCCTTGCATTGAAACCGTTGCTGCAAGACGTTAAAGGCCAGAGGAAAGAAGGGCGCCCTGACAGACCGTCATTTCCGCTGACCTCGAGTGTTAAGCGTTCAGTACCTCGGCCAAGGCTAGGGAGAAGACAGAGACTACGCAATCACAATTGGGGTTAAATTAAAAACAAAACGCGCTTCCCCGAGCCAGGTAGGAGTCGAACCTACAATCTTCTGATCCGTAGTCAGACGCGTTATCCATTGCGCCACTGGCCCTCGTGGGTCTGTGCATACCCCTATCCTTCCACAAAAGGGAGGTGCTGTGCTTGCCCCCTCCCCACATTACACAGCTCTTTAGAAAATAATGCTACTCTTCATTTCGGAGCTGACTCTCAAGCCGCTTCATCTTCCAGTCCTATCTAGAAAGGAAGGCCCTGAAAAGTTGGCAGCAATTGCAAAGCAGGATTTGCCTTCATTTATTGGGGTTGGGTCAATCGGTCAGGGGCTTACTTCCCCACACACTTCAGGAGCGCCACAGGGACTCTTCTCCAGCCTGCCAATAGGCTGCAGATATTTGCCCCCAGCCAATGCTGCACTTTGGGGGCAAGGGGCAGGTTTCAGGTGGCAAGACGGGCAGCAAAGGGTTAATGAGGCGTGCCCCAGCACTCACGCGCCTCCGAGAGGAACTGCAGACTCTCTTGCCCATTTTAGCAAAAGGGGACCGTCCATCCCTGATAGGGCTCGAACCGCTGCCCTTGGTTCTTGCGTGTTCTCTCAAGCTAGTCATTTTTAGATTGGTCTTGGTATTGTGCTTTGCTTAGCCACTGTAAGCAATGACAGCTCAATACCAGAGCAGCGTAAAGCTTGATTTCTGCCACTGAAAGTGCATCTCGGTCATTTGCGTGGGACACCACCGGTCAAGCTTCTCAAGCATCCTGCCAGTGGTGGACCCATGGGGCACTGCTCTCAGGATCTCCATAACCTGCTTCTTGCTGACAGCCTCCCATATGGTCTAGCGGTTAGGATTCCTGGTTTTCACCCAGGCGGCCCGGGTTCGACTCCCGGTATGGGAAGACTAGCCTTTTCTACATAGAACTCCCGATTCCGTTTCTGTTGCATTTACATTTTGAGAAAAGCCTGAATTTCCCCACATTGTTTCCCTTGGGGCCCCGGCGGCCCCATGCAGTCTGTCCGTGTTTCAGGCTCCCGATTCCTCAGTATGAGGGCTGGACTTGCAAGAAGAAGGGCCGACTACAAGCGGCTTGGGTATGAGGTGCATACCAATGTCTGCGGCTTTCATACCCGAGATCTCGTCTGCACCCACCTTTGAGGCGTGACGTGTCCCCCGCACCCCCCGTCAAGAGAGCAACGGTGGGACCACATTTGGAAAACAGGCCGCCTTGCATTGAAACCGTTGCTGCAAGACGTTAAAGGCCAGAGGAAAGAAGGGCGCCCTGACAGACCGTCATTTCCGCTGACCTCGAGTGTTAAGCGTTCAGTACCTCGGCCAAGGCTAGGGAGAAGACAGAGACTACGCAATCACAATTGGGGTTAAATTAAAAACAAAACGCGCTTCCCCGAGCCAGGTAGGAGTCGAACCTACAATCTTCTGATCCGTAGTCAGACGCGTTATCCATTGCGCCACTGGCCCTCGTGGGTCTGCGCATACCCCTATCCTTCCACAAAAGGGAGGTGCTGTGCTTGCCCCCTCCCCACATTACACAGCTCTTTAGAAAATAATGCTACTCTTCATTTCGGAGCTGACTCTCAAGCCGCTTCATCTTCCAGTCCTATCTAGAAAGGAAGGCCCTGAAAAGTTGGCAGCAATTGCAAAGCAGGATTTGCCTTCATTTATTGGGGTTGGGGGGGTGGGGTCAATCGGTCAGGGGCTTACTTCCCCACACACTTCAGGAGCGCCACAGGGACTCTTCTCCAGCCTGCCAATAGGCTGCAGATATTTGCCCCCAGCCAATGCTGCACTTTGGGGGCAAGGGGCAGGTTTCAGGTGGCAAGACGGGCAGCAAAGGGTTAATGAGGCGTGCCCCAGCACTCACGCGCCTCCGAGAGGAACTGCAGACTCTCTTGCCCATTTTAGCAAAAGGGGACCGTCCATCCCTGATAGGGCTCGAACCGCTGCCCTTGGTTCTTGCGTGTTCTCTCAAGCTAGTCATTTTTAGATTGGTCTTGGTATTGTGCTTTGCTTAGCCACTGTAAGCAATGACAGCTCAATACCAGAGCAGCGTAAAGCTTGATTTCTGCCACTGAAAGTGCATCTCGGTCATTTGCGTGGGACACCACCGGTCAAGCTTCTCAAGCATCCTGCCAGTGGTGGACCCATGGGGCACTGCTCTCAGGATCTCCATAACCTGCTTCTTGCTGACAGCCTCCCATATGGTCTAGCGGTTAGGATTCCTGGTTTTCACCCAGGCGGCCCGGGTTCGACTCCCGGTATGGGAAGACTAGCCTTTTCTACATAGAACTCCCGATTCCGTTTCTGTTGCATTTACATTTTGAGAAAAGCCTGAATTTCCCCACATTGTTTCCCTTGGGGCCCCGGCGGCCCCATGCAGTCTGTCCGTGTTTCAGGCTCCCGATTCCTCAGTATGAGGGCTGGACTTGCAAGAAGAAGGGCCGACTACAAGCGGCTTGGGTATGAGGTGCATACCAATGTCTGCGGCTTTCATACCCGAGATCTCGTCTGCACCCACCTTTGAGGCGTGACGTGTCCCCCGCACCCCCCGTCAAGAGAGCAACGGTGGGACCACATTTGGAAAACAGGCCGCCTTGCATTGAAACCGTTGCTGCAAGACGTTAAAGGCCAGAGGAAAGAAGGGCGCCCTGACAGACCGTCATTTCCGCTGACCTCGAGTGTTAAGCGTTCAGTACCTCGGCCAAGGCTAGGGAGAAGACAGAGACTACGCAATCACAATTGGGGTTAAATTAAAAACAAAACGCGCTTCCCCGAGCCAGGTAGGAGTCGAACCTACAATCTTCTGATCCGTAGTCAGACGCGTTATCCATTGCGCCACTGGCCCTCGTGGGTCTGCGCATACCCCTATCCTTCCACAAAAGGGAGGTGCTGTGCTTGCCCCCTCCCCACATTACACAGCTCTTTAGAAAATAATGCTACTCTTCATTTCGGAGCTGACTCTCAAGCCGCTTCATCTTCCAGTCCTATCTAGAAAGGAAGGCCCTGAAAAGTTGGCAGCAATTGCAAAGCAGGATTTGCCTTCATTTATTGGGGTTGGGGGGGTGGGGTCAATCGGTCAGGGGCTTACTTCCCCACACACTTCAGGAGCGCCACAGGGACTCTTCTCCAGCCTGCCAATAGGCTGCAGATATTTGCCCCCAGCCAATGCTGCACTTTGGGGGCAAGGGGCAGGTTTCAGGTGGCAAGACGGGCAGCAAAGGGTTAATGAGGCGTGCCCCAGCACTCACGCGCCTCCGAGAGGAACTGCAGACTCTCTTGCCCATTTTAGCAAAAGGGGACCGTCCATCCCTGATAGGGCTCGAACCGCTGCCCTTGGTTCTTGCGTGTTCTCTCAAGCTAGTCATTTTTAGATTGGTCTTGGTATTGTGCTTTGCTTAGCCACTGTAAGCAATGACAGCTCAATACCAGAGCAGCGTAAAGCTTGATTTCTGCCACTGAAAGTGCATCTCGGTCATTTGCGTGGGACACCACCGGTCAAGCTTCTCAAGCATCCTGCCAGTGGTGGACCCATGGGGCACTGCTCTCAGGATCTCCATAACCTGCTTCTTGCTGACAGCCTCCCATATGGTCTAGCGGTTAGGATTCCTGGTTTTCACCCAGGCGGCCCGGGTTCGACTCCCGGTATGGGAAGACTAGCCTTTTCTACATAGAACTCCCGATTCCGTTTCTGTTGCATTTACATTTTGAGAAAAGCCTGAATTTCCCCACATTGTTTCCCTTGGGGCCCCGGCGGCCCCATGCAGTCTGTCCGTGTTTCAGGCTCCCGATTCCTCAGTATGAGGGCTGGACTTGCAAGAAGAAGGGCCGACTACAAGCGGCTTGGGTATGAGGTGCATACCAATGTCTGCGGCTTTCATACCCGAGATCTCGTCTGCACCCACCTTTGAGGCGTGACGTGTCCCCCGCACCCCCCGTCAAGAGAGCAACGGTGGGACCACATTTGGAAAACAGGCCGCCTTGCATTGAAACCGTTGCTGCAAGACGTTAAAGGCCAGAGGAAAGAAGGGCGCCCTGACAGACCGTCATTTCCGCTGACCTCGAGTGTTAAGCGTTCAGTACCTCGGCCAAGGCTAGGGAGAAGACAGAGACTACGCAATCACAATTGGGGTTAAATTAAAAACAAAACGCGCTTCCCCGAGCCAGGTAGGAGTCGAACCTACAATCTTCTGATCCGTAGTCAGACGCGTTATCCATTGCGCCACTGGCCCTCGTGGGTCTGCGCATACCCCTATCCTTCCACAAAAGGGAGGTGCTGTGCTTGCCCCCTCCCCACATTACACAGCTCTTTAGAAAATAATGCTACTCTTCATTTCGGAGCTGACTCTCAAGCCGCTTCATCTTCCAGTCCTATCTAGAAAGGAAGGCCCTGAAAAGTTGGCAGCAATTGCAAAGCAGGATTTGCCTTCATTTATTGGGGTTGGGGGGGTGGGGTCAATCGGTCAGGGGCTTACTTCCCCACACACTTCAGGAGCGCCACAGGGACTCTTCTCCAGCCTGCCAATAGGCTGCAGATATTTGCCCCCAGCCAATGCTGCACTTTGGGGGCAAGGGGCAGGTTTCAGGTGGCAAGACGGGCAGCAAAGGGTTAATGAGGCGTGCCCCAGCACTCACGCGCCTCTGAGAGGAACTGCAGACTCTCTTGCCCATTTTAGCAAAAGGGGACCGTCCATCCCTGATAGGGCTCGAACCGCTGCCCTTGGTTCTTGCGTGTTCTCTCAAGCTAGTCATTTTTAGATTGGTCTTGGTATTGTGCTTTGCTTAGCCACTGTAAGCAATGACAGCTCAATACCAGAGCAGCGTAAAGCTTGATTTCTGCCACTGAAAGTGCATCTCGGTCATTTGCGTGGGACACCACCGGTCAAGCTTCTCAAGCATCCTGCCAGTGGTGGACCCATGGGGCACTGCTCTCAGGATCTCCATAACCTGCTTCTTGCTGACAGCCTCCCATATGGTCTAGCGGTTAGGATTCCTGGTTTTCACCCAGGCGGCCCGGGTTCGACTCCCGGTATGGGAAGACTAGCCTTTTCTACATAGAACTCCCGATTCCGTTTCTGTTGCATTTACATTTTGAGAAAAGCCTGAATTTCCCCACATTGTTTCCCTTGGGGCCCCGGCGGCCCCATGCAGTCTGTCCGTGTTTCAGGCTCCCGATTCCTCAGTATGAGGGCTGGACTTGCAAGAAGAAGGGCCGACTACAAGCGGCTTGGGTATGAGGTGCATACCAATGTCTGCGGCTTTCATACCCGAGATCTCGTCTGCACCCACCTTTGAGGCGTGACGTGTCCCCCGCACCCCCCGTCAAGAGAGCAACGGTGGGACCACATTTGGAAAACAGGCCGCCTTGCATTGAAACCGTTGCTGCAAGACGTTAAAGGCCAGAGGAAAGAAGGGCGCCCTGACAGACCGTCATTTCCGCTGACCTCGAGTGTTAAGCGTTCAGTACCTCGGCCAAGGCTAGGGAGAAGACAGAGACTACGCAATCACAATTGGGGTTAAATTAAAAACAAAACGCGCTTCCCCGAGCCAGGTAGGAGTCGAACCTACAATCTTCTGATCCGTAGTCAGACGCGTTATCCATTGCGCCACTGGCCCTCGTGGGTCTGCGCATACCCCTATCCTTCCACAAAAGGGAGGTACTGTGCTTGCCCCCTCCCCACATTACACAGCTCTTTAGAAAATAATGCTACTCTTCATTTCGGAGCTGACTCTCAAGCCGCTTCATCTTCCAGTCCTATCTAGAAAGGAAGGCCCTGAAAAGTTGGCAGCAATTGCAAAGCAGGATTTGCCTTCATTTATTGGGGTTGGGGGGGTGGGGTCAATCGGTCAGGGGCTTACTTCCCCACACACTTCAGGAGCGCCACAGGGACTCTTCTCAAGCCTGCCAATAGGCTGCAGATATTTGCCCCCAGCCAATGCTGCACTTTGGGGGCAAGGGGCAGGTTTCAGGTGGCAAGACGGGCAGCAAAGGGTTAATGAGGCGTGCCCCAGCACTCACGCGCCTCCGAGAGGAACTGCAGACTCTCTTGCCCATTTTAGCAAAAGGGGACCGTCCATCCCTGATAGGGCTCGAACCGCTGCCCTTGGTTCTTGCGTGTTCTCTCAAGCTAGTCATTTTTAGATTGGTCTTGGTATTGTGCTTTGCTTAGCCACTGTAAGCAATGACAGCTCAATACCAGAGCAGCGTAAAGCTTGATTTCTGCCACTGAAAGTGCATCTCGGTCATTTGCGTGGGACACCACCGGTCAAGCTTCTCAAGCATCCTGCCAGTGGTGGACCCATGGGGCACTGCTCTCAGGATCTCCATAACCTGCTTCTTGCTGACAGCCTCCCATATGGTCTAGCTTAGGATTCCTGGTTTTCACCCAGGCGGCCCGGGTTCGACTCCCGGTATGGGAAGACTAGCCTTTTCTACATAGAACTCCCGATTCGGTTTCTGTTGCATTTACATTTTGAGAAAAGCCTGAATTTCCCCACATTGTTTCCCTTGGGGCCCCGGCGGCCCCATGCAGTCTGTCCGTGTTTCAGGCTCCCGATTCCTCAGTATGAGGGCTGGACTTGCAAGAAGAAGGGCCGACTACAAGCGGCTTGGGTATGAGGTGCATACCAATGTCTGCGGCTTTCATACCCGAGATCTCGTCTGCACCCACCTTTGAGGCGTGACGTGTCCCCCGCACCCCCCGTCAAGAGAGCAACGGTGGGACCACATTTGGAAAACAGGCCGCCTTGCATTGAAACCGTTGCTGCAAGACGTTAAAGGCCAGAGGAAAGAAGGGCGCCCTGACAGACCGTCATTTCCGCTGACCTCGAGTGTTAAGCGTTCAGTACCTCGGCCAAGGCTAGGGAGAAGACAGAGACTACGCAATCACAATTGGGGTTAAATTAAAAACAAAACGCGCTTCCCCGAGCCAGGTAGGAGTCGAACCTACAATCTTCTGATCCGTAGTCAGACGCGTTATCCATTGCGCCACTGGCCCTCGTGGGTCTGCGCATACCCCTATCCTTCCACAAAAGGGAGGTACTGTGCTTGCCCCCTCCCCACATTACACAGCTCTTTAGAAAATAATGCTACTCTTCATTTCGGAGCTGACTCTCAAGCCGCTTCATCTTCCAGTCCTATCTAGAAAGGAAGGCCCTGAAAAGTTGGCAGCAATTGCAAAGCAGGATTTGCCTTCATTTATTGGGGTTGGGGGGGTGGGGTCAATCGGTCAGGGGCTTCCTTCCCCACACACTTCAGGAGCGCCACAGGGACTCTTCTCCAGCCTGCCAATAGGCTGCAGATATTTGCCCCCAGCCAATGCTGCACTTTGGGGGCAAGGGGCAGGTTTCAGGTGGCAAGACGGGCAGCAAAGGGTTAATGAGGCATGCCCCAGCACTCACGCGCCTCCGAGAGGAACTGCAGACTCTCTTGCCCATTTTAGCAAAAGGGGACCGTCCACCCCTGATAGGGCTCGAACCGCTGCCCTTGGTTCTTGCGTGTTCTCTCAAGCTAGTCATTTTTAGATTGGTCTTGGTATTGTGCTTTGCTTAGCCACTGTAAGCAATGACAGCTCAATACCAGAGCAGCGTAAAGCTTGATTTCTGCCACTGAAAGTGCATCTCGGTCATTTGCGTGGGACACCACCGGTCAAGCTTCTCAAGCATCCTGCCAGTGGTGGACCCATGGGGCACTGCTCTCAGGATCTCCATAACCTGCTTCTTGCTGACAGCCTCCCATATGGTCTAGCGGTTAGGATTCCTGGTTTTCACCCAGGCGGCCCGGGTTCGACTCCCGGTATGGGAAGACTAGCCTTTTCTACATAGAACTCCCGATTCCGTTTCTGTTGCATTTACATTTTGAGAAAAGCCTGAATTTCCCCACATTGTTTCCCTTGGGGCCCCGGCGGCCCCATGCAGTCTGTCCGTGTTTCAGGCTCCCGATTCCTCAGTATGAGGGCTGGACTTGCAAGAAGAAGGGCCGACTACAAGCGGCTTGGGTATGAGGTGCATACCAATGTCTGCGGCTTTCATACCCGAGATCTCGTCTGCACCCACCTTTGAGGCGTGACGTGTCCCCCGCACCCCCCGTCAAGAGAGCAACGGTGGGACCACATTTGGAAAACAGGCCGCCTTGCATTGAAACCGTTGCTGCAAGACGTTAAAGGCCAGAGGAAAGAAGGGCGCCCTGACAGACCGTCATTTCCGCTGACCTCGAGTGTTAAGCGTTCAGTACCTCGGCCAAGGCTAGGGAGAAGACAGAGACTACGCAATCACAATTGGGGTTAAATTAAAAACAAAACGCGCTTCCCCGAGCCAGGTAGGAGTCGAACCTACAATCTTCTGATCCGTAGTCAGACGCGTTATCCATTGCGCCACTGGCCCTCGTGGGTCTGCGCATACCCCTATCCTTCCACAAAAGGGAGGTGCTGTGCTTGCCCCCTCCCCACATTACACAGCTCTTTAGAAAATAATGCTACTCTTCATTTCGGAGCTGACTCTCAAGCCGCTTCATCTTCCAGTCCTATCTAGAAAGGAAGGCCCTGAAAAGTTGGCAGCAATTGCAAAGCAGGATTTGCCTTCATTTATTGGGGTTGGGGGGGTGGGGTCAATCGGTCAGGGGCTTACTTCCCCACACACTTCAGGAGCGCCACAGGGACTCTTCTCCAGCCTGCCAATAGGCTGCAGATATTTGCCCCCAGCCAATGCTGCACTTTGGGGGCAAGGGGCAGGTTTCAGGTGGCAAGACGGGCAGCAAAGGGTTAATGAGGCGTGCCCCAGCACTCACGCGCCTCCGAGAGGAACTGCAGACTCTCTTGCCCATTTTAGCAAAAGGGGACCGTCCATCCCTGATAGGGCTCGAACCGCTGCCCTTGGTTCTTGCGTGTTCTCTCAAGCTAGTCATTTTTAGATTGGTCTTGGTATTGTGCTTTGCTTAGCCACTGTAAGCAATGACAGCTCAATACCAGAGCAGCGTAAAGCTTGATTTCTGCCACTGAAAGTGCATCTCGGTCATTTGCGTGGGACACCACCGGTCAAGCTTCTCAAGCATCCTGCCAGTGGTGGACCCATGGGGCACTGCTCTCAGGATCTCCATAACCTGCTTCTTGCTGACAGCCTCCCATATGGTCTAGCGGTTAGGATTCCTGGTTTTCACCCAGGCGGCCCGGGTTCGACTCCCGGTATGGGAAGACTAGCCTTTTCTACATAGAACTCCCGATTCCGTTTCTGTTGCATTTACATTTTGAGAAAAGCCTGAATTTCCCCACATTGTTTCCCTTGGGGCCCCGGCGGCCCCATGCAGTCTGTCCGTGTTTCAGGCTCCCGATTCCTCAGTATGAGGGCTGGACTTGCAAGAAGAAGGGCCGACTACAAGCGGCTTGGGTATGAGGTGCATACCAATGTCTGCGGCTTTCATACCCGAGATCTCGTCTGCACCCACCTTTGAGGCGTGACGTGTCCCCCGCACCCCCCGTCAAGAGAGCAACGGTGGGACCACATTTGGAAAACAGGCCGCCTTGCATTGAAACCGTTGCTGCAAGACGTTAAAGGCCAGAGGAAAGAAGGGCGCCCTGACAGACCGTCATTTCCGCTGACCTCGAGTGTTAAGCGTTCAGTACCTCGGCCAAGGCTAGGGAGAAGACAGAGACTACGCAATCACAATTGGGGTTAAATTAAAAACAAAACGCGCTTCCCCGAGCCAGGTAGGAGTCGAACCTACAATCTTCTGATCCGTAGTCAGACGCGTTATCCATTGCGCCACTGGCCCTCGTGGGTCTGCGCATACCCCTATCCTTCCACAAAAGGGAGGTGCTGTGCTTGCCCCCTCCCCACATTACACAGCTCTTTAGAAAATAATGCTACTCTTCATTTCGGAGCTGACTCTCAAGCCGCTTCATCTTCCAGTCCTATCTAGAAAGGAAGGCCCTGAAAAGTTGGCAGCAATTGCAAAGCAGGATTTGCCTTCATTTATTGGGGTTGGGGGGGTGGGGTCAATCGGTCAGGGGCTTACTTCCCCACACACTTCAGGAGCGCCACAGGGACTCTTCTCCAGCCTGCCAATAGGCTGCAGATATTTGCCCCCAGCCAATGCTGCACTTTGGGGGCAAGGGGCAGGTTTCAGGTGGCAAGACGGGCAGCAAAGGGTTAATGAGGCGTGCCCCAGCACTCACGCGCCTCCGAGAGGAACTGCAGACTCTCTTGCCCATTTTAGCAAAAGGGGACCGTCCATCCCTGATAGGGCTCGAACCGCTGCCCTTGGTTCTTGCGTGTTCTCTCAAGCTAGTCATTTTTAGATTGGTCTTGGTATTGTGCTTTGCTTAGCCACTGTAAGCAATGACAGCTCAATACCAGAGCAGCGTAAAGCTTGATTTCTGCCACTGAAAGTGCATCTCGGTCATTTGCGTGGGACACCACCGGTCAAGCTTCTCAAGCATCCTGCCAGTGGTGGACCCATGGGGCACTGCTCTCAGGATCTCCATAACCTGCTTCTTGCTGACAGCCTCCCATATGGTCTAGCGGTTAGGATTCCTGGTTTTCACCCAGGCGGCCCGGGTTCGACTCCCGGTATGGGAAGACTAGCCTTTTCTACATAGAACTCCCGATTCCGTTTCTGTTGCATTTACATTTTGAGAAAAGCCTGAATTTCCCCACATTGTTTCCCTTGGGGCCCCGGCGGCCCCATGCAGTCTGTCCGTGTTTCAGGCTCCCGATTCCTCAGTATGAGGGCTGGACTTGCAAGAAGAAGGGCCGACTACAAGCGGCTTGGGTATGAGGTGCATACCAATGTCTGCGGCTTTCATACCCGAGATCTCGTCTGCACCCACCTTTGAGGCGTGACGTGTCCCCCGCACCCCCCGTCAAGAGAGCAACGGTGGGACCACATTTGGAAAACAGGCCGCCTTGCATTGAAACCGTTGCTGCAAGACGTTAAAGGCCAGAGGAAAGAAGGGCGCCCTGACAGACCGTCATTTCCGCTGACCTCGAGTGTTAAGCGTTCAGTACCTCGGCCAAGGCTAGGGAGAAGACAGAGACTACGCAATCACAATTGGGGTTAAATTAAAAACAAAACGCGCTTCCCCGAGCCAGGTAGGAGTCGAACCTACAATCTTCTGATCCGTAGTCAGACGCGTTATCCATTGCGCCACTGGCCCTCGTGGGTCTGCGCATACCCCTATCCTTCCACAAAAGGGAGGTGCTGTGCTTGCCCCCTCCCCACATTACACAGCTCTTTAGAAAATAATGCTACTCTTCATTTCGGAGCTGACTCTCAAGCCGCTTCATCTTCCAGTCCTATCTAGAAAGGAAGGCCCTGAAAAGTTGGCAGCAATTGCAAAGCAGGATTTGCCTTCATTTATTGGGGTTGGGGGGGTGGGGTCAATCGGTCAGGGGCTTACTTCCCCACACACTTCAGGAGCGCCACAGGGACTCTTCTCCAGCCTGCCAATAGGCTGCAGATATTTGCCCCCAGCCAATGCTGCACTTTGGGGGCAAGGGGCAGGTTTCAGGTGGCAAGACGGGCAGCAAAGGGTTAATGAGGCGTGCCCCAGCACTCACGCGCCTCCGAGAGGAACTGCAGACTCTCTTGCCCATTTTAGCAAAAGGGGACCGTCCATCCCTGATAGGGCTCGAACCGCTGCCCTTGGTTCTTGCGTGTTCTCTCAAGCTAGTCATTTTTAGATTGGTCTTGGTATTGTGCTTTGCTTAGCCACTGTAAGCAATGACAGCTCAATACCAGAGCAGCGTAAAGCTTGATTTCTGCCACTGAAAGTGCATCTCGGTCATTTGCGTGGGACACCACCGGTCAAGCTTCTCAAGCATCCTGCCAGTGGTGGACCCATGGGGCACTGCTCTCAGGATCTCCATAACCTGCTTCTTGCTGACAGCCTCCCATATGGTCTAGCGGTTAGGATTCCTGGTTTTCACCCAGGCGGCCCGGGTTCGACTCCCGGTATGGGAAGACTAGCCTTTTCTACATAGAACTCCCGATTCCGTTTCTGTTGCATTTACATTTTGAGAAAAGCCTGAATTTCCCCACATTGTTTCCCTTGGGGCCCCGGCGGCCCCATGCAGTCTGTCCGTGTTTCAGGCTCCCGATTCCTCAGTATGAGGGCTGGACTTGCAAGAAGAAGGGCCGACTACAAGCGGCTTGGGTATGAGGTGCATACCAATGTCTGCGGCTTTCATACCCGAGATCTCGTCTGCACCCACCTTTGAGGCGTGACGTGTCCCCCGCACCCCCCGTCAAGAGAGCAACGGTGGGACCACATTTGGAAAACAGGCCGCCTTGCATTGAAACCGTTGCTGCAAGACGTTAAAGGCCAGAGGAAAGAAGGGCGCCCTGACAGACCGTCATTTCCGCTGACCTCGAGTGTTAAGCGTTCAGTACCTCGGCCAAGGCTAGGGAGAAGACAGAGACTACGCAATCACAATTGGGGTTAAATTAAAAACAAAACGCGCTTCCCCGAGCCAGGTAGGAGTCGAACCTACAATCTTCTGATCCGTAGTCAGACGCGTTATCCATTGCGCCACTGGCCCTCGTGGGTCTGCGCATACCCCTATCCTTCCACAAAAGGGAGGTGCTGTGCTTGCCCCCTCCCCACATTACACAGCTCTTTAGAAAATAATGCTACTCTTCATTTCGGAGCTGACTCTCAAGCCGCTTCATCTTCCAGTCCTATCTAGAAAGGAAGGCCCTGAAAAGTTGGCAGCAATTGCAAAGCAGGATTTGCCTTCATTTATTGGGGTTGGGGGGGTGGGGTCAATCGGTCAGGGGCTTACTTCCCCACACACTTCAGGAGCGCCACAGGGACTCTTCTCCAGCCTGCCAATAGGCTGCAGATATTTGCCCCCAGCCAATGCTGCACTTTGGGGGCAAGGGGCAGGTTTCAGGTGGCAAGACGGGCAGCAAAGGGTTAATGAGGCGTGCCCCAGCACTCACGCGCCTCCGAGAGGAACTGCAGACTCTCTTGCCCATTTTAGCAAAAGGGGACCGTCCATCCCTGATAGGGCTCGAACCGCTGCCCTTGGTTCTTGCGTGTTCTCTCAAGCTAGTCATTTTTAGATTGGTCTTGGTATTGTGCTTTGCTTAGCCACTGTAAGCAATGACAGCTCAATACCAGAGCAGCGTAAAGCTTGATTTCTGCCACTGAAAGTGCATCTCGGTCATTTGCGTGGGACACCACCGGTCAAGCTTCTCAAGCATCCTGCCAGTGGTGGACCCATGGGGCACTGCTCTCAGGATCTCCATAACCTGCTTCTTGCTGACAGCCTCCCATATGGTCTAGCGGTTAGGATTCCTGGTTTTCACCCAGGCGGCCCGGGTTCGACTCCCGGTATGGGAAGACTAGCCTTTTCTACATAGAACTCCCGATTCCGTTTCTGTTGCATTTACATTTTGAGAAAAGCCTGAATTTCCCCACATTGTTTCCCTTGGGGCCCCGGCGGCCCCATGCAGTCTGTCCGTGTTTCAGGCTCCCGATTCCTCAGTATGAGGGCTGGACTTGCAAGAAGAAGGGCCGACTACAAGCGGCTTGGGTATGAGGTGCATACCAATGTCTGCGGCTTTCATACCCGAGATCTCGTCTGCACCCACCTTTGAGGCGTGACGTGTCCCCCGCACCCCCCGTCAAGAGAGCAACGGTGGGACCACATTTGGAAAACAGGCCGCCTTGCATTGAAACCGTTGCTGCAAGACGTTAAAGGCCAGAGGAAAGAAGGGCGCCCTGACAGACCGTCATTTCCGCTGACCTCGAGTGTTAAGCGTTCAGTACCTCGGCCAAGGCTAGGGAGAAGACAGAGACTACGCAATCACAATTGGGGTTAAATTAAAAACAAAACGCGCTTCCCCGAGCCAGGTAGGAGTCGAACCTACAATCTTCTGATCCGTAGTCAGACGCGTTATCCATTGCGCCACTGGCCCTCGTGGGTCTGCGCATACCCCTATCCTTCCACAAAAGGGAGGTGCTGTGCTTGCCCCCTCCCCACATTACACAGCTCTTTAGAAAATAATGCTACTCTTCATTTCGGAGCTGACTCTCAAGCCGCTTCATCTTCCAGTCCTATCTAGAAAGGAAGGCCCTGAAAAGTTGGCAGCAATTGCAAAGCAGGATTTGCCTTCATTTATTGGGGTTGGGTCAATCGGTCAGGGGCTTACTTCCCCACACACTTCAGGAGCGCCACAGGGACTCTTCTCCAGCCTGCCAATAGGCTGCAGATATTTGCCCCCAGCCAATGCTGCACTTTGGGGGCAAGGGGCAGGTTTCAGGTGGCAAGACGGGCAGCAAAGGGTTAATGAGGCGTGCCCCAGCACTCACGCGCCTCCGAGAGGAACTGCAGACTCTCTTGCCCATTTTAGCAAAAGGGGACCGTCCATCCCTGATAGGGCTCGAACCGCTGCCCTTGGTTCTTGCGTGTTCTCTCAAGCTAGTCATTTTTAGATTGGTCTTGGTATTGTGCTTTGCTTAGCCACTGTAAGCAATGACAGCTCAATACCAGAGCAGCGTAAAGCTTGATTTCTGCCACTGAAAGTGCATCTCGGTCATTTGCGTGGGACACCACCGGTCAAGCTTCTCAAGCATCCTGCCAGTGGTGGACCCATGGGGCACTGCTCTCAGGATCTCCATAACCTGCTTCTTGCTGACAGCCTCCCATATGGTCTAGCGGTTAGGATTCCTGGTTTTCACCCAGGCGGCCCGGGTTCGACTCCCGGTATGGGAAGACTAGCCTTTTCTACATAGAACTCCCGATTCCGTTTCTGTTGCATTTACATTTTGAGAAAAGCCTGAATTTCCCCACATTGTTTCCCTTGGGGCCCCGGCGGCCCCATGCAGTCTGTCCGTGTTTCAGGCTCCCGATTCCTCAGTATGAGGGCTGGACTTGCAAGAAGAAGGGCCGACTACAAGCGGCTTGGGTATGAGGTGCATACCAATGTCTGCGGCTTTCATACCCGAGATCTCGTCTGCACCCACCTTTGAGGCGTGACGTGTCCCCCGCACCCCCCGTCAAGAGAGCAACGGTGGGACCACATTTGGAAAACAGGCCGCCTTGCATTGAAACCGTTGCTGCAAGACGTTAAAGGCCAGAGGAAAGAAGGGCGCCCTGACAGACCGTCATTTCCGCTGACCTCGAGTGTTAAGCGTTCAGTACCTCGGCCAAGGCTAGGGAGAAGACAGAGACTACGCAATCACAATTGGGGTTAAATTAAAAACAAAACGCGCTTCCCCGAGCCAGGTAGGAGTCGAACCTACAATCTTCTGATCCGTAGTCAGACGCGTTATCCATTGCGCCACTGGCCCTCGTGGGTCTGCGCATACCCCTATCCTTCCACAAAAGGGAGGTGCTGTGCTTGCCCCCTCCCCACATTACACAGCTCTTTAGAAAATAATGCTACTCTTCATTTCGGAGCTGACTCTCAAGCCGCTTCATCTTCCAGTCCTATCTAGAAAGGAAGGCCCTGAAAAGTTGGCAGCAATTGCAAAGCAGGATTTGCCTTCATTTATTGGGGTTGGGGGGGTGGGGTCAATCGGTCAGGGGCTTACTTCCCCACACACTTCAGGAGCGCCACAGGGACTCTTCTCCAGCCTGCCAATAGGCTGCAGATATTTGCCCCCAGCCAATGCTGCACTTTGGGGGCAAGGGGCAGGTTTCAGGTGGCAAGACGGGCAGCAAAGGGTTAATGAGGCGTGCCCCAGCACTCACGCGCCTCCGAGAGGAACTGCAGACTCTCTTGCCCATTTTAGCAAAAGGGGACCGTCCATCCCTGATAGGGCTCGAACCGCTGCCCTTGGTTCTTGCGTGTTCTCTCAAGCTAGTCATTTTTAGATTGGTCTTGGTATTGTGCTTTGCTTAGCCACTGTAAGCAATGACAGCTCAATACCAGAGCAGCGTAAAGCTTGATTTCTGCCACTGAAAGTGCATCTCGGTCATTTGCGTGGGACACCACCGGTCAAGCTTCTCAAGCATCCTGCCAGTGGTGGACCCATGGGGCACTGCTCTCAGGATCTCCATAACCTGCTTCTTGCTGACAGCCTCCCATATGGTCTAGCGGTTAGGATTCCTGGTTTTCACCCAGGCGGCCCGGGTTCGACTCCCGGTATGGGAAGACTAGCCTTTTCTACATAGAACTCCCGATTCCGTTTCTGTTGCATTTACATTTTGAGAAAAGCCTGAATTTCCCCACATTGTTTCCCTTGGGGCCCCGGCGGCCCCATGCAGTCTGTCCGTGTTTCAGGCTCCCGATTCCTCAGTATGAGGGCTGGACTTGCAAGAAGAAGGGCCGACTACAAGCGGCTTGGGTATGAGGTGCATACCAATGTCTGCGGCTTTCATACCCGAGATCTCGTCTGCACCCACCTTTGAGGCGTGACGTGTCCCCCGCACCCCCCGTCAAGAGAGCAACGGTGGGACCACATTTGGAAAACAGGCCGCCTTGCATTGAAACCGTTGCTGCAAGACGTTAAAGGCCAGAGGAAAGAAGGGCGCCCTGACAGACCGTCATTTCCGCTGACCTCGAGTGTTAAGCGTTCAGTACCTCGGCCAAGGCTAGGGAGAAGACAGAGACTACGCAATCACAATTGGGGTTAAATTAAAAACAAAATGCGCTTCCCCGAGCCAGGTAGGAGTCGAACCTACAATCTTCTGATCCGTAGTCAGACGCGTTATCCATTGCGCCACTGGCCCTCGTGGGTCTGCGCATACCCCTATCCTTCCACAAAAGGGAGGTGCTGTGCTTGCCCCCTCCCCACATTACACAGCTCTTTAGAAAATAATGCTACTCTTCATTTCGGAGCTGACTCTCAAGCCGCTTCATCTTCCAGTCCTATCTAGAAAGGAAGGCCCTGGAAAGTTGGCAGCAATTGCAAAGCAGGATTTGCCTTCATTTATTGGGGTTGGGGGGGTGGGGTCAATCGGTCAGGGGCTTACTTCCCCACACACTTCAGGAGCGCCACAGGGACTCTTCTCCAGCCTGCCAATAGGCTGCAGATATTTGCCCCCAGCCAATGCTGCACTTTGGGGGCAAGGGGCAGGTTTCAGGTGGCAAGACGGGCAGCAAAGGGTTAATGAGGCGTGCCCCAGCACTCACGCGCCTCCGAGAGGAACTGCAGACTCTCTTGCCCATTTTAGCAAAAGGGGACCGTCCATCCCTGATAGGGCTCGAACCGCTGCCCTTGGTTCTTGCGTGTTCTCTCAAGCTAGTCATTTTTAGATTGGTCTTGGTATTGTGCTTTGCTTAGCCACTGTAAGCAATGACAGCTCAATACCAGAGCAGCGTAAAGCTTGATTTCTGCCACTGAAAGTGCATCTCGGTCATTTGCGTGGGACACCACCGGTCAAGCTTCTCAAGCATCCTGCCAGTGGTGGACCCATGGGGCACTGCTCTCAGGATCTCCATAACCTGCTTCTTGCTGACAGCCTCCCATATGGTCTAGCGGTTAGGATTCCTGGTTTTCACCCAGGCGGCCCGGGTTCGACTCCCGGTATGGGAAGACTAGCCTTTTCTACATAGAACTCCCGATTCCGTTTCTGTTGCATTTACATTTTGAGAAAAGCCTGAATTTCCCCACATTGTTTCCCTTGGGGCCCCGGCGGCCCCATGCAGTCTGTCCGTGTTTCAGGCTCCCGATTCCTCAGTATGAGGGCTGGACTTGCAAGAAGAAGGGCCGACTACAAGCGGCTTGGGTATGAGGTGCATACCAATGTCTGCGGCTTTCATACCCGAGATCTCGTCTGCACCCACCTTTGAGGCGTGACGTGTCCCCCGCACCCCCCGTCAAGAGAGCAACGGTGGGACCACATTTGGAAAACAGGCCGCCTTGCATTGAAACCGTTGCTGCAAGACGTTAAAGGCCAGAGGAAAGAAGGGCGCCCTGACAGACCGTCATTTCCGCTGACCTCGAGTGTTAAGCGTTCAGTACCTCGGCCAAGGCTAGGGAGAAGACAGAGACTACGCAATCACAATTGGGGTTAAATTAAAAACAAAACGCGCTTCCCCGAGCCAGGTAGGAGTCGAACCTACAATCTTCTGATCCGTAGTCAGACGCGTTATCCATTGCGCCACTGGCCCTCGTGGGTCTGCGCATACCCCTATCCTTCCACAAAAGGGAGGTGCTGTGCTTGCCCCCTCCCCACATTACACAGCTCTTTAGAAAATAATGCTACTCTTCATTTCGGAGCTGACTCTCAAGCCGCTTCATCTTCCAGTCCTATCTAGAAAGGAAGGCCCTGAAAAGTTGGCAGCAATTGCAAAGCAGGATTTGCCTTCATTTATTGGGGTTGGGGGGGTGGGGTCAATCGGTCAGGGGCTTACTTCCCCACACACTTCAGGAGCGCCACAGGGACTCTTCTCCAGCCTGCCAATAGGCTGCAGATATTTGCCCCCAGCCAATGCTGCACTTTGGGGGCAAGGGGCAGGTTTCAGGTGGCAAGACGGGCAGCAAAGGGTTAATGAGGCGTGCCCCAGCACTCACGCGCCTCCGAGAGGAACTGCAGACTCTCTTGCCCATTTTAGCAAAAGGGGACCGTCCATCCCTGATAGGGCTCGAACCGCTGCCCTTGGTTCTTGCGTGTTCTCTCAAGCTAGTCATTTTTAGATTGGTCTTGGTATTGTGCTTTGCTTAGCCACTGTAAGCAATGACAGCTCAATACCAGAGCAGCGTAAAGCTTGATTTCTGCCACTGAAAGTGCATCTCGGTCATTTGCGTGGGACACCACCGGTCAAGCTTCTCAAGCATCCTGCCAGTGGTGGACCCATGGGGCACTGCTCTCAGGATCTCCATAACCTGCTTCTTGCTGACAGCCTCCCATATGGTCTAGCGGTTAGGATTCCTGGTTTTCACCCAGGCGGCCCGGGTTCGACTCCCGGTATGGGAAGACTAGCCTTTTCTACATAGAACTCCCGATTCCGTTTCTGTTGCATTTACATTTTGAGAAAAGCCTGAATTTCCCCACATTGTTTCCCTTGGGGCCCCGGCGGCCCCATGCAGTCTGTCCGTGTTTCAGGCTCCCGATTCCTCAGTATGAGGGCTGGACTTGCAAGAAGAAGGGCCGACTACAAGCGGCTTGGGTATGAGGTGCATACCAATGTCTGCGGCTTTCATACCCGAGATCTCGTCTGCACCCACCTTTGAGGCGTGACGTGTCCCCCGCACCCCCCGTCAAGAGAGCAACGGTGGGACCACATTTGGAAAACAGGCCGCCTTGCATTGAAACCGTTGCTGCAAGACGTTAAAGGCCAGAGGAAAGAAGGGCGCCCTGACAGACCGTCATTTCCGCTGACCTCGAGTGTTAAGCGTTCAGTACCTCGGCCAAGGCTAGGGAGAAGACAGAGACTACGCAATCACAATTGGGGTTAAATTAAAAACAAAACGCGCTTCCCCGAGCCAGGTAGGAGTCGAACCTACAATCTTCTGATCCGTAGTCAGACGCGTTATCCATTGCGCCACTGGCCCTCGTGGGTCTGCGCATACCCCTATCCTTCCACAAAAGGGAGGTGCTGTGCTTGCCCCCTCCCCACATTACACAGCTCTTTAGAAAATAATGCTACTCTTCATTTCGGAGCTGACTCTCAAGCCGCTTCATCTTCCAGTCCTATCTAGAAAGGAAGGCCCTGAAAAGTTGGCAGCAATTGCAAAGCAGGATTTGCCTTCATTTATTGGGGTTGGGGGGGTGGGGTCAATCGGTCAGGGGCTTACTTCCCCACACACTTCAGGAGCGCCACAGGGACTCTTCTCCAGCCTGCCAATAGGCTGCAGATATTTGCCCCCAGCCAATGCTGCACTTTGGGGGCAAGGGGCAGGTTTCAGGTGGCAAGACGGGCAGCAAAGGGTTAATGAGGCGTGCCCCAGCACTCACGCGCCTCCGAGAGGAACTGCAGACTCTCTTGCCCATTTTAGCAAAAGGGGACCGTCCATCCCTGATAGGGCTCGAACCGCTGCCCTTGGTTCTTGCGTGTTCTCTCAAGCTAGTCATTTTTAGATTGGTCTTGGTATTGTGCTTTGCTTAGCCACTGTAAGCAATGACAGCTCAATACCAGAGCAGCGTAAAGCTTGATTTCTGCCACTGAAAGTGCATCTCGGTCATTTGCGTGGGACACCACCGGTCAAGCTTCTCAAGCATCCTGCCAGTGGTGGACCCATGGGGCACTGCTCTCAGGATTTCCATAACCTGCTTCTTGCTGACAGCCTCCCATATGGTCTAGCGGTTAGGATTCCTGGTTTTCACCCAGGCGGCCCGGGTTCGACTCCCGGTATGGGAAGACTAGCCTTTTCTACATAGAACTCCCGATTCCGTTTCTGTTGCATTTACATTTTGAGAAAAGCCTGAATTTCCCCACATTGTTTCCCTTGGGGCCCCGGCGGCCCCATGCAGTCTGTCCGTGTTTCAGGCTCCCGATTCCTCAGTATGAGGGCTGGACTTGCAAGAAGAAGGGCCGACTACAAGCGGCTTGGGTATGAGGTGCATACCAATGTCTGCGGCTTTCATACCCGAGATCTCGTCTGCACCCACCTTTGAGGCGTGACGTGTCCCCCGCACCCCCCGTCAAGAGAGCAACGGTGGGACCACATTTGGAAAACAGGCCGCCTTGCATTGAAACCGTTGCTGCAAGACGTTAAAGGCCAGAGGAAAGAAGGGCGCCCTGACAGACCGTCATTTCCGCTGACCTCGAGTGTTAAGCGTTCAGTACCTCGGCCAAGGCTAGGGAGAAGACAGAGACTACGCAATCACAATTGGGGTTAAATTAAAAACAAAACGCGCTTCCCCGAGCCAGGTAGGAGTCGAACCTACAATCTTCTGATCCGTAGTCAGACGCGTTATCCATTGCGCCACTGGCCCTCGTGGGTCTGCGCATACCCCTATCCTTCCACAAAAGGGAGGTACTGTGCTTGCCCCCTCCCCACATTACACAGCTCTTTAGAAAATAATGCTACTCTTCATTTCGGAGCTGACTCTCAAGCCGCTTCATCTTCCAGTCCTATCTAGAAAGGAAGGCCCTGAAAAGTTGGCAGCAATTGCAAAGCAGGATTTGCCTTCATTTATTGGGGTTGGGGGGGTGGGGTCAATCGGTCAGGGGCTTACTTCCCCACACACTTCAGGAGCGCCACAGGGACTCTTCTCAAGCCTGCCAATAGGCTGCAGATATTTGCCCCCAGCCAATGCTGCACTTTGGGGGCAAGGGGCAGGTTTCAGGTGGCAAGACGGGCAGCAAAGGGTTAATGAGGCGTGCCCCAGCACTCACGCGCCTCCGAGAGGAACTGCAGACTCTCTTGCCCATTTTAGCAAAAGGGGACCGTCCATCCCTGATAGGGCTCGAACCGCTGCCCTTGGTTCTTGCGTGTTCTCTCAAGCTAGTCATTTTTAGATTGGTCTTGGTATTGTGCTTTGCTTAGCCACTGTAAGCAATGACAGCTCAATACCAGAGCAGCGTAAAGCTTGATTTCTGCCACTGAAAGTGCATCTCGGTCATTTGCGTGGGACACCACCGGTCAAGCTTCTCAAGCATCCTGCCAGTGGTGGACCCATGGGGCACTGCTCTCAGGATCTCCATAACCTGCTTCTTGCTGACAGCCTCCCATATGGTCTAGCGGTTAGGATTCCTGGTTTTCACCCAGGCGGCCCGGGTTCGACTCCCGGTATGGGAAGACTAGCCTTTTCTACATAGAACTCCCGATTCGGTTTCTGTTGCATTTACATTTTGAGAAAAGCCTGAATTTCCCCACATTGTTTCCCTTGGGGCCCCGGCGGCCCCATGCAGTCTGTCCGTGTTTCAGGCTCCCGATTCCTCAGTATGAGGGCTGGACTTGCAAGAAGAAGGGCCGACTACAAGCGGCTTGGGTATGAGGTGCATACCAATGTCTGCGGCTTTCATACCCGAGATCTCGTCTGCACCCACCTTTGAGGCGTGACGTGTCCCCCGCACCCCCCGTCAAGAGAGCAACGGTGGGACCACATTTGGAAAACAGGCCGCCTTGCATTGAAACCGTTGCTGCAAGACGTTAAAGGCCAGAGGAAAGAAGGGCGCCCTGACAGACCGTCATTTCCGCTGACCTCGAGTGTTAAGCGTTCAGTACCTCGGCCAAGGCTAGGGAGAAGACAGAGACTACGCAATCACAATTGGGGTTAAATTAAAAACAAAACGCGCTTCCCCGAGCCAGGTAGGAGTCGAACCTACAATCTTCTGATCCGTAGTCAGACGCGTTATCCATTGCGCCACTGGCCCTCGTGGGTCTGCGCATACCCCTATCCTTCCACAAAAGGGAGGTACTGTGCTTGCCCCCTCCCCACATTACACAGCTCTTTAGAAAATAATGCTACTCTTCATTTCGGAGCTGACTCTCAAGCCGCTTCATCTTCCAGTCCTATCTAGAAAGGAAGGCCCTGAAAAGTTGGCAGCAATTGCAAAGCAGGATTTGCCTTCATTTATTGGGGTTGGGGGGGTGGGGTCAATCGGTCAGGGGCTTCCTTCCCCACACACTTCAGGAGCGCCACAGGGACTCTTCTCCAGCCTGCCAATAGGCTGCAGATATTTGCCCCCAGCCAATGCTGCACTTTGGGGGCAAGGGGCAGGTTTCAGGTGGCAAGACGGGCAGCAAAGGGTTAATGAGGCATGCCCCAGCACTCACGCGCCTCCGAGAGGAACTGCAGACTCTCTTGCCCATTTTAGCAAAAGGGGACCGTCCACCCCTGATAGGGCTCGAACCGCTGCCCTTGGTTCTTGCGTGTTCTCTCAAGCTAGTCATTTTTAGATTGGTCTTGGTATTGTGCTTTGCTTAGCCACTGTAAGCAATGACAGCTCAATACCAGAGCAGCGTAAAGCTTGATTTCTGCCACTGAAAGTGCATCTCGGTCATTTGCGTGGGACACCACCGGTCAAGCTTCTCAAGCATCCTGCCAGTGGTGGACCCATGGGGCACTGCTCTCAGGATCTCCATAACCTGCTTCTTGCTGACAGCCTCCCATATGGTCTAGCGGTTAGGATTCCTGGTTTTCACCCAGGCGGCCCGGGTTCGACTCCCGGTATGGGAAGACTAGCCTTTTCTACATAGAACTCCCGATTCCGTTTCTGTTGCATTTACATTTTGAGAAAAGCCTGAATTTCCCCACATTGTTTCCCTTGGGGCCCCGGCGGCCCCATGCAGTCTGTCCGTGTTTCAGGCTCCCGATTCCTCAGTATGAGGGCTGGACTTGCAAGAAGAAGGGCCGACTACAAGCGGCTTGGGTATGAGGTGCATACCAATGTCTGCGGCTTTCATACCCGAGATCTCGTCTGCACCCACCTTTGAGGCGTGACGTGTCCCCCGCACCCCCCGTCAAGAGAGCAACGGTGGGACCACATTTGGAAAACAGGCCGCCTTGCATTGAAACCGTTGCTGCAAGACGTTAAAGGCCAGAGGAAAGAAGGGCGCCCTGACAGACCGTCATTTCCGCTGACCTCGAGTGTTAAGCGTTCAGTACCTCGGCCAAGGCTAGGGAGAAGACAGAGACTACGCAATCACAATTGGGGTTAAATTAAAAACAAAACGCGCTTCCCCGAGCCAGGTAGGAGTCGAACCTACAATCTTCTGATCCGTAGTCAGACGCGTTATCCATTGCGCCACTGGCCCTCGTGGGTCTGCGCATACCCCTATCCTTCCACAAAAGGGAGGTGCTGTGCTTGCCCCCTCCCCACATTACACAGCTCTTTAGAAAATAATGCTACTCTTCATTTCGGAGCTGACTCTCAAGCCGCTTCATCTTCCAGTCCTATCTAGAAAGGAAGGCCCTGAAAAGTTGGCAGCAATTGCAAAGCAGGATTTGCCTTCATTTATTGGGGTTGGGGGGGTGGGGTCAATCGGTCAGGGGCTTACTTCCCCACACACTTCAGGAGCGCCACAGGGACTCTTCTCCAGCCTGCCAATAGGCTGCAGATATTTGCCCCCAGCCAATGCTGCACTTTGGGGGCAAGGGGCAGGTTTCAGGTGGCAAGACGGGCAGCAAAGGGTTAATGAGGCATGCCCCAGCACTCACGCGCCTCCGAGAGGAACTGCAGACTCTCTTGCCCATTTTAGCAAAAGGGGACCGTCCACCCCTGATAGGGCTCGAACCGCTGCCCTTGGTTCTTGCGTGTTCTCTCAAGCTAGTCATTTTTAGATTGGTCTTGGTATTGTGCTTTGCTTAGCCACTGTAAGCAATGACAGCTCAATACCAGAGCAGCGTAAAGCTTGATTTCTGCCACTGAAAGTGCATCTCGGTCATTTGCGTGGGACACCACCGGTCAAGCTTCTCAAGCATCCTGCCAGTGGTGGACCCATGGGGCACTGCTCTCAGGATCTCCATAACCTGCTTCTTGCTGACAGCCTCCCATATGGTCTAGCGGTTAGGATTCCTGGTTTTCACCCAGGCGGCCCGGGTTCGACTCCCGGTATGGGAAGACTAGCCTTTTCTACATAGAACTCCCGATTCCGTTTCTGTTGCATTTACATTTTGAGAAAAGCCTGAATTTCCCCACATTGTTTCCCTTGGGGCCCCGGCGGCCCCATGCAGTCTGTCCGTGTTTCAGGCTCCCGATTCCTCAGTATGAGGGCTGGACTTGCAAGAAGAAGGGCCGACTACAAGCGGCTTGGGTATGAGGTGCATACCAATGTCTGCGGCTTTCATACCCGAGATCTCGTCTGCACCCACCTTTGAGGCGTGACGTGTCCCCCGCACCCCCCGTCAAGAGAGCAACGGTGGGACCACATTTGGAAAACAGGCCGCCTTGCATTGAAACCGTTGCTGCAAGACGTTAAAGGCCAGAGGAAAGAAGGGCGCCCTGACAGACCGTCATTTCCGCTGACCTCGAGTGTTAAGCGTTCAGTACCTCGGCCAAGGCTAGGGAGAAGACAGAGACTACGCAATCACAATTGGGGTTAAATTAAAAACAAAACGCGCTTCCCCGAGCCAGGTAGGAGTCGAACCTACAATCTTCTGATCCGTAGTCAGACGCGTTATCCATTGCGCCACTGGCCCTCGTGGGTCTGCGCATACCCCTATCCTTCCACAAAAGGGAGGTGCTGTGCTTGCCCCCTCCCCACATTACACAGCTCTTTAGAAAATAATGCTACTCTTCATTTCGGAGCTGACTCTCAAGCCGCTTCATCTTCCAGTCCTATCTAGAAAGGAAGGCCCTGAAAAGTTGGCAGCAATTGCAAAGCAGGATTTGCCTTCATTTATTGGGGTTGGGGGGGTGGGGTCAATCGGTCAGGGGCTTACTTCCCCACACACTTCAGGAGCGCCACAGGGACTCTTCTCCAGCCTGCCAATAGGCTGCAGATATTTGCCCCCAGCCAATGCTGCACTTTGGGGGCAAGGGGCAGGTTTCAGGTGGCAAGACGGGCAGCAAAGGGTTAATGAGGCGTGCCCCAGCACTCACGCGCCTCCGAGAGGAACTGCAGACTCTCTTGCCCATTTTAGCAAAAGGGGACCGTCCATCCCTGATAGGGCTCGAACCGCTGCCCTTGGTTCTTGCGTGTTCTCTCAAGCTAGTCATTTTTAGATTGGTCTTGGTATTGTGCTTTGCTTAGCCACTGTAAGCAATGACAGCTCAATACCAGAGCAGCGTAAAGCTTGATTTCTGCCACTGAAAGTGCATCTCGGTCATTTGCGTGGGACACCACCGGTCAAGCTTCTCAAGCATCCTGCCAGTGGTGGACCCATGGGGCACTGCTCTCAGGATCTCCATAACCTGCTTCTTGCTGACAGCCTCCCATATGGTCTAGCGGTTAGGATTCCTGGTTTTCACCCAGGCGGCCCGGGTTCGACTCCCGGTATGGGAAGACTAGCCTTTTCTACATAGAACTCCCGATTCCGTTTCTGTTGCATTTACATTTTGAGAAAAGCCTGAATTTCCCCACATTGTTTCCCTTGGGGCCCCGGCGGCCCCATGCAGTCTGTCCGTGTTTCAGGCTCCCGATTCCTCAGTATGAGGGCTGGACTTGCAAGAAGAAGGGCCGACTACAAGCGGCTTGGGTATGAGGTGCATACCAATGTCTGCGGCTTTCATACCCGAGATCTCGTCTGCACCCATCTTTGAGGCGTGACGTGTCCCCCGCACCCCCCGTCAAGAGAGCAACGGTGGGACCACATTTGGAAAACAGGCCGCCTTGCATTGAAACCGTTGCTGCAAGACGTTAAAGGCCAGAGGAAAGAAGGGCGCCCTGACAGACCGTCATTTCCGCTGACCTCGAGTGTTAAGCGTTCAGTACCTCGGCCAAGGCTAGGGAGAAGACAGAGACTACGCAATCACAATTGGGGTTAAATTAAAAACAAAACGCGCTTCCCCGAGCCAGGTAGGAGTCGAACCTACAATCTTCTGATCCGTAGTCAGACGCGTTATCCATTGCGCCACTGGCCCTCGTGGGTCTGCGCATACCCCTATCCTTCCACAAAAGGGAGGTGCTGTGCTTGCCCCCTCCCCACATTACACAGCTCTTTAGAAAATAATGCTACTCTTCATTTCGGAGCTGACTCTCAAGCCGCTTCATCTTCCAGTCCTATCTAGAAAGGAAGGCCCTGAAAAGTTGGCAGCAATTGCAAAGCAGGATTTGCCTTCATTTATTGGGGTTGGGGGGGTGGGGTCAATCGGTCAGGGGCTTACTTCCCCACACACTTCAGGAGCACCACAGGGACTCTTCTCCAGCCTGCCAATAGGCTGCAGATATTTGCCCCCAGCCAATGCTGCACTTTGGGGGCAAGGGGCAGGTTTCAGGTGGCAAGACGGGCAGCAAAGGGTTAATGAGGCGTGCCCCAGCACTCACGCGCCTCCGAGAGGAACTGCAGACTCTCTTGCCCATTTTAGCAAAAGGGGACCGTCCATCCCTGATAGGGCTCGAACCGCTGCCCTTGGTTCTTGCGTGTTCTCTCAAGCTAGTCATTTTTAGATTGGTCTTGGTATTGTGCTTTGCTTAGCCACTGTAAGCAATGACAGCTCAATACCAGAGCAGCGTAAAGCTTGATTTCTGCCACTGAAAGTGCATCTCGGTCATTTGCGTGGGACACCACCGGTCAAGCTTCTCAAGCATCCTGCCAGTGGTGGACCCATGGGGCACTGCTCTCAGGATCTCCATAACCTGCTTCTTGCTGACAGCCTCCCATATGGTCTAGCGGTTAGGATTCCTGGTTTTCACCCAGGCGGCCCGGGTTCGACTCCCGGTATGGGAAGACTAGCCTTTTCTACATAGAACTCCCGTTTCTGTTGCATTTACATTTTGAGAAAAGCCTGAATTTCCCCACATTGTTTCCCTTGGGGCCCCGGCGGCCCCATGCAGTCTGTCCGTGTTTCAGGCTCCCGATTCCTCAGTATGAGGGCTGGACTTGCAAGAAGAAGGGCCGACTACAAGCGGCTTGGGTATGAGGTGCATACCAATGTCTGCGGCTTTCATACCCGAGATCTCGTCTGCACCCACCTTTGAGGCGTGACGTGTCCCCCGCACCCCCCGTCAAGAGAGCAACGGTGGGACCACATTTGGAAAACAGGCCGCCTTGCATTGAAACCGTTGCTGCAAGACGTTAAAGGCCAGAGGAAAGAAGGGCGCCCTGACAGACCGTCATTTCCGCTGACCTCGAGTGTTAAGCGTTCAGTACCTCGGCCAAGGCTAGGGAGAAGACAGAGACTACGCAATCACAATTGGGGTTAAATTAAAAACAAAACGCGCTTCCCCGAGCCAGGTAGGAGTCGAACCTACAATCTTCTGATCCGTAGTCAGACGCGTTATCCATTGCGCCACTGGCCCTCGTGGGTCTGCGCATACCCCTATCCTTCCACAAAAGGGAGGTGCTGTGCTTGCCCCCTCCCCACATTACACAGCTCTTTAGAAAATAATGCTACTCTTCATTTCGGAGCTGACTCTCAAGCCGCTTCATCTTCCAGTCCTATCTAGAAAGGAAGGCCCTGAAAAGTTGGCAGCAATTGCAAAGCAGGATTTGCCTTCATTTATTGGGGTTGGGGGGGTGGGGTCAATCGGTCAGGGGCTTACTTCCCCACACACTTCAGGAGCGCCACAGGGACTCTTCTCAAGCCTGCCAATAGGCTGCAGATATTTGCCCCCAGCCAATGCTGCACTTTGGGGGCAAGGGGCAGGTTTCAGGTGGCAAGACGGGCAGCAAAGGGTTAATGAGGCGTGCCCCAGCACTCACGCGCCTCCGAGAGGAACTGCAGACTCTCTTGCCCATTTTAGCAAAAGGGGACCGTCCATCCCTGATAGGGCTCGAACCGCTGCCCTTGGTTCTTGCGTGTTCTCTCAAGCTAGTCATTTTTAGATTGGTCTTGGTATTGTGCTTTGCTTAGCCACTGTAAGCAATGACAGCTCAATACCAGAGCAGCGTAAAGCTTGATTTCTGCCACTGAAAGTGCATCTCGGTCATTTGCGTGGGACACCACCGGTCAAGCTTCTCAAGCATCCTGCCAGTGGTGGACCCATGGGGCACTGCTCTCAGGATCTCCATAACCTGCTTCTTGCTGACAGCCTCCCATATGGTCTAGCGGTTAGGATTCCTGGTTTTCACCCAGGCGGCCCGGGTTCGACTCCCGGTATGGGAAGACTAGCCTTTTCTACATAGAACTCCCGATTCCGTTTCTGTTGCATTTACATTTTGAGAAAAGCCTGAATTTCCCCACATTGTTTCCCTTGGGGCCCCGGCGGCCCCATGCAGTCTGTCCGTGTTTCAGGCTCCCGATTCCTCAGTATGAGGGCTGGACTTGCAAGAAGAAGGGCCGACTACAAGCGGCTTGGGTATGAGGTGCATACCAATGTCTGCGGCTTTCATACCCGAGATCTCGTCTGCACCCACCTTTGAGGCGTGACGTGTCCCCCGCACCCCCCGTCAAGAGAGCAACGGTGGGACCACATTTGGAAAACAGGCCGCCTTGCATTGAAACCGTTGCTGCAAGACGTTAAAGGCCAGAGGAAAGAAGGGCGCCCTGACAGACCGTCATTTCCGCTGACCTCGAGTGTTAAGCGTTCAGTACCTCGGCCAAGGCTAGGGAGAAGACAGAGACTACGCAATCACAATTGGGGTTAAATTAAAAACAAAACGCGCTTCCCCGAGCCAGGTAGGAGTCGAACCTACAATCTTCTGATCCGTAGTCAGACGCGTTATCCATTGCGCCACTGGCCCTCGTGGGTCTGTGCATACCCCTATCCTTCCACAAAAGGGAGGTGCTGTGCTTGCCCCCTCCCCACATTACACAGCTCTTTAGAAAATAATGCTACTCTTCATTTCGGAGCTGACTCTCAAGCCGCTTCATCTTCCAGTCCTATCTAGAAAGGAAGGCCCTGAAAAGTTGGCAGCAATTGCAAAGCAGGATTTGCCTTCATTTATTGGGGTTGGGGGGGTGGGGTCAATCGGTCAGGGGCTTACTTCCCCACACACTTCAGGAGCGCCACAGGGACTCTTCTCCAGCCTGCCAATAGGCTGCAGATATTTGCCCCCAGCCAATGCTGCACTTTGGGGGCAAGGGGCAGGTTTCAGGTGGCAAGACGGGCAGCAAAGGGTTAATGAGGCGTGCCCCAGCACTCACGCGCCTCCGAGAGGAACTGCAGACTCTCTTGCCCATTTTAGCAAAAGGGGACCGTCCATCCCTGATAGGGCTCGAACCGCTGCCCTTGGTTCTTGCGTGTTCTCTCAAGCTAGTCATTTTTAGATTGGTCTTGGTATTGTGCTTTGCTTAGCCACTGTAAGCAATGACAGCTCAATACCAGAGCAGCGTAAAGCTTGATTTCTGCCACTGAAAGTGCATCTCGGTCATTTGCGTGGGACACCACCGGTCAAGCTTCTCAAGCATCCTGCCAGTGGTGGACCCATGGGGCACTGCTCTCAGGATCTCCATAACCTGCTGCTTGCTGACAGCCTCCCATATGGTCTAGCGGTTAGGATTCCTGGTTTTCACCCAGGCGGCCCGGGTTCGACTCCCGGTATGGGAAGACTAGCCTTTTCTACATAGAACTCCCGATTCCGTTTCTGTTGCATTTACATTTTGAGAAAAGCCTGAATTTCCCCACATTGTTTCCCTTGGGGCCCCGGCGGCCCCATGCAGTCTGTCCGTGTTTCAGGCTCCCGATTCCTCAGTATGAGGGCTGGACTTGCAAGAAGAAGGGCCGACTACAAGCGGCTTGGGTATGAGGTGCATACCAATGTCTGCGGCTTTCATACCCGAGATCTCGTCTGCACCCACCTTTGAGGCGTGACGTGTCCCCCGCACCCCCCGTCAAGAGAGCAACGGTGGGACCACATTTGGAAAACAGGCCGCCTTGCATTGAAACCGTTGCTGCAAGACGTTAAAGGCCAGAGGAAAGAAGGGCGCCCTGACAGACCGTCATTTCCGCTGACCTCGAGTGTTAAGCGTTCAGTACCTCGGCCAAGGCTAGGGAGAAGACAGAGACTACGCAATCACAATTGGGGTTAAATTAAAAACAAAACGCGCTTCCCCGAGCCAGGTAGGAGTCGAACCTACAATCTTCTGATCCGTAGTCAGACGCGTTATCCATTGCGCCACTGGCCCTCGTGGGTCTGCGCATACCCCTATCCTTCCACAAAAGGGAGGTGCTGTGCTTGCCCCCTCCCCACATTACACAGCTCTTTAGAAAATAATGCTACTCTTCATTTCGGAGCTGACTCTCAAGCCGCTTCATCTTCCAGTCCTATCTAGAAAGGAAGGCCCTGAAAAGTTGGCAGCAATTGCAAAGCAGGATTTGCCTTCATTTATTGGGGTTGGGGGGGTGGGGTCAATCGGTCAGGGGCTTCCTTCCCCACACACTTCAGGAGCGCCACAGGGACTCTTCTCCAGCCTGCCAATAGGCTGCAGATATTTGCCCCCAGCCAATGCTGCACTTTGGGGGCAAGGGGCAGGTTTCAGGTGGCAAGACGGGCAGCAAAGGGTTAATGAGGCATGCCCCAGCACTCACGCGCCTCCGAGAGGAACTGCAGACTCTCTTGCCCATTTTAGCAAAAGGGGACCGTCCACCCCTGATAGGGCTCGAACCGCTGCCCTTGGTTCTTGCGTGTTCTCTCAAGCTAGTCATTTTTAGATTGGTCTTGGTATTGTGCTTTGCTTAGCCACTGTAAGCAATGACAGCTCAATACCAGAGCAGCGTAAAGCTTGATTTCTGCCACTGAAAGTGCATCTCGGTCATTTGCGTGGGACACCACCGGTCAAGCTTCTCAAGCATCCTGCCAGTGGTGGACCCATGGGGCACTGCTCTCAGGATCTCCATAACCTGCTTCTTGCTGACAGCCTCCCATATGGTCTAGCGGTTAGGATTCCTGGTTTTCACCCAGGCGGCCCGGGTTCGACTCCCGGTATGGGAAGACTAGCCTTTTCTACATAGAACTCCCGTTTCTGTTGCATTTACATTTTGAGAAAAGCCTGAATTTCCCCACATTGTTTCCCTTGGGGCCCCGGCGGCCCCATGCAGTCTGTCCGTGTTTCAGGCTCCCGATTCCTCAGTATGAGGGCTGGACTTGCAAGAAGAAGGGCCGACTACAAGCGGCTTGGGTATGAGGTGCATACCAATGTCTGCGGCTTTCATACCCGAGATCTCGTCTGCACCCACCTTTGAGGCGTGACGTGTCCCCCGCACCCCCCGTCAAGAGAGCAACGGTGGGACCACATTTGGAAAACAGGCCGCCTTGCATTGAAACCGTTGCTGCAAGACGTTAAAGGCCAGAGGAAAGAAGGGCGCCCTGACAGACCGTCATTTCCGCTGACCTCGAGTGTTAAGCGTTCAGTACCTCGGCCAAGGCTAGGGAGAAGACAGAGACTACGCAATCACAATTGGGGTTAAATTAAAAACAAAACGCGCTTCCCCGAGCCAGGTAGGAGTCGAACCTACAATCTTCTGATCCGTAGTCAGACGCGTTATCCATTGCGCCACTGGCCCTCGTGGGTCTGCGCATACCCCTATCCTTCCACAAAAGGGAGGTGCTGTGCTTGCCCCCTCCCCACATTACACAGCTCTTTAGAAAATAATGCTACTCTTCATTTCGGAGCTGACTCTCAAGCCGCTTCATCTTCCAGTCCTATCTAGAAAGGAAGGCCCTGAAAAGTTGGCAGCAATTGCAAAGCAGGATTTGCCTTCATTTATTGGGGTTGGGGGGGTGGGGTCAATCGGTCAGGGGCTTACTTCCCCACACACTTCAGGAGCGCCACAGGGACTCTTCTCCAGCCTGCCAATAGGCTGCAGATATTTGCCCCCAGCCAATGCTGCACTTTGGGGGCAAGGGGCAGGTTTCAGGTGGCAAGACGGGCAGCAAAGGGTTAATGAGGCGTGCCCCAGCACTCACGCGCCTCCGAGAGGAACTGCAGACTCTCTTGCCCATTTTAGCAAAAGGGGACCGTCCATCCCTGATAGGGCTCGAACCGCTGCCCTTGGTTCTTGCGTGTTCTCTCAAGCTAGTCATTTTTAGATTGGTCTTGGTATTGTGCTTTGCTTAGCCACTGTAAGCAATGACAGCTCAATACCAGAGCAGCGTAAAGCTTGATTTCTGCCACTGAAAGTGCATCTCGGTCATTTGCGTGGGACACCACCGGTCAAGCTTCTCAAGCATCCTGCCAGTGGTGGACCCATGGGGCACTGCTCTCAGGATCTCCATAACCTGCTTCTTTCTGACAGCCTCCCATATGGTCTAGCGGTTAGGATTCCTGGTTTTCACCCAGGCGGCCCGGGTTCGACTCCCGGTATGGGAAGACTAGCCTTTTCTACATAGAACTCCCGATTCCGTTTCTGTTGCATTTACATTTTGAGAAAAGCCTGAATTTCCCCACATTGTTTCCCTTGGGGCCCCGGCGGCCCCATGCAGTCTGTCCGTGTTTCAGGCTCCCGATTCCTCAGTATGAGGGCTGGACTTGCAAGAAGAAGGGCCGACTACAAGCGGCTTGGGTATGAGGTGCATACCAATGTCTGCGGCTTTCATACCCGAGATCTCGTCTGCACCCACCTTTGAGGCGTGACGTGTCCCCCGCACCCCCCGTCAAGAGAGCAACGGTGGGACCACATTTGGAAAACAGGCCGCCTTGCATTGAAACCGTTGCTGCAAGACGTTAAAGGCCAGAGGAAAGAAGGGCGCCCTGACAGACCGTCATTTCCGCTGACCTCGAGTGTTAAGCGTTCAGTACCTCGGCCAAGGCTAGGGAGAAGACAGAGACTACGCAATCACAATTGGGGTTAAATTAAAAACAAAACGCGCTTCCCCGAGCCAGGTAGGAGTCGAACCTACAATCTTCTGATCCGTAGTCAGACGCGTTATCCATTGCGCCACTGGCCCTCGTGGGTCTGCGCATACCCCTATCCTTCCACAAAAGGGAGGTGCTGTGCTTGCCCCCTCCCCACATTACACAGCTCTTTAGAAAATAATGCTACTCTTCATTTCGGAGCTGACTCTCAAGCCGCTTCATCTTCCAGTCCTATCTAGAAAGGAAGGCCCTGAAAAGTTGGCAGCAATTGCAAAGCAGGATTTGCCTTCATTTATTGGGGTTGGGGGGGTGGGGTCAATCGGTCAGGGGCTTACTTCCCCACACACTTCAGGAGCGCCACAGGGACTCTTCTCCAGCCTGCCAATAGGCTGCAGATATTTGCCCCCAGCCAATGCTGCACTTTGGGGGCAAGGGGCAGGTTTCAGGTGGCAAGACGGGCAGCAAAGGGTTAATGAGGCGTGCCCCAGCACTCACGCGCCTCCGAGAGGAACTGCAGACTCTCTTGCCCATTTTAGCAAAAGGGGACCGTCCATCCCTGATAGGGCTCGAACCGCTGCCCTTGGTTCTTGCGTGTTCTCTCAAGCTAGTCATTTTTAGATTGGTCTTGGTATTGTGCTTTGCTTAGCCACTGTAAGCAATGACAGCTCAATACCAGAGCAGCGTAAAGCTTGATTTCTGCCACTGAAAGTGCATCTCGGTCATTTGCGTGGGACACCACCGGTCAAGCTTCTCAAGCATCCTGCCAGTGGTGGACCCATGGGGCACTGCTCTCAGGATCTCCATAACCTGCTTCTTGCTGACAGCCTCCCATATGGTCTAGCGGTTAGGATTCCTGGTTTTCACCCAGGCGGCCCGGGTTCGACTCCCGGTATGGGAAGACTAGCCTTTTCTACATAGAACTCCCGATTCCGTTTCTGTTGCATTTACATTTTGAGAAAAGCCTGAATTTCCCCACATTGTTTCCCTTGGGGCCCCGGCGGCCCCATGCAGTCTGTCCGTGTTTCAGGCTCCCGATTCCTCAGTATGAGGGCTGGACTTGCAAGAAGAAGGGCCGACTACAAGCGGCTTGGGTATGAGGTGCATACCAATGTCTGCGGCTTTCATACCCGAGATCTCGTCTGCACCCACCTTTGAGGCGTGACGTGTCCCCCGCACCCCCCGTCAAGAGAGCAACGGTGGGACCACATTTGGAAAACAGGCCGCCTTGCATTGAAACCGTTGCTGCAAGACGTTAAAGGCCAGAGGAAAGAAGGGCGCCCTGACAGACCGTCATTTCCGCTGACCTCGAGTGTTAAGCGTTCAGTACCTCGGCCAAGGCTAGGGAGAAGACAGAGACTACGCAATCACAATTGGGGTTAAATTAAAAACAAAACGCGCTTCCCCGAGCCAGGTAGGAGTCAAACCTACAATCTTCTGATCCGTAGTCAGACGCGTTATCCGTTGCGCCACTGGCCCTCGTGGGTCTGCGCATACCCCTATCCTTCCACAAAAGGGAGGTGCTGTGCTTGCCCCCTCCCCACATTACACAGCTCTTTAGAAAATAATGCTACTCTTCATTTCGGAGCTGACTCTCAAGCCGCTTCATCTTCCAGTCCTATCTAGAAAGGAAGGCCCTGAAAAGTTGGCAGCAATTGCAAAGCAGGATTTGCCTTCATTTATTGGGGTTGGGGGGGTGGGGTCAATCGGTCAGGGGCTTACTTCCCCACACACTTCAGGAGCGCCACAGGGACTCTTCTCCAGCCTGCCAATAGGCTGCAGATATTTGCCCCCAGCCAATGCTGCACTTTGGGGGCAAGGGGCAGGTTTCAGGTGGCAAGACGGGCAGCAAAGGGTTAATGAGGCGTGCCCCAGCACTCACGCGCCTCCGAGAGGAACTGCAGACTCTCTTGCCCATTTTAGCAAAAGGGGACCGTCCATCCCTGATAGGGCTCGAACCGCTGCCCTTGGTTCTTGCGTGTTCTCTCAAGCTAGTCATTTTTAGATTGGTCTTGGTATTGTGCTTTGCTTAGCCACTGTAAGCAATGACAGCTCAATACCAGAGCAGCGTAAAGCTTGATTTCTGCCACTGAAAGTGCATCTCGGTCATTTGCGTGGGACACCACCGGTCAAGCTTCTCAAGCATCCTGCCAGTGGTGGATCCATGGGGCACTGCTCTCAGGATCTCCATAACCTGCTTCTTGCTGACAGCCTCCCATATGGTCTAGCGGTTAGGATTCCTGGTTTTCACCCAGGCGGCCCGGGTTCGACTCCCGGTATGGGAAGACTAGCCTTTTCTACATAGAACTCCCGATTCCGTTTCTGTTGCATTTACATTTTGAGAAAAGCCTGAATTTCCCCACATTGTTTCCCTTGGGGCCCCGGCGGCCCCATGCAGTCTGTCCGTGTTTCAGGCTCCCGATTCCTCAGTATGAGGGCTGGACTTGCAAGAAGAAGGGCCGACTACAAGCGGCTTGGGTATGAGGTGCATACCAATGTCTGCGGCTTTCATACCCGAGATCTCGTCTGCACCCACCTTTGAGGCGTGACGTGTCCCCCGCACCCCCCGTCAAGAGAGCAACGGTGGGACCACATTTGGAAAACAGGCCGCCTTGCATCGAAACCGTTGCTGCAAGACGTTAAAGGCCAGAGGAAAGAAGGGCGCCCTGACAGACCGTCATTTCCGCTGACCTCGAGTGTTAAGCGTTCAGTACCTCGGCCAAGGCTAGGGAGAAGACAGAGACTACGCAATCACAATTGGGGTTAAATTAAAAACAAAACGCGCTTCCCCGAGCCAGGTAGGAGTCGAACCTACAATCTTCTGATCCGTAGTCAGACGCGTTATCCATTGCGCCACTGGCCCTCGTGGGTCTGCGCATACCCCTATCCTTCCACAAAAGGGAGGTGCTGTGCTTGCCCCCTCCCCACATTACACAGCTCTTTAGAAAATAATGCTACTCTTCATTTCGGAGCTGACTCTCAAGCCGCTTCATCTTCCAGTCCTATCTAGAAAGGAAGGCCCTGAAAAGTTGGCAGCAATTGCAAAGCAGGATTTGCCTTCATTTATTGGGGTTGGGGGGGTGGGGTCAATCGGTCAGGGGCTTACTTCCCCACACACTTCAGGAGCGCCACAGGGACTCTTCTCCAGCCTGCCAATAGGCTGCAGATATTTGCCCCCAGCCAATGCTGCACTTTGGGGGCAAGGGGCAGGTTTCAGGTGGCAAGACGGGCAGCAAAGGGTTAATGAGGCGTGCCCCAGCACTCACGCGCCTCCGAGAGGAACTGCAGACTCTCTTGCCCATTTTAGCAAAAGGGGACCGTCCATCCCTGATAGGGCTCGAACCGCTGCCCTTGGTTCTTGCGTGTTCTCTCAAGCTAGTCATTTTTAGATTGGTCTTGGTATTGTGCTTTGCTTAGCCACTGTAAGCAATGACAGCTCAATACCAGAGCAGCGTAAAGCTTGATTTCTGCCACTGAAAGTGCATCTCGGTCATTTGCGTGGGACACCACCGGTCAAGCTTCTCAAGCATCCTGCCAGTGGTGGACCCATGGGGCACTGCTCTCAGGATCTCCATAACCTGCTTCTTGCTGACAGCCTCCCATATGGTCTAGCGGTTAGGATTCCTGGTTTTCACCCAGGCGGCCCGGGTTCGACTCCCGGTATGGGAAGACTAGCCTTTTCTACATAGAACTCCCGATTCCGTTTCTGTTGCATTTACATTTTGAGAAAAGCCTGAATTTCCCCACATTGTTTCCCTTGGGGCCCCGGCGGCCCCATGCAGTCTGTCCGTGTTTCAGGCTCCCGATTCCTCAGTATGAGGGCTGGACTTGCAAGAAGAAGGGCCGACTACAAGCGGCTTGGGTATGAGGTGCATACCAATGTCTGCGGCTTTCATACCCGAGATCTCGTCTGCACCCACCTTTGAGGCGTGACGTGTCCCCCGCACCCCCCGTCAAGAGAGCAACGGTGGGACCACATTTGGAAAACAGGCCGCCTTGCATTGAAACCGTTGCTGCAAGACGTTAAAGGCCAGAGGAAAGAAGGGCGCCCTGACAGACCGTCATTTCCGCTGACCTCGAGTGTTAAGCGTTCAGTACCTCGGCCAAGGCTAGGGAGAAGACAGAGACTACGCAATCACAATTGGGGTTAAATTAAAAACAAAACGCGCTTCCCCGAGCCAGGTAGGAGTCGAACCTACAATCTTCTGATCCGTAGTCAGACGCGTTATCCATTGCGCCACTGGCCCTCGTGGGTCTGCGCATACCCCTATCCTTCCACAAAAGGGAGGTGCTGTGCTTGCCCCCTCCCCACATTACACAGCTCTTTAGAAAATAATGCTACTCTTCATTTCGGAGCTGACTCTCAAGCCGCTTCATCTTCCAGTCCTATCTAGAAAGGAAGGCCCTGAAAAGTTGGCAGCAATTGCAAAGCAGGATTTGCCTTCATTTATTGGGGTTGGGGGGGTGGGGTCAATCGGTCAGGGGCTTACTTCCCCACACACTTCAGGAGCGCCACAGGGACTCTTCTCCAGCCTGCCAATAGGCTGCAGATATTTGCCCCCAGCCAATGCTGCACTTTGGGGGCAAGGGGCAGGTTTCAGGTGGCAAGACGGGCAGCAAAGGGTTAATGAGGCGTGCCCCAGCACTCACGCGCCTCCGAGAGGAACTGCAGACTCTCTTGCCCATTTTAGCAAAAGGGGACCGTCCATCCCTGATAGGGCTCGAACCGCTGCCCTTGGTTCTTGCGTGTTCTCTCAAGCTAGTCATTTTTAGATTGGTCTTGGTATTGTGCTTTGCTTAGCCACTGTAAGCAATGACAGCTCAATACCAGAGCAGCGTAAAGCTTGATTTCTGCCACTGAAAGTGCATCTCGGTCATTTGCGTGGGACACCACCGGTCAAGCTTCTCAAGCATCCTGCCAGTGGTGGACCCATGGGGCACTGCTCTCAGGATCTCCATAACCTGCTTCTTGCTGACAGCCTCCCATATGGTCTAGCGGTTAGGATTCCTGGTTTTCACCCAGGCGGCCCGGGTTCGACTCCCGGTATGGGAAGACTAGCCTTTTCTACATAGAACTCCCGATTCCGTTTCTGTTGCATTTACATTTTGAGAAAAGCCTGAATTTCCCCACATTGTTTCCCTTGGGGCCCCGGCGGCCCCATGCAGTCTGTCCGTGTTTCAGGCTCCCGATTCCTCAGTATGAGGGCTGGACTTGCAAGAAGAAGGGCCGACTACAAGCGGCTTGGGTATGAGGTGCATACCAATGTCTGCGGCTTTCATACCCGAGATCTCGTCTGCACCCACCTTTGAGGCGTGACGTGTCCCCCGCACCCCCCGTCAAGAGAGCAACGGTGGGACCACATTTGGAAAACAGGCCGCCTTGCATTGAAACCGTTGCTGCAAGACGTTAAAGGCCAGAGGAAAGAAGGGCGCCCTGACAGACCGTCATTTCCGCTGACCTCGAGTGTTAAGCGTTCAGTACCTCGGCCAAGGCTAGGGAGAAGACAGAGACAACGCAATCACAATTGGGGTTAAATTAAAAACAAAACGCGCTTCCCCGAGCCAGGTAGGAGTCGAACCTACAATCTTCTGATCCGTAGTCAGACGCGTTATCCATTGCGCCACTGGCCCTCGTGGGTCTGCGCATACCCCTATCCTTCGACAAAAGGGAGGTGCTGTGCTTGCCCCCTCCCCACATTACACAGCTCTTTAGAAAATAATGCTACTCTTCATTTCGGAGCTGACTCTCAAGCCGCTTCATCTTCCAGTCCTATCTAGAAAGGAAGGCCCTGAAAAGTTGGCAGCAATTGCAAAGCAGGATTTGCCTTCATTTATTGGGGTTGGGGGGGTGGGGTCAATCGGTCAGGGGCTTACTTCCCCACACACTTCAGGAGCGCCACAGGGACTCTTCTCCAGCCTGCCAATAGGCTGCAGATATTTGCCCCCAGCCAATGCTGCACTTTGGGGGCAAGGGGCAGGTTTCAGGTGGCAAGACGGGCAGCAAAGGGTTAATGAGGCGTGCCCCAGCACTCACGCGCCTCCGAGAGGAACTGCAGACTCTCTTGCCCATTTTAGCAAAAGGGGACCGTCCATCCCTGATAGGGCTCGAACCGCTGCCCTTGGTTCTTGCGTGTTCTCTCAAGCTAGTCATTTTTAGATTGGTCTTGGTATTGTGCTTTGCTTAGCCACTGTAAGCAATGACAGCTCAATACCAGAGCAGCGTAAAGCTTGATTTCTGCCACTGAAAGTGCATCTCGGTCATTTGCGTGGGACACCACCGGTCAAGCTTCTCAAGCATCCTGCCAGTGGTGGACCCATGGGGCACTGCTCTCAGGATCTCCATAACCTGCTTCTTGCTGACAGCCTCCCATATGGTCTAGCGGTTAGGATTCCTGGTTTTCACCCAGGCGGCCCGGGTTCGACTCCCGGTATGGGAAGACTAGCCTTTTCTACATAGAACTCCCGATTCCGTTTCTGTTGCATTTACATTTTGAGAAAAGCCTGAATTTCCCCACATTGTTTCCCTTGGGGCCCCGGCGGCCCCATGCAGTCTGTCCGTGTTTCAGGCTCCCGATTCCTCAGTATGAGGGCTGGACTTGCAAGAAGAAGGGCCGACTACAAGCGGCTTGGGTATGAGGTGCATACCAATGTCTGCGGCTTTCATACCCGAGATCTCGTCTGCACCCACCTTTGAGGCGTGACGTGTCCCCCGCACCCCCCGTCAAGAGAGCAACGGTGGGACCACATTTGGAAAACAGGCCGCCTTGCATTGAAACCGTTGCTGCAAGACGTTAAAGGCCAGAGGAAAGAAGGGCGCCCTGACAGACCGTCATTTCCGCTGACCTCGAGTGTTAAGCGTTCAGTACCTCGGCCAAGGCTAGGGAGAAGACAGAGACTACGCAATCACAATTGGGGTTAAATTAAAAACAAAACGCGCTTCCCCGAGCCAGGTAGGAGTCGAACCTACAATCTTCTGATCCGTAGTCAGACGCGTTATCCATTGCGCCACTGGCCCTCGTGGGTCTGTGCATACCCCTATCCTTCCACAAAAGGGAGGTGCTGTGCTTGCCCCCTCCCCACATTACACAGCTCTTTAGAAAATAATGCTACTCTTCATTTCGGAGCTGACTCTCAAGCCGCTTCATCTTCCAGTCCTATCTAGAAAGGAAGGCCCTGAAAAGTTGGCAGCAATTGCAAAGCAGGATTTGCCTTCATTTATTGGGGTTGGGGGGGTGGGGTCAATCGGTCAGGGGCTTACTTCCCCACACACTTCAGGAGCGCCACAGGGACTCTTCTCCAGCCTGCCAATAGGCTGCAGATATTTGCCCCCAGCCAATGCTGCACTTTGGGGGCAAGGGGCAGGTTTCAGGTGGCAAGACGGGCAGCAAAGGGTTAATGAGGCGTGCCCCAGCACTCACGCGCCTCCGAGAGGAACTGCAGACTCTCTTGCCCATTTTAGCAAAAGGGGACCGTCCATCCCTGATAGGGCTCGAACCGCTGCCCTTGGTTCTTGCGTGTTCTCTCAAGCTAGTCATTTTTAGATTGGTCTTGGTATTGTGCTTTGCTTAGCCACTGTAAGCAATGACAGCTCAATACCAGAGCAGCGTAAAGCTTGATTTCTGCCACTGAAAGTGCATCTCGGTCATTTGCGTGGGACACCACCGGTCAAGCTTCTCAAGCATCCTGCCAGTGGTGGACCCATGGGGCACTGCTCTCAGGATCTCCATAACCTGCTGCTTGCTGACAGCCTCCCATATGGTCTAGCGGTTAGGATTCCTGGTTTTCACCCAGGCGGCCCGGGTTCGACTCCCGGTATGGGAAGACTAGCCTTTTCTACATAGAACTCCCGATTCCGTTTCTGTTGCATTTACATTTTGAGAAAAGCCTGAATTTCCCCACATTGTTTCCCTTGGGGCCCCGGTGGCCCCATGCAGTCTGTCCGTGTTTCAGGCTCCCGATTCCTCAGTATGAGGGCTGGACTTGCAAGAAGAAGGGCCGACTACAAGCGGCTTGGGTATGAGGTGCATACCAATGTCTGCGGCTTTCATACCCGAGATCTCGTCTGCACCCACCTTTGAGGCGTGACGTGTCCCCCGCACCCCCCGTCAAGAGAGCAACGGTGGGACCACATTTGGAAAACAGGCCGCCTTGCATTGAAACCGTTGCTGCAAGACGTTAAAGGCCAGAGGAAAGAAGGGCGCCCTGACAGACCGTCATTTCCGCTGACCTCGAGTGTTAAGCGTTCAGTACCTCGGCCAAGGCTAGGGAGAAGACAGAGACTACGCAATCACAATTGGGGTTAAATTAAAAACAAAACGCGCTTCCCCGAGCCAGGTAGGAGTCGAACCTACAATCTTCTGATCCGTAGTCAGACGCGTTATCCATTGCGCCACTGGCCCTCGTGGGTCTGCGCATACCCCTATCCTTCCACAAAAGGGAGGTACTGTGCTTGCCCCCTCCCCACATTACACAGCTCTTTAGAAAATAATGCTACTCTTCATTTCGGAGCTGACTCTCAAGCCGCTTCATCTTCCAGTCCTATCTAGAAAGGAAGGCCCTGAAAAGTTGGCAGCAATTGCAAAGCAGGATTTGCCTTCATTTATTGGGGTTGGGGGGGTGGGGTCAATCGGTCAGGGGCTTCCTTCCCCACACACTTCAGGAGCGCCACAGGGACTCTTCTCCAGCCTGCCAATAGGCTGCAGATATTTGCCCCCAGCCAATGCTGCACTTTGGGGGCAAGGGGCAGGTTTCAGGTGGCAAGACGGGCAGCAAAGGGTTAATGAGGCATGCCCCAGCACTCACGCGCCTCCGAGAGGAACTGCAGACTCTCTTGCCCATTTTAGCAAAAGGGGACCGTCCACCCCTGATAGGGCTCGAACCGCTGCCCTTGGTTCTTGCGTGTTCTCTCAAGCTAGTCATTTTTAGATTGGTCTTGGTATTGTGCTTTGCTTAGCCACTGTAAGCAATGACAGCTCAATACCAGAGCAGCGTAAAGCTTGATTTCTGCCACTGAAAGTGCATCTCGGTCATTTGCGTGGGACACCACCGGTCAAGCTTCTCAAGCATCCTGCCAGTGGTGGACCCATGGGGCACTGCTCTCAGGATCTCCATAACCTGCTTCTTGCTGACAGCCTCCCATATGGTCTAGCGGTTAGGATTCCTGGTTTTCACCCAGGCGGCCCGGGTTCGACTCCCGGTATGGGAAGACTAGCCTTTTCTACATAGAACTCCCGTTTCTGTTGCATTTACATTTTGAGAAAAGCCTGAATTTCCCCACATTGTTTCCCTTGGGGCCCCGGCGGCCCCATGCAGTCTGTCCGTGTTTCAGGCTCCCGATTCCTCAGTATGAGGGCTGGACTTGCAAGAAGAAGGGCCGACTACAAGCGGCTTGGGTATGAGGTGCATACCAATGTCTGCGGCTTTCATACCCGAGATCTCGTCTGCACCCACCTTTGAGGCGTGACGTGTCCCCCGCACCCCCCGTCAAGAGAGCAACGGTGGGACCACATTTGGAAAACAGGCCGCCTTGCATTGAAACCGTTGCTGCAAGACGTTAAAGGCCAGAGGAAAGAAGGGCGCCCTGACAGACCGTCATTTCCGCTGACCTCGAGTGTTAAGCGTTCAGTACCTCGGCCAAGGCTAGGGAGAAGACAGAGACTACGCAATCACAATTGGGGTTAAATTAAAAACAAAACGCGCTTCCCCGAGCCAGGTAGGAGTCGAACCTACAATCTTCTGATCCGTAGTCAGACGCGTTATCCATTGCGCCACTGGCCCTCGTGGGTCTGCGCATACCCCTATCCTTCCACAAAAGGGAGGTGCTGTGCTTGCCCCCTCCCCACATTACACAGCTCTTTAGAAAATAATGCTACTCTTCATTTCGGAGCTGACTCTCAAGCCGCTTCATCTTCCAGTCCTATCTAGAAAGGAAGGCCCTGAAAAGTTGGCAGCAATTGCAAAGCAGGATTTGCCTTCATTTATTGGGGTTGGGGGGGTGGGGTCAATCGGTCAGGGGCTTACTTCCCCACACACTTCAGGAGCGCCACAGGGACTCTTCTCCAGCCTGCCAATAGGCTGCAGATATTTGCCCCCAGCCAATGCTGCACTTTGGGGGCAAGGGGCAGGTTTCAGGTGGCAAGACGGGCAGCAAAGGGTTAATGAGGCGTGCCCCAGCACTCACGCGCCTCCGAGAGGAACTGCAGACTCTCTTGCCCATTTTAGCAAAAGGGGACCGTCCATCCCTGATAGGGCTCGAACCGCTGCCCTTGGTTCTTGCGTGTTCTCTCAAGCTAGTCATTTTTAGATTGGTCTTGGTATTGTGCTTTGCTTAGCCACTGTAAGCAATGACAGCTCAATACCAGAGCAGCGTAAAGCTTGATTTCTGCCACTGAAAGTGCATCTCGGTCATTTGCGTGGGACACCACCGGTCAAGCTTCTCAAGCATCCTGCCAGTGGTGGACCCATGGGGCACTGCTCTCAGGATCTCCATAACCTGCTTCTTTCTGACAGCCTCCCATATGGTCTAGCGGTTAGGATTCCTGGTTTTCACCCAGGCGGCCCGGGTTCGACTCCCGGTATGGGAAGACTAGCCTTTTCTACATAGAACTCCCGATTCCGTTTCTGTTGCATTTACATTTTGAGAAAAGCCTGAATTTCCCCACATTGTTTCCCTTGGGGCCCCGGCGGCCCCATGCAGTCTGTCCGTGTTTCAGGCTCCCGATTCCTCAGTATGAGGGCTGGACTTGCAAGAAGAAGGGCCGACTACAAGCGGCTTGGGTATGAGGTGCATACCAATGTCTGCGGCTTTCATACCCGAGATCTCGTCTGCACCCACCTTTGAGGCGTGACGTGTCCCCCGCACCCCCCGTCAAGAGAGCAACGGTGGGACCACATTTGGAAAACAGGCCGCCTTGCATTGAAACCGTTGCTGCAAGACGTTAAAGGCCAGAGGAAAGAAGGGCGCCCTGACAGACCGTCATTTCCGCTGACCTCGAGTGTTAAGCGTTCAGTACCTCGGCCAAGGCTAGGGAGAAGACAGAGACTACGCAATCACAATTGGGGTTAAATTAAAAACAAAACGCGCTTCCCCGAGCCAGGTAGGAGTCGAACCTACAATCTTCTGATCCGTAGTCAGACGCGTTATCCATTGCGCCACTGGCCCTCGTGGGTCTGCGCATACCCCTATCCTTCCACAAAAGGGAGGTGCTGTGCTTGCCCCCTCCCCACATTACACAGCTCTTTAGAAAATAATGCTACTCTTCATTTCGGAGCTGACTCTCAAGCCGCTTCATCTTCCAGTCCTATCTAGAAAGGAAGGCCCTGAAAAGTTGGCAGCAATTGCAAAGCAGGATTTGCCTTCATTTATTGGGGTTGGGGGGGTGGGGTCAATCGGTCAGGGGCTTACTTCCCCACACACTTCAGGAGCGCCACAGGGACTCTTCTCCAGCCTGCCAATAGGCTGCAGATATTTGCCCCCAGCCAATGCTGCACTTTGGGGGCAAGGGGCAGGTTTCAGGTGGCAAGACGGGCAGCAAAGGGTTAATGAGGCGTGCCCCAGCACTCACGCGCCTCCGAGAGGAACTGCAGACTCTCTTGCCCATTTTAGCAAAAGGGGACCGTCCATCCCTGATAGGGCTCGAACCGCTGCCCTTGGTTCTTGCGTGTTCTCTCAAGCTAGTCATTTTTAGATTGGTCTTGGTATTGTGCTTTGCTTAGCCACTGTAAGCAATGACAGCTCAATACCAGAGCAGCGTAAAGCTTGATTTCTGCCACTGAAAGTGCATCTCGGTCATTTGCGTGGGACACCACCGGTCAAGCTTCTCAAGCATCCTGCCAGTGGTGGACCCATGGGGCACTGCTCTCAGGATCTCCATAACCTGCTTCTTGCTGACAGCCTCCCATATGGTCTAGCGGTTAGGATTCCTGGTTTTCACCCAGGCGGCCCGGGTTCGACTCCCGGTATGGGAAGACTAGCCTTTTCTACATAGAACTCCCGATTCCGTTTCTGTTGCATTTACATTTTGAGAAAAGCCTGAATTTCCCCACATTGTTTCCCTTGGGGCCCCGGCGGCCCCATGCAGTCTGTCCGTGTTTCAGGCTCCCGATTCCTCAGTATGAGGGCTGGACTTGCAAGAAGAAGGGCCGACTACAAGCGGCTTGGGTATGAGGTGCATACCAATGTCTGCGGCTTTCATACCCGAGATCTCGTCTGCACCCACCTTTGAGGCGTGACGTGTCCCCCGCACCCCCCGTCAAGAGAGCAACGGTGGGACCACATTTGGAAAACAGGCCGCCTTGCATTGAAACCGTTGCTGCAAGACGTTAAAGGCCAGAGGAAAGAAGGGCGCCCTGACAGACCGTCATTTCCGCTGACCTCGAGTGTTAAGCGTTCAGTACCTCGGCCAAGGCTAGGGAGAAGACAGAGACTACGCAATCACAATTGGGGTTAAATTAAAAACAAAACGCGCTTCCCCGAGCCAGGTAGGAGTCGAACCTACAATCTTCTGATCCGTAGTCAGACGCGTTATCCGTTGCGCCACTGGCCCTCGTGGGTCTGCGCATACCCCTATCCTTCCACAAAAGGGAGGTGCTGTGCTTGCCCCCTCCCCACATTACACAGCTCTTTAGAAAATAATGCTACTCTTCATTTCGGAGCTGACTCTCAAGCCGCTTCATCTTCCAGTCCTATCTAGAAAGGAAGGCCCTGAAAAGTTGGCAGCAATTGCAAAGCAGGATTTGCCTTCATTTATTGGGGTTGGGGGGGTGGGGTCAATCGGTCAGGGGCTTACTTCCCCACACACTTCAGGAGCGCCACAGGGACTCTTCTCCAGCCTGCCAATAGGCTGCAGATATTTGCCCCCAGCCAATGCTGCACTTTGGGGGCAAGGGGCAGGTTTCAGGTGGCAAGACGGGCAGCAAAGGGTTAATGAGGCGTGCCCCAGCACTCACGCGCCTCCGAGAGGAACTGCAGACTCTCTTGCCCATTTTAGCAAAAGGGGACCGTCCATCCCTGATAGGGCTCGAACCGCTGCCCTTGGTTCTTGCGTGTTCTCTCAAGCTAGTCATTTTTAGATTGGTCTTGGTATTGTGCTTTGCTTAGCCACTGTAAGCAATGACAGCTCAATACCAGAGCAGCGTAAAGCTTGATTTCTGCCACTGAAAGTGCATCTCGGTCATTTGCGTGGGACACCACCGGTCAAGCTTCTCAAGCATCCTGCCAGTGGTGGATCCATGGGGCACTGCTCTCAGGATCTCCATAACCTGCTTCTTGCTGACAGCCTCCCATATGGTCTAGCGGTTAGGATTCCTGGTTTTCACCCAGGCGGCCCGGGTTCGACTCCCGGTATGGGAAGACTAGCCTTTTCTACATAGAACTCCCGATTCCGTTTCTGTTGCATTTACATTTTGAGAAAAGCCTGAATTTCCCCACATTGTTTCCCTTGGGGCCCCGGCGGCCCCATGCAGTCTGTCCGTGTTTCAGGCTCCCGATTCCTCAGTATGAGGGCTGGACTTGCAAGAAGAAGGGCCGACTACAAGCGGCTTGGGTATGAGGTGCATACCAATGTCTGCGGCTTTCATACCCGAGATCTCGTCTGCACCCACCTTTGAGGCGTGACGTGTCCCCCGCACCCCCCGTCAAGAGAGCAACGGTGGGACCACATTTGGAAAACAGGCCGCCTTGCATCGAAACCGTTGCTGCAAGACGTTAAAGGCCAGAGGAAAGAAGGGCGCCCTGACAGACCGTCATTTCCGCTGACCTCGAGTGTTAAGCGTTCAGTACCTCGGCCAAGGCTAGGGAGAAGACAGAGACTACGCAATCACAATTGGGGTTAAATTAAAAACAAAACGCGCTTCCCCGAGCCAGGTAGGAGTCGAACCTACAATCTTCTGATCCGTAGTCAGACGCGTTATCCATTGCGCCACTGGCCCTCGTGGGTCTGCGCATACCCCTATCCTTCCACAAAAGGGAGGTGCTGTGCTTGCCCCCTCCCCACATTACACAGCTCTTTAGAAAATAATGCTACTCTTCATTTCGGAGCTGACTCTCAAGCCGCTTCATCTTCCAGTCCTATCTAGAAAGGAAGGCCCTGAAAAGTTGGCAGCAATTGCAAAGCAGGATTTGCCTTCATTTATTGGGGTTGGGGGGGTGGGGTCAATCGGTCAGGGGCTTACTTCCCCACACACTTCAGGAGCGCCACAGGGACTCTTCTCCAGCCTGCCAATAGGCTGCAGATATTTGCCCCCAGCCAATGCTGCACTTTGGGGGCAAGGGGCAGGTTTCAGGTGGCAAGACGGGCAGCAAAGGGTTAATGAGGCGTGCCCCAGCACTCACGCGCCTCCGAGAGGAACTGCAGACTCTCTTGCCCATTTTAGCAAAAGGGGACCGTCCATCCCTGATAGGGCTCGAACCGCTGCCCTTGGTTCTTGCGTGTTCTCTCAAGCTAGTCATTTTTAGATTGGTCTTGGTATTGTGCTTTGCTTAGCCACTGTAAGCAATGACAGCTCAATACCAGAGCAGCGTAAAGCTTGATTTCTGCCACTGAAAGTGCATCTCGGTCATTTGCGTGGGACACCACCGGTCAAGCTTCTCAAGCATCCTGCCAGTGGTGGACCCATGGGGCACTGCTCTCAGGATCTCCATAACCTGCTTCTTGCTGACAGCCTCCCATATGGTCTAGCGGTTAGGATTCCTGGTTTTCACCCAGGCGGCCCGGGTTCGACTCCCGGTATGGGAAGACTAGCCTTTTCTACATAGAACTCCCGATTCCGTTTCTGTTGCATTTACATTTTGAGAAAAGCCTGAATTTCCCCACATTGTTTCCCTTGGGGCCCCGGCGGCCCCATGCAGTCTGTCCGTGTTTCAGGCTCCCGATTCCTCAGTATGAGGGCTGGACTTGCAAGAAGAAGGGCCGACTACAAGCGGCTTGGGTATGAGGTGCATACCAATGTCTGCGGCTTTCATACCCGAGATCTCGTCTGCACCCACCTTTGAGGCGTGACGTGTCCCCCGCACCCCCCGTCAAGAGAGCAACGGTGGGACCACATTTGGAAAACAGGCCGCCTTGCATTGAAACCGTTGCTGCAAGACGTTAAAGGCCAGAGGAAAGAAGGGCGCCCTGACAGACCGTCATTTCCGCTGACCTCGAGTGTTAAGCGTTCAGTACCTCGGCCAAGGCTAGGGAGAAGACAGAGACTACGCAATCACAATTGGGGTTAAATTAAAAACAAAACGCGCTTCCCCGAGCCAGGTAGGAGTCGAACCTACAATCTTCTGATCCGTAGTCAGACGCGTTATCCATTGCGCCACTGGCCCTCGTGGGTCTGCGCATACCCCTATCCTTCCACAAAAGGGAGGTGCTGTGCTTGCCCCCTCCCCACATTACACAGCTCTTTAGAAAATAATGCTACTCTTCATTTCGGAGCTGACTCTCAAGCCGCTTCATCTTCCAGTCCTATCTAGAAAGGAAGGCCCTGAAAAGTTGGCAGCAATTGCAAAGCAGGATTTGCCTTCATTTATTGGGGTTGGGGGGGTGGGGTCAATCGGTCAGGGGCTTACTTCCCCACACACTTCAGGAGCGCCACAGGGACTCTTCTCCAGCCTGCCAATAGGCTGCAGATATTTGCCCCCAGCCAATGCTGCACTTTGGGGGCAAGGGGCAGGTTTCAGGTGGCAAGACGGGCAGCAAAGGGTTAATGAGGCGTGCCCCAGCACTCACGCGCCTCCGAGAGGAACTGCAGACTCTCTTGCCCATTTTAGCAAAAGGGGACCGTCCATCCCTGATAGGGCTCGAACCGCTGCCCTTGGTTCTTGCGTGTTCTCTCAAGCTAGTCATTTTTAGATTGGTCTTGGTATTGTGCTTTGCTTAGCCACTGTAAGCAATGACAGCTCAATACCAGAGCAGCGTAAAGCTTGATTTCTGCCACTGAAAGTGCATCTCGGTCATTTGCGTGGGACACCACCGGTCAAGCTTCTCAAGCATCCTGCCAGTGGTGGACCCATGGGGCACTGCTCTCAGGATCTCCATAACCTGCTTCTTGCTGACAGCCTCCCATATGGTCTAGCGGTTAGGATTCCTGGTTTTCACCCAGGCGGCCCGGGTTCGACTCCCGGTATGGGAAGACTAGCCTTTTCTACATAGAACTCCCGATTCCGTTTCTGTTGCATTTACATTTTGAGAAAAGCCTGAATTTCCCCACATTGTTTCCCTTGGGGCCCCGGCGGCCCCATGCAGTCTGTCCGTGTTTCAGGCTCCCGATTCCTCAGTATGAGGGCTGGACTTGCAAGAAGAAGGGCCGACTACAAGCGGCTTGGGTATGAGGTGCATACCAATGTCTGCGGCTTTCATACCCGAGATCTCGTCTGCACCCACCTTTGAGGCGTGACGTGTCCCCCGCACCCCCCGTCAAGAGAGCAACGGTGGGACCACATTTGGAAAACAGGCCGCCTTGCATTGAAACCGTTGCTGCAAGACGTTAAAGGCCAGAGGAAAGAAGGGCGCCCTGACAGACCGTCATTTCCGCTGACCTCGAGTGTTAAGCGTTCAGTACCTCGGCCAAGGCTAGGGAGAAGACAGAGACTACGCAATCACAATTGGGGTTAAATTAAAAACAAAACGCGCTTCCCCGAGCCAGGTAGGAGTCGAACCTACAATCTTCTGATCCGTAGTCAGACGCGTTATCCATTGCGCCACTGGCCTTCGTGGGTCTGCGCATACCCCTATCCTTCCACAAAAGGGAGGTGCTGTGCTTGCCCCCTCCCCACATTACACAGCTCTTTAGAAAATAATGCTACTCTTCATTTCGGAGCTGACTCTCAAGCCGCTTCATCTTCCAGTCCTATCTAGAAAGGAAGGCCCTGAAAAGTTGGCAGCAATTGCAAAGCAGGATTTGCCTTCATTTATTGGGGTTGGGGGGGTGGGGTCAATCGGTCAGGGGCTTACTTCGCCACACACTTCAGGAGCACCACAGGGACTCTTCTCCAGCCTGCCAATAGGCTGCAGATATTTGCCCCCAGCCAATGCTGCACTTTGGGGGCAAGGGGCAGGTTTCAGGTGGCAAGACGGGCAGCAAAGGGTTAATGAGGCGTGCCCCAGCACTCACGCGCCTCCGAGAGGAACTGCAGACTCTCTTGCCCATTTTAGCAAAAGGGGACCGTCCATCCCTGATAGGGCTCGAACCGCTGCCCTTGGTTCTTGCGTGTTCTCTCAAGCTAGTCCTTTTTAGATTGGTCTTGGTATTGTGCTTTGCTTAGCCACTGTAAGCAATGACAGCTCAATACCAGAGCAGCGTAAAGCTTGATTTCTGCCACTGAAAGTGCATCTCGGTCATTTGCGTGGGACACCACCGGTCAAGCTTCTCAAGCATCCTGCCAGTGGTGGACCCATGGGGCACTGCTCTCAGGATCTCCATAACCTGCTTCTTGCTGACAGCCTCCCATATGGTCTAGCGGTTAGGATTCCTGGTTTTCACCCAGGCGGCCCGGGTTCGACTCCCGGTATGGGAAGACTAGCCTTTTCTACATAGAACTCCCGTTTCTGTTGCATTTACATTTTGAGAAAAGCCTGAATTTCCCCACATTGTTTCCCTTGGGGCCCCGGCGGCCCCATGCAGTCTGTCCGTGTTTCAGGCTCCCGATTCCTCAGTATGAGGGCTGGACTTGCAAGAAGAAGGGCCGACTACAAGCGGCTTGGGTATGAGGTGCATACCAATGTCTGCGGCTTTCATACCCGAGATCTCGTCTGCACCCACCTTTGAGGCGTGACGTGTCCCCCGCACCCCCCGTCAAGAGAGCAACGGTGGGACCACATTTGGAAAACAGGCCGCCTTGCATTGAAACCGTTGCTGCAAGACGTTAAAGGCCAGAGGAAAGAAGGGCGCCCTGACAGACCGTCATTTCCGCTGACCTCGAGTGTTAAGCGTTCAGTACCTCGGCCAAGGCTAGGGAGAAGACAGAGACTACGCAATCACAATTGGGGTTAAATTAAAAACAAAACGCGCTTCCCCGAGCCAGGTAGGAGTCGAACCTACAATCTTCTGATCCGTAGTCAGACGCGTTATCCATTGCGCCACTGGCCCTCGTGGGTCTGCGCATACCCCTATCCTTCCACAAAAGGGAGGTGCTGTGCTTGCCCCCTCCCCACATTACACAGCTCTTTAGAAAATAATGCTACTCTTCATTTCGGAGCTGACTCTCAAGCCGCTTCATCTTCCAGTCCTCTCTAGAAAGGAAGGCCCTGAAAAGTTGGCAGCAATTGCAAAGCAGGATTTGCCTTCATTTATTGGGGTTGGGGGGGTGGGGTCAATCGGTCAGGGGCTTACTTCCCCACACACTTCAGGAGCGCCACAGGGACTCTTCTCAAGCCTGCCAATAGGCTGCAGATATTTGCCCCCAGCCAATGCTGCACTTTGGGGGCAAGGGGCAGGTTTCAGGTGGCAAGACGGGCAGCAAAGGGTTAATGAGGCGTGCCCCAGCACTCACGCGCCTCCGAGAGGAACTGCAGACTCTCTTGCCCATTTTAGCAAAAGGGGACCGTCCATCCCTGATAGGGCTCGAACCGCTGCCCTTGGTTCTTGCGTGTTCTCTCAAGCTAGTCATTTTTAGATTGGTCTTGGTATTGTGCTTTGCTTAGCCACTGTAAGCAATGACAGCTCAATACCAGAGCAGCGTAAAGCTTGATTTCTGCCACTGAAAGTGCATCTCGGTCATTTGCGTGGGACACCACCGGTCAAGCTTCTCAAGCATCCTGCCAGTGGTGGATCCATGGGGCACTGCTCTCAGGATCTCCATAACCTGCTTCTTGCTGACAGCCTCCCATATGGTCTAGCGGTTAGGATTCCTGGTTTTCACCCAGGCGGCCCGGGTTCGACTCCCGGTATGGGAAGACTAGCCTTTTCTACATAGAACTCCCGATTCCGTTTCTGTTGCATTTACATTTTGAGAAAAGCCTGAATTTCCCCACATTGTTTCCCTTGGGGCCCCGGCGGCCCCATGTAGTCTGTCCGTGTTTCAGGCTCCCGATTCCTCAGTATGAGGGCTGGACTTGCAAGAAGAAGGGCCGACTACAAGCGGCTTGGGTATGAGGTGCATACCAATGTCTGCGGCTTTCATACCCGAGATCTCGTCTGCACCCACCTTTGAGGCGTGACGTGTCCCCCGCACCCCCCGTCAAGAGAGCAACGGTGGGACCACATTTGGAAAACAGGCCGCCTTGCATTGAAACCGTTGCTGCAAGACGTTAAAGGCCAGAGGAAAGAAGGGCGCCCTGACAGACCGTCATTTCCGCTGACCTCGAGTGTTAAGCGTTCAGTACCTCGGCCAAGGCTAGGGAGAAGACAGAGACTACGCAATCACAATTGGGGTTAAATTAAAAACAAAACGCGCTTCCCCGAGCCAGGTAGGAGTCGAACCTACAATCTTCTGATCCGTAGTCAGACGCGTTATCCATTGCGCCACTGGCCCTCGTGGGTCTGCGCATACCCCTATCCTTCCACAAAAGGGAGGTGCTGTGCTTGCCCCCTCCCCACATTACACAGCTCTTTAGAAAATAATGCTACTCTTCATTTCGGAGCTGACTCTCAAGCCGCTTCATCTTCCAGTCCTATCTAGAAAGGAAGGCCCTGAAAAGTTGGCAGCAATTGCAAAGCAGGATTTGCCTTCATTTATTGGGGTTGGGGGGGTGGGGTCAATCGGTCAGGGGCTTACTTCCCCACACACTTCAGGAGCGCCACAGGGACTCTTCTCCAGCCTGCCAATAGGCTGCAGATATTTGCCCCCAGCCAATGCTGCACTTTGGGGGCAAGGGGCAGGTTTCAGGTGGCAAGACGGGCAGCAAAGGGTTAATGAGGCGTGCCCCAGCACTCACGCGCCTCCGAGAGGAACTGCAGACTCTCTTGCCCATTTTAGCAAAAGTAGACCGTCCATCCCTGATAGGGCTCGAACCGCTGCCCTTGGTTCTTGCGTGTTCTCTCAAGCTAGTCATTTTTAGATTGGTCTTGGTATTGTGCTTTGCTTAGCCACTGTAAGCAATGACAGCTCAATACCAGAGCAGCGTAAAGCTTGATTTCTGCCACTGAAAGTGCATCTCGGTCATTTGCGTGGGACACCACCGGTCAAGCTTCTCAAGCATCCTGCCAGTGGTGGATCCATGGGGCACTGCTCTCAGGATCTCCATAACCTGCTTCTTGCTGACAGCCTCCCATATGGTCTAGCGGTTAGGATTCCTGGTTTTCACCCAGGCGGCCCGGGTTCGACTCCCGGTATGGGAAGACTAGCCTTTTCTACATAGAACTCCCGATTCCGTTTCTGTTGCATTTACATTTTGAGAAAAGCCTGAATTTCCCCACATTGTTTCCCTTGGGGCCCCGGCGGCCCCATGCAGTCTGTCCGTGTTTCAGGCTCCCGATTCCTCAGTATGAGGGCTGGACTTGCAAGAAGAAGGGCCGACTACAAGCGGCTTGGGTATGAGGTGCATACCAATGTCTGCGGCTTTCATACCCGAGATCTCGTCTGCACCCACCTTTGAGGCGTGACGTGTCCCCCGCACCTCCCGTCAAGAGAGCAACGGTGGGACCACATTTGGAAAACAGGCCGCCTTGCATTGAAACCGTTGCTGCAAGACGTTAAAGGCCAGAGGAAAGAAGGGCGCCCTGACAGACCGTCATTTCCGCTGACCTCGAGTGTTAAGCGTTCAGTACCTCGGCCAAGGCTAGGGAGAAGACAGAGACTACGCAATCACAATTGGGGTTAAATTAAAAACAAAACGCGCTTCCCCGAGCCAGGTAGGAGTCGAACCTACAATCTTCTGATCCGTAGTCAGACGCGTTATCCATTGCGCCACTGGCCCTCGTGGGTCTGCGCATACCCCTATCCTTCCACAAAAGGGAGGTGCTGTGCTTGCCCCTTCCCCACATTACACAGCTCTTTAGAAAATAATGCTACTCTTCATTTCGGAGCTGACTCTCAAGCCGCTTCATCTTCCAGTCCTATCTAGAAAGGAAGGCCCTGAAAAGTTGGCAGCAATTGCAAAGCAGGATTTGCCTTCATTTATTGGGGTTGGGGGGGTGGGGTCAATCGGTCAGGGGCTTACTTCCCCACACACTTCAGGAGCGCCACAGGCGCTCTTCTCCAGCCTGCCAATAGGCTGCAGATATTTGCCCCCAGCCAATGTTGCACTTTGGGGGCAAGGGGCAGGTTTCAGGTGGCAAGACGGGCAGCAAAGGGTTAATGAGGCGTGCCCCAGCACTCACGCGCCTCCGAGAGGAACTGCAGACTCTCTTGCCCATTTTAGCAAAAGGGGACCGTCCATCCCTGATAGGGCTCGAACCGCTGCCCTTGGTTCTTGCGTGTTCTCTCAAGCTAGTCATTTTTAGATTGGTCTTGGTATTGTGCTTTGCTTAGCCACTGTAAGCAATGACAGCTCAATACCAGAGCAGCGTAAAGCTTGATTTCTGCCACTGAAAGTGCATCTCGGTCATTTGCGTGGGACACCACCGGTCAAGCTTCTCAAGCATCCTGCCAGTGGTGGACCCATGGGGCACTGCTCTCAGGATCTCCATAACCTGCTTCTTGCTGACAGCCTCCCATATGGTCTAGCGGTTAGGATTCCTGGTTTTCACCCAGGCGGCCCGGGTTCGACTCCCGGTATGGGAAGACTAGCCTTTTCTACATAGAACTCCCGATTCCGTTTCTGTTGCATTTACATTTTGAGAAAAGCCTGAATTTCCCCACATTGTTTCCCTTGGGGCCCCGGCGGCCCCATGCAGTCTGTCCGTGTTTCAGGCTCCCGATTCCTCAGTATGAGGGCTGGACTTGCAAGAAGAAGGGCCGACTACAAGCGGCTTGGGTATGAGGTGCATACCAATGTCTGCGGCTTTCATACCCGAGATCTCGTCTGCACCCACCTTTGAGGCGTGACGTGTCCCCCGCACCCCCCGTCAAGAGAGCAACGGTGGGACCACATTTGGAAAACAGGCCGCCTTGCATTGAAACCGTTGCTGCAAGACGTTAAAGGCCAGAGGAAAGAAGGGCGCCCTGACAGACCGTCATTTCCGCTGACCTCGAGTGTTAAGCGTTCAGTACCTCGGCCAAGGCTAGGGAGAAGACAGAGACTACGCAATCACAATTGGGGTTAAATTAAAAACAAAACGCACTTCCCCGAGCCAGGTAGGAGTCGAACCTACAATCTTCTGATCCGTAGTCAGACGCGTTATCCATTGCGCCACTGGCCCTCGTGGGTCTGCGCATACCCCTATCCTTCCACAAAAGGGAGGTGCTGTGCTTGCCCCCTCCCCACATTACACAGCTCTTTAGAAAATAATGCTACTCTTCATTTCGGAGCTGACTCTCAAGCCGCTTCATCTTCCAGTCCTATCTAGAAAGGAAGGCCCTGAAAAGTTGGCAGCAATTGCAAAGCAGGATTTGCCTTCATTTATTGGGGTTGGGGGGGTGGGGTCAATCGGTCAGGGGCTTACTTCCCCACACACTTCAGGAGCACCACAGGGACTCTTCTCCAGCCTGCCAATAGGCTGCAGATATTTGCCCCCAGCCAATGCTGCACTTTGGGGGCAAGGGGCAGGTTTCAGGTGGCAAGACGGGCAGCAAAGGGTTAATGAGGCGTGCCCCAGCACTCACGCGCCTCCGAGAGGAACTGCAGACTCTCTTGCCCATTTTAGCAAAAGGGGACCGTCCATCCCTGATAGGGCTCGAACCGCTGCCCTTGGTTCTTGCGTGTTCTCTCAAGCTAGTCATTTTTAGATTGGTCTTGGTATTGTGCTTTGCTTAGCCACTGTAAGCAATGACAGCTCAATACCAGAGCAGCGTAAAGCTTGATTTCTGCCACTGAAAGTGCATCTCGGTCATTTGCGTGGGACACCACCGGTCAAGCTTCTCAAGCATCCTGCCAGTGGTGGACCCATGGGGCACTGCTCTCAGGATCTCCATAACCTGCTTCTTGCTGACAGCCTCCCATATGGTCTAGCGGTTAGGATTCCTGGTTTTCACCCAGGCGGCCCGGGTTCGACTCCCGGTATGGGAAGACTAGCCTTTTCTACATAGAACTCCCGTTTCTGTTGCATTTACATTTTGAGAAAAGCCTGAATTTCCCCACATTGTTTCCCTTGGGGCCCCGGCGGCCCCATGCAGTCTGTCCGTGTTTCAGGCTCCCGATTCCTCAGTATGAGGGCTGGACTTGCAAGAAGAAGGGCCGACTACAAGCGGCTTGGGTATGAGGTGCATACCAATGTCTGCGGCTTTCATACCCGAGATCTCGTCTGCACCCACCTTTGAGGCGTGACGTGTCCCCCGCACCCCCCGTCAAGAGAGCAACGGTGGGACCACATTTGGAAAACAGGCCGCCTTGCATTGAAACCGTTGCTGCAAGACGTTAAAGGCCAGAGGAAAGAAGGGCGCCCTGACAGACCGTCATTTCCGCTGACCTCGAGTGTTAAGCGTTCAGTACCTCGGCCAAGGCTAGGGAGAAGACAGAGACTACGCAATCACAATTGGGGTTAAATTAAAAACAAAACGCGCTTCCCCGAGCCAGGTAGGAGTCGAACCTACAATCTTCTGATCCGTAGTCAGACGCGTTATCCATTGCGCCACTGGCCCTCGTGGGTCTGCGCATACCCCTATCCTTCCACAAAAGGGAGGTGCTGTGCTTGCCCCCTCCCCACATTACACAGCTCTTTAGAAAATAATGCTACTCTTCATTTCGGAGCTGACTCTCAAGCCGCTTCATCTTCCAGTCCTATCTAGAAAGGAAGGCCCTGAAAAGTTGGCAGCAATTGCAAAGCAGGATTTGCCTTCATTTATTGGGGTTGGGGGGGTGGGGTCAATCGGTCAGGGGCTTACTTCCCCACACACTTCAGGAGCGCCACAGGGACTCTTCTCAAGCCTGCCAATAGGCTGCAGATATTTGCCCCCAGCCAATGCTGCACTTTGGGGGCAAGGGGCAGGTTTCAGGTGGCAAGACGGGCAGCAAAGGGTTAATGAGGCGTGCCCCAGCACTCACGCGCCTCCGAGAGGAACTGCAGACTCTCTTGCCCATTTTAGCAAAAGGGGACCGTCCATCCCTGATAGGGCTCGAACCGCTGCCCTTGGTTCTTGCGTGTTCTCTCAAGCTAGTCATTTTTAGATTGGTCTTGGTATTGTGCTTTGCTTAGCCACTGTAAGCAATGACAGCTCAATACCAGAGCAGCGTAAAGCTTGATTTCTGCCACTGAAAGTGCATCTCGGTCATTTGCGTGGGACACCACCGGTCAAGCTTCTCAAGCATCCTGCCAGTGGTGGATCCATGGGGCACTGCTCTCAGGATCTCCATAACCTGCTTCTTGCTGACAGCCTCCCATATGGTCTAGCGGTTAGGATTCCTGGTTTTCACCCAGGCGGCCCGGGGAAGACTAGCCTTTTCTACATAGAACTCCCGATTCCGTTTCTGTTGCATTTACATTTTGAGAAAAGCCTGAATTTCCCCACATTGTTTCCCTTGGGGCCCCGGCGGCCCCATGCAGTCTGTCCGTGTTTCAGGCTCCCGATTCCTCAGTATGAGGGCTGGACTTGCAAGAAGAAGGGCCGACTACAAGCGGCTTGGGTATGAGGTGCATACCAATGTCTGCGGCTTTCATACCCGAGATCTCGTCTGCACCCACCTTTGAGGCGTGACGTGTCCCCCGCACCCCCCGTCAAGAGAGCAACGGTGGGACCACATTTGGAAAACAGGCCGCCTTGCATTGAAACCGTTGCTGCAAGACGTTAAAGGCCAGAGGAAAGAAGGGCGCCCTGACAGACCGTCATTTCCGCTGACCTCGAGTGTTAAGCGTTCAGTACCTCGGCCAAGGCTAGGGAGAAGACAGAGACTACGCAATCACAATTGGGGTTAAATTAAAAACAAAACGCGCTTCCCCGAGCCAGGTAGGAGTCGAACCTACAATCTTCTGATCCGTAGTCAGACGCGTTATCCATTGCGCCACTGGCCCTCGTGGGTCTGCGCATACCCCTATCCTTCCACAAAAGGGAGGTGCTGTGCTTGCCCCCTCCCCACATTACACAGCTCTTTAGAAAATAATGCTACTCTTCATTTCGGAGCTGACTCTCAAGCCGCTTCATCTTCCAGTCCTATCTAGAAAGGAAGGCCCTGAAAAGTTGGCAGCAATTGCAAAGCAGGATTTGCCTTCATTTATTGGGGTTGGGGGGGTGGGGTCAATCGGTCAGGGGCTTACTTCCCCACACACTTCAGGAGCGCCACAGGGACTCTTCTCCAGCCTGCCAATAGGCTGCAGATATTTGCCCCCAGCCAATGCTGCACTTTGGGGGCAAGGGGCAGGTTTCAGGTGGCAAGACGGGCAGCAAAGGGTTAATGAGGCGTGCCCCAGCACTCACGCGCCTCCGAGAGGAACTGCAGACTCTCTTGCCCATTTTAGCAAAAGGGGACCGTCCATCCCTGATAGGGCTCGAACCGCTGCCCTTGGTTCTTGCGTGTTCTCTCAAGCTAGTCATTTTTAGATTGGTCTTGGTATTGTGCTTTGCTTAGCCACTGTAAGCAATGACAGCTCAATACCAGAGCAGCGTAAAGCTTGATTTCTGCCACTGAAAGTGCATCTCGGTCATTTGCGTGGGACACCACCGGTCAAGCTTCTCAAGCATCCTGCCAGTGGTGGATCCATGGGGCACTGCTCTCAGGATCTCCATAACCTGCTTCTTGCTGACAGCCTCCCATATGGTCTAGCGGTTAGGATTCCTGGTTTTCACCCAGGCGGCCCGGGTTCGACTCCCGGTATGGGAAGACTACCCTTTTCTACATAGAACTCCCGATTCCGTTTCTGATGCATTTACATTTTGAGAAAAGCCTGAATTTCCCCACATTGTTTCCCTTGGGGCCCCGGCGGCCCCATGCAGTCTGTCCGTGTTTCAGGCTCCCGATTCCTCAGTATGAGGGCTGGACTTGCAAGAAGAAGGGCCGACTACAAGCGGCTTGGGTATGAGGTGCATACCAATGTCTGCGGCTTTCATACCCGAGATCTCGTCTGCACCCACCTTTGAGGCGTGACGTGTCCCCCGCACCCCCCGTCAAGAGAGCAACGGTGGGACCACATTTGGAAAACAGGCCGCCTTGCATTGAAACCGTTGCTGCAAGACGTTAAAGGCCAGAGGAAAGAAGGGCGCCCTGACAGACCGTCATTTCCGCTGACCTCGAGTGTTAAGCGTTCAGTACCTCGGCCAAGGCTAGGGAGAAGACAGAGACTACGCAATCACAATTGGGGTTAAATTAAAAACAAAACGCGCTTCCCCGAGCCAGGTAGGAGTCGAACCTACAATCTTCTGATCCGTAGTCAGACGCGTTATCCATTGCGCCACTGGCCCTCGTGGGTCTGCGCATACCCCTATCCTTCCACAAAAGGGAGGTGCTGTGCTTGCCCCCTCCCCACATTACACAGCTCTTTAGAAAATAATGCTACTCTTCATTTCGGAGCTGACTCTCAAGCCGCTTCATCTTCCAGTCCTATCTAGAAAGGAAGGCCCTGAAAAGTTGGCAGCAATTGCAAAGCAGGATTTGCCTTCATTTATTGGGGTTGGGGGGGTGGGGTCAATCGGTCAGGGGCTTACTTCCCCACACACTTCAGGAGCGCCACAGGGACTCTTCTCCAGCCTGCCAATAGGCTGCAGATATTTGCCCCCAGCCAATGCTGCACTTTGGGGGCAAGGGGCAGGTTTCAGGTGGCAAGACGGGCAGCAAAGGGTTAATGAGGCATGCCCCAGCACTCACGCGCCTCCGAGAGGAACTGCAGACTCTCTTGCCCATTTTAGCAAAAGGGGACCGTCCATCCCTGATAGGGCTCGAACCGCTGCCCTTGGTTCTTGCGTGTTCTCTCAAGCTAGTCATTTTTAGATTGGTCTTGGTATTGTGCTTTGCTTAGCCACTGTAAGCAATGACAGCTCAATACCAGAGCAGCGTAAAGCTTGATTTCTGCCACTGAAAGTGCATCTCGGTCATTTGCGTGGGACACCACCGGTCAAGCTTCTCAAGCATCCTGCCAGTGGTGGACCCATGGGGCACTGCTCTCAGGATCTCCATAACCTGCTTCTTGCTGACAGCCTCCCATATGGTCTAGCGGTTAGGATTCCTGGTTTTCACCCAGGCGGCCCGGGTTCGACTCCCGGTATGGGAAGACTAGCCTTTTCTACATAGAACTCCCGATTCCGTTTCTGTTGCATTTACATTTTGAGAAAAGCCTGAATTTCCCCACATTGTTTCCCTTGGGGCCCCGGCGGCCCCATGCAGTCTGTCCGTGTTTCAGGCTCCCGATTCCTCAGTATGAGGGCTGGACTTGCAAGAAGAAGGGCCGACTACAAGCGGCTTGGGTATGAGGTGCATACCAATGTCTGCGGCTTTCATACCCGAGATCTCGTCTGCACCCACCTTTGAGGCGTGACGTGTCCCCCGCACCCCCCGTCAAGAGAGCAACGGTGGGACCACATTTGGAAAACAGGCCGCCTTGCATTGAAACCGTTGCTGCAAGACGTTAAAGGCCAGAGGAAAGAAGGGCGCCCTGACAGACCGTCATTTCCGCTGACCTCGAGTGTTAAGCGTTCAGTACCTCGGCCAAGGCTAGGGAGAAGACAGAGACTACGCAATCACAATTGGGGTTAAATTAAAAACAAAACGCGCTTCCCCGAGCCAGGTAGGAGTCGAACCTACAATCTTCTGATCCGTAGTCAGACGCGTTATCCATTGCGCCACTGGCCCTCGTGGGTCTGCGCATACCCCTATCCTTCCACAAAAGGGAGGTGCTGTGCTTGCCCCCTCCCCACATTACACAGCTCTTTAGAAAATAATGCTACTCTTCATTTCGGAGCTGACTCTCAAGCCGCTTCATCTTCCAGTCCTATCTAGAAAGGAAGGCCCTGAAAAGTTGGCAGCAATTGCAAAGCAGGATTTGCCTTCATTTATTGGGGTTGGGGGGGTGGGGTCAATCGGTCAGGGGCTTACTTCCCCACACACTTCAGGAGCGCCACAGGGACTCTTCTCCAGCCTGCCAATAGGCTGCAGATATTTGCCCCCAGCCAATGCTGCACTTTGGGGGCAAGGGGCAGGTTTCAGGTGGCAAGACGGGCAGCAAAGGGTTAATGAGGCGTGCCCCAGCACTCACGCGCCTCCGAGAGGAACTGCAGACTCTCTTGCCCATTTTAGCAAAAGGGGACCGTCCATCCCTGATAGGGCTCGAACCGCTGCCCTTGGTTCTTGCGTGTTCTCTCAAGCTAGTCATTTTTAGATTGGTCTTGGTATTGTGCTTTGCTTAGCCACTGTAAGCAATGACAGCTCAATACCAGAGCAGCGTAAAGCTTGATTTCTGCCACTGAAAGTGCATCTCGGTCATTTGCGTGGGACACCACCGGTCAAGCTTCTCAAGCATCCTGCCAGTGGTGGACCCATGGGGCACTGCTCTCAGGATCTCCATAACCTGCTTCTTGCTGACAGCCTCCCATATGGTCTAGCGGTTAGGATTCCTGGTTTTCACCCAGGTGGCCCGGGTTCGACTCCCGGTATGGGAAGACTAGCCTTTTCTACATAGAACTCCCGATTCCGTTTCTGTTGCATTTACATTTTGAGAAAAGCCTGAATTTCCCCACATTGTTTCCCTTGGGGCCCCGGCGGCCCCATGCAGTCTGTCCGTGTTTCAGGCTCCCGATTCCTCAGTATGAGGGCTGGACTTGCAAGAAGAAGGGCCGACTACAAGCGGCTTGGGTATGAGGTGCATACCAATGTCTGCGGCTTTCATACCCGAGATCTCGTCTGCACCCACCTTTGAGGCGTGACGTGTCCCCCGCACCCCCCGTCAAGAGAGCAACGGTGGGACCACATTTGGAAAACAGGCCGCCTTGCATTGAAACCGTTGCTGCAAGACGTTAAAGGCCAGAGGAAAGAAGGGCGCCCTGACAGACCGTCATTTCCGCTGACCTCGAGTGTTAAGCGTTCAGTACCTCGGCCAAGGCTAGGGAGAAGACAGAGACTACGCAATCACAATTGGGGTTAAATTAAAAACAAAACGCGCTTCCCCGAGCCAGGTAGGAGTCGAACCTACAATCTTCTGATCCGTAGTCAGACGCGTTATCCATTGCGCCACTGGCCCTCGTGGGTCTGCGCATACCCCTATCCTTCCACAAAAGGGAGGTGCTGTGCTTGCCCCCTCCCCACATTACACAGCTCTTTAGAAAATAATGCTACTCTTCATTTCGGAGCTGACTCTCAAGCCGCTTCATCTTCCAGTCCTATCTAGAAAGGAAGGCCCTGAAAAGTTGGCAGCAATTGCAAAGCAGGATTTGCCTTCATTTATTGGGGTTGGGGGGGTGGGGTCAATCGGTCAGGGGCTTACTTCCCCACACACTTCAGGAGCACCACAGGGACTCTTCTCCAGCCTGCCAATAGGCTGCAGATATTTGCCCCCAGCCAATGCTGCACTTTGGGGGCAAGGGGCAGGTTTCAGGTGGCAAGACGGGCAGCAAAGGGTTAATGAGGCGTGCCCCAGCACTCACGCGCCTCCGAGAGGAACTGCAGACTCTCTTGCCCATTTTAGCAAAAGGGGACCGTCCATCCCTGATAGGGCTCGAACCGCTGCCCTTGGTTCTTGCGTGTTCTCTCAAGCTAGTCATTTTTAGATTGGTCTTGGTATTGTGCTTTGCTTAGCCACTGTAAGCAATGACAGCTCAATACCAGAGCAGCGTAAAGCTTGATTTCTGCCACTGAAAGTGCATCTCGGTCATTTGCGTGGGACACCACCGGTCAAGCTTCTCAAGCATCCTGCCAGTGGTGGACCCATGGGGCACTGCTCTCAGGATCTCCATAACCTGCTTCTTGCTGACAGCCTCCCATATGGTCTAGCGGTTAGGATTCCTGGTTTTCACCCAGGCGGCCCGGGTTCGACTCCCGGTATGGGAAGACTAGCCTTTTCTACATAGAACTCCCGTTTCTGTTGCATTTACATTTTGAGAAAAGCCTGAATTTCCCCACATTGTTTCCCTTGGGGCCCCGGCGGCCCCATGCAGTCTGTCCGTGTTTCAGGCTCCCGATTCCTCAGTATGAGGGCTGGACTTGCAAGAAGAAGGGCCGACTACAAGCGGCTTGGGTATGAGGTGCATACCAATGTCTGCGGCTTTCATACCCGAGATCTCGTCTGCACCCACCTTTGAGGCGTGACGTGTCCCCCGCACCCCCCGTCAAGAGAGCAACGGTGGGACCACATTTGGAAAACAGGCCGCCTTGCATTGAAACCGTTGCTGCAAGACGTTAAAGGCCAGAGGAAAGAAGGGCGCCCTGACAGACCGTCATTTCCGCTGACCTCGAGTGTTAAGCGTTCAGTACCTCGGCCAAGGCTAGGGAGAAGACAGAGACTACGCAATCACAATTGGGGTTAAATTAAAAACAAAACGCGCTTCCCCGAGCCAGGTAGGAGTCGAACCTACAATCTTCTGATCCGTAGTCAGACGCGTTATCCATTGCGCCACTGGCCCTCGTGGGTCTGCGCATACCCCTATCCTTCCACAAAAGGGAGGTGCTGTGCTTGCCCCCTCCCCACATTACACAGCTCTTTAGAAAATAATGCTACTCTTCATTTCGGAGCTGACTCTCAAGCCGCTTCATCTTCCAGTCCTATCTAGAAAGGAAGGCCCTGAAAAGTTGGCAGCAATTGCAAAGCAGGATTTGCCTTCATTTATTGGGGTTGGGGGGGTGGGGTCAATCGGTCAGGGGCTTACTTCCCCACACACTTCAGGAGCGCCACAGGGACTCTTCTCAAGCCTGCCAATAGGCTGCAGATATTTGCCCCCAGCCAATGCTGCACTTTGGGGGCAAGGGGCAGGTTTCAGGTGGCAAGACGGGCAGCAAAGGGTTAATGAGGCGTGCCCCAGCACTCACGCGCCTCCGAGAGGAACTGCAGACTCTCTTGCCCATTTTAGCAAAAGGGGACCGTCCATCCCTGATAGGGCTCGAACCGCTGCCCTTGGTTCTTGCGTGTTCTCTCAAGCTAGTCATTTTTAGATTGGTCTTGGTATTGTGCTTTGCTTAGCCACTGTAAGCAATGACAGCTCAATACCAGAGCAGCGTAAAGCTTGATTTCTGCCACTGAAAGTGCATCTCGGTCATTTGCGTGGGACACCACCGGTCAAGCTTCTCAAGCATCCTGCCAGTGGTGGACCCATGGGGCACTGCTCTCAGGATCTCCATAACCTGCTTCTTGCTGACAGCCTCCCATATGGTCTAGCGGTTAGGATTCCTGGTTTTCACCCAGGCGGCCCGGGTTCGACTCCCGGTATGGGAAGACTAGCCTTTTCTACATAGAACTCCCGATTCCGTTTCTGTTGCATTTACATTTTGAGAAAAGCCTGAATTTCCCCACATTGTTTCCCTTGGGGCCCCGGCGGCCCCATGCAGTCTGTCCGTGTTTCAGGCTCCCGATTCCTCAGTATGAGGGCTGGACTTGCAAGAAGAAGGGCCGACTACAAGCGGCTTGGGTATGAGGTGCATACCAATGTCTGCGGCTTTCATACCCGAGATCTCGTCTGCACCCACCTTTGAGGCGTGACGTGTCCCCCGCACCCCCCGTCAAGAGAGCAACGGTGGGACCACATTTGGAAAACAGGCCGCCTTGCATTGAAACCGTTGCTGCAAGACGTTAAAGGCCAGAGGAAAGAAGGGCGCCCTGACAGACCGTCATTTCCGCTGACCTCGAGTGTTAAGCGTTCAGTACCTCGGCCAAGGCTAGGGAGAAGACAGAGACTACGCAATCACAATTGGGGTTAAATTAAAAACAAAACGCGCTTCCCCGAGCCAGGTAGGAGTCGAACCTACAATCTTCTGATCCGTAGTCAGACGCGTTATCCATTGCGCCACTGGCCCTCGTGGGTCTGCGCATACCCCTATCCTTCCACAAAAGGGAGGTGCTGTGCTTGCCCCCTCCCCACATTACACAGCTCTTTAGAAAATAATGCTACTCTTCATTTCGGAGCTGACTCTCAAGCCGCTTCATCTTCCAGTCCTATCTAGAAAGGAAGGCCCTGAAAAGTTGGCAGCAATTGCAAAGCAGGATTTGCCTTCATTTATTGGGGTTGGGGGGGTGGGGTCAATCGGTCAGGGGCTTACTTCCCCACACACTTCAGGAGCACCACAGGGACTCTTCTCCAGCCTGCCAATAGGCTGCAGATATTTGCCCCCAGCCAATGCTGCACTTTGGGGGCAAGGGGCAGGTTTCAGGTGGCAAGACGGGCAGCAAAGGGTTAATGAGGCGTGCCCCAGCACTCACGCGCCTCCGAGAGGAACTGCAGACTCTCTTGCCCATTTTAGCAAAAGGGGACCGTCCATCCCTGATAGGGCTCGAACCGCTGCCCTTGGTTCTTGCGTGTTCTCTCAAGCTAGTCATTTTTAGATTGGTCTTGGTATTGTGCTTTGCTTAGCCACTGTAAGCAATGACAGCTCAATACCAGAGCAGCGTAAAGCTTGATTTCTGCCACTGAAAGTGCATCTCGGTCATTTGCGTGGGACACCACCGGTCAAGCTTCTCAAGCATCCTGCCAGTGGTGGACCCATGGGGCACTGCTCTCAGGATCTCCATAACCTGCTTCTTGCTGACAGCCTCCCATATGGTCTAGCGGTTAGGATTCCTGGTTTTCACCCAGGCGGCCCGGGTTCGACTCCCGGTATGGGAAGACTAGCCTTTTCTACATAGAACTCCCGTTTCTGTTGCATTTACATTTTGAGAAAAGCCTGAATTTCCCCACATTGTTTCCCTTGGGGCCCCGGCGGCCCCATGCAGTCTGTCCGTGTTTCAGGCTCCCGATTCCTCAGTATGAGGGCTGGACTTGCAAGAAGAAGGGCCGACTACAAGCGGCTTGGGTATGAGGTGCATACCAATGTCTGCGGCTTTCATACCCGAGATCTCGTCTGCACCCACCTTTGAGGCGTGACGTGTCCCCCGCACCCCCCGTCAAGAGAGCAACGGTGGGACCACATTTGGAAAACAGGCCGCCTTGCATTGAAACCGTTGCTGCAAGACGTTAAAGGCCAGAGGAAAGAAGGGCGCCCTGACAGACCGTCATTTCCGCTGACCTCGAGTGTTAAGCGTTCAGTACCTCGGCCAAGGCTAGGGAGAAGACAGAGACTACGCAATCACAATTGGGGTTAAATTAAAAACAAAACGCGCTTCCCCGAGCCAGGTAGGAGTCGAACCTACAATCTTCTGATCCGTAGTCAGACGCGTTATCCATTGCGCCACTGGCCCTCGTGGGTCTGCGCATACCCCTATCCTTCCACAAAAGGGAGGTGCTGTGCTTGCCCCCTCCCCACATTACACAGCTCTTTAGAAAATAATGCTACTCTTCATTTCGGAGCTGACTCTCAAGCCGCTTCATCTTCCAGTCCTATCTAGAAAGGAAGGCCCTGAAAAGTTGGCAGCAATTGCAAAGCAGGATTTGCCTTCATTTATTGGGGTTGGGGGGGTGGGGTCAATCGGTCAGGGGCTTACTTCCCCACACACTTCAGGAGCGCCACAGGGACTCTTCTCAAGCCTGCCAATAGGCTGCAGATATTTGCCCCCAGCCAATGCTGCACTTTGGGGGCAAGGGGCAGGTTTCAGGTGGCAAGACGGGCAGCAAAGGGTTAATGAGGCGTGCCCCAGCACTCACGCGCCTCCGAGAGGAACTGCAGACTCTCTTGCCCATTTTAGCAAAAGGGGACCGTCCATCCCTGATAGGGCTCGAACCGCTGCCCTTGGTTCTTGCGTGTTCTCTCAAGCTAGTCATTTTTAGATTGGTCTTGGTATTGTGCTTTGCTTAGCCACTGTAAGCAATGACAGCTCAATACCAGAGCAGCGTAAAGCTTGATTTCTGCCACTGAAAGTGCATCTCGGTCATTTGCGTGGGACACCACCGGTCAAGCTTCTCAAGCATCCTGCCAGTGGTGGACCCATGGGGCACTGCTCTCAGGATCTCCATAACCTGCTTCTTGCTGACAGCCTCCCATATGGTCTAGCGGTTAGGATTCCTGGTTTTCACCCAGGCGGCCCGGTATGGGAAGACTAGCCTTTTCTACATAGAACTCCCGATTCCGTTTCTGTTGCATTTACATTTTGAGAAAAGCCTGAATTTCCCCACATTGTTTCCCTTGGGGCCCCGGCGGCCCCATGTAGTCTGTCCGTGTTTCAGGCTCCCGATTCCTCAGTATGAGGGCTGGACTTGCAAGAAGAAGGGCCGACTACAAGCGGCTTGGGTATGAGGTGCATACCAATGTCTGCGGCTTTCATACCCGAGATCTCGTCTGCACCCACCTTTGAGGCGTGACGTGTCCCCCGCACCCCCCGTCAAGAGAGCAACGGTGGGACCACATTTGGAAAACAGGCCGCCTTGCATTGAAACCGTTGCTGCAAGACGTTAAAGGCCAGAGGAAAGAAGGGCGCCCTGACAGACCGTCATTTCCGCTGACCTCGAGTGTTAAGCGTTCAGTACCTCGGCCAAGGCTAGGGAGAAGACAGAGACTACGCAATCACAATTGGGGTTAAATTAAAAACAAAACGCGCTTCCCCGAGCCAGGTAGGAGTCGAACCTACAATCTTCTGATCCGTAGTCAGACGCGTTATCCATTGCGCCACTGGCCCTCGTGGGTCTGCGCATACCCCTATCCTTCCACAAAAGGGAGGTGCTGTGCTTGCCCCCTCCCCACATTACACAGCTCTTTAGAAAATAATGCTACTCTTCATTTCGGAGCTGACTCTCAAGCCGCTTCATCTTCCAGTCCTATCTAGAAAGGAAGGCCCTGAAAAGTTGGCAGCAATTGCAAAGCAGGATTTGCCTTCATTTATTGGGGTTGGGGGGGTGGGGTCAATCGGTCAGGGGCTTACTTCCCCACACACTTCAGGAGCACCACAGGGACTCTTCTCCAGCCTGCCAATAGGCTGCAGATATTTGCCCCCAGCCAATGCTGCACTTTGGGGGCAAGGGGCAGGTTTCAGGTGGCAAGACGGGCAGCAAAGGGTTAATGAGGCGTGCCCCAGCACTCACGCGCCTCCGAGAGGAACTGCAGACTCTCTTGCCCATTTTAGCAAAAGGGGACCGTCCATCCCTGATAGGGCTCGAACCGCTGCCCTTGGTTCTTGCGTGTTCTCTCAAGCTAGTCATTTTTAGATTGGTCTTGGTATTGTGCTTTGCTTAGCCACTGTAAGCAATGACAGCTCAATACCAGAGCAGCGTAAAGCTTGATTTCTGCCACTGAAAGTGCATCTCGGTCATTTGCGTGGGACACCACCGGTCAAGCTTCTCAAGCATCCTGCCAGTGGTGGACCCATGGGGCACTGCTCTCAGGATCTCCATAACCTGCTTCTTGCTGACAGCCTCCCATATGGTCTAGCGGTTAGGATTCCTGGTTTTCACCCAGGCGGCCCGGGTTCGACTCCCGGTATGGGAAGACTAGCCTTTTCTACATAGAACTCCCGTTTCTGTTGCATTTACATTTTGAGAAAAGCCTGAATTTCCCCACATTGTTTCCCTTGGGGCCCCGGCGGCCCCATGCAGTCTGTCCGTGTTTCAGGCTCCCGATTCCTCAGTATGAGGGCTGGACTTGCAAGAAGAAGGGCCGACTACAAGCGGCTTGGGTATGAGGTGCATACCAATGTCTGCGGCTTTCATACCCGAGATCTCGTCTGCACCCACCTTTGAGGCGTGACGTGTCCCCCGCACCCCCCGTCAAGAGAGCAACGGTGGGACCACATTTGGAAAACAGGCCGCCTTGCATTGAAACCGTTGCTGCAAGACGTTAAAGGCCAGAGGAAAGAAGGGCGCCCTGACAGACCGTCATTTCCGCTGACCTCGAGTGTTAAGCGTTCAGTACCTCGGCCAAGGCTAGGGAGAAGACAGAGACTACGCAATCACAATTGGGGTTAAATTAAAAACAAAACGCGCTTCCCCGAGCCAGGTAGGAGTCGAACCTACAATCTTCTGATCCGTAGTCAGACGCGTTATCCATTGCGCCACTGGCCCTCGTGGGTCTGCGCATACCCCTATCCTTCCACAAAAGGGAGGTGCTGTGCTTGCCCCCTCCCCACATTACACAGCTCTTTAGAAAATAATGCTACTCTTCATTTCGGAGCTGACTCTCAAGCCGCTTCATCTTCCAGTCCTATCTAGAAAGGAAGGCCCTGAAAAGTTGGCAGCAATTGCAAAGCAGGATTTGCCTTCATTTATTGGGGTTGGGGGGGTGGGGTCAATCGGTCAGGGGCTTACTTCCCCACACACTTCAGGAGCGCCACAGGGACTCTTCTCAAGCCTGCCAATAGGCTGCAGATATTTGCCCCCAGCCAATGCTGCACTTTGGGGGCAAGGGGCAGGTTTCAGGTGGCAAGACGGGCAGCAAAGGGTTAATGAGGCGTGCCCCAGCACTCACGCGCCTCCGAGAGGAACTGCAGACTCTCTTGCCCATTTTAGCAAAAGGGGACCGTCCATCCCTGATAGGGCTCGAACCGCTGCCCTTGGTTCTTGCGTGTTCTCTCAAGCTAGTCATTTTTAGATTGGTCTTGGTATTGTGCTTTGCTTAGCCACTGTAAGCAATGACAGCTCAATACCAGAGCAGCGTAAAGCTTGATTTCTGCCACTGAAAGTGCATCTCGGTCATTTGCGTGGGACACCACCGGTCAAGCTTCTCAAGCATCCTGCCAGTGGTGGACCCATGGGGCACTGCTCTCAGGATCTCCATAACCTGCTTCTTGCTGACAGCCTCCCATATGGTCTAGCGGTTAGGATTCCTGGTTTTCACCCAGGCGGCCCGGGTTCGACTCCCGGTATGGGAAGACTAGCCTTTTCTACATAGAACTCCCGATTCCGTTTCTGTTGCATTTACATTTTGAGAAAAGCCTGAATTTCCCCACATTGTTTCCCTTGGGGCCCCGGCGGCCCCATGCAGTCTGTCCGTGTTTCAGGCTCCCGATTCCTCAGTATGAGGGCTGGACTTGCAAGAAGAAGGGCCGACTACAAGCGGCTTGGGTATGAGGTGCATACCAATGTCTGCGTCTTTCATACCCGAGATCTCGTCTGCACCCACCTTTGAGGCGTGACGTGTCCCCCGCACCCCCCGTCAAGAGAGCAACGGTGGGACCACATTTGGAAAACAGGCCGCCTTGCATTGAAACCGTTGCTGCAAGACGTTAAAGGCCAGAGGAAAGAAGGGCGCCCTGACAGACCGTCATTTCCGCTGACCTCGAGTGTTAAGCGTTCAGTACCTCGGCCAAGGCTAGGGAGAAGACAGAGACTACGCAATCACAATTGGGGTTAAATTAAAAACAAAACGCGCTTCCCCGAGCCAGGTAGGAGTCGAACCTACAATCTTCTGATCCGTAGTCAGACGCGTTATCCATTGCGCCACTGGCCCTCGTGGGTCTGCGCATACCCCTATCCTTCCACAAAAGGGAGGTGCTGTGCTTGCCCCCTCCCCACATTACACAGCTCTTTAGAAAATAATGCTACTCTTCATTTCGGAGCTGACTCTCAAGCCGCTTCATCTTCCAGTCCTATCTAGAAAGGAAGGCCCTGAAAAGTTGGCAGCAATTGCAAAGCAGGATTTGCCTTCATTTATTGGGGTTGGGGGGGTGGGGTCAATCGGTCAGGGGCTTACTTCCCCACACACTTCAGGAGCACCACAGGGACTCTTCTCCAGCCTGCCAATAGGCTGCAGATATTTGCCCCCAGCCAATGCTGCACTTTGGGGGCAAGGGGCAGGTTTCAGGTGGCAAGACGGGCAGCAAAGGGTTAATGAGGCGTGCCCCAGCACTCACGCGCCTCCGAGAGGAACTGCAGACTCTCTTGCCCATTTTAGCAAAAGGGGACCGTCCATCCCTGATAGGGCTCGAACCGCTGCCCTTGGTTCTTGCGTGTTCTCTCAAGCTAGTCATTTTTAGATTGGTCTTGGTATTGTGCTTTGCTTAGCCACTGTAAGCAATGACAGCTCAATACCAGAGCAGCGTAAAGCTTGATTTCTGCCACTGAAAGTGCATCTCGGTCATTTGCGTGGGACACCACCGGTCAAGCTTCTCAAGCATCCTGCCAGTGGTGGACCCATGGGGCACTGCTCTCAGGATCTCCATAACCTGCTTCTTGCTGACAGCCTCCCATATGGTCTAGCGGTTAGGATTCCTGGTTTTCACCCAGGCGGCCCGGGTTCGACTCCCGGTATGGGAAGACTAGCCTTTTCTACATAGAACTCCCGTTTCTGTTGCATTTACATTTTGAGAAAAGCCTGAATTTCCCCACATTGTTTCCCTTGGGGCCCCGGCGGCCCCATGCAGTCTGTCCGTGTTTCAGGCTCCCGATTCCTCAGTATGAGGGCTGGACTTGCAAGAAGAAGGGCCGACTACAAGCGGCTTGGGTATGAGGTGCATACCAATGTCTGCGGCTTTCATACCCGAGATCTCGTCTGCACCCACCTTTGAGGCGTGACGTGTCCCCCGCACCCCCCGTCAAGAGAGCAACGGTGGGACCACATTTGGAAAACAGGCCGCCTTGCATTGAAACCGTTGCTGCAAGACGTTAAAGGCCAGAGGAAAGAAGGGCGCCCTGACAGACCGTCATTTCCGCTGACCTCGAGTGTTAAGCGTTCAGTACCTCGGCCAAGGCTAGGGAGAAGACAGAGACTACGCAATCACAATTGGGGTTAAATTAAAAACAAAACGCGCTTCCCCGAGCCAGGTAGGAGTCGAACCTACAATCTTCTGATCCGTAGTCAGACGCGTTATCCATTGCGCCACTGGCCCTCGTGGGTCTGCGCATACCCCTATCCTTCCACAAAAGGGAGGTGCTGTGCTTGCCCCCTCCCCACATTACACAGCTCTTTAGAAAATAATGCTACTCTTCATTTCGGAGCTGACTCTCAAGCCGCTTCATCTTCCAGTCCTATCTAGAAAGGAAGGCCCTGAAAAGTTGGCAGCAATTGCAAAGCAGGATTTGCCTTCATTTATTGGGGTTGGGGGGGTGGGGTCAATCGGTCAGGGGCTTACTTCCCCACACACTTCAGGAGCGCCACAGGGACTCTTCTCAAGCCTGCCAATAGGCTGCAGATATTTGCCCCCAGCCAATGCTGCACTTTGGGGGCAAGGGGCAGGTTTCAGGTGGCAAGACGGGCAGCAAAGGGTTAATGAGGCGTGCCCCAGCACTCACGCGCCTCCGAGAGGAACTGCAGACTCTCTTGCCCATTTTAGCAAAAGGGGACCGTCCATCCCTGATAGGGCTCGAACCGCTGCCCTTGGTTCTTGCGTGTTCTCTCAAGCTAGTCATTTTTAGATTGGTCTTGGTATTGTGCTTTGCTTAGCCACTGTAAGCAATGACAGCTCAATACCAGAGCAGCGTAAAGCTTGATTTCTGCCACTGAAAGTGCATCTCGGTCATTTGCGTGGGACACCACCGGTCAAGCTTCTCAAGCATCCTGCCAGTGGTGGACCCATGGGGCACTGCTCTCAGGATCTCCATAACCTGCTTCTTGCTGACAGCCTCCCATATGGTCTAGCGGTTAGGATTCCTGGTTTTCACCCAGGCGGCCCGGTATGGGAAGACTAGCCTTTTCTACATAGAACTCCCGATTCCGTTTCTGTTGCATTTACATTTTGAGAAAAGCCTGAATTTCCCCACATTGTTTCCCTTGGGGCCCCGGCGGCCCCATGTAGTCTGTCCGTGTTTCAGGCTCCCGATTCCTCAGTATGAGGGCTGGACTTGCAAGAAGAAGGGCCGACTACAAGCGGCTTGGGTATGAGGTGCATACCAATGTCTGCGGCTTTCATACCCGAGATCTCGTCTGCACCCACCTTTGAGGCGTGACGTGTCCCCCGCACCCCCCGTCAAGAGAGCAACGGTGGGACCACATTTGGAAAACAGGCCGCCTTGCATTGAAACCGTTGCTGCAAGACGTTAAAGGCCAGAGGAAAGAAGGGCGCCCTGACAGACCGTCATTTCCGCTGACCTCGAGTGTTAAGCGTTCAGTACCTCGGCCAAGGCTAGGGAGAAGACAGAGACTACGCAATCACAATTGGGGTTAAATTAAAAACAAAACGCGCTTCCCCGAGCCAGGTAGGAGTCGAACCTACAATCTTCTGATCCGTAGTCAGACGCGTTATCCATTGCGCCACTGGCCCTCGTGGGTCTGCGCATACCCCTATCCTTCCACAAAAGGGAGGTGCTGTGCTTGCCCCCTCCCCACATTACACAGCTCTTTAGAAAATAATGCTACTCTTCATTTCGGAGCTGACTCTCAAGCCGCTTCATCTTCCAGTCCTATCTAGAAAGGAAGGCCCTGAAAAGTTGGCAGCAATTGCAAAGCAGGATTTGCCTTCATTTATTGGGGTTGGGGGGGTGGGGTCAATCGGTCAGGGGCTTACTTCCCCACACACTTCAGGAGCGCCACAGGGACTCTTCTCAAGCCTGCCAATAGGCTGCAGATATTTGCCCCCAGCCAATGCTGCACTTTGGGGGCAAGGGGCAGGTTTCAGGTGGCAAGACGGGCAGCAAAGGGTTAATGAGGCGTGCCCCAGCACTCACGCGCCTCCGAGAGGAACTGCAGACTCTCTTGCCCATTTTAGCAAAAGGGGACCGTCCATCCCTGATAGGGCTCGAACCGCTGCCCTTGGTTCTTGCGTGTTCTCTCAAGCTAGTCATTTTTAGATTGGTCTTGGTATTGTGCTTTGCTTAGCCACTGTAAGCAATGACAGCTCAATACCAGAGCAGCGTAAAGCTTGATTTCTGCCACTGAAAGTGCATCTCGGTCATTTGCGTGGGACACCACCGGTCAAGCTTCTCAAGCATCCTGCCAGTGGTGGACCCATGGGGCACTGCTCTCAGGATCTCCATAACCTGCTTCTTGCTGACAGCCTCCCATATGGTCTAGCGGTTAGGATTCCTGGTTTTCACCCAGGCGGCCCGGGTTCGACTCCCGGTATGGGAAGACTAGCCTTTTCTACATAGAACTCCCGATTCCGTTTCTGTTGCATTTACATTTTGAGAAAAGCCTGAATTTCCCCACATTGTTTCCCTTGGGGCCCCGGCGGCCCCATGCAGTCTGTCCGTGTTTCAGGCTCCCGATTCCTCAGTATGAGGGCTGGACTTGCAAGAAGAAGGGCCGACTACAAGCGGCTTGGGTATGAGGTGCATACCAATGTCTGCGGCTTTCATACCCGAGATCTCGTCTGCACCCACCTTTGAGGCGTGACGTGTCCCCCGCACCCCCCGTCAAGAGAGCAACGGTGGGACCACATTTGGAAAACAGGCCGCCTTGCATTGAAACCGTTGCTGCAAGACGTTAAAGGCCAGAGGAAAGAAGGGCGCCCTGACAGACCGTCATTTCCGCTGACCTCGAGTGTTAAGCGTTCAGTACCTCGGCCAAGGCTAGGGAGAAGACAGAGACTACGCAATCACAATTGGGGTTAAATTAAAAACAAAACGCGCTTCCCCGAGCCAGGTAGGAGTCGAACCTACAATCTTCTGATCCGTAGTCAGACGCGTTATCCATTGCGCCACTGGCCCTCGTGGGTCTGCGCATACCCCTATCCTTCCACAAAAGGGAGGTGCTGTGCTTGCCCCCTCCCCACATTACACAGCTCTTTAGAAAATAATGCTACTCTTCATTTCGGAGCTGACTCTCAAGCCGCTTCATCTTCCAGTCCTATCTAGAAAGGAAGGCCCTGAAAAGTTGGCAGCAATTGCAAAGCAGGATTTGCCTTCATTTATTGGGGTTGGGGGGGTGGGGTCAATCGGTCAGGGGCTTACTTCCCCACACACTTCAGGAGCACCACAGGGACTCTTCTCCAGCCTGCCAATAGGCTGCAGATATTTGCCCCCAGCCAATGCTGCACTTTGGGGGCAAGGGGCAGGTTTCAGGTGGCAAGACGGGCAGCAAAGGGTTAATGAGGCGTGCCCCAGCACTCACGCGCCTCCGAGAGGAACTGCAGACTCTCTTGCCCATTTTAGCAAAAGGGGACCGTCCATCCCTGATAGGGCTCGAACCGCTGCCCTTGGTTCTTGCGTGTTCTCTCAAGCTAGTCATTTTTAGATTGGTCTTGGTATTGTGCTTTGCTTAGCCACTGTAAGCAATGACAGCTCAATACCAGAGCAGCGTAAAGCTTGATTTCTGCCACTGAAAGTGCATCTCGGTCATTTGCGTGGGACACCACCGGTCAAGCTTCTCAAGCATCCTGCCAGTGGTGGACCCATGGGGCACTGCTCTCAGGATCTCCATAACCTGCTTCTTGCTGACAGCCTCCCATATGGTCTAGCGGTTAGGATTCCTGGTTTTCACCCAGGCGGCCCGGGTTCGACTCCCGGTATGGGAAGACTAGCCTTTTCTACATAGAACTCCCGTTTCTGTTGCATTTACATTTTGAGAAAAGCCTGAATTTCCCCACATTGTTTCCCTTGGGGCCCCGGCGGCCCCATGCAGTCTGTCCGTGTTTCAGGCTCCCGATTCCTCAGTATGAGGGCTGGACTTGCAAGAAGAAGGGCCGACTACAAGCGGCTTGGGTATGAGGTGCATACCAATGTCTGCGGCTTTCATACCCGAGATCTCGTCTGCACCCACCTTTGAGGCGTGACGTGTCCCCCGCACCCCCCGTCAAGAGAGCAACGGTGGGACCACATTTGGAAAACAGGCCGCCTTGCATTGAAACCGTTGCTGCAAGACGTTAAAGGCCAGAGGAAAGAAGGGCGCCCTGACAGACCGTCATTTCCGCTGACCTCGAGTGTTAAGCGTTCAGTACCTCGGCCAAGGCTAGGGAGAAGACAGAGACTACGCAATCACAATTGGGGTTAAATTAAAAACAAAACGCGCTTCCCCGAGCCAGGTAGGAGTCGAACCTACAATCTTCTGATCCGTAGTCAGACGCGTTATCCATTGCGCCACTGGCCCTCGTGGGTCTGCGCATACCCCTATCCTTCCACAAAAGGGAGGTGCTGTGCTTGCCCCCTCCCCACATTACACAGCTCTTTAGAAAATAATGCTACTCTTCATTTCGGAGCTGACTCTCAAGCCGCTTCATCTTCCAGTCCTATCTAGAAAGGAAGGCCCTGAAAAGTTGGCAGCAATTGCAAAGCAGGATTTGCCTTCATTTATTGGGGTTGGGGGGGTGGGGTCAATCGGTCAGGGGCTTACTTCCCCACACACTTCAGGAGCGCCACAGGGACTCTTCTCAAGCCTGCCAATAGGCTGCAGATATTTGCCCCCAGCCAATGCTGCACTTTGGGGGCAAGGGGCAGGTTTCAGGTGGCAAGACGGGCAGCAAAGGGTTAATGAGGCGTGCCCCAGCACTCACGCGCCTCCGAGAGGAACTGCAGACTCTCTTGCCCATTTTAGCAAAAGGGGACCGTCCATCCCTGATAGGGCTCGAACCGCTGCCCTTGGTTCTTGCGTGTTCTCTCAAGCTAGTCATTTTTAGATTGGTCTTGGTATTGTGCTTTGCTTAGCCACTGTAAGCAATGACAGCTCAATACCAGAGCAGCGTAAAGCTTGATTTCTGCCACTGAAAGTGCATCTCGGTCATTTGCGTGGGACACCACCGGTCAAGCTTCTCAAGCATCCTGCCAGTGGTGGACCCATGGGGCACTGCTCTCAGGATCTCCATAACCTGCTTCTTGCTGACAGCCTCCCATATGGTCTAGCGGTTAGGATTCCTGGTTTTCACCCAGGCGGCCCGGTATGGGAAGACTAGCCTTTTCTACATAGAACTCCCGATTCCGTTTCTGTTGCATTTACATTTTGAGAAAAGCCTGAATTTCCCCACATTGTTTCCCTTGGGGCCCCGGCGGCCCCATGTAGTCTGTCCGTGTTTCAGGCTCCCGATTCCTCAGTATGAGGGCTGGACTTGCAAGAAGAAGGGCCGACTACAAGCGGCTTGGGTATGAGGTGCATACCAATGTCTGCGGCTTTCATACCCGAGATCTCGTCTGCACCCACCTTTGAGGCGTGACGTGTCCCCCGCACCCCCCGTCAAGAGAGCAACGGTGGGACCACATTTGGAAAACAGGCCGCCTTGCATTGAAACCGTTGCTGCAAGACGTTAAAGGCCAGAGGAAAGAAGGGCGCCCTGACAGACCGTCATTTCCGCTGACCTCGAGTGTTAAGCGTTCAGTACCTCGGCCAAGGCTAGGGAGAAGACAGAGACTACGCAATCACAATTGGGGTTAAATTAAAAACAAAACGCGCTTCCCCGAGCCAGGTAGGAGTCGAACCTACAATCTTCTGATCCGTAGTCAGACGCGTTATCCATTGCGCCACTGGCCCTCGTGGGTCTGCGCATACCCCTATCCTTCCACAAAAGGGAGGTGCTGTGCTTGCCCCCTCCCCACATTACACAGCTCTTTAGAAAATAATGCTACTCTTCATTTCGGAGCTGACTCTCAAGCCGCTTCATCTTCCAGTCCTATCTAGAAAGGAAGGCCCTGAAAAGTTGGCAGCAATTGCAAAGCAGGATTTGCCTTCATTTATTGGGGTTGGGGGGGTGGGGTCAATCGGTCAGGGGCTTACTTCCCCACACACTTCAGGAGCGCCACAGGGACTCTTCTCAAGCCTGCCAATAGGCTGCAGATATTTGCCCCCAGCCAATGCTGCACTTTGGGGGCAAGGGGCAGGTTTCAGGTGGCAAGACGGGCAGCAAAGGGTTAATGAGGCGTGCCCCAGCACTCACGCGCCTCCGAGAGGAACTGCAGACTCTCTTGCCCATTTTAGCAAAAGGGGACCGTCCATCCCTGATAGGGCTCGAACCGCTGCCCTTGGTTCTTGCGTGTTCTCTCAAGCTAGTCATTTTTAGATTGGTCTTGGTATTGTGCTTTGCTTAGCCACTGTAAGCAATGACAGCTCAATACCAGAGCAGCGTAAAGCTTGATTTCTGCCACTGAAAGTGCATCTCGGTCATTTGCGTGGGACACCACCGGTCAAGCTTCTCAAGCATCCTGCCAGTGGTGGACCCATGGGGCACTGCTCTCAGGATCTCCATAACCTGCTTCTTGCTGACAGCCTCCCATATGGTCTAGCGGTTAGGATTCCTGGTTTTCACCCAGGCGGCCCGGGTTCGACTCCCGGTATGGGAAGACTAGCCTTTTCTACATAGAACTCCCGATTCCGTTTCTGTTGCATTTACATTTTGAGAAAAGCCTGAATTTCCCCACATTGTTTCCCTTGGGGCCCCGGCGGCCCCATGCAGTCTGTCCGTGTTTCAGGCTCCCGATTCCTCAGTATGAGGGCTGGACTTGCAAGAAGAAGGGCCGACTACAAGCGGCTTGGGTATGAGGTGCATACCAATGTCTGCGGCTTTCATACCCGAGATCTCGTCTGCACCCACCTTTGAGGCGTGACGTGTCCCCCGCACCCCCCGTCAAGAGAGCAACGGTGGGACCACATTTGGAAAACAGGCCGCCTTGCATTGAAACCGTTGCTGCAAGACGTTAAAGGCCAGAGGAAAGAAGGGCGCCCTGACAGACCGTCATTTCCGCTGACCTCGAGTGTTAAGCGTTCAGTACCTCGGCCAAGGCTAGGGAGAAGACAGAGACTACGCAATCACAATTGGGGTTAAATTAAAAACAAAACGCGCTTCCCCGAGCCAGGTAGGAGTCGAACCTACAATCTTCTGATCCGTAGTCAGACGCGTTATCCATTGCGCCACTGGCCCTCGTGGGTCTGCGCATACCCCTATCCTTCCACAAAAGGGAGGTGCTGTGCTTGCCCCCTCCCCACATTACACAGCTCTTTAGAAAATAATGCTACTCTTCATTTCGGAGCTGACTCTCAAGCCGCTTCATCTTCCAGTCCTATCTAGAAAGGAAGGCCCTGAAAAGTTGGCAGCAATTGCAAAGCAGGATTTGCCTTCATTTATTGGGGTTGGGGGGGTGGGGTCAATCGGTCAGGGGCTTACTTCCCCACACACTTCAGGAGCACCACAGGGACTCTTCTCCAGCCTGCCAATAGGCTGCAGATATTTGCCCCCAGCCAATGCTGCACTTTGGGGGCAAGGGGCAGGTTTCAGGTGGCAAGACGGGCAGCAAAGGGTTAATGAGGCGTGCCCCAGCACTCACGCGCCTCCGAGAGGAACTGCAGACTCTCTTGCCCATTTTAGCAAAAGGGGACCGTCCATCCCTGATAGGGCTCGAACCGCTGCCCTTGGTTCTTGCGTGTTCTCTCAAGCTAGTCATTTTTAGATTGATCTTGGTATTGTGCTTTGCTTAGCCACTGTAAGCAATGACAGCTCAATACCAGAGCAGCGTAAAGCTTGATTTCTGCCACTGAAAGTGCATCTCGGTCATTTGCGTGGGACACCACCGGTCAAGCTTCTCAAGCATCCTGCCAGTGGTGGACCCATGGGGCACTGCTCTCAGGATCTCCATAACCTGCTTCTTGCTGACAGCCTCCCATATGGTCTAGCGGTTAGGATTCCTGGTTTTCACCCAGGCGGCCCGGGTTCGACTCCCGGTATGGGAAGACTAGCCTTTTCTACATAGAACTCCCGTTTCTGTTGCATTTACATTTTGAGAAAAGCCTGAATTTCCCCACATTGTTTCCCTTGGGGCCCCGGCGGCCCCATGCAGTCTGTCCGTGTTTCAGGCTCCCGATTCCTCAGTATGAGGGCTGGACTTGCAAGAAGAAGGGCCGACTACAAGCGGCTTGGGTATGAGGTGCATACCAATGTCTGCGGCTTTCATACCCGAGATCTCGTCTGCACCCACCTTTGAGGCGTGACGTGTCCCCCGCACCCCCCGTCAAGAGAGCAACGGTGGGACCACATTTGGAAAACAGGCCGCCTTGCATTGAAACCGTTGCTGCAAGACGTTAAAGGCCAGAGGAAAGAAGGGCGCCCTGACAGACCGTCATTTCCGCTGACCTCGAGTGTTAAGCGTTCAGTACCTCGGCCAAGGCTAGGGAGAAGACAGAGACTACGCAATCACAATTGGGGTTAAATTAAAAACAAAACGCGCTTCCCCGAGCCAGGTAGGAGTCGAACCTACAATCTTCTGATCCGTAGTCAGACGCGTTATCCATTGCGCCACTGGCCCTCGTGGGTCTGCGCATACCCCTATCCTTCCACAAAAGGGAGGTGCTGTGCTTGCCCCCTCCCCACATTACACAGCTCTTTAGAAAATAATGCTACTCTTCATTTCGGAGCTGACTCTCAAGCCGCTTCATCTTCCAGTCCTATCTAGAAAGGAAGGCCCTGAAAAGTTGGCAGCAATTGCAAAGCAGGATTTGCCTTCATTTATTGGGGTTGGGGGGGTGGGGTCAATCGGTCAGGGGCTTACTTCCCCACACACTTCAGGAGCGCCACAGGGACTCTTCTCAAGCCTGCCAATAGGCTGCAGATATTTGCCCCCAGCCAATGCTGCACTTTGGGGGCAAGGGGCAGGTTTCAGGTGGCAAGACGGGCAGCAAAGGGTTAATGAGGCGTGCCCCAGCACTCACGCGCCTCCGAGAGGAACTGCAGACTCTCTTGCCCATTTTAGCAAAAGGGGACCGTCCATCCCTGATAGGGCTCGAACCGCTGCCCTTGGTTCTTGCGTGTTCTCTCAAGCTAGTCATTTTTAGATTGGTCTTGGTATTGTGCTTTGCTTAGCCACTGTAAGCAATGACAGCTCAATACCAGAGCAGCGTAAAGCTTGATTTCTGCCACTGAAAGTGCATCTCGGTCATTTGCGTGGGACACCACCGGTCAAGCTTCTCAAGCATCCTGCCAGTGGTGGACCCATGGGGCACTGCTCTCAGGATCTCCATAACCTGCTTCTTGCTGACAGCCTCCCATATGGTCTAGCGGTTAGGATTCCTGGTTTTCACCCAGGCGGCCCGGTATGGGAAGACTAGCCTTTTCTACATAGAACTCCCGATTCCGTTTCTGTTGCATTTACATTTTGAGAAAAGCCTGAATTTCCCCACATTGTTTCCCTTGGGGCCCCGGCGGCCCCATGTAGTCTGTCCGTGTTTCAGGCTCCCGATTCCTCAGTATGAGGGCTGGACTTGCAAGAAGAAGGGCCGACTACAAGCGGCTTGGGTATGAGGTGCATACCAATGTCTGCGGCTTTCATACCCGAGATCTCGTCTGCACCCACCTTTGAGGCGTGACGTGTCCCCCGCACCCCCCGTCAAGAGAGCAACGGTGGGACCACATTTGGAAAACAGGCCGCCTTGCATTGAAACCGTTGCTGCAAGACGTTAAAGGCCAGAGGAAAGAAGGGCGCCCTGACAGACCGTCATTTCCGCTGACCTCGAGTGTTAAGCGTTCAGTACCTCGGCCAAGGCTAGGGAGAAGACAGAGACTACGCAATCACAATTGGGGTTAAATTAAAAACAAAACGCGCTTCCCCGAGCCAGGTAGGAGTCGAACCTACAATCTTCTGATCCGTAGTCAGACGCGTTATCCATTGCGCCACTGGCCCTCGTGGGTCTGCGCATACCCCTATCCTTCCACAAAAGGGAGGTGCTGTGCTTGCCCCCTCCCCACATTACACAGCTCTTTAGAAAATAATGCTACTCTTCATTTCGGAGCTGACTCTCAAGCCGCTTCATCTTCCAGTCCTATCTAGAAAGGAAGGCCCTGAAAAGTTGGCAGCAATTGCAAAGCAGGATTTGCCTTCATTTATTGGGGTTGGGGGGGTGGGGTCAATCGGTCAGGGGCTTACTTCCCCACACACTTCAGGAGCGCCACAGGGACTCTTCTCAAGCCTGCCAATAGGCTGCAGATATTTGCCCCCAGCCAATGCTGCACTTTGGGGGCAAGGGGCAGGTTTCAGGTGGCAAGACGGGCAGCAAAGGGTTAATGAGGCGTGCCCCAGCACTCACGCGCCTCCGAGAGGAACTGCAGACTCTCTTGCCCATTTTAGCAAAAGGGGACCGTCCATCCCTGATAGGGCTCGAACCGCTGCCCTTGGTTCTTGCGTGTTCTCTCAAGCTAGTCATTTTTAGATTGGTCTTGGTATTGTGCTTTGCTTAGCCACTGTAAGCAATGACAGCTCAATACCAGAGTAGCGTAAAGCTTGATTTCTGCCACTGAAAGTGCATCTCGGTCATTTGCGTGGGACACCACCGGTCAAGCTTCTCAAGCATCCTGCCAGTGGTGGACCCATGGGGCACTGCTCTCAGGATCTCCATAACCTGCTTCTTGCTGACAGCCTCCCATATGGTCTAGCGGTTAGGATTCCTGGTTTTCACCCAGGCGGCCCGGGTTCGACTCCCGGTATGGGAAGACTAGCCTTTTCTACATAGAACTCCCGATTCCGTTTCTGTTGCATTTACATTTTGAGAAAAGCCTGAATTTCCCCACATTGTTTCCCTTGGGGCCCCGGCGGCCCCATGCAGTCTGTCCGTGTTTCAGGCTCCCGATTCCTCAGTATGAGGGCTGGACTTGCAAGAAGAAGGGCCGACTACAAGCGGCTTGGGTATGAGGTGCATACCAATGTCTGCGGCTTTCATACCCGAGATCTCGTCTGCACCCACCTTTGAGGCGTGACGTGTCCCCCGCACCCCCCGTCAAGAGAGCAACGGTGGGACCACATTTGGAAAACAGGCCGCCTTGCATTGAAACCGTTGCTGCAAGACGTTAAAGGCCAGAGGAAAGAAGGGCGCCCTGACAGACCGTCATTTCCGCTGACCTCGAGTGTTAAGCGTTCAGTACCTCGGCCAAGGCTAGGGAGAAGACAGAGACTACGCAATCACAATTGGGGTTAAATTAAAAACAAAACGCGCTTCCCCGAGCCAGGTAGGAGTCGAACCTACAATCTTCTGATCCGTAGTCAGACGCGTTATCCATTGCGCCACTGGCCCTCGTGGGTCTGCGCATACCCCTATCCTTCCACAAAAGGGAGGTGCTGTGCTTGCCCCCTCCCCACATTACACAGCTCTTTAGAAAATAATGCTACTCTTCATTTCGGAGCTGACTCTCAAGCCGCTTCATCTTCCAGTCCTATCTAGAAAGGAAGGCCCTGAAAAGTTGGCAGCAATTGCAAAGCAGGATTTGCCTTCATTTATTGGGGTTGGGGGGGTGGGGTCAATCGGTCAGGGGCTTACTTCCCCACACACTTCAGGAGCACCACAGGGACTCTTCTCCAGCCTGCCAATAGGCTGCAGATATTTGCCCCCAGCCAATGCTGCACTTTGGGGGCAAGGGGCAGGTTTCAGGTGGCAAGACGGGCAGCAAAGGGTTAATGAGGCGTGCCCCAGCACTCACGCGCCTCCGAGAGGAACTGCAGACTCTCTTGCCCATTTTAGCAAAAGGGGACCGTCCATCCCTGATAGGGCTCGAACCGCTGCCCTTGGTTCTTGCGTGTTCTCTCAAGCTAGTCATTTTTAGATTGGTCTTGGTATTGTGCTTTGCTTAGCCACTGTAAGCAATGACAGCTCAATACCAGAGCAGCGTAAAGCTTGATTTCTGCCACTGAAAGTGCATCTCGGTCATTTGCGTGGGACACCACCGGTCAAGCTTCTCAAGCATCCTGCCAGTGGTGGACCCATGGGGCACTGCTCTCAGGATCTCCATAACCTGCTTCTTGCTGACAGCCTCCCATATGGTCTAGCGGTTAGGATTCCTGGTTTTCACCCAGGCGGCCCGGGTTCGACTCCCGGTATGGGAAGACTAGCCTTTTCTACATAGAACTCCCGTTTCTGTTGCATTTACATTTTGAGAAAAGCCTGAATTTCCCCACATTGTTTCCCTTGGGGCCCCGGCGGCCCCATGCAGTCTGTCCGTGTTTCAGGCTCCCGATTCCTCAGTATGAGGGCTGGACTTGCAAGAAGAAGGGCCGACTACAAGCGGCTTGGGTATGAGGTGCATACCAATGTCTGCGGCTTTCATACCCGAGATCTCATCTGCACCCACCTTTGAGGCGTGACGTGTCCCCCGCACCCCCCGTCAAGAGAGCAACGGTGGGACCACATTTGGAAAACAGGCCGCCTTGCATTGAAACCGTTGCTGCAAGACGTTAAAGGCCAGAGGAAAGAAGGGCGCCCTGACAGACCGTCATTTCCGCTGACCTCGAGTGTTAAGCGTTCAGTACCTCGGCCAAGGCTAGGGAGAAGACAGAGACTACGCAATCACAATTGGGGTTAAATTAAAAACAAAACGCGCTTCCCCGAGCCAGGTAGGAGTCGAACCTACAATCTTCTGATCCGTAGTCAGACGCGTTATCCATTGCGCCACTGGCCCTCGTGGGTCTGCGCATACCCCTATCCTTCCACAAAAGGGAGGTGCTGTGCTTGCCCCCTCCCCATATTACACAGCTCTTTAGAAAATAATGCTACTCTTCATTTCGGAGCTGACTCTCAAGCCGCTTCATCTTCCAGTCCTATCTAGAAAGGAAGGCCCTGAAAAGTTGGCAGCAATTGCAAAGCAGGATTTGCCTTCATTTATTGGGGTTGGGGGGGTGGGGTCAATCGGTCAGGGGCTTACTTCCCCACACACTTCAGGAGCGCCACAGGGACTCTTCTCAAGCCTGCCAATAGGCTGCAGATATTTGCCCCCAGCCAATGCTGCACTTTGGGGGCAAGGGGCAGGTTTCAGGTGGCAAGACGGGCAGCAAAGGGTTAATGAGGCGTGCCCCAGCACTCACGCGCCTCCGAGAGGAACTGCAGACTCTCTTGCCCATTTTAGCAAAAGGGGACCGTCCATCCCTGATAGGGCTCGAACCGCTGCCCTTGGTTCTTGCGTGTTCTCTCAAGCTAGTCATTTTTAGATTGGTCTTGGTATTGTGCTTTGCTTAGCCACTGTAAGCAATGACAGCTCAATACCAGAGCAGCGTAAAGCTTGATTTCTGCCACTGAAAGTGCATCTCGGTCATTTGCGTGGGACACCACCGGTCAAGCTTCTCAAGCATCCTGCCAGTGGTGGACCCATGGGGCACTGCTCTCAGGATCTCCATAACCTGCTTCTTGCTGACAGCCTCCCATATGGTCTAGCGGTTAGGATTCCTGGTTTTCACCCAGGCGGCCCGGTATGGGAAGACTAGCCTTTTCTACATAGAACTCCCGATTCCGTTTCTGTTGCATTTACATTTTGAGAAAAGCCTGAATTTCCCCACATTGTTTCCCTTGGGGCCCCGGCGGCCCCATGTAGTCTGTCCGTGTTTCAGGCTCCCGATTCCTCAGTATGAGGGCTGGACTTGCAAGAAGAAGGGCCGACTACAAGCGGCTTGGGTATGAGGTGCATACCAATGTCTGCGGCTTTCATACCCGAGATCTCGTCTGCACCCACCTTTGAGGCGTGACGTGTCCCCCGCACCCCCCGTCAAGAGAGCAACGGTGGGACCACATTTGGAAAACAGGCCGCCTTGCATTGAAACCGTTGCTGCAAGACGTTAAAGGCCAGAGGAAAGAAGGGCGCCCTGACAGACCGTCATTTCCGCTGACCTCGAGTGTTAAGCGTTCAGTACCTCGGCCAAGGCTAGGGAGAAGACAGAGACTACGCAATCACAATTGGGGTTAAATTAAAAACAAAACGCGCTTCCCCGAGCCAGGTAGGAGTCGAACCTACAATCTTCTGATCCGTAGTCAGACGCGTTATCCATTGCGCCACTGGCCCTCGTGGGTCTGCGCATACCCCTATCCTTCCACAAAAGGGAGGTGCTGTGCTTGCCCCCTCCCCACATTACACAGCTCTTTAGAAAATAATGCTACTCTTCATTTCGGAGCTGACTCTCAAGCCGCTTCATCTTCCAGTCCTATCTAGAAAGGAAGGCCCTGAAAAGTTGGCAGCAATTGCAAAGCAGGATTTGCCTTCATTTATTGGGGTTGGGGGGGTGGGGTCAATCGGTCAGGGGCTTACTTCCCCACACACTTCAGGAGCGCCACAGGGACTCTTCTCAAGCCTGCCAATAGGCTGCAGATATTTGCCCCCAGCCAATGCTGCACTTTGGGGGCAAGGGGCAGGTTTCAGGTGGCAAGACGGGCAGCAAAGGGTTAATGAGGCGTGCCCCAGCACTCACGCGCCTCCGAGAGGAACTGCAGACTCTCTTGCCCATTTTAGCAAAAGGGGACCGTCCATCCCTGATAGGGCTCGAACCGCTGCCCTTGGTTCTTGCGTGTTCTCTCAAGCTAGTCATTTTTAGATTGGTCTTGGTATTGTGCTTTGCTTAGCCACTGTAAGCAATGACAGCTCAATACCAGAGCAGCGTAAAGCTTGATTTCTGCCACTGAAAGTGCATCTCGGTCATTTGCGTGGGACACCACCGGTCAAGCTTCTCAAGCATCCTGCCAGTGGTGGACCCATGGGGCACTGCTCTCAGGATCTCCATAACCTGCTTCTTGCTGACAGCCTCCCATATGGTCTAGCGGTTAGGATTCCTGGTTTTCACCCAGGCGGCCCGGGTTCGACTCCCGGTATGGGAAGACTAGCCTTTTCTACATAGAACTCCCGTTTCTGTTGCATTTACATTTTGAGAAAAGCCTGAATTTCCCCACATTGTTTCCCTTGGGGCCCCGGCGGCCCCATGCAGTCTGTCCGTGTTTCAGGCTCCCGATTCCTCAGTATGAGGGCTGGACTTGCAAGAAGAAGGGCCGACTACAAGCGGCTTGGGTATGAGGTGCATACCAATGTCTGCGGCTTTCATACCCGAGATCTCGTCTGCACCCACCTTTGAGGCGTGACGTGTCCCCCGCACCCCCCGTCAAGAGAGCAACGGTGGGACCACATTTGGAAAACAGGCCGCCTTGCATTGAAACCGTTGCTGCAAGACGTTAAAGGCCAGAGGAAAGAAGGGCGCCCTGACAGACCGTCATTTCCGCTGACCTCGAGTGTTAAGCGTTCAGTACCTCGGCCAAGGCTAGGGAGAAGACAGAGACTACGCAATCACAATTGGGGTTAAATTAAAAACAAAACGCGCTTCCCCGAGCCAGGTAGGAGTCGAACCTACAATCTTCTGATCCGTAGTCAGACGCGTTATCCATTGCGCCACTGGCCCTCGTGGGTCTGCGCATACCCCTATCCTTCCACAAAAGGGAGGTGCTGTGCTTGCCCCCACCCCACATTACACAGCTCTTTAGAAAATAATGCTACTCTTCATTTCGGAGCTGACTCTCAAGCCGCTTCATCTTCCAGTCCTATCTAGAAAGGAAGGCCCTGAAAAGTTGGCAGCAATTGCAAAGCAGGATTTGCCTTCATTTATTGGGGTTGGGGGGGTGGGGTCAATCGGTCAGGGGCTTACTTCCCCACACACTTCAGGAGCGCCACAGGGACTCTTCTCAAGCCTGCCAATAGGCTGCAGATATTTGCCCCCAGCCAATGCTGCACTTTGGGGGCAAGGGGCAGGTTTCAGGTGGCAAGACGGGCAGCAAAGGGTTAATGAGGCGTGCCCCAGCACTCACGCGCCTCCGAGAGGAACTGCAGACTCTCTTGCCCATTTTAGCAAAAGGGGACCGTCCATCCCTGATAGGGCTCGAACCGCTGCCCTTGGTTCTTGCGTGTTCTCTCAAGCTAGTCATTTTTAGATTGGTCTTGGTATTGTGCTTTGCTTAGCCACTGTAAGCAATGACAGCTCAATACCAGAGCAGCGTAAAGCTTGATTTCTGCCACTGAAAGTGCATCTCGGTCATTTGCGTGGGACACCACCGGTCAAGCTTCTCAAGCATCCTGCCAGTGGTGGACCCATGGGGCACTGCTCTCAGGATCTCCATAACCTGCTTCTTGCTGACAGCCTCCCATATGGTCTAGCGGTTAGGATTCCTGGTTTTCACCCAGGCGGCCCGGTATGGGAAGACTAGCCTTTTCTACATAGAACTCCCGATTCCGTTTCTGTTGCATTTACATTTTGAGAAAAGCCTGAATTTCCCCACATTGTTTCCCTTGGGGCCCCGGCGGCCCCATGCAGTCTGTCCGTGTTTCAGGCTCCCGATTCCTCAGTATGAGGGCTGGACTTGCAAGAAGAAGGGCCGACTACAAGCGGCTTGGGTATGAGGTGCATACCAATGTCTGCGGCTTTCATACCCGAGATCTCGTCTGCACCCACCTTTGAGGCGTGACGTGTCCCCCGCACCCCCCGTCAAGAGAGCAACGGTGGGACCACATTTGGAAAACAGGCCGCCTTGCATTGAAACCGTTGCTGCAAGACGTTAAAGGCCAGAGGAAAGAAGGGCGCCCTGACAGACCGTCATTTCCGCTGACCTCGAGTGTTAAGCGTTCAGTACCTCGGCCAAGGCTAGGGAGAAGACAGAGACTACGCAATCACAATTGGGGTTAAATTAAAAACAAAACGCGCTTCCCCGAGCCAGGTAGGAGTCGAACCTACAATCTTCTGATCCGTAGTCAGACGCGTTATCCATTGCGCCACTGGCCCTCGTGGGTCTGCGCATACCCCTATCCTTCCACAAAAGGGAGGTGCTGTGCTTGCCCCCTCCCCACATTACACAGCTCTTTAGAAAATAATGCTACTCTTCATTTCGGAGCTGACTCTCAAGCCGCTTCATCTTCCAGTCCTATCTAGAAAGGAAGGCCCTGAAAAGTTGGCAGCAATTGCAAAGCAGGATTTGCCTTCATTTATTGGGGTTGGGGGGGTGGGGTCAATCGGTCAGGGGCTTACTTCCCCACACACTTCAGGAGCGCCACAGGGACTCTTCTCAAGCCTGCCAATAGGCTGCAGATATTTGCCCCCAGCCAATGCTGCACTTTGGGGGCAAGGGGCAGGTTTCAGGTGGCAAGACGGGCAGCAAAGGGTTAATGAGGCGTGCCCCAGCACTCACGCGCCTCCGAGAGGAACTGCAGACTCTCTTGCCCATTTTAGCAAAAGGGGACCGTCCATCCCTGATAGGGCTCGAACCGCTGCCCTTGGTTCTTGCGTGTTCTCTCAAGCTAGTCATTTTTAGATTGGTCTTGGTATTGTGCTTTGCTTAGCCACTGTAAGCAATGACAGCTCAATACCAGAGCAGCGTAAAGCTTGATTTCTGCCACTGAAAGTGCATCTCGGTCATTTGCGTGGGACACCACCGGTCAAGCTTCTCAAGCATCCTGCCAGTGGTGGACCCATGGGGCACTGCTCTCAGGATCTCCATAACCTGCTTCTTGCTGACAGCCTCCCATATGGTCTAGCGGTTAGGATTCCTGGTTTTCACCCAGGCGGCCCGGGTTCGACTCCCGGTATGGGAAGACTAGCCTTTTCTACATAGAACTCCCGTTTCTGTTGCATTTACATTTTGAGAAAAGCCTGAATTTCCCCACATTGTTTCCCTTGGGGCCCCGGCGGCCCCATGCAGTCTGTCCGTGTTTCAGGCTCCCGATTCCTCAGTATGAGGGCTGGACTTGCAAGAAGAAGGGCCGACTACAAGCGGCTTGGGTATGAGGTGCATACCAATGTCTGCGGCTTTCATACCCGAGATCTCGTCTGCACCCACCTTTGAGGCGTGACGTGTCCCCCGCACCCCCCGTCAAGAGAGCAACGGTGGGACCACATTTGGAAAACAGGCCGCCTTGCATTGAAACCGTTGCTGCAAGACGTTAAAGGCCAGAGGAAAGAAGGGCGCCCTGACAGACCGTCATTTCCGCTGACCTCGAGTGTTAAGCGTTCAGTACCTCGGCCAAGGCTAGGGAGAAGACAGAGACTACGCAATCACAATTGGGGTTAAATTAAAAACAAAACGCGCTTCCCCGAGCCAGGTAGGAGTCGAACCTACAATCTTCTGATCCGTAGTCAGACGCGTTATCCATTGCGCCACTGGCCCTCGTGGGTCTGCGCATACCCCTATCCTTCCACAAAAGGGAGGTGCTGTGCTTGCCCCCTCCCCACATTACACAGCTCTTTAGAAAATAATGCTACTCTTCATTTCGGAGCTGACTCTCAAGCCGCTTCATCTTCCAGTCCTATCTAGAAAGGAAGGCCCTGAAAAGTTGGCAGCAATTGCAAAGCAGGATTTGCCTTCATTTATTGGGGTTGGGGGGGTGGGGTCAATCGGTCAGGGGCTTACTTCCCCACACACTTCAGGAGCGCCACAGGGACTCTTCTCAAGCCTGCCAATAGGCTGCAGATATTTGCCCCCAGCCAATGCTGCACTTTGGGGGCAAGGGGCAGGTTTCAGGTGGCAAGACGGGCAGCAAAGGGTTAATGAGGCGTGCCCCAGCACTCACGCGCCTCCGAGAGGAACTGCAGACTCTCTTGCCCATTTTAGCAAAAGGGGACCGTCCATCCCTGATAGGGCTCGAACCGCTGCCCTTGGTTCTTGCGTGTTCTCTCAAGCTAGTCATTTTTAGATTGGTCTTGGTATTGTGCTTTGCTTAGCCACTGTAAGCAATGACAGCTCAATACCAGAGCAGCGTAAAGCTTGATTTCTGCCACTGAAAGTGCATCTCGGTCATTTGCGTGGGACACCACCGGTCAAGCTTCTCAAGCATCCTGCCAGTGGTGGACCCATGGGGCACTGCTCTCAGGATCTCCATAACCTGCTTCTTGCTGACAGCCTCCCATATGGTCTAGCGGTTAGGATTCCTGGTTTTCACCCAGGCGGCCCGGTATGGGAAGACTAGCCTTTTCTACATAGAACTCCCGATTCCGTTTCTGTTGCATTTACATTTTGAGAAAAGCCTGAATTTCCCCACATTGTTTCCCTTGGGGCCCCGGCGGCCCCATGTAGTCTGTCCGTGTTTCAGGCTCCCGATTCCTCAGTATGAGGGCTGGACTTGCAAGAAGAAGGGCCGACTACAAGCGGCTTGGGTATGAGGTGCATACCAATGTCTGCGGCTTTCATACCCGAGATCTCGTCTGCACCCACCTTTGAGGCGTGACGTGTCCCCCGCACCCCCCGTCAAGAGAGCAACGGTGGGACCACATTTGGAAAACAGGCCGCCTTGCATTGAAACCGTTGCTGCAAGACGTTAAAGGCCAGAGGAAAGAAGGGCGCCCTGACAGACCGTCATTTCCGCTGACCTCGAGTGTTAAGCGTTCAGTACCTCGGCCAAGGCTAGGGAGAAGACAGAGACTACGCAATCACAATTGGGGTTAAATTAAAAACAAAACGCGCTTCCCCGAGCCAGGTAGGAGTCGAACCTACAATCTTCTGATCCGTAGTCAGACGCGTTATCCATTGCGCCACTGGCCCTCGTGGGTCTGCGCATACCCCTATCCTTCCACAAAAGGGAGGTGCTGTGCTTGCCCCCTCCCCACATTACACAGCTCTTTAGAAAATAATGCTACTCTTCATTTCGGAGCTGACTCTCAAGCCGCTTCATCTTCCAGTCCTATCTAGAAAGGAAGGCCCTGAAAAGTTGGCAGCAATTGCAAAGCAGGATTTGCCTTCATTTATTGGGGTTGGGGGGGTGGGGTCAATCGGTCAGGGGCTTACTTCCCCACACACTTCAGGAGCGCCACAGGGACTCTTCTCAAGCCTGCCAATAGGCTGCAGATATTTGCCCCCAGCCAATGCTGCACTTTGGGGGCAAGGGGCAGGTTTCAGGTGGCAAGACGGGCAGCAAAGGGTTAATGAGGCGTGCCCCAGCACTCACGCGCCTCCGAGAGGAACTGCAGACTCTCTTGCCCATTTTAGCAAAAGGGGACCGTCCATCCCTGATAGGGCTCGAACCGCTGCCCTTGGTTCTTGCGTGTTCTCTCAAGCTAGTCATTTTTAGATTGGTCTTGGTATTGTGCTTTGCTTAGCCACTGTAAGCAATGACAGCTCAATACCAGAGCAGCGTAAAGCTTGATTTCTGCCACTGAAAGTGCATCTCGGTCATTTGCGTGGGACACCACCGGTCAAGCTTCTCAAGCATCCTGCCAGTGGTGGACCCATGGGGCACTGCTCTCAGGATCTCCATAACCTGCTTCTTGCTGACAGCCTCCCATATGGTCTAGCGGTTAGGATTCCTGGTTTTCACCCAGGCGGCCCGGTATGGGAAGACTAGCCTTTTCTACATAGAACTCCCGATTCCGTTTCTGTTGCATTTACATTTTGAGAAAAGCCTGAATTTCCCCACATTGTTTCCCTTGGGGCCCCGGCGGCCCCATGTAGTCTGTCCGTGTTTCAGGCTCCCGATTCCTCAGTATGAGGGCTGGACTTGCAAGAAGAAGGGCCGACTACAAGCGGCTTGGGTATGAGGTGCATACCAATGTCTGCGGCTTTCATACCCGAGATCTCGTCTGCACCCACCTTTGAGGCGTGACGTGTCCCCCGCACCCCCCGTCAAGAGAGCAACGGTGGGACCACATTTGGAAAACAGGCCGCCTTGCATTGAAACCGTTGCTGCAAGACGTTAAAGGCCAGAGGAAAGAAGGGCGCCCTGACAGACCGTCATTTCCGCTGACCTCGAGTGTTAAGCGTTCAGTACCTCGGCCAAGGCTAGGGAGAAGACAGAGACTACGCAATCACAATTGGGGTTAAATTAAAAACAAAACGCGCTTCCCCGAGCCAGGTAGGAGTCGAACCTACAATCTTCTGATCCGTAGTCAGACGCGTTATCCATTGCGCCACTGGCCCTCGTGGGTCTGCGCATACCCCTATCCTTCCACAAAAGGGAGGTGCTGTGCTTGCCCCCTCCCCACATTACACAGCTCTTTAGAAAATAATGCTACTCTTCATTTCGGAGCTGACTCTCAAGCCGCTTCATCTTCCAGTCCTATCTAGAAAGGAAGGCCCTGAAAAGTTGGCAGCAATTGCAAAGCAGGATTTGCCTTCATTTATTGGGGTTGGGGGGGTGGGGTCAATCGGTCAGGGGCTTACTTCCCCACACACTTCAGGAGCGCCACAGGGACTCTTCTCAAGCCTGCCAATAGGCTGCAGATATTTGCCCCCAGCCAATGCTGCACTTTGGGGGCAAGGGGCAGGTTTCAGGTGGCAAGACGGGCAGCAAAGGGTTAATGAGGCGTGCCCCAGCACTCACGCGCCTCCGAGAGGAACTGCAGACTCTCTTGCCCATTTTAGCAAAAGGGGACCGTCCATCCCTGATAGGGCTCGAACCGCTGCCCTTGGTTCTTGCGTGTTCTCTCAAGCTAGTCATTTTTAGATTGGTCTTGGTATTGTGCTTTGCTTAGCCACTGTAAGCAATGACAGCTCAATACCAGAGCAGCGTAAAGCTTGATTTCTGCCACTGAAAGTGCATCTCGGTCATTTGCGTGGGACACCACCGGTCAAGCTTCTCAAGCATCCTGCCAGTGGTGGACCCATGGGGCACTGCTCTCAGGATCTCCATAACCTGCTTCTTGCTGACAGCCTCCCATATGGTCTAGCGGTTAGGATTCCTGGTTTTCACCCAGGCGGCCCGGTATGGGAAGACTAGCCTTTTCTACATAGAACTCCCGATTCCGTTTCTGTTGCATTTACATTTTGAGAAAAGCCTGAATTTCCCCACATTGTTTCCCTTGGGGCCCCGGCGGCCCCATGCAGTCTGTCCGTGTTTCAGGCTCCCGATTCCTCAGTATGAGGGCTGGACTTGCAAGAAGAAGGGCCGACTACAAGCGGCTTGGGTATGAGGTGCATACCAATGTCTGCGGCTTTCATACCCGAGATCTCGTCTGCACCCACCTTTGAGGCGTGACGTGTCCCCCGCACCCCCCGTCAAGAGAGCAACGGTGGGACCACATTTGGAAAACAGGCCGCCTTGCATTGAAACCGTTGCTGCAAGACGTTAAAGGCCAGAGGAAAGAAGGGCGCCCTGACAGACCGTCATTTCCGCTGACCTCGAGTGTTAAGCGTTCAGTACCTCGGCCAAGGCTAGGGAGAAGACAGAGACTACGCAATCACAATTGGGGTTAAATTAAAAACAAAACGCGCTTCCCCGAGCCAGGTAGGAGTCGAACCTACAATCTTCTGATCCGTAGTCAGACGCGTTATCCATTGCGCCACTGGCCCTCGTGGGTCTGCGCATACCCCTATCCTTCCACAAAAGGGAGGTGCTGTGCTTGCCCCCTCCCCACATTACACAGCTCTTTAGAAAATAATGCTACTCTTCATTTCGGAGCTGACTCTCAAGCCGCTTCATCTTCCAGTCCTATCTAGAAAGGAAGGCCCTGAAAAGTTGGCAGCAATTGCAAAGCAGGATTTGCCTTCATTTATTGGGGTTGGGGGGGTGGGGTCAATCGGTCAGGGGCTTACTTCCCCACACACTTCAGGAGCGCCACAGGGACTCTTCTCAAGCCTGCCAATAGGCTGCAGATATTTGCCCCCAGCCAATGCTGCACTTTGGGGGCAAGGGGCAGGTTTCAGGTGGCAAGACGGGCAGCAAAGGGTTAATGAGGCGTGCCCCAGCACTCACGCGCCTCCGAGAGGAACTGCAGACTCTCTTGCCCATTTTAGCAAAAGGGGACCGTCCATCCCTGATAGGGCTCGAACCGCTGCCCTTGGTTCTTGCGTGTTCTCTCAAGCTAGTCATTTTTAGATTGGTCTTGGTATTGTGCTTTGCTTAGCCACTGTAAGCAATGACAGCTCAATACCAGAGCAGCGTAAAGCTTGATTTCTGCCACTGAAAGTGCATCTCGGTCATTTGCGTGGGACACCACCGGTCAAGCTTCTCAAGCATCCTGCCAGTGGTGGACCCATGGGGCACTGCTCTCAGGATCTCCATAACCTGCTTCTTGCTGACAGCTTCCCATATGGTCTAGCGGTTAGGATTCCTGGTTTTCACCCAGGCGGCCCGGGTTCGACTCCCGGTATGGGAAGACTAGCCTTTTCTACATAGAACTCCCGTTTCTGTTGCATTTACATTTTGAGAAAAGCCTGAATTTCCCCACATTGTTTCCCTTGGGGCCCCGGCGGCCCCATGCAGTCTGTCCGTGTTTCAGGCTCCCGATTCCTCAGTATGAGGGCTGGACTTGCAAGAAGAAGGGCCGACTACAAGCGGCTTGGGTATGAGGTGCATACCAATGTCTGCGGCTTTCATACCCGAGATCTCGTCTGCACCCACCTTTGAGGCGTGACGTGTCCCCCGCACCCCCCGTCAAGAGAGCAACGGTGGGACCACATTTGGAAAACAGGCCGCCTTGCATTGAAACCGTTGCTGCAAGACGTTAAAGGCCAGAGGAAAGAAGGGCGCCCTGACAGACCGTCATTTCCGCTGACCTCGAGTGTTAAGCGTTCAGTACCTCGGCCAAGGCTAGGGAGAAGACAGAGACTACGCAATCACAATTGGGGTTAAATTAAAAACAAAACGCGCTTCCCCGAGCCAGGTAGGAGTCGAACCTACAATCTTCTGATCCGTAGTCAGACGCGTTATCCATTGCGCCACTGGCCCTCGTGGGTCTGCGCATACCCCTATCCTTCCACAAAAGGGAGGTGCTGTGCTTGCCCCCTCCCCACATTACACAGCTCTTTAGAAAATAATGCTACTCTTCATTTCGGAGCTGACTCTCAAGCCGCTTCATCTTCCAGTCCTATCTAGAAAGGAAGGCCCTGAAAAGTTGGCAGCAATTGCAAAGCAGGATTTGCCTTCATTTATTGGGGTTGGGGGGGTGGGGTCAATCGGTCAGGGGCTTACTTCCCCACACACTTCAGGAGCGCCACAGGGACTCTTCTCAAGCCTGCCAATAGGCTGCAGATATTTGCCCCCAGCCAATGCTGCACTTTGGGGGCAAGGGGCAGGTTTCAGGTGGCAAGACGGGCAGCAAAGGGTTAATGAGGCGTGCCCCAGCACTCACGCGCCTCCGAGAGGAACTGCAGACTCTCTTGCCCATTTTAGCAAAAGGGGACCGTCCATCCCTGATAGGGCTCGAACCGCTGCCCTTGGTTCTTGCGTGTTCTCTCAAGCTAGTCATTTTTAGATTGGTCTTGGTATTGTGCTTTGCTTAGCCACTGTAAGCAATGACAGCTCAATACCAGAGCAGCGTAAAGCTTGATTTCTGCCACTGAAAGTGCATCTCGGTCATTTGCGTGGGACACCACCGGTCAAGCTTCTCAAGCATCCTGCCAGTGGTGGACCCATGGGGCACTGCTCTCAGGATCTCCATAACCTGCTTCTTGCTGACAGCCTCCCATATGGTCTAGCGGTTAGGATTCCTGGTTTTCACCCAGGCGGCCCGGTATGGGAAGACTAGCCTTTTCTACATAGAACTCCCGATTCCGTTTCTGTTGCATTTACATTTTGAGAAAAGCCTGAATTTCCCCACATTGTTTCCCTTGGGGCCCCGGCGGCCCCATGCAGTCTGTCCGTGTTTCAGGCTCCCGATTCCTCAGTATGAGGGCTGGACTTGCAAGAAGAAGGGCCGACTACAAGCGGCTTGGGTATGAGGTGCATACCAATGTCTGCGGCTTTCATACCCGAGATCTCGTCTGCACCCACCTTTGAGGCGTGACGTGTCCCCCGCACCCCCCGTCAAGAGAGCAACGGTGGGACCACATTTGGAAAACAGGCCGCCTTGCATTGAAACCGTTGCTGCAAGACGTTAAAGGCCAGAGGAAAGAAGGGCGCCCTGACAGACCGTCATTTCCGCTGACCTCGAGTGTTAAGCGTTCAGTACCTCGGCCAAGGCTAGGGAGAAGACAGAGACTACGCAATCACAATTGGGGTTAAATTAAAAACAAAACGCGCTTCCCCGAGCCAGGTAGGAGTCGAACCTACAATCTTCTGATCCGTAGTCAGACGCGTTATCCATTGCGCCACTGGCCCTCGTGGGTCTGCGCATACCCCTATCCTTCCACAAAAGGGAGGTGCTGTGCTTGCCCCCTCCCCACATTACACAGCTCTTTAGAAAATAATGCTACTCTTCATTTCGGAGCTGACTCTCAAGCCGCTTCATCTTCCAGTCCTATCTAGAAAGGAAGGCCCTGAAAAGTTGGCAGCAATTGCAAAGCAGGATTTGCCTTCATTTATTGGGGTTGGGGGGGTGGGGTCAATCGGTCAGGGGCTTACTTCCCCACACACTTCAGGAGCGCCACAGGGACTCTTCTCAAGCCTGCCAATAGGCTGCAGATATTTGCCCCCAGCCAATGCTGCACTTTGGGGGCAAGGGGCAGGTTTCAGGTGGCAAGACGGGCAGCAAAGGGTTAATGAGGCGTGCCCCAGCACTCACGCGCCTCCGAGAGGAACTGCAGACTCTCTTGCCCATTTTAGCAAAAGGGGACCGTCCATCCCTGATAGGGCTCGAACCGCTGCCCTTGGTTCTTGCGTGTTCTCTCAAGCTAGTCATTTTTAGATTGGTCTTGGTATTGTGCTTTGCTTAGCCACTGTAAGCAATGACAGCTCAATACCAGAGCAGCGTAAAGCTTGATTTCTGCCACTGAAAGTGCATCTCGGTCATTTGCGTGGGACACCACCGGTCAAGCTTCTCAAGCATCCTGCCAGTGGTGGACCCATGGGGCACTGCTCTCAGGATCTCCATAACCTGCTTCTTGCTGACAGCCTCCCATATGGTCTAGCGGTTAGGATTCCTGGTTTTCACCCAGGCGGCCCGGGTTCGACTCCCGGTATGGGAAGACTAGCCTTTTCTACATAGAACTCCCGTTTCTGTTGCATTTACATTTTGAGAAAAGCCTGAATTTCCCCACATTGTTTCCCTTGGGGCCCCGGCGGCCCCATGCAGTCTGTCCGTGTTTCAGGCTCCCGATTCCTCAGTATGAGGGCTGGACTTGCAAGAAGAAGGGCCGACTACAAGCGGCTTGGGTATGAGGTGCATACCAATGTCTGCGGCTTTCATACCCGAGATCTCGTCTGCACCCACCTTTGAGGCGTGACGTGTCCCCCGCACCCCCCGTCAAGAGAGCAACGGTGGGACCACATTTGGAAAACAGGCCGCCTTGCATTGAAACCGTTGCTGCAAGACGTTAAAGGCCAGAGGAAAGAAGGGCGCCCTGACAGACCGTCATTTCCGCTGACCTCGAGTGTTAAGCGTTCAGTACCTCGGCCAAGGCTAGGGAGAAGACAGAGACTACGCAATCACAATTGGGGTTAAATTAAAAACAAAACGCGCTTCCCCGAGCCAGGTAGGAGTCGAACCTACAATCTTCTGATCCGTAGTCAGACGCGTTATCCATTGCGCCACTGGCCCTCGTGGGTCTGCGCATACCCCTATCCTTCCACAAAAGGGAGGTGCTGTGCTTGCCCCCTCCCCACATTACACAGCTCTTTAGAAAATAATGCTACTCTTCCTTTCGGAGCTGACTCTCAAGCCGCTTCATCTTCCAGTCCTATCTAGAAAGGAAGGCCCTGAAAAGTTGGCAGCAATTGCAAAGCAGGATTTGCCTTCATTTATTGGGGTTGGGGGGGTGGGGTCAATCGGTCAGGGGCTTACTTCCCCACACACTTCAGGAGCGCCACAGGGACTCTTCTCAAGCCTGCCAATAGGCTGCAGATATTTGCCCCCAGCCAATGCTGCACTTTGGGGGCAAGGGGCAGGTTTCAGGTGGCAAGACGGGCAGCAAAGGGTTAATGAGGCGTGCCCCAGCACTCACGCGCCTCCGAGAGGAACTGCAGACTCTCTTGCCCATTTTAGCAAAAGGGGACCGTCCATCCCTGATAGGGCTCGAACCGCTGCCCTTGGTTCTTGCGTGTTCTCTCAAGCTAGTCATTTTTAGATTGGTCTTGGTATTGTGCTTTGCTTAGCCACTGTAAGCAATGACAGCTCAATACCAGAGCAGCGTAAAGCTTGATTTCTGCCACTGAAAGTGCATCTCGGTCATTTGCGTGGGACACCACCGGTCAAGCTTCTCAAGCATCCTGCCAGTGGTGGACCCATGGGGCACTGCTCTCAGGATCTCCATAACCTGCTTCTTGCTGACAGCCTCCCATATGGTCTAGCGGTTAGGATTCCTGGTTTTCACCCAGGCGGCCCGGTATGGGAAGACTAGCCTTTTCTACATAGAACTCCCGATTCCGTTTCTGTTGCATTTACATTTTGAGAAAAGCCTGAATTTCCCCACATTGTTTCCCTTGGGGCCCCGGCGGCCCCATGTAGTCTGTCCGTGTTTCAGGCTCCCGATTCCTCAGTATGAGGGCTGGACTTGCAAGAAGAAGGGCCGACTACAAGCGGCTTGGGTATGAGGTGCATACCAATGTCTGCGGCTTTCATACCCGAGATCTCGTCTGCACCCACCTTTGAGGCGTGACGTGTCCCCCGCACCCCCCGTCAAGAGAGCAACGGTGGGACCACATTTGGAAAACAGGCCGCCTTGCATTGAAACCGTTGCTGCAAGACGTTAAAGGCCAGAGGAAAGAAGGGCGCCCTGACAGACCGTCATTTCCGCTGACCTCGAGTGTTAAGCGTTCAGTACCTCGGCCAAGGCTAGGGAGAAGACAGAGACTACGCAATCACAATTGGGGTTAAATTAAAAACAAAACGCGCTTCCCCGAGCCAGGTAGGAGTCGAACCTACAATCTTCTGATCCGTAGTCAGACGCGTTATCCATTGCGCCACTGGCCCTCGTGGGTCTGCGCATACCCCTATCCTTCCACAAAAGGGAGGTGCTGTGCTTGCCCCCTCCCCACATTACACAGCTCTTTAGAAAATAATGCTACTCTTCATTTCGGAGCTGACTCTCAAGCCGCTTCATCTTCCAGTCCTATCTAGAAAGGAAGGCCCTGAAAAGTTGGCAGCAATTGCAAAGCAGGATTTGCCTTCATTTATTGGGGTTGGGGGGGTGGGGTCAATCGGTCAGGGGCTTACTTCCCCACACACTTCAGGAGCGCCACAGGGACTCTTCTCAAGCCTGCCAATAGGCTGCAGATATTTGCCCCCAGCCAATGCTGCACTTTGGGGGCAAGGGGCAGGTTTCAGGTGGCAAGACGGGCAGCAAAGGGTTAATGAGGCGTGCCCCAGCACTCACGCGCCTCCGAGAGGAACTGCAGACTCTCTTGCCCATTTTAGCAAAAGGGGACCGTCCATCCCTGATAGGGCTCGAACCGCTGCCCTTGGTTCTTGCGTGTTCTCTCAAGCTAGTCATTTTTAGATTGGTCTTGGTATTGTGCTTTGCTTAGCCACTGTAAGCAATGACAGCTCAATACCAGAGCAGCGTAAAGCTTGATTTCTGCCACTGAAAGTGCATCTCGGTCATTTGCGTGGGACACCACCGGTCAAGCTTCTCAAGCATCCTGCCAGTGGTGGACCCATGGGGCACTGCTCTCAGGATCTCCATAACCTGCTTCTTGCTGACAGCCTCCCATATGGTCTAGCGGTTAGGATTCCTGGTTTTCACCCAGGCGGCCCGGTATGGGAAGACTAGCCTTTTCTACATAGAACTCCCGATTCCGTTTCTGTTGCATTTACATTTTGAGAAAAGCCTGAATTTCCCCACATTGTTTCCCTTGGGGCCCCGGCGGCCCCATGTAGTCTGTCCGTGTTTCAGGCTCCCGATTCCTCAGTATGAGGGCTGGACTTGCAAGAAGAAGGGCCGACTACAAGCGGCTTGGGTATGAGGTGCATACCAATGTCTGCGGCTTTCATACCCGAGATCTCGTCTGCACCCACCTTTGAGGCGTGACGTGTCCCCCGCACCCCCCGTCAAGAGAGCAACGGTGGGACCACATTTGGAAAACAGGCCGCCTTGCATTGAAACCGTTGCTGCAAGACGTTAAAGGCCAGAGGAAAGAAGGGCGCCCTGACAGACCGTCATTTCCGCTGACCTCGAGTGTTAAGCGTTCAGTACCTCGGCCAAGGCTAGGGAGAAGACAGAGACTACGCAATCACAATTGGGGTTAAATTAAAAACAAAACGCGCTTCCCCGAGCCAGGTAGGAGTCGAACCTACAATCTTCTGATCCGTAGTCAGACGCGTTATCCATTGCGCCACTGGCCCTCGTGGGTCTGCGCATACCCCTATCCTTCCACAAAAGGGAGGTGCTGTGCTTGCCCCCTCCCCACATTACACAGCTCTTTAGAAAATAATGCTACTCTTCATTTCGGAGCTGACTCTCAAGCCGCTTCATCTTCCAGTCCTATCTAGAAAGGAAGGCCCTGAAAAGTTGGCAGCAATTGCAAAGCAGGATTTGCCTTCATTTATTGGGGTTGGGGGGGTGGGGTCAATCGGTCAGGGGCTTACTTCCCCACACACTTCAGGAGCGCCACAGGGACTCTTCTCAAGCCTGCCAATAGGCTGCAGATATTTGCCCCCAGCCAATGCTGCACTTTGGGGGCAAGGGGCAGGTTTCAGGTGGCAAGACGGGCAGCAAAGGGTTAATGAGGCGTGCCCCAGCACTCACGCGCCTCCGAGAGGAACTGCAGACTCTCTTGCCCATTTTAGCAAAAGGGGACCGTCCATCCCTGATAGGGCTCGAACCGCTGCCCTTGGTTCTTGCGTGTTCTCTCAAGCTAGTCATTTTTAGATTGGTCTTGGTATTGTGCTTTGCTTAGCCACTGTAAGCAATGACAGCTCAATACCAGAGCAGCGTAAAGCTTGATTTCTGCCACTGAAAGTGCATCTCGGTCATTTGCGTGGGACACCACCGGTCAAGCTTCTCAAGCATCCTGCCAGTGGTGGACCCATGGGGCACTGCTCTCAGGATCTCCATAACCTGCTTCTTGCTGACAGCCTCCCATATGGTCTAGCGGTTAGGATTCCTGGTTTTCACCCAGGCGGCCCGGTATGGGAAGACTAGCCTTTTCTACATAGAACTCCCGATTCCGTTTCTGTTGCATTTACATTTTGAGAAAAGCCTGAATTTCCCCACATTGTTTCCCTTGGGGCCCCGGCGGCCCCATGCAGTCTGTCCGTGTTTCAGGCTCCCGATTCCTCAGTATGAGGGCTGGACTTGCAAGAAGAAGGGCCGACTACAAGCGGCTTGGGTATGAGGTGCATACCAATGTCTGCGGCTTTCATACCCGAGATCTCGTCTGCACCCACCTTTGAGGCGTGACGTGTCCCCCGCACCCCCCGTCAAGAGAGCAACGGTGGGACCACATTTGGAAAACAGGCCGCCTTGCATTGAAACCGTTGCTGCAAGACGTTAAAGGCCAGAGGAAAGAAGGGCGCCCTGACAGACCGTCATTTCCGCTGACCTCGAGTGTTAAGCGTTCAGTACCTCGGCCAAGGCTAGGGAGAAGACAGAGACTACGCAATCACAATTGGGGTTAAATTAAAAACAAAACGCGCTTCCCCGAGCCAGGTAGGAGTCGAACCTACAATCTTCTGATCCGTAGTCAGACGCGTTATCCATTGCGCCACTGGCCCTCGTGGGTCTGCGCATACCCCTATCCTTCCACAAAAGGGAGGTGCTGTGCTTGCCCCCTCCCCACATTACACAGCTCTTTAGAAAATAATGCTACTCTTCATTTCGGAGCTGACTCTCAAGCCGCTTCATCTTCCAGTCCTATCTAGAAAGGAAGGCCCTGAAAAGTTGGCAGCAATTGCAAAGCAGGATTTGCCTTCATTTATTGGGGTTGGGGGGGTGGGGTCAATCGGTCAGGGGCTTACTTCCCCACACACTTCAGGAGCGCCACAGGGACTCTTCTCAAGCCTGCCAATAGGCTGCAGATATTTGCCCCCAGCCAATGCTGCACTTTGGGGGCAAGGGGCAGGTTTCAGGTGGCAAGACGGGCAGCAAAGGGTTAATGAGGCGTGCCCCAGCACTCACGCGCCTCCGAGAGGAACTGCAGACTCTCTTGCCCATTTTAGCAAAAGGGGACCGTCCATCCCTGATAGGGCTCGAACCGCTGCCCTTGGTTCTTGCGTGTTCTCTCAAGCTAGTCATTTTTAGATTGGTCTTGGTATTGTACTTTGCTTAGCCACTGTAAGCAATGACAGCTCAATACCAGAGCAGCGTAAAGCTTGATTTCTGCCACTGAAAGTGCATCTCGGTCATTTGCGTGGGACACCACCGGTCAAGCTTCTCAAGCATCCTGCCAGTGGTGGACCCATGGGGCACTGCTCTCAGGATCTCCATAACCTGCTTCTTGCTGACAGCCTCCCATATGGTCTAGCGGTTAGGATTCCTGGTTTTCACCCAGGCGGCCCGGTATGGGAAGACTAGCCTTTTCTACATAGAACTCCCGATTCCGTTTCTGTTGCATTTACATTTTGAGAAAAGCCTGAATTTCCCCACATTGTTTCCCTTGGGGCCCCGGCGGCCCCATGTAGTCTGTCCGTGTTTCAGGCTCCCGATTCCTCAGTATGAGGGCTGGACTTGCAAGAAGAAGGGCCGACTACAAGCGGCTTGGGTATGAGGTGCATACCAATGTCTGCGGCTTTCATACCCGAGATCTCGTCTGCACCCACCTTTGAGGCGTGACGTGTCCCCCGCACCCCCCGTCAAGAGAGCAACGGTGGGACCACATTTGGAAAACAGGCCGCCTTGCATTGAAACCGTTGCTGCAAGACGTTAAAGGCCAGAGGAAAGAAGGGCGCCCTGACAGACCGTCATTTCCGCTGACCTCGAGTGTTAAGCGTTCAGTACCTCGGCCAAGGCTAGGGAGAAGACAGAGACTACGCAATCACAATTGGGGTTAAATTAAAAACAAAACGCGCTTCCCCGAGCCAGGTAGGAGTCGAACCTACAATCTTCTGATCCGTAGTCAGACGCGTTATCCATTGCGCCACTGGCCCTCGTGGGTCTGCGCATACCCCTATCCTTCCACAAAAGGGAGGTGCTGTGCTTGCCCCCTCCCCACATTACACAGCTCTTTAGAAAATAATGCTACTCTTCATTTCGGAGCTGACTCTCAAGCCGCTTCATCTTCCAGTCCTATCTAGAAAGGAAGGCCCTGAAAAGTTGGCAGCAATTGCAAAGCAGGATTTGCCTTCATTTATTGGGGTTGGGGGGGTGGGGTCAATCGGTCAGGGGCTTACTTCCCCACACACTTCAGGAGCGCCACAGGGACTCTTCTCAAGCCTGCCAATAGGCTGCAGATATTTGCCCCCAGCCAATGCTGCACTTTGGGGGCAAGGGGCAGGTTTCAGGTGGCAAGACGGGCAGCAAAGGGTTAATAAGGCGTGCCCCAGCACTCACGCGCCTCCGAGAGGAACTGCAGACTCTCTTGCCCATTTTAGCAAAAGGGGACCGTCCATCCCTGATAGGGCTCGAACCGCTGCCCTTGGTTCTTGCGTGTTCTCTCAAGCTAGTCATTTTTAGATTGGTCTTGGTATTGTGCTTTGCTTAGCCACTGTAAGCAATGACAGCTCAATACCAGAGCAGCGTAAAGCTTGATTTCTGCCACTGAAAGTGCATCTCGGTCATTTGCGTGGGACACCACCGGTCAAGCTTCTCAAGCATCCTGCCAGTGGTGGACCCATGGGGCACTGCTCTCAGGATCTCCATAACCTGCTTCTTGCTGACAGCCTCCCATATGGTCTAGCGGTTAGGATTCCTGGTTTTCACCCAGGCGGCCCGGTATGGGAAGACTAGCCTTTTCTACATAGAACTCCCGATTCCGTTTCTGTTGCATTTACATTTTGAGAAAAGCCTGAATTTCCCCACATTGTTTCCCTTGGGGCCCCGGCGGCCCCATGTAGTCTGTCCGTGTTTCAGGCTCCCGATTCCTCAGTATGAGGGCTGGACTTGCAAGAAGAAGGGCCGACTACAAGCGGCTTGGGTATGAGGTGCATACCAATGTCTGCGGCTTTCATACCCGAGATCTCGTCTGCACCCACCTTTGAGGCGTGACGTGTCCCCCGCACCCCCCGTCAAGAGAGCAACGGTGGGACCACATTTGGAAAACAGGCCGCCTTGCATTGAAACCGTTGCTGCAAGACGTTAAAGGCCAGAGGAAAGAAGGGCGCCCTGACAGACCGTCATTTCCGCTGACCTCGAGTGTTAAGCGTTCAGTACCTCGGCCAAGGCTAGGGAGAAGACAGAGACTACGCAATCACAATTGGGGTTAAATTAAAAACAAAACGCGCTTCCCCGAGCCAGGTAGGAGTCGAACCTACAATCTTCTGATCCGTAGTCAGACGCGTTATCCATTGCGCCACTGGCCCTCGTGGGTCTGCGCATACCCCTATCCTTCCACAAAAGGGAGGTGCTGTGCTTGCCCCCTCCCCACATTACACAGCTCTTTAGAAAATAATGCTACTCTTCATTTCGGAGCTGACTCTCAAGCCGCTTCATCTTCCAGTCCTATCTAGAAAGGAAGGCCCTGAAAAGTTGGCAGCAATTGCAAAGCAGGATTTGCCTTCATTTATTGGGGTTGGGGGGGTGGGGTCAATCGGTCAGGGGCTTACTTCCCCACACACTTCAGGAGCGCCACAGGGACTCTTCTCAAGCCTGCCAATAGGCTGCAGATATTTGCCCCCAGCCAATGCTGCACTTTGGGGGCAAGGGGCAGGTTTCAGGTGGCAAGACGGGCAGCAAAGGGTTAATGAGGCGTGCCCCAGCACTCACGCGCCTCCGAGAGGAACTGCAGACTCTCTTGCCCATTTTAGCAAAAGGGGACCGTCCATCCCTGATAGGGCTCGAACCGCTGCCCTTGGTTCTTGCGTGTTCTCTCAAGCTAGTCATTTTTAGATTGGTCTTGGTATTGTGCTTTGCTTAGCCACTGTAAGCAATGACAGCTCAATACCAGAGCAGCGTAAAGCTTGATTTCTGCCACTGAAAGTGCATCTCGGTCATTTGCGTGGGACACCACCGGTCAAGCTTCTCAAGCATCCTGCCAGTGGTGGACCCATGGGGCACTGCTCTCAGGATCTCCATAACCTGCTTCTTGCTGACAGCCTCCCATATGGTCTAGCGGTTAGGATTCCTGGTTTTCACCCAGGCGGCCCGGTATGGGAAGACTAGCCTTTTCTACATAGAACTCCCGATTCCGTTTCTGTTGCATTTACATTTTGAGAAAAGCCTGAATTTCCCCACATTGTTTCCCTTGGGGCCCCGGCGGCCCCATGTAGTCTGTCCGTGTTTCAGGCTCCCGATTCCTCAGTATGAGGGCTGGACTTGCAAGAAGAAGGGCCGACTACAAGCGGCTTGGGTATGAGGTGCATACCAATGTCTGCGGCTTTCATACCCGAGATCTCGTCTGCACCCACCTTTGAGGCGTGACGTGTCCCCCGCACCCCCCGTCAAGAGAGCAACGGTGGGACCACATTTGGAAAACAGGCCGCCTTGCATTGAAACCGTTGCTGCAAGACGTTAAAGGCCAGAGGAAAGAAGGGCGCCCTGACAGACCGTCATTTCCGCTGACCTCGAGTGTTAAGCGTTCAGTACCTCGGCCAAGGCTAGGGAGAAGACAGAGACTACGCAATCACAATTGGGGTTAAATTAAAAACAAAACGCGCTTCCCCGAGCCAGGTAGGAGTCGAACCTACAATCTTCTGATCCGTAGTCAGACGCGTTATCCATTGCGCCACTGGCCCTCGTGGGTCTGCGCATACCCCTATCCTTCCACAAAAGGGAGGTGCTGTGCTTGCCCCCTCCCCACATTACACAGCTCTTTAGAAAATAATGCTACTCTTCATTTCGGAGCTGACTCTCAAGCCGCTTCATCTTCCAGTCCTATCTAGAAAGGAAGGCCCTGAAAAGTTGGCAGCAATTGCAAAGCAGGATTTGCCTTCATTTATTGGGGTTGGGGGGGTGGGGTCAATCGGTCAGGGGCTTACTTCCCCACACACTTCAGGAGCGCCACAGGGACTCTTCTCAAGCCTGCCAATAGGCTGCAGATATTTGCCCCCAGCCAATGCTGCACTTTGGGGGCAAGGGGCAGGTTTCAGGTGGCAAGACGGGCAGCAAAGGGTTAATGAGGCGTGCCCCAGCACTCACGCGCCTCCGAGAGGAACTGCAGACTCTCTTGCCCATTTTAGCAAAAGGGGACCGTCCATCCCTGATAGGGCTCGAACCGCTGCCCTTGGTTCTTGCGTGTTCTCTCAAGCTAGTCATTTTTAGATTGGTCTTGGTATTGTGCTTTGCTTAGCCACTGTAAGCAATGACAGCTCAATACCAGAGCAGCGTAAAGCTTGATTTCTGCCACTGAAAGTGCATCTCGGTCATTTGCGTGGGACACCACCGGTCAAGCTTCTCAAGCATCCTGCCAGTGGTGGACCCATGGGGCACTGCTCTCAGGATCTCCATAACCTGCTTCTTGCTGACAGCCTCCCATATGGTCTAGCGGTTAGGATTCCTGGTTTTCACCCAGGCGGCCCGGTATGGGAAGACTAGCCTTTTCTACATAGAACTCCCGATTCCGTTTCTGTTGCATTTACATTTTGAGAAAAGCCTGAATTTCCCCACATTGTTTCCCTTGGGGCCCCGGCGGCCCCATGCAGTCTGTCCGTGTTTCAGGCTCCCGATTCCTCAGTATGAGGGCTGGACTTGCAAGAAGAAGGGCCGACTACAAGCGGCTTGGGTATGAGGTGCATACCAATGTCTGCGGCTTTCATACCCGAGATCTCGTCTGCACCCACCTTTGAGGCGTGACGTGTCCCCCGCACCCCCCGTCAAGAGAGCAACGGTGGGACCACATTTGGAAAACAGGCCGCCTTGCATTGAAACCGTTGCTGCAAGACGTTAAAGGCCAGAGGAAAGAAGGGCGCCCTGACAGACCGTCATTTCCGCTGACCTCGAGTGTTAAGCGTTCAGTACCTCGGCCAAGGCTAGGGAGAAGACAGAGACTACGCAATCACAATTGGGGTTAAATTAAAAACAAAACGCGCTTCCCCGAGCCAGGTAGGAGTCGAACCTACAATCTTCTGATCCGTAGTCAGACGCGTTATCCATTGCGCCACTGGCCCTCGTGGGTCTGCGCATACCCCTATCCTTCCACAAAAGGGAGGTGCTGTGCTTGCCCCCTCCCCACATTACACAGCTCTTTAGAAAATAATGCTACTCTTCATTTCGGAGCTGACTCTCAAGCCGCTTCATCTTCCAGTCCTATCTAGAAAGGAAGGCCCTGAAAAGTTGGCAGCAATTGCAAAGCAGGATTTGCCTTCATTTATTGGGGTTGGGGGGGTGGGGTCAATCGGTCAGGGGCTTACTTCCCCACACACTTCAGGAGCGCCACAGGGACTCTTCTCAAGCCTGCCAATAGGCTGCAGATATTTGCCCCCAGCCAATGCTGCACTTTGGGGGCAAGGGGCAGGTTTCAGGTGGCAAGACGGGCAGCAAAGGGTTAATGAGGCGTGCCCCAGCACTCACGCGCCTCCGAGAGGAACTGCAGACTCTCTTGCCCATTTTAGCAAAAGGGGACCGTCCATCCCTGATAGGGCTCGAACCGCTGCCCTTGGTTCTTGCGTGTTCTCTCAAGCTAGTCATTTTTAGATTGGTCTTGGTATTGTGCTTTGCTTAGCCACTGTAAGCAATGACAGCTCAATACCAGAGCAGCGTAAAGCTTGATTTCTGCCACTGAAAGTGCATCTCGGTCATTTGCGTGGGACACCACCGGTCAAGCTTCTCAAGCATCCTGCCAGTGGTGGACCCATGGGGCACTGCTCTCAGGATCTCCATAACCTGCTTCTTGCTGACAGCCTCCCATATGGTCTAGCGGTTAGGATTCCTGGTTTTCACCCAGGCGGCCCGGTATGGGAAGACTAGCCTTTTCTACATAGAACTCCCGATTCCGTTTCTGTTGCATTTACATTTTGAGAAAAGCCTGAATTTCCCCACATTGTTTCCCTTGGGGCCCCGGCGGCCCCATGTAGTCTGTCCGTGTTTCAGGCTCCCGATTCCTCAGTATGAGGGCTGGACTTGCAAGAAGAAGGGCCGACTACAAGCGGCTTGGGTATGAGGTGCATACCAATGTCTGCGGCTTTCATACCCGAGATCTCGTCTGCACCCACCTTTGAGGCGTGACGTGTCCCCCGCACCCCCCGTCAAGAGAGCAACGGTGGGACCACATTTGGAAAACAGGCCGCCTTGCATTGAAACCGTTGCTGCAAGACGTTAAAGGCCAGAGGAAAGAAGGGCGCCCTGACAGACCGTCATTTCCGCTGACCTCGAGTGTTAAGCGTTCAGTACCTCGGCCAAGGCTAGGGAGAAGACAGAGTACGCAATCACAATTGGGGTTAAATTAAAAACAAAACGCGCTTCCCCGAGCCAGGTAGGAGTCGAACCTACAATCTTCTGATCCGTAGTCAGACGCGTTATCCATTGCGCCACTGGCCCTCGTGGGTCTGCGCATACCCCTATCCTTCCACAAAAGGGAGGTGCTGTGCTTGCCCCCTCCCCACATTACACAGCTCTTTAGAAAATAATGCTACTCTTCATTTCGGAGCTGACTCTCAAGCCGCTTCATCTTCCAGTCCTATCTAGAAAGGAAGGCCCTGAAAAGTTGGCAGCAATTGCAAAGCAGGATTTGCCTTCATTTATTGGGGTTGGGGGGGTGGGGTCAATCGGTCAGGGGCTTACTTCCCCACACACTTCAGGAGCGCCACAGGGACTCTTCTCAAGCCTGCCAATAGGCTGCAGATATTTGCCCCCAGCCAATGCTGCACTTTGGGGGCAAGGGGCAGGTTTCAGGTGGCAAGACGGGCAGCAAAGGGTTAATGAGGCGTGCCCCAGCACTCACGCGCCTCCGAGAGGAACTGCAGACTCTCTTGCCCATTTTAGCAAAAGGGGACCGTCCATCCCTGATAGGGCTCGAACCGCTGCCCTTGGTTCTTGCGTGTTCTCTCAAGCTAGTCATTTTTAGATTGGTCTTGGTATTGTGCTTTGCTTAGCCACTGTAAGCAATGACAGCTCAATACCAGAGCAGCGTAAAGCTTGATTTCTGCCACTGAAAGTGCATCTCGGTCATTTGCGTGGGACACCACCGGTCAAGCTTCTCAAGCATCCTGCCAGTGGTGGACCCATGGGGCACTGCTCTCAGGATCTCCATAACCTGCTTCTTGCTGACAGCCTCCCATATGGTCTAGCGGTTAGGATTCCTGGTTTTCACCCAGGTGGCCCGGGTTCGACTCCCGGTATGGGAAGACTAGCCTTTTCTACATAGAACTCCCGTTTCTGTTGCATTTACATTTTGAGAAAAGCCTGAATTTCCCCACATTGTTTCCCTTGGGGCCCCGGCGGCCCCATGCAGTCTGTCCGTGTTTCAGGCTCCCGATTCCTCAGTATGAGGGCTGGACTTGCAAGAAGAAGGGCCGACTACAAGCGGCTTGGGTATGAGGTGCATACCAATGTCTGCGGCTTTCATACCCGAGATCTCGTCTGCACCCACCTTTGAGGCGTGACGTGTCCCCCGCACCCCCCGTCAAGAGAGCAACGGTGGGACCACATTTGGAAAACAGGCCGCCTTGCATTGAAACCGTTGCTGCAAGACGTTAAAGGCCAGAGGAAAGAAGGGCGCCCTGACAGACCGTCATTTCCGCTGACCTCGAGTGTTAAGCGTTCAGTACCTCGGCCAAGGCTAGGGAGAAGACAGAGACTACGCAATCACAATTGGGGTTAAATTAAAAACAAAACACGCTTCCCCGAGCCAGGTAGGAGTCGAACCTACAATCTTCTGATCCGTAGTCAGACGCGTTATCCATTGCGCCACTGGCCCTCGTGGGTCTGCGCATACCCCTATCCTTCCACAAAAGGGAGGTGCTGTGCTTGCCCCCTCCCCATATTACACAGCTCTTTAGAAAATAATGCTACTCTTCATTTCGGAGCTGACTCTCAAGCCGCTTCATCTTCCAGTCCTATCTAGAAAGGAAGGCCCTGAAAAGTTGGCAGCAATTGCAAAGCAGGATTTGCCTTCATTTATTGGGGTTGGGGGGGTGGGGTCAATCGGTCAGGGGCTTACTTCCCCACACACTTCAGGAGCGCCACAGGGACTCTTCTCAAGCCTGCCAATAGGCTGCAGATATTTGCCCCCAGCCAATGCTGCACTTTGGGGGCAAGGGGCAGGTTTCAGGTGGCAAGACGGGCAGCAAAGGGTTAATGAGGCGTGCCCCAGCACTCACGCGCCTCCGAGAGGAACTGCAGACTCTCTTGCCCATTTTAGCAAAAGGGGACCGTCCATCCCTGATAGGGCTCGAACCGCTGCCCTTGGTTCTTGCGTGTTCTCTCAAGCTAGTCATTTTTAGATTGGTCTTGGTATTGTGCTTTGCTTAGCCACTGTAAGCAATGACAGCTCAATACCAGAGCAGCGTAAAGCTTGATTTCTGCCACTGAAAGTGCATCTCGGTCATTTGCGTGGGACACCACCGGTCAAGCTTCTCAAGCATCCTGCCAGTGGTGGACCCATGGGGCACTGCTCTCAGGATCTCCATAACCTGCTTCTTGCTGACAGCCTCCCATATGGTCTAGCGGTTAGGATTCCTGGTTTTCACCCAGGCGGCCCGGTATGGGAAGACTAGCCTTTTCTACATAGAACTCCCGATTCCGTTTCTGTTGCATTTACATTTTGAGAAAAGCCTGAATTTCCCCACATTGTTTCCCTTGGGGCCCCGGCGGCCCCATGTAGTCTGTCCGTGTTTCAGGCTCCCGATTCCTCAGTATGAGGGCTGGACTTGCAAGAAGAAGGGCCGACTACAAGCGGCTTGGGTATGAGGTGCATACCAATGTCTGCGGCTTTCATACCCGAGATCTCGTCTGCACCCACCTTTGAGGCGTGACGTGTCCCCCGCACCCCCCGTCAAGAGAGCAACGGTGGGACCACATTTGGAAAACAGGCCGCCTTGCATTGAAACCGTTGCTGCAAGACGTTAAAGGCCAGAGGAAAGAAGGGCGCCCTGACAGACCGTCATTTCCGCTGACCTCGAGTGTTAAGCGTTCAGTACCTCGGCCAAGGCTAGGGAGAAGACAGAGACTACGCAATCACAATTGGGGTTAAATTAAAAACAAAACGCGCTTCCCCGAGCCAGGTAGGAGTCGAACCTACAATCTTCTGATCCGTAGTCAGACGCGTTATCCATTGCGCCACTGGCCCTCGTGGGTCTGCGCATACCCCTATCCTTCCACAAAAGGGAGGTGCTGTGCTTGCCCCCTCCCCACATTACACAGCTCTTTAGAAAATAATGCTACTCTTCATTTCGGAGCTGACTCTCAAGCCGCTTCATCTTCCAGTCCTATCTAGAAAGGAAGGCCCTGAAAAGTTGGCAGCAATTGCAAAGCAGGATTTGCCTTCATTTATTGGGGTTGGGGGGGTGGGGTCAATCGGTCAGGGGCTTACTTCCCCACACACTTCAGGAGCGCCACAGGGACTCTTCTCAAGCCTGCCAATAGGCTGCAGATATTTGCCCCCAGCCAATGCTGCACTTTGGGGGCAAGGGGCAGGTTTCAGGTGGCAAGACGGGCAGCAAAGGGTTAATGAGGCGTGCCCCAGCACTCACGCGCCTCCGAGAGGAACTGCAGACTCTCTTGCCCATTTTAGCAAAAGGGGACCGTCCATCCCTGATAGGGCTCGAACCGCTGCCCTTGGTTCTTGCGTGTTCTCTCAAGCTAGTCATTTTTAGATTGGTCTTGGTATTGTGCTTTGCTTAGCCACTGTAAGCAATGACAGCTCAATACCAGAGCAGCGTAAAGCTTGATTTCTGCCACTGAAAGTGCATCTCGGTCATTTGCGTGGGACACCACCGGTCAAGCTTCTCAAGCATCCTGCCAGTGGTGGACCCATGGGGCACTGCTCTCAGGATCTCCATAACCTGCTTCTTGCTGACAGCCTCCCATATGGTCTAGCGGTTAGGATTCCTGGTTTTCACCCAGGAGGCCCGGGTTCGACTCCCGGTATGGGAAGACTGGCCTTTTCTACATAGAACTCCCGTTTCTGTTGCATTTACATTTTGAGAAAAGCCTGAATTTCCCCACATTGTTTCCCTTGGGGCCCCGGCGGCCCCATGCAGTCTGTCCGTGTTTCAGGCTCCCGATTCCTCAGTATGAGGGCTGGACTTGCAAGAAGAAGGGCCGACTACAAGCGGCTTGGGTATGAGGTGCATACCAATGTCTGCGGCTTTCATACCCGAGATCTCGTCTGCACCCACCTTTGAGGCGTGACGTGTCCCCCGCACCCCCCGTCAAGAGAGCAACGGTGGGACCACATTTGGAAAACAGGCCGCCTTGCATTGAAACCGTTGCTGCAAGACGTTAAAGGCCAGAGGAAAGAAGGGCGCCCTGACAGACCGTCATTTCCGCTGACCTCGAGTGTTAAGCGTTCAGTACCTCGGCCAAGGCTAGGGAGAAGACAGAGACTACGCAATCACAATTGGGGTTAAATTAAAAACAAAACGCGCTTCCCCGAGCCAGGTAGGAGTCGAACCTACAATCTTCTGATCCGTAGTCAGACGCGTTATCCATTGCGCCACTGGCCCTCGTGGGTCTGCGCATACCCCTATCCTTCCACAAAAGGGAGGTGCTGTGCTTGCCCCCTCCCCACATTACACAGCTCTTTAGAAAATAATGCTACTCTTCATTTCGGAGCTGACTCTCAAGCCGCTTCATCTTCCAGTCCTATCTAGAAAGGAAGGCCCTGAAAAGTTGGCAGCAATTGCAAAGCAGGATTTGCCTTCATTTATTGGGGTTGGGGGGGTGGGGTCAATCGGTCAGGGGCTTACTTCCCCACACACTTCAGGAGCGCCACAGGGACTCTTCTCAAGCCTGCCAATAGGCTGCAGATATTTGCCCCCAGCCAATGCTGCACTTTGGGGGCAAGGGGCAGGTTTCAGGTGGCAAGACGGGCAGCAAAGGGTTAATGAGGCGTGCCCCAGCACTCACGCGCCTCCGAGAGGAACTGCAGACTCTCTTGCCCATTTTAGCAAAAGGGGACCGTCCATCCCTGATAGGGCTCGAACCGCTGCCCTTGGTTCTTGCGTGTTCTCTCAAGCTAGTCATTTTTAGATTGGTCTTGGTATTGTGCTTTGCTTAGCCACTGTAAGCAATGACAGCTCAATACCAGAGCAGCGTAAAGCTTGATTTCTGCCACTGAAAGTGCATCTCGGTCATTTGCGTGGGACACCACCGGTCAAGCTTCTCAAGCATCCTGCCAGTGGTGGACCCATGGGGCACTGCTCTCAGGATCTCCATAACCTGCTTCTTGCTGACAGCCTCCCATATGGTCTAGCGGTTAGGATTCCTGGTTTTCACCCAGGCGGCCCGGTATGGGAAGACTAGCCTTTTCTACATAGAACTCCCGATTCCGTTTCTGTTGCATTTACATTTTGAGAAAAGCCTGAATTTCCCCACATTGTTTCCCTTGGGGCCCCGGCGGCCCCATGCAGTCTGTCCGTGTTTCAGGCTCCCGATTCCTCAGTATGAGGGCTGGACTTGCAAGAAGAAGGGCCGACTACAAGCGGCTTGGGTATGAGGTGCATACCAATGTCTGCGGCTTTCATACCCGAGATCTCGTCTGCACCCACCTTTGAGGCGTGACGTGTCCCCCGCACCCCCCGTCAAGAGAGCAACGGTGGGACCACATTTGGAAAACAGGCCGCCTTGCATTGAAACCGTTGCTGCAAGACGTTAAAGGCCAGAGGAAAGAAGGGCGCCCTGACAGACCGTCATTTCCGCTGACCTCGAGTGTTAAGCGTTCAGTACCTCGGCCAAGGCTAGGGAGAAGACAGAGACTACGCAATCACAATTGGGGTTAAATTAAAAACAAAACGCGCTTCCCCGAGCCAGGTAGGAGTCGAACCTACAATCTTCTGATCCGTAGTCAGACGCGTTATCCATTGCGCCACTGGCCCTCGTGGGTCTGCGCATACCCCTATCCTTCCACAAAAGGGAGGTGCTGTGCTTGCCCCCTCCCCACATTACACAGCTCTTTAGAAAATAATGCTACTCTTCATTTCGGAGCTGACTCTCAAGCCGCTTCATCTTCCAGTCCTATCTAGAAAGGAAGGCCCTGAAAAGTTGGCAGCAATTGCAAAGCAGGATTTGCCTTCATTTATTGGGGTTGGGGGGGTGGGGTCAATCGGTCAGGGGCTTACTTCCCCACACACTTCAGGAGCGCCACAGGGACTCTTCTCAAGCCTGCCAATAGGCTGCAGATATTTGCCCCCAGCCAATGCTGCACTTTGGGGGCAAGGGGCAGGTTTCAGGTGGCAAGACGGGCAGCAAAGGGTTAATGAGGCGTGCCCCAGCACTCACGCGCCTCCGAGAGGAACTGCAGACTCTCTTGCCCATTTTAGCAAAAGGGGACCGTCCATCCCTGATAGGGCTCGAACCGCTGCCCTTGGTTCTTGCGTGTTCTCTCAAGCTAGTCATTTTTAGATTGGTCTTGGTATTGTGCTTTGCTTAGCCACTGTAAGCAATGACAGCTCAATACCAGAGCAGCGTAAAGCTTGATTTCTGCCACTGAAAGTGCATCTCGGTCATTTGCGTGGGACACCACCGGTCAAGCTTCTCAAGCATCCTGCCAGTGGTGGACCCATGGGGCACTGCTCTCAGGATCTCCATAACCTGCTTCTTGCTGACAGCCTCCCATATGGTCTAGCGGTTAGGATTCCTGGTTTTCACCCAGGCGGCCCGGGTTCGACTCCCGGTATGGGAAGACTAGCCTTTTCTACATAGAACTCCCGTTTCTGTTGCATTTACATTTTGAGAAAAGCCTGAATTTCCCCACATTGTTTCCCTTGGGGCCCCGGCGGCCCCATGCAGTCTGTCCGTGTTTCAGGCTCCCGATTCCTCAGTATGAGGGCTGGACTTGCAAGAAGAAGGGCCGACTACAAGCGGCTTGGGTATGAGGTGCATACCAATGTCTGCGGCTTTCATACCCGAGATCTCGTCTGCACCCACCTTTGAGGCGTGACGTGTCCCCCGCACCCCCCGTCAAGAGAGCAACGGTGGGACCACATTTGGAAAACAGGCCGCCTTGCATTGAAACCGTTGCTGCAAGACGTTAAAGGCCAGAGGAAAGAAGGGCGCCCTGACAGACCGTCATTTCCGCTGACCTCGAGTGTTAAGCGTTCAGTACCTCGGCCAAGGTTAGGGAGAAGACAGAGACTACGCAATCACAATTGGGGTTAAATTAAAAACAAAACGCGCTTCCCCGAGCCAGGTAGGAGTCGAACCTACAATCTTCTGATCCGTAGTCAGACGCGTTATCCATTGCGCCACTGGCCCTCGTGGGTCTGCGCATACCCCTATCCTTCCACAAAAGGGAGGTGCTGTGCTTGCCCCCTCCCCACATTACACAGCTCTTTAGAAAATAATGCTACTCTTCATTTCGGAGCTGACTCTCAAGCCGCTTCATCTTCCAGTCCTATCTAGAAAGGAAGGCCCTGAAAAGTTGGCAGCAATTGCAAAGCAGGATTTGCCTTCATTTATTGGGGTTGGGGGGGTGGGGTCAATCGGTCAGGGGCTTACTTCCCCACACACTTCAGGAGCGCCACAGGGACTCTTCTCAAGCCTGCCAATAGGCTGCAGATATTTGCCCCCAGCCAATGCTGCACTTTGGGGGCAAGGGGCAGGTTTCAGGTGGCAAGACGGGCAGCAAAGGGTTAATGAGGCGTGCCCCAGCACTCACGCGCCTCCGAGAGGAACTGCAGACTCTCTTGCCCATTTTAGCAAAAGGGGACCGTCCATCCCTGATAGGGCTCGAACCGCTGCCCTTGGTTCTTGCGTGTTCTCTCAAGCTAGTCATTTTTAGATTGGTCTTGGTATTGTGCTTTGCTTAGCCACTGTAAGCAATGACAGCTCAATACCAGAGCAGCGTAAAGCTTGATTTCTGCCACTGAAAGTGCATCTCGGTCATTTGCGTGGGACACCACCGGTCAAGCTTCTCAAGCATCCTGCCAGTGGTGGACCCATGGGGCACTGCTCTCAGGATCTCCATAACCTGCTTCTTGCTGACAGCCTCCCATATGGTCTAGCGGTTAGGATTCCTGGTTTTCACCCAGGCGGCCCGGTATGGGAAGACTAGCCTTTTCTACATAGAACTCCCGATTCCGTTTCTGTTGCATTTACATTTTGAGAAAAGCCTGAATTTCCCCACATTGTTTCCCTTGGGGCCCCGGCGGCCCCATGTAGTCTGTCCGTGTTTCAGGCTCCCGATTCCTCAGTATGAGGGCTGGACTTGCAAGAAGAAGGGCCGACTACAAGCGGCTTGGGTATGAGGTGCATACCAATGTCTGCGGCTTTCATACCCGAGATCTCGTCTGCACCCACCTTTGAGGCGTGACGTGTCCCCCGCACCCCCCGTCAAGAGAGCAACGGTGGGACCACATTTGGAAAACAGGCCGCCTTGCATTGAAACCGTTGCTGCAAGACGTTAAAGGCCAGAGGAAAGAAGGGCGCCCTGACAGACCGTCATTTCCGCTGACCTCGAGTGTTAAGCGTTCAGTACCTCGGCCAAGGCTAGGGAGAAGACAGAGACTACGCAATCACAATTGGGGTTAAATTAAAAACAAAACGCGCTTCCCCGAGCCAGGTAGGAGTCGAACCTACAATCTTCTGATCCGTAGTCAGACGCGTTATCCATTGCGCCACTGGCCCTCGTGGGTCTGCGCATACCCCTATCCTTCCACAAAAGGGAGGTGCTGTGCTTGCCCCCTCCCCACATTACACAGCTCTTTAGAAAATAATGCTACTCTTCATTTCGGAGCTGACTCTCAAGCCGCTTCATCTTCCAGTCCTATCTAGAAAGGAAGGCCCTGAAAAGTTGGCAGCAATTGCAAAGCAGGATTTGCCTTCATTTATTGGGGTTGGGGGGGTGGGGTCAATCGGTCAGGGGCTTACTTCCCCACACACTTCAGGAGCGCCACAGGGACTCTTCTCAAGCCTGCCAATAGGCTGCAGATATTTGCCCCCAGCCAATGCTGCACTTTGGGGGCAAGGGGCAGGTTTCAGGTGGCAAGACGGGCAGCAAAGGGTTAATGAGGCGTGCCCCAGCACTCACGCGCCTCCGAGAGGAACTGCAGACTCTCTTGCCCATTTTAGCAAAAGGGGACCGTCCATCCCTGATAGGGCTCGAACCGCTGCCCTTGGTTCTTGCGTGTTCTCTCAAGCTAGTCATTTTTAGATTGGTCTTGGTATTGTGCTTTGCTTAGCCACTGTAAGCAATGACAGCTCAATACCAGAGCAGCGTAAAGCTTGATTTCTGCCACTGAAAGTGCATCTCGGTCATTTGCGTGGGACACCACCGGTCAAGCTTCTCAAGCATCCTGCCAGTGGTGGACCCATGGGGCACTGCTCTCAGGATCTCCATAACCTGCTTCTTGCTGACAGCCTCCCATATGGTCTAGCGGTTAGGATTCCTGGTTTTCACCCAGGCGGCCCGGTATGGGAAGACTAGCCTTTTCTACATAGAACTCCCGATTCCGTTTCTGTTGCATTTACATTTTGAGAAAAGCCTGAATTTCCCCACATTGTTTCCCTTGGGGCCCCGGCGGCCCCATGTAGTCTGTCCGTGTTTCAGGCTCCCGATTCCTCAGTATGAGGGCTGGACTTGCAAGAAGAAGGGCCGACTACAAGCGGCTTGGGTATGAGGTGCATACCAATGTCTGCGGCTTTCATACCCGAGATCTCGTCTGCACCCACCTTTGAGGCGTGACGTGTCCCCCGCACCCCCCGTCAAGAGAGCAACGGTGGGACCACATTTGGAAAACAGGCCGCCTTGCATTGAAACCGTTGCTGCAAGACGTTAAAGGCCAGAGGAAAGAAGGGCGCCCTGACAGACCGTCATTTCCGCTGACCTCGAGTGTTAAGCGTTCAGTACCTCGGCCAAGGCTAGGGAGAAGACAGAGACTACGCAATCACAATTGGGGTTAAATTAAAAACAAAACGCGCTTCCCCGAGCCAGGTAGGAGTCGAACCTACAATCTTCTGATCCGTAGTCAGACGCGTTATCCATTGCGCCACTGGCCCTCGTGGGTCTGCGCATACCCCTATCCTTCCACAAAAGGGAGGTGCTGTGCTTGCCCCCTCCCCACATTACACAGCTCTTTAGAAAATAATGCTACTCTTCATTTCGGAGCTGACTCTCAAGCCGCTTCATCTTCCAGTCCTATCTAGAAAGGAAGGCCCTGAAAAGTTGGCAGCAATTGCAAAGCAGGATTTGCCTTCATTTATTGGGGTTGGGGGGGTGGGGTCAATCGGTCAGGGGCTTACTTCCCCACACACTTCAGGAGCGCCACAGGGACTCTTCTCAAGCCTGCCAATAGGCTGCAGATATTTGCCCCCAGCCAATGCTGCACTTTGGGGGCAAGGGGCAGGTTTCAGGTGGCAAGACGGGCAGCAAAGGGTTAATGAGGCGTGCCCCAGCACTCACGCGCCTCCGAGAGGAACTGCAGACTCTCTTGCCCATTTTAGCAAAAGGGGACCGTCCATCCCTGATAGGGCTCGAACCGCTGCCCTTGGTTCTTGCGTGTTCTCTCAAGCTAGTCATTTTTAGATTGGTCTTGGTATTGTGCTTTGCTTAGCCACTGTAAGCAATGACAGCTCAATACCAGAGCAGCGTAAAGCTTGATTTCTGCCACTGAAAGTGCATCTCGGTCATTTGCGTGGGACACCACCGGTCAAGCTTCTCAAGCATCCTGCCAGTGGTGGACCCATGGGGCACTGCTCTCAGGATCTCCATAACCTGCTTCTTGCTGACAGCCTCCCATATGGTCTAGCGGTTAGGATTCCTGGTTTTCACCCAGGCGGCCCGGTATGGGAAGACTAGCCTTTTCTACATAGAACTCCCGATTCCGTTTCTGTTGCATTTACATTTTGAGAAAAGCCTGAATTTCCCCACATTGTTTCCCTTGGGGCCCCGGCGGCCCCATGCAGTCTGTCCGTGTTTCAGGCTCCCGATTCCTCAGTATGAGGGCTGGACTTGCAAGAAGAAGGGCCGACTACAAGCGGCTTGGGTATGAGGTGCATACCAATGTCTGCGGCTTTCATACCCGAGATCTCGTCTGCACCCACCTTTGAGGCGTGACGTGTCCCCCGCACCCCCCGTCAAGAGAGCAACGGTGGGACCACATTTGGAAAACAGGCCGCCTTGCATTGAAACCGTTGCTGCAAGACGTTAAAGGCCAGAGGAAAGAAGGGCGCCCTGACAGACCGTCATTTCCGCTGACCTCGAGTGTTAAGCGTTCAGTACCTCGGCCAAGGCTAGGGAGAAGACAGAGACTACGCAATCACAATTGGGGTTAAATTAAAAACAAAACGCGCTTCCCCGAGCCAGGTAGGAGTCGAACCTACAATCTTCTGATCCGTAGTCAGACGCGTTATCCATTGCGCCACTGGCCCTCGTGGGTCTGCGCATACCCCTATCCTTCCACAAAAGGGAGGTGCTGTGCTTGCCCCCTCCCCACATTACACAGCTCTTTAGAAAATAATGCTACTCTTCATTTCGGAGCTGACTCTCAAGCCGCTTCATCTTCCAGTCCTATCTAGAAAGGAAGGCCCTGAAAAGTTGGCAGCAATTGCAAAGCAGGATTTGCCTTCATTTATTGGGGTTGGGGGGGTGGGGTCAATCGGTCAGGGGCTTACTTCCCCACACACTTCAGGAGCGCCACAGGGACTCTTCTCAAGCCTGCCAATAGGCTGCAGATATTTGCCCCCAGCCAATGCTGCACTTTGGGGGCAAGGGGCAGGTTTCAGGTGGCAAGACGGGCAGCAAAGGGTTAATGAGGCGTGCCCCAGCACTCACGCGCCTCCGAGAGGAACTGCAGACTCTCTTGCCCATTTTAGCAAAAGGGGACCGTCCATCCCTGATAGGGCTCGAACCGCTGCCCTTGGTTCTTGCGTGTTCTCTCAAGCTAGTCATTTTTAGATTGGTCTTGGTATTGTGCTTTGCTTAGCCACTGTAAGCAATGACAGCTCAATACCAGAGCAGCGTAAAGCTTGATTTCTGCCACTGAAAGTGCATCTCGGTCATTTGCGTGGGACACCACCGGTCAAGCTTCTCAAGCATCCTGCCAGTGGTGGACCCATGGGGCACTGCTCTCAGGATCTCCATAACCTGCTTCTTGCTGACAGCCTCCCATATGGTCTAGCGGTTAGGATTCCTGGTTTTCACCCAGGCGGCCCGGGTTCGACTCCCGGTATGGGAAGACTAGCCTTTTCTACATAGAACTCCCGTTTCTGTTGCATTTACATTTTGAGAAAAGCCTGAATTTCCCCACATTGTTTCCCTTGGGGCCCCGGCGGCCCCATGCAGTCTGTCCGTGTTTCAGGCTCCCGATTCCTCAGTATGAGGGCTGGACTTGCAAGAAGAAGGGCCGACTACAAGCGGCTTGGGTATGAGGTGCATACCAATGTCTGCGGCTTTCATACCCGAGATCTCGTCTGCACCCACCTTTGAGGCGTGACGTGTCCCCCGCACCCCCCGTCAAGAGAGCAACGGTGGGACCACATTTGGAAAACAGGCCGCCTTGCATTGAAACCGTTGCTGCAAGACGTTAAAGGCCAGAGGAAAGAAGGGCGCCCTGACAGACCGTCATTTCCGCTGACCTCGAGTGTTAAGCGTTCAGTACCTCGGCCAAGGCTAGGGAGAAGACAGAGACTACGCAATCACAATTGGGGTTAAATTAAAAACAAAACGCGCTTCCCCGAGCCAGGTAGGAGTCGAACCTACAATCTTCTGATCCGTAGTCAGACGCGTTATCCATTGCGCCACTGGCCCTCGTGGGTCTGCGCATACCCCTATCCTTCCACAAAAGGGAGGTGCTGTGCTTGCCCCCTCCCCACATTACACAGCTCTTTAGAAAATAATGCTACTCTTCATTTCGGAGCTGACTCTCAAGCCGCTTCATCTTCCAGTCCTATCTAGAAAGGAAGGCCCTGAAAAGTTGGCAGCAATTGCAAAGCAGGATTTGCCTTCATTTATTGGGGTTGGGGGGGTGGGGTCAATCGGTCAGGGGCTTACTTCCCCACACACTTCAGGAGCGCCACAGGGACTCTTCTCAAGCCTGCCAATAGGCTGCAGATATTTGCCCCCAGCCAATGCTGCACTTTGGGGGCAAGGGGCAGGTTTCAGGTGGCAAGACGGGCAGCAAAGGGTTAATGAGGCGTGCCCCAGCACTCACGCGCCTCCGAGAGGAACTGCAGACTCTCTTGCCCATTTTAGCAAAAGGGGACCGTCCATCCCTGATAGGGCTCGAACCGCTGCCCTTGGTTCTTGCGTGTTCTCTCAAGCTAGTCATTTTTAGATTGGTCTTGGTATTGTGCTTTGCTTAGCCACTGTAAGCAATGACAGCTCAATACCAGAGCAGCGTAAAGCTTGATTTCTGCCACTGAAAGTGCATCTCGGTCATTTGCGTGGGACACCACCGGTCAAGCTTCTCAAGCATCCTGCCAGTGGTGGACCCATGGGGCACTGCTCTCAGGATCTCCATAACCTGCTTCTTGCTGACAGCCTCCCATATGGTCTAGCGGTTAGGATTCCTGGTTTTCACCCAGGCGGCCCGGTATGGGAAGACTAGCCTTTTCTACATAGAACTCCCGATTCCGTTTCTGTTGCATTTACATTTTGAGAAAAGCCTGAATTTCCCCACATTGTTTCCCTTGGGGCCCCGGCGGCCCCATGTAGTCTGTCCGTGTTTCAGGCTCCCGATTCCTCAGTATGAGGGCTGGACTTGCAAGAAGAAGGGCCGACTACAAGCGGCTTGGGTATGAGGTGCATACCAATGTCTGCGGCTTTCATACCCGAGATCTCGTCTGCACCCACCTTTGAGGCGTGACGTGTCCCCCGCACCCCCCGTCAAGAGAGCAACGGTGGGACCACATTTGGAAAACAGGCCGCCTTGCATTGAAACCGTTGCTGCAAGACGTTAAAGGCCAGAGGAAAGAAGGGCGCCCTGACAGACCGTCATTTCCGCTGACCTCGAGTGTTAAGCGTTCAGTACCTCGGCCAAGGCTAGGGAGAAGACAGAGACTACGCAATCACAATTGGGGTTAAATTAAAAACAAAACGCGCTTCCCCGAGCCAGGTAGGAGTCGAACCTACAATCTTCTGATCCGTAGTCAGACGCGTTATCCATTGCGCCACTGGCCCTCGTGGGTCTGCGCATACCCCTATCCTTCCACAAAAGGGAGGTGCTGTGCTTGCCCCCTCCCCACATTACACAGCTCTTTAGAAAATAATGCTACTCTTCATTTCGGAGCTGACTCTCAAGCCGCTTCATCTTCCAGTCCTATCTAGAAAGGAAGGCCCTGAAAAGTTGGCAGCAATTGCAAAGCAGGATTTGCCTTCATTTATTGGGGTTGGGGGGGTGGGGTCAATCGGTCAGGGGCTTACTTCCCCACACACTTCAGGAGCGCCACAGGGACTCTTCTCAAGCCTGCCAATAGGCTGCAGATATTTGCCCCCAGCCAATGCTGCACTTTGGGGGCAAGGGGCAGGTTTCAGGTGGCAAGACGGGCAGCAAAGGGTTAATGAGGCGTGCCCCAGCACTCACGCGCCTCCGAGAGGAACTGCAGACTCTCTTGCCCATTTTAGCAAAAGGGGACCGTCCATCCCTGATAGGGCTCGAACCGCTGCCCTTGGTTCTTGCGTGTTCTCTCAAGCTAGTCATTTTTAGATTGGTCTTGGTATTGTGCTTTGCTTAGCCACTGTAAGCAATGACAGCTCAATACCAGAGCAGCGTAAAGCTTGATTTCTGCCACTGAAAGTGCATCTCGGTCATTTGCGTGGGACACCACCGGTCAAGCTTCTCAAGCATCCTGCCAGTGGTGGACCCATGGGGCACTGCTCTCAGGATCTCCATAACCTGCTTCTTGCTGACAGCCTCCCATATGGTCTAGCGGTTAGGATTCCTGGTTTTCACCCAGGCGGCCCGGTATGGGAAGACTAGCCTTTTCTACATAGAACTCCCGATTCCGTTTCTGTTGCATTTACATTTTGAGAAAAGCCTGAATTTCCCCACATTGTTTCCCTTGGGGCCCCGGCGGCCCCATGCAGTCTGTCCGTGTTTCAGGCTCCCGATTCCTCAGTATGAGGGCTGGACTTGCAAGAAGAAGGGCCGACTACAAGCGGCTTGGGTATGAGGTGCATACCAATGTCTGCGGCTTTCATACCCGAGATCTCGTCTGCACCCACCTTTGAGGCGTGACGTGTCCCCCGCACCCCCCGTCAAGAGAGCAACGGTGGGACCACATTTGGAAAACAGGCCGCCTTGCATTGAAACCGTTGCTGCAAGACGTTAAAGGCCAGAGGAAAGAAGGGCGCCCTGACAGACCGTCATTTCCGCTGACCTCGAGTGTTAAGCGTTCAGTACCTCGGCCAAGGCTAGGGAGAAGACAGAGACTACGCAATCACAATTGGGGTTAAATTAAAAACAAAACGCGCTTCCCCGAGCCAGGTAGGAGTCGAACCTACAATCTTCTGATCCGTAGTCAGACGCGTTATCCATTGCGCCACTGGCCCTCGTGGGTCTGCGCATACCCCTATCCTTCCACAAAAGGGAGGTGCTGTGCTTGCCCCCTCCCCACATTACACAGCTCTTTAGAAAATAATGCTACTCTTCATTTCGGAGCTGACTCTCAAGCCGCTTCATCTTCCAGTCCTATCTAGAAAGGAAGGCCCTGAAAAGTTGGCAGCAATTGCAAAGCAGGATTTGCCTTCATTTATTGGGGTTGGGGGGGTGGGGTCAATCGGTCAGGGGCTTACTTCCCCACACACTTCAGGAGCGCCACAGGGACTCTTCTCAAGCCTGCCAATAGGCTGCAGATATTTGCCCCCAGCCAATGCTGCACTTTGGGGGCAAGGGGCAGGTTTCAGGTGGCAAGACGGGCAGCAAAGGGTTAATGAGGCGTGCCCCAGCACTCACGCGCCTCCGAGAGGAACTGCAGACTCTCTTGCCCATTTTAGCAAAAGGGGACCGTCCATCCCTGATAGGGCTCGAACCGCTGCCCTTGGTTCTTGCGTGTTCTCTCAAGCTAGTCATTTTTAGATTGGTCTTGGTATTGTGCTTTGCTTAGCCACTGTAAGCAATGACAGCTCAATACCAGAGCAGCGTAAAGCTTGATTTCTGCCACTGAAAGTGCATCTCGGTCATTTGCGTGGGACACCACCGGTCAAGCTTCTCAAGCATCCTGCCAGTGGTGGACCCATGGGGCACTGCTCTCAGGATCTCCATAACCTGCTTCTTGCTGACAGCCTCCCATATGGTCTAGCGGTTAGGATTCCTGGTTTTCACCCAGGCGGCCCGGGTTCGACTCCCGGTATGGGAAGACTAGCCTTTTCTACATAGAACTCCCGTTTCTGTTGCATTTACATTTTGAGAAAAGCCTGAATTTCCCCACATTGTTTCCCTTGGGGCCCCGGCGGCCCCATGCAGTCTGTCCGTGTTTCAGGCTCCCGATTCCTCAGTATGAGGGCTGGACTTGCAAGAAGAAGGGCCGACTACAAGCGGCTTGGGTATGAGGTGCATACCAATGTCTGCGGCTTTCATACCCGAGATCTCGTCTGCACCCACCTTTGAGGCGTGACGTGTCCCCCGCACCCCCCGTCAAGAGAGCAACGGTGGGACCACATTTGGAAAACAGGCCGCCTTGCATTGAAACCGTTGCTGCAAGACGTTAAAGGCCAGAGGAAAGAAGGGCGCCCTGACAGACCGTCATTTCCGCTGACCTCGAGTGTTAAGCGTTCAGTACCTCGGCCAAGGCTAGGGAGAAGACAGAGACTACGCAATCACAATTGGGGTTAAATTAAAAACAAAACGCGCTTCCCCGAGCCAGGTAGGAGTCGAACCTACAATCTTCTGATCCGTAGTCAGACGCGTTATCCATTGCGCCACTGGCCCTCGTGGGTCTGCGCATACCCCTATCCTTCCACAAAAGGGAGGTGCTGTGCTTGCCCCCTCCCCACATTACACAGCTCTTTAGAAAATAATGCTACTCTTCATTTCGGAGCTGACTCTCAAGCCGCTTCATCTTCCAGTCCTATCTAGAAAGGAAGGCCCTGAAAAGTTGGCAGCAATTGCAAAGCAGGATTTGCCTTCATTTATTGGGGTTGGGGGGGTGGGGTCAATCGGTCAGGGGCTTACTTCCCCACACACTTCAGGAGCGCCACAGGGACTCTTCTCAAGCCTGCCAATAGGCTGCAGATATTTGCCCCCAGCCAATGCTGCACTTTGGGGGCAAGGGGCAGGTTTCAGGTGGCAAGACGGGCAGCAAAGGGTTAATGAGGCGTGCCCCAGCACTCACGCGCCTCCGAGAGGAACTGCAGACTCTCTTGCCCATTTTAGCAAAAGGGGACCGTCCATCCCTGATAGGGCTCGAACCGCTGCCCTTGGTTCTTGCGTGTTCTCTCAAGCTAGTCATTTTTAGATTGGTCTTGGTATTGTGCTTTGCTTAGCCACTGTAAGCAATGACAGCTCAATACCAGAGCAGCGTAAAGCTTGATTTCTGCCACTGAAAGTGCATCTCGGTCATTTGCGTGGGACACCACCGGTCAAGCTTCTCAAGCATCCTGCCAGTGGTGGACCCATGGGGCACTGCTCTCAGGATCTCCATAACCTGCTTCTTGCTGACAGCCTCCCATATGGTCTAGCGGTTAGGATTCCTGGTTTTCACCCAGGCGGCCCGGTATGGGAAGACTAGCCTTTTCTACATAGAACTCCCGATTCCGTTTCTGTTGCATTTACATTTTGAGAAAAGCCTGAATTTCCCCACATTGTTTCCCTTGGGGCCCCGGCGGCCCCATGTAGTCTGTCCGTGTTTCAGGCTCCCGATTCCTCAGTATGAGGGCTGGACTTGCAAGAAGAAGGGCCGACTACAAGCGGCTTGGGTATGAGGTGCATACCAATGTCTGCGGCTTTCATACCCGAGATCTCGTCTGCACCCACCTTTGAGGCGTGACGTGTCCCCCGCACCCCCCGTCAAGAGAGCAACGGTGGGACCACATTTGGAAAACAGGCCGCCTTGCATTGAAACCGTTGCTGCAAGACGTTAAAGGCCAGAGGAAAGAAGGGCGCCCTGACAGACCGTCATTTCCGCTGACCTCGAGTGTTAAGCGTTCAGTACCTCGGCCAAGGCTAGGGAGAAGACAGAGACTACGCAATCACAATTGGGGTTAAATTAAAAACAAAACGCGCTTCCCCGAGCCAGGTAGGAGTCGAACCTACAATCTTCTGATCCGTAGTCAGACGCGTTATCCATTGCGCCACTGGCCCTCGTGGGTCTGCGCATACCCCTATCCTTCCACAAAAGGGAGGTGCTGTGCTTGCCCCCTCCCCACATTACACAGCTCTTTAGAAAATAATGCTACTCTTCATTTCGGAGCTGACTCTCAAGCCGCTTCATCTTCCAGTCCTATCTAGAAAGGAAGGCCCTGAAAAGTTGGCAGCAATTGCAAAGCAGGATTTGCCTTCATTTATTGGGGTTGGGGGGGTGGGGTCAATCGGTCAGGGGCTTACTTCCCCACACACTTCAGGAGCGCCACAGGGACTCTTCTCAAGCCTGCCAATAGGCTGCAGATATTTGCCCCCAGCCAATGCTGCACTTTGGGGGCAAGGGGCAGGTTTCAGGTGGCAAGACGGGCAGCAAAGGGTTAATGAGGCGTGCCCCAGCACTCACGCGCCTCCGAGAGGAACTGCAGACTCTCTTGCCCATTTTAGCAAAAGGGGACCGTCCATCCCTGATAGGGCTCGAACCGCTGCCCTTGGTTCTTGCGTGTTCTCTCAAGCTAGTCATTTTTAGATTGGTCTTGGTATTGTGCTTTGCTTAGCCACTGTAAGCAATGACAGCTCAATACCAGAGCAGCGTAAAGCTTGATTTCTGCCACTGAAAGTGCATCTCGGTCATTTGCGTGGGACACCACCGGTCAAGCTTCTCAAGCATCCTGCCAGTGGTGGACCCATGGGGCACTGCTCTCAGGATCTCCATAACCTGCTTCTTGCTGACAGCCTCCCATATGGTCTAGCGGTTAGGATTCCTGGTTTTCACCCAGGCGGCCCGGTATGGGAAGACTAGCCTTTTCTACATAGAACTCCCGATTCCGTTTCTGTTGCATTTACATTTTGAGAAAAGCCTGAATTTCCCCACATTGTTTCCCTTGGGGCCCCGGCGGCCCCATGTAGTCTGTCCGTGTTTCAGGCTCCCGATTCCTCAGTATGAGGGCTGGACTTGCAAGAAGAAGGGCCGACTACAAGCGGCTTGGGTATGAGGTGCATACCAATGTCTGCGGCTTTCATACCCGAGATCTCGTCTGCACCCACCTTTGAGGCGTGACGTGTCCCCCGCACCCCCCGTCAAGAGAGCAACGGTGGGACCACATTTGGAAAACAGGCCGCCTTGCATTGAAACCGTTGCTGCAAGACGTTAAAGGCCAGAGGAAAGAAGGGCGCCCTGACAGACCGTCATTTCCGCTGACCTCGAGTGTTAAGCGTTCAGTACCTCGGCCAAGGCTAGGGAGAAGACAGAGACTACGCAATCACAATTGGGGTTAAATTAAAAACAAAACGCGCTTCCCCGAGCCAGGTAGGAGTCGAACCTACAATCTTCTGATCCGTAGTCAGACGCGTTATCCATTGCGCCACTGGCCCTCGTGGGTCTGCGCATACCCCTATCCTTCCACAAAAGGGAGGTGCTGTGCTTGCCCCCTCCCCACATTACACAGCTCTTTAGAAAATAATGCTACTCTTCATTTCGGAGCTGACTCTCAAGCCGCTTCATCTTCCAGTCCTATCTAGAAAGGAAGGCCCTGAAAAGTTGGCAGCAATTGCAAAGCAGGATTTGCCTTCATTTATTGGGGTTGGGGGGGTGGGGTCAATCGGTCAGGGGCTTACTTCCCCACACACTTCAGGAGCGCCACAGGGACTCTTCTCAAGCCTGCCAATAGGCTGCAGATATTTGCCCCCAGCCAATGCTGCACTTTGGGGGCAAGGGGCAGGTTTCAGGTGGCAAGACGGGCAGCAAAGGGTTAATGAGGCGTGCCCCAGCACTCACGCGCCTCCGAGAGGAACTGCAGACTCTCTTGCCCATTTTAGCAAAAGGGGACCGTCCATCCCTGATAGGGCTCGAACCGCTGCCCTTGGTTCTTGCGTGTTCTCTCAAGCTAGTCATTTTTAGATTGGTCTTGGTATTGTGCTTTGCTTAGCCACTGTAAGCAATGACAGCTCAATACCAGAGCAGCGTAAAGCTTGATTTCTGCCACTGAAAGTGCATCTCGGTCATTTGCGTGGGACACCACCGGTCAAGCTTCTCAAGCATCCTGCCAGTGGTGGACCCATGGGGCACTGCTCTCAGGATCTCCATAACCTGCTTCTTGCTGACAGCCTCCCATATGGTCTAGCGGTTAGGATTCCTGGTTTTCACCCAGGCGGCCCGGTATGGGAAGACTAGCCTTTTCTACATAGAACTCCCGATTCCGTTTCTGTTGCATTTACATTTTGAGAAAAGCCTGAATTTCCCCACATTGTTTCCCTTGGGGCCCCGGCGGCCCCATGCAGTCTGTCCGTGTTTCAGGCTCCCGATTCCTCAGTATGAGGGCTGGACTTGCAAGAAGAAGGGCCGACTACAAGCGGCTTGGGTATGAGGTGCATACCAATGTCTGCGGCTTTCATACCCGAGATCTCGTCTGCACCCACCTTTGAGGCGTGACGTGTCCCCCGCACCCCCCGTCAAGAGAGCAACGGTGGGACCACATTTGGAAAACAGGCCGCCTTGCATTGAAACCGTTGCTGCAAGACGTTAAAGGCCAGAGGAAAGAAGGGCGCCCTGACAGACCGTCATTTCCGCTGACCTCGAGTGTTAAGCGTTCAGTACCTCGGCCAAGGCTAGGGAGAAGACAGAGACTACGCAATCACAATTGGGGTTAAATTAAAAACAAAACGCGCTTCCCCGAGCCAGGTAGGAGTCGAACCTACAATCTTCTGATCCGTAGTCAGACGCGTTATCCATTGCGCCACTGGCCCTCGTGGGTCTGCGCATACCCCTATCCTTCCACAAAAGGGAGGTGCTGTGCTTGCCCCCTCCCCACATTACACAGCTCTTTAGAAAATAATGCTACTCTTCATTTCGGAGCTGACTCTCAAGCCGCTTCATCTTCCAGTCCTATCTAGAAAGGAAGGCCCTGAAAAGTTGGCAGCAATTGCAAAGCAGGATTTGCCTTCATTTATTGGGGTTGGGGGGGTGGGGTCAATCGGTCAGGGGCTTACTTCCCCACACACTTCAGGAGCGCCACAGGGACTCTTCTCAAGCCTGCCAATAGGCTGCAGATATTTGCCCCCAGCCAATGCTGCACTTTGGGGGCAAGGGGCAGGTTTCAGGTGGCAAGACGGGCAGCAAAGGGTTAATGAGGCGTGCCCCAGCACTCACGCGCCTCCGAGAGGAACTGCAGACTCTCTTGCCCATTTTAGCAAAAGGGGACCGTCCATCCCTGATAGGGCTCGAACCGCTGCCCTTGGTTCTTGCGTGTTCTCTCAAGCTAGTCATTTTTAGATTGGTCTTGGTATTGTGCTTTGCTTAGCCACTGTAAGCAATGACAGCTCAATACCAGAGCAGCGTAAAGCTTGATTTCTGCCACTGAAAGTGCATCTCGGTCATTTGCGTGGGACACCACCGGTCAAGCTTCTCAAGCATCCTGCCAGTGGTGGACCCATGGGGCACTGCTCTCAGGATCTCCATAACCTGCTTCTTGCTGACAGCCTCCCATATGGTCTAGCGGTTAGGATTCCTGGTTTTCACCCAGGCGGCCCGGTATGGGAAGACTAGCCTTTTCTACATAGAACTCCCGATTCCGTTTCTGTTGCATTTACATTTTGAGAAAAGCCTGAATTTCCCCACATTGTTTCCCTTGGGGCCCCGGCGGCCCCATGTAGTCTGTCCGTGTTTCAGGCTCCCGATTCCTCAGTATGAGGGCTGGACTTGCAAGAAGAAGGGCCGACTACAAGCGGCTTGGGTATGAGGTGCATACCAATGTCTGCGGCTTTCATACCCGAGATCTCGTCTGCACCCACCTTTGAGGCGTGACGTGTCCCCCGCACCCCCCGTCAAGAGAGCAACGGTGGGACCACATTTGGAAAACAGGCCGCCTTGCATTGAAACCGTTGCTGCAAGACGTTAAAGGCCAGAGGAAAGAAGGGCGCCCTGACAGACCGTCATTTCCGCTGACCTCGAGTGTTAAGCGTTCAGTACCTCGGCCAAGGCTAGGGAGAAGACAGAGACTACGCAATCACAATTGGGGTTAAATTAAAAACAAAACGCGCTTCCCCGAGCCAGGTAGGAGTCGAACCTACAATCTTCTGATCCGTAGTCAGACGCGTTATCCATTGCGCCACTGGCCCTCGTGGGTCTGCGCATACCCCTATCCTTCCACAAAAGGGAGGTGCTGTGCTTGCCCCCTCCCCACATTACACAGCTCTTTAGAAAATAATGCTACTCTTCATTTCGGAGCTGACTCTCAAGCCGCTTCATCTTCCAGTCCTATCTAGAAAGGAAGGCCCTGAAAAGTTGGCAGCAATTGCAAAGCAGGATTTGCCTTCATTTATTGGGGTTGGGGGGGTGGGGTCAATCGGTCAGGGGCTTACTTCCCCACACACTTCAGGAGCGCCACAGGGACTCTTCTCAAGCCTGCCAATAGGCTGCAGATATTTGCCCCCAGCCAATGCTGCACTTTGGGGGCAAGGGGCAGGTTTCAGGTGGCAAGACGGGCAGCAAAGGGTTAATGAGGCGTGCCCCAGCACTCACGCGCCTCCGAGAGGAACTGCAGACTCTCTTGCCCATTTTAGCAAAAGGGGACCGTCCATCCCTGATAGGGCTCGAACCGCTGCCCTTGGTTCTTGCGTGTTCTCTCAAGCTAGTCATTTTTAGATTGGTCTTGGTATTGTGCTTTGCTTAGCCACTGTAAGCAATGACAGCTCAATACCAGAGCAGCGTAAAGCTTGATTTCTGCCACTGAAAGTGCATCTCGGTCATTTGCGTGGGACACCACCGGTCAAGCTTCTCAAGCATCCTGCCAGTGGTGGACCCATGGGGCACTGCTCTCAGGATCTCCATAACCTGCTTCTTGCTGACAGCCTCCCATATGGTCTAGCGGTTAGGATTCCTGGTTTTCACCCAGGCGGCCCGGTATGGGAAGACTAGCCTTTTCTACATAGAACTCCCGATTCCGTTTCTGTTGCATTTACATTTTGAGAAAAGCCTGAATTTCCCCACATTGTTTCCCTTGGGGCCCCGGCGGCCCCATGTAGTCTGTCCGTGTTTCAGGCTCCCGATTCCTCAGTATGAGGGCTGGACTTGCAAGAAGAAGGGCCGACTACAAGCGGCTTGGGTATGAGGTGCATACCAATGTCTGCGGCTTTCATACCCGAGATCTCGTCTGCACCCACCTTTGAGGCGTGACGTGTCCCCCGCACCCCCCGTCAAGAGAGCAACGGTGGGACCACATTTGGAAAACAGGCCGCCTTGCATTGAAACCGTTGCTGCAAGACGTTAAAGGCCAGAGGAAAGAAGGGCGCCCTGACAGACCGTCATTTCCGCTGACCTCGAGTGTTAAGCGTTCAGTACCTCGGCCAAGGCTAGGGAGAAGACAGAGACTACGCAATCACAATTGGGGTTAAATTAAAAACAAAACGCGCTTCCCCGAGCCAGGTAGGAGTCGAACCTACAATCTTCTGATCCGTAGTCAGACGCGTTATCCATTGCGCCACTGGCCCTCGTGGGTCTGCGCATACCCCTATCCTTCCACAAAAGGGAGGTGCTGTGCTTGCCCCCTCCCCACATTACACAGCTCTTTAGAAAATAATGCTACTCTTCATTTCGGAGCTGACTCTCAAGCCGCTTCATCTTCCAGTCCTATCTAGAAAGGAAGGCCCTGAAAAGTTGGCAGCAATTGCAAAGCAGGATTTGCCTTCATTTATTGGGGTTGGGGGGGTGGGGTCAATCGGTCAGGGGCTTACTTCCCCACACACTTCAGGAGCGCCCCAGGGACTCTTCTCAAGCCTGCCAATAGGCTGCAGATATTTGCCCCCAGCCAATGCTGCACTTTGGGGGCAAGGGGCAGGTTTCAGGTGGCAAGACGGGCAGCAAAGGGTTAATGAGGCGTGCCCCAGCACTCACGCGCCTCCGAGAGGAACTGCAGACTCTCTTGCCCATTTTAGCAAAAGGGGACCGTCCATCCCTGATAGGGCTCGAACCGCTGCCCTTGGTTCTTGCGTGTTCTCTCAAGCTAGTCATTTTTAGATTGGTCTTGGTATTGTGCTTTGCTTAGCCACTGTAAGCAATGACAGCTCAATACCAGAGCAGCGTAAAGCTTGATTTCTGCCACTGAAAGTGCATCTCGGTCATTTGCGTGGGACACCACCGGTCAAGCTTCTCAAGCATCCTGCCAGTGGTGGACCCATGGGGCACTGCTCTCAGGATCTCCATAACCTGCTTCTTGCTGACAGCCTCCCATATGGTCTAGCGGTTAGGATTCCTGGTTTTCACCCAGGCGGCCCGGTATGGGAAGACTAGCCTTTTCTACATAGAACTCCCGATTCCGTTTCTGTTGCATTTACATTTTGAGAAAAGCCTGAATTTCCCCACATTGTTTCCCTTGGGGCCCCGGCGGCCCCATGTAGTCTGTCCGTGTTTCAGGCTCCCGATTCCTCAGTATGAGGGCTGGACTTGCAAGAAGAAGGGCCGACTACAAGCGGCTTGGGTATGAGGTGCATACCAATGTCTGCGGCTTTCATACCCGAGATCTCGTCTGCACCCACCTTTGAGGCGTGACGTGTCCCCCGCACCCCCCGTCAAGAGAGCAACGGTGGGACCACATTTGGAAAACAGGCCGCCTTGCATTGAAACCGTTGCTGCAAGACGTTAAAGGCCAGAGGAAAGAAGGGCGCCCTGACAGACCGTCATTTCCGCTGACCTCGAGTGTTAAGCGTTCAGTACCTCGGCCAAGGCTAGGGAGAAGACAGAGACTACGCAATCACAATTGGGGTTAAATTAAAAACAAAACGCGCTTCCCCGAGCCAGGTAGGAGTCGAACCTACAATCTTCTGATCCGTAGTCAGACGCGTTATCCATTGCGCCACTGGCCCTCGTGGGTCTGCGCATACCCCTATCCTTCCACAAAAGGGAGGTGCTGTGCTTGCCCCCTCCCCACATTACACAGCTCTTTAGAAAATAATGCTACTCTTCATTTCGGAGCTGACTCTCAAGCCGCTTCATCTTCCAGTCCTATCTAGAAAGGAAGGCCCTGAAAAGTTGGCAGCAATTGCAAAGCAGGATTTGCCTTCATTTATTGGGGTTGGGGGGGTGGGGTCAATCGGTCAGGGGCTTACTTCCCCACACACTTCAGGAGCGCCACAGGGACTCTTCTCAAGCCTGCCAATAGGCTGCAGATATTTGCCCCCAGCCAATGCTGCACTTTGGGGGCAAGGGGCAGGTTTCAGGTGGCAAGACGGGCAGCAAAGGGTTAATGAGGCGTGCCCCAGCACTCACGCGCCTCCGAGAGGAACTGCAGACTCTCTTGCCCATTTTAGCAAAAGGGGACCGTCCATCCCTGATAGGGCTCGAACCGCTGCCCTTGGTTCTTGCGTGTTCTCTCAAGCTAGTCATTTTTAGATTGGTCTTGGTATTGTGCTTTGCTTAGCCACTGTAAGCAATGACAGCTCAATACCAGAGCAGCGTAAAGCTTGATTTCTGCCACTGAAAGTGCATCTCGGTCATTTGCGTGGGACACCACCGGTCAAGCTTCTCAAGCATCCTGCCAGTGGTGGACCCATGGGGCACTGCTCTCAGGATCTCCATAACCTGCTTCTTGCTGACAGCCTCCCATATGGTCTAGCGGTTAGGATTCCTGGTTTTCACCCAGGCGGCCCGGTATGGGAAGACTAGCCTTTTCTACATAGAACTCCCGATTCCGTTTCTGTTGCATTTACATTTTGAGAAAAGCCTGAATTTCCCCACATTGTTTCCCTTGGGGCCCCGGCGGCCCCATGTAGTCTGTCCGTGTTTCAGGCTCCCGATTCCTCAGTATGAGGGCTGGACTTGCAAGAAGAAGGGCCGACTACAAGCGGCTTGGGTATGAGGTGCATACCAATGTCTGCGGCTTTCATACCCGAGATCTCGTCTGCACCCACCTTTGAGGCGTGACGTGTCCCCCGCACCCCCCGTCAAGAGAGCAACGGTGGGACCACATTTGGAAAACAGGCCGCCTTGCATTGAAACCGTTGCTGCAAGACGTTAAAGGCCAGAGGAAAGAAGGGCGCCCTGACAGACCGTCATTTCCGCTGACCTCGAGTGTTAAGCGTTCAGTACCTCGGCCAAGGCTAGGGAGAAGACAGAGACTACGCAATCACAATTGGGGTTAAATTAAAAACAAAACGCGCTTCCCCGAGCCAGGTAGGAGTCGAACCTACAATCTTCTGATCCGTAGTCAGACGCGTTATCCATTGCGCCACTGGCCCTCGTGGGTCTGCGCATACCCCTATCCTTCCACAAAAGGGAGGTGCTGTGCTTGCCCCCTCCCCACATTACACAGCTCTTTAGAAAATAATGCTACTCTTCATTTCGGAGCTGACTCTCAAGCCGCTTCATCTTCCAGTCCTATCTAGAAAGGAAGGCCCTGAAAAGTTGGCAGCAATTGCAAAGCAGGATTTGCCTTCATTTATTGGGGTTGGGGGGGTGGGGTCAATCGGTCAGGGGCTTACTTCCCCACACACTTCAGGAGCGCCACAGGGACTCTTCTCAAGCCTGCCAATAGGCTGCAGATATTTGCCCCCAGCCAATGCTGCACTTTGGGGGCAAGGGGCAGGTTTCAGGTGGCAAGACGGGCAGCAAAGGGTTAATGAGGCGTGCCCCAGCACTCACGCGCCTCCGAGAGGAACTGCAGACTCTCTTGCCCATTTTAGCAAAAGGGGACCGTCCATCCCTGATAGGGCTCGAACCGCTGCCCTTGGTTCTTGCGTGTTCTCTCAAGCTAGTCATTTTTAGATTGGTCTTGGTATTGTGCTTTGCTTAGCCACTGTAAGCAATGACAGCTCAATACCAGAGCAGCGTAAAGCTTGATTTCTGCCACTGAAAGTGCATCTCGGTCATTTGCGTGGGACACCACCGGTCAAGCTTCTCAAGCATCCTGCCAGTGGTGGACCCATGGGGCACTGCTCTCAGGATCTCCATAACCTGCTTCTTGCTGACAGCCTCCCATATGGTCTAGCGGTTAGGATTCCTGGTTTTCACCCAGGCGGCCCGGTATGGGAAGACTAGCCTTTTCTACATAGAACTCCCGATTCCGTTTCTGTTGCATTTACATTTTGAGAAAAGCCTGAATTTCCCCACATTGTTTCCCTTGGGGCCCCGGCGGCCCCATGTAGTCTGTCCGTGTTTCAGGCTCCCGATTCCTCAGTATGAGGGCTGGACTTGCAAGAAGAAGGGCCGACTACAAGCGGCTTGGGTATGAGGTGCATACCAATGTCTGCGGCTTTCATACCCGAGATCTCGTCTGCACCCACCTTTGAGGCGTGACGTGTCCCCCGCACCCCCCGTCAAGAGAGCAACGGTGGGACCACATTTGGAAAACAGGCCGCCTTGCATTGAAACCGTTGCTGCAAGACGTTAAAGGCCAGAGGAAAGAAGGGCGCCCTGACAGACCGTCATTTCCGCTGACCTCGAGTGTTAAGCGTTCAGTACCTCGGCCAAGGCTAGGGAGAAGACAGAGACTACGCAATCACAATTGGGGTTAAATTAAAAACAAAACGCGCTTCCCCGAGCCAGGTAGGAGTCGAACCTACAATCTTCTGATCCGTAGTCAGACGCGTTATCCATTGCGCCACTGGCCCTCGTGGGTCTGCGCATACCCCTATCCTTCCACAAAAGGGAGGTGCTGTGCTTGCCCCCTCCCCACATTACACAGCTCTTTAGAAAATAATGCTACTCTTCATTTCGGAGCTGACTCTCAAGCCGCTTCATCTTCCAGTCCTATCTAGAAAGGAAGGCCCTGAAAAGTTGGCAGCAATTGCAAAGCAGGATTTGCCTTCATTTATTGGGGTTGGGGGGGTGGGGTCAATCGGTCAGGGGCTTACTTCCCCACACACTTCAGGAGCGCCACAGGGACTCTTCTCAAGCCTGCCAATAGGCTGCAGATATTTGCCCCCAGCCAATGCTGCACTTTGGGGGCAAGGGGCAGGTTTCAGGTGGCAAGACGGGCAGCAAAGGGTTAATGAGGCGTGCCCCAGCACTCACGCGCCTCCGAGAGGAACTGCAGACTCTCTTGCCCATTTTAGCAAAAGGGGACCGTCCATCCCTGATAGGGCTCGAACCGCTGCCCTTGGTTCTTGCGTGTTCTCTCAAGCTAGTCATTTTTAGATTGGTCTTGGTATTGTGCTTTGCTTAGCCACTGTAAGCAATGACAGCTCAATACCAGAGCAGCGTAAAGCTTGATTTCTGCCACTGAAAGTGCATCTCGGTCATTTGCGTGGGACACCACCGGTCAAGCTTCTCAAGCATCCTGCCAGTGGTGGACCCATGGGGCACTGCTCTCAGGATCTCCATAACCTGCTTCTTGCTGACAGCCTCCCATATGGTCTAGCGGTTAGGATTCCTGGTTTTCACCCAGGCGGCCCGGTATGGGAAGACTAGCCTTTTCTACATAGAACTCCCGATTCCGTTTCTGTTGCATTTACATTTTGAGAAAAGCCTGAATTTCCCCACATTGTTTCCCTTGGGGCCCCGGCGGCCCCATGTAGTCTGTCCGTGTTTCAGGCTCCCGATTCCTCAGTATGAGGGCTGGACTTGCAAGAAGAAGGGCCGACTACAAGCGGCTTGGGTATGAGGTGCATACCAATGTCTGCGGCTTTCATACCCGAGATCTCGTCTGCACCCACCTTTGAGGCGTGACGTGTCCCCCGCACCCCCCGTCAAGAGAGCAACGGTGGGACCACATTTGGAAAACAGGCCGCCTTGCATTGAAACCGTTGCTGCAAGACGTTAAAGGCCAGAGGAAAGAAGGGCGCCCTGACAGACCGTCATTTCCGCTGACCTCGAGTGTTAAGCGTTCAGTACCTCGGCCAAGGCTAGGGAGAAGACAGAGACTACGCAATCACAATTGGGGTTAAATTAAAAACAAAACGCGCTTCCCCGAGCCAGGTAGGAGTCGAACCTACAATCTTCTGATCCGTAGTCAGACGCGTTATCCATTGCGCCACTGGCCCTCGTGGGTCTGCGCATACCCCTATCCTTCCACAAAAGGGAGGTGCTGTGCTTGCCCCCTCCCCACATTACACAGCTCTTTAGAAAATAATGCTACTCTTCATTTCGGAGCTGACTCTCAAGCCGCTTCATCTTCCAGTCCTATCTAGAAAGGAAGGCCCTGAAAAGTTGGCAGCAATTGCAAAGCAGGATTTGCCTTCATTTATTGGGGTTGGGGGGGTGGGGTCAATCGGTCAGGGGCTTACTTCCCCACACACTTCAGGAGCGCCCCAGGGACTCTTCTCAAGCCTGCCAATAGGCTGCAGATATTTGCCCCCAGCCAATGCTGCACTTTGGGGGCAAGGGGCAGGTTTCAGGTGGCAAGACGGGCAGCAAAGGGTTAATGAGGCGTGCCCCAGCACTCACGCGCCTCCGAGAGGAACTGCAGACTCTCTTGCCCATTTTAGCAAAAGGGGACCGTCCATCCCTGATAGGGCTCGAACCGCTGCCCTTGGTTCTTGCGTGTTCTCTCAAGCTAGTCATTTTTAGATTGGTCTTGGTATTGTGCTTTGCTTAGCCACTGTAAGCAATGACAGCTCAATACCAGAGCAGCGTAAAGCTTGATTTCTGCCACTGAAAGTGCATCTCGGTCATTTGCGTGGGACACCACCGGTCAAGCTTCTCAAGCATCCTGCCAGTGGTGGACCCATGGGGCACTGCTCTCAGGATCTCCATAACCTGCTTCTTGCTGACAGCCTCCCATATGGTCTAGCGGTTAGGATTCCTGGTTTTCACCCAGGCGGCCCGGTATGGGAAGACTAGCCTTTTCTACATAGAACTCCCGATTCCGTTTCTGTTGCATTTACATTTTGAGAAAAGCCTGAATTTCCCCACATTGTTTCCCTTGGGGCCCCGGCGGCCCCATGTAGTCTGTCCGTGTTTCAGGCTCCCGATTCCTCAGTATGAGGGCTGGACTTGCAAGAAGAAGGGCCGACTACAAGCGGCTTGGGTATGAGGTGCATACCAATGTCTGCGGCTTTCATACCCGAGATCTCGTCTGCACCCACCTTTGAGGCGTGACGTGTCCCCCGCACCCCCCGTCAAGAGAGCAACGGTGGGACCACATTTGGAAAACAGGCCGCCTTGCATTGAAACCGTTGCTGCAAGACGTTAAAGGCCAGAGGAAAGAAGGGCGCCCTGACAGACCGTCATTTCCGCTGACCTCGAGTGTTAAGCGTTCAGTACCTCGGCCAAGGCTAGGGAGAAGACAGAGACTACGCAATCACAATTGGGGTTAAATTAAAAACAAAACGCGCTTCCCCGAGCCAGGTAGGAGTCGAACCTACAATCTTCTGATCCGTAGTCAGACGCGTTATCCATTGCGCCACTGGCCCTCGTGGGTCTGCGCATACCCCTATCCTTCCACAAAAGGGAGGTGCTGTGCTTGCCCCCTCCCCACATTACACAGCTCTTTAGAAAATAATGCTACTCTTCATTTCGGAGCTGACTCTCAAGCCGCTTCATCTTCCAGTCCTATCTAGAAAGGAAGGCCCTGAAAAGTTGGCAGCAATTGCAAAGCAGGATTTGCCTTCATTTATTGGGGTTGGGGGGGTGGGGTCAATCGGTCAGGGGCTTACTTCCCCACACACTTCAGGAGCGCCACAGGGACTCTTCTCAAGCCTGCCAATAGGCTGCAGATATTTGCCCCCAGCCAATGCTGCACTTTGGGGGCAAGGGGCAGGTTTCAGGTGGCAAGACGGGCAGCAAAGGGTTAATGAGGCGTGCCCCAGCACTCACGCGCCTCCGAGAGGAACTGCAGACTCTCTTGCCCATTTTAGCAAAAGGGGACCGTCCATCCCTGATAGGGCTCGAACCGCTGCCCTTGGTTCTTGCGTGTTCTCTCAAGCTAGTCATTTTTAGATTGGTCTTGGTATTGTGCTTTGCTTAGCCACTGTAAGCAATGACAGCTCAATACCAGAGCAGCGTAAAGCTTGATTTCTGCCACTGAAAGTGCATCTCGGTCATTTGCGTGGGACACCACCGGTCAAGCTTCTCAAGCATCCTGCCAGTGGTGGACCCATGGGGCACTGCTCTCAGGATCTCCATAACCTGCTTCTTGCTGACAGCCTCCCATATGGTCTAGCGGTTAGGATTCCTGGTTTTCACCCAGGCGGCCCGGTATGGGAAGACTAGCCTTTTCTACATAGAACTCCCGATTCCGTTTCTGTTGCATTTACATTTTGAGAAAAGCCTGAATTTCCCCACATTGTTTCCCTTGGGGCCCCGGCGGCCCCATGCAGTCTGTCCGTGTTTCAGGCTCCCGATTCCTCAGTATGAGGGCTGGACTTGCAAGAAGAAGGGCCGACTACAAGCGGCTTGGGTATGAGGTGCATACCAATGTCTGCGGCTTTCATACCCGAGATCTCGTCTGCACCCACCTTTGAGGCGTGACGTGTCCCCCGCACCCCCCGTCAAGAGAGCAACGGTGGGACCACATTTGGAAAACAGGCCGCCTTGCATTGAAACCGTTGCTGCAAGACGTTAAAAGCCAGAGGAAAGAAGGGCGCCCTGACAGACCGTCATTTCCGCTGACCTCGAGTGTTAAGCGTTCAGTACCTCGGCCAAGGCTAGGGAGAAGACAGAGACTACGCAATCACAATTGGGGTTAAATTAAAAACAAAACGCGCTTCCCCGAGCCAGGTAGGAGTCGAACCTACAATCTTCTGATCCGTAGTCAGACGCGTTATCCATTGCGCCACTGGCCCTCGTGGGTCTGCGCATACCCCTATCCTTCCACAAAAGGGAGGTGCTGTGCTTGCCCCCTCCCCACATTACACAGCTCTTTAGAAAATAATGCTACTCTTCATTTCGGAGCTGACTCTCAAGCCGCTTCATCTTCCAGTCCTATCTAGAAAGGAAGGCCCTGAAAAGTTGGCAGCAATTGCAAAGCAGGATTTGCCTTCATTTATTGGGGTTGGGGGGGTGGGGTCAATCGGTCAGGGGCTTACTTCCCCACACACTTCAGGAGCGCCACAGGGACTCTTCTCAAGCCTGCCAATAGGCTGCAGATATTTGCCCCCAGCCAATGCTGCACTTTGGGGGCAAGGGGCAGGTTTCAGGTGGCAAGACGGGCAGCAAAGGGTTAATGAGGCGTGCCCCAGCACTCACGCGCCTCCGAGAGGAACTGCAGACTCTCTTGCCCATTTTAGCAAAAGGGGACCGTCCATCCCTGATAGGGCTCGAACCGCTGCCCTTGGTTCTTGCGTGTTCTCTCAAGCTAGTCATTTTTAGATTGGTCTTGGTATTGTGCTTTGCTTAGCCACTGTAAGCAATGACAGCTCAATACCAGAGCAGCGTAAAGCTTGATTTCTGCCACTGAAAGTGCATCTCGGTCATTTGCGTGGGACACCACCGGTCAAGCTTCTCAAGCATCCTGCCAGTGGTGGACCCATGGGGCACTGCTCTCAGGATCTCCATAACCTGCTTCTTGCTGACAGCCTCCCATATGGTCTAGCGGTTAGGATTCCTGGTTTTCACCCAGGCGGCCCGGTATGGGAAGACTAGCCTTTTCTACATAGAACTCCCGATTCCGTTTCTGTTGCATTTACATTTTGAGAAAAGCCTGAATTTCCCCACATTGTTTCCCTTGGGGCCCCGGCGGCCCCATGTAGTCTGTCCGTGTTTCAGGCTCCCGATTCCTCAGTATGAGGGCTGGACTTGCAAGAAGAAGGGCCGACTACAAGCGGCTTGGGTATGAGGTGCATACCAATGTCTGCGGCTTTCATACCCGAGATCTCGTCTGCACCCACCTTTGAGGCGTGACGTGTCCCCCGCACCCCCCGTCAAGAGAGCAACGGTGGGACCACATTTGGAAAACAGGCCGCCTTGCATTGAAACCGTTGCTGCAAGACGTTAAAGGCCAGAGGAAAGAAGGGCGCCCTGACAGACCGTCATTTCCGCTGACCTCGAGTGTTAAGCGTTCAGTACCTCGGCCAAGGCTAGGGAGAAGACAGAGACTACGCAATCACAATTGGGGTTAAATTAAAAACAAAACGCGCTTCCCCGAGCCAGGTAGGAGTCGAACCTACAATCTTCTGATCCGTAGTCAGACGCGTTATCCATTGCGCCACTGGCCCTCGTGGGTCTGCGCATACCCCTATCCTTCCACAAAAGGGAGGTGCTGTGCTTGCCCCCTCCCCACATTACACAGCTCTTTAGAAAATAATGCTACTCTTCATTTCGGAGCTGACTCTCAAGCCGCTTCATCTTCCAGTCCTATCTAGAAAGGAAGGCCCTGAAAAGTTGGCAGCAATTGCAAAGCAGGATTTGCCTTCATTTATTGGGGTTGGGGGGGTGGGGTCAATCGGTCAGGGGCTTACTTCCCCACACACTTCAGGAGCGCCACAGGGACTCTTCTCAAGCCTGCCAATAGGCTGCAGATATTTGCCCCCAGCCAATGCTGCACTTTGGGGGCAAGGGGCAGGTTTCAGGTGGCAAGACGGGCAGCAAAGGGTTAATGAGGCGTGCCCCAGCACTCACGCGCCTCCGAGAGGAACTGCAGACTCTCTTGCCCATTTTAGCAAAAGGGGACCGTCCATCCCTGATAGGGCTCGAACCGCTGCCCTTGGTTCTTGCGTGTTCTCTCAAGCTAGTCATTTTTAGATTGGTCTTGGTATTGTGCTTTGCTTAGCCACTGTAAGCAATGACAGCTCAATACCAGAGCAGCGTAAAGCTTGATTTCTGCCACTGAAAGTGCATCTCGGTCATTTGCGTGGGACACCACCGGTCAAGCTTCTCAAGCATCCTGCCAGTGGTGGACCCATGGGGCACTGCTCTCAGGATCTCCATAACCTGCTTCTTGCTGACAGCCTCCCATATGGTCTAGCGGTTAGGATTCCTGGTTTTCACCCAGGCGGCCCGGTATGGGAAGACTAGCCTTTTCTACATAGAACTCCCGATTCCGTTTCTGTTGCATTTACATTTTGAGAAAAGCCTGAATTTCCCCACATTGTTTCCCTTGGGGCCCCGGCGGCCCCATGTAGTCTGTCCGTGTTTCAGGCTCCCGATTCCTCAGTATGAGGGCTGGACTTGCAAGAAGAAGGGCCGACTACAAGCGGCTTGGGTATGAGGTGCATACCAATGTCTGCGGCTTTCATACCCGAGATCTCGTCTGCACCCACCTTTGAGGCGTGACGTGTCCCCCGCACCCCCCGTCAAGAGAGCAACGGTGGGACCACATTTGGAAAACAGGCCGCCTTGCATTGAAACCGTTGCTGCAAGACGTTAAAGGCCAGAGGAAAGAAGGGCGCCCTGACAGACCGTCATTTCCGCTGACCTCGAGTGTTAAGCGTTCAGTACCTCGGCCAAGGCTAGGGAGAAGACAGAGACTACGCAATCACAATTGGGGTTAAATTAAAAACAAAACGCGCTTCCCCGAGCCAGGTAGGAGTCGAACCTACAATCTTCTGATCCGTAGTCAGACGCGTTATCCATTGCGCCACTGGCCCTCGTGGGTCTGCGCATACCCCTATCCTTCCACAAAAGGGAGGTGCTGTGCTTGCCCCCTCCCCACATTACACAGCTCTTTAGAAAATAATGCTACTCTTCATTTCGGAGCTGACTCTCAAGCCGCTTCATCTTCCAGTCCTATCTAGAAAGGAAGGCCCTGAAAAGTTGGCAGCAATTGCAAAGCAGGATTTGCCTTCATTTATTGGGGTTGGGGGGGTGGGGTCAATCGGTCAGGGGCTTACTTCCCCACACACTTCAGGAGCGCCACAGGGACTCTTCTCAAGCCTGCCAATAGGCTGCAGATATTTGCCCCCAGCCAATGCTGCACTTTGGGGGCAAGGGGCAGGTTTCAGGTGGCAAGACGGGCAGCAAAGGGTTAATGAGGCGTGCCCCAGCACTCACGCGCCTCCGAGAGGAACTGCAGACTCTCTTGCCCATTTTAGCAAAAGGGGACCGTCCATCCCTGATAGGGCTCGAACCGCTGCCCTTGGTTCTTGCGTGTTCTCTCAAGCTAGTCATTTTTAGATTGGTCTTGGTATTGTGCTTTGCTTAGCCACTGTAAGCAATGACAGCTCAATACCAGAGCAGCGTAAAGCTTGATTTCTGCCACTGAAAGTGCATCTCGGTCATTTGCGTGGGACACCACCGGTCAAGCTTCTCAAGCATCCTGCCAGTGGTGGACCCATGGGGCACTGCTCTCAGGATCTCCATAACCTGCTTCTTGCTGACAGCCTCCCATATGGTCTAGCGGTTAGGATTCCTGGTTTTCACCCAGGCGGCCCGGTATGGGAAGACTAGCCTTTTCTACATAGAACTCCCGATTCCGTTTCTGTTGCATTTACATTTTGAGAAAAGCCTGAATTTCCCCACATTGTTTCCCTTGGGGCCCCGGCGGCCCCATGTAGTCTGTCCGTGTTTCAGGCTCCCGATTCCTCAGTATGAGGGCTGGACTTGCAAGAAGAAGGGCCGACTACAAGCGGCTTGGGTATGAGGTGCATACCAATGTCTGCGGCTTTCATACCCGAGATCTCGTCTGCACCCACCTTTGAGGCGTGACGTGTCCCCCGCACCCCCCGTCAAGAGAGCAACGGTGGGACCACATTTGGAAAACAGGCCGCCTTGCATTGAAACCGTTGCTGCAAGACGTTAAAGGCCAGAGGAAAGAAGGGCGCCCTGACAGACCGTCATTTCCGCTGACCTCGAGTGTTAAGCGTTCAGTACCTCGGCCAAGGCTAGGGAGAAGACAGAGACTACGCAATCACAATTGGGGTTAAATTAAAAACAAAACGCGCTTCCCCGAGCCAGGTAGGAGTCGAACCTACAATCTTCTGATCCGTAGTCAGACGCGTTATCCATTGCGCCACTGGCCCTCGTGGGTCTGCGCATACCCCTATCCTTCCACAAAAGGGAGGTGCTGTGCTTGCCCCCTCCCCACATTACACAGCTCTTTAGAAAATAATGCTACTCTTCATTTCGGAGCTGACTCTCAAGCCGCTTCATCTTCCAGTCCTATCTAGAAAGGAAGGCCCTGAAAAGTTGGCAGCAATTGCAAAGCAGGATTTGCCTTCATTTATTGGGGTTGGGGGGGTGGGGTCAATCGGTCAGGGGCTTACTTCCCCACACACTTCAGGAGCGCCACAGGGACTCTTCTCAAGCCTGCCAATAGGCTGCAGATATTTGCCCCCAGCCAATGCTGCACTTTGGGGGCAAGGGGCAGGTTTCAGGTGGCAAGACGGGCAGCAAAGGGTTAATGAGGCGTGCCCCAGCACTCACGCGCCTCCGAGAGGAACTGCAGACTCTCTTGCCCATTTTAGCAAAAGGGGACCGTCCATCCCTGATAGGGCTCGAACCGCTGCCCTTGGTTCTTGCGTGTTCTCTCAAGCTAGTCATTTTTAGATTGGTCTTGGTATTGTGCTTTGCTTAGCCACTGTAAGCAATGACAGCTCAATACCAGAGCAGCGTAAAGCTTGATTTCTGCCACTGAAAGTGCATCTCGGTCATTTGCGTGGGACACCACCGGTCAAGCTTCTCAAGCATCCTGCCAGTGGTGGACCCATGGGGCACTGCTCTCAGGATCTCCATAACCTGCTTCTTGCTGACAGCCTCCCATATGGTCTAGCGGTTAGGATTCCTGGTTTTCACCCAGGCGGCCCGGGTTCGACTCCCGGTATGGGAAGACTAGCCTTTTCTACATAGAACTCCCGATTCCGTTTCTGTTGCATTTACATTTTGAGAAAAGCCTGAATTTCCCCACATTGTTTCCCTTGGGGCCCCGGCGGCCCCATGCAGTCTGTCCGTGTTTCAGGCTCCCGATTCCTCAGTATGAGGGCTGGACTTGCAAGAAGAAGGGCCGACTACAAGCGGCTTGGGTATGAGGTGCATACCAATGTCTGCGGCTTTCATACCCGAGATCTCGTCTGCACCCACCTTTGAGGCGTGACGTGTCCCCCGCACCCCCCGTCAAGAGAGCAACGGTGGGACCACATTTGGAAAACAGGCCGCCTTGCATTGAAACCGTTGCTGCAAGACGTTAAAGGCCAGAGGAAAGAAGGGCGCCCTGACAGACCGTCATTTCCGCTGACCTCGAGTGTTAAGCGTTCAGTACCTCGGCCAAGGCTAGGGAGAAGACAGAGACTACGCAATCACAATTGGGGTTAAATTAAAAACAAAACGCGCTTCCCCGAGCCAGGTAGGAGTCGAACCTACAATCTTCTGATCCGTAGTCAGACGCGTTATCCATTGCGCCACTGGCCCTCGTGGGTCTGCGCATACCCCTATCCTTCCACAAAAGGGAGGTACTGTGCTTGCCCCCTCCCCACATTACACAGCTCTTTAGAAAATAATGCTACTCTTCATTTCGGAGCTGACTCTCAAGCCGCTTCATCTTCCAGTCCTATCTAGAAAGGAAGGCCCTGAAAAGTTGGCAGCAATTGCAAAGCAGGATTTGCCTTCATTTATTGGGGTTGGGGGGGTGGGGTCAATCGGTCAGGGGCTTACTTCCCCACACACTTCAGGAGCGCCACAGGGACTCTTCTCAAGCCTGCCAATAGGCTGCAGATATTTGCCCCCAGCCAATGCTGCACTTTGGGGGCAAGGGGCAGGTTTCAGGTGGCAAGACGGGCAGCAAAGGGTTAATGAGGCGTGCCCCAGCACTCACGCGCCTCCGAGAGGAACTGCAGACTCTCTTGCCCATTTTAGCAAAAGGGGACCGTCCATCCCTGATAGGGCTCGAACCGCTGCCCTTGGTTCTTGCGTGTTCTCTCAAGCTAGTCATTTTTAGATTGGTCTTGGTATTGTGCTTTGCTTAGCCACTGTAAGCAATGACAGCTCAATACCAGAGCAGCGTAAAGCTTGATTTCTGCCACTGAAAGTGCATCTCGGTCATTTGCGTGGGACACCACCGGTCAAGCTTCTCAAGCATCCTGCCAGTGGTGGACCCATGGGGCACTGCTCTCAGGATCTCCATAACCTGCTTCTTGCTGACAGCCTCCCATATGGTCTAGCGGTTAGGATTCCTGGTTTTCACCCAGGCGGCCCGGTATGGGAAGACTAGCCTTTTCTACATAGAACTCCCGATTCCGTTTCTGTTGCATTTACATTTTGAGAAAAGCCTGAATTTCCCCACATTGTTTCCCTTGGGGCCCCGGCGGCCCCATGTAGTCTGTCCGTGTTTCAGGCTCCCGATTCCTCAGTATGAGGGCTGGACTTGCAAGAAGAAGGGCCGACTACAAGCGGCTTGGGTATGAGGTGCATACCAATGTCTGCGGCTTTCATACCCGAGATCTCGTCTGCACCCACCTTTGAGGCGTGACGTGTCCCCCGCACCCCCCGTCAAGAGAGCAACGGTGGGACCACATTTGGAAAACAGGCCGCCTTGCATTGAAACCGTTGCTGCAAGACGTTAAAGGCCAGAGGAAAGAAGGGCGCCCTGACAGACCGTCATTTCCGCTGACCTCGAGTGTTAAGCGTTCAGTACCTCGGCCAAGGCTAGGGAGAAGACAGAGACTACGCAATCACAATTGGGGTTAAATTAAAAACAAAACGCGCTTCCCCGAGCCAGGTAGGAGTCGAACCTACAATCTTCTGATCCGTAGTCAGACGCGTTATCCATTGCGCCACTGGCCCTCGTGGGTCTGCGCATACCCCTATCCTTCCACAAAAGGGAGGTGCTGTGCTTGCCCCCTCCCCACATTACACAGCTCTTTAGAAAATAATGCTACTCTTCATTTCGGAGCTGACTCTCAAGCCGCTTCATCTTCCAGTCCTATCTAGAAAGGAAGGCCCTGAAAAGTTGGCAGCAATTGCAAAGCAGGATTTGCCTTCATTTATTGGGGTTGGGGGGGTGGGGTCAATCGGTCAGGGGCTTACTTCCCCACACACTTCAGGAGCGCCACAGGGACTCTTCTCAAGCCTGCCAATAGGCTGCAGATATTTGCCCCCAGCCAATGCTGCACTTTGGGGGCAAGGGGCAGGTTTCAGGTGGCAAGACGGGCAGCAAAGGGTTAATGAGGCGTGCCCCAGCACTCACGCGCCTCCGAGAGGAACTGCAGACTCTCTTGCCCATTTTAGCAAAAGGGGACCGTCCATCCCTGATAGGGCTCGAACCGCTGCCCTTGGTTCTTGCGTGTTCTCTCAAGCTAGTCATTTTTAGATTGGTCTTGGTATTGTGCTTTGCTTAGCCACTGTAAGCAATGACAGCTCAATACCAGAGCAGCGTAAAGCTTGATTTCTGCCACTGAAAGTGCATCTCGGTCATTTGCGTGGGACACCACCGGTCAAGCTTCTCAAGCATCCTGCCAGTGGTGGACCCATGGGGCACTGCTCTCAGGATCTCCATAACCTGCTTCTTGCTGACAGCCTCCCATATGGTCTAGCGGTTAGGATTCCTGGTTTTCACCCAGGCGGCCCGGGTTCGACTCCCGGTATGGGAAGACTAGCCTTTTCTACATAGAACTCCCGATTCCGTTTCTGTTGCATTTACATTTTGAGAAAAGCCTGAATTTCCCCACATTGTTTCCCTTGGGGCCCCGGCGGCCCCATGCAGTCTGTCCGTGTTTCAGGCTCCCGATTCCTCAGTATGAGGGCTGGACTTGCAAGAAGAAGGGCCGACTACAAGCGGCTTGGGTATGAGGTGCATACCAATGTCTGCGGCTTTCATACCCGAGATCTCGTCTGCACCCACCTTTGAGGCGTGACGTGTCCCCCGCACCCCCCGTCAAGAGAGCAACGGTGGGACCACATTTGGAAAACAGGCCGCCTTGCATTGAAACCGTTGCTGCAAGACGTTAAAGGCCAGAGGAAAGAAGGGCGCCCTGACAGACCGTCATTTCCGCTGACCTCGAGTGTTAAGCGTTCAGTACCTCGGCCAAGGCTAGGGAGAAGACAGAGACTACGCAATCACAATTGGGGTTAAATTAAAAACAAAACGCGCTTCCCCGAGCCAGGTAGGAGTCGAACCTACAATCTTCTGATCCGTAGTCAGACGCGTTATCCATTGCGCCACTGGCCCTCGTGGGTCTGCGCATACCCCTATCCTTCCACAAAAGGGAGGTACTGTGCTTGCCCCCTCCCCACATTACACAGCTCTTTAGAAAATAATGCTACTCTTCATTTCGGAGCTGACTCTCAAGCCGCTTCATCTTCCAGTCCTATCTAGAAAGGAAGGCCCTGAAAAGTTGGCAGCAATTGCAAAGCAGGATTTGCCTTCATTTATTGGGGTTGGGGGGGTGGGGTCAATCGGTCAGGGGCTTACTTCCCCACACACTTCAGGAGCGCCACAGGGACTCTTCTCAAGCCTGCCAATAGGCTGCAGATATTTGCCCCCAGCCAATGCTGCACTTTGGGGGCAAGGGGCAGGTTTCAGGTGGCAAGACGGGCAGCAAAGGGTTAATGAGGCGTGCCCCAGCACTCACGCGCCTCCGAGAGGAACTGCAGACTCTCTTGCCCATTTTAGCAAAAGGGGACCGTCCATCCCTGATAGGGCTCGAACCGCTGCCCTTGGTTCTTGCGTGTTCTCTCAAGCTAGTCATTTTTAGATTGGTCTTGGTATTGTGCTTTGCTTAGCCACTGTAAGCAATGACAGCTCAATACCAGAGCAGCGTAAAGCTTGATTTCTGCCACTGAAAGTGCATCTCGGTCATTTGCGTGGGACACCACCGGTCAAGCTTCTCAAGCATCCTGCCAGTGGTGGACCCATGGGGCACTGCTCTCAGGATCTCCATAACCTGCTTCTTGCTGACAGCCTCCCATATGGTCTAGCGGTTAGGATTCCTGGTTTTCACCCAGGCGGCCCGGTATGGGAAGACTAGCCTTTTCTACATAGAACTCCCGATTCCGTTTCTGTTGCATTTACATTTTGAGAAAAGCCTGAATTTCCCCACATTGTTTCCCTTGGGGCCCCGGCGGCCCCATGCAGTCTGTCCGTGTTTCAGGCTCCCGATTCCTCAGTATGAGGGCTGGACTTGCAAGAAGAAGGGCCGACTACAAGCGGCTTGGGTATGAGGTGCATACCAATGTCTGCGGCTTTCATACCCGAGATCTCGTCTGCACCCACCTTTGAGGCGTGACGTGTCCCCCGCACCCCCCGTCAAGAGAGCAACGGTGGGACCACATTTGGAAAACAGGCCGCCTTGCATTGAAACCGTTGCTGCAAGACGTTAAAGGCCAGAGGAAAGAAGGGCGCCCTGACAGACCGTCATTTCCGCTGACCTCGAGTGTTAAGCGTTCAGTACCTCGGCCAAGGCTAGGGAGAAGACAGAGACTACGCAATCACAATTGGGGTTAAATTAAAAACAAAACGCGCTTCCCCGAGCCAGGTAGGAGTCGAACCTACAATCTTCTGATCCGTAGTCAGACGCGTTATCCATTGCGCCACCGGCCCTCGTGGGTCTGCGCATACCCCTATCCTTCCACAAAAGGGAGGTGCTGTGCTTGCCCCCTCCCCACATTACACAGCTCTTTAGAAAATAATGCTACTCTTCATTTCGGAGCTGACTCTCAAGCCGCTTCATCTTCCAGTCCTATCTAGAAAGGAAGGCCCTGAAAAGTTGGCAGCAATTGCAAAGCAGGATTTGCCTTCATTTATTGGGGTTGGGGGGGTGGGGTCAATCGGTCAGGGGCTTACTTCCCCACACACTTCAGGAGCGCCACAGGGACTCTTCTCCAGCCTGCCAATAGGCTGCAGATATTTGCCCCCAGCCAATGCTGCACTTTGGGGGCAAGGGGCAGGTTTCAGGTGGCAAGACGGGCAGCAAAGGGTTAATGAGGCGTGCCCCAGCACTCACGCGCCTCCGAGAGGAACTGCAGACTCTCTTGCCCATTTTAGCAAAAGGGGACCGTCCATCCCTGATAGGGCTCGAACCGCTGCCCTTGGTTCTTGCGTGTTCTCTCAAGCTAGTCATTTTTAGATTGGTCTTGGTATTGTGCTTTGCTTAGCCACTGTAAGCAATGACAGCTCAATACCAGAGCAGCGTAAAGCTTGATTTCTGCCACTGAAAGTGCATCTCGGTCATTTGCGTGGGACACCACCGGTCAAGCTTCTCAAGCATCCTGCCAGTGGTGGACCCATGGGGCACTGCTCTCAGGATCTCCATAACCTGCTTCTTGCTGACAGCCTCCCATATGGTCTAGCGGTTAGGATTCCTGGTTTTCACCCAGGCGGCCCGGGTTCGACTCCCGGTATGGGAAGACTAGCCTTTTCTACATAGAACTCCCGATTCCGTTTCTGTTGCATTTACATTTTGAGAAAAGCCTGAATTTCCCCACATTGTTTCCCTTGGGGCCCCGGCGGCCCCATGCAGTCTGTCCGTGTTTCAGGCTCCCGATTCCTCAGTATGAGGGCTGGACTTGCAAGAAGAAGGGCCGACTACAAGCGGCTTGGGTATGAGGTGCATACCAATGTCTGCGGCTTTCATACCCGAGATCTCGTCTGCACCCACCTTTGAGGCGTGACGTGTCCCCCGCACCCCCCGTCAAGAGAGCAACGGTGGGACCACATTTGGAAAACAGGCCGCCTTGCATTGAAACCGTTGCTGCAAGACGTTAAAGGCCAGAGGAAAGAAGGGCGCCCTGACAGACCGTCATTTCCGCTGACCTCGAGTGTTAAGCGTTCAGTACCTCGGCCAAGGCTAGGGAGAAGACAGAGACTACGCAATCACAATTGGGGTTAAATTAAAAACAAAACGCGCTTCCCCGAGCCAGGTAGGAGTCGAACCTACAATCTTCTGATCCGTAGTCAGACGCGTTATCCATTGCGCCACTGGCCCTCGTGGGTCTGCGCATACCCCTATCCTTCCACAAAAGGGAGGTGCTGTGCTTGCCCCCTCCCCACATTACACAGCTCTTTAGAAAATAATGCTACTCTTCATTTCGGAGCTGACTCTCAAGCCGCTTCATCTTCCAGTCCTATCTAGAAAGGAAGGCCCTGAAAAGTTGGCAGCAATTGCAAAGCAGGATTTGCCTTCATTTATTGGGGTTGGGGGGGTGGGGTCAATCGGTCAGGGGCTTACTTCCCCACACACTTCAGGAGCGCCACAGGGACTCTTCTCCAGCCTGCCAATAGGCTGCAGATATTTGCCCCCAGCCAATGCTGCACTTTGGGGGCAAGGGGCAGGTTTCAGGTGGCAAGACGGGCAGCAAAGGGTTAATGAGGCGTGCCCCAGCACTCACGCGCCTCCGAGAGGAACTGCAGACTCTCTTGCCCATTTTAGCAAAAGGGGACCGTCCATCCCTGATAGGGCTCGAACCGCTGCCCTTGGTTCTTGCGTGTTCTCTCAAGCTAGCCATTTTTAGATTGGTCTTGGTATTGTGCTTTGCTTAGCCACTGTAAGCAATGACAGCTCAATACCAGAGCAGCGTAAAGCTTGATTTCTGCCACTGAAAGTGCATCTCGGTCATTTGCGTGGGACACCACCGGTCAAGCTTCTCAAGCATCCTGCCAGTGGTGGACCCATGGGGCACTGCTCTCAGGATCTCCATAACCTGCTTCTTGCTGACAGCCTCCCATATGGTCTAGCGGTTAGGATTCCTGGTTTTCACCCAGGCGGCCCGGGTTCGACTCCCGGTATGGGAAGACTAGCCTTTTCTACATAGAACTCCCGATTCCGTTTCTGTTGCATTTACATTTTGAGAAAAGCCTGAATTTCCCCACATTGTTTCCCTTGGGGCCCCGGCGGCCCCATGCAGTCTGTCCGTGTTTCAGGCTCCCGATTCCTCAGTATGAGGGCTGGACTTGCAAGAAGAAGGGCCGACTACAAGCGGCTTGGGTATGAGGTGCATACCAATGTCTGCGGCTTTCATACCCGAGATCTCGTCTGCACCCACCTTTGAGGCGTGACGTGTCCCCCGCACCCCCCGTCAAGAGAGCAACGGTGGGACCACATTTGGAAAACAGGCCGCCTTGCATTGAAACCGTTGCTGCAAGACGTTAAAGGCCAGAGGAAAGAAGGGCGCCCTGACAGACCGTCATTTCCGCTGACCTCGAGTGTTAAGCGTTCAGTACCTCGGCCAAGGCTAGGGAGAAGACAGAGACTACGCAATCACAATTGGGGTTAAATTAAAAACAAAACGCGCTTCCCCGAGCCAGGTAGGAGTCGAACCTACAATCTTCTGATCCGTAGTCAGACGCGTTATCCATTGCGCCACTGGCCCTCGTGGGTCTGCGCATACCCCTATCCTTCCACAAAAGGGAGGTGCTGTGCTTGCCCCCTCCCCACATTACACAGCTCTTTAGAAAATAATGCTACTCTTCATTTCGGAGCTGACTCTCAAGCCGCTTCATCTTCCAGTCCTATCTAGAAAGGAAGGCCCTGAAAAGTTGGCAGCAATTGCAAAGCAGGATTTGCCTTCATTTATTGGGGTTGGGGGGGTGGGGTCAATCGGTCAGGGGCTTACTTCCCCACACACTTCAGGAGCACCACAGGGACTCTTCTCCAGCCTGCCAATAGGCTGCAGATATTTGCCCCCAGCCAATGCTGCACTTTGGGGGCAAGGGGCAGGTTTCAGGTGGCAAGACGGGCAGCAAAGGGTTAATGAGGCGTGCCCCAGCACTCACGCGCCTCCGAGAGGAACTGCAGACTCTCTTGCCCATTTTAGCAAAAGGGGACCGTCCATCCCTGATAGGGCTCGAACCGCTGCCCTTGGTTCTTGCGTGTTCTCTCAAGCTAGTCATTTTTAGATTGGTCTTGGTATTGTGCTTTGCTTAGCCACTGTAAGCAATGACAGCTCAATACCAGAGCAGCGTAAAGCTTGATTTCTGCCACTGAAAGTGCATCTCGGTCATTTGCGTGGGACACCACCGGTCAAGCTTCTCAAGCATCCTGCCAGTGGTGGACCCATGGGGCACTGCTCTCAGGATCTCCATAACCTGCTTCTTGCTGACCGCCTCCCATATGGTCTAGCGGTTAGGATTCCTGGTTTTCACCCAGGCGGCCCGGGTTCGACTCCCGGTATGGGAAGACTAGCCTTTTCTACATAGAACTCCCGTTTCTGTTGCATTTACATTTTGAGAAAAGCCTGAATTTCCCCACATTGTTTCCCTTGGGGCCCCGGCGGCCCCATGCAGTCTGTCCGTGTTTCAGGCTCCCGATTCCTCAGTATGAGGGCTGGACTTGCAAGAAGAAGGGCCGACTACAAGCGGCTTGGGTATGAGGTGCATACCAATGTCTGCGGCTTTCATACCCGAGATCTCGTCTGCACCCACCTTTGAGGCGTGACGTGTCCCCCGCACCCCCCGTCAAGAGAGCAACGGTGGGACCACATTTGGAAAACAGGCCGCCTTGCATTGAAACCGTTGCTGCAAGACGTTAAAGGCCAGAGGAAAGAAGGGCGCCCTGACAGACCGTCATTTCCGCTGACCTCGAGTGTTAAGCGTTCAGTACCTCGGCCAAGGCTAGGGAGAAGACAGAGACTACGCAATCACAATTGGGGTTAAATTAAAAACAAAACGCGCTTCCCCGAGCCAGGTAGGAGTCGAACCTACAATCTTCTGATCCGTAGTCAGACGCGTTATCCATTGCGCCACTGGCCCTCGTGGGTCTGCGCATACCCCTATCCTTCCACAAAAGGGAGGTGCTGTGCTTGCCCCCTCCCCACATTACACAGCTCTTTAGAAAATAATGCTACTCTTCATTTCGGAGCTGACTCTCAAGCCGCTTCATCTTCCAGTCCTATCTAGAAAGGAAGGCCCTGAAAAGTTGGCAGCAATTGCAAAGCAGGATTTGCCTTCATTTATTGGGGTTGGGGGGGTGGGGTCAATCGGTCAGGGGCTTACTTCCCCACACACTTCAGGAGCGCCACAGGGACTCTTCTCCAGCCTGCCAATAGGCTGCAGATATTTGCCCCCAGCCAATGCTGCACTTTGGGGGCAAGGGGCAGGTTTCAGGTGGCAAGACGGGCAGCAAAGGGTTAATGAGGCGTGCCCCAGCACTCACGCGCCTCCGAGAGGAACTGCAGACTCTCTTGCCCATTTTAGCAAAAGGGGACCGTCCATCCCTGATAGGGCTCGAACCGCTGCCCTTGGTTCTTGCGTGTTCTCTCAAGCTAGTCATTTTTAGATTGGTCTTGGTATTGTGCTTTGCTTAGCCACTGTAAGCAATGACAGCTCAATACCAGAGCAGCGTAAAGCTTGATTTCTGCCACTGAAAGTGCATCTCGGTCATTTGCGTGGGACACCACCGGTCAAGCTTCTCAAGCATCCTGCCAGTGGTGGACCCATGGGGCACTGCTCTCAGGATCTCCATAACCTGCTTCTTGCTGACAGCCTCCCATATGGTCTAGCGGTTAGGATTCCTGGTTTTCACCCAGGCGGCCCGGTATGGGAAGACTAGCCTTTTCTACATAGAACTCCCGATTCCGTTTCTGTTGCATTTACATTTTGAGAAAAGCCTGAATTTCCCCACATTGTTTCCCTTGGGGCCCCGGCGGCCCCATGCAGTCTGTCCGTGTTTCAGGCTCCCGATTCCTCAGTATGAGGGCTGGACTTGCAAGAAGAAGGGCCGACTACAAGCGGCTTGGGTATGAGGTGCATACCAATGTCTGCGGCTTTCATACCCGAGATCTCGTCTGCACCCACCTTTGAGGCGTGACGTGTCCCCCGCACCCCCCGTCAAGAGAGCAACGGTGGGACCACATTTGGAAAACAGGCCGCCTTGCATTGAAACCGTTGCTGCAAGACGTTAAAGGCCAGAGGAAAGAAGGGCGCCCTGACAGACCGTCATTTCCGCTGACCTCGAGTGTTAAGCGTTCAGTACCTCGGCCAAGGCTAGGGAGAAGACAGAGACTAGGCAATCACAATTGGGGTTAAATTAAAAACAAAACGCGCTTCCCCGAGCCAGGTAGGAGTCGAACCTACAATCTTCTGATCCGTAGTCAGACGCGTTATCCATTGCGCCACTGGCCCTCGTGGGTCTGCGCATACCCCTATCCTTCCACAAAAGGGAGGTGCTGTGCTTGCCCCCTCCCCACATTACACAGCTCTTTAGAAAATAATGCTACTCTTCATTTCGGAGCTGACTCTCAAGCCGCTTCATCTTCCAGTCCTATCTAGAAAGGAAGGCCCTGAAAAGTTGGCAGCAATTGCAAAGCAGGATTTGCCTTCATTTATTGGGGTTGGGGGGGTGGGGTCAATCGGTCAGGGGCTTACTTCCCCACACACTTCAGGAGCGCCACAGGGACTCTTCTCCAGCCTGCCAATAGGCTGCAGATATTTGCCCCCAGCCAATGCTGCACTTTGGGGGCAAGGGGCAGGTTTCAGGTGGCAAGACGGGCAGCAAAGGGTTAATGAGGCGTGCCCCAGCACTCACGCGCCTCCGAGAGGAACTGCAGACTCTCTTGCCCATTTTAGCAAAAGGGGACCGTCCATCCCTGATAGGGCTCGAACCGCTGCCCTTGGTTCTTGCGTGTTCTCTCAAGCTAGTCATTTTTAGATTGGTCTTGGTATTGTGCTTTGCTTAGCCACTGTAAGCAATGACAGCTCAATACCAGAGCAGCGTAAAGCTTGATTTCTGCCACTGAAAGTGCATCTCGGTCATTTGCGTGGGACACCACCGGTCAAGCTTCTCAAGCATCCTGCCAGTGGTGGACCCATGGGGCACTGCTCTCAGGATCTCCATAACCTGCTGCTTGCTGACAGCCTCCCATATGGTCTAGCGGTTAGGATTCCTGGTTTTCACCCAGGCGGCCCGGTATGGGAAGACTAGCCTTTTCTACATAGAACTCCCGATTCCGTTTCTGTTGCATTTACATTTTGAGAAAAGCCTGAATTTCCCCACATTGTTTCCCTTGGGGCCCCGGCGGCCCCATGCAGTCTGTCCGTGTTTCAGGCTCCCGATTCCTCAGTATGAGGGCTGGACTTGCAAGAAGAAGGGCCGACTACAAGCGGCTTGGGTATGAGGTGCATACCAATGTCTGCGGCTTTCATACCCGAGATCTCGTCTGCACCCACCTTTGAGGCGTGACGTGTCCCCCGCACCCCCCGTCAAGAGAGCAACGGTGGGACCACATTTGGAAAACAGGCCGCCTTGCATTGAAACCGTTGCTGCAAGACGTTAAAGGCCAGAGGAAAGAAGGGCGCCCTGACAGACCGTCATTTCCGCTGACCTCGAGTGTTAAGCGTTCAGTACCTCGGCCAAGGCTAGGGAGAAGACAGAGACTACGCAATCACAATTGGGGTTAAATTAAAAACAAAACGCGCTTCCCCGAGCCAGGTAGGAGTCAAACCTACAATCTTCTGATCCGTAGTCAGACGCGTTATCCATTGCGCCACTGGCCCTCGTGGGTCTGCGCATACCCCTATCCTTCCACAAAAGGGAGGTACTGTGCTTGCCCCCTCCCCACATTACACAGCTCTTTAGAAAATAATGCTACTCTTCATTTCGGAGCTGACTCTCAAGCCGCTTCATCTTCCAGTCCTATCTAGAAAGGAAGGCCCTGAAAAGTTGGCAGCAATTGCAAAGCAGGATTTGCCTTCATTTATTGGGGTTGGGGGGGTGGGGTCAATCGGTCAGGGGCTTCCTTCCCCACACACTTCAGGAGCGCCACAGGGACTCTTCTCCAGCCTGCCAATAGGCTGCAGATATTTGCCCCCAGCCAATGCTGCACTTTGGGGGCAAGGGGCAGGTTTCAGGTGGCAAGACGGGCAGCAAAGGGTTAATGAGGCATGCCCCAGCACTCACGCGCCTCCGAGAGGAACTGCAGACTCTCTTGCCCATTTTAGCAAAAGGGGACCGTCCACCCCTGATAGGGCTCGAACCGCTGCCCTTGGTTCTTGCGTGTTCTCTCAAGCTAGTCATTTTTAGATTGGTCTTGGTATTGTGCTTTGCTTAGCCACTGTAAGCAATGACAGCTCAATACCAGAGCAGCGTAAAGCTTGATTTCTGCCACTGAAAGTGCATCTCGGTCATTTGCGTGGGACACCACCGGTCAAGCTTCTCAAGCATCCTGCCAGTGGTGGACCCATGGGGCACTGCTCTCAGGATCTCCATAACCTGCTTCTTGCTGACAGCCTCCCATATGGTCTAGCGGTTAGGATTCCTGGTTTTCACCCAGACGGCCCGGGTTCGACTCCCGGTATGGGAAGACTAGCCTTTTCTACATAGAACTCCCGTTTCTGTTGCATTTACATTTTGAGAAAAGCCTGAATTTCCCCACATTGTTTCCCTTGGGGCCCCGGCGGCCCCATGCAGTCTGTCCGTGTTTCAGGCTCCCGATTCCTCAGTATGAGGGCTGGACTTGCAAGAAGAAGGGCCGACTACAAGCGGCTTGGGTATGAGGTGCATACCAATGTCTGCGGCTTTCATACCCGAGATCTCGTCTGCACCCACCTTTGAGGCGTGACGTGTCCCCCGCACCCCCCGTCAAGAGAGCAACGGTGGGACCACATTTGGAAAACAGGCCGCCTTGCATTGAAACCGTTGCTGCAAGACGTTAAAGGCCAGAGGAAAGAAGGGCGCCCTGACAGACCGTCATTTCCGCTGACCTCGAGTGTTAAGCGTTCAGTACCTCGGCCAAGGCTAGGGAGAAGACAGAGACTACGCAATCACAATTGGGGTTAAATTAAAAACAAAACGCGCTTCCCCGAGCCAGGTAGGAGTCGAACCTACAATCTTCTGATCCGTAGTCAGACGCGTTATCCATTGCGCCACTGGCCCTCGTGGGTCTGCGCATACCCCTATCCTTCCACAAAAGGGAGGTGCTGTGCTTGCCCCCTCCCCACATTACACAGCTCTTTAGAAAATAATGCTACTCTTCATTTCGGAGCTGACTCTCAAGCCGCTTCATCTTCCAGTCCTATCTAGAAAGGAAGGCCCTGAAAAGTTGGCAGCAATTGCAAAGCAGGATTTGCCTTCATTTATTGGGGTTGGGGGGGTGGGGTCAATCGGTCAGGGGCTTACTTCCCCACACACTTCAGGAGCGCCACAGGGACTCTTCTCCAGCCTGCCAATAGGCTGCAGATATTTGCCCCCAGCCAATGCTGCACTTTGGGGGCAAGGGGCAGGTTTCAGGTGGCAAGACGGGCAGCAAAGGGTTAATGAGGCGTGCCCCAGCACTCACGCGCCTCCGAGAGGAACTGCAGACTCTCTTGCCCATTTTAGCAAAAGGGGACCGTCCATCCCTGATAGGGCTCGAACCGCTGCCCTTGGTTCTTGCGTGTTCTCTCAAGCTAGTCATTTTTAGATTGGTCTTGGTATTGTGCTTTGCTTAGCCACTGTAAGCAATGACAGCTCAATACCAGAGCAGCGTAAAGCTTGATTTCTGCCACTGAAAGTGCATCTCGGTCATTTGCGTGGGACACCACCGGTCAAGCTTCTCAAGCATCCTGCCAGTGGTGGACCCATGGGGCACTGCTCTCAGGATCTCCATAACCTGCTTCTTTCTGACAGCCTCCCATATGGTCTAGCGGTTAGGATTCCTGGTTTTCACCCAGGCGGCCCGGGTTCGACTCCCGGTATGGGAAGACTAGCCTTTTCTACATAGAACTCCCGATTCCGTTTCTGTTGCATTTACATTTTGAGAAAAGCCTGAATTTCCCCACATTGTTTCCCTTGGGGCCCCGGCGGCCCCATGCAGTCTGTCCGTGTTTCAGGCTCCCGATTCCTCAGTATGAGGGCTGGACTTGCAAGAAGAAGGGCCGACTACAAGCGGCTTGGGTATGAGGTGCATACCAATGTCTGCGGCTTTCATACCCGAGATCTCGTCTGCACCCACCTTTGAGGCGTGACGTGTCCCCCGCACCCCCCGTCAAGAGAGCAACGGTGGGACCACATTTGGAAAACAGGCCGCCTTGCATTGAAACCGTTGCTGCAAGACGTTAAAGGCCAGAGGAAAGAAGGGCGCCCTGACAGACCGTCATTTCCGCTGACCTCGAGTGTTAAGCGTTCAGTACCTCGGCCAAGGCTAGGGAGAAGACAGAGACTACGCAATCACAATTGGGGTTAAATTAAAAACAAAACGCGCTTCCCCGAGCCAGGTAGGAGTCGAACCTACAATCTTCTGATCCGTAGTCAGACGCGTTATCCATTGCGCCACTGGCCCTCGTGGGTCTCCGCATACCCCTATCCTTCCACAAAAGGGAGGTGCTGTGCTTGCCCCCTCCCCACATTACACAGCTCTTTAGAAAATAATGCTACTCTTCATTTCGGAGCTGACTCTCAAGCCGCTTCATCTTCCAGTCCTATCTAGAAAGGAAGGCCCTGAAAAGTTGGCAGCAATTGCAAAGCAGGATTTGCCTTCATTTATTGGGGTTGGGGGGGTGGGGTCAATCGGTCAGGGGCTTACTTCCCCACACACTTCAGGAGCGCCACAGGGACTCTTCTCCAGCCTGCCAATAGGCTGCAGATATTTGCCCCCAGCCAATGCTGCACTTTGGGGGCAAGGGGCAGGTTTCAGGTGGCAAGACGGGCAGCAAAGGGTTAATGAGGCGTGCCCCAGCACTCACGCGCCTCCGAGAGGAACTGCAGACTCTCTTGCCCATTTTAGCAAAAGGGGACCGTCCATCCCTGATAGGGCTCGAACCGCTGCCCTTGGTTCTTGCGTGTTCTCTCAAGCTAGTCATTTTTAGATTGGTCTTGGTATTGTGCTTTGCTTAGCCACTGTAAGCAATGACAGCTCAATACCAGAGCAGCGTAAAGCTTGATTTCTGCCACTGAAAGTGCATCTCGGTCATTTGCGTGGGACACCACCGGTCAAGCTTCTCAAGCATCCTGCCAGTGGTGGACCCATGGGGCACTGCTCTCAGGATCTCCATAACCTGCTTCTTGCTGACAGCCTCCCATATGGTCTAGCGGTTAGGATTCCTGGTTTTCACCCAGGCGGCCCGGGTTCGACTCCCGGTATGGGAAGACTAGCCTTTTCTACATAGAACTCCCGATTCCGTTTCTGTTGCATTTACATTTTGAGAAAAGCCTGAATTTCCCCACATTGTTTCCCTTGGGGCCCCGGCGGCCCCATGCAGTCTGTCCGTGTTTCAGGCTCCCGATTCCTCAGTATGAGGGCTGGACTTGCAAGAAGAAGGGCCGACTACAAGCGGCTTGGGTATGAGGTGCATACCAATGTCTGCGGCTTTCATACCCGAGATCTCGTCTGCACCCACCTTTGAGGCGTGACGTGTCCCCCGCACCCCCCATCAAGAGAGCAACGGTGGGACCACATTTGGAAAACAGGCCGCCTTGCATTGAAACCGTTGCTGCAAGACGTTAAAGGCCAGAGGAAAGAAGGGCGCCCTGACAGACCGTCATTTCCGCTGACCTCGAGTGTTAAGCGTTCAGTACCTCGGCCAAGGCTAGGGAGAAGACAGAGACTACGCAATCACAATTGGGGTTAAATTAAAAACAAAACGCACTTCCCCGAGCCAGGTAGGAGTCGAACCTACAATCTTCTGATCCGTAGTCAGACGCGTTACCCATTGCGCCACTGGCCCTCGTGGGTCTGCGCATACCCCTATCCTTCCACAAAAGGGAGGTGCTGTGCTTGCCCCCTCCCCACATTACACAGCTCTTTAGAAAATAATGCTACTCTTCATTTCGGAGCTGACTCTCAAGCCGCTTCATCTTCCAGTCCTATCTAGAAAGGAAGGCCCTGAAAAGTTGGCAGCAATTGCAAAGCAGGATTTGCCTTCATTTATTGGGGTTGGGGGGGTGGGGTCAATCGGTCAGGGGCTTACTTCCCCACACACTTCAGGAGCGCCACAGGGACTCTTCTCCAGCCTGCCAATAGGCTGCAGATATTTGCCCCCAGCCAATGCTGCACTTTGGGGGCAAGGGGCAGGTTTCAGGTGGCAAGACGGGCAGCAAAGGGTTAATGAGGCGTGCCCCAGCACTCACGCGCCTCCGAGAGGAACTGCAGACTCTCTTGCCCATTTTAGCAAAAGGGGACCGTCCATCCCTGATAGGGCTCGAACCGCTGCCCTTGGTTCTTGCGTGTTCTCTCAAGCTAGTCATTTTTAGATTGGTCTTGGTATTGTGCTTTGCTTAGCCACTGTAAGCAATGACAGCTCAATACCAGAGCAGCGTAAAGCTTGATTTCTGCCACTGAAAGTGCATCTCGGTCATTTGCGTGGGACACCACCGGTCAAGCTTCTCAAGCATCCTGCCAGTGGTGGACCCATGGGGCACTGCTCTCAGGATCTCCATAACCTGCTTCTTGCTGACAGCCTCCCATATGGTCTAGCGGTTAGGATTCCTGGTTTTCACCCAGACGGCCCGGTATGGGAAGACTAGCCTTTTCTACATAGAACTCCCGATTCCGTTTCTGTTGCATTTACATTTTGAGAAAAGCCTGAATTTCCCCACATTGTTTCCCTTGGGGCCCCGGCGGCCCCATGTAGTCTGTCCGTGTTTCAGGCTCCCGATTCCTCAGTATGAGGGCTGGACTTGCAAGAAGAAGGGCCGACTACAAGCGGCTTGGGTATGAGGTGCATACCAATGTCTGCGGCTTTCATACCCGAGATCTCGTCTGCACCCACCTTTGAGGCGTGACGTGTCCCCCGCACCCCCCGTCAAGAGAGCAACGGTGGGACCACATTTGGAAAACAGGCCGCCTTGCATTGAAACCGTTGCTGCAAGACGTTAAAGGCCAGAGGAAAGAAGGGCGCCCTGACAGACCGTCATTTCCGCTGACCTCGAGTGTTAAGCGTTCAGTACCTCGGCCAAGGCTAGGGAGAAGACAGAGACTACGCAATCACAATTGGGGTTAAATTAAAAACAAAACGCGCTTCCCCGAGCCAGGTAGGAGTCGAACCTACAATCTTCTGATCCGTAGTCAGACGCGTTATCCATTGCGCCACTGGCCCTCGTGGGTCTGCGCATACCCCTATCCTTCCACAAAAGGGAGGTACTGTGCTTGCCCCCTCCCCACATTACACAGCTCTTTAGAAAATAATGCTACTCTTCATTTCGGAGCTGACTCTCAAGCCGCTTCATCTTCCAGTCCTAGCTAGAAAGGAAGGCCCTGAAAAGTTGGCAGCAATTGCAAAGCAGGATTTGCCTTCATTTATTGGGGTTGGGGGGGTGGGGTCAATCGGTCAGGGGCTTCCTTCCCCACACACTTCAGGAGCGCCACAGGGACTCTTCTCCAGCCTGCCAATAGGCTGCAGATATTTGCCCCCAGCCAATGCTGCACTTTGGGGGCAAGGGGCAGGTTTCAGGTGGCAAGACGGGCAGCAAAGGGTTAATGAGGCATGCCCCAGCACTCACGCGCCTCCGAGAGGAACTGCAGACTCTCTTGCCCATTTTAGCAAAAGGGGACCGTCCACCCCTGATAGGGCTCGAACCGCTGCCCTTGGTTCTTGCGTGTTCTCTCAAGCTAGTCATTTTTAGATTGGTCTTGGTATTGTGCTTTGCTTAGCCACTGTAAGCAATGACAGCTCAATACCAGAGCAGCGTAAAGCTTGATTTCTGCCACTGAAAGTGCATCTCGGTCATTTGCGTGGGACACCACCGGTCAAGCTTCTCAAGCATCCTGCCAGTGGTGGACCCATGGGGCACTGCTCTCAGGATCTCCATAACCTGCTTCTTGCTGACAGCCTCCCATATGGTCTAGCGGTTAGGATTCCTGGTTTTCACCCAGGCGGCCCGGGTTCGACTCCCGGTATGGGAAGACTAGCCTTTTCTACATAGAACTCCCGTTTCTGTTGCATTTACATTTTGAGAAAAGCCTGAATTTCCCCACATTGTTTCCCTTGGGGCCCCGGCGGCCCCATGCAGTCTGTCCATGTTTCAGGCTCCCGATTCCTCAGTATGAGGGCTGGACTTGCAAGAAGAAGGGCCGACTACAAGCGGCTTGGGTATGAGGTGCATACCAATGTCTGCGGCTTTCATACCCGAGATCTCGTCTGCACCCACCTTTGAGGCGTGACGTGTCCCCCGCACCCCCCGTCAAGAGAGCAACGGTGGGACCACATTTGGAAAACAGGCCGCCTTGCATTGAAACCGTTGCTGCAAGACGTTAAAGGCCAGAGGAAAGAAGGGCGCCCTGACAGACCGTCATTTCCGCTGACCTCGAGTGTTAAGCGTTCAGTACCTCGGCCAAGGCTAGGGAGAAGACAGAGACTACGCAATCACAATTGGGGTTAAATTAAAAACAAAACGCGCTTCCCCGAGCCAGGTAGGAGTCGAACCTACAATCTTCTGATCCGTAGTCAGACGCGTTATCCATTGCGCCACTGGCCCTCGTGGGTCTGCGCATACCCCTATCCTTCCACAAAAGGGAGGTGCTGTGCTTGCCCCCTCCCCACATTACACAGCTCTTTAGAAAATAATGCTACTCTTCATTTCGGAGCTGACTCTCAAGCCGCTTCATCTTCCAGTCCTATCTAGAAAGGAAGGCCCTGAAAAGTTGGCAGCAATTGCAAAGCAGGATTTGCCTTCATTTATTGGGGTTGGGGGGGTGGGGTCAATCGGTCAGGGGCTTACTTCCCCACACACTTCAGGAGCGCCACAGGGACTCTTCTCCAGCCTGCCAATAGGCTGCAGATATTTGCCCCCAGCCAATGCTGCACTTTGGGGGCAAGGGGCAGGTTTCAGGTGGCAAGACGGGCAGCAAAGGGTTAATGAGGCGTGCCCCAGCACTCACGCGCCTCCGAGAGGAACTGCAGACTCTCTTGCCCATTTTAGCAAAAGGGGACCGTCCATCCCTGATAGGGCTCGAACCGCTGCCCTTGGTTCTTGCGTGTTCTCTCAAGCTAGTCATTTTTAGATTGGTCTTGGTATTGTGCTTTGCTTAGCCACTGTAAGCAATGACAGCTCAATACCAGAGCAGCGTAAAGCTTGATTTCTGCCACTGAAAGTGCATCTCGGTCATTTGCGTGGGACACCACCGGTCAAGCTTCTCAAGCATCCTGCCAGTGGTGGACCCATGGGGCACTGCTCTCAGGATCTCCATAACCTGCTTCTTGCTGACAGCCTCCCATATGGTCTAGCGGTTAGGATTCCTGGTTTTCACCCAGGCGGCCCGGGTTCGACTCCCGGTATGGGAAGACTAGCCTTTTCTACATAGAACTCCCGATTCCGTTTCTGTTGCATTTACATTTTGAGAAAAGCCTGAATTTCCCCACATTGTTTCCCTTGGGGCCCCGGCGGCCCCATGCAGTCTGTCCGTGTTTCAGGCTCCCGATTCCTCAGTATGAGGGCTGGACTTGCAAGAAGAAGGGCCGACTACAAGCGGCTTGGGTATGAGGTGCATACCAATGTCTGCGGCTTTCATACCCGAGATCTCGTCTGCACCCACCTTTGAGGCGTGACGTGTCCCCCGCACCCCCCGTCAAGAGAGCAACGGTGGGACCACATTTGGAAAACAGGCCGCCTTGCATTGAAACCGTTGCTGCAAGACGTTAAAGGCCAGAGGAAAGAAGGGCGCCCTGACAGACCGTCATTTCCGCTGACCTCGAGTGTTAAGCGTTCAGTACCTCGGCCAAGGCTAGGGAGAAGACAGAGACTACGCAATCACAATTGGGGTTAAATTAAAAACAAAACGCGCTTCCCCGAGCCAGGTAGGAGTCGAACCTACAATCTTCTGATCCGTAGTCAGACGCGTTATCCATTGCGCCACTGGCCCTCGTGGGTCTGCGCACACCCCTATCCTTCCACAAAAGGGAGGTGCTGTGCTTGCCCCCTCCCCACATTACACAGCTCTTTAGAAAATAATGCTACTCTTCATTTCGGAGCTGACTCTCAAGCCGCTTCATCTTCCAGTCCTATCTAGAAAGGAAGGCCCTGAAAAGTTGGCAGCAATTGCAAAGCAGGATTTGCCTTCATTTATTGGGGTTGGGGGGGTGGGGTCAATCGGTCAGGGGCTTACTTCCCCACACACTTCAGGAGCGCCACAGGGACTCTTCTCCAGCCTGCCAATAGGCTGCAGATATTTGCCCCCAGCCAATGCTGCACTTTGGGGGCAAGGGGCAGGTTTCAGGTGGCAAGACGGGCAGCAAAGGGTTAATGAGGCGTGCCCCAGCACTCACGCGCCTCCGAGAGGAACTGCAGACTCTCTTGCCCATTTTAGCAAAAGGGGACCGTCCATCCCTGATAGGGCTCGAACCGCTGCCCTTGGTTCTTGCGTGTTCTCTCAAGCTAGTCATTTTTAGATTGGTCTTGGTATTGTGCTTTGCTTAGCCACTGTAAGCAATGACAGCTCAATACCAGAGCAGCGTAAAGCTTGATTTCTGCCACTGAAAGTGCATCTCGGTCATTTGCGTGGGACACCACCGGTCAAGCTTCTCAAGCATCCTGCCAGTGGTGGACCCATGGGGCACTGCTCTCAGGATCTCCATAACCTGCTTCTTTCTGACAGCCTCCCATATGGTCTAGCGGTTAGGATTCCTGGTTTTCACCCAGGCGGCCCGGGTTCGACTCCCGGTATGGGAAGACTAGCCTTTTCTACATAGAACTCCCGATTCCGTTTCTGTTGCATTTACATTTTGAGAAAAGCCTGAATTTCCCCACATTGTTTCCCTTGGGGCCCCGGCGGCCCCATGCAGTCTGTCCGTGTTTCAGGCTCCCGATTCCTCAGTATGAGGGCTGGACTTGCAAGAAGAAGGGCCGACTACAAGCGGCTTGGGTATGAGGTGCATACCAATGTCTGCGGCTTTCATACCCGAGATCTCGTCTGCACCCACCTTTGAGGCGTGACGTGTCCCCCGCACCCCCCGTCAAGAGAGCAACGGTGGGACCACATTTGGAAAACAGGCCGCCTTGCATTGAAACCGTTGCTGCAAGACGTTAAAGGCCAGAGGAAAGAAGGGCGCCCTGACAGACCGTCATTTCCGCTGACCTCGAGTGTTAAGCGTTCAGTACCTCGGCCAAGGCTAGGGAGAAGACAGAGACTACGCAATCACAATTGGGGTTAAATTAAAAACAAAACGCGCTTCCCCGAGCCAGGTAGGAGTCGAACCTACAATCTTCTGATCCGTAGTCAGACGCGTTATCCATTGCGCCACTGGCCCTCGTGGGTCTCCGCATACCCCTATCCTTCCACAAAAGGGAGGTGCTGTGCTTGCCCCCTCCCCACATTACACAGCTCTTTAGAAAATAATGCTACTCTTCATTTCGGAGCTGACTCTCAAGCCGCTTCATCTTCCAGTCCTATCTAGAAAGGAAGGCCCTGAAAAGTTGGCAGCAATTGCAAAGCAGGATTTGCCTTCATTTATTGGGGTTGGGGGGGTGGGGTCAATCGGTCAGGGGCTTACTTCCCCACACACTTCAGGAGCGCCACAGGGACTCTTCTCCAGCCTGCCAATAGGCTGCAGATATTTGCCCCCAGCCAATGCTGCACTTTGGGGGCAAGGGGCAGGTTTCAGGTGGCAAGACGGGCAGCAAAGGGTTAATGAGGCGTGCCCCAGCACTCACGCGCCTCCGAGAGGAACTGCAGACTCTCTTGCCCATTTTAGCAAAAGGGGACCGTCCATCCCTGATAGGGCTCGAACCGCTGCCCTTGGTTCTTGCGTGTTCTCTCAAGCTAGTCATTTTTAGATTGGTCTTGGTATTGTGCTTTGCTTAGCCACTGTAAGCAATGACAGCTCAATACCAGAGCAGCGTAAAGCTTGATTTCTGCCACTGAAAGTGCATCTCGGTCATTTGCGTGGGACACCACCGGTCAAGCTTCTCAAGCATCCTGCCAGTGGTGGACCCATGGGGCACTGCTCTCAGGATCTCCATAACCTGCTTCTTGCTGACAGCCTCCCATATGGTCTAGCGGTTAGGATTCCTGGTTTTCACCCAGGCGGCCCGGGTTCGACTCCCGGTATGGGAAGACTAGCCTTTTCTACATAGAACTCCCGATTCCGTTTCTGTTGCATTTACATTTTGAGAAAAGCCTGAATTTCCCCACATTGTTTCCCTTGGGGCCCCGGCGGCCCCATGCAGTCTGTCCGTGTTTCAGGCTCCCGATTCCTCAGTATGAGGGCTGGACTTGCAAGAAGAAGGGCCGACTACAAGCGGCTTGGGTATGAGGTGCATACCAATGTCTGCGGCTTTCATACCCGAGATCTCGTCTGCACCCACCTTTGAGGCGTGACGTGTCCCCCGCACCCCCCATCAAGAGAGCAACGGTGGGACCACATTTGGAAAACAGGCCGCCTTGCATTGAAACCGTTGCTGCAAGACGTTAAAGGCCAGAGGAAAGAAGGGCGCCCTGACAGACCGTCATTTCCGCTGACCTCGAGTGTTAAGCGTTCAGTACCTCGGCCAAGGCTAGGGAGAAGACAGAGACTACGCAATCACAATTGGGGTTAAATTAAAAACAAAACGCACTTCCCCGAGCCAGGTAGGAGTCGAACCTACAATCTTCTGATCCGTAGTCAGACGCGTTACCCATTGCGCCACTGGCCCTCGTGGGTCTGCGCATACCCCTATCCTTCCACAAAAGGGAGGTGCTGTGCTTGCCCCCTCCCCACATTACACAGCTCTTTAGAAAATAATGCTACTCTTCATTTCGGAGCTGACTCTCAAGCCGCTTCATCTTCCAGTCCTATCTAGAAAGGAAGGCCCTGAAAAGTTGGCAGCAATTGCAAAGCAGGATTTGCCTTCATTTATTGGGGTTGGGGGGGTGGGGTCAATCGGTCAGGGGCTTACTTCCCCACACACTTCAGGAGCGCCACAGGGACTCTTCTCCAGCCTGCCAATAGGCTGCAGATATTTGCCCCCAGCCAATGCTGCACTTTGGGGGCAAGGGGCAGGTTTCAGGTGGCAAGACGGGCAGCAAAGGGTTAATGAGGCGTGCCCCAGCACTCACGCGCCTCCGAGAGGAACTGCAGACTCTCTTGCCCATTTTAGCAAAAGGGGACCGTCCATCCCTGATAGGGCTCGAACCGCTGCCCTTGGTTCTTGCGTGTTCTCTCAAGCTAGTCATTTTTAGATTGGTCTTGGTATTGTGCTTTGCTTAGCCACTGTAAGCAATGACAGCTCAATACCAGAGCAGCGTAAAGCTTGATTTCTGCCACTGAAAGTGCATCTCGGTCATTTGCGTGGGACACCACCGGTCAAGCTTCTCAAGCATCCTGCCAGTGGTGGACCCATGGGGCACTGCTCTCAGGATCTCCATAACCTGCTTCTTGCTGACAGCCTCCCATATGGTCTAGCGGTTAGGATTCCTGGTTTTCACCCAGACGGCCCGGTATGGGAAGACTAGCCTTTTCTACATAGAACTCCCGATTCCGTTTCTGTTGCATTTACATTTTGAGAAAAGCCTGAATTTCCCCACATTGTTTCCCTTGGGGCCCCGGCGGCCCCATGTAGTCTGTCCGTGTTTCAGGCTCCCGATTCCTCAGTATGAGGGCTGGACTTGCAAGAAGAAGGGCCGACTACAAGCGGCTTGGGTATGAGGTGCATACCAATGTCTGCGGCTTTCATACCCGAGATCTCGTCTGCACCCACCTTTGAGGCGTGACGTGTCCCCCGCACCCCCCGTCAAGAGAGCAACGGTGGGACCACATTTGGAAAACAGGCCGCCTTGCATTGAAACCGTTGCTGCAAGACGTTAAAGGCCAGAGGAAAGAAGGGCGCCCTGACAGACCGTCATTTCCGCTGACCTCGAGTGTTAAGCGTTCAGTACCTCGGCCAAGGCTAGGGAGAAGACAGAGACTACGCAATCACAATTGGGGTTAAATTAAAAACAAAACGCGCTTCCCCGAGCCAGGTAGGAGTCGAACCTACAATCTTCTGATCCGTAGTCAGACGCGTTATCCATTGCGCCACTGGCCCTCGTGGGTCTGCGCATACCCCTATCCTTCCACAAAAGGGAGGTACTGTGCTTGCCCCCTCCCCACATTACACAGCTCTTTAGAAAATAATGCTACTCTTCATTTCGGAGCTGACTCTCAAGCCGCTTCATCTTCCAGTCCTAGCTAGAAAGGAAGGCCCTGAAAAGTTGGCAGCAATTGCAAAGCAGGATTTGCCTTCATTTATTGGGGTTGGGGGGGTGGGGTCAATCGGTCAGGGGCTTCCTTCCCCACACACTTCAGGAGCGCCACAGGGACTCTTCTCCAGCCTGCCAATAGGCTGCAGATATTTGCCCCCAGCCAATGCTGCACTTTGGGGGCAAGGGGCAGGTTTCAGGTGGCAAGACGGGCAGCAAAGGGTTAATGAGGCATGCCCCAGCACTCACGCGCCTCCGAGAGGAACTGCAGACTCTCTTGCCCATTTTAGCAAAAGGGGACCGTCCACCCCTGATAGGGCTCGAACCGCTGCCCTTGGTTCTTGCGTGTTCTCTCAAGCTAGTCATTTTTAGATTGGTCTTGGTATTGTGCTTTGCTTAGCCACTGTAAGCAATGACAGCTCAATACCAGAGCAGCGTAAAGCTTGATTTCTGCCACTGAAAGTGCATCTCGGTCATTTGCGTGGGACACCACCGGTCAAGCTTCTCAAGCATCCTGCCAGTGGTGGACCCATGGGGCACTGCTCTCAGGATCTCCATAACCTGCTTCTTGCTGACAGCCTCCCATATGGTCTAGCGGTTAGGATTCCTGGTTTTCACCCAGGCGGCCCGGGTTCGACTCCCGGTATGGGAAGACTAGCCTTTTCTACATAGAACTCCCGTTTCTGTTGCATTTACATTTTGAGAAAAGCCTGAATTTCCCCACATTGTTTCCCTTGGGGCCCCGGCGGCCCCATGCAGTCTGTCCATGTTTCAGGCTCCCGATTCCTCAGTATGAGGGCTGGACTTGCAAGAAGAAGGGCCGACTACAAGCGGCTTGGGTATGAGGTGCATACCAATGTCTGCGGCTTTCATACCCGAGATCTCGTCTGCACCCACCTTTGAGGCGTGACGTGTCCCCCGCACCCCCCGTCAAGAGAGCAACGGTGGGACCACATTTGGAAAACAGGCCGCCTTGCATTGAAACCGTTGCTGCAAGACGTTAAAGGCCAGAGGAAAGAAGGGCGCCCTGACAGACCGTCATTTCCGCTGACCTCGAGTGTTAAGCGTTCAGTACCTCGGCCAAGGCTAGGGAGAAGACAGAGACTACGCAATCACAATTGGGGTTAAATTAAAAACAAAACGCGCTTCCCCGAGCCAGGTAGGAGTCGAACCTACAATCTTCTGATCCGTAGTCAGACGCGTTATCCATTGCGCCACTGGCCCTCGTGGGTCTGCGCATACCCCTATCCTTCCACAAAAGGGAGGTGCTGTGCTTGCCCCCTCCCCACATTACACAGCTCTTTAGAAAATAATGCTACTCTTCATTTCGGAGCTGACTCTCAAGCCGCTTCATCTTCCAGTCCTATCTAGAAAGGAAGGCCCTGAAAAGTTGGCAGCAATTGCAAAGCAGGATTTGCCTTCATTTATTGGGGTTGGGGGGGTGGGGTCAATCGGTCAGGGGCTTACTTCCCCACACACTTCAGGAGCGCCACAGGGACTCTTCTCCAGCCTGCCAATAGGCTGCAGATATTTGCCCCCAGCCAATGCTGCACTTTGGGGGCAAGGGGCAGGTTTCAGGTGGCAAGACGGGCAGCAAAGGGTTAATGAGGCGTGCCCCAGCACTCACGCGCCTCCGAGAGGAACTGCAGACTCTCTTGCCCATTTTAGCAAAAGGGGACCGTCCATCCCTGATAGGGCTCGAACCGCTGCCCTTGGTTCTTGCGTGTTCTCTCAAGCTAGTCATTTTTAGATTGGTCTTGGTATTGTGCTTTGCTTAGCCACTGTAAGCAATGACAGCTCAATACCAGAGCAGCGTAAAGCTTGATTTCTGCCACTGAAAGTGCATCTCGGTCATTTGCGTGGGACACCACCGGTCAAGCTTCTCAAGCATCCTGCCAGTGGTGGACCCATGGGGCACTGCTCTCAGGATCTCCATAACCTGCTTCTTGCTGACAGCCTCCCATATGGTCTAGCGGTTAGGATTCCTGGTTTTCACCCAGGCGGCCCGGGTTCGACTCCCGGTATGGGAAGACTAGCCTTTTCTACATAGAACTCCCGATTCCGTTTCTGTTGCATTTACATTTTGAGAAAAGCCTGAATTTCCCCACATTGTTTCCCTTGGGGCCCCGGCGGCCCCATGCAGTCTGTCCGTGTTTCAGGCTCCCGATTCCTCAGTATGAGGGCTGGACTTGCAAGAAGAAGGGCCGACTACAAGCGGCTTGGGTATGAGGTGCATACCAATGTCTGCGGCTTTCATACCCGAGATCTCGTCTGCACCCACCTTTGAGGCGTGACGTGTCCCCCGCACCCCCCGTCAAGAGAGCAACGGTGGGACCACATTTGGAAAACAGGCCGCCTTGCATTGAAACCGTTGCTGCAAGACGTTAAAGGCCAGAGGAAAGAAGGGCGCCCTGACAGACCGTCATTTCCGCTGACCTCGAGTGTTAAGCGTTCAGTACCTCGGCCAAGGCTAGGGAGAAGACAGAGACTACGCAATCACAATTGGGGTTAAATTAAAAACAAAACGCGCTTCCCCGAGCCAGGTAGGAGTCGAACCTACAATCTTCTGATCCGTAGTCAGACGCGTTATCCATTGCGCCACTGGCCCTCGTGGGTCTGCGCACACCCCTATCCTTCCACAAAAGGGAGGTGCTGTGCTTGCCCCCTCCCCACATTACACAGCTCTTTAGAAAATAATGCTACTCTTCATTTCGGAGCTGACTCTCAAGCCGCTTCATCTTCCAGTCCTATCTAGAAAGGAAGGCCCTGAAAAGTTGGCAGCAATTGCAAAGCAGGATTTGCCTTCATTTATTGGGGTTGGGGGGGTGGGGTCAATCGGTCAGGGGCTTACTTCCCCACACACTTCAGGAGCGCCACAGGGACTCTTCTCCAGCCTGCCAATAGGCTGCAGATATTTGCCCCCAGCCAATGCTGCACTTTGGGGGCAAGGGGCAGGTTTCAGGTGGCAAGACGGGCAGCAAAGGGTTAATGAGGCGTGCCCCAGCACTCACGCGCCTCCGAGAGGAACTGCAGACTCTCTTGCCCATTTTAGCAAAAGGGGACCGTCCATCCCTGATAGGGCTCGAACCGCTGCCCTTGGTTCTTGCGTGTTCTCTCAAGCTAGTCATTTTTAGATTGGTCTTGGTATTGTGCTTTGCTTAGCCACTGTAAGCAATGACAGCTCAATACCAGAGCAGCGTAAAGCTTGATTTCTGCCACTGAAAGTGCATCTCGGTCATTTGCGTGGGACACCACCGGTCAAGCTTCTCAAGCATCCTGCCAGTGGTGGACCCATGGGGCACTGCTCTCAGGATCTCCATAACCTGCTTCTTGCTGACAGCCTCCCATATGGTCTAGCGGTTAGGATTCCTGGTTTTCACCCAGGCGGCCCGGGTTCGACTCCCGGTATGGGAAGACTAGCCTTTTCTACATAGAACTCCCGATTCCGTTTCTGTTGCATTCACATTTTGAGAAAAGCCTGAATTTCCCCACATTGTTTCCCTTGGGGCCCCGGCGGCCCCATGCAGTCTGTCCGTGTTTCAGGCTCCCGATTCCTCAGTATGAGGGCTGGACTTGCAAGAAGAAGGGCCGACTACAAGCGGCTTGGGTATGAGGTGCATACCAATGTCTGCGGCTTTCATACCCGAGATCTCGTCTGCACCCACCTTTGAGGCGTGACGTGTCCCCCGCACCCCCCGTCAAGAGAGCAACGGTGGGACCACATTTGGAAAACAGGCCGCCTTGCATTGAAACCGTTGCTGCAAGACGTTAAAGGCCAGAGGAAAGAAGGGCGCCCTGACAGACCGTCATTTCCGCTGACCTCGAGTGTTAAGCGTTCAGTACCTCGGCCAAGGCTAGGGAGAAGACAGAGACTACGCAATCACAATTGGGGTTAAATTAAAAACAAAACGCGCTTCCCCGAGCCAGGTAGGAGTCGAACCTACAATCTTCTGATCCGTAGTCAGACGCGTTATCCATTGCGCCACTGGCCCTCGTGGGTCTGTGCATACCCCTATCCTTCCACAAAAGGGAGGTGCTGTGCTTGCCCCCTCCCCACATTACACAGCTCTTTAGAAAATAATGCTACTCTTCATTTCGGAGCTGACTCTCAAGCCGCTTCATCTTCCAGTCCTATCTAGAAAGGAAGGCCCTGAAAAGTTGGCAGCAATTGCAAAGCAGGATTTGCCTTCATTTATTGGGGTTGGGGGGGTGGGGTCAATCGGTCAGGGGCTTACTTCCCCACACACTTCAGGAGCGCCACAGGGACTCTTCTCCAGCCTGCCAATAGGCTGCAGATATTTGCCCCCAGCCAATGCTGCACTTTGGGGGCAAGGGGCAGGTTTCAGGTGGCAAGACGGGCAGCAAAGGGTTAATGAGGCGTGCCCCAGCACTCACGCGCCTCCGAGAGGAACTGCAGACTCTCTTGCCCATTTTAGCAAAAGGGGACCGTCCATCCCTGATAGGGCTCGAACCGCTGCCCTTGGTTCTTGCGTGTTCTCTCAAGCTAGTCATTTTTAGATTGGTCTTGGTATTGTGCTTTGCTTAGCCACTGTAAGCAATGACAGCTCAATACCAGAGCAGCGTAAAGCTTGATTTCTGCCACTGAAAGTGCATCTCGGTCATTTGCGTGGGACACCACCGGTCAAGCTTCTCAAGCATCCTGCCAGTGGTGGACCCATGGGGCACTGCTCTCAGGATCTCCATAACCTGCTTCTTGCTGACAGCCTCCCATATGGTCTAGCGGTTAGGATTCCTGGTTTTCACCCAGGCAGCCCGGGTTCGACTCCCGGTATGGGAAGACTAGCCTTTTCTACATAGAACTCCCGATTCCGTTTCTGTTGCATTTACATTTTGAGAAAAGCCTGAATTTCCCCACATTGTTTCCCTTGGGGCCCCGGCGGCCCCATGCAGTCTGTCCGTGTTTCAGGCTCCCGATTCCTCAGTATGAGGGCTGGACTTGCAAGAAGAAGGGCCGACTACAAGCGGCTTGGGTATGAGGTGCATACCAATGTCTGCGGCTTTCATACCCGAGATCTCGTCTGCACCCACCTTTGAGGCGTGACGTGTCCCCCGCACCCCCCGTCAAGAGAGCAACGGTGGGACCACATTTGGAAAACAGGCCGCCTTGCATTGAAACCGTTGCTGCAAGACGTTAAAGGCCAGAGGAAAGAAGGGCGCCCTGACAGACCGTCATTTCCGCTGACCTCGAGTGTTAAGCGTTCAGTACCTCGGCCAAGGCTAGGGAGAAGACAGAGACTACGCAATCACAATTGGGGTTAAATTAAAAACAAAACGCGCTTCCCCGAGCCAGGTAGGAGTCAAACCTACAATCTTCTGATCCGTAGTCAGACGCGTTATCCATTGCGCCACTGGCCCTCGTGGGTCTGCGCATACCCCTATCCTTCCACAAAAGGGAGGTACTGTGCTTGCCCCCTCCCCACATTACACAGCTCTTTAGAAAATAATGCTACTCTTCATTTCGGAGCTGACTCTCAAGCCGCTTCATCTTCCAGTCCTATCTAGAAAGGAAGGCCCTGAAAAGTTGGCAGCAATTGCAAAGCAGGATTTGCCTTCATTTATTGGGGTTGGGGGGGTGGGGTCAATCGGTCAGGGGCTTCCTTCCCCACACACTTCAGGAGCGCCACAGGGACTCTTCTCCAGCCTGCCAATAGGCTGCAGATATTTGCCCCCAGCCAATGCTGCACTTTGGGGGCAAGGGGCAGGTTTCAGGTGGCAAGACGGGCAGCAAAGGGTTAATGAGGCATGCCCCAGCACTCACGCGCCTCCGAGAGGAACTGCAGACTCTCTTGCCCATTTTAGCAAAAGGGGACCGTCCACCCCTGATAGGGCTCGAACCGCTGCCCTTGGTTCTTGCGTGTTCTCTCAAGCTAGTCATTTTTAGATTGGTCTTGGTATTGTGCTTTGCTTAGCCACTGTAAGCAATGACAGCTCAATACCAGAGCAGCGTAAAGCTTGATTTCTGCCACTGAAAGTGCATCTCGGTCATTTGCGTGGGACACCACCGGTCAAGCTTCTCAAGCATCCTGCCAGTGGTGGACCCATGGGGCACTGCTCTCAGGATCTCCATAACCTGCTTCTTGCTGACAGCCTCCCATATGGTCTAGCGGTTAGGATTCCTGGTTTTCACCCAGACGGCCCGGGTTCGACTCCCGGTATGGGAAGACTAGCCTTTTCTACATAGAACTCCCGTTTCTGTTGCATTTACATTTTGAGAAAAGCCTGAATTTCCCCACATTGTTTCCCTTGGGGCCCCGGCGGCCCCATGCAGTCTGTCCGTGTTTCAGGCTCCCGATTCCTCAGTATGAGGGCTGGACTTGCAAGAAGAAGGGCCGACTACAAGCGGCTTGGGTATGAGGTGCATACCAATGTCTGCGGCTTTCATACCCGAGATCTCGTCTGCACCCACCTTTGAGGCGTGACGTGTCCCCCGCACCCCCCGTCAAGAGAGCAACGGTGGGACCACATTTGGAAAACAGGCCGCCTTGCATTGAAACCGTTGCTGCAAGACGTTAAAGGCCAGAGGAAAGAAGGGCGCCCTGACAGACCGTCATTTCCGCTGACCTCGAGTGTTAAGCGTTCAGTACCTCGGCCAAGGCTAGGGAGAAGACAGAGACTACGCAATCACAATTGGGGTTAAATTAAAAACAAAACGCGCTTCCCCGAGCCAGGTAGGAGTCGAACCTACAATCTTCTGATCCGTAGTCAGACGCGTTATCCATTGCGCCACTGGCCCTCGTGGGTCTGCGCATACCCCTATCCTTCCACAAAAGGGAGGTGCTGTGCTTGCCCCCTCCCCACATTACACAGCTCTTTAGAAAATAATGCTACTCTTCATTTCGGAGCTGACTCTCAAGCCGCTTCATCTTCCAGTCCTATCTAGAAAGGAAGGCCCTGAAAAGTTGGCAGCAATTGCAAAGCAGGATTTGCCTTCATTTATTGGGGTTGGGGGGGTGGGGTCAATCGGTCAGGGGCTTACTTCCCCACACACTTCAGGAGCGCCACAGGGACTCTTCTCCAGCCTGCCAATAGGCTGCAGATATTTGCCCCCAGCCAATGCTGCACTTTGGGGGCAAGGGGCAGGTTTCAGGTGGCAAGACGGGCAGCAAAGGGTTAATGAGGCGTGCCCCAGCACTCACGCGCCTCCGAGAGGAACTGCAGACTCTCTTGCCCATTTTAGCAAAAGGGGACCGTCCATCCCTGATAGGGCTCGAACCGCTGCCCTTGGTTCTTGCGTGTTCTCTCAAGCTAGTCATTTTTAGATTGGTCTTGGTATTGTGCTTTGCTTAGCCACTGTAAGCAATGACAGCTCAATACCAGAGCAGCGTAAAGCTTGATTTCTGCCACTGAAAGTGCATCTCGGTCATTTGCGTGGGACACCACCGGTCAAGCTTCTCAAGCATCCTGCCAGTGGTGGACCCATGGGGCACTGCTCTCAGGATCTCCATAACCTGCTTCTTTCTGACAGCCTCCCATATGGTCTAGCGGTTAGGATTCCTGGTTTTCACCCAGGCGGCCCGGGTTCGACTCCCGGTATGGGAAGACTAGCCTTTTCTACATAGAACTCCCGATTCCGTTTCTGTTGCATTTACATTTTGAGAAAAGCCTGAATTTCCCCACATTGTTTCCCTTGGGGCCCCGGCGGCCCCATGCAGTCTGTCCGTGTTTCAGGCTCCCGATTCCTCAGTATGAGGGCTGGACTTGCAAGAAGAAGGGCCGACTACAAGCGGCTTGGGTATGAGGTGCATACCAATGTCTGCGGCTTTCATACCCGAGATCTCGTCTGCACCCACCTTTGAGGCGTGACGTGTCCCCCGCACCCCCCGTCAAGAGAGCAACGGTGGGACCACATTTGGAAAACAGGCCGCCTTGCATTGAAACCGTTGCTGCAAGACGTTAAAGGCCAGAGGAAAGAAGGGCGCCCTGACAGACCGTCATTTCCGCTGACCTCGAGTGTTAAGCGTTCAGTACCTCGGCCAAGGCTAGGGAGAAGACAGAGACTACGCAATCACAATTGGGGTTAAATTAAAAACAAAACGCGCTTCCCCGAGCCAGGTAGGAGTCGAACCTACAATCTTCTGATCCGTAGTCAGACGCGTTATCCATTGCGCCACTGGCCCTCGTGGGTCTCCGCATACCCCTATCCTTCCACAAAAGGGAGGTGCTGTGCTTGCCCCCTCCCCACATTACACAGCTCTTTAGAAAATAATGCTACTCTTCATTTCGGAGCTGACTCTCAAGCCGCTTCATCTTCCAGTCCTATCTAGAAAGGAAGGCCCTGAAAAGTTGGCAGCAATTGCAAAGCAGGATTTGCCTTCATTTATTGGGGTTGGGGGGGTGGGGTCAATCGGTCAGGGGCTTACTTCCCCACACACTTCAGGAGCGCCACAGGGACTCTTCTCCAGCCTGCCAATAGGCTGCAGATATTTGCCCCCAGCCAATGCTGCACTTTGGGGGCAAGGGGCAGGTTTCAGGTGGCAAGACGGGCAGCAAAGGGTTAATGAGGCGTGCCCCAGCACTCACGCGCCTCCGAGAGGAACTGCAGACTCTCTTGCCCATTTTAGCAAAAGGGGACCGTCCATCCCTGATAGGGCTCGAACCGCTGCCCTTGGTTCTTGCGTGTTCTCTCAAGCTAGTCATTTTTAGATTGGTCTTGGTATTGTGCTTTGCTTAGCCACTGTAAGCAATGACAGCTCAATACCAGAGCAGCGTAAAGCTTGATTTCTGCCACTGAAAGTGCATCTCGGTCATTTGCGTGGGACACCACCGGTCAAGCTTCTCAAGCATCCTGCCAGTGGTGGACCCATGGGGCACTGCTCTCAGGATCTCCATAACCTGCTTCTTGCTGACAGCCTCCCATATGGTCTAGCGGTTAGGATTCCTGGTTTTCACCCAGGCGGCCCGGGTTCGACTCCCGGTATGGGAAGACTAGCCTTTTCTACATAGAACTCCCGATTCCGTTTCTGTTGCATTTACATTTTGAGAAAAGCCTGAATTTCCCCACATTGTTTCCCTTGGGGCCCCGGCGGCCCCATGCAGTCTGTCCGTGTTTCAGGCTCCCGATTCCTCAGTATGAGGGCTGGACTTGCAAGAAGAAGGGCCGACTACAAGCGGCTTGGGTATGAGGTGCATACCAATGTCTGCGGCTTTCATACCCGAGATCTCGTCTGCACCCACCTTTGAGGCGTGACGTGTCCCCCGCACCCCCCATCAAGAGAGCAACGGTGGGACCACATTTGGAAAACAGGCCGCCTTGCATTGAAACCGTTGCTGCAAGACGTTAAAGGCCAGAGGAAAGAAGGGCGCCCTGACAGACCGTCATTTCCGCTGACCTCGAGTGTTAAGCGTTCAGTACCTCGGCCAAGGCTAGGGAGAAGACAGAGACTACGCAATCACAATTGGGGTTAAATTAAAAACAAAACGCACTTCCCCGAGCCAGGTAGGAGTCGAACCTACAATCTTCTGATCCGTAGTCAGACGCGTTACCCATTGCGCCACTGGCCCTCGTGGGTCTGCGCATACCCCTATCCTTCCACAAAAGGGAGGTGCTGTGCTTGCCCCCTCCCCACATTACACAGCTCTTTAGAAAATAATGCTACTCTTCATTTCGGAGCTGACTCTCAAGCCGCTTCATCTTCCAGTCCTATCTAGAAAGGAAGGCCCTGAAAAGTTGGCAGCAATTGCAAAGCAGGATTTGCCTTCATTTATTGGGGTTGGGGGGGTGGGGTCAATCGGTCAGGGGCTTACTTCCCCACACACTTCAGGAGCGCCACAGGGACTCTTCTCCAGCCTGCCAATAGGCTGCAGATATTTGCCCCCAGCCAATGCTGCACTTTGGGGGCAAGGGGCAGGTTTCAGGTGGCAAGACGGGCAGCAAAGGGTTAATGAGGCGTGCCCCAGCACTCACGCGCCTCCGAGAGGAACTGCAGACTCTCTTGCCCATTTTAGCAAAAGGGGACCGTCCATCCCTGATAGGGCTCGAACCGCTGCCCTTGGTTCTTGCGTGTTCTCTCAAGCTAGTCATTTTTAGATTGGTCTTGGTATTGTGCTTTGCTTAGCCACTGTAAGCAATGACAGCTCAATACCAGAGCAGCGTAAAGCTTGATTTCTGCCACTGAAAGTGCATCTCGGTCATTTGCGTGGGACACCACCGGTCAAGCTTCTCAAGCATCCTGCCAGTGGTGGACCCATGGGGCACTGCTCTCAGGATCTCCATAACCTGCTTCTTGCTGACAGCCTCCCATATGGTCTAGCGGTTAGGATTCCTGGTTTTCACCCAGACGGCCCGGTATGGGAAGACTAGCCTTTTCTACATAGAACTCCCGATTCCGTTTCTGTTGCATTTACATTTTGAGAAAAGCCTGAATTTCCCCACATTGTTTCCCTTGGGGCCCCGGCGGCCCCATGTAGTCTGTCCGTGTTTCAGGCTCCCGATTCCTCAGTATGAGGGCTGGACTTGCAAGAAGAAGGGCCGACTACAAGCGGCTTGGGTATGAGGTGCATACCAATGTCTGCGGCTTTCATACCCGAGATCTCGTCTGCACCCACCTTTGAGGCGTGACGTGTCCCCCGCACCCCCCGTCAAGAGAGCAACGGTGGGACCACATTTGGAAAACAGGCCGCCTTGCATTGAAACCGTTGCTGCAAGACGTTAAAGGCCAGAGGAAAGAAGGGCGCCCTGACAGACCGTCATTTCCGCTGACCTCGAGTGTTAAGCGTTCAGTACCTCGGCCAAGGCTAGGGAGAAGACAGAGACTACGCAATCACAATTGGGGTTAAATTAAAAACAAAACGCGCTTCCCCGAGCCAGGTAGGAGTCGAACCTACAATCTTCTGATCCGTAGTCAGACGCGTTATCCATTGCGCCACTGGCCCTCGTGGGTCTGCGCATACCCCTATCCTTCCACAAAAGGGAGGTACTGTGCTTGCCCCCTCCCCACATTACACAGCTCTTTAGAAAATAATGCTACTCTTCATTTCGGAGCTGACTCTCAAGCCGCTTCATCTTCCAGTCCTAGCTAGAAAGGAAGGCCCTGAAAAGTTGGCAGCAATTGCAAAGCAGGATTTGCCTTCATTTATTGGGGTTGGGGGGGTGGGGTCAATCGGTCAGGGGCTTCCTTCCCCACACACTTCAGGAGCGCCACAGGGACTCTTCTCCAGCCTGCCAATAGGCTGCAGATATTTGCCCCCAGCCAATGCTGCACTTTGGGGGCAAGGGGCAGGTTTCAGGTGGCAAGACGGGCAGCAAAGGGTTAATGAGGCATGCCCCAGCACTCACGCGCCTCCGAGAGGAACTGCAGACTCTCTTGCCCATTTTAGCAAAAGGGGACCGTCCACCCCTGATAGGGCTCGAACCGCTGCCCTTGGTTCTTGCGTGTTCTCTCAAGCTAGTCATTTTTAGATTGGTCTTGGTATTGTGCTTTGCTTAGCCACTGTAAGCAATGACAGCTCAATACCAGAGCAGCGTAAAGCTTGATTTCTGCCACTGAAAGTGCATCTCGGTCATTTGCGTGGGACACCACCGGTCAAGCTTCTCAAGCATCCTGCCAGTGGTGGACCCATGGGGCACTGCTCTCAGGATCTCCATAACCTGCTTCTTGCTGACAGCCTCCCATATGGTCTAGCGGTTAGGATTCCTGGTTTTCACCCAGGCGGCCCGGGTTCGACTCCCGGTATGGGAAGACTAGCCTTTTCTACATAGAACTCCCGTTTCTGTTGCATTTACATTTTGAGAAAAGCCTGAATTTCCCCACATTGTTTCCCTTGGGGCCCCGGCGGCCCCATGCAGTCTGTCCATGTTTCAGGCTCCCGATTCCTCAGTATGAGGGCTGGACTTGCAAGAAGAAGGGCCGACTACAAGCGGCTTGGGTATGAGGTGCATACCAATGTCTGCGGCTTTCATACCCGAGATCTCGTCTGCACCCACCTTTGAGGCGTGACGTGTCCCCCGCACCCCCCGTCAAGAGAGCAACGGTGGGACCACATTTGGAAAACAGGCCGCCTTGCATTGAAACCGTTGCTGCAAGACGTTAAAGGCCAGAGGAAAGAAGGGCGCCCTGACAGACCGTCATTTCCGCTGACCTCGAGTGTTAAGCGTTCAGTACCTCGGCCAAGGCTAGGGAGAAGACAGAGACTACGCAATCACAATTGGGGTTAAATTAAAAACAAAACGCGCTTCCCCGAGCCAGGTAGGAGTCGAACCTACAATCTTCTGATCCGTAGTCAGACGCGTTATCCATTGCGCCACTGGCCCTCGTGGGTCTGCGCATACCCCTATCCTTCCACAAAAGGGAGGTGCTGTGCTTGCCCCCTCCCCACATTACACAGCTCTTTAGAAAATAATGCTACTCTTCATTTCGGAGCTGACTCTCAAGCCGCTTCATCTTCCAGTCCTATCTAGAAAGGAAGGCCCTGAAAAGTTGGCAGCAATTGCAAAGCAGGATTTGCCTTCATTTATTGGGGTTGGGGGGGTGGGGTCAATCGGTCAGGGGCTTACTTCCCCACACACTTCAGGAGCGCCACAGGGACTCTTCTCCAGCCTGCCAATAGGCTGCAGATATTTGCCCCCAGCCAATGCTGCACTTTGGGGGCAAGGGGCAGGTTTCAGGTGGCAAGACGGGCAGCAAAGGGTTAATGAGGCGTGCCCCAGCACTCACGCGCCTCCGAGAGGAACTGCAGACTCTCTTGCCCATTTTAGCAAAAGGGGACCGTCCATCCCTGATAGGGCTCGAACCGCTGCCCTTGGTTCTTGCGTGTTCTCTCAAGCTAGTCATTTTTAGATTGGTCTTGGTATTGTGCTTTGCTTAGCCACTGTAAGCAATGACAGCTCAATACCAGAGCAGCGTAAAGCTTGATTTCTGCCACTGAAAGTGCATCTCGGTCATTTGCGTGGGACACCACCGGTCAAGCTTCTCAAGCATCCTGCCAGTGGTGGACCCATGGGGCACTGCTCTCAGGATCTCCATAACCTGCTTCTTGCTGACAGCCTCCCATATGGTCTAGCGGTTAGGATTCCTGGTTTTCACCCAGGCGGCCCGGGTTCGACTCCCGGTATGGGAAGACTAGCCTTTTCTACATAGAACTCCCGATTCCGTTTCTGTTGCATTTACATTTTGAGAAAAGCCTGAATTTCCCCACATTGTTTCCCTTGGGGCCCCGGCGGCCCCATGCAGTCTGTCCGTGTTTCAGGCTCCCGATTCCTCAGTATGAGGGCTGGACTTGCAAGAAGAAGGGCCGACTACAAGCGGCTTGGGTATGAGGTGCATACCAATGTCTGCGGCTTTCATACCCGAGATCTCGTCTGCACCCACCTTTGAGGCGTGACGTGTCCCCCGCACCCCCCGTCAAGAGAGCAACGGTGGGACCACATTTGGAAAACAGGCCGCCTTGCATTGAAACCGTTGCTGCAAGACGTTAAAGGCCAGAGGAAAGAAGGGCGCCCTGACAGACCGTCATTTCCGCTGACCTCGAGTGTTAAGCGTTCAGTACCTCGGCCAAGGCTAGGGAGAAGACAGAGACTACGCAATCACAATTGGGGTTAAATTAAAAACAAAACGCGCTTCCCCGAGCCAGGTAGGAGTCGAACCTACAATCTTCTGATCCGTAGTCAGACGCGTTATCCATTGCGCCACTGGCCCTCGTGGGTCTGCGCACACCCCTATCCTTCCACAAAAGGGAGGTGCTGTGCTTGCCCCCTCCCCACATTACACAGCTCTTTAGAAAATAATGCTACTCTTCATTTCGGAGCTGACTCTCAAGCCGCTTCATCTTCCAGTCCTATCTAGAAAGGAAGGCCCTGAAAAGTTGGCAGCAATTGCAAAGCAGGATTTGCCTTCATTTATTGGGGTTGGGGGGGTGGGGTCAATCGGTCAGGGGCTTACTTCCCCACACACTTCAGGAGCGCCACAGGGACTCTTCTCCAGCCTGCCAATAGGCTGCAGATATTTGCCCCCAGCCAATGCTGCACTTTGGGGGCAAGGGGCAGGTTTCAGGTGGCAAGACGGGCAGCAAAGGGTTAATGAGGCGTGCCCCAGCACTCACGCGCCTCCGAGAGGAACTGCAGACTCTCTTGCCCATTTTAGCAAAAGGGGACCGTCCATCCCTGATAGGGCTCGAACCGCTGCCCTTGGTTCTTGCGTGTTCTCTCAAGCTAGTCATTTTTAGATTGGTCTTGGTATTGTGCTTTGCTTAGCCACTGTAAGCAATGACAGCTCAATACCAGAGCAGCGTAAAGCTTGATTTCTGCCACTGAAAGTGCATCTCGGTCATTTGCGTGGGACACCACCGGTCAAGCTTCTCAAGCATCCTGCCAGTGGTGGACCCATGGGGCACTGCTCTCAGGATCTCCATAACCTGCTTCTTGCTGACAGCCTCCCATATGGTCTAGCGGTTAGGATTCCTGGTTTTCACCCAGGCGGCCCGGGTTCGACTCCCGGTATGGGAAGACTAGCCTTTTCTACATAGAACTCCCGATTCCGTTTCTGTTGCATTCACATTTTGAGAAAAGCCTGAATTTCCCCACATTGTTTCCCTTGGGGCCCCGGCGGCCCCATGCAGTCTGTCCGTGTTTCAGGCTCCCGATTCCTCAGTATGAGGGCTGGACTTGCAAGAAGAAGGGCCGACTACAAGCGGCTTGGGTATGAGGTGCATACCAATGTCTGCGGCTTTCATACCCGAGATCTCGTCTGCACCCACCTTTGAGGCGTGACGTGTCCCCCGCACCCCCCGTCAAGAGAGCAACGGTGGGACCACATTTGGAAAACAGGCCGCCTTGCATTGAAACCGTTGCTGCAAGACGTTAAAGGCCAGAGGAAAGAAGGGCGCCCTGACAGACCGTCATTTCCGCTGACCTCGAGTGTTAAGCGTTCAGTACCTCGGCCAAGGCTAGGGAGAAGACAGAGACTACGCAATCACAATTGGGGTTAAATTAAAAACAAAACGCGCTTCCCCGAGCCAGGTAGGAGTCGAACCTACAATCTTCTGATCCGTAGTCAGACGCGTTATCCATTGCGCCACTGGCCCTCGTGGGTCTGTGCATACCCCTATCCTTCCACAAAAGGGAGGTGCTGTGCTTGCCCCCTCCCCACATTACACAGCTCTTTAGAAAATAATGCTACTCTTCATTTCGGAGCTGACTCTCAAGCCGCTTCATCTTCCAGTCCTATCTAGAAAGGAAGGCCCTGAAAAGTTGGCAGCAATTGCAAAGCAGGATTTGCCTTCATTTATTGGGGTTGGGGGGGTGGGGTCAATCGGTCAGGGGCTTACTTCCCCACACACTTCAGGAGCGCCACAGGGACTCTTCTCCAGCCTGCCAATAGGCTGCAGATATTTGCCCCCAGCCAATGCTGCACTTTGGGGGCAAGGGGCAGGTTTCAGGTGGCAAGACGGGCAGCAAAGGGTTAATGAGGCGTGCCCCAGCACTCACGCGCCTCCGAGAGGAACTGCAGACTCTCTTGCCCATTTTAGCAAAAGGGGACCGTCCATCCCTGATAGGGCTCGAACCGCTGCCCTTGGTTCTTGCGTGTTCTCTCAAGCTAGTCATTTTTAGATTGGTCTTGGTATTGTGCTTTGCTTAGCCACTGTAAGCAATGACAGCTCAATACCAGAGCAGCGTAAAGCTTGATTTCTGCCACTGAAAGTGCATCTCGGTCATTTGCGTGGGACACCACCGGTCAAGCTTCTCAAGCATCCTGCCAGTGGTGGACCCATGGGGCACTGCTCTCAGGATCTCCATAACCTGCTTCTTGCTGACAGCCTCCCATATGGTCTAGCGGTTAGGATTCCTGGTTTTCACCCAGGCAGCCCGGGTTCGACTCCCGGTATGGGAAGACTAGCCTTTTCTACATAGAACTCCCGATTCCGTTTCTGTTGCATTTACATTTTGAGAAAAGCCTGAATTTCCCCACATTGTTTCCCTTGGGGCCCCGGCGGCCCCATGCAGTCTGTCCGTGTTTCAGGCTCCCGATTCCTCAGTATGAGGGCTGGACTTGCAAGAAGAAGGGCCGACTACAAGCGGCTTGGGTATGAGGTGCATACCAATGTCTGCGGCTTTCATACCCGAGATCTCGTCTGCACCCACCTTTGAGGCGTGACGTGTCCCCCGCACCCCCCGTCAAGAGAGCAACGGTGGGACCACATTTGGAAAACAGGCCGCCTTGCATTGAAACCGTTGCTGCAAGACGTTAAAGGCCAGAGGAAAGAAGGGCGCCCTGACAGACCGTCATTTCCGCTGACCTCGAGTGTTAAGCGTTCAGTACCTCGGCCAAGGCTAGGGAGAAGACAGAGACTACGCAATCACAATTGGGGTTAAATTAAAAACAAAACGCGCTTCCCCGAGCCAGGTAGGAGTCGAACCTACAATCTTCTGATCCGTAGTCAGATGCGTTATCCATTGCGCCACTGGCCCTCGTGGGTCTGCGCATACCCCTATCCTTCCACAAAAGGGAGGTGCTGTGCTTGCCCCCTCCCCACATTACACAGCTCTTTAGAAAATAATGCTACTCTTCATTTCGGAGCTGACTCTCAAGCCGCTTCATCTTCCAGTCTATCTAGAAAGGAAGGCCCTGAAAAGTTGGCAGCAATTGCAAAGCAGGATTTGCCTTCATTTATTGGGGTTGGGGGGGTGGGGTCAATCGGTCAGGGGCTTACTTCCCCACACACTTCAGGAGCGCCGCAGGGACTCTTCTCCAGCCTGCCAATAGGCTGCAGATATTTGCCCCCAGCCAATGCTGCACTTTGGGGGCAAGGGGCAGGTTTCAGGTGGCAAGACGGGCAGCAAAGGGTTAATGAGGCGTGCCCCAGCACTCACGCGCCTCCGAGAGGAACTGCAGACTCTCTTGCCCATTTTAGCAAAAGGGGACCGTCCATCCCTGATAGGGCTCGAACCGCTGCCCTTGGTTCTTGCGTGTTCTCTCAAGCTAGTCATTTTTAGATTGGTCTTGGTATTGTGCTTTGCTTAGCCACTGTAAGCAATGACAGCTCAATACCAGAGCAGCGTAAAGCTTGATTTCTGCCACTGAAAGTGCATCTCGGTCATTTGCGTGGGACACCACCGGTCAAGCTTCTCAAGCATCCTGCCAGTGGTGGACCCATGGGGCACTGCTCTCAGGATCTCCATAACCTGCTTCTTGCTGACAGCCTCCCATATGGTCTAGCGGTTAGGATTCCTGGTTTTCACCCAGGCGGCCCGGGTTCGACTCCCGGTATGGGAAGACTAGCCTTTTCTACATAGAACTCCCGATTCCGTTTCTGTTGCATTTACATTTTGAGAAAAGCCTGAATTTCCCCACATTGTTTCCCTTGGGGCCCCGGCGGCCCCATGCAGTCTGTCCGTGTTTCAGGCTCCCGATTCCTCAGTATGAGGGCTGGACTTGCAAGAAGAAGGGCCGACTACAAGCGGCTTGGGTATGAGGTGCATACCAATGTCTGCGGCTTTCATACCCGAGATCTCGTCTGCACCCACCTTTGAGGCGTGACGTGTCCCCCGCACCCCCCGTCAAGAGAGCAACGGTGGGACCACATTTGGAAAACAGGCCGCCTTGCATTGAAACCGTTGCTGCAAGACGTTAAAGGCCAGAGGAAAGAAGGGCGCCCTGACAGACCGTCATTTCCGCTGACCTCGAGTGTTAAGCGTTCAGTACCTCGGCCAAGGCTAGGGAGAAGACAGAGACTACGCAATCACAATTGGGGTTAAATTAAAAACAAAACGCGCTTCCCCGAGCCAGGTAGGAGTCGAACCTACAATCTTCTGATCCGTAGTCAGACGCGTTATCCATTGCGCCACTGGCCCTCGTGGGTCTGCGCATACCCCTATCCTTCCACAAAAGGGAGGTGCTGTGCTTGCCCCCTCCCCACATTACACAGCTCTTTAGAAAATAATGCTACTCTTCATTTCGGAGCTGACTCTCAAGCCGCTTCATCTTCCAGTCCTATCTAGAAAGGAAGGCCCTGAAAAGTTGGCAGCAATTGCAAAGCAGGATTTGCCTTCATTTATTGGGGTTGGGGGGGTGGGGTCAATCGGTCAGGGGCTTACTTCCCCACACACTTCAGGAGCGCCACAGGGACTCTTCTCCAGCCTGCCAATAGGCTGCAGATATTTGCCCCCAGCCAATGCTGCACTTTGGGGGCAAGGGGCAGGTTTCAGGTGGCAAGACGGGCAGCAAAGGGTTAATGAGGCGTGCCCCAGCACTCACGCGCCTCCGAGAGGAACTGCAGACTCTCTTGCCCATTTTAGCAAAAGGGGACCGTCCATCCCTGATAGGGCTCGAACCGCTGCCCTTGGTTCTTGCGTGTTCTCTCAAGCTAGTCATTTTTAGATTGGTCTTGGTATTGTGCTTTGCTTAGCCACTGTAAGCAATGACAGCTCAATACCAGAGCAGCGTAAAGCTTGATTTCTGCCACTGAAAGTGCATCTCGGTCATTTGCGTGGGACACCACCGGTCAAGCTTCCCAAGCACCCTGCCAGTGGTGGACCCATGGGGCACTGCTCTCAGGATCTCCATAACCTGCTTCTTGCTGACAGCCTCCCATATGGTCTAGCGGTTAGGATTCCTGGTTTTCACCCAGGCGGCCCGGGTTCGACTCCCGGTATGGGAAGACTAGCCTTTTCTACATAGAACTCCCGATTCCGTTTCTGTTGCATTTACATTTTGAGAAAAGCCTGAATTTCCCCACATTGTTTCCCTTGGGGCCCCGGCGGCCCCATGCAGTCTGTCCGTGTTTCAGGCTCCCGATTCCTCAGTATGAGGGCTGGACTTGCAAGAAGAAGGGCCGACTACAAGCGGCTTGGGTATGAGGTGCATACCAATGTCTGCGGCTTTCATACCCGAGATCTCGTCTGCACCCACCTTTGAGGCGTGACGTGTCCCCCGCATCCCCCGTCAAGAGAGCAACGGTGGGACCACATTTGGAAAACAGGCCGCCTTGCATTGAAACCGTTGCTGCAAGACGTTAAAGGCCAGAGGAAAGAAGGGCGCCCTGACAGACCGTCATTTCCGCTGACCTCGAGTGTTAAGCGTTCAGTACCTCGGCCAAGGCTAGGGAGAAGACAGAGACTACGCAATCACAATTGGGGTTAAATTAAAAACAAAACGCGCTTCCCCGAGCCAGGTAGGAGTCGAACCTACAATCTTCTGATCCGTAGTCAGACGCGTTATCCATTGCGCCACTGGCCCTCGTGGGTCTGCGCATACCCCTATCCTTCCACAAAAGGGAGGTGCTGTGCTTGCCCCCTCCCCACATTACACAGCTCTTTAGAAAATAATGCTACTCTTCATTTCGGAGCTGACTCTCAAGCCGCTTCATCTTCCAGTCCTATCTAGAAAGGAAGGCCCTGAAAAGTTGGCAGCAATTGCAAAGCAGGATTTGCCTTCATTTATTGGGGTTGGGGGGGTGGGGTCAATCGGTCAGGGGCTTACTTCCCCACACACTTCAGGAGCGCCACAGGGACTCTTCTCCAGCCTGCCAATAGGCTGCAGATATTTGCCCCCAGCCAATGCTGCACTTTGGGGGCAAGGGGCAGGTTTCAGGTGGCAAGACGGGCAGCAAAGGGTTAATGAGGCGTGCCCCAGCACTCACGCGCCTCCGAGAGGAACTGCAGACTCTCTTGCCCATTTTAGCAAAAGGGGACCGTCCATCCCTGATAGGGCTCGAACCGCTGCCCTTGGTTCTTGCGTGTTCTCTCAAGCTAGTCATTTTTAGATTGGTCTTGGTATTGTGCTTTGCTTAGCCACTGTAAGCAATGACAGCTCAATACCAGAGCAGCGTAAAGCTTGATTTCTGCCACTGAAAGTGCATCTCGGTCATTTGCGTGGGACACCACCGGTCAAGCTTCTCAAGCATCCTGCCAGTGGTGGACCCATGGGGCACTGCTCTCAGGATCTCCATAACCTGCTTCTTGCTGACAGCCTCCCATATGGTCTAGCGGTTAGGATTCCTGGTTTTCACCCAGGCGGCCCGGGTTCGACTCCCGGTATGGGAAGACTAGCCTTTTCTACATAGAACTCCCGATTCCGTTTCTGTTGCATTTACATTTTGAGAAAAGCCTGAATTTCCCCACATTGTTTCCCTTGGGGCCCCGGCGGCCCCATGCAGTCTGTCCGTGTTTCAGGCTCCCGATTCCTCAGTATGAGGGCTGGACTTGCAAGAAGAAGGGCCGACTACAAGCGGCTTGGGTATGAGGTGCATACCAATGTCTGCGGCTTTCATACCCGAGATCTCGTCTGCACCCACCTTTGAGGCGTGACGTGTCCCCCGCACCCCCCGTCAAGAGAGCAACGGTGGGACCACATTTGGAAAACAGGCCGCCTTGCATTGAAACCGTTGCTGCAAGACGTTAAAGGCCAGAGGAAAGAAGGGCGCCCTGACAGACCGTCATTTCCGCTGACCTCGAGTGTTAAGCGTTCAGTACCTCGGCCAAGGCTAGGGAGAAGACAGAGACTACGCAATCACAATTGGGGTTAAATTAAAAACAAAACGCGCTTCCCCGAGCCAGGTAGGAGTCGAACCTACAATCTTCTGATCCGTAGTCAGACGCGTTATCCATTGCGCCACTGGCCCTCGTGGGTCTGCGCATACCCCTATCCTTCCACAAAAGGGAGGTGCTGTGCTTGCCCCCTCCCCACATTACACAGCTCTTTAGAAAATAATGCTACTCTTCATTTCGGAGCTGACTCTCAAGCCGCTTCATCTTCCAGTCCTATCTAGAAAGGAAGGCCCTGAAAAGTTGGCAGCAATTGCAAAGCAGGATTTGCCTTCATTTATTGGGGTTGGGGGGGTGGGGTCAATCGGTCAGGGGCTTACTTCCCCACACACTTCAGGAGCGCCACAGGGACTCTTCTCCAGCCTGCCAATAGGCTGCAGATATTTGCCCCCAGCCAATGCTGCACTTTGGGGGCAAGGGGCAGGTTTCAGGTGGCAAGACGGGCAGCAAAGGGTTAATGAGGCGTGCCCCAGCACTCACGCGCCTCCGAGAGGAACTGCAGACTCTCTTGCCCATTTTAGCAAAAGGGGACCGTCCATCCCTGATAGGGCTCGAACCGCTGCCCTTGGTTCTTGCGTGTTCTCTCAAGCTAGTCATTTTTAGATTGGTCTTGGTATTGTGCTTTGCTTAGCCACTGTAAGCAATGACAGCTCAATACCAGAGCAGCGTAAAGCTTGATTTCTGCCACTGAAAGTGCATCTCGGTCATTTGCGTGGGACACCACCGGTCAAGCTTCTCAAGCATCCTGCCAGTGGTGGACCCATGGGGCACTGCTCTCAGGATCTCCATAACCTGCTTCTTGCTGACAGCCTCCCATATGGTCTAGCGGTTAGGATTCCTGGTTTTCACCCAGGCGGCCCGGGTTCGACTCCCGGTATGGGAAGACTAGCCTTTTCTACATAGAACTCCCGATTCCGTTTCTGTTGCATTTACATTTTGAGAAAAGCCTGAATTTCCCCACATTGTTTCCCTTGGGGCCCCGGCGGCCCCATGCAGTCTGTCCGTGTTTCAGGCTCCCGATTCCTCAGTATGAGGGCTGGACTTGCAAGAAGAAGGGCCGACTACAAGCGGCTTGGGTATGAGGTGCATACCAATGTCTGCGGCTTTCATACCCGAGATCTCGTCTGCACCCACCTTTGAGGCGTGACGTGTCCCCCGCACCCCCCGTCAAGAGAGCAACGGTGGGACCACATTTGGAAAACAGGCCGCCTTGCATTGAAACCGTTGCTGCAAGACGTTAAAGGCCAGAGGAAAGAAGGGCGCCCTGACAGACCGTCATTTCCGCTGACCTCGAGTGTTAAGCGTTCAGTACCTCGGCCAAGGCTAGGGAGAAGACAGAGACTACGCAATCACAATTGGGGTTAAATTAAAAACAAAACGCGCTTCCCCGAGCCAGGTAGGAGTCGAACCTACAATCTTCTGATCCGTAGTCAGACGCGTTATCCATTGCGCCACTGGCCCTCGTGGGTCTGCGCATACCCCTATCCTTCCACAAAAGGGAGGTGCTGTGCTTGCCCCCTCCCCACATTACACAGCTCTTTAGAAAATAATGCTACTCTTCATTTCGGAGCTGACTCTCAAGCCGCTTCATCTTCCAGTCCTATCTAGAAAGGAAGGCCCTGAAAAGTTGGCAGCAATTGCAAAGCAGGATTTGCCTTCATTTATTGGGGTTGGGGGGGTGGGGTCAATCGGTCAGGGGCTTACTTCCCCACACACTTCAGGAGCGCCACAGGGACTCTTCTCCAGCCTGCCAATAGGCTGCAGATATTTGCCCCCAGCCAATGCTGCACTTTGGGGGCAAGGGGCAGGTTTCAGGTGGCAAGACGGGCAGCAAAGGGTTAATGAGGCGTGCCCCAGCACTCACGCGCCTCCGAGAGGAACTGCAGACTCTCTTGCCCATTTTAGCAAAAGGGGACCGTCCATCCCTGATAGGGCTCGAACCGCTGCCCTTGGTTCTTGCGTGTTCTCTCAAGCTAGTCATTTTTAGATTGGTCTTGGTATTGTGCTTTGCTTAGCCACTGTAAGCAATGACAGCTCAATACCAGAGCAGCGTAAAGCTTGATTTCTGCCACTGAAAGTGCATCTCGGTCATTTGCGTGGGACACCACCGGTCAAGCTTCTCAAGCATCCTGCCAGTGGTGGACCCATGGGGCACTGCTCTCAGGATCTCCATAACCTGCTTCTTGCTGACAGCCTCCCATATGGTCTAGCGGTTAGGATTCCTGGTTTTCACCCAGGCGGCCCGGGTTCGACTCCCGGTATGGGAAGACTAGCCTTTTCTACATAGAACTCCCGATTCCGTTTCTGTTGCATTTACATTTTGAGAAAAGCCTGAATTTCCCCACATTGTTTCCCTTGGGGCCCCGGCGGCCCCATGCAGTCTGTCCGTGTTTCAGGCTCCCGATTCCTCAGTATGAGGGCTGGACTTGCAAGAAGAAGGGCCGACTACAAGCGGCTTGGGTATGAGGTGCATACCAATGTCTGCGGCTTTCATACCCGAGATCTCGTCTGCACCCACCTTTGAGGCGTGACGTGTCCCCCGCACCCCCCGTCAAGAGAGCAACGGTGGGACCACATTTGGAAAACAGGCCGCCTTGCATTGAAACCGTTGCTGCAAGACGTTAAAGGCCAGAGGAAAGAAGGGCGCCCTGACAGACCGTCATTTCCGCTGACCTCGAGTGTTAAGCGTTCAGTACCTCGGCCAAGGCTAGGGAGAAGACAGAGACTACGCAATCACAATTGGGGTTAAATTAAAAACAAAACGCGCTTCCCCGAGCCAGGTAGGAGTCGAACCTACAATCTTCTGATCCGTAGTCAGACGCGTTATCCATTGCGCCACTGGCCCTCGTGGGTCTGCGCATACCCCTATCCTTCCACAAAAGGGAGGTGCTGTGCTTGCCCCCTCCCCACATTACACAGCTCTTTAGAAAATAATGCTACTCTTCATTTCGGAGCTGACTCTCAAGCCGCTTCATCTTCCAGTCCTATCTAGAAAGGAAGGCCCTGAAAAGTTGGCAGCAATTGCAAAGCAGGATTTGCCTTCATTTATTGGGGTTGGGGGGGTGGGGTCAATCGGTCAGGGGCTTACTTCCCCACACACTTCAGGAGCGCCACAGGGACTCTTCTCCAGCCTGCCAATAGGCTGCAGATATTTGCCCCCAGCCAATGCTGCACTTTGGGGGCAAGGGGCAGGTTTCAGGTGGCAAGACGGGCAGCAAAGGGTTAATGAGGCGTGCCCCAGCACTCACGCGCCTCCGAGAGGAACTGCAGACTCTCTTGCCCATTTTAGCAAAAGGGGACCGTCCATCCCTGATAGGGCTCGAACCGCTGCCCTTGGTTCTTGCGTGTTCTCTCAAGCTAGTCATTTTTAGATTGGTCTTGGTATTGTGCTTTGCTTAGCCACTGTAAGCAATGACAGCTCAATACCAGAGCAGCGTAAAGCTTGATTTCTGCCACTGAAAGTGCATCTCGGTCATTTGCGTGGGACACCACCGGTCAAGCTTCTCAAGCATCCTGCCAGTGGTGGACCCATGGGGCACTGCTCTCAGGATCTCCATAACCTGCTTCTTGCTGACAGCCTCCCATATGGTCTAGCGGTTAGGATTCCTGGTTTTCACCCAGGCGGCCCGGGTTCGACTCCCGGTATGGGAAGACTAGCCTTTTCTACATAGAACTCCCGATTCCGTTTCTGTTGCATTTACATTTTGAGAAAAGCCTGAATTTCCCCACATTGTTTCCCTTGGGGCCCCGGCGGCCCCATGCAGTCTGTCCGTGTTTCAGGCTCCCGATTCCTCAGTATGAGGGCTGGACTTGCAAGAAGAAGGGCCGACTACAAGCGGCTTGGGTATGAGGTGCATACCAATGTCTGCGGCTTTCATACCCGAGATCTCGTCTGCACCCACCTTTGAGGCGTGACGTGTCCCCCGCACCCCCCGTCAAGAGAGCAACGGTGGGACCACATTTGGAAAACAGGCCGCCTTGCATTGAAACCGTTGCTGCAAGACGTTAAAGGCCAGAGGAAAGAAGGGCGCCCTGACAGACCGTCATTTCCGCTGACCTCGAGTGTTAAGCGTTCAGTACCTCGGCCAAGGCTAGGGAGAAGACAGAGACTACGCAATCACAATTGGGGTTAAATTAAAAACAAAACGCGCTTCCCCGAGCCAGGTAGGAGTCGAACCTACAATCTTCTGATCCGTAGTCAGACGCGTTATCCATTGCGCCACTGGCCCTCGTGGGTCTGCGCATACCCCTATCCTTCCACAAAAGGGAGGTGCTGTGCTTGCCCCCTCCCCACATTACACAGCTCTTTAGAAAATAATGCTACTCTTCATTTCGGAGCTGACTCTCAAGCCGCTTCATCTTCCAGTCCTATCTAGAAAGGAAGGCCCTGAAAAGTTGGCAGCAATTGCAAAGCAGGATTTGCCTTCATTTATTGGGGTTGGGGGGGTGGGGTCAATCGGTCAGGGGCTTACTTCCCCACACACTTCAGGAGCGCCACAGGGACTCTTCTCCAGCCTGCCAATAGGCTGCAGATATTTGCCCCCAGCCAATGCTGCACTTTGGGGGCAAGGGGCAGGTTTCAGGTGGCAAGACGGGCAGCAAAGGGTTAATGAGGCGTGCCCCAGCACTCACGCGCCTCCGAGAGGAACTGCAGACTCTCTTGCCCATTTTAGCAAAAGGGGACCGTCCATCCCTGATAGGGCTCGAACCGCTGCCCTTGGTTCTTGCGTGTTCTCTCAAGCTAGTCATTTTTAGATTGGTCTTGGTATTGTGCTTTGCTTAGCCACTGTAAGCAATGACAGCTCAATACCAGAGCAGCGTAAAGCTTGATTTCTGCCACTGAAAGTGCATCTCGGTCATTTGCGTGGGACACCACCGGTCAAGCTTCTCAAGCATCCTGCCAGTGGTGGACCCATGGGGCACTGCTCTCAGGATCTCCATAACCTGCTTCTTGCTGACAGCCTCCCATATGGTCTAGCGGTTAGGATTCCTGGTTTTCACCCAGGCGGCCCGGGTTCGACTCCCGGTATGGGAAGACTAGCCTTTTCTACATAGAACTCCCGATTCCGTTTCTGTTGCATTTACATTTTGAGAAAAGCCTGAATTTCCCCACATTGTTTCCCTTGGGGCCCCGGCGGCCCCATGCAGTCTGTCCGTGTTTCAGGCTCCCGATTCCTCAGTATGAGGGCTGGACTTGCAAGAAGAAGGGCCGACTACAAGCGGCTTGGGTATGAGGTGCATACCAATGTCTGCGGCTTTCATACCCGAGATCTCGTCTGCACCCACCTTTGAGGCGTGACGTGTCCCCCGCATCCCCCGTCAAGAGAGCAACGGTGGGACCACATTTGGAAAACAGGCCGCCTTGCATTGAAACCGTTGCTGCAAGACGTTAAAGGCCAGAGGAAAGAAGGGCGCCCTGACAGACCGTCATTTCCGCTGACCTCGAGTGTTAAGCGTTCAGTACCTCGGCCAAGGCTAGGGAGAAGACAGAGACTACGCAATCACAATTGGGGTTAAATTAAAAACAAAACGCGCTTCCCCGAGCCAGGTAGGAGTCGAACCTACAATCTTCTGATCCGTAGTCAGACGCGTTATCCATTGCGCCACTGGCCCTCGTGGGTCTGCGCATACCCCTATCCTTCCACAAAAGGGAGGTACTGTGCTTGCCCCCTCCCCACATTACACAGCTCTTTAGAAAATAATGCTACTCTTCATTTCGGAGCTGACTCTCAAGCCGCTTCATCTTCCAGTCCTATCTAGAAAGGAAGGCCCTGAAAAGTTGGCAGCAATTGCAAAGCAGGATTTGCCTTCATTTATTGGGGTTGGGGGGGTGGGGTCAATCGGTCAGGGGCTTACTTCCCCACACACTTCAGGAGCGCCACAGGGACTCTTCTCCAGCCTGCCAATAGGCTGCAGATATTTGCCCCCAGCCAATGCTGCACTTTGGGGGCAAGGGGCAGGTTTCAGGTGGCAAGACGGGCAGCAAAGGGTTAATGAGGCGTGCCCCAGCACTCACGCGCCTCCGAGAGGAACTGCAGACTCTCTTGCCCATTTTAGCAAAAGGGGACCGTCCATCCCTGATAGGGCTCGAACCGCTGCCCTTGGTTCTTGCGTGTTCTCTCAAGCTAGTCATTTTTAGATTGGTCTTGGTATTGTGCTTTGCTTAGCCACTGTAAGCAATGACAGCTCAATACCAGAGCAGCGTAAAGCTTGATTTCTGCCACTGAAAGTGCATCTCGGTCATTTGCGTGGGACACCACCGGTCAAGCTTCTCAAGCATCCTGCCAGTGGTGGACCCATGGGGCACTGCTCTCAGGATCTCCATAACCTGCTTCTTGCTGACAGCCTCCCATATGGTCTAGCGGTTAGGATTCCTGGTTTTCACCCAGGCGGCCCGGGTTCGACTCCCGGTATGGGAAGACTAGCCTTTTCTACATAGAACTCCCGATTCCGTTTCTGTTGCATTTACATTTTGAGAAAAGCCTGAATTTCCCCACATTGTTTCCCTTGGGGCCCCGGCGGCCCCATGCAGTCTGTCCGTGTTTCAGGCTCCCGATTCCTCAGTATGAGGGCTGGACTTGCAAGAAGAAGGGCCGACTACAAGCGGCTTGGGTATGAGGTGCATACCAATGTCTGCGGCTTTCATACCCGAGATCTCGTCTGCACCCACCTTTGAGGCGTGACGTGTCCCCCGCATCCCCCGTCAAGAGAGCAACGGTGGGACCACATTTGGAAAACAGGCCGCCTTGCATTGAAACCGTTGCTGCAAGACGTTAAAGGCCAGAGGAAAGAAGGGCGCCCTGACAGACCGTCATTTCCGCTGACCTCGAGTGTTAAGCGTTCAGTACCTCGGCCAAGGCTAGGGAGAAGACAGAGACTACGCAATCACAATTGGGGTTAAATTAAAAACAAAACGCGCTTCCCCGAGCCAGGTAGGAGTCGAACCTACAATCTTCTGATCCGTAGTCAGACGCGTTATCCATTGCGCCACTGGCCCTCGTGGGTCTGCGCATACCCCTATCCTTCCACAAAAGGGAGGTGCTGTGCTTGCCCCCTCCCCACATTACACAGCTCTTTAGAAAATAATGCTACTCTTCATTTCGGAGCTGACTCTCAAGCCGCTTCATCTTCCAGTCCTATCTAGAAAGGAAGGCCCTGAAAAGTTGGCAGCAATTGCAAAGCAGGATTTGCCTTCATTTATTGGGGTTGGGGGGGTGGGGTCAATCGGTCAGGGGCTTACTTCCCCACACACTTCAGGAGCGCCACAGGGACTCTTCTCCAGCCTGCCAATAGGCTGCAGATATTTGCCCCCAGCCAATGCTGCACTTTGGGGGCAAGGGGCAGGTTTCAGGTGGCAAGACGGGCAGCAAAGGGTTAATGAGGCGTGCCCCAGCACTCACGCGCCTCCGAGAGGAACTGCAGACTCTCTTGCCCATTTTAGCAAAAGGGGACCGTCCATCCCTGATAGGGCTCGAACCGCTGCCCTTGGTTCTTGCGTGTTCTCTCAAGCTAGTCATTTTTAGATTGGTCTTGGTATTGTGCTTTGCTTAGCCACTGTAAGCAATGACAGCTCAATACCAGAGCAGCGTAAAGCTTGATTTCTGCCACTGAAAGTGCATCTCGGTCATTTGCGTGGGACACCACCGGTCAAGCTTCTCAAGCATCCTGCCAGTGGTGGACCCATGGGGCACTGCTCTCAGGATCTCCATAACCTGCTTCTTGCTGACAGCCTCCCATATGGTCTAGCGGTTAGGATTCCTGGTTTTCACCCAGGCGGCCCGGGTTCGACTCCCGGTATGGGAAGACTAGCCTTTTCTACATAGAACTCCCGATTCCGTTTCTGTTGCATTTACATTTTGAGAAAAGCCTGAATTTCCCCACATTGTTTCCCTTGGGGCCCCGGCGGCCCCATGCAGTCTGTCCGTGTTTCAGGCTCCCGATTCCTCAGTATGAGGGCTGGACTTGCAAGAAGAAGGGCCGACTACAAGCGGCTTGGGTATGAGGTGCATACCAATGTCTGCGGCTTTCATACCCGAGATCTCGTCTGCACCCACCTTTGAGGCGTGACGTGTCCCCCGCACCCCCCGTCAAGAGAGCAACGGTGGGACCACATTTGGAAAACAGGCCGCCTTGCATTGAAACCGTTGCTGCAAGACGTTAAAGGCCAGAGGAAAGAAGGGCGCCCTGACAGACCGTCATTTCCGCTGACCTCGAGTGTTAAGCGTTCAGTACCTCGGCCAAGGCTAGGGAGAAGACAGAGACTACGCAATCACAATTGGGGTTGAATTAAAAACAAAACGCGCTTCCCCGAGCCAGGTAGGAGTCGAACCTACAATCTTCTGATCCGTAGTCAGACGCGTTATCCATTGCGCCACTGGCCCTCGTGGGTCTGCGCATACCCCTATCCTTCCACAAAAGGGAGGTGCTGTGCTTGCCCCCTCCCCACATTACACAGCTCTTTAGAAAATAATGCTACTCTTCATTTCGGAGCTGACTCTCAAGCCGCTTCATCTTCCAGTCCTATCTAGAAAGGAAGGCCCTGAAAAGTTGGCAGCAATTGCAAAGCAGGATTTGCCTTCATTTATTGGGGTTGGGGGGGTGGGGTCAATCGGTCAGGGGCTTACTTCCCCACACACTTCAGGAGCGCCACAGGGACTCTTCTCCAGCCTGCCAATAGGCTGCAGATATTTGCCCCCAGCCAATGCTGCACTTTGGGGGCAAGGGGCAGGTTTCAGGTGGCAAGACGGGCAGCAAAGGGTTAATGAGGCGTGCCCCAGCACTCACGCGCCTCCGAGAGGAACTGCAGACTCTCTTGCCCATTTTAGCAAAAGGGGACCGTCCATCCCTGATAGGGCTCGAACCGCTGCCCTTGGTTCTTGCGTGTTCTCTCAAGCTAGTCATTTTTAGATTGGTCTTGGTATTGTGCTTTGCTTAGCCACTGTAAGCAATGACAGCTCAATACCAGAGCAGCGTAAAGCTTGATTTCTGCCACTGAAAGTGCATCTCGGTCATTTGCGTGGGACACCACCGGTCAAGCTTCTCAAGCATCCTGCCAGTGGTGGACCCATGGGGCACTGCTCTCAGGATCTCCATAACCTGCTTCTTGCTGACAGCCTCCCATATGGTCTAGCGGTTAGGATTCCTGGTTTTCACCCAGGCGGCCCGGGTTCGACTCCCGGTATGGGAAGACTAGCCTTTTCTACATAGAACTCCCGATTCCGTTTCTGTTGCATTTACATTTTGAGAAAAGCCTGAATTTCCCCACATTGTTTCCCTTGGGGCCCCGGCGGCCCCATGCAGTCTGTCCGTGTTTCAGGCTCCCGATTCCTCAGTATGAGGGCTGGACTTGCAAGAAGAAGGGCCGACTACAAGCGGCTTGGGTATGAGGTGCATACCAATGTCTGCGGCTTTCATACCCGAGATCTCGTCTGCACCCACCTTTGAGGCGTGACGTGTCCCCCGCACCCCCCGTCAAGAGAGCAACGGTGGGACCACATTTGGAAAACAGGCCGCCTTGCATTGAAACCGTTGCTGCAAGACGTTAAAGGCCAGAGGAAAGAAGGGCGCCCTGACAGACCGTCATTTCCGCTGACCTCGAGTGTTAAGCGTTCAGTACCTCGGCCAAGGCTAGGGAGAAGACAGAGACTACGCAATCACAATTGGGGTTAAATTAAAAACAAAACGCGCTTCCCCGAGCCAGGTAGGAGTCGAACCTACAATCTTCTGATCCGTAGTCAGACGCGTTATCCATTGCGCCACTGGCCCTCGTGGGTCTGCGCATACCCCTATCCTTCCACAAAAGGGAGGTGCTGTGCTTGCCCCCTCCCCACATTACACAGCTCTTTAGAAAATAATGCTACTCTTCATTTCGGAGCTGACTCTCAAGCCGCTTCATCTTCCAGTCCTATCTAGAAAGGAAGGCCCTGAAAAGTTGGCAGCAATTGCAAAGCAGGATTTGCCTTCATTTATTGGGGTTGGGGGGGTGGGGTCAATCGGTCAGGGGCTTACTTCCCCACACACTTCAGGAGCGCCACAGGGACTCTTCTCCAGCCTGCCAATAGGCTGCAGATATTTGCCCCCAGCCAATGCTGCACTTTGGGGGCAAGGGGCAGGTTTCAGGTGGCAAGACGGGCAGCAAAGGGTTAATGAGGCGTGCCCCAGCACTCACGCGCCTCCGAGAGGAACTGCAGACTCTCTTGCCCATTTTAGCAAAAGGGGACCGTCCATCCCTGATAGGGCTCGAACCGCTGCCCTTGGTTCTTGCGTGTTCTCTCAAGCTAGTCATTTTTAGATTGGTCTTGGTATTGTGCTTTGCTTAGCCACTGTAAGCAATGACAGCTCAATACCAGAGCAGCGTAAAGCTTGATTTCTGCCACTGAAAGTGCATCTCGGTCATTTGCGTGGGACACCACCGGTCAAGCTTCTCAAGCATCCTGCCAGTGGTGGACCCATGGGGCACTGCTCTCAGGATCTCCATAACCTGCTTCTTGCTGACAGCCTCCCATATGGTCTAGCGGTTAGGATTCCTGGTTTTCACCCAGGCGGCCCGGGTTCGACTCCCGGTATGGGAAGACTAGCCTTTTCTACATAGAACTCCCGATTCCGTTTCTGTTGCATTTACATTTTGAGAAAAGCCTGAATTTCCCCACATTGTTTCCCTTGGGGCCCCGGCGGCCCCATGCAGTCTGTCCGTGTTTCAGGCTCCCGATTCCTCAGTATGAGGGCTGGACTTGCAAGAAGAAGGGCCGACTACAAGCGGCTTGGGTATGAGGTGCATACCAATGTCTGCGGCTTTCATACCCGAGATCTCGTCTGCACCCACCTTTGAGGCGTGACGTGTCCCCCGCACCCCCCGTCAAGAGAGCAACGGTGGGACCACATTTGGAAAACAGGCCGCCTTGCATTGAAACCGTTGCTGCAAGACGTTAAAGGCCAGAGGAAAGAAGGGCGCCCTGACAGACCGTCATTTCCGCTGACCTCGAGTGTTAAGCGTTCAGTACCTCGGCCAAGGCTAGGGAGAAGACAGAGACTACGCAATCACAATTGGGGTTAAATTAAAAACAAAACGCGCTTCCCCGAGCCAGGTAGGAGTCGAACCTACAATCTTCTGATCCGTAGTCAGACGCGTTATCCATTGCGCCACTGGCCCTCGTGGGTCTGCGCATACCCCTATCCTTCCACAAAAGGGAGGTGCTGTGCTTGCCCCCTCCCCACATTACACAGCTCTTTAGAAAATAATGCTACTCTTCATTTCGGAGCTGACTCTCAAGCCGCTTCATCTTCCAGTCCTATCTAGAAAGGAAGGCCCTGAAAAGTTGGCAGCAATTGCAAAGCAGGATTTGCCTTCATTTATTGGGGTTGGGGGGGTGGGGTCAATCGGTCAGGGGCTTACTTCCCCACACACTTCAGGAGCGCCACAGGGACTCTTCTCCAGCCTGCCAATAGGCTGTAGATATTTGCCCCCAGCCAATGCTGCACTTTGGGGGCAAGGGGCAGGTTTCAGGTGGCAAGACGGGCAGCAAAGGGTTAATGAGGCGTGCCCCAGCACTCACGCGCCTCCGAGAGGAACTGCAGACTCTCTTGCCCATTTTAGCAAAAGGGGACCGTCCATCCCTGATAGGGCTCGAACCGCTGCCCTTGGTTCTTGCGTGTTCTCTCAAGCTAGTCATTTTTAGATTGGTCTTGGTATTGTGCTTTGCTTAGCCACTGTAAGCAATGACAGCTCAATACCAGAGCAGCGTAAAGCTTGATTTCTGCCACTGAAAGTGCATCTCGGTCATTTGCGTGGGACACCACCGGTCAAGCTTCTCAAGCATCCTGCCAGTGGTGGACCCATGGGGCACTGCTCTCAGGATCTCCATAACCTGCTTCTTGCTGACAGCCTCCCATATGGTCTAGCGGTTAGGATTCCTGGTTTTCACCCAGGCGGCCCGGGTTCGACTCCCGGTATGGGAAGACTAGCCTTTTCTACATAGAACTCCCGATTCCGTTTCTGTTGCATTTACATTTTGAGAAAAGCCTGAATTTCCCCACATTGTTTCCCTTGGGGCCCCGGCGGCCCCATGCAGTCTGTCCGTGTTTCAGGCTCCCGATTCCTCAGTATGAGGGCTGGACTTGCAAGAAGAAGGGCCGACTACAAGCGGCTTGGGTATGAGGTGCATACCAATGTCTGCGGCTTTCATACCCGAGATCTCGTCTGCACCCACCTTTGAGGCGTGACGTGTCCCCCGCACCCCCCGTCAAGAGAGCAACGGTGGGACCACATTTGGAAAACAGGCCGCCTTGCATTGAAACCGTTGCTGCAAGACGTTAAAGGCCAGAGGAAAGAAGGGCGCCCTGACAGACCGTCATTTCCGCTGACCTCGAGTGTTAAGCGTTCAGTACCTCGGCCAAGGCTAGGGAGAAGACAGAGACTACGCAATCACAATTGGGGTTAAATTAAAAACAAAACGCGCTTCCCCGAGCCAGGTAGGAGTCGAACCTACAATCTTCTGATCCGTAGTCAGACGCGTTATCCATTGCGCCACTGGCCCTCGTGGGTCTGCGCATACCCCTATCCTTCCACAAAAGGGAGGTGCTGTGCTTGCCCCCTCCCCACATTACACAGCTCTTTAGAAAATAATGCTACTCTTCATTTCGGAGCTGACTCTCAAGCCGCTTCATCTTCCAGTCCTATCTAGAAAGGAAGGCCCTGAAAAGTTGGCAGCAATTGCAAAGCAGGATTTGCCTTCATTTATTGGGGTTGGGGGGGTGGGGTCAATCGGTCAGGGGCTTACTTCCCCACACACTTCAGGAGCGCCACAGGGACTCTTCTCCAGCCTGCCAATAGGCTGCAGATATTTGCCCCCAGCCAATGCTGCACTTTGGGGGCAAGGGGCAGGTTTCAGGTGGCAAGACGGGCAGCAAAGGGTTAATGAGGCGTGCCCCAGCACTCACGCGCCTCCGAGAGGAACTGCAGACTCTCTTGCCCATTTTAGCAAAAGGGGACCGTCCATCCCTGATAGGGCTCGAACCGCTGCCCTTGGTTCTTGCGTGTTCTCTCAAGCTAGTCATTTTTAGATTGGTCTTGGTATTGTGCTTTGCTTAGCCACTGTAAGCAATGACAGCTCAATACCAGAGCAGCGTAAAGCTTGATTTCTGCCACTGAAAGTGCATCTCGGTCATTTGCGTGGGACACCACCGGTCAAGCTTCTCAAGCATCCTGCCAGTGGTGGACCCATGGGGCACTGCTCTCAGGATCTCCATAACCTGCTTCTTGCTGACAGCCTCCCATATGGTCTAGCGGTTAGGATTCCTGGTTTTCACCCAGGCGGCCCGGGTTCGACTCCCGGTATGGGAAGACTAGCCTTTTCTACATAGAACTCCCGATTCCGTTTCTGTTGCATTTACATTTTGAGAAAAGCCTGAATTTCCCCACATTGTTTCCCTTGGGGCCCCGGCGGCCCCATGCAGTCTGTCCGTGTTTCAGGCTCCCGATTCCTCAGTATGAGGGCTGGACTTGCAAGAAGAAGGGCCGACTACAAGCGGCTTGGGTATGAGGTGCATACCAATGTCTGCGGCTTTCATACCCGAGATCTCGTCTGCACCCACCTTTGAGGCGTGACGTGTCCCCCGCATCCCCCGTCAAGAGAGCAACGGTGGGACCACATTTGGAAAACAGGCCGCCTTGCATTGAAACCGTTGCTGCAAGACGTTAAAGGCCAGAGGAAAGAAGGGCGCCCTGACAGACCGTCATTTCCGCTGACCTCGAGTGTTAAGCGTTCAGTACCTCGGCCAAGGCTAGGGAGAAGACAGAGACTACGCAATCACAATTGGGGTTAAATTAAAAACAAAACGCGCTTCCCCGAGCCAGGTAGGAGTCGAACCTACAATCTTCTGATCCGTAGTCAGACGCGTTATCCATTGCGCCACTGGCCCTCGTGGGTCTGCGCATACCCCTATCCTTCCACAAAAGGGAGGTACTGTGCTTGCCCCCTCCCCACATTACACAGCTCTTTAGAAAATAATGCTACTCTTCATTTCGGAGCTGACTCTCAAGCCGCTTCATCTTCCAGTCCTATCTAGAAAGGAAGGCCCTGAAAAGTTGGCAGCAATTGCAAAGCAGGATTTGCCTTCATTTATTGGGGTTGGGGGGGTGGGGTCAATCGGTCAGGGGCTTACTTCCCCACACACTTCAGGAGCGCCACAGGGACTCTTCTCCAGCCTGCCAATAGGCTGCAGATATTTGCCCCCAGCCAATGCTGCACTTTGGGGGCAAGGGGCAGGTTTCAGGTGGCAAGACGGGCAGCAAAGGGTTAATGAGGCGTGCCCCAGCACTCACGCGCCTCCGAGAGGAACTGCAGACTCTCTTGCCCATTTTAGCAAAAGGGGACCGTCCATCCCTGATAGGGCTCGAACCGCTGCCCTTGGTTCTTGCGTGTTCTCTCAAGCTAGTCATTTTTAGATTGGTCTTGGTATTGTGCTTTGCTTAGCCACTGTAAGCAATGACAGCTCAATACCAGAGCAGCGTAAAGCTTGATTTCTGCCACTGAAAGTGCATCTCGGTCATTTGCGTGGGACACCACCGGTCAAGCTTCTCAAGCATCCTGCCAGTGGTGGACCCATGGGGCACTGCTCTCAGGATCTCCATAACCTGCTTCTTGCTGACAGCCTCCCATATGGTCTAGCGGTTAGGATTCCTGGTTTTCACCCAGGCGGCCCGGGTTCGACTCCTGGTATGGGAAGACTAGCCTTTTCTACATAGAACTCCCGATTCCGTTTCTGTTGCATTTACATTTTGAGAAAAGCCTGAATTTCCCCACATTGTTTCCCTTGGGGCCCCGGCGGCCCCATGCAGTCTGTCCGTGTTTCAGGCTCCCGATTCCTCAGTATGAGGGCTGGACTTGCAAGAAGAAGGGCCGACTACAAGCGGCTTGGGTATGAGGTGCATACCAATGTCTGCGGCTTTCATACCCGAGATCTCGTCTGCACCCACCTTTGAGGCGTGACGTGTCCCCCGCACCCTCCGTCAAGAGAGCAACGGTGGGACCACATTTGGAAAACAGGCCGCCTTGCATTGAAACCGTTGCTGCAAGACGTTAAAGGCCAGAGGAAAGAAGGGCGCCCTGACAGACCGTCATTTCCGCTGACCTCGAGTGTTAAGCGTTCAGTACCTCGGCCAAGGCTAGGGAGAAGACAGAGACTACGCAATCACAATTGGGGTTAAATTAAAAACAAAACGCGCTTCCCCGAGCCAGGTAGGAGTCGAACCTACAATCTTCTGATCCGTAGTCAGACGCGTTATCCATTGCGCCACTGGCCCTCGTGGGTCTGCGCATACCCCTATCCTTCCACAAAAGGGAGGTGCTGTGCTTGCCCCCTTCCCACATTACACAGCTCTTTAGAAAATAATGCTACTCTTCATTTCGGAGCTGACTCTCAAGCCGCTTCATCTTCCAGTCCTATCTAGAAAGGAAGGCCCTGAAAAGTTGGCAGCAATTGCAAAGCAGGATTTGCCTTCATTTATTGGGGTTGGGGGGGTGGGGTCAATCGGTCAGGGGCTTACTTCCCCACACACTTCAGGAGCGCCACAGGGACTCTTCTCCAGCCTGCCAATAGGCTGCAGATATTTGCCCCCAGCCAATGCTGCACTTTGGGGGCAAGGGGCAGGTTTCAGGTGGCAAGACGGGCAGCAAAGGGTTAATGAGGCGTGCCCCAGCACTCACGGGCCTCCGAGAGGAACTGCAGACTCTCTTGCCCATTTTAGCAAAAGGGGACCGTCCATCCCTGATAGGGCTCGAACCGCTGCCCTTGGTTCTTGCGTGTTCTCTCAAGCTAGTCATTTCTAGATTGGTCTTGGTATTGTGCTTTGCTTAGCCACTGTAAGCAATGACAGCTCAATACCAGAGCAGCGTAAAGCTTGATTTCTGCCACTGAAAGTGCATCTCGGTCATTTGCGTGGGACACCACCGGTCAAGCTTCTCAAGCATCCTGCCAGTGGTGGACCCATGGGGCACTGCTCTCAGGATCTCCATAACCTGCTTCTTGCTGACAGCCTCCCATATGGTCTAGCGGTTAGGATTCCTGGTTTTCACCCAGGCGGCCCGGGTTCGACTCCCGGTATGGGAAGACTAGCCTTTTCTACATAGAACTCCCGATTCCGTTTCTGTTGCATTTACATTTTGAGAAAAGCCTGAATTTCCCCACATTGTTTCCCTTGGGGCCCCGGCGGCCGCATGCAGTCTGTCCGTGTTTCAGGCTCCCGATTCCTCAGTATGAGGGCTGGACTTGCAAGAAGAAGGGCCGACTACAAGCGGCTTGGGTATGAGGTGCATACCAATGTCTGCGGCTTTCATACCCGAGATCTCGTCTGCACCCACCTTTGAGGCGTGACGTGTCCCCCGCACCCCCCGTCAAGAGAGCAACGGTGGGACCACATTTGGAAAACAGGCCGCCTTGCATTGAAACCGTTGCTGCAAGACGTTAAAGGCCAGAGGAAAGAAGGGCGCCCTGACAGACCGTCATTTCCGCTGACCTCGAGTGTTAAGCGTTCAGTACCTCGGCCAAGGCTAGGGAGAAGACAGAGACTACGCAATCACAATTGGGGTTAAATTAAAAACAAAACGCGCTTCCCCGAGCCAGGTAGGAGTCGAACCTACAATCTTCTGATCCGTAGTCAGACGCGTTATCCATTGCGCCACTGGCCCTCGTGGGTCTGCGCATACCCCTATCCTTCCACAAAAGGGAGGTGCTGTGCTTGCCCCCTCCCCACATTACACAGCTCTTTAGAAAATAATGCTACTCTTCATTTCGGAGCTGACTCTCAAGCCGCTTCATCTTCCAGTCCTATCTAGAAAGGAAGGCCCTGAAAAGTTGGCAGCAATTGCAAAGCAGGATTTGCCTTCATTTATTGGGGTTGGGGGGGTGGGGTCAATCGGTCAGGGGCTTACTTCCCCACACACTTCAGGAGCGCCACAGGGACTCTTCTCCAGCCTGCCAATAGGCTGCAGATATTTGCCCCCAGCCAATGCTGCACTTTGGGGGCAAGGGGCAGGTTTCAGGTGGCAAGACGGGCAGCAAAGGGTTAATGAGGCGTGCCCCAGCACTCACGCGCCTCCGAGAGGAACTGCAGACTCTCTTGCCCATTTTAGCAAAAGGGGACCGTCCATCCCTGATAGGGCTCGAACCGCTGCCCTTGGTTCTTGCGTGTTCTCTCAAGCTAGTCATTTTTAGATTGGTCTTGGTATTGTGCTTTGCTTAGCCACTGTAAGCAATGACAGCTCAATACCAGAGCAGCGTAAAGCTTGATTTCTGCCACTGAAAGTGCATCTCGGTCATTTGCGTGGGACACCACCGGTCAAGCTTCTCAAGCATCCTGCCAGTGGTGGACCCATGGGGCACTGCTCTCAGGATCTCCATAACCTGCTTCTTGCTGACAGCCTCCCATATGGTCTAGCGGTTAGGATTCCTGGTTTTCACCCAGGCGGCCCGGGTTTGACTCCCGGTATGGGAAGACTAGCCTTTTCTACATAGAACTCCCGATTCGGTTTCTGTTGCATTTACATTTTGAGAAAAGCCTGAATTTCCCCACATTGTTTCCCTTGGGGCCCCGGCGGCCCCATGCAGTCTGTCCGTGTTTCAGGCTCCCGATTCCTCAGTATGAGGGCTGGACTTGCAAGAAGAAGGGCCGACTACAAGCGGCTTGGGTATGAGGTGCATACCAATGTCTGCGGCTTTCATACCCGAGATCTCGTCTGCACCCACCTTTGAGGCGTGACGTGTCCCCCGCATCCCCCGTCAAGAGAGCAACGGTGGGACCACATTTGGAAAACAGGCCGCCTTGCATTGAAACCGTTGCTGCAAGACGTTAAAGGCCAGAGGAAAGAAGGGCGCCCTGACAGACCGTCATTTCCGCTGACCTCGAGTGTTAAGCGTTCAGTACCTCGGCCAAGGCTAGGGAGAAGACAGAGACTACGCAATCACAATTGGGGTTAAATTAAAAACAAAACGCGCTTCCCCGAGCCAGGTAGGAGTCGAACCTACAATCTTCTGATCCGTAGTCAGACGCGTTATCCATTGCGCCACTGGCCCTCGTGGGTCTGCGCATACCCCTATCCTTCCACAAAAGGGAGGTACTGTGCTTGCCCCCTCCCCACATTACACAGCTCTTTAGAAAATAATGCTACTCTTCATTTCGGAGCTGACTCTCAAGCCGCTTCATCTTCCAGTCCTATCTAGAAAGGAAGGCCCTGAAAAGTTGGCAGCAATTTCAAAGCAGGATTTGCCTTCATTTATTGGGGTTGGGGGGGTGGGGTCAATCGGTCAGGGGCTTACTTCCCCACACACTTCAGGAGCGCCACAGGGACTCTTCTCAAGCCTGCCAATAGGCTGCAGATATTTGCCCCCAGCCAATGCTGCACTTTGGGGGCAAGGGGCAGGTTTCAGGTGGCAAGACGGGCAGCAAAGGGTTAATGAGGCGTGCCCCAGCACTCACGCGCCTCCGAGAGGAACTGCAGACTCTCTTGCCCATTTTAGCAAAAGGGGACCGTCCATCCCTGATAGGGCTCGAACCGCTGCCCTTGGTTCTTGCGTGTTCTCTCAAGCTAGTCATTTTTAGATTGGTCTTGGTATTGTGCTTTGCTTAGCCACTGTAAGCAATGACAGCTCAATACCAGAGCAGCGTAAAGCTTGATTTCTGCCACTGAAAGTGCATCTCGGTCATTTGCGTGGGACACCACCGGTCAAGCTTCTCAAGCATCCTGCCAGTGGTGGACCCATGGGGCACTGCTCTCAGGATCTCCATAACCTGCTTCTTGCTGACAGCCTCCCATATGGTCTAGCGGTTAGGATTCCTGGTTTTCACCCAGGCGGCCCGGGTTCTACTCCCGGTATGGAAAGACTAGCCTTTTCTACATAGAACTCCCGATTCCGTTTCTGTTGCATTTACATTTTGAGAAAAGCCTGAATTTCCCCACATTGTTTCCCTTGGGGCCCCGGCGGCCCCATGCAGTCTGTCCGTGTTTCAGGCTCCCGATTCCTCAGTATGAGGGCTGGACTTGCAAGAAGAAGGGCCGACTACAAGCGGCTTGGGTATGAGGTGCATACCAATGTCTGCGGCTTTCATACCCGAGATCTCGTCTGCACCCACCTTTGAGGCGTGACGTGTCCCCCGCACCCCCCGTCAAGAGAGCAACGGTGGGACCACATTTGGAAAACAGGCCGCCTTGCATTGAAACCGTTGCTGCAAGACGTTAAAGGCCAGAGGAAAGAAGGGCGCCCTGACAGACCGTCATTTCCGCTGACCTCGAGTGTTAAGCGTTCAGTACCTCGGCCAAGGCTAGGGAGAAGACAGAGACTACGCAATCACAATTGGGGTTAAATTAAAAACAAAACGCGCTTCCCCGAGCCAGGTAGGAGTCGAACCTACTACAATCTTCTGATCCGTAGTCAGACGCGTTATCCATTGCGCCACTGGCCCTCGTGGGTCTGCGCATACCCCTATCCTTCCACAAAAGGGAGGTGCTGTGCTTGCCCCCTCCCCACATTACACAGCTCTTTAGAAAATAATGCTACTCTTCATTTCGGAGCTGACTCTCAAGCCGCTTCATCTTCCAGTCCTATCTAGAAAGGAAGGCCCTGAAAAGTTGGCAGCAATTGCAAAGCAGGATTTGCCTTCATTTATTGGGGTTGGGGGGGTGGGGTCAATCGGTCAGGGGCTTACTTCCCCACACACTTCAGGAGCGCCACAGGGACTCTTCTCCAGCCTGCCAATAGGCTGCAGATATTTGCCCCCAGCCAATGCTGCACTTTGGGGGCAAGGGGCAGGTTTCAGGTGGCAAGACGGGCAGCAAAGGGTTAATGAGGCGTGCCCCAGCACTCACGCGCCTCCGAGAGGAACTGCAGACTCTCTTGCCCATTTTAGCAAAAGGGGACCGTCCATCCCTGATAGGGCTCGAACCGCTGCCCTTGGTTCTTGCGTGTTCTCTCAAGCTAGTCATTTTTAGATTGGTCTTGGTATTGTGCTTTGCTTAGCCACTGTAAGCAATGACAGCTCAATACCAGAGCAGCGTAAAGCTTGATTTCTGCCACTGAAAGTGCATCTCGGTCATTTGCGTGGGACACCACCGGTCAAGCTTCTCAAGCATCCTGCCAGTGGTGGACCCATGGGGCACTGCTCTCAGGATCTCCATAACCTGCTTCTTGCTGACAGCCTCCCATATGGTCTAGCGGTTAGGATTCCTGGTTTTCACCCAGGCGGCCCGGGTTCGACTCCCGGTATGGGAAGACTAGCCTTTTCTACATAGAACTCCCGATTCCGTTTCTGTTGCATTTACATTTTGAGAAAAGCCTGAATTTCCCCACATTGTTTCCCTTGGGGCCCCGGCGGCCCCATGCAGTCTGTCCGTGTTTCAGGCTCCCGATTCCTCAGTATGAGGGCTGGACTTGCAAGAAGAAGGGCCGACTACAAGCGGCTTGGGTATGAGGTGCATACCAATGTCTGCGGCTTTCATACCCGAGATCTCGTCTGCACCCACCTTTGAGGCGTGACGTGTCCCCCGCACCCCCCGTCAAGAGAGCAACGGTGGGACCACATTTGGAAAACAGGCCGCCTTGCATTGAAACCGTTGCTGCAAGACGTTAAAGGCCAGAGGAAAGAAGGGCGCCCTGACAGACCGTCATTTCCGCTGACCTCGAGTGTTAAGCGTTCAGTACCTCGGCCAAGGCTAGGGAGAAGACAGAGACTACGCAATCACAATTGGGGTTAAATTAAAAACAAAACGCGCTTCCCCGAGCCAGGTAGGAGTCGAACCTACAATCTTCTGATCCGTAGTCAGACGCGTTATCCATTGCGCCACTGGCCCTCGTGGGTCTGCGCATACCCCTATCCTTCCACAAAAGGGAGGTGCTGTGCTTGCCCCCTCCCCACATTACACAGCTCTTTAGAAAATAATGCTACTCTTCATTTCGGAGCTGACTCTCAAGCCGCTTCATCTTCCAGTCCTATCTAGAAAGGAAGGCCCTGAAAAGTTGGCAGCAATTGCAAAGCAGGATTTGCCTTCATTTATTGGGGTTGGGGGGGTGGGGTCAATCGGTCAGGGGCTTACTTCCCCACACACTTCAGGAGCGCCACAGGGACTCTTCTCCAGCCTGCCAATAGGCTGCAGATATTTGCCCCCAGCCAATGCTGCACTTTGGGGGCAAGGGGCAGGTTTCAGGTGGCAAGACGGGCAGCAAAGGGTTAATGAGGCGTGCCCCAGCACTCACGCGCCTCCGAGAGGAACTGCAGACTCTCTTGCCCATTTTAGCAAAAGGGGACCGTCCATCCCTGATAGGGCTCGAACCGCTGCCCTTGGTTCTTGCGTGTTCTCTCAAGCTAGTCATTTTTAGATTGGTCTTGGTATTGTGCTTTGCTTAGCCACTGTAAGCAATGACAGCTCAATACCAGAGCAGCGTAAAGCTTGATTTCTGCCACTGAAAGTGCATCTCGGTCATTTGCGTGGGACACCACCGGTCAAGCTTCCCAAGCACCCTGCCAGTGGTGGACCCATGGGGCACTGCTCTCAGGATCTCCATAACCTGCTTCTTGCTGACAGCCTCCCATATGGTCTAGCGGTTAGGATTCCTGGTTTTCACCCAGGCGGCCCGGGTTCGACTCCCGGTATGGGAAGACTAGCCTTTTCTACATAGAACTCCCGATTCCGTTTCTGTTGCATTTACATTTTGAGAAAAGCCTGAATTTCCCCACATTGTTTCCCTTGGGGCCCCGGCGGCCCCATGCAGTCTGTCCGTGTTTCAGGCTCCCGATTCCTCAGTATGAGGGCTGGACTTGCAAGAAGAAGGGCCGACTACAAGCGGCTTGGGTATGAGGTGCATACCAATGTCTGCGGCTTTCATACCCGAGATCTCGTCTGCACCCACCTTTGAGGCGTGACGTGTCCCCCGCATCCCCCGTCAAGAGAGCAACGGTGGGACCACATTTGGAAAACAGGCCGCCTTGCATTGAAACCGTTGCTGCAAGACGTTAAAGGCCAGAGGAAAGAAGGGCGCCCTGACAGACCGTCATTTCCGCTGACCTCGAGTGTTAAGCGTTCAGTACCTCGGCCAAGGCTAGGGAGAAGACAGAGACTACGCAATCACAATTGGGGTTAAATTAAAAACAAAACGCGCTTCCCCGAGCCAGGTAGGAGTCGAACCTACAATCTTCTGATCCGTAGTCAGACGCGTTATCCATTGCGCCACTGGCCCTCGTGGGTCTGCGCATACCCCTATCCTTCCACAAAAGGGAGGTGCTGTGCTTGCCCCCTCCCCACATTACACAGCTCTTTAGAAAATAATGCTACTCTTCATTTCGGAGCTGACTCTCAAGCCGCTTCATCTTCCAGTCCTATCTAGAAAGGAAGGCCCTGAAAAGTTGGCAGCAATTGCAAAGCAGGATTTGCCTTCATTTATTGGGGTTGGGGGGGTGGGGTCAATCGGTCAGGGGCTTACTTCCCCACACACTTCAGGAGCGCCACAGGGACTCTTCTCCAGCCTGCCAATAGGCTGCAGATATTTGCCCCCAGCCAATGCTGCACTTTGGGGGCAAGGGGCAGGTTTCAGGTGGCAAGACGGGCAGCAAAGGGTTAATGAGGCGTGCCCCAGCACTCACGCGCCTCCGAGAGGAACTGCAGACTCTCTTGCCCATTTTAGCAAAAGGGGACCGTCCATCCCTGATAGGGCTCGAACCGCTGCCCTTGGTTCTTGCGTGTTCTCTCAAGCTAGTCATTTTTAGATTGGTCTTGGTATTGTGCTTTGCTTAGCCACTGTAAGCAATGACAGCTCAATACCAGAGCAGCGTAAAGCTTGATTTCTGCCACTGAAAGTGCATCTCGGTCATTTGCGTGGGACACCACCGGTCAAGCTTCTCAAGCATCCTGCCAGTGGTGGACCCATGGGGCACTGCTCTCAGGATCTCCATAACCTGCTTCTTGCTGACAGCCTCCCATATGGTCTAGCGGTTAGGATTCCTGGTTTTCACCCAGGCGGCCCGGGTTCGACTCCCGGTATGGGAAGACTAGCCTTTTCTACATAGAACTCCCGATTCCGTTTCTGTTGCATTTACATTTTGAGAAAAGCCTGAATTTCCCCACATTGTTTCCCTTGGGGCCCCGGCGGCCCCATGCAGTCTGTCCGTGTTTCAGGCTCCCGATTCCTCAGTATGAGGGCTGGACTTGCAAGAAGAAGGGCCGACTACAAGCGGCTTGGGTATGAGGTGCATACCAATGTCTGCGGCTTTCATACCCGAGATCTCGTCTGCACCCACCTTTGAGGCGTGACGTGTCCCCCGCACCCCCCGTCAAGAGAGCAACGGTGGGACCACATTTGGAAAACAGGCCGCCTTGCATTGAAACCGTTGCTGCAAGACGTTAAAGGCCAGAGGAAAGAAGGGCGCCCTGACAGACCGTCATTTCCGCTGACCTCGAGTGTTAAGCGTTCAGTACCTCGGCCAAGGCTAGGGAGAAGACAGAGACTACGCAATCACAATTGGGGTTAAATTAAAAACAAAACGCGCTTCCCCGAGCCAGGTAGGAGTCGAACCTACAATCTTCTGATCCGTAGTCAGACGCGTTATCCATTGCGCCACTGGCCCTCGTGGGTCTGCGCATACCCCTATCCTTCCACAAAAGGGAGGTGCTGTGCTTGCCCCCTCCCCACATTACACAGCTCTTTAGAAAATAATGCTACTCTTCATTTCGGAGCTGACTCTCAAGCCGCTTCATCTTCCAGTCCTATCTAGAAAGGAAGGCCCTGAAAAGTTGGCAGCAATTGCAAAGCAGGATTTGCCTTCATTTATTGGGGTTGGGGGGGTGGGGTCAATCGGTCAGGGGCTTACTTCCCCACACACTTCAGGAGCGCCACAGGGACTCTTCTCCAGCCTGCCAATAGGCTGCAGATATTTGCCCCCAGCCAATGCTGCACTTTGGGGGCAAGGGGCAGGTTTCAGGTGGCAAGACGGGCAGCAAAGGGTTAATGAGGCGTGCCCCAGCACTCACGCGCCTCCGAGAGGAACTGCAGACTCTCTTGCCCATTTTAGCAAAAGGGGACCGTCCATCCCTGATAGGGCTCGAACCGCTGCCCTTGGTTCTTGCGTGTTCTCTCAAGCTAGTCATTTTTAGATTGGTCTTGGTATTGTGCTTTGCTTAGCCACTGTAAGCAATGACAGCTCAATACCAGAGCAGCGTAAAGCTTGATTTCTGCCACTGAAAGTGCATCTCGGTCATTTGCGTGGGACACCACCGGTCAAGCTTCTCAAGCATCCTGCCAGTGGTGGACCCATGGGGCACTGCTCTCAGGATCTCCATAACCTGCTTCTTGCTGACAGCCTCCCATATGGTCTAGCGGTTAGGATTCCTGGTTTTCACCCAGGCGGCCCGGGTTCGACTCCCGGTATGGGAAGACTAGCCTTTTCTACATAGAACTCCCGATTCCGTTTCTGTTGCATTTACATTTTGAGAAAAGCCTGAATTTCCCCACATTGTTTCCCTTGGGGCCCCGGCGGCCCCATGCAGTCTGTCCGTGTTTCAGGCTCCCGATTCCTCAGTATGAGGGCTGGACTTGCAAGAAGAAGGGCCGACTACAAGCGGCTTGGGTATGAGGTGCATACCAATGTCTGCGGCTTTCATACCCGAGATCTCGTCTGCACCCACCTTTGAGGCGTGACGTGTCCCCCGCACCCCCCGTCAAGAGAGCAACGGTGGGACCACATTTGGAAAACAGGCCGCCTTGCATTGAAACCGTTGCTGCAAGACGTTAAAGGCCAGAGGAAAGAAGGGCGCCCTGACAGACCGTCATTTCCGCTGACCTCGAGTGTTAAGCGTTCAGTACCTCGGCCAAGGCTAGGGAGAAGACAGAGACTACGCAATCACAATTGGGGTTAAATTAAAAACAAAACGCGCTTCCCCGAGCCAGGTAGGAGTCGAACCTACAATCTTCTGATCCGTAGTCAGACGCGTTATCCATTGCGCCACTGGCCCTCGTGGGTCTGCGCATACCCCTATCCTTCCACAAAAGGGAGGTGCTGTGCTTGCCCCCTCCCCACATTACACAGCTCTTTAGAAAATAATGCTACTCTTCATTTCGGAGCTGACTCTCAAGCCGCTTCATCTTCCAGTCCTATCTAGAAAGGAAGGCCCTGAAAAGTTGGCAGCAATTGCAAAGCAGGATTTGCCTTCATTTATTGGGGTTGGGGGGGTGGGGTCAATCGGTCAGGGGCTTACTTCCCCACACACTTCAGGAGCGCCACAGGGACTCTTCTCCAGCCTGCCAATAGGCTGCAGATATTTGCCCCCAGCCAATGCTGCACTTTGGGGGCAAGGGGCAGGTTTCAGGTGGCAAGACGGGCAGCAAAGGGTTAATGAGGCGTGCCCCAGCACTCACGCGCCTCCGAGAGGAACTGCAGACTCTCTTGCCCATTTTAGCAAAAGGGGACCGTCCATCCCTGATAGGGCTCGAACCGCTGCCCTTGGTTCTTGCGTGTTCTCTCAAGCTAGTCATTTTTAGATTGGTCTTGGTATTGTGCTTTGCTTAGCCACTGTAAGCAATGACAGCTCAATACCAGAGCAGCGTAAAGCTTGATTTCTGCCACTGAAAGTGCATCTCGGTCATTTGCGTGGGACACCACCGGTCAAGCTTCTCAAGCATCCTGCCAGTGGTGGACCCATGGGGCACTGCTCTCAGGATCTCCATAACCTGCTTCTTGCTGACAGCCTCCCATATGGTCTAGCGGTTAGGATTCCTGGTTTTCACCCAGGCGGCCCGGGTTCGACTCCCGGTATGGGAAGACTAGCCTTTTCTACATAGAACTCCCGATTCCGTTTCTGTTGCATTTACATTTTGAGAAAAGCCTGAATTTCCCCACATTGTTTCCCTTGGGGCCCCGGCGGCCCCATGCAGTCTGTCCGTGTTTCAGGCTCCCGATTCCTCAGTATGAGGGCTGGACTTGCAAGAAGAAGGGCCGACTACAAGCGGCTTGGGTATGAGGTGCATACCAATGTCTGCGGCTTTCATACCCGAGATCTCGTCTGCACCCACCTTTGAGGCGTGACGTGTCCCCCGCACCCCCCGTCAAGAGAGCAACGGTGGGACCACATTTGGAAAACAGGCCGCCTTGCATTGAAACCGTTGCTGCAAGACGTTAAAGGCCAGAGGAAAGAAGGGCGCCCTGACAGACCGTCATTTCCGCTGACCTCGAGTGTTAAGCGTTCAGTACCTCGGCCAAGGCTAGGGAGAAGACAGAGACTACGCAATCACAATTGGGGTTAAATTAAAAACAAAACGCGCTTCCCCGAGCCAGGTAGGAGTCGAACCTACAATCTTCTGATCCGTAGTCAGACGCGTTATCCATTGCGCCACTGGCCCTCGTGGGTCTGCGCATACCCCTATCCTTCCACAAAAGGGAGGTGCTGTGCTTGCCCCCTCCCCACATTACACAGCTCTTTAGAAAATAATGCTACTCTTCATTTCGGAGCTGACTCTCAAGCCGCTTCATCTTCCAGTCCTATCTAGAAAGGAAGGCCCTGAAAAGTTGGCAGCAATTGCAAAGCAGGATTTGCCTTCATTTATTGGGGTTGGGGGGGTGGGGTCAATCGGTCAGGGGCTTACTTCCCCACACACTTCAGGAGCGCCACAGGGACTCTTCTCCAGCCTGCCAATAGGCTGCAGATATTTGCCCCCAGCCAATGCTGCACTTTGGGGGCAAGGGGCAGGTTTCAGGTGGCAAGACGGGCAGCAAAGGGTTAATGAGGCGTGCCCCAGCACTCACGCGCCTCCGAGAGGAACTGCAGACTCTCTTGCCCATTTTAGCAAAAGGGGACCGTCCATCCCTGATAGGGCTCGAACCGCTGCCCTTGGTTCTTGCGTGTTCTCTCAAGCTAGTCATTTTTAGATTGGTCTTGGTATTGTGCTTTGCTTAGCCACTGTAAGCAATGACAGCTCAATACCAGAGCAGCGTAAAGCTTGATTTCTGCCACTGAAAGTGCATCTCGGTCATTTGCGTGGGACACCACCGGTCAAGCTTCTCAAGCATCCTGCCAGTGGTGGACCCATGGGGCACTGCTCTCAGGATCTCCATAACCTGCTTCTTGCTGACAGCCTCCCATATGGTCTAGCGGTTAGGATTCCTGGTTTTCACCCAGGCGGCCCGGGTTCGACTCCCGGTATGGGAAGACTAGCCTTTTCTACATAGAACTCCCGATTCCGTTTCTGTTGCATTTACATTTTGAGAAAAGCCTGAATTTCCCCACATTGTTTCCCTTGGGGCCCCGGCGGCCCCATGCAGTCTGTCCGTGTTTCAGGCTCCCGATTCCTCAGTATGAGGGCTGGACTTGCAAGAAGAAGGGCCGACTACAAGCGGCTTGGGTATGAGGTGCATACCAATGTCTGCGGCTTTCATACCCGAGATCTCGTCTGCACCCACCTTTGAGGCGTGACGTGTCCCCCGCACCCCCCGTCAAGAGAGCAACGGTGGGACCACATTTGGAAAACAGGCCGCCTTGCATTGAAACCGTTGCTGCAAGACGTTAAAGGCCAGAGGAAAGAAGGGCGCCCTGACAGACCGTCATTTCCGCTGACCTCGAGTGTTAAGCGTTCAGTACCTCGGCCAAGGCTAGGGAGAAGACAGAGACTACGCAATCACAATTGGGGTTAAATTAAAAACAAAACGCGCTTCCCCGAGCCAGGTAGGAGTCGAACCTACAATCTTCTGATCCGTAGTCAGACGCGTTATCCATTGCGCCACTGGCCCTCGTGGGTCTGCGCATACCCCTATCCTTCCACAAAAGGGAGGTGCTGTGCTTGCCCCCTCCCCACATTACACAGCTCTTTAGAAAATAATGCTACTCTTCATTTCGGAGCTGACTCTCAAGCCGCTTCATCTTCCAGTCCTATCTAGAAAGGAAGGCCCTGAAAAGTTGGCAGCAATTGCAAAGCAGGATTTGCCTTCATTTATTGGGGTTGGGGGGGTGGGGTCAATCGGTCAGGGGCTTACTTCCCCACACACTTCAGGAGCGCCACAGGGACTCTTCTCCAGCCTGCCAATAGGCTGCAGATATTTGCCCCCAGCCAATGCTGCACTTTGGGGGCAAGGGGCAGGTTTCAGGTGGCAAGACGGGCAGCAAAGGGTTAATGAGGCGTGCCCCAGCACTCACGCGCCTCCGAGAGGAACTGCAGACTCTCTTGCCCATTTTAGCAAAAGGGGACCGTCCATCCCTGATAGGGCTCGAACCGCTGCCCTTGGTTCTTGCGTGTTCTCTCAAGCTAGTCATTTTTAGATTGGTCTTGGTATTGTGCTTTGCTTAGCCACTGTAAGCAATGACAGCTCAATACCAGAGCAGCGTAAAGCTTGATTTCTGCCACTGAAAGTGCATCTCGGTCATTTGCGTGGGACACCACCGGTCAAGCTTCTCAAGCATCCTGCCAGTGGTGGACCCATGGGGCACTGCTCTCAGGATCTCCATAACCTGCTTCTTGCTGACAGCCTCCCATATGGTCTAGCGGTTAGGATTCCTGGTTTTCACCCAGGCGGCCCGGGTTCGACTCCCGGTATGGGAAGACTAGCCTTTTCTACATAGAACTCCCGATTCCGTTTCTGTTGCATTTACATTTTGAGAAAAGCCTGAATTTCCCCACATTGTTTCCCTTGGGGCCCCGGCGGCCCCATGCAGTCTGTCCGTGTTTCAGGCTCCCGATTCCTCAGTATGAGGGCTGGACTTGCAAGAAGAAGGGCCGACTACAAGCGGCTTGGGTATGAGGTGCATACCAATGTCTGCGGCTTTCATACCCGAGATCTCGTCTGCACCCACCTTTGAGGCGTGACGTGTCCCCCGCATCCCCCGTCAAGAGAGCAACGGTGGGACCACATTTGGAAAACAGGCCGCCTTGCATTGAAACCGTTGCTGCAAGACGTTAAAGGCCAGAGGAAAGAAGGGCGCCCTGACAGACCGTCATTTCCGCTGACCTCGAGTGTTAAGCGTTCAGTACCTCGGCCAAGGCTAGGGAGAAGACAGAGACTACGCAATCACAATTGGGGTTAAATTAAAAACAAAACGCGCTTCCCCGAGCCAGGTAGGAGTCGAACCTACAATCTTCTGATCCGTAGTCAGACGCGTTATCCATTGCGCCACTGGCCCTCGTGGGTCTGCGCATACCCCTATCCTTCCACAAAAGGGAGGTACTGTGCTTGCCCCCTCCCCACATTACACAGCTCTTTAGAAAATAATGCTACTCTTCATTTCGGAGCTGACTCTCAAGCCGCTTCATCTTCCAGTCCTATCTAGAAAGGAAGGCCCTGAAAAGTTGGCAGCAATTGCAAAGCAGGATTTGCCTTCATTTATTGGGGTTGGGGGGGTGGGGTCAATCGGTCAGGGGCTTACTTCCCCACACACTTCAGGAGCGCCACAGGGACTCTTCTCCAGCCTGCCAATAGGCTGCAGATATTTGCCCCCAGCCAATGCTGCACTTTGGGGGCAAGGGGCAGGTTTCAGGTGGCAAGACGGGCAGCAAAGGGTTAATGAGGCGTGCCCCAGCACTCACGGGCCTCCGAGAGGAACTGCAGACTCTCTTGCCCATTTTAGCAAAAGGGGACCGTCCATCCCTGATAGGGCTCGAACCGCTGCCCTTGGTTCTTGCGTGTTCTCTCAAGCTAGTCATTTTTAGATTGGTCTTGGTATTGTGCTTTGCTTAGCCACTGTAAGCAATGACAGCTCAATACCAGAGCAGGGTAAAGCTTGATTTCTGCCACTGAAAGTGCATCTCGGTCATTTGCGTGGGACACCACCGGTCAAGCTTCTCAAGCATCCTGCCAGTGGTGGACCCATGGGGCACTGCTCTCAGGATCTCCATAACCTGCTTCTTGCTGACAGCCTCCCATATGGTCTAGCGGTTAGGATTCCTGGTTTTCACCCAGGCGGCCCGGGTTCGACTCCCGGTATGGGAAGACTAGCCTTTTCTACATAGAACTCCCGATTCCGTTTCTGTTGCATTTACATTTTGAGAAAAGCCTGAATTTCCCCACATTGTTTCCCTTGGGGCCCCGGCGGCCCCATGCAGTCTGTCCGTGTTTCAGGCTCCCGATTCCTCAGTATGAGGGCTGGACTTGCAAGAAGAAGGGCCGACTACAAGCGGCTTGGGTATGAGGTGCATACCAATGTCTGCGGCTTTCATACCCGAGATCTCGTCTGCACCCACCTTTGAGGCGTGACGTGTCCCCCGCACCCCCCGTCAAGAGAGCAACGGTGGGACCACATTTGGAAAACAGGCCGCCTTGCATTGAAACCGTTGCTGCAAGACGTTAAAGGCCAGAGGAAAGAAGGGCGCCCTGACAGACCGTCATTTCCGCTGACCTCGAGTGTTAAGCGTTCAGTACCTCGGCCAAGGCTAGGGAGAAGACAGAGACTACGCAATCACAATTGGGGTTAAATTAAAAACAAAACGCGCTTCCCCGAGCCAGGTAGGAGTCGAACCTACAATCTTCTGATCCGTAGTCAGACGCGTTATCCATTGCGCCACTGGCCCTCGTGGGTCTGCGCATACCCCTATCCTTCCACAAAAGGGAGGTGCTGTGCTTGCCCCCTCCCCACATTACACAGCTCTTTAGAAAATAATGCTACTCTTCATTTCGGAGCTGACTCTCAAGCCGCTTCATCTTCCAGTCCTATCTAGAAAGGAAGGCCCTGAAAAGTTGGCAGCAATTGCAAAGCAGGATTTGCCTTCATTTATTGGGGTTGGGGGGGTGGGGTCAATCGGTCAGGGGCTTACTTCCCCACACACTTCAGGAGCGCCACAGGGACTCTTCTCCAGCCTGCCAATAGGCTGCAGATATTTGCCCCCAGCCAATGCTGCACTTTGGGGGCAAGGGGCAGGTTTCAGGTGGCAAGACGGGCAGCAAAGGGTTAATGAGGCGTGCCCCAGCACTCACGCGCCTCCGAGAGGAACTGCAGACTCTCTTGCCCATTTTAGCAAAAGGGGACCGTCCATCCCTGATAGGGCTCGAACCGCTGCCCTTGGTTCTTGCGTGTTCTCTCAAGCTAGTCATTTTTAGATTGGTCTTGGTATTGTGCTTTGCTTAGCCACTGTAAGCAATGACAGCTCAATACCAGAGCAGCGTAAAGCTTGATTTCTGCCACTGAAAGTGCATCTCGGTCATTTGCGTGGGACACCACCGGTCAAGCTTCTCAAGCATCCTGCCAGTGGTGGACCCATGGGGCACTGCTCTCAGGATCTCCATAACCTGCTTCTTGCTGACAGCCTCCCATATGGTCTAGCGGTTAGGATTCCTGGTTTTCACCCAGGCGGCCCGGGTTTGACTCCCGGTATGGGAAGACTAGCCTTTTCTACATAGAACTCCCGATTCGGTTTCTGTTGCATTTACATTTTGAGAAAAGCCTGAATTTCCCCACATTGTTTCCCTTGGGGCCCCGGCGGCCCCATGCAGTCTGTCCGTGTTTCAGGCTCCCGATTCCTCAGTATGAGGGCTGGACTTGCAAGAAGAAGGGCCGACTACAAGCGGCTTGGGTATGAGGTGCATACCAATGTCTGCGGCTTTCATACCCGAGATCTCGTCTGCACCCACCTTTGAGGCGTGACGTGTCCCCCGCATCCCCCGTCAAGAGAGCAACGGTGGGACCACATTTGGAAAACAGGCCGCCTTGCATTGAAACCGTTGCTGCAAGACGTTAAAGGCCAGAGGAAAGAAGGGCGCCCTGACAGACCGTCATTTCCGCTGACCTCGAGTGTTAAGCGTTCAGTACCTCGGCCAAGGCTAGGGAGAAGACAGAGACTACGCAATCACAATTGGGGTTAAATTAAAAACAAAACGCGCTTCCCCGAGCCAGGTAGGAGTCGAACCTACTACAATCTTCTGATCCGTAGTCAGACGCGTTATCCATTGCGCCACTGGCCCTCGTGGGTCTGCGCATACCCCTATCCTTCCACAAAAGGGAGGTACTGTGCTTGCCCCCTCCCCACATTACACAGCTCTTTAGAAAATAATGCTACTCTTCATTTCGGAGCTGACTCTCAAGCCGCTTCATCTTCCAGTCCTATCTAGAAAGGAAGGCCCTGAAAAGTTGGCAGCAATTGCAAAGCAGGATTTGCCTTCATTTATTGGGGTTGGGGGGGTGGGGTCAATCGGTCAGGGGCTTACTTCCCCACACACTTCAGGAGCGCCACAGGGACTCTTCTCCAGCCTGCCAATAGGCTGCAGATATTTGCCCCCAGCCAATGCTGCACTTTGGGGGCAAGGGGCAGGTTTCAGGTGGCAAGACGGGCAGCAAAGGGTTAATGAGGCGTGCCCCAGCACTCACGCGCCTCCGAGAGGAACTGCAGACTCTCTTGCCCATTTTAGCAAAAGGGGACCGTCCATCCCTGATAGGGCTCGAACCGCTGCCCTTGGTTCTTGCGTGTTCTCTCAAGCTAGTCATTTTTAGATTGGTCTTGGTATTGTGCTTTGCTTAGCCACTGTAAGCAATGACAGCTCAATACCAGAGCAGCGTAAAGCTTGATTTCTGCCACTGAAAGTGCATCTCGGTCATTTGCGTGGGACACCACCGGTCAAGCTTCTCAAGCATCCTGCCAGTGGTGGACCCATGGGGCACTGCTCTCAGGATCTCCATAACCTGCTTCTTGCTGACAGCCTCCCATATGGTCTAGCGGTTAGGATTCCTGGTTTTCACCCAGGCGGCCCGGGTTCGACTCCCGGTATGGGAAGACTAGCCTTTTCTACATAGAACTCCCGATTCCGTTTCTGTTGCATTTACATTTTGAGAAAAGCCTGAATTTCCCCACATTGTTTCCCTTGGGGCCCCGGCGGCCCCATGCAGTCTGTCCGTGTTTCAGGCTCCCGATTCCTCAGTATGAGGGCTGGACTTGCAAGAAGAAGGGCCGACTACAAGCGGCTTGGGTATGAGGTGCATACCAATGTCTGCGGCTTTCATACCCGAGATCTCGTCTGCACCCACCTTTGAGGCGTGACGTGTCCCCCGCACCCCCCGTCAAGAGAGCAACGGTGGGACCACATTTGGAAAACAGGCCGCCTTGCATTGAAACCGTTGCTGCAAGACGTTAAAGGCCAGAGGAAAGAAGGGCGCCCTGACAGACCGTCATTTCCGCTGACCTCGAGTGTTAAGCGTTCAGTACCTCGGCCAAGGCTAGGGAGAAGACAGAGACTACGCAATCACAATTGGGGTTAAATTAAAAACAAAACGCGCTTCCCCGAGCCAGGTAGGAGTCGAACCTACAATCTTCTGATCCGTAGTCAGACGCGTTATCCATTGCGCCACTGGCCCTCGTGGATCTGCGCATACCCCTATCCTTCCACAAAAGGGAGGTGCTGTGCTTGCCCCCTCCCCACATTACACAGCTCTTTAGAAAATAATGCTACTCTTCATTTCGGAGCTGACTCTCAAGCCGCTTCATCTTCCAGTCCTATCTAGAAAGGAAGGCCCTGAAAAGTTGGCAGCAATTGCAAAGCAGGATTTGCCTTCATTTATTGGGGTTGGGGGGGTGGGGTCAATCGGTCAGGGGCTTACTTCCCCACACACTTCAGGAGCGCCACAGGGACTCTTCTCCAGCCTGCCAATAGGCTGCAGATATTTGCCCCCAGCCAATGCTGCACTTTGGGGGCAAGGGGCAGGTTTCAGGTGGCAAGACGGGCAGCAAAGGGTTAATGAGGCGTGCCCCAGCACTCACGCGCCTCCGAGAGGAACTGCAGACTCTCTTGCCCATTTTAGCAAAAGGGGACCGTCCATCCCTGATAGGGCTCGAACCGCTGCCCTTGGTTCTTGCGTGTTCTCTCAAGCTAGTCATTTTTAGATTGGTCTTGGTATTGTGCTTTGCTTAGCCACTGTAAGCAATGACAGCTCAATACCAGAGCAGCGTAAAGCTTGATTTCTGCCACTGAAAGTGCATCTCGGTCATTTGCGTGGGACACCACCGGTCAAGCTTCTCAAGCATCCTGCCAGTGGTGGACCCATGGGGCACTGCTCTCAGGATCTCCATAACCTGCTTCTTGCTGACAGCCTCCCATATGGTCTAGCTGTTAGGATTCCTGGTTTTCACCCAGGCGGCCCGGGTTCGACTCCCGGTATGGGAAGACTAGCCTTTTCTACATAGAACTCCCGATTCCGTTTCTGTTGCATTTACATTTTGAGAAAAGCCTGAATTTCCCCACATTGTTTCCCTTGGGGCCCCGGCGGCCCCATGCAGTCTGTCCGTGTTTCAGGCTCCCGATTCCTCAGTATGAGGGCTGGACTTGCAAGAAGAAGGGCCGACTACAAGCGGCTTGGGTATGAGGTGCATACCAATGTCTGCGGCTTTCATACCCGAGATCTCGTCTGCACCCACCTTTGAGGCGTGACGTGTCCCCCGCACCCCCCGTCAAGAGAGCAACGGTGGGACCACATTTGGAAAACAGGCCGCCTTGCATTGAAACCGTTGCTGCAAGACGTTAAAGGCCAGAGGAAAGAAGGGCGCCCTGACAGACCGTCATTTCCGCTGACCTCGAGTGTTAAGCGTTCAGTACCTCGGCCAAGGCTAGGGAGAAGACAGAGACTACGCAATCACAATTGGGGTTAAATTAAAAACAAAACGCGCTTCCCCGAGCCAGGTAGGAGTCGAACCTACAATCTTCTGATCCGTAGTCAGACGCGTTATCCATTGCGCCACTGGCCCTCGTGGGTCTGCGTATACCCCTATCCTTCCACAAAAGGGAGGTGCTGTGCTTGCCCCCTCCCCACATTACACAGCTCTTTAGAAAATAATGCTACTCTTCATTTCGGAGCTGACTCTCAAGCCGCTTCATCTTCCAGTCCTATCTAGAAAGGAAGGCCCTGAAAAGTTGGCAGCAATTGCAAAGCAGGATTTGCCTTCATTTATTGGGGTTGGGGGGGTGGGGTCAATCGGTCAGGGGCTTACTTCCCCACACACTTCAGGAGCGCCACAGGGACTCTTCTCCAGCCTGCCAATAGGCTGCAGATATTTGCCCCCAGCCAATGCTGCACTTTGGGGGCAAGGGGCAGGTTTCAGGTGGCAAGACGGGCAGCAAAGGGTTAATGAGGCGTGCCCCAGCACTCACGCGCCTCCGAGAGGAACTGCAGACTCTCTTGCCCATTTTAGCAAAAGGGGACCGTCCATCCCTGATAGGGCTCGAACCGCTACCCTTGGTTCTTGCGTGTTCTCTCAAGCTAGTCATTTTTAGATTGGTCTTGGTATTGTGCTTTGCTTAGCCACTGTAAGCAATGACAGCTCAATACCAGAGCAGCGTAAAGCTTGATTTCTGCCACTGAAAGTGCATCTCGGTCATTTGCGTGGGACACCACCGGTCAAGCTTCTCAAGCATCCTGCCAGTGGTGGACCCATGGGGCACTGCTCTCAGGATCTCCATAACCTGCTTCTTGCTGACAGCCTCCCATATGGTCTAGCGGTTAGGATTCCTGGTTTTCACCCAGGCGGCCCGGGTTCGACTCCCGGTATGGGAAGACTAGCCTTTTCTACATAGAACTCCCGATTCCGTTTCTGTTGCATTTACATTTTGAGAAAAGCCTGAATTTCCCCACATTGTTTCCCTTGGGGCCCCGGCGGCCCCATGCAGTCTGTCCGTGTTTCAGGCTCCCGATTCCTCAGTATGAGGGCTGGACTTGCAAGAAGAAGGGCCGACTACAAGCGGCTTGGGTATGAGGTGCATACCAATGTCTGCGGCTTTCATACCCGAGATCTCGTCTGCACCCACCTTTGAGGCGTGACGTGTCCCCCGCACCCCCCGTCAAGAGAGCAACGGTGGGACCACATTTGGAAAACAGGCCGCCTTGCATTGAAACCGTTGCTGCAAGACGTTAAAGGCCAGAGGAAAGAAGGGCGCCCTGACAGACCGTCATTTCCGCTGACCTCGAGTGTTAAGCGTTCAGTACCTCGGCCAAGGCTAGGGAGAAGACAGAGACTACGCAATCACAATTGGGGTTAAATTAAAAACAAAACGCGCTTCCCCGAGCCAGGTAGGAGTCGAACCTACAATCTTCTGATCCGTAGTCAGACGCGTTATCCATTGCGCCACTGGCCCTCGTGGGTCTGCGCATACCCCTATCCTTCCACAAAAGGGAGGTGCTGTGCTTGCCCCCTCCCCACATTACACAGCTCTTTAGAAAATAATGCTACTCTTCATTTCGGAGCTGACTCTCAAGCCGCTTCATCTTCCAGTCCTATCTAGAAAGGAAGGCCCTGAAAAGTTGGCAGCAATTGCAAAGCAGGATTTGCCTTCATTTATTGGGGTTGGGGGGGTGGGGTCAATCGGTCAGGGGCTTACTTCCCCACACACTTCAGGAGCGCCACAGGGACTCTTCTCCAGCCTGCCAATAGGCTGCAGATATTTGCCCCCAGCCAATGCTGCACTTTGGGGGCAAGGGGCAGGTTTCAGGTGGCAAGACGGGCAGCAAAGGGTTAATGAGGCGTGCCCCAGCACTCACGCGCCTCCGAGAGGAACTGCAGACTCTCTTGCCCATTTTAGCAAAAGGGGACCGTCCATCCCTGATAGGGCTCGAACCGCTGCCCTTGGTTCTTGCGTGTTCTCTCAAGCTAGTCATTTTTAGATTGGTCTTGGTATTGTGCTTTGCTTAGCCACTGTAAGCAATGACAGCTCAATACCAGAGCAGCGTAAAGCTTGATTTCTGCCACTGAAAGTGCATCTCGGTCATTTGCGTGGGACACCACCGGTCAAGCTTCTCAAGCATCCTGCCAGTGGTGGACCCATGGGGCACTGCTCTCAGGATCTCCATAACCTGCTTCTTGCTGACAGCCTCCCATATGGTCTAGCGGTTAGGATTCCTGGTTTTCACCCAGGCGGCCCGGGTTCGACTCCCGGTATGGGAAGACTAGCCTTTTCTACATAGAACTCCCGATTCCGTTTCTGTTGCATTTACATTTTGAGAAAAGCCTGAATTTCCCCACATTGTTTCCCTTGGGGCCCCGGCGGCCCCATGCAGTCTGTCCGTGTTTCAGGCTCCCGATTCCTCAGTATGAGGGCTGGACTTGCAAGAAGAAGGGCCGACTACAAGCGGCTTGGGTATGAGGTGCATACCAATGTCTGCGGCTTTCATACCCGAGATCTCGTCTGCACCCACCTTTGAGGCGTGACGTGTCCCCCGCACCCCCCGTCAAGAGAGCAACGGTGGGACCACATTTGGAAAACAGGCCGCCTTGCATTGAAACCGTTGCTGCAAGACGTTAAAGGCCAGAGGAAAGAAGGGCGCCCTGACAGACCGTCATTTCCGCTGACCTCGAGTGTTAAGCGTTCAGTACCTCGGCCAAGGCTAGGGAGAAGACAGAGACTACGCAATCACAATTGGGGTTAAATTAAAAACAAAACGCGCTTCCCCGAGCCAGGTAGGAGTCGAACCTACTACAATCTTCTGATGCGTAGTCAGACGCGTTATCCGTTGCGCCACTGGCCCTCATGGGTCTGCGCATACCCCTATCCTTCCACAAAAGGGAGGTGCTGTGCTTGCCCCCTCCCCACATTACACAGCTCTTTAGAAAATAATGCTACTCTTCATTTCGGAGCTGACTCTCAAGCCGCTTCATCTTCCAGTCCTATCTAGAAAGGAAGGCCCTGAAAAGTTGGCAGCAATTGCAAAGCAGGATTTGCCTTCATTTATTGGGGTTGGGGGGGTGGGGTCAATCGGTCAGGGGCTTACTTCCCCACACACTTCAGGAGCGCCACAGGGACTCTTCTCCAGCCTGCCAATAGGCTGCAGATATTTGCCCCCAGCCAATGCTGCACTTTGGGGGCAAGGGGCAGGTTTCAGGTGGCAAGACGGGCAGCAAAGGGTTAATGAGGCGTGCCCCAGCACTCACGCGCCTCCGAGAGGAACTGCAGACTCTCTTGCCCATTTTAGCAAAAGGGGACCGTCCATCCCTGATAGGGCTCGAACCGCTGCCCTTGGTTCTTGCGTGTTCTCTCAAGCTAGTCATTTTTAGATTGGTCTTGGTATTGTGCTTTGCTTAGCCACTGTAAGCAATGACAGCTCAATACCAGAGCAGCGTAAAGCTTGATTTCTGCCACTGAAAGTGCATCTCGGTCATTTGCGTGGGACACCACCGGTCAAGCTTCCCAAGCACCCTGCCAGTGGTGGACCCATGGGGCACTGCTCTCAGGATCTCCATAACCTGCTTCTTGCTGACAGCCTCCCATATGGTCTAGCGGTTAGGATTCCTGGTTTTCACCCAGGCGGCCCGGGTTCGACTCCCGGTATGGGAAGACTAGCCTTTTCTACATAGAACTCCCGATTCCGTTTCTGTTGCATTTACATTTTGAGAAAAGCCTGAATTTCCCCACATTGTTTCCCTTGGGGCCCCGGCGGCCCCATGCAGTCTGTCCGTGTTTCAGGCTCCCGATTCCTCAGTATGAGGGCTGGACTTGCAAGAAGAAGGGCCGACTACAAGCGGCTTGGGTATGAGGTGCATACCAATGTCTGCGGCTTTCATACCCGAGATCTCGTCTGCACCCACCTTTGAGGCGTGACGTGTCCCCCGCATCCCCCGTCAAGAGAGCAACGGTGGGACCACATTTGGAAAACAGGCCGCCTTGCATTGAAACCGTTGCTGCAAGACGTTAAAGGCCAGAGGAAAGAAGGGCGCCCTGACAGACCGTCATTTCCGCTGACCTCGAGTGTTAAGCGTTCAGTACCTCGGCCAAGGCTAGGGAGAAGACAGAGACTACGCAATCACAATTGGGGTTAAATTAAAAACAAAACGCGCTTCCCCGAGCCAGGTAGGAGTCGAACCTACAATCTTCTGATCCGTAGTCAGACGCGTTATCCATTGCGCCACTGGCCCTCGTGGGTCTGCGCATACCCCTATCCTTCCACAAAAGGGAGGTGCTGTGCTTGCCCCCTCCCCACATTACACAGCTCTTTAGAAAATAATGCTACTCTTCATTTCGGAGCTGACTCTCAAGCCGCTTCATCTTCCAGTCCTATCTAGAAAGGAAGGCCCTGAAAAGTTGGCAGCAATTGCAAAGCAGGATTTGCCTTCATTTATTGGGGTTGGGGGGGTGGGGTCAATCGGTCAGGGGCTTACTTCCCCACACACTTCAGGAGCGCCACAGGGACTCTTCTCCAGCCTGCCAATAGGCTGCAGATATTTGCCCCCAGCCAATGCTGCACTTTGGGGGCAAGGGGCAGGTTTCAGGTGGCAAGACGGGCAGCAAAGGGTTAATGAGGCGTGCCCCAGCACTCACGCGCCTCCGAGAGGAACTGCAGACTCTCTTGCCCATTTTAGCAAAAGGGGACCGTCCATCCCTGATAGGGCTCGAACCGCTGCCCTTGGTTCTTGCGTGTTCTCTCAAGCTAGTCATTTTTAGATTGGTCTTGGTATTGTGCTTTGCTTAGCCACTGTAAGCAATGACAGCTCAATACCAGAGCAGCGTAAAGCTTGATTTCTGCCACTGAAAGTGCATCTCGGTCATTTGCGTGGGACACCACCGGTCAAGCTTCTCAAGCATCCTGCCAGTGGTGGACCCATGGGGCACTGCTCTCAGGATCTCCATAACCTGCTTCTTGCTGACAGCCTCCCATATGGTCTAGCGGTTAGGATTCCTGGTTTTCACCCAGGCGGCCCGGGTTCGACTCCCGGTATGGGAAGACTAGCCTTTTCTACATAGAACTCCCGATTCCGTTTCTGTTGCATTTACATTTTGAGAAAAGCCTGAATTTCCCCACATTGTTTCCCTTGGGGCCCCGGCGGCCCCATGCAGTCTGTCCGTGTTTCAGGCTCCCGATTCCTCAGTATGAGGGCTGGACTTGCAAGAAGAAGGGCCGACTACAAGCGGCTTGGGTATGAGGTGCATACCAATGTCTGCGGCTTTCATACCCGAGATCTCGTCTGCACCCACCTTTGAGGCGTGACGTGTCCCCCGCACCCCCCGTCAAGAGAGCAACGGTGGGACCACATTTGGAAAACAGGCCGCCTTGCATTGAAACCGTTGCTGCAAGACGTTAAAGGCCAGAGGAAAGAAGGGCGCCCTGACAGACCGTCATTTCCGCTGACCTCGAGTGTTAAGCGTTCAGTACCTCGGCCAAGGCTAGGGAGAAGACAGAGACTACGCAATCACAATTGGGGTTAAATTAAAAACAAAACGCGCTTCCCCGAGCCAGGTAGGAGTCGAACCTACAATCTTCTGATCCGTAGTCAGACGCGTTATCCATTGCGCCACTGGCCCTCGTGGGTCTGCGCATACCCCTATCCTTCCACAAAAGGGAGGTGCTGTGCTTGCCCCCTCCCCACATTACACAGCTCTTTAGAAAATAATGCTACTCTTCATTTCGGAGCTGACTCTCAAGCCGCTTCATCTTCCAGTCCTATCTAGAAAGGAAGGCCCTGAAAAGTTGGCAGCAATTGCAAAGCAGGATTTGCCTTCATTTATTGGGGTTGGGGGGGTGGGGTCAATCGGTCAGGGGCTTACTTCCCCACACACTTCAGGAGCGCCACAGGGACTCTTCTCCAGCCTGCCAATAGGCTGCAGATATTTGCCCCCAGCCAATGCTGCACTTTGGGGGCAAGGGGCAGGTTTCAGGTGGCAAGACGGGCAGCAAAGGGTTAATGAGGCGTGCCCCAGCACTCACGCGCCTCCGAGAGGAACTGCAGACTCTCTTGCCCATTTTAGCAAAAGGGGACCGTCCATCCCTGATAGGGCTCGAACCGCTGCCCTTGGTTCTTGCGTGTTCTCTCAAGCTAGTCATTTTTAGATTGGTCTTGGTATTGTGCTTTGCTTAGCCACTGTAAGCAATGACAGCTCAATACCAGAGCAGCGTAAAGCTTGATTTCTGCCACTGAAAGTGCATCTCGGTCATTTGCGTGGGACACCACCGGTCAAGCTTCTCAAGCATCCTGCCAGTGGTGGACCCATGGGGCACTGCTCTCAGGATCTCCATAACCTGCTTCTTGCTGACAGCCTCCCATATGGTCTAGCGGTTAGGATTCCTGGTTTTCACCCAGGCGGCCCGGGTTCGACTCCCGGTATGGGAAGACTAGCCTTTTCTACATAGAACTCCCGATTCCGTTTCTGTTGCATTTACATTTTGAGAAAAGCCTGAATTTCCCCACATTGTTTCCCTTGGGGCCCCGGCGGCCCCATGCAGTCTGTCCGTGTTTCAGGCTCCCGATTCCTCAGTATGAGGGCTGGACTTGCAAGAAGAAGGGCCGACTACAAGCGGCTTGGGTATGAGGTGCATACCAATGTCTGCGGCTTTCATACCCGAGATCTCGTCTGCACCCACCTTTGAGGCGTGACGTGTCCCCCGCACCCCCCGTCAAGAGAGCAACGGTGGGACCACATTTGGAAAACAGGCCGCCTTGCATTGAAACCGTTGCTGCAAGACGTTAAAGGCCAGAGGAAAGAAGGGCGCCCTGACAGACCGTCATTTCCGCTGACCTCGAGTGTTAAGCGTTCAGTACCTCGGCCAAGGCTAGGGAGAAGACAGAGACTACGCAATCACAATTGGGGTTAAATTAAAAACAAAACGCGCTTCCCCGAGCCAGGTAGGAGTCGAACCTACAATCTTCTGATCCGTAGTCAGACGCGTTATCCATTGCGCCACTGGCCCTCGTGGGTCTGCGCATACCCCTATCCTTCCACAAAAGGGAGGTGCTGTGCTTGCCCCCTCCCCACATTACACAGCTCTTTAGAAAATAATGCTACTCTTCATTTCGGAGCTGACTCTCAAGCCGCTTCATCTTCCAGTCCTATCTAGAAAGGAAGGCCCTGAAAAGTTGGCAGCAATTGCAAAGCAGGATTTGCCTTCATTTATTGGGGTTGGGGGGGTGGGGTCAATCGGTCAGGGGCTTACTTCCCCACACACTTCAGGAGCGCCACAGGGACTCTTCTCCAGCCTGCCAATAGGCTGCAGATATTTGCCCCCAGCCAATGCTGCACTTTGGGGGCAAGGGGCAGGTTTCAGGTGGCAAGACGGGCAGCAAAGGGTTAATGAGGCGTGCCCCAGCACTCACGCGCCTCCGAGAGGAACTGCAGACTCTCTTGCCCATTTTAGCAAAAGGGGACCGTCCATCCCTGATAGGGCTCGAACCGCTGCCCTTGGTTCTTGCGTGTTCTCTCAAGCTAGTCATTTTTAGATTGGTCTTGGTATTGTGCTTTGCTTAGCCACTGTAAGCAATGACAGCTCAATACCAGAGCAGCGTAAAGCTTGATTTCTGCCACTGAAAGTGCATCTCGGTCATTTGCGTGGGACACCACCGGTCAAGCTTCTCAAGCATCCTGCCAGTGGTGGACCCATGGGGCACTGCTCTCAGGATCTCCATAACCTGCTTCTTGCTGACAGCCTCCCATATGGTCTAGCGGTTAGGATTCCTGGTTTTCACCCAGGCGGCCCGGGTTCGACTCCCGGTATGGGAAGACTAGCCTTTTCTACATAGAACTCCCGATTCCGTTTCTGTTGCATTTACATTTTGAGAAAAGCCTGAATTTCCCCACATTGTTTCCCTTGGGGCCCCGGCGGCCCCATGCAGTCTGTCCGTGTTTCAGGCTCCCGATTCCTCAGTATGAGGGCTGGACTTGCAAGAAGAAGGGCCGACTACAAGCGGCTTGGGTATGAGGTGCATACCAATGTCTGCGGCTTTCATACCCGAGATCTCGTCTGCACCCACCTTTGAGGCGTGACGTGTCCCCCGCACCCCCCGTCAAGAGAGCAACGGTGGGACCACATTTGGAAAACAGGCCGCCTTGCATTGAAACCGTTGCTGCAAGACGTTAAAGGCCAGAGGAAAGAAGGGCGCCCTGACAGACCGTCATTTCCGCTGACCTCGAGTGTTAAGCGTTCAGTACCTCGGCCAAGGCTAGGGAGAAGACAGAGACTACGCAATCACAATTGGGGTTAAATTAAAAACAAAACGCGCTTCCCCGAGCCAGGTAGGAGTCGAACCTACAATCTTCTGATCCAACCTACAATCTTCTGATCCGTAGTCAGACGCGTTATCCATTGCGCCACTGGCCCTCGTGGGTCTGCGCATACCCCTATCCTTCCACAAAAGGGAGGTGCTGTGCTTGCCCCCTCCCCACATTACACAGCTCTTTAGAAAATAATGCTACTCTTCATTTCGGAGCTGACTCTCAAGCCGCTTCATCTTCCAGTCCTATCTAGAAAGGAAGGCCCTGAAAAGTTGGCAGCAATTGCAAAGCAGGATTTGCCTTCATTTATTGGGGTTGGGGGGGTGGGGTCAATCGGTCAGGGGCTTACTTCCCCACACACTTCAGGAGCGCCACAGGGACTCTTCTCCAGCCTGCCAATAGGCTGCAGATATTTGCCCCCAGCCAATGCTGCACTTTGGGGGCAAGGGGCAGGTTTCAGGTGGCAAGACGGGCAGCAAAGGGTTAATGAGGCGTGCCCCAGCACTCACGCGCCTCCGAGAGGAACTGCAGACTCTCTTGCCCATTTTAGCAAAAGGGGACCGTCCATCCCTGATAGGGCTCGAACCGCTGCCCTTGGTTCTTGCGTGTTCTCTCAAGCTAGTCATTTTTAGATTGGTCTTGGTATTGTGCTTTGCTTAGCCACTGTAAGCAATGACAGCTCAATACCAGAGCAGCGTAAAGCTTGATTTCTGCCACTGAAAGTGCATCTCGGTCATTTGCGTGGGACACCACCGGTCAAGCTTCTCAAGCATCCTGCCAGTGGTGGACCCATGGGGCACTGCTCTCAGGATCTCCATAACCTGCTTCTTGCTGACAGCCTCCCATATGGTCTAGCGGTTAGGATTCCTGGTTTTCACCCAGGCGGCCCGGGTTCGACTCCCGGTATGGGAAGACTAGCCTTTTCTACATAGAACTCCCGATTCCGTTTCTGTTGCATTTACATTTTGAGAAAAGCCTGAATTTCCCCACATTGTTTCCCTTGGGGCCCCGGCGGCCCCATGCAGTCTGTCCGTGTTTCAGGCTCCCGATTCCTCAGTATGAGGGCTGGACTTGCAAGAAGAAGGGCCGACTACAAGCGGCTTGGGTATGAGGTGCATACCAATGTCTGCGGCTTTCATACCCGAGATCTCGTCTGCACCCACCTTTGAGGCGTGACGTGTCCCCCGCACCCCCCGTCAAGAGAGCAACGGTGGGACCACATTTGGAAAACAGGCCGCCTTGCATTGAAACCGTTGCTGCAAGACGTTAAAGGCCAGAGGAAAGAAGGGCGCCCTGACAGACCGTCATTTCCGCTGACCTCGAGTGTTAAGCGTTCAGTACCTCGGCCAAGGCTAGGGAGAAGACAGAGACTACGCAATCACAATTGGGGTTAAATTAAAAACAAAACGCGCTTCCCCGAGCCAGGTAGGAGTCGAACCTACAATCTTCTGATCCGTAGTCAGACGCGTTATCCATTGCGCCACTGGCCCTCGTGGGTCTGCGCATACCCCTATCCTTCCACAAAAGGGAGGTGCTGTGCTTGCCCCCTCCCCACATTACACAGCTCTTTAGAAAATAATGCTACTCTTCATTTCGGAGCTGACTCTCAAGCCGCTTCATCTTCCAGTCCTATCTAGAAAGGAAGGCCCTGAAAAGTTGGCAGCAATTGCAAAGCAGGATTTGCCTTCATTTATTGGGGTTGGGGGGGTGGGGTCAATCGGTCAGGGGCTTACTTCCCCACACACTTCAGGAGCGCCACAGGGACTCTTCTCCAGCCTGCCAATAGGCTGCAGATATTTGCCCCCAGCCAATGCTGCACTTTGGGGGCAAGGGGCAGGTTTCAGGTGGCAAGACGGGCAGCAAAGGGTTAATGAGGCGTGCCCCAGCACTCACGCGCCTCCGAGAGGAACTGCAGACTCTCTTGCCCATTTTAGCAAAAGGGGACCGTCCATCCCTGATAGGGCTCGAACCGCTGCCCTTGGTTCTTGCGTGTTCTCTCAAGCTAGTCATTTTTAGATTGGTCTTGGTATTGTGCTTTGCTTAGCCACTGTAAGCAATGACAGCTCAATACCAGAGCAGCGTAAAGCTTGATTTCTGCCACTGAAAGTGCATCTCGGTCATTTGCGTGGGACACCACCGGTCAAGCTTCTCAAGCATCCTGCCAGTGGTGGACCCATGGGGCACTGCTCTCAGGATCTCCATAACCTGCTTCTTGCTGACAGCCTCCCATATGGTCTAGCGGTTAGGATTCCTGGTTTTCACCCAGGCGGCCCGGGTTCGACTCCCGGTATGGGAAGACTAGCCTTTTCTACATAGAACTCCCGATTCCGTTTCTGTTGCATTTACATTTTGAGAAAAGCCTGAATTTCCCCACATTGTTTCCCTTGGGGCCCCGGCGGCCCCATGCAGTCTGTCCGTGTTTCAGGCTCCCGATTCCTCAGTATGAGGGCTGGACTTGCAAGAAGAAGGGCCGACTACAAGCGGCTTGGGTATGAGGTGCATACCAATGTCTGCGGCTTTCATACCCGAGATCTCGTCTGCACCCACCTTTGAGGCGTGACGTGTCCCCCGCATCCCCCGTCAAGAGAGCAACGGTGGGACCACATTTGGAAAACAGGCCGCCTTGCATTGAAACCGTTGCTGCAAGACGTTAAAGGCCAGAGGAAAGAAGGGCGCCCTGACAGACCGTCATTTCCGCTGACCTCGAGTGTTAAGCGTTCAGTACCTCGGCCAAGGCTAGGGAGAAGACAGAGACTACGCAATCACAATTGGGGTTAAATTAAAAACAAAACGCGCTTCCCCGAGCCAGGTAGGAGTCGAACCTACAATCTTCTGATCCGTAGTCAGACGCGTTATCCATTGCGCCACTGGCCCTCGTGGGTCTGCGCATACCCCTATCCTTCCACAAAAGGGAGGTACTGTGCTTGCCCCCTCCCCACATTACACAGCTCTTTAGAAAATAATGCTACTCTTCATTTCGGAGCTGACTCTCAAGCCGCTTCATCTTCCAGTCCTATCTAGAAAGGAAGGCCCTGAAAAGTTGGCAGCAATTGCAAAGCAGGATTTGCCTTCATTTATTGGGGTTGGGGGGGTGGGGTCAATCGGTCAGGGGCTTACTTCCCCACACACTTCAGGAGCGCCACAGGGACTCTTCTCCAGCCTGCCAATAGGCTGCAGATATTTGCCCCCAGCCAATGCTGCACTTTGGGGGCAAGGGGCAGGTTTCAGGTGGCAAGACGGGCAGCAAAGGGTTAATGAGGCGTGCCCCAGCACTCACGGGCCTCCGAGAGGAACTGCAGACTCTCTTGCCCATTTTAGCAAAAGGGGACCGTCCATCCCTGATAGGGCTCGAACCGCTGCCCTTGGTTCTTGCGTGTTCTCTCAAGCTAGTCATTTTTAGATTGGTCTTGGTATTGTGCTTTGCTTAGCCACTGTAAGCAATGACAGCTCAATACCAGAGCAGCGTAAAGCTTGATTTCTGCCACTGAAAGTGCATCTCGGTCATTTGCGTGGGACACCACCGGTCAAGCTTCTCAAGCATCCTGCCAGTGGTGGACCCATGGGGCACTGCTCTCAGGATCTCCATAACCTGCTTCTTGCTGACAGCCTCCCATATGGTCTAGCGGTTAGGATTCCTGGTTTTCACCCAGGCGGCCCGGGTTCGACTCCCGGTATGGGAAGACTAGCCTTTTCTACATAGAACTCCCGATTCCGTTTCTGTTGCATTTACATTTTGAGAAAAGCCTGAATTTCCCCACATTGTTTCCCTTGGGGCCCCGGCGGCCCCATGCAGTCTGTCCGTGTTTCAGGCTCCCGATTCCTCAGTATGAGGGCTGGACTTGCAAGAAGAAGGGCCGACTACAAGCGGCTTGGGTATGAGGTGCATACCAATGTCTGCGGCTTTCATACCCGAGATCTCGTCTGCACCCACCTTTGAGGCGTGACGTGTCCCCCGCACCCCCCGTCAAGAGAGCAACGGTGGGACCACATTTGGAAAACAGGCCGCCTTGCATTGAAACCGTTGCTGCAAGACGTTAAAGGCCAGAGGAAAGAAGGGCGCCCTGACAGACCGTCATTTCCGCTGACCTCGAGTGTTAAGCGTTCAGTACCTCGGCCAAGGCTAGGGAGAAGACAGAGACTACGCAATCACAATTGGGGTTAAATTAAAAACAAAACGCGCTTCCCCGAGCCAGGTAGGAGTCGAACCTACAATCTTCTGATCCGTAGTCAGACGCGTTATCCATTGCGCCACTGGCCCTCGTGGGTCTGCGCATACCCCTATCCTTCCACAAAAGGGAGGTGCTGTGCTTGCCCCCTCCCCACATTACACAGCTCTTTAGAAAATAATGCTACTCTTCATTTCGGAGCTGACTCTCAAGCCGCTTCATCTTCCAGTCCTATCTAGAAAGGAAGGCCCTGAAAAGTTGGCAGCAATTGCAAAGCAGGATTTGCCTTCATTTATTGGGGTTGGGGGGGTGGGGTCAATCGGTCAGGGGCTTACTTCCCCACACACTTCAGGAGCGCCACAGGGACTCTTCTCCAGCCTGCCAATAGGCTGCAGATATTTGCCCCCAGCCAATGCTGCACTTTGGGGGCAAGGGGCAGGTTTCAGGTGGCAAGACGGGCAGCAAAGGGTTAATGAGGCGTGCCCCAGCACTCACGCGCCTCCGAGAGGAACTGCAGACTCTCTTGCCCATTTTAGCAAAAGGGGACCGTCCATCCCTGATAGGGCTCGAACCGCTGCCCTTGGTTCTTGCGTGTTCTCTCAAGCTAGTCATTTTTAGATTGGTCTTGGTATTGTGCTTTGCTTAGCCACTGTAAGCAATGACAGCTCAATACCAGAGCAGCGTAAAGCTTGATTTCTGCCACTGAAAGTGCATCTCGGTCATTTGCGTGGGACACCACCGGTCAAGCTTCTCAAGCATCCTGCCAGTGGTGGACCCATGGGGCACTGCTCTCAGGATCTCCATAACCTGCTTCTTGCTGACAGCCTCCCATATGGTCTAGCGGTTAGGATTCCTGGTTTTCACCCAGGCGGCCCGGGTTTGACTCCCGGTATGGGAAGACTAGCCTTTTCTACATAGAACTCCCGATTCGGTTTCTGTTGCATTTACATTTTGAGAAAAGCCTGAATTTCCCCACATTGTTTCCCTTGGGGCCCCGGCGGCCCCATGCAGTCTGTCCGTGTTTCAGGCTCCCGATTCCTCAGTATGAGGGCTGGACTTGCAAGAAGAAGGGCCGACTACAAGCGGCTTGGGTATGAGGTGCATACCAATGTCTGCGGCTTTCATACCCGAGATCTCGTCTGCACCCACCTTTGAGGCGTGACGTGTCCCCCGCATCCCCCGTCAAGAGAGCAACGGTGGGACCACATTTGGAAAACAGGCCGCCTTGCATTGAAACCGTTGCTGCAAGACGTTAAAGGCCAGAGGAAAGAAGGGCGCCCTGACAGACCGTCATTTCCGCTGACCTCGAGTGTTAAGCGTTCAGTACCTCGGCCAAGGCTAGGGAGAAGACAGAGACTACGCAATCACAATTGGGGTTAAATTAAAAACAAAACGCGCTTCCCCGAGCCAGGTAGGAGTCGAACCTACAATCTTCTGATCCGTAGTCAGACGCGTTATCCATTGCGCCACTGGCCCTCGTGGGTCTGCGCATACCCCTATCCTTCCACAAAAGGGAGGTACTGTGCTTGCCCCCTCCCCACATTACACAGCTCTTTAGAAAATAATGCTACTCTTCATTTCGGAGCTGACTCTCAAGCCGCTTCATCTTCCAGTCCTATCTAGAAAGGAAGGCCCTGAAAAGTTGGCAGCAATTGCAAAGCAGGATTTGCCTTCATTTATTGGGGTTGGGGGGGTGGGGTCAATCGGTCAGGGGCTTACTTCCCCACACACTTCAGGAGCGCCACAGGGACTCTTCTCAAGCCTGCCAATAGGCTGCAGATATTTGCCCCCAGCCAATGCTGCACTTTGGGGGCAAGGGGCAGGTTTCAGGTGGCAAGACGGGCAGCAAAGGGTTAATGAGGCGTGCCCCAGCACTCACGCGCCTCCCAGAGGAACTGCAGACTCTCTTGCCCATTTTAGCAAAAGGGGACCGTCCATCCCTGATAGGGCTCGAACCGCTGCCCTTGGTTCTTGCGTGTTCTCTCAAGCTAGTCATTTTTAGATTGGTCTTGGTATTGTGCTTTGCTTAGCCACTGTAAGCAATGACAGCTCAATACCAGAGCAGCGTAAAGCTTGATTTCTGCCACTGAAAGTGCATCTCGGTCATTTGCGTGGGACACCACCGGTCAAGCTTCTCAAGCATCCTGCCAGTGGTGGACCCATGGGGCACTGCTCTCAGGATCTCCATAACCTGCTTCTTGCTGACAGCCTCCCATATGGTCTAGCGGTTAGGATTCCTGGTTTTCACCCAGGCGGCCCGGGTTCTACTCCCGGTATGGAAAGACTAGCCTTTTCTACATAGAACTCCCGATTCCGTTTCTGTTGCATTTACATTTTGAGAAAAGCCTGAATTTCCCCACATTGTTTCCCTTGGGGCCCCGGCGGCCCCATGCAGTCTGTCCGTGTTTCAGGCTCCCGATTCCTCAGTATGAGGGCTGGACTTGCAAGAAGAAGGGCCGACTACAAGCGGCTTGGGTATGAGGTGCATACCAATGTCTGCGGCTTTCATACCCGAGATCTCGTCTGCACCCACCTTTGAGGCGTGACGTGTCCCCCGCACCCCCCGTCAAGAGAGCAACGGTGGGACCACATTTGGAAAACAGGCCGCCTTGCATTGAAACCGTTGCTGCAAGACGTTAAAGGCCAGAGGAAAGAAGGGCGCCCTGACAGACCGTCATTTCCGCTGACCTCGAGTGTTAAGCGTTCAGTACCTCGGCCAAGGCTAGGGAGAAGACAGAGACTACGCAATCACAATTGGGGTTAAATTAAAAACAAAACGCGCTTCCCCGAGCCAGGTAGGAGTCGAACCTACTACAATCTTCTGATCCGTAGTCAGACGCGTTATCCATTGCGCCACTGGCCCTCGTGGGTCTGCGCATACCCCTATCCTTCCACAAAAGGGAGGTGCTGTGCTTGCCCCCTCCCCACATTACACAGCTCTTTAGAAAATAATGCTACTCTTCATTTCGGAGCTGACTCTCAAGCCGCTTCATCTTCCAGTCCTATCTAGAAAGGAAGGCCCTGAAAAGTTGGCAGCAATTGCAAAGCAGGATTTGCCTTCATTTATTGGGGTTGGGGGGGTGGGGTCAATCGGTCAGGGGCTTACTTCCCCACACACTTCAGGAGCGCCACAGGGACTCTTCTCCAGCCTGCCAATAGGCTGCAGATATTTGCCCCCAGCCAATGCTGCACTTTGGGGGCAAGGGGCAGGTTTCAGGTGGCAAGACGGGCAGCAAAGGGTTAATGAGGCGTGCCCCAGCACTCACGCGCCTCCGAGAGGAACTGCAGACTCTCTTGCCCATTTTAGCAAAAGGGGACCGTCCATCCCTGATAGGGCTCGAACCGCTGCCCTTGGTTCTTGCGTGTTCTCTCAAGCTAGTCATTTTTAGATTGGTCTTGGTATTGTGCTTTGCTTAGCCACTGTAAGCAATGACAGCTCAATACCAGAGCAGCGTAAAGCTTGATTTCTGCCACTGAAAGTGCATCTCGGTCATTTGCGTGGGACACCACCGGTCAAGCTTCTCAAGCATCCTGCCAGTGGTGGACCCATGGGGCACTGCTCTCAGGATCTCCATAACCTGCTTCTTGCTGACAGCCTCCCATATGGTCTAGCGGTTAGGATTCCTGGTTTTCACCCAGGCGGCCCGGGTTCGACTCCCGGTATGGGAAGACTAGCCTTTTCTACATAGAACTCCCGATTCCGTTTCTGTTGCATTTACATTTTGAGAAAAGCCTGAATTTCCCCACATTGTTTCCCTTGGGGCCCCGGCGGCCCCATGCAGTCTGTCCGTGTTTCAGGCTCCCGATTCCTCAGTATGAGGGCTGGACTTGCAAGAAGAAGGGCCGACTACAAGCGGCTTGGGTATGAGGTGCATACCAATGTCTGCGGCTTTCATACCCGAGATCTCGTCTGCACCCACCTTTGAGGCGTGACGTGTCCCCCGCACCCCCCGTCAAGAGAGCAACGGTGGGACCACATTTGGAAAACAGGCCGCCTTGCATTGAAACCGTTGCTGCAAGACGTTAAAGGCCAGAGGAAAGAAGGGCGCCCTGACAGACCGTCATTTCCGCTGACCTCGAGTGTTAAGCGTTCAGTACCTCGGCCAAGGCTAGGGAGAAGACAGAGACTACGCAATCACAATTGGGGTTAAATTAAAAACAAAACGCGCTTCCCCGAGCCAGGTAGGAGTCGAACCTACAATCTTCTGATCCGTAGTCAGACGCGTTATCCATTGCGCCACTGGCCCTCGTGGATCTGCGCATACCCCTATCCTTCCACAAAAGGGAGGTGCTGTGCTTGCCCCCTCCCCACATTACACAGCTCTTTAGAAAATAATGCTACTCTTCATTTCGGAGCTGACTCTCAAGCCGCTTCATCTTCCAGTCCTATCTAGAAAGGAAGGCCCTGAAAAGTTGGCAGCAATTGCAAAGCAGGATTTGCCTTCATTTATTGGGGTTGGGGGGGTGGGGTCAATCGGTCAGGGGCTTACTTCCCCACACACTTCAGGAGCGCCACAGGGACTCTTCTCCAGCCTGCCAATAGGCTGCAGATATTTGCCCCCAGCCAATGCTGCACTTTGGGGGCAAGGGGCAGGTTTCAGGTGGCAAGACGGGCAGCAAAGGGTTAATGAGGCGTGCCCCAGCACTCACGCGCCTCCGAGAGGAACTGCAGACTCTCTTGCCCATTTTAGCAAAAGGGGACCGTCCATCCCTGATAGGGCTCGAACCGCTGCCCTTGGTTCTTGCGTGTTCTCTCAAGCTAGTCATTTTTAGATTGGTCTTGGTATTGTGCTTTGCTTAGCCACTGTAAGCAATGACAGCTCAATACCAGAGCAGCGTAAAGCTTGATTTCTGCCACTGAAAGTGCATCTCGGTCATTTGCGTGGGACACCACCGGTCAAGCTTCTCAAGCATCCTGCCAGTGGTGGACCCATGGGGCACTGCTCTCAGGATCTCCATAACCTGCTTCTTGCTGACAGCCTCCCATATGGTCTAGCTGTTAGGATTCCTGGTTTTCACCCAGGCGGCCCGGGTTCGACTCCCGGTATGGGAAGACTAGCCTTTTCTACATAGAACTCCCGATTCCGTTTCTGTTGCATTTACATTTTGAGAAAAGCCTGAATTTCCCCACATTGTTTCCCTTGGGGCCCCGGCGGCCCCATGCAGTCTGTCCGTGTTTCAGGCTCCCGATTCCTCAGTATGAGGGCTGGACTTGCAAGAAGAAGGGCCGACTACAAGCGGCTTGGGTATGAGGTGCATACCAATGTCTGCGGCTTTCATACCCGAGATCTCGTCTGCACCCACCTTTGAGGCGTGACGTGTCCCCCGCACCCCCCGTCAAGAGAGCAACGGTGGGACCACATTTGGAAAACAGGCCGCCTTGCATTGAAACCGTTGCTGCAAGACGTTAAAGGCCAGAGGAAAGAAGGGCGCCCTGACAGACCGTCATTTCCGCTGACCTCGAGTGTTAAGCGTTCAGTACCTCGGCCAAGGCTAGGGAGAAGACAGAGACTACGCAATCACAATTGGGGTTAAATTAAAAACAAAACGCGCTTCCCCGAGCCAGGTAGGAGTCGAACCTACAATCTTCTGATCCGTAGTCAGACGCGTTATCCATTGCGCCACTGGCCCTCGTGGGTCTGCGCATACCCCTATCCTTCCACAAAAGGGAGGTGCTGTGCTTGCCCCCTCCCCACATTACACAGCTCTTTAGAAAATAATGCTACTCTTCATTTCGGAGCTGACTCTCAAGCCGCTTCATCTTCCAGTCCTATCTAGAAAGGAAGGCCCTGAAAAGTTGGCAGCAATTGCAAAGCAGGATTTGCCTTCATTTATTGGGGTTGGGGGGGTGGGGTCAATCGGTCAGGGGCTTACTTCCCCACACACTTCAGGAGCGCCACAGGGACTCTTCTCCAGCCTGCCAATAGGCTGCAGATATTTGCCCCCAGCCAATGCTGCACTTTGGGGGCAAGGGGCAGGTTTCAGGTGGCAAGACGGGCAGCAAAGGGTTAATGAGGCGTGCCCCAGCACTCACGCGCCTCCGAGAGGAACTGCAGACTCTCTTGCCCATTTTAGCAAAAGGGGACCGTCCATCCCTGATAGGACTCGAACCGCTACCCTTGGTTCTTGCGTGTTCTCTCAAGCTAGTCATTTTTAGATTGGTCTTGGTATTGTGCTTTGCTTAGCCACTGTAAGCAATGACAGCTCAATACCAGAGCAGCGTAAAGCTTGATTTCTGCCACTGAAAGTGCATCTCGGTCATTTGCGTGGGACACCACCGGTCAAGCTTCTCAAGCATCCTGCCAGTGGTGGACCCATGGGGCACTGCTCTCAGGATCTCCATAACCTGCTTCTTGCTGACAGCCTCCCATATGGTCTAGCGGTTAGGATTCCTGGTTTTCACCCAGGCGGCCCGGGTTCGACTCCCGGTATGGGAAGACTAGCCTTTTCTACATAGAACTCCCGATTCCGTTTCTGTTGCATTTACATTTTGAGAAAAGCCTGAATTTCCCCACATTGTTTCCCTTGGGGCCCCGGCGGCCCCATGCAGTCTGTCCGTGTTTCAGGCTCCCGATTCCTCAGTATGAGGGCTGGACTTGCAAGAAGAAGGGCCGACTACAAGCGGCTTGGGTATGAGGTGCATACCAATGTCTGCGGCTTTCATACCCGAGATCTCGTCTGCACCCACCTTTGAGGCGTGACGTGTCCCCCGCACCCCCCGTCAAGAGAGCAACGGTGGGACCACATTTGGAAAACAGGCCGCCTTGCATTGAAACCGTTGCTGCAAGACGTTAAAGGCCAGAGGAAAGAAGGGCGCCCTGACAGACCGTCATTTCCGCTGACCTCGAGTGTTAAGCGTTCAGTACCTCGGCCAAGGCTAGGGAGAAGACAGAGACTACGCAATCACAATTGGGGTTAAATTAAAAACAAAACGCGCTTCCCCGAGCCAGGTAGGAGTCGAACCTACAATCTTCTGATCCGTAGTCAGACGCGTTATCCATTGCGCCACTGGCCCTCGTGGGTCTGCGCATACCCCTATCCTTCCACAAAAGGGAGGTGCTGTGCTTGCCCCCTCCCCACATTACACAGCTCTTTAGAAAATAATGCTACTCTTCATTTCGGAGCTGACTCTCAAGCCGCTTCATCTTCCAGTCCTATCTAGAAAGGAAGGCCCTGAAAAGTTGGCAGCAATTGCAAAGCAGGATTTGCCTTCATTTATTGGGGTTGGGGGGGTGGGGTCAATCGGTCAGGGGCTTACTTCCCCACACACTTCAGGAGCGCCACAGGGACTCTTCTCCAGCCTGCCAATAGGCTGCAGATATTTGCCCCCAGCCAATGCTGCACTTTGGGGGCAAGGGGCAGGTTTCAGGTGGCAAGACGGGCAGCAAAGGGTTAATGAGGCGTGCCCCAGCACTCACGCGCCTCCGAGAGGAACTGCAGACTCTCTTGCCCATTTTAGCAAAAGGGGACCGTCCATCCCTGATAGGGCTCGAACCGCTGCCCTTGGTTCTTGCGTGTTCTCTCAAGCTAGTCATTTTTAGATTGGTCTTGGTATTGTGCTTTGCTTAGCCACTGTAAGCAATGACAGCTCAATACCAGAGCAGCGTAAAGCTTGATTTCTGCCACTGAAAGTGCATCTCGGTCATTTGCGTGGGACACCACCGGTCAAGCTTCTCAAGCATCCTGCCAGTGGTGGACCCATGGGGCACTGCTCTCAGGATCTCCATAACCTGCTTCTTGCTGACAGCCTCCCATATGGTCTAGCGGTTAGGATTCCTGGTTTTCACCCAGGCGGCCCGGGTTCGACTCCCGGTATGGGAAGACTAGCCTTTTCTACATAGAACTCCCGATTCCGTTTCTGTTGCATTTACATTTTGAGAAAAGCCTGAATTTCCCCACATTGTTTCCCTTGGGGCCCCGGCGGCCCCATGCAGTCTGTCCGTGTTTCAGGCTCCCGATTCCTCAGTATGAGGGCTGGACTTGCAAGAAGAAGGGCCGACTACAAGCGGCTTGGGTATGAGGTGCATACCAATGTCTGCGGCTTTCATACCCGAGATCTCGTCTGCACCCACCTTTGAGGCGTGACGTGTCCCCCGCACCCCCCGTCAAGAGAGCAACGGTGGGACCACATTTGGAAAACAGGCCGCCTTGCATTGAAACCGTTGCTGCAAGACGTTAAAGGCCAGAGGAAAGAAGGGCGCCCTGACAGACCGTCATTTCCGCTGACCTCGAGTGTTAAGCGTTCAGTACCTCGGCCAAGGCTAGGGAGAAGACAGAGACTACGCAATCACAATTGGGGTTAAATTAAAAACAAAACGCGCTTCCCCGAGCCAGGTAGGAGTCGAACCTACTACAATCTTCTGATGCGTAGTCAGACGCGTTATCCGTTGCGCCACTGGCCCTCATGGGTCTGCGCATACCCCTATCCTTCCACAAAAGGGAGGTGCTGTGCTTGCCCCCTCCCCACATTACACAGCTCTTTAGAAAATAATGCTACTCTTCATTTCGGAGCTGACTCTCAAGCCGCTTCATCTTCCAGTCCTATCTAGAAAGGAAGGCCCTGAAAAGTTGGCAGCAATTGCAAAGCAGGATTTGCCTTCATTTATTGGGGTTGGGGGGGTGGGGTCAATCGGTCAGGGGCTTACTTCCCCACACACTTCAGGAGCGCCACAGGGACTCTTCTCCAGCCTGCCAATAGGCTGCAGATATTTGCCCCCAGCCAATGCTGCACTTTGGGGGCAAGGGGCAGGTTTCAGGTGGCAAGACGGGCAGCAAAGGGTTAATGAGGCGTGCCCCAGCACTCACGCGCCTCCGAGAGGAACTGCAGACTCTCTTGCCCATTTTAGCAAAAGGGGACCGTCCATCCCTGATAGGGCTCGAACCGCTGCCCTTGGTTCTTGCGTGTTCTCTCAAGCTAGTCATTTTTAGATTGGTCTTGGTATTGTGCTTTGCTTAGCCACTGTAAGCAATGACAGCTCAATACCAGAGCAGCGTAAAGCTTGATTTCTGCCACTGAAAGTGCATCTCGGTCATTTGCGTGGGACACCACCGGTCAAGCTTCTCAAGCATCCTGCCAGTGGTGGACCCATGGGGCACTGCTCTCAGGATCTCCATAACCTGCTTCTTGCTGACAGCCTCCCATATGGTCTAGCTGTTAGGATTCCTGGTTTTCACCCAGGCGGCCCGGGTTCGACTCCCGGTATGGGAAGACTAGCCTTTTCTACATAGAACTCCCGATTCCGTTTCTGTTGCATTTACATTTTGAGAAAAGCCTGAATTTCCCCACATTGTTTCCCTTGGGGCCCCGGCGGCCCCATGCAGTCTGTCCGTGTTTCAGGCTCCCGATTCCTCAGTATGAGGGCTGGACTTGCAAGAAGAAGGGCCGACTACAAGCGGCTTGGGTATGAGGTGCATACCAATGTCTGCGGCTTTCATACCCGAGATCTCGTCTGCACCCACCTTTGAGGCGTGACGTGTCCCCCGCACCCCCCGTCAAGAGAGCAACGGTGGGACCACATTTGGAAAACAGGCCGCCTTGCATTGAAACCGTTGCTGCAAGACGTTAAAGGCCAGAGGAAAGAAGGGCGCCCTGACAGACCGTCATTTCCGCTGACCTCGAGTGTTAAGCGTTCAGTACCTCGGCCAAGGCTAGGGAGAAGACAGAGACTACGCAATCACAATTGGGGTTAAATTAAAAACAAAACGCGCTTCCCCGAGCCAGGTAGGAGTCGAACCTACAATCTTCTGATCCGTAGTCAGACGCGTTATCCATTGCGCCACTGGCCCTCGTGGGTCTGCGCATACCCCTATCCTTCCACAAAAGGGAGGTGCTGTGCTTGCCCCCTCCCCACATTACACAGCTCTTTAGAAAATAATGCTACTCTTCATTTCGGAGCTGACTCTCAAGCCGCTTCATCTTCCAGTCCTATCTAGAAAGGAAGGCCCTGAAAAGTTGGCAGCAATTGCAAAGCAGGATTTGCCTTCATTTATTGGGGTTGGGGGGGTGGGGTCAATCGGTCAGGGGCTTACTTCCCCACACACTTCAGGAGCGCCACAGGGACTCTTCTCCAGCCTGCCAATAGGCTGCAGATATTTGCCCCCAGCCAATGCTGCACTTTGGGGGCAAGGGGCAGGTTTCAGGTGGCAAGACGGGCAGCAAAGGGTTAATGAGGCGTGCCCCAGCACTCACGCGCCTCCGAGAGGAACTGCAGACTCTCTTGCCCATTTTAGCAAAAGGGGACCGTCCATCCCTGATAGGGCTCGAACCGCTGCCCTTGGTTCTTGCGTGTTCTCTCAAGCTAGTCATTTTTAGATTGGTCTTGGTATTGTGCTTTGCTTAGCCACTGTAAGCAATGACAGCTCAATACCAGAGCAGCGTAAAGCTTGATTTCTGCCACTGAAAGTGCATCTCGGTCATTTGCGTGGGACACCACCGGTCAAGCTTCTCAAGCATCCTGCCAGTGGTGGACCCATGGGGCACTGCTCTCAGGATCTCCATAACCTGCTTCTTGCTGACAGCCTCCCATATGGTCTAGCGGTTAGGATTCCTGGTTTTCACCCAGGCGGCCCGGGTTCGACTCCCGGTATGGGAAGACTAGCCTTTTCTACATAGAACTCCCGATTCCGTTTCTGTTGCATTTACATTTTGAGAAAAGCCTGAATTTCCCCACATTGTTTCCCTTGGGGCCCCGGCGGCCCCATGCAGTCTGTCCGTGTTTCAGGCTCCCGATTCCTCAGTATGAGGGCTGGACTTGCAAGAAGAAGGGCCGACTACAAGCGGCTTGGGTATGAGGTGCATACCAATGTCTGCGGCTTTCATACCCGAGATCTCGTCTGCACCCACCTTTGAGGCGTGACGTGTCCCCCGCACCCCCCGTCAAGAGAGCAACGGTGGGACCACATTTGGAAAACAGGCCGCCTTGCATTGAAACCGTTGCTGCAAGACGTTAAAGGCCAGAGGAAAGAAGGGCGCCCTGACAGACCGTCATTTCCGCTGACCTCGAGTGTTAAGCGTTCAGTACCTCGGCCAAGGCTAGGGAGAAGACAGAGACTACGCAATCACAATTGGGGTTAAATTAAAAACAAAACGCGCTTCCCCGAGCCAGGTAGGAGTCGAACCTACAATCTTCTGATCCGTAGTCAGACGCGTTATCCATTGCGCCACTGGCCCTCGTGGGTCTGCGCATACCCCTATCCTTCCACAAAAGGGAGGTGCTGTGCTTGCCCCCTCCCCACATTACACAGCTCTTTAGAAAATAATGCTACTCTTCATTTCGGAGCTGACTCTCAAGCCGCTTCATCTTCCAGTCCTATCTAGAAAGGAAGGCCCTGAAAAGTTGGCAGCAATTGCAAAGCAGGATTTGCCTTCATTTATTGGGGTTGGGGGGGTGGGGTCAATCGGTCAGGGGCTTACTTCCCCACACACTTCAGGAGCGCCACAGGGACTCTTCTCCAGCCTGCCAATAGGCTGCAGATATTTGCCCCCAGCCAATGCTGCACTTTGGGGGCAAGGGGCAGGTTTCAGGTGGCAAGACGGGCAGCAAAGGGTTAATGAGGCGTGCCCCAGCACTCACGCGCCTCCGAGAGGAACTGCAGACTCTCTTGCCCATTTTAGCAAAAGGGGACCGTCCATCCCTGATAGGGCTCGAACCGCTGCCCTTGGTTCTTGCGTGTTCTCTCAAGCTAGTCATTTTTAGATTGGTCTTGGTATTGTGCTTTGCTTAGCCACTGTAAGCAATGACAGCTCAATACCAGAGCAGCGTAAAGCTTGATTTCTGCCACTGAAAGTGCATCTCGGTCATTTGCGTGGGACACCACCGGTCAAGCTTCTCAAGCATCCTGCCAGTGGTGGACCCATGGGGCACTGCTCTCAGGATCTCCATAACCTGCTTCTTGCTGACAGCCTCCCATATGGTCTAGCGGTTAGGATTCCTGGTTTTCACCCAGGCGGCCCGGGTTCGACTCCCGGTATGGGAAGACTAGCCTTTTCTACATAGAACTCCCGATTCCGTTTCTGTTGCATTTACATTTTGAGAAAAGCCTGAATTTCCCCACATTGTTTCCCTTGGGGCCCCGGCGGCCCCATGCAGTCTGTCCGTGTTTCAGGCTCCCGATTCCTCAGTATGAGGGCTGGACTTGCAAGAAGAAGGGCCGACTACAAGCGGCTTGGGTATGAGGTGCATACCAATGTCTGCGGCTTTCATACCCGAGATCTCGTCTGCACCCACCTTTGAGGCGTGACGTGTCCCCCGCACCCCCCGTCAAGAGAGCAACGGTGGGACCACATTTGGAAAACAGGCCGCCTTGCATTGAAACCGTTGCTGCAAGACGTTAAAGGCCAGAGGAAAGAAGGGCGCCCTGACAGACCGTCATTTCCGCTGACCTCGAGTGTTAAGCGTTCAGTACCTCGGCCAAGGCTAGGGAGAAGACAGAGACTACGCAATCACAATTGGGGTTAAATTAAAAACAAAACGCGCTTCCCCGAGCCAGGTAGGAGTCGAACCTACAATCTTCTGATCCGTAGTCAGACGCGTTATCCGTTGCGCCACTGGCCCTCGTGGGTCTGCGCATACCCCTATCCTTCCACAAAAGGGAGGTGCTGTGCTTGCCCCCTCCCCACATTACACAGCTCTTTAGAAAATAATGCTACTCTTCATTTCGGAGCTGACTCTCAAGCCGCTTCATCTAACAGTCCTATCTAGAAAGGAAGGCCCTGAAAAGTTGGCAGCAATTGCAAAGCAGGATTTGCCTTCATTTATTGGGGTTGGGGGGGTGGGGTCAATCGGTCAGGGGCTTACTTCCCCACACACTTCAGGAGCGCCACAGGGACTCTTCTCCAGCCTGCCAATAGGCTGCAGATATTTGCCCCCAGCCAATGCTGCACTTTGGGGGCAAGGGGCAGGTTTCAGGTGGCAAGACGGGCAGCAAAGGGTTAATGAGGCGTGCCCCAGCACTCACGCGCCTCCGAGAGGAACTGCAGACTCTCTTGCCCATTTTAGCAAAAGGGGACCGTCCATCCCTGATAGGGCTCGAACCGCTGCCCTTGGTTCTTGCGTGTTCTCTCAAGCTAGTCATTTTTAGATTGGTCTTGGTATTGTGCTTTGCTTAGCCACTGTAAGCAATGACAGCTCAATACCAGAGCAGCGTAAAGCTTGATTTCTGCCACTGAAAGTGCATCTCGGTCATTTGCGTGGGACACCACCGGTCAAGCTTCTCAAGCATCCTGCCAGTGGTGGACCCATGGGGCACTGCTCTCAGGATCTCCATAACCTGCTTCTTGCTGACAGCCTCCCATATGGTCTAGCTGTTAGGATTCCTGGTTTTCACCCAGGCGGCCCGGGTTCGACTCCCGGTATGGGAAGACTAGCCTTTTCTACATAGAACTCCCGATTCCGTTTCTGTTGCATTTACATTTTGAGAAAAGCCTGAATTTCCCCACATTGTTTCCCTTGGGGCCCCGGCGGCCCCATGCAGTCTGTCCGTGTTTCAGGCTCCCGATTCCTCAGTATGAGGGCTGGACTTGCAAGAAGAAGGGCCGACTACAAGCGGCTTGGGTATGAGGTGCATACCAATGTCTGCGGCTTTCATACCCGAGATCTCGTCTGCACCCACCTTTGAGGCGTGACGTGTCCCCCGCACCCCCCGTCAAGAGAGCAACGGTGGGACCACATTTGGAAAACAGGCCGCCTTGCATTGAAACCGTTGCTGCAAGACGTTAAAGGCCAGAGGAAAGAAGGGCGCCCTGACAGACCGTCATTTCCGCTGACCTCGAGTGTTAAGCGTTCAGTACCTCGGCCAAGGCTAGGGAGAAGACAGAGACTACGCAATCACAATTGGGGTTAAATTAAAAACAAAACGCGCTTCCCCGAGCCAGGTAGGAGTCGAACCTACAATCTTCTGATCCGTAGTCAGACGCGTTATCCATTGCGCCACTGGCCCTCGTGGGTCTGCGCATACCCCTATCCTTCCACAAAAGGGAGGTGCTGTGCTTGCCCCCTCCCCACATTACACAGCTCTTTAGAAAATAATGCTACTCTTCATTTCGGAGCTGACTCTCAAGCCGCTTCATCTTCCAGTCCTATCTAGAAAGGAAGGCCCTGAAAAGTTGGCAGCAATTGCAAAGCAGGATTTGCCTTCATTTATTGGGGTTGGGGGGGTGGGGTCAATCGGTCAGGGGCTTACTTCCCCACACACTTCAGGAGCGCCACAGGGACTCTTCTCCAGCCTGCCAATAGGCTGCAGATATTTGCCCCCAGCCAATGCTGCACTTTGGGGGCAAGGGGCAGGTTTCAGGTGGCAAGACGGGCAGCAAAGGGTTAATGAGGCGTGCCCCAGCACTCACGCGCCTCCGAGAGGAACTGCAGACTCTCTTGCCCATTTTAGCAAAAGGGGACCGTCCATCCCTGATAGGGCTCGAACCGCTGCCCTTGGTTCTTGCGTGTTCTCTCAAGCTAGTCATTTTTAGATTGGTCTTGGTATTGTGCTTTGCTTAGCCACTGTAAGCAATGACAGCTCAATACCAGAGCAGCGTAAAGCTTGATTTCTGCCACTGAAAGTGCATCTCGGTCATTTGCGTGGGACACCACCGGTCAAGCTTCTCAAGCATCCTGCCAGTGGTGGACCCATGGGGCACTGCTCTCAGGATCTCCATAACCTGCTTCTTGCTGACAGCCTCCCATATGGTCTAGCGGTTAGGATTCCTGGTTTTCACCCAGGCGGCCCGGGTTCGACTCCCGGTATGGGAAGACTAGCCTTTTCTACATAGAACTCCCGATTCCGTTTCTGTTGCATTTACATTTTGAGAAAAGCCTGAATTTCCCCACATTGTTTCCCTTGGGGCCCCGGCGGCCCCATGCAGTCTGTCCGTGTTTCAGGCTCCCGATTCCTCAGTATGAGGGCTGGACTTGCAAGAAGAAGGGCCGACTACAAGCGGCTTGGGTATGAGGTGCATACCAATGTCTGCGGCTTTCATACCCGAGATCTCGTCTGCACCCACCTTTGAGGCGTGACGTGTCCCCCGCATCCCCCGTCAAGAGAGCAACGGTGGGACCACATTTGGAAAACAGGCCGCCTTGCATTGAAACCGTTGCTGCAAGACGTTAAAGGCCAGAGGAAAGAAGGGCGCCCTGACAGACCGTCATTTCCGCTGACCTCGAGTGTTAAGCGTTCAGTACCTCGGCCAAGGCTAGGGAGAAGACAGAGACTACGCAATCACAATTGGGGTTAAATTAAAAACAAAACGCGCTTCCCCGAGCCAGGTAGGAGTCGAACCTACAATCTTCTGATCCGTAGTCAGACGCGTTATCCATTGCGCCACTGGCCCTCGTGGGTCTGCGCATACCCCTATCCTTCCACAAAAGGGAGGTACTGTGCTTGCCCCCTCCCCACATTACACAGCTCTTTAGAAAATAATGCTACTCTTCATTTCGGAGCTGACTCTCAAGCCGCTTCATCTTCCAGTCCTATCTAGAAAGGAAGGCCCTGAAAAGTTGGCAGCAATTGCAAAGCAGGATTTGCCTTCATTTATTGGGGTTGGGGGGGTGGGGTCAATCGGTCAGGGGCTTACTTCCCCACACACTTCAGGAGCGCCACAGGGACTCTTCTCCAGCCTGCCAATAGGCTGCAGATATTTGCCCCCAGCCAATGCTGCACTTTGGGGGCAAGGGGCAGGTTTCAGGTGGCAAGACGGGCAGCAAAGGGTTAATGAGGCGTGCCCCAGCACTCACTGGCCTCCGAGAGGAACTGCAGACTCTCTTGCCCATTTTAGCAAAAGGGGACCGTCCATCCCTGATAGGGCTCGAACCGCTGCCCTTGGTTCTTGCGTGTTCTCTCAAGCTAGTCATTTTTAGATTGGTCTTGGTATTGTGCTTTGCTTAGCCACTGTAAGCAATGACAGCTCAATACCAGAGCAGCGTAAAGCTTGATTTCTGCCACTGAAAGTGCATCTCGGTCATTTGCGTGGGACACCACCGGTCAAGCTTCTCAAGCATCCTGCCAGTGGTGGACCCATGGGGCACTGCTCTCAGGATCTCCATAACCTGCTTCTTGCTGACAGCCTCCCATATGGTCTAGCGGTTAGGATTCCTGGTTTTCACCCAGGCGGCCCGGGTTCGACTCCCGGTATGGGAAGACTAGCCTTTTCTACATAGAACTCCCGATTCCGTTTCTGTTGCATTTACATTTTGAGAAAAGCCTGAATTTCCCCACATTGTTTCCCTTGGGGCCCCGGCGGCCCCATGCAGTCTGTCCGTGTTTCAGGCTCCCGATTCCTCAGTATGAGGGCTGGACTTGCAAGAAGAAGGGCCGACTACAAGCGGCTTGGGTATGAGGTGCATACCAATGTCTGCGGCTTTCATACCCGAGATCTCGTCTGCACCCACCTTTGAGGCGTGACGTGTCCCCCGCACCCCCCGTCAAGAGAGCAACGGTGGGACCACATTTGGAAAACAGGCCGCCTTGCATTGAAACCGTTGCTGCAAGACGTTAAAGGCCAGAGGAAAGAAGGGCGCCCTGACAGACCGTCATTTCCGCTGACCTCGAGTGTTAAGCGTTCAGTACCTCGGCCAAGGCTAGGGAGAAGACAGAGACTACGCAATCACAATTGGGGTTAAATTAAAAACAAAACGCGCTTCCCCGAGCCAGGTAGGAGTCGAACCTACAATCTTCTGATCCGTAGTCAGACGCGTTATCCATTGCGCCACTGGCCCTCGTGGGTCTGCGCATACCCCTATCCTTCCACAAAAGGGAGGTGCTGTGGTTGCCCCCTCCCCACATTACACAGCTCTTTAGAAAATAATGCTACTCTTCATTTCGGAGCTGACTCTCAAGCCGCTTCATCTTCCAGTCCTATCTAGAAAGGAAGGCCCTGAAAAGTTGGCAGCAATTGCAAAGCAGGATTTGCCTTCATTTATTGGGGTTGGGGGGGTGGGGTCAATCGGTCAGGGGCTTACTTCCCCACACACTTCAGGAGCGCCACAGGGACTCTTCTCCAGCCTGCCAATAGGCTGCAGATATTTGCCCCCAGCCAATGCTGCACTTTGGGGGCAAGGGGCAGGTTTCAGGTGGCAAGACGGGCAGCAAAGGGTTAATGAGGCGTGCCCCAGCACTCACGCGCCTCCGAGAGGAACTGCAGACTCTCTTGCCCATTTTAGCAAAAGGGGACCGTCCATCCCTGATAGGGCTCGAACCGCTGCCCTTGGTTCTTGCGTGTTCTCTCAAGCTAGTCATTTTTAGATTGGTCTTGGTATTGTGCTTTGCTTAGCCACTGTAAGCAATGACAGCTCAATACCAGAGCAGCGTAAAGCTTGATTTCTGCCACTGAAAGTGCATCTCGGTCATTTGCGTGGGACACCACCGGTCAAGCTTCTCAAGCATCCTGCCAGTGGTGGACCCATGGGGCACTGCTCTCAGGATCTCCATAACCTGCTTCTTGCTGACAGCCTCCCATATGGTCTAGCGGTTAGGATTCCTGGTTTTCACCCAGGCGGCCCGGGTTTGACTCCCGGTATGGGAAGACTAGCCTTTTCTACATAGAACTCCCGATTCGGTTTCTGTTGCATTTACATTTTGAGAAAAGCCTGAATTTCCCCACATTGTTTCCCTTGGGGCCCCGGCGGCCCCATGCAGTCTGTCCGTGTTTCAGGCTCCCGATTCCTCAGTATGAGGGCTGGACTTGCAAGAAGAAGGGCCGACTACAAGCGGCTTGGGTATGAGGTGCATACCAATGTCTGCGGCTTTCATACCCGAGATCTCGTCTGCACCCACCTTTGAGGCGTGACGTGTCCCCCGCATCCCCCGTCAAGAGAGCAACGGTGGGACCACATTTGGAAAACAGGCCGCCTTGCATTGAAACCGTTGCTGCAAGACGTTAAAGGCCAGAGGAAAGAAGGGCGCCCTGACAGACCGTCATTTCCGCTGACCTCGAGTGTTAAGCGTTCAGTACCTCGGCCAAGGCTAGGGAGAAGACAGAGACTACGCAATCACAATTGGGGTTAAATTAAAAACAAAACGCGCTTCCCCGAGCCAGGTAGGAGTCGAACCTACAATCTTCTGATCCGTAGTCAGACGCGTTATCCATTGCGCCACTGGCCCTCGTGGGTCTGCGCATACCCCTATCCTTCCACAAAAGGGAGGTACTGTGCTTGCCCCCTCCCCACATTACACAGCTCTTTAGAAAATAATGCTACTCTTCATTTCGGAGCTGACTCTCAAGCCGCTTCATCTTCCAGTCCTATCTAGAAAGGAAGGCCCTGAAAAGTTGGCAGCAATTGCAAAGCAGGATTTGCCTTCATTTATTGGGGTTGGGGGGGTGGGGTCAATCGGTCAGGGGCTTACTTCCCCACACACTTCAGGAGCGCCACAGGGACTCTTCTCAAGCCTGCCAATAGGCTGCAGATATTTGCCCCCAGCCAATGCTGCACTTTGGGGGCAAGGGGCAGGTTTCAGGTGGCAAGACGGGCAGCAAAGGGTTAATGAGGCGTGCCCCAGCACTCACGCGCCTCCGAGAGGAACTGCAGACTCTCTTGCCCATTTTAGCAAAAGGGGACCGTCCATCCCTGATAGGGCTCGAACCGCTGCCCTTGGTTCTTGCGTGTTCTCTCAAGCTAGTCATTTTTAGATTGGTCTTGGTATTGTGCTTTGCTTAGCCACTGTAAGCAATGACAGCTCAATACCAGAGCAGCGTAAAGCTTGATTTCTGCCACTGAAAGTGCATCTCGGTCATTTGCGTGGAACACCACCGGTCAAGCTTCTCAAGCATCCTGCCAGTGGTGGACCCATGGGGCACTGCTCTCAGGATCTCCATAACCTGCTTCTTGCTGACAGCCTCCCATATGGTCTAGCGGTTAGGATTCCTGGTTTTCACCCAGGCGGCCCGGGTTCTACTCCCGGTATGGAAAGACTAGCCTTTTCTACATAGAACTCCCGATTCCGTTTCTGTTGCATTTACATTTTGAGAAAAGCCTGAATTTCCCCACATTGTTTCCCTTGGGGCCCCGGCGGCCCCATGCAGTCTGTCCGTGTTTCAGGCTCCCGATTCCTCAGTATGAGGGCTGGACTTGCAAGAAGAAGGGCCGACTACAAGCGGCTTGGGTATGAGGTGCATACCAATGTCTGCGGCTTTCATACCCGAGATCTCGTCTGCACCCACCTTTGAGGCGTGACGTGTCCCCCGCACCCCCCGTCAAGAGAGCAACGGTGGGACCACATTTGGAAAACAGGCCGCCTTGCATTGAAACCGTTGCTGCAAGACGTTAAAGGCCAGAGGAAAGAAGGGCGCCCTGACAGACCGTCATTTCCGCTGACCTCGAGTGTTAAGCGTTCAGTACCTCGGCCAAGGCTAGGGAGAAGACAGAGACTACGCAATCACAATTGGGGTTAAATTAAAAACAAAACGCGCTTCCCCGAGCCAGGTAGGAGTCGAACCTACTACAATCTTCTGATCCGTAGTCAGACGCGTTATCCATTGCGCCACTGGCCCTCGTGGGTCTGCGCATACCCCTATCCTTCCACAAAAGGGAGGTGCTGTGCTTGCCCCCTCCCCACATTACACAGCTCTTTAGAAAATAATGCTACTCTTCATTTCGGAGCTGACTCTCAAGCCGCTTCATCTTCCAGTCCTATCTAGAAAGGAAGGCCCTGAAAAGTTGGCAGCAATTGCAAAGCAGGATTTGCCTTCATTTATTGGGGTTGGGGGGGTGGGGTCAATCGGTCAGGGGCTTACTTCCCCACACACTTCAGGAGCGCCACAGGGACTCTTCTCCAGCCTGCCAATAGGCTGCAGATATTTGCCCCCAGCCAATGCTGCACTTTGGGGGCAAGGGGCAGGTTTCAGGTGGCAAGATGGGCAGCAAAGGGTTAATGAGGCGTGCCCCAGCACTCACGCGCCTCCGAGAGGAACTGCAGACTCTCTTGCCCATTTTAGCAAAAGGGGACCGTCCATCCCTGATAGGGCTCGAACCGCTGCCCTTGGTTCTTGCGTGTTCTCTCAAGCTAGTCATTTTTAGATTGGTCTTGGTATTGTGCTTTGCTTAGCCACTGTAAGCAATGACAGCTCAATACCAGAGCAGCGTAAAGCTTGATTTCTGCCACTGAAAGTGCATCTCGGTCATTTGCGTGGGACACCACCGGTCAAGCTTCTCAAGCATCCTGCCAGTGGTGGACCCATGGGGCACTGCTCTCAGGATCTCCATAACCTGCTTCTTGCTGACAGCCTCCCATATGGTCTAGCGGTTAGGATTCCTGGTTTTCACCCAGGCGGCCCGGGTTCGACTCCCGGTATGGGAAGACTAGCCTTTTCTACATAGAACTCCCGATTCCGTTTCTGTTGCATTTACATTTTGAGGAAAGCCTGAATTTCCCCACATTGTTTCCCTTGGGGCCCCGGCGGCCCCATGCAGTCTGTCCGTGTTTCAGGCTCCCGATTCCTCAGTATGAGGGCTGGACTTGCAAGAAGAAGGGCCGACTACAAGCGGCTTGGGTATGAGGTGCATACCAATGTCTGCGGCTTTCATACCCGAGATCTCGTCTGCACCCACCTTTGAGGCGTGACGTGTCCCCCGCACCCCCCGTCAAGAGAGCAACGGTGGGACCACATTTGGAAAACAGGCCGCCTTGCATTGAAACCGTTGCTGCAAGACGTTAAAGGCCAGAGGAAAGAAGGGCGCCCTGACAGACCGTCATTTCCGCTGACCTCGAGTGTTAAGCGTTCAGTACCTCGGCCAAGGCTAGGGAGAAGACAGAGACTACGCAATCACAATTGGGGTTAAATTAAAAACAAAACGCGCTTCCCCGAGCCAGGTAGGAGTCGAACCTACAATCTTCTGATCCGTAGTCAGACGCGTTATCCATTGCGCCACTGGCCCTCGTGGATCTGCGCATACCCCTATCCTTCCACAAAAGGGAGGTGCTGTGCTTGCCCCCTCCCCACATTACACAGCTCTTTAGAAAATAATGCTACTCTTCATTTCGGAGCTGACTCTCAAGCCGCTTCATCTTCCAGTCCTATCTAGAAAGGAAGGCCCTGAAAAGTTGGCAGCAATTGCAAAGCAGGATTTGCCTTCATTTATTGGGGTTGGGGGGGTGGGGTCAATCGGTCAGGGGCTTACTTCCCCACACACTTCAGGAGCGCCACAGGGACTCTTCTCCAGCCTGCCAATAGGCTGCAGATATTTGCCCCCAGCCAATGCTGCACTTTGGGGGCAAGGGGCAGGTTTCAGGTGGCAAGACGGGCAGCAAAGGGTTAATGAGGCGTGCCCCAGCACTCACGCGCCTCCGAGAGGAACTGCAGACTCTCTTGCCCATTTTAGCAAAAGGGGACCGTCCATCCCTGATAGGGCTCGAACCGCTGCCCTTGGTTCTTGCGTGTTCTCTCAAGCTAGTCATTTTTAGATTGGTCTTGGTATTGTGCTTTGCTTAGCCACTGTAAGCAATGACAGCTCAATACCAGAGCAGCGTAAAGCTTGATTTCTGCCACTGAAAGTGCATCTCGGTCATTTGCGTGGGACACCACCGGTCAAGCTTCTCAAGCATCCTGCCAGTGGTGGACCCATGGGGCACTGCTCTCAGGATCTCCATAACCTGCTTCTTGCTGACAGCCTCCCATATGGTCTAGCTGTTAGGATTCCTGGTTTTCACCCAGGCGGCCCGGGTTCGACTCCCGGTATGGGAAGACTAGCCTTTTCTACATAGAACTCCCGATTCCGTTTCTGTTGCATTTACATTTTGAGAAAAGCCTGAATTTCCCCACATTGTTTCCCTTGGGGCCCCGGCGGCCCCATGCAGTCTGTCCGTGTTTCAGGCTCCCGATTCCTCAGTATGAGGGCTGGACTTGCAAGAAGAAGGGCCGACTACAAGCGGCTTGGGTATGAGGTGCATACCAATGTCTGCGGCTTTCATACCCGAGATCTCGTCTGCACCCACCTTTGAGGCGTGACGTGTCCCCCGCACCCCCCGTCAAGAGAGCAACGGTGGGACCACATTTGGAAAACAGGCCGCCTTGCATTGAAACCGTTGCTGCAAGACGTTAAAGGCCAGAGGAAAGAAGGGCGCCCTGACAGACCGTCATTTCCGCTGACCTCGAGTGTTAAGCGTTCAGTACCTCGGCCAAGGCTAGGGAGAAGACAGAGACTACGCAATCACAATTGGGGTTAAATTAAAAACAAAACGCGCTTCCCCGAGCCAGGTAGGAGTCGAACCTACAATCTTCTGATCCGTAGTCAGACGCGTTATCCATTGCGCCACTGGCCCTCGTGGGTCTGCGCATACCCCTATCCTTCCACAAAAGGGAGGTGCTGTGCTTGCCCCCTCCCCACATTACACAGCTCTTTAGAAAATAATGCTACTCTTCATTTCGGAGCTGACTCTCAAGCCGCTTCATCTTCCAGTCCTATCTAGAAAGGAAGGCCCTGAAAAGTTGGCAGCAATTGCAAAGCAGGATTTGCCTTCATTTATTGGGGTTGGGGGGGTGGGGTCAATCGGTCAGGGGCTTACTTCCCCACACACTTCAGGAGCGCCACAGGGACTCTTCTCCAGCCTGCCAATAGGCTGCAGATATTTGCCCCCAGCCAATGCTGCACTTTGGGGGCAAGGGGCAGGTTTCAGGTGGCAAGACGGGCAGCAAAGGGTTAATGAGGCGTGCCCCAGCACTCACGCGCCTCCGAGAGGAACTGCAGACTCTCTTGCCCATTTTAGCAAAAGGGGACCGTCCATCCCTGATAGGGCTCGAACCGCTACCCTTGGTTCTTGCGTGTTCTCTCAAGCTAGTCATTTTTAGATTGGTCTTGGTATTGTGCTTTGCTTAGCCACTGTAAGCAATGACAGCTCAATACCAGAGCAGCGTAAAGCTTGATTTCTGCCACTGAAAGTGCATCTCGGTCATTTGCGTGGGACACCACCGGTCAAGCTTCTCAAGCATCCTGCCAGTGGTGGACCCATGGGGCACTGCTCTCAGGATCTCCATAACCTGCTTCTTGCTGACAGCCTTCCCATATGGTCTAGCGGTTAGGATTCCTGGTTTTCACCCAGGCGGCCCGGGTTCGACTCCCGGTATGGGAAGACTAGCCTTTTCTACATAGAACTCCCGATTCCGTTTCTGTTGCATTTACATTTTGAGAAAAGCCTGAATTTCCCCACATTGTTTCCCTTGGGGCCCCGGCGGCCCCATGCAGTCTGTCCGTGTTTCAGGCTCCCGATTCCTCAGTATGAGGGCTGGACTTGCAAGAAGAAGGGCCGACTACAAGCGGCTTGGGTATGAGGTGCATACCAATGTCTGCGGCTTTCATACCCGAGATCTCGTCTGCACCCACCTTTGAGGCGTGACGTGTCCCCCGCACCCCCCGTCAAGAGAGCAACGGTGGGACCACATTTGGAAAACAGGCCGCCTTGCATTGAAACCGTTGCTGCAAGACGTTAAAGGCCAGAGGAAAGAAGGGCGCCCTGACAGACCGTCATTTCCGCTGACCTCGAGTGTTAAGCGTTCAGTACCTCGGCCAAGGCTAGGGAGAAGACAGAGACTACGCAATCACAATTGGGGTTAAATTAAAAACAAAACGCGCTTCCCCGAGCCAGGTAGGAGTCGAACCTACAATCTTCTGATCCGTAGTCAGACGCGTTATCCATTGCGCCACTGGCCCTCGTGGGTCTGCGCATACCCCTATCCTTCCACAAAAGGGAGGTGCTGTGCTTGCCCCCTCCCCACATTACACAGCTCTTTAGAAAATAATGCTACTCTTCATTTCGGAGCTGACTCTCAAGCCGCTTCATCTTCCAGTCCTATCTAGAAAGGAAGGCCCTGAAAAGTTGGCAGCAATTGCAAAGCAGGATTTGCCTTCATTTATTGGGGTTGGGGGGGTGGGGTCAATCGGTCAGGGGCTTACTTCCCCACACACTTCAGGAGCGCCACAGGGACTCTTCTCCAGCCTGCCAATAGGCTGCAGATATTTGCCCCCAGCCAATGCTGCACTTTGGGGGCAAGGGGCAGGTTTCAGGTGGCAAGACGGGCAGCAAAGGGTTAATGAGGCGTGCCCCAGCACTCACGCGCCTCCGAGAGGAACTGCAGACTCTCTTGCCCATTTTAGCAAAAGGGGACCGTCCATCCCTGATAGGGCTCGAACCGCTGCCCTTGGTTCTTGCGTGTTCTCTCAAGCTAGTCATTTTTAGATTGGTCTTGGTATTGTGCTTTGCTTAGCCACTGTAAGCAATGACAGCTCAATACCAGAGCAGCGTAAAGCTTGATTTCTGCCACTGAAAGTGCATCTCGGTCATTTGCGTGGGACACCACCGGTCAAGCTTCTCAAGCATCCTGCCAGTGGTGGACCCATGGGGCACTGCTCTCAGGATCTCCATAACCTGCTTCTTGCTGACAGCCTCCCATATGGTCTAGCGGTTAGGATTCCTGGTTTTCACCCAGGTGGCCCGGGTTCGACTCCCGGTATGGGAAGACTAGCCTTTTCTACATAGAACTCCCGATTCCGTTTCTGTTGCATTTACATTTTGAGAAAAGCCTGAATTTCCCCACATTGTTTCCCTTGGGGCCCCGGCGGCCCCATGCAGTCTGTCCGTGTTTCAGGCTCCCGATTCCTCAGTATGAGGGCTGGACTTGCAAGAAGAAGGGCCGACTACAAGCGGCTTGGGTATGAGGTGCATACCAATGTCTGCGGCTTTCATACCCGAGATCTCGTCTGCACCCACCTTTGAGGCGTGACGTGTCCCCCGCACCCCCCGTCAAGAGAGCAACGGTGGGACCACATTTGGAAAACAGGCCGCCTTGCATTGAAACCGTTGCTGCAAGACGTTAAAGGCCAGAGGAAAGAAGGGCGCCCTGACAGACCGTCATTTCCGCTGACCTCGAGTGTTAAGCGTTCAGTACCTCGGCCAAGGCTAGGGAGAAGACAGAGACTACGCAATCACAATTGGGGTTAAATTAAAAACAAAACGCGCTTCCCCGAGCCAGGTAGGAGTCGAACCTACTACAATCTTCTGATCCGTAGTCAGACGCGTTATCCGTTGCGCCACTGGCCCTCATGGGTCTGCGCATACCCCTATCCTTCCACAAAAGGGAGGTGCTGTGCTTGCCCCCTCCCCACATTACACAGCTCTTTAGAAAATAATGCTACTCTTCATTTCGGAGCTGACTCTCAAGCCGCTTCATCTTCCAGTCCTATCTAGAAAGGAAGGCCCTGAAAAGTTGGCAGCAATTGCAAAGCAGGATTTGCCTTCATTTATTGGGGTTGGGGGGGTGGGGTCAATCGGTCAGGGGCTTACTTCCCCACACACTTCAGGAGCGCCACAGGGACTCTTCTCCAGCCTGCCAATAGGCTGCAGATATTTGCCCCCAGCCAATGCTGCACTTTGGGGGCAAGGGGCAGGTTTCAGGTGGCAAGACGGGCAGCAAAGGGTTAATGAGGCGTGCCCCAGCACTCACGCGCCTCCGAGAGGAACTGCAGACTCTCTTGCCCATTTTAGCAAAAGGGGACCGTCCATCCCTGATAGGGCTCGAACCGCTGCCCTTGGTTCTTGCGTGTTCTCTCAAGCTAGTCATTTTTAGATTGGTCTTGGTATTGTGCTTTGCTTAGCCACTGTAAGCAATGACAGCTCAATACCAGAGCAGCGTAAAGCTTGATTTCTGCCACTGAAAGTGCATCTCGGTCATTTGCGTGGGACACCACCGGTCAAGCTTCTCAAGCATCCTGCCAGTGGTGGACCCATGGGGCACTGCTCTCAGGATCTCCATAACCTGCTTCTTGCTGACAGCCTCCCATATGGTCTAGCGGTTAGGATTCCTGGTTTTCACCCAGGCGGCCCGGGTTCCGGTATGGGAAGACTAGCCTTTTCTACATAGAACTCCCGATTCCGTTTCTGTTGCATTTACATTTTGAGAAAAGCCTGAATTTCCCCACATTGTTTCCCTTGGGGCCCCGGCGGCCCCATGCAGTCTGTCCGTGTTTCAGGCTCCCGATTCCTCAGTATGAGGGCTGGACTTGCAAGAAGAAGGGCCGACTACAAGCGGCTTGGGTATGAGGTGCATACCAATGTCTGCGGCTTTCATACCCGAGATCTCGTCTGCACCCACCTTTGAGGCGTGACGTGTCCCCCGCACCCCCCGTCAAGAGAGCAACGGTGGGACCACATTTGGAAAACAGGCCGCCTTGCATTGAAACCGTTGCTGCAAGACGTTAAAGGCCAGAGGAAAGAAGGGCGCCCTGACAGACCGTCATTTCCGCTGACCTCGAGTGTTAAGCGTTCAGTACCTCGGCCAAGGCTAGGGAGAAGACAGAGACTACGCAATCACAATTGGGGTTAAATTAAAAACAAAACGCGCTTCCCCGAGCCAGGTAGGAGTCGAACCTACAATCTTCTGATCCGTAGTCAGACGCGTTATCCATTGCGCCACTGGCCCTCGTGGGTCTGCGCATACCCCTATCCTTCCACAAAAGGGAGGTGCTGTGCTTGCCCCCTCCCCACATTACACAGCTCTTTAGAAAATAATGCTACTCTTCATTTCGGAGCTGACTCTCAAGCCGCTTCATCTTCCAGTCCTATCTAGAAAGGAAGGCCCTGAAAAGTTGGCAGCAATTGCAAAGCAGGATTTGCCTTCATTTATTGGGGTTGGGGGGGTGGGGTTAATCGGTCAGGGGCTTACTTCCCCACACACTTCAGGAGCGCCACAGGGACTCTTCTCCAGCCTGCCAATAGGCTGCAGATATTTGCCCCCAGCCAATGCTGCACTTTGGGGGCAAGGGGCAGGTTTCAGGTGGCAAGACGGGCAGCAAAGGGTTAATGAGGCGTGCCCCAGCACTCACGCGCCTCCGAGAGGAACTGCAGACTCTCTTGCCCATTTTAGCAAAAGGGGACCGTCCATCCCTGATAGGGCTCGAACCGCTGCCCTTGGTTCTTGCGTGTTCTCTCAAGCTAGTCATTTTTAGATTGGTCTTGGTATTGTGCTTTGCTTAGCCACTGTAAGCAATGACAGCTCAATACCAGAGCAGCGTAAAGCTTGATTTCTGCCACTGAAAGTGCATCTCGGTCATTTGCGTGGGACACCACCGGTCAAGCTTCTCAAGCATCCTGCCAGTGGTGGACCCATGGGGCACTGCTCTCAGGATCTCCATAACCTGCTTCTTGCTGACAGCCTCCCATATGGTCTAGCGGTTAGGATTCCTGGTTTTCACCCAGGCGGCCCGGGTTCGACTCCCGGTATGGGAAGACTAGCCTTTTCTACATAGAACTCCCGATTCCGTTTCTGTTGCATTTACATTTTGAGAAAAGCCTGAATTTCCCCACATTGTTTCCCTTGGGGCCCCGGCGGCCCCATGCAGTCTGTCCGTGTTTCAGGCTCCCGATTCCTCAGTATGAGGGCTGGACTTGCAAGAAGAAGGGCCGACTACAAGCGGCTTGGGTATGAGGTGCATACCAATGTCTGCGGCTTTCATACCCGAGATCTCGTCTGCACCCACCTTTGAGGCGTGACGTGTCCCCCGCACCCCCCGTCAAGAGAGCAACGGTGGGACCACATTTGGAAAACAGGCCGCCTTGCATTGAAACCGTTGCTGCAAGACGTTAAAGGCCAGAGGAAAGAAGGGCGCCCTGACAGACCGTCATTTCCGCTGACCTCGAGTGTTAAGCGTTCAGTACCTCGGCCAAGGCTAGGGAGAAGACAGAGACTACGCAATCACAATTGGGGTTAAATTAAAAACAAAACGCGCTTCCCCGAGCCAGGTAGGAGTCGAACCTACAATCTTCTGATCCGTAGTCAGACGCGTTATCCATTGCGCCACTGGCCCTCGTGGGTCTGCGCATACCCCTATCCTTCCACAAAAGGGAGGTGCTGTGCTTGCCCCCTCCCCACATTACACAGCTCTTTAGAAAATAATGCTACTCTTCATTTCGGAGCTGACTCTCAAGCCGCTTCATCTTCCAGTCCTATCTAGAAAGGAAGGCCCTGAAAAGTTGGCAGCAATTGCAAAGCAGGATTTGCCTTCATTTATTGGGGTTGGGGGGGTGGGGTCAATCGGTCAGGGGCTTACTTCCCCACACACTTCAGGAGCGCCACAGGGACTCTTCTCCAGCCTGCCAATAGGCTGCAGATATTTGCCCCCAGCCAATGCTGCACTTTGGGGGCAAGGGGCAGGTTTCAGGTGGCAAGACGGGCAGCAAAGGGTTAATGAGGCGTGCCCCAGCACTCACGCGCCTCCGAGAGGAACTGCAGACTCTCTTGCCCATTTTAGCAAAAGGGGACCGTCCATCCCTGATAGGGCTCGAACCGCTGCCCTTGGTTCTTGCGTGTTCTCTCAAGCTAGTCATTTTTAGATTGGTCTTGGTATTGTGCTTTGCTTAGCCACTGTAAGCAATGACAGCTCAATACCAGAGCAGCGTAAAGCTTGATTTCTGCCACTGAAAGTGCATCTCGGTCATTTGCGTGGGACACCACCGGTCAAGCTTCTCAAGCATCCTGCCAGTGGTGGACCCATGGGGCACTGCTCTCAGGATCTCCATAACCTGCTTCTTGCTGACAGCCTCCCATATGGTCTAGCTGTTAGGATTCCTGGTTTTCACCCAGGCGGCCCGGGTTCGACTCCCGGTATGGGAAGACTAGCCTTTTCTACATAGAACTCCCGATTCCGTTTCTGTTGCATTTACATTTTGAGAAAAGCCTGAATTTCCCCACATTGTTTCCCTTGGGGCCCCGGCGGCCCCATGCAGTCTGTCCGTGTTTCAGGCTCCCGATTCCTCAGTATGAGGGCTGGACTTGCAAGAAGAAGGGCCGACTACAAGCGGCTTGGGTATGAGGTGCATACCAATGTCTGCGGCTTTCATACCCGAGATCTCGTCTGCACCCACCTTTGAGGCGTGACGTGTCCCCCGCACCCCCCGTCAAGAGAGCAACGGTGGGACCACATTTGGAAAACAGGCCGCCTTGCATTGAAACCGTTGCTGCAAGACGTTAAAGGCCAGAGGAAAGAAGGGCGCCCTGACAGACCGTCATTTCCGCTGACCTCGAGTGTTAAGCGTTCAGTACCTCGGCCAAGGCTAGGGAGAAGACAGAGACTACGCAATCACAATTGGGGTTAAATTAAAAACAAAACGCGCTTCCCCGAGCCAGGTAGGAGTCGAACCTACAATCTTCTGATCCGTAGTCAGACGCGTTATCCATTGCGCCACTGGCCCTCGTGGGTCTGCGCATACCCCTATCCTTCCACAAAAGGGAGGTGCTGTGCTTGCCCCCTCCCCACATTACACAGCTCTTTAGAAAATAATGCTACTCTTCATTTCGGAGCTGACTCTCAAGCCGCTTCATCTTCCAGTCCTATCTAGAAAGGAAGGCCCTGAAAAGTTGGCAGCAATTGCAAAGCAGGATTTGCCTTCATTTATTGGGGTTGGGGGGGTGGGGTCAATCGGTCAGGGGCTTACTTCCCCACACACTTCAGGAGCGCCACAGGGACTCTTCTCCAGCCTGCCAATAGGCTGCAGATATTTGCCCCCAGCCAATGCTGCACTTTGGGGGCAAGGGGCAGGTTTCAGGTGGCAAGACGGGCAGCAAAGGGTTAATGAGGCGTGCCCCAGCACTCACGCGCCTCCGAGAGGAACTGCAGACTCTCTTGCCCATTTTAGCAAAAGGGGACCGTCCATCCCTGATAGGGCTCGAACCGCTGCCCTTGGTTCTTGCGTGTTCTCTCAAGCTAGTCATTTTTAGATTGGTCTTGGTATTGTGCTTTGCTTAGCCACTGTAAGCAATGACAGCTCAATACCAGAGCAGCGTAAAGCTTGATTTCTGCCACTGAAAGTGCATCTCGGTCATTTGCGTGGGACACCACCGGTCAAGCTTCTCAAGCATCCTGCCAGTGGTGGACCCATGGGGCACTGCTCTCAGGATCTCCATAACCTGCTTCTTGCTGACAGCCTCCCATATGGTCTAGCGGTTAGGATTCCTGGTTTTCACCCAGGCGGCCCGGGTTCGACTCCCGGTATGGGAAGACTAGCCTTTTCTACATAGAACTCCCGATTCCGTTTCTGTTGCATTTACATTTTGAGAAAAGCCTGAATTTCCCCACATTGTTTCCCTTGGGGCCCCGGCGGCCCCATGCAGTCTGTCCGTGTTTCAGGCTCCCGATTCCTCAGTATGAGGGCTGGACTTGCAAGAAGAAGGGCCGACTACAAGCGGCTTGGGTATGAGGTGCATACCAATGTCTGCGGCTTTCATACCCGAGATCTCGTCTGCACCCACCTTTGAGGCGTGACGTGTCCCCCGCACCCCCCGTCAAGAGAGCAACGGTGGGACCACATTTGGAAAACAGGCCGCCTTGCATTGAAACCGTTGCTGCAAGACGTTAAAGGCCAGAGGAAAGAAGGGCGCCCTGACAGACCGTCATTTCCGCTGACCTCGAGTGTTAAGCGTTCAGTACCTCGGCCAAGGCTAGGGAGAAGACAGAGACTACGCAATCACAATTGGGGTTAAATTAAAAACAAAACGCGCTTCCCCGAGCCAGGTAGGAGTCGAACCTACAATCTTCTGATCCGTAGTCAGACGCGTTATCCATTGCGCCACTGGCCCTCGTGGGTCTGCGCATACCCCTATCCTTCCACAAAAGGGAGGTGCTGTGCTTGCCCCCTCCCCACATTACACAGCTCTTTAGAAAATAATGCTACTCTTCATTTCGGAGCTGACTCTCAAGCCGCTTCATCTTCCAGTCCTATCTAGAAAGGAAGGCCCTGAAAAGTTGGCAGCAATTGCAAAGCAGGATTTGCCTTCATTTATTGGGGTTGGGGGGGTGGGGTCAATCGGTCAGGGGCTTACTTCCCCACACACTTCAGGAGCGCCACAGGGACTCTTCTCCAGCCTGCCAATAGGCTGCAGATATTTGCCCCCAGCCAATGCTGCACTTTGGGGGCAAGGGGCAGGTTTCAGGTGGCAAGACGGGCAGCAAAGGGTTAATGAGGCGTGCCCCAGCACTCACGCGCCTCCGAGAGGAACTGCAGACTCTCTTGCCCATTTTAGCAAAAGGGGACCGTCCATCCCTGATAGGGCTCGAACCGCTGCCCTTGGTTCTTGCGTGTTCTCTCAAGCTAGTCATTTTTAGATTGGTCTTGGTATTGTGCTTTGCTTAGCCACTGTAAGCAATGACAGCTCAATACCAGAGCAGCGTAAAGCTTGATTTCTGCCACTGAAAGTGCATCTCGGTCATTTGCGTGGGACACCACCGGTCAAGCTTCTCAAGCATCCTGCCAGTGGTGGACCCATGGGGCACTGCTCTCAGGATCTCCATAACCTGCTTCTTGCTGACAGCCTCCCATATGGTCTAGCGGTTAGGATTCCTGGTTTTCACCCAGGCGGCCCGGGTTCGACTCCCGGTATGGGAAGACTAGCCTTTTCTACATAGAACTCCCGATTCCGTTTCTGTTGCATTTACATTTTGAGAAAAGCCTGAATTTCCCCACATTGTTTCCCTTGGGGCCCCGGCGGCCCCATGCAGTCTGTCCGTGTTTCAGGCTCCCGATTCCTCAGTATGAGGGCTGGACTTGCAAGAAGAAGGGCTGACTACAAGCGGCTTGGGTATGAGGTGCATACCAATGTCTGCGGCTTTCATACCCGAGATCTCGTCTGCACCCACCTTTGAGGCGTGACGTGTCCCCCGCACCCCCCGTCAAGAGAGCAACGGTGGGACCACATTTGGAAAACAGGCCGCCTTGCATTGAAACCGTTGCTGCAAGACGTTAAAGGCCAGAGGAAAGAAGGGCGCCCTGACAGACCGTCATTTCCGCTGACCTCGAGTGTTAAGCGTTCAGTACCTCGGCCAAGGCTAGGGAGAAGACAGAGACTACGCAATCACAATTGGGGTTAAATTAAAAACAAAACGCGCTTCCCCGAGCCAGGTAGGAGTCGAACCTACTACAATCTTCTGATCCGTAGTCAGACGCGTTATCCATTGCGCCACTGGCCCTCGTGGGTCTGCGCATACCCCTATCCTTCCACAAAAGGGAGGTGCTGTGCTTGCCCCCTCCCCACATTACACAGCTCTTTAGAAAATAATGCTACTCTTCATTTCGGAGCTGACTCTCAAGCCGCTTCATCTTCCAGTCCTATCTAGAAAGGAAGGCCCTGAAAAGTTGGCAGCAATTGCAAAGCAGGATTTGCCTTCATTTATTGGGGTTGGGGGGGTGGGGTCAATCGGTCAGGGGCTTACTTCCCCACACACTTCAGGAGCGCCACAGGGACTCTTCTCCAGCCTGCCAATAGGCTGCAGATATTTGCCCCCAGCCAATGCTGCACTTTGGGGGCAAGGGGCAGGTTTCAGGTGGCAAGACGGGCAGCAAAGGGTTAATGAGGCGTGCCCCAGCACTCACGCGCCTCCGAGAGGAACTGCAGACTCTCTTGCCCATTTTAGCAAAAGGGGACCGTCCATCCCTGATAGGGCTCGAACCGCTGCCCTTGGTTCTTGCGTGTTCTCTCAAGCTAGTCATTTTTAGATTGGTCTTGGTATTGTGCTTTGCTTAGCCACTGTAAGCAATGACAGCTCAATACCAGAGCAGCGTAAAGCTTGATTTCTGCCACTGAAAGTGCATCTCGGTCATTTGCGTGGGACACCACCGGTCAAGCTTCTCAAGCATCCTGCCAGTGGTGGACCCATGGGGCACTGCTCTCAGGATCTCCATAACCTGCTTCTTGCTGACAGCCTCCCATATGGTCTAGCGGTTAGGATTCCTGGTTTTCACCCAGGCGGCCCGGGTTCGACTCCCGGTATGGGAAGACTAGCCTTTTCTACATAGAACTCCCGATTCCGTTTCTGTTGCATTTACATTTTGAGAAAAGCCTGAATTTCCCCACATTGTTTCCCTTGGGGCCCCGGCGGCCCCATGCAGTCTGTCCGTGTTTCAGGCTCCCGATTCCTCAGTATGAGGGCTGGACTTGCAAGAAGAAGGGCCGACTACAAGCGGCTTGGGTATGAGGTGCATACCAATGTCTGCGGCTTTCATACCCGAGATCTCGTCTGCACCCACCTTTGAGGCGTGACGTGTCCCCCGCACCCCCCGTCAAGAGAGCAACGGTGGGACCACATTTGGAAAACAGGCCGCCTTGCATTGAAACCGTTGCTGCAAGACGTTAAAGGCCAGAGGAAAGAAGGGCGCCCTGACAGACCGTCATTTCCGCTGACCTCGAGTGTTAAGCGTTCAGTACCTCGGCCAAGGCTAGGGAGAAGACAGAGACTACGCAATCACAATTGGGGTTAAATTAAAAACAAAACGCGCTTCCCCGAGCCAGGTAGGAGTCGAACCTACAATCTTCTGATCCGTAGTCAGACGCGTTATCCATTGCGCCACTGGCCCTCGTGGGTCTGCGCATACCCCTATCCTTCCACAAAAGGGAGGTGCTGTGCTTGCCCCCTCCCCACATTACACAGCTCTTTAGAAAATAATGCTACTCTTCATTTCGGAGCTGACTCTCAAGCCGCTTCATCTTCCAGTCCTATCTAGAAAGGAAGGCCCTGAAAAGTTGGCAGCAATTGCAAAGCAGGATTTGCCTTCATTTATTGGGGTTGGGGGGGTGGGGTCAATCGGTCAGGGGCTTACTTCCCCACACACTTCAGGAGCGCCACAGGGACTCTTCTCCAGCCTGCCAATAGGCTGCAGATATTTGCCCCCAGCCAATGCTGCACTTTGGGGGCAAGGGGCAGGTTTCAGGTGGCAAGACGGGCAGCAAAGGGTTAATGAGGCGTGCCCCAGCACTCACGCGCCTCCGAGAGGAACTGCAGACTCTCTTGCCCATTTTAGCAAAAGGGGACCGTCCATCCCTGATAGGGCTCGAACCGCTGCCCTTGGTTCTTGCGTGTTCTCTCAAGCTAGTCATTTTTAGATTGGTCTTGGTATTGTGCTTTGCTTAGCCACTGTAAGCAATGACAGCTCAATACCAGAGCAGCGTAAAGCTTGATTTCTGCCACTGAAAGTGCATCTCGGTCATTTGCGTGGGACACCACCGGTCAAGCTTCTCAAGCATCCTGCCAGTGGTGGACCCATGGGGCACTGCTCTCAGGAGCTCCATAACCTGCTTCTTGCTGACAGCCTCCCATATGGTCTAGCGGTTAGGATTCCTGGTTTTCACCCAGGCGGCCCGGGTTCGACTCCCGGTATGGGAAGACTAGCCTTTTCTACATAGAACTCCCGATTCCGTTTCTGTTGCATTTACATTTTGAGAAAAGCCTGAATTTCCCCACATTGTTTCCCTTGGGGCCCCGGCGGCCCCATGCAGTCTGTCCGTGTTTCAGGCTCCCGATTCCTCAGTATGAGGGCTGGACTTGCAAGAAGAAGGGCCGACTACAAGCGGCTTGGGTATGAGGTGCATACCAATGTCTGCGGCTTTCATACCCGAGATCTCGTCTGCACCCACCTTTGAGGCGTGACGCGTCCCCCGCACCCCCCGTCAAGAGAGCAACGGTGGGACCACATTTGGAAAACAGGCCGCCTTGCATTGAAACCGTTGCTGCAAGACGTTAAAGGCCAGAGGAAAGAAGGGCGCCCTGACAGACCGTCATTTCCGCTGACCTCGAGTGTTAAGCGTTCAGTACCTCGGCCAAGGCTAGGGAGAAGACAGAGACTACGCAATCACAATTGGGGTTAAATTAAAAACAAAACGCGCTTCCCCGAGCCAGGTAGGAGTCGAACCTACAATCTTCTGATCCGTAGTCAGACGCGTTATCCATTGCGCCACTGGCCCTCGTGGGTCTGCGCATACCCCTATCCTTCCACAAAAGGGAGGTGCTGTGCTTGCCCCCTCCCCACATTACACAGCTCTTTAGAAAATAATGCTACTCTTCATTTCGGAGCTGACTCTCAAGCCGCTTCATCTTCCAGTCCTATCTAGAAAGGAAGGCCCTGAAAAGTTGGCAGCAATTGCAAAGCAGGATTTGCCTTCATTTATTGGGGTTGGGGGGGTGGGGTCAATCGGTCAGGGGCTTACTTCCCCACACACTTCAGGAGCGCCACAGGGACTCTTCTCCAGCCTGCCAATAGGCTGCAGATATTTGCCCCCAGCCAATGCTGCACTTTGGGGGCAAGGGGCAGGTTTCAGGTGGCAAGACGGGCAGCAAAGGGTTAATGAGGCGTGCCCCAGCACTCACGCGCCTCCGAGAGGAACTGCAGACTCTCTTGCCCATTTTAGCAAAAGGGGACCGTCCATCCCTGATAGGGCTCGAACCGCTGCCCTTGGTTCTTGCGTGTTCTCTCAAGCTAGTCATTTTTAGATTGGTCTTGGTATTGTGCTTTGCTTAGCCACTGTAAGCAATGACAGCTCAATACCAGAGCAGCGTAAAGCTTGATTTCTGCCACTGAAAGTGCATCTCGGTCATTTGCGTGGGACACCACCGGTCAAGCTTCTCAAGCATCCTGCCAGTGGTGGACCCATGGGGCACTGCTCTCAGGATCTCCATAACCTGCTTCTTGCTGACAGCCTCCCATATGGTCTAGCGGTTAGGATTCCTGGTTTTCACCCAGGCGGCCCGGGTTCGACTCCCGGTATGGGAAGACTAGCCTTTTCTACATAGAACTCCCGATTCCGTTTCTGTTGCATTTACATTTTGAGAAAAGCCTGAATTTCCCCACATTGTTTCCCTTGGGGCCCCGGCGGCCCCATGCAGTCTGTCCGTGTTTCAGGCTCCCGATTCCTCAGTATGAGGGCTGGACTTGCAAGAAGAAGGGCCGACTACAAGCGGCTTGGGTATGAGGTGCATACCAATGTCTGCGGCTTTCATACCCGAGATCTCGTCTGCACCCACCTTTGAGGCGTGACGTGTCCCCCGCACCCCCCGTCAAGAGAGCAACGGTGGGACCACATTTGGAAAACAGGCCGCCTTGCATTGAAACCGTTGCTGCAAGACGTTAAAGGCCAGAGGAAAGAAGGGCGCCCTGACAGACCGTCATTTCCGCTGACCTCGAGTGTTAAGCGTTCAGTACCTCGGCCAAGGCTAGGGAGAAGACAGAGACTACGCAATCACAATTGGGGTTAAATTAAAAACAAAACGCGCTTCCCCGAGCCAGGTAGGAGTCGAACCTACAATCTTCTGATCCGTAGTCAGACGCGTTATCCATTGCGCCACTGGCCCTCGTGGGTCTGCGCATACCCCTATCCTTCCACAAAAGGGAGGTGCTGTGCTTGCCCCCTCCCCACATTACACAGCTCTTTAGAAAATAATGCTACTCTTCATTTCGGAGCTGACTCTCAAGCCGCTTCATCTTCCAGTCCTATCTAGAAAGGAAGGCCCTGAAAAGTTGGCAGCAATTGCAAAGCAGGATTTGCCTTCATTTATTGGGGTTGGGGGGGTGGGGTCAATCGGTCAGGGGCTTACTTCCCCACACACTTCAGGAGCGCCACAGGGACTCTTCTCCAGCCTGCCAATAGGCTGCAGATATTTGCCCCCAGCCAATGCTGCACTTTGGGGGCAAGGGGCAGGTTTCAGGTGGCAAGACGGGCAGCAAAGGGTTAATGAGGCGTGCCCCAGCACTCACGCGCCTCCGAGAGGAACTGCAGACTCTCTTGCCCATTTTAGCAAAAGGGGACCGTCCATCCCTGATAGGGCTCGAACCGCTGCCCTTGGTTCTTGCGTGTTCTCTCAAGCTAGTCATTTTTAGATTGGTCTTGGTATTGTGCTTTGCTTAGCCACTGTAAGCAATGACAGCTCAATACCAGAGCAGCGTAAAGCTTGATTTCTGCCACTGAAAGTGCATCTCGGTCATTTGCGTGGGACACCACCGGTCAAGCTTCTCAAGCATCCTGCCAGTGGTGGACCCATGGGGCACTGCTCTCAGGATCTCCATAACCTGCTTCTTGCTGACAGCCTCCCATATGGTCTAGCGGTTAGGATTCCTGGTTTTCACCCAGGCGGCCCGGGTTCGACTCCCGGTATGGGAAGACTAGCCTTTTCTACATAGAACTCCCGATTCCGTTTCTGTTGCATTTACATTTTGAGAAAAGCCTGAATTTCCCCACATTGTTTCCCTTGGGGCCCCGGCGGCCCCATGCAGTCTGTCCGTGTTTCAGGCTCCCGATTCCTCAGTATGAGGGCTGGACTTGCAAGAAGAAGGGCCGACTACAAGCGGCTTGGGTATGAGGTGCATACCAATGTCTGCGGCTTTCATACCCGAGATCTCGTCTGCACCCACCTTTGAGGCGTGACGTGTCCCCCGCACCCCCCGTCAAGAGAGCAACGGTGGGACCACATTTGGAAAACAGGCCGCCTTGCATTGAAACCGTTGCTGCAAGACGTTAAAGGCCAGAGGAAAGAAGGGCGCCCTGACAGACCGTCATTTCCGCTGACCTCGAGTGTTAAGCGTTCAGTACCTCGGCCAAGGCTAGGGAGAAGACAGAGACTACGCAATCACAATTGGGGTTAAATTAAAAACAAAACGCGCTTCCCCGAGCCAGGTAGGAGTCGAACCTACAATCTTCTGATCCGTAGTCAGACGCGTTATCCGTTGCGCCACTGGCCCTCGTGGGTCTGCGCATACCCCTATCCTTCCACAAAAGGGAGGTGCTGTGCTTGCCCCCTCCCCACATTACACAGCTCTTTAGAAAATAATGCTACTCTTCATTTCGGAGCTGACTCTCAAGCCGCTTCATCTTCCAGTCCTATCTAGAAAGGAAGGCCCTGAAAAGTTGGCAGCAATTGCAAAGCAGGATTTGCCTTCATTTATTGGGGTTGGGGGGGTGGGGTCAATCGGTCAGGGGCTTACTTCCCCACACACTTCAGGAGCGCCACAGGGACTCTTCTCCAGCCTGCCAATAGGCTGCAGATATTTGCCCCCAGCCAATGCTGCACTTTGGGGGCAAGGGGCAGGTTTCAGGTGGCAAGACGGGCAGCAAAGGGTTAATGAGGCGTGCCCCAGCACTCACGCGCCTCCGAGAGGAACTGCAGACTCTCTTGCCCATTTTAGCAAAAGGGGACCGTCCATCCCTGATAGGGCTCGAACCGCTGCCCTTGGTTCTTGCGTGTTCTCTCAAGCTAGTCATTTTTAGATTGGTCTTGGTATTGTGCTTTGCTTAGCCACTGTAAGCAATGACAGCTCAATACCAGAGCAGCGTAAAGCTTGATTTCTGCCACTGAAAGTGCATCTCGGTCATTTGCGTGGGACACCACCGGTCAAGCTTCTCAAGCATCCTGCCAGTGGTGGACCCATGGGGCACTGCTCTCAGGATCTCCATAACCTGCTTCTTGCTGACAGCCTCCCATATGGTCTAGCTGTTAGGATTCCTGGTTTTCACCCAGGCGGCCCGGGTTCGACTCCCGGTATGGGAAGACTAGCCTTTTCTACATAGAACTCCCGATTCCGTTTCTGTTGCATTTACATTTTGAGAAAAGCCTGAATTTCCCCACATTGTTTCCCTTGGGGCCCCGGCGGCCCCATGCAGTCTGTCCGTGTTTCAGGCTCCCGATTCCTCAGTATGAGGGCTGGACTTGCAAGAAGAAGGGCCGACTACAAGCGGCTTGGGTATGAGGTGCATACCAATGTCTGCGGCTTTCATACCCGAGATCTCGTCTGCACCCACCTTTGAGGCGTGACGTGTCCCCCGCACCCCCCGTCAAGAGAGCAACGGTGGGACCACATTTGGAAAACAGGCCGCCTTGCATTGAAACCGTTGCTGCAAGACGTTAAAGGCCAGAGGAAAGAAGGGCGCCCTGACAGACCGTCATTTCCGCTGACCTCGAGTGTTAAGCGTTCAGTACCTCGGCCAAGGCTAGGGAGAAGACAGAGACTACGCAATCACAATTGGGGTTAAATTAAAAACAAAACGCGCTTCCCCGAGCCAGGTAGGAGTCGAACCTACAATCTTCTGATCCGTAGTCAGACGCGTTATCCATTGCGCCACTGGCCCTCGTGGGTCTGCGCATACCCCTATCCTTCCACAAAAGGGAGGTGCTGTGCTTGCCCCCTCCCCACATTACACAGCTCTTTAGAAAATAATGCTACTCTTCATTTCGGAGCTGACTCTCAAGCCGCTTCATCTTCCAGTCCTATCTAGAAAGGAAGGCCCTGAAAAGTTGGCAGCAATTGCAAAGCAGGATTTGCCTTCATTTATTGGGGTTGGGGGGGTGGGGTCAATCGGTCAGGGGCTTACTTCCCCACACACTTCAGGAGCGCCACAGGGACTCTTCTCCAGCCTGCCAATAGGCTGCAGATATTTGCCCCCAGCCAATGCTGCACTTTGGGGGCAAGGGGCAGGTTTCAGGTGGCAAGACGGGCAGCAAAGGGTTAATGAGGCGTGCCCCAGCACTCACGCGCCTCCGAGAGGAACTGCAGACTCTCTTGCCCATTTTAGCAAAAGGGGACCGTCCATCCCTGATAGGGCTCGAACCGCTGCCCTTGGTTCTTGCGTGTTCTCTCAAGCTAGTCATTTTTAGATTGGTCTTGGTATTGTGCTTTGCTTAGCCACTGTAAGCAATGACAGCTCAATACCAGAGCAGCGTAAAGCTTGATTTCTGCCACTGAAAGTGCATCTCGGTCATTTGCGTGGGACACCACCGGTCAAGCTTCTCAAGCATCCTGCCAGTGGTGGACCCATGGGGCACTGCTCTCAGGATCTCCATAACCTGCTTCTTGCTGACAGCCTCCCATATGGTCTAGCGGTTAGGATTCCTGGTTTTCACCCAGGCGGCCCGGGTTCGACTCCCGGTATGGGAAGACTAGCCTTTTCTACATAGAACTCCCGATTCCGTTTCTGTTGCATTTACATTTTGAGAAAAGCCTGAATTTCCCCACATTGTTTCCCTTGGGGCCCCGGCGGCCCCATGCAGTCTGTCCGTGTTTCAGGCTCCCGATTCCTCAGTATGAGGGCTGGACTTGCAAGAAGAAGGGCTGACTACAAGCGGCTTGGGTATGAGGTGCATACCAATGTCTGCGGCTTTCATACCCGAGATCTCGTCTGCACCCACCTTTGAGGCGTGACGTGTCCCCCGCACCCCCCGTCAAGAGAGCAACGGTGGGACCACATTTGGAAAACAGGCCGCCTTGCATTGAAACCGTTGCTGCAAGACGTTAAAGGCCAGAGGAAAGAAGGGCGCCCTGACAGACCGTCATTTCCGCTGACCTCGAGTGTTAAGCGTTCAGTACCTCGGCCAAGGCTAGGGAGAAGACAGAGACTACGCAATCACAATTGGGGTTAAATTAAAAACAAAACGCGCTTCCCCGAGCCAGGTAGGAGTCGAACCTACTACAATCTTCTGATCCGTAGTCAGACGCGTTATCCATTGCGCCACTGGCCCTCGTGGGTCTGCGCATACCCCTATCCTTCCACAAAAGGGAGGTGCTGTGCTTGCCCCCTCCCCACATTACACAGCTCTTTAGAAAATAATGCTACTCTTCATTTCGGAGCTGACTCTCAAGCCGCTTCATCTTCCAGTCCTATCTAGAAAGGAAGGCCCTGAAAAGTTGGCAGCAATTGCAAAGCAGGATTTGCCTTCATTTATTGGGGTTGGGGGGGTGGGGTCAATCGGTCAGGGGCTTACTTCCCCACACACTTCAGGAGCGCCACAGGGACTCTTCTCCAGCCTGCCAATAGGCTGCAGATATTTGCCCCCAGCCAATGCTGCACTTTGGGGGCAAGGGGCAGGTTTCAGGTGGCAAGACGGGCAGCAAAGGGTTAATGAGGCGTGCCCCAGCACTCACGCGCCTCCGAGAGGAACTGCAGACTCTCTTGCCCATTTTAGCAAAAGGGGACCGTCCATCCCTGATAGGGCTCGAACCGCTGCCCTTGGTTCTTGCGTGTTCTCTCAAGCTAGTCATTTTTAGATTGGTCTTGGTATTGTGCTTTGCTTAGCCACTGTAAGCAATGACAGCTCAATACCAGAGCAGCGTAAAGCTTGATTTCTGCCACTGAAAGTGCATCTCGGTCATTTGCGTGGGACACCACCGGTCAAGCTTCTCAAGCATCCTGCCAGTGGTGGACCCATGGGGCACTGCTCTCAGGATCTCCATAACCTGCTTCTTGCTGACAGCCTCCCATATGGTCTAGCGGTTAGGATTCCTGGTTTTCACCCAGGCGGCCCGGGTTCGACTCCCGGTATGGGAAGACTAGCCTTTTCTACATAGAACTCCCGATTCCGTTTCTGTTGCATTTACATTTTGAGAAAAGCCTGAATTTCCCCACATTGTTTCCCTTGGGGCCCCGGCGGCCCCATGCAGTCTGTCCGTGTTTCAGGCTCCCGATTCCTCAGTATGAGGGCTGGACTTGCAAGAAGAAGGGCCGACTACAAGCGGCTTGGGTATGAGGTGCATACCAATGTCTGCGGCTTTCATACCCGAGATCTCGTCTGCACCCACCTTTGAGGCGTGACGTGTCCCCCGCACCCCCCGTCAAGAGAGCAACGGTGGGACCACATTTGGAAAACAGGCCGCCTTGCATTGAAACCGTTGCTGCAAGACGTTAAAGGCCAGAGGAAAGAAGGGCGCCCTGACAGACCGTCATTTCCGCTGACCTCGAGTGTTAAGCGTTCAGTACCTCGGCCAAGGCTAGGGAGAAGACAGAGACTACGCAATCACAATTGGGGTTAAATTAAAAACAAAACGCGCTTCCCCGAGCCAGGTAGGAGTCGAACCTACAATCTTCTGATCCGTAGTCAGACGCGTTATCCATTGCGCCACTGGCCCTCGTGGGTCTGCGCATACCCCTATCCTTCCACAAAAGGGAGGTGCTGTGCTTGCCCCCTCCCCACATTACACAGCTCTTTAGAAAATAATGCTACTCTTCATTTCGGAGCTGACTCTCAAGCCGCTTCATCTTCCAGTCCTATCTAGAAAGGAAGGCCCTGAAAAGTTGGCAGCAATTGCAAAGCAGGATTTGCCTTCATTTATTGGGGTTGGGGGGGTGGGGTCAATCGGTCAGGGGCTTACTTCCCCACACACTTCAGGAGCGCCACAGGGACTCTTCTCCAGCCTGCCAATAGGCTGCAGATATTTGCCCCCAGCCAATGCTGCACTTTGGGGGCAAGGGGCAGGTTTCAGGTGGCAAGACGGGCAGCAAAGGGTTAATGAGGCGTGCCCCAGCACTCACGCGCCTCCGAGAGGAACTGCAGACTCTCTTGCCCATTTTAGCAAAAGGGGACCGTCCATCCCTGATAGGGCTCGAACCGCTGCCCTTGGTTCTTGCGTGTTCTCTCAAGCTAGTCATTTTTAGATTGGTCTTGGTATTGTGCTTTGCTTAGCCACTGTAAGCAATGACAGCTCAATACCAGAGCAGCGTAAAGCTTGATTTCTGCCACTGAAAGTGCATCTCGGTCATTTGCGTGGGACACCACCGGTCAAGCTTCTCAAGCATCCTGCCAGTGGTGGACCCATGGGGCACTGCTCTCAGGAGCTCCATAACCTGCTTCTTGCTGACAGCCTCCCATATGGTCTAGCGGTTAGGATTCCTGGTTTTCACCCAGGCGGCCCGGGTTCGACTCCCGGTATGGGAAGACTAGCCTTTTCTACATAGAACTCCCGATTCCGTTTCTGTTGCATTTACATTTTGAGAAAAGCCTGAATTTCCCCACATTGTTTCCCTTGGGGCCCCGGCGGCCCCATGCAGTCTGTCCGTGTTTCAGGCTCCCGATTCCTCAGTATGAGGGCTGGACTTGCAAGAAGAAGGGCCGACTACAAGCGGCTTGGGTATGAGGTGCATACCAATGTCTGCGGCTTTCATACCCGAGATCTCGTCTGCACCCACCTTTGAGGCGTGACGCGTCCCCCGCACCCCCCGTCAAGAGAGCAACGGTGGGACCACATTTGGAAAACAGGCCGCCTTGCATTGAAACCGTTGCTGCAAGACGTTAAAGGCCAGAGGAAAGAAGGGCGCCCTGACAGACCGTCATTTCCGCTGACCTCGAGTGTTAAGCGTTCAGTACCTCGGCCAAGGCTAGGGAGAAGACAGAGACTACGCAATCACAATTGGGGTTAAATTAAAAACAAAACGCGCTTCCCCGAGCCAGGTAGGAGTCGAACCTACAATCTTCTGATCCGTAGTCAGACGCGTTATCCATTGCGCCACTGGCCCTCGTGGGTCTGCGCATACCCCTATCCTTCCACAAAAGGGAGGTGCTGTGCTTGCCCCCTCCCCACATTACACAGCTCTTTAGAAAATAATGCTACTCTTCATTTCGGAGCTGACTCTCAAGCCGCTTCATCTTCCAGTCCTATCTAGAAAGGAAGGCCCTGAAAAGTTGGCAGCAATTGCAAAGCAGGATTTGCCTTCATTTATTGGGGTTGGGGGGGTGGGGTCAATCGGTCAGGGGCTTACTTCCCCACACACTTCAGGAGCGCCACAGGGACTCTTCTCCAGCCTGCCAATAGGCTGCAGATATTTGCCCCCAGCCAATGCTGCACTTTGGGGGCAAGGGGCAGGTTTCAGGTGGCAAGACGGGCAGCAAAGGGTTAATGAGGCGTGCCCCAGCACTCACGCGCCTCCGAGAGGAACTGCAGACTCTCTTGCCCATTTTAGCAAAAGGGGACCGTCCATCCCTGATAGGGCTCGAACCGCTGCCCTTGGTTCTTGCGTGTTCTCTCAAGCTAGTCATTTTTAGATTGGTCTTGGTATTGTGCTTTGCTTAGCCACTGTAAGCAATGACAGCTCAATACCAGAGCAGCGTAAAGCTTGATTTCTGCCACTGAAAGTGCATCTCGGTCATTTGCGTGGGACACCACCGGTCAAGCTTCTCAAGCATCCTGCCAGTGGTGGACCCATGGGGCACTGCTCTCAGGATCTCCATAACCTGCTTCTTGCTGACAGCCTCCCATATGGTCTAGCGGTTAGGATTCCTGGTTTTCACCCAGGCGGCCCGGGTTCGACTCCTGGTATGGGAAGACTAGCCTTTTCTACATAGAACTCCCGATTCCGTTTCTGTTGCATTTACATTTTGAGAAAAGCCTGAATTTCCCCACATTGTTTCCCTTGGGGCCCCGGCGGCCCCATGCAGTCTGTCCGTGTTTCAGGCTCCCGATTCCTCAGTATGAGGGCTGGACTTGCAAGAAGAAGGGCCGACTACAAGCGGCTTGGGTATGAGGTGCATACCAATGTCTGCGGCTTTCATACCCGAGATCTCGTCTGCACCCACCTTTGAGGCGTGACGTGTCCCCCGCACCCCCCGTCAAGAGAGCAACGGTGGGACCACATTTGGAAAACAGGCCGCCTTGCATTGAAACCGTTGCTGCAAGACGTTAAAGGCCAGAGGAAAGAAGGGCGCCCTGACAGACCGTCATTTCCGCTGACCTCGAGTGTTAAGCGTTCAGTACCTCGGCCAAGGCTAGGGAGAAGACAGAGACTACGCAATCACAATTGGGGTTAAATTAAAAACAAAACGCGCTTCCCCGAGCCAGGTAGGAGTCGAACCTACTACAATCTTCTGATCCGTAGTCAGACGCGTTATCCATTGCGCCACTGGCCCTCGTGGGTCTGCGCATACCCCTATCCTTCCACAAAAGGGAGGTGCTGTGCTTGCCCCCTCCCCACATTACACAGCTCTTTAGAAAATAATGCTACTCTTCATTTCGGAGCTGACTCTCAAGCCGCTTCATCTTCCAGTCCTATCTAGAAAGGAAGGCCCTGAAAAGTTGGCAGCAATTGCAAAGCAGGATTTGCCTTCATTTATTGGGGTTGGGGGGGCGGGGTCAATCGGTCAGGGGCTTACTTCCCCACACACTTCAGGAGCGCCACAGGGACTCTTCTCCAGCCTGCCAATAGGCTGCAGATATTTGCCCCCAGCCAATGCTGCACTTTGGGGGCAAGGGGCAGGTTTCAGGTGGCAAGACGGGCAGCAAAGGGTTAATGAGGCGTGCCCCAGCACTCACGCGCCTCCGAGAGGAACTGCAGACTCTCTTGCCCATTTTAGCAAAAGGGGACCGTCCATCCCTGATAGGGCTCGAACCGCTGCCCTTGGTTCTTGCGTGTTCTCCCAAGCTAGTCATTTTTAGATTGGTCTTGGTATTGTGCTTTGCTTAGCCACTGTAAGCAATGACAGCTCAATACCAGAGCAGCGTAAAGCTTGATTTCTGCCACTGAAAGTGCATCTCGGTCATTTGCGTGGGACACCACCGGTCAAGCTTCTCAAGCATCCTGCCAGTGGTGGACCCATGGGGCACTGCTCTCAGGATCTCCATAACCTGCTTCTTGCTGACAGCCTCCCATATGGTCTAGCGGTTAGGATTCCTGGTTTTCACCCAGGCGGCCCGGGTTCGACTCCCGGTATGGGAAGACTAGCCTTTTCTACATAGAACTCCCGATTCCGTTTCTGTTGCATTTACATTTTGAGAAAAGCCTGAATTTCCCCACATTGTTTCCCTTGGGGCCCCGGCGGCCCCATGCAGTCTGTCCGTGTTTCAGGCTCCCGATTCCTCAGTATGAGGGCTGGACTTGCAAGAAGAAGGGCCGACTACAAGCGGCTTGGGTATGAGGTGCATACCAATGTCTGCGGCTTTCATACCCGAGATCTCGTCTGCACCCACCTTTGAGGCGTGACGTGTCCCCCGCACCCCCCGTCAAGAGAGCAACGGTGGGACCACATTTGGAAAACAGGCCGCCTTGCATTGAAACCGTTGCTGCAAGACGTTAAAGGCCAGAGGAAAGAAGGGCGCCCTGACAGACCGTCATTTCCGCTGACCTCGAGTGTTAAGCGTTCAGTACCTCGGCCAAGGCTAGGGAGAAGACAGAGACTACGCAATCACAATTGGGGTTAAATTAAAAACAAAACGCGCTTCCCCGAGCCAGGTAGGAGTCGAACCTACAATCTTCTGATCCGTAGTCAGACGCGTTATCCGTTGCGCCACTGGCCCTCGTGGGTCTGCGCATACCCCTATCCTTCCACAAAAGGGAGGTGCTGTGCTTGCCCCCTCCCCACATTACACAGCTCTTTAGAAAATAATGCTACTCTTCATTTCGGAGCTGACTCTCAAGCCGCTTCATCTTCCAGTCCTATCTAGAAAGGAAGGCCCTGAAAAGTTGGCAGCAATTGCAAAGCAGGATTTGCCTTCATTTATTGGGGTTGGGGGGGTGGGGTCAATCGGTCAGGGGCTTACTTCCCCACACACTTCAGGAGCGCCACAGGGACTCTTCTCCAGCCTGCCAATAGGCTGCAGATATTTGCCCCCAGCCAATGCTGCACTTTGGGGGCAAGGGGCAGGTTTCAGGTGGCAAGACGGGCAGCAAAGGGTTAATGAGGCGTGCCCCAGCACTCACGCGCCTCCGAGAGGAACTGCAGACTCTCTTGCCCATTTTAGCAAAAGGGGACCGTCCATCCCTGATAGGGCTCGAACCGCTGCCCTTGGTTCTTGCGTGTTCTCTCAAGCTAGTCATTTTTAGATTGGTCTTGGTATTGTGCTTTGCTTAGCCACTGTAAGCAATGACAGCTCAATACCAGAGCAGCGTAAAGCTTGATTTCTGCCACTGAAAGTGCATCTCGGTCATTTGCGTGGGACACCACCGGTCAAGCTTCTCAAGCATCCTGCCAGTGGTGGACCCATGGGGCACTGCTCTCAGGATCTCCATAACCTGCTTCTTGCTGACAGCCTCCCATATGGTCTAGCGGTTAGGATTCCTGGTTTTCACCCAGGCGGCCCGGGTTCGACTCCCGGTATGGGAAGACTAGCCTTTTCTACATAGAACTCCCGATTCCGTTTCTGTTGCATTTACATTTTGAGAAAAGCCTGAATTTCCCCACATTGTTTCCCTTGGGGCCCCGGCGGCCCCATGCAGTCTGTCCGTGTTTCAGGCTCCCGATTCCTCAGTATGAGGGCTGGACTTGCAAGAAGAAGGGCCGACTACAAGCGGCTTGGGTATGAGGTGCATACCAATGTCTGCGGCTTTCATACCCGAGATCTCGTCTGCACCCACCTTTGAGGCGTGACGTGTCCCCCGCACCCCCCGTCAAGAGAGCAACGGTGGGACCACATTTGGAAAACAGGCCGCCTTGCATTGAAACCGTTGCTGCAAGACGTTAAAGGCCAGAGGAAAGAAGGGCGCCCTGACAGACCGTCATTTCCGCTGACCTCGAGTGTTAAGCGTTCAGTACCTCGGCCAAGGCTAGGGAGAAGACAGAGACTACGCAATCACAATTGGGGTTAAATTAAAAACAAAACGCGCTTCCCCGAGCCAGGTAGGAGTCGAACCTACAATCTTCTGATCCGTAGTCAGACGCGTTATCCATTGCGCCACTGGCCCTCGTGGGTCTGCGCATACCCCTATCCTTCCACAAAAGGGAGGTGCTGTGCTTGCCCCCTCCCCACATTACACAGCTCTTTAGAAAATAATGCTACTCTTCATTTCGGAGCTGACTCTCAAGCCGCTTCATCTTCCAGTCCTATCTAGAAAGGAAGGCCCTGAAAAGTTGGCAGCAATTGCAAAGCAGGATTTGCCTTCATTTATTGGGGTTGGGGGGGTGGGGTCAATCGGTCAGGGGCTTACTTCCCCACACACTTCAGGAGCGCCACAGGGACTCTTCTCCAGCCTGCCAATAGGCTGCAGATATTTGCCCCCAGCCAATGCTGCACTTTGGGGGCAAGGGGCAGGTTTCAGGTGGCAAGACGGGCAGCAAAGGGTTAATGAGGCGTGCCCCAGCACTCACGCGCCTCCGAGAGGAACTGCAGACTCTCTTGCCCATTTTAGCAAAAGGGGACCGTCCATCCCTGATAGGGCTCGAACCGCTGCCCTTGGTTCTTGCGTGTTCTCTCAAGCTAGTCATTTTTAGATTGGTCTTGGTATTGTGCTTTGCTTAGCCACTGTAAGCAATGACAGCTCAATACCAGAGCAGCGTAAAGCTTGATTTCTGCCACTGAAAGTGCATCTCGGTCATTTGCGTGGGACACCACCGGTCAAGCTTCTCAAGCATCCTGCCAGTGGTGGACCCATGGGGCACTGCTCTCAGGATCTCCATAACCTGCTTCTTGCTGACAGCCTCCCATATGGTCTAGCGGTTAGGATTCCTGGTTTTCACCCAGGCGGCCCGGGTTCGACTCCCGGTATGGGAAGACTAGCCTTTTCTACATAGAACTCCCGATTCCGTTTCTGTTGCATTTACATTTTGAGAAAAGCCTGAATTTCCCCACATTGTTTCCCTTGGGGCCCCGGCGGCCCCATGCAGTCTGTCCGTGTTTCAGGCTCCCGATTCCTCAGTATGAGGGCTGGACTTGCAAGAAGAAGGGCCGACTACAAGCGGCTTGGGTATGAGGTGCATACCAATGTCTGCGGCTTTCATACCCGAGATCTCGTCTGCACCCACCTTTGAGGCGTGACGTGTCCCCCGCACCCCCCGTCAAGAGAGCAACGGTGGGACCACATTTGGAAAACAGGCCGCCTTGCATTGAAACCGTTGCTGCAAGACGTTAAAGGCCAGAGGAAAGAAGGGCGCCCTGACAGACCGTCATTTCCGCTGACCTCGAGTGTTAAGCGTTCAGTACCTCGGCCAAGGCTAGGGAGAAGACAGAGACTACGCAATCACAATTGGGGTTAAATTAAAAACAAAACGCGCTTCCCCGAGCCAGGTAGGAGTCGAACCTACAATCTTCTGATCCGTAGTCAGACGCGTTATCCATTGCGCCACTGGCCCTCGTGGGTCTGCGCATACCCCTATCCTTCCACAAAAGGGAGGTGCTGTGCTTGCCCCCTCCCCACATTACACAGCTCTTTAGAAAATAATGCTACTCTTCATTTCGGAGCTGACTCTCAAGCCGCTTCATCTTCCAGTCCTATCTAGAAAGGAAGGCCCTGAAAAGTTGGCAGCAATTGCAAAGCAGGATTTGCCTTCATTTATTGGGGTTGGGGGGGTGGGGTCAATCGGTCAGGGGCTTACTTCCCCACACACTTCAGGAGCGCCACAGGGACTCTTCTCCAGCCTGCCAATAGGCTGCAGATATTTGCCCCCAGCCAATGCTGCACTTTGGGGGCAAGGGGCAGGTTTCAGGTGGCAAGACGGGCAGCAAAGGGTTAATGAGGCGTGCCCCAGCACTCACGCGCCTCCGAGAGGAACTGCAGACTCTCTTGCCCATTTTAGCAAAAGGGGACCGTCCATCCCTGATAGGGCTCGAACCGCTGCCCTTGGTTCTTGCGTGTTCTCTCAAGCTAGTCATTTTTAGATTGGTCTTGGTATTGTGCTTTGCTTAGCCACTGTAAGCAATGACAGCTCAATACCAGAGCAGCGTAAAGCTTGATTTCTGCCACTGAAAGTGCATCTCGGTCATTTGCGTGGGACACCACCGGTCAAGCTTCTCAAGCATCCTGCCAGTGGTGGACCCATGGGGCACTGCTCTCAGGATCTCCATAACCTGCTTCTTGCTGACAGCCTCCCATATGGTCTAGCGGTTAGGATTCCTGGTTTTCACCCAGGCGGCCCGGGTTCGACTCCCGGTATGGGAAGACTAGCCTTTTCTACATAGAACTCCCGATTCCGTTTCTGTTGCATTTACATTTTGAGAAAAGCCTGAATTTCCCCACATTGTTTCCCTTGGGGCCCCGGCGGCCCCATGCAGTCTGTCCGTGTTTCAGGCTCCCGATTCCTCAGTATGAGGGCTGGACTTGCAAGAAGAAGGGCCGACTACAAGCGGCTTGGGTATGAGGTGCATACCAATGTCTGCGGCTTTCATACCCGAGATCTCGTCTGCACCCACCTTTGAGGCGTGACGTGTCCCCCGCACCCCCCGTCAAGAGAGCAACGGTGGGACCACATTTGGAAAACAGGCCGCCTTGCATTGAAACCGTTGCTGCAAGACGTTAAAGGCCAGAGGAAAGAAGGGCGCCCTGACAGACCGTCATTTCCGCTGACCTCGAGTGTTAAGCGTTCAGTACCTCGGCCAAGGCTAGGGAGAAGACAGAGACTACGCAATCACAATTGGGGTTAAATTAAAAACAAAACGCGCTTCCCCGAGCCAGGTAGGAGTCGAACCTACAATCTTCTGATCCGTAGTCAGACGCGTTATCCATTGCGCCACTGGCCCTCGTGGGTCTGCGCATACCCCTATCCTTCCACAAAAGGGAGGTGCTGTGCTTGCCCCCTCCCCACATTACACAGCTCTTTAGAAAATAATGCTACTCTTCATTTCGGAGCTGACTCTCAAGCCGCTTCATCTTCCAGTCCTATCTAGAAAGGAAGGCCCTGAAAAGTTGGCAGCAATTGCAAAGCAGGATTTGCCTTCATTTATTGGGGTTGGGGGGGTGGGGTCAATCGGTCAGGGGCTTACTTCCCCACACACTTCAGGAGCGCCACAGGGACTCTTCTCCAGCCTGCCAATAGGCTGCAGATATTTGCCCCCAGCCAATGCTGCACTTTGGGGGCAAGGGGCAGGTTTCAGGTGGCAAGACGGGCAGCAAAGGGTTAATGAGGCGTGCCCCAGCACTCACGCGCCTCCGAGAGGAACTGCAGACTCTCTTGCCCATTTTAGCAAAAGGGGACCGTCCATCCCTGATAGGGCTCGAACCGCTGCCCTTGGTTCTTGCGTGTTCTCTCAAGCTAGTCATTTTTAGATTGGTCTTGGTATTGTGCTTTGCTTAGCCACTGTAAGCAATGACAGCTCAATACCAGAGCAGCGTAAAGCTTGATTTCTGCCACTGAAAGTGCATCTCGGTCATTTGCGTGGGACACCACCGGTCAAGCTTCTCAAGCATCCTGCCAGTGGTGGACCCATGGGGCACTGCTCTCAGGATCTCCATAACCTGCTTCTTGCTGACAGCCTCCCATATGGTCTAGCTGTTAGGATTCCTGGTTTTCACCCAGGCGGCCCGGGTTCGACTCCCGGTATGGGAAGACTAGCCTTTTCTACATAGAACTCCCGATTCCGTTTCTGTTGCATTTACATTTTGAGAAAAGCCTGAATTTCCCCACATTGTTTCCCTTGGGGCCCCGGCGGCCCCATGCAGTCTGTCCGTGTTTCAGGCTCCCGATTCCTCAGTATGAGGGCTGGACTTGCAAGAAGAAGGGCCGACTACAAGCGGCTTGGGTATGAGGTGCATACCAATGTCTGCGGCTTTCATACCCGAGATCTCGTCTGCACCCACCTTTGAGGCGTGACGTGTCCCCCGCACCCCCCGTCAAGAGAGCAACGGTGGGACCACATTTGGAAAACAGGCCGCCTTGCATTGAAACCGTTGCTGCAAGACGTTAAAGGCCAGAGGAAAGAAGGGCGCCCTGGCAGACCGTCATTTCCGCTGACCTCGAGTGTTAAGCGTTCAGTACCTCGGCCAAGGCTAGGGAGAAGACAGAGACTACGCAATCACAATTGGGGTTAAATTAAAAACAAAACGCGCTTCCCCGAGCCAGGTAGGAGTCGAACCTACAATCTTCTGATCCGTAGTCAGACGCGTTATCCGTTGCGCCACTGGCCCTCGTGGGTCTGCGCATACCCCTATCCTTCCACAAAAGGGAGGTGCTGTGCTTGCCCCCTCCCCACATTACACAGCTCTTTAGAAAATAATGCTACTCTTCATTTCGGAGCTGACTCTCAAGCCGCTTCATCTTCCAGTCCTATCTAGAAAGGAAGGCCCTGAAAAGTTGGCAGCAATTGCAAAGCAGGATTTGCCTTCATTTATTGGGGTTGGGGGGGTGGGGTCAATCGGTCAGGGGCTTACTTCCCCACACACTTCAGGAGCGCCACAGGGACTCTTCTCCAGCCTGCCAATAGGCTGCAGATATTTGCCCCCAGCCAATGCTGCACTTTGGGGGCAAGGGGCAGGTTTCAGGTGGCAAGACGGGCAGCAAAGGGTTAATGAGGCGTGCCCCAGCACTCACGCGCCTCCGAGAGGAACTGCAGACTCTCTTGCCCATTTTAGCAAAAGGGGACCGTCCATCCCTGATAGGGCTCGAACCGCTGCCCTTGGTTCTTGCGTGTTCTCTCAAGCTAGTCATTTTTAGATTGGTCTTGGTATTGTGCTTTGCTTAGCCACTGTAAGCAATGACAGCTCAATACCAGAGCAGCGTAAAGCTTGATTTCTGCCACTGAAAGTGCATCTCGGTCATTTGCGTGGGACACCACCGGTCAAGCTTCTCAAGCATCCTGCCAGTGGTGGACCCATGGGGCACTGCTCTCAGGATCTCCATAACCTGCTTCTTGCTGACAGCCTCCCATATGGTCTAGCTGTTAGGATTCCTGGTTTTCACCCAGGAGGCCCGGGTTCGACTCCCGGTATGGGAAGACTAGCCTTTTCTACATAGAACTTCCGTTTCTGTTGCATTTACATTTTGAGAAAAGCCTGAATTTCCCCACATTGTTTCCCTTGGGGCCCCGGCGGCCCCATGCAGTCTGTCCGTGTTTCAGGCTCCCGATTCCTCAGTATGAGGGCTGGACTTGCAAGAAGAAGGGCCGACTACAAGCGGCTTGGGTATGAGGTGCATACCAATGTCTGCGGCTTTCATACCCGAGATCTCGTCTGCACCCACCTTTGAGGCGTGACGTGTCCCCCGCACCCCCCGTCAAGAGAGCAACGGTGGGACCACATTTGGAAAACAGGCCGCCTTGCATTGAAACCGTTGCTGCAAGACGTTAAAGGCCAGAGGAAAGAAGGGCGCCCTGACAGACCGTCATTTCCGCTGACCTCGAGTGTTAAGCGTTCAGTACCTCGGCCAAGGCTAGGGAGAAGACAGAGACTACGCAATCACAATTGGGGTTAAATTAAAAACAAAACGCGCTTACCCGAGCCAGGTAGGAGTCGAACCTACAATCTTCTGATCCGTAGTCAGACGCGTTATCCATTGCGCCACTGGCCCTCGTGGGTCTGCACATACCCCTATCCTTCCACAAAAGGGAGGTGCTGTGCTTGCCCCCTCCCCACATTACACAGCTCTTTAGAAAATAATGCTACTCTTCATTTCGGAGCTGACTCTCAAGCCGCTTCATCTTCCAGTCCTATCTAGAAAGGAAGGCCCTGAAAAGTTGGCAGCAATTGCAAAGCAGGATTTGCCTTCATTTATTGGGGTTGGGGGGGTGGGGTCAATCGGTCAGGGGCTTACTTCCCCACACACTTCAGGAGCGCCACAGGGACTCTTCTCCAGCCTGCCAATAGGCTGCAGATATTTGCCCCCAGCCAATGCTGCACTTTGGGGGCAAGGGGCAGGTTTCAGGTGGCAAGACGGGCAGCAAAGGGTTAATGAGGCGTGCCCCAGCACTCACGCGCCTCCGAGAGGAACTGCAGACTCTCTTGCCCATTTTAGCAAAAGGGGACCGTCCATCCCTGATAGGGCTCGAACCGCTGCCCTTGGTTCTTGCGTGTTCTCTCAAGCTAGTCATTTTTAGATTGGTCTTGGTATTGTGCTTTGCTTAGCCACTGTAAGCAATGACAGCTCAATACCAGAGCAGCGTAAAGCTTGATTTCTGCCACTGAAAGTGCATCTCGGTCATTTGCGTGGGACACCACCGGTCAAGCTTCTCAAGCATCCTGCCAGTGGTGGACCCATGGGGCACTGCTCTCAGGATCTCCATAACCTGCTTCTTGCTGACAGCCTCCCATATGGTCTAGCGGTTAGGATTCCTGGTTTTCACCCAGGCGGCCCGGGTTCGACTCCCGGTATGGGAAGACTAGCCTTTTCTACATAGAACTCCCGATTCCGTTTCTGTTGCATTTACATTTTGAGAAAAGCCTGAATTTCCCCACATTGTTTCCCTTGGGGCCCCGGCGGCCCCATGCAGTCTGTCCGTGTTTCAGGCTCCCGATTCCTCAGTATGAGGGCTGGACTTGCAAGAAGAAGGGCTGACTACAAGCGGCTTGGGTATGAGGTGCATACCAATGTCTGCGGCTTTCATACCCGAGATCTCGTCTGCACCCACCTTTGAGGCGTGACGTGTCCCCCGCACCCCCCGTCAAGAGAGCAACGGTGGGACCACATTTGGAAAACAGGCCGCCTTGCATTGAAACCGTTGCTGCAAGACGTTAAAGGCCAGAGGAAAGAAGGGCGCCCTGACAGACCGTCATTTCCGCTGACCTCGAGTGTTAAGCGTTCAGTACCTCGGCCAAGGCTAGGGAGAAGACAGAGACTACGCAATCACAATTGGGGTTAAATTAAAAACAAAACGCGCTTCCCCGAGCCAGGTAGGAGTCGAACCTACTACAATCTTCTGATCCGTAGTCAGACGCGTTATCCATTGCGCCACTGGCCCTCGTGGGTCTGCGCATACCCCTATCCTTCCACAAAAGGGAGGTGCTGTGCTTGCCCCCTCCCCACATTACACAGCTCTTTAGAAAATAATGCTACTCTTCATTTCGGAGCTGACTCTCAAGCCGCTTCATCTTCCAGTCCTATCTAGAAAGGAAGGCCCTGAAAAGTTGGCAGCAATTGCAAAGCAGGATTTGCCTTCATTTATTGGGGTTGGGGGGGTGGGGTCAATCGGTCAGGGGCTTACTTCCCCACACACTTCAGGAGCGCCACAGGGACTCTTCTCCAGCCTGCCAATAGGCTGCAGATATTTGCCCCCAGCCAATGCTGCACTTTGGGGGCAAGGGGCAGGTTTCAGGTGGCAAGACGGGCAGCAAAGGGTTAATGAGGCGTGCCCCAGCACTCACGCGCCTCCGAGAAGAACTGCAGACTCTCTTGCCCATTTTAGCAAAAGGGGACCGTCCATCCCTGATAGGGCTCGGACCGCTGCCCTTGGTTCTTGCGTGTTCTCTCAAGCTAGTCATTTTTAGATTGGTCTTGGTATTGTGCTTTGCTTAGCCACTGTAAGCAATGACAGCTCAATACCAGAGCAGCGTAAAGCTTGATTTCTGCCACTGAAAGTGCATCTCGGTCATTTGCGTGGGACACCACCGGTCAAGCTTCTCAAGCATCCTGCCAGTGGTGGACCCATGGGGCACTGCTCTCAGGATCTCCATAACCTGCTTCTTGCTGACAGCCTCCCATATGGTCTAGCGGTTAGGATTCCTGGTTTTCACCCAGGCGGCCCGGGTTCGACTCCCGGTATGGGAAGACTAGCCTTTTCTACATAGAACTCCCGATTCCGTTTCTGTTGCATTTACATTTTGAGAAAAGCCTGAATTTCCCCACATTGTTTCCCTTGGGGCCCCGGCGGCCCCATGCAGTCTGTCCGTGTTTCAGGCTCCCGATTCCTCAGTATGAGGGCTGGACTTGCAAGAAGAAGGGCCGACTACAAGCGGCTTGGGTATGAGGTGCATACCAATGTCTGCGGCTTTCATACCCGAGATCTCGTCTGCACCCACCTTTGAGGCGTGACGTGTCCCCCGCACCCCCCGTCAAGAGAGCAACGGTGGGACCACATTTGGAAAACAGGCCGCCTTGCATTGAAACCGTTGCTGCAAGACGTTAAAGGCCAGAGGAAAGAAGGGCGCCCTGACAGACCGTCATTTCCGCTGACCTCGAGTGTTAAGCGTTCAGTACCTCGGCCAAGGCTAGGGAGAAGACAGAGACTACGCAATCACAATTGGGGTTAAATTAAAAACAAAACGCGCTTCCCCGAGCCAGGTAGGAGTCGAACCTACAATCTTCTGATCCGTAGTCAGACGCGTTATCCATTGCGCCACTGGCCCTCGTGGGTCTGCGCATACCCCTATCCTTCCACAAAAGGGAGGTGCTGTGCTTGCCCCCTCCCCACATTACACAGCTCTTTAGAAAATAATGCTACTCTTCATTTCGGAGCTGACTCTCAAGCCGCTTCATCTTCCAGTCCTATCTAGAAAGGAAGGCCCTGAAAAGTTGGCAGCAATTGCAAAGCAGGATTTGCCTTCATTTATTGGGGTTGGGGGGGTGGGGTCAATCGGTCAGGGGCTTACTTCCCCACACACTTCAGGAGCGCCACAGGGACTCTTCTCCAGCCTGCCAATAGGCTGCAGATATTTGCCCCCAGCCAATGCTGCACTTTGGGGGCAAGGGGCAGGTTTCAGGTGGCAAGACGGGCAGCAAAGGGTTAATGAGGCGTGCCCCAGCACTCACGCGCCTCCGAGAGGAACTGCAGACTCTCTTGCCCATTTTAGCAAAAGGGGACCGTCCATCCCTGATAGGGCTCGAACCGCTGCCCTTGGTTCTTGCGTGTTCTCTCAAGCTAGTCATTTTTAGATTGGTCTTGGTATTGTGCTTTGCTTAGCCACTGTAAGCAATGACAGCTCAATACCAGAGCAGCGTAAAGCTTGATTTCTGCCACTGAAAGTGCATCTCGGTCATTTGCGTGGGACACCACCGGTCAAGCTTCTCAAGCATCCTGCCAGTGGTGGACCCATGGGGCACTGCTCTCAGGATCTCCATAACCTGCTTCTTGCTGACAGCCTCCCATATGGTCTAGCGGTTAGGATTCCTGGTTTTCACCCAGGCGGCCCGGGTTCGACTCCCGGTATGGGAAGACTAGCCTTTTCTACATAGAACTCCCGATTCCGTTTTTCTGTTGCATTTACATTTTGAGAAAAGCCTGAATTTCCCCACATTGTTTCCCTTGGGGCCCCGGCGGCCCCATGCAGTCTGTCCGTGTTTCAGGCTCCCGATTCCTCAGTATGAGGGCTGGACTTGCAAGAAGAAGGGCCGACTACAAGCGGCTTGGGTATGAGGTGCATACCAATGTCTGCGGCTTTCATACCCGAGATCTCGTCTGCACCCACCTTTGAGGCGTGACGTGTCCCCCGCACCCCCCGTCAAGAGAGCAACGGTGGGACCACATTTGGAAAACAGGCCGCCTTGCATTGAAACCGTTGCTGCAAGACGTTAAAGGCCAGAGGAAAGAAGGGCGCCCTGACAGACCGTCATTTCCGCTGACCTCGAGTGTTAAGCGTTCAGTACCTCGGCCAAGGCTAGGGAGAAGACAGAGACTACGCAATCACAATTGGGGTTAAATTAAAAACAAAACGCGCTTCCCCGAGCCAGGTAGGAGTCAAACCTACAATCTTCTGATCCGTAGTCAGACGCGTTATCCATTGCGCCACTGGCCCTCGTGGGTCTGCGCATACCCCTATCCTTCCACAAAAGGGAGGTGCTGTGCTTGCCCCCTCCCCACATTACACAGCTCTTTAGAAAATAATGCTACTCTTCATTTCGGAGCTGACTCTCAAGCCGCTTCATCTTCCAGTCCTATCTAGAAAGGAAGGCCCTGAAAAGTTGGCAGCAATTGCAAAGCAGGATTTGCCTTCATTTATTGGGGTTGGGGGGGTGGGGTCAATCGGTCAGGGGCTTACTTCCCCACACACTTCAGGAGCGCCACAGGGACTCTTCTCCAGCCTGCCAATAGGCTGCAGATATTTGCCCCCAGCCAATGCTGCACTTTGGGGGCAAGGGGCAGGTTTCAGGTGGCAAGACGGGCAGCAAAGGGTTAATGAGGCGTGCCCCAGCACTCACGCGCCTCCGAGAGGAACTGCAGACTCTCTTGCCCATTTTAGCAAAAGGGGACCGTCCATCCCTGATAGGGCTCGAACCGCTGCCCTTGGTTCTTGCGTGTTCTCTCAAGCTAGTCATTTTTAGATTGGTCTTGGTATTGTGCTTTGCTTAGCCACTGTAAGCAATGACAGCTCAATACCAGAGCAGCGTAAAGCTTGATTTCTGCCACTGAAAGTGCATCTCGGTCATTTGCGTGGGACACCACCGGTCAAGCTTCTCAAGCATCCTGCCAGTGGTGGACCCATGGGGCACTGCTCTCAGGATCTCCATAACCTGCTTCTTGCTGACAGCCTCCCATATGGTCTAGCGGTTAGGATTCCTGGTTTTCACCCAGGCGGCCCGGGTTCGACTCCCGGTATGGGAAGACTAGCCTTTTCTACATAGAACTCCCGATTCCGTTTCTGTTGCATTTACATTTTGAGAAAAGCCTGAATTTCCCCACATTGTTTCCCTTGGGGCCCCGGCGGCCCCATGCAGTCTGTCCGTGTTTCAGGCTCCCGATTCCTCAGTATGAGGGCTGGACTTGCAAGAAGAAGGGCCGACTACAAGCGGCTTGGGTATGAGGTGCATACCAATGTCTGCGGCTTTCATACCCGAGATCTCGTCTGCACCCACCTTTGAGGCGTGACGTGTCCCCCGCACCCCCCGTCAAGAGAGCAACGGTGGGACCACATTTGGAAAACAGGCCGCCTTGCATTGAAACCGTTGCTGCAAGACGTTAAAGGCCAGAGCAAAGAAGGGCGCCCTGACAGACCGTCATTTCCGCTGACCTCGAGTGTTAAGCGTTCAGTACCTCGGCCAAGGCTAGGGAGAAGACAGAGACTACGCAATCACAATTGGGGTTAAATTAAAAACAAAACGCGCTTCCCCGAGCCAGGTAGGAGTCGAACCTACTACAATCTTCTGATCCGTAGTCAGACGCGTTATCCATTGCGCCACTGGCCCTCGTGGGTCTGCGCATACCCCTATCCTTCCACAAAAGGGAGGTGCTGTGCTTGCCCCCTCCCCACATTACACAGCTCTTTAGAAAATAATGCTACTCTTCATTTCGGAGCTGACTCTCAAGCCGCTTCATCTTCCAGTCCTATCTAGAAAGGAAGGCCCTGAAAAGTTGGCAGCAATTGCAAAGCAGGATTTGCCTTCATTTATTGGGGTTGGGGGGGTGGGGTCAATCGGTCAGGGGCTTACTTCCCCACACACTTCAGGAGCGCCACAGGGACTCTTCTCCAGCCTGCCAATAGGCTGCAGATATTTGCCCCCAGCCAATGCTGCACTTTGGGGGCAAGGGGCAGGTTTCAGGTGGCAAGACGGGCAGCAAAGGGTTAATGAGGCGTGCCCCAGCACTCACGCGCCTCCGAGAGGAACTGCAGACTCTCTTGCCCATTTTAGCAAAAGGGGACCGTCCATCCCTGATAGGGCTCGAACCGCTGCCCTTGGTTCTTGCGTGTTCTCTCAAGCTAGTCATTTTTAGATTGGTCTTGGTATTGTGCTTTGCTTAGCCACTGTAAGCAATGACAGCTCAATACCAGAGCAGCGTAAAGCTTGATTTCTGCCACTGAAAGTGCATCTCGGTCATTTGCGTGGGACACCACCGGTCAAGCTTCTCAAGCATCCTGCCAGTGGTGGACCCATGGGGCACTGCTCTCAGGATCTCCATAACCTGCTTCTTGCTGACAGCCTCCCATATGGTCTAGCGGTTAGGATTCCTGGTTTTCACCCAGGCGGCCCGGGTTCGACTCCCGGTATGGGAAGACTAGCCTTTTCTACATAGAACTCCCGATTCCGTTTCTGTTGCATTTACATTTTGAGAAAAGCCTGAATTTCCCCACATTGTTTCCCTTGGGGCCCCGGCGGCCCCATGCAGTCTGTCCGTGTTTCAGGCTCCCGATTCCTCAGTATGAGGGCTGGACTTGCAAGAAGAAGGGCCGACTACAAGCGGCTTGGGTATGAGGTGCATACCAATGTCTGCGGCTTTCATACCCGAGATCTCGTCTGCACCCACCTTTGAGGCGTGACGTGTCCCCCGCACCCCCCGTCAAGAGAGCAACGGTGGGACCACATTTGGAAAACAGGCCGCCTTGCATTGAAACCGTTGCTGCAAGACGTTAAAGGCCAGAGGAAAGAAGGGCGCCCTGACAGACCGTCATTTCCGCTGACCTCGAGTGTTAAGCGTTCAGTACCTCGGCCAAGGCTAGGGAGAAGACAGAGACTACGCAATCACAATTGGGGTTAAATTAAAAACAAAACGTGCTTCCCCGAGCCAGGTAGGAGTCGAACCTACAATCTTCTGATCCGTAGTCAGACGCGTTATCCGTTGCGCCACTGGCCCTCGTGGGTCTGCGCATACCCCTATCCTTCCACAAAAGGGAGGTGCTGTGCTTGCCCCCTCCCCACATTACACAGCTCTTTAGAAAATAATGCTACTCTTCATTTCGGAGCTGACTCTCAAGCCGCTTCATCTTCCAGTCCTATCTAGAAAGGAAGGCCCTGAAAAGTTGGCAGCAATTGCAAAGCAGGATTTGCCTTCATTTATTGGGGTTGGGGGGGTGGGGTCAATCGGTCAGGGGCTTACTTCCCCACACACTTCAGGAGCGCCACAGGGACTCTTCTCCAGCCTGCCAATAGGCTGCAGATATTTGCCCCCAGCCAATGCTGCACTTTGGGGGCAAGGGGCAGGTTTCAGGTGGCAAGACGGGCAGCAAAGGGTTAATGAGGCGTGCCCCAGCACTCACGCGCCTCCGAGAGGAACTGCAGACTCTCTTGCCCATTTTAGCAAAAGGGGACCGTCCATCCCTGATAGGGCTCGAACCGCTGCCCTTGGTTCTTGCGTGTTCTCTCAAGCTAGTCATTTTTAGATTGGTCTTGGTATTGTGCTTTGCTTAGCCACTGTAAGCAATGACAGCTCAATACCAGAGCAGCGTAAAGCTTGATTTCTGCCACTGAAAGTGCATCTCGGTCATTTGCGTGGGACACCACCGGTCAAGCTTCTCAAGCATCCTGCCAGTGGTGGACCCATGGGGCACTGCTCTCAGGATCTCCATAACCTGCTTCTTGCTGACAGCCTCCCATATGGTCTAGCGGTTAGGATTCCTGGTTTTCACCCAGGCGGCCCGGGTTCTACTCCCGGTATGGGAAGGCTAGCCTTTTCTACATAGAACTCCCGATTCCGTTTCTGTTGCATTTACATTTTGAGAAAAGCCTGAATTTCCCCACATTGTTTCCCTTGGGGCCCCGGCGGCCCCATGCAGTCTGTCCGTGTTTCAGGCTCCCGATTCCTCAGTATGAGGGCTGGACTTGCAAGAAGAAGGGCCGACTACAAGCGGCTTGGGTATGAGGTGCATACCAATGTCTGCGGCTTTCATACCCGAGATCTCGTCTGCACCCACCTTTGAGGCGTGACGTGTCCCCCGCACCCCCCGTCAAGAGAGCAACGGTGGGACCACATTTGGAAAACAGGCCGCCTTGCATTGAAACCGTTGCTGCAAGACGTTAAAGGCCAGAGGAAAGAAGGGCGCCCTGACAGACCGTCATTTCCGCTGACCTCGAGTGTTAAGCGTTCAGTACCTCGGCCAAGGCTAGGGAGAAGACAGAGACTACGCAATCACAATTGGGGTTAAATTAAAAACAAAACGCGCTTCCCCGAGCCAGGTAGGAGTCGAACCTACAATCTTCTGATCCGTAGTCAGACGCGTTATCCATTGCGCCACTGGCCCTCGTGGGTCTGCGCATACCCCTATCCTTCCACAAAAGGGAGGTGCTGTGCTTGCCCCCTCCCCACATTACACAGCTCTTTAGAAAATAATGCTACTCTTCATTTCGGAGCTGACTCTCAAGCCGCTTCATCTTCCAGTCCTATCTAGAAAGGAAGGCCCTGAAAAGTTGGCAGCAATTGCAAAGCAGGATTTGCCTTCATTTATTGGGGTTGGGGGGGTGGGGTCAATCGGTCAGGGGCTTACTTCCCCACACACTTCAGGAGCGCCACAGGGACTCTTCTCCAGCCTGCCAATAGGCTGCAGATATTTGCCCCCAGCCAATGCTGCACTTTGGGGGCAAGGGGCAGGTTTCAGGTGGCAAGATGGGCAGCAAAGGGTTAATGAGGCGTGCCCCAGCACTCACGCGCCTCCGAGAGGAACTGCAGACTCTCTTGCCCATTTTAGCAAAAGGGGACCGTCCATCCCTGATAGGGCTCGAACCGCTGCCCTTGGTTCTTGCGTGTTCTCTCAAGCTAGTCATTTTTAGATTGGTCTTGGTATTGTGCTTTGCTTAGCCACTGTAAGCAATGACAGCTCAATACCACAGCAGCGTAAAGCTTGATTTCTGCCACTGAAAGTGCATCTCGGTCATTTGCGTGGGACACCACCGGTCAAGCTTCTCAAGCATCCTGCCAGTGGTGGACCCATGGGGCACTGCTCTCAGGATCTCCATAACCTGCTTCTTGCTGACAGCCTCCCATATGGTCTAGCGGTTAGGATTCCTGGTTTTCACCCAGGCGGCCCGGTTCGACTCCCGGTATGGGAAGACTAGCCTTTTCTACATAGAACTCCCGATTCCGTTTCTGTTGCATTTACATTTTGAGAAAAGCCTGAATTTCCCCACATTGTTTCCCTTGGGGCCCCGGCGGCCCCATGCAGTCTGTCCGTGTTTCAGGCTCCCGATTCCTCAGTATGAGGGCTGGACTTGCAAGAAGAAGGGCCGACTACAAGCGGCTTGGGTATGAGGTGCATACCAATGTCTGCGGCTTTCATACCCGAGATCTCGTCTGCACCCACCTTTGAGGCGTGACGTGTCCCCCGCACCCCCCGTCAAGAGAGCAACGGTGGGACCACATTTGGAAAACAGGCCGCCTTGCATTGAAACCGTTGCTGCAAGACGTTAAAGGCCAGAGGAAAGAAGGGCGCCCTGACAGACCGTCATTTCCGCTGACCTCGAGTGTTAAGCGTTCAGTACCTCGGCCAAGGCTAGGGAGAAGACAGAGACTACGCAATCACAATTGGGGTTAAATTAAAAACAAAACGCGCTTCCCCGAGCCAGGTAGGAGTCGAACCTACAATCTTCTGATCCGTAGTCAGACGCGTTATCCATTGCGCCACTGGCCCTCGTGGGTCTGCGCATACCCCTATCCTTCCACAAAAGGGAGGTGCTGTGCTTGCCCCCTCCCCACATTACACAGCTCTTTAGAAAATAATGCTACTCTTCATTTCGGAGCTGACTCTCAAGCCGCTTCATCTTCCAGTCCTATCTAGAAAGGAAGGCCCTGAAAAGTTGGCAGCAATTGCAAAGCAGGATTTGCCTTCATTTATTGGGGTTGGGGGGGTGGGGTCAATCGGTCAGGGGCTTACTTCCCCACACACTTCAGGAGCGCCACAGGGACTCTTCTCCAGCCTGCCAATAGGCTGCAGATATTTGCCCCCAGCCAATGCTGCACTTTGGGGGCAAGGGGCAGGTTTCAGGTGGCAAGACGGGCAGCAAAGGGTTAATGAGGCGTGCCCCAGCACTCACGCGCCTCCGAGAGGAACTGCAGACTCTCTTGCCCATTTTAGCAAAAGGGGACCGTCCATCCCTGATAGGGCTCGAACCGCTGCCCTTGGTTCTTGCGTGTTCTCTCAAGCTAGTCATTTTTAGATTGGTCTTGGTATTGTGCTTTGCTTAGCCACTGTAAGCAATGACAGCTCAATACCAGAGCAGCGTAAAGCTTGATTTCTGCCACTGAAAGTGCATCTCGGTCATTTGCGTGGGACACCACCGGTCAAGCTTCTCAAGCATCCTGCCAGTGGTGGACCCATGGGGCACTGCTCTCAGGATCTCCATAACCTGCTTCTTGCTGACAGCCTCCCATATGGTCTAGCGGTTAGGATTCCTGGTTTTCACCCAGGCGGCCCGGGTTCGACTCCCGGTATGGGAAGACTAGCCTTTTCTACATAGAACTCCCGATTCCGTTTCTGTTGCATTTACATTTTGAGAAAAGCCTGAATTTCCCCACATTGTTTCCCTTGGGGCCCCGGCGGCCCCATGCAGTCTGTCCGTGTTTCAGGCTCCCGATTCCTCAGTATGAGGGCTGGACTTGCAAGAAGAAGGGCCGACTACAAGCGGCTTGGGTATGAGGTGCATACCAATGTCTGCGGCTTTCATACCCGAGATCTCGTCTGCACCCACCTTTGAGGCGTGACGTGTCCCCCGCACCCCCCGTCAAGAGAGCAACGGTGGGACCACATTTGGAAAACAGGCCGCCTTGCATTGAAACCGTTGCTGCAAGACGTTAAAGGCCAGAGGAAAGAAGGGCGCCCTGACAGACCGTCATTTCCGCTGACCTCGAGTGTTAAGCGTTCAGTACCTCGGCCAAGGCTAGGGAGAAGACAGAGACTACGCAATCACAATTGGGGTTAAATTAAAAACAAAACGCGCTTCCCCGAGCCAGGTAGGAGTCGAACCTACAATCTTCTGATCCGTAGTCAGACGCGTTATCCATTGCGCCACTGGCCCTCGTGGGTCTGCGCATACCCCTATCCTTCCACAAAAGGGAGGTGCTGTGCTTGCCCCCTCCCCACATTACACAGCTCTTTAGAAAATAATGCTACTCTTCATTTCGGAGCTGACTCTCAAGCCGCTTCATCTTCCAGTCCTATCTAGAAAGGAAGGCCCTGAAAAGTTGGCAGCAATTGCAAAGCAGGATTTGCCTTCATTTATTGGGGTTGGGGGGGTGGGGTCAATCGGTCAGGGGCTTACTTCCCCACACACTTCAGGAGCGCCACAGGGACTCTTCTCCAGCCTGCCAATAGGCTGCAGATATTTGCCCCCAGCCAATGCTGCACTTTGGGGGCAAGGGGCAGGTTTCAGGTGGCAAGACGGGCAGCAAAGGGTTAATGAGGCGTGCCCCAGCACTCACGCGCCTCCGAGAGGAACTGCAGACTCTCTTGCCCATTTTAGCAAAAGGGGACCGTCCATCCCTGATAGGGCTCGAACCGCTGCCCTTGGTTCTTGCGTGTTCTCTCAAGCTAGTCATTTTTAGATTGGTCTTGGTATTGTGCTTTGCTTAGCCACTGTAAGCAATGACAGCTCAATACCAGAGCAGCGTAAAGCTTGATTTCTGCCACTGAAAGTGCATCTCGGTCATTTGCGTGGGACACCACCGGTCAAGCTTCTCAAGCATCCTGCCAGTGGTGGACCCATGGGGCACTGCTCTCAGGATCTCCATAACCTGCTTCTTGCTGACAGCCTCCCATATGGTCTAGCGGTTAGGATTCCTGGTTTTCACCCAGGCGGCCCGGGTTCGACTCCCGGTATGGGAAGACTAGCCTTTTCTACATAGAACTCCCGATTCCGTTTCTGTTGCATTTACATTTTGAGAAAAGCCTGAATTTCCCCACATTGTTTCCCTTGGGGCCCCGGCGGCCCCATGCAGTCTGTCCGTGTTTCAGGCTCCCGATTCCTCAGTATGAGGGCTGGACTTGCAAGAAGAAGGGCCGACTACAAGCGGCTTGGGTATGAGGTGCATACCAATGTCTGCGGCTTTCATACCCGAGATCTCGTCTGCACCCACCTTTGAGGCGTGACGTGTCCCCCGCACCCCCCGTCAAGAGAGCAACGGTGGGACCACATTTGGAAAACAGGCCGCCTTGCATTGAAACCGTTGCTGCAAGACGTTAAAGGCCAGAGGAAAGAAGGGCGCCCTGACAGACCGTCATTTCCGCTGACCTCGAGTGTTAAGCGTTCAGTACCTCGGCCAAGGCTAGGGAGAAGACAGAGACTACGCAATCACAATTGGGGTTAAATTAAAAACAAAACGCGCTTCCCCGAGCCAGGTAGGAGTCGAACCTACAATCTTCTGATCCGTAGTCAGACGCGTTATCCGTTGCGCCACTGGCCCTCGTGGGTCTGCGCATACCCCTATCCTTCCACAAAAGGGAGGTGCTGTGCTTGCCCCCTCCCCACATTACACAGCTCTTTAGAAAATAATGCTACTCTTCATTTCGGAGCTGACTCTCAAGCCGCTTCATCTTCCAGTCCTATCTAGAAAGGAAGGCCCTGAAAAGTTGGCAGCAATTGCAAAGCAGGATTTGCCTTCATTTATTGGGGTTGGGGGGGTGGGGTCAATCGGTCAGGGGCTTACTTCCCCACACACTTCAGGAGCGCCACAGGGACTCTTCTCCAGCCTGCCAATAGGCTGCAGATATTTGCCCCCAGCCAATGCTGCACTTTGGGGGCAAGGGGCAGGTTTCAGGTGGCAAGACGGGCAGCAAAGGGTTAATGAGGCGTGCCCCAGCACTCACGCGCCTCCGAGAGGAACTGCAGACTCTCTTGCCCATTTTAGCAAAAGGGGACCGTCCATCCCTGATAGGGCTCGAACCGCTGCCCTTGGTTCTTGCGTGTTCTCTCAAGCTAGTCATTTTTAGATTGGTCTTGGTATTGTGCTTTGCTTAGCCACTGTAAGCAATGACAGCTCAATACCAGAGCAGCGTAAAGCTTGATTTCTGCCACTGAAAGTGCATCTCGGTCATTTGCGTGGGACACCACCGGTCAAGCTTCTCAAGCATCCTGCCAGTGGTGGACCCATGGGGCACTGCTCTCAGGATCTCCATAACCTGCTTCTTGCTGACAGCCTCCCATATGGTCTAGCTGTTAGGATTCCTGGTTTTCACCCAGGCGGCCCGGGTTCGACTCCCGGTATGGGAAGACTAGCCTTTTCTACATAGAACTCCCGATTCCGTTTCTGTTGCATTTACATTTTGAGAAAAGCCTGAATTTCCCCACATTGTTTCCCTTGGGGCCCCATGCGGCCCCATGCAGTCTGTCCGTGTTTCAGGCTCCCGATTCCTCAGTATGAGGGCTGGACTTGCAAGAAGAAGGGCCGACTACAAGCGGCTTGGGTATGAGGTGCATACCAATGTCTGCGGCTTTCATACCCGAGATCTCGTCTGCACCCACCTTTGAGGCGTGACGTGTCCCCCGCACCCCCCGTCAAGAGAGCAACGGTGGGACCACATTTGGAAAACAGGCCGCCTTGCATTGAAACCGTTGCTGCAAGACGTTAAAGGCCAGAGGAAAGAAGGGCGCCCTGACAGACCGTCATTTCCGCTGACCTCGAGTGTTAAGCGTTCAGTACCTCGGCCAAGGCTAGGGAGAAGACAGAGACTACGCAATCACAATTGGGGTTAAATTAAAAACAAAACGCGCTTCCCCGAGCCAGGTAGGAGTCGAACCTACAATCTTCTGATCCGTAGTCAGACGCGTTATCCATTGCGCCACTGGCCCTCGTGGGTCTGCGCATACCCCTATCCTTCCACAAAAGGGAGGTGCTGTGCTTGCCCCCTCCCCACATTACACAGCTCTTTAGAAAATAATGCTACTCTTCATTTCGGAGCTGACTCTCAAGCCGCTTCATCTTCCAGTCCTATCTAGAAAGGAAGGCCCTGAAAAGTTGGCAGCAATTGCAAAGCAGGATTTGCCTTCATTTATTGGGGTTGGGGGGGTGGGGTCAATCGGTCAGGGGCTTACTTCCCCACACACTTCAGGAGCGCCACAGGGACTCTTCTCCAGCCTGCCAATAGGCTGCAGATATTTGCCCCCAGCCAATGCTGCACTTTGGGGGCAAGGGGCAGGTTTCAGGTGGCAAGACGGGCAGCAAAGGGTTAATGAGGCGTGCCCCAGCACTCACGCGCCTCCGAGAGGAACTGCAGACTCTCTTGCCCATTTTAGCAAAAGGGGACCGTCCATCCCTGATAGGGCTCGAACCGCTGCCCTTGGTTCTTGCGTGTTCTCTCAAGCTAGTCATTTTTAGATTGGTCTTGGTATTGTGCTTTGCTTAGCCACTGTAAGCAATGACAGCTCAATACCAGAGCAGCGTAAAGCTTGATTTCTGCCACTGAAAGTGCATCTCGGTCATTTGCGTGGGACACCACCGGTCAAGCTTCTCAAGCATCCTGCCAGTGGTGGACCCATGGGGCACTGCTCTCAGGATCTCCATAACCTGCTTCTTGCTGACAGCCTCCCATATGGTCTAGCGGTTAGGATTCCTGGTTTTCACCCAGGCGGCCCGGGTTCGACTCCCGGTATGGGAAGACTAGCCTTTTCTACATAGAACTCCCGATTCCGTTTCTGTTGCATTTACATTTTGAGAAAAGCCTGAATTTCCCCACATTGTTTCCCTTGGGGCCCCGGCGGCCCCATGCAGTCTGTCCGTGTTTCAGGCTCCCGATTCCTCAGTATGAGGGCTGGACTTGCAAGAAGAAGGGCTGACTACAAGCGGCTTGGGTATGAGGTGCATACCAATGTCTGCGGCTTTCATACCCGAGATCTCGTCTGCACCCACCTTTGAGGCGTGACGTGTCCCCCGCACCCCCCGTCAAGAGAGCAACGGTGGGACCACATTTGGAAAACAGGCCGCCTTGCATTGAAACCGTTGCTGCAAGACGTTAAAGGCCAGAGGAAAGAAGGGCGCCCTGACAGACCGTCATTTCCGCTGACCTCGAGTGTTAAGCGTTCAGTACCTCGGCCAAGGCTAGGGAGAAGACAGAGACTACGCAATCACAATTGGGGTTAAATTAAAAACAAAACGCGCTTCCCCGAGCCAGGTAGGAGTCGAACCTACTACAATCTTCTGATCCGTAGTCAGACGCGTTATCCATTGCGCCACTGGCCCTCGTGGGTCTGCGCATACCCCTATCCTTCCACAAAAGGGAGGTGCTGTGCTTGCCCCCTCCCCACATTACACAGCTCTTTAGAAAATAATGCTACTCTTCATTTCGGAGCTGACTCTCAAGCCGCTTCATCTTCCAGTCCTATCTAGAAAGGAAGGCCCTGAAAAGTTGGCAGCAATTGCAAAGCAGGATTTGCCTTCATTTATTGGGGTTGGGGGGGTGGGGTCAATCGGTCAGGGGCTTACTTCCCCACACACTTCAGGAGCGCCACAGGGACTCTTCTCCAGCCTGCCAATAGGCTGCAGATATTTGCCCCCAGCCAATGCTGCACTTTGGGGGCAAGGGGCAGGTTTCAGGTGGCAAGACGGGCAGCAAAGGGTTAATGAGGCGTGCCCCAGCACTCACGCGCCTCCGAGAGGAACTGCAGACTCTCTTGCCCATTTTAGCAAAAGGGGACCGTCCATCCCTGATAGGGCTCGAACCGCTGCCCTTGGTTCTTGCGTGTTCTCTCAAGCTAGTCATTTTTAGATTGGTCTTGGTATTGTGCTTTGCTTAGCCACTGTAAGCAATGACAGCTCAATACCAGAGCAGCGTAAAGCTTGATTTCTGCCACTGAAAGTGCATCTCGGTCATTTGCGTGGGACACCACCGGTCAAGCTTCTCAAGCATCCTGCCAGTGGTGGACCCATGGGGCACTGCTCTCAGGATCTCCATAACCTGCTTCTTGCTGACAGCCTCCCATATGGTCTAGCGGTTAGGATTCCTGGTTTTCACCCAGGCGGCCCGGGTTCGACTCCCGGTATGGGAAGACTAGCCTTTTCTACATAGAACTCCCGATTCCGTTTCTGTTGCATTTACATTTTGAGAAAAGCCTGAATTTCCCCACATTGTTTCCCTTGGGGCCCCGGCGGCCCCATGCAGTCTGTCCGTGTTTCAGGCTCCCGATTCCTCAGTATGAGGGCTGGACTTGCAAGAAGAAGGGCCGACTACAAGCGGCTTGGGTATGAGGTGCATACCAATGTCTGCGGCTTTCATACCCGAGATCTCGTCTGCACCCACCTTTGAGGCGTGACGTGTCCCCCGCACCCCCCGTCAAGAGAGCAACGGTGGGACCACATTTGGAAAACAGGCCGCCTTGCATTGAAACCGTTGCTGCAAGACGTTAAAGGCCAGAGGAAAGAAGGGCGCCCTGACAGACCGTCATTTCCGCTGACCTCGAGTGTTAAGCGTTCAGTACCTCGGCCAAGGCTAGGGAGAAGACAGAGACTACGCAATCACAATTGGGGTTAAATTAAAAACAAAACGCGCTTCCCCGAGCCAGGTAGGAGTCGAACCTACAATCTTCTGATCCGTAGTCAGACGCGTTATCCATTGCGCCACTGGCCCTCGTGGGTCTGCGCATACCCCTATCCTTCCACAAAAGGGAGGTGCTGTGCTTGCCCCCTCCCCACATTACACAGCTCTTTAGAAAATAATGCTACTCTTCATTTCGGAGCTGACTCTCAAGCCGCTTCATCTTCCAGTCCTATCTAGAAAGGAAGGCCCTGAAAAGTTGGCAGCAATTGCAAAGCAGGATTTGCCTTCATTTATTGGGGTTGGGGGGGTGGGGTCAATCGGTCAGGGGCTTACTTCCCCACACACTTCAGGAGCGCCACAGGGACTCTTCTCCAGCCTGCCAATAGGCTGCAGATATTTGCCCCCAGCCAATGCTGCACTTTGGGGGCAAGGGGCAGGTTTCAGGTGGCAAGACGGGCAGCAAAGGGTTAATGAGGCGTGCCCCAGCACTCACGCGCCTCCGAGAGGAACTGCAGACTCTCTTGCCCATTTTAGCAAAAGGGGACCGTCCATCCCTGATAGGGCTCGAACCGCTGCCCTTGGTTCTTGCGTGTTCTCTCAAGCTAGTCATTTTTAGATTGGTCTTGGTATTGTGCTTTGCTTAGCCACTGTAAGCAATGACAGCTCAATACCAGAGCAGCGTAAAGCTTGATTTCTGCCACTGAAAGTGCATCTCGGTCATTTGCGTGGGACACCACCGGTCAAGCTTCTCAAGCATCCTGCCAGTGGTGGACCCATGGGGCACTGCTCTCAGGAGCTCCATAACCTGCTTCTTGCTGACAGCCTCCCATATGGTCTAGCGGTTAGGATTCCTGGTTTTCACCCAGGCGGCCCGGGTTCGACTCCCGGTATGGGAAGACTAGCCTTTTCTACATAGAACTCCCGATTCCGTTTCTGTTGCATTTACATTTTGAGAAAAGCCTGAATTTCCCCACATTGTTTCCCTTGGGGCCCCGGCGGCCCCATGCAGTCTGTCCGTGTTTCAGGCTCCCGATTCCTCAGTATGAGGGCTGGACTTGCAAGAAGAAGGGCCGACTACAAGCGGCTTGGGTATGAGGTGCATACCAATGTCTGCGGCTTTCATACCCGAGATCTCGTCTGCACCCACCTTTGAGGCGTGACGCGTCCCCCGCACCCCCCGTCAAGAGAGCAACGGTGGGACCACATTTGGAAAACAGGCCGCCTTGCATTGAAACCGTTGCTGCAAGACGTTAAAGGCCAGAGGAAAGAAGGGCGCCCTGACAGACCGTCATTTCCGCTGACCTCGAGTGTTAAGCGTTCAGTACCTCGGCCAAGGCTAGGGAGAAGACAGAGACTACGCAATCACAATTGGGGTTAAATTAAAAACAAAACGCGCTTCCCCGAGCCAGGTAGGAGTCGAACCTACAATCTTCTGATCCGTAGTCAGACGCGTTATCCATTGCGCCACTGGCCCTCGTGGGTCTGCGCATACCCCTATCCTTCCACAAAAGGGAGGTGCTGTGCTTGCCCCCTCCCCACATTACACAGCTCTTTAGAAAATAATGCTACTCTTCATTTCGGAGCTGACTCTCAAGCCGCTTCATCTTCCAGTCCTATCTAGAAAGGAAGGCCCTGAAAAGTTGGCAGCAATTGCAAAGCAGGATTTGCCTTCATTTATTGGGGTTGGGGGGGTGGGGTCAATCGGTCAGGGGCTTACTTCCCCACACACTTCAGGAGCGCCACAGGGACTCTTCTCCAGCCTGCCAATAGGCTGCAGATATTTGCCCCCAGCCAATGCTGCACTTTGGGGGCAAGGGGCAGGTTTCAGGTGGCAAGACGGGCAGCAAAGGGTTAATGAGGCGTGCCCCAGCACTCACGCGCCTCCGAGAGGAACTGCAGACTCTCTTGCCCATTTTAGCAAAAGGGGACCGTCCATCCCTGATAGGGCTCGAACCGCTGCCCTTGGTTCTTGCGTGTTCTCTCAAGCTAGTCATTTTTAGATTGGTCTTGGTATTGTGCTTTGCTTAGCCACTGTAAGCAATGACAGCTCAATACCAGAGCAGCGTAAAGCTTGATTTCTGCCACTGAAAGTGCATCTCGGTCATTTGCGTGGGACACCACCGGTCAAGCTTCTCAAGCATCCTGCCAGTGGTGGACCCATGGGGCACTGCTCTCAGGATCTCCATAACCTGCTTCTTGGTGACAGCCCCCCATATGGTCTAGCGGTTAGGATTCCTGGTTTTCACCCAGGCGGCCCGGGTTCGACTCCCGGTATGGGAAGACTAGCCTTTTCTACATAGAACTCCCGATTCCGTTTCTGTTGCATTTACATTTTGAGAAAAGCCTGAATTTCCCCACATTGTTTCCCTTGGGGCCCCGGCGGCCCCATGCAGTCTGTCCGTGTTTCAGGCTCCCGATTCCTCAGTATGAGGGCTGGACTTGCAAGAAGAAGGGCCGACTACAAGCGGCTTGGGTATGAGGTGCATACCAATGTCTGCGGCTTTCATACCCGAGATCTCGTCTGCACCCACCTTTGAGGCGTGACGTGTCCCCCGCACCCCCCGTCAAGAGAGCAACGGTGGGACCACATTTGGAAAACAGGCCGCCTTGCATTGAAACCGTTGCTGCAAGACGTTAAAGGCCAGAGGAAAGAAGGGCGCCCTGACAGACCGTCATTTCCGCTGACCTCGAGTGTTAAGCGTTCAGTACCTCGGCCAAGGCTAGGGAGAAGACAGAGACTACGCAATCACAATTGGGGTTAAATTAAAAACAAAACGCGCTTCCCCGAGCCAGGTAGGAGTCGAACCTACTACAATCTTCTGATCCGTAGTCAGACGCGTTATCCGTTGCGCCACTGGCCCTCGTGGGTCTGCGCATACCCCTATCCTTCCACAAAAGGGAGGTGCTGTGCTTGCCCCCTCCCCACATTACACAGCTCTTTAGAAAATAATGCTACTCTTCATTTCGGAGCTGACTCTCAAGCCGCTTCATCTTCCAGTCCTATCTAGAAAGGAAGGCCCTGAAAAGTTGGCAGCAATTGCAAAGCAGGATTTGCCTTCATTTATTGGGGTTGGGGGGGCGGGGTCAATCGGTCAGGGGCTTACTTCCCCACACACTTCAGGAGCGCCACAGGGACTCTTCTCCAGCCTGCCAATAGGCTGCAGATATTTGCCCCCAGCCAATGCTGCACTTTGGGGGCAAGGGGCAGGTTTCAGGTGGCAAGACGGGCAGCAAAGGGTTAATGAGGCGTGCCCCAGCACTCACGCGCCTCCGAGAGGAACTGCAGACTCTCTTGCCCATTTTAGCAAAAGGGGACCGTCCATCCCTGATAGGGCTCGAACCGCTGCCCTTGGTTCTTGCGTGTTCTCTCAAGCTAGTCATTTTTAGATTGGTCTTGGTATTGTGCTTTGCTTAGCCACTGTAAGCAATGACAGCTCAATACCAGAGCAGCGTAAAGCTTGATTTCTGCCACTGAAAGTGCATCTCGGTCATTTGCGTGGGACACCACCGGTCAAGCTTCTCAAGCATCCTGCCAGTGGTGGACCCATGGGGCACTGCTCTCAGGATCTCCATAACCTGCTTCTTGCTGACAGCCTCCCATATGGTCTAGCGGTTAGGATTCCTGGTTTTCACCCAGGCGGCCCGGGTTCGACTCCCGGTATGGGAAGACTAGCCTTTTCTACATAGAACTCCCGATTCCGTTTCTGTTGCATTTACATTTTGAGAAAAGCCTGAATTTCCCCACATTGTTTCCCTTGGGGCCCCGGCGGCCCCATGCAGTCTGTCCGTGTTTCAGGCTCCCGATTCCTCAGTATGAGGGCTGGACTTGCAAGAAGAAGGGCCGACTACAAGCGGCTTGGGTATGAGGTGCATACCAATGTCTGCGGCTTTCATACCCGAGATCTCGTCTGCACCCACCTTTGAGGCGTGACGTGTCCCCCGCACCCCCCGTCAAGAGAGCAACGGTGGGACCACATTTGGAAAACAGGCCGCCTTGCATTGAAACCGTTGCTGCAAGACGTTAAAGGCCAGAGGAAAGAAGGGCGCCCTGACAGACCGTCATTTCCGCTGACCTCGAGTGTTAAGCGTTCAGTACCTCGGCCAAGGCTAGGGAGAAGACAGAGACTACGCAATCACAATTGGGGTTAAATTAAAAACAAAACGCGCTTCCCCGAGCCAGGTAGGAGTCGAACCTACAATCTTCTGATCCGTAGTCAGACGCGTTATCCATTGCGCCACTGGCCCTCGTGGGTCTGCGCATACCCCTATCCTTCCACAAAAGGGAGGTGCTGTGCTTGCCCCCTCCCCACATTACACAGCTCTTTAGAAAATAATGCTACTCTTCATTTCGGAGCTGACTCTCAAGCCGCTTCATCTTCCAGTCCTATCTAGAAAGGAAGGCCCTGAAAAGTTGGCAGCAATTGCAAAGCAGGATTTGCCTTCATTTATTGGGGTTGGGGGGGTGGGGTCAATCGGTCAGGGGCTTACTTCCCCACACACTTCAGGAGCGCCACAGGGACTCTTCTCCAGCCTGCCAATAGGCTGCAGATATTTGCCCCCAGCCAATGCTGCACTTTGGGGGCAAGGGGCAGGTTTCAGGTGGCAAGACGGGCAGCAAAGGGTTAATGAGGCGTGCCCCAGCACTCACGCGCCTCCGAGAGGAACTGCAGACTCTCTTGCCCATTTTAGCAAAAGGGGACCGTCCATCCCTGATAGGGCTCGAACCGCTGCCCTTGGTTCTTGCGTGTTCTCTCAAGCTAGTCATTTTTAGATTGGTCTTGGTATTGTGCTTTGCTTAGCCACTGTAAGCAATGACAGCTCAATACCAGAGCAGCGTAAAGCTTGATTTCTGCCACTGAAAGTGCATCTCGGTCATTTGCGTGGGACACCACCGGTCAAGCTTCTCAAGCATCCTGCCAGTGGTGGACCCATGGGGCACTGCTCTCAGGATCTCCATAACCTGCTTCTTGCTGACAGCCTCCCATATGGTCTAGCGGTTAGGATTCCTGGTTTTCACCCAGGCGGCCCGGGTTCGACTCCCGGTATGGGAAGACTAGCCTTTTCTACATAGAACTCCCGATTCCGTTTCTGTTGCATTTACATTTTGAGAAAAGCCTGAATTTCCCCACATTGTTTCCCTTGGGGCCCCGGCGGCCCCATGCAGTCTGTCCGTGTTTCAGGCTCCCGATTCCTCAGTATGAGGGCTGGACTTGCAAGAAGAAGGGCCGACTACAAGCGGCTTGGGTATGAGGTGCATACCAATGTCTGCGGCTTTCATACCCGAGATCTCGTCTGCACCCACCTTTGAGGCGTGACGTGTCCCCCGCACCCCCCGTCAAGAGAGCAACGGTGGGACCACATTTGGAAAACAGGCCGCCTTGCATTGAAACCGTTGCTGCAAGACGTTAAAGGCCAGAGGAAAGAAGGGCGCCCTGACAGACCGTCATTTCCGCTGACCTCGAGTGTTAAGCGTTCAGTACCTCGGCCAAGGCTAGGGAGAAGACAGAGACTACGCAATCACAATTGGGGTTAAATTAAAAACAAAACGCGCTTCCCCGAGCCAGGTAGGAGTCGAACCTACAATCTTCTGATCCGTAGTCAGACGCGTTATCCATTGCGCCACTGGCCCTCGTGGGTCTGCGCATACCCCTATCCTTCCACAAAAGGGAGGTGCTGTGCTTGCCCCCTCCCCACATTACACAGCTCTTTAGAAAATAATGCTACTCTTCATTTCGGAGCTGACTCTCAAGCCGCTTCATCTTCCAGTCCTATCTAGAAAGGAAGGCCCTGAAAAGTTGGCAGCAATTGCAAAGCAGGATTTGCCTTCATTTATTGGGGTTGGGGGGGTGGGGTCAATCGGTCAGGGGCTTACTTCCCCACACACTTCAGGAGCGCCACAGGGACTCTTCTCCAGCCTGCCAATAGGCTGCAGATATTTGCCCCCAGCCAATGCTGCACTTTGGGGGCAAGGGGCAGGTTTCAGGTGGCAAGACGGGCAGCAAAGGGTTAATGAGGCGTGCCCCAGCACTCACGCGCCTCCGAGAGGAACTGCAGACTCTCTTGCCCATTTTAGCAAAAGGGGACCGTCCATCCCTGATAGGGCTCGAACCGCTGCCCTTGGTTCTTGCGTGTTCTCTCAAGCTAGTCATTTTTAGATTGGTCTTGGTATTGTGCTTTGCTTAGCCACTGTAAGCAATGACAGCTCAATACCAGAGCAGCGTAAAGCTTGATTTCTGCCACTGAAAGTGCATCTCGGTCATTTGCGTGGGACACCACCGGTCAAGCTTCTCAAGCATCCTGCCAGTGGTGGACCCATGGGGCACTGCTCTCAGGATCTCCATAACCTGCTTCTTGCTGACAGCCTCCCATATGGTCTAGCGGTTAGGATTCCTGGTTTTCACCCAGGCGGCCCGGGTTCGACTCCCGGTATGGGAAGACTAGCCTTTTCTACATAGAACTCCCGATTCCGTTTCTGTTGCATTTACATTTTGAGAAAAGCCTGAATTTCCCCACATTGTTTCCCTTGGGGCCCCGGCGGCCCCATGCAGTCTGTCCGTGTTTCAGGCTCCCGATTCCTCAGTATGAGGGCTGGACTTGCAAGAAGAAGGGCCGACTACAAGCGGCTTGGGTATGAGGTGCATACCAATGTCTGCGGCTTTCATACCCGAGATCTCGTCTGCACCCACCTTTGAGGCGTGACGTGTCCCCCGCACCCCCCGTCAAGAGAGCAACGGTGGGACCACATTTGGAAAACAGGCCGCCTTGCATTGAAACCGTTGCTGCAAGACGTTAAAGGCCAGAGGAAAGAAGGGCGCCCTGACAGACCGTCATTTCCGCTGACCTCGAGTGTTAAGCGTTCAGTACCTCGGCCAAGGCTAGGGAGAAGACAGAGACTACGCAATCACAATTGGGGTTAAATTAAAAACAAAACGCGCTTCCCCGAGCCAGGTAGGAGTCGAACCTACAATCTTCTGATCCGTAGTCAGACGCGTTATCCATTGCGCCACTGGCCCTCGTGGGTCTGCGCATACCCCTATCCTTCCACAAAAGGGAGGTGCTGTGCTTGCCCCCTCCCCACATTACACAGCTCTTTAGAAAATAATGCTACTCTTCATTTCGGAGCTGACTCTCAAGCCGCTTCATCTTCCAGTCCTATCTAGAAAGGAAGGCCCTGAAAAGTTGGCAGCAATTGCAAAGCAGGATTTGCCTTCATTTATTGGGGTTGGGGGGGTGGGGTCAATCGGTCAGGGGCTTACTTCCCCACACACTTCAGGAGCGCCACAGGGACTCTTCTCCAGCCTGCCAATAGGCTGCAGATATTTGCCCCCAGCCAATGCTGCACTTTGGGGGCAAGGGGCAGGTTTCAGGTGGCAAGACGGGCAGCAAAGGGTTAATGAGGCGTGCCCCAGCACTCACGCGCCTCCGAGAGGAACTGCAGACTCTCTTGCCCATTTTAGCAAAAGGGGACCGTCCATCCCTGATAGGGCTCGAACCGCTGCCCTTGGTTCTTGCGTGTTCTCTCAAGCTAGTCATTTTTAGATTGGTCTTGGTATTGTGCTTTGCTTAGCCACTGTAAGCAATGACAGCTCAATACCAGAGCAGCGTAAAGCTTGATTTCTGCCACTGAAAGTGCATCTCGGTCATTTGCGTGGGACACCACCGGTCAAGCTTCTCAAGCATCCTGCCAGTGGTGGACCCATGGGGCACTGCTCTCAGGATCTCCATAACCTGCTTCTTGCTGACAGCCTCCCATATGGTCTAGCTGTTAGGATTCCTGGTTTTCACCCAGGCGGCCCGGGTTCGACTCCCGGTATGGGAAGACTAGCCTTTTCTACATAGAACTCCCGATTCCGTTTCTGTTGCATTTACATTTTGAGAAAAGCCTGAATTTCCCCACATTGTTTCCCTTGGGGCCCCGGCGGCCCCATGCAGTCTGTCCGTGTTTCAGGCTCCCGATTCCTCAGTATGAGGGCTGGACTTGCAAGAAGAAGGGCCGACTACAAGCGGCTTGGGTATGAGGTGCATACCAATGTCTGCGGCTTTCATACCCGAGATCTCGTCTGCACCCACCTTTGAGGCGTGACGTGTCCCCCGCACCCCCCGTCAAGAGAGCAACGGTGGGACCACATTTGGAAAACAGGCCGCCTTGCATTGAAACCGTTGCTGCAAGACGTTAAAGGCCAGAGGAAAGAAGGGCGCCCTGGCAGACCGTCATTTCCGCTGACCTCGAGTGTTAAGCGTTCAGTACCTCGGCCAAGGCTAGGGAGAAGACAGAGACTACGCAATCACAATTGGGGTTAAATTAAAAACAAAACGCGCTTCCCCGAGCCAGGTAGGAGTCGAACCTACAATCTTCTGATCCGTAGTCAGACGCGTTATCCGTTGCGCCACTGGCCCTCGTGGGTCTGCGCATACCCCTATCCTTCCACAAAAGGGAGGTGCTGTGCTTGCCCCCTCCCCACATTACACAGCTCTTTAGAAAATAATGCTACTCTTCATTTCGGAGCTGACTCTCAAGCCGCTTCATCTTCCAGTCCTATCTAGAAAGGAAGGCCCTGAAAAGTTGGCAGCAATTGCAAAGCAGGATTTGCCTTCATTTATTGGGGTTGGGGGGGTGGGGTCAATCGGTCAGGGGCTTACTTCCCCACACACTTCAGGAGCGCCACAGGGACTCTTCTCCAGCCTGCCAATAGGCTGCAGATATTTGCCCCCAGCCAATGCTGCACTTTGGGGGCAAGGGGCAGGTTTCAGGTGGCAAGACGGGCAGCAAAGGGTTAATGAGGCGTGCCCCAGCACTCACGCGCCTCCGAGAGGAACTGCAGACTCTCTTGCCCATTTTAGCAAAAGGGGACCGTCCATCCCTGATAGGGCTCGAACCGCTGCCCTTGGTTCTTGCGTGTTCTCTCAAGCTAGTCATTTTTAGATTGGTCTTGGTATTGTGCTTTGCTTAGCCACTGTAAGCAATGACAGCTCAATACCAGAGCAGCGTAAAGCTTGATTTCTGCCACTGAAAGTGCATCTCGGTCATTTGCGTGGGACACCACCGGTCAAGCTTCTCAAGCATCCTGCCAGTGGTGGACCCATGGGGCACTGCTCTCAGGATCTCCATAACCTGCTTCTTGCTGACAGCCTCCCATATGGTCTAGCTGTTAGGATTCCTGGTTTTCACCCAGGAGGCCCGGGTTCGACTCCCGGTATGGGAAGACTAGCCTTTTCTACATAGAACTTCCGTTTCTGTTGCATTTACATTTTGAGAAAAGCCTGAATTTCCCCACATTGTTTCCCTTGGGGCCCCGGCGGCCCCATGCAGTCTGTCCGTGTTTCAGGCTCCCGATTCCTCAGTATGAGGGCTGGACTTGCAAGAAGAAGGGCCGACTACAAGCGGCTTGGGTATGAGGTGCATACCAATGTCTGCGGCTTTCATACCCGAGATCTCGTCTGCACCCACCTTTGAGGCGTGACGTGTCCCCCGCACCCCCCGTCAAGAGAGCAACGGTGGGACCACATTTGGAAAACAGGCCGCCTTGCATTGAAACCGTTGCTGCAAGACGTTAAAGGCCAGAGGAAAGAAGGGCGCCCTGACAGACCGTCATTTCCGCTGACCTCGAGTGTTAAGCGTTCAGTACCTCGGCCAAGGCTAGGGAGAAGACAGAGACTACGCAATCACAATTGGGGTTAAATTAAAAACAAAACGCGCTTACCCGAGCCAGGTAGGAGTCGAACCTACAATCTTCTGATCCGTAGTCAGACGCGTTATCCATTGCGCCACTGGCCCTCGTGGGTCTGCACATACCCCTATCCTTCCACAAAAGGGAGGTGCTGTGCTTGCCCCCTCCCCACATTACACAGCTCTTTAGAAAATAATGCTACTCTTCATTTCGGAGCTGACTCTCAAGCCGCTTCATCTTCCAGTCCTATCTAGAAAGGAAGGCCCTGAAAAGTTGGCAGCAATTGCAAAGCAGGATTTGCCTTCATTTATTGGGGTTGGGGGGGTGGGGTCAATCGGTCAGGGGCTTACTTCCCCACACACTTCAGGAGCGCCACAGGGACTCTTCTCCAGCCTGCCAATAGGCTGCAGATATTTGCCCCCAGCCAATGCTGCACTTTGGGGGCAAGGGGCAGGTTTCAGGTGGCAAGACGGGCAGCAAAGGGTTAATGAGGCGTGCCCCAGCACTCACGCGCCTCCGAGAGGAACTGCAGACTCTCTTGCCCATTTTAGCAAAAGGGGACCGTCCATCCCTGATAGGGCTCGAACCGCTGCCCTTGGTTCTTGCGTGTTCTCTCAAGCTAGTCATTTTTAGATTGGTCTTGGTATTGTGCTTTGCTTAGCCACTGTAAGCAATGACAGCTCAATACCAGAGCAGCGTAAAGCTTGATTTCTGCCACTGAAAGTGCATCTCGGTCATTTGCGTGGGACACCACCGGTCAAGCTTCTCAAGCATCCTGCCAGTGGTGGACCCATGGGGCACTGCTCTCAGGATCTCCATAACCTGCTTCTTGCTGACAGCCTCCCATATGGTCTAGCGGTTAGGATTCCTGGTTTTCACCCAGGCGGCCCGGGTTCGACTCCCGGTATGGGAAGACTAGCCTTTTCTACATAGAACTCCCGATTCCGTTTCTGTTGCATTTACATTTTGAGAAAAGCCTGAATTTCCCCACATTGTTTCCCTTGGGGCCCCGGCGGCCCCATGCAGTCTGTCCGTGTTTCAGGCTCCCGATTCCTCAGTATGAGGGCTGGACTTGCAAGAAGAAGGGCTGACTACAAGCGGCTTGGGTATGAGGTGCATACCAATGTCTGCGGCTTTCATACCCGAGATCTCGTCTGCACCCACCTTTGAGGCGTGACGTGTCCCCCGCACCCCCCGTCAAGAGAGCAACGGTGGGACCACATTTGGAAAACAGGCCGCCTTGCATTGAAACCGTTGCTGCAAGACGTTAAAGGCCAGAGGAAAGAAGGGCGCCCTGACAGACCGTCATTTCCGCTGACCTCGAGTGTTAAGCGTTCAGTACCTCGGCCAAGGCTAGGGAGAAGACAGAGACTACGCAATCACAATTGGGGTTAAATTAAAAACAAAACGCGCTTCCCCGAGCCAGGTAGGAGTCGAACCTACTACAATCTTCTGATCCGTAGTCAGACGCGTTATCCATTGCGCCACTGGCCCTCGTGGGTCTGCGCATACCCCTATCCTTCCACAAAAGGGAGGTGCTGTGCTTGCCCCCTCCCCACATTACACAGCTCTTTAGAAAATAATGCTACTCTTCATTTCGGAGCTGACTCTCAAGCCGCTTCATCTTCCAGTCCTATCTAGAAAGGAAGGCCCTGAAAAGTTGGCAGCAATTGCAAAGCAGGATTTGCCTTCATTTATTGGGGTTGGGGGGGTGGGGTCAATCGGTCAGGGGCTTACTTCCCCACACACTTCAGGAGCGCCACAGGGACTCTTCTCCAGCCTGCCAATAGGCTGCAGATATTTGCCCCCAGCCAATGCTGCACTTTGGGGGCAAGGGGCAGGTTTCAGGTGGCAAGACGGGCAGCAAAGGGTTAATGAGGCGTGCCCCAGCACTCACGCGCCTCCGAGAAGAACTGCAGACTCTCTTGCCCATTTTAGCAAAAGGGGACCGTCCATCCCTGATAGGGCTCGGACCGCTGCCCTTGGTTCTTGCGTGTTCTCTCAAGCTAGTCATTTTTAGATTGGTCTTGGTATTGTGCTTTGCTTAGCCACTGTAAGCAATGACAGCTCAATACCAGAGCAGCGTAAAGCTTGATTTCTGCCACTGAAAGTGCATCTCGGTCATTTGCGTGGGACACCACCGGTCAAGCTTCTCAAGCATCCTGCCAGTGGTGGACCCATGGGGCACTGCTCTCAGGATCTCCATAACCTGCTTCTTGCTGACAGCCTCCCATATGGTCTAGCGGTTAGGATTCCTGGTTTTCACCCAGGCGGCCCGGGTTCGACTCCCGGTATGGGAAGACTAGCCTTTTCTACATAGAACTCCCGATTCCGTTTCTGTTGCATTTACATTTTGAGAAAAGCCTGAATTTCCCCACATTGTTTCCCTTGGGGCCCCGGCGGCCCCATGCAGTCTGTCCGTGTTTCAGGCTCCCGATTCCTCAGTATGAGGGCTGGACTTGCAAGAAGAAGGGCCGACTACAAGCGGCTTGGGTATGAGGTGCATACCAATGTCTGCGGCTTTCATACCCGAGATCTCGTCTGCACCCACCTTTGAGGCGTGACGTGTCCCCCGCACCCCCCGTCAAGAGAGCAACGGTGGGACCACATTTGGAAAACAGGCCGCCTTGCATTGAAACCGTTGCTGCAAGACGTTAAAGGCCAGAGGAAAGAAGGGCGCCCTGACAGACCGTCATTTCCGCTGACCTCGAGTGTTAAGCGTTCAGTACCTCGGCCAAGGCTAGGGAGAAGACAGAGACTACGCAATCACAATTGGGGTTAAATTAAAAACAAAACGCGCTTCCCCGAGCCAGGTAGGAGTCGAACCTACAATCTTCTGATCCGTAGTCAGACGCGTTATCCATTGCGCCACTGGCCCTCGTGGGTCTGCGCATACCCCTATCCTTCCACAAAAGGGAGGTGCTGTGCTTGCCCCCTCCCCACATTACACAGCTCTTTAGAAAATAATGCTACTCTTCATTTCGGAGCTGACTCTCAAGCCGCTTCATCTTCCAGTCCTATCTAGAAAGGAAGGCCCTGAAAAGTTGGCAGCAATTGCAAAGCAGGATTTGCCTTCATTTATTGGGGTTGGGGGGGTGGGGTCAATCGGTCAGGGGCTTACTTCCCCACACACTTCAGGAGCGCCACAGGGACTCTTCTCCAGCCTGCCAATAGGCTGCAGATATTTGCCCCCAGCCAATGCTGCACTTTGGGGGCAAGGGGCAGGTTTCAGGTGGCAAGACGGGCAGCAAAGGGTTAATGAGGCGTGCCCCAGCACTCACGCGCCTCCGAGAGGAACTGCAGACTCTCTTGCCCATTTTAGCAAAAGGGGACCGTCCATCCCTGATAGGGCTCGAACCGCTGCCCTTGGTTCTTGCGTGTTCTCTCAAGCTAGTCATTTTTAGATTGGTCTTGGTATTGTGCTTTGCTTAGCCACTGTAAGCAATGACAGCTCAATACCAGAGCAGCGTAAAGCTTGATTTCTGCCACTGAAAGTGCATCTCGGTCATTTGCGTGGGACACCACCGGTCAAGCTTCTCAAGCATCCTGCCAGTGGTGGACCCATGGGGCACTGCTCTCAGGATCTCCATAACCTGCTTCTTGCTGACAGCCTCCCATATGGTCTAGCGGTTAGGATTCCTGGTTTTCACCCAGGCGGCCCGGGTTCGACTCCCGGTATGGGAAGACTAGCCTTTTCTACATAGAACTCCCGATTCCGTTTCTGTTGCATTTACATTTTGAGAAAAGCCTGAATTTCCCCACATTGTTTCCCTTGGGGCCCCGGCGGCCCCATGCAGTCTGTCCGTGTTTCAGGCTCCCGATTCCTCAGTATGAGGGCTGGACTTGCAAGAAGAAGGGCCGACTACAAGCGGCTTGGGTATGAGGTGCATACCAATGTCTGCGGCTTTCATACCCGAGATCTCGTCTGCACCCACCTTTGAGGCGTGACGTGTCCCCCGCACCCCCCGTCAAGAGAGCAACGGTGGGACCACATTTGGAAAACAGGCCGCCTTGCATTGAAACCGTTGCTGCAAGACGTTAAAGGCCAGAGGAAAGAAGGGCGCCCTGACAGACCGTCATTTCCGCTGACCTCGAGTGTTAAGCGTTCAGTACCTCGGCCAAGGCTAGGGAGAAGACAGAGACTACGCAATCACAATTGGGGTTAAATTAAAAACAAAACGCGCTTCCCCGAGCCAGGTAGGAGTCAAACCTACAATCTTCTGATCCGTAGTCAGACGCGTTATCCATTGCGCCACTGGCCCTCGTGGGTCTGCGCATACCCCTATCCTTCCACAAAAGGGAGGTGCTGTGCTTGCCCCCTCCCCACATTACACAGCTCTTTAGAAAATAATGCTACTCTTCATTTCGGAGCTGACTCTCAAGCCGCTTCATCTTCCAGTCCTATCTAGAAAGGAAGGCCCTGAAAAGTTGGCAGCAATTGCAAAGCAGGATTTGCCTTCATTTATTGGGGTTGGGGGGGTGGGGTCAATCGGTCAGGGGCTTACTTCCCCACACACTTCAGGAGCGCCACAGGGACTCTTCTCCAGCCTGCCAATAGGCTGCAGATATTTGCCCCCAGCCAATGCTGCACTTTGGGGGCAAGGGGCAGGTTTCAGGTGGCAAGACGGGCAGCAAAGGGTTAATGAGGCGTGCCCCAGCACTCACGCGCCTCCGAGAGGAACTGCAGACTCTCTTGCCCATTTTAGCAAAAGGGGACCGTCCATCCCTGATAGGGCTCGAACCGCTGCCCTTGGTTCTTGCGTGTTCTCTCAAGCTAGTCATTTTTAGATTGGTCTTGGTATTGTGCTTTGCTTAGCCACTGTAAGCAATGACAGCTCAATACCAGAGCAGCGTAAAGCTTGATTTCTGCCACTGAAAGTGCATCTCGGTCATTTGCGTGGGACACCACCGGTCAAGCTTCTCAAGCATCCTGCCAGTGGTGGACCCATGGGGCACTGCTCTCAGGATCTCCATAACCTGCTTCTTGCTGACAGCCTCCCATATGGTCTAGCGGTTAGGATTCCTGGTTTTCACCCAGGCGGCCCGGGTTCGACTCCCGGTATGGGAAGACTAGCCTTTTCTACATAGAACTCCCGATTCCGTTTCTGTTGCATTTACATTTTGAGAAAAGCCTGAATTTCCCCACATTGTTTCCCTTGGGGCCCCGGCGGCCCCATGCAGTCTGTCCGTGTTTCAGGCTCCCGATTCCTCAGTATGAGGGCTGGACTTGCAAGAAGAAGGGCCGACTACAAGCGGCTTGGGTATGAGGTGCATACCAATGTCTGCGGCTTTCATACCCGAGATCTCGTCTGCACCCACCTTTGAGGCGTGACGTGTCCCCCGCACCCCCCGTCAAGAGAGCAACGGTGGGACCACATTTGGAAAACAGGCCGCCTTGCATTGAAACCGTTGCTGCAAGACGTTAAAGGCCAGAGCAAAGAAGGGCGCCCTGACAGACCGTCATTTCCGCTGACCTCGAGTGTTAAGCGTTCAGTACCTCGGCCAAGGCTAGGGAGAAGACAGAGACTACGCAATCACAATTGGGGTTAAATTAAAAACAAAACGCGCTTCCCCGAGCCAGGTAGGAGTCGAACCTACTACAATCTTCTGATCCGTAGTCAGACGCGTTATCCATTGCGCCACTGGCCCTCGTGGGTCTGCGCATACCCCTATCCTTCCACAAAAGGGAGGTGCTGTGCTTGCCCCCTCCCCACATTACACAGCTCTTTAGAAAATAATGCTACTCTTCATTTCGGAGCTGACTCTCAAGCCGCTTCATCTTCCAGTCCTATCTAGAAAGGAAGGCCCTGAAAAGTTGGCAGCAATTGCAAAGCAGGATTTGCCTTCATTTATTGGGGTTGGGGGGGTGGGGTCAATCGGTCAGGGGCTTACTTCCCCACACACTTCAGGAGCGCCACAGGGACTCTTCTCCAGCCTGCCAATAGGCTGCAGATATTTGCCCCCAGCCAATGCTGCACTTTGGGGGCAAGGGGCAGGTTTCAGGTGGCAAGACGGGCAGCAAAGGGTTAATGAGGCGTGCCCCAGCACTCACGCGCCTCCGAGAGGAACTGCAGACTCTCTTGCCCATTTTAGCAAAAGGGGACCGTCCATCCCTGATAGGGCTCGAACCGCTGCCCTTGGTTCTTGCGTGTTCTCTCAAGCTAGTCATTTTTAGATTGGTCTTGGTATTGTGCTTTGCTTAGCCACTGTAAGCAATGACAGCTCAATACCAGAGCAGCGTAAAGCTTGATTTCTGCCACTGAAAGTGCATCTCGGTCATTTGCGTGGGACACCACCGGTCAAGCTTCTCAAGCATCCTGCCAGTGGTGGACCCATGGGGCACTGCTCTCAGGATCTCCATAACCTGCTTCTTGCTGACAGCCTCCCATATGGTCTAGCGGTTAGGATTCCTGGTTTTCACCCAGGCGGCCCGGGTTCGACTCCCGGTATGGGAAGACTAGCCTTTTCTACATAGAACTCCCGATTCCGTTTCTGTTGCATTTACATTTTGAGAAAAGCCTGAATTTCCCCACATTGTTTCCCTTGGGGCCCCGGCGGCCCCATGCAGTCTGTCCGTGTTTCAGGCTCCCGATTCCTCAGTATGAGGGCTGGACTTGCAAGAAGAAGGGCCGACTACAAGCGGCTTGGGTATGAGGTGCATACCAATGTCTGCGGCTTTCATACCCGAGATCTCGTCTGCACCCACCTTTGAGGCGTGACGTGTCCCCCGCACCCCCCGTCAAGAGAGCAACGGTGGGACCACATTTGGAAAACAGGCCGCCTTGCATTGAAACCGTTGCTGCAAGACGTTAAAGGCCAGAGGAAAGAAGGGCGCCCTGACAGACCGTCATTTCCGCTGACCTCGAGTGTTAAGCGTTCAGTACCTCGGCCAAGGCTAGGGAGAAGACAGAGACTACGCAATCACAATTGGGGTTAAATTAAAAACAAAACGTGCTTCCCCGAGCCAGGTAGGAGTCGAACCTACAATCTTCTGATCCGTAGTCAGACGCGTTATCCGTTGCGCCACTGGCCCTCGTGGGTCTGCGCATACCCCTATCCTTCCACAAAAGGGAGGTGCTGTGCTTGCCCCCTCCCCACATTACACAGCTCTTTAGAAAATAATGCTACTCTTCATTTCGGAGCTGACTCTCAAGCCGCTTCATCTTCCAGTCCTATCTAGAAAGGAAGGCCCTGAAAAGTTGGCAGCAATTGCAAAGCAGGATTTGCCTTCATTTATTGGGGTTGGGGGGGTGGGGTCAATCGGTCAGGGGCTTACTTCCCCACACACTTCAGGAGCGCCACAGGGACTCTTCTCCAGCCTGCCAATAGGCTGCAGATATTTGCCCCCAGCCAATGCTGCACTTTGGGGGCAAGGGGCAGGTTTCAGGTGGCAAGACGGGCAGCAAAGGGTTAATGAGGCGTGCCCCAGCACTCACGCGCCTCCGAGAGGAACTGCAGACTCTCTTGCCCATTTTAGCAAAAGGGGACCGTCCATCCCTGATAGGGCTCGAACCGCTGCCCTTGGTTCTTGCGTGTTCTCTCAAGCTAGTCATTTTTAGATTGGTCTTGGTATTGTGCTTTGCTTAGCCACTGTAAGCAATGACAGCTCAATACCAGAGCAGCGTAAAGCTTGATTTCTGCCACTGAAAGTGCATCTCGGTCATTTGCGTGGGACACCACCGGTCAAGCTTCTCAAGCATCCTGCCAGTGGTGGACCCATGGGGCACTGCTCTCAGGATCTCCATAACCTGCTTCTTGCTGACAGCCTCCCATATGGTCTAGCGGTTAGGATTCCTGGTTTTCACCCAGGCGGCCCGGGTTCTACTCCCGGTATGGGAAGGCTAGCCTTTTCTACATAGAACTCCCGATTCCGTTTCTGTTGCATTTACATTTTGAGAAAAGCCTGAATTTCCCCACATTGTTTCCCTTGGGGCCCCGGCGGCCCCATGCAGTCTGTCCGTGTTTCAGGCTCCCGATTCCTCAGTATGAGGGCTGGACTTGCAAGAAGAAGGGCCGACTACAAGCGGCTTGGGTATGAGGTGCATACCAATGTCTGCGGCTTTCATACCCGAGATCTCGTCTGCACCCACCTTTGAGGCGTGACGTGTCCCCCGCACCCCCCGTCAAGAGAGCAACGGTGGGACCACATTTGGAAAACAGGCCGCCTTGCATTGAAACCGTTGCTGCAAGACGTTAAAGGCCAGAGGAAAGAAGGGCGCCCTGACAGACCGTCATTTCCGCTGACCTCGAGTGTTAAGCGTTCAGTACCTCGGCCAAGGCTAGGGAGAAGACAGAGACTACGCAATCACAATTGGGGTTAAATTAAAAACAAAACGCGCTTCCCCGAGCCAGGTAGGAGTCGAACCTACAATCTTCTGATCCGTAGTCAGACGCGTTATCCATTGCGCCACTGGCCCTCGTGGGTCTGCGCATACCCCTATCCTTCCACAAAAGGGAGGTGCTGTGCTTGCCCCCTCCCCACATTACACAGCTCTTTAGAAAATAATGCTACTCTTCATTTCGGAGCTGACTCTCAAGCCGCTTCATCTTCCAGTCCTATCTAGAAAGGAAGGCCCTGAAAAGTTGGCAGCAATTGCAAAGCAGGATTTGCCTTCATTTATTGGGGTTGGGGGGGTGGGGTCAATCGGTCAGGGGCTTACTTCCCCACACACTTCAGGAGCGCCACAGGGACTCTTCTCCAGCCTGCCAATAGGCTGCAGATATTTGCCCCCAGCCAATGCTGCACTTTGGGGGCAAGGGGCAGGTTTCAGGTGGCAAGACGGGCAGCAAAGGGTTAATGAGGCGTGCCCCAGCACTCACGCGCCTCCGAGAGGAACTGCAGACTCTCTTGCCCATTTTAGCAAAAGGGGACCGTCCATCCCTGATAGGGCTCGAACCGCTGCCCTTGGTTCTTGCGTGTTCTCTCAAGCTAGTCATTTTTAGATTGGTCTTGGTATTGTGCTTTGCTTAGCCACTGTAAGCAATGACAGCTCAATACCACAGCAGCGTAAAGCTTGATTTCTGCCACTGAAAGTGCATCTCGGTCATTTGCGTGGGACACCACCGGTCAAGCTTCTCAAGCATCCTGCCAGTGGTGGACCCATGGGGCACTGCTCTCAGGATCTCCATAACCTGCTTCTTGCTGACAGCCTCCCATATGGTCTAGCGGTTAGGATTCCTGGTTTTCACCCAGGCGGCCCGGTTCGACTCCCGGTATGGGAAGACTAGCCTTTTCTACATAGAACTCCCGATTCCGTTTCTGTTGCATTTACATTTTGAGAAAAGCCTGAATTTCCCCACATTGTTTCCCTTGGGGCCCCGGCGGCCCCATGCAGTCTGTCCGTGTTTCAGGCTCCCGATTCCTCAGTATGAGGGCTGGACTTGCAAGAAGAAGGGCCGACTACAAGCGGCTTGGGTATGAGGTGCATACCAATGTCTGCGGCTTTCATACCCGAGATCTCGTCTGCACCCACCTTTGAGGCGTGACGTGTCCCCCGCACCCCCCGTCAAGAGAGCAACGGTGGGACCACATTTGGAAAACAGGCCGCCTTGCATTGAAACCGTTGCTGCAAGACGTTAAAGGCCAGAGGAAAGAAGGGCGCCCTGACAGACCGTCATTTCCGCTGACCTCGAGTGTTAAGCGTTCAGTACCTCGGCCAAGGCTAGGGAGAAGACAGAGACTACGCAATCACAATTGGGGTTAAATTAAAAACAAAACGCGCTTCCCCGAGCCAGGTAGGAGTCGAACCTACAATCTTCTGATCCGTAGTCAGACGCGTTATCCATTGCGCCACTGGCCCTCGTGGGTCTGCGCATACCCCTATCCTTCCACAAAAGGGAGGTGCTGTGCTTGCCCCCTCCCCACATTACACAGCTCTTTAGAAAATAATGCTACTCTTCATTTCGGAGCTGACTCTCAAGCCGCTTCATCTTCCAGTCCTATCTAGAAAGGAAGGCCCTGAAAAGTTGGCAGCAATTGCAAAGCAGGATTTGCCTTCATTTATTGGGGTTGGGGGGGTGGGGTCAATCGGTCAGGGGCTTACTTCCCCACACACTTCAGGAGCGCCACAGGGACTCTTCTCCAGCCTGCCAATAGGCTGCAGATATTTGCCCCCAGCCAATGCTGCACTTTGGGGGCAAGGGGCAGGTTTCAGGTGGCAAGACGGGCAGCAAAGGGTTAATGAGGCGTGCCCCAGCACTCACGCGCCTCCGAGAGGAACTGCAGACTCTCTTGCCCATTTTAGCAAAAGGGGACCGTCCATCCCTGATAGGGCTCGAACCGCTGCCCTTGGTTCTTGCGTGTTCTCTCAAGCTAGTCATTTTTAGATTGGTCTTGGTATTGTGCTTTGCTTAGCCACTGTAAGCAATGACAGCTCAATACCAGAGCAGCGTAAAGCTTGATTTCTGCCACTGAAAGTGCATCTCGGTCATTTGCGTGGGACACCACCGGTCAAGCTTCTCAAGCATCCTGCCAGTGGTGGACCCATGGGGCACTGCTCTCAGGATCTCCATAACCTGCTTCTTGCTGACAGCCTCCCATATGGTCTAGCGGTTAGGATTCCTGGTTTTCACCCAGGCGGCCCGGGTTCGACTCCCGGTATGGGAAGACTAGCCTTTTCTACATAGAACTCCCGATTCCGTTTCTGTTGCATTTACATTTTGAGAAAAGCCTGAATTTCCCCACATTGTTTCCCTTGGGGCCCCGGCGGCCCCATGCAGTCTGTCCGTGTTTCAGGCTCCCGATTCCTCAGTATGAGGGCTGGACTTGCAAGAAGAAGGGCCGACTACAAGCGGCTTGGGTATGAGGTGCATACCAATGTCTGCGGCTTTCATACCCGAGATCTCGTCTGCACCCACCTTTGAGGCGTGACGTGTCCCCCGCACCCCCCGTCAAGAGAGCAACGGTGGGACCACATTTGGAAAACAGGCCGCCTTGCATTGAAACCGTTGCTGCAAGACGTTAAAGGCCAGAGGAAAGAAGGGCGCCCTGACAGACCGTCATTTCCGCTGACCTCGAGTGTTAAGCGTTCAGTACCTCGGCCAAGGCTAGGGAGAAGACAGAGACTACGCAATCACAATTGGGGTTAAATTAAAAACAAAACGCGCTTCCCCGAGCCAGGTAGGAGTCGAACCTACAATCTTCTGATCCGTAGTCAGACGCGTTATCCATTGCGCCACTGGCCCTCGTGGGTCTGCGCATACCCCTATCCTTCCACAAAAGGGAGGTGCTGTGCTTGCCCCCTCCCCACATTACACAGCTCTTTAGAAAATAATGCTACTCTTCATTTCGGAGCTGACTCTCAAGCCGCTTCATCTTCCAGTCCTATCTAGAAAGGAAGGCCCTGAAAAGTTGGCAGCAATTGCAAAGCAGGATTTGCCTTCATTTATTGGGGTTGGGGGGGTGGGGTCAATCGGTCAGGGGCTTACTTCCCCACACACTTCAGGAGCGCCACAGGGACTCTTCTCCAGCCTGCCAATAGGCTGCAGATATTTGCCCCCAGCCAATGCTGCACTTTGGGGGCAAGGGGCAGGTTTCAGGTGGCAAGACGGGCAGCAAAGGGTTAATGAGGCGTGCCCCAGCACTCACGCGCCTCCGAGAGGAACTGCAGACTCTCTTGCCCATTTTAGCAAAAGGGGACCGTCCATCCCTGATAGGGCTCGAACCGCTGCCCTTGGTTCTTGCGTGTTCTCTCAAGCTAGTCATTTTTAGATTGGTCTTGGTATTGTGCTTTGCTTAGCCACTGTAAGCAATGACAGCTCAATACCAGAGCAGCGTAAAGCTTGATTTCTGCCACTGAAAGTGCATCTCGGTCATTTGCGTGGGACACCACCGGTCAAGCTTCTCAAGCATCCTGCCAGTGGTGGACCCATGGGGCACTGCTCTCAGGATCTCCATAACCTGCTTCTTGCTGACAGCCTCCCATATGGTCTAGCGGTTAGGATTCCTGGTTTTCACCCAGGCGGTATGGGAAGACTAGCCTTTTCTACATAGAACTCCCGATTCCGTTTCTGTTGCATTTACATTTTGAGAAAAGCCTGAATTTCCCCACATTGTTTCCCTTGGGGCCCCGGCGGCCCCATGCAGTCTGTCCGTGTTTCAGGCTCCCGATTCCTCAGTATGAGGGCTGGACTTGCAAGAAGAAGGGCCGACTACAAGCGGCTTGGGTATGAGGTGCATACCAATGTCTGCGGCTTTCATACCCGAGATCTCGTCTGCACCCACCTTTGAGGCGTGACGTGTCCCCCGCACCCCCCGTCAAGAGAGCAACGGTGGGACCACATTTGGAAAACAGGCCGCCTTGCATTGAAACCGTTGCTGCAAGACGTTAAAGGCCAGAGGAAAGAAGGGCGCCCTGACAGACCGTCATTTCCGCTGACCTCGAGTGTTAAGCGTTCAGTACCTCGGCCAAGGCTAGGGAGAAGACAGAGACTACGCAATCACAATTGGGGTTAAATTAAAAACAAAACGCGCTTCCCCGAGCCAGGTAGGAGTCGAACCTACAATCTTCTGATCCGTAGTCAGACGCGTTATCCATTGCGCCACTGGCCCTCGTGGGTCTGCGCATACCCCTATCCTTCCACAAAAGGGAGGTACTGTGCTTGCCCCCTCCCCACATTACACAGCTCTTTAGAAAATAATGCTACTCTTCATTTCGGAGCTGACTCTCAAGCCGCTTCATCTTCCAGTCCTATCTAGAAAGGAAGGCCCTGAAAAGTTGGCAGCAATTGCAAAGCAGGATTTGCCTTCATTTATTGGGGTTGGGGGGGTGGGGTCAATCGGTCAGGGGCTTACTTCCCCACACACTTCAGGAGCGCCACAGGGACTCTTCTCAAGCCTGCCAATAGGCTGCAGATATTTGCCCCCAGCCAATGCTGCACTTTGGGGGCAAGGGGCAGGTTTCAGGTGGCAAGACGGGCAGCAAAGGGTTAATGAGGCGTGCCCCAGCACTCACGCGCCTCCGAGAGGAACTGCAGACTCTCTTGCCCATTTTAGCAAAAGGGGACGTCCACCCCTGATGGGGCTCGAACCCCTGCCCCTTCTGTTAGCATGGCCTGCGCCTTCCCCCCTAGGCTAGGGAGGCCATCCCCATGCAGATACCGTCCCGCACTACAGACCCGTCAGCCGCTTTGCCACTCTGCATTTTCAGACGGGAGGGAGTGAGGGAGTGAGGGAGGGAGGGAGGGAGGAAGGGAGGGGGGTAGGGAAGGAGGGGGGAGAGGGGAGCTCAAACGCCAGTAGGCAGGCAGCCTTGCTGTCTGCTGCCTACCGGAGCTGCTGTGTGCAGCGCCCACAAGCCTCTCAGCGCTTGCCTGTGTGCAGCAGCACCCTTCACACTTCCGCCTGTCGCCCCATGACAGGTGGGGGCGGGGGCTTGGGCACACGAGAGAGCCTGGGAGGGACAGCTCGCACTCCAACCAGTGATCCCAAAACCCACTCTCTCTGGCCCTAATCCTGTCTCTCTTTCTTTCCTTCTTTCCTTCCTTTCTTTCCCTCACTTGCTGTTTTTTCTTTCTTTCTTTCTTTCTTTCTTTCTTTCTTTCTTTCTTTCTTTCTTTCTTTCTTTCTTTCTTTCTTTCTTTCTTTCTTTCTTTCTTTCTTTCTTTCTTTCTTTCCTTGCTTCCTTTCTTTCTTTACCACTTACCTTTTGTCTTTCTTCCTTTCTTTCTCAGGCAGCCATCATTAGACAAGTCTTGGTATTGTGCTTTGCTTAGCCACTGCAAGCAATGACAGCTCAATACCAGAGCAGCGTAAAGCTTGATTTCTGCCACTGAAAGTGCATCTCGGTCATTTGCGTGGGACACCACCGGTCAAGCTTCTCAAGCATCCTGCCAGTGGTGGACCCATGGGGCACTGCTCTCAGGATCTCCATAACCTGCTTCTTGCTGACAGCCTCCCATATGGTCTAGCGGTTAGGATTCCTGGTTTTCACCCAGGCGGCCCGAAGACTAGCCTTTTCTACATAGAACTCCCGATTCCGTTTCTGTTGCATTTACATTTTGAGAAAAGCCTGAATTTCCCCACATTGTTTCCCTTGGGGCCCCGGCGGCCCCATGCAGTCTGTCCGTGTTTCAGGCTCCCGATTCCTCAGTATGAGGGCTGGACTTGCAAGAAGAAGGGCCGACTACAAGCGGCTTGGGTATGAGGTGCATACCAATGTCTGCGGCTTTCATACCCGAGATCTCGTCTGCACCCACCTTTGAGGCGTGACGTGTCCCCCGCACCCCCCGTCAAGAGAGCAACGGTGGGACCACATTTGGAAAACAGGCCGCCTTGCATTGAAACCGTTGCTGCAAGACGTTAAAGGCCAGAGGAAAGAAGGGCGCCCTGACAGACCGTCATTTCCGCTGACCTCGAGTGTTAAGCGTTCAGTACCTCGGCCAAGGCTAGGGAGAAGACAGAGACTACGCAATCACAATTGGGGTTAAATTAAAAACAAAACGCGCTTCCCCGAGCCAGGTAGGAGTCGAACCTACTACAATCTTCTGATCCGTAGTCAGACGCGTTATCCATTGCGCCACTGGCCCTCGTGGGTCTGCGCATACCCCTATCCTTCCACAAAAGGGAGGTGCTGTGCTTGCCCCCTCCCCACATTACACAGCTCTTTAGAAAATAATGCTACTCTTCATTTCGGAGCTGACTCTCAAGCCGCTTCATCTTCCAGTCCTATCTAGAAAGGAAGGCCCTGAAAAGTTGGCAGCAATTGCAAAGCAGGATTTGCCTTCATTTATTGGGGTTGGGGGGGTGGGGTCAATCGGTCAGGGGCTTACTTCCCCACACACTTCAGGAGCGCCACAGGGACTCTTCTCCAGCCTGCCAATAGGCTGCAGATATTTGCCCCCAGCCAATGCTGCACTTTGGGGGCAAGGGGCAGGTTTCAGGTGGCAAGACGGGCAGCAAAGGGTTAATGAGGCGTGCCCCAGCACTCACGCGCCTCCGAGAGGAACTGCAGACTCTCTTGCCCATTTTAGCAAAAGGGGACCGTCCATCCCTGATAGGGCTCGAACCGCTGCCCTTGGTTCTTGCGTGTTCTCTCAAGCTAGTCATTTTTAGATTGGTCTTGGTATTGTGCTTTGCTTAGCCACTGTAAGCAATGACAGCTCAATACCAGAGCAGCGTAAAGCTTGATTTCTGCCACTGAAAGTGCATCTCGGTCATTTGCGTGGGACACCACCGGTCAAGCTTCTCAAGCATCCTGCCAGTGGTGGACCCATGGGGCACTGCTCTCAGGATCTCCATAACCTGCTTCTTGCTGACAGCCTCCCATATGGTCTAGCGGTTAGGATTCCTGGTTTTCACCCGGGCGTCCCTGATTCGATTCCCGGTATGGGAAGACTAGCCTTTTCTACATAGAACTCCCGATTCCGTTTCTGTTGCATTTACATTTTGAGAAAAGCCTGAATTTCCCCACATTGTTTCCCTTGGGGCCCCGGCGGCCCCATGCAGTCTGTCCGTGTTTCAGGCTCCCGATTCCTCAGTATGAGGGCTGGACTTGCAAGAAGAAGGGCCGACTACAAGCGGCTTGGGTATGAGGTGCATACCAATGTCTGCGGCTTTCATACCCGAGATCTCGTCTGCACCCACCTTTGAGGCGTGACGTGTCCCCCGCACCCCCCGTCAAGAGAGCAACGGTGGGACCACATTTGGAAAACAGGCCGCCTTGCATTGAAACCGTTGCTGCAAGACGTTAAAGGCCAGAGGAAAGAAGGGCGCCCTGACAGACCGTCATTTCCGCTGACCTCGAGTGTTAAGCGTTCAGTACCTCGGCCAAGGCTAGGGAGAAGACAGAGACTACGCAATCACAATTGGGGTTAAATTAAAAACAAAACGCGCTTCCCCGAGCCAGGTAGGAGTCGAACCTACAATCTTCTGATCCGTAGTCAGACGCGTTATCCATTGCGCCACTGGCCCTCGTGGGTCTGCGCATACCCCTATCCTTCCACAAAAGGGAGGTGCTGTGCTTGCCCCCTCCCCACATTACACAGCTCTTTAGAAAATAATGCTACTCTTCATTTCGGAGCTGACTCTCAAGCCGCTTCATCTTCCAGTCCTATCTAGAAAGGAAGGCCCTGAAAAGTTGGCAGCAATTGCAAAGCAGGATTTGCCTTCATTTATTGGGGTTGGGAGGGTGGGGTCAATCGGTCAGGGGCTTACTTCCCCACACACTTCAGGAGCGCCACAGGGACTCTTCTCCAGCCTGCCAATAGGCTGCAGATATTTGCCCCCAGCCAATGCTGCACTTTGGGGGCAAGGGGCAGGTTTCAGGTGGCAAGACGGGCAGCAAAGGGTTAATGAGGCGTGCCCCAGCACTCACGCGCCTCCGAGAGGAACTGCAGACTCTCTTGCCCATTTTAGCAAAAGGGGACCGTCCATCCCTGATAGGGCTCGAACCGCTGCCCTTGGTTCTTGCGTGTTCTCTCAAGCTAGTCATTTTTAGATTGGTCTTGGTATTGTGCTTTGCTTAGCCACTGTAAGCAATGACAGCTCAATACCAGAGCAGCGTAAAGCTTGATTTCTGCCACTGAAAGTGCATCTCGGTCATTTGCGTGGGACACCACCGGTCAAGCTTCTCAAGCATCCTGCCAGTGGTGGACCCATGGGGCACTGCTCTCAGGATCTCCATAACCTGCTTCTTGCTGACAGCCTCCCATATGGTCTAGCGGTTAGGATTCCTGGTTTTCACCCAGGCGGCCCGGGTTCGACTCCCGGTATGGGAAGACTAGCCTTTTCTACATAGAACTCCCGATTCCGTTTCTGTTGCATTTTCATTTTGAGAAAAGCCTGAATTTCCCCACATTGTTTCCCTTGGGGCCCCGGCGGCCCCATGCAGTCTGTCCGTGTTTCAGGCTCCCGATTCCTCAGTATGAGGGCTGGACTTGCAAGAAGAAGGGCCGACTACAAGCGGCTTGGGTATGAGGTGCATACCAATGTCTGCGGCTTTCATACCCGAGATCTCGTCTGCACCCACCTTTGAGGCGTGACGTGTCCCCCGCACCCCCCGTCAAGAGAGCAACGGTGGGACCACATTTGGAAAACAGGCCGCCTTGCATTGAAACCGTTGCTGCAAGACGTTAAAGGCCAGAGGAAAGAAGGGCGCCCTGACAGACCGTCATTTCCGCTGACCTCGAGTGTTAAGCGTTCAGTACCTCGGCCAAGGCTAGGGAGAAGACAGAGACTACGCAATCACAATTGGGGTTAAATTAAAAACAAAACGCGCTTCCCCGAGCCAGGTAGGAGTCGAACCTACAATCTTCTGATCCGTAGTCAGACGCGTTATCCATTGCGCCACTGGCCCTCGTGGGTCTGCGCATACCCCTATCCTTCCACAAAAGGGAGGTGCTGTGCTTGCCCCCTCCCCACATTACACAGCTCTTTAGAAAATAATGCTACTCTTCATTTCGGAGCTGACTCTCAAGCCGCTTCATCTTCCAGTCCTATCTAGAAAGGAAGGCCCTGAAAAGTTGGCAGCAATTGCAAAGCAGGATTTGCCTTCATTTATTGGGGTTGGGGGGGTGGGGTCAATCGGTCAGGGGCTTACTTCCCCACACACTTCAGGAGCGCCACAGGGACTCTTCTCCAGCCTGCCAATAGGCTGCAGATATTTGCCCCCAGCCAATGCTGCACTTTGGGGGCAAGGGGCAGGTTTCAGGTGGCAAGACGGGCAGCAAAGGGTTAATGAGGCGTGCCCCAGCACTCACGCGCCTCCGAGAGGAACTGCAGACTCTCTTGCCCATTTTAGCAAAAGGGGACCGTCCATCCCTGATAGGGCTCGAACCGCTGCCCTTGGTTCTTGCGTGTTCTCTCAAGCTAGTCATTTTTAGATTGGTCTTGGTATTGTGCTTTGCTTAGCCACTGTAAGCAATGACAGCTCAATACCAGAGCAGCGTAAAGCTTGATTTCTGCCACTGAAAGTGCATCTCGGTCATTTGCGTGGGACACCACCGGTCAAGCTTCTCAAGCATCCTGCCAGTGGTGGACCCATGGGGCACTGCTCTCAGGATCTCCATAACCTGCTTCTTGCTGACAGCCTCCCATATGGTCTAGCGGTTAGGATTCCTGGTTTTCACCCAGGCGGCCCGGGTTCTACTCCCGGTATGGGAAGACTAGCCTTTTCTACATAGAACTCCCGATTCCGTTTCTGTTGCATTTACATTTTGAGAAAAGCCTGAATTTCCCCACATTGTTTCCCTTGGGGCCCCGGCGGCCCCATGCAGTCTGTCCGTGTTTCAGGCTCCCGATTCCTCAGTATGAGGGCTGGACTTGCAAGAAGAAGGGCCGACTACAAGCGGCTTGGGTATGAGGTGCATACCAATGTCTGCGGCTTTCATACCCGAGATCTCGTCTGCACCCACCTTTGAGGCGTGACGTGTCCCCCGCACCCCCCGTCAAGAGAGCAACGGTGGGACCACATTTGGAAAACAGGCCGCCTTGCATTGAAACCGTTGCTGCAAGACGTTAAAGGCCAGAGGAAAGAAGGGCGCCCTGACAGACCGTCATTTCCGCTGACCTCGAGTGTTAAGCGTTCAGTACCTCGGCCAAGGCTAGGGAGAAGACAGAGACTACGCAATCACAATTGGGGTTAAATTAAAAACAAAACGCGCTTCCCCGAGCCAGGTAGGAGTCGAACCTACAATCTTCTGATCCGTAGTCAGACGCGTTATCCATTGCGCCACTGGCCCTCGTGGGTCTGCGCATACCCCTATCCTTCCACAAAAGGGAGGTGCTGTGCTTGCCCCCTCCCCACATTACACAGCTCTTTAGAAAATAATGCTACTCTTCATTTCGGAGCTGACTCTCAAGCCGCTTCATCTTCCAGTCCTATCTAGAAAGGAAGGCCCTGAAAAGTTGGCAGCAATTGCAAAGCAGGATTTGCCTTCATTTATTGGGGTTGGGGGGGTGGGGTCAATCGGTCAGGGGCTTACTTCCCCACACACTTCAGGAGCGCCACAGGGACTCTTCTCCAGCCTGCCAATAGGCTGCAGATATTTGCCCCCAGCCAATGCTGCACTTTGGGGGCAAGGGGCAGGTTTCAGGTGGCAAGACGGGCAGCAAAGGGTTAATGAGGCGTGCCCCAGCACTCACGCGCCTCCGAGAGGAACTGCAGACTCTCTTGCCCATTTTAGCAAAAGGGGACCGTCCATCCCTGATAGGGCTCGAACCGCTGCCCTTGGTTCTTGCGTGTTCTCTCAAGCTAGTCATTTTTAGATTGGTCTTGGTATTGTGCTTTGCTTAGCCACTGTAAGCAATGACAGCTCAATACCACAGCAGCGTAAAGCTTGATTTCTGCCACTGAAAGTGCATCTCGGTCATTTGCGTGGGACACCACCGGTCAAGCTTCTCAAGCATCCTGCCAGTGGTGGACCCATGGGGCACTGCTCTCAGGATCTCCATAACCTGCTTCTTGCTGACAGCCTCCCATATGGTCTAGCGGTTAGGATTCCTGGTTTTCACCCAGGCGGCCCGGTTCGACTCCCGGTATGGGAAGACTAGCCTTTTCTACATAGAACTCCCGATTCCGTTTCTGTTGCATTTACATTTTGAGAAAAGCCTGAATTTCCCCACATTGTTTCCCTTGGGGCCCCGGCGGCCCCATGCAGTCTGTCCGTGTTTCAGGCTCCCGATTCCTCAGTATGAGGGCTGGACTTGCAAGAAGAAGGGCCGACTACAAGCGGCTTGGGTATGAGGTGCATACCAATGTCTGCGGCTTTCATACCCGAGATCTCGTCTGCACCCACCTTTGAGGCGTGACGTGTCCCCCGCACCCCCCGTCAAGAGAGCAACGGTGGGACCACATTTGGAAAACAGGCCGCCTTGCATTGAAACCGTTGCTGCAAGACGTTAAAGGCCAGAGGAAAGAAGGGCGCCCTGACAGACCGTCATTTCCGCTGACCTCGAGTGTTAAGCGTTCAGTACCTCGGCCAAGGCTAGGGAGAAGACAGAGACTACGCAATCACAATTGGGGTTAAATTAAAAACAAAACGCGCTTCCCCGAGCCAGGTAGGAGTCGAACCTACAATCTTCTGATCCGTAGTCAGACGCGTTATCCATTGCGCCACTGGCCCTCGTGGGTCTGCGCATACCCCTATCCTTCCACAAAAGGGAGGTGCTGTGCTTGCCCCCTCCCCACATTACACAGCTCTTTAGAAAATAATGCTACTCTTCATTTCGGAGCTGACTCTCAAGCCGCTTCATCTTCCAGTCCTATCTAGAAAGGAAGGCCCTGAAAAGTTGGCAGCAATTGCAAAGCAGGATTTGCCTTCATTTATTGGGGTTGGGGGGGTGGGGTCAATCGGTCAGGGGCTTACTTCCCCACACACTTCAGGAGCGCCACAGGGACTCTTCTCCAGCCTGCCAATAGGCTGCAGATATTTGCCCCCAGCCAATGCTGCACTTTGGGGGCAAGGGGCAGGTTTCAGGTGGCAAGACGGGCAGCAAAGGGTTAATGAGGCGTGCCCCAGCACTCACGCGCCTCCGAGAGGAACTGCAGACTCTCTTGCCCATTTTAGCAAAAGGGGACCGTCCATCCCTGATAGGGCTCGAACCGCTGCCCTTGGTTCTTGCGTGTTCTCTCAAGCTAGTCATTTTTAGATTGGTCTTGGTATTGTGCTTTGCTTAGCCACTGTAAGCAATGACAGCTCAATACCAGAGCAGCGTAAAGCTTGATTTCTGCCACTGAAAGTGCATCTCGGTCATTTGCGTGGGACACCACCGGTCAAGCTTCTCAAGCATCCTGCCAGTGGTGGACCCATGGGGCACTGCTCTCAGGATCTCCATAACCTGCTTCTTGCTGACAGCCTCCCATATGGTCTAGCGGTTAGGATTCCTGGTTTTCACCCAGGCGGCCCGGTCCGGTATGGGAAGACTAGCCTTTTCTACATAGAACTCCCGATTCCGTTTCTGTTGCATTTACATTTTGAGAAAAGCCTGAATTTCCCCACATTGTTTCCCTTGGGGCCCCGGCGGCCCCATGCAGTCTGTCCGTGTTTCAGGCTCCCGATTCCTCAGTATGAGGGCTGGACTTGCAAGAAGAAGGGCCGACTACAAGCGGCTTGGGTATGAGGTGCATACCAATGTCTGCGGCTTTCATACCCGAGATCTCGTCTGCACCCACCTTTGAGGCGTGACGTGTCCCCCGCACCCCCCGTCAAGAGAGCAACGGTGGGACCACATTTGGAAAACAGGCCGCCTTGCATTGAAACCGTTGCTGCAAGACGTTAAAGGCCAGAGGAAAGAAGGGCGCCCTGACAGACCGTCATTTCCGCTGACCTCGAGTGTTAAGCGTTCAGTACCTCGGCCAAGGCTAGGGAGAAGACAGAGACTACGCAATCACAATTGGGGTTAAATTAAAAACAAAACGCGCTTCCCCGAGCCAGGTAGGAGTCGAACCTACAATCTTCTGATCCGTAGTCAGACGCGTTATCCATTGCGCCACTGGCCCTCGTGGGTCTGCGCATACCCCTATCCTTCCACAAAAGGGAGGTGCTGTGCTTGCCCCCTCCCCACATTACACAGCTCTTTAGAAAATAATGCTACTCTTCATTTCGGAGCTGACTCTCAAGCCGCTTCATCTTCCAGTCCTATCTAGAAAGGAAGGCCCTGAAAAGTTGGCAGCAATTGCAAAGCAGGATTTGCCTTCATTTATTGGGGTTGGGGGGGTGGGGTCAATCGGTCAGGGGCTTACTTCCCCACACACTTCAGGAGCGCCACAGGGACTCTTCTCCAGCCTGCCAATAGGCTGCAGATATTTGCCCCCAGCCAATGCTGCACTTTGGGGGCAAGGGGCAGGTTTCAGGTGGCAAGACGGGCAGCAAAGGGTTAATGAGGCGTGCCCCAGCACTCACGCGCCTCCGAGAGGAACTGCAGACTCTCTTGCCCATTTTAGCAAAAGGGGACCGTCCATCCCTGATAGGGCTCGAACCGCTGCCCTTGGTTCTTGCGTGTTCTCTCAAGCTAGTCATTTTTAGATTGGTCTTGGTATTGTGCTTTGCTTAGCCACTGTAAGCAATGACAGCTCAATACCAGAGCAGCGTAAAGCTTGATTTCTGCCACTGAAAGTGCATCTCGGTCATTTGCGTGGGACACCACCGGTCAAGCTTCTCAAGCATCCTGCCAGTGGTGGACCCATGGGGCACTGCTCTCAGGATCTCCATAACCTGCTTCTTGCTGACAGCCTCCCATATGGTCTAGCGGTTAGGATTCCTGGTTTTCACCCAGGCGGCCCGGGTTCGCGGCCCGGGTTCGACTCCCGGTATGGGAAGACTAGCCTTTTCTACATAGAACTCCCGATTCCGTTTCTGTTGCATTTACATTTTGAGAAAAGCCTGAATTTCCCCACATTGTTTCCCTTGGGGCCCCGGCGGCCCCATGCAGTCTGTCCGTGTTTCAGGCTCCCGATTCCTCAGTATGAGGGCTGGACTTGCAAGAAGAAGGGCCGACTACAAGCGGCTTGGGTATGAGGTGCATACCAATGTCTGCGGCTTTCATACCCGAGATCTCGTCTGCACCCACCTTTGAGGCGTGACGTGTCCCCCGCACCCCCCGTCAAGAGAGCAACGGTGGGACCACATTTGGAAAACAGGCCGCCTTGCATTGAAACCGTTGCTGCAAGACGTTAAAGGCCAGAGGAAAGAAGGGCGCCCTGACAGACCGTCATTTCCGCTGACCTCGAGTGTTAAGCGTTCAGTACCTCGGCCAAGGCTAGGGAGAAGACAGAGACTACGCAATCACAATTGGGGTTAAATTAAAAACAAAACGCGCTTCCCCGAGCCAGGTAGGAGTCGAACCTACAATCTTCTGATCCGTAGTCAGACGCGTTATCCATTGCGCCACTGGCCCTCGTGGGTCTGCGCATACCCCTATCCTTCCACAAAAGGGAGGTGCTGTGCTTGCCCCCTCCCCACATTACACAGCTCTTTAGAAAATAATGCTACTCTTCATTTCGGAGCTGACTCTCAAGCCGCTTCATCTTCCAGTCCTATCTAGAAAGGAAGGCCCTGAAAAGTTGGCAGCAATTGCAAAGCAGGATTTGCCTTCATTTATTGGGGTTGGGGGGGTGGGGTCAATCGGTCAGGGGCTTACTTCCCCACACACTTCAGGAGCGCCACAGGGACTCTTCTCAAGCCTGCCAATAGGCTGCAGATATTTGCCCCCAGCCAATGCTGCACTTTGGGGGCAAGGGGCAGGTTTCAGGTGGCAAGACGGGCAGCAAAGGGTTAATGAGGCGTGCCCCAGCACTCACGCGCCTCCGAGAGGAACTGCAGACTCTCTTGCCCATTTTAGCAAAAGGGGACGTCCACCCCTGATGGGGCTCGAACCCCTGCCCCTTCTGTTAGCATGGCCTGCGCCTTCCCCCCTAGGCTAGGGAGGCCATCCCCATGCAGATACCGTCCCGCACTACAGACCCGTCAGCCGCTTTGCCACTCTGCATTTTCAGACGGGAGGGAGTGAGGGAGTGAGGGAGGGAGGGAGGGAGGAAGGGAGGGAGGGGGGAGGGAAGGAGGGGGGAGAGGGGAGCTCAAACGCCAGTAGGCAGGCAGCCTTGCTGTCTGCTGCCTACCGGAGCTGCTGTGTGCAGCGCCCACAAGCCTCTCAGCGCTTGCCTGTGTGCAGCAGCACCCTTCACACTTCCGCCTGTCGCCCCATGACAGGTGGGGGCGGGGGCTTGGGCACACGAGAGAGCCTGGGAGGGACAGCTCGCACTCCAACCAGTGATCCCAAAACCCACTCTCTCTGGCCCTAATCCTGTCTCTCTTTCTTTCCTTCTTTCCTTCCTTTCTTTCCCTCACTTGCTGTTTTTTCTTTCTTTCTTTCTTTCTTTCTTTCTTTCTTTCTTTCTTTCTTTCTTTCTTTCTTTCTTTCTTTCTTTCTTTCTTTCTTTCTTTCTTTCTTTCTTTCTTTCCTTGCTTCCTTTCTTTCTTTACCACTTACCTTTTGTCTTTCTTCCTTTCTTTCTCAGGCAGCCATCATTAGACAAGTCTTGGTATTGTGCTTTGCTTAGCCACTGCAAGCAATGACAGCTCAATACCAGAGCAGCGTAAAGCTTGATTTCTGCCACTGAAAGTGCATCTCGGTCATTTGCGTGGGACACCACCGGTCAAGCTTCTCAAGCATCCTGCCAGTGGTGGACCCATGGGGCACTGCTCTCAGGATCTCCATAACCTGCTTCTTGCTGACAGCCTCCCATATGGTCTAGCGGTTAGGATTCCTGGTTTTCACCCAGGCGGCCCGAAGACTAGCCTTTTCTACATAGAACTCCCGATTCCGTTTCTGTTGCATTTACATTTTGAGAAAAGCCTGAATTTCCCCACATTGTTTCCCTTGGGGCCCCGGCGGCCCCATGCAGTCTGTCCGTGTTTCAGGCTCCCGATTCCTCAGTATGAGGGCTGGACTTGCAAGAAGAAGGGCCGACTACAAGCGGCTTGGGTATGAGGTGCATACCAATGTCTGCGGCTTTCATACCCGAGATCTCGTCTGCACCCACCTTTGAGGCGTGACGTGTCCCCCGCACCCCCCGTCAAGAGAGCAACGGTGGGACCACATTTGGAAAACAGGCCGCCTTGCATTGAAACCGTTGCTGCAAGACGTTAAAGGCCAGAGGAAAGAAGGGCGCCCTGACAGACCGTCATTTCCGCTGACCTCGAGTGTTAAGCGTTCAGTACCTCGGCCAAGGCTAGGGAGAAGACAGAGACTACGCAATCACAATTGGGGTTAAATTAAAAACAAAACGCGCTTCCCCGAGCCAGGTAGGAGTCGAACCTACTACAATCTTCTGATCCGTAGTCAGACGCGTTATCCATTGCGCCACTGGCCCTCGTGGGTCTGCGCATACCCCTATCCTTCCACAAAAGGGAGGTGCTGTGCTTGCCCCCTCCCCACATTACACAGCTCTTTAGAAAATAATGCTACTCTTCATTTCGGAGCTGACTCTCAAGCCGCTTCATCTTCCAGTCCTATCTAGAAAGGAAGGCCCTGAAAAGTTGGCAGCAATTGCAAAGCAGGATTTGCCTTCATTTATTGGGGTTGGGGGGGTGGGGTCAATCGGTCAGGGGCTTACTTCCCCACACACTTCAGGAGCGCCACAGGGACTCTTCTCCAGCCTGCCAATAGGCTGCAGATATTTGCCCCCAGCCAATGCTGCACTTTGGGGGCAAGGGGCAGGTTTCAGGTGGCAAGACGGGCAGCAAAGGGTTAATGAGGCGTGCCCCAGCACTCACGCGCCTCCGAGAGGAACTGCAGACTCTCTTGCCCATTTTAGCAAAAGGGGACCGTCCATCCCTGATAGGGCTCGAACCGCTGCCCTTGGTTCTTGCGTGTTCTCTCAAGCTAGTCATTTTTAGATTGGTCTTGGTATTGTGCTTTGCTTAGCCACTGTAAGCAATGACAGCTCAATACCAGAGCAGCGTAAAGCTTGATTTCTGCCACTGAAAGTGCATCTCGGTCATTTGCGTGGGACACCACCGGTCAAGCTTCTCAAGCATCCTGCCAGTGGTGGACCCATGGGGCACTGCTCTCAGGATCTCCATAACCTGCTTCTTGCTGACAGCCTCCCATATGGTCTAGCGGTTAGGATTCCTGGTTTTCACCCGGGCGTCCCTGATTCGATTCCCGGTATGGGAAGACTAGCCTTTTCTACATAGAACTCCCGATTCCGTTTCTGTTGCATTTACATTTTGAGAAAAGCCTGAATTTCCCCACATTGTTTCCCTTGGGGCCCCGGCGGCCCCATGCAGTCTGTCCGTGTTTCAGGCTCCCGATTCCTCAGTATGAGGGCTGGACTTGCAAGAAGAAGGGCCGACTACAAGCGGCTTGGGTATGAGGTGCATACCAATGTCTGCGGCTTTCATACCCGAGATCTCGTCTGCACCCACCTTTGAGGCGTGACGTGTCCCCCGCACCCCCCGTCAAGAGAGCAACGGTGGGACCACATTTGGAAAACAGGCCGCCTTGCATTGAAACCGTTGCTGCAAGACGTTAAAGGCCAGAGGAAAGAAGGGCGCCCTGACAGACCGTCATTTCCGCTGACCTCGAGTGTTAAGCGTTCAGTACCTCGGCCAAGGCTAGGGAGAAGACAGAGACTACGCAATCACAATTGGGGTTAAATTAAAAACAAAACGCGCTTCCCCGAGCCAGGTAGGAGTCGAACCTACAATCTTCTGATCCGTAGTCAGACGCGTTATCCATTGCGCCACTGGCCCTCGTGGGTCTGCGCATACCCCTATCCTTCCACAAAAGGGAGGTGCTGTGCTTGCCCCCTCCCCACATTACACAGCTCTTTAGAAAATAATGCTACTCTTCATTTCGGAGCTGACTCTCAAGCCGCTTCATCTTCCAGTCCTATCTAGAAAGGAAGGCCCTGAAAAGTTGGCAGCAATTGCAAAGCAGGATTTGCCTTCATTTATTGGGGTTGGGGGGGTGGGGTCAATCGGTCAGGGGCTTACTTCCCCACACACTTCAGGAGCGCCACAGGGACTCTTCTCCAGCCTGCCAATAGGCTGCAGATATTTGCCCCCAGCCAATGCTGCACTTTGGGGGCAAGGGGCAGGTTTCAGGTGGCAAGACGGGCAGCAAAGGGTTAATGAGGCGTGCCCCAGCACTCACGCGCCTCCGAGAGGAACTGCAGACTCTCTTGCCCATTTTAGCAAAAGGGGACCGTCCATCCCTGATAGGGCTCGAACCGCTGCCCTTGGTTCTTGCGTGTTCTCTCAAGCTAGTCATTTTTAGATTGGTCTTGGTATTGTGCTTTGCTTAGCCACTGTAAGCAATGACAGCTCAATACCAGAGCAGCGTAAAGCTTGATTTCTGCCACTGAAAGTGCATCTCGGTCATTTGCGTGGGACACCACCGGTCAAGCTTCTCAAGCATCCTGCCAGTGGTGGACCCATGGGGCACTGCTCTCAGGATCTCCATAACCTGCTTCTTGCTGACAGCCTCCCATATGGTCTAGCGGTTAGGATTCCTGGTTTTCACCCAGGCGGCCCGGGTTCTACTCCCGGTATGGGAAGACTAGCCTTTTCTACATAGAACTCCCGATTCCGTTTCTGTTGCATTTACATTTTGAGAAAAGCCTGAATTTCCCCACATTGTTTCCCTTGGGGCCCCGGCGGCCCCATGCAGTCTGTCCGTGTTTCAGGCTCCCGATTCCTCAGTATGAGGGCTGGACTTGCAAGAAGAAGGGCCGACTACAAGCGGCTTGGGTATGAGGTGCATACCAATGTCTGCGGCTTTCATACCCGAGATCTCGTCTGCACCCACCTTTGAGGCGTGACGTGTCCCCCGCACCCCCCGTCAAGAGAGCAACGGTGGGACCACATTTGGAAAACAGGCCGCCTTGCATTGAAACCGTTGCTGCAAGACGTTAAAGGCCAGAGGAAAGAAGGGCGCCCTGACAGACCGTCATTTCCGCTGACCTCGAGTGTTAAGCGTTCAGTACCTCGGCCAAGGCTAGGGAGAAGACAGAGACTACGCAATCACAATTGGGGTTAAATTAAAAACAAAACGCGCTTCCCCGAGCCAGGTAGGAGTCGAACCTACAATCTTCTGATCCGTAGTCAGACGCGTTATCCATTGCGCCACTGGCCCTCGTGGGTCTGCGCATACCCCTATCCTTCCACAAAAGGGAGGTGCTGTGCTTGCCCCCTCCCCACATTACACAGCTCTTTAGAAAATAATGCTACTCTTCATTTCGGAGCTGACTCTCAAGCCGCTTCATCTTCCAGTCCTATCTAGAAAGGAAGGCCCTGAAAAGTTGGCAGCAATTGCAAAGCAGGATTTGCCTTCATTTATTGGGGTTGGGGGGGTGGGGTCAATCGGTCAGGGGCTTACTTCCCCACACACTTCAGGAGCGCCACAGGGACTCTTCTCCAGCCTGCCAATAGGCTGCAGATATTTGCCCCCAGCCAATGCTGCACTTTGGGGGCAAGGGGCAGGTTTCAGGTGGCAAGACGGGCAGCAAAGGGTTAATGAGGCGTGCCCCAGCACTCACGCGCCTCCGAGAGGAACTGCAGACTCTCTTGCCCATTTTAGCAAAAGGGGACCGTCCATCCCTGATAGGGCTCGAACCGCTGCCCTTGGTTCTTGCGTGTTCTCTCAAGCTAGTCATTTTTAGATTGGTCTTGGTATTGTGCTTTGCTTAGCCACTGTAAGCAATGACAGCTCAATACCAGAGCAGCGTAAAGCTTGATTTCTGCCACTGAAAGTGCATCTCGGTCATTTGCGTGGGACACCACCGGTCAAGCTTCTCAAGCATCCTGCCAGTGGTGGACCCATGGGGCACTGCTCTCAGGATCTCCATAACCTGCTTCTTGCTGACAGCCTCCCATATGGTCTAGCGGTTAGGATTCCTGGTTTTCACCCAGGCGGCCCGGGTTCTACTCCCGGTATGGGAAGACTAGCCTTTTCTACATAGAACTCCCGATTCCGTTTCTGTTGCATTTACATTTTGAGAAAAGCCTGAATTTCCCCACATTGTTTCCCTTGGGGCCCCGGCGGCCCCATGCAGTCTGTCCGTGTTTCAGGCTCCCGATTCCTCAGTATGAGGGCTGGACTTGCAAGAAGAAGGGCCGACTACAAGCGGCTTGGGTATGAGGTGCATACCAATGTCTGCGGCTTTCATACCCGAGATCTCGTCTGCACCCACCTTTGAGGCGTGACGTGTCCCCCGCACCCCCCGTCAAGAGAGCAACGGTGGGACCACATTTGGAAAACAGGCCGCCTTGCATTGAAACCGTTGCTGCAAGACGTTAAAGGCCAGAGGAAAGAAGGGCGCCCTGACAGACCGTCATTTCCGCTGACCTCGAGTGTTAAGCGTTCAGTACCTCGGCCAAGGCTAGGGAGAAGACAGAGACTACGCAATCACAATTGGGGTTAAATTAAAAACAAAACGCCCTTCCCCGAGCCAGGTAGGAGTCGAACCTACAATCTTCTGATCCGTAGTCAGACGCGTTATCCATTGCGCCACTGGCCCTCGTGGGTCTGCGCATACCCCTATCCTTCCACAAAAGGGAGGTGCTGTGCTTGCCCCCTCCCCACATTACACAGCTCTTTAGAAAATAATGCTACTCTTCATTTCGGAGCTGACTCTCAAGCCGCTTCATCTTCCAGTCCTATCTAGAAAGGAAGGCCCTGAAAAGTTGGCAGCAATTGCAAAGCAGGATTTGCCTTCATTTATTGGGGTTGGGGGGGTGGGGTCAATCGGTCAGGGGCTTACTTCCCCACACACTTCAGGAGCGCCACAGGGACTCTTCTCCAGCCTGCCAATAGGCTGCAGATATTTGCCCCCAGCCAATGCTGCACTTTGGGGGCAAGGGGCAGGTTTCAGGTGGCAAGACGGGCAGCAAAGGGTTAATGAGGCGTGCCCCAGCACTCACGCGCCTCCGAGAGGAACTGCAGACTCTCTTGCCCATTTTAGCAAAAGGGGACCGTCCATCCCTGATAGGGCTCGAACCGCTGCCCTTGGTTCTTGCGTGTTCTCTCAAGCTAGTCATTTTTAGATTGGTCTTGGTATTGTGCTTTGCTTAGCCACTGTAAGCAATGACAGCTCAATACCAGAGCAGCGTAAAGCTTGATTTCTGCCACTGAAAGTGCATCTCGGTCATTTGCGTGGGACACCACCGGTCAAGCTTCTCAAGCATCCTGCCAGTGGTGGACCCATGGGGCACTGCTCTCAGGATCTCCATAACCTGCTTCTTGCTGACAGCCTCCCATATGGTCTAGCGGTTAGGATTCCTGGTTTTCACCCAGGCGGCCCGGGTTCGACTCCCGGTATGGGAAGACTAGCCTTTTCTACATAGAACTCCCGATTCCGTTTCTGTTGCATTTACATTTTGAGAAAAGCCTGAATTTCCCCACATTGTTTCCCTTGGGGCCCCGGCGGCCCCATGCAGTCTGTCCGTGTTTCAGGCTCCCGATTCCTCAGTATGAGGGCTGGACTTGCAAGAAGAAGGGCCGACTACAAGCGGCTTGGGTATGAGGTGCATACCAATGTCTGCGGCTTTCATACCCGAGATCTCGTCTGCACCCACCTTTGAGGCGTGACGTGTCCCCCGCACCCCCCGTCAAGAGAGCAACGGTGGGACCACATTTGGAAAACAGGCCGCCTTGCATTGAAACCGTTGCTGCAAGACGTTAAAGGCCAGAGGAAAGAAGGGCGCCCTGACAGACCGTCATTTCCGCTGACCTCGAGTGTTAAGCGTTCAGTACCTCGGCCAAGGCTAGGGAGAAGACAGAGACTACGCAATCACAATTGGGGTTAAATTAAAAACAAAACGCGCTTCCCCGAGCCAGGTAGGAGTCGAACCTACAATCTTCTGATCCGTAGTCAGACGCGTTATCCATTGCGCCACTGGCCCTCATGGGTCTGCGCATACCCCTATCCTTCCACAAAAGGGAGGTGCTGTGCTTGCCCCCTCCCCACATTACACAGCTCTTTAGAAAATAATGCTACTCTTCATTTCGGAGCTGACTCTCAAGCCGCTTCATCTTCCAGTCCTATCTAGAAAGGAAGGCCCTGAAAAGTTGGCAGCAATTGCAAAGCAGGATTTGCCTTCATTTATTGGGGTTGGGGGGGTGGGGTCAATCGGTCAGGGGCTTACTTCCCCACACACTTCAGGAGCGCCACAGGGACTCTTCTCCAGCCTGCCAATAGGCTGCAGATATTTGCCCCCAGCCAATGCTGCACTTTGGGGGCAAGGGGCAGGTTTCAGGTGGCAAGACGGGCAGCAAAGGGTTAATGAGGCGTGCCCCAGCACTCACGCGCCTCCGAGAGGAACTGCAGACTCTCTTGCCCATTTTAGCAAAAGGGGACCGTCCATCCCTGATAGGGCTCGAACCGCTGCCCTTGGTTCTTGCGTGTTCTCTCAAGCTAGTCATTTTTAGATTGGTCTTGGTATTGTGCTTTGCTTAGCCACTGTAAGCAATGACAGCTCAATACCAGAGCAGCGTAAAGCTTGATTTCTGCCACTGAAAGTGCATCTCGGTCGTTTGCGTGGGACACCACCGGTCAAGCTTCTCAAGCATCCTGCCAGTGGTGGACCCATGGGGCACTGCTCTCAGGATCTCCATAACCTGCTTCTTGCTGACAGCCTCCCATATGGTCTAGCGGTTAGGATTCCTGGTTTTCACCCAGGCGGCCCGGGTTCGACTCCCGGTATGGGAAGACTAGCCTTTTCTACATAGAACTCCCGATTCCGTTTCTGTTGCATTTACATTTTGAGAAAAGCCTGAATTTCCCCACATTGTTTCCCTTGGGGCCCCGGCGGCCCCATGCAGTCTGTCCGTGTTTCAGGCTCCCGATTCCTCAGTATGAGGGCTGGACTTGCAAGAAGAAGGGCCGACTACAAGCGGCTTGGGTATGAGGTGCATACCAATGTCTGCGGCTTTCATACCCGAGATCTCGTCTGCACCCACCTTTGAGGCGTGACGTGTCCCCCGCACCCCCCGTCAAGAGAGCAACGGTGGGACCACATTTGGAAAACAGGCCGCCTTGCATTGAAACCGTTGCTGCAAGACGTTAAAGGCCAGAGGAAAGAAGGGCGCCCTGACAGACCGTCATTTCCGCTGACCTCGAGTGTTAAGCGTTCAGTACCTCGGCCAAGGCTAGGGAGAAGACAGAGACTACGCAATCACAATTGGGGTTAAATTAAAAACAAAACGCGCTTCCCCGAGCCAGGTAGGAGTCGAACCTACAATCTTCTGATCCGTAGTCAGACGCGTTATCCGTTGCGCCACTGGCCCTCGTGGGTCTGCGCATACCCCTATCCTTCCACAAAAGGGAGGTGCTGTGCTTGCCCCCTCCCCACATTACACAGCTCTTTAGAAAATAATGCTACTCTTCATTTCGGAGCTGACTCTCAAGCCGCTTCATCTTCCAGTCCTATCTAGAAAGGAAGGCCCTGAAAAGTTGGCAGCAATTGCAAAGCAGGATTTGCCTTCATTTATTGGGGTTGGGGGGGTGGGGTCAATCGGTCAGGGGCTTACTTCCCCACACACTTCAGGAGCGCCACAGGGAGTCTTCTCCAGCCTGCCAATAGGCTGCAGATATTTGCCCCCAGCCAATGCTGCACTTTGGGGGCAAGGGGCAGGTTTCAGGTGGCAAGACGGGCAGCAAAGGGTTAATGAGGCGTGCCCCAGCACTCACGCGCCTCCGAGAGGAACTGCAGACTCTCTTGCCCATTTTAGCAAAAGGGGACCGTCCATCCCTGATAGGGCTCGAACCGCTGCCCTTGGTTCTTGCGTGTTCTCTCAAGCTAGTCATTTTTAGATTGGTCTTGGTATTGTGCTTTGCTTAGCCACTGTAAGCAATGACAGCTCAATACCAGAGCAGCGTAAAGCTTGATTTCTGCCACTGAAAGTGCATCTCGGTCATTTGCGTGGGACACCACCGGTCAAGCTTCTCAAGCATCCTGCCAGTGGTGGACCCATGGGGCACTGCTCTCAGGATCTCCATAACCTGCTTCTTGCTGACAGCCTCCCATATGGTCTAGCGGTTAGGATTCCTGGTTTTCACCCAGGCGGCCCGGTATGGGAAGACTAGCCTTTTCTACATAGAACTCCCGATTCCGTTTCTGTTGCATTTACATTTTGAGAAAAGCCTGAATTTCCCCACATTGTTTCCCTTGGGGCCCCGGCGGCCCCATGCAGTCTGTCCGTGTTTCAGGCTCCCGATTCCTCAGTATGAGGGCTGGACTTGCAAGAAGAAGGGCCGACTACAAGCGGCTTGGGTATGAGGTGCATACCAATGTCTGCGGCTTTCATACCCGAGATCTCGTCTGCACCCACCTTTGAGGCGTGACGTGTCCCCCGCACCCCCCGTCAAGAGAGCAACGGTGGGACCACATTTGGAAAACAGGCCGCCTTGCATTGAAACCATTGCTGCAAGACGTTAAAGGCCAGAGGAAAGAAGGGCGCCCTGACAGACCGTCATTTCCGCTGACCTCGAGTGTTAAGCGTTCAGTACCTCGGCCAAGGCTAGGGAGAAGACAGAGACTACGCAATCACAATTGGGGTTAAATTAAAAACAAAACGCGCTTCCCCGAGCCAGGTAGGAGTCGAACCTACAATCTTCTGATCCGTAGTCAGACGCGTTATCCATTGCGCCACTGGCCCTCGTGGGTCTGCGCATACCCCTATCCTTCCACAAAAGGGAGGTGCTGTGCTTGCCCCCTCCCCACATTACACAGCTCTTTAGAAAATAATGCTACTCTTCATTTCGGAGCTGACTCTCAAGCCGCTTCATCTTCCAGTCCTATCTAGAAAGGAAGGCCCTGAAAAGTTGGCAGCAATTGCAAAGCAGGATTTGCCTTCATTTATTGGGGTTGGGGGGGTGGGGTCAATCGGTCAGGGGCTTACTTCCCCACACACTTCAGGAGCGCCACAGGGACTCTTCTCCAGCCTGCCAATAGGCTGCAGATATTTGCCCCCAGCCAATGCTGCACTTTGGGGGCAAGGGGCAGGTTTCAGGTGGCAAGACGGGCAGCAAAGGGTTAATGAGGCGTGCCCCAGCACTCACGCGCCTCCGAGAGGAACTGCAGACTCTCTTGCCCATTTTAGCAAAAGGGGACCGTCCATCCCTGATAGGGCTCGAACCGCTGCCCTTGGTTCTTGCGTGTTCTCTCAAGCTAGTCATTTTTAGATTGGTCTTGGTATTGTGCTTTGCTTAGCCACTGTAAGCAATGACAGCTCAATACCAGAGCAGCGTAAAGCTTGATTTCTGCCACTGAAAGTGCATCTCGGTCATTTGCGTGGGACACCACCGGTCAAGCTTCTCAAGCATCCTGCCAGTGGTGGACCCATGGGGCACTGCTCTCAGGATCTCCATAACCTGCTTCTTGCTGACAGCCTCCCATATGGTCTAGCGGTTAGGATTCCTGGTTTTCACCCAGGCGGCCCGGTATGGGAAGACTAGCCTTTTCTACATAGAACTCCCGATTCCGTTTCTGTTGCATTTACATTTTGAGAAAAGCCTGAATTTCCCCACATTGTTTCCCTTGGGGCCCCGGCGGCCCCATGCAGTCTGTCCGTGTTTCAGGCTCCCGATTCCTCAGTATGAGGGCTGGACTTGCAAGAAGAAGGGCCGACTACAAGCGGCTTGGGTATGAGGTGCATACCAATGTCTGCGGCTTTCATACCCGAGATCTCGTCTGCACCCACCTTTGAGGCGTGACGTGTCCCCCGCACCCCCCGTCAAGAGAGCAACGGTGGGACCACATTTGGAAAACAGGCCGCCTTGCATTGAAACCGTTGCTGCAAGACGTTAAAGGCCAGAGGAAAGAAGGGCGCCCTGACAGACCGTCATTTCCGCTGACCTCGAGTGTTAAGCGTTCAGTACCTCGGCCAAGGCTAGGGAGAAGACAGAGACTACGCAATCACAATTGGGGTTAAATTAAAAACAAAACGCGCTTCCCCGAGCCAGGTAGGAGTCGAACCTACAATCTTCTGATCCGTAGTCAGACGCGTTATCCATTGCGCCACTGGCCCTCGTGGGTCTGCGCATACCCCTATCCTTCCACAAAAGGGAGGTGCTGTGCTTGCCCCCTCCCCACATTACACAGCTCTTTAGAAAATAATGCTACTCTTCATTTCGGAGCTGACTCTCAAGCCGCTTCATCTTCCAGTCCTATCTAGAAAGGAAGGCCCTGAAAAGTTGGCAGCAATTGCAAAGCAGGATTTGCCTTCATTTATTGGGGTTGGGGGGGTGGGGTCAATCGGTCAGGGGCTTACTTCCCCACACACTTCAGGAGCGCCACAGGGACTCTTCTCCAGCCTGCCAATAGGCTGCAGATATTTGCCCCCAGCCAATGCTGCACTTTGGGGGCAAGGGGCAGGTTTCAGGTGGCAAGACGGGCAGCAAAGGGTTAATGAGGCGTGCCCCAGCACTCACGCGCCTCCGAGAGGAACTGCAGACTCTCTTGCCCATTTTAGCAAAAGGGGACCGTCCATCCCTGATAGGGCTCGAACCGCTGCCCTTGGTTCTTGCGTGTTCTCTCAAGCTAGTCATTTTTAGATTGGTCTTGGTATTGTGCTTTGCTTAGCCACTGTAAGCAATGACAGCTCAATACCAGAGCAGCGTAAAGCTTGATTTCTGCCACTGAAAGTGCATCTCGGTCATTTGCGTGGGACACCACCGGTCAAGCTTCTCAAGCATCCTGCCAGTGGTGGACCCATGGGGCACTGCTCTCAGGATCTCCATAACCTGCTTCTTGCTGACAGCCTCCCATATGGTCTAGCGGTTAGGATTCCTGGTTTTCACCCAGGCGGCCCGGGTTCGACTCCCGGTATGGGAAGACTAGCCTTTTCTACATAGAACTCCCGATTCCGTTTCTGTTGCATTTACATTTTGAGAAAAGCCTGAATTTCCCCACATTGTTTCCCTTGGGGCCCCGGCGGCCCCATGCAGTCTGTCCGTGTTTCAGGCTCCCGATTCCTCAGTATGAGGGCTGGACTTGCAAGAAGAAGGGCCGACTACAAGCGGCTTGGGTATGAGGTGCATACCAATGTCTGCGGCTTTCATACCCGAGATCTCGTCTGCACCCACCTTTGAGGCGTGACGTGTCCCCCGCACCCCCCGTCAAGAGAGCAACGGTGGGACCACATTTGGAAAACAGGCCGCCTTGCATTGAAACCGTTGCTGCAAGACGTTAAAGGCCAGAGGAAAGAAGGGCGCCCTGACAGACCGTCATTTCCGCTGACCTCGAGTGTTAAGCGTTCAGTACCTCGGCCAAGGCTAGGGAGAAGACAGAGACTACGCAATCACAATTGGGGTTAAATTAAAAACAAAACGCGCTTCCCCGAGCCAGGTAGGAGTCGAACCTACAATCTTCTGATCCGTAGTCAGACGCGTTATCCGTTGCGCCACTGGCCCTCGTGGGTCTGCGCATACCCCTATCCTTCCACAAAAGGGAGGTGCTGTGCTTGCCCCCTCCCCACATTACACAGCTCTTTAGAAAATAATGCTACTCTTCATTTCGGAGCTGACTCTCAAGCCGCTTCATCTTCCAGTCCTATCTAGAAAGGAAGGCCCTGAAAAGTTGGCAGCAATTGCAAAGCAGGATTTGCCTTCATTTATTGGGGTTGGGGGGGTGGGGTCAATCGGTCAGGGGCTTACTTCCCCACACACTTCAGGAGCGCCACAGGGACTCTTCTCCAGCCTGCCAATAGGCTGCAGATATTTGCCCCCAGCCAATGCTGCACTTTGGGGGCAAGGGGCAGGTTTCAGGTGGCAAGACGGGCAGCAAAGGGTTAATGAGGCGTGCCCCAGCACTCACGCGCCTCCGAGAGGAACTGCAGACTCTCTTGCCCATTTTAGCAAAAGGGGACCGTCCATCCCTGATAGGGCTCGAACCGCTGCCCTTGGTTCTTGCGTGTTCTCTCAAGCTAGTCATTTTTAGATTGGTCTTGGTATTGTGCTTTGCTTAGCCACTGTAAGCAATGACAGCTCAATACCAGAGCAGCGTAAAGCTTGATTTCTGCCACTGAAAGTGCATCTCGGTCATTTGCGTGGGACACCACCGGTCAAGCTTCTCAAGCATCCTGCCAGTGGTGGACCCATGGGGCACTGCTCTCAGGATCTCCATAACCTGCTTCTTGCTGACAGCCTCCCATATGGTCTAGCGGTTAGGATTCCTGGTTTTCACCCAGGCGGCCCGGGTTCTACTCCCGGTATGGGAAGACTAGCCTTTTCTACATAGAACTCCCGATTCCGTTTCTGTTGCATTTACATTTTGAGAAAAGCCTGAATTTCCCCACATTGTTTCCCTTGGGGCCCCGGCGGCCCCATGCAGTCTGTCCGTGTTTCAGGCTCCCGATTCCTCAGTATGAGGGCTGGACTTGCAAGAAGAAGGGCCGACTACAAGCGGCTTGGGTATGAGGTGCATACCAATGTCTGCGGCTTTCATACCCGAGATCTCGTCTGCACCCACCTTTGAGGCGTGACGTGTCCCCCGCACCCCCCGTCAAGAGAGCAACGGTGGGACCACATTTGGAAAACAGGCCGCCTTGCATTGAAACCGTTGCTGCAAGACGTTAAAGGCCAGAGGAAAGAAGGGCGCCCTGACAGACCGTCATTTCCGCTGACCTCGAGTGTTAAGCGTTCAGTACCTCGGCCAAGGCTAGGGAGAAGACAGAGACTACGCAATCACAATTGGGGTTAAATTAAAAACAAAACGCGCTTCCCCGAGCCAGGTAGGAGTCGAACCTACAATCTTCTGATCCGTAGTCAGACGCGTTATCCATTGCGCCACTGGCCCTCGTGGGTCTGCGCATACCCCTATCCTTCCACAAAAGGGAGGTGCTGTGCTTGCCCCCTCCCCACATTACACAGCTCTTTAGAAAATAATGCTACTCTTCATTTCGGAGCTGACTCTCAAGCCGCTTCATCTTCCAGTCCTATCTAGAAAGGAAGGCCCTGAAAAGTTGGCAGCAATTGCAAAGCAGGATTTGCCTTCATTTATTGGGGTTGGGGGGGTGGGGTCAATCGGTCAGGGGCTTACTTCCCCACACACTTCAGGAGCGCCACAGGGACTCTTCTCCAGCCTGCCAATAGGCTGCAGATATTTGCCCCCAGCCAATGCTGCACTTTGGGGGCAAGGGGCAGGTTTCAGGTGGCAAGACGGGCAGCAAAGGGTTAATGAGGCGTGCCCCAGCACTCACGCGCCTCCGAGAGGAACTGCAGACTCTCTTGCCCATTTTAGCAAAAGGGGACCGTCCATCCCTGATAGGGCTCGAACCGCTGCCCTTGGTTCTTGCGTGTTCTCTCAAGCTAGTCATTTTTAGATTGGTCTTGGTATTGTGCTTTGCTTAGCCACTGTAAGCAATGACAGCTCAATACCAGAGCAGCGTAAAGCTTGATTTCTGCCACTGAAAGTGCATCTCGGTCATTTGCGTGGGACACCACCGGTCAAGCTTCTCAAGCATCCTGCCAGTGGTGGACCCATGGGGCACTGCTCTCAGGATCTCCATAACCTGCTTCTTGCTGACAGCCTCCCATATGGTCTAGCGGTTAGGATTCCTGGTTTTCACCCAGGCGGCCCGGGTTCGACTCCCGGTATGGGAAGACTAGCCTTTTCTACATAGAACTCCCGATTCCGTTTCTGTTGCATTTACATTTTGAGAAAAGCCTGAATTTCCCCACATTGTTTCCCTTGGGGCCCCGGCGGCCCCATGCAGTCTGTCCGTGTTTCAGGCTCCCGATTCCTCAGTATGAGGGCTGGACTTGCAAGAAGAAGGGCCGACTACAAGCGGCTTGGGTATGAGGTGCATACCAATGTCTGCGGCTTTCATACCCGAGATCTCGTCTGCACCCACCTTTGAGGCGTGACGTGTCCCCCGCACCCCCCGTCAAGAGAGCAACGGTGGGACCACATTTGGAAAACAGGCCGCCTTGCATTGAAACCGTTGCTGCAAGACGTTAAAGGCCAGAGGAAAGAAGGGCGCCCTGACAGACCGTCATTTCCGCTGACCTCGAGTGTTAAGCGTTCAGTACCTCGGCCAAGGCTAGGGAGAAGACAGAGACTACGCAATCACAATTGGGGTTAAATTAAAAACAAAACGCGCTTCCCCGAGCCAGGTAGGAGTCGAACCTACAATCTTCTGATCCGTAGTCAGACGCGTTATCCATTGCGCCACTGGCCCTCGTGGGTCTGCGCATACCCCTATCCTTCCACAAAAGGGAGGTGCTGTGCTTGCCCCCTCCCCACATTACACAGCTCTTTAGAAAATAATGCTACTCTTCATTTCGGAGCTGACTCTCAAGCCGCTTCATCTTCCAGTCCTATCTAGAAAGGAAGGCCCTGAAAAGTTGGCAGCAATTGCAAAGCAGGATTTGCCTTCATTTATTGGGGTTGGGGGGGTGGGGTCAATCGGTCAGGGGCTTACTTCCCCACACACTTCAGGAGCGCCACAGGGACTCTTCTCCAGCCTGCCAATAGGCTGCAGATATTTGCCCCCAGCCAATGCTGCACTTTGGGGGCAAGGGGCAGGTTTCAGGTGGCAAGACGGGCAGCAAAGGGTTAATGAGGCGTGCCCCAGCACTCACGCGCCTCCGAGAGGAACTGCAGACTCTCTTGCCCATTTTAGCAAAAGGGGACCGTCCATCCCTGATAGGGCTCGAACCGCTGCCCTTGGTTCTTGCGTGTTCTCTCAAGCTAGTCATTTTTAGATTGGTCTTGGTATTGTGCTTTGCTTAGCCACTGTAAGCAATGACAGCTCAATACCAGAGCAGCGTAAAGCTTGATTTCTGCCACTGAAAGTGCATCTCGGTCATTTGCGTGGGACACCACCGGTCAAGCTTCTCAAGCATCCTGCCAGTGGTGGACCCATGGGGCACTGCTCTCAGGATCTCCATAACCTGCTTCTTGCTGACAGCCTCCCATATGGTCTAGCGGTTAGGATTCCTGGTTTTCACCCAGGCGGCCCGGTTCGACTCCCGGTATGGGAAGACTAGCCTTTTCTACATAGAACTCCCGATTCCGTTTCTGTTGCATTTACATTTTGAGAAAAGCCTGAATTTCCCCACATTGTTTCCCTTGGGGCCCCGGCGGCCCCATGCAGTCTGTCCGTGTTTCAGGCTCCCGATTCCTCAGTATGAGGGCTGGACTTGCAAGAAGAAGGGCCGACTACAAGCGGCTTGGGTATGAGGTGCATACCAATGTCTGCGGCTTTCATACCCGAGATCTCGTCTGCACCCACCTTTGAGGCGTGACGTGTCCCCCGCACCCCCCGTCAAGAGAGCAACGGTGGGACCACATTTGGAAAACAGGCCGCCTTGCATTGAAACCGTTGCTGCAAGACGTTAAAGGCCAGAGGAAAGAAGGGCGCCCTGACAGACCGTCATTTCCGCTGACCTCGAGTGTTAAGCGTTCAGTACCTCGGCCAAGGCTAGGGAGAAGACAGAGACTACGCAATCACAATTGGGGTTAAATTAAAAACAAAACGCGCTTCCCCGAGCCAGGTAGGAGTCGAACCTACAATCTTCTGATCCGTAGTCAGACGCGTTATCCATTGCGCCACTGGCCCTCGTGGGTCTGCGCATACCCCTATCCTTCCACAAAAGGGAGGTGCTGTGCTTGCCCCCTCCCCACATTACACAGCTCTTTAGAAAATAATGCTACTCTTCATTTCGGAGCTGACTCTCAAGCCGCTTCATCTTCCAGTCCTATCTAGAAAGGAAGGCCCTGAAAAGTTGGCAGCAATTGCAAAGCAGGATTTGCCTTCATTTATTGGGGTTGGGGGGGTGGGGTCAATCGGTCAGGGGCTTACTTCCCCACACACTTCAGGAGCGCCACAGGGACTCTTCTCCAGCCTGCCAATAGGCTGCAGATATTTGCCCCCAGCCAATGCTGCACTTTGGGGGCAAGGGGCAGGTTTCAGGTGGCAAGACGGGCAGCAAAGGGTTAATGAGGCGTGCCCCAGCACTCACGCGCCTCCGAGAGGAACTGCAGACTCTCTTGCCCATTTTAGCAAAAGGGGACCGTCCATCCCTGATAGGGCTCGAACCGCTGCCCTTGGTTCTTGCGTGTTCTCTCAAGCTAGTCATTTTTAGATTGGTCTTGGTATTGTGCTTTGCTTAGCCACTGTAAGCAATGACAGCTCAATACCAGAGCAGCGTAAAGCTTGATTTCTGCCACTGAAAGTGCATCTCGGTCATTTGCGTGGGACACCACCGGTCAAGCTTCTCAAGCATCCTGCCAGTGGTGGACCCATGGGGCACTGCTCTCAGGATCTCCATAACCTGCTTCTTGCTGACAGCCTCCCATATGGTCTAGCGGTTAGGATTCCTGGTTTTCACCCAGGCGGCCCGGGTTCGACTCCCGGTATGGGAAGACTAGCCTTTTCTACATAGAACTCCCGATTCCGTTTCTGTTGCATTTACATTTTGAGAAAAGCCTGAATTTCCCCACATTGTTTCCCTTGGGGCCCCGGCGGCCCCATGCAGTCTGTCCGTGTTTCAGGCTCCCGATTCCTCAGTATGAGGGCTGGACTTGCAAGAAGAAGGGCCGACTACAAGCGGCTTGGGTATGAGGTGCATACCAATGTCTGCGGCTTTCATACCCGAGATCTCGTCTGCACCCACCTTTGAGGCGTGACGTGTCCCCCGCACCCCCCGTCAAGAGAGCAACGGTGGGACCACATTTGGAAAACAGGCCGCCTTGCATTGAAACCGTTGCTGCAAGACGTTAAAGGCCAGAGGAAAGAAGGGCGCCCTGACAGACCGTCATTTCCGCTGACCTCGAGTGTTAAGCGTTCAGTACCTCGGCCAAGGCTAGGGAGAAGACAGAGACTACGCAATCACAATTGGGGTTAAATTAAAAACAAAACGCGCTTCCCCGAGCCAGGTAGGAGTCGAACCTACAATCTTCTGATCCGTAGTCAGACGCGTTATCCATTGCGCCACTGGCCCTCGTGGGTCTGCGCATACCCCTATCCTTCCACAAAAGGGAGGTGCTGTGCTTGCCCCCTCCCCACATTACACAGCTCTTTAGAAAATAATGCTACTCTTCATTTCGGAGCTGACTCTCAAGCCGCTTCATCTTCCAGTCCTATCTAGAAAGGAAGGCCCTGAAAAGTTGGCAGCAATTGCAAAGCAGGATTTGCCTTCATTTATTGGGGTTGGGGGGGTGGGGTCAATCGGTCAGGGGCTTACTTCCCCACACACTTCAGGAGCGCCACAGGGACTCTTCTCCAGCCTGCCAATAGGCTGCAGATATTTGCCCCCAGCCAATGCTGCACTTTGGGGGCAAGGGGCAGGTTTCAGGTGGCAAGACGGGCAGCAAAGGGTTAATGAGGCGTGCCCCAGCACTCACGCGCCTCCGAGAGGAACTGCAGACTCTCTTGCCCATTTTAGCAAAAGGGGACCGTCCATCCCTGATAGGGCTCGAACCGCTGCCCTTGGTTCTTGCGTGTTCTCTCAAGCTAGTCATTTTTAGATTGGTCTTGGTATTGTGCTTTGCTTAGCCACTGTAAGCAATGACAGCTCAATACCAGAGCAGCGTAAAGCTTGATTTCTGCCACTGAAAGTGCATCTCGGTCATTTGCGTGGGACACCACCGGTCAAGCTTCTCAAGCATCCTGCCAGTGGTGGACCCATGGGGCACTGCTCTCAGGATCTCCATAACCTGCTTCTTGCTGACAGCCTCCCATATGGTCTAGCGGTTAGGATTCCTGGTTTTCACCCAGGCGGCCCGGTATGGGAAGACTAGCCTTTTCTACATAGAACTCCCGATTCCGTTTCTGTTGCATTTACATTTTGAGAAAAGCCTGAATTTCCCCACATTGTTTCCCTTGGGGCCCCGGCGGCCCCATGCAGTCTGTCCGTGTTTCAGGCTCCCGATTCCTCAGTATGAGGGCTGGACTTGCAAGAAGAAGGGCCGACTACAAGCGGCTTGGGTATGAGGTGCATACCAATGTCTGCGGCTTTCATACCCGAGATCTCGTCTGCACCCACCTTTGAGGCGTGACGTGTCCCCCGCACCCCCCGTCAAGAGAGCAACGGTGGGACCACATTTGGAAAACAGGCCGCCTTGCATTGAAACCGTTGCTGCAAGACGTTAAAGGCCAGAGGAAAGAAGGGCGCCCTGACAGACCGTCATTTCCGCTGACCTCGAGTGTTAAGCGTTCAGTACCTCGGCCAAGGCTAGGGAGAAGACAGAGACTACGCAATCACAATTGGGGTTAAATTAAAAACAAAACGCGCTTCCCCGAGCCAGGTAGGAGTCGAACCTACAATCTTCTGATCCGTAGTCAGACGCGTTATCCATTGCGCCACTGGCCCTCGTGGGTCTGCGCATACCCCTATCCTTCCACAAAAGGGAGGTGCTGTGCTTGCCCCCTCCCCACATTACACAGCTCTTTAGAAAATAATGCTACTCTTCATTTCGGAGCTGACTCTCAAGCCGCTTCATCTTCCAGTCCTATCTAGAAAGGAAGGCCCTGAAAAGTTGGCAGCAATTGCAAAGCAGGATTTGCCTTCATTTATTGGGGTTGGGGGGGTGGGGTCAATCGGTCAGGGGCTTACTTCCCCACACACTTCAGGAGCGCCACAGGGACTCTTCTCCAGCCTGCCAATAGGCTGCAGATATTTGCCCCCAGCCAATGCTGCACTTTGGGGGCAAGGGGCAGGTTTCAGGTGGCAAGACGGGCAGCAAAGGGTTAATGAGGCGTGCCCCAGCACTCACGCGCCTCCGAGAGGAACTGCAGACTCTCTTGCCCATTTTAGCAAAAGGGGACCGTCCATCCCTGATAGGGCTCGAACCGCTGCCCTTGGTTCTTGCGTGTTCTCTCAAGCTAGTCATTTTTAGATTGGTCTTGGTATTGTGCTTTGCTTAGCCACTGTAAGCAATGACAGCTCAATACCAGAGCAGCGTAAAGCTTGATTTCTGCCACTGAAAGTGCATCTCGGTCATTTGCGTGGGACACCACCGGTCAAGCTTCTCAAGCATCCTGCCAGTGGTGGACCCATGGGGCACTGCTCTCAGGATCTCCATAACCTGCTTCTTGCTGACAGCCTCCCATATGGTCTAGCGGTTAGGATTCCTGGTTTTCACCCAGGCGGCCCGGGTTCGACTCCCGGTATGGGAAGACTAGCCTTTTCTACATAGAACTCCCGATTCCGTTTCTGTTGCATTTACATTTTGAGAAAAGCCTGAATTTCCCCACATTGTTTCCCTTGGGGCCCCGGCGGCCCCATGCAGTCTGTCCGTGTTTCAGGCTCCCGATTCCTCAGTATGAGGGCTGGACTTGCAAGAAGAAGGGCCGACTACAAGCGGCTTGGGTATGAGGTGCATACCAATGTCTGCGGCTTTCATACCCGAGATCTCGTCTGCACCCACCTTTGAGGCGTGACGTGTCCCCCGCACCCCCCGTCAAGAGAGCAACGGTGGGACCACATTTGGAAAACAGGCCGCCTTGCATTGAAACCGTTGCTGCAAGACGTTAAAGGCCAGAGGAAAGAAGGGCGCCCTGACAGACCGTCATTTCCGCTGACCTCGAGTGTTAAGCGTTCAGTACCTCGGCCAAGGCTAGGGAGAAGACAGAGACTACGCAATCACAATTGGGGTTAAATTAAAAACAAAACGCGCTTCCCCGAGCCAGGTAGGAGTCGAACCTACAATCTTCTGATCCGTAGTCAGACGCGTTATCCATTGCGCCACTGGCCCTCGTGGGTCTGCGCATACCCCTATCCTTCCACAAAAGGGAGGTGCTGTGCTTGCCCCCTCCCCACATTACACAGCTCTTTAGAAAATAATGCTACTCTTCATTTCGGAGCTGACTCTCAAGCCGCTTCATCTTCCAGTCCTATCTAGAAAGGAAGGCCCTGAAAAGTTGGCAGCAATTGCAAAGCAGGATTTGCCTTCATTTATTGGGGTTGGGGGGGTGGGGTCAATCGGTCAGGGGCTTACTTCCCCACACACTTCAGGAGCGCCACAGGGACTCTTCTCCAGCCTGCCAATAGGCTGCAGATATTTGCCCCCAGCCAATGCTGCACTTTGGGGGCAAGGGGCAGGTTTCAGGTGGCAAGACGGGCAGCAAAGGGTTAATGAGGCGTGCCCCAGCACTCACGCGCCTCCGAGAGGAACTGCAGACTCTCTTGCCCATTTTAGCAAAAGGGGACCGTCCATCCCTGATAGGGCTCGAACCGCTGCCCTTGGTTCTTGCGTGTTCTCTCAAGCTAGTCATTTTTAGATTGGTCTTGGTATTGTGCTTTGCTTAGCCACTGTAAGCAATGACAGCTCAATACCAGAGCAGCGTAAAGCTTGATTTCTGCCACTGAAAGTGCATCTCGGTCATTTGTGTGGGACACCACCGGTCAAGCTTCTCAAGCATCCTGCCAGTGGTGGACCCATGGGGCACTGCTCTCAGGATCTCCATAACCTGCTTCTTGCTGACAGCCTCCCATATGGTCTAGCGGTTAGGATTCCTGGTTCTCACCCAGGCGGCCCGGGTTCGACTCCCGGTATGGGAAGACTAGCCTTTTCTACATAGAACTCCCGATTCCGTTTCTGTTGCATTTACATTTTGAGAAAAGCCTGAATTTCCCCACATTGTTTCCCTTGGGGCCCCGGCGGCCCCATGCAGTCTGTCCGTGTTTCAGGCTCCCGATTCCTCAGTATGAGGGCTGGACTTGCAAGAAGAAGGGCCGACTACAAGCGGCTTGGGTATGAGGTGCATACCAATGTCTGCGGCTTTCATACCCGAGATCTCGTCTGCACCCACCTTTGAGGCGTGACGTGTCCCCCGCACCCCCCGTCAAGAGAGCAACGGTGGGACCACATTTGGAAAACAGGCCGCCTTGCATTGAAACCGTTGCTGCAAGACGTTAAAGGCCAGAGGAAAGAAGGGCGCCCTGACAGACCGTCATTTCCGCTGACCTCGAGTGTTAAGCGTTCAGTACCTCGGCCAAGGCGAGGGAGAAGACAGAGACTACGCAATCACAATTGGGGTTAAATTAAAAACAAAACGCGCTTCCCCGAGCCAGGTAGGAGTCGAACCTACAATCTTCTGATCCGTAGTCAGACGCGTTATCCATTGCGCCACTGGCCCTCGTGGGTCTGCGCATACCCCTATCCTTCCACAAAAGGGAGGTGCTGTGCTTGCCCCCTCCCCACATTACACAGCTCTTTAGAAAATAATGCTACTCTTCATTTCGGAGCTGACTCTCAAGCCGCTTCATCTTCCAGTCCTATCTAGAAAGGAAGGCCCTGAAAAGTTGGCAGCAATTGCAAAGCAGGATTTGCCTTCATTTATTGGGGTTGGGGGGGTGGGGTCAATCGGTCAGGGGCTTACTTCCCCACACACTTCAGGAGCGCCACAGGGACTCTTCTCCAGCCTGCCAATAGGCTGCAGATATTTGCCCCCAGCCAATGCTGCACTTTGGGGGCAAGGGGCAGGTTTCAGGTGGCAAGACGGGCAGCAAAGGGTTAATGAGGCGTGCCCCAGCACTCACGCGCCTCCGAGAGGAACTGCAGACTCTCTTGCCCATTTTAGCAAAAGGGGACCGTCCATCCCTGATAGGGCTCGAACCGCTGCCCTTGGTTCTTGCGTGTTCTCTCAAGCTAGTCATTTTTAGATTGGTCTTGGTATTGTGCTTTGCTTAGCCACTGTAAGCAATGACAGCTCAATACCAGAGCAGCGTAAAGCTTGATTTCTGCCACTGAAAGTGCATCTCGGTCATTTGCGTGGGACACCACCGGTCAAGCTTCTCAAGCATCCTGCCAGTGGTGGACCCATGGGGCACTGCTCTCAGGATCTCCATAACCTGCTTCTTGCTGACAGCCTCCCATATGGTCTAGCGGTTAGGATTCCTGGTTTTCACCCAGGCGGCCCGGTATGGGAAGACTAGCCTTTTCTACATAGAACTCCCGATTCCGTTTCTGTTGCATTTACATTTTGAGAAAAGCCTGAATTTCCCCACATTGTTTCCCTTGGGGCCCCGGCGGCCCCATGCAGTCTGTCCGTGTTTCAGGCTCCCGATTCCTCAGTATGAGGGCTGGACTTGCAAGAAGAAGGGCCGACTACAAGCGGCTTGGGTATGAGGTGCATACCAATGTCTGCGGCTTTCATACCCGAGATCTCGTCTGCACCCACCTTTGAGGCGTGACGTGTCCCCCGCACCCCCCGTCAAGAGAGCAACGGTGGGACCACATTTGGAAAACAGGCCGCCTTGCATTGAAACCGTTGCTGCAAGACGTTAAAGGCCAGAGGAAAGAAGGGCGCCCTGACAGACCGTCATTTCCGCTGACCTCGAGTGTTAAGCGTTCAGTACCTCGGCCAAGGCTAGGGAGAAGACAGAGACTACGCAATCACAATTGGGGTTAAATTAAAAACAAAACGCGCTTCCCCGAGCCAGGTAGGAGTCGAACCTACAATCTTCTGATCCGTAGTCAGACGCGTTATCCATTGCGCCACTGGCCCTCGTGGGTCTGCGCATACCCCTATCCTTCCACAAAAGGGAGGTGCTGTGCTTGCCCCCTCCCCACATTACACAGCTCTTTAGAAAATAATGCTACTCTTCATTTCGGAGCTGACTCTCAAGCCGCTTCATCTTCCAGTCCTATCTAGAAAGGAAGGCCCTGAAAAGTTGGCAGCAATTGCAAAGCAGGATTTGCCTTCATTTATTGGGGTTGGGGGGGTGGGGTCAATCGGTCAGGGGCTTACTTCCCCACACACTTCAGGAGCGCCACAGGGACTCTTCTCCAGCCTGCCAATAGGCTGCAGATATTTGCCCCCAGCCAATGCTGCACTTTGGGGGCAAGGGGCAGGTTTCAGGTGGCAAGACGGGCAGCAAAGGGTTAATGAGGCGTGCCCCAGCACTCACGCGCCTCCGAGAGGAACTGCAGACTCTCTTGCCCATTTTAGCAAAAGGGGACCGTCCATCCCTGATAGGGCTCGAACCGCTGCCCTTGGTTCTTGCGTGTTCTCTCAAGCTAGTCATTTTTAGATTGGTCTTGGTATTGTGCTTTGCTTAGCCACTGTAAGCAATGACAGCTCAATACCAGAGCAGCGTAAAGCTTGATTTCTGCCACTGAAAGTGCATCTCGGTCATTTGCGTGGGACACCACCGGTCAAGCTTCTCAAGCATCCTGCCAGTGGTGGACCCATGGGGCACTGCTCTCAGGATCTCCATAACCTGCTTCTTGCTGACAGCCTCCCATATGGTCTAGCGGTTAGGATTCCTGGTTTTCACCCAGGCGGCCCGGACTCCCGGTATGGGAAGACTAGCCTTTTCTACATAGAACTCCCGATTCCGTTTCTGTTGCATTTACATTTTGAGAAAAGCCTGAATTTCCCCACATTGTTTCCCTTGGGGCCCCGGCGGCCCCATGCAGTCTGTCCGTGTTTCAGGCTCCCGATTCCTCAGTATGAGGGCTGGACTTGCAAGAAGAAGGGCCGACTACAAGCGGCTTGGGTATGAGGTGCATACCAATGTCTGCGGCTTTCATACCCGAGATCTCGTCTGCACCCACCTTTGAGGCGTGACGTGTCCCCCGCACCCCCCGTCAAGAGAGCAACGGTGGGACCACATTTGGAAAACAGGCCGCCTTGCATTGAAACCGTTGCTGCAAGACGTTAAAGGCCAGAGGAAAGAAGGGCGCCCTGACAGACCGTCATTTCCGCTGACCTCGAGTGTTAAGCGTTCAGTACCTCGGCCAAGGCTAGGGAGAAGACAGAGACTACGCAATCACAATTGGGGTTAAATTAAAAACAAAACGCGCTTCCCCGAGCCAGGTAGGAGTCGAACCTACAATCTTCTGATCCGTAGTCAGACGCGTTATCCATTGCGCCACTGGCCCTCGTGGGTCTGCGCATACCCCTATCCTTCCACAAAAGGGAGGTGCTGTGCTTGCCCCCTCCCCACATTACACAGCTCTTTAGAAAATAATGCTACTCTTCATTTCGGAGCTGACTCTCAAGCCGCTTCATCTTCCAGTCCTATCTAGAAAGGAAGGCCCTGAAAAGTTGGCAGCAATTGCAAAGCAGGATTTGCCTTCATTTATTGGGGTTGGGGGGGTGGGGTCAATCGGTCAGGGGCTTACTTCCCCACACACTTCAGGAGCGCCACAGGGACTCTTCTCCAGCCTGCCAATAGGCTGCAGATATTTGCCCCCAGCCAATGCTGCACTTTGGGGGCAAGGGGCAGGTTTCAGGTGGCAAGACGGGCAGCAAAGGGTTAATGAGGCGTGCCCCAGCACTCACGCGCCTCCGAGAGGAACTGCAGACTCTCTTGCCCATTTTAGCAAAAGGGGACCGTCCATCCCTGATAGGGCTCGAACCGCTGCCCTTGGTTCTTGCGTGTTCTCTCAAGCTAGTCATTTTTAGATTGGTCTTGGTATTGTGCTTTGCTTAGCCACTGTAAGCAATGACAGCTCAATACCAGAGCAGCGTAAAGCTTGATTTCTGCCACTGAAAGTGCATCTCGGTCATTTGCGTGGGACACCACCGGTCAAGCTTCTCAAGCATCCTGCCAGTGGTGGACCCATGGGGCACTGCTCTCAGGATCTCCATAACCTGCTTCTTGCTGACAGCCTCCCATATGGTCTAGCGGTTAGGATTCCTGGTTTTCACCCAGGCGGCCCGGGTTCGACTCCCGGTATGGGAAGACTAGCCTTTTCTACATAGAACTCCCGATTCCGTTTCTGTTGCATTTACATTTTGAGAAAAGCCTGAATTTCCCCACATTGTTTCCCTTGGGGCCCCGGCGGCCCCATGCAGTCTGTCCGTGTTTCAGGCTCCCGATTCCTCAGTATGAGGGCTGGACTTGCAAGAAGAAGGGCCGACTACAAGCGGCTTGGGTATGAGGTGCATACCAATGTCTGCGGCTTTCATACCCGAGATCTCGTCTGCACCCACCTTTGAGGCGTGACGTGTCCCCCGCACCCCCCGTCAAGAGAGCAACGGTGGGACCACATTTGGAAAACAGGCCGCCTTGCATTGAAACCGTTGCTGCAAGACGTTAAAGGCCAGAGGAAAGAAGGGCGCCCTGACAGACCGTCATTTCCGCTGACCTCGAGTGTTAAGCGTTCAGTACCTCGGCCAAGGCTAGGGAGAAGACAGAGACTACGCAATCACAATTGGGGTTAAATTAAAAACAAAACGCGCTTCCCTGAGCCAGGTAGGAGTCGAACCTACAATCTTCTGATCCGTAGTCAGACGCGTTATCCATTGCGCCACTGGCCCTCGTGGGTCTGCGCATACCCCTATCCTTCCACAAAAGGGAGGTGCTGTGCTTGCCCCCTCCCCACATTACACAGCTCTTTAGAAAATAATGCTACTCTTCATTTCGGAGCTGACTCTCAAGCCGCTTCATCTTCCAGTCCTATCTAGAAAGGAAGGCCCTGAAAAGTTGGCAGCAATTGCAAAGCAGGATTTGCCTTCATTTATTGGGGTTGGGGGGGTGGGGTCAATCGGTCAGGGGCTTACTTCCCCACACACTTCAGGAGCGCCACAGGGACTCTTCTCCAGCCTGCCAATAGGCTGCAGATATTTGCCCCCAGCCAATGCTGCACTTTGGGGGCAAGGGGCAGGTTTCAGGTGGCAAGACGGGCAGCAAAGGGTTAATGAGGCGTGCCCCAGCACTCACGCGCCTCCGAGAGGAACTGCAGACTCTCTTGCCCATTTTAGCAAAAGGGGACCGTCCATCCCTGATAGGGCTCGAACCGCTGCCCTTGGTTCTTGCGTGTTCTCTCAAGCTAGTCATTTTTAGATTGGTCTTGGTATTGTGCTTTGCTTAGCCACTGTAAGCAATGACAGCTCAATACCAGAGCAGCGTAAAGCTTGATTTCTGCCACTGAAAGTGCATCTCGGTCATTTGCGTGGGACACCACCGGTCAAGCTTCTCAAGCATCCTGCCAGTGGTGGACCCATGGGGCACTGCTCTCAGGATCTCCATAACCTGCTTCTTGCTGACAGCCTCCCATATGGTCTAGCGGTTAGGATTCCTGGTTTTCACCCAGGCGGCCCGGTATGGGAAGACTAGCCTTTTCTACATAGAACTCCCGATTCCGTTTCTGTTGCATTTACATTTTGAGAAAAGCCTGAATTTCCCCACATTGTTTCCCTTGGGGCCCCGGCGGCCCCATGCAGTCTGTCCGTGTTTCAGGCTCCCGATTCCTCAGTATGAGGGCTGGACTTGCAAGAAGAAGGGCCGACTACAAGCGGCTTGGGTATGAGGTGCATACCAATGTCTGCGGCTTTCATACCCGAGATCTCGTCTGCACCCACCTTTGAGGCGTGACGTGTCCCCCGCACCCCCCGTCAAGAGAGCAACGGTGGGACCACATTTGGAAAACAGGCCGCCTTGCATTGAAACCGTTGCTGCAAGACGTTAAAGGCCAGAGGAAAGAAGGGCGCCCTGACAGACCGTCATTTCCGCTGACCTCGAGTGTTAAGCGTTCAGTACCTCGGCCAAGGCTAGGGAGAAGACAGAGACTACGCAATCACAATTGGGGTTAAATTAAAAACAAAACGCGCTTCCCCGAGCCAGGTAGGAGTCGAACCTACAATCTTCTGATCCGTAGTCAGACGCGTTATCCATTGCGCCACTGGCCCTCGTGGGTCTGCGCATACCCCTATCCTTCCACAAAAGGGAGGTGCTGTGCTTGCCCCCTCCCCACATTACACAGCTCTTTAGAAAATAATGCTACTCTTCATTTCGGAGCTGACTCTCAAGCCGCTTCATCTTCCAGTCCTATCTAGAAAGGAAGGCCCTGAAAAGTTGGCAGCAATTGCAAAGCAGGATTTGCCTTCATTTATTGGGGTTGGGGGGGTGGGGTCAATCGGTCAGGGGCTTACTTCCCCACACACTTCAGGAGCGCCACAGGGACTCTTCTCCAGCCTGCCAATAGGCTGCAGATATTTGCCCCCAGCCAATGCTGCACTTTGGGGGCAAGGGGCAGGTTTCAGGTGGCAAGACGGGCAGCAAAGGGTTAATGAGGCGTGCCCCAGCACTCACGCGCCTCCGAGAGGAACTGCAGACTCTCTTGCCCATTTTAGCAAAAGGGGACCGTCCATCCCTGATAGGGCTCGAACCGCTGCCCTTGGTTCTTGCGTGTTCTCTCAAGCTAGTCATTTTTAGATTGGTCTTGGTATTGTGCTTTGCTTAGCCACTGTAAGCAATGACAGCTCAATACCAGAGCAGCGTAAAGCTTGATTTCTGCCACTGAAAGTGCATCTCGGTCATTTGCGTGGGACACCACCGGTCAAGCTTCTCAAGCATCCTGCCAGTGGTGGACCCATGGGGCACTGCTCTCAGGATCTCCATAACCTGCTTCTTGCTGACAGCCTCCCATATGGTCTAGCGGTTAGGATTCCTGGTTTTCACCCAGGCGGCCCGGGTTCGACTCCCTGTATGGGAAGACTAGCCTTTTCTACATAGAACTCCCGATTCCGTTTCTGTTGCATTTACATTTTGAGAAAAGCCTGAATTTCCCCACATTGTTTCCCTTGGGGCCCCGGCGGCCCCATGCAGTCTGTCCGTGTTTCAGGCTCCCGATTCCTCAGTATGAGGGCTGGACTTGCAAGAAGAAGGGCCGACTACAAGCGGCTTGGGTATGAGGTGCATACCAATGTCTGCGGCTTTCATACCCGAGATCTCGTCTGCACCCACCTTTGAGGCGTGACGTGTCCCCCGCACCCCCCGTCAAGAGAGCAACGGTGGGACCACATTTGGAAAACAGGCCGCCTTGCATTGAAACCGTTGCTGCAAGACGTTAAAGGCCAGAGGAAAGAAGGGCGCCCTGACAGACCGTCATTTCCGCTGACCTCGAGTGTTAAGCGTTCAGTACCTCGGCCAAGGCTAGGGAGAAGACAGAGACTACGCAATCACAATTGGGGTTAAATTAAAAACAAAACGCGCTTCCCCGAGCCAGGTAGGAGTCGAACCTACAATCTTCTGATCCGTAGTCAGACGCGTTATCCATTGCGCCACTGGCCCTCGTGGGTCTGCGCATACCCCTATCCTTCCACAAAAGGGAGGTGCTGTGCTTGCCCCCTCCCCACATTACACAGCTCTTTAGAAAATAATGCTACTCTTCATTTCGGAGCTGACTCTCAAGCCGCTTCATCTTCCAGTCCTATCTAGAAAGGAAGGCCCTGAAAAGTTGGCAGCAATTGCAAAGCAGGATTTGCCTTCATTTATTGGGGTTGGGGGGGTGGGGTCAATCGGTCAGGGGCTTACTTCCCCACACACTTCAGGAGCGCCACAGGGACTCTTCTCCAGCCTGCCAATAGGCTGCAGATATTTGCCCCCAGCCAATGCTGCACTTTGGGGGCAAGGGGCAGGTTTCAGGTGGCAAGACGGGCAGCAAAGGGTTAATGAGGCGTGCCCCAGCACTCACGCGCCTCCGAGAGGAACTGCAGACTCTCTTGCCCATTTTAGCAAAAGGGGACCGTCCATCCCTGATAGGGCTCGAACCGCTGCCCTTGGTTCTTGCGTGTTCTCTCAAGCTAGTCATTTTTAGATTGGTCTTGGTATTGTGCTTTGCTTAGCCACTGTAAGCAATGACAGCTCAATACCAGAGCAGCGTAAAGCTTGATTTCTGCCACTGAAAGTGCATCTCGGTCATTTGCGTGGGACACCACCGGTCAAGCTTCTCAAGCATCCTGCCAGTGGTGGACCCATGGGGCACTGCTCTCAGGATCTCCATAACCTGCTTCTTGCTGACAGCCTCCCATATGGTCTAGCGGTTAGGATTCCTGGTTTTCACCCAGGCGGCCCGGGTTCGACTCCCGGTATGGGAAGACTAGCCTTTTCTACATAGAACTCCCGATTCCGTTTCTGTTGCATTTACATTTTGAGAAAAGCCTGAATTTCCCCACATTGTTTCCCTTGGGGCCCCGGCGGCCCCATGCAGTCTGTCCGTGTTTCAGGCTCCCGATTCCTCAGTATGAGGGCTGGACTTGCAAGAAGAAGGGCCGACTACAAGCGGCTTGGGTATGAGGTGCATACCAATGTCTGCGGCTTTCATACCCGAGATCTCGTCTGCACCCACCTTTGAGGCGTGACGTGTCCCCCGCACCCCCCGTCAAGAGAGCAACGGTGGGACCACATTTGGAAAACAGGCCGCCTTGCATTGAAACCGTTGCTGCAAGACGTTAAAGGCCAGAGGAAAGAAGGGCGCCCTGACAGACCGTCATTTCCGCTGACCTCGAGTGTTAAGCGTTCAGTACCTCGGCCAAGGCTAGGGAGAAGACAGAGACTACGCAATCACAATTGGGGTTAAATTAAAAACAAAACACGCTTCCCCGAGCCAGGTAGGAGTCGAACCTACAATCTTCTGATCCGTAGTCAGACGCGTTATCCATTGCGCCACTGGCCCTCGTGGGTCTGCGCATACCCCTATCCTTCCACAAAAGGGAGGTGCTGTGCTTGCCCCCTCCCCACATTACACAGCTCTTTAGAAAATAATGCTACTCTTCATTTCGGAGCTGACTCTCAAGCCGCTTCATCTTCCAGTCCTATCTAGAAAGGAAGGCCCTGAAAAGTTGGCAGCAATTGCAAAGCAGGATTTGCCTTCATTTATTGGGGTTGGGGGGGTGGGGTCAATCGGTCAGGGGCTTACTTCCCCACACACTTCAGGAGCGCCACAGGGACTCTTCTCCAGCCTGCCAATAGGCTGCAGATATTTGCCCCCAGCCAATGCTGCACTTTGGGGGCAAGGGGCAGGTTTCAGGTGGCAAGACGGGCAGCAAAGGGTTAATGAGGCGTGCCCCAGCACTCACGCGCCTCCGAGAGGAACTGCAGACTCTCTTGCCCATTTTAGCAAAAGGGGACCGTCCATCCCTGATAGGGCTCGAACCGCTGCCCTTGGTTCTTGCGTGTTCTCTCAAGCTAGTCATTTTTAGATTGGTCTTGGTATTGTGCTTTGCTTAGCCACTGTAAGCAATGACAGCTCAATACCAGAGCAGCGTAAAGCTTGATTTCTGCCACTGAAAGTGCATCTCGGTCATTTGCGTGGGACACCACCGGTCAAGCTTCTCAAGCATCCTGCCAGTGGTGGACCCATGGGGCACTGCTCTCAGGATCTCCATAACCTGCTTCTTGCTGACAGCCTCCCATATGGTCTAGCGGTTAGGATTCCTGGTTTTCACCCAGGCGGCCCGGTATGGGAAGACTAGCCTTTTCTACATAGAACTCCCGATTCCGTTTCTGTTGCATTTACATTTTGAGAAAAGCCTGAATTTCCCCACATTGTTTCCCTTGGGGCCCCGGCGGCCCCATGCAGTCTGTCCGTGTTTCAGGCTCCCGATTCCTCAGTATGAGGGCTGGACTTGCAAGAAGAAGGGCCGACTACAAGCGGCTTGGGTATGAGGTGCATACCAATGTCTGTGGCTTTCATACCCGAGATCTCGTCTGCACCCACCTTTGAGGCGTGACGTGTCCCCCGCACCCCCCGTCAAGAGAGCAACGGTGGGACCACATTTGGAAAACAGGCCGCCTTGCATTGAAACCGTTGCTGCAAGACGTTAAAGGCCAGAGGAAAGAAGGGCGCCCTGACAGACCGTCATTTCCGCTGACCTCGAGTGTTAAGCGTTCAGTACCTCGGCCAAGGCTAGGGAGAAGACAGAGACTACGCAATCACAATTGGGGTTAAATTAAAAACAAAACGCGCTTCCCCGAGCCAGGTAGGAGTCGAACCTACAATCTTCTGATCCGTAGTCAGACGCGTTATCCATTGCGCCACTGGCCCTCGTGGGTCTGCGCATACCCCTATCCTTCCACAAAAGGGAGGTGCTGTGCTTGCCCCCTCCCCACATTACACAGCTCTTTAGAAAATAATGCTACTCTTCATTTCGGAGCTGACTCTCAAGCCGCTTCATCTTCCAGTCCTATCTAGAAAGGAAGGCCCTGAAAAGTTGGCAGCAATTGCAAAGCAGGATTTGCCTTCATTTATTGGGGTTGGGGGGGTGGGGTCAATCGGTCAGGGGCTTACTTCCCCACACACTTCAGGAGCGCCACAGGGACTCTTCTCCAGCCTGCCAATAGGCTGCAGATATTTGCCCCCAGCCAATGCTGCACTTTGGGGGCAAGGGGCAGGTTTCAGGTGGCAAGACGGGCAGCAAAGGGTTAATGAGGCGTGCCCCAGCACTCACGCGCCTCCGAGAGGAACTGCAGACTCTCTTGCCCATTTTAGCAAAAGGGGACCGTCCATCCCTGATAGGGCTCGAACCGCTGCCCTTGGTTCTTGCGTGTTCTCTCAAGCTAGTCATTTTTAGATTGGTCTTGGTATTGTGCTTTGCTTAGCCACTGTAAGCAATGACAGCTCAATACCAGAGCAGCGTAAAGCTTGATTTCTGCCACTGAAAGTGCATCTCGGTCATTTGCGTGGGACACCACCGGTCAAGCTTCTCAAGCATCCTGCCAGTGGTGGACCCATGGGGCACTGCTCTCAGGATCTCCATAACCTGCTTCTTGCTGACAGCCTCCCATATGGTCTAGCGTTTAGGATTCCTGGTTTTCACCCAGGCGGCCCGGGTTCGACTCCCGGTATGGGAAGACTAGCCTTTTCTACATAGAGCTCCCGATTCCGTTTCTGTTGCATTTACATTTTGAGAAAAGCCTGAATTTCCCCACATTGTTTCCCTTGGGGCCCCGGCGGCCCCATGCAGTCTGTCCGTGTTTCAGGCTCCCGATTCCTCAGTATGAGGGCTGGACTTGCAAGAAGAAGGGCCGACTACAAGCGGCTTGGGTATGAGGTGCATACCAATGTCTGCGGCTTTCATACCCGAGATCTCGTCTGCACCCACCTTTGAGGCGTGACGTGTCCCCCGCACCCCCCGTCAAGAGAGCAACGGTGGGACCACATTTGGAAAACAGGCCGCCTTGCATTGAAACCGTTGCTGCAAGACGTTAAAGGCCAGAGGAAAGAAGGGCGCCCTGACAGACCGTCATTTCCGCTGACCTCGAGTGTTAAGCGTTCAGTACCTCGGCCAAGGCTAGGGAGAAGACAGAGACTACGCAATCACAATTGGGGTTAAATTAAAAACAAAACGCACTTCCCCGAGCCAGGTAGGAGTCGAACCTACAATCTTCTGATCCGTAGTCAGACGCGTTATCCATTGCGCCACTGGCCCTCGTGGGTCTGCGCATACCCCTATCCTTCCACAAAAGGGAGGTGCTGTGCTTGCCCCCTCCCCACATTACACAGCTCTTTAGAAAATAATGCTACTCTTCATTTCGGAGCTGACTCTCAAGCCGCTTCATCTTCCAGTCCTATCTAGAAAGGAAGGCCCTGAAAAGTTGGCAGCAATTGCAAAGCAGGATTTGCCTTCATTTATTGGGGTTGGGGGGGTGGGGTCAATCGGTCAGGGGCTTACTTCCCCACACACTTCAGGAGCGCCACAGGGACTCTTCTCCAGCCTGCCAATAGGCTGCAGATATTTGCCCCCAGCCAATGCTGCACTTTGGGGGCAAGGGGCAGGTTTCAGGTGGCAAGACGGGCAGCAAAGGGTTAATGAGGCGTGCCCCAGCACTCACGCGCCTCCGAGAGGAACTGCAGACTCTCTTGCCCATTTTAGCAAAAGGGGACCGTCCATCCCTGATAGGGCTCGAACCGCTGCCCTTGGTTCTTGCGTGTTCTCTCAAGCTAGTCATTTTTAGATTGGTCTTGGTATTGTGCTTTGCTTAGCCACTGTAAGCAATGACAGCTCAATACCAGAGCAGCGTAAAGCTTGATTTCTGCCACTGAAAGTGCATCTCGGTCATTTGCGTGGGACACCACCGGTCAAGCTTCTCAAGCATCCTGCCAGTGGTGGACCCATGGGGCACTGCTCTCAGGATCTCCATAACCTGCTTCTTGCTGACAGCCTCCCATATGGTCTAGCGGTTAGGATTCCTGGTTTTCACCCAGGCGGCCCGGGTTCGACTCCCGGTATGGGAAGACTAGCCTTTTCTACATAGAACTCCCGATTCCGTTTCTGTTGCATTTACATTTTGAGAAAAGCCTGAATTTCCCCACATTGTTTCCCTTGGGGCCCCGGCGGCCCCATGCAGTCTGTCCGTGTTTCAGGCTCCCGATTCCTCAGTATGAGGGCTGGACTTGCAAGAAGAAGGGCCGACTACTAGCGGCTTGGGTATGAGGTGCATACCAATGTCTGCGGCTTTCATACCCGAGATCTCGTCTGCACCCACCTTTGAGGCGTGACGTGTCCCCCGCACCCCCCGTCAAGAGAGCAACGGTGGGACCACATTTGGAAAACAGGCCGCCTTGCATTGAAACCGTTGCTGCAAGACGTTAAAGGCCAGAGGAAAGAAGGGCGCCCTGACAGACCGTCATTTCCGCTGACCTCGAGTGTTAAGCGTTCAGTACCTCGGCCAAGGCTAGGGAGAAGACAGAGACTACGCAATCACAATTGGGGTTAAATTAAAAACAAAACGCGCTTCCCCGAGCCAGGTAGGAGTCGAACCTACAATCTTCTGATCCGTAGTCAGACGCGTTATCCATTGCGCCACTGGCCCTCGTGGGTCTGCGCATACCCCTATCCTTCCACAAAAGGGAGGTGCTGTGCTTGCCCCCTCCCCACATTACACAGCTCTTTAGAAAATAATGCTACTCTTCATTTCGGAGCTGACTCTCAAGCCGCTTCATCTTCCAGTCCTATCTAGAAAGGAAGGCCCTGAAAAGTTGGCAGCAATTGCAAAGCAGGATTTGCCTTCATTTATTGGGGTTGGGGGGGGTGGGGTCAATCGGTCAGGGGCTTACTTCCCCACACACTTCAGGAGCGCCACAGGGACTCTTCTCCAGCCTGCCAATAGGCTGCAGATATTTGCTTCCAGCCAATGCTGCACTTTGGGGGCAAGGGGCAGGTTTCAGGTGGCAAGACGGGCAGCAAAGGGTTAATGAGGCGTGCCCCAGCACTCACGCGCCTCCGAGAGGAACTGCAGACTCTCTTGCCCATTTTAGCAAAAGGGGACCGTCCATCCCTGATAGGGCTCGAACCGCTGCCCTTGGTTCTTGCGTGTTCTCTCAAGCTAGTCATTTTTAGATTGGTCTTGGTATTGTGCTTTGCTTAGCCACTGTAAGCAATGACAGCTCAATACCAGAGCAGCGTAAAGCTTGATTTCTGCCACTGAAAGTGCATCTCGGTCATTTGCGTGGGACACCACCGGTCAAGCTTCTCAAGCATCCTGCCAGTGGTGGACCCATGGGGCACTGCTCTCAGGATCTCCATAACCTGCTTCTTGCTGACAGCCTCCCATATGGTCTAGCGGTTAGGATTCCTGGTTTTCACCCAGGCGGCCCGGGTTCGACTCCCGGTATGGGAAGACTAGCCTTTTCTACATAGAACTCCCGATTCCGTTTCTGTTGCATTTACATTTTGAGAAAAGCCTGAATTTCCCCACATTGTTTCCCTTGGGGCCCCGGCGGCCCCATGCAGTCTGTCCGTGTTTCAGGCTCCCGATTCCTCAGTATGAGGGCTGGACTTGCAAGAAGAAGGGCCGACTACAAGCGGCTTGGGTATGAGGTGCATACCAATGTCTGCGGCTTTCATACCCGAGATCTCGTCTGCACCCACCTTTGAGGCGTGACGTGTCCCCCGCACCCCCCGTCAAGAGTGCAACGGTGGGACCACATTTGGAAAACAGGCCGCCTTGCATTGAAACCGTTGCTGCAAGACGTTAAAGGCCAGAGGAAAGAAGGGCGCCCTGACAGACCGTCATTTCCGCTGACCTCGAGTGTTAAGCGTTCAGTACCTCGGCCAAGGCTAGGGAGAAGACAGAGACTACGCAATCACAATTGGGGTTAAATTAAAAACAAAACGCGCTTCCCCGAGCCAGGTAGGAGTCGAACCTACAATCTTCTGATCCGTAGTCAGACGCGTTATCCATTGCGCCACTGGCCCTCGTGGGTCTGCGCATACCCCTATCCTTCCACAAAAGGGAGGTGCTGTGCTTGCCCCCTCCCCACATTACACAGCTCTTTAGAAAATAATGCTACTCTTCATTTCGGAGCTGACTCTCAAGCCGCTTCATCTTCCAGTCCTATCTAGAAAGGAAGGCCCTGAAAAGTTGGCAGCAATTGCAAAGCAGGATTTGCCTTCATTTATTGGGGTTGGGGGGGTGGGGTCAATCGGTCAGGGGCTTACTTCCCCACACACTTCAGGAGCGCCACAGGGACTCTTCTCCAGCCTGCCAATAGGCTGCAGATATTTGCCCCCAGCCAATGCTGCACTTTGGGGGCAAGGGGCAGGTTTCAGGTGGCAAGACGGGCAGCAAAGGGTTAATGAGGCGTGCCCCAGCACTCACGCGCCTCCGAGAGGAACTGCAGACTCTCTTGCCCATTTTAGCAAAAGGGGACCGTCCATCCCTGATAGGGCTCGAACCGCTGCCCTTGGTTCTTGCGTGTTCTCTCAAGCTAGTCATTTTTAGATTGGTCTTGGTATTGTGCTTTGCTTAGCCACTGTAAGCAATGACAGCTCAATACCAGAGCAGCGTAAAGCTTGATTTCTGCCACTGAAAGTGCATCTCGGTCATTTGCGTGGGACACCACCGGTCAAGCTTCTCAAGCATCCTGCCAGTGGTGGACCCATGGGGCACTGCTCTCAGGATCTCCATAACCTGCTTCTTGCTGACAGCCTCCCATATGGTCTAGCGGTTAGGATTCCTGGTTTTCACCCAGGCGGCCCGGTATGGGAAGACTAGCCTTTTCTACATAGAACTCCCGATTCCGTTTCTGTTGCATTTACATTTTGAGAAAAGCCTGAATTTCCCCACATTGTTTCCCTTGGGGCCCCGGCGGCCCCATGCAGTCTGTCCGTGTTTCAGGCTCCCGATTCCTCAGTATGAGGGCTGGACTTGAAAGAAGAAGGGCCGACTACAAGCGGCTTGGGTATGAGGTGCATACCAATGTCTGCGGCTTTCATACCCGAGATCTCGTCTGCACCCACCTTTGAGGCGTGACGTGTCCCCCGCACCCCCCGTCAAGAGAGCAACGGTGGGACCACATTTGGAAAACAGGCCGCCTTGCATTGAAACCGTTGCTGCAAGACGTTAAAGGCCAGAGGAAAGAAGGGCGCCCTGACAGACCGTCATTTCCGCTGACCTCGAGTGTTAAGCGTTCAGTACCTCGGCCAAGGCTAGGGAGAAGACAGAGACTACGCAATCACAATTGGGGTTAAATTAAAAACAAAACGCGCTTCCCCGAGCCAGGTAGGAGTCGAACCTACAATCTTCTGATCCGTAGTCAGACGCGTTATCCATTGCGCCACTGGCCCTCGTGGGTCTGCGCATACCCCTATCCTTCCACAAAAGGGAGGTGCTGTGCTTGCCCCCTCCCCACATTACACAGCTCTTTAGAAAATAATGCTACTCTTCATTTCGGAGCTGACTCTCAAGCCGCTTCATCTTCCAGTCCTATCTAGAAAGGAAGGCCCTGAAAAGTTGGCAGCAATTGCAAAGCAGGATTTGCCTTCATTTATTGGGGTTGGGGGGGTGGGGTCAATCGGTCAGGGGCTTACTTCCCCACACACTTCAGGAGCGCCACAGGGACTCTTCTCCAGCCTGCCAATAGGCTGCAGATATTTGCCCCCAGCCAATGCTGCACTTTGGGGGCAAGGGGCAGGTTTCAGGTGGCAAGACGGGCAGCAAAGGGTTAATGAGGCGTGCCCCAGCACTCACGCGCCTCCGAGAGGAACTGCAGACTCTCTTGCCCATTTTAGCAAAAGGGGACCGTCCATCCCTGATAGGGCTCGAACCGCTGCCCTTGGTTCTTGCGTGTTCTCTCAAGCTAGTCATTTTTAGATTGGTCTTGGTATTGTGCTTTGCTTAGCCACTGTAAGCAATGACAGCTCAATACCAGAGCAGCGTAAAGCTTGATTTCTGCCACTGAAAGTGCATCTCGGTCATTTGCGTGGGACACCACCGGTCAAGCTTCTCAAGCATCCTGCCAGTGGTGGACCCATGGGGCACTGCTCTCAGGATCTCCATAACATGCTTCTTGCTGACAGCCTCCCATATGGTCTAGCGGTTAGGATTCCTGGTTTTCACCCAGGCGGCCCGGTATGGGAAGACTAGCCTTTTCTACATAGAACTCCCGATTCCGTTTCTGTTGCATTTACATTTTGAGAAAAGCCTGAATTTCCCCACATTGTTTCCCTTGGGGCCCCGGCGGCCCCATGCAGTCTGTCCGTGTTTCAGGCTCCCGATTCCTCAGTATGAGGGCTGGACTTGAAAGAAGAAGGGCCGACTACAAGCGGCTTGGGTATGAGGTGCATACCAATGTCTGCGGCTTTCATACCCGAGATCTCGTCTGCACCCACCTTTGAGGCGTGACGTGTCCCCCGCACCCCCCGTCAAGAGAGCAACGGTGGGACCACATTTGGAAAACAGGCCGCCTTGCATTGAAACCGTTGCTGCAAGACGTTAAAGGCCAGAGGAAAGAAGGGCGCCCTGACAGACCGTCATTTCCGCTGACCTCGAGTGTTAAGCGTTCAGTACCTCGGCCAAGGCTAGGGAGAAGACAGAGACTACGCAATCACAATTGGGGTTAAATTAAAAACAAAACGCGCTTCCCCGAGCCAGGTAGGAGTCGAACCTACAATCTTCTGATCCGTAGTCAGACGCGTTATCCATTGCGCCACTGGCCCTCGTGGGTCTGCGCATACCCCTATCCTTCCACAAAAGGGAGGTGCTGTGCTTGCCCCCTCCCCACATTACACAGCTCTTTAGAAAATAATGCTACTCTTCATTTCGGAGCTGACTCTCAAGCCGCTTCATCTTCCAGTCCTATCTAGAAAGGAAGGCCCTGAAAAGTTGGCAGCAATTGCAAAGCAGGATTTGCCTTCATTTATTGGGGTTGGGGGGGTGGGGTCAATCGGTCAGGGGCTTACTTCCCCACACACTTCAGGAGCGCCACAGGGACTCTTCTCCAGCCTGCCAATAGGCTGCAGATATTTGCCCCCAGCCAATGCTGCACTTTGGGGGCAAGGGGCAGGTTTCAGGTGGCAAGACGGGCAGCAAAGGGTTAATGAGGCGTGCCCCAGCACTCACGCGCCTCCGAGAGGAACTGCAGACTCTCTTGCCCATTTTAGCAAAAGGGGACCGTCCATCCCTGATAGGGCTCGAACCGCTGCCCTTGGTTCTTGCGTGTTCTCTCAAGCTAGTCATTTTTAGATTGGTCTTGGTATTGTGCTTTGCTTAGCCACTGTAAGCAATGACAGCTCAATACCAGAGCAGCGTAAAGCTTGATTTCTGCCACTGAAAGTGCATCTCGGTCATTTGCGTGGGACACCACCGGTCAAGCTTCTCAAGCATCCTGCCAGTGGTGGACCCATGGGGCACTGCTCTCAGGATCTCCATAACCTGCTTCTTGCTGACAGCCTCCCATATGGTCTAGCGGTTAGGATTCCTGGTTTTCACCCAGGCGGCCCTGGTTCGACTCCCGGTATGGGAAGATTAGCCTTTTCTACATAGAACTCCCGATTCCGTTTCTGTTGCATTTACATTTTGAGAAAAGCCTGAATTTCCCCACATTGTTTCCCTTGGGGCCCCGGCGGCCCCATGCAGTCTGTCCGTGTTTCAGGCTCCCGATTCCTCAGTATGAGGGCTGGACTTGCAAGAAGAAGGGCCGACTACAAGCGGCTTGGGTATGAGGTGCATACCAATGTCTGCGGCTTTCATACCCGAGATCTCGTCTGCACCCACCTTTGAGGCGTGACGTGTCCCCCGCACCCCCCGTCAAGAGAGCAACGGTGGGACCACATTTGGAAAACAGGCCGCCTTGCATTGAAACCGTTGCTGCAAGACGTTAAAGGCCAGAGGAAAGAAGGGCGCCCTGACAGACCGTCATTTCCGCTGACCTCGAGTGTTAAGCGTTCAGTACCTCGGCCAAGGCTAGGGAGAAGACAGAGACTACGCAATCACAATTGGGGTTAAATTAAAAACAAAACGCACTTCCCCGAGCCAGGTAGGAGTCGAACCTACAATCTTCTGATCCGTAGTCAGACGCGTTATCCATTGCGCCACTGGCCCTCGTGGGTCTGCGCATACCCCTATCCTTCCACAAAAGGGAGGTGCTGTGCTTGCCCCCTCCCCACATTACACAGCTCTTTAGAAAATAATGCTACTCTTCATTTCGGAGCTGACTCTCAAGCCGCTTCATCTTCCAGTCCTATCTAGAAAGGAAGGCCCTGAAAAGTTGGCAGCAATTGCAAAGCAGGATTTGCCTTCATTTATTGGGGTTGGGGGGGTGGGGTCAATCGGTCAGGGGCTTACTTCCCCACACACTTCAGGAGCGCCACAGGGACTCTTCTCCAGCCTGCCAATAGGCTGCAGATATTTGCCCCCAGCCAATGCTGCACTTTGGGGGCAAGGGGCAGGTTTCAGGTGGCAAGACGGGCAGCAAAGGGTTAATGAGGCGTGCCCCAGCACTCACGCGCCTCCGAGAGGAACTGCAGACTCTCTTGCCCATTTTAGCAAAAGGGGACCGTCCATCCCTGATAGGGCTCGAACCGCTGCCCTTGGTTCTTGCGTGTTCTCTCAAGCTAGTCATTTTTAGATTGGTCTTGGTATTGTGCTTTGCTTAGCCACTGTAAGCAATGACAGCTCAATACCAGAGCAGCGTAAAGCTTGATTTCTGCCACTGAAAGTGCATCTCGGTCATTTGCGTGGGACACCACCGGTCAAGCTTCTCAAGCATCCTGCCAGTGGTGGACCCATGGGGCACTGCTCTCAGGATCTCCATAACCTGCTTCTTGCTGACAGCCTCCCATATGGTCTAGCGGTTAGGATTCCTGGTTTTCACCCAGGCGGCCCGGGTTCGACTCCCGGTATGGGAAGACTAGCCTTTTCTACATAGAACTCCCGATTCCGTTTCTGTTGCATTTACATTTTGAGAAAAGCCTGAATTTCCCCACATTGTTTCCCTTGGGGCCCCGGCGGCCCCATGCAGTCTGTCCGTGTTTCAGGCTCCCGATTCCTCAGTATGAGGGCTGGACTTGCAAGAAGAAGGGCCGACTACAAGCGGCTTGGGTATGAGGTGCATACCAATGTCTGCGGCTTTCATACCCGAGATCTCGTCTGCACCCACCTTTGAGGCGTGACGTGTCCCCCGCACCCCCCGTCAAGAGAGCAACGGTGGGACCACATTTGGAAAACAGGCCGCCTTGCATTGAAACCGTTGCTGCAAGACGTTAAAGGCCAGAGGAAAGAAGGGCGCCCTGACAGACCGTCATTTCCGCTGACCTCGAGTGTTAAGCGTTCAGTACCTCGGCCAAGGCTAGGGAGAAGACAGAGACTACGCAATCACAATTGGGGTTAAATTAAAAACAAAACGCGCTTCCCCGAGCCAGGTAGGAGTCGAACCTACAATCTTCTGATCCGTAGTCAGACGCGTTATCCATTGCGCCACTGGCCCTCGTGGGTCTGCGCATACCCCTATCCTTCCACAAAAGGGAGGTGCTGTGCTTGCCCCCTCCCCACATTACACAGCTCTTTAGAAAATAATGCTACTCTTCATTTCGGAGCTGACTCTCAAGCCGCTTCATCTTCCAGTCCTATCTAGAAAGGAAGGCCCTGAAAAGTTGGCAGCAATTGCAAAGCAGGATTTGCCTTCATTTATTGGGGTTGGGGGGGTGGGGTCAATCGGTCAGGGGCTTACTTCCCCACACACTTCAGGAGCGCCACAGGGAGTCTTCTCCAGCCTGCCAATAGGCTGCAGATATTTGCCCCCAGCCAATGCTGCACTTTGGGGGCAAGGGGCAGGTTTCAGGTGGCAAGACGGGCAGCAAAGGGTTAATGAGGCGTGCCCCAGCACTCACGCGCCTCCGAGAGGAACTGCAGACTCTCTTGCCCATTTTAGCAAAAGGGGACCGTCCATCCCTGATAGGGCTCGAACCGCTGCCCTTGGTTCTTGCGTGTTCTCTCAAGCTAGTCATTTTTAGATTGGTCTTGGTATTGTGCTTTGCTTAGCCACTGTAAGCAATGACAGCTCAATACCAGAGCAGCGTAAAGCTTGATTTCTGCCACTGAAAGTGCATCTCGGTCATTTGCGTGGGACACCACCGGTCAAGCTTCTCAAGCATCCTGCCAGTGGTGGACCCATGGGGCACTGCTCTCAGGATCTCCATAACCTGCTTCTTGCTGACAGCCTCCCATATGGTCTAGCGGTTAGGATTCCTGGTTTTCACCCAGGCGGCCCGGTATGGGAAGACTAGCCTTTTCTACATAGAACTCCCGATTCCGTTTCTGTTGCATTTACATTTTGAGAAAAGCCTGAATTTCCCCACATTGTTTCCCTTGGGGCCCCGGCGGCCCCATGCAGTCTGTCCGTGTTTCAGGCTCCCGATTCCTCAGTATGAGGGCTGGACTTGCAAGAAGAAGGGCCGACTACAAGCGGCTTGGGTATGAGGTGCATACCAATGTCTGCGGCTTTCATACCCGAGATCTCGTCTGCACCCACCTTTGAGGCGTGACGTGTCCCCCGCACCCCCCGTCAAGAGAGCAACGGTGGGACCACATTTGGAAAACAGGCCGCCTTGCATTGAAACCGTTGCTGCAAGACGTTAAAGGCCAGAGGAAAGAAGGGCGCCCTGACAGACCGTCATTTCCGCTGACCTCGAGTGTTAAGCGTTCAGTACCTCGGCCAAGGCTAGGGAGAAGACAGAGACTACGCAATCACAATTGGGGTTAAATTAAAAACAAAACGCGCTTCCCCGAGCCAGGTAGGAGTCGAACCTACAATCTTCTGATCCGTAGTCAGACGCGTTATCCATTGCGCCACTGGCCCTCGTGGGTCTGCGCATACCCCTATCCTTCCACAAAAGGGAGGTGCTGTGCTTGCCCCCTCCCCACATTACACAGCTCTTTAGAAAATAATGCTACTCTTCATTTCGGAGCTGACTCTCAAGCCGCTTCATCTTCCAGTCCTATCTAGAAAGGAAGGCCCTGAAAAGTTGGCAGCAATTGCAAAGCAGGATTTGCCTTCATTTATTGGGGTTGGGGGGGTGGGGTCAATCGGTCAGGGGCTTACTTCCCCACACACTTCAGGAGCGCCACAGGGACTCTTCTCCAGCCTGCCAATAGGCTGCAGATATTTGCCCCCAGCCAATGCTGCACTTTGGGGGCAAGGGGCAGGTTTCAGGTGGCAAGACGGGCAGCAAAGGGTTAATGAGGCGTGCCCCAGCACTCACGCGCCTCCGAGAGGAACTGCAGACTCTCTTGCCCATTTTAGCAAAAGGGGACCGTCCATCCCTGATAGGGCTCGAACCGCTGCCCTTGGTTCTTGCGTGTTCTCTCAAGCTAGTCATTTTTAGATTGGTCTTGGTATTGTGCTTTGCTTAGCCACTGTAAGCAATGACAGCTCAATACCAGAGCAGCGTAAAGCTTGATTTCTGCCACTGAAAGTGCATCTCGGTCATTTGCGTGGGACACCACCGGTCAAGCTTCTCAAGCATCCTGCCAGTGGTGGACCCATGGGGCACTGCTCTCAGGATCTCCATAACCTGCTTCTTGCTGACAGCCTCCCATATGGTCTAGCGGTTAGGATTCCTGGTTTTCACCCAGGCGGCCCGGTATGGGAAGACTAGCCTTTTCTACATAGAACTCCCGATTCCGTTTCTGTTGCATTTACATTTTGAGAAAAGCCTGAATTTCCCCACATTGTTTCCCTTGGGGCCCCGGCGGCCCCATGCAGTCTGTCCGTGTTTCAGGCTCCCGATTCCTCAGTATGAGGGCTGGACTTGCAAGAAGAAGGGCCGACTACAAGCGGCTTGGGTATGAGGTGCATACCAATGTCTGCGGCTTTCATACCCGAGATCTCGTCTGCACCCACCTTTGAGGCGTGACGTGTCCCCCGCACCCCCCGTCAAGAGAGCAACGGTGGGACCACATTTGGAAAACAGGCCGCCTTGCATTGAAACCGTTGCTGCAAGACGTTAAAGGCCAGAGGAAAGAAGGGCGCCCTGACAGACCGTCATTTCCGCTGACCTCGAGTGTTAAGCGTTCAGTACCTCGGCCAAGGCTAGGGAGAAGACAGAGACTACGCAATCACAATTGGGGTTAAATTAAAAACAAAACGCGCTTCCCCGAGCCAGGTAGGAGTCGAACCTACAATCTTCTGATCCATAGTCAGACGCGTTATCCATTGCGCCACTGGCCCTCGTGGGTCTGCGCATACCCCTATCCTTCCACAAAAGGGAGGTGCTGTGCTTGCCCCCTCCCCACATTACACAGCTCTTTAGAAAATAATGCTACTCTTCATTTCGGAGCTGACTCTCAAGCCGCTTCATCTTCCAGTCCTATCTAGAAAGGAAGGCCCTGAAAAGTTGGCAGCAATTGCAAAGCAGGATTTGCCTTCATTTATTGGGGTTGGGGGGGTGGGGTCAATCGGTCAGGGGCTTACTTCCCCACACACTTCAGGAGCGCCACAGGGACTCTTCTCCAGCCTGCCAATAGGCTGCAGATATTTGCCCCCAGCCAATGCTGCACTTTGGGGGCAAGGGGCAGGTTTCAGGTGGCAAGACGGGCAGCAAAGGGTTAATGAGGCGTGCCCCAGCACTCACGCGCCTCCGAGAGGAACTGCAGACTCTCTTGCCCATTTTAGCAAAAGGGGACCGTCCATCCCTGATAGGGCTCGAACCGCTGCCCTTGGTTCTTGCGTGTTCTCTCAAGCTAGTCATTTTTAGATTGGTCTTGGTATTGTGCTTTGCTTAGCCACTGTAAGCAATGACAGCTCAATACCAGAGCAGCGTAAAGCTTGATTTCTGCCACTGAAAGTGCATCTCGGTCATTTGCGTGGGACACCACCGGTCAAGCTTCTCAAGCATCCTGCCAGTGGTGGACCCATGGGGCACTGCTCTCAGGATCTCCATAACCTGCTTCTTGCTGACAGCCTCCCATATGGTCTAGCGGTTAGGATTCCTGGTTTTCACCCAGGCGGCCCGGGTTCGACTCCCGGTATGGGAAGACTAGCCTTTTCTACATAGAACTCCCGATTCCGTTTCTGTTGCATTTACATTTTGAGAAAAGCCTGAATTTCCCCACATTGTTTCCCTTGGGGCCCCGGCGGCCCCATGCAGTCTGTCCGTGTTTCAGGCTCCCGATTCCTCAGTATGAGGGCTGGACTTGCAAGAAGAAGGGCCGACTACAAGCGGCTTGGGTATGAGGTGCATACCAATGTCTGCGGCTTTCATACCCGAGATCTCGTCTGCACCCACCTTTGAGGCGTGACGTGTCCCCCGCACCCCCCGTCAAGAGAGCAACGGTGGGACCGCATTTGGAAAACAGGCCGCCTTGCATTGAAACCGTTGCTGCAAGACGTTAAAGGCCAGAGGAAAGAAGGGCGCCCTGACAGACCGTCATTTCCGCTGACCTCGAGTGTTAAGCGTTCAGTACCTCGGCCAAGGCTAGGGAGAAGACAGAGACTACGCAATCACAATTGGGGTTAAATTAAAAACAAAACGCGCTTCCCCGAGCCAGGTAGGAGTCGAACCTACAATCTTCTGATCCGTAGTCAGACGCGTTATCCATTGCGCCACTGGCCCTCGTGGGTCTGCGCATACCCCTATCCTTCCACAAAAGGGAGGTGCTGTGCTTGCCCCCTCCCCACATTACACAGCTCTTTAGAAAATAATGCTACTCTTCATTTCGGAGCTGACTCTCAAGCCGCTTCATCTTCCAGTCCTATCTAGAAAGGAAGGCCCTGAAAAGTTGGCAGCAATTGCAAAGCAGGATTTGCCTTCATTTATTGGGGTTGGGGGGGTGGGGTCAATCGGTCAGGGGCTTACTTCCCCACACACTTCAGGAGCGCCACAGGGACTCTTCTCCAGCCTGCCAATAGGCTGCAGATATTTGCCCCCAGCCAATGCTGCACTTTGGGGGCAAGGGGCAGGTTTCAGGTGGCAAGACGGGCAGCAAAGGGTTAATGAGGCGTGCCCCAGCACTCACGCGCCTCCGAGAGGAACTGCAGACTCTCTTGCCCATTTTAGCAAAAGGGGACCGTCCATCCCTGATAGGGCTCGAACCGCTGCCCTTGGTTCTTGCGTGTTCTCTCAAGCTAGTCATTTTTAGATTGGTCTTGGTATTGTGCTTTGCTTAGCCACTGTAAGCAATGACAGCTCAATACCAGAGCAGCGTAAAGCTTGATTTCTGCCACTGAAAGTGCATCTCGGTCATTTGCGTGGGACACCACCGGTCAAGCTTCTCAAGCATCCTGCCAGTGGTGGACCCATGGGGCACTGCTCTCAGGATCTCCATAACCTGCTTCTTGCTGACAGCCTCCCATATGGTCTAGCGGTTAGGATTCCTGGTTTTCACCCAGGCGGCCCGGGTTCGACTCCCGGTATGGGAAGACTAGCCTTTTCTACATAGAACTCCCGATTCCGTTTCTGTTGCATTTACATTTTGAGAAAAGCCTGAATTTCCCCACATTGTTTCCCTTGGGGCCCCGGCGGCCCCATGCAGTCTGTCCGTGTTTCAGGCTCCCGATTCCTCAGTATGAGGGCTGGACTTGCAAGAAGAAGGGCCGACTACAAGCGGCTTGGGTATGAGGTGCATACCAATGTCTGCGGCTTTCATACCCGAGATCTCGTCTGCACCCACCTTTGAGGCGTGACGTGTCCCCCGCACCCCCCGTCAAGAGAGCAACGGTGGGACCACATTTGGAAAACAGGCCGCCTTGCATTGAAACCGTTGCTGCAAGACGTTAAAGGCCAGAGGAAAGAAGGGCGCCCTGACAGACCGTCATTTCCGCTGACCTCGAGTGTTAAGCGTTCAGTACCTCGGCCAAGGCTAGGGAGAAGACAGAGACTACGCAATCACAATTGGGGTTAAATTAAAAACAAAACGCGCTTCCCCGAGCCAGGTAGGAGTCGAACCTACAATCTTCTGATCCGTAGTCAGACGCGTTATCCATTGCGCCACTGGCCCTCGTGGGTCTGCGCATACCCCTATCCTTCCACAAAAGGGAGGTGCTGTGCTTGCCCCCTCCCCACATTACACAGCTCTTTAGAAAATAATGCTACTCTTCATTTCGGAGCTGACTCTCAAGCCGCTTCATCTTCCAGTCCTATCTAGAAAGGAAGGCCCTGAAAAGTTGGCAGCAATTGCAAAGCAGGATTTGCCTTCATTTATTGGGGTTGGGGGGGTGGGGTCAATCGGTCAGGGGCTTACTTCCCCACACACTTCAGGAGCGCCACAGGGACTCTTCTCCAGCCTGCCAATAGGCTGCAGATATTTGCCCCCAGCCAATGCTGCACTTTGGGGGCAAGGGGCAGGTTTCAGGTGGCAAGACGGGCAGCAAAGGGTTAATGAGGCGTGCCCCAGCACTCACGCGCCTCCGAGAGGAACTGCAGACTCTCTTGCCCATTTTAGCAAAAGGGGACCGTCCATCCCTGATAGGGCTCGAACCGCTGCCCTTGGTTCTTGCGTGTTCTCTCAAGCTAGTCATTTTTAGATTGGTCTTGGTATTGTGCTTTGCTTAGCCACTGTAAGCAATGACAGCTCAATACCAGAGCAGCGTAAAGCTTGATTTCTGCCACTGAAAGTGCATCTCGGTCATTTGCGTGGGACACCACCGGTCAAGCTTCTCAAGCATCCTGCCAGTGGTGGACCCATGGGGCACTGCTCTCAGGATCTCCATAACCTGCTTCTTGCTGACAGCCTCCCATATGGTCTAGCGGTTAGGATTCCTGGTTTTCACCCAGGCGGCCCGGTATGGGAAGACTAGCCTTTTCTACATAGAACTCCCGATTCCGTTTCTGTTGCATTTACATTTTGAGAAAAGCCTGAATTTCCCCACATTGTTTCCCTTGGGGCCCCGGCGGCCCCATGCAGTCTGTCCGTGTTTCAGGCTCCCGATTCCTCAGTATGAGGGCTGGACTTGCAAGAAGAAGGGCCGACTACAAGCGGCTTGGGTATGAGGTGCATACCAATGTCTGCGGCTTTCATACCCGAGATCTCGTCTGCACCCACCTTTGAGGCGTGACGTGTCCCCCGCACCCCCCGTCAAGAGAGCAACGGTGGGACCACATTTGGAAAACAGGCCGCCTTGCATTGAAACCGTTGCTGCAAGACGTTAAAGGCCAGAGGAAAGAAGGGCGCCCTGACAGACCGTCATTTCCGCTGACCTCGAGTGTTAAGCGTTCAGTACCTCGGCCAAGGCTAGGGAGAAGACAGAGACTACGCAATCACAATTGGGGTTAAATTAAAAACAAAACGCGCTTCCCCGAGCCAGGTAGGAGTCGAACCTACAATCTTCTGATCCGTAGTCAGACGCGTTATCCATTGCGCCACTGGCCCTCGTGGGTCTGCGCATACCCCTATCCTTCCACAAAAGGGAGGTGCTGTGCTTGCCCCCTCCCCACATTACACAGCTCTTTAGAAAATAATGCTACTCTTCATTTCGGAGCTGACTCTCAAGCCGCTTCATCTTCCAGTCCTATCTAGAAAGGAAGGCCCTGAAAAGTTGGCAGCAATTGCAAAGCAGGATTTGCCTTCATTTATTGGGGTTGGGGGGGTGGGGTCAATCGGTCAGGGGCTTACTTCCCCACACACTTCAGGAGCGCCACAGGGACTCTTCTCCAGCCTGCCAATAGGCTGCAGATATTTGCCCCCAGCCAATGCTGCACTTTGGGGGCAAGGGGCAGGTTTCAGGTGGCAAGACGGGCAGCAAAGGGTTAATGAGGCGTGCCCCAGCACTCACGCGCCTCCGAGAGGAACTGCAGACTCTCTTGCCCATTTTAGCAAAAGGGGACCGTCCATCCCTGATAGGGCTCGAACCGCTGCCCTTGGTTCTTGCGTGTTCTCTCAAGCTAGTCATTTTTAGATTGGTCTTGGTATTGTGCTTTGCTTAGCCACTGTAAGCAATGACAGCTCAATACCAGAGCAGCGTAAAGCTTGATTTCTGCCACTGAAAGTGCATCTCGGTCATTTGCGTGGGACACCACCGGTCAAGCTTCTCAAGCATCCTGCCAGTGGTGGACCCATGGGGCACTGCTCTCAGGATCTCCATAACCTGCTTCTTGCTGACAGCCTCCCATATGGTCTAGCGGTTAGGATTCCTGGTTTTCACCCAGGCGGCCCGGTATGGGAAGACTAGCCTTTTCTACATAGAACTCCCGATTCCGTTTCTGTTGCATTTACATTTTGAGAAAAGCCTGAATTTCCCCACATTGTTTCCCTTGGGGCCCCGGCGGCCCCATGCAGTCTGTCCGTGTTTCAGGCTCCCGATTCCTCAGTATGAGGGCTGGACTTGCAAGAAGAAGGGCCGACTACAAGCGGCTTGGGTATGAGGTGCATACCAATGTCTGCGGCTTTCATACCCGAGATCTCGTCTGCACCCACCTTTGAGGCGTGACGTGTCCCCCGCACCCCCCGTCAAGAGAGCAATGGTGGGACCACATTTGGAAAACAGGCCGCCTTGCATTGAAACCGTTGCTGCAAGACGTTAAAGGCCAGAGGAAAGAAGGGCGCCCTGACAGACCGTCATTTCCGCTGACCTCGAGTGTTAAGCGTTCAGTACCTCGGCCAAGGCTAGGGAGAAGACAGAGACTACGCAATCACAATTGGGGTTAAATTAAAAACAAAACGCGCTTCCCCGAGCCAGGTAGGAGTCGAACCTACAATCTTCTGATCCGTAGTCAGACGCGTTATCCATTGCGCCACTGGCCCTCGTGGGTCTGCGCATACCCCTATCCTTCCACAAAAGGGAGGTGCTGTGCTTGCCCCCTCCCCACATTACACAGCTCTTTAGAAAATAATGCTACTCTTCATTTCGGAGCTGACTCTCAAGCCGCTTCATCTTCCAGTCCTATCTAGAAAGGAAGGCCCTGAAAAGTTGGCAGCAATTGCAAAGCAGGATTTGCCTTCATTTATTGGGGTTGGGGGGGTGGGGTCAATCGGTCAGGGGCTTACTTCCCCACACACTTCAGGAGCGCCACAGGGACTCTTCTCCAGCCTGCCAATAGGCTGCAGATATTTGCCCCCAGCCAATGCTGCACTTTGGGGGCAAGGGGCAGGTTTCAGGTGGCAAGACGGGCAGCAAAGGGTTAATGAGGCGTGCCCCAGCACTCACGCGCCTCCGAGAGGAACTGCAGACTCTCTTGCCCATTTTAGCAAAAGGGGACCGTCCATCCCTGATAGGGCTCGAACCGCTGCCCTTGGTTCTTGCGTGTTCTCTCAAGCTAGTCATTTTTAGATTGGTCTTGGTATTGTGCTTTGCTTAGCCACTGTAAGCAATGACAGCTCAATACCAGAGCAGCGTAAAGCTTGATTTCTGCCACTGAAAGTGCATCTCGGTCATTTGCGTGGGACACCACCGGTCAAGCTTCTCAAGCATCCTGCCAGTGGTGGACCCATGGGGCACTGCTCTCAGGATCTCCATAACCTGCTTCTTGCTGACAGCCTCCCATATGGTCTAGCGGTTAGGATTCCTGGTTTTCACCCAGGCGGCCCGGGTTCGACTCCCGGTATGGGAAGACTAGCCTTTTCTACATAGAACTCCCGATTCCGTTTCTGTTGCATTTACATTTTGAGAAAAGCCTGAATTTCCCCACATTGTTTCCCTTGGGGCCCCGGCGGCCCCATGCAGTCTGTCCGTGTTTCAGGCTCCCGATTCCTCAGTATGAGGGCTGGACTTGCAAGAAGAAGGGCCGACTACAAGCGGCTTGGGTATGAGGTGCATACCAATGTCTGCGGCTTTCATACCCGAGATCTCGTCTGCACCCACCTTTGAGGCGTGACGTGTCCCCCGCACCCCCCGTCAAGAGAGCAACGGTGGGACCACATTTGGAAAACAGGCCGCCTTGCATTGAAACCGTTGCTGCAAGACGTTAAAGGCCAGAGGAAAGAAGGGCGCCCTGACAGACCGTCATTTCCGCTGACCTCGAGTGTTAAGCGTTCAGTACCTCGGCCAAGGCTAGGGAGAAGACAGAGACTACGCAATCACAATTGGGGTTAAATTAAAAACAAAACGCGCTTCCCCGAGCCAGGTAGGAGTCGAACCTACAATCTTCTGATCCGTAGTCAGACGCGTTATCCATTGCGCCACTGGCCCTCGTGGGTCTGCGCATACCCCTATCCTTCCACAAAAGGGAGGTGCTGTGCTTGCCCCCTCCCCACATTACACAGCTCTTTAGAAAATAATGCTACTCTTCATTTCGGAGCTGACTCTCAAGCCGCTTCATCTTCCAGTCCTATCTAGAAAGGAAGGCCCTGAAAAGTTGGCAGCAATTGCAAAGCAGGATTTGCCTTCATTTATTGGGGTTGGGGGGGTGGGGTCAATCGGTCAGGGGCTTACTTCCCCACACACTTCAGGAGCGCCACAGGGACTCTTCTCCAGCCTGCCAATAGGCTGCAGATATTTGCCCCCAGCCAATGCTGCACTTTGGGGGCAAGGGGCAGGTTTCAGGTGGCAAGACGGGCAGCAAAGGGTTAATGAGGCGTGCCCCAGCACTCACGCGCCTCCGAGAGGAACTGCAGACTCTCTTGCCCATTTTAGCAAAAGGGGACCGTCCATCCCTGATAGGGCTCGAACCGCTGCCCTTGGTTCTTGCGTGTTCTCTCAAGCTAGTCATTTTTAGATTGGTCTTGGTATTGTGCTTTGCTTAGCCACTGTAAGCAATGACAGCTCAATACCAGAGCAGCGTAAAGCTTGATTTCTGCCACTGAAAGTGCATCTCGGTCATTTGCGTGGGACACCACCGGTCAAGCTTCTCAAGCATCCTGCCAGTGGTGGACCCATGGGGCACTGCTCTCAGGATCTCCATAACCTGCTTCTTGCTGACAGCCTCCCATATGGTCTAGCGGTTAGGATTCCTGGTTTTCACCCAGGCGGCCCGGGTTCGACTCCCGGTATGGGAAGACTAGCCTTTTCTACATAGAACTCCCGATTCCGTTTCTGTTGCATTTACATTTTGAGAAAAGCCTGAATTTCCCCAAATTGTTTCCCTTGGGGCCCCGGCGGCCCCATGCAGTCTGTCCGTGTTTCAGGCTCCCGATTCCTCAGTATGAGGGCTGGACTTGCAAGAAGAAGGGCCGACTACAAGCGGCTTGGGTATGAGGTGCATACCAATGTCTGCGGCTTTCATACCCGAGATCTCGTCTGCACCCACCTTTGAGGCGTGACGTGTCCCCCGCACCCCCCGTCAAGAGAGCAACGGTGGGACCACATTTGGAAAACAGGCCGCCTTGCATTGAAACCGTTGCTGCAAGACGTTAAAGGCCAGAGGAAAGAAGGGCGCCCTGACAGACCGTCATTTCCGCTGACCTCGAGTGTTAAGCGTTCAGTACCTCGGCCAAGGCTAGGGAGAAGACAGAGACTACGCAATCACAATTGGGGTTAAATTAAAAACAAAACGCGCTTCCCCGAGCCAGGTAGGAGTCGAACCTACAATCTTCTGATCCGTAGTCAGACGCGTTATCCATTGCGCCACTGGCCCTCGTGGGTCTGCGCATACCCCTATCCTTCCACAAAAGGGAGGTGCTGTGCTTGCCCCCTCCCCACATTACACAGCTCTTTAGAAAATAATGCTACTCTTCATTTCGGAGCTGACTCTCAAGCCGCTTCATCTTCCAGTCCTATCTAGAAAGGAAGGCCCTGAAAAGTTGGCAGCAATTGCAAAGCAGGATTTGCCTCCATTTATTGGGGTTGGGGGGGTGGGGTCAATCGGTCAGGGGCTTACTTCCCCACACACTTCAGGAGCGCCACAGGGACTCTTCTCCAGCCTGCCAATAGGCTGCAGATATTTGCCCCCAGCCAATGCTGCACTTTGGGGGCAAGGGGCAGGTTTCAGGTGGCAAGACGGGCAGCAAAGGGTTAATGAGGCGTGCCCCAGCACTCACGCGCCTCCGAGAGGAACTGCAGACTCTCTTGCCCATTTTAGCAAAAGGGGACCGTCCATCCCTGATAGGGCTCGAACCGCTGCCCTTGGTTCTTGCGTGTTCTCTCAAGCTAGTCATTTTTAGATTGGTCTTGGTATTGTGCTTTGCTTAGCCACTGTAAGCAATGACAGCTCAATACCAGAGCAGCGTAAAGCTTGATTTCTGCCACTGAAAGTGCATCTCGGTCATTTGCGTGGGACACCACCGGTCAAGCTTCTCAAGCATCCTGCCAGTGGTGGACCCATGGGGCACTGCTCTCAGGATCTCCATAACCTGCTTCTTGCTGACAGCCTCCCATATGGTCTAGCGGTTAGGATTCCTGGTTTTCACCCAGGCGGCCCGGTATGGGAAGACTAGCCTTTTCTACATAGAACTCCCGATTCCGTTTCTGTTGCATTTACATTTTGAGAAAAGCCTGAATTTCCCCACATTGTTTCCCTTGGGGCCCCGGCGGCCCCATGCAGTCTGTCCGTGTTTCAGGCTCCCGATTCCTCAGTATGAGGGCTGGACTTGCAAGAAGAAGGGCCGACTACAAGCGGCTTGGGTATGAGGTGCATACCAATGTCTGCGGCTTTCATACCCGAGATCTCGTCTGCACCCACCTTTGAGGCGTGACGTGTCCCCCGCACCCCCCGTCAAGAGAGCAACGGTGGGACCACATTTGGAAAACAGGCCGCCTTGCATTGAAACCGTTGCTGCAAGACGTTAAAGGCCAGAGGAAAGAAGGGCGCCCTGACAGACCGTCATTTCCGCTGACCTCGAGTGTTAAGCGTTCAGTACCTCGGCCAAGGCTAGGGAGAAGACAGAGACTACGCAATCACAATTGGGGTTAAATTAAAAACAAAACGCGCTTCCCCGAGCCAGGTAGGAGTCGAACCTACAATCTTCTGATCCGTAGTCAGACGCGTTATCCATTGCGCCACTGGCCCTCGTGGGTCTGCGCATACCCCTATCCTTCCACAAAAGGGAGGTGCTGTGCTTGCCCCCTCCCCACATTACACAGCTCTTTAGAAAATAATGCTACTCTTCATTTCGGAGCTGACTCTCAAGCCGCTTCATCTTCCAGTCCTATCTAGAAAGGAAGGCCCTGAAAAGTTGGCAGCAATTGCAAAGCAGGATTTGCCTTCATTTATTGGGGTTGGGGGGGTGGGGTCAATCGGTCAGGGGCTTACTTCCCCACACACTTCAGGAGCGCCACAGGGACTCTTCTCCAGCCTGCCAATAGGCTGCAGATATTTGCCCCCAGCCAATGCTGCACTTTGGGGGCAAGGGGCAGGTTTCAGGTGGCAAGACGGGCAGCAAAGGGTTAATGAGGCGTGCCCCAGCACTCACGCGCCTCCGAGAGGAACTGCAGACTCTCTTGCCCATTTTAGCAAAAGGTGACCGTCCATCCCTGATAGGGCTCGAACCGCTGCCCTTGGTTCTTGCGTGTTCTCTCAAGCTAGTCATTTTTAGATTGGTCTTGGTATTGTGCTTTGCTTAGCCACTGTAAGCAATGACAGCTCAATACCAGAGCAGCGTAAAGCTTGATTTCTGCCACTGAAAGTGCATCTCGGTCATTTGCGTGGGACACCACCGGTCAAGCTTCTCAAGCATCCTGCCAGTGGTGGACCCATGGGGCACTGCTCTCAGGATCTCCATAACCTGCTTCTTGCTGACAGCCTCCCATATGGTCTAGCGGTTAGGATTCCTGGTTTTCACCCAGGCGGCCCGGACTCCCGGTATGGGAAGACTAGCCTTTTCTACATAGAACTCCCGATTCCGTTTCTGTTGCATTTACATTTTGAGAAAAGCCTGAATTTCCCCACATTGTTTCCCTTGGGGCCCCGGCGGCCCCATGCAGTCTGTCCGTGTTTCAGGCTCCCGATTCCTCAGTATGAGGGCTGGACTTGCAAGAAGAAGGGCCGACTACAAGCGGCTTGGGTATGAGGTGCATACCAATGTCTGCGGCTTTCATACCCGAGATCTCGTCTGCACCCACCTTTGAGGCGTGACGTGTCCCCCGCACCCCCCGTCAAGAGAGCAACGGTGGGACCACATTTGGAAAACAGGCCGCCTTGCATTGAAACCGTTGCTGCAAGACGTTAAAGGCCAGAGGAAAGAAGGGCGCCCTGACAGACCGTCATTTCCGCTGACCTCGAGTGTTAAGCGTTCAGTACCTCGGCCAAGGCTAGGGAGAAGACAGAGACTACGCAATCACAATTGGGGTTAAATTAAAAACAAAACGCGCTTCCCCGAGCCAGTTAGGAGTCGAACCTACAATCTTCTGATCCGTAGTCAGACGCGTTATCCATTGCGCCACTGGCCCTCGTGGGTCTGCGCATACCCCTATCCTTCCACAAAAGGGAGGTACTGTGCTTGCCCCCTCCCCACATTACACAGCTCTTTAGAAAATAATGCTACTCTTCATTTCGGAGCTGACTCTCAAGCCGCTTCATCTTCCAGTCCTATCTAGAAAGGAAGGCCCTGAAAAGTTGGCAGCAATTGCAAAGCAGGATTTGCCTTCATTTATTGGGGTTGGGGGGGTGGGGTCAATCGGTCAGGGGCTTACTTCCCCACACACTTCAGGAGCGCCACAGGGACTCTTCTCAAGCCTGCCAATAGGCTGCAGATATTTGCCCCCAGCCAATGCTGCACTTTGGGGGCAAGGGGCAGGTTTCAGGTGGCAAGACGGGCAGCAAAGGGTTAATGAGGCGTGCCCCAGCACTCACGCGCCTCCGAGAGGAACTGCAGACTCTCTTGCCCATTTTAGCAAAAGGGGACCGTCCATCCCTGATAGGGCTCGAACCGCTGCCCTTGGTTCTTGCGTGTTCTCTCAAGCTAGTCATTTTTAGATTGGTCTTGGTATTGTGCTTTGCTTAGCCACTGTAAGCAATGACAGCTCAATACCAGAGCAGCGTAAAGCTTGATTTCTGCCACTGAAAGTGCATCTCGGTCATTTGCGTGGGACACCACCGGTCAAGCTTCTCAAGCATCCTGCCAGTGGTGGACCCATGGGGCACTGCTCTCAGGATCTCCATAACCTGCTTCTTGCTGACAGCCTCCCATATGGTCTAGCGGTTAGGATTCCTGGTTTTCACCCAGGCGGCCCGGGTTCGACTCCCGGTATGGGAAGACTAGCCTTTTCTACATAGAACTCCCGATTCCGTTTCTGTTGCATTTACATTTTGAGAAAAGCCTGAATTTCCCCACATTGTTTCCCTTGGGGCCCCGGCGGCCCCATGCAGTCTGTCCGTGTTTCAGGCTCCCGATTCCTCAGTATGAGGGCTGGACTTGCAAGAAGAAGGGCCGACTACAAGCGGCTTGGGTATGAGGTGCATACCAATGTCTGCGGCTTTCATACCCGAGATCTCGTCTGCACCCACCTTTGAGGCGTGACGTGTCCCCCGCACCCCCCGTCAAGAGAGCAACGGTGGGACCACATTTGGAAAACAGGCCGCCTTGCATTGAAACCGTTGCTGCAAGACGTTAAAGGCCAGAGGAAAGAAGGGCGCCCTGACAGACCGTCATTTCCGCTGACCTCGAGTGTTAAGCGTTCAGTACCTCGGCCAAGGCTAGGGAGAAGACAGAGACTACGCAATCACAATTGGGGTTAAATTAAAAACAAAACGCGCTTCCCCGAGCCAGGTAGGAGTCGAACCTACAATCTTCTGATCCGTAGTCAGACGCGTTATCCATTGCGCCACTGGCCCTCGTGGGTCTGCGCATACCCCTATCCTTCCACAAAAGGGAGGTGCTGTGCTTGCCCCCTCCCCACATTACACAGCTCTTTAGAAAATAATGCTACTCTTCATTTCGGAGCTGACTCTCAAGCCGCTTCATCTTCCAGTCCTATCTAGAAAGGAAGGCCCTGAAAAGTTGGCAGCAATTGCAAAGCAGGATTTGCCTTCATTTATTGGGGTTGGGGGGGTGGGGTCAATCGGTCAGGGGTTTACTTCCCCACACACTTCAGGAGCGCCACAGGGACTCTTCTCCAGCCTGCCAATAGGCTGCAGATATTTGCCCCCAGCCAATGCTGCACTTTGGGGGCAAGGGGCAGGTTTCAGGTGGCAAGACGGGCAGCAAAGGGTTAATGAGGCGTGCCCCAGCACTCACGCGCCTCCGAGAGGAACTGCAGACTCTCTTGCCCATTTTAGCAAAAGGGGACCGTCCATCCCTGATAGGGCTCGAACCGCTGCCCTTGGTTCTTGCGTGTTCTCTCAAGCTAGTCATTTTTAGATTGGTCTTGGTATTGTGCTTTGCTTAGCCACTGTAAGCAATGACAGCTCAATACCAGAGCAGCGTAAAGCTTGATTTCTGCCACTGAAAGTGCATCTCGGTCATTTGCGTGGGACACCACCGGTCAAGCTTCTCAAGCATCCTGCCAGTGGTGGACCCATGGGGCACTGCTCTCAGGATCTCCATAACCTGCTTCTTGCTGACAGCCTCCCATATGGTCTAGCGGTTAGGATTCCTGGTTTTCACCCAGGCGGCCCGGGTTCGACTCCCGGTATGGGAAGACTAGCCTTTTCTACATAGAACTCCCGATTCCGTTTCTGTCGCATTTACATTTTGAGAAAAGCCTGAATTTCCCCACATTGTTTCCCTTGGGGCCCCGGCGGCCCCATGCAGTCTGTCCGTGTTTCAGGCTCCCGATTCCTCAGTATGAGGGCTGGACTTGCAAGAAGAAGGGCCGACTACAAGCGGCTTGGGTATGAGGTGCATACCAATGTCTGCGGCTTTCATACCCGAGATCTCGTCTGCACCCACCTTTGAGGCGTGACGTGTCCCCCGCACCCCCCGTCAAGAGAGCAACGGTGGGACCACATTTGGAAAACAGGCCGCCTTGCATTGAAACCGTTGCTGCAAGACGTTAAAGGCCAGAGGAAAGAAGGGCGCCCTGACAGACCGTCATTTCCGCTGACCTCGAGTGTTAAGCGTTCAGTACCTCGGCCAAGGCTAGGGAGAAGACAGAGACTACGCAATCACAATTGGGGTTAAATTAAAAACAAAACGCGCTTCCCCGAGCCAGGTAGGAGTCGAACCTACAATCTTCTGATCCGTAGTCAGACGCGTTATCCATTGCGCCACTGGCCCTCGTGGGTCTGCGCATACCCCTATCCTTCCACAAAAGGGAGGTGCTGTGCTTGCCCCCTCCCCACATTACACAGCTCTTTAGAAAATAATGCTACTCTTCATTTCGGAGCTGACTCTCAAGCCGCTTCATCTTCCAGTCCTATCTAGAAAGGAAGGCCCTGAAAAGTTGGCAGCAATTGCAAAGCAGGATTTGCCTCCATTTATTGGGGTTGGGGGGGTGGGGTCAATCGGTCAGGGGCTTACTTCCCCACACACTTCAGGAGCGCCACAGGGACTCTTCTCCAGCCTGCCAATAGGCTGCAGATATTTGCCCCCAGCCAATGCTGCACTTTGGGGGCAAGGGGCAGGTTTCAGGTGGCAAGACGGGCAGCAAAGGGTTAATGAGGCGTGCCCCAGCACTCACGCGCCTCCGAGAGGAACTGCAGACTCTCTTGCCCATTTTAGCAAAAGGGGACCGTCCATCCCTGATAGGGCTCGAACCGCTGCCCTTGGTTCTTGCGTGTTCTCTCAAGCTAGTCATTTTTAGATTGGTCTTGGTATTGTGCTTTGCTTAGCCACTGTAAGCAATGACAGCTCAATACCAGAGCAGCGTAAAGCTTGATTTCTGCCACTGAAAGTGCATCTCGGTCATTTGCGTGGGACACCACCGGTCAAGCTTCTCAAGCATCCTGCCAGTGGTGGACCCATGGGGCACTGCTCTCAGGATCTCCATAACCTGCTTCTTGCTGACAGCCTCCCATATGGTCTAGCGGTTAGGATTCCTGGTTTTCACCCAGGCGGCCCGGTATGGGAAGACTAGCCTTTTCTACATAGAACTCCCGATTCCGTTTCTGTTGCATTTACATTTTGAGAAAAGCCTGAATTTCCCCACATTGTTTCCCTTGGGGCCCCGGCGGCCCCATGCAGTCTGTCCGTGTTTCAGGCTCCCGATTCCTCAGTATGAGGGCTGGACTTGCAAGAAGAAGGGCCGACTACAAGCGGCTTGGGTATGAGGTGCATACCAATGTCTGCGGCTTTCATACCCGAGATCTCGTCTGCACCCACCTTTGAGGCGTGACGTGTCCCCCGCACCCCCCGTCAAGAGAGCAACGGTGGGACTACATTTGGAAAACAGGCCGCCTTGCATTGAAACCGTTGCTGCAAGACGTTAAAGGCCAGAGGAAAGAAGGGCGCCCTGACAGACCGTCATTTCCGCTGACCTCGAGTGTTAAGCGTTCAGTACCTCGGCCAAGGCTAGGGAGAAGACAGAGACTACGCAATCACAATTGGGGTTAAATTAAAAACAAAACGCGCTTCCCCGAGCCAGGTAGGAGTCGAACCTACAATCTTCTGATCCGTAGTCAGACGCGTTATCCATTGCGCCACTGGCCCTCGTGGGTCTGCGCATACCCCTATCCTTCCACAAAAGGGAGGTGCTGTGCTTGCCCCCTCCCCACATTACACAGCTCTTTAGAAAATAATGCTACTCTTCATTTCGGAGCTGACTCTCAAGCCGCTTCATCTTCCAGTCCTATCTAGAAAGGAAGGCCCTGAAAAGTTGGCAGCAATTGCAAAGCAGGATTTGCCTTCATTTATTGGGGTTGGGGGGGTGGGGTCAATCGGTCAGGGGCTTACTTCCCCACACACTTCAGGAGCGCCACAGGGACTCTTCTCCAGCCTGCCAATAGGCTGCAGATATTTGCCCCCAGCCAATGCTGCACTTTGGGGGCAAGGGGCAGGTTTCAGGTGGCAAGACGGGCAGCAAAGGGTTAATGAGGCGTGCCCCAGCACTCACGCGCCTCCGAGAGGAACTGCAGACTCTCTTGCCCATTTTAGCAAAAGGGGACCGTCCATCCCTGATAGGGCTCGAACCGCTGCCCTTGGTTCTTGCGTGTTCTCTCAAGCTAGTCATTTTTAGATTGGTCTTGGTATTGTGCTTTGCTTAGCCACTGTAAGCAATGACAGCTCAATACCAGAGCAGCGTAAAGCTTGATTTCTGCCACTGAAAGTGCATCTCGGTCATTTGCGTGGGACACCACCAGTCAAGCTTCTCAAGCATCCTGCCAGTGGTGGACCCATGGGGCACTGCTCTCAGGATCTCCATAACCTGCTTCTTGCTGACAGCCTCCCATATGGTCTAGCGGTTAGGATTCCTGGTTTTCACCCAGGCGGCCCGGACTCCCGGTATGGGAAGACTAGCCTTTTCTACATAGAACTCCCGATTCCGTTTCTGTTGCATTTACATTTTGAGAAAAGCCTGAATTTCCCCACATTGTTTCCCTTGGGGCCCCGGCGGCCCCATGCAGTCTGTCCGTGTTTCAGGCTCCCGATTCCTCAGTATGAGGGCTGGACTTGCAAGAAGAAGGGCCGACTACAAGCGGCTTGGGTATGAGGTGCATACCAATGTCTGCGGCTTTCATACCCGAGATCTCGTCTGCACCCACCTTTGAGGCGTGACGTGTCCCCCGCACCCCCCGTCAAGAGAGCAACGGTGGGACCACATTTGGAAAACAGGCCGCCTTGCATTGAAACCGTTGCTGCAAGACGTTAAAGGCCAGAGGAAAGAAGGGCGCCCTGACAGACCGTCATTTCCGCTGACCTCGAGTGTTAAGCGTTCAGTACCTCGGCCAAGGCTAGGGAGAAGACAGAGACTACGCAATCACAATTGGGGTTAAATTAAAAACAAAACGCGCTTCCCCGAGCCAGGTAGGAGTCGAACCTACAATCTTCTGATCCGTAGTCAGACGCGTTATCCATTGCGCCACTGGCCCTCGTGGGTCTGCGCATACCCCTATCCTTCCACAAAAGGGAGGTACTGTGCTTGCCCCCTCCCCACATTACACAGCTCTTTAGAAAATAATGCTACTCTTCATTTCGGAGCTGACTCTCAAGCCGCTTCATCTTCCAGTCCTATCTAGAAAGGAAGGCCCTGAAAAGTTGGCAGCAATTGCAAAGCAGGATTTGCCTTCATTTATTGGGGTTGGGGGGGTGGGGTCAATCGGTCAGGGGCTTACTTCCCCACACACTTCAGGAGCGCCACAGGGACTCTTCTCCAGCCTGCCAATAGGCTGCAGATATTTGCCCCCAGCCAATGCTGCACTTTGGGGGCAAGGGGCAGGTTTCAGGTGGCAAGACGGGCAGCAAAGGGTTAATGAGGCGTGCCCCAGCACTCACGCGCCTCCGAGAGGAACTGCAGACTCTCTTGCCCATTTTAGCAAAAGGGGACCGTCCATCCCTGATAGGGCTCGAACCGCTGCCCTTGGTTCTTGCGTGTTCTCTCAAGCTAGTCATTTTTAGATTGGTCTTGGTATTGTGCTTTGCTTAGCCACTGTAAGCAATGACAGCTCAATACCAGAGCAGCGTAAAGCTTGATTTCTGCCACTGAAAGTGCATCTCGGTCATTTGCGTGGGACACCACCGGTCAAGCTTCTCAAGCATCCTGCCAGTGGTGGACCCATGGGGCACTGCTCTCAGGATCTCCATAACCTGCTTCTTGCTGACAGCCTCCCATATGGTCTAGCGGTTAGGATTCCTGGTTTTCACCCAGGCGGCCCGGTATGGGAAGACTAGCCTTTTCTACATAGAACTCCCGATTCCGTTTCTGTTGCATTTACATTTTGAGAAAAGCCTGAATTTCCCCACATTGTTTCCCTTGGGGCCCCGGCGGCCCCATGCAGTCTGTCCGTGTTTCAGGCTCCCGATTCCTCAGTATGAGGGCTGGACTTGCAAGAAGAAGGGCCGACTACAAGCGGCTTGGGTATGAGGTGCATACCAATGTCTGCGGCTTTCATACCCGAGATCTCGTCTGCACCCACCTTTGAGGCGTGACGTGTCCCCCGCACCCCCCGTCAAGAGAGCAACGGTGGGACCACATTTGGAAAACAGGCCGCCTTGCATTGAAACCGTTGCTGCAAGACGTTAAAGGCCAGAGGAAAGAAGGGCGCCCTGACAGACCGTCATTTCCGCTGACCTCGAGTGTTAAGCGTTCAGTACCTCGGCCAAGGCTAGGGAGAAGACAGAGACTACGCAATCACAATTGGGGTTAAATTAAAAACAAAACGCGCTTCCCCGAGCCAGGTAGGAGTCGAACCTACAATCTTCTGATCCGTAGTCAGACGCGTTATCCATTGCGCCACTGGCCCTCGTGGGTCTGCGCATACCCCTATCCTTCCACAAAAGGGAGGTGCTGTGCTTGCCCCCTCCCCACATTACACAGCTCTTTAGAAAATAATGCTACTCTTCATTTCGGAGCTGACTCTCAAGCCGCTTCATCTTCCAGTCCTATCTAGAAAGGAAGGCCCTGAAAAGTTGGCAGCAATTGCAAAGCAGGATTTGCCTTCATTTATTGGGGTTGGGGGGGTGGGGTCAATCGGTCAGGGGCTTACTTCCCCACACACTTCAGGAGCGCCACAGGGACTCTTCTCCAGCCTGCCAATAGGCTGCAGATATTTGCCCCCAGCCAATGCTGCACTTTGGGGGCAAGGGGCAGGTTTCAGGTGGCAAGACGGGCAGCAAAGGGTTAATGAGGCGTGCCCCAGCACTCACGCGCCTCCGAGAGGAACTGCAGACTCTCTTGCCCATTTTAGCAAAAGGGGACCGTCCATCCCTGATAGGGCTCGAACCGCTGCCCTTGGTTCTTGCGTGTTCTCTCAAGCTAGTCATTTTTAGATTGGTCTTGGTATTGTGCTTTGCTTAGCCACTGTAAGCAATGACAGCTCAATACCAGAGCAGCGTAAAGCTTGATTTCTGCCACTGAAAGTGCATCTCGGTCATTTGCGTGGGACACCACCGGTCAAGCTTCTCAAGCATCCTGCCAGTGGTGGACCCATGGGGCACTGCTCTCAGGATCTCCATAACCTGCTTCTTGCTGACAGCCTCCCATATGGTCTAGCGGTTAGGATTCCTGGTTTTCACCCAGGCGGCCCGGGTTCGACTCCCGGTATGGGAAGACTAGCCTTTTCTACATAGAACTCCCGATTCCGTTTCTGTTGCATTTACATTTTGAGAAAAGCCTGAATTTCCCCACATTGTTTCCCTTGGGGCCCCGGCGGCCCCATGCAGTCTGTCCGTGTTTCAGGCTCCCGATTCCTCAGTATGAGGGCTGGACTTGCAAGAAGAAGGGCCGACTACAAGCGGCTTGGGTATGAGGTGCATACCAATGTCTGCGGCTTTCATACCCGAGATCTCGTCTGCACCCACCTTTGAGGCGTGACGTGTCCCCCGCACCCCCCGTCAAGAGAGCAACGGTGGGACCACATTTGGAAAACAGGCCGCCTTGCATTGAAACCGTTGCTGCAAGACGTTAAAGGCCAGAGGAAAGAAGGGCGCCCTGACAGACCGTCATTTCCGCTGACCTCGAGTGTTAAGCGTTCAGTACCTCGGCCAAGGCTAGGGAGAAGACAGAGACTACGCAATCACAATTGGGGTTAAATTAAAAACAAAACGCGCTTCCCCGAGCCAGGTAGGAGTCGAACCTACAATCTTCTGATCCGTAGTCAGACGCGTTATCCATTGCGCCACTGGCCCTCGTGGGTCTGTGCATACCCCTATCCTTCCACAAAAGGGAGGTGCTGTGCTTGCCCCCTCCCCACATTACACAGCTCTTTAGAAAATAATGCTACTCTTCATTTCGGAGCTGACTCTCAAGCCGCTTCATCTTCCAGTCCTATCTAGAAAGGAAGGCCCTGAAAAGTTGGCAGCAATTGCAAAGCAGGATTTGCCTTCATTTATTGGGGTTGGGGGGGTGGGGTCAATCGGTCAGGGGCTTACTTCCCCACACACTTCAGGAGCGCCACAGGGACTCTTCTCCAGCCTGCCAATAGGCTGCAGATATTTGCCCCCAGCCAATGCTGCACTTTGGGGGCAAGGGGCAGGTTTCAGGTGGCAAGACGGGCAGCAAAGGGTTAATGAGGCGTGCCCCAGCACTCACGCGCCTCCGAGAGGAACTGCAGACTCTCTTGCCCATTTTAGCAAAAGGGGACCGTCCATCCCTGATAGGGCTCGAACCGCTGCCCTTGGTTCTTGCGTGTTCTCTCAAGCTAGTCATTTTTAGATTGGTCTTGGTATTGTGCTTTGCTTAGCCACTGTAAGCAATGACAGCTCAATACCAGAGCAGCGTAAAGCTTGATTTCTGCCACTGAAAGTGCATCTCGGTCATTTGCGTGGGACACCACCGGTCAAGCTTCTCAAGCATCCTGCCAGTGGTGGACCCATGGGGCACTGCTCTCAGGATCTCCATAACCTGCTTCTTGCTGACAGCCTCCCATATGGTCTAGCGGTTAGGATTCCTGGTTTTCACCCAGGCGGCCCGGGTTCGACTCCCGGTATGGGAAGACTAGCCTTTTCTACATAGAACTCCCGATTCCGTTTCTGTTGCATTTACATTTTGAGAAAAGCCTGAATTTCCCCACATTGTTTCCCTTGGGGCCCCGGCGGCCCCATGCAGTCTGTCCGTGTTTCAGGCTCCCGATTCCTCAGTATGAGGGCTGGACTTGCAAGAAGAAGGGCCGACTACAAGCGGCTTGGGTATGAGGTGCATACCAATGTCTGCAGCTTTCATACCCGAGATCTCGTCTGCACCCACCTTTGAGGCGTGACGTGTCCCCCGCACCCCCCGTCAAGAGAGCAACGGTGGGACCACATTTGGAAAACAGGCCGCCTTGCATTGAAACCGTTGCTGCAAGACGTTAAAGGCCAGAGGAAAGAAGGGCGCCCTGACAGACCGTCATTTCCGCTGACCTCGAGTGTTAAGCGTTCAGTACCTCGGCCAAGGCTAGGGAGAAGACAGAGACTACGCAATCACAATTGGGGTTAAATTAAAAACAAAACGCGCTTCCCCGAGCCAGGTAGGAGTCGAACCTACAATCTTCTGATCCGTAGTCAGACGCGTTATCCATTGCGCCACTGGCCCTCGTGGGTCTGCGCATACCCCTATCCTTCCACAAAAGGGAGGTGCTGTGCTTGCCCCCTCCCCACATTACACAGCTCTTTAGAAAATAATGCTACTCTTCATTTCGGAGCTGACTCTCAAGCCGCTTCATCTTCCAGTCCTATCTAGAAAGGAAGGCCCTGAAAAGTTGGCAGCAATTGCAAAGCAGGATTTGCCTCCATTTATTGGGGTTGGGGGGGTGGGGTCAATCGGTCAGGGGCTTACTTCCCCACACACTTCAGGAGCGCCACAGGGACTCTTCTCCAGCCTGCCAATAGGCTGCAGATATTTGCCCCCAGCCAATGCTGCACTTTGGGGGCAAGGGGCAGGTTTCAGGTGGCAAGACGGGCAGCAAAGGGTTAATGAGGCGTGCCCCAGCACTCACGCGCCTCCGAGAGGAACTGCAGACTCTCTTGCCCATTTTAGCAAAAGGGGACCGTCCATCCCTGATAGGGCTCGAACCGCTGCCCTTGGTTCTTGCGTGTTCTCTCAAGCTAGTCATTTTTAGATTGGTCTTGGTATTGTGCTTTGCTTAGCCACTGTAAGCAATGACAGCTCAATACCAGAGCAGCGTAAAGCTTGATTTCTGCCACTGAAAGTGCATCTCGGTCATTTGCGTGGGACACCACCGGTCAAGCTTCTCAAGCATCCTGCCAGTGGTGGACCCATGGGGCACTGCTCTCAGGATCTCCATAACCTGCTTCTTGCTGACAGCCTCCCATATGGTCTAGCGGTTAGGATTCCTGGTTTTCACCCAGGCGGCCCGGTATGGGAAGACTAGCCTTTTCTACATAGAACTCCCGATTCCGTTTCTGTTGCATTTACATTTTGAGAAAAGCCTGAATTTCCCCACATTGTTTCCCTTGGGGCCCCGGCGGCCCCATGCAGTCTGTCCGTGTTTCAGGCTCCCGATTCCTCAGTATGAGGGCTGGACTTGCAAGAAGAAGGGCCGACTACAAGCGGCTTGGGTATGAGGTGCATACCAATGTCTGCGGCTTTCATACCCGAGATCTCGTCTGCACCCACCTTTGAGGCGTGACGTGTCCCCCGCACCCCCCGTCAAGAGAGCAACGGTGGGACCACATTTGGAAAACAGGCCGCCTTGCATTGAAACCGTTGCTGCAAGACGTTAAAGGCCAGAGGAAAGAAGGGCGCCCTGACAGACCGTCATTTCCGCTGACCTCGAGTGTTAAGCGTTCAGTACCTCGGCCAAGGCTAGGGAGAAGACAGAGACTACGCAATCACAATTGGGGTTAAATTAAAAACAAAACGCGCTTCCCCGAGCCAGGTAGGAGTCGAACCTACAATCTTCTGATCCGTAGTCAGACGCGTTATCCATTGCGCCACTGGCCCTCGTGGGTCTGCGCATACCCCTATCCTTCCACAAAAGGGAGGTGCTGTGCTTGCCCCCTCCCCACATTACACAGCTCTTTAGAAAATAATGCTACTCTTCATTTCGGAGCTGACTCTCAAGCCGCTTCATCTTCCAGTCCTATCTAGAAAGGAAGGCCCTGAAAAGTTGGCAGCAATTGCAAAGCAGGATTTGCCTTCATTTATTGGGGTTGGGGGGGTGGGGTCAATCGGTCAGGGGCTTACTTCCCCACACACTTCAGGAGCGCCACAGGGACTCTTCTCCAGCCTGCCAATAGGCTGCAGATATTTGCCCCCAGCCAATGCTGCACTTTGGGGGCAAGGGGCAGGTTTCAGGTGGCAAGACGGGCAGCAAAGGGTTAATGAGGCGTGCCCCAGCACTCACGCGCCTCCGAGAGGAACTGCAGACTCTCTTGCCCATTTTAGCAAAAGGGGACCGTCCATCCCTGATAGGGCTCGAACCGCTGCCCTTGGTTCTTGCGTGTTCTCTCAAGCTAGTCATTTTTAGATTGGTCTTGGTATTGTGCTTTGCTTAGCCACTGTAAGCAATGACAGCTCAATACCAGAGCAGCGTAAAGCTTGATTTCTGCCACTGAAAGTGCATCTCGGTCATTTGCGTGGGACACCACCGGTCAAGCTTCTCAAGCATCCTGCCAGTGGTGGACCCATGGGGCACTGCTCTCAGGATCTCCATAACCTGCTTCTTGCTGACAGCCTCCCATATGGTCTAGCGGTTAGGATTCCTGGTTTTCACCCAGGCGGCCCGGACTCCCGGTATGGGAAGACTAGCCTTTTCTACATAGAACTCCCGATTCCGTTTCTGTTGCATTTACATTTTGAGAAAAGCCTGAATTTCCCCACATTGTTTCCCTTGGGGCCCCGGCGGCCCCATGCAGTCTGTCCGTGTTTCAGGCTCCCGATTCCTCAGTATGAGGGCTGGACTTGCAAGAAGAAGGGCCGACTACAAGCGGCTTGGGTATGAGGTGCATACCAATGTCTGCGGCTTTCATACCCGAGATCTCGTCTGCACCCACCTTTGAGGCGTGACGTGTCCCCCGCACCCCCCGTCAAGAGAGCAACGGTGGGACCACATTTGGAAAACAGGCCGCCTTGCATTGAAACCGTTGCTGCAAGACGTTAAAGGCCAGAGGAAAGAAGGGCGCCCTGACAGACCGTCATTTCCGCTGACCTCGAGTGTTAAGCGTTCAGTACCTCGGCCAAGGCTAGGGAGAAGACAGAGACTACGCAATCACAATTGGGGTTAAATTAAAAACAAAACGCGCTTCCCCGAGCCAGGTAGGAGTCAAACCTACAATCTTCTGATCCGTAGTCAGACGCGTTATCCATTGCGCCACTGGCCCTCGTGGGTCTGCGCATACCCCTATCCTTCCACAAAAGGGAGGTACTGTGCTTGCCCCCTCCCCACATTACACAGCTCTTTAGAAAATAATGCTACTCTTCATTTCGGAGCTGACTCTCAAGCCGCTTCATCTTCCAGTCCTATCTAGAAAGGAAGGCCCTGAAAAGTTGGCAGCAATTGCAAAGCAGGATTTGCCTTCATTTATTGGGGTTGGGGGGGTGGGGTCAATCGGTCAGGGGCTTACTTCCCCACACACTTCAGGAGCGCCACAGGGACTCTTCTCAAGCCTGCCAATAGGCTGCAGATATTTGCCCCCAGCCAATGCTGCACTTTGGGGGCAAGGGGCAGGTTTCAGGTGGCAAGACGGGCAGCAAAGGGTTAATGAGGCGTGCCCCAGCACTCACGCGCCTCCGAGAGGAACTGCAGACTCTCTTGCCCATTTTAGCAAAAGGGGACCGTCCATCCCTGATAGGGCTCGAACCGCTGCCCTTGGTTCTTGCGTGTTCTCTCAAGCTAGTCATTTTTAGATTGGTCTTGGTATTGTGCTTTGCTTAGCCACTGTAAGCAATGACAGCTCAATACCAGAGCAGCGTAAAGCTTGATTTCTGCCACTGAAAGTGCATCTCGGTCATTTGCGTGGGACACCACCGGTCAAGCTTCTCAAGCATCCTGCCAGTGGTGGACCCATGGGGCACTGCTCTCAGGATCTCCATAACCTGCTTCTTGCTGACAGCCTCCCATATGGTCTAGCGGTTAGGATTCCTGGTTTTCACCCAGGCGGCCCGGGTTCGACTCCCGGTATGGGAAGACTAGCCTTTTCTACATAGAACTCCCGATTCCGTTTCTGTTGCATTTACATTTTGAGAAAAGCCTGAATTTCCCCACATTGTTTCCCTTGGGGCCCCGGCGGCCCCATGCAGTCTGTCCGTGTTTCAGGCTCCCGATTCCTCAGTATGAGGGCTGGACTTGCAAGAAGAAGGGCCGACTACAAGCGGCTTGGGTATGAGGTGCATACCAATGTCTGCGGCTTTCATACCCGAGATCTCGTCTGCACCCACCTTTGAGGCGTGACGTGTCCCCCGCGCCCCCCGTCAAGAGAGCAACGGTGGGACCACATTTGGAAAACAGGCCGCCTTGCATTGAAACCGTTGCTGCAAGACGTTAAAGGCCAGAGGAAAGAAGGGCGCCCTGACAGACCGTCATTTCCGCTGACCTCGAGTGTTAAGCGTTCAGTACCTCGGCCAAGGCTAGGGAGAAGACAGAGACTACGCAATCACAATTGGGGTTAAATTAAAAACAAAACGCGCTTCCCCGAGCCAGGTAGGAGTCGAACCTACAATCTTCTGATCCGTAGTCAGACGCGTTATACATTGCGCCACTGGCCCTCGTGGGTCTGCGCATACCCCTATCCTTCCACAAAAGGGAGGTGCTGTGCTTGCCCCCTCCCCACATTACACAGCTCTTTAGAAAATAATGCTACTCTTCATTTCGGAGCTGACTCTCAAGCCGCTTCATCTTCCAGTCCTATCTAGAAAGGAAGGCCCTGAAAAGTTGGCAGCAATTGCAAAGCAGGATTTGCCTTCATTTATTGGGGTTGGGGGGGTGGGGTCAATCGGTCAGGGGCTTACTTCCCCACACACTTCAGGAGCGCCACAGGGACTCTTCTCCAGCCTGCCAATAGGCTGCAGATATTTGCCCCCAGCCAATGCTGCACTTTGGGGGCAAGGGGCAGGTTTCAGGTGGCAAGACGGGCAGCAAAGGGTTAATGAGGCGTGCCCCAGCACTCACGCGCCTCCGAGAGGAACTGCAGACTCTCTTGCCCATTTTAGCAAAAGGGGACCGTCCATCCCTGATAGGGCTCGAACCGCTGCCCTTGGTTCTTGCGTGTTCTCTCAAGCTAGTCATTTTTAGATTGGTCTTGGTATTGTGCTTTGCTTAGCCACTGTAAGCAATGACAGCTCAATACCAGAGCAGCGTAAAGCTTGATTTCTGCCACTGAAAGTGCATCTCGGTCATTTGCGTGGGACACCACCGGTCAAGCTTCTCAAGCATCCTGCCAGTGGTGGACCCATGGGGCACTGCTCTCAGGATCTCCATAACCTGCTTCTTGCTGACAGCCTCCCATATGGTCTAGCGGTTAGGATTCCTGGTTTTCACCCAGGCGGCCCGGGTTCGACTCCCGGTATGGGAAGACTAGCCTTTTCTACATAGAACTCCCGATTCCGTTTCTGTTGCATTTACATTTTGAGAAAAGCCTGAATTTCCCCACATTGTTTCCCTTGGGGCCCCGGCGGCCCCATGCAGTCTGTCCGTGTTTCAGGCTCCCGATTCCTCAGTATGAGGGCTGGACTTGCAAGAAGAAGGGCCGACTACAAGCGGCTTGGGTATGAGGTGCATACCAATGTCTGCGGCTTTCATACCCGAGATCTCGTCTGCACCCACCTTTGAGGCGTGACGTGTCCCCCGCACCCCCCGTCAAGAGAGCAACGGTGGGACCACATTTGGAAAACAGGCCGCCTTGCATTGAAACCGTTGCTGCAAGACGTTAAAGGCCAGAGGAAAGAAGGGCGCCCTGACAGACCGTCATTTCCGCTGACCTCGAGTGTTAAGCGTTCAGTACCTCGGCCAAGGCTAGGGAGAAGACAGAGACTACGCAATCACAATTGGGGTTAAATTAAAAACAAAACGCGCTTCCCCGAGCCAGGTAGGAGTCGAACCTACAATCTTCTGATCCGTAGTCAGACGCGTTATCCATTGCGCCACTGGCCCTCGTGGGTCTGCGCATACCCCTATCCTTCCACAAAAGGGAGGTGCTGTGCTTGCCCCCTCCCCACATTACACAGCTCTTTAGAAAATAATGCTACTCTTCATTTCGGAGCTGACTCTCAAGCCGCTTCATCTTCCAGTCCTATCTAGAAAGGAAGGCCCTGAAAAGTTGGCAGCAATTGCAAAGCAGGATTTGCCTCCATTTATTGGGGTTGGGGGGGTGGGGTCAATCGGTCAGGGGCTTACTTCCCCACACACTTCAGGAGCGCCACAGGGACTCTTCTCCAGCCTGCCAATAGGCTGCAGATATTTGCCCCCAGCCAATGCTGCACTTTGGGGGCAAGGGGCAGGTTTCAGGTGGCAAGACGGGCAGCAAAGGGTTAATGAGGCGTGCCCCAGCACTCACGCGCCTCCGAGAGGAACTGCAGACTCTCTTGCCCATTTTAGCAAAAGGGGACCGTCCATCCCTGATAGGGCTCGAACCGCTGCCCTTGGTTCTTGCGTGTTCTCTCAAGCTAGTCATTTTTAGATTGGTCTTGGTATTGTGCTTTGCTTAGCCACTGTAAGCAATGACAGCTCAATACCAGAGCAGCGTAAAGCTTGATTTCTGCCACTGAAAGTGCATCTCGGTCATTTGCGTGGGACACCACCGGTCAAGCTTCTCAAGCATCCTGCCAGTGGTGGACCCATGGGGCACTGCTCTCAGGATCTCCATAACCTGCTTCTTGCTGACAGCCTCCCATATGGTCTAGCGGTTAGGATTCCTGGTTTTCACCCAGGCGGCCCGGTATGGGAAGACTAGCCTTTTCTACATAGAACTCCCGATTCCGTTTCTGTTGCATTTACATTTTGAGAAAAGCCTGAATTTCCCCACATTGTTTCCCTTGGGGCCCCGGCGGCCCCATGCAGTCTGTCCGTGTTTCAGGCTCCCGATTCCTCAGTATGAGGGCTGGACTTGCAAGAAGAAGGGCCGACTACAAGCGGCTTGGGTATGAGGTGCATACCAATGTCTGCGGCTTTCATACCCGAGATCTCGTCTGCACCCACCTTTGAGGCGTGACGTGTCCCCCGCACCCCCCGTCAAGAGAGCAACGGTGGGACCACATTTGGAAAACAGGCCGCCTTGCATTGAAACCGTTGCTGCAAGACGTTAAAGGCCAGAGGAAAGAAGGGCGCCCTGACAGACCGTCATTTCCGCTGACCTCGAGTGTTAAGCGTTCAGTACCTCGGCCAAGGCTAGGGAGAAGACAGAGACTACGCAATCACAATTGGGGTTAAATTAAAAACAAAACGCGCTTCCCCGAGCCAGGTAGGAGTCGAACCTACAATCTTCTGATCCGTAGTCAGACGCGTTATCCATTGCGCCACTGGCCCTCGTGGGTCTGCGCATACCCCTATCCTTCCACAAAAGGGAGGTGCTGTGCTTGCCCCCTCCCCACATTACACAGCTCTTTAGAAAATAATGCTACTCTTCATTTCGGAGCTGACTCTCAAGCCGCTTCATCTTCCAGTCCTATCTAGAAAGGAAGGCCCTGAAAAGTTGGCAGCAATTGCAAAGCAGGATTTGCCTTCATTTATTGGGGTTGGGGGGGTGGGGTCAATCGGTCAGGGGCTTACTTCCCCACACACTTCAGGAGCGCCACAGGGACTCTTCTCCAGCCTGCCAATAGGCTGCAGATATTTGCCCCCAGCCAATGCTGCACTTTGGGGGCAAGGGGCAGGTTTCAGGTGGCAAGACGGGCAGCAAAGGGTTAATGAGGCGTGCCCCAGCACTCACGCGCCTCCGAGAGGAACTGCAGACTCTCTTGCCCATTTTAGCAAAAGGGGACCGTCCATCCCTGATAGGGCTCGAACCGCTGCCCTTGGTTCTTGCGTGTTCTCTCAAGCTAGTCATTTTTAGATTGGTCTTGGTATTGTGCTTTGCTTAGCCACTGTAAGCAATGACAGCTCAATACCAGAGCAGCGTAAAGCTTGATTTCTGCCACTGAAAGTGCATCTCGGTCATTTGCGTGGGACACCACCGGTCAAGCTTCTCAAGCATCCTGCCAGTGGTGGACCCATGGGGCACTGCTCTCAGGATCTCCATAACCTGCTTCTTGCTGACAGCCTCCCATATGGTCTAGCGGTTAGGATTCCTGGTTTTCACCCAGGCGGCCCGGTATGGGAAGACTAGCCTTTTCTACATAGAACTCCCGATTCCGTTTCTGTTGCATTTACATTTTGAGAAAAGCCTGAATTTCCCCACATTGTTTCCCTTGGGGCCCCGGCGGCCCCATGCAGTCTGTCCGTGTTTCAGGCTCCCGATTCCTCAGTATGAGGGCTGGACTTGCAAGAAGAAGGGCCGACTACAAGCGGCTTGGGTATGAGGTGCATACCAATGTCTGCGGCTTTCATACCCGAGATCTCGTCTGCACCCACCTTTGAGGCGTGACGTGTCCCCCGCACCCCCCGTCAAGAGAGCAACGGTGGGACCACATTTGGAAAACAGGCCGCCTTGCATTGAAACCGTTGCTGCAAGACGTTAAAGGCCAGAGGAAAGAAGGGCGCCCTGACAGACCGTCATTTCCGCTGACCTCGAGTGTTAAGCGTTCAGTACCTCGGCCAAGGCTAGGGAGAAGACAGAGACTACGCAATCACAATTGGGGTTAAATTAAAAACAAAACGCGCTTCCCCGAGCCAGGTAGGAGTCGAACCTACAATCTTCTGATCCGTAGTCAGACGCGTTATCCATTGCGCCACTGGCCCTCGTGGGTCTGCGCATACCCCTATCCTTCCACAAAAGGGAGGTGCTGTGCTTGCCCCCTCCCCACATTACACAGCTCTTTAGAAAATAATGCTACTCTTCATTTCGGAGCTGACTCTCAAGCCGCTTCATCTTCCAGTCCTATCTAGAAAGGAAGGCCCTGAAAAGTTGGCAGCAATTGCAAAGCAGGATTTGCCTTCATTTATTGGGGTTGGGGGGGTGGGGTCAATCGGTCAGGGGCTTACTTCCCCACACACTTCAGGAGCGCCACAGGGACTCTTCTCCAGCCTGCCAATAGGCTGCAGATATTTGCCCCCAGCCAATGCTGCACTTTGGGGGCAAGGGGCAGGTTTCAGGTGGCAAGACGGGCAGCAAAGGGTTAATGAGGCGTGCCCCAGCACTCACGCGCCTCCGAGAGGAACTGCAGACTCTCTTGCCCATTTTAGCAAAAGGGGACCGTCCATCCCTGATAGGGCTCGAACCGCTGCCCTTGGTTCTTGCGTGTTCTCTCAAGCTAGTCATTTTTAGATTGGTCTTGGTATTGTGCTTTGCTTAGCCACTGTAAGCAATGACAGCTCAATACCAGAGCAGCGTAAAGCTTGATTTCTGCCACTGAAAGTGCATCTCGGTCATTTGCGTGGGACACCACCGGTCAAGCTTCTCAAGCATCCTGCCAGTGGTGGACCCATGGGGCACTGCTCTCAGGATCTCCATAACCTGCTTCTTGCTGACAGCCTCCCATATGGTCTAGCGGTTAGGATTCCTGGTTTTCACCCAGGCGGCCCGGTATGGGAAGACTAGCCTTTTCTACATAGAACTCCCGATTCCGTTTCTGTTGCATTTACATTTTGAGAAAAGCCTGAATTTCCCCACATTGTTTCCCTTGGGGCCCCGGCGGCCCCATGCAGTCTGTCCGTGTTTCAGGCTCCCGATTCCTCAGTATGAGGGCTGGACTTGCAAGAAGAAGGGCCGACTACAAGCGGCTTGGGTATGAGGTGCATACCAATGTCTGCGGCTTTCATACCCGAGATCTCGTCTGCACCCACCTTTGAGGCGTGACGTGTCCCCCGCACCCCCCGTCAAGAGAGCAACGGTGGGACCACATTTGGAAAACAGGCCGCCTTGCATTGAAACCGTTGCTGCAAGACGTTAAAGGCCAGAGGAAAGAAGGGCGCCCTGACAGACCGTCATTTCCGCTGACCTCGAGTGTTAAGCGTTCAGTACCTCGGCCAAGGCTAGGGAGAAGACAGAGACTACGCAATCACAATTGGGGTTAAATTAAAAACAAAACGCGCTTCCCCGAGCCAGGTAGGAGTCGAACCTACAATCTTCTGATCCGTAGTCAGACGCGTTATCCATTGCGCCACTGGCCCTCGTGGGTCTGCGCATACCCCTATCCTTCCACAAAAGGGAGGTGCTGTGCTTGCCCCCTCCCCACATTACACAGCTCTTTAGAAAATAATGCTACTCTTCATTTCGGAGCTGACTCTCAAGCCGCTTCATCTTCCAGTCCTATCTAGAAAGGAAGGCCCTGAAAAGTTGGCAGCAATTGCAAAGCAGGATTTGCCTTCATTTATTGGGGTTGGGGGGGTGGGGTCAATCGGTCAGGGGCTTACTTCCCCACACACTTCAGGAGCGCCACAGGGACTCTTCTCCAGCCTGCCAATAGGCTGCAGATATTTGCCCCCAGCCAATGCTGCACTTTGGGGGCAAGGGGCAGGTTTCAGGTGGCAAGACGGGCAGCAAAGGGTTAATGAGGCGTGCCCCAGCACTCACGCGCCTCCGAGAGGAACTGCAGACTCTCTTGCCCATTTTAGCAAAAGGGGACCGTCCATCCCTGATAGGGCTCGAACCGCTGCCCTTGGTTCTTGCGTGTTCTCTCAAGCTAGTCATTTTTAGATTGGTCTTGGTATTGTGCTTTGCTTAGCCACTGTAAGCAATGACAGCTCAATACCAGAGCAGCGTAAAGCTTGATTTCTGCCACTGAAAGTGCATCTCGGTCATTTGCGTGGGACACCACCGGTCAAGCTTCTCAAGCATCCTGCCAGTGGTGGACCCATGGGGCACTGCTCTCAGGATCTCCATAACCTGCTTCTTGCTGACAGCCTCCCATATGGTCTAGCGGTTAGGATTCCTGGTTTTCACCCAGGCGGCCCGGACTCCCGGTATGGGAAGACTAGCCTTTTCTACATAGAACTCCCGATTCCGTTTCTGTTGCATTTACATTTTGAGAAAAGCCTGAATTTCCCCACATTGTTTCCCTTGGGGCCCCGGCGGCCCCATGCAGTCTGTCCGTGTTTCAGGCTCCCGATTCCTCAGTATGAGGGCTGGACTTGCAAGAAGAAGGGCCGACTACAAGCGGCTTGGGTATGAGGTGCATACCAATGTCTGCGGCTTTCATACCCGAGATCTCGTCTGCACCCACCTTTGAGGCGTGACGTGTCCCCGCACCCCCCGTCAAGAGAGCAACGGTGGGACCACATTTGGAAAACAGGCCGCCTTGCATTGAAACCGTTGCTGCAAGACGTTAAAGGCCAGAGGAAAGAAGGGCGCCCTGACAGACCGTCATTTCCGCTGACCTCGAGTGTTAAGCGTTCAGTACCTCGGCCAAGGCTAGGGAGAAGACAGAGACTACGCAATCACAATTGGGGTTAATTAAAAACAAAACGCGCTTCCCCGAGCCAGGTAGGAGTCGAACCTACAATCTTCTGATCCGTAGTCAGACGCGTTATCCATTGCGCCACTGGCCCTCGTGGGTCTGCGCATACCCCTATCCTTCCACAAAAGGGAGGTACTGTGCTTGCCCCCTCCCCACATTACACAGCTCTTTAGAAAATAATGCTACTCTTCATTTCGGAGCTGACTCTCAAGCCGCTTCATCTTCCAGTCCTATCTAGAAAGGAAGGCCCTGAAAAGTTGGCAGCAATTGCAAAGCAGGGATTTGCCTTCATTTATTGGGGTTGGGGGGTGGGGTCAATCGGTCAGGGGCTTACTTCCCCACACACTTCAGGAGCGCCACAGGGACTCTTCTCAAGCCTGCCAATAGGCTGCAGATATTTGCCCCCAGCCAATGCTGCACTTTGGGGGCAAGGGGCAGGTTTCAGGTGGCAAGACGGGCAGCAAAGGGTTAATGAGGCGTGCCCCAGCACTCACGCGCCTCCGAGAGGAACTGCAGACTCTCTTGCCCATTTTAGCAAAAGGGGACCGTCCATCCCTGATAGGGCTCGAACCGCTGCCCTTGGTTCTTGCGTGTTCTCTCAAGCTAGTCATTTTTAGATTGGTCTTGGTATTGTGCTTTGCTTAGCCACTGTAAGCAATGACAGCTCAATACCAGAGCAGCGTAAAGCTTGATTTCTGCCACTGAAAGTGCATCTCGGTCATTTGCGTGGGACACCACCGGTCAAGCTTCTCAAGCATCCTGCCAGTGGTGGACCCATGGGGCACTGCTCTCAGGATCTCCATAACCTGCTTCTTGCTGACAGCCTCCCATATGGTCTAGCGGTTAGGATTCCTGGTTTTCACCCAGGCGGCCCGGGTTCGACTCCCGGTATGGGAAGACTAGCCTTTTCTACATAGAACTCCCGATTCCGTTTCTGTTGCATTTACATTTGAGAAAAGCCTGAATTTCCCCACATTGTTTCCCTTGGGGCCCCGGCGGCCCCATGCAGTCTGTCCGTGTTTCAGGCTCCCGATTCCTCAGTATGAGGGCTGGACTTGCAAGAAGAAGGGCCGACTACAAGCGGCTTGGGTATGAGGTGCATACCAATGTCTGCGGCTTTCATACCCGAGATCTCGTCTGCACCCACCTTTGAGGCGTGACGTGTCCCCCGCACCCCCCGTCAAGAGAGCAACGGTGGGACCACATTTGGAAAACAGGCCGCCTTGCATTGAAACCGTTGCTGCAAGACGTTAAAGGCCAGAGGAAAGAAGGGCGCCCTGACAGACCGTCATTTCCGCTGACCTCGAGTGTTAAGCGTTCAGTACCTCGGCCAAGGCTAGGGAGAAGACAGAGACTACGCAATCACAATTGGGGTTAAATTAAAAACAAAACGCGCTTCCCCGAGCCAGGTAGGAGTCGAACCTACAATCTTCTGATCCGTAGTCAGACGCGTTATCCATTGCGCCACTGGCCCTCGTGGGTCTGCGCATACCCCTATCCTTCCACAAAAGGGAGGTGCTGTGCTTGCCCCCTCCCCACATTACACAGCTCTTTAGAAAATAATGCTACTCTTCATTTCGGAGCTGACTCTCAAGCCGCTTCATCTTCCAGTCCTATCTAGAAAGGAAGGCCCTGAAAGTTGGCAGCAATTGCAAAGCAGGATTTGCCTTCATTTATTGGGGTTGGGGGGGTGGGGTCAATCGGTCAGGGGCTTACTTCCCCACACACTTCAGGAGCGCCACAGGGACTCTTCTCCAGCCTGCCAATAGGCTGCAGATATTTGCCCCCAGCCAATGCTGCACTTTGGGGGCAAGGGGCAGGTTTCAGGTGGCAAGACGGGCAGCAAAGGGTTAATGAGGCGTGCCCCAGCACTCACGCGCCTCCGAGAGGAACTGCAGACTCTCTTGCCCATTTTAGCAAAAGGGGACCGTCCATCCCTGATAGGGCTCGAACCGCTGCCCTTGGTTCTTGCGTGTTCTCTCAAGCTAGTCATTTTTAGATTGGTCTTGGTATTGTGCTTTGCTTAGCCACTGTAAGCAATGACAGCTCAATACCAGAGCAGCGTAAAGCTTGATTTCTGCCACTGAAAGTGCATCTCGGTCATTTGCGTGGGACACCACCGGTCAAGCTTCTCAAGCATCCTGCCAGTGGTGGACCCATGGGGCACTGCTCTCAGGATCTCCATAACCTGCTTCTTGCTGACAGCCTCCCATATGGTCTAGCGGTTAGGATTCCTGGTTTTCACCCAGGCGGCCCGGACTCCCGGTATGGGAAGACTAGCCTTTTCTACATAGAACTCCCGATTCCGTTTCTGTTGCATTTACATTTTGAGAAAAGCCTGAATTTCCCCACATTGTTTCCCTTGGGGCCCCGGCGGCCCCATGCAGTCTGTCCGTGTTTCAGGCTCCCGATTCCTCAGTATGAGGGCTGGACTTGCAAGAAGAAGGGCCGACTACAAGCGGCTTGGGTATGAGGTGCATACCAATGTCTGCGGCTTTCATACCCGAGATCTCGTCTGCACCCACCTTTGAGGCGTGACGTGTCCCCCGCACCCCCCGTCAAGAGAGCAACGGTGGGACCACATTTGGAAAACAGGCCGCCTTGCATTGAAACCGTTGCTGCAAGACGTTAAAGGCCAGAGGAAAGAAGGGCGCCCTGACAGACCGTCATTTCCGCTGACCTCGAGTGTTAAGCGTTCAGTACCTCGGCCAAGGCTAGGGAGAAGACAGAGACTACGCAATCACAATTGGGGTTAAATTAAAAACAAAACGCGCTTCCCCGAGCCAGGTAGGAGTCGAACCTACAATCTTCTGATCCGTAGTCAGACGCGTTATCCATTGCGCCACTGGCCCTCGTGGGTCTGCGCATACCCCTATCCTTCCACAAAAGGGAGGTACTGTGCTTGCCCCCTCCCCACATTACACAGCTCTTTAGAAAATAATGCTACTCTTCATTTCGGAGCTGACTCTCAAGCCGCTTCATCTTCCAGTCCTATCTAGAAAGGAAGGCCCTGAAAAGTTGGCAGCAATTGCAAAGCAGGATTTGCCTTCATTTATTGGGGTTGGGGGGGTGGGGTCAATCGGTCAGGGGCTTACTTCCCCACACACTTCAGGAGCGCCACAGGGACTCTTCTCCAGCCTGCCAATAGGCTGCAGATATTTGCCCCCAGCCAATGCTGCACTTTGGGGGCAAGGGGCAGGTTTCAGGTGGCAAGACGGGCAGCAAAGGGTTAATGAGGCGTGCCCCAGCACTCACGCGCCTCCGAGAGGAACTGCAGACTCTCTTGCCCATTTTAGCAAAAGGGGACCGTCCATCCTGATAGGGCTCGAACCGCTGCCCTTGGTTCTTGCGTGTTCTCTCAAGCTAGTCATTTTTAGATTGGTCTTGGTATTGTGCTTTGCTTAGCCACTGTAAGCAATGACAGCTCAATACCAGAGCAGCGTAAAGCTTGATTTCTGCCACTGAAAGTGCATCTCGGTCATTTGCGTGGGACACCACCGGTCAAGCTTCTCAAGCATCCTGCCAGTGGTGGACCCATGGGGCACTGCTCTCAGGATCTCCATAACCTGCTTCTTGCTGACAGCCTCCCATATGGTCTAGCGGTTAGGATTCCTGGTTTTCACCCAGGCGGCCCGGACTCCCGGTATGGAAGACTAGCCTTTTCTACATAGAACTCCCGATTCCGTTTCTGTTGCATTTACATTTTGAGAAAAGCCTGAATTTCCCCACATTGTTTCCCTTGGGGCCCCGGCGGCCCCATGCAGTCTGTCCGTGTTTCAGGCTCCCGATTCCTCAGTATGAGGGCTGGACTTGCAAGAAGAAGGGCCGACTACAAGCGGCTTGGGTATGAGGTGCATACCAATGTCTGCGGCTTTCATACCCGAGATCTCGTCTGCACCCACCTTTGAGGCGTGACGTGTCCCCCGCACCCCCCGTCAAGAGAGCAACGGTGGGACCACATTTGGAAAACAGGCCGCCTTGCATTGAAACCGTTGCTGCAAGACGTTAAAGGCCAGAGGAAAGAAGGGCGCCCTGACAGACCGTCATTTCCGCTGACCTCGAGTGTTAAGCGTTCAGTACCTCGGCCAAGGCTAGGGAGAAGACAGAGACTACGCAATCACAATTGGGGTTAAATTAAAAACAAAACGCGCTTCCCCGAGCCAGGTAGGAGTCGAACCTACAATCTTCTGATCCGTAGTCAGACGCGTTATCCATTGCGCCACTGGCCCTCGTGGGTCTGCGCATACCCCTATCCTTCCACAAAAGGGAGGTACTGTGCTTGCCCCCTTCCCCACATTACACAGCTCTTTAGAAAATAATGCTACTCTTCATTTCGGAGCTGACTCTCAAGCCGCTTCATCTTCCAGTCCTATCTAGAAAGGAAGGCCCTGAAAAGTTGGCAGCAATTGCAAAGCAGGATTTGCCTTCATTTATTGGGGTTGGGGGGGTGGGGTCAATCGGTCAGGGGCTTACTTCCCCACACACTTCAGGAGCGCCACAGGGACTCTTCTCAAGCCTGCCAATAGGCTGCAGATATTTGCCCCCAGCCAATGCTGCACTTTGGGGGCAAGGGGCAGGTTTCAGGTGGCAAGACGGGCAGCAAAGGGTTAATGAGGCGTGCCCCAGCACTCACGCGCCTCCGAGAGGAACTGCAGACTCTCTTGCCCATTTTAGCAAAAGGGGACCGTCCACCCCTGATAGGGCTCGAACCGCTGCCCTTGGTTCTTGCGTGTTCTCTCAAGCTAGTCATTTTTAGATTGGTCTTGGTATTGTGCTTTGCTTAGCCACTGTAAGCAATGACAGCTCAATACCAGAGCAGCGTAAAGCTTGATTTCTGCCACTGAAAGTGCATCTCGGTCATTTGCGTGGGACACCACCGGTCAAGCTTCTCAAGCATCCTGCCAGTGGTGGACCCATGGGGCACTGCTCTCAGGATCTCCATAACCTGCTTCTTGCTGACAGCCTCCCATATGGTCTAGCGGTTAGGATTCCTGGTTTTCACCCAGGCGGCCCGGGTTCGACTCCCGGTATGGGAAGACTAGCCTTTTCTACATAGAACTCCCGATTCCGTTTCTGTTGCATTTACATTTTGAGAAAAGCCTGAATTTCCCCACATTGTTTCCCTTGGGGCCCCGGCGGCCCCATGCAGTCTGTCCGTGTTTCAGGCTCCCGATTCCTCAGTATGAGGGCTGGACTTGCAAGAAGAAGGGCCGACTACAAGCGGCTTGGGTATGAGGTGCATACCAATGTCTGCGGCTTTCATACCCGAGATCTCGTCTGCACCCACCTTTGAGGCGTGACGTGTCCCCCGCACCCCCCGTCAAGAGAGCAACGGTGGGACCACATTTGGAAAACAGGCCGCCTTGCATTGAAACCGTTGCTGCAAGACGTTAAAGGCCAGAGGAAAGAAGGGCGCCCTGACAGACCGTCATTTCCGCTGACCTCGAGTGTTAAGCGTTCAGTACCTCGGCCAAGGCTAGGGAGAAGACAGAGACTACGCAATCACAATTGGGGTTAAATTAAAAACAAAACGCGCTTCCCCGAGCCAGGTAGGAGTCGAACCTACAATCTTCTGATCCGTAGTCAGACGCGTTATCCATTGCGCCACTGGCCCTCGTGGGTCTGCGCATACCCCTATCCTTCCACAAAAGGGAGGTGCTGTGCTTGCCCCCTCCCCACATTACACAGCTCTTTAGAAAATAATGCTACTCTTCATTTCGGAGCTGACTCTCAAGCCGCTTCATCTTCCAGTCCTATCTAGAAAGGAAGGCCCTGAAAAGTTGGCAGCAATTGCAAAGCAGGATTTGCCTTCATTTATTGGGGTTGGGGGGGTGGGGTCAATCGGTCAGGGGCTTACTTCCCCACACACTTCAGGAGCGCCACAGGGACTCTTCTCCAGCCTGCCAATAGGCTGCAGATATTTGCCCCCCAGCCAATGCTGCACTTTGGGGGCAAGGGGCAGGTTTCAGGTGGCAAGACGGGCAGCAAAGGGTTAATGAGGCGTGCCCCAGCACTCACGCGCCTCCGAGAGGAACTGCAGACTCTCTTGCCCATTTTAGCAAAAGGGGACCGTCCATCCCTGATAGGGCTCGAACCGCTGCCCTTGGTTCTTGCGTGTTCTCTCAAGCTAGTCATTTTTAGATTGGTCTTGGTATTGTGCTTTGCTTAGCCACTGTAAGCAATGACAGCTCAATACCAGAGCAGCGTAAAGCTTGATTTCTGCCACTGAAAGTGCATCTCGGTCATTTGCGTGGGACACCACCGGTCAAGCTTCTCAAGCATCCTGCCAGTGGTGGACCCATGGGGCACTGCTCTCAGGATCTCCATAACCTGCTTCTTGCTGACAGCCTCCCATATGGTCTAGCGGTTAGGATTCCTGGTTTTCACCCAGGCGGCCCGGGTTCGACTCCCGGTATGGGAAGACTAGCCTTTTCTACATAGAACTCCCGATTCCGTTTCTGTTGCATTTACATTTTGAGAAAAGCCTGAATTTCCCCACATTGTTTCCCTTGGGGCCCCGGCGGCCCCATGCAGTCTGTCCGTGTTTCAGGCTCCCGATTCCTCAGTATGAGGGCTGGACTTGCAAGAAGAAGGGCCGACTACAAGCGGCTTGGGTATGAGGTGCATACCAATGTCTGCGGCTTTCATACCCGAGATCTCGTCTGCACCCACCTTTGAGGCGTGACGTGTCCCCCGCACCCCCCGTCAAGAGAGCAACGGTGGGACCACATTTGGAAAACAGGCCGCCTTGCATTGAAACCGTTGCTGCAAGACGTTAAAGGCCAGAGGAAAGAAGGGCGCCCTGACAGACCGTCATTTCCGCTGACCTCGAGTGTTAAGCGTTCAGTACCTCGGCCAAGGCTAGGGAGAAGACAGAGACTACGCAATCACAATTGGGGTTAAATTAAAAACAAAACGCGCTTCCCCGAGCCAGGTAGGAGTCGAACCTACAATCTTCTGATCCGTAGTCAGACGCGTTATCCATTGCGCCACTGGCCCTCGTGGGTCTGCGCATACC